>NW_026555310.1:10000000-20000000 GCF_021234165.1 Pteronotus mesoamericanus
AGAAAGTCATATTATCCCTCTGGTCTTCTAAAGGTCAAAAATTATCACTGTTTTGGTATCAAGTCCACTTTTTACTCACATGCCTATTTTAAATTTCAAAAGGAAAAGGTTGTTAAAAAAATAAATAAATGTCTATGTAATCTTGGAATTCCTTCAAATTTGATGTCAATTCAGTATGTTTCAACACACATCTGTCCAGCACCAACAGCGGGCAAGGTGGTAGAAGGTGATGTTTGAAAGGGAATAAAACTGGTAGTCAACAGAGCTGAACTTGGATCCCAGGTGAGCCAGTTACTGGGTATTTATATTTGGGTTGTGATGTAATCCTTTGATTCTCTCTTACATTATCCGTAAAATAAAAATGGTAACCTGGATTACGGAATGGTCTAAGCATTCAATGAGGTGAATATGTGAACGAGGTCTTAGGAAATGTCAGTTGTGACCATTTTACCTACAATAGCACATTTTACTACTTTAAGAGCAATACTGAATATAATCATAAAGGTATAGCTTGTTGAAGAAGCAGTTTATATGAACGTAACTTGTTTCCTAATGATTTCAGAGAAGAGGCTATATGAGGGCATTTTAAAGTTCGCAACCCTGTTCTCTAGTAATCTTTTATTTTATATGGAGTATTTTTTATTTTTAATCCTCTCCTATAAGCAAGCTGGTATTCCAATCAGGATATTGCCTCCTGAATTCTTTTTGACCTGGAACAAAAACATGCATTAAAGAGAAAAAAAACTTCTAGCCAGTAAATCATATTTATGAGCTATTCTGCCAAGGAAAATATGGAATACTTTTTATTTTCTCAGTGAATCCAGCTTCTCCTTGTTAGTCATTAATATTTTTTGTGAGTAGAAAGCTGACATTTAGATATATTCCGCTTCATATTGGCTGAACATTATTCAAGGGTTTTCAACAGACTGCAACCTAGATTCCCTCCTTTGTTTAATTACATGCTTATCTTATTACCCCAAAACGTGTTTCTGGGTCTTAAATAATCATGAGACCATTGCAGGAGGTGGGGAGGAGGGATAGGGGTGGAGAGATGATTAAGACAATAGAGCTGCACTGTGGTTATTGGTCCTGGGCACTTGGATCAGCACTTTTAGTCTTAAAAAACAAAAAACAAAAACAAAAGCAAAAACAAAACGTATCTTTCTGAGCTCAGAGATCAAACTGGTAATCTCCTTTATCCTTAAAGATAAATGTTACAGTTTCTGTACCTCTTTTCCTCATTGGGTTATTGGCTCAATTTAATTTGTCTTTGTTTCCACATCTTTCACTGTAATGAAGTACATGTTTAAATCTTTTGATACTTAATGATTAATTCCAAAATTAAAATTCTCATTTAAAAGTAATTCTAGAAAGACTTTTGTTTGAAATCTGTTATGTACATTCTATAGGTATTTTCACAGCTTCATTTCTTTTGCTGCTGTAGGTGCTAAATAAGAAATGTATTGAGTCATGTTCTGCACTGACTGTAACTTCAGTGTATGACTATGACAGAAAACAGAGTGTGTGTTAATCGTGTGCTTTTTTTGATTTTGTGATGCTTTGACATCTTGGTGCCTTGTGGGCCTGGGAAGGGACTTCCTTCCCCAAGGTTAGCTAATTTCTAGGGAATAGCCAACACCTTGCCTAGAGCAAGCCTTCCATATGCAAATCAACCAATCCTGCATCCTTACCCTCACCTGCTTTCTTGGTCCTAAGTCACCCAGTTCCTGGTGCCAGACGACCAGACAACTAGACACCCTTGTAGGCCAGAGCCCACTGAAATTATTTAAACTAGTGAATCCTAAACCTACTCACTTTTCCTGTCCTGTCCCCTCCTTTAGAAACCGCAATGAAAGCTCTTGCCCCTGCTCCCCGCTCTGTCCTGCAGCCTCCTGACTGACCCTGCGGCTGCCCCACGTGCCCTGCGTGGCACAGCACGCTCCCCGCCTTGGGAACTGTGTGCAACAAACTGCCCTTTCAATGGCAGTTGTCATCTCCTGCTCTGTTGGCCTCCTGTACCTGAGTAATAATAAAAGCTCTATTTTAAAACGGAGAGAAAGAGGGAGAAGAACAAAGGAGCGAGGAAAAATAGAGATAATCTCTGCCTTTATAGAGCTTTTAATCCAAATGGGAAGAACAGGACCTAGCATAGTGCATGGAAACTAATAGGAATAAGCCACACACTTATTGAATAAAGGACAACAGTGCAGCAAAATTAAGAAACTTAATCTAAATAGCTTTATCTTAATATCTTAATAGCAAAAGTAAAAATTGTATTTGTATATTATTCTATGGACTGGAAGTTGAAACCAATGATATAACTGTAATTTACATTTAACTTGAAATACGGAGGTCCAATTCTTCTCTCTTTAAAACAAAGAAAATTAGAATAATAGCATCTACTTTCATGGTTATTGTGAAGGCTCAAAGGGATAACCTGTATAAGCAGCTAGGACAGGCCTGGCACATAAAAGGACTCAACGTGTATGACTTTCCTTTCCTTTTCTAGCCATCTCTCTCACATTGTGTCAAATATATAGTGGAAAGGGATTTCTGTGAATGTCATTCAGTAGTGGGGTTACAATAGGATACTGAAGGATTTTCCAAGGAAATAGAGTATATATTCTTCAACATTAGTGAATATAAAAGTCGATTACAGAGCCCTATTGAAAGGAATCTTAGAGATTATAAATTACAAGGTCTGGGTTGCAGGATACGCTGTATTTTTGGATAGTTCTGCAATTGATTTCGATGTGAAACTTCTGTTGAGAACCCCTGGAATATTATTTCCTAGGAAGAATATTGTACCAAATTATGATGCTGCCATTTTGCTAATTATTTATTCTTTTTTGTACATTCAGTACAATTTTATTTCATACCTACAACATACCAAGAACTGAGCTAGGTCCCAAAGATACAAAAAAAAAATTAATTCATGATCACAGGGAAGTCTTGAGTAAAGGACACAAATGTCAAAAAATAACTATTATCGTGAGGAAGATGTGCTATAATACTAACAAATTTAATGCGTAACAGAAACTCAGAAGAGGGAACTCTGCCGTGAACCTGCTATAGATTCAACCACAACTAGCTTTTTTACTGTGAAACATTAAGTTCATTTCAGTACAAACGCTGAATCTTTTGTTTTTGAACCCCTGATCTTTACTAGTAGTTACCAATTCCCAATAGTTCCCAGTACAGAAGACCATTGCCAAGAGGCTTGATCCAGATCTCTGAACACAGCCTCAGACTGGAGGATGCCAAGTTCTAATTTTGAATTCTTCTATACCCTGGGTTATATTGTCCCCAGTGGGCAATTACTTAATACTTAATGCCCATGACCTAGTTCCCCAGTCTATAAAATTGGGACAATAATATTTACCTGTTTTTTTATGATTTGGTATTCAGCATTTAGAAAGCCTTTTTATTTTAAAGGGGACTTATAATTAATAATTTTTCCCTACCTAGCCCTGCCTGCCTCCCAGGAGTGGCACGAAGGTTAATGAGTTAGTATTGGCAAACGCTTCTGAGGCTGAGAAGACCTTCACACCATTATACAGTAGATTACTTTGGCATTATGAGGCTTCTCAAGCTTGCTTGCTGCCAGGAGCAGCACAGGGGTACAATGCTCTCTTACCCTGCCCACCAGCAGAACACAGCACTGGTTCAGAGAAAGCACTTGAAATACTCTTATGTCATATAAGAGAAATCCTTCTGGTGATAAGTACAAACCAGGTGGGCAAAGCAGAACCATACCCCAAGTGGCCATACGTGTCACCTCCAGTTCTTCCTAACAACAGTGAAATGTTGCACGAAGCCAAGGATGTTGGACACTAATCAAATCAACAGGAAATACAGAATTGAGAGCACCTGTATTCTAAAGTGGGAAAAGCACATTTTTCTAATTATGTAGCTGGTAAAAATGTCCATCTCTATTTTTTATTCATTCACTTACTAAGAAAATTGGTACAAATTTTTTGAAGATGTCTACTCTACAGCAGTATGTATTTTTTTTTTTTTTGCCTTGAACATAATCAAACCTTTGACTAATGTTATAATTTGGTGGAATCCATCCTAAGGAAGTATTAGGTAAGCGGATGGTATTAAATGTGGTTTTGGGGGAAAAAATGGCACAAAGATCCAACAATTGAAAAATAACTTTAAAAATTATATAAGACACACAAAATGAAACATTTTGTAAGCATTTAAAATTATGTTTCAAATATGCTTATTGATAAAGGAAAATGGTCTAGATAAAATAAGTAAAAAATAAAATACAGGACACTATATGCCATATAATCTTATTCATATGTATCAAAGCTGATTAACTCTGAGTAGTAGAATTATTAGTGAACTTCAGTTTCTTCATTTGGCATCAGTTTAACTAACAGGTTTTGACCTTGTTCAGGTTGCCAATTTTATATAATAAGCAGTACTGCTTAACTAATCAGAAAAATGATGGCAGTTCAGCACTTATTCTCAGATAGGCATTCTTTCATTCAGTTCTCCTATCTCTAACGGCATTACTTCAGTGACACGCTATTATTTATAATGGTTGCCACTTACAAAGCATTGGGCTGGGTGATGACAGGTACCATCTCATTTTACAAGGCTTTAAAATTAACTCCTCCACCACAATGTGCCCATCTGAACCTTGAAACTAATTACTGGCTTATAGCACATTCTTAGAAGACCCCACTGACCAACACCAATGTTGAATTACAGTTATTTGTGGAGATGTTTTTCTTCTTAATTTGAGTTCTAGATTTTTAGGAGCAATAACTATGTTCTATGCATCTTGTATCCCATATTTCTAAGTACTGAATAACTGTTACCATACATAAGTGGTCCCATACAGTCTCATCTTATACAACAGAACCTAAATATTCCTATTTTATGACTAGATCTACCTGAAAGCCTTGAAATTCACTTCTTCTTGGCTGGTAGACCTACTCCAATTTATCTTTTCTTCTCTTGATTCAATCATTCATAGAGACTCAGTTATAACCTATTATGTGCCAAGCACATTTCCAGGCACTGTGGATAGAGCCATAACCAAAACACACAAAATCTCTCCCTCACGGAGCTTACAATCTAGTGAGAAAAACAAAATATCCAAGACAAAATGCATAGCATGATTGATGGTAATAAGAACAAGGAAAAAACTGAAAGCAGAGAAGGGGTTTTGCAAAGTTCAAGAGAAAGGACTGAATTTTAAATAGGATGGCCAGCAAAGGCTCACTGAGAAAATGGGACATCTGAGTAAAACCTAAAGGTATTATGGGAGCAAACTACGTTAATATCTGGAGAAAAAAGCATTCCAGTCAGAGAGACTAGGGAATGCAAAGGCCCTAAGGTAGGTCCATGACTGGCATTTGAGTGAGTGAGGCCAATCTGTCTGTGGCTAAATATCTAGAAGATTAAAGTAAGAGACGATAAAGTCAAATATTGACAAAGGCCCAAATTACATAGGTCCTTGTAGGCTCCTGTAAGGAGTATGGCTCTTATTCTGAAATAAAAGGAGAGTCACTAGTATATTATGAGCAAAGAAGTGACATGAAGGATGTGTTTTATCAGCAAAACTTGCATTTCTTTGCTATAGACAGATAAACAAGGCAAGGAGAAAAGTACCGGAAGGCTTGTAGTCCAGGGGAGAGATGATGGTGGTTTAGACCAGAGTGACAGCAGTGACGGTTCTAAGAATTGGATTTTGGAGAGAATTTTCTGATGAATTAGAGGTTAATTACAAAAGGAGGAGTCTGAATACCTCTCAGGTTTGGGCAAAAACAACTCATGATAGAGTTGACATCAACTGAGATGAGAAAGATTTATGAGTGGAGTAGGTTTGGGGACAATATCATGAGATCAGTTAGGGTTGTGCGAAGTCTGAAGTGAGACTTGCAAGTGGAAATGTTCAATTGACAGTCGGATATACAAGTCTAAAGTTCAGGCATGAAGTAACAGGCTCAGCATAGAAATGTAAAAGTCAAGAATGTATAGGGAGCACTAGAAGCCATGAGATCATCTATCATTGCCAAACATAATTAGATGATTGTAAAATAATAAGTAACATTTTGTAAGAAATCCCTCTTCCTTCAAGATAGAAAGGAAATAATAGTCACATTTGTCCTATTAGCAGCAGGACACTCACCCCATTAAAGTCCCAAGAATGCTAGGGCTCCCCTGACCTCAGAACTGATGGCACAAAAGAAACAAAGTTAAAAACAGGTTTGGCCTTTGTTGATTAGGCCAGAAGTTTTGCCATTACCTGGGAGCTTGTTACAAATATAGGCTCCCAGACCCCATTCTAGACCTACTTCCTATGTACCTCAAAGTTTGAGACTCTGCATTGTGGAATTATGCATAATCTTGCTGTCAGGATGGTTACAGGCATGGCTCAACATCTTTAGGCCTGTGGGAACAGGCACCATGTCTTTCCCTAGGATGCTCAAACCAGGACATACCCACTGGGACATCTGCTATTGCTGCCTCCAAATCTTAATACCAGCCTGTGACCATGGTAGTGAGTTTGATTTGTAGACTCTAGAACACTGAAAGCTGGAAAGTTGAGTTGTAGCTTATATATTTTGGGATAAAAGGACTCATAATGTGGAATATGTGTTCAACAGATACTCGTGGCCACATATATAACAAATATCTCTAGGGGTTAAGTTAGATACAGGGGGAAATAAGAGGTCTTCCCAGAAGGTATCCAGCCATATAATATGAAAAATAAAGACACTTATTGAAGAAGATACAAGATATAAGAAATATTGTACATAAGACAATGCCGCCTCAGTCCTCTTCAGTGTAGGTACCTTGGGACCTTGGTGATTCTCCCAATTGCCACCAGCTGCCCTATCATATTTTCTTGAGTCTCATTGATGGTCTGAAATCTCTTCCCTTTCAAAGGTGATTTTAGTTTTGGGAAAAGTCCCTTTCAAAGGTGACTTTAGTTTTGGAAAAGCCAGAAGTCACAGGGCACCAAATCTGGCCTATAGGAGGGATGAGTCACCTGGGTGATTTGATGTTTTGCCAAAAAAACTCTGCAAGAAATGTGATGCATGAGTGGACATTTTGTTGTAACCAAGATATCAATCACCAGTTGCCTATAGCTGCCGCCTTCTAAATTATCCAAATAGTTTCCATGGAAGAATGTTCAAGCTTAATGCAAAATCTGATGCAGATTCATTGCTCAACTCAAGCATTTTTAATGCAACAGCCACACGGTACACATGCTCACTTAACAGCATCCACCATCCCCACTGACTAGTAAAGTGGTTACTGTTCATGCTTGTGCATTCCAGTCCACTCTCCTTGGATGCTGGGTTACAGAGATGTCACGCAAACAATTCTCATTAAATCAGCAATGGCTGGACTTTTCCGGACAGACTTTTGTGTAGATAGAATAAGAAAGCCTGGTATTTTGGACGAAGTCAGAGATAGGGCATATACCTAACTCAGATATATAAACAAACAGGAGATCTAACTCAGATATATGGCAATAGTAGGCAAAAAAAAATAGCAGTCAAGTTTGAGAGAGAATGAAAAAATCTGAGTCTAAGAGATATGTTATGACTCAGCCATTAGAGCAAGGCGCTGAAGATAAGAAAGCAAGGAAGTTTTGTTTTGTATCAACGTGGGTAAGCTCTGTTTCCCAGAATCACCTTTCCTATGTGGTTCTAGGTTGGAATTGGCCAACAAAGAAATTGGCACAATATTTGGAGATCAGAAATTACACAGAGGCCGTTACTGATAGTCATGTTGGTTAGATGCAGTAAGAGACAGACACACAGGTGCTGGCGGGTTCCACCTGCTTGTCCCTTTCCTCCACTCTATATGCAGCTCTTCTTCCTAACAGGCTTATCCACAGATATAGAAAGAATGGTCTTCCCTATTTTCCTTCATAAGCTTTCCTTTGTGCCTGACTTTAGGAGGGATGCTTAGTGAATATTCTCTGATCCTCCAGCTCCCCTTTACAGACCCTTATATCCCCAGCTTCTCCTATAATTGTGTAGACTGAATCCCTACATAAATCCCTCATTCTATAATATTCATAGTGCTTCTGCTTCCCTAGTTGAACCCTAACTAATAGTTATTGCTCCCAGAATTGGCTCCATGAAACAGAACTATAAGAATAGGAATGTAGAAATGTTGTTCTGATCAAATTGGGTTTAAACACAACTGTGACCCTGTGCCCACTGATAAAAATGACACTGAGTGTCCATGGCATGTTTTGGCAGAAGTTATTTATATAATCATCTATCATCACACATAATCAAATACTTGTAGAAGATACAGTTTTGAATGAACAAGTAGTTCACTACCCAATAATATTTTAATGCAAATAAACAACATATTATGTTGTTGCTTTTCAACATACTGCAGAATGTGGCAAAGAAAATCATGGGCACAGTTTTTAAATTTCAAGCTGCAGTTCCAGACGGCAAGGGACTAGAAAGTTTTTGCGTCTATGTCAACTTGACCAAGTTATAGATATGTTTCCCAGAATGGGGGAGTTGATGCATCAGAGCAAAGTCACTAAGTAGCTCTCCTGAAGCACTGGTTCAGTGGACAAGTTGAAACCTGCAAGTGAGTCTGTGGCTGCAGGCTGCCCAGCTACCACAGTGGGTCCACAAGCAGAAGCTGGTAAAGAAGTTCAAGGAAAGCCTTTGCCTCTGCACAGCCAGTGTACTTCTGAAGCCTCAGATCTAAAAACCAGACTCAAAGTCTAATCCTGTAGGTGGCTGAATTACAGTGCAAATTTAATTCACAGCCTTACTGGGTCCCTAATGTTCAAAGTGTTTTGCTATTTGCTTTAAGAGTTGCTTCTTATAGGAATATAACAATAGAAAGATAGATGAGAAGGAATTAAGGAGTCATAACCCTAGGAACATGATTTTTTTCATTTTTAAAATATCCAAGAATAATTTAATCAAATTAGAATATGATAAATATGAATAAATGCAACTCAGTTAAAATAAAGAAACAGGAGAGATTGGGTTGGATTTCAAACTTGCCATTTGATTTTACATTAACAAATTAGTTGATTCCCTGCATTTCCACATTTTATAGAACCATAGAATTTTAGAGTGAAAATGTGCTCTAAAGCTCTTATTTTTAGTATTCTTGTTCTATTACTTCATGTGCTTTGACTGAGATTGGTAAATTTGTTTTGAAGATTTAGCACACAAATGTCACAGTAGGAATGATCAGCGCTGAATTTTGGACAATAGTTATCCCTAGGTTAGATAAAAAGTGGAGAGAAATGTAACTGGTGAAGGTACACAGGAGAGTTCCACTGTATTTATAATGTTTTATTTCTTAACTGAGTGCTAGAAACATAAGTATATGTTTTATTATTTCATACCATTTTTGTATGACTAAAACATTTTATAAAAATAAGATGGTAAAAATAGATTTAGCATTGACTATAAATAGGTTTTTCTCTATTTTATCTTTGGTACACAGTCAGAAAATGAATTATAAAAAGCAACTACTGTCAGGAAACCTGGTATCCACAGAAATGACTTTTCAAGATTTACATAAAGTTTTATAGATAGAGAATTTTGAAAAAGATCTTATTTGAACAGATTCAAAATAAAGACTTATTTTGGCTATGGGCAATGCATGAAATTGTCTTCCCTTTTCTATCTCCTCCAGAGAAGAAACAACAGTGACTTTGAATGATAGAAATGGATTCTTGCCAGAACTCTGGACTCTGCTAGCTCTAAGGCCCCAGTGCAGGGAGGATTTTCTATGAAAGGCTTTTGCTGACTCAAGAAGTGCCAAAGGGAAGAGGAGGAGACTGGCACTAACCAAAAAAAAAAAAATCAAAGTCACCATTGTTTATTTTTACCATGAAGTATCCATAAGGAAGAGAGAACAAGAAGAGAAAAATGGTTCTCAGGAACAGTTAAAGCATTAATTTTTTTATGATAAATCAAAACAGTTCTAGTTTTTAGAAATAATGATATTTGGATCACTTTTTAGCTCTGCCTGTAGGACTTCTAAAGACAGCATCTCCTATGTATGCCTCAAACAGCTCACTCAGATACACATGGCTTTTGTTTATTCTTACTCGCCTTGGTTTTCACATTTTTATACATGGCCTCAAGGAATGGCTTTGATGCTGAATTTTTTCTGGGAAAAAAACGAATAAGTAAATACATAAGTCATATATACATAAAATGTAAAAGTATAAATCAATGGAACTCTCTAGTGCTATGGCCCTAATAGCTTTTCCAAGCAAGATTGCATTTCAACAGCAGTTTTGTGACTCTTGACTACTAAAGTATGCTGATTTCTGGACTCATGAATTAGTCAGGTGTTCAGCTGCATTGTGCAATGTTATAACTAGAGAGACAAAACATATAAGAGGCACAAAACCACATTAATAGCAGCATTTTATCTGTTCCCATGAGAATATAGAATGAAGCCTTGATCAAGTTTATGACACATCTTCCTCAAGGATGGCTAATTCATTACCTGCTACCCTGGAAAACTCAATTGTACAAGGGATTTATGTTTTGTTTTATTCTTTGGCTTCCCAATTTATTCTATTTATTCATGGAATATTGACTTCTTTTTCCTCCGTCTGAGTCACTTGTACATCGAGGTGGGTGGGCACTGGATTTCAAAATATTCTTCTCAAGAAACACACACACAAAATTATGGCATGAAAGCAAGATTTTATTTTAGTTGCCAAGCTTAAAGAAAGTTGCAAGCAGTGACTGAATAAATATTCTTCAAATAATTTATGGTCATCAGGAGCTACTCGAATGAATGTACTGTCTATTCTAAATATTTGGAAAATTTTAACAGAAAAGACTATAATAAATGCATAATGAGCTCTATTCTGACATTTCTTCCCGCCTGTCTCTTGTGTTCAGCAACTTTTCCATTTAACTCCCTATAAGGCTTTCACCATACAAAATGCTGATTAAGGCTTAGCAGAACTTTCAGTAGTTAGGAATAAAATACGTTCCTTAAATTATTGTGCTGGCAAAATAAAGACACTTCTAGGTTTTGAATTCTTTTTAAGCTTGATCTTTATGGGCAAGAATGTTAATGGTAATGATATATGATATATAAAGAGAGATGGGAGAAGGACAAACTTTTATCAAGTCAGACTGGCTCAGCCCGAGAAACACCTGCTTCTACTCCTGCCTTTTCCCACTTTTATAGTGCTATACATTTTTTTACTTACAATTTGTATGGAATTCCTTAGCCACCAACACACAATTTGTTAGGAAAACAAGTACACAAAAATGTTAATCTCTTTGCCGAGTTTTTTTTTTCTGGAAAAAAGTAAATAGAAATGGAGTAATCCATGGAAGAGAAAGTAGTGTTTTGTTTTGTTTTGTTTTGTTTTGTTTAGCTGATAGGTGTTATAGCACCTTTGTATCTTTATGGAATTCTGTTTCCATAGAGGGAAAAGTCTATAAATTCCAGGGAAAGGGGGAAAATTGCTGAAGTGCTGTCCTTGAGAAGAGGAGAAGAGAAGGCATCCAGTCAGTGCACAATCAGAAGGATTAGTCAGATAGAAGTGTGGACATTTCTTCCAGAGTAAAAAGCAGACACTAAAGCATATGGATACAGGTGCTAGTGGGTTTGTAGCTCTGGTGATAGGAATATAGGATATGATTTTCAGTGATAGAGAAAGCAAGGCCATCAACTGAGAGTAGAATGGAGGAAGAGGTTTTAGAGGCATAAGGAAGTGGAGAATGAATAAAATAATCATTTAGAAGAATGATGGAATGAAAAAACTAGGGACATGAAATGGGATTGCCTGACAGTGCTGAGAACATGCTTGAGACTGGCAGTCATGAATTTAAAGTAAGACCAGGAGGTATGGTGGGTTTTATTCCCTCCAGCCATATTTACTTGCATGGATGCAGGGCTGATGTACACAGTTAGTATTTTCTAGGTGAGCACAATGAAGAAGAGAAAGAGGAGGAAGGCAGTGGAAGTAATAACAATGATGATGATGATGATGCTGATGATGAAGGAGGAGGGGGAGGAAGAGGAGAAAAACATCATGAAATAAAAGTTAGGTAAATAGATAAATAAGGACACAAAGCGAATGTAAAGCAAAAAAAAAAAGAATAGCATGGATAAAATCAATGATTATTTATCCCAGTGAGATCAGAATATTACTTGGGCTAAGTTCTAGAGGGAGTAAGTTGAAAAGACAAGAGGAAGGATTCAGAGAGCCTAATGCTTAAAATTATTGTTATAAAGGAGGGGTCATTTATTGCTAATTAAAAGGCTAATTATGGCATGTATGACCATAGGAGTTGATAATTGTGGTGGGATGGAGGACAACAAAATTGGAAGAAAGAAACTTTGAACGCAAGTCATTAGAAGGGTTGTCTATGTGGATATTAAAATAGTCATAAATTTTGAGTGGAGATGAAGAGCCAGTAAACAAAATCTAAAATACTCAAGTAATTAGGGAGAGTAGCCAGAGCTCTTTAACCAACTTCAATAAGGATGTGCTGTAGGCTATAGTCTGAGGATAAGAGCAGAAAATCTGAGGGGTGTAGGGAAACGGGACAAAGAATGAGCTGGAATGTGATATGGAAAAGCAAGGAGGATACCATCCACCTCAGACATAATGGGGTGGGTAAATGGGAGAAAACAGTCACAACACTTAGAATCTTCCTTGAATTTCTGGAAGAATTGCTATATTGAGCCCTGGCTGGTGTGGCTCAGTGGATTGAGTGCTGGCCTGTAAACCAGAGGGTCACCAGTTCAATTCCTAGTCGGGGCACATGCCTGGGTTGCGGACCAGGTCCCCAGTGGGGGGCACGCGAGAGGCAACCACACATTGATGTTCCTCTCTCTCCCTCCCCTTCTCTAAAAATGAATAAATAAAATCTTTTAAAAAAAAAAGAATTGCTATATTCACATTGCTAATATGACCTTATACATGCATCTTTATGATAATTTTCTTTTTCCAAGGTTTAACATTTTATTCCTCTATCCATATTATGTTATATTTATAATTGCATCATCTGAAACTTGTCAGGCAATGGGAGGTAGGGATGAGGAAACAGGCTTAAATTAACCAACCACTTCACATGGTCAAAATTTCACTTTTGTGTTTGATTCTTGTTTCCTTAAATTGCTTTATCTTTCACAAAGCTTTCACAAAGTCACCTCCAAGGGGTGGCTTGCATGTGAGGAGCGGACTTGAATCCCACACGCAAATGTTATCTATCAATCCTCCAACCACCTAAGTAAAATGAAATAATATTTTTCATATTTTTCAACATAGTTGATATTTCCCAGTGTTGCTAAAGAGTAAACAAAAGCTTCTGGAAATAGAAGGCTGCTGTTTCAATTGATTTGTAACATATATTCTATATTAAAAAATGTGCTTGTCATGTAAATGCAGCTCCCTATCACAAGTTCCATTTCTCTACCCCAAACCTCAATGTAAAAAAAAAAACCCAAAAAACATTGCCATTATTCACTGTCCACATGCTTTTACTAGTAGGTGGCATGGGTATAGACACAGCTTACATTTGGGATATAACTATTCAATCTGCATCTATGAACTTGATCTATATTGAATTTTAGCCAAGCAAATTTAGTTACAAAAAGTCCTGGGAGACTTCGTGTTTGTGCAGTTGTGTGACTTAAACCCTAACATGAACTTATAATGAGATTTAAGAACATTGTGTGTTTCAATAAATATTGCAGATAGATATTTTTTCTTCCCTAAAAGCAGGTGTAATTAATGGAACTTAAGTAGAATTCTCTCTAAGAATCAATGGTGTCGACAGAATCAGCTAAAAGGAAGTCTCTCTCTGACACTCACTCTGAAATTCATGATAACTCTTAGGAAGACCCAGGGTAGTCCAAAGCAAGGGAAAATACACCGCCCTACACTGTGAGACTTGGCTTTGGAAACAGGAGATGAGGAGAACCGTTGGCTGCCCTGCTCCCACTGCTCTGTGGGCGGGAGCAGGTGGGAGGAGGACCGGAAGGGGACGAAGAGCAGGGTGGGAGACGTGTGGAGGGAGATGTGATACAGAAACAAAAAGGACAAAGGGCGGGCCCAAACACTAACTCCACAGGACCCCCTCTCCACAGTGCACTCCGGGGACAACCTTCCTGAGCTCCAGACATTCAAGCCTGTGGGTAGAAAATGGCCGCGCAGACACAGACAACATGAGGGTCTCTGGTGAATGAATATGACAGGCTGCCCTGGGAATTTCATTTATGAATTTAGAGGAGGAAGTCATTTGATGTCTTTGTAGATTATTAGGTGGGTCATTAAATCATTAATGGCTTAATTTCCATGTCAGACCCTCAATTTTACACACACACAAATGCACAAACACACAGATTACAGAACAGATTTAATTTTTCACAGGTGCTTGAGCCAAAAAACCTCCCAAGTGGTTAAAACACTGTGAATATACATAAACTCTGCTTTAGAATATATTATGAAGGTAAAGAATTGATTTTTAATTCATTTTGTGGGTCTCAGAAGACAAATATGGAACGTAAAGGGAACATAGGTAACATACCACCAACAAGTTAATGACTAAATGCTGAACTGATTTAACAAAATATAATATTGAAATATATATATTGCATGTAAATTCCATATTTATGATTGCAATAAACGTATAATAAAATCCCAAGGCATGCTTGTAGTATTATTATTAAATTTCATTTCCATCTCCAACTGCCTACTTTTAGAAATATGTAATATTACCTTGAGCCATTTGGATTTTATGTGGCAACTGCATTTACCTTAACTCTTCCCTGGAGGAAGATTGAATCATTTATTTCATTCTGAAGGAAATGGATTTCTGCATCAGAATGAAATAAAAATGATTAAATGTGAATTGAATCACTTAATCCTTTTTCTTGTGTCAAAGGGCATAATTATTAACCTTGCTAAGTGCTATATATGCAGTCATGTACCAGGATTTAGACTTATAAATAGCTTTAAAATGATTAATTGTGAATAAAGGGAGGCAAGACCCCAAGTATATAACTGGTGGCAAAGGCTTCAGGTGGCATGTTGGAGGTATAAGCTCACCAACCTGTATTAGTTAACTGGACATGTGTGCACAATCTGTCCAGTTTTTTTTAAAAGAACTCTCTATGACACTATGTAAGTCAACTTAATAAAATGTATTGTGACTGTGTGTTTTTATAATGAGGACTGATTCTGGTATGTGTAGTTGTAGAACGAACACAGGACCAAGAGCCGTTTCACAGTACGTCTACTGGTCTCCTATGGCATATGGGAATTTAGATTCAAAAAAGTCCCTCCACGTTAGTTTGCTGCCTTCTAGGTGGTCTGTGTGCAATGCTCATGAGAGGAAAACCAGGGAGAGACAGAGAGACAGAGACAGAAAGAAACAGGCTTAGGAACTGAACACCTTGGGTAGGGATCCACGCTCTCCTTTTTAGTAGCTAAGTGACTTTCACTGAATCACTAACTCTTTCCGAGTCACACTTTCCTCATCTGTAAAATGGAATAACACTTGCTTTGAAGAACAGTATGAGACAACATACAGAAAGGGGTCCGCATACCCCTACTGTTCAGTGAACAGAAGCTGTTGCTGTCCTGATGCCATACACAGCACAATGACTCTCAGGCACTTGGAGGTGGCAGCACTGTCTGTGGGAATGCATCCCTTCTCCATAGGGAATTCTTGAAATAGCGTGAGTCTGCCTAGAGTAGGGTGAACAGCCCCAGGATGTACAACAGCCCAATGATTGGTTAACACCCCCTACTTTTGCTCTCAAGTGCCTCTGCTTGTGTTATATAAACCATAGAGTTGCTCTTGCACTAAGAACTTTAGCATTTTTTCTCTGGGTGATTTTGAGCAGCCAGATTCTCAAACACCTAGAGGGCTTCATGCCCCTTTCCAGATCAAAGCTCAGGAGAGAGTCAGTTATGGATGGAATTGTGCTCACCCCTGCTAAAATTCATATGTTGAAGCCCTAATCCCCCAGTAACTCAGAATGTGACCTTATTTCGAGATAGGGCCTTACAAGGGTTATCAAATTAACATCAGGTCATTAGAGTGGGTCTAATCCAATATAACTGGCTTTTTTATAAAAAGAGGAAATTGAAACAGGCATAGAGGGAGATGATGTGAAGGTACAGGGAGAAGATAGCCACCTACAGCCAAGGAGAGAGACTGGGGCAGCTCCTTGCCCCATAGCCTCAGAAGGAACCAACACTGCCAACACCTCGACTTTAGACTTCTATCCTCCAGAACTGTGACACAATAAATTTTCTGTTGTTTATACCACCTGGTTTGTTTACTTTGTTACAACAACCCTAGAGAACCAGTGTAGAGTCCAAGGAAGAAATCCTATATGTCAGTTTCTTGCAGCAGTGTTCTATGCGAACTCTAGAGAGGAAACTAAAAATCAAACTGTGAATAATGACAAAAATGCTCAATTAACAATAACGACATACATCAGAGCTGAGGTACCCTGAAAACACCTCAAGACTCTCCACTCCAACTGCCTGTAGTTATAAATTATTAACACATTTATCTAGAAAGCATAACAGCACACTATTATGAGGCATCTGTGTCCCTGGAATTTACCGGTCATTCAGAGGCCTGATAATTTACTCTTTGTTCTCTAAAGTAAATATATGCAAGTTACATAAATCAGACCTAGTTTTACAGCAATATTTTTCCTCACAGCAACAGCAGCATGTTTCTCCCAGCAGCTCTACCCTTGCACCACCCTCCACCCCTCCCACATACATAGACGCCACGGACACAAGGACACTGGACACTGAAATTTAGGATCTGATTACATTTCATGAAATTTTATCTTCTGTCTTTTATGCTACAGCAGGTCACAGGAATGAACATATACTCTCAGATACAAACAGAGCATTTGTCATTCATGCTTTTAATTTGAAAGTAAGTATCTTAAAACTCTATCTAATACATCACAAATGCTTCAACAAGTTGTTTTTAATTAATGTCAGAGAGTCTGTAGAGAGATACACTGGAAAATTTTGAAACAAGGAATGTGGTTAAAAACAATCTAGATATTTTCCTCTCCCTATAAGTCTGCCACATATTGTTAGCATTTTCAGATAATCTGTTGTTCAATTACTAAATCTTTGGCAGCATTGTTCTTTTTTTGCCCAAAGAATCTGACTACCCTACGATTGCCTGAACAGCACATAACCTAAATGTAGAAAGTGTGCATTCATATTTACATCATAGTTTCAGCTTGTTCCAGGGCAGAACAACAAGATCAGTAAGAAAGAAAAATGATTTTTATTGTGTGAAACTTTGTCATTTTTTATATGTGTGCATATATTTATTTCAGTTTAAATAATCCCTTATAAGTCACTAATTACCTTAGCAAGTTAAAACTAGTTCTATTAAACATAATTTTACCCTTTCCCCATATAATCTAATATAAAAATGTCACATAATGAAAGGAGTGTGGGCTTTGGAGTAAAACAGACCCAGGGTACAATCCTGGCTTTATCACTGTGTGGCCTAAGGCAAGTCTCTAAGCTTCTTTGGGCCTCAGTTTCTTTAGCTCAGAAACGAAGGTAATGTTTACCTTGAGGTTGGTTGGGAGGATTGGACTCTGTGTGCTAAGCGCAGGCTATGCCAACGAGGGGCAACACTGTTAAGTGCTGGGGTCGGCTGCGTTTTCCGAACATGGCCCCACCGTTGACTCCTAACGTGCTCTTCCTCAGTGTGACTGTGGCTGCACAAGTGACGCTGTGCGACTCCCCCACCTACATGCGAAGAGCCCGGCGGACTCCCGGATTCTTTTGGAACGTCTACTCTCTGGACGCTCTTCTGGGGACGCTTCCTCCCTGAAACTAAGTACTACGTTTCCAGGAACCCAAGCTCCATGCAGAGATGATGTGTAGTGTTCTGTTAAACAATCTCAGCTAAGCCGCCCTTAGGGTGCTTCCAGCTCAGATGCCAGACATGCGGCTGAAGGAGTCTCCAGGCGATTCCAGCGCCGCTCCTGCGAGTCAGCCCCGGTCATTTGAGTCTTCCCAGCTGAGGCCCCGGATACTACAGGGCTATGCTCTACGTGACTCTTTACCACAGAAACATGAGCAGAGTAAAAGGCTTGTTGCTTTACACCTCTAAGTCTGGGGGGGGGTTTATGCAGCAACAGGTAGCAGAAGCAACACTAATAATGTGCTTAGGACTGTGCTGTAAACGAATGACAAGAGGTCCCCACATTTTGGGGCCTGCATTTCGATTATGTGAGATATGCTCTGGCAACATGCACTCGCTCACTCAGCAACAACTCTTTCTTCTTCTGAGCCCCTGAGATTCAGTGTCTACAGAAGGAGGGAAAATCGCAGTTAATAATCTGTTTCTGTAAAGCTGATTCTGTACATTTTAGTCCGTCGGAAAGGTAAGGCCAGCAGATGTGGAAGAAGAAGAGCAGGCAGGGAGCACTCGACCCAGAACTGTGTTCTCTATACTCTCATCTCATGCCAGTTCCACCCAGTCAATGTGTTTGTCTTTAAAATACAAACACCTCCTAAAAATCAGGGACTCATTCACTCCAGGGCAGGAATCCTCACAACCACCTCTTTAGGGAATGGCGGTCTCGATTCGGAGTAGAGGGAGGGATGGCGTTTGGAGCTCCGCAGTAGCATGATAATTCGGGTTCTGCCGAAGAAGGGAGGGGAGAAAAGCCTTAGAAAAGTAGGGGGCAGAGCAGCACTGAAATGGGTCCTGCCCCCTCATTGGTTAAACTAACACGGATGGGTGCCTTCCATGAAGTGGGCACTGGCCATAGGGAGATGAATATGAACCTTTCCCTGGCCTAAAAATTTTTTGCAGGTTTCCTTGTGTTTTAATTCACCTCTATACCAGGGAAACCTCCATTACCAGAACTTGTTTTCCAAGCTCAGCTGTTCCCAAGCAACCCTTGGCTCCCTACTCCGGATTTACTCATTCCGTTCACCAGTAGAATAAAGGAGAAAAGGGAATATGAGCAAAAAAGTACAAGAAATTTTTAAAAATACCTCCATCTTCTACCTGCTTTCTATTTCTCTGGATGCAAAACCCTTGATTATAGGACTGTGTCGTATGTTAGCATAGTTACTACACATAGCTGGTATTCAATTAATTGTTTATTAAGGGAAATTAAACTAAATCTGTGCAGAACTTGCAGAACCTCCTACTCACAATAATTTACAGACTATCACACATTATGCCCTGGGCTAGATAAAGACGATATGCTCATCAGTTTATTTTATTTTATTTTTTGTTTGTCAGTATATTTTGTTCATTAGATTCCACATATAAGTGAGATCATATTGCATTTGTCTTTCTCTGACTGGCTTATTTCACTTAGCATAGCAATCTCCAGGTTCACCCATACTGTTGGGTGAAGGTAGGATTTACTTCTTTTTATAGCCGAGTAGTAGTCAATTGTGAAAATACTCCAGCTGTCAGAGGAAAGGGGTGTGGGGATCTGCATGAAAGAAGAGGAAGGAATTAAGAAAAAAATATGTTTTTATATATAAAAACATCTATTTCTCTCTCTCTATATATATCTGACAGAGACACAGACAGTCAGTCATGCGGTGATAGCCAGAGGGAAAGGGGTGTGGGGGTAGGTGAGGAGGGCAAAGGGGGAATAAATGGGGACAAAAGGGAGACTTGCTTTGGGTGACGGGCACACAATGCAGAGTGCAGATGATGTTCTGTTGAGTTGTACACTTGAAACCGACATGGTTTAGTGAACCAATGTCACCCCAATAAATTTAATTTTTAAAAAAGAAGATGCAGGTTCTTGCCCTACAAAAATTTACACTCTAATCCCCCTTTTTTTAACATAGGAAAAGATGAGACCATTAGAAGTATTTAGTTTGGAGATATTCACATGTATTGTACAGTGTTACAAGTAAAAACCTTCAAAAAGGGACAGAAAATCCCTAGTGTTGCAGAAAAAAATTTTTTTAACTTGTCACCAGTCATTTCTCAAGGCCATACAAACCTACTTCCCCTTCCTCAAACTTATCCACCTATGTCACACCCCAATATTCAAAATAGGCATTGTTTTAATTGGGTCCATTGTGGAATCATTCTCAAATTTGCAGTTCTCATAGACTGATGGATTCTTAGCAGCCCACATAACAAGTCCAACCAGGCATTGGCAACTTTCCCCAGTCTCTCACCTCAGAGGGACACTTCCTCCCCAGGGAACCATCAGCCCCCTTGTGGGGACCCCTTCATCTTGCAAGGCCACTATGTTCATCTCTGAAGAGTTCTTAACTCTTAAAACATTCTTTATTTGAGCTGAGGTCCTTCTTACTTCTGTCCTAAATACCTTATAAAACTATCATTAAGAAATCATTCAACATATGACTTCTTTCAATAAAAATTTATAATAGAAGTAGGAACATATTGGGTAAAACCAGATCATGATTCATATTGTTTATGTAATATGTAAGTGCTAGATACTCTGATTTTTTAAAGAAAGGAAAGGGATAGGGAGGATTTAACTTTTAGTAAATATCCTTATTAGATTGGGGGTTATAAGCTCTGTAAATTACATTAATGAAATAGGATAGTGACAAACAAAAGTCCCTAAAAGACCCGATCATGTTCATACAATGCAATATGAAACACACCTAATGAAAGCCAACATTAGTATGAATTTTAAAAGAAACATAATGCTAAGCACAGAACTTTGATTTACATACATGTACAAAACTAAAAATTTCCAGGCAGCTCTATGTAAATTTTTATAATGCAAGATGTTTTAAAAATAAATTTGCAAAAAAAAAATTAGAACAAAGCAATATCCTTCATATTCTGTTAGTAATACAGAATAAAGAGGCCCTTTTTATGTTCTGAGCATGTTTAGAGGTTGTGTAAATTTAATTTATAAATGATTTTGAAACATTAAAAGAGACATGGGGAGAGTTTGCTCCATAAGTTAAACAGCAATTTGATCTCAACATCACTGAAAATAAACTTTCACCTGTTACTAATTTTGTTCTTAGTTACAAAGCCATTGTTTGTTTGAATGAAAGGAAAAAAAGCATCTTGATGCTGTTTATACAGCCCAAATAAGAGAACAAATTGCAAAGGCCCACGTATGCTAAAAAGCAAATAAAAGAACTTTTCCAAGAATATGTTAAAAACATGACCAGGGCTACATACAATTATAAGTACTATACTGTGAACCTCAAACATCATCCCAGATAGTGCATATTTGAGTTGCAAACAGTACTGCAATCCTACATCTGAGAATAATTCTTTTGTGTGTACTATCTTTAATTGTGGACTTGTAATAAACTCTGAAAATTGAGCCCAGTATTACAAAAAGGCTTCCACAACCTCTGCCAGCAAAGCAAAAAAGTATTTTGTGTCGTGTCTTCAGTTTTAGTTTTATTATTACAGAGGGTGTTTCAGATCGTGTATGTATAATTGTGTGTTTGTTTATAGTTTACGAATATGCATGTAATTTTGGCATTAGCTTCCATTTTCAAAAGCAGCACAAACCCATGCCCAGAAATAAGCAAAAATAATTCTTAAACGGTACAAAATGACTCGATGGGGCCATTCTAATCTGGACCATTCATATGAATGAACAGGTCACGGCAATAGCTTCAACAGTAAGTTTTTATATTTTGGAACCAAAAGTCTAGGTCTGTGTTTTCAAACTGGCAGACCAGATGCTCTCAGGGGACACTCCAGCCAACAAATGATAAGAAAATAATAGGGAAAAGTACTTCTGCAAAAACATAATTTGGGCTTTGGCAAAAGCAAAGTTCAGGTGAACATTCCATACCCAACAGACAATCTGAGGTCTCTTTATTTACTAAGCCTCTTTTCCAGGCTCTACTGGAAAGAATCAAAAAGCGGGGGCCGGGGGCGGGGGGGAGGGGCGTCTAATGATTCCAGGATTTTTCCCAAATGTTCCATCCGTTTTTCCATCTCTCTCTCTCTTTCTTTCTCTCCGCACATCCTGTCCCCACAGCCCCTCCCCCCGTCAGACACACACACAAATACACACACTGATGTAGTGAATACTCTTTAATTTCAAATTTGCATTCTGCATTGTTAACATACTGTGTTAGGAGATTTCAGAATATTTTTAATTTGTAGACAAGAACTTGCTCCTTCTTGGTATCTTACGCTCTCAAATATTTCTCTCTCTCTCTCTCTCCCCCTCTCCCCACCCCTCACCTTTCCTTCTCTTCTTTTTCTCTCATTTCATCCTTCCATTTACCTAACAAGCAACACAACCCTGTACTATGCATGTTTTTCCCAGTTTCTTTAGCATTACATCAAGAAACTATTATATCTCTTTGCTCTTTATCTCCAAACTTCCAGAATTAGTGGACTGTATCAACTCAGTTTTATCACTGCACAGTCTCTTATGTCTCAAATGAACTTTTTGTTGACATAGCTTTTTTCCTCATTTTGCATGTTTCACCTTCTTACCACATTAGAAGCCCCTGGGCACTCAGTTCTTCAAATTCTCTCTGGTTTCCAGAATGTACGCTCCTCATTCTCTTATGTCTCTGACAATCTTTCCTCTGCATTTTTCTCCAGTTCTTCTTTAATTATCTCCATAAATTTAGGTGTTCCCTTTCTTTGGCAAATTTCCCTGTTCATTCTACTTTCACTCACTTAGTGCCTGGTTCAGTTTTTTGGCCTCAACGAGCAGCTCTATGCAAATGGCTTCCAAATCTATTTCTGATTTCTCTCCCAAGTGTCACACCCACATCTCCAATTCTACATCAAGTACTTACACCTGGTTATTTCAGCTGCACCTATGACCCCTCTCCCTGTGATCTCTCGCACATTCACCTTCAACATTTCACCCTCATTATCACTGCCCTGCTTCAAATGTTTATGGCTCTTTCCCTCGGTCCCATGAAGGGCTCCCTAGTGGTTCTAACCTCAGTCGGAATTCATTTCCTATCCTGACGTCAAATGCACTTTCCAAAAAGTGCAGCCCTGACCATGTTTCTCCTTTTTTAAAAACGCCCAATACTTCTCCATTCTACAGAATGAAGCCCAAAGTCATTTTTGTGGTATTCAAACTTCTTTCTGTGATGAAGTCAGCCACTTTAAACAGACTCATACTCCCTGTATTAATTTCCATGCACCTCCATTGTATAGCTTTCACTTTAGCTGAAATAAACCACTCACAGTCCCTGCACTTTCTGATATACCCTCATTCGTGTCTTTTCTTTGGCCTGAA
The DNA here is from genome assembly GCF_021234165.1 of Pteronotus mesoamericanus. Taxonomy (NCBI): domain Eukaryota; kingdom Metazoa; phylum Chordata; class Mammalia; order Chiroptera; family Mormoopidae; genus Pteronotus; species Pteronotus mesoamericanus. The sequence continues at coordinate 10,023,227 of NW_026555310.1, forward strand.
TACCTTTTGCTCCATCCCTGTCATTCCTAAACCCCACCCCAACCTACAAAGCCTAAATATAATATAAGTATTCCTAGGGAGTCTTCCCTTACCTACCTCTACTTCCCACCCACCGGGGAAAACTCCATTTTCATTATAAACTTGTGTATAGTTATTTAGGAATATGTCCTAAATCCACTGGAATTATGTGTGTCTCCATTAAATCTAGCTTAATTCCATGGTCCATGAGAGTTTCATTTTTTTCATTCACTTAATAAATATTTACTAGGTACTGTCTTATTCATTGGAAATTCAATGATGGATAAAATGCAGTGCTTTCTTTTAAAGTGTTTATATTTTAGATTCAAAAGAAATGTTTACTGCATCAAGAACTCTTAAGAATAAAATATTTTAAGGAAATATTTAGTTCTCCAGTCCGTATATCATAAAACCAAAGTTCTTCATTATAAAAGTTCCATGTAAATCCACAGCGTTATTATTCTGTTGCAGAAGGCACAACTGGCTTCCCCTCAAGAAGAATAAAGGCATCCACGCTGCTCACCTCGCATCCTGCCCTCTGGTCCTTTCTCTTGCCTTTCCCCAGTTCCAACTCTGACCTTGATTTTTCCATTTTTGATCTTACTCCCATTCTGCATCTTGCCACATGCAACCCAGCGTTATTCTGAGATCTGGCTTCATCCTTATAACCTTGACCTTTTTTACTGATAGGTAGGATATTTGTCTGGGTGAGTCCTAGCCATTTTACAAGCTTCATTATGTTGTATTTCTAAACAACAGATAAACGGATGACCCCCTGAACCAAAACCATACAGAGGACAATTCTGTGACCTTCTTGGTGAGAGGCTTCAGACACCCACATCGGCTTAATCAACAATATCAATAAATAAATAAATAAACAAACAAACTGCATTACTGGGTGCAACATGGTGACATTCTCTAAAAATCCAACTGCACAGATTTAATGATGTGCCAGGACTTAGGTGCTTCCTTCTGCCTTATAAGCCAAGGAAACCATTCTTCCAGTTTGAGGTGCATCCTCTTTACTTCTTTCCTCTGAATAAATGTCACCTCCTTGAATATAGGAACCTTATTTATCAACTGAGAATTGGGGTCATTCCCCAGTCTAACAGAGATCCATTTTCTCAGGTCCCTCCCCTCCTCATCCCTCAAAATATTTCTTTGCTTCTCAAGTTCATTTAGGGACTTAACTACCAAGTGTATAAACGTATAGGTTATCAACAATACTTCTAGGTGCTAATTAAGAACATCTGCCTTTCACCATGAATTTTTACATCACATCTCAATAAGAAAAGCAGAAGCATTTCTAGGAATTCTGAAACGCAGGAGACGTATGGTATGTTCTTGATTTCATTTGTTCTCTAAGATTAACAGAAAGCTCTTATACCTATTTTGAGTAAACCGTCTTTGGAGCCTCAAGTGCAATTTAGTCAATGATGCTGCACACAGCAGGAATCTGCTTCAAATAACTAACCCTGTTACCTTCTTGGTTCCTGCACAAATTCCTCTCTGAAGGACAAAAACAAGGCTTCTTGTTCCTTTTAAGGAAATGAGATTTTTAAAAAGGCTTACAAGCCCTAAATGGAATTCGAAGTCAGCAGTCTTAGAAGTATTATACCAGGCTATAGACGTAAGTTAAACGGGTGCTAATATAACAGCTGAATTAAATAATTTTACAATATCTTCAAACCCTTTACCACATAGATCATTTAATTGTGTTCATAAACTAAATTTGGAAATCACTTCTGGGACTGTATTAGTCACTAGGACTATAGAAGGGTTTTTGGAGGTTACATTAACTCTTTCTGGCCATTTTAGGGCCCAATTAAGATTTGAAAAATAATAATAATAATTGACTGAACAATCCCTGAAAATGACAAAACATTTCCTAAGAGTACTCATCTTGCAATCCTGGGAGCTCTCTCCCATGGTGTAAATCTCAGCACAAATATATAAGCATGTTACTCACATTTCCTCAAGCTGTCCCTGCCTAGGGGAATAATGGGATCAGAAGAAAAGAAACACTAATCACCAGTTTAGCTCCTACTGTGGAAATCACTGTCCCACAGCCCCCAATTCCCTCCTACCTAACTCAGAATAATCCTGAGACGGTCTCACATGCATTCACAAATAACAGGTCTCTTGGTCTCACATAACGTGTTATGTAACATAATTTGTATTTTGGTAAAAAACACAGTTCTTCAGTAGCTTCTTTTTTATTAAGTTTATTGAGGTGACATTGGTTACTAGGCTATATAAGCCTCAAGCGTACATTTCTATGATACCTGATCTGTGTATTGCACTGTGTACTCACCACACAAAGTCAAATCATCTTCCATCACCATATATTTGGTCTCCTTTACCCTTTACTATACCCCAACCCCTCCCCACTGTTAACCATCATACTGTTTGTCTGTATCTATGAGTTTCAGTTTTTTATGCCACATATGAGTAAAATCATATGGTTCTTGGCTCTTTCTGACCGACATTTCACTTAGCATAATGTTCTCAAGATTCTATCCATGTTGTTGTAAATGGCAGTATTTCATCTTTTGACTGAGTAGTATTCCACATCTTCTTTATCTAATCCTCTCTGGAAGGACACTTAGGTTGTCTCCATATCTTGACCACCATGAATACTGCTGCAATGAACATAGGAGTGCATATATCTTTGCAAGTAAATGTTTTCGAGTTTCTCAGGTAAATGTCCATCAGAGGGATTGCTGGGTCATAGAGTAACTTTGTTCTTAATTTTTTTTGAGGTACTACCATACAGTTTTCCATGGTAGCTGTACTAATTCACATTCCACCAGCAGTGAATGAGGCATCTTTTTTCTATACAACCTCTCCAACACTTATTATTTGTCTTGTTGATAATGGCTATTCTAACAGGTATGAGGTGGTATTTCATTATAGTTTTGATTTGCATTTCCCTAATAGCTATTGAAGTTGAACATCTTTTCATATATCTGTTGACCATTGGCATGTCTTCTTGAGAGAGGCATCTGTTTTTTGATGTAAAATGATAAGGGAAAATGTAATACCCTTTGGTCAAACCAATCATTTCTCGCTATCATTTTACCCTATCACTGGTTCCTATGATATTACAATGGCATGCAATCAATTAATCACAATGTCAAACACAAAATTCACTCCTTTTTCTTTAATGCCATCTTCAGCCACTTTAGAATATAATATTTACAAAGGCAAATGCCAAGTGATTTGTCAAAATCACTAATTAAATCGGCAAATATTTAACAGTGCCAGGAGAGGATAAAAATTAGTTCCCATCCCTACTCTGAGAGTGTCGGCATAAAATAGGGGGAACGAGCAAGGGCCAAACAGTCATGCTCACGCAAGTCAACATCTCCACCCCACCACTTACCATCCAGGGGGCTGAACAAGTCCCTTAAACCTTCTGGCCTCAGCTTTTTCATTTTTAAAATGTGGACAATAATGCCTAAAGCTATTTCACTGGGAGTAAAGGAGATTAGATAAAAACAGTATGTAACACACTGCCTGGCACATATTTTTTTCTGTCCATTAGGTGATTACAAATCCAATAAAAGGATAAAAATAAATACACAAATAACTGCACTAGAACACTGGAGGAGTTAAGTGTTATAACGCTTTACAATCGACCCATAAGGACTTCGAGAAGTGAAATCAGTCCTTGTCAAGGTGATCAGAGAAAACTTCAGAAAAAAACATCAGATCTAAGCCACATGAAACATTTAAGATTTGGCTGAGTAGAGCTGAGGGAGAACTTTTGACACAGAAAATTCAAGAGCCATGTTGTCTCAGAGGCAGGAAGTGGCCAGGCAGAGCGCTAGGGGACTCATCCAGGCAGGTGTGTACAGAACCGGAATAAGTGCCAGGTAGTAGTTTAAGATCTTTTTGCAGCCCACAGGTAAAGGGAACTGTAATGCTCAAGCCCAAATTGCCATTTTCTTGGTAAACCAAAGACCACAGAACATGCTTTCCTGAACTGCTTCAGCCTTTGCAGTCCGTTTCTGAAAAGAGAACTGTTGAGTATTATCAGCCTCAGTCTCTTCTTCACATTCCTGTATCTTATGAGCAAACTGGAGGCCTGTGTAACATATAAAACCTCTGCAAACTGCAAGGAGGTAAGGCGAGCCTCACTTTCAGATGGACCCTTTTGTGATAAGCGATTAAGCTTTTACTTTCTCACCTGTTTTCTGACAGTCTTATTCTAGTGTTCAGCGCCATTAAAAAATAATGTCTCCAAGACATGATTCCTTTGCTGAAAGCCTTTTCAAAACCTTGGATGAAGAGGAGACATTCTGTTCTTGGCTATTTCTTTCCAGAACCACTTATGACTTCATTTTTATTTTTTTAAAAATTTTTTATATTGTTGTTCAATGACAGTTGTCCCCATTTTTCCCCCATTGCTCTCCCCTGCCCTGTCCACCCCTCCTCTTCCACATTCAATCCTCCAGCCCTGTCGTCCTTGTCCACGGGTCCTACTCTCTCAGGTAAGGTATTAGAGGAAGGCCCTAAGTGGGGTTCACATTGTAAATGCAAGCATTTCAAGGGTGTTAGTGGTGCAGACTGTCTATTTTTGCAGAGGTACCAGGACCCTCGTGGGAAGGAGCTGGGAGTTATTACTCAGAAAGATGTTCCTTTCAATCACTGAGAGAAAATGAGGAGACATGGTCAAGAAACAGTGAGTCCAAGAGAACAAGATCAGTGGTTTAACTGGCTGCAGGGGAAGAGAAACCTTCAAGGATAGGTCAGCAGAGGAGAGCAGAATGGGCTAAGCAGGCCCAAAGAACAGTGCCCCGAAAAGAGCAAAACCAGGCTAGATAGCTATGAAAGACATACTTACAGGCTCCTCTATGTTCTAGACCCACCACTTTGGTCATGAAGAATGTAAAATAAATTGAGATATGCTAAATGCCATGTAAAATGGTTTACTTCAGGTCCCCATTTAAATTGCTTTGTACAAAATGAAAGCCTTTTGCCTGGCACACTTCAACACTGAAAAGTTATTGTTATTATCTTTTTAATAAGAAGGAGGACCTTTTTATACATATATATTCTTGTAAAAGAAATGGACTTAAATTGCAGGAAGATAAGTTTATTAAAATTCATTGCAATTCTCACACCATTACATTTTTTAATAACCATCCTGCTTTCTGCTGTGGCCCCCCGGCCAGTGTGCAGATGCATCTGGCCTCACCCAGGTCAAAAGTGATGCTTCAGTGCATCCTTGGGGATTAGGTCTGTATTCCAATGCAATTAGTTTTAGTGTAAAATTTGATTGAGCCATGTGTGTAGAAATGCATTTGAAAATTTACATGTAAGATGCAACCTTGGAGCTCTTTCCTGAATTGTGAATACATTAGATAAAGTTGAAAAAAGAAGAGGAAGCAGATGTGAACAAATGGACGACGGGCGGGTCGACCGGAGGCGGCCTGAAATGCACTGCCCTCCTCTGCCCCAAGGGCAGTCAGCGCACAGCAGGAGAGAGCAGTTCGGATGGCTCTGACGGTCAATTTTTAAAAACAACAGAATTAATGAAGAAAAAATTATTCCCCAAGTTTGATAACATTTTTTCTTGTAAGAGTTTCAAGAGTATAAAAATATAAAAATACTCTTATAAGAGTACAAAGTAATATTTATATATATATTTGTTTTAAGGATGTTTTAAGTCAAATGTTGCCTAATAGTAAAACAGATTAGGTGATTTATTGTATTTATCCTACACATTATAATTTTTTCATCAAATCCATCATTTATTTGCAACTTTCAAAAAATATTTCTCCTCTTACCATTGATTCTAGAGATCCTGGGAGAAGAAAAATATAATTAGCTACAAACTGTCTACAGTGTTTATTTTTATTTACAAAGTTTTGGTCCTTCGATAGCAATTGTTAGAGCCAGATATTGAGTTATTAAAGCCCCTAAATCTGCCTATCTCGAGGAATTTGAAGGACTCAAGAATTTATATTGATTATTCTTGGGATGAGCTCTTTAGAAATGAAATGTGACATCTTATTTTTAAGACTTCATGATTATTTTCTCTAGCCTAGAAAAATGGGTAGTTAAGAAAACTGCTTCAACTTTCTAGGTGTTGACATCCAAGGTAGAACATACTATGTTTTCACTCTGCATCTGAATTAAATCATTAAAGACTAAATTGTGGATTCCAAAAATCTTTAAAAATGGCATTAGAAATTCAATCAATTAAAGAAAACTGTTATTTCATCTAAAAGTGTCATGCAAAGGAGGAATAAATAAATGCCTTTGAAAAGAATCCTCAATACCTCTAGCAGTGGGCAACTTAACTAGGATGGAGAAAACTAACTTCCAGAACTCAGCTGACTTCATGGGCTTTCCCTGAACTCCATTTTATATGCACACCTTATTAAATCTCCCTAATGTGGCAGTTGTCTGGAGACTATGCCATAACCAAGTCAAACCTAGGGTGATGTAGGTAACAGTAACTGCTGGCACCAGGCTTCTGAGGAGTTATCGTGTTTGAGAAAGAAAACATTGTCAGGGTGGTAGCATAACCCCAAGAGTAATAAAGTGGCCAGACACCTGGAAGCAATTATGTGCATGGTCGAGATTATCCATCATGCTTTGCTCAGTGTCTCTCTTGCAAAGACCTTTGTTTTTACACTCTCAGTAGCTAACTTCTGGGCTGAAAAGCCTGTTTCACAAACGATGTTTTCCACCGAGGCCCTTCCACTTACTGCCATTCCCACATGATGTCGATCATTTGTTTGCACAGCCTGGCGACAAACCTCAGAGCTGCTGTAATAATAAGTTGGTTACTAGTCTTGCAGGAGCAGCTGCATCAATCATGCTACTGCCACAGTAGAAACAAACGCCCTTTGCCCACCAGCAGCACTTAGCAGAGTGCAACCTAGGTCCGTGAAAGAACTGTTTAAGCACCGCTTTCCACTTAGGCCCTAATTTAATATTTTTTCTAAATCAGATTATTGCTTGTAAGTCATAATTGTTAAGCTCCTCCTGACATTCTTTATCGCTCAGATCCCGTTACTCATTAGGCTTTTGGGCTGCGGGCGATCCACTTAGACCAGGTTCTGGAACCGAATGCTCTTTTCCTCAGGTCAGAGAGTATCAGAACTATAGAAAATTATTAGATCTTCCACTGCTGTTCTAGTGCCTTGAAAACTTAGTTAGCTTTTCAGATATTTCCCCAAATACTTTAACTGAGTTAAATAGCACTCTCGTAATGAGTAAAAGTCCACGTGATTTTAGATTCATATCCTTTGCCTTAAGCCCATGCACATTTCTTGCAAGAGAATTTAAATGCTAGTTAAATTCTGTATTTATTAATGTGATATTGATAACTGATCAATCTACATATAAACACTACACAAATGCCACAATGAGAAAGCCTGGATTCATTTAGCAAAAGCGGTTTTCAGTTTGGTATTCAAGCATTTAAGAAGTTTCCCTGAAACCCACTGGATTCTCTTCTAAGAAATCTCATAAAATAGAATGTTTCTAAAGGACAAATTTAGGGACCTGAATGTAATTTAAAGTTTTTAGTTACTTAGTATTTATTAAAAGTAGTCACTCCGTTGGAAAATACATATTAAAACATTCAAATAAAACAGTCCTTGTTCCTTCAGGATCTTATATTTCAAAGTTGACAACATTAAAGAACAAATATCCATAACTTGGAGAACAAGGGAAAGGCGTGCCGGGGGCGGGGGCGGGGGGGGGGTGGCAAAATTCAAATCAGAGCGGTTCCCTGGAAAGAAAGCGCCCGGCCCGCTGCCGCCCAGCCCATTGGAACACCGCTCCTCTCTTCAGTCAGCGGCGCAGCTTGGGAGGGACTTGGCGCCTGGCTCCCAGCGGGGACGGCAGCCTTAGGCTTCCACAGGGTTTGCTCCTTGCCATTTGCAAAACCAGTTTCGGTTACTTCCTATCCAATTCCGGCAAAGGACATACTGGTTCCTGCAACTCCAGTTTTGAGATTACGGGGCCGCTTCTGACCATGATGATGTTACTTAAGAATGTCAGGCTTTTTTCTGCCAGTTTTAAGTTCCAAGGGAGATTTTTATAACCAAGGAATCTATGTTTGTACAGCTAGACTTCTGAAACTAGATTTTACATTTTAATGTTAACTTGGTTAATAGATTGTCATTCTTTAAGAAGTGGAAAATAAAAAAGAGTTTGCAATGTTATTCCAACAGGCTGACAAAACCAGAGTGTAACAGACCCACCTTGTCCATATAAAAATCTATTCGCCTCAACCCTTATCAAACTATGCAGTGATTTCTAAATTTCTTCCAAATTTTCTCAGCTTCTTACCTCTCCTCTACCCACTCCTAAAACTGGCCCTCCCAGTCTTAGGTAATTTCTTACATACTGATATAGCTAGCTGGTGCTCTGCTGCAATCTTTCTCAAAGCAAACAGAGCACAACACAAGAATCCAGCGAACAGCTTAGCAGCTGGATGAGGATTTTCCCGTTTGTTTCACATATCAGCCCACAGATTGGGTAGCCAGTTTTCACCAACTCTGTCCTTGTTTTTCTTATTTATAGCTTAGACAAATTTCTGAATTAAAGGTCATTTTTAAGCTTTCTTATCCTAGGGTTCAAAAATATCTACATGCTTCCATTGCCACTATTAAAATTATAAGTATTTCTGATTGTTAAAAATTTTTTTAAAAATTCCAATTTAGATAAACTGCTATTCTTAGCAGAAACCTGATCTAATGAAAATAGTCTTCATCAAATCTCAAATTTCAGCTTTGAATCCTCCATGAATTTCTTCCTTGATGCCAGGTGGCTTTTTAATCATTAAAAATGCTATTCTTGTTCCATCAATTTCTTCCATTATCTAGGGTAGTTGTCCCCAAACTTGCCAGGGCATCAGAATCACTTGGGCAGAGTTTTCAAAACACAGATCATGTAGGTCCAGCCCTACCACCACCCCCTAAAGATTCTGATTGCTTAGGGCTGGAGTGGGGCCTAGATATTTATATTTTGATAAAGCTTCCCAGGTGGTCCTGATAAGCTGAAGTTTTAGGAACCACTGACCTACCTAAAGCAGTGTCCCTTGACCAGCAGGACAGTGGCTAATCACATGGCCAAACCTCACTAGTCTTGATCCCTCCCGCCCCAGGCCCAAGCATCTGGCTCGGCAGCACTGAAGTTGCAAGGGCCAGGCTTGCAGTTTGCAAAAGTTACCCAGATGATTCTGACATTGACCATTTGTTGGGAATCAGGGGATAGAAAAACTTAATCAGAAATAAATAATTTCTAAATATAGCATTTTACAGGAGCGGACAAAAGTAGGTTTAGAATTGTGAGCATGCAAAACACAGTGCTTATTCTTGTATTACATATTTTTCCATATGAACAATGTGAACCTACTTTTGCCCAGCCCTGTATTTCAGTATACTCTCAGTATAACCTAACCTGCCTATCCATACATTTCAGTTGTTTGGGAGTGAGTACAACAAAGAACCAAAATCATAAAACAACCACTGAGAGACCATTTCTTTCTTCTGTCTTTAAACAAGAATGTTTAATATACTAGTCCCCAAACAGTAGAGTTTCCAGTTTATTCTTAAAACCCTTTAGTGTAATGAAGGTTCATAAACTCTCTCAGGTGTCCAGTTCAGGATTTAACGCCTTTCATTTCCAAGATACCCTTTCCTCTATAAACCTGCATCCTTCTGTCGCAGGTTAGCCCTTCTTTGCCTCCACTCGGCAGAGATGGAGAACAACAGATGGTGGCAAACACAGAAATCCAGTAATGGATGTAGGATCAGTTTGTGCCTTGTATCCCCAAGATCAACACCACTACTAAATCCCCTTTTTGGCCCTGTATGGCAAGATCAGAATGACAGCCCAATTTATCAACTGTGAATATTGGTGTAAACAACTCCAAGGCCGGGGTATTTTTCATACCCCCCTTAAAAACTGTCATCAATTCTGTAGAGTAGTAAGGAAACCGCTGATCCATTGCAGAAACTGTCAGCAGGTGTACAGAGAAGTGAAGGATGGGTGCTTTCGAAAGGTCTTAGGAAAGGAGGCTCCAGCTGTCAGAATACATGACTTCTCCTACACAGGCAGACTATGGAGCCATGGAGCAAGGGAAATTATGGGACAGCGTGGAACTCTCAACACCACAGTTATCAGCAGTAGGGACAATTCACTTTAGAAGGAAATTTCCAGACACACATTCCTTAGTTGTGAAGTATTTGAGTTATAGCAATGTCGTCTGTGCCACAGTGACCCAAAGTGCCAACATTCGCATTATAAACTTGTGTCTCAGAAACTCGAAATTGAGTGTCCCAGTCCCTACTTTCTGAAAATGATTAAAATTAACTGCTTAAAACCACACACTAAGTCTAAATCTTCAAAATTTCTTTAAAAATAAAATCATAGATCATCATGCTGTCCACCTTAAAAATCAGCAGGTCACCTGGAGTTTCAATCTTCACACACGTCATTTATAGCCATTTACTTAAAAAAAATAGCACTTCTTTTAAGTGTAGATTATCCTTTTGTACACAGAAACATTTTGGTAATCTAGTGGTTTTTCTTTCATATTGCAACAAACAAAAAATAATGATTCTTGTCAAGAATCTGAAATATTTAAGTGATCTGTTTAAAAAATGGTCTCAGCCATTAGCCATCAGGGATACTGGTAAAAAGAGCCAATTGTATATTATCCCTAAAACATTAATAAAATAATTTTGTCTTTTTTATACTGATTTTGAAAGTTATTTTTAAGTAAGAGATATAAAACAATTTCAGAATGTTTAAAGTACTACACGGATGTAATATCAATTAGTATCATATTGTGGGTTTATTTTTTTAAGTAATATGTTACAAACAAAACATAAATTTGGGAATTATTTTAATAGCGTTTTAGAAATTAGGACTGATTTTTTTTTCACTACAGTGGTCTTTTGAGTTGTATGTATTTTAATGATGGCTGTAATTGAATTTGATATAAAATGATGTGATGTAAGCAAAAAAATAATAAATCTATTCATGAAATAAAATGGAAAATGGATGGAAAACAGGATGTTAAGTCCTGAAAGATGTTAATCCCATTTATCAAACCATGAGCAATTCAATATTACCCTCAAAATTTGCACTTGATTAAATCAACTTATGAAAACCTTTCCTTTATATCATTTGACTAATATAGCACATACTTATGCTAACAGCAAACAAATTAAGAATTTCCTCATAAGATGTAGTTCTCATGAGAAAAAAAAGCAAAAGGAACAAGCAAAAAGAGAAATATATTGAATTACTTTAGATTCCAAACCTTTTTCTTTAGTCTGGTCCTGATTTCTCTGTGTGCAGAAAGAACATTAGTTATTTCCGTAACTGCACTAAATGATGCTCCAGATTCCTAGAAAGGAACTGATTTGGTTTCAGAAGTAAACAGTTTACTCAAAGCCATTTGGCCAACCTGTTTACCACAGACTCAAGCTCATTGTGTTGAAATGGAAGCATGGCCTGGGTTCAGTGTTAGTCTCAGATGAGTTCACTTTTGTGTATACAGACAGTCAGCTTCCTAAGACATCACATACATGTTCTGGTTTTGTTATTCTGCTTATGATTTGGCAATTTAGTTATTTAGTTTGGGTTGTCAAAGCCACTGCACAATGAAATGCATGTTAAATAGTGCTCTATTATCCCTAAAAAGAAAAAAAAAATTTAAATTCCAATCACAGCATTATCACCAAGAATAACTGTCTCTTCAGCCTTTGGAGTCAGAAGACAAATCAGAGTGAAACCCAGCACATTCTCTTTGCCATTCCTTCTCACAGAAAGCATGTGAAAAGCACCACTTGGAAAACGATCTGAATAAGAAGTGTTGCTATGCCTGATCTTATAAACTGTGGGCTTATTTAAAATAACAGATTACAGTTCTTATTATAAAAATACCCATTTTGAAAAGTTTCTGAATAAGTACACTGAAAACTTGATGTCAGGAAAAGGAAGTATAATAGCGTGTTGCAGCTGGTCAAGACTGCAATATGCATTCGCGAGAGTCAAGAAAGGAAATTGCCCCACCACCAAAGCCCCACTGTGATAATCATGATGATCTAGCGCTCCTGCCAAAGCTCTTAAAGCTGTCTGTGATGGTTTCTTTAAACAGACCTAAGATGATGTAGAAGGAAGACTAATTTCCTTTTCTTAATTAGGAGAGCCTTCAACGTATTATATTTATATAGCACTTTCTTAAAGCAATGATCAACATCGCTCAGTTGACCTCCAAGATACTCTAGATGGGAAACCAGAAAACCAAATCAAATCTGCCCAAATCCCCAATCTCCACAGGTATTAGTGATCTAATCTAGAAGGAAAATCTTCTAAATACAGTTGTTTTCCCGCTGCCAGTTCATGAGCCAAACACTGCATTAAATGTGTGTCCTCCCCCAAACCTAGGCCAATTGACATGTCAGGAAAAAAGAGTAATGATAGAGATCTGAGATTCTCCTATCCTCCATATTATAAAATACGGTCTCTTTTAAGTAGAAACTCAAGTTCCCTAACTACAAACATCCTGAGTAGAATAAGAATCGGCTTAGATTTATACATCTGGCTCCCTTTCCCGCCATGGTGTATAACAGGACTTCGATCCCGTATTAAGAGGACTTCTATCTATGGATAAGTACTTCAGCTTCCCTCTTGAGAGAAACTCAGTTCTAAAGCAACTAATATCATTAAGTTGAAGATAAAAAAAAATAAGAGGGAAATATAAGAACACATGTTATTTTAAAAGGAAGGCATAAGAAAAAAAGAAACAACAAGTATTAGAAAATTTTTACTCTAATTTTCTCATTCTATGCATACTGCCTCTGGGCAGATGTTTAAAAGACAACTGCCTTGTGCTCCCCCAACCCAGAGGCTGCCTGTGCACAACCTGAATCAGCCCTGACAAAGCTTCGCTCTTTTCAAGGACTATCTCTCAAAGCCACGCTCTGTGCATCTGCGGGTGTGCATTTTCTTGGTTAAAGGGATGCTCCAGGGAACCCTCGGGCTCTGTCACCTGTGCTGCTCCAAGCACTGGTTAATCTGTGGTCCTGGGAGGAAAAGGGCATTTGGGGAATTAGCCAAAGTCATTGCTGAGGCTGAGCTTGGAGGCTTTTTTTTTAAAAAAACACTTAACATGTTCACACTGAGGACGGGACCACATGGAGGCAGCGGTTGGACAGGGACTCAAAGTAGACTGTCCTCCATTTTAACCATGAAACTGCCAGTGCCTCTCTTTATGGTCTCATGTTTTTTTTAGGTGTCTCACTGCCTTCTGATTTTGCTGCAGCTGTGACTTGGAAAGGACTGTCTGTACTAATGGCTTAAGGAGACTCAAGTTATCCTTATGTAGAAGACCAATCTTCCCCATCTTATGTGCTTTACACTTTTTACGTCATAGCTAAGTGCTGAAATTGTTGCTAAATAACCTTAATTTTTAATACTCCATTTCATTTTCCAAAGAGAATCAAAATCAGATGGCAATGCTTCTAAAACCTTCTCAGCCCTAAAGACATGATCTAGGATACTCACCTGCATTTCTTTTGCTATAAACTTAGGAAGTTTATTTTTCAGGCAAAGGTACTTTGTATTCACATTCTACAGGGATTGTTTTCTCCCACTTTCTCTTTTTCTTTCTTATATTTTCCTTTAGAGTAAAATACCATATGGCAGACATGCATGTACGCTGTTTGGTAGATTAATGAATCCCCACTGAGATCACATATTCTTCTCCTCTGGGAGTTTTTCTGCCTGTACTCCACATTTCAGATTTTATACAGCTCTTTCTTGGTAATATGACTTACAAATTGCGTGTTTACATCTCTTTCTTGGGTGTGTGCAGCAGGAATCCTTGAAGTGCATGCTGACAGCACCTCCTATGGAAATCAATCAATACCCTTATTGGTGCCACCCTCCATACTCTAGGCCCAGCAAATAAGCGAGACCTGTGCATAGCCTGTTGTAAAAGTTGAGATAACACCAAATCTGGTTGAGTCATTGCCCACATTTTTATTTCTCAACATAAATATTTTTTATATGAATGCACCAACATTTTTTTCTTAAGTACAAAGGACTATTTTTAATCCCCCTTTTAAAGGAGTAGGAGAGAGGGTTTAAAACATATAGACAGCAGTAATAAGAATGCAGGCTTTGCGCATTGCAGACTCACTGACCTTTTAGCCTTCTGGAGTTTAACCATTTCCTGATGTCCTTTAACAGTAATTTTCTTGTTGGAAAGCCCTTCTAAACTGATAGCATCTAAACAAGCCTCTACCTTAATTGGAAAAATTCTCCCATAAATATTTATGCTGCAGTGATTAGGCCATTTACTAAATTCAACTGCCCATTATGGGTTAAAACAGGGAGCATTGTTTTGGGTTGCCCAAAGCCTGACATGGTTTATTGGAGGGGACCCGAAGCTGTAATTTATTTAATCAAGCCTCTGACCCCAGCCCTCTGGAGTAGCCAGTAATTGTGAGAGAGAACTAACCCACGACCACATTGACTCGAGTCAGTATTCTGGGTTGTAAATTCTGAAAGGCTAATTTGGAAGGAAAAAAAAAAGCCAAAATTGTGGAAATGAAAGTTCCATGTCTTTGTGCATTGTACTGTGGTAAAGATAAATAGGTGATTGATAGATAGATAGATAGATAGATAAATTTTTTAAAAGAAAAAACTTCAAAGCAGTGAAGAACCATTTACCACCGGGTTAACTCCCAACTACTGTGATGTCCCCCTGTGGCTGCTTGCCCTCCTTATAGTTCTGAGGCTTTGTCACACATGAAAAAATCACATGGCATTTAATTTAATTTTTGCTTTTGAAAATATATCAGATTCGGGGTGCAAATAAAAGTAAGGAAATCCTTTTATATTAAAACCTGTTAAGAAGACTCCTGCTTATGCACAAATTCTATATAAATTCAACCCAAGGTAAAAATGGAAATGCTGGTTTGCCCTCTCATATGTTGAATCGATACTACTACACTGAGGTCATGATATTCAGAAAATAAACGGTGAGTATGAGTGCATATTTTTAGCATGTGTATACAGGGGTGGGCAAAAGTAGGTTTACAGCTATGAGTACAAGAAACAGTTTATTCTTACATTATTATTTATTAATTATTATATTATTCATTTGTATTCCAACTATAAACCTACTTTTGTATGTGTGTGTATTTATACAAGTAAATAAATTAAAATCTTTTTCCTTTCTTTATTTCTTTTTCCAGCTGCAGATTTCCTCCTGATTCCATTTTTGAGTCATGATTAATTCACATGTTTACAATAAAAAAGAACCTCTTCTCCACTGGACTTTTGACCTCCCAGCTGCAAATGCAAACATCCATTCCTCTTTTTGAGGCATGATTTAAAAGATACTGAAACTAAAAAACATATTTTCTCCTTTAAACTCTACTACCACTACCTGGCTATTGCTCTCCAGATTTCTAGTTCAAGAAGAAATTGTAAAGTCAAAAAGTATAATAGTTTATTAAACTGTAAATCATCTTTCCTCTTCATTTAAACTTGCATTTCACTGAAGCCTCTACATTTTCCTTAATCTCTCTGGACCTCGGCAATACCAATATGTTTTAATGGCTTCTCCTGTCTTATTTTCCATTAGCAAACACTTGTAAACACTGTTAGTATATGAGAAAAAAGCATCACAAAACTAGCTTCCTCCCCTCTCCACATTAAGAGCATACAATGCTGGTGTAGCATCAGTCAGAGTTTCTGAAACTTGTGGAAGGAATCAGAGCAGGTTGATTTTCCAATCAGTCAGAATCACAGGTGATGTGGCTTCAGAGAGCCCTATAGCTTTCGGTCGTATATTGTAAAAGACATTTTAAAGGCTAAGTTAGAGTTTTAGGCTAGACAGGTTGTTGCAATAACCAAGGGACTTTTTACAATACAAGAGTATCTTTCATGAATGCTTTTAGATATGTAGATAATGCCTAATTGTTTCAACTCATATAAGATAGGAACAATCCTTCAAGGAGCTCTGAATACAAAAGGAAAGGTTAATTTATCTCTACCCAACAGCTTACTTCACCTTTAATACAGAGAATCTCTTTGAAGAAGCTGATACTGGGATCCTAAGTTTTCCTGTTAAATTATTCATTCCTTCTTCTACTTGGGTATTATTATCTCTGTCAGAGTGATGGATGTTACAGAAATAGTCATTAGGTTGCAAACTACACATTTGTTTAAGGTTAAAATTAGGGCCAAAAAAACCCAAAAACAAAACAAACAACAACAATAGGCTGTGATTATACAGGTCTCTCTCAGTAACGATAATCCAGGACCTGGGGATGAATAGACTTCCAATAAAAAGATGAAAATATCTCTAGAAAAAAAAAAATGGGAGAAAAACTCTCTTGCTGTGATGGCTCCGGATGGGTACCTGCAGATAGTGACATTCTCAGTTGAGCCAATGACAGTGCTCCTTAATTTATGGTCACAGACTAAACCCTTCATCTCCCCTGAAACGCTCTCCCCTGAAACGCCCCCTACCCCTGGCATTCCCTTGGCAGAAGAGAGTATGCTCCATGGCCACAGGTGACCCTTTTAATCCTAGCTAACGCATTCAAAGGTACACACCACTGATTAAAAACAAACTGAAAACTGGCCCAGAATAAGCTTAGTGCCCATAAGTGAAGGAGCTTTATTTTGCCATTTTTATAATAACAATAGCTCACTTTCAAGCACTTAAGAGATTATCATGGTTCCAAGCATGTTATTATTCAGTTAAGCTCCTCAATAACCATGTTTACTTTCTGTTTATAGATGGGAGATTGAGGAACAGAGAAGGTAGTCTCATTGACCAAAGTCATACAGCTCATCAATGGAAGAGCCAGTATCTGACCTTAGACAGCATGGTTCCAGTCCCCATGCTCTTGGACCTTCAGTATCTTCACGGCACACATTGCTGTCATCCTTAAAAATTATGAGGCTCTCATGACCGCTCAGAGAAATGTGCTGTGACTCACTACTCAAATCCAAGTTTAGAGAGGAAGTGTTCCATTGGCTCTGACTACCCCCAGTTCGCAAAAGGCATCACTGTGGAAGAAAGAGCTCCAAATCAGTAAGGATAGGCTCCTGGTGCTGTCTCCAAACTCCATTGAAGAAGATCAGAACATACTTCCCCAAAATATACCACTTTGGCATATCAATTATTTTAAGCTAAAGGTACTTGAGAAATAGCAGATGCAGAAAGGGTTCTCTGCCCTCCTCCATTCTAACTAAAAGCAGAGCATAAATTTCCAGCAAGAAAGGTGCTCTCCCTCTACCAGGAAGAAGAGGACATTCTTATAAGCTGAGATGAGGAGTCAATGCCAAGATGAGTCTGTACAAACAAGCCTTAGTAAAATAACCTTTCTCTTCCATTAGTTTCCCCCATATATTTCCTGGTCACTTTCCCACAATTTATTGGCTGCGGCCCAAACCCCTTTTTTCCTTTGTCTTGTCCTCTCGCCACAACTTACTGCTATTTGTTAAATAGGATGTAAGCCCTGGGCCGAACTAGTTCTTTAGGGTTTTTGCTTCTTCCTTTGAAGCCCCCCATGCACATAAAAATATGAAAATCACATAAAATTTGTATACTTCTTTCTTTCTTATTAAGCAGTCCTTTGTCAGTTTAATTTATAGGCCCCAGTCCCAGAACCTAAGAGAGTAGAGAAAAAGTCTTACCTCCCATATTCCATATTTTACTTCCTTTCTTCCTGCATCCTGACGGATCTTGCTCTTAAAACCTAGCATGACTTTTAGTTCCTTGAGTCTTCCTTATTTTCCACACATTCATTCTTCCCACTCCCATATGATCATCCAACGTAGAATCCTAAGGCACTTTCTCCTACGAGAGCCCTATGTGCCATTACTCTTGACCTTCTGCTACCCTCTATACAACATTGACACCAATCCTCAATGCTAGGTAAACTCAACCATGTGCTTTCTTACTTTAGGCTCCATATCATGAGCACCCCGGCAAAGGCCTAACGAGGTTTATCTTCCTCATTTACTCATCCACACCAGCTGGTTTTACTGTTCTAATGTTTTCTTATTTTCTACCAGTAATTGAGCATCTAATCTATGTCCCATACTATTCTTACAAAAATAGAAATTGAGGCTCTGAAAACTAGCGTGAGGTTGCCCACCATCGCACAGCTAATAGGACAGGCCCGGGTTCCCACCCTAGTGTGTCCATACGGGCTATACTTGCAACACCATCCCGCCTAGCGAAGTCTCGGTGTGCGTAGATTTTTCATACAAAGGTCCTGCCAATGCAGGCCAACTCATTCTTCTGGTGCTCAACCAAAGCAATAGCCATCTGTCTCACCGACAGAAGAGAAGCTGGTTCTGTCAGACTGAGACAGACAGTATATACAAAACCCTATATTCTACACTTTCTGGGAAACTTAAGGGATTTTTCAAAAGTAACTGATTACATGTGATTTTTACTTAATGTGCTAACATTAGAACCTAACCCCATGAAATGTGCTGCTCACTGCACTGCCACCATGTCAGCCCCTGAGGTCCTTAGCTGCTTCAAACAAGGGCTACCGCTCAGTGCCACAAGGCCACTCTGGTCTCCCTTGATCTTAACAGGTGGTCTCCATGACCAAGCTACAGGGCCAAATTACCCAAACGAACCCCTGTGATTTCCTGACACCCATGCCTCAAAGAACTTCCATCTCCCCTTCCTTTCCTCTAGCCCCACAAGAAAACATTTTTTCCTTCCCGCCTTGCCTCCTAGTTAATCCCAGTAGCTCCCATTTTCTGCTAAACTCGGCCCTCTCCCTGCGCAGCCCCTCCCCTCAACCCACGCCCTTCATGCTACAAGCCTGCTGAGATCTCACCCACTGCCGAGACTCCTGCTGGGTTTAAGGACTGTGTTTTAAAAAGCATATTCTAGTCAGACTGCTGATGTATAAATCCTGACTTTACCACTTAGAAGTGTGATCTTAATCTCTCTGTGCCTCAGGTCTCCCAACTATCAACTGTAAATAACCAAAGTACCCATCTCTGAGCTGTGAGCATTCATTTAGAGAAAGCTCTATGTAAAGCTCTTAATAAACATTCAATAAATGTCCACAGTTATTACCAGTTTGATGCCATTTTCCTCTAGTTTACCATTTTCTCCTTCACTTTATCTTCACCACCCAACTTCTTAAAAGATTAGCAGACACTGGATATCTGCGCTTCTCCATTCCCTCTGTCCTCTAAGCTTTACCTTTGGGAATTAGGTCCCACTACTTTATAAAGATATTTCTCTCAGAAACTGCTGGTGATGCCTTATCGCCATTTTGGATGATGGCCAAGCCTATATCTGTAGTCCTACCTTTTTCACTGCCTTTGCTTCTGAGTCCAGCCCACATTCCCAGCATCAGCAGTGCACCTACAAGTAGTTCTATCTGATGCATACCTTAGTCAACCTGTCCAACTCAGGGCTCAGCCTTCCCCATGCATTTATTCCTTCATTTTCATTCCTTATCTTGGTTCGTGGCATCACGATGTTTCCAGTTTCAGGGGCTCAGAATGTGGAATCACCCTCCACCATCTCCTCACATATCAAATACCAGTTCTTCCTCAGAAATGCTCCATCCTGTTAACCCTGTCTTCCATCAAAACTTCCCTGGCACAGGTCTTTTCTAATTTCTGCTAGAGGATCTTGCTGCCTCATCCTCCAAATATTTCTCTTCCATCACAACAGAAAGATATTCTTAAAATACAGATTTTATTGGTGTCATCTCTTTGCTCCACAATCTTCAGTGTTTCCCTAGTGCACACAGAACTAATCCAATTTATCATTCAAATTTTGCTCTTTCCACCACCAGTATTTTCTCATCTTTATTACTAACATTCCCTGAGGTGGAAATCAGACTCTGTCCCTCAGAGTACGCTCCTGGTCATCACAGATAGGGAAATAAAATAAGTTGTCCCAGACATTTCTCTGTCTTCCAGGACAAGGCGGGGATGGTGATTCCCTCTAGTGGAGAAGGCCCCAATCCCCTGTATCCAATGGCTTTTTTTTTGACAGGGTTATCAATGGGGCTAGGTAGTAAGAATGTACAGGTGATCTCATTACATCAGTATGTTAACATTTACAGAGAATAGATGATGTTTTGAAGAAAACAAATGGCAGAAACACACCAAATTACATGGGTCTGAAATGAGACGAGTAAACATAAGAGCGTAAACAAAATAGTGCCAAAGGGTTTAGGGTCAGGGTCTGTGAATAATGTAAATTTCCTTCCCAGCATGAGCTGGTTACCGTATCTTTTGAGGGAAGAACAAAGCATGCTTCAAGGAATTTACTTCTAGGCCTGATTTGCCCCGGGAACTGCCCGATCCAGTTTAGGGCTGTCCCCAGTATTGTTCCAAGCCTGAGCCAGGCAGGGGGAGCAGAGCCATCAAGAAATAAGGAGACTTCTTTCAGATAGAATGAGGACCCCAGCCATATCAAAGCCAAGAGGTGAGGGTCTTTTGCCTTTTCTCTGTGTCCCCCAAGTTCTTCCCTGATGGCCATGCAGCTCTGTCTCTCTTGGGTTGTCCCTGCCATCGAGGGATCTTATCCATCATTGACTAACCAGCCATCCTCCAGGGCCAAGCAGGGTGATGTGAGGGAGGCAGGGGCTGCACCCCTGCCAGGGGGACAGGTTTTGTCTCCTCAGTGGCCTATTTTCCCAAGGCCTCCTTGCTCAGCTCCAGCCTTGGGCCCCTGAGGCTACAGTTCCTGAAACCAGGCAGGATGGTTCCCAACAATTCCCCACAGTCCATCTGCACCTGTACACATTTCCTAAATGTGCCTTTCATGTCCTTTCTCCAACTTTGGTGTTCCTGGCCAGCACAGCCAAGTGGTTAAGGACTATCTCTAGAGTCTGATGGCCTGGGTTTGGATCCCATATGGCTTCACCACTTACCAGTTGTGTGACTTCAGGCAAGTTACTTGGTTTCCTTAACAGTAAAATAGCACTAATAAAAAGAACTTAATTCATGAGATTGTTGGAGAAATAAATGGAACTGTGTTTGACACCAAATGAGCCAACCACAGTGTCAGCTATCATTGCTTCTATACATTCCTGTTGACACTCTTACTCATCTTTCCAAATACAGTTCTCACCTCTTCAAAAACTGTTAAATATATGAAAGTTTTAGAAACATGTCTGTATTATTGATTTCTAGTTTAATTGAAGTATGGTTAGGAAACAGAGTCTATATGAAACCCATTATTGGTTGAGATTTGTTCTATGGCTAGTTCACTGTTCACTGTATGGTTTATTTCACCTATTTTGCATGTTTTATATAAATGTCATTATCTATATATTCTTTGGTGTACTCCTTCCTTAGGTCAACATTCTAACATCTGTTATTTTGTGTGGCTGTGTTTCCTTCATTGTTATTGCTGCATAATATTCCATTACATGAATATACCACATTTATCCATTGTTTTGATGATGAATATTTGGATTTTTTTCCTAGTTTGTGATATTACATACAGTGCTGCTTTATACATTCTTGAACATGTATCTCGTGACAGGTGATGTCAAAGTAATTTCCAAAATGATGGCACCAATTTATACTCCCACCAGCAGTAAACATTCTTCTTACTCCACATCTTTGCCAAATATGGACTTCTAATTTTCTGATATCTGGAGGGAGTTTTAGTGGTTTTATTAGTACCACTTCCTTGATGATCAAAGTGTAAGCATTTTTATACCTGTTTTCCATTCTTTCACTTTCAACCTTTCTGAATATTTTTGTTTTAGATGTGCCTCTTTAATTATAACAAATAGCTGAATTTTGTTTCTCCTCCATATGGCAGTTTTGTTTTATATCAAAAAAAGGTTTAACTCATGTGTTTTTGTTATGATTACTTACATAATTCATTTTTATATTCTTATTTTGTGCTTTCTAAATTTTCTGCATTTTCTCTGTTCTCTTTAATCTTCTTTCTTGCATATTTGTGCTATATTTTTCTCATTCTTGTTTCTGCCCACAACTTGTTTGGCATTATAAATTCTTCCTTTATTATTTTAGTCATTAACCTAGAAATTTTAACATCTGTATTTAATCAAAGAAAGTCTAATTCCTACAATATTTTTATTATATCACTATCATACCCACAAAATTAGATAGTATTGTTATTGTTTATTCAAATTATTTTTGTTCATTCATTCTTCTTGCATAATTAGGGTGTGTTACTGATCAAAAGTTAACTAGGTTAACAAGTATTTCTCTACACTGTGAAGATTGTTTTCTATGTTCTTTTAGTTTACATTATTGTTTTTCAGAAGTTAAATGTGAATTTAACTGTTTTTCTTCCACAGATAACCTGGTATTTTTATCTCTGGCTATTTTTGAGTTACTTTTATTTCTTTTGGTGTTCAGAAAGTTCACTACAAAATGACTTGATGTAACTTCTTTTTATTTAACTTGCTTGTAACATTTTGGACTTCATGCTTCTAAGGATCTGCGGTTCTTTTACCATTTCTGGATAATTCTCAGACCTTACCATTTCAGATAGTACATGTCTACATTATCTCTGTCTTCCTTACAAAAGTCCAATTAGACATTTTTTACATTGTCTCACTGCATCTTTTCATGCTTCTTAATTTCTCTTTCATAATATTTTATCTCTTTTACACTCTAAATTTCTTCAGATATCTTTCCCTTTACTAATTCTCTCTTCAGTTTTGTTAATATTGTTTAACCTATATGTTGTTTTCATTTCAATTATTATATTTTTATTTCTATAATTTCTGTTTGAGTCTTTTCAAATCTGCTTATTAATTTTTAAAAACCTCTTGTTCTAAACTCATACCTCAAATATTCTTCTTTATTGTTTAAACACATAAACATACTAATTTAATAATTCTAATGCCTTTGTGGCTCTGGATGCTTTGTGTTTCTTTTGGTTTTTGTTTAACTGGTTTTTTTTTTTTTAACTAAGTCATGTTTTCTGCTGCTTCTTTCCCTGAATTTTATGACTTTGTTATCATAATCATATGTTCCATAAACTTCATCTGTGGGAATTTTTAAGGCATTGATTTAAAAGATACATTAGTTTGGAGATGATTTATACTTGCTTCTTCCAAGCATTTTGGGACAGTGCCAACATGGGTCCACTTTATAATTAATTCCCCACTTAAGCTATCTCAAACACAAAAGTGTCCCAAATCCTTGTGATGGCCAGCTCACAGGAGCATTTTTCCCTCACACCCAAAGTCAAGGTCAAGAAAGGAATTTTTCTAGTTCACCATTTTACTGACTATAATTTTGGGCATCTAGGCTTTTTAAAAAAATCTTTAATCTGATATCCCTTCTGTTACAGCCTTAGTCTTCATGACCTACATTTAGCAACAAAACTCTAAGTTATGGGGAAATGGTAGATGATTTTAGAGGAACAGCTGATTTTCATCACTGGCTTACTTTATGAATTAGGACTTTTATTTTTAAGCCTCTTAGGACTTTCTTTATTTTGTTTATAGCTCAATACTGGTTTTTTTTTTTAATATATATTAAAATATTTTATTGTGAATTTTCAGGTATAGGAGGGTTTTAGGATTTTTAATTCTCCATAATGCTTGATATAGATGTTCTTTCTCTAGGACACAAAGCACTTTTTCAGTTATTTTACAGAACCTTTAACAGATTTCATTGTATATTATTTGGCTTATTTATCTATGTATTTGCCTCTCATAGAAGCATCCTGAAGGAAAAGAAACTTTTTTTTCCAGGTTTATCTTCCTCAGCTACAGGTCAAGGCTTTGCCTTAAGTAGATGTTCCATAAATGAATGATTTAATGGCTTTCTCTCCAGGGCTTTTGTAAGTAATCTTGTAATGGAATACTTATCAAACTGTGACAAATCATTGGCATTTCCCCCTACCTCGTAGATTAGAGTTGTCTTTGCATTCTTATAGCTTAGATTTGAGTTTGCACTACTATAAACATTAATACTATAATGTAAATAAATGTTGACTCAAAGTCATCATTGCCTCGTTGACAAGACTGGCATGTCAGGCAGGAGAAAGCACCTGTACACATTTCAAGAATGACACCGAATCCAGTGATTCAGATGGGCAGGGACAAGCCGGCCAAAGCTGATACAGGCTGGAAGGATAGCCTCTGTTTTCATCTTTTCTGAGAACTGTTACACTGGGGGCCAGAGACCAAGATAGAATGAAATAAATAAACAAACAAACAAACAAATAAATAAATAAAAAGACTTTCTTGAACAGAATTCAGAACCCTTTCCTTCCTGTTGTAAATTTTGATGCGTTTCCCAAAAATAAGATCTAATCCTTGTGCTTTCCACTCATTTTAAGGAAAACAGATGCTAACTACGCTATCATATTTGGCTATTTTAAATTCTTTAAATGAGCTTCAGTTGGAAAACTTGAAATATCTGAGTATGTGGTAGAATGATGCCTACTACAAAAACTCCATAAATAGCCATTCAAATCTGAAATCTTCAGTATTTCCAGAAAAAAGAATGTTCCTAAGTTAAGACTATGCGCACCTTGCAGTGCTTGAGACTTTATCAGAGTCTAATTTTGACCTACAGAGGTCATTTCAGTCTGCAAGGCCAAGGCCAAGGCCCACCAAGACAGAGACATCTGATTCCTAATGAGGCTCTTGTGAGTTCCTCTTGGGAGGTTCAGCCTGCTAGAATGTGGACCACTCCCTTGTCCTGCATGCACTCGTTGAGCAGATCAGCTCCAGCATGTAGCCTACAGCTGCCAAGCATATAACATGTTGGGAATTCAGTAATAGTCTCTTTGACCTGTAGACTTTAAAGTTTGCTTTGTTGCCCTCTGCCTTTTAGTCCTTCATCTCCGCCAGAAGTTCTATCACATGGCCTGACTTAACTTTTGATTTGTTACCTAGTTCATCTCTGAAACAGAAACAATCATCATTCTTGCTACCTATCTCAAAGAGATGATAGGAAGCAATGTTTTGAACACTTCAGAAGTGAAATGACTTGTCATTTTCTTCCTATAATTCTTCTGGATTGTTATAAAACATATTGATATAGCCTGAAAACCTCAGTTCTGCAAAGCCAGAAATATGGGAGGTCAAAGAACCTGACTTCAAAATTCATCTCCAATGCCATCTCTTGGAAGAAAAATTGTGACTTCACCTGCAATCTGTCCCTGATACCTGCTCCTTGAAATGGTAAAGAACTGGCACTTAAAAGACACTAAGAGCCAAACACAGTCGTAATGCTTTTTATAAAAAGTCAAGTTTCCATTCATTTATTTATTCTTTAAATATCAAATATTTAAAATAAGTCCTGTGTTCCAAGCTTTGTGCTGAACTGAATTCATGGTGATGAACAAAAAGGGTATAATCCTTACCCTGCGTGAGCTACTGCCTAGTGAAGAAGATAAATATTATATAAATACAGCAGGATATAGAAGTATAAATTGTGATGAGTTCTGTATAAGAAAACAATAGGCAGCTAGGAAAGAAAACAGCAAAGTGAATGAAACTCATTTATACTTTGAGATCTGGAAAAAGGGAACATTTGGGCTGAAATTTCAGGGATGAGTTATCGTTAGTGGAGTAACTTGGGGTGTTAGAGCATTTCAGACAAGAAGCAGCACGTGCTATGAGGCCCTGAGGCAGAGAAAGCGTGGTACATTGCAGGACCTGGAGAAAGTGTGGCTGGTATGAAGCCAGTGGGGGAGAAGGTGGGAAAGATGAAATAAGTGAAAGACAATGCTAGAACTTTCCATAATACTAAGGAGTACTTATTTTATTCTAAGTCATTTCATTATAAACATATCTCATTAAGTCCTTACAACACCTTTTGAGGTCAATAGCACTATTATCTTTCTTTTACAGATGAGGAAATTGAGGCTCTGAGAGATAAAGCAATTTGTCCAACATTACACAGCAATTAAAGCGTATAAGCAGATTGGAAAACTTAAATACTTACATCAAAATTCTAGTTTAAGCTTTTAAAAATGACTCTAATCTGCCTCCATCTATTGCCAGAAGACCTTATGCAAATCATCATTATAGCACATACCTCACTATAAAAAAGTTTTCCTAAGTTAAGACTATGAGCACCTTACAGCTCTTGAGACTTTATCAGAATCTAATTTTGACCTATGGGAGGTCATTTACATCACCTAATAGTACTATATTTTAACTGATGTTCTGTGTATTTTTATCATTTTTATCATTAGAGTGAGAGCTCCTTGAAATCAGGAATCAGATCTTATTTGGCTCACTGCTTTGAAAATAGTGGGACCATACTCTGATTCAATGAATAAACACTAGCATCAGATATACAAAATTGGAAAGATTTTAAGATAATCAAACTTGTAAGTCTTATCCTTTAAAAATATGTTTGGGAGAATAAGGAAGAAAGCCTAATTTAGGAAAGGATTTTTAGCCAATCTATTATGAATATCAATAAAATATAAGATGTAATTTATCTATTTTGGGGGGATTTATTTGATGGGGTGAGGAATGATGTCCTCATCCTCACAAGTTGTAGATGTGAGAAAAGTGATATGATTTCAAGGCATTTTACCAAGAAATCAACATGTTTTAAAGCAGTTATTGATATTATTCCTCCAAAGTACTTTTTCACTGCATGGGAATAGTCCATTCATGATGATTTCAACAAAATACTAGAAAATAAACACAATAAGCAGATTGGAAAACTTAAATACTTACATCAAAGTTATACTTTATGCTGGCTAGTTTTTGCCACACTATGAATAGTGGAATAAGTAATTATAACCATATTGTCATTTATTGGAATTATGCTAAGTACTCTCTAGATGGTTATTTGTTCATTTATTTTACTTAATAAATTTAATTACATTTGTATTGAGTGCTTACTATGTGTTAGGCACTCATCCTCAAACATATCTAACAAGGAATTGATATACTGAGAAGATTTCAGGCTGTCCTTTATTAAGATGCAGGAACTACTCAGTATGTCATTCATTTGTCACATCATAAAAACCCATGACAAAATGGGCTCAGGGTATCTTAGAATGGAAAAATTCCAGAAAGTTTCTGTCACAAGTAACTTTCTATGATTCTCAGTCAATGTCTCAGGAGATTGTCTTCTAAGACTTTAGACTTGGCACTATGGCCCTTTGCTGTTTGTCTTCACCAATGGCTCTTCTCAGTAAGAGCTGTGGAAGAAAGCCCAAAATCAGGGCAGCAGTGAGGATGGAAAATTTTATTATATGTCATGGAACATAAGTATAGAGATTTATTACCCAATTCAACTTGGAACAACTTATTACAAGCTATTATATTTCCTTCCTAATTTTAACCTGGAGATTGCCTCTCCCCTCACCCCCCTCCTCTCTCCCTCTCTCTTCCCTACAGTGAGGAGGCCAGGCCATCCCTTTGCAGTTTTTAATTTATTGACCTCAATGTTAGCTGACACTATGCCCCAAAAAACAGCTTCCTAACTTCTGGAGTAAAAGTATCTTCCAGATTTCCTACTTGTAGCTCTCTTTCACAGATGATTTCTACCTAGGTGAATTTCCTCCCAGAATTATCCTTTTCATCATATTTCTAGCTTATTTGCCTCTTTTCTGCTGTTATATCCCTTTCTCAATCCTGCTTCGGTTAATCCATTCCATAAAAAAATCATTTTTGGGGGGTAATTTTTTTTTTTTGCTTAATCATATTGAAATGATTTGTCCCAAATATCAGCCACCAAGTCACTGGGATGATGTAAAAATTATCTTTACATTCCTGACCCCTACATATACTAAGATCCCACCTCTGCATGTGATAATTGCCTATGTTTTCTTTACAATAAAATGCATATGTGTGAACGCATAGTATGCGAGTGTGTGTGTGTGTGTGTGTATATATTTCTCAATAAATTGGGGACACTTGTACAGAATCTTTACATGGCCTTGATAAATATGTGGCATAAAATTGCCAATCACCTACTTATTTCATACTCTTATGACTTATTTCATACACTTGTGCCCCGGTCAGGGCATATGCCTGGGTTGCCGTTTCAGTCTCTGGTTGGGGCGCATGCAGGAAGCAGCCAATCAATGTTTCCCTCTCTCATTGATGTTTCTCTCTCTCTTTCTTCCTCCATTCCTCTCTCTCTCTAAAAATAAATAAATGAAACTCTTTAAGAAAACTATCTTCCCCAGCCTTTCTTGTAGCTATAGGTGTTAATGATACAGAAGCAGGAGCACTTACATACCTATGGCCAGCATTTCAGGAGAGCATGCATTACGCTGCTGCTCCTTACTGTCTACCTCCCTGCCATTTGACTGCTTGAAGCACAGACAGAGTGTGACTTAGCAGCCATCCTGGGGCCCTGAGAGAGTGAAAGCTTTTTACCTAAGTTTTAGCAGGGCAAAAGGACAGAAGGAATGCGAGCCCTGGTAGCGTCAGAGGACAACCACAGGGCCCTGGTATTGCCTACCACAAGACACTGTTATTTAAGTGAATGAAGACAAAACTTAAATGAAATCCCTAACCAGGATATGTGTGTGAGAGAGACATTCCTGACGTGTGTAGGCACATACGCACACACATTTACTACTACATGGTCTAAGCACTTAATATATATAAGTATCATGTGAAAAAATCCATTTAAAACATTTATTACAGAATATGACACAGAGCAAGTAAGTACTTCGTAAATATTGAGTACTTTTTCCTTTAATTCTCTCAACAACCATAGGAGGCACATAGTATCATCTTCTTGTTACGGACATGGAAACTTAGTCTTAAAGAGGGTAACATGCCTTGAATCACATATCTATTGAGTGGCAGTCAAGATTTGGACTCAGGGCTACCTAATTCCAGAATTCAAATTCTTAAAGGCAATGCAGCCTGTCTCATCCCCCACAGCATGCAATTTCCCACTTGGACAGAAGCCAAACAGTCACTCTGTATGCCCTGAAGGGAACCTCTGTCACATGGATTCAGAAGAGAGATAGGGAAGCATGAGGGTTCCCATGAAAAGTCCGAGATCTTTTTGACTGCAGACGTCACCCCTGCTCCCTAGAACACTCTTCTTTCATCTTTACAGTAAAGATGTTGACCTGATTACAAGTATGGTTCTTTCCAACTCTAAGATGCCATCAGTCAATGATTCTTTATCGCCATTTTTTTGGAAAAGTACAGGAAAACCAAACCTGACTTTGAGGTTGGAATGATATATTTTGATGTCTCCATACTTCTTTTATCTCTTTTTTAGTTCTCCTTTGTCTTGTGACATGTAGACAGTTTTGCCAACTTTGATGAACACTTAGAAAGAATTGCCATATCAGTGCATAGTAGGAATAAGCAATATGGGGGCCAAAACAAAAAGAGGTGTAGACACAAGAGGAAAAAAAGGAAGAAGTTAGAAAGGGCTTCACTTTGAAGGAGTGGAGTAAAAGGAGAGAAACAGCCTATTTCCACAGAATTACCCAGTGTTTCTGTGTCTTGAATTCTACCCATAATGTTTTTTTATTACATTTGCACACTCCCAAGGCAGGTACCTAAAAGATGAAGCTTTCATTGCAGTAAGGCAGATGGAATTTTGAATTAGAAAGGCCTACATTTCATTCCCAGTCCTGCCATTTGCTGGCTCAGTGACCTTAGACTTTGCCCATCTGTTTGCTACATGACTTTAAATGAGTTACTCAACTTCCATTCCTCATTTACAACATAAGGTTAGCAATAATCCTCACCTCTCAGGGTTGCTGTCTGGAATAAGAGACAGTGTATGTAGAAGTTTAGCATAACAGACTGTATACAAAGATTTAGCTATATGAACATAAGTCCTATTGGGGTGTTGAGCAATTCTACAAATTCAAGGTTTAAGGGGTACTTGTATACTCTTGCTGTAGTATTTTATGTGTTCAGAGGAGGCTCTGCAAACATTCCAGATATGCTCTTTGAAGAATTAGCTGAAACTTCTGAGTTGGGCATCAGGGGCCTCAAGATCTGTAGAGTCTAGCCTGGTAGTATTTTGTGTTTTTCTTTTGAATGATTGTTTTAGTAGAAGCTTGTGTTTGCTCAGTTCTGAAAAGTAAGCTCCACTCAAAGACTCAGGTTGCTATACCATTCACATTTATTTTAATGTGATTTGTAGGCAGACATGAGTTGGGAAAATGTCAAAGAAACTTGTAGAGTCTGGGCAGTGGCACTTCTTTTAAAAAGCCTTAGCCAAGAAGAGCCAGATAAGCCAGCTGGCTTCAAGTTCATATTGTAACATTTTTTTCTCTTTTGTAGTCTTTAAATATCTAAATATTTGGATTAAATACATTAGGATTATCATGAACACAAAACACTGGTGAGTCATGCTAACCAGGGAGAATTGCTGCCATTCCCATATGTATCCCTCGTATCACATAATTTAAATGTAATTGAAGGTAAATTTTTAGAATTAGCTCTTTAAGAAAGGAATCTGCAGGGAAATTTCACCCAGGTTGTTTCTCTTAAGGTGCTACTGGGCAGCTGTTAGTTTCAAATAAACTCAACACTAGATTTACAACAGATGTTCCTAAAACAGAGCAGGGAAGAGAATTGTTGAATTCTTTGCAAAGAAAAATAAAATCTGGAAAAATAATTGATCTACCAGGGCGATCACTAACATGAGGTATGGAATTAAGCAAGTTACAAAGAATAATTCTAATGTTTCTCAACTAAAGGGTATGATGGGAAAACTCTATAGCCAACTGTGCTTTTCTTCATTCACTCTTTCCACAAATATTCCTGAGCTTCATTTCATGCCACTCCAATTTGTTGTCATCTCTTTCAGTTATATATCTGGGGATGATAAAATTACAGATTTCCCCCATTAATGCTTTTTATTATGTAAAATCTCACTGTGCCAGAGAATCATAATTACAAAATTGCACAGATCAATAGCTATAATTTAAGTTTATAACATATTTGTATTAGTGATCTTTTTGTTTAAAATTTTGACTAATTTAATAGCAAAATCTCAACATAAACTGTCTGTGAGTAGAAAACACTGAGATCTCTCTTCTATTTATCCAACTGTATTTACATTTATTTACTTATCTCTAACATCCACCAGATTTTAAAACTGTATAGCCCAGCGACTTTGTTTGTCTTGTCTAACACTGTTATCCCAGATCCAAATATAACAACTGGTACATAGAAGATACTTAAAATAATTTTTTTAAATGTTTGTTGAATGTTACAGTTGAACATGGGACACAAACTATTCTTACCTTTATCACCTGCCTCTACAAGAAAAAACTAAAACTGTTAACTATATAAAGAGGCCTAGATGTAACTAATTGCCTATTGCTAATATAATGCAAAACTAAAATTTATCTCACTTCAAATACATATCTAAATAGATAACTATGTGGATAGAGCTAGTCATCTTCAGTGATTCAGTCAGATAAAACATGAAGATTTAGAACATGATTTGAGGCCTAGATCCTCCGTTTGCCAACTAGATGACTTTAGGCAAGGTATGTAAACAATGTAAAATAGAGAAAATCACACTAACATCTCAAAGGGCTGTGGTGAGCATTAAATGTTCTAAATATATAAAACACTTTAAACCATGTCTGACTGTTCATAAGCACGGATATAAATTTGTGTTTTTGTTTTTGTTTTGTCATTACCAACCTCATCACTGTTCTGCATCTTAGCTCTCTCTTCTGGCTGTTCTGATCATACCACAATTCTACCTATGGCCCTCATAACGGTATGCTCCAACCCATGCTCCACCATGAAACTTTCTTCCAAGTTCTTTCATGAGGCCAAGTCCACCAGCTAAGCCTGCCTGAAGAACAGGCAGAAGAGACCTGACTTTCTTTTGCTCTTTTAGGGGAAGGCAAGGTCACATTTCCTATTTCCACAAAAATGACTAACATTTCGTAGCAATTCAAAGTTGCTATGGGGGTGGGAAAGTGGAGATGGTGCTGCAGAAAGTATAGAAGAGAACCTCACAGAATGCTCTACGCTTCTAATAATACCAGTGAACTGACTACAGTACCTCATTTATCCATAGTAAAGAGTGTTTTACAGGTAGAACATGAGAAAAGCTGAAAAGAATGAGATAAAATTATACATATCTATTCCATTTCCTTTCTCTAGAGTTTCAAGAGAGAACTTCCACTTTCAAAGGTATAGTGAATTAGATATTTTGAAAAGATCTTCAACAATAAAAACCTAATTTATGCTGAACAAAATACAATTATTTTAAATTAATTGTTGAAAATAAGAAATACTCCCAAGTTCTCACCCTCTCTCTCCCAAAGAAATAATGTGGAAAAAGTAAATAAAACAGGTGTGGAACACCTGGGAAACAATACCATCCCTGGAAACCAAAGATAGCAGTTCCTTACTGCTGGGCTGTGCATTCCAAAATAAGACCTACTTAGAGCCGCAGATTATAAAAGACACGTCAGAATTAACACATGGTGAAAAATATTACCATGCTTTCACATGCTTTTTCTCTGCAAGCCTCCTGAATTTACTGTATCTTTCATTACTCTGAAGGCCAAGTATATGCAATATGTAGATTAGCTATTTGTACCAGCTTATTAGACGCCTAAAGGAAAGAAAATAGTGACTATAGGTGTGGCTGATGACATGCCTCCAAGAAAACTTCAAGGTTAGGAACTCAGAATTCTTTGGAGCTTGTTTCTGCCAAGGAATGTGGGTGCAGTTTTGAGACCTGCCAAGTTATGCAGCTGAAAGGTCTAAGGTTTACTTCTAGTTTGGTAAGATAATACCCCAACAAGAAAATCACAAGGGCAATTGTGAAGTTTAATCTATAAGACTCAGAAATGCTTATGGGTGACCAAATACAAGTCTCTTTACCCAGGCATGACTTTGCCTCTTAATAAAGGAAAATGTCCATCCTATTTACATACCTCTATTTATTTTAACAGTGTAAACAGCTTCATAAAATCTATTGATGTATTTTCATTCTCTTGTTATTATATTTAATATCCTATTTAATAAAATATGGATTTTATTATTGATTATGAATTTGATTTGTGTCTAAGAATATATTGTGAAGGCAGGACCATGTCTTATTTCTTCTTATGCCCTTTTAGGCCTAACATAATAATCTGCACATAATATGCATTCAAAAAAGTGTTCTTGAACTAGAAAAAGACACTTAAAATGCTGTTTTTGAAATCATAGTTGAGTCAACATTCATGGTCAAAAATAACTTTAATCCATAAAATTACTATCTATCCCTATTTACCTCTTTCTGGGTCACAGGCCCTTCTTGATTGCATTGTGACCATGGATGCATTAAATTTTATTCCAAGACAGAAAGTAAAATGTGAATAGTCAATAAAATTTCAAGAGTTTAGTGAGGCACAATGGGCCCAATTCAAGAGTGAAGCTAAGCAAGTTAAAGACCTTGTTGAGAGCAAAGTGTTCATTCATGTGCCAAAACCTGGCCAAGGAAACTACCCCTCCTGGACGAACATTCTATCCCCCAGAGGCTACTTTACTCACCCTAATTTGACTCAACTTTGGATAAGTTCCAATATAAATATGCCTACAAAATATAATGCTGAGGGAAACATCTCAATCTTTTTAGAATAAAGTGATCTGACTCTGAGTTTTATGTCTCTTTATTTTTGCCCAACGGCACACAGCACACCGCCCTCTCCTTTACTCATAAGTGCATTACTCAGGTGTAGCTGAAGGGAGATCACACTACTGCTTCCATACTACATTCTGGGTTACCTGCCAAAACTCATATTTTGGAGGTCCCAAATGTCTTTATTTAATGTGTTGATGACATCACACTTGAGGGTGGTATGGCTGGCGGGACATTAAATAAATTATATTTTATAAGGTGCCTAATGCGCTAATGCCGGGAGGGCTAAGTTGGGCTCTATGCCATCAAAGTTTCTATCTGGATCTCAGAAATGAAACAAGTAATTTAGAGAAAATTCCTTCCTTCTTCATTTATTTAGCATATTTCACTGTAGTTCTTCAGACAAAGAGAAAAAGATTAGGCTATAAAGATAACATTCATTATGTATGAGACCACACACAAAGATACACATATAATCTTACTTTCTATAACACTAGTAGAAAGGGAGAAGTCTTCATTTCTGAACTGAGGAAGATAAGATCGAAATCTTCTATCTCTAATCAGAAGGTTCAAAGTATTATTGTTGTAAACACTATGAAGTATGAAGTAATCACAATAATTTAGTTAAAACGACTTCAGTTGAAGATCACTAGTGATGTCATGTAGATATCAATTCCTTCTTAGATCATGTGATAAGAACGGCATTTCACCTCTGTGGTATTCTTTCCAAAAACCCATAATCCCACTCTAATCATGAGAAAAACATGAGGCCCATCTAGATTGGGGGACATTATACAGAATGGTTGCCCGGCACTCCTCAAGGTGATGAAAAAACAAGGAAAAAAGTAGGAAACAATAATGTGCCAAAGGAGATTGGGGAGACAGGACAACCAAATGCGATGCAGCATGCTGAATTAAATTCTGGAAGAGAATAGAACGTTAATGGAAATACTTGTGAATCCAAGTAACACCTGGAGTTAAAAATAAAACTCAGGATGGCCTTCAGGGGGGACTGCCCAAAACAATAATAAATAAACAAGATAGGCGTACATATAAAAATTTTAAGGGAAGAAAAGCAATACTCCCTTTTGCAACCCACTTCAGTGATCACTTTAGTTTATCATGAGAAACTTAGATATTTTATCCTCCTATCTATTTACTCATCTAGTCTAACAAAATGAGCACTGTGTACCTGCCAAACAGCCAGTCCCTCCTCTAGGTGTTAGGGAGACAGTCATTAAACGAGACAAAAAAGGTCCCTACTCCCTTCTATAATCTGTCTGCTTTTTGGAGCTAATATCTCTTTTTTTATTAAGAGTACAAATCGGAATACTGCATGACTCTGCTCAGACTCCCATAACGAAACGCCATTGACTGGGTAACCCAAGATCAGATTTACGGCCAGTCTGGTTTTTGATGCATGCCTTTGTCCTGGCCTGCAGACAGCTGCCTTCTCGCTGCGTCCTCCCGTGGCCTTTCCTCAGTGCATGCGTGGTCGGGAGGGAGACTGGCACTCGGGGAGCTCCCTCCTATCTCTTCTTCTAGGGACACTAATTTTATTGGATCAAGGCCTCATCTTCGTGAGCTTATTTCAACCTACTCACTTCTTTACTGCAAAGACCAGAGAGTTCAGGCTTCAATACATGCATTTGGGGGTCACACATAGATTCAGCCCATAATGAATGTTCTAAATGATGAACCATTGAACAATCCAAACCTCAGACTGAGTAAGACTAGGGTAACTCAAAAAGCAGGAGGCAGGAAATTCTAGATCCTATCTTCCTTCTGGTTTCTTTTATACCCTAAAGAGTTTTGAGAAGTCTGGCAGAGTCTGCCTTTCACAATCTGTGGGAACTTCTGCTGCTGCTGTAGGCTGCAGCCAGCCAGGTAGAAGAATTGCATGAAAATAGAGAGCATGAGTCACCTGAGCACTTTTTTAATGCTCAAAAATAATGTAATTTGAGGTTTAATTGCTTTGCTTTATACGTATTCCATTTCTCAAAATTCAATTCTAATTATAATGCTTTCATTCACTGAGAGGAAATGAAAGAGATCTAAATATGAATATAGCAAATGCAACATAGATTTGGCATATAAAAGATTTTGGACATATCCAAACCTGTGTAAAAATTAAAAGGAAAACAAAACTCAATATGACAAAGTGGAAATGTAAAGCTAAGTTCTGAATCCAGACTACTCCCAGGCTGAAATTTATAATATTTCTAGAAAGTTTAATTATGAAGATATAAAAAAGTTTTTAGGAAGGCTGGGTATAACAGTGACCAGCATTTACACCACGTTTGCTCTAAGGTGTCCTTGTATTTCCTGATTATAATAGAATTTTAATGTGAATTAGTGCTATAATCATAACAGTCTTAACTTGAACGTTTTTTACATAAAAACACTGGTTATCTAGAGTAGGATTGCCATTTGCCTTAATCTTTTGCATTACCATCCTTATCCTATACAGAGTCAGGCACAGTTCCCAAAGAGCAAACTGTGGCAGAATTTTTTTTTTTCCAGTAGCATCTGGTGTTTTGACAGAAAACTCATCAGGATAATCTTAAATATGGTTAGTTTTCTTTCCCAAATCTTTTTTCCCCTTTCGAACACTGAGAGAAGATCAATTTTTATTATTTTTCAGAACTGACTAGAGGAATACTGAAGATACATTTTTAAAGATAATATATCCTTAAACTCAGGAAAGAGTCATTTTGGAGAGCCTTAGAAGGGAGCTCCAACACTAATTCTGACAAAACAAAAATCTAATTTTCCCAGAAACACATGAATTTTCGTACTTTCCCTTCTCTCTCTTTCTCTTTCTCTCTCTCTCTCTCACTGGGAACCAAAATCTGAAACAAGATATTAATCTACTTTGATTTTTCAAAATGGAATTAGGAATTCTTTTTTTCTGAGATAATACCGAATCTCATGATCAAACTCTGAACTTCAAAACACTTAACCTCTAGATATCTTAGGGGTCAGCATAAGTAATGCAGTAGACAAGGTCGACTGTAAGTACAAAGAGAGAAGATCTCTAATGTATTTGAAAGAGTGCATTAAGCCAGAGTTTGGTCTTTAAAATGATAAGCACAGAAGGTTTTTTTATACAATATAATTCCATGACCAAAATAGTGTTTTGAGAAGATTAGTCTGCTTGTAGTGTGGGGAGAGGTTGGAAGGGAAAAGACTTGGGGTGGCAGCCAATTTAAAGATTAGAGAGGAGGTGCTGAAGGCAGAGGCTGCTGGAGTCGCAGTGGGAATGGAACATGGAGAGTGAGAGGGAATCTTTAAAAGATAAAGGACATGTATCCCGACGATGTGTCAGGGGCCAGGCGCGCTCCTGCTTATGCCCTGCTCACGCCAGCTGCCTCTGCCCCCGGCCGCCTCCCGCAGAAGGCAGAGTCAAGCTGACCTCTCTCTCCCACGGGGAAGGCCAGGCTACCCTGAGGATTTTGCCACAGACTCCACTTCCTCTAACCAGTTCCCTTTTGTTTTTCTGTTAAATTAAAAAAAATAATAATAGTTCCCCTAATCCACTTTAGTCTTATAATTTTAATTTTTAAATTATCCATCTTCTGCCTTTTAGTTCTGATATCCTGTTCCAAAGCCTTAATCCCAAAGAATGGTCTGTTTTTAGCTTTTCATCTCATGGGCTTTAGCCTTTTAGCCTAAACCATTATAGCTTTTACTCATGGTTTAACCTTTTATCTCATTGGCTTACAGTATTTTATCTTTTATTTTTAAATCTCATGTGTTTCGTATTTTTAAACTCTTAACCTTTTGTGGGGATTTTAAATCTCCCATTTTAGCTTCCACTTTATTCTCTTTCAGCTTAGCTTTTCTTACATTACTCTATCTTTTTAAATTTTAACCTCCACTTAGCTGACTGTCCCTCTTCATGTTTCTAATTTTCCTTCACTTTTTTCTTTTATATTGTTTCCTGATTTTAACTTTTTTTTTTATATAATGAACATCAAGGAATGATAGCATGTAAAGAACTTGAAGCATCATAAATCGGGGAAGTTTGGCACTTCCTCCCACCTCATCTCCATCTTCTAACACCCTGTGCCTCCAGCTATCCAAGGGCTACCTCTGGTGTGCCCAAGGGATCCCCTACCCCCTGTAGGACTGGATTTAAAATAAACAAACAAACAAACAAACAAACAAATAACGTAATTAATAAAAAGAGAAACTGCCTTCAAAGCCATGACCTCTGACATACAAGATGCCTGTCCGGAAAAATTCCAGCCATTGTTTTTAACAAGAACAGTTTGCACAACATCAATGTAATCAGGCAGCCAAGGAAAGTGGACTGGAATGCACGTGCATAAACAATGACAACTTCACTGTACTAGTCAGGGGGCAGTAGATACTACTGAGTAAGCATGTGTACTGTGTGGCCGTCGCATTCAAAATGACTGAGTTGAGCAATGAATGTGCATCAGATTTTGCATTAAGCTTGAACATTCCTCCACAGAAACTATTCAGAAGATTCAGAAGGTCACAGCTATGGGCAACGGGTGATTGGCAGCTTCATCACGACAACACACCCACTCATGCATCACATCTCATGCCGAGATTTTTGGCAAAACATCAAATCACCCAGGTGACTCAGCCCCACTACAGCCCAGATTTGGCACCCTGCAACTTTTGGCTTTTCCCAAAACTAAAATCACCTTTGAAAGCGAAGAGACTTCAGACCATTGATGAGATTCAAGAAAATACGACAGGGCAGCTGACGACACTTGGGAAGACTGTGTGAGTTCCCAAGGTGCCTACTTTGAAGTGGACTGAGGTGTCATTGTCCTATGCACAATGTTTCTTGTATCTTCTTCAATAAATACCTTTATTTTTCAGATCACGTGGCTGGACACCTTCTAGACAGACCTCATATATAGCCTGTGTGCTTTTAGTAAAAAAAGGTAAATAACTAGTAATCTACATGCTGAAGAGAAGTGATTACTGAGGAATCAACAAAAAATTATCCCAGTGTGTAACATCATTGGGCCAAACTCAAGTGAGCAGGTAGATGACCTTGAAACTCCTCAGAGGAGAGGGAAAGTAACTGACCATTAGCCAGACTACACCAGTATAAACTCATCCACTCCTAACATACTTAGTTCCAGGTCGTCTTTCCTTTTTGCAGCAGATTCAGAGGAGCATCTTCTTGGAATGACTTTTTTTCCCATAATAAAAGATAATAAAAGAGGATACACTGGCCAAAGTAGTTTTGCAAATAGGACCTTTCAAAACATAAACATGATGAATTCCTGCTGAAACCTGTCTTTTTGGCCATGAATCATGATGGAAAACCTAAGGACAGGAAGAGGGTCATTTTACATCTACAGACTGGATATAAATTTACCTGGCTTCCTTTGGTATATGCAAGTTCCATCCACAGCCAATATTACAGACTCTCATCTAATTTAAAGACCCCACTTCTTATTTGGAGGAACAAGTTTGCTCTCTGTAAAGCCTTATGGGAGGGGATATAACACTAGAAGCCAAGTTTGTAGAAGGAATGGGAAAATACCTATGACTGTTAGCTGTCCTCCCATTCTAAAAGAAACTGTGAGTGTGTCATGCTCCCAAAGAACTTGAAATCTTCCTGGTTGGGCCTTCATTTTATTAGGTGAATATACAAGTCTAATCTTTATCTGCATAAACTCAGATTTTTAAAAAATTTTTTCTAATATTACATGTGATTTCTGAGATATAAACACTTATGGTATATCAAGCCAGTTCTGTGGGGTAGGTCCTTCATAGGCACATGCTCTAGAATGTTCTAGAAGCTAGAGTTTTGCATCTGCATTTCCCGGATAGCTGGCCAGCTGAGTAGCCATGTATTTAAAATGTTCTTTCATATTGTTAAAATATAAAAAAATGGACTCAACCATCTGACATTATTTCATTTTCCTGCCTGAGTCATCACTGAGTGTTAGTTTTCATTTGGTCTTCATCCTACTTCTTATTGAGGTATTTAAAAATGCAAGAGAGGGAAGCCCAGGAGTTCCAACAACAAAATATTCAGAGTTGCATAAAGAATGAGAAGAAGAGATGAAAAAGAGAAAATATTGAATATAATTTTTCAGAATTGAATACATGAGTCTCCAAGTTGAAAAGGTTTGTTGACTGCCCAAACTAAAGAGTGAAAAAGACCTATATCAAGACAAAGTATGATAAAATTTCAAAACACAGAGAACAAAGAGGAGATCTTACAAGCCTGAAGGAGGGAAACCAAAAACAGGTTTCCCTTTATGCAAAGCAACAGGAATCCAAATGATGTTAAAAGAAAAAGGACCCTCCAATTTCCATCTCAGCCAAAATCACTTAAGGTAGACTCAAGATATTTTTACATTTCAATATCTGTGAAAATTTCATTAACATAATATATTTGGAAGCTACTACAGCAGATATTCTACCAAAACAAAAAAATAAACCAAGAAAAGACTATGCAGAACCAAAGAAGTAGGGAACCTAGCCCAGGAAAGAAGTGAATGGAACCTCCAGAATGATGGCCCAGAGGAGATTTATAGCAGCAGCTGGCCAGCAGACCCAGAGGGCCAGAGGCTCAGATGGGAGTAGAAAAGGAGGGACATCCAGGAAGGAATGAATTGAAAAGGAGAAACTGACACAATTCCTAATGTATTTGATACTTCTAACAAAGATTTTTGGATTAGTGATGAGTACATAGGAAAGGCAGTAAGTAACAAACAAGAGAATAATAATGTCCAGAAAGGACAAAAACTTTTCACAAAAAAAATTAAACTTACCATAGAATTCTATACAACTCAACTGTGAGTTACATTTGCATGAGCATAATAATGTCAATACTGAATAATGATCTAACCAAAAATAATAACATAACTATATAATAGTAGGAATTCAATGAATAATATATCAGTAAATAGCAATCTAAGCTGGTTATTTATAAACAAAGGAACACACCAAAAGAAATAACTAAAATAGTTTAAAATTAGCTGTGCCGTGGATTAAGAATCTAATATATGGCATAGAGAGAGAAAGAAGACTGTTGTGTTTTGTTTAAAATGAGGCAATATTGGTAAAGTATTTAGCAGGCCATCTAACATATAAGAGAAATCTTCGTGTCTGACAAACAAATTAATAAATTAATGAATTAATGAATGAATAAAATTTTATAGTAAGTCTGTTAGAACTATTTGTCAATTTAATTTAAGACTATGTGCATAGATTGTATGTATAAAATTGTGATTGGTTTAAAAAGTTAATCTTAAAAAGTGTCTGAGAAATTAATAAAATGTGTTAATAATGCCTTAAGGTTATTTTTCCACATTTTTTGAAACCTGTAAACAGCTCCATCTTTAGACATTCCCTCTCTAAACATCTTCTTCCACTGCCCTTACAAAACACTAATCTTTCCCTAACATCCCATTAACCTTTGTATTTCTCTGCTTTGCCCATACTTTACCTGATGGTTAGAATGTTCTCTCCTCAAACCCCACCTCATTCCCTACTGTGCACTCTGTACCCTCAAAAAAAGCCTGGAAAACAACTTTAAGGAATTAATACAAGTCCAAGTTCACCTTAGCCCTAATACCTTCCCTCATTCCCCCAGGGAGAACTAGTCACTCTACCTATGTCACTGAATTGTAATCATGTGTGTAAGTGTTTCTATCCTATGAGTCTAGACACTCCTCATAAGCGGCATCTCCATCTCAGGCAACTTCATACACCCAGGGTTACATGACAATTATTATGTTTTCAAAATATACTGAATAGATGAACTAGGAATGCTGAATGAGTCAGTATTATAAGTAAAGCAACATAAAATATACACAGAAAATAAAAACAAATCACCATGCTGGCTGACTACAACCACATTTTCCAAAAGATTTATCACTATCGAGGTCTCTTTTACTTACTATTAATACACCAACAAATTCTGGGGTTATAAATATTTCCCTACATTTTAGAAATTGACTTTTCTCTCTGAGCCTATGGTACATACAAATTTTTTTCAAATACTTTATTTATTCTTTAGGACTTAAAAAAATTATCCATACAATGGACTAAATTGTACCTGGTAACTCAAAGTACTGCATGTGTGTGTGTGTGTGTGTTCCGTTTTAACTATTCTCCCTGGTGTTTCCAGAAAATTTTCATGAATTGTACATAGAGTTCAAACTGGGCAAAGGAGGTCAGTGTAGACAATGATAGATGAGTGTCAACACCTTTTAAATGGGGTCATCCATATACAAATTGAACATGATTTGTAAATATTGACCTTAGCAGTAACCTAGGGCAAAATGATTAGTATTATTTATCTACACAAATTTTTCTCAAACTTTTTATTAGTTAAGGTCAAAATATTTTCTGTTTAAATAATCTCCTTTGTCTTAAATGCATAATTTCCTCCTGCCATAAGAAGAAACATGAACTCTCTTCTAGTTTCACTTCTTCTTTACCTTTATTTTAATTGGCAGAGGCCAGGACAACACATGTCCTTCATATGTATTGTAGGGCCAGGCTGCACACCCCAGACACTTTTCATTCTTAATTAGACTGGACTGACTCATTCGCCCTTCATAAGCAAACAAATAAATATGTCAATGAAGTAGGTGTGTATTTTTAAATGCTGTAAGTACCTGGGTTAAAACAAATGTCAAGATTGTATTGATTATTAAGAGTTTTGTCTGAGCAGATCTCCAAAGTACTTGCAAATTGCCCAATATATTTATGTGGTTGTGTATTAACAATTATTTGTTCAGCCAACAAATACTTCTTGAGCAACTTCTGTGGTCCAGACATTATGCTAGAAAGTAGGATTATAATAATGCACAAGACCTAGCCTGGTACAATGGAATTCACAGTCTAGTGAGAGAGACAAACACAAATTAGATCACCACAGTACTTGTGGTAAGATTCATAATAGACGTATTCATGGGGCACTGAGGAGGAGCAGTTAACTCAGTTTTGAAGAATAAAGAAATTCTTCCAAAAGAGATAATGTTTGAGGTAAGGAGTGAAAGATGAGTAGGACGTTGAAGGTGAGAATAGGGAGGTAGGTGGTTTTAAAGTTCTAGAAAAAGAGAACATTATGTTAAAAAACTTGAAGGCAAAAAAAATAACACCTTTTTTGTGGGGGAAGCAAGCAACTTAGTCTGGCTAAAGCACTGGGGTAGGGGGTGAGCAGTGAGTGGAACTCAGGGGAAAAAGCAGGCACCACCCTAGTGCCGTGGAAACCAAGCTAAGGGATTCAGACAACATGCTGACGGTGATGGAGAGCCACAGACAGATTTATGTAGTGATCAGATTCGCTTTTTAGGAAAGGAAAAATCACTCAACTGCACTGTAGAGAGCAGATGATAGGAGGAGACAAAACAAATCAGGGCTTTTTTTTTTTTTCATTTATCGAGAGAAAAAAATGGGGATGCCTGAGGGAGGAATGGCTATAAAACTAGAGCAAAGAGAACAGATTTGTAGTGTCATTACTGTGGGAGCATTAGCTGAACTTGGTGATTTTGAACGTAGAAGAATGAGGAAGAGCAGGTGTTCCAGAATAATTCCCAGGTTGTTGTTTGGGTGTCTAAGTATCATTTATTCTTCTGTGCAGTGGCTGAGAGGAGAGCTTAGGGGTCCTGGAGGTATGCAAGCAGGCATGTTTAATAGGTGCCCTGGGGTAGCAGTATGGCGTTTCCTCCAAAGAGCTCTCTGGGCAGCAGTTAAAGACTGG
This sequence comes from Pteronotus mesoamericanus, assembly GCF_021234165.1. Lineage (NCBI taxonomy): Eukaryota > Metazoa > Chordata > Mammalia > Chiroptera > Mormoopidae > Pteronotus > Pteronotus mesoamericanus. The sequence continues at coordinate 10,066,530 of NW_026555310.1, forward strand.
AATTATCTGCATGTATATGGCAGTTTAAGTCCCTGATCCACTGAGCATCAGGGTGAGAAATTGTGCCAATTCCAAGGCATTTAGTTATGTTTATAAAGTAGATAATTTATCAAATTCCTTTCAGTAGCTTCCAGTTGTGTTCAAATATCTCCCCTAAAGACCCCTTATAGACAAATACTTCCCCCAAACACCAACAATACTTCTCAAAGTTTTCAGAAGGCATTCAGAAACAATGCACTCAAAAAAAATTCTCATTATGCACCTCTTATCTGCCAAGCGCTATGCTGGTTCCAGGGCTGCAGAGGTGACTATAACTCAGGCTCTGCCTTTAAGATGCTCACAGTGCAGCGGAGTTGACAGGCAATTAACAAAAAATTAGGGTCATGTAATTAGAACAAACAAGATGCTCAAAGAGCAAGAAAGAGAAAGGCTGAAATAATCTGCAAAGGCCTCAAGGAAGTGGAGACTTTAGAGCTGAGTCTTAGAAGTGAGTTCATCAGACAGATAAGATGAGAAGCTTGGAACAGAGAAGACAGAAGTATCCAGGAGCACAAAATATTTTTGTACATTTTATTCTCAGAAAACTGAAGGAAGTTAAGAATCAAGGGGAGGAAGAAAGGTTTAAGAAATCCTATTATAAGCTATCTTTTGTGCCCTAATAAGGAGAAGGAGGAAAGCCTATTGGGAAGTTGTAAAGTTTCAAGTAAAAACCTTTAAGAGCCTCAACTAAGATGGGAAAAGATAAAATGGATGCAGATTTGAGAGAGATGAGAGGGTAAAAATGGAAAAATTAGAAATAAGAATTTTAGATGTATACAAAAGTTATAACTGTACAGCAGCCAGGAACCTTACAATAATGAGTAAACATTACAATGAACAAAGTTACAATAAGTTTACTCTTCTAGGAAATGAGAAATGCTTGGGATAGGAGCTGAACTTTTTAAATTGATGTCATTGAGGTCAACTATATGCTACTACAGAACATCTGTTGGCCCTTTTACCAACAATGGGGCAAGTTGGAACTAATGTACAAAGATCTTATAACGCAGCATGGCAGAGTAAATATGCATAATCCTTGGGGCTGGAGGATCTGGCCTTCAAAGCTGGTTCCACTACTGACTATATGACCTTGAACTCCAGCAAGTTCAGAATCCCTTTGAAGCATGACGCCAATGATGATCTTTACTCCTTAAATACCACTAAAGAGAAGGAAAGAAGTGTGCGTGCAAGAGTATGTATGTACATTTAAGATGGATAAAGGCTTTCGGAAGAGTTATTTTATTATTGCAGGGAACTGTTACTACTGCAAATCAACTTCAAGAGTCTATAACTGGAAAATGGCTCATAATTAACTCCCCCATCATGGCCAGGTGTTTTGTATTATTCAAAACCAACAACCTTAAGCACTTCTCAGTTGGTTTCAACTACTGGATGTTTTAATCACCTTAAAAATTTGGGGGATATTGAATAGATTCTTGACAACAACTACAAAAAGAAACCAAAATTAAGTATATTGGATATCAGATGCCATGAGGAGAATTAAAAGAGCTTTTCTGAGCTCATGGTCACAGCTTTATTCCTAAAGAATACAGTTGGAAAAATTTCACTCTAAGTACCTGGTAGACAACATAAATATATGCATGTTTTACAGGTTTTTTCTACAGATAATATCAATTGCCTTTAATAGAACTTGCATGTGTAATCTTACCTGATGGCCTTTTACCTTTCTCAAGAATTTAATCTCATCGTTTTCATTCAGATTCTGAAAAGTCACTGATGCTGCAAATATACACATATATAAATAAATACACACATACACACACATATGCATACCTATATTCTTCTGAGTTCAAAAACAGGTGTGTCTCTTTTGCTGCTACCAGCAGCTTCTTGTCCTCCCAGGCTTTTTGCTTTCTTGGCCTTTCATCACTGAAGCTGGTGTTTGCCCTCAAGCTGACATTTCCACGTCAACCCACCAGGTGTCCACAGTCTCTCTCCTGTGACACTTCTGCAGCAGATGGTGCAAATGGCCTGGCACATAATTCTGATTCATTGCAAAAACCAAACTGCCAGACTGCTGACTAGTTTGGCAAGAAACGGAGAAAGTTGTTGCTAAAAAAATCTATTATGAATTATCCTTCACGTGATGACTTTGGACTTGTCCCTGCTTAAAGATGATTAGTAATTTATTTAACCAGATTAAATAAAAGCTTTTAGAGGAGTTCCCTGTTTGCAAAGATGACTATAGGCAGCAGGAACTTGTCCATACAAAACAAGAAGCAAACAACAGGAAGACAAAGCAAAATTATATCAAATGCAAAATGTTACAAGAATTTTTAATTCATTAAATGGGAAGATTAAAAGGTTTTTGTTTCTCTTTCTTTTTTTTTTTTTTTGGTGTTTTTTACTTCCTGATACTATCCCAAAGTCTTTAACACAAATTAATTTTAATAATACTTTTAGTCTGTGATATTAAAACTATTTTCCAAAAATATTTTATAAGTTAGTTATTTTACACACAATGCTTCTTACTTTTCTGCCCATTTGGAAAGGGTAACTTTGAAAATGTTATGGAATTCTACTAGGCACATCTGCACACACACACAAGTTTAAATGTCTTCTTTGTAGAATTAAAGCCTTAAAATTAGACCTTCAACTCCCCTTAATCACTTCCCTTATTTTGCTCTATTCTTACTTTCTTTTGGGATATTTTGAGTTCTGTCACCTCCTAGTCTGTCCAGCAGGATCTCTGATGTCTACCTATTAGGTTCAGACACACCCACTTTCTACCCCATGTTTCAGTCATCAATTACAGAGTTCTAGAATGAGTCACGATGCCAGGACATGGGGATGTCTGGGCTCAGTGTACCCACACCCTTGGCCACATGGCCCACCTTGTACCACTAGACTTCTGACTCAAGGCTCCTACCCTTCTGGTGGGATGCAAGCCAGCCACTTTCCACAGTGGTCTGGAACCTACAGGCCATATCCCATAGATCTATTCCCAGTTCCCTTTACCCAAAGGGGCCAGTGCACTAAGGTCCCAGCATACTTCACAGCTGAGCACCAGAGAGAAAAGAAAAAAATCTCAAAAACAGCCAAAAAAAAGTAAGTTGCATAAAAAGGAACAAAGGTCAAGATGACAGCCAATTTCTCATCAGAATTTGTGCAAGACGAGTGAGGCCAACACCTTAAAAGTACTCAAAGAAAAAAATGGCCACTTGGAATTCTGTAAAAATGCCTTTCCACAACAAAGGTGAAACAAACATGTTTTCAGACATATGAAAGTGGAAAGACTCTATCACCTGCCAACCTACACTAGGAGAAATGTTAAAAGAAGTCCTCCTGGCATAAAGGAAATGATAATAGATGGAAATACGGGTGTGCACAAAGGAGTGAAGAGCACTGGGGATGGTAGCTACATGGTAAACACACAGCGTGTTTTTACTATTATTTCAGTCTTTTTCAAAGGTGATTTATGGTTAACCAAAAAGGATAACAAGGTAACATACATGACAGTGAAATGCATGTTAATAATAGCACCAAGTTTAGAAAGTGATAAATGGCAGTATAAGAGTTGTAAGAATAAATTCAAAGATTTTTCTATAATTCATAAAATGGTTGAATATCACTTGAAAACAGACTGTGGTAAGTTAAAGGTGTGTACTTTAAATCAAAAACAACCACTGAAATAATAAAACAAAGAGTTAGCTTATAAGACAGCAAATGAGATAAAATAAAACCTTAAAAAATATTTTGTTAATTCAAAAGGCAGGAAGAAGTACAAAGGGAACAAAGAACTGATGAGACAAATAACAAGATAGATTTAAACTTAATAATATCAATAACCTCATTAAATGCAAATGGTCTGCACACCCCAATTAAAAGGGAGGGGCTGTCAAATTAGATTAAAAAAATAAGACCTAATTTTATGCTTCTACAAGAAATGTGCTTTAAGAATAAAGACACATACAGGTAAAAAAAAAAAATAAAAGATTGGAAAATGCTAATAGAAATCAAAAGAAAGTGGCTATCAGAGCAAAGAACATTACTAGGCATAAAAAGTTTGTTTCATTAAATGAAAAGGGTCAATTCAGTAAGAGGTACATAATCATTTAAACACCTAAACAGAGCTTCAGCCTGAGAAAAGCACTGATGAAAGTGCAGGGATAAATAGATTCATGATTAGGGAGATTTCAATATACATTTCTCAATAATTGATAAAAACAAGTAGACAGAAAATCAGTAAGGTTATAGAAGACTTAATAGCACTATCAACAGACCTGACCTAAGTGACCTTCAGAGAGCACACCACCCAACAACAGCAGAATACGCACCCTTTTCAAATGCACAGGAAATTTCTCCAAGATAGATCACGTTCTGAGCCATAAAACAAGTCTCGATAAATTAAGAGGTTTTAATTTATACAACGTATATGCTGATCAGAATGTAATTAAATCAGAAATCAATAGCACAATATTATATGGAAAACCTCCCATTATTAGGAAATTAAGTACTGCACTTTTAAATAACCTATGGGTCATAGAAAAAAATCAAAAGAGAAATTAGAAAGTGTTGACAACTAAATGATGAGGACATAACATACCAATATTGTGATGCCACTGAAGCAGCATTTGTAGGAAAATTTAGGGCACTAAAAGCATTCATTAGCTATAACCTCAAATGCATATTTATAGAAAATATTGACAAGTTCAACTTCATCAAATTTTAAAATGTCTACTCTTTTAAAGCTACTGTTAAGAGAATGAAAAGACTAGCCACAGATTAAAGAGAAAAAATGCAAATCTGTCTGACAAAGGACTTGTACCAAGAATGCACAAATAACCCTCAAAACTCATAACAAGAAAGTAACCCATTTTTTAAAAAATGGGCCTTACTTGAGAAGACATTTCACCCGAGAAGTTTTATATGTGATAAATAAGCTCATGAAAAAATGCTCTATATCATTTGTCATTAGGGAAAAGCAAAACCACAATGAAATAGCACTACACATCCAGCAGAATGACTACATGAACAAGTCTGACCACAGCAAGTGCTTAAATGACGTAGAGGAACTGGAACTCTCCTATGGTGCCGGGAGAAATGTAAAATTATCCAATTGTTTTGGAAAACAGTTGACAGCTTCGTAGAAATTTAAACCTACATCAACCATATGACCCAGCCATTCCACTCCTAGGTATTTACACAAGACAAAAAGAAAAAAGTATATGCCCATACAAAACTTGTGCATGAATGTTTACAGCAGATTTATTTTAATAGTAAGAAACTGAAAACACTCAAAATATCCACCAACAGATGAATGAATAAACAAATTGGTATATTCATAACAATGGAGTATCACTCAGCAATAAAAAGGAAGAAACTACTGACGGACATTCCATGGGTGAATCTTGAAATAATGATGCTGGGTGAAAGAAGCCAGGCATAAAAGGAGCATGTACGCTATTAAATGGTTACATAAAACTCTAGAAAATGCAAACTGCTATGTTGATGGCAAAAACAGGTCAGTGGTTGCCTGACCATGTGGCAAAGGATGGAGAGGGTTACCAGGAAAGTGTTGAGGGTGATGGATATGTTCACTATCTTGATAAATGATACACTTTCAAGAGTGCATACACATGTCAAAACTCATCAAATTGTAGACTTCAAATGGGTGCAGTCTATTATGTGTTAGTAATACATATAGCTATGAGAAAACAAAATACTACCACAGCTTTGATCAAGGTCCTATCAGATAATATTAAAATTGCTGACTATTAGAGGTCATCCAGCTCAATGGCTTTCAAGCTGTGCTATGAGGAGTGTTCTCAGGGCCTGCAGAGGGACAGCTGGGATTCAAAAAACCTTCATTCTTTTTTTTTTTTTTTTAACCTAGAAATGGAATCAGTGGGATTCAGAATTGGTGAATATTCAACTTTAGGAGATAATAGCTTTCCAAAGTAGTGGTGCTAATTACACTTTCACCAACAGCATGTGTGATCCAGGTTCTCTCTTGTGACACTTGGTATTATTAGATTTTAAAATTCTTGCCAATTGAGTGGGAAACTGTTGCCATGTGAGACCTTGATTTACATTTCCTTGATCATTTAAGATGCTGAACATTTTTCTCAACCCTAAGGTCTAAAATATATTCACCTGTATTTTCAACTAAGGGTTCTGAAGCTGTATTTTTGACATTTAAGTTCATAATCTGTCATCTTTCCAAAAAGTAAAATCTAAAGGATATTCACCTATAATCCTACTAGAGACTCAAAAATTTTTTTTGCTTGTTTTTAGCATTTAAATCCTTAATCTGGAGTTAATTTTTTTTGTCTTGGTCTTTTTCATCTTATCATCATATCAGCAAACATTTTTCAAACACTTTGTGCCAAACACTGCATCAAAATGCTTTTAATAATAATAAATAATAATACCAATAGCAGTTAACAGTTCTGAGTTCTTATCTGTGTCAGGCACTTTCCTAACCATCTTACAAGGATCACCCTAATCGTTCCTCCTCATGCTGTTGTGAGACAGATCCTATTCTTAACCCCATTTTAGAGAGGAGCACACAGGTTTAGATGGGCTAATATGCCCCCTGAGGTCACAGTTAGTGGGTGTCAGAGCTGGGTGTGCCCTCCGTCTGACTCCAGAACCTGGACTGTCTCCTGCATCCGAGGTTCTCAGCTTCTTTGCTTTTGCTATTTTTTATTATTTCATAATCAAAGATGGAAATAAATAATTCATGTCAGGCCTAAAGATGTTTGAAATTTTTCCTTTTCTCAAGAGATCATCACAATTTATACGGCAAAGAGTTGGGATTTCATGTAACTTCATTCTTTTTAAATCCAACATCTGTCCTTTTTCTGTCTTTTATATTGGGCTTCCTTTTAAGCTATCATCAGAAAAAAGAAGTCAAAAAATTCAGAAATTACTGATCTAATATAAATCCCCCATTTCATTGGAGAGAAGCTTTGGCCCAGAAAGATGAAGTGACTTGCTCAAAGGCACAGAAAGCTAGATTTAGGGCTTCCACCTATCCATCTCCCATCTCTGCTCTCGAAAATGCAACACACTGCTTCTCTTTGGAACTGCTACAGCAAGGTAGGCAGAGGGAGGTGCTCCCAGCTAAAGAACCTCAAAATGAGGCTCCTCTCATTTGTTATGTAAGTAGAGACAATCTTGGGCCTGTCCAGAAGTTGAAATATTTCTAGGTATGTTACAGATCTTTGTATTGCAAATAAGGTATATTAACAAAAGTGTTAGAACTGTGTTAACTGGATTTTTTTATTCATTTTTTCAATGCCATGGAATGCAAAATAGATGTTACTGAATACATCAATAAGTTGCTTTCACTTATTTAAATAAATCATGAAAAATATGTGTCAATATGTTAGTTGTTAAAAACATAGGCATTGAAATTAGTCAGATTCAAATTCTAGCCGTGCAAATTCCAGTTCTGTTTGTCAATGAAAAATTCACTTACCTTGTCACAGCCTATTTCCTCATCTTCAAAATGGAGGTAAAGGGACTTCTGGCCAAGATAGAGGCATAGTTAGACACACTCGCCCCCTTGCACAACCAAAATAAGGACAATAACAAGTTTAAAAACAAAAAATAACCAGGACTGCCAGAAAATCAAACTGTATGGAAGTCCAACAGTCAAGGAGCTAAAGAAGAAACATTTATTTAGACTGGTAGGAGGAGCAGAGATGGGCAGCTGGGGCAGAGAAGACACGAGGCATGACAACAGCTGGAGGACTGGGCGATCCCACATTTGCGTGTGGACAAACCAGGAGGAACAGCTAGGGAGTGAGACAGAGCATGCAACCCAGGGTTCCAGTGCAGGAAAAGAAAGCCTCAAACCCCATGGAGGTAAAAACCTGTGGGCGTTGTTGTGGTGGCAGGAGAAACTCCCAGCCTCACAGGAGAGTCTGTTAGAGAGACCCACAGGGTCCTAGAATGTACACAAACCCACCTACCCAGGAATCAGCACCAGAAAGGCCCTATTTGCTTGTAAGTAGCGGGGGAAGTAAATGAAAGCCAGCCGAGAGCCATGCAAGCAGCATTGTTCCCTCTCAGACCCCTTCCTCCCACATAGAGCATAACAACACAGCTACATGTGTTGCCCCACCCCGGCAAATACCTAAGGTTCCACCCCTTCCAATATAACAGGCACACCAAGACAAAAAAATATGGCCCAAATGAAAGAACAGATCAAAGCTTCAAAAATAGAACTGAGACGAAGAGATAGCCAACCTATCAGATGCACACTTCAAATCACTGGTAATCAGGATACTCACAGAAATGATTGAGTATGGTTGCAAAATAGAGGAAAAAGTAAAGGCTACAAAAAGTGAAATGAAGAAAAATATACAGGGAACCAACAGGGAAGGGAAGGAAACCAGGACTCAAGTCAATGATTGGGAGCAGAAGGAAGCACTAAACATTCAACCAGCACAGAATGAAGAAACAAGAATTCAAAAAAATGAGAGGATTAGGAACCTCTGGGACAACTTTAAATGTTCCAACATCTGAATCATAGGGTTACCAGAAGGAGAAGAGGAAGAGCAAGAAATTGAAAACGTATTTGAAAAAGTAATGAAGAAGAACTTCCCCAATCTGGCCAAGGAAACAGACTTCTAGGAAATTCAGGAAGCTCAGAGAGTCCCAAAGAAGTTGGACCCAAGGAAGCACACACCAAGGCACATCAAAATTACATTAGCCAAGATTAAAGATAAGGAGAGAATCTTAAAAGCAGCAAGAGAAAAGGAGACAGTTACCTACAAAGGAGTTCCCATAAGACTATCAGCTGATTTCTCAAAAGAAACCTTGCAGGCAAGAAGTATTCCAAGTCATGAAAGACAAGGACCTACATCCAAGAATACTCTATCCAGCAAAGCTATCATTTAGAATGGAAGGACAGATCAAGTGCTTCCCAGAGAAGGTCAAGTTAAAGAACTTCATCATCACCAAGTCCTCATTATATGAAATGTTAAAGCAACTTATCGAAGAAAAAGAAGATCAAAAAACTATGAGCAGTAAAATGACAACAAACTCACAACTATCAACAACTGAACCTAAACACAAAAACAAAAACAAACTAAACAAACAACTACAACAGGAACAGAATCACAGAAATGGAGATCAGATGGGAGGGGTAGGGGGATGAATGAGGGAAAAGGTACAGGGAATAAGCAGCATAAATAGTAGGTACAAAATAGACAGGAGGACGTTAAGAACAGTATAGGAAATGGAGAAGCCAAAGAACTTATATGTGTGGTCCATGGACATGACCTGGGGAGGAGAAGGGGGGATGTTAGGGGGAGGGGTGGTGCAGGGAGGAAGAGAATAAAGGGGAGAAAGAAAGAAAAAAAAGGGAAAAAAAAAACAATTCCCAGATTCTATTTTATCAACTTAATGAATAAACACAAAGTATGAGTTCTGGTAAAAAAAAAAAAGGGGGGGATTAGATAGAGGACCTGCTCCAGGAAGGGAGCTATTATTATCAATAACCATAGTTTAATATGAATTAGTGTGTGACAGACAGGAAGGACCCTTGCAAGGCCCACTTGACCAAAGAACTCTCCATATCCCATTGTTAAAGATGGCCCAGCAAACACGTATCTATAAAACACTTGTTTTTCCTTCTCCATGTGGATTGCCTCCCTGCCCCTTGAAGTCCCAAACCACTACTCCTTAGCTCAAGATGGCTTTTAAGCCTTACCTGTCAGATCTATCCTGGAGTTCCATACTCTTGTAGAACTCTTGTTTGTACATATATAATAGTTTTGTTTATTTTCTCTATTAATCTGTCTCATGTTCATTTGATTATTATTCCAGCCAGACCTTAAAAAAGTTGGAGAAACTTGTTTTCTCTGCCACATATCTAAAAAAATTTCTTAAATCAACATACTTACTGGTGTTTGACCAATCAACCGGGTACCATAACCTAGACAAGCAATACATGAAACTAACTGTCACAAGCACTTGCTTTGTGCCAGGCACTCACATAATCTCAGCAACACCATAGGAGGCAGTCATTATCACCTCTATCTTATGGAAGACGAAACCAAGGGCTTAAGCCCACAGAGAGTTGTGAACCAAGCCTAGAACCTCAGTCTCCCCTCCCGTTCATGACATCCCCCTACCTCACTACTTTCTCTTCCTCAGTTGCTAGAACAAGTAAAAGTACTTTGAGGATATAGATTCTTGGTCACTGATGCACATCAGAATCATGAAGAAAAACAGATTTAAAAAACAAACAAACACTAGTGTTCAGACCCTGCTCCCAGAGGTGGACCCTTCAGCATCGGTATTGTAACCTCCCCCAAGTGATTCTAATGTTCAGTAAGGCTGAGAGAATCCTAAATAAGTAAATACAATGGAGCTAAAAAGCATTTACTGCAGGGAGTTGCCATGAGGGTTAGATAACACAGGGCAACCCTGGCATTTATTATGGTGACTCTAGAGATTAGTGAAAAAAGAGAGACATAAGGTGATATTGGAATATTAAATAGGGGGCACACCTCTGCTTGAGTCAAAGTAGGCACTATCAATATTCTCCACTTCAAGAAGAAAAGGTAAAGAGCAATACTAGGAACAGATATTTGTCTTACTCATAAGCACTTAAAATGAAAAAAGCAATAAAATTGCTGGTGTCATTTGGAATAACAGATATCTTAGAACCAAGAACACTGCCAAGCTGAATTCCTGACAGGTAGCATCGAATACTTAAATGTTGGTGTCTTTTTCTCAATGAACAGAACACCTAGAGCTGAGAGTCCCTATCAAGTACACCAAACTGACCATCCAGTGCAGATGTTTACACCTCGCCATCTACCGGACTCTTATACCCGCTGTCCCACAGATACCCAAAATGCAGAGTGCCCGGACTCGAATTCTTTATTCTCAGTATCACCACAATTACCACCTCACCACACAACTCACAATCCTGCCTCTCCCTATGAATCCTCTACCTCACTTGTCACTTCGGTGGGCAGTGGCTACCTCCCCATGACGGAAAACTGGAGCCATCCAGATTCCTCCCTCATCTCCCACTGTGAAACCACATCTTTATGTCTGGTCCACTTTCCAACTAAATCTGTCCTTTCTGTTTCACCATGTCTTCAATATTCCTCATAGTGGAAGCTACCATCCCTTACCTGAAATATGATGATAGCTTCCTAACTGGTCTCCCTCTGCCCAATCTTGTTGTCTTCTAAGTCACCTTCAAGGATGCTCACAAAAACCTCTCTAAGATATAAAGGCAATCAAGTCACTCTACTGATTAAATCCTTTAATCCTCCCCTATTATCTACAAGATAAACACAAGCATCTTAATGGCATAAAACTATTTCCTGATATGCTTTTACTGGGACCTATACCACCGAGCTGTCTTATCCTCAGCAATAATGTATTTCTAATTACGATAATGTATTATACTTCTGTGCCTTGAACATGCTGTTCTTTCTGCCTCAAATTCCTCTCCCACATCCTTTTGTTCACCTAGTGAACTAAATGGAGCCTTCCATGACATACACTCCACATTGATTCCCCTCACAAAGTTAATTACTCTGGTGTTGATATTTACACTGTTGCCCATATGAGCCTATACTATAATCAGTTGCTTCTACAGCTTTCTACCGCACTCACTGCCAATTCCTCAAGCTTAGAGGCTTACTTATCTTATATAGCCTCCATATCTAACTCAGTGCTTGTCATATGCAAATGCTTCATCTATTTTAATCCCGTGTGACTGCTTACTGACCCTTGATTCTCTTCATGTTTAGACAGATAATTTTTCAGGGTCTATTCTTGGAATTGTACATGCCCTGGTTATAATGGCTAACAGAAATCAACTTCTGGAATAAAATATCTTCTTCAGTTCAAAACAGAAGAACTGAGGGGCTGAGAATTTGGAACAAAAACATGGAATCAAACACCAGGGTAAAAACATTCCAGCACTGAAGATCACGGAATGGACAAGATGATGCCCATTCTGGCATTAGAAAGGTAGCAGGCAATGTGAGGGAATCGGGAACTGATTGATGTCGAAGCTTCAGGGACTATAAATCAGTCTTTGGCAATCCCCCTGGCAAGTGGTGCCCTTCATCATGAAAAGAGGCCCTGTCAGGATGAGTCAAATGTTTACTGCACTGAGTCAGCAGCACCAGCTCTTCTATGTCAGTACTCAACTAAATGCCAACAACACATCATTAACAAACTGAGAAAACCATGTGTCTCCTTGTGACATTCCGCATCAAACTCGAAAATGTTCAATGCCAGCTGTCCTAAATCCAACAGGATTGGAAAGTGGTAATCATCTCCTTAATCTACTTTGCACACACCCGGGTTATATAATTAATTGATTCTTTTAATAGTTCTAAAATTTAACATCCTAATACTACTTTAAACATCTCTTCTGTGTCAATTTTGCCTTTTATGTGAAATGTTTCTCGCTCTCAGATGTAAAGAAGAAAAGGTTTCCTCTAAGTTTATCAACAAAGAAAGAAACGATAAAATTTACCAGTACAGAACTGTCCTTATGGCAAAATAATGCACAGCACTCCAGAATATGATGGCATATTCATGACATTCAAATTCCTCATGTGATGGGACCTGACTTCCGGAAGTTGTCTTTCAACAGGAAGCTCTCTCTTCCCTGAAATATCCAGTCCGGCAATACAGAGAATCCAGTGTGCTGTGATTGAACCGAAGTTCTGTCCTTACTAGCAAATATAGTCCAAACACACAGAGAACTCAGAAGAACAGGAGGGCCTGGTGACAATGAGCGAGTCCCAGAAAGGAGGGCATACTTTGTCATGAAAAACCTGATTCTGTTCCACCGAGAAAAACGGCATGGCCTCATTCATTCAGCTTTCACTAGTGCAGATAGCTGTTTATTTAAGTCCATTTTCTGCCCTAGATTGCACAAACCACATTTCTGTTTCTTCCATTTCAGCAGAATCCTTAACTTGAAATTAAATACCTGCATTCAGACAATAGAATACTGTTCAGCACTAAAAAGAAATGAGCTATCAAGTTATAAAAAGACATGGAGAAACTTTAAATGCATATTACTAAGTTAAAAAAGCCAACCTTGAAAGACCACATACTGTATGATTCCAACCATAAGATTAGGGAAAAGGCAAAACTATGGATACAGTAAAAAGATCAGTGGTTGCCAAGGCATAAGGGAAAGGGATAAAAGGCAGTGAAACCATTTTATATAACGCTACAATGGTGGATATATGTCATTATACTGTTACCCAAATCCATAGAATACACAACACTAAGAATAAACCCTGACGTAAACTATGGACATTGATTGATACTGATCTGTCACTGTGGATTCAACCACCATAACAAATGTACCACTGTGGCGGGGGATGTTAATAGTGGTGGAAGCTGTTCATGTGTGGGGACAGGGGTGTACAGGAAAGCTGTGCTTTCTGCTCAGTTTTGCTGTGAACCTAAAGCTGCTCTCAGAAATTAAAGTTTATTAAGTTTTAAAAATTAAATATCTGATGAATAGAGTGTCCAGCGCATATACAGAAAGATATCTTTTCTGTTTTACTGGGTCATTCCAAAGTCATTCTTATACATAGAAGACTTTTTGAATATCTCTTTAGATTTCTATATTTTGATTGCAATAATCTATCTCATACCTGGTCCCAGGCAATCTAAACATAAGGGCTGATGCTAAACTAAGGGTGTTAGAGTGATACTTTGCTTGATTTGCCCTCCTTTGTCAGAAGGTGCTGGATTTTCAAAGAGAATAAACATAATGGGATTCAATTTTAATCAGTGTAATTGTTGCTGCCTTGGTACTGAACTGTTACATTTTATTCAGAGACATCAATTTCACGGAAAATAAGTTGCAGTGGGTGAAAAATGCCTTAGAACGTAATAAAAACACTCCGAGACCACCACACACTATGCTATTAGTTGTTATAGACAACCTTACTCAGAATATATGTGGCTCTCTCAAATCCCCTCTTCAAATCAAGATGAAATTTGTAAAGGCAAAAATATTTTCTTGACTTCCTTCTGCCTCTAGCTTCCTGCAGTACAACCAGCTTGCTCCTTTCTCTAACACTTAATCCTGGCCCACACTCAGTTGTACCATAAAACCTTAGACTTTTAATATACTATAAAATTAACCAGAAGTTTAAGATAAATTGCTATTGAAAGCATGCAGTTTGTTGGGTTTTTTTTTTTAAATCCTCCAAGTAGATCTGGGTGGAAAGCAAATGCAAGCCAAATTTTCAAGAATTTACAAGGGTTTGCAAAATGTCTTTTCCAGTACTGTGACACGATGGTGCCTGTCCCTCGGAACTGCACGGGGGCGGGGAGGCGGCATCCCATGAAAGATAGCAGGCAGTGCTCATGCCTGTTCTCTGTTTTAGTCAAGGATTTCCTAATGATTTCCCCACTTGTCCTTTGCTTTTGTAGCTTTCATTTGAGCAGGGAGGGTGGAGCCCGTTTCCCCTTTGGCAGTGGGTTATACACTTCTCAGGCAATAAAACCTTGGACCTCCCTGATGGAGGAGCTCCCTCCATGTTTGATGGCCCTCTCAGTTTTCTACTCCTCCTCAGTCCCGCCCCATGCCCCCCACCCAGCGCACATACATACAGTTTATATTACATGTTCTTTCTTGTAAAAACAGACGCAAAGTGCTGTCCTACAATAGATTAAACCAACCCTATCTATTCCCTGCCTCCATCCACGGGGAATTTCATAGCCTAGCAAACCATAAACAGAAAAACATAAATGTTCAGAAACAGGACCTGGTATATTAGCTGCAGGCTCAATGCTTTGGTTTGAGCAGTTATTTTATAATTAATTTGTTTCTCTGGCACTAACCCAAGTGCTTGTGAAAAGTAAGTTGTATTAATTTTTATCTTCATGTTGCTGCCCTATCTACTGCATTATTTGGCACCTTGGGGGAGGCACAGGCTGGCTTCATACTGACAGAATGCTTTCTGAGCTGGTACTGTAGGTGGTCTCACACCTGCTTCTTGAGCCAGAGCACCAGCAGCTGTTATTCTAAGACCTGATTTGAGTAGGTTGAAGTCTGTTGACACATTTCCATAGTGCCATTTATGAGGTAATGTTTGTGGCTTGAGACCATGTGAATTGCCATGTACCTGATTAAAGAAATAAAAATTTCATAGCATTATCAAACAACTTTTTTTTCATGTAGAACATACACACCCACAAGATCCTCCCACATTTAAATTTAGTCACAAAAACCAAAGCCAAAAAAATCAGTGCATTAAAAAAAAAAAAAAAAAAAGAAGCACAGCAATGCTCTTGCCTCTGCTTCATATATTTTCAGTTTAAGTATTCCCAGCAGTCAGCAGCCTGTGCCCGTGCCAGCCCCCTCTGCCAAGGAGTTCATATGCCCTGGGCCTGCCACCTTCCGAAGCTGCATATATATCAGACATGCATGCAGCGAGGATGGAATAAATGGTCTCTCCAAAACGGAAACGATCCAACAAAAATCAGTAAATCAAAACTATTACCACTCTGACTGTTGCCTGAAGTAGAAGCCTACTATTACTTGAATGTATAATAATACAGAAGATTGGACAATGGATTCCAAAACAAGCAGGAAAAGGTCTCTCGATGCCAGATATTTTTAATTCTAGCTACACAATGTAGACTCCTTTGTAAATTGTTTTAAATGTTTGCAAGCCACTTGTGGGCTAACCAAGCATGTGCAGACCTAAAGGTCCCTAAATTCTATGCACATGACATGAAAAATATATTAATCAAAATGTGTGTTCCCCCATGTTTGGCAATCTTGATATATTCCTGAAAAATTGTGATGACAAAATGCCTTGGGGCATATCATAGGGCATTTATTATGGTTCGAAGACCTTTCAACGTAACACCAAATAAATCATGACAAAATATTATTAAGATACATGTATTTATTTCATATTTCTAGGCTAAAGCAACAACTGACAACCACCATCAAAGCTTTTCAGTATGTAACTTTTAATCCCTAATCCAAACCCTGGTCATTTTATTTTCTTGCATGAGTGTACATTTCCACTGAGTGAACCCCTCCTTTCTTCTCCATTCATGTTCCTTACTAGCATCATAGCACATACATACATGGCTTATATTTTGTATTGTACATAAGAAAAAAAGCAAGGTATTTCATGAACGTGGAAAGAATTAGTGAGACTAACAAAGATGAATACATAGATGCAATCACCCAAGTGCACACAATACTGTCTTGGTTTCTTGAAGAAGTCTATCCACTGATTTGCATTTTTATTAAATCTTTTACTTTCAGCAAAGAAGGATCATTAAGAATTTAGTCCTCTTCTTCTTTCGTGGTTCTCTATATAATGGCTCACAATGGAAAACATAGAACTAAGTACTTGGAAAAGTTCTCTCTCTGTCTCTGTCTCTGTCTCTGTCTCTGTCTCTGTCTCTCTCTCTCTCAGGAACAGCTATGGTTTTCTTTAGAAACAGCTTAGCAGTTAACAGTGCAGGTCCTGGAGTCAGACGGTCTGGGTTTGAAACCCAGCTCCACCAGTTCCTGGCTATACGCTCATGGAGAAGCTACTTAACCTGTCAGTGCCTTTTTTCCTCATCTGCAAAATGAGCATTGTTGTTGGGGGTCATGTGAGATGGATATGTAAAGCACTTAGGACAGCATTTACCTCATACTAACTTCGTGCTTTTATTATTTCTGAACTAGAACTGTGTGACTGCCCATGTTTAACTTTTTGTTTTGACTACCAGGACAGTCAGGTCAAATTTATAGCTTAATTATAGCAACATTGATAATACTTTGAAACTTAAATATTTATATTCTGTTTTTTTCTCAGTCTTTGACTTTTTTCAAACCTACATTTTTGTTGTTCTTGAATTTATATTATTAAATTATATATATTTTAATAACATAACTTAAATTCTTTATGTAAAGATGAGAAAAATATGTTAAAGCAACCCTAGAAATTATCAATAAAATTGTAGCTATAAATATGTAGATTTAGAAGCATCTAAGTAAAGGTTGAGTAACCAGGATGATTATGTGACTTAGAACAGCAGTCCCCAACCTTTGTGGCACCAGGGACTGGTTTTTCCACAGACAGCAGGGGACAGGGAGGGCGTTGGACAGGAGGCAGAGCTCAGGTGAGCTACCCCCATGACCCAGTTCCTAACAGGCCACAGATTGCAGGTTGGGGGCCTGCTATTTAAAAGAAAAAATTTAGGCATTCTTCTGTAACCTGCCTGTCCTAAGGGAGCATTCATCAATAAAGTCACTTTACTTCCCTGACCCTAAATGCCTTCATCTGTAAATGCTGGGATTAATGATCTTTACCTGTCAATGTGGTTTTGAGAGTTAGAGGAGAAACTCCCATAAAGTACCAAGCATAGTACATAGCATCTCGCCAATAATTCTGGTATTATTTGCTGTTCGTTCCTTCAGATCCATTCTCAGTCCTACTCCGGCCTGCTGAGCGCCCTGGGGAATGACCTTGATAAACAGCTAACCTGTGTTCCCTAGACTTCTAGTTAAAAGGTAAGACTAAAAATTGGGAGGAGAGGGAAGATATTTATACCCCAAGTGTGTATCCCACTTCTCATCACCTCCCCCACCCCCGGACCCTTCTCTGTTAGGCTTTGGTTCATCAGTGGCCACATTCCGTTTCGTCCTTCTACCCCTGTCCTCACGCAACTCTTATTGGGTCCCAGTAATAACTCCCTCCTCGAATTATAGTAACCCGTCATCCCAGTTTGCCCAGAATTTTCTTTGTCAAGTCCTGTGTCCCAGGAACCCTTTCATTCCCAGACAAAGAAGGAATGGTTGGCTACATTGTTTCCCTTGCCCCTTCAGTTTCAAGGTAGAATACTAACTTTTCAAGGCCTCTGTCAGGTCATTTTCTAAAACTATGGAATTATAATCAATTTATACTTTTTGTATAATTTTCAATATTTTTAAAAATAAATAAATCTGAGTCCTGGCTGATGTGGCTCAGTTCATTGGGTGTTGTCCTGCAAACTAAAAGATTATGGGTTCAATTCCCAGTCAGGGCATATGCCTGGTTTGTGGGTTCAGTCCCTAGTCAGGGCTTGTACAAGAGGAAACAATCAATGTTTCTCTCTCATGTCAATGTCTCTCTCCCTCTTTTTTTCCCTCCCTTCTCCTCTCTCTAAAATCAATAAAAGAAAAAAATTAATAATCAAACCTGAGTAGAGCTTTGGAGCATGGAGATCTTGTATGCAAGGTTGAACACTATTTATATGACTTTGGGAAAATTACTTAACCTCTCTGGTCCTTTGCCAGACCATTTATAAATTGGTTGATCTTACCTCCTATGCTTTTGATAATACCTTCTTCTGGAAGAAACGCTAGACCATAGCAATACCTGTAGGTCTCTCATCACAAGATGAACAAATATCTTAAAAGGAAAATCTTTTCCACTCCATTGCCTGATCCCTTAGTTTGGGCTCCAGACCACTACATTGCTGAAATTTCTCTGACTCAAATCATTAATAACCTTCTCATGGTCACAACCCATTGAAAATTCAGTCCTCACTTCCCCAACATTTGCTATGACTTACTGTAAAGGCTTGAATTGTGTTCCACAAAAACATATGTCCTAGTCCTAACCTCTAGTACCTGTGAATGTACCTTTATTTGGAACTATGCCTTTGCATATGCAATTAAGTTAGGGATCTCAATGTGAGAGCTTCCTGGGTTTAGTGTGGGCTCTAAATCCAATGACTGGTATCTTTATAAGGAAAAGAAAGAAAGATTTGAGATGTAGAGACAATGGGAGGAAGGGCATGTGAAGACAGGCAGAGACTAGAGTTTTGCTGCCTAAGCCAAGGAAGACCAGTAACAACCAGAAGCCAGAAGAGGCAGGGAAGGATTTTCTCCCAAACCTGGTGGACGGAGTGTAGTCCTGCCAGTCCCTTTACTTCACACTTTTAGTCTTCAGAACTGTGAGTGAATAAATTTCTCTTGTTTTAAGCCAAGTTTATAGTAATTCGTTACAGCAGCCCTAGGAAATATACCTGCCCTTCCTTGGTTTCTAAGAAAGCCTTCATTTGTGTTCCTCTCTCACCAAATACTGTATGCATGACCAGTCTTTCTCAGGCCCCTCCTCTGGCTCATCATCTCTTATCTTCGGTAATGAAACATTCCTGTATAGCTCTGTTCCAGGCCCTCTTCTATATACTGTAAACAGTGTTCCTCCACTGAGCAGTTCCCCATCTTGGTATCAGATGCCATAGTGGGTGTTGATACTCAGTATTCCATCTTCTGCAAGAACCCAGGCATCTCTTTATAGATGTCCTATCGTTGATTCAGTATATACAAACTCAACCTTACTGTCTTCTCCCTCAAACTTATTTCTATCCCCCCATTTCCTAATTCAGCCAATAGCAGTGTCATCTCTCTATTCTTCCAATCTTTAAAGGAATCATCTTTATCATGTAGACTAATTACCATTTTCTCAGAAAGATCGGTTGACCCACCCCATCCTCACTTTTCCATCCCTAAGGTCACTATCTAACACCACTAATGCCACTGATTCTGGTCACAACTCCTGCTCCCAGATCCCTAAAACAAACATCTTTCCACTTCTGTCCATTTTCATCATCACCTTCAAAGTTATCCTAAAGAGTCAAAATCATATTCTTCTCATTGTTTAGCTCCAAAGTCTCTCTTGGATCCTCAGGGCCAAAAGAGCAATTCTCAACTTCTTCTCTCCCACATGTAGAGCCTGTGCACCAGTGGGTCACAGTTCTTTACCACTCTGAGTGTTTGTCGTAGCCCCGTCCCTCTCTGGCCCAGTGAGGAAACAACAAAATACAAATGAGTAAGGATGCCATACTTACACGAATAATTTCAAATCTTCTCTAGTTAAAAGTAAAACTAATTGTTTGACAAAACTTTAGTATTTTATTTTTCATAATAAATTACTTGCAATATATCTCGCAGGCACACTTCATGTGGCATAGAAATTAAGGATGAATAGCCTAGAGAAAAATTCAATTCACTTTAGCATGCCATACAAAGCCTTCACAATCTTACTTCAATTTTTCTTATTATCTTCCATTCCCCAAATCACACCCTATACTCCAGTGACACTGAATTGCATGGCATTTCCTGAAGACGTCATGTTTATTAACATCGAATTTGCCATTATATTCCATTTGCCTGTAATCTATTCTCCTAACTTGTACAACTAGTGAACTACTCTCCTCTCAAGAATCTGCTTAAATAGCACCTTCTCTGAGAAGCTCTCCCTGATTCTTTTAGACACAGTTGCTCCTTGGTCCTTCCTGCACAGCATTTTATATAGACCTGTAACGGTTTCTTAGGCTGTCATAATAAATCACCACAGGTGGCTTAAGACAGAAATGTGTGCTCTCACAATTCAGAAGCCCAGAAGTCCAAACTCAAGATGTCAGCTGGTTGGTTCCCTCTGGGGACTCCCGGGGAGAATTCTTCCTTATCTCTTCCTAACTTCTTGTGGCAGCTGGAAACCTAAGCACTCCCTGGCATGGGGATGCACTAAATCCAATTTCTGCCTCTGTCATCACATGGTCTTCTCTCTGTGTGTCTCTGGGTCTCAAATTTCCCTCTCATTTCTCTTATACAGACACCAGTCAATGGTTTAGGGGCCACATAAATCACCTGCAAAGACTCTAGTTCTAAATAAGCTTACATTCACAGGTATCGGGTATTAGGACTTAAGCGTTATCACTATGTAGGACACAATTCAACCCACTACAATACCTCTGTCAAATAATAATTTGTTCCCACATATGTCTCCTTCTTCAGGCTTCTTGCAATGACCATCTCCTACTCTTTTCTTCTTAAATAATCCTCACAGTTTATTATAGCCCCTCCCAGTACTCGCTAGGCACTTACTAAATACATTTGTTAAGAAGGAAGAAAAAGCAAGTGGCTTAAAAGTGAAATTGTCTTTATTTTCTTCAGCCGCTTTTCTCCACACTTAAGTTTCTAAGAGTCTTCTATGCCTACAACTCAAGGAACATTACTAAGGACCAGCCCCAAAGGGCCAGGTGACACTGAAGGTCTTCCTGTCTACACAGCTGCAGATCTGAAAGCATTCAGCACTCATTCAGCCTCTGCCTTGAGGCACATCTGCACAGTTAGAGTGTCCTAGCATCCCATAAACTAGACTGAGGAGAATCAATCTTGCTTTTAAAAGCCAAGGGAGAAATGATTTTGAAAATCTCCTTTTATGATGCCATCCCTATTAGGACTCATTAAAAATAATAATAATATAACAATAATAATGTTTCCTTACACATCATGTTGCATTTTCCAAGCTCCAGGCTCTCCTCCTTCTGCCAGCCACGTAAAGGCCCACATTTCAAGAGGCTCAGAAATCCATTCTAGCTGTTTCCCTACCTTGGAAACTGAACACAACTCACGGGTCAGAAAACCTAGAGCTCCTGGTCTCAGGCAAACCACTGAGATTCCAAAGGCTCCTCTGTGCGGCTATAAAATTCAGATAAGCATCTCTTTGCCTCATAGAAGGAGAGTGGTACATCACCCAATTATAGAATAATTACTCCAAAAATTTCCATCTACAACTGTAATTATCCATTTCTTTCCCTCTTAACCCTGGGCTTTCAAGCTGCCTAGAAAGCCAAAATTATATTTTTCTATTGTAAAATTAAGTATCATATTCGCCCCAGAAATAAGTCAAAACAAAGAGGAGAGGGGGAGAGGGAAACACCTCTAAGCCACGCATAATTAAGGATTTGGTTTCAGATCAATGTTAAAAAGCAGAGATAATTAGAAACATCGTGTGATTTGTGTACAACACAAGAGCTGCATTGCTAACGAAAACCATAACTGACCTAATTTCACTGAATGTTCCAACAAAAATGACAGATATGCAAAGAAAGAAATATAATATAAGCAGCGGATGATCCATATTCTCCCCTTGAGTTTCAAACACATTCCTCAGACAGCAATAATGCTGACATGTTACTGACAAGGACACAGACCCTCCCATGGCCAGCAAAAGGGGTACCTGAACATTAGAAAACCCACAAGATTATAGCTGCTTGACCTCAGTAAGACTATGGGGCTTTATTTCCTTTTTCTTTTTTTAATTAAATCTCAGTGTACTCAGAGAATGGGACAGAAAGCTGATTAAAAATCAATCCATCAAAAAATCTTTCTCTTCTATCAAATCCATTAACAAAATGTAAAGGTACTATAATGAGAATTCATTTCCCTCTTTCAATATAGGACAAAATTAACAAAATCTCTATCCTCCCCGAAATGATTCCCGTGTGTGTAACGGCACAATGAGGGGTACCCACATGACAGAGCAAGCAACACCTCAAGGTCTAATTTCTCTTGCAAGCAGTTCCTCACACCTATTGCAGCCATACCTGCATGCAAACATGCTTGAGAAAGGGCACATTGTGCACATTATCTCAGATCATCTGGCAGGATTTAAGCTTTAAACTGGCATTTTATTTGCCTCGCACTACTTGGAAATCCTTTACATCAGCTCCGCTTTCACAAAAGGAATCAGGCTGCTGTCTTAAATATTCTTTGCTGAAGCCTCTTTGCAAATGCTTATGGAGTCCACCCAATTAAGTGTCAAAGGGAGTGCAATGTCAGCAACAGGAAGACTAAGGGGTCCCAGAGAAAACTCTGGTACATAATAAATAAGTGTGAGAGCACCAGCCAAATGGAGGTCCAGCCTCTGGAACATCTTATCTCTATCTAGTCTGTACTGCATTATCCAACACTGCTTATCTGATTCCCTCCTTGTAGGTAAGCACCAGCCCAGCAATCTCAATTCTCATAGCTTTAGCAGTAAAAGATAGGAGAATACCCTTGCTGCAGAGGTGACTGAGTTCACTATTGTTTAGAGCAAGCTCATTTATTAGACAGGTGTTTCTCACAGCAACCGCAGATAACAATATTAGCTCCCTCTGAACCTGCAGCGGCATTGTCTGTCCAAGATTCTGGTAAAGATAGGCCAGGCCTATGGCTGAACACCTGATTGCTATCATCAGTAACATTTTCAGGATGGAACAGGTAGCAATTGCAGAATCCAGATTTCAAAGGACTGTTAAGTCTTGTTATCTTTCCACTGGAAAGCATCTCTCTGTTTCTACACAAACAGGATCTTGTATTTGATTTTCTAGAAATTTTTCTGCAGGC
This sequence comes from Pteronotus mesoamericanus, assembly GCF_021234165.1. NCBI lineage: Eukaryota > Metazoa > Chordata > Mammalia > Chiroptera > Mormoopidae > Pteronotus > Pteronotus mesoamericanus. The sequence goes on from NW_026555310.1 coordinate 10,089,733, forward strand.
CATTCACTCATTCAAGCAACCTTGAGCACGAGACACTATGCTAGATACCAGGAGCATGGTGGTCAACAGAAATTCTCCCTTGTAGTGTGGTGTGGGGAGGGAGATTCATAAGGAGGTAGTCATAATGCAGGACAACAATGGCTAAGTGAATACTTTGCCCTACTGTAGTAGGAATCAGACAGAACTGGGGTCTGATTGCAGCTCCACAACATACTGCCATGTGACCTTCGATAATCCTGGATAATTCTGAGTCCCAACTTCCTGATCAATATAATGGGAATGTCTTCTCTACAGATTTGTTTTAAGAGATTAGTGAGAAAATGTATGTAAAACATCATACGCTGTGCCTAACACATTGAAGACATTCGACAAAATGTAACTGCTGTTGCTGCTTTGGACACAGGGACATGGTAGAAGTAGAGGGAAAAACTAATTCTGCTCCCAAAACAGGACAATTACTGCCCAGGGGAAATAATACATGAACCAGGTCTGGAAGGATATTGCTTTGGGTATTTATTTCTGTGTTCAAACTACTACATTAAAAACCACTGGCTGAAAATATGCAGTTGATTTTGCTCCTGATTTTGGTGGTAGGAATTCAGGAAGGGCTCCGGTGAATAAATCATCTCCAATTCATGTGGTGTCAACTGAGGCAGCTGAGGTAGAAGCGCACTCCTAGGATACTCTCTCACTGGTCTGCTTGGTTCCTCAGTGTCCCTTGTCCTCTCCCTTTCTTTACTTCACATGTCCTCCTTCTGGGCCTCTTCACGGGGCTCGGGCTTCTCAACAGCATGGCAGTCTCAGTGTATCCAGATCTACTCTCTAACAGCTAGTTTCCTCCAGAGCTAGCATTCCACGAGATAGGAAGTGGAAGCTGCTGATCTGTGAAGCCTGGGCTTGTCCTATTTTATCAGTCAAGCAGTCACAGAGCCCAACCAGGTTCAAAGTGAAGGGATACACACCCTATCTCTCAATGACAGAAGGAGCAAAGATTTTCAGCCATTTTTCATCCATCAGAGATGTGTGGGAACTCCTCAGTCAGAAACGTGGAGAGAGGCATTTCCAGACGTAGAGAACAGTGTGGACAGAGGCCAGAGGTGGACCCAGCTTTCATCTCCTCACAGTTCGGAGTGTAAGCCACATAGGTGGAGTCAGAGGCAAGGTGAGGCTATTGCTTGTTGTTCAATTTAGTAAACCCTTACTGTATGTTGCACTTGCATAGAACTACTGGGCATCACCATCTCATTGCAAGTGAGGAGCCTGACCCTCTAATTCAGCATTTCTCATCCTGGTGATGCAGTACCTAGTGGCAGTGGGAGGTCTGAGGTTCAGTGATTATAAGGTGAGGAACTCTGTAATAACCTTCTCATTCTTCTGCTCTCACAACCAAATATTTTATGACTTATTGTTCCCTCGATCATATATCAGTTAGAGTATTTACTGCACTATGTTGACATCACAGACACTTTTTACTCCTGATTCCCCCACTAAACAATAAGCATCTAAGTTTAAACCTGCATCTGCCCATCACCTGCGCTAGCACCATGCCTGATCCACTTGGAGCCAGGGGTAGTTTTGGGTGTGAGAAAATAAATTAAGATATAATTTGTATTCTCAAGGGACCTCTTTGTTAAAGGACAGTGCAATGAAGACAAACCATCACAGCACACTGTGGCAAACACAGTGAGAGAGGAAACATGATCACAGAGATGTACCTAAGCCAGCAGTCAGGCTTATGTGGGACCATCATATGTTTCCAGGTGACTTTATAAAAAATAAACACATGTATGCACGCGCACACACATACACACACACACACAGTGAAAGAATGGCGAGGATACAAATTTAGGAATGAAAAAACTTTCTCTGTGCAGCATTTTAGGGAGAAGCATGTGTTTTAGGGGAGTGACATACATTGACCATACAAATGATATCACTAAATTATTTTTATATCTGGTCAATTTTTGCCTTGAGAATAAACTTACAGGGAGATTTTGGATTAGTAGACATTTTTCCCTGTCTTAACTACTGCCCCTCTGACCTAATGTTTTGTCATTTTAACTATCACGTAAGTAACTAATGAATTTTAGACTAAGCTTGGCATTCTCAACCAGTAAAATAAACCCCCTTCCTTTCCAACCCACACCCAGACTCACTTCTTGGTGTGAGATCATTCAGAGTGTATCATGGAGAAAATGATCGGAAACAGAGTGAAGGCCGAGAGCCAGGCTGCTAGCCATGATGAGCCTCCCCCGGGTCTTCCCACACATTCTCCATTTCTCAGTTTTTCATCCTCCACTGTTTGGCTGCTTTTTCCTCCATCATCTGTTTCAAAGAGTCCTCATTAATAAGCATTAAAAGTCAGCTGAATGAGGCTTTTCTATATAATTTACAATTTACAATTTCTATATAATTTCAAGGGAACTCAGAGTACGTCCCATTCAATTTCTTACTCTGCCAAGGAGGCACAGAGCCTCATATACTCTAAATGCCTTTGCCAGCATCACAGAGCCAGAGCCCCTAACTCCACTAAGGCAGGCTGCCTTTCTAGACATGTCCAAGAAGTACAGAGGAAGAAATCTGCAGTCTTTATTACAAAAACACTGTCAGCAACAATTACAGAATGCTATTGTCTTAAAAATATTACCTGTCTTATCTATCTATTTGATTACGGATGTCCTAAGAGCATCTTGAATTTACCCAAATTCAAAGCAATAGACTTTCTAAAGCAGACAATGACTTCTAATTCAAGTCAAGAAAAAAAGATAGACATACTTAATCCCTAAGAAAGAACACTATATATTTCAGTGTCTTCTCTAACTAAAAAGAACATTCATCGATTATGTTGTATGAAAATAAGTTCTTAATAAAAATCCACTCTAGAATAAGGTAAGTCTGCATTTTTCTTCAGGAGTAAAATTCTTATCTTCCAAAAGCTATCATTCAGAATGGACGGGCAGATAAAGTGCTTCCCAGATAAGGTAAAGTTAAAGGAGTCCATCATTACCAAGTGCTTATTTTGAGAAATTCTACAGGGACTCTAAGAAAAATAACAAAACTATGAACAGTAAAATGACAACAAACTCACAACTATCAACAACTGAGCCTAAAAAACAAAAACTAAGCAAACAACCAGAACAGGAACAGAATCACAGAAATGGAGATCACATGTAGAACTATCAATGGGGTGGGGAAGGGGGAGAATGGGGGAAAAAGGTACAGGGAATAAGAAGCATTAATTGGTAGGCATAAAATAGACAGGGGGAGGTTAAGAATAGTATAGGTAATGGAGAAGCCAAAGAATCTATATGTACAACCTACGGACATGAAATAAGAGCGGGGGATGCTAGAGGGTGGGGAGATGCAGGGCAAAGGGGGATAAAGGGAAGAAAAAACTGGGACAACTGTAATAGCATAATCAATAAAATATACTTTTAAAAAATTCTTATATTCCATGGAGAGGTAATGATATCCTTCATTAAAATTTTTAAGTATAAAATGATGAATGAATCTTGAATGATACAAATAGTGCTCTATTAAAACACAAGTGACATTGTTCAACTGCTGTAAAATGGACAGTCTTTTCTTTAACCAGCAGAACGGAAATTGGTTTATATAATAGCAATTATATAATTAGGCGAAACTATAATAATGTTTGACTATTCTGCCTTAATAACTGTGTTATGATAGAAACAAAATACTATTTATGTTATCCTCTCATGGTAGCCAAAAAAAAATTATAAGGCAGCTGATTTTATTTATGGATATCTATTTATTACAGATTTCTTTTATATTTAGCTACCACAAAAATGACATTTTGGCTATGAATATGGATGATTGCATAATTTAATACCATACTCTTGTCCAAATCAAATCAAAGCATATTGGACTTCTATCTTCCACCCATATAATTTTTCATTAACTGTTTTTCTGCAAGCATTCTTGATATGTCCTGACTCACTGGTTGTCCAACTTTTGGTCACTGACCACAGTCATCTGGAATGACACTGTACAGAACACTTAGGAGTCAGTCTTGAAGATAAGCATGAGGCAGGCCCTCAAGGCAGATGGGGGCCCTGCTGGATAACAAACCAGAGCACAGCTGGTTAGGAGCACCAGTCAACAAAGCTCAGGGCTGGGAGCAGGAAAGTAGAAAGTGAAAAAAGAAGTTCTTTATATTCCAGGGTCCATAACTGGACTAGGCTGGCAGAGGTAAACTCTCCATCCTGAAAATGTAGGGAAACAGTATTATTTGACAAGCAGGCCTCAGATTGACTGAGGTGGTTTGGGACAGTTTGCTAAGATGTATCAAGGAGTAAGATGAGCAAAGTTCCACAGTATATGCCACCCAGGAGTCAATTTTGGGTTTAGACCAATCATAGATATAAATAAGTAAAATATAAAAAATAAATGTCTGGTCCAGAGAACAAAGAGTGATAATAATATTGCTAAACAAGGAATGACAAATTCCTGGACCATTAGGATGGACTTTTGAAGTTCATTCCATGGATACCTGGCTCTCTTTATTTTCCTTAGGAAGCCACTAAAATACCTAGCTCAAACTTAGGCTATCTTTTGGTCATTTTCCCTTTTTTTTAAGAATGTGTTGTTTTCCTAGGTTTTAATTTCTTCTTATGTCTTCTCAATGTTAAGAGAAATACCTAGTTCTTGCCTATTAGGTATAGCTTAAAATAAGAATGCAAATTGACAGAGGACATGTAACAAACACACGACTTTTACATAACCCAAGATGGTTAACATGGTGCTGAGTGTTTAATCGGCTATTTCCCATAACCAAATGTTTCATTCTCAAGAGGTAATGAGGTATCTTATCTTAAAAAAAAAAAATTTAAGTTATCACTCCAAGATAGTATATACACATTAGTGCTTTTATTTGAAGGAGTGAGTAATAGAAAATGCTTAGGGCAGTAGCTAGTTAAGGGTGGAAGTTGAGCATGGAAATATTTTGGAGCACAGAGCATTTGGATAAACCTAGAATCTCAGGAGGGAGGTTTTTGCCACCTCCATGGCACCTAATGCTATACCTGCCTCTGTTGCTGGTGCGAGACAGCAAGACAGGGTATTTAATTTAAATGATATGCTTGCCAGCAAACAGACTGCCTTTTGATTGCATAGGGTCATTTCATACAAAAAGGTACAATAGTCTGAAAGCCATAATCCTAGGTAATGTTTAGTCAACGTTAGTCAGAATACATTAAGAATATAAGCAGTTTTTTGGCCGTGGCTGGAGTGGCTCAGCGGGTTGGAATGTCATCTTGTAAACTGAGAGGTCGCCAGTTCGATTCCCTGTCAGGGCACATGCTTACGCTGTGGATTCTGTGCCTGGTCCACAGGGATGGGGTGAATATAGGAGTCAACCAGGTGATGTTTCTCCCTCACATCAATGTTTTTCTACCTTTCTCTCCCTCCATTCCTCTCTTTTTCAAAAATATTTTATTTATTTACTTATTTTCAGAGAGAGGGGAAAGGAGAGAGAAAGAGAAGGAGAGAAACATCAATGTGTGAGGGAAACATTGATTGGTTGCCTCTCGCATACACCAGCTGGGGACCTGGCCCACAACCCAGGCATGCGCCCCAACTGGAAACTGAACCAGCAACCCCTTGATCCAGACTGATGCTCAGTCCACTGTGAGCCACACCGGCCAGAGCCTCCCTTCCCCTCTTAAAATCAATAACCATGTCCTCAGGTGATGATTGAAAAAAAGAATATAAGCATTTTTCAATAATAAAGAATGCTCACAAAATAAATCCTATTTTCTCTCTAATTAAAAGTATTTTTAAGTTAATCTGAATTTTTATATTATCCCATCCCAGTGCACTGACTTTGGACTTTCAATATATCAAGATTTTTCTTCCTTTGGGATAACAATCTCTTGAGGAGGAAAAATAAACACTTTCATTAATAGGACACTATCTTATATTTAAATTTACGTTGTTATTACCTTCTAAATGGTTAGATAGTTTTGCATATAAGAAGGAATTAAAATTTTAAATCATTGGCAAGTGGATATTGCCTTCTCAATAATATTAGCTTCTTTTTCTTGATGCATTAAATTTGTTTGAATTACTTTAAAATACTATATGACTCTGATCAGAATAATATATGGAGCTAGATACATTGTAGTCAAGTTTAAATAACACCAACTTCTGGTAGTCAGTGATAAAAATAAAAAACAGGGGTTTTTTAAAAGTCCCCAAGAATTTATTCCTACACTAACAAGTATTTATTGGCAGAAGGAAGCCTCCAGAAAAACTAGTGTTTTTGCTATCACTTCCTTTTCCTATTCCTGCCTAGTCCTTGATGGAAGTGCTAAGAAGCAGAGAAATGACAAAAATAAAAGAGTAGAAAAAATAAGGAGGAGAATGGCTAACGTGGATAATCCATAACTAGCTCTTGACTCAGGAAAACTGTGTTAAAGAACTAAGCATATTGGAGCCTAATAGTCTTTAGGGTCCCAGGTTTTAACTGTTGTTTGGCACAGAAGAAATTTTTGCTATTTGTTTGATTAACTGATGAATTAACCAATGACTCTGTGGTTTGTTAATCTAGTCTTCCTCTCTCTTATTGAAATAGTCTCTCTCCTAGCACAGGATTATTTTCAGTTCTAATATTTATTTGCCTGGATTTTTTTCTAGTTTGTCTCCAATTTATTAGCCTATTTTTTTTCTTTACAAGTTAATTATTATATATCTATTAAACCCTCTTAGTTTTCTCAATCTTGTCCAGAGCTTTAGACTAACCCATAGTGTTACTTACCTATATACAGAGATGACTCACAAATGCATATCTCTAGCCCAGACCCCACCCTGAGTTCTAGCCACATATCCAATACTTTTGACATCTCCATTTGGATGTCTAAAAGATCCATAGTCATGATCACACCACCCTGTCCCATAAATGCCACTACAACCCATCCATCCTCCTGAACAACTCCCACATCCTCATCTCCACAATCAATATATTAAAAATCACTGATTTTTTTCCTCTATCTCCTTTGCTGCCACCAAATCGAAACTGCCATCTTTTACCTTCACTACTACTTTGTCTTAACTATATTCACTGCCATACTAAAAAAAAGTCAAGATTAGATGGGGCTGTACCCTACAAGTTTAAGGCCACAGCAATCATTTAATATGCCAGGATATCTGAGGTCTCAGGAAACATCGTCAGCTTTCATGGTCCCCAGCCATTTACACCAATGCCTTAGACCACGTACACATTAAATTTCACAAAACAGCACATTTGCCACCTATTGGAGGTTCCATGTTTTTTACTGTTTATCTTTCTGTTCTTCCATCTACTAGCTTTGCAAATGTCTTGGTATGAATTTTAATCACAAGGCCCAGATCTGCAGATCCTTTACTTGTATTGAGTATCTGCTCAAGGTGAACGTCAGCGAGTGCCAAAGCCACCTTCTGAACTGATTTAGTCAGAGACAGTTAGGTATTACATATTTTACATCTTTGTTTTCACCTCTTCAGAACAGGCCTAAAACAATGACATTCATCAGGTTAACTTACATGCTGCAATATTTTGGAAGGCAAGACAGTGTGGTGCGCTTTAGCCTGCAAACAACAAGGGTCTAAGCCCAGCTCCACCACTTACTAGCTGGCTAATCTTAGGCAAACTACTGAACCTCAGAGGACTGTCGGGTGAATGAGTGGGACAGCACAGGTGGCAACCGGATGGTGCTGTGCCTTTAGACTGTTGAGCATGGGCTTTGGAGTCTGAAAAACCCAGTTTCAAGGCCAGGTCAGTCACCTGCAGAAACTTGGGAAAGTTTCTTAACCTTCTCTAGACCCTAACTTCATCCTCTATAAAATGGGCATAATTCTACCTACCTCGCAGGGTTCTTTTAAGGGTCAGATTAATCCAGGGACAAGTGCTTGGAACAATGACTCCCACTAGGTGGAAGCCAGTGACTTCAACAAGGGGGAGAAGAAACAAAAGAGAGACACATGCTAAGCAGGTCCATGACCAGGAAAAGGTGAGAAGCGTGTGCAGCAGGTTGCTGGCAGCCAACTCACAAAGCGGAGGGAGAAGAGAAAAGGGGCATCAGGAAACAGAGTCAGCTACTGCCAGAAACCTCTCACCAGTTAGTAAAAAATAAAGAGATAATGAAGAAAACACCCAAAGTAAATGAAATGAGAGATCATACAGTCCAAAAAAGAAAATATTAGAGGCATTGGCTTTCTGCTGATTTTCAATTCCTATGGAACCTGCTATTCATTTCTGTGAGATTTCTCTACATTATTTCAACAACGACAAAATCTTTTTCAAGTCACTTTAAAGTGGAGAAACCTGACAAAACTACCTCAGCCAGGTGATCAAGGTCACCATCAACAGTGTTGAGTCATATTGATTTTATGTAACTGATACAATGTGATGACAGTGGTACTTTATGTCTGGAGTCTGCCTCCCAAGAACATAAAACACCACTCAAAGTATAAGACAAACATCACACAAAACTCAGTAGAGAGACATTCTACAAAACACCAAGCAGTGCTCCTTAAAACTGTCCATGTCGTCGAAAACAGAGGAAGCCTGTAAAACTATCACAGCTATGAGCCCGAGGAGGCACGATGACTAAATTTAACATGGCTTCCTGGGTAAGATTCTGGAACAGAAAAAGTGCATTAGGAAAAAACTAAGGAAATCTGAATAAACTGGAATGTAGTTAATAATAATGTGTTAATATGGATTTATTAATTGTAACAAACTATACTAATTTATGTGTTAATAAAGGAAAAAAATTGAGAATAAGGGAACTATATGCTATCTTCAGATTTTTTCTGTCTAAACTGTTCTAAAATAAATAAATAAATAAATATATGTTTGTTTGTTTTTTAAAGAAACTCTAGTTTCTTGAACTAGACTGAGATGAGGTCTGACCCTGCATCTAAACCATCACTCTGGCACTAACTGGCTGTATGATCTTGAACAGTTTACTTAAAGTCAGCAAGCTTCTTTACTGTCTATAAAAAGAACATGATATGTTGAAAGGTTTTTGAAAGGATTAAATGGCTCAATGTGCACAGAGTAAGCACTCATTAAAAATAACTTACTATTTTAACGGTCATCATTTATTATTTTTACTATCATCATTATTATTTAAAGGCACGCTACCTAGTACATAGCATGTACACAAACAACTTATTTCCTTTACCCATCCCTCCTGCGTATCGTTGTTTTCAACACATACATACTCTAGTGTATAAATAAATTTCAAATGTTTTTTCTGCACAAACTCTCTTTATTAACACAAGCAAAGTATACACACTCAGCTACACAAAAATCTCGCCCTAGTCTGGAATGACACATCTCCTCAAGGTCTGCAATGGGAAAGCACACACTACATTCTCCCAGGCATTTAACCAGGGCCCACAGGCTGACGGTGTATCACGGGCTGCCCTTTGTCCCTTTAATATTTTTCTCACCCTAGACTGAGCTAGCCTCAGCCCTGTCCACTCATAAAATATGCTAGTTTTTCCACATGGTCTGGCCCTCTATTCCACCACTGAATAAGGAGGAGAAAAAAAAGTGCTATCAAGAATGCACATGGAATTTAAACAAAAATATAACACCTTATAATGATAAAAAATATTCCAACTTTCTAACACAGGTCATTAATGTTGCCTCTGTATGATTTGGGATCGTAAAAGCCTAGAAAAGGAGGACAGTAATATTTCATAGTCTTTTCAATATTTTCATAAGGAAACATATTTTCTTATAGGCACATAACATAATATAGTTAAGTCATTTTTGATAATATATATTAATCTTATCACAAAAAAATACACAATGAACAAAGAAGAAAAATATTTTCAAATTTTAAAAGTACATGTTCCCCATCTTAACTCTGATGTTTAAAATTCTCAACTTTCTTTGGTTTCTTTTATGTCAATAGGCAATGTTTTTCAGGCTTTATCCCAGCCCTGGCCCCATCAATTCAAATGTAATTTATTTTCATTTAATTCCCCAAATATTTAGAGAATGTAGAATACATACTTTGGCACAGTGTTAGACCTTGTGAGGACACATAGATGGAAGGATGCATTCTGTGTCTTCAGGTGGCTTATTATAGCAAAGAAAATAAAATGTGAAGATAATTATTACACGTGCTTGGCTAGGATATGATGAGGACTATAACAAATGCTTTTTCGAAATCAACAGAGACAAGAGGGAAGGCGGGGGCAGGGAAGGAGAAGGGAAGGGGAAAGTCAAGGAACATATAGCAAGGACTCATGGACAAAACCAAAGGGGAAGAGCTGAGGGAGGGAAGGTGGGAGGGGGCAAGGGAAAGAGGTGGGGGGAAGGCAGAGACAAATGTATTTAAAAAGTAAATAAATTAATTAAAAAAAAAAAAAGGAACAGTATAGGGGAAAAAAAAAATGCTTTTTCAAGTTGCCATTATAAGACTAAGGGGCAAGAGGATCCAAAAATGGATCCAAGAAGTAAGAGGATCTTCACAGAGACAGTTAAATGAAGTTCATATCCAGTTTAGTTTTAACTGTTAAATAGTTAAATTTCATTATCAATAGCACTTTGTTACTTATTAAAAACATTATCTCCGTTTTGTCTAATTCACCAGATATAATTCTTCTTCATTTGTCCATTTAACGAGGTGATGTTCAGTATTCAACTTTGTCCTAATTCCTGGGGAAACTTCCCTTCAGGGCCTCTTCAGCCTTTTATAGAAGACATGTGTGATGTCACTGCGTTTGTCCCTGTTATTCCATTTGCCAAGTTCAGGTTTCGTTTGTGTGAATAACCCAACATGACTCACAGATCTGACTTTTAAAGAACCAGTACTACTGTGAAACAGGCAGTACATGCTCACCAGTTACCTTATTTAACATGACACTTAAAAACTGAAAAATCTAAAAGGAGATGTCTTCATAAACACAGAACTCAGAAAAACGTGCCATGTCATTCTTGCCTTCAACTGTCCTAATGGATTCCACATTCAATTATACATAGAATGTTTCAATCAACCAAGTGTGTGACCTCAGGCAAATTGCTTAAATCTTTCTGGACATCAGTTTTTCATTAAATCAGAAAATTAATGGATCAGAGCTCTAGAATCCATTGAGAAGTATGCCTGGAAGTGGAGTTGAACCTTGGTCATTTGAAGAGCTATGTCCTAAGACCTTAGATAACTCTCAAATTTCCCAAAACCACTTAGTACAATATGAATGGTAGACATGGTTCACCTAGGAGCTAAGTGGCTCTCTGTGAGCAGTGTCTTGGTCTTTAGGATGTGGCCTTAGGAAAGGGACTGTCATGGCTGAGAATGCCTGTGGTCTGCCAAGGGTGGACCTTACGTACTCCCTGCTCCTGCCTAACTTGTCTGATTAGCTCCTCTGGATAGGAATGGTCTTCAGACTGCAAACAGATTCCCCCCTGCATTCTAATGTGCGATCACTAAGAAAAATTGTATTTGTATAATTGCATTTCGCGGGATTAGATCACATGGGCCATGATGTACCCAAATATTAGATCATTCAATCCAATGTCTTTATAATTATATTCAAAGCATAGAGCACAGAGGGAAATTGCAGGGATTGAGCCTCCTCTGTCTGAGTTGAGAAAAACTTCCTGGAGAAGACAGAATTCACTGTAATGACCACTGGGACTCTATCTGCAGCTGGTCTGTCTGTTAAAGCTGATCTGGACAGGACTTGAGATCAGAGAGACTCAAGTGGACCGAAATACAGAAATTCCAAGCAGCGAGGGTTTGACATACTCCACTTTTGTCTACAATTAGTTGCATGTCTTGCTCCTCTATTTTAGTACAAATTTCCTGAAGGCAAGGATCATGACATCATTGAAACCTCCATGGGCCCCAGGACAGTGCTTGGTACCTGGTAAGTGTCAATTAATTGAAGGAATTCATATCATGTCATATCATATATCATATCATATCCCCAGCGCTAAAATGGTTTGGAATCAGAGAGTTACTATTCAGTTTCTGCTAGGATACCTAGACTCTCCTCCCAATAATAACCCTTGGAAAAGAGAGGAAGAATCCTTATAGATGGGGGAGAAAAGACTAGAACTGAAGCTTTGCCATCCTTCCCAGGTGCAGACGTGCCTGACCAGAAAGCAGTCGGTTCCCATATGTGCGGGGTTCCTCAAACATGGTACACAAGGGTGTGCTCTTTTCCTCTACCGCACCGCCCTGTCACCTCGCCCTACCTTTGTGTCAGGGAAGTCTAGGGTAGAGAGTTACAATAATAATGCCAAGTTTAATTCCATTCACATTTCCATTCAAAATTCACTGTGGCAGATTAGGTACTATTGTTCAAAACACTTGCTTTTCTTCCCTGTGAGAGAATCATACTTCCTTTCCTTACTGGAGCAAACTTGGCCGTGTGGCTTGCTCTGACAATGAAATGCTAGTGGAAGTAATTCTCTCCTCTGAGCAGGAGCTTTAAGAGCCGGTCTGTGATTCAACATTGTTCTTTTCCTTCTGGCACGAGACCTGCAGCCTTCCTGATAAAACTGCTCATCAGCCTAGGTTCCAGATTAAACCATATCTGAAGCAGATCCCAAGCTGACCAATTATGGGAATAGGGTATGAACAAGAAAGTAACTTTTTTTTTACAAATCACCAAAATCTGAAGGTAGTTTGTTACTGCAGTACAAGAGCATATTACTGTTGATAGAAGTACACTTCCTAAGTGTAAGGAACTGGGCCAGGTGCTAGAATACAAAGGTAAAATGCATAGACCATCATCTTTAAGAGATTGCAGTCAAGTGATAGAAACAGAAATACGCTCAGCAAAATATTGTATGAATCAGATTTGTGAGAAAAATCACATAGAATCTTTCCTAGTAAACTGCTTTGAAGAAAAACAGTACAAGGTCATGCTGCAGCTGGTTGGGTGATATGGTCACTGTGTCCAAAGAGTGGCATTTGGAAGATACAGTATCCAGGGGACTCTGGAGGGTATTTATTATTCCCAAAGATTAAGATGGCAGTATGACTCAGTGTGCCCAGAACAGTTCAGGTTTATATAATTTGTCCTAGAAACATTATGAATAGCATCTTCTTCATGCATCAGTTTCCCAGTTCAGATAATAAATTATATAATCATCCTAACGTTAATATAACTAGAGTTTATTTGTTATTAATATCTCAGAATGGCATACCGAACAGACCATATTTATTAGGCAGGTGTGTACTGGACAGGCATGCCATTCAGGCCATGGAAACCAGACACAATAAAATGTTCTAGATTGCTTGCCATACCCACAGATTCTTACTAGGAAAGCAGCCCAAGGGTCTCTTTCAGAAAAAAAAACAAAACGACACTCCTACGCTTTTGCACTGAGACCCTAATTGGCCCTGACACCTTAGCCACAATTGGTTAAACCTGAGAATATGCAGCCAAAGGTGACCATGGACAGTCTGGACATAAAGTAGGTGTCAGATTTTGAAACGTATGTGTTCATTCATTCAAGAAATATTTACTCCGTATCTATGCTGCACCAGGTCCTCCCTACTAAACAGCGACAAACGAGCCCAGCCGTGTGGTCTCTTGGGAAGCATGACAGTGAGATGCACAGCGGGAGCAAAGCAGCACCAGGAACAATGGGCCCCCCTCTAAGGAGATAAGGAGAAGGCACTCCAGCTGCTGTTGAATCCGAACCCAGTGAGCTGGGTCTCTAGCACTCCTTTCTCCTCAGTAAGCACTCCAGCCTTGGAAGTGCTGGCACCCTCTGTAGCTAGCTCTGTGGCTGCTGAGATGGTTTAACCTACCTTCTGATTTCCACGGGCATCCTCAAAACCAACCCCCATCCAGGTTACCAAAGTTAGCAAATAAAAATGCCGGATGCCAGTTTTATTTGAAAGTCAGATAAACAATGAACGCTTTTTAACTTTAAGTATATCTATGCAATATCAAGAGCATACTTACACTAAAAAATTATTTGTTGTTTATCTGAAATCAAATTTAACTGGGTTCCCTAGATTTTTATCTGGCGGGATGGGGCACAGTGAGTGTGTTTAGCATAATATCAGTAGCGCAGGAGTTTTAGAGCAGGTTAGCCCTTGTGCTGGTTCCACTTCACCATCTACAGAACTTCCAATTTGAAAATTTCCCCACATTGAACTTCTTCTCCAGATTCTGGGACCTCTCTTGCACATTCATTCTTAAATTTTGATTTGGTCCCTTGAGTACTGTGGTTTAATGTAAAAATCATTCAAAACTTGTCTTTGCAATATGTGTGTGTGTCTGTGTGTATGTGTGACCTTGGAAAAGTCTCTTAATCTCTCTGACACTTGGCGTGGCCAAAAGGAACAGGGATCTTGCAGGGTTGTTGAAAGATGTAAGGTTACTCCATCAACCTACAAATATTTACCAAATGCCTTCTATATACCAGGTCCCCTGTTAAGTGATTAAGACATAGGTCCTTCCTTCAAGGAACCCACAATCCAGTTAGAGGAACAAGAATGAGTAAACTCATGAAATGCACTTTGATAAGAGCTGTGATTGGTGAATCTTGCTAGCCAAGTGCCAGGCTAAGTTGCTCGGTCAATGCTACCTGATATTATCGGCCTCTATGGACAGAGCTCTGATGTCTCCCTCCTACTTCAATCTAGCATTCATCCAAGAGTTTAAGGGCTGCTCTGGTTTTCAGCCGTAGAGTGAGACTCCCACTAGCAATCGCCCTAGGACCTTGGGCCGCCTTTCCAAACCTCCACCTTTGATGCTCTGTCCCCCTCACCTGCCAGGACCTCCTGTTGCCTCCTCTGGGCCTCCCCGATGCTGACCTCCCACTCTGAGGGTTGGCCCTCACCCAGGGTTTCCATCAGTCTCACTTCCAGGAATCAGGCATCTGCAGCGGAGTTGTCCAAATGAGGACAAGTCCCACTGTACCCTTTCGTTTAGGTAAAAAATACGCCTGTGTCATAAACCAATTCCCTTTTTAAGCAGGACCTTGTGAATGTGGGCAATCACTATGTGAGGAGCATAGTGTCGATGTTAAAGATTTGTGAGGCTGTCACAGATATAAATAAAATATGATCCTGGTTTTCCAACTGGGAAGTGGGTCTAGTCACATAGCTACCTCTTTCATTCTACTTCAACTGTCTAGTTCCTGGGTTGGCTCAAGCAATGTCAAAACCTGCGACTGCAGCACCAGCAGCTTGAGAGTGGGAGTGTCGGTGCAGATCTATTTCTGTGGCAAGTTCAGTACAGGCTGGATTTAAAATATGAAAAACAAAAGTGAGGCTCATGACTATGCTACCGGAAAGGGGTGGAGAGAGGAACACAGGACTTCTACAGAAGCGCCATCACTCTCCTCCCAACTGCAGTGTATTACAAATGTTTCTCTATTCCAGCTCCCAACATCATGTGCCAAACTGAAAAAGAGGCAAATCGTTGTGGGGTTTCACTGTGCCTGCTTTAGTCGTCAGCTCCATGCCTGCCAACCCCCCATCCTCTTGCCAAATATAGAGTTGCAACACAGAGGAAATTGTCATTTGCTGAGTAGAGGAATGGCAAAGTCCCACAAGCAAATAGTTGATGAACTAGGTCTCACTGTTTCCTTGGGGTCCAAATGGAAAAGGGGGGAGGACTGCTGTTGCGGTGCAGCGTCACACATGTTCTCCAACACACCAGGCACGTGGGAGGAGGGGATGACCTGACCTGCGACAGGTGTGTGTGTGTGTGTGTGTGCGCGCACGCACGTGTGCTTTAACCTCACTGGCCAAAATTATCTTCACCAAAGGCTAGAGTCTAACATTAATGAATAAGATTGAAATGACCCAATTACAAAATTAGCATTTCTAATATGGCAGTTCGAATTCTTCGTGGCTGTTTGCTTCATGATGGGATGCTAATAAAGCCTCTCACATGCCTCTGATAGGAATAAAACTAGGGAAGATGCTGTTATATGGGAGTGCAGCTGACCTGGCCTCTTTCTAGGCACCCTCACCCACTGATTTTGGGTAATAGTGACTTAATAACATTAAAAACATCTCACTTATACCACAATTGGTTTTGAGATACATGAAGAAGAATGAACATTCCTACTAATAAAAAGCAAAGAGCTGTGCGATAAAACAGCCCTGTGAACTGAGGAGGAGGGAGACCCAGGAAATAGCTCCCTTTTGTTCTCTGAGGTCTACCCTTGGCCTTGCCGCATCTTTTGTCTGGAATAGCCTTCTGATCTCATGAGTGTTCATTGTTCGAGTGGTGATTTGTGGTGCAGGGTTGCTGACTAATTTTCCTTTCTCTTTACATTCCTGTGTCTGCTTTTTTGGCATTTTTATTTTTCCATTCCTTCTTTATGGAATGAACTTCAAACAGAAATAGAGAAAGGGATTGCCTACATATGAACTCTTTCACATTTCTAGCTCTTGTAGCACAGCTCATATTTTCAACATACCTTATTCCTTACTAGATTGGAAAAGACTATGTTTAACCCCCTGTAACCATTATACTATTGACTCACATTGCCTCCCCTTTTTTAGTATAACTTCTCAGCTACATAGTGACTAGAAATTTCCAGAACTGAAGATTTATTTTTAAGTTTGCATGCAAAAATATTATCTGTAGGCTATGCAATTTCAATTCATTAATTACTCCAAACAGTAATATGTTCATTGAATACAATGTGCCAGACCCAAAACTAGGTGTTATAAATTTAACAATGAACAATATAAGTATAGTGCCTGCCTTCATTCTTTCATTTATCCTTTATTTCACAGATGTTTATGGAGGCTCACAATCAATGAGCCATATTATCAGGCCTGTGAATGTAATGATAAACAAAATAATTTCCTGGTCTTCATAAAAATCTCTCAGTATTCTTAACTTTTTCCTCAGTTCTAATAGATTATTTTATACAAACTTTGGGTTGTACAACTGATTATAATTGTAAATAGTCTGAGATAATATCCTTCAAACAGTCCCAAATCTTTATTAATTTTCAGCAATTTTTTCAGCCAATTATTCCAAATCAGGTTTGTCCTGGTTGAGACAGTTCATTAAAACTGAAGTATATGCCTGCATAGGGAATACAGTCAATAATATCGATATAACGATGTATGATGCCAGAAGGGTACTAGCTTGCCGGGGGGGGATCACTTCATACGTTATACATAAGTCTTACCGCTGTACGGTACACCTGAAGCTATGCTGTATACCTGTATATTATTGAATGTAAACTATAACTGGAAAAAAATTTAATTAAAAAAACTACACAATTTAGAGCAATCAGAACCCTAATTTTTTTTTTACTTAAATTGGAAAATTTGCGGTTTGAACACTGTTTTGTAAAGTGAAACACAGCCACAGGGAATTAACAGTGTTAAGGCTCCATTTTCCAGAAGGTTCTGCTTACTTGATCTGCTCATTCTAAGTCTCAAAATTTGGGCTGTCAAATCTACATTTTATATGCATCCTAATGGGTTTCTTAAATCAAATTTTTATTATGACAATAAAAAAATAAAAATGCATAAAATCAATCTCTAATTCCTACATAAAAGAAGTAACAGGAGTCTGAATCCTCTCCCAATCAGAAGTTCTGCTCTTGGATCCTGGCCACTGAGTGGCCACTTCCTGCAGGTGGGTTTTTCATGGATCACCTAGGAGGCACGGCCTGTGAGACCGAGGGCATCCACGCACGTTCTGAAGCACAGGCTGCACCAGGTGAGCAGCCACAGGGCCCTCTGCTGCTGTCAAGGTCACGGATGTGAAGACAAGGACATTAGGGAGAGAAGACAAAAACGGAAACAAGTACTCTGAAGACAACAAGTAGTCCCATAGGATTGTAATGGAGCTGAAAACTTCCTGTAGCCCCGTGACGTTGCAGCTTAGGTAAGACGTAGGGCAAGGCATTGCTCATGTGTTTGTGGTGATGAAGGTGTAAAAAAAAAAACCCCTACTGCACTGCCAGTCATATAAAGTTATAGCACATGTAATTATGTACAGTACATAATACTTGATAATAATAATAAATGACTGTTACTGGTTATTTATTTACTATAACTTTTAATTATTTCAGAGTTTCTACTTATTAAAAGTTTGATGTAGAACAGTAAACTGTGGTATGCCAGCAGCAGCTCATACATCTGATGCTTCCCCTGTCTCTCGATGGCAGCATTTTCTCTTGTGCTCTAGAAAAGATTCAGGAGTGCATCCCACCTTCATCGCCTTACAAGGAAAGACGAAGAAAAGCAATTTAAACATGTACAATATGGGACTTTTCATGTAATTGTACTTTTACTGCTAACTATTAACATAATTATAAATTGTTTAAGGGGAAATAGTGTCAAACCAAAAGGTCAAATCGAAAAGTAGAACTAAAGTATATGAGCATTATTGAACTCATTCAAATACAAACTACATGGATTCCTTATAAATTACTGGTATCAAGACAGAAAAGAAGATGATGCAATGTTGATGGGAAAGTTACTAAAGTAGCAAGCCAAATATAGGGAAAAAAATAGATTCTTAAAGCACTGGGCACCAAGCAACACAAGACAGAGATCCCTGAGAGGTGGTCCCTGCGATTGCCTCCACTTGTCACCTTTAGAGCTTTTCCAGGCTGCAGCTCAGGGACAGGGAAGGAAACCAGGCTGACTTGAAAAGCCTCCCTGAGCTGAGGAGACAGAGTTGAACGTCTATGGAGGCCCAGGCAGCTACAGTCCACGGGAAGAGGAGAGTAGAGGAGAGAGTTCTGATTTGGGCAGGGAAGAAAGCAGGTTTTACTTTGTGTAAGACATGCAAATATTCAGTGCAAATATTCAGAGGTGAGTGGCTCTACAGCCTTTCCCGTATAACAAATAACTCTAAACTCTATCAGCCTTCTGGCTAAACAGCACAGTTTTGCAACATGATAGATTTAAAGCCTCAGATAGTGAAGACTCCCAAGTTGGTTGAACATTCAGAGAATACTCTTCCCTGGGTTGGGTACTAACTTATAATAATTTCTATTTAGGTCTGGCCAGCTACATGATGTAAATGGAGAAATGAAGATTACATTTTGACATCAAGAACTATTGCCAAGCACCTAGTATTGGATCAATAAGAACAGCATTCTCTACCACTGAGGTGAGATCTAACTCTCCTCTTCCACAGACTTGGGCAGTTAGAGATGGGTCTTTAAAGGCCGTCTCCAGGCCCCCGCCATCCGTAATGCCTACTCTGAATCACTGAATGTAAGCAACTCGCTTTCTCATGGGATAAGTATCATGTTTTGACTTCCTTACCCTACTGATGTAACAGCAAAATTGACCATCTTACACTTTAAAACCTTAACTTTTGTGGTCTTTATTGTCTATCCTTTGCTCTCGAATTGCTCACTGTCTTTTCACATATATAAGAAATATTGATGTTCTCCAAAAATGTTTTGATTTGCACCATATTATTCCCTTCTTCCTCATTGTATTCCTAGTGTTCATTGTCCTTTTCTCTAACATGTATAGTAATGGTGTTCATTGGATCAGTCCCTCCACATCATACACACCCTCCAACTTTCAGCTACAAGATTAAGTCTCCCATTTATCTCCGGGGCTACAAAGCTCTTGACCATTATTTCCAACTGCCTCCTGGATTTTTCTTCCTGTATACCTTGCAAATACCAGAATATGTGCATTTTCCCTGATCCTGACTTCAGTCAACAACACTGTGATTCACTAAGCTATTCACACCAAACTGCCACCACCTTAAAACCTCAGCAAGTACTTGGGCTTGAGTTCTTGAAGATACTTCCTTTATGCCTCTTAAATATTACTCAAATCTGCATTCACAGTCCTGTCTTTGTTTAGTCTTTCATGAATCCTTTTAAACATGGATCCCTTTGGCGTAAAAAGTGGACTATTTTAAACCTTTGTTTTAAAAGCTTTCTGTTTGTAAAAAGATGACCTATTTAAGTATCACAAAGGATAGAGAAGAAAACATCATTCCCTTTCCAAACATAGAAATACAAAGTAAAATATAACAATACTTTAATACAGAGCTGAATTCAAAAGACAAATAGGAAAATCTACCTAGAAAGAAAATCTACCAGAACAAAGCAGAATCCAAAGCCAGGACACTAAACTGAAATCATAGTATAACCTAATGATACAATGAATCTGTTTGGCCATAAGGAAATTGTTCAAGTAGTAATTGGAATAACAAGGCTTTGAGCCCATGCAAAGTGAAATTCTGGAACCAAATCTTTAACTGGGACTCAGAAAGACTGTCACCAGCTTTGGGGAAATGAAAAGGAAGATTATATCTGCTCAAGTGTTTAGAGAGATCAAAGTCTCCCATGAGAAACTGAAGTCTCAGGTCTTTCACACCCACAGGTGTGGAACAGGGTGTTGTACAACCCGAAGCCTGAGGGACTCTGCAAAATAATAGCATTTTAATATGAAGGTTGTTTCTAGATCAATGAAACCCTTGGCATCTAACCGAAGCAAAGGCAAAACTGCTCTAGCACAACGCTTCCCCTTCTCAGCGTGCATGTGACACCCTCACAGGTACGTGAACGGATGAAGAGGAGTGCACAGCATGAGAAGAGCTGATGTGCTGACAGAATCAATAAACATAACAGAGAGAGCTACACTATCAAGAATAGAGGATAAAATAACAATTTGGAGGTGACTACTCTGAAACAATCACCTTAAAACTATCAAGGAGGCAAAAGAAGGAATAAAACAAAGAAGCAAAAGACAGTCTGAAAATAACGGAAATGTGAAAAAGAGCCATTATAATACCAGAAGACAAAAGACTTAGTAATTGAAATTTAAAAATCAATGAACCAGGGAACAGCATATTAAACATAGTTGAAGAAATACATAGTAAATGATAATAGAGCTCTGAGAAAATTATGCATACTGGATCACAGAGAAATGAAGAGGTAGAAAATAGAAAAGAGAGGTTAAAACAAGCTCTATCTGGAGAATAGAATGAGCAGGTCCAGCATACATCATACAGGAATCACAAGAGGAGAGAATAAGCACAGCGAAAGAGAGGTAATATTTGAAGAGATAATAACTAAGAAACTTTTAGAATTCACAAAAGACATGAATTCTCAAATTTAAGAAGCACATCAAGAGACACAAATAAAAATCCCTCTCCTAAACGCACGATAGTGAAACTGCAAGAACTCCAAGGACACAGTAAAAATCTGAATACCAACTGGAGAGAAAAGATAGACAACCTAGAAAGGGATGTTAGACAGGTAGCATACTTCTCATTGTCAGTAATAGAACCAGGAAAAAGTGAGAAAAGGTGTCTAAAGACCTAAAGGAAAAATAGCTACCATGACCAGGAGAAAAGAGACGGCACACTTGTCTTCATTATTGAGGAGCGTTTAATTAAGGGTCTGACCAGCTCCAAAAGCAGGAGGATGGTTTAGAAAAAGTAACAAAGGCTGCTACAGTACTGCAGACTTAGTAACAGCTGAAAAATAATACATCTCCCAAACCTGATGAAATAAGGAACAACAATTGCTGGAACCAGTAAAAAGTACAGGAGGAAGGTCACCTACGGGTAGCTTTGGCCTTTGGTCAAAGGAAGCAGCCATCCTATAAGTAATGCATCAGAGAGGAGTAAAGGAAATTAATACTTCCTTCTCCTTCCTCCAAACTGTCTCCCACCACAGTCTCCCATTGCTTTACCCAATTCAAAGCCAAAGACACATTGATTCGGTCTATATAGATCAGCTTCTGAGACAGTGAGCAGGATGTGGAAGGGTGGGGAATAAGTCTAGAGAGGGGAAAAAGGTGATACATCGTACAACCGTCATCACTGAATCCTGCACAAATGAAACTATTCTTCAACTCTGAAGTCAAAATAAACTTTTCCAGACAAAGATTGAGAGATTGAGAGACTTTACTGTACCAAATGGGTGAAATTATTGGTAAAGAATACATATATATTCTTTATATATATATTCTACATATATATATATTCTACTAGAATAAAGAATAAAGAATAGAATAAAGAACACACACACACACACACACACACAATTTCAAAATGAAGGACATAAGTCCAAAAGAAAATAATAAAGACAAAGTGGCAAGTGATAAAATTCGTAAGTGTTTAGTAAGCCTATACAAGTATAGATTATGAATACAATAAAGGTAATAATAATGTGGGGTGGTGGTAAAAACAGTGATAAACAATGATTTTTTTATACAGAAGGGAATGGTGATTATTAACAGTACAGCATTAAAATATTTGTATTGGTCAGAGAAGAACAGACTATTGATTAATTTTTTTACTTAACCTTTCATGTTAAATAATATGATGCAATCTACAAAAAGAATAAAAATAGAGCATTTAACCTCCAAATAAGTAAAAGGAAAACAAAGAATGATAAATATGTAAACAATCCAGTAAAAAAGCAGTAAAACACAAAAAAACCATGATGAAAACACAAAATAAGGTGGTAGAAATAAATTCAAACATAAAATAAGAATCATAAAAGTGCAAGAAGATAACTTAAATATAAGTTAAAAGACAAAGCAAGTATAGACACTTTTGCAAAATATACAGGTTTGCCTGGCTCTGAGTTTTACAGGATTCTTTCGACAGTAAGTGACAGAAATCCAACTCAAATTCGCTTAGGCAAAAAAAGGAAGGAGGACTATTTATCTGCTCACCCAATCTCGCACAGGACAGTGAGAAGCATCTGGAACTAGAGACTCAAACTACACCAACAAGGTCTCTCTTTTCCTCTGAGAAGCCATGCCTGACCCCCCCTTTGCAGAGTTCAGTACTTCTTTCCCAGGGTTCTGAGAACTCCTTGCATGCACTTATACAAGAACAGTTCCCCATTGCTACAATTGTTTATTTACATGCCTGTGCCCCTGTTCCAGTTACCGAGTCCTTTGCGAACACACACTGTGCACTTGTCGGCGCCATCTCCCCTCGCATTGTTCCTGACACAGAGCAGTCAGCTAATACATGCTTAATGGAAGAAAAGAATGTATGCCACGGAGAGTTCTTACTTCTACACATGTCCTCTCCACCCTGTTAAAATGTGTGCTTGATGACGTGGTCTCATTCCATCCATTTCTGCGTTCAATTCTTGTGTTTGGCATACAGAGAACACCTAACGTATTTTGGGTGATTGGGTGAATAAATAAAAGGGGCTTTATTTCTTCTTTTTAAATACAACTGTAAGTAACAAACTAAATGCTAAAATGTGTATGTTCAACTCTAAATTTTCAAATATAAGTCTGAAA
Organism: Pteronotus mesoamericanus; assembly: GCF_021234165.1. Lineage (NCBI taxonomy): Eukaryota > Metazoa > Chordata > Mammalia > Chiroptera > Mormoopidae > Pteronotus > Pteronotus mesoamericanus. The sequence continues at coordinate 10,112,955 of NW_026555310.1, forward strand.
CTATTACAAATGTGCTTTGCCCCAAGCACAGCGGTCAATCAGTGCTGACCCAGCTCACACAGGAGTGAAGGGAGCTGTCTGCCCCTCCTACATCCCAGGCCCAAGTCCGTCTACACGAATGGGAGCTCGCCCACCACTGAAGACTTTTTTTCTCACCACATTTCAGTGGCTCCTCAGTATTTTCTACAGTAATACTCCCAAGCTGCATCAGTAATTTTTAATAGCACCACATTTCAATCAACAAAAGATTATTACCCATTTACCCTAATACACCTCAAAAGAGGATATTGATTGAACTTGACAACATTAACTAGAGGCTTAATTGTAGAATTAGCAAAAGAAAAGAATTAAAAAGCCATCAATTAGTAGAAATGTAGGTAATCATACAAAAGATTAGCAAAGGCACAGGTTGGGTAGGGCATAGAATCAGTGGGGGCAAGGCAAAACTTGTCTGGTAAGCAAATTCTCACCCTCCTTGTTCCTCCACCTCCCTAATAGACATTAAAAGCACTTAATGAAAACCAGTAAAGAAATTATAGCAAGGAAAAAATGGCGCACACCAGATATAATTAGCATTGTAAGTGTCTTGGAAAGCCTGCCTAGAATAATTTTTTTCCAAGCTTGTCAAGTTTCAGAGCTCACAAATCTTGTCACGCAGCTCAGCTCAGTTCTTGGTCTCCCCATCCCCCTACTGTTTTTCTTAGCCTTCTGACAATGCATGTATTTCCATATGCTTATTGTGTGCCTCCTAAAATGTATTGCCTCTATATGAAAAATGTATGAGACACATCATACTGTGCAAAACAATGTCTCCAAATTGGCCAATTATATTTTGTGCAAGTTCAGAATTGTTCATGATGTTTCTAATATACACTGCGCACTCCTGGCTGTAAGAACTCTGTTCTGCATAGTTAAAACAGAGGACTTGATAACTTAATTGTGCTTAATGAATGAAAAAGGTGTTTAAAAATAACATAGGGAGTGATGCCAGTGTTTTTTAAAGGTCTGCTTTAACATTTACAAATTATATAACCCTTTTGAGAAAAGGGGAAGTATATAATTTTTAACCTCATTAAAGCGGCTCGTTCATTCTTTTTCCTCTCTTTCCAAGATAGGAAGTAAATCCACATCTAGTATTTCCACTCCTTCTTATCTGCTGCTATATTCATCCCCAGGTGGCCGTTCCTTTCTCCTGACCATCCTTGCTGTCTGGTTTCCATATGTTAATCTCAGCCATTCGCTCATCCTGTGGATCTGCTTCCTGTGCATCTTCCCCCCGCCCCCTACCCCCCAACTCCCACCCCCACCCCCACCCCGTCTTCTTCTATTACTTAAATACACATTCCTTATTAACTCTTTTCTTTCTTATGCTTACGTCAAATTGCCTTTGTTAGATTTTATTCTTTTATTTATTTCTTATCATAACTCTTCAAGGTTTCCCAACAGCTCTTTGAAGTCAGCATTTCAAATACTATGACTGATTTGCAGACCTATCTGTTGTTGACATAAATGGTTTTTAAAAGAGAATTGTAATGATCTTTCCATGAAAATATTTTCCTAGCCTTAGTATATTAGGAGATGTCCTTTCTCAGTTCCCACTGAAGCCTGACCAAGACAAATTTGTACACTTTACTGCAATAAATAGCTTTGTTAAATATAAGTAACTTTGAGACAGTTATTCTCTTGCAACAATGGTTACTAAGATAAACTAAAACTGTCCTTTTTGAGGAGTTCTTAAAAATAGAAGGCCTTCTCTAACTCTATTTGTGGGAATAACATTCTTCACTCCTGAGTATTTATAACCTGAGCCACTCAGCTCAACAACTAATTATAATTATATTGCCTTGTATCATTATCTGATTATTCTGTGAATATAGAGCTTTTCTCTGGGGTTAAATTCTAAACTCTTTGGCAAGAAAAGTTTTGTCTTCACTTGTAGTTAGTGATCTATAAATACTCTGACTTAATCAGAATATATTCATGATGGATGATTGTTTAATAAATACTGCCCTGATTCAAAAAGAAGAAGCCACAGACTAGAGACAAAAAAGTCTCTCAAGTCTCCTTCTAGTTTCAGGACATGCCCGCCTTCTAGCTCTTTCACGAATTTCCCTCAAAATCACATGCCAATGTACTTAGCTGGTTTCTTCTTCCTTAGGCCTCACTCAGCTCCCCTCTCACAGGGTTTTGTGATAAATCTTCAGCAGAAACTGGAGTCAAGTTCAGATGCCATTCAGTCTTCCCATGAGAATCATTTTTCATGAAAATAGTTGTACTAACGCTGAAGTGTTTGGAATAAAAAGTTGAGTCAATTCTGTAGTTCAATGTTTTAAGACATCTTTTTCCAAAATATGTTCTGTAAGAAGTCAATGAATGTTACCTACAAAAATTTTCATAGCAAAGTAAAGTTTGAAAAAGTTGATTGGAACAATGTCAAAAGAGTTTTATACTATAGGACTGAGCAGAAACCTTGATGTGAAAATTATTGCAGAGAATCTCAAAGGGGCAACACAGGATGCAGAATTTATTTAACCACACAAAACTTCTCTCAGCAGAGCAGTCCCCAGAACATATTTTGAGAAATTCTATAAGACTGAATGCATGAACAAGATAACTTTTGAATGTACTCACTAATTGACACCCTTCCTTACTAATGGGTGTATGTGTGTGTGGACAACGCATGCTGCAACCAAACTTTCGCTGCCACTTAGACCTCACCAGGCTCCTAAAACTGATTTTATTTGTTAGGATTCCTATTTTGTAACTGTTAACTTGTCATACCAGTTGGGCATAAAGATACATGATGGGGATTACAGGGGCGGCGGGGGGGGGGGATTAGTATTTCGTAAGTCTTTTAATGGTAGCACATTTTTATGTTTCTTTCTTATCTCAATTCTCAAGACACACCTTGGGTATCTTGAATCGAGAAAGATGATCAGAACTGTAAAGGGAAAGGAGCCATGTCCTATGATGAAAACTTAAAGGAGAACTGGGATCGTATAGCTATCTTCAAATACCTAAAGTGGATACGGCTTATTCTGTTTCAGTTCAAAGAACTGAACTACAATGGGTGAATGTAGCAGAGAGATGATTACGTTCAGTATAAAGTAGGATCTGTAGCCCTACAGATGTCCAAAAATCAAATAAAGGTTTGCATTTTCAATAATCACCTTTTGACAATGCTATTGAATAGATTTCTGTTTTTGGAAAACACTGATATTCTACATCTAAAAAGGAAATATAACATTATTCATGTTAATAATGACTGCATTGCTAATCATACATGATCTGCTTTTCCAATAAAAAAACAAGATTACCTTAAAGAGATACTATTTATTAACTATAACATACATAGAGCAAAGCACCTTTCACACAGCATGGGCTCAACAAGCACAGCTAACTTTTGGTATCGATTTTCCCATGACAATTTTTAGCAAACTCTACTCTCACCTGTTAAATTACTTTTATCTAATATATTGCAATGTGCATTCCAGCTTTACAATTCTATTGGTTCTCTGACTACTAACTGTATCTCCAGGGAAAGCATTTACACTGAGAAGTCTCTGGCAAAGTTAACATGCACGAGATGGTTTCTGATTCTATAATGCTCTCTTGCCTCCTCTGTAGAAACATTCCTCCTGGCCCCCAGGTGCATTCTCCAGCCTTTGACCCCTACTCCAGCCCCGTTCCTATTCTCCTCTTCACACACAGCTCCCGATCTTTTCGTTCTTCCTCACCCAGTGTCAGTTTTGAGAGAAAGTTCTACTGCAGGATCAGGAATCAAGTGAAAAATGAACAACAAAGAATGAGAAAGATTAAAAAGCCTCCCTGTTGGCATGCGGCTCACCTTGATCTCATCTGAAGTCAAACATTGACTGGTGGCAAATGAATGCAAGGGTTATTAGTGCAAGGACCTAGCTACTTACAGAATCACTATTATTACTTCAGTTAAACCTCAATCATGCCCATCTCAAAAAAAAGTTTTAATAGAAAAAAATAATTTAATTTTTAACTCATAGTCAACTCATTACATTCCATGCCCTGTTCTAAGCACTTTGCATAATTAATTCAAAAGTATTTAAAAACAAACTGACTTTAAACTAAAATTTATCTAATTATTGGTGTAAAATTTATCACTTTAATTGATGTATTTCATAAGCTCATTCATAAATTTTGCACAGAACACATGAAAAAGGTGTAAATTTTGCAATTAAATTGAAATAACCCATTACTAAAGATCAAACCTGGGTTTGCTGTGTATATACGTAAGCAATAAGGTGTGCCTCAAATTATCGTTTTGTATTTTATATCTGTTTTAAAATCTCTTGCAATATTATAAAGCAATATCAAATTAATAAATGTATTGGTTATCTGTTGGTATCAGCAGATATTATAAATTTAAAAGCAATATGTTATACGGAATTATAAAAAGAGATTGATTTTTTAAAATAAGATGCCTGGAGCATAACTAGGCATCTTTTTTCAATTCAGATATTTTGATCCTTAAATATGTTGTGATAAGAAGTTTTATACTAAAATTAATAAATTAATTTAAAAAGAAGTTTTATACTTATGTACTTAAATAACGAGCTCATATGTTGCTCAAAACTCCACCGTCATACCTATAATGATTTCAGATGATTTTTAGAAAAGCTTGAAATTGTATGAAGCCTATGACTTCACAAAAGTATAAATCCAGCAGTTAACTCAATCTAGGATTATTTAATATCTAGTTGTATGACTTTATACCTATTTTACTAGTTCATTATTTAAGAATATCTTTTTTTAACATACTTTCTAAAATTGACATTTTAAAATGTCTGTATTAACTTCCACTTCTGACCAAGAGGGAGTAAAAAGGACTGACTGACTCCCCTACTTTAAATTACCAAAAAGAAAAAAATGATGACATTGGGGCTGAGACGGAAAACAAATGAGGTAAGCTCTAGGACTGCCTCAATTTACTCCCCTAAGGGAGTTTCCAGGAAGCAGTAGGAAACAATGGGGAACATTAGGCAGAAGCTGGTGCATTACCTGAGCTGAGGAGACAAAGTAGATAGCCAGCCCCCAGGGACCAAAGCCGATAGAATCCTGGAGAAAAGAGACTTACACAGAACGGAACACCAGGGCTCCACTTGAGGTGGCAGCATACCAATCACAGCAAATGCCTGAAAAGACTACTTGAGGGCGGGGAAAAAACTATCCCCGTAATTAAAGGGGACATCACCCAGCACCCACCCCGGGGAAAAAATAGTGTCTGTTCCCACTGGCCACACTGAAAAACCTTATTTTCGCAAGACATCAGGTAGAGCACTCAGAAGGGACGTAAATCAGTACTGAGGAATAACTAGCCCTAGATTAAACACTGTTCTGGTCCCATATTACAAATTTTAAAACAGGACCCAAAAGGACTGATTACAAGTAATTTAATTACACCCCAAGACAAAGCTCAAGACTACGTTTAGGACTACAAAAGTATTTAGTCCCCGGAAAGGTGAAATTTATAATGTTGGGCATCCAATCAAAGAAAACCAGGCATCCAAAGAAACAGGAAAATAGGACCCATAATGGAACAGGGGGAGCCAATCAATCAAAAACCTTACTGAGAACTGATGCAAATGTTACAAAGAGTTACATTTTAAAAGTTATTATACTCAAAAAGTTATGTCAACATATAGAGGAGATTTTTTAAAGACCCAGGTAGGATATAAGGATATCTAGCATCCAACAATGTACATTTCATAATATCTGGCATCCCATCAAAAGTTACCAGACATGGAAAGAAGTAGGAAAATGTGACCCATGATGAAGAGACAAATCAATTGACTGATATCAACAATAACTGACACAGATGTGGAGTTTGCAAAAAAGAACAGTAACAACTATTATAACTCTACTTCATGTTAGTCAAAACAGAAGGTACAAACAAAGCACAAATAAAACTTCAAAGATGAAAACTACTATGTCTGATACATCTTATACACTGGATGGGATGAATGGCAGTCTAAACTTTGCAAAAAAAAAGATTAGTGAATGTGAACATCTAGTAACAGAAACCATTCAAAATGCAATGAAGAAAAAAGAGAATCTAAAAAAGGAATAGCATCAAAGATGTTGAAAATTTTAATGCAGCTAAATATACATGTAATAAGATTCCCCATGGACCAGTATGGTGAGAGGCACAGGAAAAAAAAGTGAAAACAACTTATAGCCAAGAATATTTATAATAAAAGTATTCATAAAGAAAACTAAGGCACATCATAACCAAATTGTCCAAGGCCAGTGGTAACTAGAATAAAGGACACACACATGCAGAAGGACCTAGGTTTAGATTCCAGAAGACTTCTCACTAGAAACAGTGCAAATGAGAAAATAGGGAAGACATCTTTAAAGTACTTAAGCAAATAAACTGTCAACCTAACATTGTATACACCTCATAAAAGCATTTTTTTTAAAATGAAAGTTAAATGAAAACTTTCTGTTATACAAAAGCTGGAAAAATCGGTCTGATGACTCACAGATCTCCACCATAAGAAATGCAACCCAGGGCCAGCGGGGCTCGATTGGTTGGAGTGTTGTCCTGTAACTGAAAGGTTGCTGGTCATTGTCCACCAGGTCACATTCCTAGGTTACAGTTTGATCCCCAGTCTGGGTCAGGGTGCGTGTGATCCCAGGTCCAGACACGTAAGCGTAGCAACAGATCAATGCTTCTCTCTCGCAATGATGTTTCCCTCTCTCCCTCCATCTCTCCTTTCCTATCTCTCTAAAAAGCAATGAAAAAAAAAATGCCGTTGGGTGAGAATTCTTTTTTTTTTTTAATGTTAAAGATAGTCCTTGAGGCAAAATGAAAATCATACCAGATAGAAACATGGATCTTCAAAAAAATTACGGAAACTGTGAATGATAACTCCGTGGGTAAATAAGTAAGACATTTGCAATTGCCGAAAACTGAAAACAAAGAAAATCTCATTATTAGGTGAATAGATATTCATACCATGGTATAACCAATAACTACACAGTACAACTTTTCTATGCAGTGATATAGTTGACATTTCTAAAGAGCACTCTAAAGGTGGTTTTGGTTTTTGTCTTTAACCAAAGTAATTATGAATACATTCTCCTTCATATCTTTAGTTTTTGAGGTTTATGGAATATTAATTTGTTATTAATATTACTCTATTTTGTTATGTGCATTTGTCTAATATATATACTTATTCTTAAAACTTTTTATTAGAAAAGTTTTACATGGTAAATAAAAAATTCAGAGTATAGAATGGTATTGGTTAGAAGTCTCTCTCAACTCTGCACTCCCAGACCCCTTCCCTGACATAACCATTCAGTGGTTTCTAGGTTTAGTCTTCTGGGGAGTTCCCACTATTGCATTATATAAACTGTTTTTATTCCTATTTCCTGATTTATAAGACTAATTCTATTTTCTCCCTTTTATGACAAATAATGCACTTACATTAGGTCTCACATCCCATACTCACTCTAAATTACTATTTCTGATTTTTGTATTACTGTCGACAATTCTTTTATTCATCATTGGAAGTGGCTTTTATATTATAAATCTTAATAATTAATTTGAACCTTCCCTCTGATCCTTTATATAAGAACATATATAAACTCAATCTAGGCTAATATACAATGCTTGTTGAAATTACTGAAAGATATGTTTTAAAAAATAGGTAAGATTTATTTGGCAATGGCTTCTCACATTACGGGACCCTATACATCAAGATACAGTGCTTGGTGTGAAACAAATGCTAATTCCCATTCTTTTTCATTTGGGGGTTTCTAATGTACTGAAAAACTGAAATCGCAGAGGAGTTAGGGCTCGCATGAAGTAGTGAAGGAAAGAAGAAAGAGAGAGGTGGAGGGTTGCTAACAGTGAAATCCCTAAGCAAGACTGGAGAGGAGGAGACGACACGGTGGGTTGCAGTCTGGCACCGTTGCTCCCTGAGGCTCTGGACAAGACCTGAGAGAAAGAACTACATTGTTAGCACCCATCTTGGACATCTATCAGAATGGCTTTCTACCTCAATCAGCAGATCCTATGGATTCAAACACAACAATAAGAGTAGTAACGACAATGAAAATGACATAATTTTCAATATTAAGTAGAAAGTACACTGTGTTCTCATTTTTAATTAAATATGACTAATAAGCCATTTCAGCACTGGCATATTGTCCTTCTGTTCATTTTCACACAACCACCTTTGTGTACTCACATCTTTCCCATGGCAGCAAACCGCCAGTGTCAAGAGTTAAAGAATAGTCGACATGCGTTTATATGCATAGTAATCTTCAATGAATTTCTGATACAGTATATTATAGCCATCATGCATCCCAATCTCTTACTTAGGTTTAAGAAAATAGCAGAAAAGTAGTGATTCTAATAGATACCTGGAGGAAATGTAAAATTAAAAACCCACAAAAAATTACCATGTTGTAAATTATAGCCCATACAGTTTCTTTTATTCTCACAGCCATGCCCCATAAAATGTACCAGAAAAACTCTTGTATCTCTCACTATTCATCATCTATGCTGTAATCCACTTGTCCACTTCATTTCCTCCTGTCTTTGATCCATCTAGCTTCTGGCCTTATTACACGCAGTAGTGACATATTGCTCATTCTCCTCCCTGCTGGGATTTAACATCCAAAACAGTGTAAGTTCCTCTTGAGTGATGGTGTCTACCTTTGTGCTGCTTGGGGGAACTACATCTCAGTGTTCCCAGGCATAAGGCCCCCTATTTTGATACCGCTCCAACTTCTACATTAGCACATTCACTAGGAGGACCCAGGCCTTTTAAGAGGTTCTATATCTTTTTAAAAAACAAGAAATTATCAAATACTTCTCTGCCATATTGCTGCAGTTTTCAGAGATCATGTTCTACATTAGGATAATATTACTGTGTTTGCATAGAGCTTTCCAGTTTGCTCCAGCTTTTCCACATACAATCTAATCTGATTCTCACAATAATCTTCAGTACTGTTGTACTCATTTTACAGATATATATCCTATACAACAACTATATAAGTGAATAACATCTTTCTGCAACGAATATGTTGCAGACCAGGATGAAAACAACAAAATAGTTGAACAATGTGTGTGTGTGTGTGTGTGTGTGTGTGTGTAAAATTTCTTTGACGGTACTAGAGTATCCAAAGCCTTAACTCTTAAGGGACCAAGACCTCAAAAAAAGCAGGGGGCAGGAACTTAGAGGGTCAACAACAGCATTTGTTACTGCTTTTTCCCTTAAATCGTTTTTAGGTTCCCAAATGGCTGCTGAGACATCAGAAAGCTGAACAAAAAGTAACAGCTTAAGAAGCTAAAAAAGCTGAGCAAAACTTCTTACAGTTTTATAAGACTGAGGGACAAAAGTTGAAGTTCAAAAAGAAAAATCCGTATTAAACTACCCAGGCCTTCATTTTAGATCACAAAGGGCCTCCATCTTAGGAACAGAAAGAAACCAAAATTAAATCAGTGCTCACAAAGACTGAATCCCAGATTTTAATCAACTCAATCCCTGATTGGGTTAAGGTGATGACCCATACCCTAGCTGCCTAACAGATACAAAACTAAATTCTCTAGGGATGCAGAAAGCACCATCCAAAGGTTCAATTTATCTCTACAGTTGCTCATATCTGATGTCCTGCAGTAAATCAAACATTACTAGGCATATCAGAAAACAAGAGTACATGGCCAAAAACAAAGATAAATAAAAAAGAAGCAGACCATAGAAGAAATGGCCATTAAATTATTGGACATGTACTTTAAAATATCTTTTATAAATACGTTGAAAAAATAGTTGAAGAGATAGGGAATTTTACCTGAAAATAGAATCAAATGAAAATTCTAGAACTGAGAAATGCATTAGCTAAAATTAAAACCTTAATAAATGGGTTAACAGCAGGAATAGACACAAAGAGGTGATTAGTGAAACTAAAGGTCAAAAGAAAAAAATTCAGACTGAAGCACAGCAGAAAAAAATATAGAATATACAGGAGGGGGAAATGTAAAAGACATACAGTATTCCAAAATAATGTTTGGAGTCCTAGAGGAGAAGAAAAAAAGAATAGTTCAAAAGTAATTTTAAGGTAATAATGACCTTTCATTTCACAACACTGAAAGAAGACATCAAGCCACGAAATTGAAAAGTGCTACAAATCTTAATCAGGGTAAATTCAAAGAAAACGACACACCTAAGACTGATAGTAAAACTGTTGGAAAAACAAAGACAAAGAGAATATGAAGCAATGAGGGGGGGAATATTTTCTTTAAAGAGGATCAGTATGACTAAGGGCTGACTACTTAACAGAAACAATGGAATCCAGATGACAAAATGAAAACTGTAAGTGCTAAAAGAAAACAACTAATTCCTAAATGCCAACCTAGACTTTATTCCCAACAAAAATATTCATCAAAATGAAAGGCAAAAAAAGGCATTTTCAGACAAATAAAATAGATCCACATTAAAGAAAACATTAAAGCAAATGTTCAGAAAGAAGGAATAAGATGATACTATAAAAATACAAGAAAGAATAAAGAGCAATATAGAGGGTCAAAGTATAGGTACATCTAAATTAATATTGACTGTATGAAAATACAATATTGTCTGTGGGTTATCAACAGAAACAGACACAGATCCAGTTTTTATTTCAAAGTATTTGTTTCAATAACAGTGGGAGGGAAAAAATGGAGTTAAAGGGTTCTGGGGCTCTTTCATAGTCTGGGAAATGGCAGAAGTACTACCTTATATTAGATAATAAGTGAAACTGTGTGTTGAAATCTCTAGAGTAACTATGAAACAAAAGTATATGCATATATTCATGTGTGTGTGTGTGTGTGTGTGTGTGTAAAACCAGTCAACAAAGAAGAAAAACAAAATAATACAAATTAATTTAAAAGAAAGTTAGGGCTAAAAACAAAAGAGTATAGAAGACTTGGAATAAATATTATAAAAGACAAATCATAAAGGTAAATACAACTATACCTATAACTTGTTATTGAAAATAGAGTAAATATTCTAATTACACATGCGTGAAACACTGAATTAAAAAATATAAACTTAATGCTGCTTGATGAGATAGACCTTAAATATTAGAACACAGAAATGTTGAAAGCACCACATACATATGTATATATCAATATGCATATCTATATATGTTTATATCAGTATATATCAAATAGTAATGAAAAGTACATTGTTATAGCTTTATAACATCAAGTAAAGTAGATTTTAGAGTAGGAAGCATTATGAGAGATAAAATGGACAAATAATAATGATAAATAATTCAATGTACCAGCAAGATATAATAATTTCTAATTTATAGACCTAATAACATACTTTTAAAAAAATATAAAGCAAATCACAAAATTAAAGGATAAATTGATAAATCTAAAATCGCAGTGGTAGAACTTGACATGCTATTCTTCATAACTAATATGACAGATAAAAATTTTATTAAGTACATAGAGTTGAGTGATTTTAAATAACAAACAATTAACATATATAGAACATTGCACCTACTAATGACAGAATTCATCCAGATGACTCCAGTGGCAAATTGTCTCCAAAATTAAAGAAGCAATAGTACCTATCTTACTCAAATCTTTTAGATAACAAAGAGAAAAAAATTATCCCTACCTCATTGTATAAGGTTAACACTGTCTTTATATCAAAACTAGACAAAAATGTTCAAGAAAAGAAATATATAGACCACAGTATACCTATGAATGTATATACAAAAATCCTTAGCTAAATTCCATATCTAACCCAGTAATAGGTTAAAAGGGTAATACAATGAGATCGAGGTTTGGGGGAGGTTATCCCAAGAATCCAAGGTTAGTGTAACATTCAAACAGCAATCAGTGTAATTCATCACATTAACAAAATAAAAGATAGTGATAGTGATTATATGATTACCTCAATAAATGCAGAAAAGGCAATGACAGAGTTCAAGATGTGCTCGTGATTAAAAATTCTTTGCACACTGGAAATACATGGGAATTTACTTAACCTGAGAAAGTTTATTTTTTAAAACCCATAGGAAACATCATATTAGTGTTTCAATATTGAAAGATTTCCCACTGGGACAATGATGTATGCTAGCTCTTCTGTTCAGAATTGTGCTGGGGTTCTAACCAATTCTAACCAATGCAATTAAAAAATTTTTTAAGATTAAAATTCAGAATGAAAGAAATAAATGTCACTGTTTGCAAGAAAAATCTATGTAATTAAAGTTTTTTAATCTACCAATAAACTATGAGAGATAAAATATGAGAAATTCATTTGGCAAGGTTACTGGATACAAAACCAATATTTTTAAAAAATCAATTACATGTTTATATACAAGTAAGAAACTATTAGAAAATAAAATTTAAAAAGCTATTATTTACTGTAACATCAAAATATGAAATACTCAAGAATAAATCTAACAAAAGATGTTCATGACCACTACACCAAACATTATTGAAGTAAATTAAAGAAGAAATAAATAAATGTAAAGATGAGTCATATTCATAGGTTGGGAGGCTCAGTATTACGAGGATGTCAATTCTGTCAAAAAGTGATCTGTGGATTTCTCATATGTGCTCCCATTCAAAATCTCCACCCCCACCCCACACAAACAAACAAAACCATAACAGAGAGCAATGCAACTGATATTTGTTAAAAGGGCTGATGTCATTCACTTGAGAAAAGATACCCTTTTCAACAAATGGTGATTGAACAGTTAGGTGTTAATATTAAAACAAAATTTTTTGATAACAAATACAAAAATTAATTTAAAATGAATCATAGAAATAAACATAAAACATAAGCTCAAAATTTCTAGAAAAAAACAAAAATAGCTGCATGACTTGGTTTTATGCATTTTTAAATAAGTGCATGACTTGGTGATGCATTTTTAAATAAAACATCAAAAGCACAATATAGAAGAAAAAAAACTGAGAAGTTGGACTTCATTAACATTAAAACTTTGCTCTGTGAAAGACACTGTTAAGAAAATAAACAGACAAGCCACAGACAATACATGTTTAAAACACATGTTTAATAAAGGACTTGTTTTATTCAGAATATATAAAAAACACTTAAAACTCAGAAAAAATTAAAAAAAACAACACAATTTTAAAATAGGCAAAGATATAAACAGACATTTCTCTAAGGAAGATATGTAATTATCAAATGAAAGTGAAAAGGATAAATAAAAACATTATAAGTCCTTAGGGGCATGTACATTAGCACCACAATGAGATATCACTACACACTTATTAGAATGGCTTAAATCGCAACAACAACAACAACAACAACAACAACAAAACCTTACAATACATGCTGGCAAATATGCAGATCAACAGGAAGTCTCATTTAATGCTGGTAGGAATGCGAAATGGTACTGCCACTTTGGAAAATATTTGGTAGTTCTTACAAACAGACCTACCATACTATCCAGCAATCACACTCTTGGGATGTTAATAAAATTACTTGAAGTTGTAAGTCCAAATAGAAGCCTGTATGTCTCTAGGAGCTTCATTGCTAATTACTAAAAACTGGAAGCTACCAAAAAGTCCATTATAGATAAAGAATAAGAAAATCCTTTATCTGTTTATAGATAAACGGGAATAGGAAAACAAAGTGGCATATCTATACAATGAAATACTATTCAGCTATAAAAAGAAATGCGCCATTGATACAAAGACATGGGTGAATCTTAAATGCATTGTACTAAGTGAAAGGAGTCATATTCAAAAGACTACATAGTGAATGATTTCATTCATATGACATTCTTGGAAAGGCAAAACTATAAAAATTGAAAACAGATTAGTGGTTGCCAGGGCTTGGGGAAATGGTTGACTACAAAGGGATTTATAGAAAAACTTTTAGGGTAAAGGAAATATTCTGGGGTAACGGACTCATGAGTCTATGCATTTATCAAAACTTACAGAACTGTACATTACAAAGAGTGAACTTTCTTGTGTGCAAACTACAAAAAAGGAACCGAGACCATTTGAAAAAATGATGTTTTGACTAAAAATTACAAGCTATAGACAAAAGAAACCATCTATATTCTTGGTGGTGAATTTCTTTGTCATAGAGATACAGATTAACAATGTTGAAACTCTTCTACTTGCATACTGGGGTTGAACGAACTGGTAAATAGATGATGGGTGGTGAGCTCCAAACTCCTCACTGTCAGAGGGAGAGTTACATACAAACAAGAGAGGAAGGCTAGAATGAATCTGATAGTGCTGAGAGTCAGCACGAACTCATGTTCAGCCACAGACACACACACAGACACACACACACACACACACATATATACATATATACACACACACATATGGATAGACAGTTATAAATATATATATGCGTAGATTAATATTCATAGATATACATACACACATATACAAATGTACACATTTATACACATATATACATACAAATACATTTGTATATGTGTGTATGTATATGTAAAATATATATATATATACACTGTCCACTGAGAGGACCTAAAAGCAATGAAACCTAAGACCAATGGTAACAAAGAGCACACTCAATGCTCAGATCTTTGTTTCTAAATATCATTCTCCAGTAAAAAGAGCAAAAGCTTATTGGAGAAATTACTGATTCTAGGACTGAGGCAGGGAATATGCAAGATGGGCCTAAAACATCTTGTAGTGCCAAAAAGTAAGAAAGTGCTCCAAAAACAAAAGTATATGTACATGTCAAAGGGACACAGGAAGCAAGCTGAAAAACTTCCCCATGGCAAAAGCTGAGACAATTTCAACAATAAAATTAATAAAGTGATATTGAATTATAACCCAAAATATAAAGTAAATACACTAATATACATGAATCCATACTGATATAGATAGATAGATAGATAGATAGATAGATAGATAGATAGATAGATAGATAGATAAAGACAAATCTTTCTTACAGAAGAATTCCAAATAATACATGAAGATAGAACATTCTATAGGAGGTGAAGCTCAATACCTGCCACCACCACTATCACCATCAGTATGGACTAGACTTAATGACTCACTTCCAAAAAATAGACTAAGAAAAGGAAAAATATAACTTTAAAATGGGGAAACCTGGCAAACACTACTTAAACAAGTGGTGAAGGTTAAAATCACCACGGACTGCATGTGGATGTCATGTACCCCTGATATAATGTGATGAGAAGGGCACTTTAACTCTGTTGCATTCTTTCCAAAAACCCATAACCCCAGAATAATAACAAGAAACACAATAGAAAATCTCAGATGAGAGACATTCTACAGAACAGCTAGCCAGGACCCCTTAAGACTGTCAAAATTTTGATAGAACATAAAGAAAGGCTGAGAAACGGTCATGGAACAAAGGAGGCTAAAGAGACATGACAACTAAGCACAATGTGGTATGCTGGTTTGAATTCCGGAAAAAAGAGAACATTAATGGAAAAAACAGGTGAAATTCAAAAAAGTCTAATGTTTAGTTAATAGTAACATATCAATGTCAGTTTCTTAGTTCTGATAAATATACTGTAATAATATGAGATATTAAAAAATATGAGTAACTGGATGAGGGATACACAAGAGCTCACTGTGTTATCTATGTAACTTTTCTGTAAGTATAAAATTATGCCAAATTAAAGTTTTTAAAAAATATTTTAATAAGCTTTTTGCACAAACAAGATAATACTAATTTTTACATGGAAATGCTATGAGCCAATAATAGCCAAGACAACTTTGGAGAAAAACTGGAAGAATTATGCCACAAGATATTAAGACATTGCAACTCTACAGCTATTGAAAACATTGTAGTATTATCAAGAATAGACCAACAGAACAATGGACTATAATAGAAAGTTCAGAAACAAACCCTTATATATGAGGTCTGCCCGGAAGGTATCCAGCCATGTAATATGAAAAATAGAGACATTCATTGAAGATACAAGATACAAGAAACATTGTACATAGGACAATGACACCTCACTCCCCTTCAAAGTAGACACCTTGGGACCTCGCACAGTTCTCCCACCCTCCATCAGCTGCCCTGTTGTATTTTCCTGAATCTCATCGATGGTATGAAATCTCTTCCATTTCAAAGGTGATTTTAGTTTTGGGAAAAGCCAGAAGTCACAGGGCACTAAATCTGGGCTGTATGGGAGCTGAGTCACCTGGGTGATTTGATGTTTCACCAAAAAACTCTGTAGGACACATGGTGCATGAGTGGGAGTGTTGTCACGGTGAAGCTGCCAGTCATCAGTTGCCCATAGCTGCAGCCTTCTGAGTCATCCCACTGGTCTCTGCAGAGGAATGTTCAAGCTTAATGCAAAATTTGATGCAGTTTTGTTGCTCTACTTTCTTAGTCAACAGCCACACAATACACATGCTTACTCAACAGCATCTACCGTTCCCACTGACTAGTACACTGAAGTCATCATTATTCACGTATGCACATTCTAGTCCACTATCTTTGGTTGACAGCTTACATCGATGTCATGCAAACCTTTCTCATTATCTTAACAAGGCTGGACTTTTTCTGGACAGACCTCATATAGACTCGATTTATGACAAAGGAGGGTCTAATAACAATGGGAGAATTTTAAAGATTTTTACAATAAAGAGTCCTAATCAATTGGATATTCATATAAAAATTAACACGGACTCTATTTCAGACCATACACACAAAAAATCAATTGCAGGTAGACTGTAGATGTGTATATAAAAGGGGGAAGGGAAGCCTACAAAAGATAACATAGGCATGTATCTTAATGACATGAGATAGGCAACAATTTATTAAATTAGTACACAAAAAGCACTAATCATAAAGAAAATGGGTTCTAAAGCCGATTACACATTAACAATAAAAATATAATCTCATTAAAATAGGTGAAAACTATGAACAAGGACTTCACATGATAAAATGCTAAATAAAAAAGAAACCTGTGATGAATATTTACTTAACGTTATTAATCATCAGGTAAATGCAAACTTAAACCACAACGAGCTATCACTACATCCTCAGCAAAGTAGCTAATATCCAGAAGACTGAGATTACCCCATGTTGAGGATGATGTGGAGCAACTGACTTTTCATACAATGCTTGTGGGATTGTAAATGGTACAACCACTTTGAAAAATTGTTTCTGCATTATCTACCAAAGCTAAATATACTTACTCACCCCGTGTCTCACTAATCTCACTCCTATGTAGGTGCCTAAAATGAATATGTAAAAATATACAAGAATATTCATTCCAATTTACTTCATTATAGCAAAGTACTGGCAACAATCCAAATGTCGATCAACAGTGTAGATAAATAAGTGGTAATATAGTCATACAATAGAAAATGATACAATAAATAAAAATGAACACATAATTTCTATTCCGAACAACATAGATGCACTATATAGATAATGGCTCTCTCTGGGAGGGGACTTGAGAGAATATTCTAAGATGCTGTTAATGTTCTATTCCTTCATCTGGGTGATGTTTACACAGATATGTTCAATATGTTATAATTCATCAAGCTGTATACTAATGATTTTTGTACATTTCTGTATGTATTTATACTCCAAATTAAAACTTATTTAAAGAAAGCAAATTGTATAAACTCAATTTTCTAAAGATTGCATGGAAAAAGAAGTATAATTCTGGAGATAAATTCAACATCTAGTATTAATTAAATAGGAAAGATTTCATTCTGACTCAGTTCAACAAACATCAAATGAGAACCCACTATGTTAAAGTACTATGCTTAGTCCTATGAAGAGCAGTAAGGAGAGAAAGACAGACACTCTATCCTGCCTGCCTCTTTCCTGTACTACCCACACCCTCACATGTTATTTCTAGACCTTTGTATAGATGAACCTAAAAGTAGGTGTTCTTACGAGGCAATATTTATTTCTTATTTCTACTCTGAAGAGAAGCATATGACACACTAACAGCTTCTCTTCAACCCCTTGCAGAAGAAGGAGAGACTTAACTGACTGATGAATCAGGGAGGAATGACTAGCATTTTATGTCCATCTATCTTCATATAACCCCAACATGCATCATTGCAGATAATTTACAAATAAGGAGCATGAGATTCAGAGATGTTACCAATGCCAAGATGGGACCTATGACTACCCAACTCTGAAATTCATACTCTTTCCAATGCATTATGCAGCTTCCCAGACAAATATGAGAGTAAATGGTAGATATAGTTTAATTCCAACTGGCAAAATCTGGGGCAGTTTCTTGGAAGAGCTGGGATTTGTTACCTGGGTTTTGAAAAATAAACATGTCTTTAAGAATGATGATAAGCAGCCACCTTTTTCCTAACTGGAAAAATAGCCTCTCTTTCTTTATAACCACACAGTTTTCTAAATTTGTCTGTGGGTCAGGACATCTGTTTATGTGGAAAAATGCAAGATGAAACATTCATTATCCAGTTCTGGCCTAATCAGAGTAGAACTAAATGGTAGGCATCATGGTGATTTGGCAATCCCCTCAACCGAGGCTCCAGGTGGCCTTCTCTCCCTCTCTCAGCAACCTAGAAATAGAAAATAACTAAAAAGTTATTGTTTGTTCACTTTACAAAGCTCTATCCACCATAGATGGGGAATATTATCGGGCTGCTTATAAATATGTCATGCAATTCCATGCTTTAATCATAAGTCTAACTCCCATGAATTATAGTATGCAAGGCATAAGGCAGAATTTAATTTGGAAATAAGCATCTATTCATTCATCTACTCAACAAATATTTCTAGAGCATGTTCTGCACTTCAGGCTCTGTATTGTGGCCTGTGAAGAACAAGGACTTAAGTAGGATTTTTGTCTCTACTCTCTAAGAACTTTAGTTTCTTCCATGTTTCATTTATAGGCTAATCATTCCTAAACCCAGCCATATTTTTACACATGAAGTGAAGATTCATAAACACAAATGCCCACTAAAAATCTTCCCTTGAAAGCACAATAGGCACATCAAACCCACTATATCCAAAACTAAAGTCTTCATTTCCCTTCCTCAAAACTTCACAAACATCTATCCAAACATCCTGTCTTAGAAACATGGAAATCATGCCCCTGTTTCTCTGTTCCTTACTATCTATAACCACTCAATCACCAAGTTGTTCTTTTCCTTTCTAATTATTCCTCACACTGATTCTTACTTCTCTGCTCTTAAGACTCCTGTGCTGATTCATTATCACTGGCCTGAAATAGGACAAAAACAACCTAAAACTGTTCTGCTCAACTCCATTTGTCACACTGAATCCAGTCTAAAATGCAAATCCAGCTGTCTCTCCTACTTTAAGACACATCAGAGACTCTCTAACATGGCCTAATAAAAAACAAGCTCTTTGCATGATATTTAAAGCCCCCCATTTTCTGGCTACTACATATCTCTTTGGCCTCTTTTGCCATGCCAGGCTTTAAACTTTGTGCTTGTAAAGCTTTTATAGTTTTCTATGCTATTATCTGTCTTTATTCCTTTGTCATGCTCTTTCTTCTCCTGGTTCTGCATTTCTCCACCTTTCTTTTCTGTGCTAATTCTTTTTCACTTGAAAGGCTCAACTTATTCTAAACTCCCTTCCTCTATACTTCCAGAATATATGTTCATTTTAGCCCAGCTATATTATACTAACATCTGTTTATATGAAAATTCCAGAAGTATCAGAAGTGTGTCTTAACTAAACTTGTTTACCCTCAGCCCCCATGACACGTCTAGGATATAATAGTAACTGATCAACATGTGTTTGCAGATGACGAGGTTATTTTTTAAATTATATTTTATTGATTATGCTATTACAGTTGTCCCAGCTTTTCCTTATTTGCCCCCCTCCACCCAGCAACCCCACTCCCTCAGGCAATCCCCCCACAACTCTTCATGTCCATAGGTCATGCATGTAAGTTCTTTGGCTACTCCATTTCCTATACTGTACTTTACATCCCCATGGCTGTTGTGTAACTACCAATCGGTACTTCTTAATTCCCTCACCAATTCCCCCATTGCCCCACACACTCCTCCCATCTAGCAACCATCAAGGCCCTCTCTGTATCCATGAATCTGTCTCCATTCTTCTCATTTGCTTAGTTTGTTTTTTACATTCAATTGTTGACAGATATGTATTTATTGCCATATTTTTTGGTTCCTAGTTTTGATCTTCTTATTCCTAGTAGGTGCCTTTAACATTTCATATAATAATGGTTTGGTGATAATGAACTCCTTTAGTTTCTTCTTGTCTGAGCAGTTCTTTTTCTGCCCTCAATTTCTAAATGACAGCTTTGCTGGGTAGGGTAATCTTAGCTATAGGTCTCTGTTTTTCATGACTTTGAATATTTCTTGCCAATCCCTTCTAACTTGCAAAGTTTCTTTTGAGAAACCAGCTGACAGTCTTATGGGAACTCCATTGTAGGTAACTAACTACTTTTCTCTTGTTGCTTTTAAGATTCTCTCTTTATCTTTAACCTTTGGCATTTTAATTATTATGTGTTCTAGAGTGGACCTCTTTGTGTCTATCTTGTTTGGGACTCTGTGCCTCCTGGACTTGCATGTCTATTTCCTTCACCAAATTAGGGAAGTTTTCTTTCATTATTTTTTCAAATAGATTTCCAGTTTCTTTCTCTTTCTCTTCTTTTTCTGGCACACCAATGATGTGAATGTTGGTATGTTTGAAGTTTTCCCAGAGGTTCCTTACACTATCTTCATTTGCTGGAATTCTCTTCTTCTTGCTATTCTGATTGGTTGTTTTTTGCTTCCTTATATTTCAAATCATTGATTTGATTCTCAGCCTCACCCACTCTACTGTTGTTTCCCTATAAATTATTCTTTATTTCAGTTAGTGTATCCTTACTTTATGACTGGATCTTTTTTATGCTGTTAAAGTCATCACTAAAGTTCTTTGAGCATCCTTATGACCATTGTTTTGTATCCTACATCTGATAGATTGCTTATCTCCATTTTGTTTAGTTCTTTTTCTGGAGTTTTGTTCTGTTCTTTGATTTAGGCCATGTTTCTTTACCTCATTTTGGCAGGTTCATTGTGTTTGTTTCTAGATATTAGGTAGAGCTGCTGTGACTACCTGTCTTGGTGTCATGACCTAATATAAGCAGTTCCTATAGGGTCCAGTGGCACAGCCTCCCCTATCACCCAAGCTGGGTATTCGATGTGCACCCTCCTCTTGTAGTTGACCCTTCAATGCTGTTGGCAAGTCAATGGGAAGGATTTACCCAGGCCAGTCAGCTACAAGGACTGGCTGTGACCACTGACCACAAATCTCCACCCTCCATGGAGGATCAGCTATGCATGGGCCCACTCCAAAGAGCAGGACTTACTTCAGCAGGGCTCTGGAGCCTGCTGCATCCACTCCTTGAACATGTCACCTGTGGAGCTGGTTGGGTGATAGTGCTTTGATATGGTTTGTAGCTGTCGACTAGGTGTGCAGGTGTCCACTAAGGGTTTGCTAGGTGGTGCAGAGCAAGGTCAGCCACTGCCTGTGTTCTGTCTGGGGCCACTTGACATAAGCTAAAAAGCAATCTGCAAGTAGATGCTACTTGTGTTGGGCTTGATGAGGCCAGGCTATGAACAAAGGCCAGCTGCTGCTAGTGCCAGGCCTGGGGCCACAAAGCAAGAGGTATGGGGGCTAGGGGTTCACTAATGCTGGTTGTTGCTTGTTTGAAAGGTGTTAGGAAGATCTGAAGCATGAGCCAGGTTAAGCCATACATTTGGAAAAGCCGCTGTTAATAGCTTGGGTGGGCCGTGAATTTGGTGGAGTGGAGCCTTGCCAGGGTGGGGTGAAGAGTGTGAGTCTCAGATACACTCCGTGGCTTTGGGTAGGGAGGGCTCAGAAAAAGCACAGTGGCTCTGCAGGCAGTTCTGTCTGGGAGAAAGCTGTTCCTTAGCTCTTGCCCTGATGTCAGACACTTAACTCCTCCCCGTATTCCACTGTCTTTCAAACTGCTACCCCAGGGCTGGAGCTCAGAGGGAGTGAAGGGAGTGAACAGAGTAAGTCCATGTTCAGGTCCTTTAAAAGGAATTGCTTGGGAATCCAGCAGTTTCTTCTACCAACTCAGTCCCTGTTGGTTTTTATAGCCAGATGTAATGGGGACTTATCTTCCTGGCACAGGAAGTTTGGGCTAGGGGTCCAGGGGCCTGGACCCCTCACTCCCAAGATTTCCCTCCAAATTTCTGTCCACCACATGTGGGTATGGAACCAGCCCATTCCACATCTCCACCCCTCCTACCAGTCTAGATGAATGTCATTTCTTTAATCCTATAGGTGTCAGACTTCCATTCAACTCAATTTCTGACAGTTCTGAGTGAGGGTTGTTCTACAGTTTAGTTGTAATTTTGATGTGTTTATGTGAGGAAGTAAACCATGTTTACGTCTGCCTCCATCTTCACTGGAAGTCATGATGAGGTTATTTTTAATAAAAAAACAAAAAACACTAAACATATTGTGGTGTACCCGTAAAATGGAATACTACACAACAATAAAAAGGATTGAACTATAAACACATGCAATGACATGGGTGACTTTTAGAAGCATTTTGCTAAGGAAATGCAGCTTGACATAAAAGACTATACACTATATGATTCAATTGATAAGACATTCTATAAAAGGCAGAATATAAGGAGAGATTCATTCTCATAATCCCTCCACCATAGAGCGTCTATGCAAAGTATAATCAATTCATGCTTTGTTTCACAATAAAAACATTTCTTTCTTATGACACTTAAGAAAACTGGGGGGAAAAGATCATTGGTTGCTGGGCAGGTGGTTGACTTTAAATGGATTTGAGGAGACTTTGGGGGGATGATGGAAATGTTCTATATCTTGACTGTAGTAATAGTTACATGAATGTATACATTCTATCAAAATGAATCAAACTGTACACTTAAAAAAGAGTAAATGTTATTGTATGTAAATTTTACCTTATAAAGTGCTACAATAGGTATACAAGGAATATTTGGTGGGGAGTCAAATGAAAAGCACAAAAAACTCTGATTTGAGGAATCGATTCCAAGGAGAGTGAGTAACATTTGAAGAGTCAGATAATAGGAAGTAGGACACTTCATACTTCTATTCCAAATATTATCATTTGGTTGGGTGACAGTTATATTACTTGACAGTAACCGTGGATTAGAAACATTTTGCATATAGTCTCAGAGATTTTTCTGCTACTAATTGTTACAGACACTAAACATGTGAAGTTTTCACAAGCCAAACGCAGTGATTTGATACCCTCCTTTGCTTGTGTTCCCTAAGAGCAACTGAAGAACACACGCTTGCCTCAAATCTCCCCTCCCCCGACACACATATACGCACCACATTTAACTGATATTTCCTGATTCTTCATTTTGCTTTGACTCCTGGTGAAGTAAGTGTTGGGTCATTTCCAAAACAATGTTCTTAGATCATTTTTTAACCTTTTTAGTAAACAGAAGACTGGTCAGACAAGTTATAGTTTCACCATAGATCTTATTAGCTGATTAAAGAAATGCATATAAAAGAAAAAATGGATTAGAAATTTTCTGTAGTTTTACAGAGAACAGGCTGTATAAGACACACCTAAGTCATACCACAGATGGCCCCAAATCATGACTCTTATTAGTAGATAGAACACTTCATTAGAACTACATCTGTATGGAATTAAAATCCTGATACTTAAATGTTAAATAAAATGTTTTGCGGAAATAATATTGCCTGTGCCTATCAAAAGTCCTATAGTTGAACACATTTTCTAACATGAATACAAAGGTGAGAAATGTGTGATTGCTCTTAGAATCTTTCCAGGATCTAATGGAGGCAGCTAATGTGTCAGGTGCTGGCTGGTTCAGAGGTCACTTCTTTCTTAGGAACCAGCAATGCATTCTTAGCCAATAAGATTAAACCTAAACTCTTGTGGAGGCAGTTCACTTGATCTCCACAGTATATCCAACTTTTTTTGCACTCTAGTGGGCTATTCTGAGTTGTTCGGTAGGCATCATGAATCCCCATATCTTCTCATCTTGGATCAGGCTTTACTGAGACCAACTTGCACTTAACATCTCATCAGCAAACCCAGAGGCCACCATTCGGGAAGCTGAGCTCAAGGAGGTGCCTCCTGCTAGTTACTCCAACACATGTCCATCCCACACAAAGCCAGATTTGGTGAAGGTGATTGCAGTCACATCCACATAAAACAATAATGAATTTTGAAATTGTGTTTCTATAGATATACCTCAAGTTAGCACCTCTGTTCCAGCATCTAATGTAATTTTTTATTTCTACCTCTACTCTTGTTTACCAACAACTTCAATCCTTCCATTATATCCTCTTATGCTTTTCTCCATTATGCCTTGATATAAACTGCTTTAAGGTCTAACAACCCAAAAAATTTTAATGAGAATTGATACAATAGTGTTTTCTAAAAGAAGAAAAAAGGAAAAAAAGAAATTTTCTTATTCTGTTATTAAAGAATAAGTAGATACTGCTTCATTCTTGATGTTGATAGATATATACATACATTGAAAATATTATTTTAATGTTTAAAGTAATCACTAGTTATATAAATATGGAGTTCATAACTTCCAAAGCAGTGAAGAAGAAAGAATTAAGGAAATCTAATGAATACAGCAAAGAGATGCAAAGAACAAAGAGAGGACAACATGCAGGCATAAAATAAGAAGGTAGTAGAACCAAACTGATTAGTTATCATGAGAAAAGTAAATGAGTTAAACTCAAAAAAGTTAAACTCCAAAAAACACTCTCTCTACTCTCTCTGATTAAGCCAAAGCCATACACACATACACACACATACCACAATTGTATGGTATGTACAAGATAAAACTAAATTAAAATGACATAGAATTATTTTTTAAAAAAAGGAAAGAAGGAAGTAGCCCTATTATCATCTATTAAAGCGGAAAAATTCACAGGCTGAAAATGGCATCACTCATGCTAAAATCTCATGAAAACATACCTAGATTTAATACATGATCTAATTGCAGTTTCAACTTCCCCCAGAAATGTAAACTTAATCAGCCAGTCTGCAATTTTCTGGTGAACAACCAATAAGGCACTCTGTCAAGTGGGACCTTTCCATCCCCCACCCCCCCAGAAAGAAGAGGCAATCTGCATGCTAAAGACCTTTGTCAATTGCCTTCTACCTCAAAGAAGATGTCCTATTCTCAAAAATAATCTTTTCTTTGTTAGTAGCTCCCAGGTTCCATCCTGCTTCCTATAAAAGCATTCTGTTTGGTACAACCCCTTAGAGCAGCCTTAGAGCATGAATCCTAAACTAAATCCAATTAGACCTTCAAAGGTACTGGATTGAGTTTTGTTTCTTTAACACATTAGAGTTGTCTTCAAGTCAAGAATATTAAATAAAGAAAAGAGAGTTGTTTTATGTCAACGAAAGGTATACTCTATAGTGAAGATCTTGCAGAACTAAATATAGACATGCCGAATAGCAAATATCGAAGTATATAAAGCAAAAGATATTGGAACACAGCAAATACTTTTTAAAAATGTAATTGTTAGTAGGCTTATCTTTGACAGATCAGACAATATATACAAATATAAAAGTTCTGGATAACACAAAAAGCCTTAGTGAGAGATGTGTGCTGAACTCTGCGAACTGAGAATATCCTTTCCAAATGTTCTTGGGATGT
This sequence comes from Pteronotus mesoamericanus, assembly GCF_021234165.1. NCBI lineage: Eukaryota > Metazoa > Chordata > Mammalia > Chiroptera > Mormoopidae > Pteronotus > Pteronotus mesoamericanus. The sequence continues at coordinate 10,138,600 of NW_026555310.1, forward strand.
TGACCAAAACATAAAATAAAATACTGCAAGGAAAACTTCAATGAGTGATGTAATAAGGTCCTAACTATGTGATTTTGTAAAATAGTTTTAAACTTTTTAACTGCAACTAATAATAACCAGTTAGCAAATTTTAACTACTCATAAGTAACTTAAGCTAAAAAAATTGAACTATTAGTATAAGCTATTTATAGAATATCAACAATGGGTGCTACCTAACAAAAAGGCATAGCAAAAGCTGTGTTCAGGGGAAAATTTGTAGCTTTGAGTGTTTTATGAGTAAAAGAATAGTAAATAAAAATAAACAAATTATTCTATTTAAAAAATAATAAAACTAAATTGTGCATCTAATCTTTCACCTCTCACATTAACAAATATTGAAAAAGAACTAGAATATTTATTGTTGACAAGTATTCGAGGGAGGAAAACACTATTGGTGACTGTGTAAATCAGTAAAACCCTGCTTGATTACAGATTGCCAATAAGCATCAAAATCCCTAGCAATTCCAATTTTAATGATGAATTTGCTCAGACTTAGCTTGGTATTTAAACCATAAAGCCTAAACCTATGAACAGTTAAATGTTTGACAGGGGAAAAAAACCCTCACATCAAGAACAAAAGAATAAGACAATACTGTTAAATGATTCAGGGGCCTATTATTAGTGACATGGTTATGCTGACATTTCTTCTGGAAACAGAACTGCAGAAAGGAACTCTTTGTAATTTGTATCCATAAGATTTATAAGATTAGTTCCCACCCACTGCACGCCTTGCCTTACTCTCTCTAATGTTGACAGAAACAAAAGACAGAACCTGCTCCTTAACACAATCCCCTTCCCATCTTAAAACCTTAGCTCCTCTTAGCAAAATATCTCCCCCAAAATTCATCACTTTCTGGTAATCTGTGTCCCACTGAAGGTACTTCCTCACACATCAGTAAGTACAAGGAGGCATGTAAGATCATTTATCATTTAATTTCTTTCCTTACCCTCCTATAATTGTGGCAATACCATTGACAAAAAAAAAGGGACCTAAAAAAGTGAAATATTATAAGATCCCAATTATGATTTTACTTACTCCTTTCCCCCTTAAAACCTAGCACCCCCTGCCAGTACCTGTCTACCCTTCTCATTTTCAGTCCTGTTTCCTGGATGTTTCTTGATAAATTCATTTATACTACAGCAATCATAATGAAGTTCATGCATTCAAACTGTGGTCAGAGTGAATACCAGCATTTTAAGAGAGGAGGGAAAAATGTTCTAGGGTACCTGAAAACCCAAAACATAAAATATGGCCTAATATAGTCCAGATGAGAGAAATGTCATGCCAGTTACATGAAGATACAGGACAACTGTAAAATCTTTATGTACTTTAACTTCACAGCAGAAATTGAATCAATAGATTATTAGATAGATAATCTTGTATAAGACAATAAATTTGATCTCACTAGTTATATTTTCTTCTCAAATGTTCTGTCAGTTGCTATTATCATCCTAAAAATGAAAGCATGATTATGTTAACATGACAATTTCAGATGAGCTTTCAAAATGGCCTAAGAGGTGTTCTGGTTTATTTACAGAATTTTTCTGCCTAATGATATAGACAGATGCCTGAAGGACTTTATTGTGTTAAGGCATACTCATTTATATCTTATAAAACTCTCTTTTTACTTTGACATCTAATTCTGCATCTCCTTTGGCTCTCTCAAACCATCTTCTTTTTGTCTCCTGTGTAATCCTTGGGTAACTGAGGCTACTGCAAGGGGAATCCTAGGCAAAGATTTTTTTGCCATTTATATAACACACATCTATTTTGAAGGAATTGAAGTTTCTTACTCAGGGATGCTGCCCATAATTCTACATGTGACGCTTCCTGCTTTTGTTATCAAGCCTTCCGTTTCCAGAAAATGGAAAACAAAAAGAAGCCAATTGCTTCCACATTGCTCCCTGGCTAACTAGCATCTCCTATAGGTAAACCTATGATAACTCTGGATCATTTGGAAGGTGTTAACAAAACCCGGCAAGACTGAACCCACGAAGGGAGGTGTGTCTACTCATGCGCTAGAGACAGGGGGAAAAAAAAAAAAAGCAAGAGTCATTGCCCTGGATTTTTTCTTTTCCTCCCTGACCACCTAATTGTATCAAAAACTTCCAGGTCAATGAATTAATGAAAAAATCACCATCATACGTCCCTTCTGAAGGAGGTGGCAGAACAGAAAAAGAAAAGGAAGTAGAAGAGGGAAGAGAGGGGATGAAGGGCAGCATAATCCCCTCTAAGACCCCTCTGGCCAAGACTGGCTCCTGTGGCCGTCTGGAAGTAACAGAGGGTGACACCAGTGGGGGAACTTTGCCTTCATGAGAGACTGGTGCTGGAGTGGAGGAACGGGGAAGTGGCTGGGCCCGAGAACTGACAGAACATGGGAAGGCACTTTGGGACCAGGCAGGTTTTGCGGGGCTTCCGAAGCCATCGCCTCAGGGGCGCTACCAGGCTGCCCACGGACTGCACAGCTGTGCCATCACAAGGCTCTCTCTGCTGCTCTGCAAAGGTCTCTATCTACTTCTTCTAAGCAAACTAAACAATTATGTGAGGTTTACAAGAAAGACATAAGATACAGCTCATATTCTCAAAGAGCTTAGAGTCTAATTTTCCATGGTCAAAATCTCATACTTGGAAACCTACCTGACATACCAAGAAAAACTTTTGCAACAAAGGGCAGACTGAAAATCAATTTGTAACTCTATTTGCTCTCCTATTTCATTTTCCCCCACATTCCAAGAAATTAAGCACCCACCTAATCCAAAGGTAATGGTAAAAAGAGCCCTAAATCTTCAGACCAACGTTTGGGAATTTGGCTCGTCCAAGCTTTTATAAAAAGGAATGGAAGCAGAACCTCAAATCACACACAAGTCTTTTGAGGTCCCTGTCTCTGTCTTTAAGTCAGCTGTAACTAGTGCTTAGGTAAGTATATGAACAGCAGAAGTTTCAAAACAATGGGTCATTTAATTTCCAGTGTGTATGTTCTGTGATATGAAACCCTAGCATTTAAAAAGTTACCATGTATTATAATATACAGCTCAGCTTTTTTATGTTTAAAACATTCCCCACATTCCAGAGTGCTAATTTGAGGCCAAATGCCTGGAAAATTTCTTCTTTAACTCCTTCATTGACATAAGCCCATTTGCTTTTTCTGTTATCCTTAACTGCAATGTTTTGGTTGGTACATCAGAAGGTCTAGGGTCCAAAGATCTTTAAAAATTAAAGAAATGGGCCCTGGTTGCTGTGGCTCAGTAGATTGAGTGCCAGCCTGTGAATCAAAGAGTTGCCAGTTTGATTGCCAGTTTGATTCCCAGTCAGGGCACATGCCTGGGTTGTGGGCCAGGACCCCAGTAGGGGGTGTATGAGAGGCAACCACACATTCATGTTTCTCTCCCTCTCTTTCTCCCTCTCTTCCCCCTCCAATCTAAAAATAAACAAATTAAATTAAATCCTTAAAAAATATTTTTAAAAATTAAAGAAGTGGAATGAGGAAAGATGGCAAAGAATCAGGTAGCTTTGTAATCACTTTCCCAAAAAGTATGGCCCAGTCAGCTGCTGCCTAGTGAGGCTGATGAGAGAAGCGGAAAGAAGGAAGGAGGTATGGAGGGCTCAGACCCAATTAAGTGGAGTTCCTGTGGAACCAGCAGTAAGGAACCCTGATGGCAGAAAGAGGCTGCAGCAGTGAACAGCATCAAGCCCTAGCTGTCAGCTTCCGGGGGAATCATCACAGCTGAGAAAAACCTTCATCAGTAATTTGCAGTTACATGGTTGGACTTTCTGATTTTTCTTTCCAAAGCTTAATGATATTACCCTTCATTTTTTAAACAGCATTTCAAAATTATAATGTAGGGGTCACTGGAAGAAAGTATGTGCAGCCTTTTTTTATTTAATAAAGCTCAGGATGAGAGACCATGTCAGGAAAATACTCAGGGAAATGTGCTTTTGAAAGTCAATGCATTCTGCTATAAGACTGCTCCCTAAGTTAATTTAAGCAACCTGTTATTTGAAAACTATGCTATATTTTTGAAGGGGTAGTATTGCCTTTTTTAGTCCTCTATTGAGAGAAATTTAAGTGTGCAAACATAATTGCCCCTTTTCTTCTCTTGTCCCAAAGTAGATGTTTCTTTATACTATAGAGGAAATCACAAAATACTCAAAACAGTTTGAATAGCTTCTTGCAGTTCCCCACATAAACTCCACAGTGCTCGCTTGCGCATTGTCAGCCTAGGGTAAATAATATTTAAATGAGTATCCACTTTCTCAGCCAGGAGGATTATTTCCCTACCAGAATCTCCTTCCAATTTGACTTAATTGCGCTCTAAGAAGCTATCAGCAACGTTAAGTGTGCTGTAAAATTGGGATTGTATTATAGTTTGTGTTCATTAGTATTCCCCTTTTGTCTTCTGAGAAGCTTTAGAAAGATTTCATACTCTAGTGGTATAAAGAAATACTTCACTACAGCTCCTGGAATAGTCCTGAAGCCAGGAACGGGTTGGGAGAACCCCCTCCTTTGCCCCCCACAACAACATCAGTGTTCTAACTTGTTTCAAAAGCAGCTCATTAAATCACACTTTCTCTGTACATTAACGTTTCCAACTGTTAGTTATTCACATATATTTTACCCAACAGACTGCTTTAACCACCCAAGAACATCATGTCCCCAGAGAGAGGCTTTTTAAAAAATAGAAATTAGAAAGTCATTAGTGTATAAATCATGTCACTCACTGGAAGAAAATATTGTGAATTGATGGAGCTGAGGCAAGTTTCCTAAGGCAAAGAGAGGTTAGAAAACCCAAAGGAGAATGAATGTTTATTCATAAATCCAAATGGAATTAATCGAAGCAATTTAGTGCCAGTTTAAAAACAATGTCATCCATCGGAAGTGCTACAATTGTCTCTCACAGTGGATTCATTAGCCAGCACTATATTTTGATTACTCTTCTTCGGGGACCAGCTTTAGTCAATTAAAAATGATTTATGGTTCTGGGTCTAAACTGTAGTTTTGGGGGAGAAAGTTCATCCGCCTAACAACAACATATCCATCTAACTTTGGACTGAAAATTTTTCAAAAATTCCATAATCTGATTGGTTGACATCAAGAGGTGAAAGAGATTTAAGAGCTTGATGTAATCAGCATGAATGTTCTATTGATTCTTAAAGCCAGAAGTGCATTCCTTGCATTCAAATCTGTGGAACCACAACCCTGCTGCTCACTAAACACATTTGGGTTTCCCTCTGTTGGTCCCATGCCGCTGGATCAATCTCTTATTTGTTTGGTATCAGAGAGTAGTGACAGACCATTCTGCAATTTAAATTAATCGTGTCCATTTAGTGAATGCTTGAGTGCTCATGGATTACAGCATGTTCTATACAACCCGAATCTTAAATCAGCCTTTTAAAAGGAAATATGGCAAGAAAACAATTTTTAAACTAAAAAAATGTTTTGAACTAAAAAAAAATCCTGTAAGAAAATTAATGAAATTAATATAGTAAAAAGAATTCAGCAAACCAGCCCCTCGATTCTTGACACTTTGTACTTTTAATGAGAAAGGATTCTTGTCTGAAATATTTATATTTTTCCCCTTTATTTACTCTTTACTATAAACCACCTATCTTTTGCTTAATTCTTCCTTTACATCGGCCCCTTGCTCTGTTTCTACTGCCTAGAGCGAATCTGTTTCTACTGCCTTCAGCAAATCAGGCGCGGGCCCCGGCAGTGGCCTTGTGACTGGTTGCTCATCAACCTACTCTCTCTCTGTCCCCATCACCACCTTGCATATCCATACTAGAAAGACTTCTAAAATATCCCATTCAGCGATGCACGGTTCTATTCAAAAACTCCTGTATGGCCCTTGCACCCAGCCATTATTGTCAACCTGGGCCCCAGGACTGCCACAGATGAGTGTCCCAGGCCACAGCCGAAAAAGCAGATGAGCAGGGGGGATCCACATCCTTCCCCACTTCAACAAGAGCACATTCACTTTGATCTGTTATGTCTCTGTTTAATATATTGGCACTCTCATTATTATCTGTTTAATATATTGGCAAAATGTCATTTGAAAAAGCATTCCACAACCTCAAAAATGTTTCCACACCATTGACCTACATGCGGAATAAAGAGTAAATAATTACATATGTTGTTCAAGGCCCCATGGTCTGATCCTATCCTACCGGTAGATGTGGTTACACTGTGGGAGTTGAGTTCATCTGCAGGTTGGATTGCTGGTACTCAGATCCTGGGCCCACTCCTTGCTAGCACTGTGGCCTTTCCTTAACCTGCCACTTCTCACTTCTGAGCCTCTAAAATCCTGATAGGTACCTAGCTAAGAAGCTTGTTGTAAGGATTAAATAAAATGATATGTGACGCACTTAGAACAGTGCCAGGCACAAAGGCAAGGATCAATGGCATCCATAAGTGTTGCCTTTCGAGCCTGCGCTCTATTAACCCCTCATGTGAACTCTGAAATAAACAGCCTTGTCCCCATTCCGCAGATGCTCCCTGGCCTTAAGTACACCTTCCATCTTCTAGGCCCATGTCCCCAAACTGGAAAGACCACCCCTCCTGGACACTCTCCTCTCTCAGCAAGAGTGAGAAGGACGGAGAGGGGATATTGTGAAAATACCCACAAAAGCACCTTATAAACACAGTGTTCTCTTTGAACACCCTACCTTCTCCCAGGCACTGTTCGCTGAAGTGTAATATTGAGAAGTTTGTGCTTTGCTGCAATTGTGGGGTGGGGAGGAAACAAAACTGGAAGATGCTTATTTTTCCTGACAGGATCCCCAGTTGCTTAAGAAACCCTAAGCATACATTAACAGACACTGTCCCTGAGCTAAGTACTTACAAAGGCATTCTAACTTAGACAATAAGTTAGATTTTAAAGTGAATGCTCCTTTTGGCCTGTTTAAACACTAAATATCTCCGGCCCCCTTCAAGGAACAAGAGTCAAGTTTCTTCTTCTGCGCCAGCTTTCTTCCCCTTGCTTCATTCTGCTCAGTGTTGGTTTTTTTTAACAAGTAATGTGTTTTAGTATTTTTATATCCTTCCCACAATACTTTGAGAAGGAAGGTAGCTTATGAGCATAAAATAATATATTCCAGCAGACATTCTTCTTGCAATTGCCCGTGAAGCTTTTCTTAGCTTTTGCAGGAGCATCCTGTATTTTGATCACCAGGAGAAGCATAATAAAGCACATGACTCTTGGGAATGTCCTCATCTCTGGAACTGCACTAGGTATATTTAGGAGGATCTTAATCTTGTTGAGTCACAAGCAACACACTTAATATATTTCTGTTTCAATACATTGATCAGTTTCATAAAAACTTCAGTCCTGCTTGCCATGCCAGCTTCCTTATTAGATTTTCAATTTTTGTATCATTTGTGGTTAATCAGATAATTATAACCCTTGATTTAATATTTTTCTAGTTCTCCATTCTTTAGTAACCATAGACAAGCCCTATTATGTGTCTGCCAACCCCAAAATGCAGTGCTTAGAGGAAAGGGAAGGATATTTCGCTTTGGCTCCTAGAGCTGTAACAAGAGCACCGTGGATTTCCTACAAAATCACATCTGGCTTTTTGCCTTTGTTGTCCAGGACAAATCAAGTCCAGGAGACTATCCTTCCCCTTGAAATCTTTGGCTGCATACAGAACACCAACTAGACTGGAGACTACTTTGCCCATTCTATACTCTGGCAAGGAGCAGGGTAGAAAACATGACTGCATTTGCCTTTAGATCTTTCTTAGTGACCGCACATAACTGAAGAGAGAAAAACCTTATGGAGTTTATTGATCAGCTGCTACTAGGTGTCAGACGTGGTGCTACATGCTGGGAATTTAAAAATACAGCATGCCTTTTTACTCAAGGAATTCACCCTCTCCTGAGGGAGATGCGTTTCTAAACAGATAAACTCACCATCCTTCATTAATAACTGAGGCAGAACAAACTAGAGGACATATTTACTTCACTATCAGACACCTCATAAAGAATTACAGCACCTCCAAGATCCATAGGAAGGGCCTCCAGACACAATATTTGGTTCCATGGATCCAGTGGGGAGTGGAATCAACATTCATAATTTGCTAGATTATCTGAGCTAGTCCTAGAGATAATCCTCAACCTATTTATGAGTACAAAGATCGAGAGGCCCCACCCTGACAAAACCAACTGAACCATTCAAAGAAATACTCCTTGTCACCCAGGGGTTATACTCCAAAAGAAAGCACTCTGACTTTCATTTTGCGAAATGTGACATGTGTACTACTGACATCGAAGACATGTCACAGCTGGTGATAACAAGCCACAGCTGAGGAGGCCTTGAAATAGGTCTTTTACTTTTCTAGAGGCATCCCATATGCTTTAAAAAAAAAAAAAAAAAAAAAGTTAAAACCTGCCCTTTGCTTTTATGAACACTTTCCATTTGGTTGTGGTCTCTTCACACATGGGGTTAATGTCAATCAAGAATGTTTTAAACGTTGACTGAGAACCTGTCTTCTCTTTTTGAATTCTTAAACTGTGTCATGATGATAATAAGAGCATATTTATGGATGAGCATCATCCTTCTTGGATATTCTCAAGAGAAGGGAGAACTAACTCCTCAAGGAGAGTCCCAAACCCACTCACGGCCCTTCGTGCTCACTTTGTGCTGGCCTCTGTAGATTTGCTTAAAGATGTGTAAGATTTTATGTAGTTTGACAGTCCCCTGAGGGCCCTCATGTGTGTTGTTTATTCTTCTCTGTATGTGATAGAACATTCACTCACAATTTTCTTCCTGGACAGCTTTAGAGGCTTGGAGACACTGTAAATATTTAGTTCTAAAAGTCAAAACTATCCACTTTTGTTCAAAATACCTCTGTTTGGAAAAAGCCTATAACATCTGTTCAGAAGATCTTAGAGCCAGTTTCTAAACTAACACAAACTATAAAGAAAAACACAACATGATATCACCTGTAAGAGAATAAGATGTGGACGATATGGGGGAAGGGCCTGGTCTGGAACCCAGATGTATCAGTTAGAATGTTTGGGGCTACAAAAAAAAAGAAAACTCGATTCGAAATGGCTTAATCAGTTGGGCATGCTTATTTTCTCCAAATGAAAAAGTTTGGAGGTAGAGAAGTTCCAGGATTAATTAATGCAGCAGCTTAAGGGCATCCACAAGGATGCAAGTTCTTTTTGTCATTCTCAATGGGCTTTTCTCTTCAATCTCTGTCTTCATAGTTGCAGGCTGGCTGCAGCTGCTCCAAGCTTTGTATCCCACCATTCGATTAAGAAAGGAGAACAGAGCGCACCTCTTTCTTGTCCCTTTTTCACAACAGAGTACACTTTGCCAGATGCCATTATGTAGAATTATCTCTATATTCGAAGAGAATTCGGTCACAAGACCATTCCCAAAGCAATTAATAGGAAAATAATAACAAAGTAACCAGTCTTGGCTTAAACTAATCATTTAACTTCCTGAGGCTGGGGCAGCACTTGAAGTTCTTGACTGCCCAGGTCCTGAACAAAATGGAAGGGAAGTAGAAATAACTGTTGGGTAAACAATCGAGTGTCTAGAACACCAGAGAGTACATGTGCTTTGACTTTGACTTTGATCCACTCTCTTTCATAACTGTTTTATTAGTCAGGAAAGACAGCACTCTGAGGCACTGGTTAAGATCATGGGTCTGCAGTCAGTATGCCTGAGTTCAAATCCCAAGCCTGACCTTTACTAGCTGCAAGACTTCACACAAGTTATTTAGACTTTCTGTGCCTAAATTTCCTCAGGTCTGCAATGTCAGGAAAAAAGAATACCTACCCCATAGTGTAGCTGTGTAGATTAAATTACATAATATTCATAAAATGCTTAGCAGAGTATCTAGCACCTGGTATCAGTAAAGATTAATCATTATTATTAACATAATCTCACTCCAGAAACTAGATCGCAATGCTTAAAACCATTTAAGAATTATCTTTTTCATACTGCATTAAAAAGAAAACTAACACAAAAATAAGAAGCCACAAAAAAATATCTAAAGGTGGGGAAGAGGAGATATCTGAGTTTAAGTGTATCAGCAAAAGTCTAACAACACCAGTGCCTAAGCACCCACTTGAATTTTAAGTTCATGTTCATCCCCAGGGCACATAACCATTTCATTTATTTCAGGAATCAAAAGGAAAAGCATATTTAGCAATTAGAAATAGCAGTATGAATTCAAGAATAAGTTGGCTATCTCTTCAAAAATATCAAAGGGCAAGGTACATTTACATTTACATTTACAAACACATGTACTGGGTCCATAGCCCCTCTCTCGCACTATGCTCTTTCTCTGGCTATAACTCCTCTTCTTTATTCATTTGGTGACTGCACCCTATTAAAATGTTTCTGTCTCCCTCCCCCTCTTTCCTTCTCACAAACACATTTACCAAGAGACTTAAACAAGTGAGCAGGAATTTATAAACTCAGCTTTAAAGTCAGTGACACCTAAGTAAGACATCCAGATTCTCAATAAAACATTGTCTTCAAATTGCAGCTTTGTTAATTCTCAAAATCAACGGCCTCTTGAGATACAATTAGATGACTTTCGACCATCACCTTCTCGATCCTTCCCATACACTACATGTAATTATTTATTATAGAGAATGTCTATTGTCTTGGCCAAATATTTTTTGTTTTGATCTTAAATGGATTTGGCACCCTAGAAAAGAAAGTTAAAATGGTTCACCCATCAAAACAAAAAGATGAACGGGCTCCATAAGTACTGCTCACTGGTTGCTCTTCGCACTAAGACCAGCACTCTTGTCACATCTCTGATGTATGACCAACACAAATTAGAATTTTAAATGACACTTGTAAATTTTATTTGTAGCCTCATTTGAAATCTGCTCTGAGAAACTTTCAAGCCAATGTTAAGCTATTAGAATGTCAGTGTGTTTCTGTTTTAAATATGACAAACAAAACAGCAAATCCCCCCTCACGTTTTTATAAATCCCTGAAGCAATTTTTGAAGCTTGGAAAAATGATTTTGAAGTTTTTCATAAGCTCCTTATGAAATTTCTTCTAGGACCTTTCCCAGGACCAACAAGAACTCTTAAGCCAGAAGACAGAAAGAAAATCTAGAAAGAAAGCGTACAAAATCTAAAGCAAAAGTACAAATCTCTGAATCATATAATAGAACATCTAGTTTTCTGTCAAGTTGTAAGTTTGCCATATGGAGATAATAAGGGGAAAATTCCATATACAATCACTATGGATTCTTTTCTCTGGGGGCCTTAGATGTTAGTCCATCCTTACAAAAAGAAAAATGCAAATGATAACCAATAATATACATAAAGTTAGTTGTTAATCAAATTCAGAAGAAAACAAACTAATAGTTTGTATATAAGTAGACAGTTTAGAAACCTTAGGTGTTCCATACAGAAAGTGTTCATACAACACATAACCAAAATTGGGCAAAAATTCAGGGCAATCTGAAAAAAGAATCAATACCAGTTAGGGCAAGAATTAAAAATGACACCATCTAGGCCTGTTCTTGTTTAGGAATGTCAAAAGAAAAGATCTATAATAATTTTTTGGCTTTTCTTTAAAAGAAATTTTTTCTTACTTCTTTGTTCTGCAAGGAAAAAAAACAATAATTAACAAACCACAGATGAGAGTGAGTTCTCTCATTTAACACAACAAAATATGCCACCCAAGACCACAATTGCTGCCATCTTCACTTGGCATGCCTAATTTTTCCCTTGCTTATATAAAACTCCAGACCTTAAGGACTGTGCAGTAAGTTGTCATTTAAAGTACCCTAGAAACCATCTAACTGAGATGAGAGCTTGATAGATATTATCTAGTTATCCCATCCAGAAAGACAACAAATAGTAAGCATCAAGTCTGTGAAAGAGCCTAGGCTGTGCTTTAGAGAAAAAAAAATATGAGTTAAGTCCTGTTCCTACAGGAATTTGCAACAAGTAGGGGAAATGACTATATATAAAAATAAGTTGTGTGCATAAACATTATCACAAAGTTGCACATAATTGAAAACTTCCAGCAGCATTTATTTCTCTTAAGTGAAAAGAGTTTGTTTTTATTTAGTTTTAACTCTTCACTCCCAAACATTGACAGTAGAGGTGAACGCAAATCCTGCTTGGGAGATGGGAGGAAGGCCTGGAAACCTGGAGAATCCCAGCACTAATAATGACCCCCAGAAAAATGTGGAAGATGTCCCCTTCATTTTGGACTCCCCGTAGAATACAAGTAGCATGAGGACAGACAGCATGTCTGCTATATTTCTAACTATTTCCATAGAACAAGGGTCCCCAGACCCTAGGCAACCGACCGGTGCCAGTCCAGGCCTATTAGAAACAGGCCACACTGCAGGAGGTCAGTTTGAACATAATGTGCTTGAATCATCCTGAAACCATCCCCCAAACCCTCGATTCATGGAAAAATTGTCTTCCATGAAACCAGTCCCTGCTATCAAAATATTTGGGGACCACTGCCCTAGAACCTAGAAAAATGACTAGAACCTAGCCAAGTGCTCAATTAAAATTAAGTTTCCATTATTGTCAAACCATTCTATGGAGCTTTCTGGGAAAAAATAAAAAAACATGCAGAATGTGATAGGGTTATATAGTTAATTTCACTGCTGCACTTTAAATTGTTTGAGCGAGTTGTGGGAGAGGAGAACAGGACTCTGAAGAGCTGAGGCTAGTAGAAGAGGTATCATTGCAAACTTGAATCTGGAGGCACCCTGAAACCAAGAGGGTGGACAGAGGTACAATTGGGATATAGGATGCTAACAAGTTAACTAAACAAAGTAAAGAGTAGGTCCCAGGATATGAGTAAGTCAGGGAAGCATGAGGAGGAACCAGTGCAAGCAAATAGAAGGGAGGCCTGAGAAAATGCCAGAGATGGGGTTGAGGCTATCTACGTGATCTATGGGTACACTACCTATTGTTAAAGAGTTAGGAACCAAACAAATATTGATCATTGCTTTGTAACTCATCCCACATCAGATCAAAATGCATTTTCTAAGAATCAAATGACTCCAAAAGCATCACCTGAAAATAAAGGTATGTAGCAAGGCAACAAAATAAATATACAAAAATCAACAACATCCATTGGAACGAACAATTAGGAAATACATTCTTTTATCCTTACCTGAGGACATTTTTTCATTACTTTTAGAGACAGAGGAAGGGGAAGAGAGAGAAAGAAAACACTGATGTAACAGAGAAATATCAATTGGTTGCCTCTTGTAGGTTCCCTGAATGGGGATTGAACCCGCAAACTGAGCCACACTTGCCTGGGTGAAAATACATTTTTAAGATCTAATTCACAATAACAACAAAAATCATAAAACTAACAAAAATGTTTCACACCAATTTAAAGAAAACCTTACTAAGAGAAAAGACCAGAATAGATGGAGTGAGATAACATAGTCCTGATTTTAAAAACTCAGTATTTTAAAACTATCAATTCTCTCATGGTAATCTGTAATTTAAATATAATTTTGGTCTATATCCAATTGAATATTTTTCATACCTAATAAATTCTAACATACATCTAGAAGATGAAATTTAGAAAGGAGTAAAGAAATAATTTTAAAAAGAACAGTGAGTAGAAAATTTAGCACTTTAAATTAATTAAAATACTTAATACTAGTACACTAATAAATAGATAATAGATAATAGGTAATAAATAATAAATACAGATATCAGAATTTGACCATTTATATACATATAAATTTAATAAATGAGTAATGTGGTATGTGAATTCAATAAGGAAATGATAAATTATTCAAAAATACTCTTGAAAAAATGGGCTGTGTGGGAGATCTAAGATGGTGGGGAAGTAGGTAAAAGCTACACTCACCTCCTCCTAGGAACTAACTAGAATTACAACTAAAACATAGAACAATCAATCTGAATAACTAATGGAAAAGCAACTGAACAGAGAAGTCTTATAACCAAGGATTTACAGAAGAAGCTACACCAAGACTGGTAGGAAGGATGGAGATGTGAAAAGGGCTGGTACCACTCCCAGGGATGGAAGCTGAGGTTCCAGAGGGATATCTCAGCTACAAAGTTTTACCCTGAAGAGAGTGGGGTCTCAATCCCATACCAGGCTCCCAAACCCAGAGCTCCAGAGCTGGAAAGAGGTGCCCACATAACATCTAGTTGTAAAAATCAATGGGTTCTTTTCACCAAAAATAGGTAAGAATCTGCTACTAGCACAGACGCCTTCTTACAGGGCCAAGGCACCAAATTTTGTTCTCAGCCACTCATCCTAAACTCTGGTTGGGGAAGGACAGAACAGACTAGAGTTGTGTGAGAAGAGATTGGGGTTTGTGGCTCTGGGGAGAGAGCTGAAAGGACAGCCACTAGGATCTCTGTGCTGAGCCCCTAACCCACACCACAGATGCTATTTTTTCTTGGACAGAGCAATCCCCTACTTATAGCATAAGCCTGGAGTAATGCAATAGCCCTACACTCTGATCTCCCTGTCATCCTACCCTACATAGCTCATGCCCTGTGGAGGAGTCAGCTGTCTGGACTAGGGAGCAGAAGTTGAGCAGGCTCAGTAACTGAGTTGTGTGGCTCTGGGGCAGAGGTCACTCTTCTGACCTTTCCTAAAGCCTGACCAGCACCTCCTCTCAGGGGAGATCTACCAGCCCCATCCTCTCTATTCCCAAAGGCCCCACTTTGTTGAGCTGTTTCCTCCTGGAAGAATCGGGGACAGACTGCATTGCATGGCTCTAGGATGGAATCATTTTTCCCTCTCACACCTGACTAAGGCAGAGCCTTCCTTTCACATGAACAAATGTTGGTCTGTTTGGGTTTAATAAATTCTTAACCAAATCTTGATCTATTTGGGTCTGATAAATTCTGCTGACCTCACCCTGATGAATCTCTAAGACCCTGCTCCAACACAAAAGTGTATGAGCACAAAAAAGGGGTGGCAGCTAGACTTGGTATACCTGGAGCATTTGTTGAGTGGTCTCAAACCCTGACCTGGCACCAAGTTCAAGCCTATATCTATCTGGTGAACACCACTCACCCCTACCAGGTGACTCACTGAGAACCTACCTCATATAACTCAAGTATTGCCAGAGGCTCTTTCAGTGACTGAGCCTAACAGGCAGCTGGCAGGTAGAGATAAGCCAAGGTGGATATCAGGGTGCATTGGGACTTTTGCTGAACTTCCCCTGGGACCAGTGTTGGTAAAATCCAGCCTCGATGCACAGCTTGGCCCTTCCTGTACACACCCAGGCCCAGCAAAGTCAGCCTCAAAGAGTAGATCACTTGTAACTCCAAATATTTTACCCAAGGCCAGTCACAGGCAGCATCTGACATTGGCCTGCTCCAGTGTCTTTCCCAAGAGGCCCAGAACCAATGCACTCAGAAGCCAGCTTCAGATAACATCAGAGCAGGATCCAATAACTTTCACAAGCAACATATCCAAAGGGAGATCCCGGCAGGCACAAGACACTCCTGAGGCAAATTCTGCTTCTTGTTGTCAGTACCTACGCAGTAGCTTGTATGCCATGGTCAGAGATAAGTCTCACAATCAGTCAGCCAGAGAGTCAATCCCATGCACTAATGGGCAAATAGCAATCAAAACTCAATTACAACAGAAGGGCCCATATAACTCAAACAAGGGACACCCCTGGAGCACCCAGCTCAGGTGATTAAGGAAACTGCAGCACCAGACCCCACAGGACACTGACTACATAAGGCCACTCTGCCAAGACTGGAGTCATAGGAGATCTATCTAATACATAGAAACAAACATAAATAGGAAGCCAAAATGGGGAGACAAAGAAACACGTTCCAAAAGAAAGAACAAGGGAAATCCCCAGAAAAAAAAAGAGATAAATGGAATGGAGGCAAGCAACTTATAAATATAGATTTCAAAATATAACTATCAGAATGCTCAACCACATGAAAAAGGACATAGAAATCATTAAAAAAGAATCAGTCAAAAATAAAGAATACAATATCAAATGAAGAACAGACTGGAAGAAATAAACAGTTAGGTTGGATGAAGCAGAATATAGAATTGGTGATAGGAAAGTCAGGGTAGCAGAATATACCCAATCAAAGCAGAAAACAAAAAAAAAGAATTTTTAAAAAATGAAGATAGTTAAAAGGACATTTGGGACAACATGAAGTGCAAGAACATCCACATGATAGGTGTACCAGAAGGAAGAGAGAGACAAGGATTGAGAACCTTTTGGAAGAAATAATGACTGACTACTTCCTTAACTTGGTAAAGGAAAAAGATACACAAGTCCATGAAGCACAAAGAGTCCTAAACAAAAAGAACCCATGCTGGCCCACACCAAGATACATCATAATTAAAATGGAAAAATTAAAGACAAAGAACGAATCTTTAAAGCAGCAAGAGAAACACACTTAGTTATCTGCAAGCGTGTTCCCATAAGACTGACAGATGATTTCTCAACAGAAACATTTCAGGCCAGAAGAGATTGGCATGAAATGTTCAAAATGAAGCAAAGCAAGGACCTACAACCAGTATTACTTTACTAGCAAAACTATCATTTAAAACTGAAGGAGAAATAAAGAGCTTTCCAGACAAGAGAAAGCTCCAGGAGTTTATTACCACCAAACCAGTATTACAAGTAATGTTAAAGGGCTTTCTTTAGGAAAAAGAAAAAGAAGAAAGAAAAATACAGAGAAACATAGGTAAAAGAATAAAATGGAACTAAATATGTACCTATCAATAATCACTTTAAATGTAAATGGCTTAAATGCCCCAATCAAAAGACATAGGGTAATTGAATGGGTGAGAGAATAAGACCCATATACATGCTATCTACAAGAGACCCACCTCAGAATGAAAAATACACATAGACTAAAAGTAAGAGGATGGAAAAGCTATTTCATAAAAATGGAAATGAAAATAAAGCTGAGGTAGCAATACTTACATTTGACAAAATAGACTTTAAAACAAATGTAATACTTACATTTGACAAAATAGAATAAAAACAGATCCTAATTCCAAAACCAGCAAGAGACAAAGAAAGACATTACATATTGATAAAGGGGAGCAATACAACAAGAGAATATAACCTTTGTAAACATTTATGCACCTAAATATGTGCAGCAAATCTTGATGGACATTAAAGAAGAGATCAATAGTAAAATAGTCATACTAGATGATTTTAACACCCCTCTCAGTTCAATAGATGGATCTTCCAGACCCCCCCAAAAAAAAATCAAAAGGGAAACAGTGGCCTAAATGACACATTAGGTCGGATAAATTTAATTGATACCTTCAGAGTATTTCACCCAAAAGCCACAGAATACACATGCTTTTCAAGTGCACATCTAGGATAGACAACATGTTAAAACACAAAACAACTCTCAATAAATTTTAAAAGACCAAAATTATATCAAGCATCTTCTCTGACCATAGTAGTATGAAACTAGAAATCAATCACAAGAAACAAAACAAAAAACACACAAAGACATGAAGGCTAAGTAATGTTACTAAACAATAAATGGGTTAACAATGAAATCAAGGAAGAAACCAAAAGATACTTGGAAACAACTGAAAATGAGATCATAAGAAACCCAGGCCTATGGAATACTGCAGAAACAGTTTTGAGAGGGAAATTCATAGCATTACAAGCCTACCTCAAGAAACAAGGAAAATTTCAAATAAACAGGGTTCATTCAGATCAAGGAATAGGTGTGAAGGACACATGGACGAAGCCAAGGTGGGGAAGGATGGAGATTGGGAGGAGGTAGGGGTGGGTGGGGCAGGAGAAAGGGTGGGTAAATGGAGACAAATGTATTTGAAAAATTTTTTAGAAAAAGAAATAAATTAATTAAAATTTTAAAAAGAAAAAATGAAAGAGAAGTAGCAACTGACACCACAGAAATGCAAACAACTGTTTGCATTTGTACAATTGTAAAAAAAAATATTACAAACAACTATGTGACAACAAATTGGACAGTCTGGACAAAATTAATAAATTTCTAGAAATACACAATCTTCCAAAACTGAACCAAGAAGAATAAGAAAACCTGAGTAGACTAATGACAACTAGTGAAATTGAAGGAGCCATCAAAAAACTCCCAGTAAACAAAAGTCCTGGACCAGGTGGCTTCATGGGTGAATTTACCAAACATTCAAAGAACTAACACCTATCCTTCTCAAACTATTCCAAAATAAAATTCAAGAGAAAAGAAGACTCCTAAGCTCATTTTATGAGGTCAGTAACATCCTAATTCCAAAACCAGATAAAGACACTACAAAAAAAAATTATAAGCCAATCCCTGTTGAACATAGATGCTAAAATCCTCAACAAAATATTAGCAAACAGATCCAGCAATATGTTAAGAAGATCACACACCATGATCAAGTGTGATTTATTCCAGGGATGAAAGGTTGGTACAATATTCACAAATCAATAAATATGAAACATCACATAAACAAAAAAAAAAGATTAAAGTCACATGATCATATCAATAGTTGCAGAAAAAGCATTTGATAAAATCCAGCACCCACTTATAATAAAAACTCTTGGCAAAGTGGGAATAGAAGGATCATACCTCAACATAATGAAGGCCATATATAACAAACCCACAGCCAACACTACACTTAACAGGCAAACACTAAAAGCGTGTCCCTTAAAGTCAGGAACAAGACAGGGATATCTGCTTTCACCATTTTTATTTAACATAGTACTGGAAGTCCTAGCCAACAGGTGTGTCCCAAGACAGATGCATGGTGATGGAGAGTACAGACCCAGAAAATATGCAGAGATTCCGGCAAGCAGCTGGCCTCAGAGAGCTGCGGTGCTAAGAAAGTCCACGTACAGGATTGACATTCAAGGCTGTTATTTAACAAAAAATGACACAACAAGACCATCATGGTTTGGGAAGGACAAAGTAATTATGAGACCATCCAGTCAGGGATGTAGCTATAAGACAGGAGTTTCCAAGCAAAGGTTATTTCCTCCACTGGGAAAACTAAGCAGTGTCTGGAGACACTTTGGTTGTCATACCTTAGAAAGGTATTTTGGGCATCTGGTGAGTAGAGGCCAGGGATGCTGCTAAACATCCTACAGTGGATGGAACCGTCCCCTGCAGCAAAGAATTATATGGCCCAAAATAAGGCTGTTGAGAAATCCTGGTATAGTGAAAAGACAGAAACACAGATGGAGATCACACAAATCAGGGGGTAGGAGTTAACCCCACCAACAAAGCAGAAATGTGAAACGGAAGCAAGATTAAGAATGAAGTTGAGTTTGAACTGAGTCACCTGAGCCACCAAACTAGGTTCTTTAGTTTCCTCCTAATTAAAGACCATATCTATGCATCCTAGTCACCTTATGAGCTCAGTAGGTTCAGTCGTCCAATCTGCCTTCCTCGAAGTGCTAAGGGTGAGAGAAAGGCAGCAAGTTCTTTGGCCTTCTAAATGAAAGACACTCCAGGAGTTGATCAGCGGTCCAATACTTAGTAGCCAAGGGACCTTGGACAATTTATTTAATCTCTGTACCTCAGTTTCCTTCTCTATGCAATGGAAATAATAATAGCATTTGCACTCGGAATTGTTACAAAACTAAAATAAGATAATGCATGATAAGTGCTTCTGATACTGTGGGAAGTTCATATGACATGGTAGATAATTAGTAGTTGCAGATAGGAGTCTAATATCTGGGCATGGTGTGGGGGTGTTTTTAAATAGGAGAAGATAAAAAAAAGAAGTGAATCAGGGCATTAATGGCCTAATCCACTCCAAAATTATCTGGCAGATGGTTTTCAAGAAAAAAAATCAATCAGGAACTATATTTACTGAAAGCTTGAGTTTTATCATGGGTTAGTAAGAACTAAATAAATAATAATCCCAAAAGAAAATTTCTTTGATATACTTGTTTAGATTGTTTTGACCATTAAACTCCTATGAAAGGCTAAATCCCTCATTCCTAGAGTGATTAATTACAATATTCTGTTCTCAGCCTTGTATTGTAAAACATTCTGGGCCTGATATGTTTCCCTTACTTAATAAAAGATATTTTTGAATATATTCAATCCCCCTTCTTCTTATGACATTAAAATACAATGCTGAACTCTGTTCTGAGCATCTCACACAGATGAATGAAGAACTCTGGCCAAAAAGTCCCTGCTTGTCTTATTCTAATGCATGATTAATTTTCTGGAATTTACATAATGAGAAACAAAAAAGAAAACAAAATGAGAGGAAGTAGAAAGCCATTTTATTGTGCATTTGTTCCTAAAAGTAGCCTGGCTGGGATTTCCAATCCCTGCCAAATCCCCAGACACATTAAAGGAAACCACCAACATGTGATGAAACCTCATCATCATAAAGATGCCAATAGAGAAAAAGTCACGTTAAGGTCCAGCTCCTCAGATCCCATCTAAGGAAGGATACTGAGCAAAATTCCAAGAGGCCTTTTATACAAAATGTTTTGCCTCTGAAGCTCCCCTTCAGCATGGATTCCCAAAGAAACTTAGAAGGCTCCCAAGTGGTGTCTCTTCAGTTAGAGAAAATGAGTATTGCCTATTACCAAAGATGAAAGTCTTTATATATTGAATGAATGCAATGGGCATTTGGAAGGATATACTAATTCACCCAGCTGGCATATGTATGTATCCTTAAATATGACCACTTAAGATCCAGGGCAACCAGAGCCATGTCCATGCATCATCATCACCCTATGAGCTCAGTCGGTTCATTTGTCCAATCTGCATTCCTTGGAGTGCTAAGGGTGAGAGAAAGGTAACAAGTTCTTTGGCCAACTAATTATTTTCCAGGAAAAGGGGTAATAGACATAATGTGGGGTAACATCTTTGGTAATAACAATGAACATTTGTAGCTTTACCATCTGCTTTCATTATCATCACATTTGAGCTCAATGTGCCCATTTTACAACTTTCAGGAAACTAAGGCTCAGAGTAGTTAAGTGACACACCCAAGGTCACAAGGGTAGGAAGTAATGACAAGGGACTTACACCCAGATACAACTGATTTCACATGCTGTTCTTGTGGCCCCATACATCATGCTACTTCCATCATCTTCTCCAGTAAAGAAATGAAGAGGAAGAGGGAAAAGAGGCCTGTCTCACCTGAGGGGCTGCTCCCCCAGCCTTTCTACCACATTTCGCCATCACCATGGAAGATGTTTGAGATGTAATCCAGCCATCTCCTTCTTGAACATTCTCCTGCCTTCTCTCATTCACACAGTAAATAGCTGCTTTCAGGGGGTTATTCATAAATTATTTTTGTATCACTATGTCATATCTAACTTATAATGTTGTATCCCCGAATTAAATGACTTAGTTCCCCTTATAATTATTATATTTATTTATTATTAATTATATTTATTTCCATTCCTCAATCAAATTGAGAATGGAAAACTTGTAATTGTTTCCATGTAGTTGTTTTACTTGGAAAAATAACTAATATTTATTTATATGTGTAAAAGAATCCAATATTCAGAAAAAATGTGTGTATATACAAAGAGAGAGAGAAGCAATTCAAACTACTTTTAAGATACAAGAAGATTTCAGAATATAAATATAAATTCCAAAGCTCAGTGTGAAAAATCACTTGTTTTTAATCAGAGTAATAATAAAATTTTGACATGCCAAATGTCACAGATAATTAAGAATTTACCATTACAGTGTTTATTTTTTAGAATAATTTTTTCTTTATTTAAAGTTATATTTAAATCAAATTTCCTTTGGCAATAAATTATTATATAAATATGTGCAATTACAGGCAATAGCAGAGCTACAGATTGTAATTGTTTCTGGTAATGACAGATTCACAGTCCTTGACATAGTAATTTTTGTAACTTCCATAATAACATTCATTTTCAAAACATTAGCTAATTAATGCTAAAAAAAATCCTCACAAACCATGTGAACAAGAAAATTCCTCTGCCCTATTGACATTTAATATACTTCTATTAACTGATTAACATCTATTTACATAACTTGAAAAACAGCTGAGAAATCATCTAAAATGAGCATAAAACCTGAAGATTATTTTTTTTCTTGCTTTAGGAAGACGACTTCATTATTATTCTTTGCTTAAATTGCTTCTATTATTTGTGGAGTATACTCTCTATCCATTCTTCATTCTCCTCCTTGCCTGGACTTACATTGTGTACAGAGAGAGTTATAGGCCTTCAACAGCCAAAGTGAGAGGCAAATAATGCTACATAGTTCGTAAGATAGTAGTTCAACTACTCTCAAACTCACGTCCCCACAAAATGTGCCATGTGGGTTTAGAGAAATAGAGATCCTTCTGTCATATCTTGATAAATTCAAAATGCCTCTCCCATGTTCCCCTTCCTCATTTGTAGGAATATAACCATCGTTATTTATTGAGCACTTTACATCTAACAGACAATGTGCTACGGACACAACATATATATGAACTCATTTCATGATTACAAAAACCCTATGAGTTATATACTATCATCTTCATCATTGTTGTGATATTTTCATAATTATAAATAAATAAATGCACACATACGTACAAGTAAAAATATTAAGGTTCAAGGAGTTTAATTAATTTTCAAAAGATGAGAGAGAACCAAAGAAAAAGCCAGATCCCCTGATCACACAGCCCATTTTCCTCTCCAGTGCTCCAATTGTTCTCACACTTCAGCAGGCCTCAGAATCACTGACAAAAACACAGGTTCCTGGGCCTTGCCCCACCGTTTCTGATTCAGCGGGCCTGGGACGAGTCTCCAGAATTCTCATTTCTAATGAGTCCCCAGGGGACACCGATATTGCTCACGAACCACACCTTGAGAACCATTGCAGTACATTAATTGATGCAACAACAAAAAATGATACTTCCATTCCATAGATGGTCCTGTCAAATAAATTCATTGGAACAGGAATGCTTATTTATTTCTGTGGATGCTGGCCAATGTTTTTCTGCTTGGGGGGTGGGGGGTGCGGTGCGGGGAGGACAGGTGCTGGTATTCAAACAGGCATGTTTTATCACACAAAAAAATACCAGTTTTATGTAAGAGTTAGTTTCTTTAGAGAGTCCCTTGAGCTCATCTATCAAATCCATTGGAGACACATGCCCCCAAATTCATACCATTCTTATTCTTTCTCTGAGAATCTTTAGCCCCTTCTTTAATCCCCTGAAGATAAGAATATTACCTACACACTTATATTCTGAAACCCACTGTTAAAACTCCCCAATCCAGTTCTGTTGCTAATGGTACAAAGCTTGTGCGCAACACTGGTAACAACAAAGATGCTGCCACCCCCTCACAAACCTGCAGGGATTTTTCCCTATCAACTAACATGAATTTGCGCTTCACCCCATAGGTTCAAGAACGGAGCTCATGATTTATTTCTATGATAAATCTGCTTATGCTAAAAACTATGCCAAGTATAAGCTTGGAACAAGATTTTATGGGCCAAGTAGTAAACCCCATAAAATCAGCGTTTAAAATGGAAAATGTTATTCAGACTAATTATGGGTCGTGCAATTGGGCATTGCTATAGCAAGCACTGCTTAAATGTTATCCCAAATAAGGACATCAGAAGAACATATGGGCTACAGACACAGCCCGAACCCTTGGTCAGTAATGGAACAAACCTGCAGTGGTAAAGGGGTGTGACTGCCACTGACATCCCTGTGGTAATTTCCTCATTAGACAGCCATGGAGTGAGCCTTCTCCAGCCGTAGACGAAGGACAAAGGATAATGGTGTTTGTTTTTAAAGTGTGGGGGAGAGAAGAGGGAGAATGGGAAAAACAGAAAAAATGATTCCTAAATCAAGAAAAAGAATGTCTGGCGGGAATTCTTTTCAAAACCCATTTTGAAGAAAAATAAGCTTGCTATAAATTCAAGAGCTGAAAAGATTGAATTTTGAGGATGCAAACAAATTAGATGTATAAAAACTGTTTACTATAATGGCTACAATTGATATAATTGTGATGATGGGCTATTATTTTTGTTCAACTTCATTTCAATTGAAATAATAGCTTCATGAACAAATCTTAAAGTCCAAGATGACTGATTACTTTATACTCTGAGAGTTGAAATGAGTTCTAAATTTGAAATGTTCTTTTCTTTGTTCAAAATGTACAGTTGGGGTCTTGCTGATAATTCTTGGTATTCATAACAAATCAGTCTACATTTCCCAAGTAAACTTATTTTCATTTTATGGTCTTATTAAAAGGCTGCAATGAACATGCAAGGAGAAATAAAGCTTTGTTTTAAAAAATGCCTTAAGGGCTAAGGCAAAATCATGATGTGCAAAGTAAACTATATTTTTTAAAAAGTTTTAAGACATTTCACTCACCAAGTATATATTATCCAACTTGGTTTATTTTTATAACCATTTTTTAAAAAGAATTACTATGGACCTCAATCTTCATCTTCTCATTACTCACCTTAATAACATAAAAGAGTGCATTCTAAAAAAATGAAATTAATATGTACTTGGAACAAATGAAATTAAATTTATGTATAGTGTAGTATAGTATAGTATATTTAACAGAAAATTGGAACAGCATCCAGACAAACAGCACATTCTAGTGTCAATTCAAAATGGAGTTGGTAAGACAGTCAACATTTGGCTATACTGTTGGTTCAAAACTCAGGAACTTCCCAGGTGAAATCTGAAGCTGACCCCCATATATGGAGGTCAAGGAGGGACAGGAGAAAGTCGCAGACCACCCCAGATTCATGACTTCCATACCTTTGTAGGAGGGGTCAGACACCAGGGTGCCTCACTGTCAGTCGCTACAACATCCTCCCCTTGGTTCTCCTCGCTTTCCCAGGGAATCCACCTCTTAGCATTCTAATCAGGTTCTGTCATAAGTGCTCAGGTTTTAATCCTCTGCATTTTGTGCCCTCCTAGCTTTACGAAACAGCACACTAAATTCTCCAACCTTTTATCCTGCTTTCCCACCTTGCCTGCTGGGCCTGAAGCTAGCAGAAGAGTAGACAACTGCAGATCCTTCTCTCACCTCAGTTCTCCTTCCAGCTTTCCAACTCGAGCGTCAGCCTCTCAGTGGGTATCAGTGACCAGCCAACTGCCACAGTAAATGCCAGCCTACAGTTGCAGCCATTTGTTTCTGTTTGCCACATTGCACTATGTGAAGTTCCTCAAACAAACACATTAAAGCAGCTGGTGTTTGGGAGTGTCCCTGTAAGTAAACAGTCCACACACTTCTAACATACGGGCCACCCCTCCCCACATAGAGGTTGGAGGCCACCTCAAGATTTCCACAACAGAAGCCTCTTTCCCAAGACCCATTTCTTCAGTCTGCTGGCTGGCTGGTCAATTGTTGGTTGATTGGAGACCTCTAGAGCTTACTTTGTGTAGCCCACAAGATGAGTAAATTTCTTCCAGTGCCCACCAGAATCTTGAAAGTTTATATAGAGGCCTTACCTGGGTTTTGTCACATGTATGACCCAGATGGTCCCAGAAACACCTTACTCTCTCAGGGCTAAGTTCTTCAAAGGGCTCCGCTATGGAAACAATGGGTGGAATGTACATCCCAAAGAAAGGGGAGGCATTGAGGGGCCTCCAATTTCCCGGGCCCAGCTTGAGGGTCAACCTCAATTACCTCATCCAACATGGAGTCTAAATTTGAATTTTAAAAAATCTAATTCCGGCCCCACTCATTTTGTAAAAGCAAATCACTTAACCTTTGCAGGCAGGGGGTCTATTTTTTCCATTTTTATATAATGATATTGATAAGATAAAAGAAAGTAGTGTTAGAATGCAATAAGCCTATTAGTTGAGCAAATTATCATCACATCAATCTTGTATCAGAGATTACTAAATATGCCCCAATTCTATTCTTTAAACAATGTGTGTGATGACTACTGGCTGTCAGGCACTATGAAAGATGAATAAGACACAGTCCTTGCCCTTAAAAAACTTACAGTCTAGTAAAGGGATGGGGTGACATATACAAAGAAGAAATGAAGTGACATAGCCACTGTGAGAAAAGTTGGTGCCATGAAGTATGGAGGGAATAGTTAGTTCTTCCAGTTGATGGATGGGAAATGTTTCAAGAATTTTCCACTTCACAAAGTAGGTGACCATTGAGCTAAGCAAGAGATGTGTAGGTGTTCCCGGGTAAGATAAGGAGCGAGAAAAGAGTGGATGAGGAGCATAAACGAAGGTAGAAAGCATGAAATATGATTTAATCAATTAATGACAAATAGTTCAATACAACTCCATCATGGTATACAAGAAAGGACATAGCAACGGATGAGACTGGAGAAGTAAATTGGGGCCAGATTGTAGTCTATGATAAGGATTTCAGTTTTTATCTTAAGAACACTGAGTAGATATTGAAATGTTTTAAGCAAGAGAGAAACACAACCACTTCTGGGTTATGGAAAGATTCTTCTAGCAGTTCATTGAGAATGGATGGGAGAGATCAAAGCTAGAGGCAGAGAGGTCATAGACAGATATTGGAAAAACCCAGGTTGGTGATAGCAAGAGCTATACCAGTGCAGCAGCCCGAGAACAGAAACTGGAAGGAGGTAGGAGCAACAGACTTTTGCGCTTGGTTGGCTGAAGAAAGGAGGAGTAAGGAAAAGCAAGAATCACGAATGACTCCCAAATTCATTTGAGGATAGCGTGTGTATTTCCTAAGATGGAAAATTCATCCACAAGCTGGAGTAAAAGACAATGGGTTTAGGTTTGACTACCTTGAGTTTGGGGAAACTGTAGGGCACCCAAGGAAATATGACCAGGTGGGAAACCAACATTTTAAAAGCCCAGACAAGGCAGCTGCATCTCTAGGCCTCACCCTACATCAAATGTCAGACACAATCATTCACAGTTGAGATGTCAGAGCACAGTTTGTCAGTCTACTCCTACTTAATATCAAAGTTTCTATATTAATAGTTAAAGAAGATGGATAACTCAGTTCTTTGAAGCTAAAGAGTAAGACGGTCTTGCTTAAGTACAGGAATACCAAAATGGAAAATGTGCTTCAAATTCTTGTGGCATACTTAACAAGAAAAACTACCTCCAAGGGAAAAAAAGGAAAGAAGAAAAATTATGTCCTAAAAGAAAAGGAAAACGTGGCAGAAACATCCCAAGAACAACTCTTCATTCCCATATTCCCTCCTACTTGATACAGCCACTTATTCAGAGTTACTTGAAGGCCAAGGTCATCTTACACCATGGGACTAGATGATGACCTGGACCCTGGTTAAGCCAGAATTTGCTTCAGTATTTGGTTCACTCTATGATACTCTGATCAATAGGGCCTTGACTGACATTTTTATCTTCCTATATTTCAGACACTGTACCAGCCGTGTACCGTATACCAATCGTATGAGACTGTCCCTAACCCTCTGGATAGATCATCTGAGTTCCCTACCCCACGCTCCAAGTGGGTAAGCTGACACTCCTAAACCAGTCTGCCCAGTAAGACCCTTTCTCCAGAACCACCCATAAGCTTAGCATAACCAGCACATTTTATAATTAAAAACATATCAAAATAGCCATGGTGAAAGATAGTAATTCTCAGTTTATTAAGGAAAAAAAGCAAATTAATTCTGATACTGTCCATTAGAAGTCTGTAGACAGATACAGCACATACAAACAAATGAAGCAGCATTAACCAAATACACACATTGACTGTATACAATAAAAATTACTAAGGAGACCACCTATATCCAAAGACCACCTTCCAAAATAGCTAAGGGCTCTAAGCATATAGTTTATTTCCCATCAGAGTAATGTTTTTTGAACCCACCTTAAGAGACCACCTGCCTACCATGAATGCAGACCATTTACCCAGTACATTACGCTATTTAAAAAAATTTTTTTAAAAATAAAAAAATTTAAAAAAACCCTTTTGCAAAAAGGAGTTTGAATAAAATGTTTTGCCTAGCTAGTTCCAGCTTCACATATGCCTTTCTCCATAAGAAATGCTTTTCTTAAAACCACCCCACACAGTTTCCCTGCTGAGTTCACAGACCCCTGAGAACTGAAACAATGGGCTTAACTGATGCCCATCAATAGTCCTACTTAATGGTTAATGATTCATGGAGAGGCTATGGCCAACCTTGTTGCAGGTTTCCTGGGGTCAATTATGGGCACCCCATTCCACACAAGATCACCAAGAAAATCCTTGGGATAATTTGGAGGTTGTTCAGGGCCATCTACATTGACTCTAGCATAATTATAGGTTATTTAAACCCTGAAGAATCATTCCACGTGTGTTAGAAGCATAAACTATAGGGAGCATTGTTAAACTGGAGACCACCTGCCAGAAAGACCACTTAATTTTAGAACCAGGGGTGGTCTCCATATGCAGATTTCATAGTTTTACATTATTAGTAACAAAAGGTTAAATACATTGTGTCAGGTGGTAAGTGAAGAGTGAGCATGTTGAGTAAAAGTAGAGTCAGGAAGAAAAACATGGCCTTTCACCTAATTACTTAGGAAAAGAGACTTCAAGCAATGTACAGCAACTCTGGAGCAGAAAACAAACTTGTCTATCAGCAGAAATCAGAGCTGCTGTTGAGGTGCTGAATCAGGGGTGGGGGTTGGGGGGAGGTACAACTACTAGACCAATAAATATGGCAGGCCTCAGGGGCTACTGATTGAAGAGCCCAACTCTACATGGGAACAGCCTCTGTCCAGTAAAACTTTAGACAGTTCTCTCTCAGGTGCTGGCAGTCAATGGAATGTCATAGAAATGCACAGGTAACTGCTTAATAGGCTGTCACCTCTAAGGACAAAGATAAATATGACTATGAATACATACACAGAACCATAAGCCATTTTAAATAAAGTAAAATTAATAACAGGCAAATGGGGAGGAGGGCGTCTGCCTGTGTCCCTCCTGAATCTGGAATGTGCCCACCCATGAAAACAAAAAAAAAATTGCACTAGGTCTTACCGAGGCTGCTTTTCCTTGGTCTTTCTCCAATTATCAAAGCTTACATCAAACCTCCACCAAAGGAAATAAGGAAGCAATTCCTGCCCAACTTCCAACATGGAATGAGCAGAATTTTCCATTACACATTGTTAGAAGGTATGTTTATCATTGTTCCTTTATGAATGCTGTATGTGGTCTCTATAATGAGCATATAGTAAAAAGAAAAAAAAAGTCATCATGGCCAGGATATCATGCTAACTTGGTGCAACACATTTGGTTTTATAGGTGATCTTTGCACATTGTTAACAAATACTGTGAAATCCAAGAACCCTGCTTTTAAACAGCTGTAAGAATTCACTGACTTCTAATATCTCATCCTAAAAGAGGATAATGGTTAATGAGATACAATCTGAGCACCTTCAGAAAACTTAGTTTTGAAGTAATGGGTCATAATAAAGACACATTAACACCTAGGTGATACACTATCTAAATTTTATTTTTGACAGATGAAATCAGGCATTTTACTCTCAGCCCTGGACCAGGTGGCTTATTTTGGTAAATTGATGTTTTCAAAGAGTTTTAAAACTTGCCATAGCCTTTTTTGTTTTATTTGGGGTGTTCTTTGTTAAGCATTAATTGGCTAATAAAACGCAATCTTTTGAATTTACCTTATAAAAATGGCCCTATTTTCTAAAATAAATGAAGAGCCACTATTAAATGCTTCTGTCATAGTAACCCATAGACTGGAAGTTTTCTGACTTTTGTTCCCTCCAGAAATAATCACCAAAAAAAAAAATTGCACAGCAAGGTGACATTAGATAAATAAATAAGTGCATAGGAAAAAAAAAGCAAAAAACAAAAAAAACCAAAATGCCTGCAAAGTATATCTTAGTGATCAATGTCCCAAATGTTGCCAGGCATGAAGCATATTATAAGGTCCATGAAACTAGCCATGCTGATATTAGTAGTCTCTGTGTCTGAAACGTCATGCAGTTCCTTCTTATAAGACTAGGTCCTAACATTGATTTGCCTTTTTAGAAATCTGTGGACACTTTAAATCAAATTTCAGCATCTATAAAAATGTAGCCCCAGTTTAATACTCTATCAGGAATGAGAAAAAAACAAGATCTAGCTATATTAAATCCCTTAACTAAACTCAAGTTAATACCGTTAAGTAACTAATACTGTGTTTAATATGTGCCAGGTGCCATGCTAAATATTTTACATGAATTATCTCATGTGAACCTCAGAACTGTCCTAGGAAAAAAAGTGTAATTATCATTCTGTTATAGTTTTCCATTGCTGAGTAACAAATCACCACAAACTTATGGGCTTAAAGCAAATAAATTTATTATCTTTCCGTTTCCATGGGTCAGAAATCTGGCACATTTTCTCTGGATTCTTTGCTCAGGGTTTCACAAGGCTGAAATCAAAGCGTCAGCTGACTGCATCCTCATCTGGAGACTTGACAAGGGAAAGATCTGATTCCAAGCTTGTGTGATTGATGTCCCTATTCTCTTGCTAGCTGTTTTCACATTGGGTAGAAACTGAGGGGGAAAAATTTAGGGGATACACTTGGAAAGAAAGACATTCCTTGAAGGCACTACTTTTTTTCAATTAAGTTTATTGGGCTAACATTGGTTATATAGCATTATATAAACTTCAGGTGTACAAATGTATAATGCATCATTGCATTTTGCATTGCGTGCTCACCAGCCATAGTCTAGTCTCCTTCCTTCATTGTGTATTTGACGCCTTTACCATCTTCTTCTTCCCTGCACCCCCTTTCCCCTCTGGTAACCATCATACTGTTGTCTGTGTCTATCCATTTGTTTGTTTGTTTGTTTCATAAACAGGGGATTTTTTTAAAGTGGATTTTGGGGGGTTTTTTTCCAGAAGTGCAAGAAATTATAGCTCAAATAAACTCTAAGTTAGAGTATGTATTTGTGAATTTATGTCTTTGGGTCTATTTCCTTTTTAAACACCCACTTTTTATGTGTAAAATATTTCCATTTCCTGCTACTGCTACTATTGTTTACAAGTGTATACTGATTGCTAATGTAATAGGAAGTTATTTGCCTCATCATTTAGTAAGCACCCAATTCCACATTTCTCTGAAGATAAGCTAGACCCCCCCTAAGAGTTTATGAATGTATAAGATATACAGGAAATAAAAATAGAATAAGACTGTAAAACCATTATGTAAATTAATATAATGCATACATGTAATTATGTAAGGTCAAAGATAAAAGCATTTTAAGGTTGAGAGGCAGAAAATGTGCAAAAGATGGTTGGGATATATTCTATTTTCTTACTCAGGAACACACTTGCTTACGCTTCACCATCTGACTCCAAACTCTGCAATAAACCCCTGACTCTAACTCCTGCAATCATTTTTTCAGATTCCAGCTGAGCTATTATCCCTTCCGTGAAGACCTCCCTTACCCTAATTCTAGATTAAGTGCCCCTTGTAAGTATCCGTATGTGCCTTTTCATAGCACTTATTACACTTCATTATAATTACCTATTTCCAAATGCTTTTTCAAAATTTTCCTAAAATATAGACTACAAAACGTGCCCCCTGGGGGGATGTCTCTATCTTATTCTCCATTACATGCTTAGCTCCTAGTGTAATGCCTGGCATCTAGTAGAGACAAATTGAATGAACATTAAATAATTGAATTAAGTCAAGCCCAGTACCCAAGAGAAGCCCATGATCTGATAGACCTAAAAATAAACAATCAGTTCTATGATCCTTAAGGGTAAAGATGGGACTCCAGGAATTTCCATTAGCAGTGTTCTATTTAATTAATACATTTAAAGCAAATCATTTTCACAAATATTCATTGAGTACCTTCCGCCTTATGTGAGGGTCTGTGCTGGGTTAAACTGAATCTGTATCACTATATTCCATTATATACCACTTAAATTCATAATGTGTAATTAAATGTAAGGAAAACTCTGGCAAGAAACAGTATTTGAAATCATTTAAGTCCATGAACAGTTAATGGTGCCTGGCAGTGTGCTGGGTGCTAAAGGGGTTTCCAAGAAGAATAGAGTACAGCACCTGTTGTCACACACTTAGAGCCCTCTGAGGCACTGCTTTGAGAGATAAAGGCCATCATTGAGCAAAGTATTTCACCAGCATTATTGGAAACACCAACAATTTGATTTAAAAGCTATGTATCTGATGACAGAACCTTGTAACAGCCAAAGGTTAAGTGTAGCTTGACACCCATAATTTACCAACTGAAATTATCTTGTCTTCTTATATTTTGTTTTAAATAACTTCAGGGGAATAATATTTGGCTTGGGTTTAGACCCTGGCTGGCTCTGAAAATTGTTCTGTGGCATTTGCAAATTATTCTAATATTATTTTTCTACCTTATATTCCTCAATACAGATGATAAGATAAATATAACCAAGTAAGATCAGTTTGTTCAATAAGATTTGGTCCAAATATTATTTTGATGAGTCCAATAATTTAAGTTACCTTTGGAAGTCAGTTACCATCACATTATATCTGACAGGTTCATGTCATTTTAAACTTCTCCTAAAGCTAAGCGGCTATTGGTTGCTAAAAGCATTTTGTAAATATTCTTTAAATATCTTGTTTAAAGAAAAAATGTTTGGGGATAATGAATGAAGAGAAACTTTTTCTTAGAGAGTTAGATCAGGGAACCCACAACAAAGAAAAATCCATTGCTTTGCTTTTGTGGAGATATAGCCATCATAAATTTAGATAGTTTTCAGGAATGATTTATCCTACATATCAACTAGGTTCTTGGTCCACGGATTTTGCAAGCCACTTTGTTTTGGACATATGGTCCTGCTAATGGAAAATAAGGAGAATGGTAAGACCCATTATCTACCTACAATGCAGATTTTAACTCCATGATGCTTTTAAGAATTAAAGTGGAGGGCATATGTTACTCTTTACAATATAGGTGTTTACTTAAAGCTATCTATATTTCTCATTACTTTTCCTTAATAAGAGTGGAGAGACAAAAGGAACTAAAGTGCAGTGGGACTAATCTTTTTCAAAGACAGGAGTTTGTTTGCTTGTTTTTATTTCTCTGTTGTTCACATATAAATCTCTACATCTGTGATCTTGGAGCAAATGTCCAAAAAAAGTCAACCATCAGAATGGCAAGGAAATTTCATCTTTGATGCCAAAACATTGACAGTGCCTGCTTGAAACAACATGCTAAAAAATACACATGCCATGCACAACGGGGACCCAAAAAAATGGAATTATCTTCTGGAGGGAGGGCCCCTTCTAGTCCAAGCTCTCTCCACTAGGTGAGTGTTCTAGGAACCCATTTGTATCAGTGTACCATCTGGCGTTGAGTGGGAGGCTGTGTTCAGCGTCAGTGAATTTTTTTGAAGACTCTTACAACGTGTTTGTCCATTTCATGATGGGTGATTTACTTGCCCACCTGCCCACACCACACTGGGTGTTCAGCAGTTTTTGACCAAAAAACAGTTTGACCCCCATGCCCCACCCTCTCTATTCACCCGATGTCTCCCGAGCAACAATTTTTTGTTTGCTGGGATCAAAAAGAGTCCTCAAAGGGATGGGAGAGATGAAACAAGAATGGCAGAAGCACTAAAATGTATCAAAATCAATGAATTCAAAAACTGTTAACTTCTCAATAGGTGTACTGCATCATATGGAGAGTACTTTGAAGGTGACTGAAGTTTAAACATGTAAGAATAAATACACATTTTTTATAAATAAATTTCAATTTTTAGGGACAACCTCATATTTGTTCTTGCAGAATTGGGCATAGGGTTTTCCTTGACCCACACAATCCTTGAATCAAGTCAACGTTAAATAATGGAAAAAACCTTGACACCATGGCCCTACCAGACAGGAGGAAACTTCTAAGCACCCTAATCTCACTCTTGGCCTTCCCTTCTTTCCTTTCTATGTATTTCTTGTTAATCAGGTAAGGCCCAGCTCAAACTCCAACTAACTCAAAAGCCTCCCTCGCAATTCCAGCCTTCATCCATTATTCTCTCCTCAGAGAGAGAATAATATGTCTTTTTGACATATACTGTATGTTAACATTTTATTAGAGATTGTATTTTTTTTAGCAAAAGCCTAAGTTCAGTGGAACAACAAGGGTTTGTATTTCTTTTATTGTACATTACAGGGTATATTACATATACAGTAACTTGTTAGTCACACAATATGTGCTTTGTAAATGCTTGATCTTGTATAGAAAGGAAGGTTGTGAATGCCAAGTTGTTGGCAAGCTGCTCTCAGAATTATCAAAGTCTAGTTTATCTTAATATAGTCATTCACAAGGCAACCTATAGACAAGCTGCAATAAAAAAGAATAACATGGCTTCTCTTCTTAAGGAGTTGATTTGGCAAAGTAATTTCACTTTTAAGATAGTACCACATTTTCCACATGACGTCAAAGGCTTTAGCTACAGGCTCTTCTCTTTTTCTACACTACTTCTGGCCACAGAGACCCCCAAGGCCAGCTAGTTTCATTCCTTGTGATGGGCATCATTGCTGAATATCCCCTACTGTTATTGATGGATGTAAACAAGGCTTGCCTTAGGGTTCATGTAATCCAGGACTAAGGTCTACCTTCTTAACAGGAGAGGCAAATCTTCCTCAGGACTGGAATTCAATGCATAATGTGGGTAATAATGTCCATACCAAAGGGTTGCTTAGAGGTTTACATGGTGCTGGGTGGTGATGAGCCTCTAGTTGAGACCTTAATACCATTGGTTAGGTACTCAGTAAATGGTGATAGTGGTGTTTTCACTGTAATATTTTTTAATTTAATCTCTATTGTATTTTTTCCATTACTATTTAATCCCCTTATAACTTCCTCCCCCTGCCCCAGCAATCACTCCACTGTTGTCCATGTCCTTGAGTCCTTTCTCCTTTTTGCTCAATCCCTCCACCCCCCAACCTGCTCCCCACCACTAGCTGTCATCTGCCTTCCATCTACAAGTCCGCCTCTGTTTTGCTTGTTAGTTCAGTTTGTTCATTAGATTCGACATACGAGTGAAATCATATGATATTTGTCTTTCTCTGACTGGCCTATTTCACTTAGCATAATGTTCTCTAGGTCCATCCGTACTGTTGCAAAGGGTAAATTTTTTTTTTATGGCCAATTGAAATTCCACTGTGCAGATGTCCCATAATTGTTTCATCCACTCATCTATACATTGACATAAGCTGTTTCCATATCTTGGTGACAGTAAATAACGCAGCAATGAACATAGGGGTGCTGAGGTTCTTTTAAATTAGTGTTTTGGGTTCCTTCAGATATATTCATAGAAGTGGGATCGCTGGGTCAAAAGGGAGATCCATTTTTAATTTTTTGAGATATCTCCATACCACTTTCTACAGTGGCTGCACCAGTCTGCATTCCCATCAACAGTGCAAAAGTGTTCCCCTTGCTCTACATCTTCGCCAGCAATTGTTGTTTGTTGATTTATTGATGATAGCTATTCTGACAGGTGTGAGATGATATCTCATTCTGGTTTTAATTTGCATTTCTCTGATGATTAGTGATGTTGAGCATCTTTTCATATGTCTGTTTGCCATCTCTATGTCCTCTTTGGAGAAGTGTCTATTCAGATCCTTTGCCCATTTTTTAAATGTGTTGTTTGGGGTTTTTTGGTGTTGAGTTTGGTAAGTTCTTTATAAATTTTTGATATTAACCCCTTATCAGATGTATCTGCAACTATGTTCTCCTATTCTGTGGGTTGTCTTTTTATTTTGTTGATGATTTCCTTTGCTGGGCAAAATGTTTTAGTTTGACGTAGTCCCATTTCTTTATGTTTTCTTCTGTTTCCCTTGCCTGGGGAGCTATATCTGATAAAAATTTTCTATGGGCAATATCCAAGATTTTGCTGCCTGTTTTCTTCTAGGATTTTTATGGTTTTGGGTCTAACATTTAAGTCTTTGATCCATTTTGAATGTATTCTTGTGTGTGTTATAAGAAAATGGTCTAGTTTCATTTTTCTGCATGTATCTGTCCAATTTTCCCAACACCATTTATTGGATAAACTATCTTTAGCCCATTGTATGCATTTGTCGAATATTAACTGACTGTAACGGTATAGGTTTATTTCTGGGTTCTCTATTCTGTTCCATTGATCTATGTGTCTGTTTTTATGCCACTACCAGGCTGTTGTGATTACTATGGCCT
Organism: Pteronotus mesoamericanus; assembly: GCF_021234165.1. Taxonomy (NCBI): domain Eukaryota; kingdom Metazoa; phylum Chordata; class Mammalia; order Chiroptera; family Mormoopidae; genus Pteronotus; species Pteronotus mesoamericanus. Next base: position 10,174,684 of record NW_026555310.1, read on the forward strand.
TGTAGTATAGTTTGATATTAGGTAGCATGATTACTCCAACTTTGTTCTTTAAAAAAAAAAAATATATATATATATATATATATATATATATATGATTATGCATTATAGGTGTCCCAATTTTTCTCCCTTTGCCCCCGCACCCTGGTACCCCCATTGCCTCCAGTATTCCCCCCCTTAGTTCCTGTCGATGGGTTGTGCATAAAAGTACTTTGGTTTCTCCATTTCCTATACTATTCTTAACATCCTCCTGTCTATTTTGTACCTACCATTTGTTTCTTAATTGTTGCAACTTTTCCTCCATTCTCCCCACTCCCCCTCCCACCAGATAACTCTCCAAATGATCTCCATATCTAAAATTCTGTTCCTTTTCCAGTTGTTTGCTTAGTTTCTTTTTCAGATTCAGTTTTTGATAGTTGTGAATTTGTTGCCATTATAATGTTCATAGTTTTGATCTTTTTTTAAAACAAGTCCCTTTAACATTTCATGTAATAATGACTTGGTGATGATGAACTCCTTTACCTTTACCTTTACTTTGTCTGGGAAGCACTTTATCTGCCTTTCCATTTTAAATGCTAACTTTGCTGGATAATCTAGGCTGGATAATCTAGAAATCTAGGTTGTAGGTCCTTGCTTTTCATCACTTCGCATATTTTCTCAGGATCACTGATGCTATGCAGCGCCTATATTGTGGTTCCTATATTTTTGAAATATTTGTTCTGATTCTGTGAAATATATCATTGGAATATTGATAGAAATTGTGTTGAATCTATAGACTGTATTGGGTAGTATGGACATTTTAATGATGTTAAATCCTCCAGTCCATGAAGATGGTATGTGCTTCCATTTATTTGTATCTTCATCAATTTCTTTCTTAAGTGTCTTATAATTTTCCAAGTACAGATCTTTTACATCCTTGGTTAAGTTTATTCCTAGGTATTTTATTCTTTTTTAAGCAATTGTGAATGGGATTGTTTTCTTAATTTCCCTTTCTGTTAGTTTGTTATTGACATATAAAATACAACTGATTTCTGGATATTAATTTTGTATCCTGCTACTTTGCTGCATTATTAATCAGTTCTAATAGTTTCTTGGTGGAATCTTTGAGGTTCCCTATGTACAGTATAACATTATGTGCTAATAGACAGTTTTGCTTATTACTTTCCAATTTGGATGCTTTTTATTTCTTCTTCTTCTCTTATTTCTATGGCTAGGACTTCCAACACTGTGTCAAATAGAAGAGGCGAAAGCAGTTATCCCTGTCTTGTCTGCGATCTTCCATTGTAATCTTGATTTAATCGTCCATCCTCCAACCTCAGCATCTGTGTCTTAGGGTCTTTTGGTTCTAGTTTGTTCTTTTGGTTCTTATCACTTTTATACAGGAATTTTTCTTGTCTTTGCCATTCACACCACTATTAAGTCCCTCTCTGGGTCAATCTATCAATCACCCAGGGCTGAGATGGTGAAATACAATTACCATGACGGTCCTTTTCCCAATAAACTGGTTCACATCTAACAGAGGCCACCACAGAAATGTAAAAATTTCACATCATTTTTTATCCTTCTCTTGAGCAACCTGCTTTTGGGTCTTTTGAAAACCTTTTAAAAACCTGATGGCAAAGGAATCAAGATGGCGGAGGACTGAGTGGAAGTCACACTGACCTCCTCCCAGGACCAATCTGGAATTACAACTAAATTGTGGAGAAACCACCTGGAACAAACAACTGAACAATAGTGAGAGAGGAGCCTTATAACCTCAGACAGACAGAAGAATCAGCTTTACAACCTGACTGGTAAGGAGTATGGTACAGACTAGAGAAGACAGGCAGTGCACCCATGGGCAGCAGTGCCAGAGGGATATTGAAACAGCCAGCTGGATCCTCCTGAGAAGAGCAGGATCTAAACAATAAGTGGGGATTTCCAGCCTACAGCAACAAAACCCAAAAAGTGCACATGTAACAACCAGCTGCAAAAAGTGGCAGTGTTGCTCTCTGCCAGAGATGGGCAGCTGGAGGCACAAAGAACCATTTAAAGGGCCAAAGCATAAATTTTTATTTGTAACCACTTAGCCTGGTCTCCAGCAAAGGTGGTGGCAGAGTAGACTAGAGACACCTGAGGAGAGACTGGGGAAGGAGGCTTTGGAGAGAAAACTGAGAGAGTGGTTGGCAGGATCTCAGTGCTGACTCATCCCCCATTCAGCAACAGCCATCTTGCTCAGGCAGAGACCATTCCCCTGAGCGGCAGCAGTGGCAGCATACCCAACAACCCCACCCCTAGGTGGGATTCTGCCCCGCCCTGTGCTGTCTAAGCCACCTGCTGAGTGCAGAGTGGAAGCCACAGATAGTAGATCCCTGGCTAACGGGGGTGCAGAGTGGTCTGGAGACACTTGAGGAGAGACTGGGGATGGAGGCTTTGGGGCGAGAATGGAGAGAGTGGCTGGGGGGGGCAGTCCTGGTGCTGACTCCTCCCCATATGGCAGCAGCCATCTTGCTCAAGCAGAGACAACTCCCCTCAGCGGCAGCAGCATGAGAGGACCCAATAACCCTGCCTACAGGAGGGACTCCACCACCCTCCCTCCCCCACGAGCTGTCTAAGCTGGCCTGCTGAGTGCAGAGTGACTAGGTTAACAGCTGAAGGAGACAGCCACAGACAGTAGATCCCTGGAAGTCTCAAATAGACTGCCTAAGGTCAGACAGGGACAACATCTGACATCATCAGAGGCAGATCCAGAAAGTAAAAACAGTGGTCTCCTACCATAGAAGTTCACACCACAAAGTCAGGAAATCAAGACAGATCAATTTAAGAAGCAGAAGCAAAAAAGAAGAGTCTCATAAATAATGGGAAGACAAAGAAACATTCCCCAGTCTAAGGGAAAGGAGGAATCCCCAGAAAGAGAACTAAATGAAATAGAGGCGGTAAACTATCAGATATTAAGTTCAAAACAGCGGTTATAAGGAAGCTCAATGAGTTCAGTGAGCTCAGAGAGAATTACAAAAAATTGCAGGGAAACTACAAGGAACTTACTACAAACTATATCAGCACGAAAAAGGACATAGAAACTCTCAACAAGATGCAAGAGGAAATGAAGAATACAATTTCTGAATTGAAGAACACAGTAGAAGGAATCAAAAACAGTCTAGATGAAGCCGAGGATCAAATCAGTGAGCTGGAGGACAAGGTAGAAAAAAGCTCCCAGAAAGAGCAAGGAAATGAAAAAAGTCTCAAAAAGAATGAAGAGTCATTAAGGGAAATGCAGGACAACCTAAAACATAATAATATCCATATAATAGGGATACCAGAAGGAGAAGAAGAGGAGGAAGGGATAGAGAACCTGTTAGAAAAAGTAATGATGAAAAACTTCCCTAATTGGAGGAGAGAAAAAGTCACACAAGTCCAGGAAGCACAGAGGGTCCCATTCAAGAGGAACCCAATGTGGCCCACTCCAAGACACATCGTTAAAATGGCAAATATTAAAGACAAACAGAGAATCCTAAAGGCAGCAAGGGAGAAAGAGGTACTAATATATAAGGGAGCCCCAATATGGCTAACAGCTGACTTCTCAAAAGAAACACTGCAAGCCAGAAGGGAGTGGCAAGAAATATTCCAAGTAATGAAAAGCAAAGGCCTGCAACCAAGACTGCTCTACCCAGCAAAGCTCTCAATGGAAGGCGAAATAAGGAGTTTCCCAGACAAAAGAAGGCAAAAAGAATACACCTCCACCAAACCAGCACTGCAAATATGCTAAAGGGACTGCTTTAAGATGAAGAAAAAGAGCCTATGAATGCCCAGTTCCTTTCACAGTTGCCAATACTTGATATTACCAATATTTTTAATACATATTAATCTGATTGTGACAATTATGTGTTATTTTAATTACTTTATTATTTGTTGAAACTAAACCTGGTTTTGTATATTTCTTGCCTATTTCTATTTTTTTTAAGAGCTTTAAATGACTTTTTGGTATTCTTTATCCATTTCTTGATTAAAGGTTTGTAGAATTTTTTCCCTAAAAAAACCCACACAACTATTAACCCTTTTTTAGGTGTATGGCAAATACTTTCCTATTCTATTACTTATCCTTTAACTTATTTTATATGTATATTACTATATAGTCTTAAATGTTTAATATAGTCATATTGTCAATATTTTACTTTATAGCTTCTGGGTTTGAATATTTTACTTCAGGGTAAGAAAAATATTAGTTTGTATTTTCTCCTAAAACTCCTTAGATTCTACATATTGATTTTTAAGTCACCTGAATATTTCTTATATAATGTGTGAAATAGTGCTCTATATTTTTTTTATTTCAAGTAATAGTGGTCCATGGACCTTATTTGTTGAATAAGCCTTATTTTCCCCATTGATTTGAAATATCAATTTAGTCATATATTACCTTGTTAGACAGATATATAAATTTGTTTCCAGAATGCTCATTATATTTCATTGATCTACTTGATTATTTCTGTGCTGGTGTCGTGTTAATTGCTGAGACTTTATAGGGTATTAAATTTTTTAATATTTTATAATTGACTTTGACATTTAAAAAAAATAAATAAAATCAATCTGCATGAAAGAAAGAAAGAAAGAGAAAAAGGAAGGAAAATGGAACTCCTGCCTTTTGTGACAATATGGATGGAACTGGAGAATATTATGCTATGCTAAGTGAATTAAGCCAGTTGGTGAAAGACAATTACCATATGATCTCACCTATAAGTAGAATCTATTCAACAAAATAAAGAACAAAATAAACCACAGGCATGGAAACATGGAGCAGACTGAAAGTGACCAGAGGGGATGGGGAAAGAGGGCAATGGGGGAAAGAAGGGGAAGGGACTCGACAAAGAACATGTATGAATCACCCATGGGCATGGACAACAGAGTGGGAATTGACTGTGGGAGCAGGTGGTGGGACTGGGATGGGTGGACGAGGGCAAAGGGGGAAAAATTAAGACAACTGTAATAGAATAAACATGATTAAAATTTTTTTAATAGAATAAAAAAATAAAAACCAAATTGCTTTGAATAAAAGAACTAAAAATAAAAAAAAGTTCATGAACTATTTGTTACAATTCTGGTGAAAGGTCAGATGGGATGAATATTAATATTAATAAATAAAATGAAGTAATGAGGCTTGGAAAGTATCTGTTGATAACAATTATCTACATTCGTCTGTGTTCTCTCCACTCACTTTCCTTTTCTCATTACCATAGAAAACTGAGAAATGAAATATGCAAATTCAGTGTTATCTAATTTGAAAAAGAAGAGTTGTATTAAGGAGTTATATTATTATAAGGAAGGAAACTCTCCTTAAGTACTATTTTCTCATTCTAGAATATCATCAATTCTTATCCAGATTTTCTGTCAAGAAAGACATTTTTTCCCTTGTGCCTGACTTCTGTCTCAATCCATGTGCCACTTAAAAATGAAGGGACATTTACACATTTATTCAAGGCACTCTTTATGTCTGATTTCAATATTAAGAGTAACTTTTTTCCGATGCCAAATAAAGAATAGAACTTCAACCTAAAAAAATGAAAATGTTTTATTTTGACAATTAAGTCAAAATGAATTTTAATCCTCATGATTTGTTCTACTTTCTAAGACTTTTGTAGTCCTCACATGATTTCCTATAGTGTCCTATTTTATCTCTCTTTGCTACTTTTATTTACCTAATAATCTAAGGATCATAGTACTCTGAATTTTAAATACAAGACATCCTCTTGTATTTAACTGAATTAAATGTTTTTTGTTATATCAAATCTGGCCTTCTCCATAGAATCAAATAAGTAGACAAACACAATTGCTACTAGTTGTGTGTTGGAATTCACTCAGCTTCATTTATGCTTTCTTGAAGACTTCTGTTTTGCCCCTTTCACCATTCAGTTGCTCCAGCAAGAATTTATTGAGCCCCTACTCTATGTGTCAGCATATGTAAATGAAAAGTAAAACATAATTCCTAACCATAAGAAGAGAACAGTCTACTTGAGATTTACTTAGTTTTGACCCTTTGCAAAGCACTATATTAAAGTGTGTTCACATATCAACAGTCATATAACAGTCCACAACAGAATATTAGAGTTTAAGAGAATTACTTTGGATTCAGTTCCATTGATGTTCAATGACAGTCATCAGCCACTTTGTTCACCATGCCCAACATCCTCTTCTAATTTTATAATTTAACTGATTCCATCTATGCCCAATGAAAGGCATAGCCTTGCTTTACAGCATGGCCCTTCCTACCCCCAACAAGAGTTTCTAGGATCAAATTGTCCATACTTGATTAATAGAGGGGATCCATAGACTAAGAGTAGCCAACTATTCTTTCTTTCTTTCTCTCTCTCTCTCTCTCTCTCTCTACACACACACACACAAACACACACACACACACATTTTTTTAACTAACAGATAAAGAGACTATAGTTAAGCTGTAGTGATCACTGGACCTGTGAGACCACTTATAGACAAGGCAAAGCCAAGTGTGAGGAGGAGATGAAGAGAGAATGAGCATTGTGGTAGATAACCAAAATGACCAAGATTCTCCCTATCTCTGTAGACATGCACCTTTGCAACATGAGTTTGTAGCTTCTCACATCAAGGTGAAGATTTTTTTCTCCATATTCTGAATCTACACTTGAGCATGGGGATTGCTTTGGTCATGTGACACAAACAGAAGCTGAAAAAGAACTCCTGCACTGGAGTTCGCCTATCTGTACCTGGTCTTTGGAACCATGAGACCATGATGTGAAGAAGCCCAGGCTAGCTTACTGGAGGATGAGCTCATGGACAGCAGAGATGGTCTGCCCAGCTGAAGCCCCGCCCACACACACACACCCCCCACACCTGATACCCCATCCGTACAACCGGCCTGCCAACTGCCAGGTATGTGAATGAGACCATCCATCCCAGGCCCAGCTGAATAACTGGCTGTCTATAGATACCAGCAGAACCAGTCCAAACCTGAAGAAACTCCCAGCTGACTCATGAAATTAGAAGAAATAATAAAGGTTTGTTGTTTTAAGCCATTTAGTTTGGAGGTGTTTTTGTCTGGTTTGCTAAGATTATGTGGAACAAAAACTTGGTGACATCAGTATTTTTTCCATCCCGTTATGCTGCTACGAGTACACGGTGAGCCTGTCATTCCTATGACTCCCGCTTTCCCACCACAAAGGCGTGCATGTGACACAGGCTGGCCTAACAAACATCCCATGCCCTGGGAAGAGTAGTGGCCCACACCAGGTAAGGACAATGAGAGTCTCTTTTTCTCAAACTGCACTTTATAAGAGCCTGCCTAAGAATAAAACCAACACAGAAAAAGCAAACCAGGAGATAAAAAAGACATCAATTTTTAATAACATCATGTGAATTCCTAGATCTAACCACACCTGAAGTCCTTGGACTTCACAGTCACTGTTTTGTTTAATCTGTTTTAAGTTGATTTCTGACTCTCACAACTCAGACCTAATGCACTATGTCTTCTCAAGCTGTTTAAAGTGCAGTATGTATGTGATCTCCATCCATTTGACAGAGGTCAAAGATGTAGTCTCTTATATTTCTCTCTCAAAAGATCAAGGCATTAAAAACAATATTGGGACAGCCCTCAAAGAACCACAGAGAGAGAAGCCTTATGGTCAGTGGTATCACTGACAAATCATAACAACACATATTATCTCTGAAAAACAATAAAAAAAGAAATATATGGCAATGATTATAAGGCAGTTACTACATTTTCTGACTCTGCACACATCTGTCATCCTTCAGAAACTTAAATTTCCAATTCCTCTCCTTTATTCTTAATAAGTGGTACTCTTCATGAGGTAGAAATTGGCTTTTTTTCCTTTCTTGCCTTAAAATTAGCACCTCCTATGAATAATGGAGCATGAGCAATGTTGCTTGGGCCACATTGCATTCATTCTATTTCCTTTGGTTACTGAATATTCATTGCCATTAAGGAGTTACTTCTGGACATAATCTGAGGAGCACTGAGTGGCCCAAGCCAAGCCAGTCACATACTCCTCCTGGGAATTTGAATACTGAATAGAAGGACAAGAAGGCAAAAAAACAAACAAACAAACAAAATTTCTTTTCATATATTCTTTCAAATTTGTGTTTCAGGTTTCTTTGACTATATTTGCAGAAGTAGAATTGCTGAATGATGCAGCAGTTTCAATACTAATTTTCAGAGGTAATTCCATACTGCTTTCCAACAGGGGCTACACCAGTCTGCATTCCCACCAATAGTGCATGAAGGTTCCCTTTTCTCCACATCCTCACCAAAACTTGTTTGTTGATGTATTGCTGATAGCCATTCTGAGAGGTGTAGGTAATATCTCATTGTGGTTTTAATTTAGGTTTCTCTGACGATTAGTGATATTGAGCATCTTTTCTTACGTCTATTGGCCATCTTTTGGAGAAAAGATGTCCTTTTTTGGAGAAGTGTCTATTCAGGTTCTTTGCCAATTTTATAATTGAATTTTTTGGGTTTTTTGATATTGATTTGCTTTTTGATGTTGAGTTGTATAAATTCTTTAAAAATTGTGGATATTAACCCTTTATCAGATGTAACATTGGCAAATATGTTCTCCTAGTCTGTGGGTTGTGTTTTCATTTTATTGATGGTTTCCTTTGCTGTCCAAAACTTTTAAGCTTAATGTAGTCCAATTTGTTTATTTTTTTCTTTTGTTTCTCTTGCCTGAGGATATATATCAAAGAAAATATTGATATGAGAAATGTTTGAGATTTTACTGCCTTTTTGTTCTAAGATTTTTATGGTTTAGAGTCTAACATTTAAGTCTTTAATCCATTTTGAGATTTTTCTTGTGTATGGTGTAAGAATGTGGTCTAGTTTCATATTTTTGCACATTATCTGTCCAATTTTCCCAGCATGACTTATTAAATAGACTATTTTTACCCCATTGTATGTTTCTTGCCTCCTTTGTCAAATATTAGTTATATAGAGGTATGGGTTTATTTCTGGGCTCTATTCTTTTTTATGCCAGTACCAGGCTATTTTAATTAATATGGCCTTGTAGTATAGTACGGTATTTGGTAGTGTGACTCCTCCAACTTTGTTCTTTCACAGATTGCTGTGACTATTCAAGGTCTTTTATATATTTTTCATAAATTTATTCTTGTCCTGTGAAATGTGCCATTGGTACCTTGATAAAAATTGTGTTGGATCTATATATTGCTTTGAATAGTATCAACATTTTAATGAAGTTAATTCTTTCTATACATGAACACAGTACCTACTGCTTCCATGTATTTTTGTTTTCAATTTGTCTCTTCAGTGTCTTACAATTTTTTGAGTATAGGCCTTTTACATTCTTGGTTAAGTTCATTGCAATGTTATTTACAATAGCTAAGTCTTAGAAGCAGCCCAAATGCCCATTAGTAGATAAGTAGATAAAAAGGATGTGTTATATTTACACAGTGGAATACTACTCAGCTGTAAAGAAAAAGAAGAAGGAAGGGGAGGAGAATGAGAAGAAGAAGGAGGGGGTGGAGGAGGAGGAGGAGGTGAAAATCCCACTTTTTGGAATAGCATGGATGGACCCGGAAAGCATTATGTTATGTGAAATAACCCAGTCAGAGAAAGACAAGTACCATATGATTTTGCTTCTATGTGGAACATAATGAACAAAATAAACTAACAAGCAAAATAGAAACACACTCATAGATACAGAAAACAGAATGACAGCTGTCAGAGGGGAGGGGGTTTGGGGAGTTGGGTGAAAAAGGTGAAGGGACTAAGCAAAGGATAAAAACCTCATAGACAGAGACAACAGTATGGTTAGCAGAGAGAATGGGGGTGGGAGGAAGGAGAGGGTAAAGGGAGGATAAATGGTGATGGAAGGACCCTTGAGTTGGGGTGGTAAAAACTCATTTCACTACACAGATGATGTGTTATAGAATTGTACACCTGAAAGCTATATAATTTTATTAACCAATGTCACCCCCAATAAATTCAAAAGGGAGGGAGGGAGAGAGGGAGGGAGGAAAGGAAAGGAAAGGAAAAAAGAGAGACAGAGGGAGAGGAAGGAGGGAGGGAGGGAGGGAGGGAAAGAAAGAGGAAGGGAGAGGAGGGGAACAGAGGGAGCAGAGAGGAGGGGAGGGGAGGGGAGGGAAGGGGAGAGGAAGGGAAGGGAAGGGAAGGGAAGGGAACATTTGTTTCTTTGTTTCAACAGCATCACCTTGACAAAACCTTCATGTAGTTTTTGCAACTTTACCCCACAAATGTTCCTATTGGTACTTTGAGCCACCTAATATCCTGCTAATAGATTCATTTCACTACTGAAGTTCACCAGAGCTCTTTACTGTTGCTTACACTAAAGAATGTTGTAGCAGAGCAGGCTAACTCTCCACCACGTATCTGTGCTCCCCTTCCAGAAATTGTTTTTCAGAGATGCTTCCAGTCAGGACTCCATTTACAAGTGCCTTGCAAGCCTTGTGTGTTCATTTGACTAGTTCTCATTTATAGAATGTAAATGTCAGTGATTTGTGTAACTTTCATGCCCCACTGGTAAAAAAGTAGGTGTGGCTTCTCCACCCTTTCTTTTTTCCTGTGTGGGATAGAGTAAAAGTTGACACCCAGGGCAACCTTGGATATCACATGTTGAAAATGGTAGGTCTTCCATCAGTGGGGGTCCCTGAATAACTGGGTGGAGCAAAGCTCAACATCCCCCACACACACCATGACCCTCACCTCCATCACCTCTTGCACATTATAAAATACTATAGTTGCATTAAGCCATGGAGATTTCAAATTTTATCTATTATAGCAGCTGGCAGCACTTTAATAAGAGCCCAGCCAATACAAATGAAAATGTGAAAGTATTTTTATAAGCATTTTGAAGACTCTGAAACAACTGAGGAAAGCCTGCTTGGCAGAGCCAAGAGTCATCTGACGCTTCTCCCGGTGATCCAGCTGCCAGGATGCCAGACACTGACCCTCCTGCTCACCCTGCCCCAACTCGTCTTTCCTAACCAGCAGAAAATGACATTGTCTCTCTCTTCAGCAAGAAACTATGTATGCTGTCCAAAGTGAATTAAGTTTTGAGGTCAGTGTGGCCCTATTAATGACATCATGAAGCTATCTTAACAGTTCTGCCTTCTTACTAGTACTTTTGGAGCCTTCGAAGGGACTCAAAGCCAGAAAGATGCACATTGGACAGATCCAAAATAACAAGTAACTAATATGTCCTCTGAGAGAAAGACCTTGGAAAGAGGCTGGAGAGTTATGGTTTCTATTAGTGTGTTTAATCGTGCTTGCACGGGTCTAAGAGCATTGAGATACAGTCTTCAAAAGTTCTAAGTTTTTCACACCTGAGTACATTAACTACATTAAGCAAAATGTTTGTCTTCATTTTTTTTGCTTATAATTCTCTCACTAGTAATAAATTACCAAATAGTAATTTGTAGCTGTGAGGATAGAGGATCAAAATGAGTAAGAGATGTTTATCTAAAGACTTCTGAGTGTTTTCTGGGCACTGGGTCGGTAACTGTCCCTCAGCCTGACTCCCGGGCCCCAGACCCCACTACTTGCATTTTGGGGAGAATGTCTGTTTGAGGGAAGAGTGGGTACTGAATTAGCACAACCTCATTTGAACCACAGCTCTGCCATTACTGACATATAAATGCTAACCTCCTTGTGACCACTTTCCATAGCTAACAATGGAGCTGTGATACTTTTCTGGCCTCCCTCAACAGAGATAGGAGAGGTGAAAATTCATACTGCTCTAGAAGCCGGGCTATGTGGAGCTTCCTCGTTCCATGTGGTGATATAATAATTGCCCTACAGCTTTTGTCTTCTTACCAACTTTTAACAAGGTGGGAGTCAAAAAGTGAATCTTCTTCTCCCCATTTCCTCAGCCATAAAACACGTAAAATAACATAGCCATTTCCATATATCTGGCAAGGTTTTTAAGTGCCTTATGTACTGCAGTGTCATCTGTCAACCCTCATACCTCAAAATTTTGTGGGGTTCTTTCAGAACTTGTTGAGGGAATTATTAACACAGTCCCATTATCTTCCCTCCAGAAGGGACTCTGAGTACTCTCCTATAAGCTGAAATTTACCAAGTCAACCATTCTTGAATTGCTAGAATAACCACTTTATGATTGTTTCTGTTCTCTCTCAAGTGTTGTTTACCTTTACAAAGTTCTTTGTGAATATCTTTGTCTTCAGAGTATGGTAGCTATAATAGACTGGTTATTTTTGCACTTATTTTTCTCTGCCTTTTCATAATACAGTTCTGAACTATTTACAGCCAGTTCTGTATTTTGGTACTAGGGATTTGCAAGTATCTGGTGTGTGTGTGTGTGTGTGTGTGTGTGTGTGTGTACATATCTTCCATTTCTATCAGCATCGAAAATGGTATTTGCAAAATTTTTTTCTTGTGAGGTTGGCATTTAGAGTTAAGACATTTTGGGAAAAGATTGTTAACAACATAAAAAATGCAAAGGGATTTACATTAACTATGTGTGGTTATGTGTTTGATTCTGTAAAGATCTTAAGATATCAGATTCTTAAAAGAGCTTAAGAAATATTATCTGATGATAACTTTGATGATTTTGATGCTACACTTTCTAAAAACATGATGTAAATTCATGTCCACTAGATATCATAGTGTCTCCTTTGAAGCCACCTTGTCAAGACCCATTTGTAACCTTTTTATGGGGTTCACAACTCTTTGTTCTTACTTGGAGATTTCATTCCCATTACAGACCATGAATTAAAGTACTCCAAGATAACCATTTGAGGAATATATTTCCATTATGAAAACTTATTGGATAATACCCAGTATCCTTGTTTCTAGTTCTTATAAAGAGTTCTTTTCTTTCTCCAAAACCTCAAAGCCCTACTTTACCTAATTGGTCAGTGCCCCATACATTTCTCATTTTCTAACACAAATCTCCTTTGAAGTGATAACATTAAAAATCACATATATATTTTCTCCTTCAATCTGAAAAGTTACAGTTCTGTATGAAATTTAATATTATATCAGGTTTTAACACAAATCATCACCAAGCTATGAAATCAACACCTTGAAAGGGCCCAGGTTTAACCTTAGAGAATTTACTTTGAATTTAAGCTACAAGCCTCAGAAGGAAAATACACTGAAAGACTGCTATAACATAGACACTCTTATTTGTCCGACCATTGTTGTTTTTCCTCTATCTGTAGGATGTGGGGAAATGCCTAGAGGAAAGGAAAAAGAGGGAGAGGAAGGAAGAGAGGGAGGGAGGGAGGGAGGAAGGAGAGAAGAGAAAGAGGAGAAGTGGGAGGAAGGGAGGGAGATGAGGATTACTGTCTAAGTTGTCAGAAAGTTGACTTATCCTTCAGTAGGCAAGGAGGCAAGTTCCTTGCCACTTCTCATGATTTTTTGGTGCTTCTCAGCACCTTGGAACACACAGGGTAATAGTTCTACAGGGGAAATTCCCCAGCAGAGCAATCACTTCTGAGTCTTCACATTTTGGAAAAGAAAAATTGAAAGTCCTTTGTTTTACAAGGAAACAAATATATGTTGTGGGAGTTGACATGTCTATGCTTCCCTTCATATATATGACACATGATTCTCCCAGGCCAGACCAGAGAGTTTAGCTGCTCTGATTCAACAATATTAAATGTAAGAGACTAGCCATACTATACTCTGAAGTGGTGCAATCAACATTCTGCCATTTCTGTGCTTTTGTCTACATAAATAATCAAGTGAGAGAAATCTAAAGAAAATCTTCATTTTTCTGGGTTGTGATAACATAATGAGCTCAATTTCCATAAACCAACCAAGAAAATGAATCTTATAACGTATGTAGAAATCATGTAAGGAATTATGTTGAATTTTTCACTTTTGGGCTTATAAGACAGCCCTTGTGATGTTGCCTGAAGAACATTGTTCCAATACATAAACATGGTGAGGACATGTACCTTTCTTCATGGAAGAGACCATTTTCCACTGAGTTCCATTTCTCCACAGAAATTATTTCCCAAAAGAAGGGAAATAAACACCTTCCAAACCTACTGATGTGTGTTATCAGGGTGCATAAGGAAGGATTTGTCAAGAGGTCACCGACTTCACCAACTTTGTTGTTCCCACTTGCCAGACTGACTAAACCGAAGAATTCCTCTTCTTCAAATACATTCTTCCTGTTGTCTGGACTATGAAAAGTCAGTGGATATTAATATGTTTGGCTCTGTTTTTCTGGCAAAATAGACACTCTAAGCTGTACTCCAGAAGAAACCTTTTTTCTTGCCTTCTGGCTTTCTATGAATAGGTTAAATCAACTCATACATTTTTTAAAAGTCAGTGTTCAACTGATATACTGAGATTCTGATTTCTCAGAGCTACAGTGAAATATGTGTTGATTTTTTTATTCAAAAAAGGTAATTTGTTTTCACATTTTAAGAAATTCTTTTAAAGTACAATTCAGGCAAAATTTCAGCTATGCCACTTTAGCTTTCGGCAGTATTACTTTAATGAGAAATAAAGTTAGCCTCACTGAAATACTTAATTTTTAATGGGAACAAAAAGAGTTCAGTAATCTAACTGAGGATAAACTTAGATCCTGTAAACATTAATAATTCCAAATAAGAGTAAGTACTCTTTGATTCATTAAAAATTGTATTCATGCAATATCTTCAAATTTATTTTTTTCCTTTCCCATCTAAAGCCCAGTATCATGTCTGCTCCTTTCCTCCCAGTGTATATTTTCTGTCTGTTCTCTGGGTTATAAATGCCCATCTCTTCCAAACAGAAGCAACTATATCTTCAGCCTGGCTGAGTATTAATAAAGCCTTGTCTCCAAGCTGGGCAGAGAATGCAGGAAGCATGAACCACCATGGCTCAGGTTCGATCACTATAGGCATCTCTGGGACTGGAACAGAAAATTCAGTGATGAAATAAGGTCAGGCACGAAATTAATCATCCTCCCAAGGACATTTCCATCTAAGCACTGTAGACCTTGGGCCAAAGAAGCCAAGATATTTATTCCTCTCTTTATTGGAAAAAGAAGAGAAAGAGAAAAACAATTCAAGGAGACAAATGCAAGGCTCACTTTGCTCTTCTTGCCCTCATTCTGAGAAAGTTTCAGAGTATATTTCCACCACAGGGTGGTGTTTGTTTGTTTCCTTGTTTGCTTGCTTGCTTGCTTGCTTACTTGCTTTTTTCATCCTGTCTTTTTGCCCTAGGTCAGTTGGCCAGTTTCATGATTTGGCTGGAAACTTTTCTCCACCCTCAACACCCAGCTCAATTTCATCTGGTTTCTACTTTGCCTAGATGTCACTTTCTCTAAAAAGCCTTGCTGATTTTTCAAAACTATACTAGGTACCCCATTCAGTGCTGCCAAGGCCTTTATCTCATTGTCTTTCAATTGCCTACCTGGAATATCCTTGAGGACTAAGACACAGGCTGGCATGTGGAAGGGAGAGACCAGAGAAGGAGGGCTACATATACAGTTACTGAGGAAATGAATAAATCACAATTTTACCTTCCCATTTTCTCCCACCCTCCTCTTATCATTGATTTCTTTTCTTTTAAAGCTACCTTCAAGATTGCAAAGATGGGAGAGTTGTAGAGAAAAAGAGACACTAAGGGTGGTTTCAGAATCCCCAGAAGCCCTAACTCTATTATAGTACTCTTCATGCTACCTTCAACTGAGTTTCTCCTCCAGCACCTTTCAGATGCGTTGTAAGGGCAAAAACATAACATACTAGAAAGCAGCCTATAAACTTTAAAATGTCATTCAAATATAAAGTATTTAGAAGCATTATTTTCCAATTCCTATTGGTTGAATATAACACTCACTATGGTTGGATGAAAGTTATCATCAAAACCTTTTGTAATTGTGATATTAATCCTACTGAATGTATTGATCAAGATTATCAGAATAGATGGAAAAGAACATGAGTTGGTGCCACAAATATTTAGATATCTGAAATCCAATTCAAGAATCAAGAAAGTGTCTCACCTCCATTGGGCCCAAGGTCATGTTACCTGGAACCATACACCCTCTGGATTCTAAACCTACCTGTTAGGGAGCCTTATTCCTTTATCACTGTCCACATAAACACCTTGTCTTCTCTGGTCCACACATATTGTTCTTCTGAACCTCCGCATGGGCTGCCCTTTCCTCTATCTAATATTATCAGTCTCAAGTACATATTTTCCTTTGTGGTAAGCCTTTTCCACCAGGTCACACATGAAATCCATTCACAGTGGAGAGTATACTCACATATTCATTGATTCATTCCTTCATTCCATAAACATTTATTGGTCTCCTACTATGTGCAAGCACTACTGTTGATGTTGTGGGGAATACCAAAGTGAATGAGACCTGCTCTGTCCTCAGAAAAACTTATATTCAAGGAAGGAAGACACAGACTAAACAAAGAACTGTTATTTGATGTTGGTATGGAAGAGAAATAGAAAAGTACTCTAAAAAGGTTCAATTAATGTACTATAGCAACACAATAGAGTGATAGTTTCTAGTCATGGCAACTAGGGAAAGCTTCAGAGAGCAAGCTAATTTGAGCAAAGTCTTGAAGAAGAGAAGCAAATAGAGATTAACTTACTCCAGGCAAAGGGAAAATATGAGTAAAGGAACAGAGCCCTTTGGAGAATTATGAGTGGTTTGGCAAAGAGCATGCGGAGAGATATAGCAGGACTTTAACCTGGAAAAATTAAATTGCAGTCAAACACAAGTTTCTTGTGGCTGTGAGATATTTACAATTATTTTACTCAGACAAGGTAAGCATAGCCCTCAAGTAAACTGAGGGGATAGTAAATGAACATTTATTCATCCAATAAGGATATACAGAACATTAGTTGGGACTGCGCCAGGGGCTGGAAATAGAGCAGGAAGCATGAAAGCAGCTTTACCCTTGAGGAGAGCCACAGTGTGATGGTGAGACTGGCTGATAGGTAATTGTGGTACAGTGCAGCAGTGGAAATACAAGAGTGCTAGCCTGGGTTGGGGGGTGGGAGGGGTGTTGCTAGGTAGTTGGGAAGGAGAGGTAGAATCCAAACTTCACACTCCGTAAGAGAAGACCTGGTGTGTCTCATTCACCTCTCTACCTCTAGTGATAGGAAAGAGCCTGGTTCACAGGAGATATTTGATAAATA
Organism: Pteronotus mesoamericanus; assembly: GCF_021234165.1. NCBI lineage: Eukaryota > Metazoa > Chordata > Mammalia > Chiroptera > Mormoopidae > Pteronotus > Pteronotus mesoamericanus. Next base: position 10,191,797 of record NW_026555310.1, read on the forward strand.
TCAAATTGATTGAATAAACTAATTAATTAATATGATAGGAAGTTCCACCTATATCTCAAATCATAAGAACAAATAGGGAGAGCCTGCTGAGGTAGTAAGAAGGTTGCCTATGGAAAACTTTCATTAATACAGACAAGAGTGACCTGTCATCCCAATTTCTTTAATTTTTTATTTACCCTACCCACACAAATTTATTCCAGTCATTTGCTCAGCCTCCACTGTTGCCAATGTGCTGAATTCAATGTCCTTTATTCTGTAAGGCACAGGTCCTAGCACTGGATTTAATACAAAGTAGGTACTCAGTAAAGGCGTATTAGATGATTGGGTGGGTACATTGGTGAATGGGTGGATGGAGAGATTAATGACAGGATGGATGAAGGACTGAGTGAGTGAATCATTCATCTACAAGAAGCCTACATATATAGAAGAAGCTCTATATAATGTTACTTCACTATGTGTATTTTTCTGGTCTATTGAAGTGACAGGAAAAAATGTCAACAAAATTTACATAGCATTTTAAACAAAGATGCATGAATGTTAATGATATAGACCCTTGTCTAAGAATTACTGCTCTCATCAAAATAAAGGAGCAAAACCACAAGTTCCACAATTAAAATACTTAATATATCATATGCTAGTACCTTAAAGAAAGTGTTAAGCACCATTCAGAAAGAATATCCACTAATAATTAACTATTAAAACCATGTAAGGGATTTTTTTTATCCTTGAAACATATGTTTCCTTGTAAAAAAAAAAATCCACATAGTCTCAAATATATTAGTCTTACCCTCATGATTCAACATTCTAAATGCAAAACTTAACTATTATCCATATAAAGCATCTGCTTTCCATATATGCCAATTTTTTCAGTTCTTCAAATATCATATTTTAATGATATCTAAGCTTTTCTCATGTTCAAGGCCAGCAGTCAATGAATTTCCATGACATTTAATTAGACGTCTAAAAAATCTTAGATTCAATGGTAATAATTATATTAGTAATATGTGCCATGTATTAACATCTACAATGCTTTACCCTAAGCTAATCGCACAGAAAAACATTTCTAATATTCACGATTTACAACACAGTCACAACTGTCACCAAAAATACTTCCTTCGAAACTTCCAAGCTAACCTTGGCCCGTATATACGAATAATCGTGGTGTAAATGTGTAAACCTCTCTAGAGAGCACTACAGACTGCTTCAACAGTCTCAAAATCTGTGTTCCCTTTAATCTAGAAATTATAAAAATAGGAACTTAACCTGAGAAAATAATTAAGGACAAGTTCAAAGTTTTCCTCAAAGGAAAATTTAACCTAGGATTTTTATAGTAGCAAAATATCAAAAACAATTTAAATGTCCAGCTACAACCATGGAAAATTACATCATATAAAAACATTTATGGATGTTAATATCAACTCCTAGGTTACAATTAAGTGCAGAAAGTATGTTATAAAATAGTATGTAAAATGATCCAAATATGTGCTTGTTTTGAGCACACATGGACACGGGACCTGCAAGGACAAAGCCCAAGGTACTAATCGTGACTATTCTAGGTAATAGGAGTATAAAGAACTCTCCATTTCCTCCTTTACATGGATCTGTATTTCCTATCTCATTTTTTTCACAGTGAACATCACTTTTACAAATTAAAATGAAGTTATTTTAATTTTTTTTAAATACAGTTTTAGCTTTTAGAAAATTTACTCACATCACAAAGAGAATAGCCCACAATTTCAGTCTGTTGCCAGAGTCAGTGGGATACTTTAGCCACCTTGTCTTAATAAAGAGTCCCTGGCTTTCCACCTCAACATTTTACGTCCCTACAAATTCATAATGTGTGCTGTTTTAAAAAGTTCAAAATGTTCATATCTTGAAAAATTATAATGTGCCGTTTCCATTCTTTCCCTTTTCTCTTGGTCACCCCTTCTTTCATTTGTAATTGATTTGATGAGAGTTGGGTTGACTAAACTCTGAAATCTACCAATGCTCCAAAGACTTTCTTACTAAAAGGTTTAACTCCATTCATAACATACAAGTATCAGTTTCCACGGTGACATTCTGCCACCTAAAACAAAAGAAAATCGAAGACTTAAACTGTACCATTCTTATTCATTTCTAATTGTTGTTTCCCGTTTGAAAGAAACAGATGCTTCTGCAATGAACCCACATACAAGTCCATTTATATGAGCAAACTTCTTAAGTGATGAAAACATTCATAGACATCCATTCCATCATCTTTTTAAGTTTAGTGGATCATATTTTCCAGAAAGTGAAGAATATTGGAAGAAGTCCAACAAAGACCAGAGCAGGGTCACCATATATCATAAACTTTCAAAATGAATTTCACTTTCAAATATTTTGATTTTCAGCCTTTTAGTTTGGAAAATATTATTTTCTGAGGTACATAACTAAGCTCTCCAAACAACACCACAATGAAAAAGGTATCTCTGACCTGTTTCCAGGTAAGATAATCTCCTTACCTTATTACCTTACCTTTAATAAGGAGATTGAAAAAAATCAACATCCTTATTAAAATCTCAACTTTGGGGTTGGTTTGTTTGTCTGTTTATTTGGTTTTTTGTTTGTTTGTTTATTTCAGTCAGATCATTTCTTAAAGCAAGGGTGAAAAATTATAGACACATAAAATTTTAATCTATAAAAATACTGAAATATCAGAAACAAGGAGGAAATGTCAGTCAGTATGCGTGTCCAAAAATTTTATATAGCACAGTGACCTCTGAGTCAGACAAAACTGGGTTCACACTCCATAACTGGCCATTTTCTAATAGTGTCAACTGGGGCTAGGTACTTAACCCCTGAAAAGCCTGGTTACCATCTTTTTACCATCTTCCCTGGTAAAAAGGCTCCTAAATGGACCTACCCAACAAGGTCTTCATTTTAAAGCAAATTAAATGAGATAGTCCATGTACAACACTTCTCAGAGTGCCTGCCACACAGTAAGCACTTCATAAACATACGTAGGTTGTCACCATTTCTGAGACATCGCCATCTGTTCTGTAGTCTGGTTATTATGAACTGGACGTAGATCCTAAGACATCAAAAAGATGGCAATGCCTATGAATTGCATAATGATTTTCAGTGGTAAATAAAGTGCTATTCTGCCCTCCCTATACCACAGTCTGACCTTGAAAGTGTTTTCCAGAGTCTGATGAAAGTCACAGGAGCTCAGGTCTGCAGTCACAAAAGGAATGTCGCTCTTAAAAGCTTACGGCAGACCACAGATATGGGGCAGTTAACTTATCAAGAGGAAATGGGCTCTGGTTTTCTTTGCAGGCCTCAGATCCAGGAGCTGCAAAGTTGAGTCACCAGCTTGCTATCTGACCCTAGGCCAGCCACTTAACCTCTCCCTGACCCCATTTCCTTACTTAAAATCAACTCTCTGCTCATGTTGCATTCAAGTCATTATCTCTGCCCGCAAAAATTGGTAGTGACTAAGGTGTCTCATAGATTTTGAAAATTAATTATTCAGTGTGTTGGGTTTACAAAATAGAGCTGTGAAGGGTTTGGAAATAAAGAAGTCCAGCTCTGCTTTTTGGTGTTCTATTATTATTGTAAGAGCTCTCTTCCTGGAATAAAATCACCAACCCAGACAATAAGCTTTTTTTGACTCCGTGACCTTACTTGCTGATGAAGCTTCTTGTATTAGTTATTTCTGGGAGTGATAGAATGGAAGGGAACAAGAGCCCCTTTGTCAGAATGTAGTCAAGAGGGAAATAAATTTTAGTTACTTAAAGAGAGTTTAGCACAAACTAGGCAGTGTCATTTGTTAGAGAACTAAACCAGGAGATTGGATTATTGGGTTTTACACTCAGCCACTGTCACACTACTTCAAGTAGAAGTATTCCCTGAACTAATAAGCTGTCCCAACTACCTACTTACACAAAATAACTGTGCCTACATACCCCCAAATAATCATCCAGACACTTTTCTCATGTTCCTCAGATCTATTGTGAACACCTTGAATGCAGAGGTGTTTTGTGTTTGGTTTTTTGTCCCCAATCACACAACGGCCAGCTCCATATGCATTGTTGACAAAAGAGGTGACAAGAGAAATTAAATGTCTAGTGTTAAAGCTAAAAGTAACTGAAGTTTATCCTACTTGAGAATTTTTTTAAACATCAACCATCTACAATATAAAACATTATGAAATATTCTACACTTTTTCCTGCCTTTTTGCTGACTTGACCTCAGCCACACTTCCATTGATTGATTTCCTGGACTCTAATGAGTTTTTTGTTTCCTCACTTGCTACCAGAGCAGCCCTTCCTCCTTCTAATTTGGTCCTTTGGAGCTACTGAGAAATTAAATTAACAAGGCGTTGCAGTTAAAGTTAAGTTCAGCTGTGAGTAACAGACACTCTAAGCTGTGGTAGCTTAAACACAAAAGGTGTATTTGTTTGTGTAAAGGAAGTGTAGAGGTCAGAAATCCAGGGAAGAGGACTCCACAATGCCATCCAAGCCCTTCTGTCTTTGCTCTGCCCTACGTGACTTGTCAGAGAATAAGAAGTCTGCTGGAGCTCTATTTCTGCACCGTTTCATGCAGCAAAAAGAAAAAAGGGAAGAATAACAAAAGAGTATGACTCTTCTTTTTCCAGAACCATTCTGGAAATCCTACCGACATTTCTATTACATTTTACATTATATGGGCCAAAAATTAGCCACATGGCATGATTCTCCAAACCAGTATATTACATATATATTCAAAGACTCTAAAGGCTTCTGTTTATTTACTTTACTATTATTTCATTGTCCTCAAGATGTAGAGATTACTGGAAATCTGACCTTCGGATTAGCAGCAATTATCCTGAACTCTCAGGAATGGAGCGGTTAAAGTACAGTGTTATCACTCTGTGTTTGTGCTAGATGACAAGATGTCGTCTTCTCTGGAAATTCAAAGGCCATGTTTTTTAATCTCTTAGAAATCCATACCATATTTTAAAAACATAAATATGATATGCATTCCTTTATTCATACTTTTAAAAATTAAATTAGATATTAAGATTTTAAATAATTCAGGACATAATAATCTTAGAATATATTTTTCTAAATATACACTCCATACACACCAGTGAAGATCCTGAATTCACACCTGCCACACTACCACCACCTGCTTTGAGAATCACTATTTAAAGGCAAAGGCAAGCAACAGATGGACACAAAGTGTTGGTAGGTGGTTTCACAAGAGGGCTGGGCAGATTGAGAGGATGAATGAACTCACGCTTCTGGATCCAGATCAGTTCATTTAGCCTGCTGATTTATTGGCCACCAAATTGGAGAGGTAAACTGGAGCTCTGACCCAAAGCACCTGTAGCACTGTATTGATTCAGCCTGACTAAAACAGAGACATTAAAGCTAATGAGCCCACATCAAATAGATAATGCATTTAAACCAAATGCAAGAAGATGTCATATTTCATAGAGTAGAGAGCTATGGGGATACATATTTAGAACTTCTAATTACATGTAGATGGCTCCTCATATTTCGGGGACCCAGGCCCTTTGTCAAATGCATGAGTAGACCTGATACCCTGGTAGGCGGAAACCAAGAGATGATGAGAGTGTGAAATGGTCAGAGGAAGGGAACATCAACTAGTTTGGTGCTTTCCAATCTGTAGATAAAAAATCTCAGAGGAGGCCTATAAACTATTGCAAAGATCTTCAACTCCTGTGTGCAATAAGCACTTTGCTCTAGACTGAAAAAAGTACAGTCGCTGTCATGACGGGATGATAGGGAGTCCCAGAATATACCCAAAAGTACATAAAGCTATCACAAAGAAATCTCGCAGAAGAGCATCATCTCAATCTCTCTGAAAATGCTCAGAATCTGGTAGGGAGAGGTCAGCTTCAGGTTTCTGATTCTGTGGGGCATTTCCTGTACAGGGGTGGGCAAAAGGAGGCTCACAGTTGTTTGTATGGAAAAAGACATGCAGGTTATGATTATTACAAATGCTTGGTTAACGCAAAAGAATGTCATTCACAACTGTAAATGTACATTTGCCCAACCCTATATACAATGCTTACCAAATGCTTCCGCTAAAGTAGCCCTTTTAAGACAGAGTAGATTGTTAGAGACTGAAAGTTTTCCTAGCATGTCCCAAAGCAGCCCCCAGCATCCAGCTTGGAATTTCTTTTAAGTTTTTGCTTAAACTGAATGCAAAGTGTGTTTGACCCAATAGACAGTATTTATTTTATTTACTAATTTTCACCAGCATTAAAGCATGTTCGCCATATTCTCTACTTTATTCTATTCTCCATACCTCCCAGTATCCTATGCTAGTATCCTAGCATAGCCCATTTTAAAAAACTAAAAATCTGGCCTGCAAATAACCGAGAGAGTTACTATACTTAACCCTGAATGTTTTCATGTGCCACTTCAATAATTTTTATTGGGGTTACACGATATTCAGCCCTTGGTTATGTCTAAATTACAGTCTGTTATAATTCGCATTTAGCTGAACCTCCCCTCACTTCAGGAGCTAAGGGTAGAAACAGGGATGAGGGTAAGCTGTCAGATGATAGTTCTCACCCACACAAAGGAAATGAAGAAACGGGGTTTTTATGGAATGGCACCCCTGACAGATCACTGACATGGAACCAGAATTATATTTTTTAAACACAAGTAATATGTGAACTCATTCAAAGGAAAATTACCCTACAATTTCAAGTGCAGACCCATCCATTTTGACTTAAATGGCTTCTATTAGAATGCTATTAAATGTAAATAATAAGAGCATAAAACTTGGTACTATTTCCGCTTATGTTCTTACACAACTACACAATCAAAACAAATTTACATACTAAATAAAAACAAAACCAACAAATTATGATTAATAGCTTTCATTTTATGTAACCAATGATGTTGTTGTATATACAATCAATCTTTTAGTGTGAATGAGATTCTGCTTATCATAACTGATTTTTCTGAGTACTTGTAAATACACATTTGAGCACAGAAATGGCAGAATGTTAGTTACAAGTTAGTCATCCAGATGACCAAGAATTTTTGGTCACCACTTCAGTACCCCAAGTATAATGCATTGAGCTAGTGGAAAAAATAAAGAGATATAAATACAATGAGAGTTCTTATCATGCTGTATTGTTCTGTTTATTAACCTGTTTCCAGCACTAAAAAGAACTTTCTTTTAAAGAATGCACAGTCTGATTCATCATTTTATTCCTAGGTCCTACTGCAATACTGAGCACACAGAAGGCCCTAAAAATATATTTATGAAATAAATAAATAAATTTAATCAAATCCTATGAAAGGGTTTCAATCTAAGAACTGATCCCCAGAATAAAGGAAAAGCTACCCTAAAAGTCAAATGGAGATGTGCAGAGACAAAACCTGGGGTATTATCAATAGAGACTTGTCTCTTTTTCAGAGGATGACCTGTCACTAGATGATCACAGCAGCTGTTGGAATGTAGGAAAGGTCTGGGAAGTGACTAGAGTTAATTGTGTTGCCAGAAGCTTTAGAGGAAATTGGAGTCCTGAAGCCTGAGTTTACCAATGACTTGGATTAGTTTATATTTTATTTTCTTGAAAGACTCTTGCTGGAAACCAAGGAGATTTATAGGTATGTCTGCTAAAAGCTTTTCAATTCATGTGAATATTAAGCTTAAAAGAAAGATGAAATCAGCCATTTAAATCCATCTTTTAAGTATTAATTATAACATAATTGTGAAATATAATGATCACATAGGGCTTATAATACTAATTTCACTTTCAAACTAGCTAAAGAGAAGCTGGAAAAGGCTTTAATTAACCAGGATAGCCAAGCTTCTTTCTTCTTGTGTTTTTCTTTGGTCAAGTTTTCTTGAACATAAAAATAATCCTATATTTTTCTATGTGTGAATTACTAAAATAAGTGATGTGAGAAAAACATCTCCTTTTAAAGGAAGCAAAAGATCAGTTTTTGTATATGCAAAAAAAAATTAGAATTCAATGTGCATTTTGCAACCTTTTCCCCATCTCCTAAGAAGATAAATAGTAATATATTCTCTATGTAAAGGTCTAGCAACTGACAACACTACCTGTTTAGTCTGTCCTAAGGGACAGAAATGACAAAAGAGTCTGATCATATGGTCTACTAAGAATGGAGGAAATTATGTACAAATGCTTTCTCTGTGTGATTTAAGATGCAAAGGAGAATTGAACTAAAAGCTTTCCACATTGAGAGTTTATGATTTCAGTATTACTTTCTTTTCATGTTAACTTGTTCAAATCCCCATTTTTATTTTAAAATACAACCTGATTACAATGGTAGATTCTGAAGTGGAAATTTATAGCTCTAGAATGGGGTCTGAGCACAGTTTTCTTGCTGGGTTCCTACTTGATCAATCAATCACAAATTGTTTGATTTACTTACTATATGACTAACATTTCCTATATATTTGCCTTGATTCTGAAATTTTTCTTTCTCATTTAATATTTGAATATAGTACTACCTGTAAGTTCTCTCACATCATTTCAGGAATAATGTGGAAAGTGAATGGACGGATGACGGATGGATGCATGCATGCATCTGTGAGCGGACAGATGGGTGAGTGGGTATACAGAGGGCGAAATAAAGTGCTACAACAACATAAAACAGTGAAGAATATAAAAACAACTTATAAAAAGTGCAAACATGTACAGAACAAATTCTCATGCTCCAGGAATTCAGGAGAGTCAATAATAGATGGCATTGACAGGAAACATTTATGTATTTTCGTCTCACGCTCCCCAAAAAAGTCCAACACCACATCAATCACTTAGATTTTTCTCCTTTCGAGGCTGCAGTCATTGCTGGAAAAAAATCACATGGTCTCTTTCTTCCTTTTCTCTAAGTGAATTTTTAAGTTTTTATTGCTTTCTTCCAGGCCACTAGTCTTCCCTCTCACTCTCAGAAGACTGCATCTCCTCCTTCACAGAGAAATTTGTAAAAATCAAACAGGAACTTCATCAGTTTTTTGTTGTCAAATCCAATTAATATAATGGATCCTTAACTTTCTTGACCCCTCTGGGGCATTCTATGTTGATCACTTCTTTTACCTTGATAAAATACATCTTGGTAGCCATGATGCTCCTCTCACCAAACTTCTCTCTTACCTCTACGGCTCTTTCTTCTCAGGTCCTTTCATGAGTTCTTCTCTCTCAATTTATAGTTTTTGTTTATAGTAGTCAGGAAGTGCTGCAATAATGCTGCCTAACAAATCCTCCCCAAACTCAGGGGCTTGCAATCATAGGCACTATTTTTGCACTTTTAAGTCTGCAGAGGAACTGTAGTTCAGTCAAACTAGGGTAAGCTCAGCTTCAGACTGTGTGTCAGCTAGACTGGAACCTAGTTTGCAAATAGAGTTCAAGTCTACTCTACCTGTTTTTACTCTGGGCACATGCAGGAGGGACAGTGGCAACTGGGGGCATGTTTCTCTCACAGAAGATCATCACCAGAACATAAGAGGGAAAGCCCAACTGCACAAGCACATTTCAAGTGTCTGCTCATATCGTGTGTACTAGCATTCCATCAGCTAAAGTAAGTCATATAGCCCAGTCCAACATCAACACATGGATGTATAATTCATCCACCATTAAGCCACTGCAAGCAAGGGTGTGGATATATTCAATTACCAGGAAGTAAATAATTTATAATAATCATTCAATTTTGTTTTCCACAATTCTTTCCTCAGCCCCTTCCCCTTCACATCTCTTATTGGGTGTTTGTCCATACCTTTTATAGATTAATGATCCTTAAATCTATACAGCTTCCATCCAGATTGTTCTGCTAATCTCCAGCCCTATCTAACATGTTGCCAAATCTCTAGTTTGAATTCCTGTCTCAAATTTATATTTATTTTGCCTGAAATTCAAGATAAAATAACAACTGAATGAATTGCATATCTTCCTATAGATAAAAAGCCCAACTTGTGACTTTCATTCAATTAATATTTAGCAAGGGGTTATTTTGTGTCAAGCACTATTGCAGGGACAGGAAATAAAGCATTGAAAAAAGTTTAAAAGATTGCTACCCTCATATAGCTTACATCATTCCATATGCTGTTAAATAAATCTAAATTGTTATGTATCAGTCAGGGTTGCATCACTATATGACCACAAAAAATATAGTAAAAGATTACTATAACAATTACACCATATGCAATTGTAGGAGTCTATGCAGGTTGACGAAGTCTATGCAGGTTGTTTTCTCTGTAACCAGGGTTGACCCTCTATAGTTAATATACTCTAGGTCACCCAGACTGAGAGAGAAGAGAGAAAGCTGAGTATAGATTAGAGGAAAAACAGCTAGAAACCATGAAGATGAGGTAGGACCTACATCTGACTCTTACCATCTCAACTATAATACCCTAGGTGTCCAACTGTGCCCTTACCCATGGAGCTGCATGCCCACTTGACTGAGCACTTGGGGAAGATGATGGAGAGCATCTGGTGAGAGCTTGGAAGCCACAGGACTGGGGGCTGCCCTGGACCAGCGAGGTAAGCCAGCAGACCTGCAATCGTGTGGGTGAGTTGCCACAGGGCCCAGTGCACAGCACTGACTTTCAGAACTCAGCAGGGCTATGACTTCACTTGAGCTTTCCAAATCTTGGGTAAAAATTTTCCTGGGGCCAACAGTAACCCAAAACCATACAGAGAAGAGAATTTTGAGAAACGTAGTTCCAGGGTAGCTAAACTGACATAGTACAAAGCCATCACAGTTTGTTAAAAATATATATACATATATATGTGTGTGTCTGTGTGGATACATGGTTTAAATGTGATCTGAATGGTATATAGAATTTGTGTAATCCTACAGGTGAGACGATTCACCCAAAGGTAAAATAATTGTAACAATTTATCATGGTAAACAGTTTGGCCTAGTTTTAGAAGCTTATTGTTTAGAAAAATGTGACTAATGGCATACTTGCCTGCTTAGGGACCTTACAAAGATTTTATGGAACCTGATCAAAAGATGCTAGTAAATCAATATACAAATCCCAAGTGTTAAGAATGTTTAAATATTTGGAGGAAAGATATTACACAGAGACAAAAAGAATCTATTCTTTATATGAACAAGAACTTCTGGCCACACAGGGGCCATTTACTACTCTACTGAAGAAAGTTATCGGTGGCCCTAAAAAAGTGAATACACCAACCCCATGACTAACTTGCATGCAGGTACTAATTTAGTCTCCTGGAAGCATCTGGCTCATCACTTTTACTACAGTTTTCACACATATTCTGAAGAAGGTGTCAATCACTTGACTGTCTGATACAATTGACATAATTTAAAACAGATGTCACATCTCAATAATGGAAAGAAGGTTCTGTTTGGAGAACTGCAAGGGTACAGGAAATGTAAGCAGCTGGCAGGCCCTGAGGCAGAGCCCAAGGCACCACCACTGCTGGGCGGATTTTTAAAATAGAAGTTGACCTGCAGGACACCCAAACATCCACTTTCTTTACCCTTTTTCCCTTTGCCCTCTCTCTCATTCCCTACTCATCATTCTTCCTGGATCTAAGGAAAGAAACCAATAAACTAATTCACACTAAGGTGTAAAAACCTGATAAGACAGCTATGGGACATTAACAATGTCTAAGTCAATGAATAACATACTAGAAATGAGATTTGAGGGAATCTTGAGCCAATAAGGGGGGAAATAACCTAGTCCAGATTCCCTCAGGTTAACCCATCTACTCATTCAGAGCTGGCCTTATCCCCTTCACAGAGGACTCACAGATGGTAAGAATGAGGACTGCTTTTCCTCACTGCTAGTGCATCCCCATGGACTCCAGATGCGGGGGAAACTTCAGCCCACACCATTTGTGCTTGTTTCTTATGAGCATTTAGGTGTTCTAACTAGTAACAGGCTGGGACTATCCCTTCCTGGATGCTGCTTTTTCTACAGACTGAAACTCATAACCAGTATGCTCAAAAGATTTTTCTAGACACCTCTTTCCCTCACTGCTGAAATTTTTCTCCAAAACTAAATGATTGGATGGATAGACAGATAGATACCTATCACAGGAGAAATATAAATTTTCAAACAAGAGAACAAAAGGAAATGAAATTCAAAGTAGCCTGCAAAGACCTCCTTTGCTGATACCAGAAAGGCTTTCAAACCAATGCTGGAGCTTACACACTATACAGAACTGTACATCCAGCCTTGGACATTCCTAAAGAAGCATCCTGAACAGTCTAGCCCTGACCCGTCCTACCCTGTTGTCTGCCCTCCCCACTGTGCCAACCCTCCCTATCTCCAGCTGTTAAGCCGCTCAGATCCATCTTAATGTCAAGAGAGCACTGCATGGGAGCCCCAATTTACTGGAGCCAAGGGCAAAAATAAAGCTATGAAATTGTTTGCAAGAGCTTAAAATAGCTAGTCTGGCAAAGCTAAGCTACACTTTGAGAGAGACAGCAGAGCAGCAGAAGAGAGAAATCTAACCATCCCGCTGTCCATAAATGACCCCCATTCTGCCCAGCAGTGCACTCCCTCCCATGAGAACGCACCCCCCCAGGCAGTGGCCATCGTTCAGCTTTTTATCTCTCACCCACATGCCATCTTTTCAAATGTCTGCTGAGTAGTAAAAGACCAGTGGCGATGAGAAAGGGCTCTTAATGTAATTTAATATGACTTCAGAAACCACAGCCAGGAGACAAATACATCAGTGGAAGTATTTTTCTTTTAGAATAACCAAAATTTACTCATCATGAAATCTTCTGTTGTAAGCATGTCCCAAAGGATTGCAAAACAAAAGCTAGACTCACCAGCTTCTTCCTTGCCAAGCAAGACTCACCCTGTCCCTTAAGGCAGCCAGCAACCCAAAAATGATTTGCATCCTGCTCTTCAGGGCAACCGACTAAGAATAAGAAGGAGCCTAAAAAAGAAAGGCTGGGCAGAGGAGACCCAGGCCTGTCCTGTCCAGGGCACTGAACCAAGTCACTTGGGGGTCCCTCCGTTGGGCGCAGGTTAATGAACACCAATCTCAGCGTTTCTCTACAGCAGGCACAGAACCAATGTGACGTGCCAGCAGGCGCAGACACTTGCCTTCTTGCCAAACCCTTGGGCAAACTGGATCCAGTCTCCATTATCTAACTTGATTCTGAGCCACTGGCTACAATGGTGGGTGAGGTCCAAGCCCTAGTAAACCCCCATGCTCTGAACGTGCCCCAGGAAGTCAGGTCAGCTCCGGCACCTCCATGGAGTCCATGCTCAGACTACATACCTTCCCCTTTCTTTCCAACAGAAAACAGCCGCTTCTGTGCTGAGCCCTGGAGACCTCCAGATGGGAGGGAGCCAGGAATTAGATGGGATACTCTTAAGCAAATAGGAGCAGAAGCTGGCCTGAGTACCGCGCCAGGACTTCTGAGATGTCAGGAGTTCCAGCACATTCTGAATAAGCTAGTGCCCAGGAAGGTGACCCAAATTTCAAATTTTTATATTATATACCTTTCAAAAGTCATATTAAAGACCAAACTTGTCCTAAATAAATTTTACTTATAGTTATTATGAATCCCAAGATGTTTTTTATCATAACTCTGACTATCTGAAAAATTTGGGAGCTTTAGTATCAATGTTTGCTTTATCTTGCTATCCTCAGAATCTAGCATTGAGTCTGGCACACACGCATAAGCCACAAAACTTTACTGAGCTGTATTCTCCATGCTGGTAATATGGTGTATATCATAGGCCACATGCTCCCTTAATGTTAAACTTATTTGTATATTATATTAAATTTACTTGTATACATTATTATAAGCAGGTAGAGAACTCAATACATCACAAGTGAGATATTATATCTATATCTATATCTATATCTATCTATCTATATATATATATATATCTCAAATAAAATGAAGTCAGAGAAATCATGGATTTCTCAAAACCATGAAATTTTTAAACTAATGTCGGTTTATTATTTCAAAATTACCGACCACCAAAATGTTTTAACTACTATTGCTAAGAAGTTGCAGAATGACATATTGACTTTAACCACCTCTTCAAATCAATATTCAGATGGGCACAAAGGGGAAAGAATAGACATCCCCCAAAAGCCAAAGGTTTGGTTAAAGAGCAGAAGACTTATTGACTAGTGAATTGGTATTTTCTGCACTTGCAGGGCTCCTTAATAAACTCTGCAACGGAAAAGGTTTGCATGGTGCTAGTAGTCTCTGGGTGTCAGCACCTGGTCTCTGGGCTTGCTTCCCAGCAGTCTGGAGCTGGGTGTAGATGCATCTCAAAGCAACTTTTTCTCTCCCAAATGCATGACATTTAGCTGGTTGGGTGAAATGGTTCCCATGGATACTTCTCATATCAAGAATTGTATGGCATCTACATATTATTTGCTTTTTCAGTGTTAACAAGTTCAATTGGTGAATATTACTAGAAAACAAGAAATTCTAAAGTAAAGGTGAAAATTTAATGCAAGTCAAGTTCCTATGCGATACAAATTATGATGCAATTCATTAAATGAAACTATTTTTCAGAGGGTCTTAGAAAAAAAGAACCTGGATGACATCTTAAATATATACCATTCTAATTTTACCCAAGCTAAATAATTGTATGTTATTATAATAATACACACTATTACTAGGTAATAATAGGGTTGTATTCATATACTAAGCACTTTGCAAACTACAAGCACAATGGTATTTGCAGGGATGGTTACTGTCAAGTTTGCAAAAAGCTTGTAGCCTCCAATTTCACATGGTCACATGCTCTAGTACAAGTGAATTTTCCAAAACCCTTACAAAAGTCCCAAAAGGGTGAGGTATGTGAGAAGAAGAGTACAGTGAGGGAGATCTGCTGTTTGCAAAAGGACCTTGGTTTATGAAATGTATTTAGACTAATCGGGACTTGAATTCTGGCTTTATTTATGAGCTGTGTGACCTTGGACAAGTGATTTAACCTCTTTCCTAATAGGGAAGTATGGTGATAATAATACCTTTCAGAAAACTGATGTAAAGATTAAGCCAGAATAATGTGTAAGAAAATACCTTGCATTGCACTCAGAAAATAGCACATGCTCATGAATATTGTTTTCTTCTTTATGTAAATGTTTTGTTTAAAATTCACAACTGATACTGGGGAGCTTGGAGAACTTTCCTTTCCCTTCCCCATTTTCCCTGCACTCTCCCAGGTAACTAGGCTCCATCTTTCCTCCATTCACTCCTTATTTGTTAAGTTAAATAAAATTTTGTCTCAGATAAACGAGAGTTCAATGAGTTAAAAGGGTACCTTCCTAAAGACACAGGAAGGTTTTTAGGAGAGTATAGAATTTTGATTCATCTTGGTATCCTAAAGCTACATCAGGTAGAGGAAATGATCTGTGAGGCCTTTAATTCAGAAAATGAAATAAAACATGAGCTGAAAAATCCGAGTTCCCCCATTCAGAAGACAGTGTGGCAACTGGTGTAGTGGAGACTGCAGGGAAAATGCTGCGTGTTAACCTAACTCGATCATGGTGCAAGGTACCTTCCTGGAAGGGAACTCAGAGCCCTTTAACATCAAAAGTGCCACTTGTGCTGTGAATATATTTGCCCTACTGTAGAAGCTCTGGAACTCTCTCAAGCCAATAAAGGGAACAAAAACTTTAACACTGAAAATTCTTCATATGGTTTCCCTTTAGGATATATTTGGTGCAATAAAGGAAAAGTAATTTACCTGGAAGATTTATTATGCATTTTCAAAGGTAGACATTTACTCTCTCCTCATCACCAGGATTAGGCACAATTATGTCATTAACCTTCCAAACATTCCTTTTGGATAGTGGTGAATTTCCTAATAACCCTTATGGTCAAGCTGAGGTCAGAGGTAAACAAAAGGTTAAGTATCACAGACTCTAGGGTCATATAACTTCAGAGGCAAAAACCATGATTGGAATCTAGGTCCTGTGACTAATTGCCTCACTGCCATCCTGACTGGTGTGTCCCCTCTGATGCCTACAGAGACTTTTAGTTCCTGATGTTCACAGGTCATAAGAAAGCTCAATAGAGATGAAAAAATGATCAGGTAACCAGGGACAGAGGAGGGACTCCTCAGCCTGCTTCATCATGGTTATCGCCTCTACCAGGGTCACAGCTTACACAGCTGGGGTTTTAGACAGAAAAATCTAGAACAAATGAGTGGGTGTACTCAATAAGGTGAACCAACCGGAGCATAGCAGCATCAATGAGTACAGAAACCACATCGGGTTTTTGCAGCTGACCTTTTTCATGTTCTCTGCCTAGGAAATATCAAAAAATCCCTGTCCTCATATTATGTGAATTATTTGCTTTACATCTCAGATCCTATGCTTGCAAAGTTAACTGAAATGTACCAAGATAAATACATTTTCTTATTTCATCTTTATAACAGCCCTACCAGGTATATATTATGCTCCCATTTTACAGTACTACTGGAAACAACAAGGCTCCAAAGGACCAAAAATTTATCCAAGTGAAACAACAGAGCTAATATTCTTACTAAGCAAGGTTTAGTGGACTCGAGAATCTATGCTCTTTACATTGTGCTTTAATTTTCTTACAAAGAAACTCTCTATAAACAAGGGCCTGATGAGACCATTTCTCTCTCTCTCATCCATTTCCTAGGTAGTAAGGGGACAAAACAAAACTCTAGGATGAAAAGGGTTGGTCTTTAAAATGTATGTACCTTTTCATGGCCAAGACATGGAAGCAACCCAAGTTCCCATTGATAGATAAGTATATTAAAAAGTTGTAGTACATATATGCAACAGAATATTACTTAGCCATAAAAAAAAATGAAATCTTACCATTTGTGACAGCACGGATGGACCTGAAGAGTATTGTGCTAAGTGAACTAGGTCAGACAGAGAAAGACAAATACTATGTGATTTCACTTACATGCAGACTCAAAAGAACAAAATAAACAAACAAATAAAATAGAAACAGACTCATAGATACAGAGAACAAATTGATGCTTACCAGAGGGAGGGGTGTTGGGGGACAGGGTAAAAAAAGGTGAAGGGATTAAGAAGTACAAATTGGTAGTTACAGAATAGTCACAGCGATGTCAAGTACAGCATAAGAAATACAGTCAATAATACTGTAATCACTGTGCATGGTATCAGATGGGTACTGGAAATATTGGGGGACCACTGTAAATTATATAATTGTCTAGCTGCTATGCTGTATACCTGAAACTAATATAAAATAATAATGAATGTCAATTGTAATTGAAAAATAAAATTAAAAATTATATAAAATGGCTTTTTTTCTCCAGGAAACACCAAATGGTGAATGACACCGGTGCTGCAGGAGGGCCCAGAGGCCCCAGGGGCCCTGGAATGGGAAGCCACGGCGGCTCCCATGGGGGATTTGGCAGCGGCATCTGGAGCCAAGGTCATGGCCAGGGTCAGGGTTGGAGTGGAGGCCATGCAGCTCACAGAGGCAAGGCCGAGGACAATGAGTGGATTCCTGTCACCAAGCTGGGTTGCCTGGTTGGACATGAAAATCAAGTCCCTGGAAGAAATTTATCTCTTTTCTCTGCCTATCAAAGAATTTAAGATCATTGACTTTTTCTTGGGGGTATCCCTCACAGACGAGGTTTTGAAGATTATGCCCATGCAAAAGCAGACACCTGCAGGCTGGAGGACCAAGTTGAAGGTATTTGTCACCAGTGGGGGCTACAATGTGCACATTAGTCTGGTTGTTAAGTGTTCAAAGGAAGTAGCCACTGCCATCTGTGGTGCCGTCATTCTGGCCAAGTTCTCTGTTGTCCCCGTGTGGCGAGGCTACTGGGGGGACAAGATCAGCAAGCCCCACACGGTCCCTTGCAAGGTGACCAGGTGCCATGGCTCTGTGCCGCCCCCAGGGGCACTGTGATGTCTCAGCTCCTGTGCCCAAGAAGCTGCTGCTGATGACCAGTATCGACAACTGCCACACCTCAGCCAGGGGCTACACTGCCACCCTGAGCTACTTCACCAAAACCACCTCCAATGCCATCTCTTAAGACCTACAGCTATCTCACCGCCCGAACCCCTGGAAAGAGACTATGTCACCACATCCTCCTATGAGGAATTCACTAGCCATCTTGTAAAGACCCACCCCATGATTTCTATGCAGAGGACTCAGGTTTCAGCTGTGGCCACCACATAATTTTATACAAGAAAAAGAAAGTGAATTAAGCCTGCTTAAAAAATAAAAAATAGAAGAAAATGTATGTACCTTTTTAATTGAATCTTTTTAAACAAAATCAGTTATGGGAATCAGAAAAATACAATTTTTCTTTTCTACCCATAGGACTTTTTTGTGTGTGGTGCCAATAAATTGGAGAATAAAAGTTAAAAATATTCAGATGGCTTCCCTTCTCAGTTGCACTTAGTCCCAATGCATTAGGAAGAGTTTCCTGAAAAAGTGGGAAGGAAATGTCTATTGCTAGTATGCTGTGTGAATCTTACAAAATTGCTTTAGTTCTGCAAAGTTTTTGTCTTTATTCCTTGTCCTTAAATAAGTTTTAAAATAAAGAAAAAGCTGTACAATATAGCAATATAAATATTGATTTAGTTATGTTTGGTCTTCCTTTTTACCTTACTCATTTTAAATTTCTTGTCATCTGGCTTGAGTGTTACACAAGGGATTAATCAATGAAGTCTTTGGCTTTTAGATTTACCTGTGACTCAACACTATTTTATGAGTGTAATACAAGTAAATATCTCCAAGCATTTCAGTGCAGAGCCAGCTATGGGGGGGTTGGATTGGGAGCAGCTGGAGATGGGATGATTATAAGTAACAGAACATATGCACTATCTAATCACCAGAGGAGTCATTCCATATTGTTAAAATAGAGATAGAATGTTCTAAACTCTTGGAGAGGATTCAGATGAAAGCATTGTATGTAAATACAAATATACACATGCATCCTGATTTAAGCCTCACAACAGCTCCAAGAGGTTGACACTGTGATTATTCCCATTTTTTTCTGGTAAGAAACAGAGATACAAAAAAGGTAAGTAACTGGCTCAAAGCCAAAATGACAGGATTTGAACCCTGGTGATTTAACTCCCAAACTCATTCAACTATTGCACCTAACTGCCTTTTTCAGAGATTGGAAGCAAGAATCTAGAAAGAAAATAGGATCATTATTCTCAAAGATGTATACAATGATAGATCATTTAAAGTATGGCCACATTGAAGGAAAACCCCGCAATTACTCTGTTAATTTTATCTCTGTGGAGAAATATTCTTTTGGAATTGAGAAGAAAGGGGCCTAAACCTACCCCACTGCTATCTATACTCATTAAATTAACCATGTAATTGTCAAATGCCAAACCCATTTGGTAGATACAGCCATAATGTTATTCTTTAAAGATAAACAGTTTTGTAAGCAAGCATCTTCCCACTCCCACTTACAACTAAAAAGCACCTCTGTGTGGGAAGCTGAGTAATTACCTCAGATGCGGAGTAGGGACTCCAAACCCATGAGGAGGCCCTGCATGGTTGCCTCAGAAATACTGCTGGGGTTAGGATTGCCCTGCTCCTGCATGCTGCCACCGTTTCTCTTTTCTCTAGTTTAGAAGTGCCCTTCTTTTCCCACTTTCTCCCCGCACCCTGTCTCTCTGCATCCTCCTGCCCTTTCAACATAGGCATGTCCAAGGCTCCATCCTCAGCCACCATTCTGGATCCAGCCATCTCTTACAAAGCAAATCTAAATCTGACCTCTCCCCTGACTTTCAGACCCACATTACTAACTTCCTACTGGACAGTTCATTCATTTGTACAAAATAGGACTCATACGCTTTCCCCCTCAAAAAAAGTAGAAAATTTTGATGTGTAATCATCATATCTAACCATTGCCTCTGTTACCCAGTTCTTCCCACCATTTTCTCCCACACCCCAACATATACCTAAAACTGGTTTCAAAGTCTGTCGCTTTTGTTCTCTTATCTTCATTTTTACAGGCCACCTAGATTTCTGTAATGAGCTCCAAGCGAGTCACCCTTCCTCTCTAACTATGCTGCCCAATACTGTAGCCAGGAGCTAAACATGGCTATGAGGCGCTTGAAATGTGCCTAATCTGAAATGAGACATGCTATGTGTATAAAGACACATTCCATTTAAAGGCTCAGTGGGACAAAAGAATGTAAGATATCTCATTAATAACATACATTGATGACACTTTGGAATTATAATTTTTATATGTGGGATTTAAACACTTTATTATTTTACCAGTTTCATTTTATATATTTTAAGGCATCTGAATAATGACCTCCGAAAGATATCAACATCCAAATGCCCAGAATCTGTGTGTGTTATGGTACATGGAGAAAGGAACTTTGGAGATGTAATTGAGTTAGGAGTCGTGAAATGGGAAGATTGTCCTGGATTATCTGGATAAAGCCCAAGGTCACCACAAGGGTCTGTTTACAAGGGAGATTTGACTACAGAAGATACTACTATACTACTACCTTTGCAGACAGAGGAAAGGGCCACAGCCCAAAGACTGCAGGCGTCTCTAAAAGCCAGAGTTGTCAAGGAAGCAGATTCTTACCTGGAAACTCCAAAAGGCAAACAGCATAGCCAATACCTTGATTTTAGACCTCTGACCTTAGAACTGTAAGAAATTTGTGTAGCTTTAGGCCACTAAGTTTGTTGTAACTTGTTACAGCAGCAATAGAAAACTCATGTATGTAGCTGCAAAGAAATTTAAAATTACACGTGGCTTCCCTTTTTTGCTCACATTCTATTTCACTAGAACAGCCCTGCTCTAGAATCTGCTCTGTCAGCGCATTCCCCTGCAAAAGTGACTTTATGCCTTCACTCCCTTGCTCAAATGCTGTCAATGGCCACACAGGTGGATAAAATGAAGACTAAATTTTGCATGGCTTTCAAATATGTCTCTGTCACTTCACATTTTCCAGTCTGCAGCAGCTTCATCAGCACTATACCTCCTAAACGTCTTATCTTTCACCCAGTCTGGTCTACCTCTGTTGCTACAAATTCTCCTTATGTTCCTGTTTTTGCTCCTTTTTCCAAGATGTTCCCTCTACCCTAATTGCATTTTATTTTCATTTATGCCCATCAAAATCCTGCCCATCCTTCAAAATTTGGTTTAAATATCAATTCTCCTATGTAGTCTTCCCCAGATCCCAATAGGAGTTGATTTAGCTCCACTATATACCTGTAATGTGTTATCACTTGTATGATAGCATTATTGAAACCTGACTTAGAGTGGAGATGATCCTGCACAAGGGCACTTCCAAAAGCAGGAGCCCACCTTGCCCATCTTGGTGTATGTCCACCCACAGTGCCCTTCCTGTGCCAGTGATATCAGTGCAGAAGTTTCAGGATTAGCCTCAAGGGGCAACCCCACGTTTCTGCTCCACTGCTATAGTACGGATGCTGAGAAATGATTTGTGGCCACCAAGAAACCATTTGAAGAGAGGCCTTCTGGGAAAAGATTGGACTTTCTTTGTGAACTGATGGAGGCTCAGAGCTGGTGAAATTTGGGATTAGTGCCTCATTGATGCAACCTCAATTGCACTTAAGGGCTTGTGAAAGCTGTAATGTACTGCAGGCAAGGATGGGCAAGAGAACACGTAATACTAAATAAAAAATTTCTAACAGACAAGATGTGCTTCTCAAAGGGCTTGGATAGCATTTATGCCAACCTGCTTATTTATGACAGAGCCACAACCAGAGCAGAGCTCAAGGTTTCTTATCCATCATCCATTCAAATATTCTACCTCGTACAGTCATTTTTCTGTGGTGAGGTTTTTGAAGAGATTTTTCTTTATTTACATGAACTAAATATTTTAATAAGCTTTAATTTCTAACTTCATTCGTTGAAAAATATGTATTGGAAAAAAGGCCAGATGAAAACTGTTACGCAACTGCAACATTAAAGGTCCCTTGATTATATTTGTAGGTGATGACAGCTTTCTATTCTTAGTTCCCTGAGTGACACCAGCTGCCCACCATGAAAATTTGGAAACATTTCCCCAAAGAACAATGTGTTAAATTATGCCACTTTCACCACCTTGTGAAAGTCACAGCCCAGTGCTCAAGGCCTGAAACTTCTGCCTTCAGATGGATCAGGTTGAACTCAGGCATAAACTTAAGAAAGGTATCTTACATTTATAGAGTTATATATGGGCTTTATTATTTTGGTTGATCCACACAGTAACCTTTAGAAGGTTGGTAAAACAGATATTTTTATCCTTATTTTAGAGCTGAGGAAGTTCCTACTGCTGTGATAGAAGGGAAACTCAAACTCATGTCCTCACACAAGATCAGAAAACATGTCTTAAAACATAGACAACTCACAGGTTGTTAGATTTAAAAAGAAATCAAAGGATCGTCTGTTCAATACCCTGGTTTTACTGGCACTAGTAAGACTGGAAAGTGCTTATTTCCTCTCATCACTGAGTTTTCAGTCTTGCTGTTCCCACTTCATAAAACTACTCTGCCTGCCATCCTCCCCGCTCTGAGCCCAGAGCTGACACCGAGTCGCCTCTCGCCCAGAAGCCTTGACTGAGCTTCCCGACTGGGCCAGATCCCCAAGTCAATAGTTGCCCTGCGCCACTGACTTCTCATAGCACTTACCACTCCAGTAATTTTACATTCATCATGTAATTCTTTGATTATATAAGATTGCATATAATCAATCTAAATGTCTGCCTTCCCCAGCAAAGGTCGGGGAGGAGGTTAGGGAGTGGAGGGGTGGAGCAAAAAGGAATGAGGACTCATGGATAGAGACAACAATATGGTGATTGCAATGGAGAGAAGGTTATAAGGGGATTAAATGGAAATGGGAAAAAGTGAACTTTTAGAAACAAAAAATAAAATAAATAAAATAAAATAAAATAAAAATAAAATTTAAAAAAAATTGCTTATCTTCCCCTCTAGCGTATAAGCTTCATGAAGGCACCATTGTATCCCTAGCACCTAGTATAATGCTGAATTTGAATAAATATTTACTGGATAGGTTCATTTATGTAGAGCTCATGTCTCCTGACTCTAGTCCAAGTCTTTTTATCTGTTGCATGGTAGAAACCTGAATTAATCCCTCCCCACTTATATTCAAAAAGTGGCCAGATCTTAAGGGAGGAGTCTGTTCAAAGCAAAGTTTCTTAACTAAGAGAATGTGAAAATTCTATGCATAGACTAAAAGATGATGTGTTCCCTCTCACAGCCCCAAAGGCCCTATGGATAATAGAACCTACCTGTGGAAACGACCTGGTTCATTAATCTTTTTGTCCCAGATGTAGTTCAAGTATCTCAGGCTTCATTCACTAAGTGAATAGAGATCCCTACTAGTATTAACAGCTAATTGTCTTTGACTCCAACTGGTGCGTACACTTTTAGAAAATCTCCCTTCAGCCACAAATATGTGAAGGAATCTCTAGGAAAAATATACCTGGTCATTGTTCCCTGCCATTGTTCCCTGTCACCCCGGACCAAACAACTCCAGTCATTCAAAATACTATAGAAGTCAACTCTGGGTCAGAGATTCTGTATCTGTGGTTTTGCTCCCTGAAAATTCTGCGACAGTGAAACTGGAGCACTGCGCGAGGGCTGAGTGAGAGGAGGCTCCTTCCGTATAACCTTCAGTAACCTTCAGTTTGGTTCCATGGTCATATGGTTTAAAGACGCTCTTCCTCTCTGCAAGCTGACTCTTTTTCCCAGGGTGCTCTGGTTGAAATAGGTCCTGACAGTGTCAACCATCATAATTCTCCCCTCTGACCTCTAGGCCAAAGCTGGGTCTGACCCTGTTGGTCAGTCTCCCTCTTCCACTTTGGTGAGCTCTCTCCAGAGGTTGTCTGCGTCTCCAAATGGCCCCCACCCAAACTCCATTTGAGTGACCTTAGTCCAAGAGACATATTTTTTTTTATCCTGACCAAGTTCACATTTCTTTCCAAAGGGTCTTGAGACCCTTTGCAAATCAAAGCAGGAAAATGTGCCTGAGAGAACTGTCCCCTAACTATAGATAAAAGAAAGATCAGTGTCCCAGCTTTTATCCAACAAGATCACCCTATTTGAATTAGAATGAACAACTAAGTCTTCCAGGTATTATAGACACTTGAAAAACTATGTAAAATAGTGAGAGTATCACCAGATCTGCAATAAAAGAGATCTTTACTTAAATTCCAATTTCATCATTTACTATCCAGATTGCCTCAGCAATTTTCTCTCTTAGCTTCAATTTTCTTATCCATTAATTGGGGACCAAAATACTTATCTCAAATAATTGGTGTGAGTATTAAAAATGAAATACTATATGTAAAATGATCTAGCACAGAGAAAGTGAAATAAACATTACTACCCTACCACCTTCCTTTCAAAGGCATTGAAATTAAAGTACAGAGAGAGCGGACAGGGATCTACTTATTGTAAAAGACATAAAAGAATAGGGGGGGAAATGTAGAGCCCAATACTAATATCCATAGATTCCCTTAATACAAGAATTATTTCTTCCAGGCTACATTCACACCTCACCATCAATTCAGCTTTCAGTCTTCCCTAGGGATTGGTTGATGCAACTACTGCTACCTATCAACCCATTCTTGAGAAAACTGAAGTACCAAGGATGTGACCTTCCAAGTACATCCAAGAAGTTATTAGAGGTATGAAGTAAAAGCAAATTAACCATAAAACAAAAGAGAAAAAACATTAAAAAGAGCTATACTTTTAGACTTCTTGGTATTTCAAAAAACCAGTCTGACAACTGCTTTTTCCTTAGAGCCTAATGCATATCAGACATTCTGCTGGGTGCTTTATTTTTATTCAAAAAATATTTTGGGGAGAATTTTCCATAAGCCAAGCATTATAATGAACACTGAGAATATAATGATAAACAAAAAGAAATATGGTCTCGCCCTGGCCAGTGTGGCTGAGCTGGTTGGAGCATCGTCCTGTACACCAGAAGGTTGTGGGTTCAATTCTTGGTCAGGGCACAGAACTAGGTTGTGGGTTCAATCTCTGGCTGGGGTGCAAATGGAAGGCAACAAATCAATCAATCTCTCTCTCTCTCTCTCTCTCTCTCTCAAATCAATAAATATATTTTAAAAAGAAAAGAAAATGGTCTCTGTTCTCTGAAATCCTGTGCAGGACTCAGACAGCAATCAAAAGTCACAAAAGAAAGTGAATAATTACACACTATATAAGCACCATGAAGAAAAGTTACACAGTGTGAATAAACTGTGCAATGGTATGTAAAAGACAGCTTCCCAACAGAAGTGGCACTTGAGCTGAAATCTGAAGGATAAATAATAGTGAACCAGGGGACCAAGAAGGGGAGAAGTCTCCAGTCAGAAGAAAGAGCAGGTACAAAGACGCTGGGGCAGGACAGAGCATGAAGCATTACAGAAACTAGGTCTGGTGTGGCTGGTTGACTGACAGAGAGGGGAAAAAATGAGGTCAAATGAGTCTGGAGCGATCCTACAGGGCCAGGTATACGCCACTGGAAACTTCAGTCTTCATCCTAAAAGCAACAGGAAGTCATTGAATCAATCAAACAATTAATTAATTATTGAGTGTTCCAGGATTCTTCTGAAATATCATCTTATCACAAACATCTACATAATACATAGTACAGAATTCAATTCCACTACACCAGTAAATAACTAGTTTCTGCATCTGATTCATAATCCAATAGCCCTTGTGAGTTAATAGCTGCCAGATAGAACTAAACCTTTTTTCCACTAACTCCAGGGCAGATTTTTAGAATCAAACAGGCATGAAGATACATATGCTATGCCGCTCAACACATGGGTTAAGTGGAGATGGAAAACTTATTCATGATGCTAAGACAGATCACTGCTTCTCATATATGTTATTATAGAAGTAAGACATTTTGAGGTAAAAGCTGAATTTTGGCTTCAAAGGTTCTCAAGACAGCTACATCTGCACCACTCAACATAGCAATCTGGAAGCTCACATGGTGAGAATTAAGTATTTCTCAGTATAAATTGTGAAATGCACTCAAAAATAGAGTTTTCTATTAAAATTTGCATTTTCTTTCATACCTGGCCAGCAACTGCCATCTTGTTACGAAGTCACATTATTTATAGCAGGAAGATGATTGAGATGGGCTGGTGCTCTGATCTCCAGGAGCTGTCACAGGCTTAGGGAGGCCTGACGAAGTGAGGGCAAGTTCCTCTTGGCTCTCAGTACAATAGGTGAGATGGTGTGAGGCCAGAACACAGCTCATCAGAAGACTCCTTTAAGACAAGGTTTGGGAAAGTAGAAACTTAAGCTAAATAAAGTTTCCAGATGCAAGAAATGTCACAATGAGTCCATAATTTCTTAAAGCTTTTCATCTCCCACCCCATATGTCAGGGATTGCAAATATTTTCAGCGTTTCCAAGCCCAGTTATCATTGCTGCAGTTATCAGCATCTCTCTTTTTTCTTTTAAATTTACTTCATTTCTCTTAAGTTCACTTCATGAGGGACATGCCACTTTTTAAATAAAAATGAGTTTAATTTAAAAAGTTTTCCATTTTAAGAATGTTTAGATACCTTTAAGGTAAGCAGAAATATCCAAAGTTTAGTTAAGTAACTGCTGCTCTTTATCTTAGTCAGACTAAGGCCTTGGGCCAAATATACACAATGTATAAGAAATGGAGACGGGAAAAAAAATCTCTGTTAAATTTTTAGGAGCAACTGTTTTCAAGATCATTACTATATGAGTTCCTATAAAAAAATACATGTTATTATTTAGTCAGTTCCTAATTTCTGAACTGGCAACTCACCCATGACCTCTCTGTTCTCTCCTGTCGACCTTTGGCCATTGTGATGGTCATTATTATTCCACCATACAAGGGGGGATCCAAAAGCTGGAATTCATTTATAAAAAATTGCATATTTATTCTTACATGTTTAAATTTCATTCACCTTCAATTTACTCCCCATTTGGCAATATACCACTGCTCAAAACGGTTTTTTAACTCATGGATTTTGATGCTTTGTAGTGCTTCTGTCACTTTTTGTTTGTTTGTTTGTTTCACCTCTTCCATGATGGGAAAACATTTCCCTTTCAGGATTTTTTTCATCTGAGGGAACAAAAAAAAATTTCTTGCTCAGGGTGAGATCAGCATGATTGGGAGAATAGGGAGGGTTGAGAACAGGGATCGTGTCGTTTTTGCACAAAAACTGCTGAACACTCATCATGGTGTGGACAGATGCACTCGTAAATCACCCATCATGAAATGGGGGGATGTGTTGGAAGAATATTCAAAACAAATTCACTGAAGCCGAATGTAGCCTCTCACAACAACACCAGCTGGAACACTGATACAGATGGGTTCCTAGAACACTCATGTAGCAGGGGAAGCCTGTACTGCAAAGGGCCCACCCTTCAGGAGATAATTCCAGTTTTTGCAGTCCCTCCTAGTAATACTGATAAGGGGAAAAAATCAAAATGGAAACAAATCACTATGGTGCCTTGTTAGCAGCTCTTGTGACAGTTTAATCAGATAGGACACTGAAATTCTCTGATCCAATGAGATTTCTGCTTAATCTGAGGAAGGTCTTAGCCATGTTCTCCCCTTCCCTTGTTCATGTGTCTAAGCAAGATCTAGACCTGCATCTCTTTGGGGTTTAGAGAAGAACATAATGTCACAAAAATTTAAACAGCAGGATTCCCAGCACACTTACACAACACACTTTGTTGTATTGTGTAATCTGTACAACATAACTCCACACAGAAAGTTGAGTGGGGTCGTGGAAGGGGCACTGACTCTGAGCTGGGAAAGCTGGGTCAGCAGCAGCTCTGCCTCTGCTAGGAACTTGACTCATGACCTCTCGCAAGTGAAGATTCAGGGCAAATTTCCTCCACCTTTCACAACTTCCCCGAGTAGAGTGAGACATTCTGTCATCCTCGGTGTTTCTGCAGCACTGTTGCCATTTCTTTCACTGGGTCTATAGGGACAGTTTGCAAACATACAGCTGTCTCTCTATTCACCTCCAAACCTCACCCTCACCACCGTTAGTTTCCTTCAGAGCAGAAATAAATCATTTTTATCTTTTTGTGGCTTTAATGGTGCTTGACACGTAGAAGACCTTCAACTAAAGTTTATTGCATAAACAGGGGTTTTTTTTATCAAATAACAACTCCTTTTTTCCTCTCTAACTACCTCTGGACACATTTTCAGGACTTCTTTTCCTACAGATTGTGTTCTGGTCATTACCTGGATAATAAGTTTTAGGCTATCTTAAACTAGTAGAAAATTTAGCACTAACTTGAACACATCGTTTTGAGATATCAAATTCTTCTTGACCATTTAACAAAAAATGGGTTCTTAAATGAATTTGCCTGCAATTCCCTCACTCCCCAGCAGAACAGGTAGCAAACAGCCACAACCATATTTGTAGCCCTACATGCTCTTCTAGAAACTTGTGACTCCCTATGCAAAAATAGAATCTGTGTTCTCCCCCTTTGAAGTTGAGCAGGGCTGGGTGATGACTTTGAATAACAGAGTGCAAGAGCAGTGATTCTATGTGATTTTCAATTTAGCTTTATAAAAAAGCAACACAGCTTGCACCTGGCTCTCTTTTAGGACACTTGCTCTTAGAACCCAGCCATCATTCTGTGAGAAAGCCCAAACCACACAGAGAAGGCCATGTGAGAAGAAGCAAAAACCCCACCCTCAGTCCCAGCCAAGCTTCCAGCCGAAAACCAGTGCCTACAGCCAGGCACGTGAGTCATTATAGCAGCAGACCCTCCTGCCTTCCGTCAAGCTACCCCAGAGGACACTGCATGGAGCAGAGGCACTCCATCCTTGCCGAGCTCTGCCCAAATTAGAGATTCATGAGCGAAACAAATGATTGTTGTTTTAAGCCACTAGGTTTGGGGGTACTATATTATATGCCAAAGGTAACTGTAACAATACATGCTGCGGTGGGAGCAAACAGGAGGGATAATTTTGCTTTCCAATTGATTTGAAAGAAAATTCAGAATTTACATGCGTTCAAACACTTTGCATCTTTAATAATGTCTGTGTTGATTAAAAAAAACTTAGTTTTTTAAATAAACATAAATTAACAGACATGAGTACAGGTTCACTTTTAAATAGGGTCTTTGGCATGCAAAAGTTTTCCCTGTCTTATTTACTACTATTTGGAATTCTAAAGCAGTAAACTTTTCCAACTTTATAAGTCTCCATATTTTTTTACTCTTCTTTCTGTTTACAAGGAAGTCCGTGCCTGAGTTCATCTCTTATTTTCTAAGACTTTTTAATCACAGCCAGTGGTAAACAATACACACTCCCTGCCATTCTATTTTCCAACTGCTTGTCCAGGAAGCTGCCGTGGTACTTAGTCTGCCTTCCACATCATCACAGACAATGGTTTTAACCAAGCGTTTCGCCACACTGCATGAGTCTCTGCTTTTCCAGTCTCTGATATTCATTTTCTTGATGCCCGCCTCTTGCCACCTTTTGCCCAATTTTACATCTTTTTAGGCTTTGTTAAGGCAGAGCCTCACTTTGGGTGGCAGTATATGTGTTAATTATGATAATGCTACCTGTATACAAATAAATCTCAGTGGCTTGGCCAGTGGTGTGCTGGTAAAATGACTCCCCAAAATAAAAACCCTTGTTTATAGCATTTACCAATTTCTGTATTATAAATGCTGCAATCCTAATGCTTTCAAGCTATCAACTTGATGTCCACTGGCTTACAAAATTCCTTAAAAGTTAACTATCAGCGCTTGCCAGCCAGCACAAGCCAGAGATACAGCACACTAATGGACTTAACCCACTGTATAAAATCCTATCAACAGGGAGGGGGCCAAGAAGGGGAGATTGTTTCACAGGGACCCAGGGTGATGAATGCTATGCCATGTACAGTACGTGATTTCCAAGGTCATCTTGATGCCAACATCCAGCCAGAAGATGGGGAGGAAAAAGAGTGGAAGATCCCAAGGGAGGATTTTATGGGTCGATGGCCCAAATTCTGCTCATGGTTATACCTTAGTGCAAGAGACACTGGAGAATGTTGTCTAGTTGTGTGTCTCAGTGGAACGGAAAATAGGTTAAGCAAACAGCTAGCCAGTCTCTGCCGCATTCCCCTAGATCCAACTTCCAGCCTATCAGCAGTATCATCAATATCTTATAAACAGCCACTAGATGACTCAGTTTTATTAGCAGCAGAGAAGGGAATTATGGTCACAATGGTGTAAAACCAGTTGTCTCTGATTCAAGTTCCTTATGTATGGGTAGAATAATTTACAGAGCAGTGGTGATTCACTTAAATAATTATTACAAAATTTGGACTGGCACATAGAAGGCACTCAATAAATGTTATGTCTACTCTCCTCCTCCTCCCCAATAGGGGTACATTCGCTCAAGTTCTAGTAGGCAAAGCTAGCTAGTTGTGCCCCTCCACAGATCCTTTTAGAACCTCTACCTCTTGACATGATCCATCACATGTCCTGAAGACTCCCTCTCTTCTTTTTCCTCAAAAAAAAGTCTGTGGACTTCCTTTTTGGGCCATGTGTGGCTCTCTAGTAAGCTCGTTCATGTGTTTAGTAATTCTGGCACATTTTGGAGACATTGTTGCCAAAATAACTGATCAGAGAGAGCCAGAGAGGCTAAACTTCCTGCAATACCCAGCAAATTCCTCACTACAAAAAGATCCCCTGCCATATCGTCAATAGTGCTTCCTACTGTGAAGAATTTTTTCATTGCAGAAATTCCTAAAAGTCTTATGGTGGAGACACAGAAATAAAACACTTTTCTGGGATACCTATGATGGCCACTCTTCTGTCCCCATATAGTCTTCAGCCAACCCATCTCCAGTGATATATTTCTGTGAAAGAAAAAAGCCATATACTTATATCTCCTGCCAGGTGGCTGGATCACATCCCACCTCACTCTTACCCCTAAAACTGCCCACTCTTTCTACACATCTGACTTCATGGTCTAACCACATATAATAAACTCTGTGGGAATCTTCTCATGGATAAAGGCCATTTCTTTTCACTTAAAATGGTGATGATTGACCTGGGAAGCAATAATTAAGTCTGAGTATAGATAAACAGTAGACACACTTGCACAACCAAATTCCTTATTACAACCTGGTCAACGTTAAAACTAATGACAAGCTGTGTCAAAAGTAATGACACACAAAAACCTCTCACTCAAGTGTGTTTAGTTCAAAGACAATCACTTCGAAGCATAAAACAAGCCCCCTATTCATTTGGATGTCATGAAATTGTAAAGTTTATGTTGCCTAATTTGAAAAACTGTTAGCTGATGCATATTTATATTTCTGTTTAAAAACTAGAGTGTTAAATCTTTTCCCCTAAAGAGATGTGGAGTTGATCAAAGATACAGGATTGTCCTAATTCTTTTCAAATGTAGATCATCTTAAAAAGTTAGAGCAGGAAATATGTCTATGATTAAATAAAATTATAACTTGTATAATGTACACAATGTAAGATTTTTATCTTTTTGATGAGATTAATCTCAAAGCATTTCATTACTGAATCAAGTCCCTTTTTCCATAGCATGGGTTTTGTGTCCAGGACCCAGAAGGTCACAAGTTTGTCCCTCATAATATACAATTTATGGAATAAAACTCCTCCAAGGCTGAACTGAAAAGCACAGAAGGTTCTGGAGTGCGGCAGTCTGCCTTAAATCCTGTGTATTCACAGGCGCTGGGCATCTGGCCCTCTGGCTGCAGCCCAAGGAAGTTGCTTCAGAATGAGCTGGTTCATCCCTGGGGTGATTTAACCTTCACTCCTCAGACAGAGCTCACTTAAGTGTTTTGCTCTTCAGATCCAGTTTTTGGCCCCCTTGTTCTTGAGGGGCTCTCTAAACCTCTTGTTTCTGGTCTTACAACCCACAGAGGACGTCTCTAATTAGAATGGAAGAAGCAGGTGAAGCTGTACCCTAAGCACTTGCCCATGAGCCTGAAGCCTGACAACTCCTTTGCCTTTCAGCCAGGACTCTGTGAATCAGCCAGAACTGGTCTGATTTCCCCATAGGATGTGATTTACTTGAACGAAGCGTATCAGGAGGCCTAGACAAGATGCACGGGGTGGCTGTGAACTAAGCTCCTTACTCCTTAAGATTAAAAGATATATGCTAATTCTGCTTCCCAACACCTGAGGCAGTAGATTTCTCTGTACAGGTTTCCCCC
This sequence comes from Pteronotus mesoamericanus, assembly GCF_021234165.1. NCBI lineage: Eukaryota > Metazoa > Chordata > Mammalia > Chiroptera > Mormoopidae > Pteronotus > Pteronotus mesoamericanus. Next base: position 10,223,900 of record NW_026555310.1, read on the forward strand.
AAATTGGAAGGGAACTGTCATTACAAACATTATTAAAGTTTTTCTATTTCCAAGCAAGCCTCCCCGCCCCCGGTCCCTCAGACAGCACATTGGCTTTCCTGCTGCCTGAAGACCCACTCTTTGGAGCCTGGACAGCATCTCGAGGGAGATGGGTATCTCCGGTCATAGTCTCACTGGGGTCTTTCCCGACACAAATCCCCACCACAATGCTGCCCAGTAAATGGCTGGCAAACCTCAGTCTTCTCAGCATCAATGGCCTGATTGCAAGGAGCACTGTCTCAAACCTTGTCTTCCGTGTACCTCACAACCATCTATGAGGTCCACATTATGTACTCTACTTTACACACAAGGAAACTTGCTCTGGCTTCCATATGTGACCAGGGATCAGAGGCAGAGGAGAGCAGAACTCAAACTGGAAGCCAAGCTGTCCAGCCCCAAGACCAGTGCTCCTGCCATGGCCCTGCAGCTGGCTTCTCCCGCAGCTGCCTGAGCCCCTGTTTATTGAGTGCTCTTGGTGAGTTGACTGCAAGAAGCCAGGGAGCATTAACTTGCAATTAATGTGGATCTCTTCAGCTTTGTGTGTGACTTTTTTAATCAGACATATCTAAATAGGACACTAGCATGTGTATTTATGTTAATTCAGCCTGTAGACCACAACTGGAGAGCATGTTGCTGCTGGTTCTTAGCAGGTCAATTAGTGGGTGAACGCTGGCATCCTCCAGGAACCATATCCTGTGTTACAATACTTGGCCTACACAAATGCCTTTAAATTATAGGAATTGGAATATAACATATTACATACCCAGGTCCACACAATCAGAGGGAACTACCCTAATTATGGTCCGTCAAATATGGCTCAATGAGGTCCTGAATTGTTTAGGTAATTAAGGGCAAACCAAAACTGCTTGTCAGAATTACCCAGTTGCATGTGATTTTCTGTGCTCTGTAGACAAGCCCTATAAACCTCAGTCATTCTTTTGTGTCCTTTATATACTTCCATATAGGTTTATCTTTACAGGCTTATGTGAATTTTTATATTTTACAGGCTCGGTTATTTTTGTGGCTCTTTCTCGACTTACATAAAATGGTTATTTCATAAACCACAGCTTCAACATTTATAAGATTCATCACTAAAGATAGGAGGGAGCCTACTGGAAAACAGGTTGTCAGTTCACTCTTCTGCCAAGACATTAACGACACGACATACACAAGGAGATGGTGTAAGACAAGCAGAGGCTCCTCCAACTGCGAAAAGAAGAGGCCCTAATTGTTATTTCAGTGGCCTTTGACATTTGTCTCCTTTCTCTCGCCACCAAGTCACAATTTCTTCCTTTCTCTGCAACTAAATCATTCTGAACATGTTATTTTCCAGAACACTGATACCATTTACATCCACTGGAGGGGAGAAATATAATAAGCCAAAAGTGAATGGATCTGTTCTTCCCTTCTAGATGAACACAACAATGAGATGTGTAAAATATCATTCTCTGACTCTTTTCATTGTCCTGTTTTCCTGCATCTAATCACTTTTCCTTCTGCTGTCTGCAGCTGAATAGACAACTGGAAGTCAGCTGCATAGCACCCAGCGTAATAGGTTTTTAAATGTTTTGCTGCCTGTTACGTGTGACATTGTCCCTCAGTCTGTTTTATGAATGACCTGTGTTGCATGTTGGAGCAATGCAGACAGCTCAGCAATTTGCCGCAGTGGGTTTTCTAGACAAGTGAACTTTCCCTCTGTTATCCCTGCAGTCAAGGTTAGAAACCAGGGAATAGAGAGTTGGGAAAAATCCTAACTTCAAGGATATTCCAGTGCTGAAGTTCTCACTAGGGTGCCAATTGTCCCAAATCATCAGAGCTCTCTCCAAAACCAATGTCCAGGCTCATCCTCATTAATAGTTTTGGTCACCCACATGAATTCTTTTTATTGCCGCAGGGGGAAAAAGCCTCTGTGTTTATGATTTTATAACCCTGTCATTAGAAATGTTTGAAACAGCATTCCACCCTCAGGTTGCATTGTGTGGCTATGAACTTCATTTGATCACTGCTCCATCAATTTGACGTTAACTGCTGCAATTTACAACTGCTCCAGCTTTCCACCTATTAGGGTACCTTTTGCATTGGAAAAAAGAAAAGGGGCGGGGCAGGGAGGAGAGGACGGGACAGGCCGCCCAGGGGAAGTTTAAAAGAATTTGACGTCTTGTTAAAACCTGAAGGGGCAATGAAGGGAGGAGAGGGAATCTCTGAAGACAGCAACCCCAAGCCTGGTAATGAATAAAGCCTCACTCCTGCTGGGAGCATTGGTGGCCTGGCAAGTCCTGCAAAACCAGAGAGTGAATAATTTACTGTGCGAGTCATAGGCCTCCTGGTCGGCCACAGCATTGCTTTGTCTTACAAATATGTTCTCCCAAAGAATCAGACTTGACAGGCAGGTTTGCTCCAGAACTGTTTAAACAAAAGCCTTGTGTGCTGGAAAGAGCACCCTGTGATTTTGGCACAAGGCTCCCAGCGCTGAGGTTCCCCTTGAGCCCTGGGCTGGCTAATAAATCGGCAAGCATCAAAGCAAAGGCGATCACAAACGGAACAGGTCAGAAGACGCCGAGGCCTTGTTCACGTCTGATGAAAGTGTGATGAAGTCAGGCAGGAATCCATTACACCACACACACCAAGTAAAGACACATTCATTGTCTAATGTGGACGCACGAAATGAAGAATGTATAGTGTAGTTAGGAATCCTAGGTGACTTTTTGACCTTGGCTCTTGCAATTAAAAGAGAAAGAAAGAAAAAAAATATATATATATATATATATATATATATATAAAGGGTCCAGCAGAAGTAATTCCTGCTTGAGTGTGATTCGTAGGGTATGTGAATGTCTCGCATGAGATGGACAGCAACTTGAACATTTCACCTATAATGTCCTATGATGTGCTTGAGTGTGTTGTTATGTCACAGAATTACATGCTTATGATTTTGTAATAAAAAAGGGGCACTATTTGTGCTGGACCTTGTATATGTCTCTCTTTGAATGAAGAACCAAAAAGGCATTGAGATTGTTTGGTTGAATTTACTCTTTTTTGGTGGCTTGAAAGCAAACTACAGAGGCTTTTTGGAGGCCAGAGCAATTGGTTGGTTTTCTGGAGTTTTGGAAGGAGGACCTCAGTGTTAGACCAAAGAAAAAGAGAGTGTGAGTTCTTAGCCTCTTTTTTTCCTATAAAAGGACCAGGCAGCCATGAAGAGATGAATGAAACAGGAAGACGTTAGAGCCGGTCTCAAGGAAGGACCTTTCATAGACTTACCTCATTCAGTCATTGTGTTCTCCTTTCTGCTGTCTGACAAAGAGAAGAGTCACAGAGACCTGGAAAAATACAGAGATTACCCCACAAGGGATCTGGGACCCTCTTCACAGAGATCAACGTTTCTGTGACCTAACTGATTTGTAAGTACAGGAAAGGGACATATCATATTTGAATAGAGTTTTACTCAGTTCTGAATTGACGTTTAACCACTACCAAGTTGCTTATTGGTATGTATCGCAAACTACAAAATAAGCTAAACCAGCCTTGAAACACAGACTCCCCAGCAAAGCCCCTGTATCTTTGAGCACAGACTTAGACACTGGCCCATCTCATGGGAAAAGACCCTAAAAATACTAAAACAAAGATAACACATGCTGAGCATGGACAGTCACCCCTCTCCACGTCCCCAAAGAGGCTCCAGGATGGAAGGGACGTGAATTAGCCATGGGCTCTTTGCTGCTCTTCAGCCAGGAGTTAGCACTGGCCCACATCCATGCCAATCTGCAGCTTTGCAGTCTTTTGAATTCTGATGTGTAGTGGTATCTCACTGTAATTTTAATGTGTATTTCCCTGGTAAGTAGGGCAACCGCAAAATGTATCATCTAAACCAAAAGTGAAAGGGGCTGTTTTTTAAAATTTAGCAAGTAAAGCAGAGTAAACTGGAACTGTTATTGGCAAACTGAAATATATGGTCCCCGTACTGCTGACTAAAAAGGTTAAGCACTTTCTCATATATTTATTGGCCATTCAGATATCCTCTTTGAGTTTTCTATTGAGTAGTCTGTCTTTTCCTTCCAGATAATAGAGGTTCCCTACATATTCTCTCTGAATTTTAATGAATATATATTCATTTTCATATATTTCATATTTATTCATATGTATGTATGTCATAAAGATAGATAGTCTTATAAAATCAATCACATTAATAAAATTCTATTCATCTGTTATATATTAGTCTTTAGCATAATATATTGCTAACATGCTTGAAAATCATTACTCTACAACATTGTGATTAAAATGCATTAGACTTTGCTTATATCTAGGTCACATTATAAATCTATCAGTCCATGCTGTGAGGTATTAAGGTGTATACTCAGAGTCCATTCTTCTCACTGAAAGTTTTTTTTAAAAAAACAAGTATTGTAATTTATTTTTAACTATCAAATATTTTTGTTGAAAATAAAATTTTCCTATTAAAATTATAGAAAATAAATACCAACATTCTTGAATATTGTGCCGTATTTGTCTATTTTGTTATGTTTTGTTTATAAACAAAATATTACAGATACACTTGAAAATTCCAGCATGTCATTCCTCAAATCCTGTTCTATTCCTCCCTCTCCCGAGAAAATCTCTCTAATATATTCTGTATTTTTCATTTGCACACAGCTTTAATATTACAACTTATATATATTTATAGTTAACATATAGTAATGTTTTTGCAACAAATATTTGTATATTTTACATAAGGTAACAATTCTGTACTTTCTAACTAAACACTCTTTTTTGAAATTTATCCATATTGATACACATGGTTCTAATTAATTCATTTTAAACTGACAAGTTAGTAGGCACCACTATATGACTATATCACGATTTATTCATTCTCCCCTTGAAAGACATTGAGGCCATGAAACGCCTTTGTTAAAAACAATGCAACAATAAATAAGACTCCTTGTCCCCAGTTATAAGGTTTTTTCTAACGGATATATCTAGAAGTGCAATAGCTGATTAATGGAGCATACTCAGACACAAAATTACAAGACATTGCCAATGTACTCTCTAAAATGTTCTCCCTACCAGTACATGTTCTTCACAGCATTGTGTGAGAGCGAAAACTGCTCCCCCTCCCCCATAGCACTTACTGTTCACTTTTGTCAATCTGATGGGCTTGAAATTGCATTTCACTCTTCTTTTAATTTGTATTTCCCAAATTACTAGTTAATTTTAACATCCTTGTATTGTCCATTTTAACCCCCTCTTCATAGAATTACATTTTTTTTGCTTTTGCACCTTTTCTTTTGCTTTGTCTTTTTCTTATTAATTTATGAGTGTTTTATACAGTTCCTTTAAAAATTTTGGTCAGTTATACATAAAACAAATATCTTCCATCCTGTGACTTGTATTTTAACTTTGTTATAGTGTCTTCTGTTGAACTTTAAATTTAAATTTTAGTGTAGTCAGATATATCAATCTATTCTTTTAGTTTTGTGCTTTTTGGGGTATCTCTAACCATTCCTTAATCTCGGGCTATAAAGGTATTTTTATTATATTTTTGTCTAAATGCTTCTATTTTTTAAATTTCATATTTAGGTCTTGAGTATACCTAAAATGATTTTGTATAGTTTGAGGTAAGGATTTACTTTTTTTACATGTGGCTAACAGATTGTCCTAGCAAAATTTATTGAATATTCTCTCCTTCCCTCTACTGATGTAAAATGTAACCCCTGCCATATATACACATGCATCTGTTACGAGCTCTCTATTTTTGATTGGTCAAATTGTTCATTGTTCTTGTGCATAATAGGCCTTGAGATCTGATAAGACAAGTTCCCCATACGTGGTCAATCTTCACAATTTTCTTATTTGTCACAATTTTCTGTTCAGTGTTAATTTTAGGATTGAGTACCACAAAGTGTCTTTATAAAATTTGATTGGGATTATGCTAAATATATGGACTAATTTGAGGAGAATATCACCTTTATTGTATTCAATTGTCTTAATTATGTACATTATCTTTCCATTTATTTAGTTTTCTTGTTTGGCCCTCATGTTTCTTAATTTTCTCCATGAAGATTCTATATATTTTTTATTAGGTTTATTTCTCTTTATCTTTTATTTTTGGTTCTTTCTATAAAATGGCTTTTCAATCTATTTTGTTTTCTATTTGTTCCAGAATGCCGATATTTTTATGTTGGTCTTATAGCAACCAACTAATGTTGCTAAACTCTTTTTATTATTTCTAAAATTTACTTACAAAATTTTCTTTTTGCTCTTCTGGGTGGCAAATCCTATCACCTGCAAAGATGGATAATTCACTCTCTTCCTGTATAATCATTTATCTTTTGCTTGTCTTATTTCATTGGCTGGAATCTCTAGTATGGAGTTGAAAAGGCATATTGAATAAGGGTATCCTAAGGGAGAGCATGACAACATTGTGCTGAGGCCACTCTGCACAAAACAAAGTCCTGCAATAGAAGCTGGAGATATCTGTACAATCAATGCCATGCTCTTTCTCATTCATGAGCACAGCATTCTCTCACTTTCACATACATGTTTAAGATTATGCTTTCTTGGCTCTTATTCTTACTTATACTCATTTTACCTTGAACTTACCTTTCAGCTTTTAATCTTCTATCTAAATTTAGACAGGCAAAGAGCATGCTCGCAATTGACACATGATACAACCTAGCTCATCCCAACCACTGAGATTTGCTACCTTAGCCCCATAGTAACAAACAGGGTATATTTGTCCAGATCATTTCCTCTGCTCTGTTCTTCTCTCTTCAGAATCTGTATTAGGAATTGTGAAATTATAACAGACGCCTTAATACTAAGACTTGCCCTGGAAATGGAACCACAATCACCCCACCAACCCCTGCCTTGTCACTACCCCCATCAGAGACATAGAAGAGGGCCTAGGGAACACTTGGTTGAGACTTTTCCCCAATCTTGGAAGATTTAGAGACTGTCATGATGCAGGGTTCTAACAGGGGCACTGCAGTGAAATGATGATGGGTAAGTTTTGGGGTTCCCTGCCACTCCATTCCTCTCTCTCAGATCAAGAAGTTCCAGTCCTTTTCAGATGTCCTCAATTATTCACTCCATGAACAAAACTAAATAAGTTATTTCCACAAGATTATCCTGTTTTTCATTAAGATTATGTCTTGTTGCTCACCATTCCCTTGTCTCTCTCTGGCCTTCAACAATCTTCTTTTTCCTAGAGGTATATGTAATCACACTGCCAGGAACTTCCTACATTCCTCCAAACCTCTGAATGCCTCCCACAGTATCCCCAAAGACTCTTTCTCCTCCACTGATCTCATCTCACAATGGAAACCCATGAGATACACTGCAGAACCACACCAGCCACCTCAAACAGCATAAAAGTGGGGTCAGACAAGTTTAGAGTCAAGGTCTTTGAGAAGCAAGGGCAGATAAATGCTCTCTGAACCCCAAAATCGTCACCCATAAATAAGGGTGACGGCATATATTTGTGATCATTGGGAAGATTAAGTAAAATAAGTGCCTAATAGTGAGGCTAAAGCAGAGAAAGTGCTCGGAAAATGGTATTATTCTCTTTCCAACCATAATCGGGGCCCTTTGCCCACATAGTAAAATGGGAGATGAGACGATTAAAGCAAAGTTACTTGTCTGTGGTGGAGAGAAAATTTAAGCAGCCCACATTAAACACTGCCTGTACGCCAGTCACTCTTGTAAGCACTTTTCATATGCAGTTATTATCTACCACCTTCGAGACAATGTTTGGAGACATAGTGGTTAATTCAGCCACCCAAAGCCTCCCAGCTAGGAAATGCAGAGATGCGTCAGGGTTAAGAGGATGACATTCAGATGCCAGAGTAAATAACTACGTACAGACGGTTAGCAATAGTGTAAATAAATAAAGGACTGGGATTTGTTTGGACAGAGAGGGGTATTGGGTGTGGGAAGTAGTCCAGATGATATAGAACTGATATAGAAAACTTAGATATTTGGGTCAAATATCAAGCATTATAGGAGGACATATAGAATACAGAAATACATGTGAAAAGGCAGTTGGGAAGGCAAACACGGGAGTATACAAAGGTACAATCTGATCAGAGCCAACAGTTGAGTTTCAAGTCATTCTGAGATAAATTTACTGTGATCATTAAAAATAAGGTATGACCTTTACCACACTCTATACTGAGAAAAGTACAAGTTTTGCAGATCAATTAACATGTTTACAATAAAATCAATTTTGTAAAACTTGAGGTTATCCATGAATACTTATGAAGGACCTCTAGAAGTTGGGTTCCTAAACTTTAAAAGTGACATCACAGGTTTTAATTTCTTCCTAAAATGCAAACAAGATACTCCTATTATTAAATGTTTTGGTTTTGTCCCCATACAATCTGAATGCTGATCTCAAGTCAAACATCCATCTCTTTTTACACTGCCCAGTTAAGTCCCTATCACTGGCAAGCTGAGTGACATACCAGGGACACAGCTGAATCAACAATAATACAAAAAGGCAGGCTCAGGGGGCTGGACTGATGTGGGCCCTGACAGGTGAGGTGAGCAGTCACATAGTTCCATGTAATGGGAAGATACTCATTGCAGAAAACAGAGCATAGCATCCAAAGCACTGGCAATGGACAATAAGTATGGTCCGGTAGACCTGTCAGTATCAGGAAGCCTCACCGGGAAGCCCAACATAGAGTCAAGGTGCCAAACCAGGAGAGAGAGCAGAGCTACAGGAGATCCACAAGGAGCTGGCACTTCGTAATCAGGCAGGCACTGAGCATAAGAAAGGTCTGTCTGCAGAAGAGTGTAATGCCTAAGAGCAAAGACCCAGATGTGACTGTGGTCACATCTTAGCAAGGGATGCAATAATCTTGGGAGAGTTATGCACCCTCTTTGAGCCTCTATTTATTTATTTATAAAAGGGATGTTAATATTATCTACTTTATAAAGTCTCTGTAAAGATTAAGTAGGATGACGCAAACTTAGCACTTTGCATTGCACATTATTGTTCTTGTTGTTGTTATTCAGGGCTCTGTTACTGGTCTGTGATTAGTGAAATGCTCCAGGCACTGGAAAGTAAACCAGCGGGAGCAAGGGAGTACTCAGCTTTAGAAGGACCAGGACTCTAGGTGACTTTCAAGGGGAGTCAGGCATATGGCAACAAGATGGACCAGGACTACAGAGATTGGATGAGGGCACAAAGGCGTAACATCAGAAGCTCAGTTTTCAGGACTGGGCATGAGGTCTAAGTCAGATTCAAAGCCCTATCAGCAGGAAACGGTGACTTGACACGGAGCCTCAGGGGTTGGGGTGGAGCTCCTTCATGCCTCTTTCAAGGGTCAGGTTTAGAGACCAGGACAGGGCTGAGTTGGCAGGAGTGGGGCCAGCTAGAAAAGACAGTAGAGAGTAGAGATCAAAGCAGATGAAACTCTGGGGAACCCTGAACTAGACGCACTCACTACGTTCTCTAGGAGGTGGTTTCCCTAGGAGGTGGTTTCCTCTTCTGCACAATGTACTCACTGTGCAACTGGATCCGATTGTCTACCAATGATAGAATAATGATGTTCAGTATATTTTTCCCCCTGGGGACATGGGTTTCAGACCAAGTTTTAAAATAATGAAGCAACCATGAAAATGTGGTTGTCCCAGATCTCTGCTCTCCAAAAGATTTCATGTCTTCCAGACATGATCTATTTATGAGTGAACATCAGATGTTCAGTTTAAAGTGTGTATTTACTTGATTATGTGCCCACAGGAAAGCCTGCAATTAGCTTAAAGTGAAAAGCTTTGCGGAGTTCCAAGGACATAGCATTTCCCTTAGGACCCGTGTCTTCAATAAAGTGGGTTTGTAAACAGCCCCAGGCAAATGCCTAGTGCTCCAGAATCATAAGACTTTCCTTATGAAGTGTCAGCCTGGTTGGGTCCCAGTCCTCAAGACAGACAATTATCTCTAATATGAGGCTATTTCATACCAATACCATATAACTTTAGGTTTAGGCTTAGGAGACAGCCTGCAACTGGTCTGGGCTCAAGAACTACCCACCTTTTAAGTTTTTTACAATTCCCCAGAACAGATATAGAGTGGTTTTCTGGCTGTCTAGCAAGAAACCTGGTGCCCCTAAGCTATTCTGGCACAACCTATGAAAATTTTAAAGATGAGCTGAAGTCAAGGAAAAACCGATACGGGTAATTAAAAGACACATAAACAAAAGATCACTTACCAGAATGACTTGAAACCCTTTAGTAAAACCGTTGAAAATTGTGCTTTGGGGAGAACAAGATAATAAAATACTATGGCAAGTAAACACATTATTACATTAAAAGTAATCTCAGAGTCATGGAGTTTGCCAATTCTGTTTCTATAATTTTCTATAATCTTTATTATTTTTACCTTGACAAAAGCCCTGAGAAGCCAGTCTTCAAAACAATGATTCTTATTACAGTGTTGGGGCAGTGACATAAGGCAATAAGTAAAATGGCACCCAGTATAAAATTCAGGGAGGGCCCCCTCTTTGTTGTACACCAGGTTCATACATACACAGACACTCTTACACACAAAATCATACAAGCTCCCCCCTTTCTCCACTAAGCTGAGTGTATTGGTTTGGCTCACAGGGATCAGTTTTTAAGCAGGAAGAATGCCCTGTTCATGGAAGAGAAGAAGAAGCTACCATGTGGCCAAAGGAAACAGCAAGGAGGCCTTGCCTGGAGTGAGATAACACACGTTCCCTATCAGGAAGAGGGAGAGACACAGAAAGCCTCTCCTCCCCACCCACTGCGAGGGCCTCTCACAGCCCAAGAACCTGGAAAAAAAACAACCTTTGGATCCAGCATTGCCCAGAGTCACCACTGGCTCTCAATCATCTTTGGGTAGACAAAAGCCAATCCAAAACACAGAAGGGTAAGGTCACAGGGGTTCTCACTTATGACTAACATGAAGAGACGTTTTCCTAAATCATAAAGATCGTCAGTGAAGTGAAATAGGAAAATCACCAAGAGAAATACTGAACTGGGTTTAGAAGGCTTGCAAGGGGACAATAAACCAAGACTTTCAGAGACTTACTATAAGCCGTAGACTGGGCTGTTCCCTTTATATGGCTATATTAGTTCATGACTATGTTATTTAATACTTACGTTATTTAACTCTGAAGGAGGGAGTATATCCTTATATTCCACTAGAAAAATACATGCATGCACAGATTTCCTCAAGGAACGCCAAGCCCTGCTCAGTAAAGGCCAAACTAATAATATTTTGGCAGTCAAATTATGTACCAAAATCTCCTACACGTGGTTTATAAATATTTTTCATCTTCCATTTTGTGGGATCAGAACTAAATACTAGAAGTCAGAGCATGCTCAGGGTCAAGGAATTCTTAATACCATCAAATTAAAACACTAGCCTTCCTAGATGAAATTATAATAATCTTTTACATTTGCGTATAAACTTCAGTTATTCAATAAATTTTATTGAGTGGGATATTAAAAAAAGCAAGACATTCCCCTACCTCTCCCAGAGCTGATGTAATATGTCACAGACAAGCTGGGAAAAAAATACTGGAGGGTGCCCAACCCCCCCCCCCCCCCCAGTTGCTCCCTATGAATGTCCAAACGCCCTCTAGTACCAGGTGTCTTTGTCAATTTTATAAATGAGGAAGCCAAGAATTAGAAAGGCTAAGTGTATTGCCCAAGTCAAACATACACATTCAGACAGGGAGTCTTGATCACATGATATCACACAGCATCTAAGCATGAAATTTTTTATCCCTAAAGCAATTATGGAACAGGACACAGATTACTGGCAAAGACAGATGCAGTTTTCCAAGGTCCCTAACTTAACCTCAGGGACTAGTTTTAGAACTAGAGGAATTTGATTCGATATTTTTAAGTCTTTATTTTAGCCTTACCTGTTAACTCCACAAAATTATGAACCTGGTTCAAATTCCTTTGGGAGAAACCACTGTGGACTACTTCTTTATTGGAGGATCTTTTCTGTTAACACAAAGTACAGCTGACCCTCAACATTCACAATGGTTAACATTGCAAAAAGAATCTTCTTCTTTGCGAGTGCCTCTGATTATATCATTTTCTCTACCAAATGTAGGTTTCCACTGACTCCTTTACTAAAGAAACATTTTATGGAAGGCCTGCTGTAATCAGGTAATAAAATATAACCAAACAATTTAAGTGACCCCTTCAGAGCAGGAGCACCACAGCTGGGTTGAAAGTAGATACTAAGCAAGCAGCTAGGCTCATTCACCAGTGAATTGACTCATCTCAATGTATCAGCCTCACTACACATGCATTCAAATCCCTGCCTCAGCAAGATTATAAATATTGCCTGGCATAGCTATTTCAGCTTTGTATGTTAAATCTATGAATGCCATAGGTTCCAGTACCTGATTCTAGAGACTTGAATTCTAGCGCTGTTTGGCCATGAGACAATGGGTCAGTCATTTGGCTTCTCTGTGCCTTAGTTTACTCATCAGAAAAACTGGAGTTGACGTAGATTATCTCTAAGACTTCTCCTGACTCTAAATACTGATTCTATGTTGACTAAGGGAAGCTTTGGACTTGTGAATTTTAACATAAAGTCTTAGTCTGTTCAGGTTTCTATAGCAAAATACCATAGCCTGGGTGAGATATAAACAATGAAAATTTAACTGTCACAGTTCTGAAGGCTAGAAAGTCCAAAATCAAGATACAACCTTGGTGTCTGGTGAGGCTCTTCTTCCTGATTCATAAATGGCCATCTTTTCACTGAGACCTCAGATGGTGAAAGGACTAAAGGAGCTCTCTGAGGTCTCTTTTAAGAGCACCAATTCCGTTCATGAGGGCTCTATTCTCACGACCTAATCACCACCCTGAGGCCCCTCCTCCTAATACGATCATACCAATTTGGGGAAACACAACATTCAGTCTGTAACAAGGGCATTTATTTGTTAGAAGTAATATACACATTATCACCTCAATTGATTGTCATTGTAAAAAAAAAAAATTTATCCTCTTCAGGGAATATCTTTTGAAATTTGTCTCTATTATGAGGAGGACCCAAAAAATGGAATTATCTTCCAGAGGGTGGACCCCTTGTAGTACAGGCTTCCCCTGCTGGGTGAGTGTTCTAAGAACCCATCTGTATCAGCATTCCAGCTGGCGTTGTTGTGGGAGGCTGCATTAGGCTTCTGTGAATTTTTTTTTTAAATGCTTTCAACACCTTTGCCCATTTAATGAGGGTGATTTATAAATGCACTGGCCCACACTGCATTGAGTGTTCAGCAGTTTTTGACCAAAAATGGCATGACACCCATGCCTCCCTATTCACCTGATCTTACCCCAAGTGACTGTTTTTGTTTCCTGGGTGAAAAAAAGTCCTCAAAGGGGAATGTTTTGCCAATGTGGAAGAGGTGAAACAAAAAACAGCAGAAGCACTGAAATGCATCAAAATTGATGAGTTCAAAAACTGACCAGTAGGAAAAATGTCTCAATAGATGTACTGCATCAAAAGGAGAGGACTTTGAAGGTGACTAAAGGTTAAACATGTAAGAATAAATATACAATTTTTTATAACTAAATTCCAATTTTGGGGGGTCCCCCTCACATACAATTATAAATTCTGAAAAGCAAGTGCTGTGATTGTATATAAGAAAAAAGCAGCATGCCCTGACTAGTGTGGTTCAGTTAGTTGGGTGTTGTCCTGCAAAGCAAAAGGTCCCCAGTTCAACTCCCAGTCAGGGTACATGCCTTGGGTTGTGGGTTCAGTCCCCAGTCAGGGCACAGGCAAGAAGAAACTGATTGATGTTTCTTTCCCTCTCTCTCTTTCTCCCTCCCTTACCCTCTCGGAAAGGAAAGGAAAGGAAAGGAAAGGAAAGGAAAGGAAAGGAAAGGAAAGGAAAGGAAAGGAAAGGAAAGGAAAGGAAAGGAAAGGAAAGGAAAGGAGAAAGGAGAAAGGAGAAAGGAAAAAGGAAAAGGGAAAGGGAAAGGAAAAGGAAAAGGAAAAGGAAAAGAAAGGAAAGGAAGGGAAGAAAGAAAGAAAGAAAGAAAGAAAGAAAGAAAGAAAGAAAGAAAGAAAGAAAGAAAGAAAGAAAGAAAGAAAGCTGAGCAGCCATACCAATCAAACAAATAAGCATTTCACTGTTTCCAGAAAACCAAGTAGTCAACATATTTTTTTTTTATCAACTGGACTACATCAGTCCCACCTTATTTGCAATTTCACTTTCCAAATTTTCAGTTACCTGCAGTCAACCATGACCCAAAAACACTACATGGAAAATTCCAGAAGTAAACAATTCATAAGTTTAAAATTACGTGCCATTCTGAGCACATGGTGAACCATTCTGAGTATGTGAGGAAGTCTCGTACGGTTCACTCCGTCCCACCCAGGACGTTAATTAGCACTTTGTACAGCGTCTCCACACAGTATATGCTCCCTACCCATTAGTCACTTTGTAGCCATCTTGGGCATCAGATCGACTGTCATGGCACCAGGGTGCCTGTGTTCAAATCACCCTTATTTTATTTAGTCATGGCCCCAAAGCACAAGAGTAGTGATGCTGACAATCCAGATATGCCCAAGAGAAGCAGTAAATTGCTTCTTTTGCGTGAAAGGGTAAGTGGAGTACAATAAGATATTTTGAGAGGGAAAGACCACATTCACACATATTGTTATAATTATTCTATTTCATTATTATTGTTGTTAATCCCTTACTGTGCCTAAATTATGAATTAAACTTTATCGTAGGTATGAATGTATAGGATTAAATATAGTATATAGAGAGTTTGGTACTATCTGTAGTTTCAGGCATCCACTGGTCCTTGAAACATATCCCCTGTAGATAAGAGGTGGCTACTGTAAGGATTCATGAAGCGCAAGGTATTCAGTTCTTCAATCTATGGAAATTCAAAAACTGTTTTTAAATATCCCAGCCTTTGAGTCCTACTGTAATCATGTTTCTCACTGCTTACAATTGCTTTTAAGTGCGTAAGTGAAATCTAATTCTAGGTCACCACTTTCAAAAGTAGTCCCACAATTACTGTTGCAGGTTTGCTACTAACTATGCTACAATGCCTTTCTCAAGCTTGCATAACATAGTGATAAAACTGCTGCTAATGATTAATAGCCATTGGCTGCCACAATGTGTCTACAAAACCATATGTGCAGAGTAAGCCTTCCAGCATCATGGATTCACATAGCAGGACAGTCAACTGCAAAGGCAGTGATCACACAAACTAGTTTAAAGCATTGGTCACAAACTGGGCTTTCTGTGAACAGGATGCAGCTCACAGAGCTGGCCTTTAAATGTTTTTTACTTAGTTGCTAACAGTGAAAAATTGGGTTGTGCTACATTTTTAAAACCTGGACTTCTTGCTTCACTTGAATTAGAAGTACTGGTAAGGCCTACATTTCTACATGATAACAATGGATTAGAGTTAGCTAAACCCTTAAGGGCCTCCCCACATAACCACTTCAGTCATTTTCAATATTGTTCTGATAGACATTAAATTTTCAACCCTTGTTTAAACCTATTTTTAAATAATCTTTTAGATATCCAGAAATTAGTTGCATTTTTATATGCCAATAACAAACTAACAGAAAGGGAAATTAAGGAAACAATCCCATTTGCAGTTGCTACAAAAACAATAAAATACCAAGGAATAAACCTAACCAAGGATGTAAAAGATCTGTACCCAGAAAATTATAAGACACTGAAGAAAGAAATGCAAGAAGATACAAATAAGTGGAAGTGCATACTGTGTTCGCAGATAGGAAGAATTAATATCAGTAAAATGTCCATACTACCCAAAACAATCTATAGATTCAATGCAATTCCAATCAAGATCCCAATGAAGTATTTCAGAGAACTAGAACAAGTATTTCAAAAATTTATGTAGAACCACAAAAGGCCCTGCAGAGCAACAGCAATCCTGAGAAAGAAGAACAAAGTTGGAGGAATCACACTACCTAATATGAAACTATATTATAAGGCCATAATAATCCAAACAGCATGGTACTGGCATAAAAACAGACACACAGATCAATGGAACAGAATAAAGGACCCAGGAATAAATCTACAACTTTACAGTCAATTATTATTCAACAGAGGAAGTGAGCACATACAATGGGCTAAAGATAATTTATTCAATAAATGATGTTGGAAAAATTGGACAGATACATGCGGAAAAATGAAATTAGACCACCTTCTTATACCACAACAAGAAAAAATTAAAAATGGATCAAAGACTTAAATATTAGACCCAAAACCATAAAAATCCTAAAAGAAAACATAGGCAGCAAAAATCTCAGACATTGCTCTTAGGAAGATTTTATTGGATATATCTCCCCAGACAAGGGAAACAAAAGAAAAAATAAATAAATGGGATTACATCAAACTAAAAATTTTTGCAACAGGAAGGGGAATCATCAACAAAATAAAAAGACAACTCACAGAATGGGAGAACATATTCGCAGATTCATCTGATAAGGGGTTAATATCTAAAATTTATAAAGAACTTAACAAACTCAACACCAAAAAAACAAACAACCCAGTTAAAAAATGAGCAAAGGACCTGAATAGACACTTCTCCAAAGAAGATATACAGATGGGCAATAGACATACAAAAAGATGCTCAGTATCAGTAATCATCACAGAAATGCAAATTAAAACCACAATGAGATGTCCCCTCACAGCTGTCAGAATGGCCATCATCAATAAATCAACAAACAACAAGTGCTGGTAAGAATGTGAGAAAGGGGAACAATTTTGCACTATTGGTAAGAATGACGATTGGTGCAGCCACTGTGAAAATCAGTATGGAGTCACCTCAAAAAATTAAAAATGGATCTGCCTTTTGAATCAGCAATCTCACTTCTGGGAATATATCCAAAGAAACCCAAAACACTAATTCGAAATACCATAAGCACCCCTATGTTCATTGCAGCATTACTTATAATCGCCAAGATAATAAGCCCAAGTGGCCATCAGTAGATGAGCAGATAAAACAACTGTGGGACATTTACACAATGGAATACTACTAGACCATAAAAAAGAATAAAATTTACCCTTTTGTGACCATATGGATGGACCCAGAGAACATTATGCTAAGTAAAATAAGCCAGTCAGAAAAGGACAAATATCATATGATTTCACTCATATATGGAATCTAATGAACAAATTGAACTAACAAGCAAAACGGAGATAGGCTCAGAAACAGAGAGCAGGCGGACAGCTTTGGAGTGGGGAGGTTAGAGGGTGGAGGGATTAAGCAAAAAGGAAAAAGGACTCATGGACATAGACAACAGTGTGGTGATTGTTGCGGAGACAGGGTTATAAGGGGACTAAATGATAATCGAAAAAATACACTAAAGATTAAATAAAAAAAAGAATCTTTTAGGAAGCAATTTAAACATCGCGACCTAAATTAACTCCGAAGAGCATGTCCTTCACATGTGAGCCGTTGCCAGGCCTGGCACAGCACAAGCATACAGGACGTTTGCTAGAGCAAACCGAACTGAATGTAATATACAGGAGGAACGTAGGATACCCAGGTTTAGCATTTTGTTACCTCTGGAAAGACTGGAGACAACCAATTTTTATAAGGGGATATGAAAACCATGGGTGTGGGTTTCCTTTGTTACACTGGTATCTGGTGCCAGTGTCCCTTCAACATGCTGTGCACCTCAACACTCTCATTAAACTAATGGCTCCACCAAACATCCAAAGTTCTTCAATCAACACCAGCATCAAAACCATATTGGTTGTGACAGGGGCCAAGAGGTTTGAGATTTTATATATCAGCAGCTCCCTGCCACAAGTAGTGTGTGCCATATCATGGAAAACTACGGAAGTGTTCCAAACACTGTCCCCTAAGCTACTGAGGTGATCGATTTGATCCCCAAGTTCTACAGACTCCTTGCATTAATGAGCTCCCACAGCCCAGTGCAAGCAAATACCTGCATCGTGTACACATACCACACACACATTCACACAGCCTCAGGCTGTGTGCTTGCAAGAGTGGAATAATGGCACAAAATAGGCCGTACAGATGCATTGTTCATGGTTTTCCAGTAAGGAAGTGTCAAGAAAAATATAATACATTTATTACATACTGTCTAAGCAAGAAGTTCGAGGCTAGGTAAAATCTTTGTATTTGCAAGTGACATTGATTTAAGACACATCTCTCTGGGCCTCTATTTCCTTATTTGTAAAAAGACAGAATGGGAAGTTCTCAAATATTTTAGCGGAAAAAGTGGCAGAACACTTTTGCCCTAAAGAAATCTTACTTAAGACAATATATAAAACAAAAGCTGATCTCTCCCTGTTGAGAGGAACTGAGCCTCCCTTTCTGTCACCTTTCCCAAACCCAAACCCTGAAGGAAACTCCAAACCCCACCACAATGCCATCTCAAAGCCTCCTTCCAGGCCTGGCCTTACGTGATGCTCTAAGCTAACCTTGGTATGTATACTTGTAGCCCACATAAATCAGGGTATGATATAGCTAAATATTGTAGTAACACCTTCTTGCTGTTTTAGTCAGCTATTAGCAAATGGCTTTTTGTAACTTTTCAAGGAGAGCATTAGAGCTTTCCCAGGTTTTTGCCCAGTAGTTTCAGCTCGGTTATTCTGGTGCCCAAAGCAGCAGTTCACAAACCTTCCCACCACCAGACCTCGGGCAGAATAAAGATCTCAGAGAGCAGGAGCCCCAGCTGGACCAGGCACAACCAAATGGGATGGGGGAGCAGAGCCCAGAATAGACCACACAGGGAGACAATATGCCATATCAAATATACTTTATCAAGGCAGTTCCGCCTTTATCTGCCCCACATACACATCGACCTACTTTTTGTGAAAAGTAAGACAATGGAAGGGGAGTCCATAGCATGGACTTGATATTCAATAAATATTATTTCAATCTAAATTTTCCACTTTTGGAATCTGGATAGAAGTGACATGCCTTTGTTTTCATAGGAAAACCTAAAAATTATGCCATCTGTTTACTTAACTATATGAAGAATCAAAGGTCAGCTAAGCATACCACATTCACATACAAATTATAATTAATTTTTTCTATGAATAGAAAAATTACTCTTGGAATATCACCAAATACTCCCTTCTTCTGACAGGGGCTTGGACATGAAAACAATGGATCACTAAATATACTCTTCTTGAACACATTTGAGTAGAGACTTTAAATATAAAACCGTCAAGTCAAAAATGGATGCAGCATAAAATATTCATTCCACACTCTGAATGTATTATAAATGCAAAGTGGAATATTTTTAAGTAATTGTATTCCAGATATTCCTTTTTATACTCAGATACATGGCGGCTTGGGGGTTTTGTTTTGGTTTTTTTTAAGATCCAACTTAATCAGCAGAAAACTAAAATGGGAATTTCTAAAGGTAAAAATGTTGGAATTTAATTTTTTCTATCATTTCAAATGCATTTTGTTTAAGTTCTAAAAGTAAAGAAAAACATAAATTGTATTTTACAGTGGACTAATGATCAAAACAATTTAACTGTAAATCTTGTAATTAAACTAACATATTATCCCATGGAGAAACTGCACTTCTTCACGTTGCTGTTCTGTTTATCTGCTTTTTAGAGAGAATTCCTTTTCATTCTCTCTAAAAATTGTTGCACCTTAAAGGAATAACAAATAGGGAATTATCATTAATGATTAAGAGAAAATGGGAAAATTTTTAGATGCTCTCTGGCTTTGAAGTATAATTGCAAAGACTTTACAAATTAATAACAGTAGTTTTTTTGAAGACTACCAGGCAGATGATCCTTACTCTCTCTTCCCCTGATTTAATTCAATAACTTCTTTTACTTCCTCGAAAACTTATTTGCTATAACTTTAAAAAAGTTGCCATAAATAGGTTCCAGTGCTGAAATTTTCAAAATTATGAATTTGACACTCCCAGGGTGCATGGCTTAGAGCTTGGAGGTTGTTGGCACAGCCAACAGACTGGAAGGTACCTTGCCAGATCTCCAGCCTTCCAGCCTCAATTGCCAGTAACAGTATTAAACTTTCCTGTTAATGGTACTCACTATTAAATGAAACTTTTAACCTCACAAAATAATATTATGGAACATATTATCCAGAAACATTTGTTCCTCCTTCCCCAGTGGATGGGAGGTAGCATACGTGTCCAGAATAAATGGAGAGTTGACAGCAGTTCTGGGGAATGGGTGGGCTGGTGGCACTTGGTTGATGTTAATGCTGTGAATTCCTTCTAGTTGGTCATTTATCCTCAGGATATGCCCTGACTCTCTATCATTGTTTTCTAAGTCTTGGAACAGATTGTCGCTCTTGGAATCTTTGAGCTGTCAATATATAGAGGTCTTTATGTGGTTGCCTGGGAGATGTTGCCAAAATTTCTCAGATCTAGGAAAATCTCTTTCTCCTCCAGTCTTGCTGGCACCAACAAAGATTCATAGCAATATTTGATAACAACAAAGAAATACATGACCAATTTAGTAACTAATTTGTTTCTGGGTTTGCCAAGGTGATCAATCACATCAAACTTCATGTCAACAATGTGTTATACAACTTGTATAACTTTCCTTATTGGAACACATGTTGTGGTGAGATCTACCTTCTCACAGGATGTTAGAGAAATTTATGAATTTGTACCACTTCTAATGAGTTGTTGGGAACCATCCTGTCTGGTTTCAGGGACTGTAGTCCTGCCAACAGGCAAGAAAGCCCCAAGGCTGGAAATAATCAAGGAGGCCTTGGGAAAGAAGGCCACTGAGGAGTCAAAACCTGTCCCCCGGGAAGGGCACAGCCCCTGCCTCCCTCGCATCACTCTGCTTGTCCCTGTGATGGTCGATTAGTCAAAGATGGGTAAGATTCCTCACGAGGAGGGACGACCTAAGGCAGACACAGCTGATATGGGCAGCAGGTCAAGGACTTGAGGGCCACAGAGAAAGGGCAGAAGACACTCACTCCTGGCTTTGATATGGCTAGAGTCCTCATTCTATCAGAAAGAAATCTCCTTATCTCTTGGCAGCTCTGCCCAACCCATTGGCTCAGGCTTGAAACAATACTAAAGGCAGGCGCAGCCCTAAACTGGATCGGGCAATTCCCAAGAACAATCAGGTCTAGAAGTAAATTCTTTGAAGCATGCTTTGCTCTACCCTCAAAAGCCATGATAACTGGCTCATGCTGGGAAGGAGATTTACATTATTCATAGACCCTGACCTGAGGCAGATCTCCTGTGTTCCTCCAATTGTTATCTATGATCTCTATCTGTTTTCTGTAAACATAGCCTTTTGACATTGATTGATGAGCTTTGCTGTATACCCCTGTGTATGTTTCTCAATAAAAGCCTTTGGACAAGGAGGCTCGGGGCCTTCTCCACTAGAGGGAAGAGCCATGTCCCCAGGCCCCTTCTCCTGGAAAAGAGAGAAGTGTT
Organism: Pteronotus mesoamericanus; assembly: GCF_021234165.1. Taxonomy (NCBI): domain Eukaryota; kingdom Metazoa; phylum Chordata; class Mammalia; order Chiroptera; family Mormoopidae; genus Pteronotus; species Pteronotus mesoamericanus. The sequence continues at coordinate 10,245,339 of NW_026555310.1, forward strand.
TGCCATGACTCATGTTTATTCCCCCCCATCCGTGACACCCCCAGGATGGTCTCTGTGGGATTCAGAGCCCCGCTCCCTCCTCAGCTGGCTCCAGAAAGTAACCCTCAGATACCAGAGTGCTCCCCACAACAATGACTGACTTACAAGAAATCATTTCTGGGGAATTCATAAGATTAAGGGGAATTTAATAAAGAACGAGTTAAGACTTTCAATGCCTGAAAACAAATCAAACATTGTTTTACATCAGAAAACGTGACAATTACTACTCTGTAATTTTTCAAAATATTTACTGCAAATTGTAGTAAGAGTTGACTCCTCCTCTTTTTCCTCTGAAGCACTTTGTGTTTTTGGTAAACATCGCTAGCATCAACCAGTGGATTCCCTTACTAATGTGGCTTAGGTGCCACGGGGCGAGGGCTTGAAAACATGGAGAAGATGGACTTCTAGGAAACCAAAACGTAGTTTAGAAGAAAATGACTGTAGTGTTGTCCCTAGAGTCCATTCCTTTAAGAAACCCCATTGAAGTACCTCTTCACTTCTGATTCCTATTCAGACTTCACTCACTTATTCTCAGTGGGTTAGTCTGATACAGTTCCGTCTTGCCCAAATCTAGAACTGTAGCCTCGTTTCACATAAGACCCTTAATTTTTATTTCTATGTACATTTACTTGCATGTCAAATAGGCATTTGCTAAATGCTTCAGCATCATGATCCCCACCTTTTCCACAAAGGTAAGAGGAAGATAGTCTCCTGAACTCTCTCTCCTATGCCCTTGCAGAACAACAACAGCTTTCCCTTAGGAGTCAGCCATCTACAGAACAACCAGGAAAAATATCTTCTTTCTAAAGAATCTTCAGAAGAGCTAGAACATGAAGCCCAATGACACGCTCATTCTCGTCAAAGGGTACCTTGGTATAAATTACCAAGCACAGCTGCATAACAGGACTGGCTACAGGGAGGGAAGGCCCAGAGAAAACCTATGAATGAATGGTCAGGAATCTTCCTGGAGCTCAGAATAAATCCAGTGCTGATCGGCTACTGTGGTCTTGCACCAGCTGACTCCACCGCAGAACATGCTGGGGCTGACTGTCACACAGGAGAGAGAACTGTTCTGCTCACTGAGTGCATTTTTGGAGACACTATAGCCAAGAAGTAAAGTATCAAGATATCTTCTTAAAATAGATAGAGCTCCTGCCAAGGATGGCTGTGTGCAACTAAGGCTGCAGCACTGGGGCTCTAGAAGGCTGCTGGAGGCCTCTGCTTGCATCCCCAAGAGGCATATCAATCCTGCAGGGTGTGGATGTCCTAGAGAGCCCACCTACAACAGGAGCATACAAGGTAATTATAGCTATCAGGGATTATTTCATGTTAGCATGGCAGCAAACCTGTTAGCCTGGTCTTTAGCTCTTCTTTAATGGGGAAAGTGGTCCCCTTGTGTATTATAGTTATACAAGCACACTGAAGCCTGCCAAAAAGATTTTAAAGGGGAAAAAAAAGAAAAGCTAATGCATAAAGCTAGTTGGTTTTTAATATCTGCTGTCTAAAGCTTCAACAAAGACTGGGTTAATAAGAAAAGATTAAGTTTAAAGTTGCAATTTGGAAACCCAAAAAAGAGACATGTCCTACAATTTAAAAGAATCCATGGAAAACTTTCCACCCAAGTATCACACAACAGCAATTAGAGCCTGAGATGCAATGCTGGAAACTGAACTCATTGCCAAGATCTCCATCATAATTTGCAAATGAGGATGAAAACCATGCCTTAGAATGCTAAAATGTAAGAGTATTCACATCAAGTTGCTCATTGAAGAGAATGACACAAAGGGACGACAGTTTGTGGAAGTCAGGGTTCACTTTCATGAAAAAATAATTACAGTTGGAAGGGCGCATAGGAGGTAGCTAGTGCAGCCTCCTATTCTCCTCCCTTCACCTCTGAACTTACTCTGCAAATGAGAAAGCTAAGGCATGAAGAGACAAGGAGGCTTGCCTACTATCACAAGGCTTCTTGCTTTCAAAGCAAGAACCAGAGCCTTGGTCAGCTGACTCATAGTTACTGCTCTTTCCAACCTCCTCATGTTAGAGACGGCACCTATGTATCCTTAGGTTTTTCCAAACTTATTATAAATAACACTATTCTATAAAATATTACACAAACCCAGTGTTAACCCATTTTTGTCAATGAGTCCTCTTATGGTTTTAATGCACACCATATAGATAGCTAATTATCATACATGATTAGCCTGGATAGAAAACGGAACACTGATGCAAAATATTTTTCATACCCAAGTTAAAGATTTAGGTGAAGCTAAAAGCCACTCTTTGAATGCATAAGAGCTCACCATTTTTTCCAAATTTAAGTTTAAAACAATAATAGGAATTCTAAAAAGTATGACCAGTTAGCAGGTATTCAAATTACACTAGTAGGGATCCGAGAACTTAAGGTTGGTTGATAGGGAATGAGCCCCAGTTTTTATCCCAAGCCCAATCCAGCTCAGTCCTAAATCACAGGGAGAACAGCCATACCCCACTAATCCAAAAGCAAGTCAACACAGAGGGGAAAGGCAATGGGGCCAGGTCAGCCCCCACATGCAATCCCATCCAAGCCACAGCACAGCCCAAGCAGAACAAGTCAAAAATTCTTAACATAGAAGCTTTGCCAGGAATGGAGGCAAGGCTCTGATGTTAACCAAAACTGAAAAGCAAATCAACAATATGGAATCATAAACCTGGTATTCACTGCCATCTGATGCCACCATGGCCATGACGCAGGGACATATGATAAAGACAGTGCTATTGTTATTGAGCCAGATTTGATGCAACATGAACTAGCAGAAAGGACCGCACTTGGCAACACTGAGAAGTTTGTTTGGTTCTCTAACCATCTTCCATTCCAAGGAGCATCTCTCCTTTCCTTTCTAGGGGAGTCATAATCCCTGGGATCTCTGCCTTCCTCTCCAATGTGGTTGTTTTAGAGTTTTTGCTAGAACTTCACCCCTGGAGCCTGCTGGAGTCTCTGAGCCAGGCATGCACCCTCCGCCCATCACCACTCAGCTTCTCTGTGGCCTGCCTTCAGCAATTCCTCACCCATGGAAAGATGATGACAGACAAACCCATACTGGCTTGTTAATGATTGAAGGTGATTTAATGCTAGATTGACAGCATTCTAAAGATAGAAAAAAGTGGCAAATTCTTCTGTGACATGCCCAGGTACTTGCCAATAACTGTCAACCCATAAATCAGCATGGCAAGGAAAAGCACAGCGATTCTGTAGCAAGTATCCCTAAAGGCAAGAAAAGAAGGTCACAGGCATCGGGAGCCAGGCCAGAAGAAAAAGAGCTGCAGTTGTGAGGGGGGAAGGCTGACAATTGAGAGCTTTACTGTGTCTAAGTGTGTCTTGGGCCTTTGCACAGATATTACCTTCCTTCATCAGGGAAGCAGGAAGGCGCGTCAAGCCTCAAAATCAGACCTTGTAGGTGTAAATCTAGTTCTACCCCTTACCACCTGAGTGACCTTGTCAGCGTTGCCTAACCTCTCTAAACCCCAATTTCCTCATCTGTATCTCATAGGATTATCCTGAGGATCACTTGAGCTAATGAAAATAAGGTGTCTCTGCACAGGGCCTTGCATAGAGCAGATGCTCAACAATGTTAGTGAAATCATTATTAGTATGTGTTTTTAATATTAGCCACCCTGGTCATCATAACAAGCCCGTGCACTTTCTGTTTCATCACGCTTCCTGTGCCGTCAGCAGCTGCAGCCGCGCACCACCGGAGAGAACAAGCATACAGAACCGCAGAGAGCAGGCGTGGCCATCACATGGAGCTAAGCTTAATTGCCCGCTCTGCCACTTACTGGCTTTTTGACCCTGAGGAAGTAACTTAACATCGTTGAGGTTTCTCAGTTTCCTCATCAGAAAGTGGGAGTAATAACATCATCTCCTAGGTTTCCTGCCAAAATTGCATACAATAGAGCACGTAAAATGTTTAACACACAATCTGACATGCAAGCAGGAAATGGTCAATAAGTAATAGCTGTCATCATCATCATCTCAGGCATGTGTGCTTCAAACAGCTCATGAATCTGCCCCAGTTGCAGAGATGACCCAAAACCCTTCATCCATCAATTCTCAGTTCAAATGCCACCTCATGGTACAGCTTGGCCAGGCCCTCGCCCTTTGAAGCCAGTCTCTCCACACCTTACTTTGTTTATTTACTTCCTTGTGATTGTCACAATCTGTGATTAACTTAGGGGGTTTTGGTTTACTTGTTTATTTTCTTTTTCTCCTCACGGAAATGTAAACTCTTCAAGAAGGGAGGGGTCCTTATCTGTCTTCTTCATCATAGGACGGGGTCTGGCTAACAGAAGATACTGGTGAAATATCTGAGGCATGAAAAAAGAAAATAAAGAGAAGATGCTGAGGAAGGAATTTTTTCCAGGTTCCTTAAGTTATACGGCTGGACTGTATGATGCAGGGTGGGCAGAGACTGTTTCTCTCTGTCATGAACTCATGCCCAGCAGAACTGGCTCATGTTTTAATGTTTTTGAAATGAATACATGTACAAATTCTACTCTCAGGCCCAGCCTGATGGCTCCTGTGGCCCTCAAGGCCTTATTCTGAGGGTGTCTGAGAGGCATCAGTCGGAAGTTAATCAGGCCAGTCATCAAGTGCCTGCCTTGTGCCTAGGAGGCTGTGGTATGCATAGTTCACATGGGGAGACTTAAAACCCATATTATTGGTCCTCACAACAGCCAATCCTGGATTAGTAAGATGGTTGGACCTCAGATTCTGCATTTTTATTAGACTTTCCAGATGTCCCTGATGTATGATGTTAAGGACCACAATTTGAGAAACTCTCATTAAAGTACCTACCTCCAATGACGATGTTTAAGACTTAGTCTCTTCCCACAAGGTGAGATGGGACAATCTAATTGAGGAGATAAGACAGTAAACCCTGCAAGGGCAATGCAGGACATTTAAGGGTTAAGGTAAGTATAGGTTAAAAGGGCTCTTAAACCCATCGGGAGTGCACAGAATAGAGAAATCCAGGAGGGCCCTAAGGCTATAGTTCTCCTTGGAGCTTGACAGGGAGAGAGGAAAGAGCCATCTCCCTGCTGGCACCAGGAAACTAGACGTTTCCGTGTATCAGGCCATTGGACTAAGCAGTGAGTTACCAATATTGCTGATATACTCAACATCTCAGGAAAAAAAATGTGTCCTGATTTCAGAAGTCTGACCTCTTCCCACATCCAGACCCACTGGACAGAGCCACTGCTGACAGAGGTTTCTGGAGAAACGAGTTCAGTTTCAAAGTTGCTTTTGCTCTATCACTTTTGTTTTTAAAGAACATCTTATGTTTAAAAAAAAATAATAGAGCAAACTTTAAGTCTCACTTCTATTTTTTTTAGCTTGTTTTCAAGAATTGGATGAATGTGGGAGAACTAGATCAGGATGGATACTTAAGAATCACATTAAAAGATGACAGATTTGAGGGGGAGAAGTTAACAAGTTCTTACTTCATTAGAAGAAAAACTGTCAATTCAATCAGTATTTATTTTATTTCTGCAGGAGGAAGGGCATTGCTCTATGTAACAAAATGCTAAAGAAGAGGTTTCTATTTCATAAACTAAATAAATTCAAGCTAACTAGCAGCCATGCTAACTGCCTTCCAAAACTGTATCGTACTATCACACAAAACACAATATACAACAAAATATGATTTATTCCACAATTGGAAAGTCCCTTATCAGCTCCAAGAATTATGTTCCCACCCAATTTGAGCACTTTCCCTAGGGAAAAAAACATCATTTTAAAATCATATTCAAACATTTTTCTGTGTATTTAACCATTTCACTTAGTTTTTACACTTAAAATTTGAGCCATGACTAGGATGAGGGTGGTCTTTCTCCTCTGTAGTTTTCTAGCCAGGTTATTCTAAAGATATTTAATTCATGTAAGAGAAAGGAAATAGATAATGTTGAAAGTTTGCCTGGTCAATGTAAAATGTTGGCAAAATTCCACTCTCTGTTCTGCAGGATTCTCAAAAGATGAGCTCATGTATTTAGTGAAGGATTTAACTCTCATTTCTGTCCCCTAAGGGATTCTTCCATTCATGGAGTTCCTTCTGAAGTCAGAGCAGCAGATGAGTTTGAGCAACAATACCTAGGAATGTATGAGGGTGAAAGTGGGTGGTATTGAATAATCAGCTTACTGGGTATTTTGGGTATTGTACTAAGGCTGGTTAAGTCTGGCTTGGAGGAGCATTACTTTAAAACAGGTCAGTTTAGATAACTTTGCATAGTTGGCCTCTAATCTATAACTAATGTCAGTCTCTTTGCTGGATGCTTAAAAGGTGGAGAGGGAAAGGGGGTGGGGGTTCTGCTTTCTCTGTTATTCTCAAAAGAAGAACTGGCTACTGACATGGAAGTGACTGGAACCTTGGAAAGGAATGACAGTGTTCCTTAAAGTGAAAGAAGAAAGAAAGAAAGAAAGAAAGAAAGAAAGAAAGAAAGAAAGAAAGAAAGAAAGAAAGAAAGAAAGAAAGAAAGAAAGAAAGAAAGAAAGAAATGTATATGCATGTATATTCTCCTAAACTCCAGATAGGATGTTTAAAAATCAGAGAAAAGAGCTTATGGAGGACAGGAACTATAAAAAGAAACACATCTCAAGAAACTCTAAAAATTACAATCCTTGCGAAAAACTTTGAGTGATCTTGGTGAGAAAAAGGAAGAACAGAATTAAAGACTGTGATGGCACAGGCTGCTCTCAGAGAAGCTCCAGTTTGAGAAGAACTTGAATGTGAACAGTCCAGCTGACTCCACAACCGGGATCACGCTTGCCCTGCTGAAACGTCTCCTCCATATCCTGTATCCCCACTGCGCTGTGAAGAGCTATTACTTATTGAACATTCATGATGTGTCAGGGAATGATATTAAACTTTTTACACATCCTATATTCCTTACCACAACGCTGCCAAGCATTTATTATCTCTAGTCTACAGGTGAGATAACTGAGCTTCAGAAAGACTAATTGCATTAAATCCCATAGCTAATGAGCAGCAGAGTTGGGATTCTTATAAACAGGTTTATATTGGGCTTTTGAACAACTTATGGGGAAAGTGTAATGGGAAGATGGCGAGATAACATAATGTTAGCAGGAGACAACAATAATGATGCGAATGAAGACTTACTGTGCACTTATTTTATGTATTTCATCTCTACATATCTAACGTAGATGCCTAATCTACATGTATTGCTCTACATATATTGTCTCACTTAATCCTCCCTACCACCCTATAGAGTAGGAGCCCTATTTTACAGGAAACAGATTAAATAACATACCCAAAATTACACAGGCAACATTTCAAGCCCCTGCTCTTAAGCAGTACGTTATAATTATTTGCAAAATGAGGCAGTATTGGCCAATTATTTTTACCGTCACTTAGTCATTCAACAAAGATTTGTTAAACACCTGCTGAGGGCCTGGTACTTTTCTAGGCACTGGAGATACTGCAGTGAGCAAGAAAAGACACAGGCAAATATAAAGCTCTGCTCTCACCGAGTTCAAATTCTTGTGGGAAAGTCTGACAAAAAATGTATAAACTATGTGTTACATTAGACAGTGATAAGGAGTAACTAAGGAGAAAAATAAAGCCAAAAAGAAAGAGAAGCAAGGAGAAGACAAAAAGTAGGCATAGGAGAATGAAATTTTAGATAAGGTATATACAAAATGTTTCACTGAAACCTTGGAATGAAGATCTGAAGGAAGTGAGAGCACGAGCCATGTGAATATTTGGAATAAGAGCATTAAGGGCATCGGAATAGCCATGCAAAGGTCCTGGGGCAGTAGGCTGTCTGATGAATTCAAGGAAACATTGTGGCTGAAACAGAGTGAAAAAGGAAAACTGGTAGGAGAGGAGACCAGAGGGTTAACTGGGCATAGAAGTAACAGGGAACCAGATCATATAGTAGGTTATGGATAGGATGTTGGATTTTATTCTGAGTAAGCTGGGAAGCCATTGCAGGGTTATAAGTAGGGGTATGATACAACATGGCTTATGTTTGAGAAGGATCAACCTAGCTGCAGTATGGAAAACAAACTAAAATTGAGCAAGGGTGAAAAAGCAGGGAGACCAGTTAAAAGGATATTACAAATATCTGATAAGAGATGATAGAGGCCCACTGAAGGTAGTAGCAGTAGAGAAGGTGAAGAGTGATTAGGATTTGTTGATGTTGTGGAAAAAAAAAATAAACCAATGACTGCAAGGTTTGGGAGCTAATCAACTGAAAGAATGGAATCGCCACTATAAAGATAGAAAAGACCATGGGAGTAACAGGTTCCTTTTATGGGGGAAGGGGGAGGGATGTATAGGAGGTGTCCACATTGATCTTGTTCAATTTGTGATACCTATTTGATATCCAAATGTAGATGCTAAGTAGGCAAGTGGAGTAGGAAGTATAAGCTAAAGTTCTGGGGAGTAACTGGACTGAAAACATAAATTTGAAAATCATCAACATAAAAGTATAACTCAAATAAATCAATGTATAAAATTGGGGAAAAACAGCCCTGGCTGGTGTGGCTCAGTGGATTGAGCACAGGCCTGTGAACCAAAAGGTCTCTGATTCAATTCCCAGTCAGGGCACATGCCTGGGTTGCAGGGAAGGTCCCCAGTTGAACAAGAGGCAACTGATCGATGTTTCTCTCACACATCGATGTTGTTCTCCCTCACTCCCCCCTCTCTAAAAATAAATAAATAAAATATTTTTTTTAATGGGGGAAAACAATGTAACTCAAAGCCATGAGACCAGATAAGAGCAGGTAGGGAGCAATAGAACAGAGGAGAGGACCAAGAAGTGACCCTTCGCTTTCCAATATTTAGATTTAGATTTAGATAAGGAAGTCACTGTGGAGAAAAGCAGGTGAGAATAAACCAGAAGAGCAGGTGGCCTAAAAGCTAAGTGAAAAAATATTCTGAGGGAGCAACACCAACTACAGACGTTCAATGCCTCTAATAGGCCAAGGAGAAGAAGAATGATCACTGATCACAGGATTTAGCTATGTGGGTGACGTTGGTGACCTTAACCAAAGCATTCTGGTGGATTGGGGAGGTGAAAGCCTGACCAGAATCAAGGAGATCTCCAGTACCAACAACACATTCAAGGATTTTTCCTAAGAAAGGAAATATAAAAATGGAGCAGTAACTGAAGATGCAGGGGATTTATGGAGAACTGTGTTCAAGATGAAGGAAATAACGTCTGTATTCTGATAAGAATGAGCTAATGGAAAGGAATTATTTGGTGGTAAAGAAGAGAGCAGGGAGAATTCCCGCAGCAATATCCCTGAGTAAGCAAGAGCAACGAGGCCCTGGTGCCAAGCGGAGGGAGAACACCCAGGAGAGAAGGCGTTGCGTGTGGACACACGTGCAGACGGGAGGGAAGGTGTGCTGGGGAGAACTGTGGAAGGGCTCTTCTGATGCTTCCGTTTCCTCGGGGAAGTGGAAGCAGGATCATCAGTTGAAACTGAGGGAGGGAGAATAGGTTAAATTTAGAAAAGAAGGAAGAAGAAAGAAAGAATTTCCTAGGAAAATAGAAAATTATATTCAATTAGAAAATACAGTACAATTGATGGGTAGAATTATGACCCACTTAAGGACAGTGGTAATGAATTTGAGGTGAGAAGCACAGTTAAGTGTTTTTCCATAGCCATGCCAGTAGCAGAGCTTTAGGCATGGAGAAAAGAATGAGTCAAATTTAACCAGGGTGAGAGAGAGAATACCACAAAGCAAAGGAGAGTCGTGGGAGTTGAGGTTGTGAGCAAAGGGACAATAATAATGATTGGTCGTGTAATTGAAACATGGGAGTAAGATTGTGTGGATGCTGGTAGGGAACAGTTAAAATGGGATGGGATCAATAGATTGAAACAGGATGTTCATATACACTTGTGGAGTTTGTGCACTGCTTGGAAGTGCCCAGCTGAAGGAGGGCTGAAATCCAGCCTGTGTCCCTAACCATGAGCCCTGGCATGGGTCTGCATCACCCAGAGAGGACCCTTCTTTCTGATGTATATACCTAGACAGGCTGTCTTTATCATATGACTTTGGTGGAGACACTAGATCGAAGGTCTTAAAGTCACACTGACACAGGGAGTGGGTTTCAAAAATGAAAAGAGTGGTCAGAGAGTTGAATACTTGAAATTAAGGTTCTGACAAGATTCAAGTTAGGGGTATGGACTATGACTGACTATGAGAGAGAGTTGCTGAGATAGGACAGAGGGCAAAATAATTGAAGGAGAGAAACTTAAGGATCCTCTACAAAGAAATTTAAATTGCCAACAATTAAGAAAGAAAGAATGATGAACAAATGGCAGTGAGCCAAAGCTAACATCTTCAAGAAGTCAGGCTGAGTGATCCAAGATGTGCTAATTGACTACAATTCAGTAGTGTGGCTACTGGATGAATTAAGTTGCTGACACGAGATTCAAGGTTCACAGCTGAGTGGTCTTAGTGAGGAGAGAGAGTATAATCTAGAGGTGGAAATGAGGAGCAAAATATTCACCCACCTCAGCTCCAGGTTCAACAATACAACAAGAAAGGAAGAGAAGATAGCTAACTCTTGAGAGGGCTGCAGGGGAAACAGTGTCTTGGGGAGAGCGAGGAGGTGAGGAGAGGATCCTGCAAAGCCTTGAGGATATAGGGGATTATGCTGACAATTGACCTTAAATTTCAAGGGTCCAGTGAAATCAGTTAAGGAGGAAAGGTAGAGTCATCAGGGACTTACAGTCTAGGGATGAAGACAACCAGGCCATCCTGGGCTTCGTGTGGTGAGTGAAATGATGAGAGTAGTCCTGGTGGTCCCAAGGCAGCGGAAGAGGTAAAGAAAATACGTGTTAGTGAGGAGATGGTAGGGGCACGAGGATGTACAAAAACCTAAAGAATTCTATAGCACTCTCTTGCCTTCTGCTGAACAAGACCTCCAGGCCAGCAGAGGGTCCCACTCTTTTGACCATCTCACCCCGCACTGCCCAAAAGAACTTTCTGTGATGACGGAAATGTTCCCTATCTGCGCTATCCAATATGGTAGTCTCTAACCACATTTACCATATGGGAGAGCACAGAGCTAACCCCTTTCATATCCCCAACCTTTAGACCATTCTCTTAACTACTAACAGGAAACCTACTCCGTCTCTGTCCCCCAAAGAAAATGTTCTTCAAATTAGATAGCATAGAGGGACCTAATCAACAAAACAAACACGTGAGCAAAATAGAATCAGAGACATGGAAATAAAGAACAAACTGACAGTGACGCGGCGGGGGGGAGATAATGGGGGAAAGAAGGGGAAGGGTCATCAAGGAACACGTATAAAGGACCCACGGACAAGGACAATGGGTGGGAGGAGGATTGAATGTGGGAGAGGGGCGGGTAGGGCAGGGGAGAGCAATGGGGGAAAATGGGGACAACTGTCATTGAACAACAATTTTTAAAAAAGCATAGAGTGAACCACATAAAGCAGACTAGAACCCCAGGGGAGTGGACACCTATTCCCTTTGGAAAAATTGAAGCATATAGTTGCAGAGAAATTATCAGAGGTGATAATTTGAAAGGAACACACATTATCATAAAGATTAAGCTTAGCAAAGTTCTAGAATAGATTATTATAGAGCTGATTTCTGACACCTACTAAAAGATACTCACCAGATGCCAGCATTGAAATGGCATGGAACTCTCTAGGGACCATTTCACAATCACCCAGTAAATAAGCTCTGCTGATGGCGACAGCACACTTTCTCTCCACCATTCATATCTGTTCCAGAAATGTCCTGGAGTCCAAGGAAGTCACAAGATAATAAGGGTGACCTGTACCTGGGCAACTAGCGGCAAGGAGCATACAAATGAGGTACCTCCAGACTCAGTGAGCAAAGAATCAAAGCACATCAAAATAGATTAAGAATAATTAAGTTGGGAACATTCAATGGAATAATTTCCATTTCCATTACTGCATACATGGGACACCAGAGAGAGAAGGGCAAAAATACAATCAGTTATTTCAAATGCTTCACTGAAAGAGAGAATCACGTTGTTTTCCCCTCTTTCCCAGCGGGTTTTATTACTGTCCCAGCAGTGGCTACTGCAGCTCTGCCTCTGGGACATTCACCGTCCCTGACGCTGGATCTAAGTAGTGCTCCTGAGCAAATAGATTAAAGTCAGAGTGAGAACAACGGATACAATTTTGAGAATTTCAACCAATGAGCCACACAGAAAAAAGCAAAGGGTTTTCTTTTCCAACCCTTTAAGAGAACATTTTTTTTTCCTCATCTCCAGGGAGCCTTGCCATCCGAGCACGGCGTGTGTACGTGCGTGTATGTGTGCTCTATCACCTGTCTGTCTCTCAAATGCAATGTCTCCCCTTGTAAAGCTCTGGCGACGGCTGCTTGCAGAGTCAACACAGCCTTGCCACCACTGACCCGCAGGTGGACACAGCTTAATGAGTCAGTAAGGGCTAACCTTCAGGAGCTATTAAGTCCCAGAGATGGGAAACCAAGAAACATCTGTCTCCTCTACTTGACAACGGCGTCATGCACGGGACATGTTTTCCTGGCTCTGGGAGTGAGCCTTGCAGCTGAGAAGCTGAATTCCAGGGAAAGGGAACGCTGCAGGCCCCTGACAGAAAGCACACCCCTTCTGCCGCCCAGTCACAGAGCTATGCCCTTGACCAGAAGAAAGCAAGTAGTCTGGACAAGGTAGCAATTGTAAGTTTCTGTTAGAAATAAGGGATATTTCGTGAGAAGTCCCTTTGTGAAATTTTCTCTTAGCATCATTAAAAACATGGCTACCATTTCTTGAGTACTTACTCTGGACTGGAAACCATAAAAAGTGCTTCAGATACCTTTTCTCTTTGAATTCTCACAGCACCTTATGGTCTTGACACCATTTAAATGATAAAACAAACTGAGATTAGGTCCAAAACATCATCTTTGACCTACCCAAGGTGATGAATGGTGCAGTCAAGGCAGCCCAAAGCCAGAAGCCCTTAATCATTATGATCGTATTGGATGAATGATGTCTGAGGCAACAATCGGCCACCGCACGCTGAGCTGCAACCCCTGCATCGAGCTGAATATCCTGTATTCTGATTTAATAAAAATTATCTTGTATAGTCTTCAATTTATGCACATCTAATTTAAAAATAAAACTACTGTCTGACTTCCAGATTTGACTCTCAGCTTGTATGGAGTCAGACTGGCTTTCCCTCTCCCCACTACCCAAACTAATGTTATTATTGGTATTTGTCACTGAGCTAATCTAGTGCTCTACAGGAAGTCATAATTGCTCTCAGTTGCTACTTCAAACAACCTCCAGGCTCATTTCAAGATCACTGCCAATTAATTTTTTTAAAGTCTTCAAAAATGAGAAAAGTTCCAGAAAACCAAAGATAGAAAAATATTGTAACTATGATAATTAAATTTCAGTCTTTGTAATATCTAGTGGATATGATGGAGAAATGAAACAAGGTATTAAGTAACTGACATTTAGTAAATGCTTACCATTTGTTTGGCACTGAGATAAACCTTTCACATAATTTATCTTATGCCTTCAACTCTAAGCGGTAAGATATATTTTTCCACTTTAAAGTTGTCAGGACTGAGGTTCAGAGACGTTCCATAAATTTCCCAATGTCGTTCTGCTAATAAGTGAAGAACTTGAAACTTGGATAGTGCCTCCAGACTTGGACTCATAGGAAGAATCAACTAGTGGAATCCAAAAGCCAAAGAGTGTCCATTATTAGACTGGTACATCCCAGAGCAAAATTTGTAGTAGAATCCTGGAGTGTGCTGTCTTTGTCTTTTCTTGTTCAGTCTCACTATTACCAAAATTACAGATGGCACAAATATCTCTAACTGGCCAATTCAAAATTATATCAGGTGATAGGTAAGATGAGGTTATTTAAAATAAATCCATGTAAATAGTTGCATGCTGGTTTACAAAGCCACTTACATATTATGGGGTGGAAGAAACCTGGGTGGATAATGGCCCATTTAAAAATTTTTCTTTCAAAGCTAAAACAGTCTTAGGTTACATTAGTAAATGTAAAGCATCAAGAAGATTGATTCTATATGTGGTGTATTGAGACTAAATCTTTGCACTGCATTTTAAAAAGGAAATTTCCAGACTGAGATCCTTCCTAAGCAAAGCAATCAGAATGGCAGAAAGTGGGAAAATCTTGCCATATACAGGGTAGGACAAAAGTAGGTTCACAGCTGTGAGTACACAGAACACCGTTTATTCTGGTATTATTATTTATCATTGCATTATTTTCCATATGAACAACTGTAAACCTACTTTTGCACCACCCTGTATTTTGAATGATCTGAATCTGGAACAATGAGTCTGAAAAGGAAAAGATTTAGGAAGGTAACATATGCCATTAAATATATAAAGTAGATGTGTGACATGTTTTTTTGCAAAATCAGAATAAGTATCACCAGTTGGAAGTTGGGTAGATTTACTGTACTGTCTAACAGGACAAGCGGTGAAGTCCCCATGACTGGCCTCGCCCAATGAGTGACTGAATGAACAAATGAGTCGGATGTTAGAGCAGAGGCTAAATGACTCTCTCTCAAGGCATAGTGTCCAGAGAATCCCGAATTTGTGTGAAAGTCTGGATTTTATGGGAGTCCATAGTCTTTGTTCTGGCAGACTGTCCAGTTGCTAAGGGCCATGAAGTCTAAGGATGTGGACTCTGAGGACCCCACACTTTTGCTGGCATTCTTCTGTAAGGCCTCTAACCTTCCTGGGCCAGATGCGTTAAATCCCCACAGGCTCAGCACATCAGGAGAGGGCCACTTATAATTTTCTATCTCCCACAGCACTTAGCCTAGTGCTGCGTCAACTCCCAGCTGAGGGACAGGCTAGAGATTGGCCAAAGGCCAAGTCTTTCAAAATTAAGGTTGGAAGGTCACAAAGAGGTGGAACCTAGAAAGTCACTGCAGATTCAGATCCAGGAACAGGCCGGATAACAATGCCCCTGCTTCCAATTCCCTCCATTCTGCTACTTTGCCCAGCAGGAACGCTTGTCATTGGAAGGAAACTACAGAGCAGCAAAGTGGATGTCCCATGTCCCAGGATATACATTACAAACGGTAACTCATTTAATTCTCCCATCAACTCTGCAGGATCTTACACCCTTTCTACAGACTAGGAAACTGAAGTCAAGAGAGAACAGACACGTTCCCCAAGAGTACACAGTTAGTCAGTGCTGGAGCCAGGCAACGTAACCCTGGGCTCCTAACCGGCTCTTTACCCGTTTACTGAGTAGTGAATTTGTACTTCTGCCCCCTATGCTTAAGGTGAAACTCCCTAGAGGCAGCTTCTGACAGAGAGCACGTAATATGTGATCAACAAATAATTGAATGCAATTTGTACTTTAAATTGCTAGAATTTTTTGGTGGTGACCAGGATATTCAGGGACTAGGAAATCAATAAATAATTGAATGCAATTTGCACTTTAAATCACTGGAATTTGCCCTGGCTGGCCTGGCTCTGTGGATTGAGCACCAGCCTGCAAACCAAAAAGTTGCCAGTTCAATTCCCAGTCAGGGCACAAGCCTGGATTGCAGGCCAGGTCCCTGGTTGGGGCTGCGCGAGAGCCAACCACTTGATATATCTCTCACTCATCAGTGTTTCTCTCCCTCTCTTTCTCCCTCCCTTCCCACCTCTCTGAAAATAAATAAATAACAAATCTTTTTTTAAAACAAATAAATAAATAAATCTCTGGAATTTGTTGATGGTGACCAGGATATTCGGGACTAAGAGATGTCCAGAGATACATCTTCATGCTCTAGTTTAATCTCTGGCACAAAATCTGCTTTTCTCCACATTCCACTTCATTTTGTGGTTTTTTATTTTATTGGCATGTTATCGTTATTTAGCTTGGGATGCATAGTTATTTATTTGGGCTTAGACAAACAAAAGATAAATGTTGAGACCTAAAGTTCTAGCACCCTGTGGATGCCTCACTTCCTAGAAAAAGAAAAAAATTAAACTTTTCAGCTGGTAACTTAGCAAAGAAAGTAACTTCCTTTTCCAGAAAGGACAAAACCTCCTCAACATATACTCAAGCTTTTTTTGAAACCAGGTTTAACCCTCAAAATTGTATACTGCTTGTGTGTTTAGTTGTAAGCCCCAAATCAAGAAAATCTCAGTTTTCCAAAGTTCAGGGTTGAGGAGGTCTGAGAACTCCATTAGGAAAGTTCCGGGACCTGCAGGACCCAGCCCTGCGCCTTTGTCCAGCTGCAACAGGGCTTGGGATTTGGCGCAGCACAGTCACCACAGCCTCAGTACGGCAGCCAGCGGATGTGCTGGGGGCGCAGGGGTGGACTTCACAGGAATCCACGCAGCCCTGACCTCCCCTCTCAGTCCAGCTGGCTTGCAGTTGCAACAAGGCAGATTCCATCAGCTGAATGACCCCCAGCAGCTGGGGTAGCCTGAAGGCTCCATCCCCTACAGTTCACCAGGCAGCTAGCCAGTTCCGATCCAACTGCTTTCTGAGTGATGAATCAGCCCTGGCCCTCAAAAGAGAAGCATGTCAATATGCACAAGGTCTCTGGACTGTACATGTCCCTTACAGTCATTCCTCTCCAACCTCACCAAGAATGCCCACTCTTGGGCAGGCACAGCTCTGGGCACTGGGAATTCATCAGTGGACAAACCAGACAAACCCTCCGCTCTTAACAGCAGTTACATTGTTAATCTATCCTAAAAGAACAATCAGAAATACATCCCCCAAAATGGCATAGAATATTATTGACCTTAAACAAATAGACAGCCTGATATTTCTCCAGCAAAAGGGATTTATTTGGGAACAACAAAGAATTGCAATTGAGGACCTTTGGTCTAAACACAAACCACTCACAAGTCCAGAGAAACAAAGGCAAGAAATGACCTTTTATGGTCTTGGGAGTGGCTGTTGCAGAGGAAACTAAAGTTTGAAGTATAGTGACTTTTCTTTGGCTGAGTTATGATAGTCTCCCATTGGCTGAGCTGTTTGTTTCTGGACACCAGGGATCTTTTCTTCTCCCTGCTGAGGTAGCAATGCAGTATCACTCACTATCAGAGATGTAAAGTACTTCTCTTCCTGTTGGGGTCAGTGGTATGCATTGAGTGACACGTGTGTGAGAGTCCATCTAGCATCCTAACTCCATGTTAAATAAGATGTCTGTTTATTAATTTTCACAGTATTATTACAAAAGCAAAATATCAGAAATAATCAGTATAACCAATAATGGCAGACTGGTTAAATAACATTCTAGTACATCCATTTAAGTCACACAACTAACTATTTAAAAATTATGGTATAGCCCTGGCTGGTATGGCTCGGTTGGTTGGAGCGATGCCTGTAGACAGAAAGGTCATGGGTTTGATTCCCAGTCAGGGCACATACCCAGGTTGTGGGTTCAATCCATGGTGAATGCACATACAAGAACACAATCTAGTCGATTCTCTCTCACATCACTCTTTCTCTCTCTCTCTGTCCCTTCCTCTCTCTCTCTAAAAGCAATAAAAAAAAATGTCCTTGGGTGAGGATTTAAAAATCATGTTATATAAAAATACCTAGTGATTTAGGCAGGTGTTTCCAATCTATTAAATGAAAAAAAAAAGATTACAAAACAAAGAATGCAATATGACTCCAAATTTGTGAAAGGAAAAAATACATATATATTTATTTTATGTACTAGTGTTATTACAAAATAAATATAAACATTTTTCATATATGCATATAAAAATAAACTGCAAGGACATACACCAAAGTGTTAACTATAGTTATCCTTGGTTGGTGGGAATAGTGGTAACTTTATATTCATTGTATTTTCTACATAATTTTCTTTTGGCCAGATTTTACAGTAAATACATGTCTCAGTCAGGGTCCAGCTAGGAAAACAGTTCACACCAGGTAGTTCAGTATTAAGAATTTAATACCAGAACTAGCTGCAAACACTTGATAAGAGATGAAAGGTACACAGGTCACAGTGAGCCAGGCCATTAGCCCAAGAGGAGGGAGGAGAAAGAGAAGAGATGGGGTCACCAACGTCAGGAGCCAGAGCCCCTCAGTGGGACCTGTGGCTCCTGGCAGAGAAGACACGACCGCTTCCAGAACACCCCTTGAAGGGAAGAGAAAGGAAGGCAGGTATCCTGGTTCTTCTGCACTACACCTATGCCTTCCAGTCCCCTGCAGCTGGCAAGGAAACCTGGAAAATGTAGTTTGAAGAAGCTACTGGCAATAGAGTCCAAGGAAAGCATGGGGTATGCACCTGGTAGCAAGCACACAAGTATAATAGTTTTTTTTTTACAAGTGCATTATTTATGAAAAATAAGTGTTTTTTTTTAACTAAGACATATTGCCAAATATTCTCTTCCACTCGCAATTCAAGAACTTAAGATTCATGAAGCATTTGTTGTTTGCAAGTCATACAGAAGTATGTACATTGTCAAAATAAACATTGTCAGATGCTGAAGATATTAGGGGAAAATTCCTAGCCCAGGTCTCCCTTCTTGCTTTTCCGATTCTTACCCCCACCTTGCCAGGTGCCCCTTAGCTGAGTACCCTCAGCTGCCCCAGGTTTCTGAGACGCTGCGCACTTGCGCAGACTCCACTCCTCCCTCTTCTCCACCCAAACTCCCAAGCAAGCCCTACCTCTTCCATAACTGGCATCACCTGGATCACCTTTACTGCCAGAAAGTAGATGCCACTTTGAGAGGTTTAGTTTTGAGGTGAGAGAAAATGTATATTTGAACCAACAAATTAGCTACTTATTCATCCCACAGGGTATGTGTTTAGAGGGCAAATATATTAATTAAATTCAAACAGTTTTTACTAAGAGCTTGAAATTCACCCAAAACTACACTTGAAATGAGGAAATATGCACTGAAAACTAAAACCAAATCCTTTTCTTCAGGGAAAGAAGATAAGAAGCTTGCCAATTGTGCAGGGCAAAAAATGTGGAGCCTTCCCTGTAAGCTGCCCATAAATCATTCTGGCTCAGTCTTCCCGATATATATCCAGAGTCTGGGCACTGCTCACCCTCTCTGCTCACACAGCTCCCCCAAGCCACCATCGTCCTTGACCTGGATTATTGCAAGAGCCTCCTACCCGACCTCCCTGCTTCCACACTTGTCCCTCCTCCCCTTTCCCACAGTCTATCTCAGCACAGAAGGCAGAGCCGTCCTTCTAAAACATAAGAAGAGCAATGGTGCTTTGTCCAAACTTTCCCATGATTTATTTCTCTTTCACTCAGGGTAAAAGCCAAAATCCTAAAGAAGATCAACGAATCCCTAAGTAACCTGCTGCTCCAACCAGCCGTTACGCCTTGATCCTCATCCCGTAGTACTCGCCCTTTCGGTTCCTCTGAGATGCCAGCCAGCTCCTAATGTTACAGATGCAATCAAAATTTCCTATCAGCGGACTTTGATTTAATCAAAAAGGAGATTTTCCTGGGTGGGCCTGACCTCATTAGGTGTACAAATGTATTGGACTCTTCCTAAGAGAAGATATTGAAGTTGGCTTTTAAACCTTTCTGAGTTTGATTCACAAGCTGACCTTTAAGAACAAAGTTGTCATGTGTGAAAGGGCCATGTGGCTAGGCTCCCGGGAGCTCAGCAGAGAAACAACAGCAAAGAAGAGGCTTCTGCCAAAATCTGAATGAGGCTGGAAGAGGAGCCCAAACTCCAGAGGAAAACACAGCCCAGCTGACTCCTTGATTTCAGCCTCATGAGATCTTGGGCAGAAAGTCCAGCTGGCCCATACCCAGACTCTAGACCCAGGGAAACTGTAAGCTAATATACTTACATTGCTTTCAGCCATTAAATTTGTGGTAATTGTTACACAGCAATAGAAAACTAACCCACTCTGTACACCTTGTATTCCCAAGCAAGATAGGGTGCAAGTTGCCTCTTCAAATTCTGACATCTGCATGCCAAGCAGCAGAGAAGAAGGGAGGAAAGGCAAAAAATGGGGTTCCTCCCCATTCAGCTACCTTCTACTCTTAAGTAGCCTTCCCATATGTTCCACATAGAACTTCACTTAAATCTCCTGAACC
Source organism: Pteronotus mesoamericanus (assembly GCF_021234165.1). Classification (NCBI taxonomy): domain Eukaryota; kingdom Metazoa; phylum Chordata; class Mammalia; order Chiroptera; family Mormoopidae; genus Pteronotus; species Pteronotus mesoamericanus. The sequence continues at coordinate 10,265,426 of NW_026555310.1, forward strand.
AGACAGATGTGGCCATACCTACTGCCGAGAAGGCTGGGGAACATGTTCATTTAGTGAGGCACTTTGTCACCCCCAACAATGTAAGAAAGGAGCATTGGCCACCAGGTAAGCCACTCTGGTAGAGAAACTGATGCTCTGAGATGTTAGTGACTTACTTGTCTAAGTCTTCAAATTCTCTCTTGGCCAGAGCTGCAATAGCCTGACCCTGACATCATGTGCCAGGGCTCCCCATAGTGAGCAGTCTTGTGGGACCCAGAGGATTTGACCAATGCCTGGTGCCTGTCCCTCCAGCCACCCTACTCGCATTCTTTCCAATTGCCTTGCCTTATCTTCCTCTTATATGACCCCAGGCACACGTGCTGATCACGCAGACCCACTTACAGTTTCACACCCTCCTTAGAAGGGAGAGCATCACTTTACCACTTTGTGACAGGATTTTTTTCCTTTTCTAATCAAAGGTAAAAGAGGCCAAGAGTAGGATGAACAGGGAAGGCGGTGGAGTCACAATCCTATAGAAAAGTATGTGACTCCGAGCTGTTGAATCCAAGAGGTGGCCCTGATATAAAAGGAAAGTGTCGGGAGAGATTTTAGAAATGTTATGGAGGTAAATCACCAGACTGGGCAACAATGGGAAGATAGGCCACAAATGGATAGAGAGGAATTGACCTTAAGACAAATTATGTATAAAACAAAGGAGTTCTGCCAACAAAGAATAGGAAATTGGGTGCTAGAAAAGCACGAGGGAAAATCAGTCATGCTCAGCAGGTGCCAAAAGCCATTTCCCCAGGAAGAGGCATCCCAGATGCAGCTACAAATGGCACAACGATAGGAAGATTGAGGGTAAAGGGTAGATCTGGGAGTTGTTCACATACGGATACGTGAACCATGTCTGGGGTGCACTAGACGCTAATTGCTCAATCACTCTGTGGGGCAAAACTACAAATGGAAGCAGGTTATCATTATTCTATCTATGTCGTTACAGAATGTCATTTCCCTCATCACTGTGGAGACCTCTGGGTGAGTTTCCACAAGATTTGTTACATTTCCTGGTCTTTGGTAATCTTGAAACACCACATCCTCCTTTAATTCCAGCCATTTCCTCCAGAAAGTAAATTCCTTTCATATAACTAAATCCGCCCTAGTCTATAGGATAGAGTAAAATGATGCCACTGTCACATGAATGTAGAATGGCATGCTGCAATTTTTAAAATTAAATGACCATCATGTCTCCATGCCTTGTCTTAATAATAATTGTTATAATTATGAGTGCACACAACCCTTGCTAGACACCAGTAATAGGGAGGAATTGCAAGGACTAATAAAGCCAATACTTTTTAATAACTATATGACCAGGGCCCTACAACATAAGCATATTCCCCACAACAAAAGCAAAAACTAAGAGGGGGCAGACAGCGGGTATCTAGGAACACAGGCTCTGGAGTCGGCCCAGGTTTGCTCTCAGTCCCGGTGCTTGGAAACCTAGTGGAGTAACTTAGCCCACTACTTAAACTCTCTAAGCCTCAGTTATTTTATTATAAAATGGGGTAATAGTAGCACTGCCTCATAAGCATAGTGGGAGAATAAATGAGAAAGCATTTCAAGCCCTCAGCACAGTGCCTGACTTAATAAGTGTTAGCTATTATTACTCAGAGAGTTGTCTCAGCTCCCTGTTTTGCTGTGTCTCTGGAGTGCTAATCTGCATTCCAATCTGCTCACTTCCATCCAGCTCTCCGGGCCACAGCAACATCCGACAGCCCACATATACTTCTGGAAACGGAAGGCACCTTACAAATTGTGTATCCAGCCAAGGATGCACAATCAAGCCTGTGTCAGACCCTCTAGGCCCCAATGGTATTGAAAAAACATTCCTAGTTTAAGAACCACTAACTTACTCTAAACTTTTCATTTTCCAGAGGAGCCAACCAAGGCCCAGAAAGGCGAAGAATCATCTAGGGCCACACCACCGTTTCCAGGGACTCCTCCTTGACACACCTGGCTCAGAACTGAAACTGAGAGCCAATGTCCTGACTCTGATTGCACAATTTTGGCACCACCTCGGGCTGCCTTATGGAATTCAACAGGCATTTCCTGAGACCACAGTAGAGGTCATGAAGGAGGACGAGATGGTGACCCTCCCAAGAATGGCATCAAAACCTCATCAGGGAAACAGGCCCTGGTGGTGGTAAGAATTCTAAGAGAAGTGCCAACAAAGTGCTAAGATGTTTTAAGTGTTGCCTGTAACTCATGAAACTTTCATTAAGAAGGTAAATTCCTACTGGACTTTGAAGGTTAGGGAGATTATTCTTGGTGGAATAAACTCTTTAAGCAAAGAACCAGAGGTGGTGGGGATAAGAGATGAGGCTGGGGAAAAAAGGATTTACAATTTTCTTCAACAGATAATGCTGAACATTTGGGTTAAGGAGAAGCGTACTGGCCAAAGGATTGTATAAAGCTGCAAAGAGAAGGAAGTGCTTCCTCTATTCTCCTCCCAAAATATCCACAGAGACTCCGCTTTCTACCCACCACTGGTTCTGAAAACTGGGGAGAGTAGCACCAAAAACAAGTCACATGGGATTCCAATCTGAAGACCTTCAGAGGGATGAAGAGGTTCATTTCTCTGTACTTGGAAAAGTGCAAGCAAACAAGAACATGGCCATCCGCTCTACTCCAAAGCTAGGGAAATGACATTGGCAGGGGACTGTGACAATTACCATCATTATATCTGATCCTACTTGAGAATAAGTAAAAATGCCAACATTTTTAAATTTCTGTTCTGCTCTTGAGTTCCAGTAAGCAGCTTTCCATTGCCATGTAAAACTAGTGAGATAATAGAAATAACACAGTTACATTTTTTTTCAACATTTTAAAATACTAAGAATAGGTTTGGAGTAGATTAAATCCTCCCATCTTGTGCTGCCTAGCTAGTGCTGTGTCACAAACCATCCCAAACTTAATGGCGCGAAACAATTATTTTACTCTGTTCGTGGATTCTGATTGGTTAGAAATTTGGAGAGGATACAACATAGACGGCATATCTCTGCTCTCTGAGGAATCTCAAAGGCTGGAGGCTGGAATCTTTTGGAGCCATCTTCACTTACTGGTGGATGATGCTGGCTGTCAGCTGGGACCTCAGCTAGGCTGCCCATCAGGGCACTTATATGTGGCCTCACCGTATGGGCTAAGGGAGGCTTCCTCACAGTGCTGAGGCTGGGATAATGTGTGAGTATTCCAAGAAAGCAATACAGAAGTGTATGCCATTGCATGATCTAGCCTCAGGAGCCTTGTATGGTCACTCCTGTTACACTCTCTTGCTTGAGGCAGTCATGTGGTTGCACAGATCCAAGGGGGAAAAAAACATACACCCCCAACTTTCAATGGGAAGAATGTCAAAATCACACTGTAAGACCAACACACAGGGTGGGAGATGTTACTACGGCATTTTTTTTCTTTAAATAATTGTTTGCTTTTCAATTATATTGACATACAATATTTTGTTAGTTACAGGTATACAATCCAGTGATCAGACATTATATAACTTACTAAATGGTCATCCCAATAAATCTCACGCCCACCTGACACCGTATGTAATCACCAAGGGATCATGTGCTGTAGTTTACATCCCTGTGACTATTCTGTAACTACCAATTTGTACTTGTTAATCCCTTCACATTTTTCACCCATCTCCCCTCCCATCTGGCAACCATCAAAAAGTTCTGTTTCTATTAAGTCTGTTTCTATTCTGCTTGTTCATTTACAATATTTGGGGGAAGGGGTTGATTCGAGTGTTGATAGATATGTATTTATTGCCATTTTGTTATTCACATTTTTTCTTTTTTCCTTTTTCCTCTTAAAAAAGACCCTTTAACATTTCATGTACTGGTAATACTGGTTTGAGGGTGATGAACTCCTTTAGCTTTTTCTTGTCTGGGAGGCTCTTTATATATTCTTCATTTCAGTTCATGTATTCTTCATTTCCGACTGGTTCTTTTTGATGCTCCCTAGTTCTGTTTTTGTTTCCTATCTCTTTTTTAAAGTTCCCACTAAGTTCATCAACTCTTCCCCTGTGTTCAGTGAGCATCCTTATAAGCTGTGTTTTGAACTTGCATCTGCTAGATTGCTTGTCTCCATTTTGTTTAAACTCCTTTTGTAAAACTCCTTTTTCTAGAGTTGTGCTATGTCCTTTCATTTGAGACATGTTCCTTTGTCTCCTCATCTTGGCGGCCTCCCCGTTTGTTTCTATGTGTTCGGTAGAACTGTTACATCACCCAGGCTTGGTAGAGTGACCTTATGTACTAGGTGTCCTGTAGCGTGCCGTGGCTCAGCCTCCCCATTCACCTGAGCAGGGCACTCCAGGGGCACCCCCACCACCACCCCATGTGAGCTGTGTACACCCTCCTGCTGTAGCTGAGCCTTGGTTGCTCTTGGCATGTCAGTGGGAGAGATCTATCCCCAGGCTGATCCACTGGCTACAAGGACTAGCTAAACCCACCATAGAGAATCAGCAATGCAGGGGCCCACCCCACGGAGCAGGGCTTCCTTCAGCAGGGCTCTTGTGCGCCTGAATCCACTCCTTGACTGTGTCACTTGTGGAGGTGGTTGGGTGGTGCTCCAATGTGGTCTGAAACTGTCCACCAAACGCAGTGGCTCTGGGGTCCCCTGGGAGGTGCAGGTCAAGGTTAGCCACACCTGTGTTCTGCCCAGAGACACCCAGCATGAGCTACAAAGCAATCTGAAGATAGCTGCTATTTGTCCTGGGCTTGGAGGTGCCCAGGGGAGGCCAAGCTGTGAACCAAGGCTGGCTACCACTGGTGCCATGTCTGGGGCCACTTAGTGAGAGGTACAGGGCACATTGAAGCCAGGTGCTGCTTGTTTGAGAGATTTTTGAAAAGTCTGAAGCATGAGCCAAGACAGGCCATTCTTACGGAAAAGCCTCTGGAAACAACTGGGGTGGGCCTGCAAGTTGGGTGGGGTAAGGTTTCAGGGAATCACCAGGGCAGAGCAAAAGATGTAAGCCAGGTTGATGGAGACTCACATATGGCACGAGCCTGCAAGCTCTGGGTGGCATGGAGGTCTTAGAAAAGGAAAAGGAGCCTCTGCTAGCACTTCACTCAGGTAGAAAACTGATCCACCAGCTCTTGCCCTAGTGTCAGGCAATTCACTTTCTCCCTATATGTCCCTGGTTCCTTTCAAACTGCTGCCGCAATGCTGGAGCCCAGACGGAATGAGTCCCAGTAAGTTTATGCACAGGCCCTTTAAGAGGAACTGCCTGGGACTGCAGAAGCCTTCCATCTCACTGGGCCGCAATCCCTGCTGGGTTTTTTTTGTTCATTGGTTGGTTTGTTTTTGGCAGGGGCGGGGGGTGGGGGTGGGGAGGGTGTTTTGTTTTGTTTTAGAAAGAGATGGGAAGAGAGAAACATCAATTTGTTGTTCCACTTATTTATGTATTCACTGGTTGCTTCTTGTAGGTGTCCTGACCAGAAATAGAACCTGCAGCCACGGTGTATGGAGATGACACTCTAACCAACTCATCTACCCAGCCAGGACCTTCCGATTGGTTTTTACAGCCAGAAATTATGAGAACTTCTATTCCCGACACTGAAACCCTGCGCTGAGACCCCTCAATACGTAGGGGAGGGACCTCCCCCACTGAGATATCGCTCCTGATTTTTATCTGCCACACATGCGTCGGGGACCAGCCTGTTCCCCATCTCGGCCCCTCCTACCAGTCTCAGTGTGGCTTGTTCTTTATATCCTTAGTTGTAGGACTTCGGTTCAGCTAAATTGCAGATGGTTCTGAATGATTGTTCTGTAGTTTAGTTTTAACTTTGATGTGGGTGTGGGAAGACACAAGTACCACATTTACCTATGCCTCCATCCCGCCCAGAATCTACCTTACTGCATCATTTTTAGACCATACAATCTGCCACACATCCCAAAGAATATCCTACATCTCCCTGAACATGTGCCTGAAACTTGCACCATAAAAGGAGTATCCTGCGGTGATTAAGTGTTCCCTCAGCAGAAGTTACTCATTTTAGAAAATAATATTCAAATAACACTTTACAGTGTGCTACTCCCCTTCATGGTATTGACCATAATCCCATGTGGTAGGAGGGATTCTCACACCATTCTGTAGATGAGAGAGACACTTGGGAAGGTAAGGGTACGCTCCGAATTTGAACTCACAGTGTTAGATTCCAAAGTCTGTATTATTTTGACACTTCCTTTCTAGTAAGTGAAAACATGTTTATAGAATGTGATAAATACATACATAGCAATCAACAAACACCAAATGAACAAATGAATAGATGCAAGACTAAAATTTATTTAACAGAATTGCAAGTCATTCATCAGAGCACTAAGGAAGGGAGACACTAGGTTATCAATGAACAAATAAATACTGGACCCTAAAAATATTTTAACTGAATTGCCAGTCATTTATCTGAGTGCTAAGGGAAAGGGACTCCAGCCAGGTTAGTTTTGATGAAACAAAATAGTCTCCTTTGAGAGTTAGCCCAAAGAAATGCCACAGTAGAAAACTAAGAGCCAATGGTGACTCAAAAAGGGAGAGGTACCTGGTCAATGGTAACGATAAAATTGTGGGTGCTTCCAAATTTTGCCCTAAAAATTTTGTGAGGGGAGTTTTTACTTCTATTTTTATGTTCAATAATAACTTAAAGATGCCATAGAGAATTTAAATAATTCCTAGTTGAGCTATAAGTAAGCTTCTCTAAGGGAATTAAATATTCTTGGAATACTGAAAGAGTTGATTTTCATGCTTAATTCTTCGGACAATATTTCCTTCAACTACAGGCAATTAATTAGAGTATTGCTTGTCTAATCTAAAATTTTTTTTTTAAATCTTATTATCTCTTCCCAACACTACTCCCTAATATTATTCTAAGAGACATCAAACTTTTAAGGAAAACAATCATGTGTCATTTTTTAAAACTAATTAAGCCTTTCTTAGAAATTAATATTTTCTGAATATTAGTTATACCTGAGTTAAATGAATTGAATCCATTATTAAAAATCAAATTATTAGGTCTACCTCAATTAAACTGCACAGTGAAAGTGATCAAATAACTTAAAATGTTACTGTTACATTTAAAATGTATTTAAGGATTAGTAAATGGGGAAGTAAATCTCAATTTTTCAAATGTTTTAATATTGGCAGAGAAGGCTGAAAACTAAAAATCTTGAAGTACTGGTTAGATATAAATGAATGCAGAATACAAGAATAAACTTAAGATTTCCAGACTACAACTATTTTTTCCTTAAAACTTTCTTTCAATGTCCTTGCTTTGCCATTAACAGTTCTTTAACATTAAAGTTGCTAAACAATGGTCATTTATATGATTTGAGTATTTATAAATCTGTCCCAGATAGGTACTGGAGCACAGAGACCAATTCATATTTCATATAATTCAATATGCTCCTTTTTAATTTCTCTGCTGAATAGAAAAATAGTAACTCTTAAGACTGTAATCTCCTTTATAAAATGGGCCATTAATGATTTACAAGGGTGATTTGTTGGGTTGTATTTTTTTTTCCCCAAAGGAAGAGAAATAAAACTTTGCATGAGTTTTTTTCCAGGCTGGCTTTTTCAGAGCACTGATACAAAAAAAAAAAAAAAGCTATAAAATATTGTGAATAAGTAAACCAAGTCCAACCTCTCTCTCTTGACATCCTGCACCCTTTATATCTTCTTTACTTGCTTATCACTTTGTTTTCCATCATCTCCAATCCTTTCTACTCTTAAGCTCAAGAGAATCCTTTTCTAAACCCTTTCTGGGCCAATGTCTAGGTCGTTTTCCTCTGCTTCTTTATTTATGGCATCCTTCATGCTCTTCCAAAGTCCAGATCAAACATGATTTTCAACTGGTGTGCCACAAAAATTTTTAACACATGCAATGCCTGACTATTTAGTCCAGGGCACTGACCTCTTTTCCCTTGGATTGTCAAATACAAAAATGACAGCAGCCAATACAACAATAGCCACCTGCTGTGAATGAATCAAAATTACACCCATGTTTTGTCAAACTGGCAAAAAATACATATTTATTGGTGTGCAGCAGAATTTCAGTAATTAGTTTATATGTGCCATGAGATTAAAAATAAAAGTTGAAAATGGTTGTTCTAATACATCCAGGGATCATTAATCACTCTAGCCTCAACTGATCTTAAAAGTATAATACAATATATTCCAGTCTTGTTGAGTTTTAAGTTGTAGGCCTTTACATGTCTGCCTCCCCAAAACAGAGTGCAAATTGTAAACTCCCCAAGGAGGGAAGTCATGTATTATTTCATTGTGATATTTCTGCACAATTATTCTTCTTGATTTTGTTAAAGTTTATAGTAGCTCATATTTATTGATGACAATCGTGCTTAGGCATCTTCAGGTATTATTTCAATTGTTTCACAGGAACCATTTTCATTATCACTTCTACTATACAAGGAGAAAATGAGATCATAGTATCAAATTACCTTTTCCAATGTCACCGTTGGTGAAGCTAGAATTTGAACCTGAGCATCGGATTTCATAGCCTAAACTCCTATCCTCTAATTTTACCTCCCACTTGATAGTTTCTAAATCAATTTAAATAAAATTCAAGAAAAACATAGACTTTATTTACTTGCTGAAAATGAACCTTTAAAATAGACAAAAGAAATAGCTTTACTTCTTATTATTTTTGCAGTCTGCCAAGTACATGACAACTAGTCTCTGCAATTTAATCTCTCATAAGCCAACACCTAGATTTTTTTTTAAACAAGTTTTTTTTAATCCATTGACCCAACTAAATCTATCTTCCCTTAATATCCTACCACCCTGAATACTAGCAAAGCTTGCTACTAATTATTTCACTCACATATGCAACCAAGGAGCATAAAAAGAAAATATTCTTCCTTTCAAAGTTCTTGCATCCACTAGGTGATAAAGAATAGAATAAATATTAGGTCAAAATAAGGGTTCAAGTTGTGTCTACATGGCCAAATCACTGAGTCAAATATCCAATAGGCTGATGAGTATGTTTTTTAAATTTCTTTACCGTTCAGATTGGTCAAAGCAATTTAATTGCTTCATGTATCACTGTGTATACAACAATCACTGTGCTGTAAAGGCTTTTTCCATGTATCTACTTAATATGTACAATATGTTCTAGAACATTAAGAGACAATTAATTGAGAAACATTTAACCCAATCTTTTTCTTGTTCCTCCAATACATTCTCCACATTGTTGCTGGAGCAAGCTTCCTACATACAAACTTTAATGAAAAGAAATGAACTTCATGTTTACAGCAGCTTTATTGAAAATTGGCAAAACTTGGGAGCACCTGAGATGTCCTTCTGTAGGTGAATGGATCAATAAACTAAGGTACACCCAGACAATGAAATATTATTCAGCGCAAAAAATAAATGAGCTATCAAGCCATGAAAAAACAGAGAGGAAACTTAAATACATAATACTAAGTGAAAGGAACCAATCTAAAATGGCTACAAACTGCGTAATTCCACTATATGACATTCTAGAAAAGGCAAAACTACAGATACAGTTTTTAAAAAAATCAATAGGTACAAGGAATTGTGCAGGATGAAGTGGAGGGATGAACAGCCAGAGTATAGAGAATTTTTAGGGCAGTGAAACTACTCTTTATGATACTATAATGGGGAATACATGTCATTATACATTTCTCCAAATATATACCATAGAATATATACCACTCTGGTGGGAATGTTGATAGTTTGGGGGGAGGAGGTATATAGATATCTCTATACATTCCTCTCAATTTTGCTATGAACATAAAACTGCTCCAAAAGAAGTAAAGTCTTCTAAAAAAGAAAAAAGAAATGAACCTCTGCCAATACATTTACCTTATACAAAAGTTAACCCAAAATAACTATAGAACTAAATGTAAACTTAAACTATAAAACTTATAAAAGAACATATAGGGTAAAAACCTTATAGCCTTGTTTAGGCAATGATTTCTTAGAAAATACACCAAAAGTGGGATCCATAAAAGAAAACATTGATAAACTAGGCACATCAAAATGAAAAGCTTCTGCTCTTTCAAAGACAGTGTTGAGAAAATTAAAAGACAAACCACAAACTGGAAGAAAAAATTTGTAAAATATATATTAGATAAAAGACTTGCATCCAGAATATATTTTAAAAGACTCCAAACTCAATAATGAAAAAACAAATGGCCCCAAAAAATCGGGTAATAGATTTGAAGACACACTTCACCAAAGAAGATATATGCATGAGAGGAAAAAAAGCACATGAAAAAAATGTTCAACATCACTAGTCATTTGGAAAACGCAAAATAAAATCACAATGAGATACCATTACATACCCATGAGAATTGCTAAAATTAAAAAAAAAAAAAAACCCTAACAATACCAAGAGCTGGATGTGGAGCAACTGGAACTCTCTCATGTTGCCAGCAGAGATGAAAGGGTATAGGCAGTTTGGAAAACAGTTTGACAGTTTCTTACAAAGTTAAATATACAATTTCCACATGACCCAGTAATTTTACTCCTATGTATTTACCCAAGCGAAATGAAAACTTATGTTCATACAAAAAAAAGGAACTATACAAGAATGTTCATAGCGGCTTTACTCATAATCACCAAAAAATGGAAGTAACCCAAATGTCCTTCAACTGTGACATAGATAAACAATCTGTAGTACATACACACAATGGAATACCACTGGACAATGAAAGGGAATGGACTGCTGATACACATCAAATGGTTGATTTTCAAAAGTATTATGCTACATGAAAGAAACCATAGTAAACAGGTTATATATTATGATTACATTTACATGACATTCTGGAAAAGGCAAACTTACAAGCACAGAAAACAGACCAGTGATGGCCTAGAATGGGTGGTGATTTCAAAAGGGCAGCCGAAAGCAGTCTTTGGGGATGATGGAGCTATTTTACATTTGCCAGTGAGGGTTCGTCCATGACTATATATATTTGTCAAAATTCATGGAACTGTACACCAAGTAGAGCAAACTTTATAAATATACAATTTTACAAATATACAATTTTAAACAATATTTTTAAAATCTATCCATGGCTCTCTGTCACTGACAGGGAAAAGCTCATTCACTTCAGACCAGCATTCCAGGCCCTCCCTCTAGTTTCTTCTCCTTCCCTGACCTCAGACAGGTCAGATCACTTATCTGTAAGTGGCCTCACTGTGTCTCACCTTTCTTCTAGTCTGTGGTCCTCCAGGCATGCCCTCCACCAGCTCCTCAGGCTTTTCTGTCCCTGTGTCCCACCACAGACACCTCAAGCTCCAGTTGGGCTGAATTCCTTACAGTTCCCCAAGACAAGCAAGGCTATTTGTACACACTCCCTGAAATTTTCTTTTGCCTTCACCTTCTTTCATATAAGCCTGGTAAACAATCATTTGTCTCTTACAATTCTCTTCTAGCATTACTCCCTTTACGAAACTCCTCCTGAAGCCTCCCCAAGGAAAAGCACTCCCCACTTGTGCCCCCACTGTGCCATGTAGAGACTTCTATCTTGGCACTTCCAAATATATCAGGCATTTGTTTCCATATCTACTGTGAGCTCTTTGGGGCAGAGACCCTTCTTATTCACTTTGTACGACAACTACCTAGAGTAATTGTGGCACACGAAGGCTGTTAGATGAATCAATGAGTCAATGAACAAATGAATGAATGAATGAAAAAGCAAATGGACAAATTAATGACCTTATGAATATCCTTATCTGGAATGCCGTACTGGTCCACTTAGTAAACTCCCAATTGCCCTTCAGAAGAATACTCATCATTATACCACTTCTGAGTACCCTGCCCCAAGAACATGCTCTCAATTTTTTGGATATTTATAAACCAGCATTATAATTACCTCTTCACTGTACACATTTATATAGAGGTCATTACATTAGACTGTGAGTTCTTCCAGAAACTCACTAAACTCTGGATCACCAGCACCCAAGAGATAATGCCCGGCTTGTCACTCAAAAAACCTGCATGGGCCTGAGCTCTTTGGAAGAGGTGACTCCATGCCTTTCTTGGTCTCCTCTGAGCCCTGGGCCTGATTTGGCTGTAGTAGTGCCTGCAATAGAAAGTGTGTGAAAAGAAGGAAAGTTATATGAGAGAAAAGGATAAAAGGACACATGTTGTCAGGGTAAAAAGACATTAATAACCAAACAGTAATAAATATGGGGAATTAGAAAGGACCTTGAGCCACATTTTCCTCTGGAAAAATAATCCCTCAAAGAAAGCAAGAGAGAAATGAACAATGGTAGGGTAAGCAAAACTGGCTACACCAAAAGAATACTTAGAAGATAAAGCATGAACTGAGGGGACACACGTTATCATCTTTTCCTGAAGTACAGAATTTCCTTCAGGTCTGTTGCTCAGCACCACCTCCCCTGGCATGTCTGCTAGTCACATAGTTTCACTTCAGCTAATGTCTTCAGTGTCCCAGGAATGATTTAGAACCTGCAAGGGAGGAATGATTCCACTAATGAAGGGGGAAGTGATACATTCTGAGTCCAATGCAGTCACGTACTCTTCAAATCTCTGAGAGGGAGTTTCAAAGAATATGACCAAAAAATATTTATGTTACAGAAGAGGACTTTGTGAATATTGAACTTTTCCAAATGTCCCCTGCTGGAGCAAGACTCACAATCCCTCACTGAGATCATTAACTGAACATTGCTTTTCTCTTTCTCTCTTTCTCTGACCCTTTCCCTCTCTCTTTCTGAAGATATCACTGCCCTTGCCCATCTGGAACTGACTAGTTCATCACCTAACACGTAGTAAAATATTATGAACTTAATGAGACTGCTCACCCTATTGTATAACCCTAGGCTTGTACCTTAGCAAATTCTTTACCTGAATAGGAAAGTCAGTTCTGCTACTTACCATAAAATTCCCATTATTAATAATATTTAAAAACAGTGGTAAACACAGTTCATCTCCCACCCAGACAAAATTACAACTAAAATATAGGACGCCATTACTCAGAACCATCAGAAATCCAGTTGAATGAAAGTCTGACAACTAGGGAATTAAAGAATGAACAACTATGGAATGAAAGTCTGACAACTACAGGCTGGTAGGAGGGTTGCAGATGTGGAATGGGCTAGTCTCACATCTATGTGTGATGGATAAAAATTGCGGAGGGATATCTTGGGAGTAAGGAGTCCCAGCCCCACACCAGGCCCCCAGCCCAGGGTTCCGGTGCCAGGAAGATAAGTCCCCACAGTTTCTGGCTGCAAAATCCCCTATGCAGGGATTGAGTTAGTGAAAGAAACTTCTGGAGTCCCAAGTGGTTCCTCTTAAAGAAACCACACATGGACTTAGTCACTCCCTCTGAGCTCTAGAACCAGGGTAGCAGCTTGTAAGGCACCAGTGTCACAAAGGGAGGAACTGAAGTGTCTGACATGAAGGCAAGAGCTGGGGGACAACTTTCTCCCAGACAGAAAGCTGGGCAGAGGTCATTGTCCCTTTTCTGAACCCTCTCCCCCATGCCAGCCCACAGAGCTGCCAGGATGATGCCATATCTGAGATTCCATCAACATGGCTACACTCTTTGCCCCACGCTGAAGATACCCATAGATTCCATCCCACCCAACTTACAGGCCCACCCAAGCCCATAGGAATGGCTGGTTTTGGCTTATGATTCACAACTTTCTAAATCCTCTCAAACAAAAAACAGCCAGCTTCAGTGAGCTCCAAGTCTCCTTTATCTCTTACTAAGTGACCCCAGGGTTGGCACTAGCAACAGCCAGCCTAGATTCACAGCTTGGCTTTGCCTGGGAATCTCCAAGCCCAGCTTAAGTAGCAGCCTTCTCAGATCATTTTATAGCTTAGGCAGGGTGGCCCCAGGCAAAACACCGATGGAGGTTGACCTTGGCCTACACCACCTGTGCCTGTGCACCCAGTGGACAGCTACAGACTATGTCAGTGTATCACCACCTTGCCCCCACACATCTGATCCTCTATGGAGAGCAGAGATTGGTGGTAAGTGGTCATAGCCAGTCATTGCAGCTGACTGGCCTGGGTAAATTGCTCCTGTTGACCTACCAACAGAAATCAAGGCTCAACTACAAGAATAAGGTGTACTCAGCCCACACAAAGGGCTCAACTCAAGTACCCAGCTTGGGTGATAGGGGAGGCTGTGCCACTGGACCCTATAGGACACCTACTGCATTAGGCCATACTACCAAGACAGGGAGTCATAGAAGCTCTACCTAATACATAGAAACAAACACAGTGAGGCTGCCAAATGGAGGAGACAGAAACATGGCCCAAATGAAAGAACAGATGAAAACTCCAAAAAAAAAAAAAAATAACTAAGGAAATGGAGACAACTAATCTACTAGATGCAAATTCAAAACACTGCATATAAGGATACTCAAGGCACTTAGTGAGGACCTCAACAGCATAAAAAGGATCCTACCTATGCCTCCATCTTGGCTGGAAGTTCTATTAGTGTATATTTTGTTTCCCTTTTATGGAGGCATAGGTAGATACACTTTGCCTCCTCGCAAAACCAAAAGAAGGACAACAACAAATTTAAAAACAAAAAATAACCAGACTGCCAGAAAATCAAATTGTATGGAAGTCCAACAACTAAGGATTTAAAGAAGAAACATTCATCCAGACCAGTAGGGAGAACAGATGTCGGCAGCCAGGGCAGAGAGGACACACAGCAAGGTGGCAGCTGGAGGACTGGAGGTGAGGTGGCAGCTGGTGGACCAGGCAGTCCCACATTTGCTTGTGGATAAATTGGGAGGAACAGCTGGGGAACAGACCGTGCAACCCAGGGTTCCCATTCAGGAAAAGAAAGCCTCAAAACCCCTGGAGGTAAAAACCTGTGGGTGCTGCATTGGCAGGAGAAAACTGCCAACCCCACAGGAGAGTCCTTTGGAGAGACCCACAGTGTCCTAGAAGGTACACAAACCCACCCACCTGGGAATCAGCACCAGAAGGGCCCAATTTGTTTGTGGGTAGCAGGGGAAGTGACTGAGAACCAGCCGAGAGCAGAACAAGCACCATTGTTCCCTCTTGGACACCTCACCCACACACAGCATCACAATGCAGCGACCGGCTTGCCCCTCCCAATGTAACAGGCGCGCTGAGACATATGGCCGAAATGAAAGAACAGATCAAAGCTCCAAAAACAGAGCTTAGTGATGGACAGACAGCCAACCTATCAGATACATAGTTCAAAACCCATCCAGTTTCAAGAGGAAGAAACACAGGCTAACCCCTTGACAGGAGTGTCAAAGTAGCTCTAGACATATTTTAAAACCACCACAGCAGCTCACTCCCTAGGCACCAATTTCAAAAGCAAAATACACTCACCCCTTTCCTGAGCCCTGTAGTTTCATGGCACTATGCTGTGAAGCTTCAGGTTCAGGACCTCATTTTCTAACTCAAATCAAGTACAAGTTACCTTCCTTGAGTACAATTCTTCAGGTGTGGAATCCTTAGTTACAGATCCCCTCAATCTGAAGATTAATGAAATAGAGCAACAAGTTGTCTGTCCCACATACTAACGTACAATGGTGAATCAGACAAAGGATAAGCATTATAGACACTCTTGTTCATAAAGAAGAAAACAAGAAGCACATAGTAGTGTCTGGTCCATGGGCACATATCGCTAGTTCCTTGCTTAAGGCCTGGTCTTACTTCCAAAGAATGATTCTCTGTGGTTCTTGGTGTTGTGTGTTCCCTATGTTCTTGGTTTCACCCTCTAAAGTCATTTTACTTTTCCATAAACTAGTCTATTTGCAGATGAGTAGATTTCTCAGCCCATCTTGCCCATATTTGTTGGAGGGAACAAAGGCCTCTTTTCATATTTTGTCTTTGTCCTTTTCAGTTCAAGCTGATACAATTCCTTTAAAATTTTGTGGGATTTTTGTATATTAATGTATAATCCTCACTATTAAATAAAAGCTCTCCAAATCTCTTCAAGGTAAGCCTTTTCTACCTTGGGCTTCCCATGAGGTTGGAAAATTCCCTTAAGAGTCTTAAAAATCCTATTGTTTAACAGAGAGGTTCTGTGAGGCAAGCCCGTAAAATGCTTGGAAGATGTTTTGTCTGTTTGAAGGGATCTATGAGGCACCACCTGACATCTTTTTCTGATAAGAGATATTATAGGACCACCTTAGATTTGATCTTTGCCCTAGAAGTATACCTTAATTTGGGAAGTCTTTTTGTTTGTTTGTTTTGAGTTGTTTGCTTATTTGTTTGTTTTTTGCCATCTGGTTAGATTAGGACTAAGAAACATTTTTATTTTCAAACATAGAGAGTCATGACATCTTAATATTTTTCTACAAATTTTTATTGAACACTGAACAGTTGAATTTGGGGCTTATAGCTCTCTACTTGTATCTTAGCACCCACATATGAAAGGAACCAGCTGGCCTTTCCAACATTCTGCTTGCAAATTTTCTTATCCAGGTCCATCAGTTCTTATGGTACATTTTCTCTTTTCCACATTACTGCAGGTGAGAATTTTGCTAAACTTGCCACCTCCATAATGACAAAGACCTCCTTTCCTCCAGTATTCAATAAAGTTTTCCCCACTTCCTTTAAACTCTTGCAGCATATTCCTCAAGGTCCATCAAGCTTCTGCTAACAATTTCTTCAGGGATCTTATTTTTTTGTTATAGCAGAATCTCACCCCAAAGTAAAACAAAACAAAACAAAACAAAACAAAACAAAAACACCGTGTTTTATTTATCTACTGATGTATAACAAATCTCCCCAGTACTTAGTGTCTTAAAACAACAAATGTCTTACTATCTCTTACAGCTTCTGTGGGTCAAGAATCTGGGAAGGTTTAAGCTAGGTAATTCTGGTTTGGGACCTCTCATGCAGATGCCATCAAACAGGGGCTGGAACTGAAACAGTAGAGGGGTTGGAACAACGAGGAGATGGCCAGGCATCTCTCTCTTCATGTAGTGCCAAGGACTCTCCAGGAAACCCCTTCCTCGGCTAACTGAGGCTTCCTCGCAGATGGTACTTGGGCCTCCAGCATGAGTGTCCCAACAAGAAAGGCAGGGTCTACGTCACTTTTTGCATCCTCACTCTGGAAATCACATAGCATCACTTCCACCACACTCTATTGGGCAAAAGAGGCCAAAATCCTACTCAGTTTCAAGAGAAATAGCATCAACTTTACCTCTTGATAGGAGTAATGAAAAATCTGCAGATGTATTTTCAAACTGCTGCATCCAGGAAGAAGCAAAGTTGCCCTTGAATACGTGCCTCCCATTGTTTAAAGGAAATGGGTGGATAGATTTATTCATTCATTTCATTATCCATGTATTTATACTCCTTTAATCTTCTGTGTTATAGACATATCACTTTTTTTTTTTAATGACCTGTTTTTGTGCCTCTTTCCTTACACTGTTACATCCCTGTGGGTGGGACTCTTTCATTAATCATTGTATCTCCATTAATCCAACTCACAAAAGATGACCGAATAATGTATGCTGACTAAATGGATGAATAACTGGCAATTGTACCTTGTTTACAAATATTGAAATGGAATATTTCCTATTAAGGAATAAGTCACCAAAAACTAAATTTATGTTTCTATTCCCTGTTGCCAGAAAATGTTGTTTCTATTAAGAAAAGTCAATAGCATAAGTCATGTTTACATTGACTTTATTTTACAAATGTACATTTCACATAATTTTTGTACCCCTCTTTGATATAGTAATTTACCTACACACAAACTACAGTGGGGGTGCCCCTTTCCCCAAAACCTAAACAACTGAAGCAAATGTCAATAATTCCTTTCAAAAGAAGGTTGATGCAATCACAGCATAACACTGGCTGCCCAATGTGCAGAAAGTAACAAAAAAGCAAACTATTAATAAAAAAATAGCAGCAGCAGAAGCAGGAGAAACTATGATGGCAAAGGTACAGCCTTCATGAGGAAAAGTAACAAAGCTCTGCTATAATTCTGGATTCACTTCCATCTCAGGGAGATTGAGCTAAGGAAGTCCTGGAGAACAATAAATCTCTAAGTGCAAAAATCAGACGAATATGAAGCCAGGGTGTCAGAAATAGATGTACAGCTCCAAGACACTTGACTGTTAGAAATAAGGCTGGGTTTCTCCTCTGCACGAGAGATCCAGGGGATTGAGGGTGGGGAGGAAGGGCACTCTAAGTACACATGTTCCAGGGGGCGGGGGTGGAGCATCAAGAAGGGACAAAACAAGAAAGAAAAGACCAAGGTAAAGATTTCAGCAGGAGACCAAACAAGCAGATTCACTTCCCACATCGCTGCAGCGTCACCCAAGTCCCAGATTCCTCCCAAGATGAGGGTTGGTTGAGGAAGCTGCCACAGGGGTCATCCATGCCCAACAGGAAAGACTTGGCTGACATCCAGGCACTGCGGCCCCAGAGCTTAAAGGCAAAGCGGGCTGTTTATTGTCGTTGTTAACTCTGTTACACAATGGTCCATCCAGGCTAGTGGATCAATTTGACTAATCTTACATACAACTCTTTGGTTCCTTATAACAGCTCATTTATTTGCCCCCAAAGAATGGCATGAAACAACTGTTTGAGAAACAGCATTCCAAAGTACCTTTCCAAATCTCTCTTACTAGCAGGAAGAAGAACCTCACATTTTGCCAGGGGGTCACACAAGTTCTGGGAAGTCATGGGCGAACCAGCAGCTATGCGAATGAGGGCTGTGAGAAGCTGAGGAGAAGCCAGATTGAACAGAGATGGGCCATTATAAAATCGAAGTGCATTTTTCCACAAATTCTTATTTGTTGAGACCTGTTGTTTTTTTCCTCACCGTCAAAAAAACCATGTATATTCTCCCAGTGCAAAAGTTGTATGAAAAGGTATCAAAATAAAAGTGTTGCATTTATAACATTCCTCTGTAAAAACTAAACCTTATCTCAAACCACATCAGCTGTTGATACCCTGAAAAACAATCTTATTGGCCACGAACATGATTGAGGGGAAGTCAGCAGAGATCCCCACCCTCCTCTGAAATGAAGGCATGCAGGACAGAGTTACTGGAGGACATTGGAATAACCCGAGCACTCATGTTGCTTGATTTCAGTCTCTGATCAAAATGGTGCCTCAGTCAAGTTTCCTGTTTTTCCACCCTGTTACACAATGATCCATTAAGGCTGGTGGATCAATTTGACCAGCCATCCATGCAACTGAGAGAACACAATTTACAGTTCATTTGCAAAAGTTGGCATCATGTAGATACAATGCCTGAGAGCCAGTTTGGAATCTCCGCTTACCATACTATAAATCTTTTCTAGTGAACAAAGGAGGGAAAAAAATCAAATCTTTAATTGCATTTACATGAAAGCCCTTTCCATTCCCTCATACACACTCTTCAAAGACTCTAAAGGCACTAAAAGCAAGTGAAGAATTCTATGCTCGCATATGCAAGCAACTCAGTATCCTCCTAAATTTTGGAACAAGAAAGCTTTGAAACACCTCCGAGCTTCCCCATATATTTAGTCGAGATGTGTCAGACACTGCTGAGATGGAGTTATTTCCTTAGCCAACACAGGATGGATTTCATGATATTCACATACCTTGTACTATAGCAACAAGCTGCAGAAACTGAAACAAGGTAGATATACTAAATTTATGGGAAAATGATGCTAGAACTCATCACATCTGGAATTTGATAATTAGGAAGTGCAATGCAATCAAGTTCCAGTATTTTGAACTGTAAAAGGAATCTAAGTTTAAAAATAGACTTCTAAATTCCATGTCTCGGTATATTTCTCACCAAGAATAATACTTACACAATGAATTATATACAATTCGGAAAGAAAGACCTAGATTTAAAAACAATTATGAGATATTTAGTTAAAATTTTTAAAAAAGAATGGCAAGAATGAGGTGAAAAGGTACTTATATATTTCTCACACATGGTGTATTGGCAAAATCATTTCTGAAGGTAGTTTGCTAATAAGTGTTGTGATCCATAAAAGTATTGCACTATTTGGCTCAGGTTTTGCAATTTGGATAATCAATCCTAAGGAAATAATTTTAAAATGTGTGGAAAAAGGATGCTTTTTATACTATTTTTATGGTAACAAGAATTGGAAACGATTTAAATATCCCAGAATTAAGGGAATAATTATATAATTTGGGATTCAGCCAACAATATGGAAATAGTTAAAGTAAATTGTGGTACTCTTAGGGCAATAAAAGCAAAGCATATTTTTCCTTTTTAGTAAGTTCCAAACCTGCTCGAAGGTGGTTATATTATAGTTCTATTTTAAAATAATTTTGCAAGTCCGAGAAACCCCACCAGTGCACATGAATGTGATGAGAGCTTTAACACCAAGGAAGTTTTACAAACAGCTGAAGCCGTAGCCACATCCATACCTCTTGACACTTCAATTTCTTCAATAATAGATGTGTTTCTCAGTATGAAGGCAGCCATTTGAACAGACTTCATGAAAATAGCACACCGTTATAGAGTTGGTCAAATAATTACACCTACTGAGTGCTTAGTGTCTGCAACCACGTCAGGCATGGGGAAGAAAGGAAGGCAACATGCCCCAGCCCTTAAATTGCTGCTGACAAATAATCACTGAGAAGGTGCAGCTCTTAGAATGAGTATGCCCGGGGTGCTGGGGGTGCACGTGGAGGCCGGATGCAGCAGGGCGGGCTGGGCAGCCCTCTCTGGGACATTCCCCCAAACCCATTTCTTCGGGAGTCTGGAAGGGTGAGCACAGTTGGACCAGGCAAGCAACTCAAGAAATGGCATTCCATGCAGGGAGCACGAAGCAAAGACACGAGAGCAAGAAAACCACAGTGTGTTCAAGAAGTCTGACAAAAAGTAGGGAGCATCAAGACACGAGGTTAACATGTTAGGAAGAAATCAAATCATAAAGAGCCTTGTGTGTCATCATCAGGTGCTTGAGCTTCAGTTCATGACTGAAAGAGTTTGAGTTTTCTTAATCTTTGCATTTAAATTAGAAATATAATCATCTGAAACTAATATAAAGTAATTTTGAATGCCAACTGGAAATGAAAAAATAAAATTTAAAAAAACTCAAAAATAAGATTTTGATGCATAAAATTATAATGCATTTTTACGTGTTCAAATTCAGTTTCTCAGAGATCAAACAATGAGAAAAATAAGAATGTTTTAATAACTATAAATACAAAAATGTAAGTACAAAAATTTGAAACAGGGGTTTATGGATAGTAGCTGCAATCATATAGCAGCTTCAGCACCCAATTTATTTCTGTATTTTATTGTAACTGTACAGAATCAAGAAAAATTTGAATTCAAAAAGCTAAGACACCAAATTCTAACAGGGTCGTTTCGTTTTTTTTGTTTGTTCATTGGTTTACTTTGGTTTGGCTTGCCCCCACCTCTTTACCTTGCAACCTCAGGCTACTCCTGAGATAAATGGATGCTGAAAGCATTGTATGAATTTTGTTTCAAAGTTGAGGCACCAACGTATTGGACAATTAAGTCATATACTTATCAAAAATATCGATCCAAAAGCTACCTTCTGCCTACCTGCAGTAGGAGAGTAAAGGGGCGTCTAGGTTATAATTTCCACTTTAAGCTGTGTGCATGGACTCAGGAGGCTTGGTCTAAAGGAGACTGGCCCCTGGCCCCTTCACTCTCTGCCCCGGCACCACTGCAAGTGAGCAAGCAGCCTTTCAAGTCGGTTCACTCCCAGCAGGGAGGGGAAAGGAAGGAGGGGGGAGGACGGCTCTTCCTCACAGCGCTGTGTGACTGCAACATCGGTTAATAAAAGCAGAGGGCATGGTGGATGCAGAAAAATCGTCATCCTTGTAACCATCATGGTAAAATCTGGTTTAAGCAAAAATCATCAACGGAGGCTCAATCTCGGGGAGAAAGTGTGGTGCAGAGCCAGGTATGCACACATTCTTACGGTGTCTTCTCATCAACTGCTTATTAGTTGCAAGGAGGAAATAGCAACTATACAGTCAGTGAAGAAACTGGCCGACACCATGACCAGATCATCAAAATAAACATTGTATGCCTCCCGGTGTGATGTCCTGAGGAGGACACAGTGTCCTTTGTGTGGTATTCACATTGAAAATTGTGCAACTGACTCTCATCATGACAAAGTATCATAAAACTCCCAATGGGAAGCACCCTATAAAACGAGCGGCCTAGAGGAGCTAAACATGTTTAAGGTGGTTCTGAGAAGCAGAACTGCAGAAGGAAGGGGTAACGAACAGACTTGCTGCTTTTCTGTACCATTTGACTTTTTAACCATTTAACAAAAACTTAAGAATTTAAAGTAAATAACAATTACTGCAATAAGTTTTGAGACAAGAGGGACTACAAGCAAGGGAAAGACATGAAACGATTGTCTTTTAGGAAGAACCTCCCGGTAGAATCTCAGGACTGGAGTTCCACTCCTTCTAGAAGCTGATGGAGACAGTCTATTGGAGTCAGAAAGCTTTAATGATTATTCTTTAAGTTTGTGTTATACTTTGTAACCTGCTGCATTCTTTCGCTCCATTATCTGAACTGAATCCTCACCATTTATAAAGGCAATAATTAAACATCATGTTTCAGAGGAAATGAGGATGTAAGTGAAGCATTATGCAAAGAAAACATCACAAACCTGACCCCTACTTAAGATCTACAATAAAAATACCAACAGTCTGCAGCTGCCAGGAAGCTCTGAGGCACTTAATGTTTTAGCATAAGATCTGTGCTGAATTATGTTTTAAATAGATCTGCTCTGTCTTCTTTTCTCAAGCTCTTTTAATGCCTTATTCTTATGGAACAAACTCATTGCTGTACCGGCACGGCAGTCTTCAAGCTACGCATACACTGCCACGCCACCGCCCCCATCCCTGCCCGAAGAAGAACAAATGGTCAACAGTGATTTGGACAGCGTTGTTTTCTATTCCCTGGGATCTCTTTTAATCCTCTCCAATTTACCGCTCTGGCTGCAGAAAAAGAAGCAGAGTTGCCCCAGTCTGGGATGTTTGTCCTACTCAGGCTACGCCCACTCTACCCCTCCCCACTCCTCCCCCTGGGAAGAAGGGGTGATTATGATCATGAACCTTCTGTCTGGCTTTGGGCAGAGCACTTTACCTGCATTATTGGCATGACACTTCCTACAGCCCTATGGGGTACATACTATTGTTCTCTCCACTTATCTGTGAAGGAAATAAAGTTAAGAGAGAGATAATAGCCAGCTAAGGTCACACAGCTAGTTAGTGGCAAAGCTAGGTAGAGTTCAATCCTAGAGTATGTAACTCCAAAAGTTTATGCTTATACATTGTGGTAAATGCAGCCTTATTCTTGGGTGGTCTTCCCAGGCCATATGTCGTTCATTCCTCTAGCTTTCACTTAAGGTTAAGTAAAGAAGGGGGTCTTTGTGAAGCAATAGAATGCACCAGGCTTAAGGAGCCTTTGCTTCGAGTTAAACCGAGGAATAATATATTCATCTTATCTTAGCAGTTGCTTAAACGTACTAATTCAATTCCTGGGTTTTAACTAGTGTATAAAGACAGGCCTATTCCTGAAATGCTGTGAGATGAAGCATCTGAGTCAGATTACACCAGAGCATGTGCTGGGATATTTTTAGAACAGAGCTGTATATAGGACATAGTTTTCTGGTTATGTCACAATCTTGCAGGTGTGCTTTCTATTCACATTTTGAACAAAAATAGATACATACATTGGTGATATGAAGATAAATGCGATACAGTTTCTGCCCTTGAAGAGTTTCAAGGCTAGTTACAGGAACTGAAAAAAATAAAAATCAGGCAAAAGAATGTTTAAAAACTGGCATAATGGAGGTAGAGGAGCACAGAGAGTAGGAATTTAAGACAGCTTAGCAGCCTGCTTCATTTGTACAACAATTAGCTGCCAGGGGCTGGAAGGACAAGGACGTGCAAAAATGACACAGTCCCTGTTCTCAGGGCCCTTCCATCCTGTGGGAGAATCACACCTCCTGGGAGAATCTTGGTCCTCAGCCCAAGAGCACAGTTACATGCTGAGAGAAGTGCTCAGAAGGAAGGCAACGCTGTCCGTGGAAGACGCAGAATGAAGGACTTGAGTTGGTCAGGAGCTGGGACAAGCTTTCCAGATGAGCAAGACTTCCCCTGAGGTGATGCTTCTTGGGCTGAGTGGGAAGGAGAAAGAAGGCACTAACTTAAGGAAAGAAAGGGGTCGAGAGCATGACAGAAGCAATCGCATGCCAAAGCCCTGTGACGAAAGAAAGCAGAGCCTCTCCAAAACTTTGCAAGAAACTCATGTGACAGGAATGCAGAGAGCAAGGAGAAAGGAGTCCCAAATGATACGGAGACAGCACACGGAACCTGGCCGCCAGTGGTAAGGCTATGGGTAGGGGAAATTTAATGGTCAATAAAACTCTCCACTTCTTCTCCATTTAACACTGAGGTGCCATGCAACTAGGCTGCTTTCAATAGCCATGCACAGGGGAAGAAGTATCACAGAGCACTACAAATGGTCAGACAAATCCTGTAGCCTCTAAGTTTCTCCAATTAATAGAAATCAACATTGGATGCCAGGTAAATGTTTTAAAACTTTTTCAGTAATGTGAAATTTTTTAACATCAAAAAAATATATATTTTAGACCCTTTCCACTACCAAAGGTTGATAGTACTTTTATTAAATACTAATTGGAAAAATATAATCATAAACAGCTACTATGCTTTCAGTCCAGACATTAAATGAATTTCAACAAGGTTCATGATAGTACCCATGTATGTGTGACAAACTATAATTCATGTATGCATCCCAGATACGTGCTTTATTTCATCTATAAAGAAAAGTTTGTGACATAATGGACTTAAGGACCACTTATAAATCAATGTCACCCCCCAAAATCCAATTGTTTTAAAAAAGGACCACGAATAATAACTATATGGCCCATAGTTTGGAAATCACCAGTCCAAACAAAGGTTTGTTTTAGCTCTGAAGTTCTGATTCCATTAATTTTCAGTAAGAATGGTCTTAATCCTTCTACAAAATGGAACAAATGGCAGTAATAACTTCTCCTTTGGCTAACACTGCATCTAAAATCTTCTTTTAGATCACAAAGCCAATTGGGAAAGTCTGCTTACATTGACTATGATTTAGTGAGATTCTAAACATGTGTGCTCTGCAGCTGATTAACAATGCTCTTTAATGTGTTTTTAAGCTTCCCGAACCTCTTAACCTCAGCTGTTCTGAACCTTGATGTCATCAGCCTTGATCTCTCTATGTTCAGATTTTCTCTGTGGGCTTTGCTTTCAGACAGGCCCTTTCCACATAACGGCTCCAGCAGCTCCAGGCTGGCATCCCACAGCTTTGCAAGTCCGGAAAAAAAAAATAGCTTCATATTTTCAATAGTTCCTGTAAAAATCCCAAAACTGGGCCTCTTTGACCTGGATTACGCTTTTTGCCTGTCCTTGAACCAGTCAGTATAGCCAAGAAGATGGGATTCATTGACTGGCCAAGCCGAGTGTCACCCCCCATGCACTTCGACATGGAAAGGAGGAAAGGTTCCAAAAGGAAAACCAAGGGGGGAATGGTATGGGTTCTTACTCAGCCAAAGGAAAGTCTTTCATGTATGTCCTTCTGGACTCTTTTCCTATTGCAAGTGATAGAAATGCGATTTATCTAGTTTTAGCAAAGAAGAGTCTTGTCTCATACAGTAACTAAAAACTCCAATAGTAGTTTGATTTTTGGCAGGCTAGAATCAAGAATTCCACTAAATTTTCAACAAATTTTCATCTCTCTCCTCTCTCTAGCTCTCTCTCCCCTCCCCACTGCTCCCCCACCCCCCGGCCCATCTCCTGTTTTCTGTCATCTTGCCTTCATTTTCAGGATGCTTTCTTTCTCCAAATGGAAGTCTATATACTCCCTGGCAACCTCTGATGTTCCTGATCTTAGCTCTTGAACTTCCCAAAGGAGAGTAGTCCTCTTTTTCCCTCCATACCAAGCTTTGAGGGAGAACTTGGAGTAGTGCATCTGGGGCCACATGTCTGCCCAGCAACAAGTCACCCTGGCCAGGCAGGGCATGGACTACTCTGACTGAAAAGCTTAGAGCTCTAATGGTAATAGTCTGAGTAAATACTTACACAGCACTTAGCATGCACCAAACACTATTCTAAACAGTCTACATATGTTAAATGATTCTATTGAAACAATAACAAATGAGGGAGGTGCTCTCATTACCTATCATTTAACAAATGAAAACTGAGGCACAGAGAAGCTAGGTCACTTACCCAAGGTCACACAGGGACTGGTGATGCTGGGATTCAGAGCAGGCATCTCATTCTAGAATCAGTGGACTCATAAACTACCCTCTAACAATTGGGCAAATAATTTCAGACAGTGACAAGTACATGTAAGAATATCAAAGAGGGTGCTGTGTATGGGGGCTGCATTCTGAGGAGGTGACACTAGAGTTGAGAATGGAAAGATGAGGCTTGTGGGAACAGTTTCCAGGAAGGTGGGACAGAAAGTGCAAAGGCTCTGAGGTGTAAGGGAGCTTAGTGTATTGAAGGAATAGCAAGACAGTCAGACAGACTAAAGAATAAAAAATGGGGGGCTATGCCGGGCACCAAATCAGAGATGCAAGCAAGGGCCCAACCATGTAGGGCCCAAAGACCAGGTGACATAGTGTGGCTTTTATTGAAAAGTGGACTCAGGAAGTCACTGAAGCCCTTGGAAAGGCAAAATCTTCTCTCCAGCATTTGAAAATAAATTATGTGTGAGTGGCAGCGCTCTCTGAGGTTAACGCATTTTGAAAAAAAAAGCAGTTTTGGCCCTGGTTGGTGTGGCTTAATGGATTGAGTGCCGGCCTGTGAGCCAAAAGGCCATTGGTTGGATCCCTGACGAGGGCGCATGCCCGGATCGCAGGTTTCTAGTTGGGGGCATGTGGGAGGCGTTGAGGTCTCTCTCGCGCATGCATCAATGTTTCTCTCCCTCCCGTTCTCCTTCCCTTCCCTTCCCTCTAAAAATAAATAAATAAAATCTTTTTTAAAAAAAAGAAAGAAAAAAGAAAAAGCAGTTTCGATAACCTCATTTCCAATAGTTAGAATTTCTGAATCTGTCAGCTGGGTATTCTTTTAGTGTCGATTAATGCAGACCTGACATTTATATTTATGGAAAAAGAATAGTATTGACATGGCTGCCTTGTCCCATTTTCTAGAGAACTGCTCTCGGCAGCGGCAGTGGCCTTTATGAGGAGCCTCCCTTGTTCCAGTCTTCTCCTCCCTGTGCTTCCAACAATCGCAGCCCCGTGTACTGTTTTTCTAGAATGCTCTGTCTACTTCATCTGAGAAACCTCTTTCTTACTAAAGGGTTAATGAGTTCTTTTTTCCTAGTTAACATGTTTTTATTGGAATAGCACAATGAAGACACCTGCTTTAAACCTGGGAGAGTTCTAATGCTAGCCATTTTAAGAATTAAGGCAGGATGAGGGGTAGCGGTGGGTAACCATAGGAGCCCCTCAAATGCTAGTCATTCTGCATGGCTCTATTTATAACCAGGAAAAAGGGAGCTGTCCCATCAACTTGGTTCCAGGAGCAGCTAGAGAGCTTGTAGGTGGTTCTGGGATCCATTGATCCCTCAGTCCAAGTTCTCTCCCTGGTCTGCTACTGCTGCTGCTGATGATGATGATGATGTGTACTTAGAAATTCACAAGGAGTAAAAACGACTTTTTAGGGACACCATCCTATGAATTTTAACACCTGCATGGATTTGGGTAATCAACACCACAATCAGAATACAGAACACTTCTCTTACTCAGTCAATCCTCTCCCCTCACACCTAACCCCTGACAAGCAATGATCTGTTCTCTGTAGCTATAGTTATGTATACTTTCTGAGAGTGTCATACAAGTGGGATCATACAGCATATAACTTTTTGAGACTGACTTCTTTATTCAGCATAATGCCTTTGAGATTCATCCAAGTCGTTGCCTGTACCAATAGTTTGTTCCTTTTTATTACTAAGTAGTATTCTGTTGAATGAGCTTTATCCATTCACTCATTGAAGGGCATTTGGATTGCCTCCCCGTTTTCATCATTATAAATAGAAGAGTACCACATTTTTCTGTCAATATAAGTTTCCATTTATCTTGGGTAAATACCTAAGAGTGGGAGAGCTGGGTCATATGGTAAGTGTATAAAATAATAAAAAATAAAAATAATTGTAAGAAATTGCAGAGCCATTTTCCATTACTCCAGAGTAAGTGATGCTATAGAAAATGTTCTTTTAGTGCCTCTGAACTCACGCATCTAAAGGCAAAGCAGAAGAGTAATCCTTCCTCAGAGAAGCAGCCATTGATAATCGGCCTTACTCAATGTCTATTCCTATTCACTGCTCTGACAATTCACCCTGGGGAAAGCAAATACTTTGTGTCTTTCTATACGAAAGTATAGGAAGTGTAGGGATAGTTTTGTGTTGAGCTGAGTGTGTGTTGCTTAGCTGTAGCTTAGATCGGGGCACTGCCTCTGTCCACAAAATCAACCAAAGCCTAGAATGAACTGTATAGGAGGAACAAGAGACTGGCATTCTTTTGTCCTAAAACCAAAGGAAGGAACACAAGCCCGGGATTCTGCAGCATAATACTTGGTATATATTAAGCATTTACAGCGCCTGAAAAGATGTCTTCCAGAGAGTACCACAAAATGTAAGCAGACGAAGTGTGACAATCCTATAGCACTTTTGTTGTGTTAGGTCTTTTCTTCTGATTGGTCTGCATACCTGAAACAATGACTGCACCCTAAATTGCTGGGAACTCAGATTAGCTAGCATCAAGCCAGCTCTATAATGGAATCCATCAGCAATTACACACAGCAAGACATTAAGCAAATCTTAGGAAAAGCTTTTTACTAATCACAGAAAAAGCCACACTTCACTTCTATTTTAACTCATCGAACGGTATTAATTCAATTAAATGAGTCAAGAGATCATTGTATAAAGGGTATCGATACACTTCAGGAGTAATTTTTGTAATATTTTTAAGATTTATTTTCCTGATTTAAAATCTATACTATCTTTAGATCACTTCTAGTGCAACTGTAAAATAGAAAAAATGATATACGTGTAAAGAACGTACTAGGTCAGGGATCATATCCAATAAACCTGTAATTTTAAGAAGGATTATGGTAAATGATAAGTAGCAATTGGAGAACCTCAAAAGGCTTTCTGGCTTGTCTGGGATGACCACCTAAAAGTTTCATTTCTCAGGCAAACATCCCATCCCTGGAGTCTGGAAAAACTGGACTGGAACTCTTCCGAGAACATATATTTCCTCCTTCTGGTTTGATGGGCAATATTACAACGGCTTCTCTCAATGTGTCTAGCACTTCTGCTATGGCCCCTTCCAGAAATCAGAAGTTTAGAGATCCTATAAGAGGTAAAAACAAACAATGACATGGCCACTCATATGGTTGAGTGAAATCTTGCTCTTCCCTTTTCTCTCCCCCTAAAATGTCCAGATACAGCTGAGCTTTCCTGAAGTTTCTCCCTACTCTCTTTCTAGGTTGCTTTCATCTTTCTCTTTTCTAAGAGGAAACCAGGGCCATCCATTCTTTTCTTTTTCTTTTTTTTTTAATTATCTATAATGTGAACAGGAGATGATGTTTTTCTGGACAGCTGGTTGGAAGTGTTCTCTCCTTCCCCTGAAGGCTGAGTATGCTAGTATCCTATTTTTGAGGATCACTCCTGTGATATTTAACCCCCACTGACTTGTTTTCTAATGACTTTTGTTCATGTCTTTTTCCTCTGATATACCAGCTTCATCATGGACCTGGTCATGTTCATCCAGTTTTTGCATCTCCCTTGACATCTAGCCGTGTCTTATAGTAAGCCTACTCACAAGAAATATCTATTGAATGATTGAATTCATTCAAACATTCAATAAATATTTAGTGAGCACCTACTGTGTGCCAGGTACCCTTCTAGGCACAGGGGAGAGCAACAGTGAGGCATGAAAATAACACTTCTGCCCTCAAAGAATTTGCATTCTGGAGAAGGACTCTGAGCTCTCTTGATTTGCAACCATAGGACACAAAAGGATTATTTTGTTGCAACACAGAATATTCAGCATCAGATGCTACTTTAATCATATAGATATAACTGAGGAGTAGTAAAGGGTATTTTTTTTCTATTTACCATATATGTGTTATTCTAAATAAAGCAGAGCTAACATTGCATCATCCTATCCAAGTACCACATATAGTCTACCTGAATACTTTTGTAGATTTTATTCTATCTCCAGGTCTCTGTGACTTCTTGAACATCGAAAATTGATGTGGGTTACTCATTGAAATTTGAAATGGTAATTTTTAGTCACAAGTAGGAATAAAGATGAAAATGATTGCTTCAAGATCCTGCAAGATGTTTTGCTATAATTACATACAAGATTTAATAACGGCCAAGTTTGACACATACATTCCAATGTTCTGTTGAAATTAATTGAGGTAAAATATTTGTAGGTCTTTTCCCTCTTTTCTTCTCTCTATATTTTTAATTCAAAAGAATGAAAGGAGCCTGATTGCTAATTGAAGAGAGTTCACTAGGTTGCATTTTTTTAAAAAGCTTCATAGCCACAATTATTGTTACTTGTCTCTACCCTTGGTAGCACTACCTGGTTGGTGATCAAGTTGCACTAAGAGATTCTATTTTTGTAGAATGCCATCAGCCATATGCATAAAAGTTTTTAACATCTGACATTATGCAACAGAAAGACATTAGAACTAGCTCCGTATGAATCTTTTTGTTTAACCAATTTCTAAAGAACTCATCTTTTAAATGTACCAATTGTCTTGAATAGCTAAACAATTATGATTCTTACAGGTCACTGTGTATCCTATTTACCACATAAATAGCAGTGTGATGGTCTAGAGCAGTTCAATTTCTTACTTTCCTTATATGCCTTCTTTCTCATGTAAAAGCATTAAGGAATTCTGACACAATGATAAGCTGCTATTTAAAGCCCTCACTTGTGAGATTGGAATGCAGTGCATTCAGAAGAAATGTACAAGCTATGCATTCATGCTAGGTCAGAGCCAACAACATGAGCATTGTTTAAAAGCAGGAAACAATTCAGGTTTGAAATTTCCTTGACCTTGATTACATTGACTGTGGAGGTGATTATCAGAAAAATTTGATAATATGTTTAAGATTCTTATACAGTCTTATAGGAAGCAAAATATCCTGGTGATAATTAAAAACATTTCATTGCTATCCAGATGTTTTGTCCTTGTAATGCTAAACATCTGGATGTTAAGAAACATTTAGATAATTGACTGCATTTTTAAAGGTGCTTTTTTAAAAAAAAAAAGTGAATCTATGCTTGTTATCATATAGTCATAGTTGCACAATCAACATCAGAATGTGGCTATTTTGTAGTTTTATATCACAATATGAGAACACAATCTCAAAAGTGTATCTGAAACAGATTTATTTCCCAGGTAGAATCCTTGATTTCTGAAGAAATAGCATCCTGTTGTAAAAGGGATATTTATAAAAAATAATACATAGGTGAGTGATCACTGCCCAATTAGGATGATATTTTACCGGAGGGACCTTGCAAAGCCAGTTCCATCTTACACATCAAGATGGAATTGAAGGAAACTTAATTTCAACTCAAGGAGCTAGAGAGAGATCAGAGGGTTATAAGATTCATAGAATAACCGTGTCACCTAAAGCAAGCAAAACAAGCTCTTGTATAACAGGGGGGACACCTGGTGATGATTGGCGCATAGACTGAAATTTCCACTAAGGGAAATCAATATAAAAATTGGTAAGAAATACTAATTTCCTTGGAATTAATGCTATGGAAGTAAAACTGTGTTTGATCTAAAGATACATTGAACAAACAGAATCAAATAGAAATTTGAAACAATTAGGAGAAGATAGAACAATATCAGAAGATATCTGATATTACATTTCTTTATATGTAAACAAAACTCTATCAATAAAGATAGGAGAAACTGTTTCCATTTATTTTGTATCCTTCTTTAGTTCTCTGAAGAGTTTTATATACATCCTATATACTCAATTGAATGCCTGCTTATTCTAAGTATGTCCCCCAATCAAGCAGCCAGAACACTAGGATTATAATTTACGAGCTGCCTGTATAGAAAGATAAAAACATCTCCATTCTTGTCCTGGCTGGTGTGACTCAGTGGATTGAGCGCTGGCCTGCGAGCCCCAAAGTCACCAGTGTGATTCCTGGTCAGGGCACAGGCCTGGGTTGCGGGTCAGGTCCTCAGTTGGGGGTGAGCAACAGGCAAGCACACGGTGACGTTTGTCTCCTTCTCTGTCTCCCACCATTCCCCTCTATCTAAAAATAAATAAATAAAATCTTTTCTTTTTTAAATCTCCACTCTTCATGCAGAATACCTCCATGTACTTTTTTCTGAGTTTGTTGTTTCTAGATCAAAAGGTAATACAAAATAACAAAAGCTTCCCACATTTCCTACTCCAGTTTTTATTTATTTACTTATTTACTTATTTATTTATATAACATAATAAACATGCTATAGGCAAAGCATGTTGCTATGGAGAGAAGGAAAAGGAAAAGGGGAAAAAGAACGGATGAGGGAAAGAATATTTTCAGAAGAGGTACAATATCCCAAGCATCATGCCAAATATTTTATATCTGTGGATGTATGTGAAAACATGGTTACTACCTTCGATAAGCTGGTTATTAAAGAGGACACGATGGATACTCTACCCATAATCCAAGGTAGAATGTGAGCAGTGCTGTAAGATAAATACTGGCTGAAATGCACGTGAAAGCAGAAAGAAAGGGACCTCTTTCAACTGGTAAGGTCAAGAAATCCTACTCATTGAAAAATGTCTAGGATTTCCACAGAAGGAAATGGTATGTGGTGGGTAGAAGCTGGGGAATCTAGAGGTCAGCATTTCCATGTGATGGAAAGTGTAGGGTAGGAAACCAGTGGGAAGTGTTTGAGCAAAAAGGAATGCACTTTAGCTGGTGCAGAGGGTACATCAGGGCCTCCCCAACACATCCCATCAAAAACATTATTTGCCCGGTGGTGGGTGTATCCATGGGGAAGTTTTTAAAAATTGATTTTTTGGCCCACTTAGACATACTGATTTAGAATCTCCAAAATCCAAATTTTTGGCAAACATTTTTCTTCCTTACATAAGCACTCAATGTGACCATTAACATCAGGGTAGGTTTGGGAAAACTCTGCAATGCGAGGGATGATAGATTTGAAGAGGAAGGCCTTGAGCTTGGATGTCACCCAGGAGGCAATCTGTCTGCAAGGAAGAATGCTCACCTCTCTGGTAAATAAGCAAAATAGTTCTATATTCTCTTTCGCTGTATCCCTTTAATTCTTAAATCACATTCTTTTTGACACTGGGGAATTCAGACCAACCAGATAAAAGCAGCACAGGTCCCCCATGCCTGTGCTGAGCCCCTGAGAGACCGTGAAGGCGGATCCCTACCGCCGAGGCTGCGGAAGCGGCTGCCGCGTGACGTGCTCGGAGCGCCCAGAACTGGGCTGTGTTCTCAGTGGCACGTCTAAACAGCCCTCTGAAGGCAAGGAAACGCAGCTGTGTCCTGCTCACGGCTTCCTCTGGGTTGCCCCACGGACGGGGCAGAGACATGTCTGTCAGCGCGGCTTGGTTTCTTCTGTCTCAGCTATTTAAGTAGCGAAAGCTCGTGAGCTGTTGGGGGCTGAATAGACAAAATGAAAAGGCACGGGCGCTGGATTCAAACATTTTTATTTTATTAATGAAAATGCTTGTATCTGTGTCATGACTTTGATACCATGCTCTTTCTGGGAAAAAAAGTGATGTTTTTGTTGTATACCGCTAGCAGAAGGCCGTAGGGCATGACGGCGTGCAGGATGCCCCAGGAGAGGATCTTCTCTTTTCATTTTGTCCTTTCTTTTTCTTTTCTCCCTACATTATCTTGCTGGACCAAGGTCCTTTCTTCTAAACTCATCTCTCCTTGGCCCAGCTCCTTGCCGCCCACCTTTCAATCCTGTGCCACCCCTTTCTGCTCCTTCTCATCTCAGCATCGCATGCCCTCATTCTCACACCTCCAAATCCGGGTCATGCTGTCTCCAGCCCTCCTCCTGCACTCTGCCTCCCGCTCTCTGCTTTCCACTCTTGCCCACGAACGTCATCGGCCCATTCCTAGTCCCGCCTTCTTTGACTCCTCGTCCTTTCCTTCTGCTTCTGCTCTGCTTTGTGCCCTACTGTTCAGTCTCACTCCTCCCGGCTCCACGTTTCCTTCAGTATCTCTGCTCCGCCTCATCCCATCCCACCCTGCTCTTCGCCTACCCTTGATCTGCTTCAGCTACGATAATACCTCTAAATTCTGCTTAGAGGTAGAACTGAAGAGTGATTAGCAACAGAGGTTAAGCAGCGAGGGGTTGACAACGTAGGTTCTTGGGCTCTACTGTTTGATTCCTACTAGTTCCTCTTGATGCCTCATCCTCATCTTTAATGGGGGCCTGCTAGCAGTATGTAACTCATAGAGCCATTGTGAGCATTGAATAAGTTCATAATGTCAATCACTTAGATCAGGTCCTGGCACATAAATATCCTGTGTGTTTATTGTTTTTTGTTTCTTTGCTCCTGGCCTGTAACTAGTGCCTTTTTCCTTCACATTGAACATGTTTCTGCACATTTGTCAAGTTAAAACCATTAGCATATTATTTGTTTTTTAAAAGTTTTAATATTATTCTTTAATTTCAGAAATAGGGGAGATTTTAATGCTTAATTGCTACAATATCTGTTTGTTTCTGTGTCTGTGTAATATAGTGCACAAAAAAAGACTATGCAATCAATCCCTTTCTCTTCTAGCTGCCTGCTCAGATACATGGCTGATCCCTTTCTGTGAGCAAGAAGTTCACAAGCTGACGTTTGGACTGGTTCAAGTGATGCCTCCTTACTACTCAACACTTGAGAAATAGCAAGCGTTTGTTTATCTTTTCCTTATTTGTTTCTAGCTCTATTTATTGACCCGCACCTCGACAGTTGGTGTGATGCTCGTGGGCTACAGATAAGAACTATAGAAAATACGGAAGAAGGAATAGAAAGAAGAGACTAGAAAGGAAGTATTTTACAAACTGCTGAAAGATGAGCACAAGCACCTTATTTTAAAGAAGAAATGAATTGCAGGTAGGGAAGACTCTAGAACAAAAAGCTTAAGAAATGTCCTGCATCAGATTCTCCTGAAGTGCATCTGTCTTCAGTGTATCCGAAAAGGGCAGAATTTTAAACAAATTCCCAGGGGATGCTGATACTGTGGCCCTGGGGCTACTCTTTGCCATAGACTTTTCTTCCCATCCCTTTCTTTCATAGCACTTTATTCTTTACTTTTAATTCATTAAAAATAATAGTATTTCCCTTAATTTCTTCCTACTTTAAAACGACTTAGTTTTTCATTGAAGTTACTGCCATTCATTGTACTTCCTACCCTCTCACCTCTGTTTGTCGAGTCGTCCTAATTCCTTCACGGGGAACCCCTCCCTGCCCCCAGCCCCTTCCCCACTCATGCTGCTGCCACACCTGCACGCCCAAACCCTGCTCCTCACTTGCACATCCTGCCTGAGTGGCCAGTACACACTGAAATAGGGACTGTCCCCTGGTGAAGGATGTAGAAAAGAGGGTTAAAGCAAGAGGGACACACCCAAGAGAATTTTCCAGAAGTGTGCAGAGCCAGGAAGAAGACAGGAAAACAACAGGGTCAGCCGTTCAAATGCTAGAGGACAGACATGAAGTTTCTCCAGCTGAATGTTAAATGAGGACTCTAACAGACATCTGTCACTTTCACTTTCTCTGCTCCTCTTCCCTCTTCTTCTGGTCCACCATCTAACTTTTCCTTTAAGGAGCTGTCTCCCTTAGACTTCGGGGGACTGATCATTTGGGGGCCGACTATCATCGTTATTCCATCACAAGAAAATGAGCTCAGTGGAAAGAAATAGCTGGACGGTTCATGCTGCCCAGTGTTTAGAACTATGCCTAGTACATGGTAGGCATACATTTATTGAGTGAATGTAAGAGAAGCTCAGTATATACATGAACAAATACTCAGGCTGCAGTGGAATTCTGCTGCAATGCCAACATCACATGAAATAGATTGCTGATTGCTAGAACCTGGATGTTATAGGATCAAAAATAAAATTCATGAGGGAGGGAAGGTGGGAGGGGGCAAGGGAAAGGGGGGGGGGAAGGCAGAGACAAATGTATTTAAAAAGTAAATAAATTAATAAAAAAAAAAAATAAAATAAAAAAAAAAAAATAAAATAAAATAAAATAAAATTCACCCCTTTGCCCCTCCAAATTAATTAATTAAAGTAAGCCCCAGCTGCAGAGCATGTGGACTGCACATAACCAGATCCATAATTTAAACAAAAATTTATGCTCCTCAGGGATGAGACCTTTTTATTTCAGTGTAGCTATCCTATGCTCCCAGAAGACACTTAATAGTTTTTTATGGAATGGAATGTATAAATGAATTTGAAGGGTTTATTAAGAACTTTCGCATTGGTGATGATAGCACTTGAACTAAACCCCCTTCCAAGTTTCTCTTTCTTATTTTCCAGCCTGAAACTCTTTGGCCCATAAACCAAATCCATATTCTTTGTCAGAGTACAACCACTGCCTTAGAACCACCTGAACACTTCCTTCGAAGCTTACAGAGACAGATTGAAGACACAAGACAATATTCTATATTTCTCTCTGCAGTTGAAGCAACTTTTAATAAACTGCATTTTTTTCCTCTTTAACCTCAAACCCCACCTGATGTACCCCCTCACACTCTTCTCAGCCTGCCATGTTGAAAATCCACCTAACATCTCTCAAGAAACATTTCCCTCCATTGGAGAATAGCCAAGTTCAGAGACTACATTTCTGGGATTCATTCTCAAAAATAATTCAGATACTATTTGAATGTGTTGACTGTGAAAGGTTGCAATGGGTAATTGGACATAAGTTCATTTCCTCTCTTCTGAAACTAGCATATTTTTAAAAACTGTACAACCATACATTAGTCTTTTCCACTTCCTTTTTTAATGACTTTGAAATATTCCCTTAATCATAACACAAATGTACCAATACACACCAAAAGTGACTTTCTCTCTTAAATAGTTTAGTACAAGAAATTTACCTTTTGAACAACATGGGTTTACACAGCATGAGCCCACATATATGTGGATTTTTGAAACAAATACTGTAAATGTATTTTCTCTTATGATTTTTAAGTAACATTTGTTTTCACTAGCTTACTTTATTGTAAGAATACAATATACAATACATGTAATCTACAAAATACATGATATTCAACTGTTTATGTTATCAGTAAGGCTTCCTGTCAACCATAGGCTACTAGTAGTTAAATTTGGGCAAGTCAAAGTTATACACAATTTTCTATTGCACAGGGGCATCAGCACCTCTAACCCCCACATTGTTCAAGAGTCAGCTGTAATTGCATAGAATTATATTTCAAAAATCTATTACCTGGGTGATTTTTATTATTGAAATACTCTCAGTTTTTACTAAAATTATGCTTTTTCATGTATGCACACATACACACACAGAGAAGAACTTGTGATTCTGTTTGGAGACTTATATGCGACCCAGGACTATGAAAATGTTAAGCAGCCATCACTGGTGCTGGCTCCAGTCACATAGTGTCCCTTTTCATTAAAACAGAACTTTTTTTCAGCAGTAAGAGCAAGGCAAGACCTGAAGGAGGTCCAGCCTCTTGGCACAGGAGAGCAGACACAGCTCTACTGTTTAACACTGAAATGCTATTTATTAGATAAACATTACATTGAAACAGGCAAGGAACACACAAGGCCATTGCAAGAGTAGACCTTTTTTTTTTTTTTTTTTTTTTTTTTTTTTTTGCCACCACTTATTTCTTTTTATGTTATCTCCTTAAAGAAGGACTTTCATACCAGAGCAACCTTGGGGAAAATGAGACCACAAAAAAGGCTTTCATGGTGGCGATTTCTAGACCCTCCATTCTATTATTTTGGCTATTTCCTTTTGAACATGGGCTCTCTTTCCCACAGCTATGCTTGGCCTCCTGGTTTGCAATGACGTTATGTCTCTGTTGGTGACTTCGCAAACTGCCACTAGAAAAATTAGTGCCACAAACTTAACATAAAGAACAAAATTCCAGCCTCAGTTGTTTCACTCTAATTGATATGAGTATTCTTTTTTTTTACCACTTGTAGGATAGAAGAGAAAATAAAGGTAAAATTAAAATCCCTAAGCCAGATATATACAAATATCATCAATATTGCATTTATTCTTCTCAAAACTGTCAGTGAATAATTATCAGAAACCTCCTGCTTTAAAAACAACAAACAAAACCCTCCAGGAAGTACTATGATAAATAAGAAGTAATATTATTCAAGGTTGGAAAAAAATTAGTCCAGTCAAGATGGAAGCATAGGTAAAAATGACTGGCCTCCTCACACAACCACAGCAAAAGTTACAACTAAACTACAAAACAAACTAGCAGGCAGAATTGTCAGAAAATTAAGCTATATGGAAGCCCAGTAACCAAGGAATTAAATAAGTCACATTTATCTTAACAAGTAAGCGGGGTGGAGATGTGGAGCTGCAGAAAGGTGGTCCCACACCCACGAGTGGTAGATAAAAGTCAGGAGGGTACCTTGGGAGTGAAGGATCCCACCCCACACCAGACCACCAAGCCCAGGGTTCCAGTGCCAGAAAGATAAATCCCCGTACCTCTGCCTATAAAAAATAGGGGGAGGGTGGGGCAGTGGAAGAAGCTACAGGATTCTCAGGTGTCTCCTCTTAAAGGGCCCACAACAGACTTAGGGCTTATGCAGACTCATTCCCTCTGGGCTCCAGCACTGGGGCAGCAGCTGGAAGGTCACCAGTGGCATACAGGGAGAAAATGAAGTGTCTGGTGTCAGGGTGAGTGCTGGGGGACAGCTTCCTGCCGGACAAAACTCCAGAGGCCAGGGAGTGGCCATTGTCCCTTTTCTGAGACCTCCCTCACACAGAACCACAGAACAGTGACACCATAGTTGAGACTCCATCAGCCTGGTCCACATAAGTTGCCCTGCCCTGGCAATTACCTCACATCCTGCCCCATCCAGCTTTTGGGTGCGTTTTTCTACATTAGGCCATGCTCCTAAGACAGAGAGTCAAAGCAGCTCTAGTTAATACATAGAAACAAACACAGGAAGGCTGCCAAAATCAGAAGACAAAGAAACATGGCCCAAATGAAAGAGCAGAACAAAACTCCAGAAAAAGAACTAAACAAAATGGAGATAAGCAATCTCAAATGCAGAGTTCAAAACACTGGTTATTAGGATGCTCAAGGAATTCAGTGGGTACTCCAACAGCATAAAAAAGACCCAGGAAGAAATGAAGGCTACACTAAGTGAAATAAAGAAAAATTTACAAGGAATCAACAATGCAGTGGATGAAATCAAGAATCAAATTAATGATTTGGAACATAAGAAAGAAAACATCCAATCAGAACAGCAAGGAGAAAAGAGAATCCAAAAAAAAAACAAGAATATGGTAAGAGGCCTCTGGGACAACTTCAAACATATAACTTTTAAATCATAGGGGTGCCAGAAGGAAAAGAGAAAGAGCAAGAAATTGAAAACTTATTCGAAAACATAATGAAAGAAAACTTTCTTAATTTGGTAAAGGAAATAGACATATAAGTCCAGGAAACACAGAGAGTCCCAAACAAGTTGGATGCAAAGAGGACCACACCAAGACATTTCATAATTAAAATGCCAAAGGTTAAAGATAAAGAGAGAATCTTAAAAGCAGCAAGAGAAGAGCAGAGAGTTGCCTACAAAGGAGTTTTCATAAGACTATCAGCTGATTTCTCAAAAAAAAAAAAAAAAAAACTTTGCCGATAAGAAGGGACTGGCAAGGATGAAAAACAAGGACCTACACCTAGATGACTCTATCCAGCAAAGCTATCATTTAGAATGGAAGGGCAGATAATGTGCTTCCCAAACAAGGTGAAGCTAAAGGAATTCATCATCACCAAGCCACTGTCATATGAAATGTTAAAGGAACTTATTCAAGAAAAAGAAGATCAAAACTATGAACATTAAAATGGCAATAAATTCACAACTATCAACAACTGATAACAAACTAAACTAAAAAACAAACTAAACAAACAAGTATAACAGAAACAGAATCATAAATCCAGAGATGGTTGGGAGGGAGAAGAGGAAGAATGGAGGAAAAGGTGCAGGGGTTAAGAAGTACAAATTGGTAGGTACAGAATAGACAGGGGGATGTTGTTAAGAACAGTGTAGGAAATGGAGAAACCAAAGAACGTATCCATGGACATGAACTAAGTTGGAGGGGAATTGCTGGAGGGAATGGGGGGTACCAGGTGGAGGAGGGCAAAGGGGGAAGAATTGGGACAACTGTAATAGCATAATCAATAAAATATATTTTAAAAAAGAAGTAGTATTATTTAATGAACTTCCAATCTAGTAAGAATAAATTAGCTCTCACACACATTTTTAGGTGTGTCCCAAAAGAAAATTGTAAGTAAAGAGAAATTTCAAAAGAAGAAATTACCTCTGCAGGAAAATGAAGAGGGTGAATTAGAGAAGTTTTGATGAAGGAAAGTGTTTTGAGCTGGGTGTTATGAATGGTTGGAAGTTCAAAGGGCTGAAATTAGAGAAAATAGAGGAAAAGGCATGTACAAACAACAAAAAGAAGCAAATGAGGTGCATGTTTGAAGAACAGTGACTAGTCCCGGTGTGTGCTGGACTATTTGGGCAGCACACACTGTGGTTTGTGATGGCCACACCACCCACATCCCACTTCTGCATGACTCCTTCCCTCCTCTGAGTGGCTCTCCGGCATCCGCTGGTGCCAGTGTCCCAGGACTGCAGCAAGGGGCTTGACTTCAGTTATACTTGTCATGGCCCACGAGGGCCAAGACCAAAAAGAAATCAGGTTCTTATCTAAAGGATTGGAAGATAAATTGAATGTGTAGACCTAAATATGAATAAGGAACTTCAGACTTTTACTGCTCACTGCCATGAGCTGGAGAACTAACTGGAGCTCAATAAGTTATTTTTAAATAACAAATGAATTATGGAAAGAATAAGAAAATCGATCACATATTTGTGGTTGCTAGGATTATTAGCAAACTGTTATATTTTAATAAGCCATCTGGAAATGATATTCTTTTAAGTATGGCTATTTTTGTTAGCAAATACATCTAAAACATAAAGTATTTATTCAAAGATTGTTTATATTCAAATCTCTAACCATTCCCTTGGGTATACATGTCCTCTCCTAGATCATGCTTTCATAGCTCAAGATGGGGAAAAATTGTCGGAGTGGCCCCACATTTGATTTCAGAGTTGTTAAATACCAAAGTATACTTTTTAAAACAATTTTTCACAGGCCTCCACTCTTCAAACTGAAATTATGTTTATAATTCTCTAACATGACCAAGCAAGATAGAAAATGTAAGGCTAAAAAGATTAATTGCTGCTGAAAATGCAACCCCATCACAAATTATTTTTTAAAACCCAGACTAATGAAAAAAGAGTTAAATCTATTTGTTTTTAAGGAAAAACTTTCTTCAGTTCAACTCTGAGGGATGATTAATTGCGGTGATTTTCTCATGTGTTCCATGGATCTTGCTGGACTGCCCTCACTGAATTCAAGTGGCAGTTGGGGCTGAATAGCTTAATATCTCCTGGTATCACATGTCCTGCTTCAAATGTAATTACAAGTTTCTAGAAGCCGAATATAAAGAACTCATTTATAACGGCTGTTCAGGTTGTTTACTATAGACCATACATGCAGTTATTCAGAACTGTAAACTCATTCAGTTACTAATAGCCTTTTTATAAAAAAAAAATGAATAAACCTCTTGAAACAGGGAGTTTTTACTTTAATCAGTAACTCGAGGTTAAATTTGCCGTTAGACCAAAGTCCAAAACTGGGGTTTGATTTTGTGCCATTTCGGTATAAATCGTTCATCAGTCTGTATATTCACATCGACCTGGTTCTCTCTGCTGCTCACTAAACAGCCTTAATATCTAAAAGAAAGAAAGAAAGAAAGAAAAAAGGGAAAAAAATGGAAGTGCCTCTCTCGTGTAAGGAAGCATGACAGTCGTCAATCTGGAACTATGAGTCACAGAGAGGAATAGTTTATGGTTCGTTCTATAGTTTTGAAGCAACAATAATCCCAGGAAAATTCTAACTGGCAAATTGGTACTCTCAATATGTTTTGAGTTTAGTCTGTGTTGTCATTTTTGTTCTTTCATTTATGTAGTCAACATTGTGTCCCTTGCTTTTCCTTCAGCTTCTTTTTAACAAAAAAAAAGGTAAATTTGTATACTTCTTGTACTATTTCAGGAGCTGAAAAATCCTATGACACTAATAAGTTGTGAAAAGGGACCTGTCACACAGTTGAGTGCTTCAGTTTCTGCGAGGCAGTAATAATATTACCTAAATTAAACACTGGAATTTTTATGAAGTTTTATTCATTTTTAACAAGATCTTTTTTGAAATATCCATAAGTTGATCTGTCCTTTTTCAAACAGCCTCATTTTTCCCCCTGGGAATAAAATAGATTATCACGGGTCTTTATTTCATCTGATAACTCTCAGATTACTGTTCACCCACGCTGTGAACAAAATTATGAAATCATCTATCTTCAAATATAGTATTTCCATATGAAATTGCAAGACCAGCTATGCTGACTGGTAAATGACTGGCAAAATTGGGTTTACTTACACAATAAATGGAATTTCTGCCATTTTTAATATCCTACCATATGTATGTTCCTATGGATATGTAGTCCTCTCCATAATGGGCAAAAAAGAAATGTTCAACTAACAATACCCCTGAACTATTGCTGCTGGGGAGGGGCTATTAAGTGGGGTTCACAAGAGATGTTAGGCATCCATGCTGCTGCCCAATAGGGAAACCTATTTTCAGTTCCAACTCCAAGCAGAGAGTATCTTTCCCTGCCAGAGAAAGTTTAATACTCCCTTCCCAGTGTCACGACATACAGAATAGTGATTCTGTTAGGACAACATGTAGTCCATAGGAAGCACAGATGGCAAGAGCTCACACTAGAGTTTAGAGGGTGAAGGTGCTGCACTTCATTAGCATGCAGTCATTGCCGCTTGTAAGTGAACCAGGCAACCACGTTTGCAGATCATATTGGAGAGAAGCCGGCAGACACCAAAATGTCCTAGCCCTTCCACAAGCAGCTTCAGAGGTTCCAGGACTATTCCCTTGATCAAAGGTTATATAGTGGAAAGAAACAAGAGACTGCGTTCAAGGAGCTTACATTCCAGAAGGGATCAGGGAAGAGAAAATAAACATCTGGACAAGTAAATAATGTCAGGTGCTAGTAGAGGTATGAAAAACATGGAACAGGCTAATGTGCTAGAGGTTTATGATGATTTTAGTTAAAACTGGTGGGGACAGCGTCTATGAACAGAACTGGGGAGCTGAGACTTTCAGCCAGAAAGTACAGAGCACAAAGTTCCTGAAACATCAAAAGGTTTTGTATTGGTTTGCTAGTGCTACCATCACAAACACCGCAGACTGAGTGACTTAAACAACAGGAATATATTTCCTCACAGTTCTGGAGTCTAGGAGTCTGAGATCATGGTGTCAGCAGTGTTGTTTTTACGAGGCCTCCCTCCTTGGTTTGTAGATGGTCATCTCCTTGTGTCTTTGCATGGTCTTTCCTCTGTGCATAGCTGTGTCCTAATCTCCTCTTCTTGTAAGGACACAAGTCATCCTGGATTAGGGCCCACCTGTGATCTCATTTTAAAGATTCTGTCTCCAAGTACAGCCACACTCTGAGATACTAGGGTCAGGACGTCAGCATGTGGATTTGAAGCCACACTTCAGCCCATTGCAGGCATGATGTGTTCAAGGGTCACAAAGAACCCTAGAATGGCTGCAGGATGGCGAGCAAAGGAGAGCAGAGAGGGAGGAGGAGAAGGCAAGGACTCCAAATTTTATTTTCTGTGTGTTATTCCAGGGTTTAGCATAACCATAGGCCAAGTCCTTGTCATGACTCCAGTGCTTTATTCAGTGTCT
Organism: Pteronotus mesoamericanus; assembly: GCF_021234165.1. Lineage (NCBI taxonomy): Eukaryota > Metazoa > Chordata > Mammalia > Chiroptera > Mormoopidae > Pteronotus > Pteronotus mesoamericanus. Next base: position 10,309,511 of record NW_026555310.1, read on the forward strand.
CTTATTCCCAATAATTTCAGAATGGCTTATGTATTGTGCCAACTTGGTGCATAGTTCTACACATTTTTTTCCTTGTTATTTTGAAACCATTGGCACAGAATGATTTGGTAGTAGTGCTAAAATAGTTCCCATGTCAAGTATTATCATGAGGATTTAGCTAGGTGATGCATGTAAACACCTAGCACAGTGTCTAAAACAGAGTGAGCCCTCAAAAATGATGCCTACTGATATAATTATCATCCTCATCATTGGGAAGTGAGACCTAGAACCCAATCAGGAACAATGTTCCCCTTAACTCCCCTGCAAAAAAGGAAAACTGAGGATTGTCCCTGAAGAACCTTTCCCACACACAGCCTCAACTACCTATAGCAAGCTCAAAAGACAGGACAGCAGCAAGCTCATCACCTTTTGAATGCTGTGAGGAGACAAACCTGCTCTGTTGCTTGGGATCCAGCCGTCTGGGACTGAGGTGGCCTGGGCCAGAGGAGAGCTTGCTCTGTGTAACCCCCCCACAGCCAAACCCCACTGTAGGGCCTTTCTCTATTTCTCACCTTCCAAGGCAGTGCATTCTGTACAGCGCTCCTTCAGTAGCACCTATGCATGGCCCCTACATGATATCAGTAAAAATAAACAAAAGTGAACAGGAGAGAGAGGGTTGTTTTTTTTTTTTTTTCTCCTCTAATTGCTGGAAACAAAAAGGCCTCAGGAAACTCCAGAAGGACTTTGGCTTGTGTGAACAACTGTAGTTTATTCCTCAGTGAGCAAGTAAGGAGAGAAGGCATTGCTGGGATGAGGGAAGCAGCTACAAAAGAAATAGGTGAGGCAATCACCTGGGCTCCTGGGAGAGAACTAAGAAAAGATCCAGCATCTTCCCAGGATATCCCCCAGAGATTAAAGCCAGAAAGAGTTCCTACAGCTAACCTCTCTGAAACTCACCCAGTGCCTCGCCTGTTCCTCACCTCCCATCTCCCACCCGCCTCAAACCCATGTCACAGACCACGAGCGTCACCACCTATGACTTAGAAACTGAGTCCTCACTCACAGTCCCCAAACATATGAGGAGAAGTGAGAAGCAAGAATAAGAGTAAGGGGAAAAGATGAAGCTGAGGAGATAGGGCCAGGGATATGTTCCTGGCATCCTCTTGGGAATTCTCAACACATTTTCGTAAAGAAACATTGTTTTCCATGGTTTTGGTGTCAAATAGTCTCATTAGCGCTCCTACACAGTGGTGCCTGAGAAACCCAAGTCCCTGCTATGGTGGGTCACGTAAGCTTTGATGATGGCTAGCCTGTGGGCATGCCCTCATGTATGGCATTGCTTCTGTTGAAAAAGTGCATTATAAACTGAGTGGGGATTCCATGCATTCTTGCCAATGTTTTGTTATCCTGACTGCATGTGGTGGACAGAATAATGACCCTCCAAAGTTATTCATGTCTGATCCCTGGGACCAGCAAATATGTTATCTTACCTGGGATTAAGGGACTTTGCAGATGTGGTTAAGGTTAAGGACCTTCATATGGGGAGATTATCCTGGATTATTCAAGTAAACCCAATCTACTCTACTCATGAGAATGCTTAAAAGCAGAGAACGTTTCCTGGTTAAAGCCGGTCAGCAGGAAATAGGACTATGGAAGAATATTCAGACATACGTAATATTGCTGTGTCTGAAAATGAAGGAAGGGGGTCACACCCTGAGAAATGAAGGAAGTCTCTAGAAGCTGGAGAGGTGAGGAAATGCATTCCCCCAAAGACTCCAGAAAGGGAAGCAGCACTGTCTATTACCTGGATTTTAACCCGGGTCAACTCATGTTGGACTCCTAACCCACAGAACCGTACAATAATACTTTTGTGGTTTTTAAAATCACTATGTTTATCTTAATCTGTTGCTAGCAATATAAAACTAATATACCACTAAAGTAACGTGTGTTTATTTTAGGAGTTTTGTAAATTTGGGGAAACACTTAAAAAGCAAAAAAAAGTCACCCTGACTGCTGCGGATCAGGGGATGGAGGGCCAGCCTGCGAACCAAAGGGTCGCTGGTTTGATTCCCAGTCAGGGCACATGCCTGGGCTGCAGGCCAGGTCCCCAGTGTGGGGAGTGCAAGAGATAACCACACATTGATGTTTCTCTCCCTCATTCTCCCTCCCCTCTCCTTCCCCTCTCCCTAAAAATAAATAAATAAAATCTTTTTTTTTTAAGTCACCCATAATTCTATTATCCTACAATATCTATTATTAACTCCTTGGGTAATATCCTTGCAGTCTTTTATCTTCTTACAAAACTAAAGCACACCTTTAACCAGTCTATTTTTTAAAACCAAAATACATGCTTTTCCCCATCTAAAGCAAAACTATACTTCACATTATCTTTAACCATCTGCTTTTCTTCTATTCACATTGTGTGAATATTTCCCCCCACATCATTTATATTTTCTATATCAATGTTTTTTTGGCCAATTAACATTCCATTTTACAAATATAAAATCAAAATTATGTTCAAAACTGTTCTAAAATTGCCTATGTTGCATTAACTTATAAAGTTTAGTTATAGATTATATATGTACACATTTATACATTATAATATAACTACGTTGTATTCACTTATAAACCTATACCAGTACTATATTTTGTCACATTATCTTGCAGTCATCAGCAAGATAACTTAAGATAGTGACTGCAAATAGGTGTCATCTTTAATGCCAACACCAATCAATTAGTAGTGGCTGCCTGGAGCACTGTTGAGAAAGAGTTTCAGGTCATATCCCGATTCAGCAGAAAAGAATGCTTTGATCAATACTGCTATAGATCATGAAAATGGCAGGGGGCGTAGCAACACAGACGAATGATGAATGATGAATACCATCCATGCCCTAAAGGAAGTTTCATATCAAGGAATATGGGTTACAACCTTGGAGGATCTTACTTTCCTTTAATTAAGTAGGAAAACTTGTTTTATTAAGGAAGAAAATACACTAAGAAAGCTATCACTTACCTCATAATTTCACACCATAATTTTTCTGGGACATTTGCCTCCATTTCCTAGGCATGATTTTCACATTTTTTTGACATTCAGCTCAGCCTCCATGAGGCACATCCGGGTTTATCTCTGTACCTTCTAAAATGCTCTGCCGAGAACTCCCTGGAAAGTGGTGGAGTAGCAAACAGCACCGCTGAACATACCCCCAAATAATATTGGAAACAAAGAAATAGGATAAAACCTACAAAGCAGCAAGATTAGCCTTAAACACCTTTATTAAATCCAAAATAAACAAGGGATGTGCATCTGGTAAGTATGGCACCTCCAAAAACAGCAGGCAGAATCTAAGGAAGAAGGCCCAATGGCAAAAACTCTAGTGGCACGATAAAGAAATTTTAGTCCACACTTTTGTAATTAAATTGATAATTTAACAATCATTGCAGCAATAAAAGGTGAAACATTTCATGAAATAACATTTAAGAAATAAGGCTTATTTGTAGAGAAATGTAATGGTAAAGTTTTATATAAAGTAGAAGTACCAGGCCTGAAACACAATTATAAATGTTCAACATGTTCCTGAATTATTCTCCTTTTTTTGTCTACATATCTGATGATTTTTTTTAACTGTACATGAAACCAAAAGTCACAAGACAGAGCAGCATTGAGCAGTGCCTAGTCTTACTGTAAGGAACTATGTGGTCTCTAATTAAAACCTGTGCAGTCCACAGTCAGGGAAAGACAAATACCATATGATTTCACTTACATGTGGAATCTAATGAACAAACTGAACTAACAAGCAAAATAGAGACAGCCTCATAGATAGAGAGCAGATTGACAGTTCTTGGGCGGGGAGATCAGGGGGTGGAAGGATCGACCAAAAAGGAAAACGACTTGTGGACACTGACAACAGTGTGGTGATTGCTGGGGGGAGGGGAGTATAAGGGAGTAAAAGGGTAATGGAAAAAAGACAATAAAAAAAATAATAAAATTTTTTAAAGTTGTACAGTCCAAAGACCTCTTATAAAGCTGGATTTGTCCCAGTAGAGTCATGAGGTTTTGTGCTTATTTTTGCGTTTTTGTTTTCTTATTGTTTTTATTCATTACAAAGTTGAATTGATTAAATCAAACTCTCTGGGGTGGGATGGGGCAGGGGGGTACATTTCTAGGAGACCCTAATGAGACGCCAGGTTGAGTTCTAGCTAAATTTTTATACAGTCTAGTTTACCATCTCAATTCTCTAACAACTACTCAGCCCAGCATACCAGCTGGTGGTATAAAAATTGACCATGAGCTAGAAAAATTAAATTCTTCCTGCTCTGCTTTTATCAGATAACTCCTCTCTGTTCTCAGTTCAGCCATGACCCAATCCTTTCTCATTTATGCAAATTGTAGATGTTGTGTCCAAACTAGGAGGACATAAGAGAAGCAAGGTGCCAAAGAAAGCCTGGGAGGTCAAACATGTAAGTAATAGAAATATTTCTTCAATCATGTTCATCAGTCCAAAGCTATGAAGATTTGGTTCCAAGAGTGCAGTTGTTTTTTCAACAAAGTAAGAGCATTTGGTACATTTCTGGCAGATGGCAAGATAAAGTCCATTTGCTTAAGAAGCCACTCCTTCTTTGATGTGGTTAATTATGACCTTTTGGGGTACATACCAACCTTATCGAAATCCATCTGGGTAGTGCTCTCTCTTGTAAAAATGCCTGCTGTTGCTTTACTATTAGTATTGCTTTTATGCCAACAGTGTTCCTGACACTGTGTGATCTCAAGAAGACAGAGTTCCAACCAGTGACTTGAAACATGAACAAGACAACCCAGAAATTGAGACATAAAACTACAGGTGAGAATGTGGGCAGATCTGAATATTATAACTTTCCTTTTCATTTTTCTTCATCTTTCCTTTTGTTATCCATTAATCCATAGGTTTACATAATTTTTTCTTTCCTTATTTTCTTCCTGTGTTACAGAATGTAACTTACTGATTATAAGGGGAAATTTTTTTTCCCAAAAAATGCCAAAGTACATAAAGAAATAAGTGAAAGTTCCCTCTCACCAGTTCCAGGGCTAACAGTGAGGTGTGTGTTATTCCAGACTTTTTTTCTATGTGTATACTATACATGACTTTCAATGTTTCTTTTTTAAAAAAGTCAAAACACTTTCACACAGAGACATTCACACAAAATGAGTTTTATAAAGATTTTTAAAAGAAAAGTTTTAAATGAGCCTGGTAGAGTCAGAGGAAAAAGAACCAAAGGATTAGCATGGGCAATAAGAAAAGAGGAAAAATGAAACGAGGAGATGAGAGAACAGACTAATCTAAAGCTATCCATGAATGAAGAATTAAAGGTAGACTTCACTGTAACCCAGAGAGTTGAACAGAGGCAACAAAAACAATAGAGAGAAAAGAAAAATGTCTGTTTTATTGTCAGTGGTATACCCAGGGCCTACCATGTAGGTTTGTTTGCTTTTGGTTTTGTTTACTAAATAAATCTGCTATAATCTCACTTTCGTTGTACAGTCTAGATCAAAGTAGAACCCAGCAGGACAGGGACAAGTTTATAATAGTTAGTGAGTCCAGAAATTAGCTCAAGAAAATCATTTTGAGAATGAGAAAAAACTGATATTTGATACTGATTTTGATACGATACATGATTTTTATGCATGTGAAAGAGGAAGAATACAGAGGGAAAGTTATATGAAAAAGGTAAGATAGACCAAATGTAGTTGATGGTTATGGCAGACATAGAAGGGAAACTATAAAGTACTTATTTGGAAAGCTGGCCAGACAGGATGAATTGGGGAGCCCAGGGAACATGCATGAACATTTGTGGTGTTCTGGCATGTGATAGATTCTATTGGGTTATGGGTTATTGTATCCATCAACCACCCTGTGAGGAAGGGGTTAATAATATCCCTTTAAAGATGTGGAAACGGGATCAGAAAGGTTTGGTGTCCCAAATCTCTCAGCTAATAAGTAGCAGAATCTATTTTCAAACTTAGTCCTTAGTCCTCTAAGCTTATTCCAAATGAGCAAATCTCCCCCCTCCTCCAGGCAGTTTGTTGTGGGAATGGGCTTATCAAATTGATAAACAGTAGCTTAGAGTCTTGCTACTCAGAGCATATTGTAGGGACCATTAGCATCAGTATCACTTGGAAGCATAATCTTGGGCCCCACTCCAGAATTACTGAGCCAGAATCTGCATTTTAGCAGATCCCTAGATGACTGATATGCATCTTAAAGTCTGAGCAGCACTCACTCACGTAGAACATCATATTCAACTCAGCGCCACCCCTTTGGGAGAATTTCAAGAATGCTCTACAAATGAAAAGCCTGTAAATAGTGAGAAGCTACTCTCATTTGTTCCCTGGAAAATTGCCTATGGGACCTCTTTAATCATTTCATCTTTGTTCTGTGCATATCAGATAGTTCATATAGTGAACAGAGTAAAAGTCAAAGGCCACAATTAGTAAACGTCAAAGGCTACCGTTGCCCCAGTTTGGCATCGAGTGGGCCAGTGCTCTGCAAGAGCAGCCACCGAGAAAGGCAATTTTCCACACAAGCTCATTCCTCTCCTTCCTATCCAAACACATGTGACAGCCAATTTTAGCCCCATCTCTACTGTTTAACCCTCAGAAAACAACCCCTCACAAGCTGTGCATGTTGTGTGGTAAGGATGGGAAAGTGTTTGCTTTGGAAACTCTCCCTGTGTTTCTATGCACTACTGGGGTTTAGGTAATTAAGACCCGGAAGACTGAGAACTTCATTGCAGTGTGATCCCTCCCACTCACTCAAGATGCAGCTGGCTCTAGGCAACTGGAAGCAGGGAGCCCTCCAAGCCTGAGTTCTGTCGTCATCACATACTCAATGGCCTTGAGAAAGCCACTTGGCCTTTCTGTGACTCAATTGCCTCACCTGTAAAATGGGCCTCACTTAGTTCACAGGGACACCAGGAGAATTAATTAGTGTTTGCAAAGCTTTGAGATTCCCTAGATGAAAGTGGCTATATAAGTGTAAATGATTATCATTATCATCATCATCATTATTATTATTATTATATAAAGTATGGATAACAGATTAAGCATGGGATTCTATGTCAGCCTCCTGGGGAAGGGTGATTTCTGGATAAACAACAAGTGTTGTAGACTGTTATTATCTACCCTCCTTTCCCATGTCTGATCGGGAATGCATCATCATGTTTGCTAGGCTAATAATGCAAAAAGAAGTCTTCCTTAGTTCACTAGTAATGAATTCAGATGCCGTGGTAAGGAGTAAAGATTAACAATCTCTTGAACTATGTATCTCCAGGATCAAGCAGATCCTGAAACCCATGTGAACTGTAATCACCTGATGAACAGGTGTGAAGACAATTCTGAACCTCTCCTACCACCAGACCAAATTACCTAATCAGTCCAATTAAAAGCTTGCATTTTCCTTGCAGACGTAGTATAAATGAACGTATAAATAAATGCTGAGTGAATTTTAAATCTCCCCCAGATGATCTCACCACACAACAAAGTTAAGGAAATCTGTGAGGGATTAAGGTCACTTCTGTTCACCCTGAGCAAAACTGAATCAGCTTCGCAGCACATGTTCAGCCGTTCGCTCTGCCGGACCCGGTGCGCTAGTGCGTGTGTGTGCATGTGTGTGCATGTGGGCGCGTGTGTGTAACGGGGCTGGAAGTTCCAGGTGCCAGCCAGGCAGCCATGCCACATAAGGAAACCAGAAATTTTTCAGAAATAGCTAAATAAGGAGCACTTAAAGTGGGGTCCCGCACTCTGACAAGCAGCAAGGGACCGGCGAACTCCCTGTGATAGCCTGTAGGCTTTTATGCGTATGTGAGTTTTTCCGAAGAGAAGGTTCACAGCTTTCAGAGATTTTCAGCAGATTGTGTGACCTAAAAGGATTAAGATCCAAATGTTTTCCTCCCACTTAATTTCACTGTTGTTGGACACATGCGATTTCAGTTCCCCTGAAACCCTAATTCCCACCACGTCCTAGCGTGGAAGTGATAACCGCATCTGATGCCACGGTCCGCCCAGCAATCCTTTTCCTACACTAGTCATTTTGAGGAATATGCTTGATAAAGTCAACATGAGCCCTATAACCTGAATCTGGTTCTGATTTCATGTGTAGTTAGGGATATTTTGTTATTCCAAACCTTTCTTCATTTGAAATAACATTTGTGCTCTGCTGTCCAAGTTTTTGACTAAACTTTCAATGTTTATGCTGTTCATTTAACTGCCCTTTCGCTGTATTAAAATGATGAGACCTATGGTTGAAATTTGGTGGAAAGAGAACTCAGTCTGAGAAGGTATGAATCTTTGTTTCATTTCAGATAAGCTCCTGGAAAATGTACATATTTTCCAAAGCCATCAATCAGACTTCTCTTGGCAACTGAGCAATCCCACAGACCCCAGTTCCCTTACGTGATTTATGAGAACTTCGCTTTCCAATAAAGTGGGAGTACCTGGAGAATAGCTTCTCACCCAGCAGTTTTTAATTGTAGCTTCCAACCTTAGCCAAGAATCAGAAATAAGCACAATGGGTGCAAACATTCAAAAAGTGAAAGAAGAGGGAACAAATTCCGTTTGAAGACAGAATATTCTCTTTAAATTAATTTTTAGCCCAATGACACTGCATGTTTTTACGGATGTAAATATTCATTCAAATGCTGGTTTAGAGCATAATTCAGAGAGGACATGACAGCACTGGGGAGAGTAAAGATGCTTTTTCGTTATAAAGAAGACCGGACTGGGATGCAGGGGCCTGAGTCCTAGGCTGTCACTTGCTTCTTGTATGAACTGTCACTTTCTTTATTGTAAGTTGGGGAGGGTCTACTGGACACCTCCAGCTCCAGATTCTGCACCTACAGAACTCTAGACAAACGTTCTGAAGACTATTTAGGGGCATCCTGTTCAGGTTTCTGATGTCCCTGGCAGCACAAAGAAGCCTTTATGGAAAAGCTGGTTTAGGCTAGGAGCTTAGCCTAGTGCAAGATATTCAAGGTAAAGGAAACAATATCCTTGCACTCAAAGAACTCCCAATCCAACCGTTTACCATTAATATAACTCTATGGGATTAAACTAGCAGAATCATCAAAGTTCCATGGAAACAGTGGAAGAAAACAAGGCAAGGGTATTGGAAACAAAGGAGACATATCATGCTCCCAAAGGCATGTGAGTATGAAATGCCTGCTTAGATCGGGACGTGGAATGAGCCCAGGACCCTGCCTCTTTATCTACCCTAGTGAGCCCAGACAGGCAATCCAAAAGGAAATACCGAAGTCTCCTCATCTCTCTCTCTATGGCTACCCTGTCCCTGCTTCCTTTATTTTGGACCTATCCTTGTGCCCTTTATTGCTAGAGCCAAGCAAAGGGCAGTTCTACCCCAGAGAGAAGGACCTACTGAACCCTCCTCAAGTTCACCATCACTTGTCATTTCTTTACTCCCTCCACCTTGCCTGGTTCTGTGGGGTCGGTACCTTGAGGAGTGAGGGTGGGGCGGAAGCCTGGGGCTGTCTTTGACCCTTTCAGCTACATGGGGAAGAAGCATTTCACTTCTATCTCCTTATCTATTATTCAAATGCATTTACTTCTTTTCTCATTGTTTAACTTGACTGGCATTTCTTAAATAGCTCCTTGCTCCTCTTTCTACAATCTTCTGTTGTAAAATAGTAACCAGATGTCTTTCCTGGAGGTGTAGAGTGAGAAGGTAGACTGTCTGGGCAAAGTGCATTCCTGTAAGTATTATTGACAATATCAAGAGGGCTTTCTGAGTTGGTATTAAATAATTCTTTCATCCCATCTCCCTTGGGACTAAAGAAACATTATTGGTGGGCAACTAAACCAATAGTACAAAACCCAGGATTTGCACTCAGACCTTTCTGTCTAATGCTCATACTGAGGTACTACATTAATTCATTAGTATCACGCTAGCAAGCAACTGCAACAATCTACAATTATGCTATTGATTAAAGTAAACTTTCCCAATAGTATTTGATCAAATAACAGATATACCCCCACAAAAGAGCTTGGTAATCAAATAATTTGGTGATTAAAAGTTAAACAGTCTCCCTACAACAGGACTCCTCAGAGCCTTTAATGTGCTAACTTGGTTTGTAAATCTTCAAGAAAGTGGTTTAGAAATTTATTAGGCCCTTTTTCCCCAATGCAAGTATGAATCACTGTAAGGAACGTATTTAAAAAATGCATTGCCAAGCCTCACTCCCAGATCATTGGAGTCAAAAACAGCCCTGGAATCTATATTTTAAGACATCCCCAGTGTCTCAGATGCAGGTGACCTGCACGTTGAGAAACACTGACCCAGACTCATTCCCTAACAAGACTCTTCAGGATACAATTTGGGAATGTTAATGTTGTGGTGTAGGGAATGAACTCAAGGTTGGTCAGAAAAAGGGAGGGGAGATAATGATGTATTTTCTTCCCCTGCCCTATAGTTTTAATTCACGTTAATTTGAACACAATTTTGTTACAGCTGCAAGATAAGACCTCATCAATGAAAACGGGCAAACTAGCAATAGACTTGAGAGGGGGCTGCCAGCTATCAACAACCAGACCCCAAGGTTCTGACATCCAAAATTAATTCTAGCAGGGCTAATAGTACCAGTGTCATGGTTTTTATTTTGTTTATATTTGATCACCCAAATCAAAAGAGCCTTTCTCCAACATGTTTTTAAAGCCAGAGAAAGAATAAAATACTGCATTTGGGGGATGGTAAATTTAAACTATCTCAGCACTTGGCAGAAGATCAGGTTTGGTCTCAAGGTTTTTGTAAACGTGGACAATTAACCACTAACACCTCTGAGTGATCAAGAGTCAAGTACCAGAAAGTAAACACAGCAATGGGATTTCAATTCTTTTGAATCAACAATATGTGAAATGGGTCATAGCTGTATCAAGCCAGGAATAAAGTGTTAAGTATACACTGGAGCAGTGTCAAGTGGGAGACTATTCCTATTACTTCAGTAGGGCCCACTCCAGACTCACTTGCTAATTAAGAAACAGTACCTTGGGATACACAATGGCAGGCAGCGCTTTGGTAAAATGAAATCAATATTTCATAGAGGGAAAGTGCAGTGTTTTTAAAATGCAGAATAACTATGGGCTAACTGGGTTTCTGGAGACAGTGCTGTGATTGAATATAGGTAATATTCATTGTCTGAGGATAATTAAAACTAGGTTCTAAAAATTCTTTTGAAGTTAGTCAACTTAAAATAAACACAATATTTCATTTTTAAAAAGAGAAAAGCCCTGACAGGTGTAGCTCAGTTGGTTGAGTGTCATCCCGGAAAGCAAAAGGTGACCAGTTCAATTCCCAGTCAGGGCACATGAGGGTTCTTCCCTCATCGGGTCGGGGTGCCTGTGAGAGGCAACCAGTCAATGTTTCCCTCCATCTTTCTCCCTCCCTTCTCCTCTCTCTAAAAACAAATAAACAAAAACTTTAAAAGGGAGAAAAAATTGTAAAATAGACTGAAATAGTTAAGGTAAGTTTATTCCATCTATCCATGGCTTAAAATTCAGTACGACATTTAATGCTAACATTACACAGGATTGAAGGTTTGAGTAAGAACAATATTTTGAACTCACTAGGCAATATTTTTTATTTGACTTATTTTCAAAGACAGTAACTATGACATTCAAATATTTAGCTATGGAATTCCCACTTTTCATACAATTTTAGAGTCATGTGTTATCAAAGCTGTAAGGGAGTCTCTGTATTATCAGAAGACTTTCATTCATAAGTCACAGAAACCTAATGTGGTTTAAGCCAGTTTCTTATCCAATTAAAATAGCAAATGCTTACATGACATTAAGAATCTTTTCTCTCTGAAACCCTCAGCTATGCTGTCCTTTTTGTTGGCAAGCTCTCCCCAAAGGACCAAAATGGCCCTTCGGCTACTTTAGAGTTATGTTTTACTGCCATAGCAACAAAGTAAAAAGCAAAGGCCCTTTCCCAGTAGTTTCAGTGATGTGAAGTAAAGTTTTAACAACTGGTTTTCCAGAAAAAAAAATTCTGGTTTGTAGCATTTGCCAATTTCCATGATATAAATATTCCAACCTGGCCAATTTCAACCTACCAACTCACCATCACCAAACATGAAGTTGGGAAGACATTTTCAGTAGTTCACTATATAGTATTTTTACCATGTAAATACAATACACATAAATAACCTCAAGAGCATAGGTAATGATAAAATATAGTACAATGATTAGAAAGCTATGACTTTTGAATATTCACTACTTTTAATATAATTCAATTGTAGGTGCATATAATCTAATTTTTAATAATGGCTGTGTTTACACCTAATTTGCAAAATTCCTAGAAATTATCATTGACCCTTGCAGGCCAATATAAGCCAGCACACCATGACTCCCATCAGAAATTCAGAACAAAAGTTCACAGGAGTCTGGTTTGGGTCAAATGCCCATTTGTAGATCCATCTCTGAATCCAAGGGGAAGTAGTGTTCTCACTGGCTAAGGCTGGTTGTGTGCCTGGGGATGGATTTAGACAGCAAGTGTGTAGGCTGGGGAAGGAGTCTATGGTGGAGGGAAAGAGTCTTCAGTAGAGAATGAGAGAAATAGGCTGGGCTAGCAAAACAGCAGACATCCATTTGAATAGATGAAATACTGCACATATAGATAACTAGGGTAAGCATAGAATTTATGGTCCACTTTGAGAGTAGAAGAAGATACCATTAATTATGCTGAAACAATAAATAAGGAATCTAAGGCCCAGGTAGGAAAACAGGCTAGATTAGAGTCACACACATCAAATGAATTACCAAAGCCTAGTTCAGCACACTCCATGGACCTCCACTGTAATGGTGTTCCTTCCGTGCCCCCGAATCCCCCCCCTTTGGGATGGTTGTTAAATAGAAATGCCAAAGAAATGAAAGATCAGAATATACTTAGTAATTGAAACTATCACTTGAAACTTTCTTTTTAAAATTATGTAGAGTACTTTATACATTCAAAGTTTCTTATCCAGTGTTTCAGCTCACTACATATTACTGGTGGGAATATAGAATATTGAGAATAATTTAACAAAAGCCTTAAAATCCTATATATCTTTTGTCCCAAAAATTTAACTTCTGTGAACTAGGAGAGCTCCTGTTTCCCATGTAAAGGATAAATTCAGGCAGCCATGGGCTTTTAAGAATCCAGCAAAGGCTTCACTGAAGTTTGAGAGACTCTTCAAATACAGTTTATAAACGAGTCAAAGGATCTAATTTTAAAATTCATTTAACCAGAGGAAATTGAAGGAATAAAATTAACTAAAGGATATGAAACAGGGAGAATATTAAGGTACATGAATTGCTGTAACATCGTTTAAAGGAAAGTTTATGAATGCAATTTTTTTAAAAAACACTTTTTTTTGCAAATTATAATGAATTTTTAAGCTATCCAAACTTGTCTAATTGAAGACAAAATATTGCCCCAGCAACACACATGGCAAGGAGCCCCAAAGGTAGAAATCCATTTCCCTAGAAATGCATCCGTTTTGCAGTTAAATAGTAAGTGAAGAAGTTAAAAGAAGAAATAAGGATGCTTCTGCAGAAATGTTCACTTCAGGGCCCAGATTTTAAAGTTACACCTATTCCATCAGGAAGAGGATTATATTTGGCCACTGAAAAAATGGGTTTGGGTTTGGGTCCTGGCTCTGCAACCTACCAGCTCTATTACCTTGAAAAAATAACTTTACCTCACTAAATATCAAGTTTTTATCTTAAAATATAGATAAAATGATAACAACTATACAGTTGTAAGCATAATGGCTGGTACAAATTAGATACTCAATAAATATTTGTTAAATCAATTCAAGGTGTTTGTGAGATAACTTTGGAAACTGTGCAGATAATAGTACTTCCTGCTACTAAAGTAATAGCTGCTGACTCAGTAACACATATTGCATACTTTTTTTTGTGCTTTTTGCCCCCCCACACACACAAGTGCACACACAAATGCAAGCACCATGAAAGCAGGAGTTTTTGTGTTTTCTCATTTTGTTTCTTAATTGTTTTCATCTTTTGTGGTTTAAAACAAGGACCTCAAGGCAGAGAAATGAAAATGACTACAGAAAGTTTTATGATTCAGGCTGTCCCTTCTCATATAATCTTGATAACCAGACTAAGATACCTATTGCAGAACAAGCTGTTGGCTCTGAGTTACCAGTGCCTTAACATAGTAATAAGAATTCTGTCCCGATCTCAGTAGAACGTGTTTGAACTGCACCTATACACGTCTTGAGAAGAGAACGTGAGGGAAAATATAGGGAGGCCAACTTATTATATGTTGCAACAGGAAGCCAATCTCCCCTCTCCTTGCACATAAGAGCCATGAGGGCAGGGCGTTTTCTACAGCACCCAGTGCAGAGCCTGTAACAGACGGTCCTTCCATAAACAGTTGTGAAAAAGAAACTCTTCGCAATGAATTTTCCCTCTTATTAGGTTTTCAGAATACGAAGCTACTCCTGGACAGTAGGAAAGCAAGTCTGAGACGGGCCTGGAGTCCAGAGACAGTTATAATCTTAACAGGGCAGGGCAGGGCAGAGGCATGCCCAGGGCAAAGAAAGGGATGCATTGGTGCGGAACTGAAGGGAAGAAAGTATATTTCATGGATTGACCATTCCTTAGAAATAAAAGCCTGAAGGTTATGGAACCATGTATTTTTAAGCAGGCTATGTATAGCTCCTAACCTATAGTGAACACACATAAAAAATAAATCAACCGATAAAAGGATTTTGTTTCTATATTTTGAATGGCAGCTACTAAAAAACACCAACGTCTGTTAAAATAATTTGCTCTTGGTCACCTAGAATAATTAAAAGAGAGAGAACAAAAGGCTAAAGTCAAATTTCCCTGCTTAATGCCTTAAAGCACCTTCAGTTTTACCTATTTCGGAGGCATTCACCAGAAAATGAATTCTTTTCTTCTCTCAGACAAGTTCAGCTGTCTCAACGCTTTCTTCACATGCACTCTAACTTTGACAGATAATTAAACCGTAGTTGGGAAACTGCACTTCCGAAAGTGACAAGGTACCTTTTAAAATATCTTATAGTTACCTGAAAAGCCTCTCTTTATCTCAGAAGTTGTGACTTCCTCAGTTTCCCTAATTGTTGACACCTCAAGGAGGTAATTAAAGTTAGTTCTGCTCTGTGCAGAGCTCTTAAAAAACAATGTTCCTTTCAGGCTTCTGAGTGTGAAAAGAACATAAAGTTGCATTTCCTTTTAAACCTGGTGCAACAGACTCCTAGTAAAGGCTCCATAGAGATTTCCTGTAAAGCATGGAGCTGTAAAAGGCCCAGAGTTTCCTGCCACACAACAGTGACACAGATTAAAACGAAGACCGAAATGATACACCTTGTTAACGTGTGTGCTGTGATTCTTTATCAACACTATGGAAATTGGAATGTTCTTTTATCCTTCTGAACTTTCTTGAAATGACTACCCAAATTCCCTTAATACACAGACAGGAATGCACTTGGCAAGCTCTCTAGAGAGAAAAGGGAAAAAAAAGTTCAGCTTTGAAATTACTTGACATGATTTAATGTGAGTTTTACACAGAGAAAATGGAAGCCGTTGGCCAAACCTCGGGCTGTGTTACTGCAATGCAGAACTGGGTACCATTGGGGACATCATTTCCAACCATCATTGGTGGAAGAAAACTAGCTAGCGAAATGTGTAAATAACAAGTACATATGGTGATGGCTGCAAGAACAGAGCCAGGGGGATCAGCCAGGATCTCGCTCAACAGACCTTTCCACTGAGGTTCTCTAAGGCCGGCCACACAGTCCAAGCCGAAGCTCTGCTCTCCGAAGTACAAGCAGATTTCTAATATTCAACGAAACTCAAACACTGATTTTGACGAGCTGAGCCAAAAATGTTCTCACGCAATAAAAAAGAGGACTTTACCTGCAAAAGTGTGTTATAAATGTAAAATGTTCTACTAGAAACTACTGTCAACAATTAGATATTCTATGGAGAAGAACTGCATATTGACTGTACGTGATCTTTGAAAAACGAAAAAGACCATAATTATTGAAATAGCCCTGTGTTTCAACAGGAGTCATGGCAACAGAAAAAGCAAGTGGGACAGTGTCAGCTGTAACTGTCTGTGACCAGGACTCTACAGACATACACTTCTGTGTGGAATTGCAATCAGTCCTTTCCCATTTTAATTTCACTGTGGTTTAATTGTAAAAGGTATAAAAGCAAATGGTTGGTATGAAACCCGACAGTGTTTATCTTAATTGTGTTTTATTTTATTCTTTCCATAGACTATTCTCTCACAATTAGAATAATTAGGAACTGATTTCATGACCTGCCACAAGTCTCTGATGAATAATCAATCAATTATTGAAATTCAGTGATTTTATTTTGCAATATACATTTTAATTTTTTAAAAAAAGAGAGAGGGAATTCTTCCAAGAAGAGTTTTTTAAAATGAGCCTGACTTAAATGGTACTTTAAAAAAAATACAAAACACTAAAATAACTTGAAGTTACATCTTCTACTCCACTTTCATTCGTGAAGGTTTTGATGACTGGGACAAGGTAAATAATGACATGAAATATAATATGGAAAAACAAAGAAACAAGAATTTGATAAAATAGATTATTCCTATATTTGAATATAGCCAGTTCATCTGCTTGATATTCTGACCTTCAGGTTTATATTTCTTAGAGACAACCTAAATATACCAAAATAAACTCTGAAATTGTAAACAGAAATCCTATTTCTAAAAAGTCTGAATTTGGCCATTGATTACAACTGTGTGATCAAGTCACAGCCTGTCTAAGCTTCATGTATAATATGAAGTTCACAAGTCAAACTTCACAATGTTATGTTGAGAATTCAGGAAAATAATGCATGTGAAAATGCTTGGTGAAGTCTAACCAACTGTGTTGGATGTTAAATTTTGAATGAGGGTCCCATTCATTTGGAAGAAGCCTAGAGCATAGAAGCTAATGCCTCACTTCCTGCAGCCTAGTCTGGGGGGCACTTTGAGCCTCTCCAGAAAGTGGGGAGTTCAGTTCTGTTGGCAGCAGGGCAGATGACCCGCCATGCTGAGCAAGGGGCGAAGGGCAGTGTCCTAGGGCTGTCTTGTAAAGCAAAACATATCTGGTATTTACTATATATCATGCACTTTTAAAAGCATTCTGTATACATAACCCTATTTGTATCTGACAAGAAGCATGTAAGGTAGAGGCACTATCAGGATTACTCCCATTTAACAAGTTGGACAACTAAGACGAAGAAGAGAAGATGGAAAACACAAAGCTTCAAGGTCATTTGGCTCCCCAGAACACAAACTCAAGCTCTGAGGCCCAAAAATCTGGGATCTTAACACCTCTCATCCACACACCAGGACAGAACAAGAAATGCCCCTGAGGGCCTTATGTCCAAGCAGTGCTGAGAGGACTGCAGGAGCCTGGGATCACAGCAGAGAGCCCCAGGCTGCTGGGTGAGGAGTCCTGGGGACCAGAGGCAGCAGTGAGACCAGTGCTCATCAGCAGTGGTGAAAAAAAAGTATCCAGGCGCGTTGCATTAACCTAAGCAGACACAGTGAGGACAGAGGCAGATACCCAGGGTCAGGGCAGGACAAGACATTTTACCAGGACCACATGCTCATCTGCTGCCAGTCAGCACCATGCCATGCAGGTGAGGCAGGAGGAGCCCATTGACTAGGACAAGGAGGAACCAGTAAGACAAGGCATTTCTTAAAGCAGGAGAGACTGCACTATCTTTCATGGGCAAAATCAGGTGTTTTCTTCCTTGAAGGAACATGGAGCGGGGAGACAAAGATCACTTCATATGGGGGAAATAAGTTGTGTGCTCATATCTATCTGCCCAAGCGAGGTCTTTCATTCACTTTTCCCTCAGCCTGGATGCTCTTCCCAGATTTCCATAGTCCTTCTCCTGCTTCATTTGGGTGGATGTCCAAATGTCCCTCCCGGGGGGACATTCATCATTCTCTGTGCTCTTGCCTTAACATACCAATCACCAGCTATAATCCCTTTGCTTATCTTTCCATCAACCAGCATGTAAACTCTGAGCATGAGAACTTTGTCTCCTTCATTGTTTTAATCTCAAAGCCTAAAACTGTGCCTGGTGCATAGTAGATGCTCAGTAATAGTTCTTGACCAACCTAATGCATCAGAACGTTTGCATGTCAACTCCAGTGCACACACATTTAGGATATCAGAGCTGGAAGGGAGCTTAGAGTTCAATCTGGTGGATTTCAAACATTTTTTCTTTTAATCAACAGAATTCATTCTTCAAAGACTAAAATCAAAGAATAAATGGGGAAAGCACTAAGAACACTGCTTGAGCCGTGGAGTGAGTGGAGAGGCCCTTACTAGGAAGAATTGTAGAGAACTCTTTAGAGGCCACTTCTCTAGACCAGCTGCTTTATTTTTCAATTGAGGAAATTGAAGTCCAGAGAGGTTATGTACTTTTCTGAAAGTCACTAAGTCCAAAAGTTAGTTTTGATAAACTCTGGTTTAAATGAATAGCATAGCTGCAAATTACCTGTTTTGTACCAAGCAGAGTTAAGCTTCTGGTTCCAGAAGTAAGCCCATTGTTTAGATTACACCGGATGGCTACTCTGCCTGGAGATTCCAGAGTCATGGAATTTCTTGAATATAACAAATCCAGGCCCTGGGTAAAGAGTTCCATTTCTTATTTTTCTGTTCTAATATATAAGCTTTGGCAAACGCAGCTACTGGCATAACCTGGGTTTTCCCTACCCTTTTTATACTGTTTGCCTCACCAAGCCCTCATTTGCACACTCGGGATCTTAGCCTCCTCTTTTTGCAGTTCGGCGATGTTCCTCTCTTCCCCCCACCCCAGTCCTCCCCTTCTCTGAACAAAGTTGTGCTGCACATGTTCCACATCTGTCAAAATGTCCTCCGGCTATACACTCCAAAGTACTTACACACACAATTCTTCCTGAGTGTGTGTATGTGGCGCTCGCTCTCTCTCTCTCTCTGTCTCTCTGTCTCTCTCTCTCTCTCTCTCACACACACACACACACACACACACACACACACACGTGCACCTCACTCAGCTCTTGCTTAATAGGCTTTGCCTTCAAGTCTTTGGCAATCCTATCCTCCCCCACACCTTGTTGCATCTTTCCTCCTCCTCCTCCCCACCCCTCCTCCTCCTCCTCCTCCTCCCCCTCCTCCTCCTCATGCAGGTTCTGCCAGGCCTGACTCATTTGCCACTTTACTCCATTCCATGGTTCCTGCAGATGGCAGGGGGGAGCGGCACCACTGGCCATGAGTACCAAGTGATATGTTATTATGGAAAATTCTTCTCTAAATGAAAGTCAGCCATCTGGCAAAATGTGTAACAAGGGGGAAACCAAATTGAGAAGGAAAAATCCATGAAACATTTGCTCATTTCAGGTTGGAAAGAAAGATAAAAACAGAAGATGATTGATTACTAAAATCCACCTAGTTAACACAGAACAGCCTAGATTAGTGAAGGAACACCTGTTTCCAGCCTTGTGTACCTAATAGTTAAATTATAGATCTTAAATTAAGTTTTACCAAGAGAAACTTGTAGGAGGCAATATTTTTAAAGGAGTTATTTGGGGAGAAAATGTGTACCTTTGCCTGGAATGTGAGTAACATTTCTTTGTCTTGATCTCCTAAAAGTAAAAACTATCTGGCCCTAACTGTGTAGCTCCATTGGTTAGAGCATATCTCAATATGCCAAGACTGTGGGTTCAATCCCCAGTGAAGGAACATACAATAACCAAGCAATGAATGCATAAGTAAGTGGAACAACAAATAGATGTTTCTCTCTCTCTCACTTTTTCTCTCTTCCTCTCTCCATAAAATTAATTAATAAATTTAAAAAATTAAAAATAAAAGTAAAAAGCATCTTATAAAAGATTTGCCTTTAAGTTCCTTGTTAATCTTTTTTAAATATTAATGTAAAAATTAAAAAACTATTGCCCTGGCTGGTACAGCTCAGTAGATTGGAGCATTTTCCCTGAAACCAAAAGGTCATGGGTTCAATTCCCAGTTGGGGCATATGCCCACATTGCAGGCTCAGTCCCCAGTCAGTTCCCAGTCAGGGCGTGTACAAGAGACAACCAGTCAATATTTCTCTCTCACATAGATGTTTCTCTCCCTCTTTCTCTCCCTCCTTTCCCTTATCTCCAAAATAAAAAAAATAAAAAATAATTTTAAAATTATCTAACATTTATGTCCATATTCCAAATACTGCAGCTTTTAAATATTCTACTCATGTAACCTTAAATCAGAACAGAAGGTCAAAGGATAGAGTTAGAATCATAATATATTTCTCCTCATACATCAACTGCAATGAAGATTTTTCCACTTTATTTTCAACTGAGACAGAATTTTGGCACAAAGACGAGAAAGAATGTGCTTTATGAAAAACAGACAATGCTGACTTTTCCATAACTTGGCTCTATCAAGTAGAAAGTTATTTTCTAGTAATGAAAATACAACACTATTTATGTTTGAATAATAATCATATTTGAATTAGTCACATCGCTGTCGTGATACAAATTATCCATGTCCAAAGTGGAAAAGGGAAGTGGTGATTATCAAAACAACATTCAAGGATTTCTTAGTTCCTCTGGAATGCAAATAACATCACAATATGCAAATTTCAAAACATCCTAATCAGTTCTTCAAAAACAAATTATTTCTGGCTCCTACCAATGGTATGCAGCCTAAGAAGAGACCCAAGATCCAAAGTTTCATCGGCCCAGAAAGGACCAAGATCTCTCTGTTTGGCTCACATTCCACAGATGTGATACTTCAGACTCAGACTCTGTCTTTCAGAACCTTATTTCTTTCCTGATTACAGCTATATCTTGTGCTCTGCATTGTTTGTTTTCATGAACTCCGATCTCCAACCTCTTGCATACTCCACAAAGCTCCCCTCAAGAAGAGAATCTGTGACTGAATGAAGAAAAGAAAACCGTCCATTGCCCAGCTTGATGATGAACTATTTGTTTACACATTTTTTCCCATCCACTCTTGGCCTTTATCTGTTCCTTGGAGGAGTGGCAGTGCCAAGTGAAATACTGACTCAGTAAATATGGACGCGTTAAGATTCTCTTGATTAGAAACAACAGAAGGAAACTTCACACTTGCTCAGGCAAAAAAAAAAAAAAACATGGGGTGTGGAGATTTATCATAAAGATCCTGAGGTGACTCACACAACCCAAGACAGGAATGTGGCCAGGCTTCAGGAAGCCTAGAACAGGAACGGAAAAAGGGTCAAGCATTTCTTCACCTCTCCTCGAGACCCTTCCACCTCATCCTTCTTAACACAGTGCTATTTTATCCACCCAGTGAATATAAAATAGACACCCATAGCTCGTAAGTTCAAGCATTAAAGTTCCAGTCTCTGAGAAAGACAGGCTCTTCCTCCAAACCCAGAAAAAGAGTTCTGATTGGCCCAGCTGCACACCCTTGACCTAATCAGTGGTGGCCCAGGAGGGTAGAGCCATATTTCCATAGAGGTGCTTGGTCCATTCAGAAGGGGTGGCAGAGCGGTGATGTGCTGGGCACACACAAGATAGAAACTACCTGGTGACTGAACCAGGAAAGCAACCCAGGAAATGTGGTCAGGGTGACAGGCAAGAGAAATCAACAATAGTGCAGCCACCAGGAAAAATACGTTTGTAACAGACAGGGCTTCAATAGGTGTAAACCACATGGAATCCCAATATAAGAGAAAGATTAAGTGTGTGCCCTATGAAAAAACACTTCTCATCTCTTCTCAGAAAGCCCCAGGAAAATGATCCCACGGAATTAGAGTTTACAGAGAATAATGGCTCCTTAAACTCTCTTAAACTCTCTGATAACTTTCTTTTTAAACATCGTGGGAGAGTTGAGGTCAGCAAGGAGGCGTGTGGGAGGCGGGGGGCACAGTTTGAGAAGCAAACATTTGAGGTGTAGAAAGCAGCTCCATTCTGTCGTGCCCTGGAGACCCGAGGAGGGAGCTGCTTCTTCGGCATCAAAAAGCCCGTGTCATCAGCAGAGTCAGCTCCACCTCAATCTGCTCCTTCAGCTGTAGTCCCTTCAGCCTAAAGCACTGAACAGTTAGAAAACCAGGCTCCCAGTAAAGACAGCTCCCACCACTTAACATCTACCAGGCCCGGAATCCAGAGCCCCGGGTGTTGTAAGTTCCTGTGTGTCTGTTATATATCACCAAGCAATGGTGTCTCCTAAACATAAACGGGATGGTGAGAAAATGGAGAGTCTTTGCAAAGGTGAAAAGCACACAATGTACAACACAAGGCTGACGCTTCCTATTAATGTTAACTAAGGCTGTCTCGGGCTTAAACCCAAAGGCCAGAACCCAGCTGTGAAAAAAGGTAGGCTCTTGTGGGTAAGACTATTGTTTTTAAAGTACGAATGGCCTTAGAATGCCTGTGGGGACAAACACATGATCTAAAAAGGTTCATTTCATGTCTATTAAATATAGTTCTATCCTAAAATGCTTGCATCTAAAATTAGAGCAATTGAACAAGTCAGCCACCAGCAACAGTATTAAGAGCTTAGCTTTGGGCTCAGATCTCCCACGCAAACTGCAGCCCACTCCCAGGACTCAGAAACACTGATGTGTCACCTTGTTCCCATCTGTCCTAGCAGAGACTCACCCTCCATGAGAAAGGTGGCAGTGGCAACTTGAGAGAACAGGAGAGGAAGACAGAGAAATTGATGAGAACAGGGCAAGTATGAGCCCATTTTAAATTAAAACGCTGATGTTGCTGACTTTTGATTCCAAAGCAAGAAAGTCTGCAAATGACATTACTAGTCACCTTGTAATGAAGAACTGCTTTAGAGTTTGTAAATTTCCTGTGAAGAAAGATGAACTTCATGGACTGACTTGACTTCTTGCCAAAGAGTTTTTTACAAAGACCCTAGGACTATTTATCTCCAAAGGGAGTACTGGCTACAGAGCCTTATTAAAAACCTACTGGATTTTAGCTTCTGTCATCCTCACCCTCCTGCGGAATATCAGTGTTACTCAAATCCAGACGAGGTCTTTATGTGAGAAACCTCACACCTTCCATCAGTCTGTCCTTCAGGCTTTCATCAATTTATCAAATACTTTTTCCCCTTGGTATCTACTGCGTAATAGGCACTGCACTAGATGCTGGTGATCAGACAATGAAGAGCATAGACATTCTCTTTAGGGGCTGTCAGTGGATGAAGGGAAAACAGTGATAGAAACAGTGTGCATTAGTTTGGCCTGGAATCCCCCTGAAACCTGCACGCAGCCCTGCCTGATAGCCCGGGCCCTGTTTGAGCGGTTTGTGGCACAGCACTGTCCACCACTCCCCACAGTCAAGGAGTTGCAGCGTTGGAAAAGATGACATTTTCTGATCATGGAAGTACCAAGTATCAGGATAAAGTATCAAATATCAAGATAAAGTGTTGGAAAAATCTGGTGGAAAAAAAGTAGGTAGATTATAGTCTTCGGACAGAAGGGCCTGGCTACAGAAACACCAAATGAAACAAAATCTCTTCAAGTGAAATGTATAATATACAATGGGAAAAGTAAGTTAGAGCAGTTAGGCACATGCCTGAGAGCCTAAATGCGAGGACTAGGGTAGGGTTGAGTACAGTCAACGTGTACTCCTAAACCATATGTTGGGTCCTGCTATTCTATCACTTAAATATTTCCCTTGGATGGTAGGAATCATTTTGCAGTATATAAATGAATCAAATCAACATTGTACACCTTAAAATTACACAAATTATATGTCAATGATAACTCAGTAAAGCTGGAGGACAAAAAGAAAAAAATAGAAATCTCTCTTGGCTCCTTGTTGCTCACTTAACAAAATCTAAGTATTCATATAGTCACACAATAGTTCAGAAAAAGGAGGAGGAGGAGAGGAAACTGCAATATGCTACATAACATTGTAGGCAATGGGAATGTAAGGCCACAATCACTGCATTAAAGAATCTCAGTCCAAATGAGAACACGGATTTAAAAAGCAACTGAGATATGTCTACAGACACATATCATATTAGGTACAAGGTGTCATGGAAGCACGATGAATGGACAGCTGAATTCCTTCCCAGGACAGAAGGGACATAAGAAGAGGTCTTAGACAGAACAGATTCTCAAATGAAGATGAAAGATAAATGGGAATTCTTTAAGCGATAGATAAAGAAGAGTCAATACAGGAAATTTGTCGAAACAAAGGAATTGAAGCATGATTTCACTCATTCTTTCCTATGGAATCATCCATTTTTTTTATATGAATCAGTCAGCCAACTCAGTCAAGGGGATTATACCTGTGTTCACAGCTTGTACTAGCAAATATAACCCTGTGCTTTAAGAAATAAGAGTGTTTCTAGGAATGTTTTTATATTTGAACCTTCTACCTATTTGGAAAATATTTCTCAAAAATACATGTATTGTAGAAGAGAGCAGAAGACTTGATATTTACCACTGTCAATCATAAATTCTGTAAACCTAGGCAGCTTAGGATTTATCAGTGTATTTGTCAGTTGATTTTTTTTTAATCGAAAAAATCAAGGTTGCTTTTAGTAACAAGTGAAAGGAAAAGCTGGCAGTTATCCATGTAATTTGATACATATAAATAATCTTTATTGCATATGCAAAAGGATATAATTTGGCGATAACCTGGTAATTTAGGCTATGTGCATAACTGAATGATCAGATTTATTTATTCTCAAAATTCTTATAGGTGCCAGGCTTGGCGCTATATCATTGAAGAGATGCAGCCCTCCCTCAGACAGCATACATTCTAGTGAGAAAGACAGACAGTAAATAAAAATACGAGGCTCAGAGATGATGAAAGCCGTGAGGAGAGCCGCGAGGGGAATACGGAGCGCAGCGGGAGGCCGCTCCTCCTCTCCGGGGCAGCGATGCTTCCGCAGAGACTCAAGGGGAGGATGAAAAATTTTACTTCCAGAGCTAAATGTTTCATTTGGGTTGTTACAGGCATTAAATTAATAATTGCATAAATGGGGGAAAGAATGCATTTTGGAGCTGAACACACCGAGTCTGGATTTTGCCACTCTGGACAATTCTTGTGACGGGACACCCGCTTCCTTCTCTGCAATTTGGCCCCAACAGTATGCCCCCAACCAGGCCACTGATGGGACGAAAGGAGGAACATTCAGTAGTGTTTTCATGTACATTCAGATACATATTTCTAAGCCCCTGGCACCACCCACAAATCCCAGAACATTGGTCCCATTATTAGCCCATATTACAGATGAAGAAATAGAGCATCCGTAGGGTAGAACTGGGGTTTAAATGAAGGCAGTAGGAATGAAGATCCCATGCTTTTTAAATACTATGTTACATTTGCCCCTTTTATTAGTAGCTACCAAACAGAGCTCAGTTAGTGTTCTTCCCTTTACTTTGAACAAAAAGTTTTAGAAAACAAAAATCCTTTTACAAATTCACCTTAAGAAAATAATAGTTGCACACAAAGAGTTCACTAAAGAATGCTCACCACTACTAAAGGACGTTTGTTAAAAAAGTTTTTTAATGCCAATGTCCAACAAATATATCATATAGTCAAAAAATAATGGTTGTAAAATAATATTAAATGACATAGAGAAATGTTCCTTATATATCAACTGAAAATCAACTTTCATTTGTCCACTCTGATCAATTTTTGTAATATGTGTATGCCCAGAAAAGAGACCAGAGAATACATTTTCTTTGTGCTTTTTCAAAATTTTTGTACTGAACATGTTCTTTCAGTACAAGAGGAACAATAGAAGTGGAAGTTATCAAAACACTACATCTTTTAAAAAGGTCTATCCATCTTTGTTTATTCATGTATTTTTTTCTTGTGGAATAATACCTCTATTAACAAAGATAAAGCATTCCAGCTATAAAGTGCATTCTCAAAAGTCTAATAACGAGGGATGGACAAATATAGACTCTACTTAGGCATTTACATTGCCTCCCAGTTTTTTTCCAAGAGGGCACCTCCTCCAGGAAGCCCCCCTGACCAGGTTAATCATGCTCCTCACCAGAATCTTACCCATCCTCTCTCTGGGACTCCTCTCTGGGACAACAGGAGGGGCAAGCAGAACGTGTGTTTCTCCGACGGAGAGGTGGAGCATCTGGTTCCTTGCTACTTAAAACAATGAAACCGCTGATCCTTAGTGAGGGACAAAGCTAAAGAATGAGTTGCTGGAATGACGTTAATTTAATGGTCACCCTGCCACTGTAAGGAAATCAGACCTCATTTTATCTGAATTTAACTGGAAATCTCATCAGCATTCTTCTGACTACAACTGCAAGTAATACCTCTATGGTCAGAGAGCACACTAACCTATAAAACAGATAAATTAGAGGAAGCGTTTCTGCATCGCGGGCGCGCGCGCTCGCGCGCACACACACGCACGCACACACACACACACAAAGATGCTTTGCTTTACGAAAGATTCACCTCATAGGTTTTTTAATATATGGACCCCTGTGAACAGCTGTTTCTTTCTCTACAGGTCATTAACTATTTGGCTGAAAGATGAGTTGAGGCCAAGGTGGACTCCAGAGCCAGTGCCACTAGGAACTAGAGGTCAATTTAAACATGGAAACGGAGTTTCCCGGTGGAGAAGACTACGCGTTTTGAATTTTTTTTTTTCCCCCTGCCCTGTGTCTGCGAAGGAGCTGCTAGGGAGCCAAGAAAAGAAAGGCAGATTAGCAAGACAGTAATTTTAGTGCACTTCTGAGAAAGCTACAATAGGTTTACATGTAGCGGGGGAGGGGAAAGGAAGAGGAGGAGCAGGGAAGGAGGAGTCCCCTGCAGGCCTCAGTCGGGCCCTGTCCCTTAGACTAGCCACTTAGGACTGCAGTGGGAGGAACTGTGCATCACAGACCTCTGTCAATGACGGCTCCGCTCTTGCAGCTTTGTGACCAGGGCTCCTCTTTTGCAGATCCTTATCTCACTCTGAAACACGTCTTCTCTGGAACCCTAAGGGAGATCTGCCCGAAGGATGCTTTAACCTCTGTTGTCATAACAGGCCCTGATTTTTTAAGAAATTTCTACCTCCATTAACTGGACGGACCCAAAGACCATTCAGAAAAAAAAAGTAAGATATAGCCAGATAATCTGTTCTGATTCCCTCAGAATTCTATGCCAATAGCTTTCTCCTCAGCAAACTACAGGCCTGGGCCTTGTAGCCTAGGGAGCCCCCCTGAAAAGGGGGCTGGTTTTAGGTTTAACTGCTCAAGCGTTACTTTCTGTTTTACTTAATGAAATATTTAATTTTTCTGGCAATCATTGATCTGGTGTCAGTCCTTCATTCTTCGGGCAGTGATTTATGGCCTGACTGAACGATGTGCATTGATCCAAGGCTTTTAATACTCCTTTACAACATTTATTTTCCGCTAGTCTAACTACCAAAGTCACGGGACCCGCTTCCTGACAACCATAGCATCATTTTCAGTAACCCATTCAGGAGTCAACCATAATACTCCCTTGATTTTAACTTGTACCTGGACTACTTGGTACCAGCTTCAAATCCAAGGTGCCCACTTTGGCCAACAGAAGATAAGGATCCTTTTTATACTGATTATAAGGCACCATGTTTACATTCCAGGAGTGGCCTCCAAAAGCAGTTGAACCTGTTGACCAATTACTGCCTAGAAGAACAGCTAAATATATAGTAATTATGTCCAACCAAACTCAGCTCCTTTGTCAGATGCACTGTCACATATAAAAAATTTTATCCTGAAGAGCTCCCCATTCAGTTATACAGGGATCCATTTTGGCACTGAATTATCTCAGAATCCAATCAGGTTACGATCCCATTCAAAATTAAACATGATTCAGGGTTTAAATTAAAATTTCTGTAGGGTGGAAATAAATGTGTTTTGGGTAACCTCTTCCTTCAAAATACTCTGTTTTATTGATGGAGCAGAATTGGGGGATTCGGCTGAGTATTTCTTTAAATTCTTAAACAATGAAGAGCTCAGAAATGAGAAGGTCCTCTACGTTGTCCGTAGTTTTTACTGAGTTTATTGTCCATTATTTTATTTAAGAGCCTTTGTGTGATATCCTTTTGATAAATTTCTTTAAGAGTTTATGACTCTCCTCTCTTCAGAGCAAAACAAAATAAACTCCCCCCAAATAGCTGTCTTTTGTGATAAACCCTGATTCTTGAAGGGTTTGCAAATTGTCACATTTCCTACTTTGTTTTGGCCGCTAAAAAATATAGTGCCTGGCAAGGAACATTGGGCGCCAGGAGAAAGGGTGAGAGGAAGACTTTTTTTCCACGATTTCTTTTCATTTTCCTTTTTGCCTCAGAGTCTCACTGGAATTAGATTAGGTATAAACATGTAAATACAAACACGTACCATGTACATATACAAAGTTACACACTGCAATCCTAGTGCTGAAAGATCCCTGGAGAGCTCCTGTTCCCATCCCCCGACCTGATGAATGAAGACAGGCCAGGGGGGATTCTTACCATCCCCTGTTGGTGCCAGACCTGGACCAGACCCAGGTCTCCACAGTTCCCACCAGTCCATTGTCCTTTCCATTAATATTGAAAATACATTGTAAAGTAACACTCTATAAAAGAACTATTGCAGAGCATTTGGAATAGCCTAATAATTGCAGAAGGTATCTCCAAGAATTAATATTCAACTTTATAGAAAAATGAAATGAGCCCAGATATATGTATTTTATTCTTTAGCAGTGCTATTTTTATGCAGCAACTTGTGTTACTTTGAGGAAAAGGACATTAGTGAGTCAGTTTCCGCTCTGCTGGTTTCTCCCTCCCCATCATCATAAGCTAAACTATGCACTGCTTAGCACAGCCTCCAGGGTCCTTTAGTTTCCACTCTCCCGCCTCGGCTTTCAGCCCCCTGCTTCCCAGCATACCTAACCCCTCCCGAGCTCCCGTGCTCACCGTTTCATGTTTCCATGTCTGCACACGCTGCCCCCTCCACCGGGGACCTTTCTCTTCCACCAAAACCACCTCTCCCCTCCATAACTCTTTGGTAAGACGCAATGTCACTTCCTGGAAAACACTCACCTGGCCCCCCCTTATCATTAGTTGTCCCTTCCTTTGGTTTCCCAGTAGCACTTTGGAAATGCCTCTTTCAGCATTTATCTCACTGTTCCGTGAATATTGATGGCATTTGTCTTCCTTATGAAACTGTGAGCTCCAGAGCAGCCCAGCTCATTTTCATAATTCTCTCCCCTTTGTCTACCTAGCATTGTGTTCAGTATATAGTAGGTGACCAATAAGTACTCTCGGAAGGAAAGAAAGGGGAGAGGGACAAAGAGGGGCCATCATTTGGGATGCAGAAAGAAACAAAGCCATCTTGTATGTTCCCCTTTGGATTGCGGTCTAAGTGAAGAATGTTTGCCCCGTGGCCAGTGGCCCAGAAATAGCTGTTTAAAAAGAAACTTTACAGAAAGCGGTGCATTCTTGGCCTTGGGTAAGAAAGCGAGCAGGCGCACTCTTTGCTGCCTTCTTCACATCTAGACGCATGCCCAGGAGCTGCTGCTCCGTGGAGCCTTCGCCTTGCCCTGCATCGGGCTCCTATTAGCCTTCGGCAGTGAGTGACACACAGACGACTGGCACTGAGCTTACATGATAGTTATTAGACACGAAAGTGAGAGGACAGTGAGTGACTTTCCAACCCTTGCGTGATGTACGCCACCGATTCATTTGACCACCCAGCCCCTAGGCTCTTGAACTTTACTTAATGACCCCAGTTTCTCTGACTGGGAAGGAACAAAAGAAAAAAGGTAAGTCTGACAGCTGAGTTCTAATCCCGTCTATGCCATGTGACTGTGAGCTCATTTTTTTCCTCTTTCTTCTCATTTCTTTTCTGTGATAAAAGATGTTTGCACTAATGGCCTCCCACAGCTCTTCTTGATCTAAGAAATGTGATCTTGTGTCAGAGCCTTTTGAGGATGTGGAATTACAACCTAAATCAACCGATATTTATTGCATTCAGATGATGTGCAGCGCAGCCACAGTGCGGAGCACAGAGGTGCATGTGAGGGACATGAAGGAGACTCAGAAATGACCCCTGCCCTCAAAGGGCCAGCAATCTAACCGGAGAGTGAAAAGACAAGAAGTATGTCAAATATTATAAGTGTAGATGTACGAAGTGCCAGCTGTGAGGGAGAGATGAAAAAAAAATTTGATACGTTAGCAAACCTCACTCATAATAGGAAGAGAGAATCAACCACTGAACACTGGTAATCTACAGCTAGCTTCCCCATGCTTGTGGTGTTCATAAATCAGTGAATAATCCATTGTTTTCTGTTAGACAGTTTAGATTAATTTCACCATCAAATCTGAAAAATGAGAAGACCCCTGGCCAGTGTGGCTCAGTTGGTTGGAGCATCATCCCACACACTAAAATGTTTCGGGTTCGCTCTCTGGCCAGGGTATGTATGGGGGGCAACCAGTCAATGTTTCTTTCTTACATTGATGTTTCTCTCTTTCTCTCTCTCCCTGCCTCTCTCTCTAAAATCAATAAACATATTTTAAATATTTTAATAAATAAAAAGTGGGAGGAAAAAAAACAAAGTCCTCTAGTATTAACCGTCAAGATAAACCCTAATAAAAATAACATCAGTAACAGCAACAACGACGTACCAAGGGCCAGTCACCCAGCCATTGGTAAGCATTTGCACCGTGGAAAATTGGAAGGCTTTAGATCTGTTTTCAATGACTTTCTCCCATGGAGCTTGCTTCTCTGACAGATGCATCCACCTCAGTTGTGGGGGGCAAATACATTCATTTCGCTATATCCTGCCTTGGTCGTGACAAGAGCTTCGTTTCCGTTGGCTGTGTTTTGAGAGTTACCCCTCCTTTCTCTTCCTTTTCCTCTTCACGCCTGTCTCCCACACACCCCACATTTCTCCCATGTCTTGCTGGCAGAACTGCCTGCCTCCTCTACCCTATTTAGTGAGATAGTATGAGATTTAGAGCTGCTCACAGGCAACTCCAATTTCACAGTAGACGAGTTTTCATACACCTCGCAAAGTTGCGCCACCGCAAAAGCTTGGGCTGAGTCTCACCATCTTGAGATCGCACTGCACATTTATGAAAAATGTACTCCTGATTCTTTGAGTTCGTTTTCAGTCTTATCTGTGAGGTAGGTTGGGTCTCCCCCCTTTCTCATAGTGAATTATTCTTCTTTGGTGGCTGAAATAGTACTCTTTCAGAAGTGTAGGTTGTGACTCTGAAACTCTATAAAAAGGATTAAGGGTGTCGATTCGCATGGCACCCTACTTTCTCCTGTTTGTCTGTCAGGCTACTTATACCTCATTATTTCACAATGTAGTAAGCACAATGAAAAGAGAAATTCCCTGTCAGATAACTAATCCTGAAAATTAAAATATTACCATCTGATTATTGTGTCCGTCTCCCATTTGCCTTTTAACCTAATGGAGTTAGTAAACTAATTTCCTTTGTACATTTGGTCCAATCACATCATGAGTGACACATTATTTTGCGAACGCTCTAGGACTGTAATGCAAAGAAGAGTGTGCCTAGTCACGTGGCCAGCACTCCAACATAAAAAGACTAATTTCTAGGCCTGTCAATGGCTCTCACTCACCAGAAAACCACATCCTGGTGGAGGGGGCCCGCCTGGGCGCCAGTTCCCGGGGCATGGGGGTGGGGCTGCAGGGGGCTGGTCAGAAAGGCTGCTCCAAGCTGCTCTCACCCCCTTCCTACCCTGTGATGGCCTGTCTGAATTTTCAAAATTGGTGAGCAAAAGTCAAATTTCCTTTTTCCCCCCACCCCCACTCAGGAAACAGCACTTAGCCATCATTTCACTGTGTCCCCTTTCCCATCTTAAATTCCAGAAGAAAATAGACTATAAACCTGGCACTCGGAACGTGAAAGTTGTTCCTTTTTTGTCCTTATAGCCCGTAACCACACTATTGAGCATGTAATTTTTTTTCGTACGCTTGCTTGAGCTTTGTTTTATTTTAATGCCTCACAAATCCTGGGCTCAGGGTGGCAGTTAGGTCATGGGGTGGGAGTATGACTAGAAGTCATGGAATTATTTAAACTCCAACATCTGGGAACTTCTGCCCCAGCTAAAGCACCAGTGGGGGGGAGAGCTAATTTAGACATTGTAGGTCATAGTTGGAGATATTTGTGGAACTCCATGTGCTATCTATAGGAGATCTTTAAGCCTAGGGCCAAAAGAATAAGCAACATTCTAATGCAGGAATTGCTACTTTTTATTTAAAGGAGAGAAAATGTAGTAAAATCTAAGATCTAGAGTTTAAGAGGCAGAGGACTGATTTTAGTCTTCCTTCAGTGATTCAACCACAAGTCCCAAAATTCCTCTTAGATGAAAAAGGAGAAAATAAAGCACCATTTAAACGAGGATATTTCCAGAAATGGCATTAGAAGCCATCATGTCACTCTCTTAAGCTGTCAAAGTGCATAACTTAATCTTGGGTGTCTCCACATTGCACACAGGAGCTGTGAAATAAAGTAGATAGGATTAACAGCAACGAGTAAAAATTCCCTGTTTCTCTCTTCTCCTCAGACTCACAGGTAATGTGAAATCGATAGTGTCTGGCTTGAAGTATAAGTGAGGAAGTCAGAATGAGCGAATCATAATAGATAAAACACCCATCAGTTCTCTAGTCCAGCCCTTCCGTTTTAGCGATGTCGGTCTGGAGACACGCAGCATGGGCTCCCCACTGGAACGCTGGTTCCCCACGGTTAGGTGTCTCCAGGGGGCTCCTCCGCACAGCAGCTCTGCCCTGTCAGGTACAGGCACCGTTGGATTCCACCCTATTCTCCCATTTAGCCACCGGGACTGTGGTCCACAGTTGAACCTCAGCTGCTTTGGTTAAATGCTAAAGACCTGACACTCCCTCTTCCTGGAAGGTTAGACTCTGCCCCTAAACCCTAACTGCTACTTCCATCACATGTCTTTCTTTAGGGGTTTCATGGAACTCTCATGGCTCCAAGGAACACAGTTTGTTCCACCAGGAGTGCCCAACCTTTTGGCGTCCCTGGGCCACACTGGAAGAAGAAGAGTTGTCTTGGGCCACACATTCAATGCACAAACATTAATGAAAGCTGATGAGCAAAAAGAAAAGGTTTTAGGTAAATTTAAGATTCTGTGTTGGGCCACATTCATAGCCATCCTGGGCCACATGTGCTCCACGGGCCACAGGTTGGACACCCCTACAACAGGTAGGGTAGGTACTGCTCTCTTCAGAAAGTACCTTCTCTGGAATTCTTTCGCACCACATTTTTTCCCTGGCATCTTTTTATCTATCTCTTTGGTCACTCCTTAGTCTATTTGGAAGGTCGGGTTTTTTTCTCATCCCAAACTGAACTCACCACCTTCCCACACCAAACTTGACCCTGCTTTTAAGCTTCTTCATGTTGCGGCCTCTGCCCATCTCTCCAAGCTCATCCAAGCCCCCACTACCCCTCTGCCCTTGCTCCCCATACTGCAGCCAGACTGGACTCTCAGATTCGCCATATTTGCGCTCACCTCCTTACGCATGTACGTGCACGCAAGCACATGCATATATCACTGCCTAGGTTAGCTCATCTTTCATGTGCCTCTTCTCATAGGAAGCCTTCCCTGTCTACCTCCACCTCTGCCCCCTCCAACTATGTGGCTTGCCCCTGCTATGCACTTCCAGAGCGCTCTAGACTTTATTGTAAATGTCATACACACTGTGAAGTGACTGTCACAAAGGGAAGTGAATTAAATTGCTCCTTCTAAAAAGTGAATTTAGGGATGATCTCAGAAACAGCCCCAAGAAACACACTGTCATGTGCTCTTTATGGATGTTGTCGAGGATGTTGTTCATCATTTTTCTTCATGATGACCTGAGGTTGGGTGCCTCTTTCTGCTCTCTGATTCAACAAACAGTTGCACTTCTCCAAATAGGGTTGCTTTTATCTTAGACACATTTTCAATTGTGTAAGAATTAGGTAACACTTGCTATATTGGCTGCTAGAAACATGAAAGCTAAATCGTGGCCCCAACTACATGGGTGAATTTTAAGAATTCATCTCATTTCTGTTTCATATCTCATACCTACTTTCAAATCACAGTTTCAGGTTAACTTGCTATATGTTCTTGTTGCATAATTATAAGTTGACTCAAATCTTTTTTGGAATATGTTCAGGTATAATCCATCAAATAAACAAATGAAGTGATAAAGGAGTAGGAAGTAGAACAGAGAAAAGTAGCTTCTAAAAGGATGTACCAGTTAGTATTCTTTAATTTGAAAGTCACTGAAACCCCAAACAGGCTTAAAAGACAACAAAAAAAGTATTAATTTTTTAATCTGAAATGTTCTGTTGCAGGGTTTGTTTTTCAGATAGTGTTTGATCCAGGGGTTCAAATAAGATCCACAAGTGTAGAAACTTCAGTTTACTGTTGAATTTCCAGCAAAGAGGTACATAAGTGCTCAATAAATATTAGTTGAAATTACTGTTGTGAGATTTCTAAAAGTTCCTGCAAAATCCCAGGACCTGACCTGGGTCACATGCTAATCCCTGAACCAATCTTCTGATCAGGGGGTTCCAGAGCTCTAATTTCCCAGGACTGGGTCACATGATCCTAATTGCAAAACCAGGGATGGGTCGCCAGGGAAACCGCTGACAGTGGGGGAAGGTGGTTCCCCAAAGGAAATCTAGGGCATTACAAAAGAGAAACAGATGCTGGACAGACAAAACAACAAATAAGCACATCAATGGACTATCGAGAAGCTGATGCTTGATTTGAATTATAACAGATAAGCAGGAGCTAGCTAACAGGGCAGTTATTGGTGGGTAAAGTTGTAGGTATGTTCAAAGCACTCAGGGATAGACTAGCTTGATGCTTTTGAAGAACTGTAAATAACTTTATGATT
This sequence comes from Pteronotus mesoamericanus, assembly GCF_021234165.1. Classification (NCBI taxonomy): domain Eukaryota; kingdom Metazoa; phylum Chordata; class Mammalia; order Chiroptera; family Mormoopidae; genus Pteronotus; species Pteronotus mesoamericanus. Next base: position 10,344,394 of record NW_026555310.1, read on the forward strand.
AGAGTACACAAGGGTGGGGAGTGGTAGAAAAATAATCTAAAGAGATAAACAGAATGCAAAGATGAGGGGTCTTTTTAAAAAAGATTTTATTTATTTATATTTAGAATGAGGAAGGGAGGGAGAAGGGAGAGAAACATTGATTGGTTGCCTCTTGTATGTGCCCCTGCCCAAAACCTAGGCACATGTCCTGACCAGGAATCGAACCTGAGGGCTTTCTGCCCAAACAATTGTGCCACACCGGTCAGGGCTATGAGGCATTTTTTAGGTTAATCCAAGGAGGGTGCACTGGATCCAGAAAGCCCTGGGAAGCCTGTGTAGGATTTAGAACAAGGGAACATAACCTTACAGCTAAGCCTAAGCAGGTCATAAGAAGGTCAAGACTGATTCACCCTGGAAACACTCAGCGGAGCTGAGTCTGCAGTCTGAGAAAGGAGTCCCAGATGTGGGCAAACTAAGGAAACAGGGACAAAGCAAAGGCTAGGAGTCAAATGGACTTGGGAATCAATGGCCTGCCACATCATCAGATTCTTGCTTGTTTAAGTCCCAATCTCACGGCCCAAACTGCTGTGAACTCTTCATCTTCACAGGAAAGTACTCTTCCATGAGCCAAGAGGCATTCACAGCATGACTTGGTTGGATTTTGCATTCATTGGCTAGGGTTGCCATAACAAATAACTACAAACTGAGGGCCTTAAACACAGAAATTTGTTGTCTTACAGTTCTGGAGGGTAGAAGTCTGAGATCAAGGTGTCAGGAGCATTGGTTCCTTTTGAGGGTTGTAAGGGAGAGTCTGTTCCGTGTCCCTCCCCTAGCTTCTGATGGTTCCTTGGCTTGTAGACACATCGCCCTGATCTCTACCTTCCTCTTCACATAGTGTTCTTACTGTGTCTGTGTCTGTTTCCAAATGTTCCCTTTTTATATAAGGATTCCAGTCATGTTGGATTACAGTTTACCCTCGTGACCTCATTTTAACCTGATTACTTCTCAAAAGGCCCTATCTCCAAATAAGGTTAAATTCTGAGGTATTGGATAATATTTCAACATATGAATCTTTGTAGGACACAATTCTTTTTTTTTTTTTTAAGATATATTTGGTATAAAGGCTTTAAGAGAAAAGTAGACATTACCTAAGGGAATTGATTTATTTATAAAAGGTATGGTAATACCATGTTGGCTTGTAAAGACAAAGAAAATAATACCATTAATATAAAAGACTGAGTAGTCCACAATGAAGGGTTTGTTGTTTTGTTTTTTTTTTAGATTAAATTTTTAAATGATTCTTTTCTAACTTGTAGGATTTTGCATGGAGGCTGGTGTAGAGAGGGGTGGTTGTGGGAAGATGTCTTATAAGCTGGTATCATATAAACTTCCCACCTATTGAGTCTTTTCTGCACTCCTAGCATTCAATCTTCCCAACAGTTCTCTGAGGCGGATACTGTTATTATTCTCACTTACAAAGAAACTAATCATCTCCTTAAGGTTAACTGCATTATCCTGGGCTACACTGGATAAGCAGTAGGGCTGAGATTTGATTCTGACTGCTCTGGTGGCAAATCATCACATGTACCACTCAAAGGAATTTTAGGAGAGTCCAGGTTGAAGGCCAAGTGTCAGAGTTGCATTCAATACATAAGCTGTTGCCCAGTACACTTGTCCAAAGAGGCAATAAGCCTCTTGGGGGAACAACTATGTTTGCCCTACAGTGCCCAACATGTTTGCTCTGCGTAATAAACAAAACCTTCGTGAAGTCACCACACAGCTATTTCCTCTGGTATCAGTATTATCATAAGGAAGACATATTTTCCACGATTAATAGAGAGACCCAAGTGCAGTCTCCATAAATATTCTTCTCATGAGCTTCTCCATACCTAACCCTGCCTGCCAGTAATGCTTGCTGGTCCACTGCAGAGGACTTTCTCATGGAGATGTGGCTGTAGAAATGGAATGATGTCATCCTCCACTCCATCCTCCACTGATTCTATTACACTGCCACGCAATTGGAAGGGAAACTGCGTTCATTTGAAGGTCATGATTGAGAATTAAACAGATAGACACCCAAAAAATGCTAACAAGGAGACTGGACTCTGCTCTTGAAGACACTGTTTTTCACTATACCTCCATAGGTGGAATAAATGTTTTTGTCAGTCTTCTTAGGCAGTTCTGCAGTTTAGATAGAAGCTAAAACTGTATAGCTTAATGGAAGCTTCTGTAACCCGGGCAAGATAAACAGACACAAGTTAAAAAGCAAATTCCAATAAAATGCTGAGAAGCAAGACAGGGTAGGCTGTTCTGCCCAGATTCCCATCAGTCGCAAACACCACTGAGTAAGCGGAGTTGTTTCAAAAGCAACATCTTTGTGTCCTAAATAATCTGTACTCAATGGATTAGAAACTCAGCTCGAGTATCTAGAGTGGAGTTTCTACCGTGCAGGGGAGATCTGAGTCAGAGCACAAACATTTCCCTAGATTTGTGGTATTTTCTCCTCCTCTTGTCTTTAGATGCTACTTCCTTGCATCTTCTCATTTGCTCAAGTTTTGCTGAGAATTCCCTTGTTTCATTCCCAATGAAAATCAATGAGATTTGGAACTCTGAAGAAAAAATCTGAAGCTGGCAGTTTTTATTTTTCTTAAAGGAATAAAAATTGCATGAATCAACACCCCCTCCATTACCCCACCGAGCCACCACCCCTCTTCCGTGCGCATACATACGCGCGCGCGCACACACACACACACACACACACACACACCCGTCATCACACATGGAAGATAAAACAGTATTTTAAAGGATTGTGGAAGACGTTGAGTGGTCAAGAAACCCCAGCTTTTCAGAGACAGGTGTCAAGTTGGGGTAAGTAGCTGCTCCCGTGAGGTCTGCTTTCTGCCGCGGGGTGTTGTGGGGGCCAGGAGGGTAAATACCTTCACAATGTGAGACTCCACTGATCAGGAACTGGAGGGAGTGAGAGGTTTTAGGGTAACACAAATGTCAAAGGAAAACTTTCAAACGGGCTGAGTTTTAGTTCATTCTGGGCGGACGTGCCTGAGAGCCCAGCCCTGGGAATAGGGCAGACTGAAAACATGGAGAATAGTTTAACCAATGAAAAGTGATCATCGTGATCAAATTAATACTTTGCACACCACTTGAAGTGCGCCATGCTAACTTAGGTCCAGCTCTGAACCTCGGAGTGAGCTGAGGTTTTCGCGTGCACTCCCCACACTTGAAGGTTTTCTTGGAGATGAACAGGATCGTCGAGGAGGGAAGGGAACGGACTAGAGGCTTAATCTCTTGCTTCCTGCTACGAAGCAACGCCTGTGGGATTACACAGATAGGATCGAGTCCAAGTGGGTCCCCAGTGAAGCAAGGCGCGCCGGAAGGAATCTAAGAATTTAATTAACTATCCACCCACCCACACACTCATACAAACTAAAGGAAAAGAAACCCAAAGAGGCAACCCTCAAACCCTTTGATCTGAGGAAATTGACTTTGTCTTTTTTCCCGTTCACGTCTTTCAATCTATCAGGATGGCTAGTTAAAAAAAAAAAGGGGGGGGGGCAGAAACTCGGGGGCGGGGCAGAGGAGAGACAACCAAATTGCACTTGAGAACCCAAGGCTGCGCCTGGGTGAACTTCTGCAGATAACCCGCCCGCAGCTCGGTCAGGCCAGCTGCGCGCGGAGCCAGTCTTGCCCTGCTGGCCGCACGCTCTCCTGCCTGCCTCGCCGCCCGGAGCCGAGCACCAGCCTCGCTTTTCAGGCCGAGTCGGGGTGCGCGTGGGCGCGCCGAGCGGCCTGGATCCCGCTGCGACGTCCGCTCTCCGCGTTTTCGCTCCCGCCTGGCCCGGGCGGCCGAGGGCGGGGTGCGCGGCGGCGCGGCGGCGCGGGGCTCCCAGTCGGAGAGCACTCAGCTCGCAGCCGGTTGCCAGCGCCGCGTCCCTCCCGCGGCCGCCGCCGCCCGACAGCGCGCCCCGGGACGTGCCAGCCTCGCGCCGTCTGCGCTGACTTTCCCGAGGGGCGCTGCGGCTGGCACGGCGACTTTCTGGGCTCTGGATGGTTCGCGTGCTGCCCACCCTCGCCCACCGCTGACGCCACGAACCGCAGCTCCGCAGAGCCGGCGCGGCGCGGAGGACCGTCCAGCCGAGTTTCCTGTCCTTCGCGCGAGGTGAGTGGCAGCCGGCTCCGGGTGGGCTCTGCAGAGGGCTGCGGGCGCGGCGGTGGGGAGCGAGCCCCGCAGGGGAAGGGTCGGGCACCTTCGGTGTCCGCGGGAGGGTCAGTGACACCTAGACTGGATCAGTGTGACAGAAAATACGGGAGAAGGTCATAGTCGATTTGTTGGGCTGTGTCGACAGTGAAAGCAGATATTGGGCTGCAGCACCGAGAGGGCTGCAGATAGGCTGCCCGCATGGCTCTTGTTTGCTGCATCACAACCAACTCTTCCCTTGATTCTCTCCTGCGTAGAAACCCATTCAGTGGCCCCAGAGTTGGGGCGATGCTGGCGCAGGGAGGCGAGGGTGCGTTGGCAAGTCCGCCGCTTAGGATCGCCTGTCACCTACTGGCGTGGGGAGGGAGGGTGCCGATCCTCTCCTAAGGCTCTGGGGAGAGGGCCGATTGCTTTTTGTCAGGGGTGCATCAGCTCACCGCCCCCAACCCCCGCCCGGGCAACGATGTTTTCCGAATGTAGGACGAATATGGGAAAGAATAGGAGCGTCTTCCTCCCGTTAGGCAGGAAAAGTTAAAGCAACTGGGCATGTTAATGATTAGCAGGACCGGGACTCAGGATGCAGCAGAAAGCTGTTAAATTTTCATTGCCCTCTAAGAAAAACAAACGGCATCGCCAGTGACTGTTGGCAGTGCCGTGTTATTTTGGGACTTTGGGGAAATTGTCCACAGATTGTCTTCGGGAGGCTGAAGAACGAGGTGGGGAAGGGGGAAGGTCGGCTGGCACCGCACTGAGTTCCAGATTGCCCAAGGAGCGTTCAGAACCACAAGCCAAACACGTTTGCTTGATGATTTTAAAAGCGGACGGGAGGCAGAACTGCAGCCATGAACGCGGCGAAGAGCACGCCATGGGAACCTGCATAAAGAAAAGAACACCTTGCCTCTCCGGAGGAGTTCAGATGCATTTGTGCTGTAAAAAGCATGCATGTATATGTGGCTTTTAGGATGAACTTTATGAAGGACAAACTATACTTAATGAAATTGTCTCTGTGCACGCCAGACAGTTTTGCCTACCTCCTCATTTTAATCAGTACCTCAGAAGGCTGTGTCTGCAGTTGATATTACATAATTGATGGGGCTCGCCATCAGATATTTTTTAATGTACTTTGGGAGTGAAAGGAACTTCCATCTGTCCCTTCAGACAGGCCCAAGGTTTAGACGGGTGAGGGTTGCTGAATGTTTGCCCTGATCCAGCTCCAGATGTGTGAGCTCAGCTGTTGCCTGTCACTTAGGTGACAACTGGCCTTTTCCCACTAAGCCTTTGCTGTCTCCATTATCCTCAGTGAAGTGTCAATGTTCAGCCTCCTTCTATTATCAAGAGTGGACTCTAGCCCCCTTGGGAGGCGGCAGCCTTGTTTGACCATCCCCAACAATATGTCTGTTTTCAGCCTCTAAGAAGAAAAAAAAATCCCATGACAGCAAGACAGATACATTTTGAATTAAGCACCAACTTAATCCAAAGATTCTGCCTTAATCAAGACAGCTCTGGAAGGATGATGCAATATTTGTCAAGCCTTTTTCTCTGGAACAATATTTACTCCCACCAGGGGATTTTAAACTTAAACAGCAGCCATTTATCTTGCTGTCTGGTGGGGCCCGGTTCAGTTTGCCTCCAATGTGGTCCTAGCCTAGGTGGCTGGGCTTGGCCTGGGACAGAAATCTGTCATTGTAGCCCAGCTGGAGCCTGAAGAAAGCAAAATACAGCACCTGCTGGTACCAGAGGGTTTCTAAATGCCATCAACTGGTGAGTCAGGAAACACAGAAGGAGATATTTTACAAGCTCTTCCAGAAATGTTTATACAAAGGATTTAAAGGTTAACAATGCATGTGCCCTACATATTAAAACTAAAAGGTGATAGAAATAAATGGACATTACCCACAGTTAAGAGTTAGCACACTTGCTGATGAACTTGAAAAATCTCTGCTTTAATACATCATGGCTAACAATAGTGACTCATTCTTGTGAATAAGCCCAGGGAGGGAGGGAGGGAGATAGAGAGGGAGGGAGGAAGAAGGGAGGAAAGAAGGGAGGAAGGGAGGGAGGGAGGAAGGGGGGGAGGGAGGGAGGGAGGAAGGAAGGAAGGAAGGAAGGAAGGAAGGAAGGAAGGAAGGAAGGGAGGAGAGGGAGGGAAAGGGGGGAAGAAATACTGGATGGTACATAGAAGTAGCCATATTGATGTGAATGAATGGTTTTCCATTCTTATTTTGGTACTAATTGGTGATTTATCACTCTGTGAGCCTGTTGATTCATAGGGTTTTTTTTTTAAAAAAGTAATATACTTTAATAAAGTGACAGATTTAATCAGTCCTGCCAGCAAAACCAATGAACTTTTAAAGTTTATCATGTTTTTATAATCAAGGTCCATGGAACCACCATTAGTTTCTATAATAAAGTAAGTTGTAATGAGTCGGCTTGGTCACCCAAATAAAATCTAATGTTAGCTGGGGAGAAAAAATTCTTATAGGGTTAATAGCTAAACTATTAAGAGTCAGATGTAGGTAAAGTCTAGTTGTTCATAATATTCTCTCCTATTGATAGCTCTGAAAAGACAGAAGAAAAAAGGTTAAATTTTGAAGTTTTATTAATAAAAATTTTAAAAAGCATAAATATAAGTTTTCAAAAGTGACATTTTAAGATGATTTCTCTAAAATCTTTAATAATGATTTAATAATAACAGAACAGAGTTGAATATTATGAGTGATTGTTCATAATACTTATGATATGGATTTCTTGAATTTAAAAAATTATTTTCTAGCCCTGGCTGATGTGGCTCAGTGGATTAAGTGCCAGCCTGCAAATCAGAGGGTTGCCAGTTCGATTCCCAGTCAGTGCACATGCCTGGGTTGCAGGCCCGGTCCCCAGTAGGGGGCGTGTGAGAGGCAACCACACATCGATGCTTCCCTCTCTTTCTCTCCCCTCCCCCTCTTTAAAAATAAATAAATAAAATATTGAAATATAACCAAAAATTTAAAAAATAATTAAAAAATTATTTTCCAGAAATAAAGTAACTCTTAGTGGCCTATACCTATACTTTGTGTTGTCCAATATTATGAGAAACTATTTTCAGGGAAGATTATCATTGCCAGTATTCTAGTTAATGCAGTTAATTTCTTGGTTAAAGTTATTTATAAACAGTACATTTTTACTTTTAAAGAAGAAAACTAATTGAAAAGATTAGAGTGATTCACTGGGGATGGAAATATTAAAGATGTCACTTGACCAGGATAGAGAGACTGCCCTCTTAGAAGAATAGTTCTCTCTTATTTCCCTTTCATTTTACATAAAATAATATTAATTGTTGAACTCTTAGTAGTGTGAGAATATTCAATTTGCTTAAATCGAGGTGTAATTATTCCACAATAAATAAGAGTTAAGAAAGTAAATGAGCTCTGCTTTTTGGTTAGTTGGTTGGTTGGTTAGTTAGGTGGTGTTTTAAGGGACTATTACTGCTTTTTTGTGTGTGGTCCCAGAATAAAACATTACCCTGGTTCACACGAATAGCTTTAGAAGGTTGGTGTGAGCGGACGAGTCGGTAGAGGAAGCGATAATAACCCAGGTGCGAAGTCATGCATGGGTGTAGTTCCTCGAAACCGCAGCGCGCGCTCCACAGCAGCGTGCCAGGGGCGGAGATGGCGTCCGAGAAACGGCAACCGCCCCGGCTCCTGGACTTCTCCCTCCTAGGCCCACATTCAGCGCTGCCCCTCAGCTCCCCCAGGAACCCGTATTCACATCTTCGTGTGTTGGGCCGTGCTGGACTCAAGTCAACGACATGCGTGTTGGTGAAGCAACATTTTGGAGCAATGGAAAAGGCCCGGCCTGCCTCTGCGTCAGGATCCACCTACACCTTCTTTCCCCCCACTTTCCCCTCTGCTGAAGGAGAGGTGGTGGGAAGAGACACGCTTTACAAGTTGGAGCACACTGATGTCATGACACTTCTGGCGCGGAGATATGAAAGAACAATCAGATCCCTTTCCTGTGTGCCAGAATGACACGATTTTTCCACAAACCGTTCCTGAGCCAGTGGTCCACTGGCACTGACTATTTACAGTTACTGAGGGGATCAAACCTCGCAATGAGAATGTAGTAATTCTTCCTGAGTCTCTGTTTTGTGCACGTGTTTAGGCAACCTCGATGCATTTTGGTCACTTTTGAAGGGACCTTTCTATAGGAACAAGAATGATTGACCAGCCTGAACCGATTAGACCTTTCAGGTGCATTTCCCAACAAAGAGAGATTTTAAATTTAAAATAAAAAATTAAAATGTCAGCAAGGCAGAAGCAAATGTAAGCATTTCAAAACTTAGAGCTGTGTACCAGCAAACAGCTGTCATTTACCTTAACTTTTTCCACCCCTGTCCATAAGTTTGGTCCTAAGTGATCCTAAAAAAATGACTGACTAATTAAATTGAAGTTGCATTTTTCTCACTGGGGTAAACTCTTGGAAAAGATGCATTTCATTTCTAGTGGATTACACTTCAGGAGGAAAAAAAAAAAGAGTTGTGTTATTTCAGTTGTTCTAGTGCTGAAGTCGTGTACTCCTTTCTAAGAGTTTTGTCCCAGTTGCTGATTTATAGCACCCACCAGCTTTTCTTTGCATATGCTTCTCTCTGTTTCCTTCTTTTCTCTTTGGGTCTCTGGAAAGAAAGATTTGTCAATAATACAGTGAAAATATTGCAGTCAGATGCAGCCCCGTAAGTAGACTCCTCCATGCAGCATGCTCTCACTCAGCTGCCCTTCTTTTATCTGAGGCTCAGATCCCACAGCTCGCAATTATGGTCTTTGACTTCGGTAACAATTCTGTTTGAAATGTTTCCAATTACACACAATATTGGCGGCATGTAGCAGCTGCATGCCAAAAAGCATTTCGAAGTGTGTTCCAAGAATCAGGCTGTGATTGCTTTTAATTTAAATAAAGGCTATTTGGTTTCCTGTGAAGTTTTTTATAACCACCTTCACAGCACCCCCCCCCCATTTTTGTTACCTTTTTAAAAAGTGATATAAAGTAGCCATCACTTAATGTGATACAATATTGGCCCTGGTTTTCTAAGATGGCCCTTTGCTTTGAGCAGCTATAACTAAACTGTTCAATAAAGGAAATTTGAAAGAAAACATTGTACAGCAGTTTGGATTTCCCCAAAGAAGAAAAGGAAAAAAGGTTATCTGATAGCATATTATAAGTAGCTAATGTTTTCAAGTTTTTCCTCACCATTTTTAAGTATCTGTCATCATAATTATCTTTTTTGGTCACTTGAGATTATTTGGTATACTGTCTTTCTTTCAAATTCCTCTGTTTTTCTTTTTTGTGAGTCCATGAGCATGTGTTAGAAATGCATTAAAAAGGTAGAGAGAGGTCAATAAGAATACTTTTAAAATGGGAGATGGGGGGCACCAAACCCTCTAGATTTGCCCCCTCTGTGGGCTTGAAATCCCGGAACACTGAAACCTTTAAAACGGTAGTGGTTTAAATCTTTTAATAGCTACCAGATATACTTGACTTATTAAATCTGAAAATAAGAAAATATACACTCTCAGGACTTGGAGTGAAGGGATTGGTTACAGGACTGGGGGGTGGGGTGGGGGTTCTGTTTCCAGCATGGTTTGTTGGCCCATTTGAAACATAACACCTAGAGCTAGAGGCTATCCAATAGCAAGGTGCTAAGATGGTCCTAATTACGGTGTTTTCACATAGGCTCTTTCAATCCTGGCAAAAACATCCTATAGAATATAGTGCTTCTTTGGATTGAACAGTAGTTGACTTGCATAAATGCCAACATCTCTTCTGGCATTTTTGGAACTCCTCCATCATGTAATAAATAGTGCTGTATAATCCAAATTTGTAAATGCCATGTTTCATGTAGCCCCTGTAGAGACAGCTGAAATTAACCCAGGCTGCAGGGATCATTGAGATCCTGGAGGTTAGGTTACTGCCTAGTTCCAGAGAACTACCACTAATGAACCATACTGGAGGCCTTTGATCAAATCTAGGAGAAGGTGTGAGGGCAGCCTTAGTACAGCAGTGTACTGTGAAGCAGTGCCCACTGACCGCTGCTTAGATATTTCCTTTCTCCTTGGAAGCTGTCCTTCAATTAAGCAAGCCTTCTTAGAGGAAATTTGCTCAGCTCAAGGTAAAATGAGGTTGATGTTGCCATACCAGCTGAGCACCCCAGCCTGCCAGACGCCCACCCCACACAGGTCCATTGCTATAGTGACAAGGCCCACAGTAACACTCACTGAAATAGAATGTCTATTAAAACCCTTTTCTATATTGGCCAGCTCCTCTTCCCTCATTAAAATGCTGTCTTCTGGATGCGTACCTATGTGCGTGCAAGCAACATACACACACCCCACTCTTTCAGTCTAATAAGAGGGAACTGACTTAAAACATGATATAATTCTACCAAAGGCACGTATACTTCTTTTTTCATGTATCTTGCTGATAAACAAATATGGTAATCTTCTGAAGAAACTCATAACTTGTTAACTGTAATTGATATTTCCAACTGTTATTTACATACTTGAATAATCTAAGTTCCTTAGTTAGGATCTGAAAAAGGGCTAGATAGTGTGGCATCTGTTTTGATTTAAAACACGTCTTCTAAACAATTTAGGGAATGGTTAAATTTTATGTAAGAAGACTGCTTAGTGCTCTGGTGTTGAAATACTTATTATAATGTGTGTTAAAAAGAGACGGCATTTTAGATTCTTCTGTAACTATGTAATTAATAAGTATGTTCAGTGCTTGAAGTGTATGCATATTACATAATTTTTAGCAAGAGATAAAGTTAGGTCTGAAGTGCATTAGAGAATCACAGATGTTTCTTGTAAGGAAATACATATGCTCCAGAGGAATTTTGAACTGCTTTCTGATGCTTAGCTTTGTTCATTGCAAGGATCATATGAATAATTTCATTGAGTTGCCTTAGTTCTTATTTACACAAGCCCTGAGAAAGGAGCTGAAGTGATAAATAACTGGCCCCCCTCACTTCGTTCTGTAATGCTTTGCCCTTTTATGTTTTTGTGAATGTGGAGGGAGGGAATAAAATATACAGAGAAGACATTTGTGTTTAACTAACTTAATCATGTATGTTCCCTTTGTGGGCCTTCTATAAGCTTAAACATCTTGGCAGGCTAATGGCCAAAAACATGTCCGCAAATACTGCCAAACGCGTTAAAAGCAGACCATGCTTTCGGCATATTGAGGTATTAGAAGTGGATTTTTTTAACCTTCTGAATTTGAGGGAATAAACCAGAAAAAAATGACACTCTTCTTTTTCCTCCTTACCCACAGAAACCAAAACTATTATTCATTGCAGTGCTGAAATGAGACATTGATAGGAATAATGCTATTTGTGTGGCAGTGTTATAAACTAGTTTGATTTGGCTGGTTAAGCAGGAAGCAGCCAGGTTATTGGGATGTATGATGGGCCTTTTCTTGTTACATGTATGTTTGTGTTGCCTGTAGACACTGGCTTTTTAACTTTGGTTCAGTAACTTTTGGCCAAGTAGTTGTCCATTCATCCTGTTTCTTCTTTGAACAGAGATTCAAGAATGGACAGTACTGATGTGGTATAATAGTACCAAAAAAGACTGTTTTTCCATAGTCTTTTTCTGAAAATCAGAAAACTTGAACTGTAGTACAAAAAGCTATATAATCTCAAGTCAGCCTCTGAGCTTCTCTGGGGCCTCAGTTTCCTCAGGTATAATGTGAGGCAATTAAGCTAGATCAGTGCATATTAATCAAAGGTTTGAATTGTAAACACCTATAGAGCTTTTTAAAAATGCAAATACACAGGGATTTTTAAGGCAGTAGGTTTGGGGTTGGGTCTTATACATTTAATTTGAAAAAGTTCCTCAGGTAATTTGGTGCACCAAAGAGCCACTAAATTAGATGATCTCTAACATTGTCTTCCAGTTCTAAAGTGTTATATTTCTAATCCTACTAGGCTGCAGGCTGCAGGCTGCATGCTCGCCTGCCCCTTCTTTCCTTTCTTCCTTCCTTCCTTCCTTCCTTCCTTCCTTCCTTTCTTCCTTCCTTCCTTTCTTCCTTCTTTCCTTCCTTCCTTCCTTCCTTCCTTCTTTCCTTCCCAGTCTTTCCTTTCTTTCTCTTTTGTTCACTTGTTCATTCATTCATTCATTCTTAACAGCTATGTTCATTCCTAATATTGCTGTCAAAATACTACAGATATGATTTTAACCCAGCTGCATCTATGTTCTGCCCCATGGGTCGGTGGTAATTAATGTGAGGGAGGAGCCATGTTTGCTCACCTTGCACACCCATGACCTTCCACATGCTTGGCATGTAGTAGACACTCCACATCCACAGAGAGCCCCAAAAGTCACAAAACTTTTTGAAAATGTTAGTTAAAGTTAGTTATGTTTTCAAATAATATGCTCAGTGCCTTTTTTTTTTTCTATTTCCAGATACCTTTCAGGTGAAGTGCCACTAACAATAAAACAGGGTATAATTGTTCATTTGGAAATACATTATTTTTCTTATGTTTCTAGACTTTTTGGAGTCTATAGTGTATTGATTGTATTTTTTTCAGATTAACAATTGCTCTAAGCGTGGAGGTACTTTTTCTGAAAAGATAGCTGATAACTGGAGGTTGACCAAAAAAAGATACTAAGCATATTTTTTTAAATTATATTTATTGATTTTGAGCCCTGACTGGTGTGGCTCACTAGACTGGGCATCTTCCTGCAAAACAAAAAGTTACTGGTTTGATTCCTGACCTGGGCGCATGCCTGGGTTGTGAGCCAGGCCTCCATTTGGGAGCATGCGAGAGGCTACCAATTGATGTTTCTCTCACTCCCTGCTTTCCCCTCTCTCTCTCAAAATCAATAAATAAAATTTAAAAATTTTATTTAAATCTTTAAATTTTACTTATTGATTTTGAGAGACAGACAGACAGAGACAGGGAAACATCAGTTTGTTGTTCCATTTATTTATGCATTCATTTGGTTGATTCTTGTATGTGCCCCAACTAGGGATTAAACCTGCAATCTTGTCATATTGGGACAACACTCTAACCAACTGAGCTACTCATCCAGGGCAAGTATATTAAGCATATTACTTGAAAGTATAATTAACATGCTGTTGAAAAATAGTTCATCATATGTTTGCTTTCCTTTTGGATTCCTACATTTAATGAATGAACAAATGAATGAATGTCCAATTTTTGTTGTCATCTTAAAGTGTGTCCATTTAACAAATAGACCTACCCATATCACCATTAAGGTTTCAAAGCTTATCTGACAAATTTACAACTTCATTAGAATTTGTCTTATTTTTAAATATTTTGAATTACAAAGATAAAATATTTTAAATATATCTTTATAGGGTGGGGTGTAAGTAGGTTTACAGTTGTTCATATGGAAAGTAATAAATAATAATGCAAGAATAAACTCTGTGTTTCATATACTCACAACTGTAAACCTACCTTTGCTCCAACCTGTATTAATGAAAGTTTTTAAATAAGAAGTGTGAGTATGTGTGTGTGTTTATGTGTGTGATTAAGCCCTTTGTCTTTCTCAACAACAGAAATGCCAATTTCCATTTCTTTGGATTAATGAGACAACCTTAAACTAGCTTATCATAAATTATTTTTTATAGTTAACAATTATTTTTATCCTTCTACAGTCATGATTCAATATCATATATTTAATACCACATAAAATGCTTTAAAACTGTTCACATCCAGAGGTTCATTTCCACAATGTATATATATTTTTGTTCTAGGTAAGATAAATCAGAGAGTCTCAGTAAAATATGATAAGCAAACCCAATTTTTCTCATAATAAGTATGATGTATCTGAAAGTTTTATTATCAAGCATTGGAAAATTCTGTTGCATAGTTTTGTGAAAATTGATTAAAAGGTTCATTCCTAATATTGCTGTCAAAATGGGTTCGTTACCCATTGTGTTTCTTTGCTTTTTCTTCTTCAGTCTTTGAAATTTGGGGTTATTTCCTATCATTATCTGTTATTACCATTACTGTAGAACAGAGATAGACAAAATAAAAAGAACTAAACCAGTCGATGCTACTACTGGCTGTGTCCTACGTAGTATAAAGGAAAGGAGAAATTTTATACCTGGTTTACTTGATTTCGTTGTTGTTATATGTGCCATTCTTGATGGGAGGTTTTTTTGTTTTGTTTTGTTTTGTTTTGTTTTTAATTAAAAGAAGAACTTTAAAAGCCTACCATTCTAAAGCCCAGATAACTGTCCAGTTTCCTTTGAGTTTCTTCACTGTGTAGGCATGGCCAGTAGCAAAGTCAGCATCTTTTCCCAGCATCTTTTTCATCCTGTATGCCCATGGCCAAATCAAGAAATGAAGGGCCTCAGAGTGGAACTTTCTATCTGAATTGTCTGCTTAGGTTCTTTGCACAGTGTAACTGGAAAACTCTCTCTTTTAGTTAAGTGAAGAGATGCTGTGAGGAATTTTAGCCAAGAAAGGAGATTAAGGTGTATATACAAGGTGTAAGGATCATTGGGGATAAACTGAGAGCTGGTTCAAGTATTGTGTAAAGCTTTATTATTTGTATGTTTCACTTCCCTGAAATTTACAGCTAATCTCCTTGTTTGTGCTAGGCTTCAAGCTAATACAAAAGGACACGTGTAGGTTTCTCCAGGTGGGCTCATCGCTCACTCCATCCTCTTAGGTGTCCACTCAAGTCATCTGATTTCAGGTAGGCCTCCCTGATCACCCTGCGTAAAATAGCACCCTTACCTTTCCTCAGAGACCACCCAGCGTTCCTGAAACCCTTTAACCTACTTCTCCATAGCACTTATGATATGGCAGGGTTTTGCTTATAATACCTGCCTGTTCTGAGAGGAAGTCTTTATGCCATTTTGTCTACTGCTTTATCCCCAAGTCAGAATATGCCTGATACATAGTGGGTGCTTAATAAATATCTGCAGAATGAATTACTACAGATACATAGCTATGCTACTAATTAGAGCACCCCTTCCCCAATCGAATAATTTATAGTGCTAAGCAAGTTAGAGAGTTTTACTCTTATATTCTCATTCTTATAATAGGATTCGGAAGTTAGCAAATGCCCACTCTCATTTTACAGAGTGAGCATTTGTGGACCATTTTAATGTTATATGTATAATAAAGACAAACAGAAAGCAGTATTCTGTTTTCACCTGAGCAAAAATTTCTAGAATAGAGGTGGCTATTGTTGTTTTATTGTGGGGGAGGGGTGCAGCTAAAGTTTCTGAGCTGTTTTCCCCTTTATCTGAATAAAAAGATAGAAACGTACCAGAATATGAGGAAAGACACTGATCACATAAATACCCCTCTCCCTTCTCTCCTCCACAAAGCAATCAATGAAATGTAATCATATAGCAAATCGATGCCATGTTAATAGAAGTAAGATTGAATATTTGCAACAAGGAAGCTATGTGATTTCCCTCTTTCTAATGCACCCACACTACTCAGTAACCTTAAAAAAAAAAAAAAAAAAAAGAGGCAGTAACATCAGACAGCCTTGTGATACTGCCCTGTATGATAAAACAGAGTTGAGTCTTCCACCCAAGAAATCCTGACTTAAATTCCAAAAGTGAAAAGCTAATCCTCTCAGTGATTTCAATGAGCTTGGTAGGAAACCTAGCTGCTTGAAATTATTATTTTAGTGTCTTCAGTTTCCAGGGTTAAATTGGCAGTGTGTCAGCTTTCCTATTGAGGGGCAGAGCCAACTTATTGGCCAGAAATTATCATGTTTTAACTTGGGGGTTCTTTACTAAAAATAAAACTAATACCTCTGAAGTACACAAAGCACTTTCAGATTCATCTCATTTGCCTCCGCTGCATTTTGTGTGGAGGTCCAGCCAAGGTTCTCCCCAATTTACTGACAGAGAAGCTGCCTGTCAGTTCAAGTTGCAGCTTCCTAAGGAACTTTGGTTTGGCAGTTCCTAAATAAATTAACATTTGCTGTTCAGTTTTTAGAAAGAAAAAAAAAAACAATAGAAGGAAAATAAGCAATCACTTGTAAATGATATAAAAATCTTCAATGAGGTTTATTATTTTGTAAATATTGTTGTGTATCTTTGTTCTAAATTAAAAGCTTTTGGATAGCTTCTCCTACTACTAACTTCCATGTGATCTTGGGTAAGCCACTTAATTTTCTGGACTTCTTACCCACTCTGTGCCTCAGTTTTCTCAATTATAAGGTGAGGAGGGACTTGATGAATTTCTTTGGCTCCAAATTTCATCATTCTAAAATACTGGATTTGAAGACTATAACTTCAGGGGGTATATAATAAATTGGAGCTGATATTATTTTTATTATTAATTATCACTACATAAGTGTCTGACTAGAATTATTTAACAACCTACTCAAAATTATTCATATTACCCAGGTGCAACTTTAAAGAATGGTCTCTTTATTCATGATTCAGTGTGGCCGATTCACAATTCAACAATAGCTATGTTTAAAGACTTAGGAGAATATATAGTTTCCCTTACCAAAGTCTGGCTTAATAGGTTACATTATAGTTTAATATGAGGAGCTTAAAAAATATAGTAATATTAAGAGCAAATTACTAATCTGATGTAGTTAAAACAATGGCATACTTATGTTCTGACTAAAAAGTTACAAATATGATATCGTGTTTATGCATAGGAAATGTGGAAAATTTTTAAAGTAAAACTCAAGGTAGTATGTTCACTCACTCACATAATCAATAGTGATTATAACTTTGTTTAAAATGTGTGTGTTCACTGACCAAACTGGAATTAATTTTGGGACCATAAGAGAGAGTTTGCTGGAAAAGAAAAATAACATCCATTTTAGTTACATTCCTAATATTTTTTAAAACCGTAATAATATTCTATCTCCCCCATTCTCCAAATAAAAGCTGGTGTAAATATGCAATAAATGGTGAAACTCTTTCTCTATTAATCTTAAATACTACATTTTGGCATATGCCACCATACCTACTCGCCTGGGTGTTCCATTTTTTTGCAGCACTGTGCTTAATTAAATCACCAATTTTTTAGCAAATTCTCAGGACCTTGGATCTTACATTCTAATTAGGCTGAGCCTGACGTCACAAATGGCCCACCAGGAAGTATTATAGCACCTGTATTATATCCAAGAAGACAAGAGTTTGTGAGTCTTTCAGATGAACACAGCAATGACCTGTGGTGCATCCCCCTGCGGGTTTGTAAGCGACTGTGAAGCGCTATTCCAATAGGAAGGACTGCATTAATGTGACATTAATAATCACCGGTTTGAATCTGGGTCACTTCAGCCATGACTCAAAGATCAAACGATATCAGATGGTAATGAGTGTGTGAAAGTACTGCAGGAAGACGTTCCATTTCTTAATGACACCTTTGTGGGCCTTCTCCGTGACTGTTAGAGGGCGGAATCAAAATAAAGCCGCTCATGTCCCCTGGTCTGGAGGCCAGCCCCTCCGGGTTACAGCTGGCGCACTTTTACTGAGGTGTTTCAGGAACCGTTCACTGTGGTTTCTGCTGTTGTAGCTCCTTGAGTGGATATACAGAACCTTTCATCTCTGGCACTTATTCTGACCATGTATTTCAAAGTGATGGCAGCTCTCTTGCGTGTTCTCTGCCATCTTTTCTCTGAAAAGTAATGAGAAATTGCTTACAAATAAATGCGTGTTAACCATTTAATGTTAAATTTTCCTAGTTTTGTTTCAGTTCGGGAACATCATTTTCATTTTGATACACCTTTATGGAGCCCTGTGGTGTGCCAGGCACTCTGTTAGGCTCTGGGAATACAAACATTAAATAAAAGAGGTTCCTGCCTTGAAAGAGCACACTTTTTTGCAGGGAAGGAAGGCATTTAAGCACTTACTTGCAAAATATTGTGGCAGGGGCAGGAATAAAGAAATGTACCAGATAAAATAGAGTCGCAAAGGCAGAAGTCGCCTGTTCTGTGTGGATTGCTGAGGAAGGCTTCCAGGAGGAGGAGGAGGAGGAGGTGGTTGAGCTGGGTACTAACAACTTAATAGGAGATGGCCAAACCATTAAATTGGAGAATGACCCAGGCCAGGCAGAAAGACAGTATGGGCAGAGGCAGGAAACAGAACACAAGCATGATGCTCAGTGAATTGCAAGTCTTTATATTTGACTCTAAGATTAATTATGGTTTGGTCATGGACTTATTGCCACCTTTAGAAAACCTAAGTTTCAGTCAGAAAGTCGATGTGAATTTTGACAACTTTAACTGTAATTCTGTCTTTTTTATGTGGTTGACTTTAAACTTCTGAGTAAGTACCTTCTATCCTTAAATGCCGCCTCTACTTGGCCAGCCTACCAGGTATTTACACTTGCGTCTTTTCATTGTTATGTTGGTACAATCTAAATATATTTACTCTTCAGTTTCACTGTCAGGTTTCAATTTCAGCCTCAAGTGCTCAGACAACATTCTATAATGAGTGTTATACTTTTATGAGATTAGCTTTAGTACTGCTGTAAGAGCTTTCCATGACGACTAATGGTTGGAAAAAAAGAAGCGTGAATGTCACCAAGTGGCTTCCATGTGTGTTTTATTGTGTTGGTATCTCGGTTTTTAAGCTAAAAACAAAACAAAACAAAACAAAAACCACCTTACCAAGCAAAAATAGCAGACAATAGGGATGCACTATTTTCTTCATTTCCTGATTGTTATTTCTTGAACTCCTATTTAGAAAACTATGATTCAGCTGAAAAAAGAAGCCATAACAATATAATTTAAAATACTGTACTTGTAAAAGGAAATTATATATGTTTGTTTTTTAAAGATATACTCAATTCTTAAGTTGGAAGGTTCCCCTGTGTTTCAATATGTGGTTCTTCAATGTGGTGGTACTAAAATAGTGATTTAACATCTTTTGGAATTCCTGCCATCTATTGTTCATTGAGCAGTCGGTACATTTTCAGCCAGTCTGGCATGTGATAAATATTTTGCAGCATATGTGGCTGAACACGCCAATTTCAAAGGGCTTTACAAGCCTTAATTAATTTTCACAACAGCCAGATGCCCTGTGCTTTATTAATGGGAAGCCCACAGACAGTAGAGCTCAGAGTGTTCCGAGTCTTCTAGCAAAGTGGTTTTCAAACTTTTGGGGGCCACCTGAACACAGTTCTCAGACACAGCATTGTCTGAAACGCCCACATGGAAAGTGGGGCTGCTCTCGCTGGGAGGCAGAAGAGGGGTTCATTCTAAAAGGGGTGCGAGGCTTATCAAAACAGAAAAAGAACACAGATGCAAAATTTGAATTTCAGATAAACAACACTTTTTAGTATAAGTGTGTTCCAAATATTACAAATCTTTACAAAAATTGATGTCTATCAGAAATTCAAATTTACCTGGGTGCCCTGTATCTACCTGGCAACTCAAAGCTCCTGGCTTTAGGCCCACCATCAGCCACGTGGGATCCTGGTTCTTTGAAGACAGTTTTTAAACCACAGATAGAAGATATCTGCACAGATGCTGAGAGAGAACTAATAATAAGATCAGTATCATTCCTGGGCTATGTTAGAGAATCTCCATGATCAGGCATTTGTCACTGTGCATGAAAATTTTAAAGAATAACTGCCTTTCTTTTTCTTAGGGTAAAATATTTTAGTTTATTCATCTTTGGGAGCAATGTGTGTTAAGTCACCTCTTCATAAAAGTCAGCAGTTTAACTCCTGTGAGTAAGAAGAACTGATGGTATAGTCAGAATTGCAGGTTGGCCAAACAGAGTCCATTAACATACAGAGAAAAATGGACGGGAGCTTTGAGGATGATTTGAAAGCGGCCCAGGAGAACGATGTCTCCCTTGGGCTGCTTCTTGTCTTTTGGTCTAGTTGGCATATACATGTGTTTGTGGCCCTGGCTCGATGACAACACCCATTAAAATAATTGGGTTATTTTGCTCCAGTATGTTAAAGCAGCCCTTGGATAGCGCTCTCATTTCTCAAACCAACTCATCCATGGAGTATTACTTATTTGGCCATTCCAGTTCTCAGTGTAACTGAGTACAGTCTGATTAGTGATCAGAAGCCGTAAAGTTTGTTCAGGGTGAAACAGTGCTCCAGCCCTCAAGGGGCTCCCGGGATTAGCTGGTGGAAAATATTTTTTTTCAATATACAAGAAACTGAGGACCCTCTTCTGGGTCTGTGGAAAACCAGGTGCTTTGGGTTTGATGCCCTGCTGACTCTGTATGCTGTTTGTATTTGCAAAATGTTAATAGTGGTTTATTTCACAGTGGTTAGATTAGGAATGGTTATGATTTAATCACTTGCCCTTTTTTCAATTTTTCCAAAGTTTGTGCTAGAACTGTGTTACTTTTAAAATCATAAAAACATTAGTGATATACAGGGTGGGGGAGGGTGGGCTTATAGTTGTTCATATGGGAAATAATACAATAATTCATAAATAATAATACAAGAATAAACTCTGTGTTTTGCTTACCCACAACTGTAAACCTACTTTTGCCCCACCCTGTATTTTAAACATTTCTCAGAGGGGGAAAAAAAGCTCATAAACAATGTTACCATTTTTAAATATTTCAAAACAGAAATCATCTGGGATTTAGATAATACTTTTTTAAAATTTGCAAATGCTTATATATGTTTGAAGGTTAATTGCAATGTGAAATCTACCCAAATTATTTACACTTAAAATTTACCTTGCATTCATTCATGTATTCATTCATTAACCCTATTGAAGACATAAGTGTAGACATATTCCTATATATCACAAGAAAGGAGGTGGTGGATGGGAGGAAGAGGAAAAGGAGATCCAGAGATAGGACCCCTGAGCTGCATCCTTCAGGGCTTGACTCTGTCGGGGGCTGGGCTGGGCTGGGCTGGGGATGTACACATACAGGTACATCTGAAATAAGAGGGATGGGCCTCCACTAGCAAATGAGCTCTCTTGACATTCAGGAGGCTGTGTGTCAGCATCAGTACCTGAAGATCACCGAAGTGCTCTTTGTACCCTTGCACCAGAAAAACAAGTGCAAGCTCCCAGCCCAGGAGCTGGCCAGAAACACCGCCAGTCAGAGCCCCCGGTTGTTTCCACACACGAGGCCGGGCCACGGCCTCCGCTCCTCCCTGCTGGCTTTAGCTACAGGCTGGGTTTGTGCTGGACAGTTTCATCCTCCCCTAGGCTGGTTTCAGGGATTTTGCTTTTAATGAACTATATAATACAAGCTACAGGGACATTTTCTTTTTTCTATTAGCATCTTTTTAAATTCCCATGAAGCAAGAAATAGCTTGTAATTTTATTCTTAAAATACCTCTTCATAAAATCCCTTTTACTGGTCTTTTTATGACTCTGAAACTCATATGAATCTGTAATATGGAAAAGCAAAAAATATTTGTATTTTTTCTTTTAAAATATTAACATGTGCAAAAAATTACCCATTGATTAGGTTTACCTCCTTTTCACGGTTCAAATAGGCTACATTTTACTCTGCATTTCTCAGTGACCTGATGAAGGTGGAATTTAACAGGCAATTTGAGGGGATTTGCATGATAAAGCCTAGGAAATTAAAGGTTTTGTATTTGCTAAGAGAACCTTTGGGTTAAGGTTCAATTCACACAAACTATCGCATATTAAATTAAACTGAGTTATTGTTGACATTAATATGTAAATGTTTGTGAAAATAATCTCCCAAATAAACAAAACAGTTGCATTAAAATAAAGCTAAGTATTTTTCTTCTTTAACTATATGCATTAAAATTTATATAATAATTTTCAAGAACTTTATAAACAGAACTTTTTACTTGTTAAAATACACATTTGGATTTAATCCACAGAAATAAAAACATGAAAGAACTTTTTAAAACTTGTATTTTTCTTATGAATCAACTAGGTGTTTTCTAGAAAGAAAAACATGAATGTCATTTGGAATTGCCTGATCACAACTCTGGGAGCTGCTGAAATCAAATAAATGTCTTGATCAGTTGAGCTTCCAGATGGAATTTTATCTCAGACCAGCACAGCTTCTTTCATACTTTAGGACTCCTGTGATTTTTATCACAAAATCATGTCATGCCCTATTTGAAAGGCAGCCACTTAAGCGTGGACTATGACAATTGTTTAACAGTGCATAGTAAAACAAATAATTTCTGACTCAGGGAAGGGAGCAGTCTCCAGCTGAAACTTCCAGGGTAATTCAGGGAGGTGGACATAACCACCCAGGTGTCTTGGAACTACTCCAACTTGAATTGGCTAATGAGCTCTTAAGGCTGAGTGAGGCCTCCCTCCTCTGCTGGTTTACTTGTCCATTAGCTCCGTGCCACCTAACATCACGCTGGGACATTGATTGCACATTGATGCACAAAGGAATCCCTTGGGTTATACAGTGACTGTCTAGTCCATAGCAGGTGCCCTCTGCGGGACTCTCATTTCAGAATCCCGTGACCCAATCTTCCAGCTGTACCATCCAGAGCGGAATGTCCAGTGCCACACTGCTCATCGTTAACAGGAACCTTGGTGCAATGATATGGTTCCATTATCGATCCACCTGTTCAGGGATTACGTACATCACCACCGAGGAGTTAATTGGCCTTGTTTTAAGTGTCATGTTTAATTGCACAGGGCGGCAAAGGATAACAAGTGACTGCTTTTTTTCCTTCAAGTCTGTGTCTCATTTTTTTCTCTAAGACTGATGAACAATAACAGTTTTCTTAATCGGTATAGCTGGTGCCATAAGAATGACATACAAACAGAAAAAGGTTACTGCTATCTAAAATCTGAGTTAACCAGTCCTGAAAGTTATATACAGCATGTACTTAAACTGACTTGCTCACAGAAAGCCTCCCGAATCCAACAGGAAGAAAGGAGGCACTAGATGGCAGTCTTAAACAAACTTGGAATGACCTTCCTCTTAAAACAAATGTATTACCTATAAGCAGTCACTTCGGTTCCAGAGGAACTTGAAGTTGAACCCTACTTCATAAAAATTGCAAATTTAAGGGCACTATGAAGTTTATATCACAGAATTTTTTTTAATTAAAAATGATTCCACATATGCTTTAAAGGCCCATTGCTGAACTGCTTTATTTACAGTTATTTTAATGCCTATTTTAAATTTACATTTAAAATGTTATCAGGAAGTTTTTTCTGCAGTAGAATAGATTTCTTATATGCACAAAATAGAGTTAAATTGTCTTCCTGATCTAAGATGAGCTTCTTGAAAATACTGTCATTTTGTTTTTTCTATCAGGTATATTTGCCACTCTACCATGTATGCTTCCTCATATTATATGTTTTTATTTACACTGTGGGATTTTTGTCATTTAAAATAATGCAAAAATTGTTCCTTATGTTCTGAAGTATAGTGAAAACAGATACTATACATATTAGCAAATCCTATACAGCTCTCAAGGATGATTTATATGTTTAATTTATTTTTTTAGTTTCATCTCCAGGTGGGTGCTTTTCGGACCAGATTCATTCACAATGAACATTTAATGAATATTTTTTAAACACCAAACATAAGCAAATCACAAATTATAATTATTGTGTTTGAAGGTTGGAGGTGAAGATTTGTAGGGTTATAATCAGTTTCTCTTTGTGCTGTTTCTCATCTGTGTGTGTATGTGTGTAAAGGTGAATGCAGCCCTGGCTGGTGTGGCTCAGTGGATTTAGCACTGGCCTGCAAACTGAAAGGTTGCTGGTTCGATTCCCAGTCAGGGCACATGCCTGGGTTGCAGGCCAGGTCCCAGTTGGAAGCATGCCAATCAGTCAGGGCACCAATCAATGTTTCTCTCACATTCTCTCTCTTTCTTTCTCTCCCTCTCCCTCTCTTTCTCCCCCCCTTCCCCTCTTTCTAAAAATAAACACATAAAAATCTTTTTAAAAAAGAGATGAATGCATGACCTACCTAATGGTAAATACCCCTTATACTTCTTACCTACTTTCTGTCTTGGACCTTGATGTCATTTTGAATTAGTGTATCATTGTAAGATGGAGAAAGTGTGATTAAAAATAATTGAAGTATTTTTTTTAATTTATTGATTTGAGAGAGACAGAAGCATTGATTTGTTGTTCCACTTATGTATGCATTCATTGGTTGATTCTTGCATGTGTCCTGACCAGGGATTGAACCCTCAACCTTGGCATATCAGGACAATGCTCTAACACAGAAAGGCCAGGGCTGAAATTTTTTTTGAATCAACAACAACAAGACATCTAAAATTTAATTCCATTTAGGAAATACTCAGAAACAATCTGGCAAGACTATAAATTTCTACAGCAGAATGTATCCTAGTTAACTTTTATAAAGGAAGTTCATAAAGGACAGTTCTATTCAGGAGGGGTCAGTGCTGACTTTGGGAGTCATTAGAAATTATACACATAAAGAGTGTATCCTACTCTTAATAGAATGTCTGGCAGAGACTATATACTCAATATACAGGGTCCACAAATACCACCTCTTTTTCATTATAAAATTGTAAGCATGTAATTCTGTAACATAAGAATATCACACTCAGGCACACCATATGACATTTTAAGTGAAATGTTCAAATTGCTGTCCATCTGGTGTGAGACATCCACATACCCTACCAACCACACTCAAACAGGCGTTACTTCTGCTGGAACCTGGGTATTGTATACCAGTTGTGTCCATCAGGAGCATTTGGATTGACAATCTGCATATATTTGATTAAAAAGGCTTTAGAGAAGGGTTTTCATAAGTTTAAATCTGTTGGAAATTTCATTATGTTGATACCCCTATAAGGCCAGTTAATTCCATTGCATACAATTAAATAGTGATCATCTTTTTGCCCCTCATCTACAGAAATTAGAATTGTAAGGAGATTAGCTAACTCTTTGACAAGGAGGATGGCAGGCGCATTCGTCCAATTCATTAGCCTCATATCTCCATAACTCTGCTAAAGACATAATCTAAGTCATCTCTTTATATTGTATCTTCTGCACTCTGAACTTCGAGGTTCTTGAGAACTGTAGGCTACTCGTTTCTATTTTCATTTTGGGTTTTTTTTTTTTTTATTTATTTCTTTTTAGAGGTGGAAGGGAGGGAGAAAGAGAGGGAAACATCAATGTGCAATGATGGAAACATTGATGGGTTGCCTCTCAAACGCCCCCAACTTGGGACCTGGCCCACAACGCAGGCATGTGCCCTGACCAGGGATCAAACTGGCAACCTTTTGGTTTGCAGGCCAGCACTCAGTCCACACACCAGCAGGGGCTTGTTTCTACTTTTAAAACCAAGCATATAGCATGGGCTTTAAAGTTTTTTACTTGATGAGTCAATAAATGTGAAGAGCGAAGTGCAGTGTGCCAGACCCTGGGGAGGGCCTCGGCCCCTGTGAGAGGGCCACTGGTCATCTCTCCCTCCCCGATGGCCGAAAACAGCACAAAGTTTGATAAAGGGAGAGAAAGAGATGGATTGGGGTGGGGGGGGGGGTTCTTCAATTTAATTAAATTTAATTAGAGTTGAAGATTGCTTTTAGAAACATGCTCTCATTTGATCCTGGTAACAAACTGTGCGTCAATTGTCTCGTGTTAGAAATGAAGAAGCAGGTTCCAGGTGGTTGCGAGAATCACTGCGGGTCCCACTTACTAAATGGTAGCGCCATGAGAATCCAGGTCTTCTTACGCAAGTCCAAGGGCACTCCCAGTCTGCTTAGACCAACTCCTGGGCCCACACTGAGACACCAGTCGCACAGCCACCTCCCCCTCCAGCCATTCAGTTCGCCATTACCTGTCCTGAAACCTGCACCATCTACATCGATCCTTCTGGCTCAATAGCTTCAAAAACCACGTAGTCACCCAGACTGGACACGTGGACATTATCCTCAACTCCTCTTTTCTTTTTGCCATTCATTCAGCCAGAATTCCTATCTAATTTACCTCCTAGGCATTTCTGGAACCAGCCATCCTCTTCTCTCCAAAGTTCTATCTTTTATCTTAGTTCCCTAATTCGCCATCCAGGCGTCTGGTCTGCAGTCTTGCCCTCTCCGCACTCAGAGTGATCTATCTGGCATGAAAAGCTGACTGCCATTTCTTTGTTCAAATTGTGCTTCCCATAGGAGCCTTCATGGCCTGGCTCTCTGGTCCCTGCAGGCATCTTCCGACCCTCCCTTGCCTTAACCATCCAGTAACACAGGCTGGATTAGAGCGTCCCACAGAGCTCGCTTCAGTTGCCTCTTTCCAGGCCAGAGACACACTGCCCCACCTCCCCCGCCGCACCCCCCCACCCCATCTCCAGGATGTTATTCAGACGAAAGCAAGAGACTTAGCGAAAGGCTTTCCAGAGGGCAGCTGTAGCTCTTCTTTCAGTTCCCTTTGCTGAGTCTTTCTCCAGCACCCTCTTCTCACTAGCCCCTGGGATCCTGAGGTCAGAACTGGTATCAAAAGAGAAGGCGGAGGGCAGGGGGTGCTGCGGTGGGGTGTGGGGGAACGCGGGGGGGTGGGGAGAAGCTTAGGAAACTGGCTATGAGTGAAAGCAATGAGGTAAAAAAAGCATCTGTAAACAAATACAGCAACAAACGGGTAAAACCACAGTGCTGGCCTAGATCACCACTCAGGAGGACTTGCTACTTTGGCTGCTGGGGCGGGCGTAAAGACATAACCAGGCCTTCCTTCTGGTTTACCTCTTCCTTGTCCCTGTGCCCTCCGAGGATCCCGTCGCAATTCCACTCTGCTTTCTTTAACACCAGTTCATCATGGTCTTTCTGACCTTCGAAAAAGTACCGCTTGGGAGATAGGAGGGGCAGTTTTGAGGTGGATCACTTGCTCCCATGCCCCTGGCTCAACTCCGCTTTTCCCAAAACACACCTTGTTTCAGAGAGTACTTCCTGAAGTCTCTTGGTTCTCATGGTGACCCCAGACCACCCTTTTCACTCAACCTGCTGTCCCCTCTCCCCAGCTTGCTGCCTGACTGAGTTTGGAGGACACCCTTAAAGCTTTTGGGAGCTGATGGCCATCCTCGGGCATCGCCCACCACCCTGCCCTGCTGGCCAGTGTTTGCTCAGCACAGAGAGCGCTGCTGACCCTAGAAGTCACTGATACCAATGGCAACTCAGATTTCACCAAACCTGATGACCCCAATTAAGATATTAATATAATATTTGTATTTGTTCCTGATGGGACTCAGATACTTATGAATAATATTTTTAAACATGTGGATATCTATGTTAACTCCTTTTAAGATTCTTTGTTTACTTTCTGTGTGCTAGTGTTAATGTTCTTGCCCCAAATACAATGTATTTAAATAAATGCAAATTGAATGCAGGTTAATCCTTTTAGCAGTAATTGAATTATTGTCTTTTATTACCCAGTGCCATTGAGCTCTATATGTGGATACATTACAGTAAATGGATCCTTTCATTTTGTTTACATTCCATTAGGACTTTGCAATCCAAATAATTCTGCAATTGGCAAAAAAAATAATAATAATTAAATTAAATTTTCTTACAATTAACTCTTTTGAGGATATTTCTTTGACTACTTCAGTGCAGTTTAGGAAATGTTTGTATTTGTAGGTTTTAAAATATGACCTTGAGAAAGAGTTCGATAGCATTTTGAGAGGGATATTTTTCATAGCAGGAGAAGGGTGGCATGATGAGTTCAATTTTCTTGATGTTATTTCACTTTAGAATTGCTCCATATTTATGGTGACTGTACATCCTGGTTTAGGCTCCTAGCCCCAGTGTAATTAATTGCACTTTAAAAGTGCCCCATTTATACAAACTTCTCCTTTGAAATTAAAAAAAAAGTATCCTGTTTTGCATGATAAATTATATGTTCCTTCAATTCACATTCTATTTATTTATCAAACACTTGATCAGGGTTTTTGTCTGTAATTAGTGTTGCAAAGAAATGAAAAAAATTATTGGCCTTTTAAAAACTCGAGTACTTACGTCATTTGAGAAAAAAGTAGTACGTATTCTTGCCCATCCTGCTGGAACTTGGCTTACCAGAGGCAAGTTTCTTTTCGTGACAGTAACTTAGCTCTTTATCTTCCAGAGCCATGAAATTGTCCCAGAAAGCAATTTAAAATTTTTAATAAAGTCTGCTAAAATTTGAATCCAGACTGTGTCTTTTTTGGTGACCTAATGTTTCTAGGCATCAACTGTCTTAGCAGTAAAGTTTCTTCCACCTTTATATAATGTACATAATTTATTGTTTCTCATTTCCTCCTGTGATTTAGGGAATTGAAGCCATCCTTCATATGAGACTGTTTGCATCTCCTCTCCACGTGATGAACCTCACGTTTGAATTTTACCTTTGTGCGGCTGCCTGCAGGTCCTTTGTCTTACTTTGGTTCTTTCTATCAGTTATCGAGGCCTTCCATCTTTGGTTTTTCTTACCTTTATTCATTTCTTATTTCTTTCACTTCTAGTTTAAATTTTTTTTACTTCTTACTTCTTTTTAAGATATCTTCCAGAGGTGCTTTGTTTCAGAATTTGCTTTTGATTTCAAGTACACTGTAGCACGTTAGCAACTTGTCTTAACTTCCTTTAGCTGTAATATGTAAATAGTGTAATTTGAGTCTGCCTTTTAAAAAAGGTTATCAATATCTTTTACATCCTCAAATTGAATTTCACTGCCATCCACACACTCTGGAGAGGTTTACCTCCTCCTCCTAATCTTTCCCTTTGTAATATTACCACGTTAGCCAATATACTTTAATTTTCTAATACAATAAATGAGATAAGGTATCTTTGCCTTTTAATTGATTTGAAAAATGGGTGAGACATTACATTTTCACCTGTTTATCTTGGAGCAGCCATAAGATGGTCGTTCAGTGATTGTGACAGATTCCCAGACTGTGATTTTGAATTAGTCATATACCTTGGCCATCCGTAGAGATAACTTTTCATAGTTACTGCACATAAGCATGGAGTCATTATCCTTTAAAATGGGCATCTAAAATGGAAAATAAGGTAAATTTCATTTTACACTCTGATGAAGTCTTTAGTGAGGATATGTAATGTACATATTAGCCTGCAATTCAAAAGTATTTCGGGCTTCTAAAAACATGACCTTGAAATTGAAACCACACTAGTTCATTCTCGGACAGAATAGAGTTAACTTTCCACCGTAAATAACTTATTTCAAAACACATCTCCTTCAGTAAGCTATTCTATGACTGAGTGTTACAAACGCTGTAAGTTCAGTGTTGTAGGAAAACAATAGTATTCAGGGGAGAAATTTGGGTGGAGTAACAGGAAAGCTTCGTAGAAGAAAGAAGGTCAGAGGAGTGAGGGGGTGGTTCGATAGCGCTTTCTTAACGAAAAATGCCTTTGTCTGCCTGCGGCTTTTCTATTGTGTGGGGTTTTTTTTACTTAATCTTTTCCTAACAAACACACACAAAAGAAAAAGAGAATAAAGGTTATTACTAAATATATAGTCCCATTGTTTTCTCAGTACCCACCATCTTGCTAGAGCAGACGACAGTTTATTATTAGAGGTAGGTATTTGAAGGATGTTGGTTTGATAAAGTATAACCCCTGAGCCGCTTCCCTAACATGATCTTCCTAATATCTTCAAAACGGTTCTGAGGCTTATCTCGTTCTAATCTTGTCTGGCAATGTGACAAATGCCTGAGGGAAGTGGGAAGGATATAACCTGTCTTCAGAGATTTATAGCATTTCAGGCACCACAAATCCTGCAAGACATTTTTGTTCTTTGGGGGGATAGGACTGCATTAATATTTTTTATATTAATAACATGAATTAGCAATATGATTACTGGTTATCAGTAATAGTGCATGGTTTTTTTTTGCACCAAGATGGTGCTTTTGACCGGCCAAGATTTAGGGATATTTTTTGCAGAATCAGCTGCACATTCATTCTTGCCTTACCTTCCTTGGTAACAAACAGTGGTGGCCATATGACATATGACTGTCCAGGCCTGGGATACTGGCTTAGGCCATGACAAAGCACAGATGTGACTAAACAACTGCCTAGTCCAGAATAAAATACAGAAATAATCAATGCTTGTGTTGAATGGAAAATTGGCTCACGTAGTCTCTCTCTCACTGTCTCTGACATTGTTTCCATACTATTCAACAAATAGTCCCAGACAATAGAAATGATATAACTAAATTTGAATACTGAGTTCAAAGACAAAGAATAACTAACTATATGTTGAAAGAGTTCCCATTTTATCTGTAGTATCTAAAAATTTAACTCCCCACTTAAATTTGAAGAACTGGTTCCTATTTGCTTCTTGTCCCGTGTGTATAGAACTATGTATGGGTTAGCACATTGATTTTGTGAAGTAATGTTTAGGGAACGTGGATAAAATTGCTTTATCTGCCTGCTATTTGAATATTGTAGGAAATCCTTCAGCACAGGCTCCAAACTTCACACCTGGAATGTAGCTTCCCCGCTGTGGGAACTTTATAAAAGACCTGCAGGATTATGGTCAGTCAAATCAGGTAGAAACAATACCAGAGCCAAAGGCAGGTCAGTTACTTATATCTAAGAAATGAGAGATGTTTCCTTTCATATAGAAAGCCTTACATAAGTTTTATTTTTGGTATATTTTAATTAGGAAGATGCATTTAAGCATCTTAATACCAGGATAACTCTTCTGAATATAAGGCCTCTGACAGCTCATGTGGATTATATAGGTTGACATTTTCTAAAAGCCACCAGTAAGCAGTTTGAAATGGAATATGATGGCAATGACAGGGAAGAAAAATATTTTTCTGTAGGTTTTTTTTAATCCTCACCCAAGGATGTTTATCGATTTCTAGGTAGAGAGGGAGGGAGAGGGAGAGGGAGAAACATCAGTGTGACAGAGAAACATTGATTGGTTGCTTCCTGTATATACCCCCACTGGGGATTGAACCCGCAACCTAGGTATGTGCCTTGACTGAGATTGGAACCCGCAACTTTTTGCTGGATGGGAGGCCCCTGCAGCCAACTCTGGACTCTTGCCAGGCCTCTGCAGGAGTTTTGATGCATGTTTAGCACATCACAGGGGCCTGAACTCATTGTCCTTTGATTTTCTTTGTGCAGCTAGAGGTGCTTCTTTTTCAAAATGCTTACTGCTCCCAATTTCTTAGTTTTCTACAGAAATGTGCCCTCTACAATGCAGCCTGAAAGATAGGACTTCCACAGGGATTCTAGCCAGTAATACTGTAATAACTACATATGGTATGAGATGGGTCCTGGGCTTATCAGGGTGATCGCTTCTTAACTTATACATAAATGTTCAATCACTATGTTGTACACCTAAAATTAATATAGTACTGTGTGTCAACTGTAATTGAAAAGTATTTAAAAAAAGAGTTTATTTTTAAAAAGCTGGGACTTCTCACAAATGAAAAATATATATAATCAATCATGCAGTGTAGTATACACGGTTCAGTGTTGGGGTTTTGTTTTTTTAATTTCCTGCTTGTTTGCTAGCTCTTTGACTAAGAAAATTAACTAATTCAATATACTTGCACTTCCAACAGTGGCTTCTGCCTTCTCAGTATAGCTCCCTTGGCTGCGGTTCGTACCGTATCAACCATATACATCAACTCTGGCTCCTCCATGGGAAAATGAAGTCCTTTAAAAGAAAATAAGGTCATAAAAGCCAAGCAATAGCACTTTATTACTTTCTATAAGAAGACTTTAACAACAGAGCATTTCTTTGTAGCTTAGTGACCCAAAGGCAACAGCAGTGCCCGTCCAGGCGCGCTGTGGGCCAGCGCCCACTCCTGGCCAGCATCTGCTCGGGGAAGCCCAGGGTGCAGCCGGCTGGGGTCCCAGACAAGCAGCGTCCTGTTGGAGACCTTCACTGCGTTTTCCACAACAGCATCGGAATTTTCCTAAGGCAGTTTCACATCTGGAATTTTAAAGAAAGTTTGCCCTTCAATAAAATGGTAGTAAATCTTAGGAAACATTGTGCAATTTTTTTTGTTTTAATTAACCTGGCATTTCTCTACTAAACCATTAACAAATTATTGGTTGTGCCCTCCCTCCTTTTTTTTTTTTTTTTACCCTTAATGGTAATAATAGACAAAGAGAAGAATTATGAAATGCTTTCTTGTGTGTTACTTTTGAATTAAGGTAGCTTAAGTATTTCACAGACTATCCTTTACATTTCTTCCCTAAGAATATGTATGCACTGATCTAAGGCATAGACATTACATTTTATTTATGCAAAATGGCATCACTTTATTATGAAGATGTAGATTTTGTATGATCGGACAATATTGAAACACATTTCTAATGGGCAGCTTGTGTGTGACATGTCTTTACTCAGTCTGTAAAGACACTGACTTCCCGAGAAGCCTCATTTGGAGGCTGCCGTCACTACAATATGCCAATTACTAAGCACTTGGAGTATCTGTCTAAAAGCCAATTTTAATGACTGCAGCCTGCTATTAGAATAGTCTCATCAAATTCTGAAGGCGACAGTTTATTATTTTAAAATGTCAAAGCTGTTCACTTTTTGATTGAAAAAATTGTGATGGTTTTGGAATGAATATCTTCTTAGCGTGTGTTTGAGGAGCCTTTTTTATAGATGAAGAAAAACTTTGCATGGTGACATAAAACAGTCATGAAACCTAGAATTTTGATTTGCCGGTTTTATAAAAACAAGATGACTCCCACAGAAATCTCAGAATTGTAATAACTCAGGTGTTCCATGAATTGCGCATGACTGATAACATAAGGATGGATCGAGCCCTTCCAAGTCCTAAAGCAACTTTTAAAGAGACGAACCTGGACATCTTTAAAAATAGAGCATTTGCAGAAAGGGAGGGAGGGTGGCATGTGAGTAGGTGATATAAAATCTGGAGTTCTGTTTGCTATTTTGATTATTGATTTGCCTCCCACTTTTAAGGGATGCATATGTAGGGGGTGGGTACAAACTAGAGCTCCCTCTTCTCTTCTTCTAATGGACAGAGAGACCCAACCTACTTGAGTTTGCAAGTTATTTTAAATGCATTTTCCCAAACAATGTGACCAGTTACAGTTCACTTCTTCCTTCATCCAGTTAACAAACACTTAGTGAGTTGTTCCTCAGTCCAGGCACTGTTCCCAGGCCGGTCCACAGAAAGCTAAAGCACAAAGCCTGTGTGCTGAATGAACTGACTTTACTGAAAAAAGCATTCTGCTACTGTCTTGAACCCTCTTCAAGGCTTAGCTTGGCACAGCTAGGACAAGGTTCCTGTCACTGAATAGCACCCAGCAGTCACCACAGTGGTAGACATTAATGGCCTGTTGTCAGCCTGTGTCCAACACTGAGCTGTGAGCCCTTTGAAGGTAGGGCCACCTCCTAGCCAGGGGGCCCGGCGCAGTGTAGGAGTTCCAAAAGATGTGTGGAATAAATGCCTGCATTAGCCATTAGAATCCCTCTTTAAAGCCCATAATGAAGTTATGTGTTGCTGAAAATTAAGAAGTCAGGATTGACTATATAGACTTCTTGACTAATTGTAGAACTTACTTGTTCTGTCACTTAATAAAGATTTCTTGAGACTTGACCCTGTGCCAGACCCTAGTTCTGAATAAGGGTCAAGTGGCAAAAGTACAGGGCCAGAGCCAGGCTGCGTGTTTGAATCCTGGCTCCGACACTTGCTGGATAACCTCAGCCAGGTCATTTAACTTCTGTAAAGTGGAGGTAATCGTAGTCCCTCTTTTCAAGCGCTGTGGCAAGGATTACATTAATTGCTATATATACAGTGCTTAGACCCTATGTGGGTATTAGTTATTAGTGTCCTTGTGGCTGTGATGTTGGTGGCTATTAGAAAGAGCAAAGACAGCATCCTGGGAGATGAATGAAGCTAGACAGGTAGGAATTGACCAGGTCTCCCAGTTTGGGGCTTCATCCCCTGCCCTGGAAAGCCATTGAAACCTGTTAGGCTGCGTACAGGGGTGATGAAGTCTTTCTGTAGCTTTTTATCTCTGCCAACGCCAGAGAACCTCATTCAGTGAATTCAACAAGCAATTGCTTAAGGCACCCTTTTAAGTGGCCACTTGAACATAATCAATAGGGCTTTATGTCTGAATCACAGAAAAGAATATGGATTGTATTCAAGAAAAAAAAAGTAAATATTTGCCTGCTCATGGTAATATTGCAGACCTACCTTCGGGCTATTTGTAAAGAAAATCAAATGTGGTGATTAAATACTAAAAGGTGTAATTCTTTTTTCTTTCTGGGCCCTTTAGTATAATGGAAGGTTTATGTGCACTGGGAATAGGAGTAAGGTCACTGCTAATTCTGAATAATCAAGCAGCATATAAAGAAAATGTGTATAGAAATAATAGTCATTCTAAGACTCTAGAAGGATGATTTTACAAACTGTTCATTAATAAGTAATCTTTATTTTTATTGTTAAAATATTTAGAATGTATTAAAACTGACAAATATCTATTTTTTATATTTCAAAATTATGTGTTAAATCTTAAAAAAAAAAAAACGCATTGAGAAAATTTTCAGCCCTGAGCTCCTGTATCATCTGAAACTTGAGAAAACATTGGAAATAATTATTTTTGTGTTTCCTTATTTTTAATTATATATATATATAGTACTCAGGTAAATATACATTGTGAGAGGTTTAAAATTTTAGAGGTGAGGATAAGAAAAACAAAGAAAAGAAACATTGCTAAACAGATTTTATACTCCCACATAAAGATTATTGTTTTCCATACATTTGGACACAATAATACTATTTAATCCAAAAAATATTTGGACTAGGTTTATTCTGTTTTTCCTCTTTATTCTAATAGAAAGTGTGCATCCTAAAAGAGTTTGAAGATTTTTCTTTTTAAAGCTACACCCACAAGGATACTGGTAAATGGACCTTCCCATTTAAGTGTCTATATTGGACTACCTACTAAGATATTCTGGGTAAGGAAAAAAGTCCATTTTGATTTATTCACACTAGAGGAATTCTCATATTAATACCCATTATTGCCACGTGCCTCAGGGGAAGAGCTGATGAAGGAACTCGAACCTAGGTATAGAAGGAAAGTTGTATGTTGTAAAACCTCCGCCGTAAATAGAACTTGGATTGTTGGCCTTAATAAATTAATTCCCTTTAGTCTCTTGGGTTTGGCTAAAAGTCTCTTTTAAACTTGACACTTCCCTTTTAAATAGAAATTTGCCTTGCTTCATGTCACACTTTTGCTGTCTTATAGGTTTCTAGTTCCCCCATTGAATAACTGTGAACTGTTAGCAAGTCTAAAAGGTAAATATAGAAGTCATCTCCACCTTTGGGGCACATCAGCGTCCTATTCAGACTTTTTAAAAAGGAATATTAGAGAAATAAATTTCCATAGTTTTCTTGGAAATAGCATCTTTCTCTAGCTACAATTTTGGTCATTTTTGCAGGGTTTTGTTTAATTCTAAAAGTTTCCATCTAAAAATGATGAGTTATTTGACTTTTTTGTTTACATTTGCATTTTCTAATTTCTTTTTAGTAAGAATGAGAGGTGCTATGTAATGAGCACTTACTGTAATACATGCAAGACATATGCATTTTTCTCTCAGTAGTCATAATGATAAGCAAAATGACTTAAGTTGTAAGACCTTATATAGTATTAGCTTATTTAATGTGTCCCACAGCTTGATGGGTATTTTTATCATCCCCATTTCCCAAAGGAGGAAACTGAGGCAGATGTTCAGTGATTTGCCCCAAGCCACCACAGGTTAAGTGGGAGAAACAGGCTTAAACCCGGGGGGGTCTAACTGTACAGCCCGCTCTTGTAACAGCTGTGCTGTGGAATCTTTCACTCCATCATCACATTCTGATCGCCAGATATTACCTGCATTGTACAGATGAGGAAACTGGAGCTGAGAGAGGTTAAGTCACTTGCCCAAGATGACATAGCTGGGACGTGATGGAGCTGGGGAGAGACCCAGGTCCTCTAACCTAGAGCCCATGTGCTTTCTGATAACATAAACAATAGATATGTTTGTCTGGAAAAACATTTTTGAAAAAAGACACTGAGAGTGGCATGTAAGTAATCCCATTCTAAAACACCACTTCCCTGTGTGCCAGAAAATGTGTTGTGTTTACTCAACTTTAAAACGGGGTCTTTATGTACATTTCTGATAGAGCTCTTGCTTGTTATTGCTGCTCACAGCTGCCTAAACCCAACTCTTCACTTCCTCCCTCGATTCCTTTTTAAAAGGAGAGAGAGGATGCCTTCTTTCTGGCCATGAGGCCCCAGCACTGGTGACCCCTCAGGAATCAATGATGCCTGAGACGGCCCTGGGTCCTGCTAGTTCCTGCAATGCGGTGGCTGTGATAAGAATAAGGATAAGAATAAATGTAACTCGCATTTGTGGGGCACTTAATCTGTTGCAGGTCCTGGATTAAGCACTTTTCATATGTCGTGGTACTTGATTTCCACAGCCATCTATGGTAGACATTATCATTTTCTCCATTTTACAGAAGTAGAAAATAAGACATAATGACATTAGGTGACTTTCATGAAAGTATATGGATAGTAAATGACCACTAGAGATTTCTATCAGTATCTGTCATACTTTATAAAACCTATATTCCTAACTGCCGTGCCATTCTGTAGGTTTAGGACCGTGGCAATCACCCGTTGAGCATTACAGAATGAGAGTGGGCTTTTCTGGTGGGCTGAGGTAGTGTGGATCAGCTGCTTCTTACCAACTGGTTTTAAAAATTCAAAATCCTTTGTTACACTGATTCTGTCTCTGTCTGAGAAATGAATTGGGCTCTCACATTGGAACCATCCAAAAGCAGACAGTCCACTGGCTTCTTTTCGAAAGGGAGGATGTCCAAATAAACATCTCCTCTGTTAGGCCACACACAGAGAGAAGAACCCACTCGGAGCTATTGGCCTAATGTCTGTGCGTCTCTTCCCTCTGCTCTCCTCCTCCTCCGCTATTTATTTGCCACCACGCCGAGATGGCACCCTTATTCTTTACAGGTGGATCAATATTGACTGCCAGTCAGAGGAGACATTCACTCTTCCCATTTTGTAGGCTGCTGTGTAACAAAAGTTGCCTGTTTTTCTGGGGCCCTTCACATCTGCTAGCAGACCTGCCGTCGGAATTACCAGGAGCTTTGAGATGGCCAGTTCAAAGGAGTTTTGTTTGGAGCGCTCCCAGCTGTCTTCCTGTTTGCTAGGAAAGGAAAATAAGCCTCCTACACACAGGTATGAGACCCAGAAGGCGGATATGTGGTTCCGGGAGACATTTATTTCTCCATCTTTATTTTTTCTCATGATTCCTCAACATTCTGATGTGTGATCACAACCATCTGTACAATTATAGTTATTTAACCTACTGTAAGTTTAAAATTGAAGGTTGCATAGGTGCATATTAACAGGGGCGGTGCTGATAAATAAAAAATAGAGGCAGCTGATCACAACAGCATTTTTAAATTAATGAATGCGATTGGCTTTAATTATAAAAAAAATACATATGTCTAGCAGGCTTCCTCAATAAGACTCTTTTATGCTGACTGCGGCACATTTTTCCTCAAATAATTGCAGAGCTCAGCTTTATCATTAAGCAGATGGTTTCTATTAATTCCCAAAGAAAGTAAATGATTGCAATTAACCAAATACTCAAAACCTGAGGATTTTAGAGGCCAGTCCTACGACTTCAGACATGAATCTGTGTCACCCTTTTTTTAAGGGATACAAGAAGAGGAACCCTTCTGAAAATTTCGTTATATTTCCTACTTTCTATAGGATCTTTGACAGTAATTTCGAGAGTCCTCAAAGCTGTTACTGCTAAATCCCTGTTTCCTGGCTGGCTCTCAATTTTTATGGTTTTTGTCTCTTTATTTTTGTTGTTTGGGTAGTGCAGAGGGGTTTAAAAATATTCTATATACATTTGAGTTCCAGCTGAAAGAGTCCAAATACCCTGTACATTCAGGTAGTACCGTACAAGTTATTCATTTTAAACAAATGCTGCTTTGCCTCTGCCTTATTGTACAACATGTGTGAGACTCTTTCATTGGCACTTCCAAAAAAAGATAAACTGATGGAGAATATCCCCGTGCAAGTCCACCCCTCCAATTAAATAAACTAAGGTTCACAATGGATTTCTTCAAACTTACTGATGTTCACAAAATAATATTAATCTTCATTTTAAAGTTCCATCATTTGCCCAGCAGATTTTTGTTTCGGGGGGTGGGGGGCTACGTGTGTGAGGTGCTAGAGCTGGAAAGAGGAAGGATTTTGTTCCTGATTTCAAGGAGCTTGAAAAGCAGGTGCCAAGAAAGACATTGTGAACAATCTCGGTTCTGTGAGCTACATGGATGGACGCCTCTGCTCGTGGGCAGGTGTCAAGAACCAGAGCAGAGGTCATACTTTGAGCTAAGGCCAGGAGGATGAATAGAAGTTTCCCAAGGTGGCAAGGTTGGTGGGGGAGGGTGTACAAGGCAGGGAGGCCCCAAAGCAGGGTAGGTTCTGGAACCTCTCAGGTAATTAGATGTTGCCAGAGTGCAAATTTCAAGGGAAGAGTGTTGGAAGTTCAGGTGAGACTGGCCGGCTGGGGCCAGGTAATGATGCCCTTTTATGCCTTGCTACAGAAGAATTAAGATTTTATCCAGTGTGTGATACTTTTTGTGGCAGCAGTCCGGAGAATATTTAGGTTAGAGGAGGTGAGACCAGACTGGGGAGAGAAGTGAACAGACTATTGCAATATCCAGGATAGAGAGAGAAGTCCGTAGTGGCTTTTAGGTTTCCAGTTTAGGCAACTGTCGGAGGCAGTGAAGCACATTCTGTGAGGTAGGGAATGTGGAAGGAGAAGTCAAAGGCGGCCTTGGAGTCATCTGAGTGGAAATGGTCAGTGTGTAGTGGGGGTGGAGGGTGTGGGTGTCACATGGTCCAGGGCAGAAAGGAGACGGATGGCTTTGAGTCACAATAGGCTCTACCCTGAGAACTCTGCATCTGACTCACGAAACTATGTCAAGATAAGCTTAACAACAGATATTTTAACCGTTGTT
This sequence comes from Pteronotus mesoamericanus, assembly GCF_021234165.1. NCBI lineage: Eukaryota > Metazoa > Chordata > Mammalia > Chiroptera > Mormoopidae > Pteronotus > Pteronotus mesoamericanus. The sequence goes on from NW_026555310.1 coordinate 10,383,479, forward strand.
TCCCCTGTGTCTCTGACACGTTTAATGTGTATTCACACAAACCGCCTTTGGTGCGGATTCTGCTGTAGCTCGCTAGACATATGTTCTTACCCCTGACCCAGCTCCAGCGGCACCACCTGCCGCCACACGTGCCTGAGAACACTGGGAAATGAGGAACACTGGGGTGGCTGCGCATTGTTAACTAATGTTACTCCTAATGTTTTTGCCTTAGCTTCCTGTGGGCAGTGGAGACTTTTATCTAGAAAGCTTTTAGCCACACAAGTTCTCTCTCCTCTTACCAAATCACAGAACCTTCGGAAGCTAGGGTTTGCATTTTTATCACTAGTGTCAGCTGGAGGTGAGGTTGGACAGGACAGCACCTTCCTTCCACCTGAAATAACGACCTCCATCGGCTGCCCTTTCTCTCCTCCTCTCTGAAAACTGACCATTAAGGCCCTGCTCATTTTCCACCTCCACACCTCCTGAAAGTGAGCCCTTGCTCCTTGGAACTTACTGATAGTATTTTGTGCCCCTTATTTGCCACTTAGCTCCTGCTGCTTTGTGTAGTTAGTTATTCTGGTGTGCATGGATGTCTTACCCTCCTCGATCGAACTCCCTCATGGGAGTCCCCTGTCTCTGTCTTCTCTACTGTGCTTAGGAAGCACATAATAAATATGTTGGTGTCAACATATTAGGGGAATTTAAAGATATAGGATATATTTTTTTCCTACTACATATACTGTGGATGTTTAACCTTGATTTTCCTCTCCAACAAATTAAAATGGTCAGTTATAGGCATCGCTGCCCTTATTAGGTACATAATATTATTAATCTGAGAACCTTGGCAGAGGGTTTATGCAGTGCCTACCTTTTAATAATAATAACTCATATTATTTGAGCAATCATGATATTATCCCATTCAGTCTTTAAAAGTAGCATCACGAATTAGGCGTATCACTTTCTCCATTTGACAGATGGGAAAACTGGGCCTTAGAGAAGAGAGAGAACCTGTTCAGAGACACGCAGCTGTGGAGCGGCTGAGTTGGGACGTGTGCCCAGCTGGATTCAGCTCCAACTCCAAATCCTGGGGTTTTACCTATTGCATTGGGCTGCTGGCTCTTGTGCGTTTATTACATCGCATCATCTGCCCAAGGACCTTCTGGGATACCTGTTGTTAGCCTCCTTACAGATGATTAAATCTGTCTCCCAACTCTTGCTCTTTACACCAACCAGCACTTCCTCTTATTAGCACTTGCTGGGAAGATGCCTCAGGTGGAGGTTTGAAGTAGCTCATTTCCAAGAGCCTTCCCATTCTAAGATTCTGTGTAATAAAAGATAAATATGTATGGGAAATAACATTACATGGATAGAAATTATTCCAGCTACAGAAAGTAACTTCAAATCTGCTCAACACTGCTCCTATTTGTGAGAATACATGAAGACTCAGAGCCTGCAGCTAATGACAAAAAAACAAAAACAAAACTCAGGGTATGTTTTGTCAGAGCTATTAACAGATCATCAAAATGGCTGGTTTGAATTTCTCTCCTTCTTTTCCCTTCTTGCAAAATAGTTGAAATGCAATGAAAGTGAAAGGCCCAGAGACCCACAACAACCACCACCAAACAAAGAGGTAGAGTTCTTGGAAAATTCACAAAACTATGTGATTCATCCAGTAAACTGAAGAGTTTTATTGCCTTGTTAGAAAAGTTGGCTCTCACTGAAGTCAGCTTGAAAAATTCTTGAGTAGGGAATGAAGATTCACCACTTTAAAGGGCTCTAAGAGAAGAAGAGTATTTAATTCTTTCGTCAATTTGCCTCAAATATTCCTAAAAACTGGATAATGTAGAGTCAGCAGCAAGTCAGGTGAAAAGTTCCTTCCATTATGAATCTGTTTTCATTTAACTTTTATTAATGTCCACTACTCCCATTTTGTCTCTATATAACATAATTTTGTCTGTGATTGATTACCAGTCCATTTCAAATTTATGTGTACTCTGATTTAATTAACTTTACCCTTAAGCAGTGTGTTTCGAGACATATTAATGAGGGTGGGAGTCTTTTCAGAGTATTCATAATTTATGCTATTTTTTTTTGGCTTGGCATCAAACTTTGAAATTCTACAAGGCTCTGAATTCTGAGCCTACATGACTCCAGGGAAGGTCTCCCATATATTTTCAGGCATGTTTGCTCATCATTGTTTAGAAAAGATTACTTTCTTACATCTAAATTCTTCTTTTCTCTGCAGCTGATTAAGACTTTACTTGAAAAAAAAATCTTTGAGCAGCAGATTTCTTTACTGAGTCATTTCAATTAGTTTCGTGACAATCCTTTTAAAAAAATATCTTGATGTGCTGAATTAGACTTTTTCAAGAACACAGTAAAACAGGTTACAAACAAGTGATTTAATGTATGTGGCTTTGAGAGATTATGTGTTTCTCCTACGTTCTGCGCAGTGACTGCTTGCTGTGAGAAACTGCGGGATGCAGCCTGGCTTTATTGGGTCCTCCGTCTAGCAAGTGTTTTTAAGGCCCTCTACATGCTAGTTGCTCTCAGAATTCAGTTGGTCATTGTAAGAGTTCATACCCATGTGTGCTCCACACCAAGACACAGGCAAAGCAGCTAATCCTCATCTCCTATAACAGGAAGTCAGAGATGATAACTAACATTTTAAAATCAAGTGTCATAGTTGTACATATTTAGAAACATGGAAATAAGTATCAGAAGAGATAACTGTAAGAATTAAAAGTGGTTGACTTGTGGCCAAACAACCACTGTTTCTGTTATAAGTCTTTTAGCAGTGTTTTTCTCTTAAAACATTTGCATATATATTACTTTGATAAAATTTAAAAAATTTTTGAAAATATCTGATTTTACCAGATGGTTCTTCTTAGAGTTGCAGGTAGAAATTGAATCCTGTCCTTATCCTAATGAATTCTGTCCTGCAAAGGGTAAGGCCTGGCTCTGGAGGAAAAAGCCCCAGGTCTGGAGTCAACTCCAGGGCCTGGGGGATGGGAATGGGGAGATTTTGCCTCACCAGATCTCCATCCCAAATAACGGATGTTGCAGGAGGGTCTTGATTGATGGAACACTGTAGACTATGAACATAGCATAAGAATTAGCTACAAAATTGGAAAGACTGTTGAGGAATAGAATATCAACACAGCACCAAAAAATGACATATTAACCATTAGCAAAGAATAAAATAATACCTTATATGGAGAAATCTAGTGCTCACCATTTTAACCAAGTTATCACTACTAAATTCAGTAATAGTTGGGCAATGATATTTCTTGATGTGAAGCAATGATGAAATACACAGCTTCACCAATGAAAACTCTCTAAAAATGTTTAACCTGAACCCAGTCAAGCCTCACACAGTTTACGGGAAAGGGGGTTAGGGGGAGTGGCTAGCAGCATATGTTAAAAGACAACCTAAGGAAACAACCAAATCCAGAAATTGGGCCCTTCTACAAGACAACCATCATGACTCTTCAAAAAGATGCTGTCATTTGAAATAAAAAAAAGTAGGAAAACTAGACTAGACTAAAAGGACTGAAGAGACCTAGTGACCGAATGCAATGCACAACCTTGATTGGATCCTGGTTGAGAGGGGGGGAAAAGCTGCTTTGAAAACAGCTTTTAAACAAATTGAAATTTTGAATATAGATGAAATACTTGATATTATGAAAAAATTCTATAAAAAGCGCAGTTTTATAATCTTCCTGGCTATGACAGCATAGAAAAGCAAACCAAAGGCCACAGGAGTTGTATCTTGGTGAAATCTATCACTGTCACAGCCTGTCATGGTGCTTCCCTCTGCGTAACTCTTTCCTCACACTCTGCCCACGGGATGATACAGATATAGCTTCCAGCTCTGCCACCCGCTAGGGTGCTGATATTTCCTGGGCAACCAGCTTCCTCTCAGGGCTTCCTTTCTTTGGCGAGATGAAGCAACTCTACCAACCACATGAGGCTTGTGTCCAAGTGAGTCCTAGGCTGACTTTGGAAACAGAAAGTGCTCTATGGATGTGAAGTCTCAGGCTTGTTTTTCTCCCTTGGTCCCAGCTCCGCTCGCACTATGGGGGAGAGTGTTGATTCTGTTATTGACTAGCATTGTCATGAACATCTTCAACGTGGACATAGCCACTACTCTCTTTTCAGAGAAAGGTCAACTGGGTACAGGGAATGTGCCCATGTGATCCCTTCTCACCTGGCCGTGCTGCCACACAAGCCCTTTGGCTGATGGTGGGAGTTGGATTCGCCTTTGCCATGGCTGCTGGGGCCGCTGTCTCTTGTGTCTGACCAGGATAACGGTTCTGGCTCTACTTCAGTCAGTTTTCAGCTCAATAGGGGAGCAAGTAGAGTGATGCTGGTATAAGCAACAACTAAACTAGAAATTAAGGACAAAAATAATCTTCTTTTTTTTAAAACAAGATTTTAACTGAATAAGTCAAAAATTTCCTGTATACAATATAAAGTATACATTTAGTTGCCAACTTGACTTTGTTCTGAGCTATCAGGGCCTCACGTCAGCAACTCCGTGACTTAAAGCTTTCTTCTGGAAGAGCGCATCTTACATTGTTGACTGTACCTGGATATCAGTGCATTTCTTGAAATTGTACTTCACTGCCCTTGAATCATTTTATCTCTGAATAAGGTTTATAGAGCAGTTCCTAGTCAACAGATAACATACTTGTTTTTAAAAAATAAATCCCCAAATACCTCTTTTTTTCTCTCTTAAATATTTTGTGTATCTTAAGGGAAGATTTCTAAATACAAAATAAAGGATCTTGATGGGGGTGAAGGAAAATATTTCGTGGCCCCTGAGCTATGATACATTTCTTTCAGATCTAATAAAAATGATCAACTTTCATTTAAAGCTTCCTGTGCACTAAATCCTTGTCCGTTGTGGTAAGTACTGTATCGTGAGTGCGCATTTAGTGCTCAGCCCCATTTTATAGATGAAGATAGTGAGTCTTAAAGAGCTAATTCTCCTCATGATGAAGATTCTGAGTGAGAATCTGTACGGAGGCAGTGGCTCCAGACGCAAGCTCTCGATCGCCACCCTGCTGCCATCTTTCTGTCCAAGCAGTTTACTGCCCTCCTGTGGCAGGGGTGAGGGGGTGCTCTTGTAGTTACCCTCCCCAAGTGAAATGGGAATTTGAGGAATCTCAGCGCAAACTTTTATTGGCTTAGGTTTTGTAGCATAAATAAGACTATTGATTTCACTCTTGAAACATTTTTATCTTTTAATGTGTCAAACAAGATCCTTTGTGTCAAAACCAGGGAGGTCACTGATGTACATATAGAATAATTCTTGATTAACTTGACTAGGTGCGATGATACTATGTTGTACTATCTTCTCACACCGGCTAGGATGCCAGCTGGAAGAAATGTCAAATATTCTTCTCTAGGATGTTGGATTGTAATTAAAAGGCTCTGTTCCACTGCTTTTTTAACTTTCTCTGAAGTCCAAAATCAAAACCAGAACTCTAGCATACTTGACATTTCTTTCAGTCTTGTACATTAATAAAACTTTTTTTTTTCTTGGTGCTTTGTAAGAGATACATTTAGGAAGGGACAAAGGGGTCTTATGTCTTTAAAAACTTAAGGCATAAATATGTGACTTTTAAACACAAAAATGACTGACCTTTTCAACTTAACTGCAAAGTTCTTAATAACTGATTAAAAAGAGTAATCACTGAAATTTCTAGAAAAATGGGAATTACTGATAGAAAGCTATGATAAGAATTACAGAGGTCTGCTCATACCAAGACAGCTGACAGCTGTCCCAATAAAAAAGGCTGCTTGCTATTTTCAGGCTGGGCTGTAAGGTCTCAGTAATATAAAGACACAGATAAAATTTCTGATTGTATTATTTTTGTGAATATTTTAATCATTTTCTAATTTTAAGACAGCTTGGATATTCCATTTGTTTGTACTTTCAGGAGACTATTTAGCATTCCTTTAGCTGTCCCATAAACATGACATTTTTCTCAATTATTTATTAAATTATTTTAAGTATGCATGCTCTAGTGAAATATATAATTCCTTTTAAAGCCATAAATAGAATTCCTATGTGTTTTCATGACATTAATAGTGCAGCTACCAATATCTCACTTTGGGGAAGTTGAAGGCGATAAATGGTTGGATTCAAGATCTGACGTCTTTTAAAGAAAAAAAAAATACATTTATGTGTAACATTGCAGCAGTTAGCCCAAAAGTAATGCACTTATAGATAGGAAAACTCACTATTCGTGCACCCCCACACTTTGAAGTCCATAATAAAGGATGTGATGACTAAAATTAATAAGAAGTGGCTCTGTCTTAAGCAACTGAGTATCTATCTGGGAAGACAAAAATTATACACATTAAACTATTAGGGCACAAAACCTTGCAATATCAACTGCAGTATCGAGCTAGATCTTGGTACTCAAGAGTGGTCCTCAGACCAGGAGCAGTTCTATTGCTTGGAGCTTATTAAGACTGTAGAATCTTGGGCCCCTGCTCTGACCTACTGTATCAGAATCAGCATTTCAAGAAGATCCCCAGTTAACACCACGCATATTAAAGTTTGAGAAACGCTGAGCTAGAGTAATGCAAGCAGTGTGTTTTAGACCCCAGAGCACTGTCCAATAGTCTATTTTATTTGCTGTTTCATATGATCGCTACTAGTTCATGTGGCTGTTGAGCACTTGAAATGCAGGTAGTACATTGAGGAGCTAAATTTTTTATTTTAAATCTAAATTTAAATAGCCAGATGGGGCTAGTGGCTATCATATGGTACAGTTCAGAAGAAGACTCAGCACCGGATCAAGAATGAAGAGATTTAATACAGTTTCAGCACCAATATGAACCCTATGGACCATCTCAGGGAAGTATTTTTAATCTCTCTGTGCCTCCCTTTTGTCATCTGTAGGTGATGGGCTAACTTAGATGATCCCATAGTTACCTTTTAGTAGGACTGTTACAAGACTGCCTCTGCTGAAAGAACGCTGCTTTGGACAACTGGACCTTGACACTCCATTCTAGGTGCACGTTCTGGGCCCAGTCACCAAGGCAGGAAGGAGTACAAAATAGGCTTACCAAGTGGTGGTTCTGCAGAGGAGAAGAGCGTAGTGTGATAATCATTACATATAAAATATTCAGAAAATGCCTTGTTCCTCATTATATCCCCAAGGCCGGGATCACTGTCTGGTATAGACTACACATACACTAAATAATTGTTATATGAGTGAATCAATGTGATGATTAAGTGACTATTCAATGAACCAGAGTTGGTATTCAAGTTCGTTTGATTTAGTCTGCATGACTGGGTTTTGTTTTATTATTTTGTTTTTTGTTCCTTGATAGATCTGTTCAAGAATAGTCTTGCCTCCGCTCCCAGTTAAAACAAAACTGAAATAATCCAATAGGCATATTTGTATAGAGTGGAGTGTTTTAATTTAACAACACTGAAATAGGATCTTTATGTTGAAATTTTATAAATATAAGAACTGAGAAGAACCAAACAAGCCATATAGGTAGGTTACATATAGTTTTACCAAACATGTAATTGAATACCATTGTTAATGATATCTATACATACCAGTACCTCCGTCCCCACTGAGGATGGATTAAATGTTCCATGATTTGGGTATGAAATGTAAAGAGTCTTCAAAGCAAATAGGGCAAAAAACCTGTGCACGTGCACCCTGAGTAAGGAAGAGGCCTGCGACATAAAAGCGTGGGCAGGAGAAGTGGGAAGAGGTAGTATGTGATCATCTCAGAGGCAGCTCAGGCAACCTCGCATCAGGTGTCGCAGAGGAGGAAGTGGCGTTTCAGCCAGGTGAGCAGAGTTCAGGCACTCAGCAACCAGCGCTTTCTCACGAGCATTCGGGGACTCACGTTAGAGAAGCTGAGAGGACGGAGCAATGGACGGGGACCCAAGAAGAGTCCCCAGTTCTGAAGATGGGGGCACACAAGAATGTAGGAAACCAGAACCCAGAAGCTCTTGGTTAGTTCTGGGGCCCTGGACTCTGAGTGCAGGGGAGCAGTTCACGTCCAACCTCACTGAGGAGGGAGCCGGATACAGAATTAATATGGGCAGGTACGGGGTGGGCAAAAGTAGGTTTACAGTTGTGAGTACATGGAAGAGAATTTATTCTTGTATTATTATTTATTGATTTATTCCCATATTATTTATTATTATTAACTTACTTTTGCCCACCCCTGTATAGTCAGTGGGCAGGAGGGATCAGCGACAGGGAACTTAGGGTGATAAAGGCCAGGAAAATTTCCCAGAGCTAACGTTTTGCAGCAGCTAGAGGCATTTCGAATGCTGGCACTCTTCTGTGGTGTCCCTCATTCCTGTGTCCTCAGTGTCCTGGTTTGATTTCTTTCTCTAGCAACTTCATTTCTAGAAGTAAACCAGAGTCCACTTTGAGTCCCTCACTTCCAGTTCTAAACCTTTCTGCCCCGCACTACTGCTACTACAAATGCTCACTTTTCTCCTTTCGGGTCTCCTTATCCTTTGGCCTGTGCATGTTTGAGCCTCTCATTATACAATTCACTGGGAGATATTTATGTCTAGACCAGAGAACCAAGACTTTTCTTTGTCATCAGATGCTGCTTTTACTGTACTGAGTTCAGTTTATAGATGAATTATGATGGGGGTGTGCTCACCTGTACTTCCTCCCTTTGCCCTCTCGAGTAGCTGATGGACTCCAGAGGGAAAGGGGACTATGTCTTGTTCATTAGCATATTCCCGCACCTAACACCGAGCCAGGCACACCTTAAGGAGCCCACGGCTGTTTGCCAGCAGCTCGCTGTTGGCACCTGCATTTCAAAGTTGTGTCTCCACGTTGTAGGTTGCCTGCCTCCAAGGAGAAGGAACAGTCTCACTCTAACCACATACATTTTGGATACTCTTTTCAATGAACAGAGAAGTTGGGATCTTTCTGGCCAGCTTTTTGTCATTTTTTCCTAATCCAGGCCTTACCTTGGCCCTCTCGTCTAGCCTGTCTGCTCTGGTTCTGATCCACACCAGCTCTCTTCTGGTTGAAAAATCCACCTCAAAATGGCTTCTCTGAGGAAGAGAATTTGTGGGTTCATGCTACTCAAAAGTCAGAAGTAACTCTTGCTTCCAGCATGTTCAAATCCATGGGCTCGGTGATCCACAGGGACTCCATCTCTTCATCCCAGGCACGCTTTTCTCTGTCCTGGCTTTATTCTCAGGTGTATGGTCCACCATAGAAGAAGATGTGCACACCAGCAGCTGTACTTTACATCTTTCTCAATAACTCAGGAAAGTCCCAGGACTGAGCTCACATGCCATCAGCCATACACAATCTCTGAACCAGTTCCTGGACAAAGGAATGGAATGTTCCAGTTGCCTGTGTTTGAAGGGTCATGTGCTGAGACCTAAAACCAGGGGGTAGGATCTGCCCCACAAAACCACCATAGACAGAGAGTGAGGAAGGGGGAGCTTCCCAAAGTAAAGTTGTTTTTACCAGGAAAAAAAAAAGGAAAATGTATGTCAGGAAGACAAAACCCATAGATATCTACTAGCAGCATGCTATATGGATTTCTTTGTCCTTCCTCCATGGTTTAGGCGTGAGTGAATTTGGTCTTTAGCGTCTGTAAGATAAGTTTATCCTCTAAACATAAATCTCAGCTTCTTTGTTTTTTTTTTTCCTAGTATCCTCTTTGAAAAAACTGTTCCTTTGCTCACAACTCTAGGGACAATGGACATCAGGGGGTGTAAAACTTGGAAGGAGAGGCAGTCCGCCAGAGAGGGTGGGAATTCTGACTCTAGAGTTGGCTCTACCCTCTCCGAGTCATACCACCTTAGACTAGTCAGTCACCCCTCAGATGGTTAATAATACCCACTCCAAAGGGCTGTTGAAAGGAATTACTCCATTATTATGGGTAAAGCTCTTAGCATGTGCCTGGCTTATTAAATATGCTTGACACGTTTTACCTCTTGCTATCATTGTTAATAATAACAATAAAAGCCATGGCTTACACCCTCTTTCTAGCCTCTGTGCTAGATTGCCACAGACTAACATGGCTCCCTCCCTTTCCACAGTAGCCAACACCGGACTGGGGGATACACCTGAGCCCCCTGGGTTAGTGCAAGTGCCTCTGCAGGAGGGCGCGTCTTCCCTCTTGCTGCCGCTCGCCCATCAGGTCTCATCGGTGGATTTTTCCATTGTCATTGAAGAGGCCTTTCCTGACCAGCCCTCCACTCCAAGTCCTCATGTATTACTTTCTTTCATAGGACCTTATTCTTTTCCTTTACTACCCTTACCACCATCTGCAATCATCCGTGTATTTTTGTGGCTTTGTGTGGTTCTCCTACTAACTGTAATTAGCCACCACCTAAATGCAATTAGTAAAATCTCAGTAAATATTTCTCAGTAAAATAATGTCAGATGTTTTCTGGACCTACTTAAATTGTCGATCGCAGGGACTTTGTTGAGGATACAATGAGGAATGCCATCCTAGCCAGCCAGTACAGAGCTAGTGATGGGGGAATGTTGAGAGAGAAGGTTGAAGAGGAAAAGTGGGTTAATTTTGTCCTAACAGCCTTTTGTGGGGATGAGTGAAAAGGGTCAGCAGAATAAGCTCTCTGCCACGTGGAGGGCATGCCATGCGTACAGCAGTCATTTTAGTTTAGTCTTACTTTCTCCAAGTGGAATTTGTCTGTATTTAGCATCTTTTCCAACTTTATGTGTTTTCTCCTTTTTGTGTGTGGTTTGAGGGTATAAGGAAGTGTTATGGTCATAATGCCTATTAGACTGTTCCCCAAGTACTTTGAATGGAAACTTTATAAACAATGGCTATTTATAATTGTTGTCTAGACTTACAAAACAGTTATTTAACAGGCAATGAAATAATCTACTTGCAGTTCTTATACTATAATTACACCACATTTAAGGGACCAGTGTTAGGGCACATGCTGAAAAAGTAAGTCTTGTTCATAGTGGCGAATTATCCTCTGTGGACAATGAAATTTGTATCCATTGGCATGAAATAAAGAACAAGGACAACTACAGTCACTTTTCAAGGACCAAATTATTAGAGCTGAATGCCTAAGGTCACCATAAATCTAATCAATGCTGATTGGAGAATATTAACGTATTTGCTTATTGACTTCAAAAAAATAATACAAGTTTATTGTCAAACATTTAGCAAATACAAAAAAGAAAATAAGAAAATAACTCTAATCCTGCTTCCCAAAATAACACTGGAAACATTTTGGTATGTACCCTTCTATGCTTGCTTTCTCCTGCTCATGAATTTTTAAAGCATACAATTAGAATCATACTGTACATGTCATAAAATCTTTTTAAATTTTAATATAATATAATGATTTTCTATGTCTAAACATTGTCCGTAGCTGCTCTGCTCAATGCTGTAACCACTAGCAACATGGGCTCTTGAGCACTAGGATCGTAGCCAGTTGGAATTGCCATGTGCTATAAATACGAGGAAAAAAAAAACCCAAAAAAAACCCCACACTAATTCACAGGGCAATGCAAAAAAAAGGAAAATATCTCATTATTAATTTTTATAGTGACTACATGAAGTATTTCAAGTATATTGGGTTAAATAAAATATGTTAAAATTAATTTCACTCTTTTTAAATGTGTCTACTGGAAAATTTAAAATTAGAAACATCACATTCTATTTGTGTTGGACAGCGCCAGTTCTATAGCATCATCTTGTAGCTGCATAATTCATTACATGAATATAATTATTAAACCAATCCTTAACCAATTCCATCTCATTAAATATTCAAGATACTCCTTATTTTTCAATATTAAAAATTACCCTCTGGCCCTGGCCGGGTAGCTCAGTTGGTTAGAGTGTCATCCCAATACACCAAGGTTGAGGGTTTCATCCCCAGCCAGAGCACATACAAAAATCAACCAATGAATGCATCCATAAGTGCAACAATAAACCTCTCTCTCTGTCTCTCAGAATCAATCAATAAATAAAAATTTTAAATATTGCACTCTGAACACTGCACATAAATTTTTTTGCACATCTTTGATGGCTTCCTTAGGATTTACTGCTAGAAGTAGAATTGCTTGGAAAATGGAAAATTTTAAATGAGGACTAATGTCATCAATAAACAAATGAAAACTAATTTTTTTTCTCTTTATTCAGTTATGTTCTCCTTGTAGAGTAAGACATGTTCCCATCATAAGTAATTGCTCTTTTTACATTGAATCAAAAACACCATGTCAACTATATTCAAATAAATTAAAATTAGCTATGACTAAGTTTTATTTGGAAAGCCTGTTTCAAATGCACATGTTTTATGTGAACTGAGAAGTATTAAGTGTTAGAACTCAGCATTATTTTTCCTCCTGAATTAAAACACATATACTTTAGTCCTGACCAGTGTGGCTCAGTTGGTTGGGCATCATCCCATACATGAAGCAATAGGTTGCTGGGTCATTTCTGGTCAGAATTAGGGGTTTGGTCCCTGGTTGGGGTATGTACATGAGGCAGCCAATTGGGGAACGGAAATGGGCAACAAAGCAATGTTTCTCTCCATCTCTTTCTCTCCTTTCCCCTCTCTCTAAATAAATAAATAAATAAAATCTTTAAAAAGACACCGTATATACTTTAGGGATAGATATATTCATAAAATGGGAAAAAGTAACAATATGTAACTTCTTAAACCTTTCTGATCTATCTTTTTAATAATGCATGATGGACACGGAAGGAGGGGTTATGAGTTTAAAAGGTCATTTATTAAAGTTCCAGAGTATTTTATGTATTATATGTATAAAAGTATAACATAACACTATTTAAATACTATTTATTGTTGTGCAATAAAAACAAAGCCTTTGCATATTTAGCAGTAAGGCATATATTTAATGAACAAGGTTGTACTTTTCTTGTATTATTAATTGGATAAAATACACTGAATTTTTTGTATCCCACAGCCAATGTAAAATCTTCCTTCTTTGCTTGGGATTTTTGCATTTTGTACTTCTCTATAGTGTCTTGGGGATTATTAGGGGAAATGTCTGGAACCTTTAGGAGTTGCTGAAACTCTCTTTCCTGTTCTCTGGGTAGTATTAAAGAAAATGCTGACTCAAGAAATAGAGCTCATGTTTGACTAGGCAATTTAGTATTACTGAGGATTTATTGAACTAAACAGTGACTTTAATATAATTTCAGGGAATGATTCATGGCATTTCTACCATATAGAGTGAAGAGTGTCTGCTTCTCTGTCAGTGTTTTATTTAAAATAATGAATTACATTGTCTACCAATGGAATAAGGAGACATATAAATGCATAACTTAATCCAACTTGGCAAATTCTTCCTTCTTCCTAACTTTGGATCTAAAGAATTTGAAGAATCAACCCTACCCCGACAAGGCAGAGCACTCCAAGCTGGATTTTCCTCTTTATGAGTAAGAGGAGAAAAGTAGACTAGTTTTCAATAGAATAATATTTAAAACTACAAAGAGAAGATGTTTTACCTCCTAAAGGTAATGTTATTTGAGACTCTACCATCTAGACACTTTGGATTAGTATTTAGTTGCTTTGTTTTATCTTCCCTTTGTCGTAGGCCATCATTCTAAATAAAAATATTTACAAGGCTCTTTTATTTATACCTTGCAGTAAACTTTTCCCATCTTTGCCATCTGATTTCAAAAGAGAGTTTCTCCATTAACTTAAAAGTGTGACTTCAATCAACACCAACTTTTATATTCTTCATAGTCAGCCTTTCAGATAACATGCATGAGCGTGCACCATGTCCTACTAACGTGGTAATTTTCAGTTTTAGATCAGATACAGTAGCAATGGATGTGGGATGCTCTGGCTTCTGTAATAATCACATTTTTATCCTATGGTGGCATTTTAAGTAAAATCCCAATATTTTATTTCTTATAAACAAGTAGCAAGCTAAAAGCACTTCATAATTATTCTTATTCCAGCTTAACTCTTGTATCTCCCAGGTGTGCAGACAGGCAGCTGCCATTTTGCCAGTTAGAAGTCTGAAAAAAAAAATTGTAGGGGTCCTTCATTAGATTTCTTTTAACTTCTGTACGTAATTCATAGCACAATTTAACCCCATATTAGACCTTTGCCATCTGTAGGATTATCGTGCAGTGGCGACATAGAAGTTCCGTCGGCACACGTTTAACTGAGTAGTTTAGGCGGCAGGGAATGCTTCCAGAGGAGTATTTCGATTACAAATAAAATCAAAGTAAACTAGCATTGAAAGACTAGGTATTTTTCCTAAATTACAAAAAAAAAAATGCCATTTATTTTAGTGTAGTTTGTAAATGTTTTCACGTGTAATGCCACAGAGCGAAAAGTCTAAATCTGATTCATTAAAAAACGAGGAGAGGAAGAGAGGCTGTTTTCAAGAGGTGTGCTTTAGAGACAAAGAGTCACCTACATGAAGATTTATTTGAGATGTTATGAGGACAGTTTTTTAACTATGATGATGGTGAAGAAGCTGTGCAGTCCATTTAAAAATCTAAATAGCAGAGCTCATTCACAGGTTCATTGGATAGCTTACACGTACATATTAGGTATGTGATTATTATTTCTTGACTTTGGTCACACATTCAATGGATTTTTTAAAAAGAACTTTTAGAGCGGTTTTAGGTTCATAGCAAAATTGAGAGTAAGGTACAGTGATTTCCCACAGACTCCCTGTCTCCACACATGTATAATCTTTCCCATCAACCTCCCCCACCAAAGTGCTACGTTTGTTACAACTGATAAGCCTACGTGGGTACATCATAATCACCCAAAGTCTGTAGTTTACATTAAGGTTCACTCTTGATGTTGTACATTCTGTGAGTTTATTTTTTTTTTTTTAAGATTTTATTTATTTATTTGTACAGAGGGGAGAAATGGGAGAAAGAGAGGGAGAGAGACATCAAGGTGTGGTTGCATTTTGTGCACCCTCTGCTGGGAACCTGGCCCGCAACCCACGCATGTGCCCTCACTGGGAATTGAACCAGCGACCCTTTAGTTCGCAGGCTGGCGCTCAATCCACTAAGCCACACCAGCCAGGGCTGACATTCTGTGAGTTTAAACAAATAGATAGTGACCTATATCCTTCATTATGGTAGCATACAGAATAGTTTCACTGCCCTAAAAATCCTTTGTGCTGTTTCTATTCACCACTTCCCCACCCCTTGCAACCACTAATCTTTTTCTGCCTCCATAGTTTTCCCTTTTTGAGATGGCATATATTTGGGATCATATAGCATATAGCCTTTTCAGTCTTCTTTCACTTACTAATATGCATTTAAGTTTCTCCTGTGTCTTTTCACATAGCTCCTTTCTTTTAGAGCTGAATAATACTCCACTATCTGGATATACCAGTTCATTTAGCCATTCACCTACTGAAGGACATCTTGGTTGCTTCCAAGTTTTGGCAATTATGAACAAAGCTGCTATAAACATTTGTGTGCAGGTTTTTGTTTAGGCATAAGTTTTAACTCCTTTAGTTAAATACCGGGAGCACTGTTGCCATATGGTAAGAGTATATGTAGTTTTGTAAGAAACTGCCAATCTGTCTTCTGAAGGGGCTGTACCATTACTGCTGTACCTTCCCAACAGTAATGAATGAGAGTTCCTGTTGAACCACATCGTCGCCAACATTTGGTGTTCTCAGTGTTCTGGATTTGGGCCATTCTGATAGGTATGTCAGTGGGTATTTTGTGAGCAAAGACTAAGGAGTCAAATGGAATCTGACTGACTGTTACATTATAAATATTTCTGATTACATCAATTTCTCCCTGATTGATAAAATATAAAAATTTCTGGCAATTCATTTAAAGGCAAATGTAAAACCAGACTGTAAAGTATTATGTTATTTTCTTTTTAAATATGAAGGCTTCTTGCAAATCTTTAGTTTTACTCAATACGGAAGAGCCCTCCTTAAACAAAATTTATCCCGAGCCACAGTAGGGCTCCTGGGCAAATTGAGCCTTCCCGTGTGAATTTGAGAAAGCTGGCACTTTATTTTATCCGTTTAGTTGCTTTATGGCAAAAAGATAGATGATAATACTTCAGACAGACATAAAATAGTACCAAATATATATGAAATATTTAATAGATTACTTATCATTAAGGAACATATATTATCCATTCTTCCCAACATCAATACTCCTTGATCATGTTTTGCTTGAGAATTTTCTTCCTTTAATTCCTATTATTTTTTTATCTTCATTTTATAAATGAGGAAGTCAAGGCACAGAGTGGTTTGGAAGATTCAGGGAATTTTAAGATCCATCCCACTGTTTTATTCACTGCCTGCTTAACAGATTTGGGGGACAAGTGTTTATTAAGTGTCCTCTACATGCCAGGCATAGGCCATGTCTTCATGGGCTCCCAGTGAAGTCTGAACAGTTGTCCTCGTCATACGTTGGCACTTCTGTGGTGCTTTATTCATCTTGTTGCCTGTAAAATTTGAGTTGCATCTTTTTAAAAAAAAATTGGTTATCTATTTTTAGAGGGAAAGTGAAAGAGAGGGAGAGAGACATGAATTGGTTACCACTCACACACCCCCAACTGGGGACCTGGCCTGCAACCTAGGCATGTGCCCCAACTCGGAATCGAACCGGCAGCCTTTCGGCTCACTGGCTGGTGCTCAGTCCACTGAGCCACACCAGCCAGGGCTCGAGTTGCATCTTAACATTTCACTGTGGGAGGAGGAGACAAGGGAGTATTTTTCTTTTAGGAAACACACCCTTAGATTCTAGACTTTTCCAATGGCCCCATCTGAATTCAGTTCTCCTTTCTTGTTTTAGTCATCTGAATATGTAGCGAGGGTCCACTGGACACATCATCCTTGAGAAGGCCCCCTGACCATCACCCCTCTATCATTTCAAGCAGCATAAACTATTGGTTCTACCCGGGAGCTCGCCCTCAAATTTAATCCCTTCTATCATCCTCACTGACACACTTACGGCACCATATCATCATTGAATAGCTTTCTGACAAGTCATTATGCCTCAGCTTCTTTCTTCACTCCTCTGAACCATCTTCTACTCTATGGCCGTGGTCACCATTCTAAAAGGAAATCCTGATCATGGCCTGGCCCTGCTCAAACGTGCCGATGAATCGCTGCTCCACGGAGTTCACATGCACGGCCCTTGCAAAGTGGTTCACGGCCCTTGCAAAGTGGTCCCAGCCTGCTCCTCCAGACCTCCCTGTCCATGATTTTGCACTTACGCTATGCCTCTGAGCTCCACGGGACCTCTCACTCCTCTCTAGGCAGGAGAATGCCCAGCTTTGTCCTCCAAAAGACACTTTTTTGCACTCATCTCTGCAGTTCTAGTTTAGATGTCATTTATGATGCTTCTCCAAATTCCCCAAAAATGGTTGTCTTGTTTTCTTCCACCCCAGCCACCACCTGCTCCTCAGCACTTTCTTCAAATCTCATTCGTACCTCCATTTGTATGACTTATTGCATCAGTTTATAATTGTGTATTTTCCGTACTAGATTACAAACTGTTCAAATACAGTGCTATTTTTTAAACTACTTTTGTCACTGAGGATCTAGAAAAGTGCCAAGAAGTACATGTGAATGAATCTCTGGCCTACACAGTCCAGTGGCTGAGTGCGGTCCCAGTCAGAGGTTTCATAAGGATACAGCCATCTTAGCGTCACACTATATACTTTGGTACTTTTAAATCCTAGAGCATCTCATCCATGTTTCCAAACACTTAAGATCATTCTGTTTTGAACAGAAGACAGCTTAAATGCTCTACATGACCTTCTTGGGAAGAGGCAGGCATCCCCTCCTATGCTTTGTAATGTTCTTTGGTCCGCTGTGAATAATGACACTTAACATTTGTTGAGCACTTAATGAGGCAGGCATGGTGCTTTGTATGTATTATTTTCATTGCTCATATCAACAACCTTATGATGTAGGTGCCACTATTGCCCTGTTTTAGAGAACAGGAAGTGGAGGCACAGGGGCAGTGGCCCAACTAGTGACTGGCAAAGCTGACATATGCTATGATTCCAGAATCTGTGTTCTTTTTTTTTTTCAAGATGTTATTTATTTACTCTTAGAGAGAGGGAAAGGTGGGGAGAGAGGGAGAGAAACATCGATGCATGAGAGAAACATTGATTGGTTGCCTCTCTCAGGCCCCTAACTGGGGACTTGGCCTGCAATCCAGACATGTGCCCTGACCAGGAATCGAACCGGCAACCTTTCAGTTCATAGGCCAGCACTCAATCCATTGAGCCACACCAGCCAGGGCAAAACCTGTGTTCTTAGCCATAATGCCTCTCTGCCTTCCAAACAAATGTCTATTCTAAAAACAATCTTACCTGATATAGAAGAATTTTAAGAGAAATTTACAAATGTAAACAATGATTATTACCAACAATTTTTACTCAATTGTTTAACTTTAGTCCTTCTTTTATTATTTCAGGAAAACTTTAAATCTACTATTGGATTTGTTGGAAAAATATTTTAAAAAATCAAGGTTACATAACTAAAATTCAGGTGCTTGCACTTTCTGGTTCTTTGTTTTTCTATAACACACAGTGCTTCAGAATAGCCTTGATTTTCATAATGTGATATTCTATACAAAACATTTTGTAGAGCTGCTATATTGTAGATGTACTTGCTGTTTCAAATTACGTATGTTGTACAGGCCATTTTAATGAAAATAAAATTAGCTTAAAGATAGGAAGTGCCTTTGATTAGCTCAATGAAGCCATGGTCAATTCAATTAAAATGTTAAAACATATTTCAGAGGAAAGAATGCTTAGGGTCATAAATTAATTCAACACAGTTGTTTCTGAACTCTTACTGTTTACCTGGGAATGGGCACTGTGTTGGGTACTTTGAAGATAAATATTATTTACAAAATGCCTAGTTAATAAAAAGTTGCTTCGGAATGCTGTGTTTGACATCAAAGATCTTTATCCTGAACCTTGTGGTTGACAAGGTTTAACTTCATTTAAGTATGGGATGAGAGAGTCCTACTGGGTAAGTTTTCATATATAGATAAGAGTGGCAGGTTTATCCAGATCACCTGTTTTGACTGTGTTTATCGATCTGTTTCCTCCTGTACTGCATAATATGACCCCAGCTTTTTACCCTTTAACACATCCATAGGCCTCATAGTTATAGTTGGGCATTCCTTGAACCATCTGTAACACTGAGCTTATGAAAAACATGCACATGAAAGTCCATTGCTTCTACCAGTTTGTTGTTTGAGGACTCGATAGAACTGGTTAATACCAACCTATTATTTTGGACAGCATTGGAAACAAATGCACTAGCGTGAAAAATCATTTGTTGAAATATTTACCAGGTGGCCTCTTTGTAATGTAGCCATGAAAAGACTACGTTTACTGTGTCTTGTTCAAATTCAAGAATTGCCCCTGTATAAATGGGGCTAGAGGGAAATAAAGAAAATGGGCATCTCGTTTAACCTAAAGTCCAGGTTTAAAGAGGACTTTAAAAAAGCAAACAAACTCCTATTAGAATCATCTTTCAACTAACATGGACTGCTCTGGGACATGGGCAGTCTTTGAATGTAAGTGGCTAGGGATAAAATGGATGGAGCAGCATAAAACTTGCTTCCTTCACTTGAGCTCGCTGAAAATTCCTAGATCTCTTAAGAACAAGTTTATGTAATGTATTAACTTTAAAATAACGTTGCCAATTTCTTGTTTTAAAGAAAGATTTTACTTGCTAGTGGAAAAATACAAAACTTTATCCAGCCACCAAAGTAATAACACTCACTTGCTGCAGTGGCGGGTTTCCCATGGCGCAGCGCCACCTGAAGTGCCAAGGAAAAGAGTGCTCATGTGCCCAAGGCCCCCATCCTGCCACGTGCACGTGGCTCTCATTTTCAACATGTTAGGGTATTTTTTGACCGCATGTTACACTTATTAAAACATGATACATTTTTCAGAGAAATATACTTTCTCTTGGCACGTTAGGTGGTAATTCTGTGGATTCTGCTGTGATATAATTTAGAAACCAGAATTACAATACCAGACTTGCAAATATCAAGGCCAAGAAACCCTGAATTAGCTGAGAAAAAAAAATCAGTAACACTCGCTGTGCCTTGCTCTGGTTCTGCTGCAAATGGACTACAGTCATTTAATTCCACATTATTTTAGTTGTATAAGCCAAATAGAAAATTGAAATCTGTGCTGGCCAGGTAGCTCAGTTGAGCATCATCCCAATATGCCAGAGTTGCAGGTTGATCCATTTATGTGATCAGGGCACATACAGGAGTCATGCAATCGGTGCATGGATGGGTAAAGCAGCAAATCAATGTCTGTCTGTCTGTGTGTGTCTCTCTCTCAAATCAATTAATGAAAATTTTTTAAAAAAGAAAAAGAAAACTGCATTCCTACAAATCCCTGATTTCACTTGAAATAGACAACTAAAACAAAATTAGGTTGTTCTGAGGGTAATTGTCTCACTCTTCATTGTTGTTTACATAGATATGGGTTTTATAGCAGACATTCTCAATGCTAGGAGAGATGGGACAGATTGCAAGACTATTTCTTTTAAATTTTAGCTGGTTAGTTAATTTCTACTGTTATTACTTTTAACTATATACTGTTCATAACCATTTTGAAACTGAATTACATTTTAATTTTAAAAGTATTTACTTTCATCCATTAACTATATAACTAATAAAGAAATACAATGTTCCTCAAAACGAGGTTGAAGGATTTTTGCCATCATTTTTTGACTTTCAATTATATAATCCATGTTTATATTGATACAACTAAATTGCCCAGATAGATTATAAGGTATATTTTTAACACATTTTTCCTTCCATCAGTAGATGTAAGCACACACTACCACATATGACATTATATCTGATTCAAATTGTGCACATATTGAAATTTCTTTGAATGTTATATTCAGATTTGTAATACCCCACTATATTGTTAACCAACCAAATTCAATCAACAGTTTGATGCTCTGCCTAAATCAAAGGACTTTTTAAAACTGAAAACCTTTTGACTTGAAAGTGTATTGTTAGGTTAATGTAGATAACATATAAGTTAAAATGAAGACTTACAAATTAAAACAACATAAAGGATTATTTGACATTGTCCTGTTCACTGTGCTAAGCACTTTTCATGCATCATCTCTCTTTTAAGCCTTATCACAATTTGGTGAAGGAAACTTTACATTTCTGTTCTGTAGCTGAGGAAAATGATGCTAAGAGAGTGAAATGACTGTCCACGTCCTGAAGTTAGTCAACGGAAGAGCGAGCATTCTGACTCAAGGCCGTCCTACGGCAGAGCGCACTGTCTGTGACTGCTCTGCCATGTGCATTGTCCACAGAGGTCCTACCTCCTTCCTCTCCCCTTTGTAGGTTATGTTGGAAAGGCACGGTGAGGGTTCAGTTGCCAGGGTGGCTGGAGGGCCTCATCTGTTTCCCTGTGGAGATTCTACGTACCTCTCTTACTTCCCTGACTCCAGGTCCCCCATAGACTTGGTGACTCATAGATATAGGGTGTCCTTATAATTTATCATCCAAACCTGGACACTTGAGAGGGCAAAAGAGGGTGCTATCAATATTTTTACCTCAAAAAGAGGTACAAACTGAGATTTTCCAAAGCAAAATGGGATCTGTGGCTACCCTATCTAAAGGAGAAGTTGCAGGGAGTGCATGCCACGTGAGAATTCGGGGCGGCGGGGGCGGGGCGGGTACTGTAGGTTGGATTACGCTGTACTGGCCTACTGCTACTGGTAGGGAGAGAAAGATTGAGAAATTCTGGTTTAGATCAGTGTTGCTGAATTCCTTTAAAGCATATGCCTGTGTTGCTAAACATATAGGTCTTCCTTTAATGATATTTAAATTGCTAAATAAAGTAAACATTGGATTAACACACTCAAAGCCAACAGTCAGAGCTCTGCTTTATTTTCAGGCTACCTAACTTCAGCCTACCCCTTTTAGCTACTCTTCCTAGAGGTGGTTCCTTGCCTACCCTGCCACTGGCCTAGAGTTGTGGAGAGCAGTCTTGTGTAAATGTTCATCCAGCTGTGGCTTAATTAAAGGAATGGGCCATGTCTCTTCCTGTAGGGATGCTGTTTTGTTACCTTCACCGCCACTGATCAGTATTCACTCAGAGAAGGGCTCAGAGTTGATCAAGTATGTTAAGCCGCATAGGTCCGGGGTATCTCTTCTGTTTGGTAAAAGTCTAAAGCTAATGCCAATAATTCAGTAAAGGCCTGTTAACCACACAGTGGAAGCAACAGTTTGGTTTCCTAAATAATGCTATTTTAAGAATTAGTCATGTTGAAGATAATTTTCCATATTAAAGATACTAGTGATTACTAACTAAGGGTTATGTACCACAAGTGAGAAATAATGTAACCCTTTTTCAACATTTCAGGTGTGACTCTCCTAAATAAAGCAGAGGTTATTGGTTATGAAGCCATGTGCATCTCATGGCACACATGGTGCCCACACCAACAACTTTGTGGTGTAGATGCTATTGTTGCCCCCATTTCAGAGAATAAGAAGTAGAGGCACAGGGAGGTGGTCCAGCTAATGAGTGGCAAAGCTGCCATACGAATCAAGACTCCATGATTATCATGTAAATAAGTACAACTTACAGTTTATCAGAAGGTTAGAGGGATAGTATTGCTAGGTTTTTGAGAAACAGAAGATGTATTACTCCTGCCTCTATCAGTAGATAGAAGCCACCAAATGAACTTCAAGATCATTTCACTGACCACTCATATTGAATACTGTTCAGTTTTATTAAAAAATGGGATTAAAATTTATAAGTTTAACATAAGTGAATTCAATAGTGTTGTACTTTTAAAATTGGAAAACAGTTGCAAGGACAAATATAGAAATATTAAGGACCATTAAACTATTTTTATCACGTTCAAATAACATTGGCAGCTGTCGTTAGTGTCAGAACTTAAATAACTTTGTTTTGTTTTAAAAAAATCCACAACATATGGATTTCAACATGTTCTATGTTTATTGTTTGTACTTATTAGGAAAAGATACTTCAGTTAAAAAAAATGAGAAGTTCTCCAGGGTATAAAAAACCATTCTTGTTAGCAGGCAAGCAATCATAGTGTTATTAAGATATCTGTCCTCAGATATGTCTAATGCTATTAATTTACTTCTACAGTAAAACCAGTTTTCTTACTACTAGAATGAAGGCCTTGTATTAGGCTGTGTTTTAAATCCTCTTATTCTTAGAATTACAAACTTGAGTCTAGAAGACCTTTTAATTCCCCCATCAAATTCCAGAAACTGAGGTCTATCTGGTGTGCATAAAGAAGCCCATCTATTAAGGCTTGAGCATGTCGCATACACCAAACGGTTGCTGGTTCGATCCTTGGTCAAGGCACATACCTAGGTTGTGGGTTCGATTCCCAGTCAGGGTGCATACAGGAGGCAACTATTGAAGTTTCTCTCTCACATTGAAGTTCCTCTCTCCTTCTCTCTCTAAAATCAATAAATATACCCTCAAGTGAGGATAAAAAGAAAAGAAAATATCCCACTCTTCTTGTTAAGTGCTCAGTTAAGTATTTAAGGACACACTTGCCTCTTATTAATTGAAGTTCCTGTTCTCTTCCTTCAACTTTGTCTTCAAGAGCTGCAAAGTGTACTTGAGTTGGGAGGAGACAAGAGGCTGGTATTTGGTGATGGCCTTAAAAAAAAACCCAGCTCATGGAAAAACTGAAATTGAGACCTCTGATTAAAGATGGCAGATTGAATACACACATTTTGCTTGGTCCTCTTTCAAAATTTCACTAAAATCACAGTAAATAAGTTATTTATTCAAAAGGTAAAAAGAATGGGGAAGAAAAAAATAAGTTTTGGAGGCTGGAAACTGGGTATCTGGTAACTGACTTAGAAGACCCAAAGAGGCAGATTCTAATCTAGAAGTAGAGAAACTTGAGAAGCAACCTGAGTTATAGCTTAGAATTCCCAAAAGACTCAAGAAGGTTTATCCTGTGTGATGGTAGAACAGAGGCTCTCTGGACTGTGAGTCATCCGGCACCGCCAAGGGAGGGGCACCTAACCCAAACCAGAGGAATCAGGTAACACTCCTCAACTCGCCTTCCACATCGTGCAGCCAGGTGTCACCCTGTAGGCAGGAGATGGGGAGTCTTCTCTGGAGAATCTGGTTAATCAAAAGGAGACAAAAGAGGAAACACAGCTAAAGGTTCTGACTTTCAGGGTTCCTGAGGAAACAACCCAAGCTAAAATATGTTAGTCTAGAAGAATGACTAAATCAAAAAGTTCCCTTCGCCTATCCCCCATTCTTCCAAATACAGGTAGCTTCCAATCAGCATTGTAGTGTCTTGCTTTGAATTATGAACAGATAATCAAGAATCATCTGACATTGGATCTGATATCTAATATGAAGTGAACACACACACATACAGAAAGAGAGACAGAGACAGAGACAGAGACAGAAAGAACTTATACTACCCAAGAAGAACACTTAAAAATTATATATTATTAATATCATCTGAGAAAGGAGAAAATACTGTACCCAGTAAACAACAGAATGTTACAAAAAAGGAATTTTCATCTACAAACAAAAAAGCCTTTGGAAATAACAGATAAGAGAGAAGAAATGGGAAACCATTCACTACACATCTTGGAAGCCATAATATAAGAAATCTGCTAGAAAGTAAAATAAAAACACCAATAAAAGGCAAAATGGGAGAAAAAAGATGAGAAAATTGGAAGTCCAGGGAGCTAACATCTAAGTAGGAGAAGAAAAATGTAGGGAAGAAAATCATCAAAGTAATAATTCCATAAATTTTCCTGAACTGAAGGACATGAATTTCTGGATCAAAAGGTCCACCAAATGACCTGTATAGTGTCTGAAAATAAACTCATACATGATCACATAATTTTAGAATGTTAGGAACATAAATGATTCTACATACTACCTTTCAGAGAGGGAAGAATAAAACCAAGATTCATGAAAAGGATGAAAAATCAGAATGGCAACACCAAAAGCTAAAAAAACATGAGAGCTGGGCCCAGGTTCGGGAGCTCAGTTGATTAAATTGTCCTCCTCATACGCCAAGGTTGTGGGTTCAATCCCCAGTCTAGGCACATACAAAAATCAACCAATGAAATGAATGCATAAATAAGTAGAACAGCAAATTGGTATGTCTCTCTCTCTCACTCTCTCTATCCCCCGTTTCCTCCCCCCACCCACATACACACACTGCACCCTTCTTCTCTCTCTCTCAAATCAATTTTAAAAAATTAAAAAAACAGCAGAGTAGTGCCTTCAAAATTCTAAGGAGAAATCAGTTTGGCTTCGAATTCAGTAGTCCATCAAATTAGCATTTGAAGTTAAGTGTACCTCAAGGTAATATCAGACATGCAATGTTTCAACAAGTTTACCTCCCATGAAAGGATGCATGTGCTCTAGGAAAAAAGTGGAGATAAATGGTAAAAGAATCAGTAAAGAGGCATAAACATGGATGCACTCGGGAAGCAGAGAAGGGGAAAGAAACAGAGGACAGGTTTTTTAAAATCGTATGATTTTTAAACTATGAACTTGTGTCATCTCAATGAAATTAAATTTTACAAAGGAATTTCTTCAGTGGCATAGGCCAGTATGGGCACAGAAACTTTGTTCTTATTTTAGTTTGGTACAATGGATCATTCAATTCGGCAGGCCCTTTGACAACGTAAGATAAATTGTTCAGTTAATTTTAGCTCATCAGGTCGTGAATTTCCCAAGGTGTTTCTGTTGGTCTGCCCACTTTCGTGAAATCATTCTTTGTAACAATCATTAAGCTGTATTTGTCTAACTATTTCTTACGGGAACACTGATGAGAGACTCAGAAAAAAAAAAGATGATGATCTTTCTTCTAAGTACTACGGGATAAGAGAACTATCTGGTAGGCGATTTAATAGTTTCCCGGCATATGCAGAGGAAAATATGAAATGCAGAAAATAAAAGGTTCTTAAATCCCAGAATAGAAGACATAGTTTCAGTTGCTGCAACCTGAAACTAATTGCTTTTATTAGATCATTAATGTTTCATGATTTGGGGATATATTTGTGTACCGTACAACTGTTGGACTATTTTATGGCAACGATGATGCCTCAAAGGATTTTAAAAAGCAACAAATGTATTTTGGAATGGTTATCATCTTGGGGCTGCTGTGCATACTAAATTGAATAGCTTCCTAATATACAACGAGATTGTATCCATGTTTTATTGCATAATAACTTTTAAAAAGAGACACACTAAAGCTTTGAGAGAGGGGATGACAAAAATGAAGAAAGCATTGAAGACCCGTAAATACAGGGAGTGGATAGTGAGTCGCTTCAAGGCAAAGAGCAACAGTTATGCATCTTTACACGCCATTGTCCAGCATAGCTTCTTATATCCATTTATGTGACAAATATTAATTAAGCACCCATTACCCACCAGGTTCTAGAGCTACATGAGTAAACAGAACTGATAGAAATCCTTGCCTTCATGGAGCTTACATTCCAGTAATAAGGGGCAGGGCAGGGACAGAGGCAGAGGTTAAACAAAGTGATTATGTAAAATATGTAACCTGTCTGATGGGTGTAGGTGCTATGGAGATAAAGAACTCAGGAACGAGAGACAGAGAGAGGGAAGGCGATGCAATTTTAAATAGGGTGGACACACAGTAGGCACACTAAAATGCTTGTTGAAATTATTTCTTGACAAAACCAATCTGGCTATCTCTCTGGGAACTTTGAACTCTATTTGGTTTAGGAGCAGGATCGCCCTGCTGGGCATTCAAGCACATCATTGGGGTTGAAGCGAATACAGGAACCTGAAAAAAACAAGGTTGCTTGAATAGCACAACCCCAGTGCAGGGAGAGGGATGGTCTAAAGGAGAATCAGATACAGATGCTGGCTTTCCAGACCTCACAGCCTTGCTGGTCCTTAGCAAGGCCACCAAAGCTCTTTGCAAAGTACAAAGGATTCCCTGTAATAATGGGAGGCTGTTTGCTTGTTTTTAAAACACCCTTGGTATCCTGGAATGTACAAAGCATAGGCTTTGAGAAATAAAGAAAACCTTACAACTTAACCTTTGATCCAAAAGGGATCAAGCTGTTCCTCATTGGGCCTCCTGCTTCCAGTATCTAAGTGCCCGTGTTTCTTTGAAATAATATTATTTTTACATGTCTCTAATACATATCTCCAAGAAGGGGGCTGGGGAACCTCAAAGGTAAGCTTTTCAATCATTTTCACAGATATTGGATTTCTATACCCTTTCTCCTGTGGAACCTGATTTGGGAAAGTCGGTAATTGTTTTTGATTTTCAGAGAAGTT
This sequence comes from Pteronotus mesoamericanus, assembly GCF_021234165.1. Taxonomy (NCBI): domain Eukaryota; kingdom Metazoa; phylum Chordata; class Mammalia; order Chiroptera; family Mormoopidae; genus Pteronotus; species Pteronotus mesoamericanus. Next base: position 10,410,756 of record NW_026555310.1, read on the forward strand.
AAACAAACAAGGCCAACAGATCAGAGCCCTCGCCACAAGGCCAGACGCTCAGAGGGAATTCAATAAATTCTTTTCTGTTACCCTCATCCCTGTAGGCTTTCTCTTAGTATCCTGCAAGGCAGTATAGTCTTTATTCTTATTTTTATCCACATCTGCAAAATTCATGCGGACACCTGCAGATTATTCTGGGTTCTGTGCAGACATACTTCTCTCTTTCTTTCTCACTCTCTCTAATTATGTGCTGAGGATGCAGCCCCGAAGCTCAACTTCCATCCCCCCAGCAGGCAGCTTCCTCGCCCTTGTAGAATAATGAGACCCTGTCTTTTGAGAACACGGTGTTTAGAGTAAGTGGTGTTTAAGCTGAAGTTTCCCCCTGGCTTTATTGGTAAAGGCTGCGAGTCCCTGACTACTCCATGGGTGCAGTGCCCTTGACACTCCTGCCCGGCCTTTGTTGTCGGATGCGCGGTTGGAACGCTTGTGTGTAAACATCGCAGGAGGAGCCACCTCAGGGCACCCTCTGTGCCTGCCTGCTTCTTTTGAAGTATCTGGTGATTGTACCATTGTCATGCCAGTGGGAAGAACCCTTTGTTTTACAATGGCAGGGCTCTGAAGAGCCTGCTGATAAGACTTGGGACCCTGGTGTGAAACCGACCCTTTGAACTAGGAAGAATGTTTTAAGATAAGCAAGCCTTGGCATTTTTATCACACAACTTTTTATTAGAGTTTTTAGTGGAGCAGGAGCAGGTTGGTGTTGAGCAGGTTACTGTCCTAGGTTAGTATTGTTGCTGGGCATGCAAATACAGGATTTTTTTAAGTTCTTCTTAACATGGATGTGGGACATGGGCTTCTTTTGTACAAAGATGAAAATGTTCCAATTGTCCATCTCAATAAAGATTTGGGGGAAAGTAGTATCAATCTAGGGGAACCCTTTATTTACTTTTAAAAAAGAGATTAATTATACCAGGAATAAAATACAAATGAAACGCAAAGACTTTTTCAAGAAAATGTTACACTTTCTGACTGAAAAATGATCTTGATCATCTTTCAGGCCAAGTGGCATGGGTCATTTCTTCGGTCACTGGTAGAACAGGAAGTAGAAAAATAGAATAAATGGTAGTCATTTTTGATTGACATTTTAATATCCCAAGTGTTCCACATTCTGGATAGTCTCATAATGAGAATTGCATTCACTCAGCCATGTAGTCACTCAGCAAACCTTTGCAGGACTTACTAAGTGACGGATGTTAGGTGAGTTCCCGGTGCCGCCCTGAGCGAGGCAGCCTTGTTCTCCACCCTCACAATCGTCCAGCCCAACAGAGTCCACAGATGTCAAGCAAATAATTAAGAGGTGAACAGAACATGGTAGGGAAGTGACAGGTGCTATGGGAACATTCTTTTAAAGTCCTTTAGAAGTTTTTTCAAAAGAACTGCGCTTTAAAGGAAGAGTTTCATTTTCCTTTTTCAACAGTTCTTTGAGAGTTTCCATGTTTTATGTTTGAGTTTCCTTTCCAACTTTTCCTTCACGTTAGACTAAATGCATCTCTAGATGGTTTCCCAAAATAGAATTTTCCACTTCAGAATAAGGAGCTGCAGATGAGGTGGGGAGTTTTGGGTACATGCCTGGGAAATTTCATTTGAAGTTTTATGCTGTCTAAACCCCAAAGCGACAAAGAGTGTTCGTGTGAATGCTCAGACTTTGGGGCCCAGCACGGTCCACGGTCTTCTCTGTGAGAGCGGGGTGCAGGCCCGGCCGGCACGCTGCTGCGCTCAGAGGGAATAAATGCGATTGTCTGTACTCCTCCACTCCGGGGTGTGAGCGACAAGTTCTAAAATAGCCTTTTGTTTAAAGTGGCCCCGATGTATACAGCTGGCCCTCGTTCCTAGGCTTTCTGGCCTGAAGAAATCAAAGAGTTACTGGTTTCACAGCCAAAAGGCCTTACAGATCATCTACCATTTTGTGGATGAGAAACTGAGGCCCAGAGGGGTCAAGGCCCCCCGACCGCAGCTAAGCGAAAGGAAGACTCCAGTGGCAAGCCCTGCCCTCCCCGTCCAGCCGAGACTCAGCCAACCGGGACCCCGAAAGCGCGCCCCACTCCACTCTGCCCCACCCCTTTTCCTTTGCGCTACTGTCCTACCTCTCTGCCCATCTGTGTTTGAAGCCAGGCACTTCGGAGAGATTTCCCGTGTTTGACCTAAAGCCGATTTCCCTCCCTATTGTTATTCCCTTAAACACACATACAGATAAATAATACAGCTATTTAGAATACCTTTCTAAATAATAAATAAAGCTCTAAAGAATAAAGCTACTTATGCAACAGTTCCTTCAATGAGTTCCGTTGATGAATTTTAACACTTCTAATTTGGTGTAAGTTGTATACCTATGTCTACAACTGTTGGGCCCAGACCAATAAAGGTTATACTGAAAACTGCAGTAGGGATTTACAGATTTATTACTATTTGCCTTTTTTTTTCTTTTTCCAAACAGTAGCTCATTTGTGGGAATTACATTACATGTAATGTTCAGGCATACTTTAATTTTCAGCCAAAAAAAGTTCAAGGTAATGGTACAGGATATTCTAACAGGAAAGTATGCTGTGCTAAGATTATTGCCATATAATAAAGTTCATAGTGCCCTTAAGCGGCAGAGCATGGAGGATCCTTTATGAAAACACAGTCGAGGGCCAGGGCTCCACACCCCGTCCTTTCCCTCTGCCCTCCCTCCACCTCAGAGCCACATTCTCCATACTTTCCATTTCTACGATCACCATTACAAAAGAAGGATTATTTTGTTTTTCATATTTTTTTAAAATGCCAAAGTGGCCCTAACTGCTGTGGCTCAGTGGGTTAGGCATCGTCCCCTCAAACCTAAAGGTTGCTGGTTCAGTCCCTGGTCAGGGCACATGCCTGGGTTGCGAGCCAGGTCCCCAGCTGGGGTGTGTGAGAGGCAACCAACTGATGTTTCTCTCACAAAATTAATGTTTCTCTCCCTCTCTTCCCCTCTCTCCAAAAATAAATAAAATCTTTTTTTAAAAATGCAGAAGTGGTGTACTCAATCATCAAAATATATTTTCACTTTTGTTTATTTTTTCAGTTAAGTTCTGTAAAACCCAAAAGTGACAAATTGATGGCTTAATTCGAATGAGATGAACATAACTGCATTTCTGTCCTGATAAAAGTCACACAGGAACAGGAGTCATAATCGTACCCTACTGCATATCCTCAACTATCTATTTACCTGAGGAAAATTAATACTGTCAACACTGCGATTCGACTCAATGATAAGTTCATGCATCATCGTTGACATGACCAGTCACAGTCATCTTCTATTTCTCTGCATTAAAGCAACACAGATGTGCTGGCTTTGGAAACATCCATCAACCTCTTGCAGGCTCTGCTGCCTGCTCAGATGCAGCCTTCAATGATGGTGTGATGGGGATTAGAGGTTGGTTCCACCAGAGGAATCCTTCCTTATACTGATTGGATGATAGCTCAAGAAAAATTCTTCCATGCAACAAAACAAATCAGAAGTCTGAGCAAGAGAAAAAATGATAGAACTGGTGCAAAAGAAAGGAAAAACACTGTAGCAGAGAAGAAAGAGCAAGAGATACAGCTGTGAACTGATTATCGGTTGTCACTTTGAGGCAAAGAGCAAGTTGTGGGGTAGGACAAACCTTTTCTTTCCCCTGCCAAGACATTACTGTCCCAGTAAATTAGAGTCTGTTTAGTTCAAAAGGGTTCAAACACCTCCCCAGCTTATGTCTGTAAGGGCCACTTGATTTATTGTTTTCCTGCCTTGTCTATACAACTTGACCTGCTTATGTATTTCAGTAAATACCCCCAGCCCCCCCAAAAAAGACCTGTGATCTGCCTGCTATGTGTCCACGTGCTGGGATGCTAAGGAACATGCAAAACTCAGGAGAGGGCAGCTGCCCAGTAGCCTTCAAGTTCCAACAGTAGGGCAGCAGTTCATTTACACCTGTTGGCAGCAGCACTGGCTTCAAAGGCTTTGTGAATGTGCAGCTTATACACAGGAGATGCATAATTAAAATCAAGCATTGCATACCCCCAAAATAATGGGCTTAAATATTAGATGTGAATTGACATTAATTTCTGAATTTTTCATTTCATATTTTTTAATCCATTCTACAAACACTTGTCAGAAACCATAGTTTTCAAAGGTTTTATGGATTAAAACCAGCACGACAAGCCACACCGAAAGAATAGTTTCACCTCACATAATAAAAGAGAAGTTAGCTTTCACTTGAGAAAGACATCTTTACTAAGGTGGATTAAATCCCTAAAATGACATATATTCTCTCAGAACTTTTCATGAAAAAGATCTGAAATTCACTTATCAGCATGACTGCTTCATGAGCAATTTCGAGGACTTGGAGTGTGCAGGTAGAATTTTACATTGACTTAACTACTCAATGAAAACTTTATCTCCCCTTTCTCATTCCACAAATTTACCATTGTCTTAGGAAAACGAGTTACCAAAGTGCACAGTGTCTGTAGACCAGTGGTTCCTTAATCCAATTACAAATGACAGTTACCTAGGGAGACAGTATGAAATGCAAATTTCTGGGTCCTAGCTGAATCAGAATCTATAGGGCTGTGATCCAGCCGTCTGTATATTTTAAGGCTTTCTAGGTGTTTGCCAGTCAGCTCAGCATTAATTGCTTTTGATTACCATTAATATAGAAAACCTAACTCCTGTCCACATCTAATGGCAAATACTCTTGCCCCGTTCTCTAAACAGAATTTGAAAAATCTATTCAGTACACATTTTTGGAGTATCTGTACAGGACAGAACAATTCCACCTTCACTGGGAATTATTGGCCTGCAGCCCACGAAACACTGACACCCAAATCCTATTCCATCTACCTTCACAGAGACATGGTCAAGGGGTGTTCCCTTGGCAATCGTGTTGGGTCCCAACCACCTAACAGAGAGTGGCTATTTTTGAAACCTCACAGACTAAGGAACTACAAAGTCCTGTCTGCAAGGAAAGAACCATCAAGTGTTAACCAGAAAGAAGCTGAAACAGCAGCAGAGGAGAATACTGCCTGGACTTTTGAGGGCTTCCTTTTCTGAATTGAAGTCATTTTCTGAAGCTCAGCTACATCCCTGCCCTGTGCTGCCTGAGACCCTTCTCTATTTCCCAGTAAATTATCACTCCCCACCCTTATTCTCCTTAAATTAGTTTGGTTTCTCTTACACCCATGGAGTCCTAACTAACACAAGCCTCATTCAGTATTTTCCAAACAGCCAAGTTTGCATCAGAATACTCCCTAATGTCCCTGCCTGCACTTGGATGCCACCAAAAGAAAGAAGTAACCCATCTGTGGAATTAGTTTCTGAGTAACTCTCATTCCATAAAAATTTTCTGCCCACTAAATGTGTTTTTGGAGGCAGGGGCCCTTTTGTTACCTGCCAGAATACTCTCCTTAAAGACACTAGAATTACAACTAAGCAGCTTTGCCTGGGCTTTGCCCACCACCTTTCCCTGAACAAGAAATGACCTTGCCTGGCACCGCTCCCAGGTCGCCTGCCCAGGAGGGGCGCCCCTGAGCTGCCTTGGCTCCCCTGCAGAATCCGCCTTCAACTTTTCCCATCCCCTGCTTCTTAAGTACCCTCAAATTTTACCAGGTAGACTCTCCCTAGGACCCCACTTTCCTAGGGTTGCTGTTTCGATTCCCTGTTGGGGCACATGCCTGGGTTGTGGGCCAGGTCCCCAGTAGGGGGCATGCTAGAGGCAGCCACACACTGACATTTCTCTCCCTCTCTCCCTCCCCTCTGCTCTAAAATTAAATAAAATCTTTTTTTAAAAACCCTTAAAAAAATAAAATAAAAAAGATTGTATTTTTTAGAGAGACCGGAAGAGGGGGAGAAAGTAATGGAGGGAAACAACAATTGATCAATTGCCTGTCTCAGGCCCCCAACTGGGGACCTGGCCCCCATCCCAGGCATATGCTTTGACCTGCGATTAAACCAGCGACCCTCTGGTTGGCAGGCTGGTGCTCAATCCACTGACCCATACCAGCCAGGGCTGGTTACTTCTTATCTGTGCCCTGGTTGGAAATCAAACCTGCACCCTTGGTGTATCTTGACAGTGCTCTTACCAACTGTGCTACCCAGCCAGGGCTGATGTGTGTTGATATTGGGTGAGGAATACAGTAATAATATAGAAATAAAATGGAGTCACTATAGCCCTTATTCTCATTTTCTGTGACTACAAGGCCCAGAAGAAAAATTAGCTTGCATAATTTCTGTTACTTTGTTTTAATTTTGGTTGTACAGTGTTTTCCTTAGAACATATGTTGAAGTCAGCGTCTCTTACTTGTTTTGTATGTATGGGTTACATTGAAGAGCTCGAAATAGGACATCTCTTGTAATAGTTTGATAAGATCTGTGTTGTGATAGTCTATTTTGGGAAAATTCCAAGGATTTTAGTGTGTCTTAATTTCTTTACTACCCAGCACTCCAAAGAATCTATCCCCTTGTGTAAAATGAGTGTGAGGGAAGTCTGGACATGCTCATCCCAGGTGGGAGGAACTAAGCCCAGGACTTTACTGGATAAGGAACAGGTGTGAAGTGTTGTCTAAAGACTCTTCTCTTTGACAGCTGAATTGAGCCATAAAATTTTTGAATAATTTATACAAGTTTCTGGGAGCCCAGATATAGATTGTTAATCCAGGTTTCACAATGCACTAGTGTTAATTTCACAATGAAATCCTTAAAGTTAATTTTTATTGTGTCTCTTATGTTTGGCCTAGGTGAAAATATTCAGATTGCCTTGTAAGTCAAAATGAATTATGTAAACTATTGCCCATGGTCTTAACCTCCTCTCTTTGCTTTTAAGTAAAATCAGAGTTTATCATGTATTTCTGTTCATATTTTTAAATATTACAAGATAACCATGAGTGGGGTTAAGAAACCTTTAAAACATCTTTAATTTCAGGTAACTGCTAAGTTTGCATACTTCTTGTTAGCTGGATTTTTCCTTCTCCTCAAAAAAAAAAAAAAAAAGGAAAAGGAAAAGAAAAGCAACATGTGGTTTGTTACATTCATTGCTCTTCTTAACCTGTTTTGCATTAGGAGGTTATGGAAACCTAAGACTGAGCGCTCCATAGAGAAAGCCTTACGGCAAAGAAAAAAATAGAGAAGAGAGACATCTGAAACTTGGCCCTCTTTCCCCAATCTGCCCCAAAAATACATTCCAGTGTAAAATGTAGGTCCCTGAGAGTTGGAAGTAGAAAGGAGCAGAAAAAGACATAACATTAAAAAAAAAAAAAAATCATACCTATCGAGTACCTTGGTTTACGTAGTCCCTATATGGGAATTTATTTCCCCTTGAAGAACATCTAAAACATAAAGCCATCTGGAACAAAACAAAACTGTAGATGTCCATTCATGCCCCAGCCACTCTGTCAACTTACTGTCGGTTCCTCTTCTACTCCAAAGAAAAATCACCACCAGGAACCTACCCAGTGAGGGCCACGCTGCCATGCCTGTTGACAGGCTTCTAGGAGTAACATGGCAGAGACGCCAGCTCATCTTCTCCTGATTTCTCCTCATAGTGTCACCAGTGATGGTGGCAGTGAATGCTTTCCTCACAATGCACAGAAAATCTGTAGCTGTTTTGAATTCTTTTTTCCCCTATAATTCTACTATAAATTAAATCTGTCGTTACATAGCATCAGCATAATAATGCCTAGGTGTTCCTACCATAGGCTTTCAAGGATCCCAAATATTTATGTATGTGGTCATCATGTTTATTCTCCCTAAGAACTCTTTTAATTAGGCATAAGAAGCAGAGTGACTAGTATTTTATTTTGACGATTTTAATTGCGGGGGGTGGGAAATGTTGGCCTTCATGAAAGGTATTCTTAGGGATTAGACACTCTGTTTGCGAAAGTCATTTCAAAGTTTTTCATAAAGACAAGAAGGTGGTCATAAGTGTTGCTTGTGTAGGAGTTTGTCCTCCTCTTTTACCTTTTGAGTGGTGGCTCCATTTGAAGATGTTGTCTAACCATATCTATCATTGGATTCTTTCAGAAATCTTTTTACTCTTCAGACCCTGAAAATATGATGTCATAAAACTATTTTCTAATGATGTTTTCAGTCTTCCTGAAATTGCTCCCCCATCCCAAACGTACTTTTCCAAAAGGTAGAGAAAACATTTCAGAGCTTTCTGGAATCTTATTAGAACCCATTGAAAGAGAACCTAAAAATTTCAGAAATGGTTGATAATGGAAATGTGGTTTGGTCTATTGTGTAAGCAACAATGCAGTCAGCAGTCTTAAATTTGAACTAGGGTGTGTGTTAAGTAAAAATGTTCGCCCTTAATTAGGAAGCAGACTGTCTTCATAAGCTTATGTGACAGAATATGAGCCTGCTGTTACTTGAGCTCATCTGCAAGAAATTTTTGTTAGGGGACATAGTGGCCATTAAAATCGCTCACAACTGCTGCCAGACAGATTATTAATTCTATTGTCTTCTTTTTTCATTTAAGGACCTTAGTAAAAAAAAGAAAATAATAATGTATTATGGTTCTGGGAGTTGAACTGTAATCAATTTTGTCTGACAAGTTTATTAATGGCTGCATTACTCCAGTGCCTTTTGCCTTCAGGATGTCATGTGAGGTGTGTTCAGTAGAATGGGTTGCTCACAAACTATGAACTGAACCATTCTCATAATTTGTCCCTTGTTCAGCATAATATGCCTTGAAGTTGAGGAGGGGATGGTTGGGCTGCTGAACCCGTCCAAGAGTGATACCCGTATTTGAGTAAGAGCTTAGTACGCCTTGATACTGGTAGTGACTTAATGGGCAACAGAGCAACTATTATATATAAGTGATCTTCAGATACAGGCTGGTTTTGTTGTATTTGGACAAGAACATGTTTTTGTATCTATAGAAATGAAAATGGTTCAATGAACTGCTTTAAAGCTCAGGGTCTCATTTGTTTGAGGGTCCCCGGGGTCGGGGGGGCAGCGGGTATCCAACTCCTTTGAGCTGCCCAACTCTTCAGTCCTAGAGAACAGAATATTGTCATTAAGCTTCCCTAAGTGAGACTGACAATTATTGCTTCATTTCTACCTAAAATAAGACACTCTTTAAAACCTCTAGAATGATTTTCTCTACTTTCTGATGATGTTGCTGAGGGACAAGTTGGGGAAAGCAAAGCATTTTATTTTGCTCTTTGTAAGAAGCTCTGCTTTAAAAGCAGATAACAGTGGTTTAAGACTCTGGGCTTAGATGTCACATCAGGTTTTGAATCCAGGCTCTTAAACTAATTAGCTTATGGTCAGATGGTTGAGTATCTTAACCTTACTTTTCTCATATAAGATCTACCTTATGTCGTTATGAGGATTTGAAAAATATGTACAGGATTTAGCACGATACCTAGAATACAAGTACTTCATAAACTTATATCTGCTATAATAATAATAATAAGGGAGGTTCATTTGGTGTTACTGTGTTGTTAGTATAGCACCAAAGAAAATGAAGCAACGGCATACCACATGTCCAAGAAGGCACACAATTCTAACACATACTTGACTCGTCATTCTATACTGATTCCACCACTGTCTTTAAGTCACTTCATGTGCCTTGAGAGAAAGGCTCTACACCACGTACTCCATGGAATGCCCTCAGGCAGTGCTTTCTTTCCCTAAAGGGGGCCAAGAACGTCCTCCAGATCCACTCTGACCCCTTTTATCCCTGAGAGAGAGTTTCTTCACCATGACTGTTTTCAGAGAAAGCACGCCCAGATTTTCCTTTGAAAACCCTTTTCTTCCCTTTCTATACTGGCCACTTCCCTCAATTGCCTAGAGACTGTGTTTTGTCTCTGACTAACCCTGACTTCCAGTGTCACTCTCCCACCCTCTCTGAGGCTGCTGTTATACATCTCTTGTCACTTTACCTTAATGTTTGCACTGAAAACTATTCATCGGTGTGGCCTACAGCAGGCTGTTAAGGACTTGGAGTATCTTAAAGGTTTGGCTGATAGCAGTGTAAATGGGTGTTGGATCAGACAGTTTTGCATATGAAACTGTTAGAGCCACTTCAGGGTGTGGTCCACATGTCACTGGCTGGACAAGAGTCCACTCCTACAGTCCTGGCTTCTGCACCAAAAAGAACCGTATTTCCCCCAAGGCCACTTCATCCACTCACCTTTATTATGCTCAGTACTGTGACTAACAGAAGGGGCCAGTTACTGCTCTCAAGAAGCATCTAGTCTAGAGACAAGGTCAACATACTCGAAATTATGAGCTGACTGCTCAGGGAGGGGTACCATGTTTGCTGTGGGCTCTGTCAGTCCAGCCATCCACCGTCGCTGTTTTCTCCCAGGCCAGCTAGATCCTGAACTGTCTGGGACGGGCTTCGCCAAAGGAGAATGGAATCATTTGGGAAAGCTCTTTGAAGGAGCTAGAAACACAAAAAGGTCTATTTCTTGAAAATGTATCTCTTCTATACACTAATATTAACTAAAATAGATGAGTGTAGCCCTTCCTTCTTGGTGTAGCTACTGAGTGTAAAGGTGGAACCCCTGGGTTATCCCAAAGTTATGTGCACATAAGAAGAGAATCCCATTCACGGCAGTTAATAGACTTTCTGGTTGAAAAAGAAAAGCAGCAGGACTTTTGGTGGAAGGACCGGCCTGGGGAAGATGGGAGTCTTGGGGCTGGCGGAGGGCCCTGGCACAGCGGGAAGTGCAGCGGAGAAGCCCTTCCGCCAGGGCTCCAGGAGACGGTCCCTGGACTCACCAGAAGTCAGTCTTGAAGTAGGAGTTAGCCAGGCAAAGCAAAGTGAGTGGCTAGACAGCTCCAAGGAGATGAAGCAGCCGAATAAGGCAAAGCGGCCATGAAAGAGCTTGATGTGGCTGGAAACCGCCCACTCCAGAGCCAACAGTGAGCTTTGACGGAGATGGAGATGGGGAGTGGAATAGGGACCTTCACTGCAAGGAGCCTTAGTTTTAGCCCCTGGAGGTGCTGGGAGAACTCAGAAGAAGGAATTTTGAAGTAGGGGGATTGCATATTCAGATTTGTAGTGGTCAGGTGAAGGAGAAAGAATGTAGAGAGGAGATGCTGTTAGGCTGTTGTAGCATCCCGGGGTGGGGCAGGGAGGAGGGATGCAGAGTCAACAGGAAAGCTGAAGCGTGCCAAGACCTGATAAGTGACTGGATGAGGGTAGACAAGAAGGAGGGCACCTTGAGTGAAGACAGCATCTGTGACGGTCAGTTTCTGACCGACTGGGTGGTACCATAAAAGACAGGGACTAGGGGAGGGAGGAGGATATTGGTTTAGAGGTGGGTCGAGAACATAATTTAGAAATGTGAGCTTTCAAAAGAGAGTTCAAGTTAACTAATTAGTCTGAGTTCATATCAGATCTTATCAGCCAAAAATGACAGATGCCCTGAGTGATCAATTTGATGAGATTCCTTCAAATATTAAAACTGGAAAATTGAACCTCACATTAGTTGACTCTCTTTTTTTAAAGGTGCAACTAAAAATAAAGAAAAAAATCAGAATCAATGGACTGATAATTGAGATATAAATATGAGTGTTTGGTTTGTGCAAGGTCTGAGTCAGGTTCTGTGGAAGATCAAATGGGAACAAAACAGCCTTCACCACTCAACAAATGTTTACCCAGGATCCACTATGTACCAGGCAAAGTGCCTAATGCACCAGGCCTGTATGTCTCCACACTTGGGATGTATCACAAAACAAAACAGACATGAGCCCTGCCCTGAGCCCCTCTATAATTCAATGCAAACAGAATGTTGAAGAGACTAAAGCTGCAAGCATGAAGGAGAAAGAAAACATTAAGACTAATATCAACTAGAAGTCTGTTACTTATCTAGAACTAGGTGACTCAAGACCAACAGAACAATTTGAATTCCAAATCCTGGCCCTGACACAATCTAATTAAAGCTTTTAAACCAGTCTCCACTACAAAATCACCTCCTTTAAATTCCCTTGGTTGCAGGGATCTGAGATAAGATAAAGAAATGTTATGGAAAGCTTTGCTGACCTTTTCCTTTTGGGCAAGAGGCTTTTGGCTGCCTGAAATAATTCTTTGCTGACACCTCTCTAAGAGCACCTTGATTAGCTGCAGCACACAGTAACAGTGTTAAAAGCTGGCGTGCCTTTGTTGGCCCAGATTTTCCCTTGTGGAGAACTGAAGGAGCATAAGAAAACACACAGGTGAGCAAAATAGCTCTGAGCACTTAGTTCAGGAAATAAAGCAGCAAATATTGTATAATTTAAAAATGTAAGACAGAGCAATATTTATTATTTAATGTTTTTTATGAAACACTAACTGCTAGATTGCAGACTAACTTAACATACTGACTTGCCCATGCCGTTCTGATCTCCCCACGAGAGTTCTTCTACATAGGTTATCTTCCAGCCTGAAAATCATGCACCTGTTTCTTTTAACACTAGAGGATGTAAAAACTATGTTTTAAATACTGATTTTTAAATATCAACAGTTTGATATTTAAACTTTGAACTTAGAGGTGTAAATCCTTCAGGTTACCTGAGTTTGTCTTCCCCAGGCAGTGAAAAAAATTTATAGTTTCTAGTGAGAGCTCACCTTGGGGCTGAACCCCTGGTTGCCTTTCAAGGACCCTGTGGGGCTGCTGACTCATTCGGGAATGTCAGCACCCCGCCTGCACGCCTCCAACCCCTACCATACACAAGGGGCTTCCACATGTCCGGTTTAGTTGCCCGCAGACATGCTGCCTTGTCTTTTCTGCCCTTGACTACGAAAGCAGCTTCTAGGTTCTTCCCATCTGGTTGCCCTGCACTGTTCTGCTCTTCTACCCTCCCAGGCAGAGCTACGATCCCCTGGCTCTTCTTTGCTTACAGTTCCGTGGCTCCTCACAGCCCCTAGAACAGCTTAGAGGTCCTGGCGCGTGCAGCCTGTCACAGCCTGGTGCGGCCTGCCTTTGGGCGCCTCGGTCCTACCTTCCTGTCAGCCCATCGCGTTACCACGGGCTTACTGAGAGCTGCTCACTCTTGGCCCTCACACTCTGGTCTGCTCGACCTGGATTAGGCCCTGTTCCCTATCCCTACCCCATTAAGTACCCTGATCCGTAAGGGTTCCGGCTTAAATGTCACACCCACTTTTCTTGATCCTCACCTCCTAACACGAATCAATTGATCAACATTTCCCATTATTCTTACATTAGAATTTTAGCCACATCTCACCTGTAGTATAATCACAGTGTTTCATGATTTGTTAGGTATATCAAATCATGATACATAGGTTTACCGGTAGATAGGTATATTTTGGAAAATAAATAGAACACAAAATTTGGAGTAGGAAGTCCTTAAGTTAAGGGGAGGGTCTAGATCTAATAGTGCTGTCCTCCAAAAATATCTTTTGACTCAAATAAAGAGTCTATTAATGAATCAATGGATGGGTACGTGAGGTATCTGTTGGAACGGCTCCTGCCCATATGTCTGGCTCCATGGAAATGTGGGACGGGTGACACTTCCTTCTCAAGTGTTGTAAATAAGTGTGGCAGAGACTTCATTCTTGAGGTTTGAAACAGGGAGGAAAATCGCAGGCAGAGGAATTATATAAGTATGTATTTTCTCCCATCAACTAATACTTTAATCAGGAACGTCACTTTCTGCTTCCGAACTTTTCTTCTTTATGGTAATATTGTAGTATATTTTCTTTAATGTTTCTTAAACTGTTCACAAAAGTCTTATATGATCATTATAAAAAGAAAAAAGGTCATAAATGATGTGAAAATATGAAAATCCATTTATTTTACAAATAAAAATAGTTTCCTATAATCTGCCTTCCCCTGGAAAGCATATTAATAGTTTACTATTTATATTCCTCTAAATAGTTTTTCCATGTGTATTCTAGCCTATATATTATAACAACATGATCATACTATACACTTTGCATCTTAATATCTCTTGGTTATCTTTTTATGTATAGATCCATCAATGTTTATTGGAAGACTTATTCTTCATTTCTTAACATTTTGGCTGTTTTTAGTACTGTAGTCTTAAGAATGTTTACATTAAGCCACAGATCTCTGCAGGAGTTGACAGTGTTGAAGAACTCAAGGTCAAGACGCTTGGAGGCTAGGTTAAGTATCTGCCCCTGCAAACATTTCCTGGGTCTGGAAGGGGTATATGGCATGGCTGAGACAGAGGGGTGAGGGTGGGCAAAGACGGCTGCCGATTGTTGCTGGAAGTTATAACCCTGAGCGGGAGTCCAAGGACCAGGCCTTGCTCCCATCTCCTGCCCAGTTTGGGCCGTAGCCTACACACAGCACAGCCGCAAACACCTGCCTGATGTTAGTGTCCTAACCTGCTACTGAGTTTTCAAAGACTCAGAAAATACTGAAACAGTCCGAGCCTCTGGCAGCGTCTAGTTTCCGGTGGAAGAGCCTGGGGGCCACCGTGGAGGAATGGGGGAGGGGAGGAGAAGGTGGCTGCGAGAGGTGGCTGGGAGAAACCAACCCCGAGTGTCAGCAGAGCAGTTTCACTTGCATTTGTTTCTGTGTTAAGATTACTGTTTTAGTTGAGATGAATTGTGTTTCCTCCTCAAATGTTTTAACCATTGACCTAGCCCATTTCATTTTTAGAAATGAAAACAAAAACAAAAACCCTAATGCCTTCTGAGAAGTGATTTATCGAAGGGTCACAGAGCTAGTCATTGACAGAAACTAGACATTTAATTCTCCTACCTCCAAACTCAATGCATGGGGGTACTTTGAAGGGAGGATTTGCCTCCCTCACAAAGGAGGTTGGAATAGTGGGGAGGGGACGTTGGCTGGGAGGACTGCAGTAGTAAATCTGAAGAGGATTGGGTGTAGAAAATGTTAAAGAACCAGTACTCTCTAATCACATTGCTTTAAATATAATCAAAGGGGAAAGAAAGTAATTGGAGACCTAGAGAAACTGCAACCTATTATAAAACACCATAATGCCTGTTAACTCCTGGAAGAGCTGATACCTGTTTGGGGGCCCTTCCCTGGGGCTGCTACAGACTCAGATAATGGTAACTAGAATTTACAAATGTTCGGTGACCCACGGAGTATAGGGCCCAAGCTGAGAGACAAGAGAAATGTTTGTGATGTTTAAACAAATTTTAAAAGCCATTTAACTAGAAATTGCATCCTACATACAGGTGTTGTACTTCTTAGTTACCTATCTCTGCATAGTCAGAGCAACCCATGCTCAGAACAAGCAAACTGCTGTCTTAGACTCTGCTCTTACTGAAGACTAAAACTGTCACCCTACTTAACATTATATTTGCTGATTGTTCTCCAAACTCAGTGAGATGTCATTCGATGATTATTGGAGCCCTTTATCTCTCTTTTCTATTAAGAAACTTAGTGACATCCAATCATTTCAATAGACTCTTCCTAGATTGCTGGCAATTAGTTACAAATCCTTCCCAATGTGTGAGACCACGAACAGCTTTGACTCTTAAAACTAGAAGCCTGGTCTGTTTTGCACATGAAAAAAGAGGCATGGAGCAGAAAAGACCTCAAGGTCACTGTATACAGATCGCAGGAGAACCAAGGAATAAGCACCAGGTTTTGCTTTATATTTCGTACTTTATCTCTCTCTTCCAGACCCAATAGAGCTGGCTAGCATTTGACAAACAAATGCCCTTGGCATTTTTCTATTTTTCTATCATAGTCTCCTCCCACAGGACATTGCAGTTCAGTCTGGATTTAGATTAGAAACGGACTGACTTGTACAGGTATGGTGGAGCTGTGAGGGCCTGAGAAGGATGTCCAAAAATCATCCCTTCATTTAACTCAGGTTAATTGAATTTATATGCTAAGTGCCTGGCATGATTTTAGGTGCCAAGAATACAGGAGTGAATCCCAAAAGTTCCCACCTTCTAACAGAGGAGAGAGACAGAAAACATGAACGATAGACATCAAGCAAAGCTAAGTGCTTTGAAGATATTAATAAATAGCAGCAAGAGGAGGGGCTGATATTTAGGATTGCTTCTGTAAGGAGATGACAGTGGAGCGAGACCAGGATGGGGTGTGGGGAAAAAGTCCTGTGAATCTGTGGGCTTCCTTTCCCAGCCTCCCTTCAAGTGTGATTTGCAAGCAATGAATATTCCACCTGGCTGAAACAAAAAGGCACTCGCGGGGGTCCTTGCTCTCCATCCTGTAAGTTCACCCTTGACAATAACAGTGCCTTTCAGACCAGACTATATAGGTTATTGCATTCAAACTGAACATTAGTTGGAAGCTTTTAACTGCTTCATCACTAAAAAACAGTTAAATAGCAATAAAGGACAGTATCTGTTGAAAATGTAACATACAGTGTTTATGAGTATCTGAGTTATAGGAAGCACACTTACAGTGGCTGGCATTTAACATTGGTACGTGTTGGTTTGTGGTTGGGAGGGTTCTGTGGCCTTGGCTACTGCTGTTTCAAAAAGGATACACTTGGCTTAAAGCACTGGCGTGCTGATCCTTCCTTTATCATAATGACATGATAGTTTAGGGTTTCATTTAAATCAGTGATTGATTGCACGTTTGTCCAGTATATACTGTCAGTTGATGACTTCCCTGAGGAAGCCTGAACAGAATGAAATAGGGAAAAGGAAATCTAACCTAGGTATTCATGGTTAATTTCACAGCTCTGCAGAGGTCCTTTGAAGTCCTCTCCCCACCCTCCCACAAATCCCCCGCACATCCGGAAGGCTAGAGGAGCTCTATCTTAGAGCTGTTTGGGAACTGTCTTCAAGACTAGAATCTGTATTGGCCAACAGAGAGTCAATTTGAATTTTAAATCCTGTTGTCTCACTCAGTGTTTCCAAACTAGCCTACCAGCAGAGTCACAACTCTTTTTTTTTTTTTCGTCTCTGCCACTTTAGAAGGGTAACTTAAAAAAAAAGAAAAAGAAAAAGAAAAGAAAGCAACTTCTCAGCTGCCTTGCTTTAAGGCAGAGATAATAGAAATTGGCCAGAGTTATTTACTTGACTGCTATTTATGGCAACTTGTTTGTGTATTTTTAAATCACATTTACAATGGGCTATTGTTCAGTTCTATACTGTAGAAACATATATGTTGCAAACCACTCCCAAGGAATCCTGGTGGCACAAGGATTTCTTTTCTTCTACCTAAAATTTTAAAAAGTAGTATACTGAAGGTAATGGACCATTTTAAGTTGCTTTTATTTGCTAGCCTTTTATAAAATGGGAAAGCTCTTAAATATTGCCTCCTTTTCTCTCCATTCCTTTGGCATTTTATCACCATGCGATAAGGAGGTTTGCAGAAATTAAAATTTGTAGTTCAAAAGAGATTCAGACTTCTGCTGCAGATATTAATCTGTCATTTCTTTCTGGGCCTGCTTTGAGGTTGTGTTTTTGCTTTCCTTGGCCCCTTCTGTGGACACCTAATGCCAAGCTTCACTTTCTCTTAGTGACCCTAGACGTAGCTCAGAAACCAGATTAGACGTAAGTATGGGGTACATTCTTGTGTTTGAATAATGATATTCACTTAACCTACTTATAAAAACTCTTAGGTACTTGATTAAGTGCATCCTGTGACCTGGCTCCTTCTCTTTTATTGTTATTTAGTGATAAAAATAAATCTCCTGCGGTAAGCAGTAGGAATCACTTCGAAATGCAAGAAAAGTCCTACGGGGGTTATTCATATGTTAATGAGTCCTTCCAAGGGAGAACTTGGTTAAACGTGCCATTTGTTGACATCATTGTTATGGGCAGAGTAAAGATGATTTCTTTAAGAGGTGGCTTTGCATATTCTCCCAGCGTTTTGTGGTCCGCGCGTGCACCTGCGGGAGGGGGAAGTTTACATAAGCGTCCTTGAGGATTTGCTCCTCAGCTGCTCGACTCACTAGGGCGAGGGGCAATGGAGCGGGTGGATGGAGGTAGGTGGTGGAGGCGCGAGGCTGGCTAAGTGGGTGGGTAGCTTTTCGAGAAATAACGTGCTAGCGGGACCTCGTGGAGACCTGGCAGGTCAGCAGTGACAGTTCCTGGAAAGAGGGCGGCGGCGAGATCAGATTGGGTAGGCGCCTCCTGCGGACTGGAGCGGGGAACCGAGCCGGGCTGGCATCGCGAGCCAGGCGGCCGGCCCCCTGCGCTCTGCCGAGGGTAGGACCGGCAGGAAGCGAAATGGTTACTTTTTTTTAAAGCGGGCTCTGGTTACTTTTGAAGATCGCTGGTCCCTGGCGGGCTCCCGGAGCAGAGTAGAGACGGATTTTTTTTTCCCCCTCTCTCTCTCTCCGCGGTGGACGATCCTGGGGAGACGCAGAGCTGGGGCGTGGGGGATGCGGTGGCCAGAAAGAGGAGACTCTAACAAGGGGAGCAGAGTCAGCGACGCCGGCGGGGACAGAGGGTCTCCCGGGAGCAGGAGCACCTTTTCCCAGACCTCCCCCCGCCCCGCAAGGTTGGATGGGGGCTGCAGGGGTGAGAATCGCCGCGTTGCGCCGAAAGTGGGCTCGACGAAGACTCGCCGGGAAAGAGTGCGTCACGGCGGGGCGGGGGCGGTAGCGACCCCCTAGCTCGCCGGGCGGGGCCCTCGCTGCGCCCAGACTGGGGGCGCGGCCAGCAGCAGTTTGATGGGGCCCAGCGCCCGCTGCTCCCGCCCCACCGTCGCCCCCCTGCTAGGGTCTCCTCCGGAAATGGGTGGGCGAGGGTGACCTGGAGGGCACCCAGCCCTGTTTTCCTTCGGGAGGTATCCCGCGCGGGGCGGCAGCTTCGGCTGGTCGCAGAGCGGGTGTGCAGCGAGTGCTCGCCGAGGTGCTCGGGGATCTGGGGGCTGAGGCGGGGGCCCCGAGGGGCTGCAGGCCGCGCTTGGCCCCGCAGCCCACGGCCGCAGGTGGGAGCCGCTTTCTGGGTCCCGGGGCTTGTCGGGCAGCGGGGACTGAACGCCTAGGGCTGCGGGGGGAGCGCTCATCGGTGCGCGTCCGTGCGCGCCCACGGGGAGGGGGCTTGTCGTCGGAAGTTGGGGTATAGACCTGGAGCCACTCGGTACCGCCGTCCAGCTGCGGGGCGAGTCTCTTTTTGGCGGTGACGTTACGCCGAGAGGCGGCGCTGAGGCTTTCTGGAGGTGGGTAAAAGGGGTTCGAAGGGGGACCGGGAGACTCTTCTCAGCGAGTCATGCTCCCAACCGCTGGGTCTTGAGCTCGCCCTCTGGGTGCAGGAGCCCAGGGAAACTGAGGGGACCGGGGGATGGGTGCGCCCCGCGGCCCGGGGCGCCCCCTGGCGGCTTGAGCCGGCATCGCCACGCGGAGAGTAGGGATTGCGGGGCGCCTGCTCCAAGGTGTCCCTTCGAGATACAGGCATGGGTCGACCCAGCGGATCGCCGAATTTTCCCAAAGAAGGGTGACATCCTTTCCCTCCGGGTCCCCTCCCGATCCCTTTTTCAAAAGCTCGGGTTTTCACATTAATCTATGTCAGTATAAACCAGGCTATGTGTGGAATTTGTTTTTACAACTCGAGTCTTGTGACTTCTCAAACACTTTCTTGAAGTGTTTTCTCTGGAAACTTGTTTCAAATGAGTGCTGTAAGTTTCACAAAGAGGAGTGTTGTTCAGGAGCCAACAGGTGACAGGGTGAAACCTGAGTCTGTGTGTACATTGGAGTCAAGTCTGGCTGCCGTTTCCTTGGGCCGCGGTTGAAAATAGAAATTCAGAAAATCAATAAGAGACTGACTGGAACACGATTTTGAGAAAAGACCTGCATCCCCCATTATGGAAAATAATGAGTTCATTGGAACAGTGCCTTGCGTGCTCCACCCCACACCACAGCATGCGTTTTGTATTTTGTCTTTATATATCGGTTTACAGCCAAATAACCTGACCCCCAAAAGCGTTGCTTTGGCAAAGGACTGCGCTTTGTCATCATGTTTCCTCCTTTTGTTAAGCAGTCTGTCTTACTGTCGTGGAATGTATTTGTGCATGAAATCAGAATGCTTGGCAGCCCTGCAGAGCCCACATTTCCTCTTGAAAAAATGGATCGCTTCTTGGCATTTGGACGGTACCTGACAGGCCATTCGGTTGTTGGAAAATGT
The DNA here is from genome assembly GCF_021234165.1 of Pteronotus mesoamericanus. Taxonomy (NCBI): domain Eukaryota; kingdom Metazoa; phylum Chordata; class Mammalia; order Chiroptera; family Mormoopidae; genus Pteronotus; species Pteronotus mesoamericanus. The sequence continues at coordinate 10,430,801 of NW_026555310.1, forward strand.
ACAAGCTGGATGGGGGTTTACCTGGAAAATACAGAAAATGCCAAAGGGCACGTGGCCTAATGCCATTAATTGCTGGTGTGAAGTAGTTTTAAGAAAGGATGTTTTGGAAGCAATATCTTCAGATACCATCATTATGTTTTTATTTCTTATATAAAGAAATCTCTTTTTATTAGTTATCTTTACAGTTCATTTCAGGATAAGTCAAACTGGATTATGCTCTGGTGGCAGCGACCTTTGTCTTCAGCAGACCATAGGCATTGACTACTCTTTGGGTGTGTGAAAACTTTAAAGAGAAAGCAAGTTAGTGTCTCTTTGCTATGAAATTTAAATCTTGATTGTAATCATTTTGCTAACCTATGGCTCTTATAGGTGACAGGGTTGTTTTGTTTTAATTTTGAGTTAAGAACATCATAAACCAGGAAATACTTATATCTGTAAGGGTTATATTTTGTGTATGGAGAAGAATGGAAGTGTTCCAGGTTTCTGTACCACCAAATTAGTCTGTAGTTAAATTTAATTCACCTGAGCATTTAGCCTACAAAAAATAGAGTAACTTGACTGGATACGTGTGATCTTCACCCTCTTGTTAACAAGCAGTTGAACAAAGAAGTTGTTACATAGTTTGTGGGCCACTGGATGGCACCTAGCAGCAGGGGACACCTAGGGAATGTTAGCCCTACTGACTTCACAAATCAGTATCTGTTCTGGCTTTGGGTGATCAAAGGGTTTCTAATTCCCCTGGGCATGTTCACACAAGAAGTACTTCTTAGGGATCTTACCATGCCAGGCTGGTTAGTCTTCACATAGGAACTAGAATAGGATTACATTGGGAAAAGCGTTAGTAATTAGGGGTATGACCTTAGACTTCATTTACAGTGGCAGCTATTGACAATTATTTTGTGTTCTCTTCATGTGATTTTGATTTAATTTGGTGACTTACTCCAAGAAAATGATAAATAACATAGGAACCGTACCAGAACTGATATATAGCTATCACCTCAATATGTATCTGATTGAAATGATTCTCCTCAACCCTTACTCTCTCTTACTTGCCTATGTACTCTTTCCACATTGGTACATAGTCTTTCAGACACCTAAGACACGGAACTACCTCTGATGCAGTTTCTCCCTTTCCTATAGGTTCCTTTTCCTTTCTCTCCCCAAGTCACCATGTTCAGGCTCTCTTGGTGATAATGAGCCAATAGGCCCCTCCGAGGTTCCCTTTTTCTTTCTGGACCATCACTATCCTATTAATTTTCCTTAAGACCTGGAGTGGCACCTTCCTACTCACAGGCCTTTTGTCCTCCCCCACTGCTTATAGGGTTAACTGCAAAGTCTTCCGCCTGATGCATACTACTTGAAAATGTTACTCACTGCTACCATTGCCATCTATTGTTGCTTGTTTGGAAGACTCTGTCTTCCAGCAAAACTGTCAATTCTTTCCTGCCTCTGCACATTCATATAATGTGCTGACTTATTAAGCTTTTCAGGGAAAAAGAGTCAATTATATATATAGTCGAGCCTTGACATAGACACATATGTCAAGGTCAATCAAAATAATAATCCTTAGCGATCCTGGATGCAGCACTCAGCTCATTAGAAAATAAATGGTCTTCAAATGACTAAAATAGCATAACAAAATAATAAGGCTGCTTTTTAATTCAAATAATACCTTCACATACTATATGTTATCTTCTTTAACCAGTGATAACTGTGCTTGTGGGAGGAATGCCTGAGCCCTTGTCCACAGCATAATTATTCTATATATTACCTGTAGACAAACGTTTTCAAAGAAAAGTTGCCTAATTTACAAAATATTGAAAACAACAAATTTAAAAAGATTTGGAGGCTGTTGGTTGTGGGCAAAGGCAAAAGGCTACTTATGAAGGGACTCAGGTAGCAAGAATCCAAACATCATGAGGGCAGGGAGAGAGAGAAAAAAACTATAAAAACCTGTCAACCGTCGTAAAGTAGTGGGCCATGCACTTCTGGACATCAGCTACGTTGTGAGGTGGCCCTGAACCTCCCATGAATCCTAGTTGAGGGACTAGGTTCTCAGGTCACACCCAGCTGGATGGCTGGATTAGAGCTCCTGTGTCTTGAATCCTGAAGCCAGTGTTCTTTCTACTGTTTATTTTTTGCTCAGAGTGAAAACAAATGATCAGCCAAAGGCTAAATCATATGTAATTTACACACATACCATCATTAAAGAAGACAAGAGAGTATATGATGGCATTTGAACATTCCCTTCAATGGACACTTTTTTTTAAGCTCTGGCTTTCACTGGAATAAATGTCAGTTTCCTTCTTTCCGATACATCCCAGAACCATTCAATAATAGTCTTTAAAGATAAGGATGAATGAGTGAATGGAGTGAGTGCATGAGAAACCCCTCATGACATCACTGTGTTAGATGAATGAAGCCATACTAATTTGGGTAACAAGTGCTCCCTCACAGCCAAGCATATACTGGGTGATTCCAACTGTTGCTATACCTAAGACAATTGGAAAGACCCTGCCTGCCCTGCAGACAGACCATTGTACGTGATGTGTGCATGCACACACATGTGTGCGCTTGCATGCTTGCGCATGCTCTGTGTGTACTGGTCTTAGGGATTTTATGTAGGGATTGGTCGGAAGCTGATCCAAGGGAGCTGGGAATGGTGGCCAATAGCTTGGCAATATTGTTTGCTCCACAGGAACCTAGAGCCCTCCCAAACTCCAAAAAAAAAGACAAAACTCCCATGTTCCCATGTCAACATTCAGTCTTTTTTATTAACATGTTCTCATTCCAGGTGTCGCTGGTCAGCTTCAAGGCAATCTACGTAGTCACAACGGAAGTAACTATGCCATTTGGTACACATCAATAGTAACTTTAATTCTTTATATTCATATCATTTTTTTTTCTTCTTTAAAACTCTTTCATACCCTTAGATGATGTTTGGAAAGAAAATAGTTGCCATTTTTAAAGAACCAGGCCCCGAGATATCTAGTGGCTTGTCAAAGGCACCAGATTCCATTCCCTGAGTATCACTCTATCCCTCGGGTCAGATGTGCGCTTGACAATTATGATGATGGAGATGTCACACATCTGAGAGCTGTTTGTCTCTGAGCCTTTTTAAATGGAAAGAAGTAGCTATTTAGCTGTTTTGGAGGAAGAAGGGAGAGAAAGGACAAAGGAGGGAAATGGAACTCTTCCACATTGTGTTGAGTGGCTGGCATGGGGGTTTTTCCCACAATAATCCTGTGTCTAAGAATAGGGTATCTCCTCTCTCTGTACCCGACCTCGGGCTTCGTTCTCCCCTCCCTGTGTCCATGCTCTGCTCTGCATCATTAATTTCTCTCCTTGACTCCTGTAGTTGGATTTTAGTCTTCTCTTCAAAACTGTATCTGCAAATACTATAATCTGCTCAAATTTAATTCAGTACTTGCTCTTTTTGTGCTGGACCTCAATGCCATTTTTGATGGTGGTGTTCATTCTTAAAGACGTTGCATCCTCTCACATTTCCTTAATGGCCAGACTCTGGAACATGAACAAACCCAACCCTGAAAACTTGGGCTTCTTTTTCCTGCCTTATAAGACTTATTTACATCCACAATTACAAAGAGATGGTGGAGAGGCGGGGCCCCTTCTGATTCATTTCCCTAACAGGGGCAGCTGTAGTACAGAACAGGTTAATTCTGTAACTGTCATTCACGTGTGATTTAAGTTCATTCAGCTTATCACAGCACTTCAAGACCAGCATAAGAGACCTGCTTCCCTGTAATCACAGAACTATTTTGAACTGTTTTGGTTTTTCATTCTATTTATTTCCAGCATCTAACGTGATGTAAACTGTTTTTTACATAAACATTTTCTAAACAGCTATGTTTAATTGAACTGTGGTTAGGTAAGAGAATGTAAAAAATGCCCACTCTCCAATGGTCACTACAAAAGTGTGCGTGTGTGTTCATGAGAAAGTGGAGGAGGAAGAGGATGATAAAGCAAATGGAGCATAATGTAAACAGTGGATGAGCCTGGGAAAAGGCTACGTAGGAGTTGCTTCCTCTTCTTGCAACTTTTCCAAAGTTTGAAATTACATTAAAATAAAAATTACTTACAAAAAAAGTACAAAACAAACAAAGGACAGGCCCATCTTAATGGTTCTCGGGAAAAAAAGAAAAAGAAAAAAACAACCTAGCTTGAAAAAATGTTTTGCCCTACATCATAACCCCATTTGTAATCCTGACTTGTGTCCCTCTTTCACGTGATTAACCTTAAGAGACAACACCTGGAAATGAAATTAATGGAATTTTTCTGTTAGATTTAATTTACCCATGGTTTCATGTTTGGCCCAAAAGGAGGTACTTTGGCAGACAAACACAGTCACGTTTCCGCGCTGTTCGAAAAGCCCTTCATCATGACCCAGAGCATAAGGACTGGCCAGGCTCCTCTTTTTCTTTTGTGCTGTCAAAGCAAATACTATTATAGGAATGTAAATGCCTACGTGAGGGATATTTGTAAGATCATATTTTTATTATTGTAACCTTTTGCAAGCGCAAGAACCATGCTCAGCAGTCCACTGCTTTCGAGTGATACCAGAGGAGATGGTGACATACTTAAGAATATGCTCTCTGGGTCTTCTGACAGGTACAAGTAATATCTTTAAAAGAAACAAAAGCAAGAATCCAAATTCAGGGTGGTTTTTTGTTTTGTTTTTTTTTTTGTAATCAGGTAAAGAAAAACAATAACTAGTAGTAATGCAGCATCTCTTACCACAACCTGGTAAGTGGGGGTCACACTATGTATAACTTGTATTTATTTTAATGTTTATTTTTTGGTCAGCTCTGAGAACTTTCTAATAAAAATAATGTTTTGTCATTTTATGTAATTATCGTCTGGTATACAGGAAAAAGAAAGAGAGGCTTTCTCTAACGAATAAACTCTGAAGCAACAACTCATTGAGGCCGTTGAGTTTTTATAATCCTTTTAACTGTCTGCTCCCTAAAGTGCCTTCTTTGCACTATGAGGAGCTTGTCCCATCCAGCTGTGTCCTTTTTCGTGACTAAGGTACAGTCACGTGTCTAGTTCACCAAGGAGAAGGGAATTGGCGCAATCAGCTTCCGCCTTCAGGAGGCAGTGTTGGGGTTGTGGGGGCTTTAAGGTCACAGGCCCAGTTCTAAGGGTGCTGCTTGTTACCTTACTGACCTTGGACAGTTGACGTGTGGCAAATCACTTTAAGGCTGTAGCCGCCTCTGGTAAACAAGATACACCTGATTGGGTTGCTTGATGTGATTAAATGCCGTCCCACTAACAGACCCAGAAGACTTGTGTTAGTTGTCAGAGTGCCAAAAAATGAAACTGAAAGCCATGCCTGTGAATAAAATGACTTTGTCACTCACGTTCCTTCCGTTGTTCTCTTCACACTGTTGAAGAATGACAGTCGTCAGTGTATGGAAAGACTGGAAGGAATGTGTAGGAGTTGGGAGGCTTGAGATGCGGCCAGCACATCTGGATGACTGGGAGGTGGGGGATTGTAGATTTAATGCTCAAGTTGATTTATCTTGATTAGGGTAGTAATTCACTGTACATTTTCCACAAAAGGCTAATCAAGGGATATGGCTCTAAAAGTAACTTAAGATGTTTGGCAGTCAGCACCTTTGTGCTACCTTGGAAATTCCATGGCTTGTCTTAATTTGTGGTGTTTTTTTCGTTTTATAAGATCATGACATTTAATTTTAAGGCTCTATTTAATATTTATGTGCTTTGTTAGAGTGTGCAGAGTAAGTACCTTAGTGTCTTCCTCCTCAGGAAGATTTGTCAAGGGACAGAGATGTGTCATGATTCAGGTTAAATTGCACTGAAGGCCCCCCTTCTGGTGGAGGATTTTGAATTATTAATTAAATCCTTAACCTCTCATTCTTTTGCTTTGACATACGGAAGCTGTTTGTTTGTTTGTTTTAAACAAACGGAAAGACTAAATCCAAGAAATTTTGTCATTAACACACTCTTTTTTTTATTAAGAGCAGCGTGCCTGTGTTTAGAAAGCCCTTCCTAAGTCAAGACATGAATGAGTTGCACCTGTGTGAAACGATGACTTGTTTAAAAGGCCATAACCTCCCAATGGTAGTGTAGGAAATGAGGTCATCTTTACTTTTTGTTTGGGGTGAATGAAAGTTAAATTTATTAGTTGGAATAATATCTACTGTGTGGTATTGCTTCTACTGCTAGTAAAGATCACAGCCATTGGATGCGTGGCCTCTGATTTGTGAACTGTTAGTACTTTAATTTTTTTATGCCCTTTGATTTATAAAAGAAAAACCGAAAGATTCAACAATGGTAGGTTTTAGTAGGTAAACTTTTCTAACGTTGTAAGTATTTAGAGTTGCTTTGAGATAGCCACTGAAAAATGAGAGACTCAGGCTGGAAGTGTTTAGGTTTTCCCTGCTTGTTTAAGCCAACAAGGGAATTTTATAAGGCAAAATGATTTTTGGAAGTTAGATGTGGCAGGTACGTAGTGTAACTAGATTTTGGCTTTAGTTGTGTGGCCTTGCGTAAGTCACTTGACCTTCCCAAGTTTTATTTTCTCTAAAATTAGGTCGGACTAATTATCTGTAATTTTCTTTCTTTTTCTAGCGGAGGGAAAGGGGCAAGTATTAAAGGCTTGATCTGATTCTGAAAGTCTTGTATCTTTGTTTCTTCTTAGGGCCTTGGGAGGAGGGATATTTTTAAAAATCAGGAGAATCTTAGAAAGAACGTAAATGGTGATGACAAAGTTCCTGGGTTGTAGGGCAGGGCCTGTTACCCTGACACCTTTCTAGCCCTTCACCTGGAGAGACATCCGTCAGACTTACTTTGCCCCATAGCAGATTGATAGCCGGCACACGTAGTAGGTACTGCAATACGTTTCCGTGAACACCTCCCAGTAATGCAATTCAGCGCTAACAGTCACCAAGCTGGGTTTTATTTTAAGCTCACACTTGGCTTCAATTACTTGTTGTTGAAGGAATTCGTCAATGAATATCTGACTGACTTCAGCTCATAGATAGTAAGGGCTTGCAGATTTGAGTGTTAAAGATTAATTGTGCTATTTCTACTCAGTGAATAAACTAAGTTTAGGGCCTGTCAAGACTTTATTAGGAACCTGAAACCTAAGCGGTTTAGCCCAGTGGGTCCGCTCTGCAGGGGAGCGGTGCCTTGGGGCGGGGGTGGGAGGGAATCCACGAGATGTGGGGAGCCAGGGCGGGGGGGGGGCGGCCTCTGGAGCCACTTTTCGTGGCACAAAGCGGGGCAAGGCAGGAGGAGGTTCAATCCCCAACACTTCTTCAGCCCATGGGACTTCACTGGGATTTCATTTGTAGGAAATTTAACTTGATGTGTCAGGCAAAGCAATTTCCTTGGACCTTTCCAAGGAATAATGGTGTAGAGGAGCACCTTTTGAAGGCAGCTGGAAGTACGCTAATTTTGGTGGTCTTTTCTGAAATGCTGAGCTGGTGAGGCAGCTATTTCTGAACTGTGGAGCCCTAGATGTTAAGTTTCAGTGGGCCTGGGGGTCGGGGGTGGTGAACCAGTCCATTAGGTCCCTTCTGAGGGCAGGGCATGTGTAAACAAGCATTCAATTCAGTAAAAGCTCTTGGGGGGTAAGAGCAGTGCCTTCAGGTCCTTAATTTGTCTTTTCTCCTGTTGTCCACAGCAGCCATTGTTTGATGTCCTGTGACTGAGAAAACCAACTTTTGAACTTTATTATGCCTTTGGAAATGGAGCCCAAAATGAGCAAGCTCACCTTCGGGTGCCAGAGGAGCTCCACGTCCGACGACGACTCTGGCTGTGCGTTGGAGGAGTACGCCTGGGTCCCGCCGGGGCTGAGACCAGAGCAGGTAGGAACCTGGCCATCCCGTGGTGTATTTTTCAATGAGGTTTAAGATTTTTAAAGAGTTTTTTAAAGTTTAGAGAATATCACAGCCACAGTGACATGCTGCCCTCCTCAGTCCTCACTCTTCTTTGGATAGTTTTACATTTTTGCTTTTTAAGGTCACACTTAGTTTGTCTATGAAAGCTTTCTATCCCTTTTGTACTCTTGGGTCCAGAAGCCTCTAAGGATGTTCTAAGGAATGAAATCCAGAGCATTGCCTATGCATCTGTTACGTGGATTTCTGATGAGTCCCATTTTAAAGGGCGATGAAAAATTTGACCTTTTTCAAAACTTCCCTAACAGCCAAAAGGTAATAAAAGAGGAAAGTTTCCATGCCAGCTCTCAGCAGTGCTTTTGCTTTGGAAGAGAGGAAACAGAGCTCTAAGAAACCGCAGAAGCGTCATTGCTTAGACATTTGACCTTTGATAACCTGGCACATAAAAGAATCTGTCACCATGCAGTGTGGATTGAAAAATTAAAATCGAAGGTCTAATTTTGTGCTTTGTATTTTTAAGGAAGATGAGAACATTCTATATGTCTATTTTTATTTTCCCAATAATGATGAACTTGTTAAAAATTGTAGGTGATAAATATTATTATAAGGGCCAAGGCATCATTTGAAATAAGAGGTGCCAACTGGGTGTGCAGTTGCTTGATTTATGGCTTGTTTCCTGTAACGGGAACACTTTTGAAAAAGGGGGCTCCTTATTCTTCCAGGGTCCAGCACAGCCCCGGGCACACAGGCCTCCAGTAAGCGTTTATAACTGTAAAAGTCTCTACAGCTGGTACAGGGTAGAGTGCTGGTGCACCAGTTAGGAGAGCAATATTTTGACACACTGCACATTAATAGAGAACCCTCCTAGCAGCTTAGGGTGGGAGGTTTGGAGAGGTACCAAGATACTGAAGCAGACTCCCAATTCCCCAACCTCCTGTCTTTTTTTCTTGAATCACTTTCATTCTTTCTCAGCACTGCAGTACTCAGTAAGGGATGCTCCTTGAAATACAACAGGGGGAAAAAAATTGAGTTCTCCTTTCAGAATGAACCAAGTATATAGCTCCATATGGCTCCCCTCCAGTTTCTTGGGGGAAATTGACTCCAGGTATTTAGAATGTAACAGCCATGGAAGCAAAGAAAAACTGATGCTTGGGGAGAACCTGATAAGAGAGAGTTTATCGAGTTTAACAAAACAGCTTTTGTCTTTGTAATGTGTAAAATTCAGAGATCAAACCCAGTGTGTTCGTGCACTGGCTGGGTGTTGGACAGTGTCACACAGCCTGTGTGGCCATTGGCAGCATTCACCCAGGTGTCCTCTTGGCTGACCCTGGGGACTGGCTGAGGAATCCTGGCATTAAATGCGCATATTTTGGTGTGTCATTTATGATGGCCCTAATTGTCACTACAAATGACATTCCTGAAGAGCAGTTTAACAGCTGGAAGCCTGCTCCGTGAAGGCTTGCAGTTCTGCTGAGTTGGCTTGGCTGGTCTTCGCAGTACCAGAGGCCAAACCTTGTACCTACAGGGATGGTAACTTTTTAAGATGTACTAAGCTAAGATGTGCACTTTCTGTATGCTGACGTCCTTCTCTCCATCTCTTACTCAGATCCAGCTTTATTTTGCTTGCTTACCAGAGGAAAAGGTTCCATATGTTAACAGTCCTGGAGAAAAACATCGAATTAAACAGCTTTTGTACCAGTTGCCACCGCATGATAATGAGGTAAAAAAAAAAAAAAAAAAAAAAGAAGAAGAAGAGAGAGAGAAACAGGAAGAAGGCTAAAAAAATAAACATTAAGTATTGAGGTGTCCCCTATAAACCCCAGCTCCGGCTGTCTTTTGCTTTTCTTCAGTTAAAATTTGGCCGGAGAATACAGCTTTCCATTCTTTAAGATAGAAAGGGTGTCAGTGCAATAAACTTAACACAAGTTGGTTTTTATAGTGTTTGCAGCCACCCACTGATTCTCTGGAGCCCGCAGATTCCTGAGATCGCCCTGCCCCTTGATCCAGGCTCTGTGCTTTATGGTAGTTAAGGCCACAGTTGGTTGAGTGCCTGTAGAATGTGGAGCACAAGTGGCAATTAACAAGTTTGAACCTTTTGTAGAAAGGTTAATGTCTTACATTTTTTTAGTGTCTCTGCTGATAAGAATTTAAATTAAACATTTCATATTTTTAAAGAAGTGTTCCTTTAAATTGCTTTTCCCTTTTGCTAAAGAGGCTCTAAGTTTGGTGTCAATTAAAAGTATGGTGGTATTTCTGAACTGGAGATTCACAGAGCGGGGCGGGGAGGCCATCTAAACTTCCTGTTTTATTTCCTGAAACTCTTAAGTCTGGAAATAAAGAATTGGTGAGGCAGACTTTTGCTCCAGGGCAGTGTTTCTGTTTCCCTTTTTGCTAAGGTGCGGTATTGCCAGTCTTTGAGCGAAGAGGAGAAAAAAGAATTGCAAGTGTTCAGTGCTCAGCGGAAGAAAGAAGCACTTGGAAGAGGGACGATTAAACTCCTGTCCAGAGCAGTGATGCATGCCGTGTGTGAGCAGGTAGCGCTTTCTAGAATGAGTAGCTCATGGTGGGGATATGGATGGAGCGAGCTGGGGGGTAGGTGACAGGGCCAGCACACATGTGGACCCTGAAAGCCTCCAAAAACTAAGCAAAAGAAAGGCAGCCTCACTTTTTATTAAATGGGGATTATTGTTTATAAACTGGCTACACTGCCGTGTATGATGGGGCAGGCAATCTGCCCTTATGTAAGCATCGGGTGAAATCCTGCTTTTCCTAGGATCCAGGCATGGTGGGAGGGGCTGGGGTACACCTAGTATTCAAAAACTGCAGAGACATAATGAAGACATTCAGATCCTTACTGGCTGTTCTCCGCGTAGGAAAGGCATCTAGCAGGAGGCTGGCTGAGGAAAACCACTGTTTATGTGAGTCAGATGAAATCATTCTTAGAAACAGTCTGGTGGGAAGTCTATCTGCAGCATGTTCATTGCAGTTGAGAATAACAAGCCAGTATCAAGGAGCTACTTGACCACTAACAGGAGGGGAGAAAAAAGCTTTCCTAACAAATTTGGGATTTAGTGTCAAGTGGCAAAGGCTGAGAATCCAGTCATTGAAGAAGGATCACTCTAAACTCAAGTCCTCTTGTTCTCAGTGTGGGCTGAAGATAAACGGAGGTGAAATTGCAGTGTTTGCCTCCCGTGCGGGCCCTGGAGTATGCTGGCACCCATCCTGTTTTGTCTGCTTCACGTGTAACGAGCTGCTGGTCGACCTCATCTATTTTTATCAAGATGGAAAAATTCACTGTGGCAGGCACCATGCCGAACTGCTCAAACCGCGGTGTTCGGCATGTGATGAGGTAAAAAAGTTCATCCCTTAACACTGGAAAAAATAAGCTTCCAATAAGCCAATATTCTACTGTTCACATCTAAGTGAAATATAAATATCCCCTGCTTTTGTTTTGTTTTGTTTTGTTTTGTATATATTTAGGAGAACCCTGTACATTCATACAATGGCATAAGATGTAGCTAATATAGAATAGGAAGCAAGTGTCTTTGCTATGTAGGAGGTTCTTCATGGACGGTGAGAAAAAAAGCAAGTTGAAAGAAAAGTATGTAGCAGGTGATCTTATTTTTGTTTAATAAAGGGGAACAAACCAAGATTGTACACATCCAGAAACAGTACAGAGAGATATACACTAAGTTAACAGTGGTTACCCATGTGGCACGTGGGAAGGGATGGTTGTAGGAAAGGAAATTTTGTTTCTTAAGCTTCTTATTTTAAAGGGATTTCACGGTTCCAGAAGAGTTGGAGGTGTTGCACAGAGTTCCTGTGTACTCTTCTCCCAGCTTTCCCTGCGGTCAGCATCTTCACCGCCATTAAGTATATGCACTGAAACTGAGAAGTTAATATTGGTGTAATACCATTAACTAAACTATACAGTTTATTTAGACTTCCAGTTTTTCTACTAATATGTCTTTTCTATTCCAAGATCCAATCCAGGGTAACTTACTGCATTTATTCTTTTTTTTTTTTTTTTACCTTTGTCTCCCCTTCAGTCAGTGACAGTGAACATTCAGTTTTTACTTGTTTACATTATTTTTTAAAGTTTTTTCAGGGATGTGATATGTGAGATTTTTTTTGAAACCAAAACCCAAAAATATGAAATCTTTAATCTGTAGAAGGCCACCAGGTCAAACGAAGCAGTAGCTCTACAAGTCTTGTTCACCCAATGCAGCGCCTGGATGGCTGTAACTGTTGATTCCACAGACATTTTAATGAGTTTTCTATTAAAACACAGATCACTAAATTATTTCAATGTTAATGTATTCTTTGCCAGATTATGCCAATAAAATGTGATGGGGGAGCAAAAATAATGACCAAATTAATTGTCTCCAGTGAAGAATCTGTTTAATTTTTTTTTTTATTTTTCAATTATACTTTTCATTCAATATTATATTAGTTTCAGGTGTACAGCATAGTGGTTAGACATTTATAAAATTTAAACAAGCAGTTTCTCTTTTTTAACATGTTCAATTACTGCTCTTGTTTTATAGCTAAAGCAAGTTAGATGAAAGCTTGAGGCTATAGGAAACATGAGTAGCTATCTAAGTGACTTGGCCTTGAACATAGTTCAGAATGATGTTCTGTCATCCTATGGTTTCATATTTCTTTTAAAGATAATTTTTGCTGATGAGTGCACAGAAGCTGAGGGCCGCCACTGGCACATGAAACACTTCTGCTGCCTTGAGTGTGAGACGGTCCTTGGAGGGCAGAGGTACATCATGAAGGATGGCCGCCCGTTCTGCTGTGGCTGTTTCGAGTCTCTGTATGCTGAGTACTGTGAAACCTGTGGGGAGCATATCGGTAAGTCCCTGACCCAGCCTGTCTGCTCTGTCACGTCCCCATCAGTCTGTTTATGATGGTCCAGAGTCTTTTTTTTTTTAAATTGAGGTATGATTTACATACAAGTGAAATGTACAGATCTTCAATGTTTCAATTTGATGAGTTCTGACAAATAAATATATAGTTAGTTCTCATTATTTGAGGGATTTGTATTCTATAGTTGCCTGAATTATCAAGCAGTGAGCCATTGCTCCTACGGGAAGTACAGGAATAAGTTCCTGCCAGCCCCTGGTCACATGTACTGTCGATTCATTAACATTGAACTCACAGCCAGCAGCACTACAACTTGTGCCTGAATGAAGCTTATCTAACATACATTTTTTTCTGGAAAGCACATCACAGCCTTCTTGCACTTAGGACCACTAGACAGCACTTCCGCAATACGCGTGGGGGGCATTTAAACAGGAAAACCAACAAAAAGCACAAAAATATGAAGAAAACATGGTACTAAGTAGACTTCAAACATACCACTGGTTTAAAGAAGGAGAGCTGAAACAAAAGGCAGAGCATCACCTTGACTGACCTCACCTGGGAACATGTATGTCAGTCGACAGAAATGTTCCACCACTCTGCACACGTCCACAAATGACTCTGAAAGCTGTGCAAGTGTTGATTGGGGGGGTACCAATACATTTTAGCAGGTAGGCAAATTTGCAGATATGGACTTTCTATGGCCCACAACCCTACCAAGAAACAGAACATCTCCATCACCCCTTTTCCTGTTTCTTCCTTCTTCCTTTGTTTCAAGATTGAATGATAGCCTGTTATTCCACACTTTTTCAAAACAGGTGTCGACCATGCCCAGATGACCTACGACGGGCAGCACTGGCATGCTACAGAAGCCTGTTTCTCTTGTGCCCAGTGTAAAGCCTCTTTGCTGGGGTGTCCCTTCCTTCCCAAACAAGGTCAGATTTATTGCTCAAAAACATGCAGTCTCGGTGAAGATGTCCATGCCTCCGATTCCTCCGACTCTGCATTTCAGTCTGCGCGATCAAGAGACTCCAGAAGAAGTGTCCGGATGGGCAAGAGCAGTCGGTCAGCAGATCAGTGTAGACAGTCTCTCCTTTTGTCCCCTGCTCTAAACTACAAGTTTCCTGGCCTTTCAGGCAATGCTGATGACACCCTTTCTCGGAAATTGGATGACCTGAGTCTCTCCAGGCAGGGAGCAGGTTTTGTCAATGAAGACTTTTGGAAAGGCAGAGTAGAGCACGAAACCCCAGAAGACCCCGAAGAATGGGCTGAGCATGAAGATTATATGACGCAGCTCCTCCTCAAGTTTGGTGATAAAAGCCTCTTTCAGCAGCAGCCCAATGAGATAGATATTCGAGCCAGTGAGCATTGGATATCTGATAACATGGTTAAAAATAAGACTGAGTTAAAGCAAAATAATCAGAGCCTTGCAAGTAAAAAATACCAATCTGATATGTATTGGGCACAGTCACAAGATGGACTGGGAGATTCTGCCTATGGCAGCCACCCAGGCCCAGCCAGCAGCAGAAGGCTCCAGGAGTTGGATCTGGACCACGGGGCCTCGGGATACAATCATGATCAAACACAGTGGTATGAAGGTTCGCTCGAGTGTTTGTCAGACTTGAAACCAGAGCAGAGCGTCCGGGATTCTATGGATTCTTTGGCTTTGTCTAACATCACAGGTACGTAATCTAGGGATTATGCGGTATTTGAAAAAAGAGTCACTAAAAAGTCTGTTCTGAAAATTACAGCTCAGCACCAGTAGGGGTTATGTTAATTAAAACAGTAGGCAAAGGGAAGGAAGGAATATCTGTTCAATGCCAAACACTAGATAGCAAAACAGTTTCAATTATATACATATGCATATGTGTGTGCATATGTATATAATTTTAATATCTTTCTGAATAGGTATTACTGAGTCTGCATCTGTGTCTGAAAGATCCTGTTCTCTTCAGGCTGTGCTGTATGAATTTCAAGTTATTAAAATCAGCCTGCATACTTTATAAGCTGATAACATTTTTTTTTGTATTTCCCTGAATTGCCATGTGGCAGCAGATAGCTCAAATATAGCTATTTTTACCTGGATTATAAAATAATTTCACTTTAGTGTTTTCAAAGCATATTCATATCAGTTATCCACATTTTATCCTTAAAATGAACCTGAGCTGTACAAAGTGGATATTATTTCATTTTCTAAGTGAGGAAACTTGAATTACCAGAGGCTAAATGCCTAGCTTTACAGAGGTTTTTAAAGGCAAGATCAAACCCTCCTGAATCTCATATTTGTAATAAGTCTTTGGATACAAAAATATTGCTGTTACATGGCTAGTTTTATAGTCAAACTAAATGACATCCAGTCCTTTCGTGAAGGTGATAATTGCTGTAATGGAGACAGGAAAGGCTTTAGCGGCTGCCCACTGCCAGGAGCTGCCACGACAGGGAAGAAGAGAGCAACACTCCCTGTTTCTGTTGGGCTTGTCAAGGAGAGCTGAGGAACTGTGGATGAGACCAAATTATTTAAGCACCTCCTGTTTTTCCAGGTCCTACGTTAGATGTTTAACATTGATCTAAAATAGACATCATTTGATACACATAAAGGGTTAGGGCCAGACGTTCCTTGACAAGACAGGCTGAAAAACAGAGACTCCCTTTATAAAGTAGGAAGTTATGTAAGTACCCACTTGACAATAGTCCACACTGGTTCTCATAGTCACTTCCAGTCTGCTGGGCTATATTCATTTATCTTCACTTGCTGGGCCCTGTAGAAAAAGAACAGTATCAGTTTTGGGAAAAGTTTCAAAGTAAGATTAACCTGGACACTTCCACATTGTTTTACGGTTGAGGGGGAAGACTAGATGGTCGCCTAGGTTAGGGGTTGGCAAACTCCTGTAAAGGGCTAGATAGGGCTTCTGAGACCATACAGTCTCTGTCGCAGCTATTCAACTCTGCCACGGTAGAAAGCAACCACAGAAAATATGTCAGCAAATAGGTGTGGCTGTATTCCAATGACACTTTATCCACAAATAGGCTATGGGCTGGATGTGGCCCTTGGGCTGTGGTTTACTGACCACTATCTAGGTATAAAATGAGGAAAATTAGTCTAGGTGTAAGCGAAGGATCATAATGGTGGCCACGTGGATCCAAAGGAAGGGATTGACTTGAAAAATGCGCAAGTGAAGCAATCTGGCTTTAATAGATTGAGGGGCAGAAGTTTCTAACATGTCATGTGACTAAATTGATGATGTGACTTTTATGAAGAGCTTTTAAGGTGTTGCGGCTCATGCCATGTGCTGTAACAAATATTTGGTTCCAAAACAACTGGACTGCTAAGAGAGGCTATGCCTCTTGGATTGGTAACAGAATTTATACCTCCTCCCGATATATGCATGTTGTTTTTGCTCATGGGTGTTAATCAGATACCAAAATTTAGGAGAATTTTCTTTGAAATGCTTCCGTTCAGTAGCTTGTTTATAATAATTGTCAGACTATTAGGGTTATTGAGAATCACATCTTGTCTTGGCTTTTCTTGTAGGGGCTTCAGTGGATGGAGAAAGTAAGCCAAGGCCATCATTATATTCTCTGCAAAACTTTGAGGAAATGGAGGCAGAAGATTGTGAGAAAATGAGCAATATGGGGACTTTGAACTCTTCCATGCTACATAGGAGCGCAGAGTCCTTAAAGAGTCTAAGCTCAGAGCTGTGCCCAGAAAAAATCATGCCTGAGGAGAAACCAGTACACCTCCCAGTGCTCAGAAGGTCCAAGTCTCAGTCCAGACCACAGCAGGTCAAGTTTTCCGATGACGTCATTGACAACGGAAGCTATGACAACATCGAAATCCGACAGCCTCCAATGAGCGAGAGGACTCGGAGACGCGTCTACCATTTTGAAGAGAGAGGATCCAGGTCTCACCACCATCGCCGCAGGCGGAGTAGGAAGTCCCGCTCCGACAACGCCCTGAATCTCGTCACAGAAAGAAAATACTCCCCCAAGGACCGACTGCGGCTTTACACCCCGGAAAACTACGAGAAGTTCATACAGAATAAAAGCGCCCGGGAGATCCAGGCCTACATCCAGAACGCGGACCTCTACGCGCGGTACGCCCACGCCTCTTCCGACTACGCGCTGCGCCACCCGGAGCTGCCGCGCTTTCTGGGGCTCTACGGGGAGGAGGATGACTCCTGGTGTTCCTCCTCCTCCTCCTCCTCTTCCGACTCGGAAGAAGAAGGATATTTTCTTGGACAGCCAATTCCTCAACCCCGGCCCCAGAGGTACGCCTACTATACAGACGACCTTTCTAGTCCAACGTCTGCACTGCCCACGCCTCAGTTCGGTCCGGGGACAACTAAATCCAAGAAGAAAAAGGGACACAAGGGCAAGAACTGTATTATTTCTTAACCTCGTAGCTGTGGAGATCATGTTTAAACTTAGCCATTAACCATCTTGAAGCATATTTTTTTTTTCCATAGGAAAGTTGCTAAAATAGTTTAAAGTGCTTTGCCCATGTAAATGAGCCCCCGACTGCTGTTTACAATGTCAGGCTAACATTGAGAAGGTGTGATTTCTCCAGTTTACCCTCCTCGGATGGTGCCAGGTTGCCACAACCAGTCAGGTGCATTACAGTCTTACGTAGCTGCTTCGGTCTCGAGTCCGCAAGAAGAATCCGAAAGAAACTGTCGCGAGGCGATTGGACGGGGGTGTTGATTTTAGACAACGGAGAACTTCAGCCACCTTTGTAAAGCAATAGTGTTTGTCGTTCGTGTCCGCCAGGTTGGCCCAGGGCCTGATCGGTCTGTCTTGTGCGGCATGCACGTAATCACACTGACCCAGCCAACACTGTGCGTCCCGTCGCACGAGGCCACCCCGTCCCCATTGCAGTCCTCTTTAGCCAGGTAAACATTGTATTGTATTGTATTAGCTCCAGCTACAGATTGGGGAAAAAGGAAAAAAAAAAAACTTTGCTATTTATAATGTAGTATTTCATAGACTTAAGTGTATTCCTAATTTAACGGTGCAAATATTAATGTACATAATGTATAGTTCAGATTTTAAAGCTGATATTTTTATATCCCTGAATTGCAAGATGTTTGTTACACTGCAGTGCTAGATTTGTTAGGGAACCAGAAACAGCATTTATGGATGAAATGATTGCTTGTATTTTAGTCAGGGTTTATAAGTTTAGATGGTCAAATTTATATTGCCTAGTGATGGAAAGTTTCTTTTTTTTTTTTAATTTTTTTTCAATATTAAAAAGGCTCTGTATGCATGGTGGGGCTATGTAAATACTCTTTAAAACTATGGCCCTATTAATCTTACAAGTGTTATTTATGGGTCAAGCAATGTAAACTGTATAAATGTAAAAACAAACAAAAACCCATATATACCCCTGGAATATATGGTAAAAACAAGTAGAAACTGTTTGGGTGGATGTTTCTTTCCCCCCTTGGGGATGGTGTGTGTGTGGGGCGGGGGGTGCCTTCCCCATTTTTAGCAAGGTGGTGATTATCTCTAGGGAAGAGACCAAAACTACAAGGATCTGCTTTTTTGTGGCAGAGGACTTTGTAGATTTATTATTTGAAGAGAGGTTATTCCTTTTCATCCCTCCCTTCCAGCTAATTTGTTGGCTTTTAGCAGCAATTTTGAAAACTGGGCCTTCTGATTATGTTTTTCTTTTAAAAATCTGTAAATTAGAGGATGCCGTACCACTGACTACTTCAAGTTAATATGAGGTTTTATTTCAAGGGAAAATTATCTTGGATTTGAACTAATGAGCTGATATTTTGGTATGTGCCATCCTTGCACATACGTTTCAGTCCCAACTAAAATCTTAGTGGTATTTTGGACCTTTCAGAAGGTACTTAATAAACAATAAATAATAAACTACCTACCTTTCTGAACACAAATGTTTGCAAACATATCCAGGGAACTTGCACTCTACTCCTGTGTTCAGGCATGCTTTATTTTGCCATCCTTCTGCCATTAACAGACTGCCATTTGACTCCTGCATGTCTCCTGCCTCTACTAGTAGGTGGGAAATAGGACTTGCGGCACAGAGGCACAGTTGTATTCACTGGAATGGGGAAAAGCTGTTAGGCCTTAGGAAGAGCGACATGAATCCAGTAGGGTAAACCAGTGGCCAACAGCATCCCCTCCACACATCCCCTGGATACAGCAAGGCTTTGTATCCAGGCTAGACAGAGCCCCTTCAGAAACACACCACCGGTGAGAGCTCTTTACCCAGTAACTCTACCATCAGTTCCCTGGTCTGGTTCATTTAAAAAACATACTAACAGTGAAAAGGAAATACATGCACATGGTAAAAAAGTTCAAACAAGAGAAGTTTTTTCCCTACGCCTCATCCCCAGTCCCTCAGTTCCCCTCCCCAGAAGTAACCACTGTTACCCATTTCTAGTGCATCCTTCAGATGTTAAAGCACATTGACATAAACGTGCCTCTTTTAAAAACAGCATACTGTACACACCAGGACTTGCTTTTTACACTTTATATGTGGACACTTCACATTTCTGCATAAAAGTCTACCTCATTCTTTCAATGACTACATAGTACTCTACTTTGGGATATACCGTAATTCACTTAACCAGGACCTTGGTGATGGACTTGAATCCCCTCATAGACACCTTATCCTGCACACATGCACATCAATTCTGGGACATTAATTACTGGGACAAAGTTTATGCATTGAGAGTTTTGATGGATATCAACAGTTTTCCTGTAAAAGAAATAATCTTGATTTGCATTTACCCTAACAATGTATGAGTCTCCTTATTCCAACACAATCTTACATCATCACATAGTAACAAATTTCTTGATTTTGAAAACCTGTTCAGAACCTAATGCTGCAAAGCATGGGCATCCTTTTAGAAAAGACTGTTGATGTAAGTTGCTTAAAAAGGATAGATAACAAATAATAACAGGTATGCTTCACCTGGGGAAATGCAGGCATAAACTGAAGTCACTGTTCTCAGCAGTTTTCAAGTCATCCTCAAAAGATTCATTTCTTTTGTTTCTCACCCTATTCATCCTTTTCATTTCCTTATATAAGGGTTAGATTGCAAAGCTTAAGGAAATGCAGGAATATTTACTCACAATAATAATGAAACCTTTAAAGATTTTTACAAAGGAGGAAAGGGAAGCAACTGCCTTGCAGTTCTATAAAGAACTGGCAAGAAAATTAAGCACAGCTGCTAAAAGGTGTGCATAGATTTAGTCATTAAGAGTGTAATAATATATGTGGTCAGTCTCTAAAGTATCAGATGTTAAAACCACCTCTAGCTGGGTGAAGCAGAATTCAAAGGGTTGCCTTTTCCTCACTTCAGACCAAACTGAAGAACATTTTGCCCAAGACCCATGGAGGGACACTGAAAAAATGACAACAGGAACTCCTCTGGTGTGTGCTACTTGCCATTAAGTTGCCTCCACTCCCAGGGACCCTATGAATCAGTGATGTCCACGCTGTTCTGTCAACAACAACCCCTGGGCGCTCAGCTCTGTAGACTCCTTAACCTAAGGCCTCTTTTATGGAGTCAATCAGTCTCATACTTTGTCTTCTTTTCCTGCTGCCTTTTATTTTTACCAGAATTATTGTATATTCCACAAAAAACCCCTGCGTTCTCCTGATGTTCCCCAAGGGAAACAGCTTCAGTTTTGTGATTTTTACCTCCAGTGACATTTCATGCTTAGTTTGCTGTAGGACCTGCTTTCTGGCCATTTAGGATATCCATAGATACCTCTAACACTATCTTTAAAATGAAGCAATTATTTTTCTTGTTACCCTCCTTCACTGTCCAACTTCTGCATCTGTACACAGTAACTGAAACTTTGAAGTTGTGGATGATCTTAGGCTTGGTCTCTAATAGCATATCCTTGTTTTTGGTGACCATCCCTAATTCTTCCACAGCCCTTCAGAGCCTCAGCCTTCTCTTGATTTCTTGTCTGCAGTCTCTCTGAATTAATGCTTAAGTCAAGATAAGCAAAATCCTTAACAAATTAAATGTTGTCATTGTCTACGTTTTAAAGTTGTGTATTTCTGTAGTCTTGATTTTTATCTTCTTGATGTTCAAATGGAGTCCTGCTTTGGTACTTTCTTCTTTCACTTTCATCAGAACTTTCAAATTCTTGCTACTTTCTACTAGTAACATGCTGTCACCTGCATATATTTAAGTTACTGATAATACTTCCACTTATTTTCACTTCCTCCTCTGAGTCTAGCCTAGTACTTAAAACAAATAGGGAGATAAAAATGCCCCTTCCCTGACACCTTTACCTGTAAGAAACCACTCTGTCTGTCCATCTTCTGTCCTGGCAGTGGTTTCCTGTCCACAGTCAAATGCTGAGGCATGCCCACTTCTTTCAGTGCAGTCCATAGCTTTTCCTGACTGACAGTCGAAGTCTTTACTGTTGTCTACAAGACATACACTAAACTTCTAAAATTATCTCAAGCACCGCTTTTTCAAGCTATCGTTAAAGATAATGATTCATTTTATGTGTGTGCATGTGCTATTCTTGACATTCTGCTTTCTAGTTCCCGAGTTAAAAAGTTCCGGAAGTGAAAGGAGATACGGTATCATTTGCTGTCAAACCCTTGCACTTTACATACAAAACATGGGCCGCCTTAAAAGGGTAGTGACATTGGAATGGGCGCCCATGCCTGCTGGCTTTCCACATGTGGCACACCCTCCCCCCCCCGCCAACGTGGTCCTTGGATGATGGAATATGGAAGTAGCGGTGTGAACATATTTCCGGAGTGCTCAGAACATTTCAGTATAGGCATTACGAACATAGTGCGGGCACACTCTAGTTTATTGAGCTGCTTTTCTAATAGACACTTGACTGCTGCCATGGAAAGGTGAACCAGGTTGTTAGGCCTTCAGGTTTTTTTAAGAGAAATTGGGAATTTGAAGTTTTGTGAATTATCCCAGCTTTAAAATCCTAGCAGCTAATTCAAACATTTCTGAAACACTGAACAAAACGAGCCTGCCATCAGCAAGTCTCCAATGCATGAGTTATGAATGCAAGAGCCTGACATTGGTTCCCCGGAATCTTGGGGCTGTCTTGGGGAGGCACAAGTAATTACTGCTTATAAGAATACACGTAACCTTTTTTGGATACACAAAGGAAAAATTAATGGGATCAGAAAAAACTTCACTGAGCCTCATAATCAATTCAATGTTAGTAACAATTATGATAAAAATCTATTTTAATTAGTCAAATAAGGAAATTGCTCATTGTCTAGTTAGATTTTCTAGCCATTCTTTGGACCTATTGAAAAGCAGAAGGCTTGTTCCTCTCGAGACCATGTGGGTTTTCTGCAATCTCTCACATCAGGAAGGCTTCCAGGTAAACTGGACCAAGGAGAACTGAGCAGGAGCAAATGAATTTTACAACTCTGAGCTCAGTTTGCCAAGGTCTTATAATCCTGAACCCTTCCGGGGAGTAGTTGAAGGGTGGCTTCCACAAAATGAAGTATGGGGGAAAAGATATTTCGGGAAAAGGTAATTTCTTTCTCTCTCTCTCTCTCTCTCTCTCTCTCTCTCTCTCACACACACACACACACACAGGATTGGAGCCAATTCTTTTTGAATAGACCTATTATAATTCCCATTTTAGGGATCAATCTTAGCCTCAACTTTTTGCAAAGGAAATCCTACATCTCTACTGCCGCACAGGTGCTGTTAGAACAACTTTAGAAGTAACTTGCAGCCCATTCTCTGCAAGCATGTGATTCCAGACAACATAGTACCATTAAGAACATGAAACCAGTTCCCTTAAATGCTAATACTTGTGTCAGCATTTTTATGTAAATGAACCAAGCAACTGACATTGGAAAAGACAATACTAGGCCTACATACATCCACCACAAAATTGATCTTGGGAGTGCTACAAAGCATACTGGGCTCCAGGAGTCAGGAGATCTGGGTTAGGAGACTCACCTCTCTCATTAGCTCGAGCAGGTTAAGTGCTCTGACCCAGTTTCCACCTCTGTAAAACGAGAGAGCCGGACCATCGCAAAGGCTTCCTTCCAGCTTCAGTATTCTTTGGAGACCAGACTGAATTTTTCAGGTCAGAAAAATCTCCCTACTCAGGATGGTGTTTTTTCCCTTTTCTGACTTTCATTTACCAACACATCTCTCTGGCCAGGATTCCAGAAAAGGATGATACCTCCAAAGATCATGACTCATGGGAGTTGGAAATTAAAGAATTGGTGCTTTTTAATATTAATGCTTGGATTCTGATTGGGCAAGATGTTACACTAAATCATGAAAAAGTCTGGAGATTATCTCGCCCCAAAATGCATATGCTTCAAATTGGCTTTAGCTTCATTATTTACAGTCTGAAGATTGCAGCCATGCAAAATTAAGTTATTTTCCTCCCTCATGTTATTTCTCCCTGGTTACCAGGATGAAAAGTAAGATTTTTCTTTCTACATCTCGGCTGGCTACTAACAGCAGCAATCTTAGTCTAGAATCTCTGAACACGTTGTAAGCAAAGCTGCAAAGGTGTTAACTATATTTAATTAATGTTGGTTCCTAGCATAGGAGAGTTGAATTACCAGGTTCATTCCACTTAAATGGCTCTTCTCTCAATCCACCAGGGGTCCACCCACAGAGCTGTGTCCTGAGCTGCACTGTGGCCATGGGGACTATAACCCGACATGCCCTTGCCCCTTAACAACTACCCCTAATGAACGAACCTTAATGGCGTTTTTAAAAATAGTTCCAAAGCAGAAGTCATAGGAACCAACACAGAAGGTAGCAACTGAGGATAAAGGGACTACCAAGCTTTCCTACTTTTCCAAGAACACTGAGTTTGCAGTTTAAAGATTTGAGTACACCCCTGGCTCTACCACTTCTAGCCAGCTATCTGACCTTAGGCAAGTTGTAACTTCTCTTGCCCTTAAATGTAAAAAAGAGAATAAAATCCCCATCAGCTTATTACATGGGAAAATGTTTGTGACTCAGAAAACACTAGAATGTGGTTCTAACCTTGCTCAGATAGTGAAATAACTGAAAAACACGTGGCTTCTCAGAATCCCATAAAACATTTAATATTAAACCTGAAATACATTTTAAGCTACGTCCAAAATAGTACACTAGATTCTACTTTAAAGAAGTGGCAGTAAACAAAGCTTTTAAAATGGGAAATTTCTGCCAAAGGGGCGCTGTTCCCACTCCCCTATCCCTAGCTTAGCAGTTAAGGATGTCTTCCTACCTCAGAACAGAGGCTGGGCCTGGAGGCCACAGCCATCAAGCTGCCCCAAGGGATGAGAGATGCTGAGAGAGCTTCATCTCTCCTCTTGGACCCTGGGCTGGATCAGGTTGCGCCTACATTGTAAAGAAAAGGTGATTCTTGCACAAGACCACCCCTCAACTGAGTAAGCCCTGCAGCGTTCAGAACACCGCCCACTGGGCCATCAGTGGTGGGAGGCCATGGTTGCATGGGCCCACGGCACAGCAAACATTCAGTCCTGTCTCGGAGAGGACAGGGAAATCAAAAGCTTGAGCAAAAAACCGACCCTTCAACCTCCTAAGCTGCAGCTCTGATGGACTGCATCTCCTTTCGCTCCTCCCCCAGCCTTGTGCCCTCCCTCCCGGCCCCCCACAGCCCCATCCACTGGGGACTGACCCTTTCCTGGCTTTAGAAGCCTCCCCCACCTTATCCACCAGACAAATGCAGGGTGTGGGCAGAGACGGGCATCTTGGATCTGGTGCCAGGGAGGAACCCATTGGCTGGAGCTGGGCCCACCTGAAGGTATCGCAGACATTGAGCCAGTGTATTCCTCAGGAGTTTGGTCACAAAGGATGGACTCTTCCCACTTGGAGGATGTAGGGACAGTCATTAGATCCTCTCCCTTTCTCCAGGCAGCCTGCCCAGCTTCATCCTCTCAGTGGGCCCTTGGTGCCCTCAAAGAATGTTTATATTTCAATAAACCTCTGCCATTTCACATATACACACATGCGAGAAAAACAGTTTAAAACCTTACACAATTTTAGCGACAATGGTCTGTCATTAGAACACCATTAATCTGGGAGAGTAGAGATTAAAAAAAAGTGTGCTATAGAATCAAGCTGCCTCTACTGCTATACAAATGAGGTTTTAATGATAGTTCTCATCATGTGACATTTCAAATACAACTTGAAACAAACTCAACGAACTGGCAAAGCTTTTTATATAATCAGTCCCCGTTACTCCAAGATCGCTTATTGTATCAGAAATGTGGGACTTGCACAGCCAGCCAAGGTCAAGTTCAGTGAAGCTAACCCTCAAATATCATTTATATTAATCTGAGCAAAAGGTGAGCTGTTAACAAGAAACCAATCACGTGGCTTAAACAATAGAAATTGATTCCTCTTTCATGCAATAGTTCAATAATACTCCATGTGGTCACACAGGGATCCAGGCTCCTTCCATCTTGTTCTCTGCAATCAAAGCTGGGTTGCTATTGCTACGACTTTTGGGATAGGATAAAAGAGAACATGAAGGAGGAATATCTATTGTCCTAAGGGTCCCAGCCCAGAAGTAGCACTTTCACTCGAATTCCATAGGAGAGAAATTAGTCTAACTTGATCACCCCTAACTGCAGGGGGAACACAGCAAACATAGTCCTAATAAGGCAGTCGTGTGACTCAGTTTTAAAAGGAGACTATATATTCTGCTAACTACCTTAGTTACTACACCTCCCCCCCCCCCACCTTTTTTTTCTTATCACTTGGTGAACTGGGTAACATCAGTGCTCTCAGAAGAACTAACAGGAAGGAGGTGATAAATGTAGTATGCATAACCCACAAACCTTGGTCTTGGTGTGGTGAGCAGAATGTGGCCATTCCTAATGGGAGCCCCAGGTGCCAGCCTCAGCAGTGTTACAGCAGCAAAGCCACCTGCGGGGCTGGCAGCCCACAACACTGAATACTGTCCACCATGAATATGACCTGACCACTGTCTCAAAGTTTTTTGCCAAAGAACTGTCAGAGTCTTGGAGTTTAAGATCTTCAGCAGGAAACACGGTTCCTGAGCCCTATAGAGGTTATGATAAAGGTGCAGGATTTTAATCCTACAATTCTCTGAATCTCAAGCTCACAATTACGCAATTACTGAGTACTACCACATGCTAGGTTTTATGTTTAACTGCTTTCTCAGATATCAAGACTCCATAAGACACCAAAGGTAACAGTTTCTCAATTCTCAAACTTCTTCCATCCTGCTGAGCAGGTGAACTGAACACTAAGGAGTAAGCTTGCAGTAGAAAGGAATAAAAATTTACATTTCAGCAAAACACTTTAAACCGGTTAAAGAGAAAAAAGACAATATATTTAAACCTGGTTGCTTTATTTCGCACTTTTAAAATTCACAAAAAGCTGCACAATATCTGGTGTCCCGTTTTGATCATCAAGGCTTTTTAAGACAATGATAATTTTATCACATCAATTGGGCATACTCAAAAACAATGGATAAATTTACAAATTTTTTTTAATAAAGAACATTTTGCAAAATACACACTCTGGTACACATCTGAATTAATCTATCCTAAAATTAGACGTTAAAGCTTTAAAAAAAAACAAAAAACCAGACAGATTTAACACTGAAAAGCCTACCAGAATAATGCTGATGACAAGTTATAAACAACTTTAAATGTGAATATAATTTGGGGGAAGGGGAGAAGAAAAAATGATCTGTTGAACCTATATTAAATGCATCTGTGAGTTAAAGTTCTGTAATTTAATGAATTTCAAAAAAGTGAACAACTCTTTTGCCTCCGTAGTGTTTTCTCAAGTTTTATTTTTAAACTGTGACATCTCAACTAAAGAAAATGAATCCTGGATTAAATAAGAACATTTAAAGAGAAGGAAAACATAGGGGCAGGAGAGAAACAAGATCAGTCCTTTTAGTCTTTCTAAAGTGGTTGTAACAAACAAAATCATTGTTCATATTAGGAAAGAGTACCAGAGATGATACATGGGGTTGAGTTTTGGCTTATGTACAACATCTAAATGGAAGAAAAAAAAAAGTCAAGGTGGTCTTATATAGGCAATTTAATAAAATAATTGTTGCCTTCAATTCAATTTTAAGTTTGTGGAATGGCATAGCATAATACATGTTTTGAAGTACCTATTAAAGATCTGCTAAAATTATTTATACAATTTCCATATTTAATAAAATTTTTATCTACTCTGGGGTAGCTGTTAAGATACTATCAATAAAGGACAGCAAAAATGATGCCAGAATTCAAGTGAGGAGAGAGTGGAAAAAGAAAGAGGATGGGAGGATAATGACACTGGACAGTAATAACAAACACAATTTTTAAGGTTTCCTAACTAATGCCACAAAATTACATATTTTGGCTCAATGCCAATGGGCAGCTGGAAGTGATCAGGAAATGAGTGGAATATTCTAATCGTCCCAGTTAGATTCTTAACTAACCTGTTATTTGGATGGCTGGCTCATGAAGGATTGTTTACAACAGACTGCTTGGCAAAAGGTAGTTGTGCTAGGTTTACTACCTCCTCTGCTTTGTTTCTTCCAAGAACAATTTTGAAGGGCTAAGAACCCCTTAAAAGGGTAGCAAAACAATGATGTTGCTAGACTACAAAGAGATTAACAAAGGCATAATTTGCAAATGGTTTAATCGTGGATATGTTATTAGTTATCTTTCCTGAGATGGGGAATTTGGGCTAATGGAAAAAATGAAGCTCTACTACTCCCTCAAATTCTAAATTTTTCTTCAATTAGAAATTTTAACAGAAATCTCAGCTTTAAAATAGCCCTCATCTTTCATTTCACATTACCTATGTATGATGTTGTTTAAGGCTCACACAAGAATTTCAGGATCATTTTAATACATGACGTTCATTTACTTGGAAAACAGGATTTTATTGTGAGGTGTCTCTGAAGAGGTTTAAGTGCTCTAGTTACCACAATGAGAATTTATACTCAAAGAAAATATTCTCTAAGATACCAAGGTATTCAGTTTATTTGGATCTTAAACATATTAAAACTTACACAGACTAAGATAAGCATGCAAAAAGTCAGTAAAATTACAACTTAGAATTCTAACATTATCACATGGTATCATTGACTATGAAAAGCAAAAAGACTATGTTTAAATGGGACAATCTCTAAAAACTACACTAGTGTGACCAAACAAATGATCACGTACTATGGAAGACTACAGAACATGAAGAAGTACAGAAAAGCTGTTCTCCAGACTTGAAACATTACTTGACCCATCATTTTAGAGGAGGGAAAGTAACTATGGATTAGGAGGCTCTAATGATTAAAAAAAAAATTCTAATTAAAATATCTTAAGATTCTTTTAGATGTTTATTTAATATCGGAAAGGTGGTCAACTATCATAAAATACTTCATCACAAAAATCCATATATTAAGGATTTACACAATCCAGGAAAAAAAATCCAGAAACATTTTTTTGCCTGAGCAAGTAAATTTCTAAAATGGCTCCCCGAAGTCTTGACTAGAGGTGTCATATTCTGCAATGAAATGCTTGAGCTCTTCAACACACCGCTCACCTATTTCATGTAAATTCTGTCTCAGCGCAAACTGTATGGACTTCTCTAATGAAGGATCTTTTTCAATCAGCATTTTCACAACCATCCCAAATGTTTCACAGTCTTGCCGGTAAACCTAGAAAGGTGAAATACATTGTAGTTAGCTACAAATGAAAATAATTAGTCAAAGATTGAGTTGGTTCAGTTGGCAGAACTATGATGCTAAAGTTCAAAAGGGAGACACAGTAACACAGCTGAACTTCAGCTGGCCCTGAGCAGTCACTATTGCCAAAGGACATGTAGACCTCTATCTTTGAGGTTTGCTGACAATTTGAATGAGTAGAAAAACTGTGATACACCACACTGCTGAAGAAGTTAGGCACAGCACATGTCAGCATAACACAGTCTGCAAAAAGGACATCAGACTAGAGATGAGAAGAACTAGGAACAAAGACTGGCTAGGTAAGGCACATTATATGGCTTAACTCATTTACTTATTTGGAAGAAAAAAGTTTCTGAGCCCCTAACTTCACAATATTTGTTTGA
This sequence comes from Pteronotus mesoamericanus, assembly GCF_021234165.1. NCBI lineage: Eukaryota > Metazoa > Chordata > Mammalia > Chiroptera > Mormoopidae > Pteronotus > Pteronotus mesoamericanus. The sequence continues at coordinate 10,459,617 of NW_026555310.1, forward strand.
ATCATGACCAGATGAAAAATTGTAAATTCTGTTTAGTATAAAATAAACAAGTATAAGAATGTCAAAAGTATCTATTTGAAAAAAATTTTTCACGTTGTAAATATTTAACTACAAAGTCAGAAAGGCAGAGTTAAGATCAAAACAATGTTACACATGCACACATGGGTATATAAATACACACATATTACATATATACATGTGTATATATTTTCTACCTTAATGTTTATATTTTACTATTTTACTTTAATATGTATATATTAATTTTTATCAGTGGTAACTGGATGTTATTTCTGTCCAAAAATTGCAGTTTCCTCACACTATTAAGGACATGTCACTTCCTTAATTTGTTGTCACAAAATGCATTTTAGATCTCTATGCTATTTTTCATAATTCATGTGTGTAAAGAAAAATTACAGATAAGTCTCCATGAAAATTAAGTGAAATACAAATTATCTGATTTTTAAAAATTATTAAATTAATTTTGCCTTTTCTAAATTTAACAAAAACAACATAGCATGTTTATTCTCTGAAAAAGGATTTTGTTCATTTAGAAAACTTTAGAAAAAAGTGATTTGAGACATTGCTTGGTTTATGATAGTGTTTATTCCTCAAACAACCACTGCTAGATGTGGTGGTTGCTGCTGTATTTTATAAATGCCTGTGATATCTGATTCCTTAAAAAAGATATTAGAAGAAGAATATTTGATTTTGACTCATACTAGGTTGCTAAATTATACTGAATTCATGCCATTGCTCTTGAAAATCATTCATAAGCCTCCAGGAAATTAAAAGGATTAAGTTCTTCAAATGAGAGAGAAATTAAAATATATAAAACCCTTAGCTGCCTTCTCCATCTCAGCATGCATGCATGCACACACACATTTTGCCATTTGATGACATTTACTTATAATAGCAAACAATGACATTTACTTATAATAGAAATTAAGCTTAATTCAGCTATTTAAACCAACCATTTATTCCAGTTTATCTGAAGATTTACATGACCCAAAATTGATAATACTACCCTAATAAAGCAACATAAAAAACAGTATACCATTCACATATTATTTATGATGTCAAGGCCATAGAGTACATTAACTGGTCTAACAAACACATAGCACCCAAGTCAAGCCAATGCAGCCGCCATGGGGGAAAGTCAGAACCATGAAGTTTCAGTCTTAGTGGGGGTAAATTCCTTACCAAACCAGTCAGCCCACATAATAACAGCATTTGAACACCAACCACAGGCCTCAGCAGACCACTTTGTGGGTGGCCTAAACTTTATAGGCTTCTTTATAACAGATGTACTAGATGAGGATAATGTTACACTGTGAATTAACCTACAAATTCTTTAATGTAAATCTGCTGTTTTACCTAAACTCTAAGTCTTCATTTAGCATATTTACAGAACATAAATGTGCTACAGATTTGCATATCAAAAGTAAAGACGTATTAAAATATGTTCATACATTTATTTAAATTGTAAACTACTATCACTCTGGAGACAAGATAATACAAGCATTTAAAGATTGCGTTTTATTTTTTAATTGTACGTCCTTTTTGAATTATTCATTGTAATAGACAAATTTTGTACATTAGTTGACAAGCAGAACTGCCTAAGGCAATGTAATCCTCTACTAATGGGTAAATTTTCTAAAAAGACTGCTTACAATGCACTGGTTGGGCACTAGATAGGGAATAATTAGTTTTTTGTTAAAGGAAGAACCACACCCTCCAACATTTTATAAATAAAACTCACCACTGTCAGAAACCTATTTCCGAAATCTGTTCCACAGTAAACTCAATCCCAAACAGGAAGGGTGTAGTTATCTGTAGGAGAGTTTGTTTGCTTATGGTCCCTAGCTGGAAATGCATTATAATCTTCAGATTTGATATCTGCAGGCCACACAGGAAGATTATTTTGTTTGCTTTTTTCCCCTGATTGGACCTCATCAAAATGGGAAACAGGTTAAAGTTTGGGTGGGGTTCCCATAAACTGCAAAGAAACGTAGTTAAATTTGCCAGTATAATAAACCACTATTCAAATGTGGTTTCACACAGTCCTTTATTATAGTAGCTTGTGTTAGTAGTTAAATTCTCACAAGGTACTTCCAGGAATAAAGTAATATGATAAAATAAACTACCAAGGCTTTTTACTATTAATTATGCTTCTGGTGACTGGAAGAAGAGTATCTGGCCAAACTCAATGGCAAGTTTGTTCTACCTAAAGTGTCTCTAAAATGTGTATTATTTTAGGCCTTGACTCTGATCCCACAAATAGAGAAACCAAAAATTAAGGCAACATGGCTTGTTAGAATTTCCATTTCAGAAGCTTTCTTCAGCATTAGCATTTCAGTGCTGTAAGATCAGTGTAGTGGAATGTTAAGAGATTACAGAGCTGTGCTATCTAACAGAGTAGCCAACCAGTCACAGGAGAATACTTAAATTTAAATACATACGCATATCCTTATCTTAATATTAATTTATATTAATATTAGGCAGTAACTGGTTAACTGCAAAAGTCAGACATATACACAGCCTTAAAAGGCTGAGGAACCAAATAAGACCAATTATTTTCTCTATTGTTGATATCTCATCATTCCATGTAATTTCCTTAACCTGGACTCATTTCGGTCAAATGCTTTATGTCCTGTGATCATTCTAGCTGGAAAGGTAGACACAGAAAATTAAACCATAAAGGAGATATTTAAATGTAGAAGGTGGTATGGAAGACGGAAAGAGCAGAGAAGCAGTTTCCTGAGCAGGTTTATTGAATTCAAATCCTGACTTCCACTACTGTGGCAGGCTGAATAATGGACCCAAGATGTCCATATCCCAATCTATGGAACACAAGTATGTTACCTTACAAGGTATAAAGGGCTTTGCAGATATAATTATGTTAAGGACTTTGAGATGAGATTATCCTGGAATATCCAGATGGGGAAAATGTAATCACAAAATCTAAAAAAGGGAATGCAGGAGGGAGGGAGGAAAAAAGGAAATGTGACCACAGAAATAGAAGTGGAATGATGAGCTTTAAAGATGGAGGAAGGAGCTACCAGCCAAGGAATGAGGAGTCCTCTAGAAAATGAACAAGGCAAGGAAACGATTCCCCGCAGCACGTCCTGAGGAAGTGTGGCCCTGCGGACGCCTTGGTTTGGGTCTGGTGAAACCCATTTCCAACTTTACACATTTTTTTCCAAGCTCACATGGAATATCCATCCAAATAAACAACACTCTGGACCATAAAACACACCTTAACAAATTGAAAAAACAGGAATCATACAAAATATGCTCTCAAACACAATGGAATTAAATTAGAAATAAACAAAGATAGCTAGAAAATCTCAAAATATTTGGAGATTAAACAACACACTTTCAAATAACACACAGATCAAAGAAGTCTCAAGAGAAATTTTAAAATATTTTGAACTAAATAAAAATATAACTTTCAAAAATTTGTGAGATGCACCAAAAGCAGTGCTTAGAAATTTACAGCATTAAATGCATATGTTGGAAATAATAAATGCATATGTTAGAAATAAGTTAATATTCTAAGAGAGAAAACAAGAAAATGAGCAAATTAAATGCAAAGTAAGCAATGAAATTAAAAACAGAAAATTAGAGCATCACTAAACCAAATGCTGGTTACTCGTAAAGACTGAAACCTCTAGCCAGACTAACCAAGAAAAAAAGACAGACACAAATTATTAATATCAAAATTGACACGGGTCATCACTGCTAAGTTCACGGACTTTAAAAAGATAATAAAAGAATATTATGAAAAGCTCCATGCCTGCTAATTTGGTAAGTTAGATGAAATGCACCAATTCTTTGAAAGACACAGTGTACCAAAACTCAAAGGAGAAACAAGATTGTCTGAATAGGTCTATATCTATGAAAGAAATTGAATCAACAATTAATAGCCAAAGAAATATATGCACATATGGCATAGCCCATGGACAGAGACAACATTACAGTGAAAGTGGCCAGGGGCTGGGGCTGGGGGCAAAGGGGTGGAAGGGGGATATATGTAATAGTGTCAAAAATAAATAAATAAATTCTGGCACAGAAAGCACTAGGCCCAAATGATTTAAGTGGTGAATTCTACTAAACATTTAAGGAAGAAATTAGACCAATTCTCTACAATCACTTACTGTAAACAGAGGCAGAAGGAACATTTCCTAACATTCTATGAGGCCAACATTACCCTAGTAACAAAAAGCAGACAAAGACATTACAAGCAAAGGAAATAAAACCAGTATTTCTCATACATAGATGTTGACACATCCTCAAAAAACATTAGCCAATTCAACAATGTAATAGAATTATTCAACACAACAAAGTAGAATTTATTCCAAATATATGAGGGTCGTTCAATATTTGAAAGTCAATTAATATAATCCATCACATCAATAGTCTAGAAAATCCCAGCAAATAATTTTGTGGATACTGACAAACTGATTCTAAATTTTATAAAGAAAGGTCAAAGGCTCAGGATAGTCAATGTAACATTATAGATAAAGAAGAAAGTCAGAGGGCTGACACTACTCAGTTTGCCATAAAGCCATAGTAATTAAGACTGTATGCTATTATCAAAACAAAAAGATCAATGGTACAGAATAAAGAGCACAAAAATAGACTCATACAAATATAATCAACTGGTCCTCAACAAAGGAGCAAAGGTGACTCAATGAAGAAAAGAGTCTCCAACAAATAGTGCTGAAAGAACTGGATATCCATATTCAAAATAATCTAAATATTAATCTTATACTTTTCACAAAAATTAAATCAAAATGCATCATAGACCTAAATATAAAATACAAAACTATAGTACGTCTGGAAGGTAACAGGAAAAATCTAGATGACGATACCAAAAAAACATTCCAAAAAAGAAAAACAAAGCACTAAGCTGGCTTTCATTAAAATTAAAACTCCTGCTCTGCAAAAGACACTGTCAAGAGAAGACAAGCTTCAGATGGAAAGAAATCCTTGCAAAAAGTACTGACAAAATATACTGACAAAAAATATCTGACAAAAAGTACTGGTATGCAAAACACACGAAGAACTCTTTGTTTTTTTTTTAAGTATATTTTATTGATTATGCTATTACAAGTCACCCCAGTTTTTCTCCCCTATATTCCCCTCTGCCCTGCACTCCCCCTCGCACCGGCATCCCCCACCCTCAGTTCATGCCCACGGGTCCTACATATTAAGTTCTTTGGCTTCTCCATTTCCTATACTGTTCTTAACCTCCCCGTCTATTTTGTATCTACCATTTATGCTGCTTATTCCCTGTACCTTTTCCCCCATTCTCCTCCTCTCCCTCCCCACTGATAACCTTCCATGTGATCTCTATTTCTGTGATTCTGTTCCTGTTCTGTTTGCTTAGTTGTTTGTTTTTTTTTAGGTTCAGATGTTGATAGTTGTGAGTTTATTGTCATTTTACTGTTCATAGTTTTGATCTTTTTCTTAGATAAGTCCCTTTAATATTTCATATAACAAGGGCTTGGTGATAATGAACTCCTTTAACTACGTTATCTGGGAAGCACTTTTTCTGCCCCTCCATTCTAAATGGTAGCTTTGCTGGATAGAGTCATCTTGAATGTAGGTCCTTCCCTTCATGACTTTGAATACTTTCCAGTCCCTTCTTGTCTATAAGGTTTCTTTGGAGAAATCAGCGGACACAGTCTTATGGGAACTCCTTTGTAAGTAACAGCCTCCTTTTCTCTTGCTGCTTTTAAAATTCTCTCTGTATCTTCAATCTTGGGCAATGTAATTATGATGTGCCTTGGCATGTGCTTCCTTGGGTCCAACTTCTTTGGGACTCTCTGAGCTTTCTGGATCTCCTGAAAGTCTATTTCCTTGGCCAGACTGGGCAAGTTCTTCACTATTTGTTCAAATAAGTTTTCAATTTCTTGCTCTTCCTCTTCTCCTTCTGGTACCCTTTTTATTCAGATGTTGGAATGTTTAAAGTTGTCCCAGAAGTTCCTAAGCCTCTCATTTTTTGAATTCTTGTTTCTTTGTTCTGGTTGAATGTTTATTCCTTCCTTCTGCTCCAAATCATTGATTTGAGTCCCAGTTTCCTTCCCTTCACTGTTGGTTCCCTGTGTATTTTTCTTTATTTCCCTTTGCATAGCCTTCACTTTTTCCTCTATTTTGCAACCATACTCAACCATTTCTGTGAGCACCCTGATTTACCAGCATTCTGAACTCTGCACCTGATAGGCTGGCTATCTCTTCATTGCTTAGTTCTTTTTCTGAAGTTTTGATCTGTTCTTTCATTTGGGCCATACTTCTTTGTCTTGGCACACCTGTTATGGTGTAAGGGGCAGAGCAACTCACGTTGCTGTGTTGTGGCAGTTTGGATGAATGTTTCCTCTTTAACTCTTTGGTTGTTGGACTTCCATACAATTCAATTTTCTGGCAGTTCTAGTTGTTTTTTGTTTTTAAATTTGTTGTCCTCCTTTTGGTTGTGCGAGGAGGCAAAGTGTATCTACCTATACTTCCATCTTGGCCAGAAGACTCTTCAAAACATACAAAAAACTCTTAAAACTCAAAAATAAAAAAACAACATGATTTAACAAAGGGCAAAAAGATGTGAACAGACCATCTGCCAAAGAAAACATCTAGATGGCAAATAAGAATATGAAGATGTTCTACATCATAAGTCATCAGAGCATTACAAATTAAAACATTGATGAGAAGAGATATCACTACACACCTATTGAAATTGTTAAAATACACAACAATGACAACTCCTATTTCTGGTTAGAATAAAATGTTAATCATAGATGAAATCCAGTAAGGAGAAAGGGAATAAATGGGAACTCTGTACTTTCTTGTGATTTTTCTATAAACCTAAAAATGCCCTAATAAAGTCTATTTAAAATACAGAATCACACAAATGAGAAAAAGGGAGGGAAAGTCCCTTAGTCTCTGTGCTTCAGTTTCAGTACCTACAGACCTACCTATGCCATTACAGGAATAAATAAGATAATAAAGAACACTCAGAATAGTGATCGTTATACAGAAAGCATTTAGTATACAGTGATGCTGATGATGGAAAGAAGAAAAATAACTCTTCTGACTTTGTCTAGCGTTAGAAAATGGTGTTAGAATTTTTTTTTTTTTTTTTTTTAATGTTTAACATCTAAACTTGACAATTGAAGACTACCCTCAGGGGTGTTCAAACTTTTGGCATCTCTGAGCCACACTGGGAAAAAAAAAGTTATCTTGGGCTACACATTAAATACACTGTGACACATAATCACACACACAAAAAAATCTCATAATGTTTTAAGTAAATTTATGCTTCTGTGTTGGGCCGCATTCACAGCCATTGTGGGCTACAGGCGGCGTGCTGCAGGTTGGACACCCCTGGGCTACAGGTTGCTTTTATTTTGGTTTTAATTTCACTTCAAGTTGTCCTTCATTTTCTGCCGACATTAATCATGTACATGTTTCAAAAATCAATATGATGGCCACATTTGCCATCTCAAGAACTGATTGTTTAAACATGAAAAGTTCACTCTAGGGAAACGTGGAGGAGGAAAAGGAAATTGCTTTATGGGGAATTCAACTGGTCTGGCATAGCTAAAGCATAGTGTGCATTCATCCTCAAAGGACATCATGAAGAGCTTTCTTTCAAGGAGTTTAAACCTAAACCTATAAGTTAGCAATTAGCAAATGGGAAAAGAGCTACAAGGAGGAAGTGGATCCTTTTGATATATCACAGAGAATGGTTAGAAACCAATGCTATGGGCTCCTAAGAGGAGGGACAATGAATGTGACATGATGTGTTAAAGGTGAGGTTATAGGCTTTACAAGTAATTAAAAAGCAATATGGATACGATAATGTAAAGAATGATGGATGGATGGTTTTAAAATTATTTTGAGGGGAATGGTACTAGGATTGGAGATAAGTTCAGTACCTAGTCTGTAACTGAGGTAGCCCCAAAAGGAGGTTCAGTACTCAGTCTAGACTTCAAAGGAGGAAACAGAGATAGGGAAGAAGGGAGGGAGAGAGGGGTCAGGGAGAAAAAGAGATCTTTACATTTATGCTAGTTGAAGCCATGGGAGTTCCCTGAAGAAAGGAGTAAGTTCTTTCTAGCCCCAGTATTTGATACACTCAGTATTTGATTTACTGAGTAGATACTCAGTAAATGTTGAATGAATAGTTAAAGTCAGCTCAGAAAGAACGGCAATATAAGATCAAAAGGCAGCCAAGAGCAAACATCTAAAAACATCAATATCAAGCCACAGAAGAGACAAACAATAAGGAAGACTAAAAACCAGGAAAGGATGAAGGCACAGGTACCAAGGGAACTTTGTAAAATAAGAACATAATCAAATGCCAGAGAAATATCAAAGAAGCTGACAAACAAAATATATTGAATTTGGACATGAGAGGGTAACTGCTTAACTACAAGAGCAATTTACTGGGATGATGGAGATTACAGAGCTGTGCTATTTAATATAGCCACTAGCCATATGTAACTAATTAAATTTAAATTTTAATTAGTTAAATAAAATTAAAGTAAACATTCAGTTTCTCAGTTGCACTAGCACTATTTCAAATACTAGTGGCTTCCACTTCTGGTCAAGATGGTGATGTAGGCAGACACAGTTCGCCTCTTCACATGACCACATCAAAATTAAAACTAAAATATAGAATGACCACCACTCAGGAACCTCAGAAATCGAGCTGAATGGAAGTCTGACAACTACAGAATTAAAGAAACCACATCTATCCAGACTGGTAGGAGGGGCACAGATGCAGATCGGGCAGGTCCCACACCCACGGAGATAAAAACTGAGGAGGGATATCGCAGGAGCAAAGAGTCCCAGATCCACACCAGGCCCCCAGCCCAGGATTCCAGTGCCTGAAAGATAAGTCCCCACAACTTCTGGCTGCAAAAAACAGCAGGGATTCAGTCGGTGGAAGAAACTACTGGACCACCAAGCAGTTCCTCTTAAAGAACCTAAACACACACACTCACCTACTCAGACTCAGTCCCTCTGAGCTCCAGTACTGAAGTAGAAGTTTGAAAGGCACCAACTGTATAGAGGGGGAAACTGAACTGTCTGGCATGAAAGTGAGCAGAGGCCATTGTCCCTTGGATAAACTCTCCCTTCAAAGGGCCAGTAAGCTGGTGCCATTTCTGAGACTCTGTTTGCCCTGCCTTGGTGATCCCCAGAGGCTCTGCCCGATCCAACATATGGGCCCACCCAAGCTGCTTTTCTACAAGAATGGCTGGTCTTGACTCCTAAAACCTATCAAGCAATAGCTAGCTTCAATAAGTCCAAGTGGCAGCCATCTCAGATTGCTTCACAGCTCAAGCAGGGTACCCCAAGCAAAACACAGGTGAGGGCTGACTCTGGCCTGCACAATCTGGGAAACCCCAGAGCCAGAGCACCCAGTGGACAGCTACAGATCACATCAGAGCACCACTACCCTGCCCCTGCACAGCTGATCCTCCATGGAGAGTGGAGGCTGGTGGACAGTGGTCACAGCAAGTTCTTGCAGCAGACCAGGCTGCGTAAATCCCTCCCATTGATCTGACAAGAGCAATCAAGGCTCAACTACAAGAGGAGGGTGTACTCAGCCCACACAAATGGTGCAACTCAGGTGCCCAGCTTCAGTGACAGGGGAGGCTGTGCCACTGGACCTTACAGGACACCTACTACATTAGGCCACACTACCAAGAAATGGAGTCAGAGAGCTCTACCTAATATATAGAAACAAACACAGGAAGGCTGCCAAAAAGAGGATACAAAGGAACATGGCCCCAATGAAAGAATAGATCAAAACTCCAAAAAGAGAGCTGAATGAAATGGAGATAAACAATCTATCAGATGCAAAGTTCAAAACACTGTTTATAAGGATGCTCAAGGAACTTAGTGAGGACCTCAGCAGCACAAAAAAGACCTGGTCAGAAATGAAGGATGCCCTAATTGAAAAAGAACAATTTACAGGGAAAGAACAGAGGAGTGGATGAGGCCAAGGATCACATCAATGATTTGGAATATAAGGAAGCAAAAAACAACCAATCAGAACAAGAAGAAGAAAAAAGAATCCAAAAAAAAGAGGATAGTGTAAGCAGCCTTTGGGACAACTCCAAGCACTCCAACATTCATTTCATGTCATAGGGGTACCAGAGGAAGAGAAAGAGCAAGAAACTGGAAATCTATCTGAAAACATAGTGGAAGAAAACTTCCCTAATTTGGTGAAGGAAATAGACATGCAAGTCCAAGAGGCACAGATATTCCCAATTATGATGAATACAAAGAGGCCCACCCCAAGACACATCATAATTAAAAGGCCAAAGGTTAAAGATAAAGAGAGACTCTTAAAAGCAGCAAGAGAAAAGCAGTTATCAGAGGGTTGCCAGATGGGAGGGGTGAGGGGGACAATGGGTGAAGAGGTGAGGGGATTAAGAAGTACAAATAGGTAGTTACAGAACAGCCATGCAGAGGTAAAATACAGTATAGGAAATGGAGTAGCCAAATAACTCATGTGCTAACCCATGGACAAGAACAATGGTGGAAGGGTTGCCTGAAGGAATAGGGGGTGCTAGGTGGAGGGGGTAAAAGGAGAAAAATCAGGACAACTGTAATAGCATAGTCAATAAAATATAATTAAAAAAACAAAACAAATACTAGTGGCTTCCATTGGACAGTGCAAATATAAAATATTTTCATCACCAAAGAAAATTATATTAAGCATTGTTGTTAAAGAGGACCAAGGAGTGAAAAAAGGTGAAGATGTAGTGATAGGTGTTGACCTGGTGAATTAAATAATATATACATTTGCAACTATTTTACCATTGAAGTGGAAATAAAAGCTTACCACCTTTAAAATAACATTGTGAAATATAATTAGTATCTGTGAAATGTTCTACAATCTTTTGGTGAAATGCATATAAAAATGTAAGTTAAAATAAGTAACTCCAACTGAGACTTAATATACAAGGAAATATTCATAATGTCTCGTGTTGATGAGGCTGGGCAAAAAGTGAAGACACGCTGATGTTAAATGCTGGAGACAAATTTAGAACCTTTAATTTTGGGTCTGTAGCAATGCAAAAGGCGTCAAAGCTATTATAACTATGCTTCTTCTTGTGCTATATTAACAGAAAAAAAGTCTTTGAAATGTCCTCCTCAACGCTGCAGCCCCATAGGCTTTTAGGGCACGGATGCTAAGAAAATCACTGGTAGTTGTTAAGAAATGCATTACGAGCAACATGGATTAGATTCCAACTGCCTACATTCAATATGTGGGTACAATTATTACAGCCACATAAACAAGTAAGTCCAAAGTTAATGGTAAAGTATGTAAATGCTAAAAAAAAAAAGAAAGAAAAAGAAAAACCCATAGCAATCAATGTTTATAGAATTCTCATTAATAAATACAGCTTGATTTATAAATTTACAGGGTTCAAAGATTAATACTTAAATATTTTCTTTTTACCCTTTCCAGTTTACTCGTTCTTTTTATCACAATACCCTAAATTAAAAAAAAAAAAATGAAGTAATTTCAAAGAATCTACACCCTTTCACTGATGCCAAAAGCAGGTTCCATGGAGATTAAATATAGGAACTAGACGAATTCCGAACTAATACCAAGTGAAAAAAGTTGCAAAGGAAATAGAGTTACCATTTATGTATCTTTTAAAGTTTGTTTAGTTTAGGGATACCTACTTATAAAAATACAAAAAGATCCATAAGAATGACAGCTCTGCGAAGGGAGGTAGCCAACAGGGATCTGAGAGGGGCTTATCTGTTATCTGTAATATTTTATTCCTTTAAAAAAGGGGGGAAAGCCCTGACTGGTGTAGGTCAGTGGACTGGGCGCTGGCCTGCAGACTGAAAGGTTGCCGGTTCCATTCTCAGTCACAGCACATGCCTAGGTTGCAGGCCAGATCCCCAGTCAGGGCTGCGAGAGAGGCAACCGATTGCTGTTTATCTCCCTCTCTTCTCCCTTTCCCCTCTAAAAATAAACAAATAAAATCTTTCAAAAAAAGGGGGGTGAGCCACAAATACTGCTCTCTATTTAATGGCATACATGATGAATGAGGAGTGAAGTGTAATGAGATAGGTAACACACTTTGACATGCATCAAAAATAAGATAAATTAATGGGTGAATAAAGTAATAAATATGTGATGAAGCAAATAAAACAATGTTAATTATAGAATCTAGGTGAATATATATGTGTGTGTATAATTCCTAATGTTTGAAATTTTTCATAATAAAATGCTAAGAGGAGACATGTAAATCAAAATAAGGAGAAATGGTGGGTATGTATGTCTGATCATCTCAGCTTACAAATGAAAATGGCTCTCTGTTTTGCTGGACCCTGGATGACAAACTTTGCATCTCCTCAATGTGGACTGAGAATTACAAATATTATTATAGATATTAATGAATCTGTAAATTCAGATATATGCTTGAATGAAAGGCAGCTGTGCCTGCCAAATGACTGGAACTCACATGTGCAAGGCCCTATACTTGGTCAGTAATATAGCTCACCCTACTTGAGGAAATTAAGATGCTAGTAAAAAGAGCAATGCATTTAGGATAACCACAGATAAGGCAGAATATAGTAAATGCCATAAAAGAAGTACAAAGTATTAATAATAATTAATTGTTAATGATTCCAAAGAAAGGATAATGGGGTGGGACGGGAGAGTATTAAAAGCACTGAGAATGTATTAAAAAGCACTGAGCAAGCCTCTAAGTTCCAGGCAACTTAGAGGCTTGCTCTGTTTTGTGTTTTGCAAACAAAAAAAGAATAGCATGTATAAAGAAGAACAGATCTTAGAATATAAAAGTATTGGAAAAGACAGCCAAATGGATAGACCAAAATCAGAATGGAACTAGATATAAACAGGCTGAACTTTAAATAATTTATGGTTGGACTTATGGTTTAACTCCTTGTTGAACAAGTTATGTTTTCTTATTGATCAGAAGATTGTTGATTAGAAGAATACGAATGTACTCATTAAGCAATATCCTCTTCAAATATGATTCAGTAGGTCAGAAAAAGTAATTTTGTGTTTCAAGTCAGTTATTTGTTTGAGAAAAGAAAAACTAAGATTCAAAACATATAAGAAGGCTAAACCTAATGAAAAATATTCATAATGAAGACCAAAAAATCAAATACATTATAAAATAGGTTTAAAATTTTAGTTGCTGAGAAAATGGCTAACAATAAATATTTTGTAAAATGACAAAATTTTTTCATGTGACCTTTAATTTCATGTCTGAGAACAATAAAAATTCTTTAATAAAGGCAGGGAGGGGAAGGCTTAATTTAGATATTTTCTCAAGTTATTGTCTAAAACATTCATCACAATGAAATGGATCACAGGTTAAAATGGCAAGTCAGCTCCTTAAAGGATGTCACTTAGGGATGTATTTCCCTTGAGCAAAAAAAAAAAAAAAAAAATCAGGTTTAAAAAATAAACATTTTAATAAACATTTTAATTGATTTTTTTTTACATATAGCTAATTGTTATAAATTATTACATTGGGTGAGAAATTAAATGAGGCTAGGAAGTACACAAGTAAAAGAAAAATATGACAGTTTAAGTTAAAATTATCCCAAGAAAATTTATTTTATTTATGTCCAAATAAATCTTTTTAGAAATTAACACATCTTAAATTGATCATAAAGTAGTCTAGTCCTCAAGTGATTTAACATTAAAAATCAGAAAAGTACAAAGTCCTGACTGTACAAAAAAAGATACATTTTAGATTTGAGTAAGGCTAAAGAAAGGAAGGAAGAATTCATAATAGAGAGGAATCCTAGCTAGGCCAAGGTTTTCATAACTAGAAATGGTTATGGGCTACAATTTTTAAAGGGCTTTTGTTTGTTAAACAAAATAATATTTAGAAATCACTGGCAGATAAGAAACATTAAATCATAGTAATATTTTCATATAGGCTTTGACATTCTTTTATGTATAAGGAAGTCTCACAAGTACTCTTGAATTGCTATCCTCACTTTATAAAAACAGTGAAGCAGAGAGATTAAAGCGAGTTATTTTTAAGAAATACTATTAACATGCACAGTCTAGTTTTCTAATTTACCGCTTACCATACTGCTGCTTTAACTCACGAGAATTATATAAATTCAAAACAGAAATAAAGCCCTGAGAATAAATCCTTGACAAAGATAAATTAATCTACTTGGTGCTGAAGAGTGATGTAAAGAAAGTGGCTTGGAGGGGCCTGGAAGGCAGTCAGCTAACTAATCATGATTCCTAACTATCATGAGACAATGAGACACTATTTGTGTGCTTCATGTCTAATAATTTAAGCCATGTCCCAAGAGAAATCTGAACTTGGATTATTTTTCCACATAGCTTCAGGGATGCCACTAAGATAAGTTTATGAAAAACGAACAGTTTGGATCAGCCATCTTCACTATAGTGGGACAAGTACTACTGTCCTATAAACTATAAAGGCTGGGGTGATTAAAGAGCATTTATGATTAAATGGGATATTTTCAATGTATTCTGCAGGGGAGGATGGTTCTTTAGCTTATTTTTGCCAGATGATTCAGCAAACAAGGTACATTTACTCTTTTACCCCATTCCTTTCATCATTAAAATTGTATGTTATCAAGTTGATTTTAGGGGAAATTACTTTCCCTACTGTGAAATTTCTTCATGTTTCACACTGAAAAATTAGGTTATGGTTTCAACACACATGTGTTGTGCTACTTTTTCTTTCGGTTTTCTGTGATTTCAGACAGTTTAAATATTTTGTATGTATTATAGTTTAGAAAAACTTTTATTTGTTACAGTGTCAAGGTACTGTGAATTTTCAGCTAAACATGCAGAAGTCCTTGCTAATGCAATAGTTATGAGAGACTTAAAATGGTTGCTATAGCCTCCTTTTTAGTAAAAGTGCAGCAGCAGGGGGCTCTTAAGAGGTCTCAATGCAAAAGGTGCCAGTGAAGGGTGGGAAACACTAATGGTGGTCATGATTAACTGTAACTCCAGTACAGAGGAAGCTGCTGCTTAGTTGTCCCTTCCCACCTTCAATCCGCAGCTTGAGAGAGTCCTCTCTACCAGGTATATTTATATCATATGCCAACTGAAAACTATGTACGGTACTGACAGAAGATAGAGTTTAAGGTATTTTGGTGCTAAAGATGAATCCCAAGGGCTTACAAGATTATAAACTGGGTGTATGACGTTGACGTTGCCAAGGAATACAGGGAAAGTGAACAGTGGTTGTGTAGGGAGGCATGGGGAGAAAGAAGGGAAACTAAGAGAAACTTCCTGATGGTCTTGCAGTTCCAGGCTCTAAACTTGGTTTCTTCCTGTTTCATGAGAAATCCCCATAAGCTCTCAGTATTTTCCTTTTATCTGCTAAAGGTAGTTTAAGTGGTTTCTGTAACTTGTAACCAAGAGGAGTTTTTGGTTGATTGCCGGATACATGAAGTAGACCTTACCAGACTTCTGGGAGCAGCAGAAGTGGCAGATGCATTGTTATCTGCTTGCCCCCAGTGCTTTCACGGTGGCAGGAATGCCGAGGTGATGCTGTACCTCTGTTTTCTCTTCAATGCAGTTGCAAACCCATCAAAGATGCTTCACAAGCTTTAACCAGCATAGTCAGAGACAGGCTATACTTCTGCACGGTGAACACTAAAGAATTACCAATCCTTGAAGTTTCCACTGAAAATACAGCTTTTGTTACTCCTACTTAAAAAAAAATGCAACGTATCTGCTTTCAGCTCATCATATGCAAATGTGAGAAATAGAATATTATCAATCTACTTAATCATACTTCTCCTAGAGAGAAGCTTTCCAATTAGATAACATATACTACTACTCTGAATACCTCTAAGATGTGTTTTTTCTTTCCAGAAGAAAGGAATTATTCATAACTAACACAAATAGCACAGCTTTAAAAATAGGCGCTGCAGTATCAGATATGTTAAAAGGTTAAAATTAACTAATATTTAAAATAATTCATTATTTTACTTTCATCTGAGAGGATTATACAGAGTGGGAAAAGTCCCTAAATTCTACTACATGTGAATGAAAACATATTTTCAAGGTCTATCTGCAGGTATTTTTCTAGTCTATAATTTTAATAGCCAAATATATAGAGTAACTGGTATAAGAACTAAATGAATCTTGATTTGTCCACTTAATATTACAAATAAAACTATTAATGACATCTCAAATGATACTGAGGTTCCTACTGAGAATCAGAGATATATCTGTAACAACACTGTGCGCATCAATGAAGAGACATGTGCTGGAATCTCAATGCTGTCAGCAGTACATCATTCAGTTATGCTGCTACTTCCATTTCATTCTCAAGATAAGCCCTGGGTGTTGATTACTCAGGGATAGTATTAAATTTTAGTAAATGAAGTTATAAACCTGGTCCTTAAAAAGCCTTTTTGAAGACAGAATTTAGTTACAACCAAGGATTTGAGACAGGAATCCAGTCAAATGAAATTTTTCTGGTAATGCTTGCAAGTAATTTTGGGTAAGCTGGTATTACTAAATACAACTAAATATTTCTATGTATTTGAAATTATAAGGGCAAAAAATGATATAACTATGAATTCTACTAGAATCCTGAAGGTCTAATGAAACTTACAATATGTAGTTTCAATATGTAGTACATTTATTTAAATGGTGTTTTAAAATTTGACTTACTGGTTTAAAAGTATATACTTTTAAATTGCTAACTGTTTTGTTTACAAAATCACTAAAACAACTGGTATATTTTAGGTATGAATAACAGAAAACCAGAAACAAAATCTCTGTTTGGATTAGCAGCACTGGACATTGAATTGGTTCAGATAAAATAAGGGTCAAAAGGCTGACCAACTTACTGCAAGAGCCAAAAGAAACAGTAGACTGTGGCTTCCCCTTTAACCTTACCTCGTGCAAAATTACCATGTGCTCACGTAGATACAACATAGACAGAATTTTTTTATATAAACAGAGCCTGGAAAAATGCATTAAACCATCCCTCTGCTCATATATATTTTCAGTGTCCTATGTAAATAAAAAGCAGAAATATTAAAACATGGCTTCATTCTCTGAGAGTTGTGTGCTTCGGGTTATAGTATTCAAGTTCAGAAGTTAATAACTATGGCTAGGACTTAATTCCTGAGCAAACATGAAATCATTCATAAAAATTAACTGCTAAATTATTCTACTTTTAAAAGGGACTACTTACATGCTTTTGGAAGTATCACAGTGCTGAAATCTGACTCTGCTGTACACGTCTTTTATTGCTATTTCTATAGTCACAATACTAGTGTGGACCTAACAAGACAACCCTGTTTCTGCTTCTAGTCTTTTTATTCTAAACTTTCCTTCTCACAAATGCCATCATCCTAAAGATGGAAAAAACCTTCTGAGAGAACACGGTTGTTCTGACTTCCATCATCTGACTCAATTAAATTCTTCAACAAAATTTGAGTTACTAAGATCTTATCATCCACCAAAATGCCACCAATCATACATTTTTCAGCATTTTACCGAATCTCGTAGGCCATCTGAATTCCCTCAGTTGCTTTTCTACTATTGGGTTGGCCAAAAAGTCTGTTCAGTTTTCTCCATAAAATAAAAGACATGCTTCTCATTTTCACCAATAACTTTACTGGTTTAGACATTTTGAGTATGCTGGCTATCTCCCGTGTGATATGACTGACTGTTCTCAATGAATGTCTCAATCTGATTGCCATTAACTTCAACTGGTACATCTGACTATGGAGTATCATCCAGCAAGAAATCTCCAGCATGAAACTTTGCAAAAAGCTTCTGAGACGTTCCATTAGTCACAGCACCTTCTCCATAGACTGCACAAATCTTTTTGTGTGTGTGTGTGTCTCATTTGCGCCTTTACCTTTCTTGAAATGATAAAGCATATGCTGAAAATGTTGCATATTTTCTCCCACCTTCAATGTTACAATGGCTACACAAAAATTAATCAATTTCGATATATTTTTTAATGCAGGCAGATATGACAGCTGTCACAATACAATCTAATATAATTGTTTTGAGTGAAGTTAAACACAGCTAAGTGCTACTAGAGCCAACTTAAAGAAAAAAAGCAAATGAGCTTTTTCATCAATCCAATACTTTAACTGCTTTAAAATTTTGTTCACAAGATCTTTCACAAACTTTTTGCAGATTGATTTTTCCAGGTTACTTTAAATATTTAACTAAGTGTGTTTCTGTCTGTCTGTCTACCTCCTTCATTATAGTGAGGGAAAATACAATTCCTTTTGCTTCCTTTGCAAGTATAAGTATAAGGTTAGGAACTAAATGGATCTTTAATTATCTCTGATTAACTTAAAAATATAAAATCATATATTCTGGTCTTGCTCAAACTTTGATTAGATAATTTTGGCAAACCTATTCAATTGACCCCATATGCAAATTCTTTGAGATTAGTAAATAAATCTTTTCACAGAGGTTATCAATAAATAATGTTCCTTTATTAAGTTAAGATCATAATTAAATTTTTACTTGATTTAGTATTACAAGGAAAGTTAAGTACAACAAAGTAATGTTCTAAAATCAGGTAGGAAAGAAAGTTTACATTATAAAGTCATTTCCAATAGTGAAATGCTTAAAACACAGTACCTTGAAAATTATTATAATTTTACTACATCTAAATACATAGATAGAGGCACCTCAATTTTTAAAATGTAAAGACCTTGGCTCAGAATTGTTTTTGACAAATAAAACTTTCTTGTATAAAATTATACATAGAACTTTGCTGACTGCTTAGCAAAATGCTTTTTCTGTAGACTGTGTAAAGTGATTCTTGATCCCATACGCAGACCACATTTTGGTTAAAATATCCAATTCCTGCTGCATAGATTGACAACATTCTATTATTTTATGGGAATCAAATCCTCTAACCAGAGTCAAAAAGATTTGGTACAAAGTTGTTGTTTATTTTTTGTTTCTCTGTAAGAATCATATTGTAGGAAGAGAATAAAATTCAGTTAGAATGATCTTACTTCACTGTACATTCGTAGAGTTTTCACTACTAGAATTGAACACCAAGAGAGAAAGACTTTTAAAGAGACTATTATACAAAGGGACAAGTTTTAAAATATCAAAAACACATTTATATTGTCTTTTGCAAAAAACAAAAACAAACCACATACATACACACACACAAGAAAACCTAAAACCCAAAACAAAACCCGTCCAAAAATGGTAACATTGAAGGTGACACTATTTAAGAAATCAAAAGACTTACATACTAAAATGAAAGAATAATGAAAAGGTAAACATATTAAATATAAAAGAAAAGAAAAATTTCCAGTTCTGCCTCTGTCTCCACTGTGTAGGTGTGACAGGAAAGCTATAAAAATTTTCCTCAAACACTGAATCATCCCCCATGATTCAAGCCAGTATTTATCCCATAAAGCTCAACTCTGTAGCAGCTGCATTCTGTATTCTGTTTTTTAATGGCACTTAGGTTATTTCTGTTTGAGACAAAAAGCTATAATATCCTATATTTCAGTTTAAAAAAAAAAAGAGTATACCATTCTCCTCACATACTGAACACACTTAAAACTATCCACATAGAAATCAGATTAAACTGTTTTCTTAGCCTTCAATTATATGTGGATATAATTACACAGTAAAAGCTACAAACTCAAATCCTTTGCAGAATAAAAGTCAACTTGTTACGGGCTTGAGGAATGAGCCATTTATATCCACAAGCCTGTCAAAAAGGAGCAAAATGTAAAAAATTGATAGGTGTAATTTCTTATTTTGTTTTTACAAAGGAATTTCTCATTTATACTAGTAAGAAAATGTAATTTAAATATAATGCAATCTTCAAAACTGTAAAAAAAATCTGTCTTCAACCATTTTTAGAAATTTCCCACAGATGCAACTACTATAGAAAAGTAGACTCATAAGCATTTTAAATGTCCAGTGTTGTATTGTCTGTTTAAAATATGTAGGAAAGGATTTAAATTATTAATGGGGCAGGAGGGGGATATGGCAGAGTAATGGAGATCATGGGTTTTATGGTCATGGAGTCCTTCGGTCTGGGTTGCTCTGTGACCTTGGGCACATTACATAATTCTGTAAGCCCCAGTTGCCTTACTTGTAATGTGGGGATTGTAACAGTACCTTAGCTCACAGGGCTTTTTGTGAGAATTATGTGATAGAACAAACATAAAATACTTAACACTCAGAAACCATACACTTAACAATTTGATGGTCTACTAGTCAACAAATATTTGGGGACCTGATATGTGTTGGCCTATACAAGCGATAAACAAAAAACAAAGTCCCTATCCTCAGTAAGATTTCTTGTTTTGTGGAAAGATAAATAATAAAATGTATGAAAACATATAAAAATGTATAATTGCGGTATTATAAAGGAAATAAAGTAGATTCAGGGATGGAAGAACTACTTTGATTGGTTGGGGGGCGGGATATGGAAATGTTTTAGGGTAACACATAAGCAGGGGTCTGAGAGGTGAGAAAAAGTCAGAGAGAATTCTAGGCAGAAGTAACAGCATCAATAAAGGTCACCAAGAAGGGGGAAAGCATGTCCTACTGAGAGGCCAGTGTGACTATATTCCCGTGAACCAGGACAATATGAAAGAAATGTGGAGGGGGAAGTAGCTGAAAGGGCTGGGAGATCTGTAGAGCAACGGTAAAAAAAACTTTAGGTTTTTATTCTAAACATAATGGGAAGCCACTGGAGGGTTTCAAGCAGAGAAACCATCATATTTAACAAGTTTAAAAGTCAGGAAATAAGCATATCAACATTCCATTTGGTTTGGAAGATCTAGATTCAAAGCATTCTAGGGCACTGAAACTTACCTTTGTTTAAAAATACTATTGTTCATTCCTTTTAAAAGTGGAAAATTCTAAAATATATTGGCCATTTCCTGCCTTATCTTTTTTTAAAAAATACATCTCAAAAACACTAAAAACTACAGCACACCCCCTGCCCCACCCACTTAAATGCACCATGATCAACAGCTACACTGAGTTATGGACATAAGTTTAATTTTTATCACTTGCCTCTTTAATTCTGAAATGCACAAGATGTAGCTGCTAAAAAACTAGGCAACAGAACTGGTCAAACTTCTGGCACATAAGCAACTAAATTAAAGATTACAAGAGAGATAAGAAAGTTTGTTAATTTTTTATTTTTTCCCCAATAAAATCATCACCGTCTCCATCTTATCAGTGAGCTTTTTTTTTTTTTTTTTTTTTTTGCTTATTTCATAACATTTAAGGTGTTCTTCCTTGGTCACCTATGGATAAACAATCTGGTTTGCCTTTTCTACTCTTACTCAATGGATGCTGCTGTGAATTGTTGGACAAAGTCCAAAACTAGAATTGTTTGACCTACCATGACCTCCTGAATCTCTTGTGTTGATGTCCATATCAACATACACCATATGGGAGAATCTAAGCCCTTTCCGCACCCAATTCAGGAAGTCCAACTGTAGATAGGACTCTCCCCTCCCTCTCTCATTTCCTCTTACTTTAAGCAAAACTGTCTCTCTCCTAAACTTATCTCTTCTTTACCTCAAAAATGCTGCTACTTTATTCTACTTTGCCCTAGTCCCAGAAAAAGATTTCTTCAAATTTTCAAGGTGAGTCCCTCTATCTGTGCTATTAATTGCCCTTCTTGCTTCATCAATTAGTCCACCTGTTTTGTTTTTTTTGTTACTTTCAGCCTCTCTCAAATTACCCTGTCACATGTGGTCAAAAATAAATAATAAATAGGTCACTGGGTTGTATTTATTTTCCTGCTACACACACTCATGTAATTGTTCTCCATTTCTGACTCCACCAATCTATGTCAGGCTCTCATCCTTCACCTGAAGAGTAGCCAAACATTTCCTTACAAACTAATCTTCAAAAAATAATCCTGATTCTAATTCTCATGCATTTGAAATTCATCCATAAACCATACTGCCTATCAACATAATTCACACTCTTCTTATCTAGCATTTAAATTTTTCAACAATTTGGCTATAATCCATATATCCTCAGAAAACTATCCTGGGCTTGCTATCTACTATCTTTTCTCTACCATAATTTTCAGTCTTTATCACACTACCTGTTTCTCATCTACTACCTGGGGGCTATGCCCTTTAGCCTGTGGGAGATGCATGCATTAATTCTCAGTGGTTAATGCCAGAACTGAATTGCCACATACCAGTTGGGGTTTAATCAGAATATTTCCTTCCAGATTTATAATCTTTATAATAAAACTGTAAACGTAAGTATAGCACTTTCCTTAATTCTGGCAGTTGTTCAAGCATATTATCAGAACTGATGGGTGTCATGGGAGCCCCAAAATTTGCAGCCAGCTGGTCAGAATGCAAGGGGGCTGGGGAACCCCAAAGTACAGCAAATGTCTGAAGTAAATTATTTTCTTCAGTCTTGCTGTGGACCATGCCCTTTGACTTGTGGGGTCTGCACTAACTTTGGGTGATTAGTGACAAAAGTGAACTGCAATACACCAATTTGGGTTAAAAGAGGATAATTCCAAAGCCTTTCTACCAAACTATTCAAGATCCTTCTATTATACCACCATAAATAAAATTTTGTTAATTTCTAGTAACTCATAGTGATAAACATTATAACTGGGGAGTAGGGTTAGGGAATGAGGGTATGGAAGAGAGGTTAAAAAACAACCCATGGAAAATATGGTTTTGCCCAAACTAAAGTACTTATAATTGTTGATTATTCCCTATAGTTCCCTATTTTCCATCTTATGCTCATTCCATTCACCCTTTTCTATAATCTTTGATCTCCTGTCTCTATGTAGGAGATTCCTACCTGAATTTTAAGGGACCAAGCAAATGTCATTTTCAAACTGAAGCCTCTTTGGTTCTCCTAACTGAAACTGATTTTTAAAATCTCAGTTACAAGGAAAATATAAGCCTAACAGAAACCAGTAAGGAGTAGTCACATTTCTACCATTTCTAGTATAAACTTGAAGGAGTCAATTGATCTTTTTAAACATGTAAAATGAAAACAGGGCAAAACAATACACTTTATATCCCAGAAAACTCTCCTGCCTCAAAAAACTTAGGAACACATTTTTTAAAAAACATAACTAGACTTCCAGTGAAGATGGTGGCATAGGTAAACATGGCTTGCCTCCATGCACAATCACAGAAAAAATTACAAGTTAACTACAAAACAACTATCACTCAGAACCATCAGAAAATTGAGTTGTATGTAAGTCCAACAACCAAGAAATTAAAGTCGTCACATTCATTCAGATGGGTAGAAAGGGCAGAGACATAGAACATGCTTGTCCTACACCCACATGTGGTGCATAAAATTCAGGAGGGACATCTAAGGAGTGAGGAGTCCCAGCCCCACACCAGACCCCCAGCCTAGGGTTCCAGTGTCATGAAGATAAGTCCCCATAACTTCTGACTGTAAAAACCAGTAAGGCTTGGGGCAGCAGAAGAAAACTGTCAGATTCCCAGGTGTTTCCTCCTAAATGGCCCACAACAGACTTACACAGACTCATTCCCTCTGGGCTCCAGCACCAGGACAGGAGCTTGTGGCATACGGGGAGGAACTGACGTGTCTGGCATCAGGGTGAGGGTAGGGGGACAGCTTCCTCCCATAAAAAACTCCAGAGGCCAAGCAGTGGCCCTTGTTCCTTTTCTAAGCCCTCCCCTATACAGAGCAAGGCACTGTATCTGAGATTCCATCACCCTGGTTTACACCAGTTGCCCCACCCTGGTGATTCCCCAAGGCTTGCCCTATCTCACTTATGGGCCCACCCAAGTGGTCAACGGCTTTTCTACATTAGGCCATGCTACTAAGATAGGGAGTCAAAGAAGCTCGACCTAATACACAGAAGCAAACACAGGGAGGTGGCCAAAATGAGAAGACAGAAATATGGCCCAAATGAGAGGACAGGACAAAACTCCAGAAAAAAACTAAACAAAATGCAGATAAGCAGTCTATCAGACGCAGAATTCAAAACACTGGTTATCGGGATGCTCAAGGAACTCAGGGGGCACTTCAACAGCATAAAAATGATCGAACCAGAAATGAAGGTTAAACTAATTGAAATAAAGAATAATTTATAGGGAATCAACAGCGGAGTGGATGAAGCTAAGAATCAAATTATTGATTTGGAACATAAGGAAGAGAAACACATTCAATCAGAATAGCAAGAAAAAAGAATAAAAAGAAAAAGCAAGGATAGGGCAAAGAGCCTCTGGGACAACTTCAAACACACCAATATTCACATCATAGGGGTGCCAGAAGGAGAAGAGAAAGAGCAAGAAATTAAAAATCTACCTTATAAAATAATGAAAGAAAATTTCCTCATTTGTTGAAGGAAATAAACATACCAGCCCAGGAAGCAGAGGGTCCCAAACAAAATGGACCCAAAGAGGACCACACCAAGACACATCATAATTAAAATGCCAAAGGTTAAAGATAAACAGAGAATCGCTAAAGCAACAAGAGAAAAGCAGAGAATTACCTACAAAAGAGTTCCCATAAGACTGTCAGCTGATTTCTCAAAAGAAACTTTGCAGGCAAGAAGGGGCTGGCAAGAAGTACTCAAAGTATTGAAAAGCAAGGAGCTATAACCTAGATTACTCTATCCAGCAAAGCTATCATTAAGAATGGAAGGGCAGATAATGTGCTTCCCAGACAAGGTAAAGCTAAAGGAGTTTATCATCTCCAATCCATCATTATATTAAATGTTAAAAGGACTTATTTAAGAAAAAGAAGATCAAAATTATGAACATTAAAATGGCAATAAATTCACAACTATCAACAACTGAATCTAAAAAAGAAAGCAAACAAGCAGAACAGAAACAGAATCATAGATATGGAGATCATCTGGATGGTTACAATTGGGAGGGGGAAGGGAGAGAACGGGACAAAGGCGCAGTGATTAAGAAGTACAAATTTCTAGTAACAGAATAGGAAATGGAGTAGCCAAAGAACTTACATGCATGACACATGGACATGAACTAACTTGGGGGTGGGGGGGACATGGACTGCCGGAGGGAGGCAGAGCAGGAAAACCTGGGAAAACTATAACAGCATAATCCATAAAATATTTTTAAAAGTAAATAAAAGCTAACTACCCTCTTAAAGTTAGGGAAATTGTCAGCAATCATAAATAAAGAAGCAGCAGCAATAAACCAATGCTATAAGCTAATGTCATGGGCCACGGCTGTCCCCAAAGAACCTAGAACTCAGAGCCTGGTGGGGATAGAGAGACATGACCTCTGGCCCATTCAAGATACAATTGGATCTGAGGCCTCTGCATAAATCTAGGATTTTTGTAAAAAGATAAACTAAAAAAAAAAACAACAAATAAAAATCATCTGTCAGTAGAAGAAAATGACAGGGAAACTTCTCTGTCTTGATCTGGGCTCCAGGCAATAAATGCAGTTTCCTCTTAAGAATTCATAAGCACAGGTCTATCTTCATATGTATTTTTAAGTTCTAAATATAAGCTCACAACTCCAAATATAAATTTTATGAGGGAACATGCTACTGTGAGCAAGGGTCAGCAGAAATGACATCTGGATTAAAGCCCTGAGACTTTATAGATATTAAAAAGTATCAGTTATAGAAAATAAGATGTTTAAAGAAATAAGAGAGAATGAAAACACAAGCAATAAACAATCTAATTCTAAGCAGGTTTACAAAGAAAACCAACTTGTTAAATTTTCACAAATTGAACTTTTAAAAATAGGAAATACAACTGAAATTAAAGAACTCAATGGATAGGTTAAACAGCAAATTAGAGACAACTGAAAAAAAACTTAAGAGTCTGAACAAAATACTCATAATTTCAGATTAAAAAAAAGATAGCAAAGATGAATGAAAAAAGTTTACAAGAAATGAAAAAAGCCTACCTATGTCCAACTAAAATTAGAATAGAGAATAATTAAAATTCAAAGAAATAACAATTTATAACTTCCTAGCTCTAGTGAAAAATGTAAATTCTCAGAAAGCGTAAGTTATTGTAAACAGAAGTTTTAAAACAATCCATATCTAGACAGCTTAGAGTGAAATTGCACATTAAAAGTAAATAAATTTTAAATTAAAAATCATCTCTCCCTTGCCCCTTCATAGGTTGTCATAAAGATCCAATTTTTTACATCAATAATAATTTTAACATCAATCTCAAAATATGTTTTAGTCATATGTGACAAATGCATAAGAAATCCCCTCAATCTTGTAGACTCTGAAAACCATAAAAATTTGGCTGTATTTTTGCAACCAAATGAATAAAGGTTTTGCTTCTTCCTTGACTTCTTAATTCCTTGAAGGAAAAGATTCTGGAAGATTTACTCTAGTAAATCTAAAATCAACCTAAAATGGCAGAGTCAAACTACATGGGACTAAGGGTGCTTCAGACACTCATGCCAGGTCCGTTCACTGAACCGTTAAATATTAAATATGAGACTACCATAGGCAAGAAACTCAGGATTAACTGGGTAATTTTCCTTTCAGCCTATTAAAAAGGAAAGTAGTATTGTAGTTGAACATATGCTAGCTATGAGTAGGAGGAAAAGGTGTTATTAACTTTTGTCTGTGCAACTTTCATGGGCAAACAACAGTTGGTTGTACAACTCATTAATTCAGTGAATAAAAATAAATTTTAGAGTAAATAAAACAAACCTCAGAAAATTAAACATGCTGCAAACAATCCTCCCTAAATCCTCCCTAATTGGGTTTCAACTAAAACCCAATTAATTTAATATTTTTTATTCTTTTGCTTTTCATAGGGCCCTGATCTCTTTCACAATCACAATCAAGAATGTACTACATTAGAAAACACGTACTGAAAAGAAAATTTTTTTATGTTAGAAAAAATTCTCTACTGAGAGAATCACATGCATTTCTTCAAGTTTGGTCCCAGTGGTACCAAGAATTTTTACTGAAACAGCTTATGATTAGCTATTTAAATAGAATAAATAAGTATTATTTAAAATCTCTAGATTAGAAAAAATCTTTACTAAGACCTCATCTGAACTGTAACTTTTGGACAGCAGAAACAATTATAAAAGAATGAAAAACACATGTAGTATACAGTTGTTGAAATAAGCACCAGCAGTTTTTCTTCTTAGCTCTGCTCAAACAGTGCCAATGAAAGATGCTGATAAAAGAATAAAATTTCAGGGCAGAACAATGCAAACCATAATTAGAAATCAAGGGAGTATAAAACTGTCACAGCTCCTGGAAAAGAATTATAATTGAGAATCCTCAAAAAAATAAAAAAAGTGTATATGTACGTGTGTGTGTGCGCAAATGTATAAATGCCAATGAAGGTAATGAATAGAGATAAATAATCTTCAAAGTTACAAATAGCCCTAAAGATAGAAATAAACACCACAATTCAATGCAGTCTGCAAGTATCTACAGCAAAGGATAATGGAGTGTCTATGTTCAAGAAAATGTTCAGGAAAAATCTGACATAAAAAAGTGGCTCAATGGGGAAAAGATGACTACTATTATTTGCTGATACAGAATTTAAAAAACTTTGTCACTTGAATTCACATACCATAAATTACTATGTCAAACTTATCCTAAAATAAAATATTTCCTATCAATGTCATATGAGGATTATATGGATAAAATAATAAGTAAAAGGCAAAAGCCCTACCCAAAATATAACATTGCTGTTATATATTTTATAAGCTTTTTCCCAAGCAAATTAATCTCTAAAAGATGTACGTACAAAATCAAGTCCTACTAGCCTCAATACAATCATAACCATTACAGGTAAATGGAGATAATATAGCATTATATTATCACCATCATGCATATTTCTGTTATTTAATATTTACTTTGTGTTTTACCCTTCACTTCTAGTAAGTGGGAATCACTGGATCAAAGTAACAGGAAGAGTCTTTTTTTTCTTCTTGGTTTTAATCACATTAATTTCAATCTGTTCACAAAGACTATAATTCAAAATACAAGGATTACCAAAGTAACAGATTATTTTTCAGTGCGGCTTACTAAGTTACTTGATTGGAGTTTGGACCTTATTCTTCTAAACTGAGGTTCCAGGCTAACCCAGAAAAACCTTACAAGCACACAAGACTTAAATACCTTTCATATACCATGAAAAATATGAAAAAACAGCAACAGCAGCCATTTTTATTAATGACAATGTTCTAGGCAACTTAAATATACATTCCCATTTAACTCAAACATTATTATGCAGTGGGTAATACCACCATTCCCATTAGAGTAGTGAGCAAAAATATATCTCAGAAAAGAGATTTTTTTCCCCAAAAAATACATAGTAAGTGACTGAATGGGGATTCAAGCCAAAATCTGTATCTCCAAAATTGCTATGCTATTTGTTCTAACTACTAAAATAATGTAACAGCATTGTGGCAATTCTTATCAATCCTTCTACTGGCTATATAAAATCTGGATACACTAAAATCTATTTAGTCATTATTCTCAGAAGACAAGGATCCTTGATGCAAGTTAGAGACATTGAAGCAATCAAAATAACAAAGAGGGTAAATATTCAAATAAACCTAAATAAATATAAATGCATAAAATACCGTTAGTATCTTGTGGGGTTTAAAATATATATGAAAGAAAAATATAAACAGTTAACAGATCAGTCAAGAGGAAATTAAATGGAATTAACACACTCTAAGGTGCCTACATTAATCATCAGGAAGTAAAAGTACTAGTTTATATTAGATATGTCAAAAATGCATCGTTTACAAGAATGTATAAATACCATGAAAATGTGGCTGTATGAAAACAAGTGATAATTTTTTTAAATTCCAAAGAAGAAAAAAGGAGTAAAAAGGGGCTACAGAATAGGAAGAACAACTAAACATAAATGTTTCAGTAACTGCATTAAGTGTAAATGGATCAATATAAGGATCCAAGATGGTGGAAGAGTGAGACTACACTAACCTCCTCTCAGGACCAATCCAGAATAAGAACTAAATTGTAGAGAAATCATCCAGAAAAACCAACTGAACAATAGCTGAGAGAAGCCTTATAACCATGGGCAGACAGAAGAAAATACTTCACCACATCATGACTGGCATGGAGTGGAGAGGAGATATAGACGTCAATGGGCTAGCTGGGCTCCCATGGGTGGCAGCTGAAGTGGCAGAGTCCAGCAGCCGGGGGGTTCCCTGAGAAGTGTGGGGTCTGAACCCCAAGCTGGGCTCACCAGCCTATAGCACCAGAGACAGAGAGGAGCCCAGATAACATCCAGCTGTGGAAAGCAGCAGGGTTTCTGTCTGCCAGGGAGAGACGGCTGGAGATGCAGAGACTCTCTTAGAGGGCCAATGCACAAAATTTCATTTGCAGCCACTTACCCTGGGCTCCAGCAAAGAAAGGGCAGAGTGGCCTAGAGACACTTGAGGAAAGCCTGGGGTAGATGGCTTTGGGGAGAGAACTGAGGGAGCAGCCACTAGGGTCCTGGTGCTGAGTTATTCTTATGCTGCAGGAGCCATCTTGCTCAGGCAGAACACTACTCTCCAAGTGGCATCAGCCTGAGGGGAAGCAATAGCCCGGCCTATAGGAATTACTCTGCCCCAAGCTATGGTGCTTATGCCTGACTGCTGATCACAGACTGACCAGTTTTACAACTGAAGGAGACAGCCACACACTGTGATCACTGGTAGTCTCAAAAAGGCTGCCTAGGTGAAACTGGGACCCCATCTGACATCACCAGGGGCAGATCCAGACAGAGAAAACAGTGGCAAACAGTAGATTCTACTAAGACGAATTCCACCACAGTATTCTTCATGATTTGCATTATTTCTCTCTCCTGGATAGCTTTTTAAAATTCATTTCTTGTCCTTCAAGTTTGTGCCTATTAGGTCACCAGTTTTTATATTATAGTTTACTTCAAATCTTATATTTTGCTCCTCCCTTCTCTTACTCCATTTTACCTTCTTCTTTGTTCTTATTTTCATATTAAATTTTATTTTTTCTCTTGCTACGACCTGTTTCTATTCTGCATTATTTTTTCACTGCCCCAAGCTTCTCAAAACCATTTTTCTTGTCATTAGTCATCTCACAGTCTCCTTCCCATTCTTAAAATACCCTTATCCTCTCTCCATATTTATCAATCTTTGCTCATTGGGTGTGGATACGGTGACTGCTGTAGCATTTCCTCAATTTTACTTCTAGACCTTCACTATTTTTGTATTTCAAATCACAAATTTCATCATTCCCCTCTCCTACTCCATTTTGCCTCCTCCTGACCTTTCTTTTTTCATTTTAATTTCTCACTGTCTTAGCCTAATTTTCATTCCTCACTCTTAGTTTTCCTTCTCCCTCTATCCTCTCAAATTCACTTCTCTTTCCTCTACACATCTCTTAAGTTTTTCTATTTTCCCTCTTATTTCCATCCCACCTATATTAATCTCTGCACATTTGTTGTTGATAGAGCTGTGGTGGATCTATTTCTCCAATTTGCTTCCTATTTTTTCCTTCTCTCTCTCTCTCTCTCGCATGCTATGTTTTCTTTAAATTTCTGTTTAAACCCAATACCAACTACACACTTCCTTTCTCTTACTACATTCTACTGTCTTCCCTTTTTAAAATTTATGACATAAATTTACTTTCTCTCTTTGCCTTGTCTCTGTTCTCTGCTCTTTTTATAGCTCCTTTCTACTTTCTCAAAATTATTTTTCTTTCAGTCATCTCACATTTGTTTTTCCCTTCTTATGACAGTCAATCTCTTTACACCTTTATTAACATTGGCTCATTTGCTGTTGATGGTGTGACTGAGGATAAGCGTTATTTTTGAGGGTGTGGGTTTGTTTCCTGGGCTGTTTGGTTTTGTTCAGGCAGCACCAGGACAACAGCATATAAGACGCGGTGGGTGGAGGGAGTCTCGGTCATTCAGCTGGAGGGAAGGACCCACCAAAGAACAACTCAACAACAACCAAAACTCAATTACAACCAGACAGCCCACATAAACGGCATAAACAGCATCCCACGAGCATCATGTTTAGGAGATAGAGATGGCACCCCTGAATCCCACAGGTCTCCTACCATGGAAGTTCACACCACAAAGAAAGAGAGTCAAAGCAGATCAATCTAAGAAGCAGACACAAACAAGAAGAGTACCTAAAATAGGGAGACAAAGAAACAACCCCCAATTGAAGGAAAGGCAGATTTCCCCAATAAGAGCAAGGAGGGAATGAAGAATACAATATCTGAAATAAAGACAGTAGAAGGAATCAAAAGCAGGCTAGATGAAGCAGAGAATCAAATCAGCAAGCTAGAGGACAAGAGAGAAAAAAATTCCCAGACAAAGCAACAAAATGAAAAAAGACTCAAAAAGAATGAAGAGGGAGAATCAAATGGCAAAGGAGTGAGTGGAAGTCACACTGACCTCCTACCAGAACCAATCTGGAATTACAACTAAATTGTGGAGAAATCACCTGGAACAAACAACTGAACAATAGTGAGAGAGGAGCCTTGTAACCTCGGACACAGAAGAATCAAATTTAGCGCAATCTAACTGGTAAGGAGTGCAGTACAGACCTGAGAAGGCGGGCAGGGCGCCCAGGGCGGCAGCACCAGAATATTGAAACAGCCAGTTGGGTCCCCCTAAGAAGAGCAGGGTCTAAACCAAAAGTGGGGATCTCTAGCCCACAGCACCAGAGCCCAAAAAGTACACAGAAAACAGCCAACTGCGAAAAGCGGGAGGGGTGCTCTCTGCCAGAGACAGGCGGCTGGAGACCCAAAGAACCGATTAAAGGGCCAACTTACCCTGGTCTCCGGCAGAGGCGGGGGTAGAGTGCGCTGGAGACGCCTGAGGAGAGACTGGGGAAGGAGGCTTTGAGGAGAGAACTGGGAGAGTAGCCGGAGGGATCTCAGGGCTGACTCATCCCCCATGAGGCAGCAGCCATCTTGCTCAGGCAAAGACCACACCCCCCCGACCAGCACCAGCGTCAAAGGACCCAATAGCCCCACCCCCAGGTGGGATTCCACCCTGCCCCTTGCTGTCTAAGCCGCCTGCTATGTGCAGAGTGGCAGCCACAGACAGTGAATCCCTGGCGAAAGGGGGCACAGAGAGGTCTGGCAACACTTGAGGAGAGACTAGAGATGGAGGCTTTGGGGAGAGAACAGAGAGAGTAGCCAATGGGATCCCAGGGCGGACTACTCCCCCATACAGCAGCAACGTGAAAGGACCCAATAACCTCACCCCCAGGAGGGACTCCGTCCCGCCCTGAGCTGTCTAAGGCAGCCTGCTGAGTGCAGACAGAATAGATTAATGGCTGAAGGAGACAGTCACAAATAGTAGATTAATGGAAGTCTTGAACAGACTGTCTAAAGTTGGAAGGGTCAACATCTGACATCATCAAAGGCAGATCCAGAAAGTAAAAACAGCAGTCTCCAACCACAGAAGTTCACATCACAAAGTCAGGAAATCAAGACAGATCAATTTAAGAAGCAGAAGCAAAAGAGAAGAGTCTCACAAATAATGGGAAGACAAAGAAATACCCCACACTCGAAGGGAAAGGAGGAATCCCCACAAAGACAACTAAATGAAATAGAGGCAAGTAAACTATCAGATATTGAGTTCCAAACAACGGTTCTAAGGAAGCTCAATGAACTCAGTCAGCTCAGAAAGAATTACCAAAAACTACAGGGAAACTATGAGGAACTTAATGCAAACTATATCAGCATGAAAAAGGACATAGAAACTATCAATAAGAGACAAAAGGAAATGAAGAATACAATTTCTGAACTGAAGAACACAGTAGGAGGAATCAAAAGCAGGACAGATGAAGCAGAGGAGCTCATCAGCGAGCTGGAGGACAAGGTAGAAAAAAGCTCCCAGAAAGCAAGAAAATGAAAAAAAGACTCCAAAAGAATGAAGAGGCATTTCGAGAAATGCAGGACAACCTGAAACGGAATAATATCTGTATAATTAGGGCTACCAGAAGGAGAAGAGGATGAAGAAGGGATAGAGAACCTGTTTGAAAAAGTCATGATGGAAAACTTCCCCAATTGGGGGAGAGAAAAAGTCACACAAGTCCAGAAAGCACAGATGGTCCCATTCAAGAGGAACACAATGAGGCCCACTCCAAGACACATCATCATTAAAATGGCAAATATCAAAGACAAACAGAATCCTAAAGCAAGCAAGGGAGACAAAGGTAGTAACATATAAGGGAGCCCCAATACAGCTAGCATTTGACTTCTCAACAGAAACATTGCAAACCAGAAGGGAACGGCAAATATTCCAAGTCATGAAAAGCAAAGGCCTGCAACCAAGAGTACTCTTCCCAGCAAGGCTCTCATTTAAATTGGGAGGTGAAATAAGGAGTTTCTCAAACAAAAAAAAAAGTCTAAAAGAATGCTCTCCACCAAACCAGCATGGCAAGAGATGCTAATGGGACTGTTTTAGAAGATGAAGGAAAAAAGAGACAGAGAGAAGAACATAGGTACAAAAGGAAAAAATAGCACTGAATAACAATGGCAATAATAACCTTAAATGTAAATGGATTAAATGCTCCAATCAAAAGACACAGGGTAGCTGAATGGATAAGAAAACATGACCTGCATATATGCTGTCTATAAGAGACCACCTCAGAACAAAAGATCTACATGGACTGAATGTGAAGGAATGGAAAAAAGTATTCCAAACAAGTGGACATGAAAAAAAAAAAAAGCTGGGGTAGCAATACTTCTTTTAAGAGAAAATAGATTTCAAAACAAAGTCTGTAATAAGAGACAAAGAAGGACACTACATAGTATTTAAAGGAATAATCCCATCAAGAAGATAAAACCCTTATAAACATATATGCACCCAACATAGGAGTACTCAAGTATATAAGGAAAATCTTGTAGGACTTCCAAGAAAGCTATAGACAGCAACATACTCATCGTAGGGGATTTTAACACCCCATTGTCAACAATAGATAAATCTTCCAAGCAAAGAATCAACAAGGATATTGTGGCACTGAACAACACTCTAGATCAAATGGACTTAATTGATAGATAGAAGACCTTTCACCCGAAGAAGCAAAATGTACATTCTTTTCAAATGCACATGGAACATTTTCAAAGACAGACCACATTGCAGGACATAAAACAAGCCTCAACAAATTCAAAAAATCTGAGATCATATCAAGCACTTCATGGATAACAATGGCTTGAAACTTGAAACAACCTCAAGGAAAAAACACAAAACATTCAAATTCATGGAGACTGAATAACATGCTATTAATGAATGGGTTTACAAGGGGATCAAAAAGTTTCTGGAAGCAAATGTAAATGAACACACAATAGCCCAAAACCAGTGAGACACAGCAAAGGCAGTCCTGAAAAGTAAGTTCATCGCAATACAGGCCTACCTAAAAAGATAGAAAAATCTCAAATAAACAACCTAACCCTAGTCCTGCAAGAACTAGAGGAACAACAACAATCAAAGCCCAGAGTGAGTAGAAAGAAGGAAATACTCAAGATCAGAGCAGAATTAAATGACACAGAGACTAAAAGAACAATTCAAAGGATCAATAAATCCAGGAGCTGGCTCTTTGAAAAGGTAAAGAAAATTGACAAGCCTTTAACCCGGCTCACCAAGATAAAAGGAGAGAGGATGCAAATAAACAAAATCAGACACAAAAGAGGAGACATTACAACTGATATCACAGAAATACAAAGGATTGTTAAGAAATTACTATGAACAACGATATGCCAAGAAATCTGAAAACCTGGGCAAAATGGACAGATCTCTAGAAATGTATAATCTTCCAAAAATGAATCAAGAAGAAGCAGAAAGCCTGAATAGATTGATAACAACTAGTGAAATTGCAGCAGTAATAAAAAAAAAAACTCCCAGTACACAAAAGCCCTGGACCAGACAGCTCCACAGGCGAATTTTACAAAACATTTAGGGAAGAGCTAACTCCCATCCTTCTCAAACTATTCCAAAGAAGAGGGAAGACTCCCAAACTCTTTTTATGACACCAGTATTATCTTAATTCCAAAACCAGGTAACGACACAACAAAGAAAGAAAGCTACAGGTTAATACTGCTAATGAACATAGCTGTTAAAATGCTCAAGGAAATACTGGCAAATCGGATACGCCAATACATTAAAAAGATCATGTACCAAGATCAGCTGGGATTCATCCCAGGGATACAAGTATGGTATAAGGTTCACAAATCAATTAACATAATACACCACATAAACAAAATGGAAGACAAATCACATGATCATATCAATAGATGCAGATACAGCAATACAGGAAAAAGATCATGTACCAACATCAACTGGGATTCATCCCAGGGATGCAAGTATGGTATAAAATTCACAAATCAATCAACATAATATACCACATAAACAAAATGAAAGACAAATCACATGATCATATCAATAGATGCAGAAAAAGCTTTTGATAAAAAGTACAGCACCCAATTATGATAAAAACACTCAGCAAAATGGGAATAGAGGGAGCATACGTCAACATAATAAAGGCCATATATGAGAAACCTACTGCCAACATCATACTGAATGAGCAAAAACTAAAAGCTTTCCCCATAAGATCAGGAACAAGACAAGGGTGTCCATTTTCACCACTTTCACCACTTTCACTCAACATAGTATTGGCAGTTCTAGCCACAGCAATCAGACAAGAAATAAAAGGCATCCAAACTGGAAAGGAGGAAGTAAAACTGTCATTGTTTGCAGATGACATGATAGTATACAAAGAAAGCCCTATAGAGGCCACAAAAAAAAACTATTCAACCTAAAAGTGAATTTGGCAAAATAGCAGGACAAAGTCAATATTCAGAAATTGAAGGCACTTTAATAAAACAACAATGAAAAATCAGAAACAGAAATTAGGGGAAAAATCTCATTTCTATAGCAACAAGAAAAATAAAGTACCAGAATAAACTTAACCAAGGAGGTAAAAGGCCTGTATTTGGAAAACTACAGAACACTGACAAAAAAAATTAAAGGAGATACAAACGAATGAAAGTATATACCGTGTTCATGGATTGGAAGAATCAACATCATTAAAATGTCCATACTACCCAAAGCAATCTATAGATTCAACACAATCCCTAATAAAATACCAAGGGCATATTTCACAGATATAGAACAAATGTTACAGAAATGTATATGGAACCAAAAATGACCCCAAATAGCCTCAGCAGTCTTTTTTTTTTCCAAATACATTTGTCTCTGCCTTCTCCCCACCACTTTCCTTTGCTCCTCCCCCCTCCCTCCCTCAACCCTACCCCTTTGGTTTTGTCCGTGAGACCTTACTATATGTTCCTTGACTTTCCCCCTCCCTTCCTTTTCCCCCTCCCCCCTCCTTCCCTCTTGTCTCTATTGGTTTCTTTTCCTTCCAGTGTTGCTGGTCTTATTTTCCTTGCATCTTTGTATTGTTGGTTAAGTTCCGCTTATAGGTGAGATCATATGGTATTTGTCTTTTGCCCCCTGGCTTATTTTGCTTAGCATAATGCTCTCGAGTTCCATCCATGCTGTCACGAAGTGTAGTAGTTCTTTTTTTCTTTCTGCTGCGCAGTATTCCATTGTGTAAATGTACCATAGTTTTTGATCCAATCATCTACTGATGGGCATTTAGGTTGCTTCCAACACTTGGCTATTGTAAATTGTGCTGCTATGAATATTGGGGTGCATAGGTTCTTCTGAATTGGCGTTTTGGGATTCTTAGGGTACAGTCCCAGCAGGGGAATCGCTGGATCAAAAGGCAGTTCCATTTTCAGCTTTTTGAGGAAATTCCACACTGCTTTCCACAATGGCTGCACAAGTCTGCATTCCCACCAACAGTGTAATAGGGTTCCCTTTTCTCCACAGCCTCGCCAGCACCTGTTGTTTGTGGATCTGTTTATGATGGCCACTCTGACCAGTGTGAGGTGGTACCTCATGGTGGTTTTGATCTGCATTTCTCTGATGGCTAGTGATGCCGAGCATCCTTTCAAATGTCTCTGGGCCCTCTGTATCTCTTCCTTGGAAAAGTGTCTGCCCAGGTCCTTTGCCCATTTTTTGATTGGATCGTTTGTCTTCTTGGAGTGGAGTCGAGTAAGTTCTTTATATATCTTGGAGATCAAACCTCTATCTGATGTATCATTAGCAAATATATTTTCCCATACGGCTGGCTCCCTTTTCATTTTGCTGATGTTTTCTTTTGCCGTGCAGAAGCTTCTTATTTTGATGAGGTCCCACTTGTTTATTCTTTCCTTTATGTCCCTTGCTTTAGGAGACAAATCCGTGGAAAAATTGCTGTGTGGGATATCTGAGAGTTTCCTGCCAATGTTCTCCTCTAGGACTTTGATGGTGTTGCAACTTATATTTAAGTCTTTTATCCATCTTGAGTTTATTTTTGTGTATAGTGTCAGCTGATGATCAAATTTCAATTTTTGCATGTAGCCATCCAGCTCTCCCAACACCATTTGTTGAAGAAGCTATTATTGCTCCATTTTATGCCTCTGCCCCCTTTGTCAAGTATTAGTTGCCCATATAGACCTAGGCTTATTTCTGGGCTTTCTATTCTGTTCCACGGGTCTATGGGTCTGTTCTTGTGCCAGTACCAGATTTTTTTGAGTATAGTGGCTTTGTAATATAGTTTGATGTCCGGTATTGTGATCCCTCCTACTTTGTTTTTCTTTCTCAAAATTGCTGCGGCTATTCGGGGTGGTTTATGGTTCCATATAAATTTTTGAAATGTCTGTTCTGTTTCTGTGAAATACGTCATTGGTATCTTAATAGGGATTGCTTTGAATCTATAAATTGCTTTGGGTAGTATAGATATTAGCCTTAGCAATCTTGAGAAGGAAGAACAAAGTAGGAGGGATCACAATACCTGATATCAAACTATATTACAAGGCCACTCCAATCAAAACAGTCTGGTACTGGTATAAGAACAGACACATAGATCAATGGAACAGGATAGAGAGCCCAGAAATAAACCCATGTCTCTACAGTCAGTTAGTATTTGACAATGGGGACAGGGGAATAAAATGGAATAAAAAACAGCCTTCCAACAAATGGTGTTGGTAGGATTGGTATCATACATGTTAGAAAATGAAACTAGACTACCGACTTATACCATATACCAGAATATACTCAAAATGGATAAAACACTTAAACATAAGCCATGACACTATAAAAGTCCTAGAAGAAAATACAGACAGTAAAATTTCAGATATCCCATGCAGCAATATTTTTGGCAATATATCCTTGAGGGCAAGGGAAATAAAGAAAAGAATAAACTAATGGGACTACATCAAAAATGAACAAGCTTCTACCCAGGGAAAACATCATCAAAATGAAAAGGGAATCGTCATATGGGAAAACATATTTGCCAATGAAACCTCAGACAAGAGTTTGTTCTCCAAAACATATGAAGAACTCATATGACTAAACACCACAAAGACAAACAATCCAATTAAAAAAAGGGCAGAGGATCTGAACAGACACTTCTCCAAAGAGGACATACAGAGGACCCATAGGTATATGAAAGGATGCTCAACATCACTAGCCATCAGAGAGATGAAAATTAAAACCATGATGAGATACCACCTCAAACCTGTCAGAATGTCCATCATAAACAAGTTATTATCAACAAATAACAAGTGTCGGCAAGATTGTGGAGAAAAGGGAACCCTAGTGCTCTGCTGGTGGGAATGCAGACTGCTGCAGCCACTGTGGAAAACAGCATGGAATTTCCTCAAAAAGCTAAAAACGGAATTGTCTTTTGATCCAGCAATTCCACTGCTGGGATTATACCCTAAGAATCCTGAAATACCAAAAGAACCTATGCACTCCTATGTTCACAGCAGCATTATTTATAATAGCTAAGTGCTCGAAACAGCCTAAGTGCCCATCAGTAAATGAGTGGTTCAAAAAATTGTGGTACATTTACACAATGGAATACAATACAGCAGAAAAAAAGAAGGAACTTCTACCTTTCACGACAGCATGGATGGAACTGGAGAGTATTACTCTAAATGAAATAAGTAAGGCGATGAAAGACAAATACCATATGATCTCACCTACAAGAGGTATGACCTAATGATCAAAACAAACGAAGGAGAAAAACAGAACCAGTGGCATGGAAATAAGGAACAGACTGACAGTGACCAGAGGGGTAGGAGGAGGGTGATAAGAGGTGAAAGAAGGGGAAGGGTCTAGTCAAGAACAGATATAAATGACCCATAGACATGGACAACAGCATAAGGAATGACTGTGGAAGGCAAGAGTGGGCGGGGCAGGGAAGAGCAATAGGGGAAATAGAGACAACTGTAATAGAACAACAACAAAAAAACAATTTGCAAGTGACTTCATCGACTGAAAAAGTGTAGATGGAGCAAATCCTTCAGGTAAAAGATATATTTTATAAAAATGAATGAAAAAACAAAACTCAACCATATGCTGCTTACAAGAAAAATCCCTTAAATACAAGAATATAGAAGGCTGAAAGTAAGGTGACAAAAAAGATGTAATACCAAAACTAACACATTCACACACATATACAAACTCCTGTTTATTATACAGGTGTCCGTGCCAAGCAGTGGGGAACTCATGGTTTTTACAACAAACGGTTTAGGGTCGAATGGATGTCCCCGTGGAAAAAAATGAAACTTGATCCTTACTATATTTAATATGCACTATACATAAAATCACTTTCAGATGGACTGTAAGTCAATGTGAAAGACAAAACAGAAAAGCTTCTAGAAGATAAAAAGAGAAAAATATCTTAAATAGGAGACAAAAAATAAAATGATTAGAAAGTCTGAACTGCATTAAAAAAAAGAATTTTGATTCCTCCAGATATCAAAAGAATAAAAAAGCAAGCCAGGAAATAATAAAAGATATATGACTAAAATGGACTTGTATTCAGAATATATAAAGAACTTCTACAAATCAATTTTTTTAAAAGGTCAACTCAACAGAAAAATGGGCAAGAATCTCAACACTTTTACAAAAAAAAATCCATGTCCCAATAAACATAAAAAAGTCCTCAGCATCATTAGTAATCAAGGAAATGCATATTAAAACCATAAGAGCTATATTACATGTAACAGTATCAATGAACCTCAGTGAACAAAGTGGAACAAAAAGCACCAGACACAAAATAGTATATACTGTATGATTTTATCTGTTTAAAGTTCAAAAGCAGACAAACTATATGATAATGTTAGGAATCAATTTAGTGGTTACTTTTGGAAAAAGGGAAGAGGATTCTGATTAGGAGGGAAAATAAAGGGATCCTGGGGTACTGTTAATGTCATGTTTCCTAC
This sequence comes from Pteronotus mesoamericanus, assembly GCF_021234165.1. NCBI lineage: Eukaryota > Metazoa > Chordata > Mammalia > Chiroptera > Mormoopidae > Pteronotus > Pteronotus mesoamericanus. The sequence goes on from NW_026555310.1 coordinate 10,499,902, forward strand.
CCTGAACAGTAGTATTTGCAAGTGTTTGCTTAGTGAGAAATCACTCAGGTTAATAATTATGTTCTGAATGTCTTTCTGTACAGTTTGTTACAGATCATTAAAGTGAGTTCTTTAAAAAGTAAAGCATAACAGGAAACATAGAGGAGTTCAGCATTGTCAAACTTTAGGTTATCAGGTAACTAAATGATGCTGAACTGTTCATTTTCTCCCAAGTCTAGATATTGACGGATTAGAAATCTTAAAATTCAGCTTTGAGACAGACAAAAACAAAAAACAAAATAAAAAACCTTGACAAATAATCTCACAGATAATTCAAATTAGTAAGTATTCCAAACAGAAGTAACATATACTACATTGTCTAATTTCCTGTAATAGTTTAAAAAATAAAATTAAAATTAAGACTATGGGGAACAACAGCGTAACATATAACAGTGTAATTGTCTCCCAATGAACCAGACACTAAACAATCATCAACTTACTTCTAATAGTTAATTTCAAGGTAAATCTAAGTAGAAACGTAAGATTTTCTTAGTGCAATGTTTAGAACACCTTCTATAAATGAACTGAGAATAACAATTAACACACACTGTAGTCAGCACACGACTGTGTAAGAACAGACAGGCTTGTTATCTCCTTGCACAATACCTGGATTAAAAAAACAGGACAGCAGATGTTATAGAAAGAATCACATCTTAAAAATCAGGGATGAGAAAAGGAGAAAATATGAAAAAATTTATGTTTTAGGAATGAGAAACAATCTTTTTATGGTACTACTTACGTCTAGAAATACAGACTAGGAACCAGTGAGATAAAATGCAAGCAAAATGGAAAACATAAAAGCAAAATTATAAAGTCCCCCAAAATAAACAAAATGTTTCATCATAAAATTAGTTTTATATTTGATTTTGAACAAATGAGGGGAAAAAACAAAAAACAAGAACAGAAGTAAAAGGATAAGAGGTGAACAGCCCTGACACTGATATGAAAACAACGGCCTCTCGTAGTTATAAGAAACATTCTATAAAATATTTCTAAGTAGTTTGAAAGCAGTCAATATTCAAAAGCTCCAAAAAAGCAAAATGATACTTAATACTACCATAACCACTTCGATAGTGATTTTTCAACATACAAAGCGTTTTCACATAAAATAGTTTAATTCTGAGAGTTGTAATTAATCCCATTTAACAAATGAGGAAGACAAGAGGGAAGGAGGGAGAGGTGGGCAGAGGAAAAGGAAGGGAAGGGGAAAGTCAAGAAACATATAGCAAGGACTCATGGACAAAACCAAAGGGGAAGGATTGAGGGAGGGAAGGTGGGAGGGGGCAAGGGAAAGTGGTGGGAGGAAGGCAGAGACAAATGTATTTGAAAAAATAAATTAAAAAACAAAGTGTAAAAAAACCCCAAAAAACAACAAATGAGGAAAAAGGGCTCTGAGAGGTTAAAACACTAACTGAAAGCATCCAGTGTTGACTATGCCACACTGCTACTTACAGATGTCTTTAATGCAAAGTACTCAGAATCTAAATAAAACTGTCAACTTAAATAAGGTGAACTGAATAGCAAAGGATAGGACAGTATTCTGGAGCCATTACAAAAAATCGTTACCTAACACTGGCAGGCAGTGGAGGAAGAGAAGAGGTGAAAGAGTGAAGCTCATGCTTGAGTTTATGCCATGGGAAACACCTGTGTTGGAACTGCTTTATAACTGGCTACTTTTTAAGTAATCATTTCCCCAGGGATAAGGTCCAAGATGGCCTCATCTCTTCTGATACTTGCAGCATTTTAAGTATGCTTCTGATCAGGCTTGCTATCCATACTGTCAAATTCATATTTTTATACATAAACAGTATCTCAACAGAATCAATCATACATCAGATATAAAACAACTCATTTATCTTTAAATTTAAAGGCAGACATGCCTGGATTTAATATTTCAAATATGATACAAATTACTTATGAGATAGTTTTACACTTGTACTTAGCAACAAGTTTCTGTTGTAAGAACATGACCAGAATCTGAGTGATTAATTATAACATTCAAAAACTGAAATTTGGCCAAAATAAATGACATATTTTCTGTGTGTTCTGGGAATGAGAGATTTTTTTCAGAGGTAAATCTTATGTGAATGTATTTTACTAAATCTATATATGTAAAGTCTGAACAAGTGGTTGGTAATAATGGATTGTTAAATAAAGTAGGGTGGACTTGATGTCTAGACAAGATAGTGGTGAGAGCTGCACTTAGAAGAAGTTTGTTACTTGCTCTGATAAAAAAAGAAAAACAAAGAATGTTTCTATTATTTAAGGCTAGTATGAAATGCATATACAACAATAAAGTTGTGACTAGTTTAAAAATAATTTCATTTTAATCCATCACATGTTAAAAGCTGATTCTTTTCCACGTCCCCAACTCTAGTTAACATTTCAGGAAGATTGTATATTTGATTACTTGTCTAGCCTTTTTATTTTTAAAGTAAAACAAAAATACCCTACCATATATTGAGAAAGAAAGACCAAAAGCTAGTGAGAGTGCTGGGAACCATCAGCTATTTAGATGGTGACTGAAACCATATATCGTAAAAGAAGAGAGCCACAGAAAGAACACCGATTAAATGTAACATCTTACTTTCTGAAGAAAACATTTTCTGTACAATTCATTAGCTCAACAAACACTAACTACTGACTTGTCATAGCAGTGGTTATGTCTGAGTTTTTAAAAAACATTTTAACATAAAATCCTTGTGCCCTTATGAAGAGATTTTAAAAAACCCAAAACACCTAAAAATCTATAATTAAATCTGAAATTAGCTACACATAACAGTGATACAGAAGCAGCAATCTTAGCTGTATATTTTTAATATGATTCACATTAGGAAGGGACCTGAGATTATTCAGTCCAACTTTTTTACTATGAGAAAAAAGAAAAGCTAATAAGCAACCCACATGGTCACAAAAATGGTGATTGTGCAGAATTCAAATTAAAATAAAAATCATCTATTAAGTAGTTAGATACAGACTTACAATAAAACTTTATGACTAATGACCCAGATAGGCAACAAGATGATTTGCAAGTCAATTTGATTTTCCCTTAGCTAATTGGAGTAAAAGGTTTCTAGATGGCAAAGAAGAAAAATTTCTTAAATACAAGGCTAGCATAGCTATGAGTGACTATAAAAAGTCTTTACTAAAATAAAATATATTTGGTTCAAGTCCTTTTAAGTTAAAAAGAGAAAACAAAGTAATCCCCCTGATCAAGTTTCTCTTAATACCCTCTATGTCTAGATGTTTTTGAACATCTGATTGGCACCCTCTCTGGATTTAAAGTGATTCCCATCTATATTTTAATTATAAATTATCATATAAGTATATAATCAGCCCTTATTTCAACACTTACTTACAGACAGAAATATCAGCATTTCCATTAAACAGAATTAGAATAGGATAATATTCTGCTATAGCCAAAGAATTTTCAAAAATGAATTTGGCTTCATTTGTTCTTTTCTTATCCACCACATAAGAAGAAAGGAGACTTTTTCTCATACAAATGATAATTTTCTGTGATTTGAGGAATACCGTGAACAATGTACTTAAAAAATATTTTCAGGCATATCCCTGCAACTGTACTGGTTTTGATTATATTAACTGTTTCTACTAATATGATTTTTAAGAATGGTTGACAATGACTGGTACTAAGCAAACGACTAAGATTTTCTGCAATCACATACTCCAGTAATTTTCAAACTTGGCATGGCATTAAATCATGAGAGGTTAAAAGGCACCCTGGTGATCTCTTACGCAGTTTTTAAAACCTACACAGCACTTCATAAGACCTAAACACAGGTCTTTGACACCCACAGTATTAAGTCACCCCCAAAATGCTCATTTTAAGTCTAATAGCTTTGTTTATTAACAAAATACACACATAAAACTTTTTAATTGTGGAAAAATCAGAGGAACCATATTTTAAAACATGACTCACAAGGATTACATATCTATCTAGTAACAGGGGACTAGTTATACATATTGAAATAGGATGATCCCTAAGATACATTGAGTATGGTACATGGTATGCCATTTGTACTTAAAGAAAAAGTATGGAGACATACAAACCAACTCCTTTCTTTACTCGTTTGAATTAACTGTGTTTCAGATGTGTGGACAAGGTGTATGTGTGTATATGTATACACAAATACAAAAATACTATATATAAACTGTGTATATCTACACATATATATGCATATCCATGAGTATACGTATATGCTAGGAAAAGAAAATGGGCAGTCAGGAGTTATGGGTGAGAAGCAAATTTGTTTTTCATTACATAATCTCTTGTGCATTTTGAATTTTACACTTATTACTTAAAATAACAGCCTTCAAAGAAAGGGTGGAGGATATTTAACATAAACTAAATCAGAGCACATACTTGTGAGATATGACTGTAACTTTAGTTCCTAACTAAATCCTATTACTGTCAGGATAATCAACTGTTCATAACTGAAGAGAAAGATGTTCAGAATTACTTGTTTGGGGTGACAGTTACATAGCATTACAACTGTCAGAACGTACCCAAATGAGTATTTAAGATTTATGCATTTTATTGTATGTCAATTATACCTATTTAAAAAATAGGAGAACTTCTCTAATTTACAAAAAATAAGGTAGTAGTTTTCAACCATTTAGCACAGTATGAACTATAGAAGAACGTAAGAAGTTACCTCCTTCCAACTCATTTCTCCAAATATGGTCCACAGACTAGAATTAATAGAATCATCATCATCTGGGACACTGTTAGAAATTCCAGTTTTAACCCCCATCCCAGATCTGCCAAGTCAGAATAGGTACTTTAACAAGCTCCCCAAGAGATTTATGTGCATATTAAAGTTGGTGAAGCTCTAATAACCCACTTACCAGAATATTTATGGTAAAAATCAAAGAAACTCTACAGATGTAAAACAAAGGTAGAGAATCACAACTTAAGTACTGAGCCTTGAGGGTGAAGAGATGGAAGATTCTTTGTTCAAGACTAGTTTGCATAGTAAAATATCTTAATGAACTCCAGCTGCACACTGACTATCCTTCATAGTTGTTTTATTAGGAGGATTTTTAGCTACCCTGACACTCTTAGGCAAAAGATCTGCTAGGCAGAACAAGCATATGCATATTATATATGTATATTATAGATCTACTCAGATTATCTGATTCCATCTGAAGTGGAAGATACGTAATCAAATACAGATCTTGTAGTATCTGTGGGGAATTAAAGAGACTTGCAACATCATTAGATGTCAAGGACCCAAGAAACAGGTTATATTTAAGCACAATTTTATCAAAGTATGAAGGGCCTTGCAAATCTTAAACATGAGTAAGTTCCAAGGAGTTAAAGTAAATATTGCTTTATCCCTGGAGGTTCAGTAGATGGAAGAAGGATATGTAATAATGGAAGATTTCAATTTGTGCAGTTCATTCAAAGTAACAATTTGTTAAAAGACATGATTCTTCACTGGTGACATATCAAGTAGTGAGATGCACTTTCAAATCAAATAATTCAGTAATAGTAAGTATGTTAGGACTTGAGAGATATCAGTGTAGGGACTAATGCCAAACACCTGAACCAGGATATGCCTCACCCATAATTTTGTGGGTTAAACTCTCTAGGAATTACTATAATAACAGGAGAAATTCTGAAATTCCCTTAAGTTCAGAAGCTAAGAAGCAAGGAAAGTATCCCAGTAATTAAATATAAAGGATGGTTCAAATTAGGTAAGAGGAGGTAATATGGGGGAAAAGGGGAAAAATGATACACTATAGGATTCCAAAGCATAAGGAGGCTAAATGAACTGTGGCAAAAGTATGTATCATATCCACTGAAGGATATTCAAGTAAAAATGGGGTAATTTAGATGATCTCTAGCAACACAATACTCAGATGCAACCTGATGTCTCCTGGCTCAAAGATCTGAGACCAGTGGTTCTCTGTCATATATGACCATAATCTTGGGATCTTTGTCAAAAAGCACCTGCACCCCCCAAACCTTACCAAGTTTTCATATGCACAGGGATGAGATAGCAAAAATATGGCAAAGGACTTATTTTCTAATACAATCTACCCCATATGCATGCCCTTAAACATCAAATCACTGCATCTGTAGGCATTTTGAATTATACCAAATTTTGGTCTGGAGACTTAAGTTTATTTTATATTGTAATACTGCCTCAAGATAATGACTTTCTGGGGACTCAAGGGCTAAAGAACCTGATTTATATAAATCCTCAAAACATTACATGTGATAATTTATCTTTACAAGGCATCTGAACATACTCACTTGACATGACAAAGAAAAAGCAGCTCAAGTATTACATCAATATTTACATTTTTACATTATTCTGAGCTTGATTTGTTTGGGGCTATTGTTCTCTTTTAAAAGTACTTCAAGAATATGAAAAAACTGTAAATAATAACTCTGGCCTTGGCTGGTGTGGCTCAGTGGACTACATGCTGACCAGCAAAATCAAGTGGTCGCTGGCTCGACTCCCAGTCAAGGCAATGCCTGGGCTGTGGGCCAGGTCCCCAGCTGGGGGTGTGGGAAAGGCAACTGATAGATGTATCTCTTGCGATGTTTCTCTCCTCCTCTTACTCCCTCCCTTACCCACGTCTCTCTAAAAATAAATAAATATATCTTTTAAAAATTCACTCTTAAAAAAAAACCCAATAATTTCTGGACAGCTGTGTAACTACCATCTAGCTTTCTCAAGCCTTTATATTTTATTCGTCAGGTGTTTAATCCCTAAAAATAAAATGTGCGAAAGCTAGGAATAGAAAAAAATGAAGGGAAAAAATCTCCCTAAAACTACCTTTTTTCATTTTTAAAAATCACTTAATTTTAGACATAGATTTATAAATTTTAGACATAAATTTATAAATTATTTGCTAGCTTTCTGACATTTGGGGGGCTTGGTTTGATTTCTTGCTAGTATATGAAAACCAAAGCACTCTAGCAAAAACACAGTAGTTACATTCCAATATTTATCCATCATTAAGTTTTCTATCTTAAAATACTTTTAATAACCATTTTACTTCACTTACATTAAAATATGGCAGTGTCATTTTATATTTGTTTTTATTTCCTTAGGTCATCTATCTTTGCTGTAATAATTTCAATTACTTTAGTATCAGATTTTTCATGTGTTGAACAATGGGCAGATAAAAACAGAGACAGTCACCTTTATATGTGAAGCATATATGGGTATCTACAAACTACTATAAAAATGGGTTTCAGCCATGGCGGATGTGGCTCAGTGGACTGAGTGCCAGCCAGCAAACCTAAAGGTTGCTGGTTCAATTCCCAGTCAGGGCACATGCTTGGGCTGCAGGCCAGGTCCCCTGTTGTGGGTGTCCAAGAGGCAACCTATCAATGTATCTTGCATATCAATGTTTCTCTCCCTCTCTTTCTCCTTTCCTTCTCCTCTCTCTAAAAATTAAGAAATAAAATCTTAAAAAAAGGTTTCATATTAAATAATTTTGTAGATACTGCTAAGCTAGCCTCACATCTGACTAGTAACTCGCCTTTTCAAGATCAAATACATCTACCATGAATAACAACAAAATGAGATAATATATATATTAATAAGCCACAACCCCAAATAATACTCTCTCCCCTTTAATTTCAATCAGTTTTTCAAACAGTTATTTTCTTAAGAGAAGTTGCTTAAAAGAAGTGAAAATCAGATGAAAAAGAAAAATAACATTAAATCATTCATTCAACAAACATTTATCAAGCACTTAATACTAAGTGCTGGGCCTAGGCACTCTGTTAGGTGGTCAGGTTAAAAATGCAGTGTCTGATTTCAAGTGACTCAGAGACTATTTAGAAGTTCACTTCTAGGTTTATGACTCTACTCATCATGTATACAACAAATATTTCTTGTGAGCCCACTACATGCCAATCACTGTTCTCGCTAATGGAGATAAAGTAGTAACAAAGTCCTTGCTCTCATGAAGCTTCCATTATGGTGTAGGGAGATAAGCAAACAAATAAAACATGTCAAGTGGCAAAAAACAAACAAACAAAAAAAACACTACAAAGAAAAATAAACCAGAGTAAAAAAGACAGAAGGGCAGCAATTTAATACAGGGTAATGATATTCATAATCATATTGAAGATATATCCTGTGAGCAAACCTTTTATTTATGCTCTCATTTAACTAATACTGTGAAAGGCACCAATCCGTCTTCACTTCACCAAATTAAACATTTTCCTAGTCTCCATTTTCCTTATATTCCTCCAAGCAACTGATTCTGCTGATCACCTCCATTTGAAATCCTACTGGTTCACACAACAAATCTCCTATCCATGTTCTTACCTTTAGCCATTAGGGCGGTATCAATATAAGCTGCACAATCATACCTAGGGTTTAATTACTATCTCCTCCTGTCCAACCAAGGGAAATATATTTTAATTGATATGGAATTGGACAGCATCTTGAGAAAAGACTTAATTCTGTTCTTAATTTCCAATAGTTTTTAGAAGCTTATATAACAATATAATGACATTTACTCAAGGCACTGGAGAGAAACATCAAAAACAAACCCTTGTACAACATGTCATGTGGTATAAAGCTCGTTTACAATTTATTCATTTACTTCTCATAAAGTGGTAATACCCTATGAAGCAGGCAATATTTCCACACTGAAACACTTTAAATTTTGCTGTGCATAATGAGCTTAGTGAGGAGGACTGAAGAAAAAAAGGACAACTATTTTTTTAATCTTCAGTAAGACAAAGCCTCAAGGCTTATACTATTTCAAAATTGTATTTCACACTATAGGTTTTGCCTTATAACTATTCCTTAAACAAACTATTTAATCTATTAAAAACAAGATGCTAACTTTCAAGAATGACATCATTAAAATAAGATTTAAATACCTATCATTTATTTTTCTTTAATATTTGAAAAAAAGCTTAAAAGTATAATGAAAAACATTAGGAAACATCTGTAATCCCAATATTAAAAAAAAGCTGCTAACATTTTGGTGTATTTCATATTTCAGCCCGTCCCTATTAACTCTAATAGTTTTAAAATTGCTCCATACTAACTAGAATACTAAGATTCTCTAAAAAAAGATGCTTGCTTTTTATTTAGAATGACGAATAAGTAAACAGGGGTCAAGGACCAAACTGATCAAATGGTGAAATCAAATCAAACAATTTTTTATAATTTTTAAAATTAGTTTCAGAGTATTTATTCAATAACTATTTACTGTAAATACCATGTGGCAAAGTGACAGAAACAAAAGATTATGTACCTTAATGAAACTGGAATCTCACCTGTTCAATCTCTTTGGTTTTTGATGCTATTGCTTTAGAGCGACTGTTTAGTTGACTGTCTTCAAATAATTCTATGCCATCTGTTGCATTTGACTCAGGTTCTTCTGGCTGGTCAATAAACAATGGTGCTGTGGATCCCGCCTTTAAGAAGAATTCAAAATCTTTAATTGCTTTCTTAAAGAACATACAGCATTTCAAATGACTTGTAAAGGCACTAACTAGGAGTTATATTAAGAGAACATGATAAATTTAACCTGTCTTAAGAAAATACTTTCAATTTCATTATTCATAATAAGCATGTGAGGAGAATTAAAGAAGAAATGACACGTAACTTTTAAAATTTTAGGTTACACAAAATCTCTAGGCTTATTTCATTCCAAATTTCTATTTCATATTATATTAAGACACAGCTCGAAGGTTCTGTCCTATAACTATTCCTTAAGCAATCTATTTAAGAAAGATTGAAGAGAAAAAGTCCAACTGGAACTGAGGGGTGTATGTACACATACACAATTGTACTAAAAGGAACATGGAAAAGGGCTCTATTTTCAGAAGTTGAAACTATCTTGCCCCTGTAGCCTAAGAATTTTTTTTGAAATAAATCAAAGCAATCCCCAAAAGTAATAATGAGCACTTCTATTTTAGAACACTTGAATGAATTATCCCACAAAAAATCTAGTTATTTTACTTTCTAAAAACACTTGGTAAAAGGAGAATTAAATGAGGAAAGATTATTATTTTAATTATATTCATTCGTTTCTTCACCACTTTGCTATATAAAAAATTCCAAGCACTGTTCTAGGAACAATGGATATATTAATGAACAGAAGAGACAAAAGTTCTTGACTTCATGTAGCAAGCTACATTAAGCAGTAACTTGGAGTAAACTGTTTGAGCGCATATATTTAAATGTTGTATGTTTTTAGGTGGGTGGGAGGATAAGGGAAGAAATAAGAACTGTGTACTTTAACACAAGTTTATAAAAAGCTTAGGGTGTCTGTGACTGAAGTTGTGGGAAATAGCTGTAGATTTAGAAAAGTCGTAAGACATATAACAATTACTGGTACTCTTCATCAGTAAAAGCAGTGGCATTCCAACACCTAGTGTGTTGTATACCGCTACAGCTTCTTTAGAGAATAACTTGGCAGCACTTATCCAAATTTAGCACATGTCCCTCTCACCAAGCAAAGTCAGAGAGAGAAGGGCAAATACTATGTGATCGTATTTTTATGTGGAATCTTCAAAAAGAGAAAAAAATAGAAAAAAAGACCAGATTTGTAGTTACCAGAGGGGGTGTGTGTGGGAGTGGTGTGAAAAGAACTGGATGGAAGTGGTCAAGAGGTACAAACTCCCAGTTACAAGATAAATAGTACTGAGAATGTACACACTGACATAAGGGATGTTTGAAAGTTGCTGAGAGTAAATCCAAAGACTTCTTATCACCAGGGAAAACACTTATTTTCCCCCCTTTTTGGAGGGTAACTACATGAAATAATGGATGTTAACTAAACTTATCATGGTAATCATTTCACAATATATTTATATATATGTCAAGACATTATGCTATACACCTTAAATTTATACAGTTCTATATGTCAATTACATCTCAATAAAACTGGGGAGAAAGCTTATTAGTAACTAAATTTAGTTCAATTATTTAGATAAATTATCCAAGGTGCTGTGGGGAAAACAAGGTAAATGCTTTGAGGTATATTCAATATATAGAACTAGAAAAGTAAAAAAATTGTTTTAATAAAGACAATATAATGTCCTCAGTGAAATACAAGTGGTATAAAATTTTACCATAGGAAGAAGAGGAAAATGGAATCAAGAAAGTTCTTGAGTCTTGTTATCCCAAGCTCTACTGATTCCACTGAATGAGTTTGAATGAGGAGCATGAAGATGGGCATTCTTCACTGGTGACAGAATAAGCCAGAGACACTGAAGCAGAAAATGACACTTTATTTTTATTTACTGATTTTCTGAGAGAGAGAATGATTTGTTGTTCCACTTATTTATGCATTCATTGGTTGATTCTTGTATGTGTTATGACCAGAGATTGAATCTGCAACCTTGATGTATCAGGATGATGCTCTAACCAACTGAGCTACCTGTCCAGGGCCTGAAAATGACACCTTATATGTGGAAAAAGCGTCAATTCACATTTTCACACAAATAAAAATGTTTAAATTTTCTTTTGCAGTAAAAAATCACCTGTTCTACTGGGACATTCTAATAGCCTTTAAACAATTTTATTTTCATTCTGATAGCCAAAAGCAAACTCTCCTGGTCATTTGTGTTAGGAGAGTAAATGGTATCCCTATGAAACTCGATTGACGGTAAACTCCTTGGCAGCTAGGATGGTGTCTATAATGCAGGGTTTGACACAAGTAGATGAAGACTGAATATGTAGTTAATTTAAATAAACTATGAGAAAGTCAGTACAGTAGTATTTCCTGAAATAAGTACTTTAAAATATTAACCTTAAAATATGCACTATGAAAAAATTTCATGTGTTGGATAAATTATGCAAATTTTATTATTTACCCTCCTTTCACAGACCACAGATGAGCACATTAACATATTAAAAATCTCTAAAAGCACTGAATTATCAAAATCAATCTAACTTTTTAAAATCTAGCATTTCCCAAACATACTAGCTAATATAGTCTTTTTTTACTTCCTCAAACCATTAGGACCCTTCATAATCACTATTTTATCAAATACTTTGGGAAATTCTCTATTAGTGGCCAAAAGGTAAAATTATAAAACTAAACAGAGGAATAAACTACAACATTTCTGAATTATTTTAAGTATATCACATGAATATATCTGTAATTTCGCTGTACTTCACCTAAAAACTACCTTGCCTCCCAACCAAATTGCTTAAACCTATGTTGGTGGCAGCAAGAGAAAAGAAACTGGAAACCTAAATATTTAATCTCTCTCTACTCATAAAAATGAACCTACACAATGTTTATGAAATACACCATTATATAAATAGCTAATATAAAATACTGTCACAACTAAACTTAGACACACACACACACACACACACACACACACACACAAACTATACCCAACTCTTTCCAAGCATTAAAGTCCTTTTTTCTTTCCAGTTTATTCTTTCAAATTAGATGTGAGTTTATAGAACCAAGGTGAAAATTCTCACAAAGTCTGTACTGCAAACAGCATGGATCACTGAAATGAGTAATTTTTTAACAGCTCCCCAAGAAGAAATGTTAACTATCTGAGCAAAATGTTAATAAGATATGGTGGAATCAAGCTTTTAAACAAAAAACAATATAAAATATTTAAACTAAAAAGTTTAAAATAAATATTCCCCAACTGCTTTATTTCCAGTATGAAAAAGTATCAATGGAACTTGAAAAAACACTTTAGATAATGCTACAACCTTGTTGCTGCTTCACCACATTAATGACGCACAGCAAGTAATGAACATACTAAAATAATTTCATTCCTACTCTGATTCACCTTGCCTTTGGTTCAACAGAGATCATATCTGATCTATGACACTCCTTATACATTTGTTAGTGTTATTTACTTGTCATTAATTCAAAATCTAGGAAATTCTGGACATATTTTATAGAAAAAATAAGGAGGTCTTAAAAAAGTCTTTCTGGATAACATGTCACTGCCTATTCAGAGTCAAGATCCAGTCAAGCAATAATAAAGGAGTATAAGTAAAATATTTAAAATTAGGGAAAGGTAAATAGTGTTTTTTTTAAATTTTAAGATATTAAAAAATGATGGGGATGGGTAAGGGAGCATAAATACAGAGTCTGGCAGAAGTAAGGCCTCCTTGAGTGTGGTTGGTAGGTGTAATAATTTATAGTTTTAATTTGAGCATTTCACATAAAATGCCATATGGTATGCTTGAGTGTGATATTATGTTACAGAATTACCTGCTTATGATTTTGTAATATAAAAGGGGCATTATTTGTGCCAGACCCTATATATCTTAAAGCCTTGCTAATTGAAGATAAAGTATTTAACAAACAACAATGTAGTGTTTTTAGAGGTTTTCAATTTTAAGTACCCTGACAAAAACTATCAGTTCTGCACAAGAGCAATTTTTAAGCATTTAAGTCTATAACTAATATAAAAACCGTTATTCTAAATTATCAAAGAAAATAAGCAACATGACCATATTAAATGCATTACTGTATTATTCATGCACTTAAATAGTACTGGAAAGGTACCAAAAAGGAACAGCTTGATGTTTTTGAACAATTTACTCAAAAGTATGTAAAAATATTGATTTTACAACTACAATAACAAGAAAACCTTGACTACTTAAGAATAATTGATATCAAAATTACAAATAAAGTCTCCATTTGCACAAGTACAGATAGGGTCAGTGTTGATCTATCCTTTCCAGGAGCGGTGTACATTAGTTATTTTGGAAAGGATCTTTTCATAGTTTATGAAGATGTACATAGGTATATAATTTGCATACCGAATTCTAGTGCTTGATCCTTTTTATCAGGACATTCCGTGAAAGACATCCAAAACAGACTGAAAAGCCATAAATCTCTTCCAAAGAAACATAATTTGTCGTGGTAAAAACATTTTTATATTCCCTGCCTATCATGTCAAAATGATTCCTCAAGTACCAAATCCTTTATCTTAATTTTGCCCATAAAACATCTATAATCTATTAGAGAAGTTATAGGCTATAAAGAAATTTTTCAGTTCATTTTCAACTATTGTAACACAAACACTTCAGAAACAGTATTCTAAGGACCCAAAACCGCTATAATCCTTTGGTACTCCAGACTCATCAAAGGTCACAGGTAGCCCAAACAATGCATAATTTCATTTCTTGGGATATTTATGAAATTATTTACATAGACTAGAACACACAACATACAGTCCAAGACCTAAGGTCTAATTAGATTTCTGTTCTGAATTCACTCGTTTATGACTGATGGCTTTGCATAATTTCTAGAGATACTTTAAACAGTAAAGCCTATAAAAGAAGCATGTAAATAATGCATTTTCCTTTTATTTTATATTTATATTATTGTCACACTTCTAAACTATTGGAGGTATCAACACAGTAGAATTATTGAATTCAGTCTTTCTTATTCAGACTATTATTATGTGATATATCTTAACAATCCATGAGAATATTGTCCCCAAATACATTTTAAAATACTAGAACCAAATATTTTCTGCCCATAATTTAAAATCTAAACTAAACTCTCAGATGTGAAACATAAGGGAAGAATTATGCCTTACCTCGTACTCAGAAATTTCAGGTAAGTTACTTTCATCTGCCTTCTCTAGCTTTTCAGCAGCCCACTTGCTTGCAGCTTCAGCATGTTCCTTTTCATTTAGGAACTTGGATTTGTCTAATACCTAATAAAAACAAAAGAACAGTCCTGTTAAAATTCCCAAGGGCTTTTAAACTTCAAATACATTAATAAGTACATCCCACCTGCACTTAAAATCATATAAGCCTTCAAATGCATATAGAAAACAAGTACATTATTTTTTTCAAAAATATTCAACATAGAATTTCTTTATGTAGCAATTCCTTAAGGACATACAGACTAGATCTCTTAATTTCATTTACACAAAAGTTCAGAAATTCATCTAAGAAACAAAACAAAAGACACTAACAATGAACTAATATACTAGTAATATTCAGAATATATGACACCATATGGATTTCAAATTTCTTTTGTTTTTTTTAATGTAGGTGCTGCCAAATAGCAATGACATGAATAAGGCGTGATTGTGAAGCAAGGGATATTTGTCTCTGGGAAGATAGGACCTAGAAAACTCCAGTAAAGAGACATGATCAAATTTTTCTTTAAGTTGAATGTCAGATTGCAGCCCTATGCATTCCATTTGAAAATTGGCAGGTAACATTTTTATGAAAATTACACTTATGAAAATGGAGTTGAAAATATAACAAAATATCATTTTCCTGGAAATCTATCTTTAATTGTATTCAATGAAATAAATAATGCCAAAACCCCATCAAGGTAAATTACTAATTAATGCAAAGAAAAGCCCGGATATGCTCTTTTTGTAATTTGTAATAATTTATATAAATCTTACTCTTTACATAAAATCTATAGACTTAAATTTCATTTTCTGATACTACTGTTACTTCCCTTCCTCAACAACATAGAATACTAAACAAGAAATGGGATATGGAGTTATGCACAGACCTAGGTTAGAATGGCAGTTTCATCACTTACTAGGTAAATGATTTATGACATTGTGAGTTTTGGTTTCCTCATTTACAAAATAGGGGTTAATAATATTCAGTTTTACTAGACTTATGGGGGTGATCATTTTATAAATTATATAAATGTCTAATCTCTATGTTGTATACCCGAAACTAGTACAGTACTATATAAAATTTTTTTAAAAATTAATAATATTCACTGTATTACAAAGTAGTTGTGAGACTCACAAGAGCTAACAGACCTGAAAGTATCTAGCAAATGCTTGGTACTCTAGTTTTTCTTATCCATATTCATTGCTATAAATCTGTCATAAAAACTAAAACATATTTAAAAATCAATCAGTTCATGGGGTCAATATAAAAATGAAGAAAATAAAATGCTTTTTTCTGGATCACTTATGCTTCTCCAAATGGTTTTTACAGACCTATGTTACAGAATAAGATGTAAAAACTATAAGGCAAAAATTAGAAAAATTCTTTTCTTAGGCCCATATGGTACCTCCCTGATTCCAATCTATATCATTAGCAAACATTTTCATCAATTAGGCCCTTCACCTCTAATATTGTCCCCATCGCTTCTTTAAAGTCACATCATTGATTTTATCTCCAAATATATCTCCTCTGGATCACAGGGCCAGAAATCTCTCTGTTACGGTATATTACCATTTATAAAATGCTTTTATATACAAACAAAAAAAAATATTTAATTAAACAGTACTCCATGAGGAGGCTTAGGGCAGACTTTATTACCCAAATTATAAACCTAGAAACTGAATGTCAAAAAAAAAAAAAAAGTGATTTCCCACAGTTACTGTGCTGAGCTGGAAACTTAAAACTAGGTCTTCTAGAACAAAAAGGCCATTGACCTCCTTCCACAGCTTATTCAATTCACCCAACTACTGGCTTGTCATCTATAATGTTTACTGGAAGAAAACAACAATGCATCTATGTGGAGTGATTCCACAGCTATTAAAGAAGCCTAAATATCTCACTCAAAAGCCCAACCCATACATAAAGTTACAAATGTATAAATAATATCTTTGTTATTACTTAGTAATAGAGTTTAAATATTTTTTTTAATTTAAAAGAAAAACAGGAACAAATGTATCAAAGAAAAGAATTATACCTCACTTTTTAGGGACATCGGTTTTGAAAAAAAAGTTATAAAGACAAAACAAACACTGTAAGTTATCCTTACTAATAAAGGAAGCAAAATCTTCTATAACTCAATCTTCTACTCATCCATCATTAAATCTGTACATCTGAAAAACTCATCTGAAACTAACTTTTACCTGACTTGTGTGGCTCAGTGGATTGAGTGCCAGCCTGCAAACCAAAGGGTCCCTGGTCCAATTCCCAGTCAGGGCACATGCCTGGGTTGCAGGCCAGGTCCCCAGGTGGGGCCACAAGAGAAACAACCACACAGTGATGTTTCTGTCCCTCTCTTTCTCCCTTCCTTCCCCTCTTTCTAAAAATAAATTAATAAAACTTTGAAGAAAGACACTAACTTTTAAAAGCAGAGAATAAATTTTGAACAAACACCCTTGACCTCCCTACATGAGGACAGCCATAATATTTAAAAGAAAAACTCTTCCACCAAATCAGGAAATCTAGGTAATAAAACTTGCCATAGCTACCATGTAACTCTGGGCAAAAGAAGACAAGAGGCTGCACTTTCGAAATGCATGAAATGATTATAGATCTAAAATTCTGAAATTTTGATTTCATCTTAAGACAAAAATGCAACCATCTACATAAACTGACAAAAATATCTAAAATCCACTATCATTGTTTTCCTCTAAATATATTTTAACATGTGCCACAAAATGTTATATAGTAACATATTTACATGGCACTATAGTTCAGGGGAAATGAATATTTCATATAATTTAAATATTGAGAGTGAAATGAATGAGCAAGTACTATTTACTCTTCTTTCATTTCTTTATGACAAGGAAAACAAGCTGGTCTTTCAGGTGGGTAAGGCACCCTTGACAGGATAAAACAAAAACAAAAAAATCCAATCAATCTTTCCTATTCAAAAACCAGCATTCTAAAATCCTCAAAATTCTGGGAAAGCTCTAAAGACACAAGCTGTCACAAAGATACCTTTTTCTTTGTTCCCCTTTGAGGCAGGGAAGAGCTGTACCCTGAACACCAGCCTAGACTGACAAGTGCTATCTACTCTTGCTGAAAAACCAGACATACCAAAGACAAAAAAACAAAAAGAAGTAAAGAAAGAGAACAGATGTAACAACAGTAAAAGAGTATGAGGTTAGTGAAGAGAATCTCTAACTATAGAGAACAGAGCAGCATCTAAAAATGTTTAAGTTTTGAAGATTAGAACCTTGAATCATCTTTTCAACACATTTTGGGTTGCTGGGAAGGTAAGACTTGGAAGAACAATGCAATGAAGAGCAGTTACGTCCTTAAGAAAACTATTTAACTTCTGAGCCTTGTCTATAAAATGTGTAAATACCCACATTTTAAAACTGCAAGATAATTATAACCATAGTGTTAGCAAACACCTGTATCACCTCACATAATTACAATGTCTTTTTTGTGGTGAGCACATTTAAGATATCTTAGCACCTTCCAAGTATATAACACATTATAATAATTATGCTGTACATTAGGTCCCTAGAACTTACTTATCTTATAGCTAGAAGTCTGTACTCTTTGACCAACATCTTTTCCCCCACCCCCACCCCAGTCCCTGGAAGCTACCTTTCTCATCTCTATTCCTATGAATCTGTATTTTTAGATTCCACATATATAAGTGAGATCATACAGTACTGTCTTTCCTGTCTATTTCACTTACTGATGTTGAGAACCTTTTTAAATACCTGTTGGTCATTTGTATCTCTTTTATGAAAAAATGTCTATTCAGATTTTTAATAGAATTTTTTTGGTTTTCTCTATTGAGTTACATAAGTTCTTTATATATTTTGGGTATTAACCCCTTATCAGATATATGACTGGCAAATATTTTCTTCTATTCTGTAAGTTGTGTTTTCATTTTGATGATGATGTCCTTTGATGTGCACAAACCTTTTAATTTGATGTAATTCCATTTGTTTATTTGCCTTTTTTGTTTGTTTGTTTTTGCTTTTGCATTTGGTGTCAAATCCAAAAACTCACTACTAAGACCAACTGTCAAGCAGCTTACCACCTAGGTTTTCTTCTAGGACTTCTAAGGTTTCAGGCCTTACATTCAAGATTTTAATCTACTTGAGTTGATTTTTGCTTAGGGTATAAAATAGGGGTCCAATTTTATTCTCTAAGTATGTAGCTACCCAGTTCTCTGAAAAGACTTTACTGAAAAGACAGTTTTCTCCCCATTATATATTCCTGGTTCCTTTGTTGTATATTAATTGACAATATACACATGGGTTTATTTCTGAGGTGTCTATTCTGTTCCATTGATCTGTGTGTGTTTTTAAGCCAATAGTATGTTTTGATCACTATAGCTCTGTAATAACTTGAAATCAGTAACTGTGTTATTTCCAGCTTTGTTCATTTTTCTCA
The DNA here is from genome assembly GCF_021234165.1 of Pteronotus mesoamericanus. Classification (NCBI taxonomy): domain Eukaryota; kingdom Metazoa; phylum Chordata; class Mammalia; order Chiroptera; family Mormoopidae; genus Pteronotus; species Pteronotus mesoamericanus. The sequence continues at coordinate 10,518,981 of NW_026555310.1, forward strand.
AGATTACTTTCACTATGTGAGGTCTTCTTAGTTTTATACAAATGTTAGGATTGTTCTATTTCTGTGAAAAATGACACTGGAATTTTGATAGAGATTGCACTGAATCTGTAGGTTCCTTGGATAGTACAGACATTATAACAATTTTTCTGTTTTTTAGGACTTGAGAAATTTTGTTAGTTTCTTTCCCTTTATTTTTTATTGTTTTTTTAATTGTTTATGCTATTACAGATGCCCTGTTTCTTCACCCTTCACCACCCTCCATCCAGGCTACTCCCTACTTCCATAGTCAATCCCTACACTGTTGTCCATGTCCACGGGTATTTCATTTATGTTCTTTGACTAATCCCTTCACCTTTCTTCAGTAAGTCCCCTCTCACAGCTGTCAGCCTACTCCACGATTACATACCTCTGGTTCTATTTGGCTCATTAGTTTATTTTGTTCATTAGATTCCTCTTATAAGTGAGATGTGTCTTTCGCTGGCTGACTTATTTCACTTAGCATAATAGTTTCAAGTTCCATCCATGCTTTCATAAAAGGCAGGGATTCCTTTTTTTTCCTGCAGCATAGAATTCCACTGTGTAAATGTACCAGTTTTTTTATTCACTCATCTACTCATGGGAACTTAGGCTGTTTCCAAGTCTTAGCTATTGTTAATAGCACAGCTACGAACATAGGTGTGCATAAATTCTTTTGAATTGGTATTTTAGGATACTGGGGATATATTCCGAGCAATGGAATTGCTGGATCAAAGGCAGTTCCATTTTTAATTTTTTCAGGAAATTCCATACTGTTTTTCCACAGCGCCTGAACCAGTCTGCATTCCCACCAACAGCTCACTACGGCTCATCCCTTTTCTCCACATTTGTTGTTTGCTGATTTATAAATGAGAGCCATTTTGGGAGGTATGAGGTAATAGCCCATAGTGGTTTTGATGTACGTCTCTCTGACGGCTAGTGATGTTGAACATCTTATAATATGTCTATGGGCCATCTGTATGTCCTCCTTGGAGTCTATTCAGGTCCTCTGCTCATTTTTTAATTAGATTGTTTGTCTTCCTGGTGTTGTGTTGTATGATTTCTTTACATACTTTAGAGATTAAAGCCTTGTTCAATATATCACTGGCCAATATATTCTCCCATAGTCAGTTCTCTTTTCATGTTGACGCTGGCTTCTTTAGCCATGCAGAAACTTTTTAACCTGATATAGTCCCATTTATTTTTTCCTTTATTTTCCTTGCCCCAGAAGGCATATCAGCAAAAATATTGCTATGCTGGATATCTGAAATTTCACTGCCTGTGTTTTCTACTAGGATTTCTATGATATCCCAACTCACACTTAAGTCTTTTATCCATTTTGAGTTTATTCTGATGTATAGTGTAAATAGGTGGTCTAGTTTCATTTTTTTGCATGTATTGAAGAGACTATCTTTACTCCATTGTATGCTCATGCCCCCTTTGTTGAATATTAACTGACCATAAAGACATAGGTTTATTTCTGGGCTCCCTATTCTGTTCCATTGGTCTGTGTCTGTTTTTATGCCAGTACCATGCTGTTTTAATTACTATGGCCTTGTAGTAGTTTGGTATCAGGCAGCATGATTCCTCTAACTTTGTTCTTCTTAACCAGGATTGCTGCTATGTGGAAGGTCAAGGTCAGCCCCTACCTGTGTTTTGTTCCAGGATACCCTGCCTGAGCTACAAAGCAATCTGAGATGGCTGCTACTTGTGCTGGCCTTGGAGATTCCCAGGTGAAGCCAAGCTGTGAATATAGGCTGGCTACTGCTAGTGCTGGGCCTGGGGCCACTTAGCAAGAAGTATAGGGGTTGCGAGCTCACTGAGGCCAGCTACTGCTTGTTTGAGAGGACTTAGGAAGTTGTGAAACATGAGCCAAGACCACCCATTCATATACCACTGTTAATAACTGTAAGTTGCATGGGACAGAGCCTCAGGCAATTTTCAGGGCAGGACAGTGTTAGCCAGGTTGATGGGAGTCTCAGACCTGTTCCCTGCCTGCCCATTTTGCGGCTCTGGGAAGGGAGGGTTCAGAAAAGGGACAATGGCTTCTGCCTGCATATCTGTCTGGAAGAAAGCTGTCCCCCAGCTCTTGCCTTGATGCCAAACACTTCAGTTCCTCCCTGTATGCCACCAGGCCTTTGAAGCTACTACCTCACCTTTGGAGCTCAGAAGTAGTGAGTCTGAGTAAGTCTGTGTGTGGGTTCTTTAAGAGGAACTGCTTGGGACTCTAGAAGTTTGTTCTGACTCAATCTCTGATGGTTTTTGCAGCCAGGGGACTTATCTTCCTGGCACTGGAACACTGGGCTGGGGGGCCTGGAATTGGGGCAAGGACTCCTCACTCCCAAGATACCCCTCCCAAATTTTTATCCACCACACATAAATGTGGGACCTGCCTGTTTCACATCTCCGCCCCTCCTGCCAGTCTGGATGGTTGTGGTTTCTTTAATTTCATAGTTGTCTGACTTCCATTCAACCCAATTTCCTACAATTCTGTGTGATGGTTGTTCTATGAATTAATTGTAATTTTGATGTGGTTATGCAAGGAGGCAAGCTGTGTTTCTTTTTCTCTTGATGAGTCTGGTTAACTGCTTGTCAACTTTATCTTTTCAAAGAACCAGCCCCTGGATTCATCGATCCTTTGAATTGTTTTTCAGTCTCTGCCATTTAATTCTGCTCTGATATTATTTACTCTCTTTCATCCACTCTGGGCTTTGTTTCTTTTCCGGGTTCTAGTTAGTTTAGATGTAGGGTTAGGTTATTTCTTTGAGATTTTTCTATCTTCTTTATGTAGGCCTGTATTGCTATGAACTTCCCTCTCATGACTGCATCCCATAAGGTTTGGCTTGTTGTGTGTTCATTTTCATTTGTTTCCAGATGTACTTTGGATTCTTCCTTGATCTCACTGTTAACCCATACATTATATAATAACCTGCTATTCAGCCTCCATGTGTTCGAATGTTTTTGAGTTTTTTTCTTGAGGTCGGTTTCTAGTTTCAAACCATTGTGATATGAGAAGACGTTTGATGTGATTTCAATTTTCTTGAATTTGTTAAGGCTTGTTTTGTGTCCTAACATGTGGTCTATCTTTGAAAATAATCCATGTGCATTTAACAAGAATGTATATTTTGTGTCTTCGGGGTGAAATGTTCTGTAAATGTCAACTAAGTCCACTTGATAAAGTGTCATTCAATGCCACAATATCTTTGTTGATCTTTGTTTGGAAGGACTACCTATTGTTGACTATGGGATGTTAAAATCCCCTATAATGACTGAATTGCTATCTTTCTTAAAGTCCTCCAAGATTTTCCTTATATATTTCCTTATATATTTATACCTATACTGGATGCATACATGTTTATAAGAGTTATATCCTCTTGCTGGACTACTCTCTTAAGTATTATGTAGTGACCTTCTTTGTCTCTTGTTACGGACTTTGTCCTGAAGTCTATTTTGTCTATAAGTATTGCTACCCCAGCTTTTTTTTTCATGTCCATCTGCTTGGAATATATTTTTCCAACCCTTCACTTTCAGCCTGTGTACATCTTTTGTCCTGAGGTGTGTCTCTTGTAGACAGTATATATTCGGGTCATGTTTTCTTATCCATTCAGCTATTCTATGTCTTTTGATTAGAACACTTAGTCCATTTACATTTAAGGTTATTACTGATAGGTTTATTCATTGCCAATTTTTCCCTTTGTACCTGTATTTCTTTTTCCTCATCTTCATTCTTTTTAAGTCTTCTTTGTTTTGTTCCTCTGACTGGGTGTTTTTTTCTACTCTGTCTTTCAACTTCCTGATTCGATCCTCTGCTTCATCTAGCCTGCTCTTAATTCCTTCTAGTGTTTTCTTCATTTCAGATATTGCATTCTTCATTTCCAAGTGGTTCTTATTCAAGGCTTCTATGTCCTTTTTCATGCTGATGTAGTTTCCACTAAGTTCCCTGCAGTTCTCACCAAGTTCCTTGAGCATCCTTTAACCACTACTTTGAACTCTATGTCTGATAAACTGCTTGCCTTGATTTCATTTCTCTCTTTTTCTGGACATTCCTTTTATTTGTAGATTGTCTGTCTCCCCATTTCAGTTGTGTCTTGGGTTTCTATGTATTAGATAGATCTGCTTTGATTCTCTGTCTTGTGGAGAGGCCTTTTGTGCTAGGAGTTCTGTGGGACCCAGCAGTGCAGACTCCTTGACCTCCTGATCTGGATGCTCCAGGAATGTCTTTTGCATGGGTTATGCGGACTCTCCTGCTGTATTTGCATCATGATTGTTACTGGCCCATTTGTTGGTGGGAACTCCCCTCCAGATGGCTGACTAAGAGGCTCAACTCCTACATTTTGTACACTTGTATAGGTGCTGGACAATCAAAGCAAAACACCAAAACAAGCTACCCACCCTCCCAACCACTTTAAAAGCAGTATCAATGACCACAGAGCAAAGAATAATAAAAGTGGAAAAAGAAAGGGAATAGGAGAAAAACAGAAAAAGGAAAAAGAGCATGAGAAAACCAAAGGAAATAAAAATGATGGTGAAAGGAGAAAGGGGAAGAGAGTACTAGCAATGAATTAAAATAGGAAAATGGAGAAAAGGAACACAGAAGTACCACAAATAATAAAAGGAAAGAAGAAGGGAACGATGGAGTAATTTACTCAAAGGTAGGAGTAAAATAGAAGATATGAAAGAAAAGACAGAGCGCCAAAAATAAAAAGAAAATATAGATTAAAAAAATAAAAAGGCTACGAAAAAGATAAAAATAGCAAAAATAATGAAAAAAGTACCAAGTGGATGGGTCTCAGCAGAGTTTGGTATTTGTCTGCTGGTTCATCCCTTTGGATGCCACTCTGATGTCTGAGTCTTATATCAGGTGTTGATCACAGTCTGGCCTTCAGCAGCCTTTATAATGTCAAAGTACATTCCCATATATCTAGTTTATTCAGAAGTTTTATCATGAATGGATGTTAATTCTGTCAAATGTTTTTTCTGCATCTGTATATACAGTCACATAATTTTTATCCTTCACTTTCTTCATGTGGTAAAGCACACTGATTGATTTGTGGATGTTGAACCATTCTTGCATCCATGGAATAAATCACAATTGATCATTATGCCTCTATCTAATATACTCCAACTGAATATTCATTGCCACCTGGTTATGATCAAGATGAGCCGGACAGAAGTAAGGACTAATTTCAGCATAACCTGTGGGAAAAAATTCTATGACAAAACTGCTCATTCACTCTGGTAGCTACTTTCAAGTTGTGGTTACGTAGCAAATTACTCCCATCACATATGACAATAAAGAATGAAATTATCTCTACCAGACAGTCCCTATCATTTTCTCTGTAATTCTTCTTTAACTTAATTTTATAACAAACCTTTGATGAAGGAACTGTTGAAGAACTTGAGGGTGAAGTGTCTCTTGATGTTTTCAAAGACTGAACAGGTCTTTCTTTACCTATATAAGAAAATATAAAATGTAATTCTCTAGCTTATTTGTTTTCAATTATAGTGATTTTTACATCTGAATAAATAAGGAGGATATACATTTATTTTAGTACTTCCATTACATTATTAAACTACTTACTATCTATCCACATATCTCTCTCAGAGGCTGGCAACATCAAAAATTTCAAGTAACCTACAACTAGTGAGCATCAAATATTGCAATCCCTATAGTATACATCAATGCCAGTTGGCAAACACAGAATCACTGAGAAGACCTCAGAAAAGCAAACAAACAAACAAACAAACAAATAAATAAATAATACTTCCTTCTCCAAGTTCTTAAAATTTAACTTTTAATACCTCACAATAAAAATACAAGGGTAGTTACTATATAGATACCACCAAAGAGAACTAGCTAATTGAGCAGTAGCTCAAAGAGAGGGACATGTATAAAATTTAGCAGGTATTCCTGAAACGTTCAGACAGTTTTAAAAAATGAAAATAAAAATCAGAAAACTACAATTTAGAGCACTAATCTAGTGCCTGGTATTAATGAGAACCCAAATATACTTTAAATAGTTAAAAATAAATCTGTATGAGACAAAAATCATCAACCTTTATCTTTAGTCATTTCAGATACTCATGTCAGTGCTCAATGTATACCACTGTTTTTATAGAAACCTTAGGCATAAAAATAGATTTAAATAATATTACTTTAGCCAGTTCAACAACAAAATACAAGTTTATTTCAATATAATCTTAAAAATAGCAGTGAGCTGTTCTTGACAGAAAGCATTTCATTAAATTGTCTACATGTTTCAAATATAACGTAAATCCCTTGCTCTTAATTGCTAGGAAAACTGACAAATTATGAAGAAGAGGAAAAAGTGACACCAAGTTTGCAGTGACACAGAAGCTGGTCAAGACTGGACAGCGAATTAAGGCCAAGAAAGCAGTCAAGAGCAAAGGCACAGACAAAATGACTTTGCAACTAAGGCACAGCCAGCTTCAGTCAAAAAAGCCTCTTAGGCTCTTCCTGCTACAGTGAAGAAAGCTAAGTAAGGGCCTGAAGACACAGGCTTCTGAGGACTTTAGTACAGTAGTGAATAACATTTTTCCAATGTCCTGCAAACCAGAAAGGCTTTTCTAAAGATCCTCCCCCTACCTCTCTCGAGACATTGGCAACGTGTGAAGATATTTTTGATGTCACAAGTGGGAGAATGCCTCTGGTACATAGTAAAAAGAGGCTAGGTATGCTGCTAAGCATCCTACAAAGGCAAAGGACAGCCTTCCAAAACAAAGAATTATCTAGACTCAAATGTCCTGCTCTAGGCACAAAGCTCCAACAGTCTTAAAATTAAGACACAACCCTAGAATCTTTTAACTTGTGGTATCATTAAGAAGCTTCCCCACACTAAGCATGTTTAAAGGTTTGTGCAGACCTTAAAAAACCAGTAGTAAAATGATACCATCACTACATCCCCAAATAATTCAGAACATGGGTTATTTAGTCATTCCCTACAGTATTTTCATTGCACATGGCAAATTCCACATCATACTGTGACAGTGTCAGTGTATCTCACTATACTTAAAGTACCTAGAGGAACAAGTAACATAGCTTATTTATTTCTGAATACTCAAAACCTACCTAACTCGAGTACTCTAAGAGTAGGCACTCAAAAACTCAGTGAAAATATATATTTTTTTTTTACCCTTAGAATGCAACTACCTCCCCATCCTATTCAGATAAGCAATTCTGTGGAAGAAGATGAGAAGCTGAAGCAATCAGCATAGCACATTAAAGGCATAATTACAGGGTCAACTCTGGTACCTAGCAGCTAGACACAGGAAAAAAACCTTTCACAAGCAGTTGTCAATCTCCTACCTACCATTTCCTTTACAAACAAGACATCAGCATTACAGCTATGTCAAGTGGAGTCTTACACGACCCTTTCCAGGTTTTAGCTGCAGAAGGGCTAGTTTAAGCAGATTTCAACTAGTGTCAGTGTGCAGAAGCAAAAGAACACTGAAGGGTAGGGCAAGTAGTTTAGCACATATCCACATGTACTCATCTATACCTAGAGCAGGCAAGAAGCAAAGGATAAAGAAAAAGGATGATACAGATGGCAGCAGAAAAGGCACAGAGAAGGTAAAAAAATAATAATAATAATCCCTTGAACCTACTGTTGTCAGATTCCATCTGCCAATGACGTGTCTCATCTATAGATCTCAACCTCCTGTGAAGTAACTATTGCTGACCAGGAATGGCCAGGAATGCCAACCCAGACAACCAACCCCCAGATCCCCTGAAATCCTATTATTTGAGTCTACTGGTGTTCAACTCTGGTTCCAACAGTAGACTACTGGAACAGTTACAAACTATTCCCATTTCTATAACCTCAGTCAATTCAAGCCCCCACCCTTTCGCAATCCCAAGTCAAAATCTAGCTCAAAACTCACCTCTTTCTGGCTTTCCTTCATTCTGCCGTTTGTAGGAGGCATCAGCACGCACGGATTCTAGGGAAAGGTTGGCAGGGAGGAATTACCACCAGCAAGCACCTCTGTGCCCAGGAGGAATAAGAGAAGAACCCAGAAGGGGGAGTGATGAGGACAAGAACTTCTAAGCACTTGCTGTTGACCCTAACCTCTTCCTTAACCTGCCTTCACATTAGACTTGCCAGAGCAATCATCACTGACGAGGAATAACAGAACAGGAGAAAAATCTATTTAAGATCAGAAATGGACTGGGTCTAACAACATGAAGTATGAAGATGAGGCTAACCACAGACAGCATGGGCAGAAAGAAATGAGAAGAGGATCATGAAATAGGGCACCAAAAGTTGAAGACGGGATCCTGTCTTATTCACCACTATAAAAACCTTGTCTAATCTTCTTCATAAAGTCAATATTCAAAGAATTAATTAAAGAATGACACCAAAACATCAAGAATGAAAGATGAATTACCACTAGAAATCAAAAAGGACACTGGGAAGGTGTTCATAATATATTTTAGCAGTTCCCTGGGGTTATAATGGTTATCTGCAGTAGTGATTCTAACATGCTCTCAACAAGCAGCCTATTATAAATTGTGCTAATTATTTTTATACAAATTCTCTCACATAGGCATTTTCTTTATAAAAAGATCCATAGCTACTGTTTTGTTTGAACCTCTAATTATCCCATATTCGGAAACTTGTAAATATTTTATTTGCTTCCTGCAAACTCTTGATACGGATGGAATCGGCTTTCTAAATAGCCTACATATACTAGCAGAGGCTCCCAGATATCTTTGCAATAACATACAAACTCCTTCTTCTATTATAGACCTCCAATTGCCAATTTCGTCCTTTTTTTCTTAGAAAACAACCCTTTATCTGAATCATTTTGGCACTGTCAACAAGGTGCATTAAAAAATGTTCCAAATGTCACACAAATATTGCCCTCCTTTTGCAAGAATGTTGTTAAAGATGCATTATCCCTCTTATTGCTCTCTGATCTGTCATCAGAAAATCTTTGTTCTTCCTGAGCAGCTGATTATGTTTTTGCCCAAGGTACACTGTAAACACTATTAATACTCACTCTCCCTTTGTTTTAGGCAAATCCTTAGTTCACTTGCAGCAACTACCGAGAGCCCTATCACACCCATTATTTCATATACTACTAACTTTATTCTTATTTTTATTTTCATGTCCTCATTTCCTTTTTACATAAAAGCCCTGACTCATTTACTTAGTGTATTTTATTAAGTGTTTATTTTGTTAACCTGCCTCAAATTCTTTGTAGACTTAGAGATTAGGACAGTGATGTTTTACAGGAGTGCCTGGAGTCTGAGTCTCGCTCATGTTAGCTGATGAGAGTAGACTGTCTGCATCTCTTCCAAACTGTAAGTTTAATGACTCCACATGGGTAGCCTGAAGTCAGCCACAGTTGCAGTGTTTACTCCATGGATATCGGCAAATGTCATGAATCAGGCATTTTTCCCCTCCAAAGAGTCAGTTTACTAATATACAACTGATACTATGTTTATTGATTTTGATTCCAAATTTCCAAATTTCAGAGATACTGTAAGAATGACCACATTTAACTACAGATTCCTAACCATGCTGAACTAAACAAGCTTGGGCTATTTAATTAATCCTAACTAACTAATAAAACCACCCAGCGAAACCTGGCTCAAACAGCAGAATCATAAAAAAAATTAAATGGTTGTTTTACTTCACTAAATTTTAGAGTATTTTTAACACAAAAAATAATGGAAACAACCCCACTGTGCTTAAACTCTTCATCCCAAAGTTTTCAAATATATATTTATATCAAAACCACAGGTCTTTTTTCTTGTCCTCTACTATTAATGATTACTGAACAAGTTTTTCTTAATATTTTGCCATTTGGTTTTCATGCCTTTGTACTTCTGTGTTTATACTTCCTAACTACACCTTTCTCTCTCTTTGTTGGTTATGGTTCTTTAAAGTAAGTATTCCTCCTAACCACAATCCTTTTTGCTTGGCTGTTCTTAACATGGCTCCAACCAACACTATGCATACTTGTTTCTCAAATCTGCTTCTTTCATTCATGCTTTTATATTTCTAACTGACAGGATGCTACTTCAAATTCATATCACACATGATCTCAGTAAGCAGCACTAACTGCCTGCTTGAGACAGAGCAAAAGGCTCAACACATTTCTGCCTTTGCTGTGACTTGCTAAGAAAATAGGTTCCAAGTTAGGATGAAAGAAAGAAACCAGGAAAGAAAAATTCTGAATGTGGCAGTAAGGAAATCAAAATCCAAGTCAATATACTGGTGAGTGAAAGAATAAATGGGAAGAAAATGAAATAGAATTTCAAACACTGGTTTCGTAGACCAGGTATACAGCTCCTTCCATACAGATGAAATCAAAGCTAGAGAACCAGGTTATTGTTTCAACAAACATTTAGAAGTTCTATAAAAATTTTATAATATTTGGTGACTCTCTGAAATAATAGCTGATATAAATATTAATAAATATTTGATGACTCTTTAAATATAACAGCTGTAAATCTGGTACAATCTTTGAGAAATATGCTTTCTCTAATTGTGTCCTGATGAAAGCAATGATAACCCTAACCAGACTCATCCAATCTTAATTAAGTGTTGTAACTGATAATCCATATAAGAACAAAAAACATTGCTCAAAACAAAATCACCATTGGAGATGATACAATTATGGGCTATGTCTTGCATACTATTAAATTCTTGGTACAGTGCGTGACAATTAGGAACAAAACAGACACCTCTGAATGGAAGTCTTTACAAGAAACAAAAAAAGTCATAGCACAGATAATTCATTTTTCCCTTGAAGCTTTGAAGGAGAAATTAAGATACGAATAAGTGAAAAAGTGGTGCTTACACAGATGCTAAGGAAGTAATTTATTTTTCTGAATCATGGATGATGATAAACATTATCTGGGGCTCTTAGTTAGGAAGAACATATTTTCCTAGACATCTACTGATTTATTCAAAAAGGTATGAAACAGAAAATGGAGGGGACACAAGCAAATGTTCTTGGGATAAAGAGAAAGGAAGGGAGAAATAGAGACAGGAAGGAAGGAAGGAAAGGAAGGAGGGAGGGAGGGAAGCATGGAAGGAGGGAAGAAGGAAGGGAGAGGAGGAGGAAGGGAGGGAGGAAGGGGAAAAGGAAAAGAACCAGATCGGGGACAAGAAACTTTCCAGCACTTCTGCTTCCCCAAAATAATCACATTTAGGAAGTTAACAATGCAACAAGTTGAAGTAAAGCCTTTTAACTATGACTGCTTTGGAAGTGCACTTCTAAATAGAACTCTCCTTTAATACATCACCTAAAACTACATGGGCTAACTTTTTAAGATATCAATAAAATATTATATCATCTGTACATATTATGAATGTGTGCTACTGACAGAACATACTAAGTCCTAAAACAGGGATACAATAAATGCCTACACACGTGGAAACATCATTAACTGATTGATTACCATTCTAGAACCATGAACATTCAGATGCTGGAAAAGCTATGGCTGTCCTACTAGGATTCCACAGGAAATTCAGCCAAAGCTGGCTTGTGAGTAAGCAAAAGTCTCTAACCAAAAAAAAAAAAAAAAAAAAAAAAAAAAAAAAGGCATCTAATTCCACAGCACACTAATAGCATGGATCAGTTAAAAGTCCAAGCTCTTCTTGGAAAATACTAAATTACATTGCAGGTGCTCCACATGATACAGCTCATAACTCTTGGCCACTTGCATCCTTCCTTCAACTTGTACCAACCCTTCAGATACCACTTACAACATCTAATCCTGTGTAATGACTTGTCTCCATCACTAGACCATAACTCTGAGGGCAAGACTGAATCTTTCTTGGTTGGCAAACTATTTATTTGAAATATATCTTTGTGGAATGAAAGACTGTATGAAAACTGATCATAAATACAGCGACTTTCAAACCAAGAAACACTATATTCAGCTGCAAAGGGAACTGGTTTAACCTTCCTTCCAAATGCTTAATATACATGATCTTAGGATAAAACCTTATTTCCATATCCCCATTACCATCTAAACTTACACAGAAAAGCCTTCTTTCTAAAGGCAGAATTAAGTTTCTAAATTTTATTGGAATTTCGGTTATAATCAAAAAGTTAATGTGGACTTCCAAATGTATTCATAGCCAATAGGTCTCTAGACAGGCATCTTATCCAATTACACTGAAGTTCAACAATAGAGTCTATCTTCCAAATAGTCTCTTCTCAAAATAGTATTTTTAATTCTTGTACATTTTCAGTTATCTTAGATGTTCTTTCAAATGGATTAAACATTGATGAACAACAGTCTTTCTTTAACATATCTTCTTAATAATGGTTGCTGATATCAAGAAAATAAGGAGAGGATGGGCCCAAATCAGAACTATAGAAAAACAGACACAGATCCACAAAAACAATAAACTTCCAAATCTTCCATAGTAATGATATTTTAAAAATCCAACCAAGATGTCACACAGCCTAATTTATATATGAATATCACTGGTAAAGTTGACAATATAATCTATAGCAAATATTTGGAATGAATTAACAAAGAGTCATTTGTTTTCAAGTATCTGACCAAGTCTTCCATGAAATCTGCAAGTGGAAAGAAAGACAAGCAAGACCAGGGATCACAACTAGTTCAATAACAGGAAAAAACACAGATAAATAGTTGAGGCCCACAGAGAGAGATCTCTAGAGGTTTCTATCTTGGGTCTTATGCTTGGGTCAACAAAATTATTAATGATTAATACAAAACAAAGGATACTTCATTTGCAGATAAAACAAAGCTGTTTTTTATCTGCTACTAATATATATGATCACTAAATGAGATTTTTAAACCCCTATGGAGGACTCATAATCCAAAATCAATTAAATGAAATTTAGTGTAGCTAGATTTTTTAAAATGTATCAGTTACACATAACAATTGCACCTAAAAAGTTACAGCTGAAGAGCATTTTGATTAAGAGTAAAATACATGAAAATGGTTTAGGTTTCAATTGTCTACAGTCTCAATAAGAGTCAATAATACAATGTTGTTGGCAAAATAAAAGTTCACTTCTGGCATCACAACTTTAAAGGAATAGAAAAAAATTTTGCAAAGCAAAAGGCCCAAAACATGCCACATAAAAGGAACAGCTGAAAGAACCAAATAGATTTAAACCTGGGGAAAAAAATCAAGAACATTATGATGGGACTTGTCAAATACATAAATGGTTACAACATAGAAAGCAAAAATATCTTTATGGGTCTAAGATAATAACTAGCATTATGTACATGTTACAGTAAAAGATTTTAATTGTTTTAGAAAATGAACTATACAAAGATGGAGAGACTAGACTGTGATATAATAAACATCACAGGAAGTACTTTAACAAGGAATGGACACAGGTGACTGAACTTAGCAATCTCTGGTGTCACTATTAATGCTCTAATACTAAACAAAAGATAAATAACAAAAGTGAAAGAGAAAAACAATGGGACTCATTTGAAAAAGGAGACTAAAAAAGAAAAATAAATACCTAAGAGAGCTGGCAAATGGGGAGATACTTGGTTAGATTAATTAGAGTAAAAATAAACTTCAAGTAAAAATATACAAGGTATATGTAACAATAGTTTAACTAAAACACCTAATAAACAACAGGAAAGGAAATGAAGTTAAGGGCAACCCACAGTCGTAGCATGTAAATATGGACAACAAAAAGGAATGAAAAATAATGTGGTAGTCACAGCTTTGACCAGGTTAGTCCAATTAGGTTATAGGCAGAAAATCCTTATAGATGAAGCACAGGATAAAAACAACAGTTTGATTTAGGAGGATAATTAGCCCAAAGCAAAAAAAAGTTCCATAAGATAAACCCAAGAGAGTAAGGAAAAGGAATTTAATTAAATGCATGTGTGTATGAATGTGTGGTGTTCGTGTGCACACATGTAAGCACAAAATGAAAAATAACTAGTTGAGATGAAAAAGGAGTAAAAATCACCCTGTAGTTTATAATTAAGCACATAAGAGATACACTACATGAACAGAAGAATTATGAAGAATTAGTACTTAAACAATTACCATGTGCCAAGTAGGTACTAGAATTATAGGGGGTGGTCCTCTTAGCAAGTTATATAAATGTCTAACCACTATGCTATACACCTGAAACTAATATAATATTGAATGTCAACTGTAATTGAAAAAATTTTTAATTAAAAAAATGGTTACCATGGCCAAACTATTGATCTTTAAAATAAGTAAAATTACTCTGAAAAGCATAAACAAAAACAAAAAAGTTAAAGAATTAGCAAAATGGTAAAATTACCTAATTATTTTTACCTGTTATTTATAGAAACATTTAAAATCTATGGCAAAATTTTCATTTACAGTAGAAAACTAAATTAACACAATATGGCTAATTAACCCAGTTTAAGTGACTGATCACTGAAGGACCCTGTTTCTCAGTCTTTTTTTGACTGAAGAAGTTTACTTTCTAAGCTAAGTAACTTAAAAAATAAACATGAAGGTATTAACAAAGTCATATGCTTTATTTCATTCAATTTATAGCATATTTCAGTCTACCATCTTTCTTTGTTATTCTAGCAACAGTCCAGATATTAAAGGCACTAGACTTCAAAGGATGGTAAAAATATGGATATACTAAAGGATCCTATGACAAGAGCACCATTGCGGCTCCTCCCCATTTCTTCTCAAGATTTCAGAGTTTTGGCTGCTAATTTACCAAGTCAAGAGCAGACAGAAGATGCCTCCCCAGAAATGTGTTTTAGAAACAAAATAGAAAAAATAACAATAAGGCTAATTCGCCAATAGCTATCTTAAATAACAGCTTCACTTTAAGCTTACAGTAAGAATTTTAAGCTTCCATCCTGGCTGGTGTGGCTCAGTGGACTGAGCTCCTTCTGTACTGTGAATCAAAGGCTTGCGGGTTTGATTCTCAGCCCAGGGCACGTGCCTGGGTTGTGGGCCATGTCCCCCAGTAGAGGGCACTCGAGAGGCAACCACACATTGATATTTCTCTCCCTCTCTCCCTCCATTCCCTTCTCTAAAAATAAATAAATAAAATCTTTTTTAAAAAAAGAATTTCAAGCCTCCATTTTATTCATGTTTTGTTTAAAAGGCTTCACAATCAGTTTCCAAAGATACTGTATTTTCCTCCTCTTAATCAAATCATTAACAGATTTGGGCTTCAGTCAAACATATCAAAAAAAATGTGTTCCTAAAAGGTATCTGGTTAATTTTGGTTATTATTGTCTGTGCATGCGAGCATCCATTAGAACTTAGATGTAGTTTACCTTCTTGTTGGAAGAGAAGGTGGGTGGAAGAGGAGGAGGAAATACCAAACTGTTAACACTGAACTCCACAGTAAAACTTTCAGTTACCTGGAACTATTCTGAAAACATTTTAAGCACTAAGGTAATATATAAGTGCATGCCCACTCATACGCATACATTAAAAAATATATTTTTGGAAGCCCCACTCTACCTAGCTCTAAAATTAGAAGACAAAAAAACAGGAGAAGTTAAAAAAGAAAAAAAAATTCTAGACTTTTCTTATTTCTGTACCTTGGCTTATAATTCCATCTACTTAGAAGATCCTTTTCCACTTAGAGAAATCTGAAATGAAAGATAAGCCCAAGTATCATTTCTTCCATGACATGTTCTTCCATCCCCAGAGTGAGAATCTCCCTTAACTTGATCTGCTCATGTCATGTTAACTCATTTATGACATACTGATTCTTGTATCAAAGTTCTATTTTACATATGCTATATTTACAAACTGATAAAGTTATTAGTTTGGAGCAAATACATATACATACTCTACCTTGGTGACAGAGATATCTTTCTATCTAACACAGTGCCTTGGATATAGAAGGCAAGAGGCACTTTTTTGTGAATGAACTCAACTGCAGGTGGTAGAATCTACAAAGGTAATAGAAGAAAATTTCATTTATTTATTCCAAGGTACACTGAGCAACTCAATCAGGAGGACATGACTGCATACAGTGCTGTGCTTATCCAGGCACTCCAATTTTAAAGAAAACAAATTAAAGGTTGCAAAAGAATAAACCTAAGGTAGGTTTAACTCTAAATTCCATAAGGCTATACCTTATATATAAGGAAAACCACTGATATTTTTCATGAAAAATATACTATCAAATATATAGATATAACCTAGTGACAAAAGATTAAAGAGGTTAGACTGGCACAGGAACTAGCAGAAAATATGGGAGCATGTGACTTCCCAACATGCTTAAAAACCTATCTCTTCAATGATGAATTAGAAATGTCATGTGGACTGCAACTTGAAATAATTCAAAAAATGAGTGTGTGCATGTGCATGATGATCATTATACTTTCAACTTTTCTGTAAGTTTGAAAATTTTGAAAAGAAAAAGTTCTAAAAAATTTATCTTTTACAACACCTATAAGGCAATCTGACTCAGTACACTCTCATCAGTGTAGCCTGTAAAAGAAAAAAAGAAAAGGTCTTTAAAATACATACTTCTATGTTGATGGAAAGAGTAAGTTTTGCTTCTTTCTGGAGAGTAGCTTCTACTACTGACACTGGAACCAGATCTGCTGTGTGGAGAATCCTTTCTGCCTACAGATGAGTCTCTGAAAAAAGGAGTTTCTCTTTTATGAGGAGACCGGTCTCTGGCATAATGGGAAGTGTAGCCACTCTTTCTTCTAAAGCCATCTCTCATGTCCCTTTAAATAGAAAAGAAAAGAAGTTAATATTCCTGTACCCTCTGTATACAAACACAAATGGCAAAAGCTCTGATTACAAGATACTCTAAGTTGTAATCTTGATTCCCTTTTCTACTACCACCTAACTTCTGAAATCAGTCCACAAAATGAAGCATTATCAGTGAAATATGTTTTAGAATGCATCATTTTGTCACAGTTCGGGATAGAATCTAGTGTTGAGTGCAAAAGTTACTTTATTTTAAGCAAGCAAATAAATTTTAAAATGTAAAAAAATACAGTGATATAGTCTCTACTTCTTTTTGCCATTAACAATATACCACACAGCCACGACACTCTCAAAGACACCTAGAGGATGCCAAAGATTTCCCAATGAGATATTTCATGGCCGATTATTCCCTTCTAAGTACAGTATATACTGATTTTCAAATAGCGCATTTTTGCACCCTACATGACAATTTGGCTATGCCTACAGACATTTTTGTTGTCACCACTAGAGAGGAAGGGGTACCACTGGTGGGTAGAGGGCAGGGACACTTCTAAAACCTTACAAGGCCCAGGGCAGCTCCCACACACACAGCAATAAACTATCCAGCCTAAAATGTTAATAATGCCAGGGCTGGGAAACCCTGATATATGCCTATTAAATCTTTGCTTTCTGAATTTATATCGTTAGTATATAGATTGTTACCAATCTCTAAAACCCAACATTTTATAAATCACTTTTATTTTTACAAATTAAATTTCTTTATTAAGCATACCATTAATTCAAAGCAGAAAGTAAGCCCAAGTAGTAAAACTTTAAAAAGCAAACCATCTTTAAAACAAAGCAAATCAAATTTAATGAAACTATCAAAACTTGAGCTTCCATTTAAAAGAACAGTTGAAGACAAGATTTTTTAAATTGAATATTTAGCAAATGTACCTCCATTTTAAAATGAAAGAACTTCAAATTTCAGACAGAAGAATACTAAAAGACAAACCAATGGCATGAGATTTCAAATGCTCTAGAATAATTTCAGCATATTGATTAGCAGTCCCATATCAGCTAATGACAGCAATATATGTATATAAATATATATATTTGCAGATACATTAAAGTTTCTCTGGGCAAAAGGAGAAAACAGCTAAAACTCATTTATGATTAATAAACTCAAATACTAAATCATTAAAGACTTTCTAATATATTCAAGCTTCATCACTAAGACTATAGGAATCATATCAATATCAATGAGCGCCACAGTGGCTATATACAAGGGTGGACCCCAAAAAACCGGATTTACAAAAAGTTGTTTATTCTTACATGTTTAAATTGCAGTCACCTTAAGTACTCTCCATTTGATGCAATACACCTATCAAGATGGTTTTTCCACTGCTCAAAAGTACATTGATTTTGATGCCTTTTAATGCTCCTGCTGTTAATTTGTTTCACGTCTTCCACATGGGCAAAGCATTTCCCTTTGAGGACATTTTTACCCGAGGAAACAAAAGTCTCGCTAGGGACGAGATCAGGTAAACAGGGAGGGTGGGGCACCGGGGTCATTTTTGGTCAAAAACTGGTGAACACCCAGGACAGTGTGGGCAGGTGCACTGGTAAATCACCCATCATGAAATGGGCAAACATGTTCAAAAAGTCTTCAACAAATTCCCTGAAGCCGCACGCAGCCTCTCACACCACCACCAGCTGGTACATTGATACAGATGGGTTTCTAGGACACTCACCTAGTGGGGGAAGCCTGTACAAGGGGTCCACCCTCCAGAGGATAATTGTGGGTTTTTTAGGGTCCCCCTTCATATTTATTACACAGGTTTTAGGAACTATACCAGGTTCTAGGGACCCAATGGTAAACCAAATATATGCAGTCTCTTCCACCATGGGCTCTGAGGTTAGTCTGAAAGGTTGTTAGAAAAAACAAAACAAACCATAAGACATGTGAATGCAATCAAGAGTGCATGCAGGGAGACTAACTGGTATCCTATTCAGTACAGGCACAAGACAGTGGTAGCTTAAATATGGAAGCAACAAGAAAGGGGTGACAAATTTAATATGCACAAGAACACACCTTGGTAGATTCAATGGCCCATGGCAAATGTTTAACAACTGCATGTGACAAGAAATATCAGGCTGATTTCCAGAATTCTGGGGAGATAGGTTATTGAAATGAGAAAAGAAAATTTTGAGAAATAGGAACAAGGTGGGGGAATCCATATTTTAGACTAGAACACGTTAAATTTGAAAAACTCATGCAACACCTTGGTGGCAACTAGAGATGACTGATGCTAAAAATCAGAAAAAAATTTTGGTTATAACAATAAATTTGTCTACAGATAGGCAGTTTTTAAAGCCTTGAATATGGATGAAAACAAATGATAAAGAGAGCAGAGGGCCCAGAATTTAGGACAAGAAAATTACCCCACTGAAAGAGAAACAGGCTGTCTGGAAATGAAAGAGGATGGCCACAGAAACATGAAGGACACTGGAAAGTTGTCAAGGAAGCCAAGGCAAGAGTGCTCCAAGAAAGAGAGTAAAATTTTTGTATACTGAAATTAAACAAGCTCTTACTGTTAAATTACTTTAGGGATAAAAAAGAGCAGGCCCACGTTGAAAGGAAAGATTGCCTAATTTCTCTGGGGGGAAAGGAAAGAAGAAATGCTGAACTACAGTTTCCTAATCCTGACACCAGGTGGCAGTAAAATCATAACAGAACAAATAGTCCGTAACTATCAAGTGTGGCCTGGACGGATGGATAACTTGGGGAAAGCACACGTCAGATTTTAAAACCTCAGAGCAGAATAGTATCTCTCCTCCTTGTCCATTATTCAGAAAAATGTTATACCCTGACACAGCAATTGTAACCTTCAACATCATTTCCAAACATCATATTTTTAATGCAATCTACAGAAAAAGTCAGTAAACAGATTCGAAGACAACCTTTCATAAGTAAAACATTAAAAAATAAATAAATAACGCTTAGAAAAATGAATCCGAGAAAGCAAGGATAGCATAAGGAGCCTCTGGAACAACTTCAAACATACCAACATTAGCATCATAGGGGTGCCAGGAGGAAAAGAAAAAGAGCAAGAAATTGAAAACTTATTTGAAAAAATAATGAAAGAAAACTTCCCTAATTTGGTTAAAGAAATAGACATACAAGTCCAGGAAGCAGAGAGTCCCAAACAAGATGGACGCAAAGAGGACCACACCAGAACACGCAATGATTAAAATGCCAAAGATTAAAAATAAAGAGAATCTTAAAAGCTGCAAGAGAAAAGCAGAGTTACCTACAAAGTAGTTCCCATAAGGCTTTCAACTGATTTCTAAAAAGAAACCTTGCAGGCAAGAAGGGGCTGGCAAGAAGTATTCAGACTGATGAAAAGCAAGGACCTACAACATAGATTACTCAATCCAGCAAAGCTATCTTTTAGAATGGAAGGGCAGATAAAGTGCTTCCCAGACAAGATTAAGCTAAAGGAGTTCATTATCACCAAGCCCTTATTATATGTAATGTTAAAGGGACTTGAACGTAGATGTATGACCCATGGCCATAAACTAAGGAGGGGGACTGCCACAGGGAATGAGGGTACTGGGTAGAGGGGGGCAAAGGGGAAAAATTGGGACAACTGTCCCAATTTTAACCAATAAAAATATATTAAAAATATAGCATAACCAATAAAAATATATTAAAAAATTACTTTTGATAATAAATATTTAAAGGTTTTTTTCTCTCACAATTTTTCTTAAATCTTTGGTGCCTGCTACTCTACCTATGCAACTAAACACTATCAGAGACAACTTAATGAATAAACAGAAAATAGTTATTACTAGAAAAACTTTACATCTTCTATTGTCCTTGCTTTAACAGATGAAAGGCTTAATTATGTCCCGATTTATGCTAACTATAACACTGTAGAAGCTCTCTTAGGCTTTTCTGCTACCTTAGGACATATCTTGCTAACGGATATGCAAAATAAACTGAGATAAAGCACAGATGCTCACAGGCACAATTCAAAGCTATGGTGGCTTGATTCTGAGACACTGAGTGTAATTACAGGGAAGGAGCTTGGTGAGGCCACTCTTACTACTCAGGGTGTAGGCTGCGTCTATAATGGCTTGCTGCAGGGAAAAAAAAAAGGCGAATGCTATTTTCTGAGTCAATTTATAAATTGGTCAAAAATTGAATAGACATATCTCTAAAGGTATACAAATAGCCAACAAGCACATGAAATGTTCATTATCACTAGTCATTAGGGAAATGCAAATCAAAACCACAGTGAGACACTTCACACTTAACAGGATGGCAATAATAATAATAATAATAATAATAATAATAATATAACAAGTGTTGGGAATATAACAAGTGTTGACAAGGATGTGGAGAAACTGGGACTCTTGTACATCACTAGTAAGAACGTAAAATAGTACAGCCATTATGGAAAACAGTTTGGTGGTTCCACAAAAAGCTAAACATAGAATTACCACATGAGCCAGCAATTCTATTCCTAGGTATGCACCCAAAAGATACGAAAACAGGAACTCAAAACTGATACTTATGCACCAATGTTCACTGAAGCATTATTCGTAACAGGTAAAAGGTGGAAATAACCCAAATATCCATTAGAAGATGGAGAAACAAAATCTGATATATACATAGAATGGAGTATTATTCACCCACAAAAAGAATGAAGTTCTGATACACGCTACATGAATAAACACTGAACACATGCTAAGTGAATGAAGCCAGACATAAAAGGACAAATATTGTATTATTCCACTTATATGAAATATCTAAAATAGGCAAATTCATAAAAACAAAGTAGAATGGTGCTAGCCAGGGGCTAGGGGTAAGAAGAGACAAGTAAATCTTAAAAGGTATAGCATTTCTGTTTGGGGTGATGAAGTTTTGGAAAATAGTAGTAATAGGTGCACAACATTTTAAATGTAATTAATGCCAGTATATTTTATGCTTGAAAATGCTTAGCCCTGGCTGGTATTGGCTCAGTAGATTGAGTGCCGGCCTGTGAAACAAAAGGCCACCAGTTCAATTCCCAGTCAGGGCATATGCCTGGGTTGTGGGCCAGGTCCCCAGTTGGGGGCGCCTGATGGGCAGCCAGTCAATGTGTCTCTCGCACGTCAATGTTTCTCTCCTCCTCTTTTCTCCCTTCCTTCCTCTCTCTAAAAATAAATAAATATTTTTTTAAAATAATGGTTAAAATGGCACATTTTATGTTATATGCATTCTACCACAACAAAGTATATATTTTTAAAATACAAAAGCTATCTTGATGGAATTCAGTGGCCAAATTTGAGCATCAAAAAAATGACAGCAACAAATTATTACACACTGAATAAAATATGAATCCATATGTCTACACTGATATAAACAAATGTTTGTTTGTTTAAGGAATATGGGGAAAAGTGAAATCTCCTCCTCACACAGAATGCCTGCATAATATTGAATATAGAAAGAACAGTCTAATTACGAAATCACCCATTAGAAACCATCATATTAATACTCAAATCTTGCAAGAAACATTAATGGATATTAAAACCAGTGATGAAGAGTAACATCATATAGTTTCAAACTATCTCCCCAAAAAACATATTAATTTTACAGGAGGCGAACTTCAGAGTGAAGAAATTTTGCAGGCTCCATCTTAATCAAGTGATAAAAGTCACCACCACCAATAAGGGAACAAATCAACAAGTGCAACTTAACAGGATGCAAGGAAGAGTACAGCATCACTTCTGGGACTGCCCCAGCAAGAACGACAGCAGCAAAAACCACATAACCAGAATCTAATCATCAAGAAACATTAGACAAATTTAAATTGAGAAACATTCTACAAAATGTCTGCCCTGTATTCATCCTGCCAAAAACAAGGAGTCATAAAAGTCAAAGAAAGACTGAGGAATTGTTCCAGATTAGAAGTCTACAAAAATATGACCTATGAGCTCAGTTTTAAAACACACAGGGGCACTGTTGGAGCATTAATGGGGTCTCTGATAAAGACAAGTTCTTTATTCTTGTTACTTTTTTAATTTTAACATTGTTTCAAATCAAATGTTTTCAATGTTTAATATTTTCTTCCTACAAATAAAGAATTGCAGGTGAGTTAAAAGTAGATCTACAGTTGTGACTCTGCCAAAGTTTACTCTTGTATTGTTATTAATTCTTGTACTATTTTCCCTATGAACTGTAAGCCTACTTTTGCCCCACCCTGTATTATATACACCCACTGACAAAACAAAAACACTGACTAGCATGGTTTGCCTAATCGCTCTCAGAACCTTATTCTCTTAAACGACTACACTCTGCAAGGTTTACAACGCAGTGATTTTTTTTTTCTGAAACAGCAGCTATTTTCTATTCAATCTTTTAGGTAGGAGCTCTTCAATGAGCCCACCTGATAGGGAACTACTTATAGTCAAAAAGATACCAGTAAAACCTAAAGCTTTAGTGTTATTTTTAAATTTTTATATATTGATTTTATAGAAAAAAGGAGGGAGGGGGAGAGGAAGAGAGGAACATCAATTTGTTGTTCCGCCTATTTACATGATCAGTGGCTGATTCTTGTATGTACCTTGAAACGGGATCGAACCTGCAACCTTGGCATATGGGGAGAATACTCTAACCAACTAAGCTACCCGGCCAAGGGCAAAAGCTACAGCTATTGTGATAGTATAAAACCTGAGACATTACTGAAGACATTCAGACATCAAAGTGAAGGTGCAGGAAGGTGTTGAAGTGGAAGCACAATCTAATCCACTATTAACACTTTATTTTCTTTATAAAAATTGTATTTTTAAAAATCTGTTTACTATCTATAATCCATACTAAAATGTAGACTTCATGAAAGTGGGAGTTTTTTTATCCTCAAGGACTAGACAAGAACCCAACATATATCATTTAGTTATTTGATAACTATTTACCAAATGAATGAATATATCATGTAGAATAAACTCTATACCCTGAAAACAGAGAATACACCTTATTTAATGCCATTATACAACTAAGGAAACTGATCACCTAATGACCAATAAATTTTAAATAGTAGAATAAGAACATGGGAAATATTCTCTGATCACAGAATAACAAGAATATGCTATCTCAGAATCAGTATAAAATTGCTATATATTAGAATCATAGAATATAGTTATAGCAATGCTTAGGGAAGATACTGGGTTGGCCAGAACGTTCATTTGTTTTTTTCCTTAAGATGGCTCTAGTAGGGCTTAGTTGTCTTAAATTTCATTTGCAACAATTTTCTTAGATTGTATTGTCACAGCTGTCATATCAGCATGCACTTACAAACAAAACCAAAATTGGTGAGTTTCCATGTAGCCACTTCAATGTTGAAGATATGAGAAAACATACAACATTTTCAGGGTATTATGCTTTATTATTCCAAGAAAGGTAAAAACACAACTGAAACACAAAAAAAGAGTCACGCAGTGTATGGAGAAGGTGCTAACCAAATGTGTCAAAAGTTGTTTGCAAAGTTTTGGGCTGGCGATTTCTCACTGGATGATGCTCCACAGTCGGGTAGACTAACTGATGTTGATAGCAATCAAATAAAGACATTAATTGAAAACAATTAACATTCTATCACACGTGAGAGAGCCAACATACTCAAGATATCTGAATCAACAAAGTTATTCATGAAAATTAAAAATGTGTCATTTATTTTACAGAAAAAAACCATATGAACTTTTTGGCCAACCAAATATCAAAACTCTAGTTAATAAGAAGGAAGTAAAAATAAACTAAATATCCAAATTAAAGTGTTAGTTTTTTTTAAATTACAGAAGTGTAACAGGCTTTTAAAAGGCAAATTGAAAACATCTACTAAAATTTAAAATGCACATGCTCTTCATCAGAAATTCCACTTTTAGCAATCCAACAGAAACTAAAATACTGCTTCTTTTTTAATAAAGATTTTATTTATATATTTTTAGGGAGGGGAAGGGAGGAAGATAGGGAGAGAAAAATCAATGTGTGGTTGCCTCTCATGCGCCCCCTACTGGGAACCTGGCCACAACCCAGGCATGTGCCGTAGGCCGGGAATCAAACCAGCAACTCTTTGGCTCACAGGCTGGCACTCAATCCAGTGAGC
The DNA here is from genome assembly GCF_021234165.1 of Pteronotus mesoamericanus. Classification (NCBI taxonomy): domain Eukaryota; kingdom Metazoa; phylum Chordata; class Mammalia; order Chiroptera; family Mormoopidae; genus Pteronotus; species Pteronotus mesoamericanus. The sequence goes on from NW_026555310.1 coordinate 10,543,792, forward strand.
CACACCAGCCAGGGCCCAAAGTACTGTTTCATACAGACATTATGTACTTGAATTTATTGCAGTGCTGTTTTGTACTGGAACCGGAGTGAATATTCATCAATAGGTGAACAGCTAAATTATTTGGTATATTCACATCATGAAATATTACTTGGCCATCAAAAATAATCAAATTAAAGTTAAACCAAATAACTTGGAAGGACTTCCAAAAGCCTCTGAATGAGAAAAGTATCTTAAAGAAAAGTATATATAACATGATCTCATTAGCAACAATCAAATACCCCAAATGTTTAGGAATATAGAGAACACATACCAAGATGTTAATTTAAGATCGTCATGGGGATTGGGGAATCACATATATGATTCTACATCATTTACATAAAGTTATATATCCACAAAGGAAAAAATAAAACGCTAAAAATAAAAAAGACAGGAGACAATAAAGACATAAAGGAGAAATTATTTAAAAAACTAAAGAAAATAAACTAACTAAAACTTAGGAACTGTTTCTTTGGGAGGAATTATAAACCATTTGCTAATCTTCTCAAAAAAGTTTTTTGTAATAGTTTTGCTTTTTATACTTAGGTCTTTATTATACCAGATATTTATTTTTACATACCAGGCTTCCAATTTTACTATTGTATGATTGTTTGCTTCCAGGGAAAGAGAGGCTGGTTTGCTTCCTGCTTGCTACAAAACATAGCAAGCTCTGGACCCTGGGTCCTTGGCTGAGGTGCATCCATCCATGTGCATAGCCACCATTTCTGCCCATCACACATCACTGTGCGGGACTTGAGGGCAGTGAGCCAGCACTAATATACTTACCATATGCCACTGCTGGCTGCTGTTCTGGAAGTAAAAAACTGCCTTGTCCCAATCCACTGAATCCTATTGCCTACTTTTGACACTAAGGATATTTTGTGGCAGCTGACTCCTTCCTACTCTCCTCTATGATGCTGATGTTCTTCTCTGACAATTCATAAGAGATCTTAAAAGGACCCTTTATTACTTTTAACACTATTATTATGAAGTCATTAAAAAAAACCTATTAATCTAGTTAAATCTATATTTTTTTCCCCATTATCAAATGCGTTTATAAGTAAACAAAACTCACAATGGATTGATGGCCTTCCAAAATGTGTTTTCCCAACAAAATTCTACAGATCAAAATAAAGGAACTGAGAGAATACCTTATAGTAGGCATCACTTTGTAGTGACTCGAATATTCTGGGGGGTGGAGGGAAAGCCTTACCTTCTAATTAAGCAAACATATACCTTAAAACCCACTAAGAGTAATTTATTAATTTGATAAGAATATATCAATAGTTCAAATATTTTTAAATATATATTTTTATTATCAGTTACAAAATGTCAATAGACACAGAACACAAAACACTAGCTATTAGTGCTATTGTTATATTATAGTCTCAAAAATACACTGTTTGTTGCTTTCAAAATTTTAAACCCTAATAAAAAACATTCCATCTATGTTCCTTAAGGTTAGATTTTTTCCATGCCCAAATCACTTTATAATGTTTTTATTTTTTGATTACTGTTGACATACATTATATTAGTTTCACATGTACACCTTGGTGGTTGGGCATTTACATAATTACAAAGTGATCACCCTGATAAATCTAGTTCCCATCTCACACCATACATAGTTATTACAATATTACTGACTACATTCCCCATCCCTATGACTATTCTATAACTCCCAATTTGTACTTCTTAATCCCTTCACCTTTTCTACCCATCCTCCCAAGCCCCTTACCATCTGGCAACATCAAAATGCTCTCTGTATGAGTTTCTGTTCTGTACGTTTGTTTAATTTGTCTTTTAGATTCCACATATAAATGAAATCACATGGCATTTGTCTTTCTCTGCACAGCACAGCATCCTCTAGGTTGCTGCAGAAGACTTCATTCTTTTTTTATGGCTGAGTCATATTCCACTGTACATATGCACCACTTCTTTTCTAAACATTCATCTATTGATGGACAATTTGGTTGCCTCCATATCTTGGCTATTTTAAATAATGCTGTAGTCAACATATGGATGCATGTCTTTTCAATTTAGTATTTTGAGTTCCTCTAGATAAATACCCAAAAGCGGAACTGCTGGGTCCTCCATTGTCTCTTGTTACAGCCTTTGTTGTAAAGTCTGTTTTGTCTGGTATAAGTATTGCTACTACAGAGTTTTGTTTGTTTGTTTCCATTTTCATGAAATACTTTTTCCATCCCCTTACTTTTAGTCTGTGTCTTTCCATCTGGAGTGAGTCCCTCGTAGGTAGCATATGTAAAGGTCTTCTTTTTTATCCACTAAGCTACCATCTGCCTTTTGATTAGAACATATAATCCATTTCTGTGCATTTAAACTGTTGATATGTATTTAATGCCATTTTATTATTCATGTTTGATCATTTTTCTTCTTCTCCTTAAAGAAGACTGTTTAACATTTCTTGTAATCCTGGTCGTGGTGAACTCCTTTAATTTGTTCTTGTCTGGGAAGCTCTTTATCTGTCCTTTGATTTGAAATGAGAGCTTTGCTGGACTGAGTAATCTTGGTAGTAGGTCGTTCCTTTTTTTTATCACTTTGAATATGTCGTGCATATCTCTTCTGGCTTGCAAAGTTTCTGCTGAGAAATCAACTGACAGTCTTATGGGAGCTCCCTTATAGGTTACTGCTTTTCTCTTGCTGCTTTTAAAATTCTCTGTCTTTGACTTTCTGCATTTTAATTACAATGTCTTGGTGTGGGCCTCTTTGGCATCATTTTGTTTGCAACTCTGTGCACTTCCTGGTTGTGTATGTCCTCTTCCTTCATAAGGTTAAGGAAGTTTTCCATCATTATTCTTTCAAACAAGTTTTCAATTCTTTGCTTTCTCTCTTCTCCTTCCAGTACCCCCATGGTGTAAATGTTGGTATATTTGAAGTTGCCCCAGAGGCTCCTTATACAATACTATCCTCATTTTTTTTGATGGGGAAGAGGGGCGGATTTTTTTTCTTTTTGTTGTTCTGATTGGGTGTTTTCTGCTTCCTTATCTTCCAAATCACTGATCTGATCCTCTGCTTCATCTCCTCTACCACTGACTCCCCATAATGTTTTCTTCATTTTGGTTACTGTATTTTTCATTTATGACTGGATCTTTTTTATGCTTTCTGTTTCCATTTTTATGTTTCCTATCTCTTTAAGTTCTCATTGAGTTCCTTTACTCATCCCCTAGGTTCATTGCAAATCTTTATAACCAGTGTTTAGACCTCTGCATCTGGTAAACTGCTCATTCCCATTCTCTTTAGTTCTTTTTCCAAAGTTTTGTTCTGTTCTTTCATTTGGGACATGTCTCTCTGTCTCCTCATTTTGGCTGCCTTCCTGTAAGTGTTTCTACTCATTAGTAGAGCTGCTATATCTCGTAGTCTTGGTAGAGTAGCCTTATGTAGTAGGTGTCCTGTAGTGGCCAGTGGCACAGCCTCCCTGGAAACCCAAACTGTGCACTCTAGGTGTGCCCCCTCCACCCCTCAACCCACGGCTGTATGCACCCTCCTGTTGTAATTGAGCCTCAACTGCTGTTAGCACATCAATGGGAGGGGCTTACCTCCAGGCCAACTGGCTGTAAGGACTTGTTGAGACTATAGCAGAGGACTAGCTGAGCAGGGGGCCAACCTCACAGAGCAGAATTCGCTTCAGGAGGGCTCTAGTGCCAAATGAGTCTATCCTTTGAGTGTGTCACTTGTGGAGGTGGTTGAGTGGTGCTCTAGTGCGGTCTAAAGCTATCCATGGTATGCACTAGCTCTGGTGCTTCACGGGAGGGAGAGGTCAAAATCAGCCCCTGCCTGTGCCCTGCCCGGGACTACCCGCTATGAGCTACAGAGCAGTCTGCAGGTGGCTGTTGCTTGTGCTGGGCTTAGAAGTATGCAGAAGAGGCCAAGCTGCGAACCAATGCTGGCTGCCATTACTGCCAAGCCTAGGGCCACTTGGCAAGAGATATGGGGCACACCAGAACAGGTGCTGTTTGTCTGAGGTTTGTGAACCTTTGAAAGATTTTAGTAAAGTCTGTAGCATGAGCCAAGAATGGCCACTTATATGGAAAAGCCACTGGGCCGGGCGGGGTCTCAGGGAATCCCCAGCAAGGGCTGATGGAGAGAGTCAGATATGGTGCCAGCTCTGTAGCAGGCAGGCTCTGCAAAGGAAAAATGGCCTCTGCTTGCACTTCTGTCTGGGATAAATCTGCCTCACCGCCCTCATCCCAAAGCCACACAATTCAGTTCCTCTCCATATAACCCTGGCAACTTTCTCATTGCTAGCCCAGCATTAAAGATCAGTACAAGTGAGTCCGTGCACTAGCCCTTAGAGAGAAACACCTGGGTCTCCAGAAGCCCTGTGTCTCACTCAGCCACAATCACCACTGGTTTCCACAGCCAGAGATTATGGGGCTTACTTTCCTGGCACTGGAACCCTGGCTTGGGATGCCTTCTTCCATAGGAGCGACCTCTGCAGCTGAGGCAGTCTTCCCAATTTTTAACCATCATACACGGGTGTGGAACCAACATCTCTGCTCCTTCTACCAGTCTCTAGTGACTTCTTCTTTATATTCTTAGTTACAGGACTCCTTTTTAGCTAGATTACAGGCAGTTCTCAATGATGATTGTACTGTAATTTAGTTGTAATTCTGATGTGGTTTTGGGAGGATATAAGTACCTCATTTACCTACTCTGCCATCTTGACTGGAAGCCCCGTTGAGGTTAGATATCTCAGTGAATCAAGTATCAAAAAAGTTATTATTTTCATCTTTTTACCTGTATTCAGCCTGACGACTTCCAGAATGATCATCTCTTGTCCACTTATAGCCAGAGTCATCCTGTAAAATCAAAAAGTCACTTAGATATTTTTTCACATTATTTCAGTCAAATAGAATATATCTAACAGTACTTCTAGAACCTAGTCTCTAAGACCAAAATAATGTGAGGGCAAAAACATCTTTCTAAATTTCTCTGAACTTAAAAGGCATAAAATAAAAAATATATAAATCATCCATTTCAACAACTAGTTTAGTAAGTTGAGAATTTGTGGTACCATTTATCTCTATGAAAATGCTTCAAGGATTTTGGTAGAAATCGCCAAGGACACATATACCAACATAACAAGAGCAAAGGGCTATTCAAGAACAAAGGGTCAATTTAAATTTAACTAAACAGATGTTTTACAACCTTTCATTTTATTCTTCTTATTCCAAGTTCTGTCATCAATTTTCAGGCTCAAGAAAGAATTTGTTACTTTCCCATTTTTCTCATTCAAGTTTTTATTCCTCACCTTACCTCCCATTAAAAGACATAATTGGAAACAATATAGGAAACCATCCCTTAGTGATAAGCTACATTAGAACAGAATGTGGCCCTGTTAGAAATTACTCAAAGAAAGCAAGCACATTTTGTCCTCTAAGACAGACACATTTGAAAAGATGCAAAGAAAGAGAAACATTTAATAATCCACACCAAATTACTTTAAAATTATACATGGAACAATATAACATGAATGACTTACTATCAGAAACACTGACTCAGCTAAAATAAATACTATTTTCATTTCCTCCTTTAGCATCACATACTCTACTCTTACATAAATAAAATATATTCATCATTTTCTTTAACAACATTAAATATAAACAAGCAAAAGAAAAAACAGCTATAATTAAATATTGTATCATGTAAGTAGTTGCATTATATAACTGAAGTCTAGATAAGAATCAGTGTCAGAAGTCCTAAGCATCTCATGTGGGCTTGTTTGCCTGAAGAGAATTTAAAGAGAAAAATGTTGTGTCCGGTATGAACACAATTTATAACAACAGAAAAAATGACTGCCAAAGCATTATTATGCTACAAGGTTTTAGGAAAAAAATCATGTTCACGAGGATTCATATGCAAATTGGACCACTGAATCTAAAATTCCCTCTCTTAGTTGCAAATGGCCACAGGGTTTTCACAAGAGGGATAACAACTTTATGCAAAGACCAAATTGGTTCTTCCTGAGACTGCCTGAAAGAAGGGATCTGATGGCAAAATCCAATATTTCTAGAAGAGGGAAAACGCATAATGTTTACTTTCCAAAACTGAATCCCTCTTCCTAAAGAAACAGAACATTTAAAAATTAAACAAAATGAAAATTAACTCTATGAAAGGGAAACCATACACACCAAACTTTAAAAGCAAACAAAACACTGAATAATCTCATTACTACTAGAGAATTATCAGGGAAACTATGATATAGCAGTAAGAGAACTGGACTCCCATAGGTTTCCCACCCTAGATAAATCACCTTACCTCCATTTCTTCAAGTGTAAAGTATGAAAACTAATTCCAACGGCCAATGTGAGGTCAAATTTTATCATAAGCATGCTTGAATAAGTACTGTTAATTACAATATTATATAGTTGGGAAGAGGAAGAAAGAGAAAATGTAGGAAAATGGTCTACCAGGGGAAACATGCAAGCTAGGTCAAAGGAACTGCATCACGGAATAGTTTCAATCAAGTTCAATGACAGATTACTGAAAAATTAAAACACACTTTCAGATTACTGCAATATTAAATACATACTTTTTGATTTTTAAAGGTGATCAAGAGAAACAATATAATAGCAATTACTATTGTCAATAGTAATAACAGCAGCTAACATTTTATAAGTGCTTACTATAGGTCAGGTGATGTTTTGAGTGCTGTCTAATCTGAGTTAGTAAGTAGACTTTAATAATAACTATAGCAAAAAATAAAACAAGAGTCTCAACAACCTTAACCCAATCTCATCCATGTCATTTCATCATGCTAAAAATAATCAAAGTAATCGTAAGTGGGCACATCTAGTAAGAGATGGTAACCACCTGCCCATCACTTATTGAGTACCAACAGATAACCTTTAACTGCTTCTGCAAATCCCTGCTAATTTGAGGGATAAAAAAGCAGGCTAGTTGTAATTAATGTCATTTAGATAGAGCTATCCAGAGTGCTTACCCACTTTGACCAGCACCCCAAGATTCTTGTCTACCAGTTCCCATTTGAAAGCTCCAGCAGGCAATTCAACAGAGCATCAAGCAGGAAGTGTTTATTCAACTGCCTTCATGGCCAGTCACATAAATTTCAAAAATTACATGGTTTTTAAACTTATAAGAAAAAAAAAATAACAATTAGTACATGGGCGAAATTTACATACTCCTCTGTGAGGTGGACCACTTCTTCGATCATGAGAAAAACTGCGGCCCTCGTCATAGTCTCGGTAATCAACATGACTGTAATATCTATTGTAGCTTCCTTCACCAGGTCTGTCTAGCAGTGGTGGTTTCTTTGGCACAATATTAACTACTCTATGGTAGCCATCCTAAAACAGACAAAAAGAAATATATAAAAATCACTAATTTCTCTATTTGGTTTTGGAAAGGTTTTAAAAAAGCACAGGAGTTCTTATCCTTAATCAAAGAGAGTAAATGTATAAACAAACAAAAATGCATTAATGAAATAACATGAATATATAACTAATAGTTCTTACCCTTAATCAAATAGAGTAAATGTATAAACAAACAAAACTGCATTAATGAAATAACATGAATATATAACTAATAGTAAAGTCTTCACATGAATTAAAGGAAATAAAATTATTCAATGAAGAAAACCATGTGTTTAAATAAAATAACATGCGGCAATGCAGAAAACCAATCATAAGTAAAAGAAATATACATATTATTGTTTTAATAAAAAATAAACTACAGAAAGTAAAAGTGTTACAATAACTCTAATCCCTAATTGCCTAGGAATTTTAGAAATAAAACCATTTAAGATAGCACACGTCTTTGGTCTATTATTGAAGTACATTGTTCAGAAGAAATGCAAGATTTTCATATATAAGCAACAGCAAACATGGCAGTAATACTGAGGTAGCAAGATCAAGCACTTTTTTTGCTACTTTTCCACAGCACTAGACATAGGAGAGTCTTTGACTTCACCGGTTTGTAAGCAAAATAAAACCCATTTTTAAATTTGAATGGATTTTCAAAACAGTATGTTGTTAATGTTTTAAAGTTTTAGCAATTGAATGGATTATTTGTGGGGTTTAGGAAACTGGACAGAGGGAGAACAAGATGTCTTAAATTAGCAGGTGCTGTGAAATAACTGAACAAAAATGATCATCAATAGTAAGAACTAGAGAGACACAGAGCACATATGTGTAAGTAATTTGGTGTTGAGCACTCATGCTAACTTTCTATCAATAAAAGGTAAGAAAGAGGTGAAAGACACTAGCAAGCTATCAAAGTATATAAGACATGATCAACTAATGAGTTAAATAATCCAGCATTCAACGCTGGACACTTTAGCATCCTAAACTTCAGATTCATTATCTGTGAAATTAGCTAAAAACTAATACCTACCTCATGGGGTTGTTGTGAAAGCTAAATAAAAACAAATTGTAAGGCATTTAGCACAGTAGCATAAACTGAGTGCTCAAAAAATGTTTGCTATTTTGATTACTATTTATATAAGTCTAAGTGAAACATTAAATTCTTCAAAGTATCTATTTCCTTAAATTATTTCTTACCACTAATAACTACAACTATTTGGTTAATAAATTACTACATCCTATTCAAACTTCCCAATAGGTAGGATATTTGCCAATGTTCTGGGAAAAAATAAAATCAGTAGTTCATATCTACTTCACAGCTAAAATATCTACCTAATTTTCTTATATGGCAATAGTTAGGTGGTTTCCTTTTGTGTGCTAGATATTAAGTTATAAGACATATTTTATAAGTTCACATAAAATATAGTACACAAATAAGTTGACTCTTCTAAACACTATCTTGCACAGATTTCAATTAAATGTAAGCAAATACTAAGCTTCCAAAAAATGTCATTAAGCTAAATTTAGCAACATTACAATTTATAGCACTTTCTAATTCAAAATGTTAAAAATGTAGAATTAGTGATTTCTCCAATTCTATGAAACCATAAAATTCCATTCCATAATATCCTTGTTTGTACATGCTTAAAATAGAATGGATGGTAGGGTGAGTATGCTCCAACACTTCTATGAATGGAGAGGAAGCTTCTTACTTTACTAAGCAGCCTGTTCCTCTGTTCAATAGCCACAGTTACTAGAAAGTTATTTCAGGATTTAAAAATGTATATGGTAAAACTTTCAAAGAAGTGAAACTCAAGTCACATTTAGTTATATATTTAACAAACTTTTTACAAAAACAAACAAACAAAAAGCAAAAAACAAAAAACAAAACCTCATAATGACAACTCTTGTATCTAGCAATAAAGATCAAACTAATGTTTCCTTTGTGTTTTAAGAAACTGTTGAAACACAAATACCTTATACCATCTCTGCTCTGTAGGCATCTAATCTTAAAACTCCCTAGCTCTTCAAAAAGATTTAAGGAAATGAAGATGACTACAGGAGTGTGTGACAAAGCAAGCCTATTTTCAGAGACGGTTCATATCTTATCATGATATACCATTCACGGATTTTTTTTCCTTTTCAATAAAATCCATGATGTGTGGCAGAGATTTCAGAATTTTTCTTTCAGAAGTTTATACTACTAAGAAAGTTCAACCAGTATTTTCCATTACCTGTAATGCCAGACCTCAATGAAAGTAACATCACTGAAATTCTTGTACAAATCTCACATTGAGCTATAAACTTGTAATTTTCCTCTCTAAATGCTAACAAAAATACATAAGGCTTCAGATACTGGTATATTTAGCACCTATATTTTAGAAATATCTTAGAAAACAATGGCACTATTACATACAACCAGAAATAAAAATTATGACTTATAAAGTAAAACTTAAAAGGTTTTTAAGGATAACAGGATCATTTTCAATTAACTAAAAATGAACTCAAAGGAATTATTAGGCTGGATACAGATTATGAGGATTACTGTTTCTTTAAAATTACTTATTTTTCAATTTCATTAAAATATTTTTCACATATTTTACCACAAAAAATTGTATTTAAAATAAAAATTTTAATACATAAGCACTACCTCTTAAGCATTCTTATCTTTTAGAGACATACACTGAAATATTTATTTGCATCGGAAATATGGAGTCTTGGATTTACTTCAAAATAATCTGAGAGGGAGAAAAGTAGTGAAGGCATAGACAAAACAAGATTAAACATGACTAGATTATTACGACTTGTATGATTTGACCATGGGGAGTTCATTATATTATTTTGTCTACTTTCATATACTTAGTTTTTGCCCTCATAAAAAGTCAAAACAACTAAAACACATTTACCTACCAGCAAAATATCAATAACTATGTACAATGATACATGTAAATAATCAATGCAACTACATCTTAACACAATTAACTTACACTATAAATGCAAACCTCATAGGCAGAAACCTTTATGGTCTTATTCACTGCGCTATTCCCATCACCTAAAAAGAATATCACTTGACACATAAGCACCACATGTATAACATAGATTCTACTTGGGTATCTCAATTTTGTATCACTTTTGCCACCCCATGGTTTTTACTAGAAAAGTACCTAACAAACCACATCTAACTAAAAATTCTATTATACCAGCATGTTTCTTCACTCTGATCCATTATATTTTGTGACGAACATTTTTACTGTAGCACTTACTGGTTTAATTCTCTTGCTCAATTTTCAATAAAACATTCTGGGTCATTTCAATGCCTTTTGGGAATTATGTAAAATTATTAAGTAATGTAAAATATATTAAACTGGACCTGCCCCAGAATTAGGACACATTGTTAAAGAATGTAGCCAAGAAGTTTACATTTCAAAAGTTGACAAGTTCAACTTTTCTCTCTCTGGAAACAGTGACAACAAAAGGTTAAGTTGTTGTCAGTCAAGAAACTTAAAACACCTACTAGGGCAGCTCTAAAATAACATTACTAAACCTAAACTCAGCAAAGTAACCCAGTAAGATTTTGCATTTCATGCAGTATGTAGTTTTAACATTGGAAAAAAAAAAACTTTAAAAAAACACTGCACTTTAGCTAATGATATGCATGCTTAAGCAATTAAGGAAAGTGTATTGTTGTCCAGTTTACTTTTAAATGCATCCAAAAAATTAGATGAAGTGGAAGAAAAAAGAACATATGGAAAAACACATAGATGATACATCAAGTTTAGTAAAATGTTAATAGTTGAATCTAAGCAGTAATTAAATGGACATCAAATATCAGTATCACTCTGAAATTCAACTTTGCTGTTATGTTTTAAAAGTTTCTTAACAAAATACATCGTAAGGCAAAACACAGAGTTTATTCTTGTACTATTATTTATCTTTTATTGTACTATTTTCCATACAAACAGCTGTAAACCTACTTTTGTCCCACCCTGTATTGATAAAAGTTATACTTACATGGGTAAACTTACATGAAGAGTGACTATATAAAACGATAATAAAATATGGGGCATGAAGGGAATAGGAATTAAAATCTGCATATGAACATTTTAAATAAGTGTTTTAAAGAGAAAAAATAAAATAAAATGAAAGTATTTCATGTAATGAGAGTAGGAAGAAAAGGAATTATTTTGTCACTAATGCACTTTAAACAATATTATATGGGATATGTATATAATTAAATTGCTAAATTAGGTAGACTATTTCAAGTTGGATAAAAGATTTCTGTATTACATTTTGTTTACATTTATATTTGAGAACATGTGGAGCAGATAAATGTCCATATATTCCCTAAAAGGCCTCAGAAATTAACAAAATCATGTTCAAAATTAACTAAAGAATTTGATTTTGATAGCTGAACTCTCTAGAAGAAATAACCAATGACAAAAATTTTAGAAACATCATCCAACCAAAGGAAATATTGTTATGTAACTACTTAATTATAAAACCCAATTATGTAACTGAAAATTAACTGAACATGTTAGAAAAAAATGTTAAAGTGTTGCTGACATCACTACCCTCAATCTTTATAATTCGCACTACTACAAAGATTAAAAATTTACTTAGTAAGATTACTTACTAAGTGTTTGCTAAAAGATGAGGAGGGCTGAAGCAGACAGATGGCTTCAGTCCAATTATATTAGAGTGCACAGAATATATGCTGCAAGTGTTTTGACCCTAGTTTCCAAACTTACAACCTCTAAAAATTCTGAAACTGAAACTTGCCCCCCATTTTTAAAATAAGCCAATGGAAAATGGACATTTTATATTGTAACTCACTAAAATACTCCATGTTACCTGTCTGTCCTCCACCAAGCTAAGATGGACCTCCAAAGAGAATGTTTAGCAGTATCTCAAAGCCATTCTGTCACAAAATCAGATAACCAAGCTCATCAAAATTGTAAGTTATATAGTAAAAAACATGCTTTTAAAAATAAAGACCTTATAGCCCTAGCCAGTGTGGCTCAGCTGTCTGGGGCATAGTCCCATACACTGAAAGGTTGCTGGTTCAATTCCCAGTCAGGGCACATGCCTATGTTGTGGGTTCAATCCCCAGTTAAGGCATGAATGTGAGAAAAACCAATTGATGTTTCTCTCTAATATCAGTCTTTTCTTTCTCACCCCCCCCCACCAAAAGCAATGGAAAAATGTTCTCAGGTAAGGATAAAAAAATAATTACAATAATAAATAAGGACCTTATAGACATCTAGAACTTAAATGCAGATATTCTGTAATAATCAATTTCCTTCCAATGGAGGAATGTACATGCTTACATGTAGATTCTCTTTGGGCTTTATCTCCTATTTACCTAAGTTTAAGACCAAATAAAACTTTCTGTGAAAGCACCTTATAAAAGTAGCTTATTGACATTGAGGATAAGCTTTCCAATACTCAAATTTAGTGTAATTTAATATGGGCATCAAAAACATATGATTGTCCAATTGCCTTTCCAGGTCCATGAAAGCTAGAAGCCCCAAAATAGCTGCTTTTATTAATGAGATCATAATAGTGTAATAGGTACCTTCTCAAATCTCCCCTTCATACTATATATCATATCCAACAGTTCCTCAAATACATTTCTAATGTATCAGAATTGGGAATGAATGAGGCAAAGGGAAGAGTAAGAAAAAAAAGAGAAATGCAGTAAAATTGTTTTTCTGTTAAAGAATAGAACCCAAATATGAAAAATAAAATAGAGCACTATCTCTAACCCAGGTACTAATGACAGTGGGTTTTCATTTTTAAAAGACTCAACCACAGTTTTAGATTTAGAAAATATAATATGTATTTTTAAAACTTTAAGTGTAATTTTTATCGAGGTAGTATATACATACAAAAATTATGCAAATCATAAATGTACTCCTGGATAAATTTTCACAAGTTAGTCACACTGCGTCACTACCACCCAGATCAAGAAATTAAACATTCCTAACAGCAAAAGCCTTCCTGTTCCTGCCCCCAGTCACTACCTCTACCTTCCATAAGTTAACAACTTTCCTGGCTAGTTTTGCCTGTGTTGAAATGGGGGTGGGGGGGTGGGGGGGGGGGTGGTGTGTGTGTGTGTGTGTGTGTGTGTGTGTGTGTGTGTGTGTGTGTCTGTGTGTGTGTGTGTCTGTGTGTGTGTGTGTGTATGTACACACACACACACACACACACATATATAAATAAATACCACACAGGATGTACACCTGGCTTCTTTCTTTCAGTATTACATTTGAGAGGTTCATACATGTTGTTGCATTTGGCAAAATCCCATTCATTCTCATTGCTGTACAATTGTAAATTAATTTATCCACTCTAACTGCTGGACATTCAGATTGTTGCTATTTTGGAATTCTTATGAATAATGCTGCTTATAAACATTCTTGCACATGTCAATATGATATAGCAATATAGTTTTTAAGATAACATTAGCTGATCTCTGCATTATAAGCAAATATTTTAAAATTTTTAAGTGATATTTTTATTAAATCCTTAGTCAGAAATTATAACTTTATTCATTTACATTTTAGTTTTAATGTCACTCATCAAACACTTGAACCTAAGGATTCAGTTGAGTCCTGAAATCAGATATGAATATAAAATTACCTTTTCACCTAAATATAGGTAACAAACACAATAGCAATAGCAGTATTTGTGGCTTCATCACTAACAGAAATCAGATATTTTTATATCAAGTTACTGCTATTGCAAATATCTCAAAAATATCATTTATACTCATTACCACTTTGAAAATAGAGCAATGAAACTACTACCACTAGCTCTCCACTACCTCCTGATATTTAATGACCTACTTAAGTTATATATTCCTACATCACAAAGTTGGTTTTTATAGTTTAATTATTATATTCAAATATAAGTGGTCTTTTAAAAATGCTGTTCTGAGAAGGATCTATAGGCTTCACCAGACTACTAAAGGGATACATGGAACAAAAAAGATTAAGAACCTATGTTTTATTAAACTAAAATGTAGGTGTAATATAGAAGGCATAATTTCCAAAAGCCATTAAAGCTCTATATTACTAATCAAAATAAGGCCCAGCTCACTGGAAAAAATGTACCTGAGTCTTGAGGAAAAAGGAATGTAGAATTACAGGTTTTATAAACTAGCAGAGGCTCATTATGGGGATAGAGAGACCAATCTTATGGAATTAAAAGAAGAAAAAGGAGGAAATGAACCTGTGCAAAGTCTGGGCAAGCAGTTAGAGATAGTTGAGCATAGCTAGTCTAACTTCAAAGATAACTGTGGTCTAAAACTCAACTCTCTCTCTGCTTAATGCTGTTGAAATTATCTTACAAAGGAAAAGAGCCTGTTTCACATTTACACACAAAAAAAGCAGTATAAAATGAAAATGTTTTATTTAGATTTTACCACAGTATCTTCACTGGCTGAGGACTTCTATCAACCTGTCATCTTTACACCAACTCCTGTCATCATCACTGACGTCAGTGTTAAGCGACAAACTGCATTTCTTAACTCTGCATATAAGGATACCTGATGAACTTTAAAACAATACTCATGTCCAGATCCTACCTGCAGATAATTATGACTTAATTACCTGGGATGGGGCCCAAAGATTGGTATTTAAGAGTTCCCTAAGGTGATTTTTAATGTGTATCAATGATTTAAAGCCTGTAATCTAAATCACTGATCCAAAATCTAGCCTCAAAGTTTTCTTTATCTCAACTCCAATTACCTTCACACACCTTCTATTCCCATCACCAGACTCTGAATGTCAATCACCCAGAACTGTTTCATCTTGGAAGCTCTGCATTCTAAAATCCCAGCTACCTTTCTGCCACGGTCTGGACTTCAAGTTCACTAAGCCCTTCCTTTCCTCAGCCCCTCACTTCCTTCAATCCACTGTCCCTCTCCCAGCCTTACTCCCTTTCTTAGACAGCCTATACCACATAATATATTACCTCAATAATTCCCTGGGTCAGAACCTTCATATCTTTATCTGCCTAAGTCCACCACTCATCCTGGAATCTTAAATCAATACAACTTGCTTTCCTCACTCTTAAACTGGGGTACTTAGGTAATAAAGCACACCATCCTACAGACTGGTGCCCCTATAAAATTTATGGTGCACAAACATACTGGCCCTCAGCAAGGCTTATTAAAACACTCCTGGTCAGGAGACATGTGCAATATATGCTCCAAAACTTCAGTGCTGGCCTCAAGTGTTCCTCCACCTCCTCAACTCTGAATAGATAATCTTGCCACCTCTTACTTCAGGAAAAAACAAAGGCTATTAGATATGAATTTTCTCAAATCCATTCTCATGTAATGACCCAACTAATGATCTGGAGGGCCCTTCTTATTGGTCTTCATGACACTGATATAACTGATTATTCCCATCTTAAAACTCTTCCCCAGCTTGTTTGAACCAGTTCCCTTACTAGCAATAGCCTCCTAGCAGGTCTCTCTGCTTCCAGTCTTAACAGCTCTTTAAGCCAATTTCCATTGCAATATGATTTATGATATAACATAGCATGCATACATAATACAGAATGGTATACTAAAGGTTTCATATCATAACTTCTCCCATGATTTCACCATGAGTATTTCCCATTATTGTCTGAAAGTATATTTCTGTATATAAATCTCTACCTACATTTTATGGTTTCTAAAACAGTTTACTGGGTTTTATAAATGTTGTACCATCCAATACTTAGTATTGTTTTAAAGATTACAAAGTTTACATATAAAATACCTCACCTGTAGTAAGCAGGCACTAGTTAAATGTGTAATTACTATAAATTACCACTTAAAGCAAGTTATCCCCTCTTTTTGCCTTGTTTTATAATTTGGACCCCTGCAAATGCGTTAAATTAAAAAAACAAACAACTAATTAGAAAAGAAAAAAAGGCAACCCTTCAAAACTAAAAACAAACTAAAACAAAACCAACTATATATCCAACAATATATCCAATTGATGGCATTATCACAGAGAAATTCTTTTAATTATCTTTGAAAAATAATTCCTAATGTGGTATATCCTGGAGCAGGTAGGGGTACCTAAATACAATTAAAAAAAAAAAAAAAAGAAGTCATCCATTTTCTCCTCCTTGCATTAGTCCCAATCATGTTTATCAATATCACTTGTTTGATGTCCTAGGTAAACTCAAAAATATTTTTATCAAGTTGAAAAAAATTCTAAAATTGGGATTTTAATTAAAAACAAAAATAAAGTAACCTGAAATCACATATAGTGACAATTAAATCTGCTAATTCTGAAATATGGTAAGCCTCTTCATTTTTGCCATCTTAAATCATTTTAGTTCAACCCCAATCTAAGCTGTAACCTAGGCCACATGACAACCTTGAAGGCAACATCACCCATCCAAGTGGGCTGTCAGATTTGCTTATAACATATAAACAACTAATATATGAACAAATATTTGTGTCCTTTGATGATGTATAATGAATGCATAATATATGCATACACCATGACCACAAACCCAATCCCCGAGTACTTAGAATGGACCTGTGCAAAAGTTTAAGATTAATGGCTTCTTGACCTTCCCCAAACCCTTTGTTGGGTCTCTATATAGGGTTCTGAGGAGTGTATATACTCATTTTGTAAACACTGAGCTCCTACCATGTGCCAGATACTGGATATAATGCTGGGAAAATAATAACAAGCAAAACAGCAAGCTCCTTGACGAAAGACCCAGTTCAAAATTCCCAATTCCCAGAGCCACATGGAGACAAGCAGTAAGAAAGCATACCAGAAGCTGTATGCCCACCTGTCTCTGAGCAGCCCTTAGTTGAAAATTTCATATATCCAATTGCAAATATTTTTAGGAATATAGAAAAACAGGTGAGGCCCTGCTGATGTGGCTCAGTGGATTGAGCACAGGCCTGTGAACCAAAAGGTCTCTGGTGCAATTCCTGGTCACGGCACATGCCTGGGTTGCAGGCCAGGTCCCCAGATGGTGCCATGCTAGAGGCAACTGATGCTGTATCTCTTGCACATTGATATTTCTCTCCCTCTCTTTCTCCCTCCCTTCCCCTCTCTCTAAAAATAAATAAAATATTTAAAAACAAAGAGGAAAAAAACATAGGTGACAGCTAATAACAGGAACAGGTGCTTAAGTACTTCTTTGTTAAGTGATGGACTGACCACTATCAAACCTAAAATTTTCTTCATTAATTAAATTCAATATAGACCCTTCATTTTAGAAATTTAAGCAAGAAATATAAAATATTGATTTTCTACATAAATAAAATGTTAGCTTTTATGCACTTTCAAACGTTTAAAAGATAAGCTTACTCTATATTTAACCTAAAATGGCAAATTTTTGGCACCTGAAGATTTTAAGAGGCCTAGTTTTGATATACCAAATTTATTTAGACTCTAGGTTTTGAATTATTCTACATGAAGAAGCAACTTACACTGGGGTGATTTCGAGGAGGTGCTCGTTCTCTTGGAAGCCTTTCATAGTCATGTCGTCCCTCAGACCACATTTCATCTCTTCTGTAAGCCACTAAAAAATAAAAAAGAAACCAAAGAATTATATATTTTTATGCCATTAGGAAGTAACAGAGATGATGAAGGAGTAAATGATTACTTTCCAACACAAATATTTCCCAGAGATACTTAAGAGGAAAAAAAAGGTCACTGACCAAAAGGAAAAAAAAGAATGATTAAGGCAATTCTTCCAATTTTGAAATTTTCTTAAAAAAAACAAAAAAAAACAAATAGAAAGCCCCACCATCCTTCAATTTCCAAGGATAAATTTTTAACCTTCTAAGAGCTTGTCCCCATCGATTGTGAGAAGAACCATAAGACCACAAATATTTCCTCATTCTCGTATAGTAAAATTTAGAAAAAAATCATGAATAGTTTATAAAACTGATTTGTAAAGATACTCCTATTTCTTGGTGGATGTTTGTATAACATTACATTTTTGCTTTTCTATATTCTTAGGACTTACGTCTTCTCTCTATATGTTTAAAAGTGATTTTGATTGAAAAAAAGTGTTAAATAAACAATCTGGTAAAAGCTTACTCAACAAACCCTGAAACAAACCACCTGTTGTTTTTAATGATGTACATTTTAATGAAAAGTCCCTCTCATAAAATTTGAAATTAAAAGTTCTGTCAGCGCTCATGTACAGATGCAGACATAGCTTTCCTACTTTTAGAGCTGACATGTTCTGTGTAGAGGCTAATACAGTACATTACAGAGCCAGAAGAAAACAGAATCTGTGAACACGCAGAAAACAAGGTAAAAATGGCAAACAGGAAAGATGAGAACAGACTTCTGGTCAAGACAGAGGCATAGGCAGACACACTTTGCCACCTCACGCAACCATAACAAGAAATACAACTAAATCTCAAAACAAATAATACCCACAACTGTCAGAAAAGCGAGCTGTATGCAAGTCCAATAACCAAGGATTTAAAGGAGCCACATTCACCAAGACAAGTAAGAAGGGCGGAGCCGCGGAAACAGGTGGAGAGGCAAGGAAATGAAGTAAGGCAGCAGGCAGCAGTGGCACAGGCCCAAGCAGTCCCACATTCACATGTGGTAGATAAAATTCAGGACGGATACCTTGGGAGCCAGCGATCCCAGCCCCAGGCCAGACCAAACAGCCAAGGGTTCTAGCAACAGGAAGATAAATCTCCATAACTTCTAGCTGTAAAAACCAGTGGGGGCTGGGTGGCAGAAGAAACTGACAGATTTTCAGGAAACTCTGCTTAAAGGGCCCACATGGTCTTAAAGCATACACAAACCCACACATCCACCCAGGGATTCAACACCAAGGGCAGTGGCTGGAAGAGCGCCAGTCGAATATGGGGAGTGGGTGCAGTGACTGGAAATGGGACGGCTACTGGGCAAACTTCCACAAGCCAGGCAGCAGCACAATCCCCTCTCTGAACCCTCACACAAAGTGGTGAAGCGGGTTGCCCCACCCTGGAGATTACTAACGCTATGTCCCACACAATTTATAAGTGTCTTTTTGACAATAGGCCATGCTACTAAGACAGGGAATCAAAACAGCTCTACCTAATACAGAAACAAACACAGGGAGGCTATCAAGTTGAGGAGACAAAGAAATATGGCCCAAATGAAAGAAAAGAACATAACCCCCAAGAAAAGAAGTAAATGAAATGGAGACGGCCAACCTATCAGATGCAGAGTTCAAAACACTGGTGATAAGTATGTTCAAAGAACTCAGTGAGTATGGCAACAACATAAAGGAAAAAATGAATGTTACACTAAGTGAAATAAAGAAAATTCCACAGGGAACCAACAGTGAAGGGAAGGAAGCCGGGATTCAAATTAGACTTGGAACATAAGGAAGAAATAAACATTCAACCAGAACAGAAAGAAGAAATAAGAATTAAAAACAAAAAACAAAAAACGAGAGTAGTATAAAGATGACTCTGGGACAACTCCAACTGTGCCAACATCCGAATCACAGGGATGCCAGAAGGAGAAGAAGAGGAGCAAGAAATTGAAAACTTATTTGAACTAATAAGGAAATAAGACTTCCTTAATTTGACTAAGAAAACAGACATACAAGTCCAGAAAGCACAGAATATCCCAAAGAAGTTGGATCCAAGGAGGAACACACAGAAACATACCATAATTAAATTACCCAAGATTAAAGATAAGGAGAGAATCTTAAAAGCAGCAAGAGAAAAGCAGAGAGTTACCTATAAAGGAGTACCCATAAGATTATTAGCTGATTTCTCAAAAAGAACTTTGCATGCCAGAAGGGACTGGCAAGAAGTATTCAAAGTGATGAAAAGCAAGGACCTACAACCTAGATTACTCTATCCAGCAAACCTGTTATTTAGAATGGAAAGTCAGATAAAGTGCTTCCCAGACAAGGGAAAGCTGAAAGACTTCATCATCACCAAGCCATTATTACATGAAATGTTAAAGGACCTTATTAAAGAAAAAGAAAAAGATCAAAACCATGAACATTAAAAATGTAACAAATTCACAACTATCAGTAACTGACTCTAAAAAAAAAGGAAAGAAAAAAGAAACTAAGCAAACAACCAAAACAGGAACAGAATCATACGTACAGAGATCATTTGAAGAGTTATCGGCTGAGGAGGGGAAGGGGAAGAATGGGGGAAAAGGTACAGAGATTAAGAAGCATAATTGGTATATACAAAATAGGGGGATGTTAAGAATAGTATAGGGAATGGATAAGCTAAAGAACTTATATGCGTGACCCATGGACATGAACTAAGAGGGAGAATGCTGGAGGGAAAGTGGGTACCGGGCAAAGGGGGGAAAATTGGGACAAGTGTAATAACATAATCAATAAAATAAACTTAAAAAAAAAAAAAAAGAAAGATGAGAACAGGGTGCAGGAAACAGCCCAAAAGGTCATTTATATGAAATGGTAGGACAGTAAATCAGCGGTTGGCAAACTTTTTTGTAAAGGACCAGGTAAGTATTTATGGCCTTGTAGTTCACAGGCCTGTGTCAGAACTACTCAATTCTACTATTACAATATGAAAGCAGCCACAGGCAATGCACATAGATGTTTGGGTGTGACTGTGTTCCAATAAAATTTTACTTACAAAAACAGGCAAGTGGCCTACAGGTAGTAGCTTGATAGCCCTAAAGGAGATGACAAATGGTTAACAGAGAAGAACCAGGAGAAAATGAAGTAATCACAGCTCAGGTTCTAGACCAAGAAATGTGAACCATCCTGATAGGTGGAAGGATGATCATGAGCAACAAGTGAAAATGGGAAAGCTACAAAGTTAGGGCCTTTTCATATATAGAAAATAGTGCAACAAGTCCATAGGCATAGTCTCCAGATTTGTGAAAAAATGTATTTCACAGAAGACACATGTCAGGAAATTTTTGGTGGCTCTTTACGATGCTTACAAGGGAAGGGCAGGGGGAGGATAGCCATTAGTGGAATCTGAGAAGGAAGTAATTTAGTTAAGTTGTCTGATCAATAAGATATTAAAAATGAAGAATACAATTAGAAAATGAAAGGCCCCTCTACGTAACAACTGGGCAGATAAAATTTAGAATTCAGTGTGGAGAATTTAAGTTTCATTTAGAAGTTTGTTAATAACTGGTTCTAGATTTTTTAAAAATACCCTCCTATGCCATATTAAATGGAGATAGTATGTTTAATATACCATCATGGTATATTTAATTCCAAAAAGAAACAAGCCTTTGTTAGCGCACTCCATTTAGCTACCCCAACTATTCTGTTAACTTCAACAGAGGGCTCAGAGGATAGGGAGGACTTCAAATCTCAGAGAGAGTAGCCTAGAAATTGAGAAAACAGAAAGTCACAGGCAATATCCTTCTGTCAAACCACTCACACTTTGAATCCACAGACAAGGCAATAAAGATGTGTTTTTCATTTTATCCAAACTGATTATAGTGGCAGCTTAGATTATAGAGTAACTGTGCACATTGGTCTAGTCAGCTTCCAGTATTAAATACACTCGGGACAAATAGCTTTCCCTCCACCCCAAACCCATTCCTTTCACTCTTTATATTAATTCAATAACTATTTTGATAGCCAACCATGACTAGTAAATAGAAAGGTCACATTTGACCTCACAGTTTAGATGAGCAGCAGGCCCTTGCATTGGCAATTCCCCACCAAGAATGCGTTTCCCACGTATCTGCATGGTTAACTTCTTTACCCTCAACACCACCTTCTTAACGTCTTCTTAATATCACCTATCTACCAGATCCAAAAATCTTACCATTTATTTCTTAGCACTAATCATCTAGGAACTACATAATTTACATTTGATGTATATTATTGGTCCCTCACTATTAGGATTATGAAGTACATAAATGCAGGGATCTCTATGTTGTTCACTGATTAATATTAAGCAACTAGAATAATTTGCACAGTGTATTTGCTCAGTATTCATGGAGTAAATTTGTTTATGCTGGTACTATGTTCCCAATAGATGAATGATTCTTACATCTCCACTTCCATTCTGAGTCCTTTCAAGAAAATGTCTCACAAACATTTCAACTTGGAATGCAGAAACAGTTCTTTACTTCTTGAACACTTGTTTATCACCTGTCTTCCCCATTATGATCACTGACACCACCAAGAACCCAAAATGGACAAATCAGAAACCTGAGTAAGATGAGACCCAAAACTTTTCATGTCTAACTATTCACTAAATTCAGTTACTTCCATCACCTCAATATATAAAGCACATGTAACTATACTTTCCTATCCCTGCTACCAATGTGTGCTCAGATGCTCTTAATCTAGCCATCGGACTCCCCAGTAGTAAAATACTGGTCTTCCTGATTCCGGGGTCACCTTCCACACCCTGCAAACTATAGCCAGAGTGTTCATTCTGATAAGTCACCTGATTTAAAAATCTCAGTGGTTCTGTATATCCTAAAGAATGAAGTCTCAACCCTAAAACTTAAAAAAAGGCTTATTTATGACTTTGCTCGTGCCTTTCCAGCTTCACCTCCTACCAATTCCAGAAGTCTCCAGAACCTCCAGGCACATCACCTACTTCTTGTTCTGCAAGTGTGCCACTATTTCTCACGACTACCTGGCATCTCTTCCCCCGCCTAGAGTACCTTTCTTCTACTTATCTGCCTTCACTCTCTACCTTATTCAGCTCGAATGTCAGCTTTTCTTATACTTTTTAAAAACTGTATTATTTTTATTGAATTTATTGTGGTGACATTGGTAAATAAATTATATGGGTTTCAGGTGTACATTTCTATGATACATGATCTGTGTATTGTATTGTGTTCACATCTCCTTCAATCACCCGTCACATCTCCCTCCATCACCATTTATTCCCCCTTTACCCTCTTCTACCTACACCCACCCTCTTTTCCCTGATAATCACCATATCATTACCTATGTTTCTTTGTGTTTAATCCCTTCACCTTTTCCCCTCAGTCCCCCAAGCTGTCTGTTCTGTGTATCTATGAGTCTGTTTGTATTTTGCTTGTTAGTTTATTTTGTTCATTAGATTACACATATAAATGAAATTATATGGTACTTCTCTTTCTCTAACTGGCTTATTTCACTTAGCATAATATCCTCCAGGTCCATCCACAATGTTGCACAAGGTAAGATTTCCTTCTTTTTTACAGCTGAGTAGTAGTATACTGTGTAAACACACTATAGCTGTTTTATCCCCTCATCTACCAATAGACACTTGGGCTATGTCTAAATTTTGGCTATTGTAAATAATGCCGCTGTGAACACAAGGGTGCCTATTTTCTTTTGAATTAGTATTTTGAATTCTTCTGATATATTCCCAGAAGTGGAATCGCTGGGTCATATGCCTGTTCAGTGTTTAATTTTTTGAGGTAACTCCATACTGTTTTCCAACACTGGCTGCACCAATCTGTATTCCCACCAACAGTGCATGAGATACACTTTTCTCTACATCCTCATCAACACTTGTTTGTTGATTTAGTGATGATAGCCATTCTGACAGCTATGAGGTGTGTTATCTCACTGAGGTTTTAATTTGCATTTCTCTGATGACTGGCAACTTTCAGCATCTTTTTATGTCTATTAGCCATCTGTATGTCCTCTTTGGAGAAGAGTCTGTTTAGGTGCTTTGCCCATTTTTAACTGGGCTGTTTGTTCTTTTGGTGTTGAGTTGTCTGAGTTCTTTACAAATTTTGGATATTAACCCCGTATCAGATATATCATTGGCAAACATGTTCTCCCATTCAATGGGTAGTCCATTCATATTACTGATGGTTTTTCCTTTACTGTGCAAAAAACTTTTCATTTGATG
This sequence comes from Pteronotus mesoamericanus, assembly GCF_021234165.1. NCBI lineage: Eukaryota > Metazoa > Chordata > Mammalia > Chiroptera > Mormoopidae > Pteronotus > Pteronotus mesoamericanus. Next base: position 10,567,978 of record NW_026555310.1, read on the forward strand.
TAGTCTCCTTAATTTTTTTTCTTTTGTTTCCCTTGCTCGAGATGATGTATCAGGAAAAATATTGCTATGTTTGAGATTTTACTAAGTTTTCTTCTAAGATTTTTGTAATTCTGAGTCTAATGTGTAAGTCTTTAATCCATTTTGAGTTTATTCTTGTATATGGTGTAAGAAGGTGATGTAATTGCATTTTTGTATGCATCTGTCCAGTTCACCCATCACCACTTATTGAATAGACAATCTTTATTCCATTGTATGCTCTTGCCTCTGTGTCCAAAATTGATTGCTCATACAGGCAGGGGTTTATTTCTGGGTTCTCCATTCTGTTCTACTGATCTATATGTCTGTTTTTATTTCAGTACCATGCTGTTTTGATTACTATGGCCTTTTACTATAGTTTGATATTAGGTAGCATGATTCCCCCAACTTTGTTCCTCTTTCTAAAGATTGCTGTGGCTATTCTAGGTCTTTTGTGAATCCAATAAATTTTTGGAATATTTGTTCTAGTTCTGTGAAATACGCCATTGGTATCTTGATAGGACTTGCACTAAATCTACAGATTGCTTTGAGCAGTATGAACATTTAATGATGTTAATTCTTCCAATCTATGAACATGGTATACAAGGTTTGTCCCGAAGGTATCCAGCCATGTAACATGAAAGATAGAGACATTTAGTGAAGAAGATACAAGAAACTACGTACATAGGACAATGATGCCTCAGTCCCCTTTAAAGTTGGTAAATTGGGACCACACACAGTTCTCCCAATCACCATCACTTGCCCTGTCGTATTCTCCTGAATTTCATTGGTGGTCTGAAATATCTTCCCTTTCAAAGGTGACTTTATTTTTGGGAAAAGCCAGAAGTCACAGGGAGCCAAATCTGGGCCCTTGGGGGACTGAGTCAACTGGGTGACTTGATGTTTTGCCAAAAATCTCTGCATAAGATGTGATGCATGAGTGGACATGTTGTCATGACGAAGCTACCAATCACCAGTTGCCCAAAGCGGTGGCCTTCTGAATTACCCAAATAGTTTCCACAGAGGAATGTTCAAGCTTAATGCAAAATATGATGCACATTTGTTGCTTTACTCACTCAGTCATTTTGAACATGATAGCCACACAGTACACACGCTCACTCAATGGTATCTACTGCCCCCACTTACTATTAGAGTGAAGTTGTCATTTAGCTTACCTGATCTAGAGGGTCGAATTCACATTTTTAAGATTCATGCATGTTCAATGAGCGTTGAAAGAGATATCAGATTTGAACTGTTAGCACAGCTGTGTCCAAATAGCACTGGTGCTGAGATTAGAAGCATCTGCACAGAAGCTGGTGTGTTTGCCATCAGAGCACAACAAAAAATTGCTACTGAGAAAGTTTTCTTGGAAGCTGTAAATAAAGTTATTAAGTCCTATGCCAAATTCAGTGCTACTCCCTGATATATGACACACAACTGAGCGCTGAAAACTTTCATGAAAATGCTTCTTTTAATTGGAAACTTTAGCATATATAGACTTGTCAATAACCATTTCACACAAAAAAATAAAAATAAAAAATGAAGTAGATCACACATGTGCATTCCAGTCCACTCTCCTTTACTGCCAGGTTACATCAATGTGGTGCAAACTGTTCTTGTTAACAATGACTGGACTTTTTCCAAACAGACCTCGTATGCTTCCACTTATTTCTATCTTCTTAAATTTCTTTCTTCAGTGTCATAATTTTCTGAGTACAGACTGTTTACATTCTTGGTGAAATTTATTCCTAAGTATTTTTTTGATGGGATTGTTTGCTTAGTTCCCCATTATGATAGTTTATTATTGGTGTATACAAATACAACCGATTTCTGGATATTTATTTTGTATCCTGCTACTTTACTGAATTCATTTATCAGTTGTAGTTTTTTTGTGAAATCGTTACAGTTCTCTACATACAGTATCATGTCATCTGCAAATAATCGTAATTTTACTTCTTCCTTTAAAATTTGGATACCTTTTATTTCTTCTTCTTGTCTGACTGCTTTGGCTAGGACTTCCAATACTATGTTGAGTAACAGTGGTGAAAGTGAACATTCCTGTCTTCTCCCCTATCTTAAGGGAAATGCTTGTAGTTTTTGCCCACTGACTATGATGTTAACTGTGGGTTTGTCACATGTGGCCTTTATTACTTTGAGGTATGTCCCCTCTAGTCCCACTTTGCTTGAAGTTTTTATTATAAATAAATGCTAGTTTTTATCAAATGCTTTTTTGCCTCTATTGATATTATGTCATTTTCAGCCTTCATTTTGTTTATGTGGTATATCACCTTTATTGATTTACCGAGATTGTACCAACTTTGTACCCCCATTACAAAACCTACTTGATCATGGTGTATGACCTTCTCAATGTGTTGCTGGATATGGTCTGCTAATATTTTGTGGAGGATTTTAGAATCTATGTTCATCAGAGATATTGGCCTATAGTGTTCTTTCTTAGTAGTGTTTTTAAAATATTTTATTTATTAATTTTAGAGAAAGAAGGGAGAGAGAAAGGGAAAGGGAGAGAGAGCAAGAGAGTAAGAGTGAGAAGGAAACATTAATTTATTGTTCCACTTATTTATGCATTCTTGTATGCACCCTAGCCAAGGATCAAACCCTCTACCTTATATGTGCCCTGACCGGAGATCAAACCTGCAATGTTAGTACACTGGAGCAATGCACTAAACAACTGAGCTACCCAGCCGAAGCCTCTTTATAATGCCTTTATCTAGTTTTGGAATTAAAATACTGCTGGCCTCATAAAATAAGTTTGGGAGTCTTCCCTCCTCTTGAATTTTTGTGGAATAGTTTGAGAAGGATAGGTTAGTTCTTTGCATTTTTGGTAAAATTCACCCGTAAAGGCATCCAGTCCATGACTTGTTTGTTGGGAGTTTTTTGATTACCGCTTCAATTTTATTAGTTGTTACCTGTCTACTCAGATTTTGTGAATCTTCCTGATTCGGTTTTAGAAGATTGTAGGTTTCTAGGAAATTAACCATTTCATCGAGATTGTCCAATTTGTTGCCATACAGTTGTTCATAATCTTTTTTTACAATCCTTACAATTTCTTTGGTGTCAGTTGTTCCTTCTCTTTCATTTCTGATTTTATTTATTTAGGTCCTCTTTTTTTTTTTTCTTTAAGGGTCTGGTTAAGGTTTTCCGGTCTTGTTTACCTTTTTCTAAGAACAAACTCTTGGGTTTCATCGATCTTTTGTACTGCTTTTTTTTTTAAGACCCTATTTCATTTAACTCTGCCCTGATCTTTATTATTTCCTTTCTTCTACTCACTTTGGGTTTTATTTGTTGTTCCTTTAAGTGTAAAGTTAGACTGTTTGAGATTTTTCTTGTTTCTTGAGGTAAACCTATAATGCTATGAGTTTCCCTCTTAGGATTGGTTTCGCTGTGTCTTACAGATTTTGCATTGTTGTGTCTCTTATACACTTCAGAAAGAATAAAGTTGTTCCTTCTTTGGGTCTCTTAAAGCACCCTACTATAACAGTACCATATAACATCATATTCAATTTACTTTTCTTTCTCTTCTCCCTCCAAAACCAAATACCACTGCAAATGCAATCATTGTGTCCCTCTCTCACTCCTGTTGCTTAGCAAAGGTACTTATTAAATATTGGCCAAATAAATAAACATAATATTCATGCCCACCACAAGAGCCATTCTGGAAAACATTAATACTACTTTGTACTTTTTAATTATTCAGAAAAACTTCAATAAGCACTATCAGATTATGGTTCCTGTCACACTTTTCATGACACTAGTGCAATTTCATTTTTAAGCAAAAGGTACCAATGAGAATCCTTAGCGCTGGCACCAAAAGCAGGGATTCTCAATCCTGACTGCATACAAGAACCATCTAAAAAGCTTTTTAAAATGCTAATGCCTAGGTCCTATCCTCTGAAATCCTTATATAATTGACCTGGGGTGAAACTCTTGACACTTTTTAAAAGTCTTATCTAATCTCAGGATGAAATCCACTGATTTAAAGCAAATTAAACATATTCCTAACATACTAAATTGAAACATGAAGCTCTTAACAACTTCCTGGAACCTAAGACCTGCATAATAGTATTTCAATTGGAAAATGTTTAAAATTCCAGACAACTAAATTAAAAATAAGTATTAAAACATAATTATTTAAGGTCCATGGAAAAAACTAACATTGATGCCAGTTAAAATGATCAAAATATAGCAAAGTGTCTACTATATTTAATCACTGTTCAATGCTCAGGGAAAGATAAATGCAGACAATAACAGTTAAGAAAACTAAGAAAATTTAAAGAGAATCTTGAGAGAATGCTTAAATATGGATGAATAGTGAAGAGAATGCAACAAAAGGGAAAGGAATTAGGGAAGACAACGTGTACGTAAAAAAGCAGAAGATGCTCAATGCAAAGGAGTAGAAAATAGCCCTGCAAAAGTATTCAATAAGCTTTCATTTCCTCCCCTGTCGTAGGTATTATACCTACCATTCCACATAAAACATGGAGGCTCTGAAGCACAAAGCCCAGAGCAAAATGGAGCCTGGAATCAGACTCAGGCCTGCATGACTAAAGCCCAAGTCCTTTTCATCACATCACATTGCTTCACAAACAAAACAGGGAAGGATGGAGAGAGCAAATCCAGGGGCATTAAATGGCACAACCTACCAAAAAAACTAAAGGAGTTCACTGCAGGCTTTTAAGCTTAAAAATAAGGTGAGAGGAAAATGCCATTCCAGAAGATTATTTTGGCAGTAAACAAGATGGATTAAAAGAGAAAGAAGTTAAGAGAAAAGGAGACCACAGACTGCTTCATAATGAACCATGGTACTTAGCAATGTGAAAGCACTGCATTCCCTACTAGTTTTACAAGTTACTTTCTATAAAAATACTTTTTTTTAATAAGATCCACCATATTGTATTAAATACTTATAATTAGGAGACTCTTGATTGTCCATCATAGTGATCAAATAACCAAAAGTACACAAGTAGACAAAAATACCAGATGTTTTCTTATATATAATATTTACAAATCTAAATCTTATTTCACATCTCAATGGAGGTTACAGTCTTAATTAGTCAGCCTCCTTCCAATCTTTTACTCTCCACTTTACCCTTAAAAAAAGATTCTCAATTTGCTTTGCTAATACATCATATCTGAAGTTTTCCTGATCAAGAATCCAAATAGTTCCTTATTAACTATAACAAATCCAAACTTTTGTGCCCTCCATATGACCCCTCTATCATTTCACTTAATCTTCTGTTTTCTCCAAAAGGATCATTCATGCCACCCTCCTCACTGTGCCACAAAGTAACACACACTACCCTGAAGTTGTTTGACTTATTTCCCAAACTGGAATACCTCTTTAAATTCTCTCATTCAACTTCCAACCATCCATCAAGGCCCAGTTCAAAATCTATTATTCCCCACAAAGCCCATTTCTAAACCCTACAACACTTAAAATGGAATGCAAACTGATGACTGACAGGCCATGTGTGAAATTAATACAACTTTATTTCACTGACAAAACTTAAAGACTGGGAAATATCACTTTTAAAAAACAACCTGTATTTCCAACTTTCCTTGAAAAAACTGGATGCTCTGGCAACACTGGAATCATATAGTGACAGAGCCACAGTGAACTGTAGCTGAGGTGCAGATAACCCTTTCTGAATGGTTCTTACATCTTAAAGTCAGGAGATAACAATGAACTGCCTGATTTCTGACTGTACCTGTGGTACTGCAATCATTCAAGAAATACATGACTGCCTATTAGGCACTGGAGTTACAAAAATCAACAAAAAAATAAACCAACCAGACAAATACAGTCCCTCCCTCACCGCCTACCCTAGTCAGAAAATCAAAGAGACAAGCAATTAGGAGACATGAGATGCGTGCTATGATGAGTGAAGTAGAGGGCCCTTAGCCCATGGCTAGGGTACCTAACTCTGCCTATGCGAAGTCAGAAAACACTCCTCGAAGAAAATGACAACTAAACTGATCTTTAGCACGCACAGAAATTATCGAGAAAGAGGTCAGGAAATACAAATGCCACAGAGAGAGAGAAAAGAACCTTTTCAAAGACCCTGAGGGAAAACAGAGTATTTGAGGAATCAAAATCAGTTCAATATGCCAAAATCTTCACCCCACCTTACAGCAGGTGTCAGAGAAAGGCTCAACTGAAAGTGCTGGAGGGAAAAGCCAAGTGTTAAGGTCAGTAGATGAAAGAGAATTTCCACAAAGTGACTGAACATGTAAAAGAGTTCGTTAGGCAAGGACTAAGGTTTCAGAGAGCACAGCTGTGTTGAGGGGTGAAATGCAGGAAAAAAGGAGGGAGAAGCAGTGATAGCCTAAATCAAGGGCGGTAAAGCACAAAGCAGAATGGGTATGAGGGTGTAGTAGCATAGAAGACCAAAGGGGCTTACATCTTGGGCGGTAACCAAGGATAACGGGGATGTGAAGCATGGTAGTTTTGGCAGGCCACAAGTTTGCCAAGAGAATTAGTCCCAGCGGTCCCCTGGTGGACGCGGAGGCACTCAGGCCTCTCAAAATTCAGCTGTGTCCTGGGTGGATTGCACTTCGGTCTCTGTATAACACATCGGCTTCACTCTGGATTGTGCAGGTTCCAGAAACGGCTCTGGGTTCCAGGCTGCTGGCACGCAGGCTCCCATGGAGTGGTTAGAGGCCTGGTCTGTGTGTGCTGGTGGGTAGAAGTTAAGCATAAACTACCTTACATTATTTCCTGATTTTTCTGTAGGAATGATGGGTCTGCATACAGCCTCTTGGGGAGGGGGGAAAAACACAGTGTGTGCCTATTATACAATTACGGGAAGAAAAAAGATGCCAAGAAGTTCAACATTTGTCCGTGCCAGTACTCAAGTCACTCCTGAATCCAAGTCTCCCAATTAAATTAAGATAACCGCCAGAAAAATGTCTGTTTCACACTTTTTTGTAGCTCTCAAAGTGCCTAACACCAAACTGGGTACGTCGAACACATTCAGTGAATTTACCGACTTCCTAACTGGCCTAGGGTAATTTAAGTTACCTAGTTCAGGCCCCTTGTTGGGCACTACGGCGCTAAAAAGAGGCAAACTATATCTCAGAGTTAACACTCTCTTATTCCAACTCCACTGCGTCTGTCCACCCTCAACCGCAGAGGCATAACTGTTGCACGATTCAAATGCAGCGGAAGACTCCAAGTCCCGCCACGAAAATGCCCGCCCGCCGACCGGTCCGCCCATCGCCACCCACGCTAGTATCCCGTGTCCCGGTCCACCTCTCACAAAGGTAAAACACGCTCACCAACTACGGCCCACGGGGAGACACCGTAAATGTGGTAGCCCGCTCGTCGCCGTTCTCCAGGCGGGTACTTCCGGCGCGCGCAAGACGTCAGCAAAAGCGCCCGCCTCTGGGCCCGCCTCCGGCGCCTGTGTCTAACGAGAGCCGGGAGAAGGCATTGCTTGCCGAACCTATCTTCTCGTCTTCGGTGCCTGACCTTTCCCAGTCCCCGTGATGCCAAAGCTACAGCGAGGGCCAAGGAATAGTCGGGGTTGAGCCCCAGCCGAGCTCTTCCGATCTCCCGGGCCCGCCCCACCTGAAGGTAAACGCCTACTCAGCTGCGGCCTTTCCTCCTGCGGGCCCCTCCCCAAACCCGGCTGCCGAAACGACTAGCCCTTTCTCCAACCGCCCTTTTTATTCCAGTGCCGTTACCGTTGGCTGCTTTCGCATTCTCACCAAAACGGCTAACGTGTAAGGAGTTTCAAGTGGGAAACTCTTCCAAGCGACCTATCGCTGTTGAGTTTCTGAAGTTGTCTAACTCCCGCAAAGCATCCCAAGTATCCCCTTTCTTGTTACTTCGCGAATTGGCACGCCTTGGAATCTATATTTTGCTATTTGTGATAGACTGTGCTCACTTACTCAATACATATCACACACTTTTTAAGTCGAAAAATTTGAACCTGGTTGAACCAGATATAATTTTCAGATAACTTGCTGACCTTGTAAAACACGATATGAAAATTACAGATTATATTTGTAAACTGAAAGATACATATACAGATCGATAGCCTTCAAGGCATCAAAACCTATTCGTATGATAAACTGGGTCATTTCATAATTTAACACTAGTCTGCAAAATTGGTGATTTAAAAGACCTTTATGTGCATCAAAATGGGGGGCTAAAATTTCCTCTTAACACCACTCCGGAGAAAAATATTAAGACAACCAAAAAGGTACCCAACCATAGTATTAATGAAAATCAATGGCTTAGGTTCTTTCTGAGGTCCCAGGCTCTTTCTGCTGTGTGTATGCAATGTATTAATGCATATTTAAAAGCACTTTTGCTCTTAGACTTAGGGAAGTTTAAGAGTAGCCTCAGAGTTTTTCCTTCATCTGTCAAAACTCTCCTCTCCATTCACACAATAGACAATGAAAGAGTTAGTGTGAAGAATCTACTTGCAATAGGACCAGAAATCTATTTAAAGTGGTGTCTGGAGAAAACGAATTCCTTAATTCACCCACCTGGAGTCACTGTTCTTAACTATTACTATGAAGTAAGGAAGGTGTGTAAATCTGGCATAATTAAATCAATGATTGCCTGTATTGGTTTTACTTGGAATGAAGAATACCTGGTTTAGGTTGCTTTTGGGTCTATTTTTCTTTTTTAGGAATGAGTGGTGGATTGGCCCCAAGTAAAAGCACAGTGTATGTATCCAACTTGCCCTTTTCCCTAACCAACAATGACTTATACCGGGTAAGTTTTAGTATTAGTACTGTTATCTTCTGAATTCTTTATTTGAGACATGGTTGGGTTTATTTTTTTTATTGTTCAAGTACAGTTGTCTCCATTTTCCTGCCATCACTTTTCCCTGCCCCTCCCACCCCATCAAAAATTCTCGATGAGTACATTACAGTGCACTTAAACTATTAATACCAAAGATCTCTATTGCATACATGAGTAAGTTAAAATAAATTAGACACCCATAACTTCTAAAGAGAATTTGCAGTGCTTTTATAGAGAATAACAAGATCTTTATGAACACAGAAGACACAGATAGCATAATGAAGTGGGAGCAACTTGTGGTAGGCTGATTTTTCCTGCTTGCTTACTTGGCTTTTGAAACTGGTAGTGGGGTAGAGGTTTTGGATGCAAGGGCTAATAGAAACAAATCTCTCTTTCCTAACCCTCAAAATGAAAGTATGTCTTAATTTACATATATGGCAGAAACTTAACAGTTTAATAAATTTTGTTCTCAATTTAGGATAGAAGTGATTGAGGGGGAAAAAGTCCCTTCTGACATCTTTCACCTGTTTACCTTACACAGAACAAAGTTCCTGCAGAGCCTGTCCTGCAGATGGGTAGCTGAGAAAAACTGGAAGGAATGACATGAATCTTTTCTTTCAAGTGTACCCTCTTCCCTCTGCCACTTTAGGCAGATGTGTAGGTAGAGAGACGCCATACAGATGATACACATAGACCTTGATTAATTACTTAATTAAGATAGTTTTTGTCCCAAAGAACAGAGGAAATGAACTGTAGCTTCCTTGTTACCAAATAGAGACATTTCTGTATTTATTGAATACTTAACAGTATGCTGAGCATTCTTAGAGATGATAGGAACACATCAGCAAACAAAAATGAAAGTCCCTCTTGGCATCCACAATATAAAAATAGACAATGTGAAATATTAAAAAAATCAAATGATGTTATTTGTTAGTTACAAAGTTAATGCTAATATGTTAGGTTTGAGGAGAAAAAATAAAGCAGGGGAGGAGAGTTATCAAGTGTTAGGTTGGGAATGGAGGTGAAATTTTACATGGGTCGTCTAAAGCCTTATTGATAGGTGACTTTTCATTAAAGACCTGAAGGAAGGAAGGCAGCTGTGCATGCATCTAGGGGATCAGCATTTCAGGCACAGAGTACATCAAGTAGAAGAGGGGGAGCGGTCAGAGGTAAGCCCATGCAAAGGTGCTTTATAAGGCCTGTATAGTTAATGGTAAGGACTCAGAGAAATGAAAAGCCTTTTGAAAGTGTTATATGGAAATCTGTGTTGGTCTTCAGAATTCAATACAGCTAACACTGCAATCTAGTTATATCACATTTCAGCATTTCACAAGTTAATCATACAACTCAAAATTTGTTATTATTAATTGCATATATTAATGTATTCTAAAAGGCTTTTCTAAAAAGCATTATATAATAGGAACTATTGGTATATACTGGTAGGTGGTGGCTGAAATGAAGAAATAGGTGAGATTGCTTAGGGTGAAGAGGAAAAAGTAAAAAAGAAGAAAGGACCAACTGTGAAGTTCCACCAACAGGGATGGGAAGAAGGAGACTGATGGGAATGGATTTTTCATTATAGAAGCTTTCTTGTTTTATGCTTTGTTTTATAAGCAGTCTGAGGATATGTCTTCTGAATCAGTGACTGCTTGATTGGCTGAGGGTAGGCTAGGAATAGTGATATTGCACAACATTGTTATTTGAAGTACAAGGTTTTTCTGGAGCTATGGTGGATTTGATAATTGCCATGTATATACTACAGGAAACACAGTAGCTGTGCATGTGTGTGCCTTCAATCTACCACACATGGAGAGTGTTAGTTTTTCCTCTGTATGTACTGATTTGTCAGAAATTTAGGAACTGAGGCAGATAACTCAGACTCCAATAACAACAATTAAGAACATTATTCTAGTCACTGAAAAAATACATTTATATTTTTACATATATATATCTTCTAGGGTCTGCCTTATAGACTAAAGGCTGAAACTTTTCATAAACCATAACAAAAACTGGTCAGTGTATACAACCTGAAAACTTAATGTTTTTGTGTGATTTTAAATTAAATTGTAAATTACTGTGGTATTTTGTTTCAGATATTTTCCAAGTATGGCAAAGTTGTAAAGTAAGTATTCACACAAATTTTGAAATTTAATTTAAATGTTTATCTGGTTCTGGCTGTGTGGTTTAGTTGATTGGAGTATCATCTCATACACCAAGGGGTTGTGGGTGCAATTCCCTGTCAGGGCACATACCTAGATTGTGGGTTCAGTCTCTGGTTGAGACTCATATGAGAAGTAACCAGTTGATGTTTCTCTCTCATGTTGATGTTTCTCTCTCCCTTCCTCTCTCTAAAAAGCAATAGAAACATGTCCTCAGGTGAGGATTAAAAAAAAATGTGTATCTGAATATATCACTTCTTGGCCTTTCAGCTAAGATCAAGTGTAAAAGTTTATCTGAATTTACTTCTCCATTTATTTATAATGGAAGTAGATTGACTGTTTTTTACAAAACACTATTTGATATAACAAAGTAAATAAAAATACTGCTGTTAACATTTTTACATATATTTAAGCCATTTTCCTATGTACATAAACATATATAAACAATTTTTTTAAGATTCAATTCCATATGTGCAATTTTGCTGTTTTTTAGCTTGACATTATATGATAAGTATCATCCCATGTACTTTAAAGATATATTCTCATATTTAATGATTTCATGATATTCATTTATATGTCATAATTTATTTAAACAACATAATTTCTTACTAGAAGATACATTATCAAGTATACTATAAATGGATTATCATTTGTGAAACAAATGTAAGTAATATTTAGAATATTATTAGAGTGTAAAATGTAAAAAATTTTAATGATTATGCGAAGTGCTTATGAGACTAATAAATAGAAAACATTCTCTGCATTCATAGAACGCTTAGATATCATTGGAAAGACTGAAAACATACAGAAATGGTAGGGATGATAATATCAGTTGGGACTGAGATAAAGGGAACTTGAGGTTCTCGTACTTAATTCACTATTTTAAATCACTTAACTATAATATGGGGCAGAGAAATAAAAGCAAGATATTCTCATTCTAACTATCTTATAACCTATGTATACTCTGGTATAAATTTTAAATCTTTTAAAATCTCAAGAATTTAGAATCTATTTACCTTGACTAGATTTTCTTCTAACTTTTGATAAATGGATGTTAAACAGTTGAAGTTCATTTGCATCCTGAGGTTAATTTCTTTTAAAGTTACTTCTTTATTTAAGAATCAAAACACTAATAATGAAAAAAACTAATAACGATGATATGTCACGTTGAGCACATAAATATGCTAGTCATTGTTCTAGTATTTTTATATATATTATTCTATTACCTTTTAAGGTAAATACTGTTATTATCCTGATATTATAAATGACAAAAATTTACAAAATTTTTTAGTAAACCTAAAATTATATTGCTATTTTACAGTGGAAACAAGATTTAAATCCAACAGTTTGATTCCAGAGACTACTCCCTTAACCCTACCATTACATTTTCTTATTTTATCCCTGTCTGTCAGAAACTCTAAATGAACGTCTGTGTAAATATATAATTATAAACCATGAAAATGCTATGAAGTTAAAGACGCAGGGTTATAAGCACCTATAATCAGGGAACATTTGATCTAAATAGTTAGGGTAGATTTACATAAGTCAATGTCCTTTGAGTTGAATTTTAAAGGCTGAGTAAGAGGTAGGTAGACAAAAAGAATGAAAGAAACATTTTGGGTAGAGGAAACAGCTTGCTCAAAGGCCCTGTGGCAAGAGAAAATAAAGTGAGATCATCAAACGGGAAGAAGGCCAAGATGACTTAGAGATGAGTGAGCAAGAGGGGAAAATACCGAGGTGAGCCCAGATATATGGAAGCAGGTTTCTAATTTTGCTTCCTGGCCATGTTACAAGATACTTAGTTTTCATCCTAAAATCACCAGAAATCCATTACAGAATTTTAAATGAGGGAGTGACATTTTCCTACTCCTTTAATAGTGTCAGTATTTAGTACCTAAATTAGCTTGTGGCTAATTGAGTGACCACATGAGTTAACAAATAGACACACTCTTTTGAAAAACTACTTTCCCATTTATATCTTTCTTTTTGCTTTAACATACTGAGCTAAGATTGACTGAGACAACCGTAAAGGAGTTATTAAAATACATGAGAAGAAGCATGTTTTTTTACATAAATAGAGTTTAGTAGAGGCTCCAGGAGGAAAAAAGTATTTCTAGTTAAAATAGTTCACCTTGTATCTTCCCATCCCAGCCTTGGAATCAGCCATTTCCCCTTATTGCCCTGTTGAACATTGTTTTTATACTACATTCAATGACATATGATAACATGGGTCAAAAGGACTAAGGATTTGTAAGGAGTCAGGAGAAAGAACAGATGTGCTCTTACCACCATCCCTATCACTTAGGTACTTTAGATGGTATGGCTAAGAACCACAGAGCTGGAGATTCTTAAAAAGAAAGTTAAGAATATAGTTAGATTCTAAAACCTAGAAAAAATAAGTCATTTTACATTTTGTGTAGAAGAGAATACCTGTTTTGTTTTTTCTACAGAGTTAGTAGAGAAGAGGAGTTATGTTTACTCTTCAAGATGCTATTGTTTCTGTAATCCCTACTTCATCTTTAAGCCTTTTATTACAGTTTGATTTATCAGATACTCCTAATCCTACCTGCATTCACTAGTGTTGCATCAATATCACACTTTCTCATTTCCATACTTGATATCCCATGACTTTGAAAAGATAGCTATTTGTCAAATGTATTAATTTCTCTTACTCCGTAAATGTTTTATTAACCCTTTTTGAACTCTTGAGTTTTCCAAATTATTATTAACATCTTTTTTTTATATATTGCTGCCTCATTTTAAATTTTTTGTTTATCCTTTAAGGGTTACAATAATGAAAGATAAAGATACCAGGAAAAGTAAAGGTGTTGCATTTATTTTATTTTTGGATAAAGACTCCGCACAAAACTGTACCAGGGCAATAAACAACAAACAGGTAAGCCATTCATTCCCAACAAGGTTTTTAACCCAAAAGCCTTTGTGCTCATTCAGGCCAAAAATGTGGGGATGTAGTAGGTGGTCAAGTATGATGGCTATTGGTATATTCTGAGGGTTTTTAACTGATGGAAGAGGAAAGAGGTCAAAACTGTACTGCTTTTCTAAAACATTGGTATAATCTAAAGAATAAGAATCTACGGGATAGAATTTGTCACACTTAAGTAGATAATTGCTAAAATAATCTAAAAAATAAAATGGAATTGAAGGTTTAAGGAAATGGGATCAAATAACTGTAGTGTTAGGTTTCAGTGAATATATCCTTCTACATTTACATTTTTCTCTTAGTTATTTGGTAGAGTGATAAAAGCAAGCATTGCTATTGACAATGGAAGAGCAGCTGAGTTCATTCGAAGACGAAACTACTTTGATAAATCTAAGTGTTATGAATGTGGGGTGAGTATACCTAGAACTTAATGTAATTTTCCATAGTTTTCACATCAGTTTTATTTGTGCTCTCCAAAACTTCTGGATGGCTAAAACTAGGTTACGAAAGTTGTTTTAATTTGGTACTCTAGACTCATGTAAGTAATCCATTGAAATGTAGTACGTAAACGTAACCTGAGTTGGGTGATAGAGTGGTATTTTCTCCAGTTTCTAAATCTTTGAAAATTGTTAGATTAAAAAATGTTGACTAATTACTTACATGATTGTCTTGAGAGATTTAAGTGACCCATAATTATTTGTGCTAATAGAATATTACCTGTTTCTGTAATACTTAGCCAATGTTTAAGCATCACAATTCAGGAACAATATCATATGACCTATCTTCTATGAAATATTGTGTTTTAAAAGTTCTTTGGTTTTTTTCCTGTTATTGGTCTTTCCTATTAGTACTGCTAATGTTTTAAACTGAAATAGATCATTTTCATATCTAGTTCTCATCTTCTATCATTAACCATGTAATCTTCTGTGATTAAGAGAGATATAGCCACAGAACAATTTTGCATAAGGCTAATAATGGTACCAAGAGAATTTCAGTCAGGGTCTCCAAAATACCTATATAGAATACTTTATAAACAGAGTCTAGAGGTATTCGTGGAAAGCTGGGGAGAGACATTGTCCTGGCTACAACATGATGTGGAAGATAGAAGAAAATAGGGTGGTATCCTTTACCCTTTGCCCCTGCCTAACTCTTTACCCCAGACTAAATAAACATATGGGTGGATGGATGGGAGAGAAGGAAGGAAAGAAGGAAAGAGAGAGCAAGCAAGGGCTGTGAGTACATTCTGTCAACTCCCGTGATTCTAATGCCTCATAAGCTAATGTTTCAGAAACTGTGTTCCAGAGTCCTGAGTTTTATTTAAAAAAATAATAGGGGGAGGGAAGAGCAGCTATGGTCAGATAGATTAGTATGTATCCTCATATTCACAGTAAATATTAAATAATCTGAGAACCCTGGATGAATCTGTTATTCTCTCTCTTTGGTTTATGAATTCAGATTTATTATTTTATACTTTTGTACATTTTTATATTTCTTAAAAATTCCCCCCCCCCCCGAAAATCTTTTTCCATTTATTCAGCCTAGTCTGTCTCAAAATGATTTCACTGTTAAATCCTTTTTCTTTAATATGGGACCTGGTAGTATTTTTTGGTATACCCTTATTTCAAAAACAGTTTGGAAAATGCTTCTCTAAGTACATTCTCTCAGCAGTTCATTAACAATAACACCTGTTAGGTTCACGCATGTCCTCAGGTATACAAAGTATACAGTCTATTTGATGCTTTTTGAAAGCATGATTATTACTCTTTTCTGTTCTCATCCTGGCTCAGTCTCTCCCTCTTGGCTCAATTACACCTTACTGTCACATATTCTTAAATGTATTTTAGTGAGCTAAAGTGCAGATTATATAATGCCATTGTCTTATGTTTTACAACAGTGTTATGGCTCATTATAATTTTATGACTAGTCCAGGACTGTCAAATATGACTATAAGGCAAGCCACAAATGTAATTTTAAATTTTCTAGTAGCCACATTAAACAAGTAAAGAAGAAAGAGATTATAGAAGATTATAACTCCTAAAAAGCTACTTTAACTATTTTACATGTCTGCTAAAAGTATTCTTCCTTCAAACATTTTAAATATCAAGTTCATGGCAGAAAACAATTCAGTATTTAAATGGACTATTTACATTAAACTTAAAAATTTTATTAAAAGAAGAAGAAACAAGTAAAATTTATATCTTGTACTTAACCCAGTATATGTCTAAAATATTATCATTTGAACAATTATCAACATTTAATTAAATCTGTGATTTTTTAAAAAAGATTTTATTTATTTATTTTTAGACAGGGAAAGGAAGGGAGAAAGAAAGGGAGCGAAACATCAGTGTGTGGTTGCTTCTTGTGCGCCCCCTACTGGAGACCTGGCCTGCAACCTGGACATGTGTCCTGACTGGGAATCGTACTGGCAACCTTTTGTTTCTCAGGCTGGTGCTCAATCCACTGAGCCATACCAGCCAGGGCACAATTAATATTTTTTTAAATTAAGATATTTTACACTCTTTTTTCATACTGTCTTCAAAATCCTGTATGTATTTTGTCCTTATAGTGCATATCAATTTAGACAGGTCAGAATTATGGCCAGTGGCTACCATAATTGGACAGTACAGGTATAATCTAGATATAAAAGAAGTAAAATGAAATTAATAAGAAAACTGAGGACAACTTTAAATTTTCCATTTGTTTTTAAAACAGAATGTTAAACAACATGTTGGGAATTAGGGATATTTTTGTCCCAATTTTATTGAATAACAAAATTTTTACGTTTAATATAAATAGTCCATTTAAATATTGAATTGTTTTCTGCCATGAACTTGATATTTAAAATGTTTGAAGGAAGAATACTTTTAGCAGATGAGTAAAATAGTTAAAGTAGCTTTTTAGGAGTTATAATCTCCTTCTAAATATTATGGGGTTTTGTTAATTTCTTCATGTATGTTCCCAGTGTGACAATATATTTTTTAAGTTATAAAACCTTTTAGTCTTAGAGTATGAGGCAACTTTCTGTTAATAATAACATGATATTTTTCCTCTCCTTTTCAATGGGAAACAAAAGGAAAGTGGACACTTAAGTTATGCCTGTCCTAAAAATATGCTTGGAGAACGTGAACCTCCAAAGAAAAAAGAGAAAAAGAAAAAAAAGAAAATTCCTGAACCAGAAGAAGAAATGTAAGTATACCCACACTTACTAAATACATTATTGTGTTGCTTTTGTCTTTTTACTATTGGTTAAATGATTCTGAATTTTTTTTTTTTTTTTTTTTTTTTGATTTAGTGAGGAAGTAGAAGAAAGTGAAGATGAAGGGGAAGATCCTGCTCTTGACAGCCTCAGTCAGGCCATAGCTTTCCAGGTACTAAGCGGTCCTTTTAATAGGCACCATGCCATAGCTGCCTTGAGGTAGCAGGTTTTTATTCCTTGCTTGCTTTTATTGATTATCTCCTTGTGGCAACCGGTCTTTCCCCTTCACCTGCTAAATTTCAGGAGACAGGATGCTTCTCTCAGCTCTTTAGAACAGTATGATAAAAAAGTTTCCTATTGGCTCTTTCTGGATTTAGGGGCCTCACAACACTTTTAATGTCTTAAGTTGTTTTCATTATAGAATTGAGTAGAACTATTTGATTAAAGTGAGTTTAGCCCAACAGAAAAGATTTTATTAAAGATATTGAAAAGTTATCTTTAAAAATATATCTTTGAAAAGAAGCTTCACTTCAAAACAAAACCAGAAACGTATTTTTGACCATTAAAGGCCCTCATACAAATATATGAAACATTTTTTAAAGAAGGATACATAATCTCCTAATTTTTATATAACCAGGTATTTTGTTTTAGTGTAGTTGATACATGGTAAATGTATATATCAATTTAGTTTTCCTTTTAGTTAACTAATGTCATATTTTATATAACATTCCTACCTCTAGCAGAAATGGAAAGTAGGTACCATTTCCTGTGCTTGATAATTAGAAATTGCCTAAAGTGATTTTGAGTAACATAGTGAGACTGGGATATAACTCAGGAGTGAAGGAGGAGTATCCAGATGAAGTAGAATTGTTTGTGTGAGCGGGGAGTGTTGGCACTTCTGGTGTGTTTTTGCATTGTTTTGAATTAATGCACCACAAGTAATAATAAACAGGTTCCTGGTTTTGTTTTGTTTTGTTTTCTGACTCACATTACAGCAAGCCAAAATTGAAGAAGAACAAAAAAAATGGAAACCCAGTTCAGGGGGTCCGTCAACATCTGATGATTCAAGACGCCCAAGGATAAAGAAAAGCACATATTTCAGTGATGAGGAAGAACTTAGTGATTAAAATTATATTTATTATGTAAATATCTTTAATTTTTTTTTAATCTTGTAGTACCAAATTTAGCAGGGACTAAAGATCACTTTTAGAATTTAAGCATAAGAATACTTAGTGCCAAATAATTTTTTACTTTAAAGTATTTCATAGGAGATTGTAAAGAAATTTTAAAGGATCATGTTTCTATCTCACCTTAGCAGAGTATTAAAAATAAATATATGCTAATAACCATTAACCTTGGAAACAATTTATTTGAATAAAAAAAAACAACTTAATGCTATCATAGGAATGTTACTATTATCCAAGAAATAAGGTGTATATTAAAAAGATTGGTTTGAGGCCCGGCCGGATGGCTCAATTGGTTAGAGCGTCAACCCTATATGCCAGGCTTGTGGTTCCATCTCCGGTCAGGGCAAATAAAAGAAGCAGCCAATGAATGAATAAATGAGTGGAACAACAAATTGCCCTCGCCCAATTCCTCTCTCCCCCTTTCCTCCTCTCCCCTTCTTGTCTCTGCCTCCGTTCCTCCCTCTCTCTCTGAAAAATCAGTTAAAAAAACAAAATTAAAAAAAGATTTGTTCACATGCCAAAGTGGAGAAGAATTGGGGTGGGGGCAGGGGAAAGTGGTGGAGGGTAGGCAGAGACAAATGTATTTTAAAAAATAATTAAAAAAAAGATTTGTTCAAAGTTCATTATAAAGGTTTATTCATCTGATTAGTTTACTTGAGAGCTTTTAAAATAAATTTCATCTGTAAAGCAGAAACTTCATAAAGACTGTGAAAAAGTTGAATGATTTATTGTTATTAAACATTAATAAAATTTTTAAGAGAATTTTGGTTTTATGTATGGGTGTTTGTCGCCTTATTTCTTTTAGCTTTATCGCAATCTGGATACACTGTAATTTCCCATTAAATATGGGAAAGTTCTAAAAGGCTTATAACCAAACATTAAATTGCAATGCCTTTGGAACCAAGTTCCATTCCCCAGAAGCAGCTGACTTCTTTAGCTGTTTTTTTCATACGTACATATGTTTTTCTAAAAAGTATGTTTTTGCCCCTTAATTCATAAAGCGATAAAAGAGGATTTTTCAACCTCTTATAGTCCCCACTGCCTTCCTCCATCTTCTCAATGTGGTTATGGTGAAATTTTTGGTTAAATCCGTATTTATTGTTTTTTATTTTCTGACTATGTAAATACTGTTCACTTCTGAGCTAATAAGTGTGCTGTGATTACATTTTCCTATAGTTAATGTCTCTTTTTTCCATGTATTACATATCCTATTTATGACTAAAATCTTCTCATACCTTCTGCAGATAGTTATATGGGAATGGGATTACAGAGCCTTTAATTTTCTACTTTGTATATTTCTATAGTGTTCTTAAAAAGAACACCAATTTATTAGTTTTTTTAATTCCTAAAAGTAATAGAAATATTTCTTCTCCGAAAATCACAAAGGCAATGAAAATGTTAACCACTTGCCAGCAAAGAATCTTTTAGATTTCAATGAATAAACCAGATAAAATAATTGAATGCTGGACTCCACTTTCTGTACCACCCATTAATTCACCAACTTCAAAGAAAGAAATTGAGAGAAAATTTTCCTATAAAACATAGAGAAGTTTATATGAATACATTCCAATATGAACACAGATCAGCATCAACAAATATTTGAGGAAAGCCTCCAACACAATGGAGACCCAAATGGCCAGACCAAAAAAAGGATCTTGGAGTAGCTGAGGAATTCTGGCTTTAAAAAACTATCTGGTCCCATGGATTTCAGAGAAAGGGACTGTAGACCTGTAATAAACTTGGTGCTTTCAAATATGAAAGCATTTGTCAATCAGAGTACTTGTTCTGGATATGTTTTCTTTTCCTCTGCAATTATTTATTCATTTGCTCGTTTGACTAGATGCCTATTCTGAAACTTGTAATTATAACTTTCAGATTATCACAAAAATCAGTTATGGCCACATAATAGGACATATTATAAATATTAAATGTTCATTTATTTTCAGTAAGTGTGCATATATGTGGAATACAATGGTGATCATGGAATATGTAGACATTAAAATGTATGAATAGTAAAACTTTTAGCTACCACATCTAGAAAAGTACAGTACTTGAAAGTTTTGCTTAAAATACACCATAGAAAAATCAGTAATTTAGACTCATATATAGAAGAGTGAAAGCATGATTTTAAAAGGTAACAGGAAGGGCCATTGGATCACATACCATTCAGCTTCAGAAATGGTGAATGTCCCTTAGATGAATATAATTAGAAATGTATTTTTCTTTGCCTCTTACCACTACTTTCCTCTGTACTACCTTGATTTTCTAACAAGCTTTCTTTATGTGATAGCAGAGATGACCACCAGTATCTATAACGCTGGGAGTCCTAATAATATGAAGCCCTCTGCCCCAATGGTTCCAGAAAAAATCCCAATACAAGCCTTGATTGGCCAGGCCTGTGTCACAGTCCCACCCAGCCCACAGAGGCTGTGGATGTTTCTATACAACATGTTTTCTATTTTCAGGTTGAATCATTGTGGAAATTACTTATCCCCTGTCAAAAGAATCTTAAGCTCTCCTTTCATCATTGTCAAAGACAGAATACCAAGGCAGCTGAGCAGGAGAAAACAGAGAGAATAGAGATACAGCATCAAATAAAAAGAAGCCATTTCCAATAATAAGCAATTTTCACAGTCTATTTGCAGAAAATATGGAAAGAAGGTAAAGTCTCTTTGGGAAGCAGTTTGATACAGTCAGAGATGACCCTAAATCCACAAAATGGGTTTAGCCACTATAAATTATTTTTTAAAATGGCTTTTATAAGATCCAAATTTTAAGAATCCTTAGGTACTCATAGATAGAATCAATTAATTTCAATTAACATTTGTTACATACAGTAAGCTGACTAGAAATATAACAGCTTTTATGTGATAGAGATGATGACCAGTATCTCTAAAACTAGGAGTCCTAATAATATGAAGCCCTCTTCCCCAATGGTTCCAGCAAAAATCCCAAGACAAGCCCATATTAGCCAGGCATGTGTCCCAGTCCCCATGCCTGAAGATGAGTAATAAGGTCAGTCCCACCCAATCTTAAGCTGATTCCTTTCCAGAGAGTTGCATTTTCATTTGCACATTTTTTCAGATGCATGGCTTTACGCAAAACACATAACCTTTTATAAAGGAGATGGTAACAGTTTGGTTAGGGCTTTATGAGTATACTCAAAACAAGTTAAATACAAAACAGGCTTTTAGCAAATTATCTGAAAGAATTTGTATCACATATGTAGCACTATGCATCAGGCACTGTTTTAAAAACACTAATATAAACTAACAATCCCTTTTAGGCATTTTCATCATTATATAGATGACAGAATTAAGACACAGAGAGGCAAAGTTAATACACCCAAAGTCACACAGTCAATAAGCGACAAAAAGGATTTAAATTCAGGCAAACTAGCTCTAGAATCTATACACTGCTGTACTTATCAACTAGAGGAAAGTAGATTAAATTTCATTATTTACATATAACAATTTGTGTTAATACTGTTCTTTCAACGGTTTTTCTGAGATGGAAATTTTTTTTGGAAGATACAGCAGATTTTAAAGGTAAATCTTAAAAGAGTATATATATTATATCCAAGTGCCTTCTTTAAACTTTTAAAATCTCCACTTAAAAGTCTCACGAGACCTCAAACTTACCTCCCCAAAAGTGAACTCCTACTCTTCCAAATTGGCTATACCCACTGCCTTTCACATTTCTTAATGTTAGCTACATTCTTCAGCTCAGACCAAAAAATCCTTGATTTTTTTTCTTTTTCATGTACCCCACATCAAATCATAAGCTGTCAGCTCTATCTTTAAAATGTACTCAGACATACAGAGCTAACCTAACACCTTGGCCCAGGACACCAACATCTAGAATTACTCCAATTGCCTTCTAACTGTGCTCCACAGAACAGAATGATCCATTTAAAACTAAGACAGTTGTAATCCTCCGCTCTAAAGTCTCTTGCTTTTTACCTTCACCAAAATAAAAGCTAAAGTTCTTACAATGACCTATATATGAAGTCCCAAAAGAAGGACATTATTTATCTTACCTCATTGCTTACAATTTACTCCATAAGTCAGTTAGCTGTTGCCACACAGGCCTCCTTCCTGTTTTGGAAACTCACCAGACAGGCACCCACCTCAGAACCTTTGCAATAATTGTTCTAGTGGATCAGGCTGAGTTCCTGCCTACATCCATTTCCCCACTTCTCCTTCTGGTTTTAATACCTGAGTTATTGACAGTACTAACATATCCTTCCTTTGTAGATTTGACTTATTAAAAAGTGCCAGAGAAACACTTTTTCAACACTTACGCAAACTTCAGACAGTCACGAGCTTCAGGGGAAACCTAATCCCTGGCTGTAGTAGGTCCTGTTTGGGCTGAGCCAAACAAAATAATCCCTTTCCTCTGGCCAGTAATTGGTTAAGAATGGATATGTGATAGAGTTCTGGCCAGTACTAAGTGATGGAGGTCTGGGGGTGCTGCTAGGAAAAATGTCCTTGCTGTTAAAAAATGGTGTGATGGTTCTTTTTCTGAATGTTTGTTCTCTGGATGTGACATCTGGCACTATTATTATGACCTTGAAGGGAGCAAGCCATTAGTTGAAGTTAATATTCAGTTTGATAGTCACTCAATCAATATTTCATTAAGTATCGCTGCCTCTTAGGCATATAGAGGAATTGCAATTCTTGGCCCACTTGTTTGGCCCACTTGTGTGTGGGAAAAGTGACCAGTAGTGGTCAGTGAGTTTTGAGCAGAAACTGTGCATTATTTCTGAAACAGTGTGTGTTATTTCTGAACCAGAGCACTTAATTGTTGGTATAAGATGCTCTAGAGTTCTCTAGAGCAGCAGTCCCCAACCTTTTTGGTACCAGGGACTGGTTTCATGGAAGACAATTTTTCGATGGACGAGGGGAGGGGGTTTGGTTTCAGGATGGTTCAAGCACATTACATTCAAGCTCACCTCCTGTTGTGAGGCCCGGTTCCTAACAGGCCTGGACCAGTGCCAGGCCCAGAGGTTGGGAACTCCAAGTATCAGCAATTTTCTTTTTTTAAAAAAGAGATTTTATTTTCTTTTGTTAGAGAGAGGGGAAGGGAATGAGAAAGAGAAGGGAGAGAAACATCAATGTATGGTTGCCTCTCGCGCACCCCCTCACTGGGAACCTGACCCGCAACCCAGGCATGTGACCTGACTGGGAATTGAACTGGCGACCTGTCACAGACCGGCACTCAATCCACTGAGCCACACCAGCCAGGGGCTAGAGTATTAGCAATTTTCAAGATGTTTAAGATGTTGCCCTGGGTTCTTAAATAACTATAGTAAAAAAAAAAAATAAAAAAAATAAAAAGCTGCAGAGCTGCCCTGTATATACCTATTTTCAATATTTTTTTTAAAAATCAAATAAAATAATTTACATTTTGCTAATAAAGTCTATGCTTTGAGGTCAAACAGAAAGATCTCAGAGTCCCTGATCCACCATTCTCTTAGCCTCAGTGTCCCCATGTAGAAAAGGGAATATTAATATATATCTTCTGGGTACTAGACTTAACAGTGATCACTTCATAAATTATATAAAAGTCACTCACTAAATTGAACAACTGTAACTAATATAATTCTGTATGTCACTAATTGAAAAAAATTATTTTTATTTTTATTTATTTATTTCTTTCAAATGAGTTGGTTTAATTCCAGGTGGTACAGAAATCTGGATGGAACAAAAACCGAAGGACACATTTTGACAGGATTTTGGGCTGGGTTTACTCTGACCTCACAGCTAAGAGTGAAATGGCAGTGAGAAGAACTAAAGAGATGAGCCACTGCATGACTATTATTATTCTTATTTTTTACAAAAGTTTATTCTTAAATGTACAACAAGCTCCAAGACAACACTTCATTCTTGCTATAGGTGGCAAGAGATGTCATGAGAAGGAATCCAGAAGTTAAAACAGGAATGGAATGAAGGATCACCACTGCCCCGAGCACAAGAACAGCTCACCCTTTACCAGATTTCTTAATTCCACCTGTAGCCAGGGGGCCCTTCCCCAGGGCCTTTGCTTTCAGCTCCTCAAGTTTCTTCCCTCCTCATTTTGCTTCTGCTTGAATGCCTTATCTTCCTCGTCCAACTCCTTGGCCTACTTCTTGGGTTGCTTCAGGGGCTTCTTCTTGCCACCACCACGGCCAGACATGGAGCCTGCCACCCCTTCCCCAGACCCTGCCCCTGGAAGCTCAAAACTTTTTTTAATTTAAAAACATCTATCTAGGTTTATTAGAGTTACAAATAACAGAGAGAGTCTAACACATAGTTGACACTGTATAAATTATATCAATCATTAAAATGTAAAATGTTTTATCTTCAGAGTCCATACAAGAAACAACCAATGAATACATAACTAAGTGGAAGAACAAACTGATGTCTCTCTCTTTTCCTCTCTTCCTCTCTATCTAAAATCAATAAGTAAAAAATGAAAAAGTTTTTAAATATTTTATTTATTTTTAGATAAGGGGAAGGGAGGGAGAAAAAGAGGGAGAGAAACATCAGTGTGCAAGAGAAAAATCAATTGGTTGCCTCTTGCATACCTCCAACTGGAGGCCTGGTCTGCAACATAGGCATGTACCTACCCTGACCAGGAATCGAACCAGCACCCTTCGCTTCCCATGAGGACACTCAGCCCACCGAGCTGCACCAGCTTGGGAGTAAAAAAAAAAAAAAAAAAAGTTAATATTAAAATATTTTAATTTTGCTTTTACCAGGATGCATATTTATTGCATTAAGAATAATGTTATAGCTAGAAGCTTTTAAATAGTAAAACGAAATTTCTCTATTTGTATAAGGAAATCAGCTCAAAATTTTCCAAACCTATTATTTAAATTTTGATCAAAATGACGTTTCTTTTAGGGTCTTTTAAAATTAGCTGTGAAGTCTTGATTCCAGAAATCTTATTACAAAGCAAGTACAAAAATGTTGCTATAGAAAAACAAATAAGATTGTCCATTCAATGTTTCTGGACACAACTGTAGTCACCAACTAGTAATATCCCTGGGGCACTTGACAGAAGCAAGTGATTGCTGGCTCCAGGTGAACATACCTTCGAGTGGGACTGCACAAGATCCTCAGAGATAAAGCTGCACTGGAGATGAGTCAAGACAAAATTATAAAACATGCAAGCAAACAATCCAAAACATGCATGCAAGTAAATGTGCAAGAGTCAATGGACAAAATTAATTGCAGAATTAGACTTACAAAACACAGATAAAAATATCAGATATGTTCAATAAAGATTATTAAAATTATAAAAGAAACAAATATGAAAATAAAGACTAAGGCTACTAGAAACAACTGGATTGAAAAAGAAATAAGTGCAATTTTTAGAAGTAAAAAGATATAGCTATTAAAATATTTCTAAAATTAAATGGACTCTGGGGGAAACTAGCACTCTGTCAGACCAGTTTATACTTCTGAATCCCATTACCTTTTTCACCTTGTCCCCGAGCCCCCTCTGCACTAGCAACCATTAGTCTGTTTTCTACAAATTTGAGCCTGCTTTAATTTTGGTTGTTTACTTTGTTCTTTAGATTCCACATATAAGTGAAATCATATGGTATTTGGCTTTCTCTGACTTATTTCACTTAGCATTCATCTATATTTCTAAAATTTTTTATTTATTGATTTTAGAGAGAGAGGAAGGGTGGGGAAGAGAGAGAAAGAGAAAAACATCAGTTTGTTCTACTTATTTATGCATTCATCGTCGATTCCTGCCTGTGCCCTGACTGGGGATTGAATCTGCAACCTTGACAACACTCTAACTAACCGAGATACCCAGCCAGGGCTTCATATATGTTTTTTACTGAAATGTCTATTTAAATCTTTTGCCCATTATTTGTTTTATCATTGAGTCATAAGAGCTCTTTATACATACGGATACAAGTCCTTTATCAAATATATGATTTACAAATATTTTCCAATCTGTCATTTGTCTTTTCACCTTTTTACTATATCTTTTGAAGAGAAGTTTCTTATTTGGATGAAGTCTAATTTACTGTTTCATTGCTTCTGCTTTTGATGTCTTATCAAAGAAATCCTTGCCTAACCAAAGTCCATTGAAATTTGCTCCTACATTTTCTTCTAGGATTTTCATATTTCTAGCTCTTACAGTTATGTTATGATCCACTTTGACTTTATTTTTGTGTATGGTATGAAGCAAGGGTCTAAATTTGTCATTTTACATGTGGATAGTCAATTGTTCTAGCACTACTCATTGAAAAAATTATCTGTTCTCTCATTGGATTGTCTCAGCACCTTTGCTGAAAATCAATTTACAATAAACCAAATGGTTTTTATTTGGACTCAAAAATACATTCTTGTCAAATTCTAGTGATAATTAGGGCTTAATTTCTTCCCAGAGTACCTAATTCTGTTTAACCTCCTTTATTGGTTTATATGCTATTATGTCATTATCAACTTCTCTATATTTTGAACTCCCCTAAAAATAATTATTATGTTACACAGTCCATGTTCATTCAAAAAATTTATTCATACACTTAGCATTTTTGTGCTCTTCATTTCTTCTTATATCTGAGAACTTCTACCTAGGACCATTTTCTTTTTTGGCCTAGAGAACATCATTTTAGTATACCCTTTTGTACAGGTCTGCTGGAGATGAATTATCTTAATTTTTGTTTATGTAAGAATATTTTCACTAGGTATAGTAGATCAAAAAAAAGGGCACTGTAATAGATCATAAAGTCTTTATTGAGCAGGTCAAGGTGTGTAGTCATGCCCTACCATAGAACTTTTTAGTAAAAGGTTTTGTCTTTGCCTTAAGCTAGTCCTGTCCATTGTTTTGTGCATGTAGGTTAATACACCTTTGAAATAAACCATATCCACTCTCAGGAGATCATATAATCTTGTCAGCTGCCCTCTAATCCAATCACCACCTTGTTTTTCCCACCTTCCTAGAATCTTCCTTACTTCCCTGCTTATCCTCAAATGCAAGAAAGAAACTGCAAAACTTTTATTCTCCAGAGCATTTTATGTCTTGCTCCCCAGCATATGTCATCAGTTTGGCTCAAATAAACTCTTAGAAAAGTTTTCTACAGCTTTGGACATTTCTTACATTGACATTGTAGAAGTTAAGTTTGGCAATTGTTTTCTTTCAGCTGATTAAAAACATTATTCCACTATCTTCTGGTTTCCATTGTCTTTTTTTTTATTGTTTCTGAGTTATCTGTCAGTTTTATTATTGCCTTTGCGGACAGAATTTGCTAAGATTCTTGTTAAATCATTCCAACCTTTCCACATAATCTATTTACTTTTAATATAATTATTGATTTATGAATTGATGTTATCCTTAATTTATTTTCTAGATATTTTCTGCCTGTTTTTGTGTCTTTTTATTTTTTTGTTTTATAACTTTTTAAAGATTTTATTTATTAATTAGTTTTTTAATTTATTTTTTTTATTGTTCAAGTACAGTTGTCTCCATCTTCCTGCCACCACTTTCCTCTGCCCTACCCTCCCAACCTCCCACCCTCAAGCCTTCCCCACTCTGGCTTTGTCCATGGGTTCTTCACATGTTCCTTGACTTGACCCTTCCCCTTCTTTTCCCCATTATTCTCTTCCCTCCTCCCCTCTGGTTACTCTCAGTTTGTTTTTTCTTTCAGTGTTGCTGGTTATATTTTTCTTGCTTGTTTGTTTTGTTGATTAGGTTCCTCTTATAGGTGAGATCATATGGTATTTGTCTTTAACCGCCTGACTTATTTGGCTTAGCATAATGTTCTTCAGTTCCATCCATGCTGTTGTAAAAGGTAAGAGTCCCTTCTTTCTTTCTGCTGTGTAGTATTCTATTGTGTAAATGTACCACAGTTTTTTGATCCACTCATTTATTGATGGGCACTTAGGTTGCTTGCAGCACTTGGCTGTTGTAAATTGTGCCGGTATGAATATTGGGGTGCATAGGTTGTTTTGAATTGGTGTTTCAGGATTCTTAGGGTATAATCCGAACAGTGGAATCGCTGGGTCAAAAGTCAGTTCCATTTTTAGCTTTTTGAGGAAATTCCAAACTGTTTTCCACAGTGGCTGTACCAGTCTGCATTCCCACCAACAGGACACTAGAGTTCCCTTTTCTCCACAACCTCCCCAGCACTTGATTGTTGATTTGTTTATCATGGCCACTCTGACCTGTGTGAGGTAGTATCTCATTGTGGTTTTAATTTGCATCTTTCTGATGGCTCATGATGCTGGGCATCCTTTCATACGTCTCTGGGACCTGCGTATGTCCTCCTTGGAGAAGTGTCTCTTCAGGTCCTTTGACCATTTTTTAATTAGATTGTTTGTCTTCCTGGAGTGGAATCATATGAGTTCTTTATATATTTTGAAGATGAAACCCTTGTCTGAGGTATCATTGGCAAATATATTTTCCAATATGGTTGGTTCCCTTTTCATTTTGCTGATGTTTTCTTTAGCCGTGCAGAAGCTTCTTCTTTTGATGAGGTCCCATTTGTTTATTCTTTCCTTTATGTCCCTTGCTTTAGAGGTAATATCAGTGAAAATATTGCTGCACGGAATATCTGAAAGCTTCCTGCCTATGTTCTCCTCTAGGACTTTTATAGTGTCATGACTTATATTTAAGTCTTTTACCCATCTTGAGTTTATTTCTGTGTATGGTGTAAGTTGGTGGTCAAATTTCATTTTTTTGCATATAGCTGTCCAGATCTCTCAACACCACTTGTTGAAGAGGCTAATTTTACAATATTTTGTGCTTCTGCCCCTTTTGTCAAATATTAATTGACCATAGGGACATGGGTTTATTTTTAGCCTCTCTATTCTGTTCCATTGACTCATGTATCCATTCTTATGCCAGTTCCAGACTATTTTGATTATAGTGGCCTTGTAATATAGTTTGATATCATGCATTGTGATCCTTCCTACTTTGTTCTTCTTTCTCAAAATTGCTGCAGCTATTTGGGGTCATTTATGGTTCCATATAAATTTTTAAAATGTTTGTTCTATGTCTTTGAAATACATCATTGGTATTTTAATAGGGATTGCATTAAATCTATAAATCACTTTGCGTAATATGGACATTTTGATGATGTTAATTCTTCCAATTCATGAACACGGTATATGCTTTCATTTCTTTGTGTCTTCCTTAATTTCTTTCTTCAGTGTTGTATAGTTTTCTGAGTACAGGTCTTTTACCTCCTTGGTTAAGTTTATTCCTAGGTACTTTATTTTTCTTGTTGCTATAGCAAATGGGATTTTTTTCCCTGGTTTCTGATTCTGATATTTCACTGTTGGTGTACAAAAATGCCTTCAATTTCTGAATATTGATGTTGTATCTTGCTGTTTTGCCAAATTCACTTATTAGGTTGAATAGTTTTTTGGTGGAGTCTATAGGGTTTTATATGTACACTATCATGTCATCTGCAAACAATGACAGTTTTACTTCCTCCTTTCCAATTTGGATGCCTTTTATTTCTTTTTCTTGTCTGGTTGCTGTTACTAGGACTTCCAATACTATGTTGAATAGAAGTGGTGAAAACAGACAACCTTGTCTTGTGCCTGATCTTAGTAGGAAAGATTTTAGTTTTTGCCCATTAAGTAAAATGTTGACTGTAGGTTTTTCATTTATGGCCCTTATTATGCTGAGGTATGCCGTCTTTACTCCTACTTTGCTGACTGTTTTTACCATAAATGAGTGCTGTACCTTATCAAATGCTTTTTCCACATCTATTGATATGATCATGTGATTTTTGTCTTTCCTTTTGTTTATGTGATATATTACATTTATTGAATTGTGAGTGTTGAACCATCCTTGCATCCCTGGGATGAATTCCACTTGGTCAAGGTGGCTGATCTTTTTAATGTATTGCTGGATGCAGTTTGCCAATATTTTGTTGAGGATTTTAGCATCTATGTTCATCCGTGTTATTGGCCTATAGTTTTCTTTCTTTGTTGTGTCTTTGTCTGGTTTTGGGATTAGGATGATACTGGCCTCATAAAAAGTTTGGGAGTCTTCCCTCTTCTTGGATTTTTTGGAATAGTATGAGAAGGACAGGAGTTAACTCTTTAAATGTTTTGTAAAATTCTCCTGTGAAACCGTCCAATCCAGGGCTTTTATGTGCCAGGAATTTTTTTATTACTCCTTCAATTTCGCCAGATGTTATCAGTCTGTTCAGGCTTTCTACTTCTTCATTCAGTGTTGGAAGGTTATATTTTTCTGGAAATTTGTCCATTTCACCCGGGTTTTCAAACTTCTTGGCATATAATCATTCACAGTAATTTTTTACAGTCCTTAGTATTTCTGTGGTATCAGTTGTAATTTCTCCTCTTTCATTTCTGATATTTATTTGGGTCCTTCCCCCCACCCTTTTTTTTTTTTTTTTTTTTTTTTGGATGAGTCTGCTTAAAGTCTTGTCAATTTTGTTTATCTTTTCAAAGAACCAGCTCCTGGATTTTTTGATCCTTTGAATTGTTCTTTTAGTCTCCATGCCATTCAGTTCTGCTCTGGTCTTCATTATCTTCTTTCTTCTACTCGCTCTGGGCTTTGTTTACTGTTGTTTCTCCAGTTCTTGAAGATGTAGGGTTACATCATTTATTTGAAATTTTTCTATCTTTTTTAGGTAAGCTTGTATTGCTATGAACTTCCCTCTCAGGGACTGCCTTTGCTGTGTCCCATAGGTTTTGGACTGTTGTGTGTTCATTTTCATTTGTTTCCAGAAACTTTTCGATTTTTTCTTTGATCTCATTATTGACCCATTCATTGTTTAATAGAATGCTATTCAATCTCTATGAGTTTGAATGTTTTTGAGTTTTTTCTTTGAGGTTGGTTTCTAGTTTCAATCCCTTGTGGTCTGAGAAAACGCTTGTTATGATTTCAATTTTCTTTAATGTCAAGGCTTGTTTTGTGTGCTATCATGTGGTCTATCTTTGAAAATGTTCCATATACATTTGAAAATAATGTGTATTTTGTTTCTTTGGGATGAAAGGTTCTATATATATAAGTCCATTAGATCTAATTAAGTCCATTTGATCAGTTAAGTCCATTTGATCTAATGCATCATTCGGTTCCAAAATATCCTTGCTGATATTTTGTTTGGAAGATCTATCCATTGTTGACAGTGGAGTGTTAAAATCTCCTACTATCAGTGTGTTGCTGTCTATATCTTCCTTGAAGTGCTCCCAGGTTTTCCTTATGTATTTGGGTGCTCCAATGTTGGGTGCATATAGGTTTACAATGTTTATGTCTTCTTGATGGATTCTTCCTTTGAGTACTATGAAGTGTCCTGTGTCTCTCTTTATGGCTTTTCTTTTGAAATCTATTTTGTCTGATACAAGTATTGCTACCCCTGCTTTTTTCCCCTGTCCATTTTCTTGGAATATTTTTTTTCCATCCCTTTACTTTCAGTCTGTGTTGGTCCTTTTTCTGAGGTGGGTCTCTTGTAGGCACGTATGTGCGGGTCATGTTTTCTTATCCATTCAGCTACCCTATGTCTTTTGATTGGAGAATTAATCCATTTAGATTTAAAGTTATTATTGATACATGCTTATTCACTTTTTCCCTTTGTACCTCCGTTCCTCTCTTTCTCACTCTTTTTCTTCATCTTCTTTAAGCACTCCCTTTAGCATATCTTGCTAGTTTGGCGGAGGTGTATTCTTTCAGCCTTTTTCTGTCTGGGAAAATCCTTATTTCACTTTCCATTTTAATTGAGAGCCTTCCTGGGTAGAGCAGTCTTTGTTGCAGGCCTTTGCTATTAATTACTTGGAATATTTCTTGCCTTTCCCTTCGGGCCTATAGTGTTTGCACAGAGAAGTCAGCTGCTAGCCATATCGGGGATCCCTTGTATGCTACTACTCGTTTCTCCCTTGCTGCCTTTAGGATTCTCTCTTTGTCTCTGATATTTGCAATTTTAATTATAATGTGTCTGGGAGTGGGCTTGATTGGGTTCCTCTTGAACAGGACCCTCTGTGCTTCCGGGACTTGTGTGACTTTTTCTCTCCTCCAATTAGGGAAGTTTTCCATCATTACTTTTTAAACAGGTTCTCTATCCATTTCTCCCCTTCTTCTTCTTCTGGTATCCCTATTATATGGATATGTTTCAGGTTGTCCTGCATTTCCCTAAATGCCTCTTCATTCTTTTTCACTCTTTTTTCATTTTCTTGCTCTTTTTGGGAGTTTTTTCCTACCGTGTCCTCCAGCTCGCTGATTCGATTCTCTGCTCCATTTAGCCTTCTTTTGATTCCTTTTACTATGTTCTTCAATTCAGAAATTGTATTCTTCATTTCCTCTTGCCTCTTGTTAATAGTTTCTATGTCCTTTTCATGCTTATATAGTTTGTAGTAAGTTCTTCATAGTTTCCCTGTAGTTTCTGGTAATTCTCCCTGAGCTCACTAAGCTCATTGAAATTCCTTATAACCATTGTTTTGAACTCAGTATCTGATAGTTTACTTGCCTCTATTTCATGTAGTACTCTTTTTGGGGATTCCTTTTTTCCTTTTGATTGGGGGTTGTTTCTTTGTCTTCCCATTATTTCTGAGACTCTTCCTTTTTTGCTTCTGCTTCTTAAACTGATCTGTTTTGACTTCCTGGTTTTTTGCTGTGAACTTCTATGGTAGGAGACCTGTGAGATTCAGTGGTGCGGTATCCTTGATCTCCTGAGCTTGATGCTCTTGGGATGCCTTTTATGCCATTTATGTTGGCTCTCTGGAAGTAATTGGGTTTTGATTATTGTTTGGTTGTCCTTTGGTGGGTCCTTCCCTCCAACTGATTGACTGAGGGTCACTCTGCCCACCATGTCTTGTATGTTTTTGTACAAGTGCTGCCAGAACAAAACCACAAAGCCCTGGAAACAAATCCACATCCACAAAAATAACTCCCTCCTACAATCCTACTATCAACAGCAAATGAACCAGTATTGATAAGGCTGTAAAGAGATTAAGACTTTTATAAGAAAGGAGAGAAATAAACTATTAGTATAAAATCTAGTGACTTAATATGCACAAACTTAATGGACCTGAAATGAATGTTAAAAAGCTATGTAGTAAAGAAAATATTGCAAATCATGGAGAAGACCACAGTGGATTTCATCTCTAGTCTGTAGTATTTATCGCTATTTTTTCTTTCTGAATCTGCCTCTGGTGATGTCAGATGTTGACCCCATCTGATTTTAGGCAGTCTGTTAGAGACTTCCAGGAATCTACTGTCTGTGGCTCTCTCCTTCAGCTTTTAATCTAGTCACTCTGCACTCAGCAATCAGGTTTGGGCACCACAGGGCAGGGCAGAATCCCTCCTAGGGTGGGGGCTATTGTTTCCCCTCAGGCTGATGCTGCTCCGAGGGGAGAGGTTGCCTGAGTAAGATGGCTGCTGCCATATGGGGGAGGAGTCAGCACTGGAATCCTGCCAGCTACTTTCTCTGTTCTCTCCCCAAAGCCTCTGTCTCTAGTTTCTCCTCAAGTGTCTCTAGTCTACTCTGCCCTCCCCTCCCCTGACTTTGCCAAGGATCTACTATCTCTGGCTGCCACTCTATATTCAGCAGTCAGGCTTAACCACCACAGGCCAGAGCAGAGTCCCTCCTGGGGGCGGGATTATTATTTCCTCTCATACTGCTGCCACTCAGGGGAGTGGTCTGCCTGAGCCAGATGGCTGCCATATGGGGGATGAGTCAGCACAGGGATCCCACCAGCTACTCTCTCAGTTCTCTCCCCAAGCCTCCTTCCCCAGTCTCTCCTCATGCGTCTCTAGCCCACTCTGCCCCTGCCTTTGCTGGAGACCAGGGTAAGTGGCTGCGAGTAAAAATTTATGCGTTGGCCCTTTAAATGGCTCTTAGCGTCTCCAGCTGCCTGCCTCTGGCAGAGAGCAACCCTGCCACTGTTCGCAGCTGACTATTACCTGTGTAATTTTGGGGTCTGGTGCTGTAGGCTGGGGATCCCTGCTTATGGTTTAGACCCCACTCTTCTCAGGGGGATCAAACTGGCCATTTAAATATCCCTCTGGCACTGCCACCCGTGGGCACCCAGACCACCTTCTCGAGTCTCTGCTGCACTCCTTACCAGTCAGGTTGTGCTAAAGCTGATTCTTCTGTCTGTCCAAGTTTATAAGGCTTCTCTCTTGCTTTTGTTCAGTTGTTCATTCCAGGTGATTTCTCCACAATTTAGTTGTAATTTCAGATTGGTCCTGGGAGGAAGTCAGTGTGACTTCCATTCACTCCTCCGCCATCTTGCCCCTCTCTCCATTGTATTTTTAAAACTATCTTTTATTATCTTTGGGATTTCATATTCTGGTTATTCTCTTCCAGTTCTATCTTCCAGATCGCTATTTTTCACACTTGATTAAGGTGTATTTTCATACATACAAGTTTCAAGAAAAAAATTGCAAGATATAGAGTATAACATACCTAATGAAGTCATTCAGATTTATTTCAATACGTACACAAACAACAGTACAAAGCACTGTAGAGACACATTATAAAATCTGAGGTTTCAAAAAGCAGTGTTTGGGCTTTAAAATTCTGATATTATATCATTCAAATAACACATATTTCAAAAGTTAAATTTTTAAGAATAACAACTAAATTAACATATAACTTTAAGACAATCTGATAGATAGCTACCTTTACCACAATCTTCAAAATAGTGCTGTTCAATTCTTCTACAGAAAGCAAGGGAGTTGCTATAGTTTTTCTTCTTTTGAGAAAGTTCATCGTTGGTCAATTTTGTGGTAAGAATGGAGTACAAAATGGCCAAATACCAGTGCCTCTAGTTTGGTAGGCTGCTTATTGAGGAAATACATTTGTGTTCACAGACTTTGAGAAAGAGTTTAACAGCACTAGTCAACATCTTCTAAGACCTAGTCCAGAGTCTTTTTACTCCATCCAATAGCTTTCATCTTACTTTTGACTTCCCACTGTTTCTGATAGGCCAAATATGATTCAGAGGACAAGGGTAAGGAAATCCATACCTAGCATGTGTGACCATCTCCCCTACTGTAGCTTCATCACACCACAAAGGTACAACTCTGCAGGCAACAGGATACTATTGACTAATTCCACGTAGGCTTTCATTTCTGCTTTTTGGATCCAGCCCCTCATTAACAGAATGACCCTCGGTTTTAACGAATTGGACTATTGGGCAGAGTTCTGATACTACTTGATTTCCTACATGAAGAAAAGCTACTTTACCAGATGGAAACTATATTCTACATTTGCCTTACAAACCACTTTGATAGGCTGATTACGCATGTGCAAAAAGGCCTGCACAGCAAGAGAAGCTGCATTGGCAGAAAGCAAAATTTGCTCCCCTTTCAGTTGCTGATATAATGTAGCATTTTCCAGCCATGGTTCTGCAGCTGTGATCTGTGAGACAAAGGCTTTCATCACGAGAGACAGGTGGGTTGGGCGGCCTGTGCCTGTGGTTCCTGCTCCCGGAGGCTCTCAGCATCCTCCTCCACAATCCCCTCGGCTCCTGGCAGCTGACAGGCCTGGCACCTGCTGAGGCTTGGACTTGCAAAGCTCACCACTATTTCTTCAACTTTTGCCAAAAATTCTGTGAGACCCTTGCAGCTGAGTTCTTAATTTTTTCAGAATGATATTCATTTTTAGAATTTTTTTCAAATTTGTAGTTAATGAAGGATAGCTACAAAATTCTTTGTTACATGTCCTATTGAGAGATGGACTCCAATTCCTCTCTCTCTGAATCTGAGCTTATAGTTGACTTGCTTGGTCAATAGAATGCATTGGAAGTAATATTCTGGGACTTCCAAGGTCAGAACACAAGTTTCGAGGCTTCCACTTGGGCCTTTTGCAGTGTTTTTTCTGAGGACACTTTAACACTCAAGGAGCCCCCGCCTTGGGAGCCCAGCCGTCATGCTGTACAAAACAAGCCACATGGAAAAATATGTAAGCAATGTCAAAAGTTCTAGCTGAGTTCCCAACAGACAGCAAACATCAACTTGTTTGCTGAAATCTGTGTAAATGAGTTATCTTGAGTATCGAACCCATTTAAAACTTCTGATAACTGTAAGCCAAAGACAATTCCAAAATTTGTAGTCAGATATGGAAACAGATTAAGATCAGCATAGATTAAATTCAGTGCTTCACTTTTGCCTCTCTTTTTCATGTCATTCTTCTCCCACCTTTTTCTTATTAATTCCCAGAGTTTTGGAAACTCTATTTTTTAATCCCTTTTTCTGACACTCTTATTCTTCTTTGTCTGGACTTGAAAGTATCCATTTTAGACTATAAAGAGGGGAATGGAAATGAGGCTGAATGTATTCATATATTAATACAATTGGAATTTATGAGAGAAAACAATGTACATAAAATGTGCAGAAGATTGAAAAGAGTGGTTTTATATTTTTAAGACCAAATTTTATGAATTTATCTCTCAGAGCTAATGCTTAGTGATTTAAAACTTATACACATCTGGAAAAACAATTATGCCAGTATACTACCATGGTATGTTGGAAATTACTTGCCTTACTAAACACAAATATACAAATACCCTGGTGTTTGTGAAGAAAAGTAATTCCTTTTTTTTAGTCTTATACTATTTGTTTTCCAAGGAAATATTATTTGACCTATAGCTTAAACAAAGTAATAAATTACTAAGATGTTTTAGGACAAGATACAACTTTCAGTGGAAATGACTTTACACAATTATACAAATCTAGGTGCTAATGAGCTATATTATAATGGTGTTTGACATGCTAACAATTTACAATGGAAGGTTTTCTAGGAAACCTCTGAATTCAAGGGAAAATTTTAAACAGTAAAATGTGTGGCAATAATAAGCACTACTTAATGTACAACATTATGTATAATGTACATTTATTTTGTTTCTTAAGCTTAATGAGTAGTAATTATGTAATATATTACTGAATGCTCACTAAATATTAATTTTAATTGGGTATTTTCAGAAATTTTATTTTTATTGATTAGGAAACAAAATGTTTTCTCCAAACTTTAGGTGAGTAAATTCTAAAACAGTATGAACTTTATTTATTCTTATATAAATACATATTAAGCCATCATTTCCCATACAAAACTACTGCTACTGATAATATATCCTTTGTTGAATGCTTACTGTGTGCCAAATACTATTCTAAGAACTTCAAATGTATGATCTAACTTAATCCTCCTAAAAAATCAAAGGAGGTATGGCCATATTACAGGTGAAGAAACCAAGTCACAGAGAAGTTAAGTAACCTACATGGTGTTTTTTCCTTTTCTGTTTTATGAATAACCTACATGTTTTATGGCTGTAATAGTAGATGATGTTTAAGTTTATGCAGAAATAACCTGGCTGGTGTGGCTTAGTGGATTGAGCGCCAGCCTGAGAACCGAAAGGTCACTGGTTAGATTCCCTGTCAGAGCACATGCCTGGGTTGTAGGCCAGGTCCCCAGCTGGGGGCATGCGAGAGGCAATTGATCAATGTTTCTCCCCCTCTCTTTCTCTGTCCCTTCCTCTCTCTCTGAAAATAAATAAATAAAATCTTTAAAAAAAAAAAAGGTTATGCAGAGTTAGTCTAAATAACATCTCTTACTTCAATGATGTAAGTTAGAGTGGGCTTTATCTTACTACTCTCTTTTTCTAATACCTTTTTAAAATTATTGTCAAGGGCACTAAATTGACATCAGTAGAATGCCAGATGCTATTATCTAGACGTTACTATAGCGGTAAAGATTAAAGATTAATTTGGTTTATTGTGAAAGTTGATCAATCTAAAATTCCAGTGTAAAAGAAAAAATACCTAGTTACCCTGGTACAATCTTATTGGACTGGTCTTTTAAAACCCACATTTTCATCTCCATAGCAAATCTCAGGAATTCTAAGGTTGGACTTGAATGTTTTATGGCTGCCATACCAAATGATGATCTCAGTATAAGCTCTTCCAACATTCTGCATTTGTCTTATACTGTCAAAAATCCATGGTAATTGGTTTTTAAATTCGTTGCTCACAAAGATATCTATATTTTTGTGTTGTATGTACTATAAATAATACTTTAGCCTGGAAAATGTCAAGCCTCTTTTTAAAAGAACCTGTGCCTTCTTTTAAATAGAAAAAAAACATGTTTTTGCATTCCTTCACTTAGTTGTCATCTGATGAACACAAACATGTAGCTGGAGATAATGTATGCCCTCTCCACCATACTGTTTGAAATTAAAGACTCCAATTGCAGAGACACATAAACATCAAATTATGAACTGCGTTTGTCTTCTTAAAATCCCCTGGAAAAATCTTTACTTGAATAGACTGGAGAGATGATGATTCATGCCATAATTTTATCTCATGAAACTATAGCAAATCGCTTTTGGCTAACATCCCAGCCAAAGTCTAAATGTGATATAAATCTAGATGAAACATAGCTGTCAGATTCTGTACTCATTTTAAGTTTCTTAAATCTATGCCTGTATTTGACCAGCTGTAGCCACCAATTTTTGCTTTTTCATTCAGTTCTGTGTTTCAGTATCTAGCATAGAAGATTTTCTTTAATAATAGTAGCAAAATAAAAAAAATATAGCTAGAATTCGAGAACCAACTATGTGCCATGTATGTTACATAGATCATTGTCAATCATCTTCACAATTCTGGAAGACAGGTGTTGACCTTAGGCAAAGGTAGTACTCCTTGTTCTCTAGTCTTTTGAGCTCTGACTCAGTCCATCAGGAGAAGTGTTTATGGTTTGGTTTGGTTTAAGAAACATTGTAGTGGTCATGGCTAGTGACTTGGTGTGTGGTCATTTATCAAATGCCCTGCCAAGATTGGGATAGCAATAAGAGCTAAGAGCTAGTGCTACACCTTCAAAACTGAACCAGCTCTTTCTCTTTTTCTCAAAGATGCACCCATAATATTATGGAAGTCAGGCTTAGGATGTGGTAGAAGCCTAAACCACCTTGCCTTTTTCTGCTCTCCTTTTGTCTGTTTTTTCCCAGGTGACACGATCAAGCTCAATATCTCCTGGCATGAGAAGATCTGGGATGGATAGCTCAATGCTCAGAGAACAATTTTTCTCTCACTCTTTGTCCCTTATTCTCCAGCTCTTGTATGTGTCATTTTTATTCCACTAGAATGGTGCATTTCAAGACATTGGTGTGAATAGGGGATGAGATAGGATAGAGAGAAAATACTGGTCAGTTGGTTTGCTTTGGCCTTTGGTATCTATGGTCTCTGGCCTAAAGAAGAAGAATTTTCTCCTTTTTCTAGTCTAGCTCTCTGGGGTTTTATGTTAGATTTTGGAACCAAAGATCTAGTTAACAATGAGATATTGTTGTGTTGTTTTGCTCTTGTTGTGCATATAGCTCCCTCAACACCAACACAAAGAGAAGAAGCAATGGGCCCAAAGCTAAATTCAGATATTCCTGGCTAAATTCCACCCAGCACTATCTTGATAGTAATCCATTTTTATTATTTTAACGTTATACTAGCAAACAACTGTATTGTCTATTAGGCTGTGTTTCAAATTATTTAATCCTTACAACGAACACATTGCCTATGCAATGAAACAATTCAATAAAAGTTGAAAAGCACTATATTCCGAGTGGTAGAAGTAAAGAAGGAGTTAAAACATATGAAATGGCAACTTGCAGGGGTGCAAGCCTCCTTAGTGCTGGTATGAACAATTAGCTCTTAGCTGAGAGTCAATCTGAAAATTATAGATATCATTTATCACATGTGATAAAGTTCACATGTGATGTCATTAATTACATGAGGAAAAAATAAGACTTTTCCCCCTACATTTCTCTATCAATTAATGGGGTTATTATTTTGTGTTCACTTTTGTGAAATAATAATTCCAATTTTTTTCTAAAATTATTATTTACCTTGTAAATAAAGCACTTTCTCCCATGGATACTCAGCATTGAGGTTATAAACAAAAGATGGAAACTGAGAGAAGAAATATTACTGTCTAGCCTTCCCCATCACAAGATTCTTACTTATAGGTCAAAATTCAGGCATGTCAGCCAGCTTCAACTAAAAAGCCTACAAATAAAATCATTTTGGAAGATGAGAGGTCATAGTGTCTGATAAGCCAGTTTACACTGTTCTAATGTAGCTCTCCATATCTTGTGTTGCACAATAAATCAGTCTCTACAGATTGTTATGGAAGAGCTAAAACAAAAACAGCCAGATACAGAGGAAGGTACAAGCAGGTCAATATGACCTTGTAAAGTAAAGCAAAAGTAGAATCAGAGTTTGGCCAAGGACAGGAATCAAGTTGCCTAAGTGACAATAAACACTAGTAGACATAAATAGAAAAAGACAGAGACCTAAAATATACTTAAGATTTAGATCTGTTTGGGCTAGAAGAATCAAATCGAGGGAGAACTACACATACACCCACACCTTTGTGGAATCCAGCAAAGATGTGCTGAGGCAGCCTCTGTTTTGAAACACATGGCTTTATAGATGTTCCTCCATTGGCTCTGAAGGCACAGGGCTCTTAAACTATCATTTGACAGATGCTAAGGTCAGACTCCCATGGGTCAGGTAGCTGGGTTTTGTTTCCTAAATACTAATGTCATCCTCCTGTTTCTTAAGTACATTCAGGTGGTTGTAAAAGGCACTGAGCCAGAAAGCAGGAGAATGGGTGTAAATCTATCTCTGCTAATGAAAAACAACTCAAGGCACATGACCCACCAGCATTAAATCAGAAGAGCCCTATTTGTATCATGTTACTAAGAGGCGGAATTGACCCATTGGCAAAGGTTCTGCCAATTGGCTCTTTCTAAATGAGGAAAAACATTTATCACCATTCTTGGGATCATTGGGATTATTGGCTCTGACTTCAGATAAGCAGGATAAACAAACCTCAGCTCAAATGGAAGCTGCTTCTGTTTTATTTCTCTGTGCTAAACTCTCACAGCTTATTTTAATTGAAAATTTCTAACGGAAACAGGTATATTTGCTTATTTCCTTTTCTCATGTGTCTCTATCTTTACATGTATGTGGTATAACAGACACCTCTGGCAAGTGTTGTCATTTAAGGTATTTCTTAATGACTAAATATATGACCTACTTTGGTGGTGATAATCAGCTTACTTGTAAATAGGATTGTCCAGTGGATTTGGTTTTTGCTTTTGTTTCGGGAAACCATCAAATAGCTTATGAATAGGCTCTCTTTAAAAAACATCAGTGATATATTTATTTAAATAATAGTCTTACTTAAGTTTCCTTACATGGGGACAGGAGAGATAAGGTGTCCATATGCCAGACTGATTTTGCATGATCTCTTTACTAAAAATTACGGCATAAGAAATTAAAAACATGAACCTGTTTCTAGACTTCTCTTCTTTGGTTCTTTGCATCCCTTACACTTACCACCTATGCTTGAAATTGCAATGACAGTAAAGTAGGGTAAGAAAGGACTGCGGATAAAGTGCAAGAAAACAGAATGAATGAGGAAGACAGTTATAATTGGTTCAGATTTAAGTACTGGATTATTGATTTGCAAATAAACTGGTTTCCTCATGTGGAAAACATATGTAAAGCTGACATATAATTTTTATTTTTTAAATTGTTATGTATATAACTATACCTCACTTGTTCAAAAGACATTTATCCAGCAACTTCTTATCTCTGTAATATAACCAAGAAGTGGGAAACAAGGAGGAAAACTGTGATAAACCAAATGAGAATCATAATTTTTAAAAAATTTTATTTATTTACATTTTAGAGAGAGGAGAAGGTAGAGAGAGAAAGGTCAATGTGGGAGAGAAACATCAACTGGTTGCCTCTCGCACACCTCCACCTGGGGACCTGACCAGCAATCCAGGCATGTGCCCTGACCAGGAATCAGTTTTGGTTTGCAGGCTGGTGCTCAATCCACTGAGCCACACCAGCCAGGGTGAGAAATTATAATTTTTGTACACTAATACTCATGACCTTCACCCAGAAAATAGTCCCTATTTTCCCTGCATATGGCAGCATGGAAGCAACAGATTAGAAAGAAAGGAAGACAAAGGCAGGTGGTAGTGAGCACATTGATAGCACAAGTGGTAGTGTACAGCTGTCCATAATGAGGGAAGTGACAGAAAAATGTAAAAGCAGACTGTAGGGCTTAAAAATTATAGGCATCTGAGTACATCTATATATGTGACAAATAAGTCTGCACATAGGAATTTTTACAAGATACAAAGATATTAAGGTATTTAGATAAATAATTAGAAGTTATTAAAGAACTTTAAGTGCTAGGATAACACAATAAAATTTAAATATTAATTTTAATCAGCCAGAATATATTTAGCAAGAACCCCACTACCTGGGCTAGCTAGGGTCACAGAAGTCAGCAAGTTACACTCCCTGTCTTCGTGGGGTTCGCAATGTGGGGAAGAAATTATAGAAAAGTCAAAGGTTCTAGGTCAGGCAGAGGAATGACCAAAATACAACAAATTTAAAGAAATGAAAGCAACAAGGCATAGATGTGGAATATGGATACGGAAGGTGACAGAGAGCCAAGATTCTAAGATGAATCCTCATTTCCCATATGAGCAGTTGAGTAGATCGTGATGTTTTTAACCAGGATATGAAAAGCAAGAGGAAAAATACATCTTGTGCAAATCATTAGTTCACGTTGAGATGCTTATGGGTTTGCCAGAAGCCAGGAAAATTGCTTTGAAATTCCAAAGAAAATTCTTGGGCATTATCATTGTGATGGTTAATTTTATGTGTCAACTTGAGTGGACTAAGGGATGCCCAGATTGCTGGTAAAACATTATTTCTGAGTGTGTCTGTGAAGATGTTTGTGGAAGAGATTAGCATTTGAATCACTAGACTGATAAAGATCCACCCTCAGCAATGTGGGCAAGCATCACCCAATCCATCAAGGGCCTGAATAGAATAGAAAGCACAGGTAGGGCAAACCCTCTCTCTCTTCTTAAGCCTGGGACATCCATCCCCTGCTGTCCTCAGGCAATGAAGTTCCTTGGTTGCAGGCCTTTAAACTCCAGGACTTGCACCAGCAGCCCACAGTGTCCTCATTCCTTTGTGGTCAGACTGGCTTTTCTGGTTCTCCCCATTGCAGATGGTACGTCATAGCATATCTCAGCCTCCATAATCACATGAGCCACTTCTCATGATAATTCTCTTCATACATATACAAGGTCTGTCCAGAAGGCATCCAGCCATGTAATATGAAAAATAGAGACATTTAGTGAAGGAGATACAAGATACAAGAAACATTGTACATAGGACAATGACACCTCAGTCCCCTTCAAAATAGATACCTTGGGACCTCACACAGTTCTCCCAATTGCCATCAGCTGCCCCTACATATTTTTGTGAATCTCATCAACAGTCTGAAATCTCTTCCCTTTCAAAGGTGACTTTAGTTTCAGGAAAAGCCAGAAGTCATGGGGAGCCAAATATGGGCCCTTGGGGGGCTGAGTCAATTGGGTGATTTGATGTTTCTCAAAAAAACTGCATGAGATGTGATCTATAAGCAGGCACATCGTCATGATGAAGCTGCCAGTCAACCAGTTGCCCATAGTTGCCGTCTTCTGAATCATCTGAATAGTTTCTGCAGAGGAATGTTCAAGCTTAATGCAAAATTTGATGCAGATTTGTTGCTTTACTCAGTCATTTTGAATGCAACAGCCACACAGTACACATGCTCACTTAACGATATCTACCGTCCCGGCCGACTAATATAATGACATTGTCATTGTTTACATATGCGCATTCCAGTCCACTCTCCTTGGCTGCCAGGTTACATGGATGTTGCACAAATTAATCTTGTTATATTAACAATGGCTGGACTTTTTCCAGACAGACCTCATGTATACGTCCATTAGTTCTGTTTCTCTGGAGAAGCCTAACTAATAAAACTATGTATATGGGGTGATAAAACTGTAGGTGAAGATGAGAATGCTGTATATAGAGCAAGAAGAAGATAAAGTACAGGAACTTATGAAGGATCTACATTTAAAATATGAGTAGATGAAGAGGAGCATAGATG
Source organism: Pteronotus mesoamericanus (assembly GCF_021234165.1). NCBI lineage: Eukaryota > Metazoa > Chordata > Mammalia > Chiroptera > Mormoopidae > Pteronotus > Pteronotus mesoamericanus. The sequence continues at coordinate 10,612,194 of NW_026555310.1, forward strand.
AGTATGACCCTTTTAACAATAAAACAATAGTTTTCCTGAAAACTCTGAAGTAGACTTCCATTTATATCTCAGCTAAAACTATGTCAAATGACTACTTCTGGTGTTAAAGGATCTGAAAAATCAAAATTGTTTGTTGGGGAGCACATTAATGTTCCAAGTAAAACTGGTGTTAGTGAAGGAGAAGTATTAGATTTTGGATAGGTAATAAGTGAATACCCGATTATTCATTTACTATAATCTCATGTGGTTCTAAAAGGTACATAAGGAGGTTTTACAAAGATATTAACACCATAGCAAAGTTTTTTAAAAGTATTAGAAATAAAGCAAAAGAGAAATAATAATAATATTATAAAATGAAGATGGAAGTGGGGTTCAGCCACTAAATTGGCTCTAAACTATCTAGCAGTCAATTCGAAGAGGAAAATACTTTAAAGAATACTCAATGTCCTTAAGAAAGGGTGTGTTGTTGTTGTTGTTGTTGTTGTTGTTGTTGTTTTTGGCTGTTTGTTTGGTTGTTGGGGGAAGCACTCCAAAAGGCAGAGTAAAGTGGAACTAGGGTGGGTGGGCAACCACCAGAGAAAGAGTGATTTATTGGGGAGTGAGTACAAAGAAGAATGACAGCAATACTTTAAAAGACAGGATAGAGCGTAAGTGTTGGTGGAGGAGGGAGACTGTAATTAGCAATTGTGAGAGTGACTGAGGATGACAGAGTAGAAGAAGCCTTTTAGGATTAATTGGCTTTGAGGCTCAAAATGGCCCAAGGCTAAAACCTCAGCCAGTGTCAGACCTGATGAGGCTCAAGTCTGTGCCTCTGTCAAAAGTCTTTAGCCTTTGCTGGCATTCCAAATAGAATAGCTCATGGTATGTGCTGTATGCTCCCAAGGACAGATCTGGCCGGAGAAGAGTGACATGGTTCCTAAAGTGGTCTCTCGCTGAGTGACAGAAAGGGAAGAAGGCAGAAAGATATGTCACTTCTAAGAATGTCACCTGTTGATGTAGTTTGGGGCTCAGTATGGCTTGAAGGCTACAATTCCCATTTAAGGAAACTTTAAAGTCTGTCCAGTATGCAAGTAGTATAAACATCCCTAAATCTGTCTCTCCCCAAACAAAAGTTAGTGAGTACTTGGCACCGCTTCCATGGGTGATGAGAAGTACTATTGCATCTAAGACATGATTATCTTTTTAATTCATTTATCTGTGTGGGTTTTTTTTAATGTCAACGGTAGATTCTAAATAAGTGTCTTGTTTTTAAAATTCCTAGGATCTGTCACAATACTGGATAAATAATAATAAACAAGCATGCCTTAATAAATAAACATTTAATTCTTAAAAACCGCATTGAGATAAATTCTGGATGAAGCCATGAAATTGCTTATTATAGAAATTATTAACTTTTTAATGTATATATATTTCTAATCCTCACCTGAGAATATATTTATTGATTTGAGAGACAGAGAGAGAGGGAGAGAGAGAGAGAAACATTGATGTGGGAAAGAAACATCATTTGGCTGCCTCCCATATGCACCTGGACAGTGGATCAAACCTATAACCTAAGTATGTGCCCTAACCAGGCATGGAACCCACAACCTTTTGGTGTAGAGGATGATGCTCCAACCAACTGAGCCACCCAGCCAGGGAAAAATTATTATTATTTTTTAAACCTGGTAGAAAAGCTGTTGTCAGAGCTAAGGAATTTGGAATGTCAGATTTTCTTTTTGCAAACAAATAAAATTTTAAAAATTTAAATCTACATTCTGATTATACATCTGACATTACAATTTTAGAAAGTAAATAATGATGCTGTGAACATACTGTGGCTCTAGTAGTAGTGTAAATACAGAAAGATGTTAGAAATTCTTTGTTGAAGTATGTTTCCTCTCAGTAGGCTCTTCCTGACTGTCCCCACGAGCCACACTATTGTCCATTAATATCTGAAGTCCATTTTCTTTTCTAAATATTCCTCATAAATTTGGCAATAACACAGAAAAAGCAATGTTAAATAGAAAATCAGTCTTTTAAGACTTTAACTCAATAATATGGTAATTCCTCAAAAAATTAAATACTTAAACACCGAATTGCTATGGTTCAGCAATTCCACTTCTGGGGATTGTATATAGGGGTCCAACAGAAGTAACACCTACTTGAGTGTGGTTGGTAGGGTAATAATATGGGTGTAATAATTTATAGTTTTAATTTGAACACTTCACCTAAAATGTCATATGGTGCTTCTGAGTTTGATATTGTTATGTTACAGAATTACATGCTTATGATTTCGTAATAAAAAAGGGGCATTATTTGTGCCAGACCCTATTTTTTTATAGAAGTGTACCCAGAGGGATGCTGCAGAGTATGTGAAGAGATGAACTAATGTTATAAACATTATGCTAGGCATGACAATGTGGTTTTGCATTATTTTACACCAGAAATTGTCTTTCAAATATGCATTGGTAAATGGATCAATATATTACTTCAAAGATAAACACAAGTATATTAAACAAAGATAAACAAGTGTGCTAAAGAATATAAAAAATTAACTCCTACATGATATACTAAGAGCCATAACAATAGATGAACAAATTTTACCAACAGATTAGTCATTTCACTATCTGATAAAAGCAAAAAGTCAGTGGAAAAAATGTTTTGACATTAAAAACATGAGAGAAATATATACGGGTTTGGGCAGTGCGGGATATGTGCCTTTGGCAGAGTAGCTGAAAGCAAATGTGGAAACTCAAAACCATCAAAGTAAAGCTCCTTATCCTCCTAGCAACTGGAACAACTTCATATACATGAAATCTAACTTGGACATCTTATCACGTAAAAATGCTTTGATGTCAGCTTAAAATGAATGACTTCTACATGCTTGCTAAATAACCAGAGGTTTCAGTCCCCATTATCATAAAGCTCTTCTGTTAAAATAAGTTAAGACCACAGTGATTTAAATATGATCACATCTTGCATTTGTAAAATGTACTCTGTGAAGAACTTTTGTGTGTGTGTGTGTGTGTGTGTGTGTGTGTGTGTGTGTGTCCCCATTTAAACTTAAAATTTGTGCTTGGATTTGTATGGGTTTTAGAAACTTTCAAACATATAAAATTATGTTATTTGAAAGCAGGAGTTTTATAGCAATTGAGTCATAGAATTACATATCATTATAAACATTCCAATTTATTTTGGTCCTTTTTCTCCATAATAACAAGAAATTATAGGATTTATAGAAACCTGCTGTTTAGGCAGCTGTCACCAACAGTGGTATTTGAACTATGGATTTGATTCAAATAACAACCAAGATTTCATCTCTCTCAGACCATACCACACCAAACATCATCTTGCTACATGAATAGAATGCTAGAGTTTTACAATTATATACCTAGAAAGAATATGAGAGATTTTGAGTACAATCCTTTCATTTTACAAGTGAGAAAATTGAAGGCCAAAGAAGCAAACTGATAAATACTTTGATAAATATTTAGATACAAAAATATGTAGAAAAATAAAACAGTTCCAGAGTGGAACTGAGGCAACTCAAATATATTACAACTTTTAGTTTATCCTATATCTATCTCCTTGTTTTCTTAAATCTAAAATAGAAATAAATATCATTATATGTAGACTTCTACTTATCTAGAAGGCCACAGGGAACCCTGGCCAGAAGAAATCCTGGAAGTTAACGTGTTTGCCCCATAGGAATATTCAGTGGGCTCTGGGAGAATAGACTACCTGAAAATTCACCAGGGTCTTGGGGCTTTCAAGCCTCACTGGCATTCAGACTAAGTAAGAACAGCTGGTAAAAGCAAATGTTTATTATACAGAGCTCACTGTATACCAGTCACGGTATTTTATGTATATCACCCCCCAAAAAATCCAGGAGGCAAGTATTATTATCGTTCCCATTTTACAGATGAGGAAACTGAGGTATAAAAAAGGTTAAATAATGTGTCCAATGTTATACAGGGAGTAAGCTCTAGAGCTAAAATTAGAAACTATCAGTCTTGCCCTAGCCATTCTGTTGAGCTACCTCAGAAAAACAGCTGGGTCTCCAATATTATAAGTGCTAAGCATTGTTTCCAAGGGCTTTACATATATTAACTTCTTAACCCTCATAATAATCCCATAAGCACATACTATTATTAGTCCCATTTCATAGATGTGAAGGCTGAGGCACAGGTTAAGTAATTTGCCCAAGGTAGTACAGCTAATAAGTTTCAGAGCCAGAATTTGAATCCAGGCAATCTGGCTATGGATAATGCCCTCAACCACTGGTTAAGCAAACAGTTTTGTTTTGCTTGTTGCCATAATTTATTCATATTAAAATGTAAAGATATATTAAATCTGAGAAATGTCAAGTAATGTATAACATGTAAAATCTGTTACATACATTACTGAAATAAGATGTTTGCTTCTAGAATGTAATATACTAGTGAAATGTATTATCTAAATGGCAATGTGTTTGCTGCAAGAAATCCTTGTAGAAATTGCTGGAGTTTTATTTATGTTACTGCAAAAACTGATTCTAGTTCAATCATTTTCCTATGAAGATGTATAAGACAACAGATTGAAATTTCTTCTTAAACATCTGTTTCCAAGATTATGTCTCAGGGAAATATTATTTTCACTACTGAAAAATATGACATTGCAGCTGTGTTTGTGCTCTTGGCAGAAAGACTTAGGGTACTTAAAGTTTTTTCACGTATGTTACAGTAGATTTTTCTGGGTCAAACATTAATATAAAAGTGATTAAAATACATTTGATTTTACTAGGGGTCCTATGTGTAGCTACAGTATTTATATTTTGTACTGAAAGTTTCCAATATATGAACAACTGTGAAGTTTACTGCATGAAAAGTCCATCAACAGTGACTCTTCCTCTCCCTCAGCCTACATCGATGGCCTCATAAAGGGTTTCTTACAATTCATTGATTGAGGAGGAAAAACCTAGGGCTGTTTTACAAGTGGTTCTGCATATTATATTGGCACCAAGGAGAGGTGGACAATTGCATCATTACAGTCCAATGAGAGGTGGCCCTAAAGGCCATGAATGGAGGGAAGTTCTCCTCAGAAGTATAGTTTAGAACAACATATTTGACTGTCCACCTTGTCTGAATAATCAAATGTGAGAAATTAGAAATTTGGATCAGCAGTGATTCATGGGTACTTGCCAATGTTTGAGCTGAATGGTTGGGGACTCAGAAAGGACAAGATTGGGAGATTGATACAAAAGGGTCTGGGGAAAGAGGTATGTGGATGGACCTCTCAGAATGGGCACACAATATAGAGATATTTGTGTCCCATGCAAATACTCACCAAAAGGCATCATCTGAAGAGGAGGCCTTCAGTAATCAGGTGGACAAAATGATAGTCTGTTATTGCCCATCAGCCATTATTCCCAGCCACCCTAGGGCTTTCTTAATGGAACCACGTATAGAGTGGCCATGTTGTCTGAAATGGAGGCTCTACATGGGCCCAGTACTATCATCTTCTCACCAGCGCGGACTTTGTGGCCTGCTACACTGCAAGTCCTGAGTGCCAAACTAATCAAGAGCGCGGACCAACACTGGGCCTCCTATATGGCACCCTTTCTCAAAAGTACAAGCCAGCTACCTGCTGGTTTGCTGATCATATTGGACCATTTGCCTCATGGCAAGGGACACTGATCATTTTGCTGGGATAGACACACTTTTGGATGTGGACTTGCCTTCCCTGTCTGTAATACTTCTGCTAGCACCGCCATTTTCATTATATTCTTTACAACATTGCTTCTGATTAAGGAACTCATTTCACAGCAAAAGAAATTCATGGGCTCATGCCTATGAAATTATCTGGTCACACCACAGACTCTATCACCCAGAAGCATCTGGCCTAATAGAAGAGTAGAATGGCTTACTCATGAGTCAGTCAGTTTGGAGACAATGTTCTGAAAAACATGTGCTGCTGTCTTACAACATGCAATATGTGCTTTGAATCAGAGACCACTATGTGATGCTGTTTCTTCCATAGCCAGAATAAATATAGGAATTAAGAGCTAGAAGTGGGAGTTTCTCTTCTTGTCTTTGTACCTAAAACTCTACTTGCAGAATTTTCGCTTTCCATTTTTACAACATCAGACTTTACTGATCTGGAGATCTTGATTTCCAGAGTAGGAATGCTTCCATGAGGGGCCACAGCACTGGTTCTTCTATGGAATTAGAAGACGAAACTGCCAGTTGGATATTTAGTGTTCCTCATACTACCAAATGAACAGATAAATAAGGAAGCTGCTCTCTTGGATGGGAAGATTGATCCTGATTACGAAGGAAAACTTGGATTGCTGATACACTGTAAGGGTAGGAAGTATTATGTCTTCAACTCAGGACACTCTTGAAAGCATCTGTTAATACTTTAATGTCAAATAATGAAGGTTAATGGAAATTTAAGCAACCAGCCACGACAGGACCACTGAGCATTCAAGAATGAAGCTTTAGGTAACCTCACCAAGTGAAAACTTAAGAATAGTAAAGAACATGACTGAGAAAAAAGGAAACAGAATGTAGGGATATTAGTAGGAAAAAAGTTATAAATATCAACTATGGCTTCATGACCAGGTACAGGAATGAGGATTGTAGCAGCTATATACAAGGTCTGTCTGGAAAAATCCAGCCACTGTTAATATAATGAGAACAGTTTGTACAACGTTGAAGTAATATGACAGCCAAGGAGAGTGGACTGGAATGCTCATGAATGAACAATGATGACTTCCCTATACTAGTAGTGGGGGTGGTAGATGCTGTTGAGTGGGTATGTGTACTGTGTGGCTGTCACATTAAAAATGACTGAATGATATAGATAAACACGACTCACCTCCTCACACAACCACGTCAAAATTACAACTAAAATATAGAACAACCATTGCTTAGATCATCAGAAATCAAGTTGATGGGAAGCCTGACAACTATTGAATCAAAGAAACCACATCCTTTCAAACTGGTAGGAAGGGCAGAGGCGCAGAATGGGCTGATACCACATCCACATGTAGTAGATAAAAATTCAGGAGCGATGTTTTTGGAGCGAGTAGTCCCAGCCCCACAGCAGGCCACCCAGCCCAGGGTTCCAGTGCCAAGAAAATAAGTCTCCATAACTTCAGATTCAAAGGCCAGCAGGGATTGAGTTGCTGGAAGAAACTTCTGGAGTTCCAAGCAGTTCCTCTTAAAGAACCCACACACGGACTTACTCAGACTCACTCCCGCTGAGTTCCAGGACCAGGGTAGCAGCTTGAAAGGGAGGAACTGAAGTGTCTGGCATCTAATTAGGAGCTGGGGAATAGCTTTCTCCCATCTGGCTCCCAGAAAGGCAGGCAGGGGCCATTATCTGTTCTCCGAACCTTCCTCCCACAGAGCCACAGAGCCAGCAGGTGTGTGCCGTATCCATCAACCTGGCTAAGACTGTTTGCCACCTACCCACTGGAGTTCGCATGAGACTTGTCCCATCCAGCTTATGCCTACCCAACCTATAATGGTGACTTTTCTATATGAATGGCTGGTCTTGGCTCCTGCACAGCTGATCCTCCACAGAGGGCAGAGACTGGTGGTCAGTGGTCACAGCCAGTCCTTGCAGCTGACTGGCCTGGGTACATCACTTCCATTGACTTACCATCAGCAGTCAAGGCTCAACTACAAGAAGAGGATGTACTCAGCCCACATGATAGGTGTATCTTGAGTACCCAGCTTGGGCAATATGAGAGGCTGTGCCACTGGACCCTACAGGGCACCTAATACATTAGGCCATCCTGCCAAGACAAGGAGTCAAAGCATCTCTACCTAGTACATAGAAAGAAACACAGGGAGGCTGCCAAAATGAGACAAAGAAACATGGCCCAAATGAAAGAACAGATCAAAAATCCAGAAAAAGAACTAAACAAAATGGAGATAGGCAATCTTTCAGATGCCAAATTCAAAGCACTGGTTATAAGAGTGTTCAAGAAACTTAGTTAGGACCTCAACAGCAAAAGAAAGATCCAGTCAGAAATTAAGGATACGCTAATTGAAATAAAGATAAATTTATAGAGAAACAACAGTAGAGTGGATGAAGGCAAGGATCAAATCAATGATTTGGAACATAAAGAACTAAAAAACAACCAACCAAAACAACAAGAAAAAAAAAAGAATCTAAAAAAATGACCATAGTACAAGCAGCCTCTGGGACAACTTCAAACTTTTCGACATTCGCATCACAGCAGTTCCAGAAGAAGAAAGGAGCAAGAAATTGGAAATCTATTTGAAAAAATAATGAAAACTTTCCTAATTTGGTAAAGGAAGTAGACATGCAGGACCAGGAAGCATAGAGAGTCCCAAACAAGATGGATACAAAGAGGCCCACTCCAAGACACATCATAATTGAAATACTAAAGGTTAAAGATAAAGGGAGAACCTTAAAAGCTGCAAGAGAAGAAGTAGTTAGTTACCTACAGTGAGTTCTCACCCAAGAATTTATAGGCATGACTCATGAACATGAACAATGATGTGGGGATTGCCTGAGGGAGTGGGCAGTGCTGGGTGGAGGGGAATGCAGAAGGGGAAAAATTGAGACAACTGTAATTACATAATCAATAAATCATAATTAAAAAAACAAAGGTAATGACATAAAAAAATGACTGAGCAAGTAGAGGAAAAAATCTGCACCAAATTTTGCATTAAGCTTGAACATTCCTCTGGGGACTCTATTCGGACAATTCAAAGGCTTTCAGGAACAATGTAATGAGTGCAGTGCGGTAAAAGTGAGGAACAAATGCTTCAAAGATGGTAGAGAAGAAGGTATGGCAAAGTTGCAGCAAGATCAAGACCATGTTCACTGTGTTTTTTGATTGGGAAGGTGTTATCCATCACAAATACGCCCCTCCAGGCCAAACAATGAATAAGGAGTACTACTTCAATGTTCTTTGTTGGCTGAGAGATGTAATATGATGAAAATGGCCACATCTATGGGCAACTGGTAATTGGCAGCCTTGTCACGACAACACGTCCACTCATGCTTCATGTCTCGCACAAATTTTTTTTGTGAAACATCAAATCACTCAGGTGACTCAGCCCCGCTACAACCCAGGTTTGGCACCCTGAGACTTCTGGCTTTTTCCAAAGCTAAAATCAAGGAAGAGATTTCAGACCCTCGATGACATTCAGGGCTGCTGATGGCCTTTGGGAGAACAGTGTGAGTTCCCAAGGTGGCTACTTTGACAGGTGACTAAAGCATCATTGTCCTATGTACAATGTTTCTTGTATCTTGTATCTTCTTCAATAAATATCTTTTTCATAGTACATGGCTGGATACTTTCTGGACAGACTTCATATAGTTTCTTTACTACTTGTTATGTGTTTGTGTGTGTATTTGTAAATATGAACTATTTTCTTCCTCCTTTTCTTTTTCTTGGCCCTGGCCTGGTAGCTCAGTTGGTTGGAGTGTCCTCCCAATAAGTCAAGGAGGATTGCAGATTCAATCCCCCTTCATGGCACATACAAGAATCAACCAATGAATCATCAGTGGTGGAACAACAAATCAATATTTCTCTCTCCCGCTCCCTCCCTGCTTCCTTGCCTCTTTCTACCTCTCTCTCTTCCTTTGCGCCCCCTCCGTCTCTCTCAAGAAAAAAAAAAAGGAAAAAATACAATTTTTCTTGAAAGTTAACTTTAAAATTTAGTTTTTGGGTAACAGAATTTTAGGAGTCACTAAAATAACATTGCAATGGATGGTGTGGTTGAATCCCAGAAATGGGTAGGATAACTGTTATGGCATTGTGTCTCCTCATTATCAGGGGGTGTGAGAATGTCTTTGTACCTGGGACAGCTGCTTCTAACTAGCAGGGGAAACAGAGAGATATCTTGTTAGTGTATAGATGTTCAAATATGTGTAGCAGGGCTTGTGAGCAGGGATGCTGAGTGTCAAACGGGTCACTGTGGCAGTTATTCAGTCCTTGTCTGTCAACCCCAAACATACTCTCTTCTCTGTACTCACTTTGTGATGCTAGAACTGGTACTCTATTCTCTGAGACCACATTTCAGCTTTGTTAGTTGGCTCCAGCTGGCTCTGCCAGTAGGTGATGCCAGGAGGAGACTGAAAGGCAAGAGGAAGAAGGGACTTGCTTCTTTTCTGTCAGCTTCCTGTTGCCCATTTGATGTCTTCCAATCCACTTCCTACTGCTCTGAGCATTGCTCCAGCAGCAGCAGTTTCTTTGGTAGAAGCTGAATTCAGTTTGCAGTTTCCCCAGCATTTGCAGTATGAGCCTCCTGTGACCCTGTCAGAGACGCCAGCACTAGTGGGCCAGAGGTCCCTCTGTAGAGCTATGGGATCAAGCCTTCAAACATCTTCCAGTCCCTTGTTCAAGTTTATCTCTTATTAATGCATCTTGTGTCCCCATAAAACTCCTCTCTGGCTTTGGGGAAGGTGGATGAGAGCCAACGTGTAGAAATGGGAGGCTATCCTGAAGCTAGCACTGGACTGGCTTGCAGTAAAGAGGAAATGCAAGAGGAATAGAGACGATTGGATCATTTACTTAAGGTTGCACCATGGGATGAAACACGGAACTCTTAGAAAGTGGTAGGATATAGGGAGAGGAAAGGGAACAAATGGTCAGGAACTGACAGTGTAATAAAGAGGGTTAATGTGCTGAAATGAAATTGAGACTGGTAAGCCACCATTAATATTTTGGTGTCTTTCCTTCTGATTGTTTTCCCTATGTTTTTATACCATTTGGTCTTTATAGTATATTCAATTTTATATTCTGCATTTGTCACTTAACATTGCAACACAGGCATTGCCACTTCTTACAAATTCTTCATCAACATCAGTTTTTTTTTTTTTTAATTTGGGCAAGAGAACAAAAGAGAATATAAAGATAATACACAGTGCAACAAATAATGCTTAGCCTACATTTATTTCTGAGTCGATGCCATTTAATTTAATTTTTTATTGAGGTACAATTGATATAACATTATATTAGTTTTTGGTGTTTAATATAATGATTAGATACTTGTATATTTGCAAAATTATCACCACAATATGTCTAGTTAACATCTGTTACCATATATAGTTATAGGACTTTTAGATCTACTTTCTTAGGAACTTTCAAATATACAATACAGTATTATCAACTATAGTCTCCATGCTGTATATTGCATTCCATGATATTTATTTTATAACTGGAAGTTTGCACCTTTTGACTTCTTTGCACATTTGCCACCCTTGCCACTCCCTGCTTCTGGCAACCTTGAATTTATTCTCTGTATCTATAAGTTTGTTTTGTTTTTGTTTTAGGTTCCACATTGAAATGAAATTATATGGTATTTGTCTTTCTCTGGCTTATTGCACTTACTATAATGCCCTCAAGGCCTATCCATGGTGTTGCAAATGATGACACTTTATTCTTTTTTTATGGCTGAATAATATTCCATTATATATGCATATATCCCACAATTTCTTTACCCATTCATGTATCAATGGACTGTTAATTTATTTCCATATCTTGGTTACTGTAATAATGCTGCAATGAACATGGGGGAGCGGTGCATGTTCTGCAAGTTAGTGTTTTTGTTTTCTTTGGATAAACACCCAAAATGGAATTGCAGGATTATATGTTAGTTCTATTTTTAATTTTTTGAGGAACATCCATGCTGTTTTTCATAGTGGCTGCACCAATTTACATTCCCACCAACAGTGCACAAGTATTCCTTTTCCTTCACATCCTGGCCAACACATGTTCTTTCTTGTCTTTTTGATAATAGTCATTCTAACAGGTGTGTTCTGGTATCTCATTGTGGTTTTAATATGTATTTCCTGTATGAATAGTGATGTTGAGCATATTTTCATGTAGTTGTTGGCCATCTGTATGTCTTCTTTGGAAAAATGTCTATTTAGATCCTCAACATTGTTTTTAGTGACTGCTTAAAATTGAATATTTTGTTAGATCATTATTTAATTATTTCTCTTCTGATGGGCATTTAAGCTATTTTCAATGTTTATTAAAATAACTGCAATGATTGTCTCTTTGCAAAACTTTCTGTGCACTTCAGATGTCCTTAGGATCTATTCCCCAGATTGGAACTGCAGGGTCAGAGAATATGGATGTTTTTAATCTTAATATTTTCATTCTTAATTTGCCCTGAAATTCTTTCAGATGAACATCCTTTTTCCATTAACCCATAGTCTAAAAAACACTCACAATTGAAGGCATCTTAGTATTTTACCTGACCTGTAATCATTTAGCAGTAAAACCTGAGTAGAACTGATGTAAGGTGATTTACAGATTTTATTTTTTCAACATAGTGTGAATATTCAATGTTTTGCATAAATACTAATGAATTTGATTATGGGGTACTACTTCAGAACCCACTCAGAGACTTAGGTAATTATGTAGTATTTTTACTATACTTCCATTTGAAAATCCCAAAACATCTTCCTTACAAAATGTATCCAGCCATAAGGGTTTCAAATAAGGATTGTGAACCTGTACTAGTAATATTACAAGAATGCTCTGGATATGTTAATTAAAAAATTCTTTGTTGAAATTTTTACATTGGTGTTATGGACTGAATTTTGCCCCCTAATAAATTCATGTTGAAGTCCTAATCCCCAGTACCTCGGAATTGACTGTATTTGCAGATAGAGTCTTCAAAGGGGTAATTAAAGTAAAATGAGGTCATTAGAGTAGGCCGTAATGCAATATGACTGGTGTTTTTAAGACAAGATATTAGGACACCTACACACAGAGGGAAGACCATATAAAGGCACAGAGAGAAGGCAGCTAAGGAGAAAGCCCTCAGAAGAAACCAGGCCTGCGGATAACCTTGATCTCTGGATATCTAGCCTCTAGAATTATAAAATAAATTTCTGTTGTTAGGCCACTCTGTGGTATTTTGTTTTGGCACCCTAGAAACTAATACAATGGTAACATACAAATTTCATAACCAACAAAATTAATAAAGTATATCCATTTTGCAAAAGCAAAACGCCAACCAACTAAACTAACCCTACCCCCAAAATCAAGTTTTTAAAATATGATTGGTTTTATAATTGTTGCCATCACTTTTGCAAGTAGACCACACTTCTAGATAGTCTCCTTGAATGTCAAGCCAGTTGAGGAATTTAAAAACATCACAGTGTCTTAGGCCTGTAAAGGACCTTAGTTGATACACTAGTTTTAATTTATTTACAAATGGGAAAAATAAGAAGTGACTAACCTAAGTTTACCCATTGCACTACTGAGAGATTGAAGACTAGGCCTCAGATCTTCTCTTGCATGCTTTTTTTTCTCATGCCATAAGTTTATTTACAAACATCTCTAGTATGTTGTGTTCAACAGTTTGATTCATTTTTCAAAGAGACTGCACCTCTTAAAATGTTCCTTTTCATATGTTTCATGGATTAAGTAAGACATTCTTATTTTTTAAGTAGTTGGTGTCTTACTATAAAGAAGGGTGTAGCAAATCCATATCCAAAGTATAAAGTTGTCATAGGTGGTAACTGACACTTGTTTTCCACTGAAAATGGCAAATTCTTCCCTGGACCCTCCTCATACTAGCTCCTATGGAACACAACATTTTGCTGTTGTAGGCCCAGAGAAAGGTTCAGAAACTGAAAGTGGAAGAAATGGTGGTATCACACTAAGTCCCTTTTTCACGATCTTGTTCCTCTTTGTGTAAGTTCTCTTGTATGCTTTCCTCAATCATATTCCTCATGGTTTCTGTGCTTCTGAATCAAGGTCTGAGTCTCAACAAGTGACACTTGCAAGAAGTACAGATGGTGCCATGAGTTCAGAGATCTCTGTAATTGGGGTGATATGGTTAATCAGAAAGCAAGGTTGGTGAAAGTCTAATCTGAGCTCTAATCCTGGCCTGTTCATTAAAGAGGAACCACTTAACCAGGGTTCTAAATTCCTTGTCTTTCAAATGAAGGGATAGGCTAGTTTACGAGAGTATTTGCATAGTACTTGGAGTCCTTTAAAATAAGCATTTGTGTAGAGATTTACAAAGTGCCTGGAATAGAGTGCTAAAAAAGTTAGTTATTTTATTATTAATCTCACCACCTCATAAATATAGATGCCATTTTGCAGATGAAGAAGCTAAGAAGTCCTGAAATTAAGCACACAGTTTCTGAGGTCCATTAGCGAAAAAACGGGGAAATAGGCTGAGAACCCAGGACTTCCTGTTTCCTTCATAGTACATTAAAACCAACTTAGGAAGTTAAATTATTATTTTACAGTAATTCATATTTGCTGTGAATCTAGAAAGATAGGTAGAAACAGTGCCGTCAAAGAGAAGGGGCAAGTATTTTATGCAAAAGTAAGCCATTTTTTTGAAGGAAGGTTTTGGGAGTGTGATGAATGAATATCATCTGCATTCTTTGTCAGGAGGTAGCTTTTCTGATGGGGAATGAGGTGGGGAGTTAGAAAGGTGTCGAAGTCCTTAATGCCAGGCAAAGGAGTCGGAGAGCCTAAGCAGAATCCTTGATCAGTGTGGCCGCACATGTTAACCAGCATTCTATTACTAATCTGGTTGTGGATTGTTGAATAGACTGGGGCGTTGGGGCTGGAGCTTCAGGGACCAGTTGTTGCTAGAGTGTACTGTACGAAGACATTCAGTATGTTGAGGGAATTAAAGAGACCTGGGAGAATGGTGTTCTGTCTTAACTGACAAATTCCGTTTATGTACATGTCAACCCGTTATTTTAAAAGGGGGTTTATGAGTACTTTAAAACAATTTTTTTAAAAGCATCTACTGCAGAGGCCTGGGAAACCAAAGTAACGCATTTAGAATTAAAACCAGGGTTAGATACCTGGCGGTTATCTTCTAATTATGTAATATGGAGGAAGTCAAGGAAGTCACCTAACCTCTTTTGAGCCTCGGTTTCATTTCCTCTAAATTAAGGGCGACAAATCCCTACTTGGTAAGGCATTTGTGTGCGTAAAACCAGACTGTATTTTAAGGCCCCTAGATATGGCCCTCAGTGTTGGTTGCCGTCTTCCCCCGGTATTCTTCAGGCTGGGTCTGAGTGGCCAAGGGCGGCTGAGGTCAGAAAAGTGGTTCTACCTGGAGACCTCACCCGGAGACTCTGGTCTCGAGCTGGGCTGACCTCTAAACGCCCGCCCCACCTCGGACCAAGCTTCCCGCGGGATGGCTGAGTATCCCCCGCCACTGGGCCGGACAGACAGGGGGACTCTGGAGTGCACGGCACTTTCAGCTTGCCAGGGATGTCGACGGGAGGCGAGGGGGAGCGAACGGAGAAACGACGGCTGCGCCGGAGCCTGCAGCGTCACCTCCACGCTGCCCGCCCGGGAACTCGCTGCGGGTGTTGGGCCGCGCTGGCTGCGTTTGAAGTCTCCGGCGCGGCCGCTGGTTGGCGGACGCGGGTCACGTGTGCCCAGACAGGAGTTTCCCCGACAGCTGGAGGCTGCGTGGGATCCGGCGGCTGCTCCGAGCTCGGTGGTGCGGCCTTCCCCGCCCCCTCTTTCCCTCCTCCCCTGCCCGCTTCCGCCCGGCTTATTATCCTCCTTATTGACAAACAGAGCAGCCGCGGCGGCGACTCTCAACGTGCATCTGTAGCCAAGCCATGGGAGACAAGAAGAGCCCCACCAGGTAACAGCACCCAGCCCGTGGGCCCGGACTGTGCGGGCGGCAGGGCCCTCACGCTGGACTTCGGGCAGCCGCCTGGGCAACGGGGCAAGAACGAGGGCGGCGCCGCTGCTCCGCGTGAGGGGCCGGCGCCGGCTGCCCTACAATGGAGCCGCGATGGCGGCGGCCGGAGCAGTAGCCCAGGGTGTCAGAGCGTCGGCAGTGGCGGCAGCATTAGCGGCGACCGCTGCCACTCTCTTGCCCTCCTTCCTGACTCCCCTCCCCCTCTGAGCCAGAGCGCGGTGTGCTGAGGGCCCGTGGGGCGGGGGTCGCGGAATTGGGGCAGGGGGCGGGGCGGGGGTGGCCGCGGGGCCCGGGAGCCGGCACGGCCTGCTGGTGACCCCGCGCGACGTCGTGTCCGGATTGTGTCTTGCAGGCCGAAGCGGCAGCCGAAGCCGTCCTCGGATGAGGGTTACTGGGACTGTAGCGTCTGCACCTTCCGGAACAGCGCCGAGGCCTTCAAGTGCATGATGTGCGATGTGCGGAAGGGCACCTCCACCCGGTGAGTCCAGAGCCTGCCTGGCGCACCGCCGGCCGCCGGGTCGCGGCCAGAAGAGGCCCCTGCGGCTGCCGCCCGCTCCCGTGACACTCGCAGACCTGGAGGGGAGGAGGCCAGACTGAGCTGGTGGCCGCAATAGGAATTGGGTCAGATTGATCACAACGCAAGTGATGGTTTGCGGTGAGGGGTAATTGAAGAGAGTGTAACGTTTTTTGCTGCCAAGAGAGAATAAATTATTTAAGGGAGGCATTAGCTACTGCGATTTAATTCGTGTCGCTGGGTGAAATGCTCCCCCCCCGCCCCCATTCCGGGTATAATAATGTTGGCTGCTTTGTTGCGTTAGTGTGTAGGAATCAGAGAAACCCTGAAGACCTCTTTAGGAGCAAAAGATGTAATTTAATTTCGTTCCTCAAAAAAAAAAAAAAAAAAAGTGTCAGATTATATAACGCACAATGGATTTAACTTTCTTTTTTTAATATAGACGTCTGGAAGGGCCAGATGAAGGTTTTGTTTAGTGTTCGTATTCCAATTCGCTAATAATTTATAAACAGATAGTTGGAGGTGAGCCTAGGCACGGATATATTTTTACTGAAAGTATCTGAATATCTTTAGATTAATCAAATGGCAGTCTATTAGACTATACAAATAAGATTAAATGATCTTTGCCTATTTTCAGTCTTTATCTTATTGTAAGCTCACAATAACTCAGTCTTTTAAGAAACACTTACGTTAATTAAGAGGCTAAAGAAAATCATCCAGGGAATTCCAAGTCAGTGATATTTGTGATATGCCAGTGCTTAGTGACAGTTTCTTTGCCTTTATAGGAAAGTAGGCTTTAAATTAATTCATTATAATCCTGTTATTTATAGCCTGATATTTAGATAACGTGTTTTGATATTACAAAGTCTGTTACAAACTAAATTATCACAAGAATATAAGTGTACTAATTTGATATACTGTTTAAAAAAAACGCTGACATGGTATTGACATTAGATTTATAGTCAGTAAAATTAGATTTCTAAAAATGAGATATCCAGGGTTTTAAACACCATTTAGAGCATTATATTAAAGTTTTAAATGTAGATTCAGAAATGGTTGGCAGTAATTTAAATTTTAAGATTTGGTTCGTGAAGCTAGCTGCTTTTGACATATGTCTTTCTGTAAATCATAATATGCTTTTTGCATAATTCCCATTTACATTGGGTGAAATATGAGCATTTTCATGATATCCTTTAAAAAGCAAACTTTCAAACATCTACAGAATTCGAGGGAATGTAACACAACCAGTCTAACAAAAAATGTACCTATTTGCTAAAGAATGTGGTTAACTATTTTTGGACCCGTGATTTAAGTATTTTTGAAAAGCAGAATATCTTTATGTCTGTATAAGGTTGGATTTGGTTTAGATTATATTTATATATCTACATTAGTACCTTGTACTTTTTAAAATGCTCAATAAGAAATTTTCAGAAAATACGGTTTTTGGAGGCAGGAACTTTAAAGTGGAGACAGTTATAATCTTAATCTCTGGTACAATATTGTTGCTTTTTGTTGTTCCCTCTATTTTCTTGTAGCCATTAGAAAAATACTGAAACTAGAAGAGCCTATATGTTTATTTGCAGGGACAGCAAGGAAGGGGGGAAGCTGGTGGCCTACTCCACAGCCAGTCTTGGGGTTAGAGGAACCCTGAGAAATAGAGTAGGTGGTGACAGCTCAGAAGAAAAGAAACAGGCCGACTACCTGGCACCTGGAAGAAGAAGGAATATAGTGCACAGGGGAGTTGGCCCAGGACAGAGAAGTGGGCCTAGTTTAAAAGAGGCTTGAGGCCCACATGGGGGCCCCTGACATTTTTTTCCAGTGCATCTGAGCTCTTGTAGATCCAATTTTTAGTGGATTACTTGAGGAGGACTCAGAGAAGCATTGTCATTTGGATTGAAACTGAAGAGGCTCTGGGCAACTCACCAGAAGTCTAAGGGACACTCTGTTCCTAAAAGTAAGTGTTCTACACTACAACCCTCTCAGCTTCTTCCTTCCTCTCTCTGAATTGTCTCTTCTCTCTCGATTTTGGCCGTAAGTTAAACCTAAGAGCTCTCATTTCTCTGTCTGTTATTTTCCTACCGCTGTTTCTGAAAATCGGAGTGGAATCCATGTTTGGATAGAACAATGGAGCAGGGCTTTGTTATAGAGAGGATATTGATTGCACCACAAAATATTGCCCTCTCTGATAATGTTAGAAAACAGGATAAAAGGCCTGCAGAGCACTATTGAGAAGCGAAAGTTTCAGTAGTTGAAAGAAATAATTCTCTACAACTGACATGTTAATTAGCAGTTAAGGCAATTTCAAGGATAAGGTTGAGGATTATCAAAGCTGGAAAGCTGCAGAGCAGGATGCAGATTGCTAATGCCTTGTTTGTGACAGAAGGACTTGAATTCCTTGGGTCATACTGACCTTTGAACTGATTCTGACTCAGTGCCAAATGGGAGGCCAAGTCTAAGCCATCCCAGACATTTGAAAAATCTTTTCTTCCTAAACCTCCAGAGAAGATGGAGTTTATGGTCTCCCTGTAAAGTCTTCACTGACATTTTTTTTTCCTTTAAAGAATATCTAGTTCAAATCCTTTGTATTGCAACAGAACACCATTTCTTTTGGCTATATGTTTGGTCGGTCATGTTTTTCTGCAGAATAACTATGGAATGAAATGAGGTTATATTTTCATAGCAGTATTTTAAAATAAAATGTGATTTGATGTTTTAATTCCTAAATTGATCAATTATATTCTTTAAACAGTTTCTACAGTTGAATTTTAGTTTGGTACTTGCTGGTCTCAATTAGTTTAGATTTTATTAATCTCTTTTTTAAATCCAGAATTGAAATAACCACATAATTAAAGTACCTCAGGTTTTCTACATTTTGGTTTTGTGAATAAAAAAAATGATAAATGTCAAAATGACAGGACAAAATTAAAAAAAAAAACTACAGAGATAAATTTGTTATTAAAGGTACTACATAGTCTCCTTAGTTCTTAAAAGGCAGTAAGTGTCTCAAATATTAACGCAAGATACTTGAAGAAATTAAGAATCATCCTGATTCGTCACAGAAAATGAAATGTTTAGTATAGTGTGTGTGTGAGGACAGTGCAGTCAATGTTTGTTGATTGAATTAGCTTAGTATCTTATTGTCACTTTTTCATATAGGAATAGAAATTACTGCTTACTTCAGATGGCAGACATTAAAAAATGATAATGATGAACTGTGATCTAAATGAGGAACTATGTAACACCTAGTTCATAGCAAGCTTTCTAGTGGAATTTCAAGTATAATTGGTAGTGTATATATTCTCAGGTAAATTGAAGTGCTTCCTTTAGATTCCTCAGATGTTGTTTCAGAGAATGATGAAAAAGATTTCACATAGTAGAAAGAGCACTATGTGTTGTACTAGGAGTCTGGCGACCATGGTTCTTACTCTTTTTAGCCACTTCAATACCTAGCATTCAGCAATGTTTATTGAATGTCTTATTTTACATAATGGCTGAGCTAGGTATTGGGCATACATTGGTGAGCAAAATAGATGTTTTTTGGTTTCTCCTGTAAAATTTTATGGTTTTGTCTAATCAGAAACACTTTGAATTATACCAAATTCTGTACATTAGGTAGTATTAGTAATTCTTTCTTTTTTTGTTAGCTGAAGAGGTACAATTGACTCATTTAAAGAAAAAATGTTTCTAACTGAACAGAGTGTTATGGTTAGGATTTTATTGTTGGTAAATGGAATGAATTATTTCAGCTTCTATAAAATGGAAATAAATTGTATAAAATTCACATTTTGGAGAAATTTTAAAGAAACCAATTATCTGATAAAACTTATTTCAGTATCATCGTTGCATTTTCATACCTGCTTCCTATCTTCTAATCTGAAGTTTGGCACAGATTCTTCTAGACTTCTGGTGTGGGAATGGGAAAAAAAAATTGAGGACCATCTAAGTCAGTCCATTTTTCAGATATGCAGAGTTCCTGAGCATTCCTTACCTGTCTGAGGAGCCTTTCCAGCTACCACACAGTTGTTCAGAGACTCCTTATTCTAGGAGGTTGGTTGGTTTGTTTGTTTTCCTCCATGTATCTTGGATTAGAGTAGTTAAATGGGTTCAGTGTTTACAGAGACATTTTGAAAATGATTGTGTTTGGATAGTCTAGAGTAGTGGTTTTCAAAGTGTGATCTGAGGAACCCTGGAGTTCCCTTTTATAATCATTTTAAGAAGCCAGTGAGGGTCAAACTATTTTCATAATAATACTAAGATATTTATTTATTTATTTATTTATTTATTTGTGCCTTTTTCACTCTGTTGACACTTGCGGTGGTGGTGCAGAGGCAAAGATGGGTACAACTGCTGGCCTGTTAGGATGACTCCAAGCAGTGGTACCAAATTGGTACAATCATCATAATCTTTACTACCATGCACATGCAGTAAAAATAACGTCAGTTTCACTTAAGAATACCTCTGATGAAGCAAAGTTACTAGTTTTATAAAGTCTGTCTTTTAAAATATTTTATTATCTAGGAAGTACATGTAAAGCTCTTTTGCTTCATACAAAAAATAGAGTGGTTGATTCAAGGGAAAGGATTTGTGTAGTTGTGTTAGTTGCAAGCAAAACTAGCTGCTTTTTTTTTAAAGGAACATTATTTTTACTTGAAAGATGCCTGGCAAACTGTGGTTGTTCAGACTTGGATATTTAGTAGATATTTTCTCACAAATGAAGACAATGAGTCTGTCACTTTAAGGAAAACAGTTGATAGTATTTGTTTCCAACGATAAATATTGAGCTTTCAAGTGAAAATTAGAGTTTTTGAAAACTTGTAATCACTACAATGAGTTTAAGAACTTCCCAATACTTTAAAGCTTGTGTTGTAATGTCAATGAATGTAATTTCTGATACTTTATCATGAAATTTGTCAATATTTGGAAGATCTCTGTAACTCAGTGACCCAATATTTCCAATAACTAATGTATGTTGTTACAAAGCCATGCATGGATATAATCCATTCAAAGTACTTAATAAACCAGTGGGTTTTAAGGGAACACTATAAAAACTTCTTTGATGTGGTTTCAGATTTCACATGCAGCTAACCTTTGAGAAACAACTACTTGTGTTTTTATGTCATACCAAAGAAGAATGTCCACAATTATCTTAAAAGGCTATTAAAATACTCCTCCCTTATTTCAACTACATATTTGGGGGAGTCCACTTTTCTTCATATTCTTGAACCAAAATAGCATAGTGTAAGCAAATTGAATGCAGAAGTAGATATGACAATCCAGATAATCTTCTGTTAAGCCAGATGTTGGAGGTTTTAAGAAACATACAAGTGCCATTCTTCAAGCAAAATTATCTTTGTTTTGGAAAATGGAGGGTTTTTTTCATAAAAATATTATTTATATCAACATGTGATGTACTTTTGTTAGTTTTTAAATGCGCTTATATTTAACTCTTTTTCTGTTTTGATTTCTAATAAAGTATTTTGTCTCTTGACAAATAAGAACTACATAAACAAAAGCTCTTTTAACTTTTGATAGTGTAAAGAGATCCTGAGACCAAAAAGTTTATGAACTGCTTGGTCAAGAGTTTTACTAACTTGGATTTCTACAAACAACAGATTTACTTCAGCAGCATTCTTTTCCTCTCCTTTATCCTTTGTTGAGTAAGATCACTCTGATAACCTATTGACCTAGTTGTTAAACTCCTTGGCTTAATCTCAGTCTTCTTTCTCTGTCACCTTCTCAGTATTTGATATTGGTAACATTTTTTTTTAAGTTGAAATTCTTCTTTTTATCTGTATCACTAATTTTTCTTAGTTTTCCTTGTACATCTCTAGAATCAATTTCTGCCTACCCCAACTTGGCTTCGTCTCTGTATGTGGCACAAACTTTCTGGAATCTAAGCTGGAAGGTATCGCTGACTCACCTTTGATTCTAACTCATCATCATCCCTATGTTCAGTCTTTCTCTGGATTTTCTCTCATATCTGTTCTTTTCCCAATTTATGTAGCTGTAGTTTAGACGCCCATGTCATTTCTCTCAAGAGCTATTGGACAAATTACTCTTTTCTCCAGAATGCTGTTAATGTTATCTTCAGTATATTTTTTGAAAACTATGTAATTATGTTGGTCCTTGTATTAAAAAGTAAGTAAATAAATAGAGACTCTCCATTCACTCCTGAATAAAGATTGAGCTCCCAAGAATGGTATTCCAGACAATAATAATCTATCCCTAAACTACTTTCCTAGCTTTAGTTTTCTGCTGTGTGTACCAGCCAATCCAATGCTTTATTAGAACTGAAGTATTTTGATCAGATAGTACTTAAGAGAAACCCTCTGGGATCACCCCCACCCCAGCTATCACATTTATTCAGTCTATATATGTGTATGTATATATAATTATTCTAGAGAATCACCATATTGTAATAGTATTGTCTAGATACTTATTTGCCCTTCCAGGTAGGGTTTGTCTTAACTTGCTTGGTGTCTCCAGAAGCTAGTAAAGTCAGCATTGTAGGCATTTAAACTTTTTCAATTCATGTTTTCTTTTTTGAATTTGACTATTGTAATTTGACACCTGGCATTGCTTTTCCAATAACTGTATTTTAAAAAATATTATCAGGTTATTTTGTTCATAATTTATAGGTATATATTAGTTTTAACATTATTTTCACAATTTTGCTTTATATTTTGATGCTGTATTACTTGAGTAAAAGCAGTTTTTACAGTTAGAGTAGTAACTGAGATGAGTTACTCTTGAGTTTCAGTTTCTTCCTCTTTAAACAGGGCAATACTATTTTTATAGCACAAGAATGTTTTAATACAGCATGTGGTTATTTTGAAGATTAAATTAGAATATACATAAGAAATTAGCATATTTTAGTGTTTCTATTACCATATTTATTTTTACTTGTTCTTGTCATGCATATTCTTTAAAACATGTATAAAAGTAAAAAATAGAATTTTCTTCTCAGTTTTTAAACATTTTTTAGCTTTATCATTTTTAAATTGACATATTTTCATGTTCTATTTCAAAGATGATATTATATGACTACCTCAGTATTTTTAAGGTTTAACTTTGGAATGTTTTATGTTTATTATTTTTATTATCTCATTTACCACCACTTATTTCAGTCTTGTTATCCAGATATTGAAATTTATATAGTACAGCTAAAATTGAGAAGTATACTGCTGAAGTCAAGAAAGAGTGTAGCATATTATATATATTTTCTTGACTAAATTATACGTTCTCTTTTGAATTATTTTTTAATTTTTTTGGCATGTGTATATACTGCCCCATTTTTAAAAATCTTTGTTGAATACTTTTCCATTGCCATTTCGACCCCTTAAAACCCACTTTCCCCAGCAGTCACCACACTGTTGTCCATGTCCATGAGTCCTTTTTCCTTTTTGCTCAATCCCTTTACCCCCTAACCTTTCCGCTCCACTCCTTAGCTGTTACCCTGTTTTCTATTCGTCTGTCTGTATTTTGCTTGTTAGTTCAGTTTGTTTAGTACAGACTACATATGGGTGAAATCATATGGTATTTGTCTTCTCTGACTGGCGTGTTTCACTTAGTATAATGTTCTCCAGGTCCATCCATACTGTCACAAAGGGTAAAATTTTCTTCTTTTTCATGGCTGAGTTGTATTCTATTGTGTGGATGTCCCATAGTTGTCTTATCCACTCACCTATTGATGGACTCTTGGGCTGTTTCCATATTTTAGTGATAGTAATGCTGCAATGAACATAGGGGTGCTTACGTTCTTTCAAATTAGTGTTTTTGGTTTCTTTGGATGTATTCCCAGAACTGGGATCGCTGGGTCAAATGGCAGATCCATGTTCAATTTTTTGAGCTACCTCCATACTGCTTTCCACAGTGGTTGCACCAATCTGCATTCCCACTAATAGTGCAGAAGGGTTCCCTTTTCTCTGCATCCTTGACAGCGCTTGTTATTTATTGATTTATTGATGATAGCTATTCTGACAGGTGTGATGGTATCTCATTGTGGTTTTAATGTGCATTTCTCTGATGATTAGTGATGTTGAGCATCTTTTCATATGTCTATTGGCCATCTGTATATCCTCCTTGATGAAGTGTCTATTTTTCATTTGCCATTTTTTAATTGGGTTGTGTGTTTTTTGGTGTGGAGTTTTGTAAATACTTTAAAAATTTTGGATATTAACCCCTTATTAAATGCACTGGTGAATATATTCTCCCATTTTGTGGGTTGTCTTTTTATTTTGTTGATGATTTCCTTTGCTGTGCAAAAACTTTTTAGTTTGATATAATCCTGTTTATTTTTCCTTTTGTTTCCCTTGCCTGAGGAGCTATATCTGATAAAATATTGCTATGAACAATGTCTGAGATTTTGCTGCCTATGTTTTCTTCTAGTATTTTTATAGTTTAAGGGCTAACATTTAAGTTGATCCATTTTGAATTTCTTCTTGGGTGTGGTGTTAAGAAGGTGATCTACTTTCACTTTTCTGTATGTATCTGTCCAGTTTTCCCAATACCATTTATTGAATAAACTATCTTTGGCACATTTTATGGAATCGCATTGAATCTATAGATTGCTTTGGGTAGTATGGACTTTTAATGATGTTAATTCTTCCTATCCATGAATATAGTATTTGTGAATTTTTAAAGTTAAGATAGTTGTTTTTGAGGGTCTATCAAAAAAAACAAACACTAAAACTGTGTAGACAGAGATTTGTGGTATTTGAGATTGTTTAATGGAAAAATAGCGTATTTTGCCATGTATAATGCACACCCACGATTTTGGTCCAAACTTTCAGGTAAAAAATCTTTGGAATTTTTAAAATTCAATTGTTTATATTTATATGCTTGTTTTTGTATTATAAAGGAATGTTAGCATTTATTTTTGAACATATTATTGTACAAGAAATTTTACATAAAACATAATTACAACACAGAAGAACAGATACAAGGCACAGGAAATTTTATGCTTCGTTGCAAATTCACCATAAGATCAACAAAACTGATTATCGTGTTCCAGGATATTATTTTGCATTCAGATACCTTTATTGCTTTCTACAGTTACACTTTTAACGCAAAAGCATATCTGTTTATATAGATATGGAATTTGTACTACCCATCTCATGCGTAGTGTAATGCTCATCTTTAATTTCCCCCTAAAAAAATTTGGGCAAAAAGGTGTGCATTATACATGGCAAAATACAGTGGTTTTGAATTCAGATTTTTCATTTGTTTGAACTATATTGAGTTTAAAATTAATAGAACAAATTAAATTTAATTATAAAGCAATTTGAACTAATTTTTACCTTCTGATTAAGGTAGTATTGTTTAATCTATGAACTTACTACATTTAAAGATAAATTATACAAATTAGCAGATATTGAACAACTACAAAAATTGGGTAGACATTAGGAAAATAATGGAATTTTCCCTCATTGGGTATTTCTTTTCTACATAATTGTCCAGAGTCAGGCTAACAAGATTTGTTGCTGATATCTTTTAAAAAAATTATATCATATTGATTATGCTATTACTTTTGTCCCAGTTTTTCCCCCATTGCCCTCCTCTAGCCAGGACCACCACTCCCTCAGGCAATCCCCACACCATTGTTTATGTCCATGGGTCATTTGTATAAATTTTTTGGCTATATGACTCCATTTTTGGCTATTTGACTCCATTTCCTATACTGTACTCTCCATCCCCATGGCTATTCTATAGCTACCTATTTGTACTTTTTAATCACCTCACCTCTTCACTTACTCCTCTACTCCCCTCTCCCATCTGTCAACCATCATAACCTTCTCTGTATTCATGATTCTGTCTGTTCTTCTTATTTGAGTAGTTTGTTTTTTAGACTCAATTGTTCATAGACATGTATTTTTTGCCATTTTAATGTTCATAGTTTTAGTCTTCCTCTCTTTATTAAATAAGTCTCTTTAACGTTTCATGTAATAATGGCTTGGTGATGATGAACTCCTTTGGTTTTTTCTTGTCTGAGAACCTCTTTATCTGCCCTTCAGTTCTAAATGATAGCTTTGCTGGGTAGAGCAATCTTGGCTTAGGTCCCTGCTTTTCATGATTTTGACTATTTGTTGCCAGTCCCTTCTAACCTGCAAAGTTTCTTTTGAGAAATCAGCTGACAGTCTTAATGGGAATTCCCCTCTAGGTAACTATCGCTTTTCTCTTGCTGCTTTTAAGATTCTCTCTTTGTCTTTAACCTTTGGCATTTTAATTATGATGTGTTTTGGAGTGGGCCCCTTTGCATTCATCTTGCTTGGGACTCTGTGCCTCTGGACTTGCATGCCCATTTCCTTCACTAAATTGGGGAAGTTCTCTTTCATTATTTTTTTCAAATAGATTTCCAGTTTCTTGCTCTTGCTCTTCTCTTTCTGGAACCCCTATGATGTGAATGTTGAAATGCTTGAAGTTGTTCCAGAGGCTGCTTATACTTCCCTTGTTTTTTTGGATTTGGTTGTTTTTGGTTCCTTATGTTCCAAATCATTGGTTTGATTCTTGTCTTTACCCACTCTACTATTATTTCTCTGTAAATTATTCTTTATTTCAATTAGTGTATCCTTTGCTTCTGACTGGATCTTTTTTATGCTGTTGAGGTCCTTGCTAATTTCCTAGAGCATCCTTATTACCAGTGTTTTGAACTCTGCGTCTGAAAGATTGCTTATCTCCATTTTGTTTAGTTCTTTTTCTGGAGGTTTGATCTGCTCTTTCATTTGGGCCATGCTTCTTTGGCTCCTCATTTTGGAGGCCTCCCTGTGTTTGTTTCTGTGTATTAGGTAGAGCTGCTGTAACTTTCAGTCTTGGTTGTGTGGCATAGTGTAGTAGGTGTCCTGTAGGGCCCAGTGGCACAGCCTCCCCTGTCACCCAAGCTGGGCAGTCAAGATGAGCCCTTCATGTGGGCTGAGTATACTGTCTTCTCATAGTTGAGCCTTGATTGCTGTTGACAGATCAATGGGAGGGATTTACTCAGGTCAGACAGCTGCATGGAGTGGCTGTGACCACCGACCTCCAACGTCCACCCTCTACAGAGGATCAGCTGTGCAGGGGCAGGGTGGTGGTGCTCTGATGTGGTCTGTAGCTGTCCACCGGCAACGCAGGCTCTGGGGTTTCCGAGTGGTGGAGGCCAAGGTCAGCCCCCAGGGCCACCCTGCCTGAGCTGTAAAGCAATCTGAGGTGGCTGCTACTTGTTCTGGGCTTGGAGATCCCTGGCAAAGACACTTCGTGAATCTAGGCTTGCTGATGCTAATGTTGGCCTTGGGCCACTTAGCAAGAAGTACAGGGGTGGGGGGCTCCTTGAGTCTGGCTTTTGCTTGTTTGAGAGGATTTAGGAAGTTGTGAAGCTTGAGCCAAAACCAACCATTCATAAGGAAAAGCAGCTTGGTTGGGCTCTCAGCTGGATGGGACAGAGTCTCTGGGATTCTCCACAGCAGGGCAAGTAATGTTAGCCAAGTCACAGGAGTCTCAGATATGTCACCAGTCTGCTGGCTCTGTGGCCCTGTGTGGGGAGGGTTTAGCAAAGGTACAGTGGCCTCTGCTCGTCTTCTCTCTGGGAAAAAGCTGTCCCTCAGCTCTTGCCTTGATCCTAGAAACTTCAGTTTCTCCCTGTGTGCCACTGGTGCCTTTGAAGCTGCTATGTCGGTGCTGGAGCTGAGAGGGAGCAAGTATGAGTAAGTCCCTGTGTGGGTTTTTAAGAGCAACTACTTGGGACTCCAGAAGTTTTTTCTACCACCTTAATCCCTGCTGGGTTTTGAGCCTGAAGTGATGGGGTCTTATCTTCCTGGCCCTGGAACCCTGGGCTGGGTGGCCTGGTGTGGGGCTGGACTCCTTGCTCCTGAGATAGCCCTCCTGAATTTTTATCCACCACATGTGGATTTGGGACCAGCCTGTTCTGCATCTCGGCCCCTCCTACTAGTCTGAATGGATGTGATTTCTTTAATTCTGTAGTTGCCAGACTTCCCTTCTACTTGATTTCTGACTGTTGTGAGTAATGTTTGTTATATATTTCAGTTGTAATTTTGACGTGGTTATATGAGGAGGCGAGCCATGTTTACCTGTGCTGCCATCTGGTTTTTTTTTAAGATTTTTTAAATTTACTTTTTGAGAGAAGGGAAGCGAGGGAGAAAGAGAGGGAGAGAAACATTGATGTGCAAGAGCGGCTGCCCGTGGCAAGCCCCCAGTCGGGAACCTCCTTGGTCTTGTCCTGAAACGCAGGCATCTGCCCTGACCAGAACTGATCCAGAGACCCTTTGGCCTGCTGGATGGTGCCCAACCCACTGAGCCATACCAGTCAGGGCGTTGGTTTCTTTCTAGAATTTCATTATTTTTCGTGCCTAGTTAATGGCTTAATCTTCAAGACCCAGCTCATAGGTCTGTTTCCTATGGTATTCTCCTAGGACCATCCCAAACTTGCCTTTTGTTATGTGTCTTTTGTGCACACCTCTGATTATGTTCCCCATTTAGCTTTAGTATTTACTCATAAATACAGTGTTGATTTTTGCTTTCTCAGGAAGCTGAGTATTCTTTCTTGAGAACAAATAATCAAAGAGAGGAGGATGGCTCTTTGGTTAATGCCATGAGAGTAACTGTATTTTCTAAAATCTGCATAGTCAGTCCCTCAAAATCAATTTGTGATGTTTTTATATCACTTAGCATGCCATAGTTCTGTTACATATATGCATTTACTCATTTGTTATGCTGTCAGTTTCTAAAGGAAATAGGAGTTTTTCATTATCATATACGAAGATGCTTGACAAAGTGCCTGGGAGGTAATGGGTGTTCAATAAAGGTTTGTTAGAAGAGAACCATAGGTATAAGAAAGGAAATTTTATTTATTTATTTATTTACTTACTTATTTTTATACAAATAAACTTTGAAAAAGTTGAAATTCTGATACAGGTTGTATAAATGATTATTTGGAAAAGAACCCTCCTGTATACATGTGTGAATTTTTGGAAGTAAATGGAAGTGACCAGAATTATAGAGTTTTACAAATGCTTATTGGATGCCTACCACATGCCAGGAATTGTACTAGGACTGTGGAATTGTGGATGACATCCAGTTCCAGCTCTCTGACAGTTTGAATTCTGACAAAGAAGATAGATAATATCACTAAAGAGTAAACAGAAGGAATTTAAAACTAATTTTCTAACATAGTCCTAGGTTTTGGAGAGGTCCTATGCTCAAATTAAGTATGAGATCAGTTATTGCTGTTGCCGTTATCAGTAAAGCACTTTTTTCCTTTTTATTTAACTTACCAGGTTGACACTGGTTAACAAAATTCTACAGGTTTCAGATGCACAGTTCTACAACACATCATCTGTACATTATGTGTGCACCACCCCCAGTCAAGTCTCTGTCCATTACCATTTATCCCCCCATACTCTCCTCCACCTATTCCTAGTAAAGTACTTTTGATAAAATATGCTTTAACATCATGGCCAGTTTCTAATTGGATGGGTTACCTTTCTCCTAAGAAATTTCAGCCAAATGAAGCTGCTACTTCATTGCTCGGTAAAACCTCTTTCTGCCTTTGTACATATGTGTATGCTTGTGTGTATAGACGTGTATGTTTTTAAAAGAGACTAATGTTTTTATGATAATAGTTGTTACATAATTTAAAATTAGAGAAGACAAAAATGATTACTTGCCTGTGACATAGGATGTTATAGACTGTTAAAGTTTAGTACTAACTCATCCCAGAATCCACCTTTTTTGAGAATAAAATACTTTTGTAATAGAACTACATTATTAAATTTAATGTGTGTTTCTTCATCTATCTTATTGGTTATACTGGCAATGCTGCTCAGGTTTTTTTCTTTTCTTTAAAAAGCATTGCTGAGAAGATTTAATGAGTTAATTTCCGTGAAGCTCTTTCATGGTAGCTTATACATAGTAAGTGCTCACTGAATGGTAGCCATTACCGTTAAGTATGTATTTGAAAAAATATAATTTATTACTGCCAAATTAATTTTTAGTTACTATTGGTGGTTTGTTGGGGGGGATAGAAACTCAATGAAAGCAATATCTTTAAATTATCATTTATGTAGTACTGTACTGTATTCAGAATTCTTTTCTATATATCCTTCCTTGGCTCATCAAACCACCTTACTTAGAGGAAAGGAAGGTGATCATCTCACCATAGATTTAGTGTTAGAACCTGTATTGGAACTCAAGTTGTTTGGTTGATCTTTTCACCCTTCCATCTCTGATAAACAGGTTTATAAAACAGCCCTGTTTGGTAAAATGTTTCTTGGCTTATTCCTCTCCTTCAAGTTTAGATAACATTTCCTTCAAGGCCAGCATACTTTGCTAGGAAGATTAGCATACTGTGGGGTATCAAGTTTTATTCAAGGATTTAATGAAACTTTTGCGTGTTTTTTGAAAGACACATTTTCCCGACATCATTTTTTATTGGTTGTAATTTTACTGGTATACAAGTATATAAAATATATCATAGTGACTTGGTAAATTATTCATTTAATAAATATTGAACACCTACAGTGTTTTTATTTATTGGCTTACATGTTTGCTAAAATCTCTGTCTTTTGATATATGATCTGTGATTGATAATCATCTTTCTAAAAAGATTTAGTATGCACTTCATTCTATAATATTGTTTACTGTGGAAAATTATAGAATTACTGAAAATTTCAGAGCTGGAGGGAACCTATCAAGAGCTTCCACATATTTAATAATTTCTTGAGACAGACTAGTTTTATTACTTGAAACCTTAATGGTAGAGGGATAAGATAGTCTTCAGAGGGAAGATCTTGAGGGGTTTCGGGTAGAGATGTTTGCATTAAAACTTTTGAAATGGGTTGAGACCACTAGTATTTGCAAACCCTTCTTGGATTTTCAGCTCAGTTGTGGTACCAGTCTTAGAGAACTGCCAGGTAACACATAGCAATCTGCTGAGTGCAGTCTTTTCTATTTGTTGGAATTTATGGCTCTAGCCTGGCATCCTCTTGACAGGTAAGAAACACGCCTGGAAAGATTGTGCCTTGTTCAAGGTCTATAGCCGGCTATGTCAGATTCAGGTATTTGGATTTCCAGTCCTTTTTATTACCTTGCTGTAGTAGCATTTTAAATTTCCTAGCAAGTAACTTCATAACTATTCTTTGTAAATTTCACTATACCTATATCTAGTGCTATATACATTTTGGTAACTTCAAACATTAAGCCTACTTCTTAAAATTAATATAATAGTTTATGTTAAAATCTGGGCTAGCTCTATAATCAATGAAGAACAAAATAACTCAGTTGTTTTCCTTATGTTAACTAATATTTTTGAAGTGCAAATATTAACAGTCTTCATTTTGATGTCTTTTATAGTAGCATTTATTGTGTTGTATATCCTGTCTTTGATATCATAGTATGTCTTAGGAGAACACTCCCGGTAAATATTATTTCCCCTATATTTGTGATATAAGTACTAAGAATCACTAATGGTATAATTAATAACCAATTCAATTATATGTGTATATATGAATATGTGATAAAGTTTGTACAGCCCTTTGACAATTTTTAAACATGAGTTAAAACGCTTCATCTTTATATGTTTTATAATTTGATCCATGGTACTTTGCACAATATTGTACTTTTATTGGACATACTAGGAATGATCAACCTACAACAGCAGCAAGTAGATAATATTTGATGTGAGAAAAGTAGCTGTTCTAGAAGTAGAGCTCTAGGTGCATTTGCAGAGTAGGCAGAGTTGTTTTGGTCTTCTTCCATCCCTTTTTGCTATTTATCTTTTGTTCCCCCAAGGCCCAAAGTCTCCTCACTAATGTTCATTTCTAGACTACATTCTAAAATCTTCCGATTCCTTCGTTTTCCTTACTCTACCAACAGCTTTTCCTTTACTGGAAAAAACTTTTCTGCTTTATGTAAATATGAATAAGGGAATTCTTTCAAATGTGAATGTAAATAACCTGAGCATGGTGGATAGTTTTGTTTTTTTTTAAGAAAATAACTTGAAAACAAAAGTATTCCATACTCATTGAAGATACTAAACAATATAGAACTAAAAGAAGGAAAATAGAAATGTCCATCATGATAACATATTTCCAGCCAGACATAGCCACTTATTAAAATGTTGTGTTTCTTTTCTGTCTTTTTACATGTAGATATTAGCATTTTAAAGTGGAAGTTGAGATATCTCTTTGAAAAAAATGTGAGAAAAGAGGAGACTTTTAAATCATTGGTCTTCTCTGACTTCTTCCCATGACTGCTTTCACCTTGCCTGATCCCTTATGCTCCAGTGTGTTTCACAAACACTAGCCATAGTGAATGCTGTTTGAAAACAAAAAGTCAAAGTTTGGAAAATACTGCATATCATATCTTAGTGCAATTTAATACAGTTTCTGAGAAGTTCTCTGGTAGAACAACTTGTTTTATGTTAGTTACTTAATTGAGCAGTTCTCAATCTTTCTTGACCAGAACATACATGTTGGGACATAAGGTTCTGTAGACCTTTGTAATTGAAGTTGGTTCAAAGACCAGTCATGTTGGTGTCACCTGTGTGTTCGTTAGAAATGCAGAATCTCAGGCCCCTACCAAAGACTTACTCAATCAGAACCTATATTTTAAAAGGATCCAAAGATTATTTGTATGCACATTAAAATTTGAGAAGCACTGCTCTAGTTTTTTTTAGGATAAGATAATGAGCTGGGCAAGGTTCTGAGGTGTCCATCCCACTTGATCTGCTTTTTCCAAAGGGCCTTTCCCCCCTTTATTTTGCTTGTATGTGTGTGTGTGCAGTCAGGGTTGCAAGCGTGGGCGTGTATGTGGGCATGCATGAGAATACAGGCATGTGAGTGTATGGGTGTGTTTCTGTTTGGCCAACACTTCCCTCATGAACTTTTATGTCCAAAAATGCCTCCTCTATTAATACCTTCTTTCTCTTATCCCTTCTTCTGCGTATTCATACACAGCCATACATTCCTTCAACCATACAGCATTCATGGCTGGCTTTGGCAGCCTCCTGTGAGAGAGCAAGTTGCAGGAAGTAAGGGAGTAGGAGGAGATGGGGTTGCCAGTTATGATCAGGTAACAAGTTTGTTGCAGTAGAAGGGAGGTGGCCTTCCCTCAGAAGGGCTCCTGTGTTTTGGATTGTGTGGATGGGAACCCTGAGGTTTCATGAAATTGTCTCATTGGCTGCCAGTAGGAGCAAGCAAGGGGGCTCTCTGCCCCCAACTCCACTTCAGCCAGATACCCTGTGCTCTTACACATTTTCTGTATAAGGATTCGTCTGATTTTTATTTCATAACGGTGTTTTGCAATCAAACCATTTTGAAAATCACTGCCCTATTCCATCCATTTAGCCTTGTATAACTCAGATTCTTCTGTTCAGCGCAGACTGGGTCAATTGTGACAAGACTTCTTGCCTCACATTTCAAAGGGAAGTGCTCATAATAAGCTTTGTATAGTGGTGGGGAGATTTGAAGCTTTCTCTGTGAAAGACCTTTTCTCTCTCCTTTCTTTCCTGCATCCTTCCTTTCTTCTCACTCATGTTCTTAAGACACTTCGCTCTTTTTTTAAGACTAGGGATGGTAAGGCTCAGAGCTACATAACCTGATTAGATGAGCAATGAACAATACAATTTATAGATGAAAAAAATACTAAATTCATAATGTCATTAAATTGTACTTTTTGATAAAATTTAATAAGACCATTCCATTATCTCTGAGAATCTGGTTATAAGATTTGGTCACTATTCCCTTGTTGCCAATTTTCCATAAACATAATGTCTTTGTCACACAGCATTTTTCTGTGCTATTCCTTGGTAATTTACATTTTAACTGTAATCTTGCTATCCGCCACTTTTGTAGGATTTCATTATATATCCATATTTTTAGTGTAGGAAAATATATCTAGTTTTATGTTTTTAAACATCGTAAATTTTGTATTGTGTTTAGTACGGTAAAGGAAACCAAAAAAAAAAAAAGAACTTCAATATTTAATAATTCTCTACAAATATGTAGTATAGTGGTAAAGAGTTTAGATTCTGGAGTCCTGCTGTTTGGGTTTAAATATTGCTCTCACCACTAACTGGATGTGTGACCTTTATGAGCCACAGTTTTTTCATTAGTGAAATGGAAATAATAATACCTACCTGATAGGGTTGCTGTAAGGATTAAATGAGATAATTCTTCAAAGGTACTTAGCACAGTGCCTACTATGGAAAGTCTGCAAAAAATATTAGCTAAAAACATCAAATGTACAAGTAGTAATATAATTAATATAGGGGTATAAGAGTCTTCATTATCAAATGTGTGGAGTCTAGTAGGGTAATTAACAAAACCAGAGCATGAGAATAAGTGTTTTTTACTAAGAAAATAACATTTCCTTAGTATCCTGAGGTGGACTTGCAAGTGAACATTTAGGCCTTGCCAGTAAAAGTTCAAACATCAAGAAAGTACTTAGGTAGTGCTAATAGTGGTGAGCATTGTATGTATACTTCAGAATTGAAACAGTTAAAGTAGCATTATTTACTATTTGCTTTAAAGAGTAAGTCTGTTTTCAAGGTTGTGTTGCCGGAGAGCATGGTCTTGTCTTTTTTTTGGCCACTGTGTCATCTTATTACGTGTCATACTATGCTTTATTCTGCCTTGCATGCTCCTGTCCTCCATAACTTCTAATGCTTAAGGCTTTATTATTTTTAGAGAGAGGGGAAGGGAGAGAGAAAGGGAGAGAAATATCAATATGAGAGAAACATAAATTGGTTACCTTTTCTGCATGCCAGGCACAGAATCCCCAACCCAGGCATGTGCCCTAAACCAGGAATCAAATCGGTGACCTTTTACTTTGCAGGATGATGGCCAACCAACTGAGCCACACCAGTCAGAGCTTCTTGCTTATTCTTTTTTTTTCTAATGTATTTCTTTATTTATTTTTAGAAAGAGGGAAAGGGAGGGGGGAAGAGAGGGAGAGAAACATCAATATGCGAGAGAAATTACAATTGGTTGCCTCTCCATCCCCCAGCTGGGAACCTGGTCTGCAATCCAAGCATGTGCCCTGATCAGGAATTGAAGCAGCAACTTTTTGGTCTGTAGGATGGCACTCAACACACTGAGCCACACCAGCCAGGGCATTCTTTTTAATTCTTTAAGCATCATCTCTCCTTTATTTGGGCAAGAACAAATGCCCTTTTAGATACTCTTAAAGCATTCTGTGCAAAATATGATGATTGTATTTACACAGTGTATTGAAATATTTTGTTTCTGTTTTTCTGTTCTTCCCTGGACTAATTTCTTAGAGTAGTACCATGGGTCCTGGTATCACATTTCAGTTTAAATCCTTCCCTTGCTATTTGTAGCCATATAACTGTAGAGCTTTTTGGTGATGATTAAATGTGATGAATGATGTAAGGAAATTAACATGGTTCTTAATAATAAAGATAATAATTGTAAATAATATTGATAAAAATTCCCAATGGCTATTACTGTGCCTTACATAGGTATTAGTAACACATAACTGAACTGGAAAGGCCTGGCAAGGCTCTTTTTATCATTTACCTGATTTTGTTGCTGATTTAAATTGTTTTCTACTTCTTGTTTTTTAAGGAACAGTAATTTCATTTCATGAACCTGTGAATTGGGAGGATTATGTTTATGTCCATTTTATTTGATAAAGAATTTATGTAAACTTTTTCAGAAGTTTAAAATGTTTTCTTTTGCCATCAGTTCAGTGCATAGTTGAACCTGCAGTTGATACAGGATTTTATTTATTGTCTAATGTCCTGTTTACTTGTTTGTTGAGTCTTGACTAGAGGCAGAGAAACCATTTAGTGAAAACCATTGCAATAGTCTAGGCAAGAGACCGTAGTGGCCCAAAAAGGATAATACCAACAGGAGAGAGAAATGCATGGAGTTTAGATATGTTAAGGAGAAATTTATAGGACTTTATGGATTGTTGCATATGGCTGTAGAAGATAGGAAGCTGGGTTGTACAGAGGAAAGAAGCAAAGAATTCCAGATTCTGGCTTAAGTAGCTGGGTAAATAAATGGTGGTACTTCTCACTGGCATAGGGAACAGGAGGAAGGGCAGGCTTGGGGGAAGGTAATAGTTCACTTTTAGATTTGTTTAGTTTTAGGTGTCTGAGAGGGGAGATCTGTGAGGTAGTTGGATATGGAGGCTTAAGTTTAGGAAGGAGAACAGGGCTATAAATATTTATCAGATAACCATCGTTATACGGGACTGAGTTGAAGACTTGGGAGTGGTAAGGAAAATCAGGGGAAGAATAGGCTGTGTAGCAAGAGAAAAGAGAATCTAGGACAGAAAAAAGAAACATCACCACTTTTTTGTGGTGGTAGAAGAGCATCCATAAAGAAGAAGAGAGAAATGGAGCAGGAATAAAAATTAAATGTGGAGTAAGAAACCCAGGAAAGTGTAATGTTACAGAAGCAGAGGGAAGAGAATGTTTTCAAAAGGAGGGTATGTGGTCAGCCATGTCAGATGGACTTTACTCTCATTAGAAAGAATCTTGAATTTCTCCTTGCGTTCTATGTAATGTTTATTTTAACAAGCTTGCGTTCTATGTAATGTTAAAATATATGTATTTTAAGTTGTAACAGGATAATCCTGCATGGTGCTTGTGCTAAGCTTTTCGTGATAGTTACAACAGTTCTGAATTATATCTATAAGTTAAATAAAGGAGGTTAATATTGGTAGGTTGGGAGGTAAGTAAAATTATGTTAGTATTTCACTTTGTTTCTCAAGGAAGAGAGCTTTAATTATCTAGTAAAATCTATCATTAAGCCTGTACTTTTACAGGTAGTTCCTGATTATAGCTATAGAAATTAATAGAATTAATAAGAAACTTGGGTCCATCTTGGTATCAAGAATTTTTAAAGTGTTAAGTAAATGTACAATAACTTTGAAGACTCTTGGAAAATTGCATGGTTAATTGTGGAGGAACATGAATGGTTTGAAGAAACCTTTATTTCCTTTATTTTTTGTTTTTATCAGGAATGAATTGTAGCACTCTTTATGGATCAGCTAACCAAGCAAATCACAGCATTTTCCATAAATCTGTATTTGGCTTGAAAAGTGATAGTCATTTGTGGAGTACATTGGATTTGATGTGATTCTAGATTTAGATTTTATGAGTGCTGAATAACAAAGTTATTACTTAGAATGTAGGTAATAGTTTGAAAACTGTCACTGTTGACTTAGACTATGTTGAAATATATGTTACAAAAATTTGCTATTTTTTTGCTTACTGATTTTTTTTTTTAAAGAGAGAGAAGCAGGAAGAGAGAGAGAAACATTGATTTGTTGTTCCACTTATTTTGCATTCATTGGTTCATTCTTGTATGTGCCCCAACCAGGGATTGAACCCACAACCTTGGTGTATTGGGATGATGTTCTAAACAACTGAGCTACCTGGCCAGGGCTTTGCCATTGTTTTATAAAATCAATGTTTTACACAGAAGATAGGCGCTTAACATCGTTGAGATGGTTATTAAGAATTGATTTGAAAACTAATGGAGAGCTTAGAATCCAATGAGATTAATTTTAATATAATTAGAAAAGATGAAAAACAGAAAAGGTGAGAAAAAAATTTAATTATGAAATAAAGGTTAGACTTCATCATTATGGTGACATAATTGTTGACATTTTTGTTTATTAACTTGGATCCTAACTATAGTTAGTGTATAAAGGGCTGTATATACATTTTGGATTAGGTTCAGGAAAATGTTGAGTAGATGCTATCAGCTGTCTAAAGAAGTATCCTATTTTAAGATATGGTTTAAAATATGTTTAATTAAGGGACCAGGGTATCTGTCAAATTAGGAAGATCAAAATATTAAGTACCAATTAGATTGATTAAGGAATCTTTGGAAAAGTGATGAGAAGATAAAATGATATAAAACAAAAATCACACAGAATTACCACATTGGACAATTTGTCAATATTTAGCATAGTGTAAGAGATAGTAGGAAGTGAGAGATACTATGGCGTTCACTAGAGTGATACTTTATTCTGGAGTTGTATAAATATAGGTTTCTTTATATCTTTATTGTCTACATCTTAACATCATTTTATTTTTTCAAAAGTGGTCAGTAGGCATAGCAACCAGTTTCCAGGGCTGCGGCACCCTGTGCATTGTGCAGTTCTTTGTAATGCTTTGGCCCTGTCTGCATACATTGATAATGGGAAGGAAATCCCCTGGAAGGTGGCATCTGATTTTTTAATCAGTTTGGTGGGGTTGGTTGGTAAAATTTAGCCTTTGAGTCTTACCTGCTTTAATATTTGGTTGAATTTTGGGGCCTAAAAACCAAGAGCAAAATTCAGAATTGGGCCCCCACCTATCAACTGTCATCAGCATTATTTTTCTGAGTTCCTTGTTAGGCAGCTAATTGACATTTGCTTTGCCACTTTTAGCTTAATACTAATTACTTTGTATGCCTTTTGTGTTAGTTATATATTGCTGCTGTGTAACAAATTACCTCAAAACTTGGTGGCAGAAAACAATAGACATTTATTATCTTTTAAATTTATTTTTTATTTTTTAGATTCAAGAATTCAGAAGCAGCTTAGCAGGTGGTTCTGGTTCAGGGTCTCTCTGGTTTAACTGGGGGAGGATCCAGGCTAACTCCTGTGGTTTTCTGCAGGCCTTAGAACACTTGTTTCCAAGTGTGGCTGTTGACCAGACATCAATTTCTTGGTCATGTGGGTCTTTCCAGGGAGCTGCTGACAACATGGCAGCTTTCTTACCCAAAGTGGGATCCACCAAAACAAAAGCTGTAATATTCTTATGACATCCCACTACTTGTTTTCCTTATAAATGAGTCATAAAATCCAGCCTGTATTCAAGGAGAGGAGATTACAGAAGGGCATGCATTGTAGGTTGTGGGATCATTATGACCATCACACTATCCTTTAAAGTTTAAAACTTTTTATCATTATTGCAGAATTCTTACGTGCAAGGAAAGCATGTGGGGGAATCCCAAAATACACAGTAGATAAAAGGAGCTGTTCTGTCCAGAGCAGGGGTCCTATGTTACCTGTGAGCATCCCTCCTTGGGTATTAATATCTTTACCATCAAATGTCAGTCAAGAACATGAAAATATACTGTGTATCTCATATTTTCAACATAAAATTTGTCAGCAGCCCTAAAATTCTAGCTTGTAAAAATCAGGTATTGGAACATGGAAAATTATTTGTGTAAATATTTCTGACAACTTTTAGAGTCTTAAGTAGGTTCCTTTTATAAGGTAAATCTAATGTAATAGCTGATTTTGTAGCATTAGCAAATATAATTTATATATTGGTATGATAATGATAGTGATTTACTTAGTAACTACTGTTTAGAATGTTTTAACTATTTCTAAACTCTATATATTTTAAAATTTTATTTATCTTTAGAGAGGGGAAGGGAGGGAGAAGGAGAAACATCAATGTGTATTTGCCTCTCTCACACCCCATACTGGGGACCTGACCTGCAGCCCAGGCATGTGCCCTAGACTGGGAATCGAACTGGTGACCCTTTGGTTAACAGGCTGGCACTCAGTCCAGTGAGCTACACCAGCCAGGGCAAAACTATATATATGTATTTTAAATGAGTGTCTAGTGGTACTTGCAATTCAGTTTAATATTAATGTGTTCTTATAGCTCTTTTATGCTGCATGTTGTGATTTCTAATCAATAACATCAATTACTTATTTTCTTTACCTTGCAACATAAAATATATAGTTTCAAAATAATAGTACCAAAATGAATACAAATGATTAGTCTCTGAGTGAAGTTTGGGCTTTATAGTTCTTTTAGTCCTTAGACTACATCCCCCTAACCAGGTTATAACTAAAATCATTTGTGCCCTGGCCTCAAATATGTATTTATTTGAGCAAGAGAGAGAAACATTGATGTGAGAGAGAAACATTGATTGGTTGCCTTCCATACAGGCCCAGACCAGAGAAACCTTATGTACCTGGGCCTGCAACCTAGGTATGTGCCCTGATGAGGAAATCAAACCCACAGCCTTTGGGTTTTGGACAACAGATGGAGCTCCAACCAAATGAGCCACCTCAGCCAGTGCTACATTAAATATTTAGATCTTAATAAAGATTATAAAATAATGTACTTGGAATCATGAAAACCAGTTGTAATTTAAGGTGCTTCCTGCCAAAATAGAATGTCCAAACCAGTGGGTAGTACTGAAAGTGAATGTTAGCTACCACATTGTTTACTGAGCAGTTTTTTCATAAATTCAGATTGATTTGATGGAGTAGATTTTCATTAGTGAAATGTTTGATTTAGTTCTTGATTACTAAGGAAGATGATTTACGTTATTGTGGAGAGTGTTATGATTATGAAAGTTTACACAGGATACTTTTGAATAGATCATCCTAATTTTTGGAGTTTCTTTTCTAAGCTATTCTGATCAAGTCTGTTATCTTAGTTGAGCTTATGGCATGGTAACAACAAACACAGAGCTTTCAGTGCTGGTCTGTAAGTGACCCTTTTGGTTATCTTAAAATATTTTCAAGATCTTTTAATTCACTTACTTTTAAAAAAATGCACTTGATTCTGTTTTAAATTCATAAGGCCTGAATTTCATGGAGACTGCATTTGCTATAAATAAAATTTGGAAATTATTAGTTCTTAATGACCTCTCTTATACTAGCTTATACCATAAGGATAACTATTTGAATTAATGTTTCTGTGCCTGTTTTATCAACCCGAACATGGTAGGACCTTTGCATTGTATACTTGCTTACTCTTAAGGGAATAAAAGTTAACTAGGAATTTAGTTAACTAGAAAAGGTAACTAACAAGATGACCCTTTTGGTATTTATCCTTGTATTGCAGTTAGAAATGGAGGTCTGTCTAGTGCCCTTGTTTGAATGAATAAGTCATTTAAAAATGAATGCATTAGCCCTGGCGGGGTAGCTCAGTTCATTAGAGTATTATTAGGAAACACCAAGGTGGTGGGTTTGATCCCCTGATCAGGATACAGGAATCAACTAATGAATGCATAAATAAGTGGAACAACAAAAAGATTTTTTTTTCTCTCTCCCCCTCTCTTCTTCTTCCTCTCTCTCCCTCTAAAATCAATAAATTAAAATAAATGCATTAATTACTGTTACTTTTTAAAAATCAGATTTATAGAAAAATGGATATAATTTACCGAAGACAATTTGTATCTTAAAATTAAGTAAAAATTTAGCAAAAATCTTGATATGTGTGCTGTTAGCCTTTACAAAATACAAATATTACCTCATTACAACATTGAAACTTAAGACTTATTAAAATTACATTTTCATTTTGTTTTTGTTGAATTTTGTGAACCATTTAATCCTATTTACAATTAAAAGAAAGGAAAAGGTGTACGTTATCTCTGTTTGCCTAGGCTGAAGAACCATGAAATCATAGTCTTTTGAAGGTAGGGGATGGTTATTTAGTAACATAATAATAAAAGGGAGGAGTATTACTGGAATATATCTCTCTGTATCTTCAACAGGAATTAGTGTTTGAAGTCATCACTATTGTAGCACATTAAAATGAACATGTGCCTGATTAATATGTATTGAATTAAAAGTAATAGGAGGTCTTATTGGGAGACAGCAGATAACTTAAAGTTCTGTTGAGGAGACCTTTCTTTTGTTATTGTTAGAAACAGTTGGGTTTTTTTAAAATGACAGGTCCATTTTTAGGCAATCAATTAAAAAGTATAACAGTTAATAAAAAATACTGCTCTACTACTTTGTACAGTATTTAATGTAAAATAAGCCCTGTTATTTATCTACGACCTGGCATACATTTATATGTGTGTTTGATTGATTTGCTATAGATGGCAAATTGTTCTTTTAAAGACCTATTGAATGATGAATGGGAATTGTATTGATGCTTTCTATTTGAAGTCATATATTGTTAATCCATTGTAGTGGCCTCCACCAAAAGTCAGTGAATGTTAATCACAGTGGCTAGTTAGGAAAGGACAGATTCTGATCGACTAATTATCCTTTTACTTATATATATGTATTTTTTTAAAAATAGATTTTATTTATTTACTTTTAGAGAGAAGGGGAGGGAGGAAGAAAAAGAGGTAGAGAAACATCAATGTGTGGTTCCCTCTTATACGCTCCCTACTGGGGACCTGATCCGCAACCAAAGCATGTGCTGTGACTCTGGGAATCGAACCGGCCACCCTTCGGTTTGCAGACCAGCACTCAATCCACTGAGTCACACCAGCCAGGGGCCTCCTTATACTAATATTAAAAATGGTGGTGGTGTTTCAGTGAAATGGCATAGATTGATAGCTGTTACATTTATATATTAAAATACAGCTGCCATTACAGTGGGAATTTGAAAATGAAACCATTCAAATCATTTTCTTTTGCTTGTGTTTTTGATAATGCCAGAAGTTTTTGTTTACATTGTAGTAAGTAGATAGTTTCTGTATTTACTTTGGTGCAGGCATATGTAGTTATCTGGTGAACTTAAAACTCTTTTCTCTGTAATTCTGTATGTATTAATCATCTCAAATAAAATTAAATAATCTTCTTATTCTGATAGAGAAGAAAAAGCTGGATCACTTACCAGTAACTGGAGTTCTCCTATTGGGTAATCTCCACAGATCCACATTCTTTGAAGTTATTGTGAATGCCTCGAGGACCAAGGAACCGTTGAAATTTCCAATTTCAGGAAGGTAAGCAAGTGCACTGAAGCATGTCTTAGCATCTCCCAAATCCCCTCCCCTCAACTTTCTTACATATACATCTGTACTGCATGCCCCCTCAGTTCCAGTGGATGCCCATCATGAAGAATCTCATGCTGGACAGAAGGGCAAGAGGTGGATCTGTGAGAGAAAAGACCCAATAGGATAACTCAAGTTACTGGTAAGTAATCTAGTTTTTGCACACTTGAGATTATTTTTTCTCACATTTCTTCTCTTTAGAAGTTCATTTAGTTACAAAGAAAGGCAGTTGTTTGTGATGGCCTTTTCTGAGTTTGATGTGGATAATGCAGTTTCTTATATAGATGATAAATACCTAATTCTTAAATAGCTTATGAATAAATATGACATTATTTCAAAGTATATCATTTACATAAAGG
This sequence comes from Pteronotus mesoamericanus, assembly GCF_021234165.1. NCBI lineage: Eukaryota > Metazoa > Chordata > Mammalia > Chiroptera > Mormoopidae > Pteronotus > Pteronotus mesoamericanus. The sequence continues at coordinate 10,655,437 of NW_026555310.1, forward strand.
TTGTTTATAAAAATTATATTTATTACTTTATGAGAAATACTATAAATAGTTTTAAAGCAATTTAAGGAAGCTCTTTGTTGAATTATTTTGTTAATTCATTTATTTGGGTTTTTTGTTGTTAATTCATTTATTTGTGGTATTGCTTTTATTGAAGTAAACACTTAACACTGTAAAATTTATGTTTATGCCAAATTTGGCCAAATTCTTCTGGCTTAGTACTGAACAGCAGAAATAGTTTTATATGACTTGACTATCACTTCTTAATGACATAGTTTTCACTGTACCTTTTAACTTCACTGAAGTTATATTTGTAAAATAATTCAGGGCATGTTGCAATTATTTTTACCACTTTCTTGTTCATAGTGGATGGGCTTATTGATGTGAAGGATGGCACAGTGGGTTCATTGTGTGCTCTCTGGCATGTTACTGTTTGAAATGGACAGAGTTCCTTGCTTCTCATTTCTCTTTAATTCATTCTGCATTGTTACCAGGTTACCATTTGCAAATGGCACTTTGAGCACATAAAGAGCTGGTAGTGGTCCCCTGCTCTAGCTATTTCATAAAATTTTCATCCAGTTGCTAGGTATTTTTCTCTCATAATCCAGTCACATCCTGTATAGCCTGAATTTGTTCAATTTGGAACTTTTGTTTGGTCTTACGTGGACACTTGTCATATATATTTATTGGTTTGTGCTTTTCCATTTTCTTGAAATGATTTTCTTTCTGTTCTCTTTTCTGTACTTTAAGGTTGAGATCAAGTCGTACCCCTTACATAAATCCTTTTAGGCTAGCGCCTCTCTGTGATTGCTGTGAGGACTGAATTAATTCATGGAATGCACTTAGGACAGTGCCTCTACTGGCACAAAATAAACACTCTTTGTTAGCTCTCCTTTACTTGTAGATTGATCTTAAACATTTCTGTAATTATAGATATAATCCTTATTTGTATGACACAGTTTAGCTTTTAAATATGAGCTCCAGGCTGTATTATCATTTCTTTTGGAATAGAATTGTTAAGCTGACTTGTATGGTCTTTGAGAGCAAGGATAGGATTTTATTGTTCTTTTTATCTTATTTAGTTCCTAATGTCAGTCACTGAGATTAAATCGTAGCCACTGAAAAATTTGTTTTTATCTAATTCATAAATATACTTAAAACTTTTTTCCTTTAAAAAGAGGTTTACTTAATTCTGTTTGTACTGTGCATTTTAAGAACTTTTTTTCTTTTAAAACTGGTACAGTGATATTATAATTGTTTAGTACAGTATAAACTTATATGGAACATTACAAGGGAGTGTATAGTTTTGAGAGAGTTAATTGGCTAAACTTTAAGGCTTTGTGTAGTGTTAGACAAACTGCAAATTGGGTGTAGTGGATTTTTGAGATTTGACTATCTTAAAAGGTTATTGCTTAATTTTCAGGAATGCTTGGGTTTAAATATACCTGTCAATGAAGAAGTAAATAAAATCTGTTTTCAAGGCCATTGAGGAAGGAAATGCCCTTAGACAGAGTGTCACTTCTAAATCAATTCAGGTCCAATAAATAAACCAAGATAAAGAACATTTAGTCAGATGACTTAAGTGCTTGTTTTGAGTCTGCTTACGCACATGCGTGTCAGAGACTATTCAATCTCATGGTTTCTTTGGTTTGATAATGGTATGATGGTTATATTGAGAATGCCATTATTCCTTAAAGGTATATACTGAAATATTTAGAATTGAAGTATCATAATGGGTTGAATGGGCTCAGAAAAAAAGTATGGGTATTTGGGTATGGTTGTGTATGCATATATAAAGAGAGAGAAAAAGAAAAATAAAGCAGGTATTGCGAATGTTAATTTTGAACCTAGGTGAAAGGCATATACTCATAGGTATACATTGTATTTTTAACTCTTCTGTGGCTTTGATATTTTCCAAAAAAGATGTTGGGGAAAAAGTATTTTAAAGAACTGTGCTAAAGTTTCTCTAATTCTAAAATGGGAATAATAGAACTTCTTTCCATGTCTTCTTGGTGCAGGTAGGCACAGTAGAATAACATTTGGTAGATAGAATAGCAGTCAGGAGAACTCTTAAGGAAGATTGTTTTGTTTTTTTGCATTAAATAAGAGTTTTAGGTCTTCCGGTAAAGATGGAGGTATAGGTAGATATACTTTGCCTCCTTACACAAGCAAAAGAAGGACAAGAGCAAAGAAAAAAAACAAAACAAAACAAAACAAACCAGAACTGCCAGAAAATTGAACTGTATGAAAGTCCAACAACCAAGGACCTAAAGAAGAAACATTCATCCAGACTGGTAGGAAGGGTGGAGACAGACAGCCAGGGTGGAAAGGATGTGCAGCAAGGTGGTAGCTGGTAGATGGGACAGTCTCACATTTGCATGTGGATAAACTGTGAGGAACAGCTCAGGAGTGAGACAGACCACACAACCCAGGATTCCAGTGCAGGGGAAAAGACCCTCAAAACCTCTGGAGGTAAAAACTTGTGAGGGCTGTGGTGGCAGGAGAAACTCTCAGCCTCACAGGAGAGTCCATTGGAGAGACCCACGGAGTCTTAGAATGTATGCAGACTCACCCACCCAGGAATCAGCATCAGAAAGGCCCAGTTTTCTTGTGGGTAGCAGGGGAAGTGACTGAAAGCCAGTTGAGATCCAAGCAAGTGGCATTGTTCTCTCTTGGAACCCCCCCACATACTGCGTCACGACACAGCAACATGGGTTGCCCTTTCCAACATAACAGGCGTGCCGAGACAAAAAAATATGGCCCAAATGAAAGAACAGATTAAAGCTCCGAAAATAGAACTAAGCAATGAACAGATAGCCAGCCTGTCAGATACAGTTTAAAACACTGGTCATCTGGATGCTCACTGAGTTGGTTGAGTATGGATGCAAAATGGAGGAAAAAGTGAAGACTCTGCAAAATGAAATAAAGAAAAATACACAGGGAACGAACAGTAAAGGGAAGGAAACTGGGACTCAAATCAGTGATTTGGAGCAGAAGGAAGGAATAAACATTCAACCAGAACAGAATGAAGAAACAAGAATTCAAAAAAATGAGGGGAGGCTTAGGAACCTCATGGACAACTTTAAACATTCCAACATCTGAATCAAAAGGGTGCCAGAAGGAGAAGAGAAAGAGCAAGAAATTGAAAACTTACTTGAACAAATAGTGAAGAAGAACTTCCCCAATCTGGCCAAGGATGTTGACTTCCAGAAAATCCAGGAAGCTCAGAGAGTCCCAAAGAGGTTGGACCCAAGGAAGCACATGCCAAGGCATATCATAATTATATTTCCCAAAGATTAAAGATAAGGAGAGAATCTTAAAAGCAGCAAGAGAAAAGGAGACAGTTACCTACAAAGGAGTTCCCATAAGACTATCAGCTGATTTCTCAAAGGAAACCTTGCAGGCAGGAAGGGGCTGGCAAGAAGTATTCAAAGTCATAAAAGACAAGGATCTACATCCAAGATTACTCTATCCAGCAAAGCTAAAGTGCTTCCCAGATAAGATCAAGTTAAAGGAGTTCATTATCACCAAGCCCTTATTATATGAAATGTTAAAGGGACTTATCTAAGAAAAAGATCAAAAACTATGAACAGTAAAATGACAACAAACTCAAAACTACCAACAACTGAACCTAAAAAAACCAGCAACAACAAAGAAACTAAGTGAACAATTAGAACAGGAACAGAATAATAGAAATGGAGATGAGGGGAAAGGGGAGGGGGAACAATGCGGTGGGGGGGGGATGTACAGGGAACAAGCAGCGTAAATAGTAGGTACAAAATAGGCAGGGGGAGGTTAAGAATAGTATAGGAAATGGAGAAGCCAAGGAACTTACCTGTACTACCCACATGGACATGAACTAAGAGGGGAGGAGGTTGGGGGAGGGGCAGTGCAGGAGGGAGGAGAATAAAGGGGAGAAAAAAATGAGACAATTTTAATAGCATAATCAATAAAATATGTATTTAAAGAGTAAAATAAAATAAAGAGTTTTATAATGGAGAACTTTTCAAGGAACATTTTACCTAAATTGTAGTTGCTGAATATATAGTCTCTTTATATATAAAAACAATCAAGAACAATCAAGAAACAATAAATATGTAGATATATAACCAATTGAAATCTTGAAAATGAAAAATATAGTAAGTTTTAACTCAATAAATGGGGATAATAGACGAGACACAGCTGAAGAAAGAAGTTGTTAAACTTACTGATAAAACTGTCTTTTTTGAGTTATAACTGGTAACCCAGGACCCAGCACAGGGAGATCGAGATGAAAAATATGGAAGAAAAGCTAAGGTGCATTAGAGGCTAGATTGAAAAGCTCTAAACGAATGTCTTATTGGAGAGGATACAGAGAATGGTACAGAGACAACATTGAAGGAAAAAAATGACAATTTTTTAAGAATTAAAAATGTGGAAATTATGAAATAATTAGAGCTTAATCGCAACAAAACATTGTATCACAACTTGAGAAATACAAGAAAAGAGATGCGTAGGGGTAAATTTATAACCTTAAATCCATATATTCAGTTGAAGGAAAATAAATGAACCAGATATTCCACTAAAAAAAGGAGAAAGTAAAACTGAAGAAAGAAGGAAGAAAAGAAGGAAATAAAAAGAAATAGAGAATTTGGTAATAGGAAGTAATCAACATTAAAAACAATAGCGATATTTATTCATATCACAGCTGTCTCTTTTCAGTTAAGTCCTGAAAATACTCATCAAGAAACAGATGACAGTAAAATTTAAAAATGGAATAGAGTTACAAGGCAATTGTGTATAAAAAAGGAATATAATTACAAGAACAATTAATTTTAAAGATCACGAGAAATCACTTGTAATTCATTAATATATACTTTTTTTAAACCAAAGGAAATGGTCTGTTTCCTAGTGAAAAAAATCATTCCAAAATTGACTGTACAAGGAAAAGAAAATCCAGAGAAACGAAAACCATTTCAGAAATTAGAGCTCTACTAAATTTCCCCAAGAGGGATTTTTAAAAATAGCACTTTATTAAGTTGTAATTCTGAAACCATACAATTTACCCATTTAAAGTGTACAATTCAGTAGTTTCTAGTACTTTTAACAGAGTTGTGCAGCCATTACCACAGTCAATTTAAGAACATTTTCATCATTCCAGAAACTCTGTACCTATTAACACTCAATACCAATTCTCCACAAACCAGTGTTAGCCACCACTAATCCACTGTTTCTATAGTTTTGCCCTTTCTAGACATTTCATATAAATGGAATCATTTAATATGTGGCCTTTTGTGATCACTTCTTTCACATAGCATAATATTTTTAAGGTTCAACCATGTTGTAGCATGTATTAACACATTTCATTACTTTTTATGACCATTTTGTTTATCCATTCATCAGTTGATGGACATTTGGATTGTTTCTCATTTTTTGCCTATTATGACTAATCCCCATATCAACATTGTGTGTATGTTAAAAAAATTTTTTTAAGATTATATTTATTTATTTTTACAGAGAGGGGAAGTGAGGGAGAAAGAGGAAGAGAAACATCAGTGTATGGTTTTCTCTCGAGCACCCCCTACTCGGGACCTGGCCTGTAACCCAGGCACGTACCCTGACTGGGAATCGAACCAGCAACCCTTTGGTTCACAGGCTGACACTCAGTCCATTGAGCTGCATGAGCCAGAACTGTGTACAAGTTTTTGTGGGGACTTATGTTTTATTTCTCTTGGGTATATACCCAGAAGTGGAATTGCTAGGTCACATGGTGTCTGTGTTAAACTTTATGAGCAACTGCCAGATTACTTTCCCACTGGCAACATATGAGGGCCCCAGTTTTTCCACATCCTCACCAACACTTTCATTATGTGTCTTATAACCATCCTCAATGGTGTGAAGTGGTTTCAGAAGGAATAGGTTTTTTTTCCTTTAAATAATTTTTTACTTCTAAATTACTGTTGATATACAATATTGTATTACTTTCAGGTATACAACATAATGATTAGACATTTATATAACTTATGAAGTGATTACCCCAATAAATCTACTACCCATCTGACACCATACATAGTTACTACAGTACTACTGACTATTCCCCATGCAGTACTTTACATCCCCATGACTATTTTTGTAACTACCAGTTTGTATTAGAAGGAATAGTTTGGTTTTTTTAAAAAAATATTGATTGCTTTTTAGAGAGAGAGAGAGAGAGAGAGAGAGAGAGAGAGAGAGAGAGAGAGAAAGGGAAACGTTGGCTTGTTGTTCCACTTATTTATGCATTCATTGGTTTATTCTTACATGTTCCTTGACTGGGGATCAAACCTGCAACCTTGGCATATGGGGACGATGCCCTAACCAACTGAGCTACCCAGCCAGGGCACAGAGGAATAGTTTTAATTGTGATATTTGTAATCATAATTTCAGATATACTTTCGCAAAGCAGATAATCCAATTTTATACAAACTGACCTAGATAATAGAAAAAAAGGGAAAGCTACCTTGCTCATTTATCAGACAGGTTTAGCCTTGAAACTTAAATTGGAAAGAATATGCAAGGGAAAACATACTACATTCAATTTTGTTTATGAACAGAGATGTAAAAATTTTAATTAAGAATATAAGGACAGTTCAACATTTGAAAAATATATCAGTGGATTTAAAAAACTTAGGGACAAAATCATGAAAGATTCAGTGAAGGTATATGATAAAAGTCATGGACACAGGCAACAGTATGGTGATTGCAGGGGTGGGGTGGGGGTGTGTGGAGGTGGAAGAGGGTATGAGGGATATAAAAGGTAATAGGAAAAAATACAATAAAGAATGAAATATTTATAATGTCAATGCCTATTGATTTTTTTAAAAAGTAACTCTTACACCAGAAAGAGAATTGAACTTTTTTCTTCCAGTAAAGGTTGTTTTTCAAACCCTGCCTTTTAGACAGCAAGCGTTATGCTTTAATGGTGGAATCGTAGAAATATTCCAATGAAAGTCAAGAATAAGGCAGATTTACTTTGTCTGATAAGAAAAAAAGAAAAAGAAAATCCAAAAGGATTAGAGGGAAAAAAAGGTGAACAAATCCCTAGAAAAATTTTTTACGAAGTCAGCTGTGGTAATAAGAAAATTAAATGTTACTGGATAAAAGATTAACATTCCATTTGGCAATAGCCAGTTAGAAAATTAAAAAAAAATAACTACTTTAGAGCAAATTGTGTAATGTTCCCAAATTTTATTGAAGAACATAGCTAAACATGAGTAATGGGCAAGATATACTTTATTTATGGGTGAGAAGTACAAATATGGCTTAAAAATTATGTCTCTCTGATTTATACGTAGTTTCAGACAAAAATCCCTAAGGATTCCTTTTTTTTTAAGACCATTGAAAAATGACCTTCATATACAAAAGCAAAGGCACAAAAATAACTGAGTTCTGAGAGAAGAAAAAAAATGAGGAGTGATTTGTGCTGATGGATATCAAGACTCATTTTTAGAATGAACTACTAAATAGCCATGAAAAAGAATAAATTGCTGTGCACAACATGGGATGAATCTCCTAGACTTAATGTTGAGCAAAAGAAGTGAGACACAAAGATTACAAATTGAATAATTTCGTTTATAGGAAGCTCAAAAGTAGGTGGAACTTACCTATGGTGATAGAGCTGGGAATAATAGTTATCTTGAAAACATGATACTGATTGGCAAGGGATATGAAGGAACATTCTGGAGTAGGAGAAATGTTAATATATTGGTTTGCATCACAGAGAGGTATTAGACATTTAAAAATCAAGCTCTATACAATATTTGTATACTTTATGTAAATTAAACTTCAATTAAAAAAGTAAAAAAATGTATGGTATTTACTTTAGTACAGTCTTAATACAAGAAAGACAGATTAATATAACAGTTCAGAAATGGATCCACATGAATTTGAAGTTGTTAAGTGCAAGAGATGGCATTTTTTATCAGCAAAGAAAGCACGAACCAGTGAATTGGTTTTCTGTATAAGGAAAGGGACTAGATCTCAAATCATATACAGAAATAAATTCCAGTTGAATTAAACACACTGAACATGAAAAGCTTTTCTAAAAAGAGGACAATATAGGAGAATATGTGTCTTTACAGTATGTAAGGCCTTCTTTTCAAGTCAAGAAAAGAAAAACGAACCATCAAGGATGAAGGCTTTGAGTACCTCAAAAAGAAAAACTTAGGTTTAATAAAAAACATCATAAACCAAACTAAAAGATAAGTGGCATGACTGAGAGATATGTGCAGTGTCTGTAATATCCAGTGGTTTTGTGTTCAGATATATAAAGATCAAAAGGATAAGACAGATGATACAAATACAAACAAAAATGAACAATGGATATTAAGGGAATTCCCAGCAGAGGAAACTGGAAATTAGAGTGGCTAATGAACTGAGAACATCTTAGTCTCATTTGCCAGGAAATGCTGTTAAAAATTTAGGAGCCATCAATTTTCACTCATTAGATTGCAAAGCTCAGGGTTGGGTAAGCAGTGCATAGTTGAAAATGTGCATACCTGTAGTATCTAGCAATTACTATTCAAGGCATTAGTCTAGAGAAACTTGCACATTTGCCCAACAAGATTTGTACAGGGACATTTGCTTGGAAAAAAATCTAAACATCTGTCAATAAGGGGCAGGGATAAATACGATATAAAATAGTTCTATAACAGAGAATTACCTAGATCTCTGTTCAGATTATTACCATTGGTGATTTTTTTTTTAAAAAAAGAAACATTGTACTATCTGTGCCCAGGGTCTGTTCTAAGCATTTTGTAAACATGAACTATTTTAGTTCCCCTAGGAACTCAGAAATATTCACTGTCATTATCTCCATTTTACATATGGGAATACTGAAGCATAGAGAGGTCAGTAACCTACCCACTCTCATAGGTAGTAAATAGACCTGGAATTCAAAGCTAGAATTTGAATCTCAGTTGCTCCAGAGTACACTGTGCCATGTCTTTTGACATATATAAATATGGAGAGACCTCATAAGTGCAAGGAAAAAGTTTGTTGCAGAATGATATAATCTCATTTACACAAAACTCATTGTAGTGTTTACTTCTGGTTGGGATTGAGAGGTGGAGGAGATCTAGTGATAGTGGTGGAAGAAAATTATCTTTATGGAATTACCTGTTTTTCCTTCAAGAATGTGTACTCATATATTACTTTTAAATGCCTACATTTAATGTGTATATATGCTTATTTTTGCAAAAAGAAACACTGGAAGGCCCTGAGCAGATGGCTCAGTTGATTAGAGCATCATCCCCATAAACCTGGGTTTCTGGTTAGATCCCCTGTTGGGACACACAGGAGAATCAATCAATGAATGCCTGGATGAGTGGAACAGCAAATTAATGTCTGTCTCTCTTCCTCTCTGTCTCTCATTAATAAAAAAGTTCTAAAAATAAACACTTTTATTGTTTTAATCTTTATTTTGATGCTGGTTTATATGTAGTAGAAAAAGAAAGCAGTAGCCTTACCCCAATGGCTGTAATTTAGTCCAGTTCCGAGCTAGTGAGTTGCAGATGAGCGCCACACAGTTAGGGATAGGGGGGTGAATAGATTTCACCCTCTGTCTTTAAAGAGTTTAGAGTATTACAGGGAAAGAGATAAGTAATTTTAATTTTGTATATTAAGTGTAGATTTCTTTTTCCCCCTGTTTTTCCATCCTTACTCCTTTCCCTCCAAATACAAGTAGGAGAAATGGGAAATATCTTGATTCGGGGCATGGGAAACAATGAAATATCAATGGCGATCTTAATTTCTTACTCTTTTACAAAACTACCAGCGAATAAACTTGTAATGGTCAGAGGTTGTAGCTTATTCACCATTGTGTTTCCAAAACTTTAATTTAGAATCCCTTTTGCTTGGTATTAGTAGACTCCTAGATGTTTGAATGAATAACTGATGCACTTTCACACTTCACTCAAATCAGCTATCATCTGAATCCAACTTTCTCCTTAAGCCATCTGGGATGTCTTCTATTAGTTCCATTTCTTCCATCTGTTACAAAAGTCTAAGGTAATCTGAGAACACTATATAAAGCCTTGAATTGTTTTATGCCAAAGAACTATTGACTTGAGAAATATTTTAATCTGTAGGAAATTTAGAATCTCTAAACCCAATTTTATTTTCGTTGTGCTGATTCCAGTACATTTAAAAAGAAAAAATCTAGTAGTCTTCTAATAGTGGGATAGTACAATTGTGTTTCTCAGAGTCACTGTATTCTGTCTTTGAGTCACTGTTGTCTTGTAATGTGTTTATATTCTGCATCTTATTTGCAAAATTCTTAACTTCCTAAAACCACATTCTTTGGAGTTTCCAGATGGACCATGGACTGTTTTCAGATTATATTAGTGTTTATTATTTGAGAATTCCAGTGTCTTTTAAAATTTATCATCGTATCCATAAAAAGTAGTTACTGTTACTTCCTTTTACTCTTGTGAAAGAGGTTTGTTTCCCTTGGTAGCAAATTAGTCAGTGTTAGTTGAGATCTTTCCCCAAAGGGCAAATTTTAATATTTAAAAATTGCTGAGAATGGGTATAACAAAACATATTATTATGCTAGATGGATGATAAACTATTGGCCAAGTCCTGTTCCATGTGTACATAGTGCTTCTTTCTTACTATGCAACCCTTTTGCCAGAGATAACATGAAGAGAGCCTAGTTACCATTTGGTGGAACAATCTGTCTGGCTCAAGACCCTACCCAGAAATTTGATTCAGTCTCTTTCTGGACAGTCTTGTAAGCTGTCATTGTTCCCCACATTAAAATCTTATTCAGAATGTACCCAAGAGGAGTATAGTACTAAAGGAACAACCTATTAAATTCAATGAAAATGTTAGAATAGTCCATTAATTTAGTCTTCACATTAAACATGACTAATTTATAACAGTGCTGTCCAACAGAAATGCAGTATAAGCCAGAAAAGGGAGCCATATGTGTAATTTAAAAATTTATTTTGGCCAAATTAAGATGTAACAGGTTAAATTACTTTTAATATTATATTGTATTTAAGTCAATACATGTGAAGTATTGTTTTTTACAAGATATTTTACCATCTTTTTCATATCATGTCTTCAAAATCTGGGGTGTATTTTATATGTAGAATACATCTCAATGTGGAGTAGCAAAATTTGGAGTGGCCCAGTACTCACAATGTGGCTTCTGCGTTGTATGGCACAGACTTAGAATATCTGAAAGAATATTTGATTCTATGTCATTCTTCTGTTACTTCTCATTAAAGGTGCTTTGAGTATTTTTTTTCCTTTTATTGATTCACCTGTTCATGGGTGCGTGTCTTTACTATTGATCATTGGTAACCTGAAACTTTATCATTCATTCCTAAGTTTGACAAAGCATTTAGGTCTTTCTGTAATGTTACTTTATTTTTAGCTTTACTTAGTTTTTTTAGATTAAGTGTCGTTTATTTTCTGTAAGCTTTGAATCAGAATATTGACTTATGCTTTTTATTACTCTGTTAGACTTAGTCCTTCTACATGGGCTTTCATAGGTAGGATTACACATTATTGTCATCTCTTTTACCCTAGCAGGGTAACATACCTCTTTTTTATTTTCAACTCATTGCTTTGAACCAAAAAGATTCCTTATGTGATGATTTTTTTTTTTTGGTTCATTCTCTAAGATACTAATTGCTTAGAGATTTTCAAGTTAATGCATTTTTATCTGCTTTTCCTCTAGTAGATACACACATTGCACAGTGAAGCCACATCTAAGGTACAATCCACATGACTTGACATTCTGCTAGCCTATTGGTTTCACCTTTCCTAGATGAGGGACATTTAGGATTATTCTCAGTAAGTGAATTTATAAGCTCTAATACATGTTACTCATGTGTCCCAATAACAGCAGAACAGTCTTCCATAATTTATATCAAATAGTGCCAGACTTTACTCTTATGAGATTGATTGGACTCTGAATATATAAATTATCAGATTCTGGGGATTCTGGGGTTTCTTGGGTTCCTGTTTTCTTGTCTTAATTATTATTTAACTTTCATACCTGTTTTGAGTTTCTGGTCTTTCTCAGCTTACTTCTTTGTCACTCCATCTTCCTTCCAGCAGAATCTTAATCCCATTGTTTCTTTTCCAAACCTACTATCTATGCATACCCATTATTTTTGGTGAGTGTTCCCAGCAGAGTTAGTGCAGCATTTTCTGTTACTTACCCCTGATGTTTAGGGAGCATTTTTAGCAACAGTATAGAATTAGTATTGGAGGTCCTGGCCTGAAGTGAAGCAAAGAATATTCTCATTGTCCCATCCACTGTGGTCATTTATTTAATTTCATTGCCCCTAGCTGGGTGAAAGCTGATAGTTTCTAATTGTGGGTCACTGGTGTGTTGTCCAGATTTCTGCGTTAAGAGGCAGTTATATAGCCAAAGAAAGAACACTAGGGAGCACGTGGTAGAAGCTGTGAACAAAATTAGAAACTGGTAGATGGGTGGGCTGGCATTTGAGCAAAGGAACACTGGATTCGTTTTCTTCTTTTAAATTTTCTGCCCTCCAGTTTGTCCTATCTACTGCCGTGGCACTGATTTTCAAAAATTTCACTTTTAGCGCGCTGGCTGGTATGGCTCAGTGGATTGAGTGCCGACCTGCCATTCAAAGGGTCGCAGGTTCAATTCCCAGTTAGGGCACATGCCTGGTTGTGGGCCAGGTCCCCAGTAAGGGGCATACTAGAGGCAACCACACACTGATGTTTCTCTCCCTCTCTTTCTCCTTCTCTTCCCCTCTCTCTAAAAATAAATAAACAAAATCTTTAAAAAATTTTTCCAGTTTTAGCCTCACCTATAAATATTTACTGAAACTAATGAAGTGTCAGGTATTTCTCAATATTTCTCACTACTGAGAAGTCAGACACTGCCTTCTCAAGTGGTGGTTATTTGCTATCCCTCTTTAAATGTCCAGTAACTCTCCGCTGTCTTCAGGTCCAAGTCAAAGGCCTTAGTCTTTGAGGTTCTGCAGTAGACACTGGAAACTGATGACTGCTGGTTTGATTCTTAGTCTTGTTTTGTTTGGTGCCTGCAGTGTTGGTCTGCACCCTGTTTCAAACAAATTGAATTGCCATTGTAAAAAATTCAGGATATTTCTCCTGAAATTTCAAATTTCCAGCTTTTTTAAATTAATTGGAAGATCTAACGACACTGAGTCAAATTGTTTATTGCAACAGTTTGCCCCATTTAGAGGGTACTTTTGCTCTCCAAAGCTCTTGTCATTCCATTTTATCTCCTGGGTTTTTCTTATACCTGGTCCTCTTTCCTCATTTTTATTACTTATCTGGTCTCTAGATAATTGAGTTTGTAACTCCTGTTTTAGATAACCTGGTGTCTCGCGCGTGCATGGGCAAAACACATGTACGCATGCACGCACGCACACAGGTTTCTGGATGCTAGTTTGCCTTTCCTCCCCGTTCTCTATTGCCTCATCTATTGTCTCATCTATTAGTTTAGATGTGACATCCTTCAGAAAGCCTTCCCAGCTTTCACAGAATTTGCCTATGTATTTCCATAACTGCCTGAATTTAGCCCAGTCTTAACACTTATTGCAACTGCTTTTGATAGTCTACTCTCCATACCATTCAGTAGACTTTTAAAGGGTATCTTTTTCGCTTTTGATTCCTGTCATAAAATGGGTGTATAGTTTCTTGAATGGTTGACTACTTTCTCTAAACTACTGTAATAATTCCCAGTTTCGAATCTTTGCTTACGTGGTTTCTATTGTATGGAATGTTCTCTTTACTCTTCCAACTCTATTAATCCTCTAAACTTCAACTTGGGGGCTGTCCTAACAAATTTTTTTTTTTTTTTTTTTTTGGTGCAGAGGTGCTCATTTCACTATCTGCTTACCTTTCACTCCTTTAAGTTCTGGTAATACTTTTTAGAAACCTCTCATTTTAGCGCTTGATGTTATTTTAAATTATATTTATATCTAATGTCACAATTTCATTTGTAAGGTCAGTAACCTGTGCTTTACTTATGGTATATTGCTAGCTAAAATAATTTATCTATTGATTATCTTCATTCATGAGTCAAATCTCTACTACTTTCCTGTATATTCTCCTGCATTTATTGAGGATTATGACATCTAGCCAGGAGGTTTTATCCCTGCCTAAATCCCCCCTCAATTTTGGACATCTACCATAATTAATAATGCTTAGTACAAATATTTTAATTGCTTGAGTATTTTTCCTGTTTCTCACACTAAACTGTAAACAAAGGAAAGGTTGAAACTATGTCTGGTTGTTATAACCACCTATTGATATAATATTTTAACTAGTATTGAAGTTTATATGATCTTGATATTCATCATATTCATGTTTAAGATGTGACTAAAAACAGTAAATGTTTTCAGTAAGCTTTGTGTGAATCATCTCTCATTTCTTTGCATGTGAATTGTTAGGCAGTTATTTAGGCAACTCCATTTGTTTGTCTCCCAGGTATCGTATATTTAACACGTGTGAAATTGAACTTAACGTTTGTGTCCCCAAATTTTTCCTCATTTTTTGATGACACTCTCTTTTCCCTTTCTCACTCTCTTCTTCCTGTTCATCTACAAATCCTATATGCTGTATCTCCAAAATATGTTTAGAATTATACCATTTTTTTCCACGGTCTACTCTTGCTATCCTAATAAAGGCTACCACCATCTCCTGCCTGTCTATTATAATAAGTTCCTAATTGGTTTCTCGATTACACTCTATTCTCCTGCCATCTGGTCTCTAAATAGCAACCAGGTATTTTTTTTTTTTAATTTCCGAAGCTTATTTTTATCCAATTCTCACAAACCCCTTTGTACAATGACTATCATTATTATAATTGTTTTAGGAAGAAAGAGTCCAGAAAGGTTAGGTGACACATAGGAACAGAAGCTACTCAGTAGTAGAACCAGAATTTAATTATAGATCTTCATGTTTCAGAGCTTTGTCTTGTGGGTCACAAATTCCAATAGAACTCCTGCCCCCATACTTGCATAGTCTCCCCTAATATCAACATCCTCACTAGACTGGAGCATTTGTTATAACTGATGTGTTGACACATCATTATCCCCTGAAGTTCATAGTTTATATTAGGGCTCACTCTTGGTGGTATACATCCTGTGGTTTGGACAAATATATAATGACATGGATCTACAATTACAGTATCATAAAAAAGAGTTTTACTGACCCAAAAAATCTTCAGTGCTGTGCCTGTACGCCCCCTCTCCTCCCAGACCTTGGTACTACTGATGTTTTTTTTGTGTCTGTAGCCTTGCCTTTTCCAGAATTTAATATAGTTGGAATCATACAGAATGTAGCATTTTCAGATTGGCTTCTTTTACTTGTTAATAGGCACTTAGGTCCCTCTATCTCTTTTGATGGCTGGATAGCTCCCCCTTTTTTTTTAAGTGCTGAATGATATTCCGTTGTCTAAATGTACTATAGTTCATTCAGCCATTCACCATTTTGCATTCCCACTGACAGTTAATAAGAATTTAGGATGCTCCACATCTGTACCAGTATTTGGTGTTGGCAGTATTCTGGAGTTTGACTATTCTAATAGGACAGCCAGGTACTTTTTATTTGAACTTTAGTTAGAGTTCAGTATTCTCTTGCTCAGAATTTCCAATTCTATTTAGTTTCTCATTCTGTTTAGAATAATAGAATCCCAAATTCTTTCCATTGTATGAAAGAAAGGCCTTACATCACCTGGCCTAATAAAACTAATTTTATTACTTTGTCTCTCTCATTGCACTTCAGACTTTTTGGTCACCTTAATGTCCTTTGAACATGCCAGCCTTTTCCCTCAGGGCCTTTGCAATTGTCTTGCCTTTCATGGAATGTTTTATATCTAGATACCTGCATAGTTTACCTCTTCCCTTCATTTAGGACTCTATTTAAGAGTAACATCATCAGAGGTGCTTCCCTGATTTACCTGTAGGAAAAATAGCACTTCTCTAACTCTCTCTTCTCAAACCTTGCTTTGTCTTTCTCCTATGACTATATGTTTGTATGGTTCATGAGATGATATTTCTGTACAACCATAGAATCAGACGGTACGTAGATTGTTTTTTAATAAATGTCTGATGGCTGAATCAGTGACTGTATTACACCAAAAAATGTTTTAATTGATTTGGAATGTTATGGTAGGACCTAATCAAAAACATAAGGATGGCTTGGTTTTATTTTATTTCACAAATTATAAGCTTTGTGAGGCTAGAGATTTCTTCTTCTTTGCTGTATTCCCATGTTTCACATGTCATATGGCAGTAATAGATGTTTAATAAATATTTAATGAATGAATGAATTTATGTAATGGAACGGTGATGTCTTTAATAAAAACAACCAAATGATATTATATGTGAAAGTAATTTTGGAAGGGGAGGAGGAAGAATCATAGTATTACTTTGATTAAAACTTTGGATCCATTCATTTCCATCCATCTTCATCATTTGCCAAGTACTCTAAGCCACCATCACCTACCGCTTGGTCTTTCCAACTCTCTCTGTGTCAGACACCAGTTCATTCTCTACACAATATTTAAAAAATGGAAATGTAATAGAAATCACTTCTCTTTTGAAGAATATTTTAGGGTATCTGTTGCACTTAAAAAAAGTAGGTTCTTTAACTTGGCCTATTTATAGACCCAATCTGGCCTCCCCACCTCTTGATCTTTCACCTCACTCAGTATTCCCCAGCCTTACAACTTTGAGTTTCTGTAATGCACCAAGTTCTTTCCTCCTTTGTACACTCAGTACTTTTTGCCTGAGATAATCTCCCACTCATTTGGCAATTCCATTGTCGTATTTAAATTGAGCATGTCAGAACTCATGAGAAAATTTCCTTGAAATCCTTATCTACCCCCCACCCCCCCGTTAGAATTGCTCATGGTATTGGAGTAGGGTGGGGAGGGACAAAACTACAGTTTGTAACTGTATATATGTAGCTAACTTTTTAGTTTACTGTTGTATTCCTAACACTAAGCATGGTGCTTTACACATGATAGGCACTTAAACATTTGTTTAATATGTGAAATAACTAGGCAGCAAAAGATGGAAAACAAAAAGAATGACCATGGAAGGGGGAATAAAACCCCAGAAAACATAAAAACAGGACCAAATATGCTTGTTAAAACAATAAATGCCTATGACATAAGCTCAACTACTAAGACTCCGATTAGATGAAATGTCAAACCCACCAATACACTTGATGTTAGAAACATATCAACAAAATTACTAAGGGAGTTGGAAGTAAATTGATAGTCAAAACAAAATACTGTGCAAACATAAAAAATTATCAATGGGTTGGTATTATTGCTAGACAAAGTTAATTAAAAAGCAGTAAACATCAGATGAGAAAAGTTGCTGTGAGACTTACACAGATTAATACAAACACAATTCTTAGAACAATGCCTGATATATAGAAAACATCAATGAGTATGAGTGCCACAAAAACAGAGTAGTATAGCAGGCATAACACTGATAACACCTGATGGAGATCTCATAATAAAAAAAACACTACAGGTTAGTTTTACCTAAGAATATCAATGCAGAAATTCTATAGTACATTTAAAATATAATATACACTCTGTATGTGTATAAGATATGTGCTATGACTAAGTAAAATTTATTCCAGGACTGCAAAGAAGTATTGAAACACACTTAATATAATTCAACACATTAGCAGATAAAAGAGGAAAAGCAATATGGTCATCTTAATAGATCTTGAACTGAGTTAATGAAATCAGACATATATTCCTGAAAGTCATCTGTAGTAAAACTTTAACATAATTAAAATATACATCTCAAAATCATAGTCAGGAAAACATATATGAAATTAATATTAGAAATAAGGCAAAGAAATTCTCTTATTTAATTTTGTTCTGTATCTGCTACAAGTTATAGAAATTAAAGAGGCATGATGTAGAAAGAATTCTCATACCCTTTGGATAATATCCAGTGCTTTGTCCTGGGTATGTAGTTACTGTGTCTTCAAGAACTATTTGCCTTGTTGAATTTTCAGCCATTTTCCAGTAACTTTACCCAATGCAGTCTTTAGTGTTTTCAGTTAGTTTATTTAAATAATTTTCACACTTAAAAAAAAAACAACTCAGAGAGAGGACTTCCAGTCAAGATGGCGGTGTGGGCAGACATGGCTGATCTCTTTGCACAACCACAACAAAATTACAACTAAAATATAGAACAACCATTGCTCAGAACACACAGCAATCAAGTTGAAAGGAAGTCTGACAACTATGGAATTAAAGGAACCGCATCCATCCAGACTGAGCCAACAGACTGGTGCCTAATCTAAGATTCTGTCATCCTGGCTGACACTGTTTGACCCACCTTGGAGATCCCCAGAGACTCTACCCGACCCAACTTACTGGCCCAACCAAGCTACCTTTCCACATGAGTGGTCTTGGCTCATGCTTCAGAAGTTCCTAAATCCTCTCAAACAAGTAACAGCTGGCCTTAGTGAGCCCTAGTGGCAGCCACATTCGCAGCTTGGTATCACCTGGCAATCTCCAAGCCCAGCATAACTGGCAGCCATCTCAGGTTGCTTTATAACTCAGGCAGGATGGCCCCGGGCAAAACACAGGTGGGGGCTGATCTTGGCCTGCACCTCCTGGGAAACCCCAGGGGCCAGTGCACCCAGTGGACAGCTATGGACCACGGGGGAGCACCACCACCCTGCCCCTGCACAGCTGATCGTCTGTGGAAGGTGGAGGTTGGTGGTAAATGGTCACACACACCCAATCCTTGCAGCTAACTGGCCTGGATAAATCCCCCCCATTGACCTGCCAACAGCAATCAAGGCTCAACTACAAGAACAGTGTGTACTCAGCCCACACAAATGGTACACCTCAAGTGCCCAGCTTGGGTGATAGGGGAGGCTGTGCCACTGGACCCTACAGGACACCTACTATATTAAGCCACACTACCAAGACACGGAATCAAAGCAGCTCTATCTAATACATAGAAACAAACACAGGGAGGCTACCAAAACGAGGAGACAGAGGAACATGGCCCAAATGAAAGAACAGATCAAAACTCCAGAAAAAGAGCTAAACGAAATGGGGATAAGCAATCTATCAGATGCAGAGTTAAAAGCACTGTTTATAAGGATGCTCAAGGAACTTAGTGAGGACCTCAGCAGCACAAAAAAGACCCAGTCAGAAATGAAGGATTGGCGTAAGGAACAATTTACAGGGAGACAACAGTAGAGTGGATGTAGATGACAATCAAATGAATGATTTGGAATATAAGGAAGCAAAAAACAAACAGAACAACATAAAGAAAAAAGAATACCCCCAAAAAAGGATAGTGTAAGTAAGCAACCTCTGGGACAACTTCAAGCATTCCAACATTCATTTCGTAGGGGTGCTAGAAGGAGAAGAAAAAGAGCAAGAAATTGGAAATCTATTTGAAAAGATAATGAAAGAAACTCCCCTAACTTGTTGAAGATTTGAAATAGACATGCAAGTCCAGGAAGCACAGAGAGTCCCAAACAAGAAAACAAGATCAATGTAAAGGGGCCCATCCCATGACACATCATAATTAAAATGCCAAAGTTTAAAGATAAAGAGATGGGAGGGTGTGTGTGGGAGAGTGGGTGAGAGGTGAAGGGATGAAGAAGTAGAAATAGGTAGTTATAGAATAGCCATGGGGATGTAAAGTACAGATAGGAAATGGAGTAGCCAAAGAACTTACACTTATGACCTTTGGACATGGACAAAGGTAGGGGTATTGCCTGAGGGAGTGAGGGATGCTGGGTGGAGGGGGGCAAAGGAGGAAAACTCAGGACAACTATAATAGCATAATCAATAAAATTTTAAAATATATAAAATTAAAAAATCAAGAAAATAAAAAATAATTTAAAAAACCTCATAGAATTTTGTTTTGAATACCAGTTAGTAAAGCAAAAGCAGAGTTGCTTTGATTGCAGAGGGGTTAGTCACCTCTTCCTCATCATTGACCCCTCTGGTGTGCAGTATGCATGTAACACATTTTAGGAAGAACATAAAAAGATTTGGTTATTTATTTATAAAGATTTTATTTATTTTTAGAGAGGAGGAAAGGAGGGAGAAAGAGGGAGAGAAGCATCAATCTGTGGTTGCCCCTTGTGTGACCCTTACTGGGGGCCTGGCCTGTAACCCAGGCATGTGCCCTGATGAGAATTGAACTAGTGGCCCTTTGGTTTGCAGTCCGGCACTCAATCTACTGAGCCACACCAGCCAGGGCAAGATTTGGTTTTTTAAAAATACATACTTCAGTCAGCTGGAAAATTACTTTTATCTAAAAACTTCATCCTCAGTTACTGATAACTAAAGCCTTTCTGTATTTAACTTTTTGACTGAAGTATTAACATACAATAAAATGCACAGGTCTTATTTTTTTCAGTTTGACTACATTTACCTTTGACTATTAATATGATAGTATCTTTCATTTACACTGGACTACTTACTAGTGAACTGCTAAATTTAGTTGATAACTGTGATAATTTAGTAAATTCTGTGTTAAAACTCTTTTATAGGTTAATGTTATTTCAAAAAACTGGGTTGATTTGTAATCATAACTCAGTGGTAGTACTTTTAGTAAGTCTTATTTTTGGACTTACAAAAATTTCTGCATATAACTTCCATTTATTAATACATAATACATGTTAACTGATGTAATACTGTGTTTAAGATTATAAAGTTTGTCTTCTCAAGTTGCTTTTTTACCTATCTCCTTTGGAGGACCTAATATACTTCTATTCTTCCTTATACTTCCCTTTCATCAAAAAACAAAATCTGAAGTAGTCATTTATGCCTGCTGGTTGGTTGACTAATTACTAATATGTATTTATAAATATGTTGGTTTAGTGATACAGTTGTGTTTTAGCTCTGTGTGCTAACATAAGTTTTGGCTAGCATGAGCAGATGGGGAACTATAGGATGAAAGAAGAAATCACAACTTCTCCCCTCAGCTGATCTGGAATAGAGGATCCTGAAGTGATTCCTTAAAATCCTAGGAAAGAGAGACTGGGAGTTAACTAGTTTCTGGCCGAGAAATGCTGAGGATAGAGGGCCATTGTCCTTCCTAAAGAAGTACTCTCTGTCCATCAATAGAAATCTTTTCCTTAGTCTTTTACTCCCCTCTTTTACTTTCATTAGGCCTCTTTTTTGGTTGGATGTTTCTTTATATTTAATATTATTGTTTAAGCCTTAACCTTCCCTTTTTAGTCATTTTGGAATATATCATCATGACACATTCATTCTGCATTAATTTATTTTACTTATGTACTATCCCAGGTAGTCACTTAATATTTTGTGATATAATTTAACTGATTAGATCTAAATCTATCTTAGCAAACATATGAGTGTTTATTTTCATTCAGTATGCTGTTTTTATTCTAAGAAATACAGTATTCTGCCATAAACTTCATATACGAGATCTGTCTGGAAAAAGTCCAGCCATTGTTAATATAATAGAAACGGTTTGCGTGACATTGATGTAACCTGGCAGCCAAGGAGAGTGGACTGGAGTGTGCATGTTTGAACAACGATGACTTCCTTGTACTAGTAAGTGGGGGTGGTAGAGGCTGTTGAGTGAGCATGTGTACTGTGTGGCTCTCACATTCAAAATGACTGAGTAAGTAAAGCAACAAATCTGCATCAAATTTTATGTTAAGCTTCAATGTTCCTCTGTGGAAACTATTCAGACAATTCAGAAGGCTTCTGGGGTTGATGCAATGAGTGCAGCGCAAATAAAAGTATGGCACAAATGCTTCAAAGATAGTCAAGAATCTGTTGAAAGTGATGCATGTTCTGGAAGGCCTGCAACCAGCACAACACCTGAGAATGTTGAACATGCACAGGCTGCAATCAGCAAAGATGGGTGACAGTGTAAAAAAACTGGAAGCCGATCTGGGGATTCCAAAAACTTGTGTGTCTGAGATTTTGACGCAGAATCTTGGCATGAAACATGTCATGTCAAAATTCGTTCTGTGGCTTCTGTTACTAGAGCAGAAGGAATGTTGTGCTGCAGTTGCTAATGACTTGATTCAAACTGCTACCAGTGAACCAGATCTCCTCAAGAAGGTCATAACTTTGAAGGGGACTGAGGCGTCATTGTCTGATGTACAATGTTTCTTGTATCTTGCTTCTTCTTCTGTAAGTGTCTGTTTTTCATATTACATGGAGAGACCTCGTATAGCTAAATTTTGGATCCAAAATTTGGAGAACCAAATGAAGTCTGAATTAAATCTTCTGTTAGCAGATAGCAGTGACAACCGTTTGTTGATTTCTAATGATCCTAATATGAAAAGTTAATACATAGTATAATAAAAAAGAAATAGGCTAGCTGTGATTGGTATTATTAGATTCAGTTTTAAAAAGTTTTTATTTATTGATTTTTGAGAGAAAGAAACATCGATTTGTTCCACTTATTTATACATTCATTGGTTGGTTTTTGTATGTGCCCTGACCGGGAATTGAACCTGCAACCTTGGCATGTGAGGATGATGCTCTAACCAACTGAGCTACCTGGCCAGGGCCTAAGCTCAATTTTTAAAATCTTTTGGATTATAGTTATCTTTAAAAGAACATTCTTTAAAATGGAACGAAATCTCTTTATTATAGGCAGCATGAATTAAACAGAAAGAGCAACCTAAAGAAAATGGTATAGCATTGTATAATATATTAAAACAGGTAAATTTTTTAATCAAGATTTGTATTTAACATTTTCTGCTTTTATTTTTTAGAAAGTGTATGCTATGCTGATGTATACATTATTGAAACTGTTGTTTGTCTTAAACAGATAATTTGTATGTGAGTTATCAACAAGATGTGTTTTCTTCTGATATTTAGTATCGGTTTGTTTACCTTCCCTGAGTATCTGCAGTATATATACTGCCAATTGGTACTTAGGAAATTTCATCTAATATTAATATTAACCTAAGAAACATAATCAGGAAATAAAGTTTCTAAGGATTTTGTATCTGTTGCAAATATATATTTTATGTAATAAATAAAGTATATAACATTTAAATATCAGGTTTTAGATATATAGATACTATGTGTATATGTATATGTGTATATAAACACATGTATACATGCACAAGGATAAATAGAAAACTTTGAAGTATGTGTCTGGTGTTGTGACACCATTATGTTCTCAGGCACCCAGCTTTAAACCTTGAAGTCATTATTTTCTCCTTTCCTCTGTCTCAGCAGCCCTAAGCCCAGTTAGACTTCAGAGTATTTTTTTTTTCCTGCCCTCTCACATAGCTCATCTAACCCCTAAAGCCCTACTTTGGGCCCTTGTCACCTCTCTCTCAGCTATTGTAATAATTTCTTAATAGTGTTCTTTGCTTCAGGTCTGACCCTGACACTCTTGCATTGTCAGCAGTGAGGATTTAAAAACTATTTCAGTTCTTTAAACGTGATATTACGTAACATTTCAAACATAAAATGTAAAATTAGAGAAAATAGCATATGGATTGAACTTGTAAAAGATAGCTCCTCGTTCCTTCAGAATGAAATCCAAACTTTAGATCACTTACTCTATCTACCAGAACTCTCCATAGTCTGGTTCCAGTTTGCCTTTCCAGTTTTGTCTCTTATTTTAATTGCAGTATTCCAGCTATATATACCGGGTTACTTCCTAATTATGTGTTTTCCAAAAATGCTTAGGAAATTCCCTGTATCTACCTGACATTGTGACTGCTCATTGTGCTCCCTTTGCCTTAATTGCCTTTCTTTCCAACTTCATCTGTAGAAATTCTACATATTACTGAAGGCTCATTTTAAATACCATCTTCTCTGGAATGCTTCCCTGACATGTTTACATGTTCCTTTCCACTCTGACTCTCACAGTTGTAGGTGGGGTTTTTTTTTTTTTTTTTTAAGCATTTTCTACCTCTTATATTTGTTCAACCAATATTTATTGGGAATATACTGTGTTCTAGGCCACATTGGATTTCTCATGTCTGTTTCTCCTACTAAATTGAGGCTCCATGATGTTAAGAACTATGTGGTCTTTATCTTTAGTCCCCTCCTGCGTATAGCATAGTGATTGCATGTAGGTTTGAAGTGAATAGTGATCTCAACAGTTGACCTTCAGTTGTTTTCAAGTAATTATTCCATAATAAAATTGTACATGTGAATACTTACAAAATTTTTAAAATTAAAAAGTGTATTTCCATTTTTATTTTGAAAAGTAACCTATATTGTTTAAAAGTGTGAAAATACAGATAAGGACAAACAAAATTGAAATGATCTTAGGAACCTAGAAATAATGACAGCTCGAAATATTTTTTGATACTTTGCATTAGGTTATTCTATTCACTTTGATGCCCTCCTTTTCCACATCAGACACTACTGTTTTTTCACTGGATTTTTGGCAAACAGATTTATTATGTATTTCTGTGTAACAGATTATCCCAAAGCATTTATTTCCTCACAGTTTCTGTGAATCAGGAATTTGAGAGCAGCTTTTCTTGGTAGTTCTGTCTCTGGGTTTATCCTGGGGGTGCAATTAAGATGTCGGCTGAGGCTGCTGCAGTCATCTGGAGGCTTGACTCGGCTGCCTTGTGCACACCTACACTGGCTGTTGTTGGCAGGAGGCCTCAGTTCCTTGCTGTGAGTGCGTCCCCTTAGGCCCACTTTCACTGTCCTGGTGATAATAGCAGCCAACTTCCTCCAGATTAAGCTATCAGAGAGTGGATGAGAAGGAAGTCACAGGGTCTTTTTATCACCTAGCCTCCAAAGTCCCACTTAGTTTCTGCAGTATCCTTCTCGTTATACATGTCAGCACTTTTTGGTGTAGGAGGAGATGATACAAAGGCATGAATGCCAAGAGATGGGGAGGCTCATTGGCCACCATCTTGGAGGCTAGCAGTAGTTATCTGGAACTGGGAA
This sequence comes from Pteronotus mesoamericanus, assembly GCF_021234165.1. Lineage (NCBI taxonomy): Eukaryota > Metazoa > Chordata > Mammalia > Chiroptera > Mormoopidae > Pteronotus > Pteronotus mesoamericanus. The sequence continues at coordinate 10,680,341 of NW_026555310.1, forward strand.
ACATAGAGATGGAATGAAAATGCCAAATAACTTTTAGTTTCTCCAAATTGGGTATAGTGTACCATTGCCATCTTGCTTGAAAATAACAAAGTATGAAAGACTTAAACTCTCATAAGGATGCATTCCTAAATCAAATTTTGGAAGTACCTTTACATATTAGCTTTCAGGATTTTATACACTCAGTGGTCTGAATAACCTCAAAGAATAAGAATAAATAGTAGTTTATTATTAATCTTTATTAGTACTTCTTACACATAAAACAATGTGTTAAGGTATTTTCATGCTCACAATATTTACTCCTCACAACTGCTGTTTTATAAATAAGAAATGAGATTTTAAGTATCAGAGTAGGATCAGAGTCCTGGCAATCTTATTTCACCTGCAAACACTTTCAAATATTATACCTTTGAATCTCAGTCTTTCAGTAACTTTGGAACACAGAGGATATACACGGTATAAGCATACCACAAATATTTGGTAAATTAAAAAATACTATCACACCTAACATAATAAAATAGTATTTTTAAAATAATAGTTATTATTTATAATAAGTCACACCTGTGAAAGAGATGTTGTTTACCAGGTTTTCTGTAGGGCTCATGAGCTTGAACTATATAGATCAGGTTCCCCCAATTGTGTGTTTATTTTCCTGCTCTTAATTTCTGCTAACTTAAAATTATAGATTGCTGAATTGGTAGCAAACAATGGCTGGCTCATATAATTCTGGATATTCAGATCACACACGACTGGAAAATTATGGATAATTTTTTAAGTTGTTTCTTGTATTCTCAGACTCTTGATGAACCTTGTCCCACTAAAATAATGATTGTTGGAGTATTTCAAATTAACGCAATGGCAAATGTAATATTAATTAGCGTTTTGGTTGTTAGTGGGAAAGTTAGTCTCTTCATAATCAACCCTGTGTACCATTTTGGCTTTTTCTTAAACTAATAATTAAATTTATTGTATTGTGTCCTAAATCAACATACTCATACTATTCAAGATTTACTGCTCAGATATACATATAGCACTTGAGCAGATCTCTAGAAAACATAGAAGCAATCACTTTAGATGTTACTAGTGCCTTGAAGAAATGCAGACAGTTCTTCCTGCAACAGACAGTTTATATTAAGGTAGAAAAAACATTATATTCAATAACATTTTTGTATAGAAAGACATTATGACCATTCTGATCACATTGAATCAAAATTGGGGGGGAGGGTGTATTTTTATTGCCAAGTATGCATTAAAGAATAAAGCTACACGTAGATTAGGCAGTTAATTGCAGCCTCTTTTATAGCTTCATGTCTACACTGAGTCTTCTATCAGTAGTGACCCAACCCACCTTTTGCAGCTGTTTCAATGTAGTTTCACCCTATTGGAAAAAACTTTTCTGTAGCTTGGGATGTCAGTGATAAATCAAACAAAAAGTCATAGATTACTTCTCTCTCAAATACATTGTCCATAATATAACTGATTGATCTTTTTTCACATTTGTGGTTTGTTCTATCATGCAAAATATCTGCTAGAATGTACATATAACAGTATTAACTCTTCTACATTGCATGCTATTAATATTATACAGTGCCCAGCTCCATCATATATTAACCTTTTTTTTAAAAGATTTTATTTATTTATTTTTAGAGAGAGGAGAAGGAACGGAGAAAGAGAAGGAGAGAAACACTGATATGTGAGAGATACATCCCCTCAACCAGGGACTTGGCATGCAACCCAGGCATGTGTCCTGACTGGAAAACAAATTAGTGACCCTTCGCCTCGCAGGCCAGGGCTTAATCCACTGAGCAACATCAGCGAGGGCTACATCATATATTAAAAGAATTTTGTGCCTTCTGCTTCCTCTTCAAACATATGTCATCAACATGAATTTTTTAAAAGTTCTCAACAATATTTTTGCTATGATTGAGTACAGCTATGAATGATGCCATTGTAGTTTAGACTTCTCTTTTCTTGGTGACAGAATACAACAGTTGTACACTGAAGGACATATTTTGCCCTTGTTTTGTAAAATCTTACTTGGATTTCCAGAAAAGTACTACATTTTGAAAATTATTCAAAGGCGTTGATGCTTCGTGCCACTGTTTGACAAATTATACTGTGTGGTCACTGGAAGCAAAAGAATGCTGATTTATTAAAACACAGTTTTAAGGTATTTGTCAATACACTTCCCATTTCACTTTTCTTTTTGAGGTACTTGTGCATATATATCAACACTTGAAGATTTATTTACCTCAGTAATATTGATTGGCATTTCTGGACTTGTCTACTTTCATGAGTTAAAACAGTTTGTTTGATTTTGGGTTATACATTACAAAATAACACTGAGGTTTCTGTGAAAAATCATATTTGATCTTACCTTTCAAATTAATGATTATGCCAGCCAGTCTATGGAGCACTAGTTGGACTGACAGGGCCCTGTGGTATACAGACCGTGCTTTGACAACATTGCACTCAGCTGCTCTAGGAGCAGTTAAAACAGTCACAGATCTGATTATTATGCAAGAAGTAGCACATCTGACTGGTAAGAGGTAAAGGAGAAGTAAAATGGAAGGAGCAGTACTACTACTGCATGTTGATAACAGTGAAAACCAGTGTCTTACCCACATTGTGCCAAGATGCAGAGGGAAAGCAACAGGACAAGGAGTAAGGAGAGACAATATTAAAAAAAAACCCTGTGTAACAGGGATAACTGACAGCACAGAATAAAGGTGAACATTGCAAAGGAGTGAAAAGCACCAAACAGGACAGCTCCATGAGAATATTAACTGAAGAACAGATCAAGTAACCTCAAGCAAAGGACAGACAGATTGTCCCCCGCTGAAGCTGCTATAATCTCGTGGGTGATTTGTTGTAGTCAGTACCATAACTTCTGTGTAATATATAAAGATTCAGTGGACCAGAGCAAGGTGTCTCAAGTGGTATGGGTGCCAGATTTTCTGTAATGAAGAATAGCATCTCAATTCTTGGAATATCATATTAGTATATTAGTATCTATTGCTGCATAACAAATTACCTCAAAATTTAGCTGCTTAAAACAAGAAATATTAATTACCTTACAGTTTCTGTGGGTCAGGAATCTGGGTACAGCTTAACTGGATCTTTTGATTCAGGGTGTGTCATGGACTGCAGTCACCTCAGGGTGTCGGGTGGGGAGGAATTTCTTCCAGGCTTACTTAGATGGCTGTTGGCTGGCCCTATTCCCTGAGTTCCTTACCTTATTTGTTGGCCAGAGGCTTCTCTCAGTTCTTTATCGTGTGGGCCACTCGAGGAGAGCTTACAACAAGGCAAGAGAGGGTGAGCAAGATGGAAACTAGAGTCTTCTAGTAACCTAACTCTAGGTCCAGCCCACACACAAGGAGATTAGATAGGACATGAATACCAGGAGACAGGGATTATTGAGGACCATCTTAGAAGACTGCCTGCTGCAATGAATGAATGAATGAAAGAAAGAGAGAGATAAAGAAAGAAACTTAGGAAAAATAACTTGTATACCCATAATTCATTTTATTTTGCTTTGATTCATTGCTCTTTAAAGACACCACATTTTTTACAAATTGAAGGCAATCCTACACTAGCAAAAAGATTGACTTTATTGCTGTGGCCTGAAACCAAACCTACAGTATCTCTGGGGTGTGCCTGTACTAAGTTGTCCACAGATACAGATTACAAGAATGGAAATTGAACCATAAAAAAGGAATCTCTGGATAAGAACTGTTTTAGCTAAAAGTACCCAAATTTTGATCAGTAAAGAAAGGCTTGAAAAGTAGGAGTGCTGTTTTCCACAGATCTAAATCAAATGTCATCTTTTAATACAGCCAGTCTCTATATTTAGCATCCAGATTTGATCATTTCAGTCATTGGTTTTCAAGACCAAAACAAAAAAGGATACCTGGGCTCTATCTCAGTCTATATAAATCAAAGCCCCTATAAAGGTGGAGCATAGACAGCTTTTTTTCTTTTTGTTGTAAAGGTTCCTCAGGTGATTCCAGTGTGTATCAGGCTTAGGAACTGCTGATTACAGTGATTCTCAGTGGAAGCATTTGAGTATGCACCCTTTCCTGGTTTAGTACAAATTGAATGAGGACGTAATTTTATGAACAAGCTTTCTTCATTTAGCATGTATTGTATTTATTGTGAGCAGAATGTACATAGCAGTTGTGAGGGATTAAAAAAAAAAGAAATGTAAGTAAGTTAAAAATGGGAGTGTCAGGGCAAGTATGAGCCAGACAGGCATTGGGTGACTTTTGTTCACTGAGAAAAAGTGATTAAATATGGGCAAAGGAGATTCTAAGGACCCGAGAGGCAAAATGTCATCATATGTTTTCTTTGTGCAAACTTGCTGGGAAGAGCCCAAGGAGAAGCACCCAGATGCTTCAGTGAACTTCTCAAAAGTTTTCTAAGAAGTACTCACAGGTGGAAGACCATGTCTGCTAAAGAGAAAGGAAAATTTGAAGACATGGCAAAGGCTGGCAAGGCCTGTTATGAAAGAGAAATGAAATTATGGTACATATATACAATGGAATACTACGCAGCAGAAAGAAAAAAAGAACTACTAAACTTCGCAACAGCATGGATGGAACTGGAGAGCATTATGCTAAGCGAAATAAGCCAGGGAGCGAAAGACAAATACCATATGATCTCACCTGTAAGTGGAACCTAACCAACAATACAGAGATGCAAGGAAAATAAGACCAGCAACACTGAAAGGAAAAGAAACCAACAGAGACAAGAGGGAAGGAGGGAGGGGGGCGGGGAAAAGGAAGGGAAGAGGAAAGTCAGGGAACATATAGCAAGGACTCATGGACAAAACCAAAGGGGAAGAGCTGAGGGAGGGAAGGAGGGAGGGGGCAAGGGAAAGTGGTGGGGGGTAGGCAGAGACAAATGTATTTGGGAAAAAAAAAACTTTGAAAACATTTTAAAGATAAAAAAAAAAGAAAACTTGTATTTCTCATAAAGGGGAAAGAAACAAACAAAAAGTTCTAGGATCCCAAAGCAAGGCAAGAGGTCTCCTGGTCAGCCTTTTTCTTGTTTTGTTCTGAATATTGCCCGAAAATCAAAGGAGAGCATCCCAGCGTATCCATTGGTGATGTTGCAAAGAAACTGGGAGAGATGGGGGAATATGCTGCTACAGATGACAAGCAGCCTGATGAAAAGAAGGCTGCTAGGCTGAAGGAGAAATACGAAAAGGATATTGCTGCATACCAAATTAAATGAAAGCCTGGTGCTGCCATAAAGGGGGTCGTCAAGGCCAAACAAAACCAGGAAAAGAAGGAAGAGGGAGAAGATGAAGATGATGATGATAGTGAATAAGTTGGTCCTAGTGCAGTTTTTTTTCTTGTCTATAAAACATTTAACCCCCCCTGTACACAACTCAGTTCTTTTAAAGAAAAATACTGAAATGTAAGGCTGTGTAAGATTTTTTTTAAACTGTACAGTGTCTTTTTTTGTATAGTTAACACACTACCGAATGTGTCTTTAGAAAGCCCTATGCTGATATTTTCAATAGCCACCAACCTTGCCTGGTATGTTATGGGGGTTGTAAATTGGCATGGAAGTTTAAAGCAGGTTTTTTTTTTTTTGGTGCACAGCACAAATTAGGTATATATGGGGATGGTAGTTTTTTCATCTTCAGTTGTCTCTGATGCAACTTACACAAAATAATTAATCTGTTAACAATACCACTCTTCATTGCAAAAAAAAAAAAAAGTTGCAGTGGTTTTGTTGACATTCTGAATGCTTCTAAATAAATACAATTTTTTTAAATTAGTATTGTTGTCCTTTTCATAGGTCAGAAATTTTTCTTCCTGAGGGGAAGGTAGTCTTGCTTTTGCCCATTTTGGATCATGGTTTATTACAGTGTTTATCTTTTCCTATAGTTAGCTGATAAAAAGCTTTTGTCTATACACCTTGCATACTTGTACTGACTGTAATAAGAGTTGAATTGAGACAGTTTTCATCCGTAACTGAAACTCTAAAATTGTCATCAGTTGGTATCAAATTTCACATATCCCGATTATATTTGCAAAGTGAAAAGTAATCACTCTACTCAGAGTATGGGATTAGAATCAAACATTTTGAAAGTCTGTCCTTAAAGGACTAATAGAAAAATATGTTTTAATCTTTACATGGGGACTCTACATTTTTTTAACTCCCATTACCGTGTAATGGCAGTTATATTTGCAGTTCCCACATTAAAGAATACCTGAGAATGTATCCCCAAAAGTGTGAGCTTAAAATACAAGACTGCTATATGAAGTTTTTTTTGTTGACATTAGTCCTGGCAAAGCCTCTGGAAAAAAAAGTGCTGGCTGCAAATGTCTTCTTTTTAAATATGGATCACTTAAGAAATGAGAATCTATTAAAAGTATTCTTAATTAATTGGGCCAACTTTTAAAATTGTATGATACATTTACAATCAGGTATATTTTCCAAATTATGATTTGTCCCGTTATAAATCAAATAGATATGAGGGAAGAGGACACTTAAACTTCGTATCACAATATGAATTGTCCAACTTACTTGAATTTGATTTTTCTTTGTAAAACTTATTAGGGTCAAATGTTTATCCACTTATGTGTTTAGGAAACAATTTGGTGATTTTTGTGGTTTTTGATATTATTCTCTTACAGTGCCAGTGTTTTAAAATAGCATTCTTGTAATTTTACATGCTTTTGTGATAGAGTTCTGTTTTGTTATATAATTTTGACTTGGACCTTTCCATTTGCTTTTGTTTATGTAGTTTCAGGAGGAATATTGAACATCTGAGTCCTGGATGATACTAATAAACTAATAATTGCGGAGGTTTTTTAAAAAATGGATGTAAACAATACTTCATTATGTAGTTATATATGTATTTACTATGACTATCTGACGTAGTCCACATGTGCTATAGGGATTCAGAGAGGGGACAGATGAATATAGACTAGAGTAGATAAGGAAGGCTATTTGGACAAGATAGAATCTGGGAGTACATTAGGAAAGCTCATTAGTGAAATGCAGTAATTTGCTGCACTTGACAGATGCAGATCATGGGATCTGATTTGGAGAGATCTGATAGTTTAGCTAACACTTTGATCTTATTATGTAGGTGGGTGGCTGCGAAAGAGGGGCAACTGAGAAGCTTTGAAAAAAATACCAGACTTCACTCCTAGCCATTTTCATTGAGTAAGAGGTTTTAACATTCATCCATCCATTAAAAACACATTAAGTATTTTTTATGGTAAAGGCACAGGGCAAACAGCAGGGAACAAAATAAAACAGGAAAAAGTCCCTGTTTACACTTATTGGGGGTGGTAGGGAGCTTATATTCTTTTCTGGTAGGGGAAGACAGGCAATAAACTAGTAATATATAGTCAATAGAATCAAGTACTTTGAAGAAAATAATGTATAGTGAGGGGTACAGAGTAATGAGCAGAATGGGGAGTGGAGACAGAGAGGACAGTGCTATTTTATGTCAGATTAGGGAAGACTTCCAGGACAATTGGCATTTGAACAGAGACTTGGAAGAAGTGAGGGAGTGATTTTGGCAGAAGGGATAACATAGGAAACCCTCAGGGAGGAGTAGAAGGCCAGTGAGGTTGGATGCTATGGATTGAATTGTAGCCCCCCGCAAAACACCCCTCAAGTTTATGTATTAAAGCTCTAATCCCCAGAGTGACTGTATTTGGTAATTGGAGAAAGGGCTTCAAGGAGGTAGTTCAGATTAAATGAGGTTATATGGGTGAGGTCCTGATACAATAGTATCCTTGGCCTTATAAGAAGAGGAAAAGAGATCTGCTCCCTTTACCATGTGAAAACACAGAAGGAGACCCTCTGTAAGCCAGGAGGAGAGCAGTCACCCTAAGCTGAGCCCTGCTGGACCTTGATCTTGGACTTGTGAGGTAATAAATTCTGTGTTTTAAGCTACTAGTCTACAGTACTTTGTCATGGCAGCCCAAGCCGTCTAAGACGCGGGGATAGGAAGTGTCACAAGGGAAAGGATAGAAGATAAAGTGGAGAGAGTAAATCATGTAGGATCGTGGACTAACGCAAGCAATTTTGGATTTATTCTCAATTGCCATATACTCTGGTTTCCAGAGTGTAACAAAGGAAAGGTTTGGGTGGGGAAGAGGAATCCATTGAACAGTTTTAATGGGAGTAGTGTTCTAATTTGATTTACATCTGAAAGGATCAACAGCTTCCTGGGAGACTAGTCTGTAGCAACCCGATAGAGAAATCAGGGATGTTAGTTATGGGGATATTAAAGGGTGATGTCAGTGGTGGTAGTGAGAAATCATTCAATTCTATGTGTATTTTGACATAGAGTGGAAAGGATTTGCTGGTGAATTAGATGTTGGCATGAGAGAAAGTATGGAATGAATATTTCTTCAAAGCCTTTGGTCTTTGCAAATGGAAGTATGGAGTACTATTTACTAACATAGGAAGACTGTCAAAAGAATGGAAGAGTGAGAGAACGGAGGAATCAGAAGTATATTGTTGAAGAAATTAAGTTATTTTGAGTTTCTTCTGGACATCCAAGTGAAGATGTTAAATAGGCTGTTGGTTATTTAAGTCTGAGGATTAGAGGAGACATTGGAGCTTATAAGATAAAGTTTGGAGTATTATTGTATAGATCGATTGTTCCTATCCTTCTATGAACTTCATACACTTGGATGTACTTTGCAGTCAGCTTGAGAACTTTCAAAAAATTGCTGATCCTGGCCCTACCCCTACAGATTCTCATTTAACTCAGGAGTGAGACTCAGTTGTTGATGTTTAAATTTGATTTGTGATTAGATTAAAAATTTTAGGCAGCTTTTATTGAGGTATAATTGACATACAATACACAAAGTGTGTAATTCGATAAGTTTCAACATACGAATACACCTGTGAAAACATCTTTGCAAGTAAAATAGTGAACGTATCCATCATCACCAGAAATTTCTTTGTACCCCCCCTTTCAGTTCTTTTCTCCTGTGTGTACCTCCCTTCTGTCCTCAGGCACTAGGCATCTACTGATTTTGATTTCTGTATAGATTAGTTTGTATTTTCTAAATGGAATCATACAGTGTGTACTCTTCTGTGTTGCTTCTGTAAGCATAATTGTTTTGATGTTCATTTATGGTATTGCATATATAATGTTGCTGAGTAGTATTTCATTGTATGAATGTACCACAATTTTTTTTATTTTTATTTTTATTTTGTTAAATTTATCAAGGTGAATAAAATTATATAGGTTTCAAGTGTAGAGCTCTATAATACCTCTTTGTATATTGCATTATGTGTTCACCATTCAAAGTCAAGTCTCCTTCTATTACCATATATTTGGTCCCCTTCACCCTTTCTACTCTCCTACCCCTTCCCTCTGGTAACCAGTTCTGATGGAAATGCAAATCAAAACCACAGTGAGATACCACCCTACATCTGTTAGAATGGCTGTTCTCAACAAGACAAGTAACAAACAAGTGTCAGAGTGGTTGTGGAGTAAAAGGAACTTTTATATGCTCTTCGTGGGAATGTGCAATAAAATGGTACATACATCCACTATGGAAACAGTTTGGAGCTTCCTTAAAAAATGAAAAAGAGTTACATATAACCCAGTGATCCCATAGTTCCTTTATTCAGTTGTTGATAAATATTTGGGTTGTTTTCAGTTTTTGACCATTACAAATAAAGCTGCTGTGAACATTTGTATACAAGTCTTTGTATGGACACACATACTTCTTTCTCTCTCAATAAATAACTAGATAATATGGATCACATTTGTTCATATGTTTCAGTATTAGAGGTTGTGTGGGTGTGTGTCCTTGAGAACAATTTTTGTTATTTAAATTAATGGTCAATTTATTGGTTTCCTTATTAAAATTAATGTTCAATTTATTTAAAAAATCTAGTTTTTTCTTAAATGTTCATTTTTATAAATCTTAGTCAACTTACAAAATTTAACGTTTTCCCCCCCAGGCTAGTTATGTTTTAAAAGCATTGCAGGTTAATTCTTATTGGGGTCATTGCTTTAAATCACTGTACAAATGGTATATTCGGCAAGACTGAATTAGGCCACTTAGACCAGCATTTCTCAAGCTTTGTGTGCATAAAAATATCCATTGTTTCGGGGCAAGGTCTGAGAATTTGCATTTCCAGAAGGCTCCCAGGGCAGATTCCATTGGTTGGGTTGGCGGACCACACTTCAAGTAGTAACTGTCCTATAGGGTTGGTGTAGATAGAAGAGATATCTGAAGACTGAGTTCTGGGGCACTGCACTGTTCTGGGAAAAAGGTAGGAATCAGTAAAGAAGATTGTGAAAGAGTAGCCAGTGAGGCATGAGAGAAATTGGAAGAATGTGGTGTTCTAAAGGCTTGTGAAGAAAATTTTGCAGAAAGTGGAGTAATTAAGTTAAATTCTTCATACGTGATGAAGTAAGATGAGAGCTACAGTTGACCATTGGAGATGATAAAGTGATTTTTGGTGACCTTTAAAGATCCAATTTTGGTAAATGGTAGGAGGCTGCTGTTGGGTTAGGCTAGACTGGTGTTCATGGGAATGATAAAGAGGAATTGTTCCAATAATATGGAAGAAAAAGTGATGTTTATTTGGTTAAGGGGAAGGAAAAGTTGAGGATGACTTGTAGCTCTAGAAAGTGCCCTTGGTCTTTCAAGTTAAGTGAACTATGATGTTGTTTAATGATTCGAGGGTTTTTTTCCAGAGACTTAATTGCTGAACGCTCTAACCTAGTTCTTATAGCAGATGTAGTCATCTATTTTGTTTGTGCTTACCAATGACTATCGTAGGGCTGCCAAGGAATCATCTCCCCTGCTGCCATCTCCCAGGAGTTTAGGGAAAATTATGTCCCGGGCTTCTGCAGAAGTGTTTGATATTGAAAATTAAATAGATACAGATCTTAAAGACTCTTCAAAATACTCTGCATAGATTCTTGAAATGGTGAAGGATATTGTTCCATACATCCCATAAGCACACTTAAGCAGGTAACAAGAAGAAAGTGTACGTTGAACCTGAGGCATCACTTAATTGGTGTAGTGTGAAGTATGTTGGGTCAGTGGTTTTCACATTGTATGCATCACAGTCATACTTCAGGGATAACTGGGAGGTTTGAGGATGAGCACTGAGCATGTGGGGGCTAAGGGGCCTCCATATCAACTTTGTACATGTAGAAGTTAGATTTTGCAGTTTTATATATTGAGATTCCTTGTAACATTTGGTTAGAATAATGATTCTGCTGCAAAACAATTACAAACACATTTGAATATCCTTAATATAGCTAATTGAATTTTGCTGATAAGACAGATTGTGCTGGTATTAGCAGAATAGATGACTTCATTATTTGGAGGTGGGGAAAACCACTTAAAAAGGACTCTTTATCTTTTGATTTAATAGACTTCTATAGACATGTACATTAAACTTTCATTCCAACTTTATAGAAAAGATGTACCTGTCTCAAAGGCAAGATAGCATCAGAAATTTTTTCAAGAAAGCGAGTCCCTGGAAGTTGGCATTTAATCACATCAGTGTTCACACAATTGATTAATAGTTGTTTTTACACATTATATTTAATTTGTATTATTAGTGATTGTTAATATGTTTATGAGCATCTAATACATGTAAGATCTGTTATACTAGATGCTGGCGATACACAAATTGGTAAGATGTGATATTTCCCATGTAGGGAATATGTCCAGTTGGTGGGGAGATAGAACACATTCATGCAAGGATCAATAGCATTACAGAGAAGTACAGAAGATCATGATTCTGCAGAGATTCATGGGTTCCACAAATATTTTAAAGATATTTGAACCTATTAAAGGATAAAATAGGGAACTTCCAGCCAAGATATGCTTTGCTTCCTTGCACAACCAAGAGAAGGATAACGACTAATTTAAAAACAGGAAACAACCAGTACTGCCAGAAAATCAAACTGTATGGAAGTCTGACAACCAAGGAGTTAAAGAAGAAACATTCATGCAGACTGGTAGGAGGGGCAGAGACAGGCATCCGGGGTAGAGAGGACATGAGGCAAGACAGCGGCTGGTGGATGGGGTGATTCCACCTTCACATGGTGGTAAAACAGGAGGAGCAACTGGAGAGCGAGGCAGACCACACAACCCAGGGTTCCAGCGCTGTGAAAATAAAGTTTCAGAACCATTGTCTGTAAAAACCTGTTGGGGTTGCGGCAGCAGGAGAAACTGCCAGTCTCATAGGAGAGTCTGTTCGAGGGGCCCACAGGGTTCTAGAACAGACAAAAGTCCCCCACCTGGGAATCAGCACCAGAAGGGCCCAATTTGTGGATAGTGGGGGAAGTGACAAAGTGGGGGGAGAGCCAAGCAAGCAGCGTTGTTCCCTTTCTGACACCTCCCCCACATACAGTGCCACAACACAGTGAAGTGGGTTGCCCTACCCTGGCAAATACCTAAGGCTTCACCCCTTACAACATAACAGGTGCACAAAGACAAAAGAATATGGCCCAAACAAAAGAACAGATCAAAACTCCAGAAAAAGAACTTAGTGATGAGGAGATAGCCAACCTAAATGGATTTTTTTTTAAGAAAAATAAGATAAAAACTATAAACATTAAAATGACAACAAGCTCACAACTATCAACAATTGAATTTAGAAACACAAAAACAAACTAAGCAAACAACTAGAACAGGAATAGAATCATAGATAATGGAGGTTATTTGGAGGGTTATCAGCTAGGAGGGGGAAGGGGGAGAATGTAGGAAAAGGGTAAAGGTGCAGGTATTAAGAAGCATAATTGGTAGTTACAAAATAGACAAGGGGAGGTTAAGATTAGTATAGGAAATGGAGAAGCCAAAGAACTTAATATGTATGACCCATGGACATGAACTAAGGGGGAAAGAATACTGGGGGGAGGGGTAGTGCAGGGCGGAGGGGGTTAAAGGGGACCAAAAAAATGGGACATCTGTAATGGCATAATCAATAAAATAAATAACGTGTTATATAAACGTGTTCTTTGCATCAAATATCAGTATGCACAGAGGCCACTAAAGCTAATTAATTTATTTTGAGGATTCTCTTTTTCACAATTTCAAAATAAAGTACCAGATCCTTTATTTGTATTTCTTAAACACTGAAAAAATACACATCACCCTAGAAGCATTTTTTAGTCAGTGTTTTCCCTTTTCCCCCTCTGCCCTCATATAATTCTTTTGTTGCCAAGCTACAGTCCTCAAAACCTCTCTAACCGCCCCCTGCCACACCTCTTTAAGCAATGCCTGACTTCCTTTCCTTCTGATTGTCCATCACAAATCTCAGAAAACTGATCTGTCAAGTAAGATCTATCTCTGAAAGCCTGGGAGGGGAAAGAGTCATTGAGCAGGCCAAGCTAGAGAATGCTCTCTGAGGGCCTGGGAGGAGAAATCCAGGAACTTGACAACATGGAATAATTTTCATCCCTTTAATGTTTGTTAATAATCCTTGGCAGGCTGCATGGTGCTAGAGCTCTCTGACAAGGTCTTCAAATGACAATAATCTTAGATGACTTTTTCGCAAACTCAGGTTGTTAACATGAGCAATATATGCTTAAGGATAAAAAAGAAAATACACTTTCTCACATGAGTAGTCAGTCATTCAACAGAAAGGATTTTATGCAATATTTTGCAGCAGTGAATTTGAACCATCTTGTTTGGCTATTAGGATATACAATGATATTCTTTTATCTTCTATGATATTTGATCCTAAAAGAAGTGAATAGATACTGGAGGATAGTTTTTTATACTAGTCTAAAAATGAAAATATTTGGTAATTTTGGAGCAAAGAAAATGGTTGTCCTCTTTTCAAAAATTGATGAACCATTAAGATTTTCAAAGAAAGATGTTTTGACAAAGCAAGTCTAAAAAGTAGATGTAAAGGTAAGCCAATATCTATAAGAGATGTATATGAATTCAGGAAACCAATGTTTACAAGATAGATATGCTCCTAGAATTAGACAAAATAGGTGATGAATTAGTTACATTAAAAAAAAACCCAACTTTGTGTATTTTAGGTCTATATACCTTTAAAACCACATTATTAGGGAATAAAAATTTGGGTTTACTGTGTTACTAAAATTTTTAGTATTCATTTTTTCTTTTTTCATCTGTAAATTATTCATAAAAATCACTTAATATACTTAAAAAAGGGTTCTGTGGTAATGGCTATTTTTCCTGCTGTACTGATGGTTTAGACGTGAACTAAAAAGTTTTTTTCACTCTGTCTCATAATAAGTCTTCTGTCTCTTCTCTATCACAGCACACCTTTTTCTTCTCATAGTGCTTTTGACAAAATTTACTTTCATTTTGTTTACTTTAGTGTGGGATCTTTCTCCTCTGCTAAGTAAACTCTGTGAGGCTGGCTGTCTTGTTATATAGTTAATTTCCAGCACTTCACCTAGATATGTCAAACAGGATGGGTGCTTATAAACTCTTCTTTGGTTAGGGTTTTTGTTGACAGTGTATCAACAGACTCACAGCAGGTTTGGGTTTAGTTCAGCCTGTTTTATTCATTGAGATTTATTATTTTGCTACAATTTACCATGTATTTTAGTGCCATGAACCAGACTGCTTCTTTCTGAACTATGAGAAATGCTGTCTTTTTTAGAAAAGAACCAGTAATTGTTTTCTATCGTTTGTTTGTTTTTTTGTTTTGCCTGTCCAATTTGATAAAGCTAAATTGTCATGAAATTAATCAAGCTTAAAGCATTTTTCTTATATTTAGCACATAGAATTTGTACTGAAGAGCGAGGGTGGTGAGGGGCAGATGTATAATTAGAAGTGGAATATATTAAACCTATTCACATGGAAGGTTTAAAAGCTTCTAAAATATTTTGTTCTGCTGAATAGTAGATATCCATTAAATGGTGTTGAAACATTCCTTTTTTTCTTATGTTACAGTAAGTAAACGGACCTGCTAAACTTACACAATCTGTTTGGGCATTTATGATGGATACATAGAGACATGTAGGGATTCTAAAATTTTTGAATGCCGTATTTCCCAAGTTACTGCCTGATCATGACATACGTAAGAAGATAATAGAGTGCAGTTGGGATATGGCTGCACAGCACTTATTTTACTAATTAGATGGCTTTTTGTCCTTTTTATCACAGAACCTTTGGCATTACAGGTATATTGTCAAAACCTTGAATGATAAATCCCTGAACATAAAAAGGCAGGACCTATAAGTGATTCTGGAATCTGCCCCTTATTTCCTGAATTAACTATCTCCCACCTCTAAAATTTCTTACTATCCCCCTTATTTTTCTCATTAAATAGAAAAGGGATCACAGGTAAACCTTCTTAAGCTCCCTGGAGATAGGAGGGCTTTCTTTTTAACAGGGCATGGTGAAGACGAGTCACTTTATGGTACGATATAAAGATACCATAAGATATCTTCCCTCTATCTTTAGTGAAGGATCTTTAAAGCTCATTTAGCTCCTAGAGAGCAGCAGAAAACTTTTATTTCAATAGATAGGCTATATGTATACACATATATTTATATTTTGGGCTTTTCTTACAAATTTAAACCAGAACAAATAATCCTAGAACAGAAGAGCAAAGTTACAATCTTTGAGTGAAAATCAACCATCATTTAACTGATAATAAAATAATGGAATGGTATATGTTTATTAAGATCTAGGATAAAAAGAGAAAGAACAAGAACAGAAATAACATTTTTCTTAAGGAAAAAGAGAACCGCTATAGAAAATTTATTGGTGACAAAAAATAAAATCAATAACAACACTAGGTACATAGAATATATGGTTGCTTATCAGACCACTAGTCTCACATTCCATTGGCCCTAATTACAGTTTTTGCTTATATTTTTAAAATACACAAACCCAACATGACCAGCACCAAGTTCATCAGCCCCTCGTGTCTAGAATAGTCCTATTCTTGGCTTCCTACAGCTGCCTTAAGTCCATTTGAACTGCTTTAAAAAAAATACCATAAACTGCTTGGGATATAAACAAACATTTTATTTCTTACAGTTCTTGAGACCATGAAGTCCAAAATAAGATCATAGCATTGGCAGACTCAATGTTGAATGAGGACACATTTCCTCATTGTGTCCTCACATGGCAAAAGAGGCAAAGGATCTTTCTGTGACCTCTTTTACAAGAGCATTAACTCCATTCATGAAGGCTCAACCTGCATGACCTGATCACTTCTCAAAGGGACACAAACATTCAGTCCATAGCACCGTGCTTCCCAATTCCTCAATTTTTTTTTTTCATTTTTACTCCCATTTGGGGCTGGGAGAGTTCTTGATCCCTATTACTCAGCACACGTCAGGTTGTATACTCCTTCTGAAAGGTCATCAGATTCACTGTTTCCATTCCACTCCCCTGACTAAACCACAGAGTAGATCCTTATTACTATTACTTCATTGCTAGTTTGATGTGGTTGTCATCTACCTTGTCTTGATTCTAGTTTCTCACCTGAGCAGTTCAGCTAGTTCTTTCTGTGTTGGTTGTGCCTTGTAGGAGAGTGTACACTGACTATTTTGTTCTTACCACTGAGAGTTTAACACTTAGAAGAATTCTAGGTTCATAACTTGTTTAGAAATAAATTATTAATTAATTTAATTTAACCTCATGGTTTTATGAAGCAAATCCTGCTTTACTGATACGGTTTTATTTTCACATTAATGAACTCATACTTTATATGGACCATATAAAAAGGGAAAATGATTCTAGGAAGATTCTGGGGACAAAACTTGTTAAATATGAAAGTGACTCAGCAGCAGTTTTAAGGTTCATGAAGTTGGGGAATTAGGATCATCCCTTTCTCACACAGAAGTTGGAGTGAGAGTGTTGAAGAACAGTGTCACAAAATAGATGGGTACCCACTGGAAGACAAATGCTGAAAGGGAGAAGGGAGAGTGATTGTGTTCTAAAAATATTGTACCTAACCACAGCACAATAGTTATATTCCTGAAAATCTTCATAATCAGAGTATCCATGATTGAGATATCTAGATTTTATGAAAAAAATAAAACAGCATTGGGCTATTGAGGTCATTAATGGACCCAGAAAAACCTAGAAAAATAATCAATTTTACTTAAAGGCAGCACTAATTAAACAGAATATAAATTAAGTATTTTAAGTTAGCATTAATGGCTATGGAATAACATCAGTTTATTAATTGCTTGAAACTTCAGGATTTTACTTAAGTTCAAAAGAATGTGAATTTATTTTCATGTTTGCAGTATTTTGGTAATTCAATTTATTAACCTTTTTGTAAATAAATTTCACATTAAGTTTTGGGAGACAGAACGGAACAACACTACAAAAGGTAATAAAGGAAGCTGTTGAACTTTCCTTGTTTGTTATGGAAGGGATAGATCCAGAGATCCCTAATATCTTGGAGACCAAATGATTACTACATCTCACTTGCATTTTGTTTCTTGGAGTGGCTTTTGGTTTTGGGTGACTCACTGTTCACTAGGCACTAGTCTAAACAAGTCTTTTCTCAACCCTGCCACACCTTTGAGCTTTCTTTCTCTTTCCATATTACAGCATTATTAAAAGAGAAATGAATTCTCGCTGCTTTTACTTTTTAATTGTTTTCTTCTCTCAGAAAGTGGTTGATCCTGGCCAATGAGTAAGCTTAGGCATTACTGTACCCCTTTTCTTAAAAAAAAAACAAACAACAAACTTCCCTTGTCATTAAACCTGGTTTTATCATTCATCCAGTCTTTAGCGAATATTATCTAGTATTTTTTTCACTACTATGCTAGGAACTAGTTATAGAGTGGTACATAATACAGTCTCTTTTCTTGTAGAGTTTATTTTAGAAGAGGAAATGACAAAACTAAACCTGCAACCCCTTCCCTAGCACTCCCTATGTGCCTTACTTACTTTTTTTCATAGCATTTATTAACATCTAAGACTGTTTCTTTTTTTATACCCCCCACAGAAGGTTGGCTATACCCAGGATTTCTATTATGTTTTGCTAAAGAAATATTATTTGAGAGTGAGAAAGGCACATCTTGATTAGTCATCCTGTCCTCTTGATTCTGCTCCTTTAAGTGCCTTAAGTAATTCCACTGCTGCTTCCTTAGTTCAAGCTCTATTTAATTTTGCCTGATCTATTAAAGTAGTTTCTTAACAGTTTCCCTGCCTCTGTGTACCTCTCCCCTTAAGACCGCTGCTAGTAAGCTTTGTAAAATTCAAAGCTGAATTTTTTCAGTCTATTGAGGGGAAATCAGACCCCTTAGTTATTCATTATTGGGTTGCTTCCTAGGCACCCAGCCTTGCTTTTTTTCTCCACCACTTCCCACTTCCCACTTTTCATCTCAAACTTTGAGCTACAGTAGTAACAGTACTCCAGTTCTTAAGGCTTCGCAAAGTGTGGTGGCTAGACATGACCTACCAGCATAACTTGAAAACTAGTTAGAAATGCAAATTATTGGGTTCTTCCTTAGGTCTACTGAATCAGAAACCCTGGGAGTAGGGTTATACCTTCCAGGTGATCCTGTTGTAACTTAAATTTGAGAACCACTCCTTTAACTATTTTTTTTTAAAAGTTCGTTTCTTGAATAAGCTCAGCCATTAATTACCATGCTTTGAATGTCACTTTCATTTCTGTAACTCTTAATCTACATCATTAACTGTGATTTCTATGTCCATCCTACCTTTTTAAATTGTCTATTGGACATCTTTCCTGGATATCCTTCTGGTGCTTCAGACTCTTTAGGCTCTACAAAATTCATTATCCATCTGCTGAAATGTTTTACATATTATGTTTCCTGTTTCCTCCTTCAAAGGATTCTTCTTGCAGCTTTGAATTGTAGATTATGCAGTATTTTTTCATTGGTTTCTATTTTGTCTTGATCCAGAGGAACCAAAAAAGACTTTTTTTTTTTTTTAAATAACTCTACTTCGCCAAAATAGGGTCAGGATTTTCCAGACAATAAAATTACTACTGTTTATAAATCATCTATTGAAATGTATTCTTATCCTTCCTTTTCCCCCTCTCTCCCTTTCCCCCCTTCAGTCTTCTTTGTGCCTCTCATTCGAAGAACTTAGGCACTCCTGACTTTGAATCTTGACCTTAGTTGCCCAAGTTCTACCATAAAGCTACCATAAAGGGATCCTTAGCCTGGGCCAATAGAGTGATAGGTTGTACTGGCACTAAAGGTTAAAACCAGGCAACATTTCAGATATCTTTGTGCAGTTCCTGCAGTAGTTTCTCAATAAATATCTTTTAAATTAATAAGCGAGTGAGGAGGCATGTCTCAAAGGACTGGCAGATTTCCAAGGTTGAAAAAGGATGGTGAGATTGGGCTAGATACGTAAGAAGTCTCAAGGAATTGAGCAATAAGGACTGAGAAATTTCGACACTCAAATATTTATTAAATTAATAAATGAAAGAGTCTAAGAGAAAAAAACAAATAGTCATTGCCACAGGTGGTTTTCTGAGGGAGGAGGAACAGATACAAATGTTATTTCAGTGTAAACTTTCAAGTTTAATTTTTAAAGTTTATGTTTATTTATGTGTGCTTTCTTATGAGTGTTCAGTTTGATACACATTTTTAATAAATTTCACATTGATTTATGTAAGTTATATTTTAATGTTTTGACCATATATCCTGGGCTGTAACTTTCAACTATTAGATTTCTATTTTTGTTGGATTAGAAAAACAGTAATTGTGTATGTATATTTGTTAAATTGTGTATCCAAATTACCTTATATATGAAGAATTTTTATACTTGAAAAATCATAATATATATTCTCATAATTTGAGGTATTCTCTCATAAAGAATATATATTCTTAAATGATAATAATTTTTTAAAAAACCTTTCTTTTTAACATGCACACAGGAAACCTCGGCCTGTCTCCCAGTTGGTTGCACAGCAGGTTACTCAGCAGTTTGTGCCCCCTACACAGTCAAAGAAAGAGAAAAAAGATAAAGTAGAAAAAGAAAAAAGTGAAAAGGAAACAACTAGCAAAAAGAACAGTCATAAGAAAACCAGGTAAATTTAAAGAGTATTTTATGACACTTTTCATATAAAAAAATTTAACCATTTTATTTCTTAACATTGATATATGCAAGGTAGAAGTAAAAGAGTTTATCTCCTTTGTTATAAAGTATCATGATTTTTTAAGTTTGAAAGGTGTACTAGAAATTAAACACAGAAGCCACAAATATAAGCTTAAATGTGAAGATGTTTTGTGGGGTTTTTTTTCCATTTTTTGTTTTGCTTTGTTTTTTTACTAGATAAAAAGACATTTATGTTTGATCTATTTCTTTATTTTCTTGGCGGGGGCGGGGGGGGGGTCTGTTTCTTTTTCATTTATAAAGCCAGGCCAGGAGTGACATAGTTGCATGGGTTTTAATCTCAAAATGGTTGTGGATCAGGGCAGAAGAGACAGTCTCGATGCCCTCATTCATGCACATCAGTGGAGTAAGAGCCCTGCGTATAACGCAGCCTTAGCTGTTACCAGCTTCCTCTGTGATGCAACTATGTCATTGCCAGTCTTAAAACATTTGTTTTAATAAAGTTGATAATCTGTCTGCAAAATTATGATAAAGCTATAAAAGGACAATTAAGGGACTGTTATTTCCAGGGTGTCACATTTTTTTTTTGTCACACTGAAGAAGATTCATGAGTGATTGTTTTGATTAATGTTAATGCTTTGAAACATATAATGATATTTTTGTGGCTAGTTAGTTATACATGAATATACAGCTTTAAACATAGATGTAGTCAATTTGTAACAGTATTTTTACCTAATTTACTCATTATATGTACAGAAAGTTAGTAGACAGAAAAGCTAGTTTAAAATTTTATCATCTTTTATGTGTTTAGGCCAAGATTGAAAAATGTGGATCGGAGTAGTGCTCAGCATTTGGAAGTTACCGTTGGAGATCTGACAGTGATTATTACAGACTTTAAGGAGAAAACGAAGTCACCACCTGCATCTAGTGCTGCTTCTGGAGATCAACACAGTCAGAGCGGCTCTAGCTCTGATAACACAGAGAGGGGAATGTCCAGGTCATCTTCACCCAGAGGAGAAGCCTCATCATTGAATGGAGAATCTCATTAAAGTTTATTTTCTCCAATTTCTTAGTCCCTTCTCTGTCATACCATGCGAATACACAGATTATGCCAAGAATTACCACATTTTCATGACAAACATACTCATGCACAATCCATAATTTGCGTTTTACATACAATAGAAATTCGTTAGAATTTGTTAGATTTTATTGCAATCTGTGCCTACCAAACATTTCCAGACTTTAACATTTTGGTCTCCACAGTTAAAGGTGCCATGAAAATGTGTTTGAATTATTCATTATGCAGTGTTATTGGTAAGTCTATTTTCACTTTTAGTTTAGTGAATTCTAACACATAAATCTTGAATTCTCTACTATTGGCATGTAACGAATTTAAATTTTTATAACATAGTGCAAGCTGCCTAAATATGTATTATTTGAGAATTGTGAAGCAAATAGTTATATGTATACAAGTCAAAGATCAACTTAATCAACTGTTGCTGCAACAGGATTTCTTAATGGTTATCCTCTTAATACACCTGCTGGTACTTGGTGTGGTTAAATAGGAAAGTTGTTATTAAATAAAGAATTTGTATGAACCATTGCCAATGTTTTTGACACATTTTACTTAATTATTTTTCCTGAATTATATTTCTGGTTTTATCTGTTTTTTTTGTTGTTTTGTTTTTCCCTTATCTTTCAAAACATTCATTTATTGTAATGTTTACTCTTAGATAAGTAAACAATAAAACATTGATTATTTAGCTTTATAATTTAGGTTTAGTGCTATTGTCATTGAACACTGGTATTTTCTATATTACATAAAAAATTAAAGTTCAAATAATTATAAACATTTGGCCAATGCAGAAGAGAAAAGAAACCTGCCATATTTTAAAAGCTGTAATTTTGGAAAAGCTTTAACTTAATAGTTCTATCACTGTTTCCTTGCCCCAAACTTTATCCAGGGTTATAGGAGTATGAATCTAACTAATAAGAAATGAGAACTGTTGCACAGAACTGGGGAAAAAATAGTCTTACATCAATTTAATTGGCCTCTTATTAACTGTAACAATTCTTATGAAAATCACAGTGCCCTATTTTCAGATACAACTGCCAGTTTATGCATTTATCAATACCCCTAAATAAAAAGTATTTACAGCCCTGCTTACTATTATGCAAAGTTATGAATAAAATATTTTTATGACTACAGATTTTGCATTTTTGTTTACAACTAATAAAGTGTTTTATGTTATATTTAAAAATCAAACCTAGAAACCACACATTACTTCTTAAATTCTCCTAGGGTCTCCTGCTTTTTCTTAGCCATTTGCTTAATATATAGCCACCTGTAGGAGACTTCTGCAATATAAATGAACTTAAAAACATAAGTTGGATACAAAATAACACATAAAGACATGATAACATTTTAAGAAAAAAATAAAGCTGTAGACCCTGACAGTTGTGATATTTGGTGGTTTCACGTGGCAATGTAATTTTCTGTTTAATTGCAGTACTTTTTACAGGCACAATGGTACTGTCTTATTTGTAAGATGTAGTTGTGAAAAACAGTTAATTGCATACAGTAAAAGTCTGTGATTAAAGCATTTATATACCTCATTCTTTAGTGTTGTTAAATGAAAAATTAAAATTTGTTTTTATTATAAGATACTTTCAATGGAACCTCAACTAACTGGTTATGTTCTTTTGAAACATGAAGTTTTTTGTCTGAATTTTTTTATGTGTTTCAAATATTTTTATATACTTATTTTTAGACATAGCAAAACTTACAAATAATAGTTATAGAGAAAATATCCTAAATTTTAAGTCAAAACTATGCTTTAGAGGTACTGGGTCTTCTGATGATGCTCAAATATTTTCAGGGTGTATTTTTAATGGACTACAAAAGAGAAAAATCTGACAGAAGGTGGGATTTTACCTGACTGTGGGGCGGGGGCACAGTCATCTTTCTCTGTTAGTGGAGAGACAATGTAGCCTGGGAATTAAGAAATTAAGAGTACTAACTGGTGTCTGGTGTTTGAATCCCTGTTGTAGAACCTAAGTGAGCTTGAGGAAGTAACTGATAATTATATCTAACACATAGTGTTGTTGGGAGGATTAAATGCCAATCATATAAAATTCTTTAAATTACCTGACACATACCGGATGCTCAGTAAATGTGAGCCTTTACTATTTTAGTAAAATCCCATTACAACAATACAAAAATCATTTCTGTGCCCTCTTGGATGACTGAAATGAATTGTTATATGGGTTACACTGAATTTTCTACATCAGATCTTTGCTCTGATCCCAGAGCAGCCATCTTTCCATAATTAGAGAACCCAATGGTATGCACTATGAGACAGGAGAAATGAATCAAGTTAGCTAGTTTAAAATTATGTTTTCCTTTCATTAATCATAATTATCTTGCTTGCCTTCACTTCACCCTACCTCAAAACATTTCCAAATGAGGAAGCAGTCCCAAACCCCATACATACTTAAATGTAATGTTAACATATGCAAAAAGATTGAGAGCCTGGGCTTAGGGTACGTTTTTTAGCTCTGTTTCATCAATTTACCCTGTGATTTTTTAGCAGTGGGTTCTTTTAATCGAATTCCATACAAAAAGAGAATCTGGATGTTTTTCAGAGTTTATTAGCATATTTTGATATAAGTAAGAGTGAAGATATAATTTGAGGCATACAAGAATACATACTCTTAAAGCCTTTTGTATTCACAGTAGAAATAGTGGACAATAAAGGTTTTATTTTTATTAAATGCTTTCCTAAAATTATAGTGATGATAGTAGACAGTGAAAACATTAAAAATGGAAGAAAAACCTTGGCTTTTATAAGTTTATTGCATATTACCTTTCTTTTAGATAAAAAGCCTTATTGCTGAAAAAGAATGTAGTTTCTGCATATTGTATGCATAATGTTAACAGGGGTGTCCAACCTTTTGGCATCTCTGGGACACACTGGAAGAAGAGTTGTCTTGGGTCACATTAAATACACAAACACTTAACAAAACCTGATGAGGAAAAAAAAAAGGTTTTAAGTAAATTTACAGTTTTGTGCTGGGCCGCATTCATACCCATTCTGGGCTACATGTGGGCTACGGGTTGGACACCCCTTAGTCTCTATTTAGGCCCTTTTTAAACTTATTTTCTTGGTGTGCAACTTACCTCTTTTCTGGAGTCTTTTAAAGACCTGATGTAGGAACTGGGAAATTGACAACCATTTGTACTTTGAAAATTAAGAGAAAAAAGAAGTTTGTGTAGGAATGATAACTATAAAATAGTACTTTGATTATTAGTATTGCCCCTTCCCCCTTTAATTACAAGCACCTTCAGTTGTCTGGAACACATGTAGATAATTGAAGTGTAGAAAAGGTATCAGTGACAAAAAATAGCTGAGCAGAATCAAGAGACAATGAGTTACGGAATACAGGATGGGACTGATCGTTTTGTGAAAGTAGAAGTGAAAGAATGCCCTCACTGGCTATTGGTGAAAAATAAGTCCCATTAATATCAAAGGCAAGGAAGAATAGGAATGGGAGAAAAATGAGGGAAGAAGAAGAGGAGAAACAAAGCACAAATAGCAGAAATTAGGAAATGGGGCATTGGGAGGCAGTCGGGACGACAGAGAAAAATCACTAGGAATGGAGAGAGAATAGGACTTGGAGCATGTTTGTCTCAATATTTAAAAAACAGTATGATAAATCATCTGTATAATGATTCTGTCATTGAAGTTTCATTTGGTTAGTAGACTACTAGGGCAGCAGTATGTGTGATAACTTTAGAATCATTTTCTTCAAAACCAGTTCATTTTAAAAAGCTGCCATAGAGAAGTTTTACCTAGGATTACATTAACACTTTATTTTCCTGAATATACATCCCCATTAGCCCAGGTAATTTAAACGCTATGTTTTTAATGTAGCGTTCTATTTAGCCAGTGAAGATATTCCTGCCTTTATGGAATAAGCCAATTCTGGAGCACATGAAATGCTGTGATAAGACCAGGTACTTCTGTGGAAAAATCAAGTGTAGCTCTGAAGGGTTTCAGTGCTGTGAGACGTATTTCGTGTTCTGGATTCTTTCCTGGTGGTGGTCCCCACACCTTCCCATTCCAACCTCCCAGACCTCCCCCTCCCCCTCCCCCTCCCTCACCCAGCCCACCCCAATCCCTCCCCTCACCATCAGTAGGAGTTGTAGTAGGTGTTTTATCATTGTAATACTTTCAGTATTTTTCTGATCCAGGTTTTCTTAACATTAGTATTACTGAACTCTGAACATTTATTGAGTATATTTTGTGTACTAGGTATTGGGATAGGGATTGGTTACAAAGAGGACAAAGATGTGGAACTCATAGAGGAGAGATCTGTAAGTTATTACAGGACCATCAATGCATTAATCACTATCTGTACGATACAGAAGTAGCAGTGAGGAGGGTGTGCTTGTTATGCTTTCGTTTCTAGAAAATGCAGAGTATCCACTGCAAGTCCACACTGAAAATGTTAGGATGTCATCTTGATAGTTGCAGATGCTAATGATGGGTGTCATAAGTAGTTTTAGCCAGCTCCATTTCATTTTCCAGCTTGGGTTTTGCAAAGTTTAAGACTTTAAGCCATGTAATGTGAGATGATCATTTTATTAAACTAATTTTTAAAAATCAGTAAACAGCTGAATGAAGTCTGTGGTTGCCTTTTTGTGAAGATTATTGAAGGAACATTTCATCACTCAGAACCCAAATGAGGGATTTTATTTAGACCTGTTTCAGGAAAATTTTACTTCTCCTGAGACATTGGTTTGCCTTTTTCTTATGGACAATACAAATCATTAATTGATTGTCCTCAGTTTTTGCTTTAGTCATGAGAAATCTCAGATTAAAATTAAACTTACTTTTAATAATTATGTAGGACTCAATAGCTTGCATGTCTATATTCTAACTTGTTATTTTTCCTAGATTCATGTTTTTATCTACTTACATTTTCCCGTGTACTTATAAAGTTCCCCCAATCTCTTTTGTAAATAAGACTAAATATTTTTTTAAAAAGCTCAAAAAACTGCTTTATTTCAGGGTGTGAGGGTAAGCCCCAACAGGAATTTTCTGGGGCAAGGAGTCAGTAAAGTAGTGCCTCACCAGCTGGAATTCCTGATCAGTGGCAATAATATACAAGTTTGGCAGGTCTTGAGATTACACCTTGGTTTAGATCTGCTGACCTACTTGGAAGCAGGGAGTTGGGATGAAAGCTACCATACCATGTTTAAACTTCCATGAACTCTTTTAGCAAGAGAATTTAGAAACTAAACTGGGGACCAAGATTTATTTGACTTTTTAATGTGTATTATTTTCACTGTCCTCTTTTAACTCATAATGACAGCAATGAAAGGAGCCTGCGTTTACTTTGGAGTCAGCAAGATTGAGAAGAGCTGGAATACAGTTTGAGAGAAGACAACTCCTAAAGGACAACACAGCAGTGAAAGCATTTTTTTAAAAAAGGAAAGTAGTCTTGAGTTCAAGAGCAGAGTGGCATGGCCTTAGGCCTAAGAGGTAGTTTTTGATCTTTAATAATAAGAGTAAATAATAATTTAAAAAAATAGCACCCTGTGTTTCCAGTACAGGGTAAGATACGTAATTTAAGGGACACTTAATTAGAGCAAAAAAGGATTTTTTTTACTTTATTAAAAATAAAATACAAAAATGTAAAAAACCAAATGTAGGACTCTCTAGTGCTGTAATTTCTGTATAGAAAGGAATATGGATTGTTTTTGGCTAAGCACTGGACTTCTGAAGTGTGATGGTATCAGAATTCTTAAATTATTTTCAGACTTCAATTTTTGGGAACCTGGGTTAGGAGAATTTGTGCGTATATATTTTAATTCTGATTTTCCTCATGACTAAACTTCCCCGCAAACCTAGCTTTTAATTTACTGCCAGCATTTATTTTAAAATCATAGATTATAACCTACTGTAATAATAGGAATGAAGATTGAAACAGGGAGAAATACAGGGATGGTCCACAGGATAGATGTTATTCTCTTCCCCACTCCAACCCTCCCTCATGGAGGTAAACACCAGCTAAGTTCTGGAATCATATAGGAGCTAAGTGGCCCCATTGGTTTTCTACTACCACTTTTTCTAATCTTGTGGCTTATAGCTGAGGTTTCTTTTTAGTTTTTTTTACTCTCATCGTACTCTGACCCTACTCTTTCCCCACATTTACGGGTCTGAATGAACACTTAAAATGAAACACTTTTTGTTTAAAGTGACTACATTACTTTCCAACTTTTTCCTCCAGTCCAACAACATCTCTAGGAAATGAACTGTGGAAAATGGAGAAATTTCACTAGAGGCCTACGGGAGGAGAGAATAATTTTTACTTGGAGTTTCTGATTCTTTTGCTCTGTAACTAATCTGACCTGTATTTCTCTGATTGTAAACTTTGTTTTTAACCTCCAAGAGGTTTTCATATAACATTGATTTTTTTTCTTAATTTGCATCACTCAGTTTAGCTTTTATTTGTTCATAGTGAGATAGTATGGTATAATTGAAAAAGCAAACATGGATTTTGTATCCTCAAAGATTTTTATTCAAATTATGGATCTTCATTATTAATGTGGTTAACAAACTTCTCTGAATTTCAGGTTCTTTATTGTTTAAAAGAATAAAGTATTCTCCTATTTCCTGTAAGTTATTAAATTAGATTATGCATAAACTTTTACAAAGTGGAAGTTACATAAAAAAAGTTTTTGAAGTTTAGTCTGAAAAGGTATAGAATTTACTTTTTTCCCAATAGAATGTCTTCTTTTAACAAGTAATCAAAAGTAGACAGAGGTGGGAAGGAAATACTGAGTAGGACCCAAAGTTTGTTCTAGAGGGACTTAGAGAAGACATAAAAAATAATCTAAAAACACTCATTAATTGAATGTCTACTATATAGTCAGTATTACTAGGAGGTGTAAGAAAAATCAAGATTAATTTTTTAAATGTAAGATTATTGAGATTTGGATTATCCTGGATCTGAGAGCTTTCCAGATCCTGGAAAAGATTTCTATTTCCATATTTTAAAAAAGTTATTGCTATTTTTAAATTTCTTTTTGCCTAAATTTACTTTTATAACAGGATGAAAGAAAGATCAAAATTGATTAAAACTTTGGATATAGCCAGTCTGTCAGAGAATTAGGAGGATGGTCTAGATATTAAAAAAAAATTGATTTAGGAATACATACACATAGTAAATGAAAAAACCTATTATAATATTAAAACACTTAAAATAATTGAATTTTAAGAATATGAAAATGTAATGTGAATCCTAAAAATGATCAGAAGGTCATGCACACAAGCTCCTTACCTTCTAAGATAACCACTAACACAATGTGGGCAATATAAATATCACTTCTATTTTTGGAATACCTTATATACTTTTTCAACAATTTCCTTTTTAATCAAAGGATTAAAAGGAACCTAAAGGGATGATATGGTCCAGGACCTGGATGTCAAGCAAATGGATGATTATTTTTCTGGATTTGCTCTTCCCATAATTTTCTGCAGAAATGAAAACTGCCATTCCAGTATTTCTTTTTAACAATTTGTGGGTCATTAAGTTCTTTATTTTCACTACATTTAGTTTCTTTGTTGAAATAGAGAACAATTGTAGTTAGCTCTTTATATTAAACATCCTTTGAGTACTGACTCAATCTAGTTTCTTTATACAATCTCTTAGTTTTCTACCTCAAAATCTATTTTCCATTCTTATAAATGCTTTTATTATTCATCTTTGTATCTCCTTAAGTTTATCTTTATTCTCTAAGAATTGTAAGGTGTAGTGGAAGGATAACTTGATATTGTCATTTTTATCTGCCTGTCTCCCCTTTGACGGCAGTATACTCTAGCCCCTTGTCTGGCATGTAGAATATACTCAATAAATGTTTATTGAATGAATAAGTGTATGTTTTCTTTCTATTCACACGTCTTGATAGAATGCTAGTTTTTCATTTTTTTGTCAGGTAAGGCAAGACATTTTATAGACAGGGGAAGAAACAGGCCTAAATTTGTTTAGTGACTTCTCCATGGTCACAGACCCAGCACTTTCTCGGTGTAGGGATTTCAAATGGAGAATTCTTCAATTACATGGCACTCTCCCACCTTGTTTCTCACGGCCAGACTCTTAAAAGCTCCAAATGCAATTTGAATATTCAAACAGCATGATTTTCCTCCCTCAAATGTGTGTGTGTGCGCGCGTAAAGCTTCCTTTCCCTCACTATTTAGCACTGTGTATGCTTTCTGGCCCCAGTCTCAATCTCTGTCCCAGCCTCCACACTGCAGCCAGAATCTGCTCCCTAAAAGGCAGATGTGATCATGTTACTTCCTAATTTAAAAAAACCCTTCAGTGGTTCACCATTGTTTGCCAGATTAAGTTCAAACTCCTTGGCATACCAAACAAGGCATTCAAGTATCTGGCCCCTTCAACTTCTGCAGTCTTATCGCTGATCATATCCTCTCTTGCATTCACTTAGTTGCTGGTATCAAACTTCTCACAGTTCACCAGAACACAGGAGCGTATTTCATCGATCCCCCAGCCTGGAATTAACTTCCCTTGATCCCCGCCCCGCACCCATCCCCTCCCCGCCCCCTCTAACCCTCCCCAAGACTCTAGGGCCTCTGTGCTATAAAGTTTCTCTTGACCACACCCAGGTAGAACTGATTGTTCCTTTGTGTGTGTACCCACACCTTTACAGGCTTACATCCTAATGTCTGTATTGCACTTAACAAATGCCCACTGTCCCACCCCACAATCCAACAAGACGTCTTTATACCCCAAGTACTCACACAGTACTTGGCACATAGTGTTGCTCTATAAATGTTCCATAAGTGAATTCACTGTTAATGTGGCTGAGGAAGAACGCATAGCTGATGAGGAAGCTCTGTACGAAGAATACGAAATTGTTTTGGAGATGGAAATTAGTTGCGAGGGAGGTAAAAACGATGAAAAAGGGAGGACCTCAGCTTTACAGGCACTCACAGCCTCCTTCGGGAGGAAAAACAAGCATTCCCAACAGCATCACAAGGTAATTAAGTATCTGGGTGAAATGGCTCAGACAGACAGTATTATATAAACTCTGAGGCTGAGGACGTCCCTGCCGAGGACGATGGAGCTGAAAAATGGCTTAACCATGTGCTTTCTAACTGAAAGGCGTTTTATGTGCGTTAAGCAATGTAATCTTTAAAACCACACTATGATGAGGATATTGTCTCCATTCAGAGACGAAGAAACATGCTCAGAGAATTCAGGTTGTTCAGCAAACTACCAAGTAGAAGAACCGTCATTTGAATTAGGGTCAGCTGCCTCCAACGCTCTGTCTTCTTTGCCCCACGTCTCACGCGCAGCTGTGAGTTCGCAGCTTCTACCCGCACTCAAGGAACGCACCCCGGAGCACCCAGCCCACTCGAGCTCAGTGCGCCGGCGCGTCGGGCCGTGGCCCGCCCTGGGGGGAGGGGCCAGAGGCGGCGGAGGCGGTGGAGGCCGCGGTTGCGAAGTTGGTGGGCGGGCGGGCACGAGACCGCGGCGGAGGAGGGACTTGTTGCGCCCGCGGCTGCGCGGTGTGATTCCCTCCCCTCCAGTTTGCCTGGGCGGGCGCGGCAGAGGCGGCGGCGGCGGCGGAGGAGGAGGTGGAGGTGAAGGTGGCGACCGGCGCGATGCGGCGTTACCTGCGCATCGTGGTGCTGTGCCTGGCCTGTGGCTTCTGCTCGCTCCTCTACGCCTTCAGCCAGCTCGCCGTGTCCCTGGAGGAAGGAGCGGGCGGCAGTGGCGGGAAGCCGCAGGCCGGAGTGGCTTCCTGGATCGCAGGCGGCGGACGCGGCGCCGCGAAAGGGGCGGACGGCGCGGACACTTCAGCGCATCCCAGCCGGTGGGACAGGTACGGGCCGCGGTCTGTGTGGCGGGAGCCGGGGCCGGGCTTGGGGGCGCAGCGTGCGCGGGGACACGGGGTTTGGCCTGATCCGGGCTGCTCGCCGGTCTGTCCCGCGCCTCCCGCTTCTTTGCCGCGGTCTCTGACCCCTTCGCGGTTTTCCCTCCTTCCTTCAATCCCGGGGGGTGATCCCGGCGCTGCTCCAGCCTGAGAGTACCCCACGCACTTGTGTTTCCCTTCTGACCCATTCCTTATACGCCTTTTAAAGTAGAAGAAATTAATGTTCAACTTTTAATTGGCAGTTGAGTTTTAAAAAAGGATTCTCTCAAAATAAGAGGTGCCCCACAAAAGCCTTCTTGCTGTCTGACTAGTGAGAATTCCCTCTTGTTTCCATGGCGTTCAAGTTGAGCTATTTAAACATCAGACTGGCGCCCTAGATCATCCCCCCCCCCCCCGTTCTGAATGGGGCGTCTAATTTTTGTGTGTTAACTCTTAAATTTGTCATTATTAGTTGGTTAGTTAATATGGACAGAGCATTTATGCAGACTGTGAATTTTTCTTTAGGAAACAGACTGTTCTGAAACTTACCAAGTTAAGAAAGATGAGCGACACTTAACATGCTCACGTCTTTTGTGAAATGGGATAGATGGATTTACACACATCACTGCCAGAGTTGGAATTAACGTGGGATTTAAACGGAGAAAGGAATGCAACGCATTATGAATGCTTAACAAAATCTCAGCGTTTCCACTTCCTTGAAAATAGAGTCTCCTCTTTGTGGGCACCTCTCTGGGAATGATCGGGGTGCTCCCTTATTAAGTGGCGAAGGCTGCTTTGATATCGAAAGTATGGGATTGGTAGGAAAGGGGAGCATAGTCATCTGTGGGCAGTGTAATGTTTTAAGAGCTGATGATCATTCCCAAAATGAAAGGGGGACATTTGGAAAAGGAACGTGGAAATTGTCATGCTTTTACCCTATGGTTCGATTACAGTCAGGCGAATTTTTAGGACATCAGGACTATTCATAAAAGCAGAACTACCTCCAGAGCCAGATTTGTCAACTCAGTCATTTGTCCCGGGAGAGGCAATGACTTAAGAAGAGAATGAGGTCCTGAAAAATTCTCATGAAAAGCAGCGGTTTTTGATCTGTTATGATATCGTGAAGCATTGAAAATTGTGGAAAATAAATTATATTTTTATTGGTTAGAATTATAAAAAACATTTGAAACAAAACATTGAATTGAATTGTGCTGTCTTATTAGCATTTCAGTTTGATAGAGTAACATTGATTTTGGCTGTGTCTCACATATACTTTATTTTGTGACTGGTTTTTATAAACTATTTGCTTGATCAGCTAATTTTAACAAAATGTCTTTATTTGACATTTAGAAAATAAACATCTCCTTAATAAATATTATAGAACCATCATTGAAATCTTAAGTTTGATGTGTCAGAGTCCATTAAAAAGCAGTTACATAATAGGTCCTTTGAGCAGCATAACTCCTCATTTTAAATGGGGCATACATCTAAGTTAAAACTAAAGGTGTAACTAAAAAAAAAAACCCAACCCTAAAGTCTTTGTAAAAAATGTAGTATAATACTTGGGCATATGTAAGGAGAAGCTCGGGCAGAAGCACAACAAGGGAAAGCTGTATTGTCATGTTTTCACCCTAGGATTTGATTAAGGTTAGGATAATTCCTAAGACATTGGGACTCTTTTCATTTCAGATATTATCATTTATAACATCTTTATAGCTTTCTCATAGAGTTCAGGCAACTTCTTCGATTCCTGTGGGACATGGGGTAGGTATTCTTAGCCTCTCTTTAAACTGTGTTTAAATTGTTTAACCACAGTTCATAGGGCATCTGTCATGGAACTAGGAGAAAAACTATGAATCTTTTTTCTCCAAGTGCTCTTTCTATAAAGCTGTGTGATAAGAATCTAGTCTGTAGTGTTTCACCATTGGAGAATGGGGCTATGAGGCAAACCACATCTCCCTGTTTTCAGGAGGACTTGATTATCATTGCATTCTTTTTATTTGAAGCCTTTGTACTTGAAAGGTTAAGACTGCTATTTCTCACTTTTATTTAACACATGGGATCTAGGGTTATATATACCCTGCATGTTCCATTGGGCAACTCTTACAGAAAATATTGGTTGCATGGAATTCCATGACAACAAAATGCTTGGGAAGGGTCCTTCCAAGATCTCAGAGTAAAAACTAAAATGATAGGAGCAAATTTATACTGAAGTCTATTATTAATTAGAGCATTCTGTTTGAATCCATTATTTGGTATTTAGGAAATGCACAGGTCTTAGAGTCAGACAAACCTATATTCTCATTCTGGCTCTGTTTGCTGTGAAACCTTGATTACCTCTCTACTTTAGTTTTCTCACCTGTAATATGTGGATTATACTTACCTTATTTAATTTGTCATAGAATTCTTAGTTACCAGTGATCAAAATGCAAGAAAACTCACCTAAGCATAACAACTATTTATAGGTTTATATGGGTTATAGGCTAGAAGGAACGAAATTGAAGGGCAAATGCTCAGGCATCTCCGTGGACCTCAAGGGCTGGGGACTCTCATTCTCTTCCACTGTAGGCAGGCCGGTTCATGGAATCTTTCAGCTTCTTGCAATGTTTTCTTCTCTAATCTCAAATAGAAAATTCTAGGGAAAGATACTCATTGCTCTTGCTTTCATCACATGTCCATCATGGACGAGTCAGTGTAGCCGGGTATGGGGACCTCTGATTGTCTGGCTCTGTGTCACTTGTACATCCCTTTGGTGGAGAGAGTAGCAGGGTTGGTGTTGGAGAGCAGCGGTGCTTCAAAGGAGGGAATGCTGGGTGTGGGGTCATTCTCCCTCATAGACTCCTAAGCTCTTCAGTATGGACACACTGACTATTGAGGTATTCATCCTAAAGCAGTTATCATTACCAGGCCTCAGTACTTTTGCAAAAGAGTCATATAACATTTTGTGACACGTTAGCTCCTCAGGGTGATTAATTTCTAACATTTCACTAATGAATCTGGACAGTGATTATCAAGATCTCAGCCTGTTATAGCTGTTACAGCATATTGGTCATGGGGAGTCAAGAAATACTAAGCATTTCAATGCTTAGTATTGAAATACCATTTCTGGACTGTTCACGTCCTTTCTGTGATTGACTTTCATGTAGGGAGGTTGTCAGCTCATCCTCCTTTTCAGATCTGGTTAGGCCATTGAGTTATTTTTGCCGGGTCCTGGGAACACTAGTAAGATACACGGAGATTTTAGAGTGGAAAGAGTAAGGGTTTTGGAGACACAGATTTCAGCATTGCCACTTACTGGCTATGTTAAGCTTGAACGCATTTCCTCATCCGTTAGATGTAAACGTGCCTAGAATATTGGGTTGTTTGTGAGAATTGAAATGAAATAACTTATATAGGTTACTAACTATGGTGCCTGGAATGATGAAATTGTGGCTAGTGTGGTGATGAATTTGATCATTTAAATTTTGAAGGTTTCCTGCCACCCCCCTGCCCCGTTTTTGTGCTTGGGCCCAAATCCAGACGTGCTAAACCCAAATGCCTAGCAGTGGGGTCCAGGTTATTGTTCTAAAACCAAAGATTGGGAACCCAGTGTTTTAACTGAGAGTGGCTTGACCACTATTTTCACACTACTGCTTTTAGTGGTGAAAAATTTTTTTCCCTTTTCCTTGCAGTTATTTTTGAAGAGGAGAGGAGTTGGGGCAGTGAACAGTGAAGAAGGTTACTAAAGTCACCTTAATTAATCTCTGCTTTAAAAAAATTTACAGTTGACATTCAGTATTATTTTAGTTTCAGGTGTACAGCGTAGTGGTTAGACATTAATATAATTTACGAAGTGATGATGCCCTGATTAGTCTATTATCCACCTGGCACCATACATAGTTATTACAGTGCTATTGAGTATAATTCTTTGTGTAATGCAGAGACATCTTATATAACACCAATTTTCTGCACTTTGTTGTTTTAGTTTATTGAAGATCGTACTTCACATAAATGTAAAGTGCTTAGCACAAGCGTGGCTAATAATTAATTAAAATAGTGTTCCATGTTTTTGGAGGGGAAAGTGATTAGGCTAATGGAAAAATGTATACTTTTGATATAGAAATCCTATTTTAAAACATTAAGGTTATTATCAGTCATACCTGTTGAAAGTACTCCCCCCATGTTAACTTAAGTTTTTTTCAGTGTGTATACCATGTGTTTAAAATTCTTATGTATTGATAGGCATTTTTTTCCTTTATCATTTTTACTTTTGTCATTCATAAAAGAGCTTTCTAACCAGAAGGTTTTCCCCTCAGTCTTTTTCCATTTAAATCTTTAATCCAGGGTTTTTTTTGTTTTTGTTTTTGTTTTTTTCTGTTAGGGGTATACAGTGGGATGCCAACTCATTTTTGAAATGATTGGATAATATTGTTCAGTGCCATTTGTATGTAAGCAGTCCTTTTCCCACTTCCTAAGTATTCATGAAAATAAGAGATTTATGAAAAAAGAAGCTAGAAATTAATTGAAGTTGTCTTGAACAATTTTTAGTTGAAAATGAATGACCCAGGCACTGATCTTCAAGTATTGGTGATGTGTCTGTCTCACGAGCATGATCCCCTTTACCTGGCTGTATGCACCTTTGCCCCTCCGGCACAGTTACAGCGCAGGCATCCACGCCTTGCCGTTGCCTTGTTGGCTTGTGGCACTTCATTCACACTTCCACATGCTCATGCTGGATATGCCTGGACTTATCCCTGACTCTGTAAGCTGTGCATGGTTTTCACTCTGGCCTCATGGACATTTTGATATGAAAAATACCTTTTTTTCCCCATTTAATGTAGAAGTACAGAAGACCTCTTATTAGATTTTAAGTAATAAACTTTAAGTTTTTAAAGAAAACTTTAAGCTTGAAAACTGATATTGTGGTAGACATTGTGTTAAATGCTCACTTTAATCTAGAGCATGAACTGTCTCAGTTTTTGAAACATTTTTTAAGTACTGAAATTTTGGGGAACTTTATTTTTGGCCAGTTTTTCAAAACTTTTGAAATAAATATAAGTTCACAGGAAGTTGCTGAGATAGCCCGTGTTCATTCTGTTTCCCTCAGTAGTAAAATCTCACATCAACATAATGTAATACCTCTATATCCAGAACATGTATGTATCAATATACTGCAATATTATAACCCCAGAATTTGACATTGTACAACCCATAGATCAGTTTTTACATATCATCAATTTTACATGTGTTCATATATATATGTAGTTTTATACAATTTTATCACAGATGTAAATTCCTGTAACCACCCCACAATCAAGAGACAAAACTTTCTATCACCACAAAGATCAGTTTGCTTATAGACAAGCCATTTAGAGCTAGAATCTTTAAACCATATGAAATTTGAGAATGAGCCACAGTAAAGTTTTATTTCAATTTGATCCCCAATGAAAAAACTGCGTTTATGGACTTGTCTGATTTTGGATGTCACCGTTTACTGAAGACACTTAGCTTAGTTTAGCTTATAATTTTGCCCCTTTAAATGTATTTAATAGAGTTACTACCTCTTTGAATGTTGTGTATCTAATATTCCATTTCTCATAGTTGTTTGCAATAAAAGTAAAATAATTAATAACCAACCAGAACTTGGATAAACTACTTTTACTTTTCCAGTGTTAAGTTTTATTTTTTTTTTCTGGCCTGAAAATGCAAGTGCTGTCTGTTCCTAGATTAGTAACAGTTACTGTATGTAATGAATTTATACTCTGTATTTTAATTTTTTAAATGGATATTTCATAAGAGAACATAAATGTGGGAGATAAGAAATTTTAAATTATGCCACCTTTTACCAGCAACACCTTAATGTCATACGATTTTTTTGTAAAGTACATGTATATTCACTAGTGTTTATGTTTTGTATTATCATTAAAGAAAGACAAAAACTTCCTTCTCTAAACTGTGTTTTATGACATTAAGTTATGGTCCAAAAACTTTTTCCTTGCAGTTTCAGGATCTAGCAATTCCACTTGTAAGTATACATGTCAGAGCATTGCAAATATAATGTTCACAGAAAATTGTGCATGAATAGTCAGGACAGCATTATATATAATAGTCAAAAATTGGAAAACAACCTAAATGTCTATCACTTGATGAATGGATAAACAAAATGTGCATATCCATTCATAAAATGAAATATTATTTGGCCATAAAAAGAAATGAAGTGTATTGTTAAATGCTATAGTAGGTGAACCTTGAAAATACATGCTAAGTGAAAGAAGTCAAACTCAAAAGGCTGCATATTATATGATCCCATTTATGTGAAATGCCCATAACAGGCAAATCTATGGAGACCGAAAATAGATTCGTGGTCGCCTAGGGCTGAGGGATTGAGGAGTGCAAGTTGAAGTAGAAAATGATATTTTTACATTATTTCAAGAGTAAGTTTTATAGAGAAATTTAATTAGGGAGTAATTTTCTTTGAGACTTTATTTCCCATTTCCATGTTCTACCATTGTAAGGTTTGACATGGGGAGATGGAATACCCAGATGAGTTATTTCCTGCCTGAAACAAAGGTGCACTTTAGGATTGGTTATAAATACATTGTGGGTTTGTTGAAGGAAAGCAGTGATAATGTCTGTATCTGAAAGATGGAGCTCTCTGTTTGAACAGGTTTGCTGTGAGGCTTAAATGGATATGAAAGTACTTGAATCTGAAAAGAACTCTCTGTTGATTGTTACCAGTACCAGTGGGCCTGTCTATAATATGAAATGCAAGACTTAAAATAATACATAACCATGCCTTGGTGGGAACAAACATAAATTTTTGATCAAGTTGTATGTTTTACTGGTCTACACTCAGTTTCTTTTCTTTTTCTGATTTGTCAACCATTTAAATTAAGATATGTAGCATTTTATGTTTTGTTTGAAAATGGTGTCCCTTTAAAGGAAAACCAGGTTACAATGTAACTTTTTTCCCATTGATTTTAAAATTTTGACTGTGTAGTTTATTATGCAGTAGTATACAGAATTACTTCAGGCTGCATTTCAAAAACCACCAGTGCCAGACGCTGTTCTCAAAGATTTATTTAAGAGGCCTGGTATGGGGCATTGGCATTTGTGAGAGGTACGATCAGAGATCTTTGAGATTCTGAAATTTCATAGACCTTTCCTTGTAAGAACGGCGACTTATAATTGAATTCGTAGTGAGAGAAAACAAAGCTACAGTGGTGGTGGGATATGAGGTGCCCTGGTTTAGTGCCTCACCTTGAGTTCATACTTGCTTCATTTAATACCCAGTCCTCTACTGAAGTGAATTTCAAACCATACTGTTTTGAAAAAGGATAACAATGAAACACATACTTTTCGTAACGTGAGGCATTGATTTATTTTTGCTCCAACCTGCGATCGAAGGAGGAAGAACACACTTGATTATCTGTTTTAGCTAGTGTAATAATAGTGAAACTGAGTGTAGATAATGAAACAGAGCCACTGGATATCAATATGATTTCTAATTTTCCAGTGTGAAACACCATACAAGTAGCTTTGATTGAGGATTACTTTGAAAACATTTAAAGAACTTCTCTTACCTTTTTATCAGCACATGTGGCATTTTAATTTTGCTTTAGGATAAGTAAATATTTTGTTTGGCTGAAATGGCTTTTATTCTAAGGGGAGTATGTGTAGTCCACAAAGGAAAATTTTAGAAGTATTCCTTTATTTTCTGAGTCATCTGAGGAGGGGATTTTAATATATTAGGAGAGTTCCTGACAAGGAAACTGGTTTCCAGTCTGTAGTATATTCTATCCTAAGGTTTTAAAGTTCTACTTAAAATAATGTTACCCTAAGTAATGGAGAAATCAATTTTCAGAAATCCTCTGCTTACCATAGCAATATTGAATTTGCAAAATTGGATCTGCAGTTTTGTTGCTGTAAAGTAAAATAGTGAGTTATTATGTTATTGAGTAAATCCTTGTTAGTTTTAAGTTGAAATACTCATATAGGACTCTATTTCTTCTGTCTTACTGTTAGGTATA
This sequence comes from Pteronotus mesoamericanus, assembly GCF_021234165.1. NCBI lineage: Eukaryota > Metazoa > Chordata > Mammalia > Chiroptera > Mormoopidae > Pteronotus > Pteronotus mesoamericanus. Next base: position 10,719,307 of record NW_026555310.1, read on the forward strand.
AAGATTTCTCTGTGTGTTACTGGAATCCCTATTGGATGCTGCCCTCTGATGTTTGTGGAATGAACTGCTTTTGGGAAGCGGCTTTTAGGTAGGCACTTACTATTTAATTGGTAGATCAGTGTAGGTAAGGTTAGATAGTAGATACATTTTTGATACTAAATAGGATGTAAAAATGTTTCTTTTCCTGTAATATAATATTATCATATAAGTAAGTGATTTATTTTCTGATTAATTTTTGTTTCTTTTTACCACTTTGTAGTTATCACTAATTTTTGTACATACTGCATATAAAATACTCTAACTAGATGTTATTGTGGTAGATAAATTATTGTTCTTAGGATTTATGATCTAATTTTAGATAACAGGTGATAAACAGGTGGTTTAAGATAGACTTACACCGACATTTACAGGCATATGTAAATATATGACATTTATTTAATTTAAAGCTGGAATACTAAAAAAAGTGTTGTAGGTAGATGGGGACAACTGGGCAAGGATTATGTTGGTTATTAACAGAGAGATTGGGGAATGGGAGGATAAAGATAAGAATTTGCTGAAGGAGCGTTACATCATTGTTTATTGACCTTTTAAGTTACTGAATATTTTAGTTTTGTCCACCTCTCTGAATAAGGAAGGCATTGGATTGATTGACCTCTCAGGTCCCTTTCCTGCTCTAACTTGCAGTGAAATGAACAAGCATTGATAAAAATGGGATATCAGCCTATTCCCCTGAGATAATGACAGGGCAGAGTGAGGCAGTAGCTGGAAACGCCCTTCCCAAAGGTAAAAAACACAGTACTTGTACTGTGTTTTGTGATTCATTTAAATTTTAATTTTACTTAATGTAATTTGTCAGGCACAGTGCTAGGTGCTGAGAACTAGACTGTGAATCTGGTTAATGTGGCTCCATCCTTCTGGATCTTACATTCTGACTGTATCCTCACACTAGTAAACCTGAGATTACAATAGAGGGTGATGTATTATAGTTATGATGATGGGAGAATAGGTGGGTCATCAGGCAGAATCATCTTAAGGCATCTCAGGGAAGGGTTTCTGGAGGGAGTGACACACCATGAACAGACTCAAGGACAGGAGTTGAAATAAGTCTAAGTGGGAAGAACTAATACATATTTTTAATTTGTATTAGTAGTATATGTTTAAAAATTCTTGTATTCCCAATACATTATGTGTTTCATGAACTACTGGGAGGGAATCGTTGAAATGAGATATTTTAATAATGTCGCGTTACTGTAGAAAAGATGGAGTGATTGAAATTCTAATATGGATCAATCAAATCAGATTATTCAGATTTTTAAAAATGTTCTTATCCCTTTGGAAGACAATCTTACTCTTCAGCTTGTTCATAATTTTGGAGACTTGGGACTCCCTATTTTTCATTCTTATAAAAGTTTCCTAATGAATAGAGTACTGACAAGCACCATTTTGCTATCCTCCAGCCTTGTCACATAAAGCTCCTCCCTCTAGAATAGAAGCTGGATAAGTGTGAAAACTTTTGTATACTCTGATTTCTACAACCCAGATCCTTTTGTAAGTTATGGATAAGTAATAATCTTCCCTCTTCTACTCCAAGAGTGACCTAGGGAAGGTGACCTCTTCTGAATCCTGGAGCCTCTGCTTTTTATGCCTTTTGTTTTGGCTTCTCCAGCTCATTATTTTCCTAATGCTTCCAAGTATTCCCTAGAAGGAATTACATGTGGATGAATACATAATGTATACTCTTATGCTTTTTACGCTCCTAAATTTGAGGTTTTAAAAGTTACACTTCTTTTTTTTTTTTTTTTTTTAATATTTGTTGGAGAGAGAGAGTGAGAGGAAGGGAGGAAGGGAGGGAGGGAGGAAGGAAAGGAGGGAGGGAGGGAGAGATGGGTTGATTTGTTATTCCTCTTATTTATGCATTTATTGATTGATTCTTATACATATCCGGACCCCAGGGATTGAGCCTGCAACCTTGGCATATCGGAACACTCTAACCAATTGAGCTACATGGCCAGGGCCAAAAGTTAGACTTTTCTGTTATACTTTCTACTTGTAATATTTAATGCATAGTATATATTTGTAACCATTTTTGGTTTCTTTCTTAGAACTTACGATTGCTCACATTTACTCAATTCCCTTCAAACATGGAGTCAAGCCAAAATGTCATACAATTGCCATATTGTTCTCACCCTCTGTTTCAATATGTATTCTTAAGTGATACCTCTTTTTTGCCTGACTCTTAAGAGCTTGTTTTGTTTGCCCCGCCTCCTTACTTCAAAGAAGTGAACCTTCTTTGAAATCCCCTTTTACTCTCCCCTTAGGTCTCACATTTTGCCTGGCACCAGTGGGCACTTAGCTGGCACCATTTTCTTCCCAGGACTGTCTCAGCTTTTTAATTTGAATTCTTTATATAATTTTATTTTGATCAAAGCTCATCCAGCGGGTTATTTTCTCCTAATTAATTTATTATACTATGAACATAAAATAACATAAAAAAGAAAAATTGGCTCAGCACCGATCAGCAGTGCTTTCACCTTTGATGAGCAAGCATGTCCTTTTAGTTATTGTTTCTTCACCTACTACTTAGTCATCTGTTTGACCAACTGCTTCCCAGCAGCCTGTGAGAATACTCCTTCCTCTTCTGTTTCTCCTGTCCTTGAAACAAAACCAAACACAAAATCTGACAGAGGCCTCTGTATTGTTCCCCTGGGCCTAATCTTACTTTTTTTGTCTGTTTGACATTGGTGACTGCTTCCTCTTTCTTATTTCAACTCTACCAGCTCGGGCTCTGGAAACCAGTGTCCCCAGCTCTTTGATCTCTCTGCCCCTGGTCTTCTTTCACTATTCCTGACTCCTAAACATTGAAATTCCTTAGGACTCTGCTCTTTTCTCTTCCAGCTGAGGATCATCCATTTAACTGGTATCTCCAGTCCAGTGCTCTTTTCTGAGCTCCAGAACTGTATTTCCTGCCGCAGATGGGTCATTTTTACCTTGCTAATTAAGATGCCTCAGATACTGTTGTTCAAACCTGAATTCATGGTCTGGCCTCCTCACACTTTCCCTCATCTATAGTTTGTATCTTGGTTTATGACTGACTTTCCACATGTCAGTCCACAGTGACTCTTATACCCGCCGCCTTTCACAGTTGCTCCTGATGGCCTCTTCCTTCCTGTTGCCTTAACTAATGTGATCTCCCTCCCCCGCCCACTGCTCCTGTCTTCTTTGTGTCCTCTGTATTATTGTACCTATTGCTGTTATAGTTCTGAGTCTACTTCTAGACTGTTGCCTTTACACATAGATACCATGTGGTGGTCAACATGTAAACCCCATGCCTAGCAAGGTGCTTGGCCACCAGTAAATAACTAATGATTTTCCCCAGCACAGATGTTTGTGTAGTAAGCTTCCTGAGCAATTTCAATTCTTTTTTCTGTTTCAGTGGTTACCATGATTTCTGATTTAATATTTTTAAATTGTCTTTTCACAATAGGCTGGAAATTGTGTAAGGTCAGGTTTCTGGCTTTCCCGCTTATTCCCAATGTCTAGCATACAAAAGGAGTTCACATATTCATTAAAAAGAATGTACTATATCATTAAATTGTGTTTTAAAAATAATGCAAATTTAAGCCTGCACCAGCATTGTGTCAATGTGCTGGTGTCACCATAACCTTATTAGCGTTACTGGGGGTTATAATTTTATCACATATTAGGGTAAAATGATGGCTTATTAATAATTTATATTTTATTATTTGTTGAACATATTTCCATACTTATGTAGCTTTTTAATCTTTTCTGTATTGATATTTTACCTATTGAGTTTTTAATAATTTTATGAACACTTAGAATTATATATTCTGCTTTTGCCATGGATTATAGAAATATTTTCAAAATTTGTTTCATTTTAAATTTTATTTATCTTTTTATTATGCCATCTCTTAATTTTCGTATATTAGAAATGCTGTTTTAATGTACTATTTTTTCTATGAATTGAGCTTTTAAAAAATTAAATCTTTTTCTTTATATTATGGTAATTGATATTTGGTTCATGGAGTCTGTGGTTATAGATGAATTTAGTGTTACCTGTTTTCTCTTGAGTGGTCACATGCTAGTTTTAAGAAACATATTTTTACAGGTTATCTTAAATTATATTTTAGCAGTTAATACTTACATTTAATGTAGAATATTTAGATTTTATTTTTATGTCTGCATAACATCCTGAAGAGTTTAAGTATTGTATTTTGTTTCAAAAGTGATTTTTATGTACAACTCGTTACATAGTTTTGCTTAGTATAATTCAGCACAACTTTTTTAATAGAGGAAAAATATGTTTAAGTTCTACGTTAAGGAAATTAGTGTTTTTGAAGATAGTTTTGCATTTTGTTGAACTGCAAGTTTTTTATGATAGGTTCATGGCAGTTATTTCTTTGTTTGGGTAATTGGTATCAGAAATTTAATTTGTTAAGTTTGACTTTATATACTTCATCATAGTGCTAATTCCTAGTCTAAATAATGTACATTATTTTCTTTTATAGAGAGAACATTAGTTTAATAAAAGCCTAGAAGAACACCGGAAGCTTTTCATGCTGTCTAAATAAAAAAATAGAAGAAAAATTACATTTGACCCTTGAACAACATGGGGTTGGACTGTGCAGATCCAATTTTACGCAGGTGTTTTTTTCCCCCCAGTAAGTATGTACTATACTGTAAATGTTTGTGATTTTTCTCTCTCCAGCTTAGTTTATTGTATGAATACAGTATGTAATACATATAACATACAAAATATGTGTTAACCAACTATTTTGTCAGTAAGGCTTCTGGTCAGCAGTAGGCTATTAGAAGTTAAGTTTTGGGGGAGTTAAAAGGTATATGCAGATTTTTGACTGCATGGGGGTTAGCACCCCTAACACCCACCCCACACTGTTCAAGGGTCAACTGTATTCTGATTCTTTTATAGTAGTAATGTTACTTAAAATAAGTCTATTCTTATGACTTAGAAATCTGGTAACAGTGTTTGTATTGGAATTTCTCATGAAAAATATTCTTTAATTACTATTTTTTCTGACTCTCCCTTCAATGTTACTTCTGTAAGTTTCACATCTACGAAGTTACCAAAATAGTATAGTGAGCACACTCCATACCTACCCTTCACTGATTTTACCTATTATGAACATTGCATTTGCCACATTTTTTTTTCCTGAGCCATTTGAGACAGCTGCAGCCATTATTACATGTGCCCAGATACATGTGTTTAGCTTATGTCTCTGAAGAACAAGGGCATTCTTCAGTATAAGCATAGTATAATTTTTACTTCAACTTATTTAACACTGACAAACTATATATTCATATTAGAATTTGCCTATTTTTCAATTAATGAACTTTTTATCTTTTCCTCTCTTTTCAGGGTCCAGTCAGGGATCATACACTGCATTCAGTTGTTAGGTCTCTTTAGTCTCCTTTACAACAACAGTTACTCAGCCTTTTTATGAGGGGGAGGGGGAAGGCGGCGTAGTATCCTTCAAAAATATATCGATTTTTGTTTTTTTTTGTAGAGCATCCCTTTATTTGGATTTGCCTGTCTCCTTCCGGTTAGTTTCAGGATTTTGGGCAGGAATATTGCATACTAGATACTATGTTCCTCTTTGGACGTGTTCTTAGGAGGCCTCTGATGTTATAGGTTTAACATTTTGGTTAAGTTTGATCATGTGGTTAAGGTGGCGATGATACATTTCTTCGATTTTTGTTTATTTTTTTATTGAATTTATTAGGGCCACATTGGTTCACAAAACCATATAAGTTTCAAGTACATAAGTCAATAAAACATTGTCTGTATATTGCATCATGTGCCCGTCCCAAGCAATGTCTCTTTCTCCATTTTCCCCACTTCTGCCCACTTCCACCTACCTCTACACCGTTTCCCTCTGGCTATCACTGCACTGTTGTCTGTGTCTTTTGTGTTATGTAAATATGTTTTTGGTTAATCCCTTAACCTTCTTTCATCCAGTCTAACTCTGCCCTCCCCTTTGACAGCTGTTAGTCTGTTCCATGTATCCATGCCTGTTTCTATTTTGTTTATCAGTTTATTTTATTAGATTCCACGTATAAGTGAGATCATGTGGTATTTGTCTTTCTCCACCTGGCTTATTTCATTTAGCATAATAATCTCAAGGTCCATCCATGCTGTTGCAAAAGGTAAGATTTCCTTTTTTTTTTTTTTTTTATGGCTGAGTAGTATTCCATTGTGTAAATGTACTACAGCTTTTTTATCCACTTATTTACTGATACACTGATGAGCACTAGGGCTGTTCTAACATCTACATTTCTATACTTGTAACAGTATCTTTATCCCCTTTGTAATGTGTGGGGATTATAATTTGATATCTCTGGTTTTAGTTAGCATCCATTAATCTTGTTCAAGTCATCTATTACAATGGCGATTGCAAAATAGTGATTTTTTTGTAATCCTGTTATCCTTTCTACATTTATTGATTGGTATTCATCTTTAAAGAAGAGTTTCGCCTCCCCCTTATTCTTTAGTTATTATTTTAGACTCACAGGTTCATTTTTATATCTAATGTATTACCATCTGTTACTCTCATAATTCCTGTTCATGCTCAGATTATGCCAAATTCAGCCATGGGAGCCCTCAGGTAAATTATCTGGAGACTTTCTTCTAATCACATATCTGTGGAAGATAGGTTTGACTTAAAAATGCCCTGTTGGTAGGGGAGCTCAAGAGTTAAGATTTTAGCTGTAGTTATAGTTGATAGACTTAAGTGATTAATGCATGTGGAAAGCTATTGTTTCAGTAACTGGAATACATGACCTATGACCTATGTGACTCCAGGAGGTCGACAGGCAATTTAACCTTTGTGCCCAGAGGGTCTACAAGGAACCCCAGAGATGATATCTGAGCCATTAGGGTCCTGAGAGGGAATGTCAGTGAAGCAAATAAAGAATTGTTGATCAGCAAATAAAGTACTTGGAAGGTGCAAAAGATGCTGGGATGGGTTTGGAGCTCCCAGAGCTTCTAGGCTACAGATCTGAAACTCAATAAAGGTGTTTCAAAAAAGAAAAAAAGAGCTACATCCAGTCAAGATGGAGGCATAGGTAAACACAGCTTGCCTCCTCGTACAACCACAGCAGAAATTACAAACTAAACTACAAAACAACTACTTTCAGAATTGCTAGAAAATTGAGCTGTATGGAAGTTCAACAACCAAGGAATTAAAGAAGTCACATTCATCCAGATGGGGAGAAGGGGTGTGAATGTGGAACAGGTGGTCCCATACGCATGTGTGGTAGAAAAAAATCAGGAGGGATACCTTGGTAATGAGGGATCCGAGCACCACACCAGACCACCCTGCCCAGGGTTCCAGTGCCAGGAAGATAAGTCCCCGTAACTTCTGGCTCTACAAACAAGTGTTGGTTGGGGTGGCAGAAGAAACTATGGGATAATCAGGTGTCTTCTCTTAAAGAGTCCACAATGGTCTTAGGATTTACACAGACTCACTCCCTCTGGGCTCCAGCACTGGGGCAGCAGCTGGAAGGGCACCAGAGGCATATGGGGAGAAACTGAAGTGTCTGGCATCAGGGTGAGTGCAAGGGGACAGCTTCCTCCCAGACAAAGTTCCAGAGGCCAGGCAGCAGCCATTGTCCCACACAGAGCCACAGAGTGGCAACATCATAGCTGAGACTCCATCAACCTGCTTCACATAGGTTGCTCCTTGCCACCCCTGGTGATTACCTAAGGCTCTCCCATTCAATTTATGGGTGCATTTTTCTGCATGAGGCCATACTTCTAAGATAGGGAGTCAAAGCAGCTCTACCTAATACATAGAAACAAACACAGGGAGGCTGCCAAAATGAGGAGACAAAGAAATATGGCCCAAATGAAAGAACAGATCAAAACTTCAGAAAAAGAACTAAAGAAAATGGAGATAAGCAATCTATCTATCAGATGCAGAGTTCAAAACACTGTTTATTAGGATGCTTAAGGAACTCATGGGTACTTTAGCAGCATAAAAAAGACCCAGGCAGAAATGAATTTTACACTAAGTGAAATAAAGAAAAATTTACAGGGAAACAAGAGTAGAGCAGAGGAAGCCAAGAATCAAATCAATGATTTGGAACATAAAAAAGAAAAAAAAACCAACCAATTAGAACAACAAGAAGAAAAAAGAATCCAAAAAAAAGGATAGGGTAAGGAGCCTCTGACACAACTTCAAATGTACTAAAATTTAAATCATAGGGGTACTGGAAGAAGATAAAGAGCAAGAAATTCAAAACTTATTTGAAAAATAATGAAGGAAAACTTCCCTAATTTGGTGAAGGAAATAGACATAGAAGTCCATGAAGCACAGAGAACTCCAAACAATATGAACGCAAAGAAGACTGTACACCAAGATACATCATAATTAAAATGCCAAAGGTTAAAGATAAAATCTTAAAAGCAGTAAGAGAAAATCAGAGAGTTACCTACAAAGGAGTTCCCATGTGACTTTCAGCTGATTTCCCCCCAAAAATCTTTGCAGTCTAGAAGGGGCGACTGGCATGAAATGAATTATTTAAAGTGATGAAAAGCAAGGACGTACAACCCAGATAACTCGATCCAGCAAAGCTATCATTTAGAACTGAAGGGCAGATAAAACGCTTCCCAGACAAGGTAAAGGAGTTCATCATCACCAAGACATTATTATATGAAATGTTAAAAGGACTTAAGAAAAAGAAGAACAAAACTATGAACATTAAAATGGCAGTAAACTCACAATTATCCACTACTGAATCTAAAAAACAAACTATGCAAACAAGCAGAACAGAAATAGAATAATAAATATGGAGGTCATTTGGAGGGTTATCAGTTGGGAGGGGGGAAAAAGGGAACAGGAAAAGATGCAGGGATTAAGCAGTACAAATGGGTAGGTACAGAACAGTTAGGGGGTTGTTAAGAACAGTGTAGGAAATGGAGTAGCTGGGGAACTTAAAAAACTGGGACATGAACTAGGGGGGCGGTGTTGCTGGAGGGAATGGGGGTACTGGGTGGAGGAGGGCAAAGGGGGAAGATTGAAACACATTTATTAATAGCATAGTCAGTAAAATGTATTTTTTAAAATAGAAGTACTAAGAAAATAAAATCACTGCTGCACTGCAACTCTTAACTGATCAACCTTTCCCCATACCCTTTACTTCTCCCTATAAAAAGATCAGCTTGAGAAAAGATGTTAGGATGGTTTTTAGGGTACATAACCCATTGTCTTCTCAGATCATTGGCATCTGAATAAAAGGCCAATTAAGATTCAATCCTTGTCTCTATTTATTGGTTCTGGTAGTGACAGGCAGCACAAATGCCAACTTTTCTGGTTTCAATTTTCAAATAACATTTCTTTAAATCCACAGGGCCATTTCTCTTATTTACTCTGGGTAAAATAGAGCACACTTTTGTAGAGCCTGATAAGGTTACGCTATTCAGTTTTGACCAAAATTACTTAAATGACTGATTTCCCTGTGACTTCTTAAAAGGTTTTAGTTTTCCCTTCCTATAGAGTAGAAGCTTACTTTAGATTTCTTCCAGTTACAGTTATTTCCTGTTCTTGGGGCCTGGGGACTGGGTGGTGGGCAGAGACATTTTAAAGTATGTTTCTTCTTGTCAATTTAGGTGTTAAGTTTGTACTGTGCATAATGCTTTTACTAAAAAGGGACATGTAACAGAAAAGCAAATGCAACGTAGTTAATGGTGCTTCTGTAGAAATTGGTGGAAGGAGTAGTGGTAATATGACTAAAGCCTTACTGAAATGCCCTGGGAGAAGGGGTCCCTGGGACTGATTTTAGAGGGAATTTTTTTTAAAAACAACATTTGACTTATTTTTCTTAAAAAAAGTTTCTTATGCTTCTTGTCTCTGTATATAGAGAATTCTGTGCCAAACAACACATTACTATTATGGGTTACTTTTGAAATCTCTGGCTTTTAACTTTGGAGCAGGATCTAGTGATAGCCAGTTAAGCAATCTGAGCCCATTATCGATTCTCAAGTCTTAGTGCTTTAATGAGGGCCTTTATACCATCATCAGAAGTGGGATCTGGAGGCATTGACTGGAAAGATGAGATCATCTAGAGCTCTATGAAATTGTTGTGTGTCTTCACTGCCGTGTCTTTTATTGTGTCATCCTGCTTCGAGATGAACTGTGTCATACACCCTTGTTAGAGGTATAGAAAGCGTAGATATCTAGTCCTCCCTCTGCTAGGGTTTTAATATTATAAACTGAGAGGCTCAACAGAAAAGAGGAGCATAGAGAGGGAGGGACAAACCAACAAGAGAGGAGATAATAATGCTGCTTTTTGTTGCTTTAAGAAGACCCAAGCTTATGCCAATACAGACATGTGAAAGGAGTGACAAAGTGGGTGGGAAAAGGAAAAATTGGTAACTGTAACCAGTGGCGCTTGCACAGTTGGATAACCATGTGCAAAATTATGTAATGGTCTTCTGCCTCAAACCATTCATAAAAATTCTGTTCCGGTAGGTTAATTTAAATGTTAAAAGCAGAGTATGTACCTAATACTATGTCTTAATTTAATGATGATCTTAATACCTTAATAAATATCACTACTGCTTCTTGAGTAGTAAAAATTAATTCTTGCAAGAACACCATTTTATATGTAACTTCTCCATTTATTGCCATTTAAATAATATTTAACTTTTAAAAGTATCTGGGGAAGGTTTTTCTTTTTTCCCTTAAAAAAGCATATTTGTGAAGAACCTCATCTGTGGAATAATTGGCTCATTAGCTTGAGCAAAAGGCGGCTTATCAATATATTGAGGAGTTTAAATTTCAGCCTCCCAGTAGAGGGATCAGAGAAGGAAATGATCCCTGTGTTTTCTAGGAGATAAGTATTTGGGCTGAAGAGCTTTTCTATTCCTCTGCTGAATGAAGGCTGACAGTCAGTTACCAGTAACTGTGTATATGAGATGTTTCAGCGTAAGAGAAATGAACTCATTTTCAGGCCTACGGAACCCAGTCGGACCAGAAAAGCCGCAGTTTCAACTGCTATCTTAAATATCTCCAGGTCTTTAGCAAAACCACCTTGTTAGTAGGAAGGGAAGATCACAGTAAAAGCAGGAATCAGACATAATTTTCTATCCTACTACTGTGAGAAATTCCAAATGTTTAATGTTACAACTTTAAGATGTATGAATTTGATATTCAAGTTCGTTTTATATAGTCAGTTGTTTGTGTTTAATGTTACTTAGTGTGATTTTCTTTTCTGACCTCATAGTAGATTGAGGGACTACCCATGAGCAGTATTAAGCTTTTCCTCAGGAAACACTTCTGGGGCCACTTTAGCCCCATGGACTTGTGAATACTCCAAGATTCCAAAGTCCTTTGCTAAGGAATATATCCACAGTAATTTTAGCCTGTATATTTAAGAGACATGATTAATTACCCCTGCTACTGCAAATCTTAGTTTTGTATACATACAACTGTAATGTTAAACAATAGAATTTCTAATTCTTACATATTTTACAGAAAGGATCTCTGTAAGCAAAAACTGAGTTAAAGTCAAATTTGTGTATTTTTAGTTTTGAATGTTTTACTTTATAATGCTTTAATGTGTTATTTTATGTTGTTTTCCATTCTTAAATTACTTTAGTTGTCAGTTCCAAAAAGATTATTTTATACCATAATTACAGATGGGATCTTTATTTTATATTATAAATACATTATTTTATTTAATGACAGTACAGTTATCCATAATTAGTTGTGTTCTTTAGGTCCTGGAAGATTATTATTAGTCCAGTGTTAAGAAATAGTCCTGGTGCTGTTACCGCTGCTCTGTGTTAGAAGTGGAGGTCTAACATAGCCTACGCCCACAACTTGGGTCTAGGTAATATTTCCTTCCAAGATGCAATACTAGTGTTTGACTTGGATGACTCAGATCACCTCAGACATTTTAACTACTCACTGGTTACTTGGCAAAACATTTCTGGAGCCACTCTAATACATGGGCTTGTGAATATTCCAAGATTCCAGAGTCAGTGAGAAAAGTTATGTAAAGGAAATTTTCCTTAATTAAAGTGGGTGAAAATTGGTTATAATATTGAAATAGTTATGGGTGAATTTATGTCTGTGTTTGCTTTAAAATGATTTGTTGGTTAGTGAAAGAGGATGTGGGCAGGGGTTTTAGATGAAATAAAAATAATTTTGAGTGGATAATTGTTGCAGCTGGGAAATGGGCACATCGGAGTCTTTTGCTGTATTCTCTAGTTTTATGTGTGTTTGAGATTTTTTTAAATAATAAAACATAAAAAGTTGAATGGAAGATTGTTAGATCAGTGATGTTCCCGTTCTCAATTAGGGGGACTCCTTGAGAGAATTAAACCCTAATGCCCTAAGGCATCCAGTGCGAATAATACTTCTCTTGCGTGCATCTAGAGTGGTGTTAATTATGTACCACTCTTGCAAGGCTTGAGAAAGTAGGGTTTTTATTTCTTATTTTTTTAATGTTTTGTGGTTCCTAGTGAGGAACATTGAAAGGCTGGTTGAGCGTATAGAAATATATAATTGAGTCAACATTGTACTGTTTTGTAACTTGATGTTTCTTTGCTTTTTTAAATATAAGTTTCAAACTTCAATTTTTGAACATGGTCAGAATACCGTGTTGATAACATGTTAACCCTGTACTGAAACTTTCTGAAAATGTGGTTTTCTCTTCTGTTAGGTATAGTCTGAAAATACAGCCTGTTGAGAGAATGCATCTAGCGGTAGTGGCCTGTGGCGAAAGACTGGAAGAAACCATAACCATGTTGAAGTCAGCGATCATTTTCAGTATCAAACCTCTTCAGTTCCATATTTTTGCTGAAGATCAACTACATGATAGTTTTAAAGGCATAGTAAGTATTTGAGACTTAAGTCTGTAGAGCTGAATATTTAATGGTGTGTTATAATAGAATGTTGTTTTATTCCTTCATTGAACAAAAATAATTATTCTGTAACTCTGGCCTTATAGGTAGGGGACTGTTCCCTGCTTCCACTTCCATCGAAGAGTCAAGATCTAGTATATAAAGATGAAGGTTTGTTTTTGAAAGGGAATAATATACTTAAAGTTTTCTGCCAATCATGGAGGGAGGTTTAAATTGACTGACTATAGTTCTAGGATGGTTGCCTGAGAAGTCCTATGATTTAATTTTGTTCTTATCCTTGGCATGGGAGAGCCTTAGTGAGAGTGTATACAAAGGTTTAAATTCTGTTTTGAGGAGAAGAAACTCTTGACTGACAATATGGAGGGAAGCAGCTTTTTGTTCTGATAAAAAATTTCTTTATTTTGATTTTCGATTAATTTTAATCAATTTGACCATAATGGCAGAAAACTCAAAATAACAGTGGCATAAACAACACAGAAGTTAATTTTTCTCTCACATAAAAGGAGACAGTCTGCAGTATATGGCGGCTTCATTTCTTCATGGACTCTGACTTTTCTCTTGTAGCTGAGTGTTCTTTAACTTAAGGCTTGTACCGCATGATCCAGGATAGCTGCTGAAGCTCCGACTATCATATTCATATTCCAGCCAACATGAGGGAGGAAGCAGTGAAGAGGGCAGTCCCTTCCTTTCCTGTAAGGGCATTTCCCAGAGTTTGCACGTGACATTCCTGCCAATATTTCATTGGCCCAAATTTACTAATGTGACCATACCTAGCTGTGAGAATTGAGAATATATTCTTTTATTGTGGCAGCTATTGTAACCTCCTTATAACAGCAACAAGTTACTGTGCAAGAAGAAAACAGAAAGATAGGTGGAAGAACACACAAAACAGAAAATTCCCCTGAAATCTTAACTGCCTTGTGCTCTGAGATGGTGGTAAAGATAATGATAGTGGTTATCTCTTCACTCCCCCCAGCTGCACTAAATTAAGCTTTCAGGCTGATTTGGATTTTTATGCTTTGTCTAACCATGTAGAAACATATATTTGTTTTTCTTTAAGTTGAATTAGTTCATTTTGCACATTGAGTGAAAAATACTACTTGTGATCTTAAGTCTTTTAGTTTTCTGCCAGAATCTTTGTTCCAAGAGTTAATAAAGCTTTACTTACTGTTTTAAAATATTTCTAGTAGCTATATGAGAAGGGACCCAAAAAATCCTGGAATTATTTTCTGGAGTGCAAGCCCCTTGTAGTACATGTTTCCCCGGCTAGGTGAGTGTCTAGGAACCCATCTGTATCAGTGTACCAGCTGGTGGTGTGAGAGGCTGCATTCAGCTTCGGTGAATTTTTTTTTGAAGACTGTATAAACGCTTTTGCCCATTTCATGATGGGTGATTAACGAGCTTACTGCCAACATTGCTCTGAGTGTTCAGCAGTTTTTGACCAAAAAATGCCATGACCCCCGTGTCCCTCCCTCTCTAGTCACCTGACCTTGTCCCAAATGATTTTTCTTTTGTTTCCCTGGATGAAAAAGGTCCTCAAAGGGAAACGTTTTGCCAGTGTGGAAGAGGTGAAACAAAACATGGCAGAAGCACCAAAAGGATCAAAATTGAGTTCAAAATCTGTTTTGAGCAGTGAAAAAAAAGGTCTCATAGGTGTATTGTTTCAAATGAAGAGTACTTTGCAGGTGACTGAAGTTTAAACATGTAAGAATAAATACACAATTTTTTATAAATAAATTTCAGTTTCTTTTTGGGTCCCCCCCTTGTATTTTCAATATGAGATTTTGTGACTTGATCTCTATCTGGATTGATTTCTAAAATATTAACTGGGGAATTAATCTGATCCTAACAGTTCACAGAATAACAATAGGTTGCTACCAACTGTAGAAACCTTTGAAACTGTAATAAAAAAATAAAATAAATTTATTGCTAATTTTATCTTACTTATTTTTAAAGATTTTATCATATTTTAGAGAGGGGAAGAGAGGGTGAAAAGAAGGAGAGAAACATCAGTTAGTGAGGTTGCCTCTCAGAGGCCTCAACTGGGGACCTGGCCCGAAACCCAGGCATGTGCCCTGACTGGGAATTGAACAGGCAACCTTCTGATTGGCAGGCCAGTGCTCAGTCCACTGAGCCACACTAGCTAGGGCTGTTGCTTCGTTTTATATGTAGCCTCTTTATTGTGTTCAGATGTGGCTGAGTTATTGCTTATGTAATACTATTATTTTAAGTTTAGTTTTTCTTTTAATTCATAGTCAACGCAGAATGGTTTTGCTTATGATGAAAGGTATCAGATATTTTGTGGGACATGTTTATACTGCAGAAAAGAAGACTAAATATTAGAATGTTAAATTAAAATTACCAAGATTTCATTTTGAAGTTGGTATTGACAGGATCCATATAGGTCTCTCAGGGAAAATAAAATGCTAGTTTGATTAACAGAGACATCCAAGTAGAGTGTTCGAAATAGAGATACTCCCTTAAACTATGTTGGAAGGCATTGTTTTAAAAATTACTTGAACACAGTCATCAATCAAAAAGAGAACATCTTCAGCCTGTTATATAACCTGCTTGTTTGGTGCACCCCCCCCATCCCCCAAATTGTGAATTCTTTGTAGGAAATTTGAACCAACAATTCTGTTGATGTAAAAATGATAGGTAATACTTAAACTAAATTTGAAACAATTTAGTGTCTTGAAATGTATTCAGGATGCTAAAGAGTAAACATATTCATTGTAGATTTTCAGATGTTTTGCTTTTTGTAACTTTAGAAGTTGGCATTGGATACGTAGTTAGCAGAGTATTTTATTATCAGTAATATCTATGCATATTAAAAGCACATAGACAAATATTTTCTAATCAGTTTCATGTAGGTCTGACTTTGAATGTAAACATTACCTATTATATGTTATGGTAATAAAACTAGTGCTTAATTTTTCTGAGTTTAGGGATTGAAAAGGAATTATGTATCAGGTAAAATTGAGGGAGATGAACAACTTGCAAGGCTCATTCAACTTTCTGATTCTGTGATTGATTTCCTTATAACTTTTATTGTGCCCTTGTGGTGGAGTCTTTCTAGCATATTACTATGATTTTAAGATTTTGAATGAAACAAAATGGTGAGAAAGAAGACTCTGACTTTTCTCTTTAACTGTGTACAACACAAAATGTATACTAACTCATTTTTTAGTTTTTAAAAATAATATGTTGGTGTATGATTTTACAGAGAAAATTGAAAGTGAAACAAACCTAAACTGATTTCTTATTTTTTAATATTTTTTAGCTTGATAGCTGGTCATTTCTACAAACATTTAATTATTCATTACACCCAATAACTTTTCCAAGTGAAAATGCACTGGAGTGGAAAAAGCTCTTTAAACCATGTGCTTCCCAGAGATTATTCTTACCGGTAAGTTTCTTCCCCAGTGGTGTGTTTTGTTTTGTTTTTGACTTTTGATTTTACACATGAGTTAATAGAGTTGCATTTAAATCATTAAGTAAGCACATGTATACTTTTCCTTTTGAACTTAAGGGAAAAAATACCTTCCAATATAATAAATAAAAGCTACAATAAAAACCTGTTAAAATGAAAGATGTGAGTAATTTCTGTTGAAATACTATTTCTTATATTTTAATTTATTCAGTGCTATAAACTGTTATATCTCTAAGAAGAAATTGAAGTGAGGTCATCAGATTTAATGGAGCTGAATTTGTTGCCAGAAGAAATGCAGTGGTAGTATCACTTTCAAGTTGCAGACTTTGTTTATAATTTGGGAAATGAAGTAGATTACATCATTAAGTAACCATTTTTGTTACCTTTTCTAACTAATGTTTTAACCCACCAAAAATTTAAGGCATGTGAACTCAAAGGGACAGGGGAACCTTTTATTCAGTGGTGCTGTTCTTTGGTATTTTCTGGCAATAAACCCTGATTATTATTTTTTTAATCTAAAAATATCCAGAAACAAGGCTACCTGTTTCATTTTGAATTGAAATGAAAAATGGTTTCACCCACAGTTTTAAAATTCACAGTAGTTAAATTAGGACCGTCATGTTGTTTAAAATAATTGCAGCAGTAGGAAGTTGAAAGTAGAAAGCGGAGTTTAAGAAGTTTACAAGTTTCTTGAAAGTATATGAATTACAGGGAAGAAACTTTAGTTATTTGTTAGTATTAGGTGGATTAAGGCAATTCTTAGCACATTAGAAATACAGTTTACTGAATTCAAGATGTCAGTAAGATTTAAAGTTAAGTTATAATTTTGATAGCTAAGTCTCCTAACTTAGTATCTTTGTTACTATGCATAAAAAAAAAAAAGAATCCTAGGATCTTTTTCACTTTCCACTTCCGTTGTAAGAAGCACACAAATAAGGCATTAAGATAGGGAAAAAAGCCTAAGAAGTTTTAGATACTTTTAAATACATAGGCTTTATAAGTTAAAAAAAATTTTATGTTGAATTATTGTAGTGTTACATTCATTTAATAATTTGAGTGCCTATTTTTTTTGCCAAACATCTGTAATAAAGTGCTGGATATATAGGAATGAACAGAACAAATATATTTCTTGTTTTCCTAGTTTATTGTGTGATGTGGGAGACAGACATTAAACAAATACAACATGACATTAAATAAACACAAATATTACTAGAAATGTGATGAAAGAAGCATGAGATTACTGCTGTTTATATTCCATTCTTCATTATTGATGAATAAAGGATTAAAATTAAAAAGTTTAAATTTTTTATTTTTAATTACTGTTGACATACAATGTTATGTTAGTTTCAGGCATACAACCCCATGATTGGATGCTTACATAGCTTACAAAGCCATCATCCTGATAAATCTAATATCTATCTGACACCATACACAGTTACTACAACAGTATTGACTATATTCCCTGTGTTGTACTGTACATCCCCATGACTATTCTGTAACTACCAATTTGTACTTCGAAATAACTTCATCTCTTTTACCCAGCCACCAACTCCTCTCCCATCTGGCAACTGTCAGAATGTTATCTGTACCTAAAGTCTGTTTCTGTTCTGCTTGTTTATTGATTTTTTAGATTCTACATATAAGTGAAATCATCCAGCATTTGTCTTGTCTGTCAGATTTATTTCACTTAACATAATACCCTGTAGGTCCGTCCATGTTGTTGCAAATGGCAAGATTTCATTCTTTTTTATGGCTGAATCATATTCCATTGTATATATGCATGACTTCTTTATCCATTCATCTATTGATGGACACATACACGTTTAATTTTTGATGTCATATAAAATTTTTCAGATCATTTAATGATGTAATCCAGTTAAATTCCTAAGCGGAATTTGAAATACTAAAAATACTTGAAAACTGTCAAACTGTCCTCATACTTGACTGTTACTTATGCATCTTTTAAGTTGATGCTATATTTTTCTAAGTGATATACTATTTTTTACTGAGTTTTCTCTTCCTTTAAAAATGGATGGATGAAAAGAACTAATGTAAGCTCTGCCAACTTCTTCCCCCAAAAGGAACCACAGAAAAATACTGGTGGTGGTATTTAAATTAATGTCTAATCGCCAGTTAGCAGTGGCTCCAACAGGGGACTTGGATCTTTATGCAGTGTCTTCTTAGTCTGCAACAATACAGTAATCTTTAGACACACGTTTTTTGTATCGTGGTACAGAAGCAGAATGTCATACAAAAACAGTTGCCCTCGCCCTGGCTGATGTCGCTCAGTGGATTGAGTGCCGGCCTGCAAACCAAAGTGTCACTGGTTTGATTCCCAGTCTAAGGCACATGCCAGGGTTGCAGGCCAGGTCCCCAGTAGGGGGTGTGCAAGAGGCAACCACACATTGATATTTCTCTCTCTCCCTTCCCCTCTCTAAAAATAAATAAAATTTTTAAACAAAAAATAAATTGCCCTCATTTTCCTCCCCCTAAAAAAGACATATAGACACATATAACATACTGTTTCTTTTATAATTAAAGCCTCTTTCATATTTTTTATTAAGTAAAGAATATTATAGTTAATGATTCAAATATCTCTCTCCATAGTTAATCCTGAAAGAAGTTGACTCACTATTGTATGTTGACACCGATATCCTGTTTTTACGGCCTGTTGATGACATTTGGTCTTTACTGAAGAAATTTAATTCCACACAAATTGCTGCAATGGCACCAGAACATGAAGAGCCTCGAATAGGATGGTATAATCGCTTTGCCAGACATCCATATTATGGAAAAACTGGAGTAAACTCTGGAGTTATGTTGATGAACATGACTAGAATGAGAAGGAAGTATTTCAAGGTAAGTCACTGGTATAGGTAGTTGGTTAACATTAGTTTCCCTCCAAGTTGTTTGGTTTATAATTTAATTTTGCTTTATTAAAAATAGGTCAAAGTATTCAGAAGTTTTCCATTTTTCTAAAATATTTGAAGAAATGTGTGTTCTTAGTATTCTCTTTATTAGAGAATTACAATGAAGTGACATAATACAGTGTAGTGAGCGTCATCTTAGATTGTTATTCTAGGCAGTAGTTGTCATTTTGTGGTTAATGCGGCCATAGAATACTTGAATCTAAAGTATAACATCTTGTGGGAACACAAGAGTTGTAATTAAGAGCTTAAGACTGCTGGCTTGGGTCAAAATCTTGGACTTTGGGTAAGTTTTGAACATCTATGGGCTTTAGTTTTCTTATCTGTGAAATGAGAATGATAAGGTAACTGTACCTATGTCATAAGTGTTTGTGAGGATGAAGTTATCACAATGGCTAACACATAGTAAATGTAGAGAACATGCCACTTAGTAAGCACGCCAATGTTAGCTAAAAACAGTGACTTCTGAAACACCCATATAGTGTTATTGTTTATCCCTTTGCATCTAGTTAGGACTGAAGTAAACATTAAGGGACATTATGTCTTATATGATATGCATATATACAAGGTCTGTCTGGAAAAAGTCCAGCCATTCTTAATATATTGTGACAACAGTGTAACCTGGCAGACGAGGAGAGTGGACTGGAATGCGCATGCATGAACAACGATGCCTTCACTATACTAGTCAGTGGGGGAAGTAGGTGCCATTGAGTGAGCATGTTGTACTCGGTGGCCAAAGCATTCAAAATGACTGAGCGAGTAGAGCAATGAATCTGCATCATATTTTGCATTAAGCATTCCTCCATGGAACATTCCTCCATGGAAACTTTGGATGATTGAGAAGGCTGCAGCCAGGGGCAGCTAGTGATTGGCAGCTTTATCATGACAACGTGCCCCCTCATGCATCACTTCTTGTGCAGTGTTTTAGTGAAACATCAAATCACCCAGGTGACTCAAACTCCCTACAGCCCAGATTTGGTGCCCTGCGACTTCTGGCTTTTACCAAAACTAAAGCCACCTTTGAAAGGAAAGAGATTTCAGACTGTTGATGAGATTCAGGAAAATACGACAAGGCAGCTGATGATGACTGGGAGAACTGTGTGAGGTCCCAAGGTGCCTATTTTGAAGGGGACTTGAGGTGTCATTGTTCTATGTACAATGTTCCTTGTATGTTGTATCTTCTTCACTAAATGTCTCTATTTTTCATACTGCATGGCTGGAAAGCTTCTAGAGACCTCATATGTATGTTTGTATACATATATATTTGTCAGATAGTTTTCTTATGGCTTCTGGTGCAACACAATTTATATCATTATTTATTACTCCTTTTTACATGTATGATTTAAATCTTGTCTCATTTAGAGTTCCCTCTTATCTTTGGTATAGGTAGCTGCAATGCTTGTCACTATCACCACCTTACATCCTGACATTTCAGCCTTCGGACAGTTTATACCCATCACTCTTGTCTTCTGTAGACCTAGTAAATCTAAGCTTTTTTTTTTTTTTTTTAAATAAAGTTTTTACATTTTCTGAACATTTCTGAAAACCTGATTTCATTTTACCTTCGTCTCCCACAGTTGAATGCATTAATGAGGCTGGTGAAACTTGTGTTCTTGCTTAATAGTGAGCATCTTTCTTCAGTTACCCAATTTGTTAATTTATCTTGAGTTTTGAAATTTCACATACTGTAAATTTACTAAGTAAGGTGTAAAACTATGAGTTCTTTTCCCTTTTCCATGCACAGTAATAGTATACCAGAAGATGGTGCTATAAGATTATCTGCTAAGGAATAATGTGACTTCTCAGTCACTCTTCACTTGAAATTCACAGAATTATGAGAAATTTAGTGTTAACCTTAGAGATAATTTAGTGGAACACCACTGTTCAATTTCAAAAAAATTTCTAAGTGCAGCTATATAGTTAAAATGTATGATTATTTTTACTTACTTTTTACTTACTTAAATGTCATTCTTAAATATTTTAATAGTTTCTCACCTTTTTTCTTTTTGTCTGTGGCATGTTCTAAACCATCTGAAGATACAGATTTGGAACTTAAAATAATTTTTAAATTTTCAAACTTACACTTTCTTCTGTGCATTAATGACTTAATGAAGAAAAATTTGAGAGGCATGATTGTACATTAATTGAGTAGATAAAGTTTGCTTCATACCAACCATCTTGTGTTCCAAACAGCGCTTTTCTTGCTCACTGGGAACAATGCAAATTGGCTTTGTTTTCAAATATTATTACATTTATGAGTTCTGAGATACTTCCACAAAATTTGAGTTTTCAATTCCTTTTTTATAATCTTTCTTTGTTTTCCTGATTGCTTTCCAGTCTATATCTATAGCACACATTGCCTTGTTTTTTCCTAATTCTACAATTTCTGGCATAGATGCTCAGTTTTAGAGCTCTAGTGATATAACCGAGTTACTTAT
Organism: Pteronotus mesoamericanus; assembly: GCF_021234165.1. Lineage (NCBI taxonomy): Eukaryota > Metazoa > Chordata > Mammalia > Chiroptera > Mormoopidae > Pteronotus > Pteronotus mesoamericanus. The sequence continues at coordinate 10,741,012 of NW_026555310.1, forward strand.
AGTAACTTTTCAAACTGTTTCATACAGATTCATGAATGATGTTCCATAGTTCTTATCACATGAAGAGCTGTAAGACCACCCATTTAGGACAATGGCCATGTTTTAGATTCTTATTACTTTGCTGTCTCCCAATTTGTACCATTTATGACTGTTCAGTTCTAACCTGATGTATTATAGTTATATATATTAAAAATAGTAAAGATTTTGCCCTGGCTAGTGTGGCTCAGTTGGTTGGAGTAGACTGAAAGGTTGCGGGTTCGATTCCCAGTCAGGGCACATGCCTAGGTTGCGGGTTCAGTCCCTGGTCAGGGCATGTACTAGGGACAACGAATCAATGATTCTCTCTCACATTGGTGTTTCTCTCTCTCTCTCTAGTCCTCCCTTCCCCCTCTCTAAAATCAATTTTTAAAAATAGTAAAAATTCTCCTTTTTTACACTTTTTAATTCTTTTTCATCATAATGCTCAATAGACAATGATATTATACTGGCTAAGCTATTGTTTTGTATTTTGTGTTATTGTAAGTGCAGTATTATTGAATCCCTATTAGGATATTTCTTAACTTTTTTCTATTTATCAGAGAAAAAACAATATAAATAAGGCATCTTGAGAATCCTTTCCTTCTATGCTTACTGTATCCTCTTCGTGTCCTGCTGTATATTACTTTGCACAATAATTTTTGTAACTTTTCTCCATTTACTGAGAACAGGAAGTGACTTTTGTTCAGCTTTGTATTCTCAATATTTAGTATGGAGCCTGGCATAAAGTGGCAGCTCAATAGATAATCACTGACAAAAGACAGATGAAAATTTTAGAAACCAAGCCATTAATAAATTATTAAAAACTTTGGAAAAGAGAACAGTTACTATGAGGTGGACATGATAGTTGTTTTTATGTATTTGAAAGTTGTATATGACAGAGAACTTTTATTAGTTGTTTTATATATACTATACCTTAACTGAATATCAATGAATATCTTACCAAAAGGGATAGAATTGTCAGAGATTAGTGGAGTAGCTAATCTTTGGGAATTGAGTTTGTTTCTAGCATTGTTGGAATATTAATAGGAACAGCCATCTGTCAGTTTTATATTTATAAGGTAGACTGATAATGAGCCTATGTGTTTTCAAAAGATATGTAATTCTAAAAAGGAAACTAATCGATCTTAATACATGTGCATTTGGTAGCAGGTTTGCTAAAATTAGTAAATCAGAACTAGGTACAGAGTGGGCAAAATAGTTGTACAGTTTGTATGGAAAATAATACAATAATTAATAATATAAGAATAAACTGTATTTTGTGTACTTAGAACTGTATACCTACTTTTGCCAATCTGTTTTTTTAATTACAAAACTAAATCATACTTATAAAAATTTAAATAATTCATTACATGTAGAGTTCCCTCTTTCTACACCTCACTCCCCAGTTTCATTTCTTTGCCCAAATGACATAAACTGCTATGTACCATATTCTTTAGACGCTTTAAAAAATCTAATTTGCAACTCATACACATGTGCATTAGCACTTATAGTTAGGGTCCTTGTATACCTAAACCTTGCCCTTTTTTTTTTTTTTAACTTAGTAAATATGTAATTGACTGCTTTTTGTTGGTACACATAGTTTATCACATTTTTAATGTATGTATGGTATTGTGGAGAGTGGATAATTTGGTTTTATTATTTGTGTGTACTAGTATAAATACGAAATTATGTGGCTGAAAAAATATCTCATATTTTAATTTGTATTTTTCTCTTGTACCAGTGTGGATAAAAATCTTGTAATATAATTTTTAGCCATTTCTTTTTTCTCCTTTGTGAATGGCTCTTTGTCCATATCCTCAGACTATTTCTGTACTTGATTGTTTTTCTAATTCTGTTGATGTGAACTACTTTTATATATAATGCCTCTATATTAAACTGATTTCTCATTGTTTTTTTCATTGGTTGTCTTGGATATTTTAGGTTATATCATCATCAAATAATATTAGGGTTGTTGCTTCCTGTCCAGTATTTTTGTAGTGGGATTTTTTTTTAAGTCATAAAGGTTTTATTTCCTCCCCTTCGATTTTCCCCCTTCAAGACTACATCAGACCTTGTATTAATTGATTTTTGTTTGAATAGATTTATGTATGTATGTGTGTGTGTGTATCTGTCTGTCTGTCTGTGTATATTTGAAGAGGTTGGATCCAGTGAGGACTAGAACATGGCATCGTATAGCATTTCCACCAGTCCTGTCTGTTAAATGTGTTGCTGGTCTTTGTCCTTGTGCAATTCATGTTTTCCTTTTCAGATCCTACGAACATTTTGTTAACCTACTCAGTGACTTATTTCAGAGTCATCCTTTCAATAGGTATTTTCTTATTTTCCTAAAACTAGTTTCAGCCATTTTCTAGATTTTTTTTTTTTGGAGTGGACTTTTGATTATTTTATAATTATTGTGATTACTTCATTCTGACAGACTTCACACAAAGGTAATTAAATTTTAGCAGATCAAATTTAGTTTAAATGTGTATTTTATTCCCAGGAATTCTAGCTTTGCTTTTTCTTTCTTCAAGGATAGATTGTTTATACCCACAGTGATTTTATTATATATCCTAGTATAGCTATAACAGTGTTTTTCAAACTTTGGAGAAGGATTGATTATTTATACATTTATCTAATTTTAGAGAGAAAGGAGAGGAGGTAGAAAAAGAAGGAAAGAAACACTGATGTGAGACAGAAACATCAATTGGTTGTCTCTTGTTCTTGCCCCGGCTAGGGACCGAACCCGCAACCTAGGCATGTGCCCTGACCAGGAAAGGAACTGACGACCTTTTGGTCCACGAGACAATGCCCAAACCACTGAGCCACACTGATAACGGCCGGGTTTTTTTTTTTTTAAATTTACAATCTGTCATGAGCCAATACTTTTCTAAAAATGATATAAATAAGTTACTAGAAAAATACTTGATTAGACATAAAATTATTCTGTTAAATTGCTATAAAAGTGCTTAAATCTTTCTCCTAATTCCTGTACTAAGCCTTGTAGAGGGCATAAAAAATTCACTGATTGGCACACTGCACACTGCACTTTGAGTACTACTGGTATAAGTCTGGAGAATTTAAGAGATTCTAAGAGGTATAAGAAGCTTACTATTCAACTCCACCTTTGCACACTCCAGATCCATATGATCCAGACCCCTCTTTCAATTCTGTTGTTTCCTTAGGTGTTTGATTTTGTGTTTTAAAATAATGAGCTATGAGGCTAAAAAGGCAACTGATGAAATTTAGTATTCTTTTTTTTTAAATTCTCACCTGAGGATATACTTACTGTTTTGGGGTGAATAGGGGAGGGGAGAAAAGGAGGGAGGGAGAGAGGGAGCTAAAGAAACAGTAACATTGGTGTGAGAGAGAAGCAGCAGTCTAGTGCCTCCCTTATGCACCCTGACCAGAGACCAAACTCACAACCTAGGTATGTTCCCTGATGGGGGATCAAACCTGCAGCTCTTTGGTATATGGGAAGATGCTCCAAACAAGTGAGCCACCTGGCCAGGGCCAGTATCTGTTTTTGATAATACCAGTTTTGAATGATCTCTTTGAAATGCCAATTATAAAAGATTAGCAAATCAGTCTAAGAATAACAGTGATCATGGCAACAATAGTAATAGAAATTGCGTGTGCACCATGTGTCAGGTACTGTTTAAGTGCTTTTTAATTGTGTACTAACAGATTTAATCCTTAACAACTCTGTTACATAGATAGGCAAAGACAAGGTACTTTGTCTAGACGTATGACGTAGATACTAAAATGCTCTGCATTTTAAGATGAGGTCACAGACATAAGACTTACCGCTTACTTTCCATTTCTTCCCCAACTGTATTAGTGTTATCACTTCTATATGCAGCCTGAGATAGCTTTTTTTATCTTTCCTACTCCAGCTGGGCAGCCTGACTCACATTTAGGTTTACAATAGAGTCACTGGGTTTTGTAACAAAAGAAGTTTATATTTATTCTTGTTGCCCTGTAATAATTGTTAAGGAAAGAATGGAGAACTATTATGCTCCCATTTTAAACCTGGAAGCCTGAGGATCTTTTTAATGTGTTTATCAACAGAATGATATGACAACTGTACGACTACGATGGGGAGATATACTTATGCCATTGCTCAAAAAATACAAACTGAATATCACATGGGGTGATCAAGACCTATTGAATATCATATTTTTTCATAATCCAGGTAATCATTTAATTTCTTCAATTCTTTGCATTTTTTTAAAAAAATTATATTTAGTTAAAATGAGGAAATGCATTTATTTGCTCTTGGCTTATAAATGATTATCACTATGTTAAAGGCAATAAAAATTTTCCTGAATATTGATTCAGTAGGAAGAGATCTAAATGCTAAACATGTTTTTTATTATTTTAAATTTTATTCTGTAAGGTCTGTATTTTTAAACTAAAATTTTTGCAGAATATTAATTCTGTGGAATTAGGGTTGTTATTTGCTTCATTGTTTTGTCTTTCTTCACATAGAAAGCCTTTTTGTTTTTCCGTGTCAATGGAATTATCGACCAGATCATTGTATATATGGAAGTAATTGCCAAGAAGCAGAAGAAGAAGGAATCTTTATTCTTCATGGGAACAGAGGCGTTTACCATGATGATAAGCAACCAGCATTTAGAGCTATTTATGAAGCACTGAGAAATGTAAGCATTTTTTTAAAGCTTTAATGTGGAAATACTTGCAAGTTTACAGAGAATTTGTAAGAATAATACGAAGAATTTCCATATCCATTACTGTTGGAAATCGCTATGTTGTTAACATTTTAGCCCATTTGCTTTATCATTGGTTCTCTTTATACCGGTATATATGTTTTTTTCTGAACCATTTGAATGTAAGTTGAATACGTCATGTGTTTTTTACCCCTGAAAACTTGTGTGTTTTCATGAAGAATAAGGACATTTTCTTATTATCCACAGTACAGGTATCAAACTCAGGAAATTTATTATTGATATAATGCTTTACCATCCATGTGGCTTTACTCTTCTTTGATCTAGAACGGTTTCCCAGTCTTAATTTTTTATGGCATTGGCATTTTGGGGAGACTAGAGCCCCTTTTATTATTAGAATGTTTTTCATATTGGCTTGTGTGATGTTTTCGTATGATTTGGTTCAGGGTATGCCCTGCTGGCCCGAATACTGTGTAGGTGAATTTGTGTTCTTCTCAGGGTATCACATCCACAGTCACCTTTGTCTGCTTGCCTCTCATTGGTGACGTTGGCTTTGTCACCAGTTACTCGGTCAAAATGTTGTTCAATTTGTCCATTGTATAGTTATTTTTCCTCTTGTAAGCAGTCATGGGGAGACTCTTTAAAATTATGTAAATACCCTGCTCATCAAAATGACCATGCTAGATTTAGAATCGACTGTTGCAAATCTTTACTATGCCAGTTACAGATTGGCGGCTGTCCAGTTCTGGCACACCTTCCACATACAGCTTTGGCACTCTGCACTCACTCCCTTTTTGCCCATTTATTGACCTATATGTTATCAGTATGAAACCAGTATGTATTTTTTCTGATGATTTATAATGCGTTCTCCCTTTTATTTATGTCGTTTCAAATCTGGCCATTGGGAGCCCTTTTCGGCCACCACCTCTTGTACCCTTTTGACATATTTCGAACATTATTTTGAGAACTCATTATTTGTCCCAATATATTACTCTAGGCTTACCTTGATATACCTTCCCTATCATAGCCCTTAAATGAACTCTATGTTAAAGGAGCCGGGTTTTGTTTGGTGGGCTCCAGCTGCTAGGCATGCTTATTTACTACAAGGGTATCTTCATTTCTTAGCCCTTACGTTAACAGAGCTAGGAGATGTAAACTCTCTCTCTCTCTCTCTCTCTCTCTCTCTCTTTTACAATAATGTGCCTGCACCAGTGCCCCCATTTCTGTACTCCCAAGGCCCGCCCTTGCTATTTTTTATTCTATATTTCTATACATTTCTATCCTGGCTCCTAACATAAAACATTTCTTCATTTGTTTAGTCCTACAATACATCTAAAATAATTTGAAAAATGCTCCATTCATAACCGTTTTCTCTGCTCCCCTCTAAATCCAGTGTATTAAGAAGAGTTAAGGATTATTTCCAATCCTTTATCTTCCCCTCTGCGGGAGGATGAAGGTGTGTGCTCAATATTGTGTTCAGAAGTTACTTGGGTTAGTTCTTTATCCTCCCTTTCAGTGAAGTTAATTTTATTCATTTCAAATACAATTGGGATCATTTGTTTTAGTATGCTTTTAGTTTTAAGGCTTTTCCCCCTTCCTGTTGATTTAACTTTAATTTTATATGTGGAGCACTAATAGACTTCAAAAAGTTAGACTATATAAGGGTTTACTTAGGACTGTCACTCCCTCCCCATCTGTTTCACCCCACCGCCCCCATCCCGCCCCACAGGTGTGTCCTTCCTGTACACATGAGCAAATGGATGCTTTATAGTTCCCTTCTTCTTAAATACTTCATATTCTTTTGCTCTTTGATTTTTTTCAATTAAAATATTCTGGAACTGCATGCATTTATATATATCTTTCTCTTTTAAATAGTTATATGATACTCCATTTTGTGTATGTACCAGAGTTTATTAAACTCCTGTCTTATATTTGAATATTTCGTTAGTTTTCTAATAGCGTGAATTATAAATAATACAGCAATGTGTAACTGTACGATAGGTATGTTTTGTCAGGAGAAGTGACTTCAGGGTAAATTCCTGGAAGTGAGGTTGCTGGATTAACGGTAATGCCTCTTTCACCTGTGAAGGGATTGTTTGCATTCCCACCAACCATTTATGAGGAGGCCTGTTTACATAGCCTCCTCACTGGAGTGTACTGTCAGGCTTTTAAAATTTTGCCTTTCAGATGAGTGAGAGATGGCATCTTAGTGTAGTTTTAATTTGTATTTCTTGTGTGAGCAAGGTGAACATTTTTTTATGTGTTAAAGAGCCATTTTTTATATATTGGTGAATTTTCTTTGTGCTTTCACATATAGTGTTTAAAAAATAATTTTATTGATACCTATTTTATATATCACAAAATTCATCCATTTAAAGTGTAAAAATCAGTGATTAGCATATTTGCGGAGTGATACAACCATCACCATGAAGATGTTTTGGTCATTACTTCCTCCACCCTGACAATTGTTGCAAGTTCTTTGTATAATAGGGATATCAGCCCTTTATCTGCAATTCCTGTTATAGTATTTTTCTCCTGTGGCCTTTTTTTTGCTATTTAATCTGGATTTTATTTAAAGATTTTATTTATTTATGTTTAGAGAGAGGGGATTGGAGGGGGAATGAAAGGGAGAGAAACATCTATGTGAAGGAGAAACATTGATTAGTTGCTTTACACGCCCCATCTGGGGACCAACCCCGCAACTCAGGCCTGTGCCCTGACGAGAGACTGAACCAGTGACCTTTTGCTTTGTGGGATCATGCCCAACCAACTGAGCTACAGTAGTCAGGGCTCAGTCTGATTTTTTAAAAAATTTTGTGTAATCAAGTTTATCAACCTTTTTTTTTAAAAATTCATAATTAGAAAGCCTTTTCCTAACGACACTAAGGTTATAGAAAAATTCACCTATATATTGTTTTGTTTATTACATTTAGTTCTTTGCTCAATTTGGAATATACTCTTGTATTGGGTGAGGAATAGATCTAATTTGACCTTTTTCCAAATGACAGTCTTGTCCCAATACCATTTTTTAAAAAGTGTATCTTTAACTCAAAGATTTGAAATACTGACCCTATCAATATACTAAAGTTGCATTTGTAATTTCTGGATTTTCTGTTTCATTTTACTCGTCTGTTCATTTGTATGTTAATATCATTATACCATGTTACTCATTAAGGCTTCATGCTGTGTTTTAGTATCTGGGAGGGACACTTCCTCTTCGTAGCCTGTCCTCCTCAGTGTGTTCCTAAATCTTTTATATTTTTCCGCAAATACCAACTCATTTAACTACATGAAAATCTTGTTGGTATTTTTATTGGGAGTATATCAACTTCATGTATTAGGGGCTGCTGACATTTCGATGGTATTGAGACTTAAGAACAAGGGCTGTCCTTTCATTTGCGTTTTTCAGGAATGTCTTACTAGTTTTCTTTATGTAGATTTTGAACATATATTGAGTTTGTGCTTAAGTATTTTATCCTTTTTGTTGCCTTTGTAAATGAGGTTTCCTTACTCTTAATCATTTGCTTTTATTGAGTTTGTGGGGAAAAAAATTATACTGGCCCTCTCCATACCAGTGCCCTAGATAGCTGTTCTCTTTTTTTTCTTGTTCTTACAGTCCCCTTTTGTGTAATTATGGTGGTTTGACAAGGAGAGGTGATTATACTTCACATACCTCTAGATCAGGGGTGTCCAGCCTGCGCCCACGAGCCGCATGCAGCCCAGGGTGGCTATGAATGTGGCTGAACAGAAAATTGTAAATTTACTTAAAACAAAACTTAGTTTTATTACTAAGTTTTATACTGTTTTATTACTTAGATATGTACATTTTCTGTGTTAGCAATCACAAACTTGGGGCAATTGCTTGACAATTTTAAAAGATTATCGAAATGGCCACGGCATAGTTAGGGTTATTATGTGAGGACTTTTTTGCTTATCTCTGGTGGCGGATATCATGAAAATTATGCGTGGACTTTTTTTTTTTGCTCATCAGTTTTTGTTAATGTTTGTGTATTCAATGTGTGGCCCAAGAACTCTTCTTCCAGTGTGGCCCAGAGATGCCAAAAGGTTGGACACCCCTGCTCTAGACTGATGCATGAAACCAGGTCCCTGAATCTGCTGGGGACCAGGACTTGGGGCAAATTCAAATAAGGAGTGACTTATGATTTTGTTTAGTGAGCTGTATCACTTGCTGTGCATGCAGCTAGTTTACTGATACCTGGGGAGACATGTGACCACTTACCTCTCATGTAGTTCTGCTCTCTGTTAGGCTGGACTGTGCCTTATCTTCTATGGATATGAAGACAAAACATAAGCAAATACTAGGAGTGCTAGTTTGGTTTTGGTGTGGAGGTCAGGAGAAGAGCTGATGTCCCTATTGGCTGGATTCTCATTCTAATTAATTTCCAGTGACTGAAAACCTCTGGTCTAGTACACCCTAATTAATAGAAATGAGGATAAAAATACTTAACTGTAACCCACTGTGACACAATACAGCTGTATACTCACTGAAGAATATAAAATTTAGTGTTGATGTTCATTTAATGTAGATTCAGAAATCAATATTGTATTTAAATGATGTTTTTTCATGGGTTTTCCAAAGGTGATAAACATGAAGATAAGTATTTTTGGGGGTTCTGAGACTTTGCAGGACACAAAAGAAATGTATTCTTATAAAAATGCAATTTGTTTCCTTTGAGCATTAAAAAATCCATTATTAAAGAATTAAATCTTGCGAATTTATTTGATCTTTTCTTTGATCTTTTATAAATATGTACCTTTAAAAAGCTGAGTAATGGTTTTAAGCTGATTAATTACACTTGACTTTTTAAAACAAATCTTTTAAAAGTATTTCAATACTGAATTAATGATTTTTGTGTTTAGGGTCTGCAGTAACTCCATTTTTCAACTTAATGAAATTAATCAGCCTTTTATGGTGCCTTTGGTTAGTGTTTTTATCTTATCTATAACTCAGTGAGAGGTGTAATTTTTAAAAGAATTACATTCAGACAAAGGTATTTATGCAGGTTTCAGAGAGACATTTAATCATAACCATCGAGTACGGTGAACAATATGAATTACAAAGGATGCGAATCATTTTTAAATTGTAAGTGCATGGCTGTGCCTGCCAGCAAATCAGTTTTTCAGTCCATACATATTTGTTAAATATTAGTTGTTGAGTGAACAAAAATACTAAGATTAAAAATTGCAAATTCAAAATGGGAACAGAATATTTTATTACTGTGTAAGATACTTTCTACTTAATGTATTTTGTTCTGAATTACTATATTTCTTCGTATTTCTGTGTTAACTTTGGTTTACTTCACACCCCCCTCATATTTGCATAGCTATCTCTGCAAGGGAGCCTAATGTGTTTACCTCTTACACTACCTTCTTAGACATCTTTGCACCTAGCATTTGTTGGATTGAACTGCCATTCTGCCATATTCTAAATTGAAAAATGCCTTGAATTATCCAGTTGTGGCCATCATGGCCTCACTATTTACTCGCCGCCTTTCAATAGGCAGTCTCATATACAGAGCCAGACCTTCTTAAAAGTTTGTGTACTAGGTGCTGTGCCAGTGACAGGGGAGGGTGGTTAACTGTGTCTGGAAAGGCTTCTCAGAGGAGCTGACAGTTGAACTGAGTTGTAAGGATGAGTACCAGGCAGGTGAAGATGAGTCAGGTACAGCCTACAGTACGGAAAGAAGCCTGCAGTCATGTTAGGGCACATGCGACTTCTGGAAAAAGGAAACGCCTAGATATCATTACATACCGCATAACTGCAGGCATTACACATTATGTGAATGGAAGAATGTGATGACTTCAGGCTATATTCCTATCAGTGGAAATTTTGGTAATTTATCATCTTTATTTTAAGACTTTATTTCTTTTTAGTGAGAGGGAAGGGGAGGAAGACAGAGAAACATTGATATGCGAGAGAAACATCAGTTGGTTGCCTTTTGCACACCTCCAACCAGAGACCTGGCCCACAACCCAGGCATGTACCCTGACTGGGAATCGAACCAGTGACCCTTTGGTTTGCTGGATGATGCGCAGTCCACTAAGACACACTAGCCAGGGCTCATCTTCTTTCCTAAAGGTCAAATTACTTGTTAAATGGTGGACTAAAGAGCTCAATTTATGAGGCACTATTTTTAATTTCAGGAAAATAATCATCAAAAGACTTTCTCAGTGATGAAAAAAATTTTAACCACAAACACTGGTATTTAAATCCCATGAAAAATGAATGAACTGAATCTGAAGTATTTCATTCTCCTGGGAATTAACTTCCAAATACCTTTATAATGTTTTCATTTTATTGTCATTGCATTGTAAGAAAATGTCACAGTTTGGTCTTCCCTTTCTTATCCACCTCTCAACCACAGTTGTCCAAGTATGTCTTTTGTGCACATTGAAATGTTACTTGAGAGTATCACTTGGTAAAGGGAATACCGTTGATAAAGGTTACCGTCTTCAACCTGGCTGCCACTTTTAACCCCAAACAAACATATATCTATATATAGCACAGCACTTTTCCCAGTTTCCCATTGTTAATTGAGCTTCACCTTTCAACAGGATTTTGGAAACTGACTTGGCACGGTTTCTTTTGCTTATTTGGATTAGGCAGTGCTGTGTGGTGGTAAAGTGCTTGGTCTTTTGGAGCTGGGTAGCTGGGGTGGAATCCTGGCTTTGCCACTTACTAGCTTTGTGGGAAAATTAACTCTGCCTGCCTTAGTAGTTTTGTTGGAAATGGGGATAATTATATTACCTATTTTATAAAGTTGGTGTGAAGCCTAGCATGGAGCCTAGAATGTGTCAACAGGAAATACCCTTTTGAAAACTAGTCCAGCTTTCAATGGTTTCTCCCAGATACCTATGTGCTGGTTGTTATAACTTTTATTACATTCTTCCTAGTTAAGCTTCCCACCTCTTTTTTGTTTTTTGTCTTTGAAACAACTTTAGATATTTATCTTCAGTATAGATGATTGGGTTTTAAAAATCATCCCAAGAGTGATAGTTTTATGCAGTTAATGCTCACAGTTTTCTCAGCTACCAAGGATCTGTTTAGGATCTGCTTTAGCATTTCTACACAGATAAAAATCCAGGCAATAAATTAGTGTAAGTCCATCCTTTACCCCTAGATTGGCTTTGGCTTCTTCCTACAGACTTACTAGTTGCGACTTCAGTGGTGCTTTCATTTCCTCTCGCTCGGTGTCCAGTAGTGAAGTTCAGGGATAACCTCAGGCCATTTACAGCCCTCTGAGATTTCAGGCTCTGAATTTCCTTTGGGATCTTGCATTTCTCACTAACTTCAGACTTTCACATAAAATGTTCTATTTGCAAGCCCCATCCAGCTTTCTAACTGAAAATTTTCCTAGTTGCAAATGCTAATTAAAAAATATACCTCTTTGCAAATACTAGAATGACAACCATTACCACATTGTTTTTCAAAATATATTCCATGGGATATAGATGTGTGTGTGTGTGTGTGTGTGTGTGTGTACGTGTACGTGTACACATATGCATATCTGTATGTATATGGGATTTGTGCAGTTAGGGTTCTTTGGGAAATGCAGAACTGTGCTCTTATTTTGCATTTCTGCCACTCCATGCCTCTCTCGCATTCCTTTCCAGTTCAGCCTCAGCACTCTTATTAGAGTGATTTGGGGCTTTATTAGTTTCTCTCAGAGTTTTCAGTCATCGCCGCCACACAGCAGTTGGTATCTCTGGGTATTCTCTGTCCTTAGACATGTAAGAACTCTTGCCTTGGCTTGAAACGCCCTGCCTCCATTATGTCGTCTGTGAAAAACTTTCCCTGGGAACTCAGTGATTTACCATTACTTTCTTCCTCCTCTAAAATGTGAGGCTGTAATTCTGTTTAATTCATTGAAAATATTTGTTGAGCATATGCTTTTTGTGAGACTAAATGGGGGTTGGCAATATTAAATTGAAGAAATTAATTTGGAATTAATTATATATTTATATGTATTTGTCCTTTTATTTTCTTTCTCTAGTGTTCTTTTGAAGGTGACCACATCCATTCCTTATTAAAACCTTTAGAACTGGAATTGCAAAAGACAGTGCATACATACTGTGGAAAAATTTACAAAATATTTATTAAACAGTTAACCAAAAGCATACAAGATCGTTACAATAGACCGCCAAAGGAAAGGTGATTCTTGGAAGATCACTAAATCGAATGAATTAAACCAACAAAATATTAGAGGATATGTGTGAAGGAATAGTCTTGGATGAAATATTCAGGAAGGAATTTTTCATCTTCAAAATAATTTTTTTTCTTGAAGACATTAAATGAACAGTATATTCATTTAATGAAGAATAAATTAAGGTCTTGGACTCCAACAAAAAGACATTTTTTCATCTCTGAAGTTTTGTAATGTTATTTGCCGTCATTCCGGTATTGATGAAAATATTGACTGGTTGTAGCCTACATACTGTGGTTGACTCTTATTCTCCAGTGAGTAAGAACAGTAGGGGTGTGTGGATGGAGATGTACCTCATACACAGTGGGAACACTCAAACTGTGAGTATAGCAATAATTTTATGTCAGCACTAACCTCACTTTAAATGTGTGAGCAAACGTTTACAGGAGCAGAAAAGATTGTTTCTAAAGAAATGTGATGTAACCATTGACAATCTAAATGTGCCTTTAGATTTCATCTCTGTTTTCAAATCTTTCTGTGACAATCATATTTAAAATTATTTTTCCATTACAAGTAAACTGCACGTTTAAAATGGACTTATATAAGAAAGAAGGAAAACAGTGAAAATTGTGGTGTTTTAGTCTTTGTCTGTATACTTGTGAAATGTAGTATTTTCATTTGTATATGCTAAAACTGTTTTGCCAAACTCAGATCTAAGATTGTTAAACATATTTTGGGAAATTTTTTTATCACTTTAAATGAAAATTTTCAGCTTTACTGGGCATTCTGGAAGGAAAAAAAATGCTGATAATAACGTGAAAATCAAAATAATACACATATATGATGGTGGAAAATGTGATGGACCAAAATGTGTAGCTGTATACATCCTGTGAACAGTAATTTTAGTTATAAGTGGAGCAGGAAAAAGTGCTCATTTAAACTTTTTTTCTTCTACCTCACTATAACTTCGCAAGATATTTTTGAAGAAGCATATATAGAGAGCCTTACTTTAAGTAAATTAGACAACATTCATGGATGATTTGGATTAAGAAAATCATTACCTCTGACTACAGAAAAAGTAGTTTTGATTCGGTCAATGTGAATGTTTTTCTTTTTTGAATATCACTTAAGACAAACTTAAGACAGCTCTTTTTTTTTTAGTGTTGAAAATATGAAAAATATTACTTCTCATAGTGTTCTTGGCCACTCTCTAAAGTTTGGAGCACATATAGCAGGTTGTTTGTAATGGCCCCCAAATAAGACCATTGCCTGCCTGGCTGTATTGGACTCCTGGGGGTGGGTGTGTGGAGCTTGTTGAGAATGGATTTCTGAGCTTCACCTTTGAGAACTCTGATCCCCTGTGTCTAGGGTGGGATCTGCAAACATTTCTTTTTAATGAGGAGATTATAAAAATTACACAAAAATAGAGAGAGTGGGTGCTGATTGTTCAGATGAAGCACTTAATATCTTACCATCCTATTCATGTCATCTGTCCTTTTTTCTTTGCTAAAGTATCTTAAAGAAAATCTCAGACAACATGTTATTTCATTGCCATGAACCCTTTGGTAACTACTACAGTGACATCATACCTCCTCAATATGACATGAATTTCCAGTCCTTAAATAAATTACTGGTTGTCTCCACTGTTAGGAGGAGGGTGCAGAAATAAGCCACGCTACGATTCTATTTTTAATAAGCACCTCAGGTAATGTTGATGTCAGCTAGTTTGGGAACCACTGCAAATCATTTTGCCACCTTGAAGGTTTCAATTAGAATATAACAATTCTTGGCACAGTTGGTGAATTAAAATTGTGATTCTGAAGTATTAGAGTAAGTACTTGCAGTTATTGACTAGATAGAAATTTATCTTCTAAGCAAGTTCCTTAGGTTTAAGTTCCTCGCTGAACAGAGAATCTTAGCCCCATTGCTTCTGAAATGATTGATTGGGACTGTGTAGAGTGTGGTCATAGCTTAATCCAACTGGACTGTTTACTGTGGTCCCACACATGTTGTGGCTTATTTACATTGTCACACACTACACACTGTTGATCTTTTGGAAGATTCTTCATCTGGTATATATAGACCTGGCCTAATTGGCATTTTTACTATAAATAGGGTTCTGGTGAAAATTTTCCACTTAAGGACTATTTTTTAAACCTAAAATTTAGGATACCACAGAAAGTTCATAAAAATATTAAAATGAATTTTCTGAATTTATCTTTAGATAAGGTAACTTTCCTTGAGAATTTACAAGAAATGCAACTCTCAGCATTAATGAGGTTAAATTATAGAACAACTTAAGAATATTATATTTCTTTTCATTAAACAGTATATCTATGCAGTTTATATAAATTACATTATATATTCTTTGAGTCTATGTGTTAGAACAATTCTGACCTCAAAACTCTCTCTGGGCTACAGTATTACCAAAGTGGAATGACTAAAATGTAGTAAAACTTTATTTGTATGAAGTAGCCATCTTAAAAGAACTTGGAAAACTTTGAGAAATATATATTGTGATTTACATTTTAAGAAAATACATACTTTTTGTTTTCCCTATGAAGGGAAGTTTGTAATGTGTTAGGTAACCCAGTTATCTTTTGACACTTTAGAACCTGAAATAATATTACTGCTTACTGTTGCTCTCTCATCTTGCCTTCGGTCAGATGTT
This sequence comes from Pteronotus mesoamericanus, assembly GCF_021234165.1. Taxonomy (NCBI): domain Eukaryota; kingdom Metazoa; phylum Chordata; class Mammalia; order Chiroptera; family Mormoopidae; genus Pteronotus; species Pteronotus mesoamericanus. Next base: position 10,756,554 of record NW_026555310.1, read on the forward strand.
ACTGGTGCAGAGGAAAGAAAATCAGACTGTGAAATGGATCTGGATACTCTTCCTGGTTAGGGACCCCAGGCATATATCATTTAACCTTCTCTGTGCCTTGGGTTTGTAAATAATCAGTGTGCCCTTCTAACCTCATGAGACCCAGGAGTCATGAGTTATGAAGTTACGAGACTCCGATAGTTTGAAGACACTCTGCATGGCATAGTCTGGTCACATTAGCATCACTGTGGAGGTTCTGTTTGCACGGTTATCTCCTGTACAGACCCTTCTTTCTCCTTAGGCTCAGTGTTCTCTGATATGTGTTACAGCTCTAGTATTAGTTTGCTTATATTATGTAAGGAATAGGAAGCAGAGACGAAGAGGATATAAGTGAATGGTCAAAAGAAAAAAAGAAGGAAAAGAGAGGAAGTGAGGAAAGTGAGGAAAGAGAAGGGGATAAGAGTGAGAATGGCAAAAGGCAGTCAGAGAAGATGGACTGAGAGTGGGAAAATCGAGATGGAGAGAAATGGAGTGGAAACAGTCACTTACTGAGTTGTGGTCCCCCCCACCCCCCGCCCCACGTCCCCTTGCCACTGTCTGCCTTCCTCTAGTTCAGTGCTCGTGGCCCTCCAGGGTCAGGAAGGTTGCTGGCTTTCATGGGCAGGGCAGCAAGCTCCCTTTGCTTGATTTGTTAATACTAGAGTTGTTTCCCAGCCACACTACTCACTTATCATTTAGTGCTAAGGAATCGACATTGTTTGTTTGTTTAACTGGATTCCAGTCGGTGAGGTAGGACCTGTGGAAACATGGTCCTTTAATAGTTATCCCAAATGCTGGATTATGCCAAGACTAACCACATAGAATCACAGGAGAGGTTAGGGTGGAGGGGATGGCTTCCCTAGGTTTGAAGGGAAGCAGGAACTTAACCTCATCAGTTTCCCAAGATGATACTGATAGGGAAGCCAGGTTTGGGAATCACTACCCTATACCTAAATGGTAGCTTAAACGATTTGTCAGTTCCTCAGTAGGTATACTTTCAGTTGAACCATTATGAATGGATTCAAGAGAACAGGAGAGAGCAGAAATACATGAAAGGGAAAAACCTTAAAAGATAGTATTCAGTGTCTTCTTTTTCAGAAGTTTATAGTGTAAGTAATAAGTGCCTTAGGTAGTAGTCAGAACTTCTTTAAGGTATTTTTAGAAAGACCACTGATCTGTTTTTGTTTTTTAAATAACTTTTTTGGTTCCTTAGAGTGAATGGAGAAGAGTAGGACAGAGTAGGAATATGTCAGGTGTGGGGTCAGCTACACATTTATTAAATGTAATTTCATGTGTCTTTAAACAACAATTGCCTTTTAATATTTAATGAAAATAGATTAAGTAATGATTTGTAACTTTTTTTTTTATACACTGCCAAAGCAACCCTTTTATGCCCTATTAAATTCTGGCCAAACTGTTCTGATGTTTATTGTTTCTTAATTCATTAAACATGAAACTAAATTTTAAAAACTAAGTTATAAAGTTAGATAAACTTACGACAAGTCTAAAAGGTGGTACAAGAATGTTCTTTTAAAACTAAAAATGAATATGATGTTAATTCAACTATTTAGCAAGCGTAGGATTATGAGAACATGGAATAGCATATTGGAATAGGAAATTTAAAGTTGATTATAAATCACTGTCAAACTTACTTTTAAATGGAAAATATGTATTGTCAGTTCATCTCTCAGTAATTCCAAATGTCTAGTGGGATTATTTCTTTAGGATTTTCTATAAACTTAGTTCTCAAACAAAAGAGAGCCTTTGAAAAGATACAAAATGAAAATCTCTGTAACTACTAATACTGTGAGTGCTGTTTAGGGGACTGTGGTCATACATTTTGATATCAAACTTAGCTGATGTGGAGCCTTTTATAATGTTTCCACATACACACAATCTGAATATGTGAGCACATTCACACATATAACACCATAGCAACTCCTTGTAAAAACTGAACAGGACTCAACAGTATATGTTGTGTAGAAAGTAAATTGACTTTGACTATGATGGAAAATAGCTATTTTCAACCTTTGTATAAAATCTCTTCAGGGAGTATTGGAATGTTGTGGGAAAATAATTCAGGGCTTGTAGTATAGCTGTAGACTATGTCATTTATTCGAAATTTAGAACACTCATACATCATATTCATTATTTAAGCCAGACCAATGGTTTTTGATGGGGTGCTCTAACAGGAGATCTATGAAGCAGATGGTTTGCACCTGTTCTAAAAAAAAAGAAAAATTGGTAAAGGTTGCAGGTGTTTCAGCTTTTTTTTTTTTACAAGCCTTTTGCATAAATATATTAATAATTTGAGTAGAATGGTTGTAAAGATGCAGAAGGCATCTTAGTATACTGTGATATGCAGAGATTACTATCCTTAAACTGCTTCTTACCTTAAAATATTATAGTTTTAAGATAATTTGGATGTCTTCCTCCAAGCATTTTAAGTATCTTGGCATTTATTAAAGATTGTAGATTGGGCTGTTGCCTGAGAATAATAGAAAGTTGCTTCATTTTGTTTTGGAGGAGTTCAACTCATCTTTTTCTGAGAAACCATGTTGCTGTTACTAAATAAACATCTCAATAAATGTTTAATTTCTTCAAATGATGTGTCTGAATTATTCTAGCAATCATATACAATTTTGGAATGTTTAGGGTTAGGATACTTGATAACTAGGAGTCTAGAAACTATATCCTAAGGAACAGATTTCCCTCAAGTGCTTCATTCTGTGTAATAACTTCAGGTCATAAATTTTGAAGTAAACCTCAAAAATGAAATGATAAAACAGTTGCATGAGATTTAAAGAAAAGATTAGGCCTAAAAAACAAGTTGAGGATCAGAAGGATGCCATTAAAAGTCTGAGAAATAAATTTGAAAGGAACAGAAAAGACAGTTGAAAATTAAATTGGCCCTGGCTGGTGTGGCTCAGTAGATTCAGTGCTGGCCTGCAAACCCACCGGTTCAATCCCCAGTCAGGGCACATGCCTGGGTTGTAGGCCAGGTCCCCGGCTGGGGGCTTGCAAGAGGCAACCGATCAATGTATCTCTTGTATATCAGGATTTCCCTCCCTTTCTCCCTCCCTTCCTTTTGCTCTAAAAATAAATACATAAAGTCTTTAAAAAGTATATATACATATATAAAAAAAGAAAATTATCGACATAGAGGAATGGGTTAGCACAATAAGTCAAATAAATGCCAGTCACCAGCAGCAGAAAAATCTCAATATATTTCTAAATGCTTACTATGAGAATGGATGAAACAATTTCCCAGGCATGCCTAGCATCCCTTGAAAGAATTGGCCTTCAGAACTCTCTGAGGTTAGTCCTGCAATACCTTAGCAGAGTGTATAAGGAAGGAGAAAAATTAAAAAATGGGGGAAAAGCATAGAAGAAAAAACACAAAAGAAATAAAATGTAATATTAGAAAAAGTAAAAGTTTAAAATAGGACAAAGTCATTTTTTTAAACAATTTTGTATTAGTAGTCTACCAAAATACATAGTTGTTACATATCAGACGTAAAAGTTTACAGACAGCAAAATCTTCCAGAAATATAAGATATTGTTAAAGCCACTATAATAGTGTCAATTTTTAATAAATTTCTGAATTTGCACATCAAGGCAAAAATTAAACAGGTGTATTCAGAGGATTTAAGTAATGTGATAAACACACGTTTTATATCCGTACCGTATCCATATTTACCGAATTATTTAACCTGCAAAGAAAACCTTCATAAATTGTGTATTAGGTAAGATTACCTGGGGTGAGAACTGACTACAAGTGACAGAAATTCAAAGTAATGGTGACTAAAAGAAAAAAGAATCTTATTTCTGTATCACATAAATGTGGGTGGGTTGTGAAGTCTGTTTTGAACGTTCCACTATGCTCAGGGACTCGGTCTCCTTCTTACCTGCTACTTCGTCATTTCCAGTAAGTGGCTTCTACCAATAGTACAAGTATGTTATTCTGCTTCCATTTGTCATGTCTGCTTCCCAACTAGTGGGGAGGAAGAAATGGAAGGAAAAGGTCCTGCTCTCAGCTTTCAGTACAACTTCCAGGGAGTATCATGAATTACCATTCATTTGGCTCAGCACCTAGTCATGTGGACTCCAGCTGCCATGGAGGTTGGGGTTTTTAAAAAAATCCTCACCCAAGGACATTTTTTCATTGCTCTTTGGAGAGAGGGGAAGGGAGAAAGAGAAACATTGATATGAGAGAGAAACATTTATTGGTTGCCTCCCATATGCACCTGGACTGGGGATTGAACCTGCAGCCCAGGCATGTGCCCTGACCAGGAATCAAACCTGCAACCTTTTCGTTATGGGATGACTCTCCAGCCAGCTGAGCCACCGTGGCCAGGGCAAGTCTGGGATAGTCTTACGTATTCTTCATGTGGGCCCAGATAAAATTTGTCATGTCTATTGCCACTGAAGAAGAGGAAGAGAAGAATAGGCAGGGGTGTCCAATCCACGGCCCAGGATGGCTATGAATGCAGCCCAACACAAAATCATAAATTTACTTAAAACATTATGAGATTTTTTTATTTTCATGAGTGTTTGTGTATTTAATATGTGGGGCCAAGACAACTCTTCATCTTCCAGTGTGGCCAAGAGATGCCAAAAGGTTGGACACCCCCGTAAGGGAAAACGATCATTGAGACAGACAGCTTGCATATCTGAAAATGTTTTTTTCCTATACTTTGCCTATTGAATAATTTGGCTGGGTATAGAATTCTAATTTGGACAATTTGCCCTTCAAATTTGCAAAACATTGGTTTCTTGTCTTTTAATTTCCTGTATTGTTCGTATTAGGGTTCTGCAGAGAAACTCCACACACACACACACACACACACACACACACACACACACACAGAGTTTCCTGTATTGTTCGTATTAGGGTTCTGCAGAGAAACTACACACACACACACACACACACACACACACACACAGAATTGGCTTACACAGTTATGGAGGATGAGTAGTCCCATGATCAGTTGCCTTCAAGCTGGAGACCCAGGAAAGCTGGTGGTGTAATTCAGCCTGAGTCCAAGAGGTCTGCCTGAGAACAAGGGCAGTTGATGGTGTAAATCTCAGTCTGAAATGAAATCTCAAAGAGATACTTGCATCCCCCTGTTTTTTACAGTCTTACTTATAAGAGCCAAGACATGGAAACAACATAAGTATCTATAGATGGATGAATGGATAAGAGGTGTCATACATACATAGTGGAATATTGAGCCTTATAAAAAGAAAAACCTGCCATTTGTGACAACATGGAAAAATCTGGAGGACATGCTAAGTGAAAAAAGCCTACTCATAAAGACAAATTCTGCATGATCTCATTTATACATGGAATAAAATCCTTGAACATCATGATAGACATGTAGAGTAGAATGGCGGTTACCAGAGGCTGGAGGAAATGGGGAGATGTTGGCTGGAGAGTACAGCATTTTAAAGAAGAGTGAATTCTGTGGATCTAATGTACAGTATGATGACTACAAGAAATACTGTATTGTATAGTTGAAATTTGCTAAGAGAGTAGATCTTAAATGTTCTTACCGTACACACACGATATGGTAACTGAGGTAATCATTTCACAATGTGTATGTATATCAAAACATGTTGCACACTTGAATATATACAATTTTTATTTGTCAATTATGCCTCAATAAAGCTGGGAGCAAAAGATCCCAGTCCATATGCAGGAGAAGATAAGATGAAATGTTCCAGCTCAAGCGGTAAGGCAAGCGAAGGGGGCCGGGGGGTCGGGGTAGTGGCGGAATACCTCCTTCCTCCACCTTCTGTTCCGTTCAGGACCTCAGTGTCAGGGCAGGGATGATGCCCATTCACATTTGGAAGGATAATCGACTGAGCCCAACTCAAATGCCAATCTCCAGAAGTGCCCTCGCAGACACACCCGGAAATGGTTAATCTGGAGACCCCTTGGCCCAGGGCAATTTCTTAGGGTGCTGTAATGTGCTTTTTACTACCCTCATACTCCAGGGAGGCCAATTTATCTCTTTTCCTTTTGATTGTGTCATATCCACAGTTCTTTAGTTATGTGCTACACTTTACAGAAAATTTGGTAAAATGTATATTTTTAAAGAATTGTCAAGTCTGATCATTACCAACTTTTTTATACCAAAAAATCTGTGAAATTAATTTATAACATTTATATAGATCATTTCAAACATGTGCCCACTTTGTCTACAGACAAACTCAACCTGCCCTGCAAAAGCAAACAAAAAACTGGCGACCGCTTTCCCATCCTACACTGACCAAATAAATGTAGATGTATGTGATCACAAATATCTTTGATCTTTATTTGGAATGGTTTTGGAAAACATTAAATACAAAATTTTTATTGTAAATTCTTTAATTGACTCTTTTATTTGCCCTCTGTGTCAGTCTCTCCTTTTGTAAAATAAAGATTGATGTCTATTTTTCCAGGATGAGAAAAGAATGAAGAAATGTAAAGGTAGTCAAAAGTCTGAAAATCTGTAATTATTCTGTCTCATTAAAAAAAAGCAAACCCATAATATTTTCAGGAATGCCAGGAAATGAACTGAGTACTTACGGCTGCATGCGGTAAAGAGAAGATCCTCCTGTTCATGCCAACCCGTCTGAGTCCCATTCATCCCTTCTAGGGCTCCTGTTGAACACATGATTAAGAATGGGTTGTTAGTCAATTGTCATGCAAATAAATACTTTTTTTCTTTAATCATTTAAGCTTCATTATCCCATGGTCATTTTTAACAATTAGCAAGCAAGTAAAAAACATTTCTTCTTTTAAGACATTTTCCTACACACAGACCTACACTCTATCAAGGTTCTGTCAGGGAAGCACAGCGGCCATGAATGTTACAGAGTAAGGGCTTGGTTACAGGAATTAGGCCTTACCCGACGGGCGGAGGGGGCTGGGGAAGTGAAAGTCTGGAAGGGGGAACTGGAGGATCTATAAAGAGCCACTAACCAGCTCTCCTGAAGCGCTGGTGCAGGTGGAAAAGTAGGAGCTTGTGGAGACATCTGAGATGCCTCACCATGTCACATGTCCTACGTCCAACGACAAAGCTGGGCTTGCGGTGAGGTCTCTGTAAGCTGCCTCCTCTGGGGGGCGCGGGGTGGCGGGGACTGGAGGAGGGGACTGCCTTGTTAGCAGCAGAAGACTAGGATGTGGAACGAGAGGAATGAGGACAGGCTGGAAATTACCAGGTAAGTCTGTGACAGTGTGTTTGAAAATTCCTTGAGTTTTGCTCGACTGTAATCCGGAGCCAAACTGGGAAGGGGCTTCTGGGAAACACAGTTCCCAGGTTAGCAAACGACAATAGTGTGTATATGTGCATATATGTCAGTATGTATGTATACACGCGTACATGGATGTGTGTGTCTACAAATAGAACACTACAATGTGTTGTGTATAATCTTTTCTCACTTGAAACATTGTGAACATTATCAGTATTTATATACATCTTCAACATAATTGTAATAATGTCTGCTCAGACTCCCAGCATTTACTAAAAGGATTTATTAGGTCTATTTGTTAATTTTCTCAATTGCTTAACACTCAAGACTTAGGCTGGGGTACTTCTGACACTGGATGGAAGCAGTGACGCGAGGGACACCAGGACAGCCTGGAAGGGAGCAGTAGTTCAATTTTAATCTTCCGTTATTCCAGGACCTTGAGTAAATTCTCATTCAAAATGACATTTTCACTGATGTACTATTGTGAAATCAAGAGGGAAGACTATTCCTCTGAATCATGGCCACATTAACTGGGCTCAATGGCATGGTGATCTTACAAATGTCATTGCCATCGAACACGTGGCACATGAACATGAGGAGAGGAGGCCAAAGCAGAAGAGCCCAAAGACTGGGCTCCTGGGCATCCATGAGGTGGGGTCTGCTCAGACACAGCAGGGAGACACTTAGGAAGGATTGGCCTCCCAACCATGAGGCCGGGTGAGAGAGTGTTGGAGAAAGGTATTTTAGTAATCTAGGTTTCGACTGGGGGTGTCCCAGTGCATTTTAATTAACAGGATTCAATTACATTTTGGCTTTGCATTGGGCACAATTAGAAAGCATGACCCGTGCCTCAGCCACCTTTGTATTTCTAGAATATTGAGCTAAATTGTATAGCACTAGCATCCGGGAAAGGACCAGGGCAGGCCCTACAGGGCTGGGAGGGCAGGAGCGGTCATGGGGCCAAGAGCCTGGCCAGCAGGAGTGTGAGCCCCTTTTTGGAAGGAGCAGCAGAGTTAGGCCACTTAGAAATGGTAACTGACATCAGCAGCTGAAGAACTTATATCTACCCATGTACAGATAGGAATTTAGGTATGTGAGAGCGTAAAAATTACGAATCTTCTAATGTAAAATTCAAATTTATCTAGAAATTATCTGAATGTAAAGCTGGCTTTTGACTGCTTGTTTAATGAGAATCTTTGAAAGAACAGGAATGTGTCAGGGTCACAGAGGATGCTGATAGCATGTTCAAATCGGGAAACTAAGCAGACGTTAAGGAAACAATCTACAAATGTGTGGGAGAACAACACCCAATGGTCAGATAGCTAAGGCTCCTAACAGTGGGAAGCTGTTGTCACTTCCAAGCCTAAAAGGGCAGAGGAGAGAGACAGAGGTTGCCAGAGCTGGGCACAAAGACCAGAGGGCCCATCGGGAGAGTCCCTAGAAGTCAGCCTCCTGGAGACAAAACTGAGGCGAGGGACGTGGTAGGAGACACCCAACACAAGGTGTCATTAGGCACAGGTGTTCATGAGAAGATAGGCTCTGAGACAGTTATTGTATGTGTGCTTATCTTGTGGATTTTAGGCAGCTTTTCATTTTAATAAATTTCAAACTAGAAAAGTTGCAAGGATAGTTTAAGGAACTCCTATGTCCCCTTCACTCTTTGCTTTTGCCTCATTTGCTTTATTTCTCCTTCTCACTCTCTTTCCTCCTCTGTGTGTTTTTCCCCAACCATTTGAGAGTAAGTTCCACACGTTTTGCCTGTCTTACACTAAATACTTACATTAGTATTTCCTAGGTATAGAAATATTCTCTTGTATAACCATGGCACAATAATCAAAATCAAGAAATTTAATAGTGACACAAGTCTATTATTTTACACACAACTCACATTAACATTTTTTCAATTGTCTCAATAATGTCCTTTATAGCTTTTTCTTTTTCTGGCTCAAGACCTAATCTATGCTCATGTATTGTGTTAAATTGTCAAGTCTCTTTGAGTCCCCTTTAATCTAGAACATTTCCCAGTTTCTCTTAGTTTTTCTTCATCTTGATATTTTTTTGTTCTTACTGTGTATCAGTGTTGCAGCCTATCTAGGCTGGGAAGGTCCACTCGAGACTCAGGTAGTCGGAAGAAAATGCGTGGAGCTGTGGGGATGCTTGACAGGCCTTTATTCAAGGGTCGGTGAGCCACGCAGGCCACAAGCCCGTATCTGTGTCTGCGCACCCCTAAGAAGTCCCTAACTTCTTATGTATTAGAAGGAACAAAGCCGGCTACAGGCCAAATTGTTAAGTAACACAGCATGAGCTGCACATGTGAGCCCACTTCATGTTATGGGAAATGTTTATCGGATCCAGTCTCAAGGCTGTGAGATCCAGTCTCGAGGCTATGAGAACACCACTTTATCAGACCCCTTCAAGGTTGTGAGAAACTGCTTCCCTTGGTTACCCAGACACCTGGGCGAGGAAGCCAGACTGCCTCCACTTAACCTACAGTATCATATTTAGGTTAAGTCTATACTTCTGTATCCATGTCCTCACAGAGTTGACAGGATTCTCTTCTTTCCTCCCTTTTTTCCTTCTTATCCTTTTGTTTGTTTTTGCTAAAGGCAAAGTGATTTCTTGTAGTAATAAAACTTTTATTTTAATATTTTCAAGGATTGTTGACCTGTTTCCTTGAGACTAGAATATGCTATAAGAAACTATAACACATTTGTAGGAATATTTATTGTAGAGGCTGTTGATCGATCTAAAATTTAAGCCGTGTTAGAGGCAGGCATGTGATTTGAGCCATAAACCTTGGTAGTAATTAATTCTCAAAGATAACATTGATTTAGTTGTAAGGAACTGACCCACTATAAATAATGGTGCAACCACTCTTAATATTAGAAATATAATTAAAGACAGTTTCTCCTTGTGAATTGTAATTATAGAAAACAAAGTGATTAATTTTAAACACAATGTAGAATTTCAATTTATTTGACAGGTGGTAGTGCGACATAAGAGTCCCTGTAACAGTAGTAGACATAGGGGTTTGGAATTTAAATGCCCCTCTTTTGGGTCCTGACGTGGCTTCGTTGGTTGGGGTATTGTCCTCATTTCAGTAAACTGAAATGTCATGGGTTCGATTCCCGGTCAGGACACATACGTAGGTTGTGGGATCGGTTCCCAATCAGAGCACATTTGAGAGGCAGCCAATTGATGTTTCTGTCTCACACTAATGTTTCTCTTTTGCTCTTGCTCTCTGTCTCTCTCTCAAATCAATAAGCATGTCCTCAGGTGAGGATAATTTAATAAGTACATAAATAAATGCTCTTAGAATTGATGCTTAATTGCTCTAGTATGGCCCAGGAAAACAGAAAATATGAGTTACATGTATATCTTGTTGTATACTTTCTTTTTCTGATTTAGTGTCTATAACTATAGTACAACTGACTACTATTTACTAAGCATCTACTATATGTCAGTTACTTTCATAATTATCTAAATCTTCACAATAACCTTGCATGGTAGATGTTATTTAACCTATTGCACAGATGTGGAAACCAAGGCCATGAGAGGGTAAGTAACTTGATAAAACTTCTAAAGGAGCAGTTGGCTCTGGAATCTAGAGCTTTAGTGAATCTGAAAAACCTATGTCCTTACTCACCATGTTACAAGGTGCATAGTCCTATTATTTGGAAAGTGCTATTTTAGACAAAATTACATTGATTTCTTCAATATGTGACTTGTCAGAGCTTTTAGTATGCAAATAAGGTAGGGCATGTTCAAGAATGGAAAAGAGTAGGCAACATTTCCTAATCACCGAAGCCTTTGCCCACACCTTCTGTGTCTCAATACTTATCCAGGCAGTGCTGTATGTAAACATCAGGCTGGAAGGTGGAGTAGATGGATAGGGTGGGAATCAGAGCGTTGGCTGAAAAAGGAAGGTTGAAGACTATTTACAGGACAGTGACCAAAGAAGCTGTGTTTTTTATGAGTTACCTCTGGCCTGGGTGCTTTGCTGCAGCCGGTCATCTCCGCAGCCCCTTTGCTTTGCTGCAGCTGTCGACACTCTGGCTACTCCTGCTATTGCAGCAAACACAGCCCTCAGGAAAGTTTTCTGCCTGGTGAAAATGCTGGCCACGAATCAATCTACAAGAAATGTTGGGAGGAGGAAGAGAGCTACACCAGCCAATGTGAATGCTAAGGAGAACTAGAGAGCACTGATTAGGATGAGGAATACGAAGAGGAGGAGGGTGATGGCGGGGAAAAAAATGGAGACGCGTGTGACAGAGCTAAGAGGCGTACAGATGGGCAGGGCACGGTTGGCGACAAAGTTGATCACTAACTCCCAGAGCAGAAAACTGGTGGGGATGGTCAGACAGCATTGAAGGAAAATGAAACAGGGTTTTCTTAGAAGGGTATAAATGCCAGGGGCTGGGGGGCAGGAGGGAAAGGGGAGTTGTTGTTTAAAGAGTATCGAGTTTCAGTTTTAAAAGATGAAAAGTGTTCTGGAGATTGTTGCAGAACAATGTGAATGTACCTGACATTACTGCACTGTACACTTAAAAATGGTTAACATGTTAACTTTTATGTATTTAACCACATGCACAATAAAGGCCTCAGTGGTCAGCTTTCAGCTTCCCCTTCCCGAATCCAGTGTAAGTAGCGTGTCCCTTCTGCCTTAGTGTCAGACACCCTGGTAGACAACATGATGCTTTTCAATGAGATGCCATACAACCAACTTGGGTGAAAATTGCCACCAGTGGGAAACAACAGAAATTTGAAGGACAAGCTTTCTCTCAAAAATTACTTTTAAAGGAACACTTGTATTTGTATTTTAATTTATATTACACTAATTTACAATTTAGTTTTTTAGTTAAGTTATTAGGAGAGCACTTGTTGAGCAAAACATCTTTGAGGTATTCTCAATCCTATTCAGATATTCCTTGTGATATAACCATATTTATTATAATTTCAAAAAACGATAAACACTTTATATAAGAGAAAACCAACACAAATAATTGTATTCAGTGCATTTTGGTAGCCTTTTTACTCCCAAGTTCAAAACATTTAAAATTTATCCTCTCTGGTGCCCCCCTCCCTCCAATACCAGCTCTCACCGCCCTAGCGCCGTGTCTGCACGTGCTCACAGACACAGCGGCAATGGTGAAGTTGTGGCAGTAAGTGTGTATTTTGGCGGCTGGCCCCATGCTTGTTAGACCAGTACAAAGAGTAACTAAATCAATAACAATATCAGGGTAACAGAAAACCCCCCACTCAATATTCTGTTTAAAAACTCATCATGGGACACAAGTAAAGACCGGAGAAGGTCTGAATTTTGCATTTTGAACATATATGGAAATAATTCTCTGCTTTATAAATCATATTCCACAGAAGTATAGTGCTTTTTATGCTTAATAATTACTGGATAATAAGAAAGCCCATTGTATAGGACAGGCCAAACAAATACAATCAAAATTTTAGAAAGAGGTTTTTTCATCATCACAGAAACAGATAGAACCAGGTAGCAGAAATAATGGAAATCTCTTAAGGTCTAAATCAGTATGATAACTTCTGAGACACATTTGTAACTTCACATTCCCCTTTCTGTGGCCAGATGAAAAACGTAATAACAGGACACCAATTGCAGGTTCCAGGTGCAAGGGGGAAGACTGCACAATATAATAAAATGAGAAATGAGTCATATGTTTTGCAACTAGCAATAAAGGAGGCAGATGCTCTGACAATAATGCTGATCTAGCCAGGGAGGCATCAAGGGTCTTGCAGGATGATTCTTCCTTAGGTCAGCACTGCCTAATTGCGAATAATTGAATTATGGGCGCTGCTCGTGAGGCTCACATCATTTGTCTTCTTGGAAGTAACTTCGAAACACACCCACACTTGAATTAATTCACTGGGAGTTATTGAAAGAGAAGTAAAATGGTTCAGCAGGTAATCAGAAGGGCTGTATAAGTGGGGCTGAAAGCTATACAATCAATTGCATACCGTGGCCTAGTTACATTGTGTGATATGTTACTGATGTGTCAGTTGATCCTTCAGCTCAGTTTCTTCATGGTGAAGCTGGAAAACACATGCAGTACAGACGTACATAGCATTCCACTCCTCTCAACAACCCATAGTGCACACCAGTGTCAAATTTATTGGCCACAAATTTTACTTTGATCATGTAGAACCAAGAAGTGACCCTTTGCCCAGCTTCTGATATGACTAAGAACTTTATTTATGACAGTCATAGAAAACATGTAATTCTGACATAAACTGAAAATAACAAGTTCGCCTTGATGGAGTTTGGTCTCTATCATAGTAAAACCTTGAATATTCACTGTAAAGCATTTTGTACTTGATTATTTGCCATGTTGGTATCTGAAGAGACATTGTGACTTTTAATATGGTAGTCAAGTGAGAAAGCTACTGTTTTTTTCTTCATGGACCGACTAATGTAAGCTTGGTAACCTGGGTAATTTTGCAGCTTTCAAATTTAAATCATTGGGCCAGCTAGTTCTTCTCAAGTCTGACTCTCTTGCCTTCTTGGAAAATAAGTGTTTTCTTTCTCTTTCTAAATGCTTCTTTCCATGTCTTCTTTTGACAATGATCTCAAAAGCCTTGGTGCAAAATCTCTAATGGTTTTTTGTTGCTTATCTAATCAAATGTAAATTCTTTAATTGATATGTCATACCTTCTCATATCTGACCTTACACTCTCCATCAAAACTTATGTCCCTTGCCCCCTCACATAATCCTATAGCAGGTACACCATGGTGCTTGGATTTTTTAACCTTTGCTCATGCTACGCCTTCCTCCTGCAAAATCCATCCCACATTTCTTTGCAATATCCTCCCCACAGTTCTTTATCAATGCTAATTATAGCCATCTCTCCAGGAACAGCTTAGGTCCTCTGTTGTCCATGAACTTCACTGCATAGCTCACAGTACTTTCCTTTCTCTCAACTCTTAGTCTCTGCAGCTCAGTCAGCCCTTAATCCCTTATTGCTATGTGAAGTATTTTTCATTAAAGTTTTATGCCTACATACCTCATTTCTCTAGATAGATTGTAAACTTCAATCAACAAGTAAAATCGGCCTCTTTAATGCAGGTCTACCATTCAAGGGAGGGACTGAAAACAGAACTGTATTATTCTCTCTGCTTTTTACATAGTTAACTGCAGCACTGAGATGCAGAATAAATTAAATATAAACCCCTTTTAATAATCCTATGCCAAATCCTACTTTTGAACCTCCTAACAACACCTTGGGCAGATCCCATAACTTTCTGGTCATTTTCTGTTATTAAAGCGGCCTTGTCCGGTTAAACAGTTCTGTTTCATAGCTGATTCAAAACTCTCTCCCAGCGCCAGACGTGTTGCTCTTCTATTTTTCTACCTGGAGCGTGAGGAAAGGGCTGAAGGGAAGGGACAAACACCTCTTCTCTTCTCTGGGTAATTGCAGTCTTCTCTTTGTTGTTTTTCTGGCAACGCCCAATGGCAAATGAGGCCCCCCTAGCAGGGTGCAAATGCTGGCTTTCTGATGGAACTCCGCCCTGCCAAGTTCCCTCAGGTGGGATCTCTGGTTGCAGAACAGCTTCTTCCTTTGACCTCGCCTGGCTGCTGGCCCTCTTGCCTGCTGAACGGCTGCCTTGGGTGCTGACTGGGTTAGATGACTCCAGCCCAGGGGCTTCTGTGGTTCTGCCAGATGCACAGAAAAGTCATGTTGTTCATACAACGTTGCACAAGTGCTGACTCCATTCCTGCCTTTCTCTCTTGTTCCTACCTCTTCTCCCTTGTTCCTACCTCTTCTCCCTTGTTCCCACCTTTTCTCCCTTGTTTCCATTCCTCTGCTCACACCTGTCTGGGAGCAGATAACAGGAGACCACTTTCTAAGCAGATGTTAACCTGAGAACAAAATGGCTGCACCCCCGTTGATACGCACCCATGTTTTTTACAACTAGTTCTTTTGGACACTCCTAATCAATCCTTGACTTTACATATACATTGAATAACAACATACTGATTTTGTGAAGCTAATTTCCTAAGAGAGTCTCTTTGTAAAAATTATCCTTGATCAAAATTGTAAAACAAATAGCTCATATTTATAAAGAAAATACTTCTAACGAAAGTCGTGGAACTCCTCGGACGTCCTATTATACTACTAAAAGCACAGGACACTTCATTTTACTAAGAAAGAGACTATTCCAATAGTTTATTTTCAGTCCTGAACCTTTCTAAAATTTGTGATATATAAATTTCATTCTGTTAGTGATAGTTTGGTACATTGGTCTAAATTTCAGAAATCCTCCAGACGATTCCACACAATTTTATAGTCACCTATTTCCCCACATTTTTTTCAATTTGATTTTTATTTCCCATTAATTTTTGCATGTGTGTTCTACCCCATTGTCAGTGTAATCTCCTCTCGATTATTACTTCTGTGTCACTATAGGCTTTTTTTGTGCATTCCAATTTTGTATCCTCTAAAAGGCATTTCTAATAGCTGACGGCCTTGAGAGCCTGATTTCTTATTTCCATTGGATTTTGCTCATGGTGGTTTGTCTTTCGGCATGTTGTGTAATTTTGGATTGTGAAGTCGTGTTTGCCTGAACCTTATATGTTAACTCGTTTTGAAGTTTTCAAAGCCAAATGGAGACTGAAGTTTAATCCCAAATGCATGAAGGTAGGCCTGTCCATGTGGAATCTCAGGGGAAGTTTTTATTTTCAAACACCCTGAATCTGTACGCCAAGACATACAGATCTCCTTGTGTTTCCTCTTTGTGGTGGGCAGCCCTTTTCTAGCCTTCTTTTCCACTGAGGGTGAGCAATTTATGTGGGACTTCAGTTCTAAATCTTTACCTTTCACAAGTTCAAGGCCTTGTTTCTTGTCCCCAGGCAGCCAGTAAAACCCAAGCTTTAGATAATGGAAAGTGGAAATCACTTTGAGGCCAACTGTACTTTCTAGGGTGTCAGCCTGCAACTGTGGGTTACTGCTTGCTTTTTAGTGTTGGCCCTTGGGAATTTCCTTTAGTTTTTTTTTTTTTTTTTTTTTTTTTTTACTGACCTCACCTATGCATTAGAAATGCTGGCTGTTATATTTAACTCAGTTTCCTAGGTATCCTGCAGGAGAAGTTTTGGAATTATTTTGCTTGCTACCCCTTTAAATTTCAAATCCTACCTACTTGTATTCCAGAATTTTCTCCTTATCTCATCCTGAAGCAATGTAATAATAAAACCTACTGTTTATTGAATGCCTTTTATGTGCCAAGTGCTTTACGATCTGTGATCCTATTTTGTTGTCATCTTTACTCTAACACTAATTGTTCTGTAGCCAGGACCTGGTATGTTATTCTCTCTGTTTAACCCTGTGTGTATCCTGTATGTGGTGTGATATTGTGATTTAAAATAAAAACATATAGATTTGGTCTTAATCCCCACTGAGCTCCTAAAACCCCTGGAATTTCCTAAGTGATAATAGAGTTAAAAATGTCTTTTGTTATATTAATGAGGTGACATTTGGACCTCACCTAAGGATGAGGGTAGGTTGCCAGGAGAACCAACCTGTGATTAGAAGGTTGAAACTTTCATTCCCATTCCCTTGGCCTCTGGGGAGGTGACAGGGGCTGGAGGTTTAATCACTTGTCAGTGGTGAAAGATTTAATCAATTACACTTATGATACGAAGTCTCCACAAAAACCCAAATGGATGTTGTTTGGAGGGCTTCTGGGTTGGTGACCACATGGAGATTCCAGGCGAGTGGCATACCTAATAGGGCTTGGAAGTTCTGCGCCCTTCGCCCATGCCTTGCCTGAAGCATCTCTTCCAACTGGCTGTTCTTGAGTTATATCCTTTTATAATAAACCAGTGATATAGTAAGTAAAATGTTTCTCTACATTCTGTCAGCCACTCTAGCAAATTAATTGAACCCAACATTGTAACTTGCAATCTGTAGCTGGTGTCAGGCAGCACAGGAAACAACCTGGATTTTCGATTGGCACCTAAAGAGGGAGGGACAGTCTTGTAGGACTCAACCCTTAACCTGTGGAGTCTGGTGCTATCCCAGGGTAGACAGTGTCCAAGTTGAGTTGGATTATAGGACACTCAGCTGGTATTGGAGATTTTCTTGGCGGTGTGGCAATCTCCCTCTCTCCATGTTGGAATTGAGTGCAGAATCTTAGTTGGTGATCAGAAGTGGGATCACAGTCAGAATATTAGATATGGTCATCATGATATGTAATTATTTGTCTGCTTTCTTATTTTCCTGTTCCACTAAAATGTAATTTCATAAGGATTGGGACTCTATCCTGTTTTTAATTGAATTTCTAGTGTCTATGTGACTTGCTCCTTGTGAGCACTTGAGAAGTACTTGCCATATAGATGGACATAATCTATGCTGTAGGTAACATTTTGCCCATTTTCAGATGAGGACCTGGGCCCAGGGAAGTAAAGCAACTTGTCTGAGGTTACAGAGGTAGTCATGTGGTAAAGATTGGATGCTGAAATCAATCCCCTCAGCCATTTGGGAAGCTATTTCTTTCACTAGTTTCTGGGACGCCAAGGTGACTAGCTAAATTATGAAAGTGGTTTGATTAAATGATAATTGAAATAAATTCTTCACATCATTAATTTCAAATTATATTTAATTTTAATACTCTTAGATGATTTATATTATATAGAATTAAGGAAATTTCATAGAGTCAGCATGACAGAGTAAAACTTCCAAGACCTATTGATTATACTTCATGCAAATTCTGTCTTATTTCTTATTTCAGAATTAAGAAAATATTTCTTAATTGTCTTATTTCTTATATCATTTGTTTTACAAAGTATATTTTTAAGTTCTCACCCCATTCAAGAGAAATATTAAAAATTGCTGTGCTTTATTTCTTCCCTTCCCTACTTTTCTAATTCCTTGATATAAAAAAAATCAACTTTTTACTAAGTTGATTATAAAAATCAGTTTATTATATTTTTAAAAATATTAATAAGAAGTAGCAAGTTAAAAATGTCTTATTCCTAAAAGTCTCTAAAGATTCTAAAATAGATAAAAGTTGCCTTTCTTAGACTAATCTACTGCAGTTTTCTATTTATGGCGATATTTCTAAACTGGAGAATATTTTCTGCAATAGAGGCTAAAATGTCATACTGGTGATCAAAGTCAAGTGAACATTGCAAAGAATATCCATAACCTGAAGAAAATATGCACCCAAAATGAGAGCCTCACAATAAAGGAGTAGATACTGCACGCTGAGTAGAAAGGCCATTTTGCATCTTTTCAGGATAGGTCTGTCTGTAAGAAACTGTAGGGTACCACTGCTGTGGCTCATCCTCAGAAGTTGAAATAAATGAATGGATGTGCTCTCTGGGTATAAAG
Organism: Pteronotus mesoamericanus; assembly: GCF_021234165.1. Lineage (NCBI taxonomy): Eukaryota > Metazoa > Chordata > Mammalia > Chiroptera > Mormoopidae > Pteronotus > Pteronotus mesoamericanus. The sequence continues at coordinate 10,775,169 of NW_026555310.1, forward strand.
ACTTTGACCTATCGTGGCTTCTTCAGTTTTGTGCTATGAAAAAAGTGACTCTTGTGGTCTCAAAGAGTAGTTTCTGTAGGATCTGGAAAACGTTCTTATACTTTCCATGGTAAATTTAAAAATGTTGTCTACAGGGTTCTATATTGTACAGCTGGAAGCAGAAATCCGAGCTGATTTCATATGGAACCTCAGTTATTGGGTGGGTTCCCATGGTGGCATGTGCCGAGAACAGCTTTTTAATCTTCATGGTCAGAGCGTGGGTTTGTTTATGTTAGGTTACAAATCAATGCCATTTTAACTTCACAATGGAATACAAGATGTTTTGGTGGTACGGATTTGTTTTTAATACACATGGAGTTGTAAAAGTTAATATTTAGGGGAAATAACCAATCACAAATAGAGCAGTTTTGAGTGAGAGTATAATTTCAATATGCTTATTAATTTCTATGTACAGCTGAATGTAGAGCATGATATCATTGTGAGTGCCTAGAAGGCAGGGTCATTTCTTCTTCATTTTTTTATCTTCTCCCTCCTGCCATGCCTAGTCAGAGCTGTAGGAAGGTCTTTGGAGACATCCCCCCGAATGATCACAGACAAGCCTCTGCTTGAGCGTGTTTCCACACCAGAACTCCCCGCCATACCTGACAGCCTGCTTCGGTTTCGGTTTTGCTTTTGACAAGCTGAGGCTGACTCTTTGTCTTCTCCGCAGTGCGCCTGCCCGTGCTCTCCCCTAACTTCCCTGTGCCCCGTCTGTCCTCTGAGGCCTCACAGAACAAGTCTGATCCTTCTTCCCTATCAAAAGCCCTTTTGACATTTGAAGACAAATACAAGGACACAAAATTTATGACAAACACCACACCATGAAGTCAGATTCTGACTTTTTTCCCTTTTAGGACTTGGATTTTGAAGAAGTTTGTTTTATGGGTTACTCCCTCACTCATTTGAATCATATTGGTCTTGTAGTCAACAAAAACCCGTATGTCTTTTGCACATGCTCCACCCTGTCCTACAGTAGTTAGATTTTGAAATTTGCATTTATCCCTGTTAAATTTCTTCTATTTAGCCTATCAGAATTCTTGGCTTACCAGAATTCTTATGGGTTCTTGTTATATAGTATAATGTCACCAGTGGGCCTCTCAAGTGCTTTTATGGCTCCCACCTCACACACTCTGCTCCATACATACAACCAGGAACGTGATTCTGGGAACAGTCTACGCTTTATCTCAATTTGAGTCATCGCACATACTGTTCTGTAACACTTTCACCTTTTTTTTTTTTTAATTCCTGTTAACTCTTTCTTATTCTTCAAGGTTCGACTGGCTTTTCCAGGACCCTTTTATTGCTGGCTGAGGGAGCCCACCCCTGAGCTGCCCTACTGCTCTAAGTTTATGCCAGTCCTGGCACTCATCAGACCACATTTTTAGCAGTTCATAGGCTTGACTTCTTTTGTTCACTATCCTATAAGATTCTTGAGTGCAGAAATATATATAGATATTTTTTTCAACATGTTACCTTCAGTGCCCGGCACAATGCTTGACATAGAGTGGGTTTTTACTGTATATTTTTTGAATAAGCAACTAAATGAGTCAACTGGCTTCACTGAAGTCACAATAAGCATGGGTACAGGACCAAGGAAATTGTCCTGGGATGCACACTAAGAAACCCTGCTCCCACACTTCATAATCTGTCCTTCAGGCTGTGGTCGGTTGCCCAGTTTTGGACCCCCTGTGCCGAGTCACTTCCAGCCCATGTCTCTTATTGCTTCTTATCTTGAAGGGAACCATGAAATATCATGAGACTCTGTCAAATGCCATCCTGAAATTCAGAAGCATTGGGCACATGGCCTCTCACTTGATCTATCAATCCCAGAAAGGAAACACTTGTGTTAATCTTGAACCATCATGGTATTTAATTCTTATATCCAGTTTTTCATTTGTCTTTCCTGTATAATTTATACAATGCCCTATCTTATCTCAGTTTTCTGCAGATTTTCTTTGAATTTTCAAAACATCTTTAGTAAATGTAGAATACTTGATTTTTTAAAGAAATATTAAACACATCAGAACTGTCACTGATCCTTGTTTATTAACTCACCTTACAACCCCATTTCTTAAAGTGAAACTTAAGTTTATTTATAATTTAATGGAGCCTAGAAAAGGGAATTAAACTTAAGTACATGAATGGCAGGCAGTTCCCCTGCATTATTGCTTATTCCTCACACAACAATACTGCAAAGCAGATATTATTAATCCTGCTTCATATAAGGGGAAAGTAGGTCATGAAGCATGGAAGAGACAGAATTGAGATTGAAATTCAGTCAGGCTCATGTCGAAGACAGGGAACCCTGTGAGTGTGATAAAAGCTGCAGCTCCCTCCCCAGTAAATGCACATAAGCCACAAATCAGTTGGGGTTCTTTGTTGTGAATTGCAGCAGCAAATCTAGTTTTGAAATAGGAAGGGAGGCTTTATGCCTTTAAGGTATCTGTAGCCTGCAGAATCGCTGGGACAGCTGTGGAACCAGGAATGACATTAGTCAGCCAGGAAGAAATGCCCAAACTCACCCCCCAGAAGTGACTTTTGAGGAGCCAAACCCTAGAAGCTACAATTCGCACTGCTGTTTCTGGAATTCAGTGCTGTTGAAACCTCTGCCGCCACATCAGCCTCGTAAACCTGGCTCCGCAGCAGCAGTCACTGAGGCCTGTTGACACGAAACACAGGGACTCTGCAGCCTCCACTGTCACTGTGTTGACACTGCAAACTGGCCAGCTTCATGGGCCTGTCACCTGTGCAGTTGCACAGGGCCCTGTGCTCAGAAGGGCCCACACTTGCTTCAGTGTCCTATTGTCACCACTTTGAAATTCTAAGTAATTTTTGAACAAGGGGATCCACATCTTCATTTTGCCCTGGGCCCTGCAATTAGGTAGGCAGCCCTGAAGGCACACTGTGTCTCATAACACCCGTCGTTGACCCTACATGGACACTGCTCATGGGCACCTGGAACAACCACCACGGTCATGACATTGGCACCAGAACATGTTCCACTACCTCTGGGATTGCCGTCGTGGCGATGCTAGACACGTGTCACCCTGCAGCCACCCCGCTCCTTCCCAGAGGGAGAGACAAGATCCACATGACACAGATTTTGTGTGAAGGTGAGGGGATTCCTGAATTTCCAGAGGACTTTCTGTTGGGAGAGCATGCGCTGTCTGTGGAACGGCGACATGCTGAGAGACGGTTAGCTAGGACGCGGTTGGGACTGGAGATTTGGGAGCCAGCAACATTGGGGCAGCAGTTGAATTATGTCAACAAATATGTATCGAGTATCTACCCATGCTGGATGCTCTGCTAGGCATGCAGGTAAAAGGATGAACACCAGACCAACCAGAGAAGACACTCTGATACTAATGATTAAAAGGATATGCTTATACATGTAAATGCAACTTTCTAATTTTTTAGAAATTGAATTATAACTCTATCACCGACAACTGAAATCTGTTAACTGGAAATCAAAAATAGCAATGTCACTTAAAAATGTTGTGGGGTATTTAAAAATATGGCACTTAATTTATACAGGAATTGAAAAAGAAAGCCAGGCCTGTCACATTTTGACAGGCATAATCACTTACCCTTTAATGCAGACAGTAACCTAACAGCAATATTCGAATAGTGTCTTGGTGCAGGTGTTGCTAATTAGCCATTGGATTAGGCTGAATTGGATTTTCTTCTTTTACCTATGCATAATGTTTGTGCAAAATGCAAATGCGAGGGGTAAGCTGAAATGTTTAACCGCCAACCAGAGCTTATAGATTGACCTTGAAACAATGAGAATTTTGAATTGGGCTATGATCATAACTTGCTTGTAATTTAGAGCTCAGTAAGATTCCTGATTCTCCCAACTGTCAAGGTTTGGCCTCAAACAGGAAGTTAGGGTAATTTGGGTTCTGGCCAAGTAACTAGGTGAGAAAACAGAAGTCATTTCTTATTTGCTCTTTCTAAGCATTTCCAGTAGTTGGACTGCTCTGGGAGAAATGGCAGCAATTACTAGTATAATTAGAGATCATTTCTTTGTTTTTCAGCAAATATGTATTGAATGCCTATCATATTTCTGCTCTCAGCATGTAGTAAGAATGATATAAATATTTGTCAAATGAAACATAATCAATTGAGAGTCAGGAAGCTTTCCGTGAGTAATTTGCAAACTTTGAATTCACCTGTAGTGAGATAATTATTTCAGTTTGTGTGACTGAAATGTGGAAGAGATAGTCATGACACCCACCAAATAGTTCATTTTATTCTCCTACATTTTTAAACCACTTTAAAGTTGGGAGAAAGCAAATACTAGTTCTGGCCAAGAGCTATAAAGCTCCTCCTGCACTGAGGTGGGAAGCCCGGTGATTAAGGGGGGAGGCTATAATGTCCGAATGAGCAGTTGGAAGGGAGGTGGTGATACTGTGTGGAGCAGAAGCTTTGCTGACCCCTGTAGGACACGCCACGTGGGTAAGAAATAAACTCTTGCTATTTTATGAGAAATCGAGAGATTTTTCTTACTTTAGTAAAGGGCTTTGGGGTTGTTTTTAAAAAACACTATATTATCTAATCTTTCCTGATTAATGCAAGAACTACTGTGCACTTTCTTTTAGAGGATTTTTTTGTTGTTGTTGCAGCATTGTCTATTGTAACAAAAGTCTGTAGTTAATTAAACAACTGTTGCTAATAGGTAGCTTAGATAAATTATAGTATCCCTAACCATAGAATATCAAGCAGCTTTTTAAACTAGTGTGCTAATATGGAATTATTTCTAAGCTAATTTTTTTTATGATAAAAAAAGATATAGAACAGTGCTGATAGCTTCAATTACTATAAAAATGAATGGATCTATCTACCTATCTATCTGTTGTCTATCTAACCTGAAAACACAAACAAACATATTTATTCTTTTTTATTGTGGTAAAATATATATAACACAAAGTTGAACCATTTTTGAATTGTGCCGTTCAGTCGCATTAAGTACATTCACATTATTGGGCAACCGTCCCCATCATCCATCTCTTTCTCAAATGGAAATTCTATACCCATTAAAAAATAACTCCCTGTTTCCTCCTTGCTCCTGCTCCTGACAACCATCATTCCTCTTTTCGTTTCGATAGTTGATGACTCTAGGTACCTCATGTGTGTGGGCTTATGCAGTGTTTGTTCTTTTGTGACTGGCTTATTTCACTTAGCATAATGCCTTCAAGGTTCATTCATGTTGTACGTGTTTTAGAATATTCTTCATTTTAAAGCCTGAATAATAGCTCTATTTTATGTATATATGACATTTTCTTTATCCATTTACCTGTTGATGGGTACTTAGGTTTGCTTTTACCTTTTGGCTATTGTGAATAATGCTGCTACAACCATGGGCGTATAAATATCTGTTTAAGACCCTGCTTTCAGTTCCTTTGGGTAATACCCAGACTTGGAATTGCTGGACTATATGGTAGTCTGTGTTTAATATTTCAAGGAAACTCCATAGTATTTTCCATAACAGCTGCACAATTTTACATTCCTACCAATAGTGCACAAGGGTTCCATTTTTTCCACATTCTCACCAGTGCTTGTTATTTTCTGGTTTTTGTTTCCTTTTTGATGCTAGCCATCCTAGTAGGTGTAAAGTGGTAGCTCATTGTGGTTTTGGCTTGTATTTCTCTAATGATTTTTCAAGATTCTATGTCTAGAGCATTTTAAATGCTAAATCATAATAGGAAATCTTTCTTGAATATGTTATTCAGCTATGGAAGGATAAATGATTTTTTTTGAAGATAAATCAGAAAAATTGCTTACAGTTAAAAAAATTACCTTTCGACCTGGGCAGATGCTTTTCCAAGGAGGAGATACAGAGGGCCCAGAGACATTTGAAAGGATGCTCGGCATCACTAGCCATCAGAGAAATGCAGATCAAAACCACCATGAGGTACCACCTCACACTGGTCAGAATGGCCATCATAAACAGATCAACAAACAACAGGTGCTGGCGAGGCTGTGGAGAAAAGGGAACCCTAGTGCACTGTTGGTGGGAATGCAGACTGGTGCAGCCACTATGGAAAGCAGTGTGGAATTTCCTCAAAAAGCTGAAAATGGAACTGCCTTTTGATCCAGCGATTCCCCTGCTGGGACTATACCCTAAGAATCCCAAAACACCTATTCAAAAGAACCTATGCACCCCAATGTTCATAGCAGCACAATTTACAATAGCCAAATGTTGGAAGCAACCTAAATGCCCATCAGTAGATGACTGGATCAAAAAACTATGGTATATTTACACAATGGAATACTGCGCAGCAGAAAGAAAAAAAGAACTACTACACTTCGTGACAGCATGGATGGAACTCGAGAGCATTATGCTAAGCGAAATAAACCAGGGGGCAAAAGACAAATACCGTATGATCTCACCTATAAGTGGAACCTAACCAACAATACAAAGATGCAAGGAAAATAAGACCAGCAACACTGGAAGGAAAAGAAACGAACAGAGACAAGAGGGATGGAGGGAGGGGAGATGGGGGAAAAGGAAGGGAAGGGGAAGGCCGGGGAACATGTAGCAAGGTCTCATGGACAAAACCAAAGGGGAAGGATTGAGGGAGGGAGGGGAGTAGGGGGCAGGGGAAAGTGGTGGGGGGAAGGCAGAGACAAATATATTTGAAAAAATAAAAAAAATATTTTCACTTCAAAAAAAAAAAAAACCCACATCAATCAAAATCTTTATTAGGTTAAAAAATTTTATCCTCCTGGAACAGAAAAAGCATGTAAGTGGAAAAATAGGTAAATTTCAAATAAAATCTAGGGTTTAGTTAATAGCGATGTACCAATGTTAATTTCCTAGTTTTGACACATGTCCTATGGTAATCTAAGACATTAATAATTGAGGAAATTGGGGCATATATAGGGATCTCTCTGAACTCTTTGCAACTTTTCTATAAAAGTGGAATTAGTTCAAAATAAAAAGTTTATTTAAAAATAATTACCTTTCCTTTTTCACCTTCAGATGCAGAATAATGGCTGGTATTTGAATAATTTTCATTTGCAATTTTGACCAATGAAGTTTCTCACATTTTCCTCAATATTTGAGTGGTACCATTGTGCAGTGGTTAAAAGTATAATTTCTACAGCCAGTCTATTTGAGTTCAAAGCCTGGCTCTCCCACTTAATAACAGTGTGACTTTGGACAAGTTGCTTCATCTTTCTGTGCTTCATTTTTCTCGACTGTGAAGTGAGGATAAGATTTGTATCCCCCTCAGAGGGGCGTTGTGAAGATTAAATAAGTAAGTATGAAAAAATATTAAAAAATCACTTGGAACAATTTTGGGAACATAGTAAACACTAAACATATTAGTGAGTAGTATAGTTAAATTATAATACCATGATATAAACAGTATCGCATATGTTTATATGTATTTGGAAAATACATTGACACTATTATTTAGATCTCAAGCAAGGGACTACAATGGTCTATTCATTATGGCTTCTGGAGAAGAGTGTATGGCTTTGAACAGAAGGGTTTATCTGGTCGTGTTAGTCAATAAAAAGTAGTTGAAAGTCACCTTTAGTACTTCTCTTAAAAGTAACTAATCTTTTGACACCATGGGGCCTTCAATCAATGGTTACAGATCAATATTTTCTATACACGGTTATTGTTTCCTTTCACCTTACACACTATGGTCTGAAAATCAACACACTGTAGACTGAGAAAATCAATGGGGTACATTTGTGGTCTCAAGAACCCTGGATAGGAGACATATGTCCTTTTGGAAAACACATACAAAGGAAATTATGTAAGCACTTTCTCAGAGGAATCCTAAAGTAATCACTGGGTGAATTTGTGATCCAGCAGGCTTTTCCTCAATTACACGGAGAGAGCACATCAATTCATTTACCTTGCAATAAAACAGGCTATCTCAGGCATCCAAATAAAGACACACAAATTGCCCCTGTTAGAGTAATTGGCTCTGGTGGGCCCAGACACAGGATTTTACAAACTGCTTCTCATTTCTGGCCCATTTGGCTTGATTTTCACAGACAATCATTACTTACTCCTTGGAAAGCACTCTTACTTCAGCAGTCTGAAGGCAACACGTCCGGATGGTTTTGAGCTTTCCGTGTTAGGGGAACCAGATGAATTACTATCTAAAGCTAATTCACATCATGAATCATGTCTCTGTAACAACATGCACCCCTTCTTGGGGGAATGAAGAAAGGACTGCCTTGGTTTCAAAGTCAGGGCCTCCCGTGTGTATTGGTAGGCCCTTACACTAGGACTTAGCCCTGCGAGAGCTTTTAAGAAAGAAACACTTTTCTGTGGTTTGCATGGGGAGTGGAATTTAATGCTGTGCTTTCTGAATCCCTAAATGCTACTCACTGGATGAAGTCTGTGCCGCAGACTTCATCCAGTGAGTAGATATGCTACCAGGTTTTCTCAAGTAGATGACCACTCCCTTCAAATAGGAGAAAACCAGAGAGGCAGAATTTGAACGTTCAGGAATATTGAAGATGGGTTGCTTATATTGTCATTTGCAAATTAGAGTCACACAATTAAGATAGAAAACTTATTCCCACTCCATTTTGTAGTTGTCATCTAGCATTGGATTTAGCCAAGGCTCTGCCACATTCTAGCTACGGCTGGGCAACTCATTCATTCAATAGTTTATTTATTGTGTGAATACTTTGTATGTTGAGGGGGAACTAGGTGCTGCGGATACAGTAGTGAACAAAACAGTATTTGGTTCCATATGAATTTTATTATCTAGTTGGGGAGAGTGGGAGTGTCCTGGTCTACTTAGGTTCCATAACAAAATACCATAGACTGGGCTTAAACAACAGAAGTTAATTTTCTCATGGTTCTGGAGGCTGGGAAGTTCAAGATCAAAGTACAGGCAGATCTTGGTGTGATTTCTGGCTTGTAGACAGCACTCCTTCTCAGGAAAAGAAGAAAGAGTTGTCTTGGTTCAAAAGCCAGGACCTTGCATGGTGGAGAGAAAAAGAAAGCAAACTCTCTGGTGTCTCGTCTTATAAGAACATTAATACAATTATGAGGACCCCAGCCTCATCTAAACCTAATTACCTCCGAAGGCTCATCTCTAAATATCATCACACTGAGGGCCAGAGCTTCAGCCTGTGAACTTTGGAGGGACACAATTCAGTCCACAGTGGGATTCCATATAAATTACTAAAGAAGTTCATAATAGGTCCAATGGTGATATGCACTATTGAGAAAAATAAAGTAGGTAGGAGAGTACTTGCAGGATTGCTGTTTTACATGAGGTGATCAGGACAGGCCTTTCTGATAATGTGACATTGTAAAATATTTGACTTTACTCTGAGAGAATGGAGTGTCATTGCAGAATTCTGAGCAGGAGTGGTATGGTCTAACATGTTTCAGATGGATCCCTCTGCCTGTGGAATTGGAAATAGACGTGAATGGGTTGGCTCAGGGGGGCATTTCAGAAATCCAGATGGAAGCTTGTATTAGACTACGGAGGTGGAGGTAATGAGATGTGGTAAGATAACATGTACTCGATATTTTGAACATAAGGATGAGAGGGTTTGGCAATGAATTAGATTTGGGATGAAAGAGAAAAATCAAGATGACTGTTGATTTAGGCAACTGAAAAGACAGAGTTGCTATTTATTGTGATGGGGAGACTGAGGGAAAAGTTTTTCTTGGGGGTAATCAAGGTTTTGGTTTGTGCTACTGGACATTACAGCAGAGAAATCAAGAGGCACTTGACTACATGAGTTGAGAGTCTAGGGGCAGGGTCTGAGATACATATTCAGGTATATCACCAGTACAAAGATGTTATTTAAAGTCATAAGAATGGATAAAACAAGAAAGAAGATTCTAGGACCTATCTCTGAGAGATGAAGAGGAACTATTAAAAGAGACTGAGAAGGAGAAACTAGGTAAAAGGGGATTCCATAGATGATTCTAAATTAAAATTGGGCAAGAGAGAGCTTGCATAGAGATTTGGAGGGTGGAAGTGGAAGCAAAAGCCATTATTCACAGGAAGTCATGGCTGCCACACCCAGTGGCTTTGCAGATTTCTCCAGAGCTTCCCCTTGACAGTTGTGATGGTGCAGTGGTTTTTCAGGCTCCCCTGTGAGGTCGGGCTCCTCCTCGTCCTCCAGGGCTTTAGTGTTAGCCAAGGATGTTAGTGACTATTTTCCTTCTTTTCTAGCTGCAGGCTTGAACTCCTATGTCGAACTGCTTATCTCTTAATACTTGTAGTAGCTCTGTTTTCTGACCAAATCCAGAGTCATGTATTCTGCTTGGAAGTTGCTGGAGTTACTTCAAAAATCTTAGATGCTTCCCAGACTAATTAGAAAAACAGTGAAGTCCCAGAAGGCTTTTTGTAAATTTCTCTTTTATGTTGCTTCCAGAAATTCTGAAATGGGTCAAGGAAGAGCACTAAATAAGGAAACCTGAAGGCTCCATACACAATAAATTCTGTTAGAGGTAGAGGTCTCTCTACCCCGGAGAATTCACTCATTTCCCTTGTTTCTGGCAAGCTGGACATATAATTCTAGTGATACAGTAGGGCTACAGTTTGATTGTGAACTAAACTTGATTTCACAGAAAAGTTTAAATTCCTTTTCTCATTAATATTGTGATTTTTCTTATCAACAATTAAAGCACACTTGACTATTAAATTTTCTTTCTGTTGTTCCAACAAAGTACAAAAATTGGGCTTCCTGTTCTCATATCACCATAATGAAATTAAAGTCTCACTATATCTCATCCCATTTCCTATGAGTTTTTCAGTCATAGCTAGAGAATTGGTTACATCTTAGATACTAAGTTATGCCCAGTTGTACCCCAGATCTCTACTCTACAACTTTTTTTTTTTAACATTTTTACTTTTCAATTGCAGTTGACATCCAATATTGTATGAATTTCAGGGAGAATTTTTACAAAGGAACCTTTTCATATGCCACAGTTTTCTAAAGACTCAGAGGTCACGAACACATAAAAATGTTGCATTTCCCCCATATCAACAGACTTTTAAAAATACAACAAAATCCACAGATCAAACTGAAGGTAGAAGCTTATAATTTGAACATCTAGTCTCTTACCGTAGCCTAAACAGGAAATGATCTAAGAATCTAATTATACTATATCTGTACTCACATTAATCTTGTCAACCACAGCCATGACAGAAACTTAATATTCTGTTGGGGAGGAAGTAAACGGAAGAAATGGTAAAGAGAAAATGGAAAAGTGTTATGCCCTTAGCACGGCCATAGTGCCAGTTAAGCCATGCTAGGTGTACACAACACAGGGTCAATGAACTTAAAATTCAACTAGAAGAGAGATAACACATAAGAGAGCATACTATACAAGGTATTCTGCACCTAGGCGTTTTTCTTTCTTTTTTTTTTTTTACTATAATAACTTGCAGATTATTCATATTGATACAAATAGAGATGCATCAGTCTTTTGACAGCTGTATAGTATTTCATTGTTTATATGTGTCATAATTTATTTAACAAGCCCCTCACTGAGTGATACTAATCATGAGGTCTGGTTACCCTGGCAACAAATTCCTATCCTTGTATGTTTTCCTAGTCACCTAATGAACATATCAAGGCACTTTGCTCTCTCTCATCACTTAGAAAATTCCAAGGGTTTTAGAAGCTCTGTGTTAGAAATGGGGATGAAGACCAAATCTATATATATTTTTTCAAGTCCATATTTCTTATTTTAAAACATAATATCATAATTGCCAAGGACTGACTCTGCAATGACTGGAGACAGGGAGCAATTCTTCAGGGCTGGATGGGAGGCCGGATATCATCCAGTCAAAACCTGTACTGTGTGAATGTTAAAGAGAAAAACACAGGCTCGAAATGATATTGCTTGTACTAAATCTCATGATACCAAACGTAGACTTAATACCTGACCTAACTGCAGTTTTAACCTTCATCAGAAATGTAATCTTAATCGATCAATGTGGAACTTTCTGGTTTAGCACCGGTAAGGCATCTGTCACCCGGACCCTCACAATGCCTCCCTCCCAGAGCCAAAGGAAGAAGAGACGATCTGCATGTAAAGCCCTCGTTGGGCCTTTCACCCCAGAAGAAGATGTCCTGGCCTAAGAATAACCCTTTCCTCTTTTGCTAATAGCTCCCTTGCCCTTCCTGTAGAAAACTTCCATTTTATGCAAACCCTTCAAATTGCTAGATGGGAAGCTGTCTCACTCATGAATATCTTAATAAAGCCAATTAGATCTTCAAATTTACTTGGTTGAATTTTTTTTTAAACACGGAAACAAAAGTCCTGGCGAGCTGAAGTCAGTGATAGAAGCAGAATCAGGAGCAGAACAGGCTGGAGAGGACTGGACTCCAGCAGACAGCTGGGGCATGTCTTATGCTTGGGGAACCAATGCATATTTTTGGGTGGTGGGATAGGGAAATGAAATATTTAACAAAAAGTATTTATTATTCATTATGGGAAAAATAATGACTCTTTTTAGTTTAGTTTATGGCTTAGTATTGTTTTAATTTTTAATTACATATTGGTGAGGGGTTTCCATTCATGATTTATGGCCTCTGTAGGTTCTGTTTAATCCTGAAATATAGGTCTCTTGTGTCCTAGTTCTTTCTTTCTTCCTCCTCAACATGTCATCTTTGTTTGAGCTCCATTGGACATTATGATATACTAGCAAAAAGGATATTTCTGGCACTTCAGTATTTATTTTAATTTTAAGTCAAATAAACACTGAAATATACATATTATACATAATTTATTTAAAACAAAATTTCAGAATTACTGAAAAAAAGTCAGTGGGACTAAAATCTTCACACATTTCAAAAATAAACATTATAAACCTAAAACACCTCAAGTAAAATACAAATCTATGAAATTAGATAAACATACATTATAACAGTATAAATTATTGAGATGAAATATATAAAATAATTTCTTACTAAAATGGTCTTTTTATGAAATGAATAAAATTAGTCACAAATGTAAAGTCAAATATTCGATATAATTTATAGTTCTTTTAAGAAGTACCAACTTAAAAAAATGGTCAATGTATCATCATTCAGTTAAAAGCATATTTTTGTACAAACGTTTCCAGCTGCTGACAATGTTCTTTCTGAAGCTAAAAGCGCACTCCAGACTTTTACTTTTGACTCCTTCATCTTCAAATAACCCCAGCTCTTTGAGGAGTACTTTTTGAAAATTTGCATACTCTTTTTTTTCAGAGTGTCAATCTTTTTATTTTGGTAAACTGTAATATTTTGTTTTGAAGCAAGCATTTCAGGTTTTCCTTCGTCTTTTTCAGTTTCATCATTTAGAGACTGAGATTGAGGGATCTTTGTCAGTTTTAATACTGACACTTTCATATTTTACTTGTTCAGAAAGTCTTTGAATTGGAATAAGTTTCATGCTTTAAGTCTCATCCTTTCAGCAGAAGCTTTGGAATGGCACATCTAGTTGCTTATTGGAATGCTTATGGGTGTGGTTTTGCCTGGATGAAAAAAATGAACATAAGTTTGTATCATGGCATAAATTGAACCATCAAGTCATTGATCTTTGAATACATAAATGATTCAGATTTCACAATCTTTCACATACTATCCAGAACTAAATACATATTTCAGTACTTAAAAATTGCATAATATATCAGAATATTAGAAACGTTGTCACAAACAGTAAGTATTATAATGTCACTTTTCGATTCTTCTCTTCTTTTTCTTCTTCTTCTCCTTGTCCTCCTCCTCTTCTTCTTCTTCCTCTTCTTTTCCTTCATCTTTCCACTTCCTGAGCTTGCAATTCAGGTTTGTAAAATAACATCATGTGCACCTGCATTGTGAATTATGCGGACTCTCATGAGTTGGCCTGGGCTTAACTTCTTTTTATTTCTTTGAGGAGGAGCTTTCTTACTTTCAAACAACTGTCTTAAAAATAAACTTTTGCAACAGACCATGTCTATTAGTTGATGTATGAAGATGTAAATTTTATATGTAGTTCTTATTTATGTTAAAACAAGAAAAGTTTGACAGAGACTTAATTACTAAAGAAGGAGGAGAAACTAAGTATTAACACCCAAATTGATAGTCCCTATTGGAAATGTGTTTGAATGTGTGCATCTTGCTAAGTGATGTCCAACTTAGTTTTGTCCAACTTCGTGTTACATAAGCATGATCATATTCATAAACACATTCTGAGAGGTTAAAAACTGCACTCCCAAGGATTTTATTTCTTAGTCACATCCACGTTGGTGTGCCTTTTCTTGAGTCTCCTAAGTATTTACTAAGTAGTGTGCGAATTGCTTTATTTTAGGTAAAAATAGTCAAGTAGCAGCTGGTTTTAGGGCTCAGTCTGTAATTTATTTCATAACTATTTCTAGCATCTTTTTCTCTCAATATTTTTTGGGAATATTTGTGATTAAAAAAACAGCATTTATCTCTTGCTGTCACTCCTCCCTTGTTATAGAAATAGAAGCTTAATTAATAAAATCAACTGGAATCAGATGTTGGGAGAAGGGAGAGGCCAGAGGAAGGTGTCTCTGGGTCTCCCTGTCCGGGTCGCAGCTGTGGTAGCAATGCAGAGCCTTCGGGGTGGCTGTGTGGTAGGTAATGGTTCGGAGATATTATGGCTCTCCTGGACGTCTTCACCATTGTTTTGTTTTTTCTGATATAACACACCAGCCCCAAATCATCCAAGCTAGAAAGCCAATATGTAGTCCTAACCGGGGCTTCTTCAGTCGCAGTTCAAAGAGTCCCAGTGTACCACTGTTAGCACTGAACATCGGTTTTGTTAAAATAGAATTACATACTGAGTCTAGTTAAGAAAAGACCAGTAAACTTGATGAAAAGTTTCAGCTTTTTTTTTTTTTGAAAACATGACTACACTTGAATCAATTTCTTTAAATTTCATTATGTTACTTTAAAAAAATACTTATCTTAATAACTCAAAAGGTGCTGTTTCTTTTGTAACATTGTTTGATACATTTTCCCTAGTCAATAGTTCCTAGAGTGCATGGCATTAATTTTATGATGAATAACTTATGACGAATGCAAAGGAAGGCATTGTAATTAAGGTCGGATGCTTTAAAAAAAAATGTATATTGTCCTGGACAGTGTGGCTCACTTGGTTGGAGCATCATCCCGTACACCATAAGGTTGCAGTTTGATTCCCGGTCGGGGCACATACCTAGGTTGTGGATTCAATCCCTGGTAAGAGGTGCGTATGGGAGGCAACAAATCGATATTTCTCTCTCACATTGATGTTTCTCTCTCTCTCTCACTTCCTCTTTCTATAAAGTCAATAAACATATTTAAAAAATGTATGTTGTTTTATGAAACATACATTAAAATGCTCTAAGCTAGGTTTTAAAATTCAAATTTCATTTTTGTATGAGGCCCTTATGTAGAATATAAGACAAAAACAATCACAAATAATAAAGCATACTACAACAACTAGATTTCATGTATTCCTTTACAGTAGAGTCAGTTGATTTACAAAATGTAGTTACAGTCCCATTGGAAGGAATTCCTTTCCGACATAGTAGCAATTTCTTCGCAGCTCCCCCTGTATGGACAGCAGGTGGCGCTGCGCTTCCCCTTTTGTCTGCCTCGTCTGCTGGGCCGGGAACCCAACTTTGGCAGAGCTGAGATGAAGAGTGTAAACAACAGATTCAGAATTGGGTGAGCAACTGAAGCTACGCATTTAGCATTATAATTCACCTCGCTTCATATCAATTTGTGCTCTCGAGGTCATAGTTTTTGTTATCCTTGATGAAGGGTTTCTGGGTGTTGGATTAATCCTGTTCATTACGCTAAAGGAAAGGACTGCTCGTCAGGAGGAAGGACCAGATTGTTCCTGTGGCTGGTTGAAAGAATGTTTTCAGCAGCCCAGCAAACACCAAGAAACTGGAGCTCGCTTCTTCTGAGCAACCACTTGGTATTTAATAAGGGTCCTTTGGTGCTCAGGAGTGGGCTGCAAGGAAAAGATGAAACTTGTAACTTTGAGAAGTTTGTGGTTAGGCAGGTAAACCAGAGATTTTAGTAAAAACGACTTTCTGCCTCTTCATACTAAACAACCGCAGTTTCCGTTTGTTGTGTTCCAGCATTATTGTGCCAATTGCATCCAAGGCTCACCCGCAATCTCTCTTCTCTTCAAGTTTTTGGTTTGTCTGTTTTCTTCTTCCATGTCTGTTGCTTTAGCCAAATTTGTATTTGTTGACCTCAGCAAAAACATATATACTTAGCTTCATTTCCTTAAATAATTTAATAAAAGTGCTTTTTTTGTGTGTGTGAGAAAATGATGACAGTTCAGGTCAATAATCACTCAGTCTTCAGCTAGAGAAGATCGTAGAGATTATTTACCCAACTGGTTAAATAATATGGCGAGAGAGTGATGCGTGGAAATGTGCAACGACTTGCTCGCGTTCACAGAGAGGCGGAGTGAGAACCTGACCCGGGCTTCTTGAGTAGTCAAATAACCCACTTTACCTTACGCTCTATTGCATTTTAAAACAGGTGCAGATCAGAAATGTCAAGGTTAATTTGTGTCACTGACATGCTGATCATGGATGGATTTGGGCGGGTCACATTCATCACCCATGGCCATACATGCAAAGCCTCCCTCAGCGTTCCTGCCAGAGCCAGTGGCTCAGCACTCTGCTCCTGTTCCCTTTTGTACAAACCTGTGCCAAGCACGAGCCCCGCCGTGCTGGATTTTGTTGCCTCCCCAAGATTATGAAGTTGTTGGGAACTGGCATTTGTTTCACTCATGTTTGTTTCATCCCCTGTGCCTTGCATGGTGCCTGAAACCTCATCAGGATTCAAAATTGTCCAATGAATGAATGAAGGAATGAGTGCCATTTTTACAGCGATTACCCTGAGAATGGCAAACTGAGGTGGCAGGGGAAGCCCTCCCTGGGCCCCAAGCACATGGATAGGCTGGATAAAATGTAAGAGAAGCCTGTAACTGTGTAGCTGAGCTGGAAAGCAACACAAACTAGAAAAGAAATCTTCAAATGCTTAAAAAAAAAAAAATGCCAAGCCAAAATTCAGAGTGCTGCAGTGCAGAGAGGGAGCAGAAAAGGACATGTGTAAAAGACATTTACAACTAGATGAATATCATGTGAGTTTATATTCACAGACTCTTCCATGACAAGGAACCAATAAACCGAGCTACTTTTTATGTCCTAAAAAAAGGCCCTGGCACCAGGGCACAAAAAGTTGCTTAATTACCAGGTGCCTTGGGAACCCCTCCAAAAGGAACCACGTAAGCTGTCTTGGCAAGACATCCTCAGGATGGTAACTGACATTGAGACAATCAGTCAAGGAAGTCCGTGAAGAGCAGGGAACCCCAAAGTCCCTTTAAGCAATTGAGGTCTGTAAAGGAAACAGAGGGAGAACCATAAATTAGCCAACAGTTTGCCCAATAAATCAAGTGTCTCATTATAAGCATGGGTTGCCCTTATACCTCAAAAACATGTTTTTATGTTTGACATCTCAGTTTTTTTCCTCATTCATATGGTGGGAAGAAACTTATAATCACAAAATAAGATCCACAAGAAATTTCATGTTTCTTCATTTAAACTAAGTCTGCACAAAACAAGTTGTCCTTCAGGAGGTGAATGGATAAATAAACTGCAGTACATCCAGACAAGGGAAAATTATTCAGTTCTAAAAGAAATGAACTATCAAGCCATGAAAAGGCATGGAGAAGCCTTAAATGCATATTTCTAAATAAAAGAAGCCCATCTGAAATGGCTGCATACTATATGATTCCAACTGGATGACCTTCTAGAAAAGGTGAAACTCTGGAGAGAGTGAAAAGATCAGCGGGTAGGGGTGGAGGGAGAGATGAATAGGCAGAGCACAGAACATTTTTAGGGCAGTAAAAATACTTTGAACGATACCATAGTGGTGAATACCTCTCATTATATACATTTGTCCAAACCCATAAAATGCACACCACCAAGAGCAAATCCTAATGTTAACCATGGACTTTGGGTAATGAGCATCAGTTCATCAGCTGTAACAAAAGTGCCGCTCTGATGAGGGGTGCTGGTGAGGGGGAGGGTATGCACCTGCAGAGGCCGGGGGTATATGGGAAATCTCTGGACCTTCCCTGTATTTCTGGTATAAATTTTTAAATTGTTTTTAAAAATTATCTTAATTTAAAAAAGTGAAAAAAGAAAGCCCCCCAAAAAACACCCAACCATGTTGAGCTTATCTCCCAGGGTGAGCAAACAACTTACTTATAGGTATTACTCGGGCTCCTTCCAGCTCCCTTGGGTTGTACAAGAGCCCAGGAGTTTCAGTGGTGCCTTGTCTTGCAAGGAGGATGGTCCAGCCTCCATCCCGCATGGTCACAGCTGGCATCTGCACCGTCTAAGCCTTGTGCCTTAGAGGCAGGCAGCTCTGTGACTTCTGGACCAAGGCTGGGCCTGAGAACCTGGCCCAGCCCTGAAAGGCCCACCCTCAGGGGCCTGATCTTTGAGTCCACTTCTGTCCTCTGCAGCGTAGGTGCAGAGAAAGAAACAACACAGCGTTCTCTCTCGAAATATTCCCCTGCCCCATCTGCAGGATGGGGACAACCACATCTCTCCTGCCTCCCCATTTCTCGGGGATGCTGACAGGAGTGGGTGATGTGGGGTCTGTGAAAGCGCTTTCTCCCCTGGGCAGTGCTGGACGGTGGAGCAGCCGCAGCTCTGCCGGTGGTGCCGTGTGCAGGATGGGGCCCTGACACTGTCTCCCACGAGGGTTTTCCCTCCAACATCTGCTTCCTGGGGTGGAGCAGCAGATGAACTAGCTGTGTTCGTGGGTGTTCGGGGGTTGTGTTACCAAAAGCACAAGCCTTTAAATCTTAGAATTGCATTTTGTGAGTGAGAAGCCCTCATTAAGGAAGCATCTGAGACAGAGTCAAGTGGAGTGGACCCTGTGGTCCGGTCCCCAAAGTTTCTTATTCCGTGGCGTGCTGGCGTGCAAAGGGTGGGCCGGAGCTGTTGCCTGAGCTGCTTAAATGGTTCCTCCTGGACTTTGACTTCTTTGTGTTTTTCTCTTTTCTTTTCTTTCTCTTTTTTTCCCCCTTCTGTCTAACTGATCTCAAGTTTAGTCTGGACATGACGTGGCTGGTATGGGAGAGAATCCTGAGATCTGAAACCACAAGCGCCCCGCTCTGCCGCTTTCCTGCTGTGCAGTCGTGGCGAACCGCTCCGCTTCAGTCGATGTCCTTTTTCTCACTTACGAACTTCGGGCTACAATGCCGATCTCACGGTCCTGCTGAAAAGCAGAAGTGAGGTCATCTTCTGGGAGTGCACTGTGAATGTAGATTTCTTGTCAGGAATTAGTTAACATGGCTGATTGTGATTGTTTTTGGACTTGTTAGACCATTTTTTTCAGACGATTTGATAGATCATCTTTTTGTCCCTTACCCAAGAGTATCATGACCATAAAAAAAATATGTTAGCTTTCAAGTCCATGAAAAGGCTTTTTCTAAAGTGAAATTTCACATTTTGAGTCTCCTGTACTGGTTGGTGACCCTGGGAGCAGGGTTTAAGGGTCTCGTTAAAATTACCCTGGGAGTATAGACCTCCCCGGGGCTCTGCCACCTGAGGAAGAGGGGCTTTGATGGAGGTTCAAGCAAAGGGGTGCCCAGAGGTACACCTGGGCGCAGGCCTCCGGAGCAGGGCCTTTGGGATGGAGGTGAGGCCAGGAGTTCATGTCTTTGGAGATGTTTTCCTCCCTGATTGTTTCTCTTCCCTGTTAGCCCTGAGGAAGTGGTCATGAGACACGGCTCCATCTGCTTCCAACATGTGCAGGGGACTGGGAGTGACTCTGGCTCTCCAAAGCCTAGGGGCTGGATAACCACAGCGGGACATGCACGGAAGAGAGTGTCTTATTAATAATCACACGGGGATCGCCCCAGGCAGGCCCGGGCAGGGGCGCACTCTCTCCAGGGGTGTGGGTTCAGGAGGGCCTTCGTCTTAGTGCTCTCTTCATTGACATCTTTTTTTCTGAATATCTTTCCAAGGAGTGGGAGTTTTCAAGAGCTAAATTCAAAGGGTAGACCCAGAGGAAGAGGCCATCGAAGTGTCCTGGACTTTTTGGTCCAGGGACACGGGGGTTAGGCCTTTCATGTAAGGCTTGTGTCAATACTTAAGAGTGATGGGCGGTGACCATTTGACTGGCCTTGCCTTTGTCTTCCTCAGGGGCTCAGCCGGAGGGAGAGGCTGGCTGTGGTAGGAGGGGACCAGGGATCCTCCTTTCCATTCCATTTATCACAAGTTGTGCTGCGGACCCAAAATGAATCGTAATTTACACAAGCTGACCTTTATCGGATGCTTCCGGTGCAAGTTTGCTAAGCAGTTGCATGGGTTCTGTCACTTACTTCATACTCCCATTCCACCACGGAAGTCATTATTGTGTCCACTTTTCAGACGAGGAAGTTGAGGTTCAGAGGATAAGTTGCCAAGCTCACGTAGTCAGTCAGCAGGAGATCTGGGTTTGAATCTGGAGTCTGACTCTGAGACAAGCTCTTAGCTGCCACACTGGCCATCAAAGGCCTCACCCTGCAGGAGCCCCGAAGCACAGGGAGCCATTGTGTTCACTCTGCTGTAAAAAGCACTATCATAGAGACTTATCCACTTCGGAATAGGAACACTGAACAGGGTGCACGTCCCCTCATGAGGAGAAGCTGAGGGACCTTCAGAGACATGACATTTTTAACCCTCCTCACCTTCTCCATGTTGTTCAGCTTCAACGTAGCTTTCCAAGAAGCTGGCCTTCTTGTACTTTCTTCTTTAGTCTGACAGCCTAATTAGGTTTCTCTGTGACTCCTCTCACCTCTCCTTAATGGTGGGAACTACTCGGGACCTGGGTGGGTTTTTTTTTTCTTTCTTTTTTTCTGTTCCTGGGTGCTTGGAAGTACATGGAGGCTAAGATAACTCAAAAAAGGCAAGTGAAGGGAAACATTTCTTGAGGCTTTCAGGCATTCCACATGAAAACGTTTTCACATATTTCACTAGGGAGGACTTCCCAGCTAATCTCCACTGAAACTAAGAGCTGGGAATATGTTTCAAATGCTTGGCCATTCTCCTAGGTTTAGATAAATTACGGATCAAAACAACTGCAGAAATAGACATTTGCTGCAGAAACGGGTCAACTTACAATGCTTTTCTTACAGCAAACATTTACATAGTTTTTTAAAGTAAAAGATGAGTCAGGTCCATGGAAGACATCTGATACTTTGAATCAAAGCACGACACTTAGGCTACTTGTTAAAATTTAGATACCTGTACCCCATCTAGGACAAATCAAATAAAAATTTTTGGGGGAGAGTGTAGTACAAGATTCATATTTAAAAGAAGATTTCAGGTGATGTACAAAAATGCCAATTAAAGTTTGGGAGCCATTGCTTTTAATTAATTAATCCAGTCATTCAATGTTTTTGACTTTATTTATTTACTTTTAGAGAGAGGGGAATTGAGGGAGAAAGAAGGGGAGAGAAACATCAGTGTGTGAGAGATACATCAATTGGTTGCCCCTTACACATCCCCAACCTGGCCTGCAACCCAGGCATGTGTCCTGACTAGGAATTGAACTGGCAACCTTTCAGTTCACAGGCCCGTGCTCAATCCACTGAGCCACAGCAGCCAGGGGAGTCATTCAATATTTAATAAACCCTGTGATCTGCCATTCATTGCATGGGTTATAAACACCTGGTTGCTCCATTTCAAGGACTTATATTTCAGCTAGTGACATGTAGGGAGGATTCATAAAGCAAAGCTGTTTAACCACTGTAGGAATTCTGGAATCTCATTTCTGGCCCTGAAGGTACATGACTTTATCATGAGGTCCTGGAAGAAGTGCTGAAGAGAAGCTGTTCTGACTGTCAGTTTGTGACACATTTGGGTCGAAATCACATCCTGAATTCTAAAAGGAATGAGCAAGGCAGCCAAGGAACCCGTCAAGCAGCCCAATCTACTCTCCAGGGCCCTGGGTTATGCTGGCCAGGACATGCATTTGGTGCTGCCTTGCAAGTGTCTCACAGTTCGGTGCCAGATGCCACGGGAACTTAGAAATACGTGAAAAAGCCGGGATCCCCTTTTGTGGAAATTTTGGCTGGGTGAGATCCTTACCTACCACAGCGAGAGAGAAGCAGCTGCCATAACAGTGATGGGAAGCCACAGAGGGCCATTGATTTGCATGTGTCCACAGGCATTGGTTCAGTTCAATGAGCCGATAAAATTGATTTTCTCACTGCATTGACTGGTTGTCATACTGAATCGCTGAGGTGATTGACTGGTTCAGCATCTTGCAGATAGAGCCACAAACTCCAATGATTCGATCTCATTCTAAAAAATGAATTTTAGAAATGGTGTTTTTTCCCCCCCTTATCAGGTTTCACCTCATCTAAGAAAGTTGCACATTTGCTAAGAAATAGGTAAAAATCTCTTATTCAGTAGCATTGGCAGACACTTGGTATAGAACATTTGTGGTTTTGGATAACAGTTCGCTCTGCAGAACTTTACCCTGATTTGAGTTTGAGATTAGGATGAGTGGTGATCAAAGAAATTAGATACATTCTACTTTGCATTCTGTAGGTTAGCAGTTTTTTCCCCCCCTGTCTGCTGTAACCACCTTCCTATTTTGAGTCATCATGCTATTAATTGAAGGTTGGGAACAAACTGTCAAGGACCCTCAATGCTAAGCAAGAGGAGAGCTTTTCCATAAAGCATCATTTTTACTTGAATTGCCAGACACCATTTGCAATTATTGAAGTCTGCATAGAAAACAAATATTCTCTACTTTCAAGTAGGATATGCATGATGAGAACTCACAAATGATATTAGTATCACTCATATAGCATTAGTGAAATCCCTGTCATTAGGAAATGTTATTTTATATAAAAAAGTTGATAATAGGATACAAAAATGCTAATATAATTAGGTGAAAAGCTGATAATGGGAATTTTTTTTCATATCAGTGATTTTCATTCGTCACCAGCAAAGCTGATCTCCCTAATATGATATGATATTATAATAAAGCCCAGGCAGAGAGTCAGCAGTGAAATTTATGATGCAAAAGAAAAGTCAATAGCATTATAAATCTTAGAAACTGATTATATTTCAGCTGTCAATGCTCTTGGCTAGAATATCTCCTTTAATTCCCGTGTCTTAGTCCTATTTACTTTCCTGGTCCTGAGCAAGGAAATGAAATAGATTTGAATCTTTATCTTAAGGATAACTTTAATGAGTGACAGTCAATTCTGCATGGCCTGCTGGCTGCAGATCTGTCACCTTTGCCTGGCTAAACTCCCATCCAATTAGGTGTACATTCAAAAGCAAGTAGTTGGCAGGGAGTAGTCAGCAGAATTTACTTCTAGGACATACAAACGGAGTTTTCACTGATATAATGGTTTTAAGTAATAAATGGCTGCCTGAAGCTGTGGCGCAACCGCTTGAGTATCAACCATGAATTATTATCAGGCTTCTATGAAGGATTACAGAAGGTAGGCCCTTCTTTTCAATGAAAATATAATCTGGCCAATGAGAATTTTTGGAAAAGCATCTCCCTGGGCGGGGACAGGGGGAAAAACCAATGAGATTTATTTGAACCACCCAGTGATCCAACTGCAATCTCTTGAATTTAAACAAAAATATATAAGCAATTCACGTCAAAGTAGTGACTAGATAGTGGCTGTGACTGCATGTATTAGGGAAACTTCTCAGAGGGACCTGGCATTCCTAGCAAGCTGTTTTTTGTTTGGAGGCACCCACAGAATGTAAAAGGCACTACCAGGAATGTTAAATGATGGCTCTCCCTTCTAGCTTGTAAGCGAAAAAAGGGTTAGCTTCTAAGAGTTTTTTTTCTCAACAGTATAACAGTTATGGTAATAAGATGGGAAAGTCTTAGTGTGAATCTCTTTTCAGTGGCAAATGCATTGCCTGCAAATCCATTGTTTGGCATTGTTAATATAGACCATCAAACATGGAAACAATGATTGCGGGTAGTTAGGTGAATTTGTAGGTATTGTCCAAGAACTGGGAGAAGGCCACTACTGAGAAGGCCTTATCCACTGGGGTTTTAATATATAACAAGATGGACTGCAGTGCGGAGAAGTAGGCAGACCCTTCTGACAGCCCTTGAAAAAGGCTTAACCTGCGGACGCGAGGAGAGCTTTGTTTCACCTCGCCATGCCCAGAGCATTGCCACCCAGGGAGAGACCCTGTCTGTCTAACTTCCATAAATATTTTCACCCGCAGAGTTGCCAAAATGCTTTGTAAAGCAGCATGGTTCTTCTGCATAGCTCCTGTTGGCTTCAGAATATGGGAGAGAAACCTCATGCTTTACGTGTGCCAGGCCAGTTCACTACTTCCTAAGATAGTCGCTTGCATAGTTCGGGGCCAGGGAGCTCCCTTCCTTCCAATAAAATACTTGAATTGAGCACAATTTCCATTTTAAAATCTGCAGTGAGCTCTTGATTGACCATGAACTTGGCAGGGGTAAACTTGGACTTTATTGGACTAAGCTTGAGTCAGAAGCCACACAGTGCAATGTTGCACTCCAGGCTGGGAGGAGTTGTTTGGAACAGGCAGTAAGAGGAACATTCCCAAGAAGGCCCCTGGAATTCTTTTTGAGGACTTCCTGCCTCTCGTTTATTTAATGTGCTCTGTTACCCTAACCGCCCAGGCTGGATTCAGCCCTTTCGGTTCCCAATTATAAGCCCTGCTTCGGCCTGCAGCCCCTCCTACCCCTGCTTTCCTTGGCTGGAGACCTAATGTGCCCACTGTGCACTCAGAGATCGCCTTTAGCTCATTATGCATGGGAGCCCACTTTTGCCTCTTGGTCACTTCTGTCCCAAGAAATGTGACAAGTGGACCAAAACTAACTTACCATGTGTGATTAATAAGTAGGAGTTGGCTCCCTGCTTGTTAGGTAGCGGGCTTTTAAGAATTGTTTTTTGAAGGGATTAGTCCAAGAACATATATGAAGGACCCGTGGACATGGACAACGGTGAGGGGACTGATTATGGCAGTGGGGGGTGGTCAGGGTGGAGGGGGGCGACAGGGAAAAAGCTGGGCAACTGTAATGGCATAAACAATAAAATATTTAAAAAAATAAAAGATATTTGATTATGACAGGGCTATTTTTTTTTCCAGTATTTTCTTTTCTTCCATCAACATGCTGCCCCTTAAATTGTTTGTCATTAATGTTTTTTTTGGATGAACGAATGTTAAAATACATCTTTCCAGTGAGTTTCTAGTTATGGACACTTCCCAGCTGGCCTGCATGTCAGGCGTTGTGGCAAAGCAGCTCTTCAAGTACAATACAGGGTGAGCTGATGAAGTGAGGGAGGCAGTGGGGAGTGGAGGAGGGGGTTGGAGAAGGACGGAGGTTTAGCTGCAGCGCTGCCTTCTGGCATTACAGTCACTACAAGGCAAAGCTTTTTCAGGGTGCTAAGCTTTAGCCACACATTTTTTTAATGCAATTCTTGGAGCTACTCTGTGAAGTTCATTTCGATAGCCAATTTAAAGGTAGAGAGATTGAGGCTTAGCGATTTTCTCAACGTTATACAACCAGTAGATGTAAGGATTTAAATTCAGACCTGCCTTACTACAAAGCTCTTTTAAAAAAGTTTTTTAATAAGAGTTTATTTGAGCCAAAATGATGACACATGCTGTGGAGCAAGATCTCCAGAAAGTAACAGTTTTGCAGCTTCTCTTATGCATTGAAAATTAGAGAGAGAAAGCAAGAAAGTTTACGTGGAGGTGAAATAAAAGGGCAGGGTTGGATTACAGGAATGTTAACGGGACTGTGTGCCTCCTTGAAGGTGGTTAGAGGTTATTTCAAAGGTGTGTTAACCTGGATGCACAGAAATGATGGACAGGGTGAGCTTGAAGCAATGATAAGCCTTTTACTAAAGACGGTGTATCTTTGGGGCTTGACTACCCACCCTGACCTGCCCAGTTAGGGATGATCAGATCACCCTGTGAGAACCCCCCCTACTTTTTTTTTTTGTCCACAGTTCCCCGTTTTTGTCCTAAATCAACTAAATCAATCGAAAGTAGGCACTGATGACCAGCGTTTTAATCATGTAGTGTGGTCTCACAGAGCTAGGAAAGTAACTACAAAGCTTAAATTCTTAATCATCTTGTTAGATTGCTTATACACTTTTATCAGTTGATTAAAAAATTACTTGATGACTCAACTTTATTAAGAATTCAAAATGTCCTTCACTAAATTTGCATTTTATCAATTACACATTGAAAACCTCTCGAAAAGTAGGAGCACTCCCACCGAAAAGTGAAGTCTCATTGTCCCGCCCTTGAATCACAAGCCAGCCCTGTGAGTCGTCTGACCAACAGGATGAGGTGGAAGTAACACTGGTGGCATCTGAGGCAAGGCCATGAGAAGCCTTGCTGCTTCCATCTTTGAGGGCTGCTTTCTTTGAGGGCTACCCTCTGCAGCCTTGCCACCAAACCCCAAGAAGTCCTTCTACACGGAGATTCGACGGGTAGGGGTTTCAGTTGATAGCCTCAGCTGACCTGCCAGCCAACAGGCTGTGCGCCTGTAAGTGAGCCATTCTAGACTCTCCAGCCCAACTAAGTCTCCAGATGGCAGCAGCCCTGCCGGCACCCCAGCAGACACCACAGGAAGTGGAATCACCAGTCAGCCCAGAGGATTATAAAAGAATCATTTTTTTTTAAGCCTTTATACTTTGGTGTGGTTTGTCACACAATAGGTAACTAGAACTCAGACCCCTGTGATGATATGCTTTCTGTATTCTGCACACAGTGAATGACTGTGTTTGTACTGCCTCAAGGATACCTGGCAATACTTGTAGCTCCAGGAGGCCTGAGGCCAACTATCTGGGAACAGAGAAGAGGTTCATGGGAAGTTTCCTAAAGTGACACATCCCACACATATTGGTTATCTCCAAATCCATTGTGGTTGCAGACACTGTCTCATAGGGGAAGAAAAATTCCTAGGAGGTCCTGTAGGAAGCTGAGTTAAAATGCACATGCATATGCTATTTAGATGATCTCAAATGAATGCTATGTATCTGGGTGACAATTGGAAGAAGCAGCCATTTGGATTTCTCTCTTCTGAACACAAGATTCAGGCTAAATGATGCATCAGTAAGTGCCTTCTGCAGGCATTCTTAATAACCCCAGTTTATATGCCTATAATTCAAACAGGGGATTTTAGAATGCAATAAACAAAGAACAAAGTGCAACCATTTTATGATACTATTAAAATAGTACATATAATTGTTGTCTAGCAATCAGAATATTTTAAAAGACACTTGATTAGAATGAGTGCTATGCTTTAAATGCTTCTCTTGTCTCAACGATTATTCTTTTAAAAACATGACCTAAGTTCTGGTTATGTTCTTTTGGTTGTAATGAGAGCTCCTACAGTTTGTAGGGCACCTCTGCGCCTACATTATGGTGAATCCTTACACAGCCTTGCAAGGTAATTATGGCCATCGCTTTTGTAGTGGGGGAAACTGAGGCCTATTTGAGAGCTTAAATTACTTGACCATCGTTACTCCATTAATAAATGTACAACCAGGATTTGAACCACAGTTTATCTGATTCCAAAGGCACATACTCATGCTGTGTTATGAAGACTGCATCTCCTTATTGCCCTTCTGAAAAGCTTATGATTCAAAAGGCAATTTGTAATAAAGAGCCAGACTGGAATTGAGGTTTTAAAAGCACTGTCTGCCCTTTCAGGTATAAAACATTTTCTTAGAGGCAATAACAGCACAATTATAGCAAACGTCTCCACCTTCACTGTCACAACGGCACACGGGTCTAGGTTACAAGTTCGAAATTTCACCGATTATTGGTGCATAATTGGCTTCATGTAGATGATAAATGTATTACTGATTGATTATAATGACTTGGTCATATTTGAAATGTCAAAGTAGAAAATTGAGTTGTCATATTATCGCATGTTCTCATTCAAGCACCAGATAAATATTACAAATGATGATTTTCCACTGAGCACTATATAAAGAATTTATGGAATATTAATAATACTGTTATCCACAACCTTCATGCTTGGTGGGTGACCCCAAGTTGAAATCATGTTTGACTTCTGAGGATTCTGAGGAATAAACCTTAAGAATGCTCTACTTTAATCCACTTCTCTGTTGCCTACAGTTTTATAGTGTAACTGTTCCTAAGGACAACGCTTGCCCCCCTTGGGGAGAATTGGACATTAATGACCTGCTCAGCAGTGCTTTTTCGCCTCGTCCTTTCCTACTCACCACACTTTATGCCAGTCAGGGTATCCTCTGGGGTGAAATCAGGTCTTCACAGAGAATGAGGTAGTTGCTCTGAGACAGTCTAGGCTCAGTCCCCAATTGTAAACACAGTGAAGACCCTGACAGCTTTTGAAAATGTTGCTAGAAAGAAACTGCAGAGGCCCAGAGTTTGCTGTGAACTTTTCCGTTTCCTAACAGATCTGACCTTCTTGCTTTCAGCGGGCTCTAGGGCTCTCTCTCCACAGCCCCGTTAAGGAGAAGAGTCTGCAAGGAAATCCCTTGAGATAATACGGGGGTGGGTGCAACAAATCTCAGCCAGTGGGATTCAAACTTCTGCTCCCTACGGGCCCTGGAAATGATTAAAGGGAATTTGAAATCCCCCAGTGTTCCAAGTACTGTCTGTAGACTGAATAAATGAGATGATTTAACTACGTTTTTCGGTACATCTAGAAGAGGCTGTCAACATAAGAAACATCCAAACCTGTAAGAATTTTTATGAGTTTATTTGAGCTAAACTGGCAATTGCTGGAAAGCAAAATCTCAATGGATTGAGAAAATGCTCTAGAAAATGGGAGTTTTGCCACTTATTTTATACATCAGAATCAAAGAGGAAGATGTAAGGGCGTTACATGAAATTCATTGGTGATAGACTAAAGAGGCGGGAGAAAGCGAAGCAGGGAAACCTCTGGGACTGGATAAAAAGTAAAATGAATAGGCTCATACTTTTACGTAGGTGGGTACAGGTTAGTTAACAGTCAACCATAACAATAAGGGGATTTGCAGTCTCCCCTCGGTGCTTGTACTTTGAGGGGTCTGGAAAAACGGAAATTACCTTGTTCCAAAGGCATGTTATCAGGTGTGTTATCCTAGGTGAAAAAAGACAACAAACAGGCTTAGTTAAGGTGAAGATTAACCTATGTTAGGCAAAAATAATACCGACCTAGGTCAGGATCACCCACTGTGAACCCTTTTTAGTTAGAGAGTTTTAATTTCAGGTCATCCTAGGTGGTTACTTTTGGTCTCCAAGTGCGTAAGGGTCCCCCCCGAGCTTGCTCGGTTTAGCATGTGGCCTCTTTTTCACCCACATCGCTGTGCTTAATAAAGTACAAGTTAAAATAATACTGGATTTATGGTACCTTTTAATAATATGCATTTTAAAAGAGACACTAAAAACAATATAATAGAGGATGCATGGATTATTCTCCCCTGCCCCCAAATTAGCTGGAGTTATTGACAGGGTCGGGGAACTATTTGTTCAGTCATGGTTGTTCTGGAAAAACAGAAGGGCGGCGAGGAGGGCAGTTCCTGGCCATGAACCCTGTGAGCTGCTGAGGCTGTCGAGGAAAACTTACGTTCTCTTGTGTTTATGATTCCTTTGGTCAGACTTGATGTAGACGGCCTTAAATGTTCCACATCGGATACGGAACTCAGCTTAATCATTCTTTCAGATACTGTCCTCTTAAGTCTCCATGGCGTAAACCTAAATGTTTTTCAAATCTCTATTCCATTGTATGCGCTATACATAGTAGGTGCTCAATAAATATTCATTAATGCTGATTAAGAAGCCGCTTTACTCTAAATACACCTGTCACCGAATCATCGCTGTTAATCATGTTCCTATTTAGGGTGGGATTTCTGGAGTCAATGGAGTATCTCTGGGTTGGAAAGAAAGGGAAATCAATGCTTCATAAATGTTATTGAAAATGTGTCTTTTCTTTTCCTCCTTGTTATTTAGAAGAGGATCACAATGTATTCTAATTTGCATTAGCCACCTGGCTTTTAGAATTGGCTTCTTACAAAGCTTGATTTAAATCTGCAGTATCCATTTTCTTTTCTTGAACATTTATATGTTTGAAGTAGAAATGCCAAAAGGGAATGGATACTCTTTAACTTGTGAATATGGAGGCAACATGAACACCCATATTCTCTCTTTCCTTGTGTTCTGTACCTAATGTTTCTTCAGTTATTAGTACCAAGGTTTAACTGGTTTCATAGTTAAGCCACATTATGGATAACCCAGCTTTGGTTGGCTAACCTAAGAGCGCAATAAACATTTATAGTCTTGCTTCTATGAGAAATGGCAAGCAGCTGTCTTTGTGACCAAGCTCGCTTGGAGCTGATGCCATCCTTGCCAGACTCCAAGTACACCCTGGGTCAACCTGTAATTAATATGTAAGTTTCATGCAGGGTCGTGCAGAACAGCATCCTCAAATATTAGTGAGCTTCAGAATCCCCCATGGA
Source organism: Pteronotus mesoamericanus (assembly GCF_021234165.1). Lineage (NCBI taxonomy): Eukaryota > Metazoa > Chordata > Mammalia > Chiroptera > Mormoopidae > Pteronotus > Pteronotus mesoamericanus. The sequence continues at coordinate 10,805,689 of NW_026555310.1, forward strand.
CCTTGTTAAAAGGCAGAGTTGGGCATCATTCTCCTAGATCGTAATTCTTTGGATTAGGGGTTTGGTACAGGAACCTGCACTCTAGCCAGCGCCCCCAGGTGATTTTGATACCTCTGTGCAGGTATGAAGAATCGAAGGTGTGGCAGGGAAATGGTGCTTTAGAGCATAATTAGGATTTGGAGAGAGGGAAGGCATTCAGGACTGGGGGCGCTGGCTTGAGCAGAAATACAGAGGAGAGTGAGTTGGAGGTAAGAGCGTGGAGTTAGGAGTGTGGGTGCTGAGGTCTGAGGGACCTGGGTCTGAATCCCCTACCCCACCACTGACAGCCTTTCAGACTTAGGTGAGTTCCTTCACCTCTCTCAGTCTCCTCATCTCTAAGGTGGGATAATACTGGCCTCTATATACAAGTGTTGGTGTGAGGGTTAAATTAGAACATGCAGTTAATGTGCTCAGCATATCTTAGGGTCTCAATAAACATTAGCTTTTATTATGCATACATAAGAAAATTTGAATTTAAACGTCCATTTCCCTGATTGTCACAGAATTCACATTTTGAGAATTTCCCTTTCTCTTTCTCACTTCCTCTCTCTTTTAAAAATTTTTTTTTTCCTGATAGTTACTCAGTCACATGGAGAAGTAGGAAGTACCAAGAGTCTGATGAAAATCAACAGATTCTTTGGGAGAATTATAGTATGTATTGTTCTGGAAAAAAAGAGACAGTCCCTGAAAATTTCCAGTTTTTTGTATTTTGAAGGGAGAAAGCCAGGGCGTAGCTGGAGAAGGGCACGGATCATTCTCCGAACTTCGTGTTCTGGCTTTGCCTCTGGCTGCTACACAATATTGGGTACCTTAGGACCTCTCTGGTGTGGATGCTTAGAGCTTTTCTGTGTGGAGCCCTGTAGGTGCTTTTGAGGAGAATGTGGGTGCAATGCGTGTACAGTGTAGCGGCTCTTGGTCAGACTTGCCTGCGCCTGAATCCCCTCTCTGCTACTAACGGTGCGACTGTGGGACATGTGTGTCCCCTTTTCCACCTCAGTTTTTTCATCTTTAGAATAGGGATGGTTATTATCAGACCCACCTCAATGGATTACTATGAGCTTATAAGCAATTCATACATGTGCAGTGTTTTAAATAGAGCCTGGCACACCTGAGAGCCCAGAAAATGTCAGCTACTATTATAGTGAGGTAATGTCAGTTTGGAACCAAAATATTCCTTTCAGGGAGAATCTTTTTTATTGGGAGAATGTAGGTTAGTCTCAAGTCCTCAGCAAAAATGTCCTTTATCTTTTCTTATTTCTCGGCCTAAATCTTCTTTTTTCTGAGCGAGGTTCTCACCCCTGCATTCCCACACTTCCGTTGCACTTATTGAGACCTCAACACATTCCAGCAGACGCTCTCAGAGCCTGTCCCAGAGTCTGCACCGCAGCCTGTGTCTCCAAAGCACAAACTCCTCCCTCCGTGTTTCGCTGTCTCACAGCCCTTCCTACTCGGTGCTGCTGTCCGTCTCACCCCAGCCCCACCCGACATCAGTGCCTTCCCTTCTTTTCTTTTTCTTTTTTGTGTGTGTTTTAAAAAGTTGATAATCATGTAAGCTCTGACTGTATCCTTCACTCCAATAAATTCAGTGAAAATGTAAAAAAAACCCAAAACGCCTTCCCTTCTTTTCCAGCTCTGTTCTTTATGTGATCCGTGCCGATCTCTCTTGGCTTTGACCCCCTCAGGGTAGCACTTATTTCCCTACTGGACCTCCTATTATTCCCTCATTGTCTCATTCATGTGTAGGTCTTTCTAAGAGACTGTAAATTCCCTGAAGAAAGGGTCCATGGCATACGCCACAGTATAGTTTTATGTCAGACAAAGAAAGGTAATTATTTGTTAAATTGAACACAATATGCATGTGTATTAGTTTGCAAAGCTGCCATACCAGTATATTATAGGCTTGGTGGCTTAAATGGCAGAAACTTATTTTCTCGCAGTTCTGGAGTCTAGATCAAGCTGTCGACAGGTTTGGTTTCTTCTGCAGCACCACCCCTTGGCTTGCAGATGGCTGCCTTCTCACTATATGAGGGTTTCCTGTGCGCGCACGCATCCCGGAGTCTCTCTCTGTGTCCAGATTTCCTCTTCGTACAGGGGCACCAGTCAGAGTAGATTAGGGCACATCCTAATGGCCTCACTTTAACTCAGTCACCTCTCTAAAAGCCCTGTCTGCAGACACAGTCACATTCTGAGGTACTGGGGTTAGAGCTTGAACATAAGGATTTTGTGGGGGGACACAATTCAGCCCACAGCAGCAAATGTCTTTCAAATAACTCCCAGTTGTACTGAATGTGAAATGATCAAAAATTTAGAATTTCTATAAATGATCTCATATCATGTATGATGCACATCTCAATGCATGAGATATTCATTGAGAATATCTCATATAATACATTGAAATATCCTCAGTGTATCTCTCATATGGGGAGATATAATGAAAATTAATTTCAGAATTTACCAGGCTTGATTGCAATAATTTTCAGGTGTCCAACAGGTAAGCTAATGATAGCTATGTGGCCTGCCTAATCACAGCCCATCTGGGAATTTAAAATAACACTTACTTTACACGATTAGCACGTGTATTGTAGATCATTAAGGCCTAACCACCCACCCATGTCTTCTCCCTCCCTCAGGTGTCACATTAGCAGGTGTGAATCAAATTAGTAATTTGTGATGGAAACTGAATGTAATCAATTACACAATTTTGAGCTGTTCAAATTTGATTCCATTAAATTCTATCATGAAACCGGTCCATCATGAAGTGTTGAAAATAAAATGGAAAGAAGCACGAATAAAGGCCTTCCACCGGGAGCTGCTGTGGCGAGAGAGGCTGTAAGAATATGGTCCTTTGAATCCTCAGACCTCCGTGCGCGTCCCAGCTCTGTCACTTTGTAGTTGTATAACTTCGGTCAAGTTTCTTAACATGCCGAAGGCTCAGTTTCCTCACCTGGGAAGTGGAGATACTAATAATGATCACTGTACGTGCTGTGAGAATTAGATAAGGCGATGAACGGAAAAAACAATCCTCTGGTATGTGAACAGCATGAGCAAGGACTTTGTCTTAGTTCTTCATTGCTGCATTCCTGGTGTTTAGAACAAGGCTGGAAAATGGAGGTGCTACATTTTAATAAATAAATATTTATTGAATTATTATAATTGCTATTTTTGGTGAACAAACACATTTATCGTATTTTTTTCCATTCCACTTTGGCCCACTTGCACCCTCCTCCCTGCTGCAATCGTCACACTGTTGTCCGTGTTCGTGAGTCCTTTTTCCTTTCCCCCGCCCCTAACTTCCCCCCTCCCTTAGGAATTATTATTGAATTTATTGAATGAGTTAATGAATAAAGAAATTAATAAGACAAGAGAGAATTCCCACAGGGCAATAATGACAATTCCCATGGACAAAAGCAGTGGTTCCCAACTCTGGCTGCACGTTGGAACCGCCTGGGGAGCCTTTAAACGGTGCTGCTGCCGGGACCCCACGCCCACAGAACCTGATGAGTGGTTTGCATTCGGCCTCTGGCAGTGAGATTCTTTTCCCATAACACGTATCAACTTCTAATATACTATTCGATTAGGAGGCATGCTATAGAATCTTATCATGTGGTAGATATACTAAATGTGATAATATAATGTTTTGGATTTACTGTTCATAATCTGCTTTTTCCCTCTAGTATCAGCTTCAGGGTGCAGATTTTTTAAAAAAAGATTTTATTTATTTATTCTTAGAGAGGGGGAAGGGAGGGAGAAAGAGAGAAACTGCAGGGTGTGAGAGAGACATCGATCTATTGCCTCTCGCACGACCCCAACTGGGGACCTGGCCTGCAACCCAAGCATGTTCTCTGACTGGGAATCAAACCAGCGACTTTTGGGTTCGCATGCAAGCACTCAGTCCATTGAGCCACGCCAGCCAGGGCTAGATATTCAATCATAAACAAATAAATGAATAAAAGAATGACCAAGGTACATCATCCAAATAATTTGGAGGTAGATGAGGTTAATTGTTTTTTTAGGTAACAGATTTTACTGCTCAAAAAGAGATACAAGTTCAATCAGTTGGTGGTGGGAGGAGGGAGGGAGGGGCTATAATCAGGGCTGGTGGGTGCTAGAGAAGGGAACCGAAATGTAGGTTTGAGAGCTAAGATAGGTTGAGTTATAGGGAAACAATTTTTCAAAAGTTCTATTTGTTTATGTACATCTGAGTTGTGACTGCAAAATTTATACCCATACAGTAACTATCTTAATACTTTTTATTATTAATTATGCACATGACTCATGTTTGTGTTTAGCTCAGTGGCTGTATATCAAGCAGTTTGCATAGCCTCATAATTACCAATAGAATACCCATATGCTGACATGCATGGATGGCTGATCATATGGCCCAACTCTGAAAATTCCTGCTGACATCTGGCCGCATAAAGTTCTCTTGTCTGAGGCAGATCTTACCCTTGTATGCAGGAGCCTCCAGATAGCAGCTTGTTTGTTGAGTGGTCTCTGTTTTTTATCTTAATTTCTCAGTCTGCTTATTGAATCTGTCTGACTTCTGTGGCTAATCCTTTCTCATACTCTAGGATGGCTCTGGAGCCTGAAGACAGCTGGAACTGGATAGGAGCCTACAGGTGATTCCAGAGGGCCAGTGAGCTGGTCTCTCATGCAAACACAGATCGGACTTGAAAAATCTTTTGGTTGTTACAAGGTTCAACTCCTTAGATTGGCATTTAAGAACCTACACACACTAATCTCCAAACATTCCCACAAGTGCACATGTAATTTTTTAATTTTCTGTGTCTATCAGGCTTTCGGCTCTCAGCTGTCCTTTGATTGCCTGAAACTCCCTACTTCACCTTTCCACTCCTATTAGCCCTTCAAGTCCTGGATCCAGGGTCACCTCCTTATTTAAAGATTTCCTAACTTCCTTGGGCAGTTAAACACTCACTTCTTCTCTAGTGCATTTCTTACATTGTTCTTTTTATTTTTGTACCTTTTATTTCACTACTCTGTGAGCTACTCAAAGGGAAGAATCCATCATATATCTAATTTATTTTGAATTAGCCCTAGTGTGTCATGAATCTTTCTGTGTGTGTGTGTGTGTGTATGTGTGTGTGCACACGTGCACGCACGGGTGTAGAAAATCCCCTGGGAATCATATAACCCTGGAATCTTTTTACAGAATATGATGTGACCAGGTCAGGTACATTTTGAATTGTTCTGAGCACAACCCCATTCTTCCCCAAGTCCCATCAAGGAAGCCTTGGTCCCTGGCACTTAGATGAGTTGTTGTTCCCAAAGTGGGGTTCCAAGCCCAGCATTATCAGTACCACCTGGTAACTTATTAGAAATGCAGATTCTCACAAACTGGATACATAGGATATGTCCACAACTAACATTATACTCTTATAAAAGCTATTCCTCTAAGATCAGAACAAGACAAGAGTGTCTGCTAACCACACTCCTTTTCGACATAGCATGGAAAATTCTAGACAGAGCATTTAGGCAAGAAAAAGAAATAAGAGGCACCCAAATTGGAAAGAAAGAAGTAAAATTGTCTCTGCAGATTATCTAATATAGAGAGAGCCCTAAAGAATCTACCAAAAAAACCCTGTTAGAATAAACAAATTCAGTGAAATTGCAGGGTGCAAAATCAATATTCAAAAATAAGGTGTGTTTCCATACATAAACAATAATCTATCTGTAAAAGAAAAAAAGAAGACAAGCCCATTACAATAGGATCAAAAACAATAAAATAATTAGGAATAAATATAACCAAGGAGGTGAAAGATCTGTACTCTAAAAACTATAAGACATTGATAAAGATTAAAGAAAAAACAAATATATGGAAAGAGATCTTATGTTAATGGATTAAAACAACTAATATGTTAATTGTTAAAATGTCCATAATACTGAAAGCCATCTATAGAGTCAATGCAATCCCTATCAACATTCCAGTGACTTTTTTTTTTTACAGAAATAAAAAAATCCTAAAATTCATATGGAACCTGAAAAGACCCTTAATAGCCAAAGCAATCTTGAGAAAGAAGATGAAAGCTGGAGGCATTATACATCCTGATTTCAAAGTATACTACAGAGCTATTGTAATAAGAAACAGTACGGTATGGGCACCAAGCCAGACACATAGATCAATGGAACAGAGTAGAGATCCCAGAAATAAACCCATGCACATAGTATCATCTAATATTGGACAAAGGATCTAAGAATACTCAATAAGGAAAAGATAGTCTGTTCAATAAATGGTCCTGAAAAAAGTTGACATCTACACGCAAAAGAATGAAACTGGACCCTTGTCTTACACCACTCACAAAAAATAGCTTGAAATGGGTTAAAGACTTAAATGAGGACCCCAAATCACAAAACCCTTGGAAAAAATAGGGAAAAGGCTCCCTAATAGTGGCCTTGTCAGTGATTTTCTGTTATGATCCCAAGCACAAGCAACAAAAGCAAAAATAAATGAATGGGATTATATCAAACTATAAAGCTTCTGCACAACAAAAGAAACAACAAAATGAAAATGCAACCTTCAGAATGGTAGAAAATATTAGCAAATCACATATGTGTATCTGATAAATGTTTAATATCCAAAATTTATAAGGAACTCATACAATTCAGTAGCAAAAATTCAAATAACCTGATTAAAAATGGGCAAAGGATCTGAATAAAAATATTTTCAAAGAAAATATATAAATGGCCAACAGGTTCAAGAAAAGGTGCTCAACATCACTCATCATCAGGGAAATGCAACTCAAAACCACAGTGTGATATTGTCTCATACCAGTTAGAACGGATGTTGTCAAAAAGAAAGGAAATAATAAGTGGTGAGGATGTGGGGAAAAAGCAGCCCTTGTGCACTGTTGGTAGGAATGTAAACTGGTACAGGCATTGTAAAAAACAGTATGGAGGTTCCTCAATGAATTAAAAATAGAACTAACACACGATCCAGCAACCCTGCTTCTGGATATACCTACACACACACAGACAGGCCACGGGATATTATTCAGCTATAAAATAAGGAAATCCCGCCATTTTGGACTATATGCAGGGACCAAGGACATTGTGCTAAGTGATATACTCGTTAAGTCGGTCAGAGAAAGACAAATGCTTTATGATCTCAATTATGTGGAATCTAAAAACACTGAGTCCATAAAAACAGAGCATAGATTAGTGGTTGTCAGGGCGGGTGAGGAATGGGGAGATTGGGAGAAATGGGTGAATGTGGTCAAAGGTACAAACTCCCAGTTATAAGATGAATAAGTTCTGGGGATCTAATGTACAGCATGGTGACTATAGTTAACAATACTGGATTGTGTACTTGAAAGTTGGTGAGGGAGTAGATCTTGAAAGTTCTTAGCACACAAACACAAATCGTGACCATGTGAGGTGATAGATGTGTTAACTGACGTTATGGTAATCAATTTGCAATATATACATATAAATATATCTAATCAATACACTGTGTACCTCAAACTTACAACATGTTATATGTCAATTATATCTCAATAAAGCTGGAAAAAAGAAAGGCAGGTTCTCAGGCTCCACCCACGACCTGCTGTATCCGAGCTCAGAAGAGGGCTCCAGAGCCCTGTGTTTTCATACCCCTCCAGGGGACTCTGTACATGGCAACTAAGGCCCAGATCTCCGCGGTTACCAAGGCAGGGCATTGGGCATTGGCAGGGAGCTGGTGAAGGCAGAGGTGGGCGGAGGAGTGATCCTAACCCCACCGTGCCTTCCCTAAGATTGAGGCCACAGTGAACTCCTAAAGGTGGGCCACTCCGTTGCCCCCCACCTGCTGCCATCCTGACAGTTTTTCACATGTGAGCCTTTTTGCTGAAGCCCTCTGAGGAGTTTATGTAGAGCTAAACCATCTCGCTACGGAGAACATCATCCTGCTGCTTTGATGGGTAAAGTGAGACCGCGTTCCCGGAGCAGCGGCAGGCTTCTGAGTGTTTCTCTGTCGTCAAGGCTGCGCCTGCGGAAGGCTCGGCGGGGGAACAGCTCCACCACCCCAAGGATGTGCGTGCGGTGGTTCTCTTGACAGGCAGAAAGACAGGGAAGTGAATGTTTTAGTGTTTTATAAATCATTTGGAGGAAATTATGTTTTATTTATATTCACTTTTGAATGTATTTGAATTTTTATTACAGATATTTTTCAAAGACGCAAGCGTGGGAGGAAATCCTGGGGGAACAGGCGTCTCAGAACAAAGTCACGGGGGCTGACCTGATTGGCGGAGGGAGGGAAAAAGTATTCCTATTTTAAAGAGCAGCCTGAAGTTGGCTTTCACAGGGGCCAAGTCTGAGTGAAACGTGAAAGTGTTAGATTGTGACTCCGAAGTACTGGGCTTTAAAAGAAAGATTTAGTATGAGGGAATCCCAGGGCCACCTAAGTGATGTGGAGAGATCCAGACTAAGAAAACAGAAGGAAGAATCAGGGACGAAGCTCAGGTAAACGTCCTGATTAATTGCGTGAGTCTCATCACCGGCTACTCTTTCCCCTTCTCTGATGTAACGGAGCCTACAGTTGCATCCGTTTATCGTCCCTGGAGCTCAGCTCAGAGGCAGTAATTCTTTCAACCGTCTTCATCACGGATGCTGATCACCTGACCCCGCAGACCGTGTGGCTCTTGGCTCCGGTCAATGACATGGGCCAACATGACTGTATTGTGGACATTGCAAGCGGGTGCATCTCATTTAGAGTTATGACCGGTGTCCCACTCCTACTTGAATAGCAAAGGACTTTGATGCTGTTGGCACAAAAATGAAAATGAACATTTCTAATTAAAAATTTTTCTTATTGTGATTTTGGCTCCATTAACAAAGGTGTTTGCTCAGATTTTGAAAGCATGTGGAATTTAGGGACATTGTTTTCTTTTTCCATGTCAGTATGAAGTTAGTCATGGGGGAAAATGTGTTCTAAATAAATGAGGAATGCATTTGTTCTCCAACATACCACTGAAACAGGAGATAGGAAAATATTATAGGATAAAAAGATGCATGAAGATGCTGAATGATGGTACTTCTTTGTATGTCTGATTTCATAGTTCTCCCTCTTACATGCTAATGCAACAAAAACTCTGGTCCTAGAAGAAAACAATGCCTCGAATGGGAAAGCAAAAGTCAAATATGAACATTTTTGTTGATGAAAACTGTAAATTTAAAGGTTTTGAAAGCACTTCAGGTATCAATGTTAGCTCTCATTTATTGATTATTACCATGTAGTACCATGCCTAGAACTTGGTATTTGTTTACTCACTGGTTAATTCAACTCACATTTATTGACTTACTAATGCATACCAGGTGCTAGTGTGAGCTATGATGGTTAACAATTTACACAACTCGTTAAAGTAAGTACCTACTAACTGTAGTTCACAGCTGAGGAAACTGAAGCTCAGGGACTTGAAGTCAGAGGTTTTCAACTCTGCTACAGTGGAATCATCCCAGGGGCTCTGCATTTGAAAATAGTGATGTCTAGTCCCAACCTTAGATCAATTAAGTCAGACTTACTAAATACGTGGCTGGAGACCCATATTTTCTTTTACAGTTTCCTTAGGTTCTGATGGACAGCCAGGGCTTGGGAACACTGCTGCGAGGTCACACCACACTGGCAAGGGACAGGAGTCTAAGCCACAAAGTTGGGCACAATAGGACTTTATGAATGGCTAAACTCAACATCTGTGCCATGGTGTCAGACATTAGTAAGTCAGTTGTTATCAGCGGGAATATGTGCTGAGGGGCTCATCGTTTCTCAGCACAGTCTCTGCTTTAGGCCTCTCAGTTTCTTGTAAAGCCCCGTGAAGGTTCCCAGTTTGAAGATAAATATGTGATCCTCTGAAGGCTTTCCACTTAATAGACAACTACCCACCATGTCGCTTGTGTGCTTTGGAATTTCACTTAAGAGGTTTGTTATATATATATTCTAGCAAGAGGAGTGGCGGAGATAGCGGAGAGAGAGATAGAGTGTGCCGCCGAAGGCTCTGTTGGTCCTCTCAGAGGAGAGCAAGTTATCGCTTTGTTTTCAAATAATGCAGTTGGTAATAAGTTTTTGGATGTGCGCGAGCTGTAAATCGTTCTGAAAATTGAACTGAAGATACAATACCATAAATCTCTTCCTTGGTGGTGGAATATTTATGGGGAGAGCAATATAATCAGTTATGTGGGCATGCTATGTCTGACATCTGACTGAACGGGACCCTGTCCTGAGGATCTATCGCCTATTAGAAAATTCCTCTAGGTGAGCGTGTGTGTCCGTGTGTGTGTGAGTGTGTGTATGTGTGCTGGAGGACTATTTTCAATGGGGATAACAAGAAGATCCCTTAATGAAATCAACCTGGAATCGTTAGTGGGGCAGTCAGGGATGCGTGGGGCAGCTCGGGGCTGGGAGGGGCAAGGCTGCCCTTCCCCTTCCTGGGGCAGCCTCCTCTTCTGGTAGCTGCGTTCCCTAAATCAAAGCTTGTGTATTCTAGGAACTCACAGTCATACCCCAAATGAGCCTTTTCTCTCACTTGTTTTGAAACTCATTATCATCATTATAAATACTTATGTGTGGAAACTAATGAAATCAAGCCAAAAGCAGAAGTGAAATCGCAGCAAGGTATGAGAAGTGAAGACTCAAGGCAGTGGCATACAGCTTTGTTGTTTTTTTCTTTTGAATAATTGTTAGAATCACTATTTAATGTTTTTTTCAGAATTTTTTGGGGGGTTGGTAGTGGGAATTTTCAAACAAAATCTGATTTGCATTGTATAAAACAGACCAAAAGTTGAGGTGGGAAAGTAATTCAAATTTTTGGATTCTTGGCATCTAGTATCGTCTGCCCCCCGGGGTCCCTGATATACTTCTGCCACCTTAACGTTGACCTAGTCCAACTCTCTGTTTACAGCTGAGGAAACCAAGTCTAGGAAATGTCAACTGGCCAATGGACAGGGACCTCTATTCTTGTGTGGCTTTCATTAAACCAGGCTGCCTACTGACCTAGGAGAACATGGCTACTTGAGTTAAGAAAACTCATTTCATGTCATGTCATGTCAAGGGAGTGTAGTTGATTTCACTTCCGTCAAGTCTTTTATTAAATGCCAACTTCAGCTTCTAAATAAACATTACCCTGATCACGCCATTTAAATTTGCCATTCTCTGGTTCTCTGTACAATGTTCTACATATTTTTTTCATAGCATGTATTATCTACTTACATGACATCATTTATATCATTTATTTGTTTGCATTTGTTGTCTGATCATGTTGCTGCCCCCCCAAGGCCCCCCCCCCAACCACCCTCTACTGGGACCAAAGCTTCAAGAAGGCAGGGATTTTTTTTTTGGTCTATTTTGTTTACTGATGTATCCCCAGTATCTAGAATAGTGCTTGGCACATAGTATATGCTCAATACATATTTCCTGAATGAATAAATTTTATGAAGACTGATTATGTATTCATGAGATAGTTTCCATAAGTTATCAGTGACTATCTTTCTTGTGACTATGTATATTCTAATTAGCTCAACCATATCATCCCTCTGACTGAAAGGTAATGGCTTCTGAATCAACACACCTCTACTGAAGCCTTATAAGCTTTGCTTTTAGGAGCATCTGCCTATTGGGGAGATAGAAACAAATGTCATTAGGCTAGGCCAGGGATGCTTAATTCAGGGTGTTCATGAACTTGGACACCTCTAGCTAAAATTTAGTATTTTCTTCAACTATAAATGTAGGCAACAAACGCTAAGAGACTTAATCAGAAAAACAAAAACAAAGACCAAAACCAGATTTTTTTTTCAAATCACATTATTGCAGGTATATCAAAATAATATTTCTACTTCTTATCACTTCAAAATTATGGTACTTATTATACCTGTCTCTAGTTTTGTTACTTAAAGCATTACTAGAAAATCATGTATATTAGTATATCATAAATTTGTTAAAAATATTTGATAACTGTATTTTAATATACAAGGTGGGGCAACAGTAGGTTTACAGTTGTGAGTACACAAAACAGAGTTTATTCTTGTATTGTTATTTATTAATTATTGTATTATTTTCCACATGAGCAACTGTAAGCCTACTGTCACCCACCCTGTATTTTGCCTCCATTGTAATACTGTGTATTATTTTATGCTTTCAAAACCATTATCATAAAAAGGAGTTCAAGCTTCACCAGATTACCAAGGAAGTCCATGGTGTCCTCTGTGCCCAGAAGGAGTGCAGTGGCAAGTCCCTGCTTCCCCACCAGTCAAGACTGACAAACATGGGCATCTGGACCGCCATGCCTGCAATCACGGCCGACGTAACTAAACAATTATAACACAGTTTTCTTGCTGGGCTCAGGGTTGGTTTCACAGTCCTTCCTAACCTCATGGTCAGGCAACTAGTATTCTTTTGGAGTTGCACACAGGTTTCACCCTTTGGTCTAGTTCTGAACTAAATCCTACTTCTTGTATCCTTCACCTATTGTCTGGGGTCCTAGAATTTTTAAAAAAGATTTTTAAAGGTTATTTTTTGAAGAGAGGAAGGGAGGGAGAATGGGAGGGAGGGAAATACCAATGTGAGAGAGAAACATCAATCAGCTGCCTGCCGTACGCATCCCAACACAGGGACCCAAACCCAAAACCCAGGCATGTGCGCTGACCAGGAATCCAACCGGAATCTTTCACTTTGTGTGACAATGCTCAATGAACTGAGCCACACCAGTCAGGGCTGGGATCCTAGAATCTTGATGCGTTTATGTGTCACTTGCCACAGTCCCTGTCTCCCTCACCTGGTCTAATTCATTCAACAGACTCTGCTGCAGGTAATTTGGTATATTAGGGATCTATACAGACAAAATTTCCTGCCCTTGTGGTGCTTATATTCTTATGTGGGGACAGAAGCATTAAATAATAAACATAACTAAGTTACATAGTGTTTTAGAACATGAAAAATGCTATGAAAAAACCCCTAGAGTAGTGTCTAGAATGAAATTTAGAATTTTTGTTTTCCTGAATGAGGCCAGCTGGACAGTTTTCATTTGTTTGGCTCTGGCCCTGCATGGTCCTGCCTTCCTCTCCTTGTTTCCTTTGCCTAGAGCTTAACCCTACCTAGCCTGGTGCAGGACAGGTTGTGGGGACAATGACACATTATAGAAGTTTCAAGGAGAGGCAGGTCAAAGCAGGTCAGGGTTCAGCACTGCTGGAGGGAGCTCAGAAAGTAGCTTCTGACATGATATATAGCTTTGGGGAAAGAAAGTAGAAATAAAGGTGAAAACATGCTAAAGACAAACTTTATTCTTGCCACCGTTTCTCCTAGGGCTATTTCCAGAAACATCTGTTTAAAAATCCAAAATCTAACAAATCTTCATTCTTTTCCCTCCTCCGCACTGAAATGAGCTTCCTACCTGAGGCTATCCAAATTAGAATTAATTACAATTAAATAAAATTAAAAGTTCATTTTCTCAGCCTCGCTAGCCACATTTCAAGTGCTCCACAGCCATCTGTGCTAGCATTTACGTTACCGGGCAGTGCCAACATAGAACACGCGCGTCGTCTCGGAAAGCTCAGCTGGGCAGCCTTGCTCTGGACTGGGAGCGCAGATGGATCTGGCGCTGAGTGGGCGGCTGAACGCACGCCCCTCACGGGCCTGAGGTTAGCCAGAGGTGGGTTTAGAACCAGGATTGCGCTTCAGGACAGTAAGAAGGCAGGGGACCTGGAGATGAGTCAGATACCAAAGATTAAAGGGCCACGAAAGCAAATCAGGTTTACCGGGTGGGCTGCCAGAGTACTATGAATGAGCACAAGTAGAAATGAGCTGGGGTAGAATCCAGCGGGCTCGAGTCCAGGGGTGTCTGTACAAGATCCATGGGGGACACATAAGAGAGCAGGCACTCAGTGACTTCCTTGTTATTACTCTTCTGCCCTGAAGAGCTGAAGCTCCTCGCGCCTACTCTTTTGCTTGCCTTTCTCCTCCTAGATATCCAGCCATCCAGGTCAGACATTAAAAAAAAAAAATCTTTAACTTTTTCTGAACTCTTGCTCCGCACCCCTACTTCCTACTTAACCCTCATGTTTCCTTAATCCCGCTTGTGTTGCTCCACCTGAGTTCATTTTTGATTTTTCTCTGCCTTGGACTATTTTAAAAACATGTTACCTTACTAGCACTGATCTTTTCTCTTTCCAGTTTTTTCCAACGCACCACATGTAAATTCAGACTTCTTAAACCATAGCTTTGATCTTTATCTACTGCACCCCAAACTTTGGGGGCCCCTCTTGCCTCCAAAATAAAATCCCCAGTCTTTCCCCTGTCATTTGAGACATTTTGTGAAATTCCCCAATCTGTCTTTTCTTTTTTAAAAAAATTTTATTGTATTTTTCCATAACCATTTAACCCCCTCCAACCCACAATCACTACACTGCTGTCCACGTCCATGAGTCCTTTGACTTTTGCTTGATCCCCCCACCTTCTAACCAGCCCCCACCACAGCTGTCATTCTGCTGTCTATGAACCTGTCTCTATTTTGCCTGTTAGTTTATTTTGTTCATTAGATTTCACATATACATTAAATCATATGGTACTTGTCTTTCTCTGACCGGCTTATTTCACTTAGCATAACATTCTCCAGGTCCCTCCATACTGTTGCAAAGGGTAAAATTTTCTTTTTTACAGCGGAGTGGAATTCCATTGTGTAAATGTTCCATAGTTGTTTTATCCGCTCATCTACTGATGGACACTTGGGCTGCCTCCGTATCTTGGTGATTGTAAATAACACTGTGATGAACATAGGGGAGCTTATGTCCTTTTGAATCAGTGTTTTGGATTCCTTCGGATATAGTGCCAGAAGTGGGATTGCTTGGCCAAAAGGCAGATCCGCTTTTAATTTTTTGAGGTATCCCCATACTGCATTCCCCAGTAGTTGTACCAATCTGCATTCCCACCAACAGTGCTCAGTCTATCCTTTTAATTCTCTCTCCTTACTCACACACTCGTGCCCTATTCCCCAGACAAATTGGACGATGACTCCTAAACCTGTCTTGCCATTCTCTATCTTGATTTACTCATGTTGTTCTTTCTACCTGGGCTACCTTTCCCCGCCCTTTCAACTTCACCTTGTGTAACCTTCCTTAAAGGTTTATTTTAAATTCCTCCCCTGCCAAATCTTTTCCTTATTTCCCCCTATGTTAAATGTTCTTCATTTACTTCTTCAGATTCAATCTCTACCCTGCTGCACCCTGCTCTGTGCCTTGAACGCTGCCCTGTATGGATGGTGTCATTTGCCCTCTGGTTTCTGATTGGATTTGGACAACAGGACAAGATCAAATGGCAAGAGTGTGATGAGGGGCAGGGTAATCATCGCCCTGGCTCTCTTCCTGTGTGGCTGCAGATGGCGGAGACTGCGCTCCTCACTAAGGCTGCAGCTCCTCTCAGAGGCCCCATGCTACAGCTTCTGCCCTTTCTGGTCCTTTCCGGTCTGGGTAGGGGGTTGGGGGTGGGGGTGGGTAACGGTGCTCTGCTATTGCTAACCCTGCAGTGCTTTACCGTATTTTTCATTTCTCTTTATTTGTCCCCTACCTTTGGAAGTAGTGATTTTGTGAAATGGTCCTCAATGATTCCTTACATTGTGTTCCATACATTTCCTACCAATGTCCTCACAGGTATACCCCAAAGCAGGCAAAATTACTCGCCTCTAAATTGTTTCTTCTCTTAGTGCATTTCCTATAGTCCTGGATTTCCTTATTAGACCAAAAAAGCACCTGTTGTGCACTTATCATCTATTGGTCACCATTTGGGAGGCAGAAAATACTGTGATGGGCAATAGAGGCAAAGTCCTGGCCACCTTGAGCCTGAATAATAGAACTAGCATTTAACAAGTGCTTACCATGTGGCAGGTGCTATAAAAGTCCTTTACATGTAGTAAGTTATTTAATCCCTATAACCTTGAGATATATTTTATAAATGAGGAAATAGAACCTCAGAGAGACTCAGTCATTTGCCGTAGGCCACATAACCAGGAAGTAGCCGAGCTGGAGTTCTCACAGGTGGCCCGACTCATATACTCTTAACCACATCACTGCGATGTCTCTTACAATGTCCCTTTGCAGTAACTAGCACATGGCAGACACTCAACACATATTTGTTAGGCTGACTTGGGTAGACAATCCTCTTAGGAAAAGAAGGCACCAATAGGATTATCCTTTCTGAAGTTTCAACAAGATGGTGATTTCAAGAGCGTTGAAGAATAATTTGATTTTCTTTTATTTTGTATTAGTTTCAAGTGTTTATCTGCAGTACAGGTGGCAAAAAAATAGATTCTTATCCCATTTAACCAAGCTAAATAGTTGGTCGCATGGCTAGGACTTCGTCATAAACAGAATTATGTGCTCTAACCCTGGGCAGGAGACAGCTTTTGTTGTGACACAGCAATGCTCAATGGATAGAACTTGCAGAAAGTTTAGTTGTAGCAGAATAGCGCCCAACTTGTAATCATTAATAGGGAACCATGTAAGAGTTCATTGCAGCTGTGGCTTCTACTGGTGAATCATTCTGTTTGAAATATAATGTACTCAGAAAGCAGCAAAAACTGTAGTTAGAAATCACTGTAATGGCTTTCATGAAAGCTGTCGCTAATTTAGGGCCCAATTAAAACTAGAAATCCAATTATTGCTGAATAACATAATTGCAAGAAAGTAACTTGAGTTGCACATATGTCAGTAATTAAGGAGGAAGCTTTAATAACAGAATCTGTCAGAACCATTACAAGGAGGGGCCACAGAGTCTGAGGATCTGCTTTGTGTCTCCTCCAGGATGGGTCACAGTAAGAAGTGCCCAGTCATTGCATGCTGGCGGTTAGCTCTGAACCTTGTAAGGAGGGCATCCTTTTACAGCCTAGCTCATGACGTCCTGGTAAGATAAATGCAGAATTTATAATCAGAGTAAGGTTGATACCTGACTCCACATCCTATGAACATCAAATACATTGTTAACCCTGAAAAATTAAATATCAGAGGTGCTATTTGTCAAATAATTGAGATGCTATAGAAAGCAGTTGGCAGTATACATGTCAGCTGCTGTACTTTTGTAGTTCAGACTAAGGTTTTGACCTTGTGGATAATTTTATGCATTGATTCTGTTGTTTGCCGTGGAGTGGCTAGGCTGCTGGGGCTGTGGCTTGTAGAGCCACAGACTGGGCACACCTTGTGTATCAGCTGCTAAGAGCTCTGCCTTGGGTGAGACAGAATGTAGGTCCCTGTTCCTAAAAGGCCTGGTGCATTCCTCTCTATCTGCATGGTCTGCAGAGGGTGCTAGCAGTACCTTTGGCAAAACCCCAGGTAGGGTTCTTCAATTCACTACAGAGGCTACTGGATGGTTGAACTTTCACTGAATACACTAGGGTCACAAATCTCAAATTGTGTCCATCAGAATTACCTGGAGTGTCTGTTAAAACACAGATGCTGGGCCCCACCTCAGAGTTTCTAAATCAGTAGGTCTGTGGTGGGGCTGGAGAACCTGCATTTCTAATAGGTTCCCGGGTGATGCTGATATTGTTGGTCTGGGAACAAGTAGGGAAGGGAGGGTGCCTGGACTGGGAGGGCCAGGCTGAGGAGGACTGATCCAAAAAGAAATAGCCTCAACCTGCTATGATGGGTTTTCAACCCTGGCTGTCTGTGGAATCACTGAGTGGTGCTTTGAAAGATACTGATGCCCAGGTCCCATAAATCCTGACTTAATTCAAAGGGGCAGTGAACTTGCATCCCTGTTAAATCCTGGTAGGCGGAATGCAGTGGGTGGGGCCTGGTAGCCGTGGTGCAGCAGTTAGGTAACGTTAAAACCCTGGAGGACAGCTGACTTGGGAGGGTGGAAGGGCTGACAGGAACTAGGAAGGGGGTCAGGGGCCTCACTTATCAGACTGGCGTTCAGACTATGGCTCCAGCCCCACTGGGCATCAGGCAGACAACAGACGAGGAAGATCGTAAGACTATTAGTTAATTATTGCTGGGGGGGAGGGGGTATAAGGGGCCTAAATGGTAATGGAAAAAATACATAATAAAGATTAAAAAAGAATATTAGTTAAAGTAGGCACCATTTCTTGAGGGTCCTACTATGTTTGTGCCAGGTGCTTGACTACTACTTGAAATAGTTCTATGAGGAAGATGTATAATCTAATTTTACTGAGAAAGAAACTAGAGCTCTGGGAATTTACATAGTTCACCCAAGGTCACATGTGATGAAGCTACCACTCCAGCTCTGATCCCGATGCCTGAGTCCTCTCTGTGGGTGAGCAAAATGGGTGAAGGGAGGGGGCTACAGCTCTGGGAAGTTTGAGGACCAAGACTGTTTCCAGAAGGATGTGGTGAGACAGAGGCTTCTAACACCCTACATGTTCCTGTCAGGATTGGCTTAAAACCTGGACAAGTTGAGTTTTCAGGTAAGGGCATCACGCAGCACCTCTGCTGCGTGCGCGGGGGAAGTGGGAGCTGAGAGTCCCAGCCCCTGCCCTGCCAAACATAGTCCTAAAGCAGGGGTGGGACAGTAAGTCTGAATTATAAAGAGGGACAATCCTTGCATTACATTTCTGTGGCTGGTGTAAAAATGTACAGTAAACTGGGTGGCTTGAAACAACAAATTTATTCTCTCACGGTCTTGGAGGACAGAGGACTTAAATGAAGGTGTCAGCAGGGCCGCCCCGCCTCTGGAGGCTCTGGGGGAGAACTCCTCCTCCCCCTTCCACTTCTGGTGGCTGTGGCAGTCCGTGGCTTTCTTATGACCACGTCACTCTAATCTCTGCCTCTGTCTTCACATCACCTTCTCCTCTATGTGTTTTCTCCTCTTGTGTCTCTTGGAAGGTCACTTGTCAGTGGATTTAGGAATCACCTGGGTAATCTAGTACAATCTAATCTCAAATTCTTAATAACAGCTGCAAAAACTTTTTCCGAGTAAGCTTACTTCTGCAGATTTTAAGGATTTGGACATTTTTTTTTTTGAAGGGCACCATCAAACCTACTATGATCCTTAAATAAATGTTTCCTGGGAAATCAAGGGTAAAAGACATTTTACCCTTGTTGAGTAATGGGTGACATATTTTCTAAAAAGTCATAATGAAATAGTTCTCTATTGACTTGGAAGCCCCGATTTTACAAATAATATTCTAGTAAATAGGTACTTTCAAAGATGGCCACCAATACTTCCCCTCCAATAATTTCAAGCTATCTTTGTGGGAGCTTGTGTACATCAGGAGGAAGAATCTATTTACCTTCCTTTGTACCTGGCCTAGCCTTGGGTTTGCTTTGACCAACAGAATGCTGTGGAGGTGACTTTCTGGACTTCTGAGCTCTGGCCTGAAGGGGCCCAGCAACTTCTGCTTTGCCCCTTGGGCGCTAGCTGCTTTGTAAAGAAGCTTGGGCCACACAGCTGAAGAATGTGGAAGAAAAGAGAGACCCAGCCAGTCCCCAGGTGTTCCGGCCTCACTCTCAGACACATGAGTGAAGCCATTTTCGATTTTCCAGCTGAGCTCTCAGGTGAATGTGGCCAGAAGAATGAGCCCAATCAACACCACATGGAATAAAAGAACTGTCCAACTGAGCTCAGACAAGGTACAGAACTGAGAAAAATCACAAAATGTCCTTTCAAGCCAGTAAGTTCTGGGGCAATTGTATAATAATGGAAGGGGGAGGCCCCCCCCCCCCCCCCCGCAAAAATCCCCTGGAGTTATCTTCTGCAGGGCAGGTCCCTTGTAGTACAGGCTTCCCCCACTAGGTGAATATTCTAGGAACACATCTGTATCAGTGTACCAGCTAGTGTTGTGAGAGGCTGCGTTCACCTTCAGTGAAATTTTTTTTGAAGACTCTTTCAACACATTTGCCCATTTCATGATGGGCGATTTATGAGCACACCTGTCCACACCATACTGAGTGTTCAGCAGTTTTTGACCCAAAACGGCATGACCCCTGTGCCCCACCTTCCCTATTCACCCAATTTCATCCTGAGCAACTTTTTTTTGTTTCCCTGGATGAAAAGGTCCTCAAAGGGAAATGTTTTGCTGATGTGGAAGAGGTGAAACAAAAAACGGCCAAAGCTCAAAAGGCATCCAAACTGATAAGTTCAAAACTGAGCAGTGGAAAAAAGTCTTGATAGGTGTATTGCATCAAGTGGAGAGTACTTTGAAGGTGACTGAAGTTTAAACATGTAAGAATAAATACACAATTATTTATAAATAAATTCCATTTCTTGGGTCCCCCCTTGTAGCTGATAAAAATCAATACAATACATTGCGTCATTCAGAATTAAAAAAAGTTTTACATGAGCTAAAGAAAATAATAGACACTGTGTAAGTAGAAAAGTGTTTTGATATTGAGAATGAAAGTTTCTTTTCGTGTTTTGCCTTGGACACTGTTCAGGACCTGAAAAGGATGCATGCAAAGACACAGAGAACACACAGAAAGCTTTGTGGGACGAAGCGTCTCATGTTCCTGCTATTTGGTAAATATAGCTTATGGGGAAGACTAATTTAGACGAACTGACATTGAGTTTTGGTTTTATTACTAATTTACTGCAGGACTATGGGAAAGTCATGCATTTTCTCTGAGTCCCACATAGGACTATTTCTGTGCCTGATGACTGTTATTAATGTTTTGGCTCCTGATATGTGCCAGGCCTGCCCTAGGTGTCATCCTGCATAAGACTGTTGATTTTTACAACAATCCTATGAGGGGTACAGTTCTCATTTTCAGATCAGAAAGCATTGGCTCCAATAGGGTTAGTACCTGCCCTAGATCACTTGAGGGTGGAAGGGGGAGAAGGAAGGGCAAGCAGGTAATCTAACCCAGCCAGGTGTCAGTCAGCCATTTGAGTAGGTCCTTGTGGGTGTTGACCATTCACTGTGACACACGGGCAAGGTTCATGAGCATCTATAAAACCATCCTAGAATACATTCTTACTTTACAGCTTTTTAGTGCAGGTCTTTTTCCTTTAGTTGGTTTCTGAGCGTCATTTCCATGCCTCCCTCTCCCTCATCCACAACCAGCAGCTAACTATTAGTGATTTTTATTCTTTGCCATGTTTCTTTTATCTGTCACTTCCTCCGCCTTCCTGCCTTTATCCTGGTTTAGCCTGGCACCATCTTTTGTAAGAAGCTCCTTATCTGCTTCACCTTCTGTCTCTTGATCAGTTTGTTTATCCTTCACATAGCCATCAGAGTTATCTTTCTACACACAAGTTCAGGAATGTCATTTGCTTGTTCAGAAAACTTTGATGGCTTTTTATTGCGTATAGGATAAAGAAAAACATTAAAAAAAATTAGGACATGAATAAATAGTATTTCTGGCTAATGGTATTTCCTAACTGAAAAAAAAAAAAAAAACAATATGAAACAAAACACAGCATCCAACCTTTTCTATTCTGTTTGGCCCTGCAGTGTCTGAAGCTATGTGATTAAAGGCTTTCTGTATGGGATGAAGGAGAGCTATTGTCCACCTGCCACATGGTGTAGCCAAGGCCAAGTATGAGAGTTTGTTTTTGTGAATTTACGTTGCCTATGACAGGTAAACTTCAGCTGCTGGAGATTTTTATGAAGTGTGTGTGTTTTTTTTGTTCTTTTAAAAAAAAATTAATTTTATTGTATTTTTTTTAACATTACCTTTAGTCCCCTTACACTGCTCCCCCTAGACCCCAGCAATCACCACTGTTGTCCACGTCCATGAGTCCTTTTTCCTTTTTGCTCAATCCCACCACCCCCTAATCTCCCTCCCCACCAGCTGTCATCCTGCTCTCCATTTATGAGTCTGTCCCCATTTTACTTATTAGTTCAGTTTGTCCATTAGATTCCACATATGAGTGAAATCATATTGTGTTTGTCTTTCTCTGACCAGCTTATTTCACTTAGCATAATGTTCTCCAGGTACATCCATGCTGTTGCAAAAGGTAAAATTTTCTTCTTTTTTTATGGCTGAGTAGTATTCCATTGCATAAATGTCCCATAGTTTTTTTTATCCACTCATCTTCTGATGGACACTTGGGCTGCTTCATGTCTTGGCAATTGTAAGAAATGCTGCAATGAATATAGGGGTGCTTTTGTTCTTTCAAATTAGTGTTTTGGGTTCCTTCGGATATACTCCCAGAAGTGGAATTGCTGGGGCAAAAGGCAGATCCATTTTTAATTTTTTGAGGTATCTCCATACTGCTTTCCACAGTGGTTGCACCAGTCTGCATTCCCACCAAGAGTGCAAGAGTTCCTCTTTCTCCACATCTTCACCAGCACTTATTTTTTGTTGATTTACTGATAATAGCCATTCTGACAGGTGCGAGGTGATATCTCATTGTGGTTTTAATTTACATTTCCCTGATGATTAGTAACCTTGAGCATCTTTTCATATGTCTGTTGGCCACCTGAATGTCCTCTTTGGAGAAGTGTCTATTCAGGTGATTTGCCCATTTTTTAACTGGGTTATTTGGTGTTTTTGGTGTTGAGTTTTGTAAGTACTTTGTAAATTTTGGATATTAACCCCTTTTCCGATGTATTGGTGAATATGTTCTCCCATTCTGTGGGTTGTCCTTTTATATTGTTGATGATCTCCTTTGCTGAGCAAAATGTTTTAGTTTGATGTAGTCCCATTTGTTTATTTTTTCTTTTGTTTCACGTGCCTGGTGAGAGCTATCCAATAAAAAGATGCTGTGAGCAATGTCCAGGATTTTGCTGCCTATGTTTTCTAGGGTTTTTATGGTTCCTATGCCTTTTTCCATGGTTTCTATGTCTTTTCTCATGCTTTAGAGTATCCTTATAATCATTACTCTAAACTCTCTATCTGATAAATTGCTTGCCTCCATTTTGCCTAGTTCTTCTTCTAGAGAATTCTCTTGCTCTTTCATTCGGGGTCTATTTCTTTGTCTTCCTGTTTTGGCTGCTGCTTTGTATTTTCTGCCTTAGTTGTTAAACTAATCAGTTGTTAAACTATTCAAGCTGTAATCAGCAACCCTGCTTAAGCACCACAGGGTAGGGCAGAGTAATTCTTGTGGGCGGAGCTCTCACTTCCCCTCAGACTGCTGCCACTTGGAGGGGAGTGCTCTGCCTGAGAAAGATGGTTTCTGCTATATGGGCAGTGACTCAATACAGGGATTGTGGCTGCTGTTCCTTCAGTTCTCTGCCCAGAGCCACCAGCTCCAGACTTTCTTCAAGCATCTCTAGTCCACTCTGCCCTCCCTCTGCTGGAACACAAGGTAAGTGGCTGCACACAAAATTTTGTGTGTTGGCCCTTTAAGAGGCTCTCTGTACCTCTAGCTGTCTCTCCCTGGAAGACAGAACTCCTGTTCCTTTTCACAGCTGGATGTTATCTGGGTTCCTTTCTGGCTCTGGTGCAGTATGCTGGGGAGCTCAGCTTGGGGTTTAGACCCCACACTTCTCAGGGGAACCTCCAAGGCCACAGAAATATCCCTCTGGATATTCAGCTGCTGCTCATGGGAGCCCAAGAGGGATGCAACCCTCTTGCATCTCCGTACTCCCTAGCAGTCATGAAGTGGTTTCTTTTGTCTGTCCTTGGTTATAAGGCTTCTTTCCAGCTCGTGTTCAGATGGTTATTCAGGATGATTTCTCTAAATTTAGTTGTAGTTCCAAATTGGTCCTTGGAGGTTAGTGTAGCTTCCAGTTACTCCTCCGCCACCTTGGAGCTCTCTGTATGAAGTGTTTCAATTTTTTTTTTGGAAAGAAAAGTATTAACGAAACATTTTGTATTCAGTATTGCTATATTATTATTATTATTATTATTTCTCTTGACAGTGAGGGTGCACACAAAACTTTTGCTCCTTTATCTTCTGTATAGAAGGAATGGCTCATCCCTGCCTGTTTTCTGCCTTTCTTTGATATATTGTACATTTAAATTTTTGGATTGGATTGGGTTTGAGCTGGAATTCACTTCTAACAAATGACGATAGTCATTTGGTAAAAACCCAGTTTAGGATGTTTCATTAGTCTTGTCATTTCTAGAACTTCCAAACAGAGAAGAATCAAGTTTATCATAGCTATTCTTGCTCAAACCTTCAAATGGGAGCAGGGGTAACCACTTGAATTTCATTGGGTTTTTGTGCTGGTCAGGAGCCTCTCCAGTGAGCAGAGAGAAAACTGTTGATATTAATATCCAAAGTGAAATCTAAGCTGAGGTTGTCAAGAAAATAGCATACCAACAATGCAAATTATTTTGATTATGCACCCTATAAAGAGAACCTACTTGGGAGCCCTACCCCTCAAGTATGGTCACTTCTGGGTGACAAGTGGGAGTGAGTGGGAAGGGAAAAGACCTGTGAATGGGGATGAGAAAGCAGGAACCTGAATTCCTAAATAGCTTTGCATTCACAAGCAATAGCTGCTAATGGAATTTTCTGATGTTTTATAGTTTATTCCAGGTTTTCCCCAAACTTCTTAATACCAAGGACCAGTCACTTAATAGTGACTGATGCATCCCTCATGTACCCAGATTTAAAAATATCTACAAAGTGATTTTATCAAGTGATGACTAATACATAGTTTTTTATTAGTCAACAATGACGACGACGACAACCACACATGGTTGTCAGTCAGAATGTCTGATGAATGTGAGAGGTTATATAATGCTGGTCAAATAAAAATAAGCTTTAGGTTGATGTTGGTCCATGCAGTTTATTATTTAATTTTTGCTAGACATTCAGAAGTATACAAATACCCCCATTTGCAGCTTCCCAAATTGCTAAGAGTCTAGGAAACCCTAGAATTTTACTAGGTTATTTTATAAACTTTCTCAATAGGAAGTAACCATCCCAAGATATTAATAAGGGTTAAGTGTGCAATTTTGGGTGTTACAAAGTTATGTGATGAACTTCTGCTGAGTGCTAGTCAAGACAAGCCAGAGATAACTGAATTATGAGCACTTAAAATTAATCTGTGCTAACCTGACAGGAGAAATTTATGATTTCATTTCTAGAAATAGGGTAAAGAAATGAAATAAAGTCTAATTCCAGGGTGTAAATTAGGGAAATCAACCTCTTCCAGTTTGTTCCTGAATAAACTGCTTTCTATTTGACATGCTCAAGAGCATGGTCTTCCCTTTAATTCACATTGTGAAATAATTGGCCTGGTGGAAATCAGAAACATGCAATGTAATATATTAGTTTTACTCAATGATTCTTGAGAGGTGATACCTCAATTAACAAATCCTCAGGGAAAGAGGCAGTGTTGAAAAAAATGCGCCAATCTCATCTCCATAAATCAAGCCAAGCAGAACTGCCACTAGGCACTGGCAAGACAGAAGCACCTCTGAGCAGCGTGGTTCTCAGCCCTGCCAAGATGTGGGCAAGTAGGGGCACTCTTTGGCAAATTTATAACCTATTTTAACATTCTCTGTTTCTCCACCTTCCATTTTCTGTTATCTCTTGTTTTCTGCCTCTCCCCCAACATAAGGAATCCCACATCCTCTTCTTTTCCTCCTCCTCCTCCTCCATGGGAAACTGATTTTTCTAAAAACTATGTTTTTCAGTGAACACATAGAATGTTGATTTAATGTGAATGAATTTTGTTGAGTATGGTAAACCAACCAGGCCTTTGATTCAAGCTGGAGAATCCAGGGACTCCGGGCTGTTTGCCATGGTACTGGCAACTCTGGCTCAGGACCCAGCAGGCAAGGAGCAGACTGTTGTTGAATGAATAATGGAAGAGGTAGTTCCATCTCACCTGAAGAAGTTCAAGCTGAAGGGAGTAAAAGAGGGAAAGGCTTGGGTGTGATAGAGATGTCGGGAGGTTTAGGGGAGTGGGTGAATTGAAATCCCAGTAGGTCCCCCCTGATGGTGAACCTGGAGGTTCTTCCAGGTGTCTGAGAGTTTCTTCCCCTTCCTCCCATGCCCTAGCCTTTTTTTGTCACTAGGGAAAAGGAGGAGGGCCTGTGGCTCCTGGGTGCTGGTACTTCCTTTAGAGTTATTTTGCTTCACTTAGAACCAGCTACACCATTTGCTGGGCCCAAGGTAAAATAAAATGAGGCACCCCTTGTTCACATCTCTTAAGAATTTCAGGAAAATCAAAACAACAATGAAATATGACCTCACTCTCACTAGGACAGCTATAATAAAAAAATATGGACGATAGCAAGTATTGGTAAGGATGTGGAGCAACTGGAGCCCTCGTACAGTAATGCCTCACTTAGCATTGTTGATAAGCGAAACGATATATAGCAAAACCACTTTTACCATAGGCTAATTAATATAAACAAGAGTTAATTTCCTATGGCATATTTCTGGTCACAAAAACACCACCAACTTTCTAAATAAAGAACTGAAACATTGCTGATATTAAACACTGAAATAAATGTGAGCTATTCAAACATTGAGAAAGATTAATAAAAACAAGATAATGATTTTTCCAACCTGCTTATTCTAGTTCAGCAACGCTGGTAGCCAGAGCCTATCCCGGCAGCTCAGGACACCAAGTGGGACCCAACCCTGGACATCAGAGATGGCTGAGCAGACAGGAGATCTTGGTTCTGGTCCTGAATGCGCCGTAGCTGGCTGTGTCACCTTGAGCATGTTGCTTAACGTCTCTGAGCCTTGGTGTGTTCACCCGTGAAATGTGGGCATTGTAGTCTTAAAGCTAGTAGCCAATAGGCATATAAATATTTGTTGAATTTGCTGCACCTGGATTTGAACAACCCTGATCTGACTCTAAAATCAGATCCCTCTGCTTTGGTCATTTACTAGGTTGGCATATTCACTGTTTAGAGTAGCAAAGGACAATGAAGAATGTATAAATTGTGAACGAACAGCAGGGCTGACAGACACCACCACATCCACTGCCCACCAGCAAAACACAAAGACAAGGCAAGATTCCAGGCAAGCAGGAGATGGTTGAGGTCACACTGCCCAGCTGTCAGAGTGAGGCAGATCCGGGCCAGCAGGCAGCGGACGGTCCATACAGAAGGGCAGTAGGAGAACTGAACGTTTGATAGGTACAGGTTCCAGAATATTTCACAGAAATGAAATCACAGCTGATGTTTGGAAAGCGGCAGAGCACAGCCTGTGAGAACATAAAGTCGTCTTTGTATGGGACTCATTTGTAATCACACTTTAAAGTAGCTTTTTTACACAAAAATGTCACTGCAAAATTAGCAATACTTAGTCGTGCCTTTTTCGATACAAACCATAATTATTCATCAGAAGCAAATACTGGAAGAACTTTGAGGCCATAGTACTACTGCCAAGGGAGAAACGTGGCAATAACTTTCTTCTGTATTAACAAACGGGGACACCTGAAACTAATGCAAGATAATATTGAATGCCAACTGTAAATGAAAATTTCTAAAAAAAGGGGAAAACCCAGTTTTTGCTGTACCCCATTTTGCCCATGCTCTGTCGGGGGCCCTGGACCCACAGCTGCTCCAGCTGCTAGAGGAACCAAGTTTTCTGTGCCACGCACCCGAGAGACCTGGTTATGGTTTTTTTTTCGCCTTCCAGTGTTCTCCTGTCAACTTTCCCATAGTCTCACAGAACTTAAACTTGCAATATTTAGCATTTTAAAAAACCTACAAGAAACAGTAAGTGGAAGTTTGTCTCCCATCCCCACAATGTCCCCAAAACTTGTCCCACAGGAGCATCCCTACTTTGGCGACATGAGCTCTCAACATGATAAAATAAGCAGGAGGGCTTATTCAATAGCTAGGATAAGATTCCCATCCAGACTAAAATAGGATTCACACCACAAGCTTCAGGGAAATGTCATAGGAGGGAGAAAAAAAAAATGAAAGCAAAAACAAACCCCCCAAACCTTGCAGCTTTTTCCTAAACAAACATGACACTGTGGCTGGCCTGGTTTCAGGTAGGGATTTGTCCCTGCAGACAGTTTTGAGTTGCATCCGCAGTATGCCAGAGAGGAAAGGAATTTTGGTGGATGTGCTTGGTTCCTGCAGACTCCTTTGTGACTGGCATGGTAATGTGTCCACTATTCAACAGCAAATGTAAGGATGGTGACAAAGTGGAGCTGATCCCTCTAGAGACTGCATCCCAAGAGGCAGCCAGTCTTGAGAGAGCCTCCTGTCTGCTGCTGGAATACATGATGGTGTCTTGGTCCTCCATCTCCAGCTGGGCCAGGGTGCCTGCCCATCAAACCTGAATCTAATCTGTCTCATGGACAAGCCCTGCCGCTCACAGTAGGCCTCCATCAGCTTGCTCAGTGGGATGTGTCTCTTGATCTTGAAATGGACCACAAAGCCATCCTGCCAACCCCCTTCCAGATCGATGTGGTCGTTCCCTGTCTTCACTCCCTTCTTGGGGTCCCTCTTGGATGTGGCTATGAGTGGAGGCAGGGTGGTGGGGCTGTGGCAGGTAATTAGGCCGAGTGGGAGCAGACGAGTCTCTCTCTCGGCCCACTGCTCCCCCTCTCAGGGGGAGTAAGGACTCTAGGTTGGTATCTTTGGTTAAGTATCTTTCAGTTTTATCATGCAGGGTAGTTGTGGAAATTGAGATACACGGCATTCACAAAGTGCCTGGCTCAGAGCAGACGCTTATTAAATGTTAACTACTAGTTTATGCGTTATCAGAATCTACAGTTCTGAGGAGAATGTGTCATTAGAACACATCCTCGTAAGATCTGGATGTCTTTCAATAGCTGCAAGGATCCTTTTGTCTGGTACTGAAGATCATGTAGAATGTTAGTGTTGGGTGAAAGAATGTATTTTACTCCAGCTTTCTTATTCAGATTGTCTCAGCAAGGAGGTTTCTCAAGAATCCAGCCTACATCTACCTAACACATAGCTCCTGTGTCCTAAGGATAGAGCCACCAATTACAAAGATAAAAAAAGTCAGGAAAAACACCTGCAAACAGGATGCATCAATATGGTTTCCATGGTTAAACAAACTAAGCTTTGATCTTGGAGAAAGAGCAGTGACAGAAGTTCACAGCGTGAGGTTTGCTATGTTGCCTGGATCTGACCAGCTGATGGAGGCTTGTCACAGTTCTGAGTCTCCAAGGTCTTTGCTGGGTATTTTTTGTTGTTCTTAGGTCCCAGAACTTCATCAGATTTACATGTTGGAGATATAATTAGCTATAGACTGATTGCAAAGAATCAGCCATAATTTAAAAATACGAATTAACATAAAATGGCAAGCATTAAAAGTTGATGTTAACTTGCTGCTCATTTATTTTTGCATCCAGATGAGCCTTATTAAGTTACTTAGTCCATCTAAACATCAGGATTTTTTTCCCTCATAACCTAAGTTATGATAACAATCTCTTACATGCTAAACTCTGGTAATGATTTTGAAAAAATGCAGGTCCAGGCTGCTCTTGATACTTAATTTTTGGTTTCTTCTGTGACCTGAAACTGCTCTACAGTTGGGCATATTAAAGTTCAGAATCTAAATAGGGACTTCATGTTTTGTAACAAGCTTTCAAATGGAAGTTGTACTTTGACTGTCAGTGCGCTGTGGTTTTCTTCACTGTCAGCACAACCAGTAACTTTGGGCAGGTGGATGGAGTGCAGATGGGAAAGGAATGTATGGAAATCTAACAGGTCTGTGAGATGTGGGCTTAAATAAGCAAATCAAGCCAATTGGCTTAGAATTATGATGGTTGGCTTTCTAATGCATATTCAGAGAGGGCTGAAAAAATGTATGAAGTTTAATTGTACCATAAAGCTGTCATAAGAAAATATATACTGAATATCAAGTAGGGTAAACTTCTTCTGGAGAGTTATTCTATGAAAGTTAAAAAAATTTAAAGAATATTATAGTTGAATAAATAACAGGAAGAAGTAGGTGTGCTGGGGAACGTTTTTCAGAACAAGAAAAATTACACAAGCATATTTAAAAGGTGAAGTGTATTTGATGTATCATAGGTATTAGCAATTTCCCCATTGAATATGCAGGACAAATTTGGGAAAAAGAACTTAAAAAGTGAGATTATTTTAATGCATCATAATCCAAAGGCTTAAGAAAATGTGTCAACAATATTTAGATAACCATTAATTTTGTGATTCTATATGCATTTGCATTAATGGATGGATGTTTTGTTACTTTGTATTGAAAACACAGTGTTTCTATAAATCAGACTTAAAATGACTGAAAATACCTGATAGTTCATCTATGGGAGTTGCTCCTCAAATTTTAACGTACATACGAATCACCTAGGAGATTCTTTTTCAAATGTGGATTAAAATTTTTTTTTATTGAGGTAAAATTCACGTAACAAAATTAATCATTCATAATTAAGTATACAATTCAGTGGCACATTCAAAGTGTTTGTGTACAACCATTATCTCCATTTAGTTCCAAGACATTAATGTCATCAAGGACCCCCGTATTCATCAAACAGCCCTCATTCCTCCCTCTCCCCAAGACCCTGGCAATCAACAGTCTGCTCTCTGTTTCTATGAGTTTACCTGTTCTCTATTTTTTTCAAGCAAAAGGAGCCATACAATATGCGACTTTATGTCTGGCTTCTGTCACATGGATTCAGAAGTTTTGGGGCAGAGCCTGGGGTTCTGCATTTCTAACATGCTCCCAGGTGATGCCAGTGTTGCTGGTATAAGGATGGTGTTTGGATGGGGCCGGGCTCCTAGGTGGAGGGGCTGCGGCCGGGTGAGGGGCAGGACAGGCCAGAGCACTCACTGGCTGATGTCGGCAGGACAACCAGTGTCTTGGACCGCTGATGGAGTCGAATGCTATTGAGGTCCTGACCCCCAACAGATCTCTCCCAGGGTGTATAAAGCCTCAGAACATATGTACTGCAATTTATGCCTTATTTTGTTAAATTCTTTTTGCCATCTATATCAAAGGTTGGCAACCATGGCTGGGAGCCCAAATCTAGCCCACTGCCAGTTTTTGTATAACCTGCAAGCTAAGAATGGTTTTTAGTTTTTTAAATGATGGAAGAATACTATTTTGTGGCATGTGAGTGTTATATGAAATTCAAATTTCCGTGTCATAAATAAAGTTTTCCTGGGACATAGCCATGTTCATTTGTGTGTATATTGTCTATGGCTGCTTTCATGTTAAAATAGCAGAGATGACAGAGACCATATGGCCACTAAGCCAAATATATTTACTGTCTGGCCTTTTATAGACAGTAAAGTTTGCCAACTCCTGATCTATATGATTATTTCTCACTGCAAATGCAGAATACAGACATCCTATTAAGTCCTTGTGAAGAGAAAGGCATGTGAGATTAGGCATACAGAGATCTATAGTGTAATTGTTATCAGAAAAAAAATAGCTCTCACAGATGAGTGTTACAAAGCACAGCTTTTAAAGAAGTTTTAATTTTCTAGTCAAAACAAAGCGCTAAACATCAGACTTCTGCTCCTGACCAAGCATTAGAACCCTTTTCCCACCCCCCCTTTTTTTTTTTATTAACAAAAGCTATTCTTGGCCATCTATTTTGAGCCTCTTCACATTTCCACAGTTGTAAAGATGTATGTGAAAATGTCGAGTGCTTTTTAAGAATGGATTTTATACTTGCCATTTTCAAGTGCAGTGGATTTACACTTCAAAAAGTCAGACATGACTTCATAATTGAATTGCACCTGATCTTTTCAAGTGCCGGGCAAGGACAAACACAGAACTGGCCTGAATTTTTAGAGGTTGAATCTTTCCTGATTTCAAGTCCTCAGAATGAATAGCATAGGACTTAATGTAGGTGAAACGCAGGCAAGGAGGAAATACTTTTGAGTTTCAGACCAAGTTTTTGATGGAGGTTCACAGTGCTAATTCTCTTGGATTATTTTTTGGTATTTAAAAACAATGGGCTGGATGACCTAGGATTTATGATATACCCACATTTGACTGGAAGAAACACTAAGGTAGTCTCTAAGGAAATGAAAGCCTAAGCTTTGGGGATTTTCTCAAATTTTCATACTGTAAAGATAAATAGACTAGAGGCTGCCATTGCTGAAGGCCCAAGGCTTCCCCTAAGGAAGGTTCAGTAGAAGTTGTTGACTACTCAGGATCTCAGCATTCAACAACAGACATACACACACATCTAAACTTTCACAAACATGTTATCTTTGTAGATATTTTGGAAAAAAAAAAGGAATGTATCTAAAGTTGGTGTCCTAGGGAATAATTTTTTTAATAGAATAAATTAGGAAACCAAATGCAACATTTCTCTCTGACCCACTAAAAAGCAGACAGGGTTAAAATTTATGCTCTTTGCATCAAGGAAATGCACTGATTTGAGTCTTTGGGTTTTTATTTGCTTCTCAAATAGTAAAGAAGGAGACAAATTGTACTTACATGTTTCTAAGATAAAGTTACAGGTACAATATGGAAATACTATATGTAAATGTGCCCTAATGACATTCTTTCTATGAGAGCAGCTGTGCATCTTTGTAAAATTGGAATGTGCTGTGCAGTTATTCCTTCTGTTAAACCTGGTGAATGGTGTTTTGAAATTCAAAAGAAGCAGCGGGAGAAAGAGGCCCAGAGAATATAGTCTCACCAAAAATGGAGAGCTGAAGTTCCACTAACACATTGTCTTTTCTGCTTTTCCTTTGAACATTCCCTACCTAAAGTCAGCCAACAAGCAAAGTCTGAGGGCCCAGTTCTCTAAGGGACTGCACTTACTTCTGACACCAACTGCAAGTTTGGGGAGGTTCTCAAAACCATGCTCTAGTTCCATAATCCACTAGAAGGACTCACAGACATTCACGGACATCCCCTATACTTGTGGTTATTGTTCTTATGAGGAAGGATACAGGTTAAAGTCAGCCAAAGAGATGCATTGAGGAAAGGCACTGGTTTGCAGAGTCTGGGAGAGACCCAAACAAGAAGCGTCCGTTGCCCTCCTGCCCTCACTGCAGGGCGGCACACCTGGGGTCCTGCCTACCAGGGACGCTCACCCGAACTCTGTTTTCTGTTTTCACTGGGAGTGTATTAATAGGCATGACTGACTAATTGCCTATGCAGTTGAACTCACTCACCAGGTCGACTTAGACCATGAGACCCCAAGTTTCCATTCTAAATAACATGGGGGGCCTTTCTGGTACAGCCAACCCCCAACCTAAGACTGTCAGGTGTGGCCAGCCCTAATGCCAAGCAAAAGTACGCCTTTTCGATATGTCAGAGGTGACCTCCCCCGAAGCCAATGGCAAAGGCCAGGCTTCTCTTCTGGTAAAGCACATTTTCTACTATACACTGTCCTTTAAAAATAAAAGAAAAAACACTTGGAGCCATTATCCCCAAGGATTGCCAGTCTTTGGGTTTTTCCTTTCCTATACTTCCTTAAGCACTTTGCTTTACACTTGAGGTTAGTGAATAAACGGACGAGAATTAAGGTTCTTGTGACCCTCACTAAGTCTCTCATCCATATCCCAAAGACAAGGATTTTTGTTTGTTTATTTATTTAGAGAATAGTAAGGCCTTTTACACTAGATGGGCAATTTCAAAGACAAATGACTGTAAAAATGTAGAGACCATCCATTTTTCTAAATCCATTAGGATTAGGTGTTCTATAGAAAACACAAATTAAACTTTTATCCTTTTCATTACTTACAACTTTCTGAGACTAGGTTTATTGTTTCTGAAATGATAAAACACACTTACTGTAAAAATTTCAAATGATAGTGTAAAGAAAAAAAATAAGGAAAACTTATCAGACATTTCACTATTCAGAGATAACCAATGTTAATCATTCTCATTTGCTTCTTATCAATTTTAACAAAGCGTAATTGTTCTTTTACTTGCTTTCTTCCCTGTCTCCTCCACTGGACCATGAGCTTTGCGAGGGTAGGGACCAAATCTCTTTTGTTTAGCATTGAATCACTAGCTAATTATAGCATGGTGTCTGGCACTGTCTCCAAAGATATGCTTAATGAATGGTGAAAATTTATATGTATACATTTTACTTATAAATGTATATATATAAGGTTGATAAATTATATATATATATAAGTATATATATGTAAATAAAGATCTACGAAGTCAGAGCTTTTTGTATGTTTTGCTTCACTTGTATATTCTGATTGTTCAGTAAACTAATAGCCACGAGCAAATTTGTCCAGTAGCCTAGTTGTTGTAAATAACATTTTATTGGAACAGAGCCACATTCATTTGTTTACATGGTTTCCATGGTTGCTTTCATGGTCCACTGGCACAGCTGAGTAGCTGTGGCTGGAACTATATACTCGCAGAACCTAAAATATTTACTATGTGGATCTTTTCAGGACAACTTTGCTGACCTTTGCTATAGAACAATGTCTGTTACTTAGTGTTTGGCAAATATTTGTTGGAACAATAAATTTAATGTGAATTTTATATACTGTATAAGATATTTCTTATTAAACAATATTTTAAATAT
The DNA here is from genome assembly GCF_021234165.1 of Pteronotus mesoamericanus. Classification (NCBI taxonomy): domain Eukaryota; kingdom Metazoa; phylum Chordata; class Mammalia; order Chiroptera; family Mormoopidae; genus Pteronotus; species Pteronotus mesoamericanus. The sequence continues at coordinate 10,839,987 of NW_026555310.1, forward strand.
CTTATTACTTTACATAGTTGTGCTAAATTTTATCTGCACACAATAGTATATTTGACTAGTTGCCATTTGTTGGATTTAGGATGTTTCGTTTTTAATTTTTTCTGTTTTAAACAGCAAAACAGCAAACATGAATCTTTTTCTAGGTGTGCAATTCTATCGGGGTAAATATATAGAAGGGGATTTCTGAGTTACAGGATAATCACATTTTTACATTTCTGATATACTTTGGCAGATTGTTCCCCAGTAAGGTCATATCAATTTAGACTCTTCACAACAGTGCATTTCCAGTAACTGTATTGACCCTTGATATTAAGACCAGCATTTTTATTCAGACAAGGCATAAACATGGAAAAAAAGTCAGATGGCAATCAGATGACTTCCAAGCTTCTTTTGGTAATAGAACTGCCTTGTCCTGCCACAATGATGGAGATATAAATGGCTTTTATTTGCCAGATTAAAAGCATGGTGGTGTCCTTGATTACATTTACATTTATCACTAATTCCCTGAGCTCCCAAACACAGGGGAAAGATCATTATGATAATGAAGGCAGCTATTTTTAAACAAATGTATGCAGGTACATTTTGGAACTAGAGATGTTGTGTGCTTCTTTAGGGAGTAAAACATGCTTCATGTCATTCATTTGTTCAAGGCACGGCTTAATATCCACAATAAAATAGAACAGAAAATTTTTGAAAAATAAGGGTAGTTTCGCCTTTAGAAAAAAAGAATGAGGTGGCTGTACAATTTCTGGGCCCCCTGATGGCAGGCTAAAGGTGAGTATGTGCAGAGATGTATTTGAAAATTACTGGTACTCTGATTCAGGAGTTCACAACGATGAAAACCAGGCTTCTTCGGAGAGCTTGCCGGGCTGCCTTGTTGGGAGGTGTACACGAGTAGATGCCTCACTGCAGAGTCGGAGCAGAGGTAGTAGAGCCATCCTGTCCTCCTCAGCCTTTTTGAAAAGCCAGCTGGAAACTGAAATGGACCTGCATTAGCAGTGCCCTGGGAGAGTGCAGAGGGTTAAGTTCCTAGACTCTCATGCTAAGCTTCTAATGCTTTAAATCTTCTGTCAGGAAGATTACTGACCTTTGCTCTGATGCAACGCAAAAGTTAACAGGTTGAATAGTAAAATTTCAGACCTCTTAGTCACAGACGAAAGTAGTTATTCAGAAAGAAGAAAAGCTTGCCTGTGTGCTGAACTGAGGAAATGATAACTTCATTGTGCAGCAAAGGGCGCTCTTGCCCTCCTGTTTAATCACTAAGGCTTCAGATGCATAAAGCAAAATGGTGTGTAATGGAATTTAGGTAGCTGTGAAGCAGGTGAGGTACCACGAAGAAGTCAAAGGGAATAAAATCATAATGTCTCAGTGCGCGGCCTCAGTTCATGGCTCTTTGGTACCCAGCTATTCTGTTCTCCACTGCATCGACTCAGCACAAAATGAAATGGAGCATTGGAAATTAGCTGGTGAATAAGACAATGCAGTAACACAAACAAGGCTCTTCAGTGCTGGACATTTTTTTGAGCCATTGCCACAGCTCAAAGGCTCCCAGTAGATGCGCCAGCTTTTTTTTTTTTTTTTTTTTTTTAATTCTCACCTGAGGACATTCTTTCACTGTCTTTTAAGGAGAGAGGGAGGGGGAGAGAGAAACATCAGTCTGAGAGAGAAGCATTGATTGGTTGCTTCCCATACATGCCTGGGCCAGAAATCAAACCCACATTCTTTTGTTATGGGAGGGTGCTCCAACCAACTGAGCCACACCAGCCAGGGCATAGACGCTCCAGCTTTTGTGAGGTGAATGCCTGAGTTACATAGTAAGAGAGCTGATGCCTCCCTGGAAAACTACAAGTAGTGCCCAGGAAAATCTGTCTTCCTTATTTGGACTTTCCAACTGACCTTTCCTTGTTTCTTTATGCAAATATTTCCACCAACTCACGTATTAAGGGAGGAGAAAATGGTTAAAAAAGTAAAACTGACTATACCTCTATTGATAACCTGAATTCAGGAAACAGTTGTTACTGCCTATAAACACTATTCTTTGCAGATCAGACATCACATAATGTCTTCATTTCAGTGTTACCTGTGATTATTTAGGCAGTAGAACACAAGGAAGAATGTTAGCAATCATGTGGAAATTTTTTCAATGGAAATAGGGAATATTCTCAAGCATATCTGACATGTGCAGCCGTATACAAACCCCAAGGCAGCTGGATAGGTGCCATCTTTGTTTCCAACTTCCTCCCAGGTTCTTTTACAAATTACCATTGACAACTAGAACTTAACCAGAAAAGGAAATCCATGAGATTGCTGATTGAGATCACTCAGGAATAGGGAATATTTATTTGTTAAATGACTTCCACAGGTTATTTGCTGAAAGACAGCTGCTAAACTAGAACTCCTAAATTAAGATTATTGACTATAACCCTTGGGTTCAGTGCCTTAGGAACATGTTGGGATTACAGATGAGTGGATTATCATTTTAGCTATAGAGTAGGTGGAGGGTAGATGGGAATATCTCATTTAATTTTTTGGGGGGGAAATATTTTATTTTAATGAGATGCACGTCCTGGGCAATCATGCAGTTATTTTGTTGTTAATCCCTCAGATTGTTGACCATGGCTGGTTATACCTGAAAGTGGCAAAGAGTCAAGTTAATTACTGTACAGGTGCTTTATTGTGATTGATTTTTTGGGCAATGTCTGCCTCTTTCAGTTTCTGTTTTTTCCAGGCTGAAATTGTGGCGACCCAATTCTTTGAGTACAATATTTTTATCTCGCTGAATGCAATTATGTAGTAGAGAAGATTCAAAATGACTTTCAAAGACTTTTGTTCCCGACCTTAAATGTTCCCTTAGCTCACCATCAAATGGAGGTGAAATCACCTTTCTGTGCTTATCAGGCTTTTCAATTTTCACCTGAGAATGTTAACTCTATCCCTAGCTCAGCTGTTTGCTCAAATGCAAGGATCTGTACCACATTGACAGTGTAAAATAACCGTACTGTCGTTACGTTTATTTTACTGTAGGGAGGACTGCAACACTAAACTGACTGCTGTATACCCCTTATCCCCAGAGGACACATTCCAGGACCCCCAGTGGGTGCCTAAAACTGCAGATGGTGCCGAACCCTGTAGATATATCCTATGTGTTTTCCTATATATACCTATGATACAGTTTAATTTATAAATTTGAAACAATAAGAGATTAACAACAATTACTACTAATAGAACAAATATAACTATACCATGATAAAAGTTATGGTGGTATCTGTTTCTCTTTCTCTGAAAATATCTCATTGTACTGTATTTCCTCCCCTTGTGATGATGTGAGATGACACAATGCCTGTGTGATGAGATGAGGTGACTTGACATAGACATGGTGGCGTAGCATTAGGCTACTATAAGGGCTACTTGAACACTAGTACTGAGATCCTGTGGTAGTCGCTCTGATAACCAAGAGGACTACTAGGCAATGTATGGGCGCATATGATATGCAATGTGAATACGTTGAACAAAGGGGCAATTGATCCATTCCTGGGTGAGACAGAGTGGGACAGCATGAGATTTCCTCATGCTATGCAGAACAGTGCGCAACTGAAAACTTATGAATTGTTTATTTCTGGGCCATGGTTGGCTGTCAGTTACTGAAATCATGAAATGTAAAACCGCAAATAAGGGGAGACTACTGTGCTTTTATTTCTCAGAAGCTCAGTTGAGATCAGTAGTACTCACAGAGGGTTGTATGAAGGCCTTGCAGTTTAAAAAGGCTCCTAGGTAACCCCAAAATAACCCTGCATAAAGCCAGGCCTGCGTAAACCTGTGTACTTGAACCGATTTGTAATGGCCCCTTGTGGATTTGTTTCTTACTGATTTGATGTTGGATTTGTACTATCACCAGGGTGACCAACTATCATGATTTGTCCCAGATACTCCACGTTTTAGAACTGAGTGTGCCATGTCCCAGGAATTTTCCTGCCTAAACAAACCTGAACAGTTTGTCACCCTACCAGCCAGTCACACATCCCCATGAGACTCACCTATGCATCTAATGTAAGGCTGGGGCGATCTTTATATGAATTCTCAGGAAGTGTTTCTTTGGTCTTTGTTTTTCCTGAGCAGCTCTGTACTTAACCAAACATTTTAAGGTTACTATGAATTATAAAATTGATGAGTTTATTTTCTTCTGCATTGGCCAAAAAAAATAAAAAGAGCCAAATTTATGGCCCTGCTATGTGACTTTTTTTTTTTTTTTTGTATTAGCCACATGCCTGGCTCCATTTTATGTCCTTTCCCTTGGTTTCTTTATTTTTGAACTTCTTTATCCTTTCTCTGCCACCTCTAATATGTTAACTTGTATTTACATATTCATGAAAACTGCCTTTGGTGCTTTTTTTGTTAAAGAGAAGGCATAAATAAAAATTGCTATGTTTCACCACAAAACTAATGTTGTAGGACAGATTTTCCAAGAAGAGACTCTGATGAGGATATTTGTATGCAGGAAGTTTATTAGGAAGGCTCTCAAGATCCATGGAGTGTGTGGAAGGGGAAGAAGCAGGGTGGACAGAGGAGCTGGCTGTGTCAGTTACAACAAACCTTTGGCCAGCCCCAAGGGAGCTCTGGAGCTGGGGTGGCCCTTCAGAGTTTCTTGGGTTTGGGGTGGTCCTTCCGTTCCTTCTCCCTTCTATGAGCTGTGGAATGTGGGCTGCCCCAGGAAGAGGTAAGACCCTGGGTAAGGAGCTCTCTCCAGCTGAGGGCAAATGTCTGGGAGGTCAGACAGTGGGGGCCATCGCACAGCAGCAGGACTAGGATCTCAGACCACGAGCCTGCCAAGCATCACAGTGCCCCTCCACGAGGAGCGTTTCTCCTCCTCCACGGCATCCCTCCCCCACTTGACTGAATGGCTGTGGAGTAGCAGAAGGAGCAGGAAAGTCTTAGCTCTTTATCTGTAAAATAAGGACAATGCCTTCATTGCAGAAGTTTTGTGAAGATTAATCATATATATGTATAGATATAAAGGACTTAATCACAGAGCATGCTATGTAGTGGATACTGAATAAATGGTAACCACTTTCGTTTGTCTCTCTCTTTCTACCTGGGCCTAATGAATCAATGTATGCTGAACAGATCATTTTACTCAATGATTTGACTGTGCATGAACGTAGTTATAACAGAAGTTTAGGTTAGGAAAAGAAAACAAAGACCATTTGGAACATGCACATCCTAATACTAGCAGTTATAAAGTAACAGCTTTTTCTAACAAATTGATAGCAAAAGAAAAATTATGTAAAATTTTCTAGAGAGATTATTTGAAAGTCTCTATTACAGGATTATTTGTGAGTCTCTTGAGGCCTCAGAATGAGGAATTAGGGGAAGGTAGAAGGGCAGCTGCCAAGGCTGCCAGCAGCTTTGATACTTTCCCGGCTGTAATTGGATTCCTTCCACTTTAAGCATTCCTTTGACCCACTTTTTTTTTTTTTTTTTGTCAGGCACTGTGAAAGCAGGAGACCAAAAACAGAAAAGCAGAAGATGAGAATAGGGGTGGTTAAACAAAATGAAAGAATTTAAAGAAGGTGAGAGAGTCTTAAAGCTAAAACATTTAAAAACAAGATAAGGTAACTATCACTAGTGATACATCTTTAAATAAAATACTTCTAAAGCCAAGTATAAAAAAGCTGAAAGGGAAACTAAACCTATGAGGTTAAAAACCAATAAAATAATGCTGAGTTAAAAATGAATAAGAGAAAATTTAAAATAAGAGAAATTAAAAACAGCACAGAAATATTTGAAATCCTTTTAAACAACTATAGCTATAACATTACATGAATGTATGACCAGAAGAATTATTTTATAAATCCCAATTCAAAGACATAGAAATTAAGACCAAAAATAATCTATTTAAATTTATGACTATAAAGAAGCCATTTAAATATGTTTATCTTATTATTTTCAAATTCAATGTCTGGTTCTTTAAGGAGTCATTTGGTACATAGAATGTGAATTTACCTAGAAAATGTGAATGAAGAATAACTGAATGATGTTAGAATGCCATTATGCTCAATTCTCTGAAAAGACATTTGGGAATTGGCAGGGCAGTTAGAAAATCTAACTCATCTCTACCGCTGTTACATCCCATACCCTTGATTCAGAGAAGTTTGTGGTCCTAAAGAAATGTTTAAATATTATGTGGAGATTATTGTTCGTCACTTGGGGGACTTATTAAAGGCACTTATTCTTTGGTTTTTCTCCAGCCTACGGAATCTGAATAGCTGCAGCGTGTGCCTGGGAATGTGAATTTTAACAGATGTGACAGGTAATGCTGATGTCCACTAAGTTTGAGAACCACTGTTCCGAACAACAGGACTAACGCCAGATTGGGGAGGAGAGAACTCCCGTTGACACACTGGGTCACACAGAACAGCTGTGAGGCAGGGAAAAGGTCTTTAACACTTGTGCTTGAAAAATCAGCTGTCTCCAAGCTGAAATGGACACAGAAAGAGAAAAATCACATAAGGGATTCTTATCAAATATGTAGACAACTCAATAGAAAGAAGGGTTACATGATAGATGATAGCATTAAAACTCAGAAGGTTCTTGACAGGCTGTGAAATAGGATTGAAATCAAGGTGTTGAAACTAATAGGGATAAATGTAAAATCCCATGTATAGGGCTGACAACAAAAATTCACCATACAAGGTCAAGGTACACAAAAGCAACTTGGTAAGAATTCATGAGTGAGGACCCCGGAGATGGTGACCGTCACTGTGACAGAAGCAACCGGAGTGAGGAGGCTGCTAACAAAGCTAAGACACCACGAGGATGCAATAGTAGAGAGAAGCTGAGTGGGAGAAGCAGGCTGGTCAGAGCATGCTCCTTCCTGGATGAAACATTTCCAGGAGAATAATGATGAGCCAGAGCTCCACCAGAGGAAGCAGCCAGGATGAGAGCATCTCATAATTATGTTAAGGGGGGGTGGTGATTGAGATTTAACTCTGAAAAGGCAGCTTTTTTCCCCCTCAAATATTTGAATGTATCCATCATTTACAATAGGGAACAATCATGGAACAGTTGAGACGGTGAGACCTTCAGGAATCTAAAGCTGGAAGGGTTGAGTAGAACAAAATAGAGCAGACAATTTTAAGAGAATGAGGACTGAAAAAAGGAGACAATTTTGTAGAAAGCCAATTCAGCTGAATGGATGATGCAGAAGACTAATTGGAAATTATAGAGTGGGCCACATTTGTAGACCAGAAGTTCTAGAATTTTGGCAGAGAAGAAAGGGGAAGAATGGATGAATTTCTAGAAAACTCACTAGACTGAATTGTAATTTTATTTTACGGATAGAGAAGTCCTGTGGGTATTTGATGGAGTGATTGGACTTAGGTTTGCAGATTTATATCTATTGTCCAGCATAGTATTACCATGCTATTCCTTTTCACTCTCAGAAGTATTCTGGTGTCGACCATAAATCTCATGGTGTTGCAGTACAGAAGGCTGAGGGCGGTGAGCCAGTGGAGAGAGCATGAGATGGAAGATTTGTTAGTGAACATGCACAATGAGGGAGGAAGTCTGGCCAGGTCCTGGCTGGGCAGCAACAGCTGGACTGGGGATGTGGTTGGACTGGGGAGCTTTGGGCAGGTGCTGTGGATCCAATGGCTAGAGGCCAAGTCCGGAACTTGGCCGGATCCAGCAGGACTCTAGCATTCTCTCTGGCAGTGACGGAGACTTCTGCATTTTAGTAGAGGATTCTCTGAAAGAGAAAGAAGACGTCAGGGCTCCAGTGGATGTGGGTAAAGAAGGTAATCCGGGGCTTCGAAGGCCAGCTTCAAAGGCCATCGCCTCTCAAAGGCATGCTGCCAGAGCTCTCCTCTCTGCTGGGCTTTCTCCTGAATGGAAGGGGAAAGATCTTGCTTCATTAGCAAAAGGCAAAAAGTGGAAACCTATTAACCCAGAGTGAGATGTGTAAGTCTAAACCTCGAAACTGTGATAAATATACCATCAGTGAGGGCTGCAGACTTTGGGCTTTTCTGTCAGTGCACATTTAATAGCCCCATGAATTTGCATGTCCAGCAGAATCTCCACTTACGCAGGCAGATGTAATGCCCTGGGCTTTTCAAATGCAAGGGAACCCTGGACTTCCAGCCATCATTTGAACTGTTCTTTTATTCAACTCTTTGGGGCTATGTTTCTTTCTCCAACATGATGGATAGATGGGGATATTACAACCTCATCTGTGGTTAAGACACAGGCATTGCAGTCAGGGAAACTGATGGAAGCTTATTTCTATTACTTATCATTTGCTGTTTGCCTTTCGGCAAATGACTTCATGTATCTGACCTTAGTTTTCTCATATGTAGAATGGGAATAATGACAGTACTTCCTAAATTTGTTGTGGGGAATAAATGAGGCAATGAATATAAACTGATTAGCATGATCAGCCTGTTACATAGTTAGTGTTAATGAATAGTGCCTGTTGCTACTTTTATTCTTATTATGCTGCCTTGGGGTGAGATGTATGAGGAAAGCTCAAGTGTAGTCAGGGAGCGCTTCAGTTTGGGCCCTTCAGTAATCACTTACTGAGCACTTCATATGTATGCAAAGGACTTTGCTGTTCAAGAAATTCATTATCAATAATGAGCTTTGCCCTATTCCTGTCTAGTGGGTATTGTTTGTCACTTTGAGTGAACCGTAGTCAACTCCCTAGTGACATTGCTGTGGATTTTTTGAGTCATATTTAATAAAAATAATAATGGGAAAACAACAGCAGCAGCAATAATGTTATATAACACTCCCTGAGAGTTAAAATTCACATGGACAGTGCCTTACAGTTGACCAATGTTCTCAAACAAAGTGTGTATGTGTGTTTATCTAAAGATATTTTCCTCATTGTAGTAGCCACATGGCTGTGGGTGGAGCAAGTATTAGCTTCTCCATTCTTTTGGTTGAATTCACCAGGTCTGTATAACTGCTTTTGAAAAAGAATGTGAATTGAGAAGCTGTTATGGGAATAGGCAAAATTACACTGTGTTTTGTAATCTTCCATGATTTTTTTTTGGAGAGAGTTATGGATTCAAATTTGGTGGGAAATTTAATCTATGCTGCATTTCAGAACTGCAGATTTGTTAAAAATTGTTAAGTTCTTCCACCTTGGAATTAATACTTTTTTTACCATTAGCTTTTCTTAGCGTTAGAAGTGAGGCATTGGCCATCAGTCAGCATTGACAGTTTTGGAAATGACTGCCTCTCCTTCCCTCCCTCAAACATTTATTTGGCTTTTATTGTATGCAACTAAGCATTGAAACATACAGGGCAATGTGCTTTTAAAATATCCTTGAATTTAAAATATTTCTGCTTATTGTCATGTACCTTTGCAGCTAGCAGGATTTCTTTTTCTCCAAGGATTTGGTTTGTGGGTCTGGAGCCAATTTACATAACTGATTAAAGCAAGCCTAAATAGTTTGTGACCCATCTTTGTTAGTAGTTTTTTTTCTCCGTCATCTGCTAACACGGCAATTAAGATATTTTACACTAGCCGGGCTAATGATTTTCAGATTTGAATCTCAGGGAACTGTGGGAGTGAGGTTTTCAGAAACACTTAGTATCATTGAGTCTGAGTTCTCTCATTTGGGAAATAATGGTATTAACATTTTACTGAAACATGACAAGAGATGTATTTTGTAATTCTTGATCTATGGCTTTTTAAGGCCAGAACTTTAGCCTATGTAATTCTTAAAAGCAAAATATGACTAACTTGATAATAGAGATTTCTAGGCTATCACTGACATTCCTTATTAATGGCAATGCTGGTAGTGACGCCAGTAGAAAATAGATGAAAAAAGGCTCATAACTATAACGGCATAATAATTAACATGTCACTTGAGGTCCTTTGGCATTATAGTTTGAGGTAATAATGAAAATGTCATTTCGAGTTATTCTATCATTTATTAAGAAGAAGTAAATGAAGTTCTCAAAATACAGGTCAAGATTAATAGGTGTTCTTTGAGCCATTAGCTGCAGGGTCATTTTAACTTTAGTTTGGTGCAGAAGCCACCTTGTCACTGTCTTCCTGTTGCTGCCGCACACTGTTTCATGTGCATGTCGTGTCTTTGCATGGTAGTGTGGCCTGTACACTGAGCACGAGCCTTAGGGTCAGTCACAGTAGAGGTGAAATCTAGGGTGGTTTACTTATAATTTGTGTGATGCACTTAACTGTTTTGAGTCTGCTTTCTAAAATGTAGAAATGAAAGTAACAATACTTCTGTGAATGTGGCTGTGAAGATTAAATATTATAAAACCTGACATAAAACACTGGTAACATTTATTGAGTGCCTCCTCCATGCCTTATCAAAATCAAGAATTCTAACATCGACACGATCTAATAATCTAATCCACGGTTTTTATTTGAATATTGTTAGTCTTTAAGACCAGCATACTGCAGATTCTCAGATGCCTTTTCAATGTTGGAGATCTAGTAGCGAACCAAATAGGTAATGTTCCTATTCTGTCGGAACTTCATATATCCCATTTTCAGTACTATCCATTTGTGTATATGTGTGTATAAATTCAAGTTTTAATCTGATATTGGTATGGACTGAATGTTTGTGCCCCCCTCCTATCCCAATTTGTAGGTTAAAGTCTTAACCCCCAATGCAATGGTATTTGGAAATGAGGCCTTTTAGAGATGATTAGGTCATGAGCGCAGGGCCTTGGTCTTATGGGATTAAGTCTCTTTATAAGAAGAGACACCAGAAAGCTTGCTATCCCTCCCTCTCTCTTCCATGTGAAGACACAGCAAAAAGATGACCATTTAAAAGTCAAGAAGAGTGCTCTCTCCAAAACCCAGTCATACTGGCACTCTGGACACAGACTTCTATTGTCCAGAGCTGTGAGAAAATAAACCTCTGTTGTTTAAGCCACCCTATCTATGGGTACCTTTTTTACAGCAGCCCAAGAAGACTAAGATGGATACCACACTCCTCCTGCTTGAAAAACTTCCTTTAACATTGCTTACAGAATAGATATGCAGGCAATGGTTTCTCTCAGTTTTTTCAATATATTTTAGTTTCCTTTATTAGAGAGGGAAGAGAGGAAGAGAGAGAGAGAGAGAGAGAGAGAGAGAGAGAAACATCAATGCCAGAGAGAAACAGCAGTTGCTTTCCTCCTATATGCCCTGCAACTGGGGACCAAATTCACAACCCACACATGTGCTCTGACCAGGAATTGAAGCCACAACCTTTGGTTTATGGGATGGCACTACAGGCATACGAGCTACATCAGCCAGGGCTCTCTCAGTTTTTATTTATCTGAAAAAAGCCTTTATTGCTCCTTCATTTTTGATAGGTAGTTTTGCTGGGTGTAGAATTCTGGTTGGTACCTTTTGTCTTCCATCACTTTAAAACAGTCACTCTCTTGCCTTCTGGTTTGCATTGGTACTGATGAGAAGTCTACTGGAATTTCATCTTTGTTCCTTCATATGTAATATATCCTTTTTTCTTGGACTGCATTCAAGATTTTTGCTTTTTGTTTTCTTTTCAGCAGTTTGAATGTGATATACTCAGTAGTAGTACGTAGGGGAAATAGAAGCCTTATCTTCCATATAAGTGTCAGTCGTGAGCCACCAAGAAGTTCCTCTGCTGTTTGACACATGTTGGTCCTTTACCTATGGTGCTCTTCCAAACCGTAGTCCTCATCAAATTCTATTCAGATCTTAGGAGCTAGCTCAAGTCTTATCTCCAAGAGAGCTTCATTGCAAATGAGTACCATGCTGCACTTTCTTGACTTCCAAACTCTATTTTTTGATTACAAAATATTTTAGACAAAATTTATTCTTTTTCCTATGAAATGATTTCAAAATGCTTCGCTATTCACAACCTTCCTTTAAAAATCAGCCAATTATTTAAGCAGACTTTTTCTTTTTATTTGTTTCTTGTGTATTGTTAAGTAAATCCCTTCAAGTCTTTCTTCTATTAGTATGATTCATTTATTCAACTTGCATAATTAATTTAATTAGATTTCTTTCCTTTTTCATGGGTGACTCTCAAGGTGAGAGAGTGAAGGTAGGTATGAGCCACACTCAGAAGGATCCCATGCTTGATTTTACGCTTTGCTGTTGCTATCTTGAAATTCTTAATAACATTTGAACAAAGGGCTCCATACTTTTCATTTCACACTGGGTGGCCCTGAAAATTATGTATCTGGGTCTTTGGTTTGAAATTAACATTTCATTTGGGAATTTGGATAGCCAGAAAGTAGTATAAAGGTATTAGGTGTCTTGGGCAGCTAGGAAGTAGAATACAAGGAGGCAAAGCCTCTTCTGAGGCAGCCATTCCAAAACATTGTTCTTCAAGGCTTTTCATGTATGTGTTATTTATGAAAAGGCATTAGTAATCAAATTTCAGAAAAGTGTCAAGGAAAGTTAAATAGTATGTCGCATGCATAGAACGTCTCAGTCTTTAATTTGGTGAGTAACACTGTGACTAACCCAAATGGGACGTCATCAGCATTTCCAAAACTCATTTAACTGTGGCTACTGGTTTGTAGGAGAAAGTTTTTGGGGCACAGTTTTGGAACACAATTTGACAAATGTGGGCAATATTCCAGGCTCTCAGGGCAAAGAGACTTGCTCCTACCAGTATCTTTGGGAACTAGGCTTGTTTAGATGAAGAAATAGAAAGGGTGATTATTCTCTACTTATAGACCAAAGGTATTATTTTATATGCGGTGAGTCTGGGATTGGCTTTATCCCCATTTCTACCCTCAGATACCTCCTGGGTCACATCTTTCCTTACTGTCTTCTTTACAATTGCCCTTCAACTTACACCTTAGTCAGTTTTACCCTGATGAAAGATGACTGTTATATCATATGTGTGTATCTGCGATGTGCATGCCTCCATTGGAAACTTTGGAGGGGTATTCTTTAAGAGAAAAAACAAACAAACAAACAAACAAACAAACAAACAGTCTTGGCCTCTGTACTGTAGATGCCCACAAACATTTATAACTAAATGAATGAAAGTAGTGATGAGAGCCTGGGCCCTTTTCTCTTTGGGGATCCCTGTGCACAGCATGCTCCGCATATCCCATTTACCAGCCCTGGCTGGGAGCTGTAGAAATAGCACCGCAAGTGATCCCATATTATCCTCTAACGTCGCCATCAACTTTACTCTATAAATCGGCTGGAAAATGAGCCTGCACTTAAGAAGCTTGTCTAACACACAAGAGACCACTAAGAAATGTGTTAGCAGAGAGGAGGAGGAGTAACTGGGAAACACATAATAGGAGCTGTTTGGAAGTTGGCACAGTTAGTGGGTAGATTGCCAATGAGTGTGTATTAAGTGCCCGTTGCTTGTAGAGCATATTTAATGTCTAATAATAACCTGGTTTTGAGCTATGTTTCTCAATTCTGGATCAGTCATGTGTGAAAATTTTTAAAAATGTATTTATTTAAAATTATCCTACCTTTCTGATTCAGTTGGTATGAGCTAAACCCAAGAATCTGAATTTTCCAAAATTTTTTTCCAGGGATTCTAATGCTCAAGAACTACTAAATGTTGAAAAGTATTGATATAGGCAATAGAGTAAACTTGGAGCAAAAAGCATTAAAAACACTTCAAAGTCACAATGTCTGACCTTAAAAAAAGCAGATATTAATATAATCTGAAGAACATCTTTGCTATCCAATTTCCTAACAGATCCTCTCCTTAAAGAATATTTCTGGTGCTAGAAGAACCCATCAAACAGTTTCTGAGATTAAGACCTTGTGCTAAGAGTCTTTTAATTATACTTTAATTTCATAATCACTGCACCTTTAAAAAACTGTTCTTGTTGTTTTTCTAAGAAAATAGTTATACATCAGACAATACTATAAATGCTCTGTAAAGCTCTGTTATAATTAAAGTACTGTATGTATGTATGTGTGTGTGTCTTATGATTTTTAAAAAATTGTGCCCTTCATGGAATGTCTTCACCAGCTATGTGAAATTTTCTCACCGTCGAGTTTTTATAATTCAGTTTTGCTTTATCTCAAATTTTCCAATATTTTATTATGAACACAACTAATTTTACAATGAACACCCATATTCTCACTGCCTGGTTTCTACCATTAACACTTTATTTCTTTTAACATGCATTTATTTGGTTATTTGTTCTCTCCTTTTCCCTTAATCCATCTTAAATTTTGATACATTCAAAGGAAACTGCAGATATCAGTACATAGTCTGAATATTTATTTACAGTTTTTTGTTGTACTAAGAAAAGCACATCTCAAATATATACTTATTGAGTTTTGACAAGTATAAAACTCTTTACAACACAGACCCCTATCAAAATATAGAACATTACCATCATCTTACACTATTTTCTCATTCCCTTTCCCAGGCAATCCCCACCTTTTGCTTGTTCCAAAATTTTATTTACATGGAATCATATAACATATACTATTCTTCTTTCAGTCAGCATAATGTTTTGGATCGTTGATACTGTCACATGTATTAATAATTAGTTACTTTTTATTGTTGAGTTATATTCCATTGTATGAATAAACTACAACTTGTTTATCCGTTTTTCTTTTGGTGGGTATCTGGGCCATTTCCAGTTTTTGGCTATGGAGAATAAAACTGCTATATGCATTCTTGTTCAAAGTCTCTGTAAACATATGTTCTGTTCTTCTTAGGTGACAACCTAGGAGTGGAATTACTGCCTCATTGGGTATGAGATTTCTGTTTATTCCATGTCCTTGCCAACATTAGATGTCAATTCTTAAAATTTTAAAAATTTGGGTGGGTGTGTAGAGTACTTTATTACGATTTAAATTTGCATTTCTTTGATCACTAATGATGCACTCTTTCTAGGTACTTGATAATTCATATATCTTCTTTTTTGAATTGTCTGTTCAAATATATTGCTCATTTTTTATTAGGTCCTCTTTTCATCATTGAGTTTTAGGAGTTATTTATTATCCTGCACTTCAGTAGTTTGTCAAATACTTTGTTTTGCAGACATTGTCTCCCAGTCTGTGGCTTATCTACAGTTTTTAAAACTTACATATTAAATAAAAAAGTAAAAATGACAGAGAAATTTCAGATTTTATAAAAAGGCAGAAACATGCTGATTGATGGCTGGTGGGACGTGAGGTTGACATTTGTAGGAAGAGGTGATCACTGGAGTGGGGAGCGGAGAGGATCCTAAGTGAGAAATGCAGCTATAATTTTAAGTCTCTGTGTTTCACTTGACATACATATCTGATTTAAATTTATCAACAGCTCTATGAAGTAGGTCAGATTCCTCATATCAAAGTTCTGAGAGTTTATTTAGTTGTCCAACCTGCTTAGCTGTAGGCTGAGTGCTGTGGCCCTCAAGATGGTCTGTCTGTCTGACTCTAATGCTCCACCAGCTTTTTCCTCTAGTGAAGAAAACAGGCTTTTACATAATTTATAAATTGCTTGTGATCTGTGACAAGACATATTTTGATAAATCAGTGACACTAGTGTTTCACCAGATGAAAAAAGGTGAGTGTCATTAAAAAATTAAGGTGTCAAGCTTTGTTTTGAATGGAATCCTTCCTCCAGATCTTTAATGTAAAAACAATGTATTATAACTTTTAAACCCATTCTCATGACTTCTAAATTGTGGACTTAAAAGTTAACTCATAGATATTTAAATCAGCCTTATTGGTATATATTAGTATATATCCAACCACTAAAACATTTCTTACCAATTAAATATAAAGATAATTAAAAGTTACTTGTGAGTTAAATTTCTTTTTCCATCTCCCAAGTCTTCCGGTAAAGTAGCCCTCCAGGAGGAAAACCATGATCGTTTACACTGTGGCCACGTGCCCTGGGGGTACGTGTGCCCTTGTAGAGAAACCACGAGATGGACAAGGATTTAGGGTTGTGTTCATTATACTGGATTTTTTGCTCAACAAAACTCATTTTACTTTTATTACCAAATCATTACGCTGTGCACTAATGATATAATCATGAACATTTTTTAATGGGTCTACTACATTTCATTCTCTATACTACACCCTTTTAAATGTATTATCTCACTTTATTCTTCTACACCCTATCCATTATCTCATTTTTACCCGCCCCCCCCACCTCCCCCATTTAGATAGGAGGAAATGGAGGTTTGAGGGATGAAGTATTAATAGCTCGTCCATGGACACACAGTGTGCAGGTGGAGAAGTGAGGATTTGAACCCAGGCAGCCTGCTCCTAAGCTTGCACTCAGGATTGTTAGGGGACAGATAAACCATCATCACATCTCATCCTACCAAACATTATGGTGGTATTTGTTAATTTAGGAGAACTGAAAGTGAGGAGTGAAAGCAAGTAACATGGGTATTGGATAGAAGAAACACTTCATTTTATAATTTCCAATGCTTCCTTTAAACAGCCTTCTTTTCCCAAACTTCAAGTTTTTCCTCTATTCCATATGATAAAATTCTAGATGGTCAGACTGTCCTGTGTCTGGTTGTCTGTGCCATGGGTTGGAGGACTGTGTGCTCCCCGGCTTTGAAGGGAACTGATTTCCACGGTGTCCGGTTCTAGGATTTATGATTTGGGGATGGTGGTAAAAGCCTCCTAAACAGAGTTGTTCTTTTTATTGCAAGGTCTTTCTTCTACTTACATGTAACCCAATATGCTCTTTGAGAAATATTTTTTAACTGAATAATCAATATTTGTTTAAATCATTTACAGCTACATTTAAAAATGCATTGCCAAGTAGAGACAGATGGGTATCTACTTTGGTTAAGATCAAGATTTATTCTTCTAACTGTTCTAGCTTAAAGTTTAAGATCTATTGATTAGAATGTGATGTTGTTAATTTGATTTATCATAATACTTTAAAAACTTCTGCTTATAAACCTACACTAATTCCCTGGTGAATACCACATTAGATTGATGCATCCCTGACTTCCTAGACTTTGAGAGTTAACCAGCCTTCTCCCTCCTCCATCATTCACTGAAATGAACTTTATTGTAATTGGATGATTTCCTCACTCTCCTCTAACACACCCTTTCTTCCTGCCACCTTACTCATGTTGGTCCTGGACACCATTCTCTCAGCTGATTCAGAATCAGCAATTCCTGCTCTAGTTCCACCTCCTCTTTGAACATTTCCTTGGCAAATGGTCATTAAAAAGGCAAAATCTGGATTTAGATATATTTTCTTTTAAAGATTTTATTTATTTACTTCTAGAGAGAGGGGAATGGAGGGAGGAAGAGAGGGAGAGAAACATCAGTGTATGAGAGATATATTGATTGGTTGCCTCTCACATGCCTCCAAATTGGGATCTGGCCCACAACCCAGGCATGTGCCCTGACTGGGGATTGAACTGGATTTGGTTGGCAGGCTGGCCCTCAACCCACTGAGCCACACCAGCCAGGGATGGATTTAGATATATTGATACTTATGTTCAAAACATGGTTTACCTGTGAACTGGCAATTTATTTTACCTTGCTTAGTTTATTGTTCACCTGCAAAGTGAGAATAACAGTGGTGTAGCAGATAGGCTTTTATGTAGCTCTCATGTTATGTGGTACTGGTGTTCCTGCCCATTTCTAATTCCCTCCCTATGAGTGTGGGTGTGATCTGTAACTTGTTCCTAATTAATATAACCCAACAAAGGTACAGAATATACACATATATACATATATTATATACATAATTACACGTATATGATTAAGTGACACATGATTGGTATGTCTATCTTGCTGGCTTTGACGAACAAGCTGCCGCACTGTGAGTAGCCATATGAAGAGGCCCTGTGACAAGTAGCTGTCAGCCAACAAGAAACTGAAGCCTCCATCTAATATCCTGCAAGGAACTGAATGAATGTTGGCTGCAATCATGTGATCTTGGAAACTGATTCTTCCCGTCAAGCCTCAAGTGAGAGAACCCAGTCCTAGTCCACACCTAGATTTCAGAGACCTAGCTAAGCCATGCCCAGACTCCTGACCCAGAAGACATGAGAAAATACATGTGTGGTCAGTTTAGGCTGCTAAGTGAGTGGTAATAATGTTATATGGCAATAGATAACCAATACAGATAGTATCTACCTGTGATGTAATAAGAAATATCTATTTGGTCTCTGCCCTTGTTTTGAGGCATATAGCTCCTAAAACTCTTGGAATCATCAAGGTTGTAAGTGTCTTTTTGTTTGGTGATGAAATGACTGAAGGCTGAGGGCTCCTAGATAGCCTCAGGGTGAAGGCTGGTTGTCAGGAGGTCTGCTGGGAAAAAGTCTAGCTATTGTTAATATAATGAGAATGGTTTGCAAGACATGCTGGAACCTGGTAGCCAAGGAGAGTGGACTCGAATGCCTTGTGTGAATAATGACAACTTTGTTGTACTAGTCAGTGGGGGTGGCAGACACTACTGAGTGAGCATGTGTAGTGTGTGGCCATCCCATTCAAAATGACTGAGCAACAAATCTGCATCAAATTTTGCATTAAGCTTGAACATTCCTCCATGATACTATGACTCAGAAGGCTTTTGGGAATGATACAATGAGTGCAGAGCAAATAAAAGTGTGGCACAAATGCTTCAAAGATGATCAAGAATCCGTTGAAAGTGATCCACGTTCTGGAAGGCCCGTCACAGGCAGAACACCTGAGAGTGTTGAATGTGCATGGGCTGCAATCAACAAAGACTGGCAACTGACAGTGTGAGAACCAGAAGCTGATCTGGGGATTCCAAAATCTACTGTGTCTGAGATTTTGATGTAGGATTGTGGCATAAAATGTGTCAGGGCAAAATTCGTTTTGTGGCTTCTGCTACCAGAGCAGAAGGAACATCGTGCTGCAGTTGCTAATGACTTGATTCAAACTACTACCAATGAACCGGATTTCCTCAAGAAGGTCATACATGGAGATGAATCATGGGTCTATGGCTATGATCTGGAAACAGAGGCCCAGTTATCCCAGTGAAAGTCTCCTGGTTTTCCACACCTGAAGAAGGTGCAGCAAATTTACAGCAAGATCAAGACCATGTTAACAGTGTTTGTTGATTGGGAAGGTGTTGTCCATCATTAGTATGCTCCTCCAGGCCAAACAATAATAAGGAGTACTACCTCAATGTTCTTCATCAGTTGAGAGATGCAATATGACAAAAATGGCCATGACTATGAGCAACCAGTGATTGGCAGTTTCATCACGACAGCATGCCCATTCATGCATCATGTCTTGTGTAGAGTTTTTTGGTAAAACATCCAATCACCCAGGTAACAGCCTCCCTACAGCCCATATTTGGCATCCTGCAACTTCTGGCTTTTCCCACAACTAAAATCACTTTTGAAAAGAGATTTCAGACTGTAGATGAAATTCAGGAGAATACAATGGGGCAGCTGATGGCGATTCCAACAAAGGATTTTACAGAGTGTTTTGAGCAGTGGAAGAGATCCTGGGAGAACTGTGTGAGGTCCCAAGGTGACTACTTTGAAGGGGACTGAGGCACCATTGTCCTATGTACAATGTTTCTTGTATCTTCTTTAATAAATGCCTCTATTTTTCATATTGCATAGCTGGTTACTTCCTGGACAGACCTTGTCTGTTTAGAGGGTTAGAACTTTCTGCCTCACTCCTGCTCTTCTGGGAAGCAAAGAGGTCCTGGAGGCTGTATGAATCACCAATAGCCAAAGATTTAACCATTCATGCCTAACTATGAAGCCTTCATAAAAAAACTATAAAAGAGTTCAGGGAGCTTCTGGTTGGTGAACACACCCACGTGCTAGGAGAGAGGAACGCATTTCAACTCCACGGGTGCAGAAGCTCCTGTACTCAGGACCCTTCTGGACCTCATCTGTATATTTATTTATCTGGCTGCTCATTTTTATCCTTTATAACAAACAGTTAAATATAAATGTTTCTTTTAATTCTATGAGCAATTAAAAAATACATAACCTAAGGAGGTGGTGTGGGAACCCTGATTTATAGCCAGTTGATCAGAAGTGCAGGTGGTAATTGGGGACTTGCCACTGGCATCTGAAGTGGGGGCTATCTTGTGAGAGACTGAGCCCCTAACTTGCGGGATCTGACTCTAATTCCTGAGAGATAGAGTCAGAACTGAATTGAATTCTAGGACCCCCACCTGGTGTCTGAGAATTGGTCAGTGTGGGAAAATTCCTACACATTTGGTGACCCGAAATATGAGTGTCGTGTGTAGAGAGAAGGAAATGAGAGTTTTTCCTTATACTATCTTATATGATTGTTGTAAGCATTAAAGATATTAATGCATGTAAAGGCTTAGTACAGCCCTTGGTGCACAATAAATACTAAAAAATTAAAAGCTTTGTCCTTTGACTTCCACCCCATGCCTTCCAGTTCTTACTGATTTACCAACAGTTAAATCCCTGTAGAACTTACCAGTGTTGGAAGAGACACCTCAGTTTATTTAGTCTCACCTTGCAGCTGCTATTTACATTCATCCACAGATTTCCTATTTGCCTGGTCTCAGCTTAAATAGCTCCCGTGACAGGCAGCACACTCGGAGTTTTCCCCTTTTACAAAAGTCACTGCCCCAGTATCATTTGCAAATCAGGACATACAGAGGTTCTCTGAAGCCTGCAAAGTCAGCAGACCTCCCTCTTGTTCATTTGAAACCTCAACCCTTTTGAAATGTATCTATCTGTTGGAGCTTTATTACAAAAGAGGATATTCAAATAGCCAATGAACATATAAAAAGATGTTCAACATCACTGGTCATTAGGATATTGCAAATTAAAGCCACAGTACCTCACTAGTATAGCTACAATCAAAAGACTAACAATACTTAATGTTGGCAAGTGTATGGGGCAAAAGAACTCCATCCTTGATGGGTATATGATTTGGTACAACCACTTGAAAAAAAAATTGGTAGTATCTGCCAAAGCTAAACATATACCTACTTAGCAATTCTACTCCTTGGTTTATGACTAACATAAATGTGTGCTCAAGTTCTCCAAAATAATTATACAATAGTGTTTACAGTGTTTTTTTTTTCATATTAGTTGAAAATTGGAAAAAAATTAAATATTTACCAAAGGAAAATAGATAACTATGGTATAATCACATGATGGAATTCTACACTGAAATGAAAAATAACAACTGCTACATACAACACGGAGAATCTTGCAGCTATAAAGTTGATTGAAACAGAAATCAAAGAGTAGAATATTCTATGACTTCATTTCTGTGCAGTTCAAAAGCATGCAAAACTAACCTATTGTGGTAGGAGTCAGAGTGATGGTTACCTTTGGGGCAGTATTAATTGGGGGAGCATTCTGGAGTGTTGGAAATTTTTATATTTGGTCTTGTTGGTAGTTATGTGGCTTTATACTATGTAAGTAAAAAATTTACTACTGAGCTATATGCCATTAAGATTTGTGCACTTCACAGGAAGTTATACTTCGATTAAAGTGTAAAAAAATTGCCTGTTGTGTGCTAAACATCTGGATTTTTTTCATTCACCAACATAGAGAATAGCAGGCTAAAGGAAGCTAGGTAACTCTGCAAAATACATGAATTAATTTTCAGTATGCAGATCTTTAACTTCTACATTATAGTCTTTGTATGTCCCTCATTGGCTTATGCATATTATCTTTACTACACTGGTAACAAGTTAGGGACCATATGCAAAGTATTTGTACAGCCCAAAGCACCTAGCAAAGAACAGGACTTGTATATATTCCCAATAAAGATCTCCTGAGATAGAGACTAAAGAAAGACAAATTGTGGCGTGGCTTGCCAACATTCTGTTTTCCAACAATCATGTTGTGGTATATAGGAGTCTTTATCTCTCTTGGGAAGTACTTTTTGTCTTTTTTTGGCATGATTTTCCTTTTTTATTTTTATTTAAAAAAAAAAGATTTTATTTATTTATTTATTTTTAGAGTTAGGGGAAGGGAAGAAGAAAGAGAGGGAGAGAGATACCTGTTGCTTCTTGCACGCGCCCCAACCTGGAACTGGGCTGCTACCCAGGCATGTGCCCTGACTAGGAACTGAACTGGTGACCTTTCTCTTTGCAGAAAGATGCTCAGCCGAGTGTGCCATGCCAGTCAGGGTATAGCATTATTTTCTCTTGTAATTGATGTAATATAAATAAAGTTTCTGTTTACTTAATTTCCAAGCATCCCTGCCTGACCACTATTCTGTTCATATAAATGTCACCTGAAAGATGGGAGGTAATAGGTAAACTCAAGTTCCTTTTAAGATGACTTAGAACACTTTACTTCAGAAATCCCCTTAGAAAGAAATGAAGGTAGAACACAACAAAACACAACAAGGAAAAGCTGGAGTCAGTTTTCATGTTAGGACCCCATTATCAGCCTGTTTCCATACTCTGTGGGCCCTCTGTTTTGATTGTTCAGACACAATCATAATCCTGGAAGCATAACTGCCACCCAAAAAGCTCAGGGATGAAGGTGACTGAGATAGAAGCTGCTAGTCCCACTCTGCTTCCTTGACAAACATCTGAACTAGGATTTGAACGTTTATCCTTGCTGATAATCTTTTTATGTAACAAAGAAAAGAAAACAATATCTGTTCTTATAGATACATGCAAGTCAACCAAGGGCTCCTTTAGGATTCTATGAGCCCCTGAGTATCTAATTCCATGCAATATTCAAGTACCACAACAGGAGTGCTTAATGGATAAAGGGACTTTCTCTTTTTACAACTAAGCAGCAAGTAGGGAGCAGGGAAGAAACCCTCCCATGGCTCCTAAGGGATGGAATCCCTTTTCTTGCTGGTACTCTTGGCTTTTTAACTTCCTGATTTCACTGCCAGCGTCCATGAGGACACCTCTGGTGCCCGATGTCACTGTTCCTTTGGCATGTTTTGCACATTTTATTGCTAAGCAACAATTAGCAGTGTGAATCCTGCCTTCTGAGGTTTCAATTTGGGTTTCCCACATGGAACTTTGCTTTCATTTTTGCTACACAGCACACTGTTCACTGTTCGGCTAACGCTGTTTGTAGGAGAACCTGAGAGAAAAGATTGAGGAGAGAACAGCAGGCATTTGGCCATTAGTGGTAGTTTTGAAATGTATATTTATGGAAAAAAAAAACCTTCCCTAATTAGATGCCCAATAATTTTAAAGTAATACTAAAGGTTAGAGATAACTCAAAGCAATTCAATTTGGCCTTGAGGGAAAACATAATGTAACCGAACTCAGGTCTGGCTGCCTGCTGCTTTGAAAGCCAATACTCGAGAGGCAGGTGCTCATGTAAAGGAAAGTGGGTTTATTCAGGCGCCAGCGACTTGGAAGATGGGGGACTCTTGTCTCAAAGCCCATCTCAGCGTCTCAGCATCCCGGTTACTTTCCATGGAGGAACCGTGGGTAGAGGGGAACTAAGGGATTTCTGGCGATGTGCGGTTCCTCTGTTCTGCTCCTGGGTGGTTTCAGTGCTGTCTCCTGTGCGTGTCATCATGTAGTTTCATTGCTCCATCTGCAGTTTCACTGCTGATGTCTGGGAACAGGACACGCAGGCAACATTTCTACTGGTTCTGACATGAGTCACTGACACCCAGTTTCTTGTGGCCAGGGGCATTCCTTGGTTAAGCAGGAGCTGAAACTGTTGATGTCTACAAAATATTTTTAAGGAAACTTTTAATACATGAATCTTCTATGAGTTTGTTAGTGCAGCCTCTTCTATAATCACCACCTAAGTAGTATATTATGTTTAGTTCAATTGCTGTTACAATAATGGTAGAACAATTATGAAAATCCTGAAAGAAAGCAAACTAAAGGTCCATGAGGAAAAAAACCCAACTTTTGTCCCCCAAATTTCTCAGGATGATAATGAAAGGAAATACTTTGCTTCCAATCTTAATGCCACGCAGAATTCTTTTTCATTCAGTTAACAGGATATTATGGCAACTTAATGGGAACAATGTAGCTAGAAGAAGTAAAAGAGGAAAGCAAACACAAAAATCTATTAAATTAAATATAAACTGGTTCTTCTCTACCCGTAAAAGAAAAATGACCATGTTTTAGCTTAACTGTCATTTTTATTAAAGTGAAGTTTCTTGTGAAATACTATTAGTAGAAAAAATAAAATTATCAACATTTAGAAATTTGATAAGCCTAAAAAGCATGCTTATTTTTCTGCAGATATAAGAATAATGTTAAAAAAATTCAACTGGGTAATCATATTCACCCTCTTTGTTGAAGAAGAGAGTAAACTGTTTAACCTCTTTAGGGAAAATAGAATCTAGGCAATTTACTCTTTTCATAATGAGAAGTCTAAGTTCTAGTCTCTTCTTAGAATCTTGAAAGAGCCAGGTAAGATCATAAGACAGAAAAGTCACTCTGCAGAAGGAGACGATACTAGATTTTTGATTCTCTCTTGCAGCCCTTTGAAAAACATAAAGAATATTGTTTTAAGTGGAATAAGGATTTGTAGAGGATTAAAGTTTTGGAGTTAAGAAGAATTGGTCATAGAGAGCCAAATTCCCTCACAATGTAAGAAAATCTTTGACTAAGAACTCTTTGACTTTAAAGATGATTAATTGCCAAGCACTTGGTTCTACTTTGAGCAACACCCACTTAAATCTTTGACTTTGGCTTCATTGAACAAAATCTTTAACTTCACTTTCACTCAGTTTGACAAACATTATTAAACTTACTGTGTGGTCTCCATGAATTTATCAAGTTAAATAAAAGGTTTTCTTGTCTTGAAAGAACACACAGTTTAATGGGTAAGACAGATAAGCAAATAGCATTGTGAATCATGCTTAAGTCAAGGATAGAGGATGGTACTGGTGTAATGATGGTACAAGAGGAACTTCTTTAACTCATTTTGAAGACAGAAGGTCAAGGAAGGATTCCTGGAGGTCATGGCATTTGAACTGCTTGGTTTTCGTATGAAACTGAAAATAATGAGTCTATGGACAGATACTTGGAACTGGTCACATAGATTACTCTGGAGAATGGGAGTTGGAGGGAGAACTAGAATTGAACAGGGACTACTGTGGTTTATTCTCTCTCTCTCTCTGTGTTTCACTCTATGTTTTTATAATATATTACAGTGAGAAAAACTTCATAATAAAAAATACACAAAGAGATTTTAAAAAGAGAGACAATGCCTTCTTTCTTAATCATTCTTTGGTTTCATGTAGGCTTTTTCCATAAGATATCAAGAAAATAAGTCCCCAGTTCTAAATTTATATTAATTGAGTTTTAGAACTTAAATTCAGGCTAAATTCTGTTGAATTGAATCTTGTTGGTTTTCTGTCATTATGTCCACAATTGAAATAATTTTAAAAACTGATTTCATTATCTGAAATATTATCTGTCTCTCACTTTAGTGATATCTTCAGAAATAATTAACAGGCATTCTATTTTCACTGAAATGGTTACTGGAAACACTGAATAGGCCAGAAACAGGGACAGAGCTATATGGCATGCTACTGTGGTCCTCTCTCCAGTTTTTACATTTATTAATTATTCCTTTCTGGGTTTTATTACTTATTCAGTTTTGATTCTACAAAGCTGTACTCTTATCCAACCTATAATTCTTTTTCTTGATCATAGATATTGTGAATGATATTGTTTATTGCTTTGGTGATAAACATCTTCTTATCCATCATCTGTTAATATTAAACACAACATATTTGTGGTGGTGGAAGGAGAGGTAATGTAAGTAAACAGTGTACCATTGTATGACAATGTTCTTAGGGGAAAATTTCTTATTCTCATAAAGTCTTAAAAATTCATGGAATCAGTCACATACCTAATGTACTTTGTGACACTGCTTGATGAACTCTTGCTTTTTCAGGGACAATTAGAAAACTTCTTAAAATAGCTTTCTTTGAGAAGGATAGTGGTAAGATTATAGACAGCTTTCACTTTATATACTGTATATTTCTGAAATTTTTGAATTTTATACTTGAATTATGGTCATTTATTAAAAGATTTTATGTGCTAGGTATTCCTGTATCCTGAATGAGCAAAGTCAGATATGATCTATTTCCTCATGAAACTTGGTGTCTAGTGGTCAGACAGTACAGCCTGGTGATTAAGAGTAATAGTCCTGGAATTTAGAATGCTTCGATTCAAATACCAGTCTGTGCCTTATTAGCTATTCAATCTTGGTCAAGTTCCTTGATCACTTTATGGCCCAGCCTCTTCATTTATAAAATGGGAATAATAGTTGCACCTCTAAACCTTTATGCCTAACTGGATTGTGGTGAGGATTAAATGGGAAAAAAATAAAGGTGAAACAGTTAACATAGTTATGTGGAACATAGTAATTCATTGTGTATTAGTATTAGTGACAGAGACAGACCTTAATTATATGTTCATATAAATACACATAAAGTGGTCATTGTGATAGGTATTCCATAGAGAGGTACATGGTACCATAAGAGGGACGGAAATAAGACGGGCAATCTGATATGGTCATGGAGATGTTCCTGAAGAAGGCATGAGTGAGTTATGAGTTACTTATCAAGAAAAATGAAAAAATATGTTAAGATCCCTTCTAAAAATATCCCTGGAATAGATAGGTGGGGAGCATGTCTGGATAACAGACTGTTTGACTGATTGCCTCCTTGCGGCTCTCTGCTGGTTGTCTGAGCTTTTATATAGAGTGGCCTTTGGTGGATACTATGAGGTATGTGAGAAACAGAACATAGCTGGGGCGTCAGAAGGAATAAAGTGAGAGGACCAGCGCCCCAGGCTGTTGGTTGCAGTAGGAGAGATTCATTCCCATTTGGGCAGGCTGGATATCCATTAGGAGGGGCTGCAGAGGCTGCAGCGCGAGGCCCTCAAGGGCCCTTGGGGTCCTAATTCCAATATCAAGATAACAGATAAAAGCATGGGCGCTTCAAATTACCTTTAGGCCGTAAATGTTATTGGGAAGGAAACTTCTAATCTAACCCTTGCCAAAATGTACTCCAAGGTCACTAAGTTATTGGATTTAACATGATTAAAGAAATGGTTTTATAAAACAGTCAAAGTTAAACGTGTTTCTTTATCGTAGGCATTTTCAAAACTCGTAATATGTGAATGGACTTTATGATCTTAAGGATGTCCTCAAATTTTAAATCATCAGTCCCATTGGTCATGGAATGTCATGGCTATCTTTCAGGGCTGGTTATGGGAGGCACACTTTGGGAAATATCCTCGTATATTGTCAGTGGCCCATGGTCCAACAGAGCTTTGGAATGCACTGACAGAAGGTGTGGGTTGGGGCAGACTAGGACACTTTGAGAACAGAAAAGGCCAGTAGAGGCAGACTGCAGAATGCTGTAAAGGCAGGGAGGAGTTCAGGGAGAAAAAGTTGGCTCCAGGAAAAAACAGTGAACTTATGCCCCAACTCCCAGATGCCATCAGTTATAAGTGCGTAGATTGTGTTGGGACCCATAGAGCACAGTGCTTGAGTCCATTGGGCCCTGCACCTTGTTTCTATTAGGTTTGGCTAATTGTGCGCAAGACGAAGCTCACATCTAGGAGAATGGTGACAGAAGAAAGCTAAGCCCGTTCCTTTTCTATCACTTTTTCCAGATTTTCAAAGCTATCAAGTCAAGAGTTTTTCTGAGATGTTGTGCCCAACGGTTTAAGATACCCATACTTTTGAAAACTAGAGCCTCCTGGCCTCTTTCTTAGTGTTTATACATCCTCAGGTGTTACTGATACTGATTCCCTTAATTGCAACTCCTGGGTCTGGGATCTCAGCCTTATTTAAGTGTGCCTTGAAGCTGCTTTGTAATAGCCTCATGTGTCTTGGGCTCCTATTTTTGTGTTTCATTTTTACTTTTCTATTTCTGTTTTCTGATTATAAAAGTAACTAAAGTTTATTGCTTGAAGCTTCATAAAAATATAACACACAGAGAAAAAAGTACCTGTAATCTTACCAATCAGATGAAACCAGTGTTATTCTGGCATATAACCATCTGTTACTTCTTTTATGATTTTATTTTTTCAGAAATCAAGATTATTTGTGATTCAGTTTTGTATCCTGCTTTCTCCCCCCTTGATTTTATTCCATGTTTTTTTCCCCATGCCATTAAGAATTCTTTAAACATAATTTTTGGTGGCTGCCTAATACGCTAAAGATGGAGGCATTATAATTTACTTAGCTGTTCAATTTCCTCTTACTCATATTTTTTCTTTTTTCCAATCTGAACATCTTTTCCTTTTGGTGAAAACAGAGGATGTCAAGGACTTGCATTCTGTCCTTTCTTAGTCAGACATTACTATTACACAGTCTTTCTCAAGAAGTGGGCTTATTCCTTTCATTTTTATTGATTTATTTAACACGATTAACCTTGGTGTTATCTTAACATTTTCTGCTAAGCTCCAGCTCACTGTGCTATTTAACTTTCCTGTACTAATCTTACAGATACTACTCACTTGCCCTTCTTTCCATCTTTGGTATATGCCCTTCCAAAAAAATCAATCTATCAGTAGTTTTCCTGTACAGACACTTTGGATGGTTCCAGCTAGTGCTGAGAAACATACTGCTTCGAACAGTCCTGCCTAAGAAACTTCCAGTCATTTGCCAGGTATCACATTCCTACATCCATGGAAAAAATGGACCCCTAGACAAATCATTATAGTAAAGTTTGAATTTGCAGAAATTGGGTTGTTTTTTCCCTTGAGAAAATGTACACATATTTCAATAAAAAGAGATGTATTTGTCTGCTGGGCTGCCCTAACTAAATATCACAGACTGGGAGGCTTAAACAATAGAAATCTATTTTCTCACAGTTCAGGAGGCTAGAAGTCTAGGATCAGGTGCCGGATAATTTGATTTTGGATAACTCTTCTTTGCTTGTGAACAGCCACCTTCTCCTTGTACCTTCAGGTGGCATTTCCACTGTGCTTGCATGGAGGGAGGGCAAACTCTGGCATCTCTTCTTCTTGTTATTAGGACACTGGTCCTATGGGATTAGAGCCCCACCCTACCGTATGACCTCACATGATCTTAATTATCATTTTAAAGCTCTTATCTCCAAATACAGTCTCATTGAAAGTTAGGGCTTTCACATATGAATTTTTTAGGGAAGGGATACGATTCAGTCCCTATCAAGAGGAAACAATATTATGATATTCTACAGCTTTTGTATTTGCTCATGTCATGAGGAGTTTTGCTTGCATGCTACTTGGAATGAATAGATAGATGATAGATCCAGAGACAAGAATAATCTTACCTTTTGTTGCCCCCCAAATAAAAGGATGATATTGGCACTGATATTGGCACTGGCAGTTATGTCAAGAATAAAAGATCCAACCTTAACTGTAATTCTAACAAGTGTAGACAGCTCAACTGCTGGCCGACTTTTTTTTTTTTTAATCCCCCTTTCTAAGAATAGGGGCAAGAATTTTAAATGCTTGGATATATGAAATATTTCAAGGGAAGCCACCGCTAGTAGAGGACTGAGAAACAAATGTGGGATTTCATGTTACATAATCAACACATATTTTTGAAGGCCTACTATGTGACAGAGGCACTGTTCTAGTCACTCAG
The DNA here is from genome assembly GCF_021234165.1 of Pteronotus mesoamericanus. Lineage (NCBI taxonomy): Eukaryota > Metazoa > Chordata > Mammalia > Chiroptera > Mormoopidae > Pteronotus > Pteronotus mesoamericanus. The sequence goes on from NW_026555310.1 coordinate 10,869,438, forward strand.
GGTACAAAAGTGAATAAACAAAGTCCCTGGTCTCAGTGGGCCAACATCCTAGTGAGGTAACAAACAATAAACAGATAAACAAATGAATAGGTAATATAGAGGTGGATATGTGCTATAAAATATAAAGCAAGATCAGTGGCTAGAGAGTTAATGGAGTTGCCATATTAGACATGGGAAGTCCTCTCCAAGAAGATGTCATTTGAGAAGGGACCTGAATGAGAGTGAGCCCTGCCAGTATCTGGGGAAAAGTGTTACAGAGAGATGGACTTGATAGAATGTTTCTGATGCTTGTCTCTTTGAAGTCTTTACTGTTCACTCATTGCACACAAATGGAATCTATTAGTCAATGTAGGATGTTCCTATATCTTTGATCAAGAACTCCCAAACAAGATCATCTACCAATTTGCTGATAAGGACATGAGCTTTGTACTCTTTTTTTCTGGGATATCCTGTGATTTAGGTGTTTGCAAAGCACAAGCATCTTCAAGTACTTATAAAAAATTAATTAGTATTATTTTTTACACAGTATGAGCCCTGAAGAAGGTTTGTGTTTTTTCCTCACACTCTAAACAGGTATTTCACCAAGTTTGAATTGTGAAACCTGTATCTATTGATATGCTTCTCCCTAAAATGTGTCTTGTGGTAAAATGGATTGGATTATATCCCCCTCTTTGCCATCATACTACACATTATAATAGTAAAGCTTCTGAGGAATCTTTTAGCAAAACATTTTATTTTGCTTAATATTTTTCAAACTGATTATGGGACCCTAAATGTGGTAGATTCTTTAATTAGAGGTTAGAACTTCTGCACTAAAGTGACCTAAAACCTAATGCTCTTCTGATGAAATACAAATGTAACACTACTTATAGTGTCTTATTTCTAATTAGCAGCAAACTAGAGATCACTAGATTTTTCTAAACTGTTCCTCCAAGTGAACGTACCTGTTAACATCATCAGCACATCTTTTGTCAGAGGGACCCATTTGTCCTTGAGGTTAAATACAGTCAAGCCTTTACCTGGTGGTTTTATGCACATCTTGCCTGTTACTGTGCCTGTTACCCACTTAAGACTCCCCATGTGACTTCTTTGTCCTCATGTGGCTTCTTTGCTAGGCTTTGTCTCATGCTCACCTGGGCCCTAATACTATTTCTGGTCACTGTTTTCTGTCATTGGCTGGAGCCTCTTCAGCTAAATCTGCACAACACTACAACAGCGGGATCCATGTTTTCATTCTCTTTGCTCCATTCTTGGGGAATGCTAACACCAATAGTAGATGCAGAAATCTAGCAAAATTGATTCTGTTTGATGCCTGGACTTGATTCTCAGTCCTGCCACATATGCATGCTTTACACACAGTAAAGCATTGGGTGACTTCACAATGGGACAGCAAATCCCTGTGGAAATGTGTGTGTGTGTGTGTGTGCGCGTGTGCACAAACTTCAAGACTCTTCTGGTGCCATTTTATAGGGTAAATGTGAGGATTTAAGGTGTCTCTCAGCCAAGGCCTCAAATGGTTCTTTTAACATTTCCTCCTCTAAATCAGATTACAAGATTTTCTTTTGTCAAGAAGTTGAAAAGCCTTTTAACCTGATAAAAACCTTTCCTTTTTGTAGTTTCCTTACAGTGCATCCTTTTTGTTTTTTTTTTTTAAATCCTGTTCAGTACTGCTTTCTATTATTTCATGCCTATCCTTTATTGTACCATGAGATTTTTTTGAGTGTTTAGAAATTGAATTTATTGGGGTGATACTGGCTAATAAAATTATATCGGTTTCAGGTGTACAATTCTATAGTACATCATCTGTATATTGTATTGTGTGTGTACCATGAGATCTTGAGTAAACAATTTGATATTTATCACAGAAGTTAAGGTGGGATTTAATGAAAAAGAGAGCCTTGGGCAAAATTGTAAAGATGGTTAAGTATTTGTTTTTTTCCTTTTTCTTCCTGTTCTTCTCCTTCTCCTTCTTTCTTCTTTCTTCTTTCCTCTTTCCCCTTCTTTCTCCTCCTCCCCCTCCCCCTCCCCTTCTCCTTCTCCTTCTCCTTCTCCTTCTCCTTCTCCTTCTCCTTCTCCTTCTCCTTCTCCTTCTCCTTCTTCTTCTTCTTCTTCTTCTTCTTCTTCTTCTTTGAAGCTCCAGGTCCTTTCCCCCAGGCACCCTGGCCCTTCACACTGGGCCATTCCTCACCTCAGTATCTGAGGTGTCTCGACTAGTCTGGGTCTTTCCCTACCTCATCAAACCTAGATCTTAAGAAATTCAGATTGTGAAGAGCATTGATGTCTTTTTTTTTCCTATCTCAGAATGGATCCTTTTTATGAGTTAGGGATACATTCAGCTACGAGCCACAAAGATCTGAAAAATAATGGCTTAAATTAAGATGTATATTATTTTTTACACATGTAAAAGAATCCTAGAGTTGGGTGGTTGGTCCAGGACTTGAAGAGTGGTTCCGCATTGTCAGAGACCCAGGTCCTTCTCTCCCATTATGCCTTGCATTGCTTGCATTGTTAGAAAAGTGTGCTCCCCCCTAGAAGTGCTATACAACATTTCCACTTGTGTCTCAGTCAGAACTTAGCCACAAGGCTGCAATCCAAGTAGACAGAAGGTTGTTTGGGGCTTCTGCTGCTTGGCCAGTAATGAGCCCACCCAAAACATTGGGGGATCTTTTACCAAGGAAGAAGGGGCGACTGAATATGGAAGCATCTGGTAGTCTCTGCCACAATTTTCATTTCCCTAATTATGAAAGAAATATATACATACAGTATAAACATACAGAAAACATAGTAAAGTATTCCTTCTCAGAATTAAACTCATTTAACATTTTGGTCTGGTTATTCAGCCTTTCTTCAACCCATTCCCAAAACTTTAATTTTTATAGACTTGTGAGACAAGTTGGATCATATATACATGTGTGTGTGTTTATATAATTTTTCTTTTTTTTTACAATAGACACCTTTATGACATGACCTAAGATAGGAGGGTGGAGGATTTATTTCCCTTTCTGGGACTTGATTTTCCTCAGGTAGAGCTCCCGCTCCTTGCTCTCCAGCGCGTAGCCGTCTGCTTGGCCACTCTGGTCTGGTGTTGAAGGATGGATGCAAGAAGCTTGCCCTGCTAGAACTGCTCCTCAAGAAGATGGCTGATTCTTTTTCCTTTCATCATATTTCTTCTAAATTTCTTTCATTGTTTTCTGTTTAAATTCTCTTCCTCCTCAGCAGCCAGCTTGGCCCTCCTCTTGGGGCCCAGGGGCAGTGCCTAGTGGGACTCACACCACTGTCAGTTCTGTGTGCTGTCAATAAGCATCATGCAATTCTCTACTAGAGTCTTGGTGCAGGTCAGTTCGCTGTCTACAATGAAAACAGCTTGGTGCAGGCTGCATTGTAGGCAACATCAATAACTTGTATTGCATGGACAATACGCTGAGCCCCAGGAGAAGTTGCCCACAGCTTACCTCAAGGCTTGGTACTTCTTGTTGCCTCCCTGCACACGGAGTGCGTGTATGCGGAGGCCAATCTCAGTGCCAGCAGCAGGACATCCCAGCTCATAGTTTTGCTTCTTGTGTGATTAGTATGTGAGGTCTCTATATGTTAATAATGTAGATCAGGATACTTATTTTAATGGTTTGTATATGCATTTATCCAATTCCTTATTTTTAGATATTTTGTTTGTCTCTAAGTTTTTACTATTTAAACAACGTTGTGCTAGTTTGTATCTGCCTCTTTATCTATTTCTTTTTATTTAGAACTTTAAGATTATACAGAAAATTTCATACAAGAAAGAAATTTCATACAATCTTACTACTTTTACTACCCTTCCTGGTACTGGTTGCTAAAAATCTCCCTTTATATTTCCATGGCCAAGTTTTATATATTTATTTTGCTAGAAAATTTATAGTCTTTCTTCCTTGTCTGTATTTTTATACATAAGAACTTATGTCACTGGCAGATTTGTCTTCACTTACCATTATCCAAATTGAAAGCTTGACTGTATACTTAGTTATTTTGTTAAATCAAATTGTTAGTGGACAATTCAAAAATTACCATATTTGTGTTTCTGTTTGCTATGAGTAATTTTATCTTTAGCTACCAGTTACTACAACAAAGGTACATGTTCTAAGAACCTTCTATCAATTTTATTTCCAAACATAAAAATGACTTTGATAGATTCCTAGTTTTGTTGTTGTTACATATTTGGTAATGAAATTGTGACTTTTTCTATAATCTTAAAGCATTGTTCTGGTAGCATCCAAAACCCTAAATTGTTTTCACATTTAAAAAAATGTTTCTTTCTTTAGAAAGTCGCCCATTTCTGGAGTTCACACCCTGTGTCCTTTATTACAGGCTCAGTTGCGCACTGACACACCAGTAGGGACTGAGCTCATGTGGTCCAGCAGCTTGTTTTAGAGATGAAAAAACTAAAGCCCAAAGAAGTTAAGGATCTTGTTCGAATTTAGTTAGGATAACTCTTTTCAAATGTTAAACATGGTTGGGAAGTGCTCATAAAGACTAATAATCTCACAGAAAAAACACTAAAACAATGTTCATTTGGTTTAATTTCTAAATCTTCCAGAAAAAAGGGGATATTTCCTAATATGTGATATAATTCAATATAGGGAAAATTTTTTTTATCAATAACCAGGGTTTTTTTCCTTTAGAATAGAGAAAGGAAAGAAAAAGAAGATTTTCGTTCAATAAATGTTTAAAGAATCTAAAAAATTTTCACAGCTCTACTTTCAGACACTTATGGATGGAATATAATGGTGAACACAGCCCTGCTTTCATGGAACTTATTTACTAGTAAGGAGATAAATGGTATTTAAATAACCATACTGCTAAAAACACAATTATAAACTAAGCTATGTGTTCAGAGAGAGAGAGAAACCTGCTGGATGGATGCTGGATGGGAACATTGGAAGAATTCTTTCCAAGCAGGTGATGGGTGAGCTGAGAGAGCATCAAACACTCATATAATGTCAGAACTATAACTTGCCGGCCCAACACAATGAAAATATAGAGCCCTTACTCAAAAACTATTAAGAATTTCAATATGTGACAGCAGTGCATTAAACCAAGCTCAGGGCCCTTCTTAATGAGGGGCCCTGCGCATACGCCTGGGTTATGCCCCATGAAACTGGCCCTATCTAGTATTTTCCTTGTGCCAAGCACTGTCCTAGCTACTTTACATCAATCAACTCATGTAATTATCACACTAACCCCGTGATAAGTTAAAAAAATTATTCTGACACTTGCCAAAGTTTGTAAGGCAGACTTTATTCAGGGGATGACTACACTGGGGCTCTGCAGTAGGGGAAGGAGATTGAGCTCCACTCTGAATTCAGCAAGGGCAAGTGGAGATTTATAATAAGGATCAAGGTGGGAGTTAGTAGATAGAAAATCACCAAGAGAAAACATCAGGGGCAAGGGGGAATTCTGGCTCAACCCTCTTGACAAGATTTTTGCTGAAGGCAGGTGACGGTGATGAGATATTGAGAATGGGGATAACCCCTATACTGACCCCTAAAGTTATTCTTGCTAAGAGAGGACTCAGCTGGCCAAGGACAGAGCCCAAGAGTGAGGCCTAGTCCAAAAGAGGGCTTGGAGGAGCCTGACTCAAGTTTAACTGAAGGAGAGAATCTTTGTCACACAGAAGTATGAATATCCCCACATTTAAACAAAATTGTGGGTCACATTTTCTTGATTGTCTCCTATTTTTTAAAAATTATATGCCACTGCCCTGACTGCTGTGGCTCAGTGGGTTGGGCATGTCCTGCAAATGGAAAGGTTGCCGGTTCGATTCTTGGCCAGGGCACATGCCAGGGTTGCAGGCAGGGTCCTGGCTGGGGGCATGCGAGAAGCAACTGATCAATGTCTCCCTTGCACATTGGTGTTTCTCTCCCTCTCTTTCTCCCTCTCTTCTTTTCTCTTCTCCTGCAAGGACTTGTTTCCCAAAATCACAGAGTAACTGGGCCAGGAGAACAAGGACAAATGTGAACGGTATCCATGAAATTGCTGAATATTCAAGGAACGTTCAAAATACTACGTGGACACTGGAGGGCCCGGGCCCGATGGACCTGGTCTGGTCAAAGGTGTGGCATGGGGGATGCCAGGGGACATGCTGTTGGCCAGAAGTAGGAATGCTTGTAGTCAAATTGGGGAAGTGATGAAGGCTAATTAAAAAGCGCTTCGACTAGTCAAAGAACATGTATGAACGACCCATGGACAGGGACATCGGTGTGGGGATTGATTATGGGTGGGGGCTGGGCAGAGGAGGGCAGAGGGCAAAAGTTGGACCAAGTGTAATAGAATAAAAATAAAAAGCACTTAGACTAAGAAGACAGGAAGCAGGACAGGCTGGGAGCCTAGCGAGGTCCATGACTGTACCAGCCCCGAGGCTGGGCAGGCTCAACCGCCTAGCGGTGCCCTGGGGCCACGGGGCTGGACAAGCACCCACGCTCTGGTGCCAGTGGAGCACCTCATTCTTACTAATTTCCTCTTCATGGCAGATTTCATTAAAATGCACCGCTAATAACATCGGTAAAGCTCTGAGCCTCAGCGCAGAAGTTGGGGTGATGGTGTTTGAAAATGGAACTGAAGGTTTTCGATGAGGTAGGATTAGGCATGACAAGGTGCTGGTGGTGGCCGCTGTGGGGGGAAGGGGCCCCCCAAATTCTGCCTCCGCAATTCTGAGATTTCAGTTGGTATGCCAGCTTCCTTTTCAGAGCGGCAGGTGTGTGTGTAACCACTAATTTCCAGATGCTGACACCCGGTTTCCAGTTGTCCTGAGGGATTTCAGATGCTGAGCCGGGAGCTACTAGATTAGTGTGGTGCTGTCTTCCTTGGGCACCTTGGGAAACCCACTCTATATGACTGTAACACAATCAGGGGACATACTTGGCCAAATCTTTCCTACTAGGCTCAATGAAATTGACCATATCCTTACTTTTATGAATGCATTTGTGAGTTTTTAAAGTTATTCTTGTCAAATCAAAGCCAGCATATATTGTTTTAGTATCAATTCTATTTCTTTACCAAAAGCTCTGCAGTGAAATATAAGCAACTTGATTTTCTGCTGGAAAAGCAGTTTGGATGTTTATCATCTGCATACATATATCATGTGTTAGACAAGATTTAAATCCTGATCTGCCCACTAAGGACTTATAAAACTAAGCCCCGATGACCCATAACAGCAAAAATACTGTAAAGATGATGTTGAGATGTTCATTATTATTGTTAAACACACAAATTCAGAAAGCGAAAGTGTAACTGTTAATTTTGTGATGAACCGTTAGTAAGCATATATTCAAATTAGATACAGGAGGGCAGAGTTCCCCCCCACCCCCCACCATTTCTGTTCCTGCTGTATCCCTGGCGGGTCTGGAACAATATTGGTACAGAGGTGAATGCAATGTACATTTGTTCAATAAATGAATGGAATATATACTTGTCTCCAGAATGGTTACTAAGAATCAAAACACTTATTTCAATAATGCTGTCATCGCTCAAACTAGTTTTCAAAAGAAACTTTTCTTTGGGAATTTCTTTTAAGACTACTTTCTTTTTCTTTAAAGCCATGCTTCATTTTTTGGATTAAATCAATGCACTCTGAATGAGTTCACTTGTTATTTATCAAGCATGGATCCAAATAACTTTCTCAGTTTATTCTCAAATGGTGAATTTACCATCCTTCAGGTTATTAAAAGAATGCCACAGGTTCTGAAAGCAAATCTCCAGGAGGCATACCAAAGTGTTTGCATTAATAAAACTTCATTGGAAAAAGTGTCTAACTTCCTGAGATGAATACCTTGAAGGGAATAGAACTCATCTGATTTATTCTTGTATGTTTGATAAAAAATCAATTCTCTTACTCATATTTACATTATACTCCTGGAAAGAGCCTAAGAGCTTTTGACTGAGTAAAGAAAGAGGCATGAGAATTTGTTCTTTACTACCATTCTTCCAAAGATTTTAAGCTGGCTGCGAATAGGAGCAATTTCTTCCTTTTTGATTAAATTTCCACTCATTTAATTCACTTTTATTCACTTCCAGGAATTCCAGAATCTTTCTTTTCCCTATGTTTCACAAATCAATTGCTTTTAATCCAAAATAATACATGACTATTTTAAAGTAACTCACGTAGTATAGATTGATATAGAATAAAATGTTATATAGGCTATTTGGAACAAAGAGAGCAGATTCAACATGGTAGCCACAACTCAAATTCTACTACAATGAAAACAAAGGAATCCTCCCACTCCTAACTATCCAGCCATGTAATATGAAAAATAGAGACATTTATTGAAGAAGATACAAGATACAAGAAACATTGTACACAGGACAATGATGCCTTAGTCCCCTTCAAAGTAGGCACCTCTGGACCTCATGCAGTTCTCCTAATTGCTATCAGCTCTCCCATGGTATTTTCCTGAATCTTATCGATGGTCATTTCAGAGGTGATTTTAGTTTTGGGAAAGAAGTAGGAATGCTTGTAGTCAGAAGTCTCAGGGTGCCAAATCTGGGCTGTAGAGGGGTTGAGTCACTGAGTTACCTGGGTTATTTGATGTTTTACCAAAAAACTGCACGAGATGTGCAGGAGCAGGCACGTTGTCTAATGAGGCTGCCAGTCACCAGTAGCCCGTAGCTGTGAGTAATCTGAATAGTTTCCACAGAGGAATGTTAAAGCTTAATGCAAATTTTCATGCAGAATTATTGCTCTCCTTGCTCAGTCATATTGAATGTGATAGCTACACAGTATACATGCTCACTCAACAGCATCTACCACTTCCACTGATTAGTTTGGTGAAGTAGTCATTGTTCACACATACGCATTCCAGTCCACTCTCCTAGACTACCAGGTTACATTGATGTTGCAAAAACTGTTCTTGTTATATTAACAATGGCTGGACTTTTTCCAGGCAGACCTCATATACCTCACTTGTGAAAATGTGCTTAAAACAATGACAAAAGCAATTTGGTTGTAATATGCTTTACCATAGTTTTCTTCCTGTTTCTTCTGCTTGTGTTTTCTTTGAGTTTCTTTGTTCTATGGGTATATAATTTTCATTAGATTTAGAAAATATTTGATAATTATTTTTTCAAATATTTTTTTTCTCTTTCCTCCCTTTCATTTTTTTACACCAGTCACATATTTATTAGTCTGCTTGAATTTGTCCCACAACACATGGATGTGCTTTTCTTTCTTTTTGGAATATTTTTCTCCATCTGTTTTATTTTAGAATGTTTCTATTAGGATGTATTCAAATGAACCAATCTTTTACCCTACCTTATTTAATTTGCTATTGATCCCATCCAGTGTGTGTTGCTCAGAGATATTGTAATTTTCATTTCTAAAATTCAGTTGGTCTTTTAATATGTTCCATGTCTGTACTTAATTTTTTGAACATAAGAAACAGTTATCATGAACAACAATAAATTAAAAAAAAAACAAAAAAGAAACAGTTATAATAATTTTTAACTTCTTGTCTGCTATTGGCATGTGGTAATGCCACCCAAGGACATTTTTTTCATTGCTTTTAGAAAGAGAGGAAGTAGGGGGAGAGAGAGAGAGAAACATTGATTGGTTGCCTCCCATATGTGCCTTGACTAGGAATCGAACCCACAACTTAGGCACGAGCCCTAACTGGGAATTGAATCTGTAGCATTTTGGTGTATGGGATGATGTTCCAACCAACTGAGTGACACCAGCCAGGGCTATTTTGAACTGTAGAAGATATTATCCTTCTTCAAGATAATTGCATTTAGACTCAGTGTTCATTTAGATTTATATATTTACTATTTTTTCCCAGTGTGCTATTTATCTTGTCACATTTTTTGTAGTATTGTTTTAATCCTAGAAGTATTTAATTTTGGTATTGGTTAAATCTATCAGTCTATTTCCTTGAGGTTTCTGAGCCCTTCTTAGGAAGGCCTTCCCAAACCAAGATTATAAAAATATTGTTGGATAGTTTTTTTTGTATTTTTATATTTTGATTTTTATATAAATTGTATTCTTATAAATTTGATTTTTTAATATTTAGACTCTTAATATATCCAGATTTGCTGTTCTGTATTGAGTTAGTGTAAGGATCTCACTAAATTTTTTCTAGGTGATTAGCAAATTGACTCACTGCTATTTATTGGATATCTATCTCATCCTCTGATTTGAAATATAACCTTTTATGTAATTGTTTCCTTATAAACATAGGTCTTCTATTTTCTCACACCAAAGCCACAATTATATTAATTATTGTAGTAATTAATAGGAAATTACAATGTGACAAAGATATTGCCTTGTGTGCTATAATAATAGGCTATTGCTATTGGACAGGAATCTAATGCTTCTGGCCCTGTTAATGAGAAACAGCCTGGCAGAGAGAAGCAGCAGGGCTTTCTGCACAAAACTGTGATGTAGGTAAAAGAAGCGATCCTTTCTCCTTTATTTTGGAACAGGCTTTTCAGGCCTCTGGAATTCCAGAGTCTTCATGTAATCCCAGACCACATAGGACTCTTCCCAGGGCCTGCTCTCTTGGGGGCAATACCTATTTCTCTGAAACTACTTTTGAACCATTTTCTCCAAATTCTGCTCTCATGTGGTCTATATTGGAAAGACTCTGAGGAAATAATTTATACCATAGTATTGATAAAGGTTTATACCAGACTATATAATAATTTATACCAGACTGATAAAGGTTTAATGTAGTCATGGCCGGTGTGTAGCTTACTATGAATGTGCATCCTCCTGTACCTCAAGTAAGCAGGCCTGATGGACTTATTACTATTATTATTGATCCTGGGTTTAACCTGCGAAACTTTCTCAACACAGCACTCCAGGAGTCCCTAACCATTTATCGGAATGGGTACGTGGGTTGGAATTAGTTTTTAACCCTGGGAACAATGTTTTCTTTTCCCAGGGTTAGCTTCCTAGGGCTGTTGCCCAAATTACCTGGAATTTAGTGACTCAAAACAACCATACTCTCTCCAACAGTTCTCGGGAAGAGTCCTTCCTTGCCTCCTCCAGTTTCTGGTGTTTGCTGGTGATCCTTGGCATTTCTTGACTTGTAGATGCATCACACCGATCACATGGCTGTCTTCTCCCTGTGTCTCCTCACCCTGCCTTCCCTCTGTGTGTGCCGGTGCCCAAGTCCACATTTCCTCCTTCTATAAGGATACCAGTCATCTTGGAGATTACTGTAACAAACTAATTTAAACTTCATTATCTCTGTAATGACCCTATTTCCCAATAAGGTTACATTTTGAGCTACTAGGAGTTAGGATTTCAATATGTGAACTCTGGGGGGACCCAAGTCCACTTATAACAGTGGCACTCAGCTAAAGTTTGAGTGGAAAACTCTTCATCTACATGTAAGAGCAGCCCTGTCAGGGTCGAGTGGTCCTATATTAAAAACTTCACATTGCCTGGCAGCAGAAGAGCGTTGAAGACAGTCATGATTATTTGTGTAGTTAAAGAGATTCTGGGCTGAGAGTCACAATTTAAAATTAAACCTTTCACAATTTCCAGATGATTTAATAGGATTCTTTCTTTCTTTCTTTTTTTTTTTTTAAATTTAGGTCTATTTTAAAGGGGATTTGAAGCCACATATACCATTCACTAAAGTTCCCCCATGCTTTTCACTGTAGATACAGCAGTGCGTGTAAGACCTACTTCTGAACACAGTGGCACATTTCCGGAACAGCTGTTTGTTCATTTGTTTTTAGTGAGCCTGGAAAATGTTTGAGCTTATGAAAGAAGCCTCTAGTTCTGTTGTATTGACTTTTTGGTATCACCAATTATAGGTCAACTGAAATTTATGAGCTCAGGTTCAACGTGCTTCACGTGTGACTTGAGTTCATCTGTGGGCAATGAGCAGAGGCGGGAGTAAATTATGAGGTAAGAAGTAGTATTCAGTAGGCATTTGTGAGAGCTCTTGGTCAGCAGATTAGCTGATTCATGGTTAAAAAAAGAACTTATTAGACTGTGCTTTATGAGGGATTAGCTTTTTATTGCTTATTTGAAATAGGTATAATCCAATTTTATTATTAGTGCAGAACAAATGTGCTAAGTCTTGAAAGATGTGCTCATCCAGGATTTCATGAAAACTGTTCCTGAGGCCAAATTCACTTGGTGCTATTTGGAGAAATGTTTCGGGTGATTAGTCAGATACCTGGGTGATGCCACCAAGCTACTTGCTGTTTCTTTGTTAGTTAAAAATAAATTAAATATTCTTTCTTTATGAAGGAAATCATGACAGAGGACAGTGTCCCTTAACTACAACAGTATATGATGTCTCTTATTTGGCAGCTATTTCTATGGGAAATTAACTTAAAAAGTTGTTTGGTTTGTAGCAGGCAGGGAGAGCATGTCACCCAGCCCTAAATCCACTCACAGTCCATCTCTGTACTCTGAGCACAATTCTTAATCTGGGAACCACCGATGTCTCACTTTTTATTTTATTTTCTTATTTTATTTATTTATTTATTTATTTATTTGAGATAGTAACCTTTTATTTATTGAGGAACAATTGACAAATAACATTATATTAGTTTCAGGTGTACAATATAATGATTTTATATCTGTATTTACTGCAGTACATTCACCACAACAAATGTAGTTAACACTCATTACCCGACAGTTACAATTTTTTTCTTGTGATAAGAAGTTTTAAAATCTATTCTTTTAGCAACTTTCAAATATGTAATGCAGCATTATTAACTGTGGTCACTGCTGTATGTTACAGCCCCATGGTTTATTTATTGTAGGACTGGAAGTTTTTACTTCTTGACCCATTTTACCCATTTTGCCTACCCTCTACCCTGCCTCTGGCAACCACCAATCTGTTCTCTGTATCTATGAGCTTGTTTGTCTAAAATTGAAATATATATATAAAGTTTCAGGGGTACAGCATAGTATTTAGACATTAATATAACTTACAAAGAGATCCAGTCCCCACCTGACACCATTCATTGTTACTTCAGTATAATTGAGATGTCTCACTTTTTAAATGTAGGCAATGATACCTCTCTTGAAGAACTGTGAGATTACATCAGATTATCATTGTAAAGTGCCTGGCCCCAATTTAATTTTGAAATAAAATTAGTTTTCTATTCTTTCTCTCACATCCCATTTTTTTTTTTTGTTACATGATCATGTGACTTGATTTCCATCAGTTTAAACTAAAACCCAGCTCTGATTGGAGGAAAAGGGCTAGGCAATTACCATTGCTGTCCCATAAATCCACAGAAGAGGGCACTGTCAAAATAGTTTAGGTTTAGCACTTTATTTTTTCTTATTTTTATTTTTTCCCTTTTACTCCTCCTCACCTGAGTATATATATTTATTGATTTTAGAGAGAGAGGAAGGGAGAGAGGAAGAGACAGAGACACACCCACCCCCCTGGGCAGGGGGAGAGACAGACAGACAGAGAGAGAGAGAGAAATTGATATGAGAAACATCGATAGGTTGCCTCCCATTCGCACCCTGAACAGAGATCGAACCTGCAACCTAGGATGTGCCCTGACAGAGGATCGAAACAACCCTCTGATGTACTGGAGGAATGTTCCAACCAACTGAGATACCCAGCCAGGGCTAGGTTAAACACTTCACATAAAACCACCCTTTTGAAGAAGAGACGCTAGTGTAAAATATGCTAGGAGAAAGGACATAAATATTCTAAAAGCATATCCTCAGTTTCAGTGTTCTTTTTCTAGGAAGCCACAGTAGGTTTCTTAAGTGACTTGGAATGGGAGGAACTCTAACATTATTTCTTTCTCTCTTTCACTTAAATCTGTGGATAGTTCAGAAAGGTCATTCATTGGACATTTTTGGCTACTCCTGCACTATTAGAGAGAAATTGTTTTGCCCTGTTTACCAAACTTGAAACAGCTAGGATGACAGGGACAAGGGGCCTGCATGTCATTGCTTTAATTTTACAAAACTTTGTCACTTTTTTGGGACAATTAGAAAGTTTTATTTAAACCGTTAAATTTCCCAGTGTTCAAAATCTTTATTGAAGCCACCCACTTTGAAAAAAAAATTATCTTTTACAAATTGAGAGTGCCAAGTTTGGGTACAGGTTTTAAAAACAAACTGCATGGATTTCAGTTTTTGTTTAATGGCATCAAAGTTAACAGATTGCCTTATATATGGCTATCACGTAGTATTCTGTGACTCCCCTCCTGCAGAGTTATGTATGCATGCTCACTTGTTCCATTGTTTGACTCACAAATATCTAGCTTTGGTTTCAAAATGTGTGTGTAAGCATTGCTGGGTGGTGCTAACCATCTGTAATTTTCTTCATTTCTCAATAAAGAAATGGTGTTGAATGGTCAACAAGTAATTGCTTAGCAACAAAGGATTTTTAAGCAAGCTGCTGCTTTTCAGGATCAGAGAAAGAAAACGAATCCATGTGTTTGGCCTATGATTGGGACAGAATTCTGCTACCCATAGCTCTTCTTAACAGCAATGGATGCCAGCAGGTTTATGACTTCATCTCTAGAGTTATTGCCCCAAGAAATAATATTTCAATTGTAGCTATCTCTGTGAGATATCTTTATAAAAATTCTCTTTTATTTTGTGCTTTGAAACATATACTGTCAACAGACCAACCCCTCTTATGAACAACACTGTCAATAATGTAGATAGCAGAGGTGTATCTATCAATAAAGATTTTTAAAAATTGAAATGTGGAATGAAAACAGTGAAATCTGTTGGAAATTATACCAATATTTCATGCTCAAGCATTTTCCAAAATCAATATATTGCTAAAAAAATAAGAAACATTTGAGATAATCTAGGGTACTTTTTTGGTTTAGTAGGGTGATTTTCCACCCCAAAACAATAACACAATACCAGACCTTCTCTAAATTGGCCTGATGATCTATGAAAGTCTTAACTTAGTCAAGTTGTTCAAACAAGCACTATCTTCTCAAACATACATTGTTGGAAAGTGTGTTTTAAAAAAAGTGTGGTGCAAGTTAACACACAGCTATAAATGTGTGCAAATGATAAACGTACCAGAGGGCTAAAGGTTTACTCTGCTTGACATTTGATACATAATTTTCAGTGATGTTATCTTTAGGAATTAACCTCTGATGTGTCTTCAAAAGGTCTGTTAATCTGAATCTTTTTTTGGGTGTCTTGGAGTTTTAGATGAATTACTGCTGTTCTTAGGCTTTTCTGAAGAGAGGCCAGGTTTCCTAATTCCTAATGCAGCCTCAATAAGAACAATATTTAGTGCTTATGAGGCGCCGCTTCTCAGTTTCAAAGCACTTTACAAATGTCAATTAATTGCTTTGAATGGGTAGGTCTGCAGCTGCTGGAGTAAAAAAGAGGGAGTACACAGTGATTGACTCATTATCCTTTACAGCTGTTGAAAAATGTTTTTCAAAGCAATAATTACAGATTTTCATATATATTTAAGAAAAAAAAGAGGCAGGGGAAGGCTACTAAGGATCTTTTTAAACAAATGACTCTTGTCTTTCCATTCTGTTTGGAGAGCAGCAGCTTTATTGCAAACAATTATCCTTCTCTAGACAAAAAAAAAAAAAAAAAAAGAAAGAAGGAAAGGCACTATAATACCCCCTCACCAAGAAAACACAAGACAGTCAACCCTCTTTTTGAATGTAATCTCAGTCTCACCACTTTTCAATTTTGGGCTGTTTAGAATTTTTGTTTATCGGTAGTAAAACCAATGCTGGATTTTGCTTGATGCAGCCTTATATAATGTCTAATCCAGTGTCGGCTTTGTCCAGCTTTAATTATGCATGAAAACAAAACAAGTAGACAATAATTTATAGTGCTTCTTGCATTGTTTTCAGCAGAGCTTTATCACCACAGGGGGCCACAAGAAACTATCCAAACTGTCTTTCTGTCACCAGGAAGAAATACAGGCAGCCCTGGCCATAGAAATAGATTTCTTTTTTTCTCTTGTCTTTTTCATTCTTTTTTTCCTTTCCTTCTTTTTCATAATGCGAATCTCCTGGTTGGGCAGATAAGCTGCTAATTCTATTAATTTTCTTATCAAAATCAGCAAGGAAACCAAAGCTTCCAATTTAGTGATTTATTATCCTGAGCAGGCCGAGCAGAGTACACCTTTCATATTCTGTAATTGGTACTAGGGGGGGAAGAGACTTTCAGGGGAGCTGCTCTCAGCTCACCGTTTCCATGTCAATGGACTATTGGGCAAACAAATGCAGTGCCCTTTCATTGGCTTAAATCATTTCAAATGATAAAATAGCCATTCTGCATTTGAATAGATGTCAGTGGCTATCTGTGTGTGAGGGGCCGACCCCTAAGACATTAAAATGTGAGCGTAATAACATCCCTCTATAGGATTTTGCCATCAATCAAACGTCCAAGTGCGATACATTAATTGACATGCAAAAGACCAAATTGATCACACAAGTAATCTGACCCTTATTATTACACCATACCCCCAGTTTCAGGAAACAAACATCTTTCCTTTGTATTCCAAGTGCTGGATTCTTTTGTTTGTGAAAGGTGGCTGCATAGGTAGTGAACTTCAGCATTTAGGTATTGAAACAGAAACCAGTGTCAAGTCAAAAGTATCGTCAGTTGGAAAGAAAAAATAGTGAGGCGTTGGATGCAGGGGCAAGTGGCATTGATTCAGACACAGGTATAGAAGGGAGGCTGGATTTGGGGTAGGAAAAGTAGCTACTGCTTGTTGGGTGTCATTCGACAAGCCTGGCCAGGCTTCTGTGCCCCAAATATTACTCTCAGTAAAATAGAAACCCAAATTGTAGGCATCTGTTTTTTGTTAACCAAAATTTTTCTTAAAAACTAAATTGAATATAAGAATTGTTATCAACTAGTTTAATGATTGCAAATAACCCTTTATAAGTTGCACTATGTAAACCTAGGAGCAAAGTGTTAATTCCTCCATGACACAGATGAAGCATAGAGAGGTTTGAGAAGTGTCATGCATAAGGCTGAGAGGCTTGTCTGATTTCACTTGGTTAGAAAGTGTTCAGCTGAGATTTGAATTCAGAACCATGAGATTTGAAGCTGTTCTCTAATCACTATACTATTCTTCCTCTAGACTCATATTTCTGGAAGAAATAACACCCTAGACCCTTAAATCTTCAGTATAAATCACACCTTGAAATACACTATATCCAAACCCTTGAATTAGTTTTTGGTACTTAAGACTTCAAAAAAACTCATATGAAAAATTGAATCACTGTTTCTCATGAAATATAGTTTTGACAATTTGGAACTTCCCTCCTAATTCGTTGGGATTTTTACCCCCTTCCATTTCCTGGGAGGAACAGGGCAAGAACTATTTTCCTTTGCAGAGTGCGGTCCATGGTGCCTTTGGCTGGGAAATGCACTGCAGGGGCGTGCACATTGATTTAGACATTTGTTTGGGCTTTTAATCTTTTCTCATCTACACGCACCACCAAAATAAAAACCAGTGAAGTATGTACCCTATAAATCTGCTTGTTCTCTCACTGCTCAGAAATATTTCAGAAAGAACGTGACACTTGTAATCAGAACTGGGCTTAGATGCCGCCGCCTTTTGATTCAGCGATCCTGCACCCCTTCCTTTTCCATTTTAAACAGGATGAGAGTAGGAGGCCAGAAGGGCCAGGGCTGAGGCAGGGCTGCTGTTGGAAAGTGTAAAATCTACTTATGTGAGAGGAATCTTCCCCTGCCTTCCAGTGTAGAGATTACTGAGTGAAGAGAAGAATGAGTTGAAAGGGCAGTTAGTAAGTGTTGTAGATTACAGGGGACAGGAAAGTTACTCGACTTTATGAGGGGTGCAGCCTAAAGACAGGCGTGAGACGATTGTGACACAGGGCAAATGTTCCTTAGGAACAGAGTTACAAAAGGCCTTTGGAGATTATTCATGAACAGAAGAGGGCTTGACAATAATTAGTAAGACTTGGGGCTGAAGAAAGATTATGTGAGACCGTGTTAAAAAGGAATGAGGAAAGTAAATAAAAATTATCATGGAATAATAATTCTCTGGGTGGCTGGGAGGCATGCAATCAGTAAGTGTAAGATGGAATAACTCCACCTGGTGAGGGGAGACATGGAAAAGTGGACCAAAGGAAGGGGGGAAAACAACAAAACTATGTTTGTGATAATTGTTATGATTATGAAACACTATTGTCATGTGCTGTGCTATGTACTTTCTCTGTGTTACCTCAAAAGATTGGTGTTTCCATTTTATGGATGAGGAAATTGTCTAGTTCTCATTATATAAGTATGGCCTAAATTGTTTTTGCAAGGATATAACAAATGTGATGAATTTTAGAATTTTTGTATGTCTACTGTTAGTGAATACTATCTGTGAAGGCAAGGATATTGTGGATGAAAAAGAAAAAGGAAGTATGTATGGAACAAAATTTTGAGAACTGCTGATTCAGTGGTTTGAATAATGCAATGATTGTTAACAAACCCTGATTGTTAATAGTATAACATCAGTGAAGTCACAGAAATTCTCTATCTTCAGTGTAAGATGAAATAAAATTTCTGCTGTTATTTACTCTACAAAAATATTCTAAAAATAAGTTAACACAGGCACAATAAGGCAAAACCTAATTGTAAAATAAGGCATATATGAGACAAACTATTTATTATTTTAAAATGCCTGTATATATGTTTTTCAGGGATGGACAATGTTTCATAAAGCTAGTTAGGACAAAACTAGAACTCTTCATTTGCTTCCAAGTTTCCATCTGTATCTTCTGTGTACAAAGGTGACCTTGACTTCAAAGGGCAATGAGAATTGGATCTTGTATGAAAATAGGACTAGGAAATATATGGTCTTTCAGGTAAAGGTCATTACATACTGTACAGAAGCTCAACTTTTATTTTGATTAAATGCTTTTTTTTCCAGTGGGATTTACTAGCTAATTACTTCCCCAGTTTTGTGGCTTGGCAGGACTTACCTGATGCATAATATCCACTGAAGGAGTTTAGAGCCTCAAGGTTTGTGTGCTTTTATGTAAAATTATTAATATTAATAATAATTAACCATAAGTGGTAACTAGGGTGGACCAGATGGCCTTTCCTTCTTTCGGAAACCTTTTTATGTTCTTAATTTCAAAAGGTAAAGGTGATAATGCAAAGGTACAAGTGACATTTTAAATTAAATTATTGATCTTGGAGTGGAGTTTAAATAATTTACTCAACAAGGGGACTGCCTTTCACTTGTATCAAATTGGAAACTCTAAATACCATCTGCTTATGGCGTAGGAAAACTTTTTGTCTGCTTGTAGTCATGCTGAGTTTGGGGCTCCTGTTGGCCTCATTTTAAAGATCCTCATCCATTAATCTTACTATGTATTAGTTAGTATCACTGGTAATTAGTCTTTTAAGTTGCATCCAGATGGAATGTATAAATTATTAGAAGTTTCCTGCCAGGCACAAGTGTAGATGATTCATGGGCCTCCTGCACTTCTGATAAGAAACTATGAAGAATATTCAGTTGGAAAGATGGACTTTGTCTTGTTTTCAGCAATTGCTGGCTGTTGCTTCTGGTTTATCTGGAAACACAACAGACTCAGTTCTTTTTACTATTTTGAGACTTATTTTGCATTCTTTAATTATCCCCCACATCTTTTGATTCCCTTTTTTATTCTCCCGTCTTTAATATCAGTAAAAAGTCTTTCCAGAAGTTGCCTTATCTGCAGTGAATGCATCATTGCCAAGAATCCCCTGCCTTGGCCTGTGATAGTGGAGTTGGGGGTCAGGAGGGGTGACCAGGTTAGATTTTTTTCAGTGGGGATTAAGCCTTGAATATATGTGTCATCCAATTCCAATCCTAACCTTAGGCCCATGAGATTTGGCATGTAGATTATAGAAAGGAACTCGGCTGCGAGGCTTATGCTGGCTGTCTTGTACATTTTTCTTACTGTTTTCTTATTTTCCTGCCAAAACCTTTCCTCTATATAAATCCAATTAGCCACCTACATTTTTCTATGCCCCCATTCAAGCAGTGAAGCACTTCTAGAGAAAGCAAGAGAGAGATTGGTAGGGCTATTCATTTATGATTACCATGTAATTAATGTATAAGTTAGACAAAAAGCAACTTAAGCTAGTCTAAGTAAAAATGAAAATGTATTGGTTTATTTAAGTAGAAAGTTAAAGGGCTGGTCAAGCTTGAAGCATTTCTGGATCTAGACCTTCACACAATATCACAGGGCTCTGCTTTTCTCTACAGCTTGATGACAAGGTGACAGCTAGCAGCCTTAACTAAGCTTACATTATCTTTGTACTTGTAATAGCAGTGAGAGGGAAGACCATCCTTCCTGATAATGATAGTGAAAGTTTTAGTCTGTACTCTGATTGGCCTGGCTTAGGGCACATGGTCATCCTTGGACCAAGAACTCAAGCCTCAGGCTTAAGTCTACTTCTAGTGCCAAGGTCCAGGCCGGGTCCACTTAAATCTCTTGGGCATAGCATGCTTTAAGTCAAAGGGGACGGAGACATCCATGTTGGTAGCCAAACTCAAATGTACTCTCAAAACTGCTCAGCACTCTTACGATAATCTTCCGTTCCAAGTTTCCCTTCTACTCTTAAAATATTTTTAAACCATCTCCATTGTTACCAAACCTCTGATCTTCCCCCACATAATCTCAACATTTTCTCCGACTCTCAGTGGTGAGTGACTTATCCTTCTGTCTTACAAAGATAGGAAAAGCACCACCATCAAATTTATGCTACTGAAGACTTATGCAAATGAAAGGCTTGTATTTACATTGATCCCCTCCTGTTACATGGAGCAAGGAATGGGAAAGGGAATACTGTTTCTATTTATGGCCAGTTCCATTATCTGTGTTTTTCCTGCCCTTATACAAACCTATCTTTTAATCTCTTCCATGCACATTCGATTGCATTTTCCTACCTGGAACATTCCCATTCTCTTTGTCTTTTACCTTTAATAAAACTCTCCATCAACCCTCCTCCAATTTCTGGCTACTGCCATAAAGCTTTCCTTCCTTCAAAGCCAAACTTTTATGGATAATTATGATCCTTGTTTTTTCTGTTCCCTCACTTTCCACTTATTTCTCAACCCACTCTAGTTTAGCTTAGACAAAAACAACAAACCCTATTATGTCCCTTTTGCTTAAAATGCTTCAATGTTTGTCCATGGCTCTTACAATAAAAACCCCAATTTTCAAAACAGTTTAGAAGGTCCTGGAGAGTCTGGCTCCTCAGGAGACCCCCAGCCACATGTCACACACTCTCCACATTTCACACTACAGCCGTCTTCTTTCAGTTTCTTACACATATCCTATCACATTCCCAGCAGGAACTAGCTGGGACATTCAAACTGTATAATTGAGGAGTTTTATAAGGGACTATTTACAAAGTTATAAGCAGAGCTAACGGAAACCAGCCAGAGATGATGAAGCATCTCAGAGCTATTACCAAGAATGCAGGTCCCTGAAGGTCCCAGAGGAAGGAATGATTACAGGTTCCTGGGATGGCCCGGGCTGTCGCTATGGGATGAGGCCACCCAACCGGAGCACATCACAGTGATTGCCAACGCTGGGCCCCGCAGGGAGAGGAAATGAGAAAAAATTCCTTAAGTAAGTGACTAAAAGTTACAAGAATCCAGAGGGCAGAGGACCTGACTGACACTTGGAGGTGAACCTTTTTGGGGCACAGAGCAGGTAGAGAAGAGTAGAGAGTAGGGTAGGAAGGGCAACTGATAGCCTCCAGTTCCTACCCGCTGTGGCAGTTCTTCCTGTCCTCTTCCTTTGTCTAGACTCCCTTCCTCCTGCAATCCTCTTCAACTACTTAATTCTTTTTCATCTTCAAACCACAGCTCTAACTATTTGTTTCTTAGAAAGCTATCTCTGACCAACTCAGGTCAAACCCCTTCATTTATGCTTTCATTGAATCTGGTTTCTGTCCTTCTTAGCACTTATCTTAGTTTGTAATTATCCTGCTATTACTGTAATAATTGAATTAATGTCTGCTTCCTCCATAAGCCTCTGCTCCGTGTGATGGGGACTTGTCTGATCTGACTCGTGTTGTTGTCCCTTAGGCCCCAGCACACAGTGCTTGGCATATAGCAGGAACTCACTGAATATCTGCTAACTGAATAAATAGACTGGCAATGTAAGGAAAATGCATTGAAACATTTACCAAATCTCTTTTACAGCTGCTTTGTGACTCCTTTCTTCACTCTGTTGCCTTTGGTTTAGGCACATGTCATTTTGTTAGGCTGGCAGACTCTTTAGTACTCTGGCCACAAGGGCAAACTCTGACTTTTGGTAATGCAACTTGAAATTAATAATTTCCCCGTGATGTTTTAGGTCAATATGTAGTTTTTTCCCTTGTTAAACTTGCACTTGGTCAGTCACCTTTCACTAAGTGCATTGACACCAGTATGCTTTTCTTTCTATGGCAGGCAAAGACTTAATGCCTTAAAAGATATTAAATTAACTTTAAATGTTCTGACTTCTCTGCCATCTCAGCTCAACTCAGGTGACACATATTAATCAAGTATGTACGGTATGGCGGACATTGTTAAGGAGATGCAAAGATGAACAGAACATAATCCTATTTGTAAGAAGTTTTGAGTCTGGAGGAGGAAACAGACACATAATTAATTAATTAATATACAATCTGGTAAGTGCAGTGATTAGAAATGGATTTTCTTCCAAGTTAATGAAGCTTGAGCTACACAACTCCCACTTGCTGGGATTGTTCCAAAGCCCCAGCCATGTGTTCACATGGTCATATGTTTTTGTGAAATTCACAAATATTAGCTATTTTAACTGCACCCAGAAGCACATTCTCTCCACTCTGACTTTCCCTGCATCTTACTTTCCCTTGTGTAATGTAGCATAAGACTAGCAGAAGGCATTTTTTTTTGGATTTAGATAAAGGAAATTGAGTTGAAGACATATTTTGCTTGGATTTAGTGGGTTGAATTTATGTGTTTTATAGTCACTTCCATGTATAGTTAAGCTATTGCTAATCATCTTGGTGTAGAAATGGCATTGGGAATACTTATACCACCCATTGTGTCAACTCACCTGACATTGTGACGCCAGGGCCAGAGTTTGTAACGTGGTATGACTGTGTTCCTCAGTCCTGCCACAAAAAGAATGAGGTAGAGAAAAAATCAAGATCTGAAATAAATGGAGCCAGAAGCTAGTCTGGGGAAAGTTCTTATAGTCATTCAGTGTGTAAAACCATGAGCAAAAATTTTGATTTTCATTGATAACTAGGAAAATCTATCATATACCATTACAAACACTCTACATATTGTTCTTTGAATGGGAGTTATGCGAAACAGAATTTGTCAGAACTTATCTGTAGCAATACAGTGAGTTTGTCTATGTGTAATGTAGCATGTTTTATGAAGTCCAATTATGAATAATAAAAAATATTGGTCAACTGTGACAAAAAAAGACTAAATTATATTTCTCCTTTCTCTTTGGAAAATGGTATTACAATACCATTGTCTTATGAAGAGGTGATAAATAGTATGCAATCAATGAGTTGGAAAACAGATAGAAGAGGTATTCTAAGGTATCAGGCAGTTAATTAACTAAATACAATATTCTTTTCTCTTTTTTCGGATAGATTGTATTTTCTGACTTTTTAAAATTTTGTAGTTTGATGTGATTTTTCTCATAAATAGCGTTCACTTTTGCCTCTCGTTCGTGTGTGTAATTTTGTACTCTTCTGTTTAGAGGGGGTCGTGGAAATTGTGTTAGCTCCAGGAGCCACCAACCTGGAGCTGCCTGGTGGTGACAGAAGAAGGCATTAGCTGTTGAGAGTGTTTGCAGCTTTGGATGCGAGTGGTAAGGCAAATGCAGCGATCGAATGCTTCCCCAAACGGGGGCATACTTACTCTGAGATCTAGAGGCTGACAGGGAGTTTTGCCCATAAACTCTCCAAATTGCAGAGGGGCTTGCCAAGTCATGGGATTTCTTGTGCCCATAATAGGGCCCATGTGGCTACTTGCTTCTTTTAAGATGCTTACTCTTGTTGGCATGCATGGGTGTCTTTATTTTATAACTGCATATGGAAAGAGGACGTTTAGGATAGAATCTACAGGGTCCTGTGGATTGATTTCCAGTTCCTTACAGAGAAAGGCCAAAGGCTAAGAACCAAGGGCCAAGGGTGGAACCCCAAGGGTATTTGGGATGCCAGACACACACAGACTATCTGAGAGCTTAGGTGACCATTTTCTTGCATGTGCATGGAACCCCGCTTCATTCTGAGTCCAGCCCTTTGGCACGGACAATGGTGTGGCCTTGATAGTGGGTGATGGCCAGGAAAGTTCTCGGAGTGGCTGTGTAGGCTTCAGAGGTGGGTGAGTGGGACCGGAGTCAATGAGGAAGAGTAGAGCCCTCTAGCTCTGTGGTGACTAGTCTGTGGGCTCTTTTATTTATTCAATAAATGTTTATTGAGTGCCTACTATATGCCAGATTCTATTCTCAGCTCTGGACTATAGTAGTGAAGAAAGCATATAAAACTCTTGGCTCCTATGGAATATATGGGAGATTCTCCAAGAAAAACAAACCAAGAAATAATAAAGGAAACTTTGTAGGGGAAGGAAGTTATGTACACAGAGGTAGGGGCCACTAAGACACAGTGGATTTTAGTGTCAAATATTATAATTAAGCTTAATGCAGATTTTGCTTTATACTTTATTATACAGTGGTGCTTACTCTCACATAAAAATGAAATTTGCCCTGCCAACTCCTGAGAAAAACTGATGGTCCAGAAAGGTGTAAGGCTTCAGTGTGAACTTTACAGTTAAGTGAAGAGAGGTCTTTTGAAGGTTTTCAAACAAGGGAATGACAGAATCAAGTTTGTGTTGCTATAGATCACTGACTTCTCTGTGGGCTTGAAGTCAAGGGACAGGGAGACTAGTTAGCAGGAGAATGTAACCCTTCAGGATGGGCGTGACGAGGGCGGGAGCAGAGCTGGCAAATTGGAAAGGAAGAGAGGGTCAGATTCAAACACTATTTGGGAAATAAAATCAGCAAAACTTGGAAACTGATTGTGTGGGAGTAGTGGAAAGAGTTAGAGAAGCTGAGAAATATTCTCAGATTTTTAGAGTTGATGGTGAAGCCACCAGCTGAGGAGACTATAAGGTGGGAAGAACTCTTTAGGGATAAAATGATGAATCAGTATTAAATATGTGCACTTTGAGATGCCCATCAATGTCTGATGGAAATGACCCTTAGGAAGTTTGATCATCTGTTGAGGAAAGTGCTATGCAGTAGAAATAAACATTGGCAATTACTGGAAAGCAGGTGATAGTTAGAGCAGAAGTAATGGATAAAATTGCCGAAGAGGAGTAGGATTCAGAAGGGCAGTATCCCAAACATGGGACACGAGGGAATGGCTCATGCTTAGCGTGTGTACAGAAGCATGCAGGCCTTCAAAGGACATCTGAGAGAGGCCCTGAAAAGTACAAGAAGCTTCTCTGTCATTCTCTTGTGGAGTGGACAAATTGGAGTTGCTGGATCTCATATATTCATTTGAGAAATATTTATTAAATATCCCTGGCTATGTTGCAACACTTCCCACTAATGACTTGGTGACTGGCATCAGATGCCCAGATGGTCGTAGTGTTGGAAACACATACGATTAACTCCTTGGTGGGAAGAAATGGCTCTAAATAAGGTACCAGGGCCCCTAGCAGGGAGGCCCCAGATATCAGGCATGAAGTCAGCAAAGCTGTTGTGAAGACGGGCCAGATGGGGACAGGGGATGAGGGGCATGTGTGGCGAACAGGCTGGCCTGAGGGAGGCCACGTGTTGGACACTGGAGGCGTGCTGTGGAGCTTCTGTCGCTGAACCAGCCTGTCTGGTGCGCTGCTGGCAAGCACTGCCTCCAGCCCAAGCACCAAGTCCCCCTTCAGCCACGAGGCTGTGACTTGCCGGTTTCCTCCCCCAGAGCAGCCTTCGCAATCTGTTCGGTGGTGTCTCTGTGCTTGAGAGGAGGTGGAGGAACTATGATTCACCGTCTGTGAGGCTATGGCAAGGAAAAAAGGACTGATGTCCTACTTTTGGAGAATGATGAAGAAAGAAAACAAATCCTCATTGTTTTAGAGGTAGAGTTTAATTCACATACTAGGTAAGAGGGCATCTGACTGCTGGCAATGACCTTTCATTTAATCCATCAAATATGTTCACAGAGATCCTAAGGTCGATAAAATTCCCAAACAAAATGTTAAAGGATCTAAGAAAAATTATAATGGCCTTAGATGTATGACCTAAATTTTTAACAACAGTCTTACAAGGGTGTAGAATATCAGAGAAAAGTTTGGGATTTTCTTTGTCTTTTAAACAAGAAAGCTTTAAAATGAAGGTGGCTTAAAAAAAAAAAAAAAGAAGAAACAAGTGAATGGTTGGTAATCTAAGTGTAAGCATCCTTCCATTTTTGTTTCTTGCACCGGCCTCCTTTTAGACACTATACAGAGCAGGGGCCATGTGTTAACTGCTTTATTTAATTTGGTCAGTAAATACTTGTGATTGGCATCATTACCTCTACGAAGGAGAAAACAGAAGCTGAGAGAGGTCATGTAAAACACTCGTTTTCAAAGCTGCTAAGTGACAGAAATGCATTTGAACCCAGAGAGTAGAGCACAGTCTCAGCCTTCTCCTACTATAGGTTTATTTCTTGATGCTCCCCACTTTCCACTACCAGATATTTGGGTTTTGGGCCAGGCCTCCTAATCGATTTCACATCTGAATCAAGAACTGGGTTTATGGGAATGTCACGAGACAGGGTGGGCCGAATGCTCTGGTGTCTCACATACTGTCTCTGCCAAGTACAAATGGATGGGAGAGGCAGGTTACAGTTTGAGGCTCACACCTCCTCCTGTCCCTTCCCACCATTAAAGTTCCACCATGGGACTGCAAGTAGGGAGTAAGGTCAGGGGACCAGGCCCCCACTGTCAGATTTAGACATTGACTCATCATCATGGGGTAGGTAGCCTGGGGCACAGACAGGGAGTCAGACCCAGGGTCCTTTACTCCTTCAAGTAAAATAGGTCAAGACCTATTTTTAACCTTCAAGTTAAATCAGGGAAGGCAAAATCAGAATCTGTAAGAAGGCACGTAAATTCGTTTCAGCATTCAATTTAAGTAGACCTTGTTGCCATTGGAAAACAGTTTTACTGACAGCTTACATTGTGTTGCTAATTAATTCCATCACTTGCTTTCCCTAACAGTGACAGCATTAGGTGACAGGATGATGGCATTGAGAGATGTCGCTGAGTTGATTGATCTTTGATTTTTATGTTGTTTTGTTGCTCCCCTTCCCTTTTTTTTTTTTTTTTCCTGCGTTGTTACAGGAAGGCAAATTGTGAGTGGAGTCTAGGCCTGCCCTCAGTTCCTGGTGAAAGTATGTCGTGAAACCTCAGATAAAATTATGAGCTAAATGTGTATAGCTGTTTGTTTACTTCGTTACAAAAACCTGAGTGTCAAATCTGATGACTGCCAAATGTCCAGTTTAGAAAGTTATTACCCCATGAACATCTTCAGGATACACAGTAATTATTTTCTACGTTAAACTTGCTGCAGAGATTCCCTATTGCTGTTTGGAATTTACCTTACTGAAAGCTGCTGGACCTAGTTGAGTCAGGACGCATCCTGAGTGAATAAATAAGTCTTTATTTCCCTCTTTTTGTTGCCCTGGTAACCCTTCAGGGTCTTAAAAATGTGGTCTGTAAAAGTTCTTCTTTTGTTTCTCTTCGCAAGATTGAATATATCATGTGGTTTTGCAGATCTGATGGCAAGAGATTGGCTGGCGTCCATATTCATTTAAAAATCACTAGCGGTGCCTCTGCTGGAGGGGTTTCAATTCACTATCTCTAATCTGCCCTTCTGAAAGATTTAGTGACCAGATGCCCAGGATCAGTGAGGAAGATCTTGCCTGCCAGAGTCAATATTTTTCCCCTATCATCCTGCTGGCCCAGGGATTTGAAAATCCCCATCAAGAGTAGCAAGCTGTGGATGTCTTGAGTAGAAGTTTTGCCAACCAGATTCTAGGTTACTAGACTAACCCAGTTCTAATATATTTAAAACTCCTTTGATATTTTCAGCTTTATAATTTTTTAATCAACTTATTAAAAATTACTCTTTTGGTTATGCCGTTCAAGGTCTGATCATACCTCTTATAATCTTTGATTTTATTTCCTCCCTCCCACAGAGATATTTCCACCATGGCCCCCTTTTCCTGTTGCTT
Organism: Pteronotus mesoamericanus; assembly: GCF_021234165.1. Taxonomy (NCBI): domain Eukaryota; kingdom Metazoa; phylum Chordata; class Mammalia; order Chiroptera; family Mormoopidae; genus Pteronotus; species Pteronotus mesoamericanus. Next base: position 10,897,630 of record NW_026555310.1, read on the forward strand.
TCTCTATGGGTCTGATGTAGCCTTGCCAAGCGAGGGCCCTTGCTGCTCAAAGTGTGGTCCTCTGACCACCAGCATCAGCATCGTCTGTGAGCCTATTAGAAATGCAGGAGGATCAGGGAGACGTTGGTCAAAAGGGACACAGTTTCAGTTATGCAAGGTGAGTAATTTCTGTGGATCAAATGTGCAGCAATGTGACTATCGTTAACAACGTTGTACTGTATACTTGTAATTTGCTAAGAGGGTAGGTCATAAGTGTTCTCACCACACACACACACACACACATACACACACACGCACACACGCACGCACATGCACAAAATAGTACCATGTGAGGTAAATAGATACACTAATTAGCTTAATTGTGATGATTATTTTACAATGTATATGTACATCAAAACATCCAGTTGTCCATTAAAACATATAATTTTCATTTCTCAATTATAGCCCCAAAAAACTATAAAAAGAAAGAGAAAGATGCAGAATCTCAGCCCTCACTCTAGATCTATAAATTCAGGATGTGTGTTTTTACATGTTATCCAGGTGATATGTATGTATGTTAAAGTTTGAGAAGCTCTGCTCCTGTGTGGCCTTGAAAACTCAGTGTCTCCTAGCAGCCTGGACACAGAGGGGACATTTTCCAAATATTTTCCACTTTGTTGATATCCTAGGGTAACCCCTGATATTTTCAATTGGGGAATGGAGTACCAGAGGGAAAAAATTCTTCAGCTGCATTGGAAGTGCGCTCCCAAGGCAAGTGGTCCCTCATGGGTCTGGATACGGGGGTTACCTGCTGATTTTCATGATCTGCACTAATCTGACACTTCCTTCTCTCATATTTGTGCAGCAAGTCAATGAAGCCACTGCAGTATAAAGCTACATTTCAAATGAGAAAAAAAGTGTCACTTCAGAGCAAGAGTCCACAGAATGGTGGGGAGACAAACAGATGTCTCAATTTCAACTGCATGTACTAAGTGACACATTTCACAAGGCAACCAGATGCTCTATTTCATCCGTGTAACAGTTATTCCCCATGAGACGGGTCCATGGGTGAGCAAGCCCCACAACTCTGGGACTCGTGAGTATCTCGATGTGACAGCCTTGTCAGAGGAAGCACAGTGCTCATAACTGTTTTTTTTTCCAAGTGAACCTAATAGTTTCAACAGTTATAGATCCATATTTTCACAAAGTACAGACGTTCAACAACAATTTGCCATGACAGTGCATCTCAAACTTTAATACAAAGTTTAAGGGCATGTGAATCTCCTGGGGACCTGGGGACCTGGGGACAAATGCTGATTCTGATGCATAGGTCTGACACCGGACCTCGGGTTCTGCATTTCTAACAGGCTCCTGGGTGTTGCTGATGCTGCATTTTGAGTAACAAGGAACTGAGGTAAGCTCTGGCCTGCTCTTCCCTGGACAGGAATTTCAAACTGAGGAACAATTAGGATTTTTGCAGGCAATATGACTTGGGCTCCTTTTCCATTTCAGAATGAGCTCAGGGATTTTATTAAGATTTAGGAGAGAAATTGTAGTGGCGCATTTTCTTTTTTAAAATTAAACTTCATATCTCTTGCTACCATAGATTCATCCAGAACGGAAAAAGTATATCAACTTTCTATCTCTTTCGCCTCCAATCCATCTGAGCACACGGTCACCAACATAATCTTCCTGAAACACTGCCTTCACCGTGCCACTCCTCTGCTCGAGAATTTACAGTCGCTTTCTATTTCCTATTGGTTCAAATCAAAATTCATCTGCCAGGCTTCAAGGACTCATAACTTGGCTTCACTCCGTTTATTCAATCTTATTTTCTTCCACTCCTCACCCAGAACTCTGCCTGTCAGACCGGCCGGCCTCACCGCCCCTCCCCTTGCGTCTCCTGCCCGCGGTGTGCCTGGGCTCGTCTGACTCTCGCTCAGTTTCGATCGCAGAACTCAAGGGCCGACTGTCCAGGGACTCTGCCTCTAACTTTTGCAGATCACAGTGATGCCATTTTTTTGAATCTCTGTGGCCAAACAAATTCAGACTTAATTTAAATTTAAAATTACCTTGAGTAGTAGTCAAATAGTGTCCCTCTCCGAAGTTCATGTCCATGTAGACCCTTGGATAGTATCTTATTTATTATTTACAAAAAATATCTTTCTAGATGTAATTAGCTACATCTGGATTGTGGGAGCAGGTTCTAAGTGTAGTAACTGGCGTCTTTAAACAGAAGGGGAGGACACACAGAGACATACACAGGGCAGAAGGCCACGCGAAGAGGCAGGCAGAGGTTGGAGTGATGCCACAAAGCATGGGACACCAGGAACTACCTGGAAAGAGGCAAGGAAGGACCTTCCCTTAGAACCTTGGAAGGAAGTGTGAACTCCTTGATTTTGGTCTTATGGCTCCCAGAACGGTGGGAGATTAAGCTTCCATTGTTAAAAGCCATCAAATTTGTCGTAATTTGTTATAGCCACCATGGGAGACTAATGCACCTTCTATTAATTTTTATTTAGTGTATGCATGTTAGCCTCAGCTGTGTAACTACACCCTACATCTCTGGAGAATAGGGACTCCTGTGCTCCTCCAATATTTGCTATAATGTTTTCCAATGGGCTTGCACAGGAAAGTAAACATGTGGCTTTTAAAAATCTTACTCTTTTTGTTGTTGAAATATAACATACATACTATAAAGTGCAAAAATCTTAATAGTATACCTTGGCAACTTTTTAAAGAGTAAATGCACTCCTGGACTCAGGGCTTAGATGAAGGGAGAGCACATTCACGGCACTCAGAAGCCTCCCGTGGTCCGCCTCCCAGTTAGAAGCGCTATTTTCACTTCAATCTCCACATATTAGCTTTGCCTATTTTTGAATTATATAAATAGAATCACATAGAGGCTGCTTCCCATCAACACTGTGCTGTGAGATGCGTTTATATTGCCGCATATAACAGTTTGTACTTTTTTATTAAACTAATGTATCACCATTTACTCATTTTATTCTTGAAGTTCATTTGAGTTGATTCCAGTTTTTGCTATTATGATACATACTGGTATAAACACATTCCTGCCCTGCACTTTGACATGTATACTACTAAGGCACATACTGCTGCGTCTATACCTGGGAGCAGATTGCCTAGGCATGGACTTTGTACTGTTGTGTGGCCCAGCAGTTTGTTCCTTTTTATTGCTGAATAGCATTTCATTGTTATAAAACTACCACAATTCGTTTATTTTTCACTTGTTGATGTACATTTGAGTTGTTTCCAATGCAGGGCTATTATAAACATAATTGCATAAACATGCATCTTTTTGTGAACATATATTTTCATTTCTCTTGGGTGTCAAATATCTAGAAGTGGAACTGCTAGACCGTATCAGTAAGCATGTATTAATCTTTCTAAAAAACTGTCCAAGCATTTTCCAAATCAGTTATACCATTGTATACTCTCACCAGCAAAGGAGGAGGATTTTAGTAGCTGAACATTCTCACCAACACTTGACATTATCAGTTTTCCTGGTTTTAAGCACCTGAGTGAGTGTGAAGTGATATATCATTGTGGTTTTAATTGGATTTCCCTAAATGTTGAGCATGTGCTGTCTGCCATGTATGTGAGTTCTTTTGTGAAGTGTCTGATCAAGTCATTTGTCCATATATTTTATTGGGTTGTTTATCCTTTTATTGTTGATTTATAGGCGTGCTTTTATATATTCAGGGTTCAGTCTTTGTCAGATAGTTGTATTGCAAGCTGCAGCTTGCCTTTTCATTTTTAAAGTAGTGTCAAAGAACAAAAGTTTTTAATTTTGGTGAAGTCCAATTTGCCATTTATTTCTTTTATGATTTATGTTTTCTTGTATTCTGGCTTAGAAATCTTTATACACCCCAAGATTATGAAGGTTTTCTCCTATGTTTTCTTTTAAAAAGTTTATAGTGTTATTTTTATTAGTGGAAGTGGGATTCTTAACAGAGTCTAAAGGAAAAGAATTTCCTGAGACCTTCATGGGAAGATGTGGCTGTGTGGTATGATTTATGGATGATGTACAATTAAGGAAGTTCCCCGCCTAATGTCCCATCTCTGTCTGTGTCTCCATGGAAAATGTCCAATCCTGTCTTCAGGAGGGCCAGGAGGAAGGCCACTGCCCAGAGTCTATGCCCCATATTTAAGTACAGTCCAGGCCAGCATCTGGCTAGCTTAGTGTGGGTTTCCAGCTGCAGTCCATTGCTGTGCTTTAGTATTCAAGTTCCCTCCTGGAGGCCACGAGCCAGAGGGCTGCTAAGGGCACATGACCGTGGAGAGACTAGGTGATTGCAACGTGTAAGTCTGGGTCATGAGCAAGAGAAAAAGCTTCTTTGTTCCCCTGGGGTTATAACTAGGAGCTTGGGTTTAGGACAGACCAGGTGCTTTCTCAAAATGACCCATCAGCTTCCCAAGTTTTTGTGGGTTTGGATATGGTCAAACTCCCCAGTTAGACTGACAGGCCTCACCTTGTGCCCCCAACAGTCTGGTATCAGACAGGGGAAGAAAGGAGTGTTAACCCCCTTGGTGGAGCAATGAGGCCTTTCGGGGGATCCCTCCAAATGTGAAAAGCTCTAGCTTCTTGGTGAAGCAAACAGGCTCCCTGCTTCCCAGTTTATTAAGCTCAATGTCTAGTCTCTTTTGCCCCGCTCTCAATATCTAGCTAAATCCTGATGGTAACATTCTCTTTTATGTTTAGATTTCTAGTCCATTTTAAATTTATCTGTGTGGCAGAAGATAAGAGTTGATGTTATTCATGTATCTTATCTATCTATCTATCTATCTATCTATCTATCTATCTATCTATCTATCATCTATCTAATCTAATTTATATTCAGTTGTTCCAGCTACACTTGTTGAAAAGGCTATTCATTCTTTATTAAATTCCCTTGGTACCCTTATTGAAAATCAACTGACTCTACACGTGTAGGTCTATTTCTAGAGTCTGTTTTGTTCCACTGATTTGTTTGCCTATTCTCAGTACAACATTCCCTTCTATTACTATAATTTTATAATAAGTCTTGAAATCGGGTAGTCTAAGTTCTCCTTTTTTAAAATAATAATATTCTGTTTTGTGAAATTCCATAAAAGTTTTATTTATTTATTTTAAAATATATCTTATTGATTATGCTATTACAGTTGTCCCAATTTTCCCCTTTGCCCCCCTCTGCCTAATAACCCCTACCCTCCAGCAATCCCCCCCTTAGTTGATGTCTGTGGGCCGTGCATATAAGTTCTTTGGCTTCTCCATTTCCTATACTATTCTTAACCTCCCCCTGTCTACCAATTATGCTTCTAAATTCCTGCACCTTTCTCCCCATTCTCCCTCTTCCCCTTTCCAGCTGCTAACCCTCCAAATGATCTCCATATCTATGATTCTGTTCCTGTTCTGGTGTTCACTTGGTTTATTTTTTTTTAGATTCAGTTGTTGATAGTTGTGACTCTGTTGTAATTTTAATGTTCATAGTTTTTGACCTTCTTTTTCTTAGATAAGTCCCTTTAACATTTCATGTAAAAAGAGCTTGGTGATGAAGAACTCCTTTAGCTTTACCTTGCCTGGGAAGCACTTTACCTGCCCTTCCATTCTAAATGATAGCTTTCCTGGATAGAGTTATCTAGGTTGCAGGTCCTTGCTTTCCATCACTTTGAATACTTCTTGCCAGTCATTTCTTGCCTGCAAAGTTTCTTTTGAGAAATCAGCTGAAAGTCTTATGGGAACTCCTTTGTAGGTAACTCCCTGCTCTTCTCTTGCTGCTTTTAAGATTCTCTCTTTATCTTTAACCTTTGGCATTTTAATTTTGATATGTCTTGGTGTGGTCCTCTTTGAGTCCAACTTGTTTGGGACTCTCTGTGCTTCTTGGACTTGTATGTCTATTTCCTTCACCAAATTAGGGGAGTTTTCTTTCATTATTTTTTTCAAATAAGTTTTCAACTTCTTGCTCTTCCTTTTCTCCTTCTGGCATCCCTGTGATTCGTATGTTGGTACATTTGGGGATGTCTCTGAGAGTCCTTATACTATCCTTGTTTTTTTTGAATTCTGTTTTCTTCTTGATGGTCTGGTTGAATGCTTATTTCTTCCTTATGTCCAAATCATTGATTTGAATCCCAGCTTTCTCCCCTCCACTGGTGGTTCCCTGTAGATTTTTCTTTATTTCACTTAGTGTAAACTTCATTTCTTCCTTTATGTTGTTGCCATACTCAATGAGTTCTTTGAGCATCCTGATCACCAGCGTTTTGAACTCTGCATCTGATAGGTTGGCTATCTCCATTTCATTTAGTTCTTTTTCTGGGGTTTTGTTTTGTTCTTTCATTTGGACCATATTTCTTTGTCTCCAAAATTTGGCAGCCTTTCTGTGTTTGTTTTTGTGTATTAGGTAGAGATGTTTTGACTCCCTGTTGTAGTAGCATAGTCTATTGTAGAAAAGGCACCAATAAACTGTGGGGCAGAGCCTTAGGTAACCACCAGGGGTAGGGCACCCCGCTTCACCTCTTTGTGGCTCTGGGTGGAAGGGGAGTTCAGAGAGGGGACAATGTGACTGGCTTCTGGAGGATTGCCCAGCACTTGCCCTATTTCTAGTTACTTCATCCACTTCCCATATGGGACTGGCACCCTTCCAGCTATTGCCCTGGTGATGAATCCCAGAGTGTGTGGGTTTGCATACACTATTAAGTCCATGCTGGCCCTTTAAACAGAGTCTCCTGAAAATCTGACAGTTTCTTCCACCACTGTCTTTTACAGCCAGAAGTTATGGGGATTTATCTTCCCAGAGGTGGAACCTTGGGCTGTGCAGTCTGGCCTGGGGCTGGGATTGCTCATTCCCAAGGTATCCCTCCCAATTTTTACCTACCATACTTGAATGTAGCACTGTCTGTTCTGCCACTGCAGCCACATCTCCACACCACATCCTGTCTCAGTGCCACTCTGCCCATCTCTGTGACTCCACCCTTACTACCGGTCTGGATGAATGTGTCTTCTTTAAATCCTTGGTTGTTGGACTTCCATACAGCTTGATTTTCTGGCAGTTCTCGGTATTATTGGTTTTGAGATCTAGTTGTAATTCTTTCTGTGGTTGTGCAAGGAGGCAAAGCATGTCTATCTACACCTTCATCTTGACTGTAAGTCCTCCATATAACTTTTAGAATCAGCTTGTAAATTTCTTTTAAAAGCCTGCTGGGATTTGGGTTGGGATTGCATTGCATATACAGATGAATCTGCATAGAATTAACATCTTAACAGTAGGTCTTTAGTTCCACAGAACATTATATATCTCTATACTTACTTATATTTTTAAAAATATCTTTTGAAATTATGTGTAGTTCTCAGTGTAAAAATATTGGACATTTAAATGTATTCTTAAACATTGTATTTTTTGATGTTATTAACAGTATTCTTTGTTAAATTTTCCATTATCTGTTGCTTTTATATAAAAATACAATTGATATTTGTATATTGATACTGTGTCTTGAGACTTTCCAAAGGACACTTGTTAGTTCTAAAGGTATATATATTCCTTGGAATTTTCTATGTATGCAGATAAGTTGTCTGATAATACACACAGCTTTCTATTTCTATTTGCAAGCTATATGATTTTCTTCCCTTTGTTTTATTTCTCAATCTAGAACCTTCTAATCTAGGAATAGAAGTGATAAGAGCAGATATCCTTGTTTTTTTTTCTGTTTTAGAGGAAAACATTCATTTTTTTCATTATTAGATATGAATGAATATTAATTTTTAATAACTAAGTTTTTACATCTATTGAGGCTACCATATAGCTTTTACATTCTAATAATATAATGAATTACATTGATTGATGAACTAACTGTACCTTATTGGTATAAATTCTACAGGTCATGTTTTATTTTATATTTATATATTGCTAGATTTGACATAACTATATTGTTGATGAATTTTGTATATGTGATCTAAGGTATATTGATTGGTTTTCTTGTGGTGCTTCTGTCAGGTTTGCCATCAGCATATTGAGCTTATAACATGAACTGAGTGTTCACTCTTAGATTTTCTGAAAGAGTTGGTTTAAGTTCAGTATTATTCCTTCCTTAAATTGTATAGAGTTTACCACTGAAGCCATATGGGGCTTGGGTTCTCTTTGTGAGAAGGTTTTAAATGACAAGTTCAATTTTTAAAAAAAAATATTGAGCTCTTCAGACTTTGTATTTGTTTTTGGTTGTTTCTCAAAGAATTTGTACATTTCACTTAAATTGTGAAATGTATTGGCATAGTATTGTTCATAATATTATCCTTAGTTTCTGCAGGATGGTGTCGCGAATCCCTGATTTTATTCCTTATACTGATAATTTGTTCTCCTTCTTGTTCTCATTCTCTCCCCTCTTGCTAGAGGTTTATCATATCCATTAACTCTACAATCGGTAAAGTGATAGGAAATTTTAGGAGAGATCTGGAAACTCTAAATAAGAAGTAAACATGTTTCTATGTCTATTTCACCCAAACTGTACACTCAACATCCAGGGAATTAAAACATAGTGATTGTAAATGGTGTAGTCTTTTTTTTTTTTTCCACCATAGTACTACTTTCCTTGTTAGAACAGAAGTGCATTTATTGCCACAAAAGATAGACCCTTTCCCTGAGAACTAGTATTAATGCCTGGGATCTGTTGATTTCCTTAACCAAATTTGTCCATTGCTGGGTGTAATTTTCAGGTTGGCATATTTATGAACACTGAATAGTACATTAGAAATTGCATTTACCCATCTTTATTACATTGCTTGAGAACATTGCTATAGACTTCAAATTTGTGCATCTATAACATATTACAAGTAAGATGTAAGCTATCCACATTCCACTTAATATATATTGCATTGGCATTGAAGTAGCCAATAGTACAAAGGAAAGTTTTTTTTGGGGGGGCTGGTAATTCACCAACATGATCAATAGTGGAAAAGGGAGGAACCTCTTAGTCCAATTCAACAACATGGCAATGATTTAACAATAACCTTGACAGGGCTCCCAGGATAAATAATTACCATTTCCATCCCTGTTTAAAAGAGCTTGTTAGCTACAAAATATGTGAGTAGTTAGACATCATGAATTACTTATTGTTGGAAATCTTCCTTCTTAGGTTGAGAAGATAATTTCTTATGTCCAAAGGTAGAGGAGGCAGAAAGGGGTGTTCAGTCTTGAAATGCTGCTAATAACACTCAGAGAACAAAAGGTTTCAGCTAAGACTATGTGGAAGTAGTGACCACAAAATAATTACATTTCTGGAACACGGAAGAGTTAATGAAATCAGACCTTGTAAAACCAGAAGGACATTATTACAGAGGCAAGTCTTGAAAGCCAAGGTAAAGCGTGATGAGATAATGAAAGTGTAGCTGGTCGTATGGAATGTACAGAAATCCTGTGGGTCTTAAAAAATGCATCAGGGGCTGAACTCACCTGGCAGATAGGGAGGAGCTCAGATGATCTCCCCATTTCTAGACTGACAGGCACAAGTGTCCCATTTGCTCATCTTTTCAGGAGGTATGAAAATTCTGTATCCTGCCACTTCTATTTTAGTGATTTTTGATGTGATTGAAAAAGTTTCTAGTTTATACAATTTATACCATTTCAGCAGTTACTGTTTTCCATGCGTCACAGTGCTTTTTAAGACATTCTTGTTCATATTCCCTTCCTAACAGTCTCCTTGACTCGTTTCTCTGTCATCTGCACACTTATAATATACAGCTGTTCTTCAAGTTTTGTCTTCTTCCATCTTTCTCGATCATACTGTCTTCCCTTGGACAACCTGATTCACTCATTTGGCACTGAATGACAATCTAGTCTGGTGACTTTCAAAGCCACAGTTCCAGAGCTGATTGCTCTCATTAACAAAGTCGAATTTTTAACTACCTGCTGGCCACATAGATGTTTTGTCAGTTTCTGATAATGTCAATTTGCTGTATTGTCCCTTGTATTCTCTGTCTTGTGTTTTCTATTCTGCTTTTGACCATCATCATCCTATTCTGCCTTTCACCTTGGAGAGCATTTCAAAATAATTTCCCACATTCCTTCTTTTTTATACCCCATATTGTTGATCCTGTTTATAGTGTCTCTGTGATTATGCCACTTCATCCCTTCAATTCCTGCAGCGACTTTCCTTATTCATCTCTCATTCATCATACAGTGAAATATTTCAAGAGCTTTCTTACTATCCTTTTATTAATTCATTAATTAATTCATTCAGTAAATGTTTATTGAATGTTATTATGTGCGAGGTACTATTCTAGGCACTCAGGATATTGCTGTGAACAAAACAGAAGAATAAAATAACCCTCCCACATTAAAGACCTCATGCTAAGTGGGGAAGGGAAGGAAATTTATAATAGGTTAGGAAGTGATAAGTAATATAGATAAAAATAAAGTAGGGAAAGGTGAAAAAGGAGTGTCAGAGGATAAGTTTGCTTTTTATTTACATCCAGTGAAAACTTCATTGATTAGGTGGGCTTTAAGCAGTGTTCTGAAAGGAAGTAAAGGAACAAGCTGTGTGTATATTTGGGGCAATAGCAGAGGTGGGGGCAAGCTTGGAGTGTTCATTGTTCAGCTCACCCTTCCAAAGTAAGGAGGCCGAGTTAGCTGGAGGAGAGTGAATGAGGGAAAAGGGAAAAGAGGATGTACACTTTTGTTCTGAGCAAGTTGGGACATTATTTAATTTGTCAAATAATCATGTAATGTCAGGCTCTAAATGCTATGTGAATATAAACTCATTTAACCCTAGTAGTAAACCTGAGGTGTTGGTATTATTATTATACCCATTTTGCAGATAAGAGACCTGAGGAATGGGGGCACAGGGAAGGAGCTGGGATTTGAGCCATGCTTGCTCAGAGCCCATGCTCTTCGTGACTACACTATGCTATTGGAGGGATTTGAGTGTAGGTATGATGTGACCTAATTTTTTTTGTGTGTCATTTAAATTTTAAAAAGATCATTTTTGAAGCTTTGTGACCAAAAGGCTGTCAGGTACAGGGGTAGAAGGAAGAGCCTAATTAGGATAATATTTCAATAATTCAGGCAAAATATGATGGTATAATGGATTAGGGTAATAGCAACAGACACTGGAGAAGGGTTAATTTGTGATATGCTTTGAGAGGCTGAGCTGATTGAATTTCTTGACAGATTCTATGTGTAGAATGTAAGAGAAAGAGAGAAATTTTAAAAAATGACTACAAGGTTTATGGCTTAAGCAACTGGAGGAGAAAGATTGACATTTGCTGATACGGGGAAAGGGGTGGGTGGTAAGAAAGGAAGTATGTCTGGGCCAGGGTACGGGTCATGAATTGTAAGTGAGACTTTGAACACGTTAAATTTGAGATGCATATAGACATCCAATTGCATAAGTTGAATAGTCAGCTGGATATATAATTCTGGGATATGGAGAGAAGTCATGACTAACAATGTAAGTTTGGAAGTGTTAGTCATGTGGTTGGGTGAAACCCCAAGGAATGGATATAGACGAAGAAGGAAGAAGTTCAAGAACCAAGCCCTGCGGAAACTCCAAAATATTGCAGAGATCAGATTGCAGAGGAGGAAGTAGCAAAAGATGTAAAGGAAGAGTGAAGGTGGAACAAGAGAGAGTAGTATCATGGAAGCAAAGAGAAGACAGTGTTCTAAGGAGGAAATAATCAGTTTTGTCAAAGATGGCTAATCATGTGAGTAAGATGGGTGCTAAACACTGACATTTTGGGTTAGGAATGTGGAGATCATTTGTAGCCAAGAGCTGTTTAGATGAAGTGGTAGACATGAAATTTTTATTAGTATGGGTTCAAGAGAGAACAAAAATTGAAGAGTGTGAGAGCAAGTTCAGATGACTCTTTCAAGGAGTTTTGCTGAGTGGTTCTCGGTAGGGGCGTGTAACCTTTTGGGCAAGGCATCTGCCATTTGGCCCAGGGCAAGGCTCCGAAGACAAGGGCAGCTTTAGCTGTCAGCAGTCACCGTGGCAGCTGGAGATGCATCCACCAACTTGGCAAAAAAAAAAAAAAAAAAAGACAAAAGAAGGATCGAGGAGGGGAACCAACAACATTCACTATTCACTATAGGGGGTCAATAGATTTTATTTTAAGATAGGAAATATTATAGTGTATTTCTTATGGGTAGAAAGAACCTAGTTGAGAGGGAAAAATTAATAATTCATGAAAAAAGAGAGCAACAAATCCCACTTCTGCAATACAGCCTTTAAACTTTGATCATAAATTTATATCCAGCAATTTGACAAGATACTCTGAAAAATCATCCTAAAGTGCTAGAAGAATAAATGTTAAAAATACATTGCTAAAGGGTCCAAAGAGGTACAAACTTCCAGTTATAAAATAAATAAGTCATGGGGATGTAATGCACAGCATGATGACTATCACTAATAATACTGCATTGCATATTTAAAAGATGCTAAGAGAGTACCTCTTAAAATTTCTCATTACAATAAAAAGATTTTGATACTTTGTGTGGTGGTGGATGTTAACTAGACTGTGGTGATCATTTCACAGTATATACAAGTAACAAATAATTATATTATATGTCAATTGTACCTCAATAAAAAAAATAGTGAAAAAAAGGACCCTGCTAAACAGGAAATTTCAGAATCCAAATAAACAGGCCATTTACTAATTTTCTTTTTCTTGAAAAACTTAATTTACCTCTGTGCCTCAGTTTTTCATCTGTAAGATGGAAAATTATTAGTAATAACACTTATCTGATAATATTTTAATGATACTTATGAGATAATATATGAAAAATACACAGATAATGCTTGGATTTTCTCCTCTCTTTTCATCTCCTCCTCTTGCTTTTCCTCTTCCTATTCTCCTTTCCTGTCTCATTAGCTCAGCTTTCATCATGGGCCTCTTGCATTTTTTTCCTTTAACACTATTGAAAGACCAGTCAGTTTCTGTGTAAATCATGTTATTTAAAGCTGCTGTCTTTTTGGATGTGCTTGCTTCCCTAAACTAGTTGCACTCTACCTCGCCCTCCTTCTGAGGGCTTCTGGCCTTTATACTCAGATGTCTTTTAAATCCTCCCCCTGTCCTACCAGAGTCATTCACTGCTTGCCTTGGGCTTTACTTTATTTCTTGTATGCAATATACTTCTGTGATTCATTCACTCATCCAACAAATAGCAGATGTTTCAGGTGCTATTCTAGTTACTGTAGTATGTATTATTATGACATGTTGTTTTCTATTTACTTGTTTAAATATTCTATCATCCTATCCTATAATCCTCTATCCTATAATGTAAAATCCTGGACTTGAAGAAGCCATGTCTACCTATATCCTCAATGCCTGCTCACTGCCTGCATGGGGCAGCATGTGACTCATTTGGAGCCATTTGGTTACCAGTGCCTTTGATGGCACTTTCACCAATGCCCCTAAACTATCCTAGAGCTCTTGAGATAGGTAACCAATATAAATCCAGATTTTTTCATTGAAATAGAGTATTTGAAGTAAGTAGGCTAAGTTTTGCTTACCTCCCAATTCAGAAAACAATATATTGGGATTTGCGAAGTGTCTAGTATAGTGAGAGGAGTTGATTAAACATGGTTGAGAAACATAAATTGGATTAAAAATACAATTTAACAGTTACCAAGAGACTTCTACCAATATTTCTTATAATCAGTAACAATAGATAAAACCAGGTTGTTTCTAAATACTATGAGAGAATTGTTCTTCCTATTGATTTCAGCAGATTGTTGAGGATGGCAGGTGAGGGAGACTGTTGATGGTAGACTGGGAGACTCAAAGCACCCGGACCCTCCCTTTATCAGCTTCCTCTCTTTGTATAGGAATATAAGCAAAGGGTAATTAAATAGGCAAAGCACTTTTTCTTTAAATCTCCCATTGTTTTGGTGCTGAACCTCATGTAGAACTTGTGACACAGCACCTAGGTAAAACTAGGCTATATGTCATGGAGAATGCTTTCTGCCTTCACAAAGTGCCTTCAGAAGCCTAAAACCATTGTAAGCCCAAAAAGTCTAAGAGAGGAATATGTTCCCATTAAAGTCTATTGTAGAGCTAACATGGCCACCCATTCCAAGCCTTTTCAGGAGCAGGGAGAGGTGGCAGTACACCAGAAAAAGCCCCTAGAGCCATTTTATCTTGTGTAGTGACAGAAAGGAAAAATAGAAAGTGAGGCGTGGAGGACAAATTTACTGCGGAGTAGTAGTAATAATGGTGGATATTTATTGGGAGCTTACTATGTATTAAGTTCTGTTTTCAGTGTTTTATGTATTAACTCTTTTAATCCTTGATTAATATTTTAATCTTTTTGATTAATTTTTCTTTAAAAACTTTCTGACTGATCTTTTTTACCCTGATAGGTAAGTACTATTATTAACCTTGTTCTGCATATGAGGAAACAGAGGTACAGAAAAGTTAAGTAACTTGTTCAAGGTCACAGAACCAACTGGCATCAAAGAATTTGACCTGTCATAAAGGGCTTTCTCTTCTTGGGTTGGGAGATTAGAAGGGATAGAGAGGAGCATTGACACTTGTTCTGAAATGACTCAGAAAGGAGAATGATTCACACTGTTGATAATGGACCTGCACAGTTGGAAGTGAGGCTATAGCAGGATGTGAATAATAGAATCTTGGCTACGCTCAAAGTCACTCTTTCCTTCCCACTTTGACCTCATATCCTTGGAGGAATGAAACTTTTGCTTCTCCATCCTCTTGCTTAGGATTTCCTTCTCAGGAGGTTCCTGGTTCTCTTCTAGTAACATGAAGTTTATGGTTTTGTTCCACCGGTCTTTCAGACATGCCTGAATCCTAGTATCAGTGTAGCTTAATTTAAGTTTCAATGATAAAACTTTTTAAAAACATGTGTTGTGGGCAAGAAGAGAATACTTGGTGCCTTAAGGGCTTTTTGTTAAAGAAGAGCACTAATGTTAGTTTTTTAGAATACTATTAAAAGTAATTACAATTTACTTTTCTGGTCTAGTGGTATAACAAAGGAAAGAATTCTTTAAACCCACCAAATCCTCTATATAATTTTAGTCTAGCATTAATGTCATAACAGTTTTATTGTTCACGTAGGCTTCTTTCCCTGATAAACAATGATACATATTTTTGTTTCTCAAGCCTCTCATTTAGTTGCACCATATATTTGAATCTCAGCAAATAATCAATGATTGATTTGAAGTTTAGAATCTATCAATATTTCTAGGCAATGAATTTCACATAGTCAAATTTAAGAGAAATATGTAGAAGAAGATGTAAATTCAATTTAATAGAAAGCAAAATGAATTATAACAATTATGATGTGGATATAATCAAGTATTTGCTTTCAGTTATCAGATATTTAAGCTAGAGCTCTGTTTATAACCCATTTCTGTAGCAGATGCTAGCAAAAAAGGAAATTTTCTCAACTATTAGATATTTTTTGGAGCTGACATGAATTCTTAAAAATAAATTTATCTTGCAAATTTAGTCTCAAAGAAGACTAATTTATTCCACTGATAGAGGTGTACCTCTATAAAATATAACTCATAATAAAATGAAAAAAGAAGAACATAGTTCAATTCAACAAATTTTTTGAGCATTTCTTATGTACAAGGACTGTACTATGTGCTAGAAGTACAAAGAAGAATAAACATCATCCTTGCAATAGGAAAACTGGTAGGAAAGACATGAATGAAGAGGTTTTCTCTGTCTAATAGAAGTAGATGACATAACTGGAGAACAGAAGAGGGGAAAGAAGCCTACTTACGGATTCAGGAAAGGTAAGTAAGTAATTTGGGCTGAGTTCTAAAGAATGAGGAAGAGTCAATAAGGGTAGGAAGGAGGGCAGAAAGTTCCATGAAGAGGAAAGAAAAATAACTAAGCTGTGCTCAGGAATCATGTCTGTTTGGAATTATTTACATTTAGTTTTATTAAAATCTAACAGGCAAGGGGCTAGATAATAGGTGAAGAAGCTGGAGAAATACATGAGGCTCACTTCTTACAGAGTTTTATATCTCATTCTAAAGAGTTAAGTTTTGGGCATATCCTATAGACACTGTTGTTAAGCAATGTTAAAACAGATGGTAAAAGCGTGTGCTATAGACATGGTCAAAATAATGTGGTGGACTACAGTGGAAATCAGTGCAATAGAGACACCAGAACAGATCCATGTGTCATCTGTAGAAACTTAGGTTACAATAAAGGTAGTACTTTGAATCCGTGGGGGAATGCATAACCTATGCAATAAATAGTGTTGGGAAAATTAGTTATTGATTCAGAGAAAAGCAAAAGTAAGCTATTACTTTAACCATCCATAAAAATAAACTTCAGATGAGTTAAGGAGCTGAATAGAAAAGAAATTATAAAAATATTTGGAGAACATATTTGGAGCACATTTTTATATGAAGGTAGAAAAGGCCTTATTAAACAAGACATAAATACCAGAAGCCATAAAAGAAAAGGATTGACAGATATAACCTCATAAAAATTAAAAATTATCTCTGCACAATGAAAGCCATGATAAAGTTAAAAGACAAGTAACATACAGAGAAAACCATTTGCAGCATATTTAATAGATGACTGACTATTGTTTAGAATATATACAGAGCTTCTATAAATCATTCAAAAATAGAAATGTGGGTGGAGGTTATAAATAGGCGATTTGCAGGAGAACGATAAAAAGGCCAATAAATACACAAACAGATGGTCATCCACACCAAATTAGGCAAATATGATTATAATATAAATAATATAAAATTTTGGTGGGATATTGAGAAACAGCCACTTTCCTACATGGTTGATGGTAGTGTAAATTTTTGGAAGACAATTTGACATTGATCTATTCAAATAAATAATTTACTTTGGTGGACATTTATCCCAACCATCTGTGATTTCTTTTTGGGAAATCAAAGCACTTCCAGGCTCCACCTACAGCTTCAGAGGAGTGACATATGACTTAAGCCAGAGAGGACATTCTGTCTCTCTGGAGACAATGATTAATGATACAGAAGAGGACGTATGACCTACCTTAATCAAATCATAGAGAATCTCAGGAGTTTTGCTTAGCATTCACAGCCAAAGCACTTTCCTTGTTACTAAATGTAAATAAAAAAAACAAATATTTCACTAGAAGCCATTGACAGCTAACTGGGATCAGGGAGGTGAACTGTCTTTAGGAGGAACTGAGTATTAGGGAAGACAGGAGAGAAAGATGAGAAGAAATGGGATCCATTGGATTAAGCCTCTTCTACAACAAGTTCTTCCCCTGAGTTTGACTTAAACCAGCTAGTAAGTTGTGTCTTCATATATACTGGCCTTAATTTTCTATCACTTAGAATCTAAAGTTTCCTAATTGATAGATGCACACATGCTTTAACTGAGCAGTTGAATTTCTATGAATTAACTGCAAAGAAAAACTTAGACACATGCACAAGAATGTTTATTGCAGCAGTGTTTGTAATAAGCGAAAAATTGGAAACAACCTAAACATCAAAGAGTCATTAAAAATTTTCATAGAGCCACACATGCAACATTATACAACCATTAAACAGAGCAAGGGCAGGCTTCTATTTACTTTAATATACACATATTATAGTGTTTGTGTACAAGTTCACATCCATAGATCTAAATAAACAGAAAGGGGACAGAATGTTTGCCCACCAAATATTGACACGAGTCATCTCTGAGGGACGGGAATGAGAGTTGGATGATCATGAACAGGGACTTTCATTGTCTACTTTGTTTGTCTGTATTATATATTATTCAAGCAATATTAACTTATTACCGAAGTAATATTATCCAATTTAACTTAGTGAAATAATTATAACTACATATTTTTCTTTTAAAAATGGAATACTTTGCTTTATCTAAAAGAGGTCAAGACTTTTTCCTGTAGGCTGATGATTCTAAAACAGTCTGCATAATGATTGTCCTTGTTTTGTAAAAGTGAAGTTCCCTGGGCCCTACCCTCAGTGAATTTGAATTGGTGAAATGTAACCTGAGTATCATGGGTTGTAGTTTTCAGGGCACAACTAGAATTTGAGTGGGACATAGGCAAGTTGGGAAACAAATTTGGAATCTATTGTAGTAGTTCAGGTGAAAGATGAAAGTTTTGACAAGGACTGTACTTGAGGATAATGAGATAATCCAGTTAACGTCTTGGAACATTATCTGGTACACAATAAGCACTCAATACTTGTTAGTTTTCACTTAACATATATAGAAGATTAAAATTCCATCCCTAGCTTACTTACACCATTCATAAAATTACCTCAAAATGGATTAAAGACTTAAATATAAGATCCGAAGCTGTAAAACTCCTAGAAGAAAACAAGAAAAAAGCTCCTTGACATTGGTCTTGGCAGTGATTTCCTGAATATGACACCAAAAACTCAAGTAACAAAAGCAAAAATAATTAAGTGGACCATGACAAACTAAAATGCTTCTGCAGAGCTAAATAAATAATCAACAGAATGAAAAGGCAAACTACCACCTGGGAGAAAATTATTAGGGGAATGCAAATCAAAACTCCAATGAGATATCACCTCAGTTCTCTGAATGGCTATTACCCAGAAGACAAGCGATAAAAACCGCTGGTGAGGATGTGGAGAAAAGGGAACCCTCGTTCACTGTGGTGGGAATGTACATTGGTGTAGCCACTGTGGAAAGCAGTATGGAATTTCCTCAAAAAACTATGCATATAATTCTTAAGATCTAGCAATTCAACTTCTGGATATGTATCCAAAGGAAATGGAACCAGATATTGAAGAAATACCTGCGGCCCCCTTCATGTTCTTTGCAGCATTATTCACAAAAGCCTAGATAGAAAAACAAGCTAAGCATCTGTCAACAGGTGAATAAAGAAGATGTCATATATACATATAATGGAATATTATTCAGCCATGAGAGAGAAGGAAATCCTGCTATTTACATCAACTTGGATGAAATCTGAGGGCATTATACTAAGTAACATAAGTCGGACAGAGAAAAACAGATGCTATATGATACCGCCATATGTGGAATCTGAAAAAGCTGAACTCATAGACACCAAGGGTAGAATGGTGGTTACCAGAGGCGGGGAATTAGGGAAATGAGATGTTGGTCAGAAGGCACGCACTTCCAGTTATAAGATGAATAAGTGCTGAGGGGCTCATGTATGTCATGGAGACTACAGCTAATAATGCTACTGCATTTTATATTTGAGAGTTGCTAAGAGAATAGATCTCAAATGTTCTGACCTTAAAAATGATAATTATGTGACAGGATGGAGGTGTTAGCTAATGATATAGTGGTGATCATTATACAGGTATATGTGTATAATCATCAAGTATATAAAATCAAGTGTGTCCAAGTGTATTAAATCAATACATTGTATGCCTAAACTTACACAATGTTATATGTCATATCTCAGTAAAGCTGGAAAAATATATTCATTGCATTTAAATGTTATTAGCAATAAATGTTTTTAAATCTCCCGCTAAAAGCTAGCCTCTACTATTAGCTCTATTATTACTACTACTTTTATTACTACTACTCTGAAGAATTCTAAAAACATTTAAAAATAAAATCCTGCATGTGAGAACATAGAAGATTTTAATAATATATTAATTAAGCAGATCTAATTAATATAAGTATATTATGTCCTTATGTTTTATATCTGTATACATATTTGTGTAAAATTCTATAGCATAAAAATATAGAATTTTTTTCAAATGCCCATGAACTAGTGCCAAAAATTGACAGACAATAAATTTAAAAAGTGAAAATTATAAAAACAACATTCTTTGATTATAATATAGGAAAACTAGAAATTAACACCCTCCTGAAAAGGAAAGTCTTTACCTCTAGCAATTAAGATTTATTTTAATCTCTTCAATTAAAAAACAAAATATAAATAAAAATTGCAGAACATCTAGAAAATGATAACAAAATGTTTGTGCATAAGAAGCTATGTGGCTTGACTAATTGGTACTTAAAGGAGATACAGCCTTAAATAGTTACCAAAAGAAAGAAAAAAGTGAAACAAAATTGAAATAAGCATTTAACTCAAGAATTTTGAAAATGACAAGAAAATAAATGAAAAGAAAGTGAGTAGAAAAATTAATAAAGATTCAAGAGTAAATTAATGAGTTACAAAATAGAGTAGTAGAACTGAAAACTTAAATCAAAGCTCATTCTTTGAAAGAAGTGATTTTATAAAGTGAAAGCTGATTGGACCAAGACAAAAGGGAGAAAGTACAAATATAAAATATTAGCAATGATTAAAGGGAAGAAAATAACCACAAAAACAAAGAAAATTAAAAGTCAAGAGATGACTTCACTCAAATCTCTGCAAATTGGAAAATTTGATAAAAACAACAGATTCCTAGGAAAATATAATTTACTTACAATCACTCGAGAAGAGACTGGAATTCTAAACAGGTTGATTTTTATGATATAAAGTTGTCAAATAGCTCTCCTTTGGAAAATATTCCCATGAAGTCTACCTTATTTTTAAACTGAAGATAATTCCAAAGCTATTTAAACTGTATCAGCTTATAGAAGAACAAGCACAACAAATTCCGGCAAATAATGCACAAAGCAAAAACTTGGATCAACTGCATTCACAGATATTAAGGCAAAGTTCTAAGTTAAATATTAGCAAGGAGGGTCTCACAGCATATTAATATAATGAGTTAACAAGATCAAGTGGAGTTTATTCCAGGAATGCAAAAAATGGTTCAATAGGGGTTAAAATCATATAAACATCTTCACTGATGCTGAAAATGCATTTGACAAAATTCAACATCCATTCTTGATAAAACCACTCAAAAATAGAAAATAAAACAAAAGGTCTACAAATTGATCTAAGTATACAATGGCAATGATCTATGCTAATGGTGGCATCTCAGATCAGAGAGGAATAATAAATGGTGTTGAATCCATTGGGACAGCAGTATATGAATCTTTACAACTATCCTTTAAATTCTTCAAATATGCTTTATACACAGCTCTATGCATGATATATGCACACTAAAATAGTGTATATAATGGTGAGGATCCTGCTTTAATAGGCTAAGAGGACTTTTGACCATTATACAGCTTACTTCACTTAGGAATATATGCATTTGTTACCTAATACACAAGAATCAGTAAAAAAAAAAAAAAAAATCACAGAAAATACAACAAAAAATAGGGCAAGAGACACAAATAGGTAATTCATAAAAGAAAAAATATGAATGACTGTGAAATGTATAAAGAAATGTTTGTCCTTACCGTTAATCAGAGAACTAAAACTACAAAGTAACCCTGGCTTGTTCCTAACTGCTTGGCCAACCTTAGAAAGTAGAAAAATACCAAATTCACATGGGAATGTGAGAAACAAGATTCATGAGGGCAGGGACATTGTCTGTCTGTCTTTTTTTTTTTTTTTGAATCTCTAATATAATAGATTTTTTGCAGTCATAGATGACAATTTGATCACACCTCCCTGTATCTATGGGTAAGTGAGCCCCTTCCCCACTAGTTCTGGACTTGGCCATGTGAGTTGCCTTGGCTTCTGAGAAAATAGTATATGTGAGTTAAAGAGTTACAAAGTATTTTTGCTTTGGGGCTTAGTCTCTCTTGCTGTCCTTTGGACCCTGAGATTGCCATGTGAAGAACCCCATCCTAGCCTCCTGAATGATGAGAGACCCCATGGAGCAGAGATTGGCTAGCCCAGCTGAAGCTCCAGTGATATGAGAGCTTGCCACCAGCTGACTTGGCAAACACAGCAGAGCCCAGCAGAGATCACCTGAGACCAGCAGAAAACCACTCAGCTGAGCCCAGCCTAAAAATACTGATTTACATAATTATGAATTAAACAAATGGTCATTCTTAAACCATTAAGTTTTGGGCTAGTTTGTTATGTAGCAAAGTCAACTGTTATACTGATTATAGAACTGCACCTGGAAAAAAGAAAGGGGTGCTTAATAATGTTTTGGTGAATAAATGAATGAAAACATCTTTCAAGGATATATACATATAAAAATATATTTAAAATATTAGAATGGATGGTTTTATGGTACAAGAGAGAAAGGGAAGGGGACAGGGAATTTTAGGGAAGACAGTGTCAAGGATATGGAAGGCTAGAGGGTTTAATCACAGAAAGAGGAAGATTCATAGATCTGGAAGGAAGATAATTTGCATTTTGTATATATTGAACTTAAAGTTAGGAAATCTAAGTGGAGAAGAAGGTAAGAAAACAACTATGGTATTTGTTAGAATTCGTGGTTTTTTAGTCTGTGATTTAAAACAAATGGAATAGGAAAATAAGAACAGGGTAATTAATTTATTTTCTTACCAATTGTAAAACTACATTGAACAGCATTGTGTTTAGTCCCAGGTTGCCCTTCTAGAAATATGCATATTCACTCTTGAACAAAGATTTGCAACCACTAAAAAATTCAAAGACCAACCTATAGGTATGGAAATGCCACTGGCTTAGGATATGTTTTTTGTTCATACAGCTTGAATAGTTGTCATAGTTGAAGTGTCAATCTGTGACCACTGGGATGGAGATCTAATAATCATTCAGATGCATGAATCCTAGAATGTTTGTAAAAAGCAGATCTTGTTCATTGCTTAAGGTGAGTGGAAAGGGCCATGGACTGGGTTCGAAGCATTTGTAGTTCTGTGCTCTTGGGCTCACCAGCCTCTCAAAGTTGCACTTAAAATGGACATAATACCTGTTTTGACAACTTATAGCTTTTTTCTAAGAATATCATGAGACAAAAAGGGAGAGTTATTTGTAAAATGGAAAGCCACACAGAGTAATGGGAATGTACTGAATGGTTTGATTCATTTTCTGTATCATGTATATCATTCTACTACCCAGGGAAGGACTGTTGGCTTTACTTTTCATTTAATTATCACTTAAGCCATGCTGAGCTCTTTGGGACATAGCAGGCCTTTGAAAAACCTTTGGTTTTTATTCATTGTAATTGTCAGTTACAGCCATGTAATAACTAAACTTGTTACAGAATGTCTTCTAATTGGGTAAGGAGTTTAAATGATGTAGAGAAGGGGATAATGAATAGAACAACTGGTGAACAAAATGAAATTTCTTACTCAGTCCCTGGCTGGCTTTCATTAACATGCTCCTAACTAAAGTGTTAGTTCTAAGACGGTCTCTTGTGATTATAGGAATGCTGAAAAATATTTGTTTCATAAAAGAGATGACACTGTAATAAATGGCTTCCCAGGACTACACTCCCTTTGAGTAGAAATGTTCTGGTAGGCAGAGCCCTTGGGGAGGGTCACTGTTTGGTCGTGATATATAAAGAGCTGGTTCTGTAAAAATCTCCATCTTTTTTTTTTTTTACATGTAAAATTAGTTGGTTATATAACTCTTCAGGCACTTCTGTTAGTGTTTTTACCCCTGAAAAAGTAGATCATGTTGTCTACCCTCCTATCTAGGGTAGGAGTCACTTTAGCAATGTCCCTGCTGGATTTCACCTAGCCTCAGTTTACCAACCCTAGTAATGGAGGCCTCATCACTTTCAGAGGTAGTTACTCAGAAAGCATTCCCTTTCAGTAATTGTTCAAATGAAACACCTGTGCCTGGTCCATGTGTCCTGATTCTGCCTTCCTGGGCATGACAGATACGTCTAGTTTTCTTCCTGGCTCAAATGTAGGGATTACGGAAGGACAGGCATCCTTTGTAGACATTTCATTCCTCTCCATGACCTCTGTTCCTTCCTTCTATCTGCTCCCTTGATGATAATCAGAAATCATGATTCCACTTTATTTTTACTTTCCCTAAGTTTTACACTTTCTGCCAGTTAGTTCTCTCCTCAGATATCTTTCATGGAGATATCTGAAGTTGGAAAGAGATGGTGTCCTCAGCCTGACACTTCAAATGATGTTTCTGTTTACCCTTCCTACAAGTTTCTCTAGGGTCTTCAAACTTTAGCCAGTGTGTTTAGAATGTATATTGAAGAGATTTCAACTTTTTTCTGAAGAAATAATTGATAAATATTTACATTTTTTTCATCATTTAAATTGATTATGCATTAGTATGATTCTAAGGGTACCCTGCTGAAGGAGATCAATTCAGCCTTTATAAACCCCTAGTGAGTACTGACTTTGTGTTCTATATGCTTCTGTCACCACAGTGCATGACACATAGTAGGTGTTCAATTAATGTTGAATGAATACATACAAAAATGAGGGAAACTAATATTTTTCCACTAATACTTGTATTCATAAGGACAAGAATAAGGTCTTAAAAGTTTTGAAATGTAGTAGGCACTTATTAGGATAATGGGAAGGCAGCTGAATCTGGTTAGATTCTGCCAGGAAAGAAAAACCTTGATGAGATAAGCTGATTTCCATAACATGTAGCCATACAGGTGCATTAGAGGTATAGCTAAGAGAGGTTTGAACTGAATGCTTCTTCTGTGGTGTCTCTGCTAGTGAAGAGAAAATAAAAAAATTATTACAAATGAAGTCATGGAGTAAAAATTCCTCCTGATAGAGTACTACTGGGCACAGACTGACTATGCTCCGATTATTTCTCTGATTTCATTTATGGTCATTCTACCCTCTCCTTTTTGAGGTCTCTGATTCTCCATGTCTAGGGATTCTAATTATTATCTTTGCCTTAGTCTCTTAAAATTTCTCTATTTAATAAAAGTTCCACTCTTCGAGTGTGCTGGGAAGTCAGTGGAGTGTGAAGAATGGCAGGAAACAGAGGACTTGGGGAATGCTGGGAACCTTCTCTAAATCAGTGGCTCCAAGTCTTCTGGATTTCTTGGACAATTAAAACAATGATTTTCAGCTTTTTATTTTGTCAAATAATATATTCAAATCCTGTTCAAATGACCATTTTCATTCATTATTATTTCATTAAAAATTAACATTTTTGGAGTAAAATTAGCATGGAACATAATTTTTTTGTTTTAAAAAGCCCATTTTTACATATCCCCTTTCCCAGCTGTATCAAAGTATGATTGACAAATGAAAGTATAAGATAGTCAAAGTGTACAATGTGATTACTTGATATACATATATATTGTGAAAGTATTCCCACCATCAAGTTAATTAATACACCCACCACCTTACACATTTACCTTTTTTGGTTTTTTATTTTCTTTTATTTCTTTTTTTTTTAAAGAGTAGAACATTTAAGTTCTTCTCTCTTAGCAAATTTCAATGCTACAATACAGTATTATCAGCTATAGTCACCATGAAATACATTGGATCATCAGGTAGTATTTATCTTATAGCTTAAAGTTTGTATCCTTTTACCAATCTCTCCCAATTTTTCCCAACCCCAGACCCTGGCACTTAGTCTTCTACCCTCTGTTTTGGTGAATTTGGCTTTTTTTTTAGATTCCACAAATAAGTGATATCTCTTTCTGTCTTATTTCACCTAGCATAATGTTCGCCAGGTTTAGCCATGTTGTCACAAGTGACAGGACTTCCTTCTTTTTTTAGGCTTAATAATATTCTATTATATAATCATATTTTCTTTATCCCTTCATTCATTAATGGATATTTAGGCTATTATGAATAATACTGCTATGAACATGGGAATACAGATATATTTTTGAGAAAACGATTTTGTTTTCTTTGGCTATATACCTAGAAATGGGATTCCTGGATCACATGGTAGCTATACTGTTAATTTCTTGAAGATCCTCCATACTATTTTCCATAGTGAAAGTAGTGAAAGGCCCGTTTTTTAAATAAATTCAGCTTTGTGCAAAAAAACATGTGTATATATCTGTGCATGTATATATATAATTTACTTTTCATTAGAGCAAAATTTTTGGCATAGACAAATAGCTATATGTTCAAGGGGTAGCCACTCCAGTGCTCAACTGGATGCCTGAGAGGCACAGAAGGGCGGAGGACTGCCCAGGCAGAGACTCTGGGGCTCACAGGACGTCACTTGAATAGAAGTATGGCTACCAGTGGGCTGTCAAAGTGAACAGGAATTTGCATGTATTTGTGGATTTGATGAATTATCTTGTACAATACTTCTGGCTAATGATGTTCTGATCAGAGATGTCATCACAGTGGCCCTACTAAGGGAAGGTGGATGGGAATTACTGAGCCCAGAGAAGTATTTATGACCTGGCAATTCAATTGGTGGAATAATTCTGTAGTCCTTTATGTAAGGCTGTAGTTTATAATCAAATTTATTGAATAAATTCTTCTCAAAATATTCTACTACTGGTGTTTTATTTTTCTGTTTATGAAGGAACCCCCAATAAGTTACCATGTTTCAAATATAGTCCAGATGACCTGATTGTACTAGTTAAGATTCTTGGTTGTAAACAAGAGAAACCAACTTGTGTTAATTTAAGTAAAGAAGGAAATAACTTTTAAAGGACATCGGGTAGGTCTAAAGAGCCAGGTTTGGGACAAGGATATTAGTAATGCAGGGAGGCCGGGCAACCTGGAACAAGTGGTCACATCCTGGAACAGGTGGTCAGGGATCTGTTGCCACCAGAACACAGCTCAGGCTCCCAATAGTGTGTGTTGCTGAGGTGTCTTCCAGAATGAGTTTTTCCTGCCTTGCTTCTTTGTCATTAGATTAAGAGTTATAGGTTAAGGATAGTCAGACTGGCTGATGCCAAACATAATTTGGTGCTACAGTCCAGGGGTGGGGAAGGTACTATTTGTATTTGAAGGGTTTGTAGGAATTGCTCAAACATTGGAAATGGGGCTAGGCAGCCAAGAAGGTAAATGCCCACCATGACCATGGAATGAAGCCCTGCTTTCTTTTATGCTCAAATTCTTAGGGTGTAATTCCCTGTGCTGCTTGTTAAGCTTTTTACCAGAATCCTCAAGCTACCCATCCCTGGAAATCCTCAAAGCAAGTGTCCTGGCCCCTCAGATTTTTCTGGTTGTTCTTTACCTTCTCAGCCCATGGTCCAACTTTGCATCTTTGCTTCTTTCTTCAAAAGATCATTCCTCCCACAATGATGGTTGAGATGAGGCTGCAAAATTAAAGAAATTTAACCTAATGTTTGAAATTAATCCAAAGTGATTGCAATTGAGAAAATCTAAATGGATACCAGACATGACTGCTATTTGGGTTATTATCTATGACTCTCTCTTCAGCCCCAGACTGCTGCCCCATTGCCGATATCTCTTCATTTCCCTGCTCTTGAGCTCGTTTCTCCTTCTTTTCTAAAAGGAAATAATCTGTGAGTTGAAACTTAGTCAAAAGAGAATAATAAGGTAGTGCACATGTAGAGATCATCACTTTCTAGGTTCTATTCTAAATTTCTGTATCAGTTCATATAATCCTCAGGCATACCTATGAAGAAGACTGTTATCCAGTTTTATAGATGAGAAACAATGAGGCACAAAGAGATTAGTAAATTGTGAGTCACATAGCCAGTACATTGGAGTAGCTACGATTTGAATATAGGTAGTATTAACTCCACGATCTGAATGTATATTCACTATGCTATGCTGCTTTCTATAAAGATGCTGATCACAATGGAAGCTTGAGCAGTGGACTGACACCAAGTCTGTCACTGCTATTCCAGAATAAGATCTTAGCTCTATCTTTGCATAACCAAAATTTTCCATCAGTGAGCCATTCTCATCCAAAGAATTTCTACTTTTCTGGAGTGGTTTTTCTCTCCAGAAAAGTAGAAAAACCACTTTCAGGTTTAAAAATAACAGCTTCCTTTACCTTCTGTAAACAATGCTTCATGACACAATATCATGAGCTCCAGCTAGAGTCAAATCACCCACTTGAATCAAAATAGGCTTTTCTTCAAACAGTAAATGCAAAAACCTAATAGACGACAGCAGCCATTAGGCAGCAAGAAGTCGAGATAGAAATAAGACATGGCCTATTTTACTAAAATTCTTTTATTTATTTGAAGGACAAAAAATTTCTGACCCTGACATTTCCTTTTTGTGTGTAGTAGTGATTGCTAGAAGTTTTTTGCTAAAGCATACTCATGCACTTGCATTGAAATACTGTCTTGCTTTAGTAATTTAATACATTCAGATACTAATACATGCATACGATTTATCAATTTGAAGTCACCATGCTGTGTTTTGAGCGTGACATGAAGCTCCACTGTCAAAGTATTGCTAGCAAAAATGGTCTTTGAGCTGTGTAAAGGAAACCAGGGAATCTGAATGGGCAACTCTCTTTTAATCTTTTTATCTTTATTCTTTGGTGAACAAATAGTTGCATGTGAGGCTGTTTAAGATTTGCCATTCTGTTTAAAATTTGAGAGCAGGCTTTTACATTGGTTTTTAAAAGCCCTTCTTTCTTGGATGTGTTTCTTGGATCAACTCTTGCTTTAGTGCAAAGAGTGGTCCTGGCTTCCTTGAAATCCTTTGATCATATTAATGTTCCAGTGGGTCCATAAATGAAAGGATTTCAGACAGGATGGTGGCTTCTCATTAAACTTACACAGCATTCATCCCATCTCAACTGTCAGGGACAATTCATGGAGGGGGCCTGGCATTAAGAGGGGAAATGAACACACTTTTCACACTTGATAAAGATCTGTATTAACTGTATAAAAAATGTGCTAGGCACCATAGTGATGACTCTGACAACACAGTAGCAATAAAGCAGATGATTAAAAATAAAGAAGACTGGCACTCTTTAGTAATTGAGAGCAGAGCTCTTAACCTTTGTGGTCATATACATATTTGTCTTGAGATATTAAGTTGAAAGTAATTATTTGATGGTGTTTTGGTAGCTGGCAGGATTTGCTTCATGCAGAGGCACTGAGTTTAATTCTGTGTTTGCATCTAGGTTAAAATTCAGTAAATGTTTGCAATTATTGCAGTTTTTTAGAGGATTATGAAGCCGATGGAGGCTGTCAGGATATCCAGCTAGTCTGCTGGTTCCACCCAAGTAGGAGCAGCAGCAGAAGGGGCAGCTCTTAAATAGTCTATGGGTCCTGTTCCAATAGACCCTCAGGGTTCCTGTAGCTCCTGATTATTGTCTCATTGTGTTAGAACCAACTCTTCTACTTCCTTATTAGCACCTCTTATTTGTTTATTATCTTGCTTTTATTAATTCAACAAATACTTAGTGGGGATCTTTTCTAAACCAGGCATTGTATGGTGAATTGACCATTCAGTGATGAAGAGGTTTCACAAGGCTTACATTTTCTCCAGTGGATGAATCAGAACCAAACAAGATTATTCAATCACCTGTGCCTTGGGCTTGCGTCATATACTAGTATTTGAGTGTGGATAGCTGTGTTGTATTTATATAAGTCATCTCCCCATAGAGATAAGTTAGAACATAACATAGTTACTTAGAGATCTTACATGTTTAGATAGTTGACCATGTAAATAAAGAATCCACAGATATCAGATTTAAAAGGGGAAAAGATCCCTCTTTGCTTGTCTTTCCTCACATTCAAGTTCATAAAAAATAACCACCTTCTTCACTAAAAATGAAGCAAGGGATACTTACAAGATGACTTCCCAGGCTGATACATGTATATATGCCATCCTCAGCAGCTTTTAAGTCTTTGGGGATAGGGTGGAGGGTGGAACACAAATTCAAGAAACCTCAGAAGTTGACCTCCTTACTTGCTAAACTTCCACCAGTTTAAGAAAAGTAATTTACAGCATTATTGAGAACTCTGACACTTAAACCCCACATTAAGGAACGTTACCTACTCTGTCCCACCTGATGGCCAGAACCCAAGTGGACTGAAGGAACTACTTTCCTTGGGTCCATCCCAAGATTTAAGTATTGACACTCTAATATATGTAAAAGCCCCCTCACCGCCCCCTGCCCCCCACCCACATATTCCCCAACAGAGAAGAGCAGAAGGAAACTGTTGAGTTTTCCTAAGGCCTAGCGAGTTTTCCCATTGCCCATCTCAGACCTTCCCAGGGGAAGTTCCTCTTCTTCTCCTTAACTCTGAACTCATCCACTTAATCTGTTTGGACACTCCACACGCTAGACTGAGTCCTGGAACTAGATCAATCTAAAGAAGAATTGTCCTTCCCAGGAGGGTACTGTGTTAGAACATGGGGAAAGTCCTGAGCTTTCCCTAGAGGTCTATCACTTGAGTTATCTAAACAAACACTGGATAAGAATAATTAATGAATTTTAAGTTTCTGGAAAGTTCTCACATAGTCTAGCCCAATGGTTTCAAAGCTGGAGGATACAACCTATCTTGGGGATCATGAAATCAATGTAGTGGGTCATAGCCAGCATTCACAGATAAATGGAAAACATAGAAAATAAATACAAGGAAAGATATAAAATAAGTTTTTTTTGGTTGTAATAAAAAAAAGTTTGAAAAGCACAGTTCTGATCTATGTGGGAAGTGGTAAATGTGCAGACATCGATCAAGAATCAGAGTAGGTAAAATATCTCTGGTTGGTGCTTTTCTCTCTTCTCTTTCTTGTCAGGTATAAAAGTTCTTTGATCAGCTGTAAAGCTGCTTAACTTGCTATTGACAAAAAGGGAAATGGAACCTTTCTGGTGTCGTTTGACTGGAACCAATATTTCCAGCTCGGTTGTTACCTAGAATCATTTCCATTAGGCTTTTTTTCCCTCTTCATTATATCGATAGTCTTGAAGAAAACTCCTATCAGCCATAGACGAGTATCTTATTGAATCTCCCAAAAAGACTATTGGTATAACAACAGCAGAATCTCACTTGTTTGAACTAAAAGCCCAAATAGAAGCAAACACTCCCCCTGCCTCCCACCCCACTCCTGCCATTATCTTAGTACCAGCTAATTTACATATTAGATTCATACAAACTGAGTAACAAAATATATGGTCTCTGCCTTTGAGGCACTTACTCTCTGTGAATGTCAAATTAGAGTTTAGAAATGTTGAAAGAATGTGTGAATCAAAGTTTATCAAAAACGGTTGCCAAAATAACTTATTTCTAGTTCTTTTATTTTTCCTTTATCATTCTTTCTTTTTTCATTTTACAGGCGATGAAACTGGGCTCCCGATGGAATGGGAGGGGGAGAGAGGAAGACCCATAGATAAACCTTGGCTGCTCGGGAATGACGCAGGGACTGCAGGTCCCATAGGAGCTCTGAGAAAGCCTGGCTTTGGCTGATCAAAGTGGGGAAAATTGACAGAAAGCCTCGCCCTACTGTGTGGAGACATGGGCAGCGGGGCCAAGGCAGTGGACTGCCTGGGCAGAAAACTCAGAAGGACAATAGGAACAAAGTATAGATATAACCAGAGTGTTCATATGCCACTGATGTTTCATTGTTTTCTATTGAAAGTAATTTCCTAAATAAATAGAATACTTCATAACTGAATTGATCCTCCACCGTGGTTGACACAAGTTCAAGGTGGCAATCAGATGCACAAGGCACAATAGAGTTTAACCTGCTACTACATTTACTTAACTGTATTGGAGGGTGCAAGACAGGATACAGCGGGAGAACCTCTTCAGTGCATTGGAAGTCTCAGCAGCTACTCAGGCACATCATTTTCTTTGCCCTTCCCACACAGAGTGCGCATGTGTGCTGCAGGTGATGTCCCACCATCCTTTCATACCCAAGGCCCACATACCAGCTCCCAGTTCCCCCAGCCCAGGGGCCGCCCCTGGATCAGGGCTTACACAGCACATAAGACCGACACAGGGTAAATTCCACCTCTATCCCAACTCTGCTGCTTCCCCAAAAAACCCCCAATACTTTGAAAAGATGGACTCAGAGGTCATTTCTTAATAGTCTGGTGTTGACCCTTCCTCACTTCTTGGAAACCAGAGATTGCGCGGTAAAAGAGCTGGGTCATTTTGCTGAAAAGCGTCACCCGTTGCCTGGGAATTCCTGCTTTTCTGGATTGTGGGGTCAGTTAACCCCAGCAGGGCCTCACAGTTCATTTTTGGTGTCTGCAGAATAGAAAGGAATGTTAGATACAAGGACCTTTCCAGAGCCTGCTGCAGTTGAGCATTTGGAGTGACTGGCGAGGAGAGAGCAAGACTGTGAGGAGTGGGTGAGGGCTGGAGTGTGTGTCAAGGCAGAAATCAACCCAGCATCCTCATCACTGAGTGGAGCAGCCCTGCCCATGCCCTGGCCATGGGGGGAAGCAGCAGCCGTGGGCAGCTCTGTCACAGTCAGAGATATGCAGGCCTTGGTGACCTCTGCTGTGCTGAGGGCGGCGCCTCCCTGCTGGGCACCAGGACTGATCCTCCACTAGGAGGGAAGGAGAATATTCAAAGGCCATGGAGGTTTTATCCTTGCAGTTGCAAAAGAAAATTTGGGCTATTTAAAACAAAGCAAACAGAGGGACAAACTAATTCTTTGAGCAGGGAAATAGGAAAGGAAAAATCAAGCATCACTGTTTAGTTGGCTGTGAAGACCCAGGAGAAGGTGGAAGAAATTTGACAGGGTTCTTATGAAAGATTTATTGACAAGTTATCAGAGGTTGAAAGAAGTCTCATTTAGTACCAACAGCTGCCACCAGTAAAAAATTCTGTCAGTTTCATTGCTCTATCCCAGTCTGCAAAAATGTGAGTGCAAAGATGCCAGTACAGAGTAGGGATACAAAATGCTGGCCCAGGATGGTAGATTTACTCCTCTATGAAAGCAGTGGAACCTAAAGCAGTATCTCCCTGTCCAACCTCCAGCAGGAGATCCAAGGCCAAGGCCGAATGGCCTGGGGGTGAAGAACAAAGCTCTTTGAGATGGCTGGATATTGATGTACAATGTTGTCTAATGTATGCGGAAAGAAAGAAGGCAATAGCAAGGGGCCAAGAGTGAAGCTTGAGGGGCATGTTGATA
The DNA here is from genome assembly GCF_021234165.1 of Pteronotus mesoamericanus. Taxonomy (NCBI): domain Eukaryota; kingdom Metazoa; phylum Chordata; class Mammalia; order Chiroptera; family Mormoopidae; genus Pteronotus; species Pteronotus mesoamericanus. The sequence goes on from NW_026555310.1 coordinate 10,930,310, forward strand.
CCATGGTAGAAGGTGCCAAGATCATAGTAAAACTTTAAATAGAAGAAGAATTTACAAAATATGTTATAGAAGCATCACTTTTATTTGGATGTTTAATTGGAGTGGTTGTAACATATGAATGGAGAGTCTTGTCATTAGAGCCAAATATAAGGCAAAGCGTGTATCAACTCTGTATGTCCTAAATTAAATATTACAAAAATGGGTATCTATGAGAGTAAAGCAAACAGTGTTATTGTTGAATTCTTTAATGAAGATGAAAGACCTAAAGGTGCATCAGTATAAAAGAATATCTACTGAGTTAGGTGTAGGTAAGATAATTTTAAAAGTTTTTATTGTACTCAGGACCTTTGCAAGTATCTTGATATTCTGGCTGTACTTTCAGGAAAGCAAAATGTCAGTGATAAGCATGCATGCTAGGTGTGGTTTTTTTTAGACATGACACAGAGCTGTAATCAGTAGGACCACCAAATAATAGTCCCATTTTATGAGATAAGCCTTCTACCATATTCAACTGAGCACAGGCAGCCCAGGAGACAAAGTAATAGGACCTCTTTCCTTATCTCATACCACAAAGTCGCCCCTTTCGTTCAGGTGAAATAAATTAAAATTGTTTTATTCTGGCCAATGCAGTAGCTATTTAAACAGGGCAATGACAGTGTACTTATGTTATGCAGCATAGAAAAGTTAACTTTCTTAGATTACTGCAAGTTCCATATGGTTTTTGAATAAATTAAAGCTGTAAAAGCCCAGGGAAATTTGTTCACAGGAAGGTCCACTTCCTGTATTGAATGACAACTATTTCAAGGAGAACACATTCTATAGATATTGGGAGAGTAAATGCTGAGGATGAAGGGGGGTGAGTTGACCAACTTTATCAGCCAGTCCCTGGGAGGAGGGCTGCAGAATGCGATTAGGGGAAATACAGGTTATGGTGAATTTCTTTTTACACTTTAAAGGTGACAGAGAAAACACTTCCTATTCAGGTACATATTATGGAGCTTTCCACACACAGTGACCGTCCACAAGCCCTGTGCCACCCTGTTGTGCTGAGCAAGTTCAGGATCTTGGAACCAGCATATTACGTGACATACAGCTTCCAAAAATATGTTGTCATTGAATACTTGAAGAATTCAGAAAAAATAAATTAAACATTGACTATCAGAGAATTCAGAAAATACAAGAATAAAATAAAAATCACCAAGAACTCATTACTTGGAATGGCTACTGGTTAAAATGTTGGTGTTCTTACTAATAGTCCTTTTTACTATATTCAGCTCATTTACTGGTCATTTTATAATGATTTTCTAACCCATGAGAGAATTGTGTTCGCTCACCTGGATGCAGAGCAGGATCATGGGTGTCCTACTCCTAACTCTCATGTCCATCGTTTGCCATATCCTGACACACAGGGGTTTCCTCTTCGTGGCCCCTTCGCTCCTTGCACACACAGCCCACTTGCCTGTTTCTTGCCTCACTTTCCCAGTCTAGGTTCTGAGATGTCTTTTTGCAGTCAGCTTATTTTAAATTACTAAATTGGTGTATTACTCCTAGCATACAAGGACCTGAAGAATGTGAATATATTGGGTTGGCCAAAATGTCCTTTATGTCTTTTCTATATGATGGCTCTAGTTGTGCTTAGTTGTCTTCAATTTCATTCAAAACAATTTTTTTAGATTGTATTGTGACAGCTGTCATATCAACGTGCATTTAAGAAAAACTTTATAAAAATTGGTGAATTTTTGTGCAGGCATTTTAATATTGAACATGGAAGGAGATATGCAACATTTTCAGCATATTATGCTTTATTATTTCAAGAAAAGTAAAAATGCAACTATAATGTAAAAAAAAAGATTTGTGCAGTGTATGGAGAAAGTGCTGTGATTGATCGAATGTGTCAAAAGTGGTTTGCAAAGTTTCTTAACATTTTGGCAAAATAATTCTTTGCTGCCGGGCTGCCTTATGCATTGGAAGATGTTTAGTGGCACTCCTGGCCTCTACCCACTAGAAGCCAATAGCAGGAGATAGCCAACATACTCAATATATCCAAATCAATAAAGTTCTTGGTGAAGATGAAAAATGTGTCTTTTATTTTATGGGAAAAACATAACGGACTTTTTGGCCAACCCAATTTTTATATGAATATATATATATTCAAATAGCAAAAATATGTTTAACTTATATTTGCCAGTAAGGTTTCAGGTGATAGAATATTTACTACCTCAATAATCGAAACAGTTTGAGTTGGATTTAAAAAAAAAGACTTGAGATCATCACCACTATGTCTCTCATATTTTTCCCCTGTCCAAAGCAGTTGGCAACAGAAATTTAAGTCCAATTGCACTGCTCAGCAAAAAGGCCAGGAGGTCAGGAGAGGTAGATGCTGGATCTCTTTTAATGCTGGGGTAGGGGCCGGGGGCGGGCAGGGCCCTCTTTGGTCACAGTAGATAAGATTATGATGTTGATGTCATAACAGGACACAAAACTTGACTTACTCTCATACATTTGTGAGTGTTGTATTAAGTTCATTTGTCTGCCTTATAGCATGTTGTCCTCTGTAAGGGGTTACTTAAGGGAAATGTTCCTAGGAATTGGAGATCGCCTCAGTTGCTTCAGTTACTTGGCTGCAAGTTATAGAAAGTGACTCTGGATATTCTAAGCAACAAGAGTATTCCTTAGAAGGAAATGTAGCTCTCACAAGATTGACAGGAAGAATGAAGAATCAGGCCTGGGAGATGTAGGCCTAGGCAGCTCCACTGGATCTCCCCAATGGGACCTGTTCAGCGATCTTCCCACCTGGGGCCTAGAATGAATGAAATCCAGTGGTTTCTTTAGTGCTTGAGAGCCTCTGGTAATTCTGAGACCTGGGAGGGAGGAGCTGACTGAGTTAGGCTTTGCTCATGGCCATCCCCTGACCATACTGAGAGGAAAGACTTAGATGGAAGGAACATCAGAAACTCTTGGCTTCAGTAATGGGAAAGCCAGCGTGTGGTTAGAAAGGAGGAAATGAAGCCTGGGCATCTGAAGCACGCTTCAGTAATTTTCCTAATTGAGCAATGGAGAGGATGAAAAACACTTGCTTGCATTTGGCCCCATACATGAGGCAGGCTCTTGTGGTGGAAACAGCTGCCGACATAACGTCATAATAGCAACTAAAAGCAAAGGTGTTGGCATCAGAAAAACCTGGTGAATCTCTAGCTCTATCACTTATGAGTTGTATGACCCAAAGAAAGTAATTTAACCCATCAAAGCCCCAGTTTCTTTGTAAGAATAGAGATTGATGTGTACTTTGTAGAATTGTGGTCAAGATTAAATAAAATAATGTATATGAGATACTCACGCAAGCCTGATGCACCATCCATAACTGCCAGCCATTATTATTAAAACTGTTTTAGACTATTAGCTCTGAAATCTACTGTCATCTCTCATTGTCTGTTCCTGAGTAGGATGAACAGCAAGCTTTCTGAGCTGTTGCCAGTTGTGTGGGCACATTTGTTTTCAGAAAAGCTTCATTAATGAAAAAATGGACAATTTAATACATAGCTTCTATGTCATTTTAAGAAACACTTATTAACACACAGCAGTCCCTGAATGAGTGCCTTAAGGCCTTTCCTAGAAGCTCGCAGTCTGTTGCCATGGAATAGCTTTGTGAAGGTTGAGAAACTGTAAATGACACATGTCCCAGGGTGGAAATGAAGATGGGGCTTTGGGGCACACCACAGTACCATGTAAAAAGAAATTATGAAGGACATAATTGTAATCAGCCTCCTGCCTAAGTATATTAGAGCCTGTTATAGTTTAGCTTAGTGTTACACATGTTAAGACATACCATCATTTAAATTGTATCCCTTGATATACAGCAACAACACATGGTGATCAGCCTTGTTAGAACAGCACAATACCTTTCTTAACCTGATTTTCTGCCTCTCGCCTGCATTCAAGCAATTTCAAGCACCACCACCAGATTGCCTCCATTTTTCTTCATCACAAATATTTGTTTGTTCTCAATTGCTCTAGAGTATAAATTCCAGTTGTCAATTCATTCTTTCAATCAACATTGATTAAGCTTCTACTCTGTTCCAGGGCAGTAAATGCTGGGGAAAGGAAGATGACTAGAATGCATTCCTTCCCTCCCAGGAATATATAGAGCAGTTGAGGGACACTGAAAAAATGGCAGTGCACTGTGTAAGCATTTTAATAGAGTTATACATAATGTCTTATGGGAACAGGAAATAGGAAGTGCAATTTATTTCAGCCTGGAGAGGACGGAGGAGGCTTCCAGTCTAGACATGCATGCATGCATGCATAAATAAATAATAAGAGGAAGAAGGAGAAGAAGAAGAAGACAATGACATCAGAGAAGGAGAAGGACAAGAAGAAAAAGGAGAAACATTTTCTAGGGAATAGAAAACATAGGCACAGAACTCAAAGGCATAGAACTGAAAAGGTGCACGGTGCACTTAGGAATCACAGTAGTATGCCATAGGTGATGTGTGGGGAGAGTAAGAGGAGTGGCAGGAAAGAAGATTGGGCAAAGACCAGACCCTGAAAGGATTTGTTTGCAAAGCTAAAGCACTTGTATTTTAGTCTTAGAGATGATCAAGTTCTTCAGCAGTGGTGGGATGTGATTTATGTAAGAAAAGTCCCATTCGTGGCACCAGGCAGAGTAGGTAGGAAGTAAATAGGCAGAGAGATCCATTAGGACAAACTTGATGCAAGTGCTCATTGTGACAACTGCTAGAAAATTATGTTTGAGCAGAAAGAGATTTTACTGGAAAAGCAAACATTTCCATTAGTAACCAATGGAAAACACACAACAGTATAATAAAATGATGGAATATTAGACAGCAGGGAAAAATGATTGAAACTACCTCTGCATTGGCTAAAATAGCTCATCCAATGGTATGGCCACAACCCAACCAACTCACAAGGAAACTTTCAAGCTGCTTACACTCAACCACCTCGCATGTGAGGTTCTTTAGGGCCAATTCCCCAACTCCTTTGTGACCTCTGTTTCCTTTTCCCTCACTGTCATGTTGTCTTGTTCTGGGATGATCTCACAGTTGCACACGCTCAGTTACCATTCCCTGCATTGTATGGTAAATGAGCATGGAAGATGGTATTATCCTTTCCCACACTCCCATCCTTCATTATTACATCTATGTGATTGTATCATTTGTAAGAATTACGTCATCATTGCTTTATTTTCCTGCCCTGACCTTGGCATTAATCACGCTCCCTAGACCTAGTAACTTTTTGATTGACATCTGAGTTCTGAACCAAATTGGGTCCTAACGTTTAGTTTCTTTGTGGTTGGACTTTTCAGCATGCAGCCCTTATAGCAGCATCAAGTAAAATGTACAGATTCTGATGCATAACCTTTGTATAAAATTTGGATTCTCTAAATACAACCCCTAGACTTGGTGATCTTCCAGACCTGATGAGCCTTGGGTAAGCTGAGGGTCTGAACATGCGCCGCTGGAGACCAACCCTTGGTACATCTGCAGGCACTCCTTTGAGAAGTTCACTTGCTTTCCAGTTCAGTCTCTTTGGGAAAAGTCCCGGGTAGACTCTCTCCTTCCCCCACCTCCTTCCCTCCTTCTATCCCTCCCTTCCTCTTTTTCTCTCCTTCCCTCTCTTTCTTCCGTCCTCAGCTATTAATTAACAACAGTTTTACAGGTAGATAATCACAGGCTGTTTCATGGCAACTTTTGCACTGTTATTTTATATCATGTGAGCTTAATTTACATAGCTCAATAAAAACATATAATGTACTATATACCAGAAGATATTCTGAAGATTCACAAGTCATTCAGATAAGATGCTCCAAGTTACTTACTTTTGTACATGTTTTACTTTCCTATCATTTAAAAAGTTCTTTAACAGCAAAGTACCTTTTTCAACTATCTTTTACAGTACAATCCCTAGTTCATAGTAACTATTGGATAAATACTTTTTGATCAATAACAAGTGTAACTATGAGAAGGGATGTTTTTATTTTTAGCCTGAATGCCAGTATTATTTATAAGCTTCTGAAATAAAATAGATCATCGAAGGTTAAAAATGTCCTCCTAATTTTAAGGGCATTTGTAAGTTTATAGGATAATAAAATATTCAGGCCTGGCATGAATCTTTTGCTGCTGTTAAGAGATTACCATAAATCTAGTGGCTTAAAACAGCACAAATTAATTTTCTTCCACTTTTGGAGGTCAGAGGTTTGAAGTCAGTTTTATTGGGCTGAAGTCAAGGTGTCGGAAGGGCTGGCTTTTTCTAGAAACTCTGAGGAGACAATCCATTTTCTTGCCCTTTTTAGCTCCTAGTGGCCACCTATGCGTCTTGTCTCACGGTCCCTTCCTCCACCTTCAAAGTACCTTATTCCAGTCTCTGCTGCCATAAACACATCACTTTTCCCACCTTGATGGCAGTATCTCTGTCTGTCTCTCTTTTATAAGGATGATTGTGATTACATCAGTGGGCTCACCTGGGTAATCTAGGCTCCTGTCTCCACCTCAGTGCTTTTAATTTATTCACATCTACAATCATGGTTTGCCATACAAGGAAACATATTCACAGAGCCTGGGGATTAGGATGGGAACTCAGAGCTTGCAGGTGGGCGGGCATTATTCAGTTCACTTCACGTGGCTACTATCAATTCAAACAAAAAAAGCAAAACTAAAAGCAAAGTTACCTGAGGTACAGACTCACTCAACTGTGCAGTGCTCTGGAGGAAGATGTCCACCGATGAATAGAAGTGGGGAAAGCCTGAAGGTTGCAGAGGGCTCATCTGTTAGGTAGCAAGAGGAGCTTGGTGATGTATGATGATTAATTATGATCCACATAGGCTGTCCCAGGTGTAAAGACCCCAGAGGACAGAGATGGCATTAATGGTTTATTAGTTTCCATGATGGAGGCAGCTTAAGTGGATGTGGTCTAATTGTCCATTTTTCATCTTTCTGAGTCTAACAAGTGTGTGGGTGTTTGCATGCATGTTTGGCAAACCTCTCTTTATGACAGAGATTTTTTTTTCTTGAAAAATTATGTGCACATTAATTTATTTAATAAACAAAATACTTAAATGAATTTTCTTAACTCTCACCCTTTAATAAGACCCTTGAAGCAAATTTTTCTAAAAAGTCAATTATCAAGGTTAGTTAAAGAGGGCTTATCTGACTGCTCTGAAAGGTAAATCAGGGAAAATCTATTTCGTTGTTCAGATTCGGAGCTATAGTTTGCTAACAAGTACAGTCCAGGGCACTCGGGTTTGTGGAAGGCGCTGTGTTCTGTGGAAGGACTGGCCAGGTAGCAGGCTTCATGAGGCAGGAAATCCATAACTAGGTCATTCTTGATAATTAAGCATTATCCTCCCCCATTTAGAGCACAGATACTCCGGAGGTAGCATGCTCGGTCACAACAACTGCCTTGAGGAGAGTGGGTTGCTTAGGTTGTTTCCTGCTTTGATTACAGAGGCTGGACACTGAGGGGGCTTTGAAACCTGGGGAGAAAAAAAGCGCTGCAGAGATGGGTGTGAGGTAAGCAGGAGGACACAGGAGGCCCCATGGGGCAGGCGGTCGGGGTGCTGAGGCCCAGTGCATGCGGCTGACGTTAGAGTGGCCCGTGACCTGGGCTGTGAAAGAATTCACAAAGAGAAGAAAGTATAGAGAAGAAAGATTTTATTCACTCTCCAAGGATGGAGAGGGGCATGGTGTAGAGAGATCCACCAATACTGAAGGGTGGGGGCTTTGAGCTTTTATTGGATTATGATTGGATTTAAAAAGGGTGGGGGTTGCTGTTGTGCGGCCCCGGGGCTGTTGGGGCCATTGCAATGCAAGGCTGCAGTTTGTTCCAGTGTTACCTTCTGCCTGGGGCTGTAGGGAAGGGGTTAGTTCTGTTTTCACTTTCCAGTAATTTCCAGTCCCGGGGATATAAGCTCAGAAGAGTAAAACGGCGGTCTTGTTTAACAAGGTCATAGGCTTGCTAGGCAAACGGTGCCAATTAGCAAATGGGGCTGACTTTATCCTTTCAGCTAACTGATGTCACAGGAGGGCGGTGGTGGGGGCATCAAGGAACATTCCTAAGTCCCCTAAAAATCTTGCAAATCTGCATTATCTTAAATTTAGGTTCTCAGTGGGATAATCCCTCAGAATAATACACTTTTATTTATTCCTAGCTTGGAATAAATAAAACAACTAAAAAGACATTTCTATATACAGCTCAAACTCTTTTCTTGCTGAGTCGCCTATGGATGAACGATCTGTGTTGTTCTTTCTTTGCTTCCCTCTCCCTCATTGCTCTGTCAGAAAGCTTACTAACGTATGTATATTCCTGGCTTTTCTCCTATATGAATGATTCAGAAACAAATTGAAATGTCATGTTCTCTATGACTTCCTGGTGATATTGAAATCTACCAGCTCCTATTAAATTTCCATCAAATAGTATTATTCAGGGACAAAAGATCAATTAATTCGTATTCTCCTCCTCCTGAAAAACATGGATCACATGAAATCCTGCTATGTGAGCTCTTTAATCAACGGAGTCAACGGAGCACTGGAACATAGGGGAAAATAAGACCCAGGTGTAGAAACTAGGCCTTGTCTTTTTATTAACTCTGCATATTATATGAGGAAGGGAAGTTCAGAAGATTTGATTGATAATCACTCAAGTATGCCTTTTCATAAGAAAGAAGAAGTTACCTCTAGATCTGAGTGAACAGCTTCAGAAAAAAAATATAACTATTTTATGCGACATAAGCTACATTTTCACAAAGAGTAACCACCCCTTTTATAGCAGGACTAATATAAAAGAAAAAGACTTTTTCATCATTACTTCCAACTACTCCCTTGGCACATTTACAAGGAGACTGGGCAGTTATTGTTTCCGTCTCAAGATAAACGTAAAGAGAAGTATCAATAAAAAAGTAATTATAATAATAATTATAATAACCCAGGCCAAAATAATAACAATGGAAGTAATAATCATAAAAAACATTATTACATCTTTCTTCTTTAGGTCTTTCACCCACTGAATCTTTTTAATGTGTAAGAGCTATGGGTTTTCATCCATTCTGCCTAAAGCAGTAATTGCATTTTATTCGGCCTGCACAATTTTACCCATAATATAAGAAGTAGAAGAGAGTTTCACAGTGTGCTTATTATTGGTTATTATTAAAGATGGGGATCAGTACCTTATCATGGGGAGCCATCAGACTGTCACGAACAACTTCCTTTCACTCACTTTCAGGCTGCTGGGATATTCAGTCCAACTCTGATTTAAGCCTAACGTCCGGCTCTTTTAACTGAGAAAACCACTTATTGGTTTTTACTTCTCTGGTTCTAATTTTGGCTTCCTTTGTGACTTACTTTGTTAGTTTTACCCCCTGCATTCAGTAAATGCCATACTCAGAATAGAAACCATACCACATCCAGACAGCAATGTACCTTTGTGACAGATGTAATTTTCCTTTCTCTGCATTGGCCTTGTTTTGCAAAGGTGTCAGTATCCGGGGCCATGGCCCGATGACCCTTGCTGATTGGTTTGGAGATAGGCACCTGATAGAACCACTGCCAATCACTGTCCTTCCATGGTTTTTCATGTGGTAACCAAGGGGAGAGAACTCTCTCTGGCTGTGAGAGTCGCAGGAGCTTGGGTGTCCATGTTCTCTACAATGTGATGGAAACTGGTCCCTAGGGGAGAAGGAAGCAGATATAAAAGACAAGGACAAAAAAGTCCAGGCGGCATTCAACTTGTCCCTGAGGTCTACCTTTGCACTGCCCTTCCTGCATCCAAGTAAGATTCTCCCATATACTTTTAGCAAATATCCCCCTCTCCCCCTAGGTTAGTTTGATTTGGGTTTTGCCCTTTGTAAGCTAAGGAATCTTGATGAATTGAATCTTACTCACGTAGTGGGTCTTACTGTCATAGGGCTGTGACACACTCAGTGACCAAAAGCTCTGGTGGTGCAGTGGGTTGCAAGTGATATTTTCTAAATGAGGATGAACTAAAACTAGTGAGTGGTTTACTCCCTTACTAGATTAGATCATGGTCAAGGTTATATCTAAAATTAAAGGCCATTTATGCTTTCTTACGTCCTAACATGTTTTCTTGAGTGGGAGAGAGAGGGTGGAGTTTCAGTGGATGCCCTAGGAATGATATAACCTTGATATATCCTGTGTCATGCATGCATCAGGGAGACATGGCCTTGTAGAAAGAAGATTGAAATCCATTGCACTAAGGTTGCTGAACACTGTTCTGGGTCCCAGAGTCTTCATCCCATTTTTTTATTGAATCTACCTGGTTCACGTCCCCATCTTTAGAGCTGTATGAAATGTCCTTTAAGCTCTGAGTTTTACAAAGCCAACAGTACATAATGAAATGTTTTGGGAGAAATTTCTCCTTGAGTCCAAGTGCATTCATTCTTGAGAATCAGGCATAACTAGGTATGTCTGATTGACTGGAGTGACGAGCTTGCCAGGAGTGTGTTTGCCACAGGGACTGTGGTTATCCTAAGGGAAGGAAGAGTCTGGCTGAACCCAATAATATGTCAGTCATCTGAGAGAAGGAGCTGAGCCCCCAACCCTGTGTTGGTCCAGTCCCCATGGCTGTTTGTACTACAGAATGGTCATACACACAAAAAAGAAGAAAAGATAATAAAAGAAAAAGCTCCCCAATTACCCCAAGACTTTAGAGTTGCTTCCCCCTCCAAAATTCTGTAAGACATGGTTATGCAGAGCAGGGTTTCTTTGGTTCCCTTCTCAAATCCAGGAGGAGAAGCACAGCATTCTTTCTGTGGCATGGAAGGCAGCCTGGCTGCGGTATTTTGAGGACTCCTGAGGACAGCGATGCTTCAGCACTTCAGTATTTCTGTTTATTAGTCCTGTGTCTTATGGGATGAGGGGATTGAGTGCGTGGCAGAAAATCCCACATAGACTCTGAGGACTACCAGAAAGAGCTGGGAAAAATGTTGAGGAAGTTTGATGGTCTTGCAAAGTAGGTGGTCGACAGGCAAGAGGGGGAACAGCTAACATTTCTTAAGTACTTATTATTCACATGATATATGTATTTAATAACTTCCTGTCCTCCAAACTGCAAGTTCAGATATTAAGGGTTGATATTTCTCTCCTGTCCTCTGCCCAGCCTGTATTTTTTTTTTTTTTCTTTTCAAATAAGAGTGGTTTAACAGAGGGGAGGAGGGTATAAGGGGGTTAAGTGGTATTGGAAAGAACATGATACAAAAAAAGTGGTTTAAATTTCTCTTCAAAGACAGAGGGAAAATGAAAGAGGCATCATGCTAAGTTTGGAAATGGAAGAGTTTTTGGTTTAGAAAGCAGGAAGGTAGAGGCCCTTGATTCTTCCGACCCAGCTTCTCAATGAATGATAAAATGGGTACCAACTAGCTCCTTGTCTTGGAAATCCTGGCTATCCATAGAATGCAGAACTATTTCTATTAACATTCAAACCAGAGCCTACATTTGCCATCAAGTGATGACAAACTATAGGCAGGGTTGAAGTGGGTTTGGATTGCTTAGCTGGATTCCTAGAGCTCCCAGCTGGGGAGTGGCACGGGGTTGCTCTGCCATTTGATTAACATTTCAACATGACCTGCTTATACCCAGTTGAATTTTGGGGAGCCTGTTTATTATATTATGGTGGATTTTTAATATTCTCTACAGTTCTGTGAAGTAGATAACGCTTTCATGTGCACTTTACCAGTGTGAAATTCTAAGGTTAAGTAATATGCTCAAAATCAACACAGCTAGCAAGTGTGAATGCAGGCAGTCTAAGTCCACAGCTTCCTCTTAAAAAAACTCTTCATTAATATATAATACACATACAGAGAGTGTCCATATTTAAAGTGTACAGATTGATAAACATTGACAAACCAAACATGCATGTGCAACTGGTACCCAGATGAGGAAGCAGATCATGACCAGCATCCTGGCTCCCTTCATTCCTCTCTACAGCACTCTCCTTGCCATGGGCGGCTACTCTATTGACTTCTAATTGCATAGAGTAGCTTTAACTGCTTTTGTAACTTATGTAAATGGAATTATCAAGTATTCTATGTCTAGCTTTTTTTTTTTTTTAACTTAACACTATGTTTGCTAGATTCATTCAGGTTATTGCATGTAGGACCATTTCTATTGTTGTGTAGTATTTGATTGTTTGACTATACTTTAACTTACTTGTTCATTGTACTATTGGTGAGCATTTGGGTAGTTTTCAATTTTGATTGTTGATGAATAGTACTGCTATTGATATTTTAGTAAACATTTTAAGTAAATATATTGATACATTTCTATTGGGTATTTACGTAGAAGTGGAAATGCTGTGTCATGGAGCAGGTCTATGTTCATCCCTGATAGGTACTGTCAACTAGGTTTCCAGAGTGACTGAACTGTTTTCCTGCTAGCAGTGTATGAGAGTTATGGTTACTTCATATTCTTCTAAGCATTTGGCATTTTCTCTCCTTTTTATTTTAGCCATTTTGATGAGTGCAGAGTGGTATCATATTGTGGTTGGTTTTGATTTTCTTTGCCCTGTACATTTCCATATATTTATTGGTTATTTGTATATTCTCTTCTGTGAAAAGTATGTTCAAGACTTTTAACCATTTTCTTATTCTGTATGTCTTTGTATTCCTACTATGTAGGAGTTCTTTCTATATCCTCTTTTTTGGGGGAGGGGAGAACTTCTTATTTTTATTTATTTCTATTGTTCACATACATTTGTCTCCATTTTCCCTCCACCACTTTCTCCTGCCCCCCCCCCACCTCCCTCCCTCAATCCTTCCCCACTTTGGCTTTGTCCATGGGTCCTTCATGCATGTTCCTTAACTTGATCCTTCACCTTCTTTTCCCCATTACCCATCTTCCCCTTCCCTGTCATTACTGTCAGTTTGTTTTTTCTTTCAATGTTGCTGGTTATATTTTTCTTGCTTGTTTTGTTAATTAGGTTCCACTTATAGGTGAGATCATATGGTATTTGTCTTTCACCCCCTGACTTATTTCACTTAGCATAATGCTCTCCAGTTTCATCCATGCTGTCATGAAGGGTAGTAGCTCTTTCTTTCTTTCTGCTGCATAGTATTCCGTTGTGTAAACGTACAATTGTTTTTTGACCCACTCATTTACTGATGGGCACTTAGGTTGCTTCCAGCACTTGGCTATTGTAAATTGTGCTGTTATGAACAGTGGGGTGCATAGGTTCTTTTGAATTGGTGTTTTGGGATTCTTAGGGTATAAACCCAGCAGTGGAATCGCTGGGTCAAAAGGTAGTTCCATTTTTGGCTTTTTCAGGAAATTCCAAACTGTTTTCCACAGCTCCTGCACCATTCTGCGTTCCCACCAACAGTGTACTGGGGTTCCCTTTTCTCCACAACCTTGCCAGCACTTGTTGTTTGTTGATTTGTTTATGACGGCCATTCTGACCAGTGGTAAGTGGTATTTCATTGTCATTTTAATTTGCATTTCTCTGATGGCTAGTGATGCTGAGCATCTTTTTGTATGTCTCTTGGCCCTTTGTATCTCTTCCTTGGATAAGTGTCCGTTCAGGTCCTTTGCTCATTTTTTAATTGGATTGTTTGTGTTCCTGGAGTGGAGTGTTGTGAGTTCTTTATATATTTTGGAGATTAAACCCCTGTCTGAGGTATCATTGACAAATATATTCTCCCATGCAGTTGGTTTCCTTTTCATTTTACTGATGTTTTCTTTAGCCATGCAGAAGCATCTTATTTTTCTTATTCTTTCCTTTATGTCCCTTGCTCTAGGGGACATATCAGTGAAAATATTGCTGCATGAATATCTGAGAGATTCCTGCCTTTGTTCTCCTCTAGGACTTCTATGATATCACAAGTTATATTTAAGTCTTTTACCCATCTTGAGTTTATTTTTGTGTATGGTGTAAGTTGGTGGTTGAATTTCAATTTTTTGCATGTAGCTGTCCAGTTCTCCCAACTCCATTTGTTGAAGAGGCTATTTTTACTCCATTTTAAGCTTCTGTCCCCTTTGTTGAATATTAATTGACCATAGAGACATAGGTTTATTTCTGGGCTTTCTGTTCTGTTCCATTGATTGATGTGTCTGTTTGTATGCCAGTAGCAGACTGTTTTGGTTACAGTGGCCTTGAAATATAGTTTGATGTCAGGTATTGTGATCCCTCCCACTTTGTTCTTCTTTCTCAAAATTGCTGCTGCTATTTGGGTCCTTTATGGTTCCATATAAATTTTTTAATGTTTTTTCTATATCTGTGAAATACTTCATTGGTATTTTAATAGAGATTGTGTTGAATCTATACACTGCTTTGGGTGGTATGGACATTTTGATGATGTTAATTCTTCCAATTCATGAACACGGTATATGCTTCTATTTATTTGTGTTTTTCTTAATTTCTTTCTTCAGTCTTGTGTAGTTTTCTGAGTACAGGTCTTTTATCTCCTTGGTTAAGTTTATTCCTAGGTACTTTATTTTTCTTGTTACTATAGCAAATGGGATTTTTTCCCCCAATTTCTGCTTCTGACATTTCATTGTTGATGTACAAAAATGCCTTTGATTTCTGAATATTGACTTTGTATCCTGTTGTTTTGCCAGATTCACTTATATTCTTGATATGAATCTTTTGTTGGGTAGGTGTTGTGAATATGTCCTCCCTTTCTTTGGATTGTCTTTCATTTGGTTATGGTCCTATGAGGACTGTGATGTCCTAATAGTATTTCTTTGGTGTTCTTGAAGACATCATGAAGAACAGTGATGCTCTGAAGTTTTATGGAGTTCAGTTTATCAATTATATTCTTTTATGGCTAGCACTTTTTGCATTCACATTTAGAAATCTTTGCCTATCCCAGAGCCATAAAAGTGTTCTTTTATGTTTACTGCTTGCCTTTCACATTTTCATCAGCAATCTACCCGGACTTGATTTAGATGTATGCTATAAAGTTGTGGGTCAAGGTACATTTTTTTCCATATGAATATCTGATTGGTCCAACACCATTTATTGAAAGGGCCAGTTTTCCCTCACAAAACTGCAATTTTATCTTTGTCTTCAATCAGATGACTGTATATGTGTGTTTGTTTCTGGATTTTTCTATCCTGTTCTTTTTTTTGCTTTTTAATAAGATATTTTATTTACTTATTTTAGAGAGAGGAAGGGAAGGAGAAAGAGAAGAAGAAAAAAACTCCATCAGTTAGCTTCTGTATGTGCTCTGACTGGGAAAAACCTGAAACTCTGGCATATGCCCTAACCAGGAATCGAACCAGGAACACTTGGCTTTGCAAACAGATGCCCAACCAAGTGAGCCACATTGGGCAGCGCTGCTTATTTACTTTTCAATAAGTTTAGATCCTTGAGGGGTACAGCATTACACGGATTCTGCATCCAATGGCCTTAGCAGGAAGGTGGTTTCAGAATTCAGCATGAGCCCTGCCACTGTTTCCGTAAACATGAGTTACCTTTCCCCAGATGGCTCTGGTTTTGTTTGGTTTGCCACGAGGAGTCACTGTGTTGTTCTTTGCTTTGTTCACAGAAGCACATCTCTTGCCCAGACAGAATTCAGTGACCTCTCGAGCACGCACACCTTCCATTTTAAGCAGAGCTGCGTGCTCCCTCTGGCTGCGGAGAGCCCGCAGAAAGCCAGCAGAAACGGCCTGGGACCATGCCCTTCAGGACTTATTTGTCCTTAAAGAAGCCGCTCCCGGCAGGCCCCACAGGCTTCAACAGGGCAGAAAAAGCTAGCCTGTATTGTTGATTAGATGGTCGGTTTGTCTACAGCCTGTGTTTTCTCTACAATGTTGTTTATATGAACTGATTTATAGTCTCTGTGTTTGTGTGACTTGAAGAAATATGGGTTACATACAGTATTTTAAAAATTGTTTTATAAACTGATTTACATATAACAAAGTAAAAAATATATAATGTGATATCTTTTTAATTGATTTAAATCTTTTTATTTATTTTTACTAAATAATTAGGCATATACACTGTTACATTGATTTAAAGAAAAATAAAATCTGTGTTATAATTCTTCCTGAATTTCCTCTTCTGTTTCAAAGGTTTTTCAATTATCTCCTAGTTACCTTCTCTTTTTCTATGCTGGTCCAAATTTCACTCATTTCTGGGCACGGAATTCTCAGAAACTATATTAATTTGTTGAAAACTCACTTTAACTAGAAGGAGTTTATTAATTTTATTTCTGAATTTTTCAATTTGCTACTGTGCGAAGCTACACAACACTGAAATGCTGAAAACTTTCTGTCAGCGAGCTTTCTGAAAACAGCCTGTGTGAGTTTGTCAGGCCTGAAAAGAGTTTCTCATCTTAATTTTCTTTTTTCTGCTTAAAACAAATATTTTTTTAATTTTCATCTCTCTGATGTGTCAGTGGGAGGGATTATATAAATAATTTTTGCTTTTGGGGGGAAGTAGAAAACTTTTAGCTGGATGGTTAACTGAGAACATCTCTCATTTTGGAGAAGTCATTGGCTCACTGTCGCAATAATAGAACTTCCCTTTTCTCTCACTCCCATCCATGGTACTCTATGATTTTCCAAATAAACCATTTAAGATTTACTTATTCGGTGTTGCCCTTGGGTATTCCACATAATAATTAAAATAAAGCTGCTGCTCATTAGACAAGCACAGTCGAAGGATAAGTAAAATTAAGAAAGTGGCAAAATGTGAAAACCTACAATGAACTTTCCATCCTTCACCTTCTCTCTGACCACTGAGGACTTTTCCTGTAAAAGAGCATGATAAATCTTTATCCTGCTGCCTTGCAGATTATAAAGGTTATGAGAGAATGATTTTAAGCACTAAAATTTAATTAGAATCAAAATTTTAAAAAATCAATGCTTTTGCCAGGCTTAGGTATAATAAAATGGCCCTCAGAGAGAACAGTTCTGCTTTTGGCAATACATTATTATAGGTCCTATTTTTATGAGGGGCCTTGGGAATTGGTGAAATAATTGGTTTAATAATGCTTGATATGATTTCTTTTTAGGCAGGGAAATCTGTGAAAATTTTGGCCAGTGACATACACGTGGAAGGATAACGTGAGATTCCCCAGGGGCTTCCTTGCACAAGGAGGGCCTTTCATTTTCCTGTGGCGGGATCTCGGCTGTGACGGCTGAAGCTCAACAGCTGTCTCCTGACCGTAAGGATTCAGACCAGATATGGGGCAGGCGGAGGGTTAGAAAGAGCCTGACCCTAACCCTACCACTTCAGGACTGTCTACCTCCAGACTTCTTTACCGTGGTAAAGAAAGAAACCTCTACCTTGTTAAAACCACTTCTTTGGGTTTTCAGTTCTGTATAGCTGATTCCCATCGTAATAGATGCAGTATTTTAATATGAATTGAGACTGTACTGTCTCTGAAAATAATGTTTGTCTTTTAATTTTCCATGTGTATGTGCATGTGTGTCTGTGCATGCTAGGTCCACACATGAAAGGAAGTATTCTACGATTTCACTTATATAAGGTACCTAGAGCGGTTACATTTACAGAGATAGAAAGTAGGGTATTGGTTGCCAGGGCTTAGGGGGAGGGGGAGTGGGGAGTGATTGTTTAGTGGGTACAAAGTTTCAGTTTGGGATGATGACGAAGTTCCGGAGATGAATGGCGGTGGTGGTTGCACAGCAACGTGAACACCCTTAGTTTCATGGAACCGTACACTTAAAATGGCTGAAATGGTAATTGTCATGTTATGTATATTTTACCACAATAAAAGGAAGAGTTTATCTATGTAATTAAAAAATGGATCTCTGTGGGTATTAAATCACTATAGTCCCATATGCACTACTGCTTTTGTATAACTAAGCCAGAAAAAAATTCTGTAGCTTAAACTGATGTTATCCTGCCTATCACTTAGAAGTTCTACTCTATTATTATTAAAAGAGAACTTTTAGATTTATTTGAGTCGTTACCAGTTATGCGTGTGCATACATGGTAATTAGTTAAGATATTACTAAAACTTATTAACATTCAGAGTCTCAATATTTGAATGCACTTTTTTGCTCATTTGTTGATTTAGGGTTTTCCCTACACTTTATTTTCCTCTAAGACATCAAAAGCACCGGTCTTACAGTATTTCTTAAGTGCTATTTTATGGAGAATGTTCTTCAAAATTACTGACACCGACATGCAGGTCTGTCACCTAACCTGAGCAATGATGAAGTTCATCTCAATTTCAGAGATGTTAAAATATGAAAGAAAAGAGCAAGACATACTTAGAATCCATTGGATATGTTTAAGTGAGGTAACAGTTCTATCTAAAAATGTTATTAATTTTTTCTTTAAAATTTTTTCCAATTATTGAATTTTGTTTTCCAATTACAGTTTACATTCAATATTATTTTATATTAATTTTAGGTGTACATCATAGCAGTTAGATAATTATATACATTACAAAGTGACCCCCTCACCTTGATATTTCAAGTACTCACCTGGTGCATTACTTAGTTAGGGCAATATTTTGACTGTATTCCCTATGTTGTACTTTACATCCCATGGCTACTTTGTAACTACCAATCTATACTTCTTAATACGTTCACCTTTTCACCCAGCCCCTGAAAGACCCTCCGTTCTGGAAACAACCAGATTGTTCTCTGTATCTATGAGTCTGTTTCTAGTCTGTTTGTTCTTTTATTTTGTTCTTTAGATTCCACATATAAGTGAAACCATATGGTATTTGTCTTTCTCTGTCTGACTTATTTCATTTAGTATAATACCATATAGGTCCATCAATGTTTTTGCAAATGATGAGATTTCATATTTTTTTAGAGCTAAGTAATATTCCACTGTATATATGCATCACTTCTTTATCCACTCATCTATTGATGGCCACTTGGGTTGCTTCCAGACCTTTGCTATTATAAATAATGCTGCAATGAAGAGATGAGTGCATATATTTTTCTTCTTTTTTGGTTCCATATTTCTTTTATTACTATTTTTAATTTAAAAACATTTTCAATTTCAGTTTACAGTCAAAATTATTTTGTATTAATTTCAGGTATACAGTATAGTGATTAGACAATCGTATACAGGGATGGGCAAAAGTAAGTTTATAGTTGTGTAGGTTTACAGTTGTAATGTAGGTTTACAATAATTAACAAATTATGAAACAAGAATATACTCTGCTTAGCATACTCACATTGTAAATCTACTCTGTCCACCCCTGTACTTTACAAAATGCTGCCCCTGATATTTCCAGTACCCACCTGGCACCATATGTAGTTAATTACAATAGTATTGACTATAGTTCTTATACTGTACTTTATATTCCCATGACTGTTTTATAACTACCAATCTGTACTTCTCAATCCCTTCATTTTTCTACCCTGTCCCCAACCTCTTCCACTCTGACAACTATCAGTCTGATATCTGTATCTATGAGTGTGTGTCTTTTTTGTTTGTTTGTTTATTATGTTCTTTCCTATGTTCTATATAGATTCCACATATAGTATTTGTACTTTTGACTGACTTATTTCACTTAGCATAAAACCCTGTACGTCCATCCATGCTGTCACAAATGGTAAGATTTTGTTCTTTTTTATGGCCATAGTATTCCATTGTATATATGTACCACAGGTTTTTATTTTGAATTAGTGTTTTAGATTTTTTTGGATATATTCTCAGAAGTGGGATCACTGGGTCATAAGGCAGTTCTATTTTTAATTTTTTTGAGGAAACTCAATACTGTTTTCCACAGTGGCTGCACCGGTCTGCATTCCCACCAACAGGCCACAAGGGTTCCCTTTTCTCCACAGCCTCACCAACATGTTTTTGGTTGATTTATCCATGATGGCCATTCTGACAGGTGTGAGGTGATATCTCATTGTGGTTTTAATTTGCATTTCTCTGATGATTAGTGATGTTGAACATTTTTTCATATGTTTATTAGCTATCTGTAAGTTGTCTTCAGAGGAGCACCAATCCCAGTCCATTGCCCAGTTTTTATTTTATCTTATTTATTTTATTTCATTTTATTTATTTTTATTGTTGTTCAATTTAGTTGTCCCCATTTTCTCCCCCCCATTACTCTCCTGCCCTACCCACCACCCACCTCCCACACTCAATCCTCCTCCCACTCTGTTGTCCTTGTCCCTGGGTCCTTTATACATGTTCTTTGACTTGGCCCTTCCCCATCTTTCCCCCATTATCCCCTCCCCCACCGCCTCTGGTTACTGTAAGTTTGTTCTTTATTTCCATGTCTCTGGTTCTATTTTGCTCTCTTGTTTGTTTTGTTGATTACGTTCCATTTTTAGGTAAGATCATATGATATTTGTCTTTCAGCACCTGGCTTATTTCACTCAGCATCATAATCTCCAGTTCCATCCATGCTATCATGAAGGGTAGGCCACTGTGGAAAACAGTATGAAATTTCCTCAAAAAACTAAAAATGGAACTGCCTTTTGACCTTGCAATTCCACTGCTGGCATTATACCCTAAGAATCCTGGAAGACCAATTCAAAAGAACCTGTGCAACCCAATGTTCATAGCAGTGTTATTTACAATAGGCGTTGACCATTTTTTAATTGGGTTGTTTGTCTTCCTGGTGTTGAGTTGTTTAAGTTCTTTATAAATTTAAGATATTAACCCTTATTAGATAGTATCATTGGTGAATATGTTCTCCACTTCAGTGGACTGTCTTTTCATTTTGTTGATGGTTTCCTTTGCTGTGTAAAACCTTTTTAATTTGATTTAGTCTCCTATGTTCATTTTTTCATTTGTTTCCCATGCCTGGGGAGACATATCAGAAAAATATTGCTAACGGAGATGTCAGAGATTTTACTGTCTATGTTTTCTTCTAAGAATTTTATGGTATCGAGTCTTATTGTTTAAGTCTTTAATCATTTTGAGTTTATTGTTGTATATGGTGTAAAAAGGTGGTATAGTTTCATTGTTTTGCATATATCTGCCCAATTTTTCCAAAACAATTTATCAGATAGACTGTCTTTACCCAATTCTTGACCCCTTTGTCATATATTAATTGACCCTATATGTGTGGGTTTATTTCTGGGCTCTGTATTTTGTTCCATTGATCTATGTGTCTTGTTTTTATGCCAGCACCATGCTGTTTCGATTACTATAGCCTTGTTGTATAGTTTGATATCAGGTAGCATGATTTCTCAAAGTTTGCTCTTCTTTCTCAAGATTGCTGTAGCTATTTGGGGTCTTTTGTGGTTCCATATAAATTTGTAGATTATTTGTTCTAGTTATTTGAAAAATGCTATTGGTATTTTGATAGGAAATGTGTTGAGTGTGTAGATTGTTTTGGGTAGTATGGACATTTAAACAATGTCACTTCTTCTGATTTATAAGCACAAAATATGCTCCCATTTATTTGTAGCATCTTCAATTTATTTCTTCAATGTTTTATGATTTTTCCAATGCAGATATTTTACCTCCTTGTTTAAATTTATTTGCATGTATTTTTTTGATACAATTGTAAATGGGATTTTTAAAGTTTCCCTTTCTGATAGTTCATTATTGGTGTATAAAAATGCAAGAGATTTCTGAATATTTATTTATTTAAAGATTTTATTTATTTATTTTTAGAGAAAAGGGAAGAGAGGGAGGAAAGGAGGGAGAGAAACACTGATCAGTTGTCTCTTGCATGTGCCCCAGTCAGGGACTGGGCCCCTGCAACCCGGGCATGTGCCCGGACTGGGAATCAAACTGGTGACCTTTTGCTTTGCAGGATAATGTCCAACAAACTAAGCCATGCTGGTCAGGGCTGAATATTTATTTTATAATCCTGTTATTGTACTTTACTGAATAATTTATCTGTTTTAGTAGGTTTTTTTTAGTAGAATCTTTAGGGTTTTTTCTGTATAGTATCATGCCATCTACAAATAGTGACATTTGACTTCTTCCTTTTCAGTTTGAAGGCCTTTATTCCTTCTTCTTGTCTGATTGCTCTGGCTAGGACTTCCAGTATTATGTTGAATAAGAGTGCAAAGTGGACATTCTCTTGTTCTTAAGGGGAATGTGTGTAGTTTCCCCTGTGGAGTATGTTAGCTGATGGTCTGTCATATAGGGCCTTTATTATGTTGAGGTATATTACCTGTATCCCACTTTGCTGAGACTTTTTACCATAAATGGGTGCTGGATTTTGTCAAATGCTTTTTTTGCATCTATTGATATTAATATTTTTAACACACTGGAAATTATCTCATTTACATTATAAAATGTTATGAGAATATTAATTTTCATGTAAAACAGATGAGGGGGTACATAGTTTAAAAAAATAATTTTAAAGAATAAATAAACAAAAACAATATTAAGAGCATTCTGGTAGACAAGGTAACCCATGGAGCAATGGAAGACTGAAAATGTACTATGTTCCATTTAAAAAAAATACTATTTACATATTTTATTTACTTTTTAACTGAAGACTGTAGTTTAAGATGAATATCAATTTCCAGGGCATATGAAAACAATTCAGAGAAATTTGGACAAAACTAATTCATGTATTCAGCCAAATATTCCCTTTCCTTCCAGCTTTTCACTCAAATGTCTTACTTTCTATGGGTTTTTGTGAACTTTCCTTTGTGTTCCTGTAGCTGTTCTGAATCTGGCTTGAACACCCCACCCCCAGTTTTGAACATATCCAGCAATTACTCAAGGTTGATGGTTCCAACTTTTCTTAAGATTCAGTCACCCAATTCAAGTCAGCAAATGGGCTACCAATTTAAAGCTCATTTGCAAAGTGGAAAATGTAGCATCCTAGCTATAAATAATCCTTCACATTGCTAACTCAGTATTACAAAGACAGCCAAGTGTACATTTGAGGTTATTTTCTGGTGAGTTTGACAGACTGGGATTTTATTATCTTTGGCGTATAATCATCAGGGACTAATATATATGAGAGGATGTACAAAGATCTTTATTATAGGGAATTTGAATAAGTGAAGCAATCCAGTTTAATATTGGGTGACTTTTAAGTAAAGCTAAATGTCTAAAAGCTTTGATTTTTAATGGGATATTGTCTTTGAATTTTTAAGTGATCTTCTGTGGAACTATGGCTTTGACCGACCTTTCAAAATTCTTGCAGCTCGTAAGATAAGGTTTCATTATTATTGTTTTTTAAATAAATGGTAATATAACAATTGATTTTTAGAGATGATGCACGCAGGCATATCAGGGAATCAAGTTTTTTTTTTTTCTGAGTTCAAAAGGAGGAAGAATTTCTATTTAAAGATCTATTCAACTTCTATCTTTATAACGTGCATGAAACAAAAGTTTTTCTTCTTTAGTAACAAAATCCTGTTTTGAAACCATATTCAGAATATTTGAACATCTTCATAAATAGAGGGAAACTGTTTTCTAATTTTTATATGTGAGCGTAATGGTATATAAGATACACTTATCAATCACACTGAGAAATTTTGATTGGGGAGGATAAAATGTATCCCCCACTGGAATTAGAACTGACAAAATGTGGAAGTATATAGTGGCAGGTGTCAGCTCACTTTGTTCCTCTCCTTCCTTCCATCCAATCCGGCCAGCTGGACTTCTTGGAACTCAGGGCTTCAGAGGGGAATCTTTTTCTGAATTTGGGGGGATCACTCCTCTAGGACTTAGTGATCTGGGTTGTCACCACTTTGTATAGGCTCTCTGTGTTCCAGGCTATGTATGTAAAGTTGGTGACTGAGCCTGTCACCTTGGAACAAAAGATTTGGCATGATACTGTGGAAGTCTGTAAACTTTCAGTAACCATAATTCTAAACATGACTTAGGATGTACTAAGAGGTGTCTCAGAGAGTCCCCTGAGTTTCAGACATAGTCCATCCTACCAAGAGCGTGCAGCAGTAACGCAACTTCCCCTTGTTAGTAAATACCAATCACCAGGCCAGTACAGTAGTCCCTACTCCTCCCTTGTTTTTTGCTTATTGGTTCATTAGCACGCAGAAGCTGAAATGGCTAGTTGGTAGTGTTAACTTCTACTTCACTGGGACCATTGTCGTATTCCGTGTTGGAAGCATTCATTTTTGGGGACTGAGACTTCTAAACCAACAGAGCGTAAAGTTGTAGATATTGGAAGAAAACATTATTTTGCTGATAAATGTGCAACTTGGGGAAGGCTCAGTAGGGCAAACTCATCCCTGGTCCGCTTGGCTTCATCTCTTCTGGCAGTTGAGGCTGATGGCTGACTGCGGAGACTAACACAGCTGAAGCTCTTGCTGGAACATGCCTTTTCATGTGGCTGCTTGGCTTCCTCACAGGCTGGTGGCTGGGTGCCCAGGGTGAGCGTCACGGGAGTGAAAGCGCCAGATGGAAGTTGTACCCTCTCTTTGATTTAGCTGTGGAAGTCACAAAGCACTTTTTCCCATACTTGATTGGTCAAGTAGTCACAAGCTCCAATTCAGTGGGAGGGATCCTAGACTCTACCTCTCAGCGGGGAGAGTGTCAGTCCCATTGCGTTACTCTCATAGTGGTTTTAGATTCTCTCATTTCAAAATTTATTTCTGTATTTCTAAATTGCCAAATTGCTTTTTGAGAAAAGTTAAAGTGGTTTGGTTCCTTTTACTCCTCCAGCAAGACATACTGTTTTGACTGTTTCTGACTCTGCATTTTTGCTACTTGTGTTACACGTTTTTGTACTTCTTCTAATTTGATAGTGAAAATATTTGTTTTAATTTAATTTGTATATAAGATTATTAATGCAGGTAGTTATTGCTTTATATGTTTGTCACTTCTCTGAATTGTTTGCTGTCCACTAACCTATCAGAGTCAGAATTTTCTTATTTTTTGTTATCAGTTCCTTAAAGTTAATGCTGTCAGTCCTTTTTTTGTCAGATTTTCTTCGGTAAATATTTTCCCAGTATTTAAAAAATTTGATTTATGAAAGTAGGTTTTGTACAAAAGTTTCTAGTTTTTATGTAGCCTTACCTATTAGTCTTACCATTTTTTTATCCTTTCATCTAAGAATCTTTTCAGATTTATTTTCTAATTCATTTGTTAATTTTCTCTAGTGTCGAATTTACTTTTTAATTTGGCTTTAAATTGGCAGTCTTCATCTTGAGTTTTTCTCATCTATTTTCAATTTCACAGAGATAGCATCCCCTGGAATATTATAGATTACATTAATATTACACTTAATAAAATATTCTTATTCCTTAATACTATTTCTGAGCCAAGTAGATTTTGTAATTCTTTAGAAGAAGGTTGGTTGTCTTCTACCAAACCCTGTTCTTCTTTTTTTTTCCAGAATCCTTTCCTGTACCCCATAATTTTTCCTTATTTGGCTCATTATTTTAGAGAGGGTATAAGTTTGCCCAATATTGTTTTATAATTTGTAAAATTATCTACAAGTCAAGTTGTAATGTTAAATAGATCAGAGACATCCAACACCTTTCCCTGTAATTCCTACCCCAGATCCAAGTTATGATGATAACGTAACTATGGAAGAAGCTATCACCAAATCCCTGCTGGAGCCTAGGGGCCTCGGAAAACAGGAGAGTCAGGACCAAGATGTTCACCTCTGGGCTACGGCCACAGGTCAAATCATCAGGAAACTTTGCACCTGTCCTCTCACCTATGTTGGGTCTGTTTCTGTGTTGGGTGGGGTCCTTTGTACCCAGAGCAAACTACAGGGGTTGTCTACATTACTGAAGAAAGTCAGTGTCACAAGCATGCACTAGTGACCTAGATGAAAATTGGACAAAAAAATGACTTCAAGTGGGCTTGGAATTTGAAAGATGAAGTCAGTGGTAATGTTGGATTCTTAATGAGTGAGGGCAGCTGTAAACCACCACAAGCCCTTACAGATATTATATGCAGAGAGCATAGCAAAGCCCTCAACGTTTTGGCATGTCAGGAGCACCATCCTCAACAGTGAAGGATATGATAAACAAATATATAGGGATAGACAGATGGAGAGAGATATTTATGTTTTAATAAATGAGTCAGTAGTATTCTTAGCTAATTCTGCCCATACTAACTTATTACAAAGGTTAACATAAAAGTGTGAAAATTTTTACAAAGCTTAAAAATCATTATATATAGTTTATTCGAGCAATAATCCCCTCAGAATTGGTTATTACCACTATTAATGACTTGCTAGTTAGAGTGTTAATGGCCCATGGCAAAAGACTGCTGGTAATGACTGATTTCAAAGGGATTATAGCTTAATTAATGGCACTCCACCTATCCTTAGTCATTTTTGTAACTATCATTTTTATTGCCTATTTCAGGACCCTGAACCTAGTTTATTACATTTGGAAGAACGTCACCAAGGCAGATAAAATATGTTTCTGATTGTGGTCAGTTTGTTATGTGTAGGCATTTCACTAAATTATTCCAATATTTCTTTGTCCCTTGTTAGTAAAATGTCACCTGTGATTTCTGGGTGGGGTACAAGAATATAACTTAAAATTGACGTACTTATTTTTAGGAGGAAAAAAGTCTAAAATATTTCTGAATTAGTGGATACATTTTTGCACATTTCCAATTTGGTCTGGGGAATAAATGGGATAAAGAAAGCCGATGATAAAATGAGGCATTTTCTTTTGAGAACCTTCTTCGCCTATGCAGAGAACACTGAATTATGAGTCATGCAACCTGGATTTTGGTTTCAGCTTAGCCTTAGTGTAGTTATCTAATTATGATTTTCTGATTTACCCTTTCATCATTTGTAAAATTAGATTATTGGACTAGATATCATCAGTTATTCAAAGCTATTAAATTTTTAAAATCATAAATCACCGTTTAAAAGGGGAGAAACAAAGTTTTATATTCGAACTATAGAAAAAATCTTTTTGTTTTTAGTAAACCCCATAGGATATTCACATTATTCCTTAAACTAAATACGGTCATTTTGGATATTGCTCAAAGTAAATGGGCTACCTTCTAAGGTTTGGAAAAGGAAAGTATATATTTTTTAATAGTGTTAAATTTTGTGGACTTTGGCCCAGCTCAGTTTCTAACTGGTGGTGTGATTTAGTACCAATATCATGAATTATTTTATATCACGTGAGGAGATCAAACCTGGTGTGAATCAGGACACCCGACAACAGAAAAAACCATTGAAATTTACTTTTCCGCAAAAGCTATTTACATAGCTGAACTTAATTAAGTTTTGAAACCATATGCTTCATGTTGTATAATTGGGAACATGACTTAGAATACTTGACTCTGAAAGACTTTTAGCTCATCCTCTAAGTCAGTTGTTCTCAAAGTGTGGTCTGGGGATTCTGAGGGCTCAGAGAGTTTTCCAGGGGGTTCATGAAGTTAAACCCATTTATTCGTATGAGAATATTAAGAAGTTGTTTGCCTTTTTAATTCCAGTTCTGTCACAAGAGTAAAGTGGAGTTTTCCAGAGGTTTTATGGCAGGTGATACCGTTGTATAAATGCAATGTGCTGGTATTTGGGAGATCGGCACAGCCCAGTGAGTCGGCATTTTCCAAATAACCAACGCATGACGTTACAAAATTATGCACAGAGAAGGGATTCTTTCAAAGGGCAAGACAGACCAATAGATGTAGCAGAATATGAAGATTATTGGTATAGTGTTGGATTTCATTTTGCAACTAACAAATTAAAAAACTAATATTTGTTGAATTTTGGTATAGCGTCATAGATGAACTTCACAATTATCTGAAAAACTTCTTAAAATAATCTTTCCTTTCCAAGTACATATGTGTGAAAGTCTGGATTTTCTTCATATACTTCAATTAAAAAGATGCTGCAACAGAGTGGAAGCAGAAACAGATATAAAAATACAGCTGTGTTCTATTGAGCCAGACATTAAAATGATTAACAAAAATGTAAAATAACGTTACATTTCTCACAAATTTTTTGAGAAAATATAGTGATTATTTTAATAAAAATGTTATTTATGTTACTATTTCATGGGTTTATTATTGTTATTTAAAAACAACAATTTTTTTAAATTTCTATTTTAATTTCTAACATGGTGAGTATTGATAAAATGATTCACACAAACAAAAACTCTTTGAGATTCTTAATAATTTTTACCCGTATCAAATGATTCTGAGACTAAATATTTTGAGAATTGCTACTATAAGTCAATTACATTTCTAAAGAACTACTTGCTGCCATTGTGAACTTTAAAAATGTACTCCAGACCCTAAGACAATTTCGAAGGATGACTTCCAAAAAGGTTCTGAGAGGTGACACATAAGTGGAATGAACATTTGGCTTCCTAAGATAAATATTTAAGTGGGTAAACTTATTTGGATATAGAATTCTGGTATGTTTAATTAAAAAATCATTCTTGTAGCAGGTAGACTCACATCTTTTAGGTTGTCACTGGAAAGTAGAAGAAGCAGCATATAAAAGAAAAACTGGCTCGCCTGAAAATAGATGAAACAGACAATTAAAAGTCATGTGACCTTGCTACTTCTGGAAACAGAGATGGTAAGTCCTGAAATTGGACCCTCGTGCTTCTGGAGCCTTGGATTGCTCTGGGTCTTGAGCCCTGACTCTGTACTGTGAACAGAAGAGCTTCCTGATCTTCCGTAGAGAAGGGATGTGATCTTGAGAATGCCTCACAGCAGTCTCCAGGGGGTGTAGCATATGCAGTAAGATTTAGTGTTCATCTCACAGAGCAGAGGAACTATGGGAGGGCACAGTAGGAGCAAACCATGCCACGACTTATTTTCTCTTCCCTTTAAAATACTGAATCATCTGTACACTTGAACATAAGACAGTGGCTCCAAACTGGACTCCCACAGATGTGAGGCAAACTCTGTAAAGAGCTCCATGATCTTGATATTAAAATCAGCTTCTGGAAAGAGGAAAAAGGGTCAGAGTTTTAAGTTTCCTATTTACTTTCAGTCTGTGTGTAATTGCAAATGATGAAAGAGAAGATCCAATTCGTCATTCACCACACAAATCAGCCGTTGCTGGAATCCTGCAGAGAGATTTATCTCCTTTTTCTGTGTTTCGGCATTTAAACAGAACGAGAAGGTAATTAAACAATGCAAGAAGTTCATGCTAAGATACCAATCACATAATATATGTTATGCATCTGTCGGATGTTTGAATTTTAAAAGGGGTTTGAAGTGGGTATCCAACTAGAGTAAACAATCTGGGAAAGTTTTTTCAATAAAGGAATGAATAACAGCAAAGTGCTAGGCAAAGTGCTGTTCAAAGACTCGGTGCTATTTTCCAAGGTCATTCACATTACATGATATAGGGAAAGGCCTAGTACTAAAACAAAAGTGGAAAAATATTAAAACAGAAAAAACCTACTGATAAAATTAGCCACCCTCCCCCTACCTATCCATAGCCGATTCTAAATTTTCCTCTAACTTTATAGGTATTTTCTTTCATGCTCTAGTGCAGTGCCCAAGCCTGATTACACATGAGAACTACTAGGAGAACATTTAAAATTTTTATTAGGACATAATAAATTTTAATAGTAAAAAATGTTCAAATGGTTCAGAATAGCATTAAATATAATATAAAATTCTGCTATACCGCTTTCATTTCCCACAGATATCTGCCTTTACTTATTCTTCTCTCCCTTTCTTCCTCCCTCCCTCCCTCCCCCTCTCCCTCCCTTCCTTCCTTCCTTCCTTCCTTCCTTCCTTCCTTCCTTCCTTCCTTCCTTCCTCTTTTCCTCATCAAATATTTATTAAGCACCTAAAGGCACTGCTATAATTATAGGGACAAAATGAACAATACAGACAAGGTCCTTGCCTAATGGGGCTTATTATAACTTTGGAAATAAACAAATAAAATGATATTATCAGATAGAAAGTGTGAAGAGTTACAGAAAAAAAAAAGAGTATAATGGACATGAAGTGACTGTGAATGGAAGGAGCTAATTTAGCTAGAACCTTGAAATATTTCAGTTTTATTTTTTCCTTATGGTTGCTGCCATATTCTGAGTGATAACACTTGTAAGCCCATTTCTTGATTTAATATCTTTAGTCATCTGTTGATTCCTCATATGAATGTTGAGGTATTTACCTCTTGTCATGGTTCCCTACTCTAGTAAACCTCTCCCAAGTTTTGTCAGGTATATTATACTTTATTCTTTTTTTGTTTCCCTTTGTAACTTGAACCTCCATTCTTATTTGGGCCATCTGTACAATCTCTTTTGACTCGGGGAAGGATTATAAAACCTTATCTTCCTGGGCTGTACTCTAGGTGTACAAAATGAGTTTCTCTGAAGTGAAACTTGGAATCTATGTTTAAAATCTATATTTATAAGTCAAACAGAGAAAGACATCATATGATTTCACTTACATGTGAAATCTAAAGAGCAAGATAAATTTAAAAAATAGAACCAGACTTATAGATATGGAGGAAGACTGACAGTTGTCAGAGGGGGAGGAGGGTTGGGGAGCTGGGTGAAGAACAATGAAAGGATTTAGCAGAGCAAATTGGTAATTGCAGAATAGTCACAGTGTTGTAGATTACAGCATAGGGAATATAGGCAATGATACCGTGATAATTACGTATTGGGCCAGGAAGGTATTGGAAACATTGGGGGGACCAGTCTGTAAAGTACATGATATTCTAACCACAGTGCTGCACATCTGAAACTAATCCAGGATAATATTAAATGTGAACTATAATTGAAAAATGAACAAAATCTATATTTAAAAACAGCAGCTCTGGTAACCATTGCAGTAGGCTGTGTCTTCTTTCCCTCTAGAAACTGAGTAGACCTATTCTTCATGCTCTCAGTGTTTCTCAGACTTCTGCACCTCACCCAGTTCATAGGTATGCAAATGAAATAAATATTTACTATATATTTTTAAATTTTTATATATTTAAAATATATTTTTGTTTTAAATGGAGTGTGTGTATATATATACATATGTGTGTGTGTGTGTGTATGTGTGTGTGTGTGTGTGTATGGCTTTAAGTGAAGATGTACATAAAATATAAGATACATACCATCACGGCAGAGTAACACCAAGCTAAGTGGCTAATGTGCTCTTGTGGAGAGTAAGACCCTTTTGGGATAAGTAGGTGAGAACTTTGCACAGTTGGAGGTGGTAAAGAGCTCAACTCAAGTACCATTGTCAGCCATGGTTTTTTTAGCTCAATCACAGAAAGACTCTGGTTGATGCTGAGAAAAAAAATGAATTTGTTAAAAGGATTTGGGGCAGCTCATGCCATCACCTGGGAGCCTGGCAGTGAGATAGAAGCCTGTGCAGAGGCCAGGAATGTTTTCTGGAATCACACAGCAGAGCTGATCTTGTCAGGACAGAGCCCAGATTCTGCAAGCTTATGTCATAGACCCAGCTGACATCTGGCCCTCCCCAGGGCAGCCAGCACTGCGCCATCATTTACCCCGGCTACTCTCTGTTACTACCTGTAACCGCCACCACTTCAGAGTGGTCCCTCCAGTTCTGTGCTGTTTGCATCACTAGCTACAGATTTAGTCCAGGCAGGTGTGTCTGGGTAGCAGAGCTTGGATCTCTTCCCACACCCAGCTGCTATGAAGACTGGGAAGACAAATGCCTGTTATTGTCAGCTTCTCTACCGGGATTTATAAAGTAGGCAATTTCCAAATGTAAGAAGATTCAGAAGCAGGTTGGCCAAATATCAATTATGGTGACCCAGTGTTAAAGGAGGACCAGGTTAGTAGTGTGATGACTATGGATGCAATTCAGATATTTCACGAGGGCTGCCAAATATTCTAGTGCGTGAAAGTGTGCCTTGAGCCCTCGAAGGTTGAGAACCATTCCTGTGATCTGTATACCTAGCCTTAACCTTCTCCTTAAGCCAGAGCTCTAACTATAAATACCTGGAAATAGGGGCTGTGCCTTCTCTTGGCCTGATGTGTCACTCACATGGCATTTGTCAAAAACTAAAAATAAAAAAATAAAAAAACTCTTACCCTGTAGCTGAATATTTTGAATCTGTGTGTCTGCATGTGTGCATGTGTGTGCGCGTGCGTGCGCGTGTGTGCATGTGTGTGTGTGTGTGTGTGGTGAAAGAAAGATTGTGTCTGTTCAGAAGATGCATTAGTTTCCTAGGGTTGCCATACAAAATACCACAGGCTGGGTCATTTAAACAACAGAAATTTGTTTTCTAAAAGTTTGGAGCCTAGAAATCCCAGATTAGTGTATAAGTAGATTTGTTTTTTTTCTGCAGCCTCTCTCCTTGGCTTGTGGATGACCACCTTCTTGTGAGTCCTCACTTGGTCTTTCCTCTGTGCCTGCTGTCTCTGTGTGTCCTAATCCCTTCCTACAGGACACCAATTAAATTAGATTAAGACCCACCCATCTGGCCTCATTTAACCTTAATTTTAACCCCTTTAAAGACCCTTCTGCCAATACAGCCACATTCTGAGTTACTGGTGGTCAGGGCTTCAACATATGAATTTGAGAGGCTGCAGGGCAGGGATGGGGGACACAATTTAGCCCATAACGAAGGAACAGAGAGCAGCACTGGAGGAATCATTGAGATGACCTGGTCCAAACCTGACATTCTGGTGAGCCAGCATTCATTCACTTTTCTCACAACAGCAGCTTGGTTTTTCTCTACATGACCAACTCTGCCCCACTCTCTTCAGGGGGAATTGTTGACACCCTCAGTTTCATGAATTTACATGAGCTTCTCCTTGCTCTGGGGATTAATCCACTGAGTAGCATGTGATCATATCAGAGCAATGCGATGCAAAGAGACAGGTTTGGATATTAGTAAAGAAGGCAGGTAGGTGCTCTTTCTGCTGGGACTGCAAGGAGTGGGGACTATGCGAGCCCAGGCCAGGGATCACCATGTGGTGCCAGAGATTGGAGCTAATACAGCTGAAAGCATTGTTCAAGTTCTTGGAAAAACTGAACCCAATGTGAGACTGATGCCTAGGCTTCCCAATAATGAGCTCCCTCTTCTGCTTTAGCCAGTTTGTATTGGATTTTCTGCCATACCCAAGACATCTGAAATATGTCTATCCTGTTAAGATATAAATGCTTTCATTTTAGAGAAGAATAAAGAGAGATGAGAAGAGATGAGTGTCCAAGGACCCCAGTGGAGAAACCTTGACTTGTGATCACTTGCTCTTTCCAGATTTTTGAATAACCCATAGTATAGTTCCTTGTTCATTAAACTCAATTTCAGTGAATGAAAGAATACATTTAATCTTAATTTAAATATTTTAGTTTAGCTCTTTGTAAAAAAGCAGTGTTTCACAATTGATATCTCTATATTTCTAACATTACAGAAGTGATTTCAAAATACCCCTTATCAAGGTAGAGTTAAGCTCTTTTCAATGTAAAGTAGGCTGATTTTGGATCCACTCTAGTGAGATGGTTTAATTAGTAGGCCCATCCTACTCACCTTGTGTACTCAATGCAAATTAATGACCCTCAGCTTGCACCTTCCCTTGGCGTCTCCAGGCTCCTGAAGCACGTGTATCCTATCTCTCAGCCCACACCTTGCACTTGCACAAATGATTAAGTACTGAGAGAGCTCATTTCTCCTAAGTGGAGCTGCAGTGCTATTTCTGAAGGAAAATATGTGGGTGAACCAGCACTTACCCAAACTGAATGTATCTAAATTTCAAATATCTTCTATATATATACTATTTATTCACTAATGTAAAAAAAAAAAAAATGAAGAGGATGCTGGCTTAGATAAAAACAAAACAAAAATTAGGTCATCACCACAAAGGGGTGAGAATTAGGAGAGGCTTTATATTTATGTACAGCCTTTCCCCACCACCCCAAACAGAACAAAGAGAAATTAAAGAATATTTAGCAATCATCAATAGGACTGCTGTTTTAATTTAGCTTTATGAGTATGTCTAGAAATTTACCGTCTTGCACATGGTTTTATCAGTCTACCTTTCCTCCAAGGAGATAAAAAGAAATGAAATCTGCATTCTTTCTAACTCCCTTGACATAAATTATTACTTACCCTAAGCAAGATGACTGATGATTTCTAAAGCTCTTTTAATTATATGCTAAACTGATTAGTGGCTGAAGGGAAGTCCTTTTAGAGCAGTGAACTGGGATTTTTCTAAGAATACCTGTGTGTTGAGTGAGAGGGGGTGGTGAGGAGAGGTGTATTCTACTGTAGGAACAGTGAACATGAACACGGTCTATACTGTATCAGCCACCAGTACCTCAATAACCAATTGGAGCTTCGCAAAATTTTTTCTAGAGTAATTTTTTCACCATTATCTGCAGTGATATTAAAAGAAATGACCAGAGGAGGCTTATTCAAATATTCAGCACTTCAAGCAAAAATATATCCTCCTGACTCCTATATGAAAAATAAACTAATGGGTTCAGATGAGGAATTTTAAATATGGCAGGCATTTTTCCAAGCAGAAGGACTTAAATGGACTTCAATAAAAACACAGAGTGAAGAATCGAGAGTTATTTTGATAATTTATATCTCTAAAAGGAAATATGTTAGAAATTAAAGTAGGAGCTACTTTTCGAAATTTCATTGTCTCTAGAGGATTGTCTGCTTTAAAATTTTTTTATTTGATAACACTGGCTTGTTTTTGAGGCTTTCCTCAAAACTCAAGCCCTTTATTCATAAAAGGGGTCATAAAAGGGGTTCTTTCTGAAGTCAGGACAGTGATAGAGTGGACAGTAGGAAAAAGGGGAAATCCCAGAATGTTGTCAAGTACAATTAATTTTGTGTTATCAATAAAGCAAAATACTTGCTATTAACAAAATAGCTGATAAATGCTGTGGTAGGTTTCTAAATATCTTTCCTCAAGATTTCAGCCCCTTGATTATTCAGTTAAACACTAATGTAGGCACTGCTAGGAAGAGACTTTGCAGAGTTAAGGTTACTAATAAGCTGATCTTAAAATAGGGAGATTATCCTGGGCTGTTTGGGTGGAGCGTATCTAATGACATGAGCCTTGAAAGGCAGAGGAGGAAAATAAGGCTTGGGGAAATTTTTGGAGGTGATGGATAGGTTTACGGCATAGATTGTGGTAATGTTTTCATGGGCATATAATTATGCCCAAATTTATCAAGTTGTATACTTTAATTATGTAGAGCTTTTTGTATGTCAGAAAAGGTTAGGGGAAGCGGAGAAGGAAGGAAAGTAGGAGAGTTAGAGAAATGTGGTGGAAGAGGACATAACAGAAAAGAGAAGCAGAAAAGGGGATGTCGGAGAGCTTAGAGGGGTGAGGACTCGACCTTTGAGGATGGAGGACCAGGGTCAAGGGCCAAGGAGTGTGTGCAGTCTCCAGAAGCTGAGAAAGACTCCCTATCCCCAAAAGCAGCAGGAAATGGAGACCTTACTTCTGTAGCATCATGGAGCTGAATTCTGCTGACATTACAAATGAATTTGGAAGCTTATTTGTCCCCCGAGCCTCCAGAAAGAAGCAAGTCCCTGTTTACACCCTGATCTTGACCTGTGATACCCTATTTGGGCAGAAACCGGCCTAACCAGCCTGGACGTGCGACCTAAAGATACTGTGATAAGGAAGTTGTATTGTCTTAAGCTACTAAGTTTATGGAAACTGGTTACAGCAGTTATAGAAAATGAATACAAATGCAAAGGAACTTAATATGAAACAGAATTTATTTTCCACTCCTACCACATTGGAGATACTCAAAGAATGTCCTTAATACATTCTGATGTAAGAAAACCTAAAACAAAGTAAACATTCCAAGCACAAAGATAAAGCTGGACTTTCTTTGTATTCTCAGGGTAAAAAAATTTCTACCTATTAAGCAAGAAAAATATATATTTAAGAAAATATTTTTCTCCAAAGATCTTGCTTCTTGAATGGGGATTATTGTTGTTGGGGCGGCGAAGGAGGCGATGCATTGCAGGGAGCTCAGGGTGCCGGTGCTCCTGGATCTGAGGGTCACTGTCCCGGGCCAGCTGAGGAGGGAGCGGGGCTCTGAATCCCACAGAGCCTGTCCTGGGGTTGTCACGGAATCGGGAATAAACATGTGTCGTTGCAAACACTTCTCTGTTTGCCAGGGGAGGGGACATGGCTCTTCCCTCTAGGGGAGAAGGCCCTGAATCCCGTGTCTAAAGGCTTTTATTGAGAACCAAATGCACAGGGGTATGGATGCAAAGCTCATCAATCAATATCAAAAGGCTATGTTTACAGACAACAAATAGAGATCAGAGATAACAATTGGAGGAACACAAGGGATCTGCCTCGGGTCAGGGTCTATGAATAATGTAAATCTCCTTCCCAGAATGAGCCAGTTATCATAGCTTATGAGGGAAGACAAAGCGTGCTTAGAGGAACTTACTTCTAGGCTTGATTGTCCCTTGGAACCACCCAATCCAGTTTAGGGCTGTGCCTGCCTTTAGTATTTTTTCAAGCCTGAGCAGGCTGGTGGGGCAGAGCCACACGAGATAAGGAGACTTCTTTCTGTTAGAATGAGGACCCTAGCCGTATCCAAGCTGAACTGAGGGGTGTGGGCCTTTTTGCCCTTCTCTGTGCCCCCTAAGTCCTTGTCCCCCTGCCCATTCTGTCTGATGTCTGTCTTAGGTCGTCTCTACTTGCGAGAGAACTTACCTGTCATCAACAACCGACCATCACAGGGCCAAGCAGGGTGATGTGAGGGAGGAAGAGGCTGCGCCCCTGCCAGGGGGACAGGTTTTGTCTTCTAAGTGGCCTGTTTTCCCAAGGCCTCCTTGATTATTTCCAGCCTTGGGTCTCTCTCACCTGTTGGCGAGGCTACAGTCCCTGAAACCACGTGGGGCATTTCGCAACAGATTATGACAATTATTTCAGAAGAAAAAACTCAAAACACTAGTTCCCTATTTCATTTTCCTTGTAGTCTCTGCTGCACTCATATTTTATTTTCAGAAGGAATAACCAGCTACCATGGTTTTGCATCCTGGAGAATACGATTAAGAGATTTTTTTTTCTTTTTTTGAATCTTAGATTTAAATCCTGATTCTGTTGCTTTTTGGCTAAGTAGGTCTGGGAAATGTAGCTTTTCCATATCTTGGCTCTTATGGCTAGGGTGAGGTTAAAAATTCTTATTTTGAATTGTACACAGAATTGTTGAAATAAAAGAAATGATGCATGTATTCAAATAGTGCTTGGCACACAGTAGGCTTTTGTCAAAGAATAGTAATTAGTTTTAGTCTAAGTGAGTAGTTTCCTTGATAATTGAATCTTACTCTAGATTGTAGTCCAGTTTACGTTGCCCAGTTGGGAAGAATACTTTCCACATGCTGGTAAGCACATGCTGGTAGTTTTAAAGTCTAGTAATATAGTTTTCACTTTGCTTTATTGTGTATGTCTGTGTGCACATGTGCTTTGTTTTTCCTGTACCAGGAATGCCAAAAAAATGTGAAGAAAAAAAAAAATCCATCCTCAATGGACAAGCAGCCAAGTCCCCAGGCTACAGTGCTTGCAGTCTCAAGAGAGACTAATCATGAATGAATGCCAGCATAATTTTCCAGGCCCCTAAGATTTGGCTTGTTCTGATAAATTTTAGATAAGCATCTGCACTTTTGGTGGCCCATCCAAATCCAATCCACACACCCAGCCCAGAGAGTGTCATCCATCACCACACTGGCACCAGTGAGAATTTGCCCTGATGGGGATTTATTGCAGGAAATAAACCTTTTCTGTAAAATGATTTGTTTCAAATCCAGGCATCTTTCCCACTGCTGAAAACTCCAGTGAAGAAAAGCACAGCCTTATGACGTTCCACCGTGTGTTTTAATTGGGCTCTCTCGCAATCACTGACTTACACGTTCCAGTGCGTTGTGGAGGAGATAAAGGGGAAACGTGATTCAGCCTTAGGGAGGATTTCATAAGGAAATGGGAAATTTATTCAGAATTATTGATCAGTACCTATCCTGAGCACATTATACTCAGCCGTTTTCTTAGTTCATGCATTCATAGACGTTTCTTTCTTCCCTCATTTCTCTATTCTTTCTTGAAGTTTCATTATTTCATAACCTTTAGGTGATATTTTAGCTTTCCTGACTCGTAACAGTCTTTGAAAATATATTCTGTATAATCTCAGTGTTTATATGTTCTCCTCCTCTGTCATTTTCATCGTTGATGGCTGTCTCTCCTGGCTTTTTTCCCCAGGAGGAGTTGAGTAGTCTTTTGGTCTTCAAGCGAGTGCATAGGGGACCTGTGGGATCTGTGTCTTGAGGTTCTTGAGAGGAATCTTTTGTCAAGGGACACTTGGCAGTTTGGAATTATTTTTGAAGCTACTGGACGCTTATTTTTAAAAATGTGGGGTATATTAATTTTCTATTTGTGTTGTAACAAATTACCACAAATTAGGTGGCTTGAAACACCACACATTTAGCCCTGGCCAGGTGACTCAGTTGATTGGAGCATGGTCCTGTGCACCAAGTTGTGGGTTTGATCCCCAGTCAGGGCACCTACAGGAGGCAACTGGTCCATGTTTCTCTCTCATATCAATCTCTTTCTCTAAAATCAATAAACATATCCTTGGGTGAGTATAAAAAAACCCCACACATTTATTTTCATTCTTTTATAGTTCTGGAGGTCAGAGGTCTTAAATCAGTTTCACAGGGCTCAAATCAAGGTGTTGGCAGAGCCAGGCTACTCCTAGAGGCTCTAGGGAAAAATCCGTTTCCTGCCTTTTCCAGCCTCTGGTGGCTACTGGCATTCCTTGCCCTGTGGCCCTGTCATTCCAAATCTCTGCCTCCATGGTCACATTGCCTTTTCCTCTCCTGTCTATAATCAAATCTCCCTCTGTCTCCCTCTTATAAGGACACATGTGATTGCACTTAGGAGCCATCTGGATAATCCAGGATAATCTCCTCACCCCAAGATCCTTAACTTAATCTCATCTACAGAGACCTTTTTTCCCCATAGGAGGTAACTTTCGCAGGTCCCAGGATTAGGACCTGGATATCTCTGGCGGCCATTTTCAGCCTACCACAGGGGAATAAAAACCCTAACACCTAGCTTTTCAGTTTTCTAACTTCAAGATAGTAGCTGTGATTCTCTTTTATATTCATTTATCATATTACTGATTCACACATAAAAGAGTTCCATAGAAAAGCTCATAGATTAAATGAGTAAAAACATAGAAAAATTAATGAAGGTGTTTTAGTACCTACCATACAGTTATCAGACATGCAACAAATGTTTTTCTCTGTACTTTGCTTGTTGGCTCCCTTTCTTTTTCATTTCCATCATTCTTCCATTTCATCTTTCTCTGTTTTATCAGCATCCATCAATTTCCTCCTCTCTCCCTCCCTTCCTTTTCACCTTCCTTCTGTCCTTCTAGCTACATATGTACTTAGCCTATAAAATAGATGGATGGAAATAAAGTATACCTGGTTGCTACTGGTCATTTTCACTGGTAATTTAGATTATTGGCATATCCAACTAGGGGAATATAAATTAATATTGTGGGCAAACAACTCAATTAGATATGAAAAATTCAGTCAGCTGCCTAGAGGTGTTCATACTTTTGAAGGCTTATCTGGGTACAAAAGACCTCTCCAGATGATTGTTTAAAATTTTATTCATCAGGGTGTTGGGCAGATAGCTTTCAATTTGCCCTTGTGAATTCCTCATTGATGATGATGAATAGGACAATTTCTGAAACTCAAATTAAAAGTAAACAGAGTAGGGCCTCTCATGTGTAACCAATGAGTTGTGGCCAATTATGATATCAGGACATTCGTGTCCTTCAGTGTTACCAGGTGCAGCTGGTAGTGTGAGGTCAGGACGTAGC
The DNA here is from genome assembly GCF_021234165.1 of Pteronotus mesoamericanus. Lineage (NCBI taxonomy): Eukaryota > Metazoa > Chordata > Mammalia > Chiroptera > Mormoopidae > Pteronotus > Pteronotus mesoamericanus. Next base: position 10,969,904 of record NW_026555310.1, read on the forward strand.
AATAGAATCAGTGTATTAGTATTACATACTACTAATTTCAATGCAGTGTACTATGTCCAGTTTTAAATTATCCATGCTCACTGGGGAGACAGGCGGCATGAAGGAACAAAAACAAGGTAATAGTAATAATGAAAAATACAGAGGATATTGCTTTGAGTATCCTCTGCCATTTAACCAGAGCTAAAAGATGAGGAGAATGGGCCACATTATCTATTCTTTCCTTTGGAAATTCTGGTGGAGATTTTAGCAAGCACAGAGGGTTCCAGAGCGATGAGTGGGCGATGGGGCAGTCCTTCTGCCATTTTCCCTGTCTGCAACTGGAATCTTTTATCTAACTGAAGTATATAAGAGAGGAACCTCTTTAAGGTTAATTTAAGGTCTCTAGTCCAGCATAGATTCTAGCTTTGCTGGTTCCAAGTGACTTCTGAGTGTTCCTGTCCCCGCCTGAACCACGGCCAAGATGAGGGGCTCTGTAGGTTCTCACTGTTAGTTCCATGGATGAGAGGAGGCAGAGTATTTGATCTCTTGAGGATATCTCAAAGTTCAGTCAATGCCATTGTAAACATGAATTCTCTGATATGCCACCCGTTTTCATTGTAAAACTTTGAATCTATGATTAGATGCCACAAATTTGCTTTTGAATCATGAATTGATTTTCATATTGTTGAGCAGCTTATGGGGGCCTATGGTTAAGCTTGAATTTTCAAGCTCTCATCTAGATTTTATGTTTCTGTGAATGTTTTAGGTATTCTCTATCCAAATTCTACTCTCTTTTCATGATTTAACCGAATATATTTCTTGAAGCCTTATGTGGTATCTCATGATGGAGATTTGTGTTCTTCTCTGATGGTCACCTTGTTCTACCATTTAATGGATAATTAGTATAAAGGACCTTTTTTGGGGTAGCTTTTATTTTATTTCAGTAAGCTATTCTTTCTTTTATTATTATTTTCACTGTTTTATATTTGTGTATCAGGCTGCATTAATAGAGGTTCAGAACAACAGAGAATATTATCTTGTCAGAAGCTGGACTTGGGATATTTGTCTAGTTTGAGGCCCTTCCTGAGGGACATTGATAAAGTAGATCATGTGCAAAGGATGATGATGCCAGAAGGGCACAGAGCCTGGGAACGATGATGGGAAAAGAGCCATGAAAAGATCTGAGGTTGTTCAGCCCGGCGTAGCAGTACCTAAAGTATGTTCCCGTGGAACTCCGTTTCCCCAACAATTCCGATGTTGATTTTTTATGTTATTGTTTGTTTGATGGTTCATCTTTCATATTAGACTTTAAGCTCTGGGATGTCAAGAATTATTTCTATTTTGTCTACTGTAATGTTTCTGGCAAATAAAACAATGCCTGGAGCACAATAGATGCTTAATGGATATTTATTAAATGAGTGAATGAATAGATAAAATTTCTACGGAACTCTAAACCTGTGTGATGTCAGTAGGGTGGCATTGTGAAAAAATCCGATTTCTATGGGCAAATAGATATGGAAAGTGCTTGGTACAATACAGTTAGATGGGTTTCCTTACTGCTGGAATCCTCAGAGCTTTCAAAAAGTAAAAAATGTATTTTTAGCACCAGATTAGAATATACTCTATATTCTAAGTGTGTTTCACCATGGAATTTCTTCCCTTGCCTCCCTTGCTCCCCATGAAATATCCTAGGGGGAAGGTACCAATAAAAAGGACAGGGAATATGATAGGGAGCTTTCAATACTTTGACAGCTATTATTTGTAGAAGAAGACACAAAAAGGATCCGTGAATAGAAATTGTAAGGGTGTTTTTCTTTAATTTAGTATAAAGATGCTATTAAAAATCAAAGCAGTACAAAAATGAGTAGACAGGCTCCACAGTAATAAACTATCTCTCTCTCTGTTTAAGCAACTTTGAGCAGAATCTCAATTTTCCTGAGTGGCAGGAATTGAATTATCCATCAACTAGAAGATTGTATTAGGTCCTTCAGAGCCAGAATTGTTTGCAGGTTCCTTGCCACGAAACCATTGTTATCTTTTCAACACCCATATCCCTTCACCCAGGGCTTTGTTTCTAGTAGACATTTAACAAGCATTTACATTTTACTTTTTTGGTCTGTAGGTTCTTACAGAATTTAAACTATTGTAATGGACACATATTGGGTATAACATAGAAAACTTCCATATGCAAACTAGTTTTCTTATAATCATAAAAGAAACATTAATAAGAAACCTGTCTTGTGGAAATACACAGAAATGGCAGAAATGTACAATTTAATGGTGCGGTATAATTGCTGATGCTATCTTACTGTATTTCTTGCTCCACAGCCCCAAATTCAGAATTCTCACTCCATTTTCCTGGTGGACTTTTACTTATAACAAATGAGTTGTAATCATTTGGATGACTTTGTTGTGAAGTTTGAAAGCACAGTAAATGACTCAGACATCATAAGCTAATTATCTGCAACTGTTAGATTGAATTTAGAGGGATATTCTTTTATCTGGCTCTTGCTGTTTATGTGTTTCTGGGACTTGGCTTGCCATCTGGCCAAACAATAGCATGTTGAGAAGCTAGGAAATACACAGAGGTTGAGCTCTTTGGTGTTAAAATCAGGCTAGTGCTGTGTTCTTCAGATTTTTTATATTACTATTCTTACCTCAGGTTTTCCCCTCTGCTGTTGCTGTGTGCAGCCACCAACTAATTTTTATTAAATTATCCAGAGATGGTTTCTATTACATGCTTGTAAATGACCAACAACTAACACAATGTATTTAGGTGAAGAACCTGGATATTAAGGGCATGAAGAAATAAGAGCTTAGAGCAGAGCTATACAGGAGACCTGGAAAGTAAGCCACATATGTAATTTTAAAATTTCTAGGAGCCACATTGAAAAATATTTTTAAAAGAGGTGAAATTAATTTTACTAATATATTTAACTCAATATATCCAACATAGTGTTATTTCAACATATGGTCAAAATAGTTATTAATGATGTTACATTCCTTTTTTTTTTAAATGAAGACTTTAAAATGCAGCATGTTTCATACTTATGGCATATCTCAATTCTTAACTTTTCATCAGAGATAATTGATCTCTGTTCATAAAATGTACAGTTAAAAAAATTGATTTACTTACCTAAGTTGTTCCAAGTTATTAAAAAAATTTTCAGTGACCAAATTGAACACCAAACATAATTTAAATTCATTCCCTCAGTCACATTAGCCATATTTCAAAGGCCACCCTCTTGGATGCCACAGGGTTAGCATTTCTAATGGACCCTCCAACAAGTGGAAAACCTAGACCTCTCTGAACTCAGGCTCCTCCTCTGCCACCCCACGCTCCACCACGCTTTACTGTGTGGGTCGGGATCCAGCCTGGAAAAACAGAATACCTTGTAAACTCATTACACAGGTGTTAACGAGCTGAAAGAGCAAAAAGGGAACATTTGATGTAATAACAGGAAAACAGCTATCACCCTTGGTACTAAGGGAAAATAAAGGAAAGATGTAGAATCATCAGAAACCAGGAGCTTGGAATGTAAGGCCCACGCAGGTGCTGTTCAGATTTCTGCTGCCCTAACTATGAAGGAGCCTGAGGAGGCTGATCTGGGAGTGTCACAAGACACTGGGCCCGGGGGCCCGCCACCCCAGCTGGAAGTGACTCTGACAGGAACCTGACAAATAGGAAAGAAGTCCTTTTTACTTCTTCCCATCTTCTAATTTCACTCTCTGTCTCATATTATCAGGACCTGATATGAAAACAGTTTGTAGAATCCATCTTCAGAAGGGTAGACTTAGAGTGGAGAGTAAAAACAGGTAAATAACCGGCGTAGAAGGGTTGAAATGCTCACCGTTCCAATCGTGCAAGCAGCCCTTAACTCAACCTGGGTGGTCTCTTCAGTTCAACCAGAGGGCCCTGGCTGTGGTGTTGCTCTTGGATTTGGTGGTGCCCAATCAGAGTCCATTGGGAAGAAGACTTCTTGTGTTCATTTAAGTTTTGAAAGTAACTCTAGCTTTCAATTGGATTGTTTCAAACTTCCCTGACTTTGATCAATGGGCCTCAGTGAGCGGTTACGTTGCTCTGCCAGACCTTGTATAGCTAATTCTAATTTAGTGGCAGCTTTATTTTTCAAATGGTACCAGATGCATATTCACTATGACCCACAGCCTCTATGGATTTTGCTGCACCTTCCTACAAATGGGCATAAAGGGGATTATCAGTCTTCAATGGTCCTTTTCATGGGAGAGGGAAATCACATTTTCTACTCTTCAAAAATGAGTTTGCAAAGTGAACACAATTGTGTCTTTATCCCTAACGCGTAGGCTGGTACAGAGCACCCTAAAGAGGTTTTCAATGTATCTCCCATATTCAAAGGGTGAGAGTCTAATGTAGTTGCACTTTTCTTTGAAAGGGAGATAAATGCAGGGGAGCTGCTCTAATGGAGGTTGCACAACGAAGCAAAATACTATGGGTGAGCAAATTACAAGGAAGCACCTGTCTATATGCCTCAACTCGAAGGCCTTATATCCCCATTTACATTCCAAGGCAAGTGGGATTATTTCTGTAAGAAAGATATATTTGTAGAATTAATGCTGCATATGTTTGAACTCTTTCCAAAACAATGCATTCATCAATGCTTAAAACATTTTGAAAGCTCAGTGTAATAGGAGGCGCATTAGCCATTTCCTGGCAGTGTGATGTGCTTGTGTTTGGGTTACAGTTCAGTTCTTGGCTTCCTCATCACACAGCAGTTGGAATGAGTCTTTGAATTAGCATGAAATGACACGGTTTATTTTGTTTCGTCGATTTGGTCTTTCCAAAGCTGGTGCTCATTTCTCCTGAGCCTGTTGTGAACATTCAACTCTGATAGGCTGGAGAGGAAGAAAGCAGAAATCCTGATGGTAGTTTTGACACTGGGTTTCTCATTAAGTAAGAAAACGGCCAATTCCCCTGCTACCCTCCCTTCCTGCCACAAAATAAAAATCAAACCATGGCAAGAATCCACACAGAAGAATAAACGCTCATTAAAGGGAATCCTTTGTATTTGATTTTAGTTGCTCCCTCCCCCACCTCAGTCCAAAAAGGTAGAAAGACAGAATTGGATTTTTTATGTTTTCTGGCTTTGCCTATGATTTTACCAAATAAAGCCCACATACGTGCATTAAAATATCCCCCTTTGGGATGCGGAGCTAATCAAGACATAAATTACTGGGAAGTTAATGAATGCAGACCCTTTAGTATTTGACACCCGAGCCTTTACTCTTTAATTTGGAATCCTCATAACACTCAGAATCCCTTCCTTCAAGCAAGTCCCTGGCAGATGTTTTATTGTTTCTGTTGTTTCTCCTCTGGGGCTGTACATTAGGTTAAAATATCACAAATAGTTGCTATTATAGTGTGAGTCACAGAAGCTATAATTCTTTGTGACAGCCAAAGGAAATGTAACATATTTAGGAAACCCTGTCACTGATGCTAACACTCAGATCTTCAGGCAAATGTTTAGTGACTGGCTCAGCAAGCTGTACAAACTTTGCTATCTACCAAACAAAAGGTTACTCCTAGGGAACTATAAATATTCGATAAAAGGTCTCTAGACCACGATGGGGTCTGTTTCCTCTCTTTACCCTCTAATCTGCAATCCTAAGATGTATATCATATTTGTGACAAATCAGATAGATCTTCTTTCTCTTCTGTTCATGTTTGTATATCTAGTTATGTTATTTCCTGCCAACATTCATGACATTGGACTAAGCAATCTTTCATGTTTTAATCTAATGTTTGTATAGGCATTTGAGTCCTTCAAAATACTTTAGGATATGGTCATTGGGAATAGAATCAGTGCTGCTAGGATTACTCAATTACTCGCTAGTGATCTCATGGCCAAGTCATTCATTTTATATATCCAGCAAATTATAAATTCCCCAAGTGAATTTTCCACTTTATCAAACATACACACATGATATTATCTATCTAACTCGGTTTCTCAACTTGGCATTGTTGACATTTTGGGCTGGATAATTCTTTGTTGTGGGGGATGTCCCGTGCATTGCAGGCTGTTTAACAGCCTCCCTGGGCTCCACCCATTAGATACCAGTGGCATCCAGCCGTTGTGACAGCCAAAAATGTGCCCGAGATACGTATTGACAAATGTTCGCAGGAAGGCAAAATCATCCCCAGGTGAAAACCACTGGTTGAACTCTATGTCCTCCCTTACTTCCCTTCCCAGTCTCCAAACTAATGATTTCAAGTAAATACATATAATTCCTCATCCTTTCTTATAGGTCAAATGTACAGTTCTCAATAGTGTTTAAAAAGGTCTCACACACATATTCATGTTTTCCTGCATGAAAGCTGCAGGGGATATTGTGTGGGTACTGACTGCATTCTGTGGGCACCTCTTCCAGACTAAGTCACAGCATTTAAACATGGCTGGGGACTGATATTGTTTTGAAAATTAAAAGAATCAACATTCCTTTGTGGATCACACCTCATTTAGAGCTCTCATATTATTTTGTTTGCCATTTTCTTTCTTCAGTTTTTAAAAATAATAATAATAATAAAGAAACACTAGGGAAGTAAAAAAGATAAAAATTAAAATGGCCCGAATCCCACCATTCAGAAATAACAATTATTAACAACGTAGTTATGTTTCTCCCAGTCTTTTTCTGTGATTTTTATTTAGTGCTTTAAAAAATTTAATGTCATATCATAAACATTTTCCTTATATAAACATTTATAAGCATTATTTTAATGACTTCCCTTGTGGAAAATAGACCACGGTCTAATAATTTAAGTAAGACATTGCGTATAAGAACAGCATGACAGGAAGGAAGAAGAAAAGGCAGTTCAGGAGCCGGCAGCCAGGCAACTGCCACACCCAGTGCCCCGACTCGTCAAACGTTCAGGCTTTTTTTCACACCCAAGTGCAACATAAAACTTTATCCAAGGTTGCTATGTGATGAGCGGGGGAGGTAAGGTCAGGAAGGCGAGAAGACAGTCACATGGGGGAAGATGAGACCTCTCATACTCAGCAGGGGAAAGGAAGGGGAACTTGGTAATGAAAAGTTAGCCAACCTGAAGCAGGCTGCATACAAAGGATGCATTTTTGAAAGTGATCGCTGAGGTTTTCCTATAAAACATTCAAGTGGTGGCTTTTTTTTCCCCCCTCAAATGACTTATGAGTAGCAGCACTGACTTATTATGAAGGGGCTGGTTTCTTTTTCATTGTGGATTGTTCCATTTTGTGGAATAACTCATTTTACTTTTTCTAGTCTTAAATAATGGATCCATTGATTCAACCAGTGCTGTGGATCCCCTGCCAAAAGTAAGGCTCTGCGCTGGGCACCAGGGCAGAAGCGTGAGCACTGAAGACAAGGTCCCAGCTCTCATGGAGCTCAGGGGTCACCTGGGGGATCAGACAATCCCCAAGTAAACAAAATAGTGAATGTGATTTGTTCATGTCTCATGACTGAATGGAAGAATGTGTCTTCTTTGCAGATTTTAATTTTAATAGGATATTGGCTTTTTACATCTCTGTCCAGTTCTTTCTTGTCTTAGATCACTCATTTTTCATGATGGTTCCTCTAATTTTATAGGTGCAATGTCTCTAGGTAAGAATACATGTCAGATATTATTTTGATTTTTTGTTTTAGAACTTACTGCAGAGGGAATCAGATTCCAGAGTTCTCTTCTTTTGTGTTTATCTTTTGAATTTTGGAACTTTTTTGTGGGCCTCATGACTCTCTCCTCATTCTTACCAGAAAGTCTATGACTGTCCTCTTATTTGCTTTTTAAAATTACTTTTTAATTTTATTCTATTTTGTTTATATATTTAATAGACTTTATTTTATATAATTATATATTTTGTTTTAATTTATATATAATAAAGGTCACCAAATTTAAGATATGATTTGATGAGTTTTGACAAATATATATGATTGTATAACCACAACTGCATTCATGATATAAAACATGCTCATTATTCCAAAAATTTTTCTAGTGTAATCTTTTCAGTAAGTCCTTTCTCCCTTCACCTGGCAACCTATGGTCTGCCTTTTGTCATTATGAATTTGCTTTACCTAGAAATTTATACAAATAGAATCATACAACATAGAGCCTCATGAGCCTCGTTTCTTTCTCTCAGGCTAATTCATCTGAGATTTATTCATGTTGTGCAAAGCAGTAGCTTGTTTCTTTTTGTTGCTGAGTAGTATTCTATTGTGTGGATGTGCAACAATTTGTTTATCTACTCACCAGTTAATAGCATTTAGTGTTTCCAGTTATTGGCTATTATAAATAAAGCTGCTACGAACATTTGAATACAAGCCTTTGTGTGAAAATATATTTTCATTTCTCTTGTATTACGGCAGCAAAATAATGGTCCCCAAAGATGCCCATCCCCTAATCCTAGAACCTGTGAATATGTTATCTATTAAGGTTGTCAATGGAATTAAGGTTGCTAATGAGCTGACTTTAAATTAGAGACTCTGACCTGGATTTTTCCAGATGGCCTCAATCTAATCACATAAGTTATTAAAAAGGGATACTTTTTTCCAGCTGTTATATAGAACCAGAGAGATGGCAGTTTGAGAAGGACTTGAGCCACCATAACTAGAAGGGGCAAAGAATACCGGCATCCTCCAGAAGCTGGAAAAGGCAAGAACAGAGATTTTCCTTTAGAAATCCCAGAAAGAAACACAGCCTTCTTAACACCTTGATTTTAGCCTAGTGAGACCTGTGCTCAACTTCTGACCTCTAGAACTGACCACGAATAACTCTAGGTTGTTTTAAGCCACTAAATCTGAGGTAATTAGTAACAGCAGTCACATGAGGCCAGTATACAGCCAAATAACTGGAAATGGGATTCCCGGGTCACACAATAAGTGTATGTTTAACTTGATAAGAAACTATCTTAGTGACCTTTCGTTAAGTAGGAATAAGCCAAATATAGACTGATGAATGTTTCTTTACCAATGATTTTTTTTTTTTTATTAAAGAAATACCTCTAGATTCAGAATGCAAAGACATAGTAAGAAGAGGAGACAACCATTCATAGGTTAGCAGCTGTGAATACTGGGGAGTCAGCTGAACCATAGCTGAGAGGTTTTTAAGAGCATGAATATGGACAGTGTTTCCAGAGAAAGATTTCAATGCCTGCTTCTCTGATGGGTGAGCTCAATTGCTATAGAGGCCAGAGCCAGCCAGTGCTAAACCTCTTCATTGTCCTTCCCTTTGTCTTTGAGTTTACCCTCATTTTTGTTGGTGCTGGTGTCAAAAGTACACATCAGCGCCTACTGCCACTTAGTTTCCGGTTGCTCTCTCCAAGGGCTGCTAACAATGGTGGTCATTTTTATCAGTTCACACCTCAGGGACTGCCCTGAATTGAAATTCATCCAGATCCTGGTATATGGATGATAACCATACCTGGTTTGCAATAGGGTGAAGGCTTTTCTCTCTGAACATTCTCTTGTGATTTCTGGGGGAATTTTGAAGAATCTTGGTGTTAAAGAAAAATGATTTATGGCATTTGTTAAGATGGTAGGGAAGACTATTCCAAAATGGGGTTTTGCAATGGGAGAGCGATCAGGCTCAACTCCAAATGCAACAAAGATAAGTGGGCGTTTACAGCCAAGAAGCTGGGTGGGGGGCAGTGGACGGAAAATTACTGAGGAGACATCAGGGGTAAGGGAGGATTCTGGGTAAATGGGCAGGCTGTCAGGGCACCGAGGTTGAGGTTGGAGGATGAGGAATATGATCGGATAGAGAGAATGGGGGATTTTCACTGAACTGACTAAGCAGGCCAGGGACAGAGCGCAAGGTCAGGGGCTAGTTGAGAAGAGGGATCAGAGGAGCCTGACTCAGGTTTGGTTAATAAGAGAGCCTTTGCTTTTGGGTATCTCTGCTCACCTTTGGGTATCAAGCTGCCACCTTAGTGGTAATTATTTTAAAAATGTAGCATCACACCTTAAAGCGGTTTTTGGAAAAGACACTTTTAGCTATTAATTTTAAAAAACCTGAAAGACATGATTTTTTATAGTCAATGTAAAGGAAAATACGATCAGAGAAATATATGTTAGCCAGCTAAAATGAAAACAGTACCCAGTACTTCTAATTCAAACACATGAATTGTGTAAGAAAATTCATTTCGGAGTTGACGTCAATCAGTTCCTATCTGAAAGATGGAGCCCTATAATTTATGAATTTTGCTCACCTGATTCTCCATTTAAAAAAAAAAATAGTGGTTCTCAATTTTATAAGAGGCATTTTTTTTCCTGCACCATGAGTAAATAGAGGAGCCAGGTTTGGAAGGTCCTGTACGTGGTGTGTTCCTAAAAAGGTGTCCGCGTGGCCAGAATTGTCCCTGGGGATGCCTTACCTGCTCTGCAATGTCGCCTGTAATGCAGACTGCCTTTTGAAGTGTGTTAGTGGTCATCATCATCGTTTTGTTTTATTTTCTGAATCTTGTGTGGCAATGACATCCAGATGGACTCTGTTCTCTGGTTGCATTTCTGGAGCACTGATGTATTTGCTGACCTTTATTGTGGGCGTGTTATCTTGCATAAGCAGCACATGCCACACTGCCTAAAGGGATGGCAGGCTGGGCCCTGGCCATACACGAAGCATGGCAGAATTCCAACAGCCCATCTGTGGACAGACTTCATGCTTTCAAGTATCTGACTATTTTCACACCTAATAAATCATCAGTGAGAGAATCACATCACATAAATCTTTCAGTGGTTATCTGATGCTTTTAGGAGAATGACCACAATCTTGTTTTTTATTTTTAAAAATATTTATTTATTTTATAATCATCACCTGAGGACACATTTTATTGATTTCAGAGAGAGAGAGAGAGAAACATCCACATGAGAGAGATACGGGTTGCCTCCCGTATGTGCCCTGACTGGGTGTGGAACCCTCAAGCTAAGCTTGCACCAACTGGGGTACCAAACCCACACTCTTTTGGCCTTTGGGGTGATACTCCATCTGACTGAGCTGCCCAGCCAGGGCAAATGACCACGATTTTTACCCTGACCTGCAATGCTCTCTATATGTTAGGGTGGTGACTACTAATACCATTTTTTTCTTCAAGGGAGGATTTTAGAAATACTTCCTTTACCTATCTCTTCATACCTATGCTTGATATTTTCTCCCTTTTGCTCTAGCCATCTAGCCAGTGATTTCTAAACCAAGAGCATGACAAGGTCCCATGGGCCTTCTGATTGGTTTCCAAAGAGGCTGAAGAGAAGTAACACTGGTGTGTACTGGAGAATTTTTTGAGCCCATTATACCTATCTTCCAAAACACCTCTCAGAGTAAAATACACAGTGTTCCTTAACCCCTACATTTTTCCAGCCCTTATTGGAGACTTCAGCTGAGTTTGGTAGGCATCCAGGCTACATTTTGGTGGTGACATACAGGAAAGAAATTGTGGGCCGGTACTCTGCTTTCCCTTACCTGGTACTTCGTGTTCGAACCCAGTGAATGCTGAAGTTCAGTCACATTCCTCTCTGCAGAATGCAGTCAATTAGTGATCACATATGCTGATTGTACACAATAGACTATCCTTTTCCTTTAACTTAAAAAAGATATTAAACATTTTCCAAAGTTTCTAAAATATAAATTAACTAATGGGATGACGAGTGATAATTGAGTTCATGGGTTCTAAGCCAGATAAGCGCCACAAATTTTTCAGTGCTTTTATGTTAATTAAATTATTTTCCCATTAGGATTGCTTGCTATTTACAAAGACTTATTAATGTACCATGCTCTTTGTCCCCACACCTCCTTTTAAATTCCTGCAACTTGAATCTCTTAGTAAATCAATCCTAAGCCCTGAAACAGTCCTTATTTTTTATTATTTTATAATACTAAATTCTCCTGAAATAAACTGGCAAATAATCTTATTTGATATTATCTTATTTTTTGAACTGAAGATGTTATTTGGAAGTAAAAAAAAGCCAAAGTGCATTAAAAAATAGACAAAAATCTATTCTTTTATCACCAGTTTCTTGGGGAAACTTATCTAACATTACTTTTCCTTTTTAGTATGCTTGTTGCGATCCTTTATTTTCTTTTCACACTTGCCACGCTTTCATCCTAGAACAGCACTCCTTCCTTGATTATATTTCTGCGATCCTCTGAGATCTCCGACTCAATTGTGTAGAACATGTGCTGCTGTAAGATTTCATTGAAACATACAAAGAATATGAAATTCTATTTCTTCAAATTCCCTTTAGTACATAACATTTTTGGTGAGTTTCTGATATCTTTATTTAAACTTTTCTCAAACACAGACTTACTTCATTTTCATTTCTATATGTGACACCTTTAGCTGCAATTTTTAATTGGGGTTTTTATATAAAAGGGAGAATGCATAACTTTGTGGTTACTGTTTTCCTTGTTATTTGAAAAATTACAGATATTTTTAGAGGCACTGTTCAATAGCTGAGCAGTATTCTAAGTTTTTGCTTCAACAATTTGAAATAATATTAGAAATGTTGCTAGCATATGTTATCTCCCACCCTGCCTCTCGCACACATACCCCCGCTCTAAGTCAAGGGAACTGCTAGAGGGAGAACAAGGCCAGAAATCTGTGCAGCCAGACTCAAATGTCCTTAATCTGCAGATAATATTGACAGGACAAAACCCATACCTCTAACTCATTCAGTTCTGTATTCATAATCCCCCAGATTTTTATAAGAATGAGACTTGTCCCAATGATACACTTGGGAAGAATGTTGTCAGAAACTGCTTGAACCAGAGACAAGGTCATTGTGTGAAGTGAACATTATTGCTATAAAGATGTTTGCCTTGGGACTAGCCTGAGAAACTTGTGCAATATAGATTCTAAACCACTCCTCTGGACTTTGAGAGATGCCTCATGAGAAAGAACAAAGATGCACCAGGTAGGGATTGGAGTAATTGTGCAAGGAAGGGTCAGGCAATAGGCCACCGGAGCCACTGGGGATGCTGAAATAAAATAGGTTTTTTCAGGGAAAACCTACAGGCTGAGAAGTAGCAGAGAGCACACAACCCCTCAAAATCTCATTATCCCAGTTTATGCTGGACAGGGGTGGACTGTATTAACCGTGGCCAATGTTCCATAGAGAAGAACGCAGGACCTATCTATGATGCTGTACAGATGGGAGGGACTGGAGGAGCAGGTTATACCTATGCCCTGATGAAATCACAGATGCTCCTGATCAAGGAAGTGGCTTTGTTTGAAAGAGTAATCTGGAACCTGTGGACTTCTATCAGTATATTCTTCTCTCGAGGTAACTTGCATCTGTTGAAGCAGCTCTCTCCTAACTACCAAATTGAAGGAGCAAATGAACCTCTAGGTTTATTCAGGTTTTCTCTCCTCTGAGTGATGGCTAGTGAAATGTTAGGACAGAAATTCTTAGGACAAGAAAGAGGAGACAAGATTAATATACAAAGGAAAGAATATAGGGTCAATGACTCTAGGGATGCTGATGAAACCATATAGAATCAAAAAGACTCTCCCACACCAGAGAATGTACATGTTTGTGTGTATCCAACAGTATGCCCATAGACCTGTCCCATGAAAATGTTAAAAAAAAGTATATGACATTACTTTTCTCAGCTCACTCTCAAAACTTTAGGCTCATAGCAGAGAAAAATCAATAAATCATATATATATTTCTTATATATAGAAAAAGAATTTCATATATATAAAAAATATATATATAAATAAAAGAAATAAGGTGCATTGACAACACTGTATACTGGTGAGGATATGGAGCAGCAGGACCTTCATACACTGCTAGTGGGAATGCAAAATAGTGTAGCCATTTTGGAAAATAGTTTAGCGGCTTCTTACAAAACTTTTAACGTATTGTCCAGCAACTGCTCTTCTTGTTATTTACCCAAGGGACTTGAAAAATTAGGTCTCTTGAAAACCTGCCACAGATCTATATAGCAGCCTTATTCATAACTGCAAAAACTTGTAAACAAAGATGCCTTTTTGAAGGTGAGTGGATAAATAAACTGTGGTACATTGAGACAGTGGAATGTTATTTAGTGCTAAAAAGGAATGAGCTATCAAGCCATGAAAAGGCATAGAGAAACCTTAAATGCAGAATACTAAGTCAAAGAAACCAATCAGAAAAGACTGTATACTGTATGATCCCCATTATATGACATCCTGGAAAAAGTAAATCTATGCAGACAGTGAAAAGACCAGTGGTTGCTGGGGGTGGGTGTCAGGGTATGAAAGGCAGAGAACAGCATTTTTAGGGCAGTGAAAAGCCTGTATGATGGCATAATGCAGGACAAATGTCGTTATGTATTTGTCTAAATGTGTAGAGTGTACAACACTATGAGTGAAGTATGATGTAAATTGTGGACTTTGAATAACTATGATATGTCAATGTCGGTTTACCAGTTGTAAACAAATCTGCCACCTGGAGAAGGATGTTGATTATGGGGGAGGCTGTGCATGTGTTGTGACAGGATGTATATGGGAAATCTCTGGACCTTCCTCTCTATTTTTTTGTAAACCTAAAACTACCCTAAAAAGCCTTTGAAGAAAAGGGAAAACATGTGTATAAAAATACGTATAACAATAAAAAAGAAAAATAGATAAAATGGGAAGAGAATGCTATTTTTAATAAAATTATAAATAGAAATAAATGGAATGTACAGCCTCATTCTGCTTCTTTTACCTCCAGAGAAACACATTCAAAATCCTAATTTACCGAGTGCAACCTAGATGCTCCCCTGGGCACAAGTGGCACAGAAACCTGGTTGAGAGAAGCATGTTTGGATCCCTCACAGAACATGGGAAACCTCCTCTTTCTTTACTTTAGTCTTTCTTAAAATGGAATGTGTCGTGACGCTCTGCAGAACCTGAGAGAAGACAAATGCTCTGGTTTCATTTTTGACATGTCTGCAAACACTTGAAGAGCAGCGGAGTTCATTTTGCAGGAGTGAGAAGAGCTGAGGCAGCCCCCGTCCCCACAGAGACTTCGGAAGTGGAGCCGCCGCCTCCCTGTGTTAGCTGCGGCTTCTGGGAGGGCGGCTGGAGGCTCTGGTGGAAACTCTGCTGCGTTTTAGTTTCTCTGTCACAGCCGTAGCCCTTGCTTTTTATAATTTCTTTTATTTTCCTGTACTGTACTTTTGAGAAAAAGAAGTAAAAGCTCCAAAGACAAAAAAAAAAAAAAAAAAAAAAAAGAAAAAAGTACAATGAAGTATGAAAAAGTAGGGGTGGGTTGGAAAAAGGGAATGAAAGGACAGGAGGCAGGTGCTGCATTCTTTAGTCTCCTGGTTTACTATTCTTCCTCTGTGGAACCACAAAGAGAAAAACGTATTAGGTTTCTGAATGCTATGGTATATTGTCTGTCAGAGGCCTTGCCCGTTAAAGAACCAATTAATTTCCAGCTCCTACAGCTCACGAGAATATAAAAATAGGATCTTAGATGGCTTTTGAAATGTTGAATATATTCTCTTCTTAAAAGAAGAGAATTGAAACTGGCTTTTCCTCTTTTCTAAAAGAAAAAAAATGAGCAACGTTTTGGAGCTTTGATGCTTTTCTTTTGGAAGATGTCCCAAGGTGTGTGATTTCAATGTGTATGTATATGTGTGCACACTCATCTAACCATGTGCATATTTGCACACATTGGTGCAGAAGTGGTTTACTGTAGAGTTAGTGCAGACATTTTCTTCTTCCAAGCTAGTCATTGTTTCTTCTCTTCCATGGTCAGATGGATGATTTGAACAGCTTGGAAGGGCAAGGGCAAGAAAAGCTTTGATTTATCTGCTGCTGAACTGATTTAGACAAATGCGGGAAGATGATACATCACTGAATTAGGATGAGCAGGACAATAATGAGAACCTAAAGTGGGTGACAAGTGCACACTAAAATCCATATTACCACTAAACGAGCGGGCCTGCATGTGTACTCTGTGCCTTATTTTATTTGATAGAGTGGTACTTGTCATGTTTCAGAATAGTTTAATGACTGCTTTAGATCTGTAATTAGCAGGGCTCTCATGTGCTCACGAGATGCTGGCATTGGTGAGGGTGAGTTATCCATAAATATGATACGGAAATTCAGACCCTGACCAGGGAACCATACAAGAGAAGAGTCAGGGAAACTTGCGGGGGCAAATATCAATCTGGTTGTAGCAAATTTTAAAGCTATGCCATCACGGTAGTACAGGAGAGATCTAATAAAAAACGTCCCATTTGCCTTCAAAAATGAAAACCAAAGGAAATAGAAGCAATCAAGGAACAAGAGTTGCTCTGTCCTTAAATTTGGTCATATTTATTGAGTCAGATACCTAGATAGTCTGTATTCTTGGGCATTTATTCTTTAAAAATTCCTCCATATGATCCGGTTTAGCAGTGAGTTCCCAAGTAAAATCAAATGGATGATTCACCAAATGTGTTGTACTAAGAAAACAGGTTACAATGAACCCCGAAGGCAACTGTGAAGAGGTGGAAGGATGTCATTACAGGGCAAAACATGGGACTTAACGGTGAGTCTGACGGCCGTTGAGAGGATTTGAGCAGCCAGCCCCAGCCCCACCCGCGCTGTCATTTTCCTGATGGCTCGAGGAAAGTCTTCTCTTTGTTTGCATTTGATAGCAAGATGCCTTTCTATTTCTTCCTTTGCCCATTAAGTCAACATTCAGTTTTTGCTTTAGAGGCCTCAAGGTCAAGCTTTTCCAACACTTTTTCTGATGTATTGAATTCTATGTGAAAGATAAAATTTCAGTCCATTTATTAATATACTTTCCCATTCAAGTGATCCTATGTTATGTATCATATCTTTGGTCTGAGTTTGTCACTTGTTTTCTTCTTGTGCTGAGTGTCACTCTCAGATTGACCAAGCTATTAGAATCTAGAAAGATACTGTTAATTACATAGCTGAAATGAATTTTAAAAGTAAAAAAAACCCCCCACAAAGGCCATAAGTATAAAGAACTCTATGCAAATGACCTTATACAATTATACTTAAAACTAATATACCAGGAAGTTGGTAAATATTACTGTTCCTCAAGGCATTTATAGCAATTACCTAATGTCGTGTGAATATTACTTCAGTTTCTCATACAGTACCTTCATAATTTTCCTACTTGTAAAAGATTCATTGTTAAATGCACTTTTGGGTCACCTTTGATATTTACAAAATGCACGCCTCTGGTTGTTATGGATGGATTCCATTGTGCCTAAATAGACTGATTACTTTTGCCCTGGAGTTTGTGAATGATGAGCTAAAGCTTTGTTTTAGAGACACGTGTAGCTCAGTCAATGGTGGTTTTAGTGAAGTGACCTAAAACGTGACATTCAAACTTCAAATAAGATTCTAGCTTCATCAAGGTTTACAGTCAGGGCTGACCCAAAGCCATATTGTGAAATAGGTAACTTCTTAACTTTTTTCCTTTTTAGATGTCAAATGGCTCTCGGCATCTTCTTGGTTCCTAACGGGGCATTCTCTAGGGTGGCTTTTCCCTTTCACTGTCCCATTTGTTTCCAACTCAAAACTACAATTAACTTTGGGCATCCTTGTGACTCATTTGTTAATCTGATAAATTTGTACTAAATTCTCAATCTTTTATCAAAGGGTTAAATATCAATTATCTTGCTCTTGCAGATCATTGCATATTTTAGCCAATGCCTTCCGTGTCTAAATCCACAGCAGCAAATACTGGTGGGGATTACAGGTCTCAGTGGATCCATAGCGACTTGGGCTCCTGCTGCAAAGCTCCCCAGACTTTATTCTGAAACCTCAGGATTTGTAAATCCAAGTTTTAAAAATACAGTGTGACCTATTTTATTCTTCTGTCTAAATAACCAAAAAATGAGAGCATGCTTTTCATATATAGTTTCCTTCTCCACACTTTTGTATTAAGTATTATAATAGAATGAGTACTGATATGTCCAAATGGTAGACAATTTAAACATACAAGGCATTGTAAAGTGAAAAGTAGAATCTCCTTTTCTCTGGTCTTAGATCCCAGAGGCAACTGTGGTGGGCAGACTTGTTTTTTAGTGTTTCTGGAGGTCCTCTTCGTATGTTGAAATAATACTCTTATGTCTGCTTCCCTCCCAGCTTCCCTTCCTCCCTCCCTTCCTTCCTTCTTTGGTTGTCAAATGATCTTTAATTGAAATATTTTCCTTTGTAGTTTTTAACTGCCCAGGCATTCCACTGCACCATTGCTGATGTTGTCTATGATACCATAAAAGGCGGCCATCAACACTGCAGCCCACAGACCAGGCAGTCCCCAGGATCTCTTTAATGGTTCCAGAGTTCTCTAGCTAGAGATTGGTGCTGCATTTGCTGGGCACTGTTGACAATCGCATCAAAAGTGATGTTTCCACTGTGCTTAATTTTTTTTTTTTTTTTTTTTTGCTCTTTCTCTCTTGAGATGGTTCTTTGAGGGCTTTGATGACCAGGGCATAGGCAGAAGACCCTACTTCAATCTGGGCCTGTCTGTTCTGATGGTCAGTTTCACTGTAATCCTCAGACCATTCCAATCACCAGTTGCTTTGGCAATGCCATCAACCTTTTTTGGAGACGGACTCAGGGGGTTGACCTTGGGTGCCAGGGCAGATGTAACTTCCCAGCGGTGCACCTCAGGTGCCTGACTTTGACCTCACTGGGATTGAACTTCAGAGGCATGGTAGAGGCGGCTGATGTTGGATGAATGTGGATTCTGGACCAACGTTAGTTGTAGCTAAGCATCCCTTGAGTCAAAAGCTGAAAGAGTTAGGTATTTTAAAAGTCTGGTTCCTCCATTGTTTCTAAGATTAGTTGTTCTTTTTGTTCATCTTGGTCTTTGTTTTTCTATTCTGAATTTTCTTGGGTGTTGGATATGCTTTTAGGATTAATTCATTTTCATGAGTGGAGTGGTGTGTTGGTGAGTACAGGTAGCCAAGGTGTATATCTCTGCAAGCAGAAGACCTCTCTTCTGAACAGGTCTGACTGCAGTCTGTGTAGTTGGGGGACCACATCAGTATAATAGATGTCCTTGGGGGTCACCTGAGCAGGGCAACTGGACTCTGGGAATGCGGAGCTTTTGGTCTGCCTTTCCTTTTCCATTGTTTCCCCTCTGTCTCTCTCCTGAAGGTCCAGGGTCATCTTAAACTTTCTTGGCAGATCACATACGTTTTGTGAGAGTTTAGTTCTTGGGCTTCCAGAGTTCAGTTTTGAGGGCAAGATCCTACCTTGGTTTCATTTTGTCACTAATGAGTTTATTCTGTCACATAATAGTTTTCTGTGTTATTTCATGGGAATATGGAGAAAGTGAGTCAAAAGAAGAGTGAGGAAACCTGCTGATTCCGCTTCCCTTGCCTAGTGGGCATTGTGTCTGAACCAAAGAGACTTTTGCATTATACTGACGTCCTCCTCCTAGTAACCGAGGGTGCATGGGGAGTTGGTGTTATAAAAGTGTGTACTGTAGTAGAGCAGTCTATATTGTGCATTGGAAGGAGTAAATTTATCTGGAAAGTTTAATTTTTCTCACCATAATCAGGAAAGAGCCTCAAGAGTAATATAAAGTTAATTGTAGACAATAAGAACTTAAAAAATTCATAATTGAAGTCATTGAATTTTTATTCATCCACACACATATTTAAAAAAAGACATGGATTAACCGACGAGAGATAATGAAAGAAATTGAGTGCCAAGATGAAGTGGCTGCAGCCGCCTTATCTGAGGAACAGATGTCTGAGGCATTTAGCCTCAGGAGAAGAGACTAAGCAGAGATGCGACAGCTGTCTTCAAATGTTTTAACGGGGCATTATTTAGAAGAATAAGTTGTTTTGTATTATATTGCCATACAGCAGTGACTTTGTCTTAATATGAGAAAAATTTTTTTCCCCAGAAAAACCCTTTCTGGAAGGTTACACCCAAGCCCCTCCCACAGGCTTTCCTATTCCACTTTCCCTCTGAGGCACCCACAGTTGAACCCCAGGAATCCTTGAACATAGTTTGATAAGTCAGTGCTATAGGGGACAGAGCAAGGACCAGCAGATAGAAATTCCTCAAGACAGTCTCTACCACTATTCAGGGAATATATTTATAGTGGTGTGTCTCTCTCATTATTCTTGAATAGCTCCACTAGCGTTTAAACTCACAATTCTAAATGAAAATGTTTGAATGCCCACCCTTTGGGAGACATTGGGAGATGTACGGCCTCACTTCTATGTTTCACTCCCTCTTCCTCCAGCCTCCTTAACATTGTGTTTTTTCTTGGGAGTCCCGAAGGAATGTTTCATATGTTCCCATGTGTCTTGGGGTTTAATTAATCTTCCTCTGACACTGTCTTCCTCCAGCGGGTTTGCCATGTCTGCCACGCACACCACTGTGTCTGATGCTGCTTCTGGCCACCACTGCTGGGTCCACCTGGCCCCTCCCCAACAGCGGGTACCCTCGGCTCTTCTGTGAGGATCATTTTGCCATAGAGCTGCTTCTGCAGGGCCACCTCTCTTCCCAGGTGACTTCCAGACTCAACACCTTCTAGCTAGGTACCACAGTCTCCCACTAGATTCCTCCAGGTACCAAAGCAGTCTCATAGTGAATGGGGAAAGAATGCTTGTCCTTGTGTTATACTTGATTAGAGGATTTGTGAACCTGGGCTACCTCTGTCCCAGTGTTATAAAGAATATATAGTGATACCAAGTTGTTAGCTTTTGTTTCAGCCACCTTTTCTTTAGAGAACTTAGATGTGAAACCAAAGATGACAGACATATCCAAGGGACTCATGGCAGGACAGACTCAGAACAACTCCTCCCTTCTGATTAGCACAGCTTTTTTGTTTGTTTGTTTTAAGTGGGTCAAGACTCTCATCCTTGGCTCTGTTTTATGATAAACTTTCTGAGAATCTTCTCAATTACTTATACAAACACATAGTGGGAAGTTTGATCCCATTGGTTTGCCAGATATTTGAATACCTCATATAAAGGTTCTACTACATAAATACAAAAGGAATACATTTAAAAATATATTCAGTATCTCATCACACTTGACACTACAGAGTGTACTGAGAAGGGGAGACCAAGAGTAAAATCATGAGAGAGGGAGATTTATTTTTACACACATGATTTTGCATCTCATTTTGGTGATTCTCTTTATAACATTGACTGGGTGGTTGTGTATTTCTGTGTTTGCTCTGGATTTCAAGAGATAGAATGATTACTTATAGGCATCCTGACAGTGTATCAAGAATACCCAAATACTGGTGCCAGGGTATAATTTGGGTGGGAATATACATGTGGCTTAAATGTAGCAATCACTGAGAGATTGAATTTCACTAACAAAATTTTAATTATATGTGGAATACATTCTCCACATAAGTAAAAAAAAAAAAGTCTTGCAATTTCACATGGATTTAAAAATCATTTCGGGCACTTAGGTTGTATTTGCTTGCAAAGAATTTTTACTAAATAGTAATTAGATGGGTTTGGACTCACCCTGGCTTTGGGAATACTTGCCAGGTCGGTAAGGGCATCGCCCCCTCCCCCGCCCCCACCAACCTCACTGTGCCTCGCAAGCAGAGGCAGCTGTTTCACACAGTATTTCCTGAAACAACTTTCTCTCACACCCCTAACATTTACTCCAGTTATTCACTCTACTCATTCTATGACAAGAAAATATTTTTTGTCACATAATCAACTGCCTGCTATGGAGGGCGGGCCCTGCTCCCTGGGTGAACAAATGTGACGGGGGTGATGAGGCATGTTTGGGAGAGCTGAGAGGGCACAAAATTGCTCTGAATTAAGAAGAGGGAGAGACCAAGAGGAAAAAACCCAGGAGAGACAATGGAGAGAAAGATCTAAAAGGAAATTGGAGTGGAGAGCTACAATTGAGAGGAGATCAAGTCACCCGGAGAAGAGAAGACTTACTTGCAAAGTGTTGCCATTAGAACTTTTGAATTGAGGCTGAAGATTTGGGTTAAGGACTTTGACCACACTCTGTTCATCTTAGCTCAAGCTGCCGAAACAAAGTCTTGCGATAGAAAGAGAGGCACGGAGCTCTCAGAGGTCTCTTAAGGGCACTAATATCATTCAGGAGGGCTCCACCCTGATCACCTAACCTTCTCCCAAAGGTCCCACCTCCTAGTACCACCACCTTAGGGGTTAGGCTTTCAACATATGGGTGAACACAATCCTTCAGTCCATTGCATTACTTCTTTCCCACTGGTAAGAGGACCTCTTTGTGTCCAATGCTGACACTGTATAGAACAAAAGACAGAAGAAAAGAGCTTACAGGAGCCATCAGGCTCACCTCCTGCTACCTTCCCATCCTCAGATCTCTTGCCTTATCTTGCCTCCTAACAGTCCCCTTCCTCCCTTCAAGCTCTGCCCTTCCTGATTCTGTAATATGACACTGAATTTTTTCTTTTTGGTATTTTGTTGTTTTTTGTATCCTTAGCATTTTTAATGAATAAATGAATGGGTATAAATAGCTGATAGAAAAAAATGTGAAGGAAAAGCTGATAGGATTTGTTGACTCAATTAGAAAAATGGGTTAAAGCCTCAATGTGAAGCCTTATATGCTTAGGAAAATGATTACAGCACTAACATAAATAGTAATTTCAGGGAAAGCAACTTATTAGAGATGGTAGGGAGTACAAAATTGAGGAATTCACCTTTTAAAGCTGAATCTGAGAATTGCTGCAAATCTTTAGCAAGGGCTTTCGGAGGTCACCCAGCATCAGCTTTTAATTGATTATCTGGATAAATAAACCATCCATTTGGGTGGGAGTTTTGGCCCTCTCATGATACATGCAATAGACTTTGTGATATGTGACTCGCTAGTCTCAGGCTGACACTCCCATCCCCAGATTTTTACCCCTGCATCATGCTCATTACTTTCCAAACCCCTGCAGGTGGCTGAGCGGAGCAGTCAGAAATGTTTACACAGAGAACTCTTCATTACCTCTGACAGACGCATTTCAGCCTCACAGCTTCCAAGCCCGGCTCCTGGAAGGTTGCCCGGCATTGTTGCCAGATACCATTACCATGGAAACCACAGGCCATCCCAGTAGGGAGAGACACACGAAAGCGAAAGCAGCGTAAAAACAGATTTGTTTTTAGGCTCTGGTCCCTCTGATTTCACACCTGACAGGACCATACATATGTCCTTCTGGGGGTTCAGGGTAAAGCGAACTAGTAGAGTTGGGGTTATTAGTGACTTTGAGGAGCAGAATAACCAGGGGAAATCCCACTCAGAGGGGGGGTATCGCAAGTTACTCTCCAAAGCATAAGCATGTTTTTCTTTTTTCCTCTCAATGTAGAGCTATTGGAGCTGGTACTTCTTTCAGAAAAGAATGATATTTATGTCATTGGACATTGAAAAGATCACTTCAGTGAAAATGGCTTTTCCGTTCCAGGTGTTAACCACACCAAAATTACCTTGCCCCCTTCGACGGCCGGGGGAGGGCAGCACTGGCGATGGGCATAGCCTCACGGAATTTGTCTGTCTCCCCTTGAAGCCAGAGGAGGTATCAGTATTACATCACCCCCTGGGGCTGGGCCGCGGCGACAGCCGGTCCAGGGCAAGCGCTAGCGTTCACGGAGCGGTGCCCCGGATGCGTGCACGGGACTCTGTGTGAACTGTGTCTCTATCAAATATTGTGAGCATGAAGAATGGGAAACTATTGTTAATCACTCAAAGCAAAGT
This sequence comes from Pteronotus mesoamericanus, assembly GCF_021234165.1. Taxonomy (NCBI): domain Eukaryota; kingdom Metazoa; phylum Chordata; class Mammalia; order Chiroptera; family Mormoopidae; genus Pteronotus; species Pteronotus mesoamericanus. Next base: position 10,993,537 of record NW_026555310.1, read on the forward strand.
TTGTCTTCTAATTGGCTCATATTTTTTTTTAAAGGTGGGTTTGGGAAGTGACTTACGAGAACCATACCACTTTAATTTTGAAACTTTAGGGGACGCATTTTAAGAAGCTGATTTTTCTCAGCGTTACTAAGGATCTTTATAAGGACTCCGGGGACTGCTTAAATACTTACTGAGCCATTACTCTGGGGTGGGATGGAAATAGCTGTCCTCTGGCCTCCGCATTCCCGCTGCCTTCTGCGTGCGGGTCAGGCGCCCCCGCCCCAACCCGCAGCCAGCAGCACGGCGCCCCGCGGGCCACGTTCCCGAGGCCGGTAGGTTCGGATCGCGGCCTGTGTGCAACGCCTCCTCCGTCTGCTTCCAGTTCTCATCGGACACTCGGAAGGCAACTATGGGGAGTCTACCCTGAAGTTCCAGATGAGTTAGAGATGGTAGGAAGTACGACACTGAGGAATTCAACTTTTAAGCCTGAATCTGAGAATTCTGAGGGTGGTCAGGAACACCAGTCATCCTTTTGCTCACTTACTGGTTTTTAACCTTCCCCAGAGACAATTCTTATGTTTATTATCATAACCAAAGGTGAAACCTCCCTGAGTGAAGGAATTCACAGTCATGCTATTCCTTGCCTTTCCCTGTCCCCATTCAAAGTCTAGTTTTGCTCCTGTCTTTATCACTGCAATCTGGTCAAGAGATAAGTGTCCGCTATGAGGTAGTTGTCCTGATTCCAGAGGGCACCCTGGACTGTTTGAATGAATCCCAGAGGTGGGGCTTCTGGAGTCTTGGCTTCTCCAGGCTTGGCTTTGGCAGCAGGGTCCCAGGCTTGCCACTAGAGGTTTTCTAGGGTAACGAAGGATTTGTTTTCCTGGCGTTCCTTTATGCGTCCTGCCCCTTTCAGGGCACTCTGACACTGTTTAAATTAGAATTCTTTGTCATTCAGAGCTTCATCTGTATGCCTCCAAACATTTCCACACCCGCCCGAGGACTGTGACACTCTCTCTGCAGTCTGCCCCTTCTCTCCAGCCCATGCCATTATCCCCGGTGACTGCCATTCTTATTTGATGATCTTTTGACCACTGACTATCTCACTTCCTTGGAATAATTGCTTCTAAAAACTTTCATCTCTTTTTCAGATTAATGACTAAGTTTCATCACAAGTGGTTATACCTTGAGCCTTGTCACATATAAAACTGCTTGGCATTTGAAATTTTCAACCCTGAAATCTCTTTTCTGTTTTCTTTTTCTCACTGCAACCAGCTTTTTATCCTCATTTGATACCCCTTCCCATGAGCCTTTGCTATTCTCTCAGGGTCTCCTGTCTACTCTCCTATCTGCATCCATCTGCATCCATGAGGAATCACTCACACAAAACACTCACCAGTGGCTCAGTTCCAATGGCGCTTTGACTTTCAGCTTCTTTTCTTATCCTGCACTCAGCATAGATCTTCTGTCTGTTGGTTGGTTTGTTACCTTTTCGTGTTTAGGGCTACACAATGTGCTGGAGAAAATTATGTAACAGTGGTGACTGTTTAAATTACAAAATATGGTGTCCAAACTCAGGTTGCCTGTCAGGCTGCCTTCCTCCTCATTCTTTCTGTTCCTTCCCTTCTCTCTTGGTTGGACTTTCACAATCTCCTCACCATCCTCCTCTAATCTAGAGTCTCCACTTCTGATATTTTCTTTTTTTCTGGATATACTTTTCCATAATACAAATTGGATCACTCACTTCCCTGCATAAAAATACCTAAGAGCACCCCAAGACCTAAAGTATTAAGTAGAAATCTTTTAGGGTTATAGTTACGAGTCAGGGCCCTGCATTGGTTGGCCCCAGCCTACTTGTCTAGTCTTGTTTCTCCACATTTCCCATAGCCCTCCTCACGCTCTCCCCACCCTCCACACCACACTAAGCCAAACCCCAGTTTCCTCCCAGCATACTCTGAACTCACTGTCATGCTGTCTCACCTTCCTGGAGTCAAAACCTCCTTTTTCCTCCTCATCTGTGGAGTTTGTGTTTTCTAAGTTCCCACTCAAGTGCTGCCTCACTTGAAAAGTCTACTCAGGACATCTGTGTTCCCACAAAAGAGAAGAGTTTCTTCCTTTGAGTGTTCATGCAACTATACATGCTGCTAGAAATGTGCTTACTATACTTGTTAGGTCTGTTTAATACTTGGCATGTTTGCTTTCCTGCTCCGCTGTGAGCTCCTTGAGCTTAGGGATAGTGTATGTGTCATCTTTGTATCCTTGAGAGTTTATCAGTATGGTTGGTATATGGGAGCTACTTGATAAATATTTATTGACTAAGTGATAAATATATATATAATACCTTTTGGCCAATAGAGAAGATATCAGGACTTAAGAACATGGCTCTTCACAATACTAATATAACAGAGAATCTAGATTCACTTGTAATATACCTAAGAATATGCGGCAACTGTGACATAGTGAAAGGAATAGTGCAGACAATGAATAGGTCCTGGAGGAATTCACAGGGAAGGTGTCTTCATCTGCTTGGGCTGCTATAACAAAATACTATAGGCTGGGGAGATTAAACAACAGAAATTAATTTCTTACAATTCTGGAGGCTGTGAGCCTGAGATCAAGGTGTCAGCATGGTTGGGTCCTAGTGAGGGTCCTCTTCCTGGCCTTCCCCCTGTGTTCTCACTTGGTAGAGAGAGGGAAAGAAGAAGCTTTCTGATGTCTCTTCTCATGAGGGCACTAATCCCATCACAAGGGCCCCACCGTCATGACTGCATCTAGCGTTAATTACCTCCCAAGGCCCATCTCCAAATGCCATCATATTGAGACTTAGCACTTCAACAGAAGATTTTTGGGAACACAGTTCAGTCCATAGTGGAAGGGGAGCTTCTGGCACTGCAGATTTGGGAACAGAGGCCTGCCCATGTAGTACCCTCCATTTCAGACAGATCCCATGAAAGCCAGCCTCTCCCGCTATCTCATGTCCCAGAATTGTGTGAAGGAAGATGGTAGCTTCTGTGGATCTCCCAAAGGAGGCATTTCATAAATCGAAGCTTCCATCTCACTTCTCAAGGAATGCTCATTCTCCCATCCTTTTTTGATTAGAATGTGAGCTGTGAAACACAAATTTGTAAAAGAACTAAACAGATGGGCTGTATCTTAATGGCTCCTGGGTTTTTCTTTTTATAATTTAGCAGTTTCCCTCTTCACAATTAAGGAAGGAGAAATTGAGGCTGGCGCCAATAGCTGGGTGAAATATAGAGAAATGTCACCATCCACACCATTGTCTCTATTGCTTACTCTCAAAAATAGAACCAGGGTGGCAATACAAAGGTAGGGGGCTGGTGTCTGTTATTGGAACCACATTCGTACGAGTAGCCTCCTCCTTCTTCTCTTGTCCACCATTATCTACCACTTGCTTAATTTTTCTAAAATGCTCCTTGGGCCATTCCAATGCTAAGTCTTTCATTTGTGATGGTAACAAGGCTCATTTTATTTTTTCTGATTATAAAAGTAATAATTATTATTTTCAGAAAATCTGGAAAATTTGGAAGACCATTAAGAAAAACCAAAATGTCTCACCTTTCTGTCTTCCAGTGGTAACTAGCATTATCCTTTGCTGTATTCCTTGTAGTCTTTTATCTCTGTGGGTATATCTGTGTGCTGTGTTTTCTGAAAATAAGATGGGGCTCAAACTATATACACTACTGTGTATTCTGCTTTTAGACCCTTTCAAAGCGTTCCCCAATGCCTACAGAAAAAGGGAACCCCTCCTTTGTGTATATGTAAAGCCTTGATTACTGTCTCCAACATGCTTTCCTGGCCTTATGCCAACTCTTTCCCATAGCCAGATGGGTTGAGTCATTTGGACCATCCTGTGCACTGTCTCTAGTTCAGTTACTGCTCACCCAGAATGCCCTTCCTATTCTGCTCACTTCCCAGAGACTAGGCATTTTTCAAGCCTAGCCACAGAGCACCCCCTTCCTGAGGTTGCCATGGGAACTAAACTGTAGCTGATTTGCTCCCCTCCAAATTCTTGCAGAGAGCTCCCTCTGCCTTGCATGCTTGTCCCCCAGGTGGCTCAGTCTTCACATCTTTTCAGTCTTTGATCCTCAAAATGAACTTTCTGAGCTTTACAACTCTATTTCCACCCCAAAAGCCCCATTCCAAGCTTCTTTCCTGCTCTATTTATTTACTTTGTGGAGCACTTACCAGTTACCTAATATTTAACATGCTTCAACTTTTCTTTTTTAAAAATTGATCAATGGTCTTTTTATCATCACAAAACTGAAAGCTACATGAAAGCAGGTTTTTTTTTCTTTTGTTTTGTTTACTGCTGCGTCCCATGTTATGTGCTCCATAAATATTCAGAGAAAGATGAAAGAAATTTGTGTTTATCATTTGGAACTCAGGATAAACCACTGTATTTTCCTATAAACATGCACATTACCTTTCCACTAAGAATGTGTGTACATCATGTTATCAAGAATGTAAACTTTTCTAAGGCAAGAACCGATTTCTGTATTTTATTTATCTGTTGTCTTATAAGTCCTTAGTATAGTATCTTATATATAGAAGAAATTCTAGAATGTATGCTTCTTGAGAACAGAGGTCTTTAGTTCTATCACTGATGTACACCAGCCAAGCCCATAGAATGATGCTTGCCACATAGTAGGCACTCAAAACTACTTGCTAAGTGACTATGCCTGAGGAATGAATTGATACTGTTTTTATAAAGGCTTTTCCCTCCTAACTGATTTCAAACATCTCCAGGAAGGAACTCGGTGATTAAATTCCATTATAAAACCATTATTTTCAGCCTTCTTTTAGGGAAACATTTCCCAATGCAAATACTCTGGATTTCTGGTTTTAATAGCAACAGCCAGATGGGTGGAGTCGTTCAGACCTTCCTGTGCTCCATCACTAGTTCTATGACTGCTTACCCAGAACACCTTTCCTATTCTGCCCACTTCCATTTCTTTTTCTCTCACAAACCACCTAGAGCAACAAGGAGAATACAAAAATCAATCAATCAATCAATCCCATAACCTACATTTTCAGAGAAACTTAGAGTCAGAGAAAACCCCATACATTCCATATTAAGAACAAATTTTATCAAAAAAAAAAGCCAGATGTGACACCTAAGCAGAAATTTACAGTGATAACATACTGTTAAATAAGAAAAGTTTAAAAGAGTATCTATAGTATGCTACCTTTCCTTCTAGAAAAGAATGCATAGATATAAGAGTAAGAACAAACACAGGTATTTAACTTTCCGAAGAAAAATCAGAATGAGGAACCAGAAATTAGACTGGTTGGCTACAGGGCGAGAGGAAATGGGGTAGAAAGAAGGGACCATGGGAAGAGGGTAGCTGGCACATTGTGAGTGTATCTTTTTGTACAGCTCAGACTCTTAGAATCATAGTAATAGTTCACACATCTAAGGAGTAACAAACAATAAAACCAAATTATTGTGGCGGGGGCGGGGGGGGGGGACTCAAAATGGAATGCAAGGGTTAACAAGCAAAACAAATACTGTATTGCAAATGAGTAACGTATCAGTCCTGAGGCAGAAAGACAGAAAAGTACTAACCAAAGTGACTGTGGAAAACAATGAACTCAGAGGCCAATGCACTTACCACTGCAGAAAGAACTCTGTATGCATAGTACATTGTCTAATAAAAATAGGTAGATTCCCTGTCACCAGCTGTGTCTAGCAAATATGAAGCTCTTCTATGCATATTCTAGAACTGAATAAATGAGTCAATCAATAGTATATAATGAAAGTTGAGGTTCTTTTTGTTGGAGAAAGGAAGTTATATATTTAAAAAAGGGAAGACTAAAATGAGCCCCTTGGTGTTAGGTTGGAATCAGTATGAACTCATGGTTTTAATTATCCATACAGCTAGGTAAATACCTAAGTATAGAATGTGTGGGTAGGTTAGAATACACACACACACACACAAACACACACACACACATTTCCTAGCACAGAGGACCAAGAATCACGGACGTCTAGCTCCCTGATCTTGGTTTCCAAACACCATCCTCTAATAAAAGGAGCCAGGGATCCTTGGGGGAATGGAGGATTCTGGGGCTAATGAAGGGTAAATACAAATTGAACCTGGAAAGTCTGTGATGCCAGAAAGGAAGGAAATGTGGGAAAAAAAAAACAAGGGTGGTGGAGCTTGTTAAAAAAACAAACAAACGAACTGGAGGAGCCAACCTAAAGGAACTTCTAATGACCCAAACTAGAAGAGTTTAGCAACAAAATGAATAATAACAGTGTGTGGTCCCAATCTGTCAAAACAAACAAAAAGCCACGAGTCCATGAGTCACTATGTATAATTAATAGAATAATTAATGATATATTGCAACTCTTCACTTTTCCCATCTTGAGCAACAGTCTTCTATCTCTCATGACATAAACATACATTATCATTTATTTGTTATTTATCATGATATAGTCATCATTTTTTGTTTCTTCTGTGTATCCCCCGTGGAGTACAATCTGGCATTTTTCACATAGTAGATGCTCAATAATTATTACTGAACAAGAAAGGGATTGCTAAACTTGGACTAGCAGAGGAAATAATACGAAGCTTATTTGCTTCAGGTGTTTTCATAGTTCTTGTTCTCTTTTTCTCTAGCTGGGGGACTTTTTTTCAGCCTGAAACAGTGGCCTCTTTATAGAAACTCAGAAAGCCAAGTGCATTTTCTGATGAGTTACACCTACTGTAAGAAGAGTAAAGGTAAACCATGAAATGTCAATGAACTTTCAGTGAACGATCAAAATTAGACACTCTTTCCTTTTAAGAGGTTGACATTTCCTCTGGTGATGCCACTGATACAACCTATGCCTGCCAAATATGGACTGTCTCATTTAAAAAATCTTACCATTGATTTTAAAACATAGCATGAGGGATTTGTTTACATTTCTTTGCCCTCCCACGGGTTAGCTGATGTGGTGAGCTGCCTCACACCACCAGGCCTGGCATGGACTCCATGGGGTTCTGGATGATCAGAGCTGCTCTATCTCTGCAAACCACCAGACATCGATATAAAAACTCTCAAAATCACATCTTCCAAAATCTCTTGTCTCCCTGTGTTCCTTTTTCATCTTTCCCTCATCAGATAAGAGTGAGTATACCAGGTGCCACCTCTAGAGAGACTTCTGTGAGCACCATTCAAATACCCACCCCCAGTGAGCTTCCTTTCTGAGGGGGCACATGAAGCCAACATCTGGAGATGTGTGATACGTAAAATTACCTTTGAAACAAGACGACAGAAGATTCCTCAGGCTTCCTGGCTGGAGCAGGCCATTAGGTATTGATTGGCTGGCCGACTTTGAGTTTGCCAGTTTCAGATGCTATTGGGTTTTATAAATGTGACTTTGAAAAAATTTTTACACAACTTCAAGGGATGATGCATTTTCCTTGGTAAAGTAGCCCAAAGCTTTCAAACAATGATAAATCATCTGAGAGCATTAGCAGGTTTGAAAAGCAACATTTATTAGCTAACGCAGCCATTTCTTTTCCCACCCAGATTTCCTCTCAAAGAAAATTTATTGCCATGTCTCTCTGACTGAAATATCTCTACAACTCGATCGAAATTGTAGTCAATCTATTGTTTTTGCCTGTCTTAATAACTAAATTGAATTGACCAGATTGTTGATCCCATTGATTGTGAAGAAATCTTTTAAGTTGGCTGAAGAAAAAAAAAAAAAAACAATTAAGCTGGAAACCACAGTCAGTGACCACATAAAAACATGACCTGTGTTCTTTGCAGACTAACTTTCTGCCTTTATTGATGTATCTAATTTGGAAAGTTATTTCTTTTTTCCTTGAGAAGGGTAATTGCTTTAATGACAACAAAATGCTTTATTTCTTTGAAAGCTTTTGTAGGCTTTTAAATCCAGATTCTATGTCACAAGAATCATAAGTTTTTTTAACTTTCATTTCAAAATAAAAAGAATGCATTCATTTTTTTCATTGGGGAAAAATGCAGAAGTAATTCCTAATTACTCCCAGTTCTAGCATAGGAATAGCATAAATCACTTTCTGGCATTTTAAGTCACTGAATTGCACTTTGCTGAAGCCTTAAGATTTTTTTCTAGCCATTCATCTTTTGCACATGTAGAGATGAATTTCTGCTCCTGGCATTAGGAGAAAAACCTGGAGATTTAGGGAATCAAAGAATAGATCCCTTAGATATTCCTTGTTTCAGGGTAAAGGAAGAAAAATATTTTGTTTATTACTGAATAAAATAGAAACATTTCATAACCAGTTAGATTAAATCATGGCTTTTAATTATGATAGAGTCTGACTCTACTTTTGATGGTTGGCCACTGATAATTTTCAAACCCTGAGCCTCTCCTTTTGCCTCACATGTTTCTGGGCAAGCCAGTAAGAAAGCTCGTGCACTGGCTGACTCCTTTGGTATCAACCAGCTTGTGTGAGAAACTTTCAATGGGCCCTGTTCTCTTACCATGCTAAGAACCAAAGCCACATGCTCCTGCCTTCATGCAAACCATTTGGGACCAGCATGGGTGCCTGACCTCCACTTCCCAGAAGGCACTATTGTGTAAATAATAAATATGTTCATACCTTCTTTGTGGTAGTGTTGCATTAATAGTCCCAACATCTGAACCAATTCTGGGGGGTTGATTCTGCTACCTAATGGCACCCAGAAAATGATTGATGCTGTGAGCAGGATGGTAACCTAGGTGGTAACGAAAACCACCTGGGGATTCCCCTTGCTTTTGGCTGCCTGCTGAGGAGCATGCCCCTCTGAACTGTGGCCTGCTGGCTAGTATGTGCTCTGACACTTTATGCTACTTTTGCCAAGTCTTATCAAGTGTGTGTTACAGATTTCACTGATCCAACTTGGATGTTTTGGTAATTAGTGCTTGGGGACAGGAGTATGGCATTAGGGCCTTTCTTATAGGGGCCCTGGGCCATGTGTCCTGGCCTGGACCTTTCCATGAGTTTTGGACAATTTAAATTATGTGTCTTGATTGCAGAATAAGTTGTGATTGATGTTGGGCTCAGGGAAAAACTCTTACCCTGTGATGGTTGGTTGTGTGTCTCATGTGGACTTTGGTCTTTGTTCTGTAGACTGTTCAAGGGAAGAGCTCTATTCTGTTCATTATTAGGTGATCACTTCATGCGAGGAAGAGTTGTCACTATGTGGAGTGCTGGGGTTCATACTCCAAAAAGTTGGTGGTGGCTCATTAGGACTCCATAAAGCTTCTTTCCTTCTTTCTTTCTGCTGTATAATAGTCCACTGTGTAAATGAACCACAGTTTTTTGATCCACTCGTTTACTGATGGGCACTTAGGTGGTTTCCAGCACTTGGCTATTGTAAATAACGGTGCTATGAACATTGGGGTGCATAGGTTCTTTTGAATTGGTGTTTCAGGATACTTAGGGTATAATCCCAGCAGTGGGATCACTAGATCAAAGGGCAAGGAATTTTAATATAAAACAGGAGACTCGAAAACAATCCATACTCTCAGGCTCCTTTGGGGATGGGTTACTGGTCTGTCATTAGGGCAACTTCAAGGGGAAAGACTGAGAAGTGCTATTTTAAGACAACTTGGCTTCAAACCCATCTTCAGACTATCCCTAGGCAATGCCTAGAAATCTGCATCATGAAAATTGACTGGCTTCTCTGAATCATCTTGGATGATATCCAAGTTAAAAAGGTTTAAAAAATCTATTTAAATATCAATTAGTGCATAAGTATATATACAAAGATTAAAATATTTTAGAGGTTTCCATCCTTAAAATAACCAATTGTCTTTGCCTTTCTTCTTTTTCTCTATTAGTATGTTATCAACAGTTCATGATAATTTGTTGAAGATCCTTGGATAACTCTTCCAGGAAATGTATGTGTGCGTGTGTGCGTGTGTGCGTGCGTGCGTGTGTGTGTGTGTGTGTGTGTGTGTGGAGAGAGAGAGAGAGGCAGAGAGAAAGAAGGAGGAAGAGAGATACTAAGGCAGTTGAACTGATGACAGCAAAATTGCTGTGCCTTATTGTAGAACATGAAGTGTCATGAATATACCTGCCAGGCTGCATTTTTCCAAACTAAAACTAAACATTTTTTAGAATACATTTTATCTTCTAAAAAGTCACACTTTATGGTATTTGTCTTTCTGGAAGCTTAATTGTGACCAGAATTCCCGTTAAAAAGTAGACTTAGAAGACCCCTCCGGGAGCTATATAGGAATGCTGAAGGAAGCCCTGCTCTACAGAGCACAAAGTGTTTTCCTACCCTGAGGATCTCAGCACAGACAGTACCATTGAAGACAGTTTCCACGTGTGTTGTGTTGGAGGAGAGGCTGCACAGCTAGCACAGGCACAGCATACACTTTACTCATATCCCCTGAACATATGAGGTCTGTCCAGGAAGTATCCAGCCATGTCCTATGAAAAATAGAGACATTTATTGAAGAAGATACAAGATACAAGAAAAATTGTACATAGGACAATGACACCTCAGTCCCCTTCAAAGTAGGCACCTTGGGAGTTCTCCCTACTGCCATCTGCTCCCTGTTGTATTTTCCTGAATCTCACTGATGTTCTGAAATCTCTTCCTTTTCAAAGGTGACTTTTGTTTTGGGAAAAGCCAGAAGTCACAGGGAACCAAATCTGGGCTCTAGGGGGCTGAGTCACCTGGGTAATTTGATGTTTCCCCAAAAAACTCTGCATGAAATGTGATGCATGAACAGGCATGTTATTGTGATAAAGCTACCAATCACCAGCTGCCCATAGCTGCGTTCTTTTGAATCATGCCAATAGTTTCCATGGAGGAATGTTCAAACTTAATGCAAAATTTGATGCAGATTTGCTGCTCTACTCGTTCAGTCATTTTGAATGTGATGGCCACACAGTATACAGGCTCGCTCAACAGCGTCGACCACCCCCACTGAATAGTACAGTGAAGTCATCATTGTTCACACATGTGCATTTCAGTCCACTCTCCTTGGCTGCTGGGTTACATCTCTGTTGTGCAAACTGTGCTCATTTTGTTAACAATGGCTGGAATTTTTCCAGATGGACACTGTATATATCATCACTTTAATATCTTTTCTCTGCCACTCCTCCATTTCAGCTCTGATTGGACATGGCCATGTAGAGGAAAAGGAAGTTGGAGAAAGGATATAAAATCCTTTCAAATGACTCAGTTCTTCCTTGGCTTTCTTTACTAAGTACAGCAAATTTTCCCTTTCTAACCTACCTCAAATCTCACTTGCTATTTGCCTTTTCCTGAAAAACTAGTCTCAGCTTAAAAGAATGTCTCCTTCAGCTGTGCTCCTTGGTGATTTCTGGCAATTATTCATGCATCCCTGTGTGACTTTTAAGTCTTTTGTGTTCTTTACCTTATTAGATTTTATAATTTATATCCCCATTCTGCATAAAGTTTTACTGAAGGTGCAGACAACACCTTAATGTTCTTTTTATTCTCTGTCTGACCAATTTGAATGATTTAAAACAATAGTTGCTCCATAAATATATGTTGAATGAATGAATGTTGATTAAATATTAGCTTATTGGACACTTTTAAAAGGATATTTTAGCTCTAGAAACTCTCCAATGAGTATCACTGAATATGACTACAAAACATCATTAGTATTTAAAGGGTATGTACAGGTACAGTTAATTCAATCCAAAACACATTTATTGAATGATTAACATGTGCTAGGACTATACTAGGTTTTGAAAATGCAAAAGATCACTAATACATGGTCACGATATCAAAGACCTCACAATATAATAGTAGGAAGACAGAGACCCAAATAGATGATATTCTACAATGGATGTAAGTTCTAGAATAGACATATATACACTGAGATTGTCACATTAAAAAAAAGACCTTGAAGGAAAATTATGGTATGGTAAATTTTATTTTGATCATCAAAACAATTGACACTATAAGAAGCTTCAACCAAACTAATTGCATGCCAGGTAATAGATGCCACTATATATCATTTCAGGTTTTCTTTTTTCTCTTTGCATCTTAATATTTTACTGTTGTTTATAGATTCCATCTTACTCACCTTCTGCACAGGATCAGGTTTCATAAATAAAAACATTTAAAAAAATTTTAAACTTGACTTTTCCTATAGGGACATATCATGCTTCTTTTTTTCCTTCTGAATGATTTTAGCTAATTGCTTTTGGAATGCTATGGAAAGAGAAACAAAATAGAGTCAAAGATCGATCAAGTTGTAACACAATTTTAATTTCAATTCTGGTAGAGAGGTGAATACTTTTTTTAGAAAATCTGTGCTAGAATTCTTTTCTGTCTTCATGGACTATGTTTGAGATATATTTAGATTGACCGTTTTGGGATTTCCCTTGACATATGACTCTGGTAATTAAGTGAGACATCTAGTTCTCAAAAGATCAGCTTTAGTGTGAGGGTGTTAACATGAAGCATCACCAATTGCTAAGTCCATTTATTGATTACATGGGGTTGTACATGGGCTAATATTGTTTGCATTGGGGATGAGACGACTGTGTTTAACCAGAACAAAGGGCACACAGGTACATCTTTGTTGTGTGACTTGTGATTAATTTTTAAAACGATACAAAGCAAATTGCTGGCAGCATTTTTTTTTGTGGGGGGGAGAGTGTTTCTCTGTGAGGTCCCCCCATGTTTTTGTATTATTGTCTCACCCAATAGTCTTCTTACAATGCAAACGTGCTTATGTGGGAGAAACTGCTGGTTTGGTAGGGGAAACATGTTTTCAAAAATAAATCCTATGCATTTTTTTTTATTAAAAAAGTGCTTTTTATAACAGCAGCATAATATGGGGATGGAGCAGCCGATGTGGCCATCTTCCTGGTTGTTAAAGAGTTTATTTTACATTAAATTGACTCCCGAGGGCTGCATTTCTCAGTGCTGTTACAACCATCAGCCTTTCTTATTGAGAAGGTCAATAGGCCTGATATGAAGTCTTGTAAATCATCAACTCACTCTTTCTGTAATATCTAATGTGTTCTAGTTCACATGTCTTAAAAATTATAAACCACAGCACATACTGTTTATCAAGCAAATAAATCAGCTGCTATAAATATAGGTTTTCTTTTGGTTCTGCAAAGATTCATCCCACTGCATTTCACAGGTTTTAAATGCTTTTAGCTCGATAGATAGCATCTCCTTTAGTAGTCAGGTATCAGAGGGATGGCATGCAATCTGTTTTAAAATACTTTATATGCACAATTGACCCCAAAGCATGAAAAATAGCTCCTTGAAATTCTATAGAATTTAGATATTAAACAATGAAATATGTTGTTAACCACCATATTACCAGTCGATGAAAACCACTGAAGTTTTATGTTGATTGTAGGAAGCGGGAGGATGAAAACTTTAAGAAGAGGTGTTTTGGCATTCTGGCACTACAGGTACTACTGTGTATAATGTATGGATTCTTTACATATATTATGAAGGGCACCACAGATACTTAGAATTATCTTGGAATGGACTTACGGGAATTCCTGGTCTGTTTTCCCTGTTTGCTGTGAAAACTGGTTCTATATATATACCTTTCATTGATAGATTAGAATAAACAAAATACCATATTTTGTCATGAATAATGCACTTCTGTGTATAGTGTGCACACATGTTTTTGAGCCAAACGTTCAGGAAAAAATTTTTTGTTTTAATTTTTTGTCAATTATTTATTTATTTATATTAGATGCTTATTTTTTTTGTATTATAAAGGAGTTTTAGCATTTATTTTTGAACATATTATGGTACAATAAATTTTATGTAGAAAGTAATTACAAAACACAAGAATAGATAGAAGCTATTTCAGGTACTATCCATGTATAATGAGCATCCTTATTTTTCCTCAAAAATTTGGGCAAAAAAGTACATCATACATGGCAAAATATAGTACTTATAAAAGTATCAGCCAGCCCTGGCCATGTGGCTCAGCTTGTTGGAGTGCTGCACACACCAAAAGTTTGGGGGTTCGATTCTCCATCAGGGTACATATCTACGTGGTGGGTTCGATCCTGGTCAGGGCATGTGCAGAAGGTGACTGATTGATGTTTCTCTCTCACATTGATGTTTCTCCCTCTTTCTCTCTTTCTCTTTCTCTCTCTAAAATTAATAAGCATGTCCTCAGGTGAGGGTTAGAAAGAAGTATGGGCCAAAAAATAGGTTACTAGCATGAACTCTCATTTCTACTTCCCTCTTTCCTTGTTCTTTTATGGATTGAACAGTAAAAAAAGTCTGCATAAACTCATGGCATTGCTGACAGCTTTCCATATGCTTGCCCAGCCAGTATGTCTTGAATGGCTTCCTTTTTAAAAAAATTTCCAGAGTAATTTTGAGTTATGAATGGATGCAGTAAAAAGAGGAGAGGGGATACAGATGGGTATGTCCAAATTGCAAAGAGCAGACAACAAGTTTGGAAGCAGAAGGCAAAGATTCTGGTTACTAATTCTCTCCCTGACTGTGCTACATGAAAAGACATTTCATTTCTCAAATATTGCTGATCCTTATTAGTGTGGAATCTATATTTGCAAATTTGCCTACTTGCTAAAATTTGTGACCCCCAAATCAATACCCAGTGTGCTTTTACAGTTATTTTAAACAGGCACAGAGTTGAGAAAAACTTGACTCATCCTAAGCACACGTTCCCAGCTGAGATCAAACAAGGTGATGCTCTGCCTTCTTGTTTCAGCTCTCATATTGCAAACAAATGTCCTGTCATGGCCTATTAAGTGATTTTTTTCCCTGCTTTTTCTTTTGTTGGTGTTTTTTGCCATTTAAAGTAGCTCCCAAGCATAGTGCTGAATACTGTTTAAGGTTTCTAAGTGCAAGAAGGCTGTGATGTGTCTTCTGAAGAAAATACATGTGTTAGCTTAATTTCATTCAGACATGACATACACTGTTATTGGCCATTCAATGTTAATTAGGCAACTATATATTGAATAAGTTGTCTCTAAAGAGAATCACACACAAGACAAGGTAACATATTGATTGGTTAATGAAAATGTTGTGACCAAAGGTTCACAGGGACCTAACCCTATGTATCCGCTAGGAGAAGTGGTAGAGTATTCACAAATACATGTTTTTAGTGACTTTATAGAATATAACTACCATGAAAAATACGATTCAGTTGTATAATTGTTTGTAAAGAAAAATAGCAGTACCAACATCTCACAATGCTGTGGTAGTTCATCTCAGAATTTTGAGTTATAAAGGGTCAGTTACGAAAACATAAGCCACCCACTGTCTTTCAAATATAAAACATTCTAATGAGGAAAGTAAAGTTTTAAGCAATGTTCATAAAGGATGTAGGAACAAAGGTCAAGTGAGCCTCCAGCAAGATTATCGGCCTAAAGCATTGAAGAGGGTAGTCTTTAAAAGCTTTCCTAGAAGCTGCTTAAAGAAGCTCAAATCTGCTGCTTGCAGTTGCCTCTGGGGAGTAGTGTTTTTTCCTCCGCTTTTTAAATCCTATATAAGTGTCTCTTATTAGCAGATGTTTACCTGGAACCATACAGAGAAGGGATACTGGGAAATGTAGTTCCTGACACCTCCCCTAGATCTTAGAAGAAAGTGGTAGTGATTCTGAGTTGCCAAAAGGAAACTTAGAAGTAGTAGTGGTGGTGGTGGTAGTAGTAGTAGTAGTGGTAGTAGTAGTAATGAATAATAATATAATGATAGTATAGCATTGATAATAACATAATCAGGATACAGTAGTGTCAAGCTGGGTCTTCTGTTATAACCATGTGACTCCGTGACCATTTACAGAAGTTCTCTGTTCATGTACATAGAACCTTCAAGACCACAACCACACTCTGGCTTCAGAGCACAGGTGAGGATTTCCCAGAACCCAGGTGTTTTCCTTATTCTAGTTTCTTTCATGAGGGTCTGGTGGCATCCCTTTTTAGATCTCAAAACACACAGAGATCTGAATATATCCCCTTCCTCAGACAATGGAGATACCTGGCTGCTAGTTCACCTTCCCAATGGCAGCTACTCACAGTTCTGTCCAAGGTCAGGCATCCGTTCTTTGGAGGGAATAGCCTTCAATGCCTCAAGGATGATTTGCTCTCCTAACAGTGATCAGGTATGATAATGGGCAATAGCTTAATTATTGTTATTTTTTAATCCCAGATACTTCTTTACATCATAACATGGAAGAAATTTCAAGATCAGTAGTAGAGACCTTTGGGGAGGGTCATTGTTCGTAGTAGAGAAAGTATCAGTCTGGAAATGATCAGATCTGAGTTTTAGTTCTAGCACTTTGACAGCTACCTAATATAAAAACCATCATACATTTTAAACACAGGATTTAAATTTCTGACATAGGTTCTCCTGGGGCTTTTGAATATTACTTCTGAAAGGTCACTTAAACCCATGGTCAGATTGCAATTTATAATGCTGTAATTCCCTTAAAAATAAAAGGTAAAGCTTTGGTATATAGACCTAGATCACCCCCTCAAAGTAAGTGATCAGGGTGGGATTTTTCAAAGTCCTCAGGTTTTAGTAGCAAGGTGATGAATTTTGGAATAAATGAATCCTTTTCAGATTTTGATTTTGTAAAAAATTTATTTGTTGTTCCCTCAGATCGGTGAGTGACTAGTGGTAGTTTACCTTTAGATTTGCTCACTTAACTTAAAATCATTTCAGAATTTAGAAGGTAATTTTAAGTTATATTTTGGCTGCACTAAAAAGTCAAAATGTCTTCCAGAGAGATCTGCTGTCATGAAGACGTGCTGAGTTTTTAGCCAAGCCTCATTCTCTCCATCTTTCAGTGTAAGAAGACCACTGATTCCAGTTGTTTCCATTATAGGACCATAAGCGCTTCTTCTCATGGCTGATTACATTTATATAGTTACCGTCTGCATATATTATGTAAGTCCCTGTGCTTGGAAGGTTTCAGCTCAGCTGATAAAAAGCAGTCAGGTTGATTTCCATCCCTTTAAAAAAGAACAATAAAGGCAGCCTAGGAAGTGTTGATTATTCAAGTAAAATAGTGGCTCTAAATTCTTTGACTTTCCAGGCTTGTCCTTTAATAGAAAATAATGCTGTAAATAGAAGTGAACCTGTTAGCTAGAAACAATTCAAGGACTGAATTCAATAAAAACTCCCCTGGGTTTCTGCGTGAAAGCTATTGAATTTGGCTGCAAATGAGCACAAAGCACCTTCAAAAATTTTTTTCTCATCTTTTCCCAGTAGTAGAGTCCTTGATTTAGTTTATTTGACAATAATGGATCTCCACTGACCTACCTAACTGGTATATTTAAATAATTATTTTATTTAAAAATAGATATTCAGATACCTATTTCATTACAGAATATGTTGAGAATGAACGTAACAGCTTGTTCAACCATCCTTCTTAACAGCTCCTTTGGAGTCTCTGTGCTCTCAGCTAAATCCAAACTTGCAGAATTTCATTATGAGAGAGGATTGAGTCAATTCAATTACCCTTGGAATTTGTGGTGGTCTGTCATGTTAGAGCTTCACCCAAGGGAATTACAAAGTGCATTCATTTTAATTTTGCTACACAAGGTTATCCTGATTGAGGAAATTTAGGGAGTGGGTGCTGATTGTTTTTTACTTTTAAAAACTGAAGCAAACGATACACGTGGTAGTAAGCAGAAACTGCACTGATTATGAGTATACAGCTCAGTAAATTTTTACATATGTATATACCCATCACGATCACCCTGATGAAGACAGAGAACGTTTTCTACATCCCAGAAGGTTTCCTTGTGCAGAGTTCTTCCCAGGCAATACTCCTACCACCAGAGTTAACCACTATCTGAACTTCTATCACCATTGATTAGTTTTGTCTCTTTTTCCCCTTCATGAAATGAATCCTAAATGAAGCCTATGCTATATGCTCTTTTGTGTTTTGTGTCTTTCAATCAATATAATGTCTGTGAGATTTATCCATGTCATTGTGTGTAACAGTTTATTTTGTTTTATTTCTGAGTAGTATTCCATTATATGACTATATCTAGCTTATTTACCCATTCTCGAGCATTTGGGTTGTGTCCAGTTTGGAATTACTTAGAATAAAATTACTATGAATATTCTTGAGTGTGTCTTTTGGTGAATCGATGCACTCATTTCTCTTGAATATATACTTCGGCCCAGAAATGCTGTCCTAGGACAGGCATATGGTTAGTTTTCATAAGTGCTACAGATAATTTTCCAAAGTGACTATTTCATTGTACATTCCTGCCCACAGTGTATGAGTATTATTGTTTAGTATCTTTTCATATGTTCATTGATCATTTTCCTGTGTGTGTATGTATGTGAAGTATGTTTGTCCAGTATCCAGCCTGAAAAATTTTCTTAATCTTCTCCTTACTGGTGTGTGAAATTGTTTGTATATTCTGGATACAAGTCCTTTGTCACCTCCATGTATCACAATTTTTTTCCCCTAGTCTTCGACCTGTTTTTCTACTCTTTTAATGATGTCTTTTGATAATGGAAATTATTTTAAAAGACCAAATTTGTCACTTTTTTGTGGTAGTGCTCTCTGTGTCCTATTTAATAAATCTTTGCCCATTGAAAGATGGGTCTTATGTTTTGATTGCGGCTCTGTGAATACTTTGAAATTTGCATTCAGGGAAAAAGCAGGCTGAGTGGCTAATTGTTAAAACCCTATTCAAGGAATCAAATCCTTCATTTAGTTGTGGGGAGAGTTTTATCAAGACAACGGCAGTTGTCGTATTTATTCTTGCTCCTTTCCAAAAGGGCTATGATGATTTGTTACTGCTGACTCTACTCATCTGCAGTGCATGAAAATTAGATCAGTTCTTAAAATGGACCGATATATCCTTTAACTTTACATTTAAAACTGAATGGGCCATTTTGTACTCTGATATGAACTAGCAAAAACATTTCAGAATATTTGTAAGGAAAAAAGGAAGTAAAATATATCCATAATTATTTGACAGAAGGGCCGTTGAGAAGATATTGAAAACTAAAAACAGTTATGACCCAAACTTTAGAAGTAAAGAAGACTTTAGAGTGCTCCAGTGAGCCTTTTGTTGGGAAGATAGGTTAACTTATCCTAATTTTCCCTAACCATGTGGGCTAACTAAATAGAGTCAGTTTATAGAATAGAAGTTAATCCATGTTCAGAGGATAGAAAAAGTTGAGGTGGCACCAACTGCCTCTCTTCTTGATCTCTTACCCCTGAAACTAGGAATACCTCAGGACGAGTTAGACCTTGGATTGGGTGTGGTCAGCAACAGGTACAATGAGAGCCATTGCCTATAAACCTTGACATATGACTGCCGGACCACTTGCCTTAGGTTCTCTATTAAACAGCAACCATGGAGTCAAGTGGGTCAGCTTATCATCCACGCTGGATATATTCCACTCTCCACCCTTCTTCCCACTGCTCGTTGCCATGGGAGGCTGACCGGTGTGGCACCCATGGGTCTCTCTTGTCTCCTCTGTTCTGGCTGGGTTTGGACAGTGGGGAGCATCATTAGAAGATCAGTGGGAGGACAGAGGATAAGGTGTCAGAATTCCTTCCCTTTGGAGTTGCTGCAAGTTGGCTGTGTCTCAGGCCCTAAAGCTGTAGCCCTTTTGGTTGGGCCTCTACACACGACACTTGTTTGAGGTTCTAGTAACTGCACTTTCCCTCACTCCTTCAAAACTGGGGTGCTTACAGCCCCCTACGATTACTTGTCTGAGAGTTTTGCACTAATCCTTGTAACTTCCCTATATACTGCCTTTATGAGTCCCTATACATTAGTTCCCATATTAATTAACCTCTTCTTCAATGACTTATTTATATATTGAAGAAATTAAAATTGTCTGAGAAAGTATGGGCATGGAGGTTTCATTTTGACGAACACTTCACTGGAGAAGACATCATGTGCACCACAGAAGTTCTAACCAGTATGCGGTTCACATTCTCTTACTTGATTCTATCTCTTCTTCTAGCCCCAAAGTGGGGTCTGGCCCTTTCTGATGCATCTCCACTGATGCTGTTTCAGCCCTTTTCTCCATATTCTTTAAATCTCAGCTTGAGTATTTATTCCAAAGTTACCTAAAAGTGTTGTATACCTCTCATTCTTAGCAAGGAATAATTTGAATAATAAGAGTTATGAGTTGAAGTATGTATTTGTGCTTTTGTTTTCTTTATGCCTACCCCTCCCCCATCATCTGGTTCATGTGAGATTTGTTTAGTTTTATTTATCACTGTAAGAATATAACCTAGTATAGTGTTTGGTGCCTTTGTACTAAAGTGCTAAATAAACATCTGTTAAGTAAATTAATAATTAATAATCAACCAAATAATAGAATAATGTTAAATCTGTGCACAGAAGTCAATGATGTTTCATTAAAAAATAAAAATCACTTAACTTTGGGATAAGAAAAAATAGAAACAGCAAAGAAAAGCAATAAAATATATCAAAGTATCAACTTTTTCTATTCTATTAAAGACTTAATCTTTATACACAACTTCTGAACAACCACTATCATAGATAGATATAAATTTGCTTTCTATTTGTGTTTTGAAAGTTGCATAAACATTCCCTATATTGCTAACTAGTCTGAGTAGTCACAGTTTTTAATAACTGCATTGAATTGTATAGACTTGCTATACCATGATTACTTTTTGCCCTGTTGTCTGATGTTTAGGTTGTTTTCTATATTTTGCTATTATGAATCTAACCTAAATGAATTACCTAATGAAAACCTAGTACAAGACAGGTCACGTTTCTTTATTTTATTAAATCAAATGAAATATGGCTAGGACTCCCGCCTGTGAAGGTTAATGAGACTTCCAATCTCAGTCACTCTTGAAACAACTTCTGCCTCTTTCATTGGTTTTACCAGAAACATGGGCCAACACGGCTCAGGAAGATTGGGGGACGGCTTCTTATCCTCAGCTCAGTTTTGTTCCTGTTATTTTTTTATTACAATCCAATGGGGTGGGGGGGACCTCACTGTCTTGCAGTTATGGCTGCTCCAAATGACAGCCGTGGTGTCTGTTCACAGCAGCTCTGCCAACTGATGGACAGCTCGGACATGCAGCCACCTTCCTTCTGATTGTGCCAAGGTCTTGGTTACTCCTGGAGCACTGTGCTTAATCATACACACAGATTTCTAATGCAAAGCCCAAACCCAAACCTGCCCTTGCTTTCCTCTGGCATCAACTTGCTCTTCTGGTGGTTGTAGTTTCCATTCTCCTCCTCTGCTGCATAAATTTATTTTCTTCTTTTATAAATTCAGACCTCTCAAACCAAGGCCTCTGTGGGGATTAACTAGCACAGCTTCTGAAATAAAAAGAACAAGGAGTTTGTTAAGCCCCCTAGAACTTTACTCCAAGAAGAACCTAGAACTTTTTAAAAAAGTCATGCATATTGTCTTTTAAGTGCTCTGAAAATTAAGCTAACATTCATATCTCAATAGATTTTCCTGCTGTGTAAGTAATGTTACAACACATTTTATAAATAATAGCCTTTATCCCCAAGAAATAGGATTAGTAGGTCAACTTCATGGTGTTTTAGTCATCAGTCTGAAAGCTAAATTGTTGTAACAAAGGGAACTAAAAAGATATAAACCACAGACAAGTTGGCTTCCAGTTCTGTAAATTGTGTTGGAAAATAATTTAGGAAATTCTTCAACTGAAGACAAGGAGAAATCATGGAAATTACAGTATTGAGAAAAATTGCCAAAGGCCACCTCATCCTCAGCCTCTCCTGTCACTGATGCTACTACGATGCTTTCTGCTGACAGCCGTGGAGGGAAAGCTGGCTCCTCTCTCGGCTGGGCTCTGAAGTTCCAAAGGGCAACAGCAGTGTTATCAGCGAAGACATCTGAGTTTTCAAGAAAGTAGAGTTAACTAAGGCTGGAATCTGGAAATACTGAGGAAGTTCCCTGTTTCGGACTGCTTTCCTTGGAAGAGCATGGCTTGTTGGTCTGGAGAAAAGAAATAAGGGGCTGAGAGCCTGGCAGATGCCCTTGGTAGCCTTGAAAAGCAATAGGAATCTGTATTCAGGGCTGGAAATGAGGGAACGGAGCCCTGGTGAAAACCCCTGGCTTTGAGTTTGTACCCCACAGGGGTTATGCTCTAGAAGTGAAGACAGACCAGAAGAAACAGCCCTAGGAAAGACTGGATTTGCTGCAAATCCTTTCTATTTCTGACCTAAAAGACGGTGGCTCCAGATTGCCAGGACCCCCAAATAACTGACAGAAGCAACATAGATTCTCTAGAGAAAGATAACAGAGTTTTTAGTGTCAAGATAATTTTACAAACAATTTAGCAAATATAATGTATGCCATACAATTAAAAAAAAAAAACTGGCACACAAGGTGACAGTACAACATGAACACACACAGTAGAAATAACAAACGATGGAGAGGGCCTAATACAGGCTTCCGAGCGTGGTGGGATGATGCCACTGGACACAGACTTTTAAGAGTATACATGTTTATAATTGAGGAAATACACAAATGAGTATTTTGTCAGAGAATTTAAAACCACAGGAAAAAATTAAATGCTGAGTCTAGCACTACAGAGCATGATACTTAAAATTAAGAGCACAAGGATGAGAATAACAGCACATTACATATAACAGATTTATTGAACAGAAAGATAAGTCAAAAGGATGGCAACAATAGAGTAATGAGAAATAAGAGGACTGAAAATACAGAAGAAAAGATTAAAAGACATAGAGAAGGGAATGATAAGGTCTAATGTACATGTGATCAGAGACCTAGTAGGAGGGGACAAGCAATTAGAAGCATTATTTGAAAAGATGATGTCAGTTTGCTCCAAACTTACATACAAAAATTTTCAAAGTAGTCAGGCAACACAAGTCAAAACAACAGTTTGCCTTTAGTGGAACATTTCGATTAATAGTTGTTCATTCAATAGAACCAATTGAAAACAGGAAATAATGACGTGCTGAAAGAATTCTACATGTAAAATACCCCCAAACCAAAAGCCAATCAGCCAACTAACCAACCAACTGAACAAACAAAAAAGGAAGCGAATAAATAAAATCTTCCAAGAAAGAAGACAAAATAGACATTTTTCAGAAGAATATAACAGAGTAATTATTTGACAGAAGATATACACTAAAGAAAATTACAAAAAGTGTTTTATAGGCAGAAGAAAAATAATTTTAGATGGAGAATTAGATTGGTAAAAGGAATAAAAAACAATGGAAATACTAAATATGTGAATAACTTCTCTCATTAAGTGGTGGAACAATCAGGTGGAAGATTACCAAAGATAGCCATTATCTGAATAAGATTATTGAAAAATGTGATACACATAGAACAGTGTTCACAACATGTGGAGATTTCATATTCTTTTAAAATAAGTATACATAGAACATTTATAAAGCTTCATCATAACAACACGCCCGCTCATGCATCACGTCTTGTGCAGAGTGTTTTGGTGAAACATCAAAGCACCCAGGTGACTCAGCCCTGCTACAGCCCAGATTTGGTGCCCTGTGACTTCTGGTTTTTCCCTGAACTAAAATCACCTTTGAAAGGGAAGAGATTTCAGATCATCGATGAGATTCAGGAAAAATATAATGGGGAGGAAGGAAGGGAGGGAGGCAGGGAGGGAGGGAGGGAGGGAGGGAGAAATGGAAAAAGACGGGTGACAACGGATTACAACTTATTTGTGTAGAGCAGCAATTCTCAGCTGGGGGTGATTTTGCCCTCCAGGGGATATTTGGCAATGTCTCAGGACATTTTTGGTTGTCGAAGCAAGGGAATGCTTCTGCTATCTAGTGCACAGAGGCCAGACATGCGGCTAAACATCATACAATACATAGGACAGCCCCCAGAACAATTATCTGGCCCAAAATATCAGTAGTGCTGAATTGATAATTTTTATTTTAAATTTTCAATTACAGTTTACATTCAATATTACTTTGTATTAGTTTCAGTTGTACAGCATAGCGGTTAGACAATTATATACTTTACGAAGTGTTCCCCCTGATATTTCAACTACCCACCTGGCACCATGCATAGTTATTACAATGTTATTGACTATATTCCCTAAGCTGTACTTTACATCCCTGTGACTAATTCTTGCTGTAAAAAATAAATTGAATGATTTGAGAAAACCAGAAACATACCAAAACACTCTGGACTCAAGAATGTTTAAAGTAGGAAAGTACATATGAGATTTCTATGGGAAAGAGGAGAAAGAGGATATATACAACATTGTTATTAGATAATTATAAACATTTAGAAAATGAATGTGGTTATGTGCACTGCATTGTCCTCTGCAATGTTTCATGAAAAAGGTCAGTGGGGTAGTAAAAGGATCTTGCTGGTAGGGAATTGTCATATTGATCAAGTAAAATAGTCTTTGGGGAAATTTCTCAGATGTTTGATATAAATGGTAGTTCCCAGGTCACAGGAAGTATCTTGCAAGGTTTCCTTCAAGTGGAAGTTAGACTTTAATTATGTCAATGATCCACTCAAGGATACATAATCCATGCCCTTCACTCTATGGCACTCAGAACAGTAATTCTTAACACAACTTTTACATGGAAGGTGTTAGAATTACCATACTTAACAAATAAGAATACAGAGTGCTCAGGTAAATTTTATATTTATACTAAAAAAGTATTATTTATTTATTTGAAATTCACAATTAACTGATGATCTGTATTTTATCTGATAACCCTAATATGTATTTTATTTTAGATTTTTAATACAACAAAAAATGCTTTTTACATTTTTTCTTTATAATTTTAACATACATGTGAATTTTTTTCTACCTCTTTAGAGCACTTTTCTCTATCTAAAGAAAAGTCTTAATGCCTCTTTCTACTTTTCACCTTCTCTGACTTTCCTACTCTACAAATTTCATTTAATTACCACGCAGTTGAATCTCTTGATCCACTAAATTTCTCCACCTAAAAGGTGGCTTTTGTGGTAATGATTCTAGTTTAAAATATACTCCAAATATAAATTCTGAGCTTAAGAATAGTATTTTCCAAAAAGAAGCCTGAATTTAACTATGATATTGGGACAGTAAAGTGTTGTTCAGACTTACTAAAAAACAAACAAACAAACTGTTGTCAAAGAAAACCCACAGAGAAAGTGAAAAAGAAAACCAAACCTCTCCTTAGATCTGCCTCTTGGTATAAAACAATGTTTCTCAAAATAAGGACAGGCCTACAGATCAATGGAACATAACAGAGAGCCCAGAACTAAACCATGCCTTTATGGTCAATTAATATTTGACAAAGGAGGCAAAAGCATACAATGGAGTAAGAACAATGTCTTTAATAAATAGAGTTGGGAAAATTGGACAGGAACATGCAGAAAAATGGAATTAGGCCACCATCTCACACCTTATACCAGAATAAACTCAATATAGATAAAACACTTAAATGTAAGTTGTGAAACCACGAAAATGCTAGAAGAAAATATAGGCAGTACAATCTCAGACATCTGTCATAGCAATATTTGCCAATGTATCTCTTCAGGCAAGGGAAACAAACAAAGTAAACAAATGGGACTATGTCAGACTAAAAAGCTTCTGCATAACAAAAGAAACCATCAAAAAAATGAAAAGGGAACACACTGGATAGGAGGACATATTTTCCAATAAAATGCAAACACACACACACACACACACACATACTCACACACACACACACATTCCAAAATAAAGAACTTACACAACTCAATACCAGGAGGACAAACAACCCAATTAAAAAATTGGCAAAGGACCTGAATGGACATTTTTCTAGAGGACATATAGATGGTCCATAGACATATGAAAAAATGCTCAACATCACTAATCACTGGAGAGATGCAAATTAAAGCCACAATAATATACCACCTCATAGTTGCCAGAATGGCTACCATCAATAAGTCAACAAAAAACAAGTGCTGGCAAGGATGTGGCGAAAAGGGAACCCCTGTGCACTGCTGGTGGGAATGCAGACTAGTGTAGCCACTGTGGAAAACAGTATGGTGTTTCCTCAAAAATTTAAAAATGGAACTGCCATTTGACCCAGCAACCCCACTCCTGGAAATATAGCCTAAGAATCCCAAAACACCGATTTGAAAAAATATATACACCCCTATGTTCGTAGCAGCATCAGTTAAACAATAGCCAAGATCTGGAAATAGCCCAGGTATCTGTCAGTAGAAGAGTGAGTAAAAAAAGCTGTGGCACATTTACATGATGAAATACTATGTGGCTGTAAAGAAGAAGGTACTCCTATCTTTTGCAACAGCATGGATGGACCTGGAGATCATTATGCTAAGCGAAGAAAGCCAGTCACAAAAAGACAAATACCACATGATCTCACTTGTATGTGGAATCTGATGGACAAAATAAGTGATGAACAAAATAGAAACAGAGGCATGGATACATGGAACAGATTGACAGCTGTTGGCGGGGGGGTGCTACTGGATGAAAGAAGGCGAATGGATTAGCCAAAGGTCGTGTGTGCATAATCCATAAACACAGACCACAGTGTGGTGATGGGCAGAGGAAAATGAGGAGGCTGGATGTAGGTGAGCAAAATGGGGGGAACAAGTGAGAACATTCGTAATAGTGTCAACAATAAAAAAAGTACTGTCTTTGGAACACTTTGTCTCAGAATCACCTGGGACTTTTAGATATGGAGTCCAGAGCCTGAATCAGAATCTATGTTTTAAGCAAACACCCCAAGTGAATGTCAAGGCATGTTAAAGTTTAACCATCCCTAGGCTAAAATTTTTCTGTTGTTCAGTTGTGCACAGTATTGGAAAGGGTTAAAAACTAATGGTTTCTTTAGTTTTAGATTTCATTTCGAAACCCGGTTGTTGTTTCTTAAACAATTCTGAAACCATGTCCATGAATTCCCGTGTCTTCTCCACAACCCATATAAAATCACTTTCGTATGACATTTATTTTTGTTCATTCATTCATTTATTTATTCAAGGAGCATTGACAGGTACACGCCTTCGTGACTATCTTAAATAGAAAGGTTATAAATAGAAACCTTATCATTACCTTCCTGAAGGACAGTGTCTTCATATTTTACATTTCTGTCTTCCTCCATGTGGTTGGCAGCCAAAAAAAAAATACAGCTTTATTTTACTTATTTGTTTTCCTGTCACCAGTGGCAAATATTTAATTTGTTATTAAATGACATTTATGGTTTTGAACTTGCTTGTTTCGGTGTCGCCACCTGCACTGGGGTCCCAGTATGCATCGACAATATGTGTGTATGCTTATCAAAGTGCCCTTGGGAAATGAAATAACATGTGAAACTCATTTTTTATTTTCCAGCAAACTTCATAACGTTCTCCCTGATTCTATCCTTTGGATAGATTTCTAGTTTATCTTATATGTGAGAAATGACCTTATAACCTGTGTGTGACAGTTGTTTGGGTTTTATTAAGTGCCCTGCTAGCTGGCAATATAGGGGCATTACTCATAGATATTTGTTTGCTAGCCCAGTAAGCCAAGAAAATTTATTTTTATATATTTAACTACAGTGTCTTTCTTCTCCTGCATGTCATTTAAAAGAGCCTCATGGAATAAGGAGAATACTGCCAATTCTAGCTGTAGATGTGGGAAAAGAGATGAATTGCCATCATGGGCCCCAGAGGTGAAACTTTATAATATACATACTTCTAAGACAAAGTGAGCTTGATGAAAATTAAATATAAATTGAAACTCAGAGGAGCTTCTCTTTTTTTCTGCAGGTGGAGAAAGAATCTGCTCACTACCCCTATTTCTGTCCCCAGGGCATCAGGGGAAGGACCTGCGGAAAGCATCCATCAAGCCGTCGCGTAGAGTGTGGTGGGCCTTTGTTGCTGTTCGTGGAACAATGACATTTTAGTGGCCATTTCAAAGTCCTGGCTAATTTCTGGTGTGTGAAAACAGTTCAAGCATTAAGGCTTCAGTAACTTTTTCAGTACATTAGTAATGTACTGTCATTTCACATATTTTATGAAAACTATATGAAATTAGATATTTTATGGTTGGATCTCTCACTGTTGAATAAAGGTAATATTTTCAATAAAATTATTTCAATGTAACACTGTACACTTATACTGAAGCAAATGTGATCATTATCTGTCCTCGCAAAAGATTTGCGTACTACACTTCATTTCTGTGGCAGTTAGATGTGGCATTTTGGTTAAGCAAATGTGTGGGTGTGCGTGAATTATCTTAATGTATTACAAGGATATGGTGAGACAGGAGCAGATGTTCAGCTGGACAAGGCTGTAGGTATTAGATAATACTGTACCAGTCCAGGCCCTCATTACATATTCATTTGGATCTAAATGCACATGTGGAGACTGGCTTTTT
This sequence comes from Pteronotus mesoamericanus, assembly GCF_021234165.1. Taxonomy (NCBI): domain Eukaryota; kingdom Metazoa; phylum Chordata; class Mammalia; order Chiroptera; family Mormoopidae; genus Pteronotus; species Pteronotus mesoamericanus. Next base: position 11,021,807 of record NW_026555310.1, read on the forward strand.
TTCCTTTCGTTTGTTTGTTTGTTTTCACAAAGACGCCTGGAAACAATGGAGCACAGAAAGCAATCAGTGAGTATGATGATGGGGATATCTGGGGCTATATAAACTTAGGCAGATCACTCAATTTCTTTCAATCTCAGTTCCATAATATTAAAATAGAGGTAATAATATCCTAGGTGTGTTGTGGTATTTGAGTTAAAGGCAAATTGTTGGTAATAACAAAAGATGAGGAACGGCACAAATACACATTCATAGGGCTATGGTTGAGCAAATTATGATCTTGAGTCCCCAGTGGAGCACTATGCAGCCATAGCTAAAGCAAGTCTTCAGGGTGAATATAAGCCCACACAAATGAGCACAGCTCTAGGCCCAATTGGAAACAACCACAAAGAGAAAATAATTATTTCCAATGACTTTAGAACTCCTCATACTTTTATTGGTCTATAAAATGTCGATCAAATATTGATCATAGAGACATGGGTTTATTTCTGGGATGTCTATTCTCTTCCACTGATCTATGTGTCTGTTCTTGTGTCAGTATCAGGCTGTTTTGATTACAGTGGCCTTGTAATATAGTTTTATGTCTGGTATTGTGATCCCTCCTGCTTTGTTTTTCTTTCTCAAAATTGCTGCGGCTATTCAGAGTCGTTTATGGTTCCATATAAATTTTTGAAATGTCTGTTCTATGTCTGTGAAATACGTCATTGGTATTTTAATAGAGATTGTGTTGAATCTATAAATTACTTTGGGTAGTATGGACATTTTGATGATGTTAATTCTTCCAATTCATGAACATGGTATATGCTTCCATTTATTTGTGTCTTCCTTCATTTCTTTCTTCAGTGTTCTATAGTTTTCAGAGTACAGGTCTTTTACCTCCTTCTTTGAATTTATTCCTAGGTACATTTTTTTTCTTGTTGCTACAGCAAATGGGATATCCACCCCCCCTGATTTCTGCTTCTGATGTTTCATTGTTGGTATACAAAAATGCCTTTGATTTCTATAGCCTCTTCAACAAATTGTGTTGGGAGAGCTGGGCAGCTACATGCAAAAAATTAAAATTTGACCACCAACTGATACCATACACAAAAATAAACTCAAGATGGATAAAAGACTTAAATATAAGTTGTGACACCATAAAATCCTAGAGAACAACACAGGCAGGACACTCTCAGATATCCCACGCAACAATATTTTCACTGATATGTCCCCTAAAGCAAGGGACATAAAGGAAAGAATAAACAAGTGGGACCTTGTCAAAATAAGAAGCTTCTGCATGGCTAAAGAAAACATCAGCAAAATGAAAAGGGAACCAAGCATATGGGAGAATATATTTGCCAATGATACCTCAGATAGGGGTTTGATCTCCAAAATATATAAAGAACTCACACCACTCCACTCCAGGAACACAAACAATCCAATTCAAAGATGAGCAAAGGACCTGAACAGACACTTCTCCAAGAAAGAGATACAAAGGGCCCAGAGACATAAGAAAGGATGCTCAGCATCACTAGCCATCAGAGAAATGCAAATTAAAATGACAGTGAGATAGTACATCACACCAGTCAAAATGGCCATCATAAACAGATCAACAAACAGCTGGTGCTGGCAAGGTTGTGGAGAAAAGGGAAACAGTACACTGTTGGTGGGAATGCAGACTGGTACAGCCACAGTGGAAAACAGCTTGGAATTTCCTCAAAAAGCTAAAAATGGAGCTGCCTTTTGACCCAGTGATTCCACTGCTGGGATTATAGAATCCCAAAACACCAATTCAAAAGAAGCTATGCACCCAATGATCATAGCAGCACAATTTACAATAGCCAAGTGCTGGAAGCAACCTAAGTGCCCATCAGTAAATGAGTGGATTGAAAAACTATGGTACATTTACACAATGGAATACTACGCAGCAGAAAGAAAGAAAAAAAGAACTACTACCCTTCATGACAGTGTGGATGTAACTGGAGAGCATTATGCTAAGTGAAATAAGCCAGGCAGCAAAAGACAAATACCATATGATCTCACCTATAAGTGGAACCTAACCAACAAAACAAACAAGCAAGGAAATATAATCAGCAACATTGAAAGAAAAAAGAAGTCAACAGAATCAAGAGGGAAGGAGGGAGGTGGGGGTGGGGGTGGAAGGCAAGGGAAGGCTCAAGTCAAGGAAGATGTATAAAGGACCCATGGACAAAGCCAAAGTGGAGAAGGATTGAGGGAGGGAGGTGGCAGAGCAGGGCAGGGGAAAATGGTGGCGGGAAGGTGGAGACAAATGTATTTTAACAATAAAAAAATAAATAAAATAAATATAGATGAAAATTAATAAAGAAAATTAAAAAAATAAAATGTCAATCAGTAGTTTTACTATTAGTATTAATAATATTTGTACAACTGTTTTGAAACTAGTTTTGTTAATGTTGCTGGGTAGAGTAAGAATAAAATATTAAGGTTAGTAGGAACAAACTTTAGGGGTAAGAGAAAAGAGATAGAAATATAGCATAAAAAAAGAAAGTAAGAACTCTGAAATGTTAAATATGAATGGGAAATTTCAGTATGAACACATGATGGTAAAAAGAATATTTCCTAGCTCTGTCCACTGCAAAATCTGAGAATCACTGATACCCCAGGAACAGTGAAACTCTTGGTATTCAAACTGTGGTTTCTAAACACCGTTCATACTAAAATATTCTTGGAAAAATAGCTGTTTCCAGGTTTAGAATATTTTGTGCTAGAAAATAAGAAAGTAATCATAGAGATCATATCAAAAGGATATAGGAACCAATTTGAAAGGATTCCAACTGAACAAATTTGATCATCATAAATAAGGCAATTAACTGAAAGTCATTGAGTATATAAAAATTAATGAGCTATATTGATGCTAACAACAACAATAAAGCACAAGACTAAACCCCCATTTATCATCATTGGCAAGTGCTATTAAATCAACTCTTTACTTTGGAAGTTGATAATTAAAAGGAAAGAATTCAGCATTTATCCTACCTGTTTGCTAGGACTATAGTTCATGTTAAGCAAATAGCTCCTGTTGGAGTTCTCCCAGGAACTTTACAGCAGAACGTCAACTACAATACAAAAGAAATGATGTCATTTAAAAATATTTTTAACCTGTAATAAAATATTTGATTCAAGCAAGCATTATCTCTGAGGCTCAACCATTAGACCAAAGCTTTTATATGATGCCAAAGCATCACCCTATAGATGGTTGACTAATCAGGAAGGAAAAAAATGTATCTTGATAATAGAGAGATCCAGGCATCACCGCCCTAACCCAGTGATCAAACTTACAGCACTGTTAGTGGAAAGACAAGCATCATGGGCCTCCTGATGCAATTTAATGTGAAGCACACAGTATTCCTTAGACAACATTAACATATTTAACTTGAATTCACTATCTATTTACAGAAAACATATGGGCCAGAGTAACCAGTAAAATGATATCACAGGAAACCATTGAACACATCCAGACCATAGGACATTCACCAGACATCTGACCTGATGTCAGCTTCCTGATGGTTAAATATGTGGTAGTGGGTGGAGGGTCAGAGGTGCTACTGTGAAAGTGATCTCATTTGACTCCCAGGCCTATGTATCTTGGGGCTTATGTCCTGGGACACATTGTTATATCACATGCATGGGTTGCTTATGGCCAAAGAGCTCGATGTACCCCCAAATAAACCTAACATTAAGCCTATCATTTAAAAAAAATAGACATCAGCATATCCTTTCCAGCCATATCCTTTTTTTAAATAGTACTATTTTGGTTGACATATTGACAGTTTAGAAATAGTTAGAGAAGGATTATTATTTTGTCAAAACATCCTTAAATATACATGAATGTCTGATTAATTTATATATTGATCACATTTAAAATGTGAAAAACTTAGCAATTTTATGTTTATGATTCTGTGAACATGGAGATTTGTTGTCTTGACTACAGTAGAAGGGTTTTAATTAAGTTAGGCTTTGTTTCCATATTCTTTTCAAAAATTTACTTTTGTTTATAATAAAATATAATAAAATGGTATATAGTATAATAACTTCTGTATCTTTATCATAAAAATTATACATGTGCATTATTATTTCCATTGTGTTTTAGGTCATATTTTCATGCTTTTTTATATGGGAATATTTCTACTACCTCTAAAAATTTAAAACTTGATTTTTTTGAGTTGTCCAAGTATCAGTAACCCTGTCTTTGTGTGTGTGTGTGTGTGTACATGAGACTTATTTTCTTAATATAAAAAAATTGTTCTTGTGTGAAGTAAAATCTCTGAGCCCTAAGAATTGCAGTTACAAATAAATTTCGAAGGATGATTGTCTAAACAATCAATGATAGTTTTAAATGAAGTCTAACTAATGGGAACTATGATGATTTCAAATGAATGGAGTATAAAAGGAGACAAGACAATAAATGAGATCCCTATTAATAAATGTGTAGTGATAAGGCTACTATTGCAAACACAAAGTCAGCTTCATGCAGATCAAGGTTACAGCTAATTTATATTTCATGCCTTTTATTAACTGGTATCTAATGAGAGTTACATTTTTCACAGTATCACATCAAAATCTCCTAATCAAACTCTGCTCATTTTTGCACGTGAGTTGCACCATTTCATAAAATTTTCAGCAGTCTTTGACTTGCTAAATAAAGTTGTCACTCAAACCTCATTTTCCATCTGCACACAGGGAAGCTGTATGGACGCTGAATTAATCCTGTATATTGTCTCTGCTTGATGAGGTCTCCAAGAGATCTTTGTCCTGTCGCCTTTAATGGACTCTGTCTAATGGACTCATTAGTGAATTCCTTATCATTCTTAGGAGAAAGATGCAATCTTGCAAGACTGTCCTTCATGTGTTTGGAAATTATTATAATTTAGTTCTTAAACACTTATTCAAAAATTAAGAATGAGGAGACTATACTTTATTTGTGTACTATAATATTGTAACAATGACATGCTGATTACAATGAGGGGCCTAAAAATACTATTTCATACTGATTACTCATGTTATATTCAATACTGGTAGTTGGAGTGGACACCACCCTTCAACTCAATAGCTTCATATTATACCATAGAAAATTTGCAGCTGGGAAAATGGAAGTTTTCTTGGCTTCATTTATCTATAGGTGCAGAAAGACTAATAATAAATGACTTTTTGATATCATGCAAATCTCTTTAAGTTCATGCTATGGGGATTTGCAATTTAACATTATTTTGCATGGTCGTCCAATAATCAGTTCTCATGGTTATTATCTTACGTGACACTCTTCCTTCTCTGTCCCTTTTCCTCAGCTTCTCATGTTATTTTGGGTAATGAAATTCACACAGATGGATTGGGGGAGGGGGAATGCGCAGTGTGGAAGATGGAATTAAGCAAATACTTAATTCTGAAAAAAATCCAGTTCACTATTATTGTGTTTGAGTGTGTTCTTATACCCTCAATTAATTTGTAAAATCTTGCCACTCAAAGTTCTATCACTTGAGAAAATTTGATAAAGTTTCATTATCTGGCTGTCTCTGAACTCCACCTTTTAAATGACTATTTTACATTTAGTAAGTAAAAATATTCCAGCTCTCTGCTTGAAATCATCCTTTGACTTTTCATTGCTAATTGCCTGATCTTGGTCTCTAATAAGGAAGGCTGGAGGAAGTAGAGACTCAGCAGGCAACTGTTACATAACCCGAGGAAGGGGGTGTGTGTGTGTGTGTGTGTGTGTGTGTGTGTGTGTAAAAGATAAGGGCATAAAGTTCTTTATAAAGATCATGGTCAATAGAACCAGAAGGGATATACCTGATGTTTGGAGGGAGATCAGCCTGGAGGCTGAGTCACCAGACCAGGTCAATTGTCTACACAAAAGGTAACCTGGGAGAGAGAGCTACTGAGCTGTGCTTTTCTGGTCCTGGAACAGTGATCTGTGGTCGGTAATTAGACTGTGGTTTGGAGAAATTCCAGAAACAAAATGCAATGCCCACAGTGTTTATTTTTGTTTGTTTGTTTTAATATTTTTAGCACATCATCGATTGAACTTTCTGAAGGGGTTTTCATGGGCCTGTCATCTCTGAATAGTTCCTTCAGTTTGCCCTATAACCTCTCCATATGTTACAGAATTTTTTGACTTTCATAGTACACAAAACCCACTTAGTTCTTTCATGTTTTTTGAACCTTTGAATACAGTATTTTCTCTTCCTAGGATTTTGTTCTCTATGTTTGACAAAATTTCACTCTTCCTTCATGATGCAATTCAAATGTCACCGTTTCCATAAAGCTTTCCCGAAGAAAAGCTACATCGCTTCATACCCAAAGTTATTCATTCTGGTATAACTCTGGTATAACTCTGTTAAAGTATTTAACTTTTTTTCTTAAAATGTGTCATTTAATGTTATTTGGAGAAGTCATTGAAGCTAATCAAGGCTCAGTCTCTCATGACAGCCAGCATGGTTCACAGCCCTACAGTATTTCCAACATTCTTAGTTTTTTTTTTTACTAATCTAAAAGTGAAGAGATGTGCAGAAAACAAAACATAAGATGGGTTGCTAACTTTAGCCCTGTTAATTGGTATTTTTACTTTACTATTTCTTTTGTTGTGCCGATACATCTGTGCTGCCTTTCCTAAATTGATCTAACTTTGCCATATATTTTAGAACCATTTAAAACAGCTGAAATGTTTATTGCACTCACTGTTTATGCAGTGCACAGTGTAGGGAGTGTGAATGCAAAGAAGGAAAGAACATACCACCATCTGGTAGGTATAAATGTCTCCGCGGAGAGGTTAGTTAGCAGGAGGCAGCATCTGAAAACAAGGAGGAATAAAAATAATGTACATTAGGACTGTTGAGAAGTAGAACCATGGAGAAATTAATGATTATGATTGCCTTTCATGCTGCTAGTAGAAGTAAACACTTTTTTTTCGGGGAAAATAAGGAGGTATTGCCTAGAAGAATGATCTACATGCAGCTCATATTTCAACTAGATCTCCTTAGGCTTTTGTATATAGAAATTTCTGTGATTTTCCCAAGATTATTGAAAATTACTAGGGACAGGAAAAACATATTCTCAGGATCAGTTTGGCTTTGGTTAACTGCCTCCACTGAACCCTTGTTTTCATCTATGACTTCTGGTTGTTTCTGTCTCTGTTATGGCATCATGTCAAATGTTGGATTTAGTCCTTCATTCATTTCATCGTAAAAGAACAGACAAAACACTTTTGAGAGACATGTAAGCAGCAGGCTTCAGGGAGGGTTTTGGAGACAGTATTGTATGATTTAATTTTTTTCTATAAAATTCTAGAAAATGCAACTAATTAACAGTAACAGAGACCAGATGAGTAGTTTCCTGAGCATGGAGCAGGGATTTCAGTGCAGGAAGGAGGAGTTACCCAGAGGCGAAATGGAACTTTTGTTTGTAATGAATATCTTCATTATTTTGATTATAGTGATTATTTCATGGTCATATACCTATGTCAAAACTTAACAAATTACACACTTTAAACATGTTCCATTTATTGTATCTTAACTATACCTCCATAAATCTACCAATAAAAGCACATACACAAGGAGATGCAACTGCACACTCATTAATATAACTATAATCAGAAAGATTGAAAATACAAAGCATTGGAGAAAATGTGTAGAAACTGGAACCCTTGTGCATTGTTTGTGGTAATGCAAAATGGTACAGTTGCTTTGGAAAACAGTTTCACAGTTTCATAAAATGTTAAACATATAATTATCATTTGATCTAGTAATTTCATTCTTGGGTATCTATCCTGGAGAAATAAAAATATATGTCCATGACACTTAAAATACAAATGTTTATAGGAACAGCATTCATAATAGACAAAAATAAAAATAATCCACTGTCATCACCTGGTGAAGAGATAAAAAAATTTGTTATATTCATATAATCAAATACTATCTATAGCATGTGAAAAACTTACATGCCAAAACATAGATAAAAAACATACTAGGTGAAAAAAATCCAGACATAGAATATTATATATTGCCTCATTCAATTCACATGATATTTCTAGAAAATGCAAAACTATAAGAACAGAAAGCTTATCAGTGTTTGCCTGGGATGGGTGAGGGAATGGGAATTGACTACAGACATGATGGACCTTTTGGGAATGATAGAAATGTTTCAAATCTGGAATTCAATGATAGTTATGTCATAATAGAAATGTACTAAAAATTATTTTGTGTATGTTAAATGGGTGAATTTTTTGATCTGTAATGTGCGGCTCAGTATAACTATTAAAAATGCAGCAACAGCACAAATGAGTACCTACCATGGGCCACATATTTGGGGAAACAAAGAAAGATATGATGTTATATGATAATTAAAAAAATGAGAATTTGGGTAAACAGATAGCTAACTCCTTCCCCTTTTCCCAAGTAATTGGCTTAATTGAAGTCACCTAATTGAGCCACTGCTAGACATCTGAGTTTCAGAGCCTTTGTTCTTGGAACAATGAATGGTCTGTCCTGTTCTCTGCTCTTAGCTCATTCTTCCTTTTTTTACTGGCAGAGAAATTTTTTTCGAATTCCAAACAGCAGGTGGTGATGCAGTTATTCTTCTTGCCTTGCATCAATGTCAGACAGATTTAATAGATGATGGTTGTAAAGTGCTCTGAGGTATTCACAGAAGGGAGCTTGACATAGTCTATACAGGTTTAATGACTAAGAAGTCCTGTTTGCTACTTCCCAACTGTCACCTCTTCCCTGTACTCATTAGTTTTGTCTACTGTAAATGCAATTGGTCACATCAATGAGCCAGTGAGTAAACTCACACATATCAAGTTTTCTAATAAAATGGAAGACAAGTTCAATTTCTTTGGGGAGAAATAATGAAGTTGGCACCATACTCCTCCCTGTTTCTTTAATGTAATTTGAGAGAATGTGACCTGTTTTTTGCAATTATATCATTCTTTGACAAGTTCTGTTTCTCCCAAGAAATTTAAAATACTTGACTTAAGAAACTGTGATACATCACAAAAGCACACTTGTGAATCATTGTTAGATGTTGAAAAATACTGGTATAAAAACTGGCTAATAATGCCTTAGAACAATTATCAAAATTACTTAAATAATTTCTCTTGGGCAAATATCCAGGATTGGAATAGCTTAGATGAGTGGGAAGTGTACAGTTGACTTTATAAAAAACTGACAAATAGTTGCATAAGACAATTGTACCATTTTACATTTCTATCATCAGTGTATGAGATTTCCAGTTATTAGATCAAATAGCACGAAAACGTTAAACAATCCAATGGTGTAGCTAGAGAGTACATACACACTTGCACACACATAAGTGCAAACGCAAACTTACCACAGGGGGAATGCCATAAAAATTCAACTCTTTATATAATGTTATATATTTGTATCTGAGTCACTTTAGGTGGTCTCATTTTAGCTAATTGGAGCAAGGAATCCAGTGAGTAGTTAGGCAGTTCTGGTCATAGTGTGCATAGAAAGTAATGAGAATTTGAAACAAGTCAGCCAGGTCAGGAATTATCAGGGAAAAAGAAACAGGAGACTGCAAACATAACCCATAAATGGAACTTAGTTGATATGGGGGTCAAAGAAGGAAAAATATCAGCAACGATCTTGAGATTTGGGTCTGTAGCACCTAGAAAAGGTAACGATAAGGCAAAGCAATGTTAAAAGGAGATTATGTGGTTCCAAGAAGAGAGAAACTGATTCATGGTGTTTAGATATGTAATTTTAATAAAGATTTGTAGATGGCAGGTCTGCAGTTAGAAAACTATGTAGGATTAGAATGCATGTTCAAGGAGTCACATCCATAGTACCAAAGCTGAAGAGGTGGGAAGTTGTTGAGAGGACAGGGAGGAAAGGTATGGCTGGCTGAACTCTAGGACAGTGAATCCAACAGCACTTACATTTATGAAACTGGAGGAAGTGGAACTACAGCTGAGCAAAAACAGAAAGAAAATTAGATTTCTGGGTTTCTTGGGAAGCTAAAAAGAAACACCACATCGATTGGATGCTTTAGAGACCAGTTTCTAATATGCTATGCAAAATTATTTGATTGAAAACTCTACAATTCAGCTTAAGGCATAAGTAGATACACTTTGCCTTCTCATACAACCAAAAGAAGGACAACAACAAATTTAAAAAAAAATAATCAGAACTGCCAAAAAATGGAACTGTATGGAAGTCTGACAACCAAGGAGTTAAAGAAGAAACACTCATCCAGACCAGTAGGAGGGGCTGAGATGGGCAGCTGGGGTGGAGAGGACATGCGGCAAGACTGGCTGGAGGACTAGGCAGGCAAGGACGCAGCGGCTGGCAGACCGGGCAATCCCACATTTGTGTGAGGATAAACTGGGAGGAACAGCTGGGGAGCAAGGCAGACCGTGCAATACAGCGTTCCAGTGTGGGAAAAGAGAGCCTCAAAACCTCAGGCTGTAAAAACTTGTGGGAGTTGTTGCAGTGGGAGTAACTCTCAACCTTACAGGAGGGTTCATTGGAGAGACCTATGCTGGTATATATTGTACACAAACCCACCCACCTGAGAATCAACAAAGAAGGATCCAATTTGCTTATGGGTAGCAGGGGAAGTGACTGAAAGCCGGCAGAGAGCCAAGCAAGCTGCATTGCTCCCTCTCAGACCCCTCCCCCACACACAGCATCACAACTCAGCAACCTGCATTGCCCCGGCCTGGCGAATACCTAAGGCTCCGTCTCTCCCAACATAGCAGGCGCGCTGAGACAAAGAAATATGGCCCAAATGAAAGAACAGATCAAAGCTCCAAAAATAGAACTAAGCAATGAACAGACAGCCAACCTGTCATGCGCACCGTTCAAAACACGGGTACTCTGGATGCTCCCTGAATTGGCTGAGTATGATTGCAAAATGGAGGAAAAAGTGAAGGCTACGCAAAGGGAAATAAAGAAAAGCACACAGGGAACCAACAGTAAAGGGAAGGAAACCGGGACTCAAATCAACAATTTGGAGCAAAGGGAAGAGAGAAACATTCAACCAGAACAGAATGAAGAAACAAGAATTAAAAAAAAAATGAGGAGAGCCTTAGGAACCTCTGGGACAACTTTAAACGTCCCAACATCCAAACGAATCATAGGGGTGCCAGAAGGAGAAGGGGAAGAGCAAGAAATTGAAAACTTATTTGAAAAAATAATGAAGGAGAACTTCCCCAGGCTGGCCAAGGAAGTAGACTTCCAGGAAATCCAGGAAGCTCAGAGAGTCCCAAAGAAGTTGGACCCAAGGAAGCACACGCCAAGGCACATCATAATTAAGTTACCCAAGATTGAAGATAAGGAGAGAATCTTAAAAGCAGCAAGAGAAAAGGAGACAGCTCCCTGCAAAGGAGTTCCCATAAGACTGTCAGCGGATTTCTCCAAAGAAACCTTGCAGGCAAGAAGGGGCTGGCAAGAAATATTCAAAGACATGAGAGTCAAGGACCTACATCCAAGATGACTCTATCCAGCAAAGCTATCATTTAGAATGGAAGGACAGATAAAGTGCTTCCCAGATAAGGGAAAGTTAAAGGGGTTCATCATCACCAAGCCCATATTTAAAGAAATGTTAAAGAGACTTAACTAAGAAAAAGAAGATCAAAAACTATGAACAGTAAAACAGAGGGAAGAGGGAGAGGGAAGAACGGGGGAAAGGGTATAGGTAATAAGCAGCATAAATAGTAGGTACAAAATAGGCAGGGGGAGGTTAAGAATAGTATAGGGAATGGAGAAGCCAAAGAACTTACATGTACAACTCATGGACATGAACTAAGTGGGGGGTGCTGGGGTTGGGGTGGTGTAGGGTAGAGAGGAATAAAGGGGAGAAAAAAATGGAATAACTGTAATAGCATAATCAATAAAATATATATTAAAAAAAGAAAACTATACAGTGCATGAATTTTATGTTCAGCACGATTATTTTCAAGTTGGATTCCAAGAAACTGTTATTATTTCTAAGTGTGCTGGGGACACAGGCACTGAGTTCAGGTAATGAGTTTCTCAGCATTTTGAGCTGGAGTTATTCACAATTTAGCAACTGAAGAAGGGTTTCACATAAGTATGTACTCACAGTTGACTGAGGCTCTGTAGTCAACCTGGGGGTTGGGGAAACATAAAATGAAGAACTAAATCTTTTATCAAAGTACAAAATAGTGCCATATAATTAAGAGGGTTCTTTTGGTTCATAGCATTTTGATTGGTAATTATAAAAAGAGATCACAATTAAAGCCGGTCTCTGAGGTAGAAATACCATCCAATGATGAAAGTGTTTGCTGATTCAGGCCTTATCGCCAATACTGCACACTAGAGAATTGCCTGCAGCCTGTGTTTTGTGTCAAGCTGTGTAGTTATCTCACAGCAGATATTAATTTAAGATGTTAATGTTTATGTCATCAAAGTTTCTTATTTACAGACCGCAACCCTGTTAATTCGCAGTCTATGATTATAATTATAATTTTTATTGGTTCATGTTATGAACACAGCTCTTAGTTCTTACTTGTTGGTACCTTTGCAGGAATGTTTGACCAGTAGTTTTACCTAGGCCTTAGAAAAGCCTATCCTGAAAAAAACTGTCATAAAACAGATGGAACATATCTGAAAATGTTTCCCACCTCAGAAGACTTTTGGATTAAATTTATTTATGTCTTATCCACTTATCTTATTCGCCCCCAAACACTGTTAAACACCATTTGTTTGTCATGCTAGTCAGACATGTGCAGATTGCTGGACGTCTATGAAGAGGAAGAAAGCAGTTTCTGTCCATTGCAGCAGTCGCTGCGTAACAATTTACAAAATTACATATTATAATAATTTTTTTTCCCAAAATTCCATTGCAAGGCAATTGTTCAGAACTGAGGATGTATTTTGTCATATACATAAGGCAGAGGGTATTATTGCAACTAAGTCAACCATCTACTGTTACTGAATCTAATCTTTTGTAAAATAATATGTATTTAAGAAAAATGTACTCAGGGGTGCCACTCAGAGTGCCAAGAAGGTCCCTTCTCTGCAGTGAGAGAAAACCTGCCCTTTCTCCACTCCCCTCATCAGGTGAGAGAGCGAGAGAGAAGCACAGCTGTGAGAGGCTCATCCAGCTGGGTCAGCCCCAGGATGAGCTGGGACTCTTGACAGGAAGCTCCCATTGCGGGAGAGGCATCTACTCCCATGTGTCAGTGCTCTTTCCTTTGGAAAGATCCAAAGGGCAGTCTGTTTGTTTCTCTTTTCGTTGCCTCAAAAAGAGTCATATATTGGCATGGCGATTCAGCATTTTGCAATTTATACAGTATTTGATCTGTCTGGGAAATGTACTTTAAGATGGACCCTGCTAAATTTAGACCGATCCTGTTCAGTCTTCTCAGATTCCAGGAGCTCAAACTACTTATTAAAAACCTCTCAGTCGGAAATAAGACCATAGATCTGTCAGCCTTTTGCTGAACCATTAAACCATAGATACCACTTTTTCTGAAAAGGGTATCACTTCAGTTGTTGAGAAGGAAATTCTTTGCACTGGTACATATCACCATAGTAACTGGATTTTCAAGTAGGGCTGTTGAAATGGAACTTAAAAGTCACACAGGAACAGGCCTACCTTGCACTGGCTTCAAAAGGATCATGTTGGAGACAGCGGAGATTCATGGATTACAAGCTATTTCATCTATGATGGCTCAAAGGCATCGAGGAAGAGTTAGGCATTATACATGATACATCGATATACTGCAACATTAAGGCAAAACAGTGTATATCTCTACATTGACTTGCTGTAAGAAAACAATCCAATGAACACCTCTTACAACTTTGTGGCTTGAATTAATACAGCATTTATCAATGACATTACCCCAAACTGACATTAGATTTTATTCTTTCAAAAATTTTAACTAGCACTCGAGAATGTATTCACCTTAAAACAATTCAACAAATGTTTGTCATGTCCTCCCATCTACTGTGTATTCCTTGCAGGGGAGAGAATGTGCTTGACGCTATGGTAAAGGTACAAAACAGATGTAATAGAAATTTAATGGGAAAATCAATATCACTTTTTAAAACTAAAAGGAAATAGCTTATAAAGTTCTTAAATCTTAAATATGAAGGGGGGGGGCTTTATGGGAGATCATTTGCAATGTTTCTCACTTTTAAATGAGAAAAAAAGTTCTACATTGATTGAACAACTTGCTGAAAGTTAAACAACTGGTTACATGTGGAACTGAGGCTAGAAGCCAAACAAGTATTTTGATTTCTTTGTCAGGATATTAGGAAAAACAGGACAAATAAAAGGTTGAGAAGCTCTACAGGAATGGCTCACAATTTAAAGAAGAAAAACTGAATACAAAGGAAACAGCTCGAACATAATTATGAGTGGCAAGGACTTAGAATGAAAATTCCTCATTAATTTTAAGGTACATGGCATTTAAAAATATGGGTTACAGTTTGGAGTCTGAATTTGTTTTTAAAGCTAAAGAATTAAAAAAAAACAAGGTGTAGGGTGCCGCTATGAAAGATATCCACGGATCAATGAACCGCTGAAACTTATGAACTATTTTCCTATTTGCAAGTCTTTTTCTTCTTCCCTCTCTCTTTCTAAATAAGATGCGTTTTACTTTACAGATAAAGTTGATGCTCTTGTTTCTCACTCCACATTTAATTTCCCAACCAGACCAACTTCCAGGCAATCACTATCAGGAACACATTTTCAGTGAGTAGTGAGCCCCTACTATGTGTCAGAAAGAGTTCTAGATGCTTGAAATTATTGGATAGAAAGAGACTAAAAATATTTTACATCTTAAATATTTACATTTTACTAAGAATTTGTTGTGCATCCATTTTAATTTTTATACCTATAAACATGCATGCACATGAATAACATATTATTGCTAGTTCTGTGTGTTTTTAAATGCATCCAATTTGCATTATGCTTTATGTATCAACTGAAACTGCAGCTTGCTTTTTCCACTCACCATAATGTTTTTGAGATCTACTAATGTTGATAGATACTGATTAAGTTCATTTCTAGCTGCTTTATACTATTAATATTTCATTTATTCATTCTTCTATTAAAGATCATTCAGCATATATCAGATTTTTACCGTTGGTATAGTGCTGCAATGTCATCCTGTAAGTGTCTGTTATGCATATATTTAAGTCTTTTTAAGGTATTTGCCTAGATACAAGTTTTGTGGGTCTTAGAGTAAACTCATGTTCAGTTTTCAAGTTGCTGTTGAATTATTTACTCTAGTGATCATACTGTTTGATACTCGCATCAGCAGTGATTTTCGCCTAGAAAGTGTCTATAGTGCATAGTCATTTAATCTCTTTTTAGACATATCAAAATTGTATTTTTTCTTCAGAAAAAAAGAGTATTGTGTGAAGAGCACTAAAATATATATAAATCTGGAGTTATTACTGATTTATTAAGGAATGACTAAGAACAATATTCTAGAAAGTGTCCAGAAAAGTCATTTTTATATTATGGGACACAAATCTGAATTCCCAGTCTTAATAAGTAAGAAAAATTAGGTTCAGTTCCTTTCTGTGCAGGTTAGTTTGGCTGAAATAAAATAAAGCCATCCTCTAAAGAAGTAAAAGCATAAGAGATACAAAAATACTAGAAATAATGCACTACCAACTGAGGGTGCAAGTTAAGTTTATGTAAGAAACTGAAAATTGAAAGAAAATTGTCTAAAAGTTGGATTCCAGAAAGCATATTTCCAGCCATGTTATAAAACTAATTTTTGTAGTTACTAGCATAAAAAACATTTCTTCTAAAACTGGCAAAGAGCTTATGCTAAGAAAGAGTTCAGAAACAGACTATTTTTTTTCAATCACAAGCACATTTTCTGTCATCAATTAAGCACAATGTCATATTTAAGTTGAAATTAACAATTCAGAGTAAATCATCTATACAATTGTTTGTTACTAAGCTAAGAGTTTATCTGGTAACAAAATTGTTTGGAGTTAAATGTTTAATTGTACAAATTATAGTCTTTAAAATTCCTGAGTATTTTAAAATGATCTAATAAATTTTTGAATCATCTAATGATATTTGAATTTTATGGCACATACAGAAGTGTAACAGAGAACTTTTTGCATCACAATGTCTTTTCTTCCTTCCAACCTTATTGACGATAATGACAAATATAATTTTATATATTTAAAGTGTACAATGAGATGATGTGATATACACTTACATTATAAAATGATTATAATGCTTTTCTGTTTTTATATCAAAATCCATGTCCCTGGAGGACTTATAGCAGACATTATTTTCCCACAAACTTGACTTTGAGAGAAGTGCATAATGTTGCCATACCCTACCCTCAAGAAGGTAAAAATTCCATAGGGAGGGACTGTAGGACAAGTTTTGAGCCAAAGGAAAAACTTAGATGCGAGGGAACACCTAAGAAGGTACCTTCCTAGGTGTTTTCCTAGGTAGAAGAAGATTAACCATTCACTTGGACTCATGCCAAGGCAATTTTGAGTATATTATGAATTAATTTACAGTTTTTGAAGAACAGAACATGATACCCTGAAGGCTGGTACTTTTCAACCCTTACTCTCAGCCTGCCTACCCTAATGCAGGCTGCTGTGAGCACACTCCTGAACAGACCTTGGTGGAAGAAGATCAAGGGTCAATCACTCTTCCATTGCAGGGAGTCACACTAAGGGGCCTAAGCTACACCTTAGTACAATACTTACCTTCTTTCTTTCTGGTGAGAGAAGTATAGAGATTGCTCATTGTGTTTCCTTTGGGCCCAGAGGTGTTTGGAGAGCATCTGAATGTTTCCTGTGACTCATTGCCTTTCTTGAGAGTATAGTGCAGCAAGTTTGCCTGCAATTACGATTGGAGACTGGATGAGAAATTAGAAACATGGAGACCATCCCAGCACTAGGACAGTGAGAGCAGCTGGTGGTGTAAGTGTATGTAAGACTCATTGTGTGAGCCTCTCAAAACTTACACAACCACAGAGGGTATGTACAAGGGAAAATACAAGTTTATTTCACACAAAGGGAATAAAAGTTGACTCAGAAAAAGCTCAACTCTGTAATTCAGAAAAACTCTGAATTATTATTTTTTTACTCTGAATTGACAAAGATTAAGTTGCTCTTGCCAGGTAGAATGGAGGTTCAAAATTGAAAGTTAGTGCAATTATAGAAAATTAAATTGACATTATTTTCACATTAGAGTTCATACCCTTAGAAATCTGCATTCATCTCAGAATTTTAACTCCAAGACTTAAGATTCTTAATGACATGTATTTGTATCACAGGACTAAGAAAGATAAAAGAGTTAAAAGCACTGATTAGCTTTTGGAATGTAATTGAACTGAGCCTATTTAAAATTTTAATTTCCTAATTTCTACAGGTTAAAGAATAACATAAGCTAATATGTTATTATGTAATTTTGTTGATGAGACTGGTTAAAGGTTTGTAAATCATTTATCTTTTCAAAGAACTAGCTCTTGGATTCATTGATCTTTTGTATTGTTTTTTTTAGACTCTATTTCATTTATTTCTGCTCTGATTTTTTTTTTTTTCCAAGCAATGTCTAGACCACACACGCAAGAGAGACGAAACGGTTATTCCGTCTCCACTGACAGTGGTCCACTGATATTTTATCCCATGCGTATAACTGCTCATATGACTGAAAAGACTATAGCAGCAAATTAATGGGAAATGATTTTTATTATTTCTTTCCTGCTACACATTTTGGGCTTTGTTTGTTGTTCTTTTTCAAGTTTCTTTAAGTGTAAAGTTAGGTCGTTTATTTGAGCTTTTTCTCATTTATTTTTTTATTTTTTATTTTTTTGAGATAGGCCTGTAATGCTATCAATTTCCCTCTTAAGCTTGCTTTCCCACTGTCCCAGGAGTTTGGATTGTTGTATACTCATTTTTATTTGTTTCAAGGTATCTTTTGATTTCTTCCTTGATCTCGTTGTTGACCTATTCATTGTTTAATAACATGTTGCTTAGCTTTCATGTCTTTGTGTGTTTTTCAGTGTTCTTGTGGTTGATTGCTAGCTTCAGAGCATTGTGGTCAGAGAAGATGCTTGATATGATTTCAATCTTCTTAAATTTATTGAGACTTATTTTGTGTCCTAACACATGGTCTATCCTAGAAAACATTCTCTGTGCACTTGAAAAGAATGTATGTTCTGCTGTTTTGGGATAAAATGCTCTGAAAATATCAATTCAATCCATTTGATCTAGTGTGTCATTTAATGCTGCTGTCTCCTTGTTGATTTTCTGTCTTGAATATCTATCCATTGAAGTCAGTGGGCTGTTAAACTCCCATATTGTGACTGTATTTCTGCCAATCTCTCCTTTTGTGTCGTCATCATTTGCTTTACATATTTAGGTGCTTCTATGTTCAGTGCATAAATGTTTACTAGGATTATATTCTCTTGTTGGATTGTTGTCTTAATCATTACATAGTGTCCTTCTTTGTCTCTTACTATAGCCTTTGTTTTAAAGTCTATTTTTTTCAGATACAAGTATTGCTACCCCAGCTTTTTTTTTTCCATTTGCATGAACTATATTTTTCTATCCCTTTACTTTTAGGATGTGTGTATCTTTCTATTTGAGGTGGGTCTCTGGGAGACAGCATATATATGGGTCTCGTTTTCTTACCCATTCAGCTACCTTATGTGTTTTGGTTGGAGCATTCAAGCCATTTACATTTAAGGTGATTATTGATATAAACATATATATTGCCATTTTGTTTTAAAACTATTTTCCTTTGTTGTTCTTCTTTTCCTTCTCCTCCTCCTCCTTCATCTGGCGAGCCCTTTAACATTTGTTATAGCACTGGTTTGTTAACAAACTCCTTTAGCTTTTTCTTGTCTTAGAAGTTTTTTTATTTCTCCTTCAATTTTAAATGATAGCCTTGCTGGATAAAGTAGCCCTGGTTGTAGGTTCTGGCTCTCATCACCTTGAGTATTTCATGTTAATCCCTTTTGGCCTAAAATGTTTCTGTTCAGTAATCAGATCACAGTCTAATTGGAGCTCCCTTGTAGGTAACTATGTGCTTTTCTCTTGCAGCTTTTAGGATTAATTCCTTGTCTTTAAGCTTTGCCATTTTAATTATGGTGTGTCTTGGTATATTCCTCTTTAAGTTCATCTTGTTTAGGACTCTGTGCTTCCAGGACCTTTTTTTCCCCCCACCAGCCTAGGGAAGTTTTCAATCATTTTTCTTCAAATAGGTCTCAATCCCTTGCTCACTCTCTTTTCCTTCTGGTGTTCTTATGATGCATATGGTGTTATGCTTCATATTGTCCCAAAGATTTCTCAAGCTTTCCTCATTTTCCAAATTTTTTTTCTTTTTGCTGCTCTGCTTGGCTGTCTTTTTCTATCTTGTCTTCCAAAATGCTGATTTGATCCTCTGCTTCATCTAACCTACTGCTTATTCTTTCCAGTGTATTATTTGTATCAGATATTGCATTCTTTATTTTTGACTGGTCCTTCTTTATTGTTTCTATGTCTTTTTTCGTGCTGTTGAGTATCCTTACAATCATTACTCTAAACTCTATATCTGATTTATTGCTTGCCTGCATTTCATTTAGTTCTTCTTCTGGAGAATTCTCTTGTTTTTTCATTTGGGGCCTGTTTCTTTGTCTTCCACTTTGGCTGCTTCCTTGTATTTATTTCTTTGTATATATATATGTGTACAATTGATTATGCTATTACATTTGTCCCATTTTTTTCCTCTTCTCTATTCCCCTCTGCCCTGCACCCACCTCCCATCAGCACTCGCCACCTCCCCTGCCCAGTTCATGTCCATGTAAGTTATGTAAGTTCTTTGGCTTCTCTATTTCCTATACTACTCTTAAACTTCCCTTGTCTATTTTGGACCTATCACTTATGTTTCTTATTACCTGTACCTTTCTCTGATTTTCCCCCTCCCCCTTCTCCTCCCCTCTGATCTCCATTTCTGTGATTCTGTTCGTCTTCTAGTTGTTTGCTTAGTTTTTTTTATGTTTTTGTTTTTCAGTTCAGTTGTTGATAGTTGTGAGTCTGTTGTCATTTTACTGTTCATAGTTTCTAATCTTCATCTTTTTCTTAGATAAGTCTCTTTACATTTCTTTAAATATGGGCTTGATGATGATGAACCCCTTTAACTTTCCCTTATCTGGGAAGCACTTTATCTGTCCTTCCATTCTAAATGATAGCTTTGCTGGATAGAGTCATCTTGGATGTAGGTCCTTGACTCTCATGTCTTTGAATATTTCTTGCCAGCCCCTTCTTGCCTGCAAGGTTTCTTTGGAGAAATCTGCTGACAGTCTTATGGGAACTCCTTTGCAGGGAGCTGTCTCCTTTTCTCTTGCTGCTTTTAAGATTCTCTCCTTATCTTCAATCTTGGGTAACTTAATTATGATGTGCCTTGGCGTGTGCTTCCTTGGGTCCAACTTCTTTGGGACTCTCTGAGCTTCCTGGATTTCCTGGAAGTCTACTTCCTTGGCCAGCCTGGGGAAGTTCTCCTTCATTATTTTTTCAAATAAGTTTTCAATTTCTTGCTCTTCCCCTTCTCCTTCTGGCACCCCTATGATTCGTTTGGATGTTGGGACGTTTAAAGTTGTCCCAGAGGTTCCTAAGGCTCTCCTCATTTTTTTTTAATTCTTGTTTCTTCATTCTGTTCTGGTTGAATGTTTCTCTCTTCCCTTTGCTCCAAATTGTTGATTTGAGTCCCGGTTTCCTTCCCTTTACTGTTGGTTCCCTGTGTGCTTTTCTTTATTTCCCTTTGCGTAGCCTTCACTTTTTCCTCCATTTTGCAATCATACTCAGCCAATTCAGGGAGCATCCAGAGTACCCGTGTTTTGAACGGTGCGCATGACAGGTTGGCTGTCTGTTCATTGCTTAGTTCTATTTTTGGAGCTTTGATCTGTTCTTTCATTTGGGCCATATTTCTTTGTCTCAGCGCGCCTGCTATGTTGGGAGAGACGGAGCCTTAGGTATTCGCCAGGCCGGGGCAATGCAGGTTGCTGAGTTGTGATGCTGTGTGTGGGGGAGGGGTCTGAGAGGGAGCAATGCAGCTTGCTTGGCTCTCTGCCGGCTTTCAGTCACTTCCCCTGCTACCCACAAGCAAATTGGGTCCTTCTATTGCTGATACCCAGGTAGGTGGGTTTGTGTATGTTCTAGGACCCTGTGGATCTCTCCAATGAACTCTCCTGTGAGGCTAAGAGTTTCTCTCATGCCACAACCCCCACAGATTTTTATAGCCAGATGTTTTGGGACTTTCTCTTCCCACAATGGATCCCTGGATTGCGTGGTCTGTCTCTCTCCCCAGCTGTTCTTTCTGGTTTATGCACACACAAATGTAGGACTGCCTGGACAACCAGCTGCCACCTCACCCACCTGGTCCTCTAGTTACCGCTTTGGCGTGTGTCCTCTCTGCCCTGGCTGCCTGTCTCCGCTCCTCCTACTGGTCTGGGTGAATGTTTCTTCTTTAACTCCTTGGTTGTCTGACTTCCATACAGTTTGATTTTCTGGTCGTCTAGTTATTTTTTTTTTTTTAATTTTTTAAAAAATGTTATGCAAGGAGGTAAAGTGTATCTATCTCTGCCTCCATCTTGGCCAGAAGTCCTGTATTTACTTCTTTGTGTTAGGTACCTCTGCAAAGATACTGGGGCAGACCTATGTCAGTTGCTGCCTGTGGTCCTGGGCAACCTGATTGGACCTATCGGTGGTCCACAGCTTGTGGCTCCTTTGGATGGGGCTTTTTGTGTGCAGAAACAACCAGACTACATCCCTAGGATGGCTTTTACCAGTACTGGGCCTGGTGGAAGTTCAGCTAAAGTCTCAGAGCTTTCAACGATCTCCCTTTGCTGTTAGACTTAATCACTGAGATAGCCTCCAGCTGTACTCAGCAGCCTGGCTTAAGTTTCACAGGGTAGGACAGAGTAATTCCTGTGGGTTGGACTATTGCTTCCCCTCAGGCTGATGCCACTTGGAGAGGAGTGCTCTATTGAAAAAGGTGGCCTCTACAGTATGGAGGATGACTCAGCACAGGGATTTTGGCTGCTGTTTCTTCAGTTCTCTCCCCAGGACCACCAGTCCCAGACTCTCCTCATATATCTCTAGTCCACTTTTCCCTCCCTATGCCAGAGCCCAGGGTAAGTGGCTGCAAATGGAATTTTGTGCATTGGCCCTTTAAGAGGCTCTCTGATTCTTGAGCTATTTCACCCTGGCAGACAGAAAACTCACTGTTTTTCACAGCTGGATATTATTTGGGTGCCTTTCCTGGTTCTGGTTGTTTAGGTTGGGGAGCCCAGCTTAAGGTTTAGACCCCTCACTTCCCACGGGGTACGCCCAGCTGGTGAAGTATGCCTTCGGACTAGCAGCTGCCAGCCATGAGAGCCCAACTAGCCCTCTCTCACCTCCTCCACAATCCCGACCAGTCTTGTCGTGATGTTGTTTCTTCCATCTGACCTGGTTATAAGGCTTCTCTCCAGCTATTGTTCAGTTAGTTTTTCAGGATGATTTTACTTTAATTTAGCTGTAATCCAGTTCAGTCCTGAGAGGAGGTCAATGTAGCTTCCAGTTACTCTTCTACCATCTTAAAATACCATTATTACGTATTTTGAAGTCAAATAGCAGAAAACTTAAAAAAACTTCAAATCAATTTCAATAAATTATAGTTTAGAACGGTGAATATTTTATTGATTTTTTTTGAGAGGTTATAAAACCCAGTTGCCAAATATAAAAAGACACCTTAATGCACAAAAATATTCTCAATATATATAACAGTAGTTTTATAATGAAATTTAAGTAACTATAAATTCCAGCATATGCTCATTTATTATTCATTTGCACAATTATGAAACAAGAAAAGAAGTATATTTTCTATTAAGTTGTATTATTTTATCAATTTAAATATAATGAATTGCCATACTTATCTCCCTTTCTGAAACTATATGTTCCTGATTTTGCATAGCGATAACATATCCATTTGGGAGCTTGGCTTATTATGATCATAATTTGAAAAATTCAATGAAGACTGTCAAACTTTAAATTCAGAACAATATTTATAGACATTGGGAGAAATACTGAATTTTTTTCCCCAGTTGTCCCTGTGATTCAATTTCTGAGGCCAATGCTGTTAGTTGATTGTGCATTTTCATGATCTTCTTTTTTTCTAAGGAGCTCCAAGTTTGCATCTCCCTTAAATTCACCAATCACAACACTAAGAAGTGTTATTTGGAGAAAATTTCACTGAATACTTGAGGATTCCATAATAGGATTATACAGCATAATACAAAAGTGTATAATTCTGTGAGAGAAATCAGTGCTCCTAGAGTACATCAGCTCTGGCCGTTATAATCTTAGGAATTCTTAGATTGGCTGCTTCTCAGCTCAAGGCCTGTGGCTTTAGGATTGTGGCTTATTTAATTCCCCTGATCTGGTTTCTTTGAATACATCCTCTAGCTTTGAACTCCAGGGTCTTGTTCCCCTGGTCCCAAATCTTTCCCCATCACACAGTTATCACCCATTTTCTTCAAGGGAACTATCTCACTTTTTTCCACAGGATTGACTAGGCCTCCACATCTTAAACAAAGCAAATCCCATTTGTTTAGAATTTGAGGTCATAAAAAGCCAAAAATATGGTGTATCTTCGTGGCATTTTAAAATATTAGCAATATATTCTTCCTAAATTAAAAAAGCATATATTTAAAGTATATTAATTTTAAGATATGTTTTGAAATTATGACATGAGGAAGTCCTGTTCCTGAAAATGTAGGTAACTAGTTGGTAACATTGAAAAAATAAATTTGAAAAATAAAACATGGGTAGTTTAGCTTCAAAATGTCTAAGAGACCCACTGCTATAATTTTAATGAGCATTTTTTAAAACCCGAAGCTTGAAAGATCTATAAGCAGAGAAGATCAAGAGGTAAGCCATTTTAGTTTATGTGAATATCACTTCGGCATTACAGGCTCTTTTTCTCAGTGCCTCTAAGTAGTCTTCTGGTATGTGACTTGATCTGCGACTTGGTGTTTGTGTGCTTTGTGCAACAATGGGCATGATTATCCTTCCACATAGATCTTCCATCAAAAGTAGTAAACGAGGCTTTGGGCTTATAAAGCAGGCTCTCAAGAGTTCAGTTACTGAGAATCCATTATCTAGAATCTGATTATCTCTTGGTCAAATTGTTCAACCTCTTTGAGCTTCAGTGCCCCATCTTTGAAATGTCAATTTAAAACACCATCATCTATTGTATTTGTCTTGCCTTATTTGAGAAAAAATTGGAAAACACTTCTAAAAGAGCAAATATTAAAAATAATAAAAAATATAAACATTGAAAAAATATGTATTGGGTTGGCCAAAAATTTGGGTTTTTTTTTCTGTAAGATGGCTCTGGTAGCACTTAGTTTCTTTAACTTCATTCAAAACAATTTTGTTAGGTTGTATTATGACAGCTGTCATATCAGCGTGCATTTAAAAAAACACATCAAAATTGGAGAATTTTTTGTTGTCATTTTAATATCAAGGATGGAACAAAATGTGCAACATTTTTGGCATATTATGCTTTATTATTTCAAGAAAGGTAAAAACACAACTGAAAAACAAAAAACGATTTGTGCAGTGTGTGAAGAAGATGCTGTGACTGATCGAACATGTCAAAAGTGGTTCGCGAAGTTCCATGCTGGAGATTTCTCGCTGGATGATGCTCCACAATTGGGTAGACCAGTTGAAACTGATAGTGATCAAATCGAGACATTAATTGAGAACAATCAATGTTATACCACATGGGAGATAGCCGACATACTCAAAATATCCAATTCAATAAAGTTATTGGTGAAAATGAAAATTGTGTCCTTTATTTTAGGGAAAAGAACTAGACAGGCTTTTTGGCCAACCCAATATTAGGGAATTCAAGAGTACACATAGAAAATCAGTACCTGGGATAGTAGTGATATAGTCAGTCTTAAGTGTAAATGGATAAAACTACTGACTATCTGTTTAAAGGGGTCAATAACTGACTACCTGTTTTGTAGGGCTCATGAGAAGATTGAATAACATAAGCTATGCCACATTCTTGGATATCACAGGGTTCATCAGATGTAGGTTCCCTTCCTCCTGGAAAATTGAGGAGATGTGGGTTTGTCACAGAACCTCGAGCCTGTGGTGAAGTCCCCACATGGAGCTTGGTGGTGGTGGCGGCAGGGCCCTATTATCACTGTAGTGGTAAAAGGGGAGATAAATTTATAATCATATAGTATATAATGTTTGTGTAAATAATTGTTCAATACATTAGTGTGAGAAAGTAAGGAATGTACAACTGAACAGAACAGGCAGGTATCAGGCTGGGTGACTCTAAAAGGATAGAATAGGCCTAATGGGAAGAAGTTACAGGAGACAGATTCCAGTTTAACATAAGGAAGACTTTTCTAACATACAAAGTTCACCAAATGTGGCATATGTTGCTTTAGGAAATAGTGAATATCACATCCCTGGAGGGGTTTACATGTAGGTCAGGCACCCCGTTGGCTGGAAAGCTGTGGAAAATATTCAAGGAGTGTTTGGCTCGATCAACTACTTGAAATACCTTGCTACCATGGTTCTGTGATTTTTTTTGAAGAGAATCTGAGTAAAGTGGATTTTAAGTAAGTTTTAATGTCAGAAATGAACATAGATTTAGAGAACAGGAATAGGTATTATTTCTTAACTCTGCGCTTGTCCTAATATTTACCCTAATCTGTCACTCTTATCCTATAGGAAACTCCCTACGTATCTCATTTCTTTAACTTGCAATTTCCATTATCTTTGACTCCTTCCAATTACCAATCTCTTTTCAAATGACTCTGGCTGACAAATTCAGATGTTTCTTTGATACATGCAAAATACTGCTATCCCAGTCACATCTTAACACAGGTTTCTGAAGTAGTCTTTACTTTTACCTTTCTTATTTCTCAGCTCCTTTCAAGAGCTTCTTTTCCAACTTATCATGCAAAAACAAAACAATTTGCCAACACCTTTTTCCTAGCTTGCATTCTATCTTCTGCTCTGCTCTCTAAGCTTCTTGAGTCATCACATTGCTCCTTTCCTCATTTCATGACACTCTGGATTCTTTCAATTTTGAAATAGGTAGATTAAATACCTACAAAGCCTCCCATTGTCTTTTCTTTCAAGTTCCTGCTGAAAGCTTATTCTTACGACCCTATTATTCTCTTTAAATTCCCTAAGGGAGAAAAGTCAGTTAAAATAAATACTAGAGCAAAAAGAATAATGAATAAGCTGTCACCTGAAAGGTGTAATGACCATCCTGCTGAAGCTTGCTGATAGAATATGATATGTTAGCACTCAAGAGGAGATAGCATCTTATTATCTGCCTGGACCACAATTCTCTCTTCATTTTGCATGCTTTAAAATAGAGTTGATATTTTATTGTTCATCTCTGAGTGTATGGAAATTATGGAGCTCATAGTTTAGAGTTTTAATATCATTCACCTATAGAACATTCTTGTTTAAAATTTTTTTAATGTTCCATAATCTCACTGTATATTCACCATGACCCAGAGAAGTGGAGAAAGCAAGTGTTGTTATTCCTGTTTACCAGACTAGATCACTGACTTTTAAAGAGAGGCTTTATAAAGACAGTAAGACTACATGAGGTATCCAGAACTCAAATTCTAGCCTTTGTCTCCTAGTCTAACGTTCCCTAAATTTTAAAATATCATTTGATTTCAGTTCAGGCAGACTATTTTATCTGTAATCTTTTAGTGTTCTCAGAATTCACTTTTCTCTCAGAGAGTAAAAACCCATCATTAATTGCCATTTGTGGAAATCTTAAATAAAAAAATGTGAAGATTTCTAATTCGGAAACAACTGAATTTGATTATGAGCACATTTTTAAGTCACCTATTTCTAGTTGTTTCACTGTATCTTTATGGCTACCTCCAACAGACCTTCAATTCATAGAATTGAAGGAGGAATTACTTTTTTTCAGTATCTTCTATGTACACACGTTTGCTGAATATATTGAGGGAAGAATACACTTAAGTTGACTAGGGTATTTAGAAGTGGGAAAGAGTGGCACCAATCATAATTCTTTTTCTCTATTTTAATTTCCATGTGCCAAGGAAGCTTGTCTGTTTATTTATCTCAGACAAACAACCTTACTACTTAAAGAATTTTTAACTTCTCAGAGCCCATGACTAATCAATCACTATAAAGTTATCTCAGTATGGAAAATAAATATTCTTTATTATTCTTCAATACTTTTAACTTAATAATGAGGTTTCTCCCCAATGAATTAGAATTTTTTAATAATAATAAAAGTGATAAGTAAACTTTGAGTGAAAATCAGAGTTAAAAGTTTACATATTTTTATGCTGACTATTGAAGTAAGATCTCCAAACAAACGCATATTCACTTTCTTTGTGTGAAATAAAATATGTAGTGCTTTTAAAAAAAATACTCTGAATATGATAGCCCCCATGGAAAAAATACAGCTTTGCTCTAACATTTTAAATAAAGAGTTTCTGAAAAATAACAGAATAAAGTGTATTAAAAAAAACTAAAAAGCTTTTACTCCAGGCTATTATAATGAGAAAAAGTGTGCCAAATGTGAACTAATGAAGTACAAAGTAATGAATATTTAATTTGTATAATTTACCAAAGTGCTTTTAGAAATCAGAGCTACATTCTTCATAAACATAATGTTCATTAGGTCTTAACTGTAGCTCTCACGCAATTACCATACTGCTCCTGTACAACTTCAGCATCACATGGCATTGAGTAAAAACCCTCTGAGAATATCTTGAGGGCAAAAAGAAAAAAGGAGAAGGAAAACTGTTACGGCTGTGAAATTTGAATAGCTTACCTTTGACAAGGAGAGCATAGAAAACTTTGCATACTGGAGGGTGGGCGGCCAGCACCTGCTTAGGAAACAGAGCAGCTTCACCTGGGCTTCCTGCCCTTCTGGCAAACAGCAGTTTGAAGGGTTAAACAAAACAGAGAATCAGTTTGATGGCTCAGTAGGACACATTATCACATTCTTAAAGGTAAGAGGTGTGCTACTTAAAATGTGACTGATAACATATCAGATCAAGCCAAGCTGAGCAGTTTTCAGTAGACACAAACTTGTGATGTGACAGGAATTTTAATATGACCACTAACGTTGCTCAGATAGACTTCAGAACCCAAGCACCTGCACTCCTTGTCTATTATAATGGGAGGTAATTTCTTTTTCTCTTGAAGCATGTCTCCTCTTTTTCTCTATTATTTTATCAACTTGGCAGTAAAATTGCCCATGCCATTAAGGAGTGAGATAGAAATTTAAAATTTTATTTGAAGAAAAAATTTTAAATATCTGAAGAAAATCAGTAACATAAACGATATTTCAATATTTTAAAGTCTGAAAATCACTCTTAGTAAAGTAAATCTGACAGATTTCTTAACTTTGAAAACTTCCTTTCCACTTTCCCTTTGTTTTGTAATGTTTTTCTTCAATTATTCTGGGTCTACAAAATTCAATATGCAAGTTACTATAAATTGTTCCATGGTCTATCCAACCTATTATGACTAATTTCAGCCAGGCCATCCAGAGAGAGTCACAGAACATTTTTAAATGTAGCAGAGATACCCTCTTCCTTGGAAAATGGTCCAGTTATGTGATTCATAATAAAAGAATAACAGTACCTGAGCGATGCAAAGAGTTTGGGGATAAAAAGGAAGAACTGAGTACTGAATTATTAAGGAAATCGTTAGCGTATAGACCTGCCAGAAATTTCCATTAAAGTGTTTAGAGAAAAATGATTTTGACAAATTATGCATTTTATGAGCAAAAATATGCACACTGCTGCACTTGGCACTTTGTCCTTCCACTCCTGAAGGAAAGGTGAATTGCCTTTGCTGTAGTTGGATTCCAATTCCTCCAATAGACAGCACTGTCGATTAGCTGAGATGCCCACCTGGAAGCACTTGGCAACAGCTGGCAGGTATAGCCTTCTGGGAACCTGTGCCAATTGGACTCAAATCCTGTTTGAGTGAGGGGAGAATCTCTCAGGAGACAGGTTTTCATTTAAGAAGTCTACTGGCAAAGATCCTTCATTTAGCTTGTCATTTGGAGATGCAGGTAAATTCAGTTTGCTTTAGAATAGAAATAAGCTCATAATTGAGGTGGCCAAAATGAATGCATTATAAGACTAAGTCCTGGAGGAAAAATGTGACGGGTATTAGACTCTGCACAATAAAAGGATTAGGAAATTTTAGTGCCAGAGATAGTGGTGGGGAGGAAACCCCTTTCACCTGCCTTGACCTAAGAATAAAGACAACTATCCAGACCACTTTAGAGACTCACAACATTTTATAGGATTGGAAAGAACCTTAAAGAATTTAAAGGTGCTGAGTTTAAAGCAAAGCAGAATATCTAGTTGAGGATGCTCAGTTGTCAATTGACAACATTGGGGAAAAGGCAGAAATGAGACCCTTGTACTGTTATTTTATAGAAATGAATGAGATTGCCAAGGGGGAAAGAAAAGAAAACCCTGAAGGAAGAGGAAAGTGAGAAGGAAGGAGGAATGTTATATATTGTGTTTGAACTGAGGGAAGTGGAGACAATTCTTATTACATGGATTTTATTTTCTCATGTAGGAGGCAAAGCTTCCATTCACTGAGAGTGAAGGAGATACACATAGATATGGGGACCTTATAAGAGTGGGGAAAGCAGGAGAGATATAGGATAAAAGTTGCATGAAGTTAGAGTCAACTAGAGATAAACGATTGCCCAGCAGTCTTGATAGGCCAGCAGATGTTAGATAACATGGATAGGTTGCAATGCCAGCTGGCATCATTGTATGACTTTTTCTAACAATGCTCAGCAGTCAATAGTAAGAGAGGAGTGATCTGATGATTGACATCACCCAAGGCTGGAAATGGCCATGATAGATAAGTTCAGGTTCTGAGTGACCTTTAAAACACCAAATAGAAAGAACGGACATATATGTAGGATGCATGGAGAAAAAAAGATGCCTGTGGGCAAAATCATGCTATCCTCATAAACAGTTCTGACATTCATATGTCTCATTTTCTTGACTGCACTTACCAATTTTATGGTCTTATGCAGTAGAATTACTCTTAAGTGATGTGATTTGGAACAACCATTTGGTGGGTTAACTGAAAAAAAATTCTGTTAATGTGAAGAATACTAAAAAAATTAAAGTATGCAAATATTTTATTTTAGCTTAAAACATGTTCATTTATTCTTTAATATGTTTAATGTAGACTAGAGACCTCTTGGTGGGGATAGGAATCTAACCCTATTCAAAAGATCCTTTATTCTCTTTTCACATAATGCATACCCATACTACATCATCTATTATCTCCATACATTGAACTCAAAATTATTTAGAATTCTCTAATTTTTAAATAAATGCTGTAATGGTCCTTTGATAGTTAATTTTGTGGGGGGGGGGGTGTCATTATTTTTTCTTTTCTTTTTTATTGGCTTAGCCAATTTTTTTTTTTCCATAAGATGTGTCTGGTAGCGCTCAGTTGTCTCAAATTTCATTAAAAACAATTTTGTTCGATTGTATTATGACAGCTGTCATATCAGCGTGCATTTAAAAAAACACCAAAATTGGGGAATTTTTGTGTAGCCATTTTAATATCAATGATGGAAGAAACGACACAATATTTTCAGCATATTATGGTTTATTATTTCAAGAAAGGTAAAAGTGCAACTGAAACACAAAAAAAGATTTGTGCAGTATATGAAGAAGGTTCTGTGACTGCCTGAATGTGTCAAAAGTGGTTTGCAAAGTTCTGTGCTGGAGATTTCTCATTGTATGATGTTCCACAGTCAGGAAGACTAGTTGAAGTTGATAGCAATAAAATTGAGATATTAATTGAGAATAAACAATGTTATACCATGTGGGAGATAGCTGACATACTCAAAATATCCAAGTCAATAAAGTTATTGATGAAAATGAAAAATGTGTCTTTTATTTTATTTAAAAAATGAACTCCTTGGTCAAACCAATATTTTTTATTCTGTTTTTTTTCATTACCCATTTAGGGGCATGGACGACAGTGTGGTGATTGCTGTGGCAGAGTATAAGGGGATTATCTAATAGTTAATTTTATGTGTCAAGTAGATTGGGCCATGAAATGGCCAAGTGTAGTTTTGGGTGTGTCTATGAGGGTGTTTCTGAATGAGATTAATATTTAAATTAGTAGACCAAGTAAAGTAGGTTGCCCCACCTAATGTGATGTGGGTGGGCCTCATCTAATCAATTGAATATCTGAGTAGAATAAAAAGGTGGAATAAGAGGGAACTCCACTGGCCTCCCTGTTTGAACTAGAACATTATTCTCTTCTGGCCTTTGAACTCAGACTAACACACTAACTTTTCGTAGGCCCTAAGTCTACTGGCTTTCAGAACGGAAATGACACCATTAGCTCTCTTGGTTCTCAGGCCTTTGAATTTGGACTGGAACTATGCATTTGCTCTCCTAGGCCTCCAGCTTGCCAACCACAGATCTTAGGACTTCTCAGCTTCCATAATTGTCAAGTCAATCCCTTACAATTAATGTCATTCATACATATGAATACATGTTTGAAATAACTATGTATACTTGTATGTATTATATATTTAGATGTATATATTTATGTACTTATAGATATATATGGACATATGTATATATATTATTGGTTCTGTTTCTTCTGCTTCTCTGACTAATACCAATGCCTAATTTATTATTCTTTATCAACATGTCTCTCCAGAGCATTCAAGTGCCCATAAAAACAATTTTCTTTCTTCCCACACTTATATGTCTTTAGTATACATACTCTTTAATTAAGTGATTAAATGTCAATAACAACTACGCTGTAATGATCAGTTTGAGAACAAACTCAAGCTGTGGAAACAGAAGTGTGTGGAAGATCCAGCAGAAGGAGATACTTCTGACCATAAATGGGAGAAGAGAGTGTAGTAATTGTGAAACTAACTGTGAACAAGCTCACTCGCCCTCTGTGTGAGCCTTGTTCCATGCCCTGTGATGCATATATACACATAAGTCCTCCATAATAGCTACACACTTCACTATATATGACCCAGAGATGGAGACAGGGAACAGGTACACTTTGCTGGTAAGAATCCCTACTGAGAGATCCTATTCCTTCCTGTAAATTTGGTTCAGAAACCAAGGCAAGGTATTGCAATGCAACCTACTATGTCCCTCAAGCTGTTAGATCAAAAATGTGTGGAGTGGTGTATTAGATCCTCCACCTTAACTTTGAAATATTTGTCTATGTAAAGGAAGACTAGGAGCCAATGCTTTGGGGTTTTAATAAGTTCTTTACCTGGCACTGTAATCTATTGCTAAAGACTCATACTTTTCCACTCCAATCTATTATTCTTCAGGGCTTCATTCATTCCTTATTCAGACGAGCTTACAGGAGCCCAAACAGTCTCAGCCTCTCTCTCTCTGTGTTAGTTTTCAGAACATATATCCTTCAAGGCTGTAGCTTTTAAATCTCCTTTTACTGAACACTCTCTCTCCTTGTGAGCACTTTGGATTCCTGTACAGAGTGATTTGTTACCTTCATACTGTCACCATCAAGACAACTTGGCTTACAAGTTGTCTAGTCTAGACCCACATTACACTACAGTTTTGATAAAAGGAGGGGGGCCATCTGAGCTGCTATTAAAATTGAACTAGAAGGACATGATCATAGGATACAAGATGCATATTAGGGTATATGATGGATTTTAAGAAAAGTTAAGGGCCAAGGATTTGGAAATGAAGGGAAGAGGTAATGATAAAAGATGATGGTCAGAAAAGGGTATTTCCCTTCCAAGATAGCAGAATAAGTAATTTTAAGAATGAAGACACTGTAGAAAGGGTACAGAAATAATATTTGAAAGTCACAAAGCCAAGAATTTGTGAGGTCAATGTGTTGAATATTTCCACATAACGAACTTAGTGTTGATTAAAATTTTCAGTTACTTGTTATACTAATGATTTTAATATTTTCATCAGAATGTCTGAGAAAACTAGGGTTTTAATTTTCTGGATAATTACATCAGATTTCTACTTTACTTTATGATGCATCTATGTAGAAGCCAAAAATTTCATATTGTGAATTGCTAATATAGGTGAAATATATAACATGGTCTCCCGAATTTAGCCAATTGACCATGTGGCCCAAGGTTAGACCACTTAAAATGACTCTAAGTGATGACTTTTAAGAGGGAGGAAATATTTTCCAATGAATAATCTTCAAAACTTCTAGTTGTTCCCACATATCTCTTGTTCATTCTTATAATAAGTTATTGCAATCATGATCTAAATGAACTAAGCGTGGGGCTTAAATAGCCTATTGAGAATATCAAATCCTAAATATGTATTGCCCATTTATAGAAACTGCATTAGCAATTAGTTAATTAAGGTTTAGAAATTGTTTTAGATAAGGATGAAGCCATTATTAAAGGTTAGTAAATAAAGTGTCTGCATAAGTGCCCTTGACACCAAGCTGTTTTTCCCAGAGGATTAGTACAAGGAAGGAGACAGGGAAATGAGAGAAGTCAACAGAAACTGCAGAATGGAAATCAGGAGACCAAAGTAGAGCCAATGAACCAGAGGTTTTATTTTATTTAAATATTTAATTTATTTAGAGAGAGGGGAAGGAAGGGAGAAAGAGAGGGAGAGAAACATTGATGTGAGAGAGAAACATCAATCAGTTGTCTTTCGTATGTGCCACAACTGAGGAGTTAATCCGCAATCCAGACATATGTCCTGACGAGGAATTGAACTGGCAACCTTTTGGTTTGCAGGATGATGCCCTAGAAACTGAGCCACACTGGTGAGCGCAGACCCAATGATTTTATATAGTCAAACATGTCGATTGTGTTTCTAGGGCATTGGTTTTCCCACCATGCTAAATAACAACTTTCTTCCAGGGTTTTTTTTTTTCCCCCCCACAGGCTTTAAAAAATGGTCAAAGACCCTTTCTGGGAGATACTCAGCCTCCAATTTCTGAATGTGACATTTATCCTTGCATCACCTTGGTTCTGATGATAACCATTAACTGAATCCACTGCCTACTTAATTAACTCTAATTTTGACTTCAACTCCCCGGTCCCTGTTGCCTCAGTTGAGTCCCACACTATACCATATACCCTGGATATATGGAAAATAGGGAGAGGAATCCGAGGCACTGTGGCATCAAAATTAAGGTTTCAGGAAAAACAATCACCAGTGCTCCAACATGCAGTCCAGACTGCTTCCTTTTAAAAGACAATTTTGAGAATCAGAATCTTCAGGCTGAATATATCCTAGTTAAGTAAAGAGAAAAAAGGCTATATTTTTTTTCAAAGAATGTATATATGTATGTATATGAGTATTTAATATAAGATACATTAAATAAAATTAATAAATGGTAATGATACGTAACTATAATTGTATATTCAATATATAACATATATTCAAAGAAGCACAAGTATATAATTTTTGGGGGGTTGTCTGTATAATTGCTTTAAACTCCTGCTTTATTGTGCCAATATAAATGAGAGACCTGGTTTAATTTCCCAACTTATATAAAATAAGAACGATAAAGTGTTTATTTCTCTAACTGCTCTAAATCATAGTTAATGATAAGTAATTATAAGTAATCTCTGAAGATGAAAAACATCACTTAAGAACATAATTTTTATGGCTTAACTTTTTGAGGTTCTAAATATGGTGCAAAATACATCTTATATTATTGTGAGCAAAACCCTTCCCTTAAATCTTTCTGTTCAAAATGAAATTTGTCTCAAGCTAGTTTGAGAAGAGTTCAGTTTGACTGGTAGCTTTGATAATTACTGCCTTTGTGTCACTCAGAAAACTTTAGCAATTAAAGCATGATTGTACTTTCTCTGGGTCACAAGTCATTTTTGGAAGTTTTGCCACTAATCTAACAATGAAATGAAGCAAAGCCATTTTGGAAGGTGATAGTATAATATAGTGGTTAAGTACAAAGGCTTTGGATTCAGACAGACTCTACCAGGATATAACTTTGTAGTATTTATTATTCCAAAATATTTTCTTCCTCTAGGTTCTTTTCTATGGGCCCTTGTGATAGGAGACACCCAATCCTGTCACCTGTGTAGGTCAGTGGACTGTGGGCAGAAGTGACAGAGTTATAAGATCCATTTCATGGTTGGCCATACATGCTCTTTTTCCTCTGCTGTGAAACCACCAATGCCCCAGATAAAGGCTGCTCCTTCAGCTCGAAGCCTGAATAAGGGGGATGTGGAGCAGGGCCACAATACCCTTGTAGCCAACATTAACATAAGTGAGAAATAAACTTTAATACATTTTGTTCATGTATTCATGGAGGTTTGGGAATATACTTACTATCAAACTGTTCAGAATGGTACAAAATAAAAATTTAAAAAACTCGTCCTGGAAGTAGCATTCTTGCTCTGTGTGTGTGTGTGTGTGTGTGTGTATAACAAATCTGTGGCTGGGTAGAGGTAAGAAAGGAACCATTTGTGCAGGCAGAAAAGCCATTGAATTCAGTAGAACATTTAGTCAAACAGTTGCCCATAGTCCCTTAGAAAGCAGATAATGTATTCAATTAACTAACTTGTGGCTTTATATGAAGAAGTAGGAAAACAGATATTTGCAAAATAAATTGGTCACTCTTGCTTCTACTGTATTTGACAAGGTACTTGAATAAAAAGATGAGCTCAGGAACAGAACTGACTGATTTGTGAGACAAAAGATAAAAAATTGAAGAGTGTCCAGAAATTTCGGGACTTTTAATGTAAAAGACTAAAAATGATAAAACTGAGAAAAGCTTTGAGCTACAAAGCCTACTAAAACCCAAATTCTTGGCAAAAACCCAATAAAGGGCGTGGCTGCCACCCCCTTCCTTGAAATCTCTCAATCACGTCAGCTGTTGTCCAGGAAATCTTTCAAAGGGAAAACATAGCCCAGTAAAGAGCCTTCCAGCGTTCTCCCACGGAAGACTGATAGGCTAAAATTATGAGCAATAAAGAGAAGCCTATCTAACAAAGAACTAGAGATAAGGCTACAGGCTTACAGAAGTGACTGGAATAAAAGGGATACAGAGCCAGTCTTCTGTGGACGAGAAGCAGGCAGTGCAATCACAACTTCTGAGAAAAGGGTTTCTGAAGTGTGTTTAAGTAGCCGGAGGGAAAGGAAAACAAAGTCCTGGAAAGCAGAGGCAAGTTCACTGAGAACAGGGAGAACAGTAGCCTGGGGAGCCACCTCCAGGGAACAGAACAGAGCTAACAAAGGAGGTTCCCCACCTCTAGGATAGGGGGCTCTTGCAACAAGGGCCTAATGGCATTCCAGAATTCTCCTGGACCAATGACTGCTGTGCACTTTTCATTTGCTTTTTTCCAACAGGAGAATTTATTGCCATTATCCACTTCCTATGCCACTAATAGATGCTGAGTGTGCAGTGATATGTCAGTAAATGTGTAATAACTGTCTTTCTAGGAGGAAAAATGAGCCCTGATTTGTATCATTTACCCATTTCTGTGGTGTAAATACTCCAGCCTGAGCCAATTTTAAGCTACCAAAGTGACTGGCAAAATATCTGAAAATATAACCATTGATTCTCTTAAAAAGCTACAAGCCACCCACCACCAGTATATGTGTGTGTGTGAAGCAGACTAATTTTTTTATTGATCTCAACACCATAAAAACCTTACCCAGATCTGATATATAGACTATCTCAAAACTCTAGATGTTTAGTCTGATTTCATATTAAGATAGACTTTGAGGTTGACCTCAGTAAAGAAGGAAGCAAATATTTGTAACCCTGATTACAGACATGGATAAAGTGTGATTGTGTACAAATTATGTGGGGCCTGTCCATGGTTCCTCTCTATGGTGTCAGGGGTATGTTAGATTTGCCCAGGTGGCTTGCATCAGAGAAAGGAACATGAGCTTCTGAGTGAAAATACGTGGCCTTACTGAATGCTCCACCCCTATACCACCCTAGGAGAAGAGCAGGTATCCAAGCTGGGCTGTGTCTGGCAGTAGGAGGACACTGCTGGGGGATCCAGTCTTGGTCAGGGAACCCAGCTCTCCTCCCCACTCCAGGATCAGTCCAAGTCTCAGGGATAAAGTGTGGTGCGGGTCCCAATGGGATCTTGGGCAGCTCCCTTCCTCAGTGGGCTCATGCCTTCTGCACTGTGCTCATGAGGGTGTGTTGTGCTGTAGGTGCAGGTGAGTGTCACACCCAGCATACAGAAGGTATACAAGACAGAGAGGCTACTGTCCAGTGAGTGGCCGGCCCCCATACCAATGAAGCAAACCAACTTCCGGGTACTGTTCAAAACTGGGGGCAGGTAGGTCAGGTGATGAATTTCAGGGGCTGGGATAGCTCAGTCAAATCCCTAACACCACCCCACCAGCCTGCCTATGTTTAAGTTAGGTCACAAGCTCCAGCTCAGAATAGAATGTGCACACAAGGTGGATGAGGTCAATTTGCCCTAAGGTGAAGTGTAGGGCGTCCCGTTCCTGGGTCTGGCACAGGACATAGGCTGAGCAGACCAAGGAGAAGGCCAGGGACTGGTGTGGGCAGAGGCTGCTATGGAGCTCCTCTTTCCATAGCCTCTAGAGCCCACACAGTGCCCAGCGGACCCAGAGATCACATGTAATGAGCTGCTCGTTGTGTGGTATCTGGATGCCCACCAATATGACTCCTGCATCACCCGGTACCCATGTCATGGTACCCTTTGGGTCACTCTGATAAATGAGGTCCCATTTGACTAACTTACTGTAGTCTCTATGGCCCCCCTATTCCCACATATTCCCCAGCAGCTGGTGGCACCTTGTGTGTCCCTTTGGTGCCTCTGCACCCACAAGACTGTCTTTAAGCCTGTCCAAGCTGGTCTGGCTATGGCTGAAGTTGTGCAAGTTAACATCCTGTAGCCGGTTGTAGTAAAACTACCTCAGGACCAGGGCCAGGTCATTGTGGCTGGAATGGAGTCAGGTCAGGGGCAGGTCAGTGGCAAATGTGTGGACTCCTTCAGGCCTGGGGATCAGGCAGGGCATGTTGCCAGGCCGGGGCCAGCCCAGGCTCTCTCCACCCCACCCTGTCTCACAGACTACACTTGGACCCTCTGAGGCCTGGACTAAGGCATTCCCACCAGGGAGGAGGTGACAGAGGAGGAGAAAGGGCATCTGTGAATGATGGAACTACCACGTGATCCACCAATTTCATTCTGTGTATATATTAGAAGAAAAGAAGGCACTAGCTCGAAAAGATATATGCGCCCCCTTGTTAATTGCCACATTATTTATAGTAGCCAAGATAAGGAAAAAAACTACCTGTCCATCAATTGGTGAAAGGATAAAGACAATGTGGTATATATACAAATGGAATATTATTCAGCCAAAAAAAGGAAGTGTGCCATTTATAACAACATAGATGAATCTTGAGGGTATTACGCTAAGTAATATAAGTCAGACAGAAAACAACCAACATGGCATGATATCACTTAGAGGGGCTCTAAAAACGAAAAACCAAAAATGAACTCATAGGGTTGCCAGAGGAGTAGGGGTGGGTGAAAGGGGTGAGGGGGGTGAAAAGATACAAACTTCTAGTTATAAAATAAATAAGTCATGGGGACATAATGGTGACTATGGTTTATAACATGTATAGTTGAAAGTTGATAAGAGTGTAAATCTTCAAAGTTCACATCATAAGGAAAAAATGCAGTAACTATGTATGGTGACAGATATTAACTCAACTTAAGGTGATCATTTTACAATATATACAATTATCAGATCATTATGTTGTAACCCTGCTTATATGTCCATCATACCCTAGTAAAATAAACATAAATACAGAGAAATCGCTTCACTACCACACTATTATGGCAACTAAAAAAAGTAAAAAATATTTTTTAATATCATAAATTATCTATCATGATCAAATTTCCCTGACTGCCTGATTTTTAAATAATTGATGTATTATAATGTAGATAAGCCCCTCTGCATTGAATTTCATTGTTATATCACTTAATCCCTAGACTTCTTTTCTTTTTTTCTTCCTTATAATTCTTAAAAATATTTTTTTAAATTTTCAGTTATAGTTGACATACAATGTTATATTATACAACATAGTGATTGGACATTTGTATGTCCAACCTTACAAACTGATCACCCTGATAAGTCTAGACCCATCTGACACCATACATAGTTATTACCATCTTTATTGATTGGATTCCATATGATGTGCTTTATATTTTCTTGACTAATTTTGTAACTGGCATTTTCTTAATTACTTGTTAATCCCCTTACCTTTTTAATCCATTTTCCCAACCCCTCCCATTGGGCAACCATAAATTAGTTCTTTGTATCTATGAGTTTGTTTCTGTTTTGTTTGTTCATTTCTTTTGTATTTTAGATTCTAAATATAAGTGAATTATATGGTACTTGTCTTTGTCTGTCTGACTTATGTTACTTAGCGTAATACCCTCTAGATTCATCCATCTGTGATGTTGTAAATGGCAAGATTTCATTCTTTTTTATGGGTGGGTAACATTCCATTGTATCCATATACCATCTTTATCCATTTGTGTATCAATGGAAACTAGTCTTTTCATTGGAAATGTAAACCATTTACAGTTAAAGCAATTACTGATAGGTATGCAAGCTGGGTGAGGGGAGGAGAAATACAAAAACAATGGTTTCTGCTCGAACTTCTGTCTGGGAGAAAGCAGCTCCTTCAGCACTGGCTCTGAAGTCAGAAAATGCAGTTCCTCCCTATATGTCCCTGGTGCTTTTCAAGCTGCTGATGCAATGCCAGAGCTCAGGGCAAATGAGTCTGTCATTGAGTTAACACATTTACCAGCCCCTTAAGGCTAACCTGGGACTCCAGCAAGCAGCCCTCTTTTTCACTGAGCCACAGTCCCTGCCGGTTTTCACACCAGAACTTATGGGGATTTCTCTTCCTGGCACTGGCACCCTGGGCTGAGGAGCATCAAGTGGGGCTGGGACCATTCGCTCTGGGAGAAGGGATCTCTACAGCCTGGATATTCCCCCACCCCTATTTCTTAACTGCCCCACTGTGAGTGGGGCAGGGGCTGCCCCTTTTGCATTTCCAACCCTCAGACCAGTATCAATGTGGCTTTCTCTGACTATCTCTTTGAATATCCTTAATTCTATAGGACTTCTGTTTAGCTATTCTTCAGGCTGTTCTCAAGAGGCATTACTGTGTAGTTAAGTTGTAATTTTGATGTAGTACTGGGGGGAAGTGAGTACAATATTTACCTCCTCTGCCATCTTGATGAAAAGTTCTTCCTTGCAATTTATTTGTGAAAAAGTAAATAACATCCCTTGTCTTTTAATTTTGTTTTGGAATTTGCTGATCGCATCCCATGGTGTCATTCCTATAAAGTGGTAGCTATGGGAAGCTTTTAAAAGTGCACGTGCCCAGACCCTACCCTAAAAATATGTATTCAGTAGGACTGGTGTGGGTGTTTGGAATCTCTAATTTTCTTAAGATCCCAAGGAAATGTCAGTTCATAGAACTCTCATGTTTTTAGAATTGCAGTCTCAAAAACCAAGAGGTTCGGTGGTCTACCTGCGGTTACACAGGTTATCGAGAGGTGTTCTGCTCAACAGTAGTGCTTCCTGTTGGAGCTCTGGTTTTACAGCTGGTAGGAATGTAAGGGCTAACTCATCACATTTCAAAGTGACACTGCAAGAGATGTTAATGGTACTCCAAAGGAAAGTGAGGGTCCTGAGTGACTTCAAAGAGTGGGAGTGATGGGCCCACTTTAATATGAAATTGAAAACAACTTCATGACAGAATGACTGTAGAAAATGACAACTCAATCAACACACTTTTCTCTCCCTCCAGAAGGAAAGCAATGACAACGCCACCAGTGTGAAAGGGTAAGATATGTGTGCAGAATCAGCCCAGGTGAAAAATGTGGTCTACAGTGTGAAGAGGTGTTATTAAACGATGACTTGGTGCTACTTAGAGAAGGAAATGGGCAACTCTGCCCTTAGCATGATCAGGCCCATAGAAAGAAGTCATATTTGGGGAACCTTAGATACAGTGTGGCAAGAATATCCTAGCAATGAGAGATAACCTTCTTTAGGAGGTGGATCCCTGTTGCTCACCTCTACTAAGCAAAGATGGGGCCTTTGTTTTCTGCGGCTGTTGCAGAGGGGATATGTTCAGAAAGTAGATTGCTTAGGCCACCATTTTAGAAGGTGAGTAACCCCAGTGGAGAACCATAGTGCCTTCTTTCACTCCTAACTTGCTCGCCTTAGCATGGTGCTTGTTAGGATGAAGTCATGACTCATGAGAGATGATTATCTTTGGGGAGTGGGAGGAGGTAAAATATGAAGGGGCAGCTCTGGAGGAGGTTTATCCTGGCAGGTGGGCCTGCCACTCATTTGAATGAGACCATTCAAATTCTCCAAGGCTTCAGAGAGGTTACTTGTCCGAGAGTATCCTTCCTATCTGGTGGGAGTACTGATACCTTCTCAGGACCAGGTTGGGCTTCTGGGGGAAGGCAGAATAGCATAAACAAATGGTTTATCAACTTAAGAGGCCTTGACACTCACCTGGGGATGCCACCAAAAAATTTAAAAATGCCTGTAAGTGAATTCTTGGCCAAACCCTCAGAAAGCATCCAGATCTGGAGAGAGACTCAGGCAGCTGCACTTTTGACAGGCTTCCTGGGCAGTTCTGACACAGTGGCCTAACGGAGAGTGACCCAATTATTGTTTAAATTAAGTGGGTTTTAAGAGTCAAAGTGAGTGATATTAAAAACTGTGTCAGGCATAGATGGGAACAAGGATTATCCAAGGAAGACAGAAGCATGCAGTTGTTCTGTGCATGAATCGCATGTGGCAAAAGCTAGCGTGGCAGTGAAGAACACAACCCTGGGTACAGACAGGCCAGATTGTGACCTACTCACTGTGTGATTCTGAGCAAGTTCTTTGATCCTTCTGAGCCTCAGTTTCTTCACATAAAAAAGAGAGCTTCACTGTACATTTAGTACAATATTCTCTTTTGGCGGAGGTTGCCCTGGGCCCATTCCTGTTCTGTACAACTGATCATTTTCAGTGTGCAAGTATATTTAAGTTGTTTTGTCAAGTATTCCATTTGATTCTCAACTATTCATTATTTCAGGTAAAGCTTATATAATGTTGTAGAGCCTGGAACCTAGGAGATAGTGAGTGAATGTTAGATGCTTATTTTGCCAGTTTGGTAAAACACCGTAATCCTCTCCCCTCTCCTGCCATCACCAAGAGATGGGGGAGAAAGGCAGAGGCTGGAAATGAGCAGCAATCAATACTTCCGTGTCAGTCTGCCTTTTTTTTTTCCCCAGTACTTCCCAAACTGATTTCATCAAGAGTGTGCAGTTTAAAAAAAAATTATTGCAATTAATATCACACAAAGCAAATCAATTCATTTCTATCAAAATAACTCACATACACATCACAGTGATAAAACAAACTGTACAATAAAATATATGTTTTCACATTTTGCACTTCAATCATCTTCTTCCTCTTCATCACTCATCCCATACTTCTTATGCTTTTTATTTGCTTTATTATCATTTTCTGCTTTTCTCTTTCCAGAAGGTTCAGTTGCATCATTGCTGGTGGGTTCCTTTGCTTTGAGTAATCTGTGAGCATTATCTTCTGCTGATCCTTCAACTCTGTTTGATAATACATTCTGGCTTGTCCCTCTTCAATGCCCCCTATGTATTGGTTTTAATGGCAGCCAAGCTGATGGACTCCTTGCCTTCCTCTTCCTCATCACATGGATCAGGTTATAGGTACGCAGCAGTCAGCCTTGCCTTCCTCTGCCATGAGACCAGCAATTTCCCAGCCCGGGCTACTTTGACAGACTGGACCCTCAATGTGCGCAGAAGGGAGCAGAGCAGGGAGCAGAGCCACACCAGACCTGCAGCCAACGAGTACAAAATGAACTTTGCTGTTAAAACTCACAGAAGGTTCACCGTGTGTCTTTATTTTTTTCTTTTTTAACTACAGAGTAGCCTGATTGATACAGTTATTTAATAGCATTGCTAGCATAATGAGTTCTCCCAGCCTTTTCTGCAGGGAAGGGAATGATACCTACCTCATCAGGGTTTTTGTGATGACTAATAAAGTGAATATTTGAAAGTGTCTGACCCAGAGGAACCCGTTATAAGCTCTAAGTGATATTTGTAGTGATCCTGGGGATGAGGGTGATGGTGATGTCCTATTTCTGGAATTTCATACTGTGAAATGTTGTTGCATGGGTAGTTATGCAGTGAGAAGCATTAATCTTCAGGAAAAAAAGAGAGCTTTCTGTTTATAATTGTCTATAAAAGCCTTT
This sequence comes from Pteronotus mesoamericanus, assembly GCF_021234165.1. NCBI lineage: Eukaryota > Metazoa > Chordata > Mammalia > Chiroptera > Mormoopidae > Pteronotus > Pteronotus mesoamericanus. Next base: position 11,065,123 of record NW_026555310.1, read on the forward strand.
AGATAATAAACAGTTTATCAATATTAAATCTTGACAGAGTCAAAAGAAATGAGTAGGAGCCCAATATTATCACTTAAAATCCATGTAACCTTGGATGAGCGAGACTTGACCTTCTTCAGCCTCTGTCTCTTCTGTTAAATGAACATGCTTCTATCTGCCCCGCCCAATCGGGGGTCATTATCAAAATAAATGAATTTTATCTGAAAGCCATGTATAAACTGTCAAGTGTTAATAGTAATACAAGGGCTTAAGAATACTTTATAGCTTAACCAACTACTGTGTTTTTCCTATTTATGGTCCACATTTCTTTAAAGACTCCTCTTCGTTTCCTACTTTCCTAAGGAAAAAGACTGAGCCCTTCGTTGATATGTCAGTTTACACACACAAAAAAAATGTAATTTGACTTGTGTTAGATGAAAATATTACTTTAGTTCCCCTTTACCATAACAATCTAAAGGAATACATTCTGCCAGATCATCCCCAGAGAGTTAGAAAATGCATGTCTTCACAGCAAGACAAGGTCATTTCCTTTGTGCACTTAGTATGATTCAGTTCCAGAATGGGTACTCCAGCTTTTTTGGTAAGAAAATTGCAGTATTTGAAGCAGCTTGGTAGCGATCTCTGCCGCTTTTCTGCAAAATTCTTAGAGGTACAATTTAAGTGGTACAAGTAAGTCTAGGAGTGATAGCGCAACCTCAGGGGAAATTCTTTTCAAATTGTGCATAAACTGTGCCAATATATAAGTGACTTTTAATGGGTTTGCAGTTTCATCGTCAGACTTAATACTATTCTCTACATTTTAAGAGGATTTTTATAAAGAAAAAAATACGTTTTAAGAAATGATCTTAGTATAAAATAAGTCTGGAATCAGACTGAGTGGCCTGCCCATGGCACTTACTAGCTGTGGGATGTCATGCCTCTCTAAACTTCAGTATCTTTATCTGTACACTAGGAATAATAATAGGATCTCTCTCATAGAGGTGTATGAGGATAAATGAGCAAGACAAGTGAAGTATTTAGCACATTCTTGGGTTCTTACTTAGAGTTTTATACAAATTCTCTGTTACATTTAGCGAGTTACTCATTTTTGCTTATACAAACTGAAGTGAGGTATTCCTTTTAGACTTTGACTGCTTGTTTGTGTAACCGAGCAAAAAGTTTGCCCACCCAGTGGCTGCAGATAGTGAGTTATGCTGACACCAGAACACAGTGAAAGAAGAGGTGCTTATTGGATCGCTCTATGCCGTGAAGAACCCTAACTCCTCGGTGGTTAACAGACAAGGAGTTTTTATAGAGCAAAAATCATGAGTAATCATGTACAAGGAGTTCAAGGTCATGGGCTATGTGAATTGGTCAGTTCTTATGCACGCTTTAGCAACCTGGTATATTCATCTCCTGGTAGTGTCCAGGTCTATGTGGCTATGGCCAGGTGGTCTTGATGTTCAAGTGCAGCTATGACTCTGAAGAAGGGCTAATTTAATAATTTTAACTATAAGGTATACTCTAATATGTGTAGTTTATTATTTGCTTTTGGCTTCACTTGCTTTACTCACTCTTTCTTCAAAATAGCCATTCTTTTCACTATTTTTTTATTACCAATATTCACAAGCACTAACTGGTCTAAAATGTTATCTGAATAGGCAATGTTTTCAACATTTTGAGCTGGGTCCTTTTATTCTTAATTGTGTGATGAAGTACAGAAACACACACTCCTCTCCCACAAGAATAAGAATCTATAGAGAATGCATTAGAAAAATTGTCTTTCACTATTGTAAATTGCTGCTCCCTGTTAATGTGTTCATTTTACAGGTTGATTCATCTTTATTGTTAATTAAACCCTTAAGTTACCATTCAAATTGGAATTAAAATAAAATGTCAAAGGCATTTACATTTCAAAGCTAGATATTCCACAAGTACAATTAATCTCAAAGCATTCAAAAGAAAGGGAAATAACATTAGTGTTAAAATCCTAGACACAGCAAAAAAAAAAAAGTAGATTGTGAAATAAGCTATTTGTGTGGCAGCAAACATTAGCCAGGGTATGAGGCAGAAAGTTCTGCTTATGGAGAGACTGTTGGGGGTCCCCTGCTGAATGAATGGGGCATGAGAAAATAAATAAGGTTGAAACAAATAATAAAAATGAAGCATTCTTCCCCACCTAATTTTCAGACCAATTATAAATTGTCTTTAATCATAATCTCCAATATTAGAAATTTTGTCAGCTTATTTTTATCATGTGCTAGCATATTCTTGCTCCTTCCTGGGAATAAATGATCTGTTTTGGCCCAAGCCTTTTTATTTTGCAACATTACTATTCCTTTTGCATCTCTCCTGCTGCTCCATATCACTACAGAATATTTGTTAAGTACAGGAAAAATTCATGTTTTCCTCCTGCTTGTCAGGTATAATGTGGAAGAAGGACTAATGAAAACCATTTTTCATGCTTATTCAACAGAGACCATTAAAATGAAATGAATGAAATGCCTTTTGCTTAAATTGAAATCTGCCCAAATGTTTCTGCAGAGAGACTCTCCCTCTTTTTCTCTTTTAACTAAATAAGCTGACCTGCTATTTGTTTAGACAACAATTTTTCAAATTTCCCCAGGAGCAAGATACTCGGGGTGGTAAAATCAACATGTCGCCTAGGTCTCCACAGCAGTGTTAACCATCTGGACTGTGAAGGAATGGGTCCAATTTGAGGTGAGGAGCACAGACTCTGTGATGCAGTCTATCACTCCACGTCACTCACAGTCCAAATTGTCTCTGAATTGGCTGGTGGATGAAGTGCAAGGGCAGATGAGGTAAGATGGGATCCTGAAATGTCTGGCTTCTCCCCTTGGTGGTATTCAGTTCATTCTTATTTTATCAGAGAACAGTCTCTGTGGTAAGGCTCCTGGCTCCAATCCATATTCTGAACTCACTGAGTCAGGGTATGATCCAGACTGGCAGCTGCAGACAGGGTTTAATGTGAGGAGAGTAGGAGAGGCAGAGAAATGGGAAGCTGGCTCAGGGGCTGCCACACTTGCACTTCAGGAAATTGGAGGCATGTCCTTCAGAGGTCAAGTAAGAATAACATGAAGTCTTGGAGGAGGCGGTGGGTGCTAAGGAGGAGCCAGCTACAGACAATGGATTTAGAAGCAAAGGAACAAGAACAATTTAGGCTGAAATGTGTAGGGCAGAATCTAGCAGTGATTCACCAGCTGCAAGAGTTTCTGTGGGAAAGGGGGCACTTAATCAAGAATAGTAATGGCATGATTATGAGCAATGAGAATGAGGCTTCTTAAAGCTCAACTTTTTCCCTGTTTCACACCTGTACCTGTTCAGCTGATCATTGCTTGAGAAAACACACAAGCACATTGACTGGTCTAACTTGAAGTTCATGAAGTCTTTCAGAGCAACCTGGAAGTCATATTCTATATCCCAGTCTGTCTACTCATCTACATTCTAGATGGCAGGTTTACATCCCCTCTCTCTTCAATCCTTCTTTGTTCTACTTCTACCTCATGGCTTTGATTCCTGATTCACTGAGAACATAGAAGCAATCAGGAGGATGCCCGCTCTGTCCCACCAGCATACCTTCCCTCCTGCCGCTGTGCCCAGAGACTCTGAATCCTTTCCACTTCAATAGATGAAGTGACTATGCTCTTCTCAGAGAAGGACCCCTTTACCAATGCACCAGATCCCGTACCTTCTAATCCACCTGAGACATCACCGTGAGGAATTTCCCCTGCCCCTCCTGTGTGGTCCTCTGTTCTCACTCTGCTGCACTATTCTCACCAGCATACAGCCATGCTGAATTTCTCCCACAAACCACTACCGACCCATTTTTCTGCTCCTGAATAACTTCAGTTGGCTTTTTGGTTTTCACCATTCCACTAAATGGCTTCTGTCAAGGTTAGCAATGACCTCCATGTTGTTACATCCAGTGACCAATTATCAGTCCTAATCTAACTTTGCTCCATCAGCAGGATTTCACAGTGTTGATAACTCTCTCCTTGTAACCCTTTTGACCTGTAGTTTCTGGAACACTACACATTGCTGACTTTTCTCCTAATTCATAGCTGCTCCTTCTCAAGCTCCTTTGTTTGTCTTAGTCATTTACCATAGTCATAAACCCTGGAGTGCCCTGGCGTTCAGTCCTTGGAACTTTATCTATACCCACTCTTTAGGTATATTTTTTTGAGTTACATGTTTAGGTATATTTTTTTGAGTTACTATCACTATATTGATGATTCTTAAATTTATTTCTCTCCTGAACTCCAGACACATGCACCCAGCAATCTACTCAATACCTCTATTTGGATGTCCCAGGAAAAATGTAGTGTTTCAAAACAAAACTCTTGCTATTCCCCCTTGAACATTTTACTTCTAAAGCCTCCAATCAGTACAAGGCAACTCCGTCTTTCCAAGTTGCCTCATCTCTAAAATCCTCCATTCAATCCATCAGTATGTTCTATTGCTCCTACTTTCAAAATATATCCAGAACCTGACTCCTGCTACCAACATAGTTCAAGCAGTTGTCATCTCCTTCCCAGGAAAATTGCAATATTCTCTTATCTGTCTTTGCTGGTTCTACATTTGCTCATAATAGTACACATTACTACTGCTCATCTGAATTGGTTTTCCGTCTTCCTGGAAGGGCTATATTTCCTTGGGCTCTGACTAGTTCTCGGCCATGGAGTGTGAGTAGAAGCAGAAGTCTCCTGCAGATCTTTCAGGTCTCTTTCCAATAGTTAGCAAATATGTTAGCTGAGTTTGAAATAATAGAGCCACAAATAGAGGAAGCCTGGATTGCCATGCAGAAAACAGCTAGCTGCCTGGAGCATCACCAAACTTACATCAAATTTCAAATGAATGTAAGTCAGACTATGTGTTTGTATTTTACTCTGAGTAAAAACCATAGTCCTTGGAGTAGCCTACAAGACCCTATGCAATTTTCACCATTATGCCCCTGCCCTTACATCCTGTTACCCTTCCGTTGGCTCACTCGACTCCAGGTGTGCTGCCTCTGGGTTAGCCTTTGGACACCCTGCATTTTTTGCCTCAGGGCTTTTGCTCTTACTGTTTCCTCTGCCTGCAGAAGTTCCCAAGATATCTCTGTGGCTTGGGTCCTCATCTCCTTAGGTCTATTCAGAAATGAGATCATCTCAGTGAGGCCATCAATTTATTTTAAAATGTAACAGCTTATCTACGCTTGGAACTCCCCAGCTCTTTCTGTTCCTTAATTTCTTTTTTCCTATGGCACACTACCTTACATATTATGTATTTATTTGTTTATTTGTTGTTTGTCTTCCCCAATTAGAATGAATGCTTCATCATAACAGGGATATTTATCTCCTCCCACTGCCTCACTGGTTTATCATCAGGGCCTAAAATAGTACCAGGTATGTAATAGGCAAGCAATAAATATTTTGTGGAGTGAATGGATAAATGGGTAAAACTTCTTTTCTCCAACTGTAACACCTGAAGATAACAAAGGCTTGTTAGTATGCTATAAATGGCATGTGTACAATGTAACCTCAGAAATTCACACCTCGGGCTACCTCTAATGCATAGGTAATGCGCAGAGTGTCACGGCATGTGAATCAGATCTCACACACAGCTTAGATGCAAACCAAAAATTGCAAATTGTAAATTCTTAACTACTAAAAATTAAAATAAACAGCAATAGGCAAGGACGTAATTTTTTCTGTAATTGAATCTATTCATTTTTATAAAATACCAACAATGAAATCTGGAAAGGATATTACACAGCCCATTAGTATATAATAATCGATGCAGAAAATACATTGCCCAATAAATAGAGTAGGGAATGAGGCAGAGATTATGCGTGTGGTGTGTGTGTGGATAAGTGGGAGGTCAATAAGTGATCATGAATGTCCGCCTCATGTTAAAGCTGCCACCCACTCCAGTTATTTGCTGTTTCCCATAGAGTTATTTTCATATCCATAGTTTAATTGGGAAAGTTCAAGACTTTAATGTGAAAAATGACCAAAAAAATGTTCTTGAGGCTACATCATAATGATAAGAATGAAAAGTGTTATTAAATAATGATTTTTCTTAAATATATATTTTTAAATTGTCATTTAAAAACTATTTAATAAATTTAGAACAATCTGCCAAAGGGTTTCTCTGGCATATGAACAAGCTACTACAACTAACCCTGAAAAAGGCTGCTTGAACATTTTTCTTGGGTTTTGTTTGGATTCAAAATCTGAGTGTTAAAAACACTCACTTGAGTTGTAAGGAAAATCAGAGCAGATAGCACAAGGGTCTTCTGCATAAAAAATGAGACTAGATTTCTGCAGCTTGCCAGTCCAGAGTTTACTTCTGGCCAACACTGCTTTTATATTCAGAGACCAATTATCAACTGAATTTTTCAGAACGGTTATAAGGATTGTGAAATTGATGTATGCCCTTGGGATTTTGTAAGTACGCTCTATTAGCCATTGAAAAAGACAATGCCAGTTTTTTAGAGAGTTAATTATGAGGCAGTGTGAGAACAGCTGGATGACACTTGGGTTCTAGAACTTGCTCTGCAGTAAACAGAAATGACATCACTTTTCTGAGCACTGTTTCTTTATCAAACAAGATGCAATGGCTACTCTAACTCTTGGGGATGTTGTGAACTCTAAATAAAATAACAATTATCAAAGGCTGTAAACAAATCTCTAGACAAATCCAAAAGGAAAATAGATGTTAACACTTAGAGCTGAAGATCCCAGTGATCCTTGTGACCTCCCTCCAATCCTGGACAGAGTCTGATTATCTTTAATCTACAAACAATATTTTGTGTGATGACTTAGAGAGGAGGAAAGAGATGGTTTAGGATGTGATTAGAATATAATATTTCTTAGCATCCTTTGAATTCAGGACAATTAGAATTTCCAAGAATAAATGAAATCTTACATGGACAAGTTTATCATTTGATCTTTTGCTTCATTTCTTCTTGACTCTAATTATGGTCACTTGCGAAGTAATTGTTAAGATCTGTCCTTGGTTGTTCCAACGTGGTCTTTCAGATATGGTGATGTGCTCCAAATGGTTTTACACAAACACTATCCAGTTTCTACATATAAAAAAAGATGAGATTATAACTGGAAAACACTTGCCCAATGAGGAAGAATATAACATCCAACATATCACATAAAAATGCTCAGGAGAATAGTTGTTGAAATTTGGAACATATTATTCCACAGATTTTACTGTATAAAAAAAGATAATTAGCAGGAAGTTTCTCTGCAGGGAGTTTGCATTGAGTCTTGGAAATTTATATTTTCTGAAGTCATTAGGAGTAAATAAAACTTCTTAACAACAAGAAAAATTATTTAAAATTATCTTTCTCCATTTCTCTCATTTTTTCTTTAACCTGCCCTCTTTACTTTACTTTGTTTTTCGAGATCCATTATTTTCTTGCACAGAAAGCTCTTAGTCTTTTCTAATACATAAATATATATGCATAAATGCCTGACTTTTCTTGGTTTCTCTCTTTTTCCTCAGCGCAATATGACAAAAAGTTAAGAGCGAAGATTCACAGAAACTTTCTGGGTAATAAGCTAGGTCCCTCCATTCCCTCTGTGCAGTCTCTCCTGCCAAGCAAGAGCTGCCAGATCACTCTTTAGAAAGTGCTGCCTACATCACATAAGTCCTCATACAAAATCCACAGTGTCAAGTTATGGACTAAATATTTCTGCCCCACCCCCGACAAATTCACATGTTGAAATCCTATCTCACCCCAAATGTGATGCTATTAGGAAATGGAGCCCTTGGGGGGTTATTAGGATTAGATGGGGGCATGAGGGTGAAGCCCTTACATACAAGATTATTGCCCTTGTAAGTGTCATGTGAGAGCTTGCTTCCCTCTGTGCTCTGCCATGTGAGGATACAATAAGAAGTTGGAAAAAGAGGATCCTCACCAGAATCCAACCATACCAGCTCCCTAGACTTCTAGACTCCTAAACCCTAAGAAATAAATTTCAGTTGTTTATAGGCACCCAGTCTATGGTGCTGTGTTATAGAAGCCCAACTGACAAAGGCAGCTCCCCACTGTTTCTGGCTTAAATACTTCATCCTATACCCCTACAAAGTAGCCAGTTTTCTGTTTCCAATTTTATCATCCTTTACAATAACATCATACTCTTTTCTCTCCACTTCCTCCAGGGAAGTCTCCTCCCTCTCAATGAAATATGTAATACACCTTTAGTTTTCAATTCTGTCTTTTGAATAATATTTGTTATCTTGTGTCTAATCCTAATAATTGAACCTAGCCCTGGTCATATTTTAAAGTGCATTTGAAAAATTAGGTAAAGATTTTCTTAGTTAAATAGCTGATGTTTTTGGCTGAATGAGAAAGAAGAGGGAGCTGGTCTGCAGATCAGACCCTTTATGGACTTAGAGCAATTCATCAGCATTATGTGTGCTAGCCCTCTCATTTTATGTAATCACAGTGCATATATATATACATATATATATATATGTATATATATATGATTTATCAGCGCTGCCTCAAATTATTGCTATGCTTAATTTATTCAGAATCTAGTTCTCTATTTATGTATCTAAATAACAAATACTAAACACAAGGAAGGAAAAAAAATCTGTGTTCAATAAACTGAAACATGATTTGTTATATACCTCATGAAGTTTAGTGGCCTTTAGCTAAAGAGTCTATTTTTGATTGAACAAAGGGTTTAATTATTATAACCAACACCATTTCAGCATTATTTTCCCTTTGAAATATTGCAGTTAAATTTTTCAATTCAGGCAATTACTTATTTGTTAAAAAAATTGGCTACCTTTGAGGCTTGAATTAAAGATGATAAAAATTAGCCATCTAAAACCATTTCAATTTTATGAAAAATAAAACTGTGTGCAATGTTTCAGCTTGAAAGCTCAGATGATCTTTAGGGGAAATTAGTGATGTTGCTAATGGTGGCTTCAATTTATAAGGCACTAGAAGAAAGCAATTAAAGAGGCGAAAACAAGATAAATAATCCTTAAATGAGACAATTAAATAAAGATCATTTGTGACAAAATCACAAGACAGCATTCCCAGACTTTGAAAGGCAATGCCTTTTTGTTAATTAGAGATAGATAATGTACATTTTATAATATGTAACTATTTACTAGGCAATGGTATGTTTTCTGTTAATATAAAAACGGATGCATTTCCAGGTGGACTTCTTTTCAACAGGGAAAACGGCTAAGGTGATAATTTCTCATTTCTCTAGGTATAACTTTGATAATCTCCAGGCTCTCCATCATTTTCTTCTTCAAAATGAAACTACATATATAAACCATGTGCATCAAAACTAAAACTAGTGTAATATATAATATATATTTTTTCATTTGGTAGAGATGTTAAAACACCTGCTTATTTACACTTATGGTTGAGTGTAAATATGAACTGAAAAATGTCACATAGGGTTCTCTCAGGCAAGTATATTCCCCTTCATAATATTCATGCTTATATTTCAAACCTCATGAAATGAATATTATATACTGTGAATTTAACAGATGTTGAATGTGTTGCTGTTATCTCATTTACATACACCGATTAGAATGTTTCACTTTGTTGTGAACTAGCTTGATCTCTTAATTTTGATGATCTCAAACTGTTTTCATTAGGTTTACAAGAAAAAAATAGTCAATTATTTCATAAAGAAATTCATCCACATAATGTGCATCTATTCATACATAGAATAAATTTTAAATGTATATATTACTTTATTCTCTGTCCCATTATAGTCAGAATGATAATGCTAGAGCTTTCTTGATTCATATTGCTTTAAAATTCATGTAAATAGGCATAAATACTGGTTTTGTACTTTTGTTTAGCATTTTCATGCATATTTATTCGCACATAAGTAAATATTTCTCACTTTCAAATTCCTTTTCTTCTTTCTGAAGAATTAACAGGCCAGGAAATCAAACTGTAAGCAAAATAAATTCCTAGATTCTGCCAAATTTACTTTATTGGAGAATAAAGTGTTGCATTCTAGGATAACCTTCCTTCCCCAGGATATAACAACTATGAGAAACACAATTAGGGCTTCACTTCAAACGTTTGGCTCCAGATGGTCTTCAGCTCGTTCCCAGGGTACCAGCGCTCCCGGAGCCGTCGCCCGTCCCTGACCCAGTGATCCCTCCCTGGCTGCTTCTGTTGCATGGGGTCTTGATGATCTACACTTTATTACTCCTCTCCCTCAGTCATAGCTCCCAGGTGTTTATTTTTGCAGAAATCCCCATATCTTGCAGAGGGAGGGAAAATTGTGGGAGAGCTCTTTCAAACATTCTCTGCCTGGCCTTTTCAAAATCCCAGAAGGTACTCTTTTAGCTTTGACTCCATTTAAGATAACATGTACTAAATCTCCCCAAGAAGCAAGTTGCACTGTAGCAAGAGTTAAATGTGTGACTCTACCCTGTATTATAGCCTTGACTTCTCAAAAATTGCCGACGCTGTGATTAAGATGCCTGGACATACATCTTTTCTTGAGAGAGGGCTTCCTGCCTTTTAAGGAGGCTTTTCACCACCCCACCCCCCCACGCCCGCGCCCCATCCCCGCCCCCTCCCTGCTTTCAAGGATTCTTTCCTCTCTCTTTGTTATTACGAAAGTCTTACTTCTAAATGCCCACTGTTTCTACAGGAGACATAAAGCTCTTTTGTACACATGGTTGTGGGAAAATTGTATTATACCAAAACTTTAGTTATACTAGCAGTCTCTTCCTACCTTTTACTTCTCAGAATCTTTAATCACATGCATTTTCAAGTTACCAAATTATTTTACAGTCATTCTACCATAAGTGTCAAATTGCATGCCATTTTGAGTAGAGTGATAGAATCTCTGGGGTCTTGATCTGACCTGCCAGGGATGTGAATCATCCTTTTGTCCAGTGTATCCACGCCACAGACACTCCCTCCCCATTAGTCGCTTAGTGGCCGTCTTGGTTATCAGATCTACTGTCATAGTATCTCAGGGCTTGTGTTCAAATGACACGGTGGCCTGACAGTGTCATACTGTCTACATCAGTCACCTTACTTCATCTCATCATGTAGGCCTCATATCATATCATCATCATCAGAAGGGTTAGTACAATACTCAGATATCTTGAGAGAGAGGGAGAGATCATGTGCACATACCTTTCATTACAGGATATTGCTATAATAGCTCTATTTCATTATTAGTTATTGGCGTTAATCTTCCTGTGCCTAATTTATAAATTAACTTTATCAGAGGTAGGTATGTATAGGAGTAAACACAGACTATATAGGGTTTGGTACTATCTGTGGTTTCAGGCATCTCTTGGGGGTCTCGGAATGTATCCCCCACAGATAAGGGGAGATCCTGTATTTTATTTTATTTTATTTTATTTTATTTTATTTTATATCATGAATATCACTGATTGAATTTCTTCTGTGAAGAAGGCACTGGGTAAAAAGACTGAGCTCTTAAGAAGATAATCTAAAGGGGAGAGAAGAGATACACACAAATATAAAAATCAAAGTTAGCATAAGCTACCTTTTGTATAAAAGGCTTGATAAAGACAATTAGTGAATGTTAGAGGAAAGAAAGGAAACAAGGGTAAGAGTGGGTATTTTAATGAGTTCTTATAAAATTATATACTTAACTGGATTTTGAAAGATAGATAGCTCAGTTTAGTGATGATTGAATATTTCAGGCGATGGAAATTTTGAGAGAAAATGTGCTGAAGTAGGAAGGCATGCATTTGGTATGGCTTACATGCTGGTGGCAGCTTGAAGGCACATGTTTGGGAAACAAAGAATAGCATGAGTTCTGGATGGATGGAGGATTTGTTTAATAGGAAATGACACTAAAATTATGGATGGGGGACAGATCATAGAATACCTGACATTCTCAGCAATTAGACTCCTAAGCCAAACTGTGTTCTAGTCAAATTGTGTTCTAGTCCTATGAGATCTTAATAATGATCTCACAAAATGGTTTCAGAGTCAAAAAATTTATTGAAAAGCACTCTATTACTCCCTTGGGTAGTCACAGTACATTTTAACGCAATAAAAACTAAGAGGGGCAGCAATAAAGAAATCTGTTAAGTATTGTTTAACCCAGGATTTCTCAAACTTATTTGACTATGGGGCCCATTTTTATTTTTTCACAAAATACTTTTGCCATTAGCAAGACTGCTCTCCTAGGGAGCAAAGCTGCTTCGGGCACTACATCGATTGTAGGAATTTGAGGAAGGATCATTGATACCTGCATAATCCTGGGACCATTTGACATAGAAGCCAGTAAAAAAGTATTTTATTTGCAGAAAATCAGAATCTAAATATTAATAGATCAAGATATATTTATGACAAAACTTTCATGTGCAAAGCAATGGGCATAGTTGCTATGGAGAATGCACATATGAATAAGAATCAGCCACCATCCGTAATATACTTACTAGCATATGAGACAGGTAAAACAATTTCATAAATGACTATTATACAAGGAGGAATATAATCTGTGAGAATAAAGTTATAACAAAGTCTTATGAGGTGAAGATGTGGCAGAGGAGATGGACTATCTCAAGGAAGGCATTTGGAACAAGAACGTGGTTCAAGGAAGAACCAGAAGATACCCTGGTGGTAAAGGAGTCTGTGAAAAAAAAACAGTATGGTGCTTACAACAAAAATGACAAACTAGTAACCCTAACTTCATACTTAGAAGTATTGAGTTCCACCTACAGTGTTGCCAATATTTTAAAGTTCAGAAATTTACATAAAATCCGTTTTTCTAGCACCTATTACAAATAGGAAGACTTGGAAATAAAAAACCGGAGCTTGATAGAAACTTCCTCTTGAAGTGAGGAATGTGGGTTCTGGTTTGAGATTGTCTCCACCACGATCCATTGTCCCAGCACCAAGTGTCTGGAGCTCTTTATCATCTAGGCGACAGCTATTTTTCTTCTAGTGTAAGTAAGGGGAAAGTGAAACACTTCTTTTATCCATGTTTCCGTCAAAAGTGGGAAAATAAAAGAGAGGACATGTGGGCCACAAGTTTCAAGAATAATGGGCAAGACCATGTCAGTTGTGGGAGATAAGAATATTCTTAGATGTTTGATATATGTACAAAATGTATCTTTGATGAAAGAATATAAGATACAACTTCATCGCTTATGTCATGAGCTCAGCCCTTGCAGACATTTGAGTTTGGCTCATGAAATAGGAGATCAGGGAATGTGCTCCCAGGAAGTCAAAGGTAGGAGAGAGTTTCTGAAAAGAATAAAAAAATCATCCAGAAAGATCAAGTGAATTAAGAACTAAACGTGCCCATTGGATTTGAAGAGAGGCCATTGCTAAACTTAGTGGTAGAAGCTTTCCTGGAATGTGAGGGTGGAAGCCAAAGGCTGAGGGATATGTAAAAAGATGAAGAAACTAGAACCCATGAGGATGGCTTAATGGAGGGTGTAGGTGAAAGTTTTCTTGTTTGTTTGTTTTTTCTGTTTAGATTGTTTTAAATACAAAAACCTATATGAACCTTCAGGCTAGTACTCCTCTTCCTTCTTTCTCCCTGGCATTCCCTGAGGGAGCTCATACACAAAGTTCGTGGTCAAAGTGAAAAAAAAAAAAAAAAAGGTATTAAGAATTTCAGAAAATTTCTCCATGCCCTTAATGCAGAACTTTGACAAAACTTATATTATTAAATACAATTTGATTCTAAAGCCATACCTGAGCTTTCTATTTCCTTCTCCGTGTGTCTATGCTTATAATACACCTCAAACTTGAGGATGAATCTTATCATTTCATTGTAAGAAAAAGTGAATGTGAAGCTTAGCTAGCAAGAATGTACAAATTTGCCTTAATGTAACAAGGGGGTCTGGTCAGATCACTGCAGGGCAAGGGAACCCTGACCTGGCCTGAGAGGTTGCACTCCCCGGGAGAAGAGAAGAACCCCCCCCCCCCCCCCCCCCCTCGTCCCCACCCCCCACTCCCCCCCCCGCCCCCGCGCCCGGATTGGGAAGTGCCAAAGGCCGCCTGGGATTGAAACTGTAGCTGGGGCATGATTCCATACCCACAAAGCAACAGCAAACAAGCTAGCATGCACTTCAGTGTGTGTTGCGTTGGACACAGCCAGAGGCAGCTTGCACAGAACCTGCATGGGGCTGAAAAGGTCACGACGCATGCGTAACAAGGTGATAACCCCACCACTGGCAGAGATACAGTGCCCCTGAGCAGCTAGAAAACCCTCTTATCTGCTTATGGATCATGGTGGTGGGAGGAGGGGCAGAGACAAAGTGCGGGCTGACAGGCATGGTGGACGTTGGGCTGAATTAGCTGGGAATTTGGACACTTGTACCCAGCATGGGATTTTGGGCTGGGACTTTAAAAACAGCGCCCATGGAAGTTTGCGATCTTTCCTTCCCCTCGAGAGCCTGGCCAGGAGTAGGGGGTCAGAGCGTTCCTGGGGTGGTAGGCCGTGGAGACCACGTGGTCTGACAAGCTTGCACCTTGCGCGTGCGAGAAGGGGCGGCAGGAGCAGAACAGGGCCAACGAGCTGGAGAATAAGGCCAGTGAGCTGTGAGGAGAACGCTGGTGCGCACAGACTCCAAAAGACTCCCTGGAGCTGAACTGTGACCGGGAACCAGTTAAGCCACCTATATTTCCCAAAGGATGGTATATATATATTTTTTTTAATGGAAGAAGGATTCCAGGTACATCCTTAAACTGAGCTGGCAAAGGGTGGAGGAATTATTTGCCTTTGGGCATTTTAAAGGAAATAACCTTTGCCAAAATTGTATATGCTTTAAATAAACAACCCCTTTCATTTTTCACCAAACCTCTGCTCCGCGCCCCCCGCCCCGCGCCCCTGAGTTTATTGGCAGCGGGCTGCAGAACCCCACCTGGCTGTATAGTAACAGTAATGCCTAGAGTCGAGTGGTCATACACTGCTTAGTTCATGTTTGGTAAACACAGGCGTCCCACAGGGAACACAATCTGCGGCGGATTGGTTCCAAGATTCCCGTGATTACCAAAATGTGAGGATGCTCAAATTCCATTATAAAATGAGGTAGCATTGGCATGTAACCTATGCTCATCCTCCCATATACTTTAGTCAAATCTAGGTTACTTATAATACCTAACACAATATAAGTGCTATGTAAATAGTTGTTATACTATATTGTTCAGGGAATAATCACAAGAAACTGAAGTCTGCGCATACTCAGTATAAAAACAGCCATTGTAGGCCTTATTACATATGTCAGCAACAATGTAACTTTCTTGAAAAAAATATTTTTGAGCCATGGTTGGTTGAATCCACAGATGTGAAACCCACACATATCAAAGGCTAACTGTAACCTCTACCAGGCTGCCCTTGGGAGATAAGAGGGGAGATAACTTTTACTTTTTCCTGAAAGGGCAAAAAGGCCAGATACCTCTTACCAGTCATTGGTGCTAAAAGTAACAATAAATAGCAGAAATGGAACAAGAGAGGACTCTGATCCTAAACTTTAGTACTGTTACTTTACCCACTAGTATAACTAGTTTAATGTGGCCCAATAAATGTTTGGATCTGGGCAGATGGCCGTCCCTCACAAAAAATGACTTGTATTTTATGTAAGTGACACTATCTACCCCCATGGCTCTTCAAGAATATCACTAGCAGGTCCTTATCAAGAGACAATATGCTAAGTGAAATAATCTGGTCACCTAAAGACAAATATTGCATGATTACACTTATAGAAGGTATCTAAAAGAGTCAATTTCATAGAAGCAAAGAGTGGAATGGTGATGTGCATGGGCTGGGAGAAGGGAGAAGTGGGGAGTTAGTATTTAACAGGCATAAAGTTTCAGCTAAGGAAGATAAACATGCTCTAGAGATGGGCTACATAACATTGTGCCTGCAGTCAACGGTAATGTACTGCACACTTAAAAACTGATTAAGAGAGTAGATCTTAAGTCTTTTTTGCAAAATAAAATAAAATAACAGTGGAAAGACAGCAGAGTGTAATGGCATGAATGAAACTTCTATAAACAAATGATTGTAGTTCTACCACTCGGGAGCTATGCAACTTCACAGCCTATGTAAAGTATTTGATATAATGTCTAACACATACTAGGTATTTAATAAATTATACACATATGCATACATTTTTAGATATGATTTTATAAACCTAAAGAGTGGTATTCCTCAAACTATATTATTTTATGAAAACCACTCTCCATAAACTTATCTGAGAAACGTTGTTTCTACTGTTGGGAAAAGAGTATGTTTCGTTAGGGGAAGAAAATGAAGTTGAGAGAGACTATACAACTAAATGAAAGCCTATAATTAATAAATGGCAGAGATGGAATTTGTAGTGTAAAGCAGGGGTTTGGTAAATAACCTTCTGCTGGCCAAATCCAGCCAGCTGTCTGTTTTGTCTTATTAGATAAAAGACATGCCCATCCATTTATATTGCCTGTGACTGCTTTCATGCTACCATCACAGTGCTGAGTAGTTGCTACAGAATCACCTGCAAAGCCTAAAGTATTTACAATCTGACCTCTTAAGAAAAAATTTGTTGATCCCTAATCTGAAGTAGACTAGAGATGGAACAAAGGATAGACATTGAAATAAGCCCAACCAATACCAATTTTTAGTGAGACTTTAAGAAATTCAACCGTTTTGGATCGTAGCCTTTCATAGAGGAACTTAAACCTTGAATTTAACTTGATTAATAACTGTAGCGCACATTTAGATGCATATTTATATGCTTGGCAGGTATCTGAGTATTATATCCTTAGGAGCAAAACTTTACACTCAATTGGAGTGGTTATAATAATTCATTTTAAGTTTCTGCTTTACTATTCATTTCTACAAGTATTTTATTGCTGGCTTAGATCTCGAAAGTTCTCTTGGGTACCACTATTATGTTGAAGATGCTTCCAAACATTGCCATTCCTCATCCTGAGACCCTGTTAGGATTGAGCCACCAGTCTTCTTCCTCTGTCTGTCTGTAGCTTTCTCTGGAGACTCCATATCAAGGAGGGCACGGGGTGATCAGAGCAATGCATTATCACAAAGTCAAATCAGATCCGAGGCAAATGAAGAGCAAAAGAGATTAATGGACTCACTGCTTATACCATATGAAAACCCAGTGATTTGCAGTTTCCACTCAAAGGGGAAAAGTGGAGCTTGGAAGGCTCCACGTAGCCTTGTGATAAGTTTCCTATGGAAAAGATTTACTGCTCTGCCTTTTGCCTTTTCCTTTTTTTTTTTTTTCCTGGACAAATGGGATTGCATGTTACATGCTTGATTTAAGACTTTAAATTTTTCCGAATTTAGGACTATCTTCCCCGCTTTCACAATTCATTGTAAATAAATTTGCACAAAATCAAGAGCAGGTGCACACTGATTTAGGTCATTTGTTGCTTTGAAATCAAGACTATTCCTCCCTCACAGAACTTCCAATGACCGACACCTGTTTCTTATGGTTTTTGCCTGGCTGCCAGATGAGATAGAAAATTGGGTCCCAGCCACATCGTGACCTAATGTTTCTCTTAACTTTCTTATAAGATGGAGATAAAAAAGATAGTAGCTTTCTCATATGCTTGTTGTAAGAATTAAATGTGATAATGCATAGAAGACACTTGGCACAATATCCAGCATCAATAATTTTAGAACAGGTAAGCACTCAATAATTTTAGACCAGGACATGCTCTCTTAGTTAAAATGACTGAAGGAATTTTCTTTTTTATGTAAAATTCATATAGGAAAATGTGACAAGATACTCTTGATTGATATGGAAAGATTAAGGGAATAGAGCATTACATTATTTTTGTAACCAACAAAGTCCAGACTGAAATTACCCTTGTCTCCTCTGCTATTATAGTGATAGACTTTTGTCTTCAGCTTCTTTCATGCATAAATACCTAAGAAAGTCAAGTGTAGAGTACCAGAAAATTCATTGTTGTACATAATTTACCAAGAATTTAGAAAAAATATGTAAATCATAATTTCTTAACCTGGATACACACAGATAGTTTTCTGGGGATCCACAGAAGTCTTGAAGTTTTATGTTACGTTCTCTGTTTGTGTTTATTTACTTGGGAAAAATTCCATTGCTTTAATAAGATTCTTACTATTGTGTTTGATTTGCAGATCAGATATAGAATTCTAAGAAGTATTAGAAGGCCAAGAAACTGTTAAAAATATTTGGAATTTTGTGAATAAATAACAATAGCCAAGAATTCCATACTTTACCATAATTTAACTTTTTTCCCATGTAAAACTAATGAAAAAGCACTTTGTAATGTGTAAAAGGCAACAAAACAGCTTAATAAAATAAGTAATTACACATTTGTGGTGCTGATGAGCCAGTTAAGTATGTTCAGGTGACACTTCTGTGGATGGAAAGCTAATTCATTGTAATTTAACAGCACTTTATAATAGATGCTTAACAAACCAGGTAATAAAACATAATCAGCAGAAGCCTTTTAGAAGCTAATGTTAAATATTACCAAGAAAATGCTTATATTACTGAATGATTGTGTATTCTATTCAATTAGCTGTTGCCACTCTTCCCGAGAGGCAACCAGAATTGTAAGTCCTCAACATTTTGTTCGTGTGTCCATTACTTTCTGCGGAGGTTAGCATATGCATGTGCAGCTTGGTGTGAAAAGATCCCATTTTTCTAATATGAAGGGAGTTCCCTGCTTACCATGAGTGGTGGGTTGGGGGAGCATAAGGTGAGTCTTGGGGGGCTGCATCCAGAGATTTATCTCTAGCCTCCTCCTCCTACGGTAGTCCTGGAGAGGTGATTGGAGAACAGCTAGTGTCCTTTAAGTACCTGCTTTTCTAACATTTCCCCCCAGATTAAACCTTCCATATATTAAGTGTATGAAGTTATTTTCTTAAGCTATGGCAGCTCTCAAAGAAAGCAGTGCATTGTGTGGGAGGAAGAGGTTGTAACCTAATCCAATGTCGTCATACTCTTGAACTATATGAGGGAAGGGTTTGTTTATAGCTTAGGTCTTCCAAAAGGAGATAATCCTTATGCTTCCTTCTCTGGTCTCTTCTGCATCTTCTAGTTGGGCAACCCCATGCCTTTTTGGGAAACTCCACTGTGGCATGAAGAAAGAAGTTCCTCCCTCTGATTGCATCTTGTGTTCTTCAAAGTTGAGTATCAAAAGTGAAGACATCAATTCTGTACATGCAGGTGAAACTGGGTGCTCCTATTCCAGCTCCATCTGCCCATCAGAAAGCAGGGCAGCCGACTGCATCATTAGTTTTTCTAAAAAGAAGTACATTTTCCCATGTTTCTATTTATTTTCTCATGATATGAAGAAAGGGTAGAATTCCTTTAATTATGACTTTGACCTTGCCCCTAACCATATCATCCTTATTGTCCTAATAGTACAGGTGAGTGTTTTTTTTCTAGCTCACTTTGTCACAGAAAGGTCTATTTTCTAAGATCTAGAAACATTTGAAGAACAGTAACTATCATGGTCATGATTTATATGGGAAAAAAAGTGAAGGATTATAAATGCCGGTAAGTTTACTTTAGGTAGACCCAAAAATATAGAGACTAAACTTATTCCCAGACCACCTGACAATATTTTCTACTAAACCCATATTTGGAGGCATAACACAGACTAATAATTTCAATAAGAATTATCTTTAAAAATAAGTCTTAGAAGGAAAACTTGTATATGTTTTTAAGTTTTAATGTTTAGGTTAGTAAGGAAATGAGACAACATAGGGACTTGGGCCCAGGAAGGGGAAATACCAGATGGCCAGGAAGGCAAGTTAAGACCAGGTGGCCAGAGGAATGTCACCACCCCTCCACTCCCTACTCAAAAACACAGAGGTAGTTGATTTGGTCTCCCTGCTAACTGCCTGCTCCTTGCAGATCTTGAAGCTCAGCGTGCACTCTTGATCAAGGGTTGACCATCATTCCATCTTCTGGGGGTGGTGGGAATAAGCAGTCTGACATCTTGCTTCCACAGTGCAGGCCCAAATACAGTTACCAGGCAACACAGCTGGAACAGGAAGTCACCCGAGAAAAAATGGAAAATTCGGCAAGCCCGCCTTTTTCAAAAAAGTTGTCCTTTCACATAAACCCACTTTGTTGCCAGCTTATAAGATCAACCAGCCCTTGAGTGAAGTTCAGAGGACCTTCCTTTCCTCTGTGCTGCCTCCCTTGTGCTGGAGTATAAACTTAATAAGATCTATCTGGAGAATTCTCTGGGGTTTCCCCTAGATTTCTGTCTTGGGGAACCCAAGAACCGCAATGCCAGTAACAAGCACAATAATAATGTCGCAGGAAGAGTAGCAGTTTTGGAGCCATGCAGATTTGAATTTAGGTTCTGCCAGGATGACAGAGGGGCTGTGACCTGAGGAAGGTTATTTAATCTATCCGGGGTCTCAGTGATCCTCCAGTACCAGGCTGATGATAATATGTAGTAAGAGAGTATTAAATAAAATAAGTGCTGAAATCCTGAATGCAAAATGAGCATTTAATAAATGATATTTGTTTCAATATATTTTTTATTTTTAAGGGAAGTATAGTGTCCAGCCTCCATTGTTGCTGATGTGGCCATAAGGCTAGGCTACGGCCAATAGTATGTGGTAGAAGTGATACATACCATTCCTGGGTTTTGGCGTTAAATGGATTGTGATGGCATGTTCCTGGTTTTGCTGTCTGGGAGGTCAAGTGAACTAAAGTAATAACCTAGCCACACAAGTAGAAGCCATGCTGAAGAATGCCCAGCCATACTATCAGTTTTGGATTTCTGTCTGTTTATGGACTGTTGTGTTACAGAGAGAAATAAACTTACATCTAGGTTAAGCCACCGTATTGCCTTGTTTTGTCTTTCTTTCTTTTTTTACCCTTCCTCCTTTCCTTCCTTCCTTCCTTCCTTCCTTCCTTCCTTCCTTCCTTCCTTCCTTCCTTCCTTCCTTCCAGCTTAGGCTGTACTGTATCATAAAGTTGAAATACCAGATAAAAGGAAAAGAGTAGTCAGGGAAGTCTTGCTATTTCTTTTCTTAATGACCCCAGCTATTATGGAGCTATTAAAAGACTTATTAAAAGTGTGAAACTATGAAATAACGCTTATGTTAAATTTAAAAAGCAAAACTGAACATTATAAATATTATTACAACCATCTTTTTTGAATTGATTTTTGGAGGAGGGGGATGGGGGGAGAGAGAGAGAAATTGATTTGTTCCACTTATTTATGCATTCATTGGTTGATTCTTATATGTGCCCTGCTGAGCTACCTGGCTAGGGCAAATATTACAACCATATTTTAAAGCAACCAAGTGAGGGAGAAAAAAAGAACTGGAAGACAATACAATAAATAACCATGTTTGGATTTGAATAATAGCATCATGCTTCTTTTTATCTTTTTGCTTTATTTTCTAAAATTTTCTAAATAAATTTATGTTATTTTTGTACTGCAAAATATTCTAAAGCTTTTCTAAGGAAATAGTCTGGTAAGGATTTCTTTACAAAGATGTCTATCACAACAGCAGTTTTTATTAAAGAGAAATGGGCATCCAACCATAGGAGAATAGTTAAATGAATTATATGAAGCAATATAATGAAATATTATACAGTATATCAGTTTGTTAGAGCTGCCATAACTAAACATCACAGACTGGGTGGCTTAAACAACAGAAATTTATTTCTCATGTTTTTGAAGGCTAGAAGCCCAAGATCAAGGGGTTGGCAGGTTTGGTTTCTTCTGGGGGTTTTTGCCTTGGGTTGTGGATGGCTACCCTCCTGCTGGCTCTTCACATCGTCTGCCCTCTGTACTTGTGTACCCCTGGCATCCTTTTGTGTGCTCAGATTTCCTCTTCTTTTGAAGACACCAATCAGATTGGATCAGAGCTCACTCTGTTGGCCTCATTTTAACTTAATTACCCCTTTAAAGGGTCTGTCTTCAAATACAGTCACATTCTGAGGTGCTAGGGGTCAGGACTTTAATGTACAATTTGGCGTGGCGTGGGTATACTATTCAGCCCATGACACACAATATTAATGTTCATGTTGGGCCCTGGCTGGTGTGGCTCTGGATTGAGTGCCGGCCTGTGAACTAAAGGGTCGCTAGGTCATTCCCTGTGTAGGACACATGCCTGGGTTGCAGACCAGGTCCGAAGTAGGGGGCGTGCGAGAGGCAACCATACATTGTTTCTCTTCCTCTCTCTCTTCCTTTCCCTCTCTAAAAAATAAAGTCTTAAAAAGAAAAAAAAAGGTCATGTTGGGAAGAATACTTAATAGCATGGGGAAAGGTCAATGGTATAATATGAAGGAAAATTTTAAAAATTATTTATATAATACAATTTCAAATTTATATAAAATAATGTATAAATCCAGCTCCCATTCAGGATAGCATCTGTGATCCAGTCTCTCTTAATATGTAGAAGCTGAGGATTTACACTAATTTTGAGATCTGTGGAGCCGAAATAAATTGAGGACTGATAGGGACACATACATTGTCATTTCAAGGAGAGTAAATTTGCTATTTTAAATGATGGTAAAGATAGTGTTGTAAAATTAGCATACAATTTGTATGCATCATAAGTATATTGAAAGGGAATTCATCAACTTAGTAATGTTAATTATCTGATAGCAGGTTTATCACGTGTTTTAAATATTATTCTTTACATTTGTATTTTACAAATCTTTACAGTGAGTTAATATTACATTTATAATCAGAAAAATAACTAATGATTTCCTCTTAAATAATGAATCATAATAATACATGGTTTAGGAATACCATATTCAAGGCATGACTGTGGCTACCTACTGATATTTAAAAAGATAAACAATTTAGCAATTCCATTTAAGTACTTGTCAAACATCCACCTGAGCTAAGCTATAAGCCCCTTTTCTAGAAATTGAGGATAGATTTTCAAAAGAATATTCTTATTCCCCCATACTTCAACATTTAATTGAAAAGTCTGATGCATATATTTTTTAAAAATTGTGTGTGTGGACACAGGGGCAAAGAGTCAGGAACAACTGGTTTTGCCTTGAAGGGTCCTGGAAAGCTATAGAGAAGCAGCATTTAAACTTATCCTTGAGGAATTAGTGGGAGTTTGCTAGAAGCAATGAGTAAAATTCCAGTGAATAGAATGAAATCAACATTCCAGGCAGAGGCAAGCCCCTGAGCAGAGGCTCCCGCGCGCAGCTTCACAATTAGTACCTGGAGTGGGGCATTGTGCTTGGTAGGAAATAAGCGAGAAAAAGACATTGGGGATTTAATAAGAACTAAATTTCATTCTAAGGAGTTGTACATTATCCTATAAGGCATTTTACTGTAGGTAGCCAGGTTTGTAGACTATTGTTGAAATAGTGCAGTTGTGATGTATGAAGGTCAAGCCTGAGGCACTGATAGAATGAAAAGGAGGGAACGGAAGCCAAGTGCTTTCTGAGGTAAAACTAGAAGTTTATCCAGGGGGTGAAACGGGTAGAGAAATTCTTTGATTCGTACAGAGTGGAAGGAATCAAGGATACCTATCATAAGCCAAACAGAAAAGGTAGGAAAAAAGTAGAGGTTTGGGTACCATGTAAAATTATGTGCTTAAAGCTCTAAAAGTGCAAACCGTGACTCATAGTTCATGTTCAATATACTGTACGTATTGGCCTTGACTCTGAATGCTAGTCCTGGCCCACTCCACAGCTGTCCCATGGGGCCAGACGCACCCTAGTTTGAAATCCACAGCCTACCCTGCCACTTCCTCACTGAAAAATTTTCAGTCATCTTCCCCAATCATGTGCACCAGTCCTAACAAGCGAGAAAATCAGCCGAATTTAGTATAATAGAAACAACGACAAAAACAACAACAAAAATAGAGAGGCAGAAAAGAGAAAAAAAAATTAACAGCTATAATAAAACATGCAGAGATAAAATCTCCACAAAAAGCTAAGGAAAACCTTTAGCCTAGTTTTAGCATAATCCAACCCAATTAAAACAAACAAACAAACATGCAAACAAACAAAAAGCCAAATGAGCCCTGAATGTTGAATCTGCTATTCAAGACAGGAAATACTTCAGAAGGAGAATTGCAGATAAGGCTCCTGAATTTCTCCAGGCCAGACTGAAGCACAATTCTCTGTGTATAATTGAGAAGTGACCCATTAAAAAATAGTCAGTCTTAGAAGAATCTTTTTCCTATTGACTCTCATAAGGACAACTGCAGACAAACAGCAACAAAAACCTACCCAAAATGCCTCATGATAATTGACTGATCCCATGATAACCGCTCTACGGTGTACTAAGAGCTTTCATGAGACCTGATCTCATTTGCTCCTTTCAGGAATCACATGAGCTAGGTGTTGCTAATGTAGTTATTTTACGGACAGTGGCCTGAAGCTCAAAGGTCATGTTTGTCCAAGATCTCACACACACACGTGGCTGTAAGTTCTCCAGCAAGAATTAGAAATGATGAGCTCCTCTGGTGGTAGGGAGCATGTGTTTTATCTTCACACTTGAATTCCCAGTACAATCCTTGGCACGCAACCGGCATGAGAAATGAATAAGTGGGTGAAGGAATTAATTAGTAAAAAAAGGAAACTCTCCCCAAACATGCACATATTTTTTTACCACATGGTGAAACTTCTTAAAAGAGAAAGAAATATTTTTTAGTCAGGATGTTAACTTTGGACATCTTATATTCCTGAAGGGGAAAAAAAGGGGGATTCTTTTCATCTGTAGACGCCTCCACGCTCTCCCACTGAGGTCACATTCTCCCTTTCCACATCACTCAGTACTTCTTTGGTTTTATATTAGCTTTGTGCTGAAAATTGAAATTGGAATATTAGAACTCAGTCGGGGAGCACACTAATTTAATTAAATATTAAAAGCCAGCTGGTTTTATGTTATGTGGGCAAATTAGAGAATTAATGATTTGGTACACTTTCTTGTTCCTGTCAAGCTACAGGAACATGAAGAATAGCTTATTCATACCCAGCTACAAAAGGTGAGATTGAAAAATTAGGTCTGCTTTATTAAAGTGTTTCCATCTAGAGTCTTTTGAGAATAGGGTAACATTTATAAAATGCCTCAGCAGGCTTGAGATGTGGGCCAATGTGAAAGAACCCAAGAGGCCTTACTATTAAGTGTCTCGAGTAAAGCCTCACCTGGAAGATCTAATTCACTCGAGAATCTTGACAAATTTTTTTTGCGTGTACAACCTTGTTGGGAGTCAACTGGGTACCTGTTAATGTCTATAGATTCTATAAACTGATCAGCTCCTGTAAGACTTGAGAAATATTTTCTCAGAAACACACAGAGTGAAATGAGATGAGATGCAGTTAGTTGAAATGACATTCAATCCTTAGTAGTTATGTGTTATACTAAAGGTTTTGCAGATTCCTTGATTCTATGAGTACACACACATGTGCACACTATCCAATGCAATACTGTAAATGAACACTCCATTTACCTCCCAGGCCAGATGCTAGACTTTGTGTCTTATGTCCTTGGCTTGTTAGAATTATGATTATCTCTCTTATTTCAGATCTTTTTCATTTTCCTATTCAATTCTTTTCCTCTCATCACCTTTTACACTAGAAAATTGAGATTAAGTCTTTGTTAGAGGCTACGTGTTAAAGAGGAAGATGCTGTGAAACTCAGAACAAGGCACGTCACTAACCCTCTCTGTTCTCAGCTTTCTTCTCTTACACAAAAGGTTGGACTATGTAATAATATGAACCATCCTCTAAGAGGCTAACGGTAAGTGCTTCTGTTACATATTGCTGTATAACAAAACGTTGTGGCTTTGAATAACAACCATTTTATTTGTGACAATTCTACAATCTATAGTGGGCTCAGTGGGTGGCCCCTCCAGTGGTCACACATGTGGCTGCGTTCAGGTGTGGATCATTTGGAGTTAGACTTAGCGAGAAGGCTGGAACAGCTGGGACTCTGTCTTCCTGTAATCACAGGACTTCCTCTCCAGGTGGCCTCTCCACATGCTCTGTCCACCAGGGTTTCCTAAGCACAGCACTAGACATCTTATGAGGTGGCTCAAGGCTTCCACGATTGTAGACACAGACGCTGTCAGACCCAGAACTTGCAAAACAACGTATTTGCCACATTCTCTGGTTAAGGCAAACCATTTTTTTCTCTCACATTCAAGGGGAGGAGACCTCACATGGGAGGTGAGGAGGGGCTACGAACATAACTAATTACCTCGGTAATTTTAGAAAACCTCGTTCTAGTTTAGTAACTACATCTTCTACTTGTAGTGTTATTTCTAAAATCATGTTTTAAATAGCTATATTTTTAAAAAGTGGTCATCACTGACAAAATTAAATTATTTTGCCTAGGGGTTATGTCATGGTATTCCCATTCCAAAGAAAACTCCTTTTCAATACTTTCCCACATTACTGTGGTCATTTTGTTGCTTAAAATGACTGCTTACCTGGCTATTTTAGGTGGGTAACGTTCTGAGTAATTTTCAATTGACAATTTTAACCTGATTTAATGAAGGAATAAAACTCCATGCAGAGGGGCCTGTATCTTTTACTTGACTCAGAAATAAGTCCTTGTTAAAGTGAAGCCAACCCTAGTGGGATGTCCTTTCCTCTCTGAGTAGCCAATCATCTTTCTATCTTTTCTTTCTTTTTTTTTTTTTTTTGGAGCATGTTATTTTTTAAAAGATTTTATTTGTTTATTTTTAGGAAGAGGGGAAGGGAGAGAAAAAGAGAGAGAGAAACATCAATGTGTGGTTGCCTCTCGAATGCCCCTACTGGGGACTTGGCCTGCAACCCAGGCATGTGCTCTGACTGGGAATTGAACTGGCAACCCTTTGGTTCACAGGCTGGCACTCGATCCATTGAGCCACACCAGTCAGGGCACCAATCATCTTTCTGAATTGTGTATCTGATTATTTTCCTCCTCATGGATCCCCATTTTCTTCTGGATAAAACCTGTAATTTCTAAGATGGCTTTACCACTCTCTATGACTGCCCCTATCCTTCCCCATACCATTCTTTCTGGCTTTTGAAATATTTCCTAATTATTTGTCAAGTCTCAGCCTATCCAATGCTTATTCTAGGAGACTGCCACTGACTCAATCTAAATTAGAGTATGTGCCTTTTACATGTACCTGTAAAATCCTGAATGTCCTCTATACTAGCACTTGTCACACTATAATTTTCTGTACCTTTCTCCCCCATTAAACTCTAAGCTCTGTGAGCATAAACATCATATCTGTTTTGTTTATTCTTGTATCCTTTGTATTTAATATGGCTATAGAAATGCCGTAAATAATTACTGAATGAACAATTAAATTAGTAAATTTCACGATTACAGAATCAATGGCTTGGTGCTTTCAACTCCTCTTACTCAAATCTGCGATACAGAAATAACATTTGGTTTTCTTATTGACTTTAGCTCCTTCTCATTCCCAAACCTCAAATCCTCTTTTACAATGTCAACAGTACAGTGTTAGTAGTAATGGATAGAAACCCTTTCAGGATATTTATTTATTTATTTATTTTTTAAAAGACAGCTTTAAATTCGCACAAATCTCTGTTTGGTGGATTTTGACAGTGGAATAAATGACAGTTAAAAAAAAAAGATCAGAAAATGCCCAGGGGTTAAGGAGAAGGCAATTGGAGAGATCCACAATTCAGGGAGTCTTCTCAAGGCCATTTAGTTTTATTCTAAAGGCATGCTTTTTATTGGTCTATCCCAAGCTGCATTCCTTTCTTCCTCAAAAGTCCTCTTTGCTATTATGATGTTATTAGGGTGTGGTAACCATGAAAGTCATTCACATATACATTCAAGAGATACGTTTGTCTTGCTTGTCTATCAGATCACTTTCCAGAGAAGGAAATTTATGATGTAGTACTGGGCATTACTGTTTACCCATGAGTATTCATTTACTGGAGCTGTTGTAACGAAGTATCACAAACAGAGTTGTTGAAACAACAGTAATATATTATCTCATAGGCTAGAAGTACAAGCTCAAGGCATCAGCAGGGTTGGTTCCTTCCGAGGACTGTGAGAGCAAGTCTGCTCTATGCTTCTCGCCAGGCTTCTGGTGGTTTGTTGTCAATCTTTGGCATTCTTAGCTTCTAGAAGCATCACCTCAGACCTTTTCTTCATCTTCACATGGCATTCTCCCTCTGTGAGAGTCTGTCTCCACCTTTTATTGAGAACATCAGTCACAGTGGATTAGCATTCATTTTAATGACCTCATTTTAACGACCTCATTTTAACGTGATTACCTCTATGAGGACCGTATCTCTAAATACAGTCACACTCTAGGGTTAGAGTGTCAACATCCAAATTTTGGGGGACACCATTCAACCCATACCACCATGTAAGTTTTCTCCTTACTTTGTCCTGATGATATGGCAGTCATATCTACTACTATGGACCTCTCCCCTGCAGACCATTAATGTGCCAGTAATGTGATTAATCTACAAGCAATCCCACGCTCTGGCCATGGTGGGCTTAAGCCAACCAGAGTTTGGCATTATTTGGCTACAGAATTGGTTTAGTTGTGACCATGTAATCTAATAAAATGATAAAGTTTACCAATAGTTATTGGAAAAGTTTTTTAGCTCTCAAGAAAGAGGCACAAAGAGAGTACAAAAGCAATTTTTTGTTTTTCTTTCTTTTTTTTTTTTGTAAAGGGGCTGACAGTAAATATTTTAGGCTTTGTGAACCATGCGGTCTCTGTTGCAATTATTTGATTTTGCTGTTGTAGGAGAAAACAGTTATAGGTAATGCATAAATGAATAAGAGTGACTATGTTCCAATAGAACTTTCTTAATAAAAACCCAAGGCAGGCTGGATTTGGTCCGGGGGCCATTGTTGGCCAACCCCTCAGGTCAGGTGAGAGGAGACGCTCTCTTCCATTCTGAGGCTGGAGCCCACGCAGAAAACAGAGGTGAAGAAAAGTCAGAGCAAATAATCAAAAAAAGCCTAATTATTACTCTACCTCTGGACTTTTTCAGTTTCTTTAGTTAACAAATGCTCTTTATTGTTTAGGTTGTTTGGGGATGGATTTTCTTATATTTACAGCCCAACGCATTCTAACTGATAAATGAATTCAGCAAGCTTAAAATAATATGAAAAATCAAGGGTTAACATGAAAACTTAAGTCATCTCCTGGGGCCAAGAGACTCTTCATAAAATGAGAATGTCAATGTAAGAAAACATTCAAACCTGTGGAGAATTTTTATGAGTTTATTTGAGCCAAACTGATGACAATTGCCAGGAAGCAAATTCTCAAGGGACTGAGAAAATGCTCTGGAGGATGGCAGTTTTGCAGTTTATTTTATACATTACAATCAAAGGAAAAGATGTAAGGGGGAGTTACCTGAAATCCACGATGGGAGAAAGCAAAGGGGGAAACCTCTGAGGTTGGATAAAGAGTAAAACAGAGAACGCACACTTTTTTTACATTGGTGGGGACAGTTAACAATGAACATTTCCAGCACATAGAGATGGTATGCAGGGAACAAAATAACATGAGGGCTTCTGTGGTCTTGCTCTGGTGGGAGATTGTGCCCTGGGGGTCCGGAAAAAGGGGATCGCTGACATTCCAATGGTATGTTGTCAGAGATGTAAAAAGACAATAGCCTCAATTAAGGTAAAGACTGATCTCTGTCAAGGAAGATACTGGCCTAGCAGACTATTTACCATGACTTGCTTTCAGTTACCAAGTGTTAGTTCCAGACCATCCTATGTGGTTACGTTAGGTCTCTGAGTTTGTAAGGCCACCATGCTGTCTTCCCCTCAGCTTGTCAGGTTTAGCATGTGGCCCTTTTTTTTTGTCCACAGGAATTTTTAGGAGTCAGAAAAGATCGTTACTTAAAAAAAAAATATGTAGCAACTTGTGAATTACGGGCATAACCATTTGGGTCCAACTTCTTCGAAATAAGTAAAGGAAGAAAACATCCATAACACAAGTTGAACTTCTAGTTTTGTTTTTGTTTTTGTTTTTTGTAATTACGTATCTTAGAGTGTATAGGCCAGTGCCCAATACAGTCTCAATTTATCCTTGGTGATGATTGATTTTCAGTTCAAAACCACCTTTGTTTTTAAAGTGAGGTTAAAAATATTTTTGCTATACATGATAAAAAGAGACATTCACTTTTATGTTACTGGATATAAAGACAGTAAAGCAGACATCCTCACCCAAGATAAACCATAGATAAGAGAGAATTTTGCTTTTTAAGTTAACCGCTAGCATATAGCTGTATTTTAGGAGTGTAGAACAAAAGTGTGAGCAAAATAAGAGGCAATTCGATGTCTGAAAGACAAAGGAACTTCGAGGGGACATACAAATAATGGGAAATTTATTTTTACATAATCTTAAGGTGATTTATGGTCTAAGAGCTGCAGGGAGGATAATTAGATGAAGTCTTCCTTGAAATGCAAAGAGAAATGCATGTCTGGGTCTCCTGGATAGGTATATTCTCAGCACTCAGAATGAAGAAAAGCATTTCAGCTAGAAGTTACTCAAAGCATGCACATCATAAAAAGAGATATCGCTCATGACAACAAAAGAAAGCAGCCCACAAACGAATGAAGAGGAATTGTAGGGGTTTTTACCTTTAGGCTTCAGGGTACATCTGAAAGGTTTAGAAAAAAATCAGTGCAGGAAGGCTTTGAAAAGTTGAAAGGAGTGTCAGTGATTCTGAAAAAACAAAACTTACTTCAGCAAGTGATTGTAATGCAAAGATCAAACAGAAGATTCCACAGGTTTTCAGGAAGAAATAGTTGTTAAGTTATGGTGAACTGACTCTTCCAGGGGAGGAGCCACGTACCAGCCTCCGCATCTGGCCACCAAGGGGGCCTTAGCACTCTCTTCCTGACCTTTGCATGGCTTTTTTTTCCACGGGGCCGCCCAGGAACAGCACCCTCTATACAAGCATGAACAGTAGGTTTTGGAAGAACTTGCTGTGCACATGAGTATCACAAGACATGGCTTTGCACTGTGGTTTTTAAGACTGAACAGAATCATTAATCAAAGAAATTAAACATGCTATAAGAGAAAGTGCAATCTTACCTGGAGGATTCAGGCTTTACTGTAGTGTTTGCTGGAATCAAGCCACTGCTGAAAATGTTTGAACGGTGCACCTGTTGGGCACTGGTTTCTCGATTTTCTCCTTTCTTGCCAAAGAAAAACACCTGAACAATGCTAAGTCTCATTTGGGAAATAAAGGGAAAGTGTCCATGTGCTTCCTCGATTTGTATTTTGCACATGTATTAATTGCTGGGCTTTCAGAGTGTCTGCTCCATCTCAAAGCATGGGTGGAGTCTACCTAGACACAGTGAACAAAGCTAGACTGGGAAATTCTGTAACTAACCTGACAAAAACAAAAGGTGCCATACTGCACTTGTAAAATAACGATTCCCCTCATTATTCTTCCCAGTTCTCCCTGCTCCCTACTTCTCTTTGTTTCGCCTTCTCTCCTTTTCTTCTTTAGGCAGCAGTGTTGCTGAATACTAATGAGGCAATTCTTGGCCCTACCCCATTTATTTATTTTCAGGCAATTAATTCAACTTTCTAACATCTAGCCAGAATGTTATGCAGGTAATTTGTGGGTCTGCTTAATTTCTCAGGATCCTGTGGTTTTCAGCCAGCAAAGCTCATTGTGAAGATGAGATAATCCAGCTGGTAGGCAAGTTTGATTTCCACTGGTAATACCTTCCCTTCATTAAAGCCACTGAGTCCTTGAGCTTGGCAAGCTTCCGTTGTTGCATACTTCACTTTCTGATTACAAATGGCTCGTGGCTTCTACATGTTTGCCTCAAGAGCTCATTTTCTCCCCTGAAGGACACTGGGCCTGATGGCATCATTAGCAGTTTTTCAACATAAAATTTCCCAGGGCTCTGACAGCCCTTTTTCGCTCTCAGATGTTGTGTATTTGTGACCAAGGCAAACCAGTGCATTCAGTCATCTATCCTGAAAGCATAATAAGTTCTTGGGGTGACTGGGGGAAGGGGAATAAAAGGTAAAAGACAATTCCATTTGCTGTGAGCTCCTTGAAGCAGTTACCTACCCTGCTCATGGCTAGGCATATAATAGGTGCTCATTAAATTTGCTACTTTCTGATCTGAATGAATGACTAAGATTGTGGGGTGGGAGAAAATACAACGTATACCAGTGAGATATCTGAGAGAGTAATTATGAAACAATGTATGATTTGTGGCAAGAAAATACACCTTTAAAACATCTCTGAGGGCAATCAAATAATGGTATGGGGTAGTCAGGAACTCTTTTTGAAGAATTTGGCAAGAATCAGCTGGGAAGAAGAGAATCCTTAAGGAGAAGAAATGATTTGAGAAGACACATAGTAGAGGATCAAATACAGTAAAATTTGAAGGACTATAAAGAATTTAGAAACTATTAATATAGGACCTGGAGTCAGAGAGACTGGGTTTGAATTCCATTTTAGCCATTTACTTGATGTCTGATCTTAGGAAACTTAATTACTCCTCTGGACCTTATTTTTTTATTTGTTTAGTGGGGGCACATTACATCATAGATTTTTCAGGATTAAATAGAAATAACAAGAGACAATTTAGTACAGCACATAGAATATAATAAAAACAAACAGTAGATACTATTTTGATTAGTAATTAGTTTGGAATGAAAGGGGATTTTTAAGGCATGAAGATAGAAAGGGGTATGTAAGATGGTCAAAAATTTTGAGGCATTTGGTAGAGATACAAACAAAAAAAAGTAGGACATAGTGATTGTTGAACAGATACAAACAGATAGAAAAGGGTAAACTGCTGAAGATTTCTGATCAGAGAAAAGAAAATAATATTTAAAGGGACTATTACAAAAAAGGCAAAAGGCTTGCTTTAGACAAGCAAAGTAGTCAGTAGGATATAGTGATTGGTGAAAAGAAAATATAGTGACTAAAGAAACAAGAAAGAGAAGGTAAATATGAAAGATATTGCATAGGAAAAATTGGCAAATTGGTAATTGAAAATGGGAAGGTGTTGATGGAGAATATCAGGAAAAGATAAATCATACAGGGAGATAATGATAATCAAAGATTGAAAGCAAGGTGGTTCCACTCATAGTGATGGATTAATTAGCATTTTAAAGAGTATTTTTTGATTTTCAATTGTTCATACCATATACTAGTATAGAAAAGTATGATAGATTTTTAAAGTATTGATCATTTACCCTGCAATCTTGCTAAACTCACGTAAATTCTAGGAGATTTTTTATAGGTTCTTTGTAATTTTCTGCATAGACAATTATGCCCTCTGCAATTGAGATGGTTTTATCTTTGTCTTTCTCATGCATGTTCTTTTTATTTATTTATTTTTTAATTTCCTTTTTGCACTACTAGCACTTCCAAGATTGTATGAAGTAGAGGTTATTAGAATGGACCTGGTCCCAATCTTTGAGGAAAAGCACTTAGGCTTTCACCGTGACATATAATGTTAGATTTAGATTTATGCAGACACTCTTTTTATCAGGATAAGGAGGCTTCCTATTATTCAGAGTTTGCTGGGAGTATTTTTTCTTTTTCTGGAATGAGTTTTGAATTTTTGTCAAATGTTTTTATTGCATATATTTAGATGATCATGTAGCTTATCTTCTTTTCAACAGTTAATATCCTAAATTACACTGATTTTTGCATCATAGTGCATTTCTATGTATAATCTGCACTCTGTTGTAATGTATTATCCTTTTTACATATTGGCTGATAAAATTTTGATAACATTTTGCTAAAGATATTGGCCTATTTTCAGGAGGAATATTGATTGGTAGTATTCTTTTCTTACAATGTTTTTGTTTTCAAGGTATTGCTGGCCTCACACAATTAGTAGGCTAATTTTCCCTTCTCTTCTATTTTGTGGGGAAGATTATGTAGAATTCATATTAATTCTTCTTTTAATGTTCAATAAAATTTTCTAGTAAAATCATCTGGGTGTGGAATTTTCTTTATTGGAAGGCTTCTGACTACAAAGTTAATTGCTTTAATAGATTTAGGACTCTTCAGGTGACCTATTTCTTCTTGAATGAGGGTTTTTTTTTCAAGATTTTATTTATTTATTTTTTAGAGAGAGGGGAAAGGAGGGAGAAAGAGAGAAAGAGAAAATTGATGTGAGAGAGAAACATCAATGGGTTACCTCTCCCATGTGCCCCAATGGGGGAACTGGCTTATATCCTAGGCGTGTGCCCTGACCAGGAATCAGACAGGCATTCTTCTGCTTCATGGGATGACACTCAACAAACTGAGCCACACAGGCCAGAGCTGTTGAGTGAGTTTTGATGGTTTGTATCTTTCAAGGGGTTCATCCATTTCATCTAAGTTGTTTGATTTATTGACATAGAGTTATCCATAATATTCTCTTATTATCCTTTTGTATTGTGGTATTTGTAAAGATATATCTTCTTTAATTCCTGACATTGATACTTTATGTATTCTCTTTCTTTTTCTTTTTCCAGATAGAGATTAACCAGTTTAATTAGTCTTTTCAAAGAACTACATTTTTGGTTTTATTTGTTTCTCTATATTTCTGTTTTTAGTTTTTATTTTTACCTCTTACCAATTTTATTTCCTTTCTCCTGCTGCCTTTGGGTTTAATTTGCTCTCTTTTTCTGGTTTCTTAATGTGCAAGCTCAGATTATTGATTTGGGCTTTTTCCTCTCTCTCTCTCTTTCTTTTTTTGATGTAAACCTTTCATGTTACATGAAAATTCAGCAGACAATATTTGTCAGTATTACCTAATTCAATCTAAGCATATAGATCTGGATTTCATTAATTTGAATAAAATTTCTTTCAGTCAAGTGTTTCTCAGAGTTTCAATTACACACAGAGCAGCAAAGAATCATGTGAATTCTGCTACTAGATTTATTCGAGTGCTTCTTGAATATGAAAATAAGATTATGAATATGGAAAGAGACAAGTGATGAATCTCAGCCACCATGGTTCTGTCCACTAGGCACAAGAGCAGACTTCTATGGACATTTCCAGGATCAACTGAAACCTGAGGTTTAAAAACTAAAACTGCAACATATGAAACTTATAAAAAATGATACACTTTATCCAGACTGTAGAATCAACAAGAATTTAATAAAGTTAATCAAATAATTGTAGTTCAATTGCACATAAATTTGAATTGTTTTCCCATTAAAGAGTGCTTGTCTGTAAATTATTGCAGGGAAAGTCATTTTCAAGTTAATGTTTTAACCATTAGAAAATACAAAGGGCATTTTCATTAATTAGACACAGCTCTTTTTCCTCCTAGTTTATCATTACCTTTGCTAGGTGGAATCAGTTTAGTACTCAAATTTATTGACATGTGTGATTCAATGACACTATTTGTTTAGAGTTCATCGTATACCTGGTGGAATAAACTCATTAAGTATAAATGAATAGTTATGTAGTCATCATCTAAAATGAGTCAGTGCTGTTCTCCAGAGTCATTATAATAAATGTGAACACAGCTGGAATAGAAGTCTCTGTGAAGGTTACAGGCTTTTTCTGAAATATTTAAGGCTGTGCTTTCTTCCTATTATTTGAAGGCCCCTTGTTCAGGAAAAAAGACTTGACCTCCCTTTGAGGAAGACTGTAACATGCATTTACTTGCCATTTTATCAAAGCTGTGTGTATTCTGTAGTGACATCTTAGAAAGGATAAGAATGTGGAAAACCCAGGGTTGCCCTGGCTATTTGTATTTGGTATGTTTTCTGTATTCAAGGAAGAGTCTGGAAAGGAATGACCTTTGTGGGTTCCCAGGGCTGCTACGTCATTGATGTTGTCATGATGCAAGATCCCACTATCTTCAGCCCTCTCTCCCTGATTTCCCACTGTTCCTTGCAGGGTCAATGAAGTGCAGCATGAAAGAGTGAGTTTCACCTTTTTCTGTGTTTGAGATTCATAGCTCAGATTGGAATTCGGTGCTACAATTCTTTTTTAGTGTCTAAGGGTGGAAATAGACATGGTCTGAATATGCATGTAACTGAGGATGGAGGGGTTCGCTAAAATAGTGTTCCAAAACTTTGCTTTAGAATTATGCAAATAAAAACAGTATTCCAGAACCTTGCTCTTAACCTATGGTCACCCACATGTTATGATATGTGTGCTATATACCAAATAAAGCAATGTTTAAAATCAATATAAAAAGGAATTTTTTTTTATCAGTACACAACACTATTTCATTCTTCTAGGATTTGATAGCACATTAGCCCATTTCACAGTTGACACCATTGAGAAAATATCAGGGGAGAGATAAGAGGGAAAGATCTTATTGGGTATAGCTGTCGTGCAACGCTTCCATGGAGTTGAGCTCCTGCGTAGAGAGTGATGAAATGAGGTGGCTCGAAGGCCTTCCTGGTGTGCAAGATCACTTTGCCTCCCCCTTTCCCTACCTTTCACCTTTCAAACTTTCTGACAAATTTGCCAGGACATTTCTTTTAGAGTACAGTGATAACCTGGTATATTAAGTATGGTGGGAATATAATCAAGGTGTGAAGCTTCTTTTAGTTAATGTTTTCTTCATATTATGAAAAAAAAACATATTGTGTCAAGCAAGTGAATGGTTTATGCTTTTTGAATCCCTTTTAATACATATTAAATATTATCTCTTCAAGTAGCAATTATTTATTAGGCATCAAAAATGAACATTGCATGGATAAGAAATTAAATGTAAATAATTGTATCTATCAGTGAGAAAAGATCAAGGAAGAAAAGGATGTAAAGGATGTATTCTGTAACCAGTTTTTTCTTTTATAAAAAGATGTAGTGTCATACATATTTCTCAATGGTACCTCTGTTCCCTGTATCCCCCCTCTTTTCTCTCTCACTCTCTCCTTTCTGGTTCTCCCCTTCCTCCCACTCCCTATCACCTGGTTTCTGTTGTCAAATACAGCTGCTGATTAATGCCTCTGTCCTCTCCTGAGACGTTCCATAATGCTCTTGTCTTCCCTGCAGGGGTGAAAGCTGCACTGATTATCACTCTAAATATTCATGTGTTTGATAAGATGTGGTCTTAGTGAGCTGAGTATTGAGTCTATTGCCTAAAAATTCAAGCCAAAAAATAAGAGGCGCTTTTCACACTAACGACCAGGTGGTGATGCACATAGGAGAGAACAATTTATTGCTACTCACTCACTCTCACTCTTTCAATACATGTATATTTTGGTGGCACCATGTGCTTAGCAGATGCAAGGTACTGGGGATGTAAAGAAGAATAGGTTCTGTGGGAGATTATAATGAGTTCCACATTTCATTTTTCTTCGAGAAACTAGAAGAAACTTCAGAACAAATAATTGAAAGTAGAATGAATGAATAACCTGAAGTTAGGTAAATGTGGTTTTCAAAATGAAATGGCTGTTTTTAGTCTCTCCACAATATTCATTCAGAAGGAGGGGGCACGACAGGGAGTATGGCGTGAGGATAAGCCCTCCAGCTCCAGAGTCACTGTTGCCTCCAGGTCCTGGCTTGTCATTCACTGTCTGTCATTCACTAACCACAAGATGGTATGGTCCTTGAGAGCAGGGATTTTTGTTTGTTTTGTTCACTGATGTAGCCCCAGTGCTTGAAAAAGTAGGTGCTCAATAAGTGTGCAAAGGATATTTGAAGTATGAACTGAACTTGGATTGGAACATTACCTGTCTTCCTTGGTTTCTTCATCTGTAAAATGAAGCTAATAATAGTAACTACCTAATAGAGTTTGAGCATTAAATGAGGATGTAAAGCTTAGAAGAGTGTCCAGCACAGAGTTAGGGCTGAATACTGTTAGCTATGCAGCTCTTCAGCAGCTGCATGCACGTACTCTCTGCCAGGCACCGTCACAGCCAATGAGTACACCAGAGTGAAACAAAGCCACACAGCCCTTGCCGTCTAGAGGGAGCAAGGGGCACAGACACAAACACATGCAGAGAAGTATAATGACAAACTGTGATGAGAACCAGGAAGGGAAAGAACGTGGGAGGTAATGGAGAAGATGGCCTAACTTGGATTGTGAGTCAAGATAGACATCATTGACTCATGTGAACTGATACCTGGTGGTTGAGGAGAAATTAATTCAGAACAGTGAGAGGAGGGCTCCGTGGAGAAAGAGAATAGGGAAGAAAGTGTGGGAGCCACAAAGCAGAAAAGAGATCGGTGCATTCAAGATGGAGGGGCAGGGTGTGCCTGAACTGCACATTTACTGCACATTTGTGTTAAGACCTTTATTGTTAAGACCACCATTGTTTTTGTTTTGTTGTTCTTATTAGCTGCCGCACTCAATCATAGTTACTCTAGATACACTTATTCCCTCACCTCAGATTTTAAGATCTCTAAAATCTGAATGCTTCTTACAATTAATGACACTTTACAATTATAATTATAGTGTTCTCATCTCTTAGTGGAACATATAATTATGTAAGCTATTTTAATTGAGGACAACTTATATTTGATGAAATACAGTGACACTTTGTAACAGATGATACCAAACATTGTAAAATATACACAAAGGTAAACATTTTTATGCTGATAAAGTTAATATTTAAACATGTTAATTTAAAATATATTAGTAACATAAGACTCCTTAGTCCTTATAACATATATAAAGTGAATAATTTGGTTGAATTTGTTTCATCATTTAAAAAATTTTAGGCTTATTTGTAAGTAATGATCATTTCTAAATTCAGTTTATTTAAGTAACTGGTATTATGTCATATTTGGGAAAGATGCTTCACAAGGATGTGTACATCTAAACTGAAGTTCAAAATAAACTACACTTAATCCAAATAATTATAATCCAACCTCAACCAACAGTGAAGTCAACAATTATGCTTAAAGCCAACTCATAAATTTTCATCTTCGCTATGTCAATCAATTGTTTTTGCAAACTAAGCAGAAGATGGTGAATTTTTACACTAGTCAATGTAATTGAATTTAAAAGTTTTTTAACATTAAAAATGTGTTTCCAATACTTTTAAATATGCAGATATTCAAATTTTGTTTTCCTTTAATCCTCACCAGAGGACATTTTTTCATTGTTTCTGGAGAGAGAGGAAGGGATAGAAGTAGGAAGAGAGATACATCGATGTGAGAGAGAAGCATCAATTGGTTGCCTCCTGTATGTGCCCAGACAGGATCGTATGTGCCTGGAGCGGGGAACAAACCCACAACTGAGGCATGTGTCCTGACTAGGAATGGAACCCGCAATCCTTTGGTTACAAGTTGGTGCTCCAACCAACTGAGCTACACCAGGCAGGTCTGAAAGTTTTTACAGCAGACATATTTATATTATTATTGTCAACAAATCACAACCCATGGAAATATTTCCAGACATTCATTTTCGACATGCTGACTTCATGACATAAGTCTCTTTGGAAAAGCAGTCATGTTTTTCATTTGTTGGCTGTCTTCTTGTCAGATTTTGTGAGATTGTCATTGTTTTCCCCTTTAATGTTGCTAAGAGCTTTTATCAGATATTAAGAGAAGGATCAGCTCTACCATTTTCCTGTTCACTTGTGCTGCATTTTTAATCCTCCATCTGATGTGCATGTGTGCTTACATGTATGTGTGCACATTCATACCTGTGCATGCTAATGCTCAGGAATCACGTAAAACCACTTGGTGAAGGTTATGTTAATTAAAACAACATATCTAATACAAGTGTTTTCTTAGGTGAAGGCTGCCTGTATTTGAATACTCAGCATGTAAACACATCTTGTTTATTCCCTGCTGCATATCTAAATTGCAACTTGACAAGCCCACCAGGTGATTAGTAAAGTCAAATTTCTTTCTTATTTTTAGATAAAAAAATAAATATTAATGCATTCTCAGATTTGTTCCTGCATCTAGTGGATTGATTGCCCAGCGTATCCCTTGTGGCCAGGACACTGCACTTTGGAAGCCCTGGCTTAGCAGGTAAATATCTCAGCTTTGACTTCATGGCCTTCCTCAAAGTGCTTCACTCCCATGTCTCCACATTTATTCTTCACTTCTCTCTTTGACAAACCTTCAGTCTTCTATTCATCTTCTTATTCTTCCAGGATGCACTGCAAAATAATGCTTCGCCAGCTTTCATGTACAGACCAATCACGAGGGGGATCTGGTTTTAGTGAAGAGTCTGAATCAGGTCCATGATGGGGCCTGAATTTCTGGATCTCTAAGCTCCCGGGTTATGCTGTTGCAGCTGGCCTGTGCATGAATGTGGGTAGAAAGGAAATAGAGAAAACTCTGTAATGAATACATTTTACTAATTCCTTGATGTGACAAAGCCACACATTGTACTTACGGTTTTCATATGTAATCTACAGTGTCCATTGACTCATTCTTTCTTTCATCTAATGAATATTTATTGACCACCTAATATGTATCCTGTCAGTACTGGATGAATATGGGGTTTCAGGTATCAATGAGCTGAGTCTAGTGGATTGTTGGGTGAATTTAATGGCTTACCATAAATGGATGCACACATCAATATATTTTCACATATGTGCATGTATGCAAGTAGCATGAATACATATATGTATGGATTTTCATAACACACCCATGCACAAAACACACATATTTTCCTGCCTGAGGTCTTTGGTTCACATCATCCCTCCCACCTGCAACACCCTACACTCATCACTTTGCTTGCCTGATCCTCTTTTACTTTTGTACACTCGGCCTTTCCCTGTCCCTCCAAACTGAGCAAATGTTCTTTTTTCTAAACTTTAATACCTGTTATTTCTTAAACGATTCATCTGGCATATAGAAAATGCTAAAAAGGCTATTTATTCCATAATAATGTTGGATTGTTAATCTCATTAAGGGAGGAATCATGTCTTATACTTTTGAAATATAGTTCATTACATTTAGAAGAAGCTCAGTCAATATTTATTGGCAATGACCATACTACTTTTAGTTTTTAAATGTTATATAATGTCTAACACCAACTCTTAGATATTCTGTGATTTCTTTTTTATTTTTCATTAGTTTTTAGTTAACCTGGTATTTTTTTCTTACAAGTTATAGTATTTATAAAAATAAGTCGAATGCATAGAAACAGAGTAGAATGGCTGCAAGGGACTGGGGGTGGGGGAATGGAGACAGGTTGGTGAATGGGGACAGGTTGGTAAAAGGGTACAGACTTTCAGTTTTGAGATGAATAAGGCCTGAGGACCTAGTATATAGTGTCTGCAGATCTAATATATGAAATGGTGACTTATGGTAAGTAGTTGATAGAATTGAATTGTATAATCAAAATTTGCTAAGAGAGTAGAACTTAAGTGTCCTTACGAAAAAAAGAAAAAAAATGTGAGGAGATGGATTAGATGCTAGTTACTGGACTGTGGAACCCTCTCGTAATATATATATATACACCAAATTATCACATTATATGTTTAAATATATTGCAATTTTATTTATCAATTATACCTCAACAAAGCTGAAAAAACAAAACTATAGATTAAAAATGACAAATATTTAAGAAACTTTAATAAAAGAGACTTTAAATATGACATTGTTTTCATGGTTATCCATTTGATTCATTGTTCTATCATTGCTCCTTGAATATAAAGATCACCTTTTACACTCTGAATAGTTCAGAGTGCTCAGTTTAAACTGCTATGTAGCAATCACTCAACAGTTGAAAAATAAATATTAGAGATTAACTTTGTTTAATACATCAAAATAAAAAGTTTCAGGCAATATATACAACTGTATCAGATCAATATATTAAAGTAACTGAAACTCATGTGTTCTTTCTTCTTTCTTTATTTGTAATCATATGTGAAATTGTATTATCACTATGATAGCACATTCAAGGAGTGATGCAAACTCTAAATTTTTGCATTTTTAACA
This sequence comes from Pteronotus mesoamericanus, assembly GCF_021234165.1. Classification (NCBI taxonomy): domain Eukaryota; kingdom Metazoa; phylum Chordata; class Mammalia; order Chiroptera; family Mormoopidae; genus Pteronotus; species Pteronotus mesoamericanus. The sequence continues at coordinate 11,106,865 of NW_026555310.1, forward strand.
TATCATTTATGAATAGTATGTATGGTTGGAATGGGAATGGAAGCCATGAGGGGCTCCCCGCTCATGACACACACCTTTATTACCACACAATCATCTTAGGTAACTTGCTAAAGTCATCCACCTGCTAAGAGTTAAAGTCAGGATTCATTCAAACAGATCGATGTGAGAACTGGAGTTCTTACTACTCTGGTACCCTGCTTTCCGTGGACCTGAGAGCATATGATAACATACTTTACACGTTATTCTTCACCTTGCTTTATTCATTTAGAAATAGATTTTTTATATTGGTGTGTATTTGTACATATAGGCTTTCTTCAGTATTTTCAATGACTATACATATTTGGTTTTATAAGTGTATATATATTATTTAACTAATCTATTATTGATGGACTTTCAGGTTGTCTCAAATATTTTCCTATTACACACAATATCTCATTAAATATCCCAGTACATTTGTATATTAAATGAGACCAGAGAGTCAGTTTCACTACTGAAGACAACTACCATGAGTATTTATGTCTTAACATAATATTGAAAATTAAAACTAAAAACCACTTCAACATAAGAAAAAGAATTAACAGAAATATTATTTAGAAGCATTAGAAGATCTTAGACAATATTATCAGTTGTTTTCATATAAAATGCTCAAGGAGTAACTAGGGCATAGATAACCTGAATGATAACTAACCTTATTTAAATTGATATGCATTAAACTTTAAATTACACAAACTGAAAATGTATTTTATTTCAAGTACTTTCTTGACTAAGTATTTGACAACATTCTGAACTGCTTTCTATTAAAACAGGAAAGTAATACTGAAAGTATAAACATACTGAGAAAAATCTGAATTATTTGGAAAACATTGTCTTAAAAATGTTTTAGGTAAAAGAGGAACTCAAAACTGCTTTACCTGAAAAATACAGAATATTTAGGAAAATAATCATGAGATGCATCCAAGGAGGAAAATGTACAATATTTAAAGAGGAAAAATTACAAATCATCATTCAACCCAAGCCATTATAAAAAGAAGAAAAATATACCTATGTAGAGCAGGTAGAAAATTTAATAAACATAAAGCAAAAATGAATAAGTGCAAAACACTAGCATTCAAAAACAAATGTAAGAATTGGCTGTTTGAATAAAACGGTTCTTTGAAGGACCTTAAAGAAGATAAACAGAAAACAAGAAGGAATATAAAGTACTAGTGAATACAACCAAGTGAAAAGGAAAAACAAAAATGGGGGAAACTATTAGAAATTAGAAGTAACTGTAGTTGTCAAGATCAAATGAATTATATATTTTGATTGCTTTTATGATAAAGTGTTAGAAAACTTGGATAAAATAGAAAATGTCAATAACAAAATGTAATAATACCATGAAAGACATTACCAGAGTAATCTAGAAGATCTTCTTTTAAAATGTGCTAGGTAACTGTCTCTATAATCCTCTGCTCTGCCAGTTTACAAAATAGTCATGGGATGTAAAGTAGGGAATATAGCCAATAATATTGTAGTAACTGTGCATGGCGCCAGGTGGGTACCTGCATTATAAGGGGGGGGTCACTTTGTAAATTATATAACTGTCTAGCCATTATGCTGTATACCCAAAACTGATATAAAATAATATTAAATATCAACTGTAATAGAAAATAGAAAAATAAAAATAAAATGTGCTAGGTCCACACAGTTTCAAAATGAAGTCATTTAAACCTTGAACGAACAAATTATTCTTATGCTGCTGTACATCTTCAACTCTAAGAATCAAGCTTTTCACAATTTCAGGGAACTCAAATCAGGACATATTGTGTAGCAAATAATGGCCACATTTAATGTCATATTATTTCAATTTTTCTCTAAAGCTTCTATTAAATTAATAATGCATTCTACAATGAGTAAAGTTGTAGAAGTTGAATGTGCTATTCAAACAGAGATAAATGTCAGCAAATAATTCTACCCCATTTCCCCAACAAAATGCACACTTCACGTCTATGGACTATAAATTTATCTGCCACAAAGAAATTTTAAGAATAGTTATTTCATAAATATGCAATTTTCTCCCAATTGACTAGAAGTCTCCTTAGGTGAGGGACTGTGCCTTCTGCCCCATGTTTACCCATCGTAGTGTAAAAAATAAAAGAGGATGATACATGCTTTTGAGAAAATGAATGTCAGAGGCAAGTATAGCACAGTGTGGAATTCTAGCTCTGCCACTTTATATCTGTGGGATTAAGAAAAATTACTTAACTTCTACGATTTAATTATTCATATTCAATTTGTATAATAATAACCTAGAGGGAAAGTATTAAACATGAGGATTGAAATATACAACAGGAGAGCAATTGGCACAAAGGTGAGCACAGAGTAAGAGTTCAAATTGCTTATGATGCTGATGATGGACTTTATTATTTCAAGTTTGCAAATCTCCTTAGATGGAAATCTTCATGAGGGCAGGGGAGTTTGTTCATTGTCTTATTAGCTGTACTTAAAAGTTGTGGTTAAAAGCTGGCATCAGATAAATATCTCTTAGATGAATGAATAAATTTCCAGTGTTCCCCAAGAATAATTTGCTTAGCCAGTCTTAAAATAAGTCAATGGTAAGTATTTTCATTATTGCAACACTAAACAAGATTTTATTTCTTCTGTTGTTAACAAAAGATTGGTTTAAAGGATTTGCTAAGTACACATTTATCTTTAATATGTGCCATACCTTTAGTTCTTCTGGCAGTTTTCCTCATTTGGTGTCAAAAAGAAAATATGTGTTGGGGAAATTTTTCTATCAATATTTTGTAGTAATAAAAGAGCTGAATGAAATACACTGGAGAGTGACAGAAGAAAAAATATAGCCCAGCATCAGGGTAGCATGATTAATTTTTTTAACACAAATTTGTTCACTTAGTGTGTGCCTACATTCATCTTCCATCACTCTGTTCTAATGAGTTTCAGAGAGGAAAATAATTATTTCACCAAAATATAATTTAGTGCAGGAGCTATATTAGTTTTAAAAAGGCACAAGCCATCATTTCCTTGAAATTGTCATCAAATCCCCTCATTTTAACGGTCATTTAAAAAGCTACCCTCCCCCCATTCATTCAGTATGAATGTCAGTGTGCACAGCCAGGCAGAACACCAATCAATTTAGTATTAATGATTATTGTTTCCATTTCAGAGTGTTTACATTTTCCTTCAGCTTCTCCTAATGCGGCATTGTACGATTTACGGGAGAAGTCACCGCTCTCTCAGCATTGTGGCATATGTGAGCATTTCTTCGCTTATTCTTCCTGGAGGCATTTAGTTAGAATTTAACACAGAAACAACAACAACGGGCAATATCTTTCCCCACCCCAGTGAACACAAAAAATTAATCATCTCAGAGAGTCTGCATTAGACCCAGCCCTGTGCACAATGCAAATATGACACAAAGTCTATCTTTACATTTAGTTGCAAATGTGTACAGATATGCTTCATATAAATTAATCCTCCATTTCATTATAAGGGAAGAATTACGTCTGTGGTCAAAAGTGGTGGTGGTGGGGGTAGAGCTAATCTGATTTAGCACAGCATGTGAAAAATTAATTGAAAGTCAGAACTCCATAGTGTTTATTATAAAGTAATTTCACACCAGCTCAGGATTAGCATGGTAACGGGTAACAATAGGTCATCACTATGTTAATTGAAAGACAGCATGTTTTGTAAAGAGGGAGGAAGAAAGGGAAGGAGAGAGAGAGAAAGAAAGAGAGACAGAGAGAGAGAGACAGGGAGAAAGAGGACAGCGATGTAGAGACATAGGACAATGTAAGTTGATGGCAGTTAGGGACAAAGGGCAAGACCTCACTGAAAAAGATAGGCTTTTGCAAAATCAGATATCTTTCTTTGGGTAGCCTAAGCAAATATTATGTCTGGTGACATGAAGGTCTGTGGCACTTGGAGATCCCGGAAGACTGAAATGTTTTCTAGTTGTTGCACATTTTACTCTTATAACTGAAGATGCAATGTGCTCTCTTGTGAGGAGGCTGGAGCCAGTGGAGAAAGGAAAAAAAGCCCAGGCCCATGGCCAAGTGCTTTAAGTTCTCTTCATCTTTTGTTCTCAAAGAAACAGGTTGGCTCTCAGAGGTCCTGAACTCTCACCTGGAAGGTTCAGTGCAACAGCCTTATTAGTGGTCAAGTTCATTCACCAGCCTCAGGGTTAATGTAGCCAATAGCAGCTGACAGGTAAGGGAAGATAACCAGTCATTTTGACATCATGCTGACGGAGGGCCCAAGCCAAGCTCAGCTTTCCAGTTGAGTTCAGGATCCACTGAGCATCTATCTCTGCAGCAACCGGTGGCCCAGTACACTCCCACAATCCCACTGATGGGCTGTGGGCTGGGGCATGCAACCCTGGGACCACAACCCACACTTTGGTGGCTGAAATACGGAAGCAGTTTATGCCGTGGCATGAGGTGGTAAATAAGTTTCATGCCACAGGCACAGGCAGAGATCATGCCATAGGCACAGATCGCGTGGGATGTATTGCAAATGAGAACTCTCTGTTACTAACTGCCATCATCACCGAGGTCTGGGCTAGTGGCTTGATAATGATTTAAATAATCATTTCCATCAGAGCAAGTAAACACACACAAAAAATAGCACAAGGTAACATATATTTAACTAAACTAGGAACTGGCTCAAAGAAATCAAATTCACAGAAACTGATAGGAGAAAAACTAGCTGCAGACTGTGCAGGGGGGGGGGGCGGTGCGTGGCATGTGTGTGAGTCCTGTGTGTGGGCGGGAGGGGTTAGCGGCCGTAGCAAGAGGAAATCAGTGACTGTTATTTATAAAAAGAAGAAGTCATCTTTCAGGATTCTGCCATTCTCTGTGGTATGAGCTGATGAGCCTGACCTTTTGGCCTACCCTTTCTTGTGGAAAGTTTGCCACCCAGGCTGACATAAGCTCTTGTAATATGTTAATTTTGACCCAGCTCTGCTACAGATACTAACCATGATATCTAGACATTTTTGCTGAGAAATATAGCCTTTTCAGACATGGCTTTCAGCACTAAGTATCCTGATGAAGTGTACTAACCCCTCTAATGAAGGCCAAACTTTAACAACAAAAATGAAACAGGGAAAGGAAAAAAAGTGATGCAGAGAAATAGGAGCACCATGGGAAGTTGTTAACTGTGAGGTTAGCATTCCAGGTATAGCCCTCCATTTTTTTTAGTTAAGTTTATTGGGGTGATGCTCGTTAATAAAATTATATAGGTTTCAAGTGTACATTTCAATGATACATCGGCTGTACACTGCATTGTGTACCCACCAACCCAAAGTCATGGCTTCTTCCATCACCATGTATTCGACACCTGTTACCCTTTCCTGCCCCTTCACCCTGCTTCCATCTGGTAACCACCATATAGTTGTCTGTGTCTGTGAGTTTCTGTTTGTTCGTTTGTTACTTTCAGTTTTATACCTTACATGTGAGTGAAAGCATATGGTTTGTAGCCTTTTCTGTCTGATTTATTTTGCATAGCATGATTTTCTCAAGATCCATCCATATTGTTGCAAATGGCAGTATTTCTCCATTCTTTTAGGAAGCTTTGTGCTCTGGAAGAGCATGGTGGGAGGTCAGCTGGAAGTTATCCAGAAAAAATTGAGTGGAGATGAATTCTGGGCAGCTGAGATGCGTTTGGAATCTCCCATCAAGGAGCTGGGTATAATTTTAGAGGCTGGAAGGAAACGGGGAAAGCAGGCCTGTTGAGCAGATAGTGTCCCATGACACTGGGTCAACATTCATTTATTCAGGGGTTGACCATCATGGGTCACAAGCTCTAATGCCTCGTAAAGCCAGCCACATATTAGAAATGAGTGAAACTGTCAAGTAGGTGCCTGTGGGGACTGCAGTGAACTGGGAAAACAGTCAGCACCTACAAAGAAGTATGGATGAAGTGTCTACCTTCATCCATACTTGACAGAAAGAGACAGAAAAAAATTTACGTGAAATCTCCCAATTTCTAAGTGTGTACAAATTTAAATGTTTGAAATTACTGTGTAGAACCAACAAAGACTTTCTGTGAAAAAGACACAGCCTTATGCGTATAGTTTGCTAATGAGCTCTAGGGTGTTTGCCCCTAACCCTCCCATTCTTTGAAATGTATGTGCTAGAAGATAGGTGTCCCTCCATCACTACGTGTGTTTACAGAATTGGCGTTTACTATTGTCATGTATTATTAAATTTTTAAAGCCAAGGGTTAAATGAGTTTTTCATTCCCTATGATTAGTGACTCTCAACTATCAATTCTCTGGTAAAATAAAAGGGAAAATATGGAATATGGGTTCTGTGACACATGTAATTGAGGAGTGTTGAATAAAAAAAACACTTCCTGAAACTATAATGTTGTCTCTTTTTGTTCATTCTTTAAGGTAAAGGGAAGATGTTCTTTGTTATAGAGCAGGAATTCTTAATACTGGGTTCACTGATGAGCCTCACTTGGGCTCTAAGCTCTCTGAAAAGGTACATATAATGTTGAATATAAATGTACATTTTTTTGGAGAGAGAACCTGTAGTTTTCATTGGCTCCAAAAAGGAGCCCATGTCCCCCTCCCCCAAGAGATTAGTATTTATGACTCTAGCTCCTCTTATTAATCTTTATTTATGCTCCAGAATAAATGTGCATTTTCTCTGTTATAACTGTATTACTTGAGGCTCACAGTAGAAAAATAAAAATGACAAGGATTTCTTTTATCATTCCGTTAGCATAAAATCTGGAATCACTATTTGATGAATGTGTCAGGTTATCAAGATCATCATTTGAACAGATCATTTTTTTTTTTTTATACATTTAACTAGGCCTGTATTTGAGACTTGGTAGAATACAAGTTCTGTCCAGAAAAAGTCCAGCCATTGTTAAAATAACCTCAAGAATTGTTTGTGTGACATTGATATAACCTGGCAACCAAGGAGAGTGGGCCAGAATGCAAATGCATGAACAATGAGGACTTCACTGTACCAGTCAGAGAGTAAGCATGTGTACTGTGTGGCTGTCTCATTCAAAATGACTGAGTGAGTAGAGCCACAAATCTGCATCAAATTTTGCGTTAAGCTTCAACATCCCTCTATGGAAACTATTCAGATGATTAAGAAGGATTTGAGGGATGATGCAAGGAGTGCAGTCCAAATAAAAGTGTGGAACAAATGCTTCAAAGAGGTCAAGAATCTGTTGAAAGTGATCCATGTTCTGGAAGGCCTGCAGCAGGCAGTACACCTGAGAATGTTGAATGTGTATGGGCTGCAATCAACAAAGGTGTCAGCTGACAGTGGGAGAATTAGAAGCTGATCTGGGGATTCCAAAAAGTACTGTGTCTGAGATTTTGATGCAGGATCTTGGCATGAAATGTGTCAGGGCAAAATTCATTCTGCAGTTTCTGCTACCAGAGGAGAAGGAACATCATGCTGCAGTTGCTAACGACTTTATTCAAACTGCTACCAATGAACCAGATTTGGTGCCTTGCAACTCCTGGGTTTTCCCAAAACTAAAATCACCTTTGTAAAGGAAGAGATTTCAGGCCATTGGTAAGATTTAGGAAAATATGATGGAGCAGCTGATGGTGATTACAACAAAGAATTTTGCAGTGTTTTGAACAGTGGAAAAGACACTGGGAGAATTGAGTGAAGTTCTAAGGTACCTACTATGAAGTGGACTTGTATCTTGTTCAATAAATGTTGCTATTTTTCATAGTATGTGGCTGGATACTTTCTGGACATGCCTCATACCTACTATCCTAGATTTCATACTTTTTAAATGATATGGTAGATGGGCAATTGTCATTCTTTTTATATTCCCAGAATCTGAACTCTGCCCCCTTCTTAGATTTTAAGAATACATAAGCTAAATTAAAGAATTCATTTAAATTTCTATTGAGCATGCATAGAATGGTAATAAAGAATGAAGATCACAGCTTTGAATCAACTTAGTTTATGATTATGTTAAGGGAATCTTCCCTCAAACTAACTTTTTTCAAGAAACTAAAGTAAATGTTCTCTGGAGAATATAACATTATCCAGGCCCTCAAGTGTTTTTGTAGTTTATCACGCACCAAATAGGTGACCCAGAATAAAAATATAACAGGCAAAAGTGGTATAAACTGGCCAGTAATGAAGAGGAGAAAATAGAAACAGGTCAATAGGAAATACAGATATTGAAGCAGTGAAACCAATGTAAGTTTCAGAAATTCTGTGATAAGATGAAGAATTACAGAAGACAGCATACAACCTCCCCAGACTCAAATGAAAAATCAATGGACAAATAAATACCCCAAATTAAGATATCAGTGCAAAATAGACTCAGTTGGAGAGAGAATCATTCAAGTGAAATAGAGGTCAGGAAGAAAGATCTTGATTGTTAAAGCAAAGAGAGGCAATAGATTGAAAAAATCAGGGAAGAGCATTAGATGCAATATGAGATGCCAAGAAAAAGTATAACATATGTGTAATTGGAATCATAGAAGGAAGAGAGAGAGAAAGAGAGTGAGGAAAGGAGGAATGAGGAGGGAGAAAGGGGAGGGAAGGAGAGAAAGTGGGAGGGAAAACGAGAGAGAGAGAGAGAGAGAGAGAATCTGAATGAATAAATAAAAGAGAAGAAATATTTGAAGGATTAATGTCATAAAACTGTCCAAATGAAAGAAAAGCATTAAGCAACAGATTCAAGAAGTGCCATGATTCCAAAGAAGAATAAGTACAAAGAGAATTACATAGAGACACACCATAATAATACTGCTGAATACCAAAGACTGAGGAAACAATGTTAAAAGAAACCAGAGGAAAATGTTATAATACCTTATAATACCCTTTAAGTAGCAACAATAAAGATGAGAGATGAGAGATTCTTAACAGAAATGATGCAAGCCAAAAGATGAATGCTATCTTCAAAGTGTTGACAGTTTTTATGTTCAGGAAAAAAAAAATGCATTCATTAAGGCAAAGCAGATATGGACTTTCACTTCTAGTCAGTATGAAGTAAAAGAGACCAGACTTATCTTCATGCCTGGAACAACAACAACAACAACAACAACAACAACAACAAACTGGACAAAATCAATACAACAAAAGTTCTGCAGACACTGAACATTAAGTTATGAAAATGTGATCCCTGAAAGATGAGAAACAAATGAGGTGAGCACTGTGATTGCCTCAGCTTAATGTTTGAGTTTCCAGCCCATAATGCAGGGAAGTGAACACTCCAAAATTAATAAGAAAGCAAATAACCTAGTAAAGAATGGGCAAAATATTTGGACAGATTTTTTACCAAAGAAGATATACAAACTGCAAATAAGAACATGAAAAATCTTAACCTCTTTAATCATTAGAAGAGTGACCGTTGAAATCACAATTACATCTCACTAAAAATCTGTTTGAATGGCTAAAATTAAGCCAGCTGACCATACCAAGTGCTGGCAAGGAGGTGGAATGATTGTAATGCTCATGCAATGCAGGTGGGAGTATAAAATGGCATAACATCTTTGGAAAAGTTTGACAGTTTTTCAGAAAGTTAACATACACCTACGAGGTGAATAAACCATTCCATCTCTAGCTATTTACTTAGAAGAAATAAAAGCATGACCCATAAAAATACTTATACACAAATTTTCATAGTAGTTCTATTTATATTAGCCTCAAGCTGGGAACAACCCAAGTGTCCATTAACAGTAAATGGACAAATACTTTGGAGTATATCCATACAGTGTAATGCTACTCAGCAATTCAAATTAATGAACTATCGAAACATAAAATAGATGATCTTAAAATAATTGTGCTGAATGAAAGAGGCCAGACAAAAAGAATATACTTGCATTATTCTATATATATAAAACTCTAGAAAATTTAAGCTAACGTTTCAGAGAACAAATCAGTGGTTGATTGGGATAAGAGGGCAGTTAGAGCAGGAAGGAGATAATACAAAAGGGATTTGTGGATATATTCACTGTTTTGATTGTGGTATCGTTTCATGGGTGTATACATATGTCAAAACATCACATCGCACACTATAAATGTCTTCAGCTTTTTCTAGTCAATTATATCTGTTAAATAATAAGCTGTTAAAAATAAAGGCAAATGATAATATATTAAGAAAATGAGAGAACTCTTCATCAGTATTCCTGAACTGAAGAAAACACAAAAGAGCTTTATTCAGGTGAAAGGAAAATTATCCCAAATGGAAAAGCGGTGTAAAACAGAATAAAGAATGAAAGAAAGGGTAAATACATAGATAAGTCTAATTGAATTATGATTAAGACAGTAAAAACAATGTCATTTGATATTAAATATATGTAATAATACATATAAACTGCAGCATAAAGATGGATAAATGGAGTTAAATATACTAAGTTCCTTTCATGGTTTGAGAAGTGTTAGTTAAATTAATGTCAATAAGTTGACAATGCATATTTTAACCTCCATGTTAATATGTAATAAAATAGTAAATATAATAACATAGGAGAAAATAACAATAATAAATTATTCCAAAGAAGGCAAGAAGAGAGAAAATGGGACATAAAACAAGTGGGAGAAACAGAAAATAAGTTATAAGATATGCCACCAATTATATTTGAAGTAATAGGGCTGAATATTTCTATTAAAAAATCAAAGATAATATTGGATATAATTGGATAGAACAACAAAATCTAGCTATATGCTGGCTAATGTAAATTATGTAAAGATTGAAAGTAAACAAATGGAAAAAGGTAACTTTGCATACACTAAACAAAGAAGGTTAATATGATAATAATATCAAACAAAGTGAACTTCAAGGTAAGAGAAATACTAGAGATAAAGAGTAACATAAAAGTGTCATTCCACCTTAAAGTATAACAATTCTAAATTTGTACGGATCTAATTATATAGCTTCAAGATCTTTGAAAAACTATTAGGCAGTATCTACTAAAGTTGAACATATGCATACTCTATAACAGTAGTTTGTGCTTCATATTTGTAACAGAAATATGAACATTTATGTACCTTCATAACAACATCATTCTTAATAAACAAAAATTGGAAACAACTCAAGTGTTCTTTAAGATAGAATGTCTAAGTAAATCGTGGCACACTTAGACAATGAATATCCTCTTAATATCTATAAGTCCTCTGAATTTCAAGGTCTCTTACTCTCTACTCCTGTTTCAAAGTCACGTGTATATTTCTTTGTATATGAATGGGGTGCCTTTCGGGGGAGAGGCTAGAGCTTTAGACGTGTTCTCAAAGGCATCCATGGCCCCAAATGGGCTAACCTCTTTTTCATGAGTTGGTGCAATGAACACTAACTGGCTAGTGTTTCTCAAAGAACATTGGTAAGTCTTTTAATAGGATTCTATGGTCAAATATGCTTAGGTAACACTGCTAAATATAACCCCTCTTTTGGAGATGAGCATGCTTAAGGCTTTCATAGAAACCCTGATGTAAAGTATCATATTATTTTGGTCATTTTAACATCTATAACTAGTTTGAAAAAAAAAATGGAAATGCCCTTCCCCCAAAAGCTTTTGTTTTTTTGTTTGTTTTTGTTTTTAAAAGATATCTGATATCCTGAAGAACTAGTCTTTCTTTCAAAATATTTTGGAAAACATTTATGTATAATAATTCTGTGTGGAGGCCATTACATGAAATGATTCATTAAAAAATGCATAACATAATTAAAAGATGACTCAATTAATTAATTAAACTACTTACTGCAAACCCAGGTGTTAGTTGAAATTATCCAGCCCATATTTATACACAATTGACTCAATACTCTTTATGTTTTTTATAAATCCAATCCCTGCCCTAATATTTCCCTAAATTTCCAGGGGATTACATTCTCAGGCTCATTTTGGGCCTGCATTTCTGCTTTCATTGAATGCTTGATCTTAATTCACATTTTATCTTTTAAGAGTGTTCACCTCCCTCTGTTACATATAAAACTAGTCGTGACCTCTGCGTTAATCTCTCCTAGTCAATGTGAGTGGGAGACCTCATTGATGATTGGTTTGGTTGATTGAAGAGTTTAAGGAACTGAAAAGCAAAATTTCAAAACTTTTTGAGATCCTTCTTCTCCAAAGTGCTTCAGCCCCTTGATTTTCTCAGTGGCCACCTCTTGTCAGGGGCTTCTATTCCTAGCACGTGGCTCTGACCATTAGTTCCCTTCCTTTGCTCTCTTCTCAGAGCCTCTCTGTCTCCGTCCCACACTGCCTGCTTTTGTCCTTTGGAGGGTGGTTCAGCCATCACCTGTTTCATGTGTGACCTAAGATCTCACTTTCTACTTGTGAAGGACTTACTGAGCTCTGTTCTGAAGAAATTCTTTTTCTCCTGTTATTTTTTCTTTCTCATTTCTTTTTATCTGGGTTGCTGCTCTGTGCCATTGTAGCTTTCTCTAGCCTGTTTCCCACCTCATGCACATACAAAGGTGGACATTTAAAAATCTTTTTCATAGAACACAACACTTTTTCTTGGGATATAACTAAGGATATATCACCACATGGACCAAAATATGTAGTCATGATATTCCTTGTGTGTAACATTAAATCTTTCTTTAAGATGCAACAGCTCAAGTGTTTCAACTTAATCATTTCATATTTGCTATTGTTAGGCTTGTGCACATAGACATTTTTGCTTGCCCATAAGCCCAATGAAAGTGTTTTACATTTACTACTTTATCCAACCTCCAGTACCATGCACTCATGTATAAAGAGGAGGAAAACAAACCACTCTTTTCCATCTCTTGTCTTTCTCACCTCTAAAAAAAAATGAATAAGCATAAAGTTACATTTTCCCTAAAATCATTTTTATTTTGTGATTTTGCAATTGTATTCTCGAGAATGTGTGTGATATTCATTGATTCTTAAACTCACAAAACATATGCTGAGTCCCACCAGGAACTATGTTAAGTAATAGATCATAACGTTAGTCAGTGACAGTCCATGCTGGGGGTTGGTGGCTTCCCCCTGTCAAGCATGGTGCCTTCGCTGGTTTTGGGTGATCTTTTGTCACAGAAACAAAAGACAAAGCTTTGATCTAACAATGTATCCCGAAATTTGATTGATAACACCAGTTTTAATTCTGAGGAAATTTTCTCTTAGGAGATTGATGTCTCTACAACTAGAATACTTTCTACATGACTGTCTGACTATCTGTTATGTTTGTTTATTTCAAACTTCCCTGAAAGGCCTAATAGTAGCAAAGACCATCAAATTACATAGAGCTTTACTTCATGGGAAGGGAGCATCTATGAGCTGAGTTCTCTTCCAGGATGATGAAATTTCATGTGAAGCATTTGGCGTTCTGGGATTGAAAAAGGTTATCAGACAAGCACTAGTTATAAAAGCCTTCCCTGCTTTTCCCCTGCATGCACTGGGAAGACGGGAGTGCTATCAGTTTGACATTTCTGTCAGAACTGGTATTTGAACCACTGGATGATTCTGACAAATGCCACTGCTGTCATTGGCTCAGTTTTAATTATACCTGACTGAAGCTTTCAATGGCAGCAAGCAGAAAACTTAATTAGTTGGAGTCTAGAGCATGAGCTGGCTGGGGGTGCCCAGAGTTTGTGTTTCAGTGGAGAAGCGACCATATTTAAATCTACCACTCTTGTCAGGGAGCTATCCTGGCTGGACAGTTGTCAAAGCCTCTAAAAATTATAGATCAATTTAAATTGCTTTTGAGGGCACATTATATTAATTAAAAATGTATTAATATTTTTCAAGAAACTCAGTAATATATGACGGTAAGGGAAATAAATAAGCACAAATAGAAAAAAAGCATATTTAGAAAATGACTATTTCCATGAGGACTGGCAAAAGGAATATGTGTATATGTGCACATACATGTTTGTAAGTGGATGCTGGGTTCAAGAAAACAAAGCAGAGTGGAATTAATGTTTTTATTATGTCATATGGGCTCAATATTTGCTTTCGATGTATAAATGTGATTATACTTTTTACTTCACATTTCCCTAGAAGCATGTATTAGCAAGCTGTGATGTTAAACTGCTAACATGCTCCAATTAAAAAATTAACATAACTTTTGCTTGTTTACTGGAGAAAGGTTTCCCCCCACCATTGAAAAAGTAATTTTGCAGAATCACTATTCTTCTGCACAGTGTCCTGACTTTCCATTTGAGGCTACCACAAATCACTGTGTAACTCAGACTTACTACTTTTTTTTTTTACCTCTAGTTTTCAAATTACATGTGGGTTTGAGACTTCTCATTTGTCTTCCCGCACACAGGCTAAGCAGTGCAGAAAGCGTTGTGCTGAATATTGAGTTTTGTCAAACGTAAAGAATAACATTTTGCTTTATTTTATAAAGAAAATATGACAATGCTTGACAAGACTGACTGAACAACTTTTGTCTTGATGACTCAGCCAGGACTCAGGATCCCCCACTCTTGTCAGCTGTCTGGTTTGATTCTCCTGCCACTGTCACTGCTGTCTGTAAACCCAGTGACGCCTGTGGGACAGAACATTATTGGATACTGATTGACTACTTGGGTAAAGCAAGAGCCTGAGGGGAATTCTACTTCTGAAGGGAGGCATGACAGTGCTGGGCTTTGAAATTTTCTCAAGAGGGTTCCTATGGGGATAACTGTAAATTTCTCACTTTCAGGAATAGTGAAATGCTACTGCTTGGCCTACGTTAGCCTTATGGTACACTGGAGTTATTGGCCTTAGAACAATATCTGGGTGGAGGCTTGCTTCAATATTCTTGGCAACTTGGGGGAAAAAAAACCAAAGATTTGGTTGTTAAGTAAGTCTAGAAATATTAATTTCCAGATGTAAAATGGCTACTGGGTATGTATTTAAAACTTAGCAGTTAGTATGGGGGATAATTTTAAGCATTGTTTTCCCACCCCATGGGTACCTTGTGTTAGAATGCAGAGGTCTTTTTGAGGACTGATGTAATTAACACATACTTAGTCTTGATCATTTTATGACCGTTTTCAAGAAACATGTTCCTGTACCTCTACTTTCCCCACTCAGGAGAACCAAAGTATGGAAAAAAGTTGATGCTGTCTCTTTTCATCATTCCTCTGGAAATGAAATGGAATTAAAATTGGTACTTAAAATTAAATGAGGTGAGGTTCCACGTATCAAGTAAATATAAAGTATTTAAAAGAAAATGCTACAGATGACAGAAAAGCACAAAAATTGTTCCTGGCATGAATAATTCACCAATTCTTAGATGGTATAAGTCACCTACTAATGTGTATTACTTGCCATTTAATAGTGGCTGTATCTGAAGAAATATGGAAATTGGAATATTTTAATAACTTTCTATATGAAAGATGATGAGACTGCCTAAATGATTAAGAGGAAGATATGTTATAATGAACTAAAGCCACTCGAGTGTAAGGTAATTTTAATTCAAATCTCCATCTGCTTATGTATAATTAAGACTCATTTAACAAGTTAATGCCTACCAGAGAGAACTGATAAGTTTGGTATTAAAGATCTTAAGAGAAGTAAATTAAACTGTTGAGGTTGAACTGGTCTTTAGTTTTAATTTTTTACACCTGAACCTTGATATGAATTTCAGGGTCCATTTCTTTATCCTCACTATTCATTTAAATATGAAGTCAAAGACAAAAAGGGAAGGAAAATGGAATTATCCTTTTTATATTTTAATTTTGGAGATCCTTCCTGTCAAAGGTGTGACAGCATCTTGACTGATATTAATATTTATACACTTCATATTGTTCACTATATAGCATCTATATGCCATTAAGATAGTGATTTCAAAGCCACAAAAATATTTATGCACAGCTGAGATTGGCAGCAAGGTTAACTATCCTCAGAAAATAAGAGAAATGCCTTTAAAGTGCCAAAAAGGGCTATTTTGATCTCCAGTGAATTTCATGAGCGTGTTGACTGCTCAACTTCCTGCTTCAATTTTTTTTTCTATACTTACTGCCAAAGAAGGTCCAGCCATCATAAATATGGTGTTAACATTTTTTTCTTCCAGCATAAAAATTTAATGCCCAGTATATGACTCCTCATTTAGAAAGAAGATGAATGGATTTTCTATTTACATGCTTTTTAACATCTTCAGACTAAATTCAAACAGTAGACTTGAGGGTTCACGCAGCCTTTCTGGCCTGATTCTTCCTGCGGAGTCATGGATTTTCATCCATGCCTGGGTGGTGCAATGCCACTGTGGAACCACAGAGTTGAACGTCCATCTTCTTGCTCATTGTCAGCTATCACATGTAACTTTTGTCAGGTCACCTAGGACAACAACTTCTTAAGTCATGGTCACCTAAAATGATAACTTCTTAAGTCATAATTTTCACAGACTACAAATTAAATTGTTGAAATTTTTTGAGTCCTCTGAAGAAATTAATAGCTCTAGTCACCTTCTAATATGCATTGTGAATTCATTTCTTACAACTTAAAAGCTAGCAAGTACTTATTGCTTAGTTCTTTTATTTTATTGACCCTTAAAGGTCAAGGAATTTGCTCAGGTTCAAAGTCCTTAGAGACCTGGGTCTAGTATTTTGATTATTAGTTCAGCATTCTTTCTATCACATCATAACGCCTCTTTGAACTATGAAATATACAGGCTTCCTTTCACACACATATACTATTTATACAAATATGTATTTTTTCCATATATATTCACACAATTGAAACATCCTTAAGTTAACAATGCCTCATTTTGTTAGAAATATATCTTGGAAGGAGAGTAGACATTTGTCAGAACTTTTAAACTATATAGGAAAGCAAAACCCACTTATGAATGAAACTCTGGTTACTCCTCCAGGAAGTATAAACTATTTTTCCTCAAATATGTATAGAAAGCAGTGTCTCCAGCAAGTTTTCATCTCTCAAATTATTGAAAATTTGAGCCACAGTATGTTCATGTTCAAAAGACCTATTCATATGTATGTTGCTCCCTCAATAATATGCCTCCCTTGGGGTGTGTGGTCACTACAACGGGGCACATGCCTCAGAGCTCATGAGATCTTAGTGTCAATATTTTTTTTCATGCAATTGGACAATCTTCATGCATTGTTGTTGAGAAAGCAATTATTAATAATTCACTGGAGGGAATTTCAAGAATATGATTTAAAAGTCTTATAAATGATCATATTCTTTAATCAAGCAAGCTTGCTCCTGGTTATTTATCCAAAGAAAATAATCAACTTAGTATACAGAGATGTATGAACAAATGTGTTTATGGCATCATTATTTATTATACCAGCAGCTAATTATAAGAGAAAGGAAAAAGGGAAATTATTAAATAAGTTATGGTTCATCCATATAATGTATATCCTAAACACAAAAATGCTGTATATACACATTTATTGTTATACATAGCTATTAAAAATATATTGTTAAATCAATCAGGACATAAACAGTTTGTATCATATGCTATGATTTTATAAAAATATACATACACATAGAAAGAAGCTTATAAGGACATTGTTTTAAGTGAGTTCTTCTGGTTGCAGTGAATGGAAACTTCCTGTTACTATAATAATGATTGTCTATCATGAATATACACATGGAGATAAGGGATATAGGAATTTCAATCACATAGCCAGTCCTCGTGTAAATTAGAAGACACTTTATTACCTGTCATCACTAAAAAGGCATGAACTGTAAGTGTCAAGCTTTAGGGGGACAGACACTAGATAGCCACTCACAAAACTGCCCTGTCCTGAGGATGCATGACTTTATATTCTAGTTCTCACCATAATGGAGATACTTTCTCTTTTTCTCTGTCTATTCACTTTATTACCCAAAGCTCCAGTTGAAATCTCTAGCAAATGATTGATTTACTTAGTATTCTTGTTTGGACAATGCTAATATTCCAGATCACTCCTTAGCCAGATGGCTAGCATTGTGCTTGGGTACCCTTGGGTTAGATGCCCACCCTCTAAATCAATCAGCTATGGTTAGGGGTGTGGGTTTTCATGATAGGTGGAGGTGACCTATGAAAAGAACTACTATAGCTCAATAGTAAAAACAAAACAGACAAAAATCCCAAATAATGCAATTTAAAAATTTGCAAAGAAGTTGAATAGACTTTTTTTCTTTTCTTTTCTTTTTTAAAGAAATGGCCAACAAGTTCACGAAAAGGTGACAACATAACTAGTCACCAGGAACTTGCAAATCAAAACCACAATGTGATGTCACTTCACACAGATTAGAATGGCTAATATCGAAAAGATAAGAGATAAAAGAGAATGTGAGAAAAAGGGAACCCTTGTGCACTGTTGGTGGAAATGTAAATTGGTATAGCCCGGAAAACAGTATGGAGGGTGCTGAAATGATTAAAAATAGAACTACCACATAGTACAGGAATCGCACTTGTGGACGCATATTCAAAGGAAATAAAATCAGCTTATTGAAAAGATATCTTTACCTCTATGTTCGTTGTTTACAATAGAGAAGACATGGAAACAACCTAAGTATCTATTGACAGATGAATGGATAAAGAGATTGTGATACACACATGTGCGCACGCACACACACACACACACAATGGAATACACTCCAGCCATAAAAAAGAAGGAAATCCTGCCATTTGTGACAGCATGGATGAATGTTGAGGACATTAGGCTAAATGAAATAAGCCAGCCAGAGAAAGACAAATATCGTATGGTCTCACTTATCTATGGAATCTCAAAAAGCCAAATTCATAGAAACAGAGTAGAATAGTCATTGCCAGAGGCTGTGAATAGGAAAAATGAGGAGATGTTGCATCAACCTCACAACCAACGTGTGGACTAAAAGAAGCCAGACCCAGTGATCATATACTGTAGAATCCTCTTAATATACACTTCAAAAACAAGCAAAATTAATCTCTAGTTTTAGAAGCCTGGATATTGTTTACAGTTGGAAAGGAGGGAGGGGTGGTTATTTCCAGGGTGCTGGCCCTCCTCTATTTCATGACTTGGATGCTCTTTTTCAGGAGTGTCAATTTTGTGGTAATTTACCCAGTTTTCTATGTATGTTTTAGTTTGATACAAAAGTTTAATATATAAACCATTATTAAATAATAAAAAACTACTTAGAAGGAAAATATGGTGCTATGGGCATCCTGTAGCTTAGTTTGTCCAACATATAGTGCATGTAGATGCACTATAAGACCGCTAGTGGTTATTTCTGATGGTCCATAGATGGGTTTCTATTAAAAACAGGCCTTTTTTCCCCCAAATGTTTTTCCTTATGAACTTTGTAGTGCTGTAAAATGTAATTACCTTACCCCACATTCTTTGTAATTATTATACTCTCTTATTGGAAAGTATAGCAATCTAGCAACTATTTGGTTTCTTAAAATAATTTCAATAGGCACTTAATCCTAAGTAACTGCAGATAATATATTGCATGCCCACATGACTTCAAGTTTCTTTTACATTTCAAGATAATGAATGTATTTACATAAAAACAGGAGAGTAACTCTGCTCTAAGATCTTATTTGGGGGTCTGTTTACTGGAACCATATCTAATACCAAGAACTGTATTGGTTGGAGTAAAAGCAGGAGAACAGAAGCTGCCTTAAATAAGATGGACAGAGTTTAATAAAGGGAATCCATCGAGGGATATAAAAAAGCTGAGAATGAGACAATCCAGGAATTAGAAATAGTGGGAAGCCAGGACAAGTCATACAGGTGTTTGTGGGCCAGGGACACTGTGGAGATCAGGACCAATAAAATGGCATTGGTCCGATCCAGATAGCATAAAGTATATAGAACAAAGTGGAGTCATGTCCTTTTGCTGAAAATCTACTCTCATATTCTGCAATTCCTGCCTGGTATATTCTGTGTATATCATGGCCTTCCTTGTCCATGATTATAGTCTAGCATTTGCTTTCTTAAAACTACTGGTCTGGTAGCATATAAGTCATTCCATGGGTTGCCATGTTTCCTGGTTCTTCTGGATGAGGATTTTTAGGTTTAAGGTCATCATCAAAAATAACCTTAATATGGTCAGCTGACTTACTTCTCTGTATAATTCCACACACTAAATTCTTGCCTTTACGTCTATCGTCATGTACTTGGGACAATGTCTTCAGAATCAGTGCTGGCACTTTTTCATTGGCCCTATTAAAGAGCAGTTCAAAATTTCTTGATGTTTGTTTGTATATGCTCAAATGGTTTGTATGGGCAGTTTCTTATGAACTTGCATCTCAGTCTCATACCAAGGATCTTCCCCTGGCAGAACAGTTTTTGGTCTCCTTTAAGAGTCAGAACATTTTTAAGTTTCTGTCACAGGGTTAATATTTTCACAAAAGTTTGGTAGCTACCTTATATAATTTTTTAGTGTATGCTAATCCAATATGCCGCCTTAACTAGCTATACTTAGACAATTTTTTTAATAGTTCATCTTCCTTTCTTTCAGCCTCATTGTAGATCTGTTTTGCTAGTCACTCTCGCATTCGTTCGTGCCGATTACGCCAAATGTGAAGAATGTATGTTTGTGATATAGTCTTTCCTGTAAGTCAGCCGGGCAGCTGCTCAGCTAGCTGCCTGCTGAGCAGCCCCAGCACCAGGGAATAGACAAGAGTCACACACAGTAACTATGCTATTCACTCAGCTTTCATTGAATGCAGGTTCACTTGAAGTAGAACATCAATGTACATTAATATGCTACTCACACTATTAATAGTCTAAGAGAAATATAATGCATACAGAGAGCAATCAGTGGGAAGCAACGAACTCAAGTCCCAGAGTCTCAGTCTGCAGGTCTGTGAGACAGTATGGTGGGCAAGGGAGTTGTCAGCATCATGCAAGGAAGGGTCTCTTGAGCCAAGTGGGCAGCAAGGCAGACAAAGTCCTCAGTCCAGCAGTTCAGAGCCTCTAGTGGCCAATGCCAAGGGTGATTGGTGTGGCGCTCTGGTATGTGGAGCTCAGCTGTCAGTCTCAGCAGTGGTCTGGAAACCTGCTTCAGTTATACTTTGAAAGTGGTGTAACTGAGAGACCCACCATGCTGGGTCTCTTGATAAGGGTCTTGATGGCAAGTGAGGAGTTTCCATAGGAACCTATCTATGGGTGGTCCCGCTCTGCAGGCATGGCCATTCTGGTCATATGTGCAGATACATTAGGTGTGTCTCCTAGCCAGGTGTGTCTGCTCTGACTTAGGTGGATTCCCTCTTGAACCAAAGCGTTACAGCTGACTGGTAGCCATCTTGGTTGACATGAGTGACTCCACTTTGTTTCATATACTTCATGCTATCTTGGTTGGACCAATGCCATTTCATTGGTTCTGCTCTCCACAGGCACTTGGAACCTGGAACCATGGTTTATATGTCTTGTGGGAGCTGGAGCCATGGAAAAGATTCAGCTTCTGTCACAGATGCTGCCTGAGGCAGAGAGGGATCATCCAGAGGCAGATGGAGGGTGGAGTCAATAAAGGCTGAACTTTGGTGCCCGGCCTCTCATTTGCTCTCTTAGGCTGTGGGAGGGGCTTGGTTACTGTGTTCACGTAGTCACCTATTCTTGTAAAACTTGTCAAATTAAGATATTGTGACTGTGATTAGTCAATAACTACTCCTTGGTTTCACTCAACTTTCTTCCTTTCGCATTCCCCCTCATGTCAGGTGGTGACAGAATTACCCTGGACATTTTGGGGCTCAGACTAAAGAGAAAATGAGAACATATGTGTGTGTGTATATATACACATATATGTATATATGTACATATATGTATATATAAATATATATTTTTTCATTTAATTGAGATATAATTTTGTGTTTGACTTTTGTGCATAATTTTGAATGCATAATTTATTTTTTTAAATTAGAACTTGTGCATGTTTAAGCCATAGACCCCACAAAATGTGGCTCATCCCCTGAAAGGTGAAAACGCCATGACTTCTCTTCCTCCTGTCCTCTGTTGCCCTGTCATTGCCTCCATTGATGAGTCCAGCTGAAACGAGAGCTTGGGATGGACAGTAGGGGGTTCTGCAGAGCAGGGGAACAAATGTGCACTAGGAAGCAAACAAGCCCAAAATGTCACAGCAAGGAAGTAGGGAGAATAGGTCCTTTCAGACTCAGCTGGTAGGGGTTCAGATTGTGCCACCTCTGTGGAAGGTAGAATTTACAACAGTAACCCTCAGAATCATAAATATACATACCCTTTGACCTTGCAATTCCATTTCCAGAAAATTATCTGAGATATACTCATTCATGTATGAAATAGTATATATTTCTAAGCTTATTCATTAAGGCATTGATTTCAATAGTTAGGGTCAATGAGAATATACAGAAATGGGTGATAAATTAACACATTTATGGTTCATCAATACAATAGAAACTCTTCCCTTTCAAAAGGAGGACAAACAAAAAACCCTTTATAGACTAATATGGAATATTAAATAAAAAAGGGTTGTTCAGTTTGGCCATCACTGTTTTAAATAAGGTGCATAATCCTTCAGCTAAAAGTCTAAAATTCGTAAGTTTCTTGGAGAACCCCCCACCCCCCATATTTCCTCATAAATAATTGGGTTGCAAAACCTGACCAGAACTTGCATGGGGGGCTATTTATAGTTTAAATATGTTTTGCTGAAGGTATGTTTATCTATTTGGTTATAGGCTACTTTCTTAGATGTCTCTGGGAATGTTTCTAAAACCCATTCTCTAGACTTGAAGGTGGCTCTAGAGGAGCTGGTAAGACATATGGATGCGCTTGCCTTCCACTCTGAACAAGGCAGAGATATGACATCACCCAGATAAGCAGGGCAGGACCCAGGAGGATGAAGGGCGATGGCAATTTGATAAACCTCTCACCTCCTTGACACTCAGCAGTTTCCTGTTCACTGCTCCTCTCCTGATATCCAGGCCTTTGTCACCATGAAGGGACCAAGGCGAAAGGTACTATTGGTAACCACAACATGTGTTCCTCCAGCTCCTAATACTATGAACCTCATGTCTGTATTTTAAATTTCCCATTAGACATATCTCCCTAGATTGTACTATTGGCACCTTAAAATCAACATGCCCAAGACTTACTTGTTCACCTTTTCTTCCAGGACATTTTTCTCATGCTAACCTTGTTCTGCTAAGTGGTACTATGATTAACCCAGTTACCCAACTAGAAACCTGAACAACATCCTCAAATTTTCCCTGCCTCTGCTTATCTCCCATTGTATACCCAGTCATTCTCCAAGACTTGGCTATTCTACTTCTCTAATAGGATTGTCAGATAAAAGGCAGGATGTCTAGTTAAATAAAAATTTCAAATAAGCAATAATTAATTTTTAATATAAGTATGTCCCCAATATGTACTTACATTATAAAATTATTTTATTTGAAATTCAAATTTAACTGGTGTCCTGTTGCATGTGTGTGTGTTATATGCAGGTCAGATTTTGCAACCCAATTATTTATGGGGAAATGTGGGCTTTTTCCTCCAGAAATTTCTAAATTTTAGAATTTTAGCTGGATTATGAACTTTATTTACAACAGTGATGGCAAAATTGAACAACCCCTTTTTATTTAATATTCCATATTAGTCTTTAAAGAGTTTTTTATTTGTTCTGTGTGTGTGCATATGTGTATATATATATTTATACATATATATTTTTTAATCTACAGCCTTAATTCCTAATATCTGCCAAATCCTTTCTCCACGCTCACTGGTTTGTTACACAAGCTCTTTTCTCTTTTGGATTACTGGAAACCTCTTAATTGGCTGTCCTTTCACTAAATATTTCCCTATCCAATATTAGGTCTAAATTGCTAATATACAGATTTTCAAAAGCATAAGTTTGATTAACTCCTCCTCTTCTTTGCATACGAAGCCCTTCATGACCTAGCTCCTGCCTAACTCTCCAACCCTTCTTGTAACTTACATGTCAGTCATACATGATATGAAGAAACTTGCCAATGTGTCTGCACTCTGACTACAGAAGCTCTCCCTCAAGCAGCTCAGCAGCGAGCTTTCTAAGGCCAGCCAGGTTGGTAATCTTTAGTGCATAGCTAGGACTTTTCCAAGTGGTGACAACCCCTTCCCCATCCCATCTTCTTTATAACTTTGTAAGTGTTAGAGAATCCAGGTCTCTCTTCTAGAGCACAACTCTGTGATGTTCTGAGAGTGGAGAAGGCACATGTAGTCTCTCAGAGTGCGGTAACCATCATGAACAACGGCTTCTATGGTTGGAAAGTATCACATTCGGGTCTGCACTACTGCGTTGCATGCTTTAAACTCTGACAGCATACTGGAGGCCACTCAGAAAGATCTTAGAAGACTACACCTGACAAAGTTTTTTTCACTTGTATAGAAGTGGAATGTTTAGGGGCCTCTATAAAATGCACAAATGGTTCAAATAAATGACAACTACTGTGAGGATCTGACACCTAAGGATATTGTAAAAAAATTATTGATGAGCTCAAGGCCGGTAAAATTCCAAAACCGGGCCAAGGAATGGATGCTTCTCTTGACAAGCTTGCAGGGTGGGAGGGGGGGTCACCTCTTTGACTGAATCACCCAAAGGGCCTGGCTTTGTTGTGCAAGCAGATCTTTAGTTTATACTCAACTGTTAATATGTCACTGGAGAAATAAAATATGAATCTCCTACCTAAAAAGAAAGAAAAATGGCTTTTAGAAAGAAAATATGTGATGTGGCAGCTGGTGAATAATGGAAGGAGGGGCTAGGCATTTTTTTTACACCAATAGATTCCTTTCCTATTTTTCCTTTGGAAAATTTCCTTATTTGCTTTACTAGTAGAGGGTGAATTTATCTATCCATAACAAATTGTGGTATGGCTACAACAAAAGGATATTTGGAATAAAATGTTCATTATTTGTTGGCAATTTTTAGAATGTTAAAATGGGTGATGAGGATCATTTGTTTCAATATTCTCATTTCATGGATGAGAAAAATGGAAGCTCAAAGAAGGAGTGTAACTTGCTCAAGATCACAGAAGTGATGAGAACTTGTCCTATGGGTAAGTCATTAATCCAGGCTGTGAGACTAGGGAACGCTTCCCAAAGATGATAGCCCATAGGAATCCCTCACTCCTCTTAATCTTCCTGTGCTCCTCACTAGCTCAGTCTCTCTGCACTGACTGATTTATCCAGTTAGATTTCTCTTCATGTGCCCATATTTCATCTTCCCAAGACAAGAAGTTTATTAATGACCCATGTAAAGCAGTTAACATAGTGAATATTGTAGGTTCTCAAACACATTTCCTTCTCTTGACTGTTCTGTATCATTTTTTCTTGTGTCTTCTCCATCTGATTAATTTTCTGATTAGCTTTCTGTTTCAAAAACGAAGTCAGGCTAACTTAAATGGACACACATAGAAATCTATGGTAGGGCTGGTGTCTTGAAACATTTGAGTAGGCTTTGCTTCCTAGGGTACGTCACAAATATTCCAAGATATGTTGGGAAGTTGCATCCCATGTCATCTATTCTTATCACCACCAGAGATGTGAAGTTGAATAAATGTCTTAGTTTATTAAATTTGATGATTGAATAACTAGCATTGACTCTGCTTCCCACTTAAACAGTTCCACAAATGGATATCCGAGAACTTCTTTACAACAATGGCACATTTCTGATCATGGACCAGCAGGCAGCCCAATGGCAAGGGTTGATAAGAGATTTGAGGCAGAATGTAATGATGTACCAGTTAGCTCTAGAGAAACAGTCGTAAGCTCACTGACTGATCAAAAACAAAATTTACCAGTATAATTTCCCATCATAGGTAACATTAAATTCAAAAAATAAATAGGTTGGCTGGTACAGTAGTGCAACCAAATGAAGAAAGTCAGCACATCTGATGACACACGGAAAATGGTATCAGTGCCTGGACATCTGTTTGAAGTAGAACTGACAGAGCTTGAGTGAACAGGTTGCTCTTAACTCTGATATCCATTCTTAATGTGGAGACGGGAAGTAATGGAAAGAAGAAGAAAAAGTTTTTTTTGGTGGAGGGACCCTCATGAGCTTGAATCTAGAATCTATTGCTTAGTAGCTATGGAATTTGTGGCAGATCAATAAAATTATATTAGCCACAGTCTGCTCATGTGCAAATAAAAATAATGGCTGATATCTATTAAAAGCCCATTCTGTGCCAGCACTCATCTGTCTTCTTTACATGTATTAACCCATTTAATTCCCAACCTATAAAAAAAGGCTACAATTGTCTCCACTGTACTGAGCAGCAGCAAGCTTAAATAATTTGCCTAAGAAAACAAACCTAAACAACAAAACAAACAAGCAAAATATAACCAGAGACATTGAAATAAAGAATAAACTGACAGCAACCAGAGGTGGATAATGGGGGAAAGAAGGGAAATGGTCACCAAGAAACACGTATGGAGGACTCATGGACAAAGCCAAAGGGGAGTAGGATTGAGAGTGGGGGTGGGTGGGGCTGGGGAGGGTAGTGGGGAGAAAGTGGAGACAACTGTGCTTGAACACCACCACCCCTGCCACCAGAAAGTGGCAAGGCTGAAGGAAGTAAATAAGTGTGAATATTAATAAATTTAGAACATGTAGTAGGATACTAAATAAGAAGCAGTTCCCTAGCTTACAGATTGCCCGTGAGCCCAGGAGCAATGCTTATTGCAGTATGACACTGTTGACTGGGCTATGTGAAAAAATGCACAGCACCCCGAATCCTGAGCAGCTGCTGTTTAGTAAAAGAGAAGAAATGCCAGAAGGACATATGTAGCAATGGTTACTAACTGTGCAGCACACTATACTTATGACAGACACATTATGGAAACAAAAATTAGACACTATTGGGTGGAAAATCAAGTGAGTGTTAAGACAATATATCATCTATTTGAGTGTGCAGAAATTAGAGCAGCTGTTACCAGGAGTTAGGGAAAATCTCCTGGAGATGCGAGGACATGAAATTGATGGAGGGATGGACAAAGAGAAAGGATTTAATCTAACACGCAGAGAGCGGTGTCGGAAATGAGATCGGCCTGTTTGAAGAACTATGGGGAGTCCTGTGTGACTAAAGCGGAGGCTGTATGGTGCCCATTTACTCCATCCTACAAGAAGACTTCTTATAGAACTGCTCCAGAGTAAACTGGTCTTGCTCTGGCTGAAAAGGGTAGCACACTCGAGTGGAAACAGCAGGAAAAAAAAAGACAGCAGGAGAGAGAGAGGACAAAAAATTTCAAAGTGCTCCTCAATAGATGACTATCTTGGCCAATTATTTGTCAGTAGCTTCCTGTAGTCACTAGTCACTGAACTTCTGAGACCATATCATACACATTTACAAGAGCAAATGGTTTGTTTTATTTAAATTTTAAGTCTTTTAATATACCTCCAAGGACATACTTCATACATTTTGGAAAATAATGCTAGAAAATGGAAGGGAGAAAAAAAAACTTTAAGTAAGTAGGAAATAATTGGCTGAGAAAACACTTTTTTTTTCCTGTTTTACCTTTTTACAGAACTAAAATTGGTCAGCAAACCTGTTGCAGTGTTCAACTTTATTAATTAAAAATTAAGAGAAATTATTAATTAATATCTTATATCAATTATATTTATGGCCTTTACTAGAAATAGAAAAATAACAGAAGTTAATTAATAATTAGGAGTATTAATAGAAGATAAAATTTAATTAAATTTTAATTGAAATTTAAAGCTCACTAGTTTGAAGGAGCATCAAATTACTCATCTACCCAAGACACAGTCTTCCTGAGGACTGAGTTGGAAGTTTCTCCTGGAAGAAATGTGAGTCAGGTGAGAAAAAGTTGATGTTAAATTATGGAAGTCTTTGGATAATAGACTCAGGCAATCCGATTTTTATCCAATTTTTAGGGATAACAGCACTTGGCCTGCTTTCGCCACCTAACTGCAGCGAGGAGAAGCAGGCCATGTGCTGCCACACAGGCAGATAGACTGGAAGGGGCGCGCAGGGAGATCAGCACAGACCGTTGAAGCAAGTAGGCATGAGACAGTGACGGTCTAGCCAAAAGGTGGTTTATCTTTAATAAAGGTAATTGTACACATTTTGAAGACAAATTAACACTGTTTTGTGACTGGCCAGATAATAGGTAATTTTGAGAAGACTTGTATAATAAGGTGAACAGTGGCATCATCATCACACAAGGAATTTGAAGCAAAGCTCATTGGAGGTATAAGAATAATATGTTTATGTGGATGATTTAGACACCTCAAGACATGGGTTAAATTAACATATAGCTATGGAAAGGCTGTGTCAGAGAAGGCCCCCCTGAGCGCACAGGGTAAGCTTGTAAAGCCATAGCCAGCACAAAATGAGACAGCCATTAACAGCCTTCTTCATGGCACACAGTGAAGGAACATCCATTGAACACACATTATTTTCGACTTCCTTAGATTCATTCATGTATGGGTCCTAACATCTACTTCTGTCACATCTTGAATATAAAAAGCAATAAAAGATATGAAACTTCAAAGGCAAGCACAAGTAATTTTCCCTCTTTACATCCACATATTTCTTCTGAACTGAGATAAAATATCCCACATGTAAACAAACATTTTTCTTTGCTGAGCAACAGATTTATTATTCATTTACTAAAAAACATGTTTAGCACAAAGATATGTTATGTAGAAAGATAAAGCATAACACTTTTCAGATTTCCACTGATTTTTGAAAACGACATTTCTCAAGTGATAGAACTACATAAACACAGACATGAAAAACACCAACATCACATTTTTAAAAAATTGGCAAGCACATTTGGCTTTAATAAAAATAAAATTAAACTAGTAACTTTGGAAACACAGCATTCTGTGAGATGTGTACATGTTTCTTTGGGAAAAATTTACATGTTTGTTCCAAATCACATTTATCTATGGGAGTAATATGAATTCGAGAAATATTTAAACCCAGTTGTGTCAAGGATATACAATAACCATAGGCATCAGATTAGGAAAAAACTGAGCTCTTAAGACAGGCAGTCTTACTTAAAACCATTTGATTAAAAGTTACCTTGGCAATCTCAAAGCAACATAATTGACTGGATTAACAAAACCTAAGGTTAGAAGTGATGAAATTTCCAGTTGCCTTACATTATTATCATTATCTTAAAATTTTTGGGTTCAGCTTTTCATTATATGTAAATAATATTCATTTCTTTCCATCTGTGTAATAACCCTTCAAAAGGTAAGAACTTTGAAGGGTAGAAGAGTAAAGAAAACAGTAATGAAAGGAACAATATGTATAGACAGGGATAAATTAATAAAAAAATTTAACTCAGCTAGTGTTCATTATTATTTGTCATTCTACCAGTTTAAAACACAGAGAAAAACACAGGGCCAAAGTCCCTGAACTTAAAATATATGCAGGGAGACAATAAGTTCTATGTATATAATTCAAATACAAAAAATAATATTTCCAAGGTAAAACAATAGTGCGGTTGTATCACAGTACATGCCAAAATGCTGAGAAAATCCGGTGTCATCAAAACGGGCTCTAAAGTGAACATGTATAGTGGTCATGCTCTAAAGGAGATGTAGGGTTTGACACAGAAATCCCAGAGAGGAGAATATCATGAGATAACTTCATTGGAAATGGGCAGATTGTATTCAAGCCAGGAATAACTCAGAGCAGATCTACAGAGAGGGGCAATAGGCAAGGTGCAAAAGTTAATAGAAGGCCTTGAATATAAGGCTGAGGCATCAGAAGCTGATTCAAGATCTAAATAGGAGCCATGGTAGTTTTTAAA
Source organism: Pteronotus mesoamericanus (assembly GCF_021234165.1). Lineage (NCBI taxonomy): Eukaryota > Metazoa > Chordata > Mammalia > Chiroptera > Mormoopidae > Pteronotus > Pteronotus mesoamericanus. The sequence goes on from NW_026555310.1 coordinate 11,136,490, forward strand.
TAAGAAAGTAGCTTCAAAAGTATTCAGACATTGTATCTCCATTGTGTTAAAACAATTTCTTGGGTTTACTAAAAATTTGATTGAACTCATGTTTGCATGGACAGGGTTGACCTGGCTTTCACTCTGGAGGCATTGTGATTGACATGATATGGTTTGTAGGTTTAAACTAGATTTGAAAACTTACCTGATAATCTAACAATCTCACTTTTTAATAAACTTACATAAGAGGCATATATAGTTGACTATGTGGAAAATGATTAAAAAGATGGTTCCCAAAAATTTATTCCCTAATGAGTTAATAAATAAATGCATATAATGTTATGGACTAAATTGTGTCCTCCCAAATCCCTATGTTGAAGCTCTAATCTCCAATGTGTTAGTTGTTGGAGATGGAGCCTTTGGGTAGTAATTAGGTTTCAATGAGGTCACAAGGGTGGGGCCCTCATGATGGCATTGGTGCCCTTACAAGGTGAGACACCAGAGAGTTTTCTCTCTCTCTACCATGTGAGGGCACAGTGAAAAGATGGACATTTGTTTGAACCATGCAGTCTATGGTATGTAATTTTGACAGCTTGGGATGACTAATATATACAATGTCATTATAAATGGTTTCAGATACTTCACTGATTCTCCTCTCTACTCTTGCCCTAATTTTGTGTGTGTGTGTGTGGTTTTTTCTTACATGGATGGCAGGTGAGGGAAGCATGAACTCATGTTTACAGAATTTTAGTTAGCATCTGTAAGATGCTCTACATATGTTACCTAATTTAACCCTGGTAAGAATATGTGACACCATGACCTATGGGAAGTATTTCAAGACAATTTTATTGAAAAAAAGTGATAGAAAATGTACACATTTTATAATCCACAGTTAGGAGTCTTCTAAGTAGTATACATATGTAACTAATTTATATCTGGTAACCACAGTGGACAATGAAAATAAAACACTCCTTGATAACTTTTCTTAAGGATAATCAATAATTTATTTATCTTTTATTGTCACAATTATCACAATTATCTAGCTACATGACCAATGTCACTACATATCACAGGAAGATTGTCCACCTACACTTGACTGAGACAAAGACAACGGCCATTTATGTATTAAATGTACAATGGGATGTTAAAAAGAGGTGTTTTTTATGTATAAGACAAGATGTGGTATGTAATTTATTAACACATTTGATTTAATACGCAGTATGCCAAGAAGCAAGCATAGAAATGTTTTGGCATTGATTTGTTATTAGAGTAGAAAATAAGTAAATTAGAGAAATAAATCCAGATCTTAACTTACAATAGATACATTAAAATAGGAAATTAATTGGCTCCTCAGAATTTTTGTTCAAGTTTTTTTGTTTTCTTTCCTTTTGTTTGTTTTTATATATAAATGAGTAATATGAATATATCACAAGTTAAAGAAAGTCCTCAGCCAAAAAGAAGGTACCAGTATATGAAAAACAAATGGAAAATTACCAGGTATTTTTGCTTACAAAAAATTTAAACTATAAAGAGTCAGAAAATATATATAAAAACGCCACATTGAACGAGGCAATCATACTCTACCCAAACTGGTAGCACCCTCTTAAAATCAGTTGCATTCCATTCATTCGGTCATACAGTGGTGACTGACAAAAAGGCATTATGAACTCGTGTGCCATCAGGCGACTTGGCCCCATGGGTCATCAGTTCTTGGATTGTCATCCAGTTGTCCAAAATTTTCTTGTTTCTTTTCTTCATCATCTTTTTGTGACTCAGTTCTATGATATTGATCTCCTTCTTGCCCTCGCTGCCGCTCTGAGGACTCTCCTTGAGACACTCTAACCGGCTCCGCATCATGAACTCTCGGCGCCGGCGCTGCTCTTTGGCCCGAACCAGGTGTTGCTTTCTCTCCTCTTTGCTCCAGTAGCGCCCCATTTTCATCTCGCTCATGGTGTCATCGTCTGTCGTCATGCCACTCCGCTCCTCCTTGATCTTTAAGGCACGTTCCTTCAGAATCCGGTCTCGCACTGGTCTTTTTGTGATGTACCGGGTCCCATCGCTCCTAATTTTCACCTTCCACTCCATCTTGGGTTCTGAACACTTCTGGGACTCCTTGCACATGCTTACCAAACTCAGCTGACTCTGAGCATATTCGACAGCAGATTTCTGTTGAATTAACTGCATGTAGCTTTGATAATGCCGGGCGTGTGCTGGGATGTTTGCATACCTATACGAGGAGCTATGGTAAGGAGAGAGGTAAGGGATATGTTCACTGCCCGTCTTCTCTTGATCAGAAAGCTTGTTGCTTTCTGAAATCTCCTTGCCTTCGATGCCACAACCTTGTTCAGTGCTTTTGGCTTTGGTGGAGGTCGACTCTTTACTGCTCTGTCCAGAAGAGGACTGATTGGTTGCAATTGTGCTTCTCAGGTTTTTCTTATTGGTGAGGTTGATCATCCTTGGAAGGGAGCTGTCGGGGGAGCGGTCCACAGTGAGTGGAGTGCTTCTGCAGCTTTCAGCTGTGTTGTAAGCACTAGAACTGTCCTTGTCTGACCTTTCTGGATGTTCGATGATGTCATCTAATTTTCCTCTTTGCGTATCAATGCTGGTGTTATAATTTCGGAATCCTCCGTCATGCAATGCCCAGATGTCTCCATACTGCTCTGTTACCTTATGGAGCCTGTGAGCCTGCATGATATTCTGACACTCAAGTTCAATGTTTCTTAGCTCTTCATTTAGCAACTGTAGCTCATGCTCCACTCCTTGTTCCCCTTGGTTGCATTCTATTGTGCTACTCGAGTAATACAGGTCACACTCTCCATGGTTTTGAATCTTGCATTTGAGCTCCAAGAGCTGCCGGAATCGTTCACACTCCTCATCTTGGTTGCCGGGGCAGTCTGAGTCAATGTATTCACCTGACACAAAGCTCTCATTGCACTGAAGCTCAACGCTGCCCAGAGTGTCTTGGCTCTGCCCCAGCTCTCTCTTATTCTTCAAGGATGGTCTGTTGGGATCCTCAGCTGTGTTCTCTTGCTCTGAGCTCTCATCATTCCGCAGGCTTTCATCTGTGCGCCCCACTCCACTGTCCTTCTCGTGGTTGTTAGATGAGGATGTGGCTGTGTCTGTTGTGCCTTCTTCTTCTTCTTGTTTTTTTGGCTAAGAAAATAATGTTGAGGGAACAAAGAAAACACCGATTGTTGAAACACTCACTGGAAGAAAACAATGCTTCTTGGCAGAAGTGCAGTTCCTAGAAAGCGGTTGTGATTTCAGTATCCACAATAATTTTAGAAATAAAGACAATTAGCTCAAGGCAGCTTTTTACAATGAATTAAAGAAAACAAAAGCTGCTTGAATGTGGCTATGCTATTCACTTGGGGATAAATGAAACAGGACATAGTTAAATAAGTGATTCTTATCTTAAGGCTTTCTCTTACTTGGGAAACTTTGGCATAAAGGTATGTAAAGAAGGTAACTTTTTAAGTTTCTCAGGTGATAATACACAAGAGAATGAGTAAGACAGGATGTCTATGGTTTTCAGCAACACAAAGACCTGGAGCTCAGAAGCCACATTTTATTATTAATTTATATTCTAGACTTTAATTTTAGAGGAAATTTTATTGATCTGGTAATATACTGATAATGGTTAGCCAAACACCACAAAATTTCAGGAATAGGTGAGTATTAGAGCCTGGGACCTTCTATCTATAAGATGAGGAATCTTAATCCCAGATGGATTTAGTTTATTAGTGACAGAGAGAGGCTGAGAAAGCCAGTGCCATCTTCCTGGGTCAGAATGTCACTCACATCCAGGACGCCATATGTCTGCTCACACGTGCTCTGACCTGAGTGCATCTCCAAATCATGCCGCTCAAAAGCAGCAACAGTGTCTTAGGACTCATTTGGGGGTACTTGCAAAGATTTTCTCTCTAAACCAGTAATTTCTTTGAAAGGTTTTAGTCTACTGAGAATAAAATAACAGTTCCCATGGAAGTCCGGGCCACATTGATTGCCAGACATAGGCAGAGTACTGAAAATATATTTTGACACATATATGTAGGTATATATATGTATGCAGGCTTCCCTGGTAATTTTTGGCTTTCGTGCAGAATGATAGACTATCACTGCCCTACAAAGATGCACATCTTATCTTGTTCTCACTCTGTGAATGGTGTAAAGTTCCTTTTTTCTCCCCTACTTCTCCTATAGTTGTCTGCCTGGTATTTTCTAGACTATATTTTCCTTACATCTTAGTGTTTTTTCTCTAGCCAGTGTAATTATATAATTAAGCCTGTTGGTGTTAAAGAAGGACGGAATGGGTGTTAAAAAGTATTCTAGCGCAGGTCTGAAACAGTCTCTCCAGATAATTCTTTTCTTCTACATAAGTAATGACGGAATAAAATGTAACATATGGAGAGGGGAGGTCATGACCACGTATCACATTACTCTAGGGTTCTCCATCTTTCCCTAAAATACTTTTCTTCATTTGTTAAAAACATACTGAGATTGATTTTACATGTCTTATTGAAAAAAAATTGTTACAATTAAGTATAATTGTAACTAACAATGGAAAGCTTATTACATCCCTATGTCCCTCCCTATGAGCGTATAATAATATTAAATATGCTGATATCTGCATATGTGCCATAAAACCCAGAGGATATTACTGATACTGGTCGTTGGAGTTTCTTACCACATTATTTACATTTATATTTTTCTATATCCACTGATAAGCTGAAAAAACACAAGGAAGTTATTTTTTTTACATGCAATATAAGGGACACAGACAAATTATGCTATAGGAGATGTTATTCAATGTGTCAAGAGCAGCCATAGGATCAAGGATAGCATGGGAAGTGAAATGTTCACATGGTTATGTATTTTAGTTCTTAAATATGGATATGCGTTTTGAATCGAATTTCCCTTTCTTTTGTCACTGGTTTATGAACAAATGTGGAAATAAAAGTTTTCTACTCTCAAACCTAGAATTTCTAGTTTCTAAGGTAATGCTACTCTATCATTTATCATTTCCCTACAGAATTATTATAGTGTGGCAGGTAACGTTTCTACCAAGACATTTCTAATGTAGTGATATTGTTTATAAGGACAAAGGACTTTTAAAGGTTTCTGTACTTCTCATCATTATTTCAGTCTCATGGTCTAGGAAAATTTTCACGCCATAAAAATATCTAATCTCAGGAACATCTAGCATTACCTCAAAAGACCTCGCATTTGTATTGTATCTGATGAGGAGGCAGCATTTGATGCTGTATCATTTCACCTGGACAGGTTTTCTCCTTTCTTTATTCCAACATTCTCTTGTCAATTCTGCATCAGGTCACATTTTGTATCTAAGAGAGAAAAAGCCTGGAGCAAGGTCTTTCTTGCTTGTAACCAGAAGCTGCCACCCCAAAATATCTTTATCTGTGACCAGTGTTGAAGTCATACATAAAGATTTCAATCTGTCCTCTGTCGAAAAGCCATCACTACTCTAGCAGCATTGCTTTTGAGCATACACTACTGTTTATGAAGTGGCTAATGACCGTCCATGATCAGCTCAGAGTATATAGCATACAAGGCTTTGTGACACTGTAGTTTGAAATCTAATGATTTATTTAATATATGGACATGTGCACATACACACACATACATCTCTGTTATGGGATGCTAGCATGTCAATATATTTCATCATTCAGCTTGGAAAAGTGATAGGATGTTTGTGTTTTATGATTCTAAGCGTAACTGTCAGGATTTTTAAAAAATGATCTTTTAGGATGTGTTAAGAATTAATGTTGAGAATAGGATGATAATTAAACAAATTAGTAAACTGACAGCAGAAGTGTTAATAAAATTATATCAGGCAGATGAATCTCATGCATCTTACATAACAAAATCTATGATATATTGATCTGATTTGTATATAATAGGAAAACAACAAAAATGAAAAGACTTGGTCTTCTACAAAGCACTGTGTAATATTTTACTAGTTATGAATTAATTAAGGGCAGAACTTTGCTCATTTTTCTTTATATTCTCAGGTTCAAGAGTGGTGCTGAGAACACATTAGTGCTCAGGATTTTTTTGTTGAATAAATATGTGACCCTATAGTAAAACATTTTCAATAATTTCAAGTAGAACTGCTCCTATTTGTAGTATAAAGTTGTAATCATGATACCAAAAACACAGATAAGATTAGTGGCTTACAGTATGTTACCCTCTTCCCTTAGTTTCCTAAATATTCAAATAGATACATTAATTCCAAAATATAAAATGACTGTTTAGGGGAAGGGTTCCCTTATGAGTGGTAGTTTGTCTCCAGCTTGCATACTGAGAGGCAAAATGCATTTTTACTATTAAGTTTCTGAATTAGGTTGAGCAGTATCTGGGTCAGCATTTGAATATGACTGTACTCTATCAACAATGGTCCCTCAGCTTCTCAAACTAGAAATATTCTTAATAGAATAAAGTTGTATTTATTCCCTCTACTCTACTTGAGATTATCATTTGCCTTAAAAAATTACCATTACAGAGATCTTTGATCAAACTCTTTTATTTTATTTTTTTTCTTTTTACTTCAATTATTGTTATACATTAAAAAAGAGGACGAACAACATTTCAAATGATGTAGTTCAAATTGTTGGCCCTACCTGCTCCACCTCATTGGCAGTGTGCTGCATTGCTTCATTATGTTGTTCTTCCAACATCTCCAAGTTTAACTCCTCTAAGAATTCATTCCTTTCATCTTCCAGCCAGCCTTCATCCAGCTGCAAAAGAATACATTAGTGCATTCTATTAGTTTAGTGAGAACTCATGCTAAAATAGGGGAAACTTAAATGGTGACGGCCGACCGGTTCCTTTTATCATAATGATTCTCTTTAGAATACCAGCCTCTGATAGTTCACCTTTCAGAAGGAAGAAGAGGTGTTAAAAAAAAAAAAAGTTGGACTCTTATGCCTTTTATCCTTTTCTGAAACAGAGCTACAGATTTTCTCTTGTAACCCAGTAGATCTCACGGCATAGAACATTGCCGCCTTTCACAGGGCATGAAAAGCATCCTCTATAATCCACAGCTGCCATGCTCATTACCTCCAACAGGCCCCATGCTAAAGAAACGCAGCGGTACAAATGGGGCCATGAGAAGACTGGGCTTTTTTCCTTCACAACAATCCCCACTGTGGCTACACACAAAGTGCCACTCCCCACACACACCGACTCTCCCCTCAGCCTGCTTTTTGATTTCTTGGTGAATGGCTTTCAAGTTGGCAAGATGGCAGCTTGCCACACATACCGACATCATTTATGCTATCTGAAAAAAAAAATTCTGTTATTCTTATCAACAACAAAGTAAAAGAAAAGTGATGTCTTGTCATGTTTATTTTGATTCATTTTCCAGGCCCAATTCCAAATGTTGCATTTAAGGGTGCTAGATGATGTGGAGTGTGCAGGTTTTGTTTGTGGGTGCTGAATGCAAGTATTCTTGGGGAGTCTTAAACAACTTAAACTGAACGAATCCCATTGGCTTCTCAGTACAAAGTGAAATGGAAAACTGGCAGTTACCTTGCTCATCTGATGAGTGTTGACAGCCAATACAGATAATTTTCCTAAAAGCGGATCTGGGAGCTAGATTACATAAATTATCTCTCAGTACTTATTAAATTAACTGAATTATTGTCAAATTTCTGCTTTACTCTGTGTTATAGAGACACAGCAGCTTTCTAGAGAGCCAAAATTGACAATTGTTTGAGGCTGTTTTTACCACTAAACAAATGGGCAAAATACCTCTTAAACATAAGTGAATCTAAAACTTAAAAACAAAACAAATCTAACAGAAAGACATTAAACTGCACTAGAAGAGACATTCTAGTATATGTATCATATTCATCATATTCATTAACATGCAGGCAATCATAGGTTTCTTGATAATTATTAAAGTCTATCTAGAATTAAAACTACCTCAAATTTTACTGGGGTCAAAATCTTGAACACATTTATTTATCTTATTTGTCTTAATGTAGCCTAAATAACTTGATCAAGTTCCAGCCCACTGACTTTGATATGCAGATTAACTATGAAAACAAAGCTGACTAAAAATTTAAATGCAGTCCAATTTATAATTGTCCGAATTTTACATCCTTTAATCCTGTTTAGGTTTCATGAAGCTGCAAACGTCAGACTCCAAAACAAATTACCTAAAGATAGAAACATTGACCTTTTATAGGCACACTGAGGCATATTTCTTAAATCAGGTCAAAACAAAATATTTGCTGACACTGACACGATGAATGATGGAACAAAGTCTTCTGAAATTTAAATGAAGGGGTGGGAAAGGTAAGGAGACCACAGGGTAGATATTAATGGTTCCCTATAACTTTTCTTATTAACTAACCCCGCCGTTCCCTGAGTTGCCCTCTGTAGCCGTTGTGTCTGTTTCCTCTGAGCTGGGGGTATACACAGCACTATAAGGGGAGACTCTCCTTGCTCCCTTCCTTTCCCATCCTTTCTACCTGGATGCGTGTCCATGGCAGCCTAGCCCTGTGGCAGAGGCAGAACCTCCCCTTGAGCTGAGCTGCAGGAAAGAGAGGACCGTCATTTAAACACAGGGGGGACCTGTCTGCATGATAGTGGGTCACGCACTGGGATTTCAGAAAAGGAAACAACCTGTGCAGTCTCAAAAGTAGGGGCTACAAGTTTTTATTGAGAGCCCTCTCTGCCCCCATGTCCCAAGGGGAAGAGGAGAGAATAGCAATATCGTTAATGGTCTGAGAAAGAAAATAGGCAGAAAATGAAAGAAAGTTGACAGGGAATGAAAGAAATAAGTTATTTAAAAATACTGCACAGTTGCACAATATTGCCCCCAGCAACTCTGTAGATCATTTCCAAGAAGGTAGAGAGGATTTGAAACATTAAAAAAAATGACTAGAAAAAGCACTCAAAGAATTTCCACATTCTCCCTGAATCAAATACACATGCAAAAAAAAAAAAGTAATAGTAAGATATATTAAAGTTGATGAAAAATATGGGTGATATAAAGACAAGGGCTTTTTTTTTTGGTCTTTTTTTAAATGTCACTTTATAGCATGTACTACTTAAACTACAGTTTTGAAGTATGGTGTTAAAATACATTTTCTTTCTTTATTTTCCTAAAAATCTGATTTTCTAAAGGCAATCAGCTTCATTCCAGTATGGGAAGGCTAAGGAGTTTCAGGGTTATGGGACTAATGCAGATTCTGAATTTGACAGACAGAATGGTACCCTACAGAGTCAGGTGACCATCTTTTATCAACTGTGGAAAGGAAATCTTATTTGAAAATTCATCCTTCAACATTGATTCTTTCGGATCAGGAGTATTGTCAGATATGTGAAAATGCCACTGGTTCTACCTAGCATATGTTTTCCATCTAAGATTAACAAGATATGGTCTTATGTCATTAATTCCTGTTCTTTCCACGGCCCATTATAGCTAGGTGGGAAGGAAATGCTTTAATTCTAAGTTAATGAGGTTCTCTAGCAGTTGCCCAGAAAGGGCAGGGAAACCACACTGTAACACTGAAATACCTTTTCTACAACAGGGATGACTATCGAGTTCTCTTTAATTTACCATGATTTTCACTAATATGTATTTAGGCTCATCATTCTGTTCTTTTTCAAGAAAAATAGGATCAGTGAGATTAACTGGTTTGTGACATTTCCAGGTAATTAGCACAATTTATATGTATCTAAAAAATTCACTCCCAAATAGGCAGTCCAGACAGTGGTGTATGCTCCCTTCCCCACTCCTAAGACCCCAGGTGTGCAACTTTACTCTGCCCTGGGCTATGGCAGGCTTTATGGGAACCATTTAGAACGGTCAAGGGCATAAAGGAAATATATGCGGAAAGGGTGATCTTTTATAACCACTATATTCAAGTCAGGATTCAGTTTGACACTGAAATATACTTACTCAATGTAATTTATAGAAAGTATGTAGTTACCCAGTCTGAAAAATATCAGATCAATAACCTAGGAGACAAATGGTGATATAAGCAACTTCACTCAAACTACTGACAGATGGATAGAATGGTGACAGTGTAATGTCCTTTCTGCATTGTGGTGGGTATAAAAGGACATAAAAGGAAGGACTGATAGTATGTTTCTTCCACCTTTACCTCTCCTTTACTTTCATGACACCTCCCTACGTAAAGATATTAAAAAAAAAAATCCCTTTAGAAGCTATCAGTTTGTTTTTGGCCAGGCAGATGTTGTTGTCACGCTAAACTTGGAAAAAACTCATTTACTATTCATAGAACCACACCATGCTATGTAAGGCATTTTATTTAATAAAGTTATTCTAAAAAGATTTAAGTTGATAGTTAGATATGCTAATATTTCTCTCATTAGAGATTCTTTCAAGATAACCTTAAAATGCCAATTTTTTTTAGGTAGAAACGCAAAGCAAGGATCCACACAGAATTAAAAATCATGGGGAGTCGACCATTTTTCATTTATGAATTCATTTAAATAACTGGTGAGTGGGGAGGGAAAATAATGATTCAATTTTGTGTTTTTCTTTTCTAAAAAGAAGATGTTTAACGGCCATTCTGTGGAGCGATATGAGGGAGCCCTTTAACTTACACTTATTTTCATTAGGCTGATAAGTTAGAAAAGATGACTCAGTTTTATTTTGTACACTTGGTGTTACAAATATCCATGGTACTGATTTGATATAGAATAGCAGATAATGGATAGAAAGTTTGAAGACTTCTGATTTCTGTTCTGACCTGCATCTCTGGCCTGGCAACAAGCAGCACGATTCTCTTGCACTCATCGCTGGAGAGCAACGCCACTGCTTCTTCTCGATTCTGGACATCCTCCCCATTTATCTAGAAAACAAATGAAAGTGGCACATTAGTTTCCATTTCCACAATGCTGCACACAACAAATGGCAAATATCAGCTCATTTATGGTAAATGTATGGACAATGAAGCTCACACAATGGGCTCATCTTCAGCCCCTCAGTGGTAAGTGCCTTCACTCAATTATGCGCTTACTATAAGCGCCATATCGATCCCTGAAGGATGGCGGACATCAGAGGAAGCAGTTATGTTCATAAATGTCCAACCTGCGCCCTGGCAACATACATCTAGCAACACAATTAACCAGCCTCTGACAGGTGACGTTCATCTTTCTCCGCTCAGAGTAATGGAAGTGTCACTCTGAGATAATAGTGCTGGGGGAAGCAGTGTGGCAATACCACAACTGAAATTCGTCATCTTGCATGCTTGCTGCGAGCCAATTAGAGAGCTGCGGTGTTATCTCTCACCAGGCAACGCTCCCAGGCTGGGGCTGATTGTATTTTCATTTAATCATTTTATATCTGTGTGTGGGTCTGACTCAGTTGTCCCAAATCACTTTCAGAATATCTGTCAGTGCTTAAGTAATCAAAAGAAGGAATATTTTATCAGTAACATCCTCATCAATGCTCCAGTTTTGGTTGTTTTTTTTTTTTAAGATTTATCCTTATCCTTAAACAATCAAACTAATGCAATGTCTCAAGTCTCATCTCTTAAGGGTACTTAAATTTTAAAAAAAAATTAACATGGAGTAAAATTAACTTTTCGTAAGAATGCTTAGTGAAAGAAACCAAGCCTGAGTAAACTTTCGATTAAAAAGAACAGACTCCAGTGGCATTTAAAATATATCCTTTTTTTCCTATTTTTGAGTTCTTACTGATAGAGCAAATTAGGTTTCTAAAGTTTGTATTTTAAACTACATTTTCATGTTTAAATGTATTTAGCTGTTAGTTAACCCAACCTTTTTCTTTGGATATTTTCAATTTATTTTATTGATTCCAATCCATAAAGACAATGAGGTTTTTCACCTATAACATATAATTAAAACATATAAAAAGAAATTTCAGTTGAAGAGGTCAAGTAATTCTATCTAAAGTAAGTATTAATTATGTCAATATATTAAATTGTGGCTGCACTGACCATTTTTTTTCCAATAATTAATGTGACATCTTTCACTAAGGATTTTTGCTTAAAATCATGTAGTTAAACTACTAAGATTTTCTCCTTGTGGGTCTCTGGGATTCTGGCTGATATGTGATGACAGACATAATTATCAAAAACAAGCCCAGGGAATCTCAACTTTGAGCCACAATAAATGGTCCATATTTGTAGACTCTCATCACATGTACTTAATACAAATAGAGCAGACAATAACAGACAAACAGGAGAAGCACAATCACAGTTGTATTTTCTTACTATGATCAAATGAATATCACGTCTGTTTTTCACTGTATATGCAGACAGGAAATTCTGCTTTTATGAGTTTCAAGTGCATTTTATTTTTTATGTATGTATGTATGTATGTAATTCACAAATAAAATTGATCAAATTAGAATATAGAAGCTATGATTCCAATATGGAACTAATGACTGGGAAGCATTTGTTGTTTTTTTTTCATAAATATATATCTGAAAAGGTATGTTCGTACTGAATCCAAGGCCTTTTTTCCTCAAATAAAGATAAATTAATGATGATAGATCCATTTCTCCTCTCCCACTCCCAATTAAGTGTAGTTTGAAAACTTTTACTTTTTTTGAACTTTGAGGATTTATGACTATTTCGCCCTAATTCTTAGTAGTATATCTGCAATATATCTATTTGTTTGTCATTCATGGACCTACTCACCTTCCCTCCACTATAGGCACATTTCACCCTAAGGGGATTTAGTTGGAGGATCTCACACAGCTTATCTTCATCTTTCTTGTTTAAAATAAAATTCTCACTGCTTTTTCCTCCTGGTCTCCATTTGAGTGTACACATACTGCCAAATTCTTTATCTAACATTCATTTACCATTAATCCAAATACTCTTCATTTATGTTAGCTTATTATTTTTATTATGCTCCCTATATTAAAGTGCAGATAATAGTGCCTTTTTAAGAGGGTTGTTTTAAGGATTAAATGAGTTAATATGTATGAAGCATTTAAATAAGTGCCTGGTAGAAAGTGCTCAAGGTTGGCACGCTTTGCTGTTGATGCTATTGTTGTTATTATTGTCATTATTTATATTTTAATCTTCAGTAAAGGAAAAACAATTTTCTTCTAAATAAAGCAAATATATTAAAATTCATGCATATGATTAAGTCTACCATAGTAAACATGGTTCTGTTTTAAAAGCTATCTCCTATGTACTTTTAACTCTGAGAGAGCCATCAAGAAACAATATGTTTATGTTTCATTTTAGGTCCTTTCACAGTGTGTATTCATGTCTCTCCTCTAAAAAGTCATAAGGACTTAGAGCTATGGTCCCTGGCTCTGGCAGCAGCCCTTGTTTGGGTCGGGGGGAACAGATCATGTGTTTTAGAAATACTTTTACATTCAGAATCATATGTGGAGTGAAATGAATTTGTCACTGAAATCTGGCATTAAAGTGTGATTTATTATTTCTTTTTCAAAACAAAGGCTGTTTTAGCCAACTGGTTGGTAGATCCTATTGTTCTCAGGACTTTAGTTTGATACCCAAACTGATGTTGGGGCAGGAAATGCAGCCATAGGTTTTAGCAGAGATTCTTCTCAAGGAATGAAAAGATTTGAGGGATGGAATCAGATAGAGCTGTTGCCCTTTATTGGCTCTTGCTCCTGAACAATGGCTTGTAGCTTCCAGACTGCTGGTGGGGAAGTGGCTTGCTGCAGCTGCAAACACCAGCAGACATAAAGGAGCAGCACCCAGAAACAAGGGGAGGAGACAAGGAGCAGTAGGGTGGCATCACAATATAATGGAAGACTTTCCTTTCAAAAATGAGAGAGGGGGGCCCTGGCCGGGTAGTTCCATTGGTCAGAGCATCCTCCAGATAAGCCAAGGTTGCGGGTTCGATCCCCGGTTACACAAGAGTAAACGAATGAATGCATAAATAAGTGAAATAAATCTCTCTCTCTCTCTCCCCCGCCACTAAAATCAATAAATAAAAAATAAAGTTGAAAAACAAGAGAGAAAGGGAACCAGGAGAAGGCAACATGTAACTTCTGTTGTAAATGAGGAAAAACTTCGCTAGATCATATATCCGTCTCATTTTCTGTGGATGGCTGTGTGCAAATGTCAGTTTCAAGATGGATATTGCCTTGGCTCAGAAGAGGTTTGTGGCAATTATAAAGATAAATTAGTTAAAATTTCTCTTTAGGCCCAATTTCCTGTATATGCATATGAGTGTGTGTATGTATATATGTGTATAAAATGCTAAAATCCCAGAAATGGTTTAATATAGCTTTTTTGCTTGAATATATCAATTTTTAGTTTTCCCATATTAGTATATCAGAGGCAGGTGGGCAACTAACGTTGATATCCTGCCACCTATATGAAATTTCTTATTTGAAAACACAAGAATCTTAGGCAGAAGAGAAACAATTCTTTCAATGTGTTTATATTTTAGGGTGGAGAGAAAGGAGGTGAATAAAGGATAGAAATGTGGAGATGGAAAAAAACAGCAATCAGGTAAAACAGCTCTAAAGGGAAGATGATAAGAAGAGGAGGAAGAAATGCTGAGGACCAGTTAATGTGTAGAGAAGAGAAAAAGAGAGCGTGTTAGGAGTCTTACTGTTCTAACATTTGAGTTTTTGCAGGTTTTCTCAGTCCTAAGGAATACAGAGGGCTGTTTTGGCCAACATGAAGTTAGGCTGCTTACACACACTATTAAATGGTCACTATCTCAAGGAGAAAACGGAAATACAGCACTCTCTCCTTTGGAAAGCTGATCATAGGTGACATTTAATCCTTCCTGTCTGGCTCAGAAATGCCTTGTCTTTATCTGGTGCTGCAATTTTGTGAGAGGACTTCCCCATATTAATTCCTGAGGACACATCTCATACCACACATTTGTGGTAACAGCACCGCAGATAGAACTGCAGAGCACTTGCAGAGAAAAAACACATACGTGATAACTGGAATATGTTCTCATAGTTAGTTCATGTCTCCTCTTCTGCATAATCCCTATCCTATATCGATCTCATGTGAGTAGCTCTGTGTGTGTGGTGTCATTGGGTGAGATCATCTAACAAGTCCTCGGTACACGTCATTTGGAAAAAACGCACTACGTATGCAACGAGGGCAGGACCATAGAACTACTCTGCTTAGGTCCTCATGAACAGGAAATTAAAATCACAATTGCTTTAAAGAGATTCATTTAAATAAAAGCCAGCCAGGAAGCTTGAAGGATAAGAAGTAAATCCTCTCTTTCTCCCACTCTCATCTCCCTGGTAAAGGAGTCATTAATTCTTCATTACAGGGTATCCCATAATTTCCTCATCAGCCATATGGGGGCTATTTGTCTATGGGTACAATTTTGTCACAGTTTTATTTAATATAATTTCACTACCACCCTTATGACTCTTTGTTTCCTGTGTGTGCAGACAGAATTGAATTCTAGGCTTTTTAATGTGACATGTATTTATTCATTAAGTGTGACATATTTGCCACTGAATATAAAGTAATCAGACAGACAACAGCACTTTATCAATTCTGCTCTTGTTTCTTCAATGAACCAACTCCATTAAGAAATGCCATATTATCTAGCAAATATTTTATCTAAAAACATTTTCTGCGCATAATATAGCCAAGAATAAAGAAGTGTCAAAACATGCAGTATGCATATGTGGAAACACACGTGTTCATTTTTATCCAACTCCAGCCAGAGAGCTTATAGATGTCATTTTAAAGGCTGTATCCATGAACCCAGCCTATGGGAAAGTAGTTAGCTGACAGCTAGGGAGAGGGTGCCAGTGCAGGTGCAGAAGGTGTGGGGTGTGGCATGTAGACGGTGAGAGGAAGTGACAGCTGGAACGAGCAAGAGAATAATGGCAAAATATAGACCCGATACATAAGAAAAAGTAGCCAACTAGGGTCATGTTATATGGGGCACAAAAACTTCCAGACCTTTTAGTCATTGAGCATTTTACTTTATTTACTGCAGCATTGTGTAATGATTGTTGGGCGTAGCATGACCCTGAACGTCCAAAAAAAGGTGCATTCCTCTTAGTGTACTTAATCGGAGATGTTAACAAAGTGAACAATACCTTTTACGTTATTTCTAAACAAAAATTAAAATATTTTTGAAGCTTTCATTATCTAGATTATACATTAAAATGGTACCCTTATTTCTTGTTGAGGCTGCACAAATAAAGATTTACTGAAGATTTTTCTCCATCTCTCCTATTACTCTCCCCACTGAATACCTTTGTTTCATTCATTCATTCATTCATATTTCATGAGAAAGACACTGAAAATATGGGAGTGAACAAGACTAAGTCTTGGCTTCCTGATTCACTTTCCTTCCCTTGATATATCCAATGTCAGACACAGTCCATTTTGTTAACTATAGGGCTCTGCTGAGGGAGTTCACTGAAGTAGAAATAATATATATTCTGGAAGTTTTCTGAAAATGAGAGGGACCATGAATGATCACTAATTCATACTTTTATTCTTTTTAAATTGGAGCTTTAATAAAGGGTTCTTGATGAAAAAGGAATTCATGGAGTCTAGCAAGAGAACGGAAACGTATGTAGAAGTGATGTGGTTCAGTGAGTGTCACTCTGAAGACAGGAAAGGAGAAAAGCAGAAGCCTTGGCAGGATCACCCCCTGGTGTGGACCCAAAGTGGCACGGGTACACCTTTACTGTGACAATGTCAATCGCATTTGGAATTATCTGTGTGTTCAGCCATCTTCCTAATTACACAGGGACTGTCCTCGAATGCTGGGGGGCGGGGAGCGTCTCATCTGTTTTTGAAGCTCTGTTCTAGGTAGAGTGTTGAATTCATCTGTACTGAATGCAAAGAAATGTTCTTCGGGGTCCATATCTAGTAAGAAGAAATGGGAACTATAGCTCTGTCATAATGACTAAAAGTTTTGCAGGATGTTTTAACAGGTGGTAATGCCCTCAGTTTGTCTTTGAGTCCTCCTTCCTGTTCTGCAGTTGGATCTGCAATGGAGCTCGACCCTCAAGGACCTGTGTTCTTATTGTGGCTTAATCTGGACACAGAAGCTGAGGAGCTGTGTGTCTTTCCATAGCCAGTCTCCATGGGAAAGGATTCAGAAAGGACAGAACAGGTCAAGGCAAGTTCAGAATAGAAACTTTGGCCTTCAAAGTTATTACTGATTTGGCCCCCAACTTTTCTAGTTCTGTACCTCCCACTATACCTGCGTACTATTTCTCATCCAACTGAAGTTTAATCAGCCTCTATGTTTTCACATTTCCACATGGAGAAAAAAAAGCATATTTCCTCCAGAATAACCAATTAGTAAATTGTTAAAATGTCTTCGGACTTCTAAACTTTCATATAGTAATGGAACATTGGGATTTGTCACCTAATTAATTCTGGAAAAGGCAGCAATGACTGCGGCTGCTGCTGCTAGTAATAATAGCAATTAATGTTTATTACTTACCATGCACTGTGCTAAGGATATCACATCCGTAATTACATTTGACCTTTGCCACAGTGTTTTATTATTATAATTTTTTTGAATTCTCACCCAAGGATATATTTTTTGACTTTAGAGACAGAAGAAGGAAGAGAGACAGAAAGAAACATTGAGTGGTTGCCTCCCATATGCGCTCTACCTGGGGATCAAACCCACAACCTAGGTATGTGCCCTGACCAGGAAACCGAACCTGCAATCCTTTGGTGAATGGGATGATGTCCAGCTAACTGTGCTACATGGCCAGGGCTATTGTTATGATTTTTTAGGATGAGGAAACAGGTTTACAATGAGAGGCTAAGTGATGTGCCCAAGTAAGTGTGGAGCTGGAAGTTGGAGACAACTTATCTGAGTTCAGAGATGTTGTCCTAATCAGTAATCATTAGCTAATAATTCTTAATAAATGGCACCATTTTTTTACTTAAAAAAAAAGGTTTAAACAATACCTTTTTATTTTGTAGATGTTATGGTCCAAACAACAACACATTTTTTTCTCTAACATTTTACAAGAAACAAATAAAATTAAAACCATTGGACGCATAGTAGGAAACTAAAGGAAATGGCCACACCGCATACTTGCAATATACGATCCCCTTCTCGAATTCGGCCATCTTTGGCAGCAATGCTGTTCGGATCTACCTGCAACAGAGAGGATATACATCTTCAACTGCATCTGCAATATCCTCCACAAAAACTTAAAACATCTAAAAATATTTCTAAAAATTTGGTTCAGAATTCTGTTGATTTATAGAGTGCATGTCAAATTTTTCTCTGTCAAAAAAGAAATCACAGATTCTAAAAATGTAAATGTTTTAGAATTAATAATAATATAGTTAAAGAGGACTAGAGAACAACTTGATTTGAAGACCATTTTTCCTTCCTCCTTCTCTTTCTTCCTGCCTTCCTTCCTTTATCCTTTTTTCTTTTTTATATCCATTCAGTTATTTCTGTACCCCAACTGTCAGACATGGTCTTCAGTTGATGTTAAATCTTAGGATTCTCTGGACCAAGGAAATTTACTTTCTACTAGGGTGATTTTTAAATCCTGCCTTAGCTGTCTTAGAAAAGCTGATAGCTATACTGTAAGTCTGTACTTATTAAAGGGATTTCTTTCTCATGAACACATTAATTTATAAAGAGATTTTTAATCTATGTTCCTTAAATTTTTAAAAAAATCTTACCCATGTAGATTATTTCTAGACACTTCTTTATACACAGGGTCAATATATTAACTAAAGTTTCTTGGAGTAAATAGATATTTAAGGTTCTATTAAGAGTTTATCAATATTTTAATGGGCCAAACTTGAGTGATAACTTATAGTTCACTAGGGGTGATTCCATCTATCACATTTCACATGATGACTTCAAACCATCTATTTGAGCTATTCCATCAATGCTTTTATTTTTTCCAAGCAAAATATTTCAAGTGTTGCATGAGGTTGATCCATCCTATTCAGATGTTAGTTATTACTTGTTTATTAGGTTGGTGCCACATAATAAATGAGTCTTAAGTGATTAATCAAGAACAAAAGACACTACAATTACATGTAAGTGGTGTAAGGAAAACATTTCTTCCAAGTGCATATGTTCAGTTCCTGTGGCTTCTTTACTATCCCTGAAAAGTAAAGTTCTAAAGCTGACAGATTTAAATAGTAAATAGAGACTTACTAGAAGGAAGTGAGAGATCATTAATCAATTGTATCCTATTTAGAAGCCTTTTACAATCTCACATTTTGTCTTCAGAACTGTAATAAAACTAATATTAAACTTTCACATTTGTACCTCTGTACATATTACAAAAGATAATTCTGCAGGTGTTTCCTTATACTTCCTCACTATAATTGCAGCAATTATCATAATTGTACACTTAAAAGAGGTATATAAACCATACACTTTCTGTAGATTTTTCCATTGCAAGAGGCAGTCAGTAAATCCTTTGGTAAAGTGATAGAGTAACATTTACATTTATAGAGCTGTATAGTTTTCTAAGTGCACCAATTACATTACCTCTTACATATGTATCATAAACACCTCCACAAAAACAATGAGATAAAACAATGAGATAAGCATATTTGTACTAAGCTTCTAGGTGAGGAAGCTGAAGCTCAGTGAGTCAGGTAAGGCTTTCAAGATCATGGTCAAGAAAACTTGAAACATGGAATAGGAATTAGTATCTAGTTTGTCTAAATTATGCATATTTGTATTTACATATATAATATATATACACACACACAAAATACATTTATTTTTATTTATATATAGAGAAGTTAGGTAATATATGCATGTATTTATACATACATATATATGCTTACATAGATACACAATTTTTAATCTTAAGTATATATAATTTTTAAAAATCATACCTTACCACTTCTCATAAAATGATTCTTTTGGGAGTTTTAAACAATCACCTATAATAATAAATTTTGTTTCACATTATTTCAAAGTAATTAACATGGTGGGTGTTTCACATGTAAGCATGTCATTTTTTAAAAAGTAATTATGGGTTTGAATAAAACAAACTAATAGATGATGCACTCCTTGAATATTCAAATTTATTAATCCTGTCAGCAGAGTAAAATATGTGATTGTTGTGAATATTAGATTTAGAACAATTAGTCAGTGTTATTGTTAACAGAACTAACAGAAGACACAGTAGCATGGAAGGACAAATGTTTGCTGATCAAAAACTTTGCTTGACTTCCTGCATACTTACAGGAATTTATTCAAATTTAGATAGTCACTATTTTTGCTTTTTTTCCTTATTGGGATTTTGTGGTGAAAGCATCCACATTAAACCAGCTGATAATAATTATGTTACTTGGGCAACATAATTTACTTTCCTAATTGAGAGTGACAAGTATTGGAACATGGCCAATTCTTCACACTCAAGCCTCCCAAGGATTTTCTCATTGTGAAGTCATTTTACTCCATCCCTCACAGTCTCTCTCCCCTGACCTCCCCTCCACGGCATTTCTTACCTCGCTGACATAAATGCCGGTGTCTTCTTCATCATCCGTTCGGTAACAGACTGTCAGACCCAGCTTCTCTTGACTGCTAACACGACACAACTCGACCTCCTAAGAAAAACACACACACAACGACATTTATCTCAGAGAGAATGCCCACAGCAAATTGGAGAACTCACTGATACTCTGCATTATCCTGGGATGTTTTCATATTTATGTCCAATATTTGAAATTAAATTATCAAAATCATCAGATTTTACCTTTAATGTTTATTTCTACATATCCAAGCCAATGTTTTAAATTTTTTTGTAAAGTTGAAAATGTACAATTTTTTTGCATCAAATCACAATACTCCTTAGAAATCACACAATAAAGTATAAATAAAATGCATACGTCAATATGATGGAATCAGCAAAATATTTGCAAATGTTCAAAAAATATTGAGAGTCACTGTGTTTTTATTTGTATTTTAATGGAATAAAACATAGTTCAAATAAAATAGGACTAAATTGGATCCTACATCAATTCTTTTCTTGAGTTCTATACAGCATGATAGTTAGCAAGTATTTTGTGTGGCACAGGTCAAGGTTTTCTGTTATTTGGTGGAAGTTCTTGCCCTTGGGATAAAAATGGGTTCATCCAGGCTGAAGGGAGAGACATCAACAGTCATGTGGGCAGAGGCAATGATTCAAAATGTAGCAGTAAATGAACAAGGAAATACATTTATTGAAACATATGGCTAAGGGGCTTGAAATGTCAGTCGTTAGGTAATGTATATTGAATCTATTTCCTGACTTACGTTCAGTAAAATAATAATAAATTTCAGCATATTTCATTTTTATATAATGAAATAGAATTATACAAGTAATAATCTCAGAAGCAGATGACTTTAGGAAAAATTACAAAATTCCAAGTACTAAAACACAAATTGTACTCTTATCATGGAGAACTCGTTCCTATTGAATGGAGAATTTAAGGCCCTTTAGTAAATAATCAGATGAGAAAGAACAAAGTAAAATTAAATTGAAAGTGAAGTCTGGATCAAGTTTCCAGAAGTCGGGCTCCATGGGAATTGTAAATTTGTCTGTCTTTCTTAATACTCTCTCTCCAGTGTGTAGATCAGGGATTTGCTGAGAGTGGACACTCAGCAAATGCTGGTTGAAGAACGATTGCTTCTATTTCAAAATCTTTCCTAATGTTTGTAACTTTTTGTAAAATATTAAGTAGTCTTTCCTCTTTAACTAGAGGTAGGTTGTGTGTGTGTGTGTGTGTGCGTGTGTGTGTGAATAAAAAGATTTTGAAGGTTCATAATAATAAAGCATCCACTTAATTGTCTGTAATCTGAAATAATTATCAGAATTAAATAAAGAAAAATTCACTTTCAGTGAGAAGATACCTCCCAGTATACTCTGCTACATTTGAAAAAGTATCCTCCCTTTCCATATTGCATTTCAGTGAAGTCTTTGAATAATAAACATTTATTTTAATGACACAGTAAAAGCCATAGGTAAATCTTTAGTAAGGGTAGACTATCACAAGCTCCACTGACCAATAATTTCACAGCTAATATGAAATCAAATAAAATTTAAATCTATCTTGAGACATGTACTGCAAATTGGTGAAATACATGAAACTAGGAAGAGTGATGACTTTCTAACTGGTGGGCAAAGAAACTAAAAGGGCATGGTGTATGCAGAACAATGAAAAAAAAAGATGCAAAATCTTTTCACCTAAAGAAAGAATAGGGAAAAGTGATAGGATCTGGCACCAGCAGCAGAAAGTAATACCAAGAAAGGATATTTTCAAAACTGGCAATAATTAATGCCTCCAGAGGGAAAGAATGCTTGACTAAAACTGTAACATTAGGAAGGAATTAGAGCAACAGAAGAGCTTCAATTACAGCAATGAAGTACACAGTTAAGGTGTAAAGAAGCTTGTGATTCCTAAGAGGCCTACAAGGAAACCTAAACACTCCATAAAGAACTGGGTTTGGGACCTTTAAATCCAAGCAAATGAAGAGCAGTAGTCAAAGCTGAAATCCACTGACTTTCAGTGTCCTTCCAACAGCACAGGAGAAACTCCCTCCCCCGTGGGAAGACATTTCCAGAGGGGAGCATTCCTTCTGTGTTTTCTCTCCTTTCTCAATGGTGTGGCCTGGCTTGGTGTTTGTTTAGAAGATGCATATCACAACATTTTGCAATGAAATGGAACCAACGTATTTAAATAAAAAGGGCAGAATCTACCTATAAGACTTCAATACCACAAATAAAAGCATTTACCTAAGAATCCCAGGGGAAAGGAGACAAACATCCTGAGGTCGAAATAACTTTTCAATATTGTCATTGTATTGGACTAAGCGAATCAGTGGAACAGGCCTCAAAGTTAACTGTGGCATCTATACTTTCAATATCTCCCTTTTAAAGATGGTCAGTACCCTCATATTCCCTTTTAGCTTCCTGACATTCTTAAGGGCTGCCTATGTAGGTAGCCATAAGTATTTCAGGTGTGCCACCTTCACTGTCTCCTAAAGAAAACCTGGCATTTGGTGTGGTCTTCCATTTTCTCAAAAGGAGCTCTTAAGATGAAAAGGTAATTGACAAATACATATTTCTTAGAGGGATCATCGTTAAAATTACTTAAAATGTGGGACGCCGGTATATACTATTAAAGACTGAAAATACCAAGTTTTAATTCCAAAGATGAACTTCCTGGTGTCTCAATTCCAGGCTCTGAAGGAGGCACCAGTGAGACTTCCCGGATGCCACAATCCACCTAACATCAGCCCCACATGTGGACGTGCATTTCTTTGTTTGAGAAAGCCTCAGACACTACATATTTCATAGTGGTACCCAGAAGCACACATTTTAGAATCAAAGTTCCTTTAATTCTGTGACAAAATAGCTCATAAGCAGCTACCTGTAGACCATTTTGTTTGTAAGAGGCAAAGGTGGCTTTGTAAAGCCTGATTATCTGAAAGGAATTCTGCGGCACAGGTTTAATTTAGCATTCCCTTCACAGTGCACCCCAGCCTCTGACTTCTGAAGAAACAACCTCCTGGTAATAGAGAATGTTTTCCCTAACAACTTTCATACCTTTCCCTCTGTCACTCGGAAGCCGTTTGATGAAAAACATAAAAGTGAAATGCTACCTTCTGTACATTTTGTGCACGGAGACGATTCACGGGCGTATACAAATCAAAGCTGAGCCCGCACGGATAGCACTGCTCACCACCCATAAGTCATTCGTGACTGGAGTGGAAGAATCACTTCATAGATCTGATGAAACTACATTCATTTTGGCTTCAATGTGCTTTAAGATGCTGTATTCTGGGAATATGTATAAAGTCTCTTAAAAAAAATCAAATCATGGTATCTAATCCTGTGAGGAATTGATTATATGGAGATTGAGGCTAGAGTATAAGATTAAAGTTAGTTAGTAAAGCTTGCTGTGAATCATCCTTCTAATCTTAGAATGACAAGAGTCAGAATTTTACATAAATCGGTTATACTACAGTGCTGAAAAATTTATATATATTTATTTTTTATGATTGGGTCTGGGGAAAAACAAGGAACTTAAAAAAGAGAAAAAAACCCTACACTTTGCTTTCTAAAGAGGACTCTCTTGTTGGAGGAAGAACTGAGGCTTGAAGCTGCCTGCCACAGTTTTTTAAGCAAATTGTTTCCCAACTATGAAGAACTCTGAGGCCCAGGCCGTGAAGGTTTTCCCCTGAGAGAGAAAACTCAGAGGCTGTCAGTAACTACTTGGTCTGAAGAGGAGCCAGGGCTTGAAAGGATGGTCACTGATGTTAATTAACAATCATATCTATTGTTACTGGGAGAGAGAGATCTATTATATCCATATCTTTCATTTTATTTCATTCATTTTGCTCGTTTTTATCAGACAACATATGTAAGTTTACTGTCAGTTATATATTGTCTTCCTTGATGTGTTGTTGGTTAGTAATTAGAGAAGCACTATGCTTAGATGTTTCGCCAAAACATTTATTTAAAAATTAAGTGGAAAATATGAAAATTTTAACCCCCTCAAGTAAGAGAAGCCTAGATACTCTATTGTAAAAATATTGCTTTAATGTCATTATCTTCCAGATAACGAAAACCATGTATAATACTTAGTAAGAAATAAATTAAAAATCTCCTGGAATACCCAAATTGCTATTACAACATTTCAGGCCATATACTCCAACTCTAAACATACATAACAAGTTGCTGCTACTAATAACTAAGTCACATTTCACAGAGACATTACAGTGAAAGAAAGCAAAAGCAATGTGGCCAATGTCTTTACACTAACATCCCCAACCCCTAATTCAACAACTTCTTTTTCAATGACATTGTTGTGAAATGTGGGCAGTGTTTAATCCCCAATTTCCTATTCTTAGAGACTTTCTGGATTCTTTGGGAAATAAAGCTGTCACATTTTTTTATGACCTCAGTTGTCTGCTTCTCACTGTGGGCTCTGAATTGCCTTAGGAAGTCATAAATTACCCATTTTGAATGAATTTTATACCTTCACAAAAAAGAAATAGTAATTTTGTTTATACTTTATAATTGGTGGAGGGAATGGATTCATGATGGCGGCAATCAATAACTGAAATCATGAACTATGGGCCAGGAATGGAAATTTAAATCCAGGTGAGAGTGAAAGATGGAACACCAGTTTCGTATTGTTACTTCTGCTGTGCCAACTGGAGAATCAGGCCAACTGCCTGGATACCTGTCCTTTGATGAGCTTTCGCCCAGTCCTGCCCTGTCTAAACTGAAGAACAAAGGCATGGCAGGAAACAAGGGAAACGCCTCTGTTTATATAAGATGAAGTTGTTTTCTATTTTGGTTATGTATCTTTGGAGAAAACTGCAGTTGCTCTTAGGTATTAGGATCATGTAGCGTACCTTTGCAAGAACCCAGAAATCCGGGTTTTTAAAATATTTGACTGCTAAGTTTTGAACAAACATTAGATGCTCACTTATTAGTTTACTAAAGGCACTGCTTAATATCCACAGTCATTTGTGGCTGGATTTTGTGATTTATATGTTAGTTTATGGGAGGGTGGGTGGGGGAGAGGGTCTTCCATGAAAATAGTTCAGCATGCCATAAGCAATGTGTAAAATAGACTATTGATAAAAGGTCATTTCCATAGTTGCTTTACTTTTAAAACATCCACTTGAAGCGTCCACTCTTTGATCAGCTCAGATACTCTTGCCTTCCCACTCTTTGTTCTTTCACTAGACCTTGAACCTAATGACCCTTCCACTTTTCACTATCAATAATTCTGTCATGCCCCTCCTTCTCTCCCTGCCCAGCTTCAAGTCCACAGTTAGTCATAACAATCTGTTACACAGATCCACAAATCCCTTGTCGTTTTCTGGCTCCTCTGTATCACCGAGCCAAAGGTCAATCATGGTTAAGCCCAATTATATACTTCCTGTATTCCTACCTGAGCAGCTATGTAGTCCTGGAGGAAAACGCACAACCACACTAATCACGCTGACTGCTTTCACTGTAAATTCATTACCACAGTTCTCAGTTCTCAAACGGGCCATCAATGCTGCCTGACGATCACACTATACATCCCTTGTCAGGTATATTTCTTTTCTCAAATTTCCAGCAGACCCTGCCCACTCTCAGTTGATGACCTCACTTCACAGTTCATTGGACACTGGTAGATAATTACCACCTCAACTATGCACCCTCCCATACTTGGTATTTCACACCCTTTTTCTCTGCTCCAGTGCCTTCTCTCTCTTCACTCTTAGCCAATCATCCTGTTCCATGCTTCATGGGGAAAAAAAAAAAAAAAAGAAGAGATGAAATTGAAGCTGCTGTATCTTCTCTCCACTCAGAGTATCAATCTAAATTCATCTGTAACCACCTTGTAGTTTCTATGTCTTTTATCATGAGAGAAAACTATCCAATTCTATCAAAATCCAGTGCCTCCCTTCATGCTCTATTATTCCTTTGTGAAAATTTTTTCAGAGTTTTTCTCATGGAATTATTCCTTTCCTTTCTCTTGTGTTATCAGTTTCTCTTTCCTTACTAGATCAGTTTCATTGCTATACCCACCCCCCCAAAAAGCATTAATAAATTAACATGGGCTAGGCTAGGAGAAAACCCAATAGTGATCAGCTCTAGGTTGGGGTTGTTGGAAGAACCTAAGAAAAGAAACTTGAAAGAGATTATGAAATTGACCTCGGTGTTCACCAAAACCAACATTCCAAGCAGAGAACACTCTCCATGCAAAGACAGAGATAGGAAACAGTGTGTCACATTAGAGGAGTTAATGAGTATGAAGGTAAGGGTTTAAGATTTGGGTAGGAGAGGTGGCATGGTGAAAAATAAAACTGGATAGGTAAACAAGGGCCATACCATGGACAGATGGCCACAATGTATTAAGTAAATTTGAACTCTGCAAAAAAGAAGAGAGGAGTCATTATAAAAAAAAATACAGTCTGATTTGCAGTTTGGAAAGAGGCTTCAGCAGAAGCATAGTGATCTTATTGGATCTTATATTATTCGTTAATTCTCACATACAATGGCGTGCCACAGGGGCACTGGGAAAATAGTGTGTTGGGGTGGCAAAATCATTGACTGGAATGAGAGAAACTGATAATAAGCATGTTATGTAGGTAAGATGTCTAGAAACAAGGACAAGGTTGAGAAACTACTGTTTACTGTAATACAAACTGACTCAGGGTGATGAGTACAGGACTTGGAGAGAAGGGCTTGAACCGACAATTTTCTTAGTATTCTTGCAACGCTTCCTGTCTACAGTGAATTTAAAAAGAAGAAATAGTACACTAAACTTTTACAGGAGAGTACGGTCCATTCTCTGAGAGGCTCCTGCATCTATTGTTATTTCGATAGTACTGCTTTTCACCTGACCCTGCTGTCTATATCTCCACTCCTGGCATTTGTAAATTGTCTTTTCTTTGAATTACTGAAAATAGCTTTTTCCAAAGAAAGTGTTAACAGCATTTCTTTGAGATTAGCTATGTGCTCTCTGCAAAGGAAAGAGTCAAAAAGGACAGGTTGCGTCTTTGAGCCTTGGTAGCCCCTGATTGAGTGACTGCACTTCCTGGTGACACGCATGGGCATGCTTTCATGCTGGCCATGTTTTTGGTAAAGAAGATGCCATCTACTTTTGGGATGCTGTTTTAAAGTTAAAAAACAAGGACTCCCATCACTTTGAAGAGGCAGGCATTTACTTGAGAAAGGCAAAGTATCTTTTACCTAAATGCAACGATCTATAGCTACTCTGGGTGGCAGGGTCAGCATTGCAAGAGCAATGACAGCAAAATCTAAACATTCACAAAGTGCTCCTCCAGAGAACCTTGAAGGGAATTTAGTAAACTAGGGTTGAAATAGGTTCTAAATACCAACTGGGGGTGACCAGCTATGGTGGGTAGTAATGGTTATCATGACTTTATCTAATGGGAAACAATGTCATTGGCAGTCATGTCGGTTTGATAGGACTAAAAGACCACTCCAAAGGGCACAGAGTTTAGGGGATATTCACTGTAAATTTGGGTTAAAATTTAATAAAAGAAAAGAATGCAGGACATGTTAACAAAAAGGGTTTTTTTGAAATTGAATGGGGATATTAATCTAAATTTATCAGATAACATTCTATTTATTATGCTTTGTGTTGTGTCAGTATGTGAACACACACTGGAATTTTTTTGTGAAACATAATGTAAACCCACTGCTTTCTTAATTGTGGATCAGATTAATTGTAAAAATTATGTAGAAGCTACATTGTAAAACATTACATAGAATAAATCTGTGTTCCTGGAAGTAGATCAAAGAAAAAAGTATTTTATATTATTATATTTTATACCCAATATTTAAGACAGAGGTTGAACTATAATGAAATAATGAATTAATTTTTTTCTTACTACAGAAAACCGTAATATTATCTGCCTTACTATGATCATCCAAAACTACGGTACTCTAGGCTAGCATTGGATGGTTAATAAGAATCTTCATCCACAAGATTAATTTTTAAAAGATGCTTGTATTCCACATCTCCAGATTAGTACCACAGTGTAAAATAAAAAAAAATTCTTCATGAATACATAGTGATTAATTGTATATTACTGGCTGATTCTGAATTCATGCATTAATCCATATGTGGCAGTTTCTATATTTTGCCATAGGCCCTGATCCCAAAATGTCCAAAGAATTCATTTGATAGCATGGATTCAAGATTTTTCCTGTTCACTTCTTCTCTTTGGAACTGGCTCTCCTCGTTATTTTTTAATGCCAGTCTATTATGATACATGAAATGCACTGCATCTTTATTGTACCGGCAATAAAATTCTAATAACATGTATTAAAACCAATTAGCAGACCTGAATATCTCCTGATCTGATGAATGAGAAAGGAGGCTCTCCATTTATCTATTTCAGATATTATACATTGAATTCCAGACGGGGAGACGCCCGAGTTCATGTTGACACAACAGAAATTTGTCAATCCTCCTCAGGACTTCTCTTCATCTGAAAACCATTCAGGAACTTTTCCAGCATGTGTTATTAGGGAAACATAAAGGGGAGATTAACAAAGCATTAGAAGAAGGGGAAATAAATAAACCTGTTGACAAGATGAACTTTATTTCCATCAGCTGGTTACCGGGGCAGGAAATACAGGCTTTTCTAATGAGGTCCAGAGCTGCTATTGCAAGTTTTTTTCTAAGCTATTTCATAGTGAGGGCTAAGAGCTTTTCCCATGGTCATCAAAACAGGAAAAAAAAATTACAAGACTTTTAAATGGGTCAAGATCCCATAAATGTCATAATAATTGTCCCCAAATTTCTTTTTCCTCTTCTTGTTCTTGTTTGGTAAAGTAGCACTTTCATACAAGTAATTGTGTTCACATTACCTCATAGATATTTCTGATCTAAATAAGGATACTAAACACTAGAAATAGATCTATCATAAAATATAACAAAAGATTATAAAATGTAGAAAAAAGCTTTGTGTTTTACTCAACATTTCTACCTTTTCTTCAAAACACTCAAAATATTTGATGACTATTTTTTCAATCAAGAAGAAACATATGCATTTCAAGTAGGCCTTTTCTTAAAAAGGAGAAAGTTCATTGCGGGGAGCTATGTACATTCTTAAATACTAGAGCAGCTCCTTCAAAATATATAAAACCTTACTTAAAGACACAGTTGCATGTCCACATACCTTTTAAATTTGGTCATAGCTCCTATATGTACCCATAGGATCCATAATTAACAATGAACTGTAAATATTTATCACTGATATTACCATTGTTTAAAACATGCAATAAATGATGGCATAAACTTTTGTGAGCTTCTAAATTTTCATAAGAATATATATATATTTTCACATATGTATTGATTTTTATTCTAGATGGTTTAATTTTTCCAGTGACCTATGCATAGGTGTGTAGCTGCATGTTTGCATGCTCATGATGCCAACTTGTGTCATTTTAAAGACATTTGAGTAGCATTTTATGACATTGCATAGATAATTACATAAAATAAATAATCAGATTAATTTAAAAATTTTATCATTTATTAAAATTATTTTATGGCTATTTGCTCAGTGCCTTTATGAACAGCTGTTTCCTTGGGCCTTTGAAGAGTAGGCATGTTTCTCTATTTGTTGTTAATAAGATTAGTTTGATCTTTTGGCCCCTTGAAAATTAATTTCAATCATTGCATTATGTATTCAGCAGTCTGGTTTGGTAACTACATACAAAAACATGAATCATCAAAATTAATCTGACATATATCAGCATCTGTTCACTCCTTCATAATGTACAATAGCAAAGTATCACAGGTGTCCTCAATGTCCACAGTATCAGAGTTCTTGAATAAATAAGGGTATATCGAAACAATGGAATTTTATGACTCTGAACAACTTTTATAACATGAAAATGATCATGATAGATGCCAAATAATGAAGCAGCACACACGTTTATATAACACATAATGTCTCCCACCCACACACACCCCACCTTTTTTAAGTCTTATAATCAAAGAAAAATTCCTGGAAGAAAGTTTGCTCCCATTGCTGTTATAATGATGATTCCTTTCTGTTTAAATATATCCTTATATTTCCAAACATTCCTTAGTTAGAATCAGTAAAATGAGCATTATTTTAAAATACAAATGTTAATCATTGAAGAAAGTAATAATTAATGTTATATATATTGTAGAGCTGCAGATCTCTATCCCTTCCCTTCTACCTGATCACCTGCTTTACTGGAAAACACTGATTAAAAAGCAAGAAAAGAATGTAATTTGATTAATTCACTGGAGTGAAAAGAAACTAAACACAAATATCAAAGAAGCACTGTGTATGAGTAAGAAGTTCAAAAGGTTGTACAGGCATGTCTCACCTAACCCATGAGCAACAGGGAAAAGAATAGGATAAGGTCTTTAGAAAATGTGGGGTAGTGGTTTTGAGGCCTTATTTAATAAATAAAGAGCAATATTCAATCACTAAATTCTCAATACTTGGAAGTCTGCAATTTCAAAGTGTTGCATAGTTTTAAAATATTATTTTATCTTTATCTAAAGGAGATACACATGCTAAACCTCAGTTATTTTTAAGACCCAAAGTGCAGCTGAGCTTTACAGCTATAGAGTTTCAGTGCCTGAAGTTCTCTGTGCTTGTACTGGGGCGAAATCTCTACATGTTGAACAGGCCGGACTTAAGGATTCTCCACAAACCTGATCATCTTCCCAACCTGGCTAATAATATAACTGCTGTGCTTATCAACCTGGTTTAAGTATTCAGGATTATCTTGTATTCCCCAACTTTGGCCTTTCACAAATAATTGGTCATTGCCTACAAAATTATTTTCTTTTCCCCTTTGTTTCTATTCCTTTTGTTGTTTCTCTGGTTAGACCCTTGTTTTCGCTTTCTACCTGTTCTACCCCCTTGAATCCATCTGGACTTCATTACTTCATGATTAATCTTCTTAATATAAATCTTTAAATATGTTGTTCCCTGCTCAAAGGCACTGAATGGTTACTACTGATTATTAAATTAAGTGCAAACTTCTATTGTTGACTTTCCAGGTCCTCTGTACCTGGATCCAAAACAATGTTTCCCTCAACATCTATTCTTCTGCTCAAAGATCTGATGACCTGGACAAACTGGAATAGTTTAAAAAATGTACCTATTCTATGCTCAGGAGTTTCCCTGGAGAGCTCTACTATGAACTAGTCTGTACGTAAAAGAAGGTTCATAGCAGCCTTGTAATATGATAAAGCTGGAAACAACTCATATATCCACTAATGCTGCCACTTTCATAAACATTAATAGAAGTGAATATGAGTGAATCATAGCTATATATGACAACCTAGATCAACAGGGGTCACGATTTTGAGTAAAATGTATAGATTTTAGAAGAATACATTTGGTATGGTTATATGTATAGAAACACATTCTTTTGAGCTACACATTTTGGTGACAAAATTATAAAGATAAGCAAGACAATGACAAAAATAAAATTCAGGATAGTGGATACTGCTATGGGAGGAGGTAAGGAGGCAGGACTAAGGAGGTGAACACATAGGACTAAAATGTCATGGTAATGTTGTTGGTTTTTTTCCCCCTAGAACTGGGTGTTGAATAGACAGGTGTTTATCCATCACTGTTTGAAGAAAAGGTGACACTGTAGCATTGTATTAATTAGACTCTTTTCAGACCCACCTTACAGTCTTATGCCATTTTCCTATAGGTACAATAAAGAAGGGACAATAAAAGACATATTTTAGCTCTTTATTACACCCAAAACATAAAATCAGGCAAAGATTGCCTCTGTCCCTGGGGCGACTCTGGGAACAGGGCATGGCACGCACCCTGCGATGGGCGTGCTCCACCCCGGCCAGTCAGACCAGAATGGAGCACGCGAGAGGGGAGAAGGGAGTGGGCAGCCGAGCAGGAGGACCAGCAGAAAGTATGACTGCCACATCTGCAGCCAGAAGGAGGGATAATGTCTGATTTTGGGGGGTAGAGAAAATCAGTTTTGAGAGCTTAGTTGAAACACATCCTAAGGATTTCCAGAAGCTTCTGGGAGGTAATGGAGGGGTGATGTGGGAACTCATAAAAACAGCCAGAAAAATATTGTGTTTTACTGTTTGTGTTTTATCTAAACACAGGAGTCTTCTAAGGAAACTGGGTAACTGTCATCTGTGCATTGAACATAGAAAGTAGATATTAATACTGAGGGCAGAGACTGTATCTTTCTTTTATCTTAATACTACCTTATATGATATAAAAATAAATATTGCATGAATGAATGCAAACATCCAACAGAATTCCTATAAAACAACTTTTAAGTCTGTCTGACGCTAGATATAAGGGATACCATTTTTAGAAACAAAAGAAGGCTCATGACTTATCATAGCACTAAAATGTTCTTCTACTCGTCTTCTACCACCATTAGGTGTATCTATCTTGAACTCAATCTCTAATCTAGGACAAGTGTGTGTGTGCACGAGGGAAAGGGCCCGTGAAAGCATGTGTATCCATGGATTCATAAAGGGACAGAAACATGTGCTAGACAGAGTGATTTATGTACACACGAAAATCCAGAAATACACACATAAAAACACACACCTCTGGGACATGTACTAGCCCTAAAAGGCTGTCCTTTCCCGCTTGGCCATGCCCCTGGTATCCAGCACCCCAGGTAGTTGCTCTTTCTGAATGCCCCTGACTAAAATGCAGAAATTCTGCAAATTACTTCCATAATGGGCAATGGAGAGGAAAAACTGGCTGAAATGCAACAGAGGAAAAGCCAATTTGAATCCTATAAAATGTTTTCTAATGATGGAGTATATTAGATCTTGGAATGATCTCAGCAGGAGAATGTAAATGCGGTGTTAGAGGAAGGATTTTAAAAAATCTCAATGAAAAACCGATTTTAACTGTCAGTCAGGCAAACATCTGCAGTAGAGGAAAGGCAAGACCTTTAGAACCTTCCAGCATTATAACAATTGATGAAAGCTTACGTGTGACAGAGAAAATCTTGCAATTCACTGCCTGGTGCTGAAAGGTAAAGGGCATTGTCATCTCAAAGATTCATTCTTTGCTTTCTAGGGAAAATAAGCTCAGTTTGGTCTTCAAAATGTGGTTTTGTGGCAGGGTGGTCTAGAAATGAGAAAGCAGCAGATGCCTGCCTTAATTAGGGTTTTTCTAACTGTTGCAAACCTCTCATTTAAAGAAAATGTTCATTTTAGGAACCTTTGACTTTCCACTGTGAAAGGAAGTTTTGTGAATGACCACACTAGGCAGACGACAGGCCAGCTGCTGCTCCTAGATTCCAGCTCTTTCCTTTCTAGATTTTGTGAGCAGTGTACTCATGTACATCAATAACCGCAATCCTATCTGCAAAGAGGAAAGAAAGAAAAAAATGTATGGTACTGTGGACTTCATCAGGGCTGGCGGTCCTCTGAGACTTTCATTTCTTTCCTTCGCAAAAGTAGCTGAAGTTTAAGCTCATTCCTGTATATTTAATTTAAAAATATGAGCCACTATTGTTCAGAACAAAGTCTTTTTGATAAAAAAAATAGTTTCCTAATTCCTTGGATACCTTCCATGCATGAGGTAATGAACATTTTAGGATTTTAGAAGTATGCTTCACAGTAATCCCTTAGGTTTTTCTATTTCACAGAATTTACTACCTATTTTGCTAAATGCCTACAGAGAATTGGTCAAGTTCATGCTTTTCTTGTTAAAGCTACTGAAACTCTTCAGTTGTGAAAACAGCCTAATGAAAGTAACCTCCTTATCCTCCTCCTGCACTCACAGACTATTCTGGAAGGAATGTCTCACATAAGCAGGCATGGCCTTGATGTGTTTTGGGGTTATTTGGGTGAAAAGAGAAAAGTCTTGGAGCGAGACAGACCAGTCTAGAGGTAAACAGGCTGCAATCGCTGGCAGCTGTGACATTACAAATATGACTGCTTTCCCTGAAGTTGTCTCACTTATCAATTTTGACAGGTGACTGTCTTGACTCCCTGGAACATTTATCAAAGAGGACAAATCGTGTGAGTGTCAAGCTTGCCAGAATGACTTTGGTTAGTAGTTGACTATGAAGAAAATAGGGCTCATAAGCAATTGTCATGCAGGGGAAAGGGAGCAGTCTACCTAATGGTTTTTGCTTCTTTTTAAAAGTCTGTCTATCTATCTATCTATCTATCTATCTATCTATCTATCTATCTATCTATCTATCATCTATCATCTATCTATCTATTTGAATCTATACAATTCCTACCACCTCAGTTCAAGTCCTTTTCACTTCAAACCTGGACTATAAATGTAGCCTCTCATTTGTCTCTCTTTGGGTTTTGTTCCTTCAAATTTGTTCACACTCTCACAAAAATGGGTGCATCTTGAATACCAGTCTGACTCCATTATGCCGCTTCAGACATGGAATTGTCTTTCTATTTATTGCCTGTAATATAAAGCTCAAGTTTCACATTATGATATAAAAGGCATTTCCTTATCCGGTCCCTCCTTACTTATCCAGCCTCATCCCGTATCTTTCTTCATTTTTCAAACTTACTGCCCAGGTAGACTGAGCTATTGGCAGTTCCTTGAACCTGCTGTGCTTGTCAATGCCTTCACATGCATGTACTTGCTCTTGCTTTAAATGTCTGCTTGTTCGACATTCTTCTCAGGTGACATTTCCTCTCTGACCTTTCCCCAAAGAATTAGTCATTGGTTTGTTTCTCTGTATTACTTATGTATTTTATTATTGGGTATGTCTCATAGTAGTATAATTATATGTCTTCTTGTTTCCACATCTAGACTGTGAGGTTCTTGGTGAAAGATAGTATCCTATTTTATTTTTGGCTTACCAGTGCTCAGCATAGAAGCTGAAATATCATACTGCTCAAAAATATTTTTTTCTGAATTTATCTGAGTGCCCCTAGCTATCACATAGCTGAAGTAAAACATACATCATAGTAGAAGTAGAAGTCACTTCAGAATCTTTGGGTCTATAAGAAAATTTAATGTAATATGAAAAATAAAATGTAAAAAGCCTATACGTTTAATCATTTGTTATGGAATACCATGATCTGTGTTTGGAGGCAGAAAGTCTGAGACCTTAGAATATAAGTTTATTTTATTTTCTTATTTTCTCCCAGCTTTTATGGAGGTGTTATTGACATACAGAAAAATTTAAGGTGTAATATGTGATGATTTGATGTGTGTATATATTGTGAAATGGCTATCACTATAAGCTTACTTAACATTTCCATTTCCTCACATAATTACAATTTTCTTAGGTTTTCAGGATATAATATCATTAATTACCATCATCATTTGATTCTCAGAACTTAGACAGTAACCAGAAGGTTGTATCCTTTGATCAATATCTCCCCATATGTCCCAGCACCAAGTCCCTTGAAGCCACCATTCTACTGTCTATTTCTTTGAGTTAGTGAGTTTTTTTTGTTTTTTTTTTAGGATTCCACATATAAGTGAGTACCTGTAGTGCTTGTCTTTCTCTGCCCAGCTTATTTCACTTAGCATAATGCCCTCAGCCCATTCACATTGCTGTAAATGGCAGGTTTGCCTTCTATTTTTTAATTGAATCATATTCTATAGTATGCATATATCACATTTTCTTCATCCATTCATCTGCCAGTGGGCACTTAGGTTGTTTCTATGTCTTGGCTATTGTGGATAAAGCTGCAATGAACATGGGGTATAGGTATCTCTTTGAGACAGTGATTTCATTTACTTTGGATATACATCCATAAGTGGGACTGCTGAGTCATATGGTAGTTGTATTTTTAACTTTCTGAGAAAACTCCACACTGTTTTCCAGATTGGCTGTACCAATATACATTTCCCGCTAATAGTTAATAGGGTGCAATTTTCAAATTAAAGAATACAGTGTGCATAAAATTGTAAAACTAAGGGCTGAGATGAGTTTCTGATGTAGGGTATCTATGAAACTTAAAAAGCAATAAAATACTTAAGTAATTTAGTAAATATTGACAAAAACTTCTTTAATTTGCAGGAATTTATGTTTAATAAGAGCATCTAATATTGTGCCAGGTCTTTCCTTAATCCTCCAACAATTTCAACATTTCAACAATTATCAGCTCTTCAAATTTGCCTCTGAAATACATGCTTCAGATCCATCCCTGTCTTTAATTTTCCATTGTATTACATGTTCTCATATATTATTTCGTTTAATATTAAGGGATACTTATTATTAATGATATCTTCTTTGCACAGATGATGAACCCAAGGCTTAGGGAGGTCACACAGGTACTAAACAATGGAGTTTGGCTTGAGCTGATTCCAAATATACCTAAACATGATTTTTCTTTCAATCAGAGTGCTGTAATTAAACCTTTATTTGTTGGAAACAAAAATTTTGAAGGGTTTTCTTGAAAATTAATCTGTAAGTTATTTATAGGGGACAATAAATGAAGACTTAATGAAGGCAATTTGTTTTATACAGTTGGAAAATGAGCAAAATTGTTAGGGTGTCATAAAATCTTCTAGACTCTCTTTCAGGTAATTGACCTGATAGCCATCAGCTCATCCTGCATTATTATGTTACAGACATCTACACTTTGTTTTATGGCTACTATACAGTTGTGCATGTGTTCAAGATCATTAAGAAAAATGACAGGGAATGACTCCAAAAATAATGTTTCTACACCTGAGAAAAGCCCCTGAGAGAATATATGATCTTCACTGCTTTTGACAGGTGAAAAGAATAGAGACTGAATCTAGAATGGTCAGTTTGGCTTAGAGATAGAAAGAATGTTAATACGTTTCCTTCTATGGGAATATTCTTATGTGCTTCTACCTATATGAATTATACTTGGTCTGAGGACTTACTAACCCATCCAGCATTGGGTTTGATTGCATGAAACTGCATTACTAAAAATACATATGGTAGATAAATCCCAAAGCACATCATTAAAAAAATTTAGACCTTCAAATGAACACAAATGAAAGTAAGCAATGGGAAGTCTGAGGGTCATCTGGGTTATATTAAAAAGAGAAACAAAATTTTGGAGTCCCATCAACTTTCATTTTATACGGAGAGATTTTATTACTTTCTGTGCATATCAGACAGGAAGTAGTTAGATCTTTCCTAACTAGAAACAGTATTGTCTTCACTCAGAGAATCACAGTTTTCTTTAGAATTTCCCAACTAGATTGCTCATATGTTCTTAAGGCATATTTAAAACTTCTGTTTAAAAGGATTTACCACTGTGTTTATTTGGCAGGTATTCATGTATAAGTCAATGAAAGGAAAAATTCTTTAAGGATTATGAGCTTCCTGGCTATAAAAAGGCTCAACAGCTGTTCTTGGATCTTGCAGTTACTCATAAACATCCTTTTGGAAAAACACTCATCTTCCAATGATTATTTAGGAGTTATAGACCTTTCTCATAAGATAAATCACAGGTAATCACACTTTTTAGTTTGTTTATAAGGGAAAGGTGGAATATTATATACTCTCGATAATTATACACTCTAAAAAAGAATACATACTCAATTATATGCCAAAGGGGAATTTTCATAAGGAAATAAAGTAATGAATATCTATTACTTTTATAATCATAAAAAGTTTCTCTTTAAGAGAAAAAAGAAATTCTTGTTGAGCATCTGCTATTTATTAACTCCCTGTGATAGATGAATCTTTAACTTTCATGCACTTCTCTTTCCTTTGTCAAATAAATCACGTATGCTTCTATAACCTTCTTCTGGTTCAATTGTACCATGTCAAAAGTTCTCTGAATTTTAATTCTCTTCTTTATAAACACCATTCAATTGTCTTTTGATCCATTTTTTTATTTTAAAGTTCTGCCTCTAATATCTCTTAATATAACATGATTACTTAAATTCTTTTTATATTTGAAAAAAAGAGCTGTTACAATTCTCCTTTAAAAAGTACATATATTTTTTAAAAAATGGTTTCTGTAGCAAATTCTTTTTTTTGTTACTGCTTCCTATAATTTTTTTTATTTCCTACTTGGAAGAACCTGTGGCTTTAAAACTTGGTCTTCTCAGGAGAGTGAAAGAATAAACGGTTTCAATGCATTTTACAGAATAAAGAAAAAAGTTACAGATTTAGCTTCCAACATTTTGCTACTAAAAAACAAATAGAAATATGAAAAGAGAATATCTACAAGAGGGCAAGAATAATGAAATGAAAGCATAGGCAAAAGAGTATTTTTAAATTTTAATTTTGGCTGCTGAATAATTTCTGCTATAGAACTCCACCTCACAATTAGGATTGGGTTCCAAAGCAATGGCTTCCATAACTTGCATCAGCACCAAGTCCAAACCCATATTACCTTAAATATCCTGTCCTAAGAGAGGAAATCTGGTCATTTAAAATCCAATGATGTTAATAAGAAAGGGCTGTATCTCAGCATAATCAAAGTGATACCATTTTTTGCCATTCATCTTCACATTTTCCCAATCTCTTCTGTTTATGATGAGTATAGGTGTAGATTATTTCTTGCTGTATTTCTAAATACTACTGTCCAGTGCTTCATCTGTAAGCACCATTGTTACTGATGACATTTTTCTCTAGGGTTAAAATGAACCAAAATATTTATTTCCTTCATCACCATATTATAAATGTCCTACTGACCGGTGAAGAGACAGAGTCAGAGGCTTTGTGACTTGTATGTATGTGTGTCTATGGTTTTTTGAGTCATGTTTACTAGAGCAGTAAATAACAACTTTCGATTTAAACTAAAAAAATTATTACAATATTTTCTCTAATATTTAATTTGAAGAATAAAACAACTGTATGAAAAATGAGATCATCTGAAGAGCTTCAGCTCTAAACCCCCTTAAAAATTTAAACTTTAGATTTGCTAGCCTGCAAATAGTTTAGGATTTAGTCATTGCTTCAGTCATTCTACTAGCTACTTGGTACTTGAATGACAAAGATGCACAATACAAGGTCCTCCACACTGAACAAGCTCAGAGACTTAGCGGTGAGCCCAAAGAGAGAACAAATGATAATAATAAAATAAGGCAAGTGGAAGAAGATACGGAGGTCAGAAATCAAGGCCCAGTGCTTATTTAAATTTTTAAAAAGATTTAATTTATCTATTTTTAGAGAGAGGGGAAGAGAGGGAGAAAGAGAAGGAGACAAATATTGATGTGAGAAAGAAACAGTGATCGGCTGCCTCTCACATGCACCCTGACTGGGGATCAAACCCGTAATCCAGGCATGTGCCCTGACCGGGAATCAAACCAATGACCCTTTGCTTTGTGGGATGATGCCCAACCAACTGAGCCACACTGGTCAGGGCTCCAGTGCTTATTTAAATGAATAACTATAATACTATCTTATGATTGTCAATTATTTAGCAGTCAAAGCAACATTTTTGCCTTTGTGCTTTTAGTTCTACCTCCATCGCAAAGTCAATGAATCATCAATTTACAAAGGAAGAGAACAAATGCAGAAGAATGAGGAAACTGTAAAATAGCCAGGTGCAATTAATAAAGTGGCATTAGTAAGGCCTTACTTATCTTTAAATAAAATAAATGGATTAAAGTATTCAATAAAAAGGCATAGTGGCTGGGTGAATTAAAAAAAAAACAACAAAAGACCCAACTATATGCTGCCTGCAAGAGACTCAAGCTTTAAGAACACACATAAGCTCAATATGAAGGAATAAAAAAAAATGCATGCAAGTGAAAACTCAAAAAAGACCTGGGGTAGTTATACTTCTGTCACACAAAATAGTCTTTAAGTCAAAAGTTGTAACAACACACAAAGAAGGTCATTATATAACGATAAAAGGGTCAGTATATTAAGTGAATGCTAACAAATCTGAAGAGATAGACAATAATACAATAATAACAGAAGATTTTAATAACCCTCTTTTACCAATGGATAGATAATCAATAAGAAATAAATAAGAAAACATTTAAAATCAGTAAGTAAATATTGAATATCAATAAAGACCTGAAATATAGATGAGTAGACCTAACACACATATAGAGAACATTCAATCCAACAGCAGCAAAATACTTTTTCTTATCAAGCACACACAGAACATTCTTCAGAATAAATCATGTGTTCACAAAACAAGGTTAGCAAATTTAGAAGACTGACATTTTATTAAGTATCTTTTTTGACCACAATGGTACAAAAATAGAGATCAATAACAGGAGAAAACCTGAAAAATTCACAGATATATGGAAATTAACACACACTGCTCAACAACCGATGGTCAAAAGAAGTGATCAAAAGGGGAATAAAAAATTGCTTGAAATGAGTGGAAACACAACATGCCAAAATCTATGTGGTGCAGCAAAAGCAGCCCTATGAGGGAAGTTAGGGTAATAGAAGCCTATGTTAAGTAAAAAGCAAAATCTCAAATAAACAAGCTAATTTTACACTTCAAGGAACTAGAAAAAAAATAACAGAATAAGCCCAAACTTAGCAGAAGAAAGGATGTAATGGAAATAAAGGACATAGAGACCAGAGAAACAATAGAAATGGTTAATGAAAGTAAATACTGACTTTTTGAAGACATACAAAATTGACAAACCTTTACTAGGTTAAGAAAAAAAGAGGACTCAAACAAATAAAATCAGAAATGAAAGAGAAAACATTATAATTGAGACCACAAAATACAAAGGATCCTAAGAGACTGCTATAAATAAATATACAACAACAAACTGGATAACTTAGAAGACACGGATAAATTTCTGGAATCATACAACCTACCAAGACTTAATCATGAAGATACAAAAAAAGTGAACAGGTGAATGAGTAGGAGATTGAGACAGGAATTAAAAACCTCCCAACAAAACCCAGGACCAGATGGTTCTATTGGTGATTCTATGAAACATTTAAAGGTGATTTAATGCCAATCCTTATCAAATTCTTCCAAAAATTTAAAGAGAAGGGAATATCTCCAAACTCATTTCACGAGTCCAGTATTACCCTGATACCCAAGCTGGAGAAAGACACTACAAGACAAGGAAAATACAGGCCAATATTCCTGATGAATATAGGTGCAAAAATTCTCAACAAAATACTAGTAAATTGAATTCAGCAGAATGTTAAAAGAATCTTACGCATAAATGGTTCAACATATGCGAATCAATAAATGTGACACACCACAGTAGCTGGATAAATCATATGATCATCCCAATAGATGCAGAAAAAGCATTAGACAAAAATCCAACATCCTTTCGTGACTAAAAACTCTCAACTAATTGGGTATAGGTGGAATATACCTCAACATTGTACCAGACAAATATGACAAGCCCACATCTAACATATGTAATGGTGAAAGGTTGAAAGCTTTTCCCCTAAGATGAGGAACAAGACAAGGGTGCCCCCCTCAATACTCCTATTGCCAGAGCTACTAGGCAAAAAGAAGAAATAAAAGGCATCCCAATCATAAAGGAAGAAAATTGTCTCTGCCTATAACACGATTTATATGAAGAAAATCCTAAAGATTTCACCAAAAACTGTGTGAATTAATAAACAAATTCAGGAGAATTGCAGGATACAAAATCAACATAC
Organism: Pteronotus mesoamericanus; assembly: GCF_021234165.1. Taxonomy (NCBI): domain Eukaryota; kingdom Metazoa; phylum Chordata; class Mammalia; order Chiroptera; family Mormoopidae; genus Pteronotus; species Pteronotus mesoamericanus. Next base: position 11,178,440 of record NW_026555310.1, read on the forward strand.
AGTAAGAAGTTGATTTTCTATACACTAACAACAAAATAGCTAAAAAAGAAAGAAAAGAATTCCACTCACAAACAGCATCAAAAACAGTAAAACACTTAGACATAAACTTAACCAAGGGGATAAAATACCTGTGCACTGATAATAAAAGAAAATGAAAAAGATGCAAATAAATGGAAAGGTATATTGTGTTTATGGATCAGAAGAATTAATATTGTTACAATGTCCATATTATACAAAGTCACATCTAGATTTAACATAATACCATAATTCCAATGGTATTTTTCACAGAAATAGGAACAAATCCAAAATTTTGTATGGGACCATAAAAAACTCTAAAGGGCCAAAACAGTCTTGAGAAATAAATACAAAGCTGGAGACATCTCTAATTGGCAAATTTGTATGAGTTAACTTGTTCTAAATACTAAAGCTAACTTCAGATAAAAGGAAGAGGTGTACTACTTGCTACCAATTGGTACAATGGTGCTAGACACTGACCAATGTAAGGCCATGTGGGTGTATATGCCCTTTTTATAATAACTATAAAATGTGGTTGATAAGTATGAAATGTTCAAACATTTGTCTCACTTTATTTAACTTAGTATCATGGGAGAACTGGATGATGATAAACCATTCGAGACTAACATCGATATCCCATGAAGCTCACATGTGAAGATTCTGTAATTTAAGCAGCAAATGGTCCCTTCAAGAGGCAGAGTGGGAACTGGAACCAGAAGCCCTGTTTGGATTCCTTCTACTAGATTATATTGCCTCTGGTAAGAATATGGAAATATTCCTCTGGTAGGAATATGGAAATCCTTATTTGTGATTTACTTTATATTTAAAAAGACAGCTCTCTTCCCTTTGCCCTTATGAAAACAGTTTTTTAAAGCAGAATATAAGTTATTGGGAAAAAATGATTTGAAATGCAAATATTCACCTTAAACACAACCTTTCACAAACACCTTTCAGTAATGCAAAGGCAATCATCTGAATGTGTATCATGAGTATCTTTAAACAAAAATTGAATGTCAGCATTTTGATAAAATTCATATACATAGCATAAGGAATCTTCTTTTTATATCTAGATTCCCAGTAAAATAAATGAGCCCATGGTTACATTGTTTATTAACTTCTTTGGAAAGTTAAATTTACTTTTCACTGTTTTCTTAGGAAATAAGGTTTAGTGTTGTCATAATCACTGAGGCGAAAAATAAATTTGCCTCATATTTGTTTTATGAAATTACATGACCAAATTAACACCAATACTAATCTCATTTCTTTCAGTAAGGAATCTAAAAGAGTTACAATAACTTTGATGACTATTTTCAACTTTGTGGCATTTTCTTTCTAGTCACTCCTTAAGGAGGATCTTTATTTTTTTTAATAACAAGTCAATATTTATGGAAATTATTCAACTTAATAAATACGATTATTCAAATTAATAAATTGTGAGTCACCTCTGCTTGGAATATTAGGATTATATAAAATGTGATTCCAAAATCTCAGCCTCGATTAAGGTTCAAAGTATATAAAAACTAGGACAACCAAAAAAAAAAAAAAAAAGAAGTGTAGTGCTAGGACATTTCTGAAAGGGAAAGAGGATGCTATTCATAATTAAACGGGAGCATTAGTCATCCATGGAGGTGGTTTAGGGCAAACCAGGAGGCATGTTTTTCCTAACATGAACCGAATCCCAATCATTTTTTACCTACATCAATTAGCAAGTCTATTTACTCTGGTTTTCCATGCACATCTTCCTTATTAGAAAGGCAACAACAACAAAAAAAGCACATTTTCTTTTTATGATCTGGCACAAGTGTATGCTTCAATCCATTTACTCTAATTTTCTAAGCTGTTAACTGAATTATTTTGAGAAAAAACAAAGATTTTCACACTTTATTTTAAATTTCTATTCCCCATCAGCTCTCTTCTCCTTTCCCCTCATTTAATCCTTTGTATTTGTTTTCAGGATACTATAAGAACAGCAGCAGCAATGATCAATAGTTTATTCACTCACCCTGCAAATGCTGCCGAGTGCCCACTGCCTGCCAGCCAGGGCCTACGCTAAGGCTCTCCTGGTGATAGATAATTAGAAAGACAAACTAAAAGAAAAAGTTAAGTACATACAAGCTAAAAAAAATTAAGAAAGGCAAACTAGAGAGAAAGTTAAGTATATAAATTGTAACCCAGGGTACAATGACAAAGAGTATATTTACAGAATATGATATGGGAGTTCAGTGGTGAGAAAGAAATTTGAGGAAGGTGTCTGAGGAGCAGAGAGACCCATGAGTAATAGCACAGAGAAGAAAAGCACATGGCTTCCTCTGAGTGTTGCTGCGCTGTGGAGTTTGACCCCAGAATGCCTGGAAAGGCATGGTGGTGGCAGATTACAAAGGATCATCAATGCCAGGCAGTGGATTTTAGAGTTAAGTCAAGGAATAGAGTCATACGGGATGGTGAAGAGGGAGAGGTCCAACGCGCCGCGCACTGGAGGAGGACTGGACTGATAGTGGTGAATAGGATGGAAGGTAGAGACCAGGGAGTGACCGGCCCAAGGAGACCAAGAAATAGGCTAGAGATAGAGCGATGTTCTAGACAAGGGAGGAGGCAGTGGTGTTATGAAGGAGGAGCATGCCTCAGAGTGTCTGGAAATATAAGCCTGTATATATGACAACTGACTGGTTTGGTCTCCATGATTAAGATTTTAATCTGACATAATAGAGAAAATGGTGGTGTCACTAATCGACATTTCAATGAACCAACTCCAAACTGACTGTGGATACCGCCTTATCTTAAATGTTCAAGTAATAAAAATATTTTCACACTTCATCTAGATCAGTTTTCAATTCCATAAATTTTCCAACAGAATGAAACTCATGAAGGTGATTGTTTAAATGGATGATTTTATTGCCCCAGTAGTAAGTGGTATAAAATTGTTTTAGATATTCCATTAATAATTCTAAAATGTGACTAGCAAGTGGAATAGACTGGTGAAACATAAAGCACTTAGTGAATTAAAAAATGCTGAATTCTACAGTTTCATACTTGACCCACTCTTTTGTCTTTCTCTGGTATCTACCACACATAAGGATAATATATATAGGCTCTTTATGAGTTATGTTTCATATACTTCTCCCAAATATACTCCTTCCACCACTGATTTTCAAACTCATCGACACATTTCCTTTTCTAAACACCCAGAGATTGTCAGTTGGAACTGGCTACTTGGGGAGGAGCTCAGTTGCCTGTCCATTGTAGCGTTTCACCAATTTGCTGAGTAATCCCTTGGTGAAGAAATTATAGAAGGGTCCAGGGTAGATTAGAGGATATGTCAACTTCATATGACATATATGGTTTTATGATTTTACTAAGTGATGATCACAAAGGTGAATTTTCATGGAGACCATTTAAATTCTGGTTTCCTACTTACCTCTCCCTGTCTCTTCCCCCAACCCACCACCACTTTGGCCCTTTCCTTTGAAATGATTAAATAAAACAAATATGGTACTAGAATTACAGCCTGTGTCATAAAGAACAAATGCTTGTTTTAAAAGGAAATCTGTTGTAAGTACATGGTGGTCCAAGTTCCTTTCCAATTCCCTTGTACACAAAGGAGGAAATATACTGCACTGCCCTGAACTTGGTCCAAGAAGACAACAAGGGGATTGTGCATTTACTCATTCATCAAATATTGAGCGCTCACTGTCAAGCAGCTGATGTGATGCAATGATGCTCAAGGCAGATAAGGCCTCTGCCCTCACAGCCTACAATGGAGCCAAGGAACTCTACACCTGCACACCAGGAAGGCTTGGCGTCACATATCACAAAGCTGTTCAAAGAGATATTACTGAAATCTCATCAGTGCTTATCCATTTGTTATTTTTTTTGAATGAGCATCACTTTGATTCATAATTTTCTTTTCCTTGACTATGCAAGAGAGAGATTATATGCTTAAATTCTCACAAATATTCTTCACATACTCACATAGATCCAGCAAGATCTTGCAAAAGGACGCTTCTCAGCCTAGCACAAGGATTTACTTATGCTTTGTGTTAAGTATAGCCAAGAAGAAACTAATTAATATGTTAAATACTCTTTCATATTTATAGACACTGACCCATGTTTGGTTATCAGTCAACGTGTACTCCGAACTCTGACATGTAGTTGTCCTTTCTCTTTTCCACCTTTAATAACTCTTCAAGCAAATTGCTAAATTCATTTTCATTTAGATGACAATGCACACACAAGGGGAACTCTAAGTATACTTAAATTAGGCTGTTGAATATGTTTTCTTCAACTTGATTTTAGAAAGAGCAGTGAAAATGATTTCAAGTAGCATTTTAAGTGACGAAAATCTGCTGGCTCAGAAATATTGCTTAAATTATTTGCTTGTCTTGGTTAATGTGATGTTTTATACTAGCAAAATGTTGCACTGATTAGTTCTCTGACCCTCCTCTATCAACTCTGGCTTGAGAGTTAATGGAAAATACTACAAAAAATTCAACATCTTGCACTCAGGCAGTGGCAAACATGTCTTTATTAGGAGTTGGACCAAAGAATGCTATATTTTTTGAAGCTTTTCCTTTTAAATTATGTCTGGTAGAGGTTGGATTTGAGATCTGCCTCTGACTTGCTAAGGGCTATCTATGATTTATTTCAACCTTTAGCTGGCTCTGGAAAAAAATGAACAAAGTTGAAAATAAAGAAGAGAAGATGCTTAATCCTCAGTGGTATTTTGATGGCATGGAACATCCTGACTCTTAGGGAGGGTGCATTGTTTAAATTTAAAAATATTTTTGTTTTTTCTCTCAAAAATAAAATTAAAACCATTTATCACATTTAATTAGAGAACAAGTGCCATCGTTTTTTTAAAGAGAACAAATTTCAAGCTGCGAGTCTTTTAATTGCAGCCTGGTCCTCTGAGACTTTTCTGAAGCACAGTGGGAAAATTTTAAACCCTGTCAAGTAAATTTCTTAGGTAAAGTGGTGATAGGCTATGGTGAGATATGGGTGTCATTAAAATTTTACAGAGATCTCTAACATAGCACAGTCACCATAACATTAACACATTGACTATAATATCTCCAAAGAAGCATTTGCTGTCCACCATGGCTCTGAAGGGAGCTGTTACAGTCTATCAATGCAATAATCTGCTTGTTAAAAAGTCTCTAAATATGTATTTACAAGATAGTCAGATCTGTTTTTGTCTATTGGGTCAATAATCCATGCACTAAAAATCCCTAAATATATATTTACAAGATAGATCAGCTTTGGTTCACTGAGTCAATAATAGTAGGTAGGCCTTTAAAAAAGGATAGTTGTGTAGTTTGCATTTTAGCGAGTTCAGAGCCGCAGTTCTGTACACTTTCTGTCTTTTAATGAGTGTATTGGTTATGTTAGTTTCAGTGGATGTCAGAAGCTGTGTTTCACCCTGGCTTATGATGTTTTGCTTTTTAAAAAGTCAGAAGAAAAGAAAAATCTGCCAGAGCATAAAGTATATTAGAAATCTGAGGCAACAATGGAACCACAGACATTTAGGTAGACCTGCGGGCAGGGGTGGGTGCTGCTCTTGCGAATGTCTCAGCTCTTGCTCATCGCCGTCCAGGTCCAACCCGCCTCTCGCTCACGCCTGACTGCTCCGCTGCAGCCTTTGCTTCCTCACTGTCTGTCTCATTCCAGCAGCTTGAGGGATCTTGCTGGGGCTTCACACCATGGTCCTCATCTTTCTTCTCTAGCAAGTTTTCATCTCATAGTAAAAGCCAAAGGCTCCTCCAGACACATCCCTACTCACTCTGGCTTCCCTGCCTACCAGGCACGTGCCTGCTTCCGGTACTTTGTGCTCCCCTTCCCTCTACCTGGAAAGGGCCTCCCTCAGATAGCCACATGGCTAGCTCTCTTACTTCCTTTTTAGAACTCATAGAAGAGGCTCTGACCACCTGAACCGGATAGCAACACTCCGTCCCAACACCATGTATTTCTTCCTTTGTTACCCCATAATTGTTGTTCTACATTAGCCCTTATCACTATCTAACATACTATGTTGTTACTTGTTTATTATCCAACCCTCTCCCCTAAAGGTTAAACTCCACTAGCGCAGGGGCTTCATCAGTCCCAAATGTAGATAAGAACCTGGCATCTTCAAGTGTTCACTAAATATTCAAGGTACAAATGAATGACAGCAGATGGAAAGGAGTCTTCTACTTTCCCAGCTGCCAGCTGATATGTATTCATGTTTAGGTGGAGGAGGAATGAGCACCTCTTTCTGAGGTGAAGTTCTCTCTTTGGCCTCAGACTCAGTTTCCTGCAATATTCTTTAAGTGGCACACAACTGGCCCTTCCTGCAGGTGGTCATCCACCGCATCTGCAGAGCTGATGGGTTAGGACAGAGCTCCTGGAGGAGCTGGGGTCACCTCAGCTGGTCACAGAAACACAGTCTGTTTCTAAGTGCGATGGTGCATAAAGATGGGAATAGCATTTCTAAACCTCCCCCATTTAGTGTGGTGGCCACCATCAGCTCTGGCGCTAGCAGTGGACTGACTAGATTTCAGTCTAATCTGATGCAGCCATGAGGGGTGGGATGTGCACTTCTGCCACATAACTGTGACAAGCTCGAAAGCAGTAGAATCGCTTCTCTCCCCTAAACTTGGTAAATTAGCTTTGGGGTATTCTCCCATGTCTCCACCCCCACTGTGAACCATGCACGATGTTCACAAATGCATCCTCTCTCATGACTGAAGCCTGTCAAAATAACTTTCTTCTCATTTAAATTTCACAGGAACATTCTTTATTTCAGTCAGTCAGAAAGGTGACTTTGGCAAGAGAATCACAGCTGACGGCAAATTAATGACTAAAAATGCTGTGATTAGTTGAGATTATAGGCTACAGAAGACTCGTCCGAGGATCACCACTGCCATCACACTGATGCTGGCAGCTGGCAGCCAAAGAAGAGGATGTGGCTCGGTTACAGTGGCCCTATAGAAATGAAAAGGAACCTGTTTGTGATGTAATGTTCAATTATATGCTAATTAATTGAAAGGATTTTTTTTTTTTTTTTACTGTTAACTTGCTTAGTCTAAACAAATCTCTCTCTCAAGGCCTCCCCTAACACACAGGTTTATTTTAATAGAACTTTAAGGCACAAGCTAAATGAAAAGTTGAAGGTAATTCCAGACCCCAAACCCAAACTATTTATTAACTGAAAAAAAAACAAACCATTGTTTAACCTTGAATTATTAATTCAAAGATTAACAAATGGATAAGTGACTCCATTTTGTAATTTACTTTGTATGAACAGACAAAACTTAATGGATATCCCAGTGCATACCAGGACTTGAGTTGATTTATAAGATAAAACTTTTCAATCAACTTATCAGAGAAGGGATAAAAATTAATATGAACAATAACAACGACAAAACTGTCTACCCAGATACTGAGTATCATTGTACACGCTTCCAGATTGCAGCTGCAAAGCAATACTGATTTCTGTAATCCCCAAAAATGACTTTTGCAGGGGGAAGATTGCAAATAAACGTCTATTTGCTTTAGGTGAGCTCCACTGAATCAGCCTTATTTGATTTTAGATCCTCCTAAGGGAAGAGATTTCAGGATTTCCTGGTTGTAAAATGGAAAAGAACATTTTGCTGAACTTGTATGACATCATCTAAAGCATTAAAAGGGCAGATAGTCCTGGGTTCCCTGCCTGTTTACCAAAGCTTCTTTACCTCCTTAATCCATTTTATTTTCAAATGTCAGAGTAGTCTGAAGCTTTTCCTACATTTACAGACTGCAGAAGCAGAGGAAATATTAGGATAAATCCTTTAACTTTCATGAAAGCTCTTAAATAATTAACAGATGGGCTTTTGGCACTGTTATCTATCACCATACAGATACTCTAACATATACCTTGTGAAGGCTAAACACAGTTCAACCGCAAAGGGCTTGAAGGCATCTCTCTTTCTTGAAAGTCAGTGAAACTGTTCTTTTGAGTACGTGCTTGAGTCACAGATAAAGAGAATTTTTAATCTGTGAAGGGGAATGTGACTAATATAATAGAATTTAGTTCATCAATTAAAATTAAAATACTATACAGTAAACAAAAATAGTAAGCACCCTCTTAGTTTTAAATACAATTTCTTTTCCAAACTCTACTTGGAAATACTCTTATATTATGGAAAGAAGAAAAAATGTAGCTGCCATAATATCATTTATAAAGATCAACAGGAAATGGTAACAAATTGTTTTTAAGTTTATATTATAAAAATGTTTCCCCACATATTTAAAATACTAGAGTCAAAGTGCCAAAACTAAAAATATTTAAAAGGTTTTACCCTAGGTATATACTCGACAAAACATTTCTTATAGTAATAAATTAATTTTTCTTTTTTATGCAAAACTTCTCAACCATAACTTCATGAAGAAATGTGAAGTGGTGTGAAAATAATCTTACCTCATATTCAAAGTCCTCTGTTCTGTCTGCATCAGCAGGCAAGCTGGAAAGATACTCATTGTCCTCATAAAATTCATGCTCCATCGGATGAAGAGAATGGCAGCTATGGGGAATGTAGTAATATGATAGGAATGGATCAGAAGGGTTGTTTTCAAGATTAACACTGATTTCAGAATTTCACTTTCGTTTTCTCTGCTTTGCAATAAGACCTGTACTGGTCTAGCCTTGAAAAGAACTACAGCTCAGAATAAGTAATTGCTTTTCTTTCTCTACCTCCATGAAGTCCATCAATTTGGTTTTCTGAAAGAATTCTGACATAAGGGCCCGTGGTCAGAGCTGCATTCTGTGAAGGCTGCTGTGAGATCTTTGACGGGCCGTGGTGCCTTATTGATACTCTGACCCTGCTATCATTCCACCAAATGGGGCGCGCTCCATACATGGGTGTGTGGCATTTGAGATCACAGCCTACCCAAAGGGGGGTATTTTGTAACAAAGTACTACCACTTTCATAATACACAGCCCCAAACTGTTTTTTGACATCAGTTTTCAAAGGATATATTTTTCAGGTTGTAAAACAGACATTGCCACTGTTCCTTAAGACCTCCTTCCTCATTCCCTCTCACAACCCACATTTTCCCCTTTTTGAAAAAGGGCCCGTGTACCGATGTTAAATAGCATTCATGGTGGTAACTCTATAGAAAGCTTTATATATAAGGCTTATATAAGCCGCAGGGTTCTATTATCTCTTTAGAAAATTCCTGGAGACAGCTGATTAAGTAAAGGAAATGTGAGGGATCCAGGCTACTGTACATAACTCTTATATATCCTTTAATTTTGGGAAAATGTTTTAAATAATTGATAGAAGTGCTTTCAAATTATATGCTATGAGAGAGAACATATATTGTACCACATGAAGGCTGAACATAGTCCCACAGCAAAGGGCACGAGGGCATCTCTATTTCTAAAAGTCCATGAAAAAGTTGAAGTGTAATTAACCAAGTTCACTGCAGGTGAGACCTCTAATCCCTGGCAGTGTGGACATTCTTGAAAGCCTAGAGTTTGTGGTATAAATTCGTTTTCTTATCAATAGTTGTAATAAGAGAGAAAACGACCTTGGTGCCTTCACACAGTCAGTGTACATATCCTGCCAGCCTCTCCTCACTGCTATCAGATCCGTGCAGGGTTGAGCAACGGGGTCCCAAATAACAGAAGCAGTACGTGCATCACCTTGCTTGCTGGTCCAACAGGCAAACCCCAATTGCTTAAATCTGGACTGGCTATGAAAAGCCCATTTGGGCCGGTAAAACATCAAAGCTTGATGTCTGGGGCATCTGACGTGTGTCCCTTGTCCTTCAGTTAGTAAGAAGGGAGCCCTGCCGGGAGGAACACTTTATTCATTCAATAAACATTGATTGTGTGTCTACCAGATACCAGGCCCTACGCCACATGCTAGAAGTATGTCGGTACACAAGGTCCAATTCTTGTCCTATGGATTGAGGAAAGTAGCAAAGTGGGAATTTTAAAATAGTGTGATAATTAAGGAGAAAATACAGAAGCCGTGAGAGTACATGGTGGGGATGGACCTACTGCAGCCCTAGGAAGTTTGCTAGAAGAGGTTGCCTCTGTGTTAGGGCCTGTAGGACTTAGGAAGAAAAGCACAGGACAGTGGGTAAAAGAGTGGACACTTACACATCTTTGGCTCAGAGGCCTGGCCCTGTCACTTCTTTGCTATGTGACCTTGGCCCAGTCACTTAACGTCAGTGACATGGATATGGTAATAATGTAATGAACTCCTTCAAATAGTTATTTTGAGGACTGAGAATAAATGTAAAACACTTGGAATATTACCTAAAATATGTTAAGTGAGCTAATAAACGTCAGCTATTACTTTTCATTCAAGGAAGTATTGATTGAATGGCTACTCAGTGTCAGCCTATGCTAATGAATATTTAAATACTTGTGTGCTTGTGTATGGTTTAGCTTACCCTCTAGAATACAAACTCTAGGAGATAGTGACTTTATTTTTGTTCTCAGTCTTATGCTCATTACCTATTCCAGTGTCTGACATAAGGAACTATTTAATAAGTAATGGATGAATGCATAAAGTCATAAGCAAGTCAGAGAGAGCCCGTGCCTTCCTGGAATTTGAGGTTTCAAGGAGTGGTTATCCAAAATGTGGTTACACATTTAATCTCCTAGGGGGATTTTTGAAAAATTGTAATGCCTGGGTCTCATTCTACAAAATTCTTATTTAATTGGCCTGAGGTGGGATTTGGACAATGAACTGTTATTACAGTTCCAAGTTCCTTTGTGATTCCAATGGATGCACACGGCCCACTGAAAGGCACTAACGGGCAGGAAAGGACGCGATCAGATCTGAGTTTTACAAAGTGGAAAGTGGATCAGTAGGCAATGAAAATGCAGTCTACAGAGACTATTGATCTCATAAATCAAACTCTCAATAATGTTTAAATATTTGTTTAAAAAGTCATAAAACAAAACATACTTCCAAGTTCAGGGCAAAACATACTTCCAAGACTATACAAGTAGGGTGAGTTGAATAAAATATCTTTAACTGCCTTTAAATTAGGTAAAAATTGTGAAGAAATATTCCTTTAATAGTTCCTTATTTCATAGCTCTATACTTATTCTCTGACAGTCAGAACCTTTTGTTTACATCTCACTATACTGGATAATTTCTTTTGTACTTTAATGAAATCAATTTCCTAGCTTCTCATTTAAAGAAGCAAAAAGCAAAAGAGACAGAGAGGTGTTCCACAGCGGAGAATACAGTACCAAAATGTCACTTCTGTGCCAGCCTTAATAAGATTTTTGGCAGCTTCAGTGAGAAAAGCTTTTTCCCTGACCGGTACTCTTGAGTAGCGTGAGGCTTTTGATGACCGAAAGTACAGAGATGAACTAATCAGGGCCAGAATTTTTCATTGCACCTCAGCAAGTCTGTTTCCTGAGGTGAAGCAACTGTGTAGGTCAGGGGAGGTAGCTTGCAGGGACAGCTGAGAACTAATTGGATGTAGACACAGTGGAGACATTTTCCAAACAGAACTGAGCACCTGTCTCCAAAATTGTCAGCTTGCTAGTGTGACTGATTCTTTGCAACACCTACTCTAAATGATGAATGAGAACAAATAGGGCTTTGGGAAAAGCGACAGCAAAAATACCTGTCTGAGAGCAGAAATGGACAGATGTCTGGCACGGGAGGGGTAGGTGGTCGAAGTTTGGCCAGGGCCATGATGTGTTCAAAGGTAATGTCTGTCTGGGTGCTGGCGTTCATGAGCTGCACTTCAGGGGCCGTTCCATAGATTGGTTTACTTAGAGGTGTGCGCCTCAGCACCTGAACCACAATGGGCTCCTTGGCGTTTCGAAAAGCTTCCACTGCCTCTTCATGGGTGGCCTTTGAGAGATCCTTCCCGTTGACCTGTGGAGATAAAAAGGACATTGCTCATCTCTGAGGAAAGAACAGAGGGGCTGTCATGACAGATTAATAAAAGGTCGAGAGGGGATGTTTAAACCAGCTCTGATAGGAATTTCGTAAAGGAATATTTAATCAGACATTGGCATTTGTTGAAATCTTCACCAACAGGAGGAAGTGAAGGAGATAAGGAAAACAATTACTTCTGGTAACTTTAGAAAGCACACCAGGAGAAAATGCTCACTAACTCTTCAGATAGGTATGAATGTTAAATATATACTTTTTAAAATGATTTATTAATCTCTTGGTGGGGTTATCAATATTTAATCAAAGTCTTCCTGGCTTAAAACCTATTTTTTTTTTTAGGATATTGTCAAATTTATTTCAAATTCATCATCTTTTTATCAAAGATCATGTTTTGTCCAAGATCATGTGCATCTTTTCCTAAATCCTTTCTATTCAAAGTGTGGTCTGTGGGCCAGCAGCATACGTGTCACCTAAGAGATTATTAGAAATGCAGAGAACCTGGCCTTGCAGACTCCTGAATCAGAACCGGCATTTTAACAACATCCCAGCTGATTTACATGATATGCACATGAAATATGCACATGAAAGGGACACTGCTCTAAAACACCTCTGAGTGAGAGTACTGTGTCCTTTGGATCCACCCTTACTTGTTTTAATTTACACCAATGGATGACACTCCAAGGTAGCCCTGGACAGAGGAGAGAGGGGTGACATTTGCTTTTGTCATCCATCACTGTCTATTAACAGGGCTAACTATTGGCACTGGGGGGAGAAAAATTATCCTTTTTTTGTGGTGAGACTCGCTCATGCCTGCTTATTAAGGGCTGCTGATGTTCCCAGCTTTGTGCACCCCAAACATCTGCACACTTTTCTGAACACACTATTGAGGGGCAGTACAGGCTGCTCTCAAATAGTTATCAACTTATTTCCCTAAAATGGGTCCAGATAACACAGTCTCTTAGTGGGAGTTTATATTTTAATGAAGGACTATGGAACCCTGAAACAGCTTCACAATTCTCACCCCAACGGAATCAATAATATTGGCTTTTGCATATAGGAAAATATACTTGGGAGCACAATACTGTACTCAAAACCCCTGAAATGATACCATTTCTAGACAACTAAGACACCCGCTTCTTGGTGAGGCTCAGTTGACAGCTATGTACCAGGAAATCCTTGGAGATCCCTGGAAAGAGGCAAAGGGAGTCACGGAGTTGCAGTCATAGAGTAATTGCTGACATTCAAATGAATACATTCTCTCTCCCTGACTAGACAAAGAATATGTGTGCTCAGAACGAGTGTGGGGCATTGTGGGGTAAATGATACAGTGCCAGGTAGAAATTGTCACATCATGTAGAGACAGGCTTAATGACCGAGAGGAGCTAATTTACTCAATGGGCCCTGAAAGAGTTAATGTGCCTTCAAAAATAGAACAATTATGTTTCCTCACCAGCAAAATATGTCCCAGTACAGTTTTTGGATCACTAGTAAGAAACTTCAGTTGGAGATCTGAATGGGTACCTGCTAGTGTGCACACATTCACCAATCTGTACATTCCCTCTCTGATTTTTCTCTCCATGGACTAAGCTTGAAAACTATCACCCAGTTTTCATTGGCACAAAATTGGAATGTCTTGGTGACTCTGGGCATACAGGAGTATGTAAACATAGGACACAGGCATCCAATCCTTGAGCTGTTGTCAATGACAAGGACTCTGGACTGAGGCCACCATGATCTTCCCTGAGGGCACGCAGGCAGCCAACGACAAGAGAAGTTTCAGACAGAAAAGCACAACCTAAAAGTTAGCTTCTCCTGTTCAGTATTGTTGTTCTGTTCTCTATGTTTCATGTTGTGGTCAGTATTTATAAACTCCAGGGTTATAGAAAGTGATGCAGCGGTAGGGAAGATTGCTTTGGCCATGATACAGAATTGCCTCTTTGTCCCCAGGAAGGGACACTTCATGGTGTCCCTTCCGTTTAGGGAATATCTGTTCCGGCAAAGAATTATACCCTTCCCTATCTGAAGAACTCTTGGTCTTTTCACCAACTATTTGAAACCTACTGAAACTATGGCAATAGGTTATCTTTTCCTATAAACTTTGCATTTAGAGTAATCCCTAACAGCAACAGAATGAAAGGAGGCAGTATCCTCTTAAAAGGAACTTCAAGCAATATCTGAGGGTAAAGGGAAAAGTACTTCATGGCCAGAGTTTCTTCCAGTCACACATGAAATCCAACTAATGCATGAATTGTGTGCCATTAGGTACTGAAAAGACAAATGCCATTATTCCATTTCTCCTTCAAGGTAGCTTGGTACCTTGCCTACATGTTAACCTAGTCTTGGTATTCATTTATTTCTTATTTGTTTTAGTGATCTTTAAAGCAAGAATAATTTTTAAAAAGTGAGTTTCTTATGGATAATGATCATTTATTTTATGTTCCTATGAGGTAAGCAGGACAATTTTTGCAAAATCCAGAAATATATAAAATACCTGCAGAAACATAAAAATTACTGAAGTGTTTTAGGCTGTGAGATCATTAGTTCTTACTGTAACAGTTAGTACAATACATGCAGACCACATTCGTGTTCATACTGCAAGATCAACAGCTATTGATTCTAAGACTTGTACATTCATTCATTTGCAATCGTGGCATTTATATGCAAATTTTACTTTTGGTTTTAAGGACAATCAAATACCATCTTAAACAGGGACAGTCAATGTAATCTCAAATATCTTATTTTTTTTCATTGGGGAATGCTCTTTTCTTCCCGTTATCATGTAGCTGACCTCTATTTTCATAAGCTATTTGATATCTCTCAAAGTAAAGAAGTCTGTGACCTTTAAAGGCTCTACCGCCGCACGTGATTCCTTAGAAAATGTAAGCACTGATAATACAAAACCCTTTTTTTTTTCTTTCACTTCACTTGAAGCTCATCAACATACTGTTAGCCTACTGAAAGGTTACTATTCTATAAATTATGCCTTTTACAACCTAGAAAAGGATAGCTGGAAGCGACATTACCATCAGGTATAGCTCCGAAGAATAACATTGAAAGAACATCGAAAGTTTTAATTCTAGAGGAAAATTGTTTAGTAACTTAGCAAATAAATTAATAGCCAGCCTTCATTTTTTTTCCAAATGGTGAGATCCTACACCAACAACAAGGTATTTTATATCTCATGGTGCCATATATTTATTTTCCATTGTATTCTCTTGCTCCCTCCTTCCTTTGCTTTTTTCTCCCCCCGTACTCCCTTGTCTCAGTTTTAAACATAGTTTTATATGGAGGACATATAACTTTTATGTGCTTTGTGAAATGACAGTAGAGATGGAGTGCCATCTATTAAAGGTATGCCATTTCATACAGGTAGTTTGGGGTGTAGATACAAACTCTCCTAGGTGCCCAGTAAAAGGATGGAAGCTCTTTTGCTAGATGAGTCCAGGGAAAGTCAACTTTTAGGAGGAGAAGAGGGTTGGGAGCAAAATTGGTGAGAGGAGACAAAAAGTAATTTGAAGATTAAAAATAAATACCTATGTATTATGAGCCTTGAGTTTGAGTTTAGATGCAGAAGAGTTTCAAGAAGGCTGGGAATGTGATTTAAGTACGGCATAGAGAAAGAGACTTTTTCTAAAGTAGCTGTTAAATAGAATGGGTGAGAGGTTACAGTGCCATAATCAACATAAGGAGTATGTGAGATAATACCTTCTATTACTATAACATCTGGCATTTTGACAACTGTGGCCAAAACTAGATTTGGTTCTGATGCTACCAAACAAGAGTATATAAATGAGAAGACTCAGGTGACGGATGCTTGGTAAGAGGCTGGCAGTCCCAGAGTGGGGGGGCTGGACTCTGGTATGGTGATTAAGCCACCAGACTTGATGCAAATAAGAAACCATGAGTATTACGCATAAAGAAGTTATCAGAATTGGCAACAGCATAAATGAGGGAAGGAAGATACCAATGATAGAAATTCTGGGATAAATAGAGGCATGTGGTTGTTCTCATACAAAAGTATAAGTGGGATTGAAAGCAAGTGGAAAGACAGCGCTATTATCACATTGTAAGATATATAAATGTTGAGTCACTCTATGTACACCTAAAACTAACATAATATTGTATACCAACTAAATAAAAATATATATAAATAAAAAATATAAATATAAATGAAAAATAGTAGAATTAATCATGTCAATCTTGACATGATTAAATAAAAATATATATAAATAAAAAATAGAATTAATCATGTCAATCTTGGGGCAGTTATAAGACATGATTAAGACTGTATTTATTAAAACACTTGTCACAGACCAACAGATGGTTGGTGAATTAAAAAAAGAATAAAACTGATCATGGGAAACCATTTTTTGAGGTCTTCCTCTTACCCCTGCATTTACCAACTCAGTTAAGCTAAAAAAAATACACATTTTTACAGATATGAAAAAATAAGTGTCTTACTTCTAAAATGTTACTATTTTCCATTATATTGATAGGGATAAGAGGATAGGGGTAAAGTAGGCACTTTTCAGCAATCAATGTAAAAGAAGGGTGAATGTATTTGTTGCGGCAGATGGACTAATTAATCCATAAGCAACTTCTGAATGTTAAGTGAAGAATATAGCTTTTCTTATGTAAAGCATATCACAGCGATGTTCGATGAATCTTCTGTTTAATGAACAACTTACCCTTTTGGATAAATTGCAAAATCTGGGCCACTTGTCAAGAACCTCCCCAGAGTGACTGGTGGCCTCAGCTTGAATATGAGCTGTTCGACTTGGATTATTCCTCCATATCCAGGACATGCAAAATTTTTTTGAGTATCAGAAAACGAACAGGCTTTCTTTTCCCTTTGAAGTGCAAATAAGTGCATGAATAACCAAGCCACCCTGGCAAGCTGCCATTTCTAGAGTCAGCTGTTTGGGAATGATGAGGATTTCCAAATCTATGTGCCTCTAATGAAAAAAAATGGGCTTTCAAGCATCTCTGCCTTTCATGGGGGAATACCTGTAAGAATATGCCATAGAAGAAGTATAGAACAACAAAGATTAGGTACAGTTGATATAGCTGAATTTCAAGTTGTTAATACGTAGAAAGCACTGAATATTGTTTTTTAATGATTACGAACTTCATTCATTGATTCATCCATTCATTTTTCAGCTTTATTGAGATACAGTTATTTAAACTGTATTACCATGAGTATTACGCATAAAGTGTGCAGCTCATGGTGATTTGATATAGGTATATATTGTGACAGAAATCCTATTATTTAGTTAATTAACACTTTCATCCCTCACATATTTACCTTTGGGGGAGCATTTAAGTTCTACTCTCTTAGCACATTTCAATTATATAATACAGTGTTATAGGTTATAGTCAGCATGTTTTATATTACATCCTCAGACTTGAGTATTGTTATTCTGGTTGGGCATGACAGTTTACAAACTCACCCACCCTTACACATAACTGTGAAATTTTGATTAAAGTTCCTCATGAATGTGGATCAAATTTTCTACAATATTTGGTAAGTAGGGCAGTATTTTCAAAACATGGAATAGTAATATTTTACAGAAGGAGAATTCTATTTAAATTGCTACTCAAATGTTTGGTACAAAAGGAATAAAAAATGATCTGAACCCTACATTTATTGAAACACTTGTCATATACAACCTTTAAATCAATGTTAAGGAATTTCAGCACATTTTTCCTAAACATTGATATGTTTGATTCTATGCAAACATCCATTATATAAATTGAATATAGCAAAGTATAAAAAATATTTCAAGTAAATAAAACCTCACAGAGTAGGAATTATGCAAGATTATATGAAGAACACCTAATCAGAGGTTGACTAAAATTAATTTTGATCTTTGAAAATGTTTTCAGTGAACAAAACTATCCTTAGTAGGTTAGTGATCATTATGTAATTTTAGAAAGTAAGAACATAAGAAATGTTAGAAAATGTTAGATTGAATTAAACCAAAAGTCTATGTAGTTCAGTGTTCTGCTTTTGACAGTGCTATTACCAAATTTTTAGAAAAAATATGGTAAATATCACATGTGATATAATGAGCAAGCTTATTCAAAAGTAATCCTGGGGCTCCTTCTGGGTTGACTGGACAGGGAGGGACCTGTGGCTTCATTTCCCTGGTGTGTTGGAGGGAGCGTGTGGTAGCTCCCCTGGAATCCAGGTTCCCCAGGGGAAGGGCAAATAGAAATAACTGACTTCTAGCCCAGACAGCCTGCACCTCCAGTAATCTGTGTCCCTGCAGACGATGTTTCCATAGGAAGAGAGAGCAGCAGCAGCAGCAGCGGGATGGGATCCTCCCCCACCGTCCCTGGAATATAAGACCCGCTGCATACGCAACAGTTTCAAGCTCCTGACATGACTGTGTTGCTGACTCCTGACTTGTATGTTTTCTCATTAAAGACCATTCTCTAACCTGTAACTTCCAAACTTGTGGGATTTGCTCTTATTAACCATGTGCAACATAATACATATTTGCAACTTAGAGAATTGTATATATTAAAAAGGCTTATATGTACAACAGTAAGGAACTGAAGACTTCCAGTAAAGCAATGAAATAATTAGACAACTTATTATTCCATTTAGTTAACTGATGGTGACACTGAGGTCACCACAGTAGGACAGTAAGCCGCTTCTTCCTCTTTTTCACAGGGCACTTTGATGGTATAGGATTCCCAAAAGTAAACCAGACTTATCTTCAACTGTTCTTACTAAGATGTTATAGACCCATTATTTGTAATCTGTCAAAACTGTTCTTGAGTGAATTTATAATTTTGATTATAGGAAATCTTGGGGATGCATCTTTCATGATTGCTTATTTGTCCTATTTTCTTTTCTTATTTTTGGGGGTCCCTTCTTCTGTATTTTCTATTTCTTTTCTTCTTCCCACTGGCACCCTTCTTGCCCCCTAACCTTTTCCATTGGGAATTTAACAAATTTGAGAAGTGTTTATCTATATAAATTATTTCTGTTATTAAGGAACAGGTTACGATATATTTTGATTCTTACTAAGGGAAATAAAAAATATACAACATAGTTTCATTTACCTCTTTGTATATAAATTTATTTCCCCTCGCCTTAATAAAAGGTATGGCAGTTTCTCTTCTTTGGCACATGAGCTGGTGGCTCCCGGCTCATCCCCAGATCTACAGTCCACTCTTCTCCATGCAGCTCTGTGCCTGCGGATGCTGACCAATGTACCTTGCATCATAGGCTTCCTGCTTTATGCCTTTCGTTTGGTACAGCCAATGGTAAGAGAGCTCGTATTCTGTGCCTCTCCCCAGCCCCCTCCCACCTGGCTTTCAGGATGCCACTTCTTACTAGGTTCACACCCCTCTCTCATCTGTCCCTTTCTGAACTGTGGGTAGCAAGGACGTCTCTTTCTGTTGTTATTCCCTATGTTCTTCCTCTTAACTCTGCTCACACCTAAGTTGTTCCATCATTAAACTGTCTTTAACCCCCTGAGTGTGCCTTCCATTTCCTTCTGGGACCCTGCCTGGTACAACTAGTTGTGAAATTCCTTTGATTTAAACAACAACAACAAAAATATGAAGGTTATCATCTTTACAAACTAATTTCACTATAAAAATTAGTTGCATCAAAAATAAAATTACTTCCAGTTTCTGGAATTTAGCAAAAGTAACAAATTTTTAAGGGAGAACTAAAATATAACTTTTATTGAGATCATATAGCAAATTTTAAGTGTTCAGATATTTGATATATATATATATATATAGATATACATATATATCTATATATATAGCTATTTTATAGAGTATCTCCCAATTTGCCTTTGTCTAATGTTCCTTTTGATTAGGTTCAGGTTATTTTTTTTGGCAAGAATGCTTAGAAGTGGTGTTGTATCCTATGAGAAAACTAGTACCATAGATTTACCCATTACTGGTGGTGTTAACCTTTATGTTGAGAGAGAGAGAGAGAGAGGATGAGAGAATGAGAATGAATAAAAGCTTGAGGACTCTAAATAAATGGTATGTGAGAATTCTTTGTAGTATTTATGCAACTTTTAATAAGTCTGAAATTGTCAAAATAAAATGTTTCAAATTATTGTCATGTTTGTTGTTAGCAAAGAACAGATTTGTGTTATAATCATTTAGAAATAATACTACTAAGGAATTGACAGATACAAAGTTTCCTCAGAGTGTGTTTCTGCATTTGCATACCTCTAGAGAAACAAATTTCTACTCTGCACTGATGTCTTTTTTTCATGTGTGGGAGCCCACACACACATCCCTACAGCAAGTATCACCAACTTTATCATTGTCATAACAATTCATCTTCTGAATATCACCTGAAATCCTGTTCTCCTCCAAGCTGAGCTATTTAAAAAGATAGATGGCTGCCTTCTGGCTAATTGTGGGAGTTCTTTCATTACTATAAAAAGACTTTGTATATATCAAGTGACTCTATAAGCAGTGAATAATGACTTGAAGTCTTTGGAGAGTCCACCGATAAAATGGGAGGATAACAACTACTTACTGACCTTTTACTTCCTAAGATAATACTAAGCTGATGTAACTGATTATTAATAAACTTATCCATTGAGTTTTGACATATCAAATCCAAGTATGTTAAACTTAATGAGAAAATCTCAGGGAGACAAAATTTTCTGCACCAAGCCTAAGGGTGTAATGACATAAGGCATATATGGGACAAACACTGTTAAACACAAATTGTTTCACTTGAAAGAGACTTCATTGTAATTAAGCAACCAGGTTTTCTTTAAAAAATTACTATAAATAGTATTAGTAACTGAGGACTTTGACAGAGCTATTTATCTTTCATAGCCACTGAGCGAGAAGAAATGTGCTCTTAGCCCCTGGACAAGATCTCTTCCTCCCATTTTTGTTACAAAAGCCTATATGAATATCAAGAACATAAACTAGGGTTCTAACCACACAACACAGTGCCAAAGAAGTGCTAAAAATAACTATCTGTTACTGGAAGGAATAAAAGTGTTCCCCATAGTTACTAATAAGAGACTGTGAGATGGTGAATTATTTGTAACCGGGCATCTGTCCTAACAACATCAATGAGGCTGACGACATCTTCACCAGAAGCTGCCTGTACCCCATCTGTAAGTGATCTCACACTTCACGGTTTAAATACTTCTAGGAGAAAGACATTAAGTGATAGGGAACTGTTTTGTTTGGTGCTGAAGTTTAAGGGCCCCAGAACATGTGTCACATACTTGACAGTAAGTGTTAAATAAATTTTCATATATTTCTCTATCAAGAGCCACATTAAAATAAATGCAATTGGACTTTTCATTACAGTTATCTGTGTTTACATGCCAACTGTGTTTCTTTCACTGCCCGGTTCCAATTTGTAACCCAGCTACTCACATTACTCCTTTTACTTAAAAAAGTTGCATAAATGATTTGAGTGGCAAGCAAAGGCATCAAGTGCTCTGCTTGTAAGCCTTCCCTCCACTATCATTCAATATTTTAGTATAAAAGAACATGAATGTGGGGATCATCTACAACTGGGGTCTCCACACAGTTCTCAATATTAACTGTGAGCCCGTAAGTCAGTTATTTAAACCCACTAAGCCTCACTTTCTTCAGGAAAAGATAACACTTGTTCACAGAGTTGTGGATTGTGTCACACAAATAACACAACTAAGGCAGCTAACAGAGTTCTCTGATGAATTTATCCATGTTTTCTTCCTTCCCCTCCTTCCTGAGGAACCCTTAGAGACAGAGACTAGACAATTCTCTGGGGATACAAGTTGATACCTGTTCTTACAGTGCTGGCAGTGACAATGACAATAATACCAGCTAGTGCTGAGTGAGCTTTCGCAAAATGCCAGAAGCTGAGCAAAGCCTTGACTTATATGACCTCAATCACAGTCAAGAACAATTCATGAGGAAAGAATTTTATCCCCACTTGATAAAAGGAGGCTGAGGGTTGGAAGGTGAAATAGGTGGAACAAGGAAAGGGACCTGCTCTCAGTATCCTCTAGGGAAAAACAACATATACACCTATAATTGTAAGCGAACTTATAAAGGCTGAAATAAAGGTACTAAGAGAGTTCTGTGGGAGCACAAAGGAACTGTTGCCTGGGGCTATTGAGATTTGAATCCAGGATATGACATTTCAGGGGGGTCTAAAAAGATGGAAGAGTTTCATAAATGGTAAAGACAGGAGAAAGGAAAGGAATCCCAAGTAAAGTCTTAAAAGAGCAAGTGTTCTGAGAACCAGCGAGAGATCCGGTGGGACAGAGGATGGAGGGATCCGGCTAAGTGCTGGGCGAAGAGGCTGGAAAGGAGGCTTTGATACAGGTTCCGATGTTCTCAGTAGGCCATGGTAACGTATTTGTTTTAAATAACACCTTTTATCTGAAAAGTAGCATGATTTCATTTATATTTGGGAAGATAACTCTGAAGGCTGTGGCAAGAAGTAGCTGAATGGAAGCAGGAAAATCATTGAGGAAGTTAGTAGGGAAAAATGATCAGGGCCTGGATCGAGACAGAGACAGCATGTTGGTCCAATTGGAAGAGGATGGAGAGGGTTCTAAGTGGTATTTTGGTGTTTTCATTAATATGGATTTCAGTGGGATCTGTCAGATTGGCATATTTTCTGTAACAGCCTAACTGCAGTTCTCTTTCTATTAAATAAATATTGTGCAGAGATACAAGTTATAGAAGTTGAATTTTAAGTATAAAGTATAAAGATGTAAAGGCATTCTAAGTAGATGTTGCCCATCCCCTGTAGATTTATATTTTCAGTGATGATTTTAGGAATCAAAAACTATTACTTCTTTCAATGTTCAGAAACTCTGCCTCTCTGGTTAGCACCTACCTAACCAAGGAGCATCTGTCTCACCATAAAAACACACACTCTCTCTCTTTCTCTTACACACACATACAAAACACACACTCATATACATACACTTTTATACTTTCTATGATCCACATCAATCATTTATTGATTTGTGTGGGATATAAACTTAGAAAGGTATTTTACCCCAGTGAACATATAATTTTAGAACATGAGGAACACAAGAAAGTAGAACTTGCATAATACAGGGTCCAGCACAAATAATGCCCCTTTTAATTATAAAATCTTTTATTACAAATTCATAAGCGTGTAATTCTATAACATAACAATATCATACTTAAGCACATCATATGATATTTTATGTGAAATGTTCAAATTAAAACTGTAAATTATTACCCTACCAACAACACTCATGCAGGCATTACTTCTGCCGGACCCTGTATTTAACTCTCTCTTTCAACACCTGTTGCCTCATGCCTAGATCTAACCTAGTGCCTAGAAGATGAAAGGTATTTCATACAGTTTGAAAGGACAGGACAAAATCTGAACAAACAGCCATCATACGCTAGGAGACGTGGTAGGTTTAAATCATTGTAACAAGCATTCTGACACTCGTTGAGCTGAGTGCACAACATGAAACTGAGGGGAAAAGGCCAAGCCTTGAGTTACTCACAAGCTTTTATATCCACAATTAAAACCACCTAAATCTGTGCACATAACCTTCTTAACACCATGCTTCCAACTTCCTCAAATTCATAGGTTTTGAAAAAAATTTTTGTTCTCTATTTATAAAAATATAGACTGCTACATAACTGAAAAGGTGAAATTAAAGCATTTAAAAGAGCTACTAATATTACTTTATCCAAAATAATTGAAATCTGCCCCAGTAATTCATTGATTCAATTGTCTCTAAGTGTACCTTGAAATGCATAATAAAGATAATAAAATTTGTTGAGTGTCTACTATGTGTCACATGATCTACCTGGTACTATCTGCTACTAGAGGTACAGAAATTACTATCATACCCATCCTACAGATAAAGAAACTACATCTTAACAGCTTAGCAACTTATTCAAGATCACACAACTGCTAAGTGAAAAAAAAAACAACACTAAGATCTTTCTACAAATTCCTATTAATTCTTCTTTTAAACATCAATTTGTATTTCAGCATAGAAACTCTAAAAATGAGATTGGTGGGAAATTCATCGTTCTATTTTCTGTTATTAAATTGTTTATATAATTATAATTAAGTAGTGAATCAACTGTGGGCATTCATGAGTATGAATAAGTGTCTTAACTTGTGTACCCAGGACAAGAATATTCCAGTTGAAAAATGTTCCTGTAAGATGAATAAGTTAGGCAAGCTATCCAATAGCCTCCCTCAGTTCTAAAAATATATTTTTAAAAAGTATACATAAGCATGAATAAGCTCTTTTTTTTAATACAACCCCTGAAGTTACTTAAACTTCAGTAAAGGAACCCAACCACCACACACACCTTTATTTTCTATAAGCAAATCAGGCAAAGCTCAGAGTATAAGGTGACTCAAAGACATGACAATCTCTTATTGAACTTTACCTTAAGATTTCCAGTTCAAGGCCCACCCTTGCCCATATGTACCCTTATATTGTTTCTGCTGAGATGAGGTGGAAGTTCCTAAGAAGAAAGGACCACTTGGCTTCTCTCATGCTTTTACTTTAATGGACAGTGTCCCAGTGAAGGGTTCAAACAAAAAGAACTTCTTCCAAACAGCAGCTGGACTGTGTGGAGGGTTGCAACCTACTCAAGGCTCTTGGTTTATCGGAGTGCATGCATGTAAGAGTAGACACTAGTATTCAGGGACTCTATCTGAAAACTGTTTTACATGCCTCTATGTCTCCATTGGGAAGCAAATAAGACAGAGCAACAGAGCTAGTGTAACTCCACAGATGGAGCCATCATATTCTTAATTAAATTTGCCACAAACATTTTTCTATACAAATACTATTAATTTCACTTCACTTTGTTTGGAAGAATGGAAGAGAGGGGCAGATTTTTATAAATTTAGTTCCTTAAAACAATTACCATCTGTATGCTTTGGAAATAGTTTTCAGCAGATAAAAACCATCATGCCAAGGCCTGGTAAAAGCTCTTCATTGTTGCATGTCTGCACAGATTACCTTGCATCTTCGATGATTTTATGTACATTTAATCACTAAAGATTAATTACATGGCATACGGAAATCAGTGAAATACTGAAGAGATAACTTCACTTTAAGTGCACATGCAGCTAACTTGTGGCTTTTTAAAAACAATTTTAATTAAAACTACTAGAAGAATCATTGGGCTGAAAATATTAGGAGCTCTGGGATGGATGAGCTTAGCATAGCTAATTAATTGTATATTTAATCACAGCAGCCTTTGGCTGTAATTAATAATCTATTTTCCTTTGGTAATAAATATTGTAGTTCTGTAAAACAGAATTTATAATTTCCAGAATGCCATATGCACAGAAGAATAGGACAGAAATCAAGCATTTCCACACCAGCTTTTGAGCCGAGTTTGATTTTGGTTATTTAGAGAGGATGTTTTCTATATCTTTCATTCATTTTAAATGTCATCTCACAGTGGCAGCTTACAAATAGCTATCCTAGAGTGACTTAGACATTTCAAAGGTGTAAAGAATAATCCAAATGGAGTGACTAGTAGAATGCTAAGTGCAGTCTGATTTTTCTTGCACCATAAAAATCTTATTGAGAACTTTAGGTAGCTCTATCTTAATGTGAATGCTAGGGTGGTGAGATTCTGCACTCAACAGTTCCTTCCGTTTGTTTCCTTTTAATGGCAGAGTGAGACTCTGAGATTTCCACCACCTGCAGCCTGGCAAATGCTCAAATCACACAGCCAAGTTTAAACACCCTCTTTCTTATGATAGAGCTTTTACTCTGAGTGCCAAGTATGTACACACATACACACACCCCTACCCATCCCCTTTTTGCTCTTCAAGAATCAATGCTAAACATAGCACATTTAATTCTTAGGACCCTGTCATTAATTTCTGGGAGAGAAACTCTCTTTTGGAAGGTTGTCGTATGCTTTTCACATGAGCTGAGCTTTTTTCTTATTGCAAGAGAGATTTAAATTCCAAAAGTTTTGCATATGAAGGAGATATATATTAATCTTAGAGGATAGGGTTTTTGCTCTATTCTAAAGCTATGTTAATATGAGAAATTTAATTAAATATCAGTTTGCCATTAGCATTTTATATTTTTAAGATCTTTACAGTGATGTGTAGGAGTTACAGGTTGTTGAATAAATAAAGCTCTAGTTTAAAAGAATCTTTTAAGATCATGGAGAACACACATTTTTGTATGCATCTGACACAATTGCTTGATACGCTAATCAATTCATAGATTAAGTTCTGCTTTTCTGGGGGTTATGTGGTTCTTCATATGAATATGTATGAAAAACAGATATGAATTAGGTTATTAAAATTATATCACATAAAAGTATTTTTATTCAGTCTATGCTAAGCATTATTAAAGGTCTAAAAATGAGACAAAGAACAGAATAAAATATGGTGGTAAAAATTTGCAAGTTTCCTGAAGGCCACCATTAATATCATATGACCAAAAGTAGTTTTTATAAAATACCAGGGCTTAATCAGTTAACATGCATTTCCAATGAGAATAAAAGTATCAGAGACAATTATTTAAAAATTGCAGGAGTCTTTTCTTTTTAGAACTGTGCCTAGTTAACAACTCCTGACACAGGCTCTCCCAGCGTCCCACTAAAATCCCCTAGGAAAGCAAAGGGAAAAGAAAGAACATTTGCCTGGACAGTGAAAGGCAGCCTTCACAGTTACTTTACTTGTCACAATTTTCACAGATTTTTCACTTACTGATCAAACCAAAATAACAATTAGACAACTTTCTCTGAGGAGTCGTGATATTGGGATGACATGGGCATGTGCAGTGTATGTGAGTGTGTCTGTGTATGTGTGTCAGTGTATATGTATGTGAGCATGTGTGCATACATATGCATGTGCATGTATGTGAGCATCAGTGCACATGTGAGTGTATCTGTGAGGGTGTATGTGCATACATATGTGTGTGAGTGTATATGTGTATATGTGTGTGAGTGTATATGTGTATATTTGTGTGAGTGTGTGAATGTATGTGCATGATTCAATAGGTACCCAATGGATACTCAGGTAAGTAAAGTAGCAGATATGCTGTCATTCTGTAGGAAACCTGGCAGTGTCTGTGCTCTCCCTGAAATATCTGTGCTCCTCACAGTACAAGAGTTTGTTCTGCCCTGTCATGTTGCAACCCTTAGAAAATTATTTTAATATGTCAGACCTGAGGGTAAGCACTGTTGGAATTGGGAAGATGGATTTTGAGAGACTAGATCTGGAACCAATAGATAGCTGGTGGCAATTTATTGACATGTAAAGGAGATTTGCATAGTAGAAGTTCAAAGAAGAGGATCTGAGAGGTGGGATATCCCTGAGAGAGGACAGTCTATGGACTCAGGTGAAGTCATGAGATGATGCTAAATGGGGGTTTCACTTCTTTCTTGGACTTTGAAGAGATGCCACATTTAAATTTATTCTTCATTTTAACTGTGCTCCTTCTTAGCTATTTTCTTTAGTTTGCTGGAAAACTTCTCATCATAGGAAGGGAATAGTTGGAAGAGGAAAGAATGAGAGCAAGAGAGTGAGAGCAACAGGCAGACAGACAGAGAGAGATGCCTTAGCCACACTTGGCCCTTAAGTTCAATATTGTACATGACATCCTTGTAGACAAGAAAGAATTGTGGACACAGAGAAAGTACTATATGGAGAATCTAGGTTGCTTAAATGGCCTGCCTGGTTTCAGGAACAGCAGGCCTGCCAATAGGTGAGAAGGCCCCAAGGTTGGGAAGCCTTGGGAAAACAGGTCACTGAGGAGATGAAACCTGTCCCCCTGGCAGGGGTGCAGCCCCTGCCTCCCTCACACCACCTTGCTTGGCCTTGGGCAATGGCTGGTAGTCAATGATGGGTAAGATCCCTCAATGGAAGGGACAACCTAAGACAGGCACAGCTGTGGCCATCAGGAAAAAACTTGGGGGACACAAAGAAAGGGCAAAAAGACCCGCTCCCCTCGGATCAGCTTGGATATGGCCAGGGTCCTCATTCTGTCCCAAAGAAATTTCCTTATCTCTTGGTGGCTCCTTCCCCCCTCTTGGATCAGGCTTGAAACAGTACTGGAGACAGTCCTAAACTGGATCTGGTGGTTCCCAGGGGAAATCAGGCCTAGAAGTAAATTCTTTAAAGCATGCTTTGTTTTTCCCTCAAAAGCTATGATAACCAGCTCACGCTGGGAAGAAAATTTACACTATTCACGAACCCTAACCCTAAACTCTTTGGAGCTATTATGTTTACTACGTTCTCATGTTTACTAGTCTCCTCTCAGACCCATGTTAATCAGTGTGTTCCTGCCATTTGTTTTTTTCAAAACATCATCTATTCCCTGTAAACATTAACATACTGCTGTAATGAGATCACCTGTACATTCCTATTACCTATCCCCACTGATAACTTCTTCAATAAAAGCCTTTGGAAAGGGGCTTGGGTGCCTTCTCCATAAGAGGGAAGAGCCATGCATCCTCTCCTGGCAGACAGAGAAGGGGGGGTGTTTGTGACAACTCCTGTTTATTCCCCGCATCCATGACAACCCCAGGACGGGCTTTGCAAGATCAGAGCCCATGCTCCCAGCTCAGCTGGCCATGGACAGAGACTCTCAGATCCTGGAGCCATGTGCTCCCTCCCACAGACTTCAGAGTGATCACTTTCATTTTTTGAATTTTGATATCCTTCTCTATGCATAGGGGATAATAATGTTGATCTCTAAAAGTTGTTATGAAGAAGTCATGAGAAAATACAGAAAAAGTAATCAATATTGAGATAGAATAGAAATTTAACAAAAATATGGAAATTATTTATAATATTTTATTAGGTATGTGGCATTTAAAAGGGTTCTCTATTCAATGTTTATCAGTGAGTGATAATTATGCCATGTTTAGAAATCCTGAGAAAGAACGATTGTGATATTTTTGGGTAGTACAAATTTGAAGAAGTAAAATGTTATGTACAAGAGGAGCATTGGATTTGTGGTAAGAGGACTTGAATCCCAATTCTAGATCATTGTTTCTAATGAGGACCTAGGAAATTAACTCAGTTCTGGAAACCTAAGTTCATAAAAAGTTTCAAATACATGTGAAGTCATTACAGATAGGGAGAGTTAAATCTTGTGCAATCTATTTAGCAATTTATACATTAATTGCTTCATCAACATTTATCTCACTGCTCACAGGATATTAAAGTATTATCCACATCTTGAATAAGAGGTAAATATTGGTTTAATTGATTTTTTTACCAAGGTCACACAAGTGGTAAAGCTGGGATTAAAAGCTTTGACTAGCTCTCAGAATTCTTGTTATCCCACCATTAAGACATACTCCAACCTGTTACTTGGATTATTTAATTAACCACTGTACAGGATATAGAAAATGGTTGTTAATTTAAATCCAAATATTTTGTTCTCAGGAAAAAAAGCTTATTAAGAAAGGCAATAATAACAAGAAGAGTCTATTATTGCTTTTCAAGTTCTCATAAATACATTTGAGTTAACTAAAAACCAGGGCTTATAACCATTGGCCAAACTTGGCCTACGTGAAATACTCAGTTTGGTACTTTTTATAAAGCTGAGGATTATGGGTAATTTGTGTCACCATTAAATTTTTACAAATTCCCTAGACTTATCAAATGACACCTTCACAGAATAAGAGCTCTACACTGAAGAGGAAGAACGAAAAACCTCAGTAAAATATCCAAAATTTATAAAGTCTCTCAAAATAAAATGAAACAACATAAACTTAGTTTAGATAAGGGGGAGGTGACTTGCTGTCATCGCTTAAATTGGACACTGTGTGTAAATTGCTGAGATTCTAAACATGGAGGTAAGTTCTAGTCACATCTCCTGCTTTATTACCCCCACAATTGCTCTAATACAGGATGCACGCAGACTGCTGGTGGAAATGACTTCCTAAGTGACTGTAATGCTGAATTCCATGATATCCTTTGGGCTAGGCTTTCTTTACCATGGCACTATTGACATTTTAAGCGGGATCATTTTTTGTTGTGGGAGACTGTCATGTGCATTGGTTATGTTGAGCTGCATCTCTGGCCTCTACCCATTTGATGCCAGTAGCTTCCTCTAAAAAAATACACACACACAACCACCATTTATGACAACCAAAAAAGTTTCTGGACATGGCCAAATGTCTCCTCGAGTATCAGGTCACACCCAGTTAGAACCACTGTTTTAGGCTTCATTTGTGTGTGTGTGATTTTTAAAAATTAAATGTCGCTGACATACAATATTATATTAGTTTCAGGTGTATAACATAGTGATTCAACCTTTATATATCTTATTATGTGATCACCACAATAAGTCTAGTAATGACCTGTCACCATATAAAATTATTATGATACCATTGACTATATTCCCTGTGCTGTACATTACATTCCTGTGAGTTAAGAGTTACAAACTTCCGGCTACAAAATAAATCATAGGCTTCATTTTAATGACATTTCACTTCATTAAGGTCGAAGAATGGTGTTCTAACAGAGACCTGGTTTTATTTTAAGAGCATTTGAACAATGAATAACATAGAAGTTGAAGAACAAAAATTAATTTCTATTTCATGTATTATTTTAAAACTATTATATATCATCATATTTTAAGGGAAAACTGACCTAAACTTATCTGAATAAAACAGCAAACAATATTACTTAACAGGGTCCCTTCTTTCTTTCTCTCTTTCTTTCTCTCTTCCTTTCTTTCTTTCTCTCCTCCTTTCTTCTCTCTTTCTTTCTTTCTTTCTTTCTTTCTTTCTTTCTTTCTTTCTTTCTTTCTTTCTTTCTTTCTTTCTTTCTCTCCTTTTCTTTCTTTCTTTCTTTCTTTCTTTCTTTCTTTCTTTCTTTCTTTCTTTCTTTTTTTTTCATTTATTTATTTATTGCCAATCAGGAAAAGTTAAGAGTGATTGTCAGGCTTTCTCTACCATGAAGTTATCCTGATGTAGAAATCCAGAAGCTGTCACTTGTCTATCTGGTACTCTGTGTCAGAGTCTTTGAGCTATCGTGAAAATGGTGAAATCATACTTTGTTGGTGATAGCCATAGGATTGAGAAGAAAAGGATATATGGGTTTCCAGATGATCTGTTGCTTGGTTATTCTAATAAATATTGTGTTTCATTAATTTTTTCTTGTAGACTTTATTTTGTATTTTTTATTCAATTTATAATTTCCTCCAAGCTTACCTAAATTTTCCATATCCTTCTCAAGTGGTGAAGCCTATATGTGGCTGTAATATGCACCCTAATAAATAATAGCTTAAATATTATAAATATGAATTCAAAATTATTTTAAATTCCATATGCTCTTTCTAGAAATATGCCACTCTATGTTGATTATCTGAACACTTCATTGCATTGCTGACTTGGAACAGGATTTAGGATGCTGAATAAAGGAGTGTGGAAAGGATGACAAAATGTACTTTTATAGCACAAAATGGCTGTGACACATCACCAGATTAACAACAATCCCTTGTAACATTTGTTCTGGAAACAGTACTTAACTATTTGGAGCTCTTGACATGACTGCATACTGTTATTTTGGATGCTGATGAAAAGTAATATAGCAGGCTCATATCTTATTCATTCATTCATATATAATGCATTTCTCTCTAGATTTAAGAAGGGTGCATACATATGTATTTTCTAAAAGGCTATAAAAGTCAATTATTCTGTTTACCCAACAAGGAACTACTTTCTCAACTTTAGAACTCCAATTTGAGAAAACACTCACCCCTTAGCTAAGCAGGCATTTTCCATCTTCCCTCATTAGCGTGGTTGAGCATGACACAAAAAAATGTGATCAAGTGTGACAAAATCTGTGCTTCATCTACACTGGTTGCTCCACTTTAATTTTAATTGCTAGATATCAAAGCTTGACATGTTTCTACTGCATGTCTAGAGACAAGCCTTATGCATTAAAGAACTTTTTTGGTAAATAACCAAACATGTAAATATATATTTTGCATAATTAGCTGATTTTTGGAAACCAGCATATTTATAGAGTTCACAATATACATGAGTTTTCTAATGCATAAAGTTTAGGTTCCCTGCTTACAGTATTTCAAGTTCTAGACTTATTTAGAGTTGGTTAAAGTAGAATAAAGGCAAATAATGTTGTTAAAACTCAAAGCTAATGATTATAAAATTTAATTAGATGTTGAGACCTTCCTAGTGAGCAATGTTATACTTCTGTCAAAGCACTAGGACTACTTAATTGAAATACAAAATTAGAAAATAATTTTCCTGAGTCTGAGATTAGTTTCCTCTTCCTTTTTCTTCTTTCAATTTTCATTCATGAATAAAGAGAGAGAGAGAGAGAGAGAGAGCAATTACTGAAACAGCAGCCATGTGCCAGACAATTTTAGGCATTGGGGTAATATAAGTGAATAAGCAGTCAGAAAAAATCCCTGACCTCATAAAATTTACATTTTAGGGAGGCAAACAGACAATAAATACTTCATTTATTTGTTAAGTACTATGAAGAAAATAGAGGGGGATTAAGAGTGGGGAAGGGGTGTTATAATTTTTCTTTTTGTCAGTGTAGGTCTCTCTGAGAAGGTAGAAAACATTTGAGCAAAGGTCTACCTAAGGGATGAGGGACTGCTCATATGTCTATTTGGAGGAAACCAAGGAGAGAAACAACTATTGCAAAGGCTCAGACATGGAAGTGTTCTGTGCATTTAGGACAACAGGGAGGAAAAGGGACTGAAGAAGACTGACCAGGGGACAGGAGAGATTGAGAAACTCCGAGTAACCAGGCACCTGCCAGGCCATTATATGGCTGGGCTTTGACCCTCAGTTGTCTTTCCAAGGGAACTTTCCCCACTTTACCTTCTTTGGTTTGTTTTCCCTACTTTCATTCTTTACTCTCTAATCTTAGTCATTCTCCCTCCTCCTTTTCTGACATGGCCCATATCATATCCCCCAATTTGTTGTCATGCTATTGCCATTTCTCTACCAATCTCCAGGTAGACAGTCCACACAGGCAGTGACACCTTACCCATGGAGTTCTTACTCTGTTTCGAATGTGATACATCAGATACAAACTCATGCCACTGAACGTTCGCAATAGATTGGGCATTATTGCTGTACCTATTTTTTATATAAGAAAAGAGAGAAAGGTTACATATTTCTGTTTATGTTGCATAAAAGAAGACTTATAAGCAATGGGATTTGAACCCCAGTTGAGTTGACCCCAAATCTAAGACTTTTATCCATCAAGTTATATTGTTTTCTGGTTTGTCTATTCCCAATGCAGGGGTAATAAAGGAAAGAATAAACAAATGGGACTTCCTCAAAATAAGAAGCTTCTGCACGGCTAAAGAAAACATCAGCAAATGAAAAGGGAACCAACCATATGGGAAAATATATTTCCCAACGATGCCTCAGACAAGGGTTTGAGCTCCAAAATACATAAAGAACTCACATGACTCCACTCCAGGAACACAAGCAATCCAATTAAAAAATGGACAAAGGACCTGAACAGGCAGTTCTCCAAGGAGGACATGCACAGGGCCCAGAGACACATAGGATGCTCAGCATCATTAGCCATCAGAGACTTGCAAATTAAAACCACAATGAGATACCACTTCACACCTGTCAGAATGGCCATCATAAACAAATCAAAACACAAGTGCTGGCAAAGCTGTGGAGAACAGGGAACCCTAGTGCACTGTTGGTGGAAATGCAGACTGGTACAGCCACTGTGGAAAACGGTTTGGAATTTCCTCAAAAAGCTAAAGATGGATCTGCCTTTTGACCCAGCAATTCCACTGCTGGGATTATACCCTAAGAATCCTGAAGCACCAATTCAAGAGAACCTATGCATACCAATGGTGATAGCAGCACAATTTACAACAGCCAAGTGTTGGAAGCAACCTAAGCACCCAACAGTAAGTAAGTGGGTGGATCAAAAAGCTATGGTACATTTACACAATGGAATACTACGCAGCAGAAAGAAAGGAGCTCCTACCCTTCGTGACAGCATGGATGGAACTGGAGAGCATTATGCTAAGAGAAATAAGCCAGGCAGTGAAAGACAAACACCATATGATCTCACCTGTAAGTGCAACCTAATCAACAAAACAAACAAGCAAGCAAAATATAACCAGCAACATTGAAATAAAAACAAACTGACAGTGACCAGAGTGGAGGAGAGAGGAGGGTAACAGGGAAAAGAAGGGGAAGGGTCAAGTCAAGAACAGGTATAAAGGACCCACGGACAAAGCCAGAGTGGGTAAAGACTGAGGGTGGGAGGTGGGGGTAGGTGGGGCAGGGAAAAGTGGTGGTGGAAAAATGGAGACAAATATATTTGAATAAAAAATAAATAAAAAAGAGAAGTATTTCAAATGGTGTATTTAACAGAATAGGAGTCTCACCAAAATTATTTTTCAGTGTTACAAAGGGGCCTTGTAAGCCATTCTGTCTAACCTCTCCTCAATATTTAAATGTCTTTTACAGGTTCTCTGCCAAGTAGTCATCTAGAGTCTACATGAAAACTTTTGGCAACAAAGAGTTGAAATAATGCTTTGTTTTTTCATAGGACTATATTATAACATAAGTTCAGGATAGTCTATTCTATCATACGTAAAACTGGATACTATTGGCTGAGATCTTTCAAAATTAAAAAGGTATTGTCACTTTTATGTTCTCTCTTCTTAACAGTATTTTGTCTTAGTTTGTCTCATTAGTGTTAAAGTTTTGAAATAATTCAATAGCATATCTTTAAATATATCTCTGGTTAAATTTTGTTTTGAGATTACATCGTAGCAAAGGCAGATCTAGAAATTGTTAAACTTCCTTGTCTCTAATTCTATTTCAAAACAAACACAAATAGTAAGTAACACAGGAAACAGGTGACAGTAAGAATAGTAACACCTCCAGTGAATCCTGGCATGCTGGGAATTTCCTGATGTGTCATTTCCGTGCCGAGCTAATCCTCAGGAATAGTCAATCTCTAGGATCTAGTCATTTCCGGAAAAGTAAGGGATACAGCCTGTCTGATTTGGCTTGCACCAAGTACAGGATAATGCCAGTACTGTCCGCCCAGAGATACGCTTCTTCCAGTTCTCTCAAAAGCCCCCTCTGCCATGGAGGCTGAAACTCCTCCCTTTCCCTTTACTCTGCTCCCTTTCGCCAAATCTAATAACACCCCCAATGACACATATCTTGTCTGGGAATAGTAATATATTAACATTCACTACATTGTTCTATAGACAAATTAATCAGTTTGCCTCACATCAAGATTTAGATTTTAAGAAACCTATATTCAGAGCAAGTACATTTTTCCAGGAAGAGGTTGGGTCTGAAGAAAATAAGCAAGTTTTGAGGCATGAGAAGAATGGTTAGGGAGTCAGCCTTGGGAAGCAAGGTAGGAATCAGTCTTGGATGGCCAGAGGGAGGTTGGAATCTGAAAGAACACAAAAAGCCGTTGGGCGGGCTTGCAGGTAGGCACACCTGACCTCCTGCATCCTTTTCTCTGGTGTTTGTTGTCCTGGGACAACTTCAGAGGAAAATGCCAATGTGCCCATAAAAAAAAAAATATTTGGACCACAACTTCACCTGAGAGTTAAAGAAACAGAATCGTAAGGGTTAAGTAGCCCAACGTTGCAGTTTGTAGCAATTCTGGGTAATAGAGATCTACCTAATAGATCTTTGGACTTTTTGGTTTGGTCCAGGTTATTACAGGTAAGATGAAAATAGGGGCAATAATAATTCTAAATGTTCACATTTCACATTTATTTAGCACTTACTAGTTATCAAGTGGTAAATATTCTTTTTATGTGCATTCAGCATGTTATTGGTAAAAAGGCTCTCTGTGGTGGGATAATCCACTTGTTATTCTTTTTGGTGGGTAAGAAACAGTTATTTTAAGTGACTTGTCTCAAGTCACATAACTAGTTCACCAAGACTCAGGATTTGAACCAAAACTCGATTACTGCACTAAAATGAGAAAAGGCACTGTTTAGTTGTGGTGAGAATAACCCATTCCAGAAATGACCTCTTTAATCCTGTAATTATGATTAAGGTAGGTTTAAGTAAAAAAATTTATATGGATTTGCTTTCATCTCTTAGGATTATTTGAGTATTTTCAAATATCTCTTCTCAATTTTGTATTATCGTAGGGCAAAAAACAAACAAACAAACAAACTCCACCACCCAGTTATAGTGAATAACACTGCCTCAGTTTTGATATAGGACACTAATAAGTTCTCTATATACTGCAAAGCATTATTCTCTTTCTTTTAAAAATAAGTCGTTGAACTTGCTTGATGGGTCTAACAGGAAGAGCAGGATCTTATACATAGCATTCTTAAGGTATTTTTAAGAATATATTTAGCTACTTACAGAATGTATTTTTCAGAGTGGGATGCAGAACAAAACTTAACAGATATAAAAAACATAAGCACAAAAAATTCAGGTGAAAATGAAGAGGGCTCTCTTCATAAAATGTAATGTATATACCACCAGACTCTGAATTAAGTCACAAAGAATTTCTACTTAATTGGTTATTTATTTTTTTCGAGAAGGCACATCAGAGCAAAGGTTAGATGCTTTAAGAAGCTGCCCATGAACCTTTAAGACAGAGAAAGTAGATTCACAGTTATGTGCCATAATTTAGGGATCCTGACAAGAACCATTAATTGTCACTGTGTTGCTACCATTTGAACTCATACAGTCGATTTAGCCTGCATTCTTGCAAGATCTGAGAGGATCATTAAAGGGAGCTTGAGGCTAAGCACAGATAATAGGAGTATTTTAATATTCTTGATGCTTTTACAAAAGAACAGCATGTCATACATCACTTCTACACACTGCTCTGAAGCTCTCTAGATGGGGGTGTTGGGGGGGATTCTGGCTGCTCTCTCCTTTCTCCTCCCCAACAGCTTAAAAAAACGAGATGTTTAGTATGCTTCCAGAAGTCCTGAAGCACCATAAGTATAAAAAGAAATCTCAAAAGAGACATGTATTATTTTTTTACTCCTTTTGAGATTCTTCTCTTTGAAGTCTTGTGTAAGCTTATTGAGAGAATGAAAACAGATTGCTACTTTTTGGATTACCTTAAAAAAGGAAATTGAAAAAAAAAAGAAATCATAATCCTTGGTTATGGAGGATGCCTAAGATCTACCCTTGGACAAAGCAGATAGAATATAAAATGTTCAGAGTGTGTAAAGGCTTAGCTGAAATACAAGCTATCCCTCAGATTCTACGTAAATTATATTGCCTGAAAACTTCTATGTCATGACGGCTTCTCAAGTATTATCTGTGTATCATGTTTAACACCAGGATGAACTTCCTCAATAAGTTAATTATTTTTTTGTTTATATAAATAGAAATAATTGTCTAATTTTAAAAAGTCCTTAAAATTCTTAAATGGAGTTGATCTCAGGCTAATCTCTGGTGGGTGGCCGTAATTCCTCCACCTCCAATTAGCAGCCTCTTTGTCCGAAGGACATTTACTTGTATTGCCCTGTTCCCCTCTTACTGCATACTATTCATACTACCCTATCTAGCTTTGGTTAGGATTTATCCTTCTCTACCTATCATGGAAATTTTCTGCTCTGAGACTTAGCTGAAGTGCAGTACAAAACACCCTGGTCTTGGCCTTATAAGAGGGGCTTAAATCTCATCTCTCCTACTTTGTTAATTTTGATAATGCTCTAATCTTGCTGATCCTGTTTTTTCATCTGTAAAATGGGAAATACTACCAATCTCATAGGATTGCTATGAGAAATAAATAACTCAACAGATGTGAAAGCAGCTGGTTTGGATCCTGGTGTTATAGGCACTTGACGATTGTGCCTTTTTTTTTTTTTCCATTGTTGTTCAAGTACAGTTGTCTCCATTTTCCCGCCACCACTTTCTGCTGCCCCACCCACAATTACCTCCCACCCTTACCTCCCACCCTCAGTCTTTACCCACTCTGGCTTTGTCCGTGGGTCCTTTATACCTGTTCTTGACTTGACTCTTCCCCTTCTTTTCCTTGTTACCCTCCTCTCCCCTCCACTCTGGTCACTGTCAGTTTGTTTTTATTTCAATGTTGCTGGTTATATTTTGCTTGCTTGTTTGTTTTGTTGATTAGGTTGCACTTACAGGTGAGATCATATGGTGTTTGTCTTTCACTGCCTGGCTTATTTCTCTTAGCATAATGCTCTCCAGTTCCATCCATGCTGTCACGAAGGGTAGGAGCTCCTTTCTTTCTGCTGCGTAGTATTCCATTGTGTAAATGTACCATAGCTTTTTGATCCACCCACTTACTTACTGTTGGGTGCTTAGGTTGCTTCCAACACTTGGCTGTTGTAAATTGTGCTGCTATCACCATCGGCATGCATAGGTTCTCTTGAATTGGTGCTTCAGGATTCTTAGGGTATAATCCCAGCAGTGGAATTGCTGGGTCAAAAGGCAGATCCATCTTTAGCTTTTTGAGGAAATTCCAAACCATTTTCCAGTGGCTGCACCAGTCTGCATTTCCACCAACAGTGCACTAGGGTTCCCTGTTCTCCACAGCTTTGCCAGCACTTGTGTTTTGATTTGTTTATGATGGCCATTCTGACAGGTGTGAAGTGGTATCTCATTGTGGTTTTAATTTGCAAGTCTCTGATGGCTAATGATGCTGAGCATCCTATGTGTCTCTGGGCCCTGTGCATGTCCTCCTTGGAGAACTGCCTGTTCAGGTCCTTTGTCCATTTTTTAATTGGATTGCTTGTGTTCCTGGAGTGGAGTCATGTGAGTTCTTTATGTATTTTGGAGCTCAAACCCTTGTCTGAGGCATCGTTGGGAAATATATTTTCCCATATGGTTGGTTCCCTTTTCATTTGCTGATGTTTTCTTTAGCCGTGCAGAAGCTTCTTATTTTGAGGAAGTCCCATTTGTTTATTCTTTCCTTTATGTCCCTTGCTCCAGGGGACATATTCGTGAAAATGTTGTGTGGAATATCTGAGAGTTTCCTGCTTATCTTCTTCTGTAGGACTTTTATGGTGTCATGACTTATATTTAAGTCTTTCATCCATCTTCCGTTTATTTTTGTGTATGGTGTAAGTTAGTGGTCAAATTTCAGTTTTTTGCATATAGCTGTCTAGCGCTCCCAACGCCATTTGTTGAAGAGGCTATTTTTACTCCATTTTATGCTTCTGTTCCCTTTGTCAAATATTAAATGACCATAGAGACATGGGGTTACTTCTGGGCTCTCAATTCTGTTACATTGATCTGTGTATCTGTTCTTATGCCAGTACCAGACTGTTTTGATTACAGTGGCCTTGTAATAGAGTTTGATGTTAGGTATGGTGATCCCTCCTACTTTGTTCTTCTTTCTCAAATTGCTGCAGCTATTCAGGGTCATCAGTGGTTCCATATAAATTTTTGAAATGTTCTATATCTGTAAAATATGTCATTAGTATTTTAATAGGGATTGTGTTTAATCTATAAATTGCTTTGGGTAGTATGGATGTTTTGATGATGTTAGTTCTTCCAATCCATGAACATGGTATATGCTTCCATTTATTTGTGTCTTCCTTTATTTCTTTCTTCACTGTTGTGTAGTTTTCTGAGTACAGCTCTTTTACCTCCTTGATTATGTTTATTCCTAGATAATTTATTTTCTTGTTGCTGCAGCAAATGGGATTTTTTTCCTGATTTCTGATTCTTATATCTCATTGGTAGTGTACAAAAATGCCTTTGATTTCTGGATATTGACTTTGTACCTTGCTGTTTTGTCAAATTCACTTATTAGGTCAAGTAGTTTTTTTTTGTTGAATCTATAGGGTTTTCTATGTACACTATCATGTCATCTGCAAACAATGACAGTTCTACTTCCTCCCCTCCAGTTTGGATGCGTTTTATTTCTCTTTGTTGTCTGATCACTGTGGGTAGGACTTCCAATACTATGTTGAATAGAAGTGGTGAAAGCAGACAACCTTGTCTTGTTCCCGATCTTAGTGGGAAAGATTTTGAGTTGAGTATGATGCTGGCTGTAGGTTTTTCATACATGACCTTTATTATGTTGAAGGATGCTCCCTTTACTCCCACTTTGCTGAGTGTTTTTATCATAAATGGCTGCTGTACCTTATCAAATGCTTTTTCCACATTTATTGATATGATCATGTGATTTTGGTCTTTCCTTTTTTTTATGTGATGTATTACCTTTATTGATTTGCAAATATTGAACCATCCTTGCATCCCTGGTATGAATCCCTCTTGATCGTGGTGGATGATCTTTTTAATGTATTGCTGGATGCAGTTTGCCAATATTTTGTTGAGGATTTTAGCATTTATATTCATTAGTGATATTGGCCTGTAGTTTTCATTCTTGGTTGTATCTTATCCCAGGTGGTTTTGGAATTAGGATGATGCTGGCCTCATAAAAAGAGTTTGGGAGTCTTCCCTCTTCTTGGATTTTTTGAAATAGTCTGAAAAGGACAGGGGTTAGCTCTTCCTTAAATGTTTTGTAGAATTCTGTGAAACTGTCTGGTCCAGGGCTTTTCTGTGCCAGGAGTTTTTTGATTACTGCTTCAATTTCACCAGCTGTTACCGGTCTTCTCAGGCTTTTTGCTTCCTCTTCATTCAGTGTTGGAAGGTTACATTTTTCTAGACATTTGTCCATTTCACCCAGGTTTTCAAATTTTTTGACATATAATGATTCATAGTAATTTCTTACAATCCTTTGTATTTCTGTACAAAGGTATCAGTTTTAATTTCTCCTCTGTCATTTCTATTATTATTTATTTGGGTCTTCTCCCTTTTTTTCCTAGTGAGTCTGCTTAAAGGCTTGTCGATTTTGTTTACCTTTTCAAAGACCTAGCTCCTGGATTTATTGATCCTTTGAATTGTTCTCTTAGTCTCTATGTCATTCAATTATCCTCTGATCTTGATTATTTCCTTTGTTCTACTTGCTCTGGGCTTTGTTTTTTTTGTTGTTTCTCCAGGTCTTGTAAATATGGGTTAGGTTGTTTATTTGAAATGTTTCTATCTTTTTTAGGTAGGCCTGTGCTGCTATGAACTTCCCTCTCAGGATTGCCTTCACTGTGTCCCTAGGTTTTGGACTATTGTGTGTTCATTCTCATTTGTTTTCAGAAACTTTTTGGTTTCTTCCTTTATCTCATTATTTACCCATTCATTGTTTAATAGCATGCTATGCAGTCTCCATGAGTTTGGATGTTTTTGAGTTTTTTCCTTGAGGTAGGTTTCTAGTTTCAGGCCCTTGTGGTCTGAGTAAATGCTTGTTATGATTTCAATTTTCTTGAATTTGTTACTTAACGTTGATTCTTACCTGGTGACAGATACTCTTGGCTGCCCGCCCAGAGCCATTCCTTTCTTTATTTTTGTAGAACTCTAACTCCCATGATAGAGGCAAAATACTCCTTTTCCAGCTTTCCAAAGAGCTAAGAGATAGGTATATAATCCTATACTGGCCTAAGCCATTTCTGGGGGAATCTACTAAGAAATTTTTGGGTTTTCACTGTGATAAAAGAGAGAAATTGCAAATAAAACCATCTTGTCTGTCTTCCCATCTTAAGCTTAGCTGTGTGAGGATGTGATGCTTGGAGCTATGGTATCGATTTGTGACAAAGAAGAGAAGTCTAAGAGAGACAGGGAGGCTAACCCAAAGCTTAGATATCATTGACCCACTGATCCAGGATGGGAACAATTAGTCCTGGAATGTTTGATGTGATCAAAATGAATGTGAACTATATTTAATCAGCTTGTGGGTTATTTTGTTACTTGTAGCCGAAAAGTATAAAAAATGCCCTCTATAGATATAAGGTATTATTTTAATCAACTCACTCCTCTTAACCTGGTAAACTGATTCTTATCATCCACACTCACCTGGTAATAAATGGCCAATCTAAGAGAGACAATGTAATTGACACTAGTGAAGCAAATATGTATAAAATATCATTTCTGTAATTTAAGATTTCATTTTGGTTCTTTATTTTATTTGCCTGACAGCATGAGGCTTCTCAGTCTATCAAACAAAATAATTACTTAGTTATGTTTTTAAATTTACATTTTCCATTCTATCCCCTGTTTAAATTTTATGTCTTATGTTCTACAGAATATCAGGATTGTCCACCCAGAGTTCCCATTTGAATTGAGCAGTGTCTTTTTCTATATCTCCCCCTCTATCTTGTTCTAAGTTCACTATCTAGAAAGAGTGCCTCCCAGGGGAGGATTAAGAAATTATAAAATGTTTATATAAATTTCCTATTTGGTAGCTAAAACATTCATTAGGAAATAATTAAATAGCAATCATTGTTTTTGTTTATTACCTTCATTAAAACTACCTTGTGCAGAGATAACATAGTATGAAACCTTTCCATAGAGCACATGGAATACTTATTAATAACTGTATTTTCACAGCATGTTATGTTTTGACATTTAATCTATATGTGTCTCAAAAGATCAAAAATCTCAGCAAGAACTGTTACTCCATTGAAAAATCTATGTTCTCAGTTTAATAGGTAGATTTAAAATAAAGGGGGAAGAGTAAATTTTATCTAAGAATTCCAAATCTCAGTTCCAATTTAACTTGACTATCTAAAATATCCCAACCATCTGGTAACTTAGCAGTAGGCTAATGTCAGCCTTATGTCTTGTGAACAGGATCAACACTAGAATGGAATTGATAAACTAGCCTTATTCCAGAAGGACACCAGGGCCATTGAGGCAATAAATAGGCCAGCTGCTCTCTCAACAGGTGGCTGGTAAAAGAGATGGCTATTGTGACTGACAGAAGGAATTGTTGACATATCCAAAATCATGCCCTTTAACTTCTAGTCATAATATTTGATTTAGAGAACAATCCTGCACCAATGTATAATAAGTATGAAACATGCAAACTTAAAATTTGCAAAGAATTACATGGTCACAAGAGATGAACTGTCTTGGTTCATTGAAATTATATGAGTCATTTGATCTAGTTTTAGAAAGTTATGGATCAGTGATATTGATTCACATTTAATAGTGAAGTTACTCAGAATTGATAAAACAGAGAGGTAGATTAAGTGAGTGGCTTTAAAGATGGAAAATGTACTTTTAAAATGTGCATACATTAATTAATTCTCACATTTCTTCCACTTTCGGACTCTCATGTTCTTTAATGTAAAATTGTTATTGAATCCTTCAACAAAGGGACACATCTCTTTCCATAAAGAGACCTATACGACTGGGTGTTCTGAAATTTCTTTGGTCAAGTCTTTCTTGCACCTAAACACCTGTCCAGAGAGGAAGCACTTTTCTCCATGTATAGCAGGAACTCATGTGTAAGGAAGCTTTGGAGATAATAATGTCAATGATCATCATTCCCTTGTAACTTAGAGACATGCTGCTTCAATTTAAACTATTTCTTCTTACTCACTCATCAGTGAAAATGGTGAGCAGCTGGTTAACCTTTTTCATAAAATAATCCCATGCATATGAGAAGTTACTCAATCATTCTCTCAGCCATAGAAGATTTTTGAAGTAATAATGGCACCAAGTAAAAAATGGATATATATATTATCATAATACCATCACAACTATATTCACTGATCTATTGGACTGTAAAAAACTACCGTGTCATCTACTTTAGTTTCCTGACAAATCAA
Organism: Pteronotus mesoamericanus; assembly: GCF_021234165.1. Classification (NCBI taxonomy): domain Eukaryota; kingdom Metazoa; phylum Chordata; class Mammalia; order Chiroptera; family Mormoopidae; genus Pteronotus; species Pteronotus mesoamericanus. Next base: position 11,221,914 of record NW_026555310.1, read on the forward strand.
TACTGCCCCAATCTCAAGATGTCAGCCTTTCATTCCATGTATGAGAGAGGGGGATTGGGGATGGGAGGATCAAGCGAAAAAGGAAAAGGACTCACGGATGCAGACAACAGTGTGGTAATTGCAGGTGGGGGAGAGGGGCTGGAGGTGGATGAGGGTATAAGGGAAATAAATGGAAAAAAAAAACAATAAAAATAAACTGTGAAAAAAATACACACCCACATCCAAGTTAGGATATGATCACATCTTTTTCCTCTTCCAGTACCCTCAACTGAACCTCATTAATATGCCATTTGTATAAGTCATTATTTCTTATTCTAAAACTTTAATGTGAATTGTGATGTTGAATATATGAATGGCCTTCATAACAGAAACAAAATTTTTTTTCCCACAAATGCGTGCTTTATTTTGAGAAGGGAGGCGGGGGGGATTGCTTTGGCCCTTATTTTCTTAACTGATTAGAAACTAAAAACACTATTATTTTCCCTTAGAATTCTGACTTAGAATCTCTCTACAAGTGGTTATGCCTTGGTATTAAATGTGTGTTTCTGAGGCAATATGGTTTTAACAAAAACTTGGTCAAGCTTTAGCACAGCTCTGTTAATTTTTCCCAGGAGAGCTCCCTAGATATCATGAATAGTAGCAATATGGTGTATGTGTGTGTGTGTCTCTTATTTAAGAGACCAAACTCATTGTGATTATGCATGTTAGCTTTTTGACCCAATCATTATTGGGTCATTGTTGTTACTGCAGTTTTATTCCTTCATGTAACAGGACTTCTATAAGACTGTGGAGAACATGGGGGGAAGAGTGTATCTTATCAGACTTTCGTATATGTTGGCTTTATGTAAATTATCAACAGGTAGGAATGTTTTAAAATATATTAATATATCATAATAGGAACAATCTCTGTTCTTTGGTAAAGACTAAAAACCAGCTTCCCAAATAACAGCTTAACTAAATAAGCTACTGTATTTTAGAGATCTTTTAAATTAACACATTTAATGGTATAATATCATTCAAAGTGTCTATGGGATGAAATATGTTATTTGGGGGCATAAAACCAGTGGTCCAAAAGGAAAAAACCAGAGCAGCCAGATTTGTCCTCTTGATAATAGTCGTGTAGGTTAATTTGTTCACTGACAAGAGAATAAAATGATGACATAAATTTAGATGGTCAACATGTCATAAGCAAAAGGCTCAAGGAAAAAATGCTCTCTTACTTGAAAAACATAGAGAAATGCAGAGATAAGCATTTCTCAATCAAAATCATTTCCACATATATAGTAAAGGCTCTTGTGGGCTTTTCATGATGCCACATTTATCTCTCACATTTCTATTTGGCTGTTTTATGCAGAGTTGATATATTTGTCAAATAACCACTATTTATATTTCTATTTACATTCCACATCATATTAATTATGAACTTACACAAAATAAACTTACATTTATCTGGTTCTTTGGCATAAGTAATCCACTGCTGATATCTAAAACCTTTTAAACACAGGTAATGAACAAAAGGAATTAAAGTTCCAGAAGTATCCTAGAATCTTTATCCAACCAAGGCCACTTCCACACTTTTCACCATCTTTTTCAGTTATTCTTAACAGACATGTGCCAACATCTCTTCTAGACAATTTCACCTTCAATACTGCTGAGAATCTGCCCACTAATGACCATAATGAAACATGCTTTGTGTGAGAGCCTGTTCATTTATTTTCATTCCCGTGAGTGTCTTCAGAGACCAGAGTTGCAATCACGGCTACTTACTATTTAATTCCCAGCCAAATTTATGGTCAAATTGAAAAATGGAGGCAGGCAGCCTGATGCAGGATGCTTTTGTCTGAAGTGTCCTCGTGGAATCATTATACTTGCATTAATCTTTAATCTGCAATTAAACAATCAGTTCTATATAAAAGATAGCTGCAAACAGATCTCCTGTATATGTCCTAGACTATATATCTTAAAGGGAGGTATGGAGGAAGGGTGAGAATAAGGTGCAATTAGGACTAAATTCGTCACGGATCCTGGTTCAGTAGGAGGTTATTTATGGAGCTAAAAGTTCCTCATGCAAAAATGACTTTCATATTATTCAGATGTTCGCCAGATAACCTCCTTGTCTTGCAATGTGGGGGGATGGCAGAATCACAAAACACAAATGCAAGTGTGAGGACTGGGAAATGAAGTTTGGCCCGATAGATATATGTCTTGGCAGAAATTGCAACCTGCCTTGGTCTTCAGCTGCCCAATTAAGACCCCTGCTTTCCAGCTTCCACAGATGCTTAATTAGAGATTGTGGTCGCCAGGCAGACGTGGGCACCACAATCATTAACAGGTAGTGTGAGGACATTAGGTGCTCAGGCTTGTCAATTTTCCTTCACTTGCAGAGCTGTCAACAAGGTGCTGCCTTCCCACAAGGGTATAACACCTGGATAAGAGGAGCTTTTTAATAAATAAAACAAACAAAGCTCTCAGAGTAGACTAACGGTTTCAGTGTGTTCTTGAGGGAGGAACTATCTGGAGGGGAGACCTTGTAGGTCTTTCTGCCTGGGGAAAATAAACATTAGAAAAGGACCAAATGGGCACAGCAATAGTTAAGTCAAAGGGTCATCTGTTTCAGATTTGAGTCATCCACTAATTCAGTTATTATAATGGATGGACTTAAACACTAGGTCACTTTGGGTCTCCTCTAACAACTTAGAATAAAAATGAGATGCAGACTTCCTAATTTTAATTTCTAATTGTGATTCTAGCTCTCGTTTGCTATGCTGGTTCTTTAGCAGTACACATGCACTATGAAAATGCATGTTTTCAGTTAATTTTGCAGAGAACAACGGCTCTTAACAAATTTAAAATCACCCTAGTAAAAATAAACAAATTAGGCATAGAAATTGCTTTGGAGCAACTCCTGAAAAGACTGACTTTGTTTTACAATCACATTTCTACAGGTAATTTTAATCTTAATATCTTGCTTCTTTCTTCATGTACAGTGCTTTCTCAATCATAATAGTCATAGGAAAATATCAGAACTATAGGGGATTCTAAAAGACTACTTTCAAGGCACTATGGGAATCTCAAAAAGCTGTCAACTGGCAATGGCATTTGGACATGCTCCTTGGGTGCAGGGGTGAGATGTATACGAATTGCAGGTGCTGAGGAGGATCTTTAGAAGCTTGAAATACAGCTTCCTCAAGGAGCTGAAATTGTCTGCGCCTTGAAAGAATAACTTTAAAATACCAAGTAACACATATCAAATGAACAGTACAGACAATGTATACCCCTGGAGGCCAACGGAAAAAAACAGGGGGAAGAGAGCAAAGGGAATAGAGGAAAAGGCTCTGTAAGTGTATTCTCTTCAAGGCACCACACAGGAATGCCAGGTTTTGAACCTATCTCAAACATTGTAAGCGTAGAAGAGGAATCATACTTTTCATGATAGTCTCTATAAAATAAATAAAATAAAATTTGAACTGCCATCAGTCTGCTTTTTGGGGTGGTTTAGATTCAGAAGATTACAGGGTCAAAATTCATTACTATTCATAATCAAGCAGTAAAAGTGACTCTAAGTACATGAGTGTTCTCATGAGCGTTTCCTACAATGCCATTTAGAACTGCAAAGAATTTGCTTCTCCATACCACTTACAGCCTCATAATCAAGTACTCCAGATAAACATAATTAAAGACAAGGAAGTAATAGATACGCGTTGATTCCAACTACCAAACCATTAAGAGCATTCTAAAGTAATATTTTTAAACATCTGGTGATTTATTTTACTCTATACTATCATAGGTTGCAAGTGTTAAATTCTATTAAGATAAAGCAGACATGAGACCAGTCTCCAGAAGAAAGAAAAGGAAAGCTAATATTTGATTTTCATGTCAGTACTATTTTCTTCAGAAGCTCAAGACTACAGCTATTCTTATTATCTGAGTACTTGTTGTCCATTTAATCATATTTATTGAGCATCTACTATATTACCAGGTCCAAGGATGAGGGCTTAGAAAGCACTTCTAGGTAGGAGAAACAGAAATGGAAACACACTACTGAATACAATATAAGTATTTCCAATATAAGGCAGGTACTTCAGGTATATATCTCTAGTATTTAACTGGATATTTTAATTTGCATTTTCTAGTCTGGCACAAAATCTGTCTCAAAATGATTCTTGCAATTTTTTCATATTTAAGATTGTATCATAATTCTAGCTAGCTGGGTGTATATATTCAGGACCATATTTCATTTCACTCCTTCACACTTACCTTTTTAAAAAAATCTAATTAGTTCCTGCATTTGCTTTATTCTTCATTCATAATATTTCTCACATTTTTCTCTTTCAGGCCTCACCAGCATGGCCTACTCCAGGCCTCTACCACTTCAGTTTATAATTATAGACATCATCTTCCACCTGACCACCCACAGAAGTATTTAATAATACTTACATTTCACTTTGGTTATGTTAATTATACTGCTTAAAACCTTTGTTGCCCTGCTGTCCCCTTGTGGAACTTCCCTGTCCCCCCCACCCCCATTTTACAAATATTAGCATAAGAACACAAAGCCTGCAGCGAGGCTTCCTGTGTTTGGATGCTGACTCCAGCATTTATAAACTGTGATGCTTCCAGCAAATTAGGTAGCCCCTGGGTTCCTCTATTAACTCTAATACAAGATGAGAATAATGATAATAATCATAGTACTGGCCTCATTGGGTTGTTGTGTAGTTTAAGTGAGTTAATTTTCGTTAAGAACTTAGATCTGAGCTTGTTACATAGTAAATGTTTTAAAAGAAATTAACTAAAAAGATTTAAAAATTAGCCTTTGATAAGACACTTATCCTCTCTGGATCTCTGCTTATCTGTATAACTGATAATTGCGTTCTTTCATTTGCTAAAATTAAAGGCAACGGGTGTTAAGTGTTTGGCTCACAGGAAGTACTCTGCAATAGCGGCAATTTATTGGTTGTGAATCAAGGCCCTCAGCTCAACATTGAAAACTTGACATAAACTATTTTAATTCATTTTTCTCTTTTATCTCCAGCTACATGCAATCTTCAGCCTTGGCGGGCGATTCCTTACCCGCTCCGCAGGTTGGGGGACCTTCTGAGCTGTTCCTTTCACCCCACTGTTTCCACAGCCTGAACATCCGTTTACCCGGCTATAACCCGCTCCATTCATCCCCATTCTACTAGTTGTTCCTCTCCAGTCAAGGCTTATCCATGTCGGTGAAGCTTTTTCTAAATACTCTGATTCTCAGACTCTCTATCCTTAAAATTACAATACCAACTGTTTTGGTCCCTTTGAACGACTTTATTATATAATAAATTTAATATGCATAATGTATAATAGTTACAACTTGCCAGCTTAGTAGGCTGAGCCCTACCAAGGTATCAGCGGGAGCGTGGGGAACAGTTGCGCCGCCCAAAGGACAGCCAGCAGATGCTGGCGGCGGAGGCAGTGGCTGGGTCTGTGGGAGGTCGCCCGTGCCTGGCCGGGGGCGGGTTAAGTGCGCAGCTACACACATTAGCAGGAGTGCAAGCCGGAAAGACTCTCTCTACACAGTTCCCTCAAGGCCCATGGGCTGAGGTTAGTAAAATAAGGCAGGGGCACTCCAAGTGGTGCCTTACAGTGAGGTGGCAGGGCCTTTTCTGAACACCTGGAACCCATTCCTGCCTCTGTATCTCTATTGGTTTCACAGGGAAAGCTCTTTGAGCCTGGCATCTGGACACAGTTGCTCTCTGGCAGAGCTCCTGAGGGGCATCCTTTACAGTTTCAGGCACGCATGCCTTGTTCCTACACTCATTGTAAGCCCTCAGGACCAGGACCATGTATTACTTCTTTTGAATACTTGCATCTCCCCTATTATAATTTCTGACCCACTCTTTGGTAAACACTTGTGATCTTGGTTTGGCAATTGCTTGAATTATAGGAAATCATCAATATGTGACCATTTTTGACCTATAAAAAATGCAATTTCATATGGTTCAATTGAATACATGTTGTCGTTTCTAGGAATGCTTGACTTTTTTAAAAAAAAGATACATTCCATTTGATATTGGTTGCTCCGTAATACCATGGTTACTTCGATACATTACAAAAACTGTTATGTAGAAGTTATCTGAAAAAGCAATATTTTGGTTCTTAGAAGAGAGGCAGCTTTATTTTGGCTCAGAAAAAGGTCTCTGGCATTGGACTTCTTGGGTTCAAGTCCTACTACGCTAGTGAGCAGTGTGATGATTATGGGCAAGTTTCTTAACCATTCTATGCCTCAGTTTCATTGCTGTTAAAATGGAAGTAACATTGCTACTATCTTCTATATCTCTTGAGAAAACCAAATGAGTTAATATGCTTCAAACTCTGAGAGTGACACCTGGTATTTTATAAAAACTCAATAATTCTTAGCTAAGTAAATGGTAGCTGGAGTACTTCTTAAAATTCTTTCACATACAGTGAATTACTTCTTATAATTCCTGCAGAAGTACAAAGTGCTTTAGCAGAAATATAGATCCATGAAAATGTATCTTTTTGTCACAGCTGATAAACAGTGCTATGTGATATGAAATATCTCAAATAGAATCAGGTCTTTTTAATACATACAGAATAATAGCTATTAAATATATGTATTCTTTATTGAACTTATTGATATCATTTGTTAGTTATAAATTATATTGACATTTATTAAAAATACAATTAATTATGCTCAAAGGGAACTTAGGTATTCAAATGTATTCTTAAAAAAGTAAATTAGTCCTGGCTAGTGTGGCTCAGTGGATTGACCACTGGCCTGTGAACCAAAGGGTCACCAGTTCGATTCCCGGTCAGGGCACATGCCTGGGTTGCGAGCCAGGTCTCCAGTGGGGACACGTGAGAGGCAACTACACATTGATGTTTCTCTTGCTCTCTTTCTCCCTCCCTTCCCCCTTTCTAAAAATACATTTTAGAAAAAGTAAATTAACTTCTATAAAGAAATTTTTATAAAAGCAGAACATTCTATTTTAAATGAAGTATAGTTCTGGCATATTTTTATCAATGATTTATGTTTATAATACTTAATAATCATGATAATGATTATACCATAATAATACAATTCATTGTAAGAGCTAAAACAATTTCAACCTGCATTCATTCATCCATACAATCATCTCTGAATTTCCGAATAAAAATCATCCGTTATCACTACTGACATCATCAGAAGGCCTATTTAAATTCATCAAGTATTTACTTAATACCTATTATCTGTGAGGCAATGATTCAAAAGAGAAACCAATAGATAAATCCTCCTCTCTGCCAAAGTAAAGAATAAACCCTTTTTTAAAACTCAACTCACATATGGTATCACACATAATGTACTCTAGAAATTGAATGAATTTCATATGTCTCCTTGACATCACTTGTTAGGTATAACAATAAATAGTAAATAATAAAGAGCCAAATAAACCAATAAAATGTATTTGAATAACTTCAGCAAGAATGAGAACATGGCATTAATTTTAAAAATTACTGTATTCTTTGGCCATGTGCATATTTTAATAACATTTGAGTTGTTTAATGCAGCCTGCCATATGAGTGCATTTTGCCACTTAAAAAAGTTTCCCTGCAACTTTCTGACTGGGAATGGGGTCATTTTGAGCCCGGCTATTAGTGAAAACAATACTTAGAGTGTATTATTGAGTCAATCACGAGCATTGTTAAGTAGGTAATTTGTATATTGGTACAGCTAGATGATTTTATCAGTGTGTATTCTTACCTGTTTGCACATTTTCTCTCATTTTCCGAACTTTCGGGTTGTTTATTGTCTATGGCTGAGATGGCTAGCTATCTACCATAAAGTCACTCTGTCCCAGTGTGGGGTTGTGGTTGTGGGTGCTACTGAGCCAGGGACTATATTTCTGACCCTCCCCCACCCCCCACTGTCCAGCCATGGTCACATGGCTTGTTTTTGTCAACAGACTAAGAGCAGAAGTGATCAGTATCATTTCTGATCAGGACTTTTAAGAAGTGGGTGGGGTTTTCTACTCTCCTATTTTGCCCTTTCTGTTAGCCAGAGGCAGAGGATTTTGAAGACACAGTGAATGATAGACACAAGACGGAAGGAGTCTGAGGTCCTAAACCACATGGAGGTAGGTGTCTGAGCCAATAGAAGAGAGCATCCAGTCCTAAGATTTTTTTTTCCCCTCCTGCATAGGTTCTTTATCAAAGTAATCTTGACCTTTCTTATCACCATTGTAACAAAGTAAGTGAGAATAGGATGGCAATGACTAGGAATAAGTTCAGATGATTTGAGTAAGAAAAATCAAAGGCAAGAAACAAAAGGGAACAAAAAGAGGTTTGCTAAGCTATTTGTGATAGAACTGATTCTGATTATTTCTAATGAGTGACTGTAGATGAGGAGAAGACATTACGGTGCACATTTAGTTTGTATGCTATTCATTTCTGCAAAGGTTACATTCTAATAAATGTATGTTATGTTTGGGGGGAAAGACCCAGAAAGTTTAAAATTTTTTAATCATATTTCCTACAACTCAGAAGAAAGAAAAAATTTTACTTAGGAAAGTGTGGCTATTATTTAAGAATGCATATTTGTAGTGGATAAATGGGAGTAGGCATAGAAGGTACATTTTTTAACAAAGGAAATTGACATTTTAGTCTTTCTGGTGGTTTCCCTTTTAAAGTTCAGTCAAGAATATCTGTTTTGATGTAGTTAGTTCGTGTTTAATTCAATGTTTTTGGGCTTCCTATCAGACAGGCAACAATTCTCTGGAGTTTTTGCAAGGGAAAATATGCCCTCATTTCTATGGGTGAGAAAGAGTTTCCTTCTAATGTCCACCTAAGTCCATGGAAGATTTTTCCAAATATTTTCTATGATCCAATCACTCTTTATCAAAGGGATAAAAAATTAAGTTGAGAGGTCTTTCTCAATGTTCCCTGACTCATTTTTAGTTTCCACATTTCTAGGGATCAGCTGCATATTCTCTGAAATTGTCTCTTCTGTGCCTCAGGGTACTCTGAGCATACTTCAATTACAGCATCACTCAAATGAGACTGCAAATAGGCCTTTTCTTCCTCCATTTGAAGAGGAACACTGTTTTTATTTTTTCATCAATGAACTGTAATGCCTATCACATATATATTCAATATGTTTGTTGAGTGAATGTTAGAATATCAAAAGTTACAGAAGATAACCACTGCTTAAGTAATTTAAAGGGGCAGAGAATCTTCCAGTAAGAACAGCAGCTAGTTTAGGAACAAGTAAAGGGAAACATATAATGAACTAAGAGTGACTGATGGAATAAGTGGTTTCTTACACTATATAAAATTTTACTTGGCCAGAGAGCGCCAAGTGCCTTGGGGTTTTCTGCAGTATGAGTTGGGAGTCACCAGTTCTCACCAGCAGTTCAAAACACGTGGTGACGCTATAGCTTGTGGCTGGCCCTGGGTCACAGTTTTGGATTTCCGGTTTGTGGTAAGATAAGTGTGGATTAAGTTCAACCCAGAAATCAGGCTGTCCGTGGGGCAAACGGCTAAACCACATCATAGCAACATCAGATCCAACTGTTTCCTCTGAAACCATTTGGAACACAAGGAGTCCCTCATATTTGACTTCATATATCCAAAAACCTTCCACTTTCGTCCTGTTGGATAGAATGAGCATACGTCAGGGAGCAGTAGCATTTCTGTAGCACTGAGGCAAACAGTTCAACTGTGAATCATCCCTTCACACCTTTATATAAAAGATACACTGGCTATTAATTTCAACAATCCTGGTTTTTGAAAGACTGTACTATGATTATGACATATTTCCCCGCAAAACCAAGAGAAAAACTCATTCATTTTTTTTGAGGCCAATAACATCACAAACATTCTTTTCTGGGCCAATGGTTTCTGCACAATTATACTCTAATGCATTAAAACTTCCCACCCACTGAACTACCACCCAATGCACTCTTGCCCTTAGGTATCACTGAAGGATACCATATTTGTGGTTAGGTATGCTGCGCTCCCATCAGGAGCAAAGCTATTTTGCGCTGTAATGCAAATGACTGCATTCATCAAAGGAGCTTTGTTAGTTATTCATTGTGTGCCTTATCATTCCCTTCCCAAAACCCCTCGACTCCCGGCAAGCACAGAGGTGCGTCACCAGCAGCATCAGCCACTGTCAGAGGTATCCTTATCAGGAGAAACAGGGTGCGCTGGGAATGACCTGCCAAGTCTCTGCATCCTCTTGTCTTCCTACTCCTTTGTGCCTCCTGAGATTCTTTGTCCTCATTCTCTGATCTGCTTTTCTCAGCGTGGTTTGTGGTATGAGACCCACAAACACACCTGGAAAAAACACACTGGAAATATAAAGGGTCTGTGAAAACGCCAGGCTCTTTTTCTCTTCTTCTTTTAGTATGAAATGAATTACGTTGTCCAGCCTTCCCACATGGCTAAGTTTAGTTGTTTTTCCTCTCTTTCTTTCTTTTCGAAGCACAAACATGATTCTTTAAAGATGCCATAGGACTCAGAGAAGCCTGGTAGGAGGGGAGAGAGGGAAAGCCCAAAAGGCATATTGACAAGTGGAGAAAAGGTCATCTAACGTCTCCGACAGAGGAAGGCACGGGGGGCTCTTTTTCATTACATCTAACACAGCTTAACTGAGTTCAACACAGCCTTCTGGATCCTCTGGGGGGAGGTTTTCTTTTTGGACGGGCACTAGAGATTAATCCGCCTGTAATTTCTCCTGCTTTTCTAACTGTCAGGGGATTTGTGTTGGAGATAATGGCGGTATGAATGCCCAACCTAGGTGTAGAAATTGCCTTAATATAACAGGGATCATGAGGAGCACACCAATAATTGCCCCTGAGTGATGGCTCTTAAAGTAAACGGCAATATAGGAGGGCCCACATCCAGCAGTCTTTAATGAAGTTTGGGGCTTTTCTGATGAGATTCTCTACACAATAGGCAGAGAATAGAGGCTGCCTCATGAGTTTTAACCTCTAGCCTGGATTTAATATGGCCTTATTAAAGATCCTGGCCAGGTTCATTCTGGCATGAAATGTAATAAAACAAGGCACAAAATGTGCTGTAATTAAAGCTGTTTGGATAGTATTATCAGATACTTAATAATTAAGGGTTTTATCAGACAGTTGTGCTGGACAATGACACAAACAATACACTGATAATGAAGTGATAATGGCATTGAAACCGAGGTTATTTTAAAAAGAACAGTAAAAAGTCGTGCATATATTTTCTGAAAACAGTGTGGCATTATAAGTTAAGCTATAGTTAAGTATCACTGGGTGAGATTCTATAAATTAACAGTTCTCAGGAAATTGAAATGGTCTCAGGCAAACACTTCTCACATCCCTCTCTCCTTCGGCCCCACGCCCAAATGAACTGGAGGCGGGAGAAAGACCAGTTAGTGCCACAACAGTCCAGCTATAAAGCAAGACTGTGGCAGTAGGATAAAGAAAAGGGAAGAACAGGCTCTATGTTAAAGAAGAGCAGCTACCAGAACCCAAAACAAGTCTATAAGTGATGTTATGATATTGATATAACTGTAAGCAAATGGGCATATCTGCTTGTCTTTTTCCACACAAAAACTTTCCATTTCTAATTCTGTTAACGCAATATCTCTCCATAGCTTTTCTTTGCTCAATTAATTTTTCAGAAACATGCACATTTTTAAAAGTTTCTTGGTTTAGAAAAAGATTTCAGGAAAAAATGGAAAAGAACTTTAGTTATCCGATGTTTAGTGAGTTAGAAGTAAAATGTCTGTGGTTGTTATTGATGTGCTTGGATGTAATAATTTAAACATACCTGTCTCTTCTACACTGACTGAACCTAAGGTTCCCCCTCCCTCCATAGCACAAAGTACAAACCATATAAGTAGATGGTTAGAGGTTACTTTTATGCCTTTAAAGAAAAAGAAGTATAATTGAGGGTGTGACAATTGTCTGTTCATACTCACTCACTCTGTTAGTGGACAAGAGTAAGTGAAAGAGACACCATCAGACTCATTCACTCATGGAACAATGAAATGCAACCTAAATTGTTCTAAGCAGGCTCCAGCTATCACATAATATTTTCATCATCACCTTCTGTCTTTACTTTTTTTTAAAGAGTGGTAAGTAAACTCACCAGATGGGTGAATTAAAGAGAAAAATATGTAAGTTAATACTTGGCTGTTTTTATTTACAAATTCTCATAGGTAGTAAACCCCATAGCAAAATATGTCTTTAATCCAGAAGAAAAAGTAACAATATATACCAAAATAAGCTTGGGGGTGGGAACCCCATGACAACTACAATTTCAGAACACAAATTAATAATGTCTGTGATTTCCTAACTACCTGGTACTATGTCTAGACTGATGTATCTCAGGCACTGTTGAATGAGGGAGTGATTCCAGTGAAGGCCACCATAATGGAAATGGTGAGTAGGCACAGGTGGCCCTATTCATCTGCACTTGAGATCTTCTGTTCTATAGAACTGACCAACATATGAGAGCCACTTTTTTTCCCCCCCTGGAAGCTAGTGCAGTGGAAGCCAAGAATTGGGTCAATTCTCTTGGTATTCAACTGGATTTCTGAAGAAAGCCAGTTGTATCATCTGTTGAATGCGCTTTGCTCATGTATTCATTCAAGACTATGTGGTCACAGAACTGCTTGACTATTCTAGTTGAATGTGCCTGGCATTATGGAATGTGGAGGACAAAGCAGCCATTTCTGGAAAAAAAATTGAACTTTATTCCCCTGGATATGCAAATCCAACCTTCACAATAGATACACTGTGGAAGCCATGAAGGCCTGGTCCTCCTCTGTGCCCCGGGGGCTGTGGCGCCTTCTCCGGGCTAGCTGCACTCCCCGAATCCCCTAAATTTGGCCAGATTGAAGCCTCCCATAGTTACTAACACAAGATCTTTAACTACTGAAGGGAAATTGTACTGTGTCTTGAACTTATTAGAGACTGTGTCTAAGTCCAGATGCTTCCTGATATCAATTTGACAGGAATTAAAATAAAAATTTATTTTTAATGCCAAGTGGGTGTAAATAGATCACATCCATTTCTGTCTATGTACCCTACTATCTGATTTATCACGGGAGTCACATGTTGGATATAAATTTGGTGGTCACCATATAATATTCTAATCCTTTGATTCTGTTGTGTGCACTGTGCCCTCCCAGGTGCTGTGGGTTCTCATTTGTTTATTTAAAGGTTATGTGGCTTATGTCAACAATGAGTAAAGTATTGTGCTAGATATCATGGAAGAAACAAAATCTAAAACAGTGTTCCTTCTTTCAAGGAGATTATACTATAAAGATAAACCCCCAAAATCTGAATAACTCTTAATACAGGCCACAATGTGAAGAACTTCATTATAAAGTAGGAGTATGTGGACTTTGAGAAAGTGTAGTTGAGGAACTCAGGAAAGGATTTAAGACTGGGAAGGCATTTCCTGCGGTAGAAAAAATGTTTCCAGCAGAGAATATAGTATGGGCAAAGTGAAAAATAAATTCAGAAGTCAGGTAGTTGTCCAATTTGGCATTTGTGAATTTGGAAGAATTGGTCAATGTGTCTTAAGAGAACACTTACAACACTTCTTAAGCATACTTACCTGGTTTTGTAATTTTACTGACAATTAGGAGCCTCTAAATATTTTTGAGCAAGAGAATGTTATTAGATATTCTTTAAAAAATGTATTTGGCAGTGGGGTGGCAAGGAATCATAGGCCTTTTGATGCTAGAAGTGATCTCAGAGTACATGAACCCATCTTAGCCTTGAGAAGACTGGTTGTGCCCAGGGACTGGCAGTGGACAGATCCCCAAGTTCTTTTACACCTAGCCAAATATTCCTATTAGTATCACTGTTGAATTACTATAATTTTTGTTTTCTTATTTTGTAAGACAACTTTATTAAAAAAACTGACAAAATTACTGACAAATAATTGTGTTCATTAATTTTTTTTGGTGATATATTGTCTCTATTGCAAAGAAACACCCCTCCGTTCACTTTTTTAAAACTTGATTTAGAAAAGCTTAAAAACTTATATTTCTGCCTCTTTCTTATAGATTAGCTAGAAAAGATCTTAGAATCCAGGCAGGGGTTATTGTGTGCATATCCTTAAATATAGTCTAGGAATTCTTCTGAAGGAGTAACTAAGTGATGGCCAATTTCTACCTGGATAGCTTCATTTGTTTTACTCAGGTAGAGAGATTAGCAGCATCTTGTGACTAATGATCAATGACTTCTAAACCATGTCAATATCTTTTTAGAGTTAAAGCATAATGAAAACTTAATGAAGTCTTCCTGGTACATTAACTTTCTATGAGAAATATACATAAGAAATGCACTCTCAGCAGTCAAAAGACTCCATGTGAGTTTTATAGGTATTCCTGACTTAACAATTTAGTTCCACAAACAATGAGTATCTATTTTATTAAAAGCTCTGTATTAAGCAGCTCTGTGGGATTCAAAAATGATATATGTCAAGGCCAACAAACACCAGATCAAATAGGTTTTGAAAAAGCTCTATGACATTAATGCGGCCAAGGTCAACACCCTGATCAGACCCGATGGAGAGAAGAAAGTATATGTTTGGTTCCCAGCTATGATGCTTTGGATGTTGCCAACAAAATTGGGATCATCTAAATTGAGTTTAGCAGGCTATTTCTGAACATAAATTTTTTTCACTATAAAAAAGAAAAAGACTGAATGTAATCAGAGCTGTTATCAAAGTCTGGCCCTTGAGAGCACAATATCAAGTTAAGATTGAATATGAATATGAATGACATTTTATTGAACATTTACTATGTGCAAAGGACCCTGTTATGGGATTCAGGGTGAGGTGGCAAATAAAGCAAGAATGAGAGACAGGCCCTGTTCTAGAGGACAAAGAAAGACACGCTCAATGAAAATACAAAGCACCTGCCAAAAGTTCAATAATAGAGGCCCAGACAATATTATAGATTTTTGGAGGAAGATTCATTTATTTTATTTAGGGCTCTGAGAAGACATCATAAAGCAGGTGACATTTAAAATGGGTCTTGAAAGTAAGATAGAATTTTTAAAGGTAAGGAAATAGTGAAAGACCATCTCAATCTCATTACCCAATGTTTTTATGTGGGTAAAATCTGGCTAATGTATATACATACATTTGTGTGTGTGTGTGTGTGTATATATATATACACACACACACACACACACACAAATGTTTGGGGAGGTAAGCTATCATTCAAGAATTAAATGATTTAAAAGCAGGTGACATTTAAAATGGGTCTTGAAAGTAAGATAGAATTTTTAAAGGTAAGGAAATAGTGAAAGACCATCTCAATCTCATTACCCAATGTTTTTATGTGGGTAAAATCTGGCTAATGTATATACATACATTTGTGTGTGTGTGTGTGTATATATATATATATATATATACACACACACACACACACACACACAAATGTTTGGGGAGGTAAGCTATCATTCAAGAATTAAATGGGGACATGTGGTTGTCAGAAAGCCTCCTGCCCAGTGGTGACTTTTGCTGTTGCTTTGTGCCTGTCATCCGGATGGTTAGCTAACATGTCTCCCCTCATCCCCAGTCAGAAGACTGGGGTCTCTATAAAGTCCAAGGCCCAGGGAAAGTGCCCTCTTTACTACACAGGGAACGGCGGAGCATCATCCAGCATAGAGGAAAATAGTACACATCTGTGTCTGAGAAGGAAAAGCACAGAAGTAGAGACTCCCTGTAGACGAAGAGATCAAACTGGACAATTTGTAACTCCAATGAACGCTTGCAATCCACTTTGTTGTTGCTCAGTCCAGCGACATGAAGGTGACTAGTCATGACAGACACATCTCCATGAACTTGTTCATCTAAGGTAATATGCGCATTTTAAAGCAAGACATAACTCTATTCTTTGCTTTCCTATTCAAGAAAGCATAGCAGAATGCAAGAAAGTAACAGTGCAGTTAGAGGAAAATACTTCCTTTCTTCTCTTTTTCCTTTCCTCCCTCCTTCCCTCCCTCTCTCCCTCTCTCCCTCGCTCCCTCCCCCCCAACGCTCCCTCCCTCCCTCTCTCCCTCCCTTCAATCTTTCTTCCCTCTCTCCCTTTCTCTCTGGATAAGCACGCGCACACACACACACACACACACACACACACGAGTTTGTGAACATTAAGTACTTTTACACAATTATTAGTAACATGTTACTTGCAAAAATATAATCAACTTCTAAGACACATTTGAATATTTCAAAAATATATTCAGGTAGGCACTCAGAACACTAGTACACACAGCTTGCTTTACATTTTTTCTTAAAATAAATTCCCACTGAATTAATCTGTGAACAATTCACTCTCTCCAGGCTTGCTCTGTCAAATTGAAAAGGAAAAAAGTTCCATTTAGGAAATGCCTCTCTATTAAGCTTTATTTCCAGCATGTTCAAATGAATGCATTAAAAAGTTTGAAACCAGTTAAATATAAGCTTATTTTTATTCAAATTGAAAAATTGCAACCTTTAAAAACTGCATGTTTAATGTGCAACATTATAAAAAAAGTAGCAAATTAATACTTTTACCTATTCCTAATACCTACCTAAGTATTTGAAAAGGAGGACATTTATTCATTCTAGGAATAAACTCTTTGTTAAAACTGCAACCAATATATAAATAAAAAGGTAGCAGTAAAAACACGTGCTAGGGAGGCTATGTTTATGATCTCCTGACAGAAAATGTATAAATAGGGAAAATTTACCACTCATTCATGAGAGCCTAATGAAGCAGAACTAAGATCTCACGCACACTATTCGTCAGGTTGAGAGCGTTGGCAATTTCTCAATTTCATGCAGAATAGCATTGTTCAAGTCACATCTCTTGGAACAAAGGTCATTTTTTTTCCTCCAGTCAAAACAGTAAAACTGTAATTGTTCCAGAAGTTTTCATTTTTCTTAAGCTAATGTTAACTTAATGGGCATTCTTTTTCTATACTCCTGAACATAGGTAAGACAGGGCTGTGCAGTCTACGGAATCAATCTGCTCCGTGCATGGTGGCACATGAAGTAGATTTAATTGATGTTCACTGCAAGGTAAAATGATTTCTAGTGTCTAGTAGGCATTCAGAATTTAGAGCCCTGTTGTTCATAACAGCTTCCTGAAATAACAGAATCTTGGGGTGCACAAGACTCTTCATAAAGGCTATTGAAAACATTGTATCTCTTTAGTCATAGAGTCTGATTCAGCCATAGACAGGATGAAGAATCCAGTACCAGCTAAATGCTTCTATACTTAAGTCTGGTAATGGCTAATTGAAAGGTTGCCGTGTATAAGAAGGCTTAAATATGGCCCAGATTTTAGACAAAGGCATGCTTCCAATTTCTGAATGTTCATTTATATTTCCACAAGCTGCATTACTGTGTTGGCCAAAAGAGGCATATGGAGTTTCAACTACTCTCTACACTGCACATTGTTAACTTGCCCATGAAAACACATTTTAAAATTTGTTACATCAGCCTGTATCATTTACTAGGTGTTGAGACTCTCCTTTAGTACTTTCTCCAGTTGTTTTGAAATGTTGGTGTAAAAAATCAGTTTAACAAAGTCTCAGGATATACTAAGGAAAGGAAAGTAGTAAATACAAACAGGTCACCTCACTTAAGCATGGACTGTACCAACATGATTTGGGGCAATCAGATAGCTACGCATTCACTTCACCGAGTGAAGCTGCCAATATTTGTCTGCATTTTTGATACCTACTGTCCTATAAACCTTTTGAACTCAGGTCCTACACATATTCCTAAAGGCCTGTTCTTTTGTCTCCTGTATTTCCCTAGTGCCACTGCCCTCTTCCCAAGTGCTCCAATCTGACACATCAGAAATTTCTCTGCCTCCTCCCTCTGCCTCACTCTTTCCATTGGAACCACTCACCAAGTCATGATGCTCTGGCCTGGCTGCCTTCCCTGCTCCCATTCCTAAGCCAGCCCTGGTGGTCCTTATTCCCGTTTCTCTTGATTTTTCCAGTTAACCTCTGATCTCTCTCACTTACTTCCCTCACTAGTCCACCTGCAGGAGAGGCAGGGGACACCTTGGGGCTCACAGGACTCAGTCTGCCCTCCGAAACTCCCCAGCCGCAGCCAGGCAGCCCTAACTTATATACTGAAACTCCTTATTTCATTTGAAAAAACTAAAGGTTATACTTTTAAAAATAAGTGTGAAAATCACACCTACCTTGCTAATAGTAACTTCCCCTCATTTTAGTCAAGCATCTGATCCTGCCACCTCTGTTTCAAGAAGTAAAAATACATGGGAAGGTTTCTATCTGCATATAAAAGAAGAATCATTCTCAGCATGGCCACAAAAACCTGCCACAGTGCGCTCCTGTTTTACTTCTTGTTCACTTACTCTTCTCACCTTTCCCAAGTCCCCTGTATTCTACCCACACCAGACTAGCCAACTCCAGATCTCGCCAATTCTCACCCTTCACTTTCATTTTCTTTATCACAATATCACGACCCCATCTGGTTGTTCCATGTTCCAGGGACAGCTTTAATTGTATGTTCGTCAGGAGATTTTTTTTTTTTTTCATAGCTCCATTAGTTACAATTCCCCTCCTTCTCTTGGTCATAAGTTGCATTTTGCCTGGTTCTAAGGACCTTTCCTAAGGATGTTAAACCTCTGGTCCAGGTTCTGTCTAATTCACCTCTGCAGTGCTACTACACAAGTAGCCTTGCACCTACGATGCACTTAAAATCTGTGTTGAATGTAATTGGTCACTATCAACTACTGGGTTGATTTACTGCTCATGTTAACATAAAGTTACTGATCTTTCTTCGATTATTTAAAAGAACTGTACTTTAAATTTGCAAATTAAATTATTTTAACTTAATTTAAAACAAACGTTTCTGACATTGGTACAAGGGAAATACATGTTGATTGGAAAGGTCTTAGTTCCATAGAATTTGTATTGCAGTTACAACCACGTGACTGAACTGGGAATGATAATCCAGCCATTTCCTTCTACTGTAGCTAAAAAACAGGGGAGAAGGAGATTATTCTTCATGACTTGAAAATTTCTTTGTTATAAAACTTGAGGAAGTTTAAATGTTGATTTTAGCATTCCCCAGAAAATCTGAAGAAAGATTGCCTTTAAATTTCAAGCAACTTTTCCTCCATGGAAAAGTTTTTGTGCTGTTCCTTGTACTACCATTCTACTTTTAAAAGCATCAACAGCAAAATGCAGTTGGGAAAAAAAGCAGTATTTTTTAAATCACTTGTTTTATTGAAAAATAGTCTTTTCAGTTGTATAACTTGCACCTAAGTGTTTAAGTGTTATGCATAACTTCATGAAAGATGCATCATAATTCAAGGGCATTGTGTTTATAATATATTCAAATTAATTAATTTCCACACTTCTTGGAGGGTCGACCTTTGCCTAGGTGCCATGGAAGCCAAAAAAGAATTAAAAGATAGAGGAAAGCGACATTTTTCAAATGTGAATAATTAGACGTGGATCCAATGAAGAGTGTGAGATGTTATATAGTTGAATCCGGTGGCAAAGCACAGCTCAAAGCTCATTGTATTCAAGGAAGAAAACCCCTCCTCCCAGGTTTATCCCTCCCTGGGATAGGCACCACTCTGGCCCCGCAGCACGGCTGGATGTTTCCCTTTGCCTTCTCTTTTAGCCCTTACAGTCAATCAGTGTCAAGAACTTATACTTCTTAACTTTTCTTTAAAATATCTCTTAGTCTTCTCCTTTTATCTTGGGTCCCAGTGCCACTGCATGAAGCTTGCATTGCCACACTTCCATATAACTTCCTTTGTCCTCTCAAATTTACCTGCGCCCCCTTCTGCTCGCATGATTCTGTGACTGTTCATTGTCAGTTTAACCCAGTTAACCCACCAGTTAGGATATTCTAAGGCCGATCGCAATGTGCCATAGTGAACGCATTCATTCATTCATTCTATCAACAACATTTATTTTTCTAAACACTTATAATATGCCAGGCACTGAATAGGCACTGAGGATATTATCATTTTTATTGAAACATTTTATTTTATTGAAACTGGGCCACTCCCTAGTTATATAATCTTGGATTATTCTTTCACTTCCCTAAACTCTACCAGTTTCCTTCTTTACAAATGGGAAAACAGTCCTGACCGCCCTATTTTGATCACAGAATTGCTGGGAAACTTAAACATGAGGTAGGGCATTGAAAATGGTTTGCAATCTCTAACAAACTGCCATTAATTCTTTTATATATTTTGGAGTTATTTTGAAAATAAGTAGTTAACTACCATAGGGAAGATAAAAATTGGTTCCCCATGAGGTGATTGTGGAAGGTTTCAGGATTCGGTGTTCTCCTCTGAACTAGGGTAACTTGTATAACAGGAATTCGTCTTGTGTATAGTGGGAAATCTGTCACTAGAGTTTGGAGCAAAGGAGGCTG
Source organism: Pteronotus mesoamericanus (assembly GCF_021234165.1). NCBI lineage: Eukaryota > Metazoa > Chordata > Mammalia > Chiroptera > Mormoopidae > Pteronotus > Pteronotus mesoamericanus. Next base: position 11,242,320 of record NW_026555310.1, read on the forward strand.
AAAAAGAATGCACTGGCAGCTGGTTGGAAGATGGCTAAGTGCTTAGAGATCAAAAGTAAGAAGATAGGCTAGCAGTAGAGAGAAAATGTAGGTTCAAGAAGTCCGGAAGATTGGTAGTAAAGCAAAGAAGGGGGGAGGGTGAGTATCATAGAGGAGAAATTCCAGAATTTGACAACTTAGATGTGGTGGTTGGGAGAACAGGATGAGGGACAAAGATGAGTAAGAGGATGACTCACAAATCAGGGTTTGAAGAGAATGAATGACTTGTGATACCCCTACCAGGGAAAATGAGCAAATTGCTAATCAAAGGAAATAGGTTTACTATTGAATGAAGAGTCTGAATTGTACATTTCTTGGGGTAAATATGAAACATATATAAAATAATACTCCCATAAAAGAAAGTATTATTAAAGCCAAAATGGATTAATATGGGCTTTGAAGAAGTAGCACTTCATAACTTTTTCTCAATTAACGTACATGATTTGTGGGCAGAATCCTCAGGTGGGGCAAGAGTGTGAAAGAAGGTTCAGTACAAATTGCTTCCCTCATTATATTGTTATTAATATTGTTGCTTTATTATTTTATTTATTTTGTTTTTACAGTTTAAAGGGGAACTATTTTTCTCAGAATGCTCTAGTTGATGACAATTTCTTTTTTAGGTAGAAATGCAATTCTGTTGTATGTAGATTAAAATGAATTCATTCTTTGCTCGCACTGCCAAAGTACAATGGTCAGACTTTAGGTTTTCGAGATCTGCAGCTTACAAAATGGTAAGACTCTTGTTTATTTCTGTGAAATTTTAATGCCAGGAATATTTACTAAACTTTTATGTTAGGGGATACTTGTAGTGTTCTCTTTTCTAAGACTCCTCTTTGTAGGCTATTCCAAGTTATTAATATTTTTTATGCATTTTTGAGCTTATAATTTTAGAGTTTTTAAAGAAGCATTACATATATAAACAAAATACCAGCCCCCCCAAATATCCATGAAGACTTTTTGAAAATACTAGGATATAATAAGAATTGAATTGGAAACTTCAAAATTTTAAGACCTTAAATCTGTAGCAATGGATATGACCTCTTCAGAATCTGTAGACCTGCACTGTCTAATTCAGAAGCAACTAGTCATATGTGGCTACTGAAATTTAACTAAAAATTAATGAAATCAGAAATTCAGTTCGTTGGTAGCTTGAGGCACATTTTAACCAATCAATACACAAACGCAGCTAGTGGTTACTCTACTCAACAACACAGATATTGAATATTTCCATCAACAAAAATTTCTGTTAGATATTGCTAGCTGAGACCATTTATTTACATTAAGTGAAAAACCTGACTACAGTCTGATGGTTCTGTTTAACCCACAGTTGGTCCAAGTATTTGTTTAGCACATGATCATTAATATTGCTGAAAATGTAGACCAGGCAGGCCACATCCCATATGACAGCTGTTCACAGATTTACTCCTGTGGTCAAAGTCCCAGAATAGCTCCTGCCATCCTTGTGACCAAGGTCAATATGGAAGAATGCTTTTACTAAGCAACTTACCCCATAGCTCCCCAGGCAGTCCGATTTTCTTAAAGGAATTCCAAAATATTTTTTTTCACATTATTTGGTCAAACATTTCATTTGTAAATTGTATTTTTAAAAATATGTGAATCTTTTCTGTCTCTTAAGAAATAAGGCCACACTGTTCCTCTAAACACAGGAACATGAGGAGAGACGAAGTACAGAGGCCAAAGCCTCATAAGGGCCAGTGGGCAGGATTTCCCCCTCAACACATTAAATCTTGTAATTAAACAAATGTTTCGTGAGCAGTGCAAAAATAGCTTGCTGTTCTGCAATTTGTTGAACACAAAGATAACATTCAATACATCCAAGAAAAACCTAGTAAGATCTGGGCCTTCCAAAATCACTATGGTTTTGGCTTTAGTTTATAATGATGGTCAATTTAATTATCTGCCATCACAGAACATAAATGAGCCATTACGACAGCTCATCAGAAGGAAAAAATAATAAATCTGACATGGAAGGCATCTGATCTAATTGCCTCTAGTACTGAGAATTCACCAAAATAACTCCTGACTATAAACAATGTTACAGCTATTAAATTCATTTTTAAAAGATCAAACATTTCAGAGAGAGGTTGAATTTTAAAGCACCGTGAGTCATGCGCTCTTATAAGTAGGAGACTGTATGGTAAACCTAGCTAATTAAAGCACTTAATAAATGTTGTAAACCTACCACTCTAAATCTCTTGTTGGTACTAGAGAATTCTCATTTGCTCTTTCAGAGAAGTAATCAATTGAAGGGCACATTTTTCTGCTCTTTGTTCTTTCCCATCAATTTTAATGGGTGCAGAACATCAGTCACACAAAATGTAATGGGACAAGAAGATGGATGCGTACATTTGAAGTCACTAGTCACAGGACAGAAAACATCCTGATGAGGTGACCGTGGCAGTGCAGAGTTCAACAATATGGCCTGGGCAGTAGTTAGTAAGTGAAAGTACGTGGCTGTATGATTTGGTATTAGCACTCAGCAAAATCAATCTCCAGACACAATTTATCACATTTCCACAGGTCAGACTTTCAAAGTCACATTCTTAAAATATGCTTCAATGACACTCTTAATTCCAGAAAATGATTTAATCTAGCAACAAAGTGGATAGAGAAAAGAAGAACACTTTAACCTTAACCTTGTCTTATAAGTGATTAACATTTCTTTGTGGGGGGGGGTAGTTTATTATCGCCTAGAAATTATATCCATGTCTTACAAGGTGAACTGGCGTATGCAAGGGATGTTGCTGGGCACTGAGATCCTCCCTTCAGGACAGAGGCTCTCAAGCTCTGGCCCCTGGGGCACTGCGTGGTGCAGCCCAAGGGCTCTGTACTGCTCTGGGAATTGTGCTCAGCCAAAGGGAGTTGCCTTGTGTAAAAACTACACTCTCTCCTCACGGGCTACCATGTCCAAAGATTAGACAGTGAAGGGGTGCAAAAGTTTGGCTGCTTTGCCTCCCTTGGGAACCATTCTGAAGGGCCATCCCAGCTTCCCAGTTGCACAGCGCTCTCTGCCACCAGCTGAGGTCTCTGCCGAGACTGTATCACAGTCCTACTTTTTCCTCTGCCGGGTCCTACTGCCTTCGCTTCGCTTGAAGCTTCGCCTCCCGTTGTTCTTGAGACAACTCCCCCAGCATCTCAGGTGCAAATCCCTGTCTCAGAGCGTGTTTCCAGGGCCTTGTAACCTAAGACAGTGTGAGAGAGAGAGAGAGAGAGAGAGAGAGAGAGAGAGAGTGTGTGTGTGTGTGGGCGGGGGGGGGGGGAGAGAGAAGGCACCGTTTATTTTTCTTTGTAGAAAATTAAGATAATTTAAATGGCCTAAAAAAAAGAATAAATATGGGCATTCAAGTTGACAATTGGTAAATAACATACTATTACTTTTTTAGGACCTTCACAGACTAAAAGGTGTTTTTGTACAACAGTTAAAAACATTTATAACATATTACATTTAATACTTTAAATAGTTTTATTCTATTGGGCCCCTATATCCCTGTGCACTCCAGCAACTAATCAAAGTATATTAACACATTCATGGGCTAAGACATCATTTGCTAATCTTGCAGTTTGCTTTTTGAAGAATTGAAGGCAACATTTGGTATTGTATGACCACCTCTTGGTTCATATTATGAATATTATATTATTAATAAAATTTAAATAAATATTTCCCTAAGGTTGTGTTAGCTATTTGCCTCTTATGCATATTCTAAAAGCAATAATTAATTACAGAATATTAAAAATGAGACTAAACCTACTTGAAAAATATCAACAGATGATTCCACCTCTCAAATTAATATGCTTTTTTACCCCCTTCTCTCAGGATTTTCTGTGATCTGTGAAACATAGGTAATATGGCTGGAAAGCTATGTATACTTCAAAGCTATCAAAGCAAACTTCAAAGTGAGGAACCAGTTTTAAGATGATTTTCTGGTTGTTGTAGAAGGTGACAGCTAGGTATTTATGGTGGGAGGAAGAAGAGGAAAGCACTGGGAAGTGGTCATTAGCACATTAATATTGTTACTGGGTGTGCTCCATGACGTCAGCAGGTCATGTTCATCAGTCACAGTAATTGACAAAGTGTCGATTACTCAGCCAGAAAGACATAATCCATCAAGATCATTTCATAAATGGGAGCTCATATAGCAGTTGTTGGGGAGGCTATTTTTGTATACCATTTGCTTTACATACTTTTTAATCACTGTTGTTTGTAATCAGTTATGAAACCACAATTTCACTTTCCTGAAATCTAGGACCTAGTTGCGTTGCTTTCAAGAGACTGAAATGATAGTATAAGTGATTTGTAAGGCCATGTCTTTATAAACTATATTTCACTTAGCTTTAGCAACTTTTAAAAATATTATCCAAATGGAACCCACACCTGAAAAAGAACTGACAGTCATGGACCCGGTTAAATATATCTGTGAATAACCTACCATGCAATGAACATTATACCAACAAATCTGTAATTCTGTGTGTTTGCTGAGGTTACTGATATTTATTGGCGATATTACAGAAGGTCGGGATAGAAAAGACTAAGTTAAGCCATCCAGTCTGTGCCAGTTCAGGAGACATCCATGTATTGAGTTAAATATTGTCCTCGTCTTTCTCTCAATTCTACCTGCTATATTAAATGTGATTGGGTGCAATTCTGGAAATATTTAAAAATGTTACTTTATTTTTATATATTCTTGAGGGAAGAGCAATTTACCCTTAAGTAGGGATACCACCCTTACATAAAGTTCTGAAAATGCCCACCATAGCAAGGCAGTAAAAATATCCCCCCTGCTCTCCTCCCTCATCAGCTTAACCTAGAATCTGGATAAGACTCTATCTAGCCTGTCGTGAAATATGTTGGGCATTTAGGGCACAATTCAGAACTAATTTTCATAGAAGTGAGAAATTAATCCTGGTTTAAAAGGAACTTTTTTCTTTTTTGATTAAAAAACTTCTAGCCCTGGCTGGTGTGGCTCAGTGGATCAAAAGCTGGCTGGCCTGCGAACCAAAGGGTCGCCAGTTTGATTCCCAGTAAGGGCACATGCTTGGGCTGTGGGCAGGTTCCCAGTGGGGGGCGTACGAGAGGCAACCACACTGATGTTTCTCTCCCTCTCTTTCCTTCCCCTCTCTCTAAAAGTAAATAAGTAAAATCTTAATTAAAAACCAAACCCTTAACTTCTACCCTGAGTTTTCTATCTCAAGTTATCTGAAGGCCACCTAATAAGTTTCCTGAAAAAGAGATATTGGATATGTGAGGGGAATTATTTTTACTCATATTCTTCATTGCCCAGAGACTGTTTTAGATTTTCCAAGTAATAATGAATAACAGTAAATGGTTTTCAGTTATTAGAAAAATAATTGTTCTGTATATTTTGGAATTAAACTAGGTTTGAGTTAGAATTTAAAGTTTTAAAAATGACTTTCGTGATTTTCTTAGCCTACTCTGCTTTATGTGATCTTCATTGGGATATTTGCACTTGGAGAATTCTCATTTTAGTGCCAAAGTAATTATAAAACCCAAAGGCAGCATCTTCACCAGGGAAAATTCAGGTGTTCTCTAGTATATTTTACAATCATCATCTGAAAGTTGTTATAGTAAGAAGGAACATATATAAAATGAATAGTTTAATAATTCAGCCATACTTAACTCTTTCAATGATGGATATAAATCATCTAAAATAAAAAGGCATTTTTATACAAAGTAGCTAATTCAATTTTACAGTCTAGAAAGCAGTAAACGAAGAAAGCTAACAGTTCTAAATCAATAATCAATTCATTTAATCACACACACAGTACTATTTTGCTTTACACAATGCATATATAATATTTCCACTTTAGATCATTCATTTTAATTTTTTGTCTGTACTATAGCTAATCATCATCACTATGACATCTCAAACTTTGTTCCTCTTTCCCTCCCCCCACTTCTCTCTCTCTCATAGAACTAATATCTCGTGCACTGTAGCTGTTTGTGAACAAGTCATTTACTGAAGCCCGCTAGACAGTAAATACCTTGAGGACAGGGACAGATCCCATCTTACTCTGTTTTTAGGTCACGCCCATCATATTGCCCTACACACAGAATTCTTTTAGTGTTTACTCAAGAAACAGCTACATGGGGACTGGGTTAGATTGAAGACAGGGCTTTTGCCCTGCAGGGATTCAGAGATCAGTTGAAATCATATGCAAGTAAACTGAAAAACTGAGAAACAATATCATTTGGTACATGTTATGACAGAAGTAAGCCCTTGGTACCTTGGAAAGAGAGCAGAGGGGGCCTACTCAAGTTCAGGTACTCTGGGAAGATTTCCTGGGAAAGGTGATACCTGCCCCAAGCTTAGGAGGGCTGTAACTTAGTGAGCAGAAGAACAATGGGGAAATTCTAGGGGGGAACCCCCCAGCTAGGTTTATTGGCCAGTTTAATAGTTGAGGAATGAAAATTTTATTACTATCTATCATGACTGGAGAGTTTGAGATAAGGATCTGATATGGTGGGTCCATCTGGGTAATAAAATCCGCAGATGGTGAGAAAAGGTCAGGGAACAGGAGTTCAGCAGGGGAAAGGAAGAGCCAATAAAGGCTTTAAAAAATTTTTTTTATAATTTTATTTATTTTAAGGACAGCAATGACAATTTTTCCTCACTTCTAAGACGTAAGTTCTCCCCAATATTTTCTTGTTTCTGTAATTGGGATGCAGCTTGCAATCAACATGTATGTTAAAGGTGGTAGCTTGTCAACCCATCTGTTTTTGAATTTGATGATCAGCTTTAAAATAAATGGCATCCTCAAAATCAAGAAAATATAGAATAATCACTTTCCTGAATCACCTCGTTTTTAAAGATAGCTCAGCGAATACTAGAGAAAACACTAAACTAAACGTCCTTTTATGAATGCAGATATAACTATATCCCCACTACTCCTCCTTGACTTGATCTGTATTGAGTTGACCTGCTCTGAGCCAGGTACTGTGTGGTATGGTAGGACTGCAAAAATGAGGAAAAAGCTAAACACAAACACAGAAACATCTGACCATATTTCAAATTGTGAAGCACCATTGAGTAGGCACATTGGGAAGAGTGAGTGACCCTGTTGGGTTCAGAGAGGACTTTGCAGATGGCAAACCTTGAACTGAGTCATAAGGTACTGTAGTTTTTACACATATAGGGGTGGGAAAAGCTTACCTGGAGAAAGAAACATTGCGTTGAAAGGAAAAGAAAAGAAAAGTTAACATTGTTTTCAAAAAAATTATAGCTTGGTTCGTCTAAACTTTGGACTATTAGGAGAGCATAAGGAAAGATGGCAGATTTTGAAAGCTATTTCGTGCCAGACATGGATTTATGGATTAGTGAAGAAAGGCTTTTAAGTTCTCAAAAGTGAGAGTAACAAGTTGCTTTCATATTGATGGACTCTCATACATAAGATAATTAGATTTAAGCAGTTAAAATATATGAGGAAAGAAGTAATGGAGCCCTGGCTGGTGTAGCTCAGTCGGTTGGAGCAGTGTTCTGTAAACAGAAAGGTCTCAGGTTCTACTCCTGGTCAGGGCAAATACATAGGTTGCAGGTTCGATTCCAGGTCAGGGTGCATGCCTAGTTTGTGAGTTTGGTCCCTGGTTGGGGTGCATATGAGAAGCAACTGATTGATGTTTCTCTCTAACATCAATGTTTCTCTCCCTTTCTTCTCCCCTTCCCCTCTCTCTAAAATCAATAACTATATCCTTGGGTGAGGATTAAAAAAAACATAGTGGAAAGGACTTGTTTTTCCAAAAAGAAATTTAAATAGCATCTCCTATTTCCCCTCTTCTTTTCCTCCCTCCCTCCCATTTTTTCTAACAGTTTTCCTTTCCTTCTTTATCAGATATTTGTGGCGTGCTTGCTATGCACCAGGTGCTCAGTATTTATGGATCAGCAAGGCAGACAGAGATGGAGAGTTCAGAGAGGAAGGAATATTTGATACTTATAATAAAAACAAAACAAAACAAAACGAAAAACATGGACTTAGGCATTAGCCAGATCCTGATTTGAATTCCAAGTGTTCTACTTGCTGACCATATGAATTTGCCTCTTGATTAGTTTGTGCCTCAGTTTTCTCATCTGGGTCAATATTACCTATGTCACAGGGTCAGTTGTTAGCTTGAACGAGGTCATAATCTCAAAAGTTATCATTTATGGCATCTCTGTAATGCATTATGCTCTTCACATATCTCATTTAATCTTCAACAAAATACCTCAAGAGGGATTTCAATCAATTACACAAAGGCTAAAAGTAGTTAAGTAACTAACTTACAGTCATAGAGAAAATAAATGGTGCTGCTGCTTGATTCCAAAGTCCTTGGTCTTTCTTCTACACACAGAGCCTCTCCTATGTACCACATTGTGATTGGTATTAAGCATGCACTCACCAAATAGTAATATCCTATGTGCCAACTGAGGAAACCATTTTCACTATTTTTCATGTTGTCTTAACATTGAGGTTCACAATTGCATCAGCAAAGCCAATTTCAAATATCATACATATGAGTTGCTAAGGAAATATAGAGCATACTTAAGGTGTGAATGGCAAGATCTGTCCTTTGTGGGTCCTATCAGCATGGCTATGTTCTTCTAAATAAGTACCAAGCAAACAATATTTACACATGTTCTATGATTTAAATTGACTTCAGAGACTCTATTCAATTGAATCTTTAGGATATATAGTACTCAGTAGTGATTATGACACCAAATCCATTCATTTTTGCATAGAGATCAAGACGCTCAACTATCCTCATCCCACATCCTGTGATGGTCTGGTTGTGGTTTTTTTTCCCACTTCCTCCCAAATGTCCCACAAGTCATCTTTCTATGACTTTGCTTTCATAAAATATCCTGGACAGCAAACATATTACCTCAACTTAATGGATATACAATAATCATGCTGAATTAAAAAATGGACCTTGGCTCCTAACATAGGCCGTTCCAAATAAGGACTGCTGTTAGACTATTCCTCAGGACCCTTTGACTGTCGTCCATATAGAAATGTCCTTTCCTTGTAATGTCCACTGTGTTAGGGTCACACATTTCCACATTTGTCCTCTAACTGTTTCATGATAACACATCATCCTGAAGACTGGTTTTTAGTGTAAGCTTCTTTTGCATCCTCTGCTGCTCTCTAGCACAGTACTGAGCACAAAAGTTCAGGACAATTAGTTACTGTTATTTAATGCGAAATACTCTTTTCCAACTTCCTTTTATTTTTAAAATTATTAATACCTGAATTCTACCATGATCCAATTAGAAGAAAAAAAATTACCATCAGTGATTGCAATAGTGGTCATTCTTCTGTGGATTCATTAGTTTTTAAACGATAAGTATTTTAGAAATTCTCTTTGTTCACATATCCTTGAAAGAGTCTGTAAAAATAAATAAATAAAGGTACCCGACACAGATCCTTAAAAAGCTTTGAAATGAGAGGTTAGTTCAGTAAGACCTAATTTCCACTGAGATGAGAGCAAGTTTCTAAAAAAAAATTTCTACAGTATTTCTAAAAGGCTACATAAAGCAGAAACAGGGAGGGAATGAGGGGGAGAATAGTTCACCAGGACCCAAACAACCATAAAGCCAGATTTACAGCTTGTTACAGAATGGCACAAAATTAGCAATTAGATGTGATATGTTGAAACACAGGAGAATATAAGGCTGCTATCCTTTTAGCTTTTTTGTTGATGGGAAACAATGAACTCTTCATAATAACCCTTTTAAAGCTGTTATTCCACACTGAGAGTGATAGAATTAAGAAAGAAGAAATGAATACAGCTGGAAGGGAGATGAAGGGACAGGTTATATTGATGACTTTGGAAATGCTACAGTTGGATTTGAAAAACACAGCTGAACTTGAATTATCTAGAATCCTAAATTTGAAGACAAAATTACCACCCAGTGGTAACTAAATCCCCATGTGTCAAAAGAAGGTGACATTTATTAAGAATAGCATCTAAAATTCTTATGTTATGTGCCCTCGGATGGATAATGAAAGAATATAGTGTCTGCAAAAAGCTAAATGATTGAAGAAGATCCTTTGTTCATCTTTTCCCTGTGAATTATAACTGTTTAAAGGGTAGGGATCCTTAACAGAACCACAATCCTGGGGCCTAGAAATTTAATTTTTGTGCCTTTCTTTACCATTTAGTAAGATTGATAGAACATCTATCAAATGATGTGAAAATTCAATATGTAAAAATCAACTTATATAAAATGAATGTACTAGACCATAATTGGCTGTTGTGAAAGAATTTTTCACTTATCAATTAATCTTCAGAAATAGTTCCTCTTGTAAATTTCAGAAATCACTGTTTGCTAAAGATATGAGGCTCATTTGTTACTGTCTAGTGTGATTGAAAATGAATAGCAAATGTGCATATGTTAAGTAATTATGTAAATACGATGTTTTAGAAATATTTTCAACCAAAATTGAAATTAAAGAATTTTCTAATCAGATTATCCTACTTAGCCAGAAAATTCAGGTGAATTGAAGAGTCAAATTTGTCAGCATATATGTCAGCTAAGTTTTGAGCAGCATGACCCCTTATATATAACGTGGAACCAGTGCAAATGTTTCCTACAGAATTTCAGCTAATTAGAAAGATATGCAATTAGAGATAGTTGACTTCCTCCTAGATCTAGATCAATTCAAAAAGTGATGAAATATAAAGAAATTAAATGTATAGACTTTAATAAAATATGTGATATTCTGATCCTTCTAGTGGAAAAAGCATTCACTTATTAAACCTAAAAATTAATTGTAATCATTAAAATATTTATTTTTACAAAAGGCCTTGTGTATATCAATAACAATCTTCAAAAGTTTAGACAAGGGAGATTCTAACTAAATGTACATTTTATTTTTTAATCATTATATTATCACCATTTTACTACCATGACTCAAGATGTGAAATCAATTTATCTTACTTTTTAAAGTAAAAGTAGAGATGACTTTCAGTTTTTAAATTCATAATTGTAAATAATTTTGCATTTCAAAGAAAAGACTAAGTAAAACTAAGTGCTACAATGTAAGCAGTGAATCCACTTTTGATAATTTGTCATATCTTAGAAAAACTTGAAAGTAGGGTGGACTTTTTTTTTTTAATCTAACCACTTTCTGGATTTTGTCCGCGTTTCTGTATTAAAATGCTCTGTAATCATTACCACTGACCTCTGCAAGGTTGGGTTTTCCAGGATATCCACCTCTGAGATAGAGTTCAGTGTGAGGATGTTTGCTAAGGGATGTTCTTTTTGTCTAAAGGAGAAGAATCAGTGAATTGAGCACTGGCCTGAGAACCAAAGGGTCACCAGTTCAATTCCCAGTCTAGGGCACATGCCTCAGTTGTGGGCCAGGCCCCCAGTAGGAGGCACAAGAGAGGCAACAGCATATTGATGTTTCTCTCCTTCTCTTTCTTCCTCCCTTCCCCTCTCTAAAAATAAATAAATAAAACTTTTTAAAAACTAAAAAAAAAAGAAAGGAGAAGAAGGAAGCGGCACTGAGCAGGAGAACCCAAGTATGATGCAGGCCCAACAACAGTTGCAGAAAGCTCTAGGGCTGGAATTGCCTTTCAGAGTGTCCCCATTCACACAAACGTGGCCTGGCCTTTATACAAGTGCATCAATCTGTCATTGGATGTGGGCCTCCTGGGAGGGGAATAACCTTGGGTGAGAGTCTTCTCTAAGAGAGCTAAGACAGTCCCTGAAGGGGCTGATACTCAAAGTTTCTCACTGACATCACTCTCAGCAGCTGAAGAAGAGCCTGGCTAGCCATTTGCATTTTTCAAATCTGAAGGTGCTGGGGTTAACTTTTTATACTCTACAACATGTTTGACCATGTTGGCCACTGCTTTTAAAAAACTCTCTTCTCTTGTCTTCTCCCACAACTCATTCTCTTTCTCACTGTAACAATTTCATGTTTTCACCCTTTCTTTCATCTCCTTTGTTTATTTCTCAATATTGTATACTTCGCCCATGACTCTCTTACTTTTTGGTTTTTCTCCTTACTTTTTAAATCTTCCTGGGTGATCTTATCTAAAAAGTTTTTGTTTTGAACATTCACCGTCTGCTGGACATTGCTTAGACAGCTCATAAGTGAACTCAACAGCCTTCTCTCCGCTCCCCAGAACTCATCTCCCTTCTCTTGTTTCTTCTCTCTGTAAAATTCACTACACCTGCCATCTCACAAGCCAGAAACCCCTGGATTTGACCTCTTCATGGATCTCAAATCTGTCCTCCCTTTTACATCCTTTCTATTACGAACTTACCCTTTGTAACAGCCTCCAAGTTAGTCTCTCTTGTTGTGGTCTTGCTGTGGTACACCAACCCCAACTCAAGCCCAATCACCCCCGACACACACACTACAACCAAGTTTATACTCTTAACTATTATCAGAGTGATCACTCTTACTCCCTCTTTAAAAACAAAACAAAACAAACAAACAAATAGCCAGAACATAGGAGAGAGTCCAGAGACAGTCCTGGTCCACTGCCCAGACCATGTCCTCAGGGCCTGCCTCCTCCATTAGGATTTAGAAAGGCTTACCCCTCTTAATTCTCATACTCCATGCCCATTCACCCCTAGGTTCTGTTTGCCACTTCCATGGACTTCCTTACCCTTCCATGTTTCGTTTTCTTCCCCTGCTCCCCATGCCCCCCATCATGATGAGCACCTTTGCATTGCTATAGATGTCTGTGAACATTTCTGTTGATTCCATGCTTTATACCACATTATATGAAAGTTCTTTGCACATATGTCTCTTTTTTTCCTATCAGACTGTCCAATTTTCAAATTCAAGGACTGTCCCATTTGTCTTCTCATTCCCCTAGGCAAAGAACAGCAGTCGGCATAAACCGGCCAATTGAAAATTCTGGGCTGACTGAAAGTTCATGGAACTGAGCTGCATGTCTGGAGTTTAAGGCACCTCCTAGGTGATTGACAAAAGCAAGATATTGTAATATGTCCTCATTTGTTCTTCTGATTGTAAGGAACAGGCACATCATTCAAGGAAATTCAAATAAGTAAGGACTTATTACAAGAATGTAATGGAACTTGGAAAATGGATCACTGAAGATCTGTTATTTAACTTTATGTTTCTCTTTCTTATGTCTCATGAACTTATTTCTCAAGTGTCTGATTCTTTCGGTCGATCTGACCTTCCTAGGTCTGGTGGACCAGAGACCTCCAAGTTCCCCAATCTACTTAAAGCCTCTTCTCTTTTTCTTTGGTAAATATAGGCCATGTTCTACAAAGGCTGAAGGAAAAGAAATAAGTTACAAGGGTCCAGGTCGGGAAGCCAACTTGAAGAGAAAAGTAAGATGACTGGTCTGAAGGGATTAGACACTCCATCAGGAGAAGACTGGTGAAGGAGAAAGCTGGGAAGGAGCCTCGGATTAGCTCAGGAGGGCCTTGAGTATACCGGAATAAGCTATACTTCATTTTATAGGAACTAGGAGCCATTGGGTACTTTCAGGAAATATTATTCCAGCTACCACAATCAGGGTAGACTGGCACATTGGCAAGTTCTAAATAGGAATGTTTTTACCATGATATCAGAGAGAGTTAACAAGAGAAATTGTGCAGAAGTATAATAACCGGAGGTCATGGTGTGGGTGAAGAAGACAGAAGTGTCCACTTTAACTCAGTGTTTCTGTGTTTTACTGATAGCAAGAAGGACGGTGAGACCTTCACTTCTGCTAAACAATGTAGGGAAAGGATGACTTTTGGAGAAAAAAGATGTTATGAGTTGGGCTTATGTAGTAAGTGACGAAATAAATTTCTGAGGGATATGGGACAATAACTAGAGACAGGAGATTATATGAGATTCAAGAAACTTATAGAATAAAGGAGCCTTTAACATATTTTAAAATTACGGGATGCTATCCTGTAATTCTTTATTAGGTTTTTGTGAGGATTAAATAAGATGATGCTTAGGAAAAAAAGTGATTAGCACAGTGCCTAGAATAAAGTAAGTGCACCCTGCCAGCCACTGTCCGTGCTGTGACTGTTGTCCCTTTCAGGGCAGGTTCTGTTTCACTTTATGGTCCTCATTCATGGGGGCAGGTTGTGGGGAGACCTTTGAGCCGTGCCAAACCAGTCAAATGAGTAAATCAACTGTGTTGTGTTATAGCGTCCACTAGAAGAGGTCAGCGGTCACATCAGTGACATTGCCACGAGAGCCCACACTGTTCCACTACTGGTTTTCCTGAGATCGAAGGCTATTTTTCCCCCTCTAATTTGGCAAGTGAGTCAGAGAAGAATCTTGCATATCACAATATGGGATTTTAATGGCATCTTAAACACTTTTACATTAGCAGTATGAACTTTTAAATATTTGCCCATATTTTGAACAGATTATTCAACACCAGTGAATACCCATTGATAATTTCTATCATTTAATCAATCAAAAAGTTACATTTGATTTATGTATGGAAAATCCAACTGAGAAGTCAACAGATTTAGGAATTACCATACAATCTCACAAAAAATAAAACTGTTATTAGGTCAGAAATGTTTAGGAAGCAACTGTAGCTTTCTTAGTCCAGTTGGCTATTTAATCAGATTAATACAAAACAGGCAATTCAGTTCGTGTCCACAGAAAGGCATTGTTCATATTACCCATTTATTAATTTTTAAGAGGTTAATAAATAACCTACTTTGTATAAAACAAATCACTGCAGATAACAATTGTGTCCATGGCACATAGAAAAGTTAGTAGGTGCATAAAGATGCAAGAAAACTGCTGGGTGTGAAGGTTGTGGATCTATCCAAACCCTAGGTTCTTGCATCTGTCTTTATACTGGAGGCTGATTGGCTCAACTCCAGCTGAAAATAATTTTCTTGAGGCTACATTCCCTCTCTTCTGCCAATTGAAAGTCTTAGCTCCTCTCTGGGAGCAAAAAATAGCAACAAAATATAAACGACCTCATTTCACACCTAAGCACATCATTCTGATTGTTCCTCCATGCTCCAAAGTGAGCCCATTTGCTTTTGTTTACTGCAGTTATAAACCTGAAACTGTATTCTACTTGTCCCATATTATAAGATTACTAAATCTAGAAAGAAAATGTGAAAAAGTCCAATATCATGATTCTGTTATAGAGAAATAACATTTTACTTTTGGTTATGCATTTAATATTCACTGCTAACCTTAAATTATCACATCCCCTGATAAACTTTAATTTGCCTTAGCTTTTTAAGAAAATAATAACAAAAGAAACAAAAGGGCAGGTGATCTGAGAATTACAAGTCTATCAGCATATATGATTTGGACAATCAGGTGTTAACATTTGTGTGAGCTAATTCATTGTAATATACCAGCTAGAAATACTCAGGCTTCCAGTCTCAAGTCACTTTTGTAAATAGTATCCTCTCTAATGGGGGCAGCTATGTATGCCCTTGTGAACACCTGGTTAAGAACATGCTCACTTTTATGTGTGCTCAGAGCTGCTTCGCCTCCAAATAAAAATAGAAACTAGTTTGCAGCACCACACGGGGCTCCAGTTTATTATATGAGCCTATCACTGGTTCCCTTTGATATCTTATCTATTCCATTAACTCAAAAAAATAGAGCCTAAAGCTGGGGACAAACTGTAGGAGGGCTCCCCTTGGAAAAGACATGCAAGACCTTTAAGCCAGGGTTTTAACTTATGTAATAAAAGCCAGTTAAATGGAAGCCAATACTTCATTTTCCAATCCCTTTATTAAAGATCATAAGTACTGCAACTTAGGAGTAGAGAAAATAAATATATGGAGGAGTACAGGTGGAGGCAATAAAGAGCATGGCTTATCTATTTTCTCAAGATTTAGGAAGCCCTTACAGCCAAAACTCAAAGGCAAGCATTTAAAAATCCACAACAAAGGCTCCCACTCCTTAACAAATACAGTGGTCCTTTCTGGATGTAATAATCCTGCTTGATTTCTTAGTAGAATATAAACAGCTTAACCTGGGCAAAATCAGAGAGATGACACCTTCCACTTCCTCCATATTATACTTTTATATCAATTTAGTAATTTAAGAAAAAAAATAGACTGATTAATCCACTCCTCTGCTCCTCTAGCACCCAAAGAAAAACAATACTAGAACCGAAACTCCAAGAAAGCAAACTAAAGGAAAGTGTTCCACCTAGAGACTGTTTTCATGAGTCAAAGTGGATGAGAGCTTATCTATGAAATGAACATTATTTTAGCCTATCCTTGCAAGTTTGTAGTAAAAAATGAAACAAAAGGTATTGCTCCTGGTATAATTAACAACGTTAATCTTCTTTTTCCTCTCTATGGTGATAAAGGAGTCATTTTTATATTTAATTAATGCAGAGGATCATTTTGGAAACTGGCTAATGAGCCTCTGATCACATTACCATGAAAATGTGCATTAACATTGCAACTGAGGAGGCTGTTTCATGTGTAGCAAATCCACTTTGTAATTAGCCCACTGTGAAATGAATCGAGTTAGGGGGAAATCTGAGGGAGCCAGTAGGCAGTGGGCACTTGGCTGCTGCTGTGCCCACAGACCACCAACATCCCAAACATTGTCTTCCGTCAACAATACTGTCTAAACACAAAAGTAGAGTGTGTCACATCTGGACAAACTGAAGCATGGAGAAATAAACTTTGACACACAAGAAATTTGGACTTGAGCATACACCCCCAGAAAAAAACATGTCTAAATAAAATGGTAAATTAATAGAATTGTACTAAAAAATTGACAGGTTAGGAACATAGTTTTCTTATTTTTATTCTGAAAAGCCCTCAGATATAAAGAGACACCTGAATTTATACACTTTTTCCTAGTACACATACAGATATTCTAACAAGCTCTTGAAATTAATTTCTAGTACTAAACAGACAAAAAATTATTAAAAAGATTCAAGTTGTAAGAAAATTTCTTTATCTCCTTTAAGCCATGATATATCATATTTTTTCCTCTCATATAACACAAATAAACCGGGTCTCCCTCTTAAACCAAAGCAAAAATTCCTAATTAATCAAATAATTCCTCTGGCTAACAAGATTTGGCAAGAACTTTTCCTGTCTATTCAAAATAACTGAGATCATAGACCTATTAAATCCCAATATTTATGCAGACAATAATACATTTGATTTTCAAATGTAAACACCATTCCAAAAGGAAAGACGGATCTCAAAATATGACACAAATGGATCTCAGTGTTACTCCTTTTACTTGACTGACATCTTGGCAGTAGATACAAAAAATGTTAAAAAGAATCCCACAGGAAGTCATCTGAAGGGGGAGTGGCAAGGAAGCTGAAAACTGCCACCCAAAACCCAAATAAAAAGCCCACAGGCAGCAAGTCTGCCCTCAATTCTGAAATCTACTGAAAGAAAAAAAAAATAAAGCTAGCCACAATTCATTTCCCATCTTTCAGACAAACACAAAGCCTGGCTGTTTACTTGCTGGTATCAGAGACCCTGCACTCACCTGGGAAACTTCATACAGCAGTTTGTAGTGTTCCTCTCTTTTCTGAAAAGTGCACAAATTGCAGCCCATTCTAAGAAGCAGACAGAGAGAGCAAATCTTCTAATTTCCCCAGAACTGAAAGGCAAGTGAACTGAAAGGGAATCACCCTCCAGACTTGACTACTGTTTTTCATCAGTCACTTCAGTCCAGAAACAGACAAACCGCTGTTAGCTGGAAGCACAAGCCAGGGTGGTGCGTAGCAGCATGCTCTTCTTCGCTTTCCCTAAGTATCTTGCACTCACGGATACACACACAGAGTTTCCAGTCAGTTCATGGCAACACTCCCCCTGTCTCTGCATCAGTGCACATGACTACACAGATTCCAGCTCATGAATATTAATAGTGCCTCATTGATTATTTATGACAGAACATGTTAGCAGGGAGGGGTGTCATAGCTGCTGCTGATGACAGATGAATATTCACTAATTAAGAAGCAAATGTAGTGTGGTTAAACAAAATTCACTTGTGTCAATACCATCTCTGTTTATTAAGGATAGAAGGGGTGAGCACAGGGCATTTTAAAAAAAGAACATACACTTAATTTCCCCATTGATATAAGCTTTTAATATGGGAATAAGACATTGAAAAACCAGAAGTATATTTAGTTCACATCTCCATGTTTTGCAACAATTAGAAGAAATATTTTCAGCATTATTAAGTCTAGGGGAAGATAAATAGGAGCAATTATTTAAATTTATAAAATAAACACCGAGGCAAGTGAAAATTTTTGGAGTGATGTGGTGAATGAACAGCAGACAGGGGTGTTGTTCAGAGTTTTAATTCTGAGCCTAAAAAAAAATTAACTGAATAAGTTCATAGGTAAAACCACTACTTTTTAGAGAGAAAATAAGGCATATTTTCTTAGTCTAAATAAAGAACATTTAAGCAGGTATGAGTGGATAATACCTGTAGAGATAATAAATATTTTAATTAGATAATAAGGGCATATCTATTGAATATAATTTTTTAGCACTGTAATGCATGCAGATCTATACTGAAAAATAATATAGATAAAATACAATGCCTTTTCTGAGAAAAATTTCAATTATATATAGTATTTATGCTAATTTTATTAAAGTCATATAACATTTCAGAAAGCTGACATTGGCAATATTTAAATTCTAATGTAATGCACAATGACTCCATTTATGATGTTATATTTAGTATTCGTAGTGTTACAAAGGTGGGCACAGACTTGAAAACTAAGAGATATTTAGATAACAGAAGTAATGCATTTAATTGCACACTCTCACAAATACACACACTGTATTGCAAGCTGGCAATTTCTGTCCCTTAAAGATACACTGCAAACAGCTATCACAGATAATGAAAGAAAATTCCTTTTGTTCCTCCACTGACTTATCCACAACCTCTGCTAATTAAGAAGTATGTCCTTGTTCCAGCACATCCTTAAAGTGGACAGGATAGCAGGTGGGTTCCAAAGCAAAAATAATTACTTGGAAACTGATGACTCTGGTTAGGAATTAGGTATATTGGATCTTGAAGATTTTTAATTGCTCAGCATTTATGTATAGCTACTTTTGGGGGTCCAATTTCCTGAAAGTGCTTTGTCAAATGTTTAGAGTTGATAACAGGAAATGATCCTAATGAGTGCTAATTGTTAACAAATTGGCTTTGCAACTAGCAGCACCTCAACACCAGCAAGTAGTGAGGAGAGGAGCCATCATCTGCTGCTTATCAGTCATTTCCCTTGGGAGGTAATAATCCGATTTTCTGGGTCTAATTTCACCTAACAGCCTGGATGAAAGCCAAGCTGAGAGACCTCCGTGGAAGGGGCATCTTAATTGGGAACACTGCTTGTGAACAAAGTTCACCAGGACTTGATGCAAGCTGGAAACCACTTGTAGTGGATATTAATTGTTTTGACTCCTTTGTGGAAACAATGTTTACAAGGAGGGATTTGAGGAGATGTTTATGAAAATCAATGGTGGCCACAAACAGGAGCAATTACTTTCGGTGCAGTTGTAAAATATATATACTTCCTAAAATTTTAATTTTCTCTGAGTCTGTACATCACTTTCCATGAAGTGTTCTTATGCCAGAGTTTACATCCTAAAAGTAAGCACTGCCTATTTATATGAAGAATTCTGTATTGCTGGACTGCAAAAGAATTAATGATTTTAAATTCTGTTCACTAAAAAGTCAGACCAATGAATTAGAATGCAGTAAGGCAAGGATGGTTCAGTCATCTATCACTGAAACTGTTTGCTTCCTCCACTGATGAAACTTCTATATGTGACAGGTTTTACAAGCTAAATAGGAAACAATGATTAAAGTTACCATTGCTCATTGGAGCTTCCTTGCCATAATATTTTGTAGTTAGCTTTCACAGAAAAATTAAACAATCAAAAGTGGTAGCAGGAAAGGTGGAGACAAGTGTATTTGAACAAAAAGTAAAAATTTAAAAAAATTATGGACACTTTGTGAAAGACTTTACAACAACAACAACAAAACAATCATATCTTTAAAATATGTTTTCTTAGTCATCAGAAAGTAAAAAATGAACATTAAAGTCAGCAATTTCAAATTGAAGTTTTTCTTTCAAGAATCTCTCTGGCTATTTTCTTTATTCATTATTAGTCCCTCTGTTCTTTTGTTTCTATTTCAGAAAGCAAGGACAGCTTCCCTAATCATTTATCAAATGCTGCCCTTGCCTATATATCCTGGGAGGACACTATCTTCTGCTACAACTGGGCTCATCTCACAGAATTTAAGGGTGATTTGAAAAAGGGTGACCCATAATTCCAACATTGTCTAAATTTCATTAGAACATGACAGTCAGGGTTTTGTTTGTTTTTTTTAAATATTTGAACAGCAAAATCTTGTATTAGAATATAAAGTTGTAAGTAGATAGATAAAAAATTACTCTGAACAATATTTTAAAAATACAAACAGTGCCCTGGCTGGTGTGGCTCAGTGGATTAAGCACTGACCTGCAAACCAAAAGGTCACCAGTTCAATTCCCAGTCAGGGCACAGGCCTGGGTTGCGGGCCAGGTCTCCAGTATGGGGTGCACAAGAGGCAACCACACATTGAGGTATCTCTCCTTTCTTTCTCCTTCCTTTTCCCTGTCTCTAAAAATAAATAAATAAAATCTTTAAAAAATACAAATGGATTATATATTATCTCTCTTGAGAAGTAATAATAATTGGGATTAATTAAAAATTAAGCAGAGAACAGATGACTATTTTTCCAAATATCCTTTGAAAAAAAATTCACCAAAGTGTGAAAACATGTTGGATATGTATTTCAAGATATAGTAACTTAGTTTAATTGCCTTTGTGTTCGTTCACTCCCTTAAAATGCATGGCATTCAAAATAGGACAGGTTTGCCAAAATCCAGACTGACATCTAAGTGGGTTAAGTGAGAGACAAATGAAAAAAAAACCAAGAATCCAGCATTTATGTTGCTTTTCTTACATAAATTGTGCCACTGGGTAACTAAAGAGTAGATGAGAAAGTTTCTCTTTATTGAATAATTCTAGCCAGGAATGATAGATCGTGCCCGTGCCAGCAATCCTAAATTAATTAATGGGTCTAGCTACTGAGAATTAATGGTTGCTAACATCACACACACACACACACGCATGCACTCGTGATAACTGGACATTGTGGACCACCTGAAAGGAGAAAATGGCACTACTTTTGAAAGAGCCTTTCCAATGTGAGCAAATTACAGAGATTACAGAAGACAGGGGAGAACATTAAACTATACCATGAAGATGCAATCAGCCAAATGCAGACTGTGGGCAGCTAAACAAACAAATACATATTCCAGTTTCTGAGAGAAAAGGACAGAGAAAGAGAGGGAGAAGGAGAAGGAAGCAGAGAGGGGGAGAGAGAGAGAAAGGAAGAGAGGAAGAGAGAGGGAATAGTGAAAGGGACTAGAGATAGATGTGACGAGGAGGGAACCTACAGATTAAGAGACTCCAGCAACATTTAAAGCACAAGTTAAGCTATATATTTTAGGCATGCATATCATTTGGGTAATAAAATTATAAATAAAAGTAAGAAAATGATTACCAAAAAAAGTCAAGATGATGGCTATTCTTTATGGAAGGAGAGATGGCTGTGATCAGAAGGGGGCACAGAAAGTTTCAGTGTGGCTGACAAAACTCCAACTCTTGATGCACTAGGTGGTCACATTATAATTCATATTATTGACTTTTCTTTTACGTGTTTTTTATGTTTTTGCTATGTTTACAAAAAGACATTTTAAAAACTAATTCACGAAGAGTCTGTGCTTATGTCCCATCCCTGGTGGTCAGGGCAGCACGTGGCCGCAGCCCCTACTCTGGGAGGGAGGCTCCATCCAAATGTTACTCCTTTGAATCACCAGTCTCCTGAGACGGCAACAGCGGCCATAAACTGTAGATGACCTTCTTCTCTATTGCCTTTCCAATGACTCTGATGTTCTTTTTCCTCTGCTGGTGTGGAGGTCAGTAGGTCACTCCATCCTATCACCTTCCCCGTGTCCTTACCTCAGTCATATGACCTTCTAACTAGGTCTATTACCTACCTTGACACTTAGCTTACGAATTTCAGTCACAGTCCCAATCCTGCCTTCATGTTAGAGGGTACTTGGGCACACTGAGTAGACACTTAGCTGCCTACCCCTTTCTAAAGCTTGCTTTCTTATATTCAAAAGAATCGAGCCTCAGAGAGACAGTGACTTGCTCAAGGTCAAACTGAATAAAGAGATCTGGACTCAGTTCTCCAGTTACAAATTCCATGGTTGAATTCGATAGCTAATTTGCTGAGCTAACTCTCTTGCAGAGGAAGCTAGAAGCTACATCGATACGCCTTTCCCTGATCCTGATGACTTAGGAAATGGAGGAGAGCACTTAAAATTGCTGAAACTGGAAAGAGACAAAATAACTAAAAATAGATCTAGCCTGAAATGAGGGAAGTGAGTTGTGGTTAAATATGTAAATTCTATTTATCAAAGTACTGAAATGTTTTTATATGCCACAGCTAAATACCTTCAGTCAGCTAATACCTCCCATAACTAGTCACTAGGCACTGTACCAGAGTGCACACGAGAAATGACCAGCTCATCCCAGGGCTTTCTAGCTTAGCACTCAAAGTTCTATATCCTAGGAACAACCCCAGTCCTGAGCAAATTGCTCACTGGAGTGTACACCTCTTTTCCAGGCTGCAGAGAAGCTGAACTGCTGTATATAGATTTCTATCTTCCTATCTTTGCCCCAGATTTTACCTTATCCTGTTTATTCTCCAGAAACTCCCAAATCAATCTATTGACGCTTTGTAGCCCAGTTTAAATTCTCTCTCCTCCCTGGCCTCATGAAGTTAAAGTAATGATCTCTTCAGGTTCTGAATTCAAAGTACGTTTTATCCATACCCATCTCAAGACATACTGCACCTCTACTTTGTATCATTTTTATATACATACTTTCTCCCTTAAGTGCAGCAGTAACGTACATCCTGGGAGAAATGGAGTGGGTTGGTCAATTGACTTTTGACTTCTGAAACTCCTAGCATGGCTTCTATCCCAATGAAGCTATGTTGAAGGAATGAATGTGCCTGGAATATAAGCAGACCTGATTCTAGTAAAGTGACATAAATTTGTGTTTGTGTGCTTATAACTAATTGCCACGTGACATTCTTTTCCCCAATCAGGCTGTTTTGAGAATGCTAAGTCAAAGGACTGAAGAACCATAAACATAAGGTATATTTAATTTAGTTTAATTCTATAAACATAAATCTGAAAGTCTATGAAATAAATATTTCTGTGACAGATACACAAATAAATGAGGTATGATTGATCACATGCATTTTTAGCAGTTATTTGTGTATTTATATGTATATACTTTATATACATTTAAATATATACTCTGCTCCACATATCAGTCACATAATCACTTATATATTCCACAAACATATATTGGGCATTTATTATATGACTGATGGTATATGAATGCCACGTGTTTAGGATTATGTACCATCTCATTTGATTTTCACAATGTCTCTGAGGTAAACATGCCAAATATTATTCCTTATTTATTAATGAAGAAATCATTAGATATCAAAATTTCCATTGCCAGGAGACCTAGAGCTTTTGTGTTTTGACTTTAATCTGTGCAATATCAATTAATATCATGAATTTACAAAAGCCCCTCTGCTGATACTGCCCAAATGATATCCATTTGCTTGGTTATAGTTCAGCAGATAATGAGTAACCAAACATCCTTTTCACATTGTATTCACTAGGTGGCCATCTTCATTTTGTATCTACACTCATTGCTCACTTTACCAACTTATTATCGCCTAAGAATTGTCAAGTTATTAGACTAGACTCTAATGGAAAGAAAGGGAGTGGAGTTGCAAAGAAGAGGACTAGAGTTCCTGTCTAAACCTTGTCATTATTACCTATGTGGCTTTGTGTAACTTACACACTCTGTAATAACACCTTGCAGGCAGACTGTAAAGATGGAATGAGAAAAAAATGCATGAGAAATGATTCACAAACTGTGAAGTATTTTGTCCATATTGGTATGAAGGTTCAGCATGGGTTTTAGAGTCAGTCTGTCCTGGGTCAAGTCTCAGTTTCCCTAATTTCTATCTATATGATGTTGGGCAAGTTAGGGTTTTTTAAAATCTTCTCTGTTTCTTGGTTTCTCATCTCTGAAAGAAGTATAATAACGGCATCTATCAAACAATTATTGGAAGGGATAAACTTGTTGTGATAACATGGATGAAGTGTACCTGGCACATAGTATGTACCTGATATGTACTGGTCGATAGTAGTCATATGATTATGAGTGGTATAATAATGATCTCTATTTTAGAGTTCCAGGTTATCTGTTTCTGATTTTGCTGTGATAATAAATATCTACTATATTACTTAACATTTACTTCATTGAAAATATATATTCGTACTTCTGCCTACTTTGTTTGCTAAAACATAGTTATGTTGATCATACAACTTCTAAAAGGCTGTTTCCCAGCCTTTTGTATTAAAAATAGCAGCAGAGGAAGCAATCATTGTGTAAATGTGATACATACACACACATTTCTTTTGTGTAAAGAATGTAATGCAACACTTTCAGAGTAATAACTCTGAAGTTCTATTTATTTCACTTAATGCATAATGTGTAAGTAATGTGAACATAAGTATACAAGAAATCAATGAGAGCATCAAGCAAGGTTTATGCAATTATTAAATAGGTAGTCCGATGATATTTCTTTGAGGAATTTTAATGACTACTAATATAGCCCAGTATAATGCTGGCTTTCTTGATTTAATCATCTGGCCATGACTTTCACAGGTATCATGTTTCGGTAATGACACACTGTTTAGGAGTATGTTGGATTTCCCCAGAAGACTACCATCATCATTTTTAATTCTACAAACGTGGCCTAGTAAAAGCTCAGTAAATACTTTCGTCCATCCAGTATTTACTGAACATTATTATGAGTATAGTGATAATTCCTAAAGATTTTTTGAAAATAAGAGCTAACACTTATTTAGTATTTTTAAATACCAGTCATTGTTCTAGGACTGTAAGCTATTAATTTCATTTAATCCCCATGCCAACCCTTTGAGGTAGGTAATGTTACTATCTCCTCTTGACAGGAGTAGTAAATGGGTAACATTAGTAGGAAATGGGGGAGCTGAGATTCTAATCCAAGTAGTCTGAATCCATTACTTAACCAGTATTTTATTTTATTATTTTATTTTAATTTAATTTAATTTTATTTTATTTTACTTTATTATTTTATTTTCTAGATGGCTAGAAGTAGCATTCTGGGGACGCTTATAGCACACTGAGGTGTAAGAATTTCCCCAAGGACCAGAATGTAGTCTCAAATTAACTCCCAGGTTCCAAGTTGTGTCCTCAAGCTTGGCTGCATAAAATAGATTGAATAAATCTAAGCAGTTTCATAACCTTACTTCACTCCACTGGTGATGGGGTATTGCTGCACTGAATATGTGCCAATAACTGTAAAATATTTTTTCTTCTTAATATTTATTATAGTAGAGAATATATTCATTGCTAGCAGGGCAGTCGTATCTCTATAAAAGAGAATTAACAGTTACTTTAGATGAGTAAATTTGGAGGTTTTGAGAAAAGTGAAGTATAGATTTGCTGATGACTCCCAGGTTTAAATCTCCAGACTTATTTTCTCTCTCTTTTTAATTTTTTTATCCTCACTCAAGGACATTTTTTTTTCATTGCTTCTAGAGAGAGAGGGAGGGAGAGAGAGGGATACCCATCAGTCACCCCCTTGTACGCACCTGACTAGGGATCACACCCATGACCCTTTGGTCTACGGGATACTGCTCCGACCAATGGAGCCACACCGGCCAGGGTTTATTTTCTCTCTTAACCTCCAGAGCCACTCGTTCACTGACTAGTATGTTAACATATGGGCTGTTAGCAAAATCCACAGTACATTAAATTCAGCTTATCA
This sequence comes from Pteronotus mesoamericanus, assembly GCF_021234165.1. NCBI lineage: Eukaryota > Metazoa > Chordata > Mammalia > Chiroptera > Mormoopidae > Pteronotus > Pteronotus mesoamericanus. Next base: position 11,268,318 of record NW_026555310.1, read on the forward strand.
AAACTTAAGTCATAATCCTCTCCCCCTAAAACTACTGCTCTCCTTGTGCTCTGCATCAAAGAATGGCCCAGCTGTCCCCAGGCGAGCGTGTCTGAGGTCTGAGGTCTGAGCATCTGCTTTAGCTCTTTCTTCTCCCAACACCTGAAGATCAAGCACTGCCAAATTGAGCTGCTTAACCTCTCCTTTCTTCTTTCCCAGGCCACTTTCCTACATTCAGGCTACTGTCTCTTCTCAGTGGTGTCCTTCATTCACTCGTGAGCATTTGGAGTTTACAATACTATAAGGGAGCCAACTGTTGGGTTCTTGCCTCTCTCTGTTTACAAACATGCCTTGATGAGCCCTTCTTACCTTGAGATCCCTGGCCCCTATTTCTCGCTCTTTCTCTCCCGTCCCACACACATATACACAAGATAACACTCAACGAAATATTCCTGCTCTAGGTGAATAGATCACATCTCTACTAACACCACTCCCTATGTCTTTTTGGTATCGTTCCCTATTTCATGACCTTAACAGATTCTAGACTCTACTTTTCTATCTGGCTCTGTGAAATGTGAACTCTCCTCTCTTGCACTTAGACTCTGCACATCTTTTCAGTCATTATAATGATATTCAAGATATGGAAAGGTCTCAGATCTCACACAGTGAGAGGAATCAATGAATCAATCAATAGAAAGATAATCATTGCATAAACTATCCAGGTAATAATAGTGGTTATGTAGGGAATTCACACAGGGTGATGTGATGGACAGTAACAGGGTCATCTTTCTTGACATTTTAGAACCGGGACTGTTTCTTTTGTACCCTGCCTGCTTATATATGTGTATATATAGAATCAAACAGATATAAATGAAGAAAAATAAGGCAGAGAGGGGGCATAGCAAGCAAAGATGAGTTATTTTAGTGGTGTGTTCAAAGGCTAAATTCTTCTCCACCTCATGACCCTAGGAAATTACTTACCTTTTGTGGTCCTGGCATATTCAGACCTATCCCATCCCACTGCCACTTCTGTTTTATCATGAAAATGGCCTTATTATGGCTGTTTAAAACATTAGCATTATCAATCAACCTGTTAATAGAGCATAGATTTCTGTGAAACTGATGATACAGAATGATTGCATAAAAATTCTTGCCTGGGGCACCATTATCATCAGAATGAGACTTTGAAGACAGCTAGAAATGTCTTTGACTCTCATTCTAAAAAACTTTCTGCATGAACTTGAACAAGTTACACACTCTTTAGATGCCTCAATTTCCTCACTGTGAGATACAGATACTCATAGTACCTACCGCAAAGGGATTTTGTGAACACATGCTTTACCTGGAGCCTGCTCCATGTAGGTGCTCAGTAAATATTGGCTAATATTATTACATCTGATACTATCATCTTGTTGAAGGGTCTAAACTGTATAATTGTGAAGACATTCAAAAAAGCAGGCAGCTATATTATTGTCTTTTCTGCATTTTTGCAAATAACTGCATATATACTTTGAAACATCAGTTTTCTTCCAGGAGGGGCTGGATTCCTCTATGGTAAATGATGGTTGATGTCATAGTGACTGAAAGCCAGAAAGGAGGAGAAAAGATCTATTATGGTTATGGGAGGTAGGAACTGGGTCAAGACACAGACTCCCTTAATTCAAAAATGTTTGCTGAGTCCCTCCTGTTTACCATACTCTGTGTGGGTCTCTAGCGCATGGCTCTTAATCAAGAGTGTGCATCTCGCTCACTTGTGAGGTTTTTATGAATTACACACACACAAGTTCTAACCCTAGGCTTCTGAGTCCTTGGCATGTACATTTTCAAACAATCCACAGGAAATTCAGATGTGTGCATACCTTCCCCTCCTCCAAATCTAGATGTAAGGTGTTAAACTTGACACTCCCTAGAATGCCTCCCATAATTATAATTTCTAATGTGGTTTCTTACATGATTATGAAGGTCACTGGGTGTTTGTCACTAATTTACAGAAAGAACTATCATTTACAAAGCACCTATTATACCAACAGCTTTAAGTCTCGCAAAAATTTTATGAGATACATGCGGGGCTTTTTTCCCACATAAAAAAACCAAGGTTCAGAATACTATGTGATTTGATCAAAATCACACAGCTGCTAAGCGGCAAAGCTGAGATTTAAATCCAGTTGGGCTGAACTCTAAGACTCTGCTCTATCTGGTAAGGAAGTAAGGGAAAACATAGTGCAGTGTCTTTAGTCCTACATTCCATGAATATGGAATGAATTCCAGAGTTTGTGGTAGGGCTGAGCTCCCATCAAAGTCATTGTCTTCTTTTGCAGTTTACAAGACATCTCCTACCTATGGGTTGTACTGATGAGCACATTTTTATTATACCTGTGGCAAGGCTGGGTTTTAGCACCTGACATCAGTTATATGGTTAAGCATGAAGAGCCACCATCTCCTAGTGGGACAGTGAGTGGCCCAAGTTCCAGGTATCAGTGACAGGAAAAGGGAATTAAGTGACTGCTTATTGAGTTCTATGTTAATAAGAGGATTTTCTATAATGTGCCGTAATTGGTCAAGAAGTGTACAAATCTATATCCTCTGCTAAAAGATATGATTCTTTGTTGATTTTTAGTATTTCTGGATACCAAGTTCAACCTGTGTGGAGACTACTTGCTTGTCATTTGCAATCTGCTTCACAAGGAGCAGTAGGTATTAGGGATAAGGCACATAGGGTCACAAAGCATATGGTTTCCAAGGAGTGGTAATGAAGAGTATGCCTTGAAAATTGTTTCAGGCTGTAATTCTTAAAATTGATGGTGCTTTTAATCTAGCTATGTGTAAGCCTATTTTTTAGTTAGGCAGAGGTAGGCCCAGTAGTCTAGTGATTAAATCCAGTGGGGAAGGGCCAAATTTACCCATCACATGCCTGCAAACACAAAACACCAATGTAATGAAGTCACATGGTGAAAGAGCCCAGGTCTCTGACTCATTACTGGGAGAAAGTCATTCAGATGAGCTTCCAGACCTGCATCCAACTATGTATAAAGGATAAATGCAACTTTACTTCATTAAACCACTAAGGATTTGAATAGTTTGTCACCCCAGCATAGCTTAGCATGACTAATACTCAAAGACAGCACTTCTGGGTTCATGTATTTAAACAAATAAGTGAGCACAAAAAAGCTCAACTCATCAGGACTCAGTAACAGGTCATGATGGCTTCTAGGGACCACTTCAGCAATTCTGAAAGAAATATAGCAACATGACCTGCTATCATTGAATGCATACTCAGAAAGAGCAGTACAAAAATTTGACTAAATTTACCTATACCATTCAGATTTTCATCAGATCATTTGTTTAACCATAAAGATAAGCAGTAATTTTTGGAAAGAAAGGAGAATAAATCCAACAAAAGGACAGTTTTATAGAAGCAAACTAAGTATATGCATGGTGTGATCATACAGAGTTAATGATCCCTTGGAGAGAAACCTTGCCCATTTTGGAAAGACTGATGCTCAGAGGGGTTTTGTATCTTAATTGGGTTAAGACAGCAACTCTGCAGCAAACAAACAGCATTAGTAGGTTAAGTTGATTCCAAATCAAGTGATAAATATTTTTAAATAAAGGAGAGTGGGCCTGAAGGAAACCAGACATAGGATGGAATGGTTTTTAATGTAGTTTAGAGAATAGAAATTTCCAGAGCATGAGGAACTTCTCGACACAGAAAGGGTAATGGAACAACATGGTCTGCGAAATCAAAAAGTCATGGGTTTAAATCCCAGCTTTACAATTTGAACAACAAAACCAGGCTCAACTCAGTTTCCCATTTGTGAAACAAAGTTAATAGCTTCTGCTTCATGGCATAGTTGATAGGCTTACATGAAATGCTGTTCCTCATATAAGACCATCTTTTTCTACGGCAGCTCCAAAGAGTCTTACCACTTTGGGAATGATTTGGACAGGTTACAGCTACTCACTTGTTCAAAATTTTAACAGCTAAGTTTGTTAACACCAACTATTTAGGTACTGGGGTGGGGTGTGGGGGTCCAATGGTATGCTAAAATGAAAACCTCTGATTTAGAGAGAGACTTGGGAGTACGAAACTGATGTTAGAAGTTGGGCAAAATTTTTACAGTAGTATGTGTGTGAAATACAATATTACATGCAAAAGGTCAGAAGCACCAGATTACATAGACTCAGTAAAATTTTGGGAAAATTGTCCTAGCAGAATGAGTCTCAAAAATTTATCTAACTTAAATTCATGCTGAGGAGTGTAAAATAACAACAGAAAACCAGAATTGAGCATATGTTGCCAATTTTTAACCAACAAAGAGGAGTTGTTGAACAAAGAAAATCAGAACGTAACGATTTAAGAAAACCAGAATAAGCATACATAAAAGGAAAGAAGATGCTAGAGGATAGGAGCTGGTCTAATCATTTTATAGATGCCTCAAATAAATGTCATACTGACAAAAGAAATTTCCATTGCATGCATGCACATACATACACACAGAATGAGATGTGTATTTTGTGCATGTATATATTTATGCCTACGTGTATATTTAAAAATTTTGGACACTAGTAATGATTTCTAATATATTTTATTGCTGGAAATTTATGATAATAGTCATAACCAACAAAAGCTCCTTGAAGTACCAGAAGATCTGCGAGGTGCACAATTCATTGGACTGAGAATACATTTTAAAATTTCTGTCATGTACGAGCAGATACATAATATTCTCTTTTAATATTAATTAGGAACATGAAAATAAGCTATATTTGTATTAACTCTACTTTCTTCGCTTTAATGATAAACCTATTTAACTATTTCCATAGGTGTGGTATACAATGTACAAGACAGAGAGAATAAAATTACAAATAAAGGCAAAATTGATAACACTGTCAGGCCTAAGAGATACTAAGATAATAAGCCAAGAGATTCTAATTAAAAACAATCAGTTAAATCCATTTATTCATTCAACAAGTATTTATTGATACACATGGGTACTCTGCTAACCTTAAATAATTAAATAAATAAATCATTAAAACAGAATTATCAGTAGAGATATAGAGTAATAATCACTGTGGGATATTAGCTGGTTAAGAAATCTATTTTTATATATCACTTACTTATAAATATATGATACAGGTATGTGTATTTCATTGTTGGTAATTTTGACTGTTTCTCGGAAAAATATAAGGTAGGATAGATTTAGCAGGCAATGATGGAGGAGTTGAAGAAAAATTGTTGGTAGAAGAAATAGTGAAAAAATGGTAAATACTTGAGAAAGTACGAGGATATTAAGGGCATAGCAAGTAATTTAATCTGCAGGGTGAAATGTGGAACCCCCTCAGGAGAGAGGAACTTGACTATTAGGGGAAGAATCTTGATGGCCTATATTCCTTATTTCTAAGGTGGATAATAAAGAGCTACTGAAGATTTCTGTGTAAGGGAGTGTCAAAATCCAAGTCATTATTTCAATTTCTCAACTCTTCAGCTGGAAGAAACAAATAGGAATCTAATAACAGCATTAGTAATAAAAAATAAATCTTTTACGATAGCGTACGAGTGGTGTTGAAAAAGGGAAATGGAAAGAAAGGGTATACAGAATAAGTGAGAAATGCTACAGAGATCAGAAGAAGCTATTTGCCAAGTCAATGGCAAAGGATAGGAGGAAAACAAAGACCATATTTGTAAGATTGGGTGTCCAGGTTAAAGGCTATGTCATTAAAAGAAATAAGGAAGTCAGGAGGAAGAACTATTATGTAAGCAGATTGGAACTGGATATGATGACCCCGAGGTACTTCTCAGAATGAAGATGTCCTTTATGGAGTTGAAATTTTGATTAGAGAGGACAAAGACAATGACATGAATGTGAAGGTCACCAGTATGTACATCGTATTTGGAACCTAGGTACTGAGTTGGGAATTTAAAAACAAATTTTTTTTTAAAAAAGGGATCATCAACTGAACTTTTGCATATTTTTAGGTAAAAATATCAGAAGAGGAAGGACCAGAGGGGAAAGACAAGGATGAAGGGAGTTGAGAATCCAGAGAAATACAGTTTCAAAACTGAGGTGCTCCTCAAGTAAAGGCATGGGCAATTTAGAAGTGTGGGAAGGGAAAAGAATTAAAAGAGCTCACAGCAGATGTCCTTGCATTTAGTGATGTGGGAAGTAAGGGTATGGCTTCCCGAGTTTAAATTAAAAAAAAAAAAACCCAACCAACAATATTACTTAAAAAAATCAGGTATACAACAAATAGCAGTAATTTCAAGTACTTCAATGCTGAAGAAAACTAAATTTCCACAGGGACATGGAAACTGCCCCTTGGAAGTGATAACTTGCTTTGCTTTTTTCATGATAGAACTTACATCAAGCAGATGCAAAACAATTGAGGTTCCAAGTAATCTAATAACATGAGGGATGTAAGAGAAACACCAACTATTACCAAGAAGAATTCCTCATGCATTGGATGCATCTAACAGCTGGCTAGTTTGATTTAAAATTACAATTTGAACAGATATAAACTCATTTCTTGACAGTCATTACCCGCCAGTCATAAAAGTGTCATTAATTCTGCAGTAGTCAGCAAAATGTTTTGTAATGATCTAACACTAATGCACCCCACTCCTATAAAACCCCCGCAGCAGCAAAGGTTTACTCTGTAATACTAGTTGGGTTATCAGGAGCTTAAAATCCCTGCCAATGCACCTGCTTTCCAGAAGATCATTAGGTAAAAATCCCAAGGCAGCACGATCAACCTGGCTTCCGTTACCTTACCGTCTGCTAGAGAAGAAAATTAATGTTATTCCATGAGTCTCTCTCCCAAAATTGGCTAGTGTATAGCTATGGGGCCAGCTGTCTGGGGGGTGCTTAGGTCTGTTCTAAGCTGACCCAGCTCATTGTCTGTTTGGCTCCCAAGTCCCAACATAGCACACTAACACACCAACTGCAGCCTGCACCAGCTGTTACACTATTGTACAGGTACTTACAGGATTACAGCGCACGGAACCACTAGGTTAGCAGTGAGTACTTTGCTGTCCAACCACAGCTTTATGGCAACTCTCACAGAAGCCATTGCATTCTTTAAACAGTATAAAACCAGAACACCGGAATGAAACAGGCATTCAAGACAAGCAGAAAAGGAAGGTTCCTAATACAGGACTATTTCTAAAGTCTGTTTAAGGAAGGCTTTCGCTTTTAGTCTCATTTCCTATAGAAAAAAAATATATAAATTAGCATGGGAAAGGCTGCTTTATCTCCAAATGGATTTACATAGCCTTACTCTGAAATCTGCTTTTCTTCTGGCTACAAGAAGCCAAGCAGGACATCCCATCAAATTTCAAGAGGAGATTTGTCACATTTGACTGGTTCTCAGACTGTGGAGTCGTCAGCTGGATGCTGATCTAAGACAGCAGTCACCTCACCACAGACACCCACACCCTACACTGGTCACCCAACATATTCTTCTCCAGTCAAACCCTTTTCCTTCGGCTACTGCTATACCCACTCAGGGGAACAGCAATAGATCATCGCTTCCCTCATATATCAGAGCTGTCCTCCAGGAGGACTGCAGTGAAAATTGCTTAGTTTTACATAACAGCCAACTCTGAAATTTCATGGTAGAAAAGTAGCCACAGGCAAAATGTAGTGAATCTCATACAATCTCCGGTTTAACCATTTAAAATAGGACAAAGTCATGACTATTTATAGAGATGCAGCTTGCTTTTGGATTTGCATGAAGCACAATCGCAATTTTTAACAAGTCAGGGATTTTTTTAAAACGAGGAATAAAATTCCTTAAAGGCCATTTTTAAAGTTGGTATCTTTATGGAATAACTATGATTACTTCCTTGTTTTGATGCAAGCTACAATGCCTTTGTTAGTTTGAAAATGTATTTCACAGTATCTTTCTTCCAGTTACTCTTTCCAGATAATGTGCCAGTAGAAATGATACCAATGATTCATTTAGGATGACAGCTTACTTTCAATTAATGTTCCATAGAATGAAAGCAATGTTTCTATGTTTTTCAATTTAGATTTTAAAGCATGTTGCTATTTTTAAAAAGTGAATACATGCAAACATCATGTGCTTTTGATGTTTGTCAATGTCAGTTATAAATAAAAATAAATGATAATCTGCTGCAGAAGAATGCTCATAGAAGCAAGCAAAAGAAACCCAAACAAACCCTATTAGAACTGCATAAATTCTACTTTGTCATTCAATGTTCAGTTTTTTAAAATAAAAATATACAAATATACAAATCTGTAATTACACAAGTTATATGATTATATAAGATAAAGACTACTTATTATCTGTTCTAAGGATGAATAATTAGAAAATTAATGAATAGGGGTTGTTTGTGGTACATGACTAACAAGAGGCTTGGCATGTTGTACCAAGTTGTCATTAGATAGGCATATATAGAAAAGAAGCAAGTGTCGGTAAATCTTGAGACCCACACAATGTGCCTTACTTCAACCTTCCACTACCTCTACTCCCTCAATGCACACTGTCTAGTCTTACCATTCTCCAACATTTTCATGTACATTACTCTGTGCACTTTGAGGGATGTTATTTCCTCTACTTTGAATGCTAACAACCCATCTAAGAATTTGAGTTCTACCCCTTCTATGTGCTTTTTCCTTCTTTCTGAAGCAGAACTGGTGCTTCCTTCTCTGTACCTCCATACCACTATATAATTATTGCCAGTCTAGGAATTCTGACTTTGCCTCCAACTTGCCTGCTGGATGGTGACATCTGGGAGGACAAGCACCCTCTCTGCCCTTCTGTCATCTTGAATACTGCCTGGCACACAACAGACACTCGGTAAGGACTAGTGGATGATTGAATGAGATGTGTGAAACTAAAATAGCAGCCAAAAAAGGAAGAACAACATACATAAATCTCTTAAACTATTAGCCTTGTCAATGATACTCCTAATTGCTCACCCTGAAAGTAGGTAATGCTAATTAGTTTGTGTTGACAATGGCACATACCAAAATTCCTCTGGCCAAATACGGCATTGCTTATAAAACAACCATCAATTTAGTATCAGCTTTTGGTTGGTGGGGCAGGGAAAAAGAAAAATACCACAACATTAAAAGTATGTATAAATTGTAAGCCTTTTTTTTAACTTTTCCAATAATATGAAAATATTTAAAAATAAATTTCTTTAGAATTGAAGGAATATGACAATTTATTTTTCAAGTGCAAATATTCAAAAATGACCATTGGTCAGGCTATAAAATTCATCTCAATATTACATTTCCAGAAGTGATAATCAGAAGTTACATTTTTACATGTTTTATTAAATAATAAAATATGAGTTTATACACAACAAAATTTGACTTCATACAGGGAGTCCAATTCTAGTTTCTTTAAGAATATATTCTTTCAATGCTGCTATAGACTGAATGTTTATATCCTCTCCCTGACTCCCAACACATAGGTTGACACCTAAACTGAATGTGTTGGAAGCTGGTGATGGCGGCTTTGGGAGATTAAGTTATGAGGTCAAAACTCTTATGAGTGGGATTTGTGTCTTTATAAAAGAGACCCTATACAGCTCTCTCACTCCCTTATGCCATGTGAGGACACAGTGAGAAGAGGGCTGCCTATGAAATAGACAGCAGGCTCTCAACAATGAATCTGACAGCACCTTGATCTTGGACTTCCCAGTGCTCAGAGCAGTGAGAAATAAATTTCTGTTGTTTAAAACCACCCAGTTTATGATATCCTACTATAGCAGTTGAAATTGACTAAGACCAATGCTTTTATCACAAAGTTTAAACATCAAGGCACATGATGCTTTTGAGTCAGAGCGTTATGGTAGTGTTTTCGGTGGAGTTTACACGTGTTCAGACCCCGCTAGAGCACCCTGCTGCAGGCCAAAAGAATAAACCGAATCTGACACACACTTTCAGATCAACTTGCATAAAATGAGAACATCTACCCAGGGAATAAAAAAGCAAAACAAAACAATTTAGTCCAGGTCTTGTAGCCATCTCCCGCAGCTAAATCAGCCCAAGTTTCTAGCTGTATATAAAACTACATGTTGAGAAAAATAAAAGCCTAGATGTTTTTAATCAGAAAGAAAGTACCTCTTTGCATTCTTGGTCTTCAGAAAGAAGAAAAAGATGATCTTATTTGCAATGAAAGAAAATGACATCTCTAAAATAAAAACTTGGTTACCAGGCTTTAAACGATAGTAGATATATAAGTATGTGAGGAAATAGGAACAACTATGAAAATAAGCTTTGTACATTTGCTTACATTTGAATTCAAATCATCTTTTTTATTTTTCAATTTATACTACGTGTAAATTCTCAAATTTTAATGGCTTAGTTAAAGAAAAAAAAAGTTTGTCAATCTCAGAGGAAAATACATGGGTCTCCATTGCTCACAAGTTGTAAAATTACAGAAGAAAACTGAAACATGGCTTTGCTTCTAGGACATGTTTGAGCTTGTGTGATTTAGTTAATCACAATTTATGTAAAATTTAAAATGAAAATTCTTGACTTCCAGCTAAGATGGCAGCAGAGGTAAACACAGCTCACCTCTTTGAACAAAATTACAACTAAAATATAGAACAACCATCACTCAGAACTGTCAGAAATTGAGTTGAATGGAAGTCTAACTGCTACAGAATTAAAGAAACCACATGCACCCAGACTGGTAAGAGGAGATGTGGAACGGACTAGTCCCACATCCACATTTGATGGATAAAATTCAGGAAGCATATCTTGGGAGTGAGGAGTCCCAGCCCCATACCAGGCCCCTCAGCCCAGGGTTCCAATGCCAGAAATATAAGTCCCTATAACTTCTGGTTACAAAAACCGGCAGGGTTTGAGTCAGTGGAAGAAATTTCTGGAGCCCCAAGCAGTTCTCCTTAAAAAACCCATATATGGACTCACTCAGAGTCACTCCTTCTGAGCTCCAGCACTGGGGTAGCAACTTGAAAGTCATCAGTGGCAAAGAGGGAGGAACTGAACTGTCTGGCATCAAGGCAGGAGCTGGAGGATAGTTTTCTCCCAGACAGAAAGGTGGACAGAGGTCATTGTCACTTTTCTGAACCTTCCTCATGCAGAGCCACAGAGCTGACAGGTGGGGGCCATATCTGAGAATCCATCAACCTGGCTACACTGTTTTCCCTGCCCTGGATATCACCTGAGACTCCATCCCACCCAAATCACAGGCCTGCCCAAGCTGTTTAATGTGACTTTTCCATATGAATGGCTGGTCTTAGCTCATGCTTCACAACTTCCTAAATCCTATCAAACAAGCAACAGCTGGCCTCAGTAAGCTCTTAGCCCCCATAGCCTTAGCTAGTAGACCTAGGCCGGGCACAGCAGCCAGCCTAAATTCACAGCATGGCTTTGCCTGGGTATCTACAAGCCTAGCACAAGTAGCAGCCATTTCAGTTGCTTTATAGCTCATGCAGGGTAGCCCTGGGAAGAACACTGGTAGGGGCTGACCCTGGTCTGCACCAACTGGGAAACCCCAGAACCTGTGCACCCAGTGGACAGGTACAGACCATGTTGGAGAATCACCACCCTGCCCCTGCAGGGCTGAACTTCCATGGAGTATGGAGGTTGGTGATCAGTGGTCTGGGTAAATGCCTCCCACTGACATGCTAACAGTGATCAAGGCTCAACTACAAGAAGAGGGTGTACTCAGCCCCCACATAGGGCACACCTTGAGTACCCAGCTTGGGTGATATGGAAGGCTGTGCCACTGTACCCTCCAGGACACCTACTACATTAGCCATTCTACCAAGACAGGAAGTCATAGCAACTCTACCTAATACATAGAAACTAACACAGGGAGGCTGCCAAAATAAGGAGACAAAGAAACATGGCCCAAATGAAAATACAGATCAAAACTCCAACAAAAAGAACTAAATAAAATGGAGATAAGGGATCTATCAGATGCAGAGTTCAAAACACTGTTTATAAGAATGCTCAAGAAACAGTGAGGATCTCACCAGCATAAAAAAGATCCAGTCAGAAATGAAGGATGCACTAATTAAAATAAATAACAATTTACAGGGATTCAACAGTAGAATGGATGAAGCTGAGAACCAAATCAATGATTTGGAACATAAAGAGGCAAAAACAACCAATTAGCACAACAAGACAAAAAAAATCCCCCCAAATGAGGTTAGTGTAAGCAGCCTTTGGGGAAACTTCAAGCATTCCAACATTCACATCATAGGGGTGCCAGAAGGAGAAGAGAAAGAACAAGAAATTAGAAATCTATTTGAAAAAATAATGAAAGAAAACTTCCCTAATTTGGTAAAGGAAATAGACATGCAAGTCCAGGAAGCACAGAGTCCCAAATAAGATGGTTACAAAGAGGCCCACACCAAGACGCATCATAAAACGCCAAGGTTAAAAGTAAAGAGAGAATATTAAAAGCACAAGAAAAGTAGTTAGTTGCCTACAGGAGAGCTCCCAATAAAGCTGTCAGCTGATTTCTCAAAATAAATTTTGCAGGGTAGAAAGGATTGACAAGGGATATTCAAAGTCATGCAAAGCAGGGAACTACGGCCAAAATTTCTCTACAGCAAAGCTATCATTTAGAATGGAAGGGCAGTTATAAAAACTTCCCAGACAAGAAAAAACTAAAGGACTTAATCATCACCAAACCATTATTATATGAAATGTTAAAGGGACTTACTTAAGAAAAAGTAGAAGATCAAAACTATGAAAGATACAATGACAATAAATACATATCTATCAATGATTGAATCTAAAAGCAAACTAAGCAAACAAGAACAGAGACAGAATCATGGACATGGAGAAGGTTTTGATGGTTGCGAGATGGGAGGGATACAGGGCAATGGGTGAAGAGGTGAGGGGATTAAGAAGTACAAATAGGTAGTTACAGAATAGCCATGGGGATACAGAGTACAGTATAAGAAATGGAGAAGCCAAAGAACTTATACTTGTTACCCATGGACATGCACATTGTTGTGGGGATTGCCTGAGGGAGTGGGAGGTGCTGGGTGGAGGGGGGCAAAGGGGGAAAAATTGGGACAACTATAATAACATAGTCAATAAAATATAATTCAAAAAAATAAAATTAAAAATGAATATAAAGTATACACCTATTATACTTGCAAACTTGAAAATAGATGAAACTTAGAATAATCCTATTTCAAGAGTCAAGATCTTGATTATCTAAATAAGCAGATAGTAAAATGTGTCATGTTCAGTATATTCTTCCTTGAAAAATTACCTTCTGTAAAGCTGAAAGACATACTGCAACTCAATGTTAAGGTTGCTATGGTAAAGCATGCCTTCTGGACACAATTCTTCATTTTCAAATAATTATATTTTATCGACTATAAGATCACCAACTTTTTCCTTTAAATACAGAAGAAAAACATTTCTATACTTTGCTACAATACTTTCCCACAGTCAAAATTTCACCAAAAATGTTGGATGCCTTCCAAAAAAGACTGTTAGTTTTTACAAATTTCACGGTATCAATACTTTCCTATACACAAGCTAAGGTGTTTATTCATTCAGCTTTTATTTGTATCTGGGCATTGTATACTGGTAGACTTCAGGAGGAAAAAGCAAAATTCCAAATTAGTAACTGAATTTTTCAGTTATACTTTAAAAAGACAAAGAAAGTCCTAGTTGCTTTTGCTTCTAAATATCTCAGTTCCATGTACATGTCTATATTTGTTTGCTACATACTACCAACGTGAAATCACCATTATCTTCAATCTGAACTGTACAAAGCTTGTCCTATTACATATGCCCTGCCCCCCTTCAACCCTTTCCACAAGTTTTCTGTAGTTCATCTGGACTAGAGGTGTATTTTAAAATGTAAACTGGATAATACCACACCCTTCCTTTAAACCTTTAGTGAATTCCTGGCAGCTTAAGGCTATATATCAAAATCCGTAATACTTTTTGTAAGGCCCAGCGTGATTATATCTGCGCTTTTCCAGCCTCAGTTCTTGCTGCAGTTCCTTCGGTCATTAGCCTTCATTCAGTTCTTCATACGTGTTCTGTCTGGTTAGCTGCTCCCTGGGATCGCTGGCAGTGCCAGTCCTTCTGAATGAAGAACACTTTTCTTTGTATCATAAATGCCTACTCATCCTACAATATCACTTCTTCTGGAACGCTCTTCTGGAGGCTCAAAATGAAATTATTTGTCTGCTAGACATACTTGTAGCACTCTGTTATTTTTCCATCGTGGCAGTTATCACAGCTTTAACTACTTTTGTGAAAATTTCATTAATGCTTATCTTCTTTACTCTTAGTTCTAGATTTTAGAGTTGTGGAGATTAAGTACTGTAATTCTATAATGGATGATGAGGATTTAGTTCTTTATTTTCCTTCTAACTTTTTGATTTTTTTTATTCTGTCACAATTTTTATTTAAATCATTATTCAGTTACTATGTCATCATAACTATGTGTACACAATTCACTGTGGAGTCATGTGGTATACTTTGATTATATTTCCTTTCTTATACAGAATCATGTTTTTCCTGGAGTTAATATTGACCTTTTTCTTGTTTACTCAGTATGTGTCTATGTATTTCTATGTCTCTATAGCAAAGTCTGCTAGTTGTCACTTAATATCACATATCCCTTCTTCTAAGTAAACGAACTCCCAATTTTTTACTTGGCACATGATTATCCAAAATTCATCTTTCAAGTGTAGCCAAGTTTCTGACCAATTTGATGTAAATAAAATGTCATGTGGCAGCTCCCAGGAACTTTCCTTAAATCACTGCTGGCTCATGCCCCTTTGCTCACTTTTTTTCCCACCATCCTTTTCTCCTTCCTGCTCTTTCCAACAGAAATAAAGTGAGCATAATGACTGGAGGAGAAGCAGTCATTTGGGCCCTGAAGTGACTTTGAGGATAGAGGCCAGGTGTGCCTATATGTGTGGTTCAAGGGCATCTTTTATATTATGTTACACATAAAATTGTATTTATATATATCCAGATATGGTGGGAAGAAATCTACAAGACCTGTGAGGTTTTTCAATGAGGGAGCCCTAGCCCTTTAAATATTAATATTGATCTAATGCAATCTCTATTTTATACCTAAGGAAATTGCCCTTGAGAGATAAATTGTCTTATATGAGATTATAGAGACATGGACAGCAGACATCAGACTAGCCTGAGATCCTAGGCTCTTCGCACCCACCCCCGCTTTTTCCTTTCTTCTCAATATCTTTGTCGTCTTCAGTTAATAAGCAGAGTTCTCCTTAGCTATAACAACCTGGGGAAAAAAGCTGCTGATCACATTACGAACTAAAATTAATAGAAGAAGGTGAAACAGAAGGACATAGCTGCTTTATTTTGTTTTTCTATAGGGCCTTGTAAAGAATTAACTAGTTTTAAATGAAATGTCTTTTGATGCCTTTTATTTGAAATATCATCTTGCTTCAATTAAGTAGCACTCAATGAAGCAATAACCCAGTAGGATGAAGTAAGCCAGAAGTTGCTTCTCCTCCAAGTTCTTTAACATGCTAAAAATTCAAACCCAAGATGAAATGTCTGTGCTTTTGTCGATGAATACCAGATAAACAAGAAATCCTGTATCAATTGATTTTGTTGTCTTTCACCCAGTGAGAAAAGTCAGTCTGATCAATGTTATTTCTAACTCACAGGTACAAGTTTTCTGATTTAACCCGTGACTAAAAATAGAGCAACTCGGATTGGGGGTGTTATCTCTAAAGTGGCACATGGAGACTGCCATCTTCCTATTTCCTCTTCACTTTTCCGGTCTTTAATGGGCGGTAGAAGGAGAGCAGGACCTGCAAACAGAACAGCTGTGCTTAAATCTGGGGGGAACACTGGTGTCGTGAATTCTCACATTCTACGTCATAGGTTGTGAAAGCCAGGCTCCACTCACTGCCAATTCCCAATCAGCTCTGACAAGCCCTTTCCCAAGGTAGTTCCCATGTGGCCAGCAGTGAAAAGAGGCACTCTCTCGTGTTACGTCATTTAATCCTGGAAACGACCCTTTCATTTTTAAAGATGAGGAAATTAAGGCCAAGACAGATTCGACAGTCAGAGCCATTATGCCACAACAAGATTCCAAATTAAATGTCTTCCTTAATATCTCACTGTAGCATTATTCTTCCTACCTAGGGTACCAAACAGAGTATACTTTCTCATCCTCTAAATACTAAAGAAAAGACTGCATCACTTAAGCCATGAATATGACATAATATTTTAACATTTCACTTCAGGTGAGGCTAAGACAATATTAGAGGGCTCAACAGTAAAATGATGTAACTGTAGATATGTTAATTACAGAACCACCTACAATAAAGAATTCCAAGCAGTGGTATGTATTTAAAGGCTAAATTTGACTTACCATGCAAAAGTTTCAGAATAAACATTTTTATCTTTGTAGTTGTGTGTGTGTGTATTTTTCAGCATATGAGAATATAGGGGGTTTTAAGGAAATCTTTATGCTTATGATTTTAAAACAAAAAAAGTAACAAAGACTGCACATGACTATGTCCTAAAAAAACATGAAAAAAAGTGTTAGCAATCTTTCTGGGAGTAAACATATGCACCATTGTTCCTATATTTACAGTGTTTAATTTTTGCAGAGAGATAAAAAGTTGGAATGGAAATTTATTTTGTGTTAGAAGTGGAACTGTGTCTCCCCACCGCAAAAAAAACAAAAAAACTATGCTAAAGTCCTAGCCTTGGTACCTCGGAAGATGACCTTGTTAGGAAATAGGGTCATTGCCAATGTAATTAGTTAAGAGCAGGTCACACTGGAGTCAGGTGGGCTCTTAATCCAACATGACTAGTGTCCTCATAAGAAGATGGCCATGAGAAGACACGGGGAGAATGCCATGTGAAAGCAGAGGTAGAGAGTGGAGTTATGCTGCTGCAGGCTAAGGGGTGTCTTGGGGTCTTAGGATCTAGAAGAGGCAAGAAGGGCTCCTTTTCTGGTGGCTTCAGAGAGAGCATGACCCAGCTGATACCCTGATTGTGCGCTCCTGGCCTCCAGAACTATGAGGCAGCATATTTCTATTGCTTTAAATCTCTTGGTAGGTGGTATTTTGTTAAGACAACCATACAAAATTAATACTATATGCTAATACTAGTTGCTTCTGAGTTTCATTCAGAATATTGAAAAATATCTTTTTTAATATCTGACTTTTATTGATAATATAGAGAAACTTTTCACATGTTGGTATTTCTGAATCCTCAATTATAAAATAGTAAATAAATGAAATGCCAAGAAATATCATTAGGAGCAACCTCCTTTTGGATCCTTCTGTTTGCTTATCTCTTTTCCTAATGGATTAAAAGTACTTAAAGATAGAAGTTTTGTCTTTTTGTAACTTCTGCACTCAGTTGAGTGCCTGGGAATCTGAAAACTCAATAAATATACGTATTAAACAATTAAAGGAATAACAAGATAGCATAGATTTTAACCTTTTAGAAAAATAATAGGTATTGAAAACTGGTTTCCCAAAACAAAAGTATGGTAGCCCTGGTCAGGTAGTTTGGTTGGTTAGAGTATCATCCTCATACACCGAGGTTGCAAGTTCCATCCCTAGTCAGGGCACATACAAGAAAAAAATCAATAAATTAACAAATAAGTTGGAACAACAAATCAGTGCATATTTTCCTCTCTCTCCCTCTCTCTAAATCAAGAAATGAAAAAAAATTAAAATCAAATAAAAAACAAGAGTATAGTAAATCCCTCTTTGTAAAGGCTATAGGTGACCTAACATTTTCTTTTGTCATTTTCAACTTTTGTTATATTTCTTAGTTGTTACCTTTAGAAATATAACTAACGTTGTGTTTTAAAAGTGAAAATTATGTAGAGCCAAAATTCAGTCCATAACAGAAATAGTTTTGCCTTTGGTACCACTTGGATTATACTATGTACCCAAGTAGCCTGGACCATTTGCAAAAGTTTTAAAAGATAAAAGCTACCATAAGTTTTCACTTTTTCATTCAAGCAAGTATTAATAATAGAAATTAATATATTTCAGCCCCAAAAGTAGTAAGAAAGATAAGCATAAAGATGGAGAGAGAGACACACACACACACACACACACACACACACACACACACACACACACACACAGAGGGAGAGTGAGAGGGAGGGGCAGGGGAGGGGGGGAGGAGGGAATGAGAATGAAGTTCAGGAGGAAGAAAGAAGAAAAAGAGAGAAACAAACAGTAAATTTGCTCAACCAGATGTTTGAAAATTCAACAAGAATGGCATATTGTTTATTGGAAAAGATGTATAAAATCCTGACTCCAAAAGTTTTCAATAAACCTCACGTTTTAGACTAAGAGGTGCCTATAATCTTTCTTCTTGTATGTTCACATTCAGTATGGCTCTTTAGAGAGCTACTTCTCCTTTAGATAAAATATCATTTTCCCTTAGAAAACTTCATCTATGTTGCACAAAGATAATGTTTTAATCAGCTTCTACACATTCACTTTGACAAAACTTGAAATCTGTAAACTTAGAGAAACACAGCTTCTCTCTGATAGGACTTCACTGTGAGCTGCTTAAAATAAAAACCTGTTGGCTGGAAGAGAAGTCATTTACAAACATCTTTATCATTTTGTTTCGAACCCCTCCTAAATTAAAAACAATGAGTTTTTCATAATGTATGAATCTGTATCTTGTAAATGTTTCTATGAAGGTGAAATAGCTCTTTCTTTATAGAATACAAATGCTTAATTTTTCTCCTCTATTCACTTGGTGGTCTCAGTTTGTCATGCTTTCTTATTTATAATATCCATTTACTGAAATTATTCCTGGCATTTTTTCTGGTTGATAAATACTGTCAAGGTAATTATTAAGTGTATATTTTTCTCCTTAGCTAACTCGCCTTATTATCAAACCTCACACTCTAAAAACTAATTGTATGTAAAGTCAACGGACTGCATGTTTAAGAATTTTAATTACTTTTCTATGAACACTTTATATTCTGTACATAACATCCAGGTAACACAGCCTCTACGGTGATAAGGAGTTTAATTAGAAAGCTTAGATAAGAAAAATGCCTTTTACATTACCAAATTTGTTCATGCCAGTCACGTGATAACTTGGACTCATCGCTTCTTGCAGAATTTAAAAATGTGAAATGTTAATATTAGGTGAACCTTACTTCCTAACAGTCTAGGAAATGCTTTATTAATATGCCATTTGGTTCTTTCTCTTCTGCACATGTAAACACTACGGTTGTAATTAGATTGCAAAACTGAACCTGCCTTTAATCTTTGTGCCAGTCCAAACAAACAAGTTCTTTCTCACACTCCTAACCTGGCACAAGAACCACAACAAAAAGATGCAAATGTAAGCTCCGAGCTGCCAATAGCAAGCCTGCCCTTTCCACAAACTGTCTCAGAGGAGAGCCATTGATTTCCTAGTTATTATGAACATGAAATTATTGAATGACAGATGATAGAGTGTTAGGTCCTACAAGTATTTTCCCAAATGGGTAATCTAGCCAGGGTTGCCATGGTAACTAGGCTGTTTGACAGACCTTCCCACAAAGAACCCTTTGCTCAGAATTCAGCATCATATAACTCTCTGCTTACTACAGGCTCATGTTAAATCACAGAACTTAGAAGCTTTCTTATTAAGGAAAGAAGGGTTTTCTTGCTGGGTGAGTCCACTCACTCTGTTACCCAAACTAACCTCAAACGACACTGAGATATTTTAGCTCAATATTTTCTCCATGTGGATGAAGACTTTGCCAATGGCTGAACCCTGTACGATTAACAAAGGCAGTGTTAATTCACAAAAGAGAAATTTATAGTTCTCAGGCACAGGGTCCACAGGGAATATAAGTTGTGCATCACAACACACAATTCCTTAGGAGGAACAATGCTCACAATCGGGTAGTTCTTGGACACCTAAAGATTGTACCATTTCCTGTGCTTGCAACATTCACACCTTAGAGTTGGGTTGCAATTTTCCTTCCTTCCCTTTTGCGGGGAGGGGTTGCCACATAACACATAAAATAAAATAACACTTTCGCAGTAAATTTGGTATATTTCTAAATAAAATATTTTTAAAGGTGATTTTTCTAGTTGACAGGTCTTTTCCTAACTTTTGGCTTTATACTCAGTAGATTGGCAATGAAAGGTTTGTAAACTGGTGTGGTTGAGATCGGCAATCCTGGGTGCATGTAAACAACAATTTCACATAGAAACAGCAATTTGACGACATCATAGTAGCTTGGTCTAGATGAAGGGAGCCACCCTTCTGCCTGCAAGTAAACTTCGATTTTTTTTTCTTTTCTTTCTTTTCAATTTTCAACTGTTTCATTTACTCATTGTTTTCTTCTTGTAAATATAACATTGCGCTTAAAAACATTTTAGAATTCAAGAGCGTTAGTATCCTAACTATTTAGTATTCTTACAGGAACACTTTACTAGGCTTATCTAACACTTGTATTTTAGTTTTCCTGCAGAATGTATCATTACTCCAAGGGAACATAAGTTGGATTGAATTTTGCATCCATTCAATGCTTTATAGAAGAAATCTTACGGGAATGAATATGAAAGATTGCATTCTTCTTATGTAATAGCAACTCATCTTCATATTTCTATTCAAATTTTCCAGTGACTATTTTAGGATAGAGGTGCCCAATCCTAGTTTTATGATATTCTATTTTCTTAAGGGGAAGATCCTAAAATAAAATTAATTTTAATTAATCTTAAATTTAAAAAGATATATATATCATTCAACATTTTTCCTGTATAGAGGAGATGTATCACAAAATTCAAGCAAGCAATTATAATATGCTGCAGTTCCAATCATTTTGGACTAATTAGTTTTGACCAAATTTGACTACTAGGATCACTATACTTTAGGGTAAAGATTTAAAATAAAAAAGAAGTTTTAATAAACCATAATTTAGGCAAGTTTCTTGCTAGTCCAAATTTAAATTACTCTGAATTACTGGAGATTAAATTTACCTTTGTACATGCTGATAACAGACAAATTCTATATCTCTGTATATTTCCCCCTGGCCTCCAGAACTATATAGCGAGTGGTCCACTGGACATATCTATCGGGATGACCAAAAGACACACCAAATTTAACATGGTCAATATGGAACTCATTGAATTCATTGAATTCATTCTCCTTGTTCTTATCATTTCTCCAAATCAATTGTTTTCTATATTAAAAAAGAGAATGACATCATCATTCACCCAATTGCTGTTACCACACCTTGAGAAAGTAGGGCAAGGCCCTTACTTGACTGATATTAAATTTCCAGCATGCAGAAAAGGAAGTTCTAAGTAGAAATTAAGTTTATTTAAAATACAAAGTTACCTTATTCTGTGATTTTATGTATTGATATTTGTATCTAGATTGTCTTCCCTTTAATCCCCCCTTTTCCAGTGAATCCCAACATTGAGAGCACATCTGAGTGACATGCATAGTTTTTCTTTTTTCTTTTTCTTCTAAATCTTTTTTACTTTGAAATATTTTAAGCAATATAAAAGTAAAGATAACTGTACAATGAGCCCTATATACCTAGCACTCATCTATAGCAATCATCAACTTGGCTTGGGAAGCTTTTAAAAAAATTTTTTTTCAATAACTTTTGACAGACAATATTATATTAGTTTCAGATGTACAGCATAGTGGTTAGGCATTATATACTTCAGGGTTATCATCCTGCTCAGTCTAGTACTCCTGTGACACCATACACAGTCAATAAAAAATTACTGACTATATTCCACATGCTATATTTCACATCCGTGTGACTGTTTTTATAATTGGAAATTTGTACATCTTAATCCCTTTCCCTCTTTAACCCAATCCCGAACCCCACTCCCAATGTTTCCTGTATCTATAAGTTTCTCCCTTTCCTTCCTTTCTTCTTTTTAGGGGAAAGAAGGAGGGAGAGAGGGAGAGAAATAATGATTGGTTGCCTCCTAACACTCCCTGACTGGGTACTGAACCCAGAGCCCAGGCACATGCCCTGACTGGGAATTGAACCTGTGATCTTTCAATTTATGGATGACACTTCAACCAACTGAACCACATTGGCTAGGGCAATGAATTTGTTTCTGTTTTGTTTATTTATTTATTTATAGATTCCACATATAAGTGAAATCATATGGTATTTATCTTTCCCTGTCTGACTTATAATGAGCCCCATATACCTATCATTCATCTATAGCAATCATCAACTTGGGGCTTGGGAAACTGAAAAAAAAAACAAACAAACTAGGAAATTGAGAAAAAAATATCAGTAATGTCTGAGACTTACAGAACCAGTGTATCTCATGTTCCTTATGTTGGAAATAACACATATGTGTTCATTTTGGGGGGGAGAAGATGACTCAAAAACCATTGATATAATTTCATTACTACAAATGATCCTCCCAGCTTACAGCTATTCTTCACAAATGAATCATGATACAATGAGATGATGAAAATATAATGAAAACAACAGTAGCAAAAAGCTAACCAAAAAATAAAATAAAAAAGTAGATATTCTTCCAAACATTCACCCTGAAGTTTACTTGCTGCTGCTGCTCAGTGTTTAGTGGGCTGGGATCTCACGTTCTCATCACGTGGTTAGATGGCTATATGCTATGTGTCACTGTCAAGCAGGGTTTAATTCAAACGAATGAGGACAAGGAGGAAGGCCATGCCATCAACTTTAAATTTTTAAAAATTTCTCATGGCTTTCCTTTTTAGATTTCTTCATACAGGAAGAATTTTGACATGAATTATTAAGTGAAAAGGGTCACTCAACAATAAGTCGAAGTAGGCACAGAAGATAAGTTCCCTAAATCCAATGACATAATCATAACTTCTCTTTTCTATTTAGTTCCTGTTATACACAAAACACTATACAAGGTTCTGTGTTGGGAAAAGATAAACATAAAAAAATACATAAGATACTGACCCTGCCCTCAAAGGCTTTTCTTTTAATAGTTTTCTTATACAAAAAAGATCATGCTCATTTAATCCCTGATCCATCATGATAAGAGAAAACACTGGTGATTCTAATTTTCGAAAGACTCCATAAATTTAAATATTTTCCTGCTTCATGGCTGGGAAAGAAGCTAGGACTGTAGTAAGGGAGAGGCCCACCCTCTGAACACAAGATTTATATACCGACCTCTAGGGATGGGTAGAATTTTTTCTCTGAGGGAGAAAGGAATAAGAGGCCTATACACAAAGGGCACAGGATAGGCAAGGGCCCTGAAGAATATAAAGGCTTGCAAAATGAAGAGGGTGAACCTGCTTATGGCTAAAATGTAGTTTGGGGAGAACTGTAGAAGACTAGATTTAAGATGATAAATTAGGGAGAGACTGCAAAGTCTTTACATGATATTCTGTGGACCTCAGGCTTCATCTTGCAGATAATGTAGTTGGTATCAAGGAAGTAGCATGGGGGTAATCCTGGGAAGGAGAAACTCTGGCAATAGTGAAGGAATTGGACTGAATAAGCCATAAGGAGGTGATGGCAAAGAGGGGCTGCATTCAAGGAGCCCTGTGAAGGCAACACACGATCTCATTAAAGAAGGCTGAGCCAAGGAAAAATAAAATAATCAATGAGGTCCTCATTTCTAAAGTCTGCCTTCTGCCCAAAATGAACTCTTGAAGACGTCCTCGAATATATTGCAAATAGTTAACACAAATTATCTTTCCCAGAACAGCTTTTTGATGCACTGGAAAAGAGAAACTGAGATAGATTCTGAGGTTTCTGACTAGATAACTAATAGATAGTGAATGCATGTAAAAGGGGAATTTTATAAGTTACACATTCATAATAAATCTATTGAATTTATCACACAGCACAATATAAAGGCAAGTTAAAGAAACAACGGAAACATGTTTGTTAGATATGACAGAAATTGTTATTACCATGAGCTACCAGAAACTTTCAATTTCACATAGCTTCCCTTAGTTCTCAGTAGACTTTCATGAAATGTTTCCTGAATAAGGGAAATGGTATATTTATTTTGTTAGAAATATAGACCTGAAAAGTGTCAAGCTGGTGAGAGTCTTTTGCTTCATGGGTATTTTAAACTTATCTAGGAGGCAGATCAAAGGAATTATAAGGACAAACTTTTACCATTTACACAGAACATTTGGGTTGCAAGTAAGCAGATTTTAGCTACATACAAAGCACATTATGGTTAGCAACCTCTTTCAAATGTACACATTTAAGTCATTAGGAAAAAATTTTAAATGCTTAGGTCCTAAATAAATATAAAAACCAACTCTATTATACAATCTGGAATCTCAGGGATACAATAACATAGCCTAACTACAGTCAGGTTCAGGTCTACCTCAAAAATACAAAGGATATAAATGCAGTTAAATTGAGGAAGGCCTAATTTTGGCCAAGTAGGCTATATTTCTCCAGGACTATTTTAGCCTCCTGGACATTTTTTAAAAAAGGACAGTTTCATACTTCTTGCAAAGCAACATCTGTTCATAGAGGCACTTTTATAGAAGAGGTGTTAATGAAATTATTTTTCAGTGAGGGTTACTTGAGATTTTACTGTAAGAAAGGGTAAAAGATGCACTGGAGCCGTTTTATGGAATTATCTTCCCCTGGTTAAACCTATTCACTCACCCCCTCTTTCTCCCTCCAGCTGAAAGCTGTAAACATTTTAGGGCTGTGTGACAGTCCCAGAACAAACCAGAACATATGTAGTATATTTTCACACAAACAACAACAAAAAACCCATGAGGTCCTAATTTCTAAAGTCTGCTTCTGCCCCAAATGCACCCTTGATGGTGCTTTGAATATGTTGCAAATCACTTAGCACAAATTATTCAGATTTAGATGAATTTGAAGACCCATCAGAAGGGTGTTAGTGGACTCTTTCACATGGAGGCCAATTACATGTTTCCTGTATCATTCCCTGACTACCCACTAAAATTTCGCTGATACTAGCTGATCCAAAATGCCTTCCTGGGACTTAGGGACCAATAGTGTCTATTACAAAATTCATCCATGGTTTCTGTCAGATTTAAGTTAAATGCACAGCAGGGAGAAAAAAAGCTGCTAGAGAATTGCAGATTCAGTAGATATAGTAACAAAGAGAGTGTATTTGTGTATTGCTCTCAGTCTTGCAACCAGAACCTGAATGATTTGATAACTGCTTCATAACTGAAGGCTGCTCTAATAGCTCTTTAGAAAAGTTGCACAATAGCCCAAGTTTAAAAGAGAACACCTTCTGCCATATGAAGCTGGCCCGAGTGCCAGAATATTCTCTCTCTCTGCCCTGCCTTCGCCTATTCAGTGTCCTTTGTGGGATGTATGGAGCCTTCATTAGTAGGTGGGGGGAGTAGGAACTTCAGCCAAACAGGAGCATTTGGATTTTACCCTAAAACCAATGGGTCCTTGGAACAATTCACAAAGGAATGCAAGCGAGAATTACTGATTTTTATTTCTCCTCTTGACATCAGTATCATATATCACTATGGATTGGAATAATTTTAAAACCCACATATAGGTAAAAATTTAAGTGTGTGGCTATTAAAAAACAAAGAGAACTGTAGAGAGTTGGCAAAATAAGTAGAGGAAAACAAATAAAATAAAGGGACTCAATTTACTATTTGAATTTACTATTTAATTTCTTTTAGCATTTTAATATAAGCCTATTTGTTTATATATGCATGCAATATGGTAATGGTGATCTTCTTTGAATGGGTAGAGACAAGTTTTTCTTTCTTCTTTTTACCTACCTTGGTTGTTTTTCTTTTTGACCATCCATCTACATGTATTATTTGTGTAATAAAAATAACTGATAAATTTTAATGTATCAAATAAAACACCAATATTCCTGAACTGCATGTTCTAGTACATATAATAAACATTTTATTTTTAGGCCTAAACTTGATTATTCAAATACTTAAAAATAATGCAAATAAGTAAAATTACTGAAATACATTGTCTTTGCAAGTGCTTATTTCACAGCTGAGAATGTTTAATGGATAAATTTGTGTAGATGAAATGAAATAGTTTCTTTGAGTCTAATCTAATTTGAATTGATACACTATAGGGACACTCTCAAATTAATTCTCAACTTTCATATAACCAAAAAATACTTAGTGAGCACCTACTGTGTCAGGCACTGTTGTAATTTCTTCAATAAATACTCTTTGATTATAATTTATTTATACCAGGTTTGAAAGAAATGAGAAGAAAAATCTATATCTTTGAATTTCTAATCCCTGGGAAATTGACCATGCTTCCACTTCAATATATATTAAAACACTATAACATCTGATAGTTGACAAAAAACACAAAAAGTTTACTCTATGAAAGTGACACAGAAGTTATAGCTTATGACATTTGCAAGTTATTACAATTTTTACTCCCAATTAGAATGGCTGCAGACATTATCATTCATCTTTTGGTTAAGATCTAATCTGTCCATCTCTTTAAGTGGTGACCTATGGTCTTCTTAGAAAAGGGACAACAGATGTCTTTTTCTGCTTCCTTCACTTCCTTCCTAAATTTGAAATAGTTATTATTCTTTAATCATTGACTTCATATACCCTTTGCCCCACTGTTTCATCCTTTAATAATACCTTCTACAAATCCCGTAGTTTCCCAGTCCTACCTTCTGGTATTAAAAATTCTGTCTAACCTAATTTAAAACTCTAGTCTCATGACTGCTTTAGCCCTCTGTTTCTCCGTGCCACCCAGATTTGTGGTCTGGGGGGCCTGGATGGGAAGGAGATGAGATCTGCCAATGTGGGTGCATTTTAAAATTCAGTGTCCTGTTGAGAACAGAGTAGTAATAATATTAACACCTGAAATTTATAGGCCACATCTCATGTATCAGGTATTTTGTTAGAAACATTTTGTATCTAAACCTCTACTCTTCACATCATCTCAAAGGTGCAGACAAAGTTTAATTAATAACATGCCCATGATGACCCAGCTAGCAGGCAGCTGAGTCAGGATTTTAGTTTGAGTACTAGTGGCTCTAAAGCCTGTATTTTTGTTGTTGTTGTTACCTCTCTTCTTTATAAGTGGCAATTTTGTGTATCTTTTAGTGCAAGATAACTTATATTCTTGTAATAGAGAAGTAAAAAAAGGAATATAAGTGGCTTATAAAATAAATTGCTCTTTCTCAGAGCAGTCTAAGTTTTATATAGGCATAGAAACTGATACACGGCATAATAGCACAACTTAAAACTGTCCGTTGGCTAGAGTTATTTTGATTTTTAAGAGTAAGAGTAACCTGGTAAACAAAATGTGGGTTCTTCAAGATTCTCTGGAACTTTCTCAAAATTGAAATCTATTGCAAAAATAATACTGAACGTTAAAAGCAATTAAATACAGCATTTTTCTCCCAGCTTGACTTGTCAATCCTATTAGACCAAACTCTAATTAAGGGTAGAAAACTGGTTATTTTATCTGCCAAATGAAAATAATCTAGTGCAAGTTAATAAGGGTTGGCTTATTACCGATTGGCCATTTTGATTCCAGCTTGTTTTAATAGTAGAAATTACTTTCAAATATATATTCATTTTGCCAGTCATTTACAAGCATGGGACAAAGAGAATCCTTTGTTGTGTCTATTTTTGAATTGAAAATAGGATGGAGGTATAGTAGAGAGAGTAAGAAACTAAAAACACCATTAGAAATCATAATTCCATCTAAAGGTAAGGGGAGAAGGAAGGCAATAAAGTAATTCTAGCATTTCCTTAGTGTTTTATTTCAGCACAATGTCTTTCCATTAACAAATTCAAATATGAGAGTGATTTGAAGGTAAAACTTGAAAAAAGAAAGTACTTTAAAGAAAAGCATTTATTACTTACTAGTTAAATGTATAGACCCACCAAACTACACATGCCACTTTAAAACTGTATCACATGAGCAAGAGAATAAAAACATATTACCACAAAAATCTGTATTTTGGAAGTTTTTATTAGTGTTATAGTGTAATGATTCTAATTAGTATATTTTACCATAAAATATAACAGATAGCAAGACTGGTCATAAAATTTGTTCTCTAATACCTTTCTTACTGTGCACTCACTACATTTGTTTTGTAATTTTCTTAAAATATGTCCTAGATGCTCCATTAAAAGGTAACATATAAAAAGACAATGGAAAAATTGCCATGGGCATAAAAAGCTATTTAGCTCACTTACAAACTGAGCTGGGAAGTGGATCTTCCCCAGGATAGCTTTCCGATGAGACTGCAGCCCCAGACAACTCTATGATGGTAATAATCTCATGAGAAACTCTGCTATGATTTTGGTTAATTTGTTATAAAATAATAGAAAACTACACAGATTTTGGTACCTGGAAGTGGAGTGCTGCCATAAAAACAAAAAACAAAGAACAAAATACAAAACAAAAAAACCCCCAAAAACTCAAATGAGAGAGTAACATTGAAACCAGGGAAGTGGGCTTTTAGGAGAGTGTTAGTGAGAGCCAGAAGGGCCTTGAAGAAGCTGCCTCATGATGTTTGATGGGGCTGTAGGGGAGGATTTGTGGGAAATTTTAGAAAATGTTATTGGAAATTGGAGGGAAGGAGACTCTGGTTGTGGGTGGCAGTACAGTTTAGCAGCTCAGTTACCCACCTAATAACTAGGTGACCTAGTTAATGGCATTTCCAGGCAAAGTGTTGAAGCTGCTTTCTGGTTTCTTGTTGCTGCTTATAATAAAATGGAAGGGAATAAAAATGAACTAAACACCCATTTCTATAGGGCACATAATGCCATAATGCTAAAATTAAGAAATGGCTTCTGAAAAAAGATGAAATCCAGGGTACTGCCAAGAAAACCTGGTCCAAATATGAAGCAAAGGGTATACCTGGGAGATCTTTTGTTAAGATATCAGAAAGATATAAGGTGCTGCCTCAGGGCTCTATCCAGCCAAACAAAAGGTCTCTAAAAAGATCAGGGGTGTGCTCAATCTTCCAGTTAAACAATAAGTCTTCTAGAAAGATTAAGGGTATTGTACTTCAGTGTTCACTGCTGAACCCCAAAATAGAGAAGGGCTAACGTCAAAGATATTTTTTAATGTAGCCTTTGTCTAATAAAGTAGAAGCTAAAACGATTCACAGGAGACTCACAGAGTTTTAAAAGAATTGTATATGTGGACACATTATCAGCTTGGACTGCAAGGGACAGAGAGATAGCATAAACTGAAATATGGATTTTTGGATCTTCAAAGTTCTACTTGCTGGAAGCAGGCAAAGAGAGTTATTGAGCTGCAAACATGCATTAGCTTTCCTGAAAAAATGAAGGATGACTTAGAGCCTGAAAGTGGAGCTGAGATCTGTGAGGATCACTCCCAGACCTGGCGACCTAATCAAGGAACCTCAGAATTGTGATGGACTAGTGATTCTTCTTTGTTTCTCATTTTCCAAATTTTTTGGAACAGGAGTGTGTATGTCAGTTATCTTATACCTGTGATACCATTATATTTTGGGTGTATGGGGAGCAAAGAGCTTGCCTCTAGTTTTATAGAGCTCCATATTAAGAGGAACTGTACTCAGGTAGGGTTATGTTAGGATCTCTAGTACAGGTGACTACTCCATCACGACAGCCAATTTAGACTATGAGATTCTGATTCAGAGCTGATTCTGTCTCTGATGGATGAGACTTTGGGTGGCCTTGGCAGAGGTAGGTACATTTTGTGTATGGGAGCAATGTAAATACATTTATGGCTAGAAATTGGAGTGTGGTGGTTACAAAAATTTTTTGATACTCCTCCCTTCCTTCCTCTGGATATGGGCTGAATTTACTGATTGGCTTCTAATAAATTAAATATGGCAGAAGTGATGTTATCCCGTACCTGAAGAAAGGTATAAAAAGACTGTGGCTTCTGGTCTGGGCACATCTCTTTCTCTCTCTTGCCTGAATTCTTGGCCCACAAACTCCTAAGATATAATAAAACGGTTGTTGTATTAAGCCATGAACTTTAGAGAGCTTTTTATGCAGCGATGGATAACTGGAACAGTAACTATTTTGATTATAAGGCAAACGTTCTGTCACACAGCAATACATAACCAGAAAAACTATCATTTCTACATGAGAAGAGTTCTAAACTTTCCTCTGAGTTCCTAAGACCTCTGGAAACTTACTTTAAAAAAATTATGACTAGGAGTTCTACAGCTTAGTTTTCTAAATATGCACTTGCTACAACTAATTGGTTTATACAGCAATTACTAACAAAAAGGAAGGCTCTTAAATAAATCTTATAGTTTCTTACAAATAATTATTAGCCCCAGACTAATTATAGTGTTGGAAAAAGGAGATTATTGTTATATAACAATTTTTTTTTGTTATATAATAGGCACTGGTGCTAGGGAGACTGCTCCCACATATTATCATAGAACACATATTATGCCTGGGACATTGCAGGCACCCAGTAAATCTTTCTGAATGAACAAATCTTGAATGAATACATATAGCATATGATAGAAGAATATAGTGGTTAGGAACATGGCTTTGATTCTTGTTTCTAGGCCAACACTAAATTTACATAAAGGAATTTTTCCACTTGATTTGGGCTACCTACAAACATGTTGTTTTACAGTTATATTGTGCAAGTAGTTCTATTTGGAAACTTCTGTAAGAAATGACTGGCGAAAGATAAGTTTCCAACGTTCCTTATACCACTAGTCTTAAAACTATTTCTAATAGGATTCAATAGGTGATAGTTCCCTTATGGGTAACTTCAAGGATAACTGGGATTTAGGTAAAGGAAGGGAATACTGGGAAAATAACAGGGTGCACACAGGTCCAATGAGAAAAATATGCACAGCGTATTCTGCAAATAAGGAGGCTTCCAGGGCAATGCATTTCAAATAGCATTTTGGGAATCATTGATAAACTGTATCATCAAGTGAGTGTTATATCATGAGTCTTTTAAATAAAATATTAAAGTAGTAGGCTAGGATGAGTTACAATAGGGTACAATAGGATAGGATAGCATAAGGTAATCAAAGTGCATCATAGAAAATAGGAGTAGATCTCTTTTGAGTAATATTTATTTGACCTGTGTGTATGTGTATATGTGTGTATACTGAATCCCAAAGAATAACCTCTTCTTTCTCTGGGCCATGATCAAAGTAGTTTGAGAACCACTCTCCTAGGGGAATATCAGCAGAAGCCACAGGCAGATCTTGAATTACAAGAACCAACCTTTATTTTACTCCTCCATCAAAGCAAATCCTTCAGGACACATTCGTGATTTATTCATCCCCAAGTGTTGAATTCTCAAGAATTCTGGTATCAGTATATTTCATGTGGCCTAATTTTATTAAGAACTATAAAATAAAGTTTCTCTATTTTAGTGGCTATGCATCTATAGCATAAAGCTATACTGTTACTTTCTTGCTTTTTCAATTTACATATTCTCCCTAAAGCCCCATGCTACTGAAAAAGATAATATGATTTGAAATAAACATCACTCCAGGGCTTCTTCATCTTCCTCACTCGTTGGTTTTTGAACTTGACACTCATTCAATTAGAACTGACTCGCCAATCATGCACTCTTTTGCTAAAGTCAACCTTCTCACAGCGGGGAGGAGGCTATTTAGTTAGTAAAGATTTTTCAGTGAACCCAGAGCCAAAACAAACAAACAAACAAAAAAACCCTTTACAATGTTAAGGCATACAAACTAGTGATTGGGGAGGGGTCTATTTCAAAGACTCTACCATGTCCCCTAATATTATGAGACTCTGTGAATTGATGTGTATGAGGAGGGTCTACAAATAATCCACTGGCAAATAAATTGTTTCAAAGTGTCCCAGATTGTTATGTGAGGTTCTTTAATCTATTCTGCGATGTGTACTTCGGTAAGTACAATGCTTAATCCCTTCCCAGTTGTCATGCTGATTCTCCCTTGGTCTCAGTAATCCAGGTGAGTCCATTGCGCATGCTGGCTATACAGTAAGCGTGGAGAGAGCAGACTTGTTGAGACTGTCAAGTACGATTCACAAATTTATGCCTGTGAAGTTGTTCCCCCCGGAAAGGAACCAAATAACTCATGCTTTTTGAAAATTGCTTATGACAGCTTTTCAGTCTGCTTTAGGCTGGCTCTCTGTGGTGATTTGTATTTTCATATACTGCTCACACATTAAAAAATTTACACCTGTCAGGTATTGACGGAGTGCCTCCATCCCTAACCTTTTTCAGAAGGGGACGCTTTGCTTCTAGACATTATCCAAATAAGTTTCTATCAAGAGTGAGGGTGGCATAACAGGTAGAGGCATAAGAAATATGAAGCATGTAGGTATAGAATTTTAATAAGAAACTGGGTCTTTGGGTTTTCTGAAGGGGTGGAAGTTGCAATAGTCCTAGGGCATTGGAAATGGCACATCCAATTACAGGTTAACAGTGGGAGAGGCCATAATTTTAGCTATGGCGTAGAACATGCAAAGTTTGTTTTATTGTTTATGATGAAAGTTTATTTTCTCCCTGCATCTGTGACTTAGGTTTAAAATTAGAAAAAATAAGACTGTCCATGGGATCTTCTTTTTTGATTTAAAATAAATGACAATAAATACTATTACCAAGCTGTTTGCATTAGTTGTTTGGCTTTACTCACTTCTGCAATTGCTTACACCCCAGGAATTACAAATTTTCATCTCCTGCAGACTGTTGTTCAATATTCTTATCAAAGAACTTACTGGGACATAGAGTATATCAAATACCAATGGGATAATGACATGTTGCTTAGCCCAATTAAAAGAACACGTATGATCTGAGCTCTGGTTTGGAAATACCAAGACCGTTTTTTCTTCTTTTTTTTTTCCCCCTTCAGAAGTTCTTCACAAAGATCAGACTACTAGGTAAAAATTCTACTTCACTTAGAGAGCATAGCTCACAATTCTTTAGCCCCTGAAAGAATTGTGGCTCCTTCTTTCCCCTTGGAAAGTCATGTGGGTTATTAGGGGTAGGGAACAAACCAAAATCAAACAGCAACAAACAAACAGCCCAAACAACTTGCAAATAAAATGGTATAGGAAAATCATCAATGTAAATATTCCAGTCTGCATTTAATGAGGCAAGAATTGATATTTGTCTGAACATAAAAAGTTAAGGTTTTTTGTACTCATCACAGCTATAAATAATATCGCAGCAACTCTTCTGGGCAGTAATACTAATTATCCCTGCTCTTAAAGTCTAATAAATGGCTGGATTATCAGTGTTAAAAACCCACAGTTTGTCCACTATAAATTAATGTTATTAAAAATATCACTATCTCAACTATAAAAAGGGTTTTAATCTCAGGCATCTAACTAAGATTTACATCCTTTCATTATAGCTGATATATCAAGTGTTGAATTATTGGCTTTTAGCCATTTATTTATCTTATTTGAAGAATAACCAGCCATTTTCAACATTATCAAACATAGGATGCTGTTAAAATCCCCAAGTGTTGGAGACTGAATTTATCTCAGAGTGTAATGGCAAATGTGATGATTACATTCAACATTTTGCAAAAGGTAATGAAATCCAGAAGAATCCAAAAATGGAGAGGTCTGATCAGACCTCCAGGTGAATGCAAGCTCTGTCTAACCTCTGGACGGCCAGCACAAAGGGCTGTGGCAAAGGGGTACTCGATGTTGAGAATTGACAGATCATAGTCCATAACCAGGGCATAGTGTGTGGGCACTTGGACCCATGACATTGTGGAGATCGTTAAGTGTCTCACTTGGTATTCAAATCACTTTATTTCTAAAATCATGTCCACACTGTTGGGAAACTGAAAACACTGCACTCTAAATTCCCTACAAACTACAAAAAAAAAAAAACCCCTGAAGTCAAAACATAAACAAGGTCATATAGACCATTGGGCCAGGAACAGAGAGATGTGAGTTTCAATCTCCTGTAGCCATTAATTAGCCCTGGGAGCTTGGCCAACCCACCTAGCCTCTCTACCTTAGCATCTCAGATGGAAAAATAAGAGGTGAAACTAGATACTTCCTAAATTCCCTTTCTTTTATAAATTCTGGGTTGTCATAGAGGTACAGGTGTACTTATTTACATTTAAATACCATCTTTTGGTCCAAATTAGGGCTTTATTTGATTTCATTTAAAAGCCTAAAGAATGCCTTTGAAAGATTTCTATAATAAAACAAGATGTGTTTTTAGTCTTATGAACATTCTTTTGGATTCACTGGTTATAATTAGATGTTCCTTCAGATAGGGTATATTAATTTTCTCATTTATAGTGTTCTTTATATTAAATCATGGATTCTTCAAATATACTGCATTTAGACCTGAGAATTTTAAAAGCAGTCAAAATTCTTGGTATGAACAAACATTTACTTTTCTTCTACGTTTCATATAATTTTAAATATCTTCAGAGATATTTAATAATCCAACCATAACCATATATGAGTATGAATGCTAAACTATCTCAGCCATCACAGCCAGCTTCATGACAAGTTTAATCAGTGTCACTGACAAGCCATGCAAAAATCAGTCACTCAGTCATCAATATTCCTGATTATCATACAGAGAGAAAA
The DNA here is from genome assembly GCF_021234165.1 of Pteronotus mesoamericanus. Lineage (NCBI taxonomy): Eukaryota > Metazoa > Chordata > Mammalia > Chiroptera > Mormoopidae > Pteronotus > Pteronotus mesoamericanus. The sequence continues at coordinate 11,302,760 of NW_026555310.1, forward strand.
GCATTATTAGTGTACATGAAGAAGAAATAATACACTACCCTTAACCTTTATATGGAAGCTCCCTCCATGTGTTCAGCTGCTCAGGTCAAACTTTATAGATATCCTGGAGTTTTTCATCTCTCACACAACATCCAATCTGTCCAAAATCCTGTTGGCTCTGTTTCACAAACATATCCAGCATCTAAACATTTCTTACCACCTCCATTCACTGCCTCTTGGTAATTTCTCACCTATATTATTGCCATAGTTTCCTAAATGTTCTCCCACTTCTACCTTTGCTTTCCTAGAGCCCATTATCAAGTGAGCAACCAGAAACACAAAAGGAAAAGCAGATATACAACAAGATTGCACAAAACCTCCAGTGGCTTTTCCTCCAGTTGACATGAAGTTGACAATGGCTTTCAAAGCCCATCACAATTTGGTCCCTGGTACTTCTGTGACCTCATCTTTTTTTCACTTTCTCTGTTCGCTCTGTTCTGGCACATTAGCCTTCAAATATGCCAAGTCTACGACCGTGCTGTTTGTATTGGCTGTTTTCTCTCCATGGAAGGCCCTTGCCCCACACATCTGCATGGCTGGGCCCCTTGCCTCCTTAATTCTTTGGCTTAAATGTCACCTGCTTGTTTACCTGATCTCCCTGTCCAAAACTCCCCATTCTCTTAGCTTTTTTTTTTTTTCATAGCATTTCTCTTTTTCTACTGTAGAAAGTTACGTAGTTCATGGCTTGTCTCTACCCACAAGAACACCCTTTTTATTTTTTAAATGAGATAGGATCAGTGTTATAAATCTTGCCTGATATCAAATAGGCATTGTTTATATCCCTTAAAACAGTTCCCACTCTGAAACTAATATTAACAACTTAAAATGATGATTCTTCCATCAGCATGAAAAAATTTGTCTATTAAGGGACCTCTACATAAGATAATATTATGACCAGAAATTGAGTACTCCATTCCAAGAAAAGGCTTTTCCATGTATCTCCCATACCCTTCAGATTAATCAAGTGACATCTTGGTGGATGTATCAGTCTTCTATGAGTTGGGCTAGCAGGAATCAGCTCAAAGGATCCCAATAAATTCTAGGTGGAATTAAAATCTATGAGGAGATATTTATTTATAATACAATGCAATAAAACTATAAAATAAACATGTACAAAGTAAGAGCAAACACTTATAAAAGAGAGATTAATCCATGTAATGAGAGAAAGCTTTACAAAGCAGGGATTACCTGAACTCATCTTGAAAAGGAGTTTATCCAAATGATTTTGGACTTCAACGTTCTCTGGAATATGTATCTTTGCTAACCATAAGAACTCAATATGACTTGCTTCGTATGAATGCACTCTGAACAGCCAGAAAGATTTTATTTAAGTTGATGGTTTAACCATAAAAATATGAAAGGGCTTATTTCTACCAACTACCTACATTAAAATGCTCAGCATATCACATTGTTTCTCATATCCCTTTTTTTCTGCCTTTTCCCCCAGAGTGCTTCCACAGAACAGCTTTGCTGAAGTTATTTCCTTGCCAGAAGGAAATTTTCTTGGCAAATTTCTGGAGCATCTACATGGCAAAAACCAAAAGAATTAGTGTGCTCTGATTTCCAAATTAGGTGCCAAAAGTCCTCATTTGGTGTGTAAAGAGCAGAAGGGCACAGAAGATCTGTTTCATTGGCCTCACACATCTGAGGACCTGAAGGCACAATCAGGGGCCTGAGGAGTTGTAGTTGAAATGCAGTGAATTACAGTCAATTGATGACAAAAATCACAACATTAAAAAGGAATTCACTTTATGTTGCACTTACATTGTATTCATTTATTTTCTTTTTTGGGGAAAATCGCAATGAGGAGCGACATGAGAGAAAGGTTATGAATCATGTTTTTTGTTTACAAAATGACAACTGAAAAAAAAGATTAACTTCATTTTATGTCAGTATAAAAGCATTTGTTAGTAAATGAACTGAGTACTTTTTAAATATTATTTAGTGTTAGTCTTTTTTTTTAACATGCTCATGATATAAAGCTATAAATTAAGATGTAAATTAAAGAAGAGTTATAGAAAAATGTCACCTATATATAAAAAAAAAAGAATAGTGTTTTATACCCAAATTCCCCCATCTTTTGACACAGACTTCCACAATGTTCCCAAACAGGGTACTGGAAAAAGCACCTCTTTCAAAAACAGAGAAACTGCTGACTCCTCCCTATGTGAACTCGGCCATGTAATTTAGAGTTGCACTATCTTCTTCTATATAAAGGCTAAGCCTACTTTGCTAGGTAGATCCTTAAGAAGAATCACTTGTGGTGACAGTATGGTCTGGCTTTTAATGAACAGTTGATAAATGAAAGACATGACTAACACCCTGACTAGTGTGGCTCAGCGGATTGAGCACTGGACTCCAAACTAAAGGGTCACCAGTTCTACCCCGGTCAGAGCACATGCCTGGGTTTCAGGCCAGGCCCACAGAAGGGGGTTGAGAGACAACCACACACTGATGTTTCTCTCCCTTTTTTTCTCCCTGTCTTCCCCTCTGTAAAAATAAATAAATAAAATCTTAAAAAAAAAAAAAAGGAAAGACATGAATTAAAGAAACTTCCATTCCAGCAAACTATAGGAGGTTCAATTTCCTGGATTTGCAGTTTTTGACCCTAGTTGCCCTTTGCTTGCCCCATTCCTTAGTTTACTGCATAGTAGATAAAAGCATGCATCTGGGAGCCTCCGCCATTAACTACCTGCGTGGTCATAGTTAAGTTTCTTAACTTCACTGTGTCTTAGTTTCCTCATTTTAAAAAGCAGGATAATAATACTACCTAGCTTATCAGATTGCTATTTTTAATGAGCTAATATATCTTAAAGCATTGAGAATAGTTCTTTGGACATTTAGTTTAATTTATACTTTATTTTAAAATGGTATAAGTAAGTAAAGACAGGGATCCTGAATTAGTTTTAAAATAATATCAATGGTCACTTAGAAGTGGTACATATGTACAATGCAATAAAACTTGGCCAAAAAAAATCTTATCATTTGTGACAACATGGATAGAACTAGAAGGTATTATGCCAAGTGAAATAAGTCAGACAAAGGAAGACAAATACCATATGATATTATTCATATGTAAAATCTAAAGAACAAAATAAGCAAAAACAGAAACATACTAATAGATACAGAGGACAAACTCACTGTTGCCAGGTGGGAGGGGTTTGGGGATGTGGGTGACAACGGTGAAGGGATTTAGAAATACAAATTGGTAGTTACAAAATAATCATGGGATGTAAAGTCCAGCATAGGGAATATAGTCAATTCTACTGTAATAACTGTGAATGGTGCCAGGTGGGTAGTAGACTCATCAGGGTGACTTCTTTGTACATTATATAAATGTCTAACAACTACGCTGTACACATGAAACTAATGTAGAATAATATTGAATGCCAATTGTAATTTAAAAAGTTTTTAACATAAGAAGGATTAATAAATAAAAAATACAATAAATATAAATCCAGCTATATGCTGCTTAAAAGATATGCACTTAAAGACTTAATGACACATTTGACTAAAAAGGAAATGATAAAAAAATGCCAGTCAAAAAAAAAACTGGAAAGAGAAACTATAACACCAATATTGATTGCAAACAAAATGGATTTTAAAATAAAAGGTTATTAACAAAAAGAAATTTTAGTTATGAATGAAATGAACAGTGAAAGAGAAAAAGGAAAAGGTAACCATATTGATCATCATGCACATAACCACATCTCTTCACAGGGCATAAAGGAAAAATTTAAGAGAATTACAAGAAAGAATTGATAAATCCACAATCATACTGTAAGATTTTATCATAGAATTCTAAGAAACTGATAACAGACAAGAAAGCACTGTAGATATTATAAAGTAGAATTATACAATCAACAAGTTTGATTTACTGTGTGTGTATATGCATATATGTATAACTGTATGTGAATGTATATGAGAATACAAACATATAGTAAATATACATATGTACATATTTATGTTCACACATGCATAAGTGAAAGAACCTACCCCTATATTATAGAAACATTTTTTAAACATAATAAAAATGTAAGTAATTATAGGTATATTACATGATTATGGAAATAATATATATAGAGAAGAGTATATTTTTCTAAAAAGTGCAATACATTTGAATAGGTGAGGGCATCATCTATAAGTTTGACAAAGAAAAAACATACTTCTAAAAATTTTATAATAAGACATAATTATAAAAAATAAATATTTACATGTCATAGCAATGACAATTCTCTATATTAACACTTGTGGGATGCAGCTAATGCAGAATATAAAAGGAAATGTATAGTCTGAAAGTCATACATGAAGAGTAGTAAAAAAAATAGTGGCATGTTTAACCTATGAATTAAAGAGGAAAAATAAAGGTAAGAGTAGAAATTATTGAAATAGAAAAACAAAGAAATATTAGAAGTATTCAATAAGAATAACATGTAAGACAAAAATGTAATAATATAAAAGATGACAAAAATAGACAAACTGTTGGCAATATTGGATTAGAACAAAAGGAAAAAATATAGAACAGTAGAAGAAAAATGGGGACATTTCTATACATAATTTATAAAGTATAAATTCCAGATCAACATAGACACTGTAAATAGTAGACATATTCCTGATGAAATAAAAATATTAAACTGAAATTGGCTGAACAGCATAATACTATAAACATGAAAAAATTGAATTAGTAGCAGGAAGAAAATCTACTCAAGAATCACCAGACCTAGTTTTATAGGACCACTTTTTACCAAACTTGATAAGCTCCATATCTAACAAATTGGTGTAGAAAATAGAAAAATAGTCTAGAATAGTCTGATACTAAAGCAAGCCTGTAAATATATAAAAAATTATAGATTATAAATAAGTAGTGTTTATTCTAGTCATGCAAATTTGGTTTAACATTAGAATGATGTTTTAACATAATATGCCCTATTAGCAAATCAATATTGTAAAACTACATGTACAAGCTAATTTCAGTGGATAATAAAAATTCTTTAGAGGAGAATCAAGATGGTGGGGGAGTGAGTGAAAGTCACACTTACCTCAGTTCAGGGCCAATCTAGAATTACAACTAAATTGTGGAGAAATCACCTGGAACAAACAACTGAACAATAGCGAGAGAGGAGCCTTACAACCTCAGAGACAGAAGGATGAGCGTTAGCACAACCTAACTGGTAAGGAGTGCAGTAGAGAATCGAGAAGGCGGGTGGGACACCACAGGTGGCAGAACCAGAAGGATATTGAAACCGCCAGTTGGATCCCCCTGAGAAGAGTGGGGTCTAAACCAAAAGCGGGGATATCCAGCCTATAGCACCAGAGCCCAAAAAGTACACAGAAAACAGCCAGCTGTAAAAAGTGGCAGGGTTGCTCTCTGCCAGAGATGGGTAGCTAGAGACACAAAGAACTGTTTAAAGGGCAAACCCATAAATTTTTATTTGCAGCCCACTTACCCTGGTCTCCTGCAAAGGCAGGGGCAGAGTGGGTTAGAGGCACCTGAGGAGAGACTGGGGAAGGAGGCTTTGGGGAGAGAACTGAGAGAGTAGGATCTGGTGGGATCTCAGTGCTGACTCATCCCCCAGAGGGCAGCAGCTACCTGGCTCAGTCAGACGCCACTCCCCCTGAGCGGCAGCAGCGTCAGAGGACCAAAGAGCCCCACCCCCAAGTGGGATTCCGCCTCACCCTGTGCTGTCTAAGCCACCTGCTGAGTGCAGAGTGGAAGCCACGGATAGTAGATCCCTTGCTAAAGGGGGAGCAGAGAGGTCTGGAGACACTTGAGGAGAGTCTGGGGATGGAGGCTTTGGGGAGAGAACGAAGAAAGTAGCTGGCAGGATCTTGGTGCTGACTCCTCCCCCATACGAAGGCAGAGTGAGAGGACCCAATAACCCCTCCCCCAGGAGGGACTCCGCCCCCCCCTGAGCTGACTAAGGCGGTCTGCTGAGTGCAGAGTGACTAGATTAACAGCTAAAGGAGACAGCCACAAACAGTAGATTACTGGACGTTTCAAACAGACTGCCTAAGGTCAGACAGGGTCAGCATCTGACATCATCAGCCAGATCCAGAAAGTAAAAACAGCGGTCTCCTACTATAGAAGTTCAAACCACAAAGACAGGAAATCAAGACAGATCAATTTAAGAAGCAGAAGCAAAAAAGAAGAGTCTCACAAATAATGGGAAGACAAAGAAATACCCTCAAGTCAAAGGGAAAGGAGGAAGCCTCACAAAGAGAACTAAATGAAATAGAGGCAAGTAAACTATCAGGTATTGATTTCCAAACAGTGGTTCTAAGGAAACTCAGTGAGCTCAGTGAGCTTAGAGAGAATTACCAAAAACTACAGGGAAACTACAAGGAACTTACTGCAAACTATATCAGCATGAAAAAGGACATAGAAACTATCAATAAGAGACAAGAGGATATGAAGAATACAGTTTCTGAATTGAAGAACACAGTAGAAGGAATCAAAAGCAGGACAGATGAAGCAGAGGAGCTAATCAGCGAGGTGGAGGACAAGGTAGTAAAAAGCTTTTACTTTATAAATTATGTATAGAAATGTCCCCATTTTTCTTCTACTATTTTATATTTTTTCCTTTTTTTCTAATCCAATATTGCCAACAGTTTGTCTATTTTTGTCATCTTTTATATTATTACTATTTTTGTCTTTCTTGCAGAAAGAGCAATAAAATGAAAAAAGACTCCAAAAGAATGAAGAGGCATTTAGGGAAATGCAGGACAACCTGAAACGTAATAATATCCGCATAATAGGGATACCAGAAGAAGAGGATGAGGAAGGGGTAGAGAACCTTTTTGAAAAATAATGATGGAAAATTTCCCTCATTTGAGGAGAGAAAAAGTCACACAAGTCCAGGAAGCACAGAGGGTCCCATTCAAGAGGAACCCAATGAGGCCCACTCCAAGACACATAATCACTAAAATGGCAAATATCAAAGACAAACAGAATCCTAAAGGCAACAAGGGAGAAAGAGGTAGTAACACATAAGGGAGCCCCAATATGGCTAACAGCTGACTTCTCAACAGAAACACCAGAAGCCAGAAGGGAGTGACAACAAATATTCCAAGTAATGAAAAGCAAAGGCCTGCAACCAAGACTGTTCTACCCAGCAAGGCTCTCAGTTAAAATGGAAGGCAAAATAAGGAATTTCCCAGACAAAAGACGGCTGGAAGAATACACCTCCACCAAACCAGCACTGCAAAATATGCTAAAGGGGCTGCTTTAAGATGAATAAAAAGAGTCTATGAATACCCAGTTCCTTTCACAGTTGCCAATATTTGATATTACCAATATTTTTTAATATGTGTTAATCTGATTGTGACAATGATGTGATATTTTAATTGTTCCTTTATTATTTGTTGAAACTAAACCTGTTTTTGTATATTTCTTGCCCATTTCTATTACTTTTAAAAGCTTTAAATGACTTCTTGGTATTTTTTATCCATTTTTTTATTAAATGTTTGTAGGATTTACCCCCCCCAAAAAAACAAACCATTAACCCTTTTTTAGATGTGTTGCAAATACTTTCCTATTCTATTCCTTGTCCTTTAACTTTTTTATATGTATATTACTATATAGTCTTAAATGTTTGATATATCATATTGTCAATATTTTACTTTATAGCTTCTGGGTTTGAATATTTTACTTCAGGGTAAGAAAAATAGTATTTTGTATTTTCTCCTAAAACTCCTTAGAGTCTACATATTGATTTTTAACTCACCGGAATATTTCTTGTATAATGTGTGAAATAGGGCTCTATATTTGTCTTATTTCAAGTAATAGTTGTCCATGCACCTTATTTGTTGAATAAGCCTTATTTTACCCATTGATTTGAAATATCAACTTAATCATATATTACATTGTTAGATATATATGTTTGTCTCTAGAATGCTCATTATATTTCATTGATCAACTTGATTATTTCTGTGCTGGTGTCATGTTGGTTTAATTGCTGAGGCTTTATAATGGTTTTGAATTTTTAAAATATTTTATAATTAACTTTGACATTAAAAAATAAATAAAATCAATCTGCATTTAAGAAAGAAGGGAGGAAAGAAAGAGAAAGAAAGAAAGAAAGAAAGAAAGAAAGAAAGAAAGAAAGAAAGAAAGAAAGAAAGAAAGGGAGAAATAGAACTCCTATCTTTTGCGACAACATGGATGGAACTGGAGAATATTAAGCTGGGTGAAATAAGCCAGTTGATGAAAGACAAATACCATATGATCTCACCTGTAAGTGGACTCTATTCAATAAAATAAACTAGTGAACAAAATAAACCACAGGCATGGAAACATGGAGCAGGCTGAAAGTGACCGGAGGGGATGGGGATAAAGGACAATGGTGAAAAGAAGGGGAAGGGACTAGACAAAGAACATGTATGAATGACCCATGGACATGGATAACAGAGTGGGAATTGACTTTGGGAGCGGAGGGAGGGTGGGATGGGTGGAGGGGGGTAAAGCGGGGAAAATTGAGACAACAGTAATAGAATAAACATGATTTAAAAATTAAAAAAATAAAACAATTTAATAAAAAATTCTTTAAATAAAAATCAACATTTATTTATATTAAAAATCTTTTAAAAAGAAGAAAATGTAAGTTCTTCACATTCAAAAATATATAGCACATATTATTCTTAGAATTAGAATGTTGAAAGCAAAATATATGGTACATTTACACAATAGAATACTACGCAGCAGAAAGAAAGAAGGAGCTACTGCCTTTCGCGACAGCATGGATGGAACTAGAGAGTATTATGTGAAGCAAAATAAGCCAGGGGGTGAAAGACAAATATATTATGATCTCACTTATAAGTGGAACCTAATCAACAAAACAAACAAGAAAGAAAAATATAACCAGCAACATTGAAAGAAAAAAGAAACAGACAGTAACGAGAAGACAGGTAATGGGGAAAAAAAGAGGAAGGGTCAAGTCAAGGAACATGTATAAAGGACCCATGGACAAAGCCAGAGTGGGGAAGGATTGAGGGTGGGATGTGGGTGGGGGTGGCTGGGGCAGAGGAAAGTAGTAGTGGGAAAATGAGACAAATGTATTTGAACAATTAAAAAAAAAAGAATAACAAAGAAAAAAAGAGAAAATATATATAGTCAAGAAAGAAAATAAAAATTACAATGCTGTTATAGTAAAATAATGTAAAATATCAGTGTTTGTAATTCTAGCCACTTCCCTATGCATATGAATGCATATGTAAACTGTTTTAAAAAATTAGACTGTAGTGTACATAAAAAAGATGTTGAAAACAGAAAGCTTTTTCTTTAAAATCAAGAGTAAGACAGGGATGTTTGTCATATTTTTGTAATTGTCATACTTTTGGTAATTGTAATTCATTTAACATTCCACTAAAAGCCCCAGCCAGTGCAATAAAAAAATAAAAGAAGTAAAGGAATTTAAAGGGAGAAACAAAAATATTATTTGCAGACAATATGTTTATATGAATGAAAAATCCAGAATGATCTACTGATTTATTAAATATTTAAAAATTTCAGCAAATTCATTGCATATGAAATCCACTTATTAAAATTATATAGCAACCTGTGTTTGAATTCTGTTTTCCATTGTACAGACTACTCCAGCCATATGATTTCTGGGCATGAACCATAAACTCTTTAATATGGATTCTTAACCTGAAATATCAGGATAATACTACTTCCCTTCAGGGTTGTGAAGATAAAATGAGGTACTGTTTATAGCATCCAGAAAGGTAATTTCCCTTCCCTGCAAAGTTCATTTCATATACCATAATAAAAATAGAGTCACTAGGTCACTTGATACCATTTTTGTATGACAAATTAATAATTAAGTTTAACTACAAGAAAATAATTATCTTTGCAGAAAATTTTCTCATAAAAAAAGTGCATACAATTTAGGTAGTACTTTTTTGCAAGGTAAATTTACACTTGGAAGTAGTTGGTTGGTTTTTTTTAAATTAAAAATGGAAGGTTACCTTAGAGATTAGTTCTGTGATTAAATCTCAGTTACATAATGTAAAACCAGTAGGCTTCTATGTCCCAGTAAGACACGCAGAAAAAAGTGCCATGGGGGCTTTTTGTTCTTGACAAGAGTAGCCCCTTGCCTTCACCTATACATATAGAGCTCCTGGATAGTACATGAAGAGCTCAACTTCCTTTACAAAGACTAATATTGTTACAATTTTTTGAATGGATTGAAATAATGGCAACTGAAATCTGGACAGGAAAGATGTTAAAGGCCTCTGAGGGAAAACTTACAGGTAAGGAAAGGGAGAAGGCTGGGTTGGAGCCTGTGCTCTCAACTTCAGGGTGAATAATAAAAATAGTAACAGCTAACTGCTCTTGTTCTAAGTGTTTATATGTGTATAAAACATTAGCCCTCACCAAATACTCATCCTCACGCAACTCAGTGAGGAAGGTTCCATATTCTAGCCTTCTCATATAGCCTGGGTTTGAAGCCTCTTGGCAGCTCTGTTGCTCAGCTTGGGGAAAATGGTTGAAATGGAAGCATAAATTCAAGAGTGGAAGATGACTGAAATGTGGATGAGGTGAGACTGTCTTCTCCGGGGAAACCATTTTGTCCTCCACAGGGATCCAGATCAACAAGAATATAATCACAGCTGTGGACAGAGACAGCAAAAAAACTGTGCAGGTCCTGTTCTCAACAGCGACACTTTGTGGCAGACAGGAGTAAAGGCAGTCAAACAGTGAGGCTAGATCTGGTTCTTCAGTTCCCTCTTCAGCTTTGAGTTTGAAAGCAGGACTGTGGTTTTTGGCTGTTTTTGTTTTTTAAAGAGAGAGAGAAAGAGGAAAACCTTTCTTATGAGTTACAAGTCTCTTGCATATGAGTTCAGGTGGTAACGTAAGTGCTTACAGTGAGTATTAGATTATTCTAACATAATATTAGAAATAGAAGACACCTTACATTTTCCCTACACAGCATGCATATAAATTTCTTCTGTTGTCCTAGCAAGCTCAAAACCGGACTGGCACACTCGGTGCCAATTTTGGTAAAATACTTCTCTCAAGGGCCCGGCAGCAATCATTCCTTCTGCCTCCTGGATGTGCACTGGGATTTTTCTTTTTGTTTTTATTTGTTTTTAATAACTAAATAAGAGATTGTACATTATGATTTAACTTAGTTTATAGGTTCCTCAGATCCTCTTGAAAATAGCCAGGATATATTTTGAAAATAGTAAACTATTTTTATTTCTCCATAGTTATCATCCAAAATGAAACACATATTATTCCCAGGCCAGTTTATGTCAATAACAGCAAATTCTCATTTCTTCTCTGAAAATGCTCAGAGAAAAACAAATAGAAAGAAGAAAGATGCACTGATGAGACACAGTGGGTGTTTACACAGGTCTGCTAGCAAACATAACATTTTTGCCAATAAACTCAAGCTTCAGATCTTAAGCAATGGTGGACTTGATCCTTCCTTGCTTGAGACGCGTACAAGCATGGGCACTCAGGCTGCAGGGGCAAAGGTGTTGTTCATAGGAACACAGAGGTGCTGTGTATGTCTGCGTTTGTAACTCCTGTCGTTTCTCGCTGAGCTGGAATTGCATGCCCTCAGACCCAGGGAGAAATGGAACTCCCGTAGCTCCCCACAGGTCTAGGTCACCTTTCCTAACACCATTCATGCCCCATGTCACCTCACCTTGAACTCACTGCCTTTTGACCCATTCAGGCACATTTCAGATAATTCAGGCTTGTGCTAGAGCAATTTACAAAGAACATTCACTTCCAAAGCAACTCATAATTTCCTAATATCACAAAAACATATATATATGTGTGATTATAATAATTGCAACATAATTTAAAATTTAAGGTAATTTTCTTATGATAGTAAATGCTGAGAGGAATTGCCCTCTTGTGCGGATTTTTATAATATACCTGTGTTCATCTATCCTTTTTTCTTTGTCAAACTCAATAGTACCCATTATATTGCTAAAAGTCTTACTAAGGAAACAGGTTACCTCCAAAAGGAAACATTATAGCATATTCCATTAAACACAGCAAAACTTAAAATTTCACATAAAAATAGGTTATCTAATTACACGGTAAATGTGTCATTTGTTCATTGTCCAGTACACAATATATTTACAGGAAAATTACCAGGAACTTCTCAACTGTATCAGATTTCAACCTTATATTTAGATGCAGTCATATATTACTGCTGATAATGTGATGTCAGTAAATAGATTGGAATTTTTCACTGTCCTTTATCAAGATAAATTGTTCTGTCAATAGCAAATGGCTGGCAAGTATTAACACTCTGCACACTATATGACTTTTCATTCCCTGCAAAAATTGTATTTAATGCTTTTGCACAAAATCTATGGCTGTGACTATCCTTATTACCTATTTAACTACCTTTTAAAAGGAGGATTTATTTCTGAAAATTAGGACCTGGGTAACAAGATGGTATCATGCATCATAAACTTTAAGTCAATACAAGGCAGGACACTGGCAGTTTGAATGGGAAAATACCTTGCTCTCATCTCTTGGCCATCCAATAGTATTAGCAATCTGTGGTGGGAGCAGCTGCTCAGAGCAGAACTTTATCTTGGCCTCCTTCCATCTATACTGCCAACGGTGTCCCACAGTAGCAATTTGCTCATTGGCCTATTACTTTCAATAGGTATTCCAGTAATTGGCTATTTCACACTTGTAAGGCTTGAACTGGCAGAGAGCAAAGGCCAGGCAACCAGCCTGTCAGGGTCTAGCAAGCTGGTCATTCATCAATTATAATCAGCTTTTACAAGAGTGAGTGAATCCTCGAAAACCTTGTTTGCTCTGATCAGCTTTGCTACTAGCATAATTTGACCCCAAACGGGGCTGAGTCCTTATCTGAAGAATGGAGAAGTTGTCCCACAGTGACAAGCACGGCCCCTGGAGAAACTAATTTGGGCTCAACTGAGTGGGAGGGGAAAATTTTGATAGTCTCCAGAATTCTGGGTTCCTCCTATTTTTGTAACCACTTGCTGTATAGCACACAATACACTTCCTTTTGCCCCGAAAAGTAAACATTCAGAGGGCACAAAATAATTTATGTGATGATGACGGGTTTATTCGAGAAGGTCTTATCAAATTAAGAACTGAATTCCTCTAAGGTGAGGTGCACTCTGGGTTGGGATTACTACAATCATATAGATTATTTTAGGAATATTTATGTAAGCAGAACATGCAATTAAAAATATATTATAATAGCAGAAGTGATGTATGTGCTTATGTGGACAATAAGTTCTCAATGACCTGATTTAACGTGATCTAGGATAAGCTCAAAAAACAATTTGCTGGGAACTTTGGGTCCATAACAGTAAATCAGTATGGGCTTCACTCACATTGAGAAACAGCAATTTTCCTATTATTAGCCATTCCCAGTATCCTCTATTATTTCTTATATCACTGAGCTCTAGAAGAAGAGGAACACAAATCTAAGTTTTCAAGCAAAGGGTATGTGAAACAGAGACAAGAAGTAATACACTGTAAAATTCTGATGAGGTTTAACTGCCCTCTGATTTTAGAGCCCAGGCATCTGGCTCATTGCCAGTTTATGCAACTCACCCTAGGGAGCTAGGAAAACTTCATTTGTATTATTTAGAAATGGGGTCCTACTTTAAAATGCTCCCTAATATTCAGTATTTATATTTTTCTCTCCATTGGCATCACTTTTGCCAAAAGAATAAGCCAATGCCTGCTTGGAATGCATGTGCGCAAGATTTCTAATGGAAATAACCTCTCCTCATTAGGATATCTATTATTGGCCATTGATCAGCCCTATGAGTCCTGTACTATATCCTGCTCTCTCTCTTCCCAAAGGCCCATTCGGTCTGTTGGCCAGCTGGTGACAAGGTGACCTGTCATCAGCAACTGCCTTGAACACAAATAAAATATACAAGCACACATTTAACCCATTTAGCAAAGATGAGTTTTTTGTGCCATACTTAAAGAAAAGTAAAGGATAAGTGATTTAGAAAGCTATAGAGAAGCTTAAAACCCAATCCTAAATTTTAAGACATGAGTGAAGCTCTTAATAAATCTACCTTCAAAGACTCACGCAGTCTTACTAGTTGAGTAAATGCAGTGACACTGACGCGTATCTAATTGTCATCCATCACAAGATAATCTGTCAAGCCCCAAGTGCTCAGGCCCTGTCACCCCCGCTGCATCCACTATTTATCTACAACCTTCGTTGCCAGTGGAGTTTAGTGTGGCATCAAAGACAGGTTCTGCCACTTAGCAAAACACTCTCAGAAATCATATAGTGGATGACAGTCATTCAACAGTGTTGCAACTGTTTCTGATGGGATAACACCAACACATTTCAAAAACATCAAGATTATCCCAGACAAAATCATACATTTAATTTAGCTGGGCAATATACTGGCTGTTTATTCTAACGAATCTCACCTGGGTGAAACTAAAGCGCCCCCCCCACCCCAATGCCTTTTCTTTGCCATAGCAATCAAATCTCCATGCTCCTCCTTGAATCATGACAGGGACTGAAAAGACCATATAGAAATGCCGCATGGAACTAGTAACATCTACTTCAATAACAGACAAATAGGCTAAGGGCCCAATGTAATCGTTTTCTTTTTTCTTTTCTCCTCTTTTTTAAATGGCTAAGTGGACGGAGAAGTTGGAAGGCTGAGAGGTGTTCATCTTTGGCACCTTGCTGATGCGGGGCGCTTGCACCTGGCAGTTGCTGCCGGGCAGGCTTGTTTCCCTGCTGGCCTTTTCTCCAGCGCACTCCGCTCGGCTCCGCACCCCTGAACATCGGTCGGGGACTGAGGTGAGCTTCCTGAACACATGTATCCTGGCGTTGTAATCAGCGTCACATGGGCCTTTTTTTAAAGGAATCACTGTCATATTTCATAGTAAGTATATTTTTTTCCAAACATGCTCTTAAATAATAAAGAGAAAATACACATTTAAACTGTTCTAACTGTTCAGCCAGACTTAGCCATGAGGGGGTGATAAGAACAAAAAGCTGCTTCAGGCATTTAGTAGTAGGAAATTAAGGTTCCTGTAAATTAGATGGCTATATTCTTCTCCCAGTCCAATTACTAGCTTTATTATTTGTCAATAAAATACCAAATAAAAGACCAGTCTCCAGATAAGGCAGCTGTTGCCATTTGGTCCCTGTGATGCTTTATGTTCTCCGACTGTGGTGTGGAAGTTGCTGATAATGCCTTTACATCACTAACAGGTGCCCTAAGGCCCAAATCTTATATACACTCCTCTGGAAAGAAAAAAAAATCACAATAAAAGAACAGAACATAGACATCATACACAAGGTAAGATTAGGGAAGTTGCTGTTTTATGACCTTGTAACGTTTGAACTGGAGTTTTGAAACATCCTTTGTGATTAATGAAAGTCACAATTAACACAGGAACATGATAGCTAGAAGCAATTCTGGCTTACTGCAGCAGTGAAGCTGCTTGCCACAGCACCACGCAATTCCTTCTAACCAGAACCCATCCGCTCCTACAGCAGCTGCTTCCCATCACTTCCCTGGACAGAGGGCAGTGGATTACATGCCTTTGCTATGAGACCCATGCATCTCCTTGACAATGTGCAGGAAACCCCACCATGTGGAAAAGACAAGTTTGCCTCTTCCCTTTGAAGATGTATGCTAAATTTACGGGATCATTAGGCTACCCTGTGAAAGAATAGATTTTCTTTCTTTCTTTTAAGGCTTTACTTCCCATAAAGAAAAAAAAATAGCCTCTGTCTTATGTGGCTTTTAGGAAAACAGCATTGAGGATATAAATTCAAACATATCTCATCTGGTCTGGGGTTCTTGTGTTTGACAGGCTTTTATTATTATTTGTTTAAATCAGAAGTTGCCTTCACTCTTAGAAATCCAGATTCTCTTCTCTAATAGGGACCCATGTAAATTCTCCAAAATTGAGAAGCCACGCACATCCCCTCACAAAATGCAGGCAAAATAAAGTGATTTTAAATGTATTCTCACTTTGCACGGGTGGGGGAGTCTTGGTTCTATTTGATTGTGGCAGTACTAACAATTAACTTAGGATAATGGTGCGGCATGAAAATACAACTTCTGATTGAATTTCAAGGACTCTTCTGTTTAACTAGCTTCAAGAGTCCTTTTTTGATCATAATAAAATTATTTGCCATATGGTTCAGACGCTTGTGATCCCCTCTCAATGAGAGGATTATGCATGAGATAAAATGCCTACTGTAGCCACAGCCAAGCACACAGCTGGCTCTGATAATGCCAACAAATGGCTTCATCTATCTCAGTGTCACGTAGGAGCTGGTGCGACGCGAGTCAGCCCAGAGTACAATTAAAATCTACATCATCTGTGAGAAAGGTGATGGGGGTTCTGACATCAGAGCTGTGCCAGATTCATCCTCTTCCCAGAGTAACAGAAGAAACGTGTCGCCCCTTCCACCCCGTCACGCTAATGATGCACCCTGCACATCCTGTCCTCTGCACAGTAGAGGTACTAAATCAAGGGGCCTTCTGTTTAAAAGCTTCACCTTCATCTGACATTCACTAACAAGACGTACCGTTTCTAAACTTAAGTTGTGTATTCTTTGCTTACCCTTCTTTTCCTGATGTGGTAATGCCGCGTATGTCCACCAGTGAAGTATAAATAGAAAAGTTTATGATCCATACAGCCTCAAATTGTGGCAATATGCAGGAATTTCCTTGTTTTAGTTCCACAATGTTCAACCACACTAATAAAATCAGGTTTGAACATCCATTTGTTCCAGAAAGCCAAATTTTATTGCTAAAACATCCATAACTCATCACAAGCAAGCTCAATACCAATTCATGGACAAGCTTCTTCTGCATCTTTTCAGTAAAAATGAAAAGTGTTGTTTGTTCAGGGACTTTGCTGTTTTGCTACATTATTTGAGAAGGAAAACTTGCAAATATATTTTATTAGTGTTTCCAATGATTTTCCATTTACATTAAATGGAATAACATTTAAATGTCAGAAATAGGTTACTGTATTAATTCTATAATTAGTTGATTATATACTTTTGTTGTGTGCTTTTTTCTCTTCTGAGTGACTAGTCTGAAAAGACAAAATTACAAAGGGCACAGGAGCATGCAAATTGTAAACTAGAATGCAAATTTCCCATGCAACTGGAAGAGAAAAGTACTCACATTAAATAAGATACCCTATGCATCAGAGTCAAAGAAAACCTGTATCAGATACTTGAAAGTCCTTAATGTACAAATAAATATGTGTTTGTATATATTATACATATGCATATGTATAGATATAAATTATATATATTTACATATATAAATAATTATTTGGGGCAATATACAGTTTAAAACATTCTTTTCTAATCCTCAAGTTTGGTAGAAGACCTTGTGCAACATAAGGCAGATAATCGACAGCGGACATTAGACATTTCAGAAGCCAACTTTTGTGTGCTCTCCCTGTCTTTTATGATCTATAACATGCACAAGCGTAATTTTTTAACCAAGCCTCTTTCAAGTAGCCTACTAATGTGACAATTATGACTTTAGTCCAGTCAGTTTTTAAAAATATATATAAAGAGCACGTCAATGGTTCATTAAATTTTTTAAACCAAGTAAGCCCCTATGCAATGGCCTGTGATAATTTCTGCGGAATTGTCTGTGGTCATCCTAAACTAGGGGTTGTCAACTTTGGCTGCACCTCAGTATCACCTGTGGTGCTTTTAAAGGTAATGATGCCCGCACCTTAACCCCAATATGATGAAACTGGGGGCCAGACTTCTGCATAAGGTCCTTTTATAAGGTTCCCCAGGTGATAGCTAATGCACCGTGAAGAATGGAGACCTGTATCTAAATGTCACCTAAAAAAGTATTTTAAATGTAAGATTTAGCACTTCCATGAAACATACATCACCCTGAGAATAACGATTCTTTATGAATACTTTGCTTTGAGCAAAAATAAATCAACAATGTTTCTGACATAAATTTATCCAATTCTGTAAGTATTGGTTATACTGTAATATGTTCAGCTCTATGCTACATATTGTGGGGGAATATAAAAAAGTACAAGACATAGTTTCTATGTTCATAGGATTAATCATCTCAATAGAAAAAATATGCAACAGTAAGTATTAACCAAATACTGTATTACAATTGTCATCTTGAATGATGCTTACAATGAATGCTAAAAAGCAGCAGAACTGGAAAGTACCAGTGTGCAGGCATGTGTGGATTATCACCTATGGAAATCTTCGTCAAGTATTCCTCTGAATAGCTAAACCCACTGCTGCTTCTAAGAAATGATTAAGAAAAATCGTCACACAAAACCAGGAGAAACCTATCATGCAAAGCAAGGTCCTGCATTCATTGTATTTTAAGTGTTAGTATTAACTTGCAATAGTTCCAGTCTGACAAAGGTTTAGTTTATTAGCCCCAATCTGATTGTTTCATATTGTCTGTTTACAAGAGAGAACTGGAAAGTTATTTGGAGATGAGCAAATCGGTAAATATATTAATATAGGAATTTGAATATAGATGTGTCCCATTTCTAACCAAAAAATAGCTACTTAGTAGACTTCTGTAGACTATTCTCAACCATAATGCAATTAACTAGGCCCTTTCTTTGAAAAGTTAAAAAAAACATTTTAGAGATTTGGTGACTGAAAATGCCTTTGAAGAAAGCAGGAGGACCATTGTTCTGTAAGAGAAATGTAAAGCACAGAGCTATAAAGGACTTGTGATGTCACCCAGTTAGGAATAAAATATAAATACTCACAATCATAGGAATAGAAGTCTTAAGTAGTATCATTAAGTTACCACCAGTTAACTCATTAATCCAAACTTCTTAGACAAATCAATCCCAGAACCTCAATTATTAAACAATTTAAATAAATTACATAATTAAAGTCCTAGTTATTTCAAAATATTAAGTAATAGAACCCAGAATGAAAAAACAATTCTCTATTGAGTAGCTATTCCTAAAAGACAAAATTAAAACCTAGCTTTGACATGTGCTCACAATCTTTAAATTATCATGAAAACCCCTCAAGCAACTGGGAGATGAAAATATCTACACAAAATAGGTTAACTCGTGGATGTGATTAGAGTCAAAGCAAAACATAATACACACTGAAAGTCCTTCAACACAAGCAAGTTCCACCTCTGGGTGACCTATAGCAGCTGGGACAGGACAACCCTCTAGAGACTCGAATTAGTTGAAGGTAAGCAAATTTAAAATCAGACAGACCCAAATTCTGCCTTGTCTCTGCCACTTACTCAGCTGGGTGACACTGAGCAAGTCCATCAGCCCTTCTCAGCTTCGGTTTCCTCCTCTGCACAATGGAGGAAAGTGAGCAGGTGTGAGGGTTGTGTATGGGAACTGCCCAGGACAGGATCTGGCACATTATCTCAACATAAGGCAGCATAATAATGCTGTTATTAATAAAACAAATACCTGGGAAATTATTTGTTAAACACTGGAGCATTGAGTTTAATCATAATACTCTCTCACTATGCCAAGAAATTCTATGTGAGTTCTGGCAATGCTGAATGTAACTCATCTATTCAGCATGGATAATTACATAGGAGTGGCTGCTAGTATACAAACAGTATGCAAAGGGCTATGATTTTGAGGCTGTGCTTTTTTTTTTTTTTTTTTTTGCCTTTTTGTGGTGCTATTTCTAAAATCAAATCCTACAAAGGGAACATTGGGTTCTTCTGAGGCATTACCACCAATCAGAAAATTCACGCTGTTCAGAATGAAACTTCTTCAGTCCTGCTAATTGTCTCCTGTGTGGCCCATCTCACCTTCCTCCCTTCTGACTGCCTTACAGCATGAGTCAGAGTAGAGCTATCACACTACTTCTTAGTGAGAGTGAAAGACATCAAAACTTTCCTCTTGGCTTCCATGCAGCCTGATCCTCACTTACAAGGGACTGGAGGGGGTATTCCTCCCTTAGAGGGGTGCTAGGTGGGATGCAGATTGTTAGAAAACTGAGAGAAGAGCCACTCAGAAAGCTTATCTTGGGTTTCACAGCTGGGTCCTGAGACATTCTGTGGCTAGATGGCTGTTGCTACCACCCACACAGCCAGCCAAGGCTAACCGAGCCACCAGCGCCTGGACACGAACACCGCTTCACAGAACTCACCACGTTCTCAGGGCTGCTGTGGGCCTCGGCAGCAGCATTAGCCACCACATTCAGCATATGTTTAGGGCTCAAGCGTTTGAACATGCAGAAACTACTCACCGATGTATCATCAATTTATAAGACGAAAACTATTTACACATTGTCAATACCAAGAGGACAGGGATCATGTCCATTTTGCTCACCTCTGTATTCCTAGCTTTTAGAAAACGCTGAGACTGAGTGGGTATTGTCAGATTAATGAATACAACACCATGCTGGATAAGAGAATGGGCTTTAGAATGAGACATACATAAATTTAAGTTCTGGCTCTGTTACCTTCCAGTGCTATTTATTTGTCCTTCTGTGGCTTCGGTTTTCTCTTTTACATGTTGTGTATAGCAACTGCTCCAAGCACTTCATATTATTCTTATTATTCTAGAATAGACTCCATGTAGAGGGGGAGTGTGTGTGTGTGTGTGTGGTAAGAGAGGTGGGAAGAGAATATATGCAAAGAGAAAAGTTAATGTAAATCTTTCTAGATTTGGGAGTCAGACTAATGTAATGCATGATTTCAGGCCTTCATTTTTCATTTACATAAAATATCAAAACCTTTCAAACAAACATTTCCCAAAAAATCCTGAACTGAAAACTGCTTGAGAGTTTAGATCTCTGACCCTGAATCTCTAAGATAATCTGTGGATTTGCAGATTGGTAAACCTACCTACTAGAAATGAATCTTAAAAAAAAAAACCCTCAACAATGAGATTTTTCCAACAAAAGGATAATGAGTTATCAGTTTGAAACATTTTCCTAAATAGAATGCCACCCGTTACTCATTCTTCCCATTAGTTGTTCAAAGATAAAATTGTCTCTGGGATGGTGTCAGAGCCAACTGTCTGCCAGATAAAAGGTCACAATAAAATTAGTAAAGGTAGACAGAAAATGTACTGATAACACCTGGTAGTCCCAAAACGAGTGCACACTGGTATAATTATAATATCAGACATTGCTCTTTTATCTCTTTTCTTTCTCTTACATGTGCTCTTCAATTCCCAAGGATATAATTATCTTGGTGGTTGAAATTCAATATTATACATTACAGATTGATAGTTGGGAAGACCCTACATAAGCAGGTTCTTAGCCAATACAGAATACTATGTTTCACCATAGCCTTTCAATAAGTAAGCATGAATAGAACGCTAGCCAGTGAAAAATAGCTTAGGGCCTTGAGTATAGACTCTAGAAGCTATCACCTCCCAATATGGTTATTAATTAACCTACAACATGTTTTTTAAATCACTTTATCCTGCTAGTATTAAAAAAAATAGGAGATACAAATTATACCTAGAAAAGGGGGAAAACCAATACTGAGACCTTTTGTTTTAACCAGTTTTATGCCACTCAAGAGTCATAATTTTAAATTTCAAAACATAACCTTAATATTGTTCCTATGATGCTTCACTTGGATTCAGTTTGAGTCAACATTTAGTGTTTCAAAGACTTTTAATACCTAAATTTTAAGTGTGCTTAATATAGGTTTAGTCTCCCATTTTGGTGTTACATACTTGAATCCATAGCTGTATTAGTCAGACACTGGCCAGAGCAACCAAAGAGAGTATTTTATTTAACTGAATTCTCAGAATAAAATTAAAAAAAAAAAAAGAAAGAAGACATCTAAATTTTCACATGCAATTTTTCCTCTCAATTATTTTTTGGAAGTCTACAGAGGCAAGAATCCATTTGTAGAGTGAGGTGATTGGTGTATTGCATGATGGGATGCATGTAAGGCAGGCATTCATTTGTTGCGCACCAAGTAACTACTCTCTCTTGGATAACTTCACTATCCCCTCCTGGATAACTATGAAAAAAGCACAAGTTTCATTCCCTGCACAAGCTCCAGGAAACTTGGAGGCATTAATACTATTTGATCACCTTCTCCCATTTTCATTTTTCATTTTGTGGGACCCAGCTGTCTGCTCACAAGACAACAAAGATTTTGTTGTAATACTGTATCAATGTTCTTGGTTTACCATTGACAGATTTGAAAAGGTTGTTGAAAACTGAATGCATATATGCAAATATTTTGTTATTAAATGGAAACATTCCAAGAACTCAAATGATCCATGTGAAATTTTAATTATAACTTAACAGCTGCTTGGACTAATTGAAGGATAGCAAAAAGGTGATTTCCTTCTCATTGTAGTTAAAGAGTTAAGCCTAATTTGCTGTTGTCAGAACAAGACTAACTACCAATCTGATCTGCCTAATTATATTAAAAGGTAAACAGATAACCACTGGAAAAGGGGAGAGCCCACCCTACACCAAGACAACAGGTTCTGTGTGCCATCGCCACCCATTCCTGTTGGAATATGACCAATGACCTTTAAGGCAAGTAGCAACTGTTCTCAACTTCTGCTCTGAAGGCTGCAATTTCATCTTGCAGCATCATCTGTTCATTCCCTCTGGTAACCAGTTTTCTTTTCCTGAACCACAGCTTCAATTTCTCAATCCTTTCCTCAAGGGACCTTGGTGATCTTTTCATTTATGAGACAAGGAAACCGAGGCAGAGAGAGGGCAAGAAAATCCAAAGCAAACAGTAGCAAAACAAGACTTTTGACCACATGGTATGGTGCCTTTCTCATAACTCTCTGCTTTGCCTCAACTAACATGAAATTTATCTTGTTTTCAATTTACTACATTACAGTAACAAGGGAATACATCTTGAACTCTTCATTTTTGAACTTTTTTTTTACAAGAGTGCTATGGAAGAGTATCTTTTATAAGAAAATACCACCCAAATATTCTAATTGCAAAGGGTTAAAGCTCTTATTTGGTAGTGCAATAATTTTAGACACAAAATAAAGAAATCACTTTATCTAAGCCTGGTATTTCATGCTGTTTATGATACCCTGTCTCACTCTAAGTGGGCCTCTGGATATTACAGCAGGGGGGTTGAATTTAGCACTCAAGAGTTCTGGTAATCCTGATACTTCTTGGATGATTATTTCCCTTGTTCCTTTATGAATTCCCTTTCATTCTGTCAGCCCATAATGTAAGTGTAACCTATATTTGTTTCTGTTTTTTTTTCTTTTCATTTTCTAAATAAGAGACTCCTACATAAAATGCATTTGAAGTGGGGTAGGAGACTAGAGGGGGAGGACCCTATATTATAATCTCTGGATCTTTTTCAGTGGACACTTACCTCCTTTCCAGAGATGCTTATTGCAAGTGAAGCAAGGCTTGCTTACTTCCCCCAAATAAATACTGCAAGTGAAACGAGGCTGAAAACAGAATTGCTGTCAAAATGAACCACTTGTCCCTGTGTGTGGTCCATGTGTTAGCCCTTAGGCACATCAGGGCAGATTATATAAAAGACCAATGCTCTATAATTCTTCAACAAAGTAATAATCCCTTTGCTTAGGACAATAACCCTCCTACACAGATGATTTATTATTATTAAAATTTTGACTCTCACTTCTCTAATTTATGCCCAGTCCCAAAATGTCATTGCTTAATTATATGTTTGCTGCATCTACTCAAACCCAACCTGTCTAACCTCTTCCCCTGGAAACAACTCCCTTGTTAGTATGACTCTTCTATCCTATATTATCTTTCTAGCTGTAGTCTTTCTCTCAAATGATGCATCCTACATAACACTGACATTAATCATCACTTAAAAATATTGGAAAATAAGACCAGCAACACTAAAAGAAAAAAGAAACCAACAGAGACAAGAGGGAAGGAGGGCGGGGTGGGCGGGGGAAAAGGAAGGAAAGGGGCAAGTCAAGGAACATATAGCAAGGACTCATGGACAAAGCCAAAGTCGGGGAGGATTGAGGGAGGGAGAGGGGGAGGGGAAAATGGTGGGGGGAAGGCAGAGACAAATGTATTTGAAAAAATAAATAAATTAATTTTAAAAAAAGTTTAAAAAATTTAAAAACTATTGGGTTAATAAGCATCACTTAGGTAAGGTCATCCTACTGCTCACAACTCTTTAATATTGGGATATTTCCTATAAAGTTCAAACCCCTTAGGCTGACAATAAAAACTCTCATAATCTAACCCTAAACTTCTGCACTTTTCATGATTTTTAGTTTCAACTCTAACTTGCTAAAGCAGAAAAGGAATATTTGGAAGAATTATTGTGTTGCTCACAGAATTGTTGGAGAATCACAAGAATCTGGCTTAGAAAATGGACCTGAAAGAAGAGAGGCCAGACAGTTGTCCCCAGCTCATGCCACTGAACTATTCCAGTGAGGACACTGCTGTCTTCACCACTGACCGCTGGGTGCTACAGCTTGCCACCTCCTGTCACCAACACTGCTAGATGTCAACACCAGGTGAACTTCCATTGCTATTATGATGAACAGATGTGGCTGTCTCTATGAACGGAGTTGACGTCTCATTATGAAGTCAACTAGTTCCCGATTCCAAGGTCCAGACAAGTCATCCGCTTGGCCAAACCTATGTGTTGTAAGTGAGCTGGGAACCTGCCCTATCTTTGGTTGTCAGGGACTTGGGAAAACAAGTTTCTGCACTTTTTAACTTCTACTGCAAGAAGTCAGGTCTGCCTTCTACAAATGTTCCTATGGAGAGAATTCCCCAATGATGGGCAGAGAATTCAGATGCCAGGGAGAACACTGGCTAATGTCCTAACCAAGCCATTAACCCAATAATATGTGGTGCAAACAAATTGTATTCATCCTCATCTTCACTAATTATTTAGTTAATTATGCTTCTTCAAAGCACCTGGTATATCACCAACTAGCAGTTCCTAATTCATGAGAAAGCACTACTTCCATTCCAGCTCAAATGCCTTTTTCTCTCTTTAATTCCACATCTACCCAACCTGAGAATGGGCTCGAGCCCATCTTGTCCAAGCAGTTATCTCCAAACACTCTCACTCAGTGTGAGCCATCTTTTCTGAATTCCTACTGCATTTAATGTGTATCCTTCAATATTGGTGTTTATCATTTATATTGTCAGGCTGTTAGCTATTTTTTTACATGTGCAGTTTTATACCCACGGATTTCAACCTTCATTACAATAAAGACCATGTACTATAATTCTTTGTATCAACTCTAGTACATATCATTATCTGGGAGGGCAAGCGCATAATAAATGCTTACTGGTCGCCTGTTGTGCCCATGAAGTAGATTTTAAATTAAATTCTTAATCACCCACCTTCACATACTTTCTCATTCATATAAAGAGAAAAGCATAGAAAAAATTTGGGTTAATAAGTTAGCTGATTTCCTGTTAATCAAAAACTCTGGGAGCGGGGAGGCAGAGTAGAATAGGCGGAGGAGGGCAAAGGGGGGAAAATTGGGACAACTCTAATAGAATAACAATGAAAACGGTTTATAAAAAAAGAATTACCACAATAAGCCTCTAGAATATTTTGTTCTCATATATTTTTTTTTGTTTTTCTTTGAACCATGTAACAAAATTTCTGTAAGACATAAAGTAGAAGAATTGTCAACAATAAGTTTATCAGGGTCAAAAATGCCATGATGAATAAAAAGAACCCAAGGTCCCTTATCTTGAGTAGAACAGGAGCTGCCAGTCACCCAAATAAATCACCCACCACTCCCTTG
The DNA here is from genome assembly GCF_021234165.1 of Pteronotus mesoamericanus. NCBI lineage: Eukaryota > Metazoa > Chordata > Mammalia > Chiroptera > Mormoopidae > Pteronotus > Pteronotus mesoamericanus. Next base: position 11,328,492 of record NW_026555310.1, read on the forward strand.
CCACTGGCTGTTACCATTAGCTTCTGACGCACTTACGTCTGTCCTGTCTAAATCAACAAAAGCACTTTCTTGACAGTCTGTCCTTTTGCAGGATGACACTCGGTCTCATTCTCTTTCCTTTCACAGCAATGCTATTTAAAAGTGAGCGTGTGCTCATTGTCTTTGTATCCTCAAACCTGTACATGCCAGCACCACTGTTCCATTTAATCTGCTAATACAGAGTTTGCCAGGTAGCTTTCATTTGCTCACTCCAGTGCACCTTTTTCAGTGCTAAATGCGACCACTAAGTGTAATTAGATACAATGGCCACTTCCCTTTGTTTATATAAGTCTCCTCCTTGGCTTTCATGTCATTTCTTTCCCAGCTTTTTTTCTTCACCTCTATTCCTTTGAAAAAAATTTAAAAGACTTCCTCTATTTCAATCTACCTGTTTAGTGTTTGATGATCTCTGCGCTATAAATTGGATCCCCAGGATTAGTTAATTTTATAAATGTGTCAAATCATATTGTACACCTTTAGCTTATACAATGTTCAATGCCAATTACATCTCAATACAGCTGGAAAAATAATAAAAATAGGATGTCCTCCAAACTAATGACCTGTGCCTTATCTTCCTTTTACTTTTCTACCTATTTATATATCCAGCCCCTCCCCTGAACACCCTCAGTTGCAGCTTCTTTACTGGAAAAGCTATTTTGTTTTACAAGGCCTGCTGCTACCTAACAAAGACCACTCCTCACCTGTTTTGTTATAATAAAATTGGTAACAATTTCCTTCTAGAATTTCTGATATAATATCATGTCTTTGAGTGACTACCACCTGTAAGGTAATGACTCAAATCTATATCTCCATCCTAGATTTTTCTCCAGAGCCCAAATCATATATGCAGCTGATTTTGCTGTTGTTGTTAAAAGCTTATTGTGCTTCTGACAACCAGAATCTTGTCCATGAGCCAAAAGTCTAGAAGAAATGCACCCATCGCACTTCCTTCAGATCAGACTTTCATCATATATTGAATCCTGCCTGGAACCAGGATAAAGCTTTGATGCTCCCCAGTCAAAGTCTGGCTGTGATGCACACGCGCCCCCCAGCACAGAGCAGATGACGGTCTGATGGTTGCCCCAATTTTTTTACTCTGGCAGAACACCTGCTTCTGGGTCAGACAAATTCAGACCCAGTTTGGGGTTGGTTTCAATTCCTCGGTTCTCACATTTATAAATAAAGTAGATAGAATAATATTCATAATGTAGTTATAATGACATTCAAAGTAGATATAATAACAACATATCTAACATGATTGTGGGGATGTATTAAAATGTATATAAAGTTCTAAGCTACTATATTTCAGAAACTTGTTCCTGTTTCCTATATGCTTTGCAGGAAACTATGTTTTATATGAATCTCCTTTTGGGGAATGCTTATTAAGGCAGAAACCAGACACCTAATACACAAATTTAAACTAAAGTGTACTTGTATTTGTTCCAGAGTCCTACTATTTTTGTCATTGTGTAGCATTTTTTTCTAATTAAATGCATTAAATTCATTAGCATTTATAATTATTAAGGTTATTTTGAACCCTTAGGAGTATATTTTTTATTTAATCTATTTTGAGCACTTAAAGGACTTTGTATCTAGTTTACCTATAGGCATTTATCAAGATTAATTATGAACAACTCTTACACCCTGTGCCATCTTGTTTAGGCACCAAAGTCACAAGTGCCGATTTATTGACACTAATCTTGGATTGCTTCCGTTATCCCTACTGTTATGAAGTAGCAGTAACTCTATCAGTAAGTCATGAGAGCCACCTGGGGATGTAAGCACACCACAGAGTGTTTTATGTGGATTTCCTGTTCCATCACAAAGACTACAAAAGACAGGTAATCGAAGGTCAAGATCCAATAAAATTAATACTTTTAAGAATCAAGGATATTCTTAAGTGAAACTGGCATCTTACTTCATTAGTTTGTTTTAACTTTTTCTGCAAGTCCCTGGCAGTAAGGATATAATGACTACTAGCACAGTTTGGTGCTGCTGCCTTGATGCATGTTAATGCACCACAGTTTTATCCACCATTACTCCTGCATAATCAGCACAATGTCAATATAGTGAACAAGGAAAATAATGTCTGAATATTATTAGGAAAACTGTCATGACCTAGCCGACCACCTGTAAGAATCTCAGGGACTCTCAGTGCTCTGCCAACAACACTTTTAGAACTGCTCTTTGACACAGAATGATCAAGGTCAGAAAAGCTGTCTACCCCGGAAACTGCAAGGCAAGCGGGATTAATCAGTGACGTCCCTGATATTTATTAAAGCAGGGAGAATCTGCCAAAACTTTACCTTGGTTTTTATTTTATGATTCAAATCAAGAATGAATATTGCTTCCCACAACCACAGGTAATCTTTTTTCCCTGGATTCCCAAGAGATGTACTCGATTCCTTTCGTGTAGTCCTGGTTACATTTTACCTTACATTTTAGTTATTTGTGTTATGTCTGTTACTCTTTGTTAGGCAAAATTCCTTTAGCGCAGAACTTATCAGATTCTAGGAAAGCATCTGAACTATATCTCTTGAATATTTAACAGTCACTCACAAATATTCTTTGAATTGACTTATACAATTGGCAAAACCAAAAAGAATTAGGTGTAAATCACAAGGTGTCATTTTCAGGGTGTTTCAGGTAAAATTTAACAATATATGTATATAAGATCTAGAGAAAATATAGGAGTATATCTTTGTGATGTTGAGTTAGGCAATAACTTCTTAAATATGACTTTTAAAGCATAAGCAGCAAAATATAATTGGGTTGCATCAAAATTAAAAACTGTGCTGCAAACACTACCATTAAGAAAATGAAAGACAATCCACAGAGAGAAAATAATTGCAAGACATATATCTGATAAGAGACATATCCAAAATATGTAAAGAACTTTTATATCTCTACAATAAAATACAGGCCCTGGCAGGTGTGGCTCAGTGGATTGAGTGCTGGCTTGCAAAACAGAGGATCACCTGTCAGGGCACATGCCTGGGTCACGGCCCCGGTCCCCAGTGGGGGGTGCGCAAGAGGCAACCACACATTGATGTTTCTTACCTTCTGTTTCTCCCTCCTTTCCCCTCTCTCTAAAAATACATAAGTAAAATCTTTAAAAAAACAATAAAATACAAATAACCTAATTTTAAAATAAGCTAAGGACCTGAATAAATATTTCTCCAAAGAACATAATGCAAAGGGCAAATAAGCACATGAGAAAAGGCCCAGCATCATTAGTCATTAGGGAAATGTGAATCAAAACTACAGTGAGATACCACTTCACACCCACTAACATGGCTATAATAAAAAATGACACACAATAGTAAGTGTTGGCAAAAATGTGGAGAAATTGGAATTCTTATAGATTGCTGGTCAGAATGTAAAGTCATGCAAAACAGGCTAGCAGTTGCTCCAAAGGTTAAATGTAGAGTTGCCATATGACCCAGAAATTCAACTCCCAGGAAGAATAAAATCACATTGCCACACAGAAACTTGTACACAAATATTCACGGTAGCATAATACATAATAGCCAAATGTCAGGTACTACCTAAATGTTCATCAACTGATAAATGAATAAATAAAACATGATATGTTCATGCAGTAGATTTTTATATAGCAATTTAAAAAAATGAAGTACTAACATGTGCAAGAAAATGGATGAACCTTGAAAATATTAGGCCAGGTACAGGAAACTACATCAAACAACCACATACTATATGTGTCTTATGATTCCATTTACATGAAATGTCCAGAATAAGCAAGTCAATAGAGACAGAGAGTAGGTCAGTAGGAGGATGTTGGAAGGAAGTGAGGAGTGACTTCCATTAGTGTGGGGTTTCTTTTAGGGGGACACAAATGCTCCATAATTAGGCTGCAGTGATCGTCACACAATTTAATTTGTATACTTAAAATTATTTAGGACCCCATCTAGCTTTTGGTTAGATGGGCTATATCAATATTTATCAAATAAATATAACAATATTTATTAATCAGTATTTATTGTATTAGAAACTGACATTCAGAACATTAAAGAAACTGCATAAAGTAATCTTCAGGATAGCTAAACGAAGTAAATTTTAATTCATTTTCATGAATAAACCAAATATCATCCACATGACACTTTTTCAGAAGACAGATTCAAGATCTGCTTTACCCAGGTAACATTAGGCAAGTTCCTTAACCATCTCTGCTTCAGTTTCCTCATCTGTAACACTGGAAATCTGCCATTTTAAAGATTCAATGTGAAAAAAACATAAGGTTTCACACAGAAGTTGGTAATCACTGGCATACCTTTTCATAACAAAACACACAGTTATGATTCATGATCCAATTGGAAATCATCAGTCATGCTCAGAAATCCACTTTTTAGTTTTACTATCTAAATTGCCTTTTCAAAAAAAATTGGAAAGAATTCCAATACGGACATTTTTGAGCAAAATAAATACATCTATATCCATTACCATATTTTACTTCCTGGATAAAGAAACCACCCAAATTAAAAAAAAAATTTATGACTCATCTCTCCCCATCCTGACAAAAGTAAATTTAAAGCAATGAGAAGATAAATGGATCCTTGCATAAAGTGGGGGAGGGAAAACTAATTTGGGACTGTGACAAAAAAACATTCATTTGTCATCACTGCATCGAGGTGTCATTGTATATTGTTTGACTAGAGGGACCAGTGGCTGTTTCTGCCTCTTCCTTGCCAAACTCCTTCCCCTAATGCCTCAGTTTATTTTCACTGAAGGTTATTAGCAATGTTACTTCTCTTCAAATCAGGCACCCAGCAGAAGGCATGGGGGCAGGTAGTGAACTGAGAGAGGGAGAGGAGGAAGACTTACCAACTAGGAGGGGGAGGGTGGGTCATGAATTTGCAAGGACTAATTTGTCTAATATTCAGTAACAAAAGGAACGCGTCTGTGCCATGCGTTAATGCAGCATCAATCACAGAGTAACTGCTCGACACACATAATGAGAATATTCTCCGGCCAGCCCCATGATGTGTACAGACAGCTGGAGAGATAATAACCCAAATGGAATTTTTATTTTAATGCAACTCCCATCCTTTACACACAAAAATGGAACAGATTAAAGTTGGTAAAAATGTAATAGCCCTTCATAAAAGCTGAGTGGGATAACATTTATTCCAGCAGTGATGCTACAGAGCCTGAACTGTCTCCAGTTGATTGTGGGGATTCTCCAGTTTAACGGTCCCTCTCTTTTTAAATTCACTATGAGTTGCTTTAGTCTTTCCAGTGGTTGTGTCTAATAATGCTGGCTGCTCCGATGACATTTCAGTCAGCTCCCTCCTTTTTAAAAGGATGCTTGGAAAGCAGTACTTTATTCAGAATAATTTAGTTTATATTTGAATCAAAATTATACCCATATTGATATATATGCAAAATATTTAAAGTACTGTATACATTTACATCCATATTGCATACACAATAGGTAGTTAAGAAATAGATTAACTACTACAAAAATTCACAGGAACAGGCATTATATTTAAAAACAGATCAGCTTCATTGCGATAGAAATTTAAGTCATATGCCAGAGGAAAAAAATTTTCCCCATTTTCTATACATTTCTCCACTCTGCAAAACGAAATCTAGGCAGAAAAGTGGGATTTTCTTCATTTGTTGGACTACAGCATCTTTTCTTTTAAAAACAGTTTAAAAATAAATTTTAAAATAAACATGAATAAACATGAAAATAGCTTTTGACACTTAATGATTTCCTAAAAGATAATCAGCAAAGAGGAAAAGGAAATCTACCTGAATTTTTGTAAATGAAGGTCATGAGGCACAACGAAATCAGTGCATTAGAGCATTCAATATGTTGTCACTATCAGAAATAATGAACTCTCCCTGCCAGAGCCATTTCTAAAGGACACTTTTAAAATGGTAAAGGGGCCAAGAGGAAATATGAAAAGTGGTAAGGCTAACAACGACAAACAGAAGGAAAAGAATTTAATGAGGTCAAGTTGAAAATATAATTTAAGATAAAAAACCGCATTGAACTCTGCCTGCTGTTCCACTACAACAGAATGATACGATCAGCTTCTTTGATCTCTGGTACAGATTCTAACTCAGAGAAGCTGCTTTAATATGAAGAAATTAAATATAAAATGCCTGTGTTAATAATGAGTAGCAGCTCAGTATTCTACAATATTTGTTGTGTTGTTTAGGACTGAAATAATTAAGTTGTATAATATAATTTTTGATCTATATACCACAAGCCTCACAGAAATCCTTGGTATCTTTAAATGGAATGACACAAATATTGTAACTAATTTTTTCCTTAAACTTGAAAAAAAAAAACCCTGTTAATCAAAGAACTGTGAAACATGTAGCCTGATCTCATTGAGATTTAACAGGAGGTCTAATGATTGGTCTATATTTTCACCACGAGTTTCTAATTTTTTTAAATTAGTTTCAGTATTACATGTAGCATACTCCTTGCAACAAAAATAAAAATCCCCCTCACACACCAAGAATGTGAGTTGATTTTCCCCTTAAAGAATCACTGATATGCATGCACTTGTGCATCCCCATAAGCAAAGAAACTATTGTTAGGTTGACTTTTCTGTAGCCCATACTCAAAATATAAAATTACACTATAATATTGAGCATGCTTTTCCAACTCTATACCTTTTCATCCTCTTTTGAGAACCAGTGTTTTAAAGGGAGGACTAATTGCGTCAGACTTCCCTAGAAAACAGCTGGGAATTGGATCAGAAGCTTTGATCTTTGCCTCCATGTGGCCCCCAATGGTCCCTGCCTCCTGGTATCTGTGCTCCTGTGTAATCTCGTCCCACACAGTAAAGGAGTTGTCTGTGTTAATAATAGAATGTGGCAGAAACAATAGTATATCACTCCTGTGATGAGTTTATAAAAACATCATAGTGGTTCACTACGAACCAGCAGTGGTTCACTCTCTCTCTCGGACCATTTATTCTGAAACAAGCCAGCTTGCATGTGGCCAGTAGCCTTATGCAGAGACCCATGTGCCAAGGAACTAAGGCCTCCAACTAACAGCCAACAAGAAACTGAGGCCTGCTGCCAAGAGCCATAGCAGTGAGACAGAAAGTAGGTTCTCCGGCCCCCGTCTAGCCTACATGACTGAGGCCTCCTTGACTGCATGTTGTGAGAGACACTGAACTGGAATTAACCTGCTAAACTGCTCCCAGATTCATGGCCCTAGGAAACATGAAAGATAATGTATGTGCTGTTTTACAGTGCTAAGATACGCAGTGAATGATAACTACACCATTCGTACTGTAACCAAGAAGAATTGGTATAGTGCTAAAGAGAGTGCCGCATTTCCATTGCCAATAAGCAAGTGATATGTCGCAGGGACTGGAACTGGTCCAACCTGGTTAACACTGCCATTATCTAACCATGGATATGGATGGTTTCCCTTTTCCCCAGTGCAGGGGTATGCCTATATAAGCAGTATAACCAAAACCATGGCATTTTTACTGCATATATTTTATAAAAATATCCTTCAAAATCTATTAAAAATGGCAAATTAAAGCCATAAGAGTTTCATATGAACATTTGCATTCTGTTTAAATAAGTTCATAATGTTAATCTTCATACATGGCTCGCAGGCTTCACTAATTTTGAGATTTATGAGAACTGGAATAGTTGGAACTGAATAAATACTAGACAAATGACTAAAATTACTAATTCACTGCACTACTAGGTTTTACTTTACTGTTCAAGTGCAATGTTAAAACAAAAATTCAGGACAAATATCAATCAATCTTTTCTAAATAACTGAATTATATACTATAACCTCATATCTAGAAATGATATATTCTCTAAGAAAACAAGGTCATGACAACTACCCGTGGTTTATTTTCTAATTTTACACAGCAAGAAGCTAAAAAGACAGAGCATAGGAAGAGAATGAATATAGAGACCTTTATGAAGTCATCTAGGTTGGCAGCCCAGCATCCTTTGCAGCCTTGGTGTGGTCTGTGCCAGGAGAGGACTGGGTCAAAGTGGTTTAACTCTATTGGATTCCAAGGAATGACTCCATTTCCATCCTGGCAGATGACAAGGGAAACTGAAGCCTGGGATCAAGGTCATCTGATAAGTCTTCATGAGAACAAAGGCATGGCTCAAACAAAGAAGAGCAGCAGCTGTAAAAACTAGATGATGGTAATTATTGTATGGCACCTGGACGGGCTATGAAACTCTTCTGAGCTTCTTCTCAAGAATCTATTTCTATATAAAATCTAAATCTTCATTGCTCGTCTAGCTTGTCTTCCCTCGGAGTTCTGAATGCTATGTGCCATTCCTAAATCCACAAGTCACTGACCGGAGCTGATGAGAATTCTCCCAAAGTCAGATTTGCCTATATAAAGAGAAATGATGGGTCACATCAGTCCCATGACCATCATGTTTATCTTCTCCTTTTGGCGGACACATCCCTGTACAGGAACGCTGTCTTCTGGGAAGAAGTGCCAGGCTAGTCTTTACATGAAGTTGCCAATATCGGCCTGAGGGTGGGTCAGTACCTGACTCAATCCTGAGCTGGCCAGTTACCTATTATGGTCATTACAAGCAAGAAGAGTGCATTATTCTTTTCCGAAGCTTCAGTCTATCAATTCTTTTTCTTCCTCCTCTCTGTTCTTCACATGCAAAGATGTGCAAGCCTTTAGTTGACACATGTGTTATTCTAGGAGGCACTTTATATAATTTGGCATATTATTGGCTATATTTGTTAAATAGCGAGGGCAGTAGACTATATCTTTGCATAGGCAAAGAATGGGAATTGTTAAATGAGGAGGAATACCTCTTTAATTTGCATGCAGATATATAATCCTTAGAGCTATGATTCTTCCTAAAGGAATAATTTTTTAATATAGTTTATTTTAAAAGTAGTTATTTTATAGGGCAAGGTGCAATTTCTGCCCTATAAGAACTCTATTTCAGTTATCATTTTAATAAACCATGTATTATCCTTGTTTAGTTAAAATTACCTGAATAAACAAATATAAGAATAATAACATAAAAATACACCAGAAATTAGATTATTTAGGTAAAGCTATTAGATTATTGAGGTATCGTGTTGGTTTGGTTAAGATATTGAATCACATTCATAGTTTCCTGCTCCAGCACAACTCATAAGTATACTTATTGGACATATCAACTGAATGTATTTTTCTGAACATTGTGGCTATTTTCCCACTATTGAGGAAAAGAAAAGATTCATAAAACAATATTAGTCTCTTTATTCTTAGTGTTATAACCCAGTGAAATAACTAATATCCTGGGCAAACGTTACAAATGCATTTTACTGTACACTGTGGGTTTGCATATCTTAAAATCTTCAATACCTTCCTTCACCAGCCAAACAAATCAAGTCAAAAATCATTAATTAGTTTTCAAAGCTCAATAATTAACCTAGCTAAGAATTATTATTCCTTTTATCAGATTATTTTAATATAAAGAACACAATTGTGACATACATAACATAACATGGTGGTGAATAGGCAGAATGACTATAATGATGGCTCTGTCTGGAGCACTTCCTTTGTCAATATACAAAGCTGCTTTAGATGTGTAAATGAATCCTCTGCTGTCACCATTTCAAATATTGTATGAACAGTAGATTTTCACACCACATACCATTATATTTAATATCTTCATTTTTACCTAACCAATTATTTTTTGAAAATGTTCTCTCAGGATCATTAATGCTTATTTTATTTTAAAATACTAGGATAAAAATTCCAAAGCACATTAAAATTACTTTGGTGTTTTTTCAAAGAAAAGGCTGTCACATAGGCACAGGGTTGAAAGAGTCACACATATGGACTTTTAAGTATATGGTAGTTTGAAAAAAATCTTATTCAATGGCAGTTTCTATTAAGGATGCTGACAAATTTAACTGATCTAGAACACAAGGTTACAGTTTCAGTGACAAGTGAATTAAAGGAAAATCAGATATTCTATAATCAATGATTTATCTTTTCTCCTCTTCTTTAACCAAGGAATTAAATCCAGCCCCAGTCAGTCTAGTTATCTATGACGTGCAAGGCAGACATGATCCATTGTGTGTCCACTGTGAGTGACAGCATGAATGACAGCCTTTGCCAGTCAAAGGCATGATAAGGGCTGGGTTCTGAGAGAAGCTCCCACTCGAGAGCATCTGCATTGTTCCAGCCATCACTTCTGGCAGGAAGGCTGATTCTGAGATAAGGAAGTGATGGTGCTGAGCTTATTTCTGAGAAGGATCTCAGCAAACGAATCAGAGCCATCTGCATTCAGAACGGTCATCAATCTGGCTTATTTCTTCCTTCCTTGATTTCTTTCTTTTTTTTTCAACTTTTCACTGAATCCTTCCAAAGCTTCCTTACATTCAGTGTGCTACCAAAGACAGACTCTTGGTATTCAAGAGCAAACGAAGCCAAACAAACAAAAAACACCAAAAATATCTGAGACTAATGTAAAGGCAGTGAGTAGCAAGAGGGCCTGTGAAAGATTCCATTCTGATGACTGGGGTGGGTGAGATGTTAGTTATAGGCTCACAGAGATTCAAATGCTAATTAAGAGGCAAAGGTTTAATGGAGTCTTCCAGAGAAAAGGATGGCCTTTGCCCAAGAGGTGTGCATAATGAAAAACAATAACAAAAATCTACCAATAGAGTGGTAGATGCTTAGCTAGGAATAGGGGCTCTGCGGGCAATGCAGTATGAAAGCCCAGTAGACTCAGAAAGAGGAATATTTCACTTCAGACAAGGGTTGTGGAACGGTTAATTGTCCAAGTGTTCAGTCTGTTTGTGCCTCACACAAAGATAATTAGGTATGAAAAGCATATCCAAGAAAGATTTCTGGGAACCCTGACACTCAGACAAAAGCAAAGCAAAATATGATCAATTACACAAATCATGATGTTCTTTCCTTCCTAATATCTCTTCACAAATATGTACTCTTTGATAGGACTTGGAAACAGTATATACTCTAGTCAATGTGAGCTTCAGAGATTTTTGTGGTAGAATACTTTAGGCATAAAGGATAACAAGATAGCATGCATGTGTGTGTGTGTGTGTGTGTGTGTGTGTGTGTGTGTGTGTGTGTGTGTGTTTTCTTTTGTCAAATTGCAAGTTATACTGGGGATTTCCCATGGAGGAACGGAGTGAAAGTAGAATAAGATAGGGTCCCAGATCTGGACTGGCTGAAGACTACACAACAGGCAGAGGGGGAGACTGGAAGTCAGGATCCAGCATACGAACAATAGGCATGGTCTGAGAACCAAGTGGCAGGACCTGCTGTCAGGCTACTGGGAGCAGTGCTCTCGCCAGTCACAGGATAAGTGGTCTGCTCCTCCATCTGGCAAAGCACACGGCCAGATGAGGTCCTACCTGGGCTCACGGTGGGGTGGCAGGAGTGAGAGGCAGTGAGAAGCTGCAGTGCTGGAGCATGTGGCTGCTGAGAAAGGAGGGTTTACAGAGACCTGTTCTGTCTCTCTGAGCCTATAGCATGAATTCCTGAGACCCACACTTTTCTATCCCAGAGCCTTAGGCCATTGATCCCATATGGTCCCAAAGCTGAAACCCGGTGAACACATTCTTCTATAGAGTATTGATTCTCTCAATTTCTAGCTAAACACTAAAGCAGCCATGCAGTGGTTTAGAAGCACAAGCTTTAAAGTCCAGCTGCCAGGATTCAAACTCTGGCCAAATTATGTGACTTTGGTAAAGTTACCCAAGTTTTTGTTGCCTCAGTTTACTGAAACAGGGATATTATTAATACCTCTTACTTCCCAAAGGGTTACTGTAATGATTAAATGGGTGAATCATTGTAAAGCATTTGGAACAGTAGCTTGGCTCACAGTAAGTTCTTAACTGATATTTCATTGTTATTATTATTATTTTTACTACTACTATTACTTCATGTACTTCAGATCAAGGAGGTAGAGAAACTGTCCTTCTTGGTTCCCCAGCCTCTGTTTCCACTTCCAGATGATTTCTTTGTCTTCCTTTGTAAAACCTGCCATTCTCCCCATCCTACCTCTTTGGAGCTATTGTTACTCATTTCTTGGTCATTTCCCTTGATTCACAAATTATTTTAGCTCTGAGCCCTGTCCTCCTTGTCATACAAACTATAGCCAATCTTGATAATGTCATGTCATCATTAATTGGATGACCTTCTAATTTAGTAGACCCTCAGGTTCTTAGGCTCCTTAACTCATGAGATCTTGTCCTTTACAACACTGCAAGCACCCTTTCTCCTGATCACAGCAGAGACGTCATTGTCATCAGAATCTGTACCACCTGCAGATCTAAAATGCAAACATTCCACCTTGAGATCATTCTCTCCTATTCTTCTCTCTTCCTTATTCAAATAGCACTCTCCTTCTAACATTATGGCCCCCAGGGCATTCAACCCACTGAGTTTTCATTTTCCTTCATCTTCCTCCTGTTTTCACATCTGCAACGTACCAGGAAGAGGGTCTATCATTGCCATCATGACTGTTACTACATTGTTTCTCTCCTCCATTGTACTTTCCCTGCAAAACTCAAATTCCAGATGAACATAGCCATCTGTTCTCTTAATGCTCCTTCCTGAGTAGTTGAATGTAGCTGGGGAAAAATATATATATAACCAGGCATTCTGTTTTTAGTTTAACTTCATAACCATACATTTCAACTGGGCTCTTAATACTACTCAGCAATTTTTCTGTTTCCCAATTACTCTCAGATTCCAATATTTGAGATAGCTATTTCATATATTATTCTCTCTCCTTTCCTATCCCAACTCTGACTCACTCTTAGCTAATGGTTCTACCTCATATTCTACTGTGAAAATTGAAATCACCAAGACGCCAAGTTACTTATAACTAGATTTACAAACTTACTTATATACCCACAGATCTTCCTTTTCCCTCCTTTTATATCTAAGAAATATGTGTGCCAATCCCTTCACAGTTACCTGAATTCCATTTTGGCTTCTCTTTCAAGCTCTTTACTCCTGTTTCTCAGATCCAATTGTTTTAGTCCTTCAAGTCCACAAACATTTGGAAGGTGTAATTGATTCTGGGTTAATGTGATTATTGATATATTTGTACTTAGGAATGCTCATCTGTAAATGGTCAGATAATACTACTAAAGTATAGCAAATAATCAAGAATATCTAACATTCTAAAATGACAAGAAAATCTTCATAAACAAATAAATTGAATATGGTCCAAATGTATCTGCACTTTCCCTGCATTTCACAATCATCAAATTCAAGTTCTCAAAGTCTAAATATACCCTATTCTCACTCTGACCTGTTCACTGATTGGTTATATTTCTCAAATCAGTAGGAGTAATTTGCAATTGACAATGTCAATTGGTCTTTCCTAAAGCCTACTCATTTTAAAAAAAAAATTAAAAGATTTTATCTATTTATTTTCAGACAGAAGGAAAGGGAAGGAGAAAGAGAAGGAGAAAAACATCAGTGTGAGAAAGGAACATCAACTGGCTGCCTTATGCATGTGCCCCAACCTGCAAACCTCACATGTACCCTGATCAGGAATCAAACTGGTGACTTTTCATTTTGTGAGACGACACCCATCCAACTGATCCATGCTGTTCAGGACAAGCCTATTCATTTTTCAGGTGTTTTGGGTTTGAATTCACCTACTAATTCTCTTTCTCTCTCTTTTTTGTCTCAATGGTAATGGAGAAAAAGCTACATTAAAATGGTGAGGTAAAATGGTGAGGAGCATTAAGAGAACAGATGGCTATGTTCATCTGGAATTTGAGTTTTGCAGGGAAAGTACAATGGAGGAGAGAAACAATGTAGTAGCGGTCATGATGGCAATGATAGACCCTCTTCCTGGTAAGCTGCAGATGTGAAAACAGGAGGAAGATGAAGGAAAATGAAAACTCAGTGGGTTGAATGCCCTGGGGGCCATAATGTTAGAAGGAGAGTGCTATTTGAATAAGGAAGAGAGGAGAATAGGAGAGAAAAGAGGTGAAGCTGATTGCCCAAGGCTTCTGTTACACCCAGGTAGTAGGGCTCAAGAACTGAAAAACCTAAAACCCAGAATGGGTATCCTAGCAACATGGAATATCAAGAAAACTTTTCCCCCTTGTAATGGGAACCTTTGATCAATGATAACTTTTGAGTTCTGCCACACTGTGTTATCAGTGGTTCAACTCACTCAGATTTTATCAGATAATTCTTTGTATTCTGTCATCCTGAGGAACACTCATTATGCTAGCTTAGATGCACAAAAGGAAAATAGTTCTTTAAACAATATATAATAATCCTAAATTAGTCATTATTACTGAAAATCCCTTAACAATAACTTTTTAAATGGTCTAGCTTATCTCCTGAGGAAACCTGAAAAAGCATATTATATCTCTTTATGCCATAAGCCTAAACTTAATCAAAGTTCAGCCTTAAGGCAAAGACTGGCCAGTTGTTATCAAGAATACCAGGAATGAAAGATTATAGAGGACAATTGTGGGTTCATCTTTAGAAGCCAGGTCTGAGCAACTGGAGTAAAAACAGCATTTGACTTGAGAGAGAATTTAATCTATAAAAGTACTTTCCTTGTCTGATGATTTTTCATAGGAATTGTTTTCTCATATGTTTAATGGTGTTGAATTTGTATAAGCAATGCTAGATGAAACAGCTCTTACTTCAAGAAACTAGAAAAGGAATTTAATCAGCAATTAAAAATCTCATTTTGCTTCTTCTTAGTACTCATTATTTTAGCATTAATCTATGACTATATTAAAGAAAAATTCATTTCAACACTGCATTACTACACAAAGACACCCCCAAAATGACAACAGAAATATTTATTGTCTTGAGCAGTATGCTGAACTGACTTTTAAAAACAAGACTAGGAAGTTGATTGGAAGTGACATAATTATCTAAGCAGAAGAAAATTTCACTAGTGACCATGGGATCTGTAAACACATCCTCTGACAAATATATGCTCTTTGATCAACTTTTTAAAAAGCATAGTGTAGAAAAAAAGTATTCATGTATTAGCATACATAACATATCAGCATGCAGTATATAGGATATTAAAGCTGACTTTAGACCTGACTAGTGTGGCTCAGTTGGTTGGGGCTCACCTTGCATAGTGAAAGGTCACGGGTTTGATTCCTCATCAGGACATATGATTGGGTTGTGGGCCTGGTCCCTGGTTGGGATGCATGCGAGAAGCAACCGATCAATGTTTCTCTCTAACATCAATGTTTCTCTTGCTGCCTCTCTCTATCCCTTTCCCTCTCTCTAAAAAGAAATAAACATAATCTTTAAAAAAAAATAAAGTTGGCTTTAGCTATGGAAGAACATGATGAAAACACATTCCTTTATTAAATGTAATTCAACTACTCTGGGAGAATAAGTTTCAAAATATAGGTGACTAGGATTGATTCAAGAGAGCTTCCCATCTTCGGTGACTCCCAAATGAACAAACATCAAGTTGTACCACCTAATAAGAGCAGATGATGTTGTCAAGAATTTACAGCATGGGTCTTCACATTTCCTTAGAGATGAAGAACTTTAGAGCTGAAATGGATTTGGGGAGCAAGTCTGATATTTAAAAGAAAGACAATCATCTCAGGTTCATCAAGTTGGTTCCCATTCTGTTTTACTGTGTCCAACTTTACTCAGGATTCTAAATCCATTAGTGAACTCTCTGTGAAAGCAGCTCCCTGGAGCACTGTTGATAATACTCTAAGTCTTCGCCTTCTGGCTAAATAAGGTAACAAGTCAGAAAAGCTCCACTTTCGGTCACAAAATGAAATCCACCTGGCTCTGCCTAAATGCTCCTCATGATGGTGTCCTGTCGTCCTGGGTCTCACAAGACTCATCAGATGTCTACTCCGAGTCTCTAGATGCAATTTATCCTGCCCTGGGGAAGAATACTGCTCTGTGGATACAGTTAAGACTTATCAATGCAAGCAACACCTTTCTCTATGCTGGTGGGCTCTTAGAAACACCTTAAACATATCTTAAAGAAGATCCAGGCACATATAAGCAGAATTTTGACAAATAACCTTTTAAACAAAGTTGAACTGTTTTATAACAAACTTCCCAAATCTGTAGTTATATATTTTTAAATGTATATATTTCAAAAATATTTTTTTCTGAACTCATTCCAATGAATGCACCCCCATCAAATGTCAAGGAACACATAATAATTTTTGCATTTTTGTACAATACTAATGGCTTGGATGAAAGGTTAAAAACGACTCTCTTTATAATTAGAAATTAGAATCTGCTTTTATATTTTCCACTGTTCTTTTTAAGTGCATGGGTAATACAGTTGGATAAATCCTCTTCCTCTCTTCTGAGTTAGATTAAATACAGCTTGGGTTCATAATTATACTTACTCATTGTTTTCATATTTGTCTCACTTAGTATAGGTTTGTAATATCATGGAAACATGCCTCAGCATAGACAGAAAATAAAATGCATTTTGATTATTTCAGTAAACTTAAATATATCTGAATGCATTAACTACTATATGTAGAGAAGTGGATATCTAAGGGATCTCACATATATAGACATACAATATTCACATTGTATATTCACATACACACGTATATACCAACATAGAGCAATTTAACATTACTTTATACCTTATTTATATACCATATTATTTTAAAGATCATACCACTGGAGAGGTAGTAGTTACTGAAGTGATTTTGAGCTCTACCAACAGGGGGCTAACAGGGAAAGTGGCCATTTCAACTGTAAGCCCCTGGCCTTCCCCGCTGGTCAGGGACTTGCTGAGAAGGCACAGGGACTGTAAATTCCTTGTCAGTCAAAAGCTACTCAGAGGTTTCATTCAAATTGAATAGGCCTTGCGATTTGATTGATGTTCACAGCTACAACCACTTCCTCAAAATTAAAGCAGCAGAAATCAAGTTGCATACTCTAATAGTGATAAAGGTTGCCCTTTAAATTTCAACAAATGTGCTACAGTTCAGGTACAGAGGGAAAAGACTTAGCAAAGAAGTAACATCAGAAACGCAGAGAAGGGCCTGTGTTTTATGAGCACCATGGATTGACTGCAAGAGGGAAGTCCCACAAGGAACGAGCCTGCAGGAGGATGTAGGCAGCTTTCTGCCAATCACTACAAGCTGAAGAAAAGAAAGAGATGCTAGGAAAAGAGAGAAATTTACAAATGCCCTGAACAACGCAAGAGCAATGCTGCACCTTACACCCCAATTTAGCAAAGTAGAATGTGTACTAAAATTAGGAAGAAAAATTGTCTTCTCCGTAATAGGAGGATAGCGGGGAAAATTAAATTAATGTGGGTTGTACCTTCAAGAGAAATAGAAATTATAAATGACCATATTCCCTTGGAGAGAAACTGATTAAAAAGATAGGGAGAGAAATAATTCAATCCAGACACTCAGGACCAAAAATACATCATTCAGTCTTGTTTGTTTTCATTTTCCTGCTCGTATTCAGAATTTAATTAAAATTTAATTTGTCCATGTATTTTATTAGTACCTGAATATCCTAAGTTGTATATTATACACGGCCATTCATTTTAGCAAATGATATTTTATTCTCTTTTTTAAAGAATTTCAATTATAGTCTGTATTTGTGAGAAATTCTTTGCATCCTCATTTTCCTGTTCTAAACAGTGCATTCTCTGGTTCATTGGCTTAGGGCTGTTTTAGTTTCACAGAGAAAAATGTACTGGGTAGATGATTACTGCCTCAGAATTACACTTGACCCTAATCACAGGTGTTGGGTGCTTGAAGCCTTCTCATCCCCTTGGCCTTGCAGTGGATGGAGCGTGCTGATCTCAAACTTTCTCCTGCTTTTTAATCCTTTGCTGTTCAATCTTCAAGCCTGAACTTGTGACTCCTACTGTCTGACATGTACATAGAACACGTTTTTTTTTTTTACAAATTGAGAAGTGTTTTAAATGAATGGTTGTGAGTTGTGGTAGCGAGGTCAATTTAGTAGAGCGTAACCAGAAAATGAAATTGAACAGACTAGACAGAAAATATCAAAATCCATCAGCTGGAATAATGGTAAATATGGTTAGGTAAACCCTGTGTGTGTCTGTTGGGATGCAAATGTATCACTGCTGGTCATAGTCCAGAAACTTTGAAAGTTACTACCATAGAACACTTATCCATGAAAACTAAAAAGCCAAAGGCATTCTGAATGGGATTATCCTAGAAAGTTCATTCAATTTATTTGATATTTATTATATTAAATTTCTCTAAGACACATATACTTAAAACCTGCTCATCTCCTATGGCAGTCTAGGGCCCCTGTTATGAATAAAAACATTTGCTAAAATGTCTTTTGGGGATCACTTTTACTTTTTGTATTCACGATATCAAAACTCCAAAATTAACAATTAAATGAGGCAGATCTATAGTTAGACTCTTCTGCAAATAATCTTTGGCAGAAACCCTCACTTGGGGGCCTTGAGTATCATTCGCCAGCTGTACTGAGTCATTTCTCTAGAAAGGGCTTCTGTCCTCTCTGGCTTACCATAGGGTCAACCTTCTCCCTGTTGACACGAGGTTTTATAAATTACCGAGTCCTGGTCTCCTCCTCCACGATAGAGCCCATCTCATCTTATTTCCTCAGAGCCTCATTGTTAAAAGTTTTTTTTAAGTCAGTGATTGTATTGTTTCTGAGGATTTAGTTAAAATAGTATGCATGAAGATATTGTAATCATTGATGCATACCAACTAATTTCGGTTCATTCTATTTTCAGAAAAACCTCCAAGCTACATTACGCTAAATGTACAAACAGCTTTCAGAGAAATGTTAATCCCAATGAGAAATTTCTAACATAAGGTTTTCTAATATTTTTAAGTATGAATTCAAATGCCAGGGAATCATCACATAATAATATGGCATATAAATAAAACCCCAAGCACTGGAATATTTATTTTTAATATTGCGATATAGTAGAGAAATACAAATAATGATCATACCCTAATACTTGAAATCATTTCACAAATATTAATAAAGTAGTACATTTAAATACCTCCATAGCTGGTTCTCACTTTGAAGATAGATATTTGCTCTACTTTATTAGTTGATAAAATAGATACACTAGAGGCATCTAGACCAGGACTGTCCAATATAAATCATATGAGCGCGGATGACAGCCACATATATAATTTCAAATGGTAAACTTTCCAGTTTCTATATTATAAAAAGTAAAGAAGAAGAAGTGGAGTTAATGTAGTAATATATTTTATTCAATCCAAAATATTCTTATATCAACATGTAATCAATATATAAATGAATGAGGTATCTTCTTGTTAAGTCTTGGAAATCCCATACATCTCAATTCAGACTTGCACTATTTTAATTAATCAAAGAGCCATCAGTGGTCAGTGGTTACTACGCTGAGAAGCATATATCTGAAAAGTAACTATTTAGATGTATAGAAATATTTACCAAACAGTTCCTTTTAAACCAGTTATTCTTGATGGATGTGTCTGTGAAAACCCATGTCTAGATTACAGTAATCTGTGTCCACAATGAAAAAATAATAGTATTTTCCCAAAGTCACAAGAATAAAAATGTGGTTAATGGATGGAATGTTCCTCAGTGAAATGTGTTCTTGATATAATTTGTAAAATTTCTGCTCTTTCGTAACATTTCAAAGAAATCACTAGAATATCCAATTGTTTCAAGTCAACATAGTACACAACTATTGACAAAACAGTAACATCTTTCCTGACTTCAAAACAGGACCTAATTTTCAAAAATTGTTTTACATATAAATTTATAAAAAATATATCTGTAAAGTGAGGTATTAATATTATAATGATTAAAGAAATATTTAAGACTTTGCCTGGTGCTTGCAAAATCCCATGCAGAGTAACACAAAAAGGAAAAATTAAATCACTTTTATTTAGAGAATGCTTTTATTCAAATAATCTTTCTATGTTATGGTGTCTTATGACACATTAAAAACATTAGCTGTGACAAAAAAATGCTTTTTCCTGTATTACTGAAAGTATAGTTTTATAAATATATGATTCATGGAAGTTCAATTACAAGAATATGAATGTATAAAATAGCTAAGTACCCAGAATTAAAAAAAAAAAACCTAAGCAGTTTTTTTAAGAGCTGTTAAGCCAAATTTACAGACAATAGTTTTATCACATGCTTTCTATTTGAGATTAGTTATATGTTATAATATACTAACTCGGGTTACCATGTCATTTAGTGTATTATCTTTAAATTTTTAGAAAATTAACATAAATCAAATCTCTATAAGATATTTTTATAGCCATATTTACTAATAAAATGAAAGTAATGTGTATCACCATAAAAACATGCAGAATGTTTAGTAGACATTTTGTAACTCATTTCAAGGAAAGAGAAATTTAAATGTTTAAACTATAGCACTTGTTACTGTATTAGTGATATACTTTTTGAAAAACAAATAATTTTGTGACTGATTTAAAGTATACTATCATTTCAATTTGTATGAAAATTTATCTTCATCTTTGTATTCCATAGCTTGGTTATGATTATTTCTTTCTTTTATTTTGCCTGAATCATACAATAAGAAGACCTATCTATTCATCTAGGAAAAAATATTACTTTTTCATCTTCTGTTTACCTTAGGAGTATTCAGTTTCAATAGCTTCATTACTTTACATTTTATTCTATTTTATTGTTCTTTTGTCATATGATTTTTTAGATGACTGTATCAAACTGAACTAAAGGTCTTATGTAAATTTCCAGAGTGGGGTCAATGTTTTCATATAATACTAAGAAGCTAAAATATTTATATTTTGAAAATTGACTTTGCTCTTTTCAGTCCAATAACAATAAGGAATTATTTGATTTTGATGTTTCCTTTAAGGCATACTCCATCCCTGGAAGACTGTTCCAGCATGGTCCTTCTGTCAGTCTGAGGCTGCCGCAGAGATGCAAAGCATGGTGTAGAGTGCTTTAGCCTGCTGAGCTCAAAAGAAATGCAATATTGAGATAAGATCCAGAAAGTCCCAAACAAAAGTGATGCAGCTACTAATCCAGTCACCTGCACTGCCAGTCAGACAGAGTGGGATGGGGAAACATATCTCTTTAAGGATTGGCCTTATTTGCCCTCTGCCGTGTTTTTCATTACCCTAGCAATGCAGTAGATGACCCTTTTCAAGATATAAAGAATAACTTTCCCTCCCAATATTTATGAAAAAAGAAAAAGAAATGGATCAGACTTTGGAATCCTTTCAATAAAGATGTTTCTAATGACTCTAGTAGAGTCAAGATTTCCAAAATTAATTTTATACAACATTTCATAAATGCATGTATTTATAAAATAAGTTTCAGCAGATATATTTTGGAGTACATTTATAGTATGAGTTTAAAACTGCCCAATAGGCAATTCTCAAAGTCTAGTTATGAAAAATTTTGGCAAGTGGCGGCATTGGTGGGCTAACCCCTGAGGGGTGTTATGAACAACCAGTTTTAAATATACAAATTCAGATACTGGTGCAGGATGAAGAGGCAGTTCCATTAGTTTATAACCATATCCAACCACCTAAAGATAGAACTGTAAGCTTTCAGCCAAAAATCCCAGTAGAATTATTTGAATTATAGAATTATAATAATGCTAAAATTTCCTAAGCAATGACACCATGTCTATTCAAGAAAATTAAAGGTTAATATGTCATATTTATACATGTGGTCACTGTCCCGCCATGTATTTATCTTCTAAAAAAAATATGAGACAGTTTATTTAAAATACATTGATTAAGACATTAGATTCCATCCACAAAAAACAAAATAAGCAAATAGGTGAGCAGAGCAAATGTGAATAGCAAACCTGGCTTGCATTTCTGGTAACGAAGGCAGGGAGAGTTGGGATTATATAGTTTTCATTTTGCCATAAGAAGGTACACAAAATCTGTCTGCAGATATTCTGGGAACAATGTCACAGAAGACAGTTCTATGAAGGTCTGTGTGTAAAGAACAATGAATCTGGATAATATTTTAAATAATAGTATTAAAATTGAATCCAGAGATAATATGAAAATGATTCCCAGGTTAGAAGCAGAGAAAACACTGCAAAATCGTAACTCAGTGAAAATGTTTCGGAGCTATTAAGGTGATGTGGCCCGGGCTCATGGTTTTCTGATGACCGACATCATTTAGTAAGAGAGCAGATGGATAACTCAAGCACTGGAGGGCAATGTATTGCTTATCTGCATAGTCTAGCATTTGTGACATACACAGCAGGCACTTTGTTTTTAAAAGGTGCATGAGGGTTGTTTTGCTTGTTTGTTTTGTTTAGTTCATACTGGAGTTTCTAGTATGTGAGAAAAATTTTAGAAACACACTGCAAAGCGAAGAAGGTTTTTTACACTTAAATATTTTGGCAGTGTGACTAACTGGTAAAAGTTTTCATTTGTAATTATCTTGTACTATAGAACGTACACGCGCGCACACACACACACACATACACACACACTAGAAATGCTAGAAAAGGCAAGCAACAAGAAGAAAATAAATCACGCATAATTGAATCACCTAGTGATAATCATTGTAAATTTCTGGTATGGTCTTTAAACACTTCTACAGTTATAAGATTATTTATTCTAATGAACTTCTCTCAGCTAGTCTAATGAATTTTAATTCACAGATTGTCACTCAAAGGGAGAGATGAGATTTCTCCTTTGTGTTGTGACTTCCTCCTTAACTCAATGCAATTTTCACGCATTCAGTCTCTAAAAACTATACTGAGTCAACTATCTCACTGTTGACACCTGCTTGTCTCTGAACACAAGGCAGCCTGAGGTCAGCGGGAAATAAGCATTGCTCTCTGCTGACCAGGCGCCCAAGTTCCTGGTAACTGCACGGAAAGCAAGGCGTGATAAGAAGACAGCTCAAGGCAATGTGAGTGGCATTTTTGCTTGATACCCTTCATTTCCACAACATCCTGGACAACAAATAAAAGCTTTTCCGAATATTTTAGATATAAAACTGATAACCATACTGAGTCCTCAGTAGCAAGAAATCTGAATATTTATGGACAGATGGAATGAAAAATGAAATCTATTTAGTCAGCACACACCCTGGGAGATGAAATGACAGTATCGTGTCAACGCTGTATCTGATTTTGTTCCAGGGACACATTTAAGGAAACTGGTAGCCTGCACACTGGTCTGGGGCTCCTCATAATCCCCTTTGAGCTACAGGGGGTGTGAAGTGGCTTGGCAAGAGCTCCAGTGAGTACCAGGTACACGGCCCAAGGCGCTCACCCCGAGATTGCAGTTTCCCTCCTTCAGCGCCAGGAGGCACTTTGAAGATGGCCAGCGGCTGCACTCAGATGGCAGCTGCGCGGCAGGTGAGAGCAAGGTGGCTGCAAGCCCAGAAGGCAGAATAAACGGTCTAGGACACGCAGACGCACAGCAAGGGCAAGCTGCGCAGCTGCTGGCGGCTGGGAGCACTCGGGCCAGCCTGAGACGAGCATCAGAGTCAGAGCAGCTCTTTGTGCAGAAAAGGGTAGGACGGCATAAGATTAAAAAGCAGGGGGCAGACTATGCGTTTCTGCAAATGATCCTGAGGGTTGCAAGTGAGATGAATACATTGTTTTCACCTTTACGCATAGTTAATAGTTAATTCAACCCTCAGTTTCCTCCTCTGAAGGAAACAACATGTCCTATCTGAGAGATAAAACAAGACAAAACAAAGCAAAACAAAACCCCAGGAATTTAACTTCCAGCTGACCATGGAATTGATGGGCTGATTATTCATGGGAGGGTCTGAATCCCTGTGCACTTTTGCTTTTGGTTGGAAGGAGGAGGAATGAAATTTGTGCGGAGGTGTTGTGGAAAGGCAATAGATGTGGGCATTGAGGAGGGGCAGCGGCTGGTGTGGAGAGGCTCTGGAGCACGTGGTTTGTACTGAATGTTGAGGGACTGTATGCACGCGAGGCTGTGAGACTGGCCGCAAATACCGAGGACTGGGCCCCAGGCGACACAGCTCATCACAGAGTGAGGGCAGGTCACAGGCCCTCATGGGCCTTGTTCTCTTGTTCTCTTGTTCTCTCTCTCCTCTCTGCAAGCCAATTCTCCAGGCAGCATGGGCATCCTGGGTGTTCATTATTAAAGCCTCCACTGCAGGGGTCTGTAGGTTTCCACAGAGGAATCAAAGACAACCGGAGCAGCAGAACATGAATTAACCTTCTAACATCCCTCTGCAGACTCAGAGCAACTAGGAAGATTTTGACAGTAGGCTGGAGTACTCTGTGAATGGGGGCTGCTGGAAGGAGTGTCTGAATTCAGGCATAAACGTGTCTGTGATCTCATTTGCACTCATAGAATAATAAGGCCCATGGCATTCAATTACATGTAAAAATTAATATGCTTGTTCTATGTCATAGCTGTTCTGAAAAGTTAATTACATGACATAAACGATAGGGCCTAAACCGGGTTCTGGCATGAAGAAGTTGCTTAGTAGTTTTCAAGAAACACTGTGCAAAAAACTTTACATGCATTTTCCATTTTAATCCTTACACGTTACTTTACAAATTATTAAATAATGACTATGGACATCTCTGACATAAATTTCAGGGAGGTAAAAATCTACATAGCATCACATGGTTCTAAGGGATAGTCAGGATCAAAGACTGCTCAATCAGAGGTTTCCTGCTTTCTGTTTCTGGTTTTTGTTTTGTTTTGATTCTAATTGTAATTCTCCAGTGGAATCCAGAGGGGAGGTGATGGAAGAAATCACCAGCACCTAGGAGTGCAGTTTGAGAAGACATAACCAATACATCTGCTGTTTCCATCATACCAATTACAGAAAGCAAAGCTTGACACAAATGCTCTTGGCTGGTAGGGATATTAAGTGAAAGACCGACAGGCACTGTGGAGTTATGCGAACGCCTGTATCTCACCACACTGACTTACTATTGGACCCAGCACATACGGCCAGTCAATGAGGACGTCAAAATGTTAATTTTTATTTCTCTTTGGGTGCTGGGATCATGGGCAACTTTTATTTCCTTCTTTGTTTCCACAATAAACTTGCATCCTTCCTAATCATAGAGATGGTCATTAAATAATGACTCAATTTTGAAATTTAATGTTTATTATAATATGAAAATCAATTTAAATTGAGTAGTCATAGTTAAAATGTCCTAAATAGAAGTATATACAGGTAATTGCATAAATATCTATAGGGAAAATACACTAAAGCCCAGCTCATTTTGATTGTGCTTTGAAAACTGCTCCTGGTACCCAAAGCTGGGTAATAATAAACCATAAAAACAACAGCTTCCTTGAAGGTATATTAACGTTTTAGATTGTTTTGCAATGTGATAGTCAACACATATTTATTAAATAAGCAATTTCATAAAATATACATTAACGAATAAGTGACTGTTTTAAGGCACAGGGCAAATAGGGAGGGTGAAGGGCTATACTATACCTGCCTCTATGAGGAACATCAAAATTACCTGTACAGTTTTCTCAACCCATGAACCTGCAAAAACACCTTGCACCATCTGCTACTCTCTTTTCCCAGATTCAGGCACACCAGTGGTTGAACATGGAAAACGTGGTTGAAAATAACTCTGCTAGTGAGTCAGTGTTTCTGCTGTCAGTGTGTTCAGTTCTACCTGTGTGTGAATTTGGGAAATGGTGAAACACTCCCCGACACCCTGTGTTTATAGCTGTACAGAGCACCACACTGAAAATCCTAGAGCAACATTTTACTGGCCAACTAGGTACTATACGTAAGAACCTCAGCGGTTTTTGTTTTTTTCTTCTGTTTTGCTTTCGCTCCTCAAAGGAAAAGTTCCACTTCCCTTGTTCTACTCTCCAGACCCCCAAACAAAGGTGAGTAAGTGATATTGGGTGTTAGATGATTTAAGACTTTTCCAGCACCGTAAGATGGCTACTGCTTCTGCTTTGGTCTCTATACATTGGGGTAGGAGAGCTCAGTCAACAGAAACCGTGAGGAAGGTTAGTGGGACAGAGCCCATTGCTTCCAGCAAAGGTTAGACAATGAATAAAGCTTAATGAATGACTGAAGGTGTTAGAGTTTAAAATAACATTACCAAAACTGGATGCCTAAATGCCATGGGGGATAAGATTTCAATCTTTTCTTTTAAGATTTTATTTATTTTTAGAGAGGGGAAGGGAGAGAGAAAGGGAGGGAGAGAAACATCAGTATGTGGTTACCTCTCACACACCCCTTACTGGGGACCTGGCCTGCAACCCAGACATGTGCCCTGACTGCGAACTGAACCAACAACCTGCTGGTTCACAGGCCAGTGCTCAATCCACTGAGCCACACCAGCCGGGGTAGATTTCAATCTCTTATAGAAACCAACCACATTAAATTGTTTAAAAGTAGTAACAATTTAATGAAAGGTAGAGTATTAGAGATCTCAAGAGCCATACAAATGCAGGTGATCTTGTGACTCAATCACTCTCACTGATGCCATGTAGTTGGAACACTCTTGAAATTGACATTTGTATCACTGTCATAAGTTAAAATAAATATTATTTAGGTATCCACTGTCTTGGACTACAACTTGTATTTTTTCACTTTTTCCTCTAGTAATCATACCAGCCTCAAACTTCTTATGAGAGATGTTTCCTAGATTATTTCCTCGTGGTGACTGTGATGTATACAATGAAAGCACCATTTGGCAGATTCTTTACTCCTTGCTCCTTATTCTTGATTTTAATATGCACCTCACTCTTACTCAAGATTACATATTTATGTTGACTTGTCCTCTAAACCAGGAGGTTCAATAAATGAAAAACAGAAGCAATGTAATAGCGGACTATGGTCACTAGGCATGAATAGTGGAAGAAAGAGAGAGCATTCCAATCTGAGTAAACAGCCCTCCTATGAAAAAAGGAGAATGGGTTACATTTTCTACCTGTTTTAGGGTTCCAAGAAAGAAAACACATTATTTCGAGACTCATTTCTGAAGGATTTGCCTCTCTCCCTGGACACCTCACCTTACCTCACTTCATAAGTCACATGCTGTCTAGTCTGGATTCAAGGTTCACTCTGAAAAGATTACGTTCACAGGGTCACTGGGAGTGAAGGTGGGGGCAGGAGCTTTCAGGCTGGAGAATGGAGCTTTGATTTATGTTGGGTTGCAAATTTAAGTTCCGACCAGGACTTTTCTACCTTCCCAATCCGAAAAACATGAACAACAGCAAAAGAAAAATAACTTGCAATGCACTATAAATGAGTACAATAAGTTGGTATAAGGGCAATCTTCCCAAATAGCACTTTATATGGTTCCAGAATAATCACTGAATTTTATAACTCCTGCATAGCGCTGTTATAAATCCTTTCACCAGAAGATCCCTAATTTTCCCAGTATTACTAACTTATTCACATTAAAATTTCATTAACAATTTATTAAAGAAAAGCATAAAAATTATGGTTCTTTATTAACCAAGATTAAAAATCAAATGATAATGATAACAAATAACATTGAAATATTTTTGTATTTCACTGTGTGTATTTTACTTCAGACAAAGGGATTATGGTATTCATTTGCTCTCACACCTTTCATATACATCTTCATTTAATTCAAAGGTCAAATGCCAGTGGTGTGGATCAAATGTAATAAACAAGAGTGGAATAAATCAAATGTCATTGGGCTTTTTCACTATCAGACCATGACAGTAGTAAGAATAAACCGAACTGAATGTTATATCCTGGTCGGCAGGAGAGGGTTTCATTGTTATGAAGTGGGAATATGTGAAAACAAGGACACGCAGAGTTCAGAAAATGTCACTTCACGATGAAATATATGCTCACTTGTTTCCTGTAGGTTTGGTTTCATATGCTTTTAGATTGAAAATATGGATAATATAATAGAGAAGAGTTCAGAAAGGAGAGAAAAGTTGCATGCGGACGAACTCTGCTGGATGCTCAGGACCTCTGCTTCGGTTCGGTGCACCCCACTTTAGGCCTTGTGAACGAGGTCACGGACAGTCACAGTTTCTCCCACATAACCTCTGCCGGCATGAGCTACCATTCTTAATGACTTAAAGTTAGCTTTCAATTATTTTTAGTGAATATCTAAACTCTACAAATCTCCCAAAATGCACTTCATTTCTTTTTGAAGACTGAAACATTACCATAGGAAATTTAGATAAAATGTGAAAAAGACACAGTGAAGAGTCTCGATGTTTCAATAGTAAGAGAATCTGAATGGGAATAACATAAACAAAGGTATTCTTAAAAATATAACCAAAATCAGACAAAGACCAACTAGCCCACTATTAAATCTTTACAAAGCATGGCTTTTCATCCACACAAACTTTCCAATCTTCCCCAAAGGTTTCACATTCTTTCTGACACCTGAATCTTTGCTCATGCATGGAATGCCTTCTTTCTTCTTTCTATGTAGGGTATTTCCACTCAACATTCAAGACTCAGTTAAAATGACGCTTCTTTGGTGAAAGCCTGTTACTGCTCAAGAGAGAGTCATTTCTTGACTATGTTAACACGGCATATTCTGCATCCTTAACTTGTAGGACTAATGCTATATTTTAATTTGTATTGTAATTTTCCTGATTCTGAGGCCTTCAGATTATAAAGAATAGATGGTGATTTCTGGGATAAGAAATCACAAGTAACCTCAAAGGAATCTTTTTATAATAATTAAGGATAAATAAGAGGAATAAAAAAGAAGAGGTCTTCTCAGCAGAGGGAACAGAACAGGCAGGGCCAAGAACTCCCATAGGTTCTGCCGATAGTAAGACTCCACTGGAGACAAGAAGGAATTATGAGTAAGACCAACTCATGAGTTTGAACATTGCCTAAAGCAAAAAGGAATCTAAGCAAAAAAAAATCACTAAACCACATTTTCATTTTGTAATGATGACTCTGGCAATAGTGGGGTCCTAATGATGGAAAACGAGATGGAAAGGAGAATTTTGAATCTTTTATAATAGACAGAGGCTGCTGATGGGGTGAACTAATGTAGTATCACAGTGGGGATGGTGAGAAAAGAATAATGTTCAAAAAATTTAGAAGTTAATATTGTATATGAGAAGGGAGATGCAAGGCATTTAAAAACTGGGATCTTTAATCAGGTCCCAAACCATATGGGATGGTTTATATATTTCTGATTTGGAGGTGAGTATGAATGATGGTCTGGTCCACCTAGATGGGTAGCAGTGGAGGGAGGAAAAGTCTGGAAACAAGCAATAAATTTCATTTTGAATACTCAGAGTTTACTCAGCCTATGGGTCAGCCAGTTGGAGATGCTTGGTGGAGAGTCAGATTTCCTGGGTCTAAGACTGAGGAAAGCAATGTGATTTGGCAATAATGGACATAGGGCCACACGAGTGAATAAAACTGCCCAGGAACAGGGTACAGGGGAAGAAGAAAAGAAGGAGTCTACTTGCCTGATCTCAGGGGTAGAATATGTACAGGCAGGTAGATGAAGATGTTACAAAACCTAAATTTGTTAAAAGAATAAAGCCAAACTTCGCCAAACTCTGCAGTCAATGGAATACTTCAGGGAGTGCTTTTTGTCTACAGAGAAATGTAAAAAGTGTGTGTGTGTGTGTGTGTGTGTGTGTGTGTGTGTGTGTGTGTGTTTTCCATGAAAGCATTTGGTGTAAAGGGAAGACTGCCCACAGATATGAAAATACTCAGAAAAGGTTTAAAAAGAACAAATGAAATGTCATGTTGATGAAGAAAACAAAACTGAATGCTCTGCAAAATATATTTAAAGTAACACTAGTTAAGTTTTTAGTGTATGAGCATGGTAGGAAAGATCACCTGCTGCTGCCTGAGGAAAATCTGAGCACAGCATCGGGAGCAGCACCAGCTTTCCTCCAGCTGGCTGACAGCTATAAAAAAGCATGATGCGAAATCAGTGGCAGTGAATGTCTTCTTTAAATATAACCTGATAATTTTTTGCACATCAAATATTTAATATATACTATGTTCAGATATTTAATGTGTACTATGGTCTTTGTAATGAACATAATCATTTCCTAATATATTTTATTTTAAAAAACCATTACATACCTTTTGAGTCTTTGTCAAATGAGGGTACTTCTATACCTGATACAAATTTATTTCTGTTTTTATAGGTCACCAATACCCCATATAACAAGTAAAACAAATCAGGAAATGATTCATTCATATTATTAAATCTAAATATCAGTGTACACTCTTCCTGAGGATCACTGAATTTTGACATTTTATTAGGATATCTTGTGTTCTGTAAGACGAGGCAGTAAATTGGGAAGTCAAGTTGCTGAAGTACTAAAGACTTAACATATCATTTTAATTCCTTCACAACCGTACCTAATATTTCACTATTCACAGGCTTGAATGAAGTAGTTTTCAACCCAAGAGGCCTCTCAAAATCATCTTGTGGACTTTTGAAATTACAGATATTCAGGCCCACTTGAACTTGCTGAAAGCAAAAAGGTATTCTTGTATCCTGAAAATTCCAGCACACAACACTGCCCCCCATTGTGAACTATTTAATGGCTTGTGCATAGCTAATTACTTTCCACAAGTGAGGATGTAATTTCCCCACATAACAAAGAGTCTTGCTTTCTTCTTCTTTTATATATAAATCTCTCTTTGCCTATAGCATAGTACATCAGTCTCAGAATACATATTTGTTGGTTGATGTAATTTTTAAAAGATTTACTGAAACCAAATTAAGCTATCCAATGATGTGTTAGTAGAGTGCCGGGTTTTTTCAGCAAAATCATACAGCATCCTAAAATGTTGACGAGGATATTCAAACTGTTCATTGCTTTCATCTATTTTTGATGATTCAGTGCAGTAAGAAATCTTGCAGATGTACGAAAAACATTTTTTTAATTGTTGTTATGTGTACTGAAGGAAATATATTATTAGCAGGGGACCTAATTTACATTCCAGATCAGAGAAAGTTGGAGAATAGTTGTAGGCTCATGAGATTCAACATTAGAACTGTATATTTCCCATAATCCTATAAAACTTTGAAAACATGCAAAAGATGCTTTTATGTTTGTTAGAACCACTTGCCCCAAATATAAATGGTTTCCAAGGTAAAGTTACCAAAGAAAGTGATAGAGTATTTGTAAGAATTTGTCTCACGAATATTAAAACATGGTAGTGATTTAGAAATAGAATACTGTGGGAAAAGGTAGGCTTTGCCTTTTCGTAAAGCTTTCCTTTTATCTTAAGAAATATTTTGCCCTTTGTCCTCAAGAGCAAAAATTGACACTGATTACTTAGCAACCATATAAAGCATGGCATGGTCAAGCTGTGATAATGGAGCCATCAATGCACTTATAATGTACTTGGGTCCTGAGGACAGCGGCTGCAAATGTAACTATGATCCAGGCTAAATCCTTTTTGTAAGTCTGGAAGGGTTAAGGGCCACTGAATAGAGCTCTTTAATGTGGCAAGTCGCAAGGTGAGGAAAAGGAGGGTGAGGTTAAGAGCATGACATGATCTTTTAAAAATTCTAGATACTGTTAACTTGTAAAGCCCATCACTTTATTATTTTTAATCCAGAGGCAAACATTTTGATATTCAAATTTTAATAACTCTTCAAGTACACACGCACACACACACACACACACATACACACAAGTACTTCATAGTCTCTCAGGTAGTGAAAAGGGAGAGCCTACTTTTTCTTTCTGTCTTCAACATTGTTGGATATTGTCATTTTTTCCAATTATTTTCACTTTGATAACTGGTAATTTGCATTCATTAGATTATTAGTGCGAGATATATATATTTTAAAGACATGTTTACCATTATTCATAATTACCTGGTCCTAATCTTGGCTCATTTTTCTATAGGGTTGTTTCACTTTCCCTTATTTATTTGTATCAGCTCTTTGTATATTAGGGACATTAACCATATTAGGAATAGTAACCAAATAATTTTTTCAGTCATACTTTTAATTTTAATTTTGCTTATAGTTACTTTTCCTCATTTTCAAGTGTTAAACTCTGTTTCTATTGGTGTTTAAAGAGGCCTTCTCTACTCAAAGAATATAGAATATCAGAATAGCATATCCTATATTTTCTCCCAGTATTGCATTTAAGGGAGACATTGTATTTTAATATAGATCTTTAATCTACCTGTATTTTATTTTGATGTATAATTTTAGATAAAAATACAAATCTTTATTGCAAATCTTTTATGACAAATCCAGGTCATAAAATACCCGGGAACTTTGTTATAAACATACCTATGGGTATAATATATCAGATTTTGTATAACAGGATTTTTAGGAAGAAAATAATAAATAGTGTTCTTTATTTGCAGAATGTTGTGTGAAGTATAAAAAGGAAGAGAAAATGAATCTAATTTCACTAGGTAAACTCTCCTCTTTGAAATACTTCTGGAATACTTGTCACTTAAAGATTCAAATATAACCACAAGCTCCTTTTAGAATATAAATACCCATGTAAAATGTTTAAAATCACATATGACTATATTATTGGATTAATTGCTATTTAACATTGTACACACATATGCTTTCTCCCATTTAAAAAGTTATATGAGTTGACAACATGGGACTCATTTCTAGGTTGTAGTATGGAATTTAAGATCATCTCGGGATTTCATGTTTGATACGGCTTCCTAAGATTTCCTGCTCTGAGATTCTAATCTAATTTACAAATGATTCATTCTTTTGAATGGTGAGTGTCAAAGGTAAGCATTTTTCTTTTGCACATTTGAATACTGTATATACAGGAAGAGAGAATTGGAATCCCTCCCTCTGAGGTTCCTCATCTCATGACTGAGGATTCTAATGTTGCCTCAAATCACGATGAGACTGAAGGGAGAAGACAGAGGAAAGGCCCGGCATCGGGTCTGCTGCATAAGAGACAGGAAATATTAATGCCTTACCTTGTCAGTCTACATGTGGGCCAGGTGTATGCTTTAATTCTAGCCTAAGGAAAGGTAAACTGAAATAATGATGTTAATAAAAGAATTTAGAAATATTGTCAATATTTAATTAGAAAGAGTCTTTTAAAGAAATGTCATATGGATTGCTCTATTCTGAATGTCTGTGTCTTCTGAAAATTCCTATGTTGAAATCCTAGCTCCCAAAGCAATGGCATTAGGTGGGACCTTTCAGAGCTGATTAGGCCATGAGGGCAGAGCCCCTGTGAATGGGATTCATGTCGTTTTAAAGAGGCCTGAGAGAGAGCTCCCAAGCCCCTTCTGCTCTGTGAAGTTACTGCAGAAGATGGGCCATCCTGGAGGCGGTCTCTCACCAGGCAGCAAATCTGCTGGGGCCTTGACCTTGGACTTCGTAGTTTCCAGAAGTGTGGGAAATAAATTTCTGTTGTTTATAAGCTTTCCTATCTATAGTATTTTACTATTACAGCTGGAACAGACTAAGACAAGAATGTTATCAGGAAAAAATGATATACAAAGCAGAATAACAGATGTTTATATGCTGGGGCATGAAGTCATGATCTCAGATTTAACCACTTAGTAACTGCAGGTACTTGAGAAAATTACTTACCTCGTCTAAGCCTTAGGGTTTATTTCCATCTAGAAAGTGGGCATACTAACAGCAGTAACCTCACAGTAATGCTGTATGGATAACCATCTATAAAACAATTATTCCGATGCGTGACACACTATAGCCTGTCAATACCTTGTGCTTTACAAATTAACCAGATATTCTCATATGTAACAAAGAGTGGATTTCTAAGATATTATGGAAAGGCTGGCATGGAAGAAATATGATATGAAGGACACTATAGATGACTTCTGGACTGTGTGAATGTGCTATAATACAATACAAAGAAACACTTAAAAAATCTGCCCCACTGCCCCCGCCACCCACATTCCTGCCTCAGGTAAGAATCTCATCAGGTCTTCCTTTACCTTTTAGCTTAACTGTACCTGTTAAATAATAGTTAACAATAGTGCTTATTGTATGTCAAACACTGTTCAAGTTCTCTAATTCACGTATCTTCCCAAGCCTTCCAAAATGTTCTCACCCTTTCTGGTTTACTGATGGCATCCTTCCAGGTTTCAAAATGATGGATTCATTAGGACTTTAGCAGAAGAGAGAAGGAACTTGCTGGCTGTCCTCAACCACCTTAAACAGGAAGCGCAACACCCCAGTGAACTCGTGAAGACACAAAACTGATCATGTCACCTCTCCACCACAAAGTTTAGTCACCCAGTTTAGAACACAATCCTGACACTTCTCCAGCGCCCTCTTCTCTTTTTAAGCTTTTTTTTTTTTAATCTCCTGAACTGGTCATGTTGTTTTACCCCATTTGCCTTTCAATATGTGGGCCTTGCCTGTCTGCAATGTTCTTTGCCTTCCTTTCTACCTGGTAGTCACAGCCTCGCATGGCAGGCCTTGTTCACGAAGGGAGTTTGTAAGCCTCCTCTGACTATTCACAGCCAAAGTTGGAGACAGGTTCTTTGTGCTATATCGCACCTTGCACATTCTTATGTTGTTGCACTTGCTGCTTTCTCCTGAAATTACTGGTTTGCTTGTACCTCTCATTCATTAACAATGAGTCATTCATCACAAGGTGACTAAGGAAAAGGACTATATGTTATTCATTTTTACATCTTTAGCATCTGGCGGAATAGCTCTTAGGCATGCTTTCTCAATGAGGTGGCTATCATCCAGGGGGTCAAACTTGGTCCTTGGGAAGGGGGTGAAAAAATATTAGCTATTACAATGATTGTGACCCTCCAAAGAGTTAGAGTATAAGAGAGACAGATATACAGGCTATCTGAGGTCAAATTTCCTGGGGAGAGGGCTATTAGGTTAAAAAAAAAAGGGGGTCTAAAAAGCCTCCATAGGTGGAGTGATAACACAAAAAAAATTTGAGAAACACTGCTTTGAAGTAAACATTGATCAAAGTTTATTATTGTTATTTTTAAAAATTCATAAATATTTTTGAGTAAAGAAGAGCATGAATTAATTCAAACTAGTATGACACACTATCTGGGTGACTTTGCAGAAGTCATTTAGCTTCTCTTGATGTAATTCTTATCATACAAGACTGATGAAAGATGAGAGAATATCATGTATTTTGAAACACTGGAAACTCAGACATGTGGGAGTAGCATGCTCTGTCACGCTTCAGGACTATGCCACTGGAATTCCTTCCCTGGTTTCCTCTACTCAGCAACTTCTTAAAATAAAACTGTTCACTTTTTTTGCGTGTGAAGTATGTCCCAGTCTTTTAAAGGAAAGCTGCTCTACTGCATATTTTTGTACTTTATTAATAATGTCTTTATATGTCCTTACCTGGAGCATATGGATGTTGAGTGCAGAGTTTGTGTCTTATTCACAGATAGTAGGTAGTCAAATGAGGGCCAAATACATTCTAAAGACTGATGAGAGACTGTGAGGTCAGACACTTTCATATTTGTGACAATATAGCCTCCCCAGTCCTCTCATCACTGCTACATGGAGTGACAATGAAGAAGCTGTCACCTAACTTAACACAGAACTCTGAGCCTACTAAGAGCTGATCTGGAAAAGCAAAAGCATGCCCCCTGATGGAACCTGCCTTTGGTGGCCCTGTGTCGCCCCCGACACATGCAGCAGTTCTGCAATCATCTTCTTAATTAAATACTGAAATAATTTGAGTATTCGAATTGTTTTCAAGGAACCAAGATAAGGACAAATTAAACACGGTTACTCAAATATTTAAATAAAAAAAAATTGTGGGATGAACTAGATTGAATCTTGTTGAAACTTAATTGTGAGATTTCCTGAAAAAACAGGTGGGTTCTTCACTATTTTTATTTATAAGCAGCATTAAAAAAAATAACTGGATTATGTAACCTTTGGTCTTTTACAAAGATGTAAACATTTTGGAATATAGTTCATGGATAAAGAGAACTTCTAGGAAACCCAGAGGCATGAGACGCATGCCTGACTGGGGTCAAATCACAGGCCAGCAGGAAAACCCCCTTTGGCACTTAGCGCAAAGGACTCTGGGGAGTTTTCTCTAAAAATCTCCTTTGTAATTATGCCGCATCATATTTTGCCAAGGGGATGGTCTGACGGGTGGTTTTACTGATTTACTGGCCACGGACAACATTATGAAAACAGAAGGCTTGGAGCAATAATTGTAACTGCCACAGAGGTCTCCTCGAAGACTGCCTTTCTCCTGCCCTGAGCTCACGTGCTCCCTGTGGGTAATGCCTCAGTTCATGCATTTCATGGCTCCCTGACCAGCAGTACTAAGGCCAGTGTCACGAACTTGTAGCTTTGAAATTTTCAACTAACAAAATTATATACATAGTGTACTGATCCACATAAATAAGCCAAGGCCCATAATTAAATTAGGTCAGGACTAAAATTCTAAACATGTGACTGACCCCTTAGGACATACATGAAGGTTCACGCGGATCAGCTGCACCCAATGTCAGGATGCCATCCATCATGGATGGGGGCAGGAGGGTAAAATGAACAACTGAGAAACTAAGGGTTATAAAAAATTGTGGTCAGAAAATATTCCTGCAAGGTTATGATACCTCACTCAATACACAGAAAATTTTAACTCTGTAACGTAACTTTTCTACAGTTCATTGTTTTGCAAGTTAGCATGAGTGAAACAGATTTAATTCCTTTCAGATTTTAAGATGGATTGTATAAAAAACTCACTACCTACCAGAAAATGTGTCCATAAGCAGTATGCAGAGGTTACGTAGGTCTCAGTAGTATCCTCACATCTTTTAAAAATAGCTCTGTACACAAATCATCCTCAAAATTCCATCTAATGTTGTGCTTTCAAAACTGGGGTATGTACCCTTTCCCTTGGTGAACAAAAGATCCAAGAAACCACAGAATGAGTACTGAGTATCTTTTGAAGTTAACAATTTTACTTTAAAATGTGCTTGAGTGTGAAGATATTTTAATATTAAAATACATAATAATGTAAGGAACAAAAAATGTGCATGGATATTTAATTTAAATAAGAAACTTAAAAGAAAAAGCATGTTTGAGGTCAGTAAAAATATTCTGAATAAGATATATCCGTGTATATCATACATTAGCTCAAATAATGATAATGCCAAATTTGAAAATGGCCCCTTTTAAAGATGAGCCACTTGAGTTTCACGGCGGTTAAATAACTTGCCCGAGGCCACATGGCTAATAATTTCAAAGCTTGATTTGTGAGGCTTCGAAACAAATTCCAGGCTCTTTCCATCTACATTTTGGTGTTAGGATTCCTAATACCTAAATTCTGCTAACAACTATCTAACCTTGTTTTCTCTTACTTTGTTGTAATGAAAAAAAAGGAAAAAATGGTAACCATCACTTACAGCAGAGCTATCTTTTATTCAGGTTATGGTATGTAGAACGAGTAACTGCTAAAAGGCCTTGAATTAAGTGAGATATTTAAAACTTCTTAATTATGTACTGGATGAGACTGAGCCCCAATGATGTGACTTCGCTTTCCTTTAACGATGATATAAAGATCATGAGGTCTGTATATGGTCATATTTTTCTTTTATCATATATAAAATAAAAAAGCAATTCTCATCATGGCAGAAATACTGATATTCCACTGTTGTACAGAAGACAAAGGGAACCCCACAAATCCTGAAGATGTGAGAAACTAAATATATTTAAAAGCGCGCGCGCGCGCACATGAAATCGTGCAAGTGGGTACCTGGACGGTAAGACAGTATTCTAATAGGTATGATGTCTGTCCCTGTTTCCTTTCTCATCTTTTCAACCTCTTTTTTTTAACTCCTTTGAACACAAACAGCCACCACACATCCCCAGTAACCCCCTGGGTGTGCAAGTATGAGAGATATTTCCCAGCAATCTAGCAATCATCTATAAGCTAATAACTGTCAAAGGACAGAGATGATATCAAAAATAAGGTCAACATTTGGAATTGGAAACAAAAATAATCTATCCTGATAAGAAATTCCTCATCCTGATAATTCAATATTTTAAAAATAACAACTCTTTTCACCTTGGCAGCTTTCGTGCAGATAAACAGAAGCCATAACGCTGAACTTGAGCTTTGATAACCTTGATCTCTTGAGTCCACTGTCACTTCAAGTCCTGGGTCTAGAAAGACATATTTATTTTCCCTGAAGCTTTCAATAAAGCACAAGAAAGTCTTAGAAGATATAATAGCTCTGGAGGATAAGAAAGTTACACTGCAAAAGTACATGAAGTTTTCATAACGATCTCTGTGTACAGCTGACCAGTATGTGAAAGGCCCCAGGGATGTTTGACAAATATCTTGCAGATTTAATAGGAAAGGAGGAACTCTTGAGGTTTTTATTTCCTTAATGTACACACATATCCTGGGGCCAAATGAATATCTTTATTAGAGGCCATTTCTCAAAGAAGAGATAATGATCACAAGGGAAAAAATAAAACCTACATATTATGAAATATTTCTAATATATGTTCAATTTTAATTGGGGGCATTTCTGGGTGTGCCAGAGAGTTTATTGAACTGTTTCACATAAAAAACACACACACATACATATCTTCAGATAAAATTGTTAGTTATTTTAATCATCTCTATTGACTATCTGTACTTGAAACGTTATTAAACCGACCTAGAAAATTCTAGTACTGAGTTTACCAGGTTTTGTGATGTCAGCATAACATTTATTGCTATGGTATCTTAGTTTCTTAAAATGAAAATACATGATTATAAATTTACTTATTTCAAAAGGTTTCAAGAAGATAAAAGAAAATCTACATTAAAACAGTAGTTAAAAGAGCTATGCAAAAGTAATATGCATCGCTATTATTGTTAGTATTTTTCTTTTTAGAATATATTTATTAGTAATGTATAGATAAAAAGATCTAATAATATAATATATAAGATATGATACAAATAAATAAACATAGAAGTTAATAAATTGCTTTACCTTTAATGCTAGTAGAGGTTATTCAGAGGTCAAGTTATATTAAAAATTAAATAAAAATATATGCATTAAGTCTATTTTTAATAGGGTATGTGACATAAACCTATTTTTGAAAAATCTT
Source organism: Pteronotus mesoamericanus (assembly GCF_021234165.1). NCBI lineage: Eukaryota > Metazoa > Chordata > Mammalia > Chiroptera > Mormoopidae > Pteronotus > Pteronotus mesoamericanus. The sequence goes on from NW_026555310.1 coordinate 11,367,498, forward strand.
TTTGCTCATAAAATATCATTATCTATAAAATATTATTCTTGCTTTATAGAGATGAGACATAAATTGCACAAGATCTCCATATATAAATATACTTAAACGGCTTTTTGTAGCTGAATTTGCTGAGTCTGTTATCATGAAACACAAATATATTGTGAAATATGCTTTGAAAACAAACTCAGTTTGAAAATGTAAAAGCACAGAGAGATTATTTACAGTTGTTTCCCAAAAGATTAAATTAAATAATTTTACTACCTGAATATATATTCCGAAAGTTATGCTTACTAAGAACCAACTAATAAAAGTGATTCTGTCACAGAATAATGAGGCATAATTCACTATTAAGAAAGATTGTAAGGAGACCACCTAAGTCAAGAGGGAAGGAGGGGTGGGGCAGGGGAAAAGGAAGGGAAGGGGAAAGTCAAGGAACATATAGCAAGGACTCATGGACAAAATCAAAGGGGAAGAGTTGAGGGAGGGAGGGAGGGAGGGGGCAAGGGAAAGTGGTTGGGGGTAGGCAGAGACAAATGTATTTGAAAAAATTAATTAATTAATTAAAAAAATAAAAAAATATCTAAGGGTTATAAAATAAATAAATTCTGGGAAAGAAAATATCTAGAGTCAAGATCTGAAGTTAGAACCAATAATTCTAATGATTTCAGAAGTTAAATTTGTGTCCAAAAGGAGTATTCTGAGATTGAACAAATCTTGATGATTTAACAGATTACAAAAAAGAAAAACCTGAAGCTCAAGAGGAAGCTTGGAAAGTGAATGTCTAAGCCTTAGTCATTAAGGCTTTTTAATTGCAGAAAATTTCCATTTCTCTCTCTCTCTCTCTCTCTCTCAACTTTCTACTATAAAACCAAGTACAAGAGTACTTCAGAGAACGCTTTTGATTAATGCTATTTAGCATTTAAAGCAGCTAGAGGAGATGGCTTGCTCTGCTTATATACTTTTTAAAGAGTAACATTTGCCCTAGAATGTGATATAAAATGGAGAATTCCTCCAAGAACCCAGGGCCACTCCTCCTTGCTTTTACTGAAAGATGCACAGAGCATCTGGCACTAGCCTCAGAGAGGGTGCTGTTTAGAAGATGTCAGAAAAAAAAGTGCCCCCGAACAATAGGAATGAGAAAACAAGGCCAAAGGGCAGGGAGGGGTGCATGGTCACCAGCAAACTGGTCTGGTTTAAGGCTCCAAAAGAAATGAGGGATGGCTCCTGGGAGAACCGGTTTCCATGAAACCAGTTCAAAGGACAGAGAGGTATAGATTGTCTCCTTAAAGAAATAAAATATTTTCCCCTAAATTTTATCTCCTTAGTCAATAAATAGCAGAAATTCAAATGTTCATTGTAATCTGACATATTTATGTTCTTTTCCAGAAGACACTGTATTAGCCTAATTCAACAGTTTGGCTCATTTTAATGCCATTTAACCATATTCTTATTTACATTCTGACCAAGTAGTTTGTGAAGGAATCTATAACAAGAAGCATATCCTCATTTAAAAAAATCATAAGGCAACAGATAAAATTAAGCTTAGAAATGTATACTAGTACCATGGGATATAAAGACTATGCAAATACCAAATTAAGACATAAAGTAAACCTGAATGGCGATGCAGCTATGACATTATTAAATCTTCACATTTATTAACTCAGGATTATTCAACCAGCACATTCTTAGCTAGGGAGACAAGAGAAGAGTGGACACTGTGCAAGCAGTAAAGTTTGTAAATACACAAATGGAATCCTCAAGCTCTGCACTGTCACTGGAACAAGCTTGAAATCCATTTTTAAAAATTGTTTTTGGAATCTCATACCTGTTAATTACATTTTTCTCTGGGATTGGGCGTATTGGACATTTTAGTTTCCTTTATTTCTATAACTTAAAAAATGATCATTGAAGTTAAAAAGTGTATTTGAACTAGAAATTATGCATGGGCTTCTCCATTTTAGAGGGCAGACTAAGAATGGAGTCTCAAAGGGATATTGGAAAACTGACAACCTACTTTGGGAGACTGCAAAAATGGCACCGCCTCGTTAAGGTTTTAAATCTAGAGTGGGTAACTCTCCAGGCCGCTGTAAATTGCTTCATAGATTTTGGATTTTCCTTCCCATTTTGAATTCCAGTGTCTCTTAAATATTGTCTAAAATTAAATAACACATTTTCCTTGTTAACCTAACTAAGAGTGAATTTAGTCAAAACCTTTTGTATTATTTTACTCCCACTAAATGACTATCTGGGTGTCCCATGAACATGGCTTAAGGCACAAGTTTTGGAGACAGTTTTCCACTGAGGTTGGCTCGAGGAAGAGGGAGAAGGAGGATGCTCCCCTCTCCACTGAAGAGGAATTATTTTATGTGTTCCACCAAAGACCACTAGGTAAACAGCCCATATATATCTATTTGGTTTGATCAGTTTTTATTTTTATTTATTTATTTATTGTTGTTCAGTTATAACAGCCTATATTTTAACAAACCATTTTTTCACTATCACTTTTAGTCCAGCCAGCACAATTTTCCTGTTTATCCCGAATTTTAAGGATGTGAGAACTAGTTTAAAATAGATTTCAAAGAAGATTTAGCTTGTACAGTAGCTGGTGAAAAGTGACAAGAACAATCAAAGGCATTACCATGGGCCTTCCTGGTTGGGGGGAGGGCAAGGCAGGGCCAGGCGTAGGCCACTAGGATATGTCATCTCATGGGCTTAGGATTTCATTTCTTCACCCTTATTTTTTTCTTTTAGTCAATGTTATTACCTGCCTGCTATTCAAAATTCAAACATTCAACCGTCACAATCAAAATTTTTTTTCTTACATTACATTACCTCTTTAAAAGCATACTATATTTTGTTCTATATACTCATGTATCAGGATAACTTTTTCTTATGGCATTTTAGGTTTTGTTTTTGACAAAAACATATACTATGTATAGGTAGTACAGCTCTGTTTACTACTCTTTCGCTTTTTATGGCTGTCTTAAGCCTTTCTTTTGTGTTGTTGAGAAAATAAAACATATGTCTTCACAGTTAATAGCTCCTAGTTAAAAGACTAGTTAGTCTTTTTATCTTTGAATTGAATAAATTTCTACTTTGTACTTCTCTGTCTATGCTTTCTGTTTGACTTTAGGACTATTTTTGATTTATGGATGACAATATGGGGATTTCTTTTGTATTTGAAATCAATATATTGGTTCCAATGTTTCTTATATCTCATACATTCTACCTCCTTGGTTTTCATGTCTGTTTTGTTGGAGTACACCTTGATGTACCTTCTTCAGAACGGTGAGTAAAAGGTAAACTTTGTGAGTTCTTACATTTCTGCAATTGTCTTTATTTTGACCTCACAACTTAAGGAATTTGATTGGGTATGAAATTCTACTTTGGAAATCACTGCCCCTTGAAAATTGAAGGGATTACTCCATTGTCTTTGCGATGTAATAATGAAAAATCAGATGCTACTATAATTTTTAAAACTCTTTGATGGCTACCCTTGCCTTTCTGGAAGAACTTAGGCTCTTTGGAAAAAATTTGTATCTCTGTTTGGTCATAGGAAATTTTCTTCTATGATTTCTTTGATTATTCCTTCTCTTCAATTTTTTCATTTCTTCCCTTTTAGAATTTATGTTAAGTCTATTTGACCTCTTGAGTTGATCAATGTTTCTGTCTTTTTTCTCTAAGAGACCTCTTCAACTTTATCCTTCAGATTTTATATTTTTTAAAAATTGTTTATGTTATACTGTTTTTAATATACAAAGGCTCTGCCTTAATTTCTGAGTATTCTCTCTGGTGAAGTGTGTATGATTCCTTGAGCTCAGATTTGAAAAAAAAGATACTATTTAGTTTAATCAAATTTGGATCATCTCTATTTTAATAAAGAGATTTTTTCAAAGTCTCCCTATTTCATATACAAGATTTTTCATATAATAGTTTTCAACGTTAAATTGTTAAAATGAGTTCATTATTTTACATAATTTAATAATGAACATGGCTTAAGTGATAACAATTATCACACTATTATTATTTATATTTTTATCCTCCGAGATTGATTTTATAATTTATAATTCATATACAATTATCAGTAGAGATTAATCATTTTAAGAGAAAGGCAATTCAGTATGATAAATTTAGGCTTTGTTTACTATTATATAGTTTAATATACACGACAACTTTGTAAAGTTTATTTTATAAATGGGAAAAAGCTTGAGAGATGGCAAGTTCCCTGCACATCAAGTGTGATAAAACCAGAATTAGTACACAGGTCTGTCTGACTCCAAAAGCTCATGTCTCTACATAACACTCCACTGCAACGAGAAGTGGAAGTTTCAATGGCATGAAAAATTAAGGTGAATATTTTGTCTGGGAAACACATACTATTGTGATACAAACAAACAGTAGTGGAAAAAAAACCCTATAAAACTCTGAGCATATTTATGCAAACATCTTCAAATTTATCCAAGCAACACTATTGTTTATTGCATGGCCCGTCTTTTGTCGAATAATTATGAAAAGGGAGACAGATCCTTGCTTATTTGTAACAGTCATATTTTCTAGCTTCGATACTTAGCATTAGAAACTTGTTTTATTGGCTTTAGTTTGCAGTATTGTATCATTCTTCATGACATCCAGAATGAATAATTAAACAGGTAACTGTGAAACACTACAGAAATTAATTTTAAGAGGACAAATGGGATCAGGGAACACAGCACACACCGCATTTTACTGAAAACACCTTCAGCCATTACACTAAATAATCCATGTCACATCCTCTGGTAATTTCCAGGGTGATTTCCTTTAGCCAGGATGAGTTATTTCTGCCACTACTTGGAGTACAATATACTTGGGATATGCATTAATGGTGAGTTTACTTTCTCAAAAGAGGAAGGGAACAGCTAAAGATTTTATGGAGAGCCTTCCAATGCTGGCACCATGCCAGGACATTTATTCTAAAGAGTAGCAGAGAAGAGAGGGTGTGGCTACTGGGTGATAGCTTTTGACTCACATGGAGCAAAAGTATGTAAGGGGAGAAAATGCAGGAGGTGGGAAAGGTAAAAAACAAAACAAAACAACACCACCACCACCAACAAAAACAGCTCAGTCACCTGAGTGGAGGCAGTTAAACTTTAGAGAGGCTGTGGCAGGGACACTAGTATGTGTGTCCCAACCAGCTACTTTCTTGACAGCCGCAGGATATTTTGCATCTAGGTGGGACCTCATGCTAACTTCTGGCTGATGGAATGTGGGTGAAAGTTCTGAGTGCTTTTTTCCAGGGCCAGCCATAAAACAGTCCGAGGGAACTTCATTTTCTACTGGCTCCCCATCCCCACTCACCTCCACTCTGCCCAGACAGGCATGTGGAAGGAAAGGACTCCCAGGCAGCAGTGGAGCTGCAGGATTCAGGGACCTGCGAGTCCTGAGCCACCCAGGAAAGCTGCCTGACCAGGAACAGTCACACTGGACTTTTCATGAGCAAGGAATAAACATTTACTGGATTCAGTCACAGAGATCTGGAGGTTTTTTACTATAACCCACAGTTGCTCTTGTCAAATACAGAGCCTAAAACATTACTCAGACTGGTCTGATGTACAGCTCTGTGGGATATATTTTCAGGGGTTGCTGAATCCTATTTAAATGTACACAATGTGCCACATTCTTCTCCAAATTCCTTAGGGGTAAAGGTAACAGCTTGGCATAATACTTACAAAGTCATTTAGCAATTGAAAAGGAGTATCACGCTTTCAATGCTCTCTAAGGTCCTAGTGTATATACTTAAAAAGTGAATTTCTGGGCTACCTGGGTTTTGAAGCACTCATTCTATTCAAAGTAGTAGCAGAAGGAAGTAAACATAGTCAGAAGGCATCCTGAAATGTAACAATCATATGAGGAAAAAATCCCAAATGACAGGATCAGAAAAGCAGTATAAGTTGTAAGTGAACACCTCTTACTAGGCTATTTATTGCTTCTTTCCCTGATCCTTGTATCTTAGCTATTCTCATGGTCTGAGCTTCTGCACACACATGATCTCTTGCAATATGAAACTAGCTTTTTGTACATATGATCCCTAGGGAGGCCAAACTGGGGAACAGTTTTTTGCCCCTTCGTAAGAATTTTTGAGCATTGTGGTGGAAATAACAATTCTTCATAGCTAGTTCTTGGAATCTGTTGTTCTGCCTATTTTATCTGTCTCTTTGTTATTGTAATATGTAACCACATACTTGCAACTATGAATAACATCTCTTTCTTGTTTAAGAACCATTATGCCTGACCCACTTTTTTCTCTAACCTTCCATACTCATACTTTAAGGTCTGTTTCTCTGTTTGTTGATTAATTAATTTATACATGCTGAAGACTGGGAAACACCACCTAGGTGGATATAGAGCCACTTCGCCTGTTTCCCCAATGCCAGCAGATTCCTGACTGTCCCAATCTGATCCTGGCTTCCTCCGATGTTTGGTGCTCAAGATTCCTGTGATGAGACTCTTAGTGAGGCTGCATCTAATGCACCAGGTTTGACATAATAGGAGAGGGGGATCCATAAGAAGAAGTAATTGCAGTATTTGCCTGGCCTGCAAGAGATATTCCTTATGATGTACACAAAGTTGTCTATCTTCTTATTTCACTCACAACTCCTGTTCATACAAACCAAGAGTCATATAATTCTGGTTTCAATAACTGTGCACATTACACGACTATAGTATCTTGAGCACCTGCTATAGTTAGGGCTTACTTTTGGCTTTGGCGGAATCAGGATAATTTATACTTTAAATTATACAACAAATAAAGAAATGAATATTTATCAAGCATTTTCAAATGTTACAGAAACTATGAGACTATTATTTTCAATTTACAGGTGATTAAACTGAGATTCAGAGAATTTAAGTAATATATCCAAGTTTTTATAGCAGATGAATGAGAAACTTGAGGGTTAAACAGTTCCACCTACATCCAAGAAATACTGCAATATTCACAAAGCCCTTCATCAAAGCAAAGATAAGGCAAGGTATGACTTTCTTGGTTTCTTTTACTTAAACCTTATACTTTAAAAGGATTTTTTATTAGAATAAATTACAGTGTTGCTGGTCACCAATATCTCAGAAATTATTCAACACTTTTAATGTCTGTAAGGTTCCTAGTAACCAAGTAAAATAAATATGTCTGTCTTTATATTAGAATTATACAAAAACATTTATAAGCCGATGAATATGGAAACATTTTCTAAATCCTATATCAGAATTTACATTATTCAAGGTTAATTTTAGCATGTTTAAAAAAAAGAAACTTCAAAACAAGCAAAATATATCTCATTTATTTAGAAAAGCTTTTATTCTCATTGAAATTTATGCTTTGTCCAATTTAGAGAGATATAAACATAGAATGCAAAAAATACTTAAATAAGTAAATCATACTATTTAAAATCAGAAAGTTATAAATTTTTATAAATTTTTAGAAATCTTTAGAAAAAGTCAAAAAGTAAGATAGGAAGTACCTTTGCTAGACCCAGGAAAAGTAATGAATTCTTGTTAAGACTGTGAAGAATAACATATTATTTTTTCTTTGAAAGCTTTCAAATACCTATTTTCCTGGGTTTAGGGTAATTATATGAAATTAACCCCCACAGCTTTAATAATAATCTACTTCACATTATTATTTCATTGAAGTTCATTAAGTAAAGTCAATACTGGATTTTATATTTTTCTAGATCTTTCCACCAAGTTAGAGTGTTTTCATATATGTCAGATGTATGTGTGCTATAGAACAAATGTGTATAAATGTGTATGCTTTTTTAAGTAATTTCTTTCACATACATGTGAGGGGACTTTGTTTCTCTTATACTTTCCTAAATAAAATTACAAGAGGAATTTTATAGAAAACACAATAAAACAGTGACCTGTTTACTTCTATTTAAAAGTGTCATGACACAGAGCAACCAGCTTCAGAATGTCTATTTTCCCTCTTTCTTTCTTTCCTTCCTTCCTTCCTTCTTTCTTTTCTTTCTTTCCTTCCTTCCTTCTTTCATTTTTTAAAAATTGTGTTTATTCTATTACATTTTCTAAACAAAAGATGTCTTTGAATAAAAGTATTTTAAGAAGAGCCTTCACTCTGTAATACACAAAATTCCCTACTAAAGCATATTTGATATTTTGCTTTGAAGCTGTTTTATTTAAAAAAAAAGTCTCCCATAAGTAAAAGCAATACATGTTAGCCAACCACAGCACTTAAATCATCTTTCATCTGAGCTTATGGTAAGGATGCTAAGAGGATTCTATTCCAAAGCACAATGGATCTCAAACTTCACATAAATCTCTAGCTACACATGAAACCAAAGAAAAGGCCCATCACCAGCATTTCCTATGCACCACAGTGGCTTTTCACAAATAAGGAGATACTCTTAAGCTTAGTATTTGAAGGCATGCCTTGTTTGGTGTGGAATTTCCAACTCTTTCATAAAACTCCTTGGAAATCCAGCTTCGATTATGCAGTCAGAATTCTACTCTCTTCTCTAGGACACACTCACAAAGCAAAAGACAAGGTAAGTTGATGGAAAAGGACTTTGCACAGCTTTTCCCATCACTATCTCCAATCTGGGGACCGAGAGAAGGCATCTGTCTTCAAAACTGCTGTCACCCCAGTGTTGCACGCTCTCCTAATCCCTATATTGGACTGCAGCAATCTCTCCTGTGAGAACCAGCTTAGAGGACCTGCTGGTGCAGAACAGAGCCACACCAGCCATCTGAAACGTGGCAGAGCCATGCCGTGCCTTGCGAGCCGTACCAGTTACATATTTGCTTCCAAATGAAGTCAAGTTGATGTGTTCTAAGAGGCCCTGCATTACATAAATTCTGGTTTCCTTAGAAATTGGCCATCTTTTTGCTGCTCAGCTGGTGTGCTGCTACTAATGGTCCCTGCATTTATATTTCAGGGACATGAAGGAGCAGTGGGCCTATGCTATTATTTCCCACCTGTTTCAATCCAAATATTCTTCAGGACTAGTTCAGGATCTTCCGTGTGGAAAAAAAGCAACCCCTTCCACATCGGTTTGATACCAGGGGATTAAAATACACTATTATTATAGTTGTGTGACTCTAATTAGTTTGACTATCTAAAAGGGGCTTAAGTTACAAACCATACTATTACACTGCAGTAAATGGTACTCTGTGGATGAATCAAATCACTGTTTTCTTAACTTCTAAGATCAGCACGAACTGCATGTATAGATACTTAGATCAAGACAACAGAGGCTTGGTAAGCAATGTTATGCATTGCAAAGAGCTAAAGTACTTTTCAGAATCAGTTTGCACAGTTGTAACATAAGAAAATCATGACAAAATGAGGTATGTCTCTCCTCCTTCAGAACAGCTGTTAATATCCCCCTAGTGTGTGCTTCTTATAAAATCTTCCAGATCTTTGTTACCATAAGAGAAAATTCTAACATATTTAAAAAAAAAGTGTATATTCTCAGCCAAAAGAATGGTTTATAAATTGGGCCTTTTTTACATATGTACCAACCATTACCCCTGCTATTATTCTAGGAGGAATTAATACATACAGAAGCCTCAGAGATGCTAACAAAGTTTATGTATATATGGTTCTTCAAATCATATACAATCAGCTGAGATTCGCTATCAACTAGGCTGGGTTGTCATCTTGCAAAACACATGAAGGAATGATGAACTAATGGCTATTAGAGCTCCCAGAAAAATGTTCCTATAGGGTATCTATATTTTTAAAAAAGGATGAATAAGAACAATAAGGACTTATTGATTTCTCACCCATGCAAAGATAACTGAGAAGCAGGGTGATATCACTTAGAGCAGTTACACAGTGTTATAGAACTTTTATTTTAAAAAGAAACACTGCACCATCTTGCAAATAGAGACACAAAGAACTACAGTTCCAATTAGGACAAAATCAGCCACTCCAGGCTATAAAACAACAGGAGGCATCACGATATCGATACCTGAGAAATATTGCCACTTGTTATCTAACCATATCTCTCACTCAAAACATTACCCAGGAGAATCAGAGCCAGTCTAAACACTTCAGAAACCATCCAGGGCCGTATGGCACACTATTCTTTCAGACCTCAGGAGTAAAAGTTAGCCAGAGCATACTGACATACTAAATGATTTATTATCACAGGGCTGAACTAATGCATTCTGCTTTACAACTCTCCTGGCAGTCCGGGGGAGAGGCTGCGTTTATTACCTACAGTACATAATGCCCGCTGAAGAGCTCTGTATTATTCATAAGACTGCCTTTTTTGTGCCATCATAATGCTGATAAATTATGAAAAAATGCATATTTTATTTCAATTTATAACATATTGTTGTATACATATCAATACATCATGGTGCAGCAGGCGGAGCAAGTATTATTGCTGACAGCTGTTGACATGCTTCAATAAAGCCCAAACAAAGGGGCTTCACCAATAATCCTAAGTCACAACTAGCGTTTCAAATAAAAAGCCACTTCTTTCTCGCATAATATTTAGAGGGGATTTGCAGAAATGTCAAAGCTACTTAAGGGAGAAACTTTGGCCAAAGCCCTGAGAGATAATTTTCCACCCAAATTCACTGGGGTGGTCTTAAACAGGAAGGCTTCTGTAGGAAACGTAGGTTTTAAGTAAATAACAGGAAATCTAATTAATGAAGGAGGGGTCCTGTCAGAGTTTGCTATTATTTTATGGTTTCTTTTTCTTTCTTTCCTTGCCTCAGATGTAGAAGTGACTCTTGCTAAAACGTTCTGAAAAGAAGATCCTTAGAAAAGAATAGAGATTTTCCATTAACTCAGACTTCCCTTGCAGTTTTCAGTTTTTCAAGCTACTTTCTTATTAGTCAGAATGCATAGCCAAATGGTGTTGGGATCTTTGCAAATAAATTTATTTAGTCATTTCCCTTTTTCTATTCCATGTACCAAAGAATAGTTTAAATGTAATGACTAAAAGTTAATTTGGGGTAATTGATACTTTTAATAAGAGCAAGTTTCTTTAAGACATCAAGAATTGATACAGTACTGAGCTGAAAAGGATCTTAGATCTCATCAGTTTAATTACTTCATTTTACAAATTAGAAATCTGAGTTTACAAATCAAGTGATCTGCTCTAGATTGTGCCTCTCGAAGAGCCACAGGGTTTCTGTTATTCCAAGTGGCCTTTTGAACTTTAAAAATGCTGTTTTATGTGTATGTATGAATGTGTGTAATGATTAAATGATTTAAATAATGTTTATATTTAATTAAATTATTAAGTAATGTGTGAATGCAATGATCTGCATATCACAACTTCAAAAGGCACTGCTGCCTGGGGTCCTCTGCGGAGGACAACTACAATAGAATGAGAAGACTACAAAAGCTTCCCTGGATGTGTTTTTATGTCTAAGTGAGGAGAATTTATTGATCCAAAAAAGAAAAAGAGACATTATTTCCAAATCTAGATAACATAAAGACTTCTAAAGGAAGGTAAAATATTAAAAGAGCAACATGAAATAATATGCCATATATTTAAAAACGTAAATGGCTGTCGACCTGTGCAAGTGTGTGTAAGTGGTGTCTCGTCATGTCATCAGACTCGTTTTCCACAATGAAAGCCTAAACTGCTGTGACAAAAGTCGTGCTCTCATAGCGCTGCCCTCTCACTGCAAACAGCAGTGCCCAAGACAAAGACTTGTCCTGCACACCCAAAAATTTACTCTGCCTGCTTGGTGTGGACCCATCTGAGTGCACGTCAGACAGCCGCCTGTGCCTCTGGGAGCAACGCGAGAACTAGAACTTTATTTAAACAGAGCCTTCCTTTATTTAATGAAATGGGATTGCAGAACAACCACTGTACATTAACTCCACAGATTTTATAATTTGTGCCTGGGTTATCGTGTAGACCAAGCCAGGGATAAGCTGGGTTTTTTTTTTTTTTTTTTTAAGGGGCCTTCTCCAAGCCGGTTGGGTTAGGGAGGGGCAATTCTCCTACGACAGCTGAAGTTTGCAGTGTGATTTCACAATGCAAAAAAATTACCCGTAAAGGATAAATAGGACCTTCTAAGCTATCAACATCCATATTTAGAATGTACCTTATAACCTAAGTCAGAATTTATGTTGTTGTTTTCTACTAAATAGGATAGTCCTTCAGAGTAATGGAGAAAGAAGTCTTCACATTTTTTAAAAAGATCTTATTTATTTAGTTTTAGAAAGAGGAAGGGAGAGAGGAAGAGAGGGAGAGCAACATCAGTGTGTGGTTGTCAGTCAGCCGGGGGAATTGGCCTGCAACCTACCCGTGTGCCCTGACTGGGACTCAAACCCTCCACCCTGTGGTTTGCAGGTTGGGACTCAGTCAACTGAGCCACACCAGCCACGGCAGAAGTCTTCAAATTTTAAAGAAATCTTTGTACGTGCCTTGTAGGGACTCTTTTTAACAAATAATTATATTCAATAGTATTAATCATTATAGTTGCTTTTATTCTATCTTAAATATTGTACTATTTAATTATCTTAAACACTATTATTTTATTATTTCAATAAATATCCTTTTCCTCCATCAAAAGCATTAGCATTCACATGTAAATGGCAATATGTTTCATTTCTACACTTTCAGTTTTAAAAATTCACATTTCCCACAATCTGAACCCAGGGTCAGTTAAAAGTTTCAGCTGAGGACACAGAGTCTTACACACACACACACACACACACACACACACAATAACAACAACAAATAACAACAACAAAACAAGCTTTCTCTAGAAAACCCAAATAGAAACCAACAGGTTCAATGATAGTCATTCCTACCTATTACTGGGAATTAACCCTTATTTTTAACCACCACAGTCATCATTTTTTAGCCAATGAAGATTTGCTGCTTCTCCTTTGGGTCCATAAACTGTACTGCAGTGTTCTACCTCTTGGGATTTTAACAAGGGCCTACTTTGTATGAATACAATCAAAGATGACAAGATGTGATATTTTGAAAATTTTATTTCCTTTTTTTAATGGTTGGATTTTCTCATTCTTAAATAACTTTGAGCTGAAAGGAACCTTCCTACAAGTTTCTCTTGTTGAATGTTCTTATTTTACAAATGAGATGATTGACATCTAGAATGCTTGATTTGCTTACGGTGTGACAAGAGAAGTAAGTGGTTCTCGAACTTTATCAGTTCAAACCTTTGAAAGTCAATGCGTACCCAAACCCCACATGTGACTATTTCCCACAGTTCTTTGAGATTCACTAAACAAGAATCCTAGCACATTGCTATTTTCACATTACACCGTCTTATTTTTAATGTCCCAGAAATCCTCCAGGGTTACCAATATAACAGGATATTTAAATGGGTCCTTTTCTCACTCCATGTTTGACTGTAGGTGCAAAGGCTGAGTTAAGAACCATGACTCCCCACAGCCTGCATGAATGCTAGCTCACCAGGCAGGACTAGGAAAAATGATATGCAAAAGCAAACATACACTGAGATCCTTAACTCAGTCTGTGCCTCGAAAACATTTAGAAATTAGAGGAGTCAAGAAATGGACAGTTTGGAGTAGGATTTCTTAGGTGGAAGTTTTTGGCATGCTGCGGCATTTTTCCATTGTTCCCTCACTTCTGGATGAGTAAGAGAAATTTTAAGGGAACCTCTGGAGAAGGTTTAACTTTAATCCTAAGTGGGGAGTTTTGATTATTAAGAGACCTTTTTAGTAATTAGAAGTCACTGAAGCTATGGGACTGCTTTGACATTTTGTGGAAATAACAGGCCTGTTGAGCAGAATTTTAGGGACAGTAGAAGGAAAAATATGCTTTCCATTGCAACCTATCGAGTTGTGCTCTTTCAGTGTAATTGGTACACAAACTAACCTTTTGTAAAGTCAATAAACCTTTTTATGTAACAGATTGCTAAGATTAACCAATGCTTGTACATTAACCCATCTTGATGATTAACTTTCTGCAAAAAGGAAATTGAAAATTGGTAAAAACATCATGCTGGATAGAAAGATGACAACATTTCACTGTATCTTGTGTCTGTTTTTCTTCCATAACTTTTGAATATACCATAAGACTCAGCTTGGAGGACATACCCCATCGCAGCTTTATAATGAGCCTCCACTCCATTCAGTCCTTTTACATTACAGGTAATGCATATAACAAAGGGTAAAAATGATTTTGACTTTGAGTACATCCTGGGAACAGGAGGAAAAGAATCACCCAAGTGTCCAGGCAAACATATTAAGTGCCAAAGGTCTGTGCTGACTTACGGCCACAGCTTTTACGTCTAAGAGCGCTATTAGCATAATTGGCTTTGGGATCAGATGGAGGCCATTAGCTTTAAATTCTTTGCTGAGGATGAAAACGTCTAACTAATATCCCTTTTATTCTACATTACCTTTCACTTGTTCACGTAAATTATCTTCCTCTCTCCTGGACATAGGGGAAAAAAATCATCTTTATCCATACGAAACCTCTGTGTGTGAATTCTATCCGTGGCTGCTAATCTACCAAAGAGAAATCGATTTCCTCTATCAAACATTGCTTTTCCTACACACCAAAGAGCAGCGGAGTATCCTCAGTAGCTGCAACAAGAGCGATTTCCCAACCTTATTTCAGCTGGAGGTCACACTTTCATACCAGCACGGAGTCTAGATTAGCGTCGGCACAGCTGGGGATCACTGATTAGCCCAGCTACTCTAGTCCACTGAGTTGACGATCCACCCACCTAGACCAGGTGAGACATCGCCACAGTGAGCAGGAGGTGAGGAAGAAACTAGGGCAAGAAGGCTCACCATCTGTTTATGAACCCCATACCTGGACTGTGAATAAACACCTGAGCTCAGAACACACAGAATCAGAGCTGCCTCCTCCCCTGAGACACTCTGTCCCTACAGAGCATCTGAGCTAAGCTGTCCACCCGACACTCACGCCCACTTTATTTTCAGCACTAGCCCTGTATTTAGAGGCAAGATAATGTTATATTTTTGGTATTGTTAATTAACAAAAACTCCATGAGAAAGGAAAAGGCTTCATTTGACAGGAAGCAGGGTTTTAGGCCCACATTCAGATGCTTGGGCACTCTGCCATCTGCTGGCGGAGCTGTGGAATGTTTAGAATTCCTGGGTACTGTCACAATTGGGATTTTCTGGCATTTTCATTGTTCAGCTGGATTTATGAAGTTGAATTTTTAAAAATTGAAAGTTTAAAAAAATACTCAATTCACTGATAGAAATTAATCTTTTTAGTTTCAAGGGTAGATTTAGATCTAGAGAAAAGCTGTGAATATAGTACAGAGAGTCCCCATATGCTCACACCGTTTCCCCCATTGTCTGCGTCTTACATGAGTATAGCTCGTATCACACCAACAGTATTGATGTGTTATTATTATTAACTAAAGTAGAAATGGATCTATAAGAATACAAAATGCTCCTGAGTCTGGTTATCCATACACATGTAGGGTATGAACGACAGGTGTGTAATATCAGTAACTAACGTCCCTGCCTGGCACTGTGATACCTGTTTTCCATATATTTTCCCATGTAACTCTCACAGCAACCTAGAGAACAGGTGTTACTACTGTGTTATCCAAATTTTCCCTGTCAAGAAAATAAAGCTCATAGTGATGTTGACCCTAACATTGAGAGTTTGTATGACCTTGGACAAATGTTAATCACATAGCCTCTCAGAAATTTATTGCAAGGTTTTCATCAATTATATATGGAAAACATATAGAGGAGTCAATGGCACATATTAAACATAAAATAATACCCGGGTCTATCAGAGGACAGAACACACTTCTAAAGCTACTGTAATATACTAAGGAGAGTTCTTAAAACACAGTAGAATAGCCTACTTTGTAGAAACTGTTTTCCCTTATGGTGTCTACATTCTTACTCTGTTGTATTAGGTCTGTGTTTCTCTTTTCTTTCCATTATCATCAAGCCCCTCTCCCCCACTTTCCTTATGAAATCCTAATACCACAGGTACATTGTTACATATGTTTACATATCATAATCCTTTGGAGGGCCAAAAACCATTGTAATATCTTTTTTTTTTTTTTTTTTTGCCCTCCAAGAACTATTTTCACCCCTTTGGAGCTGATAATCATCCCTTTTGAGAAGACTCCAGAGTTATCACACCGTTCACCCTTCCTCTTAATAACTATGCAACTGCTGCTAGTCAACCACATCCACCAACATAGAAATATACACGTCTGGAGCTTCCCCTGCCTATAACCTTCACCCAACTCTGAAACTCGTAAGTACACTCACAGTCTTCATTGTTCTCACATCCCTCTGAATCACCTTTGTTCTTCACACAAAACCTTAGCTTTTCTCTGAATGATTTCCTTAGGCTCAATCAAGCCCCATTTTTCTTACAACAAAATCCCCTTTACACATATAACTGTGGCCCTTATTAAAAAGCTCAGATATTAAAATGCTCTCTCTCAGTCCTGTGGAGTCATATCTGAGTTTGAATCCTATATTCTTCACTTATTCTATATCTCTAAACTTATATATAATAAACAATCTCATAGATTCTGTTTTTTTATGTCTACAACATACCCTCATACAATTTTAGTGGAGATAAATAAAATAACATAAAACATCTAGAACAGACCCTAGCATGTAGCAGCTAAGGATGTGTATCAGAGGAAATCTATTCTCTGCCTCTCTATTATATCATTCCATGAGCTTTTCTAAGTTTATTGTTCAAACTACTGCAAAGCTCATACTATTGGTCAACAGAACACTTAATGGGGAAAAGCTGAATGTGTTTGATAATGAAAACTAAAACAATGTTGGGACTCACATTCTAGTAGAGATATATTTCCAGCAAACTAGTAAATATACAATATACCAAGTGATGAGAAGTACTATGAAGAAAATAAAGCAGGTAGAGACATGATGGGGGAGAATGCTAATTTGTATGAGGTGGTCAAACAGGGCTTATTTGAAATATGAACTTTTAGAAGAGACTCGGATAAAATGAGTAAATGAACCACACAGTTCTCTGGTATAAATGTCATTTAGCACACTCACTCTCTCAGAGTTGCCTCTAATGTCAACTTGATTCTATATCAATCAAGGTCCTCACCTTAGTCATGCAATCAAATGTTAAGCATCTTAATCTAAAGCACTCACCTACACAGCTTCCAAGCTATATGGACACTTCAGCTTCCCAAGCTGATACTGACTCATTAAGTAGTCTCTGGTTATGAGTTTACCTAAGTGTACGGCAGCTAACATTTTCTGTCTATAAGAATTCAGTGACTTTTGCATATATTTGGTTGAAATCACCACAATTCCCTGGTGGCTAGGCAGTCTAGGGATCTATTGTAGTAAAACGGAAAGTTTCAGTGGGCTAGGGAGCCAATAGGCAGAGATGCTGTGAATGTCATATAGACTCCAGGTGGTGATCAAAGGGTCACCTCTAATGGCCCTGGGAGTTTATGGCACCATATCTCCTTCCAAAGTATTCTCTAATTCAGATAATTTATTAACTCAGGGCAATCTTTTTGTCTTTCTAGTTTCAGCTAGAAAGTATTAGCTAACACAAACAAGCTCAGCACTTTAAAGTTTTCCATTTATAGATATCAAATCAATAAATTTCAAAATTATACCTTGATACCATGCCGATTTAATTTTTAAAGGATTGATTAGCTTAAATAATGTTTGGCATTAAAGAAATTATAAAGTCAATAATTTTAACTACACAATACGCACAACAGTTATTAAAAAATATAATTTTCTTACTGTTCTAAGAAAAAAACCAAAACTGATTATTTCCTAAAGGAAAATACCAGCTTTACCCACACTCATTAGGATGACCTACTTTTGACATGTGGTTACAATTTATTCTACCACTTGCTGGTGATATAGTCATCCCAGTTCAAAATGGGGGAAAAAATGTACTCACTTAAAATGTTATATGAACTTAACTTTAAATGCCATGTCCTACATATAAGAAGGCAAGACCCCTTTTATGACAAAGGGAAGAAAAAGCAGTATGAACCCCATATTTCTATGGTTGCTGACCAAGCTTGCCTTCGTGGATTTATACTTTAGGGCTTGATGCGTTGAGAAAAATGATAAATGATAATGGGATGACATTAAGGCATAATTGCTGAACTAGTTCTTTGGCATCTGTTGCAGTGAAGGTAAATTTGATGATAAATTGCATGCATTTGGTGGTTTTCCAGTACAATAAGACGTCTTAAAATCAACCATAGTTTTTGCTGATGGAACTGAAAAATATTTTATCAATTAAAAATGTGATTTTAGATTCTGTTATATTTAGGTATTCCAAAATTTCCAAGAAATTGCTCCTGCTGGTTACACATATTTGTTATTCAGTGAAATATATTTCTTCATCTCAGTATCACTTTTAGAATTATGTTTAATCTCTGAAGCTCCTTATTAACTTCCCTTTTCATTTCCCCTGTCTCTGCTTTGTGCCCATGTTTAATTTGCAGTTAAAGCTACTGGTAGTTTTCTATTATATCACACTATTTTATTCTTCTCTGTTCTGAATGCTTCTTTTCTTCTTTTTCATACTACTTATTCCTTCTTTATATGCCAAGGGAACTGTATTTACAGGGTTTAGTTCATAACGGCTTTCATGACACCTCCCCCCCACACCAATCAGGTGTGATCATTTGTCCTCTTAATAAGCTGTCTCATGCATACTTCCGTTATTAGACAGGGCGGGGCCAAAGTAGGGTTACAGTTCTGAGTACGTAAAACACAGTTTATTCTTGTATTATTATTTATTAATTAGTGTATTATTTCCCATACAAACAATTGTAAGCCTACTCTGGCCCCACCCTGAAGAAACTCTTTCTATCTCTATCTGCAGCATTTAACACATTGTCTATTAAAATATATATTTTTGCATGAATAAAATTAATCAAAATAAACATTCAGCACTTTCCATACCTATTAGTGCTTACATTTAACATGAAGAGATTACTAAATAAGGCCAGAAAAGTTCAAGCAAGATACCAAGAAAGTGGGCTTTCAGGCTCTCCCCAATTATGTAGTTCGCATTGGTTGCAGAGGTTAATTTGCTCCCTTATGTTTTCATTAGTAAGCCTTTAATGTAACTTCTGAAAATTAAGATTAACTCAACAACACCGAGTTTGCTATTCTCTCACACGTGTAATAATGGAACCAACTCTTCCCATGTCCATTCCAGATGCCTTCAAGGGACATTTCTGTCACAAAGGAGAATGAAAAGAATTCCCTAAGTGACTATGTTATGACAAAATAAAGATAGAAACTTAATCCAAGTATGGCCAATATTTTTAGAACTTTACAAATGATGATGAAGTTTTTAAAAATTGTTCCAGTAGTATTGATACTTGTGCTTTAAAAGCATGTCCAAGTTTTAGCAGAAGATTGGGTTACACTTACTGAACATTCTGGTGTTTTGCCTTCTAAGGAGATGGGAACAACTGCTGGTATGGGTATATATTTGTGGGGCAATTAGAGTCATGATCCTTTAAAACAGTTTTAAGTAGTTGTAAAGATTTAATGCTCATTTAATATAATGAATGGGCCATTATAATTATAATGCTTTAAAATTAGTATGTCAAGTAGGTCGCTGATAGAATCAATATATATGGCCTGTGAATTATGTTGTGTATAGATACCTCTCAGGAATATTTTATGTGAAACTCCATATTGGCAAGTTCCAATTAGGTCAGAAATTTTCATAGTCGAAGGAAACAAAAATTTTCATAGTATTGTCACCAGATAATTTTAGGTTTATTCACCATATATACTAGTACCTTGACTTTAAAATTGGTTATTTATTCTGAATTTTGTGTTTCTAAATTTAATGTTGGTAGAGAAAAAAAGAAGCAAATAATTCACCGAGTGAACTTTTAAAATACTTTATTTTTATTGTTTATTTGAATTGAAAAAGCAAATTTAAATGTCTGCTTACCACTCTCTTTCATACCAGAAGAATTATGAACTCATTTTTTGGTAGATAAAGAAGCCACCTTTTTGAGAATTTGTATATAATAGAGGCTTATGTAGACACAGAAATAATGTTTCAGGATCACTTGGTGCATATACCATATTGAAATATAAAGATTATTTTTGAGATCAAAATAATAAAAACAGGCCTGGGAAGCATGTGTTTTATTTTCCCATTTCAGATATTCCCTAATGATAACCACAAGGTTCTCTGGGAGGCATGTATTTGTTTTCAGTGCAATTGTAATAGAATGAAGGAAACCTTTAGCTTACTAACATGCTGCATTTCTAATAATTCTTTCCATCCACTTGCAAATGTGAATTGTCACCTCTGATTCATGTTCATTAATCAAAATGGCAAATGCATGTGGAGAGCAGAATCAGGGTCCAGGCTGTTGTCTGAAAATGTGATCAATCATCACTGATTGGCATTTTGAGTTAAACTATACAAGAATGTGGAAAAACAGATGCTTGCTGGGGACAAGGAAAAGGAAGTTAGGGCCAAGAGGCTAGCATTTTAATTGGCAAGATCCAAAATGTTTAAAAAAGAATAGACTAAAGAAAAACTCAGAGTTTTGGGAGAAAAACGTTTATGCAAAACATAAGGAAGAGTGATTTAAAAATACATTTGTGTAAAAGATATCTTTAAAACAATGCCACAGACACTTAAATATACTATCTCCAGTTGTGATTTAATGAGGCCATTTTTTTTTTGTACCTAAGGAAAGTAGCTAAGTATAATAAGAATTAGCTGGTCATAAAACAATAAGTCTGGAAGGTATTTAATGTATTCTGTCTCTAATTTCTGCTTGTTGATGGGGGTGGGTGGTGGGGTAAATTGATTAAATGAGTCTCTCTTAAAAAAATCTCTAACTATAGTCATTTAAGAACAAATAGCTATATTATTTTAATCTGATGAGGTAAGAATGTGCCTTATACCTTGAGGTATAAACAATATAAAACACAAGAACAAAAATAATATTAAAGCAAATTTTGGAAGCCAAATAGTATTATTGTAGTTTTGGGAAACTACATGTCATGATATAAAGACTTAGTATTTAAGATTTCTCAAAATGATAATTTCAGCCTGTAATAATGAACAAGGTTTTCATCTTTTAATAATCAATTTAACTATATTGTCTTATTTTAAAACACAAAGTTGTCACTCATTCTACAGATAGACAAAAAACACACTTTAGGAAAGAGCCTTTATTATTCAAAATATTATTTCCCCACTGCATATAGTGAGTTTTTATCTTCTCATTATGGTAGCCACACAACAAATATTTGGAGATTTCTGACTGCCTGAACAAATGAATAAAAGAATTAGATTTTGTATGAAATCTGCATCACTATTTCCAATTGGAGGACTATCTATTCTATCCTATTAGAATATAAAACATCAAGAAATAATTATTGCCATAGTGAATACATTTATTATGAGGTTAATCAATTAGTTTAGAATGATGAATTCTCAAACCGCAGTGATGGGAAGATACAAGCAAATGAAAAGATTCTATCTAACCTTGTATCTTCATTGAAAACAAGCAGCAATTTTGAGAAAGTTAAAACTTCTAGGGCAAAATTCCTTTGAAAATTTGAACAAATAAAACTTTTTTAGACAAGCCCCTTAAGTGTTCTCCTTAAAATTAAATTGGAGAATTAGATTCTCTTCAACACTTTCCAAGTGCAAAATTGATCGAGTCTAAATTTCTATAAATCACTTAAATTATAGCCAGGTTATATCATTGAAAATCTAATTCTAAACACACATAAGTGCACACAAACAATAGTATAATCCAAAAATAAACCAGGATTAATGTTACCTGAGCAGAAGGCACTCCTACATCAATGAGCTAATGTAATTTATAGCAATCTTGAGGATGGGGAAATAATTATCACTACTTTAAAGATAAATAACTGACTCACCCATAGCTATCAAATTAGCAACACTTGAAACCTGGATTCAATCCAGGTCCCTATGATACCCAACTCTTCCCACTTTACAACTGTTTTCATTATAAGTTATTTAAAAAACAAAAAACAGAAAAAAAAACAAGCCAGAGAGAAAGAAGGGGAGAAAAGAGGGTATGGGGTATTTAACTTTCAAGAAATTTTGCAATAATGTTGCATGTATGTGTGTGTATGTGTGTGTGTGTGTAGCAGAATGCTTATCAGAGTTCAAATCCTAATATTGACTGATAACTTCTCCAAAGATAACCTGTGGGCCCATGCAAAAACAGTTCTTTATTATGATATGTTTTATCTTTCTATGCTATGCTTTATGTAAAGTTGGACTGTGCACCTTTATTTGGAATCCTCTGGAAGAAACAGTGAGACACAAAGAGCCACTGGCTCCTGAGCGGAGGAGGCCTGAGCTCTGACACAATGTGATGCAGCCCAGAGCAACTGACACTCGCCTGACAGAATGTTTGGTCTACAATGTTAAGGCTCTCGGATTGCTGAGATAAATTAAAAACACATTTTCTCAGAAAAAGTCTCTTTGGAGTCATTTGTTTAATTTAGATCAGAGGTGTTTTCTATCTTCCTTTTTTCCCTTCTTTTGTGAAAAAGATTTTCATAAAATCAATTAGTCCTCTGTAATTGGGAATGCATCAGAAGCTGTGTAATGCACATTCCGGTAATAAAATTTCTGCTGGAATCAATTATGTTGGGCTGCAAGAAGCTATCTGCTTCCTGTACGATGCATAACATCCGACCTAAATAGTATCAACATTAATAAGCTGCTCTTAAGTTTCTATACAGCTTTCTCTGGGGAGAATTTGTTACTGTCAGTCAGCTGTCAAATGCTTATAGAATGATTAATGAATCATATATAGTTGATTGACAGTGAAAGGCTACTTTATAGGATGTGTCAATCATTTTTATAGTTGCTTTCCATTTTCATGGACAAGAGCAATACTGGTCTTAGCTTTAGAACCATTATAACTCCAGCTCAGTTTGCTGTAGGCCACTAGCTAGACAGAAATCTGGAGAAGATTTTATTCCATTTCTTTTTATGTTGCTCTAGGCTAAACCAAATATCCTTGTTTGCACTCTCCAAGCTCAAGGCAAGCAGCTAGGAGAAGCAGACAATTCATTTTAAGTGAAAAATTAATGACAGAGGCTTCCCATACAGAATCATATTATCCATTTGATAACTTATAAGGCAGGGTGAAAAGTGGACTGCTTTAGTTTCAATCACACAGTTTCCATGTTTTTACCCTTAAATGATTCACTTATCATTTTCCTCGTAGGTTCATTCTGCCAATTTAATTTGAATTTTTAAAAATACCACAGTATCTGGCATTTTTGTAAAGCGTGGCTCCATTAAAATAATACTAACATTGTTAAAAAAATAGGGAGATTTTATTTGTCTGAATCTAAAACTCTTTACACCATATTGATAAAGAATGATGTGTTTAAGTGCCAATTACAACATTGTTGTTGAAAGTGTTGGCTCTCGTGTCTAAAACTATATTTACAGTAAAGCTTAATAGACAACTACTTTTGAGGGAAGAAAACAAAGTTTTTCATACCTGAAAATAATTCAAGACTAAGTAGTGAGACTAAACTAGTAGTGAAGAATTGGCAATTGATATTTATTAATTTTATTTTATTTTACTTTTTTACTTAATTTTTATTGTATTTTTTCCATTACCATTTAGTCCCCTATATTTTTTTAAAACTCTTTATCCTTTGCAGACTCTATGTTTTGTCCAAGGAAATAATGTATATGAACAGAAGACAAAAATCACCTCTGCTCTTTTGTTTCTTTTGCTGTTTCAGTAAATCCAGAGAGATATGAGTGAGAAAACGTAGGTTTACAGTTGTTTGTATAAACATAATACAATAATGAATAAATAATAACACAAAAATAAACTCTGTTTTCTCATACTCACAACTGTAAACCTACTTTTTTTTTCTCACTGCTGCATAAAAACAAGTGCAACTATCTTACTAGCCATGTGAGGCAACACAATGAAAAAAGACTGAATTTTGTGTGAGATCCGGCCTTAGTTGGTAACTGCCTTAACTTCCCCTAAGTCCCATCATCTCTCAAGTTGACACAACACTAATTTAGGGCCAGGAATATTTGAGGATTTAAAAAATATATATGTTAATCACCTGGCATGGTGCCTAACACATACAAGGGGCTAAATTTGTAAAAATTCTTCTTTTGTACCTACAACAGAACCTAGAATAATAGGAATCTATGTGTAGTATGCATAATATCACTTAAAAATATCTGTTGAATTTAATAAAGTTGAAATAGTCAAGAATAGAGGTCTTCAGCTGTCCCCAGGTCACTATTGTAGCAGCGATGGCCTTGGTAACTGGCTACTTTATGGCTACTTTTTCCGTGGTGAATGGGTGAACTTTCACATCAATCCCTTTTCCTTCCCTTTGTTTGAACTCTGATTATCAACAGCACATAGAAAATACATTTCTAACTTCTGATTCACTGGGAAACCCTGGTACTTTCTCCTGTTTCTTCTGTCCCATATCCCTACCTTTGCCTTTTTGTTTTTTGTTCTCCAAATACAAGAATGGTGTCAAGGTTTCAAGTAACATGCCTGCTCCAGTTTGGTTGGTAATGGCTGTCTAGAGATGGATTTTGATCAGGTTCAGTGGGAATGATCAATTAGCAATGCTTGCCATAGGCACAGCAGGGTGCAAATGAATTATGTGTGCCAAGTATTTGCCATCCCTATCAAACCTGACTACAGCTAAATTTCTGCTTCATTATATGCTGAGAGTCATAAGCAGTTTTTACATTATCCGCATAAGATGACAGCCAAAGGCTAGACAGGTTTGCTTCCGAGAGTTCATAGACCAGCGCGGCATTACTTTTAATTAACAGCTTGTTTGGCACCTGAGCTGAAGAGTTACATGAGCAGACAATGCTCTGAGGCACTGAGATGGCAGGCTGGTTGTATAACTCTATGGATGGACAGATGGAGAGACAGACTAATAGAATTCTGGTAATATGCAATACAAAATTTGTGAATACCCTGGAAAGAGCACTCTGCTTTATGGTATTACATTAAAAACCATTCTTAAACTCCTAACTGATGTATTATAATTAAAAGATTACATCATTTATGAATGATGCAAGAATTATTCTCCAAAAGCATTTTACTACTCTTAAACAAGAGGCTTTCCTTTTCCAACAAATAAAACAAGCTGATTTCTGTATATTTACCTGGGTAACACTGATGAAAAGATAAGCTCAGTCTAAGTTTAAGAGTGAATTACATCTAGAAAGCTGAAATGTTACAGGGACCAGCTAGTATCTATACTTCCATTCTCACCAGCATTGTCTTTGCACCGTTCTTTTCTGACTCATACATTTCTCATATTCTCTACATTATTCTCTACATTCTGTGGTTCAGTGCTTCCCAAATTGGGAGCAAGTACGCCAGTAAAATATTTTTTGATTGTACAAAGATAAATAATTGTCCTGTGAGACTGATGAAGAGGCTGGAGTAAACTTTTCTTTCCTTGCATCTCAGGCTGGTAGCCTTAATTCTGGCTAATTCACACATGGCAAGTTATTGGTGGTCTGTATATTTTTGTGATTTATTGGGTCATGCAGAGAACAAAAGAGTGCTAGGTTAGCCACAGGCCCTTCTCATTCAGGGGTCTTTCCACTTTGGGCAAAGAACTACTATTTGCAAAGAGGGTAGGAATAGGGGTAGAGTGAAAGACTGTGTCATTTCGCAGTCTCTTAAATATCTTTTCCTGAGATGTGTTCCTCACCTGAGACCTAACTTCCTGCACCCTACCTGCCTCCCACTGCTTAAAGAACCACTGTCCATAATTAAAAAGGTAAATCGTGATCTGGCTTACAATATCCAAGTAGGTGCACATGTGAAATGAAATTCTAAGTTCCAGCTAATATCAACACAAAGGAAAAAAACAAGAAATTATCTTATTGATTTCAAAAGCTCATCTTAAATCATAAACTAAGCAACAGTGGACCAAAGCAAATTGTTTTTTTTATGAACTGAGCATAAAAATGTTTTTTATCAAATAATTTATTTTCTATGCATTTTTGTATAGACAGCAGATCCATCATAGTTTCTTTTTATTGTTTAATTTCATTTTTTAAAAATTATTTTCCTTGTATTTGTTTTCATGGTTCCCTAATATTTATGGGGCATCATTTTGGATTTCAATTTATGGTAATAGTACCCTTTACAATACATTGATTTAAGTTAAAAAGGTGAAGCAATGAAGAAAACAATAGTACACGAGGTATGAGGATATGGCCAAAAGTTGGATAGACACTGGTCTAGTCCAGGTCTCAAAGGAAGTTCAGTCTAACTGATTAGTTAATTACCATCCTCCTTCTCTTGAGTTCAGACCCTCACCATTCTAGCTGCCTGTGTCGTTCAGATGCCCATCCTTGGCCCAGTCCGCAGCTACTCCTGTGCTACAAAGAATCCAGACCTGACCCATTATAGTTTTAGAAGAAAACTGAAGTCCTAATATAGCTCTTTAATGCTTAGTGTTTCCTTAAATGTTATTTTTTTAAAATACAACACAGTATGTAGTCCATAGAATTTAAGATGGGATTTGAAATAGCTCCCTACTGTGCTCTGATTTGACATAGAACCATTTCTTAAACTAAAACCATATTCATGCCATATTCATTTTAAATTATATTTAAAACTGAGTGAAAGTTAAGGATATATTAAATTATATAAACCACACAGTTAGATAAATTAAGATGTATTCTCAGTTTGGGTTGAAGATTGAGTATGTCTTGCCTTATAAAGCAATAGATCTTTTAATATAATCATCTTTTTAAAAAGTCCAAAATTTCTTCATATATAGTCCCTAAATTTTAACAATTTCAAATGAGTTATTTATTTAAGGAATGTTTACATTATACTGTGTCAAACAATCTTTTAAAATAAACTTTCAGGACTTCTATTGTGCTATCTCCTTGTACGTACCAAATTAAGAAAACAAATGCAAGCTAGAAATCCAAATTTATAGTACTTTATTTTCTTTCATAACTGTAATTTTTAAAAAAGCTTAAAGTTCAGCTGAGGGTTTGTATTTCAGAAAAATAAAACACTTACTGAAAGAAGGCCAACACTAAATAATTTATTTTGTTATTAAGAAGCCTATTTTCAAAACTTACACACGGAGGAGAATTCTGAACCCTTTCACAAGCACTTTTTTTCTCAGCTTCAAAGCAATATTATATTGCCCTCTAATGGATTTTCCGAACCACTACAAACCACTATGTAGATAACAAGAAAATGGCAAAAAGAATATATTTTAGTGGCGATAAGCAAATTTCCAAGAGCTATAACTAATAACTAACATAAGGTTGGTCCAAATTACTATTGTTATTGATACTTAATTCATGATGATTTTAAAATCAATTATCATAGTCTTCTTGTAAACTGTATACGATCAGTCTGAGGTTTACTCTTCTTACAAGGCCACAAGTCACTGATCTTCTTTGCAATTAGATATCATTATTAGTCCTGCCAATAAAATACTTTCATTATTTTATTATCATACAAAAAATAATGCATTCATTATACCAGCAGCTTTGTTTAGTGATATAGCAGGAAAATGATAGATTTAAAATTTTTTTGTTCCCCTAAATAAGGATATTTCTACATATGAACGTACTCTTAACTATATTTCTATATTTTCAAACAGTTCTGAGACTTAAAAGGATTAAGATGCTAGGTCAAAGGTGTGGGTTTATAGAAGCAATTAGTTTCTTTGGCTAAAGCTTGACTTGTCGTCCGAGGTAGTCCTTGATCACACCTGTAAAAGCATGTTTATGGACTGATGATACCAATATGAATATTAATTACCAATATTGATATTACCAATACAGGGAAAGAAAGAGTATTTTTCCTGTATTTTAAAATATAGGATTTAATTTGGTAAATATTTTTATTGCATAATATAAACTAATAACTATTTTTAAATTTAATATAAGCATAAAAATTGCCATTGCTAATTTTTCATCACTTTATTCAGCATTTTAGTTTTACCTAGTTGATACTCTATTTTAAATTCCTTTAAATTAATATTAGATATAATACACTCTTTAGTGTAAAGAGGTTATATTAATACATATTTTTATAAAACCCAATGTGTACTTAATCCCTTCATTTTTAAAATTAGTATGGCTGAAAAAAAATAAAATCAGTATGGCTAAATAATTCACTTTATATACATAGATGTGTAAACACACACACTCACAAACAGGTTTTAATTTTTTTTTCTTCTACCTTTGGGGGTCACTATAGAATTCAGTAATAATTTTGAGGAATTATTAAAATGAATAAATTAGTCCCTTTCATTATTCCTTTACCCAATAAACACACATGACCACAGTCCCTTGTGGTTTATCATTGGCAGCATGAACTTATCTAATACTATGTATATTTTAACTAAATATTACAGTATATACTATGGGGCTAAGAATGTTAAATATGTAATTGTGTTTTTTATCCCTGATGCAAACATCAGGCTGAAATAGTCACTCAATTGACTTATTTATTACTCTTTAAGCTTTGCCTTCAATTTGATTCTTACAATACAGCCCTTTTACCTTACTTGAGTGATCTACATTTATCTTCTAGCCAGTTTCACCTGGAATCAATCTAAAATGAGGTGTAATTACTAAATAATCTAGTACATGTCAGGAATGCTTTGTCTAAAGTAGATAATTTCACTCTAAACCAGGGATTAATTGTCCATAAAATGAATACCATTCCTTCCAATCCTCAGACCAAAGGCAGGTATTGATAATTATCGGAACCCTTCTTTCTTCAGTGTCTGGAAGAAGCCGGAAGACCTTCAGCGCAATGATTTGAGCAGCCGCTATCAATTGATTGGATTTGGCATGAAAGTTAATCTCTGCTAGTACTGCTCATATTTTTCCAAATTTACTTTGGTTTAGATCTAAACAAATAATATTTAGTCTAAGAATGAGTTTCCCATATGTGTCTGCTGCCCATGATTACCCCTGTGGTTTTCCTCTATGCTGGCTATGAACCAGCAGTGACTTCATCCTTCCAGAACCTAGTGCGACCTTCAACACCATCTCAAATGTCACTCCCTCAAGGGAAGCTGAATTTCCAGTATCTTCTAGCCAGCACTTATCTGTTTTGTAGCTTTATTGAGATATCACTGACATATAACATATGTAAGTTTAAGGTGCACAATATGATGGTTTGATAGATGTATATATTGCATAATGACTACCACATTAGGTTAGTTAACATCTCCATCCTCTCACAGTAATTACCATTTCTTGTGTGTGTGTGTGTGTGTGTGTGTGTGTGTGTGTGTGTATGTGTGTGGTAATAACATTTAAGATCTATTCTTTTTTAAATAGCAGTCAAATATATACTAAAGGATTGTTACTTATAGTCTCCATGCTATGCATTAGATTCCCAAAATTGTTCGCGTTACAGCTGGGAGTTTGTGACCTTTGATCAGCATCTCCCTTTCTCCACCCCTTGGCAACCACCCCTCTACCCTTTATTTCCATGTGTTCTAGCCAGCACTTCTCAGGCAATGGTAATGCTATTGCATACATATTATTGTAAGGTTGTACATGCCACAATACATTGAAATTATTTTTATCCATTTCTTTGACTAGCTTAAAAATTCCTAAAGATCACAAACCTTCTCTTATTCTGTATACCCAACCCAAAGGCATTTCATAAAGACACTCAACTAATTTATCACAAATCTAAATTAGTTTGTGATAAAAATCTATATAAATTAGCATGAGAAAAATTCTGAACCCTATAGAGACTTTTGAATGTCCCTGTTGAGTTTATGGGATAGATAGTTCTTTATCTTTTCAAACTAGGATATTCAGCAACAAATTCACGCAGCAACAAAACAAGGATAATGAATCTTTCTGGATCATCAGTTTTACTCAATTAATAGAAATATGTTGCTTTTGTAATGAAAAAGAAGAGTTGTATCCTGGAGGTTAGGGGGAAAAAACCCCAAGCTTTTAAAAATAACTTGATTGCAGGGGGTTACTTTTTAGTTAATCAGCTGAACTCTGAGGTTAGGAGCTCCCATTTTCTGTCAGAAGTATGTCAGATGGAAAAGTGTGAGAAATACTAATGCTTCACTCTGAGTGAAACCATGGAAATGCAGGTGATAGAAGAACCAAGTTCTGACACCAACTGTATACAAGTTGATGTAAGATTCATTGTATTTTCTATTTAATATAACAGTCTAGCCTCATAGTAGATATAATAAACCCTTAATTAAATTTTGATGAAAGTAATACACTGTTGATGATATAGTATATAGCAATTTTTTAGTATCAAAAATGTGCTTATTACCAATAATTATATAACACTGGCTATATAATTCTATTATATAAAGAAGGAAACATAGTTTTACATGAATTCATACACAGTTGGAATCATGACTTGGATCTGCTACAAACTGAATTTCCTAAAGGCTTGAGTTTATCTTATTTTCAAAATGAAATAAACTATGACTCTTCCACTCAATAGTGCTAGCTTGTTTAATCAGCGACCACCCAGGATGTGACACTTCTTACAGCCTTTGTTTAAAAAGGAATTCAGACTAAATTTTTCATAGAAATTGTACCAAAATAGATACCCCCTGTATTTTTGCTGTCATCCTGGAAATTATACCGAAGTTCTGTTAGAAAGTAAAGTGTATGGGATACTATCATTTCTACTCATATAAGTCAAAACAAAGCAAGACAAATAAATCTTCCTAAAAAAATTATCCAAAGAGTTGGCCAGATGAGAGAAAAAATGGCAGTCCAAAAGATCTCTTTTAAAATGCATATTTAATTGCTTTCATTATTTTTTGATAGAATAGTCATTTGATTCACTTTCATCAATTAAATATAAAAACAATTTCCAAGGTTATTTTCAGGTATTCTGAACAAAACAGTACACAATCTGTATCCTGAAATAAAGTGGTAAATAACCTAATATAAGTTTAAACTGTTTCTTCAAGGTCAGTTATTTCTGAACTTTATCAGAAATATAGATGAAAAAGGCTTATATAACTGACACTTCAATTTCTGTAGATTTACTTGCAAAACAAATATTAATGAATTTATAATCCCAGTGAGTGAAATAGTTATTGATGAAGATATCAAAAGAGACAGTTAAGACTAAGCTGATTAGTTTTAAAAGGTAGCTTTCTAGAATTAAATTTATTTGCAAAATAATTACAAGATATAATCAGTATGGCCAATATATTTTCTTTTTTAAGATTTTTATTTTTATTTATTAACATAAATAATTTGTAGGTTTGTCTCTGCTGTGTCTTGAAGTCTTTGTTCACATATATATTTGGAGTTTACAAAAAAGGCCATCTGAGAACCAAAGCAGAAGTCTGGCCCAGGTTTCACCTACGGGTTTAGGTCTACTCTCAAGAGCAGATCCAACACTCAGTCTAATTTCAGCTAACATACAAAACAATTTTCTACCACCAGTATTTCTTCATATGCTTATTCTGTTAAAATGCAGCATTACAATCTTCAGTGGCTGTTTTTAAGGACTACAACGTGGACATACCATGTGAGCAGATGTATAGACATGTCTCTACTTCTTGTATCTCTTTTTCTTAATACGAAAATATCTCCTTATATCTATTTTTGACTGTCTTTTTGCCTCTATTCTACTTTTTTCTTTTTTCTCCTTTCACATCGTCTTTTCACTTTAATAGGTTTAATATAGAAATGTTTAAATATTATTTTTTCTTATAATATTATTCATTGTAGAACTATTTTTAAATGTTTAAAATATAAATATTAAAATACAAGTCAGCTAGTGATGGCCATCATTACTACTTTGGTATTTGCTTTCAGTCTCTTTCATGTATGTATTTAAGTGTAGGGTAATTTCTAAACATATGCCATATTTTTAAAAACTCTGTAAAGCACATGATTTTCTAACCACTTTTCTGTATATCCAAAGCTAATACAGAATAATATTGAATGTAAACTGTAATTGAAAAATTAAAACATTGATGCTTCAACCTGCAGTGAATAAGTATACTTTCTCTCTCTATGCCTGTTAATGTCTTTACCAACAGGAGAGCCAAAAAATGAACCAGTCTGTGTTCTTCATTGCCAGCAGCATCATCATCTCATAACATTAATGGGTCAGCAACCCCATCACACCCTTCCCACCTCACCCTCCTTTTTCATGATGGCATATATCACAACCTACCATACTATGTACCTCTGGGTTTATTTGTTTATTATCCATCACTCCTACTAGAATATAAACTCCATAAGAACAGAGAACTTGGTTTGTTCATTCCTACACTCCTGGCACTAGAATAGTGTCTAAGCAACTAGTGTGCATTCCAAAAATGTTTGTGGGATGAATGAATTAAAAGTAGTTTCATATTTTTGCTATCTAATTTAAAGAGTAGTATTTCTATTTTATCAAACAGTTTGTGGCTTAAAGCAGTATTTATTTTAAAATTCCAGCTTTTTTCTTTCACCTTGGGTTATGACCTTCTAATTGGGGAGAAGAGGAAAGATCCCTTATAGTTAATATACACAAAGAGGACCTCTATAAACAAAGACCCTTACTCTGAATTATGTGGAAAAAGAGACATTTCATTACTAATATATTGTTTTTTCTTTCTTTTTTTCCTTCTCTTCACCTCCATTTACCAAAATAAATACATTGAGACTGTAGATATCAAAGGTCAAAAGGTAAGCAGGATGTAAATGTTTCCCAGTGGATAGCAGAAGGGAGAGCAAGACAGCAAGTGAAGTTGACAACGTAATACATAACAACTTGAGTTGTAGAAAATATCAACTGTCTAGTATCATATCCACCAGCTTCATTTTAAGACACATGTTTATGGAGTAACCCTTGGTTTCCAATTATGGTTCATTGTATTTGAATCCAGGCTTTGTCTCTTGCTGTGTGGTCATGCTCAAGTCATTCAAGTTCTGTTATTTTCTGAAAAAGGCATAATACTACTACTGTTACATTTATAAATCTAGACAGTTTCTAAGCTATGTACAGGCTCTCTACTAGCTGGGTCCAAGTCACAAGAAGACAAATAAAATGAGTAAATAAATGAGTCACAATTCCTTTCCATTTGAGAATATTTCCTCCAAGCGGACCAAGAGTGAAATCAGTTCAAAATAAACAAGTGAAATACAACTGAAAAACTCAATCTCTTGGCAAACCACTTACTAATTCCCATGATACCACTCTTCCCTGTTTTAACTTCTTTCTCTCTGGCCATTTCTTCTTTATCTCCAAAGCTTCTTTCTCCTTCATCTGGCCATTAAATACTTACTGAAAACTCTCTTCTTCTCATTCTAAGGTCTACTGCAGGGTCTATTTCAGGGAATTCAAAGGTCTATTCCCCCCTGCAAGGCCATTCACATGCAGTGCTCCACTTACCTTCTCTATGCAGTTGACTTACCCATTTATATTGCTAGGCCATAACTGTCTCCAGACTTCCATATCAGCTATCTATTTGACCATATTCCAATGTGTCTCAAAGCTGTTTTGACCTAATGTGTTCATGACAATCTTCTAAATTTTTCTACCAGATCTGTCCTCTGTATATCTCAGGTAATGGAATGACCTGAGATAAATAAATTATCTGGAATGACCTGAGATTAAATAAACCACAAAGTAATTTCTGATTAATTTCCCTCCTTTTCCTCTCCTGTTCTAACAATGTATTCATTGGTTTTGCCTCAAATATTTCTTGAATCTACCCACTGCTCTCTACCACCTTTGACCCAGGCTAGCTATCATGATTCTTCACATGGCCTATGCCTCTTGAATGATCTACTTATATTCATTTCCTCTACCAACCCTGACCAACCTATTCTCCAAATGTAGCCAAAGTGATGTTTTTCAAATGTAGATCTAAATATGCTCCTATGGTTAAAGCATAACTACTTAGTATGGCTTATGAAGCTCTATGAGATTTAGCTCTTATCTGCCTTACCTCAGGAAAGTAGGAAATAGAGAATAAGTATGCACTTGGGTGTAAGGCAGTCAATATGTTACTCTAGGTTTCTATGCATTAAATATTCCACTGAAGACATAGTCTCAGAGTTAAAAAAAATTTAAGTATTCTCGTTTATCACCCCTCCTACAAATTGTTTAAATCAAAAAGCCATTTTAAATATTTTCTTTCATACAAGGTGGGGCAAAAGTAGGCTTACAATTGTTTGTATGGAAAATAGTACAATTGATAAATAATAATAATACAAGAATAAACTCTGTGTTTCATGTACATACAACTATAAACCTACTTCTGTCCCCCTCCCATTTTTTTTTATAAAAGACTATCAAAATTTGTCTCTGGGAAAGCAGGGCCTTAGAAAGTACTTAAGAAATAAATCTCTTTTCCTTGTTCAAAATATTTGATTTATTAATGGTTTTTCCTTTTTTTTTAATTAAATTAACTGGGATGGCATTGGTTAATAAAATTATATAGGTTTCAAGTGTACAATTCTATGATACACCATGTGTAAATTGTGTGCTCACCCCCTAAAGTCATTTTTTCTTCCATCACCATATATTTGACCCCCTTTCCTCTTTACTGCCCTACACTCACCCTCCCCTCTGGTAACCACCATACTGTTTTGTTAATCTATGAGTTCTTATTCGTTCATGTGTTGCTTTCAGTTTTATATCCCACATAGGAGTAAAATCATATGGTTCTTTGCTTTTTTATGTGACTTATTTCCCTTAGCATGATATTCTCAAGAACCATCCACGTTATTGTAAATGGCAGTGTTTCATCTTTTCTTAAGACTGAGTAGTATTCCATTGCAGACGTGTACCACGTCTTCTTTATCCAATCATTGACTGAAGGACACTCTGGTTGTTTCAATGTCTTGGCTACTATGAATAATGCTGCAATGAACATAGGAGGTGCATATATCTTTGTAAATAAACGTTTTCAAATTTTTGGGTAGATATCCAGAAGAGGAGTTGCTTAGTCATATGATAACTCTAAATTTTTGAGGAGCTTTTGCACTGATTTCCATGGTGGCTGTTTACATTCTTGCCAGCAGTAAATGAGGATTCCTCTTTTTCAACAACCCCTCCCACATGTGTTATTACTTGTCTTGTTGATGACAGCCATTCTAATAGGTGTGAGGTGGTATCTCATTGTAGTTTTGATTTGCATTTCCCTAATAGATAGTGAAGTTGAGCATCTTTTCATGTATCCGTTGGCAATTTGTATGTGTTCTTGGGAGAAGGGTCTGTTCAGGTCCTCTGCTCATTTTTTTAATTGGATTGTTTGCTTGTTTGGTGTTGAGTTGTATGAGTTCTTTAGATATTTTGGATATTAACCCCTTGGCAGAGCTGTTGTTTGCAAATATCCTCTCCCATTTGGTTGGCTACATTTTTATTTGTTGGTGGTATCTTTTGCTGTGCAGAGGCTTTTTAATTTGATGTATAGTCCCATTTATTTATTTTGGCATTTACTTTCCTTGCTTTGGGGATCAAAGTCATAAAATATCATTTTGGAAAAAATCTTTTCTCTATTATTTTTTGAATATTTGACCATAATAACTTTTATACTCTATACTTTTTTGTGAATACATTTAAAAATCAGAATTTATTTTTCTTAACTGTTTCTGTGACTATAATGTAAAAGGTATCGTACATATACTTCAGGAAGTTAAATTGTACTGAAGAAGTTCCTTCAATCCCTTTCCTAAAAGCATATTAATAGGCAAAATGCAAGGTAGAATTTAATTTAATCATTTTATTTCCCTACTTAAAGCTCTCTAATTTCTCCTACTATTCTTAAAAATCCCAAACTTCCTACCAAGGCTTGTAGTGTAATCCCCATAAGGCTTGTGGTCAACCCCAATTTAGGTCTGTTGTCTTGGCACAGTTATTAACAATGTCCTCTTCTCTCTCAAGTATTCTGCTGTGGGTGAAAATTCATGGTGCTCTATGCAAAGGATCTGAATGATTTGGCTCCTGCTGATCACTTCAACCTTCTCCATCACTTGGCACTCTACACTTGAGCTCCACTAACCATGTTTTCCTGAATTTTTCTCTCCTCTAGACATTCCCATGCATCCCTTCTGGGACAATTACTCCACCCCACTTCCCACACCCAGGGAGCAGTTTCTTATTAACCCATCTGTTCTCACTTAGAAATCACCACCTGCAAGGGAATGGTTGCCTACACAACATGCTATTACAGCACTGCACCTTCCTCTTCACACAGTAATTCAGATTCTTTGTTTTACTACCTTCATCTTCAAACTCACAATGGCAGGGGATCTTTTGTATTCCTTGTCCATAGCACAAGTCCTGGCACACAGCAGACAGTCAAGTAGTTATTGAAAAAATTAGCATGAGTACAATAGTTTACTCTATAGTTTGCAACATTCTTTCGCATATGTTTTATTGGAACAACCCTACCTATTAGTATTTCCATAATGATGTAAGAAACTGTGATTCATAATGAGTTAGTTGAGTATTGCTCTTAAGGATTTATAATTTTGAGTCAATATAAATCAAATCCTAGTCCTCTTGCTCATTAGCCATGTGACCTTTGAGTATTTTACTTAATCTGCATAACCTTTGCTTTTTTACCACCTTTTGACAACCTGTCTCATGGAGGTTTGGAAAGGATTAGGGTTGTACAGTACTTAGTATAATGTCTGCACTGCGCTAATAAACTTCTGTTGCTCTGATCTTTCTGGTAGTATAGAATAAAATGCTAGTACTTACAATTTTTATCTCAATTCAACACATTTTTTAAAAAAGATTTTACTTATTTATTTTTAGAGACAGGGAAAGGGAGGGAGAAAGAGAGGAAGAGAAATATCAATGCGTGGTTGCCTCTCGCGCACACCACTACTGGGGACCTGGCCTGCAACCCAGGCATGTGCTCTGACTGGAAATAGAACCAGCAGCCCTTTGGTTCACAGGCTGGCACTCAGTACACTGAGCCACACCAGCCAGGGCCACTTTTAATTAAAAACAAATTAAAGTCTCATTCTCTTAAGGATATTTCCTACATATTGCAACATAACTTGCACCAAATATTCATTTGTTCCTACATACTCATTCCATGTTCTCTTTCAAAAGCAATTTTATTGAGGTAAAAGGTACATACAATTCATACGCTATTATTAAGTATACAGTTTGATGAATCTGTCAACTATATACACCCATGTAACCACCTCCACAATCAGGATCTGAAACATGTCCAGCGTCTCAAATAGTTCCTTCACACTTCTTTGTAGTAAATCCTTCCAACCCTTTTCCCAGCCCAATCACTGATATGTCTTCTGTTTTTATTGATTGTTTTGCTCAAATATTCTATATAAATGAAATTTCTATATCTGCCTTCTTTCACCCAGGATAGTGTTTATGATTTACCTATATTAGTGATTCACTTTTTTTTAAATTTTAATTTATTTTTTCAAATACATTTGTCTCTGCCTCCCCCCCACCACTTCCCCTTGCCCCCTCTGATTCACTTTTTTATTGCTGAGTAGTATTTCATTGTTTGGACATACCAAAATTTGTTTATCCATTTATCTATTGTTGGGCATTTGAGTTACTTCAAGGTTTTTGTTATTATGAAAAGAACACATATTTGTGCTTTAATTTCTTTCTAGAAAATAAGTTGGGATGTAATTACTGGTCATATAGTAATGTATAACTTTATAAAACATTGCCAAAAGTTTCCAAAGTGATTGTACTACAATGCTTGTTATAAATATAACATGTTTATGATTACTTTGTTTCCTAAATTTTACAATTTTGTTGAAGGGTTTGTTGATCTATATTGTGTGACCACACAAGACATGTATGAATAATAGCTCAGTGGAAAAAAAAGAAGGATTCCTGAGTGAGTTATCAAAATGCATTTATATAAAAAGAAAACAGGATGATGGTGGAACAACCAGTACATTTTATAGTATGTTCTAAGTGCAGGACTTCAAGCAGAGACATCCAGTTTTCCTAAAAATGTATTTTTGGGGGTGAGCAAATGGCCAAATCTATACCAATGATAACTGTCTTTCCTATCCCACACAATTGTGTGAGTAAAAAAATCAATTGTTCATCTTTGCTGGAACATGAAATAAACTAGTAGAAGCTAGTTAACAAAAAAATGCTTTGTGGTTCAGGGATGACTAGAAGGCTGTTTTGTAATGTATCTGTAATGATCTGTCTAAACACCTAAATTAAGAGCAAGTAGGTAAAGTTCACAAGTCACCCTATCCACTCTCTTCATCATTACCTAGATCATCTGGAAGAATTTTATAAAGTATAATCTAAATAAAAATGTCCTTCAGTGAGATTTATGCCTCATATCTATGCTTACTGACGTAAATTGTGGGGAAATTTGATTCCCTATAATACTTGATCTAAACACACACACACACACACACACACACACCCCTTTCCTATACATAAAGACAAGGGTTCAGTTATCAAATCCAGGTACCGTATCTACGAATGATTTCTGCTTCCTCTTTACTTCCCCACTATCTTGTACTATTCTTAGCTTTGTGTAGGATATAGTACATGTGAAAAAGTGAGAAATCTTAAGATCACAGGAACGCTACATCCTACTTACTTCACCCAAGCTATCTTCAAAGCACTCTTGGATGGTGGAAGGTCCATCACTATGTATTTTAAATAATTAAGGCTGAAAGAAACTTGGTTTAGCAAGGGAATGATGTGTTCAGGGTGTGATGATTGTTTCTGTCACCCTGCTACTGACTTCTCTCCAGCTTTGAAGCTATTCATTCAGCTCCCTTCTTCACCCAAATCCCCACAATTCAGTAACAAAACCAGAACACAGGGTTTATAGTACTATATTGCTATATTGCCAGGGGCATTCAATGGGTGTAAAAGTTCCCAATTACAAATGTATTTTCCCCAAAACAACTTACTTTGACATGTTACATACAGTCTTTATAATTCACCTTCAACATAGAAATGTTTCCTACTGGGTAACAAAGTACTTCCTCATGCATTGTGTCTAGTATCTACCATACTAACAATGTAATTGTGCTTGTTGTGGTAGAACACATTTCACAGAATCTTTTTTCACCCTTATCTGCATGTTCAGGCATTGAATCTTATAAAATAATTATTGTTCCTTGGAATTGATTTCATGTGTGTATGCATGCATGCATGTATAACCTGGATTATATAGTCATTTTTGTTTGTTAATAATAAAAAACTTCTTACTTCAAAGCAATTTATTTTTTTTTTTTTATTTTATTTTTTTTTTTTTTATTAATTTATTTACTTTTTAAATACATTTGTCTCTGCCTTCCCCCCCCTTTCCCTTGCCCCCTCCCACCTTCCCTCCCTCAGCTCTTCCCCTTTGGTTTTGTCCATGAGTCCTTGCTATATGTTCCTTGACTTTCCCCTTCCCTTCAATTTAAAACAAATATTGGGAAATCAGAAATGCCCACTAATCTTCCTAAGTGCAATACATTTGTGGTTCATATAACCATGGCATCTAAATGCTTTCTGGTTATTACCAAGCAAATATTGCTATGTAATCCATGTTGTAGTTACTAGTAACATTATATAAATTGCTCTGGGAAAAATTACCTTACGCTAAGTAAATTATCTGTGTTTCAATTCAATTTAAAAATGTAGTTTTATAATGCAATTATTTATACTAAGGTATCTTCCAATGACATGTATTTTTAATAAAACTTATTTTATTAAAATGTGTTTTGAAAATTATAACATTTTATAATTTCTTAATATTTTATAATATATATTTTAATTTATTTGACTTCTAAGAATTCATGAAGCCTGCTTTCCAGATGTTTGCAGTTTTGGTTAATTGTTATATATGAAATATGTTAGGGCTCACAGTAAATGTTAAAAACTGCATACTGCAATCATTAACATAAATGACCTGAACTCATTTTTGACAGTCTACCATAATGATTAATTACTGTCATTCTGAAATCACAATTTCACACTGGATTTCCTGGGAAGAGGGATAAAAATATCAGCTATTACTGTCTATTATACACTAACTTACTTGATTTAGCTATTGAATGTTAAATAAACTTTCTCCTTCCAAGTGATTTAAATATTATTTTTCTTGTTATTGCATTAAGTCCCTATTTTCAGCATATCCTGTGCAATTCATAAAATCTATCATGCATCTGCAGAATGATGAAATTGATGTTAACCAAGAAATTTCTGAATCCCTTATAGAAAACCTCAATAATGCGTGATTTAGGTTTGTAAATTATATCCAGTACTTTGGGTTTTGTCTCATCTGACTCTAAAAGTACTCAGCAAAATGCCTCCTGAAGCATATCCATAATTTTCACAAATTATTATTTGCTGAAGCAAGACAAAAAACACTAATATGTGCAGGCCCTCTGGCCAACATCACTTTAAATATCATAATGAGTTCGTGAAGTAAACCTGCAAGAACTTGCATCATTTCAATTCATTGCAGCCTGCTGCGTGCAGGCCATTTCCTGTTTCACCCTGACTGCCTAAAACAATACCCCAGTAAATTTCACATCTACAAACTCTCCAGCACATGGCCCAATGCCAGTGCTTTCTGCAGCGGAAGTGCCAGTACAAATGTCCTGATCATTTTAATAAACACCTGAATCTTATAAAATCTAAGTTGGAGACTAGATATTCAAAAACAATTTCTAAATATCAGTATTTTAAATAGGCTACCCTAAGCACAAAACCTATTTTGTTTCCTTTTTAAAAATGTTTACAACTATTTTTAAATATGTAATTTATTTATTTTTTATAAGGCATTAATTTATTTTTTGTAAAAATTATACATATGTAGTTTTAAAAAAAGGGTAGAAGATAAGTGGAGACTTTTACAAAAATTTATATCAGTTTACTTTTTATCTTCTATCCAACCCTACTCTGCCAAGAAACATGTAACAATCAGTATGAGATTTATCATATTTCCCAAATTATTCATAAACAAAGCCGAGCACAAGACAGTAGTGCGGCAAATGGGGTGCTCAGTGAACTCTATCGCACACACAGGAGGGACTTGTGCTCATCATTCAAAACACTTCAAAGGAATGTCCACTCCCTCTCCCCAAAATCTCAATAATCTACTTATATTGAGTAACTCTAATGGCCAGTGGTGTGCACTAGCATGCATAAAACTCAGCCTACATAAAAATTTACTACGTCTATTGCAAGGCTACACTTCCAAAAACTGTGACTGATGAAGTGAGTGTAGTTGGGGCTGGAGA
The DNA here is from genome assembly GCF_021234165.1 of Pteronotus mesoamericanus. Lineage (NCBI taxonomy): Eukaryota > Metazoa > Chordata > Mammalia > Chiroptera > Mormoopidae > Pteronotus > Pteronotus mesoamericanus. Next base: position 11,408,702 of record NW_026555310.1, read on the forward strand.
ACTTGCATATTTAAAAAGTTTTTCACAGATGCCCTGGCTGGTGTTGCTTACTGGATTGAGCACTGGCCTGCGAACCAAAGGGTCGCTGGTTCAATTCCTAGTCTAGGGCACATGCCTGGGTTGCGGGCCAGGCCCCCAGTTAGGGGGCGCACGAGATGCAACCACACATTGATGTTTCTCTCCCTCTCTTTCTCCCTCCCTTCCCGTCTCTCTGAAATAAATAAATAAAATCTTTAAAAAAAGTTCTCACAATATGCTGCTTCTGCCAGTTCACATACCACACTCAGATTAGGCAATATGATTAGCATCTTTCTAGAAATCTCAGCCAGACATGATACAACATTACCATGTACTCCCAAAACATTCTTACTTAATCATATTCTACCTAGGACCATAATATTTTGGTGCCTATTAATTCCTTTACTAAATTTTGAATTCTTTGGGGGTAGGATTTGATCAGAATTATATTCCTCAAAGCACTTTGCATAGAACACTGGGTAAATTAGATCTCAATATGTCTGTTTAATTTAAAAAATAGAAAGCGATGAAGGACATATTAATTCCTGGAGAACTAAAAACAAAATGAACAAAATATTCTAGTTAAAGACTTAGTATAGAATTATCTACTTACGTTTCAGAGTAAAAGGGGGAAATTGTGTAAGCTGTTTATGCAAAGCAATGCTTTTAGCTTCTTGAGCACTTTAGACATCACTATCTTCCTTATATTTCACATTTGATGGTGTAAGAGGACTGATTATGCCAAGGTCCTAGAGACTGAAGACTAATAGGGATGAAGTGAAACTTGCTGCCTTCCAACTCCCACTGAATGAGATGTTTTAGAGGATAAAGGAAATGAGAATAGAATCAAGTGCCAGAGTGAAATCAGTTGTGATTTTAACCTCTTGAAACTGACTTCATCAGAATGCCTGCATCTCATTACCCGATCTGCCCTGTCAGACAACCACACGCAAGCAAACTGAAAAGCTTAGATATAGTCATGATATCATAAAATGCAGCAAGACAATATTCCCCAAACATCTGAAATGAGCACTTCCTTTCAAAATGAAAGAACCCCATAACATGAAGACTATAAAGAATTTCCTGCAGAGCATCAGATTTAGATGTACATTAATTCACATGTACCCACATAGCATTATTTTGCAAAAACTTAACTATCATGTAATCACAACTCTTTAATCTACAGTGTATTTTGAAATACACTGTCAATTGTATAATCTTTAAAAACTTTGACATGTATGGTATGACAAAAGTTATTATTTTTAAAAATTCCTTTGCAGGCAGAGCTTATATCAAGTATTGTGATGAAACAGGCAAATAGCACTCAAAGCACATTGTCTAGAAGACATTCTATTAGAGAAACTTCTCTGCAGTTGGTAAAATGTGTCCTGGCTACCAATCAATCGCTGCTCAATGTGCAGGCTATTAGAGTTACCACCCTAAATTTTGAAATATTACCATCTCAGCTGGTGTTTGATTCCCTATAGGATAACTCTGTATCTCTTCGTCTTGCAAACAAGGTCCTTGACTATTTTCTCCCAAGTTACCCCTCTAAATTGCTACATTATTTTGTGTGACTTGAGCCAAACCTAAAAATATCAAGTCCTTGCATTGTCCTTTTCCTGTGCGGGACAGGTGGTGGCGATGGGGGTGCAGCTCCCTTCCAACTCACCACTTTAGTTATCAAGTTCTTGTCTCATCTCTTAAAGGAGCCAGCCTAAATGCTATTTCCCCTATAAACACCCCCGTCCTCATTAGAAAAGTTACTGTTTCATCCACTATATTACCTTAGAGGGTTTTTTAAAAATTTATTTTTAGAGAGAGGAAGGGATGGAAAAAGAGAGAGAAACATCAATGTGTGGTTGCCTCTCACCCGCCCCCTCCTGGGGGCCTGGCCCGCAACCCAGGCATATGCCCTGACAGAATCAAACAGGTGACCCTTTGGTTTGCAGGCCAGCTCTCAATCCACTGAGCCACACCAGCCAGAGCTACCCTAGGATTTAAAAGCAAATGTTTTGTTATGGAAAATGTCAATTATTTTTAAAGGTATAGAGAATAAACGAATCTCTATGTTCCCATTACCCAGCTTTAACAATTGTGAACACATTGTTCCATATATAAATCACACCCTTCCCCTCTATACCATTTTGAAACTAATCCTAGATATAGTATCATGTCATCCATAAATATTTCAGTGTGCACAGACTTTTACAAGGCTTCCACTATATCAGTGGTCACATCGCGTTATAGGTAATTTTTTGCATGTCCATGTCTCCCACTTGAAAGCAGAGCCCATGTTTTATTTCTATTCAAGATCCCAACAATTGAAATAGTGTCAGGCATATAACCAAAATGCGTTTGTTGACAAAATAATGAATTTGTTCCTTCATTTATGCAACAAATTTGTATCAAACACCCAATAGGAGCTATTGGACATAGCAGCAAACAAAACAGGCAAAGTTCCTGTGCTCAGAAAGCTTTTCTTCTAATGTGTGGAGGTATAGTAAACTAATAAATTTATAACAAGTAAGGTAGTGAGGGTGCTTTGAAATGTAACACCATACCGCAAGGAGGCTAAAAGGTACCTGAGGAGTGAAGCAGGGAGGTTGTTTTGTACAGGACGACCCAGGAAAACTTCTCTGATAAGGGGGCATTTGATCAGAGACCAATCTGAAGTGAGGATCAAGTCCAGGGTACATCGAAGGACAGGACTTTCAGGGAGAGACCCAAACAGCTTGGAGATGAGAGTCAGCTCCACTAGCTGAAGGAACAGAAAGGGTGCTGGCTGGGTAAGGGCAGAGTAAGGGATGGGGAGAGGGGCAGGGGAGGAGGTCCGGAAGGAGGCCATGCAGGGCTCTGACCGTGGAGGGAACCTTGGACCTTACCCAGTGAGACGGGGCTCACTGCGCGGACGAGTATCATGGCCTCTGAGATCGAGACGGTCACTCTGGCTGCAGTGGGGACGACACAATGCGACGGGGCCGAAGAGGAAGGAGAGACCAGTTATTTAGAAGGCTACCGTGATGCTCTAGAGGAGAGAGACAGTGACTTCGTGTAGATGGTGAGACAGAATTGCATGTAGGATGTGTAAAAAGGAGACATGGGTGACTCCAAGGGTTTTACTCAGCAACCAGAACAAAACTGCCATTTACTGAGATGTTTGGGGGGCCAGGCAATGGGCATCAGACGTTTGTTTTGAGACCTGACCAATCTGATGCCTATTAGATGTACAGTTGGAAATGCTGGGGAAGCAGATGGAATTCGGGTTAGAGATCAGAACACATATAAAATATTAGGAGCCATAAAGGCTTCTCCAGCCTTGGGTTTGGCTGAGATCATCTAAAACTAGACAGAAATTATAAAAAGGTGAGATAGGGGATATGAGAAGGCAATGGCGACATTTGAGCAAATATTTTCATTAAGATTACAAAACAGGAACATTAGATACTTTTCATTTTGTTAGCTGTAGAGATATATTCTCTACATGTGAAATCCTATATATCCTATATTATAAATAGGAATATATTCTATTGTAGTACTGTGAATTAAGAATAAGGCAACACTATCCCGTATAGAAATTAAAAAAACACTAAACTGGAAACACATAGAAAAAATAATCCCCCACAAACTGAAGTCTGAAAAATAATTTTATTCTGAGTGCAGTTGTATAAACCAACTAGCTTCAATAAATCTATTTACTTTTAAATGTGGACTAAGTCAAAAGATTTTAAATTAGCTCTTATTTTTAGCTTTTCAACTCATTGCTCTGTCATTATTTTGTCGCAACTCATGAGATGTGGTAACAAAACATTTTAAGATTTACAGTTTTCCTTCTTTTACCAAAAACTGCACTTATTAATTTTTAAATCTGTAATTATTCACTGTAGTACCAAAACCATAAACCAAGCTGACTCAGATGTTAATTAAAACAAATCTAAGCAGTCATATCTGTTCAAATGGTTAAAATTGGAAATATTTGTTATAAAAATCTGCCTTTGGCCAGGCCTCTCTACCTCATCGTGCTTTCCGGTCCACGTGTACTCTGCCAGAGGCGGCAAGAACATTCTGTGAGCAAGGTAAAGAGATGGAGGGATACAGGGGAAAACTCTTCTTCCCTCTACACTCAAAATGTTTTTGACTCAAATACATGTGAGGCAGAAGTAATGTAACAGAAGCCTGAACAGCAGGAGAAAATACTGAGAAGAATCTTATTTAGAATCAGATGTGACAAAAGCGTTTAGAACAAGCGCTGTAGTTAGGTGGAAATGAGGAGCCAGGAATCCATTAAGAAATGGATGCTCTGCCAGTCCTGGACAAGGGCTGCACTGAGTGTGATGAGCAGGGTGCTGCAGTCCTACCAAGTGCATTGCTCTGTGGCAGTAGAGACCGAGGGCAGGCGACAGCTGCTCTCCGCCCTCAAGGACATTTTGTGGAAATTAATGTTTTCCAGCAGAGGTTTTATCTAACAGATTTTCTAAATGAAGAAAAAAAAGGAAGTATAAGAGACATTAGTGATGCAGCATAGAACTTTTTAACAGAATAGTAGTAATATTAAGGACTCCTGGCTCCCACTGAACGTAAGATAGCATGTGCAAAGAAATTTTTGAAGTAATAAAACTAGTAAGAATTTTTTTAATCCTCACCTGAGGACATGTTTACTGATTTTAGAGAGAAAGGGGGGGAGAGAATCACTAATGTGAGAGAGAAACATTGATTGGTTGCTTCTCGTATCCCAACTGGGGACAGAACTTGCAACTTAGGTATGTGCCCCAACTGGGAATCGAATCTGCATCCTTTCGGTTTATGGGACAATGCTCCAACCATTTGAGCCACACTGGCCAGAGGTAGAATTTTTAGCTTTTAATTTTCAGTATGGTTCTGACAAACTACTGTTATTAAATCCCCTATGGTCTACGACAGGCCTTTGTGTGATCCTTGGACGAACATGTGAGAATCCCATCTTGATTATGTAGTTGACAGAAATAGCAAGAAAAAACTATTTAGAAATGATCATCAACAGAAATACTTCTGGCAACCATCAGTTAGAAATTTGTTCGATGCTTACAATTAATTTGAATTTGACTATAATAGTAATACATTTAAAATTTTCAAAACAGCGAGCAAGGACAGAATGGGAAATGAGTAAGATAATTTGCCACCTTTTCAGCAACGTGCACTGCTGCCTGCTTCAGTGATTTGTCTGTCTTTCCCGAGTGTGCAGTGTGTGTCTTTTCCCAAATATATACATTAGAATTCTTCAGAAGGGAAAAATGATTCCAGTACTGGATATAGTGAGGTTTAAAACACTATTAGATATCTTTCCTCTGGTCACTTTTAAGTTCAATCCTCTTTATGGTTTTTGTTTGTTTTTAAGATTTGTCTCTTTTAAAATGTCTTTAATATTCTTACACATAGTTACATAAGTTTTCTTTTCACTCTTCTAGTTTCTCCAATACACTTGCTTCCCAGTCAATGGGCAGAAAATCTGTATGAGAGGCTAATGTGACTTTCCAAAAGTTCAAAAAAATTCTTGAGAAGAGCTCATTCAGTATTTCTGTCACCTTTAAAACCCCAGTTGCATGTGGCATTTTTTTTACCTAGAAGGTGCTCAGTTAATTTTTGGTGCATGAGTTGAACACAGTAGATAAGGAAAGCATCTAATTTTCCTGTGTCATTTCGCTGTTCTACAATTGGGAAACAGCCACATGGCAGTTTTGTTCCCTGAAGCATTAAATTAAATTATTTTACCACATGTCTCAAAGCAATACATGCTAGTAGTAGTACTAAACTTATGAAACTATTTAGTTGATACATTTACTAGAACATCTCTAGCATTTAGCATGGCCAAATGAGAATATGATCCTTAAAGATATTTGTTGTAAATATGTCTTTCATGATCTTAATTTTACCAGATGTTTCATATGTATATCTCATAGAGAAAAAACAGGGAATAGATTTCTTTCTGAAGTATTATGAATAATTCTTTCATTCTACCACTTATCTCTGGATTGTACCTTCTGTTCATTTGAAAGGTGTTGATTTCCATTTTTTTCTAGGAAGCGCCTACAAGGGGACACCACCACCAAGAAAGTGTGATGATTAAACGATGATAACCACCTAACTGCATTTTCATTTTCATGTTTCATTTTCCCAAAGATGCATGTTAGTTTTGGGAATTCCAATCCTCCTTGTCATTGTTTCTATAATCTACATTGTCATTTATTTTAACTTTTACTTATGTTCATTTGAAATGTTATCAGTCCTTTACCTTCTGAGTATATAATAAAAACAGAACAAAACATCTTCTATCTTTTCTGTTCTTCCCTTCAATAAACCCCATTTTTAAAAGAAACTATGCCCAGAAGCTGAAAATAGAAATTGTTTTTAACTATGTACAAAAATCCAAATACCCATTGTCTCATCATTTCTTTTTTATTCTGTTGGTTGTGCTGAAGTTCAAAGAGAATGGTGAGCTGATAGCGTGAGAAGGAAAAAACCCCTAAGATCTAGGTCAAATTATTTCCTTCACAGTGTTAGCAAGAAAGAAAGCCCAATCACTGTACTGTAACATAGTATGACACTCAAATCCAGCATCTCTTAAGTTCCCCTGCTCCCACACCAGCTCAAGTCCTCATTATCTGTTGTCTACACTATTGAAATAGACTCCTTACTAATCTTTCTGTTTTCAGTCTCTTTTCCTTTACCTCTAATCCATGTTTTACAATATACCAGCATTAGCATGTGAAACAGACACTGTACCTATTTAAAAAATCCTTACATAGATCATTTTCTATAGAATAAAATCCCAAACCAAGCCAATATGTTCCTCAAGGCCCTCTGTCATCTTGTCCCAAGTTTGCCTCCCCTCCCACCTCCACTCTGGTCCTCTGTGCTCCAGCCTCATGGCCATTTACTATCGCTCAGTTCAAGAATTTGGAACCTCCTCCTCCCCAATTCTGCGATGTCTCATTCTCTCAGACACATCTGAAACGCCGCTTCCTTCGGGATGCTTTCCTTGATCTTTGATCTCTGCAAAGAATCAATCTTTCCTTCCTTTGTACTATGAAGGCACCAAGGAGATCATTTCTTCTCTCTCTCATGACATTTGTACCTTTGCTGTTATCTGTGCTATATTAAAGGTTGTTCTTCTCATCCCTGGATTGCAAACTACTTCGGTTAGGAACTAAATTTCAGTTAACTTCTTCAATGTCTTTTAATCTGAATACTAAATAAATGAGGGTTAACTGGATTGTGAAAAAGCATTTCAAATGTATTCAGAGATTTTTTTTTCTGTAGGATTAGTGTTGACTCCTGAAAGGGCTGTTACTAACTTATATAGATGAATATATCTAATGTAGCTTTAATTGGACTTTTGAAAATGGAGCAATGAGAAAGTGAATATTATACATTTGAAAATGAAATTCTGTAACTCTGATGCCTGCGTATTTTCTACTTGATTAAACAAATATCTTTGCACTTTTTACTGTCTACAAAGCTTCAATTCTGTCTGTGTTTATACATTTCATCAGAGGCTGCAAACTAGTGGCCTGTGGGCCAAACAGCCCTTGAAACCACACAGGTATGTGGCTTCGCCCACAGAAAGCTTAAACAATTTTTGAACCAACACTTAAAAATCAATACATTTTACATATAAATTTAGATTTCTACCTTTCTTGAAAAAATAAAGCCTTGTCATTGTTTCTATAATTTACACTGTCATTTATTTTCACTTTTACTTATGTTCATTTGAAATGTTATCAGTCCTTTACCTTCGGAGTATATAATAAAAACAAAACAAAACATCATCTATCTTTTCTGTTCTTCCCTTCAATAAACCCCATTTTTAAAAGAAACTATGCCCAGAAGCTGAAAATAGAAATTGTTTTTGACTATGTACAAAAATCCAAATACCCATTGTCTCATCATTTCTTTTTTATTCTGTTGGTTGTGCTGAAGTTCAAAGAGAATGGTGAGCTGATAGTGCGAGAAGCTGAGCCCAGATGCTGGTAAAGTAACACGTGTGTTTAATTTTCCACAATCCTCACCATTCATGTGCAGAGTGTGTACAAATGAACTTATTCCTCATGTGGCTTTTTCCTGGCCATTCTACACATTTTGAATTTGTGGTCCTGGTTAACATAATTGTTTTTCTTCCTCATTGGTTTAATATTTTTATTGCTATAATTTATAAAGCTGGACTTTGAAGCCACATTGTTAACTTTATTTCATTATTTGGCCTTTTCCTTATTTTTTCCAGAACACAAATATTGTTGCAAAAGGAACAAAATGGCATCATATTAATCAGTCAAGTGAGAAGGTGGTAGGGTTTGAAATGTCACTTTTGTTGTCAAGTCAAAGAGTTAATATTTGATTCTACTACATTAAAAGTTTTTATCTGAACAACATACAATTAAAGTGATCACCTTAAAACCTGTAATCCTTAATTCTTACCTTATAATTGATAAGACAGACCAGACATATTTAGGAATACCAATGTCCTGAAAGGTGTTTCTAATAGACTTATAAAGGACTGTGTGTTTAGGTAACCTCCTAACCCCTCCCAGCGTAGGTTAGCGGAGTCATTCACACAGACTGGTGGCTGGCTTCAAAGCTGGGGTCGAGGGAGTGCCAGGAATGCATCCTTCCGCAGTCTCTCCGTCGGTCCACTTCAATTAGTCTCATATTTACTCTCTTGTGCTCATTCACATTTCATTTTTGAAGGCTGAGACAGGCTGTCTCCATCTGTCATAGGGTTAAATAACCATCTCCAATTTCAGGAGATTCAGTGAGCTAGAAAATACAGCTCTGATCCAATCAACTTTTAAAGAACACATTTATATAGCAACTAAAGAGCAACCTAGAAAAGAAAACATTGTCCATTCTGGTTTTTGTGAATGTCATTACTCTGTCTCATACAAGACATGAATGCATGTAAAGGTGAACCTCAGAGATTTCCTATGTACTTATGTCTGACTTTGACCCCTCCCAGAAGTCCAGAAACGACCATTAAACACTCTTCCCTGTAAGATGCATACATTTGTTAGATAAAATAGAAATTTAATATCATCCACATTGTGATTATAAAAGTCCCTCTTCAAAAATGGTAACCACCTATACACTAGGACTTGGAATTTTCTGTTTTGAAGCTGTGAAAAGTATATCTGAACTTCGTCATGATGGTTTTTGTGACCAAAGTTTTTGAGTTTCTGTCCTAATTCTGGCTGCTCATATTCATAATTCACATGAGAAATCTGACTGTATGAATTCAGAGAAATTATACATCTTTTGAAGGTAAAGAAAATGGCAGGTCTCAATATTTGCTAAAATAATTTTGCAAAATATAGTATCAGTATTAGTCATTCTAATCATAAAATTATATTGACATAATTACATAATATATCAATGTATGTTATAAATTAAAATAAAAATATTTTTTTACTCATATAAAATTATAGGCAGCCCTATAATTTAGGAATTTTAAAAAGAAAAAGGCAAGATATATTACCAAGCAAGTCTTTTATTTGGTTTCTTGAGGATTTTATTAATCAAGGAGCAGTAAATTCACTAAAATAAATATTCTTCATAGGGCCAATATTGCTCTATAATCCAGTCCAATCAAAGATGAGTTCTCTGCTAGATCTGAAAATATATTTCTTTGCTATTCATCTCCTCATGTGCCAAACATGAGCTAAGTAAACTAGAAGCTAAGTAAACCATTCAATATGTCATTAAATTTTAGGCCTTGGTAACACAGGTGATGAATACCACCTTACATATTCAGGAACGGTATATAGGAAAATAGTACAGGGACTTTTTTTTAAAAAGATTTTATTTATTTTTAGAGAGGGGAACGGAGGGAGAAAGAGGGAGAGAAACATCAATGTGTGGTTGCATATCACATGCTTCCTCCTGGGGACCTGGCCTGCAACCCAGGCAAGCACCCTGACTGGGAATGGAACTGTCTACCCTTTGCTTCACAGGCCAGCACTCAATCCACTCAGCCACGCCAGCTAGCGCAGTACAGGGGTATTTTTCACACTGTACATTCAGGTCATAGTGAATCAGAGGAGTGTACAACAATGTACTCTCTTTATCATCCTATGCAGAAGGGGAGGGGATGTTACCTAGGCATCAATTTATCCCTGCTTTACTATAAAAGTAAATATTCAGCAATAGTATATGAAGACAGTACTTCATCAAAACCTGAAAATTTAAACTGAATACGTTTCTCACATGCAGTTCCTTAATAGATTTGTAATCTAAGTGACTTTGCTGCTATAGAGGGTATTTCATAACCTCTGTGTTTTCTAAAAATGGCTGCCTCTAAGAAACAGAGCAAATGTTTATGTCTATGTTAATAAAATAAAGGAAAAATATAAATACATCTTTATATAGTTTATCACGAATTTTACATTTAATAAACTTCTTTAACTCAGTTATAAACGGTACTACAATATTTTGAAAACGTTTCTATACAATTATGCTGCCTGTTTCAGAACAACTTCATTACTAAAACTTTTCCATGCGCTTTTATAGAATCATAAATGTTTGGTATATAACTAATCACAACTTAAGATTTAATGTAGCAACCACAACTGAAAAATGTAGAAATCACAACTCAGAAAGCGTGAGAACTGCGCATAGTCACGTAACAAAGCTGAGGGTAGGATCATCCAGGGAGTAAAGTTAAATACATCAGCAAGTTAGATATTTTATCTTGCAGGGTTTTTTTGTTGTTGTTGTTGTTGTTTTTTTGCTATTGTATTTAGATTTATAACAGAGCAAGTCCAATCCTTTCTGCAACAATTAATGTCATTGGGAAGTTAGACAATGTGAATGCCAACAAATGGGTTTTTCAAGATGATGACAAAGACAATTTTAACATCCATGTATTTTTCCCTGATAAAAACCCTGATCAAAATCCATTCATGATAAAAGAGCAGTGTAGTTACGCAAGGGCTTATCAAGTCCCAATCAGCTCCGAACTCTATCTGCTCAGCCATAATCAGTTTTTCTCATTTAAGATGAATGTGCAAGTAATGGAAGCGATGTGAGCTCATAAATGGATTTCTGTTCTATGTCTCTTTGATACTTCTTTTTGAACACACACACACACACAGACACACACACACACACACTACTCCATTAAACCATAGGGGACATGATAGGAATTACTTTAAATTAATCTTACCCTGGAAGAATGAGACAACTCAAAGACAAAACAAAGAGTATATTGTTACTTTTTAATGTGGCTGGAATACATATTTTCCTGTCTCCTGGGTAAAAAAGATCAGCTGTGTGTTAAAATAAAAGAACTACCATGTATGTGACTATTACAAATAAAACCAGGTAGAGGAGTTAAAAATGAAAGATAAAAATCTACATTTCTAAAAATGTCTAAAATAATCAAAAACACTATTTAAATAACCAATCTCTTTGAAAAAGATGAAGAGTTTCCAAGTCCACTAATATAAATGAAACACACATTTACTTGGAATCTACAATTTCCAAGAATAGCCAAACAGGACATTATTTATTTCACTCTATTATTATAACATGCCATCCTTATTCATAACAGCCTACATTTATAACTTACCATCAAATGAGACAGTCAATTTTTTGGCTACATGGCAATGGAGGGAAGCAGGAGTAAAAATAATCCGGTAAAGCAGTAACCCAGAAATCACAAATAACTCCTTTGGAACACATCGTATGATTTCAATTTTATTGCCTGGACACAATCCAGTGATGAGAAAGGGTTTGAAAAAGCAGGCAGGGGTAAAAAGTCTGCAATTGAAAAAATGATAGATATATAAGAGTCCTCCAATATAAATGACAAAAAGCCCCTATTCGCCCTCCTTGGACATGGGACATACTATCCTTTCCCCAGAACTGGATGAGCCTATGTACTTCATATGGTCCACTTAAAGCAGAGGGCTTCTCACTGAACTCACACAGTGCTCTTCTGGCAGCAGCATCTGCTCTGTTCAAAAATATTGTCAGGTTTGTGCTTTTTGGGTTCCAGGACAAAAGGGGTCATTTTGAAAATAAATTACTGTTGAGTTGTTGGGAACCCCTGACATAGCAATAAAAACAAGAACCATTTGTAGAAACTTGGGGCAAATCACTAAGAGCATCAACTTTATGCAGAACCAAAATTATTATACCTTTAAAAAATGTTGTCAATCCATACTACCCAAAGCAATCTATAGTGTCAATGTAATTCCTATTAAAATACCAATGTAATATCTCACAGACTAGAACAAATATTCCACAAATTTTTATGGAACCACAAAAGACCCTGAATAGCCTTAGCAATCTTGAGAAAGAAGAACAAAGTTGGAGGTATCACATTACCTGATACAAAATTATATTACAAGGCCATTGTAATTAAAATAGCATGTTATTGACATAAGAACAGGCATAGAGATCAGTGGAACAGAATAGAGAGCCCAGAAATAAACCCATGTCTTTATAGTCAATTAATATTTGACAAAGGAAGCAAAAACATACAATGGGGTAAAGACAGTCACTTCAATAAATAGTGTTGGGAATACTGGACAGAATGAAACTAGACCACCAACTTACACCATACACAAGCATAATAAACTCAAACTGGATTGAAGACTTAAATGTAAGTTGCAAAATCATAAAAATCCTAGAAATGACATAGGCAGTAAAATCTCAGACTTTTCTTGTAGCAATAATTTTTCTGATAATCTCCAACAAAGGGAAAAAAAGGAAAGTAAACAAATGGGGGTGCATCAAACCAAAAAGCTTTTGCACAGCAAAAGAAACCATAACAAAATGAAAAGGGAACCCACTGAATGGGAGAACATATTTGCCAATGAAACATCTGATAAGGTGTTAATTTCCAAAATATATAAAGAACTTTTACAACTCAAAACCAAGGAAACAAACAACCCAATTAAAAAATGGGCAGAGGATCTGAATAGACATTTCTCCAAAGAGGACATACAGAGGGCCCATAGACATATGAAAGGATGCACAATGTAACTAATCATCAGAAAGATGCAAATTAAAACCATGATGAAATATTACCTCACAGCTGTCAGAATGGCTATCATCTATAAATTAACAAACAGCAAGTTCTGGCAAGGATGTGAACAAAAAGGGAGCCTTTATGCACTGTTGCTGGAAATACACTATGGGGTTTTCTAAAAAAATTAAAAATAGAACTGTCTTTTGAACCATTGATTGCACTTCTGGGAATATAACCAAGGGAACTCAAAACACTAATTTGAAAGAATATATGCACCTCTATGTTCATAGCAGAACTATTCACAATAGCCACGATCTGGAAACAGCCCAAGTGCCCATCAGTAGATGAGAGGAAAAAGAAGCTGTGTACATTTGAAATACTACTTGACCACAGAAAAGAAAGAAATCTTAACTTTTGCGACAACATTAATGGATCTGGAGATTATAATGCTAACTGAAATAAGCCAGTCAGGGAAAGACAAATGTTATTTGATCCCACTTATTTGTGGAATCTAATAAACAAAATAAGCTAAGTACCAAAATAGAGAAACATAGACGCACAGAACAGACTGACAGCTGTCAAAGGGAAAGGGCTGAGGGAGTGAATGAAAAAAGGTGAAGGGATTAAGCAAGAAGAAAACATATAAAAAACACATAGACACAGACAACTGCATAGTGATAGCCAGAGGGAAAGGGTGGTGGGGGTAGGTGGAGGTGGGCAAAGCGGGGATAAATGGGGATGAAAAGAGACTTCTGGCAACGAGTGCACGGTGCAGTGTGCAGGCGATGTTCTGTTGAGTTGTACACTTGAAACTTGTGTGGTTTTATGACCCAATGTCACTCTAAGAAATTCAGATAAATAAATAAATAAATATCAAAAAAGGAGTTCAGGTTGGATCATGCCTGAGTGTCCAGCCTAAAGAAAGAGGATATCCTCCTAGCGGGAAGCGCAGAGAATGTCCCTGACCTCACTAGGACTCTGAGAAAGAGAAAGGTTATTAATGCCATGGTAAGTCTCTCAGGCCTCAAGCGCTGAGCATTCCCAAGGCTTCTGAAGTGCAGCATAAGAAGGGTTACAAATGGAAATTCCAGTACAGCGATGGTGCTTGTGGTCCTGGGGTTCTTTTAAAGAATAATGTGAAAGGAAATGAAAGTAGATACCAGAGCTGCATATATTTCTATGCTTTGATATAGCAGCTAGCAAGTAAGACAAGGAAAGGGACACAGTCCGACAGAGTAGTGAGGCTAGTTCTACTGACATTAACATAGTTACAACTTAACAGGTTCCTCACCCCCCCACACACAAAATCTCGGTTGGAGAGCTGGGGAAAAAAGGTGAAGGGGTTAAGAAGTTCAAATAGACAGTTAAAAAACAGTCACAAGGTTGTTAAGGTACAGCGTAAGGAATATAGTCAATAATATTATAAGAATTATGTATGGTGTCAGATGGGTACCAGATTTATCAGGGTGATCACCTCATAAATTACAAAAACATCTAATATAATACTTTACATCCACTGTAATTCATTTTTTTTTTAATTTTAAAAATAAAACAAGAACCACAGCAAAAAACAAAAACAACAAACTAACAAAAACCTAATAACTCCCTTAAAATAAGGAAATGGAATAGAAACAGTAAAGCACCAGGAATTCTCTTTATGATCTTGACGGACGCTTTTGGTTATGCAATTTTGAAAAATCTCCTTTGGTGCTTCATGTTTTGTTTGTAATAGCGAATTTTTCATTCTTTCATTGAACAAATTTCCAAGTGCCTGTCATAATGATAACCTTCAGGTTTACACGTTACACAGGTCCTCAGCGAGCTGAACAGGCACTAGAACACACATTGTCTCAGTTTTATCAGGCTAAATGTTAGATGAGTTCATGTGAGGGGGATTAGAAGGCAACGCGTGATGCGGGACTTGTCGGGGGTAATGGGCTGACTTCCAGGTCAGGAGGGGATAAATTCTATTGGTAAGAAGAAAGCTGCCAGACTGAATTGTTCAGAATTCTTTAAGAATTGGAGTGTTAAATCCCATCCAGGCTGATACTATAGCACGCCGCTCCTTCTGTCTAATTTTTAAACTCTGTAATTGTCTGATGAAAATAATTCATCTACTCCACATAGAAATGTTAAGATATTAAAAAAGCACCACATCTCATTTTATATATTGACTTTAACAGAAGCAGTTCAGTGAAGGGTAAAGGAACATTGTTTCCTTGAGGTACTCAAAGGAAAATCAACCCCAACTTTGTTTTCTCTTTAGAAAGACTCATGTTTATACTTGTCAATGGCACTACAGTTGTCTAATTCATAAAAATCGGAGCATCACAGTCCCTAGAGTATGACAGATCCTGAACAAGGTAGCCTTTTTATTTAGTAAGATGATAAAATTCTCCTGGGATTTTTTACCCCAATTAACACTCTAACCGGCTGCACATTCTCTTTTCTGGCAAAAGGCTTTTCAAAATCCAAGACTGGAGTCAGGTTTTTTTGTTTTGGGTTTTTTGGGGGTTTTTTGCCTATTATTTCCAAGTTAAGTAGACTATTCATATAATAATAGTGCTGTTGTAAACTTTCTTGAATTCTCACAAATTCTCAGCGTAGTACAAAAATTATTCTGTAGTCAGTAATTCTGACTTATACCCCAAAACTTAATTAAAGTTAACCTTCAGCCTAAAGAAATCCTAATGAATTTCCTTTCTGTGATTTAAGATAATTACAATGACATAAATGGTGATGTGCTGATGAATGGCTACCACTGCTCATCTGATCAGCAAAACACTTGAAAATATCTTCGCTGGGCTCTGGCAGATTCTGAAGAGGGTTGATTGTAACTATTGGTAATAAGTAGATGTAGAATTCAGTCTTTCTGGCTCCACATTAGTTCCACCAAAATGACTGTCTTTCCTCATATCACTTTATTTATATCATGGATAGTGTCAAATACCTTTTCTTTTATAGTTTACTCGGTTACCTAAATAGTACTAGTAAATACCTTCTCTGAAAGTTATATTTTTAGTGTATAATCATACACAGAATCAACATTGTGATGTATATGTGATATTGATATACATATGTTATGTGTAGGTATGTGTATATGTAGTTTTTGCTTGTTTAATACAATTAATTGTTTATTTTAGATGTGATTTGTGCTTTTCCCTTCAATCTCTTACTCCTGGCCACTTTGTTTCTCATTATCCTACTTTGCCTAGAAGAGAAGTAGGATTTGGTTCATTAAACAGACCACATCATATATATCTCATCTATATTCATACTACAGACCCTGATGACTGTGATATCTCAGTTTACATAAGAATAGGTCATTTGTGAATCCCATATCGCCCCTGACAAAACAAGGAGAAGAAATGGAGTTATTAAAAATCACTAAGGCCCTAGCTGGTGTGGTTCAGTGGATTGAGCCACCGGCCTGCGAACCAAAGGGTCACTGGTTCAATTTTCAGTGTAAAGCAAATGTCTGGTTTGCAGGCCAGGTCCCCTGCAATGTTCATGAGATGCACACCGCACATTGATGTTTCTCTCCCTTTCTTTCTCCCTCTCTTCCTCTCTCTAAAAATAAATAACAAAAATCTTTAAAAAAAAAAGATAACATTAAAAAAATATCACTAAGGGTCCCAGCTCTTTGATCTGAGATAAACAGAACAAAGCTCAAGCTAAATCAGAATTACATCATGTTCAAAACTTCTCCCAAATATCTTTTTAATCCACCATTTTGCTTATTTTATTTACCGTTTGTGGAAGATAACATGACATTAGTATAAATAATAGCTGTCATTCTAAATGTATAAATTGTCTACAGGTTTTGAATCCACAAACTTGGATAGAGAAACGTTATCTGCCAAAGATGCATCACTGCCATTGGTGACAACATGGGTGGACCTTGAGAATATCATGCTAAGCAAAGTAAGTAAGACAGAAAAAAGTCAAGAACCATATGCTTTCACTCACAGGTGGGTGATAACACTGAAAGCAACAAATAAGAAAAATGAACAAACATAGAGACAACATTACAGTAGTTATCAGAGGGAAGGGGGTTGGGAGGATAGTAACGGATAAAGGGGATCAAATATACAGTGACAGAAGAAGACCTGACTTTGGGTTGTAAAGACGCAATGCAATACACAGATGATGTACCATAGAATTGTACACTTGAAACCTATATGATTGTATTAACTAATGTCATTCTAATAAATTTAATAAAAAAAGGACTATGCTTATCTATGATTGGGATATAGTATACCTGCATGATAAAAACAGGCAAACTGCTTGTGTATAAAACAGCAGAAAGAACAAATACAAAATGGCAAAGAGAATGCTGGTTTGACTGATACAGGAAGGAGAAAGAATACTATAGACAGGCATTCACAGAGTAAGTGCTGTGATATGAAAGGCAGAAGGTGACTTCACCCCAAGGGAGTGGGGGCTGAAAGAACAGGGGTGGGGAGGGCAAAGCTCTCTCCTCTGTAGTCACAATGCATGACATTATGGAATTCAGCCACTAATGATTTGGTACTTTCTTTGGATATTAAAAATTTTTCTTAACATTATTAAAATAGTAATATGTCTAGCAAGAGTAATATCTTAAGCTATAGGTAGCAAACTGGAATCTCACAGGCAACATTTAAGCCACAGACAAATTTTTTATGACCTGCACTGTTTTATACATTGAAGCAACGCTTAAAATTAGGAGGTTCTATGCTTTACTTTATTAGTTAACCCCGTAAGCCAGCATTTCTTTACCTTTATTTTGTTTAGGGTTATGGGCCCCCATGTGCCTCCATAATTCACTGTTACTTCAACAAAATTTATTGAACAGTTACTAGGTATCAGCCCCAGTTCCAGGCTCTGGAGTTCTTAGCAGTGGATAAATAAAATAAAATAAAATAAAATAAAATAAAATAAAATAAAATAAAGTAAAAAAAAATACATTCAAGGAACTTTTGATCTAGAAGGAAGTAGACAGAAAATAAGTAGGTAAGTCCATTATGAAGTACATTAGAAGGTGTTGTGCCCTGGCTGGTGTGGCTCAGTGGATTGAGCAATGACCTGCAAACCAGAGGGTCGCCTGTTCAATTCCCAGTCAGAGCATACGCCTAGGTTGTGAGCCAGGTCCGCAGTAGGAGGCACACAAGAGACAACCACACATTGATGTTTCTCTCCCTCTCTTTCTCCCTTCCTTCCCCTCTGTTTAAAAATAAATAAATTTAAAAACATACACACACAAATAGACACAGAAGAAAGACCATGCAAAGACACAAATGGACGATGGCCATTTAAAAGCTAAGAGGAAAGACCCTCAGAAAAATCCAACCCTGCCAACACCTTGATATTGGACTTCTTGCTTCCAGGACCATAAGAAAATACATTTCTGTTGCTTAAGCCATCCAGTCTATAGTACTTTGCTATGGAAGCCCTAGAAAAGTAATTTCACATAGGAAGAAAACAGGTAAAAATCTTTGCACACTCTGGAGCCTGGATTCTAGGATCTTCTTTATTATATTCCTCCACGCAGCACACCCCTCCCAACTAGTCCTGTCCTCCATGATCCTACTTTGCATTTGCAACCTTTATGGAAATCACCCAGACTGTTTATCCTCCCTTTGACATCAGAGTCAGACAAGGCCTCTAGGTCAAACTGACATAGAAGAACTACATTTTTTCCAATGCTGTAGGTTATACACTGTATTAGTGATAGGGGAACACAAGAGTTAAAGATTTTAGCCTTAGTTCCTAGGCTTAAGTGACTAATCCATGTGGAAAGCTGTTGTTACAAAAAATGGGATGCATGACCTAGGACTCCAGGAGGTTGATAAGAAATTCAACATTTGTGCCCCAGGGGTCTGCAAGCCACAGAGATGGTAGGGATGGAGTAACAGGTGGAGATGGTATCTGAGCAGTTGTGTTCCAGGGAGGGAACTCCTTGACACAGATAGAGAATTGTTGATCAACAGATAAAGAAGTACTAGGAAAATCACCTCCAGACTGCAATTCTTATGCCATTAACTAATTTTTCCAAACCCCTTACCTACCCTTTCTTCTCCTTATAAAAAGGTTAGCTTGGGATGAAATGTTATGATAGTTTTTTGAGGGTACATAACCAGCTGTCTTATCAGATAGCTGGCATCTGAATAAAGCACCCAGAAAGATCCAATCCTTGTCTCCACTTATTGGTTCTGGTAGTGACAGGCCGCATGAATGCTGACTTTTCTGATTTCATTAGTAGCAAGCTGCATTATCTAAAAATGTGCTGAAATTGATGGAACCCCTAATAAAAATTTTGGAAAGCATGACACAATTGTAAATTATTCATTAAGGAAAAATATCCCATTTTCCACATAAACAGGAAATAACCTACAGCTAATTTCTTCATATCACATCAAGGGCACTTTTTGAACAGTACACTCATGAAGCATTAAGTCTTATCTAATAGTAAACTTTGTCCTTCAAGGCAAGTTCAGGTTTGTCAGTTAGCAGCTTTAACACCTCACCTAACATAGAATCCAATTTCTTTTAAGCATTCCTATCATTTAAGATTCAGATTATCAAGGACATTGCCAATGTTACTTCTGATTAGCAAAGTTATGCTTACTCCTACTGCAAAGAAAGCCAAGTTCCAACTTCTAGAGCATATCATTGGATTATGCCTCCTCCTTGATCTCTATCTTAACAGTAAAATATACACCAAAAGAGAGTATCTGAAATACAGGGTGGGGCAAAAGTAGGTTTACAGTCATGAGTAGGTGAAACACTGTTTATTCTTGTATTATTTGTATTATTATGCATTAATTATTGTATCATTTTCCATAAGAACAACCATAAACCTGCTATTTTCCAGCCCTGTAGATATGATCTGAGTTTTGAGGCTGTCCAGTTTTCTACCCCTTGCCACTGCCCACCTCTCACCTTACTGGACTCCTAACTCACTCATCAAAATGGAGGTCAGCGGTCACACCCTCCAGGAACTTTTTCTACTTTTTCTCCTGGTTTCTTTCCACCCTCAACAGCTAGAACTGGGGCAGGCTTATATGTCCTCTCAGCCTCCCTCTGAGCACTTAGGACGCAGTGCTGTAGTTCTCTGATGTCCTTGACTCCTGAAAGACAGGGCCTGTCTCTGTAGACAAAGCAGCCCCTACAAATGTATGCTGAGTGGAGCAGTATTTACTTCAGCCATCAGAATAATATTATTATGCCTAGATAACTGTTTAAGATTTTAGACCTATTTCTACAGTTAATTTAAGGTTTATTCAATTTTAGCCAAATATTTGAACTTGCCATAAAGGGATAGAATTAAATTAAAATGTGTAAAGAGCAGTGGATGGAAATATTTGAACATACTTCAACTTCTATTTGCTGGAAATGAGCTATAGGTAATGACAACTGTAAATTTATTTTACATTATTTTATTTCAGTAGCTACAACTGGATTGAGAGTCCTGCTTCAGGAGTCACTTTCTGCTTCCAGCTACTGTTACTGAAAGAACATAACACTCCATACAGAGTGGGTCAGTTTTTCCAAGCCTATTATCAGATCATTGCATTGTAAACAGTTTTCTAGTGCTTTAAAAATACTCTTAAATGCACCTGAATGCAGATTTATACTACAGAATGAATATTTAACATTTTCAGAATTAGTGATCGGATCTGAAATAGTATACCTGTTCTTCAGCCTTTGGCATTGTTTTAAATTCTCTTAGAAAATATTTCCCTTTAAATGTCTCATCTACTTTATCCTACCTTCTAGCTAAGGGGAGAGTTGTCCATCGAAGTGGAAATTAAATGAAGCAATGAACTAGGAGCGCCCTACAGATTCATACAACACGTAAAAGGAAAATAGGCTTTTGCTTTAATTATCCCTACAATTCAGACAAAAGTAAGATTGTTTGTTTTTTTAATAAAATTGACTTAATCCTTTAAATAGTTCATTATGCCAGAGAAGTAAACTGAATTGTTGAAAGATATGGCAGCAGCTTTTTAAAAAATTGCCCTTATCAAAAGTTTTTATTTGAAGACTGAATTCTTTTTCACACAGTGTTTCATCTCTTTGCTATTTGACTTGCCCAGGCCCTTTTCCATCTGGACTGGAAGGCGGTGCTCTGTGGGATGTTTATGTGAATAAGCTGGTGTCTCCACTATTTCTTCACAGAAGTTAAGAACGGGATGTAGAAAGGTGTTGGCACAGAGAGGAAACCTGCAAACTGGGAAACTCCATATGCAGCATTGTCTGTGCTTCTGGCAGCCCACGCTGAGGATGCCTCGGATGGGTGGTATCTGCTTGTTGTGACAGAGAAGCAAGCAAACGAAAAAACCTGAAGAGGGGTCACTGAAGTAGGACTGAGAAAAAGGTCTCTTTACGCAGGGAATAATTTCTTCAGGCTGTCCGAAGGACTCATTGAACTGATTTTCAAAAAAATCTGTATATTTCAAATGTAAACGATTTTCTTTTCATTAGAATGTGCTAGAGAAAATTTGGTATTCCACTTGATTCGACCTCTAAAAACCTGCTATTCTTCTTTTCATGCTAAAAAAATGACACACTTGTTTGGCACTTTCATCATGCTTTGAGATGCCACCATAGTAAGGGATAAAAGACTTGGATGACAATGTGGGGGCTCCTTGTTCCAAGACTATTAAGTATTAAAACAAGCATGGGGCGCTCCGAGGGGCAACCGGACAGGTGTACGTCCATGAAGCCAGCCCTGCCCGAGAGGCTTTGTGAACTCTGTGCGCTTTAAACAAAGACAGGAAGTGATTCGTTGGATTGCTCTGATGTGGGTGAATGGCCTCCACTACAGGAGTCACTTGAGTTTAAACTGAAAGCTGGGGCACAGTACCAACTTTGAGCAACACCTTTGTATCATCTGCTACTTAAATCAGCTTCAAAACTACAGGTTTTGCCCAGGTGTATGAGAAAGGAAATGGAAAGGATCATTCATCACAGGGAAGAAACAGAAATTAGCCTATTTGTTGGGAAAGGTTATGATATTGGAGAGTTGATTTCATCATGAGACAAATAAATATGAAGTTTTATATAAACAGGGCTCTATTATGCAAAACATATACTATGAATATTACTAAGGCAGCTAACTCACTAACTCATTGATTTTTTTAAAAAGTTAATGCTTCATGATTTTATATTTAAAAAACAAAACAAAACAGATGACACATATCTGGTTCTGTGCTCTGAGATGAATTATAAATTAAGCAGATGAGACCAACAGGCCCAGAATAATTAGTCAATTATTACCTACTATAGAAATACCCAATGGAAGGTAGAACATAAATTTACTGATCTGAATATGCAAGTTTTCAGGTCTAGTGAAATGCATTTTTTTAATAATAAAATATAATGCATAAAAATATACTCAGTTTTTTCTGGCTTCAAATCTCAAAATTTTACAGCCAAAAATACTTAGAAAATGACTTCTACCAGGCATTCAAGTAAACCTCTATCTGATAACAAGCTTCTGAAATCCATCTTTCATAGTCTGGTTGGAATCATCTGTGAGTCCTTTAAATTACATCTTTCACTTTTTCCTGTAAAAACCAGCCCCATCATCAGCACTTTTGATCTCATTAATGGCATTGATTACACAGTATCTTACATTATGGTGGTTTGTATTTCTTCTCCTTTTCTCTTTAAAAAAATCTCTAACAGTCATCAAGAGCTAAATTTTAATTTCTCATATTTCTCCTATAATGTCCAGCATAATATTTTACAATATACTAGATGCTTGATAATTATTAGTTGTGCCTAATTAACCTGTATTTGGCCTACAGAAATGGATCTTGCCAGTTAATACCAGAAATGGAATTTTATTTAAAATAATAAATTTGTTATACCAACAAAATTGACAACCTAGAAGAAATAGATAAATTCTTAAAAACATAAAATCTAGTAAGACTGAATCCTGAAGAAACAGAAAATCTGAACAGACTGATTACTAGCAAGGAGATTGAATCAGTAATCAAAACCCTTCCAACAAACAAAAGTTCAACACCAGATGGTTTCACTGATGAATTCTACCAAACATTCAAAGAAGAGTTAATACCAATCCTTTTCAAACTCTTCCAAAAAATAGAAGAGGAGGGAACACTTCCAAACTCACTTTATGAGGTCATCATTATCCTGATATGTTTGTTAGCTAGTATAATTGAGAGCACAGTTCTGAGACAGAGAAAAGATTGGAGAAACGATGATGCGGCGGGACCACAGGAATAACAAGAATTTTCAGGTTCTACACCAGGAATAGTGGTTTACATTTCTATAGTGCTTTACAATTACAAAATGCTTTCATGTAAATTATCACACTGAATCCTCAAAACAACATGAAATTTAGGAGGGCATGGTGTTAAATTCAGTGAGAGGGAAACAAATAGAGGCTTTGAACGTTTATGAAACTTGTTCAAAGAAGGCAAGTTGTAGACAAAGTATTGTGTAAGACTATTATGGGAGAATGTGTGGGAAAACAGTAGGGAAAAAAATTAGCCTGAGAGGCATAATGATAACTCTAAATAGTCTTCGCCTAAGGTGAAAAGTATACAAGTTATACTTCAAATGAATATAATAAGTGCCTGTAAAAAATTCCCTAACATATTTATATTAACAGTATGACAATCCGTTGAGACTCCAATGACTATCTGCCAGAGAGCCTTTGGACTAATAGCCAGAATGCAAATAAAACTGGTGATATAACTTGCTTTACTATTCTAGGAGTAGAAATAAGACTATAGTTTGTGTTTATTACAAACTCTCTAAATATCACTGGTGGTAATAAATGTGATATTTAAAAACTATGCAAACAGCACCATCAAGCAGGCAATGTAAGCCCTTTGTGCACTCATAGGTGTCTTTTCCCTAATCTTCATGAATTAACTGCTGGCCTGAATGGTTCTCAAACTCTGGCATACAGAAGTCTAACATGAGCTTGTGACACAGATACAGGGCATCTTAAGAGAGATAAATAGAGAAAAGTAAAAGATCTGAGGTGTCTATAGCTCAGAGATTATTTAGGTGGTAGGTTTGGGGTCAGGCTCTAGACTCTGCATTTGTATAACAAGTTCCTCAAGAATTTTACATAATAATATCTATACTAGAATTTTCAAAACTTCTCCAAGCCCTTAGATAATACAGTTTTAGACTGAGACTGCCCACTATGCAATTTTCATTTTACTAAGGGATTCTTTCACGCTGAGAAATCCTCTGGACTTGAAATGCATTGCTACTGGGGAAAATTCAAACCAGGTAATAGGTGTTAAGGGAAATATCTTGGTCAGGGAGGCAAGGCCATCTTTCTCCATATCACGGTCTACTGTGTTTGCAACCAGCTGTGTTTAAGGGCTGCTTTTTACATCCTAGAAAAACACATATATCGGCCATGAGCCTCTTTTAATTTTACAAATACATTTCACAACTTTTTAAAGTACTGAGAACCATCTAGAAAATGGAAGTATTAGACTTTACCAACTATAAAACTCTTCTTTAAATACTTAAAGCTTTTCAGACACTCTTTCAAGCAGTCAAGTCACTTAATTTTCTAAGCCCTGATTTCTACATCTCTGACATAAAGGAATGTGTAAAAAAAGAAAGAAGAGAAAAAGTCACCTGAAATGGCTTTCAACTAACATTCTCTAAATATAGATCTCATTTTAGCTTGAAGTAGAAAACCATACTCTAATAGACTGAAGAAATAACCCTACAACATTATTAAGCCTACAAATATTTTTTCTTTACAAAATATAACCATATCTTTATTCTTTTCCCTGTTGTTTCCAGCCAGAATTCTAGTCAAGTTGTGATGACTATTTATTATTTATATTTAAGGGACTAATAAGTTATTGATAGATAATATACATAATCAATGTTATATAAGATATTTAGATCATTAATTATCCCACTAACCCTCTTATCAAACTATAAAACACATAGTAACCCATTTTTAATTATTTAACAAAATTTATACAGGGACTATTATGTGTTAGGAACTTATTCAAGCTTTTTAAAAATACTAAGTTGTTTAATCTTGATAACAACTTTATGAGGGGGCACTGTTAGGCTCATTTTAGAGATGGGGACCCAAAGAAGGTCAGCGATTACCCCATACTGTAACCAGAAGGTAGCAATGCTGAAATTCCAACCCAGGCCTTTTGACTGCCAAGCCTAGGCCCCAAATCAATGCTGTATGCTGTTTTCCTAGATCAACTACGGAAAACAATACTTTCCAAAAGCTTGCCACAGGTTAATCAGGAGACAGGATGCTGATAAAACAGAGCCTCTTATATGTAATCAGAAAGTCACTTAAAATGTAATTTTAATGTGGGTAGTGCATGCCTTTGTGAATTTACCGAAATGAAGAAAGGCAGTGCTATTTGATTAGACCAGTGGTGGTGCCTGTTGTTTATGGTCATCCTGAGTCTGCTCTTAAAATACATGTTGAGGTCATAAATTTTCTTTGTCACCACTGCTAAACCCCTGATCCAGCCTGCCATCTGGAATACGAACAACTGGCTGCTGTCTAAATGGTCTCCCCATCTCTATCATGATTCTTCAAATCTACTTAACAACTTTTTAGCCACAGTTTTCTTAAAATACTAATCTGATATTGTCTCTTCACTGTTTAAATGTTTTAATGTATTTCTATTTTTCTTAGGATTAAAAAAACCCTGATTTATAAATAGGGTAACCATATAATTTAACATTAAATTGGAGCACTTTTAATAGTAGCAGGGCCATTATTAATCATGTTGCCAGACCAACAAGGTTGCCAAGGGCAACCCAGATGCATGGTCACTCTGCTTGTAAGATATTGAATGAATTAGCTTCTTCAAATGCTCCAACCCTTTCTGATCACCCTTCTCCTACCGGCTTTTTTTCAGTTCCTGTAATATACTGATTTTTCCTACCTCAGAGCTTTTGTACCTAATCACTTGTCTGTTTAAAAAATAATATCCCCAAATCTTTGCCTAACTCACACCTGTTCATGTTTCAAGTTATGCTACAAATATCGCTCTTCAAAAGGACGTCCTCAATCCCCCAAATGAAAACCACCCTCACCTCATTCCTGTTATTTCCTCAAGCAACACCTAAAACTTTTTTCTTAGAAACCTAACAAAGCAACTGTTGCTTTTTTTTTTTTTTTAGCTCATTTTCACCTAAAATAAACCCCTCCTCATGGTTCATTAACTTAGTTACACATTTGTATCCCAGGAGCTCTTTCCAAAATAAGGATAAAAAAAACTATCTTTATTTAAATCAAAGTGCTGACACGTTACTTCCTGATTTGGCAAAGGGAGAGGAAACACGCATGCACATGCCTGCGTGCACAAATACTCAAGAGAGGTCACTAGGTTTGCACACCTTCTTAACCTCATGAAACTTCCTCTGCACACTTTAAACTCCTAGGGCATGAAAAAATGAAGGTAAAACAATTCATTATCTTGTACATGTAAAATGTTTAGAAAAAAAATTCATTTTAACATTAAAACCCACAAACAAGAAGAAAAAATATTTGTAAAAATTAACCACCTTCACTTTCTTTCCTTAATATGGCCTCTTCTCCAGAAAATAAACAATAAGCATCTTGCTACTGAATTTTTTTATAGTAAAAAGGCCTACAGAGCATGTTTCCTACAGATCTGAGGTTCAGACTTTTATTAAACAAAAAATTTCATCTATTCTCTTAAGTTGTTTATATTACAAAGCCACCCCCATATCAGAATTAATCTGAATGTGGTAAAAGATGATGAAAGCAAACACAGGTTGTGATCATTCTAAAAGGTGAAGTTTTGCCAGCTGCTATCAGTTAAATAAGTGACAAAGATTAGAAGCTAAATCCCTAAAGTGATGCAAACAAATATTACTGACACGTGCAGTGCAAACTTCTTAGCAAAAAGTCATGAGGCTACACAGGTTGAGAAGGAGATTGCCTTACCTAAAAAGTTTCATATGGAAAGACATCAGGAATAGTAAACTTTGGGAACCATACTCTCAAAGCAGAAAACCTTCTTCAAGTTATACCTAGACTTGGATTTAAAATGTTCCCTTCAACCAAATAGTCAAGGCTTTATTGTAAAGCTTACACTTAAAGACCTCTGCTTTTAGCAGGTTAGACATTTCTAATACATTATGAATCCTTGGATTTAACCATTGGATCCCAGAGGAAACAACTGGAATGTAGGAAATTGTGGACACCAGATTAATGTTCATAAAGCTTAAAACTGGCAAAAGACAGAATATTCAGAACTAAGAATGAACCTGTCTTTTCCTTTTGTGGATGGTTTCCTTTGCTGTGCAAAAACTTTTTAGTCTGATGTAGCCCCATTTGTTTAATTTTCTTTTGCCTCCATTGCTCGAGGAAATAGATGAGAAAAAAATATTGCTACAAGAAATGTCTGAGATTTTACTGCCTATATTTTCTCTAGGACTTTCTTGTCTTTAATTCATTTTGAGTTTTTCTTGTGTATGGTGTAAAGAAGTGGTTTAGTTTCATTTCTTTGTGTTTATCTGCCCAATTTTCCTGACACCATTTACCGAATAGACTGTCTTTATCCCATTGTATTTTCTTGCCTCATTTGTCAAATATTAATTTACCATAAAGGTGTGAGTTTATTTCTGGGCTCTCTACTCCAGTAGTTCCATTGATCTATATGTCTGCTTTTATGCCAGTAACAATGGGAGGACATATTTGCCAATGATGCAACTGATAACAGTTAATATCCAAAATTTATAAAGAACTCAACACCAAAACCCCCAAAGAATCCAATTAAAAAATGGGCAAAGGGCCTGAATAGCAACTTCTCCAAAAAGGGTATACAGATGGCCAGTAGACATATGAAAAGATGTCCATGTCACTAATGATCAGAGAAATTCATATTAAAGCCACAGTGAGTTATTACCTCATATCTGTCAGAATGGCTATCATCAATAAATCAACACAGCAAGTGTTGGTGAGGATCTGGAGAAAAGGGAATCCTCACGCACTGTTGGTAAGAATGTAGATTGGTGCAGCCACTGTGGAAAATAGTATGGAGTTTCCTCAAAGAGCTAAAAAATGAAATTGCCTTATGACTGACCCACCAATCTTACTTCTGGGATTATATCCAAAGAAACTCGAAACACTGAGACAAAAGTATACAACCACCCCTATGTTCATTGCAGAGCTATTTACAACAGCCAAGAATTGAAAGCAACCCAAGTTCCCATCATTAGAAGAGTGAATAAAACGCTATGGTAAATTTACCCGGTGGAACACTACTCAGCAGTTAAACACACACACACACACACACACACACACACACACACACACACACACACAAAGAACTCTTAGCATTTGCAAAAGCATGGTATCATCTAAATTAGGCAGTCAGAGAAAGACAATACAATATGACTTCACTCATATGAGGAATCTAATGAAAAAAAATAAAAATAGAAACAGACTCAAAGATACAGAAAACAGACTGACAGCTGGGGGCTGGGTGAAATAGGTGAAAAAATTAAGCAAAACAAAACAACTCATAGGCACAGACAATAGTATGGTGATAACTAGAGGGAAAAGGGGGTGGGAGCAGGTAAAAGAAGGTCAGTGGGGGCTAAATAGTGATGAAGGAGACTTGACTTTGAGAGGTGAACACACGATACAATAAACAGATGATGAATTATAAAATCGTGCACGCGAAACCCATGTGATTTTATTAACCAATGTAATCCCAATAAATTTAATAAAAATATTTTTTTTAAAAAAGAATAAACCTATCTGTAACTTGTTCCACTAAATGTTTTGTAACATTTTAACATTTGTGTCTTTTAACAATAAAGTTATTACAAACTCTAAATACTACAAGAAAGACAGAATGATCACTGCATTTCCTTCATTTTTTAGTAAGCAGTAAATTAGGTTAATACTATAATTAACTTGAACTTTATTTCCTGGCTTAAAGAGTCGGCACCATCACCTCCATAAGGCTCCATGACATGTCCGTTCACAGTTATTACTGCTCCAGAAAAACCAACCCACATTTTCTCCTTGGACATAAACAAGTTGATTATAATAAAATTGATCCTTATCAAGTTTAAGTTGTTATTCATGGTATTCTTTAATTGTACTAATATATTTCATATAGCTTTTAGCATAGTGTTTACACACAATAAGGAGGCCATAAATATTAGAGTTATTATTGGCCTTTAAATAAATTATTGTTCCATTATTATAATGAAAGTAAACAGCCATTTGGTACATAATTTATATTATATGTTGAGATACAGCTTATGAGTTCTCTCTGTATCAGACACATGTGTACAAATTACAGTTCAATAATTTATTCCATACCACATGGTTCCACATTATAAAATATTATTTAATTATGTAATATATTGCTAGAGCATTCAGCATTTATTTTTACGTCTATTTGGAAATCATTTTTCAATTGTTTGCTTATGTAACAACTTTCAGCCAAACAATTCTTTCAGCTTTAAGGCACTATCTCACCATGTGTGTGCCTGGGAATTTACTTTCATCTGAGACCTGCCTTAGTATGCCTCAGTGACCTAATTCTGAACCAGTAGGATCTGACATTACTGGATTTCTAATGTGGACCAAAGAAAAATTATGCCTCTCTAAAAGGAGATATGCATTATAAAGTTCTGTCATATAAAAGGAAATCTCTTCTAAATAAAAGCTCAAGAAAGGAAAAAAAGGGAATTTTTCTTTGATCATTCTTATCTGTTGGAAAGAATTATGCTTCTGAAAAAATGACACCCACACATTCAGTCTGGTAAAAGGGTTTGTAACAGAATATCTAGACTAAAAATATTTGTTTGGGGATCATATTAATCTTTTTGACACTATAACAAAGAATTGTGAAGGGATACATACACAGCATAAGACCAGCTCTACAAAAACAGTATCATTAAAAATCGTATGCCAAGATGATCAAGTGTGCTAATGTCAAAAGAAACAAAACATTACTTCTTCTAGAAAAAGCTGAGTGAGGTAGGAAGGGCATAATCACTTTGTGATAGATAATATGTATAAAAGAAACTTAGGAAAGCTTTTTTTTCATCCATTTAGTATGTATTTATTGCATGCCTCACATATGCAAGGTATAAAGTTTTTTAATTTTATTTTCAAATTACAGTTGACATTCAATATTATTTTATATTAAAAGCATAGTTTTAACAGCAATGCTACCTTTGCTTTATTTTTATAACCTTGTGGGCATTAATTCATTCATCAAACAACTGAGTGCCACTGTGTGTCAGGCAGTGCAGAAAAAGGTAGGGTAGGACTTCTGTGGCCACCATGGCATAAACAGATACTTCCCAGAAAGGACACTGAAATGGCCAGTAAACATGCAAACTTGTTTAACTTCATTAGATAGCAAGAAAGTGTGCATACATCACTCTACTAGATGGTTTAAATTTTTAAAAAGAAACAAAACCACATCTTTGTGTGTATGTGCAGTAAATTGGAACTCTGACACTACTGGTAAGGATGCAAATTGTTACAACTTTTTAACAAATGTGTTTGGCAGTAATCACTGAAGCAGAGAATGCACATATGCACATCCTATAACTCTACAAAGTACAAATGTACTCCTGCAGGTGTGTGAGAGAGACAGAGATGCCTGCATATATTCACCAAAAGATGTATACAAGAATTGCTAGAGCACTATTATTGTACTAAAGAGTCTCAAGTTCTTTCACTTTTCAACCTATTTATACATCTCATTTTTCATTTCTTTTAATCATTGCTTTACCCATGTCATCCCCCTGCTCAAAAATGATCACTGACCCCGCCTTAGCCAAACATAAAATGACTTCCATTAATTTCGTCAAGATCTTAACTTCATGCATTATCTACCTTGAATCACCTATATATATAACTCAACAATAGGTAGTATTAGGTGATGGTTAAGGGCATAGACCCAAGAACTCTCAACATCATTAGTCATCAGGGAAGTGCAACTCAAAACCACGATGAGATATCATCTTACACCTGTTAGAATGACTATCACCAAGAATATAAGAGATAACAAATGTTGCTGAGGATGCGGAGAAAAGGGAACCTTTGGGCGCCATTCATGGAGCTGGTAAATTGCTGCAGCCACTATGGAAAACAATATGGACATTCCTCAAAAAATTAAAAATGGAACTACCATATGATCCAGCAACCCATTTCTGGGTGCATATCCAAAGAAATTAAAATAGGATATCAAAGAGCTATCTGAACTCCCATGTTCATTGCAGTACTATTCCCAATAGCCAAGACATGGAAACAATCTAAGTGTCCATCAACGAGTGACTGGATAAGGGATGATGCAGCACATACATACAATGAAATATCATTCAGCCATGGAAAAGAAAACCCTGCCATTCGGGACAGCGTGGGTGAACCTGGAGAGTGCTATACTGCTAAGTGAAAGAAGCCAGAGAAAGACAAATCCTGCATGGTGTACTTATATAAGGGACAAAAACACGTCAAATCCATAGAAACAGAGAATGGAAAATGGATTGTTTGATATGACTAACATTTATATTAATCAATGATTTCTTTTCTGAATATTATTTCATATGGTAAATTCATTGTTCCCTTTACTTAAATGGGATATATTATGTGGGTAAAATATCAAATGACCTAATTTTACATAAAAATACCTTAAAATGTATTTTAATGTAATATATTTTTCTAGCTATTCTGTGCTGGGTTTTATCCTAATTATAATATAAAAAGATAACTATTTCCCTATAAAGTGAGCAGCACAGTCAATTGCTTATTTAATCTTATGAGTTGGAGACTTACTCTTATACCTTTACAGCAATATGGAATTGTTAAAACAGATAATGAATAATGTCTATTCTTTGGGGCATTTTTTTTATGTGAAGATAATATAGAATCACCCAAGATACTGATTATAAAAGGAGTGATAAGCTTCTTTTTTTTAGAAAGATTTATTTATTTTCAGAGAGAAGAGAAGAGAGGGAGAAAGAGAAGGAAAGAAACATTGACAATCAGTTGCCTCTTGCACAGGCCCTCACGGGGGACCGACCTGCAGCCCAGGCCTGTGCCCTGGCCTGGAATTAAACCAGTGACCTTTAGCTTTGTGGGATGATGGTCAACCAAGTGAGCCACACCGATCAGGGCGATAAGCGCCTTCTCAAGAACACTGTTAACCACTAAAACAGAGGGAAGCTGAAAGGCACTGTCCATAAAGCCACTGGACTGTGATGTGACCAGGATAATTCACAGGGTTGAGATGATCAGGCACCAAATCCACCCACATTTCAGCTGCCCATTCCAGCTTTGTGATACTTTCACAGGAAGTGGAAAGAACAACATTTTAGAAATTAATGGAGAAGTTTCTATTCCTATCTGTAGTATCACACTATAATCTACTAAAAATATAATGGCAGGTATTCTACCAAAGGGCAACTTTCTTAAACTTGCTGTAAAGAGCTCCAAGCAACAAACTTTATGAGTTTTTCCTTAAACTTCTCAGAAAGTCTCCCAGCTGGGGCTACTGTTAATTATTCCAAGCAGCTCTCCTGATGAGAACTTCAAAGAGTTTTCCCGACTGCTCCTTAGTGCTCTAGGAAGCTTCTAACTCTGTCTCATCACCAAACCACTTATAAAACTTGGAACCATTGAAAACATCTTTCATCTCTTCTGTTCCTCTGCGGTTGATCATGTTTTTGTTCAATTCCATGTTCGGTCCAGTGCCATTTTCCACAAATCTGCTTTGCAGACCAGCATGTGATTTTAGGCAGTTTTACAAGTATTCAAGTTCAATAACAAAAAATATATATCAGGGTGAGGGCAAACACACATCTTCAGATCCAATTTGAGAATTTATATAAACAGAATTTGAAACATTGTATTATAGATGAGTTTTTTCTTACAGGCTAGAAGAAACAATGTAGAGAAATACAATTGTTTCAACCTATTATCACTAGATTGCACAGATTTTGAAACTTAAACAGTAAGTCTTTCCTTGTGATAAAGATGCAAAGAGAAGGACTAGGATATAACAGGGATGGCCTTCAAGGACTGCCCAACTGGCACCTCAAAAACTCTTTCATTTACATCATAATGCCTAAAATTCTGAGCTCAAGGTCTATACATTCCTGTACTCCATCAGAGAAAGTTAACAGAATGGCTGTAATTTGCAACACACGACTGTAAGAGCAGGAAGGGTGGCGGAGCTATCAAGTTCAATGTAATCCTAAACCACTTTTAAGAAACCTATACATTTGTGGCGGGAGAAGAACATCAAAGAATAAATACTCACCACAGCATATGAAAAGTACAGTGAAAGTGAGAGATATAAAAGTCTCCTGGCAACAGAGATAAGAGGATCATGCCCTTGGTAGATCTGAAGGGTATCTGGGAGTGGAGGATTTTTGAGGATACTCAGAAACATGCCAGTTCGAGAATAGATGTGGGGGTGAGAGCAGGGTCAGAACACAAGGTAAAAAGAAAAGAGGGAATAAAGGCAGAAAGGCATGGTGATAAGCAAGGGGAGGGGTTTCATGTTACTACAGTCTAGGGTCTGAAAGAGAAAATTGAAGAAAAAGAAAAAGAAAAAGGTTTCAAAGGTCCATTTTTACTTCTTTAATAAATTTAGATTGTATCCTGAGGACAGTGTAATGTTAGCGAAGGGCCTTAAGCAAAGGAAAAATAAATAAATAAAAGACAACCCTGAAAGTGGTAGGCAAGCCTAGTTGCAAATGGTTGAGACTGAGTGGAGGGAAAGTTTACTCCAGAAGCTACTGTGCTAGTCAAGGTGAAAATGATAAAAGCTTGGGAATCGTTCAGGCATTATCTCCAGGTAAAGTTCAGATAGGCCAGAGTGGGGCAAACTTATTATTCAAATATCTACTTGTATAAGACTTTAAAGACATTCTTTCCTAAAGACAAATGCTGTAGAGAAATAAGCAAATGAAAAAGAAGAATACCAGGCAGCTATGATTATTGAAGCAAAAAAAAAAAAGAGGAAGAGATAGTAAGACACTGCCTATTTTGAAGTTTTCCTGAAAATCAGCTCTGGAGCTCACTTTAAAATAAATCTCAATTAATATTTTATAGGGAGATTCTACTTCAAGATGTCAGTTTAGGAAGGGCCTGAACTCACCTCCTCCTACAGACACACCAAATCTATACTTACATATGAAACAATTTCCTCTGGAAAAACAAAGAAACAACCCCCCCCGCCACAGCACCCAGAAATGGCAGAGTGACCCCTTCACATCAGGAAATGAAAGGGGAATGACACAGAGGTTGGTAGGGAAAGCCCAGACGCATTTTTTGCCATAAACCCCATCCCTGGCACGGTGACTCACCATCAAGAGCTCAAATCTCTGGCCGCCTCCCTGAGCAGCAAAGGGTTTGTTCTCTACCTTGGGCACCCCAACTACTAAAACTGGCACCTGGGAGACCAGCCCCCACACCATCTGGCTTTGAAGACCAAAAAGGATCATATTCTTGAAACCCAAAGGGCTCCGCAAACTGAGAAACAGCTCCTAAAGGGCTCACGAGCAGACTCGCCTGCCCAGGTCCTAGCACAGAGGCAGCCCTGTGAAAAGTGCTCCGATTTTAAGTGAAAGAGACACATTGACTACTTTTGAAGTGTTGGTGTGAGGGGCAGGGCCTGCTGGGATACTGTCCAGGCACGGGGGCAATGGTGCCATCCCCCTGCTCCCTCTCTGCCTCACTACAGTTGGTAGGCACAGCCTGTTTCACTTCTGGTGGTGTCATCTTTATGCTTCCGCAGGTAGACGCCATCCTCCGCACTCTCCTTCTGCCTGTGGAAGCTGAGAAACCCCATCTTTCTCTTTTTTCTTTTCCTTTTCTTCTTCTTTATTCTTTTAAAATGTTTTCCTTTTTTTGGCACCCAGAGGGTGACATCTTTGCACTCTCCCTCTGCCTCAGTCCAGAGCACCACTATCTCCTGGAGGAGAATGTTTACACACATCTGGTGCCCTGATTTTACATCTGGTGACTCGATTTTTGGAACTGCTATGCGGGATACGCCCCTTGATTGCTCGGCTCTGGAGGCCAGGCAGGCTTGTGTTCCCGGGTCCCACAGGACTGTAACAATCCAAGAGATAGTTCTTAGCGGACGGCCACCCTCAGGGCACTGCATGGAGAGTGGACAGAAACAGGTCTGTAGTCTTCCTGAGCAAGAGGCCTGACGGCTTGTCCAGGAGCTGTGGCCTGAGGGGCAAGGAGCCTTCTCGCTCCGCACACTTCTAGAGGCCTCTGGAAGGGCTCTCGGGGAACAGAGGCCAGAGGATGCAATCTCAGCCTCCCCCTCAGCCTTGCTCTAGCTCCCCAGTGTCCTCCAGAAAGGAGCTTTTACCCTTGCCTGGTGTTCTGATTTTAGTGGCTACTGCCAGAGAATACCTGTCCATTGCCTGGTTCTAATGGCCCGAGGGGCATCTGCTTCAGGTTCTGCAAAACCAGTGGAGAACAAGTTCCTAAACAGCCACCACACCCAGGGCACAGAGGAGGCAACAGACCCAGGAGTTCAGTCTTCCTGTGAAAGAAGCCTATTAGCTTATCATCATAGCTGCAGCCTGAGGGGCAGGCTTCTAATTCAACACATATGTAGGGGCTGATGGTAAACCTTTCCTGAGACATTGGAGGGCAGGTACGACCTTTCCGTTCTCCCTCTCAGTTCTCCAGAGCACAGCATCTCTCAGAATGGAAGGCACATGTGTTGGTACCCCAGTTTTTACATCTGGTGCCCTGGTTTTGGTGGCTGCTTTTGCAGGGGATGCCGGTGGCCAAGAGGCTTGTGTTTCTGGGTCCTCTGGGCCTGTAACAATTGGAGTGACAGTTCTTGGCAGGTTACCACCACCAGGGCTGTACACAGAGAGCCATCTGAAACATACCCCGGCCCTTCTATGAAAGAGGCCGACTTGCTTGTCCTGAAGGTTCAGCCTTAGGGGCAGGCCTCAGGTTAGGGACACATCTAGAGGCGAAGGGAGCTGAAGTGTCCATCAGTAGATGAGTGGATAAAACAACTATGGGGCATTTACACAACGGAGTACTACTTGGCCATCAAAAAAAAAATTTTATCCTATGTGACAGCATGGATGGACCTAGGGAATATTATATTAAGTGAAATAAGCCAGTCAGAGAAAGACAAATACCACATGATTTCATTCATATGTGGAATCTAATGACCAAACTGAATGAACAAGTGAATCAGAGACAGACTCATAGCTGGAGGGCAGGCTGACAGCTGGGGGGTGGGGGGAGGTTAGTCCCTGGAGAGACTGAGCAAAAAGGCAAAAGCACTCATGGACAACAGCAGGGGGGGGGGAGAGAAGGGATAAATGGACTAAATGGTAATGGGGAAAAATATAATAAAGATTACTTTAAAAAATATGGAAGCTAAGGGAGTGCTCTCAGGGAACACGGGCCAGAAATTTGTTCTTTGTGCTCTCCCTCTGCCTCGCTAAAGCTCTGCAGCATCTCCCAAAAAGGAATTTAGACACTCACCTGGATTTCACAACTGCTACCCAGGGAAAACCTTTATAGCTCACCTGGCTCTGGTGGCCAGGACTTACACAGCTGTCCCAGAGGACTGTATATATTTGAATGTCTTAAAAGCTGCTACCTGAGGATCTGGCTTCCAATCAGCCTGAATCCAGGTACTGACTGAGATACTAAGATTCCACCCTAGGCTCTGGGATACTCACAGGCCTTGGCACATCCTGTATTAAAAATAAAATAGGATGCTTGGAGTCACAAATGTTTTAGTGACAACTAAGAGCTTGGGCAGGGTTGAATGACAGATTTCATCTCATATACTAAGCCAACCTTTCAAAACTGGGAAAAGTGGCTCTTTCATCTAAAGCAGGAAACAAACACAAAAATTAATAAAGGACTTTGTCCCAAATAAAAAAATAAGCAAGATAATACCTCTTAAAACAAACAAACAATGAAATAGAGACAAGCCCTGGCTGCGTAGCTCATCGGTTAGAGCAAGGTTGTGATTTCAATCACCCCCCGGTCAGGGCACACACAAAAATCAGCCAGTGAATGCACAAATAAGGGGGACAACAAGCCAGTATTTTTCTCTTTCTCTCTCTTCCTTCCTCTCTCGATAAAATCAGTTTAAAAAATTTAAATTAAAAAAAATCAGAAATAAATAATTTATTCAATAAAGAGTTCAAAGTAACGGTCATAAGTATGCTCACCAAACTTGGGAGAAGAATGGATGACCACAATTAAAACTTCCACAAAGAGAAAATATGAGAAGATAACAAACATAAGTTACAAGAAACAGAATGGCAAAGCTGAAGAATATAATAAACTGAACTGAAAAAAAGTTGTAGGGGTGTTCAACAGCAGATTAGATGGAGCAAAGGAAAGGACCAGTGAACTTGTAGATATGGCAGAATAACTCAGCCAATCAAAGTAGCAAAAACAAAAAAAGTGAAAATAGTTTATGGGACTTATGGGAAAATATAATACAAACTAAGATTTGCATTATAAAATTCACAGAAGGAAAAGAGAAAATGACAGGAAGTTTGTATGAAGAAATAATGATGAAAACTTTCCTAACTCAGGGAAAGAAATAAGCATCCAGATCCAGGAAGCCCAGAAAGTTCCAAAAACGATGGCGCCAAAGAGACCTACACCAAGACACATTATAAGTACAATCTGGAAAGCTAAGGACAAGGATAGAATTTCAGAAGCAAAGAGAAAGAAACAACTGGTTATGTATTAGGGAATCTCCATAAGACCATGGATAGATTCTTTAGCAAAAACCGTGCAGCCTATAGGGAGTGACATGATATAGCCAATGTGCTGAAAACACAAAACATAACAAAACAATACATTCCAACCAAGAGTACTTCACCTGGCAAAATTATCATTCAGAATTGGAGAAATAGTTTTTCAGAAAAGAGTTCATTGCCACTAAGTTAGCCATACAAGAAATGTTTAAGGGACTTCCTTGAGCTGAAAAGAAAGGATGCTAATTAGGAATAAGGAAACATATGAAAGTGTAAATCTCACTAGTAAGATAAATATATAGTAACGGATAATCACTTATAAAACTAATATGAAGGTTTAAAGATAAATATAGTAAAAATAATTGTACCTACAATTATTAGTTAAGGGATAAAAACATAAGATATAAAATTTGACATCAAAAACATAAAACGATGTGGGGGAGAGTAAAAATATAGAGCTTTAGAATGTGTTCAGAGTTGAATTGCTATAAATTTAAAACAACTGTTATATGTAAGCCTCATGGTAACCACAAAGCAAAATCTGTAGTAGTTACAAAAAAGATAATGAGAAAGGAATTTAAACATGCCACTAAATAAAACAATCAAACCACAATGGAAGAGAGCAAGAAAAGAGGAAAGAAGCAGACAAATTACGAAACAGTGAGAAAACAATTTTAAAAAATGACAATAAGTGTACACCAATCAATAATTACTTTAAAAGTGAAAACACTCAGTTTTCATTCAGTTTTCAGTTATGTTCTACTCAAAGAACATAAAGTGGCTGAACAGATTTAAAAAATTAAAACAAGGCCCA
Source organism: Pteronotus mesoamericanus (assembly GCF_021234165.1). NCBI lineage: Eukaryota > Metazoa > Chordata > Mammalia > Chiroptera > Mormoopidae > Pteronotus > Pteronotus mesoamericanus. Next base: position 11,447,296 of record NW_026555310.1, read on the forward strand.
TTTACATACTGCCCACAAAAGACTCACTTCAGACATAAGGCCACACACAGACTGAAAATGAGGGGATGGAAAGAAATATTCCATGCAAATTTAAACCAAAAGAAAGCTGAGGCAATGCATAATGATAAAGTGGCCAATCTTACAAGAGGATATAACATTTGTAAATATCTGTGCATCCAACATAGGTGTATGTAAATATATAAAGCAAACATTTACAGACATAAAAGGGGTAATAGGGAGCAATAAAATAATAGTAGGGGACTTAGTACCCTACTTACATAAATGGATAGATCATCCAGACAGAAAATCAGTAAGAAAACATCAGCCTTAAACAACAAATAAGTCTAGATGGACTTAACAGGCATCTGCAGAACATTCCATCCAAAAGCAACAGAATAAAATTGGGACTGTATTAAGCCAAAAGCTTCTGCACAGCAAGGAAAACATCAACAAAATGTATAGGTAGAAAATACTTTCAAGCCATATATCTGATTAGCGACTAATACTCAAAATATAAAGAAATCATACAACTCAATAGCCAAAAAGCACACAATCCAGTTAAAAAATGGGCAGAGGACCCGAATACATATTTTTCCAGAGAAGATATATAGATGGCCAACAGGTACATGAAAAGAAGCTCAAAATCACTATCAGGGAAATGCAAATCAAAACCACAGTGAAATATCATTTCATACCTGTTAGAATGGCAATTATCAAAAAGGGGAAAACATAATAAATGTTGGACAGGATGGAGAAAAGGGAACACTTGTGAATTCTTGGTGAGAATGTAAATTGGTATAATCTCTATGGAAAACAATATGGAGTTCCCTCTGAAAATTAAAAACAGAATGACTATATTATCTAGCAATTCCATTTCTGGTTATATATTCAAAGAAAACAAAAATACTAACTTAAAAAGATATATGTACCCTTATCTTCATTGCTGCATTATTTATAATAGCCAAGACATGGAGATAACCCAAATGTGCATCAGCAGATGACTAAAGAAAGAAAATGTGTTATATATACACAATGGAGTATTATCCAACCACAAAGAAGAATGAAATCTTGGCATATGCAACAACATGAATGGACCTTGAGGGCATTATGTTAAGTCAAAGAAGTCTTGACAGAGAAAGAAAATAATGTATTTTCTCACTTAGATGTGGAATTGAACAAAATAAAACAAACAAATAACAAAAACAAGCTCATAGATACAGAGAACAGATTGGTGGTTGACGGAGGCAGGGGGTGGGGGGTTGAGTGAAGTGGGTGCAGGGTGTCAAAAGGCGCAAACTTCAGTAAAAAACAAATCATGGGTTGTCGTGTACAGCATGGTGGCTATAGTTAGTAATACTGTACTGCGTATTTGAAAGTTGCTAAGAGAGTAGATCTTAAAACTTCTAATCATGAGAAAATAAATTCTGTAAAAAGAGACTTATTGTGGTGATCATTTCACAATATATACAAGTTCCAAATCATTATGTTCTACACCTGAAACTAATATAATGCTGTATGTAATTATACTTGAATAAAATGTCACATAAATAAAATAAAATAATGTTATAAGTATTCTGATGTGATTTTGTAGCACAGAACAATGCGGAGAGTAGGAACTACAGCCCGAGCCTCTGCCAGAAATGCCACCTGCAGTTGTGCGGTGCATAACCTGCACAAGCAGATGCGTGGCCCCGTGTCCTTTCTCAGAAGTTTAGCGCTCAAAAAGACAAACAAAGTTCATCTCTTATAAATAAAAATAAGTAAAATGGTGCTTAACACAATAAAACTCAATGGTGTAAACACCTTTCCAGACTCTTTTGTAAACTAAAATAAAATTGTATTTATTAACAATGGAAATTCAGTGGAGTGGGAGAACACTATGAATATCAAGATGGAAAATCTAGGAACTAGCTATTGTTGCACATGTAGTTACAGACAAACAAAACTCCTGAAAATAACAGAAGTTGAGAAAACTTTGAGAGATAACCCACTACACACTCAAGGCCAAGGCCCAAGTTCAAAGTCTGCGCCCCTTCCTGAAACTATGATGCTGTCTTACATCCACAGATTCTACTATTTTATAAACTAACCTGTCCCGATTTCTCAAAAAGAATTGAATTACTGCTTGGAGAACAAGAAAACTAGGTTAAACCTGTAGTGTCATTCCACTAAGACAAGATGGTGATGCCCATTTATGTTTGAAACAACTGAAGAAGCAATAGCCTATTTGCCCCATGGGCAGAAATCAGCACCTCTACACTATGAATTACCTGAGGGCAGACGATGGATCTTACTGGTCCTTCATAGCACAAAGTATGCCAACTGGCACCGACAGGAAATTAGTAAATACTTGTTGAGTAACTAAGTTAAATCATGAGTGTATAAAGTTTTCCCCCACAGCCCTTTTTGAACCCAACTGTCCATATGAATATGTGAAAATTGTACGACTTAAAACTTCCTACACTTGCTCATCCAAACTGCAGTATCTATGGAAATGGGAATCATTGAAAGCTGGGAGAAGGTGACCTGGCCCCGCCAAGGAAGGAAAACACCCACCTCTCTCTTGTCTCAGTGCTCCAGAGAACCATCTACTTGCATAAGCTGGAGGGGACACAGCAGGCTCACAATGGTGGGTTCGAAGAACCTGCCCTGTGCCAGCGCTTCGTGTACACAGTAACTGTGAACAGAAACTGAGGCACAGCTGGCTTGCTCAAGGCCACACAGTCTCAAGAGGCAGAAGATGAACTTCAGCCAGCTCTCCTCAATTTCAGTCTTCATGCTCTTCCCACTACACCACAGTAATTTTCAAAGCACATTACATATGCAATTATATAATGATAACTATATCATGATGTTAAAACTACAGTCAATTTAAGTAACATTTAACCATGATTATAAATCTCATTACAATGTGATTCTTTACTTGCATTAACACGATTGCTTTTAGTTCTTCCTTAAGTCTTTCAATCAGTCAATGTTGTTTGAATAGCTAAAGTACACTTTTAAAATGTAAAATGATGATTTTTTTTAAAAAGAGTTCAGTGATGTGTTTGAATTAAACAGCAATTTGTCAAAAAATGAATGGCCCACCAGACTTACAAGCGATCTACAAAACTTGTAAATGTTTTTTATGTACACACAAATTGGCACGGCTGCTCTGTGAGGTAGTAAGGTCTACTGTGCATCAGGCACATACAGACAAAACACATTGTAGATCTGCTTCAACAGCATTCCTGAATGTTCAGCTCCAATCTATTTAAATTTTTAGTGTTAACAGCTGTAAAGGAACTGTACAGAGCCTTAGGCAAATAAACTTGATAACCAGCAAAGATTTTTACTATAGCAATGCAGAGAGTAATGACATAAAATGTGGAAGATAGAAGCTTCCAGAAGAAAAAAGAAGTGTAGTTGGCAGTGTGAAGTAGTTAAGATATTTTTGTTGAGACATTACATTTGTAAAGTTCTTCCTGCTACTACTTTCTAGAAAGTGCTACCCTGACATTGTTCAGTGTGGGAACTATTTCTAAAATAAATGAAAAGCCCTTGTGTGCTACATTTCATCATGACTTCAAGCTAAATAAACAGAAGAGATTTTAATATATACACCAATAAAAAGCCTGCTTTCTGCTCCAAACTGGTCTTGTCATAGACTGCACAGACCTCCACCCTCATTCCCTGGTCTCCAGAAGCTGAGAGAAGCTTGGACTCTCCTGCCACACAGCCTTGGCTAGGAGCTGGGGGAGGGGCAAGGAGAAGAAAGTGTGAACTGAGACCCATGGATGACTATCCACCCTTCTATTCACTTTCCCACTCTGGGGTTATGATTGCATGGCCTGCTATCGGCATCACGGAAATGGTAATAGAGACAGGGTTATGACAGCAGCAGTGAACTTTGATTCTCCACTCCCTCCCACCTGCCCCTCAGGCATCTCATACGATGGTAACCACAGTAATGGTGTTGCCCTCTTAGAGAATTGGACCTAAGCCTCTGATAGTATCAAGGATCTTCTGTGGTTCTTTTTGAGTCTGGAAGTGGTGAAAAACGGCTTTTATTTGGATGTACACTCTGGTGAATTCCTGTTCTAAGTAAACTTCTGTGATGTTTCAAAATGCCTTGGAAATTATCTTCTGCCTGTTCAGTCTCCAGTGATACTTTAGCACCTAATGGTGTAACTCAAATATCACAACTGATTTCTTTTCTGAAGCTACACACCTAACTATTTTAATGAATGTGTAAATATCTGGAAAGTGATAAACATGGTTGCTAATGGAATTGACTCCAAGATTGAATTTGCCTTGTATTATGTGAGAAATATGACATAGCTATACTTAGTGACTATGATTTTTTTCTTTTATAATTCTTGCATTTATTTGATACATTTCAGTAGAATGCAGCATGTTTAAAATATTATTTTGGGAGCTGTTAGCTTTTGTTAAACTTTGACAAAATTATTATATCTCGTATTTTCATTAGAATTAGCAAAATCTCTTTAATCAATAGAACCACATCTTTAATAACATATCTACTTTCTCCTTCAACTGAATGATTTAAGAAAATTTTTTATTTAATAAGAACAATTCAGAACCTGTGGTAATGTGTGCTATAAGCAATTAACTTGCCAAAATATTTTTAGCATATCTTGATTGTAATAAAAAATGAACTAATAGTTTCTTTTTTATTTCAGTCACATATCACTGAATTCAAAGCACTAAGTAATGTGTCAGACTGTGGCAGGTAGGTCATATGAGTAGTTTCATAATATATGAACTATTGGTGCACTTTATACTGCTAACAAATTAATTTGTTGCACCAGGTTTAAATCAGCATGGCCATTTTAAATTCTAATGCATACAAAACAAATTATTGAGCACAAGAAATGGAAAAGACATTACTCTATTTTAAAACTGTTTTTCTCCTTCTGCATATTTTAAATTAATTAATATATTTCTTATCAGTTTCCTATTACTATAAAATGTGTAAAATTGGTAGCACAGTGGCAGAGGAGCTAAAATAACTGACAAGCATCAAATATTTCTAACTTTAATTGGTATATCTGGATCTTTTATACACATATGCACAAGTACAAACATGCTACTCATTTAAATATGTATATATTAAATAAAGTTACACAAATATCTATTTACTTTAAAAAGCTTACAGTATCATGGAATGACTAAATATGTGAGATTTATTTCTAATAATCTCCCTTCCAAAATATTTCATGCTATTTAAGACAATATTCCAGGAATATACATATCATCTAACATATTTTTTAACAGCAAATGTTGTCACATGACTCTATTTTAGAACTATAACAAAAATATGCATATTACCAGTATACTCTGGCATAAAATCTACATTGATAAATTCTATCAAAGAGGCAAATTTCAACCTCTCATTATTTGCTAATATATACACATCAAGGTGAAATAATACTATTGTGACAGCTAGTTATAAATCATAATTTAGATTTTCATGGTTGATATCTTTGATTTTATCTTATATCATTTCAATGAGGTTATTTTGGACATATATTAGTAACAGCATTAGATAGATGTCTAGATGCACTTCATTTGTCAGCCACATTCTTGATACTATTATCTCTCTACATTAATAAAACCAATACATTTTTAAGAGAAGTGCTATGTCACAATATAAAAGACAGATTATCCCTCCTCTTTTTTAATGCAACATTAATAAAGCAAACATAACATTGTTACCTAGCTAAAATAAATTATGTTCTAAATCCCTAGTATGTGTTTCTGCTGTGTGTATGTATGTGCTAATTGTATTCAGTTCCAACGGCTTTTCTAATAGTATCAAACGCAGGCAGTTAAATGGAAATTGAAATCCTGTTAAATGGAAAAACCAAAAGGCTTTAGAGAAAAGACAGGAAAAAAAGACAATCTTTTTGTTTAAATTATGTTGCCCTTTTAATTATACTGCACAAATACAAGTAGGAATAGAAAAATTCTAACATTAAAAACTGCAATATAAATGGTCCCCCTGGGCAAACTGTCAAGACAACCTGGATAGCATCAGAGAAAGCGGGCCTTTCTTTTTTTGGCTACGCAACTGGAAGGACAGAAGTGCGCTACGAGGGGCCTCTTCCGATAAAAACCGCAGTTTTTCAGCCAAAGCATCTCTTCTGTCTTCCTCAAAGTGCCTATTCAGCTAATTTACAAATGTGAGTTCTTTTCTTCCAAAACAGAAAACTATTGGCTCTTCTATACTGTTTACCCCTATCCTAGAATAAATTATTCAAAATTCAACTTTTTTAAAACAGATAATGCATGAAGATCTAAAACTTTATTCAGAGTTTAATAAAGGAAAAGAGTTTCCATCAAGATAGTTTACATAAACTATCAGAAAGAGAGCACACCCAATCATATAATCTAGAATGAACAGAATTTTCCCAAAAGAATAGTGGAGTCAAATACATCTTCCAAATTTCTAATACATTGGAGATAACTCCATTGATAAAATATCCTAAGCATATTCAGTAACACTAAATAATACTATCTCAACTAGTTAAAATTTCAAAACACTGATTTGGTGAATGGCAGTGACTCAAAATTCTATTATCATAGCCCAAATGTCACTAACTTGAAAGTATTAACTTTGGCAATCCCAAATATAACAATACAGCTACAATGTACACTAGAGAAAATGAAGCGTTTTCACCAGGTTTTTGCAATAGGAAATAAAAAAAACCTGCTTCCTTTTATTCATGTAAAAAAAGACATGAAGGAGATAACCTTATTAAACTAACAATGGTAAAATAAATTTTATGAATAATTTCAAACTCTACATATAACATACCAATATCAAGTTTAAAAACAGTAATATTTCCTTATTAAAAATGTCCTTCAGCAGATATTTATCATCCTTTTTTTGAAATGTTATAAAAATTAATCCCTTAATTATCACACAACTACCTTCACAGTTAATGGGGACAATTATTAAAACAGAGATATTCATTAATACATTTAGAAACTTCAGGTGAATTATTATCTTATTCCAATAACTAATGATGGATACAGGTGAGATACATACTATATGCTCAAGTTAGATATACATGCTAACGAGTACTACACCACAAAGAATCAGTAAATTTAGCAATGTAAAATGTCCCAATATTTCTGCCATGAATTATGTTTGTGCTTTAGTATTGTCTTACCTCAATGATTTTGTCATGAATTTCCAGGCCATCTGCTCTGTCAGCAGGTCCATTTTCCAAAATTTTTGAGACATAAATCCCTTCTGTTGATATTTCTTCCTGATTATTCTATTAAAAAAAATAACCATTAGCAGGAAGAAAGATGTAAACAAAATTTTAAGTTGGGTGAAGGACAGGTTAGGGAGTGTCACACTGTCAGTCCTCCTTAACGTGAAACTCTCTTCTTCAGTTGAGGATTTGACACTGAATTTTAACTTAACATCAGTCTTTAATCAAGATGGCAACTTCAAAGAACAAGTCCGGCATCTCTGACCAGATTATCTGTTTCCCTCATGTTTCTGAGGATACACAAGAAGCCATGGGGAAAGGGCATGTATGCTTTATAAAACATCTCACTTCTAAGAAGAGGTGCAATTAAAAGGGTTGTAAGTTAAAGAAAACAAAAAGGATATCCAGCCTCACTATACAATTGGTTTGGGGTGTGATCATAGTTTTGAAAATATAATTGAGCCTCATGATGTGACATTTGGAAACATAGGTCTGTTCCCTGTCACAGGGAAGACTGGGAGCTTGCCCAAGTGTGAAATCCCAGAACAACTCTAAACTGCAAGAGAAGCTACTCAAAGCTAATCTTTACCCATTTCCAGGTGTAATGGGCCCAATGATTAGTTAAACCCCAAACAGATAGCCAATATGGTAAAAGTAGGACATTGTAGCTAGTCTCAGGAAACCAATTACATAATAGAATTTATTTAGGAAAAATGCTCAATACCCTACAATAATATGTTGTATAATTTTAAATGTCATTTTACCTCATGGCAGTTTAAATAAAATTATTTCTCCTTAATTACCCTTCCTTAACATTTTAAGAGGCTCTAAAAAACGGCCAATGTCATCTAAATGTCAAACACCTAACTGACATTTATAACAATATTCCTTAGGGGAAAATGAAACAAAATGATATGAAAAAGATGTTCATTTTTCCCATAACAAGTGGGGGCTGTTCTAGAAACAGAAGCAAAGCAGTTGTTAGTTGCTAGGTTTTTGAAATACTAAACACTGGGAGGAAATATGTCACTGCCATCCTGACCTGAACAGAGCATATGGCCAACAACTCCAAGACAACATCTGCAACACAGCGTGCAAAAACGTCATGGCAGTTCACTGGGAAAATTAAAGAACACAATTTTTTGAAAAAACTTACCACTTTTTTTCTAGTTACGGTGCAGGTTAAGTTGATGTAGCATTTAAAGGATATAAAGAACTTTGCAACTACAGTGTACAGTGTAAGTTTATAACCCATGCATTTTGAAAACAATTGGCATCCATGTAGAAAGCAATATTCATTCAGTTAAATAAAGGATTCGACTTGGGGAGCCAAAAATATTTCAAATCTACTCTTGTTTTTTAACATGGCGTTTCCTAGGTAATTGTGAAAACAATAATTCTTATTTCAAAACTTATTTTAACTCTTCATTTACTCATTCAACATATATTATATACTGCCTGGTCTGTATAAGCATCCAAAAAATGATCAATTTAACACATTAAATAGGGGGTACAAGTAGGCAATACAATGGCCTAATATTAGTAAATGGAAATTGCCTATACACATTATTGTGAAATAGGTTTGTTGAAGAAATTTGCCAATGGGGCTAAACAATGTAGATAAAATGCAAAGTGTACTGTTTTTTTTTTAATTAGCAAAGAGAAACAAGGTTTTCAGCTGTTTTGTTTTTCTAAAAATATATATATACTGAAATATTTGCATTAAGGAATCTATTTGATTACAAGCAGGATTTTAAAGATCAAATCACCTGTTTTTCTTACTCAAAATCTACAAATGAAAGCTAAGTTTTGTATTATTTTATAAGCAAAGAGTGAGCTATGCATTAACAAGGCGGGTTACCTGATTTGGTCGACCTCCTATAATATTAAATCCCAAAGTGTCATTTTCTCTTTCTAAAACAATGGTGAATGGCTTATATTCTCCATCCTGGAAGAAAGGGGATAACAAACTAAGTAAAAATATTAAAAAAGAATAAATGCTAGAGTAATGCTTCCCCCCCCCCGCAAATAAATTAACATTTGAAAAGAGGAAAACCTTAAAATTAAGAATGGTTGAATTTGAGAGGTTACTTTCTTCCTGCACTATCTTTGAAAGTATGTATTTTCAGGGAACAACCATGCTTCTGAGAAAAATAACTAATTTCAACTAAATGGCATTTCATTTTTACACATGCAGCTTTTATACTAATGTGTTCATCATCTAACTCTGACTTCACTGTAATTTAAAACAGGTTTCTGGTTTAGCCCTGCAGGTTAAAGAAGTGCTATTATTCTTTTCCTTTATTACAGAGGAGTAAAATAAATCGTGAAAGTATCTGAGAATTTTTTATGTAAAAATTTCACTTCAGAAAGTCACAAGGAATAGTGAACTATTCATAAATGTCTTCAACTGTACTATTTGGATTACTATTGTAAATGCAGGATCTGACAGATTACAGTTATCTTAACTGTAAATATTCTTATCTGATTTTCCATAACTCTTGGAGAATTTTTAAAAAACAGGATTTTTGACAAGTGAAGTAGTATTTCTCTCCCAATGGCTCAATTGGAGTAAAGCACAGAAATTATATCTACAACCTGTTTATTAGTAAAGACCAATTGTAAAAACAAGATAAAATAGCGCCAGACTAGATGGGTTTTATTTTTGGCTGTGGATATTATTAAGTACCCTAGAATATTATATATTCAGTAATTACTTCTGAATGATAAAAATCTCATAAGCATCATCACCATTACAACCACCATCACCACCTTTTCCCAGGAGCTTTTCCCAAGCAGTGCACACAGCAGCCCCTACTGGTAGTGGGAAAACATTTCTGAGGAGCACAGAGAAGCCTTCTGATAATTAAGTCTGCAAATCACGGGCGGGCAGTTTTTCCTCACTTCTCAGAACAATAGCTTGACTTGTTGAATGACTTCTGCCATATACTTCTAGCTGTTGCTCTTTTCCATCAGCCATTGCTTCCCTAAGAACTTGAAACCTGAACTGGCACTACAGAGAGTATTTCTGTGCTTCTCTCTGGCTCTTGGCATTTTTTAAATTTACCTGTTTAAATAGGATAGAGAAAGAATCATAGCATCCAGTCTTTTAACTGGATGCCTCTGTTTATCAATCAGAGTAGGAACATTCTAGTCCCTCACATTTCAATTTTCAAGGCCAGAAGCTTTTTAATCCCATGCCTGAGTTGGAGGCAGTCCCAAGTGGGAATCATCCTGGGTTGCCCCTCCCCAGGACGCTGAAGAATGAAAACAGCTCCTTGAATGGAGTGCAAGTTGTGCTAAATCCCTGCTCACCATGGCAGCGACCAGCAATGTCAAACACTGTGCAGAAGTCCTCCAGAAGAGAAGTAACAGCTTTATAAACAAGCCTCTTCACGAGGGGTGCTGCAAAGAGGCTTGTTTATTCGGTCGAAAAGCGGGCAGCCCACGAGCGCAGTTCGGGGCCAGCAGCTTCGACAAAGAAGGGAAACAGCCGCTGCCCTGGGGCTCCTCTGACCGCAGATGGTTGTGGCTGCTCTCAGACTTGGTTCCCCAAGTCACACATACACACTCCAGCATTAATGAAACACGAAGGCACGCAAGGGCTATTTAGGGAAGGTCAGGGTAATGAAAATAACTCTGCAGATCTAAAAAAAAACAAACCCCCAAAACACCCCCCCCCAAAACTCATATCTTCATCTTTTAACTCTAGTTCCCCACATCTCTGACAGTCCCTGTACTGTGTAGAGAGGGTGGCTGATGTGGGCAGTCTGACAGGGGAAACTAAGTCATTCAGAGCCAAAGGTGTGGGACTGCCCAGGCCGCAGAGATGCTGGAGCAGCGGGAGAGGGGAGGCAGGGTCGGAGAGGTCCCTGCTTCCTGGCTTGTCTTTCTCTGCCTTCAGGTATGGGCCAACGTACAAAATAGAGGTAGGCAGGAGACTGAAAAAATGGGCAGCAAGTTTCTGGATGAGAAAATGAGTTTCCTTAATTCATCCTTCTTCGTGGAAAAGTTGGAATTGAAACTGATTAACTCTTTCCGATCCTAATATAAGGAGAGGGAGCAATCCTTGTTAATTGCATTACTAATATATTAGAAAGATAAATGATAGGACGGTAAGATCAGAGCGGATGGGTGCTTCCCACTGCATGATAAGGGTCTCTCACTTTCCACGGGAATCCTGAAGTACAGAAAGAACCGTTCCTCTTTCCACCCCAATCGATCATTCCCCGGGTGCCCTATCCCTCTGCGCTTACCGGGCCGTGGCCGCCGCTCAGGTCCCTGGCGAAGTTGCGGACGTGAGCCATGTACTGGGTGAACTTCTCCTGGTACCTGCGGGCCGTGAGCTGCACCTCGCCCTGCAGCGCCTTCTCGCGCCGCCTCCAGGCGAGCACTCGAGGCCCGGGCCCCCGCCCGCTCCCGCAGCGGCCGCCCGGCAGCCCCCCGCGCGCGCTCCCGCCCCGGGCGGCCCTGGGCGCAGTGCCGCAGCCCCCCCGCGCGGGCACGTCCTTGCCTCCGCGGCCGCCCGGCCCCAAGACGCAGCCCCAGCGGCGGCGGCGGGAAGGGCCAAAGTCGCAGCGCTCGAGGTGCGCCGCCAGCTCGTGCAGCGGGATAGAGCGGCCGCAGCCGCCGGTGCGGTAGTCACACCGGATGCGCAGCTTGTGGATGAGGCTGCGCAGAGGCAGCACCCGGTACAGCTCGCCGGGAGCCAAGGGCTGGCACTGCAGCGGGCACCGGCGCCGCCGCGCTGCCCAGGGCAGCAGGCAGCCAGCGCAGAAGACGTGCCCGCAAGGCGTGCACAGGGGTTCCTCCAGCACCTGGCCGCACAGTTTGCACTCGAAATCCGGGTCCACGGCTTCGGCGAAGCGCTCCAGGGCAAAGCCCATGGCAGGGATGAGAAGAACTGGGAAGAGAAGGCGGAGTCCACTTTCTCCGAAACCTCTTGTCTCCCCGAAATACCCCCTGGACGGCGCTCTCTCGGCGGCCCTGACCGCTCGGAAGGGAGGAGGTGAAAGGTGGGGGGTTGTGCTCTGAGTTTGGCTGGAAGTTTTCAGGCTCCAGCTAAGTCCCTTGGTTCCGCCGTATTGACTCTAATAGACGCCACCTCAAGTGACGCCTCCCCCCCATTCGCTGCTCTGCAATTTATATTCTTTCAAATTTTGTCCGCGGAGAGCTGAGGCTAGCTTACAATAGCTCTTAAGAAAACTGTACTGCTTGAGAGAACTTCAAGCAGTCTTCGTGCTGAGCTGGTAACGGGCTAAACGCAGATGTTGAGAAATAACTTTTAACCCCACCTGAATATAAGGTCCTGGAAAGCAGACTCTTTGTCCATGAGGTTTTCCGTTGAATCCTCATGGCTCCGCATCAAGTCGCTCTTCAATAAATGTGTTTTAATTAGATGCACTGTCGTTCTTTCAAATCAGCCAATTACAAAATCACCAGCTCAGTGTGCCTGCCACTTTAGGAAAATCACTATGAGGTACCTACCGAACCAGTCTTCTCAAATCGCGGTCCAGAGATCAGGTGAGTGTAGTGAGGAGCGATGATGACTGGCAGCAACGATGGGGAAAAGGCCAGGTGCTCGCCTTAGGAAACCTCTCTTAAGAAGTCGAACCGCCTTTCAAGGCCTCGGACCGACCGTGGGCGTAGGCTGGGTTTCTGTTCCTGAGCAGTCCGACTCCAGGGGTTCAGTCACCGCACCGTCCAATCTTCTACTTCCACAGGCATTTACCGCTGGGAAGAGAATGCGATCATTTGGGCACCTGGAAAGGAAAAAAGCAGTGAAATAACAAATAAAATCATAATAGTTGCTTCCCTCTATTTAACCTGAATATACAGCTTAAGTCCAAACTGCCTCCTCCTCCAGTTTGACCTTTCAAAGTGTGTGGCACTTTGCAGCAAGGAGTGCCTCCAAACTCTCCCTACCCAGCTTCTTTCGCCAGCTTCTGAAACTTAGGAACGCAAAGCAACACTATCACCTGGATACACACCACTTCCTGCCTTATTCTGAAGCCACTTCCCCACGCTTAGGACGAGCTTCCTAAATTGATCATTGATGATTCCTCATTGCCAGTTGAGCATTGTTCCCAGAAAGCTGTGTACTTTTGTATAGGACGAGGAGCTATCAGTTGAAACGCAGGAACAAGGCTCCAGTCTTTATTCGTGGAGCTAAGGGAAGAATTAGCAACGGCTAATAATAGAGGCTAATAAGAACCTTCTGAGCCTTCTTTCTGTTTGAAAGATGAGATTTTATTAGAGTAGTTCAATAGCAGTGGCAAATATCAAATAGCAAATATCTGGAGTGGCTTGCCAGATATTTGATATGCATTTAAACTTGTTTCAAAATAAGATGCTATATTCCACATTTTATTCATATAGATATATGATAAGGTAACATTTGCCACGATGCTCTAAATTGCCCCCTTCCTTTGGCTTTTTGCCAAGTAAACAAACAATAAATTTCAAAATCAATAAGAAATCATTTAAACATTAAGAGCATGAACATATTCTTGTGAATTGTATAGGCCATAAAAAGGAGAACGTTATAGAATTTATTCAAATAATCTGGGCCACAGGGTTCTATTTCATTTTTTGTGTTGTTGCTGTTATACAAAAACCTATGATAGCTGTGACTTTATAGCTAGGGTATACAATAAACATACTGGCAGGGGAAATTTTTTTTTTTAAGAGAGAGAGAAGGGATGAAATCTGAAAATGTTCAGTTGAGAGATTAGGAAAATGAGATCTGAAGTCACTTGAAAAGAAAAAAATACAACAATGCTTATATGATGAGTTTGGTCCACCCATGCAATTCCTGTAGCAAAAGTAGGGTCATGAGCAGGTTATGGTATGAGTAATTCCAGGATGTATAACATTTTGACCGTTGAAGAGAAGATGGATGTCCACAGAGAATAACAAGCTCAAAAATGAGAACATGTGTAGTGAAGCCAAGTAATGAAGTAGGCCAAAAGGAAGCTTAGGAAAATCTTTTACATGAGAAAATGTAAACTTGTGTGCTTCCAAGAGAGTTAAGTACCAGGACAAAAACATTATGAGTTGAACATCGAGGAAATAGATATCTAAGTGAGGGTCATGGACTTTTCCCATATGAAGACATTGTGACATAGTAAATCTGTGACATCAGTTGAGCTAGATAGTCTGATTTCACTTCTCAGACTATAACAGATTATTCTATATATTAGGAAAATTGTAATGTCTCAGAAAAGCTTGGATGAGCTAGGAATCTGGAACCCAAGTAGACTGAAATAATAACCAGGTAAACAAAGAACACACGTCAAATAAGTTTAAAATATGCACAAACGTTTCAGCGAAACAGATCTAGTAACACTTATGTACCTTTTAGCAAATAAGAAATATTAGCTCCTCACATCATGAGCTTGGACATATCCTTATATCTTCACTGATAATAATTATATATTAAGAATTCCTGGTTAGTGGAAATTGTAGGCTCAGAGGCAACATTGGGGAAAGAGCTGAAAGGCAAACTGCTGTCTTTCTTCCTGCTGGGCAAGGCCAGTTTCTAGCTGTCCTGCTGCTTGTGGCCAAGACCAGGCCAGCCACCTTTCTCATAATCTTCCATTTAGACTGGACCTGAGTATACGCTTTGCCAGCTGAGATATCCCGGGAAGATGATAAAAATACTTCTTTCATCTCCAAACCAGGGACCATGGTTGAACTCAAAATATTTTAAAGTAGTCAGTGTTTGGTTAGATATTTTCAACATCGGAACTAGTTTTTGCTCCAATCCACTTTCAGGGGTCACACATTCATGCAAACAGATGAAGAATTAACTTGCTGTATTCTTTGGGCCAATTTCTAGAGCAGCAGTGAAAGTGGGGTGTGCCTGTGTTTTCAGTAAGAAGAGGCAAGGTTCCAACTCAGCTCTGAGTCATCCTGACTCCAAGGATGAATAGGGAATCTGAGAGTTACTGATTGTTAGGTGAAATGCTAAAAGACTTAATACTGAAATACTATATTCCAAGACTCAGAAAAGATGAATGGAGAGGTGAAAAGGAGATAGAGATAATTTTTCCCACCCCATGCATAGATAATACCTTAAATCGACTCATTTGTGATATTTTTTTTATGTCATCCCATGCATTTGATTAAGAAACATAAAGTCAGGAAGCTTAAAGAAATACTTCAGAGAAACATTTAAATAAATTGCTTCTTTAATTCATATATGTTTAGAGAGCCTACTTTGGCACTTTAAACAAAACAGTAATTTTTAAATCTTCTATTATAAGAACTTGAAATCTCATCATTTATATTTCCTTTTCTCTGATTCCTTGGTCATGTATTATGAATTACTATTATGGTGTATAATCATATGCATTTCTCCAAAGTGACCTAAATTTAAGCTGTAACTATCTATAGACGGTTACCCTGGTAGGAGAGGTAAAAATACCCAGCTACTTGAGGTCAAAATAGTTCCTGTGGAATACATTTATTGATTTTTTGATGTTAACATTCATTTTTGTTCTTATCTTTATATTTTTGCATCATAATCAATCAGAATTGCACCTAGTAGCACAAAGAAATGTGTTCATAAACATGAGATAATAACAAGGTTAATTGGGAACTATTTAAAATTCCAAAATTGACAAGCTGATAACATATATCAGAGAAGACACACTTTTGGGTATGCATTTTATTGTGAAAAACACAGAACTGGTCAAATCCAGAGAACATTCAGCAGTATCAGTCATTATGATTCCTGCCTGTTGATATGTAATGCATTAGAAGTTATTTTCTATTTCCTTGCTTTTCAACTACCTTTGGTAAAATGAAGAATTTAAAGGGGCATCATGACAGTACAGGATGCCTTTTTTTAAGAGAAATAAAATGATACAAAGCTATTATGCACAGCACAATACAGTAAATGATATAGTAATTGTGCAGTCTCTGTGAGGGTGAATTATCAGGTAGAGCAGAATGAAGAATTTGAAGGAACACAAGTTAAATTGAGATCTTCAATTAAAAATTTCAATTCAATTATGGGCTGATTCCTAAAGTCACTGAGACATTACTTAGGGTAACATTATTATCCTCTTTAAGAGAGAAACGTTGTGAGAGATGGTTTATACAAGAAAGTAAATTTCCTGTATTTAATTAACTTTGATTTTGTGCTATATCTTTGTGGGTCACGGTCACTGAGAAAGAGAGAAGATACCAGAAAGAACTGTAAGAACTAATTTGTGGTAGCTGTGTTTCCCGGGCGGGGCACAGCAGCGCACTCCGCAGGCCCCGCCTCGTTCCATCTCCCAGGGGCCCTCGGTGGAGACACTGCTATTGTTCCCGCAGCGTGCCCAAGCTTATACAAATAGAAAGTGGCAAAATCGGGCACTAAACCCAAGTCCGCCTCGGTGAAGAACTCTCACTCTGCAGTACACTATAATGGTTTAATGGCTTTTGTGTTTTCACATCTACTACGGAGTTATTTTATGATAAAATGCACTATAAAACGTGACATATGGATGGAAGTTATAACTGTGCCCATTTGATTCCATTGTGTGAAAGCTACTACTGTTTTCCCTTTCTCTAAGGAGGGGCATCCTAGGGTCATATTTATTAGAAGTTGTTGAGTAATTGATGTGAATGAAAATATGGATGTTATTCATTATCTGTGTAACACCAATGTGGTTATATTTTCAGATGACTTTGCCCCACGTAACTGGTCTCAAAGAGCTGGGAGCTTTTAATATAAAAACCAATTGTCTTAGTTTATTAAATCCTGGTTTTTAATAAATCACTTAGTTTTACCTAAAACTTTGTTTTATGTTTAGTTCTTGAATGAAGATTTTCTGTAAATTAGTATCTTTTAGATTTTTCTCCAAAATTCCAGTAATTTCCACAAAATTTTGAGATATGGTAAGTTCATTAAATGAATGTGTTGCTTAGTGAAAACCAGCAAAGTGTTTTGTCAAATATCATTTTTTTTTGTTTTGTTTTTGCTATTTGTAATAGTGTTGGAACCGGAGCCTAAAACTAATGTTTTAAGTACAGGTTGAAGACAAAACTAGAAAAAATGTCACTAATCAGATTTAACATCAGTAGTACTCCTGTGGGTTTCTGAAACCAGGTTGCTCACTTTTCAGGACTCAACATATATCCATAAATAGTTAACATTATTTATCAATGATTTATTACATAATAAAACGCATTTTAAAAATAAAAGGAATTGGAAATGCTGCATGAAAACTCTGTTTACTACTATGGGGTCTGAGAAGCAAAGGGATGTTTCTGCCATTATTTGTTCGAACACACAATGGGTTTGGTCATGAATTATTTAATCTCAGCATAATCTTATTTGTAAAATAAAATAATTGAAATTTTTATCCTTTTACCTATGAGAAATTTTTAAAGAATAAAATATCTATAGTTTGTTTGGAATACTTTAATGACCACTTATAATTATAGACAAAATGATCATATATTATAGTACAACATATGACACAAGTTTAAATTTTAAGCTCCCAAATTCAGCATATCCTATGTTTATTAATGTAAAGCAAATCTCACTGTTGCCACCAATTGGCTAAATAGTCTTGACCAATTTGGTTAACCTTTTCCTGAGTTAATTTCTTATCATCTGTAAAATGAGAATGATAATTCCACCTACCTTACTGGCTTATTGTGTAACTGAGTTAATAAACATCATATAGGACCTTGAAGCATAGTTAGTTTTATAGAGGTATTTGTCTTCATTATTGCACTCCAGGAATATTTTACCAAATTACACATAGAAAGCGGTATATATGTCCCACCACACTGAATGTCTGCACTCCAAAAAGCCCCAAAACTCATTATATTATTTTCATTTTCACTTCTTTGTTTACCATTAAATTTATTTAATGTTTTTTACCATAGGAATTTCTTCATGGAATTCTTTCTTCATATTTTCCTATAATAATTTTTGTCTTTTAGTAAGTGATATGTTAAGTCATTTACATACTCAGAATACTGATTTTTATCAGCCTGTATAACATTGCTAAATTCTGTTTAGGATGATCTATCTTTGAAAGTTGAGTAAAGAAGAGCATCACATTATTCTTTGTAAAAGGACCTTAAGACATAGACTATCAATCATCACTCTCTTGATATGAGGAGCGAAGAAATGTTTTTGCTTTGTATAAGTCTCACCACATCCATTAAGTAGATATGCATGTCTTGTTACATGAGAGAAGAGTGTGCCATTCAGTGTAACTTCGAACATGAGTTAGGGAAGCCACTTCCCTCCTTCTGGAGTCTTCCATCTAGATTACTGAAACCACCAAAACAATCTTTCATTTATGTTGCAAATCTTGTTAACCAGTTTTGTTGTATTACTTACCTTTATTTGATATGTGCTATGCTTAGATTGTACTTTTTTGTAAAGAATCCTTTTTTTAAACAAAACTCGGTATTCACAATGCAGTATTTGGTAGAAGTTTGTTTAATGTTAAATAAACATGACAGTTTAAATTATGTGCAATTTTGGTTCATAGCTAAGGTTATGATTACAGTATTCATTTGCAGTCTCCAGGATTCACTTGCAGAGCCATCCCGCAACTGCACACCAAATTTCTGATTGTAATCGAGAGGCTGATTAATTCCATTCATGGACTCCGGGCCCACCTCCGAGCTCTGTGCTGCTGGGTCCCATCAGGTCCATAATCACCGTTCAAATGACAAGCCCTTTAGGTTAACTGTTTTCCCTCAAATTTTCCTCACTCAGTTTCTTTCTTTTCTTTTTCAGTTTTTCTATATCATACTTGCTTATCTTTTTAACCCTATTTTCAGGTTCTTTCACAAAGCCTTCCTGTATAATTCTAGTTCCAAGAATTTTTCTCATATATTCAAACTCTCCTGGGAAAACATTTTTAGTATCTACCATTCCGATTTTACCCGATTTTCCTCTGAAAAATGAAGTAGTTCATTCTCCTAATCATTAAAATCTTAGAGTTAGAAAAAGGGACAGCATTTATTCATGGTCTGTTTAGAGACACATGAATACAACTTTGACTCAGTAACCCTCTGCACCAAAAATTCAACCCATGCCTAGAAAGTAAGTTGTAGTCTAGAGTAGGCTTTGTTTCCTCCGGCAGCTCCAGAATGCCCTCAATGAGTCAGGTTCGATCCCTTCATGACCCTGGCTATTCCTAAGTTTGATTCCCCTAATGATTTAGGATGGGTGCTACTAACTTTCACCGTTCTGTGCTTCCTCATACATGTCAAGAGGTCAAGCAGGAGGTTCTGCTAAGAAAAGCAAGCAAAGAGCCAGATCCCACTCCACAAATTTCCTTGAGTCTTACTGGCCATAGTTGTGCACAGAGCATTCCAGAATCAGTAAGTAGCAAGGGTCATGGAATTATGCTGATTGATTCAGACTGACCAGATCTCACACCTGGAGCTGGGAATGACATCAGCTTCCCCTTGGTGAACAGGGCTGTGATGGAGAGAAACGGACATCTGAACAAAAGAGCAGTCAATGTTCTTTGGAAAAAGAGTAGGTAATAATTAACTGACTGCTTACTATGTTTCAGAAACTACCCTAAACTTTATAAGTAGATGAGTGGATTAAAAAAAACCTGTGGTACATTTACACAATGGAATACTACACAGCAGAAAGAAGAAGGAATTCCTACCTTTTGCAACAGCATGGTTGGAACTGGACGCTATTACACTAAGTGAAATAAGCTAATTGCTGAAAGACAAATACCATATGATCTCACTTACAAAAGGAACTTAATGAACAAAATAAACTGATGAGCAAAATAGAACCAGAGCCATGGAAACTTGGAACAGACTGACAGCCACCAGAGGGGAGGGGGGAGGGGGTGAATCATAGAAAGAAGGGGAAGGAATTAGTGAAAGAACATGTAACAACGACCCATGGATGTGAACAATGGTGTGGGGACTGACTGTGGGAGCGGGCATTGACCAGACGGAGGAGGGCAAAGGGGGTAAAATTGGGACAACTGCAATAGAATGAACAATAAAAGAAATTACAAAACATATCTTAATTATTTACAAGTCAAAACAACTCTAGGAGGCAGGTATTATTATTGTCATCCTCTTTGTTTTTCAGACAAGGAAACTGAGGCACAGAAAGTTTGAGTGACTGGCTTAAAGTTTTTGAGTTCTGAAGTGGCAACATTGGGATTCATAGTTGGACAGTGAGCTCCAGAGACTCTGTTCTTAACCTCTAAGCAAAAATGTCCTTATGCTGTCTACCCTGCCATCCTTTTCTGAAGTCCATAGTGAAGGTGTAGATGTAATTAATGTAGTCCTGGAATTGAGTCCTTGCTCCTTTATATACTGCCTGTGCAACCTTCTGGGAAATGAATTAAACTTCGTGAATATTAATTTTATTACCTGAAAAGTCACCAAAGAATGACTATTACATAATGATTACGTGAAAAATAATAAAATAGTGCTATATCTCTGATACATAAGTGGTATTTAATAAATGGCTGCTCTTGTTATTTTCCCTGGGCAAAACTAATTTATGTTAGGACATTTTAAAATGGAAAATGTATGCAATAATCATAAAATGTTTGGTTCCCCTGTAAGTCATATTATACAATATATCATCCCTTTTTCAAGTGATATGAAATATAATTTTATTAAAATTGTTTTCCTAGTATCTCACCTACTTTAATAAAATATGGATAAAATTCCAAAATGCTGGGGTTTTTTTCCAGTTAAATAATATAAAAGAGAGTTGCAGGTAGAAATACTATAAACGTTAGATTTCTTTCTGACTATGCACAGAGTTATAAAATTCAACCTGCCCCTAAATGTTGGCACAACACCAGATTTTCCACTAAATGCGAATCTTGCCAAAATACTTAGGAAATATAAGCCAACAAATCTGGAGAACAATCTGGCAGCACTTAGTGACGTCAAGAATGTGTACCCCTATGACCCAGCAAACCTCTCCTGGGAGCCTCTTCCACAGGTTGATTCTGGAGGTTTGCCGAAGCTTTGTCTGGGGACCAGGGAGTTATGGGAAACCTAGCTGTGCATCTCTAGGAAAAGAAATGAAAATGTGTGTAGTAGAAATAGCCTGTGGGCTATGCAGTGGTCAAAAGCAAAGATCAACATACACATAGAGCAAACAGCTGCACTCAAAGTCACAACATTGAGTTAAAAATAACCATAAGTATGTCTTCAGCAGAATACCATCTTTGTAAATTAAAAACAGATATATTCATAAAAAAATCCCACATTTTTCAAGGATACATACATATCCAAGGACACATATTAAATGCATTAGAGTAGGTGACTATGAAAGGAAGGAAATGATAGTAGGGAATGGGAATTAATGTGAAAAAATAAAGCAAGAAAATAAATTGCACAGACTAATGATGATGGCATATCATGAACTGAGGATTATGATTCATTCAGTTCTCTGTTTTTAAGGCCTAAAGAAACAAAAGAGAAAAATAAATAGAAATAGAGCAAGAGAGAAGAAATGAGGGGAAGGGAAAAAAGGAAAAACTGCCATCAGGTATTATTTCATGAATATCCATTTAAGAACTTCTCTTTAATTATTTCATAGTAGTTTTAATTCAATTTGCAACCCTGCATATAAACAAAGCACTTTCCTGAAGATGAATGCATTAATTGTATCTAGTTTTAGTAGGTTCACATTATAGGGACATTTTGATATTAAAAGGGGATTGATTTAATCCATACTTAAAAGCAAGAATAGCAAATTGACCCTACACCTGGCTTTGACTTTTACTAAGCCAGCTGAACATTTGCTGAAATGGGATGGTTTCTCCAACTGTTTATGAGTCTTAATTTTCATTGCCAGAGAGAGCTCCTAAATAGTAAAAGGACAGAATATGCTTGTGTAGGCATACTTCTATTGGTGCACAAAAATTATATAAATTATATTTCTCAGTTAATTTTTCTACTATGGGATAATATAGCTAAATTGTCACAAACACACAGAACATCCCTCCAGTATATGGAGATACCATAAGCTTCCAAGATACAGGGCAGAGCCTGGACAGGATTGGGGAAAGAATAAAAGGGATAGGATTGACAGGTAGAGAATTGGCTTCCACACAAACACTGCAGGAGTTAACCATGATCCAAGACTTCTTAAATTATCCAGCGTGAGCATCCAGCACAGAAATCTGGAAAGAAGTAGATGATTTAGTAAATGACATTAGTAAAATAACTTACATATTTATAAATAAAATATATTTCAATTTTGACCAATCTCTGTTCAGATAAGTCCCATAGGTACTAAATATTAAATTTTAAAATTAAATATTAAAATTTTTGGAAATCACTCTGAGGAAAGTATCAGTGGGTTTGGCTATATTACCTTCAAAACTTCTGGATTTTAACAATAAAATAAAAGCAAAAGCAAGTAATAAGCATTCAGGTTATATCTGTAAGAGAAATATTAAAAACTTAACAGGAATGAGCAGAGAGCATTTATTTTGGAAAAAAATACACATAACCAAGAAATAAATAAATAAAAGGTTAATTTCATTAAGTTAAATACATGCTAAATACAGAATCAACAAGAGAACACTATTTGTTTAATAATTTAGCAAAGGTTAATTTATGATTGAAAGACTATAGATGTCTGGATACCCATATGGGTGGGTGTATGCGAAGGTCTCTCTGTCTATCATATGTCTGTGTGTTCATTTGTGAGACTTACTGGATTTCACAGTTCCTGCTGTGGATAAATACAACCTTTTTGAAGATATAAAAATCAGTTTAAAAGCTAATTTTTTATCCATAGTTTTATTAAAACTACACAATAAAAAAGAATCTAAGAATCTATACATGATTTATGACAAAGGTTATACTACAGCGCAATGTGAAATGTTGGTCTTTTCTTCTTACATCATTATGGGTTAATTTGATAAAAATATGGACAAACATCATGATCTCTATCTCATAGAGATATCTGATAGAGATCATAATATTTTGGGTGTCCAAAAAGTCCATTTAGTTTTTTTTCTTAAAATGAAAGATATATTTTTCATTTTTGTCAATAACTTTATTGATTTGGATATTTTGAGTATGTCGGCTATCTTCCTGGTGGTGTAACCCTGCTTGTTCTCAATTAATGTCCTGATTTGATCGCTATCACCTTCAACTGGTCTACCTGACCATGGAACATTGTCCAGCCAGAAACCTCCAGCATGAAACTTCTCAAACCACTTTTGACATGTTGAACCGGTCACAACACCTTCTCCACACACTGCACAAATCTTTTTATTTCTTTTCTTTTCTTCTGTTTTTTGTATTTCAGTTGTGTTTTTACCTTTCTTGAAACAAGAAAGCACAATATGCCAAAAATGTTACATGTTTTCTTCCCGTTTCAATATTAAATGGCTATACAAAAATTCACCAATGTTGATGTTTTTCTAAAAAAAAATGCATGCTGTTATGACAGATGTCACAATACAATCTAACAAAATTGTTTTGAATGAGCTTAAATACAAATAAGTGCTACTAGAGCCATGTAACAAAGAAAACCAAATGAAATTTTTGGCCAACCCAATACAATGTTCTAAGGGTGATAATGTCCTAAAGGTGAAAGATAGGTATGCTACACATAAAAAATAAAAATCTTAGAAAAAGGCATAGAACATCTCATTATATTGGAGTAGGCTAAAATTTCTTCAGCAAGATGTAAATGTGCTAATGATAAAATTTTAAAATGATAAATTGGGTGGTAACTAGAAGGATAAGTGGGTTCATAGTTTTGCTTCAAAATTATATAGCCAGAAGTATGTTTACACGTTGATTAGTGTGACCCATTAGAGATGGAGGATGTGATGATGTAGAGAGAGAACACATTGAAGGGGTGGGTATTCATGCCCATCCCTTGAGTGTTGGTTGGCTTCACCAATTGCTTTAAAGCAACAGAATGTGGTAAGAGTGATGAGTAGTTGCTTACATGATTGGGTTACAAAGATTATGACTTCTGCTTTACCAGCAGACTCCTCTCTCTCTGGCTTTGTTAAAGCAAGCTGCCACACTGGGGAGACCCATGTGGCAAGGATCTCAAGATGGATTCTGTCCAGTAGCCAGCCAAAAATGAAGTCTTACACTTTAATAGCCCCAGGGGAACACATTCTTGCCAATAGCCATACAAGGCCCATCTGGATAATCCATATGATCCCAGTTTCACATATTCGTAACACTAAAAAGAGCTGAGCAGGGGCAGAGTAAGAAGGGGGAGGTACATCAAGCCCCATGGTGACCCATCAGTTAGGTTTGCCTGAGACTGAGGGGACCCCAGAACAAGACACTTTCAGTTTTAAAAATGTGACAGCCCTAGGAAAACCAGAATGCTTTGGTCACCCTCTTAGGCCTTAACTACACCAAAATTAGGCTTCAATGCCACAGACTCAGTATTCAGTGGCAGGCACCAGCAGGATACCATGGATATCTATGGATCTGAAGCCTATACCCTACTCTATCTTCCCATGATTTTATAAACTCAATCCTGTGAGGAGACACATCTTAGCTAGAAGGGGTGGAGGGAACAAGTCCTATATGGGAATGGGTTGGGGAAGAAGCTCTTAATCACTAAGCATTTGCCTAAAAGAGATTTATTTTATCCCAAGATTTAAATTTATTTTAAACAAGATAGTTTAAGTCAAAGGAAGATCCTTTTCATGGTTAAGCTTATACCCTTCCTTCTTTTGGCACTGTGGGGCCCGGGCTCAGGAGCAGGACGAGGTCTGTTACAGCATAGAAGGGGGCTGCCATTTAATGCACATCTAAGACGGCATGTATACAGCTTTGATATCATTACATTGCTGTGGTGGCTATGCCGTGGGTCAGTTTAGCTAAACTGGATTTTGATAATTCCCTTTCCTGCATCATTTGGATTAGGACAGGCCCCAAACATGATTTGTGCAAGATCTGGAAGGCAGAAGTCATGAAACGTTGTGTTTATGCAGGACGTTTGCAATAGGGTCAGAGACTGTGCAGCTCAGACTTGCGCCCTGGATCTCCTGGTTCACCTCGTTGGTCAAGCTCAACAGCTCCTGCAATTCCCATTGGTCCTCCTGCAGCTTCTCCTAATTAGGGGCTGGTTTCCATGGCAGTGTCAGCTCTTCCACAGCTTACTAATGTCTTCAAAGTTGGGGGCTCAGAGGCTGTGAGAGGGGGGTACAAGTGCCGGTGAGAGACTGAGACAGGACC
The DNA here is from genome assembly GCF_021234165.1 of Pteronotus mesoamericanus. Lineage (NCBI taxonomy): Eukaryota > Metazoa > Chordata > Mammalia > Chiroptera > Mormoopidae > Pteronotus > Pteronotus mesoamericanus. Next base: position 11,472,723 of record NW_026555310.1, read on the forward strand.
CAGTGTGTCCTCATGAGCTCCAGCTCATCCCCACAGGCTCCATTTTGTCCTTGCCCCCTGCCCCATTTCACATCCACCTTCCCTCCCTTGCTTCTGGCCCTTGCCAACATCAGACCCCACTTCAGAAACAGCAGTAACACACTTAGTCTGACCAACCAGTCCCATAATCACACAAGTTCTAATCCCTATAATAAATGTGTTAGGTTCAGCATCATTGATGGAATTCACAACATTCCCAATAGGTATTAACAATGCTATTGGTATCTTAATTTTTCAGATGAAGGTAATGTAGCTGAAAGAGGTTGTTATTGACCTGAAATCATAGAGCTCTTAAGACGAAACCTCTGATTTGAACTCAAGTTTCTTGAGCTCTGCAGCCTTCTTTCTCTCCAAGTGGGCTTATCCTCACTGATTACCATCCCTGGGAGGTCATTCTGTCATGTTAGTCATTGCCTAACAAAACTCTGGCAGAATAAAACAGAGGCCAGGAACTCAGGAGAGTGGAGAATGGCTGCTTCTGGGGGTGGGGAAGGGCAGCTAGTGAGCCATGCAGAGCAGGTTCTGGTTGCCTGAGCTTGAAAGCCTTAACACTTACTGTGATAACAACACCCTGTATCAGGCTTTTCCTAAGTACATTACACTTATGAATTCATTTCATCCTATGGCAACTGTAAGAAGGCTTTACTTTTAATCCCATTTTATAGATGGACAAGATGACTCAATCAGTTGGCTTAGAGCCGGGATTCAAATTCGAAGGTTGGCCCACCAAGTTGGATTTTCTGAACAAAATGGAGCAGGCACCACAAGGCGGAGCTGAGTTTCATTGGAGAGTTAGGGTTTCCCAGAAGGCTAACGTTTCTACCTCACAATTTTGTTGAATTAACAACACATCCCAGAAATAGAAAAGCTTGCACTATGTTTTTTTTTAAAAAAAAAGACACAGGAAAGAGACAACAAAGTAAAACTTAATGACTTTCTGTAGCTAATTTAATCAAACTCTTTTACAAGACATTAAATTGCTAACAAAAACAATGGTTTGAGCAGTTGAACATTGGAACCTCCATTATTATTAACCACTAAGGTAAATATCACTAAAGTGAAATTTCAGGAGAATGGCCCAATTTTTTAAGTTATGGATAGTCAGATATTCCTCAAGTGTCCACAGGAGACTTTTCAGCTACATTAGGATTTTTTGTTTAGTGACTTCCTGTAACAAATGATTGATTTTCATATGATTCAAGAAACCTATTTAATTATGATTAATTTTGAAATCATATCTTTAAGAATATTAAAAAAAGGATATTCTTCTTTTTTGTTCATCTAACATAATTAACAGGATAGAAAAGCAAAGCACGAAGTATAGAAAGGAAGCTAGCTATAAACTCGAAAGAAAAAAATGAGGGGAAAATAGCATATTGGAGGATTTCCAGATTGTTTATTTGATTCCTTGGAACCAGGATTTTGAAATAAAGATTAAATATCATTCTATTAGAATATAATTGGCTCACCCCAAAGCTAAGCCAAGCATCCTTAAAGACCTGTGAAGAGAATCATCATTACTGCATGACACAGAAATGAGGTGTCTTCCTGAAAGTCAGGGAAAGTGATCCCACATGTCTCTTTAAAAGGCAAATATAAAAGGCAATTAAAAATCAATAAACATGTCTTAAAGACAAACATTATTTTGATCTCATTTTGCTATTATTACTTTTTTTTCTGCCTGAAGAGAAGTTACATTAAAAATAAAAAACAAATAAGTGAATAAGCTTAAGGAAAAATACATTTAATATCTGACTGTTAAAAAGGAATAAATTAAAACTGCTCTCATCACATGATCCTCAGTAGTATTATATAGATTAAGAACATGATTCTTCTAATTTATATAGGACTTTGATCTTTATAAAATACATTCGTATCCATTATGATCTTTGATTTTTAACGTCAACTCTGTGAGGGAGGACAGGTATTATTATCACTGTTGTACTGAGGAGAAAAACGGAGTCTCAGACCTTAAAATGAACTGTTCAAAGTCATAGGCTAGAATTTGAATCTTAATCAAATAATTTTAAGATTATCACCCCCTAACCACAGTTCAACTAGTTTTTATCCTTCTTAGTTTTGAGAAGCCTGGCATCAAGAATTTTAGACTTTTTGTTTCTTAAATATCTTCTCAAGGTTGAAATTATACAAAAATTAGCTGTATTTTTTGTTACATTCTATAATACCATGGAATCTATTCTTTATTCTTTTTACAAAGCTTGTTTTGATATAAATGAAAACTGGACTATTAAAGCCTCTTTACTCCACCATAATATTAAAACAAAACAAAACAAAACAAAAACCTTTCCATCAGGCATGAAAGACCAGAAGCATCCAGGTCTGTCTCTAATATCAGTATTATATAGAAAAATTAATTCAACTCAATAGGATAGAAAATTTTAGCCAGAACATTAGGCTGGATCATTGGACTTAATTCAGAAAAAAAAAAGATACCTGTAATATTTTTACCAATCACTCTTGGACTCTTTCTGTAGAAATTCTACTTCATTAGGAAGCATAGTTTGTGTGAATCTGGACCTTTAAGAAATCTTTTCCTTCATAGGATGTACAATTTCCTTATTCAACACACTCTCTAAGGGCTCACAAGAAGGTAGAGATTTTTGTTCAGTTTTGTTCACTCTTGTAACTCTGATGTCTAAAACAATGTTTGGCACATGGTAAATGTTCTGCAAATATTGAGCGATAGAAGGAAATTTATAAGCAAAGTTTTAATAGGGAAATTGGTTTTGAATCTACTTTCAAATAACAGAGATGTGTAGGCAGAATTTAAGTCATAATTATATTTTATGAAATTGATTCCTCCTCTTGTTTTGTACATTAGTTTTCAACTCTGAAGCCTCCACTTATTTGGCATAATTCCTACCACTCGCACACTCAGTGATGTAGACAAGTGGGAACAGAGGGTAAACGACACTGAAGCAGAGTGGGATGGAGCAGGGCAAGGAGGATAGACTCCTATCTTTTTCCATAGTCTTTCATCTTTCACTTAACCTCTAATAATGTTTTAACCTCCAATTTTAACTGCCTTCCATTAATCTGAGAGGCCCTATCACTGACACCTTGTTCTCTGCACACTTAGTGAATTATGTGCTATAATCAGTTGGAACTCTGACAGGCATATATGTCTAAACAACTACTGATAATGTTAACAACAGTCTTATGAAAGTTGCAAGGAAATTGTTTATTATTAAACTATCATATGTAATCTGAAAATAAAAATAATGTTCAATAAAATATCAATCACAACAAAATACAGTTACATATGACTAAACTCCAAATCAACACTCCTTGCTAACTATAAGCAATTCTACTTTATTTTATTATATCCAGCAAATTGCTAAGGGAAAGTTAACTCTTGTTTTCCTGAAAAATTCTGCTCTCATCTGGATGCTAAATTAGGCTGCTCTCTGATGAACTTTGTCATCTAAGTCCCCATAGGTCTTATTTTACTGGCAAATTGTAGATATGTACTTTTAAAAATTATTTTTAATGTTTTTGATGTCTACATGAATCAAAAACAAAATGACAAAAAGACAAAAAGTTATCCAAGGAAAAAATAGTTAATCATATTAAAAATATATTCGTATGCCTTTTGAGGTAAACCTACTCTAAACTATTTAGCATTCAGAAAAATAATCCATTAGAATGGTTTTAATAGTGTAGTGTTTTTGTCCAATGATTCTTAATATCTCCCAAATTAGTTGTTCTGTGTATATTACAGTTGACAGTGTCCGGCTTGAATTTAGAACCTAATCTAATGACCCTGTCTATCCAAAATAGATTTACAACAGAGAACCTTTTAAAAGGAGATCTCATTATGTCCTTTTTCTCAAACAGACCATTTTAATGTGCGTTTACCCATAGCACACTCTTTCTGTGTTGGCATTAAATTGCACTTAAATTTCTGTAACTGATGATAATAAAAACAAAATATTAGCATTTATTTGAAAATACATTACTTTGCTTTATTTCCCAACTCCAGTGCTAACCTTCTTCTCTCTCCCCATGACCCAGGTTTTGCATCTTCTTTCACATGTTATAATTGACCATACTCATTCTTTTTACTTTCTTAAAAAAGTCATTAATTCCTACATTTTCATAGAAAATGTATTTTAAACACATGGTGATTACCTTTCTCTATTTAAAATTCCATTTTAAAATATGTTTAAATCAACCTTACAAACCTCTGTAAATAAGTCATATATACACAATTTCAAAATTCAGCATGTTACCTTTTCCTTCCTACATACCTCCTGAATTGAAAAAAAAAATGTATTTTCTGTTAACATTTAAAATAACAGATACTCATTTATGGACCTAAACATGTCTGGTTCTTAGTTAAGTAAAGCTTCAAATATTCTCCCTACAGACTTGACTATATGCAAACAGTTCTTGAATTGCATCTAAATTAGTACAATTTCTGAAATCCAAAAATAACTCTGAGTAAGATAGTTTCACACTCATGAGTTCATCTACAGCATGTACTTAGAGGATAAGGTTGAATAAACTTCTGTGTTCTTTCAGTTCTGCACCTATTAATGTTAAAAGAGCAAGTGTCACTAAAATAACCCAAGCTAATGTGAAGGTCACCACAGGGCTGAAAGTCAGATTCTCTGGAGGAGGGTTGTCAAGTTGTGGCCTATGGCCAAATCTGACCTGCCACCAAGTTTATAAATACAGTTTTATTGGAATAAAGCACAGCTCATTTGTTTATGTATTGTTCATGATGACTTCACACTACGCTGGCAACAGAGACTGTCTGGCACCCAAGGTCTAGACTATTTACTACCTATAGGGCTTTTACAGAAAATACTCTAGAGCATAAATTACATCAGGACAACCTCATACCCCATTGTCCCTGTTGGAAGAGTATTTCTATGTTCTAATCCTTATATAATCCACAGATGCTTTACAAATCAATTTGATTATAATATTTTTGTCAGCCACACAGCTTAGAAATATAAATAGTGTACATTAAGAAACTGTAAAAATGTTTTTAAAAAGGAGTGTCCAGCCCAGTGTCCATGATATATCACACAACAGAAAACAAAATTTCAAATGTCTCTCAGGTGGAGAATAGTGAAGAAAAGAAAACAGTAAAGGAATATATGTTTAGATCAAATTAGAAGAATTCTACAAGGCTAGTCTTAAAAATAGTCTTTATTGTTTTACCAAATAATTTTTAAAATGTTTTTAAAGTAAATTTAAATACAGAATTACTTTTAATTTGTAAAGTATTAGCATAACAAAGAACTAGGTAAACCATTTTATTAGATTAATAATCTAACATTTCTATATATTTCTAAAACTAGGTTGTTTTTGATGCTAACAGGTATTTGTGAAAAACTAGAATTATATTTTAATAGAGTTGTATTATTTTTAAAATCATCTTACAATGGAATGAAGTGTGTCACTACTGGTGACTAAAAAGCTTTAGGGAAGTTATAATATTAACATCTTTTGATTATTAGAATCTGGCACTGTGCTAAATATTTTAAGGTACAATTTTCTCACTTATTGCAGACAAGGAAATGTACCATCAGATCATATTCATTAATAATATTGAAACACATATATTGAAAATAAAACATAGCCTCTTTTTTCCTTATAATTTCTTTTAATTTTTCTTTTTTAAACGATTTTATTGTATTTTTTCCATTACCATTTAGTTCCCTTAATCTCCCTCCCCCCCAACAATCACCACACTGCTGTCCATGAGTCTTTTTTCTGTTTGGCTCAATCCCTCCACCCCATCCCCTCCCTTAGCTGTCATCCTGCTCTCTATCTGTGAGTCTGTCTCTATTTTGTTTGCTCCATTTCTTCATTAAATTCCACATATGAGTGAAATCATATGGCATTTGTTTTTGTCTGACTGGCTTATTTCACTTAGCATAATATTCTCCAGGTCCATCCATACTGTCACAAAGGGTAAAACTTTCTTCTTTTTTTTTCATCTGAGTAGTATTCTATCTTGTAAATGTCCTATGGTTGTTTTAACCACTCATCTACTGATGGACACTTGGGCTGCTTCCATATCTTGGAAACTGTAAATAATGCTCTAGTGAACATGGGGGTGCTTAATGTTCTTCAAATTAGTGTTTTGGGTTCCTTTGCATATATTCTCAGAAGTGGGATCCCTGGGTCAAAAGGCAGATCAGATCCATTTTTAAATTTTTGAGATATCTCCAAACTGCCTTCCAAAGTGACTGCATCAATCTGCATTCCCACCAACAATATAAAAGAGTTTCCCTTTCTCCACATCCTCACTATCACTTGTTGTTTGTTGGTTCATTGATAGCCATTCTGACAGATGTCAGATGATATCTCATAATCTTTTGAAGAGGGCTGAGGCTGGAATTTGAACCAAGCTCTGTCTGACTCTATACTGCCTATCAAATATCTCATTCTGTTATAAAGCTTTTAAGACTAAGGTAATATGTACCTCATTTAATTTTGTATGTTAAAATGTGAACAGGGTATACAGGAGACACACAATAGTTAGTTGAAATATGGAAAACATTTGTATTTAAATATCAGTGCTAAAGCAGTAAAATTCAATATCTCAAGTTATTTGAAATAAGTATCTTGCTTATTCTACTTAACAAAATTAGCCTAACTCATTATACAATAGAACTTTGAACTTACCACAAATAAATTAATAAAAAGTGAAATTAATAAGACTTGATTATTCTCCACAGGAACTATTCTTTATAGTCAGCAGTGACTTTCATGTTGGTAAATTCGAAGATTTCATTATTCACCTTTCTTAATGTATCAGCAGCATTTGACACAATAGATCACTTTCTCCACTTATCTCTTTTTCCCTGGGCTCTCAGGATCTTGCACTAACCAAATTTTCTTCCTACTGTGTTTGTCATTTCTTCTCAGTCTCTTCTGTTCCGTCTCTTCTCCCTGACTTCACTGATGAAGTGCTTCAGGCTTTGGTCCCATAACTTCAAATATCATCTCACTGCTAAAGTCTACCAAATTTATATCTCCAGACTAAACTTCTCCCTCAATCTGTGGGACATCTAATGGATATTCAAATCCATATCAGAAATCAGTTTCCTATTTTCTCACCTAAAGCTACTCTAATCCAATTTTCAATTTCATCCTACCAGTTGCTCAGGCTTAAAACCATATAGTTATCATTGATTTCTCTCTCTCATACTCCATTTCAAATTCTGCAGAAATATTGATGGGTGTAGCATAAAAATATACTTATAATCAGCCATTTTTCAACATTGCCATAGTTGCTAACTTGACTTGAGCCCTCATCTGGATTGTTGTTATGTTTCCTCTTAGATAGTATAATTATTCACACTTATTCTACATAAAGGCTGTTCACTTAGTTATTTTTCTTTGCCTAATCATGCTTGAAAAATTATAACACTATCCAGACAATTACTATATATATTTTTTCTTTTTCACTCAAACTACATATGTTATAATATGTCATGTTCAGCATTTAACATGAAACAAAATTTCTAGTCAAGGCAGTCATTTGGGACAAATTTTGATTGCATGTAATATTTGGATGAATCTAAAATGTTTTGCTTTGCATGTCTAAGGGAGATGAAGAGATAGCATCCTCTAAATTCTTCAATATGTTTTACTTCATGCCGTTTCCATGTGTTTCAAAGCATGTTCATATTAACGTATGGCTATCATCAAGCACATGTGACTCTTATATTACAGACCTGGCCAGAAGTCAATCACTTGAATTTCCACCACCTTCCAAAGAATGATTCCTTTGTACTCTTCTTCCACTAATTCCACCAGCCTTAACCTACTGTCAAGTATCAAGTATTCTTTTTCTTTGATGAACACAATAAACCTTTATTACCTGACTTTTATGTAAAAATTTATTTAATTACTTTCAAAAATTTTAAAAATATATGTTTGTTTTCATTCAACTGATACATTAGTCTATTAAAAAACTGAGTATCTTGGATGGGATGGAGTGGCTAATAATTTTTTTTCCTATTAGGAATTATGTAAATTTTTTTATTTACTAATTTTTATACCTAGCAGAAGAGTTTTCAGAAACAAATTATAATTATTAAGCAAGAGATAGTGGTATAAAGAGTTCTCTTGGAACTAAATGCAGAAAAAAGTATCCACATCATTCTTAAACTTACTGCTGGACCATAATTTTTTTTTACTGTCACTCACAACTATTTAAGACAACTATAATCTAGAATTTGAACACATATGTAGTTCAGAAAAATGCACTTCCCCCACCAAATTACATGGAATGGCTTTGTTTCCATTGTACTTTATATTCATTACTCTTTACAAACTATGTATATTCTGTAAGTTTGTGTATACCTAAATATACCTCAAAATCTTTGGATGTATGCCTGGATTACCAATAAAAAATACACATGGGTCTATAGGCATAGCAGGAGGTAGTTACTGATAGGTGTGTGTTTTAGGATAGTTGGTGTGTGTAGAATATTTATTAACTGGCTACTGTGCATTAAAAAGTGAAAATTGCTGGGAATAATGCCTAATTTTATTTTTAAAATATGAGGAGGGAACCTTCAAAGCCCTAGCATTTACTTATAAATATTGTATATTTATCCTTCCATGTTTAAACTTCAGTCACCTTAAACTACTCTCCATTTGATGCAATAACTCATCAAGACTTTTTCCCACTGTTCAAAACAGTTTTTGAACTTGTCGATTTTGATGCCAGTTAGTGCTTCTACCCTTTTTTGTTTTACCTCTTCTACATGGGTAAAACATTTCCCTTGAAGACTTTTTTTATCTGGAGAAACAAACAAAAAGTTGCTTGGGGAAAGGTTGAGTGAATAGGGAAGGTGGGGCATGGGGGTCATGCCATTTTTGGTCAAAAATTGCTGTACTCGGTGTAGTGTGGGCAGGTGCACTGGTAAATCAATTATTACAAAATGGACAAATGTGTTGAAGAGAGTCTTCAAAAAAATTCACTGAAGCTGAACACAACCTCTCACAACAACACCAGTTGGTACACTGATACAGATGGGTCCTAGAAGACTCACCTAGCAGGGAAAGCCTGTACTCCAAGGACCTTGCCCTCCAGAAGATAATCCCAGTTTTCTGGGGGTCACTCTCCATATACTAACTTGTATATAGAAAGCATTAAATCAATTATAGCAGCATCTTAAATTTTGTAAATCTGACATTAAGCTATTAATCCTTTATTTTCTTATTAGTTCAGACATTTTAAAAATAATGGCTCCTTAGATAAAAACTTTTTGGGTTTACTGCTTACCCAAAATGCTTCAGTTCTCATTTAAAAAAATACCTTTCTGCTTTGGCCTACTTTTATATACATGTTAATTGTTTGTGGAATGTATTCTTTCCACCTTTTAGAAATTCATATTAAATTTATATTTCCCTATATCAACTAATAGTTTTGATAAATATGAAAGAGATGTTGGAAAAATCTCTAAAATTCTGCTTTTTTAGGGAAAAAGGGAAACTGAGTTTATGCCACTAATGCAGATAATTTTGATAATTTAATTCTGAACTACATCATTTTTTGATTGCATGTAAATTATGTTACTTGGAACATTGAAAAGTAATTTTCCCTCTTAGACTTTTTAAGTAATTCTACACCAATGTAATATTAGTAAAAATTACAGAGTATGACGTTGTAGTAGTACATATTCATAAAAGTTATTTAATGCATGTCCTAGAATATCAATATCAATTATTATTTCATAATTGTATACGAGGAAGACTGCATCTGTGTAAACAGTACAACAATAGTTGGGAATTAGACTTGGAAGAGAAAAAAAGACTGAAAATTAAAAACTTAATGGTATTTATAAACTATGTATTATTTTGGTCTAAATTATTCAGTGTTTATTTTTTCTCATATATAAATTCACGAGACATGCCCACCATATTGCTTTACACATAGTAGACATTATATAAATGCTTTTCCCCATTTTTTTAGAATGTAGAGTAAAAGCATTAAGGTCTGAGTTTACTTCAATGAAGTGCATTACAGAAAAGAGGGGAAAATGAGCTGAACGAGCCACTTTTGAGTTTGACAATGTGAATGATCCTAGAACGTAGTTATGGAGATATAGATTATTTGACTCTGATCCAAACATTTAGGTAAGAAATGAAGCATCAAATATCTAAATTAAAAGTGGACAACAAAAATAAATTAATACTTAATGGTAGATCAGAAATCTTAACAAGGTGGCCATGTTTGCGTGCCTACATACATACTTAACCATATAAAGATTTTAAGAGATTTTTATAAAAGCTTTAAAGAATATTTTGAAAATCTATTATTGTTACTACAGATGACTTGTGGCAATGAGCAACTATCATTTCCTTCTCTCCTTCTCCCAGCTTCTATGGAAAACCAAATTACTTGCTATATAAAATAGAGGTTATCAGCAGTATTGCTAATTGATGGTGTAGCTGCCAAATACCAAGTCACATTCTGACAAAGAATATGACCTAATGTTACTCAATAACATTTCATCAATCACAACTCAGAAAATAACCAACAGTCAGTATTTTCTTTGGATCAGCAATGCAACTTAATAGTGGCTGTTAGCATAATTAAAGGCCAGTAACCAGATTAAAAAGTCTTAGTTTGTATTTTTTTTTTTACTAAGAAAAAAATGGGTATTAAATGATGTTTGAGTTGAATCCAAAGTATGGGGAGAGGCCCACCAATATGATTTAAAAGTTTTCAATGAGTATTTAATGAGTACTTACCCAGTGCCCGGCAAAAGGCTCTCGAGGGGATATAATGGTAGAGGATAGAAGCTCCACTCTTCATGTATTTACAATATTATTGGGTAAAGAAAATGAGCAGATTTTTTTTAAAGCAAAATCTCAATGGCTAAAAATAAAATACCATAGGCTATCTAAGGATAAGGAGAATTATATGAGCTGAAATTATCAGACAATATCATTGCATAGAAGCTAAACTTCAAGAAAATACATGAATGGAAGGAATTTCAGTGGTCCTTCTTGTCTCTAAAGCTGACTTCATTAATGAGCACTTAAAAACTTAGCTAAACAAGTACATAGAAAAGGCAACTACATACCCCAATTGTTTAGGACACAAACATTTAATGCAATACAAGTTTTATATGTAGTCATCATTTTATGGCTATTAGCACTCAATGATAACTGAAATTATGAACATACACAAACTTGAGCAGCTGGATCTAGGGGCAGACACAGAACCAAGTGTGGAGTCATGTGAAAATGCAATGATTGACTCTAAAAGATGCAGGAAAATTATTCATCTTAGGCACTAAGAGTAGTAAGTAAGAAGTTAACAATACCAAGGCATTTTTAATGAGATAGGAAATAATACTGGATCAACAAGTAGTTAGTTATTGGTACCATATGGGGAAAGAAAACAAAGACCAGAGTAGATTTGTTGAATTGAAAAGCATCGTCAATCTTTGGGAAAGTTGTATTGCGGAAAAAGAAAAAAGAATTCGCATGTTATTTAAACATTCTGGAAATACGTAGCAATCATATTTCAAAAACAAAAATGAACATTGCAAATATCATTGCTTTGGTGACTATTTTGGTATATCATGGTAGAGAAAAACAGCTTCAAAAATAAGAATTTTTTTCCTCCTGTGAAAAAAGTAAAATTGAGTGCTAATCGTGAGCACTGTAAACTGACTGTTCAGCATTCTGCAGACTAACAATACAGATCCAGATGGTGTTCTTTCATACCATGAAATAGCACGATGGAAGGTGAATCCAATTTGTCAGAACAGAGCATCTTATCAATCTTAAAAAGCACTTAGGAGATCATAAGTTTTCTTTTTCTGTAATATGTATAAAAGAAGCCAAACATTACTCATTATCCCTGCAAACTTAGGTTCAACTTGTTCTTTGGTATTCATCACTCACTCTGAAATGCTAACTTGAAAACTTGGAAAAGACATTGGAAACAAGACAAGAGATATGTATTTAAAAGAAAAAGCGCCTTAGTTTCATTAAAATACATGAACTACATAATTGCCAAGAATAAATATTATAATTGGTGTTAATTTATCTTATTCCTTTCAGAAAACTAGTTATAACAATCATGACCATTTCTCTGGAAACAGAATGCCTGCATTTGCCACTTACTACTTGTGTGTCCTCAAGCTAATTACATAACTTTCCTGTGCCTCAGTTTCCTCATCTACAGAATATTAACAGCACCTACTTTTTAGGGTTGGTGTGAAGATGAACTCATATAGATTTTTAGATTAGTTATTGGCACAAATTGAAAGTTGAAAGTGTTTGCCATTTTACTTATCATTTGTTTTAAAATTTTTTATTGTTTCTATTTTTTCAATTACAGTTTACATTTAATATTATTTTGTGTTAGTTTCAGATACACAGCATAGTGGTTAGATAGTCACATAATTTACAAAGTGTTTCCCCCAATATTTCCAGTACTCACTTGGTTTCATACATAGCTATTAAAATATTATTGATTATCCTCTCTAGGCTATTTTTTATATCCTCACCAATTCGTACTTCTTAATCCCTTTACTTTCTTTAGCCATTCCCCAAATACCCTCACCTTGGCAATCTTCAAAATGTTCTCTGTCTTTTTGAGTCTGTTTCTGTTCTGTTTGTTTCTTTTATTTTGTTTTTTTAGGTGCTACATGTAAGTGAAATCATCTAGCATTTGTCTTCTTCTGTCTCATTTATTTAACTCAACACAATGCCTTCTAGGTCTATCCATGTTGTTGCAGATGGCAATATTTCATTCTTTTTGATGGCTGAGTCATATTCAATTGTATACATGCATGACTTCTTTATCTATTCATGTATGGATGGATACTTAGGTTACTTCCATATCTTAGTTATTGTAAATAATTCTGATATGGGTATATGAGGTTTGTCTGAAAAAATTCCAATCATTGTTCATATGAGAATGGTTTGTGCAACAATTGATATAACCTGGTAGCCAAGGAGAATGGACTGGAATGTGCCTGCATGAACAATGATGATTTCGTTGTACTGGTCAGTGGGGATGGTAGACATCATTGAGTGGGCATGTGTACTGTGTGGCTGTCACATTCAAATGATTGAGTAAGTAGAGCAATGAATCTGCATCAAATTTTGCATTAAGCATGAACATCCCCCCATGGAAACTATTCAAATGATTCAGAAGTTCGCAGCTATGGGCAACTGGTGATTGGCAGTTTCACCACAACCATGCGCCCTCTCCTACATTCTGTCTTGTGTAGAGTTTTTGCTGAAACATAAAATCACCCAGGTGACTCAGCCCAGATTTGGTGTCCTGCAACTTCCAGCTTTTCCACTAAAATCACCTTTGAAAGGGAACAGATTTCAGACTGTTGATGAGATTCAGGAAAACACAACTGGGAGCTGATGGTGATTGGGGGAATTGTGTGAGGTCCCAAGGTGTCTACTTTGAAGGGGACTGAGATGTCATTTTCCTAAGTACAATGTTTCTTGTATCTTGTTCAATAAATGTCTATTTTTATCCCACATGGCTGGATACCTTCTGGACAGAGCTCATATAGGTTTGATTCAGTGTTTTGGGTTTCTTCAGATAAATACCCAGAAGCATAATTTCTGGGTCTTTCTGTGTCTGTTGTTATAGACTTTGTTTTACAGTCTATTTTGTCTGGTATAAATATTATTACCTCAGCTTTTTAAAAATCTTTGCTTTCATAAAATGTCTCTTTCCATCCCTTAACTTTCTGTCTGTATGTGTCTTTCTAAATGAAGTGAATCTCTTGTAAATAGTGTATATAAGGGTCTTCTTTTATTAGCCATTTAGTTGTTTGTTTTTAATGACTTCAGGTTTCCCCAATGATTTTGAGGTTGTGATGTTATTTTTGAGAGTTGTTATAAACAAATGTGTTAAATTTATCTTGGACTGCTATGGGCTTGCCTCACTTATCTTTATTTTTCAGTATTTATTTTTGGGACTCTGGTCTCTCATTCACAAGTGGGAATACATATTCTACATCTTTACAGAATAAAAGGCTAGGGAATTTTGTGTTCAATTTTCATGTCTTGTCCTTGTAAGGTGGGTGTGTCTCAAAATATAGTCCACTAACCTGTGGCCCAAATAGGGGTACCTATTAAATATATGCATTCTTGGGTCCTGATACAGAACTACTGAGTTATGGTCTATTAGCACTGGACCTAGGAAAATATATTATTTTTATAAGCATACTGTAAGTTGAACAAAAGTATATTAAAATTTGAGAACCACTGACAGATTATTTGGTATCCTCTCTCATCCTTACACTCAAGTTTTTTTGCTCATATTATTTTTCATATATTCTTTTATTATCTTTCCATATTTTCTCTCATTGTTCTTTAAGATTATGGGTGGAATGAAAGCATTTTGCTTAACAAAAAATAATTCTAAGGCTATTTGAGACTTTGATCATAAAGTTAGTTGTGTATTTTAAATTGTCAGTGGCATTAACCAGCCGACTAAATATTTTAATATAAAGTACCTAAAAGAACGTAAGGCGAGTAGCAACTACTCTGGTGTAAGACATAATACTGAAACTGTGCAAATCCACTACCATGCCTGCACATAGTAAGTGCCTATTATTCTACCAAACACTGTGCTGAGTATGTTACATGCATTATATTGTTTAATTATCATGGCATTCTTAAGAGATGAGAATTAATATTTACAGATGAGGAGACAGATTTAGAAATATAAAACAACTCTAGAATGACCCTATGAAAGAAAGGGCTAAAATGCCAAACAAGCTGTATGAGTCCTAACAATGATCTCAAGTGTTACGGTATTTTTTTTGTGTATAAAGTTAGACACTTAAAAGTAGATCTTGGGTATACAGTCTAGCATAACATAATGAATATATGTTTTAACAACTGTTCTTTTCTGTAAGACATTACTAAAATTAGAATAAAGTGATAAAAATATACAAACATATAGTACAAAGAGAATGGTATGGTGAAATGGTGATATAAAGATGTCCAGATATTCTAGAATCTAAAAGAGGATGAAATTGTTGCCAGAGAGGTGAAAGCTGATGCAAATACCAATGACAAGTAAGTTGATTTACAAACACCCCAGAACCATGGAAAGGTCTATAATTGAGGATTACAGGAAGCAGGGTACAATGTAGAGATAAAAATAAGGAAAAATTGAGATTTGTTATGTAGAAAAATTGAACCACAGTAACTGTAAAAAGTGCTCCATTTTAATATATTATGCTACAATATAAAATAAGCATACATAATGGCCTACAAGGTAGTTTTCAAGTATCAATATATAATTCTGATGAAACATTCAACATCTTTATTTATATTTATTAATTATAAGTGTTAGGGAAAATATTAAATATTAACTTTTTATAAAACTTTCATAGAAAGTGTCTTAATTTTCAATATAAATAAGGTTGCCATTCCAGATATTATTCTTTCTTATATCAATTTTTCTTAAAATGACTTTCTGATATTCCTGATTAAGAATGTAGTTTTAGGAAAAACACTGGTTTATTAGTTCGTTCCTTGAGGCTTTTAAAACAAATTTTTAAAATATTTTAACATTTAAAAAATATTTTTTCCAACTTCCTTAATTGGTTCATTCAAGTTACATAATCTGCCATTATCAGAAGAGTTTATTTTTTTTCTGCTAGAATAAAACTATATTTTTTTAACTATTAAAAAATTAAAAGTTGAAATGATAATTAAATAATATGCCTTCTTCCCTGGCTAGTATGGCTCAGTTGGTTGGGCATCCTCTGCAAAGCAAAAGGTTGCTGGTTGGATTCCAAGTCATTGCACATGCCTGGATTGTGGGTTCAGTCCTGGTTGGGATGCAAATGAGAGGCAACCAATCAATGTTTCTCTCCCTCTCACTCTCCCTCCCTCCCTTTCTCTTTAAAAATAAATAAATAAATAAATAAATAAAATATTTAAGACAGTCTCTTTAATAAATGGTGTTGGGGACACTGGACTGGTACAGGCAAAAAAAAAAAAAAAAAAGGAAAGAAAGAAAGAAAGAAAAAGAAAAGAAACTAGATCACCAACTTACACCATACACAAAAATAAACTCAAAATGGTAGGACTTAAATGCAAGCCTTTAAACAACCATAAAAACCCTGGTAGAAAACATAGGCAATAAAATCTCAGATATCTCATGTAGCAACATTTTTGTTGATATATCTCCCAGGGCATTGGGAACAAAAGAGACAATAAACAAATGGGATTATATCAAATTAAAAATACTTCTGCACAGCTGAAGAAACCATCAGAGAGACAAGAAAGAAACTCACTGTATCGGAGAACATTTTCACCAATGATACATCTGATTAAGGTTTAATCTCAAAAATATACAAGAATACAACTCAATTCTAGGGAGACAAACAATCCAATTCAAAAGTGGGCAAAGAACCTGAAGAGACACTTCTCCAAAGAGGACATGCAGATGGCCCATACACTATGAAAAAATGCTTAACATCATTAATCATCAGAGAAATGCAAATTAAAAGTATAATGAGTTACCACCTCACACTTTTCAGAATGGCTACTATCAATAAATCAACAAAAAACAATCGTTGGTGAGGATGTGAATAAAAGGGAACCCTGGGGCACTGTCAGAGGCAATGCAGATTAGTGCAGCCATTTTGGAATATAGTATTGAATTTCCTCAAAGAATTAGAAAAAGAACTCCCTTCTGACCCAGTGATCCCAATTCTGGAAATATATACTAAGAATTCCAAAACACCAATATGAAAAAATATATGCACCCCTATACCCATAGCAGAGCTATTTCCAATAGCCAAGTGCTGGAAACAGCCTAAGTGCCCATCAGTAGATGAATGGATAAAAAACCTGTTGCACATTTACAAAATGGAATACTATGCAGCAGTAAAAAAGAAGGAACTGTTACTTTTTGGCCACTATGGATGGACCTGGAGAGCATTATGCTAAGTGAAATAATCCAGTCAGTGAAGGAAAAATGCCATAGATCTCACTTGTAAGTGGAATCTAATAAACAAAATAAACTAATGAGCAAAAGAGTATGGGAGGCATTGAAACATGGAACAGACTGACAGCCATAAGAGGGGAGGAAAGGTAAGGACTGATTGAAAGAAGGTGAAGGGATTAGCCAAAGAACATATATGCATGACCCATGGACATGGACAGCCGTGTGGGGATTGCCTGTGGCAGTTGGGCTTAGGCTGAGTGGAGGGAGGCAAAGGGGGCAGAATTGTAACAACTGTAATAGCATAAACAATAAAATATTTTTTAAAAATACTCTCTTAAAAATAATAATAGTAATATGCTTTCATTTTTCTTTCATTTGCAAATGTGATATTAGTTACTTTTAATATTTTGATAAAGTTGATTTCTAGGTTATCTTTTTATGAAAATTATTTCAACAAAATTATGAATCTCCAACTTGTGGGAGATATATGCATTGCTAGAACAATCTCCCTGCAGCTAGCTTGAAAAGTACTACAAAGTCAGAGTACATAAATATTGCACATGGATACAAGTACATAAGCTACAGATAAAGTAACCAATAAATGAACATAAAGAATCTGACTACCTGCTGGAATTGTGTTGCTAGGAATCTCTGCCTGGCACCCCTGTCCCCAGTCCCTACCAGGAGCTTCTCTGATCAACAGAACTCACCCTCCTCCATCAGGGTCTCACCTACAATGGCTGGTGTGACACTCTGCAACTGGCTGCTGAAACACATGTCAAGGAAATAGATGCAACCCAGCAGATCAGCTGGTACTGAATTTGCTCATCATGCCTGCTTCCTGAAGGGATTAAATGGAGCCCTTACGAGTTCCTGAGCAAGACTGCTTGCTGGTATTACAGGTGACAGGTGGGTGACCATATAACTTATCATCCAAAACAAGACACGTTTAAGAGTAAAAGGGTGTACTATTTAATTACTTTGGGGCAACTGGTGTAAACCAAGGCTGTTGGGTTGAATGGGAAATGTGATTATACCACCATGACCCCACCCAGGCTCCATCTGGCCATTTCAAGGGTTTAGGAAATCAATACCTATGGTCAACCTGAAATCCATTCACTGTACTTAACTGGGAAGCTCAAGTCTTGTACTGAAACAGGAAAACTGAGTAGAAGTCAACAAATAATGGCGAGATTTTAAGAAAAGCACATTCAAGCATACACACCACTACACCTGCTTACCCCTCTTACTGTCTCAATATATGGCGGTTTCCCATTGAAATAGCCTGGACACCACCCAACCACTCTCTGAGAAACCTATCAGTTTTTAAGTTTTACCACCACACACAGAACTTTCCATTAGCTTTTTAGTGCCCCCAGCTTAAATATTTGGAATGGATGGACAAACAGTTCCAGACTACTGTGAAAAGACTTGCATATGCAATACAGAGAATAAAACGAGTGGAAAAAGAGAATATTAGAGGAAATAGAAACAGTGAAGGGAGCAGAAAAATATTCACTATAAATAACACCCTCAGAAAAATAAGAATACTTTGTACACATGTAACAATAACATGATGTCTAAAAAGGCAACCTGAGAGGAGAAAGAGGATGTGCAGGCACAAGTAAAAACCTTGTTTAAAATATAAGAATGTAAGTAAAACGTCATTAAAGTGTTAGGAAATACAGCAGAGAAAATCACTCAGAAAGAACAAAAAAATGGGACAGAAAGATTAATGCAATCACATTAACTCAGGAGATTTCACAGCTTTAATGAAATAAAAAATGAATTCCAGAAAGAGAAAACAGAGAACTGAGACATGTATGAATGAAATAATATTTAAACACTTTCTAGAGTGGGTCAACATGAGTCTGAAACGATTACTGAAAGCACAGTGAATGAGAAACAGTGACACCAAATGTATTGTTAGGAATTTCAGAAAAAGAGGGAAAAAAGAGTGACCCTAAAAGTTCCCAGAGAGGGAATAAAAACTGGTCGCTAAGATTGGGAATCAGCATGGCAATGGACAACTCAACAATACCAGATGCTTAAAGACCGTATAATAATGCTTCCAAAATTCTGAGGAAAAAAATCATTTTTTGGCTAGAATTCTACATATACACATGGGAGTGGGATGAAGACATTTTCAGACATTCAAGGTTCTCAAAGAATTTGTCTTTCACGTATATAGCCTTTGGAAGCTCCTGTAGGATGCATTACACCTAGACGAGGAAGTGAATGAAGGGAATTACTTAGATGTTAGAAGTTGATATAAAACTGTAGAATCAGCATTTGAGAGAAACCTTGAGAAATCTCAGGGTGAGAACTGTGTTTCAGGCCTAGAGGGCAGCAGTATATTTGGAATTCTAGGAGAAATATCTTTATTTAAAACAACAACAACAAAACTGGGATTGAAAGGATACTTAACTGGTAACCCTGTAACATGTTGTGTTTAAAAGGTTGTAGAGTAAAGTTTGAGAAATTTTGAAGACTGATTAATGAGGGAATTAAATAATAAACAAATGAACACAGTTATTAACCCCAAAAGGAAAGGTACTGTTGTGAAAGAAGAGATGTATCTCTTGGCTCTATAATGAATAACAATAACATGGTATCATAATGAGGTAAATCCTGAATATTGAGTTAACCAAAAAAGTTAGGAAAATGGAAGAGGATACAAGTGGGGAAAGGGAATGTAAAAACAGTAATTTCATATATTTCATATAAAATGTTTAGTAGATATATTAAATATCTCATATATATTACTTAAACTTTAGAGGAGATGCAAGGACAAATAGCTAAAGAGTTTATAAGAGTTGCATTTAGGATGTGAGATTGGATGATGGTGTGACAAGGGATCCTTGTTATCAGTTATAAGCTTCCTAGCAGTATTTTGTTTTTAATTAAGAACTTACGTACAAATGAAGTTAATACAAAGAATATGGAAGCCATTAGATGTTTATGAACAGAAGAATGTTGTGATCTGGTTTACATTTTAAATGTCAATAATATATTAAGCAGAAAAATAGCAGGCTATAAAAAGCATATGTATAAAAAGATCTGTAAATATAGAAATATTTGTAGTTCACAGTAGTTAACTCTGGGTGGCCAAATTTGGAATGCTTTACAAAATAGTTAATTTTATTTATAATTTTTCTATAACAAACTTGTACTACTTGTCTAATACCTGGCAGAAAATGCCCTGAGTCAGAGATACCCAGATAGGAGCTGACCAAATGAAACTTAAGCCTCAGGGCCCTGCGCTTGCATAACCCAGGTGTTTTGTATCCATAATTTTGTTTTCTTTTGCTTAAATGATGCCTATTCCTAAATATTATATAACCTTTAGAACCCATAAAAACTTAGTTCTGCCCTTTGATGTAGGTTCATGTTTTAGCCCTACTGCTTACTACTGTGAAATCTTAGGCAACTCACTTATAACTCACACAACTGAAGCAACTTCTTTATAAGTTCCTTATTTGGAAAAGGAAAGTGCTGTCATTGCTATCTCAGAGCCATTACAAGGATTAAATATCATATTAAATATAAATGTCTTTTACTGGACCCAGCATATAATAAATGCTATAGATGTTAGTTTTCTTTTTTATGTTTTTAAATAATAAAATTTTAAGTTGAATTGTATGTTTCTTATAATTCTAGAGCTAGCCATAAATTACTGTTGAATGAAAGTAAATGTTTTGTCCAGGAACTTCCAAAATTCCTCAGTGTAGCTCTTCTGGCATGCTCCTGTGCATGACCTCATGTTCTGTTTATGCTTTTCTCATAATAATATATGTATTATAGATGATAAGTATTTTTTGCTTTCCTGTTTTAAATGAATGTATGCATTTGGCCTATTTTATCCTTGAGTGAGAAAGATCTGGCCATGTGTGAGCCTTCCATAACAAAATACCACAACTGGGTGGCTTAAACCAATGGAAATTTATTTTCTCACAGTTTAGGAAGCAAAAGTCAGATATAAAAGTGTTAGCAGGGCCACGGTCCCGCTGAGGCCCCAGGAAAGAAGGATTCCTGGCCTCTTTCGCTCTGGCCATGGGAACAACCGTCAGTCCTCAACCTGTAGCCGCGTCGCTCCTTTCTCTCCCTCCGTCGTCATCCCATGACCTTTCCCCACGGGTGTGTGTCTGTGACGAACTTTCTCTTTTCTTATAAAGTGACTAGCTACTGGAGGTCTCAGCCTCATTCAGGTTGACCTCACCCTAGGGAAATTAGATCTGTGAAGACCCCGGGTACATAAATAAGGTCACATGTGCAGGTGCCTGGTGTTAGGACTTTGACATATCTTTTGGGGGTACATAATTTGCCCACAACACATACCAAAAGTTTTAGCCTCCATAAGACACAATCAATTTCAAGTTTTTTATTCTATTTCAACTGCCACATTTTTTAACTTCTGAAAAAATGAGCAAAGTAAAGGTGTTGTGAAGTTTTAACATAAATTTAATAAATCCAACATCACTTTCATTTTGAATGTGATATTTTAAGGATTTTTCTTTCTTGTGATATTGAATATTACTTAGTTTTCATGATATGGGTACTTTTTTATTTTACCCATTTACTTTTGAATATTTAACAATTTATGAACAACTATCAAAGGAATCATTTTATCAAAAAAAGGAACTTGGAGAAAACTTTTAGCATGTGTTAAAGAACATTAAATTCCCAATCTAGTTTTTCACTCATGAATAAAAGTAAGCAGGTTGCCAAAGCTTGAATCTAAGGTTTATTTTGAGAACTTCCAAAAATACTTTGATGTGTCAAATCTGTGTTCAAGAACCATATTCCATATCACCTTGAGTTTGCACAGCGATTTTCAACCTGTGTATGGTGAGAATTTTTAAAACATGCGACACCTGACTATTTACTCAGGGGCACTGACCTTTTTTCCCTTAGATTGTCAAATAAAAAAAAATGACAACAGCCAACACAATAGCTGCCTGGTATTAGTGAATCAAAGTTATACCTAGGTCTTCTAAGATTAGAAAAAAATATATTTATTTTGGCATGTCGCAGAATTTTAGCAGTCAGTTTATGTGTCATGAGATGAAAAAGGTTGAAAATCACCGGACTAGCAGGATGAAAAAGTTTATTACAACTAAACAGTTTATGTCAAAATGACATGCATAACACAAGTAAATTTAATGAGCCCTAGTAAAAAAATCTGTGTGCAATAGATCTTAAATTTGAAGTGTAGGTACTTCGTATTTGAATGTTATACTGAAAACAGTCTGTTTCCTAATCCAAAGAAATATTTGTCTCAGCTTATCTAAGTAATTGCTTTCTGCTATATAAGTCTATCTGTGTTTTACTCATTAGTTTATCAAAGGAAAAAAAATGTATGTACATATATTCTTCCTGATTTTTAAAGTTCTATATCAAATAACAGCTAAGTGTATGCTAGGACTGGAATTTTTACTTAATATCTGTCCAAACACTAAATATCTTCTATTTATCAAATTGAGATATTTTAATATTGATATATTTAATTGCTCTTTCCCGGGCTTTCACATTGGATAGTTTTCTATTTCATTATATTGCCCTCAAACTTAATTTGCTTTGAATACCAAGCATAGTTTAGGAGTGCCACTGTAAAGTTCCCTGACAGCAGGCATTGTGACCTATTTGGTATTGTGCCATAGCCTGGCACATAGTAGGTGGCTGGCAAGTGGTTTTCTATTGAAGGAATAACACTTGTGTGGTGATAATGGAATGTTTTCCTGAAGATACAAAACACCCTCTTAGTTCTGTGAGTCTAGAGGTAGAGAGTGGATAATGTATCTCTTAGGCATCTGTGGACTTGTTTAGAAATGCCATTGGCATGACTTTCAAACCCAGACACATAAGGTTATAATTTAATATTTTAAATTAAAAAAAAGTTCCATTTTAATAAGGATCCAGGCAGGAAATCAATGGTGCTCTCAGATGAGGTGATTGCTGAGTTTAAAGAAACTATTTAGAAAGATGTGGGCAGAGTTAACACAACTGTAACAAGGGATTGTGCTGAGGATGAGGAAAGGACTGTGTCACACCTTGGTCTCAAGGGTTAAAGGGAAGGACAGTCACAGAAACCTGAGCAAGCTTCCCAGGGAAAAACACAGCCAATGCAACCCATGTCCATGAGAGATAGTGTTAAACACATAAATACTTGCCCATCCTACTTCTGGACCTCCCGTTGGTGACTTCATGGACCAGACACAGTGGAAGCCAGGGGTCAATGCAATCAACAAAGGGTCACAGAACAGTGTGGAAAGGGGAAGAGAGTGAATATGGAAAGACAAATGGAGAATACCTAGCTGGATTTTGTTCTTCATTTTACTATTTGATGTAGAATTTAAGCAAAAGGATAAAGAAAAATTTCTTAGCCAACTTTTAGAGGACATTCATTTATTGAGCATAGCTGAAGTTTAAAACTTAGTGCTGGAGACCATATACAAGGTCTGTCTGGAAAAAGTCCAGCCATTGTTAATACAATGAGAATAGTTTGTGCAACATTGAAGTAGCCTGGCAGCCAATGAGAGTGGGCTGGAACGTGCATGTGTGAACAATGATGACATCACTGTATTAGTCAGTGGGGCCTGTAGATGCCATTGAGTGAGCATGTGTACTGTGTGGCCACCGCATTCAAAATGAATGAGCGAGTAGAGCAATGAATCTGCATCAAATTTTGTGTTAGACTTGAACATTCATCTGTGGAAATTATTCAGATGATTGAGAAGGCTGCAGCTATGGGCAACTAGTGATTGGCAGCTTCATCACAACAACATGGCTGCTCATGCATCACTTCTCATGCAGTTTTTTGGGGAAACATCAAATCACCAGGTGACCCAGCCCCTCAACAGTCCAGATTTGGAGCCCTGCAATTTCTGGCTTTTCCCAAAATTAAAATCACCTTTGAAAGGGAAGAGATTTCAGACCATTGATGAGATTCAGGAAAATACAATGGGGCAGCTGGTGGCAACTGGGGGAACTGTGTGAAGACCCAAGGTGCCTACTTTGAAGGGGACTGAGGCCTTACTGTCCTGTGTAGAATGTTTCTTGTATTTGTATCTTGTATCTTCTTCAATAAATGTCTCCGTTTTTCATATTACGTGCCTGGATACCTTCTGGACAGTCTCTCAGATAGATAAATAGATATAGATATAAGGTTTTATATATTATAAGGTTTTTTATATATATATATAAAATATATAACTTTATGGGACTCATCTTTTTATATATTTTTCATTTTTATTACCTTTATTTAGGTGACATTGGTTAATAAGATTATATAGGTTTCAAGTGCACATTTCTATGATCCATGATCTTCATACTTTCTAATCTAGAACATCTAAAATTGGTATCTTCAAGAATTCATCCATTCACTATTTAGAGTGTGCTGCGCACTAAATGCTCTGCGGACGGTAAAAAGACAGACATGACAGATAGGCCCCTGCCCCCCGAAAGCTTACATTTGAGAACGGAGGCGGGCAACAACAACTAGAGAGACCATCAGGGTAATTAGATCATACACATCGTAGAGAAAATGAAAAAGGGAAGAAGAGAGAATCACTGAACAGGCTACTTTAGAAAAGGACGGGGAAACGTCTGACAGCTGAAGGAAAAGCAGGAGTCAGTCCAGTGTTTTCAAACACTGCATAGTCTGCAGGTGTTTAGTCACTGGTAAAAGTGATAGAATAGGTTCAAAATAGCCCTTTCTTTGTATATAAACGATTACAACTGGTCAGGGTGCATCCCACATACCAAGTAATGAAGTGTTTAGTAAAACTGCTTTCAGTTACATATATGTATGTGGGCTGGTCTTTAATGTAAAATATGCCCCCTAAGTAGATTCCAATCTAATGCCATGGAGGCCAATGTGACCCAATCTGCCACAGGGGTCCACCTTCTGAATTTCTTCTGTTGGACCCTTTGGAATATAAAGTAGATTAGCAGCCAAATCCCCTTTTCAGTAACTTCTTTTCTGAACATTTCTTCTCCTTTCTTGTCCTAAGTGAAATCTAGCCATCTCCTGCTGACTCTGCACTTCCAGCAAAGCTCAGGAGTAGAGAGCTTTTTTTGTTCATTTTCCTTCCACAAACCCCAAGGCCCAGAAAAGGGAAAGCTATGTTTCTCTCTCATTGAACAAACAGTCTCCATCCCTCTCATTCAAATATACCAGGTTCTTTGAAGTTAATGCCAACACACTTTATCAACTGCCACCCCTCCCGAGCTTGGTCTGCCAATCTCCAGACCATACTCCTTTCATTCATGGTGACTTTAGTATCTGCTCCCTCTCTTCACGGCATTTCCTCTGGCACAGTTCTTGCTGACTCAGCAAATGCTTACATGAACTCTCTAATACCTTACCTTCTTAATTCTTTGGCCTTATATATATTTTCTCATTCACCTCACCTCACTTACCAGCACACAGTCATACCTTTGATATTTATAACCACCAAAAACCCAAATGCTTTCAATGCCTGTTTTAATTTTCAGACTCTAACCAGTACCTCTTACCCATTTAGCTAACTTATTCCAACTCTACTCCAGGACTCCTTTGCCTGCGTTGAGACTTTTACTTCTTTACCACTTTTCTAAATATCAGCTATAACACTCTAATTCTCATTGCTATGGTTATACAGCTTAAATTTAATGGCCAATAATTAAAATCACTTTCTTGCCAAAACCATGAACTATCATGCACCTCTCTCCTTTCTTCAATTCTCGCTCCAGCTATGGTAAATCTCAGCTCTTCCCCTAACAATACTTGAGCAAATAAATGTTGCTGGGGGAAAAAACACAGTGGAACCAACTGGGCTCACCTTATTTTCATGACCGCAAATCTCAAGTGAAGACACGGCTTTAGTCAAGAGTCCTGTACTGCTGTAGAATGTTTGTTTTCCTACTCTCTAAAACAACCATTTCAAACTACTTCCCTTTCCTCAAGCTTCAACCCTCCAACTTTTTTCTTATTCTTAGGTAATGCCCTCAAGGAGAATATAAGATTAGGCACAAAATCCTATACCTATTTATCTCTGAATCTACCACTCTTTTGGTGTTGAAATTAGTACCCTGAGCTGCTGCTTCTGCTAAATGGACAATGTGCTCCCACATAATCAATGGTCACTCCTTCACTTATTCCCTGGTCCCGTCCCCTAACAGTGCCTCAAGAACCCCACTCCTACAACTTTCTCCTTTCACTCTGATGTCATCAGTTTCACTGTCTTTACTGTTCAACTGATTCATTCTCATCAGTATATCATCATACTGTAAACATCTACTCCTTCAGCTCCTCCAGCTCCTCCAGCCTATTTCTGGTCTCCTTTATGACTGTCTGGGAAGGATTATTGCAGTTTAATTCCTCCACAAACTCATTTCCTATTCTCTCTTCAACTTGCTTTAGGAGGGTTTCTGTCTCTATCTCTGTCCTGGTACCGACATTGTCAATGTATGAGTCTTCCACATTTCCACATCCAGTGGTTAAACTTGTGTCCTCAGTTACTCAACTTCCCAAATTATTTACTCTAGTTAAATACTCCCTCTTTCTTGATACTGCTACTTCTCTTGGCTTCTGAAATATCATACTCTAGCATTTTCTTTTTATCACATTGGCAGTCTTTCTCATTTCCTTTGCTAACTTTTCTCCTCATCCTAAACTCTAAATGGCTGGAGATCTTTCTCCTATTTGTGTGTGTGTGTTTGTGTGTGTGTGTGTGTTTTAATTTAGGTAATATTCTCCAACTCAGGACTTTAAATACTATCTATGTGGTGATTAATACCAAGTTTATAACTTTACTCCAGACTGCTCTTCTATAGACTGAAATATCTATATAACTGCCCACTTAACATATCTACCTGAATATCCAAGAGGCATCTCAAGTTCTGAATAGTCAAAACAGAACTTTTAATTTATCTCTATCCCTCTCAACCCCAAACTTGTTTTGCTCACAGTCATACCCATCTCAGAAAATTGCATCTCCCTCTATTTAATTGCTTAAGGCCAAAACCTAGGAATTATTCCTGCTTGTTCTTTTTACTTTATCTTCTATGTCTAATCTATTAGCAAGTCTTTTATCTATCTCCAAACATCCCATTTCTTACATCTATATCATTACTGGCTTGGTGGTAAGAGTCTTTATGCTCTCTAATTTGATCTATTTTAGGTTATCTGTGACCGGGTTTCCTTGTTTCTTCTTATACAAATCTATTTGCAAGTTTCTTCTCAACATTTAAATCAAAGCATATCACTGGCTTATTTACTATAATTTAATGGCTAATGATTTAAAATAAAACCTCAAATCCTTAACCTGGCATAAAGTTCCTACTTCATCTGATCCCTGTTTCTTCTCTACTTTACCTTTTACTATTCTTGGCTTCACTCACTAATCTGCAATTACTCTGACCTTCCTTCTGTAAATTAACATGCTAAGTTTACTCCTACCTATACTCACAGCTCAGAAAGTTTCTCTCTGTATTTTTACTAGTTTTTCTTGCCAGTAAGATCTTAGTTTTATGTTCCTTCCTTACAGAAACCTTCTTCAAACCTGCAACCCAAATTCTCCAAGACATTCTTTAATACAACACCTGATTCATTGTTTTGTATCCTTAATTGCTATCTGATTTTTTTTTTGTTTAATGTCCATCTTTTGCCATAGACTATTGGTTTCATGACAGCAGAGCCAGCATTTTATTTTCTTACCCTTTTGCTCTGTAAACCTTCACAATGCCTCCTATATCATAAGTCTGTAGTACATTTATATATATATATATATATACATATATATATATACATATATATATATAGACATAAATAGACATATACATGAATGGATCAGGACTGTCTGTTCCAGTCTTATCCATTGGTCTCTTCTTGGTTTCATGGTTTTCTCTGCTTCTTTCTTCCATGAAGTAAGCACACTAGAGAAACTCATGAAGTGTAGATACAATAGCTTGACATCTCTCTTTGTAGTTCTCTTTATTATGTCAAATTCTGTGGAAGAGATGGTAATTCACTTAAATTGAATCAGAAAGCACTCTGGTCTAATGAACCATAATCAGGAGTGTTTAGGTATAGACATACGATACAAATATGACCACAGGGGAACCAACTACTACGGATGAAAAGTTTCAAGGCATGGAGATGCTGATAAAGTGTTTATTATAATCAGGGTAGACATTCCAAAAATGTCTTTGTGACCTAAATCGAGTTCCTTTATGACTCATGTCTTTGTCTCTGTTGTTTCATCTGTCTGGCATGCTTCTGTTTGACTTAATGGCTCCTTCTCCAACTATATCTTTGTAGCCCATGTCTGTATTATTTGCTCCTATATCTGGGCTCCCTTTGTAAGTTTTATGCATCTATATTATATAACTAATGACTTCTCTATATAATTTTATTAGCATGTCTGTCTTTCCAAAATGGCTTTTTAAGGCTATGAATCATGTTGTAATTTTTGCATATTCATGCAGAGCAGGGTAGAAGGCCCTAATAAATATATTTTTTTGCATGTGGTTGAGTGAGAATGCAGGCAGAAAATTAAATTCCACTTAAGTTTGGTAGCAATGAATAGAAAGAGCGTAGGACCAAGGAGGAAGGATAAGAGAAGGCTAGGAAAAGAAAGTTTGTGTTGTATGTATGCAAAGATTTAGTGATCATGACACTGTAATGGGGAGTTCATGGGGAGAGTGAAGAACAAATAAGCTAGATTTAGTGACAGAAGGAAGAGGTATGCTTGGCACATGAAAACCTTTTGGTGACTAACAATTTCAACATCATCCTAAAACATCTTAGAAAAAAATTCCAGAAATGTGATCAGTCTATAAAAATTACATGATATCAGAAACATAAATTAGTCATCATGTCATTGTTTTATTTATTCTCCATCAGTGCAATTGAATTAATTAAATTATATATGTAACATTGTTCTCATAGTTGATGAAGGTGAATTTTTCCTACTGACTGAGGACAAACTAAACCATATGGACTTCTATGAAAGACATATTAGAATAAAAAAATAAAAAGTATTAATTCAAGTAAAGAGTAGACTAAATGGAAATGAAAATCAAAGAAACTGGAAAAAGAGTGGGATCCTCTTGAATACCAGGCTCACACGGTCCAGCCTTTTAATAGCATTGATATTATGTTCAAGTAAACCCCAATCAGATTATGTGGATTTAAGCTAACTGTGACATTTTCTAGATGTCAATTTGGATAATTTATTTAACCTCTTTAAGCATTTCATCTGTAAAATTAGGTTTTTGAGGAATTAAGTAAAAGTTCATATAAAGTCTATACTAATCAAATATTTGGCACTGCAACAAACTCAACAAAAATGAACCAAATTTAGAAAGGAAAAAAAAAGATACTTATTCATGTAAATGACAAGTCCAAGAAGAATTAGAACGAAGGACTTGAGCAATATTATGGAGTTTATTTTGTGAGTTTAAATCTTAATCAGCCTCTTTCTTTGTGGACAAAAAAGGGAATGCTGGCAGTCTCCAACTTGTATTTTAATGTCTCATAGTCCATAGGGAGTTAAGATCCTCTTTTATTTCTTAGAAAGATGCTAACTAGCCTGTTCACATGCCTGCTCCAACAGTAATCACCATATCCTGACAACTACCGAACTGCTGGTTTGATAGTCTTACATGTATCTCTGGATTGGGTAGAACATCATAACTGACAATCCCAACAGGAACACATAGATTCAGAAAAGATAGTTCCCTGAAGAAAAGGATAAGGGTAAACAAAAGTATAGTGTTCACTGCCAAATAAATTGCCTTACCTATGAGAAGTAAAGGCTTGTTAGAGAGGTTATATCAAATAGGCAGTAAATGTTACCATTCTTTCTCCCCTCTCCTTTCTTCCCTCTATCTAGTCTCCAAAGTTTTCTCTTGGATTAGTCCGGTCAAACTCTATTTTACTTAGAAATCATTTTAATTCTGCATCTCTCTGTGGCAAATTTTGATAAATGAAACCTTAGCTGAAACTTTACGGTGAATCTGGCTATGAAGTTAGGTGGTTTGATATATTTCTGTGGTGCATTGTCATCTTTGTATTGTGCAAACAGAAATTTATTTGTAGAAGCAAAACAGGTTAAGTTTAATGAACATAATTCTTTTTCACAGGAGTCATTGTGTTAACATTGGCAAACACCCCTGCCTTAATGTCGCAGCTAGGTGGCAAAACATTAAACTAGTTTGTCTCCTTTAAAATACGTAGAGATAATTGGGTTTAAGACAGAAGTAAGCAAAGTGAAAGCAGATTCTGCTCTCTCCCTTACTGGTGTAACAGCAAGCTGTATGAATTGAGTTATGCACCTTAAACTTTGACCCTAACTGATGGACTATTAATTGAGAACTTTTCAAACTGAGCAGCAAACTTTCCATTATTCACATTTAAACCTTTAACTTTAAATCTTTGTAATGTGATAGTATTAAAACTTTTTGCTTGCCATGTACTTTTCAAAACAGATTCTTATCCTTTTTTATAAACATTAGATCATAATGTTCACGAAATCCCTTTAAGTTAGGTTTAAATTTTTTTCCTGTTTTTCAATTTTCAATGAAGGCTACATTTCCCTTAAAACCTTAAGTGCATTGTTTTCATTGTTTGTCTATATTTTATGAATGTAATGCCCCCAAAATAAGCCTTTTAATAAAATAAAGTGGTAGGTGTGAAATTATCTTCTCTGTTAGAAATAGGTATGTTCTGAGTATTTTGAATAATCAACAAGGAGTTTCTTTAGATACTTCAAAATAAATTAGTGATAGCTAATAAACAGAAAGAATTCTAATTGTAGATTTGTGTGTGGTTCAATGGGATTGGGGTTGGTATAGGTACAAATATGTGTGTACAAAGCCAGGTGAGCATACTGATTTCTTCCTTTGCACTTCCTTAATAAGGCAGATACTGGCAGCGACAGGGAAGCACCCCCAAATTGAGATTATTCCAGTAAAAGTTAAAATATACATATTTTTATTTGCAAGTTCTTCCCCATTGTGTTGGTTCAGCTAAGGAACTAAAAAAGAAAAGGACCACCTCACTTTCTTTGAAGATCAATTTTCACAAAACCATATTAGTCAGGGTTTCTGCAGATGAAATCTCCCTGAGACAAGATTATGAGTGCAATATTTTAAACATGTAACACAAAGATAAATTAAACATTTGACATTTTAAAGGCATATGATATAAACAATGATAAAAATAATTAAAAGTAATTAAAAATGAATTTGACTAAAATATATGAGATGGGTAAATCTGGCTACCACCTCTTTAACTGAAAGCTAATTCAGGTATATACCTGAGGTTATTGCTTATCTGCAAAATAAGTGCCTGGCTACCATAGTTCATCTAAGTATCTACTTGGCCTTCAAGAGGAACTCAAAGGTACCATTAGCAAGGAGTTTAGTCTATCCTCTGCTTCCTCATGGAAAAGTTGGAGCAATGACTTCCTTGAGTGCCTCACATAACTTTGTACAATTAAATGAGGTCATGAGTATGAAATCCCTTTACAAATTAGAAATCCATTCACATGTAAGTCATCATTATTTTTAAAGATGAGGAAAACAGGTAGTTATTCACAGGTTCTAAACACTGGTCATATAATGTTTAAGAAATCTATCATTGGGGGTCATCATTTGGAAATTCAGCCAATAAAGTATCAACAGCATTTCATCATTACTGATGACTCATCCATTCTTCAATTCAGCCTCAGTATTTTCTACTTTCTTTACTGTTCACTCTTTTACTTTTCCTGTAGTTACCTGAGGAATATCTATCCATTCATTTTTTAAGCCAATACATGTTGAGCCTTCCCTGTGTGCAAGGCAGTACATCCTTTTATATATTTTGCATCCATACGAAGTTTTATGTGTGACTACTTACTTTCTGCATGGTGCTTTACTACATTCACATACTAGAATTTCCATTGTTTAATTTTCAACAGTTACTGTTTTTGTGCTCAAATGATTCTAACTGAGACTACTTGCCTCTTTTTCCCTTCCATAGGTGGTTCCTTAATTTCTTTTTGACTTTAATTCCTTACATCTCTTTCTTATAACCCACTAAGTGGATCAAAAAAGATTTGCTGAACACCTACCCACTCAAAGTTTAGAACAGTGATAAACACTTAGATGAGAATTCTTAGGGAGCCTACCCTATAGTCACAAAAATGGGAAGAAAGTTGTGATTTACAGCAAAACATAATCAGTCTTTGACAGTGGTATACTTTAAGTGTAACAGAAGAACAATGGAGAGTCAACTCAATGAAAAGAAGAAAAGGGTCTGAAGGCAAAGATCTATGAGCTAAGGTTTGAAAAATGATTAGAATTTGGCTGAGCAATATGATAGTAAATGTACTCTAGGGAATAGAGAACTGTGTTATTCCTCTGAATTACAAGTATGCAGTTGGTATAGTAGTTGAAAAGAAAATAGGTTCTTTGTATGGAAAGAATGGGATATGAGTTTCTGGGTATAAAAACAGCTAGCTCCTTGCTGTGCCCTCACATGACCTTTTCTCTGGGCACAAAGGGAGTGGGGAGGCCAAGGGGAGAGAGAAAAGGAGAAAGAGAGAGAGAGGGGGGGGGTGGCACTGCTGCACTTCTGATGTCTTTTCCTCTTACTGTAAGGATATCAGTCCTACCGGGTTAGGGCCCTATCCTCATAGCTTGATTTAAACTTCATTACCTCTTTAAAGACCCTCTTTCTTAAGGTAGTCACATAGAGGATTAGGGGTTCAATATATGAAAGGGGGGCACAATTTAGTCATTAACATAGAGGATGAAACTAATAGCTCCAAATAAATTGAAATGATATATTACAGTAGTCTCCGTATTTATTATAAAATTCAGGTGGCTGTAGTGTGTTCTGCCACATTCAAAAGGAAAGAGAGTTCCAAAGGCAAAGCTTTATATTGGAAAATATTTTGTATAAAATTAAGGTCCTGATATCAACTGGGGACACTTATCTGACTATTGAGAAGACTTACAGCCAGACATGTCGGGGGTGGGTTTAGAATTTCCTTTGTCAAACTCTCTTTTACTTTACGAGTTCTTTCTTTTTTCAATAAATGTTTCCACACTCACTAAGGGAGGTATTTTCTACCTCATGACATTCATAAGAGTAGATTTATCTATTTTGATCAGTTTTAATGCATGACAAGCACCACATGGTAACCCCACCACAATTTAAGTTTTATGACAGAGGCAAACAAAGAGAACACCACTTCAAACAACTGCATAACTATAAGCTCAAGCTCACACTTTCTATGATATTTGTATAATTTGCAAAGCATTTTTACAGATACTATCATCTCAAGCTCAAATTATTCCTGTGAGATAGGTAGAGGAAAATATCCCCATTTTTACAAAGAATGAAAAACTTTTCTAATTAGTAGAGGCAATATTCAAACCTAGTGTTTCTAATTATTATACAAGTACTTCTAGAACTCATTTAATGAATGTTTTATTGATGCTTTTTCTTTCAAAAGTTTGTTGATTCTTCAATTTCTTTAAACTTGCTAATTAACTCTAAGAAAAGAAATAATAGAAAAAACCAGTATCAGCATTTAAAAATTATAGTTATTCCAAAACTAACATATCTTTACAAGAAGAAAATGGGATTACCAAAATTGAGATCTAGAATTCAGTCAGCCTTTAAGGAGCCTTAATATTGTCTGCCATACTTTAATCATAGCAATCTTTATAAAACTTCAACCTTATGAAAATTTTCTGCTTAAAATATCCCCATGTTTACAGTATAGCTACCTCTAAAATAAAATTTATTCTTATTAGAGTGTTAAGCAAAATATAATTTTGTCTATCTCTCAAGGTTTGCCAGTTCTGTGTTCCAGCCTTGATCTTCTTCAAAGCCAACATGTTTTTCATGTCCTAGTATCTTATTCATCTTTTAAGAACTAATACCAATATCACCCTCATTTGAGAAGTTCACCCTTAGATTCCAAAAGAATAGAATTATTTTCCTCCCTACCCATTTAACAATTAATTTAATTAATTTATTATTAGTATTATTTTACTTTTCTCTCTCATACCTTATGTAAAGGCCAAAGAGGCCACTCTGTTCTACTCATTTTTATATTTCAACACTTTACTGTAGGTACTTACTGTTTGTTAAACAAATGGATGCATCAACAATGTAGTCTGGGTATAGAGAGACAACATATCAAGCTGTAAAAAAAAATGAGCTTTGAAATCAGATCTATATTTAAATCCCATTTTCAACACTGATGGGAATATGTCCTTATTTCTCTTAGTTTTAACATCTATATAACAGCGATAAGTTAGGGATCTTAAGATGATCATTACAGTGCCTCGCACATTGAGTATTCAAAGTATGTTAGGTACCATTTTAATTTTAATAATAGTATACTTAATTGAGAGAATAGCTAATAAGTTTCAGTTGATATATAGCAAATCTAAAGAGAAATGAACCAAAGACACTCCTCAAGATCATAGGGAAGGGAGTTTCACATGGGTGTCCTCTTACAACCCTTTGGGAAACTCCAATCACAGCCAACAGGCTTTATGATGGATGATGTGGCAGCAGAAGGACCTGAAGTGAAGCCAAGCAGCAAATGGAGCTGGTTTTGGGGGGGGAGTGATTAATCAGCTCTAATTCAAGTCAAGGGTGATCTGTGTGAGAGAGCACTGTAGCTACTGGTCACTTAATGACCTAGCGATCACAGCTAGCTTAATTCTTTTTAATACAAAGTATACAGAATATTTATTAAGTTGAATTATTATTAATTGTCCTCTGCCCCCTCATCAATGAAAAAGTTATTAAATCCCTATCTGTGGGACTGTGTAGAAGAGGACTGAGCCCTTCATTAGAGCATGAGCTATGCTTAGAAAGAAAATTAAACGTCTCTGAAAAGAGATGCACACAGTCCATTGCATTTGTCTTCCCTCACTTCTATTTTATAAAAATTAAAATTATTGCTATCAATTCCGAACGGTGTCTTTGTATTGTTTGAACCTCAGCTTTATAAATACAACAAAACTTAAATACAATTTATAATAATTCCTCATATGATTGTGGCTGGTGTGGCTTTTATAAACATTAGCATTTTACTCTTAAGTAGTATTTGCCAATAAATTTATCCTATAAACCAAATATCAGGTTGCAAATTGGACATATTTAAGAGGTTCTATTAACTAAAGGCAATTTAAAATATTCACTTTTATATAGTGTGCAGTCAGGGCCAGTCAATCCTGTCACCATTTACTTAGAGAGACATCAGTCTTTGATGATTCTCTATTCTACTGAGGCGAACACGTCAGGTTAATATCGCCCCTTGTGAGGAAAACAAAACAACACAACACAATAATACATTCAAAACACATGAAATAATTTTTAAACATTTAGTGGTCATCAGAAAAAAATCTAAAATTAAAAGAAATACTTTAGAATTATTTGTAGTAGAGATACATTTTGGACCACAAACTGTGCCCTCTGTCCCCCTCCCCACCCCAAATCAATATTTTGACCTGTTTTAAATAAATTTCTATCCTATTGGAACTGTGAACAATGGATGTTTAGCCATTATTGGAGGACACATCTAAGAAGTTTCCATGCCCTCCCACGAGGGAAAGGGTCCCTCACTGCAGGCTTACATGTAATTGTTTTCCAGTCATGCAGCCTGCTCCTGACCTTGAGGTGCCTCTATCATGCAGTGCCCAGTGTGGGATATGGAGCGACTAGCCTAACCTGGGGCTCGCTTTCTTGAAAGACCGTTGGGTATTGCAAAGGCCAGCTCAGTCTCCCAAAGGCTAGAGCGGGACTGGGGCCTTGGGCCTCACTTCACCCACAAATCCCCCCTTCCTTTGTCTGTGGAAGTAGCTCCCCAATTGTTTCTCCAGTGTATGCATGTTGAATGCATGTGTGTGGCCAGGGGTGGCAAAGCCCCTCTGTTTACTTTTTGCATGCCCCAAGACCAGAACAACTTTTGCCTTCAGACTGCATTTCTCTTCAGGGCGAAGACCCTCACACAGTGTGGCTGCAGGCTTGTGACTGTGGCATGGGGAGCTGGGTGAGTGGAGGGAAGGAGATGAAAACGCATAGAGAGAATCAGCCAAGGGTCCCGTATCACCCGAATTTCTGGTCACATTTTAAAGGTAAGTGAGCAGACAGGGATGAGTTTTGAGGTGAGGCTTTAATAATTGGAATAAATTAGGCATCACTGAGTGGTTTTCAGAAAGGCAAAGGATAGTAATAAATCAAGCTTAGAGTGAGAGAGGAACAAAGAAAGGAAAATTAATTCTGATTTGAGCTTATCTGAAGCTTCTAAAATTGTCAGATTAAATGCTTTTTTTAAATCTCTTTTAAGTAGACATATCCTATAATACAAGAAACCAGTCTTCAAATGTATTTCCTTCAAAATGAACATCTTACCCTGCATTTTCTCCATGTGTTAGGGGGCTGCTGTGAGGAGTCTGTGGAGGGCTGGAGTCAGGCAGACTCCGCGATACCCAGTCTTATTTTGGTCAGAGTGACTCCACTTAGATATCTTCTCTGTTGGATTTAACCAGCACATTGCTTTATGACGAAAGGAGTCTCTGAACAAAAGACGGGGAAAAAGTGTGTAAACAACCACTACAGGGTATTGGAGAAATGACTATTATGAAAGAATAAAAGGTAGAGGCTACTACATATTTTTAAAATGTACAAAGCTAAAATAATCCGTCATATGAAAGAACTAAGACAATAAAATTAGCTACCAAGGGGCTTTATTAATACATTAAAAATATGTATCTGTGGTACTTTTACAACATAACATTTCATAGTGAAACATTTTTTAAATAAGAAATTCAAAGCTATTTCTGCAGGTAGAAAATTCAGTATTCAAAGATTTAGAGGAAAATGAGATTATGAGTTAATATGCTTTTACATAGCCCAGTTTATTTGTCTGCACACTGTTGATCTTTACTATGATGTTTTTCTTTAAGAGGAAAGTGCATTTTATTTACGATCTATAATGTTCACATCTAAGAAATGCCTCAACATCCCATTATTATTTTAATAATAGTGTCATTAAGATTATGAAAAAGAGGAGGAAGAGGAAGAAGAAGGAAAGAAAGAATCCAGTTTAGAGAAAAAATTATTTATTAAAAAAATTATCAATGGCATCAGAAGCAGCTCTGTTTGAAGTCCTATTTTCCCACCTAATGTATTGTATGAGTTTTCTGAACCTCAGTTTCTGTATCTGTGAGCTGAGGTTAATAACTTTTAATGTGGAATTCCAGGTACTTTTCTAAGCATATAGTATTTATTAGTTCAACCTCTTACAACTTTATGAGGTGGTTGCTACTATTATCACCATCTTTCAGGTGAGGAACCTGGAATCTATGTCAGTCCAATGTCACTGCTAATAAATGGTAAAGCTGGGATTCCCGCCCAAGCAGCCAGACTCCAAAGCTACATGGTTAACAGCTACCTTATATTCTATTTCTGAGGAGCTGAACCCAGACATTATGACAGCAGCCTGCTCTTTACCCCGGGTCAGTCACTTATCTAAGCATTCATAGGACAGATATTTATTTGTGTCTCTGATGAGTCACTTACATAACTAAGAATAAAAGCAGAAAAAAATGGTTATTCTCATGATGCTCATACTATAACAAGGGAAACAAATTAATTAAACAACATCTATATAATGTGTCAGGTACTAAGTGCTAAAATGAAAAATAACTTTGAGGAGAGACTGGAATGATAGGAGCTGTTCTTATTTAGATGGGTGGATTACTGAAGGCTTTCCTGATGGTGATGTTTGAACGGAGACAGAAATACAATGAGTGGATCGTGTGGAGCAGTTATGAGGATCACATGAGTACGCAAAAGTACTTGAGGCAGTGCCTGTCTCATAATAGGAGTTAGCTAACTCATACTTTACTCTCCCCTTGGAGTTAAATGAAATTGAGAGATGCGAACAGGGCCCTGTGAAAAGGCAAAGCATTGATGGGAAGCTTGTTTATTCAAATCTTTTAAAAACACAATGAAAAACAATACATAACCAAAAGTCTCCAAACGCCCTTGAGCATTCAAATTTACAAAAGCAAATGCATTGCAAATCAAGACATAAGCTGTGTATGTTCCTGTGTCTGTGTGTAAGGGAGAGAAAGACAAAGAGAGAAACAGAGTAAAGGAAAAAGAAAAAGTTGAAAGGAACATTTGAAGGTTTGAGCAGAAAGTGCTGACAGACTTTTGAGCATTTCAGAGCACAAAGCATCTACTGTACTAATAAATAATGTTTCTGGCAGGTCAGAATTCAGAACTTTGTGAAGAGATGGAAAGATGAGTATTTGGCTGCTTCTGGATTTCATCCCACTCAATTAATGTCACATATATCATACGGCTAACCAAAATTCATAAATCACCAGTACAACTACCATTGTTTTTTAAATGATGCCGTGGCTATCATGATGCCACACAGAGAAATTGAAGTTTCTTTTGGGAAAATTATGTGAACGTTAAAATTTTATACGACTAACTGGAGAATAAACATGGAAATATAATAGTTCCAAACTTCTTTTGATAATATATTTGTGTATATAAGGATCATATCAAAGCATCTAACTTGCTTGAGTTGACACAGTGCATTCAGGGTGACTTCATGTCATGGTTTTGGTATTAAAGTGAAATTTATATAAAAGTCCACGTGAAATTTAATACAGAATCCAGGTGCAGGGATTGTAAAATGGTAATTACTTTCGGTTCTTGGCATGGACAGGTGGATCAGATCAAGTTAGCGTTACCTTATATCACACTGCTGCTGTTCTTTCAACTTTGCAGCCACTTACTGATATTTTCACCCATCATATTTAATCTGTAAATATGTAGTCAATCGATATAATGCAGGGAAGTTTGAGTAAAGGAAGTTGATGGATATAAATGTGCTTTTGTTTCTCTAATG
Organism: Pteronotus mesoamericanus; assembly: GCF_021234165.1. NCBI lineage: Eukaryota > Metazoa > Chordata > Mammalia > Chiroptera > Mormoopidae > Pteronotus > Pteronotus mesoamericanus. Next base: position 11,511,648 of record NW_026555310.1, read on the forward strand.
TTAACAAAAGTTCTTTGTAGGAGGCAATAACTGAGGAAACTCTAATCCAGTAGACTGTTCACTGTTCCATTTGTTTCGGGACTTGATTAAGCTTCTGACTTTCCCAGTGGAGCTTCTTGCCAGGAAATGAGATGCTGTAGGGAAAGGCACCCTCTGAGCTTCTCCCTTGGCCCTTCTATCTCATCCTTTCCTTCAGCCAACATTTTCAGCCTGCCTTTTGCAAACCTTCCCATATCATGTGCTCTAGTCTAAGCTCCTATCTCCTCCAAACTGGTGCTCAAATTATTTTTATCTAAGAAACGAATTTCCCATGTTTAGAGGTATAAGACTTGCACTATTTCAGTTGCATAAAAAAACTTTTTAGCCTGACACTATGTCACAGCCCTTTAACAAAGCTGGAAACTGTCAGAAGGAATGGCATGACACCCCTTGCAGCGGCTGAAACTTCTGTCCCTCAGTTTTTCTCTATTTCTCCATAGAAACAAGGCCTGAGGTTGTTTTAGGAAGAGGCAGTAAATACTGTCAGTAAATAATGTTCTGCATAGTCACAGAATGAATTCATTTCTATAAAGCACAGTATTATTTTACTTAATAGGTTAACAGTAAAGCCAAAAATTAATAATAAACATAGTTCCTTCAAATCAGGGCTTTTAGAAGGAATCATTTCTCTGAGAATAAATCCAGCCATATCTATTTCTGAAAGACTCAATTCCATGAAATTTTAAAGTGACATGTCTTTCTCATTTCTCAAAATAGATGTGGCTGCTTTATTTTTTTAAATATATATTTAATATAAATTTTAAATTATTTGACTTTGCATGAGTTTTATATTGCATGTAACATTAAAAAATACAGTGGCTTATGACAATGTACATGATAAGGTTAATACTATAATGAGAGAAACGGCTTTAGGTCAAAAATACTGTCAAGACACAGACCGTAGCAGGGTATTGCATTCCATGTTCACACCCTATCCAGGTGTGGTATGACTTTTCTTCAGTCCTTGTAAAAACTAAATACTAAAAATAAATCATGCCTATCATCCACATACCCCAGTTTACACTGAAACAGTTGGTAGTTATGATTGTAGAAAGCCACATTTCTGATTTTAGAGTAGGCCCTATGGATCACTAACCCTCAGAGGAGAGTTACTGCACATCCTGCCATGAAACTCAAAAGAAACAATTCATTTCTAAAGAAGGATTGTTTCTTTTACAGTGGTGGCTTAAGATTACAGATATGATTCCAAAAACTTTATCTCCATTGATAGTCACTGTAATTTTTGAGATATAGTTCTAAATCTAATAAGCTTTAGTCAAGAGGGATAGTGAGCAAGCCTGTGAATTTGAATGTTAAATTGGAGTGGCTTTGTTATATTTTCAGACCTCTGAGTCACTTTCCAGATACATTCCCCATCAGTTGATACATCAATCATGTTGTGTTTTAAGGTACCGATAATGGATGGAAGAAGCAAAATTCCCTGTGCCCAATTTAAATGAACTTAGGCCATCTTAAAATATAAAATATATGTGACAAAATATAATCATGTGTTAAGTGGTGTGATATAATTGGAAAGGGCTAAATGAACTCACTGGACTAAACAGTTTGCAAAAAGGCAGATAATTCAAGACCACCTGCCCTTGATGAGCAGGCAAAGAATGAAGAGGGAGGACGAGAGGAAAGGAATTTCAGGATGAGGAGACTGGGCCTTTGATAAGTGGAGCTGGTTGAGAATGTTGTTACAAATAGAAGAGACTGCTCCAACCAGAATTTAATGGAAAATACATTCAGATTTTTTTGAGTGGGAAGAGATAATAGAGAATTTTGAAATTCTGATAGTAAATAGGGGATGGATCTAGAACAGTGAGCTTCTTGTAGTGAACTTTTGTAGAATTTTTAGCAGGTACATGAAAACTATATGGGGAGAATTTTGACATTATAGATCACATGAAGAGAAACTGAGATCACAGGATCTCAAATCAGGTAGAACGTTGTTTTTTCTAATTTTCTGATAAAGACTATAGCAAAGAATTAGCTGCCTGTGAAGAAAGAAGTTGGAGAAGCCACCAAAATCAAAGGAAAAGATGGTTATTCTGAATTAATGGTTACAGGAAGAATTAAAAAGACTTGAGAAGTTTATTGGACCAACCAATGAGGTGTACTACTTGTTTCCTGGCAGTGGCTGAGCTGCTTCATCCTGCAACACTGAAGATCTGCAACGTGATTGAGCATTATTCTGCCTGGAATGCACTTCCACTTCCTTGCTAACTCTAACAATAATAGCACCTGATATCTACAGTGTTTTATTCTTGTGACTGTGAAATGGTTAACTTTAAAGAATGGACAAGAAGAAATCATTTTGTCCAATCACATAACCTGAAAAAAGACATATGTCTTTTAATACCAATTCTAGCCTTTGAGTCTTCCATACTGCAAGAAAACACAGCCTTTGAAGGACCAAAAGGAACTATAGCATGGAGCTCAACTATGAAATGGTTCCTGGGACTTGCTGCTAGGTGATTGTGTCTATTCCTATGTTTACATGTCAACCTGTCAAATTAGAAATGAACATTGGCTGACTTTTCATTCTTTTTTTCCTGGCTTTTCCTGAATAGATTTATGATCTTTGAATATTACACCTTCCCACAGTGTATTGATGAAAAATTTACCATTTTTTTTCCTTTGGCTGTGCACTTAGAGAGAAACACAGTTGAATGGCCTCTCAAAGGGTCTAAACTTTGGCATGAATATGTATTGTTTGCACACAGATTCTGTTTTTCAGGCAGAGTGCCCAGTTTCATTTACATTTTTGTTTATTATTTGTTTAGCATTCCACATGCTCATTAGCCTGCTGCTTTGTAAATATGATCACATTTGGCTGCTATTCTGTAAAAAGGACAATGTCATTTAAAGATAGGAAATAGATCTATATCACAAAAGGGATAAAATCTGTGATTCTGAGCCTTTTATGCTGTGCCATTTATCTGCTTACAGGAACATTTTCTGTCTACCCTGAGGAAAGGAACATTCTGAGGTTCTCACATGCTGTCTTGAAAATACCTTATAAAAAGAAACAAAAATATGGAAAAAAAATAAGAAAAATTGGATGGATGGATGAGCAAGAAACAATATGCCAGTTATTTACCAAGGTTTATTACAAGTAATTTTAAAATAATTTATTGGTAGTAGAATTTTGGGCATGTGGTTTACATTCAGCTAACATTCTTCATGTAATCATAGGTATAAAGTATTATTTGTGTGTGTGTATGGGGCATGGGAGAGAGATTTAGTTTTCCCTTATTCTTTCTATGGCTGAACATGAATTACCAAAATAAAAATATGTATTCAGTCCTCACTTAATGGGGAAAATATCATAAAACAGTCTCATTTAGACTACAGTGTCCCCTCTACTATTATAAATCACTAGAAGGAGTACATTTCTCTAGTTACTTGTTACAATTAAATATATTACAGAATTATTTATTTATGACACTGTGAGATACTACAGTGGATATCAAGATGAATAGAAATTTAATCAGGATGAAAGGAGAAAGGGAGTGACAGTCACAGTGATCTACCTCTCAAAATAAATGGACTTTCAATAAAGCAAGACACACTAACATATAAAAAGTGTCTTGTGCTCATGTAGGATGATGGCGAATGGAGAGATGGCAGCGATAGATGGAACTGAGAAGCAGGCAAAGTGATGGCAGTGATGGATGGAACTGAGAAGCAGGAAAGGACAAGGAAATATCATATATTATTCAAAAGAACTCAGAATTCTTCTGGTCAGTTCCATGTGGGGATATTATAAACTGAGTGTTTGTGCCCCTCCCAAATTCATTTGTTGAAACCCTACATCACAATGTGATCTTATTAAGAGGTGGGGCTTTTAGGAGGTGATTAAGATTAGACGAGGTCATGAGGTTGGAGCTGTAATGAGTGAGATTAGTGGTTTTATAAGAATCACAAGGGGCAGAAATTGGTTCCAAAAAGTGGGGATACTGGTGTAAGAAGTACTTAAAACTTTGGAAGCAGTTTTGGAACTGGGTAATGATCAGAAGCTGGAAGAGTTTTGAGGTGTGGGCTAAAAAAACCCCTATATTGCCCTGAACAGAACTTGAAAGGCAATTCTGGTGAGATTCAGAAAGATAAGAGGAAAGTTTTCATTTTAGAGAATACCTAAGTAATCTCAAACAAATGTTGTTAGAAAAGGCCATTTTAATGAGATCTGGGAATGAGGACCATTTTACTGGAAACTGGAAGAAAGGTGACTCTTGTTATAAAGTGGCCAAGGACTTGTCTGATTGTGTTTTGTGTCCTAATGTTTTTTGGGAGGTAGAACTTGTGAGTGATGAAATTAGACATATAGCTGAGGGCATTTCTAAGCAAAATGTTGAAGGTGCATCTTGGCTTCTAACTGCTACTGATAAAATGCAAGAAGAGAGAAATGACTTAAAGATGAAAGTATCAAGCAAAAAATAGAACGAAAAGATTTGAAAACTTCCCAGGCTACCCATATTGAAAAAAATAATCCTGTTCAGAAGAGGACAGAAAAAAACATGTGACAAAACATCTATTCGATAAGTGGATTGGTGTATGTGTGAATCAGGAACTCAATCAGCAACCCCAGCAGGAAACTGTCAGAGCTGAGGAGGAAGGAGAAAGAAAGGAATGAAGGAAGACTGTCAGACTTTTGGAATTTTACAGGACAGGATCATAGAACTATTTTGCTCTGAACTTGTATTATCTTCAAGACAAGGAAAGAATGACCTTGCCAGCTATCCAGAGATCACTAAGGCTGCTTCCCTCATCTCAAGAAGGGGGACCATTGCCTTGCTTTCAATAGGCCATGTGGTCTCTGCCCAAAGCCTTGAGAGTGGGGCCCTGTGGCAGAGCCCTGGGGAGGCAAAGCTGTTGGGTCAGAGCCAACACCTCACAAGTCTGGAAGGCAGAGCATCAAGGCCAAAGAGGATTATCCTTGGGCCTTAAGGTCTAACGTAGTTTGCCCTGCGATGTTTTGGACTTGCTTGGGACCTGTCACCCCTTCCTTCTTTCCTGTTTTTACTTTTTGGGATGAGAATATCTCTTTTATGCCTGTCCCATCATTGGATTTTGGAAAAACATAATTTATTTGGTTTCCCAGGTCCACTGCTAGAGAGAAAGTTTGCCTCAGGATAAATAGTACCTCCAAGTATTCCCCATATCTGATTTAGGTGAAATTTAGATGAGACTTTGTACTTAGACTTTAGAGTTGATGTTAGAGTGAGTTAAGGTTTTTGGAGTTATTGGGATGGAACGAATGTATTTGTATGTGAGATGAACATGAATTTTGGAGGGACACAAACATGGGAGGAATATGTTTGGACGAAATGTTTGTGTCTCTGCAAAATTCATATGTTGAAACCCTACCTTCCAATGCGACAGTGGAACCCACGTGAGCTGTGTTAGTGCCCTTATAGGAATCATGACAGATCTTGCTTCTTTCCTCTGCTCCTGCCGTATAAAGGTACAATGAGAAGTTGGCAGTCTGCAACCAGTAAAAGGGGTCTCACCAGAACTTGACCATGCCGGAATACTGGTCATGGACTCATATCTTCCAGGACGGTGAGATGTACACTTCTGTTGTAAGGAATTCTCCCAGGCTATGGTTGGTACTTTGTTATAAGGAGTCAGAACTGATGAGGATAGGGATAACCACTGTCAAATCTTTTAGTTGAACACAGAGCATAGTATTGTCATTTCTGACTTCTCTCCCCACCAACTATAGAATAATTGATGGGAGTAATAAGACAACCACTCTGATATTGCTCTTATCTGCAGTATTACAAAGTTTGAAGGGTAGCTTGTCTAAGAGTTTCAATCTGGAAATAAGCGTAATTGGTTTTTTTATGCAACAAGATTTCAAATTCCTGGATTCTCTGTTTATTTAGGCTACAGACCACAGGCAGTATTTTTCTTAACAAAAATGTAATACCTTTTGTCTTTGATTGTACACTAGTTCAGTGCAACATGAATTTACTGCAGAATTTGTTTTAATACAATTGTTCACTGGAACTGTCAATAAGTAGCCAGCAAGCAACAACATTCTGCTTTTTTCCACTTATTTACCTAAGGCTACAGTCTTGGTTGGCACTTGATCTGCCATCCAAAGTTCAGTAGCCGATGTTTTGAACAAAGGCTTTACCATTTCTTAACAACAGTTACCAGATTTCTGAACTCCAATATCTAGGTCAATGTTACATTTTAGGTTGTGATATTTGATGCATTCTTTACCTAGCTTTCAGATTTAGGCAGTTAATACAACTAATAAACAAGTAAATGGAAAATTTGCAATTTCACTAGTTTTCAAAGATATTTTAAGACACGTTTCAAATTAGAAAAAAATAAAATTCAATAAGCAATAATAAATACGCAGCAAAATTGGTACTCTTATACATGCATATTAGCAAAACCACACTTTAGTTTTGTTGGGCATTTTGATAGTGTAGTATCATTTATGAAAAACATTTTGAGAAATAATAAATAAAATAAAAACAATGTAGTGGGGGAGCCCTGGCTGGTGTGGCTCAGTGGACTGAGCACCAGGCTGCAAACAAATGGGTCACCAGTTTGTTTCCCAGTCAGAGCACATGCCTAGGTTGTGGGCTAGATCCCCAGTGGGGGACATGTAAGAAGCAACCACACATTGATGTTTCTCTCCCTCTCTTTTTCTCTCCCTCCCTCCTCTCTAAAAATAAAGTCTTTAAAAAAACCCTGAAAATTATCTGACTGATTTGTTTTCTATTGTTGCCAAAAGTAAAAAACGACTTGAATATTAAAATGAAGAAAATTAGATGAGAAAATTATGACACATTTATTCAATAAAATATTATGTAGCTATTAAAATGATCATGAAGGCTATGTTGCTACATGAAAAAGTGCTCATTATTTAATGTAAAAAGTGACACAATGATTACAAGCAAGTGAAGTAATATGTGAAAAATTATTGGATGGGATTATAACAAAATTATCATAGTTGTTTTGTTGAGTGGTAAGATCAGGTAATGCAATCCTATTTTTTTGTCCAGGAAAAATACCCAGCCATTTATGGCCTATCAACTGACATGAATTACCTTTAAAACATAATAAAGTGTGCCTATATTATTAAATAGGTTACAAGGGGCACTCACTGTAATCTGGTGAGCAAAATTAGACACAACATTCTATTCTGTTTGTTTTGGGCTTTGAACATCTTGCAGAAGAGCTGTTTCGTTCTTTTCTCCTTTAATAATTTTCTACAGCGTAGTTACTTAAACTCATACAAACTGCAAATAATTTATTTCTCAAAGAAATTATCAAGGTAATTTTTAGCAAATCTCCTCTGAAATTGTTCAGAATACAGTTTTAAATTGTTTTCTTAAAGATTACACAGTCATTCTACAATATTACTGTAATTTCTTTTAAAATGATTTTCCATTTTCTATTCTTATTTTTTATTTTGCTTATACTGCACTGCTTCCATTTTATTAAATCTGCTAAATGATACCTGGGGTATTTTAAACACTTTTTTAAAAACATGGTCATAAAATAGCTTTTTATAAGTAATGGAGAATGTCAGTATAAATTTTATAAATAAAAGATCAAAAGTAGATTAAAATATATGTTTAATACACACATATTAATAAATTCTCCCAGTTTGGGATCTTGTTACTTGAGTTATTTTGGTCCACAGTTCTTTATTTTTCTCCATGGACCTCTGGTATGTGCTACATGAGTCTATTCTTCTCTATTTAAATGCTTTAATAGAAATGATTGTAATTTTTTTTACAATGAATTTTATGTGCCACACATTTTTTTCCTTCCAATTATGTGTCTTAAGATAATTTTTTCCTTTGAAAGTTTTTACTGTCTTTCTTGAGGGAAGAATGCTTTTAGAAACTAACTGTATGGGATATATTTTATATTATTTTCTAATGGTTCTGGTAGCTTCCACAGTAATAACTATAATACTTGAATTCACTTACCATTATCTCTCCTTTATGTTATATCATACAACTTTTCATCTTTCATTTTATTATGCAACCTAGGGGAGATTCTCAAGTCTGTCTTCTTCCTGCTGCCTTTCATTGTTACTTAGTTTTTTAGTTAATTTGTTTTATTTTTAAATTTTCTCTACACCATTTATGTCTATCACATCTATATTCTCTTATCTGTGACCTTTGCACTTACATATGCTTTTATAATGATTTCTTCCTGAATAAGGATCTTTCTTAGATTAGGAGGCACAATTCCTAAAAATTCCTCTGGTACAGCAAATATTGGTAGTCCTCTGAATGTGTAGAACACTGGTCCTTTTTGCTTGTTCTGCAACAATTTTGCACCATCATATCTGGTTATTTAAAAACTCATTCCTAGCTTCATAGAGATCAATACAGAATATGACATAGACAGAAAACTTAAGTCGGTGATTTGCTCTGTTTATTTGGTTGATATGGAGACTTTTTTATCAGTTAGATAAGCTCACAACTACTTAGATAAATTGTCTCTGAATGTGTACAGTGCCAAACCCCCAAATCAATGTCTAGTTCCTATCTGAGGGACTCCTTAGTCTATTACTTTGACATAAAACTAAAGGAAAACAATATGTTAAGAAAACACTGTCTCATTTATAATATTTCTACATTTTTTTTCTGCATGTGCTCTACTTGCATGACTTCTGTGTGGGAATTCTTTTTCCAGAGTTGCAATATGACATCACTAATATCCTTCCTTCCTACCTATCTCCCTTCAAAGATGTTGCTTTTCTCCACCAATCACCCAACTTGATACCCATCACCCTACTCTACCATATGCTTTTTATCAAATACGCCTGGAATTGTAAGTCCTTAAATAGATATAGCAGGAAAAGGGAACATTTAAGGGGTGGGAGAAATATAGCACTCAAGAACTAGCACCCAGTAAATCGAGGGTCAGGAGATCCCTTTTCTAGGTTAGTGCACCACCATTTTTCTCTATTCAACAAATACTTATCAATCTCCTCTACACGCCATGGACTGAGGTAGGTGGTAAAAATACAGTGGTGACAAAAAACAATCAATTAAATTTAAAAAAAAACCTGTGATCTTTGTCTTCATGAACCTCATATTCTAGCAGGGAAATAAACATGAATAACCATGAGCTTTCTTTCTATTTTCCTAGACCTCTATTTTGTTTTTAATTATATTTTATGGTAAATATGATGAAGGAAAAGCACAGAGTACCATTAGAGAATGGAGCATGATATTGATTAAGGGTTGATTCTCTGAGTAAATGACATTTAAACTGAGGAGTAACGAATGAAAAAGGGTTAACTTTGTGATGTGTGTTTATGTGATTGTTGGGTGAGAGCTGGGATTGTGAGCAGACAGAGGGAACACAGCCTCCTAAATGCCCTGAGCCAGGAAAGAACTTGGCACAGATCTCATGACTGAAACAGTAACCACTCAGTGAAGAGATATGAAGCATGATTTTCCCTATAGGTGAACCTGATACTCAGAGGCCACCATACTTTACATTGCCGTTTTATTTCATTTTTTTCTGTCTCAAGGGAGAGACCATAGGTTCTTCTTTTAAATGTTGTCATGAATTTTTAGTCTTTAACAGCATATTTTAAAGTTTTTTGGGGTTTTTTTGTTTGTTTGTTTGTTTTGTTTTGTTTTTTGCAGGTGGCAGAATTTGCTGCAGGATTAGGAGGCACAATTCCTAAAAATTCCCCGTTTCCCAGCCGATAAAAATTCCCCGCTGATATTTTAAGAAGACTTCGATCAAGAGGGCAGCCATTCCGAAAGCAGCAGCATGGTGGTCGCAGGACCACAAGTATGACTACAACAGCTGTTAGGCTGCCTGGCCACCTCCCTAGATTCAGTCAGCATGGCTCACTACATACGCAAAAGCCAGGTAAGCCTCCAAGTAAGAAGTTTCAAATGCCAGGTGAGAAGGTGAAGGATCATGCTGCCTTGAGGAGCAGCGTCTAACCCACAGCCAAACAGTCTTCATAGATTGACATAAAAGCCTGAAGCTGTACTCTAAGGCAGGGGTCCCCAACCCCCGGGCTGCGGTGCAGTACCGGTCAGAGGTCCTGTTAGGAAGTGGCCTTGAGGGAAGCTCCTCTGAGCTCTGCCTCCTGTCCCCCAACCCCACCTAAGCTCCACCTCAAGCCTCCTGTCGACCCCTATCCTTGGAAACAGTAGACCCTGGTGCAGAAAATGTCGGGGACCGCTGCTCTAAGGGACGATAGAAGGCGGAAAGTCATATACTCAAATGAAACTAGGGAGGTGGGTGGGAATCAGCTTTGTAGCAGTCTTCCACAAGACTGCGGTGAGAAACAACCTCATGGCTATTCTTTTACAGTCTCACTTCTCCTAGCTCCAAAAGGAGTCACAGGCCTCTCCTCCAAGAGTTGGATGACGCTATGGCCAGCGATGTGGTATCGCCAGGACCCCATGTCAGAACCACTTCCCCATAGACTACCCGAACTATTTTTAATACTGCTCTGAAATATATCCTGTGTTCTTTATAATTATTAAAGAAGTCTATAGAAATAACATACAAAAATAGTGTAAACTAATATTATGTCAGATGGAAATGCCAAATCTCTTTCTAAATACATGCATTTATATGTACATACATTATATATAATTTCAAAAGTGGAGACATTTGCCCCGTTTGTTATTCAAAATGAGTAAATTGGTTCTTTACCCCGGCCGGGTGGCTCAGTTGGTTGGAGCATCATCCCGTGCACAGAAAGGTTGCAGGTTCCATCCCCAGTCAGGATATATACCCAGGTTGTGGGTTCGATCCATGATTGGGGTGCATACAGGAGGCAACTGATCAATGTTTCTGTCACACATTGGTGTTTCTCTCTTTTCTCTTTCTCTCTCTTAATCCCATCTTTTCTCTCTAAAATCAATAAACATATCCTCAGGTGAGGATTAAAAAATTAAAAATATCTTCGCTGTGATGTGAAGATGATAACAGATAATTCAGAATAAAGTCTAACCTCATTGGTAATTGGGGAAATATAAAGTAAACCTACACACAGGTTCACTACAGATCTACCAGATGGCTAGGTATAAAAAGATTGGAAGATATTTCTTAATTCCATTTTGGTGGTGACTTTATAAAACCAAACTACCACAAATAATGATAATCAATAGTACTTGTTTTCTGGTTCCTAATAAATATTCAAAAAAAAAGAAGATAAAGAAAAACCAATTTAAAAAAGATAGAAGATGATTTTTCTATAGTCATCAGCTTATTGGTGCTCATACTGCAAAACCAGAAAGGGCGGGAAACATTAAAATCCATCAGTACTGCATATGAATGGGTTCCACAAAAAACAGAATTTCATTATAAAAAAATTGTACATTCTTACATGTTTAAGTTTTAATCAACTTCAAAATATTCTGTATTTGTTGCAATACACCTATCAAGACTTTTTTCCACCGCTAAAAATCCGTTTTTGAACTTGTCAATTTTGATGCCTTTAATGTTTCTGCTGTTTTTTGTTTCACCTCTTCCACATCTGCTAAATGCTTCCTTTGAGGACTTTTTTCATCCAGAGAAATAAACAAAAAAAAAAAGTCATTCAGGGAGAGATTGAGCGAATAGGAAGGGTGGTGGGGCCTGGGGATCAGGCCATTTTTTGGTCAAAGACTGCTGAACACTCACTGCAATGTGGGCCCTTACACTCGTAAATCTCCCATTATGAAGTGGGCAAACACGTTGAAAAGAGTCTTCAAAAAAAATTCGCTGAAGCCAAACAGAGCCTCTCACACCACCACCAGCTAGTCCATTATGCAGATGGCTTCCTAGGACACTCACCTAGTGGGGGAAGCCTGCAGTACAAGGGGCCTGCCCTCCAGGAGATAATTCTGGTTTTGGGGGGATCCCCCTTATAATTTCAATGTGATATATTAAAATTTATTATTCTCAGGGGAAAAAAAAACCCTGGCAATCTAAGTGTTGGCAAGTATTTGGAGTGATTGCAATTCTCATACATTTTGGGTAGAAGTGTAAATTTGTAAAATTTCATTGGAAAACCATTTGCCATTGTCTATGAAGTTGAGCATGTCATATTATATGACTCATTCCACTCCTAAATGGAATGAGTTTTCACAAACCAAATGCATGAGTACATGTTCAGAGGGCCATGTCCTATAACATCCACAGCTGTATTATTTAAAACAGGCAGAAACCGGAGAGAATTCCACAGCCCATTCATATTGATAGTAGAAGGGCTAAATAGTGGAATACTTAAGCTATAGAACACTATGTAGAGTAAAACAAATAACTATAACTATATGCAGTAACAGGATGTATTTCACAAATGTTGTGTTGCATTATGCTGTGAAACATTGCTCTGCTGAAAGAAAGAAGAAAAACATACACATCTTGTTATTTCATCCACAATAATGTTTAAAAGTAAGCAAGGGTAAACCATTGGCTAGGAGTGAGGATACTGGTTCTCCACTGGTTCACACAGAGGAGTAAGGGTAGTTATTTAAACAAGGAGGAGGAGTACTTCTTGTTGCCGAAAATCACCTGTTTTTTGGAAAAATTATTCTCAATGTAATAATTCAATGTGTTGTACTATTGTATTTTGATTTTTTACGTCTTATTCATTATAATAACAACAATAAAATATAATAAACATAAAGCAAAAATGCAAACAAAACATAAAAGTTAGAAAAAAATCTCACCAGCATAAACCAAATAAGGGAAGGATAAATATAATATTATTCAAAATGTAATAAAAAGAAAAGAAACAGAAAGTTACTTTATACCTTAGCACAGTTCCTAAACATATTCACACTGCTACCTCTGAATGGGGCAACAGAAATCTTGGAAAATTCTGATAATTTTTCCTTAAATTCTATATCTTGAGGAGAAGTGGACTCAGGGGGCAAATAGGCAGCCTGAAGGAAAACCAATGAAAAATACTCAAGTGCAGAAGTGCATACTTACCGCTGCTACCTATCAACAGAGACAGAAAAACCATCGCCAACGCTCAGTAGCTTCTAGGGCTTCATTCTGAATTTGAGGAAAGGAAACATTCAGTTAATCACCTCAGGAGAAGCTTGAAGGCCTTGGAGAAAAAAAGAGACAAATATGCTTCTGAATGATATTTGGTACTCTTTAATTAGCAAAACTCTAAAAATAAAATGTAGTTGAAGACATGATAGTAAAAATTCTTTGATAGAAGAGCTGAATTTATTTCTAAAAAGTCTTATGAAAAATGAAAACATAGAGATGCGTCCTGGCTAAGTTATTGAATCTCAGAAGCAAAGATTTCTTTCAGTCATGAAAATGGAAAAAGCAAGCGACCAACAAAAGGAGACTAGGTTGGTCTCTCACATCTTCCCAGTGGTAGTAAGTATCGGAAGATAACAAATTATGTTTACCAAGTCTTAAAGGGAAGAATATTATGTCCAACCAATTTTTTCATTCAATGAGCAAGCATTTTTCAAACATGCTATAGAAAGGGAATATGGCACCCATAATCTCTTTTTGAAAGAAAATCCAATGATTGATCATTAAATCCTATAAATCAGAAAATGATTAAAGAATTAGTAGCAAAAAGAACAATGTAAGTTCTAAAAGCAGGAAACAGAAGGGTAAAGTCTACAGCTTTCTGGTAGAAAAAACATAAATCAGCAGTTGTTTACCGAGAGTTATAAGACAAGTTTCTCAAGTTTGCAGCAGTTCAGGAATACAGATCTTCTGATGTTTTCTTGTGAGAGGAAAAGAATCTGATTATTGAAACCTGTGGTAGGGACAATGGTGCCCTAAGATTCCCAGCCTTGGCTATATATCCACACCTGCTCCCATTACTCAAATAAACATCAATTTAGGTACTGCTGAAAGAGTTTCTGCAGACATAATTAAGGTTCCAAATCACGTGACCTTAAATCAGGGAGATTATCCAGGTGGGCCAGGTCTAAGCACATGAACTTTTAAAAGCAGAGCATTTTCTTGAACCAGTTGCAGAATAAAAAGTCAGAGATTTATAGCATGAAAAAGATTGGGTGCAACGTTGATGACTTGAAGGAGGGGCCATGGAGCAAGGAATGTGAGCAGCCTCTAATTGCTGCAAGTAACCCCCAGCTAACATTCGATGAATAAACAGGGATCTAAGTCTTGCAACTGAACATGTATGAGTTCTGCCAACAATGAGAATTGCTTGGAAGTAGGATTTTTCTCAGAGCTTCCAGACGAGAAGTCAGCCTGCCCAACACCTTTATTTCTGCCTGTGAAACCCTGGGCACAGTAACTAGTCATGCTGTGCCAGTCTTCTGACCTGTTATAAATGAGTGTTGTGATAAGAAACTAAATTCTAGGTACTTTTTTAAATGGCAATAGAAAACAAATATATGAAATCTAACCAGACAAATAACAATCAAAATAAAGGTCTCAGGAACTTAGAAACAATAGTTAGAGGTCAATCAGTGAATATATATAAACAGAAATGAGATAAATAACCAATGACAATAAATACAAAAAATACTCACTCATTTTTTTTTTCTGTAAACAAACATCAAGCACCTAAGTGACAGCTATTGTCCTATGCATGTAGCAACAGTGGACAACATAGGTAAATTTCCTTGTGCTTCTGAAGTTTACATTCCAATGATGGGGAGAGGAAAGCAGACAACAAAGAAATAAATAAAGAAAGAAAACGTGGGATATGTTAGATGGTAATAAGTGCTATGGAGAAACAGAAACCTGGGAAGGTGGATGGAAAATCTGGAGAGACGGTTTCAGCCCAAGTACAGTGGTCAGGAAAGGCTGACCTAAGAACGTGGCATCTAAGTAAAGCCTGCATGATGAGAGGGAGTGAGCCGTGCAGAAGTCTGGAAGCAAAGGGATTCTAGGCAGAGGAAGGAGGCAGCAGCATGCTCGGCATACCTGACAGGGACAGTGTGGCGAGAGTGACATAGGGGGAGATGTCATGGAATGCATAACAAGACGAGACTTGGTAGGGTCTGTAAGCCATTTTTAAGACTCTGAAGGGTTGGGTTGACCTAACTGTGGCTTTTATAAAAGAATCTTCTGGATGCTGTTTTGAGAAGTGACTGAGAGGGCACAAGGGCAAAGCAGGGAGTATCAGGAGGCTGTTACAAAGACTTAGGTGAGTTGGCAAAGATTTGCACCAGAGCCATGAAGGTGCTAGAAGATGAGCAGATTCTGGATATGTTTAGAAGGCGGAGCCAGCAGGATTTGTTTATGGTCTGGTTGAGGGGTGAGAGAGTTGTATGAACTAGCACGGAGAAGACAGGATTGGTGATAACCAGGATAGACAAGACTGTGGGGGGAGCATGTTTTCTCCTGGAGAGGTGAGTGTTGGGCCTACGAAGTTCGAGAGGCTCATTAGGAATCAAAATAGTCACAGAACAGAGTGTAAGTTGTATAAAACTTCATAACATAATAAAAGACAAAAACAAAATACCAAACAAACAAAAACAATAAACTGTAACAATGTTCGGTAATGACATAGTGGTTTTAACTTTATTTTTATGCTGAATGGCTTAGATATTTTTTAAACATGCAAATTGTATAATCAAATCAATATACATGAGTTTCTATATTTAAGAGTAATAATGTACAAATTATGAAAGTGTTTTCTGTTTCTTCTGTCTTAAAAAAATGCATAATGAAAAGCAAATATCTAAAGGACCTCTGGGAAATCCCTCTCCAAGCCAGACTCGTGACTGACATGTCTATACTTACCCTGTCCATGGTGGTAACCTCATAAACACTTCTGCCTAACGTGATTCACAATTATTTTGTTTGAGAAAGTGAGAAGTGAATACGATCAATTTTGTGGACCAGTGTTTATCATATATAAGTAAAGAGACTGAATTATTCATTAGCAGAATGTTTGACACCAAAAAAGCATCGAGAGCAAAGACATGCAGTGACCAAATGCTACATGACCATTTTGGGACCGCATAATCCAGCATCTTTATTCATCCCTACCTGGAGGAGCTGAGTTGCTTCAGTTTTACTGTTTACCCTTTCTTACAATGACTGAGTAATTAGTGACCCTTTGGCTCCCAGAATCAGTATTCTGCAGCATAGAGCTGCAATGCCCAACATAGTGGCAACTAGTCACATTAGGCTATTTGCATTTAAATTTATGACCATGGAATAAATCTTAAAATTGAGTTTCTCCTTGCACTGGGCACATTTCAAGCACTCAATTTCTAGTGGGTACCATTTTAGACAGAGCAGATATAGAACATTTCCATCATCTAGGAATGCTCTAAAGCAGCAATTTTTCAACCAATGTGTCATAAGAACTTTTAAAACATGTAATACCTGGCTATTTAGTAAGGGGCATTGACCTCTTTTCCCTTGGACTGTCAAATTTAAAAAATGACAACAGCCAATACAACAATAGCCATCCGGTGTGAATGAATCAAAATTGAGCCTATTTTTTTTTTTGTCAGATCGGCAAGAACTATATTTTCTGGTGTGCTGCAGAATATGAGTAATTAGTTTATATGTGCCATGAAATAAAATGGTTGAAAATTGCTGCTCTAAAGGGTAGTGCTAGTCTGGAGATAGTTTGTTCCATGAAGAAAGTTTGTTTGAAATACTTCTCTAAAATGTTTTCTCTTTATTTCTCAAGGTCAGTTTTTGAAAATGGCCATTTCAAAGAAAAACAAGACATATTAGGTAAAATCCAATTATTTAAACTAGTTTAAGAGCAAAATATTAAAAGATTTAATTTTAGTAGAAGTTAAAGTTGACTTTTAAATGATGATGTCATTGTGGACTGAACCCTGGTCTCAGGGCTAACACTGATCTCGAATAATCTTCAAATCTTAGTCTTTGAATAAATAAGTTTCAGCCATTGACTTAATTTATAGGTTCAGTGTAATCACAGAGATACATGTAAATTACAATTCAAAGCAAATGCAGAAACTTTTTCATTACTTTAGATTTTTCATGAGACATTTTATAAAGCTTGAGGAAAACTAATTGGGCATGCTGGAAATTCACTTTCAGCTGTACTGGCTTAATTTTTTTTGTTCCTGATAATTTAAATGGCACCTACATCAACCACAGTTAAGGTATCATGGGGGAAGACTTTTTCTTATGACAAACTTTTAATGTCAACAACCCATGATCTGGGCTAATAATGGCATTTAGATAACTAATCTCATAGATTAGTTTAAAATATCTCTTGCTTACGAAGCAAAATGTCAAGACCCTTGACGTTAGAGTTTACTTAATTTAATTTCTTCCACCTAAGAGTAATAATGTTTCTCCACAACTGGGGAAAAGCATTTGTATTAATGACTTACTCTGTTGACACCAATTTAATTACACAGATCATGCTTTCTTTTTTCATTTAGGGCTTCTTTTTTAATATTTAGTAAACTAGCTCCTTAGATGTACTTACATATTTCATATTTCACTCTTACACATGAAAAATATAAGTGAAATAAATTGACTAAGCATACCTAAATCTTCTTTGTCTTGTAAATCGCTTTTTGATTCAAAACCCTTTTGAAAGTCACTTTTAGATTCAGAGTCCTTTCTCAGTATTCTCGATTCTCTGGGCTATAAAGAGGGTGACCGATAGAGTAACTTTAATCACCTATTTTTCCTTCTAAGCAGCTGATACCCAGTCAGCAAATTTTGGTGTTTGCTGTCATTTCTCCAATGATGAATATTAACTTCATTAGTATAAAATGTATGTATTGTTTTCAAGTCTTTTTGCATACAGAATAATTTTTAAATAAATATCTATTTATAATATAATCAAAATATTTTTAATGTAGTTAAACTAAACATGTGTGATGCAAACCACACTTATTAGTTAACTGTAGCGAGGTCAGTATTGACATCATGACCAAGTTTTCACTAGCTCAGACAAGTTCATTTACTTTAAATATGACTCTGTCCAACTATGATTGTAAGACTTCATTTTGTAGATGTCCAGAAAGCTAGGTGGGTGTTGAGACTATGGAGTGATAGCAACCTCACTTTTTGCAGTGTTGAACTCTTTTAAAAGCTGTTTTCAACTTCAGCTAATTGTTTTCAACTTTAGGGAAGCAGTTCTGTGTAAACATATGTCTCATTATTGACAAATATATCATTTTCCAAGAAAGTTATAAATCCAATATTTTATGTGAATTGAACTGACAATTTATTAAAAAGTTAAACAATGAAAAGTGTATCCTGGCCAAGTTTGGGCTTCGGTTAGGTATTAAAAGATAAGATAAAAAAGTTAAGAGGATGCTCTCTTGCCTTGGCCTTCATTTTAAGATACATAACCCTCTAAGGAAAAGACATTTACCCGTTCCCTAGGAAGAAGATGAAATTTCATCATCTGGTATGTTTTAAGAAGCTTCATTAAAAACAGCTAGAACATCCCCCTGACCCCTTCTTCTTTGACCCTTCATCCATTCTACTGCCTGAAATTCCCTTGAACCTGGAAATCAAGGTCTATGCCTTAGGACAGCATATTGATGAAATGAAGGGATCCACAGTTCTTGAAGATTTTGTAGGACAAAAATTTCCAATCTGGCTCTCCTTTGTCAACCTCCAGACTTTTCTAGGAGAGCGAATACATTATGTATTGTTTAAGCCAGTGCTTTCATTGAATTTGAAATTTATTCATAAATTCGCTCTGAAAGTTCAAATAAGCTTGTCTTTATCTTCATCTCTGTTATAAATATTTTTGAGTTAACTTCCCAGAGATATAAACTAAAAATCCTACCAAATCAAACAAAATCTGGTAGCTTCTTTAAATGATAAATGAGAAAATATATTTTAATGACTTTAAAAGGGTCTACGTTGTAATATTCAAGTGTGTCACCAGGATGCCTGCAGCTCATAAGAAGCAGATAGTTTCCATTACTCCTCCCCGCCCTACCCTGATTTTATGGGTCTATTTTTTCAAAACCAAAATAATCCAACCTCCCATCTTTCAAAATTTCTTTTCTAAAAACAGTTGCCAGATTTTCTGTGGTTTAGTTCTTTAAGTGGCTGCATATTTAAATACATATTCAAAATTATAGAAACCTCATAGGAAATTTCTAGAACTTTTCTAGGTTCTTTGGAAGTATTATAAGAAGACTCAGGTAAATGAAAGCACTCTAAGGAATGGCTGACAGGATGACGTTTTCCTTAACAGAGTCTAAAGAATGAATAGAAAATGATCAGCTGCTCAAGAACCCAGTCCTAAGGAGAGCCTGTTGCAAGGGGTAGAGGCAGATGGGACAAACTGGAGATCAAAGAGCTTCCTGTGGCTATTCTGGGGACAGAGGTCTGAAGCAACTCTTTGATTTGGGGCTTGGCCACCCACATAGCCTATTTTGCCTCTCTAGAATGGCCACCCAAACTGAGCATTTCTGAGTGCCAGACAACAGAATATGTCATGGAAAGAAAAGATCTAACCCACTTGGTTTTGCTTGCCTTGAAGAGTCATCACTAAGGAAAACACTGTTACATTAATTAGAAGTTAAAAAAAAAAGATTAAAGAGGGAGTAAGAAGAAAAAGAAAAAAGGCAAACAACAACAACAAAACAGATTCTTAGTAAAAAGATATTTAAAGAACTCAAAAAGTTCACATTTTTTATTTGATCATTAATCAACCAAGATTTTGGATAGTTCTGCAGTAGCCTTGGGGCACCATTTCTCTGGCTAAAAAGCACTTGATTATACTCAATAAACAAACAAATAAATTCACTGTAAAGACTTAGGCATAGATTCTCTTCCTGGGGGTGGCTGTAAGAAAGATCGGAATGATTTTTTCCCCAAATGAGAACAGCATTATAAAAACTATGGTGTAATTTTCTTCCTTTTTGTAATTAAAGCACAGAAGTAGTTTGTCAGTTAAGGTTTAGCACACAAGTATTTAGGACCAAGCTCATATCCAGGGTACTACACTTGATCTTAGCCAAAAGCCTGAGAAGCAATCATATCTAGGGTGATATGAAAATACTCTTGATATGTTATATGTGAGATCCAATTAAATAATTAAAGGAAAATAATTTATTTCCTTTTGTTTAATGTTAACATTGTAGAGGTTTAGGATGCAGCTTAAAGAAAGTTTCTTCAGCTACAGGATTTAATGATATAGATAATTTGAAGCAGTGATTATTTGTGCCAACTCCCTCCTATTACAGTGTGCAAAACTTAAACCCATAGGGATCATGTAGTTAACTCAATATTGCTAGATCTGGGACTCAAATTTATGGTTTAATACTCCTAGTAAACTATTTTTTAAATTTTTTTCCCAAAGAGCTGCTGTATTTTCGAAGATTTTTCAAATGTTAAAGTCCTTCCTCAACTGGATTGTTTAGAATATGCCATTTCTTACTAGATACTAGATTAAGCCTTCCTAAAGTATGCAATCTGACTGCCCATAATAGAAATATTTTTAAAACAGGCATTTCTACTCAAATCAGAGAGCATCATGCATATACAAAATCAATAGTATCTCCTATGCCAAAAGTGCCAATCAGCACATCATTTCTGAAAGCTCTTTTCCTCAGTTAGCAGTGTAAACAATTCCTCTGGGGACTGAAATGGTTTATTTTAGAAATCTGCCTCTTTCCTAAGCACTGTAATTCTACACAAGAATAGCTGAATTGAATAGAATAATAAAACTGCATCTATAATGTTTACTAGGGTCATGAACAATATTTTAAGTGTTCAAATTATGCTTCAGGTTCTTCTTCCGACATTTTTTACTCCTCTTTCTCCTGTGTGACAGACAAAGTAGACTCTGTTACCTAGTATCATCTAGTACATTTCAAAAGCTTTGTATCGCCTCTAGAAATATGTTATGTACAAATGCTTCATTTCCAAATCCGTTAACTCCAGCGAAACAAGATCATTTTTCCTTTTCTTCAGGTCTGTTCCCTTCTCTACTCAAACTACTTTGAGTTAGAGTATAAAAGGATATGATATGTTATTCTTTACAGATAATATTTGCATTTTAACTCTTACCTATCAAGTCTCAGTCCACTGTTCCACAAGCGGGGTCTGGCCAAAGAAGCTTCTTCCCACGAATTCTGAAAGTTCTTGAGAACTTAAAGCTTTTCATCATTTGATGATTGTCTTTGGATGATATCTTGAAAAGTAATGTAAGTTTGTTTCGGATATTCTGAATAACCATTGTATAGCTTAATATTTTTCATAATTATATTCTTGGAGTTTGTGTTTACATTTCTATTGGTGGCAAGCAGTACTATTTTATTGCCTCAAGCTAACAAGAAACAAGCAGATGTGCACTTAATGGTAAATGATGAGGTTGCACTAAGCGATGCCCACATGTCAGCCTTGCTTGCCAAAATATATTAATTAGTATTGAGAAATGGTAGGATAATTCAGTCATCTGGTACAGAGTTGTGAGCAACAAATGAATTTTGGCAAAACAACATCAATGATCATATTAAATCAATTTTTAATTTCAACATTGCTAGCCTCTTTGTCTCATTTTAAATTTGCTTTGGTTAAGAGTTAAAGAAATTTATAACTAATTTTATGTTGTATATATTTAGGTAACATTTTAATAAATAGTTTTAGTCAACATGGATAGCTTCTGATCATCTGGTTGATTTGTTTGGTTTCCGCTGTGCTTTCCTCCAGTGTAAGGGTCACAAAGCCAAAAGAGATAATAATATAAAAATCTAAAATCCATCAGACAGATGGTCTTTTAGGCAATTTGCAAATCACACAGTATCAGGACTTGTCTTCCCAATATTTGGCTTTGGAAATGGAAAATATGTAAGCAGTCAATCAGTCAATGTGTCTAAGCAAAGCAGATTAAGTGAGGAGGGGAATGTTAATTTATCCTATTTTAAAATATCTATATTACCATGTTCTCAAAAGGGATCTGAAATCTCATCATTTATAAACCACAAAAAATTAGAGAAACTTTTGAACAACATGATTGGTTTCTGTTTACCTAAGCAAGCCTTTTTAGTCCCATGAAGATATGGATCATATTATAGACTTCTACTTCAACAGACATTAAGCTGGCCCTCTTCCAGATTTTTTAAATTATTTTTTTGTAGTCATGGCTGTGAACAGTATATATACTATATAGATGCTATCATTTTAAGTGTGAATACTTAAAAGTACTCTCAAAATCATTCATGAAGTCATTGGAAAGCATTGGTTAATTTCTAAGAAAAATAGCTAAACTCAAGATCAATAAATGATACCCATTTTTTTCATTTCTTCTGCTGAAATATATCTATTTAAATTATGAGTTGTTTTCATTTGGCCTACTAGATATCTTTAAAGTCTGACCACTTCATTTTCCTCTACCACAAGGGGATTTCAGGCGACCATCCCTTGTCACCTGGATTATTGCTCCTGTCCCCTTGTTAACCAGATTCACTCACACCAATACTGCTCATTTTCTGGCCACTCATTACATTGTAGTTTGAAGCTGGTCTAAAAGACAAACCTTATTATTTCACCACTTATTTGCCCTCCAATATGGTAAGATAAAGCACAAGTTTGATAACATGACTCACACGTGTCCTCATGATCCACTTCGGTCTCTTCAGACTTGATCCTCATACGCTGGCCTCTGTCCTTGCCACTTCTAAATCTTCCCTAGGCTCCAACTTGACTCCTTCAAAGGGCCTTTCCCTCTGACAGGCAAATATTTCTCCTCATTGTTCCCTGTGTAAAGCCCAGTCCTTCCCCCCGCCTACCCCAGGTAGTGCCTTTAAGATCATTCCTTGTGAGAAGCTCCCCTTGATATGTGCAATTGCCAAGTCCTCTCTTGAATTCTGCTGATCATAAGACTTATAGTATTTGATTATAGTTTCTTTTTCAATCACTAGTCTTTCTTATTGATTAAGAATAATGGGATTTATAAGTGTGTTGTGGGAGATATGTGTGATTGTCACAGTTCCTTGCCTAACAATGTTACTTTAGGATATAATTAAAAATGTAGCCTATGCACCAATAGAATGATGGAAATTTTTAGCCTAATTTATTTATTGAAGAATAATATGCATACTGAAAAGTTCCCAAGTCATAAGTATATAATTTAATGAATTTTCATCCGTATCAGGAAAAACTATCTCCCCAGAAGTCTCTTCATATTCCCTGCCAGTTACTTCCTTTTACTCATCTTCTCAAAGGTAATCAATATCTTGACTTCTAATGAAACAGATTAGCTTTGAACTTTTTAATCTTTAAATTCTCTTTTGTATCTAGCTCCTTCAGTCAACAAATGTATGTGAGATTCATTCTTGTTGCATAGCAGCAGGCTCTTCATATGGATTATTGTGTAAATATTCCATTATATAAAAATACCATAGAGAATTTATTTAAGACACTATTGATGGACGTTCAAGTTGATTCCAAATTTGTTCTATATGAACAATGCTAACATTAACACTTTGATACTGGGTACCCACATGCTCACATTTTTCTATTATATGCACCCAAGAATGAAATTCCTTGTTCGCAGAGGATGTGTATCTTCAAGGTTTCTATAGAATATTAAAATATTTTCATATGAGGAAATTCATAGAAGAAAATACAAATAGTAATCATACATAGATGTGCTTAGGATATTTAGTAAGTGGAGAAATGTAAATTAAAACACTCCATAAATGACCAGATGGGCTAAACTTTGTATCTACATAAGACCAATTTCAGATGGGGAAATGAAAGCCCTCAGATGCTAGATGAAGTGAAAATTGGAGCCTCCTTTTTAAACTTGTATGATTTTATTTTGCTTATTGCTATTTCCCAGCCCTAAGGAGAAAGCCTTGTTGAATGAGTATGTATGAGTAAAACAATGTAAGATATGCATATAAACTATAACCTAGTACACTTTCATTATTGAACATATATTCCAGGAAAATTCTCACAGAAGTTTATAAAGAGGCATGTAAAGAATGTCTGCTACAGAATTGTCTCTAGTAAGGCGATTTCAAAATAGAATGGGGATGAAGAAACAAAATGTAATAAAAGCAACCAGGGTATAAACTAGACCTACATAGAGTACTAGAGATAGATTATGGAAAAAATAACCTTAATTGAAAGAGCTGGGAAACTAGATAAAATATGGAGCAAAGTATAATTTATGTAAATAAAAACCAAATATGATACTATTTACTGTTCATAGAATAATACATGTATAAATAAACCAAAGAAGGTGAACTGAAGGGACAAACATCAAATAACAACAATGAAGTCATGGGAGACTATAGAATTGGATTTCAATGTAGAAAAACACAGTAAGATACAGAAAAAAATAACAATAAGAGACATCATGCCTAGATAGTGTGTTAGTGTGTACCACAAATTGCAGGGTATTATTGATGATATCTACCTGATCCTATGCTCCTGAGGTACAAACATTTAGAAATAGAGTGTTAGGGAAACAATGCTCCGAGGAGGAGGTAGTGGCTATTCCCTGAGAGTACAAGTGTAGATCAATTTCTGCCTCTTCCGTGATGACCCTTCATTTAACTTATTCCTCACTCAGATGTTTTCACAAACTCAGGCTTGTAAATAAAACATTGTCAAAAGCTTATTATTCTCTTTCACTAAAGATCCCTTGTACTAAATTATGTGGAATAAGCACATTTTCAATCGAGTAATATAAAAAATATTTGCAGACAAATGTGCTAAAACACAGAAAACTTAAAAATTTGGTTTTTATTCAATAACCCATTCAATATGTATGTACTAAATCCTTATGACATGCAAGGCCTTGTGCTGCTTTCTGAAAATGAAAAGAAACAGAGTTCACTATGATAGGCTACTTTGAACTGTTATCTTTACAGTAGACGTAAAGGTAGAAACTATTTCCCTTGGCATCCAGTCTCATCTGAGCTCACCAGTGGGATTCCAGCCAGCTAGGCTGGAGTCATGCTTCCTCAGCAAACTAAACAAATATCATTCAATGTCTTAACCTAAACATAACCTCACTTTCCTGAACCCAAATTTGGTCTAGAAGCTGCAAGTGTCCATAAGAGCTATTAAAAGCCATATTTTATCATTTCTAGTACACCCAATGTTTTTTACATGTTAACAACTCTGAAAATGGGATGCATCTTACAATCAATGGCATCTTTCAAGTGCATTCAGCCAGGAGATAACTATGACTTAGTTGTCCTTGCCTGTACATATGAGACCTTGGCAATAACTGTTCATATTGTCATTACTTCAATTAGGTTAGAAGTATTTTGAGGATAACACATGTTAAGTTTAATTGTTTTTAAATGTCTTATGATCCATCATTGAGAACAAAAATTCATTGTGTATGGAAATTCATGGAAACAGAGCATCTGGACATATAGGAATATATTTGTTACTCCTGTTGGCCAGATGGGACAACTTCATTTGCTTAAAATGTTTGTCAGGAAATCATTTAAGAGTCCTTGTTGTATGCTAACTCTATACAATAGTCTCCCCTTATCATGGATGATACAGTCCAATATTCCCACTGAAACTAGGAGTGATACATGCCAAGAACTTCACTGAAACTGTGGGTAGCACTGAACCCTATACATACTATGTTTTTTCCTATACACACATATCCATCATAAAGTTTAATTTATAAATTAGGCACAGTAGGAGATTAACAACTAATAATAAAATAGAACAATAACAACATACTGTACTGTAATAAAAGTTATGTGAATGTGGTATCTCTCAAAATAACTTACTGTACCGTACTTACCTTTTTATTTAAAGGAGGCACTTTACAGCTTCCCTTTGGCATATCTGAATTTCCAGCATCACTACTCTTATAGTGATAGCTTTGGGGCCACCTTTAATTAAACTAGGGGTTACTTAAACACAAACACTGATAGCACAATAGTTGACCTGATAACCAAGACAGCTATTAAGTAACTAAAGGGCAGGTAGCATATAGAGTGTGGACACTCTGGACAAAGGGATGGCCCTCTGGATGGGACGGAGTGAGATGGCATGGAATTTCATCATGGTACTCAGAATGGTACACAATTTAAAGAATAAATTATTTGTGACATTTTCCTTTTAATATTTTCTGACTGCAGTTGACTATGTGTAATTAACACTGCAGAAAGAAAAACCATAGATAAGAGGAGACACCCACAGTCTATTTTGTATAACAAACTACCCACAAAACCTAGTGGCTTAAA
This sequence comes from Pteronotus mesoamericanus, assembly GCF_021234165.1. Taxonomy (NCBI): domain Eukaryota; kingdom Metazoa; phylum Chordata; class Mammalia; order Chiroptera; family Mormoopidae; genus Pteronotus; species Pteronotus mesoamericanus. Next base: position 11,537,798 of record NW_026555310.1, read on the forward strand.
ATAACAATTATTTGTTACCTCACATATTTCAGAGGATCGTGAATCTGGAAACAATTTGCTTTGGTGTTTCTGACACAAGGTCTTTCATGAAACTGCAGTTGAGCTTTCAGCCAGAGCTGGTGTCATCTGATGGCCTGACTGGGACTGGGGGATATTCTTGCAAGATGGTTCACTCACTTGGCTATTGGTTGGGGGCCTCACTTCCTGACCATGTGGGCATTTTCATAGGGCTGCCTGAATGCCTTCAAACATGGTACTTGGCTCCTCCCAGAGCAATTGATGAGAGAGAGACAGAAGGGGGGTTGGGGGGGAACCACTGTGGCTTTTCATGACTTAGTTTCCAAAGTCCTCCACTGTCACTTCTGCTTTATTGTATTCACTGGAAGTGAGTTGCTAAATCCAGTACAATCCCACAGGGAAGAGAATTACTTTCCACCTTTTAACGGAGGACTATGAAGAATTTGTAAACATGTTTTTTAAGTGAACATAACTTTCTGATAATGTCTAATAAGACTGAGAATATACTGGCAGAATGAGCATCAGTGGCTTGGAATACACAGTAGAGTGTTGTTTTAAGAAGTGATACATATGTCACTACCACCCAAGGGTGCAGGATACAAGTATCAATTATTCATAGTTTCAAGATTATTCAGAAAAGTCATATTCTAATTGTGGAGAATTTTTAGGGCTATACTATACATTATCTGGTAGTTTCCTTTTTGTCTACGTATGAGAATACCGAGTCATAAAAACCTCTGTGCAAATAACTGGCTATTTCAACAAATATAAAATAAAAGTCTATATGATAAGCAAATATTGTGTTATAGTTTAATTAAGAGTATTTTTTTCTTTCTTAATGGTGAAATTGATGGCTTCTTAGTTCCAATGTGATTTGGTGGTAGAATCTGTGGTAGATTGCATCATTTAGTTCCAATTCTTTAACACTCCTTATATCTATCCTTGCTTATAACTTTAAAGTGCTCACCTAAATGTGGGTGACTTTCCCTGCCCTTTGGCTCTGGGTTTATAATGTGACTTGACTTGGTCAATAGGATATTAGCAGACCCAAGGCAAGCAAAGGCTTGAAACAGTACATGCATGTTTCCACTTGTTTCCTTCCATCTCTGTCCTTGTCATGAGAACATGCCAGAACTCATCTGCGGAAAGATGAGAGAAGAGTGGAACAGAGCCAAGTTGCTCTAAAGGCCCCAACTAAAGGCAAACTCTAGCAACTGATAGTCAGCTGCTCTCAAACACGTGAGAAAGCCCAGCTCATAAATGCAAAGCTACATATCTGATCCACTGCTGACCCAGCTGTGTGAGTAATGAATGTGTATTGTTATGTGCCACTGAGGTTTTGTGGTGGTATTTCCGCAACATTATTGTGTCAATAAATAACAAACATAGTTCACTTAAAATGGTGTGTGATTTCAACACTTTAATATGTCATGCCTTTTACATAGATTAATTAGAATTATTATCTATGTGGTTTAACTTTTCCAAGTTCTGAGTTTCCAAAGTCCCTTGAAAACTTGTGCTATATATAGAGATGCACATTATTCTTTCTCAGAAATAATGAAAAAGGGGTTGAGGGACTGCTTGACAATGGTTTTGCCTCCAATGGTGTTGGAAATGGTATACATTTAAAATGTAGCAAAAGGAAAGTTTCAGTGCCAACAGGCACTTTTTCCTATTTTCTTACATTCTGATACTACATTCAGTTCAGCTGGTCATTTCTACCTGATTGAGGAGAACTGACTTTGAGTTGACCGAATGCTAAGCTCTGTGCTTGGTATGAACAGATAGCTAGGCAGCCACCTGAACTAAGAGTTTTAGAAGTAAATTCTATATATATTGCATATATCCATTAAAATGCAATGATGAAAGGGGAAATCTAAGATCTGTTGGGGATTTACTACGCGTCAGGCATTTTAATGCTATCATCTTTTTAAAATTCTGAGGTGGAGTGGGGAATGTTTTTGCCTGTCCAACACCCTCCTTCTGTTACTAACACCTGGTATTTCTTTTAGGGGAATCTCCACTCCATGTGGTCCTCCTGGTGGGAATTTCTATCATGGTGTGTTTGCTACCTTCCAATTATCCAGAAGGTAGCCAGAGGCCCAAGATGGCTAAATAAAGTACACCAAATTCCTGGGGATAACCTGAGTCTTCAATGAGATTTGGTATATATACCAGATCAGAAAGAGAATCTCTATGACTTTTTGACCACTGACCAGTAGGATGTAGGCTTTAAGCTGTCAGCACCCATGATTCCTGCCACAAAGAGACAGCCTGCTTGAGAATGAAACATGTGCACAGAGAGAAGCAGAACCAACAGATGGTGAGGGCAGTACTTAAGCCCTTATATTCAGTCTATTTTGTGGGTCCCATTATTTGAGCCAATACATTTCTTTTGTAAGCTTATTTGAGTTGAGTGCAAAAGAATTTCAAAAAAAAAAAAAAAGAGGAATTTCAAATGACTGAGGAATGTTTTTCTCATTTTATGGAAGAGAAAACTTAATCCTCCAAATGTCATATTACTTGTCCAATGTCACACAGGTAATAACAGAGTTAGAATACGATCACAGGTCTGTCCAATGACCATAGTCTTTGCATAACTGCATTATTAATAAATTTAAAAATGTACACATAGCAAAACTTACCTTTTTTGCCGTACCACTTTATGAGTTTTGACAAATGTGTAGATTTGCATCATTGGCACCAGTTCCATCATACCCAAGAGGCCACTTGTGCTGTTCCTTCACAGTCAACTCTTCCCTTATTTTTATTGCCTGGCAACTATTGACTTGCTCTCCATCCCTAGAGCTTTGTCTTTTCTAGAATATCATATAAATAGAACCACGCAGCCTTTTGAATTGGGCTTCTTTTCACTTAGCAGAATGCATTTGAAATTCATCCGTACTGTTTCATGTTATCAACATAAATGTTTTCTGAAAACATGCTTAGAGCAGCTTTTCAATCACATCCTCATTAGAGCAAGTGGAACATAGGCAGGTTTTAAAGAGTAGAGGCGAAGTATGCAGGGTTGAATAGTATTCTGCCAAGATTTATATCCACTTGGAATCTGTAAATATGACCTTATTTGGAATAGGGTCTTTGCAGATGTAATCAAGTTAAGGTGAGGTCACATTGGATCTGGATGAGTCCTAATTCAATGACGGGTGTCCTTACAAAAGGAAAAATTTGAACACAAAGACAGATAGGGAGAATGCCACATGACAACAAGAGCTGATTGGAGAGAGGCAGCCACAAGCCGAGGACCACCAAGGTTCACCTGCAACCAGCAGCCAAGGGAGAGGATGGAACAGATTCTCCTTCAGAGCCTCCACAGGGGACTTACCTGGCCACACCTTGATTTCAGACTGCAGGCTTCCAGACTGTGAGAACCAGATTTCTGTTTTTTGAAACCACTTAGCTTGTGGTCACTGGTTGTGGCAGCGCTAGGAAACTGTTATAAGAAGGCCTGGAGTTATTCAGCATTGCTTTCAGGGCAGCTTCCCTCAGAGCAAAGTGCCTCACTAAAGAGACAGGGCATATGAAAACCAAGTTCCCTCACTTCTCAGTTTTACCTTAGGATGAGATTGACTAAATTCTAGAGCCAAATAGTAATAGCATTGTAGGAATTGATATGTTATCTATCCCAAGAATCAAATTTATTACCGATAATTAAAAAGTAAAGCCCAGTTTTAAATATGATAAACAATGTAGAAACCTAATCCTTTCTTCCCATCAACTAATTTAAAGTCAGTTCATGTAAAACCACTATGTTTTCATCCTGAAAAGAAAAAAACAAAACAAAACATGTTGAAGTTGGGGAGGGGGCATCTTTCATCAATCATTTTATTAACAACCTCCAGAAGATTATAGACTCAGGAAATTAAGTATTAAAATTTAATTAACTTTCCAAGTCACATGAAGAAAAAGAAAAGAAAGTAAAGGAAATCCACATTCCTTTAGAGAAGAATTCTTCTGAAGGGCGTTTCAGTCTGCTGCTTGGGTTTAAGATACAAACAAATTAAGGCATATTATTAATAGAAAGTATATAGCATTTTGATACATAAGATGTAGAACCAAAAGACAAGAACAAAAAGGAAATTAGTCATGAGAAAATTAACATTTTAAACAAGCCAAGAAAACAGATTTGTTTTTCTTAAAAAATATTTAAATTATGTATTCTTGATGTTGATATTGTTGATTCAATTAAAAATATAAATTAACTTGCAGTAATAATAAAAATCTGTGACTCTCAAACCTAGCTCCCTATCAGACACTCCTGAACAACCTAAAAAGATACAGATTCTTATCCCTCACTTCTAAGGTTCTGATTTGCATGTATGACTAGGACCCAGTGAATCTATTTTATTTTTTAGAATTATCCAGGTTATTGTGATGGGTGACCAGGTTTGAGAACCACTAATATGGAAAAAACTCTCACGGAAAAAGCTTTGATCTCCCAAAGCCTGGGGAATTAGAGCCGGGGTCAATCCAAGGTCAAATACCAAAAGCAAAATATTAGAATAGAAGTAATCCAATACTTAGGGTCAAGAAATGGAGGCAGGGTGCAAGAGGGAAAACCAGAATCCAGGGTGGAAGCAAGCTTCAAGAAACAGGAAGGGAGGTCAGAATGCCAAAGTGGAATCACAATGAGAACATAGGAGAAGATTGTAAGGCAAAACACAGGAAGCCCCGTGATTCAGAATTTGGGGTTCAGTCTGCTCAGGACTCAGAGAAGGCTTTATTTGTATCAGACTCCTGGCTGCAGAGTCATGCTTTTATGCAAATTCCTCTTTTAGAGTATCAGCTTAAGCTCATGGGTGTCATTGTGTCTTTGTGTATTTTTTTTTAAGAACCCTTCAAACATTAAACTATTCCTTAACAAGTAACATTTATTCCATGTATTAGGCTTGTAATGAAATCTTTTAAAAATCATTTTCAACTTCAGGTAAATTAAAACGACAATTGTTATTTCTTGGATAACAGTAAGACATTTATTTCTTTATAATTTGTTTTCATTCATAAAAAGGACAAAGCACAGTCCTATACTACTCCATTGGAAAAAATGATAAAAAATAACTAAAAAAATCAATTCGATATTTATCAGTATCAAATAAAACTACTATCACCTTTTCTGAAATACAAAGAAACAACAGATGTGTCTATATCTATATAAAGTTTAATTAAGAATCTTGTGCCTTAAAGCAGATGATGTATTAGTTTGACAACAGTTTTAAACTGATAGTCCCAGTCAAATTTGTACAACTGTATGAGGAAATGAAAAGCATGAGTTGTCAGTGTGTGAGAGATTTTAATCTATCTAATCTCTGTCACAAATTTAAAATTAAACAAATAACTTCCAAAGTCTGTTTTCTTCTTACCTTTCAGAACCGTTTCATGCAAAATCTAATCAGTTTTGCTCTTTATTACCATACATTAGAAAATAAAAAGCAAGCATGCATTTGGCAAAAGGTTTCGTTGTCGATTATATAAAAATGCCCAACATGGGTCATACTGCAAAAGGAAATCCCCAAAATAAAATAACAAAAACACAAACATTTGTACAGAGGCTTAGAGAGTATTCATTTCCCTAAAGTATGAAGAGATTTTGTTTCTTTTCCCAATAATTAAATATTTTATGAAATCTGGTAATGCTTTTAAGACTGTTGACATACTTCCACTGAGAAATCATCCATTTCACCTATTATTAAAAAGTTTCACTTTATAACAAAGAGTTAAATGTAAACTAATGAAATACTGATATTTTCATAAAGAAAGCTCTAAACATTTACACATAGATATATAGTACAAAATTATACAAATTAAAGAAAGGGGGATAAAGTAGTAATAGATCTGTTTTGCTTCCTGTAAATATTTTTTATGAACCTATAAGGTATCCTTTCTAAAAAGATAAACTCTATCTCTAATTAGCTCGCAAGGTTGTGCTAATAAAATAGGATTATACCTCTTAGAAGCATCTGACATTGCACTGTTTCATGAGCCAGCTAATCCTTATTACCCGATTTCTTTCACGTCCACACTCAAACGCATTTCGGTGCACACCATGAAGAATGAAGAAATGTGCATCTTCCTTTTCACAACTTATGAAAACCTAAAGCACCAACACGTGGGAGACATTATAGGGTGAACACATTATTTGTCTCCTCCTGGCCTTTTACTTTTGCATACCCTTCCAAGTACCATTAGCAACATATTGATTTGGTATTTTTAGCCAGTTTTCAGTATTGCATTGAAACAGGAAATGAGTTTAAAACTAAATTAAAAAAATAAGAAATACTGTAGTTTTTCCAACCTACAGGTGACTTCTTGATGCCACACCTTCAATAAAGATAGGATTTTACTTAAAAATGAAGCACAAAAACCAAGATATTAGAATATTATTATGTAATTCTGATATTTACTTAACTGTCACTTATCCCTACCTGTATAAAGACTGTCACATCCTGATTAAAAAATGGAAGCACTCTACTTTTAAAAATTCATCATTCCATGTATGAATAAATACAGCAATATGATACTACTCTAGATAAGAGCTGTGATTTTTGAAGTTTCAAACAGATGATAAGAAAAGCATAAAATAATTTCAGAGTAGAATATAAAAGTAAAAAAAAAAACTTCATATGGTATGTTCACTTTACTATTATAAAACTAACTTAAAAGTATTACTGATTCTGAAAATATTTAAATCAAATATTTAAAAAGTTACTTTCAAAATTAGAATACTGATACTAAGTTCTAGAATTTGGTTTTTAATATTCAAATTTTTCAAACTCATTCAGTAAAATGATTTGGTAATGGAATTTATGATAAATGGTTTCAATTATACTCTATTATTTTTAAAGGAAATTAAAAATGCAACGAATGATAGGGGCCATTCAAAAATATGCAGGACCCAAAACAGAGAGGATAGTACAAGAGACTGTATTACTCTTACACTTACCACATACAATCAACATTTCAACCTCTATTAGATTTCACAACTTGTTATTAAATTTAAAGCACCTGTGTATGGTGATTTTACTTTCACTCTACAGCCTATGGATTTGAACTGAACACTGTAACTTGTCCCATTGGATTAATTCATGCAACTGTCACAGAATCAGGTTAAGTGGTTTATAAGGCATATTGGAACGAGTTAAAAATCATTTTATATCCTTTTAAAAGTTTATTCTTTTGGATGAAGGGGTTCCTGAATGCCTCAGTCATAACATGTGTTGTAAATCACTTGGATAGTTTGTTAAAGAATAATTTATTTGGCTTAGGATGGAGCCGCAGGAATCGGAAGGAACTGTAGTCACTGCAGGGAGGAAGGGTGTCCTGTGAGCTGGGTTGGCAACAGCAGCTGTCACGCCACATTCAGAGTTCCAAGTGGACAAGGATGCCAAAGGCAGGCAGCAGTAGGCCGAGAAGACTTGGTAATAGGGTGGATGTACCTACAAAGTAAACCAAAAATGTGTATAATAATTCATTGATAGCAGTCACTATTGCTCCTTTACATGGCTTTGGGGAAAGCCAGATTACGCAGGCCTGAAAACCAAGTTGTTCCTTAAAAACAAAACAAATCAAAAAAGCTTCTCTATTCGTAGGTTATTTAAGAAAAACAGAAATATTTGATGTAGGATTTTGAGTGAGAGCACGTGATCTGTTTATATAATATGCTCATATAAAGATGATAAGATCACAAATGTTTATGTTTTCCCTGTGATCTAGCAGTCCCAAATTCCTACCAGCAGGTGACAGATGAAGAAACATATATAAGTAAAAAAAAAAACAAAACTCTGTAACATGGTAAAAAATGAGGTAAAGAGATGACAGTAAAAATACCAATGTTATCTGGGATAATGACATCATAGCTGTAACTATCTTTATAGGTATAATGTTTCCCTCTCACATTTGAAAAATCGATGTTTCTCTTCCTCTATCTTTCCCTTCCCTTCCTCTCTCTGTAAAATCAATGAGCATGTCCTTGGGTGAGGATAAAAAAAATAAAAAATAAAAATAAAAATAAAAATGATCTAATAGGCTATGGATTTATATTACATCTTGGGCTAATAATTACATCGAGAAGAGTTCTTCCTGTGGTCAAGCAATGGGTGTAGGTCCTACCCACACTGAAATTCTTGAGAAAGGCATGAAAAGTGGGACCAAGCAGGCATGCTATTCCTTTCTACTCTCCAAACCTATCAGGCACCAACCTCAATGAGCACAGTGCTGGAATGAGCAATGGGCTAAAAACTACAGATGACAGCTTGTAAATATAATAAATTTGTGTCAAATTTTGGAAGTTTATTAATAGGTTAAGTCTTTCTTATTTACCATGTTAACATTGGCCTAACACACACCGTCTTTGGAATGTTCCTCTTATAGTCAGGAAGATTAGGGCTATTTCTCTTGAATCCATGGTCATTGGAAGCACATTCACGTTTCCTATGTGGTAGAAGATGATTGTGTCTGTCTATCTGCATGCATGGATTCCACTATTGTCCTGTTAGCAGCATTCGCTGCTACATGGAAAATATTACCAGGCACAGATAGAGTGGTTCTTAGGAATAAGCAACACAGTAAAGATCAAAAAGTGAGGGCAGAACTGGAAGGACGATATAAACACTCGTCAAGTAGCTGCTTATAGCCTCATTAATGCAGACTGCCATGCCATGCGCCATGACCAATAACAACAATGACACTAATAATGACTGTGAGAGCTCCTAGTTTTTGTTCTGCAGCCATGAGACAGATACCACACTGGCCTTTATATACATTTTGACATTCATACCACAGCCTAGGATAGTGGATCTTAATATTCTGATTTTATAGATTATGTAACTCAGAATTTAGGTAAATTGACTTGTTCAAGGCCAAGGCCAGTAAGAGAGGGCAGAGCCAAGATTAGATCTCAGGTTGGCCTGGCTCCAAAAGCCACGGTCTTTGTCCCTCTCTGCCACTTTCTGTAGATAGCTGTAGAAGGACCAATTCTAGAAAGGTACCAAGACACCATACTCCGCACTTAATGTGTCAAGGCAAAGGCACGGAAGGAAAATAGGTGAGACATGGGAAGGCACAGCGCCTAAGCTGTTTTAATGAGTTTTCATTTTGTTGTAGTTTTTTATCCACCTGTCTTTCTACATAGATATATTAAAAAATGCCACATTATTCTGATAAGATGATGAATAATAAACTTCAGTAACAAGCAAAAATGAAAGGAAAAAAAAATCAGTTTTTCAATATTTGACCTAATTTAAGTGATCTGACCTGAAAACCTTTGTCAGAATGACTGCAGGGTCTCAGCAATGCTCCATCTTTGACCACAGATTACATCAGCCGTGCGTGCCCGTTCTTGTACTTGCCTGAATATAAGGGTTGGCTTAGTACAAACTGTGGCTGCGGAAAGTTGTTCAGTCAATTGTGAATGCCATTTTGAAGTCTTGGTGTTAGTATGAAAACCAAACACAATTTCATAATTTGTGGCTTCAACATCAGGATACTTGATTTATTTTAAATAAACTCTTCATGTTTATGTGTGTTATATTTAATTTCTCTAACGGCTCAAGCTTATGTAATTGTGGTCTTCATCTTCAATTCTCTTCCACATTCCAGATACAAATTACAGACCTAAGTGAATTACTATTTAAAGTCATTTTATATGTGGGATCCCTATATTCTTGAGGGATTTTCAATATATATTGGTTATATATATAACAAAATATATATCGTAACACTGCTATCAAACATAATTTTTGTACTTGCTTGGTAGGTAGTAAATATATATTTTACTTTTCACATATCTACTGAATGTCAAACATGAAAAAAATCAATCTGTTGAATCGTTTTTCCCTGTTGGAACAACTGTAAAGCCAGTTTAAAGTATTATATTTCTTCCACTGGATTTTCTTGATTTTTTTAAAACTGCCCAGACTTATTTCCTTCAGGGAAGATTCCTGATACAGGAAGCTATATATTGAGAAGAAAAATTTCAACTGAAAGTTTGGCGGTGTTTAACAATCTGTGTGTTTTATGATAAGTTGAAAACTGCTCTAGGTAGCTTTTTATACAAGTATCTTTTCTGATGCTTAAATTTGGACACCCTGGTCCAGTCCAAATTCTTACTTCTTTTGATATTGCTGATGATGCCATAATACTTGTAATTTTATCCTTGTCATGCCACTTCTTGTGTTCACATCTGTTAAAATCTCTAGACTGTGAACAACTTCAGGGCAGGGAATATATCCAAATCATACTTTTAGCTGCATTGACTAAGATCAGTATGCAGTGAGTGCTCAACTCACAAAGTTATAATATGAACAGTTCTTCCAGCTGTACACCCTGAACCTTTTCTAATTGTAGAGCACAAGGTGGGAGCAATCGCTAAAGGATGGGACTAGGGGATTAAGGAATAATGCAAAGGAAACCATTGTGACCTGCAGTGGAAGACTTGATATTTTTTTAACATTTTATACTCTCTCCATTGCACAGTCTAACTTTCAGAGACCTGGGGCAAGGAATGAGTTACCCATTCCCATTAATGCTTTTCCTCAGGAAATAATAGTTGGCCCCCGACACCAGCAGAGAGATAATGTTAAATATCCATAACATCAGAAGGCATTTATTTTACTGTTCAGCCCAGGGGTCCTCCACCTTGTCTTGGTAAGATGTTACTTTGGATTCTTCCAAAGTGTATTACTGGCCCTGAGTGGAGGGAAGAAAGTGTTTTGAGGTGATGATTGATTTCCTTGTTACCTAGAGGTAGGCTTATTATATACTCAGCATATAAGGTACATGTCAGTGGATGTTGTTGAAAATTTTTGAGTTCAATAAAACCCCTACTGGGAGAGCAGCAAGTTTAGGGAAGTGAAAGAGTAAAATTCTGTCTAGAGCTGAAAGGAAAAGTCAGCTTAGATGAGAAAAGAACAAAGCTGCCTGTTTTTGCTCAGGTTAGTATGACATGCACAGATAAAGCCAGCTTCACTAGAGAACACTTCCAGGGTCACATGGCAGATGTACAAGGCACTACTGACCCCTTCATTGAGTGGCTAGTGCTGTTATTTGTGATGCCCTGGACCTGCTCCCTTCTTGCGATCTATTGCCGGAATACTCAATTGTTCAATTGCCCTCCCTGGCTGATGGCCCCCAGCCCTAGTTAATTCCTGTTCGTCCTATCCCCACCTCAGAAAGAGGACTGATCGATTCTTCCCTTAGACACTCGGCTGAATTCTTCAGTAGGAACTCAAGCCTTACAGAAGATGCTTTTCCTTCCTGCTTGAGTAGTGTTTCATGACTGCTCTGGAGTGTATTTCCTTGTTGATTCCAGTCAATTACAGGTGTTCTGACTTCCTGTCAGACTACAGATGTGCACTTAAACTTTGGCTGTTTAGATTTTAACTGAACAAATGGGAAAATATGAGGATCAGTAGGCAGGCCACTGTCATAGTGTGTTTACTGAGAATAATATCATGGGGCTCTGGGGCCAGACAAAGAAAGTTCAAATCCTGCCTCTGCCTTCTGTTGCCTAGGTAATCGTGGGCATATTTTTATGTTTTCGTTCCTTCAACCACAAAATGGAGATAATAATACGAGTATATCCCGTAGCTTTATTGTGAGATTTGAGAGGCTGTCCATAAATGGTTCTTACTATATTTTCTCAGGATAACCATTCCTCAGAAACAATTGTATGTGGAAGTCCATTACTGAATTAGGAGGGAGAGGGAGTGCTTTATTCAAAGATAGGTCTGTGGTGGGAAGCCATGAGATTTTTGCCTCATGCAGGTACCAGTATTTCCCCAAAGCCCATCATCCATGCCACACGTAGGGCTCTGCTTATTAAGATTTAAAAATAGACGCTTCATAAAGATCACTTCAGTAAATGCATGACTAATAGAAAACGCCCATAAATGCAGAAATTCATACTACGTTTGAAGTTTATCTCTTTTTATAGACCTTGTTTTTATCCAAGTATTCTTTGAAAAGTAATTGGATAAAAAGCAAAGCAAAACAATAGTTAACGCAGGCATCCTCTGTACATAAAATTCGTTTGAGACATGAATGCCTCTTACTCTTTCCCAATCACACATTATGTCATCTCAGGTCAGGAAAGGGCATTCCTGAATGTCCTTTCACCTAGCAACACTGGGCACAGGGAACTTTTCTGTAGTAGTCTAACTCAAGTGTTACCTCCTCTGTGGAATGGTAGTTGAGATCTTTGCTTTTAGTGACAGGAAGCCAATAGAAGCAAGAACCGATATTGCACCACTTTGGGACAACCAGAGAAAGTTAACTGAACACTAGTGTCTTCCATGTTTCTGATTTCATCTCTTCTACCTCCACATATTGCTCCACACTCTTAGACTAACTTTTCAAGATACATGAGAACACCAAGCTCACAATCATGTATTTTCAAGATCAAAGAGGTGGTATCTTTTATCCCAACTCCAGAAGGAAAAATATCAAGGATTCTCTTTGTGAAGTCTGGGTCACAACTCACCCACAGACCAATTACTGTAGCTGAATTAATGGATTTCTACGATGGAACTAGCTTGGAACAGGTTCCTATACCTCAACCAATTCCTGTGGTCAAGGAGATAGGGTCACTTAAGGAGATGTCAATTTTCATTCTGACTTGAGACACTTTGTACAGTATTTTCCACAATTAAAGAGGTGTGTGGATCCAGGAGCAAAAGAGGGATTCTGGGAAAAGAGAGAGTACATTTTAACTAAAAAGTACAAATGCATACTGAAAGTCACCAAAGCAAGATAATAATTCTAATCTCCCAAATTTGTTGACCATAGTAAGCTTTTTTCCAAGAAGCATGTCACTGGAACACTGTTCTGTCTACAACTTCAGAAAATGTGTTTTGTGGTAATTAGAAAGTGTTTCATACAGTTACTCACCTGCATTATTCATAACCTCTCTAACTCTCTTTCCTCAATTGCTTAAGGCTAATCAAGATAAGAAAAGAAATTGGATCTATTTAGCTACTGAAGATTTGAAGAATATTTCTGTAAATTACTCAAAGTACAGGATACATTTTTATGAGTAATCACTGGGAACTACCCATGATAGGTGCAGCATTAGAATGGGCAAGACTAGAAACTAACTATTTTTGGTGGAGTATACAAATATGTATAGTTATATTTACTATAAAATCTGGAATTTAAGCAGATTTATGATTATTACATAAAGAAAAACAAGCTAAGAAATTTAATAAACTACTGTGGCTTGGTCTATGTAAACTTTGTATTTCTGACCATATTTGTAGAGGAAGACCTATTGGGAATTTGTCATTTTACAAATTGATTCAGTCATAAGTGTTTAGACTGAAAAAAATGGTTAAGTAGAGGTTAAGAGCTTTGATTTTGGATTTAGCCTAACCAGTTGGGAATTCTGAGTCAATCTTTTAAAGGTGTACCATCAGCAAATTATTTAAGTATATCTGTTTCCCCAATCAATTGTTGAGGATGATGTGAGAAAATGGTACTTATTTTCACCAGTTTGTGAGAGGAATTCCTGAGAACAAAGGTTAAAGGAGGGAGTACTCTTTTTTCCTTTGAGATACCAAAATATAATGCATGAATGAATTTTCAGACAAAGATATTTTAAAAAATCCATGCACTCCCAATTTTCATGCAGGACTTAACACTTACAAATGGGAAGCCACTGAGGCAAAAAGAAATATTAAAAAATTTGCCTTGCTACTGGGGTTTTACAAAATGTATAAGACAAAACAATCTTAGAACTTTTATTGGTTAATTAATTTTGGGAATTTTCATCTTGTAGTGTCTCTTCTTGCATATTTTCTGTGGCATGATTCCCCCCCTACATTCCCACTTCATTTTCTAATCTGTGTACGTTATCCACTGAAATTATAGAATAGAGTCCGGGTATAAAATGTACAAACTTATAAAGTAGAAAAGCTTTACCTTCTTGGAAACTAGTATAGAATTTATAATAAAACTCCTGCAATTCAGTAAGGTTATTGTTAAAATTTCCTTTAGGCTATATATCAAAATTATTTTAATGAGTTGTCTAATGCTTATTAAAAATTAAAAAAGCTGTCTTTTCAGAAAGTTAGTTGAGTTTGCCTCAAATAGGTCTTTTGGGAAGAATTCTGAGACAGTTTTCAACTTTATATCAATTATTATAAGCATTAACTACCTGCCTTTGAAAAAATGATGTCATGGTTATTTACCCCAACTGGTTTTAAGAATTTCTGGAAAAGAAAACAAAAGAGAAATCAGAGGATAAAATGGATTTGACCTTTAAGCCACAGAGGCTTTTGTTTGTTTTTTTAAACTAACAAAAAACCTTAATGAAAAATCATCAATTGCAGGATTCATAGTATTCAGAAAATAATCCCAAGCAAGTTGTTTAGGGTAGTGCTGATATCCCAGCAATGAGGTCCAGGAGTCGGGTGGAGTGGTAGGCAGTAGATAGCTTCCTCAACAAGAATTTATAAAGGATGCAGAAGCAAATTTTTTCCAGCGGTCACTTCAAGTATTCATTGAGTCATTTCAAAATTATAATTATGCCTAAGGGTAATTTGGTGAAACCAGTTCAGGAGCCAGTAATATATCTTAGATGAATCTGATGGTCTAGGTTGATTTAAAGACAAATCAAGATAGAAGCAGTACAGAATTGGCATGGGACAAATGGCTGTTGGGATAAGGTAACGTTTATAAGGAGGTTTATTATACTGCTCTGTCTATTCTTGTCTGCTCTTGGGTGTGTTTGAAATTCTCTATAATAAAATCTCAAACAAGCCCCAAACAGAAGTTCTTAATATATAGGATCAACTAACCCATAGAGAGATTTCAGCAGCTTAATAACCCTCCCGAAATTATGTACAAAATATTGTATTTATGAGTATGTGTTCATTTTTTTTTCCTGTGGAGGAGGTCCAAGACTATGATCAGATGCTTAGGAGTCAATTTTGCTAAAGTAACAGCAATTGGAATAAGCAGCTTTCCTAACTTTCAGCCAAATCTTCATGAGGATTATTTATTGCCATTAATGTTTGTAATAGAAATTAGGGAATAGAGATTTTAAGACTATGGTCTGCTGTTGCACAGACCCTGCAGTACAAATGAGACTTTCCAAACCATGAGGTTTCTTGAAATCATTGCGATAGAAGAATTTGTGATTGAAGTACCTAAGTCTTATGGGAAAATAGCATTGGGGGAATTGAAGACACAAATTAAAAACTGAAAGCTGTTTTACAGCAACTTTTTAAAAAATATTTTTGTTTTTGCCTTTGGATATGTATTATATCATATATTTTTTGTGTATGTACCAGTTTATTTATTTTGCTTTTGATATTTTTTACTCCTTATGACTCTTTCAGATAGTAAAATGCTAAGCTATATTAAGAATTAAGAAGAAAACAACAACTTAAGGCCTACTTCTAATTCCAATAGCTAGTTACATAACTTTGGGCAAAAGAGAATATTTGGACACAAGTTGTGGCTCCGAAGCTGGTGTGATCTTTGGCTATTTTACTTGTCATGGATGTGGATTTTCCTTCTGTAAAATGATAGGGTTCAATGTTCTAAATCCTTAGGTTCCTACTATGGTCATGAGTCTTTGCTTCTAAGCAAACTATATGTATTTAAGAATATCAAGCATTGAGCCATAAATTTGCAAACATACTTGTTATATTTCCCCTTATTTATGATAATCAAAGTTGATATTACTTCATAAATATATATTAAAAGCTTGATCATATAAGTGATAGTGGCTTTGATGGTTTTTTCCAATCTGGTGAAACCAACTAATCTTGTTGCTCCTACTTGTTTGGCAATTATGAACCCATATGCCAAATAAAATAGATTTTTTTTTTGGCCAGGGGTTAATGGTTTGCTGGCAGCTTATCCCAGCAGTTGTATTCATTCCTGACTGTTGACTCTGGCCCTTTCCCTCTCAGAAATGCTAGATTGCCAGCATGCATTCCTCTTTGAAAAAGGAGCTAGCATTTCCAATAGAGTAAAGACCAATTATTTGCTGGAAAATGTAAAACTAACTTCTAACTGCCTATTGGCCAAGAAGCACATGCTCACACATGCTCAAATAACATTATTTGGGGGCAAGATAAGACTATAATTATAAGGACTTTTGAAATTGGCTCACCTACTTCTTTGGAAATGCAAAGTGATGCTTCACAAGAGCATGAGATTTGAGGTTAGAAAGAATTTTATTTGAATTCTATTGCCCTCACTTGAGTGTGTGACCTCTCACAAGATACTTAACCTCTTAAAGCCTTCATTGCTTTATCTGTAAAATGAAGAGCATTATACATAGCAGGGTATTTGTGAGAATTGAATTTAAAGTGTCTAAAATGCACAGTAAAATCTATCTAATAATAGTAACTTTGAAATACAAAATGTAGTTTATTCACCTTAAAAGTACCTTTGCAATGAATATTTAGTGAGATTATACTGGGCCTAGGGGGGAAAAACAGAAGAAACCCAGACCTCAGTATTTGGTTCCTATTCTGTAAAATGTGCAATATATATTTAATGGGTTTCATGGGTTTATTTTTTTCTCATTTTATACCAAAATTTTAACAAATAATATGCCAGTTCTTTGCTTGTAATTAATTCACAAACAACCAGAGCCAACTAGACCATCTTTGCATTTGGCTTTGGATATAGCTGTTTAACAGAACATTCTCACATGGAGAGCCCCAGCTTTGTGGAATATATCAAACTACAATGAAGATCAGTTTCTCTCAAACTTGAGTAAAATGACAGAGAAAAGGGACTTCAAATGCCCATTCTATGTCACCATACTAAAACAACAACAACAACAACAACAAGACATAAAAACAAGTATAGCATTAAATTATTTCTTTCATTGCCCTGACTTTGCATTCCCCCAACCAATTTTTGAGGCACAAAGATGGCCAGCAGAGACAGAGAGAAAGTTTAAGAATTTGCATATGTCCTATTGCTAAGGCAAGTAGTCCTCTCTAATGCTGGGCTTGAGGGACCAGTTGAGTACATCTGTGACTAAGACTTTCTGGACATTTTCAGGAGCTACAGATACATGGTCTACTGGGTTTTCTTAGAAATGAAAAAAGACTATGATCTTCATCTTCCCCACCTCCCACACAGACACGCCTGCTTCTTTGATAATTTTGCCTCTTTATGCTTTAGGGAGACCTGCTGGTATTTTGGAATACCGACAAGAAAAGGTAAGAGTAAAACTAACTGCTCATGACAGTCAATTTTCCTTAAACTTATTATATCTAATCAAAAGAAATTCAAATGAAGGGAAACAAGCAGATATATCTCCCCACAAAACCCACTGGTTCTTTTCTGTTCTTTTCCATAAATTTGAGTAAATAATCCTTTTCTGATTTTAATACCCATGCTCAAGGTTATGATGGGCACAATGTTTATTTCTAGGTGAAACAATGAAATCTAAAAAGCCTACCCTATCATGTGGCTGAATGCCATAACTATTCATTCATAGAGGGTCTTTTTGTATAGACATTCCTAAAATTTTAGGAAAGATGACACAATTTTTGAAGGCATACATTTGCATGCCTATTTTTAGTACCAATATTTGTGAGAGAAATCATTCCCTAGTTCTAGGAAAGGATAGGTATATTGCACTTTAATTTTCCCCTGAACAGCAGGCCATTCAAGAAGATGAGAGCTATGGGGATGACACAGAAAAACCTCTGTCAGTCAGTGCAATAAGCTCCAAATTGCAGTTGTATCCAGTTCATATGGCTCCTTGTGGGACTAGTTAGTGGCGCCATTCAAATGGCTGGCCTTACTGGGGTGATTTCCATTTTGGATTCTGGATTCATCAAATTATACATGCAGATTAACTACAATTTAAAATTTATTTCTGCTTCTTTTTTTTTTAAATAAAATCCTTACCTAACAATGAGGACAATTCCAAAGTTTAAATATATAGACAGTGATGCTATGAGAATAAAAAGGAGATTTTTTTAAAGTACTTAATTGTCCACTTGCAAGTTTTCTAAACAGTCTGGCCCATACAAATATCTGTTTAATGAATTTTTAAATTTTTATCATTTATTAAGTGCCTACTCTCTCCAGGAAAGTTTGCAACATACTATTTTGCTCAATTCTTATAATATAAAGTTGAAGCATGTATTGTTGTCCTCATTTACAGATAAGGGTCTTACAACTCTAATTTCCCCACCTAGTAGACAGCAAAATTGGGTATTCAATTGAAACCTGATTATAAACCCAGTGCTATTTTCTCTCTTCTGGTGTTTCTTAAAAAATCTCATAATATGGTTAGAGAATGCAGTAATGCAATCTTCCTTAATTTGAGTTGAGAGTTGGAAGTTACCACCAGTATCTAAAGATCTCCTTAACTACAAGAGCTAAGGATCGATCCTAGCCCCTCACAGGTTTCATGTGGTGATTCAGAGACACAACTAACTTGGAAGCTATCCCAGGGTAAAACTGGGAGAAAAGTCTTATTTGATCTCTCTTGATTCATCTTTGCCTGAGGGCTATAACAAATGAGTGACTCACCTGTTTGAGGCAGTGTTTTGGTATTTAAGATTTTTCTTCTTAGTATGTTCCTGAACTCATTTGTTCAGACCTCGGGGGCTTACTGCGGGGTTCAGTGTCATCCATCTGTCAACAAGGATTAATTGGTGCCTCTCTGTGTTTCCACATGCACACCAAGTTCTTAAAAGAAATTGAATTCATGGAATCTCTACAACTATTAAGAAGATCATAACCCATTGAATCTCTTTTACTTCCAGCAGAGAAAACTATTCCTCAGCTCTTTGAACAGCAGTCTGAAGTGTGTAAGGAGTTACTGACTGGAACACAACACTGATCTTTCTAAAGAGTTTGTGCTTGTTCAGCTTCTCATTCAGAAGATATAAAATAATTCCAATCACTTTGAAAGGTATTTGCATAGAATTTTCCTTGGTTCTCTTTTATATATTTTTCAGAATTTTTATTACCAGAAAGCTCATTCCTAGTCTTATTTTCATGGTGCTAAATCCTGAAATTTTAAGTTCTTTTCAAATTCTTCTTGGGTTCAAAGAAGTGGAATAAGATTAGTTTTCATCACTTCTGCAAAGAGTGCATTTAAAAAAATCAGGAGAGTAGTTACTCCTTGCTAACTACCAGGAATCCTACGAAATTCTTTAAGAAACCATTTTGTATATAGTGAACAAGTCTAATTTCCAAAAAGTGAAT
This sequence comes from Pteronotus mesoamericanus, assembly GCF_021234165.1. NCBI lineage: Eukaryota > Metazoa > Chordata > Mammalia > Chiroptera > Mormoopidae > Pteronotus > Pteronotus mesoamericanus. Next base: position 11,557,022 of record NW_026555310.1, read on the forward strand.
GAAAACCAAAATGCTTCTTTCACATCTGTATTTCTACCAGTATCGCCAGTCCTCTAGTCATTCTGTTATAAAACTCTGGAAGTCATTCACTCTTCTCTCCTCAGAACTGGTGTCTTGTGCCTTTGTGTCTCCTGACTACATATTTTGTACAGAGGGGTTTTAGATGTTAATTGATGATGATATGCTAATATATTTGAAATAACATAGACATTGAGAGAAATATTATAAAATTTAGAAAGAAGTTTAGAGCAATGTTTCATTTCTGGCATACTGTGTGTTACCTGGCCTGGCCTACCTGTTGTCTACCTGGTTTTTCTAGGTTGGAATTCTTCAGAGTTTGTCACAGGACCACTTCCCTCTCTCTCCACCCTCTGGGTTTCTATCATTCTTTTAATGATATTTGCCCATCCTTTTGCATTACTTAACTCAGCTAATGATGTCACTTTGCACTTAATTATGCACAACAGAAAATGCAAAGTCATTTTTAAAATGTACTTTCCCGCACATGCAATATGCCACCTTGGTCACCAAGTACAATTGATTCGATCTCCAATATGAATCTAGAATCACTCTGCTCCCCGCTCACTACTGCTTCTGCTTTAGAAATTCCGGGCCTCATAACCTCTTACTCAAACGCAATGAAAAGTACAATGTGAAAAGAAAATGAAAACTGCAGATTCAGTGTGCTCCCTTTTCACAGTCTGGCTGTAACCTATATTCCAACTGTATCTTCCCTACTCTCCTGTTGGAATTCTGTATTCAGTTTCACTGAATGAGATGCCAGTTGCGTGTATTCTCAAAGTTCACATTATATCCTCAGGCTGGAATGCCCTTCCATCCCCTTTTATGCCTGAAAAATTCCCACTGCTCTTACAAAATTCATCAAAAGTGTCATCCTTTGAAACAATTACTTCCTCCTCAATGATTGTTTCTACAACACTTAACATGTGTGCTGCAAATATTTTTTCACCTGTCTTAATCTCCAATGGGTTTAGGGCTTCTTGACAAGAGACCATGTTTTTATTTAGCTTCAAACTTCTAGGGACTGAGGCTTACTTAACACATTTTGTGCTCGGTACATTTTTATTGAATGAGTCGAACTAATGGTCAAAATCTTTTTCTCATTTCATTCACTGATTTGGATTTTTCCCTTCTGCCGTAACTCTACCCATGATCTCCCTTTTCTCTCTGCGTGTCCCAGAAATATCATTTCTGAGAAAAAGTAATATAAAAAATTAGCTTCCCTGCAAAATCCCCCATGTGTTTGTAAGCTCAAATTAAACAATAATCCCATCTAAACTACACACATAAAGTGCTCAATTCATAAATGTGAGCAAACAAGGTCTTTAATTGGTATTCTATATTCTGAGAACGACTTTGTTTGTTAGCCACAGGTGGATTTTACAATGCAGATCAAAAAGAAAATAGACTTTACCATGACAAATTAACTGCACACTAAATCTTTACTATAGTTTTTCTCTTGTGAGAATTTTGCTAATGAAGGTGTTTGGTTAACCATCATTTTTGCTTTTTGTAGTGATTGTGGCCTGTTTTAAGTTGAGAATGTGTTTAGAATATAATCTTGCACTAGGAAAATTAGACTATTCCTTTGAAGAAACATGCTTAGATAATAGTTTAATTTGACTATATAATTGTGCTCTCAATATTTTATCTTTGACTCAGATGAGTTTTCCTACTGTAAACTCTGGTCATATTCTTACTGTGATTTTCCATCTTTTGTTAGCTAACTTTGCCTCATAAATCTCACATTACAGGAAAAATACATATTCTAGAATAGTAGGCATTGCCAACGCTTCTTACTTACTTTATAGAGAAATGCTTATAATCAAATATGCCCTGTGGAATATTTTTAACACTGAATTTACTATTATCTGTGACAATTTTTATTCATCTCCCAAAATTATTGCTATAATTTCAAACATAATGTATTATTCATTTTATTAATCTCAAATTTTAGTAAAGTAAATCTTCTTCCATGAAGAATAGTAGAGATTTAAAAATATAACATAATTTCAGATAATCACATAATAATAAAGAACATCCATTATTTTCTATTTTCAATCTTTCCTTTTAAAATAATTTGCTTTATATTTTAGGTTTCTCCTTGGATTATAATCTCTTTGTAATTTTAGAATCTCATATACTAGCTCTCTATTTGCCATGAAAATTATTATATGAAATATATAATTACTTTGTAATTGTGTCAATTTTATTAATATTTAACATTTTCTCTTTAGATTTTATTGTCTCTCACATCTTAGATACATTCTTTATGACTTTATATGTTAAATATTTTTTGTTTATATTTTAACCATAAAGTATATATTGGAAATCTGACACATGTGTCTTATACTTCTTGAGGGTCAATACATGTTAAGATATTTATGATCTAAGTCTTTCGGACATTTTAATACATTAGTATTTTTTTTAAATAACTTTTTTTAATAGTTTTAAAAAAATTGAATCAAAATGCTTTGCCAGGTTATTTGGAGAATAAACTATAAATGTTTACTTATATAAGTAAAGAGTTATATGCTACCTCATTCTAAAAAGGATTTGAGATAGTTTACAAAGATACATAAATTATGAGAATGGAAAAAAGAAAATAAAGCAGAAGAAAAATAAGGTTAGGAAAATTGAGACAAAGATAAAGGATAACTATCAAACAGCAACATCAACTAATGCTACTACTACTAATATTACTAATATTTATCAAGTGTCTATGCGGTCTCAGGCACATTTAAAAGACACTTTACCTAATAACATTATTTTTAATTAAAATATATAATGTTTCTTCATATGTCTCTGGGCCCTCTGTATGTCCTCCTTGGAGAAGTGTCTATTCAAGTCCTTTGCCCATTCTTTAACTGGATTGTTTGTCTCCTTGGTGTGGACTTTTGTGACTTCTTTATGTATTTTGGAGCTCAAACCCTTGTCTGAGGTATCATTGGCAAATACATTTTCCCATACAGTTGGTTCCCTTTTTGTTTTGCTGATGTTTTCTTTAGCTGTGCTGAACCTTTTTAATTTCACGAAGTCCCATCTGTTTATTCTTTCCTTTATGTCCCTTGCTCTCAGGGACATATCAGTAAAAATATTGCTGCTTGGAATATCTGCAATTTTCCTGCCTATGTTCTCCTCTAGGACTTTTATGGTGTCATGACTTATATTTAACTCTTTTATCCATCTCAAGTTTATTTGTGTGTATGGTATAAATTGGTGGTCGAGTTTCATTTTTTTGCATGTAGCTGTCCAGATCTCCCAACACCATTTGTTGAGGAGGCTATTTTCACTCCATTTTATGGTCCAGACCCCTTTGTCAAATATTAATTGACCATAGAGACATGGGTTTATTTCTTCTAGGTTCTTTATTCTGTTCCATTGATCTATGTGTCTGTTCTTATGCCAGTACCATACTGTTTTGATTACAGTGGCCTTATAATAGAGTTTGATATCAGGTACCATGATCCCTCCTACTTTGTTCTTTCTCAAAATTGCTTAGGCTATTTGAGGTCATTTATGGTTCCATATACATTTTTGAAATGTTTGTTTTATATCTGTGAAATATGTCATTAGCATTTTAATAGGATAGCATTGAATCTATAAATTGCTTTGGGTAGTGTGGATATTTTGATGATGTTAATTCTTCCAATCCATGAACATGGTATATGCTTCCATTTACTTGTGTCTCCCTTAATTTCGTTCTTCAGTGTTGTGCAGTTTTCTGAATACAGGTCTTTTAACTCCTTGGTTAGGTGTATTCCTAGGTACTTTATTTTTCTTGTTGCTGTCAGCATAACTAGCCATCAGATAGATGTAAATTAAAACCTCAATGAGATATCACTTCACACCAGTTAGAATGGCCATCATAAACAAATCAACAAGCAAGTGCTGGAGAGGTGGTGGAGAAAAGGGAGCCCTAGTACACTGTTGGTGGGAATGTAGACTGATACAGCTAATGTGGAAAACAGTATGGCATTTCCTCAAAAAAAAAAAAAAAGGGAACTGTCTTTAGACCCAGCAATTCCACTGCTGGGAATATACCCTAAGAATCCTGAAACACCAATTCAAAAGAATCTATGTATATTGATGATTATAGCAGTGCAATTTACAATATCCAAGTGCTGGAAACAGCTTAAGTGCCTGTTAGTGAGTCGGTCAAAAAACTGTGGTACATTTACAGAATGGAATATTATGCAGCAGAAAGAAATAATGTACTCTTACCCTTTTCAAAATCATGGATGAAACTGGAGAGCATTATGCTAAGTGAAATAAGCCAGGTGGTGAAAGATAAATACTGTATGATCTCACCTATAAGTGGAACCTAATCAATAAAACAAACTTGTGAGCAAAATAGAATCAGAGACATGGAAATGAAGAACAAACTGACAGGAACCAGAGGGGAGGTAGGAGGGGTAATGGCAGAAAGAAGGGAAGGTTTGTGAAGGAACATGTATTAAGGACCTATGGACAAAGACAACGGGAGGGGGAAGTTGGGGTGGGTAGAATGGGGTTGAGTAATGGGGGGCAAATGGGGGCAACTGTACTTGAATAACAATAAAAATAAATAAAATGTAATATATATTATTATATATACTTTATTAGAGGTATGTTGTAATACGGCTCTGAGCTTTGACCAGGAAATACAAATAAATCAGTCACTAAGTTCACTATCTAAAAAATAAAATGAGTAATGTGCTTCAGAAAAGTCCATCTACTTTTGCCTGGTCCTGAGACCAGGGAATGGATGCAGGATAAGAGACAGTCCAGCTGGGCAGGTACCCAGAATAGCAATCCATAATGTATGGTAACACCGTCCTGGAAAATCAACAAATTAGAGAAGCATATTTATCAGAGGGGTTGTTTTTCTTCTCCCCAACCCAAGTTCTTTTAAAGGAGAGCGTTATATTAAGGGAAGATACTGATAACCTAGTTAGAGTGTGTATGTATGAAGAAAAAGGGTCCTGTTAAATATGCTCCAATAAGTAATATCTAAGCTGCCTACAGAAAAGAATGGATTTATTTAACTATAAGTATTTTACTTTGTTGAGTGTGTGAGTATGTTGGGGGGTGGTGGTGTTGAGGAGATGAATGTTTCTAGAATTTAGATAGAATAGTCCTCCTTCTTGTCCTTCCTCTAACAAGATTTCATTCTCTCTATTAAATAGTGTGCAGGAATTTCAAGAATATTAACTTACGGTAAAATATTAAACTATTTTATTTAAATATTTATTTATTAGTGTGGCTCAGGTGTCAGTTCTCCTTGAGAGGGTTTTCAATCAACGTTCTTTAAAAGGACAGTGTTACATTGTACAGTGAAACTTATCCTAAATAATCATGGAATAATTTGATGAGAATTTTTGTTTTTGTTTTTGTACTTTTTAAAAAATAATGCTCCTTAATATAAGCCAATAACATAATACCAAACTACAACTTAATAAACATTAATTCTATGAGGTGCGAAACAATGTCTTTTGAAAACACAGCTCAGTGAAGTTTTGGATTGACCAACTCATGAAATTGATCATAACTCCTCGGAATGGATGGAAAAATAAAGTACCTAGGAATAGACCTAACCATGGAGATAAAAGACTTGTATTCAGAAAACTGCACAACACTGAAGAAAGAAATTAAGGAGGACACAAGTAAATGGAAGCATATACCATGTTCATGGATTGGAAGAATTAACATCATCAAAATGTCCATACTACCCAAAGCAATTTATAGATTTAATGCAGTCCCTATTAAAATGCTAATGGCATATTTCGCAGATATAGAACACACATTTTAAAAATGTATATGAAACAATAAATGACCCCAAATAGCTTCAGCAATAGAGCAAGTATTCTCCACAGGGGCAAAATGACCCCCAATGAGGTGAAATTGTTCTTTATGGGGTGATATAATGCTTTTGCTCTCCAAAGGGTTATAGAACATAAACACATATGGAGTATATATGTGTTATTAAAATTTCACGGGTGGCAGCAGGTGCTAGGGGAAAATATGTAAAAAGGCTTTTTAGGAAGACAATAATGAAAAACATTAAGAAACACTAATATAGAGTATTAACTCTCACAATCATGCTTTCGTTTGGAATTGGGGAGCAACATTTAAGGTACATGAAAACAGGTTTCAATTAATTTATGTATTACTCACAATAATAGTAAGAACATTTACTACTCACAATAATAGGTCATAATTTATTCATCATATATTACTTACATAAAAGGTAAAAACTATTATTCTGATTGTACATGTAAAGAATAGAATATACTTAAACAAAATAATCAACTCACATAAATAATAAAGATATATAGGAATGTTATAGGCATCTTAATTAGAGGAATCGAATTTTGCAGGGTACTGGACAATAAGTGGGGTAAGATAAATGGCAGGTCTGGGTGGGAGAGAATGGAAAAACTGTTAGAGTTAGGAGGTTTGAAGGAATAAACTGGAAAGATAAGAGTAGACTGAAAATAGAATGTGTAAAATGAATTTTTTTTTATTTATTAGTAATACAAAGATTTGCAAGGATTCTTACTCTCTTTGTGTATCATAGTGCCCTGGCAGTCTGTGAATCTCTGAGAATACTGAAAATAATGCTTTCACAAACATAAAATACAATATATGGAATTAAAAGGAAATAAATGATATTGAAATGCATTTGCAAAAATGTCAACAAAGCAAAAATACATGTTTATTAATCCATTAAAATTGTGTGCTTTTTAGCACATTAAATAATAAAAACTAAGTTTGTGTCTAATAAATATCATATTTTTGAAAAAGTGATATTGAAACTGCTGACATTATATAAGAATGTCTGTGATTATAATTGGTCATGGTGATTTTTTGCTTAAATTTACAGTTGAAGAATATAATCCATTTCAGTTAGAAATTAGAGAAAATTACAATGTCTTTTTTGTCTCCTTCAAGCTTCAGGGATCTCTCAAATTCTAGTTTACGCTAAAGTCTGTGACCTTGTCTAGATTGTGGTCAAGGGTGGGTAGCTGAGGCAGGGCAGAGGACAAGGTCATTAGGAAAGAGGAATTAAGAGGCCAGGGCATTGGTAGGATCATCTACGCAGATGCTGATATCCAAAGAATTCACAACTTCCTCGTACCTCTGTACTTTGAGGCATCTCCTATGGGCTAAGGGTACTGTTGAGCTAGACCTCTGTAATTTATGACACCCTTTTTTCTTCCTGCTTTATGGCCATGTGACCAAAGCTGGTGATTTGCTTTAGAGAAGAAAGTCAATTATACAGGATTTGGAGTGGTAGGTTATAGAAGAATGACTACTGGCTAAAGAAACTCGTAGTCTTGGAATAAATTCTAAATGATTTATTTTCTCTTGGTCTGGCTCATTTTGCAGAAGGTGTCTGTAAAAAGTGCCTCTGGAATGTCCTTTGGTCCACTGCATTGCTTTCATACTGTGAATAATATACCAAAGGGCCTGGCTTCTAGCCTTACCCAACTATGGGAAGTATTTTGAGACCTAAACATTCCTTCATAAATCACTAATGTTGGTCCCTAATGTAGTATCGAATGGACCATTTTAATATGTTGATATATCACTTTCCAGTTTAAGTGTTTTATATTCTCTCTTATTATAGCATTAAAGGTTTCCAGACTTATTTGTGAGAAACTTCCAGGGTTTTATTTTTAACAATAACAAAATCGTTTTCTTTTCTAAATGGTTTCAAATTTATGTTACAGTGGGTAAGTGTCCAACCTCAGGAGAGAAAATTTAAAACCCAACTCTCTAAGCACAAACAATTGTCTGAGAGGGTTATACATTTTAATATAGCCTATAATGTTTTAAAGTAAAATTAATTTTGAAATTATATTTTGATCATTGATGCATATAATAATTCAAAATAATATAATTATTTAATTCATTTATTTGTTGCTCTTATTTCAGGAGAGAATATAAAGTAATATCTTGTGATTTGAGGGGAGATATATCTATCTTAATATTCCTTTCTTAAGATCATAGAATATTTAAAATCCCTTTGAGTATACAGAATAGGTATCTTTATGTAATTTTATGCCACTAATATACAAATATTCATTAAAATGCAAAGTTGAACTTACTAATAGTTAATATTATACATAAAATTATACCATTGCACAAAATTATTTGTTTTCTCATGATAAAGTCATTAATGCAAAATATTATAAGCCTTCACAAAATTTGTTCAAATTGTATAATGATGTTCTACAAAGTCTGGTATTATGCAAACAAGATAAAATAAACTGATTACAAGCTATTAAAACTGGAATTTTGCTGCTACCCAAAATTCAGAAAAATAAAGCTCATCTTTGAATTAAGGTATTTTCTTAGGACCATTGGTTCATTTTCTTAAACTTCTTCAGTGTAATTATATTCTTCAAAAATGATAAATTCTTGTATTTACAACCCTCTTTTCCAAAGCACTTACTATATCTGGGAATCCCTTTTCATGCTAGCTTCTAATTTTAGTTCCATCAGCAATATTCTTTTTATTTTCCACTCTGTTGGTACAACTTTCTAAATTTAAAAAAGACCAGCAAATGTAGCTGTGGAGAGGACAGGAATATCTCATACGTTTGAATATGATGGAGTGTCTAATCCAAAATATAAAACAAAGCCCAACAGTTACAATTTTCTCACGGCAGTAAGGACTTAAACTGCTCCTTAAACATTTCTATTTCCTACTTAAATATTCTTTAACAGTAGTGGGGCCAAATACATTTTTTAAGAGTGAATGTGTGTTTACTGACTTTGAATCAGAATTCTCTCGAATTAATTTATTGACATAACCCTTGTTAACTTGTTCAGTGTCATAAATCCTTGTTTTAATATCAGGATCCACATTGATAGCTATCTCTCATTACTTCAATAAAAAAATAATCCTGCCTAAATTTTATGCTTTGAAGCTGACTTTGTATCTTTCCTATAAATTTTCATCCCTCTCCTTATGCATTTTAATGAAGCTGTTCTTTGACCTAGTTTCTTCTTATTCCCTTCCCTATATCCGTTTGTTTACCTCATTATTTAACTTTGAATATTAAGAAGAAATCTTTTTATTTGTTTCCTTGCCAATACACTCTTCATTTTTTGTTCAGATGTTCACTTCTCCGCTAAGGCTTTCCCTTCCCCAGACCAGCAGTAAATCATGATCACTGTGAGTAACTGTGGAAATGCCATTTTATTAGCTCAAGGATAGACTTGTGACCCAGTTCTGGGGATTTGGGAAAGTTTTTCTCAGAGGCTTCTGGGAAAGACCTTTCATTTTGAAATAGAACTTCAAAAACACAGGCCCCTTCTTCCTTGGACAGTATCGGGTCTGCATGCAATAATTCCCAGCACTGCTGCAGGCCGTCTTGCAACCGCAGAAATGACGAGCGTAACAATGAAGCTGAGTATGAGCCCTTCCAAGTGAAGACGCGGAAAAACCGGTTCTTGAATATATTTTTGAGACATTGATTTCATTAAGGCCTAAATGCCACCTATCTCTTAAGCAATTTTCAACTGAGGGTTTGTTACTGATAGCTGAAAATACTCTAATACATACAAACTCTCTGTTCATATACTTAAATTAGTCTTTAACTTGAAGTAATGGACCCTTGTTTCCTTTGATCTCCTACTATATTAGCCATCTTTGGGCAATACCAACAACCACCTGCTCTCTCCATTTCTGTACTCAGGGCGGTATATGTTGCAGATAGTTATATAATTATGCCAAATGGTTCTCTGACAATTGCATCTGATCTCAGCTGGTTTCTCAGTTTTGCTAGATGATTTTTTTAAAAATCTATTTTCACTGGCTGTTATTTGGATAGCTATAGCATAAACCAGTATGTTAAAATTTAAACTCCTAACTTTTCTCTTCAAATCATCTATTTTCAGTAGATGATTCTCTTAAAGTAGATAATTCTGTTATCTAAGAGAATTAAAAATTTTTATAGATGATTCTGTCAGTTAATCAAAATTCTTAAAGTCAAATACTTCTCCCTACCCCTTATCAAATCATCAGAAAATATTGTTGGGTTATCTTCCAAATAAATCCTAACTATAACTACTTCTTACTGTTTTATTTTACTGTGACCACACTTGTCAAAGCTGATTTCATATCTTGCTTGAGATTAACCTACCTTCCCTGTTTCCAGAGATTCATAGTTTTTCCCACAGTTTATGAGATTGCTACTTCCTTTTAAAGAATAACTAGGATAAGACTTGTTAAATATAAACTTGATCATGTCACTGGCTACCTTAAAATGCTTCGACGAATGGCTTCTCATCACAATTAGAGAAAACGCTAAAGTCCTTAACCAGGACCTGAAAACCTTGTTGTTACTCAAGTCTCATCTACTTCTCCAGCCTCCTGTGTCCACTCTCCCCATGGCTCACTCAGCTCCAGTGACCTTGGTCTCCTGCTGTTTCTTGAACCTCTAAACATATTCCAAGTGCAGGGCATTTGTTCTAGTAGGAATACTTTTCCTTTCAGATAAACAACATGGACCGTTCCCTCATTTCAATGAATTCTCTTTCCCACTGTTACCCCGTTAGATCAGGCTTTTCCTGCCGCTCTTAGTGACAACAGAGCCAGCCTTGTTCATCACTCCCCGCCCACCTTCCTGGGCTTTACTGTTTCACTTACTGCAGTTATCCTCAGATATTGTCACTATCGGATACAATGTTACATATTGATTAACAAATTTTGCCTCTTCGTTTTAGAATTTAAGCTCTATGAGGTTTGCAGAAAGATATAAGACTTTTTTACTCACACTGTTTTACGGTTTTAGGGAAGTTTTTGTTTTTAAATTACCAAGGACTTTGTCATGGGCTCAATTTTGTCCCCTCAAAATTCATGTGTTGAAGCTCTCACCACCAATATGTTAGAATGAGTGTCTTTAGAGATAGATTCTTTAGTTAAAATGAGGCCATTGGGGTGGGCTCTAATCCAACATGACTGGTGTTCTAATAGGAAGAGGGTATTAGGACATAGACATATACAGAGGAAAGACCACGTGAAGACACCTAGAGAAGGTGGCAGCTACAAGCCAAAGACAGAGAGGCCTCAGAAAAAGCCAAACACGCGACAACTTGATCTCAGACTTCCAGCATCCAGAATTATGAGAAAATAAATTTCAGTTGTTGAAACCATCCAGTCTGTGGTACTTTGTTATGGCAGCCCTAGCAAACTAATATAGACCTCTACAATGCCAAATTCAATACTTTTCTTTAGTCCTTAACTTTTCCAACCCTTTTTAAATTTTTATACTTTAGAAATAAAGGATGCAAATAGCATATTTAAAAACATAATTAAACAACAACTCACCTATGCACTTACTAGCTGTTACCACCTTACGAGCTTCCTCATTGACTTCTTCCCCCTCCCTGCCCCAAGGAAACGCTGTCCTGAATTTCATGTTAATAATTTTTTTGAGGAGAAGTTCTACTTATGCTATATATATGTACCTCTTTCAACATTGCTTCATTATTTTCTGATTTGAACTTCATATAAATGGACTTATATTGCATCTATTACGCTATGACTTCTTGCTTATGTGTACTATTTGAAAATATTTATTTTAAGATTTCACTGTGGTGCATAAGCATAAACCATATTGACCTAGCATCAATAACATTAAAATACAAAATTGAAAAAATATTTGCTTTAAAAGTGGCATGAAAATTTTAAAATATTATTTTATAAATTGATCATAAAATTTTAAAGGAAGTTATTAATATTAAACAGAAAAAATATAAACAACAGTTCAAGAAATGGAACTCAAAGTAGCTTTAAGCATATTTATACTTTCATCTGAATATTAATTAAACATAAAAATTATCAGGCAGTATCTGTAATTAATTAAAAAAGATTTTATGAATAGCAAAGTGTTATTTAAAAATCTGTTTAACAATAAAATGTGGGCATTGCTGTTTGGATAGTAATTTGGCAATTGTTGAATATTTGCTAAGTCTTTGAAAGGTCTTTCTCTTTAATCCAGTAATTCCACTTCTAGGAATCTTTACTTAAAAAAATTAGAGTTTTAGAAAAAAAGGTCTATGAGGAAGGGACCTAAAACACCCCAGAATTTAGTTATAAAAAGTGTGTATTTATTCTTACATGTTTAAACTTCAGTTACCTTCAAAGTCCTCTTCATTTCATGCCATACATCTATTGAGATGGTTTTTCTGTTGCTCAATACAGTTTTTGAACTCATCATTTTTGATGCTTTTCAGTGCTTCTGCCATTTTTTGTTTCACCTCTTCCACATGGGTAAAATATTTCCTTCAGAGGACATTTTTTCATCCCGGGAAACAAAAATAATGTCACTTGGGGCAAGTTCGGATGCACAGGGAAGGTGGGGCATGGGGGTCACACCATTTTTCATCAAAAACTGCTAAATACTCATTGTGGACTTGGCAGGTGTGCTCATAAATCACCCGTGATGAAATGGGCAAATGCATTGAAAGACTCTTAAAAAACTCACTGAAGCTGAATGCAGCCTCTCACAACAACACCAGCTAGTGTACTGGTACGGAGGGCTCCTAGAACACTCCCCTAGTGGTAGAAGCCTGTACTATAAGTAGCCTGCCCTCCAGAAGATATTCCTGGTGTTTTGGGGTCTGCCCTCATATATATAATAGCATCTATTTTGATGTTATCATAACACTGAGAAAGTAAATATGAGGAGTAACTAAAAATAGTAGCCATGTTGTTATATGTGAGTGACGGTGGTCAAGTATTTTTTATATCTTACTTAGGTAAATTTCCCTTTTAAATATTTTCATGACATAGCTTCAATATATACAGGTTTTCTGCCCTATAATTAAATTATGTTTCTAATAATATGACTATCTATGTCATGAAGTCAATTCAGAAATTACGGGCCAATTGATTTTGTTTCTTTAATTTCATTTAATATCTCCTAAAGAATCCATGTTTGGCTGGGGTCTTTTTGGTAGTTTCAATGGTTGTCATGTAAAACTCTTATTTTTGGAGATGCACTGCATTTTCTTTTGGAATTTCAGCATCATTCCTCTTACTGCATGTGCTCTCCTGTGTTTCTCTGGGGTAAAAATGTGAATACTGTATTTCCCAGACCCTCTGGCCACTGAGAAGCACGAGGGGGAGAACTGGAAGGTCATAGTAAAGCGGAAGCCACTGCTCCTCTGGCAGTGGCAGGCAGGGCTGTGGGCATCAACAAGTGTCAAAGGCAAGGTGGTGCCTCTGCCATTGGGGCTACTCCTGTGGATCCCCCACGTGGATGCTACTGGCAGATGGGCCACAGGCGCCGTTCCTTTCAACTACAGCTGTTTAGATTTTCTTAATACTAGCAGTCATGCACTCTCTTAGCTCTTATAAAATATTTTTAAGATATGAATTCAATATTTGATTAAAATATCCAGAGATGTTTCCGCTTTCCTAAAAGATGTATCATCTTTCACTGATAAGAAAGAGAAAGGAAGGGGCTTTAAGCAATCTATGGGTTGATCCTGTGAGCTTGATTTCACTGAAACCTAGTTCCATCACCACAGAATGGATTAAAGATCTGTGATCTATTGATTAAAGCTATCGGCAAGCTGCTTGCAAATGGTGCATTACTCCCCGTTACTGAGAGCATTTCAACTGTGGCTCAGAGACCGTCAGCCATGGATGCTCTGCAGGGGCTTCCAAGCCTTGGGAAGGAGTTGCACATAACGATGGAGGCAAGCTTATGAATCTTTTGTTTTCCAACATTATTTTTCCCATTCACAGTCATGTTTTTCACTTTTATAAGAAACTTTCTAAAATGTTTGTTTTTCCCTCTGAAATGTAATTAATGTCTCCATATACATCCTTTAATAATTTATCCTGCAAAAGGCCTTGCAATTTGCTTTGCATCTCAGAGCAACAAAAACCTTAAATTACCCTACATAGTGATGCTTTCTGAAAGAGGAACTGCTTGTCGTGACTGGGTCTCCGACTTGCTCACTTCTCACCAGCTCTATGGACTCCCCCTTTGTTCTACGTAATGTATTTTCTCCACACTGCGAAAACCATCTTAAATCAGCTTGTATCACTCATCATCTCCTAAAAGCATGTCAGTGTTTTCTCACTGAACACAGGATAAAGTACAAACTTCTGACTTCTGACAAAAGCCTGCAAGGAAGGAGTGAGGGAGAGAGTTAGGAAGAGAACAGAATAGTAGGAGTCTGAGTAGTAATGGAGCCCAGCCTTTTTGCCCTTTTCATCTCTGCAACTCACCCCACACCACTCGTAGTAGCTTTGCCTCCTTTCAACTTCATGATCATGGCAAGCTCTTTCCTGCCATTCCCTGTACTTGGGACTCTTACCCCTGCTTTTGTGGTACGGCTTGGTCTTTTCCGTTAGATTTCAGGCTAAACATCACCTAAGCAGAGAAGCTTGACCTGATCACCCTATTTGAATCTGTTCTATCGCTTTTATTCTCTTATTTTTTTTCTTACAAGCCTTAATAAACTTATATATAAATACATTTTATTTTTTGGTGCTCATTCTTTATTTTCCTGATATCCTGAAGCTGGAGAATGCCAGCTTCAGGGAGGGCTGGCCAATTATTGTAAACAATAACCTAGCAGAACGCCTATAATCCTGCTGGTGGTCAGTTAATGTTTATTGAATGGATCAACTTTTTGGAGAGCAAAAGTATTATGAAAATATGTAATTTTTAAGAGTAAGTTTTATTTATCAAGGGAAAGAAACTATTTGCACATTAGGATACTAAAGTATAGTTCCAGACACTAAGACTGTATATCACAAACCAAAATAAGTAAATCTAGGAAGATTATCTTTCATATTCCTTTCTATTCTTATAATCTATCCACTGAGGAATTTTCTAAACAAATTATTTCTTTGTCTAAATAAATGAACACAAAATAATGTGCTGAAACTGTTGTGTAAACTTACTAGTAGCTAAAAGAAACTGAGGAAGATTCTGCAAAACCCAAGTCAGTTTAGATGCAGAAGCACTATCTGTAGCCTGAAAATGTGCTTCTAGAACTAGTGTGCACAGCTACTAAAAGTAAGACTCTGGGAATTCTCCGTATGCTCAACTCCTGGAGAAAACCTGAGTCATTCATAGAGTTACATTAACAATAATCAGGACAATGAGTCACCACTCAAAGTCAAATTTAGAGATGCCTAAAATACTACTTTGTACATACAAGGTCAGTCCAGAAAAAGTCTAGCCATTGTTAATATAATGAGAACATTTTGCATGTCATCCATGTAACTTGGCAGCCAAGGAGAGTGGACTGGAATGCACATGCGTGAACAATGACAACAGTGGGGATGGTAGATGCCATTGAGCAAACATGTGTACTGTGTGGCTGTTGCATTCAAAATGAGTGCGTAAAGCAACAGATCAGTATCATATTTTGCATTTCACTTGAATATTCCTCTGTGGATACCATTTGGATGATTCAGACGGCTGCAGCTATGGGGTGCTGGTGATTGGCAGCTTCCTCATGACAACACACCCGCTCATACATCGCATCTTGTAAAGAGTGTCTTTGGTAAGACATCAAATCACCCAGGTGACTCAGACCCCTACAGCCCAGGATCAGTGCCCTGGGGCTTCCAGCTTTTCCCAAAACTAAAATCACCTTTGAAAGAGAAGAGATTTCAGAACATTGATGAGATTCAGGAAAAATAAGACAGGGCATCTGATGGTGATTAGGAGAACTGTATGAGGTCCCAAGGTGCCTGCTTTGAAGGGGACTGAGGCATCATTGTTCTATGTAGAATTTTTCTTGTATCTTGTGTCTTCTTTAATAAACGTCTTTATTTTTCATATTTCATGGCTGGGTACCTTCTGGACAGACCTCGTATTCTCTCACTAAATAAATATTTTAGTGAAGTTTTATGCAAATATGAAAAGATAGGGAAGAAGACTTAATATTGCCAAGATGTCAGTTTTTCCCAACTTGATCTATAAATTCAACAAAATACCAAACAAAACCCCAGCAAGTTTTTACGTTCTTTTGTATAATGATTTTAAAATTTGGATGGAGAGGCAAAAGACTCAGAATTGTCAACATAACTTTGAAGAAGAATAACAAAGTCAGAGGACTGACACTGTCCTACTTCAAGACTTACATAAAGAATAGTAATTAAGACAGTGTGGTATTGGTAAATAAAAAAGGTCAATGGAACAGAATAGAGAGCTCAGAAATACACCCACATAAATATAGCCAACTGATCTTTGACAGAGGGACAGAAGCAACACAGTGGAGCAAATTAATCTTTCAAACAAATGGTGCTATAACGTAAGGACATCCACATGAAAAAATGAATCTAAACACAGACTTTATATTCTTTACCAAAAAATAACTCAAAATGAATCACAGACCTAAATATAAAATGCAAAATTATAAATCTCCTAAAGGATAACATAGGAGAAAACCCACGTGGCCATGGGAGAGGCTATGGCTTTTTGGATACAACACCAAGGCACAGTACATGGAGGGAGTACTTGATAAGCTGGACTTCATTACAATTTAAAGTCTGATTCAGAAAAGACAATTTGAGACAAATGGTTTTGAGTGGGAAGTCACAATTCAGTGTTAATGAAAGGACTATATATAGAGGGTTGTGAAAAAGTAGGTTTACAGTTGTTCATATAGAATATAATAATTAATAAATAATACAAGAATAAACGCTTGTGTTTTGTGTACTCACAACTGTAAACCTACTTTTGCCCAACCTTGTATGTGAGAGTTAACATTAAATGCAAGCAAATTTGCAAGCCTAGAAGCACATAGGCTGGATTAATCCACTTGAGCCCTGGAATTGATCCCATATAACATGTAGTAAAGGAAAAATAAAATATTTGGTTATTTCAAAATCGTTGGAGAGATAGAATTTCCTTACTGATATTTGATTGTGGCATAATCACAAAGATAACATTTTTAATTTATGATGGTGGACTTATAAGAATTGCATTCATCTGTTATGTAATATACCATTTCAAATATTTAGTTTACTAATTAATTTATTCATGGTAATCAATTTCTTCACAAATGATAAAGGACATTTACAAAGTTACAGATATAGGGATCACTGAATTATATAGCATCCTGCCATTAAAGAATGTAGGATAAATGTAAGACTACCATGTCTCTCTCTCTCTCTCTCTCTCTCTCTCTCTCTCTCTCTCTCTCTCTCTCTCACACACACACACACACACACACACACACACACGAAGCTCCAAATAATTTTGGTTTTTATAAGTGCTTACAGAGGAGATATTTGCAAAAATGATGATGCTAATATTGTATTTTAATTTAATAACACATTAATTAATTCTAAATGTCCCAACTATCCTCTTATTCTTTTTATACTGTATTACTTAGGCACTAGACAGAGGAACGTGTAAGTAATGGAGTTAAACATCTAAAAGTTCTACCTAAAAAATGTTTTCTAGTTCTTCCTCTTCAGTTAGTGGGTTGAAGAAGACAAAGTGAAAAAACAAAATGTGTTTTTCATCAGTGCTTAAGTCAGTGGCTTTGGTTATATAGTTTAACTTAATAGCTTGGAGTTACCAAAAATAGTAGGTTAAATGTTTAGATTGCATCATCTGTGGTCACATCAGGATAAATTACAGATTTATTAGAAGACATAAAGTCAACAAAATGAATATATAGGAACTTCAAATGGAAAAGATGCCTTGTTCCTGTAGAACCTACCCTAGACTTTACCACTGCCCTCTTTCTAAGCCAGACCATCATCATTTTTAATCATTCTATGATAATACCCCTGTACTACATCTCCTTACATCTTATTCCCCTACATACATATTTTCTACAATCAGTAAAGTGATTCATAAGTGCAAATATCTGTTCATGTTCTTTCTACCTTGAAGGTTTCTAATGATTACTTCTTGTTCTTAGGAAGAAGTCCAGACTCTAAAATGCTCTTAAAAGTCCCACTTAATTTAACTAAAATATCTGTATTCTGTTTAAAACTAAGAGAAATATTAAAGCTCAAGAAATGAACATTCATACCTAAATAATAAAATACATGCTTCTCTGTAGATATTTATTTATGACCAAGGATACCTGTCAATCTTATTTTTTAAAGATTTTACTTATTTACTTGTAGAGAGAGAGGAATGGAGGGAGAAAGAGAAGAAGAGAAATATCCATGTGGGAGAGAAACATCGATTGGTTGCCTCTTGCACACCCCCTACTGGGGACCTGGCCCACAACCCAGGCATGTGCCCTGACTGGGGAATGGAACCCATCACCCTTAGGTTCTCAGGCTGATGCTCAATCCACTGAGCCATGCCAGACAAGGTGATACTTGTCAATTCTTATTCTAAAATTTATAGTGAACATGTAATAAATCAAACTAGCTTATTAAAATTCATTTTCAAAATATTGTGGCTATCTTCACATTATTCTTCATTTAGCTCACAATAATGTATAAAATCAAAAGATTCTTAGCAGAAAATATAGACCTTATTAGAGATAGTATACTTGTGATGAAACATTTGCAGTGTTACATTTGCCTTGATGTGAACTATAAATACAAATATCTGATAGGGAGTAATTTATAAGACAGCAGATAACAGCGTTCAGGTCAGAAAGAGGTGCAGTTACAGATTTCCATGTCTAATAAATTTTCTATAATATCTCTAACATGAAGTGTCAATCTTTGTAAAAATAACCTTGGGGATTAGCCCATGACATAATACAAAACATGGGAGTAATGGGAAGTATACCACATTCTAGACAGCTTAACTATAGTGTAAGTTGCCCAAATTATTGTTTAGCTAAATTTTACTCTATGAAAATCATGCATTTATTCAATAATTATTTGTAAAAATCCTGCTCTGTGCCAGATATGTACCTAAAATGTTAGGGATTCAAGGCTGAAGAAACCAAAAAAAAAAAAAAAAAAAGGCCTGTTCTCATGGAGCTTACTTTCAGGTAATAATGTCTTACATTAAGATAATCAACAATATAAATTAATGGATAAGATCACTTTAAATAGTTATATAGCTAATAGTTAAATATTATAAAAAAATAAAACAGTGATGCGATATGAAAAAATTAGAGTAGGGGACAATCTTACATTGAAGGCCACATAATTCTTCCCTGAGGAGGTGACATCTAAGTGCAAACGACAATGACAAGAATGAATGTGCCATGCCAAGATCTACAGATTCCAGACGGCAGCCACAACAAGTACAGAGGCTTCAAGGTAGGGCTAATGTTGGTGTGTTTGAGAAGAGCAAAAAGGTTAATGGAGCAAGGACGGTGTCGTTTTCTGAGGTGAAAGAGTATGGCAGGGTCAGTAGAGGGTACTAAAGGCCACAGTAAGAAATTTAAATTTTATTCTATAGGATGTCTTTCTAAGAGGAGAGTTACACGGTCTGACTCCCTCTGGCTGCTGCACAGAGAATGGACGGAAGGGGGCCAAAATTAAAAACCCAGAACAATTTTGAATTGCTACAGCGCCTGCAGGCATGACTGTGACCTGGGCTCGAAGGGATGTGGCAATAGGTAAATGGGAGCATATTTTAAACATGTGAAGTGTGACTAAGTTGTGTAGGCAATTGATGAATGTTTGTTAAATGAATGAAGGGGCAGCATAACCCAAATGAACATTAACCTAGCAATGCATTATATTCCTGGCTACATATTTTAGGCATGAAAACTGAAACAAGGGAAAATGTAGAAGTCTTTTAAATTTCCTCTAAAACCTAAAATTTTCATTTGTATTTACATGCTTCTCTCACTATAAATAATTTACAGTGAGAGACGCATGTAAGTGAGATGCATGTAAATAATTTATAGTGAGAAAATTTAAACGATTTGCAAATAACACCAAAGTTAAATCTAAAAATTCTAGAATGGTACCAATTGCCAAATATCTGACATTTCCTAATGTTAATTCTATAGTTTATTTATGCAGTTGTGGTCAGACTAAAATCTATGGCATTTCATTAAAAGACATTTTATTAGCTTAATATACAAATATTCATTATTTAAGTATAAATCACTAACTTCTAAGTCAATTATTCCCATCTTTGATTTAGCATCTTTTTGTATTTTGGTCTCTCATAAAATTTTCAAATTAACATCAATTTTAATTTTGTGTAATTAAAGTAACTATATTATCCACCCAGGATGAGAAAAAAATTAAACAAATAACAGAACTCTACAAATCCAAAAAAAAAGAAGAAATCTCTGCCTCAAATATTTATTTTGAATTAACCAGTGCTATAAGAAATAATTAGATTTTTGCAGAGAAAGAATAGATATGCTGAGCTAGAGTAGGAGATAGTAGAGGAACTATTGTTTGCTGTCTTTCTATTTTATTACTATAGTAATATGTGTAAGATAAGGAAAAGGGGGTTGAAGAATATTAATAGTGGTCCAGTGAATTTCCTTTTGATATAAGAAAAGCTTGGATATTACTATCTAATGGTCTGGTATTATATCTCATTTTAATGCATTAGGGTATTTTAATCATATTTTGACATCAAGAAAATAATCAGCAAGTATATTGTATGTTGCAAATTTTCATTTGTGACTCATAAAGGAAAAAATGTCCCGCTTTTGGGCATTGATATTAGTGTGAACATCAGCTCTACCTTTACTCTTGGGAATCTATATGGCCTAGAATCTTACAAGTACCCAACTAAATGTGTCTTGAATGACTGACTTACCTGAAATTTTGACTTGAGATACCACTCCATCTCCTCCATCACTGTGTGCACGAACTTCTACAACATACTCTCCATCCCTGGGGATTGGAAGTTCTATGGAATGTTTGTGAGTTGAATACAGTTTGCCATCATGCTGCCCATCAGGTCTATAGAGTACCTTAAAAAGTCCCAAAATACGTATACATATTAAAGTGGTAATAATGAGCCAACGCCCTGACACTAAAACTATAATATTCTTATACTTTTATTAATAAAATAAATCCTAGGGTGACTATGTGTAATAATTCCTGGAAAATTAATGTTATTTTTCATTCACAAAATAAATATCACCTATATTTTAAGGTTACCCAAGAGGATATGCATTAAGCATCTGAATTTTATTTCTTTGAGGTGACCTAAAAAAGAGTGAAAAATGCATTAAAAAAATAAATAGTATAAGATGAGGGCACTTTTAATACATTGAAATAGTCTAAAAATTGCCTCACAATTAAAATTTTTTCACACTATTCCTAAAATTTAGTGCACAGTGAAAAATGTGATAGGATGTGATATAGAAAATATATGGAAATAATATTTTTTCCTTTTTTATTCATTTATAGAAGGCAACTCAATACATCAAAGAGTTTGCTGTGTGTGAGGCAACTCTATCTTAATCATTGTCGAACAAAAATGGATTGTTTCTGTCTCTGTTCTTCAGGAATTGATTATTCTAACAACTCTATACTTTAAAGCAGTTATTTCATCTTGCGCACTTCACATAACATTTTCTTAGACTTTCCTGAAGATCTTTTCTCATTTCAAAATTTATCATGGCAGTGTGTCATCTGATTCACTTACATGACTAGAATAAAAAAACTGAATGGGTTTTGCCAAAACAGCAAAAGGTCCAAACATCAATTATCCTTTCTAAGAGCAAAAAGTATCCTTTGTAAGATGCTCCAGTAATCTTTTATGTACCTTGTATCCTGTCACGGTAGATTCGTTTGATAGTGCGACCACATGATCCCAGGTAATGATGTAGCGTGAACCAGACCTTATGGAACTGATGATCCTTGGCGGCTGGCTTGGAGCTGTGAAAAGTAATAACATGTTATTGACCATCACCATGTCCGACTACAGTTCTGCAAGCCACACTGCATCGGGAATTATAATGCTGATGATAATGTTGTAACAACAGTGGCTCATTTTGATGAGTACTTACTATATTCCAGGCACTATGCCAAGCGCCTTACATCCATGGGTGCATTTCATGCACCCCATAGTCCTGTGAGGTTGGTAACATAACTTCTTATCCTCTCATCATCCTTTACTTGGATTTCTTTTTGAACGAGTCTTATGAAACTGCTATTTTCAAGGTTCTCAATGACCTCCATTTGGCCCAACCTAAGTCACTTTTTTATTATTTTTAAACTTAACATTTTTGAAGCATTTCACAGAATTGCCCTCTTAATTCCTTCTTGAATCTCATTTTTTTCTTAAATTCATGATGTTTTAACATATGTTTCTGCCTCCTACCTCTCTGACTGCTTGCTCTAATTACCATGCTTTGCTGGCTCCATGTACTCTGCTCAATTTTTACACATTGAAATGGCTCAGGGCCTGATCCTGAGCACCCTTCTCTCCTCTATGGATCTTCCCGAAATCTTACATCTGGGCCCATAGCTTTAAGTACCGATAGTTCCATCTCAAGATCTAATCTTTCTCGTAACCTCTAAACATATGTGTGTAACTGCCAATCTCTATCTGAATGTCTAAAAGCATTCTCAAATGTAATAAAATCAAGATGGGACATTTGGAGTGTACTCCTAAATGTGCCTCTCTAGGAGTCTTTCACAATCAAACCTCCAGGCTCTCCAACAAAAATCTAGTATTCAGTTTTTCATTTCATTCATTGCCAACATCCAAATTAGCATCAGGTTGCCAATGCTGCCTGCAGGAATTTTTCCACTTCCTTCTACTATCACTACCATTTTTTCCCTCAACTACTGAAACAGCCTCCTAATTGGCTATTCTGCTTAAACTCTTATTTACTACTATCCACTGTCCATCTAGAATCCAGAATGTTTCATTAAACATAAATTAGGTATTATTCTCTGCCTTAAAGTCTTTCCATGGCTTCTTATACTAAGGAAGAACTCAAACTCCTTACTACAACCCACAAGACGATTCATATTTTGATGCCACTACACTTCCCTCCTTCACCTCAGAATCCTGACCCCATTGGCATTTCTACATTTAAAACATATCAATCTCTTCTCACCTTAACACTCTGCACTACTTATTTTCTCCTCCTGAAACAATCTCTCCCTTCCCCCACCCCCAGTTATCACATAGAGGATCCTTCTTATTACTCATATACTAGCAAAAATAGCATCTTCTCAAAGAGACCATTCCTGACCACCTGATTGAAACTTGGCTCTTGCCCAAATCACTTTCAATTTGATTATCTGTTTATTCCTTTTATTGTCCTGTCATCTGATATGTTCATATTTATTTGTAAGAGATTTAGTTTTATTTTTGTATTGTTTTGTTTTGTTTCTCTCTCCTTCCATCAGTTTGTAACTCATGAGAAAAGAATATAAGACTCGTTTGATGTTTTCTGTATCCTCAACACATTGAACAATGCTGGGCATTTAGCATACTTTCAATAAATGAATAAGTGGGGAAAAAGAACAAATAAATAAATGCTCCTTTCACATATTAGGAAACTGAGGTTTAAAGATGTAATTTGTCTATTGTTATACAGTTCTTTAAGTGGCAGAAACAGATCTGAATCCTGTGTGTGATATCAAAGTCTTCCTCTTGCCACCATGTTCTTTTAGAAGTTTCTTTTTTTCCCCAGGTAAATTGCATTAATTTTTTAACCCTAATGGTAATCACAACTTCAAATTATTGCAAAATTCCCTAGAGTCCTGAAAATAAATTCTCCCCTTTGATACAGTATAGTTAACTTGGTTCAAGAAAGAGGTGTCAAAGTAAAGACAGAGAGAGGAGAATGACCAGAAAATCGGAGCAGGTATGTGGTCTTGTATATGAACAATGAGAGCAAGTGGTGATCAGGGAGTAGTATCGTGCTGGTGGGGACCACTTTGTGTAGGATCTGCAATGGTAGCCCTGTGCAAGTCAGGCCTCGAAAGGGGCTTGCTTGTAAGTCCTGACCAGAGAACTGGGAATGGTGGAGGCAACCATGATCTGATGCTAACACTCAGGGTTCCCATGGGAAATCTGGCCTAAAGAATGCATTGTATCCGCTGAAGCTTGCTCTGCTTGGCACTGCCCTGATCAGGAAAAACCAGACGTTTAAGCTCCAAACAGAAGGAGTGAATTCCTAATTCAGGAGCCATAACATCTGAAGTCAGCATGTCTAATGGACCCTGACCTGAGGCAAATCTCTGTGTTCCTTCCATTGTTATCTATGATCTCTGTTTTCTGTAACCATAGCCTTTAGCTTTCCATTGATAAGCTTTCCATGCATGGTAAGTATCTTTATCAATAAAAGCCTCTCCATAGAAGGGCTGGGGGCATTCTCCTCTAGAGGGAATTGCCTGCCCCTTTCCTTGACAGCACTTGGTGACTGGAATGACTTGTTATTTCATGTGGAGAATCTGAGGACTCCGCGGGACGGGGTCTGCTGCATAGTGCTACAACATCTGCCCTGTGCAATGATGAAAGTGTGTAAATCAAAGCATAAAAAAAATAAGCAGAGGTTTAATTTTCTCATAGTGTCAATGTATTCCTAAAAACCCAAAGTTTAAATAACAGAATGAATACAAATTATCTAATGGTGTAAAATTTTGAGGGGAGTTGTTACAAAGGGAGGTTCTGTAGGTTTATTTCCATTGAGCATTAAAGTATAAAGGCATCCTCCACATTTTTCATCATGTACATTTACTAAAAATTTTTTTAAGTTTCTGTCTGATTGTAATGGAAAACTTTAAAAAACAAATGTGCTAAGGCTTTTACATGTTAAATGTACTACACAAGGTAGTACATTTCTTTCTAATGCACCTTCATCATGATTGAATCGACATTAGTTTTTTGACAAGTCTAAAATGCAAATACTGAGACTCACGTGCTTTCCTGGTAAAGGTCTCAATCATCTCACTGGGAGGTCCACACCCTGCACTGTTGCAGGCTCTGACTTCCACAAAGTACTGCGTGTCAGGCAGAAGGTTCTCCAGCCTGGCCGAATACTCTTGGCTATTGACTTGAACTCTGTGTGCAGCTGCTTCCTTGTCATGGGCGGACCAGTACCGAATCTGCAAACATTCAAGTGAAGTAATATTTTGTCATGATTCAGACGTTGTGGAAAGTTCTTTTAAGCTGACTCTGTCACTGTTGATGTTGACTGAGTATTATATTCTCAAATATTTCTTAGTTCTACTTACATTTCTTTCAGTCCTAAACTACAGCAAGGCATATAATGCACATGGGATTGAAGTTGACAAAGACAAAGCAAAGGCTCACATGATTGCTTGAAAGAGTCTTAACAAAGACAAATAAAAAAAGAAATGAAAACAAAAATCCCTGCATAAGATTTACTTTCAAAGTATAAAACTGTTCTCTAGAAATATTTGCCACAATCATTTTTATCAACTATTTCCTGCTTTATTTCTATTTACGTGATTTGAAGTTTTTTATAAACCATTGATAAAGCAGTGTGACTGGAATACAACCTTGCTTGACAAAAAAAAATAGTCATCACGTAGCCTAGAACATGCCAGTGATATAACTTTCTGCTACCTTAGTTTAGAAGAATGTATATATTATTTACCTTAAACCTATATAGAAGCCAGATATGGAAGACATATTACACTTAATACCTTGATTAGTTGTAGAAATTATTGACCTTTAAAATAATTTTTAAAAAATTCTATCCATGTTGTGATTTAAAATTATTACTTTTATCAACTAAAATATCAATGACATTTTCTTGTCTCTTAAAATTTAAGTAAAAGCCTTAAATTATAATTTTCATTCTTCAAATAATGTTGTTCCTATGGTTAGAAATCTATAATTATATCTAAGTTGTAAGTAAAAGGAAATAATTATTTATAAGCATACTGGTATTTTACAGATTTTAAATGCCCTGACTATAAAATAATGAGGTTTTAATATCATGATTAACCAAAGTGACTTAAAAATAATATCTAACATTTATATTATCCTGAACTTTTCATTTACATAAAAAACATATAAAGTCATTATAAAATGGAACTGGATGACTTAAATTCACTTGGTAACAAAGTGAGATTAATACGATGAATGAACACTTTTCAGAACAAAGTCTAGTTTCTAATTGTTTATTGGTTTCCTTTGTAATATTTTTATTTTGTTTACCAGTACTCATTTTTCCAACAACAATATTTCCTCATGGTTTTGATGCAACCTTTTTGGAATGTCTATCATCTGACCAGAAGGATGACCTCAGAGACAAGGAATGGAGCTTTTACCAAGTGGCTTTAAAGGCTGAACTTGGCAGAGAAAAGACTTTTAGGGACAGGACCATCCTCAGGAAGACAAGAGTTTCCTGGTGCTGGAAGTGTTCAGACATACAGTCATTTGAGAAGGAGAAAGATGGCTTATGTTTTAATGGGCATTTGAACTAGGTGATATAAAACAGCTTTTCCCCTGCTTCACTAAGAATAAAAAAATGTCCATTTAAATTTCTAACAAAATATGAGGAACTGCGTAGGACCATCCACAAACATCATCTCAACAAACGTAGAATGGTAGTGTTCACTCTGCTTTATAGCAAACAAAACTGAAATCCAGGGGGTCCATGCATTCTTGCACGCATGCTTATTGATTGAATGTATACCACATTTTGAAATCTTCATTCTAAAGGTTAATATAACAAAAACCATTTCTAAAATATACTATGCCCTAAAATGAGTGATAAAGTTTTTCTGCCATCTCACCCAAAATTCCATGAGGCATTTTGACAATGCAGAAAGAAAGAACAAAGCTTTCATTAATTTATTCTTTGCACCTGTAACTTAAATGACCAATGACTTTCTTCATATGACATTGACAGGGATCTGTCACAGAGCCTCCATGAAAATTCACAATAAATTAAAGAAGTGACTTGGCAATGCTCAGCAATGTAACGAGGGAGGAGAAAGAATTATTGAGTATGCTGAATAGTCCCCGATGTTTTTAGTTTAGAATATGAGAGTTGTATGACATTTCATAGTATATGCAACTTTTATAAATAAAAACATCTTATTCAAATTGACTTGATTGAATAATCAGTCTCTCCTTAACATAAGATATATATTTACGTATAACTTACAATGTTTTCAGAGAATCCAAAAATAAATAGAGGGATATATGCAAAACATGGCATCATCCTTTTTATCTGAACTAGCCACTGGCCATGCCTTTAGAGTTAATTTCTAAACAGATGACAAATTGGTGCTGTTGGTTTTCATTGAGTTTATTGTGGTGAAGCAGGAATGTTAATTTGTGAGAAAATTGCTTAGTGTGAAGGGACATGGAGCAGAACAAATGTATTGCTTTTGATTAATCACTAGGGAGACTAACAGGGGACCTGGATGAACTAGTGGAAATGGATTACCACTACTTAAATAAAAAATAAATATCCCACTTTATGGATAGTAGATCATAAATTCATTTTATATGCTAGAGCAACATACAGTGTGTTTATTTCTATGTAATGCTGTGAGAGTCTATAACTTTAACTCTTAACCTACATGTTCTTAAATTCTTCACAGCATCATCTGTCTAGTGTTAATATATCAATAATGATTATTAAACAATTACAGAATTGCCTCTTTACTTGTCTCTCTCTACTTCTCATAGATTATAAACTCCTTGAGGACAGGTGTTAATTATTTATTTTCAAACACTCTGCACACAGTTGATGCATGGTATTCATTCACTGGACAAACATTTATGGGGTACCCCCTTTGTACCAGTTACTATGCTAGGAGCTCAGAATGCAGAGGAGCACTAAGCAAGCATGTTTTTTGTCTTCATAGATCTTATTTTAAAAGTAGCACACATTTGCTCTTTATAAAAATATTTTGAAGCCAAAAGGAAAAGCTTCTGGAAAAATGATGACCTGTATTTTTAATAAAGAATGATTATATTTTCCATAAACTTATAGGCCACAATAGTGCCATATTTGTAGAAACATTATAGTTATACCCTTCCTCAGAAAAACTTAACAATTCTGTAAGAAAAACACAGCATTTTTAACTGATTTTCTCCATAGAAGCTTAGAATAAAAAAAAAGGATGTTTCAACTATGGAAGTGTTTAAACATGCTTAACACTTTTGAAAATTAGGCTTGCATCATTTTACTATTTTTACTTTAGTAAAATTTTGTATAGGATTTACAAGTTCTTTCCTTTCAAGTCTGAATTTTCTGAAAAAATATTATGACAAGTAAAATATTATTTTGTTAAGGATTTAATACAGTTTTTAGGAAAAATTCTAAATATGGTTAAGCAAAAAAATGAGAAACACAGAAAGCTCAATCTCTAAAAAGATACTATATAATAACTATATTATCAAGAAACCAGATTAATTCAAGTATTAGTACATTCTATGAGCTAGGAATAACAATATAATAATAATATGTAATAGTAATATAAATCATTCAAAATTTGTATTCTTATTCCCCTTGCGATATAGTCAAAATTCTATTTTATTCGAGACACAGGTGCAGGAACCGCACAATTCTATCCAGGCACCAAGCAGCTTCCCACAAGTACTACTGGTTACCATTTCAGATCTGCTGGTGCTGCTGCTGTCTCCTTCCCTTTCCTGGGTCATGCTTGATGCTTCTATGTGATGTTTGCCCAGTAGCCTGTGGAAGTGGGAGGGGAGGTGATGCCCATGGGGCTACCCATAACCAGTGGGGAACGGGACTGGATGAAATCTTCTTTTATCCCAGGCAGGGCAATTCTGATTCACATTTCTAAAGCCCCTCAAAGATCCCAAGGCATGGAACACGGGCAGCCCACAAGACGGAGTGGTTTGCCAGCAAGCTAAAACAAGTTTCTATCAGGAGCCTTTCTTTTTCCTGTCCACTCTGCTTTCTCCTTGTATCTGCTCCTTGGATCATATATAAACTAACACAGAAACAAACAGCAACAAGAAAACTACCTTTTCCCACACCAGTGTTTCAGGCTCTGCTTTGGGGACAGATTCCTCTCCAAAATAAGAAAATGAATCACTTTCTAAATATTAGTTTATGCTCACCATAATAATTTACCTTTAAAAAAATCTGAGTAGACTACTCAGGATTGGGAATCTTTCAAGATAATTATGAAATCAGTCATCTGTACTGATCTTTGATTCATCTCTTAAGAGTTTTTTTATTTATTATTTTTGACAACATATTTTGTTGGTTTTCATTAAATTAAGCGAACATTTTACTTGCTGGGTGAGCAGACTAAGTCTTTTGCAGATTCCATGGCCAGAGCCCAAGTTTGAATATGTTTTTGATTAGGAGGATTTCTTGTATTCTTCTAGTTCAGCTATACTGCAGAAAAACTGAGTATTAACGTTAGAAACAGGGAGCCATTTAACTAGCTAAGAGGTAAAATGAGTAAAACAAAATTTCTACTGAGATATACTTTAAAACCAAAAAAGAAAAAAGATTATTTAAGCCCAATTGTCTGTTATTCTCACTTGAAATGCCATAAAGTTAATCTTGAGATGGGGTTAATCACAGTGGACTAGTGGCTTCTCCCGCTTTTTATTTTATTTATTTATCTTTTTAATGTGCTGCTTTTTCTCTGTTTCTTTATTACCTAAATCTAGAATACATTTTCACTGGACGTGCACTGAGGGTGTTAGTTTTCTCAGTCATCCATCTTGTGAAACCATTGGTTTCTGCCATCATATTTTAAAATAGAAACAATGACTACATTATAGTCAGTTGAGTTTTTTCCCCCATAATAATGTTACAAATTTTCTTTATTAAGCTTTCATGCTTGTCGATTTGATATTTAAAGTTCTGTTGAAAACTGAAAGGTTTTTGAGAAAGAATGAATGGAAACAATAATTGGGTGATTTACTTCTGTGATTTTAGTCAACCATTCTCTAGGGAGGCAAGACCTAAGTTCAAATGTGGTTATGACAATTATTACTCAAATGGTTCTAAACCTAACATTCATCTTTAAAACGGGGACACCCTGGGCTTATGTGGGTTCAATACAATGAGCTTAATGAAGTGTTTAGCATAGTAAGGGCTCAAAATATTATCATTCTTATCATCATTAATATCATCATCATCTTTACCATCATCATCATCCTTGCCTTTAAATGTCTAATGGCAGAACAGGAAAAAATATTAACCACTTTTCTTTCATTTTTCTACACAAAAGTCCTATCAGCCAGTGATTACTCCATTAGCTTTACAGGTAAGGAAACCAAAATTCAGAAATTTCCAATAAATTTTCTACTAAATTTCTCAGCAACAGAACTAAAATATCAACCTATGCCTTCTTAGTAATAAAGCTATAATTTTGTACATAATGGGGAGGTGAAAAAAGCCAGAAATCTGTGAAACTAAACTCCTCAATGGCCCACACATTTCCCTTGAAATTATCATTTGATAAAATTTTATATGCTACATATAGTTTTTGCTTTTAATTGAGAATCCTAATTGATGTTTATTTCCCAATTTAAAAGGTTATATTCTGAATGTGTCTGAATTCATTGATGCCAGTATTATTATTTCCCACCTTGTATTTCTTTTGTACTCTGTTGGAAGCTATAAAATAGGTGATATAGAATTCTTAGTCAAAGACAATATATAATTACATATCTGGCATGTTTTTAACAAAGAAAAATATACATTTAGAACTTTGACTAAATGTGTGTGTGTTATATATTAAATAATATTTTCTCTTTTTTATTAGTTAGAAAAGAATAATAATATAAAAGAGAAAAAAGTCCTATGGTCCCAATCATGGCTTTCAAGCTCCAAATATTGATGTCTTCTCCCAAGGACCTTTGGATTTGTTTATTAAAAGGGTTTGCAACATCTGATTACTTTCTCTTTCCCATTTCTTTTCTAATAGCTATAAATCTAATTGTCAGTTTAATAGCTTATGAAAATTGGGTCATTTCTGTCTACTTCTATCATTCTGCTCTCCAAACTTCAGCAGAAGCCTTGCAAAGATTAATTAAAGACACTTTGAGATCCACTCAATCATAACCTATAGTACCAAAAATGAAAAAGAAAAAAAAACAACTTCCCATTTGTTTGTGTGTTTATAACAAAAAGTTTGGGTTGGTTTTGTGATTACCTTTCAGAAACATGGTTTTGAGAAAGGTTATAACACTTTATTTGATCATACTTCAATACCTCCATTAGTACTCAGAGAATATCTATTTAGTGCCTAGCATGTGTCCAGCACTTTTTGGCACTGAAGAGCAAAACAGACAAAATCCTTCCCTAATCCAAGCCTCATGGAACAAATATTCCATGGACAGATGAAGAAGGAGAGAATAAGAATTGGGAGGACAAGCTGTCCGGGTGCACAGCTTACTGCCTGCAGCTCCAGAAGAACACTAGCTGAGTAAAACAAACAAACAAAAACTCTGTGTTTGGCATAAAGCCTTGAACTTTGAATCAGATAGTCTCCATTTCAGACATAGCTCCGGCATTTTTTATTGGTGCAGAGTCAAGTCATTGAATCTCTTTGGCATCCATTTGCTCATCTGAAGGTAAGGTACTGTTAGTTTTTCTTAATTTTAACTCTGTGTTTAAAATATGAGATGACTTCACTTTTCCTACACAACCAGATCTAATTTTCAATATGATATTAAAGACTTCAACTATCATTCTAGGCAGTTTTCCAGGTTTTATTCCCTTCAACTAAGATAAGTTCCCTTTTTACCTGGTTAATTCCTATTGGTCCTTTAAGATCAGCTCAAGGGAGGTTTTTTTGGGGACATCTTGAGTGTTACCCATTTTCTGCCTCCATAGGTAACATTATGAAACACATAATTGGTATTTTGTAATTGGTTGGAGTGGAACTACTGAGTCAAATAGGATGAACAATTTAAGGATGCTTTTATAAATTATTAAATGCTTTCCAAAAACCTAAGATTCACTTTTATGAGGATGTTTGTCTCAAAAGATCTTGCTTAACCATGGGTGCTATTACCTTAGTTTTCATTTTGGCCTTTTGTTTGTCAACACATAGGACTCTACATCTCTCCTCGATAAGCCAGTTAGGAATCTCTCCTTTACTCTTAACAATTAGCTTATAAATGCCCAACAGAATGTGTGGTGTTAGTTGTCACATACACCAGTGGGACACAAAACATGAACGATGCCACATGCTGATATATTTGTCAATAAATATAATTAATTTGATAAAACTTGAACTCACCTGATAGCTTTCCACTATTTTTTCTATAACATGTTCCCAATGAACAGATATCTCAGAAGACGATAACACTTTCACGCCTACTTCTGTTGGTGCTTCACTCGGAGCTGAAATTTGATTAAAACATTACATTCATATATAGCTTATAATATAAAATTCAAATAGCACGATTTCCTGTATGAATGAATGAAAACTATATTTTAACATTCTAAATAGTTTGGATATTTTTAATCTAAAATGAGCCCAATAATTTTAGTAACTTTTTCTCTATTTTTAATGTTTATTTTATGGTTATTGGTGATACGTGCACACATATATTCATATACATAAATCTTAATATACACATGTACACACACTTTTATAAAATATGAAAAGTTTCATGGGTTTCTCTGATATCTGCAAGCAAGAACACTGCTTTTTTATCTCTTCCAAATTATCTGCCTACAAAAGCCTGCAGATGCAAATTAAAATTTATATTTAGCTTATCAACTCTAAATTATCAAAATTAATGATCAAAAATGGTGTTTATAATAGAAAATTATTCATTAAATGTAATTTTCAATTTTCTCATACATTCTTTTATATGAGCTAAGACATATAGCAATACTGCCCACTTTTTCTTTTATGTTTAAGCTAAAACGTTTTTATTTTTAAGATCCTTCGAAACAAGTTTGACAGCCACTGCTTCATGAGCTCAGGGAAACTTTTATAAGTCTAATCTTTTATCTGGGCATCAAGTCAAATATGTATCAAAACGGCCTGTGTTCAGTGAAAAAAAAAGTAATTTACATCACTCATGAAACTTACACAAAGAAACTAAGGAAAAATTTAAGCAGGAGTGGTCAATTTCTATTGTCTTTTAGTAACAAGTCATAATCCCCTTTTATGTTAAAAATGTCCTGCATGAGAGCACGGTTGCCTTTCCAAACAAAGGTAAACATGTAGCACTATGATTGATTTCTTAGCAGGAAAAGAAAAGATGAACACACAGGTTTTGGTACATGCAGGTTTTATGAGACTCATGAAACATTTAGGAAAGGAATATATTATAATATAGAAAGCCATGACTAAAGGAATTGAAAAAATGGGGTTTTGCCTGATTAACATCAAATAAAGCAACAAAAAATTGATGTTGGGTGAGAAGATAACTTTAAAATACTTTCTACTTTTATTTTCTCTGTAAGATGTACTCATGCTGTTGAAATTATTAACATTGAGCCATTATACTTCTGCTGAATCAGAACAAGCATAGAGAAAGTTAAGCTATTATTCAGGATTAAAAAGTCCTGAATTGATTGTAAACTTAAATAATTTCTGCTTTTTTGTTTTTTTCTAAGTGTTTAGTTAACTAATTTACATATAAACACATATTCATATATAAGATTGCCTTTCATGTTTGTATTGGAAGTAAAGATCATGAGTGATTTGAATAGATATTTAATTTTTAACAAATATGAAAGCTGATAACTCTATGACTGATGAGCATATGTGAGTTCTAAGGATAGCAAAATGCTTATTTTGGAGTAAAAATAATGCTGAGTAATTGAATACATGAGTTTGTTTCCTATAAGAGATCAGACGCATGTATCACATCATTTTAAATTTTCAAACTCTTCTGTCTGTGCTTCTCCCACATGAGCAAAGAGAAACTTAGCCAAGGACAAATGTGTTAGGTCAGAAGGTAACGAAATCTCCGTTTGCTTTTCTAGCCATTAATT
This sequence comes from Pteronotus mesoamericanus, assembly GCF_021234165.1. NCBI lineage: Eukaryota > Metazoa > Chordata > Mammalia > Chiroptera > Mormoopidae > Pteronotus > Pteronotus mesoamericanus. The sequence goes on from NW_026555310.1 coordinate 11,590,829, forward strand.
ATTTACATGGTACACGAGTACAGAGATAAAATAAGGAGGTCATTTTTTTTAATAGGAAAATAAGTAATATTTTTTAAAAAAACATTGTAGCTTATATAAAAACAATCATAGAAATCAATGTACTTATGTTTAATCTAAAACTATTTATTATTTAGCATAGAGGTGTAAAGTCTTCTAGGGGCATGCTCAGTTCACTTAAAGTTCCCAGAAAACAATTAGAGCCAATATTTGTATTTTTCCCCCTAAATAGCCTTCTAAATTTTTCCCTTCCTAAGAAAAAGAATTTCAGTGGGGTCTCTGACCCCTTTAACATAGAATTATGCCTAAATTCCCTTTAATAAAATTCCAGCACTGTATTATAAAGACAACAAGTTATATAAATGCTACAATTATATAAATTAGGTTAAAAGGGGGGAAATTTTACCAGTGTTAAGAAACTTCTAAGTAGGAAATTGCATGAACGTGCAGACATACTGAATTTCCAATCAAATATGAAGAATTTCTGACTGCAAAATTATAATCAAGGGTCAGGAACAAGATTCAAGCCAACTATCATAGGAGAGATATTGTAACTGCCATAGACACGATTTTGAAAAGGAAAAAATGTTTTTGGCAACATTCTTGTTATTGAGGTGGAGAGACTGATATTTTAATTTGGTTCAAAATAATACTCATTTACTAAATGCATAGTATTATCAAAAGATTTTGAGTAAGGCCCAAGTGACAGCAAATGAAACGCCTACCAGAGACCTGGGTTTTTTCTCCCTTGTCACGTAGGCAAGGTCTTCTTTGTACCTACCGTCTTGTGCTGAATTAATTACTGCTATGAGGCTGTAAGGTCCATCTCCTTTGTTGTTGAAAGCCTTCACTTTGACTTGAAATGCAGTGGAAGGTCGCATGCTCTCATCTTTATGGACATATCGACCAATATCTGGATTAGTAACTGTAACTTTTTTCCATTCTTCCCCATCGAATGGCTTAAATGCCACTATGTAACCAAAGTTGTTGCCGTAGTGGTATTCTCTTGACAAAGGCTAAATAGAAATTGAAATATTAAATAGGTTGAAGCAATACATTTAACAGGAGGGAAAATCCTGTGCCAATAATGGTAAGAGTGATACCCATGGAAGCATGTTCTTTGTGAAGATATATACTTAGTTTATAAGTTAGTCCTACTTGAAAATTGTAGGACAAAACATACTCACACATGTGATACCTTTACTTACCAAGTTTGCTATTCTGGGAACATTGCTTGGCTGGGGTAGGGGATCCCACTCTGGGCCTCTGTACTTCCAGGCCCATCTACCTTTTACCTAGGATGCTGTCGCATATGTCAGAAGGCCCCTCGCCCTCACTTTCTTGACAACCTATGTGACGCTTTCACTGGCCACAGGATCAGCCATTTCCACACTCCTTCTATAATATCTCATATCATGTCTCTCAGCTTAATTTTTTTCCCTTTTAACTTTATCATCATATACATTATACATTTTACTTGATTTTTACTTCATTTTCTCATTCAACTACTAGAACAGAAGTTTTAAGAGGGCAAAATTTTTGTCAGTTTTGATTACCTCTTTATCCATTGTACCTAGAACAAGGTCTCAAGTAATATGTATTCAATGAATGAATAAATGAATTTTATCACGGAGGGGGGAGGGGGCTAACAGGGGAAAGAAGAGGGTGCATCATCAAGGAACATGTATCAAGGACCCATGGACAAAGCCAAAGGGAGGTAAGGTTGAGGGTGGGAGGGGGAAGAGTAGTGGAGGGGGGAATGGAGACAACTGTACTTGAACAATTAAAAAAAATATATTAGTTAGGCAACAACAACAATAAAAAGAAAGTAGCAAATGCAAGCTAACATTTGACAATGATTAAACTGAACCAAAAAAAGAATAAATTAATTTTAGAGTTGAAAAATAATGATGACAGTGTTACACAAGAGTCTAGAATATCTGTTTTGTAATCAAACAATAGAAACTGGTCAGAGGAATAAAAGACAGGAGGCGAAAGGAGGAAGGGTTAACATTGCACTCATCTGTAGGGGGCTGGCTTTGAGACTGACTCCAATACTGAAGCAAGTGTCCTGTTTTACATTATTCTCTCAGAGTTTCTTATTACAGCATATGTCAGTTGTCCAAAAAAGAAGGCTGCGGTAGCCCTGACAATTCATTATTTATACACAGGCATAATGCTAGTTATAGAGAATACTATCACTTTGTCATCTTTAGAAAATCAGGTAAATGTGCAAATTGTATATTTATACTTTTTCACCAGAAAATCCAACTTAAAGTGTCCCAAGGAAAAATCTTAAACTAAATACAACAGAGTTGTTTGAATATACTTATGTTAAGCAGGAATATATAAAATTGTATAAAGTTCAAAGGGTAGAAGAAGCTACACTTTGTTGTACCATATACAGTTGATCCTAGAACAACATGGTGGTTAGGGGCACTGAACTCCTGGTTCCATCAAAAATCTACATATAACATTTGATTTCCCAAAAACTTAACTATAAATAGCCTACTGTTGACTGAAGTCTTACCAATAACAAATTTTTGATTAATATATATTTTGTATGTTTTAAAGTGCATTCTTATAAAAAGTAAGCTAGAGAAAATAAATGTTATTAAGATTATCATAGGAAGAAAAAGTCACTTACTATATTTACTGAAAACATGTGTATGTAAGTGGACCTGGGTGTTCAAAGCCACATTGTTCATGTTAACTCTAGAAATACTGAAGTCTGATCACAAGGGTGTATAAAATGTGATTTCAAATTATTAGAGTGTACAGCCTAACATTTCCACAATAATTTAACATTGTTTTCTGATTGCTCGGTTCTCTAGTTTTGCAATTAAAAGTATATCAGGTTGGCTATGGAGCTTTCAAAAATTAATGAGTCTTAGGCCCTATTCCCAGAGACTTTATTTCAAATTTTCAAAATAGGATTTTTAATTCTGAATTGTTTGGATAAGCTCCCCATCTAATTCTGAAGCTGATATCCACAGAGTTTAAGAAAATCAAGCCTAATCAAAAAGAGTAAGATATTTTAATTTTCCTATTACCTTTACTTTGTATACTACATTGAAACTAAAATTTATATATAATAATTTGAGATCTGGACAAAGAAAAGCCATTTTTTTTCCTAAATCTTATTTAAAAATGTGACAAAAATGCCAAGTATAAAATGTGACTATACAGCAAGGAGCAAAGTCAGTTTTTGCTATATATCTACTTTTATATAAACTGATTTGATTTATGTAAAGCACAAAATCTGCCAATTTTTGTGCAATCTTGGAACTTCTTTGGAGCCTAAGTTGTATTTTTTGACTATCTGCAGTGATTAAATACTGAAAATATTTAATGAATACATGGAGTTATATAAAACATGTTAGCTAGATAAACGTCCAATGTCTAAGACAAGTTTGTGCTATCACAGACTTCCCTGTTTCCAGTATCTCTTTTCACTTCAAAATTCCAGCTAAGATGCAATATTTTCCAGACATTATAATCTCTGATGTGGAGCTCCCCTTTGGATCATAAAAATTTAATAAAATGTTTTGTATTCCTCAATAACAACACACTTGGGTGACTTCTAAGACTGACCTATCATGATTGATTACATTTAGTGATCAAAAAAAGTCTCAGGTGAAAAACAATCTCTAATTAAAAATATGTGCTGATATAAAAGCTTTTTAATCAAATCTTTGGAGTTTTGAATGTCCAGTAAAAATCTTATGAATTACAGTTGGGTCACTAGGTCACAATGAGTTAAAAAAAAAAAAGTCCCTGTAGTTGAAAGCTTGTTTAATCTTTTCAGCCAACAGATTAAGGACCTATTTTTGCACACTAAAACACAGTAAGCTGGTAAAACATGACATACATTTAAAAGAAAAAGATCTTTTAGTAATTTATTCTTGCTTGTGCTTTGGGCATTGTCTTTTTTTTATTGTTCAATAACCATTGTCCCCATTTCCCCCCACCACTCTCTCCCTGCTCCACCCACCGCCACCTCCCACACCCAATCCTCTCTCCCCGCTCCCTGCTCTCTTTGTCCACGGGTCCTTTATACATGTTCCTTGACAACCCTTACCCTTTTTTCCCCTGTTATCTCTCTTTTCCTTCCCCTCTGGTTACTGTCAGTTTGTTCTTTATTTCCATGGCTCTGCTTCTATTTCGCTCGCTTGTTTGTTTTGTTGATTAGGTTTCACTTTTATTTCAATTTATTTCAGGAAACAAAATGGGTTTGAGATTAAGTCTAGGTAAAGCAGCCTATAATAAATACAACTTGTTAAGACTCACCGCCCATGTTATGGTCAGCTCTCTGTTGCTTCCTCCTCCACCTCCTACATCTGAAGGAGCCACATTAGGTGCTGAAACAAACAGATAAACAAACAACAAAATATAGAGGCTATGCAATATTTTTTCTGATGTTCGATTTCTTATTCACTACAGAAACTGTAAATTTTTTCTTTCACTGGGAAAGACAAACTACACAAAAGATCCACTCGGTTATAATAACAATGCCTCACTATAGCTGAAATAATCTGTTTTACTGTCAAGATAAAAACTGATTCCGTGCCACAGGAAATGTGCCAGCTTATTTCAGCAAAAGACAGCAAAGAAAATTTGCCTTCTCCATCTTTTTCAAACCTTTTTGTGTCCTTTCATTAATATGATTTTGAAAGATTAGATGTATAATACTTCGTTGGAGGATATTTCAGACTTATATTTGAACTCTGGGACCACCTAACAACTAACTGTTTTGTTAGCTTTATGCTTCAATCTGCAAATAACTGTTAAGAAATGGTGCATATACATGAACATAAAACAATGTTCCACCAGATATCTGGAAATATTAGAAATCTAATATGGTTCCTTGTGCTCCCACTTCCAGTTCTAAATCTCTCCCGGAACCTTGCCCCATCAGCGACTCCAGCTCTCCCCAATCCCATCCTCTTCCATCAAACCTCCAGCTTTCAGACTCCCTGCTGTAGAGCCTCTTCACAGTCTCTTCACCCTTAAAAGACATACTGTTTTCCTCTTAGTCTCTAAGCCATCACACCCTTTCCTGTCACTGAACTGCAAAGAAGAACAGATATATGACTTTTTTTTTTTTACTTCACTCCATAATCACTTTTTGACAACCCATGACCTGTTTTCCACTTCATATTACTGAAATCACTCTCCACAAAATCACAAAATTGCTTCTAACTGCCAAATCCAATGGCTTCTCCTCTGTTTTTCCTCCAAGTTATTCTTTCTCCTTGAAAGCCTGACAGGGTAGGTGCTCTATCTTATTGCATTTGGGTACTGTATTTTATTGTCTTTTATTGGATTTGCATCTAATTGGAGATGGACAGATGATAAGCAGAGTTTGTCCCTGAATTCTAGGTACTTGGAGACCACCTACCCAGCTACATGAACAATGGCTGTGTTTTTACAGAGGACATACACTTTCCCCCACAAATTGTGTGGCTCCAGTCTGAGACATCATTCCCAGATCCACTAACCTTTTAAGAAAAAAATGAAACATCAGTTTTCTTTTGAGTCCCTAAATCCCTCCCAAATCGGAAATAGTCACACCTTTGTCAGAGTGCTCAAACCAAGCCATCCATTTACTGCATTGCAGATCCTAGCAAAAATTGCAATTCAAAGGTAGATATTCCAAAACTTCTCCTAATATTAGCCATGTAAATTCTCTGGTGACATATGTACATTAATTGCACACAAAAAAACAAAATGCATGTTTTTCTTTATACCTAGAAAACTATATCATGATTTCTTCTGATGGAGAAATGTATCTTAAGTTGGAGAGATTTGATTTTAATATTTAACTGTAACCACATGAGTTGTAGAAATAAAATTAAATTCACAGAGATTTTAAGTGATAATTTACTTGTAGCACTTTAGATAAAACACAATGGAAGACTGGGATATTAAAATAACTCCTGGCAACTCTTTGAACCCCGTAACTCATATTCTGAAGTTAAAACTCTCCGTGCTATAGAGAAACAAAGAACATGCTGTGTTATATAATCAAGGAATAAATCAAATTTTGTGTTTAACTATACATACAAGCATGGTGGTCACAGGCAAATAATCCCCCAAACAACTCTAGAATAATTTATTATACTGTAATTTGTTGAATCAAATATTCCCTAAACCAGGACAAGTTATTATTTTCCAAATCATTTCACTATACTCCTTTTCATTATAACTAATAATAACCTCTTTGTTTAGAGCAGAGCTAAACAATGGAGTACAATTACATTAGATGGAATATTTTTTTCCATTTTAAAATGTCTAATTTAGGCTCTTTTTAACACGCTTCAAATAAATAATTCAAGATTGATTTTCTCTTCGAAAATTACCCATTGAGCTCATGATGCTTAAAGTAAGATAAGCAAAAGCACAGAAATAAAAGTAACTCAATCTCCTCATCGAGTGTTTTTATATCTTTCTTGGATTAATTATTAATTCCCTCCATTTAGTTTCCAATGTTCAGTTGCAGTCTTAGCTGCTAAGAGCCATTGTTTCACAGGTGGAGCTGACACATAACCTACAAATCGGACACGGATCTGAGAGAGAGCAGCTGGGTGCTCTGTATTTGCTTTCCGCCCTGCAGGAACTGGAGGTCTTGGCCAAAGAGCGATCCCTTTCAGGGAAGTAAATCACCCTGGGCACAAAGAAGCTTATTTAAGTTTAGGCTCCAGGGCATTTAGCAGTGAACAAACTAGACTTTCTTTTAACAATAAATCATTAAAAAAGAATTTAAAATAATATTTAGGAAAAATACAGAATTACTGAATTAATCGTGAATAAACAATATTTATAATTTTACTGTGAAAGGTTAAAAATAGTGATTTTATTTTTAACTTGCCTTTTGCTATGGTTCCCTGATGTTGTTTATAAGGGTGTTTCTATATTTCAGTCATAGTTCTAAAAAATATTTAAAAAGAAAATCAAGCCAATGCCCTGGCTCTTTTTTCCCCCCTATAAAAAGGAAATAATGCTGCTAATTTTACTTTTAGATTTGAATGTTTCAATAATTGGAATGCAATTACAATAATAGTCTCCCATTATCCATTCACTTTCTTATTTTCAGTTAGCCATGGTCATTTGAGGTGTGAAAATATTACATGGAAAATTCCAGAAATACACAATTTATAAGTTCTCTTTAATTATTATTTATGCTGCCCCAATTTTTCCCCTCTCTCCCTTCTGCCCAACCCACCCCTCAAGTTTTAAATTTCGCTCTGTTCTGAGCAGTATGATGAAACCTCTTGTTGTCCTGCTCGGAATATGAAGCATCCCTTTGTCCAGCGGATCCGCGTGGCACACACTACCCGCCTGCCAGTCGTTGAGTAGCCTTCTTGGTTATCAGATGGACAGTGGTGGTATGGCAGTGCTAGTGTTCAAGTAACCTTTAATTTTTGTAACAGATTCAAAATTGTTATAGAAATAATACTCTAGAGTCTAGAAAACCAACGGTGTTAAAGCCTTACATCTGTTTTTATCCTTTCTCATATATTCTTTCTGAAGAGGTGTTAATAAATAAAACTACATGATATTCATTTATTCAAGTAGGAATAATGCCTTTTAACTCTTAGGAGCTCCTGGTCTGATGGCAGAGCAGACTATTAACACTCCAAATGCATCTACCATCTGCTTTTCCACAGTATGTAAAAATATATACAGAGAGGCCAACATAGTTCACAGTAATATTAATGTCTTAGGAACCTACCAGGCTGAAATTGTATGTTTGTTTATTTTGGCTTTATTCTCAAATGGGAAGTATTTTTAAAAATTTCTTTCACATTTATTTTATTTTCTTTTTTAAAACATTTTATTTGTAATTGTTTTTATTTTTAAATTACAGTTAATATTCAATATTAACTGTGTTAGTTTCAGATGTGCAGCATAGTGGTTAGGTAATCATGTGCTTTACAAATCGGTCCCCCAGATATTTCAAGTATCCACCTGACCCCATGCATAGTTATTTACAATAGAATTGACTACATTCCCTATGCTGTACTTTACATCTCTGTGACTATTCTTTAACTGTCAATTTCTACTTCACTTCATAACTCCTCCAAACAGGAACTTGAAATGTGAGGAGTAAATTTATTAACTTCTCAATGAAATGATAATCTAAAAACAGGTCATATCAGGAAATATTTGCATGGACAAAAAAGAATGCTACAATCTGAAGTAATTGTAACACAATAAAATTACTATGAAGAACTCATACCAAATATGGATCATTTAAATTAAGTAAAAGAATACTTTCTACTTTTCTCTCTCAGTCTATTAAAAACAAAAGCATCTAATACATATGTTAACTTTGTTTTCAAATAAAACAAATTATATTTGATAATGAATTCTCCTAAACCATAATGTGCAAATACCACTGTTGATTTGATCACTACTGCTCTTTTCATTTTAACTTTCAATGACCAGAATCATCGTCTTACCCTTCTTATTTCTTTTTTCTTCTACAAATAATTTTCAGCACCGATTAAGTAATAAAGATAATAATATGAATAAAATCTGATTCCAGTCCCGAAGATGCTTTCTTTAATTTAATAGAAAATAACTATGTGCAACAAATTTAAATTTAATGTTACATATTCTTAATTTGTTAAAGGTTGTTCAATGAATGAAGCTGAATTTAATAAAAGACTCATTTGGAATTTGGAAATTATTTTTACATAGCATACATAATGGGCTGCTTAGATCAACACTTGGGAATAAGTACAGTTGACTCTTGAACATGTGTTTGAACTGAGGAGGTACATTTATATGCACAGTCTTTTTATCTTATAAACAGACAATATAAACTCACAGTATTGATAACTACAGTACAGTACTGTAAATATATTTTCTCATATTTTTCTTAACAACATATTTTTTCTGGAGCTTACTTTATTGTAAGGGTGCAGTATGTAATATATATTATATGCAAAGTATGTGTTAATCAACTGTTTGTTATCAGTAAGCTAAGGCTTCCAATCAGCCATAGACTATTAGTTGTTAAATTTGTGTGGAGTCAAAATTCACATGCAGATTTTCAGCTGTGAGTGCCTTTACCTCCTGCATTGTTCAATGAAATGGTCAATTGTATGTGGAAAAGTTGAATTATCCTCTTATTACAGGAAAGGCCAATAAGTTATTTAGCCTAGGTCACAGTGCTTACATGCAGGGAAGCTGCACTTTTAACTTGGGCCTCCTCATGTCTTAAAAAGTCTATACTCTGCTTCTTTTAATCTATTTTCTTACTAATGAAAGTCATTAGTAACTAAATTAGTAGCTTATTTAGTAAAGTCATTACTAAATACAAAATATGTTATTACCATTCCTCTCCTTTATCAAACATGTCTTAAAAAAATTAAAAATAAAACTAAATGAAATAGCAAAATAGCTTCATTAAACATGAAATTAAAGCTCTATAATTAGTATGTATGTATTGATTCTGGTGTTATGTTATTTTTTTCTATGCCTTCTTAGGTTGATTTGGTAAATAAATAACAAAGCTGTCAAGCCACACATGAATGCACCATCTTGGGATATCAACTCACCAACTATACCTGCAGATCTATTAGTTATGGAGATATGCCCTATAATGACACATTACTTTGAAGGGAGCTTTTGTTATCTCTTTTGTACAGTCAAAATTAAATGGGTTGTAATAAATTACAAACACATCTTTGAATTCTTTATCTGGGACCATCCATTTTATAATGCACTTGTCTGAATCCAAAGAATATATCTAACTGTAGATTGTGGCCTTAACATTAAGTAATCGGACAGATAAGGGCTTGTGTTACATTAGATAATGTCATGTCTTTTGATCAGCATAATGAGGCAGGAGCGACATTTCCATCAAACAAGAACCAAGCTTTATCCCACATAACATATGCTGGCATCTCTTAGAGAGTTGTTATAATGGTACATGACAAGAGAAACATCCCCTGTTTTAGAAAGCGTTTTTGTTTACTCACAAGGATGAAAAAATGTAAGGGTAACGGGGGAAAAGAAGGGGAAGGGTCAAGTCAAGGAACATGTATAAAGGACCCATGGACAAAGCCAAAGTGGGGAAGGATTGAGGGTGGGAGGTGGGGAGTGGGTGGAGTGGGGGAAAGTGGTGGCGGGAAAATGGAGACAACTGTACTTGGACAAGAATAAAGAAAAAAATTTAAAAAAAGAGAAAAATGTAAGGGTCCAATTTTATGTATATCCAATCTTTTGAAAGCAGGATAAAAATAATTAAAGAGAAAGTTGGTTATATTTTAGTATATTAAATATATAATATGATTAGAAATTACATAAAATTATATGATCCTCTATAATGCTTATAAAAACGGAAATATATTGCCAAATATGGTGATCAATTAGAGTACACAATATTTTATAAGCATATTAAAGTAGAATAAGCATTAACAGCAAAACAAATTTTAATAAGCAAATATTATGTACTACACATTAATAACTGCTTTATTTATATTTTTTCATCATAAAAATAAATTTGTAATTTTCATTTAGATGAAGGAACAGAGACACAGAGAGTTTAAGTAGTGTGCCTCTCTCTAATCTGGGCTTTTACATAATGACAACAGGATTCTACCGAAGGTCCAGTGCCCTGGAGCTTCAATACTGCACACTGACTTCCCAGAAAGTGGTTTCAGAGTAAAGTTTTTAGAATTAGAAAGCCCCTGGGTGTGAATCCCAGCTTTTCTTCACATTAGCTGGGTATAATCTAAATAGATTTCTGTGAGGTAGGGATAAAGACCAAGTGTGTGCATTTCTCCCCATGGTTATGTTAAAACAACCACCACCAAATAGTATGTAAGTCATATTTAGCGTCACAATTAAGGATGAAATCTAAGTTTCTGCTAGAACTCTAATAAAGGCTTCTAAATGCATTTTTAAGAGTTTTGCTTGAAGTACTGTCTTTAAGGGAAAAGCCCAATGAATGAGAAGAGGTACCAGGCAGATCAGGATTGAATTCTGAATCTTGCAAGTATTAGTTAAATTAGGTAAACCATTTAGTGTATCTGAAGCTACTGTTCATTAATGAGCATTGGATAGTAATACCTACTTCAAAATAGTATGAGGATTAACAGAAATGTGTGTGAAAATACTCAGTGTAGGTCAGTCTTTTAGTGTTTTCTTTCTTTGTTACAGAATCATCATTTTTTTAATCTGGTAAATTATATGAAATTACATAAAACTTTAAGAGATAGCTTATTGATTGAAGTCCTGTGAGTTACTTGGTTTTAAAAACTAAAAATATTAGAGTAGTTCTATTTAGGAGTTAGGTCAAGGAATTTGGGTAGCAAGAAATGTGGATAAGTGATATTAGCAAAGAAGAATTTTAATGGTAATCTATCATTCATTTAAAATCGTCTCCCCAAATAAACACTGAAAATAAAACTTTGGCAAGGCATAGTATAAAAATAAACTTAGAGAGCCTATGAACTATTCTACTTTTCATAGACATGGAATAATAGGAAAAAAAGAGCTATTATTAGAATCAGAACAATATTTTTGCTTAGTAATGCATGGGAAAAGAAAATAGAGTGAAGTACTTTTTGTACTGCTGACTATTTAAATAGAGCTGGTATTTAGCATAAAAAAGTAAACTTAAATTGAAAAAATGGCCAAGGTTAAGCTGTGATAAAACACATTTAGAGAGACTCCTAATATTAAAAGAATACATTCAAGCTATTTCTCAGAGATGCTATGACTCTTTAATGGCATAGATCTGAGAAGTCCGCATCACATTCTCGTCACTCCTTGGTCACCTTATGCTCGCAGCCCACACCATCCGTCCATGTGCCCATTTAATTGTAAATGTGTCTGAGAGATGCACAAAACTGTGAACCTTCTAAATCATGCTTAATCAAGAGTCTGCCTGGTTAAGATTTACAATTTACATTAAAGTTTATATTCGAAATACCAATTTCCTTTAAGAGGTCGCTGGTGGAATTTGCAGTAGTTTCAATTTACCTCTTCTTCTACATTAATTACATAAAAATGTTTTTAAACTTCATACTTCCTTTTTTTTGTTTTGGACCGTCTTGACATAAAATACACATACCTGTGTCAAGTATACATATACACAGTGTTCAGATGAATCACTTACCTCAGAGCATTACTTCCAAATATCTTCAACCATATATTGAAGCAGCATTGTATTTACAAGCCTTTTAAATTTTAAAAAAGTTTCTTCTACATACCAGCACCATCTGTTCTAATTTTGTTTGATGGTATACTGGGCTCTCCTATACCCAATGTGTTGGTTGCTACCACACGAAATTCATATTCCATCCACGGGATTAAATCCACTGCTTTTGCCGCCTCCATATTTCCTTCAATAATTGGAGGATCTAAACAAAATGAACATTAAATAGAGATCATTTGAATAGTATCACTTTTATGATACCCTATTTTTATTTTACTATTTGGAGAAGATGGCACATATTCCATTGAGTTGAAGTAAAAATAAAAACTAGGAATGACAAACTCTTAAGTTCAAGGGAGTGAGAGGAGAGGTTATTAATAAATAATAAACTAGAAAAAGTAATATGCATAGGAATCATATAATTACTAAGTCTAGGGTGGGAGGTCTGACAAGCTCCCAGGTCATGCCTATGCTGCTTGTCTGCAGGCTACATTTAGAATAGCAAGAGGCTGTATTATCAAGGTAGACTCTAGAAAGGTTTCTGAGACAAAGGTACAATTGGGACAGTTACAATTTTTATGGGCTGCCACTGATGCAGTGTAGAGGTAGTGAATGACTTATTATAGGGCACCTATACAAGCCTGTTGATTAGTTGATTTTTTAGATTTATATGAAAATCATTTGGAGCAGTGATAATAAATGTTATAATAATTCATTAAGATTTATCAAGGACTTCTTAGAATTAATGCTGCTAGATGCTAGATATTAATGGGAAGATTATAAATTATGGGTAGGATACAATCTGAGATTGCTTATTTAATTGAGATATGATAAAAAACATACAACCAGGGCAGGACTATATATTATTTTAAGCTCTCTTAAAATATCTCCACATGTGATATTAGCTAAATTTACCTACACATACATATGCATGTAAGTACCCATACACCACTTACATGGAAAATTTGTTTCTTTAGGCTTGACTATAAGTCGTTATCCTATTAGGGAATGTTTATCTGTAACACAGACCATGAATATGTAGCTTTTTAAAACGTTGTACTCATCTCCACGGTAAATGCTGTCTGCCAGTGTCCAATTTCTACTCTTGAACAAATTCTTACATGGTTCACACTATCCCATGTCTCATTCTGCCACAGTTTTAACCCTCTTGGACATTAATTTTGCCATCTATCCTCTTCTTTTGTTAAGAACTTGTTTTGTATATTTGACATACATTTTTGACTTTCTGATTAAAAGTTTGGTGTGCTTCCCCTCCATTCTGATTCTGCCTCTTTATCTCCTTCACCTTTCCTTAAAGCAACTCAGAATTCACTTGTCTTAGTTCCTATGCATAGAAGCTTCTTTTAGGTAATTGGAAGAGAGAAGGTAAAGGTTTGATCTGTCAAGGGCTTTTCAAAGAGAAAAGGCAAAAATAGAGCTGCTTGTTATTACAATGGGTAGGGTTGGCCTCTCTTCCTTTCCAGGTACCTTGCAATGATTTTGAGCTTCCAGTAAAAGGAGGCTCTAGTGAATTGAATGGTGGGAACCAAAAAGACATGCTTATGTTCAAATAACCAGAACCTATGAATGTGACCTAATTTGAAAAAAAGAGTCTTTGTGAACCCTTTTAAGACTGGAATAAAGTTAAGGATCTTTGGATAAGATCATCCTGGATTATTTAGGCAGGCTCTAAACCTAATGACAAGTGTCCTTATGAGAGAAACACAGAGGAAGGAAACATAGAAGAGGAAGATACAATGTGATGTGGCCACAGGCCAAGGAACATTTGGAGCCATCAGGAGCTGGAAGAAACAAAGACTGGATTGTTTCTCAGGGCACGTGGAGAGGATATAGCCCGACAAACACTTTGATTTTGGACTTCTGGCCTCCAGAACTACGAGAGAGCAAATTTCTGTTGTCTTAAGCCACCAAGTGTGTGATTGTTATGGCAGCCCTAGGAAATTAATATAAAAGTTTAAAGGCAGAAGACGATGGAACTATGAGATTTTGTGATTCCATGAGCTTGGGAGTCCAGGTGAAAAAGTGTGGTAGAAGTCTCAAGGAGGCAGCACGATCCTTGGCCCTGACTGCTGCGCTGCAAAACCCCAGTGCCAATTAAATGCCTGAAGAATGGAAATGTTGGTACTATTCCAAAGGGTCTCTTTTGGCAGGGGCATGGCATTCTCATTATGGTGAAGGCTACACTGGGGCTTTTCCAAGCAATTGGCAGTCAACAAGCATGGGCAGGTGCAGGCTGGGCCAGAACAGGAACAACGAGGTGCATGCGCAGCGGAGGCTGCAGCTGATAGACTGAGTTGAACACATGTGAGGATCCAGAGTGAAAACATGCCCAAACAACAGAAAGATCGGGGATACGTTCAAAGATTAGAAAGTCATACTTGGCTACAGAAAATGCTCAGAGAAACAGTGAGATACAAAGTAGTAAAAGTCAACTGGAGCTATTTTGTGGTAGGCTTTGGATTCCAGAAGAGAAATAGGGCCTGTGACTCTAAAGATAAAGAAAGGAAGACAAAGCAAAAGGCCTTGGAGTTACTACCATGAGATTGAACCCTGTGGGAAACCTGGAACCCAGTCATGCAAATAACTTTTTCAAGAGGGGAAACAGGAGTAGACATTGGGAAGAATGTGCCCTCTGAATGATTGAAAAAGAACATTCTTGCCCTGACGGATGTGGCTCAGTGCGTTGAGTGTTGTCCCACAAACCAAAAGATTGCCTGTTTGATCCCGTCAGGGCACAGGCCTGGGTTGCAGGCCAGGTCCCCAGCTGGGGGCGCACAAGAGGCAACCCGTCAATGTTTCTCCCGCACACTGATGTTTCTCTCCCTCTATTTCTCCCTTCCTTCCTCTCTCTCTAAAACTAACTATAAATAAAATATTTAAAAATAATAATAATAATATTTCCTACCAGGGTGTCTAAAAAGGTGTGAAAACTGTCCTTTTTTAGAGCAAACCCAATTACAGTAGTTTTTGTTAATATACATTAACTTCAGTACTTATGAAAATATAAATATTTAAAACAAACATGCTTTAGTACATATTTATAATATTCTCCCAATAAAATGACCTATGTAAGAAGTAGGGATAAGAACAAGAAAATGACTAATGTTTATCATCTAAAAAATGTGTCTAGGATTTAAAGTGGCTCTTCTATCGGCCTGCTTTCTTTCAGTCAGACTGAGGCAGGGCTTCTGACCCACACCACATGAAGAGAACAGGATTTAAAAGCCTGCTTTCTAACTCAGCGATTTTCTACCTTTTTTTTTTTTTTTAATCTCATGGCACACAAATTAATTACCAAAATTCTGAAGCACACCAAAAAGTGTATTTCTTGCTGATCTGACAAAAATTAGGTGTAAGTTTGACACCATTCACACCATACAGCTGTTGTCTTGGCTGTTTTCATTTTTTTAATTTGACAATCTAAGGGAAAAGAATGCCCCTGACTAAATAGTCAGGTATTGCATGTTTTAAAAATTCTTGCAGCACACGGCAAGCTCCAATCTTGAGGTAGGCAGTCGATATAACGAGTAAGATTGGAATCTCAAGACTGGTGATATCCAATAAAAGGCCCACACAAAATATCTCTTCTGCTTCCTCCCTGTTCATTTGTGGCTATCATTTGAGGACATATACACGTTTTGCTTCTCGTACACAATTTTATAGGTTTTATTCTGAGCTCTAAAAATCCACATTAAAGGATGTGTACCTAATGTACTCTTTTCCCACTCCTTCAGCCCTGGTAGGAACAATTGGACACATTTTATTTTCCCAGCACCACCCACACAGACAGGTTGGGAGCAGAGGTTCTGTTTACTTTGGAAGCAGATTCATGCCTCAAACTAAATGCAGGAGAAAAATAGTCAGGAGAAGAGAGACTTTGAGTCCACTCCCTTCAGCCAAATCCCTCCCAATCTGTTTACTATTCCTGGAGTCAGGAAGAAAGGACAATACTTTGCACAAAAGGAAAGTACTAGGTGTCCGAAATGGGTTCTCAATTTCCAGATTTGTTACTGGGTCAGTTCTGAGTTAGGTCATGTTTTATAGATAATCTCAGTATTAAAAAAATAACCAGACTTTAACTGTATAATTCCTATTAGAGATTTTTCTCCATAAAAAACTAAAATGTTGTTTATTAACCTGATAGGTGTTTAAATCTTGGTTCTACTTCTGAATGTAAATTTCAAGCAAAGGGAAATAGAGCAGAAGACAGACTCCTTATTTTAATACTCAGGTCAAAAAAAACCCCCTTGAGAATGTGTTATTCTAGCAATTACGCATGAGCAGAAATCCACAGATCTATTTGCAAATACCTGAGTCCATAACATCGTAGTAAAAATTTCCTGACTGTTCTTTAGAGGAAAACAGAAGCAAGCCTCATGGGTATGCTAAAGCCAATAATTCACAGTGTTTTAGTTGCCTGACAACCAAGCTGTGGTGCTCTGCCTTCAGGCCACACCAGCTGGCTACTGAGGAGCTCCTGGAACTGTCAGACTGGCCTCAGGACTGGAAAACGGCGCTGGAATCCCACCTGTTCTAGGTTCTTGTAAATTGCCAGGGTTCTGGTATTTCCTTAGGGTGTCAACACAATTAGAACTAGGATCCACCATGTCAATTCAAAACCCAAGCATTTGAGACTACCCAGAAACAATTACCCTCTCAGATGTTCTAACTGAAAAAGCCAGTCTGTGAGAATGGAAATAGGCTTTTCATTGGCTCTGACACAAGGACCTGGTGTTATGTTTGAGGCTGGGGACCCACCCCAGAGATCACGGAGCAGGACTCAGCAGGGAGCCATGGGCATGGCAAAGAACCTTCCAGTGAAAGGAAAGCAATCTTTGCTCTCAGAAGGTGTGATTCACTGATGCTCCTCTCAGGAAAATTTTAATGTAGCCTCTTAAAAACCCATAAATTTATATTTGAAAAAACAACAAAAAGTGAAGCTACAGAAGGGAGAAAATGTAAATTCTAAAAAGTAAATATTCCACAATTAGCCTAGTGTTTTTTGCATGTTTCTTTTAACCTATAAATTTAGCAAATATTTAAAAAGAAAATGCTAACTACTAAGTTAAGATATGGTGGAACAGATACTTATATACTGGTGGTGGAAATAAAAACCGGTTCTACCTTTGTACAGAGTAACATGGTAGTATAGTTTATGAGCTCTGGCATGCTTATACTCCGTAACTTAACGTATAAATGTCTATTATAAAAAAATCTTAAATCCAGAGATTAATGTGTGCAGATGTTAATTGCAGAAGCTTTGTAACAATTCTAGTCTCCCACAAACATAACTTTAAATATAGACCTCATTTTTCTCCTCTTTTAGAAAATATATCCCAGGTTCTCCTAATTGCTCCTCATAGCATGGTTTCAAGGCTCCTTTGTTCTCTGGCCAATACTGTCCCTCCCAACTCCCCCTCCACACACATATATACCCTCCCACACACACAGATTCTATGCGGAAAGTAGCAGTACAGAATCAAACACAGCATTCTAAACGTGACTTTAGCATCTTGCTGTCAAATTTTGGCAATCTATCCCTTAAGAGGTCTGAAAGAATTAAAACTTACAGGAGACTGTTTTAAAGATGTACAGTCTATTCTTTCATATTATTATTCTAATTTTATCCTTGGACAGATGAAATTAGATATCTTGAAAAATAGTTATTGAATACCTTTAATAACTACTTTCATAAAACTGAGTTTCATCTTATACCTTCCTTTTTAGCAGACACCACTATAAATGTAAACCACATGATTTTGATTTCTGTTTTGTTGCAAAAAGTATTTTCTACTTCTACTAGGAAACAGTCACAAGAGAACTTTAATGACTCGGAAAAGAACATAGAAGATAATTTACAAAATAATCATTTTCCAGAATCCATCAGAGAGATGAGTTTGTAAAGAAATCTGATGAACTAAAGCCATCATTGGCACAGCAACAGGGAAATGAAGAAGTGGCCATAGATCTTCATAAGAAGAAAACAGTTTAACTTTTCACACGTATCTAAAAACAGCATGCTAGCATGGCTGGCGTGTTTTGAATCCCTCGGGTTCCACATGGAGAGTCTGCACCCATTGGCTCATTCTTTTTTGTAGACCTTCGCCAAGTGTGCTCAAGATAATTTGGAAGCAAGACAGCAAAGCCAAGAGAGACCTCCCTCTGAGGCTCAGACACTTCCAATCTGCTTAAGTCTAAGGCCAGAGCAGGAAAGCTGAGACCCCACATGCACTCTGGGCCTCACCATGATAGGAGTAAGTGGCCCTCTGTGGCTAGGTGAGTGGTGGGACAGCTGAGAGAGATTGGCCTCCTCTGTGAGGGTCAAGTGTTTTCGGTGTGCTGAGGTCTGGGAAGAGCGCGGGAGAACTGAGAACCACACCCGTGCCCCATGCACGTTGGGCTTTAGTTTAATTATCACACAACAGCTGTCTAGGCAGAAGCTGGGGAGCTGAAAGAACCCTCCCTGAGATCCAAGTGAGAGGAGCCAGCTAAAGTCTGATGCTAAGGCTAAAAACCTCCAGACTGTTGGGAGGGAAGGTTCTGATCCTACACTCATATTGCTTAAAGCCTGAATTAATCTAAATTTAACAGCAAAGCTCAGATCATCTCAAATAAAGATTAGATTGACTCAGCCCCTGAAAGAATGGCATACATTCCCGGGCATAAATAATACATACTTTGGTCTCTACTGTAATTTTACACCAATGCTTGGAAATCAATAAAATATTATCAGGCATATGAGAAAATAAAGAAGTGTGACCCATTATCAAGGAAGAAAAACAAATCAACAGAGGTGACTAAAAGATGGACAGATATTCGATGGTCAGCAGGGACGCTAGAACAATTGTTATAAATATGTAAAAATATAAAGTTGGAAAGACATACAATGTGTATGAAGAAATATGAAATTTCCACTGAACGCTATGTGAATAACGTTAAAAGGAGCCAACTGAAAACCTGGCAGCCTCTCTTTGTTTTCCTATTGTAGATTTAGACATACAGCTTCTTCTTCCCCAATAGCCTTAAAATGTGTTAGTTCCTTGTAGTTTTTTTCACTGTCAAAGCACTAGGATATCTTTAAAAAGTTTAAAAATAGAAAGGCACTTCTGGGTAGATAATAAAATTAATAAAATGTCCAAGTTTTGTTTCATTTAAAAATACGCACAGATTAATTAGACAAATAAAACTCACCAGTCTTTGCATCTTTCCAGTCATCTGACAGACTAGTCTTGGTCTGTATAGTGTATTTAGAAATAGGACTGTGATTGTCTGAACCCCGGCTCCAAGTAAGTGCCACAGAAGTGGCTCTGATGTCTTCTATTCGCAGACCACCTGGAGGGCCTGGAGGGCCTGAAATGAAAATTTGGGTAATGACTCAATGAATATGAACTAGTGAATGAAGCACATATTTCAATACCAATATGTCCTCCTTGCAATTAATCTTTAAAAAAAAATTAAATGCTATCATCAGTATCGCCACATTCTTTTTAAATATAAACCATAAGAAGTGATATTTATTGTTTTCACTAAATAATCTCATTTTTCTCTTTTTAAGAAAAGAAATGTTGTCATTTAAAAGTGGCATTATTATTCAGGATACACATGATACTGTTTGACTCATAAAATGCAGTTGGCATCAATGGGACCCCATACAGATTGTAGCAGAGAGGAAGCGAGTGAACCCTTGCTCCAAGCACCGATCAGAGACAATAGCACAATTCAGTCCAGAAATGAGAACAGTTACTCAAATATTTCATTTTGCCCCAAAATGGAACAAATATGTTTGTATGACCTTAAATATTATAGGTAGTTTATTTTGTATGGAGTAGAAATTTCTGGGAATGATGGTATGTATGAATGTATTATTTTGGGTAATATATTTCTTGTTAGTTTTAGTAATAGGAATAAATAATATTAAATGAAATATTTCTAATTTTATAAAATATAGAAAATAATTGTAAACTCAGAACTATACCAGGATTGCTCTGAAAACATCAAGTTATACAATGAACCCTCTTAGGACAGAAGAATTATTAATGCAGAACATAAAACAAGGTTAAAAATAGAATTGTGTAGATGATTAATAACTCAGTACAAATATTATTCATTTATTCTCTAAACTGAGAGCACTGTGCTGGGTGGTATAAGTTGAAAAGATAAACGAGATGTAACTTCTGGGCTCCAACTAGCTCTTTGTCTTGAAAAGGGTGAAATAAACCAGCAAGCAAGAAACTATAATAGCAAGCAGTAAATGCCATGATACTGCTATACAAAATCCTTATACTTTGCCTCATATTTGTTTATAAAAATGAGAAAAATGTCACTTAATGGCATCCATCATTTACAATGCCAAAGGCGGTCTCTGCTTTTAGATGGCTCCTCCCCTGGAATGGACATCTCAGAAAACTGTATCACTTGTGTTCTTTGCGCCAGGAAGGAGGCCATCCGCAGAGGAATTAGGCATAGGATATAATAGTCAACAATTTGGTAAAGTGGCACCTTTATGTTTCCATATCGAATAGGGTACTAAATGAGGCCTGTTTTTATCTTTTAGCTAAAAGTGAATATCTTCCCATTTATATGTCAGATCAGAGGCTTAGCCTACAGGACGGCTGGCTTCTTTTTCCTCCACACGGGCTTCAGTCTTTGCAAAGGTACAGATGATACCCCACACTTCATCAATTTCTGTGTGACTGATCTCAAGTGGAAAGACGTTTGTGTGTATGTCAACACAAATACAGTACTAGCAATATTAAAATAACACACGACACATCCTATTGATGGTAGTAAATTTTATTATTTGGAAACAAATATAAGAAAGGTAAACTTTTGTAAATATATAATTTGTAATAGTGGATTTATACTTCTTGATAGTAACTAAAAGTAACAATAACACATCATCCAAAATAAATGAAAATAGACACATAAATAATATAGAACACACTTTGAATTTGGAAACAACATAGTACATTTTTTATGTGTAGAAGCTACATTGAAGTACAGTGCTTATTCTTTATCAGAACCAAGAAATTCATTACTTTACATAAAGCATTATCCCAAGTCAGTTACTGAGTGGAATTTCTCAGAGTATTAAAATTAAAAATTAAAAATTAAATAATTAATTTTTAAAAAGAAGAGAAAATCATTCATTCAGATACTTTTTCAGAGCATAAAGGTTTAGCATTCAGAAAATGTTAAAGGGAATTTAAGACAAAATTGCCATACGTTAGTGGACAATCATTATAAGCGTAAGCTATGTCCTTGCTGCTATTCTCTGAAGTTCTTGGAGTGGCAAATAAATAATACTTTAAAAGGTCAGATTAAAGTCACATTTAGTGTATTTGTTGGGATGCTATGTGTATAATAACTTTATCCAGTCCAGTCATCAATTTATTAAAGAGCAACACTGTTGAGCAAAACACTGTAATTAATTTGCCCATTTTTTTCTCCGATAATGCCTGGCTTAGAGTGAGTTCTTAATAAGTATTTGGTGAATATATGAATGAATTTATCACAGTTGATTTTCAGACAGTTCTATAAGCATAATGATCATCTATAATATAATCTCCATTGTCCTCTTTGCCCTGAAATACCAAATCATCATAAAAAGGTGAAAATGAGAGGAGAAATTGAAATAGGTTGGTTCATATCCTTAAAATTTGGGTGTGGTACTAGTATTTAGTTTATCTGATATGAAATAGACTTTTCCATTTGGTAATTGAAAATGACTTTCTCCCAGAAAACATATGAGAAAATACATAATTAAAGAGCAAGGATTTTTAAGATAAAATAGGCTTCAGTTTAAGCTCTATGCCCTGAATTATCTTGAGAATTTTCTTAAATTTATTAAGGTACCATTTTCTCATCTGTAAAATAGGACTAATAAAAAATTGACCATATAAAATTGTTGTTAAGACTGAAGCAATATCTTTAATGAATGTAGTACTAGGCCTGGTACACAGAAAGCCCTCAGTAAACTTTAGCTATTAATAATATCATCATTATTCCTACAAAGCTTTGTGGGCATCTGAGCTACCTGGAAGGGATAATTACTAGTATTTGTTAATAATTGGCAGGAACCTGTTTAGCAAAATGTTCATTTACCAATTGTTTTCACTTAAAAGTGAACTATTTTGTGGTGAATTTGCTGAAAGGTTGGGACTGTGAAGGCCCCCTGGTGCATACTAAGGAATCAATGTAGCAAAGATAGAGGAGCGAGTGGTTCTGTACAGACAGGCTTGGATACCCTGAGAGTTCAACCCAGGGCCAGCCCTGCACTGTCTCCTGGAAGGGTTTATATTTCAGTGTAGCCGATACTACTTGTTCTGTTTTCCTGTTCAGAACTGAGAGAAAAGTCCTGTGGTAAAAATAATAATAATAATAATATTAATAGTGCAGTTACCTGTTCCTTAGCACAAAGGAAGCTGTTTAGGAACTGGCCATTATTGGATTCCTTTATCAATGGAAAAATAGAATATATAATTCTGACTCTAATAACTAGCCTCTCTCTTTTTCTTTTTCACTTGCTCTTTCCTCCCTCCCCTTTACCTCTCTCTTTTCATTTTTTTTTTTTTAAGGTCCCATCACTGTGCAAACACTCTCAAGAAATCCTTAAGGAGAGAGTTGAAACCTGAAACATGTAAGCAAATGGACTGTTACATGCAGTTTATTTCATTATTAGTCTACTAACATCTCTTTCCAGTTTCCTTAGGAAGACTGTTAATGATTCCTAAAAACTCAATATATTCCAAATTCAGATTTTAGTGAAACAGTAAAATTGGTCAGATAGAAAGAACCTGTGGGATTTGACCTGCATGTTAGATGCCTAAATGTCATAGGTGACACTTTATTTTCATCTTCCATTTTGTTCTTTCTTTTGTTTTTATCATTATAATTATTTTGTGGGGAAGAGAAAAACCTTGACTATTTCTATGAGTAGTCCTGGTGAAGGCTTTTCTTCAGTTCTTCTCATTATCATAAAATATTTAGGGAGTTGGAAAGACAAGGAAAAAAAAGAGATGGGAGAGAGGATAAAGAGTCATTTAAAGCATGTTTTTTGTTTTTAGTTTTAATGAATACAGTTTTATCTACATCACTTGCTTGTCACCACCTCTCAGAGATTACTGATTGGTGATGCTTCATATAATCTCACCTATGAGAAACACTTAATGGTCTATCAAGGTCACTATCAACATCATGTTTCTACCCTGTAGTCCTTCAGAGTCAGGCAAAAGGAGTCTACAATTACTGAACCTTGTTTTGGTCACTTTCTTATCTATCTAGTGAAGGATTGTGGAAAAGCCAGAATGGTTCCCTATCATCTGAGGTTCAAGGCAAATTCTCATTTGCCATACCCATATTCTCTTTCCACAAATTTCCCTAGGTTCTCAGTGTTTTTACTATTAAATCGTTGACTACAGGCAAATAGTGGAAGTATTTCAATATGCAACGTAGATTACACACATTTTCAAGTTCACTTGGGCTAATATATGTACATGTTACGTAGAATGCTGAAGTCAAGAAGGCTGGTTGCCAGAATCACACAGCTAGTCTGCGGCGGCATGCAGTTAAAAGAGACTGTGTTTCCTGGCAAACTCACCCAAAATGAGAAAAAGCCCATTTGAAATTCAGATTGTACAGCCAAATATGCCTGTCTGCCAAAGATGTCCAAAGAACCTCCTGAATGCTGACATGTTTATCCTGTTGTTCCCTTTGATTTGTCCATATTTTTAATATTAGTGTGAGCTCATAACATAAAATTTACATAACGTAAAATGTTAGTAAATCAAAAAAGGACACTTATAGTGTACATTTCAATAAAAATAATGTATTTATCCTTATTATTTTAAAGTCATTGCTAAATCTTTTATAATTCTTATCAGTAACTCTATTGATATAAGGTCTATTATTTTCCCTATTTTACGGATGAGGAAACAGAAAATGGGATAGATTAAATAAAATGACCATAGTCGCTCAGCAAGTAAATGGTAAGGCTAGGATTTGAACTCAGTTTGCCATGAGACAAACTTTTCAATGAACTATACCAAAAATAATCATTTAAAAACAATTAAGTAAAGATAACATCACCCATTTATAAATTCATACTCAGTACATCCCCAGTCTTTCTTGATCACCAGAAGATATTTGTTAATCTTTCCTGAATTTTACTAGTGTTTTTAGGAATAAATATCTATGCACAAACAAAACACAGATGTGATTTCCACCCAGTTTTCATTCATATGTAATTAGAAGCAAAATTGACCAGCAATATAATTATTTATCAATTTGTCATTTCTTTAGAAATATAGTAACACTGAATGCAGAAAAGTTTAGACACTTGAAGAAGGCAGCCAGGAAAAATTCTTTTTTCATAATGATTATTCATACCATGTAAACTAGTTGACCATATAATTTCAATCAATAATTGACTCATTTTCTGATAAATCAAAGGGGATAGAAGATTTGAAAAGGAGACCCTCCAGAATTAAACAGCATGCATAGTAGCTGTGACTATCACCTCAACAACACCTGAGTTGGTACTAATACTCAGCCAATAGACCTAAGATACTTACTCCCTCTGAAGCACTGACTGGACTTCTAAACAACTGTAGTTGGAACTGGACACATAAATGTACTGATCTTATTGGTACTTCATTCCACACACCACACACTTTTAAATTAAACCTTGATGTTAAGCCTAAAGGACATGTTGGTGTTACCATTATTTTTTTCACTTGTAATTCCCCAATGTATAATTCAAAGCAAAGCACCACATATAAATATACTGTGGTTCATTTTTTATTTTTACTATAGCAAATTTTAATGGGAAGTTTGAATGTTAAGGAAAAAAAAACTTTTCAAAACAAATTATCCTCCCTTTTAAAATTAAATAATCTTAAAATAACATTGTGAAAGAACGTTAGTTATATTAGGAAAGGAGGCTTCTTCATTTCCAAAGTATGCCAACTAAGTCCCTTTATTACTATAGGTTTATTCCTGTCTTAAAAATTATTAAGACAATGGTTGAATTAAAAGATTATAAAAACACGTCTTGTGGTCTCGTCGATGTTAAAGGTTCTGCGAAGATAAAGCTGAATATTAAATCTCTCTAACATTTAATGAGAAATCTCAAACATTTTTAAAATCTCTAACATTGATTAAAGTGAACTTTGATCCCAAGTAGAAATAAGAATGAGGCTAAGGGAGGGAAATGAATCTGTATAGTTTTAGCGGAGATTTATGCAGCTTATCTAAACAAGAAGATTCATCCTTTCTTGGAAACTTGTTATGTGGTATATTTTCTAATATTTATTCTTTCTTTCCAAAACTCTCTATCTGCTTTTGGTTGTATATTTTCAATTATGGACTATGGAAGAAAATGCCTGCAATGATGAGTCACGCGTCATGTCTCCATGATGATGTTTACAGACACATGAAATCCTCACATTAATTTTAAATAACATTAAAATGACAACTGATCTGGATTGCTAGTCTAAATTTTAAGATAATTCCTTCTGTGACAATAATTGAGACCAGAAAATAAAAAAAATTAAAAAGAGAAATAACATCTTGAGATATTTATTACTCTAAGATAACTAATAAATTATTTTTTAAAAAACTATTCACAGTATATGGATATATATGTCATATCCATATTCCTCAAATCTATTCTAAGAGTTCCTTCAACCACAGATAAGGATGCTAGAGTTAAGAAATGAGAAATCCATATAATACCCCGCACCTAAACATAAATCCATTTAAGAAGAGCAAAATTATTGCTTGTGAAGAAACAAGAATTTTAAGTATGTCTTTTGACCAAAGGGGAAAAAAGTATTTTCAAACAATGAAATTTAAGCAGTTCCAGAAAGAATTGCATTTAGTTCATTTTTAATCCTTCAGTTATGCTCAAATCCTTCTGATAAGGGTGTCAAACCTACTTAGAAGGAAAAGATCTAAGAGCTGATGGGAGGAGTCAATCAAATTAAAGATGCATTCAGGCTGTTAATGACTTAGTCATCTTCACTGAAATCTTGCTTTTGAGAGAATTTTCTCCACATGCTCTCTATTTTCACTGTCCAATCCCAGGAATTGTTCCAAAAACCCTACAGAGCCACGAACAGTCTTCAGGTGTTTACTGCTGCTTGTTATCCTTTCTTGCCAAAGAATATGTATGGTAGCAGGATACCAAAGGCTACTGGAGTTAATGCCCCTTAGCTGACGTCCTAATTAAGATGACTCATTAGTCAATTTGACAACATTGCTCATTACCTGCTTAGGTAAATCAAACAGTCCATTCAGGGATAATATTCCTGTGTTATAATTTACCAGTGTCTTCATATTTTTTCAAATAATGAGCTAATTTCTGAGATACATAATTTCAAAGAAAAACAGGACATGAAAACACAAAATTTTTAGTTGGTCACTATATGATGCACTGGGTTAGTTCACCAGACATGTTTCAGTATTAGTGAAGCTGTATAATTGTATTTTTAAATACCTTTTTTCACAAAGTATGTTTAGATGTTTCAAAAGGAAAAATATCCTCTAAGAACTAGATTAGGGGGCGGGGGAACTGCAGAAGCTACAAGATTGAGTTATTAGTCAAATCTAGTATAACATGTTAAAAAAAAAAGATTTTCACACAAATGGTGAGTGTCAACGATCACCAGGTTGGAGGCAGGCTCGCACAGACGGGGAGAAAAGGATCCACCATGTTTTTCTCTCCATCTTTTCTGTTTTTACCTGCAAGAGGAAAGATCAAGGCTGAAGGGAGACTGTGGATGCCCAGTTAGGGGCAGGAAGCCATGGACTTGAAGATTTGCCATGTTTCCTTGGGTAAGTTGAAATAATGAACAAATGAAAATATCTCCCAGACACTGGAGATGTGAACGCAAAAGAGAGAATGCTGAAGTGACAATCTTTGGCTTAATCTCTCTCCCTGACAAATAGTGACTGGCTTTCTAAAGAACAAGAGCTCCTCCTTGCTCCCCCAAAACCCAAAACTCCTAGGCCCTTTGTAATTTCTCTCCACAGAGTACAAGTATACCTATTAAAACATATGTGTATACCTTGAAGGGCTAAGTAAGCAAAAAAATACTGAATGAATTTAATCAATGAATATAAAAAGTTAATCAGTGGTTGGGGCTGGATGTCATGGAAACTTGTGTCTTGAAAAATATTATACTTATTTTTTATGTCTACATATACACTACTAGCTAAAGGGAAAGAAGGAACATATTTATAAAAACCTGCCATGGGTGATGTGGGAACTGTAACTATTATTATTCTCTTTCATAAATATAGAACCTAAAGTTTACAGTGATTAACTGACTGGTCTAAGTCCACAGGTTATTCAGTAGATGAAGTGGATTTCTAATCTATGTTCGTCTAATGCTAAAAGCCATACCTGTTCCACTGTACCATGCAGATCTTTTAATGACTGCATGCACATATTAGTATAAATATATTTTATATAGAAAATCATGCAATTAACAAGATGATTGTCCACCTCTTTCACCTACCCATAACTAAAGGTAGTTCCATTATTAGAATTAGACCACTTAATAACCACTAGTGCCCCCTGGTGATAGTTATTTAAATAGTAAAACTAGTATCCAGGAAAACTTGTCCTTGCTGACTGCTTGCTGCAAATTTAGTCCATATGATGAATTGTCACCAAAATTGCTAATGAAATTTTGGTAGTTTTTGCTATATTACCAGAGTTTGCTTATCTGCAACCTAAGGCTTTAAGTCTGGAAAGAGGGAACTACGAATTATCACACAGAAAGCCTACCTAAATTGCTCCACAGTGCAGGGCCAATTCTAGAATTAGTTATAGTGGCTACCGGCCTACACAGGAACCTATCAAATAGTGGCCCTCCAAATTGTTTAAACCACAGATGGATTTAACATATTCCCGTCAGTAAGAGTCCCTTGATCCCGGAGAAATTCTCAGGAATGTGTGGAGGGGCTCCAGTGGCCTGTTGCTGAGAGCCAGTGAGCCTGCAGAGAGCTATTGCTCAGAAGTGTATTCTTCAGTGTGATGGAAACCAGACTGCCAGTGACAGGCGTGCGAGGCTGTGTCACAATCTCTTTGCTACTCATGATACTGAAAATTTATAACTTCATGCATTATTTTTTGTAAAAATGAAGTGGATTCAAGGATATCTCTGCAGCATGCTAACTCGTACTCACTAGCGTTCCAATGCACTTTCAAATAAAGGGGTGAGCGTCGCTAGCCATGCTCCAGGCAATTCACATGAACCACAGTCACTGTCCTCACTTCCCGTGGTGTCCACAGAGTGGCCATTACTGATGGCCAACATCAGGCAATTAGAAATTAAGATAGAGTTTTACTTGAAAAAAAAAGTTTTAGGATTTACAGCTAAATCTGTATTAACTCATGAGTATATTGTACAGTTAAACATGATAATGCCTAAATGCTGTGGCAGAGAAAAGATTGAGAGCTCCCTGCTGGGCTGATCTAATGAGACGTTCTTAGTTATATAGTTAGGTAACATATGGCCTGTTCTGTCACCCAAGTACAGGCTCCCGTAGTCACCTCCCCGGAGGAAGCAGGGAGGATGCCAGCTATGAAACTGCTGGGCTTCTGAGATACCAAGAGAAATTCTACAGTCAGTTGTAGAATCCTTCTGACATTTCTTTATTTCTCTCTGAGCATGTCTTAATTCCAGTGAAGATGGTAGTTTGAGGAGCTATGTGATAGGAATTCTAAAGGTCTAAAATTTCCCCTCTGCAACTTCTTATATAGACTATGGATTTAGAGGATAACAGTTTTTCTAAGTTTTTTTCATTCTCATTTGCTTAGGAGTAAAACATTTTGTGACCTAATCAATTTCCCAGGGGCTGGGCTGCTGGGGTTGGCTGGTGGAAGGGAGATGTGGTCACTGCATGTTCCTGAGACTTTAAATGGCAGACTCCATAAAAATCATATGTTAGAAAAGTATTTTACTTAAAAGGGATTTTATATGTTTAAGCCTTTTCCTGGTAATCTTTTTGGCAATGAAGCTAAAGTGTTTTTGCCTTCTTTGGTTTAATAAAATGAATGTAATTAATTTTATAAAATAAATCATATAGCAATAGTGAAAGAGATGTACAATAAAAACTACATAATCTGATTTTTATATTTGGGATTAAATTTAAGGAGTAGGATCAAGGAAAAGTAGGTTATATAATGAAGTTGGATCACTAATATCTGGCCACACTTGGCTTTATAATGTGAGAGATAAAAAGTATACTTTTTCATCTTCTTTTTAAAAATTCCTTTGTCTATGAATAGGGATTACCAGTCCCTCCACCCCTACCTTACAGCAATTTTATTAGGGTGACATGATAAAATATATATGAAAGTCCTGTAGACATATTTATTATAACTTGAGATTAAAAATAATCTGAGTGGATTATTTTAAAGACAAAGAGCACATTATAAAATCAAGCTTTAAAACCATCTATTATAATTTATTCACTGTTGTAATTATAATTATATGACATTGACTAGTAGAAAAAACATTTTAAAAATTACTATAGCTTCCCCTTATTATGCGGCCAGCAATAAATATATCAAGGAGAAAAATAAACTTGCAAAATCTCCATTAGTGATTTTATAGAATAAATATTTCTTACCCCCCACAAAAGGCCTATGTTTTAATTATTTCATATTGATTATTTTACCTAATTAAATATATCTGAGTTAGTCTTTGGTTATACTGTGTTACAGCAATAAGCTGGGTGTTGTATCTGAAGTCAGACCTGAACTCAAATTTTGCTTTTCTACAAGGTGGATCTATGACTTTTGGCAGGTAACTTAGCCTCTTTGGGACTCAGTTTCCTCTTGTGTAACATGAAGACAATAATGGTATCTCTCTCTTAAAATAGTGCCTGGTAAATAATAATCCTCTAATAAATATTGTATATCCTTATATACAAGGTGGGGCAAAATTAGGTTTACAGTTGTGATTATGTGAAACAAAGAGTTTATGCCTGTATTATTACTTATTAAGTATTGTATTATTTTCTATACAAATAACTGTAAACTTACTTTTGCCACATCCTGTGTATTACAAGTATAATAAATATGATATATTGTATAAAATTTTATTTCCATATATACAATATA
Source organism: Pteronotus mesoamericanus (assembly GCF_021234165.1). Lineage (NCBI taxonomy): Eukaryota > Metazoa > Chordata > Mammalia > Chiroptera > Mormoopidae > Pteronotus > Pteronotus mesoamericanus. The sequence goes on from NW_026555310.1 coordinate 11,621,179, forward strand.
ACAATTATATTTTATTGTCATGTCATACATTGAATTATATATTTATTTTCATTTTATATTCATAATATGTGTCTTTTCACAGCATAAAAATGTGAGTTGCAAACATATTTTGCTGACACAAATTGAAATCTTTTTAATAATATGAACTAATTGCCGTTTATTCATGTTCATAAAGGCTTTTGGATATCACTGATTATCTGTATTGCTGTTGTAATTTCATGTAATTAGCATAATTGCCAGCTTAATTTGGTATATTTGTCTGGTAAATGCACACTGACGTGTGCAAAGCCTGTGAGAGAGCACTGGAACAGGGCTTCTGGAAGCAGGGCCTGTCTGCTGAGTCCTGTGAAGCTTGCTGGCTTTCTCTCCTGGAATCAGAATGGGAACAGTAAGATGGCCAGTTATTTTTTAAGGGAGCCATGGATACAGACCAAGACCAAATATGCAACAATGAGTAGATTCCAGTTTGTCAAGAGCTGACCAGTTTGATTATAAGACTAAGATTCAGGAGCAATTCATGGAAGAAGAGGGCAAGAAATCCTCTAGGAACATCGCTTACTGTAATCCAGTGAGGAAGAAGAATAATCATCTAAATTTATGTTGCTGCATGTTTCATAGTGTCATCTACAGGTTTACAACCCTCATGGTATTGTTTTAATTTTTGAATTTATAAAATGAAGTGTTAAACTAGATCATTTTCAAGACCGATCTTAAAGCTTAAACAAATGTGACTCATTCTGAGTGAATTATACACTTTGTTGATATATTTGAAAATTTTCTCAAATTTACATCAATTTACATTGAACTGAGATTGAGAAATAGAATTGCAAATCATTGATGTACTTTTTAACTTCAGTAGAAATTGAGAAAGAGGTGATATTTACTAAAGCTTTCAAAAGATAAAACTATTAATAAATTTTAACTCTGAAACAATCAAGTTACTTTCTAACTTCTGTATCTACTATAAACACATACATTTCAGCTCATTATTTCATCTTTGGTGTGTAACAGTTATGGAGAAATGGCCTCTGGTAGCTTTTGAATTTGTTGATTCTCAATGGAAAGGAGAGTGCTTAATGTCTGGGCAGGCTTCATTATTAATAGAAGCATTACTGTGGTCTGGTGCCAACTAGGGTCCGGATGGCGCCCGGTCCGTCATTGTTCCAGCCAGTGTGGGCAGCGAGGGCCGTCTTCCCGCAAAGGCTGATGAGATGGAATCTTTAGTCTGTCTCTGTGGCAAACTTTCTTGGCCAAAGCAAGTGGAAAGCAAAGGCAATTATCCAAGTATCTGAGGTAAATGTGTGTTTTTCTGACCTAAATACTTGAAAAACTACCTCAGCTATTCTCTTTGATTTGACTGTGATGATCTGGACTCATCTTTCTGCCTGCAGTGAATCTCTTTTCTGGAGCTGTTTATGTGAGTGTGAGTGTGAGTGTGAGTGTGAGTGTGGGTGTGTGTGTGTGAGAGAGAGAGAGTGTGTGTGTGTGTGTGTGTGTGTGTGTGTGTGTGTACTAGGGGGTGGCTATGTGTTTGTGTACTTGTAGGCCTGCCTACACAAAACCTTTTTTGTCTGTTCTTCCAAATCTTATAATGATAAGATTGATTAATTTAAAACTCATTTTGGATGAATTTACGCATGTCATGCTTTAATAATAATTTTGAATATAAACCCCACATTTGATTAATTAATAACAATTTCAATACATACAGGAATTCTTGAACACAATGTGAATTTTAAGCCAGATCCCACAGTAATCTAAATCCTGATTTAGCACCAAGAGTTTCACAAACTTTTAACATGATGGCAGACTCCCTGCCTTTTTTGCTTTGACCAGTATACAGGGTCCTTGAATTAGCCATACAAATAGAACATTAAATAACCCAAAAGTTAGTATTTCAATTTTTTTTAAATGTATGTTTTTGTCTTATCTTTTACCACAATGTTTTAAAAAATTAAACTACTATTTATTAGCATGTGCCCAATAATGGAACAGAAAAGGGAAAAGAGCAGAAGCTACAGTCAGTGACTTTTGCTACTTCGTAGCTATCCTAGGACAGCCTTGGTGAACTTTCTGGACCATACCAAATTAACTATTGAAAATTTTAAGTTTTAAAGTATTAGCTATAGAAGTTTTAGTAATTAACTATAGATTGTACTTATTCATACTATCTGGAAGAAGCCTATTACAGTAAGAAAATTATTATAGATTCAGGTACCAAGATAATTGTCACGATGTAGGATAACAATATAAGGCAAAGCCCCTTTCTCCTACAGTTCAATTTTGTAAAATAAAAGGATGAGAATTGTTTCAATAACTTCTAGGACCAATTTATATTAAAATTTCATATTCAAATTAGAATATAACTGCAGACATTTTATATAACCACTATAACGAAGTTGGAAGGGAAAAGGTATAATTAATGCATGCTTTGCCAATAACAGAACCATTGGAACACTTTTTATCTTAGACAAAGAATACATTTATCTATTCTATATTTTTAAAAGAAAGAATATTAATTAATCTGAAACAACATTTCCAAATAAATGATTCAAAATTATTTTTGCCTGGACAATGAAGAGAAGTAAGACTTGGATATGCACTCTGCTAACACAGAACAGCTGCAAGTAATAAGTCCTCAAAAGCATTTTCTGTAAGAAAAACCATTAGCCAACCATTATGATGATTAAAATATAGTAATGTTATTCATACTAAAGTGTATATTGACAGCTTTCCTCAGGTTAATTTTTTGGCTATGTTGCCTTAACTTATCCAATACAGGATTTAGAAGTGTGTTAGTCATCAACCAAAATGATCTCTTTAAGAAAGAATCTGGTAACCATGTCGCTAGGCCAAGTAATAAAAAGTTCAGTGGATTATATCGAATAAAGATGATATCCAACTTATATATATTTTCATTCTGTAACTGTATTTTGGCTTTAGAACTGAAGTGGAAAGTTTTATAGAAACACACAGATACACAATATTCCCATTTAAATAAAAATCTACATAAAATAGTATAAGTTTCTAACATAACAATATAAATATACAAAATTGATTTGGAGATACAATGATTTATGCAATTTGTATATTATCTACTTTAACTTCAGTTACTTTAAAAACACTTCCAGATTTTATGTAGCATATATTAGCATATATTAGCATATATATTTATATTACATACATTGAGAATGAGACCAAATGTTTCAGATAGAGAGTCTTTTCTTCTTTTGTTTTTAAATTTCAGCCTTGCATTATAAAATGTTGTTTACTAGGATATATAAGATGTAAAAATAGGGATCTGAAAATTATAATCGTGATTGCATTTTCTATTTTGGCTATTTTAGTGGCAAACATTATGCTCAGCCAATATCAGGAAGATCTTCCTAAAAGCTGATAACATTACCAAGGATATTTATAATATAGCAGAAATGCCATGGGAAAATGTAAAATATGAAGGTCAATGCCTAATTTCTTGCTTTTGTGGCCTAATTTTATGGTCCATTTTTGAATGTTGTCCAAAAGTGCACTCATGAAAGAGAATTTAGATTTGGCATGTAGCATAAATGTTCCCACAATGCTGCTGAATAAATCTTGAAAAACCTTTCCCACTGAAAGACACTGTTTTGGCTGAAGAGCTTTAAGTCCTCCGGAAACAGCTTTTGCTAAAGAACATTCATACAGAGCTGTTCATGTGCGTCAAACTTGATTTAGCAACCTGAAATACACTTCTATGGAACTGGAGAAGTAAAACATTCATTAAAACACCAAAAGAGAAAATTATATCAATCTTTTTAATTTGGATTTTTATATAAGAAGTTGAAAAATATTTGAAGTCCTATAGCTGTTTTTTTTAAACTATTAATAGTTTTAAAACATGAAGTTCTTATAAATATTAAGCAATTAATAGTTGTTTGACTTGTACATTCCTTTGGCTAGATTATATACACATATGTTGTAAAAGCTTGATTCTGGAATTACCTCTTTCACTGATACAGTATTATGTTAAATTAATGTCACAAGATGATTGTGATCATTGTTATGACAATCTGGTGAAATTTATAATACTCTCCCTAAGAAAATGCACATACACTTGGAATTTTATATACAATCTCAGGAAATCCATGAACCCCTTGATGCTTGTCCAGGGATTGTGAGTTATAATATCCTGGACTAGATAAAAAGGAATGTAATTAAGTGGATAAATGGACCAGTAATACTATTAAGGCAGTAGGTCTTTTATATATTACTTAGCATTATTACAAGTAATGAACTAATTTTATGTCCCATGATTTAAGTATATAAAGCATATTTGACAGTCTAGTTAATAAACATTTTAACACAAATTATGCAGAAATGAATTTTACTATTTTAATGGCAATGTCTCTTGAAATGAATACATTTTATACTATTAGAAATAAAGTTTTCAGAATAATTATGACTGTGCTGTCTTTTAAAACGCTAAGCAGGGAGTACTCTTCTAGTTGCTAGATGGAATGCTGCCCAATTCATGAACTGCTTAATAAAGCCAATTAGATCTCCAAAAAATTAAAATTAAAATTAAATAAAATGCTAAGCAATTATTTTTCATCCATTTATATAGTTTTACCAACATGATGCTATAGTGCAGAGACTTAAAATGCTGCATCATATTTCTGTTGAGTGCACTTGCTAAGTTCCACTGTTTTAGTGTATTATTCTTGAGACTAAAGGCTTTAGAGAGAGAGAAAATGTATATTCTTATATAATACCAGCTATAGCTTCATTTTATTGAATAAAGAATAGTCATCATGCTGTGTAAAATATACATTATGATTATTATCTAATTGAAGATTATATCTGTACAACTTCTTGTGCATACTGGGAGTTTACTATAATGTAATTACTGTATAGAGACACTGATGTACATGTATTCAAACATAACTACTATTATAATATTATGCTAACTTGGTTAATCCAGAGAGAAGTAAAAGGAGGTTTCCAGTTTTTCATATAAAAATAATACAATAATCAATAAATTATAATACAAGAATACACTACGTTTTTTGCATAAACACAACTATAAACCTATTCTTGGCCCCCTTGTACATAAACAATTGCAATCAAACATACACGCAGAGTATTGCTGGGAATAGGTAACAGCTAAGTGGTCTGACTAGAAAAAACAGTAAACTAGTTTCTCTCCTTCATAGTTCTTGAAGACAACAGATGCCCCAGATAACAAAATATTCTTTAAAAAAATACTAAGCCTAAATAAACTCTTTGATTTAGTATTTTGTAGCCTTGGCGTTTTATTAATATTCAAATAAGTGGTACAGGAAATGAATGTCTAAGTTCATTTGGATAAAGACATTTCAGACTGACTTCTTATCATTCTGTTGGAGAACATATTTAACTAGAATAAAATGCTTTTCAGCATTTTCCTGGTGTGACATTGTGAGGACTGCACATTACCATTGCTCTAGAGGAAAGTGCAGGAGGCACATGAGATTGAGGGAAATTAGATTGAGCTAGATCTGGAAGGAAAAATAAGACAAACCACGGGTATCATTTTACTTGTCTGTGTAAAAAATTTACTGAAGTGTGCAGTTAAATAATGATGAATCAGTATTTCTATTAGATGAAATGCAAAAAATATATATTTTTTTCTGGTAGAAAAAAATAGGCACAGAGAATAAAAGAGAGCAATGAAACAATGCAATGGAGTTTGGCAGCTTACTAAATATTAATAAAAATGTATATGTAAATTACATGACTTAGTAGAGAAGATAATTTGTGTATCCAGATTGATACAAAACGCCAGAGAAGTAGTCATTGTTATGATAGTTTAGAGGAGAGTGGCTCATATCTGGGACATTCAGAAAGAACTCATGAATTTGTTAATACTTGCATCTAACTCTGAAGGATAGATAAGATTTGAACAACAAACAATGAAAACAGGACCTGGAAAGAATGCTGTGAATCAAGGAACAGAAGTGGAAATACTAGGGTATTTTTGTGGACTAGCTGGATAGCAGGGTTTGTTATGAGGAATAGTGAGAGATTAAGGCTTATGGCTGAGGTCAACCCATGGAACTTCTTGGGTGCTTAGTTAAAAGGAACAGCCTTCATTCTGTAGTTAGTGAGCAAAGAGCCAAAGAATGATTTTTGAAAAGATAAAGCATGTTCTGAGGTTGTCTCACATCTATACAGTAGTCAGTAGCAGAAGGGTTGTATTATTGACAAGTGTGTATCCCAGCATATTCTCAATTATTTATAAGAACGGAAAAGTCTGAAAGCAAGCACAAAATAGAAGTATGACACATGTATACATTTATTTTATTCTACAATAGTAATAAATACGTAACATTTGGCACCAGTATATTTTTTGCATAAAAAATAAAGAAGGAGGCAATGCTACACTCAACACACAGAAAGTATTAGCAGGAACTGAGAACTTCTGGTAAGTACTAAGTTTACAAACGCAAACATTTAGTAGGAGGTTGTGATGTAAATTTCTAGAAGACATGTAGTTAGAAAAATAAACAAAATCAGTGTTGCTTACTACACGTCTGGCATAAATTCTTAGGCAGGAGTGAGAAGCTGTTCTCAAGGATCAAGACTCGAAATATATCAGAATTCGAGACAGAGTTACCAGAAAATTATACATATCCATGCAAATGAAATAACTTTGGTTTTAACCTTTTAGAATGTTGAAACCCTTACCTCGCACAACAAGGTCGGCCGAGGCTGAGGAATTGTCCACGATGGTCTGCGCGGTGCACGTGTACCTGCCCGCGTGCTTCAGCTGGGCGTTCCGAATGAGCAGTTCCCCATTGGCATCCAGCTGCAAACAGGAGCAGCAGTCATTCAGACCAACACAGTGTCACCGATTACATGGCACTGAGGATCCAAGAAGGACATTTGCCCCTGATAAAATGAACACCGAGCAAAGGCATCTATTGTAGATAGGCTAACCACATGTCTTTGCTTAGGTTACTTAAGCATTGGGCTCTCTCCAGCGAAAAATAAAGGGAGTGAACTACTTAAGGTGCATTTTAGCCCTCATATCTTTAACACTTTATTATTTTTACTAGCAGAGGTCCATACTGAAGAATTGAAGGAGATGGAACTCGTTGTATCCCGCAAGGTAGGGTAAATCCACACCAAGTATTATCATTTAAATCACAGTTCTATTCTTAAAAATTCCCATTGATTATATTTTAGAGGAATTCCGCAGGAACCATCACCTCCCCCAGCGCTCTGCCTTCTCGTTGGTATCTACTCCACACCCACTCCCATCTCTTCTCTGTTTTTCTCTTCTATCCCCTGGACAAAGAATTATTTTTATTCCTTTATGTTAAGCTGCTTAATTCTTTGATGGTTGCTTGGATTCTAACATTACTTACTTCAAAACCTTATTTCTCTTTTTAGTTTTTTCTGTATGTTTACCTCTTATTCCTCAATCCATTGTAATGTGGATCCCATTTCTTCAACTCATTTTGCTTGACTTCTAATAACATTTGACTTTCCTTTCCAAAACACTCAACTTTTCTAGACAACACACCTTCCAGAAACTTTGCAGACATTCTCAACCCTGTATCTTCTTCAACTTCCTTATATTCCCACATAAATACTGGAATTTATCATTCGTTCTATCACTATTGCCTCCTCCTTTCTCCAAGCTACCAACATCTCTCACTAAACTACTATAGCCCATTTCATCATGATTTTCACCCCTGTTCCACTCTCTTCTTTTCTCCATTTGTCACTCAGAGTGACCTTTTAAAAATGCAAATGTGACCAATAACCCCACTTTGTAAAAAGAAAAAAGAAAAAATAAAGAAAGAAAGAAACCCTGAAATCTCTAAAAATGTCCCCTTCCTGGAATAAAAGTGTTATAATGACTAACCTGGTTCCATTCAGTATACTCTGTCCAATAGTCCAGTTCACCTAATGCCATCATTTCACTTATACTCTGTTTTCCAAAAGAGCATTTCCTTTTTAGGACCTAACTGTGTCTTGGTCCCTCTGATCGCTGGTTCTCCATGGCGTTGCTTCCTTGGAACTACAGTGCCCTCTTACCTGCTCTCTCACCGCCATCACCTAAACAACACACTCTCTCTCTACCGATACCAGTTGAAGTCGTTCCCTCAAGCAAGCCTTTCTATATTCTCTTGTTATATTTTGTCACAGCACTTTTTATTTTATGTCATATGATATGTCTCAATTGCAATGAAATATGTGCATAATTATATGATTAAAGTCTGTCTCTGTGGAAGGCTATAAGGTTCATTGAGGGGGAAATATGCCTGTTTTGTTCAGCAGTATATCCCTGTGTTACATATGTGTAGAGCTATATGTGCTGTATTCATAGGAATCGGCACAGTGCCAGGAACATAATAACACTAAATATACATTGTTTGAACGAACTAGTTGACTTGCTTATCAAATATTCTGACATCTGCTTTTTTAAATACATTTATTGGGGTTATATTGGTTAATAAAATTATATAGGTTTCAGGTGTGCAGTTCGATAATATATCATCTTTATGTTGTATTGTGCATTCACCACCTTAAGTCAAGGCTCCTTTCATCACCATTTATCACTCCTTTACCTTCCATACCCTCCATTCCCTCTTGTTATCACCATACTGTTAGCTATGTCTATGAGTTTTTTTCTTCATCCCTCCACTTTTTTCATCTGGCTCCCAGACCCCTTTCCCTCTCACAGCTGTCAGTCTGTTCTTTGTATCTAGGAGTTCGTTTCTACTTTGTTTGTGAGTTTATTTTGTTCATTATATTCCACATATAAATGAAATCAGACAGTACTTGTCTTTCTCTGACTGGCTTATTTCAATTAGCATAATAATCTCCACATCCATTAATGCTGTCACAAAATGTAAGATTTCCGTCTTTTTATGGATGAGTAGTATTCCATTGTGTAAATGTACCATAGTTTTTTTATTCACTCATCTACTGACGGGCACTTGGGCTGCTTCCAAATTACAACTATTATAAATAATGCTGCAATGCCTGTAGGGGTGCATATATTCCCTCAAATTAGTGTTCTGGATATACTCCCAGAAGTAAAATAATAAGGCAGTTCCATTTTTAATTTTTTGAGGTAACTCCTTATTTGCCAATACATTTTGATGAGGGCTTACTGTCCAAAATTTATAAAAATCAACGCCACAAAAACAAACAGTCGAATTAAGAAATGGGCAAAGGACCTGAATAGCCATAAACAGTTCTCCAAAAAGGACATACAGATGACCAATAGTCATGTGATAAGATGCTCAACATCACTAATTATCAGAGAAACGCAAATTAAAATCACAATGAGATACCACTTCACACTTGTCAGAATCACCACCATCAATCAATCAGCCAACAAGTCCTTGCAAGGCTGACATCTGCTCTGAAGGTTACATATATTCACTTCAGCTACAAGCAGAATTAGCGGAGCAAGTTCATATAGCCTGTGACAATTACAGCACTTCATAAGCACACAATGAGACGTACTTTGGTGTCCGCATGAAGTATACACTCTTGATACCTCCTCTGACTATTTCTTCATCAAACTCCTGTGTCCTAGCCTCTGGAGACAACTTAGGCTTTATTTCTTTTCTTTCCTGAAGACCTTTGCACATCTTACTTGCACTGCCTGGATCCCTCTGTCTTCCACTTCTATCACTTGGCTAACTTCCAGTCACACTGTAGATGCCGCTTTCTTCTCCGGAATCTAAAGTCTGGGTTACGCAATGCCTTCTGTACATTTTCATTGCAACTACCTCTTTCTACTATAATTGTTTAGTCATTCATTTTTTTCTATTAGATTGTAATTCCTAGGGGGAGGGACTAGATCTTATTATCACATACAAATAACATTGAAACACATGACATACAAGAGGAATTCAACAAATAAATATTGTATAGATGAATTAATAAATACCTTTTACCTCAAATATTTTCACTGAATTTTTTTAGTAATATCATATGATTTTTTCACATGTATGATGATAATGTTAGTAATTAAAACAGATGAACTGAGAACAATTATAGCTATTCATATACATGAAATCAATTGCCCATTAATAGCATATTTAAAATTATTTATACATTAATTTCATGAAGAAATATAAATGTTTTAGGAATAATGTGAGCATTTATAGAGAGAAGAATGCAGTAAACACATTAAAAAAATGGAAACCCATTTGTCCAACCTGTATGTTTTATAAAGAACTTAGCCTTTTCCAAAGAGAGGCCTGTTTTTTGTCTTCAACTACTGAAAGGTAGTCCATGTGTCTTTCTTTGCTTGGGTATCTTGGGCCTACACTGTGATTTAGGTTAGGAATTAACCACACCGGTATAGCTTTCCAGTAGGGGCTGGCTATGTCAGAAAGAGCAACACTGAAACTCAGAATAGGGGTTTTGGTCATGTGATATCAGGCAGCCTAGAGACTGAGATGAACTGTTTGGGCAATCAATCAGTTATGCCTATGTGATTAGCCCCAATAAAATCTCTGGACACCAAAGCTCAGGTAAACTTTAGCAATATTCTATGCTTATTTCTACATACCAAAGCTGACAGAGTAATGCACCTTGACTCTATGAGAAGAGAACAATAAAAGTTCTGCCTTTGATATTGCTCCTGGACTCTGCTTTGTGCACTTCTTCCCTAGCCTGATTTCAATTTGTACACCTTTCCTGTACAATACTGTAACCCTAAGTATGATAGCTTTCAGGGAGTTCTTTGAGTTCCTTCCAGCACCTCAACCCTGAGATTGGTTTCGGCAATGCCCAGAGTTTGTAGTTGGATTCAGAAGTAAAGATGATCTTGGGGACTATGCCCAATTTTGTTCTTGGCCTAAGTCCTCATACCATAGTAACTAGAATTCTTCTAATAGAATAGCCAGAAAAATGTTATTTTATTATTTATAACTCCTATTTTTAAAAAACATTTTGAGAGAATGAGGAAAATTGTGAGGAAGACAATTTTTCTAAAGACTAATTGGCACATTTCTGAGCAATTTTTTGCGGAAATGTATAAAATAATTATGGTAAAATAAAATAATTTAAACACTATATATTTGTAAAACAGAGTGTTTTTATGTGCTTTGACATCTTTAAAAGCACTGTACTTTGACACTAAATATTTATTAATGAAAAGATATTAAAATATTTTAAAACTGTTATATGATAATAGTTATATTTGGGAAAAGGTGCAGAAAAATAAAAAGCACTTAGTTCTGTTTTATGCTTTCATAGAACTCACTACTTTGTTTACATTATGTATCTAAGGAAGAGAAAATCCTGTCATTAAACGCCACTATTTCAATGAGTCATGTGATTAGATTGGAATTTAAAAAATAAAACACTTTCAAAATTAAAAATACTTTTACTTAATTTTAAATAAATTGAAGACAGGAAAATACATATATAATTTTTTTTAAGATTTGTGACACTGTAATTACCCTTTTTAAAATTTTGAGTACTATAAACCTAATATTCTTTTCTTCAAAATGAAATTGGTCTTTTTTTCTCACTCTCATTTTGAAGCATATTAGTCTTTACTTATTTTATTCTGGGATAAATAATGGAGTCATTCTTTTCATACTTTTCACATGTAATTAAAAACAAATGATTTTATGTCTAAACATTATATTGAATGCATACTTATTAAATCTTTAGGCTACATTTTTTAAAACTCTTAATTAAACTATTCTAGAAGTTTAATGCTTAGTTCATTTCAAAAGTCAGCTCTTTTTTTAAAACATTGGAACTTAGGTCTGTAATGATAAGCCTACTTATATAAAGCAATAGTAAGTGACTTTAACATTTATTCTGATTTGTTCTATATTTGGTGAAGGTGACACTGAAATGCCTCAGAAGGAAAGCGAATGACAAACATAGTATATCACTTCCAATATAGCTGTGTATGTATAAAAGCATTACTGAAGTTTTTATAAATGGTACTAGCACTTTTCATACCTCAGGAGAAGTTGAAGTTCTCAGTGGTCAACAGAAAGCTTACAAAGCAAGTAAAGAACATGGACCTCAGCACATTCTCGCCACAAATTAGATATGAACGCTCTCTATATTTTTCACTAAAAACCACAGCTTGGCTGAATTACAAAATGCTTCCCTTCACATGAGGAGAGTTGAATCATATCCTGGAAATTGTGATAGCACCGCTCAGGGATATTCCAAAGTGTATATGTGGTTTACCACTTAGAAATTTCCCAAATTTAAATAAAAAGGTTTCCAAAATATAAATGCCCATATCTTCCTTCCCCCCTCTGCCATGAAGTACCTCTGCAAAGTCATTCCTGACGTATCAATGAATCTGAATTACTAAGTTGTATTAACAACAAATTACTCATAACGAAACAAGAAATATGGTACTGATATGGTATACACACTGGCTAGATAAAGCATAGAGCTCATGCTGGCTGTATAGCAGCAAAAACATCTCTTTTGTTCTGTCAGCGTTCAGAATGAAGTCATAGATACAAAAGGTTGGAGGAAAGAATATCTTTTTTAAGAGAACAGTCTAGCAACTTATAAGCATATATTATATGCTATATTCATGAAAACTAAACATTTTTCTTTATTACTTTTGGCATGTTAGGTTAAGAAAATATAACTATAGCAAATATATCATATGCAACTTTATGTTGGTGGGAAACTTTAACACCACCATCATCAACACAACTAACAGCAACTATTTAGTAAAAGGCTTCTAGGTGCCAGGCACCATTATAAATACTTTACATGTGCAAACACACTTGCTCTTAACAGCCCTATGTGATAAGTAGTATCCTTAACCATATTATAGAGATGAGGATGCAATACTACTATACCTATAACCATTATTACCGCTACTGCCTTTGCTGTTAATAGGATACGACTCTTGCTACTAATGTGTGTCGTGTGCCATTGAACCAGCTCTGATTCCTGACAACCCTATGAATAAGTGATGTCCACAATGTGTTGTCCTGCTCAGATCCTGTGGACTTATGCCTATGGTTTCTTTTATGAAGCCAAACCATCCCACATGTGGTTTTCCTCTTCTCCTGCTGCCTTCTATCCCCCCATCTATTGTCTTTTCCAAAGAACCCTGCCTGAAATTACTGGGAAAAAAATAACTCATCAGGATAGATGGGATACCAATAGAATTATTTAGAGACACAAAAACTTAATCTGTCAAAAATCCTAATGTGAATGTGTCAACAAATATGGAAACAAAACAAGTGCCTGCATACTGGAAACACTGAACAAATATCCCAATCTTTAAGAAAGGAGATGCCCTGGAGAACAGTAACTATGGGACCATTGCTCTTATTTTGCAAGGAAGTAAAGGGATGCTCAAGGTGAGGCAACAATCTTTCACGTTATAAGGAGCAAGAAATGACAGATGTTTCAGCTGCTACAAATACCACTGTTAAACTGCTACTACTATTTCTACTATTGCTACTGCCATGGCCATCGCTACTATGAATTTGTTAAATGCCTTTTAGAGGTAATGGCAAATTGCTGGCTACTTTACAGACGATGTCTTATTTAATTCATACTTCTTAGGGAGAGATTCTTTCTTCTCCAACGAAATTGAGACTCCATTTTAGAAAGAAGAAATTTGAGGTTTTAAGTTAAGGTACTGATGGAAGGCTTAAGAGTTAATATATATTCCTGGTTTCTACCAGGTCAAGCTGTTGCCAAACTAGTGCTTTATAGATTGAACAAGGGGATTTAAGTTCATAGTTTGGTAGGTAAAAGTGGATACTTTCTTGCAGCAGGAAGAATACAATATGTAATTATTTTATTTATGTGATCAAACATAAGAAAATAGAATAGTACAATGGCCATTTGTATACCAACCAATTAGATTCAATAATTGTAAACTTCCTGCTGTATTTGCTTTGTCTAATTATCTAGCTAGCTAGTTCAATCTTTGTTTTTCTCTATCTACTATCTATTGCTGAACACTTAAAAGACAAATGACTGATGCTATCATACTTTATTCCTCAAAATATTACAATGAATATCCAAAAAACTAAGGCCATTCTCTTACATAGTCAGAAATCCATTTCACACATTATTAATTTCTTAATACTATCTTATATTCAAGTTAGTGTTATTTTAAGTAGTACATCCGCATTAAGATGAAATATAAATATATTTAAAAATATATTACTAAAACTTATTAAAATGAAGTAATGTTATTGAAAATATAAAAACTTACATAAGTAAGGGACATGGTTGAGAAAAATTAGTAAGAAGTTACCCAGTAATTTATACAACCAGTGGAAACGTGGAAAATCTCTAAATATGACTATTTTGATGGCTGAAGAGTCCAATTTTGATAAATTGGCTCATTTTAAATTAAAAATCAAAAAGGAAGAAATTTTTCTTGAAATCTCTGCAAAGCATTTTGAATGACGGACTAAAACATCAAAGCTTTGGATTTAGAACCTATGTTTTAGAGTTGAAAGAAAACTTGGATGTCGTTTAATTCATATGGTTTTCAAATTGGCTCCTGTTAGCCTCAGGGTTCTAAAGATCTTCGTGGACCACTCGGTCGAAGGAAGGGATCAGAGGGGGCATTTTTTGGACAGGAAGGAGTGAGAAACCCGGAGGCTAGGGCCTTTGACCATGTCATCCCCTACACGCTCACACATACAAGCACATGCTTCTCTTTAATCAGAGCAAACTTATATTCATCTTTTTTTTTATTGGGGTTCTGATTTAAATTTTCTTTGCAGAAAGGATTTTGTTGCTAAAGACTTTATATTGTTGTTTTTCAAAATTTCTAATGTAGCCCAGCTTATTCATATGAGAGGGGAGAAGCTTGAGGCTCAGAGTATAACCCAGGGTTATATAACTGTTCAATGGCAAAACCAGAACCAAAATCCAGGTCTTTAGAAAGTGTTCTGTTTCTAAAAACCAACTGGAAAAATGATTGCATTGCATTCATTGATTGATTGATTGGAATACAACAGCTAATGAGGAATTTCTACTGTGATATCAGAAATTAAAAAAAAATCAAAGCCCACAATTTAAAATATTAAAATTACTAAAACACCAAAGTTTACATGATTATTTCCCTTATTTTTATTTTAAATACTTACTGTATTTTGCAAGCATAAAAGCCAGAATAATTACTGCAGCAATGCATAAGTATGCAAGGAGTTCTATGTAAAACAAATGGTTCTTTAATTTTCAATGCAATTTTGGAGATTACTCCAAGCCAATACATCTCTAAAGAACAAAAAATAGCTTCTATATAAGCTTAATTCCATTCACTTAGCATTGCTACCAACAAATGCTTACTAAAAACTAGATTATGCAATGCTATGCTACAGAGTAACTTTAGCTCACATGGTCTCTACACTAGAAATGTGATGATCTAAAAAAGCTAACCCAGGTATAGACACATCTCGTGAACATAGATACCTACCTCTGTATTTACCAATGAAAAGGGCAAATAAAAGACAATAATTAGGTGTAGGTAAAGGTTATTATGATAGTAAAAGGAAAGTCAGAAAAGTTGTATGTTCTAACATACATGCAAAAAGAGAGAGGTATGCCAGAAATCTTTGCCTCTTTTCCAGTTGATTACTGATACGAACAGAGAGAAGATTTGCCCACAGGTATGGTGCCTTTGCAAGTTTTGTGTGGGTCACAGAACTGTGTGTCAGGGGATCATACACATTTTATGTAGTTCCTTTTCTCTTCCACTGCTCATCAAAACATATGATCTTAAATTCATAAAACACTTTAATTCTATCCTCTACTTCATGCTACTTTGGAAAATGCTTGATTTAGCCTCTTATAATACTTTTTTTTGTTCTCAGTGCTCTCATCTGCTCAGGATTATACAACTTCTCCTTGTGTCTAGCACATCATGCTTAAAACCTGTCAGTGGCCAATCCATTTATTTCCAAGTCTTTTTTTATCTCCCATCGGAATGGCATTTTTCAATCTTGGCACTTTTGACAATTTGGACCAAATAATTCTCTGTTGTGGGGATTGTCCTGGGCATGGGAGGGTGTTCAGCAGCACATGGGGTAAACAGCTGCTCGGAACACACAGCCCTCCTCCAACCACCCTGCCGGTTGTGACGACCAAACGTGTCTCCAAGTATGGCCAACACTGCCTTGAGAGAAAAATTGCTCCTGGTTTAAAAGTGCCACTTTAGGGCTTATAGCATCTCACTGTGCCTGCTTGGTCTCCTGTTGTGCTTTCTGTAGCTCTAATTTGATCTTTTTCTTTTTTCAGGGTTGCTGCCCAACCTTCCTTTTCTCTTCCAACGTGGTACTCCATAACTCTGGACGATCTTCACCTTGGTCAACAGGGATAAGAAAAACTGTGTAATTGAAAAAAAATAACTTCTCTTTTATTATTATTGTTTCTCTCTGTTTTTCTCTTTTTGCATGTCTTACAGAGGCAGAAGTTTTGTTCAAGTTCATAACATGCTATAGTATGGAATATATATGTTTTACTATTTAACATATTTTTTGTGACAAGTTCAGTATAATTAATATTTTCTTTGAAAAAGAAACATAGCCTGTAAGAAGTCTGTATCCTTTAGTTAAGAATGTTTGTTAAGAATGAAGGGTAAGAATGTTTGGTGTTGTCACTAAAGTCAAAATGAATGTATGTTCACATACCAGCAAACATATACATGCATGTGCCTAAAGGAGATCATTAAGAATTGCCTAGAACTTTATTGTTGGACCACCTGAGACTACAGAATTGATTTACATGTATAGCAAAGGTAGCTAACAGTATAGGCAAAATGAAGGAAATCAGATAACCTTGAATAGGCATAAATGGCTCACTAAACAAGATTACACAATAAATTATGAGTTGAACGTTGTTTTACAGTGTTTCAAACAATGGGAGGAGGGTTACCTAAACTGATGTAGGTATGAATATTAACCAGTGGATTAAAAACTGAAGTGATAAGGAGCATAGGGCCTGCAATCAGACAATTAGGGTTCAAATCTTCTCTCTGCTACTTGCAAGATTACTTTGGGCAAGTTACTTAACCATTTTAATCCTCAGTTTCCTCATCTTGAAAATTAAGAAAATCACAATAATATGTGTTCCATAGAGGACTCTGGTGAAGGTCAACTGAGAAATACATGGAAAACATTTAACCCAATGCTGGTCAATAGGGAGAACTCAACAAATGTGGACTATTTATTATTTCTTTACTGGACTCAGTAAATTTTTGTCTTGGACCAAGTGTTCCATACAGCAAGCAGTGCAAGAATTAAATTATGAAAAATGAGATCTGTAATAGAAAAAACAACTATTTGGCAAAAGCTTTAGAAATTTTCAATGGAGAATGATTCTTTCTATTATAAAGAGTATTCATAGTAATCACTTACAATCAGCCAGATCTTGTGCCAAGAAGTTTATAGGCATTTTCTCATTGAATCCTCACAAAAAATATTATGAAGTAACTGGCTTTGCAAACCCAATGAAGTAACCTGAATGAAGTGAATTATTAATAAAATTTTACAGAGGAAAAAATCCGAGGCTTAGAGAGGCTTAATCATAGGCTCAGTCACAGAATAAGAAGTGAAAAAATGGAGCTGAGAACCCAGGGTTCATTGTGGCACAGTCTCTGAGGGATGTATATGATGTTTATGAATTCAAAGCAGCCAAGCAATAACTTCTCGCTTAAGTGCAATTTTAACACTTACTTGTAATAAAAGAATCAGAAAAAAAAATATTGGGACAGCCAGAATTGGTAAGTTTAAGAAACTCATGTGGTTAACAAAGATAATAGCTCTGACAGGGAGAATGTTGTCCAATAGTTGAAAGGAAATGACAAAAAGTTGATGTCAAAAGATAGGTGGCTATTAAAAAATAATTTCTGCAGATCAGTCATCACTATGGGAGAGGAATAAATGATATGCTACAGATATGCTAGTGTGTATGTGTGTGTGTGTGTGTGTGTCTGTGTGTGTGTAATCTAAGGACTTTCTAGAACAAGAGGGTTTATAAATTAAATGGGTAAATAAAATTACTCTGCCTTTTTGTATTTAAGGGGATAAATAGCTATCGAATTGGAAAGTCAAAATAGAAGCCATTTCATAGTTGGACTTGGAAAACGTAAGTATTTGCCATATCACTTAGAATAAAAGAATGCCAGAGAAACTGCATTAATAGCTTATTGTATCAAATCTCCAAGGTAATTAAATTTATGATCTTATATATTCTAAATTGCCTTCTATGCTGGGTTCAAGTTTAAGAGAAACATTAACTGACCCACATCCCGTAACAATATAACATTCAGGGAATATTTATTGAATAAATAAAGAAATAAATGACATGATAAGCAAATTAGATACTTCTTAGTGCTACTAAGTGTATACTTAGTGTATAATCAGTATTGAGTGTTTATTTACATTTAAAAAAATTAATTCCAAGTTGTTTTACAAAAGCAGGATTATTAAATGGAATGGCAATGTTATTTTTGCTTTTTTTGGTGCTCACTATAAATTACTTAATATATTTATTTATACATTCAGATAAAATATTATAATTCAATGTCTGTATGCATTGTAGTGTGTTCACTGTCACAAATCTTGTTTCCTGTTCACTATAAATTCTTTAAAAAATGTATCTTCTAAAATGTAGTTACTTTATGATAATCATATAAATATAATTGGAAAAAAGTATAAAGAAGAAACTTTAAAGCTACTTATAACCACGAATCTTAGATATAAGTACATGGGAAAATGTATTTAATTTCATAAACAATTATGCCAGACTAAAATTGGAAACCTTATGTAAGGCTGCCACATGGTGGTCAAAATCAGGAACAGCAAGTTAAAATTAAAGCAGACTTGATTACTGAATAGCATTTCTTATTAAAATTAAATTGGAAAATAAAAATATAGGTTCATGAAATAAAAAGCATAAATTTTGAACTCTAAATTCTCTTTATTAATTAGAGCTCCTGATATTAATTTTCACAATTAAAATTATTAAAACAATATGATGATAACAACATCAGTTTGATAACCATGATAGCAGCCAAAACATTTACATCTGAATTTTAAACTCACAGAGTAGCTCTGGCTTATTTTGGGTCAGCACCTGTGTTTGTACCTTTCAGTGTTTTATTCACTCTAGTGCCTGTCACTCTTCCTGACTTGTGATACATGCCCAGCACAATATTTTTAAATGAATAAATACTACTCCCTTATTGAAGTATTACCAGAATTAAATCAAAATATTATTTAAGGAACCAAAAAATTATATACTGATATCCTCACCTATGCCACTTGAATAATAGGCATTGCAGCTAGCAATGTTCCTTGCTTTGCATTTGTGGTCCCTAATACTTGCTACCTCTGTTATGTTTCATTCACTCAGCCTTAGATAGAAAGAGTCACTCCTTAGGACAGTGATCTATTAAAGAGCCCAGAAGCAATTACTAGCCATAGGACTGTCTTCCAAAAAGATGAAACACATATGGTGTTTTCACTTGAATTTTGCGTTGTACATTTAGCAGTGAAGTCTGACTTTGAAGTTTGCCTTAAAAGTGAAGGAAGATATGAGGGAAAGCTTTATATGTTTCTTAGATTCAAAAGACAGAATTAAGCTTAATTATTTTAACATATATACTTATCTTTTTTTTTCATTTTTGGTATTTAAAGAATTGAATCTTAACTGTCCATCTACAAAGTGTTAATATGTGCCTGTGGCATATTCACCCAATTAAGTTGCATATTTAGTCAGTGAGTATTTTTTCTACCACTCATAGATCACTATTTGGTGGACTGGGCTAAACCAGCATTGTGAGTCCAGGGCATGGGCCTGCAGTGTGGATTCTCCGCTAGACCAGCTGAGGAGCAACTACGTGAACCTCCGTGTCTGCCTTCTGCAGAGTGAGGGACTGCAGTAAATGGTGGTCAAAGTCTGTTACCTTTCTATGATCTCCTTTATTATTTATTTAACACATGTTCCAGTCCTTTCTTTTCTACTCTTTTTAAGTCAAGGGACTCTTATTCTTCTATCTCCCTCTTTCCCTTTCTTAATTTCTTTTTTTGAAATGTTTATTTATATCAACCACTGCAATGTAACTATTATGTTAAAGAACGTCAGGAGGCTCCACACATGAAGTTTCAGTTTAATTTAGAAGAATTTATACCCCCAAATCTGTTTATATAGACTTCACAGCAGCTATTAAATTATGGCTGTTATATTTTTGGAATTTTTCAATTTATCAAACCAAAGAAATGAGCAAATTCAAAAGTCTATTTTTAAAAAATATGATCTCTGTTTAGCTCGCTTTATTTTTTCTTAAACTGAGAACAAACTGAGTGGCATTGGCTTTTCTTACAAAACAAAACACAATTTGAGTAATTATTAAAGATACTGGTGTCAATTTTACTAATGCTGGGCATGATTATGATTAAGCATATCAACATAGTTTTAGGTGTATAAGGAAAGAATATCATGTGTTGGAATGTTAAAATAGTTCTCTGCCAATTCCTAGTTGTTATTTTTTAAAGTGAAAGTTCAGTTCAGAAACAAAGACAATTGATGGATTTACTGTAGACTTACAGTTATAGTTAAATCTACTAGATTAAACAGAAAGAAAAAAATTATATTTAACATATGAAAGACACTAACACTGATGATTGCATCAATAGTTATTCTTTGAACCAAGTTAATAAAATTTAAGAGAAATGCCTCCATCTAGTTAAAATCAATTTTAACCTGATTGAAAAATTATTCTGGCTTTTTAAAATGGAACATTCTAGAAGAATTTTTTACAAGCACTAGACTATTTGAAAATGTAATACTATATATATTTCATACACACACACATACACACACACCCCCAATCTTCAGATTTCATGGGACTTTAAAAATCTTATACATTTTTTTAACTCAGAATTAACTCAAACTTAAATTTTATTTCTATATCCGTAATTGACTTCTAAAAATAAAATTAAAGTTTTCTTAACTAAGCATATACTCTATATAGGTTTTTAGGTTCCTAAACAGTCACCGGTCTAGAGAACAAATTTGTAGGGGTGGTGCTCAATTTGCTTTTAAAATACATGGTAAACTATACAGACTTATCAATGCACAAATGATGCTTCCAACCAAATTGTTATTCCTGCATCACTTCCCAGTCTTTTCCTTCTACCTACTTCCTTTATTTCTATAAAAAGACATCCCTATATTTAATTATAGGACTTGTAACATGTATGCTTCCTCTGCATAAAATAAAATAGCCACTTAACCCTTTCAAGTCACACAGATTTGTTCTCCAAACTTCCCAATATGTGTGTATATACATATGTGTATATATGTATATATGCACCTATATATGCACATATGTGTATGAGGTCTGTCCAGAAGGTATCCAGTTATATAATATGAAAAATAGAGATATTTATTGAAGAAGATACAGGATACAAGGAACATTATACACATGAAAGTGACATCTCAATCCCCTTCAAAGTAGGCACGTTGGGATATCACACAGTTCTCCCAATCACCGTCAGCTACCACATTGTATTTTCCCGAAACTCATTGACAATCTGAAATCTCTCCTCTTTCAAAGGTGATTTTAGTTTTGGGAAAAGCCTGAAGGTGCAGGGCCGTAAATCTGGGCTGTAGGGGGCTGAGTCACTTGGGGGATTTGATGTTTTGACAAAAATCTCTGCATGAGACATGATACATGAGGAGGTGTGTTGTCATGATGAAGCTGCCAATCACCAGTTGCTCATACCTGCGGCCTTCTGAATCGTCTGAATAGTTTCCATGGAGGAATGTTCAAGCTTAACACAAGATTTGATGCAGATTTGTTGCTCTACTTGCTTAGTTATATTAAAAGTGACAAACAGAGAGTGCACATGCTCGTTCAATGGGCGTCTACCACCTCCATTGACTAGTACAGTGAAGTTGTCATTGTTCACACATACGCATTCCAGCCCACTCTCCTTGGCTGCCAGGTTACGTTGATGTCATGCAAACTATTCTCATTATATTAACAATGGCTGGACTTTTTCTGGACAGACGCCCGTTTTATATATACATATGTGTGTGTATGTGTGTATATATATGAAATCTATTTATTTCTTACCCTCAAAGAATAAAGTGAATGCTTTAAATTAATCATTTTAACAAATGATAAGTTCTATGTTCTTACCTCATTTAAAGTTAATATTTAAAGTTAATGTGAGGGGTGTAGTACATCAATATAAAAATTATATTCTAATTAAGGAGAAAATGGACCTAAAACACAAAGAATATTTATTGATTAATATTTTTACCCAAATACTCAGGGCTGCCCTCTCTCAGAAAGGTTCAAGAGTACTCTGATTAACCTAAGAATACCCATGAAATGCTGTTTTTTTTTCTATTTTTCGGTCTCATGTAAATTATTATAGTAACAGAATTACAGTGCAGACACATGTGGTCACTAGGATATTAATAATAGAAAACTTAAAACACATACCATAAAATTCCGCTGGTAATGAATGTTCTCCTTGTTAAAATCAATCACATAGCCATTGAAGGACCATACAAATGTGAGGTCCAGGGCGGGATCAAAGGAAGCAGCGCACTGCATGGTGGCATTTTCTCCAACAGTGATATCAGCATTAATGGGGGCCAATATAATTCGTGTGGGATCTGCACAGTTTTAAATAAAGGAGTAAAGCACAATTCAAGAAAATATTATCTAATGCATTAAAAGCATAAAAATCAATATATTTTGAGTTCTCTATGCAAATATGATGATTTCAAATTAAAGTTCCAGGAACAATTTTATCAAACAAGAGGTTTGCCCAGAGGTTTTTTTTTTAATAGAAACTTATCAATATATTGACTTCTTAGAAGCTTAGCACTGAACCACATCTTATAGTACATTAGAAATATATCAATGCTAAACTAAAAAAAAAGGTTATTTTGGTCAAATTCTTTCTTACCTGTGATAACAAGAGTCCCAGTACTATTTGCCTTCCCTCTATTATTTTCTGCAAAGCATGTATAGGTACCACCATCATTCCTTGTTATGTTATTGATCTCCAAGCTTCCATCTTCCCAAATGAATATTCTATACAAATGGGAAAAATCTTAATTCATAAAATTAATTTCATGAAATACTTTATTATTCTTTTTTCTTAGATTACAGACATTAATATTTTCTTAGTACATTTTACACAAACTAATTGGCAGTGAGATTTTTAAAGGGGAAACATCATAGCTTTTGTTGATAATGTGCTTTCTCTGAATTGACAGTTGTTTTAGGAAGGCACTTTCAATTTCTTCCTGGGCTTTTGCAGTTGACTCTAACTGGCTTCCTGCGCTTACCCTTGACTCCCCATGTCTTTTCCCTTTGTTAGCCAGACATGAAGACATAAATGACATAAGTCATATCATGTCACTCTTCTGCTCAGCGATGTCACTTGACAGCTCAAAACCATATGGTGATTTTTGCCTCACACAAAGTAAAAGCCACAGTCCCCTGATTGCCATTTTAGGCCCTGGACAATTTCACAATTTGTCTCTCCCATCCTTCAGGATTTTGTACCTGCAGAAAGGTTGGCCTGATGGTTCTAGTTAGTATTGCACACACGCACACGCGCACACACACACAAGGCACTGTTGTCCTGGCATTCCCCATCTTATCCGTCTCCCCAGATTCTTTTCCTAATACATATTTCATCTGACATGGTTCAGTTTCACTCATTAACCTATCTTTCCATTAGATGATAACATCTTGTGTCAGGAATTTGTATCTGCTTTGTATAGGGCCATGTTTCCAAAGGTAATGTATCCATAAACAACAACAACAACAACAACAACAAAACTTCTTTGTGCACCAGGAACATATTAAGTAGTGAGACACTGATCACTGAGTACTCCTTCAATCAACATTTCTTTTTAAGTGAATGAACTACATGGAATTTAATTAAAGCAAATGGTTTTCCACATGCCACCATAAAATGACTTTTAAAACTCTATGGGACAGGATGAAAGCAGTCATAGTCTGTGAAGTAATGAACCTAGGTCTTCTAGAAATGTAGTTCAATGTAGCTCAAAAGTTCAATTCAGACTCTGAAATGAGGACAGACTGACGTTTTTGTGGCTACAGAGAAATACAAACATTTTATTTTTAGGATCTTTTAAAGAAAGATATGTTAAAACCTGCCTTAGTAAGCAGCTTCCATAACAGATAAATATTTAGGAAATTCTTCTTTGAACAGAATATAAATATATTCCCTCTGCCTGTCTACCTCTTCCTTAGAGGCTAGAGATGGAAAACTCATTATATATAACTTTAATATATATAACATATTTACCATACAACACCTTGCACTTAGATTCAATATAGATTTAATTGTCACTGGATATTTAGTTTTTTAAATGTATCATTTCCAAAAACTTAATTAATCTCTGAAAATTTGCACAACCCATGTCAACAATTCTTCACATATTTTATTTTAAGGGCCATGCTCGATAAAGGAAAAAATATTATACATCTGTCTTACTAATAAAAGTGTTCATATAAGATTTTCCACCAATAATATATCCTAGGATTTCCTTTCCTTTTTTTAAATATCCAGTTCCAGCTTAAGGTCATGACATAGTACTTCCTGCTTCATGAAGAAGAAATGTAGTAACAAAATAATATCCACATAGATGTAATTACTTATTCTGTGAAAGCTTTGACAATGTGTCTCTGAGTTCTCCCACTCTACGGAGTGTCACTGATCCATCGCCCTGGACTCTACCCTCAGAAACCATCACTGTGTTTGAGCCAAGGCCACACTTTCCACAGGCGGCTCTCGGTCAGTGGCTGAACTGGGAGGCATTTTAAGCCAGGCCTGTTCATAGAAGATACAAGATGCCTTGGATGGGCATTTTTTAGCTACCAGACTCTCCAGTGGCCTTAACGTGGTCTCTTAGATCTGCACCACAGTCCAAGTCATTTCCACCCAGCTTTCCTTCCTTCCCTCTCTCCTTCTTCCGGAGGTAGATCTATGCCTTGGTCACATGGCTGTCCCATCATCCATGCTGTCTTCTCTGTTTTCTCTCCTATTAATCGACATCAATAACTCCCTTTCATGGTTAATCCTATATTGTTAATCTGCTTTTTTGTAGTTCCATGTTAACACAGTACCAACATTAACATGCCTCATTTTTTTTCCTCACTAAGCTCTAGTGTAAGTCCTTAACCAATTTTTTACCCCAGTTTCATTGAATTATTTTGCAATTAAAGCAATAGATATTACAGTTAAGTCACAATGGAAACAACAGCAACAATTATTCTTTCTAGAATCCACACTAATTTCTTAGTTTTCTCACATACATTTGCTCTCAATTGATCTTTATCATCTTTAAAAGGTATACTTCCTTGTATCACTGATTTCACCTATACTTTTAGAAAGTTCTTCTATGGCATTACAATGAATTTTTAGTAAGAATATGTAGGAGGCTTGTTTTTTTTGTAATAATGGTCCTTAATTTTAATTCAATGTAGATTAAACTCCCAGAATCTTATTCTTATTTTCATATACTATGATACAGATAATATGAATCAGACAAACTAGGGACTATCTAGTTTTTAATAAATTACTCACTTGCTGTTGCCAAAATTACTACAGGGTGATCTCTGTTTTATTTAGTAATCATTAAAGCATACTAACTCTGGAGTAGAAAGGAATCTTCAAGATCCTTTCCCATAATGGCTCAGATAAAGTTTACATTATAGCTGAGAGCAGTCTGAGATATGAATGAACAACAACAAAGAAATTTTGTTGGAGAATGTATATGATTTTAGCCCAAAATAAAATTATACAACTGAGAACTTAATCACAACTTATCAAGGTTTATGTTTCTTGTTTACTGATTGCAAATATTGCGCAAACTGTCATACAAACCACTAACCAGGAACAGAAATAACTTTGTAATGTGGAACCACTATTTTATAACTATATTAATCAGAATGAAATTATAGTTTTGCTTAAAGGCAGTTATTCAGTTACTCTTTGAATATTATTTTTCCACAGAAATATTTTATTTCTCTAAAAATAATTTATTAGTTTAACTCTTCTTGATACATACTACTTTATAACATTCAATTTTATATTTACATGAAATATTATATCAATTATAAAGTAGTACTGAAATAACCTAGATATTAATGGATTAAAGTAGTGAACAGAATTGGACTGATAGATTCTTTCCTCAAAAGGTCATTCAATTTAACCCAAAGATGTTAACACTATCATGACGGGACTAAAATAGTAAAATTTGAGGAAGTAGATTTTCTTTCCTTTTTTTGAACATGGTATTTAAGAAAAACAAGTCCATGAAACGTAGTTCAGACAAATCCTTGGTTGGAGAGGCCAATGATATTGGTCCTCCTTAGAAATGAAGCCATTTTTTTTTTTAATTAAGGGCTGAGAACTAACGGGTGGCGGGGGGAGGTGAGGGGCGGCCAATGGTCAGTGCTGTACCATAGGCTGTTTTTGGAGTGAGTATCTAAAACTGGGATTACACTTTCATTAGCCTCTGTATTGTTTATTGTCAGACTATTAATATTTCATCAACACATTGAACAATTTGGCTCTTCCTTTAACATTGCTTCTCTAGTATCATTTTCTTAAATTCATAATAACTCTTAGATACATTAACTGTGAGTTAATGTGTTCAGGGAAGCATCTACTTTTCCTGCGCAGCCCCTGCCTCCCACCGCACCTCTGCCCCGTACACAGCCATTCTTGTGATCCTCCTAATAGGGGAACTGTGTTAGCATGTGTTCATTCATGTTAATATGACACGGGTTGAAGTTTTTCAATTTGGAGATTATCCATATATTTTCAGAAGGTCACTTTAACCTTTCCAGGCTTTAGATACATCAAAATAGAGATGATAATGCTCATCTTACCCACTTTATTGAATTATTGTGAAGTAGATCTATCTTACACACTTGTCCACAATACTCTTCCAAAGGGCAAAACCTTTTTTCCTTCCTTATTTAAGCCTTTATTCAGATTTCCATAGCTCACAGGAAAGCCCAAGCCCCTTATTATTGAAAACATTGTTATTGATGATCTGGCTTACTGTCTGTCATCTCATAAAATTCCTTTCCATTTTCCTCTAAAGACAAATTGATTTTAGTTTCTGCATTCTGGACACATCTATACACTCTGCCTTACAGTCTGTGCACATGCTATTCTCTCTCCCTGCCTGGAATACTACTTGCTTTCCCAACTCTGCATTTCATTCCTCCTATATTCCATCCTGATTGTCTCCTCTCTAAATTTTAGTGTCAATATAACCATAGCTTCTTCTAGGAAACTTACGGAAAGCATTTAGTGTGGCTTTTATATAAATAACCTATGCCAGTCACGTGATTTTTGTTTAGTTCTGAAGCCACCAAAACATTGGTAGATGGACTACTTGTGAGGAAGACAAGAAGTTCTTGTTCACTTAAGAAGATAGGATGAGGTGATTTGTACTTGAACATCATATTTTTATTTTCTTACTGGAATATTTAACAGATTAATTGTATTAAATTAAATCAATTATGAATGGATATAGATGCCCTTATTAGGGGTAAACTAACTTAAAGAAATCTTATTTTATTTATTATTGTTTATTACTTTTGTGGCTTTGGGCAATTTACCAAGACTCTGAATTTCAGTTTTCTGAATTCATTATAAATTATATAAACCTAAAAAAAATAAGATTTTGATTATAATAGGTACTGACAGTGTTGGGTAAGTATTTCTGCTCTTCTTAGAACTAGGGTATCTTCTGAGGAGAAAAGCTGGAACAAAGGACATTTATGTTATTGATATGAAAACAAGTTGTCTGTAAAATAAACTCCCAAATAGTGAATTCCAAATGGATATCTAGATTTTGAACTGACCTGCTGCCATTGACAAGCCACTCTGTCCCTTTACTCCAGGAAAATTTTGGTTTCGGTGCAGCTTTGGGTTTGCATTCGATTATAACCCTTCCACCTTTTGCAGCCAGGATCTTTTTCTTCATAGGATTCATTTCAAAAGTTGGAGCCAAAGCTAAAAGAAAATAAATGATTATTTTTCTCTTTTGCTAAAGAGAAAAAATTCTTCTCTATGCCTTTATTCCTCTGTGATTACTGAGCAACAGAAAAGATTAATTTCACCAAATATTATCAGCTATGGCCAAATGACAGGTTATATCTAATACTAATATCTTTTTCTTTTATTTAATAACTTTAAGGAGGCATGTTTAACTCATAAAATCTACTAATTTTGAATGTATAATTCTTGGTGATACTGGGTTACCATAAGATTTAGTTATATTCAACATACTGTATACATATTTACTTTGAGGGTAACATCTAATTTACTTGATTTGACTAAATTGCATAAGACAAGTGAAAGACTGGAGGAAATGGAGCACTATCATGAATGTTAATATACGGTCACAATCAATACTATCGACCACACTGTAAATGAACCATCTTTAGTTTATAAGTGAGAGAAGTGATATCTATTAAAATTATATAATTTGTCAAAAATATCACCGGCAGCAAGTATCAGATAGGATTCTCATTCAAATATAGTTCCTTGTGATTTGCAAACATGCTTTTTTCATTAAGCAATATGACTCTTTCTTCATTAAACAAACATTTACTGAACACCCACTGTGTGCTGATAATATGAGATACCAAAATAACCAGAGAGAGCTCTGCCTTCTGGAAAGTAATGGATCCAATTAAGGAGGGCATGATTCACCTCTAGTTAATCATTACCTCAATGTACAGAGAGTAATTACGGAAGCAGGATAAAGAATCATAACAGGTTACTCCACTGTGGGCAAGCTCTAACTTTCCTTAGGGTCCCTACATCTAGCTCACTTCTCAATCTCCCTGTCTATTAGCAGAATCAAGGGTGATTCCATCCATTGATTTCTACACATTCCAAAAATCTGTAAGTGTCCTTTCTGAAGCGTATTTTAGGTGTAAGTATATCTTGATCCAGGTCTTGACTTTTCGTCCTCTAGTGCTGTGATTCTCAAATTTTGTCTGTGCATCAAGATCATCGGAAGACTGATAAAATACAGACCCAGTAGGGCTAGGGTGGGCCTGAGATTCAGCACTTCTACCATTGAATCAATTCTCAAATAGATTTGGCATGGTTATTTAAATAACTACATGCTCACTTAATATTTGAATTTCTAGGGATAGATTCTAGAGTATTTTCCTATTTGTTTATTTATTTATTTTTATTTATTGATTTTAAGAGAGAGAGATGGATTTGTTGTGTTATGCATTCATTGGTTGCTTCTTGTATGTGTCCAGACTGGAGATCAAACCCACAACCTTGACGTATTGATATGATGCTTTATTCAACTGAGTTAACTGGCCAGGGCCCATGTATTTTAATAGCGGGAAGAAATAAGGGAATGTTTTTCATCCAACTAAGAACAAGACATGCATTTTTTGTGTGTGCTTTTCATTCTTTACTGGGCCTATTAAAAATAGTATCTGATATAGAGTAAGTACTCAATAAATATTTGGTAGATGAATAAATGGATTAACTGCACAACTAAAGAAGGGAGAGGGGTTTCTAAAGTAATAAACAAATATAGACTGAGCCTAATATAAAGATGCCCAGGAATATTGACCCAAGCCTAAAAATTCTCAGCTTGCTTAATTGCTACATTAGTACTCATTAAATGATTGGAAGATTTAAGCCTTGAATATAAAGAGATTTTCAGCTTGAGCTAGTAAATATTCATATTTTTCTAAAGCATTATGATAAACAAGAAATTTTAAGAAGTATAAAGTTTATATTTTGAAAAAATTCAAATTTACCTCATATTTTCTCTAAGTCAAAATGGTTTTATTGTACTCCATTGCAAAGTAATGTGGTATGAAGCCAAAGCCTTAACTTTTGCTTGATATCCAAATAAACTAGATTAAATATATTACCAAAAAATTTTGACTTTATGAGGAAAAATGGAATATGATCCTCAGCACTATAAAGAATGGCAGGAAAATTTAAAATTAAGAGGATATCCATTTTTTTAAACCTTATTTTCCTTAATACTTTCTTGCAGTTACCTAATTTCCATTTGTATTCTTTCAGTGTCACCAAATCTGTAGTGATAGCAATGTTTTAAAACATTTCCCTTTGGTGTAGCAAGCATAAAGTATCAGGGTAAAAAAAAGAGAATGAATATAGAACAGAGGTAAAGGAATTATTTTTGGACAGAAGACATAAGTATCTTCCTCTGGATGAAGAGCTAAAAGGGCAAGTGTAATAAAGATTTATATAGTTTTGAATGAGGGATGGGAAGTTGAAATAATCTATTTCAAAGGGTTTCAATTTTCATGGAGAAGTAAAAGGCAATATGAAAAGTAGAAGTCAGCATGGGATAAGGATCTTGAAAAATGTCCTGAAGGTTTTACACAGCAGCTGTAGGGCATGAGACCCAGGGACTGATACAGGTAGCAAGTTCAAAGCCTCCCCTTCTGAGGCTGGGTCACATGCAATGTGAAAGCATCCATCCTCACTATGTGATTCAGGCAACTGTTTAGCTGCCCGGATGTAGGAGGGAATACGATTTGTAAAATTAGCACATATAAAGTTTTCTTTACCACTTAAAAATTTTTTTATAACTGTTATACTCTGTTACCTCAATTTTTGTTATTTTTCCTTAATGAAAGTAAGAAAGAACCCAATAATATTCTAGTCCAAACTACATTTTAAAAGTTTTTAACTTTAACAACTCCAGAATATAATGTGAAATCAAACATGATCTATATGTCCCCTATGATCATTTTTTAATGTGTTGCTTTCTTGCTGAATGTTAACAGAAACCAGAAATGATACTGACCTAAGATTTTCAACTCTGCGTTTGCATAAATAGCTCCATATGTGTTTTCAGCTATGCACTGGTACATGCCAGCATTTTCAAAAGTCACGTCGTAGAGTCTCAATTCTCCTTTATGATACTGAAAAGAACACAAAGGAAAACACACTTCCTCGATAAACTTCAACAGAAACGCTTTCATTTAGGTATGGGCTTGGTTGTCTTTTCACTTAAATACATTATTCTTCCCCCACTGTTAACCAAGTCTAAGTTGAGTGAAGGGGGATGTTCATGGCATGGGGAAGTAAAACCCACTCACCATGCCCAGTGGCTCCTGTTCTAGTCCTGCTACAGAGCTGAGAGTCCACCGTTTTCCCTGTTGGCCCAGCTGGGCGATTACAGTGGGAGGGTAGAGAAGGACCCCACTGCTGCTACTTGTCCCCAGGGCTAAAGATAGGTGACCTTCACTCTTACCTCTGTGTCTGTGGGGTCAGGAAAACAGTGGCAAGAAAAAGAGGACAATATCAGGTAGTAGAGGTGGATGAGTGAGAAGAGGGGTAAAAAT
Organism: Pteronotus mesoamericanus; assembly: GCF_021234165.1. Classification (NCBI taxonomy): domain Eukaryota; kingdom Metazoa; phylum Chordata; class Mammalia; order Chiroptera; family Mormoopidae; genus Pteronotus; species Pteronotus mesoamericanus. The sequence continues at coordinate 11,652,587 of NW_026555310.1, forward strand.
GAAATAAAGGAAAAAATAAGGAGAGAGAGAAAGAGAAGGCAGACATAAGATGGCAGAAAGTTGTTTAAGCTGAAAGAAGATAATTTATGTTCAATTTCTTGTTCACTTTTTTAAGGAAACTTTCTTATCTCAGGACTCAGGTCCCCTTACTATATAGACTCTCCTGCTATATTTATCCCAGGACCACCCAGAAATGTTCCCTGCACATGGACTCAAGAACATACATGAAGCACTTGAACATACATACCGCATATCCATTTTTCAGCCATCGGATAGTAGGGATGGGCTTCCCTGTGGCCACACAAGGCCAATAGAGATCACTGCCTATATCCACCTCTGTGTCATTGATATGTTCTACCCATTCAGGAAATGCTAAAAAGTAAAGAACATTGCAAATATCAAATGTAATTCTCAATATTCATCATAATCTTGAGTATGAATACTACACTTAATTGACCTTTATTATATCATCTATTGTGTGTGCTGTAAAATCAATGTGAAAGCCATTGAAAGTGAATTTTTATAGGTCAGCAGGTAAATTTTATCCTATATTATTAAAGCATGAGTTAACTATAATTCAATTTATAATTATTTTTCTATTTGTGAGTCATATTATGTTAGACAGCTAATACTGGAATAGCAGAAAAATATTTTATATTCATAACATAAATCTTTTAAAATGACAAAGTTTTAAAGAATTATGTCTTAATTGATTATATCATTATCTCTTCCATTTTTTCGGATAAAGATCCATTTTTTTCCCACTCCTTCAGGTGTATACTATTTGTCTTTTGATGTAACTTTGGCTAGTATCCACTGTAACATGACTTGGGCACTTAAATGCACTTTAGATGTTAGTAACTGCATGCAGTCGCTATAAATGGTGAAATCTATACTTGAGAGAAATTGATCACAGTCTCGTCAGCAGATCTGATCTATTGAGAGCTTTAAAAAGTGCTAGAAATTTCCAAAAAGAAAATAATATTTCTAGAGAGCAAACAAAAAGAACAATCTGATAATCTTTTAAAGTACTTAAATAATCTAAACAGATGTAGGTAAAGAAATTAATGTAAAATAAAGATGTAAAATAAGATAGGAATCATAAGTAGAGAACAGTATTTAATTTTCTTTGAAAATAACTTTAATTATATTCATTTTATGACCAAGTTAATAAATATATCTTGTATAAAGTATTTAATGTGTATAAGTAACAAAGGACATAAAACATTTTTATGATCTCACTGAACTCCATCATCATTATGTATGTGTGTATATAGTTTTATACATATGTACTTTTATAGTACATATAATTTAGTATATTTTTCACTTATCATTCATTTTGCCTATAAATATGAAGGTAGTTTTTAAAATGAATATTGATAATATGTTATATTAATTGATAGATATTTTATTTTATATACAATCTTGGCAATACATAAACAGGAATATCAGCACTGTTCCTGCCTTGGCCTCACACAGGTGATGTAGAGATGTCACATTAAAAATAAAATAAGAATTAATCTTGATATATCCTATATATGATTTAATTATGTAACTTTCTGCTTGTCTGATTAGACCAAAAGATAAGACTTACCATGCCTCATTAGTAAAGGAGAAACAGCAGTTCTCTTATATTACCTCTTGTAAATACCCGCCCTATTGCCCTGGTTCTTCTAAGGGATTACATGTTAGACAGTTAAGAACTCTACTCTGCTGAGAACCTGGAGGGTAGATTTCTTAATGTGCTGAATTAAAACCAGTCTATAAGCTCTGGAAACCAGACAGTGGTAGCTATATTTTTTAAAAATATAAGAATTTTAAGCAGAATTTTTCTCTCTTCAGGAGGCCACCCATGTACACTTGGTATGTATCAAGTGAAATTTGTTGGAGCATTAGATATACAAGTCTGAAGGGCAGGGAAAGTGTCTGGGTCAGAGTTTTGTGACTGTAATAAAAAAAGAGATTCAAAGACTAACCCCTGATTGCTCCAATGTTAGAAGGTCCTGGAGTCAGGAGGAGGATGAGAGCGGTGTATGAGGACATTAACAAAGTGTGGATTCCACATGGAAAGCACAGAAAGTGAATCATGGAAGAGGGAGGAGTTGACTGTGGTAACTGTTATTGTTGGATCAGGAAAGATAAACTGAGAACTGAGCAACAGCTTTAGCAAATGGATGTCATCAGTGATCATAAGAATGAAGGCTTTAGCGGAGAAGTGGAGATGAGGATCAAGTCAGAGTACATTTAACAGAGAAAAAAATAGAGACACCATTTTTAGAGATTATAGACAAATCTGTCAAAATTTTTATTATTGTTTTTAGGGGAAACAAGGAGAAGAAAATGGAGCAGTAAGTGAAGATTTTAAAAAGGAAGAAACAGAGGCACTCTACACTGATAGGAATGATCTAATAAGGAGAAAAATTGCATATGCTGTACAGAGGGGGTCCTTCGGGGACAATAACATTAAGTAAATTAAAGGGTAGAATCTAGTACACAAATAGAGGTGTTGGTCTCAGGTAACAACTGAATTTGTAGTAATAAGGGATATGGGCAGAGATGCAGGTATTAGGTAGATGTGGGGTGGGAGAATATGAAGGTTGTAATTACATTACCTCCATTTGCTCTGCAAAATAGGAAGCCAAGTTATCAACTGAGAGCAAGGATGGAGAAGGAGGTGTTACAGGTTTGAAGGAAATCACGAAAGCATGAAATGTTCACCTAAGAGTGGGAGAGTAAGTGGACTTGGGGAAAGGTAGTATAATTGCCAGGTAACAGTACGGGTTCACTAAAAGTCAATGATGAATTATTTAAAATGAATTAATCAGCATAGTAATGTTTATCTCAAGTCCTACTCAAGTTCCTGTGTTCAGGCACTGAGAGGCAAAGAGCTAGATTTTTCCAGAGTTAGCCTTTGCAAAGGTAGTAAGACAAGTAGAGAAATGAGTGAGCCGAAAGTGTTTATAAGAGAATGATGTTTTATATGTGTACACACACACACACACACACACACACACACACACACGTATATATAATCTCAACGTTTTTAAATTAATTATTATATACTAGTTTTTCAAGTATGGAAATGGCTATATAGAATATTAATGAAATTTATAAAACATTAAGACAACATATCTACCTTGAACATATATCCTTGCCTGGTGTCTATCCTTTCCTCTGATGTTCTCAGCCTCACATTCATACGTGCCTTCATCTTCCAGCTGAATGTTGAAGATCTTGAGCACTGCCCCGGAGGAGCTGATCTCGGCGGTGCTCGGCATCGGCTCCAGGACCTTCCTCCACCGGATATCAGGAACAGGACTTAAAACAGGAGATGGAAGAGCTAAGGGTCCACAATGCTTAGGGAGCCATCTTTTGTTTATGTTTATAGCTAAACATTTACATCATTGATTTCCAAAAGCAGCACAAAAATTAATGCATTTTTATATACCTGAATGAAACATGTTACTTACTTGCCAAGAGCAAAACACTCTAAAGTCACATTTTGGCCCATCAATGCATATATGTCCTTGAACTGAACTACAATATCAGCAGGATATGGTTTTGTTGTTCCTAATATTAAGAAAAGCAAAAAACATCAATGAATAAGCAGATTTTTTAAACACTGAATTTTTTTAATAGGATTAGAATTGATTCAATATAGATGGCTTTTCTCTGTATAGGTCTTGAAAAATATCATGCCACAATGTATGGATTTACTTGTTTAAGCATATTATGTATAAAGTGGTTTTGTATAAATTTTATCAAGAATTTTCAATCATATTGCCTCATTTTGACAGCTGTGTAAATAAATCTGATTAACTCACTAAAAAAAAATTGATGAAGTCTTGAAGGAGTACCAAACATATCTATAAAACATTGTGCCAGCTGCTGTATGGGACTTAGGAAGAAAAAGAAAGAGGAACGAAAATGAAGGAGAAGAGAAAAAGGAAGAAAGGAAAGAAGAGAGAAAAAAGGAGAAAAAAGTGTCCATTGAGAATAAGACAAAGGGGAAATAATTTGAAAATAGGGAAGGATAGAATGAAAAAAGAAAAGTGCCTATTTATACTTAACTGTGCTCATCAATATAGTTACTTTATTTAATTTATGTACCATAATAATCCTAAAAGATGTATAATTCTCTTACGGGGAAGAAATAGGCTCAGAAAGGCTAAATACATTTTTTAATATCACATGAGAGTGTGTACTTTCTACTATATAATGTTAAGGAGACAAAGATATACACAATGACCTGAAATGTAAGCCAAAATGAAAATAAGTGATCTAAAAAAGTAACAGCCACGGAAGATTATTGGAACTACAGCAAGTAACTATGAAAATTTCAGGTAAGAAAGGCATTTGAACTGCACTAGTCCAGGTTGAGGAAATAGCATATTACAACGAATTTTCAGGCATGTGTAAGAATTTTTTTTAAAGTCCAGCAATTTATATGATGTTGAAGTATACGTATTTGAAGATGAGCTTGAACCTACCAACTCAAAGGCTTGTAACTGTGTTACTAAGTTTTTTAAAACTAATTTCCTCATAGGTAACTACCAGTGGCTTTTGGTATGAGAGGTAATGTGAATCTTACCTTTGGTTTAGATAGCAGACCTTGTTGGCAGTTTTAAAGGATGGTGCATGGAGAAGAAAAATACAGAGTGAAGTCAGAGGTCTAAGGGAGATTGTTTCATAAATTCAGAAAAAAACAGATGAAGGTCTGAACTGGGACAGTCACAGTGAGAACAGAAAGGGTAGAACAGATCCAAGTTATGTTTTAGAGGCAGAATCAAGAGGACTGCCTATTGGATCAATGTTTTCTCAAGGTGGAGACTGAACTGCCCCATCATCAGAATCACATGGGATGCTGGTTGATACTGCGGATTCCTGGGTAACAGCCCAGGCCTGTTGGACCAGCATCTCTGGATTCCACATTTTCCTCAGACTTCCCAAGTGGTTCTGTACTAATTGAGAACCACTGAATTCACTGTCCTCAAGATGAGAGGAGGAAAGGAGTCGATTAAAAATGCTCCCCTGAGGTAGTGGAAATATAGTGAGATTGCTAAATGAGATAAAAACACCACAGAGGTTTAGAGGAAAGACAGGTGTGTTTGGAAGACTTTTTTTTCCCCCTAAACGTCTGAGAACCTACTGTGTGAAAATGCTGGGAGGTAAGGAATAAAAGACTCTAAACACAGGGGAACTTTTGGAAATGTAAATTGAGAGCCAACTGCATGGGGCGACTGTTGAAAGTTGTAAATAAGTAAGAATGTCTAGAAAAAAGATTAAATGAAAGACAAGAAAGAGGAAGATCTGGTGAAGGGTACTGCATGCATAGAATTTGTCAGGGAGGCAAGTGGGAGATGAAGAAAGAAAGGAGTCAGGGAAATTAGGCAAAGAAGGGAGAGTTCAAGAGAGACTGAAGCGACCAACTGTCATAGTTCATATAGAATCAGACTGAAAATCAAGCTTCCTTTGGATTTAGCAAATAAAAAGTTGTTTAGATTACTCAAGATTGTTTGCAATGAATACAAAAGACTCTGTGGAAGGAAAAGAATGGAGGAGAGTTTAAAGATGCAGGAAATAAATTAAATGACATAGCAAAACCCCTAAAGTCAAATGGGATATGAATCAGGACAATTGGAGGAATTAGCTTAGACAGGAGGAGAAATACTTCTCCCACCAAGTTAAAAAGTAAGAAATAAATAGAAACTAAATTTCTGGGGAAGAGTAAGAAAGAAAATTAAAGAAGTTTGTATTTCATGGCTTTTTTTAACTCTGTGAAGTAGTGTGTGGGAGTATCTACTATGGGAGGAAAAAAAGGAGTTCTATAGAAAGCAACTTCATAGAGGGATCATATCATAAATTCCTAACTGGGCAGGTCATGTGGATAGTCAAGCTTCAGACCTAAAACTTCTTTAGTGAGAGGTTTTTAAGCCAGCACTATCCATCCTTCTAGTGCATTTAAGTTAACACCCCTTTGAGATGTCAAAAGTAATAGCCCTTAACCACCCTTAAGAATGCAAATAATCTCTTTATCCTGCAATCCAGCCTGCCTTGCTTCCTCCCACCTTCCTCTAATTTTATGTTCCCTCCTTAATCTCAAATGCATAAAAGAAACTTCAAAACTGTTATTTTCTAGAGCATTTTGTAACAGGGCACAGCCAGGACCTCCGCAAAGGGTATTTATAATGGGGTCCAGAGATTGGGGTGCCCAAGAAAAATACATTCTCTCTGCCCCAGGGCAGGCTGCCATGAGGATGGGAGCCTTGAGCAGGGCCATTGAGAGTCAGTTTGCATGTCAAAAACAGGATAGCTTCATTCCTCCTATGCCAAGAGGGTTATTTTGCATATCACCAAGGCTAATCAGAAAGGTTTCAAAGACTTAATACAGAATGTAACTGGGAGAGAAAGAGGAGAGACAGGGTCCTACAGGAGAGATGGAGGGACACCGACTCTGGGGAAGACCACGTGGGAAGAAAGAGGGGAGAAAGGACTCTTGCTAGTGGGCCATGAGAAGGTGCCACATGGTTAAGGATTAAGAGCTGGAGATCGCGCGGTGATGCAGTGGATGGTGCTGAGACCCAGGAGAGGCCTGACTAGCCGAGCCCTGACTTCTGTTCTTTTTCTTCTGAAGCACGGTACCCCTGACTGGCCTGACTGGCCTAACTGGGCAAAGGGGGGCAGGCAGGATGGTGTGTGTGCTGGTGGTTGTTTTGAAGGGATTTTGATGTTTAAAACAACCATCAAATGAAGGTTTGTTTTATACAGGTTTGATTAATGGCTGAATGTATTTTGAATAAATAGTTCCTTTCCTTTTCACCAAACTCTGCCATTCAGAGTCATAATTCCAAAGGCGGTGGGCAAAGGACCCACAACCGAGGGGTCCTGGGGAAGGAGGGTGTCACTGTTTTGGTAATAGCATCTGCCCCCCCTCCCCCGCTGCCACCTCAGGTCCTTTTGTTCCGTAACAATTTGAGATCTTGCCCCCAGCGTATATAGTCAGTTTGGCTCAAATAAATTGTTACAGAAATTTTCTACAGGTTTGGACATTTCTTATATCAACACTACTAAGATTGAATACCAACAGCATGACCATTGTCTTGAGGAGAGTAATAAAAATGGAATCTCAGTGGTATGATGACAATTTCCCCATTATCATACCCTGCTTAAGGGTAGAGGCAGAAAACAAACCTAAATTTGTCAACAAAGAAATTAGTAAATCTTCAGAAGCTTAAACTCAGTGATTTGAATGTAGCAGAATGACTGAGACAAAAACAACGTGAAGTAAGCAAATATATCGCAATCTGATTTTCTTAAGAGGTGGTATATTTAAAAAAAGAAAGTAGTTTAATTGTAGCCTGGGAAAAAGACAGTCAAGTACGTCAATGGTTATAGTGTTTGGTGTCACAGTATAATACATATTTCCTTATATCAGAAAGGCAATCCCTATATTGATTTGTTTCATGTAAATAGTTCCCTAAGAATATCAGATTAATCCACCTGCTTTTCTGTAATAATATAGTTTTTAATCTAATTATTTGTTCTCTTTCATGAACTTAAGAAGTGGGAATGGCCATGAAAATAAGCAGATGCCAATGATTCCCCTCATAATTAATCAATTAATTCCCCTTGCAACTCATTAATTTGGTCCAGAACTCGTGACTAATGGCAAAACTGAGGAGTACTGAATGATGAAGCATTTTATTTTGTGGGGTGGCATCATGACTGGATTCAAGTTCTAGCAAGTGCAACGAGTTCCGAGCAAGTGCTGAAACATTTTTTTCTCATCAAAATGCAGAGTACAGTGTCAGACAAGTTCTGAAGCCAAGGAGTACCAAGGTGTACGTCTGTCCTGGTATTTGGCTAATGAATCAGTCCTTTGTATTCCCTGAACTAGACGCAACCAGTCCAGGCTTTGCCATCTAAGGGTACTTTTGTGTACAAATCACCTCTATTGAAAAAGCAAGGAAGAATCCATACAGTCAAAGTGTACATCCTCTACCTGCCTTGACTGAGCAGACAATTCATCTCCCCACAGGACATTCCTTTATTACTGCAGGGATTCCATAAGCAGATAACCTTGCAGAAACAATATAACAGACAAAATACTTACGTTCAGGTAGTGGAATGAGTGGGATAAATTTGCTGAATACACTCTTCGTAATAGAAGGACTGGATACAAAGCAGGAATAATTGCCTTTGTCTGACGCTTCAACATTGGCAATGTAGAGATTGCCATTCGTCTGAGACACAAATCTCCGTTTATCCATTGTGATAAATACAGGGAATTCATTTAGAAGCCAGCGGTAGCTAAGATCATCTACGAAAAAGAAAAAACAAAACATTGTCTACTAAATACTAAGCTCTTCTCCAAAAGCAAAGACTTTGTTTTCTAGTAATAAGCTAGCCCATCATCTAAGCTAGGCTGTCATAGAACATATGTTGGAAGGAGGCCAAGACAAACAATGTCAATTTTCTAAAAGCTACTATAGTTTGAGTGAATATAAGCATGGTGCTAAGCAATTATATTTCTCTCATTTTATGGATGACTAATATTCTTTTTTCCACTGATGAATTAATGCAACTCAGAGACATTAAATGTCTTGCTTAGAAATTGCATGACTGTTAAATAGAACTGGGATTTTAGAATCCAGGTCTGATCATTCAAAGCCCATGACCCATTTTCCTTACTGCATTTTAAAAATAAAATCAATATCACTAACCATACTGTGGCTTTATATTTTTTTTGTTTTCTTATTTTAAATTATATATTTAGACATGAGGTTATTTAACCTCTTCTGACCATATTAAAAGTAAAAAACCACACAAACAGAAAAATGCATGCTACCAGCTTTCTTAAATATTAGGAAGTCTAACACATGGTAACTCAACCACAGAAAATTCGTTTGGCTGAACATACTGTCTCATGTGGCCAAAAGTTGAATTTCCTCATTAATTTGCTGTTTTTCACAGTTTTCTATTCCATCGCCCCTTCCTGCTTTGAGGAATCACCCCCCAGGAGTCACGCACAGTTGTAATGCACAAGAGGGAACTGTGGGCATCACGCACTTCTCAGTCCAAAATGCTGGTTTCTTAAAACACCATGACCTCACAAAGACAACTGCCACGAGGACGACTGTGAGAGGGGTCGCTTATGTCAAGTTCGATAGCTCTTTAGATGTGAAATGGTAGAAGGTCAAGATCTTTAAAACATAAAATAATTATGACATACTACCCTTTTGCGTTGAGTTCAGGTGGCAGGTAAAGCTGTCAAAGGAAAGATAGCTGACTATGAAATACTACAAAGATTCCTTGGAAGTAATAATCCAAGGTAGTCCATTTACCTTAGCTTTGTAATTTGCTCCAGCAATTTACAATATCAGTGAAGTAAATGAAGGTGATTATATTATTCTTGTTTTAATCTTAACTTTTTAATGATAGAAGCAGTGTATTTGTATTATCAAAATAAAGAGAAAATACAGATAACAGTAAAAGAGAAAGCATATTAATTACACTATCATAATTCTCTAACTTAGAGTACTTGTTAGCATATATCTTTTTAGATATTTATATCTGGGAATAGTTCTATTACTTTAATAGTTATACTTACTCTGATTTAGGGACAGAAGAATCGAGATAGAAACTTACGGGACAGCTTAAGTTTCTAAAATTGGATTCTTGGAATTGGGCAAGAAATAATGCCATATAATCTTTGCTCTAAAATGGCATATATAGTAAATTGTAAAACACAGTGTTAATATGAGGGTTAACCCAAAAACCCAGAATTATCTTCTGGAGGGCAGGCTTCTTATAGTACAGATTTCCCCCACTAGGTGAGTATTCTAAAACCCATCTGTATCAGTGTACCAGCTGGTGTTGTTGTGAGAAGCTATGTTCAGCTTCAGTGAATTTTTTTGAAGATTCTTTCAACACATTTGCCCATTTCATGATGGGTGATTTATGAGCGCACCTACCCACCCTGCACTGAGTGTTCAGCAGTTTTTGACCAAGGCATGACTCCAGGGTCTCACCCTCCCTGTTCATCCAGTCTCACCCTGTGTGACTTTTCCTATTCCCCAAGATGAAAAAAGTCCTCAAAGAGAAATGGTTTGCCAATGTGAAACAAAAAATGGCAGAAACACTAAATGATATCAAAATTGATGAGTTCAAAAACTGACTTGAGTGGTGGAGAAAAAGTCTCCATGCATCAAATGCATTGAGTACTGCATCAAATGGAGAGTACTTTGAAGGTGACTGAAGTTTAAACATGTAAGAATAAATACATATTTTTAATAAATAAATTCCATTTTTTGAGGGGGTCCTCCCTTACATGTCTGATTTTTGAAATAATTTTTTCTTTTATTCTCACTTAAAAACAAAACTCATTATTTTTGTTACAATTAAATCCCCCCAAAATCAAGAAAGTCATAAGTATAGATTTTTTTACAGAAATTATTTTTTTTCAGAAACAATGTTTTCAAGATACCACATTCAAAATGCATTTGGAACAGTTTGGGTACTCCATAGTTATGTGAATATGGAGACCTGCATTTTAATTCTAGACTAAAACTTTTGTCAGGCTATCTAATCCTTCTATTATTTAGTTTCTCTAAAATATAAGACTTTTTTTGTGTGTGTTTCATTTCTAAGAGATGTGTGAAAAGAAATGAAATGTTTAAATTTTTAAACTTTTACGAGACAAAAGGTAGGTCAGGAAATTATTGTGATGATATCAGTATCAATGTGTCTTGGACAAATTAGCAATTGGTCTGGCTAATTTAATGCCTAATGGATTCTCCTCTTTACTTATTTAATACATACTAAGGACCTTCTATGTGCTGCTAAATAAAACAGATGTGGTCTTTCCCCTTGTGGGACTTGTAACATCAATACATGTAAATGTATCTAATAAAATTTAGCCTGCTCATAAGCCATTCCCCTGGACAAAATAATAATTGCACTATATTAGAAGGTATCATTTCTCATTAAAACAAAGGTAGACATTGCTGTTGCCATTTTCAAACAGGGCCATTGAGGTTTAGCCAGGTTAGTTGACTTGCCCAAATCCACACAACTATAGGGAAGCAGACAGAAGTGACTCGCTAACCTCCCTGTCCAGGCCACCACTACCAAAACTGTTCCAGGTTTGCTGTGACAGCTGCCTGGCCTCTCCAACTTAAGAATAAGGCTTATTTTTGGCAACCAAGAGCTAGGCTGACTGAGTTCTCACAGGGACTCGATGGATTATATTTTTATCTGTCTTCCCCTGACCCATGCAGATGTTAAAATTAATCATCTCTGAAAAAGCCAACACCTGTTTTATTCATAGCACTGTTGAATGGCTTAAATAATAAATTACCATAAAATTTATTTGCTCAGGAAGAGTAAGTGCCAACACTGGTTTCAGAAATGTTGCTTTTACTGACCAATGTCTGAAATTTCTTTCCTATATTCCATATCGCAGGAGAAATTTGTTTGGGGACACTACAGGACATTTAGCTAGATTCATTGCATTATTTTGCAATACTTTGCTTATCTAACCTTGCTAAATAATCTGTAGTCCTTCTTGAAATACATCTGAAGTACTTTAGTGTTCCATGGGAGAACAGTTTACAAACTTCCTAGAAGAAGAAGTTTATGCTTTCTTTTTTAATTAAACTCAATAGAATAGAATTTACCTATGCCAATAAAATCACTGTAACTTCTAATTAGTGCTTTGATACCCATAGGAAACTAAACATTAAACTTGTTAGAAAGAAATGTAGACCAAGTTATACTGTGGCTCTTATGTTCTCCACTGTGCTCTCACATTCCTGTCGGCTGACTTTTTATTCTATTGGTTTCTTTTAAGATAATGTTCAAAATGCCAGGAGTTGTTTTCCCAAGCGCATACTTTCTCATTAATTTAAAAATTCACACCTATCTCTATTATTAGGTATTCTGTACTTTGTCAATAGTATCTACCCTTTGAATGATGAATGTTTGTCTTTATTCTTGCTCAATATACACATATATGATTTATATTTTGTGAGATGTGTTAACTCAGTTTATAATGGTTATACTGAAAGATAATCAGTCAGATATAAAGCACTATGTTTTCATTTTTCTAGGTTTGGGGAGTTTGAGAATCTCACACATGCATGAATTATTTATTGCCATTTAATAAAGCAAAATCTTAACAGGCAAATATACCTTTTAGTGAAATTGTAAATTCTACACATCCATCAATTAATGAACACATTTATTTACTTTTTCACTCCCTTGTTTTTTAAATATTTGTTGAACACTTATTCTCTGCTAGGTTACTGGACAATCAGTAGTATATCAAATGTTTTAAAATTAAATATACATTTGTAATGATACGGTTATATATAATTATTCTTGAAATAAGTAAACTAGCCCAAATCAGTTTTCCCCTTTGCAAGAAACAGTAGACCACCCAAATCCATAGAAAAATATAATGGTTGTGAAAGTTGAGACTTTGCTCCTGAATCTTTTTCCTGTGCATAAGTGAGAGAGACAACTTATACATTGTGAATAAATAATCTTTGATATAGTAAGATGTGCTTTATTTACTTTAATAATAAAAGGTTCAAATGTTAAATGTATTAAATATACTTGATTTACTTTCATATTAACCCAATAGAAATTATATGTATCTATTTTACAACTTTAAAATACTTTATCAATATTGAAACTCATAACAATCTCTGTGAAGTAGGTGACATGCGAATTATCATCAAATTCAAGTGAAGAAGTTGAGATGTAGATATGCCTAAGATGACTTGACTTAGTGAGAATCGAATCCAGCTTATCAGATCACCAACTAGAACAATAGAGCTTGACAAATATAAATAGTTACATAATAATATTCTTTGAAGTTCAGAACCAAAATTCAGGTTCCCTTCCACCTTTGGCCCCATGAAGTTCTAAATAACAAAACCTTAATATAACTGAATTAAGGAAGAAGGATTTATGGCATGGAGATAGTAAAATAGTATGCGTGCGTCCACACACACACACAATGTTTTTGGATTGAATATTCCTTATGTTTGAAGAGATCAAAATCTATTCAACACAAACCGAGGGAAGAAGATAAAGAGTGGTTTTTATTCTAGCCTGATTAACTTTGTTTCTTGAATTTATTTAAAAGACCAACTAAGTTCCTGGCTCCTTCACCCACTCACCCTTACCTGCTACCCATGCATGTAAAGGTATGTATCTTTATCAAGATGAGCAGATAATTAGCTCATTTGGCTAAAATATTTGAATCTTCTACCAAACCTTCGTTTTGCCTGTGAAATTCTTTATCCAGCACACTAGTTAAGATGCCACAGAGACTGAAAGCAAGACTTTTCTCAGGAAAATATCAAAGCCTGTTCTTTGGATGTTTTCTTCCCCCTTCTATCTATACTTAGGTAATCACATGCAGTCCTGTGGCTTTGAAAACAATTTATATAATGATGAATCATAAATTGACACTCCCAGCTCAAACAATGCCCCTGAGTACCACACTCATAGAGAACCGCTAACTGTTGGCAGCTCCGTTTGGAAGTTCACTCAGCATCTCACACTTAACATGTCCACACCTATTTCTCCATGTAATGGAGACTCCATTCTCCCTAGAGCTCATGACAAGAACTTTGATGCCATCCTTGATTCCTGGATTTCTCATATATCTTACATAAAATATACCAGCCAGTACTCTTGGCTTTTTTTTTTCCCAAAATATATCTTTAATTTTAACCACTTCTTCCCGCCTTCACCGCTATCCTCCTGGTCCGTCCTATGTTGCCTGTATTGTTGCAATGTCCCTTAGCTGGTCTAGTTTCACTTTCACCCTCCCTTGAGTCTTCTCTTAAAACAGGAGCCAGACTCATCTTTCTATAACTTAAACAATGCCATCCATGTCCCTCCTCTGCTCAAAGCCCTCCAATACAAATTGCAAAATAAAAGCCAATGAAATTGTTATGAATTATAGGGTCCTATGTGACAGAGCTCTTGTGTCTCTGATTTCATTCCTTACTACCCATTATCTTAATCACTCTGTTTCAGCCATTCTGGTTTACTTGTTCTTCCTCCACAGTCCCATTTCAAGTGTCTGGCATGTTTGTTCCCCATACATCTGCAATGTTAACTTCAATTCAAAATTTCCTTCTCAGTGATAGACTTTATGTAAATTCAGCCATCTACTCCATACTTCCTCTCCAACCTTCCCTGCATATTTTTTTTCCTTCCTGGAGCTTATTTATTAATATCTAACATGCTGTATTTTTTTTAACTATTCATCTCGTCTATGTCTGTCTCTCCCAGTAGAAGGTCTATGAGAGTTGGGGAGCTTTTCCTGTTTTGCTCAGTGAGGTATTGCTGTGGCATAAGCAGTACCCAATACAAAACAAGTGCTCACAAGAGATTTGTTGAGTGAATAAGTGATTGAGTGGAGCCCATCTTTCCAGTGTTGATGATGGTCAAATACAGTCATTGGCTATTTATGATCATTTACTTTGTAGAAAATGCTATAAAGAGGAAGAAGTTTTTTTCACATTTTTCACAATTCTTCCAAAAAATCTTCTCTCATTGAAAGGTTGTTACAACATTTTGAATCTATATATTCTTCCTATATTTATTAATTAGTCGTATAGTTATTAGATAATTACCAACATTTGGTATATAAATAATTAAAATTTATGCATAATTGTAATAGAGTATATATACCAGATTAATATGTTCTGCACAAAATGATTCATAACAGCCAATTATGATTCTCTGTGGAAATATTTAGAGTTAAAATTATGGCATAATAATAGACTTATAAAAATACAAAACAGTTTTTCAGTGTGAAAAATAGTATTTGTATTTTATTTAAAAAGATATTTGATAAATAAAAGAAGTGAAAATATATGAAGTGTTCATTTTTTAATTAGCACTTTGGTAGCTTTTATTTTAGTCATCTCAAATTACTGAAAACATGTATTCAAATACTGATTCTTGTAACAGATGACACTTAATTTATCACCTTTCTAAATTGAATGATTCTTTTTTGCAGATTGGTGCTCCTAATGAGATTAATATTTATTATGTATTTATCCTTTTTTTGTGTTTAATTACAGTTCACAGTATATTGTAGATGTTAAATTATTAATAAAATGATTTATTATATATCTCTCCTCAGTACTATTCTAATTCAGGAATAATATGAAGAAAATACATGATATTTTCTCCAGTGTAATAGGTATATTAATGGGAATGTAATCCAAAATATATATTATTTATAAAATGAAATGATCATAGATCTTTGGAATTAGAGCCAAGTGATTCGAGAGCCAAAGAAGAATCTATAACCGCTAGTACATGATACATTATTAGGTTAGGCAAATATTGAGTCTAATTTAATTAAAAGTGGACCATTATTGTTAAGAAAATAAAAACTTGCACATTTCACCCGATAGATTCTTACAGACACAGAGGGACTAAGGTTACCTGGAAAATGGTATGGAGGATCACAGAGAAGCACCATTCCTTTCCCTTCTTTCACTCTGACCTCAGGACGTTCCTCAGGTGGGAAGGGGTCAAGATCTAATTACGAAACAAGAAGGAATCATTCACTCTCTAGTAAATAGGAAGAGATAGTCATTAGAGTTTACCTCTCAGCTACTAATTCGCTTTGGATATGATTCTTCTCAGGTAATTCGTTGAAGCTTATCAAAGTCAATTCCTGGTTTTTACATGCTGGATTTACATCTACTACAGAAGAGTTCTGTGAAGAACTTAAGCTTTTGGATATTGGTAGCAGCCTATATAACTTTTCTGACAACGTGAAGATTACAGATATCCTCAATTTTTGCTTCACAGTTAGAAGAATCTCAATAAGGATATCTGCAAATACAAGGGGCATAGACAAAACCAGGCATCTGCCAAAGAAAGTAAGTAAAGAGGAATAACAAAGAAATGGACTCATTTGTATTTTCCTTCCTGAGGAAGGAATTTGGTGAAAGGCAGGATCCTAGTTTAACATGAAGGTCACTAGTCTCATGTTCCTTTTCAAATTGTGTTTTCCCCAATTCTCATTTCTTTTACTTCTTCCTCTGTATTTGGAACTTCCATTTTGTTTGGTTTCTCAATACTCTACCATTTGATTCTTCATTTGTTTTACTGGGGCTCAACTGTTCCTGTTCTGCCTCATCTCCTGTTCCTTATCTGTCATCAGTACACAACTTATAAAGCCTAATTGTTATTTCTTTCAATATATTTATATCATGAAAGTCGTTATCCTAATTGTTACCTTTTTCCAGAGAACACGGAATGTCTAAATTCCTAATGCCTCACTTGAATGCCATTCCTATCCTCAAATAATTAGCTGACATTTCAACATGGGTAACTTATGTTACCTTAACCTCTGAATGTGAAGCAACTGTTTAAATGCTTCCAACCAACCTTGAAATTGGTTTTATTTTCTCCCATCCCATTTTTCAGGAGAACAGAATATTTCTGCCCTTTAACCAGATTTTAAAAGAACATATATGTACAAACCATGGGCACAGACAACAGGGTGGTGATGGCCAGAGCGATGGGGGTGAAGGGGCTGGAAGGAGGGGGTCAAAGGGGGAAAGATGGGGACATCTGCAATAGTGTCAACAATAAAAATAAGGAAAAAAATTATATATATATATATATTTAAGGTCTTCTTTCTTTCAGTGCAATGCACTCTGTCAATTAATGCTTCAAGGACTGTTGATTACTTACAGTCCTGCTAACACACCAATTTAATCTGATTGTGCTTCCTGACCCCGTTTCACTTCCTCCTGGTAATCACTGCCACATGGGTCCTCTTAAAATGTCATTTTCATCCTACAATCAATTTTGCAAAAGGATTTAAATGCTGACTTATAAAATCACATACTGCGGAACATCTAGTCCAACTCCTCTCCCAATGCACAATATTACTTCAGAACAACCTCTAACTTTTAGTTTAGCACAGTGTTTCTCAAAATGGTTTTCATTATTGCCACCGAGAGGAGAAATTTTATTTAATTTAAACTTAAAATCAATAATTTAATTAAATTATAATTTAATTTATCCCTAGTAAAAGAAATGAAATAATAAGGGATGAGATTTTTTTCAAGCAGGGTTGCATTTTGGAGAGCCCCAAACCATGATGCTGTAACATCCAGGATGGTGTCTCACCCTCAGGGACCAGCTTCCACTCCCTTCGGAGTGATATCACCCCATTGAGAGAACATTTTCATTGGCGCTAGTTTTAGAAACTTATTCAAGATCTTTCAGGATGTGGCCTTCGTTCATTTTCCAATGTTATCTTTCACTATTTCAAGTGCATTTATATTACCTCTCATGATGCTTTGCTCTCCTGAAATTTTTTCTCCACACAAGTAAGGCCCACTAATCATGTAAGACCCACCTCGTCTATGGAGACTTTCTCTCACTTTCCTTTCTTCCTGATTTCTCTTCTTGCTGAACTCTTATGATAACACCTAAGTTTTAAAGTTAAAATTACTTACACCCAAAGCTCAGAGTTGCTTCAGTGCTTCTGACCATCCCATAGTTATTTGATGCTAAACAGTAGTATACTCCGGCATCTTTCTGTTTGTCAGGGTTGTTGATAACAAGGTTTCCTCCTACCATACTGTACCGATCACTTGTCAGATCAACATCCCCATTATTCATTCTCCACCTATGAGAAAAAGAAGCAAATGTCATTCAAAGGTCACTGTGACCTTCGAACTTGGCTAACATCACTCTAAAGTAATACGGAGGCAGCTCATTGTGAATTCAGACAATTAAATAGATGACTCAGTGTGGCATTTCTTCACACCCTATAATTGCATATTCGGGGCTCATGATTTATAATTCAGTTCAGGCACAGAAAGGTTCAAGTGCATGAAATATTTCCT
Source organism: Pteronotus mesoamericanus (assembly GCF_021234165.1). Classification (NCBI taxonomy): domain Eukaryota; kingdom Metazoa; phylum Chordata; class Mammalia; order Chiroptera; family Mormoopidae; genus Pteronotus; species Pteronotus mesoamericanus. The sequence goes on from NW_026555310.1 coordinate 11,670,496, forward strand.
CTTTTTCATGAAGTATCCCAAAGGACAAATATTTTATTGAACTTTCTAGATAAATTGGTTTCTTAGCTGATATACATGGTTAATAAATGATACCCATCTATGCACTAGGTTGATATATGCATACACAGGCATGGAATTTAACATATTAAAAGCATTACTCTAACAGATATATAATATAAAATGTCAATATTTGGTTTTAATATCAAAGTAACTTTTAATAAAACAAACTAATTGAAATCAGAGTTTTCTTAGTAAATAGTGAATTCTGACCATAGCAGTGGATGACACAATTTGAAAATGATAAAAGTCAATTGAGTTTTGGTTTCCAAGCCACAAATATAATATTGCAGACACATTTATGGGGATTGTGTTATAAATAAACTGAGTAGAAACAGGAATTCAACTTAGTGAGACGATAAGGAGAATGCACATGAAACGTAGTTTTCAGTTAAGCTGACCACCTGCTTAATTTTATAAGCCTCTGTATCAGCGTTTATTTTATCCTTAAGGTCCTCGGTCTCCCACAAGGTTGTAAGACAAGAGCCATTGCCAGACAGCAAGTGGGCTGTGGCTGCAGTGCCACACATTAGCGTCAGAATCTTGCCAAAAAGGCCTAATGATTTTTAGAATATCTATTAATAAATCAAATATTTGGAACATTTTGAGTTTTAACTTTTTACACTGTAGGAGGTAATTTCAAAGCAAATACCTTGCTTTGCATTTAAAAAAACGACCAACTGCAACCCAGTGAAAGCACCACCTTCTGCCCCGTTGGTGTCACAGCTGTCCCTGCTCCAACCACCCAATGTCAACCTGCTTAGCATTTGCCAAGGCGATGGGTTTCCCTGGTGGGCAGTTCCAGTTGTTATGTTTCCCCCACCAAATATGTTGCTTTTAAAATTTAGTTTATTGACTTAGCTTTTTCCCAGTGGCACTGACTGTGCCTTTAATGTCATATAATGATTAAGTTTTGCTGTGTTTGCATAAGTTCACCAGTCTATTTAATTTTCAGAAACACCCACGACATTGTTGTAATTCCTTTCACAAATGTTAAACGCAATTTTATTGGGGTCCTCGATATTTTGGGGGGACAAGGAAAGGTAATGAAAGCCCTAAGGTTTATAAGTGGAATGAAAGTTCCCCAGTGTTTCTTTCAAGATGTTTCTGTGAATAACAAATTACCACAGAACATGCAACAAATATAATACTATGTGAATGACAAACTGCATGATTACCAAGCTGAGTATGCTTGCCTCAAATATTAAGTACACTTTTAAAACTTCAAGTGTTTTTTTTCCACCAGATGAACTGAATTTTTAGCTATTTTTTCCTTATTTGCTGTCAATGGAAGACACAACTTTCATAACAAAATGAAACACCTAGCTCTCCGCTCTAGCTCTCTACATTAATGTGCCGATAGTTAGGCCACACTTGCCCTGGCAACTTCTGTGCTGTGCAACCTGTGAGAGGGAGCTGGAGATGTATTTGCCAAGTGAAGTTTGGCTTCTTATTTTTGTTTTAAGTTTTGGTAAGAACACTTAACGGGACTGGAGAGAGGGAGAAATAGGGAGTTGCTTCACGATGTGTATAAAATTGTAGTTATGCAAAGTTTTGTGTCTTGCTGCCTCTGTGGGGGGTGAGGGAGGTGTGGGGGGGCAAGGGGCAAGGGGAAGCACATATTTCTAGATTACTGTCTGTGACAGCCCTTCTGTTTTGTTGACATCTTTTCAGCCTGGAGGTTGATTTGCTAAAGTTCCACAAATGAATGTCAAGGACAGAAAGTCACAGAATAAGCATCACAGATATAGCTTTTGAGATGTTATCAACCTATCTAGAAAGACGCATACTAGAAAATTGCATGTTTCTTTGAAAGTCATAAAACCTGTGTTTCAGTCCTGGGTCTGTGATTTACTCACTCTGAAGAAAATCTGTTTACTTATTCAGGGCTCCGCTTCCTCTTCTGTAAAATTACATGCTTAGATTAGATCTCCCCTAGAGCCCCTACTGGTTATACTACACCATGCCCATAAACTCCCATTATGCATAGCTTAAGGGTAGAAATAAGTCTACCCCACCAAATATATTCAAAACAGATGTGTTATTTATAATTTATAAAATATCTACTTATATTGCGCTCCCATGCGTGAAAATGAACAATAAAAATAATTTCAAAGGGGTAGTGATGTTGTTCCTAAATTCCTGAATTTTAAGAATAACTTTGAAATTATAGCCAGAGGCAAGATAAAATGAGTTCAATTAGAATTAAATGGGGAAAGTGGTATTCTCTTTGATAACAAATTTTTATAATAATAGAAAGTCATTTTTATATCCAGAAAAAAATCTACTATTAAAATCAGCCTTGTTTAATGACAACCTTCAATTAAGCCAGGTGACATTAACATACTAGATCCTCAATTTCTCCATCAATCACTTACTTGGTCTTCATGGAACCATTCCGTAGGTGAAATTCAAATCTATTGGTATTTGGTTAATTTTTAAATCTTATTCTTTGCATCAGGCTAGAAACTGTTAACATAATTTTCTGAACCATCTGAAGTAAGAAAACTCGCTGTTATGTTTTTAAAAGTTATTTTTGATATCATTAATAGGTCCTTCCCCCAAAATAAAAAAAGTGTTTATATAGGTTGTCCAGTCGGTAGAGACATTTAAGAAATTTGCTGTGTTGTCTGAAATATAGATTAGAGACTACTGAAAAACATGTTGCTTTCTAGAATTACTTACGCAAGCACTTGAAATGTAGTTAACATAGAAATATTATCCACCATCTGTAGGTATAAGTTATCTAGGCCAATACAGGCAAGAGCATTTTATCCTCAGTTCTCCATGAGGTGCACATAACCTTTTCTTGTATGTTTAGCATGATCTCTATTACACACTCTTAAATTGATAATATCAAATGGCACTGGTATTATCTTTGCAGAAAATAGTACGTGAATTATTTGCATATATTTAAGAAAAGTACTACCTATTTATGCATTAAACAACTTCAAAAAATAACTTTTATGCCAATATTTTTATTATGTCCCTGGACTTTGTAAAAACATTGTGTTATAGCTTTCTCTGCTAGTACAGGGTCATCTGCAATCTTTAGTTCACCACTTTATTCTGAAAAAAAGAAGTGGAGTACATTACTTGTAAACGGGGAAGGGGCTGGCTCGTGCCCTACAGTTCAGTGAAACTTTTCCTTCTGGCGATTCTTCTGGATAAATGGTATTAATTGGTTGCTCTTCAAAAATTGGTCCAAATCCTTTGTCTTCCTCAGAAACTGTAAGAAAAATAGAAGTATTTTACCTTGTGTTAGTTTATAAGTAAAACAAATAAACATACATTAATGGAAACATGTTTCTTAATGGAAACATTAAGAAAGTTTTTGGGAAAAAAGTCAGTAACACTGAATTTTAATTTTTATTCAAATGAAATACTATTTACCTCCATAATCCTGAGGAAAATATTTAGTTTTTTTATTTAAAATTCTTTTCTGCCCACCCCTCATTTCTGCCAAAGCACTCAGTGTTGCCATGTTTACCTCAAACAAGTCATATTTTTATGCCTCTGAGCCTTTGCACATGGTTTTCTTCTTTCTAGAACCACCATCTCACTTTCCTTTTCCTATCAACATTTGTACAGCCCTTTATGACTTAACCTCAGAGTTAGTTCCTTCAGGAAACAACACCTCACCCATCCTAGATTCAGTTGGTTCTCATTTGTGTTCTTATAGTTCTCTGTTCAGTTTATGGTACTTAACACACTCATTGTGTGATTCCCGATGCAACTTTCTGTTCCATTAGATAGCAAATACTTGAGGACAGGTGATTATGGCTATAATCTCAGGTTAATACTATTCTTAGCTAACTGTCTAGCAGCCTGCAACAAAATAGGTGCTTAACGATTTTTGAAAAGCAGAATGAATGAATTTCTAGATGTTCTGGTGAAATGATGTCCTGGGTCAGTTCTTGTTTGTGGGTGTGTGTGTTTGTTTTTGTTTGTTTTTCTCAACATGTGACCAGCACTAGTACTCATCAATATCTAGAACAATCAAATTTGCATGAATATGGGGACTAGCCAACTGGTTTAAAATCTATCACAAAAATATACACATTAGAGAGCAGTTGTTCCTGACAGCGAACCCTCTCTGGACAGGAAGAGGGACAGACACCTCGCAGGCAGATGAGGAGAGAATCGCTCCATGCCTTTCACATGACACCATTTACAGAGCCACATGTCCCGAATGAATTCATGCTGATGTCTACAGCTAGGAAGCAGGAATATGCTTACACAGGAGCACTGTAATGCCTTTGCTAGACCAAAGCTATTGTTCACTTCTCCAGTTTATTTTTAATAGAGAGTTTAAAGCTAATGTCACAGAGACATTTTGTCTCCGCTAACATCAACCTTGAGGATGAGAGCTTCGTTTCAGTTTCCCTTAACATGTAGTTTAATATGTCATTTAACCTTGCCTTAGTAGTGCTTAACAATGCTTCTCCAAATCTCAGTTTTACTCCTCATAAAATAGGAATAATAATAAAATTTACCTCATTAGGTTATTGTAATAATTGTTTTGAGACACTGTATGTAGGACAGTAGTCCGCCTGACTTATAGTCAGCAACTAATGCTATTTTTCTTCCAAATCCTCTGTTGGATTTGGACCAATTTTTGAGAAGAAAAGCACTTGTCATTTCTTCTCAATGACAAGTGCTTTTCACAAATTATATGTATATTTCTGAATATTCTACTTCTATTTGCAATTTATAGGAACAATTAAACATTTAAGGGATAAAAATATGAAGCTAATTTCCAACATAATATTAAATTTATTTTCCATGTTAAGAAATATTACATTTAAGATATTTCCCTTTCCCTCTTTTCTAAATCAAAAAACAAAACAGGACATACTTTATATTGCATTACTGCATCTGGTATAAGTATTACTTTATAAATATATGTCCCTTATTTTTCTAAAATTTTCATGCCTGATGAAAATAATGCATTCTATTAAGTGAGTTAGCAATTATTCTAAACACTTTATTTTGAGAACATGTTTGATCACTTGAAAGATAAATTACTCAGTCAAAACAAGCATTTGAATTGCATTGGCATGCTCAGGGTAAACCTCTGCACATAGACTTCATAGCTTCCGTAGAGTATCCGAAATCATCACTCTGTTAGCTCAACTAGGGGGCTAAGATGAAGGGAAACAACTTTCAGGGAGACCACAACACAAGGCTTGGAAAAGGATCCATTAACACCAACATATTCTCCACCAACAAAAAATTAAGTCATTTAATGATTTTTTTCTGGAGTCATGGAAAAATTAGACGGCAGATAATAAATTATAATGCTTTGGAAGTATTACAGGGTTAAGAAACACATGAAATAAGAAACAAATAGGTATCGTGTTTTAAACATATGTTATTTTTAAAATATATACCCTTTTTTGTAGTACATAACTCTTCTTTAAAGAACAAGACTCTAAGTGACTTTTCTCAAGCTAATTGAAGATGACACTTAAAATCACACTTTCTTTTGAACTGCTCTTAATGCGAATTCATTTATTTTCTACAAAATGGTTGTAATATATTGCAGAAGTAAGGTTATTTCTTAAATTTGAATAAAAAGCTTAACAAGAAAGAAAGAAATCATATATGGATATTTGTTGTCAAATTTACAAAAGCAAGTGAGATGCAAAAGCTGCAGCTTTTTTTCTATCCATTTTCTGTTTCACAAGCATTATAATCAGTTAGTTGTAGGCTCTAAAATGGAATTACTGTACTTTGCCTGGGCAGAAGTGGTCCACTCTCATCTCGCTATTTTGTGTCTTTTTGGAAAGTATAATTATGCTTGAAAGTTATTTTTTATTCATTTTATATTCATTTTGAAACAATTTTATTTTTCATTCTGTAATACGTTACCTCAATCTGTTAGTTATCAAACATACTTTTACATAAGTATATTTATTATAAGAGGCGTCTCAGGAAAAATCTATTAGAAAAAAAGCAATGGTGACAAAATTTAAACAGAGTCTAATATTGGAATTTTTAGTGTTTACAACGTTATAAAGTGGTTATGGCCTGGGTAGTATTACAATCTCTCTTGAAACACAGTGACTATTTAAACTCTCTCAATGCACCCTCCTTCCAGGCAGAACAGCCTCTCACCTTCACTGTCAGCTTTCCCCCACTGATAAGCGCAAAGGAGGAAATTTAGGGCCTGGGATTGAAAGACTCTGGTACCCCAACCTTTTAGGATCATGGATACTAGGCAAACTGCAGGAATTTACAAAAATAAAAATGAAAAGGGGCTGGTCTCAAGAACATGCAGTAATCAATTATTAGGACAAAACTAGGGCCAGGTTAGCAGAAATGTGACATGCACAATTGTTTTTTTTTTTTTTGGCATGGCTTTGCCTGCCCAAGGGGAGCCTATTGAATTTCTTGATAGCAACTATGCATTTTGTATCACTATCTGGGTACCGTCTCACACGTACCATATGTCTGCCTATGTTTGCTGTCACAAACTAAGGAACGTCTGAGGACACAGAAGCTGGAAGAGGCGAGGAAGGGTTGCCTTCCCACCCAGCTCTCAGAGGGAGCACCGCCAGACCACCCTCGGATTTTGAACTCTCAGCCTCCAGAGCTATGAGCCCAGTTTTTGTTTTCCTAAGCCACCCAATTTGTGGTTAGCCGGCCCAGGAAACTAATACATGTACTATACTTATTATAGAAATAGTATAAATACTACTTAAAATTAATAACACACGGCTAAACGTCAATGAACTGGCCTTTCCCAAATTAATGTATCAATTATATCCTTTTTAAATCTAATTCATTTAACATCCTGCAGAACAAGTGTTCTTTAAAATACTGCCCTAACACAGCCCATATTTTCCCACCTCTGTACTTAGCATTTGTGCCACTTCCTCTAAGATTAGCTCCGTTTCTAACATTTGAAATATTTAACTACTACTTCCATCATTAAATACTCCTTAATTTCACAAAGCAGTTCTGCAACGTGCTTATTATATTTTTCTTATACATTTGTTACCTAACTTTCCTTATTCCTTGTTATATGGTAAGGTTCCTTAAGCCAGGTAACATATCTTACTGATCTTTATATAGCCTACATGGAGTGATACTCAATGTACACGACGGAAATGAAAATAGCTTTGGTGAGATTCAGGCTAAGACTTTTCTTTCTCTGAATGCTCATAGCCACCTGCAAGGGGAAGTTCTCTGCCCACTCTGGCATGAATGCCCTTGCGGCATCGTACAAGTTTTTGCAGTTGTTGCTCAGTGAGTCCTCCTGATTATTAACTCTCCTACCACTGAACGATGGCTTTAATAAACTACCAGTTGAACTATATTCATTGAGCAACTATTATGCCGTCACTATGCTAGAAGCTATTGTCACATTCTTTCTTTTTTACTTTTCAGTTCTCACAAGAATCCTGTGACTTTTACACATTGGAAAGTTGAGATTCATAAAAATTAAATGATTTGCACGAGATCATATAATGAGTGAAAACCAGGTTGCAAATGCATATTCAAGTTGGTCTTACTCTAGACTCTATTTTTTTCCACTGTATTATACTGCCTCTGTTTCTGGGAAGAACTATTCAGTGGTTGAAGTAGAGTCTAAATAAGGTTGCTAATTTTAGTCCATAATAACAAACAATGAATTTTGCAACATCTTTGGACTCCTAATTAAGCTGAATCTGACGTCCCAAGTTCATTACCTTTATTTAGCTCTCTCTTGCAGCAAAGCAGGAGGCTTTCAAAAATAAGTTATGGTTTTACTATATTTAAAATATTGTTTCAAAATTTAGTAACACAGGATTGTTACAAAGAATACAGGAGAAAAAAAATAGGCCACACTGAATATTTTCCACCTGCTGCAAACCTCTAAGACAATTATTTTTAACAGGTATGCCTTGGCACACTGGCGTGTCACAAGACTTTTTATAACATGCAATACCTGACTATTTAGTCAGGGGCCCTGGCCTTTTTTCCCCAAGATTGTGAAAAAAAAAAAAAAGATCACAGCCAACACAGTAAGAGTTGTATAATGTGAATGAATCAAAATTATGCCTATTTTTGTCAGATCAATAAAAATACATATTTTTGGTGTGCTGCAGAATTTGAGTAATTAGTTGATGTGTGCCATGAGACGAAAAAGCTGGAAATCGCTGCTCTACTGACATATTTGTTTATGTTGTAGCCTTTCATTAATTTTGTCAATCAAAGATGTTGCCTTCCAACTGCAGATTAACCATTTTACAAAATTTCCAAGTGATCTAACATTAACTTGTTTATAGAGTTAGTAACTTGAAGCAGAGATAAAATATGATTTGCGTGAGGAAAATAATTTTTAAAAGTTACCCTTTCATCAGCTTACCTCCATGGCCGTACCTTCTGTGCCATGTAAATTCTAAAAGCAGAAGGGAAAAAAAATTAATACCAAAGCAGCTCTTCATGTTGTGGTTTCAAACATTACTCAAATACTGAGATGCTAGTTAATGAATGAGATTATTGGCCCTTTACTATTAATGTTAAAGTATCATTATATATTTATAGATATTTTGCCTTTGCATTTTATAGTTGTAGCGCTAAAATTTATGGTTAACAAAATTAGTATGAATGTTTAGTTATAATAAGACTATTTTGTTTTAGTTAATTCATAAAAATAAGATTTAGTTATAATAATAGTTATAAAAATTTTCTTTATTATATTTGCATATATATACGCATGTGATTATATGCGTGTGTATAATTTCTGTAGTTATAGCAGTAAAATTCTTAAATACTGATGAAATTACTATATATTTTGGAATCTTAAGCCATCATAATAATTATTCCTCAAAATAAAATAACATTTTATTTCATTTATAATAAATAAGATACAATAGGATATCCACACTCATCATTAAGCAATCAATGGAGATTGATAAATAATAAAATCCATCTATGTCTTGAATTAATAGCAACTCAACAAGTACTTACTGAGTTAAGGTAATTGAGATGAAGGTATTAGAAAAATTGATTGTTAGAAAACATACTGCTTTGGAGAGAAATATGATGTACCTCTCCTTGTATGACAGATTTCTGAATCCTTCATGCTTGTCTTTGAAAGATAGAAATATAGCATTTGTTTATCCTAAAACTACAGCATTCTTAAAACTGCTTTGTTATTCTTACTGTGCCTGTACATATTTTGTAGCCTATTTTAAAATTGTTTTCTTTGAGACTGATCAGTAATAAAAATTAAATTGTATTAACTTAACAAATAAAGAACAAAGGTAACCAAGTACTATTTTATCACATTTTGCTTTTATTTATGCTAATGAGGTTATTGAAGTTTATTGTATTGATATAGTGAAAATACTACATAAGTAAGTTGTCAATTATCTTTTCCAAACCACATTAAATGATTTCAAGTTGAAATTGGCTATAGTAGGAATATTAACACCCCAGGAATTGAAAAATGCTACACAGCAGGGATTTTTTTCCCCTCTCAGAGATTCAGGTTTTAAACATTTACCAGCACACCACTACATAACATTGACCAAATCTTGTGAAATTTTAATTGAAAGTAAAGTTAAAAAATAGGGTCAGCCTTAATATATGTTAATTTACTTGTCTGACCCAGATGTCAACAGAATATACCAATATTAATTCTAACTTTCTACTTCAGATTTAATGAGGTGAATACACATATTGGTTATTTTGACATAATTTATGGAGAATATGCAAAGGATATTTCTTACCTGATAGACAGGTTGTAAAAGATATTATCACAAGGTGACTAACCAGCAGCCACATTTTCATCTTGTGTTTAGTAGAGGTTAGGTTCACTTTTCAAAAATGCTGTACCTTTATGGCAGTTGGATAATATTAAACACCTGCATCAAGAAAAGAGAAGAAAAAAAAAGAAGGGAACAAAAAGGAAGGAAAAATATTTGTCTCTTGAGGTAATCTTGTTTTTATATTCCTTGTTTGTAGACTATGGTTTAGTTTTGTTTTTTTAAATACATTTGTAAACCCCATGTTGTAATGGAAAGAGTGGATTCAGTACCATGACTCCAGCTGCCTCCTAATATTGACCTTGTATGAACAAGAGCAAGTTAATCGATTGGTATGTTTTAGTTTCTAATGGTTTAAAAATTGAGTATAATATTATCTTTTCTACAAACTGCACAGTTGTAAACATTTCAATAACATCTCTTTAAATCAAAGATTAAAAATGTATCTGAAGGGCTGGTACTTAAAAGATCCAAAGATTTGTTTGTATGAGAGTTTCGTACAATCTCAGATATTATATTGTACGTTAGCATTATTTGGTGATGGTTTTTGGAATATTTTCCCCAGAAATGATAGTTTTAAATGTTAAAATATATTGATCAGTAATATAGTTGTTGTCCTTCACTTCTTCACTTCTTTCATTTAGTCATTCCACAAAAAGTAAATAATTGCTCCTTATATGTCATCAAGGAAGAATCTAGGATTTGTGGGGCCAAATCATGAGTAGTTGGAGAGCTGTCTTTAAGAAGAAAAGGAGAAAATTACCACAGGGTTGGCCAAAAAGTACATTTAGTTTTTTCCATAAAACAAAAGACACATTTTTCATTTTCACCAATAACTATTGATTTGGATATTTTGAGTATGTTGGCTATCTCCTGCTATTGGCTTCTAGTAGGTAGAGGCCAGGGATGCTATTAAGGTCTTTCAATGCATAACACAGCCCCACAGCAAACAATTATTTGGCCAAAATGTCAATAGTACCACAACACTTCACAAACCACTTTTGACACATTCGATCATTCACAGCACCTTCTCCATACACTGCACAAATCTTTTTCTATATTTTGCATTTCAGGTGTGTTTTTATCTTTCTTGAAATAATAAAGCATGATATGCCAAAAATGTTTTGTATTTTTTTCTATCTTCAATATTAAAATGGCTGCACAAAAATTTATGAATTTTGATAAGTTATTTTTTAACGCACAGTGATATGACAGCTGTCACAACACAATCTAACAAAATTGTTTCAAATGACATTAAAGACAACTAAGCACTTCTGGAGCCATTGTACGGTAAAAACTAAAACTTTTAGGTCAGCTTAATAATACAAACTAAGCTGCAAAACTATGTAGCAGTCTAATTAAAATATTTTGCTTTTATAAGTATCTCCAAAACTTATGACCACATGATTACATTGGTCAGGTTTCACCCAGGGTCTTGGAATAGCGTCACATAAGTAAGGGGCCCCACAACTTAAACTTCGTCACCTGTGTGGTAATTCTACCTCTGTGAACAAGCACTCAGGTAAAGGACTCAAAAAGACATAGTTTGTTTACCTTTAAGAAGTTTATAGATCAATGCGAAGACAAGTGTACACAAATCAGTTCAATGACACAGTTGTTTGGATGTATATACTATTAAACTTGAAAACATGTTAATCATTTTGATTAAAAGCATTGTAAAATACACCATGGTGGACATAGGTCTGACTGCAGTAAACAGGGCATTATGGTGAAGGTACTGCACTCCTTGATGTAAGCCATTTGGTGGCTGCGGAACCCAACTGCTTCTTACCAGAACTTGCTAAGAGCAACATGTCCCGTGGCCTTAGAGACATGTGTCAATTTCAAAAATATTAATTCATGTTTTCAAAAATATATAGTAGCCAAAAAAAATTATGCCATAAAATTAGATATAAGATATAAATTAAGAGTGAGTCTGAAAGTAATTTTGAAGTGCTATAATGTTTAATATATAGTAATATTTCAACATCTTCTACAATGCAAAAATAAAATGGTACTGACTACTGGCATTGTAATGACATGTTAAAGAAAAGTCTTGGGTCCTACTTATTTTTTAAATTGTGATGGATTTTAAGACCATATTTACCTCATCACACTCCCCACCCCACTCACTTTACATTAATTTACCAGAATTCCAGCATTTGCAGAGACTGGAAAATATACTTTCTAGTACTATATGGGCCAAGGTAAACATATTTTTCTATTTTGGTGTATATATTTTTCTGAAGTGAAAAAAAATCATTTATTTTGCAAGAAAGTTGAGTTGAATTCTTAAACATTAGAAATAGGTCAAATTAACAGCAGGATATATTTAAAATATCTTCACAAGAGAAAAAAATTCAACAGATAATTTTTAAATGCTAGGATTAATTTATGATCAATTTCTTTCTCTTGTACATGTGTGAGAAGGTGAGAACTATACGTACATATAAATTGCATTAAGTCTGGACTTCTAAGTTTTAAATTAATTTAATTTTTTAAGTGGGGCTGATCACAGGGAAAAAATCAAGTAAATAAAAGTGAAGAATAAAGAGAAATTCTTTTAGGAGGCAAGGAAGTAAATTAAATGATCTATGGAAAGATTGCTAACTTTTTGTTTTGATGATGTATAGTTTCACTAGTATTTAAATATAGACCTAAATGAAAATTATTGAAACCTATACATTGTTTATATCTTCTAAAATTTCTCCTAAAAAATATACATTTGAGCATTTTTGTTTGCCCATTGGTTCCTAATTCCTCTCATTGAGTTATGTGAACTAATTTGAATGAATTCTTTTAATGAGGAAGAAGGTAGAAAAAGCCACGCACAAACTATTCTCAAACTGTTGTGTTAAATCAAACAATTATTTTTGTAAAGTTTCATTTAGATAATATATTTGCAAGCATTTTGCAGAGTAAAAGCATATGAAGTGTAATGGGGCAGTGTTAGATTTTAAATAATTATAATTTACCCATTAATAAACATAATTTGCAAACTCATAAAATTCTAAATAACAGTTCTAAAAATAAGTATGTTCAATTTTACAGCAAGGGATGCTACTGCAGTTTTGAATGTAAAGGAAGCAGCACTGAACTAGGGAGAAAAATAGATATAATTACTGTGAGAGTATCCTTCAGATTTTTATTTTGATGAGTTATGTGAGTAAGATTTTGGTTATTTTATCTCATTAACTTTATGGGCAGTCTGGGACAGGAGAGCAGGTCTAAAGGAATATTAGCTGTGTCCACACTGAGCAAGTGATTTGAAGAAATTAAAAATTAAATACAGAAGACTTTCCGAGGTCAAAGATGCTATTTAACATTTCCTCCTCTAATGTGGGAATTAGTGGCAAGGCATGGTCAGAAGAGGCCAGGGGAAGTCAGCCAGATCTTTTCCTGAGTTTGGCTCAGGCATTCTTTACCTTGTGACTTTGGGCAAGTTTCTCACCTCTGACTCTAATTTTCCTCATGTACAAAATATGGAATGAATGCCTGTTTCACAAGGCTATTGTCAGGGTTGTGTGAGATTATACATGTAAAATGTTTGCCATAAAAGAAGTCAATAAATATTAACTTATTTTTCTAGTAGGCCATAGGCCCATCAGTCTAGGGACATGTCTCTTATTTATTGTTTTATCTCTACTGCCTGGCACAAAGAAGTCACTGGGTGTATAATTATTGAATAAATGAAGGAATAAATGTACCATTCCATAACTACATTCCCAATCACTTGCCACAAATAAACTGAAATTTAACCTTAATTCCTTAAAATTAGAATAAGATGGTGACAATAGGTAATAGGAAATGTCTCTTCTTGAGGTTTTGGTCTTTGTTAGAGATTACTGCTTTTATGAATATACTCTAGAAGATGATATTCTAAGTAGCAATATTTTAAAGCATTTTTAATATTACTTTATTGAGTATTATTTGAAGTCTCTGTACTTCAATTTGAATATTACACTTCAGTAAAAAGAAAAAAATATTATTTTAAGCCTTTCTGCATCATATTAAGCTATCTTTTCCTTCACTCCAAATATTCTGTTTTATATAGGACATTGAGTCATCACCCTGGCAGCATGCAATCTATTTCATTTAACGGGTCTCCTGCTGTTCAAGTATAAAAGTATCTTTCACGTCTTGTTCACACATTTGTTTTCTGATGGTGATTCATTCCATTGTATCACCAGTTATCCCATCATTTGTGACTTCCTGATCACATTCCCTGAGCAGCACAGTGAGGGAGAGAAGCTGAATCCATTACTGCTCATGTGGAAGAAACTGCTCTTCTCATTTCCAACTTCCCAACCCCCATGGGCCTGAAACTGTTGGAGGCAAATGAAGGAGCAGGGGAAGAAAACAGTGCTGACAATTATGTGCCAGTTATAGGAGCAGACACATTTTTCTCAGTAACCAAAATGAGAGAAGGACCAGAAATGGGACCCAGGGATACATTTCTGTCCCTGAGGTGGCGCTGTGCTGGTCAGCTCCCTGAACACGCTGGCCTCAGAGCCATGTGGCTTCTCATTCCCTCAGTCTAGGCCTTGCACCAGGTACTGTAGATGCTGCATCACCCAACTCACCACAGCTCTGCAGGTGCCTAGTGACTGGTGTGTCCCTGATGTGTCCTGGCATTACATTAATTTCCAAGAGAATTCAACTTCATCTCTCCAGCATCCTTTATTAATTCTCTTACACATACCTTAAACCAGCAACAAAAAAATATAATAAGGCAACATAGTATGACACATTCTTTTCCTTCATTCTCCTTTCTTTCCTTCCACACGTCTTCTTCCCCACTTTTCTTTAATTTTGACAATGCTAGGGTTCTCCTTTGAGAAATTTAGACCATAGCTAGATATGCAGTTTTCTGCTGGACAGACATCATCCAGCTCTTCTCTTTTTTGTCCCATCACAGGATAACCCAGATAAATTATTCAAAAAAGCTTCAACAGTATGTTAGTAAGCATTTGGCCAAAACAATTATTCACAAAGTATTTCATACTGCTATATATTGAAAGGATGTTTCATCAATACCAATAAAACTATCTTTTTGAACTGATGATTATACAATCATTTACACTGATAGAGAACAAGATCCTAGAAATATTAACAAAAATATGTATAGAATATAATAATTTTTGCACTAAAAATTCAAAAAATTCAATACATATTAAAATATATAGATATAAAGTTAAATATAAATATATTATCTATGGAAATGGTTACATCTTTGTTTCAGAAAGAAAAAGATTTGGAGTACCTCAGAAATCTGTCTTGATCTATCCTCAACGTAGTTCATGAAAAGCCAAGTTAAAAAGGAAATTTAACCTAAAATCTTACTTATGGTGCTCATCACTCTGCTCTGGTCCTGAAAAACATTTGCTATTAAGTTCTATTTCTAGGAAACAGAGGAAGCTTGTTGGAGTTAAGCACAGATTAATCTAGGTAAAAAAAAAAAACAACACCAATGCCTCCTACACTGCATGTAAAACTGGGAGACATTTTTTCCTTGGATTCATCCTGAAATTCTGCCTCTGTTGCACAAGTCACATATTCTTCCTGAGGTGTCAGTTTCCCAGTTTGTACAATAGAAAATTAACATACAAAGGACCCATAGACATGAAAAAATCCTCAACATCACTAAGCATCAGAGAAATGCAAATTAAAACCTCAATGAGATATCACCTCACGCCTAGCAAAATGGCCATCATCAATAAATCAACAAAAAAGTGCTGGCGAGGATGTGGAGAAAAGGAGAAAACGGGATCCTAGTGCACTGTTGGTGGGAATGCAGACTGGTGCAGCCACAGTGGAAAGCAGTGTGGAGATACCTCAGAAAACTAAAAATGGAACTGCCTTTTGGCCCAGTGATCCCACGTCTGAGAATTTATCTGAAGAAACATGAAACACTAACTCAAAAGAATATATGCACCCCTATATTCATTGCAGTGTTATTTACAATTGCCAAGATCTGGAAACAGCCTAAGTGCCCATCAGTAGATGAGTAGATAAAAAAGCTGTGGCACATTTATACAATGGAATACTACAAAGCTGTAAGAAAGAAGAAACTCTTACTTTTTGCAAAAGCATGATGGATCTTGGAGAGTGTTACGCGAAGTGAATTTGTAGGTGAAAGACAAATACTATATGATCTTACTTATATGTAGAATCTAATGAACACAATAGACTAAAAATTAAAATAGTAACAGAAGGTTAGATACATGAAACAAACAGCTGCCAGAGGGAGCAGGGACATGATGAAAGATGGTCAAAGGATTGAACAAAGAACATTGATGCACAACCCATGGACAAGGCAACAATATGGGGCTGACTTAGGGAGGAGAGAGGGTGGGAGTTGATGGTGGTCAGGAAAGGGAGAGAAACTGCAAATGACTATAATAGAATAAACAAAAAATAAATAAATAAATAAAAGAAAATTAAGTTTCTTCTTCTGACAATTATGGTAAGAACTAAATCATGTGTGTTATGGATACGTGTATGTGTGTGTATGTGTAAAAGCACACAGAGTCAAAAAGTAAGGTGGAACAGATGAAGTTTTCCAGAGATAAAATTCGTTTTGAATTTTAAAAATGCTAATCCTTTATAAAGGGAGTACTATATACACTATACATATTAAGCACTTTCATATTAATATTATATTTCCAGTTAATTTTTAGATTAGTAAATATAATTTAAACATAGATGACACAACCCCCTCTGGATTAATAAATACATATTTTGGATGGTCTTTTTTCCAGCTTCACACTGACTTATTTAACCTCTCTCATCAATTATTATTGTCTCAGTTTAACGGTTTTTCTGCAAAGTTATTAACAATGTTTTGGTAACTTACTGCTATGGTCAAGTATATCTAGTAAAAATTTCTGAAGAATGTGCTGTTCTAAGCCAAGGAACAACCATACACACACTCAAGAAAAATACACATTTTCTGAAAATGATTAATAATAGTATTCTTCTGTTCTAGAATAGGGTCCTATCCTGCCCAACTAACAGGTAGAGGGTAATGGCTGATTCAACTTCTTTAGTCCCTGAAAGATCCTTCCACTTGATGAGTGTGAAGTATACATAAAAAGAATTTCAAAACATTTCAATAAATATAACATCAGAGTGTGAAATGTAATGACTTGGAGGCTGCTCAGGGAAATGAAAATCTGAAGGTTTTTGAAGATGTGAATATTAATTGAGTGCTGACAGCACAGTTTGCATTTTATAAGCAACTGACAGTTCACATTTTTGGATAACTGGATTTATGATTAAAATAATTGCTTATTTATTTTTAAAATGACATAATGCATACAGAGGAACTTAAAAATAGTGGAACTCCATTTGTGCTATTTAGAGCATATCTTTCACAGGCTAGTTTAAGCCCATGATGTCACACGACACTATAATCAATGCAGTCATGCTTATTCATTGGGGTAGTTTCAGGAACCCATCACTTTTAGGTGGCAGAATAAATAGAGTATATCTTTTTTTGTTCCACAATTTAGGAGTGTGTGTATAGCATGGTTAGGTAGCTCCTGAAATTTTAGGAAATATAGAAAGACTCTGCTGATTCCAAACTATTTCCCCTACGGAAATGACAACGTGACCATCCTACACAATTATTTTGTTTGAAATTAAGATGCTAATGGAAAATAAAGATAGTAATAGTAAGCAAATCAGACAATTTGATATATTCGTTATTTTCAAATCCAAGAACCACTGTTCCAGTCAATGAATAGGAGAGGGGTTGTTTTGTCACATAAGATCTAAAACCAAACATACTGGGGTTCTACTCAAACTCTTTCTCATCAGCAGATTAATAAGTTTATTGCTCAAGGATAAATTCATGTTTTATACCACTTTGCATATCAGAACTTAGTGCTAGATTTGGGGAAAAAAACTGCTGCTCAAAAAATCAGAGGGACATTAAATAAAACATCACAGGTGAGTTTTAGTAGGAATTAGGGAAAGGAAATACGGAGTAGAACTGATCACCCTTCCATTGTCAATCATTTACATAAAGGATCTGGATGAAGGGAAATGAAGGAACCAGGTGATGAATGGAAGGACTAAGGGTAACAAGGTAAACTCAGACACATGGAAATAGTAAAGAAGCAATGACATGGAGAGTGCTAATTTTTTTTTTTTTACAAATTACTAATCTATATATTATATCTCTGATCCTGACAAAACTCTGTGATACTTTTAGAGATAAACTGAGTTATGGGGATCATATGCATTGCTCAAAGGCACACAGATACTAACAGTGCCAGGGTTTGTCCTTTTATTCCAAACAGATTTAAATACTACATTTTTTATTTTTTAAAAAAGATACAATCTGTTCTTGCTCTAGTTTATAAGAAAGGATACTTTATAAATTCAATGATTAACACACCATTCAATATGTGAAGCAAGTTTCACAAAATATTGTGTAGGGACCACCTACATTAATAGCATTTGGTTGTGCTTGTTAATATTGATAGGATAGACTTTACAGCAACGCTCAAGAATGATTAGTCTCTGAGGAAATAGCCCAGGCATCTGCATTTTAATCAAGCTTCCCAGGTAATTTGCAGGCATAATAAAGTTCAAGAACTACTGTATTAAGTGTGTTAAGTAAAGATTGGACTATTTTCGCCACTCAGAGAGTGCATGCAAATGTGTTCTGAATTAAATAGGCCACATCTTTAGCCACTGCACTCTAAAAATCAGAAGATATGCAACATTTAATAACCTGCCTCTTAAAATTATGTCTGCGCTGTACTCGGTTGTGGCATTTTGTCTAGGCGAAAATTAAATTTTGTCTATGTCTACATCTGATTTACTCTACCGTATCATAATGAACAAGGCATTTTGATATAATGTTTTGACAACTATCAGGAAGGTTTCCCACTTTTAAATGAGACTCTCTTGTTGGATTATAATGACATGACTGAATGTCGTTTTAACTCCCCTTGGTTGCCCTACTGCAGTTCAAAATGATCTGAGATAGCAGGACCACTACAAAGAAATGCGCTCTGTGATTCCTCCCCTGTGAATCATATCTAAAAATCCAAAGCAGGATTTAATAAGTCTTTGACAGCAGAAAACAATTCCCATGCCAGCAAGACAGAACTTCCACACCCTTTTGCTACCCACCTCCAAACCCCCACCACCCCAACACTCCAAAGTACAAGACCTGGGGAAAAATGGTACCAGATTTTGAAACTCTCACTAAATTTATCCTGGGTGTTTTTATTAAAGAGTTCTTGGGCCATAATTCTCCCTTTGAAGGGCTCTGTTACTCTGTGAAGGTGGCCATGTCTAATAAAAACAAAAACAAAAAACAAAAATACAAAAAAACCCCAGAAACATCATTGCTACTATGTGTCTGTCTGTTTTCTGAGTCTCCACACTCTAAGCCATTCCCCCTAACAGCCCAAGACGAGAGGGGCTGCTCCTTTCTCCACAGTGCTGGTACATCCTGCAGCTGCAAGAGCAGGTATTTACCTACCCTGTCAATCTAAAGGTACACAGAATTTCTCACTGTCTTCTGACAAGAGACCCCCCAGGAAGGGAGAACAAGGCTGATGATCCTACAATTTCAGTTAGCTGCTGTTCAGATTAAGAGATACCAAACAGAAAGCGCATTCCTTCTGAAAGAGTATGATGTAACCCTTGACATTCTATTTGTTAAATAATATGGAAGACCGAGTCATTGTACAGATACAATGATCCTATAGTATCAATACAATGACTGTATGTTATTGTATTAATAGTTAACTGATGAGTGATTCCTACTCGCATAATTTAGGCCTAATCCAAGAAAGAGTGTAAGAAAATTATTTTTCATGCACTTCAATTCAATTAAAACATTATTTATTTTTGAAATATATATGAGGATATCATTGAATATTTGTGCAACTTAATCAGACATAAGATTGTATTGCATGTTCAAACACTAAAAAAATGTGTTTTGTTCTCTTTGAAGAATATAAAGTAAAATAATCATTTAAAAGCAGATAGCTAGTAATTTTTAATTACTTATTCATTATTCCATACATATATAAGGTCTGTCCAGAAAGTATTCAGCCATGTACTACTAACACTACAAATATTTGTTGAAGAAGATACACAATACAAGAAACATTGTACCTAGGACAATGATGCCTTAGTCCCCTTCAAAGTAGGCACCTTGGGATCTCACATGGTTCTCCCAGTTGCCATCAGCCACTCTGTCATATTTTCTTGAATCTCATCACAGTCTGAAATTTCTTCCCTTTCAAAAGTGAGTTTAGTTTTAGGAAAAGCCAGAAGTCACAGGGCACCAAATCTGGGATGTAGGGGGAACTGAGTCACTTGGGTGATTTGATCTTTTGCCAAAAAACTGCAGGAGATGTAATGCATGAGAGGGCATGTTGTTGTGATGAATCTGCCAATCACCAGTTGCCCATAGCTGCAGCCTTCTGAATCAATGGAATAATTTCCTAGGAGGAATGCTCAAGTTTAATGCAAAATTTGATACAGATTCATTGCTGTACTCAGTCAGTTTGAATGCAACAGCCACACAGTACATATGCTTACTCACTGGCATCTACCACCTTCCCTGATTAGTACAGTGAAGTCATTAGTGTTCACACATGTGCATTCCAGTCCACTCTCCTTGGCTGCCAGATTACATTGCACAAACCATTCTCGTTATATTAACAATGACTGGACTTTTTCCAGACAGAGCTCGTATATAAAGTATCTACCAATTCAAGACATATTTTAGCAGCAGTGTAAGTACATACTAGTAAATCAAAGATATATATTCAATGAGGAACTTTCTAATTTATGAGCTCCTCAATAGCAGATAGTTTCATTCATTTTTCCACACCCCATATTGCTGAACGTCATGCCTTACACATTAAAGATAGGCAGTTAGCATCTGTGGAATAAATGTATTGAGCAACTTCTAAAGCAAATCACTTGTCTATCTTTCACAGGTAGATCTACACAAGCAGGAGGAAGTGGCAAAATTAAAGAAGAGAGTAAAAAAGTAAGGGTCAATTCAGAGAACCCTGAAGAGTGTAACATGGCCTGGGCCTATACTCATTGGGGCATTTGAGAAAGATTAGTGGAAAGAAAAGTGTAGTCAAATTATGGGACCTTAAATGCCATGCATTGAACTTTTGGTTTCTTCTATAGGCAGTGAGTGAGTTACATTACTAAACTGTTGTGTAAGAAAATATCATTATAATATTTAATCATAAGTGCCTTGGTTGATAAATGTTCTGTTCTTCTGGCTCTTTTCAATGCTTCATTACAAGAACAGATATCAGGAAACTCCTTAACCCCTGCATCCTGATGCCCTCAACAGCAGCATCGAGGTTTCAGATATATACTCATAACATAGTTTCAGGCTGTAGAGAGAGCCTTATCCCTTTTTATCTAAATCTGTTCAAATATTAATTAAATTTTCAACAGGACAAGTATGGATACATCCTTCCATTTATATAAAATTACAGACCAAAGGTATAGATTATTCAAAATTGAAATCTAAAAGAAAGGGATTCTATAGTTTCTGATTATAATTTTATTCCCTCTGAATGTAATTTTTCTTTGTATCAAATCAAGACTTATCAATCCAAAAATACTTACTGATTACCAATTTTGTGAAAGACCCCACACAAACCCCAGTTGGTAATAAAGGAAGCAAACTCTCAAATTTCAGAAGCTTAGAATCTAATTAGACACAAGCATCAGAGCAATATCAATAGACCTACCTGTGATCCTTGCTACCAAGAGGAATCTTTGCCTCTGCACTTATTATTTTAATAAGCATGCATCCAAATATATGAAGCTTAGTGGATAATAGAAAATTCAATTTTGTCTTCAGAAAATTTAACTCTCTTGTTATCTCTGTTTCAAAATCTACCAGGATATACCACAATTTCATAATTCATTCAACAAATATGTATTGAGTATCTATTTTATGTTAGACATTATTCCACTTACAGAAATAAAAAGGTCAATTAAAAGTCCTTAGTTTAGTAATTATTGTAAGATGCTCATACTTCATCATCTGTCAGTTTGCAACCCAGGTTCTGTTGAGAAGCTTTAAGTATTAACACAGTAATCTTCATACGAACCAATAATGTAGTTACTATTACTAACCTCAGTTTATGTATGAGAAAACAAAATTTTTTCCTATATTTTAAGATTTAGATCAAACTTTATAAAAAAGCTATCCTCTAACAATCTCTTCCTATGAGGTCTTCTCCCTTGGCTAATAAAATCTTGAGCAGTTGTTTGACTCACTCATTAATATCTTATCTTTCAAGTGCAAGGCCACTCCCAGTTACTTATAAGGACACTTTATTAGAAAACACATTTGGAGACAATTTCAGAGGTTGAGAAATGGTATTTTAGACTAATTTTTATTTTTTCCCCCTAAATTTAGATATTTCTCATAGGTCTTGATGGCTTATGAAGATAATAAGTAGAGCAGAATATTTAACTTTGAAACTGTCCTGGATATATGGTAATAACATTTTAGAATTGTATATTATCAAAAGGTAACCAGAGTGTGGATAAAGTAAGATCTCATTTATATGGCTAGTTCATTTTAGAAATACTATTTTAGCATCTATGGAAATAATAATATTTAGTTGTGAGAATTTTATTAAAATGTACACAAGACACCTATATGAGTTTTTCTTCACCACTAACAAGATTAAAAGTTACTTAGGAAAAAGAACATGCCTTATACGTAGCTTCATATTCCGACTATAGCTTAAATACTTTGCACAGATTGTGCGATCAACAAATACATGTGCGTACATGTGTATATGTGTTTAATGCCACAAGTTTAGATGTTACAGAAGAAAAGAGAAAGTTACAATAAAAAGCACTACACCTTTGAATGCTATGCAGCTGTCTCCATTTAGAAACTCTTAAAGCACAAGAATCACTATAAATAGTTAGCATTGGTTTGAGGATAATTCCATGCATTTCTACAATTAGGAGGAATGATATGAAATCATCTCTCTTATAAGATCTAAAGAGTTCTTTAATGCAGTGCAGTTGCTAATTCAGTTTGCAATGCAGATATGTGTAAAATCAATAACTGACTTAGCAAATGTAGAAATAATTATATAGGCAATTTTAGATTTTAAAATATTTAAGTGTCTATCATATACATTGTGCTAGGTCCTAGAGATTCAACAGAACCAAAGTATATGGTCATCAGCTTCAGTGGGGGTGGGGTACTGGCTGTGGATAAAAAACACTGACTGGAAGAAGGGGATGGGGGCAAGGGAGGAGTTTGCAGAGCAACCTTACAACTTGGTTTGTCCACTGAAGTGGAAGATGCTGCCATTTGGCAAAGGGGAGGTAGAGCTTTGTGGGGAAAGTGAGTTGATAAATAATTTAGTATTTTTTACATTATATTTTATTGTTTATGGTATTAGAGTAGTCCCAAACTTCCCCTCTTTATCCCCCTTCACACAGCACCTACATTCCCTCAGGCAATCCCCATAACATTGTTCATGTCCATGGGTCCTGCATATAAATATAAATTCTTTGGCTGGTCTATTCTCTATGCTGTACTATATATACCCATGACCATTCTGTAACTACCACTTTGTACTTCTTAATCCCTTTACCTTTTTCAGCTACCCTCCTGCCATCTGGCAACCACCAAAATGTACTCTGTATCTATGATTCTGTTTCTGTTCTGCCTGTTTGTTTATTTTGTTTTTTTAGATTAAGTTGTTGATGGATATGTATTTACTGCCATTTTATTGTTCATATTTTTGATCTTCTTATTCCTATTCTTAAAGAAGATCCTTTAACATTTCATATAATAATGGTTTGTTGATGGTGATGGTGAATTCCTTTTGCTTTTTCTTGTCTGGGAAGCTCTTTAGTTGCCCTTCCATTCTAAATGATAGCTTTGCAGGGTAGAATAATCTTGGTTGTATGTCACTGCTTTTCATCACTTTGAATATTTCTTTCCAAACCCTTCTAGCCTGCAATGTTTCCTTTGAGAAATCATATGATAGTTTTATGGGGGCTCCCTTGTAAGTAATTCACTGTTTTTCTCTTGCTTCTTTTAAGATTCTCTCTTTGTATTTAAACTTTGACATATGAATTATGATGTGTTTTGGAGTGGGCTTCTTTGGGTCCATTTTGTTTTGGATGCTCTGTGCTTCCTGGACTTACATGTTTATCTCTTTCACCAAATTAACACAGTTTTCTTTCATGATTTTTTCTAATAGTTTTCCAATTGCTAGCTCTTTCTCTTCTTCCAGAACCTTACAACAAGCATGTTGGTAAGCTTGAAGTTGTCCAAGAAGCTCCTTACACAATCCCCATTTATTTTGGATTCTCTTTTCTTCTTGCTGCCCTGATTAGTTGTTTTTTTGCTTTCTTATGTTCAAAATCTTCATTTGATTTTTGGCTTTATCCACTA
The DNA here is from genome assembly GCF_021234165.1 of Pteronotus mesoamericanus. Classification (NCBI taxonomy): domain Eukaryota; kingdom Metazoa; phylum Chordata; class Mammalia; order Chiroptera; family Mormoopidae; genus Pteronotus; species Pteronotus mesoamericanus. The sequence goes on from NW_026555310.1 coordinate 11,694,760, forward strand.
CATTGTTGATAACTTGTAAATTGTTCTTTATTTCAATTAATGTATCCTTTGTTTCTGACTACATCTTTTTTATGCTGCTGAGGTCCTCACTAAATTCCTTGAGCATCCTATAACTAGTGTTTCAAACTCTGCATCTGATAGATTGCTTTTCTCCATTTTGTTTAGTTAATTTTCTGGTGTTTTGTTCTGTTCTTTTATTTGGGCAATGTTTCTTTGTCTCCTCATTTTGGCAGACTCCATGTGTTTATTTTTTTATGTATTAGGTAGAACTACTGTGTCTTCCAGGCTTGATGGAAAGGCTTAATGCAGTAGGTATCTTGTAGGGTCCAGTTGACAGCCTCACCCATTGCCTAAGCTGGGTACTTAAAGTGTGCCCACTGTGTGAGCTGTGTACACCCTCCTCTTGTAGCTGAGCCTTGATTGCTATTAGCACATCCAAGGTCAGTAACTGTCTGTGTTCTCTCTGGGGTCTCACAACATCAGCTACAAAGTGATCTATAAATGGCTGCTACTTGTCCTGGGCTTGGAGGTGCTCAGGGAAGGCCAAGCTGTGAATCAAGGCCAGCTGCTGCTAGTGCCAGGCCTGGGGCAACTTAGAAAGAGGTACAGGGCTCCCTAAAGCTAGATGCTGCTTGTTTGAGAGAATTTAGGAAAATGTGAAGCATGAGCAAAGACAAACCAGTTATATGGAAAAGACACTAGAAACAGCTTTGGTGGACTTAAAATTTGGGTGGGGCAAGGCCTCAGGGAATCACCAGGGTGGGACAAAGAGTATAAGCCAGGTTAATGGAATCTCTGATATGGCTTCTGCCTCCTGGCTCTGTTGGGGGAGGGCTCAGAAAAAGAGCAATGGCCTCTTCCAGCACTTCTGTCAGGGAGAAAGCTGCTCCCAGGATCTTGCCCTGATACTGGACAGTTCAATTACTCCCCATATGTCTCTGATACCTTTCAATTTTCTGCTCTGGCACTGGAGCTCAGAAGGAGTGAGTCCAAGTAAGTCTGTGCATAGGCCCTTTAAGATGAACTACCTGGGATTACAGAATTTCTGTTTTCCACAGCCTCACTCTTCACTGGTTTTTACAGCCAGAATGTATGGAGACATATTCTTGGCACTGGATCTCTGGACTGGGAGCCTGGTGTGAGGGTGGGAACCATCACTCCTGAGATATCCCTCCTACTTTTTATCTGCTACATGTGGGTGTGGGAGCAGCCCATTCCACATCTCCACCCCTCCTACCAGTCTTCATGTGGTTTCTTAATTCCGGTGTTGTTTCACTTCCACTCAGCCCGCTTTCTGATGGTTCTGAATGATGGTTGTCCTATAGTTTAGTTGTAATTTTGATGTGGTTGTACAAGGAGGTGAGCCATGTTTACTTATGCCACCCCCTTGACAGGAAGTTCCCCAGTCAACAATTTAGTTATGAATGCATTAAATTTGAGTTTCCAATTAGACATCCAAATGGAGATAACAAGTATACATTTGAATAAATAAGACTAGCATTTGAAGGCAAGATAGGAGATGAGAACAGGTATTTGAAAGTAGTATGCATAGAGATATTATTTGAAGCACAGTAATAGTAGAATCTTCCAGCCAATTTGTTTTCTACAATGGAGAAATGAATGGCAGATAAAAGAAAGAACAGAAATATAACCCTGGAATAATTTTTTTCTCATCATGTCTCTTTTTGGTAACTAAAAAATAAAATAAAGTCAGAAAGCAGCAACAGCTGTATCTATTGGCAGGAGCTCTCCTGCCTGAATTATTTACTTCCTTTATGAATTTAGAAGGAATACTGTTGGCCTTTGTTCAAAAGTTCTTGCTAAAGTAAAACAGTTTTTCATAAATTGCTTCCTGGTGTTTTAAAGATTTTAGAAATATCACAACTTACAGTTTCCATTTCTTAGAATAAAAACCTTAGAAACTCATAGCTTTTAGAATGTAAAAATTTGTACTCTCTTAAGGTTTATTCTCTCATAGGGTTTATTATGGTTATAAAAAACTTTTAGTTTTATTCAATAAAGTATCAGTGTTGAGTTTACTATGTCCATACTTCTGTTCCCAAGCCTTAAATTATCATTGACATTTTAGGTAATTTTTATTTAGCTTGAAAATTAAACTCCTTAAATGACTATGCAAAATGATATAATGATCTTCACAGTGAAGGTAAAAAAAGAAGGTTTTGCAATTAACTAGAAAACTTTAGGCAAAAGGAAATATTTTTACTTGAATTATCAAAGTGACCATTCATTCTTTATTTATATTTGATCTGCATGTAATATCTTTAATAATGATAACCAGAATACTCCTGCTCAGCATTTTTGGTATCTTAATAAGTAATTTTTCTATCAGTATATATATCATGCTTCCAAACCTATCATGTTGTTGTTTATTTACCTTATGTTGTATTATTTTCTTTTAGTTCCTTTTGTTTGATTAGTGTGTCTTGAATTTCTGGGAGGGAGAATTTGTAGTTATGCATATTCTGTTGACCTAAGCTTCTTTGACTCAGTATTCTGGCAGAAACAAAAAGCACCATGTGTTTTCCTTTACATTTCTTTTAAAATACATATAATGAGATGTTGGTAAATTGCCTCACAGCTGGGTCTTCTAAAAAGTGAAATATTTCAGGTTGCATATCTTTTGCCCTTTTACAAGTGAAGTTCCATTTCAGAAACTAAGAGTATACAAATTTGAATAAGGTATGTCCTGAAAAGTGATTAGCAGGTCTGTCAAAGAACAATATCTTAACTAAATGTTATTATTCTTAATATACACATAAAAGATTTGTCAATTATTATAGGTATTCATCCTCAGGTTTTCCTCAAATATACCAATAGTATTTATTATTTAGTTATGGTTCTGTCATCTCCTGTTGTTATCTCTTTCTTTGGGAAGTATTCCATTTTGTTTTCCACAATTAATATTTTATTTTTTAATTAGATTTTATACCTAATACAGCCTTTAACAGAAAAATTCTATCTTGGTTGGTATACAATGTTTTACTGAGAATGAAAAACTCCCTGACACCCCTGGAACATACATATTATTTTATAAAGCTGAAAAACTCCATTAATCACACATTTTAGGGGTATATATATTTGCAATGATTTTGAACATGAGATAAGCTCAGCTCAATGGTAGTTAAGTCCTTCCTACCTCCTTCTGTTAATTGCATGTAACCTATGCATCATAACCTTTAGATAGGCCTGATGCAAAGAAATAGCTTTTCACTGGTAGCTCTTTGTTTAACCTCATCAGGCAACTGGTTATTTGGCCATAATTAAGCTACATAAGGAGGATAAATCCTTGGGATATGGTTGTAGTTTTGAAGATTCAGTTTACAAAGTCTGTCCTGAAAAAGTTCAGCCATTGTTAATATAATAACTGTTTGCATGACATTGATGTAGCCTGGCAGCCAAGGAGAGTGGACTGGAATGTGCATGCAGGAACAATGATGACTTCACTGTACTAGTCAGTGGGGGCGGTAGATGCTTTGAGTTAGCAAATGTAGTCTTTGACTGTCACATTGAAAATGACTGAGTGAGTAGAGAAAAGAATCTGCATCAACTTTTGCATTAAGCTTGAATATTCCTCTGCAGAAACTATCCAGATGATTCAGAAGGACACAACTCTGGGCAAATGGTGATTGGCAGATTCATCACGATAATATGCCCACTCATGCATCATATCTCCTGAAGAGTTTTTTTGTGAAACATCAAATCATCCATATGACTCAGTCCCCATACAGCCCAGATTTGGCACCCTGAAACTTTTAGTTTTTCTCAAAACTAAAATCACCTTTGAAAGGGAATAGATTTCAGGCCATCAGTGAGATTCAGGAAACTACGACAGGGCAGCTCATGGTCACTGGGAGAACTGTATGAGGTCCCAAGGTAGCTCCTTTGAAGGGAACTGAAGCATCATTGTACAATGTTGCTTGTATCTTGTATCCTCTTCAATAAATGTCTCTGTTTTTCATATTACATGGCTTCATACCTTATGGACAGACCTCATATTCTTTTGCGGAAGAAATTGTTTAGAAACTTTCATGCAAAGATGAAAAGATGGGGAAAAAGATTCAATATTCTCAAGGCTTCAGTTCTTCCCAACTAGATCTATAAATCCAATAAAATACCAATCAAAATCCCAGCAAATTTTGTATGGTATTTTGTATAATGATTCTAAAATTTGGATGAAGACGCAAAAGACTCAGAGTTGCCAAAATAACTATGAAGAATAACAAAGTTAGAGAACGGACACTGCCCAACATCAAGAATAAAGAATAATAATCAAGACAGTGTGGTATTGGTCATAAAAAGACAGATCAATGGAACAGAATAGAGAATTCAGAAATACACCCACATAAATATAGTCAACTTACCTTTGACAAAAGAACCAAGGCAATACAGTGGAGCAGAAATAATCTTTTAAACAAATGGTGCTACAACAAAAGGACATTCACATCTTAAAAAGAGCAAATCTAAACACAGACTTTATGTTCTTTACAAAAAAAAAAATCTCGAAATGAATCACAGACCTAAATATAAAATGCAAAATTATAAATCATCTAGAAGATAACATAGGGAAATACCGAGGTGATCATGGGCGAGGTGATGACTTTTTGGATACAACACCAAGGCATAATACATGGAGGGAATGATTGATAAGCTGGACTTCATTAAAATTTTAAAAACTCCTCATCCAGAAGAGACAATTTGAGAGAATTAGAAAACAAGCCAAAGACCAGGAAAAAATATTGTGAAAATATATCCAATAAAGAATAGCTATCCAAAAAATACAAAGAACTTTTAAAACTCAACAAGAAAATGACTCAATTTAAAAATGGATAAGATAGCTAAACAAACATCTGACCAAAAAATATATAAAAATAGCAAATAAACATATGAGAAGATCCTTAATACATATGTCATTAGGGAACTGCAAATTAAAACAGAAAAAAATTTCACTACACACCTATTAGAATGGCCCAAATCCAGAACATTGACAATATCAAATGCTGGTGATGATGTGGAGCAATAAGAACTCTCACTCATTGCTGGTTAGATGACAAAATGGAAAAGAGTTTGGCAGTTTCTTACAAAACTAATCATTAAATATTCTCTTGCCGTATGATCCAGCAATCACATTTTTTTATATTTACCCTGTGGAGTTGGAAATGCATGTCCACTAAAAACCTGCATGTGAATGTTGATGGCAGCTTTTTTCATAGTTGCCAAAACTTAGAAGAACCATGATGTCCTTTAGTAAGTAAGTGGATAAACAAACTGTGGTACATCCAGACAATGAAATATTATTCAGTACTAAAAAGAAATGAGCTGTAAAACAATTAAAAGATATGGAGGAATCTTAAATACTTATTACTAAGTGAAAAAAGCCATTCTGAAAAGGTTACCTAACTGCATGATTCCAACTATATGACATTCTGCAAGAAGTAAAACTATAGAGACAATAAAAAGATCAATGTTGGCCAAGGGAGGAGTTGGGGGAGAGATGAATAAGCAGAACATGGAATATTTTTTAGAGTAGTGAAAACATACTATAGTATGCTATTATAATGATGAATATATGTTATTGTACCAAACCCATAGAATATAGAACTCCTAAAGTAAACCCAAAAGTAAATTATGGACTTTGGGTAATTATGATGTTTTAATGTAGGTTCATCTTTGGTTAAAAAAATGGTGCCATTCTGATGAGTTATGTTGACGGTGGAAGAAGTTATGTGGAAGGGTAAGTGATACACAAGAAATCTCGGTACCTCCCTCTCAATTTTTGTTATAAACCTAAAATGGCTCTAAAAATGGAAATCTCTAGGAAAAGATGTGGAAAAACCATAAATGACTAATAATAGGAAAAGGAGCTAATCTAAAAGGCTGTATGATCCCAACCAGACCGCATTCTGGAAAAGGCAAAACTACAGAGATGCTAAAAAGGTTAGTGGTTTACAAGGGTTGGAATGAAAAGGATGAATAAGCAGAGCACAGAGAATTTTTAGGGCAGTGAAACTACTTTCTATGATACCATAATGGTCAGGGCATGACATTTTTTAAACCCATAGAATATATAACATTAAGAGTGAACCTAATGTAAACCATAGACTCTGGGTGATAATGAAGTGTCACTGCAGGTTCATCCGTTGTAACAAATGTACCACCCTGGTGTGCAACGTTCTTATTGGAAGAGGCTATACATGTATGGAGGCAGTAGGTATATGAGAACATGCTGAACTTTCTGCTCACTTTTGCTGTGAACTAAAAACTGCTCAAAACAAGGGTTGTTAAAATTATAATAACAAAAAGATAAGGAGAAATATAATGCAATGGGAAGTTACAGGAAAAGCTATTGTTCTTACTTTGCTAAAAATGACCTTAGGGAGATGGTCTAGTACCTTTGTTATTCTCAGAATTTACCAACGGTATCTTTGTTTTTGATTTTTATTAATAATTTTTGTATAGCTTTATGAATTAATATCCCATGGGTAACACTGCAGTAAAAAAATTACTTATTTGTTGAATACCTACTATGTTTCCAATACTGGGTAGGAGTTTTACTTGTATCTTTAATCTTCAAAATAATTTACAGGTAACCGTTATTAACATAATTAACAAATCAAGAACATAAGGCTGAGAGCAGCCATAAAAGCCCGCCATTGAAAATAAATGATGGCACCTGGGTCCTATCTTCATTAATAGCTCAGTACTCATTTCCATTCTTTTCATCATTGGAATATATATTAGAGCTCAAGTCTGCCTGGGTTTCTGTCAAATGTTTTCTGTGAATTATCTCGTTTAATTCTATGTCAGTGAAATGGATCATATGATTATCCCCTTTTTTCATCTGAGGACACATATTCACAGAGTCTGAGTAAATTTCCTTTTTTACTGTGATAAAATATGCACAATGTAACATTGACTATTTTAACAGTACATTTCAGATTAGGGCAGTGAAAACTACACTCACATTGCTGTGTAAACATCACCACTACCCATCTTCAGAACTTTTTCATATTCTCAAACTGAAACAAGAGTGTTTTTTAATATTTGAAATATAATCGTGTCCTCCTCCTTCAATTATGGCCTACTAAAAAACAATAACAATAAACCCATCAACATTCGCCACACGGTTCTGCCTAATCTAGTTCTTTCTTGCCTATCATATACTTTTCTTCTGTCTAAGTCATGTATTTCTCAAGTTGCAACCTAAACCTGCCTCCTACAGAGAGGCTTTCTCTGGACCCCCACCTGAAATCAGGTTTGCCTGTTGCACTTTCAGTGCCCTGTGCCTTTCCTTCAAGGCAAGGATTTCACATGCCTAACTTCTCCATTGGTCTACCAGCTTCAAAAGAGAAAGCCCCAGAAGCTACTATAATGCCTGATACATAGAAAATGCTTAATAAACATTTTTAAAATCCCTGAATGTATAAACTAACAAACGTCTTGTGAGTTAAAATTATTTCATTGACTTAAAAAAAACATAATTACCTAACATCTACACAACACAGGAAGGGTTAAAGAGGCTGAAAAGAGAAGTAATATCAATTGGCCTTTTGCTTTTTTTAGTTACATTTTAACTGTACCACCATGCTTAACTGTCCTAGTAATTTTGCTTGTTTTAAGCAACTCATAGTATTTATTATGTTTGCCTTTTCCTCTTCACATGGTCTCAAATTCACTTAATGAAAGGCGGTGATTCTAATTACAGTCCTGGCTCCTTCTCACTAACCCTCTACAGAATCTTCCTCCTACTCTACATTAGGTGGACAGATATAAAGTGAAGTTCCTAAGGTAACAGTTTGAATACTGGCTCAAACTCAAAAAAGAATATCTCGAGAAGGAATTTTTCAATGATCTAACTTTTTATAACTCCTGTCAAAATACTTGCAAGGGAATGACTGGCCCCATGGAGCAATGATCTGCTGGCTCGGGCCTGCACGCCCACTGGCATGATATCGTGGGGCGAACTGAGATGCAGGTGGGGAGGTGAGACTGATCCTTTGTCCCCTCCTGTGCCCCTCCTGTGAATGTTTTTCCCTAGATGCTAAATCAGAGAAGGTGCCCTCTCTTCTCTAGGCTGCTTCTCTTATGTTGCTCACCCTTGTTCTGTATCTTCAGAGCCACTCAGGTTGTTAGACAATCACTCTCCTACCTGAACTGATAAAGTGCTCCTGTCATCGCTGTACCACACCCTGGGACATGCCTGCTCTGTTCCCTGACAATCAGGCCATTTTTTCCCCCCCAGAACATTCTCTCTGTCATCTTTCCCATTTCGGCAATGGAAATGTGAAAAGAAATGCTGGTAAAAGAAAAAACACACAAACAAAGAACTGTTTGCTTTTTATTTGTTAATCGCATTTCTTTAAAATTCTAATCTAGAGTATAGAACCACAAGTTACAATTGGATTGCAAACCATACACCAATTAATCTGTGATTATAGGCTTGAATTATGGCTTTAATAGTGTCATTTAAAACTCAAAATATTGTGTTTTTAATTTAAACAAATGTGGGAATAATGAGTTCTTTTTTAATGTGTAGGTCATTTTACCATATTTCTATGGAAAATTAGTAACTTTGAGAATGTGGATATATTTTAAATAAATACACATATAAGGACATTGATAGCATTGACACAGTTGCTTTAACATTTAAAAAGGCTATAATTTAAATCATCACAAATTAAAATTAATCAGGATATAAATAGGGCTACAACTTATTGTCATAAGCTTTTATGGTCATAAACTCCCTTGATTATCTAAATAATGTAAATCTACACATGGCACTTGATAAACTGATTCCATGTTAGAACCAAGGGATTAGATTTTTTTAATTGTGTTTTTTCCTGTTATCATTTAACCACTTTATACCGCCTCCTCACCCCCTGCAATCACCACAGTGGTGTCCATGTCCATGAGTCCTTTTTCCGTCTTGCTTGATCCCTCCACCCCTTAGCCCCTCGGCGCAGTTGTCATCCTGATCTCTATCTATGAGTCTGCCTCTGTTTTGCTTGTTAGTTCAGTTTGTTCATTAGATTCCACATATGAGTGAAATCATATGGTATTTATCTTTCTCTGACTGGCTTATTTCGCTTAGCATAATATTCTCCAGGTCCATCCATGCTGTTGCAAAGGGTAAAATTTTCTTCTTTTTTATGATTGAGTAGTATCCCTTGTGTAAATGAACCATAGTTGTTCTATCCACTCATCTACTGACAGACATATGGCCTTCTTCCAACTGTTGGCTATTGTAAATAGTGCTGCAATCTGAAGAAACCCAAACACTAATTCAAAAGAACATAAGCACCCTTATGTTCAGGGGATTAGATTTAAATCTCTGTGAGGACAGAGCCCATGGCTATGCTATATGTTGGTTTACTCTGAGTGCTTTTTGCAGTGGTATCTGAAACATGGAAAACACCCATGTGTATTTGTTCAATGGATGTAGCACTGGTTTAGAGGCTTAAGCAAATATAGTTCAAAATGAAGTAGACACTAAATTTCAAACAATTAGAAAAAGCAAAACTATTATTTGCACACAGTGTGATTATATAGCAGAAAAGCAAAGAAAATGAATTTAAGTAAAATACAAGAATTGTAAGAGTTCAGCAAAGTGACTAAGGAGAAGATAAATATAAACCAAACAATGGTTTCATTGAGTACTAATAATAAATATTTAGAAATAAAGAACCAAAGTCCCAATTTATAATATTAACAGATAATTACCAAGTAATACTCTTAACAGTGTAAAAAATGAAAAACTTACAAATATTTATTAATAGATCTAAAAGAAGCATTGAAAAATTAAAGAAATATATAATTTCCCCTGATAAGAAAAGTCAATACTGTTAAATTTTTCCAAAATAATGTACTTCCAATAAAAAACAAATGGGATCTCTGTGGAAAGAATAAGACTCAATTGTAGAAAATTTTTAAAAATTAACTAAAAGGACACTAAAAACATTTGAAACAAATAATAGCACATACTACCACCACACTTACCACTAACCACTTCAAATATATTTAATTTTCATTTGATCCTCATAGCAAATCTCTTGAGGTAAATACTATAAATATCTCAATTTTACAGATAAAGAAATTAAAATACAAAGATGTGAAGTAATTTACCCAAGGTCACATAGTTAATTAATTTGGATGTTGAGATTCACACACAGGCAGTCCAGTGATCTAGAATCCATGTTCTTAAACACTGTGCCAAACTGTTTCCCAAGGCTAATAAAATGAGAAAAATCCCAGCAGACAGAAAATCATAATATAAAACTCCAAAAATTAAGTGTGGTGCTCTTCTAAAGATAAACAGAATCAATAATAGATAACATTTCCCGAGCATTTACAATATGCCAAGACCTTAGATTAATATTATGTCACTTACCTCTCACAATAACCCTGTGATACAGGCTCTTTTGTGTGTGTGTTCACTTTAGAGATGACACAACTGAGGCATATAGATTAAGCAATTTGCCCAACGTGGTGGTGCTAGTAAAGAGTGAAAGTGAGATTTGAACCCTGGATTACATTTGCACTGTTTACATTCTCCATTTTTAACAGTGCTATCAAATAAAGATATAAAATACGACTTCAGAAAGACACTGAGGCAATTGGATAGCAGTTGGAAAAGTCAATAAATATTCTAATCTCACTTCATAAATCAATAAAAACTCAGATGAATTAAAGGCTGACATATAAAATTAAAATCTACTTAAAAATTAATATTAAAAAAGAAATAATTATACCAATCCCTGAATAGAAGAAAACACAAAAACCTAATTTTTAAATTGCATATACTAAAATTAATGGACTAATTTAAAAGTAAAAATACAGCCCTGGTTGCTGTGGCTCAGTGGATTGAGTGCTGGCCTGCAAACCAAAGGGTCGCTGGTTCTATTTCCAGTCAGGGCACATGCTTAGGTTGCGGGCGAGGTCCCCAGTTGGCAACCACACAATGATGTTTCTCTTCCTCTCTTTCTTCCTCCCTTCCCATCTCTCTAAAAATAAATAAATAAAATATTTAAAAAAACAAAGATTAAAAAACATAAAAATATAAATGAGGGAAAAGATTCAGAAAGATTACAGAGACAGCTATAAGGAGCTCATGGCAACAGATGTGAAAAAATGTTAAGGTCACAATAGATGAACAGATGAATGGTATAAAAAGATATTTATATTAAAGAATAAATATGAATGACTAATGAATGAATCAAAAATACAAAATTCTATAACACTCAGTATGTTTTATATGATTAAATTTTCACAGCATTAAAATTAATATTACTCAATATTGGTATGGATGCAATGATTGATATTTTTCTATACTTCTGTAAGAAACAGCAAGTAAGACAATATTTTTAGAAATAATTTAGTAATATATATTAAGGGTTTAAAAATAATTAAGATATTTTAGTACAGTGATTGCCAACTGAGAATTCTATTCTAATAACATAATTTTTCTTATTTCTATTTCTGTTATAAGAACAGCATAATGATGTTAGGAAGGCTTTAAATTTATGCTTGCAAGTGCTTTATAATAATCAGAATCAACATTAGAAAAAGCTTATACTATAATATTATGTGAAAAAGCAATACTAAACATTATAGAGCATGAGCTCAAAAATTCAAGGTATAAAAACAACTCTCAATCAAATAGAAGAAAGTAAGAGATAAAAAATAAAAAATGTGGTTAGAAAAAATATAAGACTTTAGAAATACATCGAGGTAAATAAGAAATTACAATAACTACAAAGGAATTGAACTATTATATGCTAAAAGGCAGGGAATGCACACAAAACACACACACATACACACACGTGTCTAAAACCCTTTAAAAACCTAGGTAACATGTACTAAGTATTTAGGAGAAATAAAATATGAAGAAATAACTAAAACATGGTCATTTCTGTGTGGTAGAATAATGAATGGTCTTTATCTTCATTATATTTTCTTTATAACCAAATTTTTCTGTGATGGATACATTAACAATGAGAAAATTATTATTAAAGCAAAAATTAAGATGATTTTATCTTTGTTTTTATGTGTATTACTTTTAAAGGTGGTTATTTTGGCAATATATTATTATATGCTTATAATTTTATCTTTACTCAAATAAAAAACAGAATACCTAGAACTTTCAGTGTGACATAAATAAACCAAAACTATTTCCAAAATGAATCTATTTAAGTGAACCTATAACAAACTCCCTCTGGATAGAGCTTTAACAGATTACTTTTCTGCTTTTTCATACTGGTACAGCCATTGTGGAAACCAGTATGGAATTTCCTCAAAAAGCTAAAAATGGAACTGACTTTTGACCCAGTAATTCCACTGCTGGGATTATACCCTAAGAATCCTGAAATACCAATTCAAAAGAACCTATACACCCCCAGTGTTCATAGCAGCACAATTTACAATAGCCAAGTGCTGGAAGCAACCAAAGTGCCCATCAGTAAATGAGTGGATCAAAAAACTATGGTACGTTTACACAATGGAATACTACGCAGCAGAAAGAAAGAGCGAGCTACTGCCCTACACAACAGCATAGATGGAGCTGGAGAGCATTATGCTAAGTGAAATACTCCAGGGGGTAAAAGACAAACACCATATGATCTCACCTGTAAGTGGAACCTAATCAACAAAACAGACAAGCAAGCAAAATATAACCTGCAACACTGAAATAAAAAAGAAACTGACAGTAACAAAGGGGAGGTGGGACAGGAGTAAGGGGGGAAAAGAAGGGGAAGGGTCAAGTCAAGGAACATGTATAAAGGACCCACGGACAAAGCCAAAGAGGGGAAGGATTGAAGGTGGGAGGTGGGGGTGGGTGGGGCGGGGGAAAGTGGTGGTGGAAAAAATGAAGACAATTGTACTTGAATAACAATTTTGAAAAAATCAGAACATGCTACCACTACACTTTTTTGTTGTTGTTTTGGGATGGAAAACAGTTCTGTAGGGGAGTTCCTCTTCAAATTGTGTTTCCTAGCAACCCCCTTAAAGCCAGATTTTTTTTTAATATGAATCATTGGTATCTGTGTTGAATGCTTAAAAACATCTCTTTCATCCTGTGAATAAACAATGTGAATTAGGGGACAAGACAGCTGTAAAAGGAGAAAAGGAATATCATCTTTATATTCACTAGAATTCTCTTGATCACATTGTAATACTATGACTCTTATGCATTAGGTCTGGGAGAATATATGTGCATTTTTTTTTTCCAGTAATAGTTATATGATTTCAGAAACACTCTTATTTGTCAAGAATTTAAACTGAAAAGCAGTGACACCATAACTACACCATTGTTATTTTTCTCAAGATCAGAGATAGCAACTGATTCTAAGAATATATTTAATTTAAGAAATCAGCTTTCTCATTAGATTAGTAATTATCTGGAATAAATGAATGAAAGATGATCCTCAAGCATATCTTAAATATAGTAACTTATACATAGATTTGGTATATAATGCATCGAATGTGAAGTTCAAATCATAAAACCATGAAGCATCCAAAATGAAAAAAAATTGATGCTTCATATGTTAAAAGCAAGAAAGATATAGTTTTGAAATGTCTGTATTTTCCTGTAAACTATTTTTGTTATACTAAACATAAACTGTTAAATGCAAGGGATTTCAAAATCCCTTTTTGAAATTTTGAAATTTGAAAAAGGAGATTGCATAAGCGTCGGTGGTGATGTTTATATTACCTATACCTCATGGGCTTATTGAAGATGAGATGAGCCCTGACTGGTGTGGCTCAGTGGGTTGGGCATCGTCCCACAAACCAAAAGGCTGCCGGTCTGATTTCCCATCTGGACCCATGCCTGGGTTGTGGGCCAGGTCCCCCGTTAAGGGGTGTGCAACAGGCAACCGATCGATGTGTCTCTTGCACATTGAAAGAAAACACACAACATAACACACAACAGCATAGATGGAGCTGGAGAGCATTATGCTAAGTGAAATACAGGTGAGATCATATGGTGTTTGTCTTTCACCCCCTGGAAAGAACATAAAAAGATGTTTCTCCATCTTTCTCTCTCCTTTCTCCTCTCTAAAAATAAATAAAATTATTTTTTAAAAATCTTCTTAAAAAGTTTAAGAAGGTCAGATGAGATTGTTTCCTTTAAAAAGAATAGTTCTTATTTTTGCCTTTGAAAGGACTAGTTCCTATTGAAACAACTAGTTTCTATAGAGCAGAGATGCAGGTTTAGAATAATGTTCACATCACCATTTTCTGTGTTGCATATTTCAGTCTGTACAGAACTCTCTGCAAGAATGAATCAGCATCAAAACGCATCTGGGACACTCTATCATTGATTTTCACTCTTCACATCTTTAGATTTGTCTACTTTTATTTTTGTGGATGATATATTTCTTCTTGTATGTAGCTGTCTTTGAGTCAAAGTAAGAAAAGGCTCAAATACACTGATGGAGGTTTATTTAACTCATGTGTCTAAATGATCAGAATGAATGACCAATAGAGTTTAAAATATTTCTAAATGCTTGTTAGCTCCATTTGTTCTGTATATATCATTCCATCTGCCTATTGTCTTGATACTTACTTAGCCCTTTTGTTGCCTGGCCCAATTATAATTGAGAAGTGACCTAAATTTTTCATAGATCATTCTTGCTCCACTTTGGATCTTTCCTGTCCCTGTGCCCCTTTTTCTCACCATCTGATGCTCACTGTAATGAGGCTTCATCCTTCTCTCAGTCATTTCTCCCTCTCCCACAAAAAACTGTTCCCTGGACATTTATAGGAAATTACAAATGACATAAAAATCACTCCAGACACTTTAAAACAAATCACACTTTGTAAAGCAGGCAAAACGGCTTAGACTGAATAGACAGAAGAGAGGTCGATTTCTTCTCCATCAACAAATGCTTATATGTAAAATTAGTTTTATCAAATTTTACTTTCTGATCAGATTCTATTAACCACAACTCAAACTGGGAAATATTTGGGCAAAATTATATGTACTAATAACCTACTCAAAACCTACATGAGTAAGTATGACAGTCTTTTATATACAATGTTACTGAACTAGTAACTGTGAAATTTTTATGTTACCTATTTCTATTTCCTGATTACTATTAGGAAGTAGTGACATGTTTTTGCAAATCAATGCCTATAGCCATGATTCACAAAATAGGGGTCCCATCGGGTATTTTAAGTTTTCAGAGTAAAACTCAACCACATTATTTTTCAGACCCAGATACTTATCAAATTGATCTGTTAATTATTTATTTCGGTGTATGGGTCCCATGCAAAAATGACTGAGATTTAAAGGTATTGTAATTTTTAAAAGTTTGGGAACCTCTGGAGCATAAGTTTAAACCATGTATAACTATAAAAATATCTATTATTGAAAAAGTTAATAGATTGCCAAGCACATCATCATCATCATCATCATCACCTCATTCTCGTCACCATCATCACCACCACCAACAGCTAGCTAATCAATCACCAAGTTCGACAAGTCATACTTGAAAATTTTTTCTCATTGCCATCACCCTTTCTGTTCCAATGTTTGCAGCTTGAATTCATAGAATTTATAGCAATGGTATTTGGTCTTCCTGTCTCCTGGCATTTTTTTTTCTTGCAATCTATTCTACATACTGCTATCATACAATACTGTAAACTTTTGCATTGATTTGGGCACTAAAAATAATCCATATTGCATTCTCACTCTCTCTCTCCGCCCCACTTCCCTCTCTTTCTCTTTCTCTTTCTTTGTCATATTTAAAAAAAAGTCCTCTGGGAAACAACTATTCCTTAACTCTCATTTATGTGGATGTGGGGGATCATACATAGGTTCTATGTTCAGTGAGCCATAATATTGAATTATTTTATTAACAGGAGATATGGTTCAAGAATGGGTTTAAAATCTATTCCTGGTAAATCTATATAATTCTATCCTTTTAGTCACAATGAATGTCTCAGAAATGAGTTTGTGACTCTACAAGTTTCAAGCATAAAATACAATAACTTTTTTCAAGAGTTAACATATTCTCTCTCTTTTCTATTGAACTTAATCCTAGGAGAATGTAAGTCTAAAATTAAAGAAGAGTGTTATATGGAGACTGAAAATAAAAACAGAAAAGGATAAAAAAACAATTTCTTATTAAACCATCTGTGCCCCCAGGATATTTCTGAAGTTCTATTTACCTCTGAACTTTTTAGTGATGCCTACCAGACAAACACCTTCTTCTTCAGCCAGCTGTAGCTGAATTCTCTGTCCTAAGTGATTCACAATCTTTCAGTATGTTATTTACTTGCTTAAGAATAAAGTCTTCATTCCATAGAACCAATTGCATGTATCCTGGCTAGTGATTAAAATCTATCTTTTTCAAAACTTGCATGTCTCTAACAACTAAACACAGATTTATTTGTACATTGCATTGTAGCCAAAGCAATTTACCGCTATTATACCCTGAAACCTCAATGTCTTTGCTTTACTCAGTTAAAGTATTCATATCCACTTACTCAAAAAAGAATGCTCCCTCTTTAAATACACCTACCAAAAACAAACCAAAAAGGAACAAAAAACCTCAACAAATGGGAATCCTCCTCATAAATGACTTCCTGAAACATAGAATCCAAAATTACCTTTCAACCTCTAAAATCTAACTGATTCTAGGTTTCTTGATACTCAACAAATACTTCTTGAATGAATGAATACACTTTTAGTATGTATCAGCCGAATAATTTCCCTTCTCTTTAATGCTACCCTGTCTTACCTCTCTATTTCAAAGTATTTACTTTACTTATAAATACTTACAGTATTACCCTAAGTAAATGTGCTCCTCAGGAGAATACTGCAATACACTACCTTATATTTCTTACAGCAATCAACTGCCAACTCCCTGGATTACAGATATTATTACAGATATTTTTACAATCTGTTTTCTGCTTATTTGATGATAGTCTTATTTATTTTCATGTAGCATAAAATTATCATTAAGAATTTCTTGCTTCTAAAGAAATATTTATCTCCTATAACAAATCAGTAAATGCTCCCTAAATGGACAAACTACAAAATAAAGTTGCACTCAAGGTAAAAGTCACAAAATATGAGGTCTGTCTGGAAAAAGCCCAGCCATTGTTAGTATAATGAGAATGTTTTGTGTGACGTCGATGTAAACTGGTAGCCAAAGAGAATGAACTGGAATGCACATGCATGAACAGTGATGACTTCACTGTACTAGTCAGTGGGGCAGTAGACACTGTTGAGTCAGCATGCGTACTGTGTGGCTGTCACATTCAAAATGAGTGAGTGGAGCAACAAATCTGCATCAAATTTTGGGTTAAGCTTGAACATTCCTCCATGAAAACTATTCAGATGATTAAGAAACCTGTAGCTATGGGCAACTGGTGATTGGCAGCTTCATCACAACACCATGCTCACTTATGCATCACTTCTCGTGCAGAGCTTTTTTTTTGTGAACCATCAAATCACCCAACTGAATCAGTCCCTCTACAGCCCAGATTTGGCTCTCTGCAACTTTTGGCTTTTCCAAAAACTAAAATCACCTTTGAAAGGGAAGAGATTTCAGACCGTTGATGAGATTCAGGAAACTATGATGGTGCAACTGATGGAGACTGGGAGAAGGTGTGTGGTCCCAAGGTGCCTACTTTTACGGGGACTGAGGCATCATTGTCCTATGTACAATGTTTCTTGTATCTTGAGTCTTCTTTAGTAAATGACTTTAGTTTTCATATTTCATGGCAGGATACCCTTAGGACAGACCCCGTATGTAGGATTGATTGTAATTATAATGTATGTATCTCTTTGACCTTCTTATCCTCTCTCATTCCAGGAGACTGTATTTTCTCGCCATACATAGGAAATCAAGACAAGACCAAGAGGATTTCCTTATTCCAGGCTTCAGTTAGTTTCTCAATTTCCCTCCTTACTTTCTGACACATTTTTTTATTTTGTGGTGGTAACACTAGTCCCTTCCTCAATTCTAAACTTCTTACTCCATTCTTACTTTCCTCTTGTTTCTAATCTATGCCATTTTCACTCATTTTCCATAATAGATCAAAAAGGAAAAGAGGCGAAGAGACCTCCTTTGAGTGTAGCATTATCTTCTTAAATTTATTTCTTTTTTGCAAATCTCATATCTGGTATTTCTTTGAACAGCAGTAAGAAACTATTATTTGCTTAGACTGTTTGCTTAAGCTAACAGATTCGAGAGAACACTTATCATAGAAATAGATGTTATTTTATTGCAGTTGGGATAGAAATAGATGTTATTTTATGGCAGTTCAGATAGAAAAAAACCTTTTGGAGAAATAGTAAATAAAATGCTGCCTAGGTGACTACTCTCCTGAAAGAGATACTGATGAATGTTCTATAAAGAAAAAGAAAAATATCTTGTGTATAACATTGGATAAATGGTATAATATATGTAATTAAGGTCATCATTATGCTTCAACATCACAACTTGAAAAACATGACATTGTGGGGTCAATACATGGCTCTCCCACCACCTGTGATGAGGGCTGGCGGGTGGGTGGCAGGTGGTACCCTGGCCAGAAGGAATGGGTATGGTTTTGGGAATAGATTGCAATTCCCTCCTTAACTCCTTTTCAGAGTGGCTTCCTGTCCTGTGACTGCTTCGTGACCTTTTCCTTCTGCACAGACACACTGAGGTAATGTAGCTCCAGGCCACCCTTGGGTTTGTACAACCTGGACTCCTGCTGCCTTTGTCTGGGACCCCTAAAGAAGAGCCTCAGATTGGAGGAGATGCAGTCTCTCTTGCACTGACTCGCTGCTGTCAGCACCGTCTTCTGTAATGTGAGTAATAAATGGCATATCCATACCTGCCATTCCTCCGGGTGGTTTTTTTGGATTATCGTGAACACTTAAGCAGCCCCTCACATTGGAGCTCCTGTGCAACAGGCATTAATTTAGTCCTGCACAGGAGCCAACAACAGGGCACAGCTTAGGTATTGATGGACCTCTGAATGAACTAAGTCTGGCAGATCTGACCTCACTGCCCTCCAGACTCCCCAGTCATGTTTATTTTATTTTCATAACATTATTAATTTTAGGTGGAGTACAAAAAATCAATCCAAAATGTCACAGAGGGAGCTAAATAACATGAAAAAAAATGTATTTAGTGTAAAAAGTTCATTAAATATGTCAACCTCACAAAGACTAAGATACTTTCTACTTTTGAAAAAGAATTTTAATATGTTCAGTTTTCACACTTTGATTCTTTCACAGAGAAAATTCTAGTGGAAACCAATGATCTATTAAAATAAATAAAATTTTTAAAATTTATTCAAGATGCTGGGGATGAATTTGTTAATTATCCATGACTCTATTTAACTGAACATCTGATTTTGGGTATCAGTTTAGAACAGTTACAAAGTATTCAGTACCAATATCAAGGAATAATAGTGAGTAAATATGACCTTCTCTGATCCCAAAGAAGGAAAATTACACTTAAATGTTAGGCCTGCTATTATACAGCATACTGAAAGACAGTGTGCGTTTTTGAAGGGAAAGCATATCATGCGGTTCCCATAAGGTCGCAGAACAAGAGTGTTCACATTTGCAATTATTTTGGTAAAATTCAGTTTTTAGAGAAACTCAAAACCAAGTGATTAATGCAACAGAAAATAAAGATGCCTTGAATATTTAGGTTTTGCAATATATATATATATATAAACAAATAGTTCAAAGTTATCTAGGCCAAATTTCAGAGAAAAACAATACACAGAGGCAAATATATTAGACTTATCAGTTCCTTTATAACATGTATTGAATTCTAGAAAATGATACCATCAGAATTTTGTTAAAGCAGAAATGTCATACGTATCCTACAGGTATATACAATTATGCTTCTGTCTTGAGGAAGCAGAGAAATCTCTGGTTGCAGCAAGTGGGAAAAAGAAAAGCTAATAACAGAAATATGTTTGGTACATATATAATAGGACATGTCTTGGTATAGAAGTATACATATTAAAATATTTTAATAATTATAATGGATTTTTTAAATTTCTGTGATAATTATATTGCCCTACTAGATCACTGTGCTATATTTTTGTTAGCTATAGTACTCTCAAAAAAATGAGAATGAAGGTGGCCATATTTATGGCTCAGTCAAATTTCTAGTAAAGGAGACATATGCAAAGGAATTAAGAAGTATAAATTGGTAGTTACAAAGTAGTTATGAGGGTGTAAAGTACAGTATAGGGAACATAGTCAATGTTATTATAACAATTGTGCATGGGACCAGGTGAATATGAGAAAACCTTAAAGAGTAAGTTGTTTTTTTTGTTTTTTGTTTTTGTACTAAACAATGTTAGCAATATTTATCCTGTGGCTATTTCATGTTTTCCAAAGTTATAGAAGTAACATTCATACTCAAAATTAAAAATAAAATATTTGTAATACAAATCATTAGTAAAGAGAAATAATTTTACCCTGAGATAGACATTGACTTTCACCTTCCAGGGTGAGCAAAGAGAAAGATGTTAGTGAATTAACATAATTTCCTTAAAAAATCAAAAGTAAGTTAAGACATCTGCCTCTACTCCTTCTATACATTATACTTGAGACTTGTGCTTAATTTCAGAAAAATAAATATAAAAGAAAAAAGAAAGCTGTTATTATATGCAGACAATATGACTGTCTACATAGAACATCTAAAATAAAAAAATTACAAATTATAACAAATTTAGTAACTTTATTATATAAGATTTGTAAAAAAATTACTTGCAGTCCTTATTTACAATAGCCTGGGTTTGGAAGCAGTCCAAGTGTTAATTGATAGATAAGTGGATAAAAAAACTGTGGTACATTTACACAGTAGAATGTTAGTTGGCCGCAGAAAAGAAGGAAACCTTGCCCTTTGCAACAACATGGATGGACCCAGAGGGCGTTATGCCAAGTGAAATAAGCCAGAGAATAACAATCGCCATTTGACTTCACTCATATGTAAAATCTAATGGACAAAATTAACAAACAAAATAGAACAGGCTCACAGAGAAGAGACTGACAGCTGTCAGAGGGGAAGATGGTATGGCAGCTGGATGAGAAAGGTGGAGGGAGTAAGGAAAAAAACAACTCATGATTACCAGAGGCAAAGGGGGATAAGGGGAAGGCTGAAGAGAGTGTAGGGGCATAAACGGTGATGGAGGGGGACTTGAGGTAGGGTGGTGAACACACAATGCAATATACAGATGACATATTCTAGAATTGTATAACTTAAATTTATATTATTTTATTAACCAGTGTCACTCTCATACATTCAATGAAAAATTAAAAAACAATTAAAGTAAAAATCACAATGGGAAGTGTTTATATATTTGGCTATCTTTCAAAAAACAAACACATGAATTCTCCTGTTCATCAAAAGACACCATTAACATTACAAAACAATAAAGCCACAGCTCAGGGGAACTTATTTGCAATTCATATAATAAAAAAAGTTTAGAGTTCAGAATATGTTGGGAAAAGCTATACTAATCAGTAAAGAAAAAGACAAAAGGGAACAAAATTAGAAATGTGGGAAGGTACTTTGACCAATCACCTTAAAAAAGAGGAAAGCTGCAAAGCCTATAAACAATTCCAAAAAAAAAGATTTTTAAAAAAAATATTTCATTTATTTATTTTTAGAGAGAGGGGAAGGGAAGGAGAGAGGGAGAGAAATATCAATGTGTGGTTGCCTCTTGCATGTCCCCAGCTGGGGACCCATCCTGCAACCCAGGCATGTGCCCTGACTGGGAATTGAACCAGGGACTCTTTGGTTCATAAGCCAGCGCTCAATCCACTGAGCCACACCAGCCAGATCTAGAAAGGTTCTTAACCTTGCTAGTAATTAGAGTGGTATAAAATAAAAGCATGATAAAATGCATTAAACATTCATTAACTTGAAAACATTTTAAGATTTTAAAAATAACATGTGACAGTGAAGAAGAAGCAACAGACTAACTTATAGGAATATAAGTGGTCATACTCATTTTGGAAACCAATTTTGCCAAAATCTAATAAAGTTGAAAATCTATGTCCCAGAAAAGCCACTCCCAGGTATAAACTCTAGCACAGTGATACCCAAAGCATGAGGAGCTTTAAAAATACTCAAACCAAGGCCATTTGGAAGTTAAAAAACTAAATATGCAACTACTAGAAGATCCCTCAGTTGAATTCCTGGCCAAGTATACTAGAGAAATGCTAATGTATGCTTAAACAAAAGTTTATAAATGAATATTTATAGCAGTTTAATATGTAATAGTCAAAAAACTAGAAACAGATGTGCTTCAACAGGTGAATGGTTGAATAAACTGTGGTACATCCATACCATGGCATATCATTAGTGATAAAAAGAAACAAATTATTCATACATGCAACAACTTAGATGAATCTTCAGAGAAGTGTGCTATATGAAAAGTCAATTCCAAAAGGTTACTGATTGCATAATTCCATTTAAATAGTATTTTTGATATGACAAAATTACGGAAATAGGAGTGATGGGAAATGGGTGTGGCTATAAAAGGGAAACAGGAGGGATCTTTGTGGTGGTATGTTCAGTATCTTGCTGAATTAATGTTGATCTTGGTTGTGATATTGTATTACAGTTTTGCAAGACTGTATCAATGGGTGAAAAAGTTTAATTAAAAAGAAAATTAAAAAATATTTATCTACATACTCTCTCCCAAGGTTTTTAGTTGGGTTTGCAGAGAAGATTGGGCATAAGTCATTATTTTTAATTGCTTCGATGAGTCTAAGGTGACGGAAGGACTGAGAACCAGTCTTTAAGTTTTTCTGGCATGTGTTCTGAAAGAGATGTGGTTAAGAGAACTGACTCTTGAGCCTGATTATCTCACTTGATTTCTTGCAACACCACGTCCTAGTGGGTGAAGCTGACTCAGTTTCCCCATTTTTTTGCAATGTGTGCAGTAATAGTACATATTATGAATTGTTGTATGACTAAATATTCAATATATGTAAGTCATTTAGAATAGTGCCTGAAACATAATGAGCACTAGAAACGTGTTTTATAGAACTTTTTTGATCATTTTATCATTGCTGTAGCAGTTTATGAAACATTACAAATTTGAAAACAAACCCAAATACACATCAGTAAAAGAATGGGTGAAGAAATTATTTCTATTCATAAAACAGAATACTGAATAGCAGTAAAATTAAGGACCTAGAGCTTTAGATATCAATTATGATGACTTTGGAAAATAATAATTATCATAAAAAGCAGGTTACAAAACAAAGGTGGACTCGTTCATTTAAAAACTTAAATGTTTCTATATATTGTTTAATAA
This sequence comes from Pteronotus mesoamericanus, assembly GCF_021234165.1. NCBI lineage: Eukaryota > Metazoa > Chordata > Mammalia > Chiroptera > Mormoopidae > Pteronotus > Pteronotus mesoamericanus. Next base: position 11,718,070 of record NW_026555310.1, read on the forward strand.
CACACACTTGTAGTACATTAATAAAAGCATGCATAAGAAGAATAAATATTAACATTTTTAAAACTCTACCTGCAGAGGACAGAATAAGGGATGGGTGCATGTGTGTTTCAATTGTATTTATAATAATCTCTTCAGCTTCGCTGTAAGTACTTTGACATTTATTATATTTATAGCTTTTGTATATCCGAAGTATTTTAAGAGAAATAACAATGACAGTCAATATTTAATTATTTACATATACTAGGCTCTGTACTAAGCTCTTAAAAGAGATTATTGACTTTATCCTCCCTATAACCCAAAGAGGTACTCTTATTACCCTGTTAATTTATATATGAGGAAACGAAAGCTAAGAGAGTTGAAGGGGTGTGATCATGAGCACATAGGGAGGAAGTGGTAAAACTAAGATTCAAACTCCAATGGCGCAGCCGAGGGCCTGCAACATGGTAGACACTTAACAGAATGGGAGATACAATTACTGGGAACCATCATTTCCTGGTGGAAGGAACGAAAATCAGATAGACCCAGGTTTTAATTTTAGCTCCCTGAGCCCTAGATTTCCTATCTCTTCTACCTGTATAGCAGAGTGAGTGGGAGGATTAGAATCAGTGTATGTGCAGGGCTTGACACAGAAGGATAAGTACCATAGGATTTCCCTTATATGTGGAATCTAATGAACAAAATGAACTAACAAGTAAAATAGCGACAGACTCATAGACAGAGAGCAGGCTGACAGACGTTTGGGGTGGGAGCTGGGTAAAGGGGTGGAGGAACTGAATAAAAAAGAAAACAACTGAGGAAAAAACCCTCATGGAGAGGGACAACAGTGGTGATTGCCACAAGGACAGGGTGTGCAGGGAGCTGGCAGAGGTTATAGTTGGTTAATGGTGATGGATGGAGACTTGACTCCAGGTGGCGAACAAACAATACAGTGCACAGATGATGGGTTATAGAATTGTGCATCTGAAATCTGTAAAATTTTGTGAACCAAGGTCATCCCAATAAATTCAATAAAGAGGGAAAAATCTCTAAATAGGGACTAACTCTCCTCAAGGCCTACAACTCAGGCTACACTGTGAATTGTGTGGAGTTTTATTCCTTTGACAACGTTTTTTAAAGTATTCCTGAATAATACTAGTAGCTGGAGACTTCTAGGGATTACAGCTGCTGGTAAAAGAAAACACAGCTGATCTCCACCCAGGTGGAATTTACAGTTTACTGAGATGTGCTGATACACAAATAACAAAGACAGTGTTCAGGCTGCATGGAGTAAAATGCAGCAGCAGGGACCATTGGCAGCATAAAAAGCACTGGCAGAGAGAAGCGTGTGCCAAAGCATCAAGAGGAGCAACGTGTATCATTTTTGGCATATGAAAGTAGTTCCAGGAGCCTGTGGCAGAGTGCAGGAGCGGTAGGACTTAGATATAAAGAATAGAGAAATGCTACTGCAGAGATTAGTGTTTGTTATGAACATCCTCATGCTACTCCTTTTGTAGCTTTTATAGAAACTGTTCTGGCTATTGTACCTTGGGCAGTCTGTTTTTATTTTAATCTTAGACATCTACCCACCCAATCTGAACCTCTGTTCCCATCTCCCATGTGTCTAAATGAACAGTGATTTTCATCCTATAGGATGTGGTCATGTTAGTACCAGAGATAACTGCAATTGATCCAAGAATTAACATGAAAACCAAGCTTTACAATGGACCAAATAAATAAAAGCAAAACTTGTATCATTAGGGGATCGTCGACTTTTCTTCATACTGTTGAAAAGCTTATGTCACCATTTTTTCTCTTCCCTGTATACTTGCTGCTAATGAAAATATAATAATTTGTGTTCCATTCTCCAGAACTTTGTGGGGATAATGACTATTACAACAAACTCATCTGTGCATTTAGGATAACAGATCATGATGGTTTCAATGGCTACTATTTCTGATTGGCATCTTAAGATCGAACAGAGTTTTTTTAGCAGGGAGTTAGTTAGCTGGGAGCATTGTCCAATGGGTATATAATTGGATATAATGAAAAATATTTGGGAGGCATGAAAACTATATCTATCAAGTAAATAACTACCTCTTTGTTCTGCCAAGGGCTCCTGAAAATTTTTAAGTCAGGTATAGCTAGATTCGTATGGGTACAGCCCATAGTACCCAGTACAGTGTATTACACAAAGATCTTGCAGAATAAAATAACAGGGCAAATTATGACCAGCTAATGATATAATTCAATTTAAATAAATTTACTTTTGATTCACTTAATAAATATTAATAATTCACTATTAATAATAGTAAGCACACACTCTAATCCAAGCTTTTAGTATGATTAACTTTCTTAATCCTTATAGCAAATGAAGGAGAAAGCAAGGATCCTTTAGAAAATATTAAGCCAAGGATGGAGGGGGTAACAAACAAACACAAATTTAATTAAGCAGCATGTTACGAATAACACAAACCAGGAAAAAAAACTAAAATTCTTACCAGTAAAAATACATGAATATATTTATTATCCCATTGACATTTCTGAATTTGTTAATTTTTTTAAAATCCTACCTACAATAATAACATGTTCCATTTAGTTGGTTACACAATCCTCAGATTTTCTAGTTTTCATTTACACAACATTCACATTTTCTCTGAATTATGCCCTGATATATTTTTAGGAATTGGATTTAAACTATCATTTTTTTTAATGCAAGTGAATTTTGGACTGCTTGTACACTCCCTGGACTATTAATTTGGTGAATTAAAGTAATATATTTCACCTCTAAATGCTATCACCTTGGGAAGTATATGTCGCTGCATGAATTTTGGGATGGGACAAACACTCAGGTGTAGCAGGAAGCCTATCGCACGCAAGCAGGGATGAAAAGTTTAGAAAAGGTATCCTAAATTCTCCATATGTAACTTACATACGTTAACAAAAGAAATATAATTTCCTATTTAATGTTACCATGTTTCACTATTTCAGTGATAGTTGCTGAAAGCTATGATCTCACAATAATGTTGTTAAAGAACATTTAATTTAGTAAAGACGTTTGCATAATGAGGGGGTTCTAAGTAAGACAATAATTTTTGTAGGAACTCAGGGTAGATAACTCTTAAAGTTCTTTCAAATGACAATCATAAAATAAACTCTGTAACCCTATTTAACAAACTGGAATAAGATCTGCTTTAAAATTTTACTTACAAATTACAAATATCTATCCTAATTAAAATCTTACGGCTCTGTATAAGGAACAGTTAGCATTCAAATGGTCACCTAGTTCTAGTAAATGAAAATTCTTCCATGGGGATAATTATTTTGATTTACAGTGGTAAAGATCTTACATATTTGAAGAAATTACATTAGAAATAAAAACAAAAATAAAAAAAGGAGAAGCCATCATCTCATGAAAAAATAGAATCTAAAAAATTTTAAGGTATAACTTTTGATTAATAAAACTTTTAATTTCTCAAAGTAAATACATTTCTCAATAGTTTTTAATAAAGGCAAAGCTGCCCATTACAACAGGTTCCATAAGCAATGTTCAGAGCTAAAATGTAATCCAATGGTGTTTCTCCATCCATACAAAAGCAAATGTAAAACTTCTGCACAAACTAATTTTGAAGTAGTCTATAATTAATTAAACATGTCTATTGCAAACTCTAGGGCAAACAATACAAAATTACGAGGTTGATAAAGTTTTAAAGCATGTTAAATTGTTCAAAAAATTGATAAATATAAATTGGCAGGTAGATATCCATGAAGATTGAGCTCAAGTTAGTAAATTTCACTTCCATAATGAAATAGTGCAATATGGAGCAATTAAGCCACTAATTTAAAGACAAAATATATTCCTAAATAATCTCTGAATATGAGAAAAAATCAGATAATTGAAAGTAATAGGAATTACTGACACTAATTTCTTAATTTATGTTTCAAGATAGAAAAACATTTAAAATGCTTCACTGAGTACTTGAAAGGGAGTTCTGTCTTTATAAAAAAGCAGGCTTAATCACAAATAAGTATTTTCTTGTGAATAGTTTAACCATAGCATCCCTCAAGCATCAGCGCTGGAAGCAGTTTTAGTTTTATTTAGTGTTTTATAAATGAGCTGAAAAAAAAAATCAAAATTCTCAAGTTTGCAGAAAAGAAAATCCTTAACATGGGGCATGCCCAACTCATTTGGGGCAAATTTCAAGAAAAGCTCCTAAGTTTGTTAAATTGGCAGATACGTATCAATGAACTTTAAAGTACTTATGTTTTTTCAAAAGTAATTTAAAGTATAATATATAATTTCTGAGTTGTTAGTTACTCTAGAAGGCACCTAGGCAAGCCATTAAAAAAGTACCCTAATACATCATGAGAAAATTTATAAGCTACTTGAGAACAGAACAATCAGTTTTCAGGTTTATATTCTGACAAGGTGACTGGCTAGTCTATTTACATAAATATGTATTCTTTCTTTTTTGAAAAAAAAATGTATTTTTTTCCATTAACACTTAACCCCTTTATACTCCCCACCCCCGTTCAGTTGGGTTTCAAAGTCAAATTTATTGGCAATAGTATGTAGGGAGTTAGAAAAAATTAATGTAAAGTGTAACAGGATAATAACAGGCTCAGCACTAAAATCTAATATGTAAGATTGTGGACAATTTAATTTAAGAAAATTATTACAATTTTCAAAAAGCAGTGACTAAACTGATAATGATTTTAATGGATTTTTCAGTGGCATAGGCTATAAAAGCCAGCTTTGAATGTTAAAAGTAGAAAGTGGTGAATGGTGATTTGATCTACCTAAAATGAAAGCACTAGCACTGGTAAAAACTTATTAAAACTCAAATCCGGTAGTTTTATGATAAAATGACAGGATAAGAATAAGTTAATTAGATATATATCAGTATCCTTCATTCCTGGAGTACCTGAAATTTTAAAATGGCCTGAAGATTGTTTCCCCCTGGTGTAAATTTTCTGGATATTATCCCCTTAAGTGTGGGTGCCAGCTATGAAAATGATGGGATAGAACTCTTGTCAATAGATTACGTTATATGATAACGGTGAAAAGATACTGCAAAGCTGATGAAAGCCCCGAACCAATTGGCTTTAACTAAAAGAGACTTCATGAGACTATCTTAATGAGGGGACAGTCTCTAAAAGTCCGCTTGGGCCTTTCCTTTCAGAAAAATTCCCCTGTTATCCTTGAAGAAGTCCTCTGCCTTGTGAAGAAGCTCAGTGGTGGCCCTGTGAGAGGGGTAAATGGCTTCTGAGGGTGACAGCCAGTGATAAAATGAGGACCTTAGTCCTACAAATACAAGGAACCGAATTTTACCAACAGACAGAAGAGAACCCAAGCTCTAGAAAGGAACAGAGTTAGCTGAACCTAACTGCAACCTCGTAAGACTCTGAGCCAAGGACCCTGATAAGCTGTGCCCATAACTCCTGACTCACAAAATAAAATATGTTTTAAGATGCTAAATTTGTAGCAATTTGTATGCAGAATAGAAATGTAATATCCCACCACCACAAAAGACAGAAAAAACAGAACAGCAACAATAACAAACACACAAACAAACAAACAAACACCATGAGGTAACTGTTAGATTGATGCAGGGATTTGGGCGCCTAGCTAAATCATTGATGGTTTTGAGCTATTTCAGGAACTGAAAAAAACTGTATCTGCAGAGCTCAGCTTTTTGTTCCCAAAACTCAAGAGAGATTGACATTGAGATGTTTTGACTAAATGTGTGAGAATTTACTCATTTAGAATAATTTTATTCATCCACTTTATATTATTTTGCATTGAGGTTTCAGAGTTCTGCCTTGATGTTTCCTGCAGTAAGCAACTTCATTTTTCTGTTGAAACAATAGCATAGTTCTACCTACTTTCTAAGACCACCTGCTTTTAGGTCATGGATTTTCTGTGAGTGATTTAAAGTTATAAATAATTCCAGCCCCAGGCCTATTTCTCCATCAACTTTCCCTAAGGATTCACAGGGCACTTCTGCTGTGAACAAACCTTTCCAAGGATAGTGTGATAGAAATGAATGTATTAAGTTATTTTCTACTAAAAGAGATATTGCTTCCCCACATTTGCTCCATTATTTTCTACAGCTCAACAGATCTCTTAGAATGAGACATTGGGTGAACATGTTTTGGGATACTAATGGTTTATAAATTCTTTGGAAAAATTATGTACATTAATCATTAATTTTTATCTCTTACTACCACTATAATGATACAACACCATACATATCTAGGTTTAACATAATCTGCTCTAAACTCTTGTCCTGAAAAGTCTTCAAAGTTTTTGCCTATAACTTCCTCAATATAATTTTGAAGAAAAATTAGCACATTTCATATTGTAAGTTGACATCTGAACTTTTATCAAGATATGTGGAAATATTTGAAAGAATATAATTTTCAGTGTAGTATGTATTATATAGTTGCTTTAAATACACATTGTTAAAACCTTGGAAACAGACTAAAGTTTAGAATGTTCAATGTCTGTCTCCTGAACCAAATAAGGTGTTATTCTGGTTATTTCCTAAGGTTACTTTCTTTGCCTTGATCTCAAAGGACTTTTTCTCAGAAGCTACATATTCTCAAATTATCTTTGGATGTGCACTGCCTTCAAGTCACCCCGCAGGACTGCCCAGCCCTCCTGCCTCTGGGTCCTTCCTCAAGTTCTTTTCCTTTATTGACATACTCTGTCAAGGCTCCCTCTATAAAGCATGCATTCCTCTTTTTTGGAATACTGTTCAGAACTGCCCTGTCTGGTTTCAGGAACTGTAGCCCCGCTGACAGGTGAGAGGGCCCAAGGCTGGAACTAATCAAGGAGGCCTTGGGAAAACAGGCCACTGAGGAGACAAAACCTTTCGCCCTGGCAGGGACGCAGCCACTGCCTCCCTCACATCACCCTGCTTGGCCTTGAGATGGCTGGTAGTCAATGACAGGTAAGATCCCTCATTTGAAGGGACAACCTAAGACAGGCACAGCTGAAATGGCCATCAGGACAAAAACTTGGGGGGACACGGAGAAATGACAAAAAGACCCAGACCCCTCGGCTCGGCCTTGACATGGCAGGGGTCCTCATTCTATCTGAAAGAAGTCTCAGTGGCTCCCTCCCTACTCCTGGCTCAGGCTTGGAACATTACTGGAGGCAGTCCTAAACTGGATCTGGCGGTTCCCAGGGGAAATCAGGACTAGCAGTAAATTCTTTAAAGCATGCTTTGTTTCTCCCCCAAAAGCTATGATAGCCAGTTCATGCTGGGAAGGAAATTTACATTATTCACAGACCCTAACCCTAAAGCCTTCGGCATTCATGTGTTTACTACGCTCTCATATTTACTCCTATCCTCTCGGACCCATGTAAATTGGTGTATTCCTGCCATTTGTTTTCTTCAAAACATCATCTATTCTCTGTAAATATTAACATAATGATGTAACAAGGTCACCTGTACATTTCTATTAACTAGCCCCATTGATAACTTTTTCAATAAAAGGCTTTGGAAAAAGGGACTCAGGGCCTTCCCCACAAGAGAGAAGAGTCATGCCCACCCTCCTGGCAGACAGAAGTGTTTGCAATGACTTGTGCCTTTCCCCCCACCTGTGACAATCCTGGATGGACTCTACAGGATTTGGAGCCCCACTCCCACCTCAGCTGGCCCCGGACATTCACCCTCAGACCCAGGAGCCCCGCACTCCCTGCAACAGAGTACTCTTTCACTTTATCCTTTCTAGAGAAATTCAGCGAGCTACTTTTCCATTTTGTCACTTCTATCCTTAAAAACAAAACAAAATGGAGGCTTTTTTTTTTTTCTCTCATATAACAGCCATGGGTGGATGTTTAGGCCAATGGGGAAGAGTTCTTCTCCAGCCAGAAAGCTTCCAGAACATGCTTTATCCAGAAACTGGTCATCATATGCTTCCAGCTGTCAGAATAAATAAGTACACAGAGGAGCACCTGTTGATGGTTTTTAATGGAACAGGCCTAGAAACTGTGCACATTTGTTGTGCTCACATTCTACTGAGGAGAGCATAGGCATGTGGTTACGCTTACTTGACGGTGGCTGAGAAATGTATTATAGATGCCTGGCCCACAAAAACAAGGACAATTTTGACTGACAACTAAGTCTCCACCAAAATATTTAGTTACTTACGTATTTTATCCTTTGGTATATGTCACAAGAATCTCAAATTAACCTAGATAGAACTCTGGATTCCCCACCCTCATACCTATCAAATCTTTCATTCAGAGAATGGCGCCATGATCTATCCAGTTGCATACACCAGGCCTCTGGAAGTTACCCTGGATTTGTTTCTTATCCTCGCATCTCACATCTAATTCTTTAAGACGTTCTGCCATCTCCACCTCCAAAGCACATTTGAAATCTATATATTCTTTCCATCCTTACAGCCGTCTCTTTATTTCAATTATTATTAATAATCTTTAATTTAGATTATCCCAATTGCTTCCTACTAGCTGTCAATACTTCCATATTTCATTCTCTATACAGCAGAGTAATCATTTAAAAATAATTTGAATGCATCACCTTTTAGTTTAAAACCTCCCAATGGCTTAGAAAAAAAATCAATAAAATCCAAAATTCTTATCATGACCCCTAAGGCCATGTATGATATAGCTTCTGCCCACCTCTCCAACCTCTTCCTTTATCACTACATCCTACTCCAGCTACAATAATCTTTTTGCTGCTTATTGAACACATTTAGCTTATTTCTACCTTAACATATGCACTTTGCACTCCTTGGAGACCTTCCTCACATCCAGCTATTCTCTTACCTCAGTATCCTGTTTGTTTATTCTTACCATCTACATACTCTGTGTTTCTCTCTGTTTACTGTATGCTTTTTCTTCCTGAAAGAATGGTCCATGATCAGGTACCATGCCCTGCACCTTACTCCCACTGTTTCCCAGAGTCTAGTATTGCTGGCGCACAGTGGTGTTTGGTAAATAATTGTGTGAATGAACTATCAAAAGGTAATGAGAGAGAAGCTCCTAAAAGGTTCTTTGATAGGTTATTGATGTAGTGTAAGGATAGTGTATTGATATAATGTACTGTCTTCCAATTCAGACTTGACCACTTCTCACCTGTGAGCTAGTGAATTCAGTTCTCTGAGCATCAGTTTCCTACTCTGAGGTTCCTATGAGATAGGAACATACCTCACAGCACCAAATGCCTAGTTGGTAAAGAAGAAAGGAGACAATGAAGGAAAAGAGCTTCCTGTGAGGTTAAAAGCTCAGCTCAGTAAATAGAACTATTATTGCTATTATTATGCACAATTAAGCGCCCATAGGGCAAGCCCCACCTAGGGACTCAGTCCCCTTTCTCTAGCCCACCTCCTGCGCTCCTTTCTGCAAGTGTTTCTGGCATCAGAAATCTCCACAGCAGCAGCACAGAAAGAAAAAAGCCTGTCACTTTAATTTTCAATTACTCACTTTCATCCCATACCCCTCAAAACTAACTACCTGAAAGTCAGGTAAGCCCTTCTCTGTTCCTTCAACCTGATGTCTGATGACTACAGAGAAAAATTGTGTAGCTTTGCAAATCAGTGCCCTATAAATTTATATCCAGTCATCAAATTGTTTCATGTTCCCCTGGTTAATTTTTTTCATACTCTAAAGAAAGTATACAATGTACTCCCCCCTTCTCAAGTCCTAGAAATTTTACACACACTCCCAATTTAACGGACTACCAAAATTTATTGAATTTTTCTACTTTATATCTCTATTTATTCCTAATGTCTTTCTACTTTTCTCCATGAACACTCCCTTACTCTCTAGCTTAGTAGTCTTTGAACCAATGTATACATACTCTTCAAAGTGCAAAGATCATCTCCAAGGTGTACTAGGAAAGAGATTTGGGGGCTAACTGGAGATACATCGATGACAAAGTGCAGATTCTACTTTCAAACTACCCTTTTTCTCCTTACCATCCTCTTATTTTACAATACAAAGACATACTTCTTACCCATCTAGAATTTTCTGTGCATTGACCCAGTATGCAAACTCTCTGGAGGGACCAAACAAAAGGACAATTGATATAAATGTTGAGAAATACTAATGCTACTATTGAGAAAGTGAACTGCAAAGTAATTATTTTGTAAAATAAGTAATTGCCAATTCTTTGCACTTCACAAAGTTAATAGCTTAGTAAAAATAAATTTTTATAATAGATTACTGTGCGATTTTTTACATATGATGTGAAGGAGTTCAAGTAATTGAATGATATTGTTATAACTCAACTCTTCATCTATGGGTTCACATCTATAAAAGTGAAAGGTTAAAATAAAATCAGTACTAAACCTAGTCTTGTTTTGGCAATATGTATCATTCACGTAACAGTGTTCCAAAGGTAGAGAAATTAATTAAAATGAAAAATCCCATCTGTCACATTCAGCAATACATTTCCAATAAAGTTGTTCTTTTTGCCACTGACAACTTTTCAAAATTTGAAATATAGTGATATAGTTTTGGTCTATTGTACATAATAAAGATTGTATTTACAATATATTCTAGAAGAAAAAGTAACCCTAAAGCTCACAGTTATAAGAAAATTAAATTATAAATATTTTTATAATTAAAAATTAAGACCAGCAAAATTGAAAGAAAGAAGAAACCAATGGGGATGGGAGGGAGGGAGGAAAAGGTGTAGCAGGGAGGAGGAGGGGAAGGGGAAGGGTCAGATGAAGGAACAGGAGGGAGGGACACACGGATGAAGCCCAGGTGGGGAAGGATTAATGGGGTGGGTGGGGCAGGGAAAAGTGGTGGAGGGTAAATGGAGACAAATGTATGTGAAAAATTAAAAAAAAACCAACTAAATACATTTTAAAAAATAGTAAAATTTATGATAGATTAATGAATTAAATACTTTCAAGAATAAAATATGTAATAACAAAATAATTTCTATGGGAATGGAAATATGAATTCAAAAGGAAAGAGAGCCTCATAAATTTATTTTAAAGTTCTACACAAGCTATTTAAAATGTTTTTAAATGGATAATAATGAGCATTTGATGTCAATAAAATATTCTGAAAATAACATCTTTTGCAACTATTTAAACATGATGAATTTGTATATCAATTCATAAGTATATAAGAAGAGGTACAGACTTTAAAGGAAAAAAAGGTTTTTCACTAGACTAGATCTTTTTTATTGTTCACCAAGGTTACTGGAATACCTTCTAACATTCTTCTTGCTTAGCAGCCATGTCCCACTCAAATATGTTTTCAAAACTGCAGCCAGAGTGACCTATCTTAAAAGCAAAAATCAATCAAGTCACTTCTCTACTTAGTACAGTGCAATGGCTTCTCTTTATCCTGTGTACCTTTCCAGTAGGTTGTGACCATTACAGCCCTTTACCACCACTCCATGGAAACTGAACTACAACATTTCCCAACCTCCTGCCTCTGGGCTCTTTCTCAAGTTTGTCTCCCTTCCTGACTTACACTCATTCCCTCCCTCCACTTTGCCTTTCACCATCTGTCCTTTTCCTAATTAACTCCTAATCATCACTCAGTTTTTAATTCTGAACTCAATTGTTTTATAAAATATTTCTTGAAATATTTCTAAAAATATTTCTAAATATATTTCTCCAATTATAAGTTAGAAATCCTTTTACTGTGTTGCCATAGTGCATAACTTCACATTCCAAAACAAATTATAATAGAAGCCGAAAGCTTTTACTTGCTTGGCTACTAAACCCTCATATTTTAAATGGTTAGATATTAGCATGATAATCTATTGTTTCATTCTTTCTCCAGCTAATTTCTGATTCAGGTTTATCAACATAAAAACTTATAGTAATTCGCATCTTCAAAAAATAAAACAAAATTTGTAAATGAAAAATATGACAAGATGGGCTGAAGATAACTCCTAAATGACAAGCTCTAGAGCAAAAAAGACTGTATACTATTGTTTACCATCGAAGTTCCAGTGTCTAGCATAGTATCTCACATAGTGGGTATTCAATAAATAGATGAGAAATAAATGAATGAAACCAGAGCAAGGCAATGAAAATAAGAGCTGCCTCTATCTCATTATTGGTTGGAATTAGTTTTGGTGTCATAGGTTTACTACAAAATGTCCCTTGCATTGAGGCCACAATTGGGTTTTTCACTAACTTTTGCGATAAGGCTAGATCCATTCAACAAGAATCCAGCCTCAATTCCCTGTTTTACACTTAAATTTGCCATCCAAAATGAAGCCATTCTTTAACTTTAAATGAACATAATCATTTAGAATGCTATTTATAGTCGCGTACTGCAAACTGATATTTTACTCAGCAATGGATTGCATATACCATGGTGGTCTTATAAGATTATAATGGAACTGAAAAATTCCTATTGCCTAGTGACACTGTACCCATTGCAATGTGCCAACACAATACATTATCCATACGTTTGTGATGATGCTGGTGTAAACAAACCTACTGTGCTACTAGCCGTATAAAAGTATAATACATACAATTTATAGTAGTAGGCTAGACCATCTAGGTTTGAATAAGTACACTCTAAATATTTGCACAACAAAATCTCTTAAGGACACATGTCTCAGAGGTATCCCCACTGTTAAGGTGCACATGACTGTACCTCTGCCCTTAAGTCTTAGGGACAATTGTTTAGACAGTTTAATTTTTTTTCAATCTCAGCTTTTGCTCTGCTCTAGTCCTGTCGTCTAGGGGAACAAAACCTAAAGAAATGAAGGCAAAGATAGAAAAGTTCAGTGAGAAATTCTAAAACTCAATTTTTAAATATATTTTTCCCCATTAAGTCATAGAAGTACTAGGGCATATCATGAAATTTAGATTAGTTTGAAGACAGGGTGATGTTTATATTACCATAATGGAGAAAGACACTAAAATCAAGCTGTTATTAAGAAATTTCAGTGACTATTAGTGAGATCAGTGAAAATCTGATAAATAGTAAATCAAATTCTCAGAGAAAAAATTATACAGTGAAGATTATATTCTTAGGAGGAAACTGAGTGACTTCAAAAAAATAAATTTAGAAGATGATGAACATTAATAATGGAAGATTTGCCAGTGGTTTATGCAAATTACAAGAATAGAAATAATGAAATAGTATTTGAATCTTTATCTAAATTTCTCATAAAAATAGAGAAATTTATTTTCAGGAGAAGGGATTCAAAGACATACATGTTTATAAGAAATAAATTACCTAAACATAGGGGTATATCAGAAAAAGCTGCGCCTTTTCAGATCTATTACACCATTTATTTTAACAATTTAATTTCAGGTTTTATAAAATGTCACTGTGACTAACTTTTGTGGCGTCTTAATTTAAATAACATTAAAATTGGAGAAAATGGGCCATTTAGAATTGAAAAAATTTAAAACAGGCACATGTGATTTATAAAATATTAACAAACATTGTTGTATATTTAAAATGAAATCTAAGAAACTTGGTGAAAAGCTTGAAAACTAAGTGACAACTATAGCATGTACTAGAAAGGGCAGTGGTCCCAGATAGAGCTGGCCTATATTAAAAATAAATATTTCTGCCCCACATAGTAACATTTATGAAGCCAGCTTCTCTGAATGTGTCACTTCATCTATAAAATCATAATAAAAATACCTTTCATATCAACCTTAGAAACAGCTGAGAATTATTCTGGGGGGATAAAATATGTATAATCATTTTGCAAAGTTTGGTTTAACAAAGATGAGTATGTAGGTCTGTACAGGACTAACTCCGGGGACTTTGGAAGTGAATGACAGAAAGTTAGATCGCAGGGGCCTCCCCAAATATCTACAAAACTTCCTTTTTGACCATGTATTTTACATGAAGTATTTATTCCTTTGTAAATTATGATTTAAAGCACATACACATTCATCTTTTGCATGTGTGTGTATATATATATCATGCAATTATATATATACATATGTGTACATAATATTTACTTATGCATAAATTTATATATTATATATAACTACGTATCATTATATACATGGCAGGGCAAAAGTAGGTTTACAGTTGTTCATATGGAAAATAATACAATAACTAACTAATAATAATACAAGAATATACTGTTTCACATACTCACAGCTGTAAATTTACTTTTGCCCCATCCTGTATACATACGTGTGTGTGTAGATAGATAGATAGATGATTATATATAATTTTTTTGAGCTAGGAATTTCATTCCTAATGCACTGGGAAAAGTAAGAAGAATAAAAAAAGAAAGAAGTGCAATGAATATATGTATGTAGTGAGTTACTACTTCACACTGGTCAGAATGGCCATTGTAAACAAATCAACAAGCAACTGCTGGTGAAGTTGTGGAGAAAAGGGAGCCCTAGTGCAATGTTGGTGGGAATGCAGACTGGTGCAGCCACTGTGGAATACAGTATGGAATTTCCTCAAAAAACTAAAAATGGAACTGCCTTTTGACTTGGCACTTCCACGGCTAGGATTATACCCTAAGAATCCTGAAACACCAATTGAAAAGAATCTATGCACCCCAACGTTCATAGCAGCACAATTTACAATAGCCAAGTGCTGGAAGCAACCGAAGTGCCCATCCATAAATGAGTGGATGAAAAAACTATGGAACATTTGGAAAAACACAATGGAACACTTTGCAGCAGAAAGAAAGAAGGAACTCCTACCCTTTGTGACAGCATGGATGATACTGAAGAGCATTATGCTAAGTGAAATAAGCCAGGCAGTGACAGATAAATACCATATGATCTCACCTATAAGTGGAACCTAATCAACAACACAAAGAAGCAAGGAAATATAACCAGCAACATTGAAATAAAGAACAAACTGACAGTGACCAGAGGGATGGGGGAGGTGGATAATGGTGTTAAGAAGGGGAAGGGTCAAGTCAAGGAACATGTATAAAGGACCCACAGACAAAGCTAAAGGAAGGTAGGATTGAGGGGGCGGGCACGGGAGGGTGGTGGGGGGAAAGTGGAGACAATTGTGCTTGGGCAATAAATAAATAAAAATAAAAGAAACTAAAAAAAAAGAATATATGAATGCAGACTAAATACAGAAAGCCATCACAATGTCTAATCTCTGTTTTTATTGAAGTATGTTTTGATACTCCAGGCTCATGGAAACTCTGTCAATATCTTTGACTAAGAGATTGATCCAAAGTCTCCCATTCCACCCCTATTTCACATTTACTCAAAGGCTCTGAAAGACTTTGTGCAGCAAATCAAGGATTCACATCCTGGTAAATACAATCCCAATCAGAATTTCAGCAGGAACATTTCTATTTCTGAAAGTGATCTAGAAGAGTTATGTCCAGATGAATGATCTAGATGTCCTTGTTAAAAAATTTTGATGAGCAAAACTATTAAGATGTTCTTTATATCATTGTTATGCCAAATAACCTGGTATTTTAAACCTCAAAATGATAAAGAACAAAATGGAGACTGGATGATTTATAATTGATTTAGAGTTAGTGCAGTAATAATGCAAAAATAAGTAAATAGCCTCATCCACATCTCACATTAGCAAAAAAAATAGTCTCAAATCAATTGGTATCTATCTGCACCAACTATAACTCCATTGACAGCTGAAGAATACAAAAACTATGTTTTTTAACCCAGACATTCAATTTATCAAGACTAGCTCATACTTTAATGTCATCACTTTGGATGATTTTGATTGTGTTACTGAAATAAGAACAATAATAGATTTAGACAGTGTTTGCATCTTCTGAAAGCTTTTTTTCTTAAACACAAAGAATGACCGAGGAATAGATTGAAGGCTTTAACAATTCTATTTTGTTTTATGACACATAAAGGAGCAGAGAACTTTTAGTAACTATTCACTCCTTTACCACACTTCTGGGCAGCCCTGCAGGGCATTGTTTGGAATGCGCCTAACACAACAGATGAGACTATTGAATCAATTAAGGCTCCTGGCAGAAAAATTTTTTCAAAAAAGAAAAAAGAATTCTGGCCAAGTTCTTAGGAACTTTAAGCTAACTGACTGCAAGCTGACAATTTTTAGAAAAATATAAACTGAACAAAGTTAGATTTATTATGAATTGATTTCAAATTGAACAATATAGAAATGTTTGCAAGGCATATCCATAGGAATAGAGTTCAGAAATAATTAGCAAATTGTTAGGTATCTTTGTATACAACAAAACATAATTTAAATAGAAATCTACAGCAGCACTTACAATGCTAAAGATGTAAGCATTAATAAATATACCACTTTAATATCATTACCTAAAAAGTTGATTGGTAGATTCATTGATTCTTTACTAGAATCATATATATATTTCCCACTAGTATAGTATTTCATGTCTCATGGTTTATATGGCATGGCTGAGAAATTATTTAAAAATCCTTATTTCAATACAAATCATTATTAGATGTTAGCTATTATTACAAAGGTATCTAAGGAGATGTTGTTAGCATTCCATATTTCATGGACACTCAGCCTCCCTAATAGACATACTTCAGATGATAGGAGAATAAATCAGAGAGTTTTTAGTATGCTGTCTAGCACTAGTTAACACTGTTCCCCCCAGTAAATCCCAACTAAATATTTTAACTGGTTATTTGTGGAACCAGAGGATAGAAGAATACACTGGATTGACAAATACTTCTGGGTCAGTATTGTAGGACGCGTTTCAAGGTTATGACTTCTGGTCTACAATATGCTTGGTTTGGGGTCAATCATTATTGTACATTTTATATTTGCTCATGTTTTACTTGCCCTGAATAATTTACCTGGGATATATATTAATTATATAAAATAAACCTTTTACATTAAGAGTATAGGTTTATTATTGCTATTAATGGTAAGTTTACTCTTTTGGTGTTTATATATTTTCTTTTAGAGGTGTGAAAGTTACTAACAATTGCATGAACCTTTTATGTATACTTCACAAACAGTTGGAGAATTGGTGAGACCAGATATTACTAATCCTCATTTTAAAGATTAGTAACTTGAATCTTAGAGGGATTAAGCCAATATTCTAAAATCTCAAGGAAATAAATGTAGGTTTTCTGATTCTCAGTCCAGTAGTTTTATGGTACTGTCACAATAATATTTAATGTTCCTCCTAACTATGCAGACTCTTTCTTTTGATATTTTATAACATTGCTTAGTAATATAAATTTATCACACATTCAATCACAATACAATAATATATTTGAATATTTTGTCTGAAAAGGCAATTCATGGAGAAAAAAGTGATTTTTCTCCCTTTTAACCAATACCTACTGCTTTTTTCTTTTTTTCAGTAAGAAGAGCTGAGGCTCTAGATTTCATTTTCACTACAAAGCCATGATTTATAATTCAACACAGTATGATTTCAGTAGGAGTTTCATTTTTGAGAAAACCTAAGATAAAGTAGCCTTTTAAAATGCCAGACATATGACACACATCCTTGAAAGGCCTGGAAAACAATCATAATTTAATTGGACATCCTCTTTGAAATACCCTCTCTTCAGTTTATTACATCTGGATCTCTTTTAGAGAGAACTGGATGTGGTCAGGTTAGTGTTCATCATAAATTCCAAAATAGCATTTGAATGTCTTGACTGAATCAAAACAAGTAAGGGTATAGACCCTAACTCAAAAATTTTTCATGTATTTATTTGTTCATTATACGCATACATACATTAATGCTTCTAAAGGAATTTGTGACAGCTTACATAGTCAATATTACTTTTAAGACAGCAATAAAAGAATAAGATCCCAGTATGATAGGAATCAAGTAACCTAGTCCAGTGTACATTATCAATTACTTGAACAGAAAATTTAGCTATAAGCTGCCTAGTCACCAATGAAGGTGGCGGGGGTGGGGGCAGGAGATGGCAATCAATTATATAGCTCATATCAAATAAAAATAATAATAATAAATTTTAATAACATTTTAAAAATTTCCTAACTGAACACTAAGAGGAATTTTGATTTCACAGAAATATCATTGGGGGAAATAATTTAAAATACAATTGTGAAAGAACATCAGATGCATTCTTTATAAACGATTCTTATATTAATTCTGGTGTCACAGTGCAGCCCCAAGAATCTGTTCTAGCCAGGTTTAAAGTTTACTATCCCTATGACAATATGTGTGTGGAGTTGAGAAGCTCTAGAGAAACAACTCACTCCTTAATACTTGAAATCTACAGCTCTCTATTTAGGAATGTGCCTCTGGCATAACTAGTAAGATATAATTGTAATTGCTATCTACATTACAAATTCACTCTTTTTAAACTTTTCCCTAAAGATCCTTGAAAGTAATAAAATTCAAATGATTTTCAGTTCACATGTTTAATTGGCATAAATAGGCCACAGAGTGTTTGAAAATGACATAAATAGAAAGCAGTAACCATTAGTGAATTCAGGGTTGTTTTTTTTCCCCTCTCCAAAAAAAAGTAACTGTTAAAAAACAAAAGCTTTGGCTGACTTGAATTGCTTTGCTAACGGTATTAAATATAAAAAACTGCTTTATGCGTTGATAATAGAGAGGAAGAGAAGAAAGGAATCGTTAAGCCTGCAGGAGACTCCACGGACATATCTGAGTTCTTAGTACCTTCAACCACCAAGCCCTGCCATCTATTTTTTACTGGTAGATTTGCCTGTCCTTTTCATATCAATTGTCCATATGAGTTTACTGTCTTTCTAACTTTCACTACAATGCATTAATAAACCAGTTTCTTCTATCACCTATAAACTGAGTATTTTCCATAGATTTGTTGCTGAATTCATTTTAGATCACTCTCAAGTTATCACATCATTCAGTTTCCCCAGTTAACTGAACCTGTGTTAATCATGTTTACTGCCTATTTGAACTACTTAATTTCCATTCTAATTATGTATTTTTAATATGTTTCTTTATACTCTAAAATTAATCATTCCATTCTTTAATAAAATACTAAGTAAATAAGGGGTTATATTTCTTTGTAATTTGTTTCATGCTATTATTTAATGGTCTATAAAGACTAAATACTGAATGATTTTCAACTAACTAATCACATGTATTTGACACATTTATGACAAAAATTATTTACCAAAAAAAATTAAAATATTAGGACTTATTAACACATTTAAAAATATTTATTGGTACTCCAGTGATGGTGCTTAAATAATATTTATTCAAAACACTTTATCATACTGCCTAGCACAAAGTACAAAATGAATAAATGTTGGTGTAGACATTTCTTCCTTTAAATAATGCTTTATTCTGTCAATAAAACATATATCACTATGAAACATAAGATAACATCTATAGGCAAATTAAGTTGTATCCTTTCTTTTTCTTTTTTCCAATTGCTAGGCAATATTACCTTCAGAGTTTTTCTGCACTTAATAATTTTTATTTTTTATTGAATTTATCAGGCTGACATTGATTCACAAAATCAAGCAGATTTCAAGTGTACAACTCATCGCCCTAGGCCAAATCTCTTTCTATCCCCATTCTCCTTTCCTTTGTCCACCTTCACCTCCCTTTTCCTCTGGCTATCACCATACTATTATCTGTATCTATGTGTTATATATATTTTGCTTACTTTCTTTACATTTTTTCATCCAGCCTCTAAACCTCCTTCCTCTCTGACAGCTGTTAGTCTGTTCCATATATCCACTACCCTGTTTCTATTTCATTTGTCAGTTTATTTTGTTCATTATAGTCCACATATAAGTGAGATCATATAGCATTTGTCTTTCTCTGATGGGCGTATTTCACTTAGTATAATAATCTCCAGGTCTATAAATGTTGTCGCAAAAGGTAAGATTTCCATTTTTTAACTGCCAAGTAGTATTCCATTGCATAAATGTACACTGTTTTTCTATCCACTCATCTACTGATGGGCAACCTCACACCTGTCAGAAAGGCTATCATCAATAAATTAATAAGGAACAAGTGTTGGTGAGGATGCATTTAATATTTTTGAGGTAGCTACACTTTGCTGGACTAACCTTAATCCTAATTAAGTCTTCTATATACATACATAGAAATGGAGAGTCATACATCTCAACTGCAACTTGAACTCACTATTCTTGTTTCTTCCTAAATTATAAGCTACTGAAATTTCTGTTTTCAAGAATATAACCAAAGCATTTATTTTCAGTACATCCAATGACACATGACTAGCTATTTTAAAGAAGAATTAAGTTTATATTGATGCTCAACTTATCTCTACTGGTGCCTACTTCCTAATCAATGCTCATGAATGATTTCTTCTAAAATTATATTTCCATGGTTAGATCTAAGAATTCTATGTTTTGAATCATGGAGGAATAACTTTCATTGAAATTTCTTTGTTTAAGAATGTTTTTCAAAATAGATAATTTAGAGAAGCAAAAGTAATTCATAAAGAACATTTTCTTTTAAACTAAGAAGTAAATTACATGAAGAATATTAAATCTGAGTCAGTGATTCTACAGTTAAGAAAAATTACTAGAATTTTATACTATTATTAAATTTTTAACCATATGTCTATAGTAAGCTATTTTTTTATATGCATGTAGGTATTTAAGTCCTTAGAATGTCTCAAGCATCAGAAATTCAGTTTCCACATGTAAAAATTAAGGAATTTTTTATGGAAATTTTTATGGCCCCTTCCAACTCTAGGACTTTTATTCTTGATGGGGGACTTGATGGACAAGTTCTAAATAATTCCCCTCTTAGATTACCAGAAACATTTTCTTCAAGACTGCATGAAACATCTACTTAAGTTTAATGTAAATAAAAGGAGGTCTTCGCAAAAAGGCAGTAATATTTCCATAGGTGAGGGCTAATCCTTGGAGTAAAGAACAAAGAGAAAGTAACCATATTTGTGATTTTTCTTACACATAATAACTTCAAAACAATCACTGTGCCAAAGAATTTGCTTTTCTCCTACAAATGTGATTAAAATATGTCATTTATTTTAAAAAAACAATATTTAGCATTTGCGCTCTTGTGCAATAGTCTCATGCAAAAATATCTATATAAACACTTAGCCACGGTCTCTCTTAGATGAGTATTCTCTCAATAGCTCTATTATTATTTCTACTTAATATTATGCCTTTCAAGAATTTCCTATGTATTTAACATCTTCAAAACAAATGTATGATTTCAGGCCATTTATTTTTTTATTTTTCATTTTTCATTCCAGATCCAACAAATCACATTCTTTTTTGGCCTAGATCTCCACCTATCTTGCAGGTCATTTATTTCTAGCAATTTGTTTTTATAGAATTTGTCTTTTAGCAATGAGTAGGTAACATTATGGAATATATTCACTGGCTTTTAAAAATATTTTCTTAATATTCCCATTGTCCTATTATAGTCCATTTCATTATAACTGCTTTGAATTAATTGCGTGAGTAAAAACATTATTATCAATATATTAATGACAAATATTTACCCCCTGTTTACAATATATCAGGCAATATGTTAAATGCTGCGTATTTGCACATAAATAGAACAATAATTGCTCCCATGAAGTCTAAAAACAGGTTGAATGGTATATAATTTAAAATATTTTAACTTTTCATTCCTTCTATTCATATAATTTAAACATAATACTAATTTCCCTTTTATTAAAATAGCCACAGTACTTTTGCAGGGTAGAATATCTGTTCAGGTTTAACATCACCAAATGTTTTTACACTTATTCTAATCAATATGTCAACAAAAACTGATGCTTGCTTGTTCCAACCACTTGAACTTGCCATTTACAACATAAGCCTTGTAAAAACTGTCACAAAATGTACTCACTGGTGGTAGTGGGAGGGAGGATACTGGGAAATATAACAATATCTAAATCTCGATGGCCAGGCATGTTCCCTGGGCACAGCTAGTCCTCCCTGAGATTGAAGCCCGCACTCATGGAGAAGCTGACTTGTTGACATGACATTCAAATCTTCAGTTACAAGTATACTTTAGGTTAAGCTAAAACTCATCCTCATCCTTCCCAGTATTTTCTTGTATAGCCTTGTGTCTCATGAAACTATATCCTTCTAATAAGCCCTCCCTCTGCTTAAGCTAGTTTGATATAGATTTTTGTCATTAAAAAAATCCTAATACCACAGGATTTATGTTATATCTGACATGTACATTTAACATAATGAATGTTCTCTCTATTTGGTGGTGTGACAAATAGTAGTGTCTTAGAATTATTAAAATGTGATAACATTAATTCATGTGATCATTCATTGAACAAATATTTATTGAACAGCTACTATATTCAGGGCAAGTATCAGACACAGAGAATATAATGTTGAACAAGAGAGATGTGATGCCCTTTCTATTCTTTATACAGGAGACTTCCCTAGTTAGTATCACTTTTTCTTCTGAGGGAGTCAAGAAGGAGAAAGAAAAGCTCTTAAAACATCTACCAAGGGAAAATAATTTCAAAAATATTCTTATCACTAATTCATATTTTAGAGAAACCAATAATTAATAAATATAAATTTCTTGCAGACCTATTATGTATCAACTTACTCAGTGATATTTAAGCTAGGTATATGTATTGGATGTCTTGTAAAATTTATGTGTTTTTCTCAAATGGCCTTTTGCTCCTTATTCATCAGTTGAATTTTCCACACCTGAGCAAACTAACATTTTATTTTAAAATGTAGGTTATGTTGAACAGTGTGACCTCCTGATCAATTTTCCTATCTTTAAAGTGACCATCTCTTAGTCTTCTAAAGAGGATTAAATGAGATAATGTATTAAAATAAGACTATGCATTATACAAATATCATACAGCTATTCTAAGTATCCTTTGATGACTCATTTTTGAAGTTATCCTTGATGGCTTCCTCTAATTTTGACTAGAACCCAATTTATATTCACAAATTATACTTCGTTTATACCTTTAGAAGAGCCATCTTTGTCCAGTTAACTTCCTGTTTGCTTCTCTCTTCTTCATTAGACTATTTTGTCCCTAGCAACAGAGAAAATATTATACTTCCCTTTGCATGGCCATTACACATAGAAAGGGCTTAATTAACACTTGCTGAATTAATAAATTAGTGTGTTCCCTGGCCACAGAAGGTTCCTGATTATGGAGGGTTATATATGTATCTATTATATATGGACATAGCATTATTTCATGTATTAAATCACATCAGGGTATCTGGTATGTCTAAATCTGCTCATTTCACTGGAATATAAACTCTGATGGAAAGGTTTCATGTTTTATTCATCTTTGTATCCCCAAAGTCTGATATAGCAGATGGCATACACATAGGATTTTCCAAATATGTTTCCTTAGCTTAAGAGAATTGCTCCAGCAAATGTATATATAAAATGAACACTTAGTACTTGGGGGGATAGTGCTACTAGCCTTGTGTTTAAAGTTTAATTCAAGAGAATACAGTAGCAACAAAAAGTATCACTTGAAAAAAACAGTCATATAGTCTGGACAGCCCTTGATAAATGACCCTTACTTCTGTGTGTGGAATTAGTTATAAGGAAGATATTTTAAAAATGATCATATTGTTTAAAAACACCAAAGTTTCAGATGTGATAATATAAAGACTTGGCTCGCAAAAGAGATAGCAATAGATTGATCTGAGAAATACAACCAACATTATAAGAAAAATAAGCTTGTAGGTTAAATGGGAGACTAAAAGGAGAGTCGTGTTAATTCTAAATTTATATATGGCAAATTGTAGTATCTCTTCCACTTAGAACCCATGTATCATGTATCTTATCTGAAGATCAGTTAGGATAGCCATATTAAGACAAGCTCCTCTTACAAATATTACCATGCGTGGAACTTTTATATTAACCTACAATGATAACAGTCATTTAAAAAGTGCATAACACATTTGGTAATTTTACTACGTGTTTGTAAGCATGATAATTGTCAGAGAATACGGTGATTTAAGAGTAGATAAGTCTGAAGACTGAAGAGAAAGCAGGTGACTTGTAATCATATTCCTTATGTTCAGTGAGACATTGTTGCTATCACTTAATAAACAAAGACAACATAATTTTTTTCTGAAGATAAGATTATGTTCAGACTTTCCATAGTCTGACATTTTAGGAGGTTTTAGTAGGGGTTAAAGTTCTTGTACTTTGCTTTTATTACTGTCAGTATTATATCCAGCCAAGACCTCATATATTAACCAAATCAAAGCCAGAGCTCAAATTATAGGAAACATAAAACCAGGAAATAAAAAGTAAATTTTACTCATAATAATTTTACAGAATAAATCTCCTCTGTGGTAAGCATCTCTGAATTTTCTACTAAAATTTTCCCTCTGTAAAAAACAAATGTTCATCATGATTTCAAAGCCCTTAAAATTATAATTCAAGTCACTTTCCCAGGTTCAAGTAAAGGAAAAGAATTGCAGTTGTTTTCTATTATTCTTACCTAATTGTTTTTGAACTTGGGTGCCCTGATACTGACCTATTTAGTTTATTACTGATTCATCCAATTAACCTCTTGGCTGCCTACTCACCCAGTTCCTCAATAGATTCTCCTGTTTGTCACCCTGCTTCTTTTCTTGCCAAATAATATTTCATCTTCCATCTGTTTAAATTCCTATGTTCTTTCTGGCACAGCTCCGCCTCCACATTCCCTCCCAGCCACCTCCCTTGCTGCCCTTCCATCTGCTAGCATGACTAGTATCTTTTCCAACCTATTTCCAGTCTAAATCACCTCCCATTTTTCATTTGAATTTCTGTATCAAAGTTTATCACTTAAAGAGCTATAGTGATGGTAATAATAACTTATGATCATATAATTTGGAGTTATAAAGGGAAGTTAAAAGTCATACAGTGTAAATATACATTTAATGTTTGAACTCTTATACCTTTTAAAGTCACTTAATGGTTCTCTACTTTTTTCAGTGATGATGTTTTGAACTAATAGAGTGTACCACTAAAAGATATTGCTAAGCTCTTTTGGCATTTAATCTTCAGAGCTCTAACTATTTCTATGTGGCCCAATTCTTGTTAGTCTTGTGGTTAACGGTTTGGTTCATTGTTCCCAAGTTTTGCATTCAGTCAGAGCAGCAACCACATTCTCAAGACAGTTCAATTCAATTTTTTTGGCTTACTGTAGCAGAAATACTTTTTAATTAGAATGTAGGTACCTACCAGATATCAAAATCATTATACAAATAACAGTAGCACTTGATAATTACAGTTTTAGAATTTGACATTTAAGTAGAATAAGGGAGCATTTTCCTTTAACATTGATTTAGATGCTTGACAAGATAGATGCTTGTTTTCATGTAGCATATATGAAATACTGCAAATTAAAGCAATCTTGGGAAAATATTGAAAATTTTAGCTATGTAGCTTTTCATAAAACTAAAAGCTTCTAATTGTCCATTCCTATTTCTGAAGGTATACCCTCCATCTACCAGCCATAACATAGAAAAGAATAAAACATGTTTACGAGAAGTTCGCTCAAAATTTTACCCTTAAATTCAAAATAACATAGACACTTATTAAAAGGATAATGATTTTTTTAAATAATCAATTTATTTTATCATACTGGGAACATAATATTTCTATTGATGTTAATTGGTGCTAAAGAAGATGTTAAGAAATTTTGTATTTTGTTTTAATGTAGGTTTTATATTATTTAGAGATGGTAAAGTCAATAGATCGGGGGAGGACAGTCCCTGAAAAGACAGCTTGTTATGCTCACAGGTCCCAAGAGAAGGGAGCGTGCCTTGCCATGGGGGTGGGGGGGGCATGGGGTAGGGGAACACAAGGGGTCATGAGGGTTGGTCAGGAGGCAGAAGGAGACGGGAGATTATGGACAAGAGCCTTTATTGTGGTTTTTGCAGGAAGGAGGCACGGTAAAAGTGGATTTAGGATTGGCTAGTTTGAATACTTTTAGGAAGTTCTGGGGCATATGGGTTGTCTCTAGTTTTCTGGTACTTGTCCCTGGAGTGATTAGGGCAGGAGGAGAGTGGCCCAGAGTGATTCACAACTTTTCCACAATCCTACTTTATGGTCAATGTTGAAAATAAAACA
This sequence comes from Pteronotus mesoamericanus, assembly GCF_021234165.1. Taxonomy (NCBI): domain Eukaryota; kingdom Metazoa; phylum Chordata; class Mammalia; order Chiroptera; family Mormoopidae; genus Pteronotus; species Pteronotus mesoamericanus. The sequence continues at coordinate 11,744,001 of NW_026555310.1, forward strand.
TATAAAGGTATACATAGATATATAGTTTCCTACATAGGTTTATTATATGTGCAAATATCCCTTATTAGTATAAGCATTCCCTCTAAGAAAACTGAGAGCTTACCATGTTAAAATAGTCTTCTTAATTTATTTTTCACTCTATGTCCCTTGGAAAATTTAATTTTAAATGATAAAACTTTATATTACTGAATCATATTTCAGAATTGTTATAAATTGATTTTGAGGCATTAATAACATAAACTAACTATAAATTTAAGTACTTTTTTCTTTCAAATATATTTGAGGTTTTACTACTATAGTTTTCATTCCATGTCCCTTTTTTTCCTTTTATTATATCTTTTTCATATCTTTAGTCTCTTTTTCTGCTATACCTGATATGATTATACTTTGCCAGAATAATTACTAAACTCACTTTTGTGTTTCATCTCATATACTGTGTTAATATTCAAATATTCTCATGAATTTCTTGTTAGTTTCTCTCAATTGATAACCTATAAAATCAGTTATAACTGCTTTGGGAATCGGGAGTAGAGTATATCTCATTTGAGATTTTCCTCACATTCTAGAAAATATTCCTTATCTGATCATCAGGTATTTTCAATGAGGTTGATAAATGGTTTTGCTTGAAGCTAGAACAATGTCAGAGAAGTTTAAATAAGTACAAGTGCAGACCTACACCGACCCCTTTGTTCATACAATCCTCCCATTACAGTCTATTAATTTTACTGCTATGATCTTGTCACCTAGCCTGGGAGCTTTTCTCCTCCTCCTGTCACCTCAGCCAAATCCAACAAGTAGCACCACCACTATACTCATCACTCAGAATTTAATGTGTCATTAGGCAATAAATAGGTTTAAATTTCTTCCCCTTCCATTCTTTCTCATTTTCCTTTAGACTCCAGTGGGCCACCTCAGCCAGGAAGCATGTAAGCAGGACTAAACAATATGACTCAGCATCAGAACACTTGTAAGCTGTATAGGCAGTTCCTCCTCCTTCCTAAGGAACTACTCCACATATGAGTTCCCTCCTGTTCCTAAACTAGATGAGATGGGAAGACTCAAACACACTGTATGATGCTGGGAGTTCTGTGCCACTCCACCACCAGGGAGTTGACAGGAAGCCCAAGGAACAGAGTAACACCGCCCCACAACGGAAATGCCCTGTGAAATGCTGGAAGTGTGGTTTTCCTGTCCTCTTAGCATCATTCCTATGTATTTTACTCTTTTATTTCTTTTTTCTTAAAAGAAAATAAATTGATGCCTGATTAACAAGGAATAGCTGGCCTTACCTATTACTGGGTCTTAATAAATTATTTAGCAAACATGTTTTAATAAAAACAGCATAATTAATACACTTGAGAAAGTAGATATACATAGTTATATTGCATATGCTTTATAAATTTATGTTATAATGTATATGTGTTTATATATATTCGTGTATATGTATTTTTATGTGTATATATACATATATACATATATTAACAGTGTAAATGTACTGTTGAAAAACATCCTTAATTAGTGTTACTATATCTAGAATTTCTTACTAAAAGTTTGTTCATTATTTTCTCACCCTAAAGGGATATTCAGGAATTCATATCATACTACCCATTTTTTGCATATTATTTGCCATGATACTTAAGCAGCTTTAATTCACAAAGACTGGAGAATATAAAATAAAACTGTATTTTTCAGTTTTGCAGTTATCAATTTTATTTGGCTTTTATATAATGGGTTCTACAATTGTATAAGCTTTATTTTTAAAACACTAAGAAAGAAAAACAACTTTCTTTTTGGTAAATTTCAAAATATGCCATCTATGCATATCTTTCAGAGCAAAGCATTCTAGACAAGGGAAAAAATAAAACACCAGTATAAGTCAATGATTTTGTTTCTGACAACAAGGTCTTCCTTCAAGGACATGCTAGTTCAAATTATTTCAATTCCATCTGTTCAATCTGCATGCAGCGCAGTATTTGAGTTTGAGTCCCTCCATACTTTTCTCTACTTCTGGGAGGACTGGGCATTTTGGGTATGTACCAACGTCTCCTACCATAATTTGAACATGCTGACATTAAGGAAATAATCCAAGCCAAAGGAATACTACAGCCCTGCTAAAACTTCTCCACAGGAGGCAATTATTTTATTGATTCAGCTCACTCTCAGTGCTGCCCCTCCCCAATTTGCAGGCTTCTACCTCTCCAAGACCCACACCTGAGCTCCTGTACATTCTTGAAAGGCGTCTCTATGCAAAATAAAATCCCTTATGACACCACAATATAAAAACTATAAAATAAAACCAGCTTTCAATTAGCTTCACAATTGAGAGCTTTGACACTGCATCACGATATTGAGGTCTGAGTCAACCTTACTAATGCTGCATCACCATCATCCTAACTCAGCACATTCTTGCTTACAATGATCTAACCTAGAGAAAAACCTCGGACTTACCTCATATGTTGCGTATCTGTAGTACTGAGTACAATATTTATTGCAAGTTGTCCGTCTGAATAAGTGCAGCGACAGTTATACCACAGGATGCCTCTCCTGCAGCAGAAAGCAAGTTAAAAGGACTTCAAGCTGTGACCTCAGAGGCAGGCACAGCCGCTCCCATCTTTCAGCCAGCCTTCTGAGATGAGCAGGTTAGATGACAGCAAAGCTGGCCTTCTACATAGCAATACTTTCACATAAAGCATTCTGTCCTTGGAGCTGGGGGATTTACATCTTCCAAATTGGGCTGGACCAAGTCAATGCTGCTCTATGCCTGAAAATATTAAGCATCTCACTGCAGTCACTTAATGCAAGAAACTATCTGAGGTGACTTCACAAACCCTGTCATTCTGTTCAGAGACTAAAGAATGAGCACCGCATGCATAATTCATGAGTTAAAATCTTCAATGCACTTCCTGTAGCCACTGTTCTATCCAGTAATGGGCTATTGATCACCTCATTGCTAAGGCAATTGGAGCTTCATGATTGGTTTATTTCCACAAATAAAATTACAACCAAAATCACAGCAGAAGCCTCCAACCGTGCAGCATCCACTCGGGTAAAACACTCACACAGACGAGATGGCATTTTCATACTGCAGAATGTTGAAACTGTGCTGTCTTCTGCAAAAACACTACAGTATCTTTTTTTTTATTCAGAAGACATGCTTTCTGCAGGTTTAGGCTTAATATTTTACCCTATAAGTAAGATCTACAGAGTTTTCTTTTTTTTTCTTTTCTACCGTTTCTGGAAAAATAACATGGCTAAACTAAAAATTAAGAAAAAAATACAGAAAAAGTGATGTATGGTTATATCATAGATTTTTACCTAGGCACATTTGAACAACTTTTCTTAGAAAACTCTGATTTAAAAATAATAAATTTCCCATTTCAATAATGTGGAAGACGTTTCCTTTTTTAAAAAAAATATTATAGTGGGTACACATGTTCCTCACTGTTAACTATTTCAGACTGTAAGCAGCTTTAATCAGGGTATGTCGGTAGTTCTGAGAGCACTTTCTCTTAGAATTTAAGCTCCTTAGAACACATGGTGACTTCTATTAGTCTTTTTTACTGCCTCCAGAAAGCAGACTTTAAAATAAAATGTGCAGTTAATTATGCTAATGTTCACCAAGTGAAACACAGGTAACATTTTCAGATATCATAACAGTATTTGCAAAAGTACTGTAGAGAGAGATTCATACAAAATAGAAAATGCATGTATATGCAAAAATATTTCTCTATTTTCCAAAGTATCTTCACTGTAAAAACCAATTAACCTTTAGATTTTTTTCACCAAAAGAGGACTGAATATGCTATAATTAAGTTTATTTAGAAGCCTAATGCCATGTCTTTCTAAAGCCTCCTTTTATAATTCCATGGGCACCAATGCAACAGGCAAGTTGACAAGTATCATATTTCTATAAGACCATTTGTTAAAAACAGAGTAAAACTGTCAAGTTCATAGCTTGGGGCTAGAGCACAGAATAACTGTCCGAGTATAACTGAGGTTTCCCATCTAACAATTATTCTGCAGGGAGCAATTCACCCTTGGAAAAGGCATGGTCACAGTGATTTTGAGTCAGTAAACCAATAACAACTGATACCAGCCTGCAAAGGTAGTAGCGGTGCTGATGACAATAGAGATGGAGTTAAGGGATGTTCACGGAGGTATCTCTTCTTTCCAAGTGAATGCATATGTAAGAGCATAATTCCCGCTAAAACATATAAAAGATAATGGCATCTAACTGGTAAAAATTATGCTAAAATATTCTACATGACAGTGTGAGAAATTACCATCTAATAACTATTCATATTACATAATATTTTGTTCTGCCCTGGTAGATTCTATTTGCACATTTACATATACTGCCTTTAACCTAATAAAATTCAAATAAAACTACATAGTGGAACTTATTTTATTATATTTATCTGAATAATATTATTTATTCTTTAAGCAGAAGTTTGGAAGACCTCAAACATTACGGAAGTTACAAAGATTAATATCCTGTGAAGAATTTTACCAATTTAATCATCTATAGAAGCAATTTCATATAAAGATATCATATTTAAAAATAGTAGAAAATTTAAAACTTTGGCATTTAATTTGTCAGATATGAAGATATAGAGTACAATCATTTAGAAAATCCAAATTTCTGACATAACCTAAAATAACCACAAACATAAGTATTGGGTATTAAAACTCTCTGAAATGACATGACTCAATGGTGCATGACCAGCTGGACAGGAGGAACCTCTCATGCAGCAAGTGACAGGAAAGTCAGTATCTTTTCTAACAAAAATCCAAGACCTTGGTCAAAAGTGAAGAGAGCAATTTTGCGTTCACTTGGTGAATTTTCAGATTTACCTGTTTTAAAGACAAGGGGAGAGAGATGAGAAACACACAAACACCTCATCAACCTAGAATAGAACAAGATTAGAAAGCAGCAAAGAAGAAAAGGGTATAGCATAGGAACAGCTATGGAGATAGTCATTCCCAAAGAAATTAGAAAGAGGGAAGCAAATAAGCCTGAAATGAAACAGCTAAATAAAAGTAGTCAGATGTACTCTCAGATAAAACAAAGCCCAAGACTGTAATAAAGAACCAATTTCCACTTTCCAGAAGTCTGGCTATGCCTGAGAAAGACACTTAACCGATTTTTCAAATGGATGGAAAACAGAGATGACTATTTTAGATAAATCTGATCTCTTTGCAGATCAAGAGGCTTTCTAATATTCTGAATTTATAATGCATGTAAAATATGAAGTGACTCTATAATGTAAAATAAGGTCGATTAAATGAATCAAAATTTGTGAACACATCAAATATTTAGTCTATTAAGTATGTAATATCAACTAAGATGTATAATTAGCCTGCCTATTGTCATTCAGAAAAATGCAAAATTTATACCCATTATAAGAAGATATGATGTCATATAGAGTTAGGAAAATAATTCAGCCTACCAAAGTTTCTACATTCCTGAGCTCAAGGGGTGTGGGAGCAGATTGCATTTGTTCTCTGAGATTTAAGACATTCTTTCTATTTTTCTTACCCTGTCCTGTCAATACCATAATCATCTGGTAATCATAACACATTAATTTAAAAATAATCATTATGTACCTTCTACATAAAAGGAATTGTGTCAGATGCTAGGAAAATAAATAGTTATAGGTCAGTGGATGATTCCAAGGTGTCTGTTCTTTAGTGAGGAAAACAGATAAACACATAGATATAAAGTGATTAATAGAGTAACTATGATACACATTAGATATGTAAATGAGATAACCACCAAAGCACATAGAACTGTGTCTGTATGCTAAGTAACTTCTAGGTAAGTGTTAATTCTTATTTTTATTCCATTATATGAGGCATAGCAGCAGAAAAAAATATTGGAATTACCAAATGCACTTGGGCTATTGGGAAATGATGTGTGGAGGGAGTGATATTTAAAGAAGCTGGGTGGTATAGTGGAACTAACATAGCATTTAATGTTTGACAAATTTGAGATTAATTTCAGGATTTGCTGAATTTGCATGGCCTTGGACATGCCACTCATACTCCATAAACATCAGTTTTATTGTATAGAAGAAATTAAGTTAAATACCTACCCCTTTGAATTTTTGTAAGAATTAAATAACTTAAAGTACAACCATTAAAAATGTGGTTTGTGTAGTCAGCTGGATGAGAGTTTAAAACCTGCCTCAGTTTCCTAATCTTTAAAATGGGGGTTCATCAACATCATAGAGTTATTAGGAAATTCAAATAGTGCAATATCTTTGTCACTTAACATCGTTTAATTTCTTACACAGTAAGGACTCTAGAAACATTAATTCATTTCCTCCCAAAGCCAGGAAGAAAAGGCTTGAAGGGCAAGTCATTTCTCAGAAAGAGAACAACATGTGCATTTGTAGAAAAGCAGGACATCACACGATATGCTTAAGAAACTGAAGTAGATACATTATGAAGATTTTGAAAACAAAAGACATGTTGTCAGGTGACAAGGTGAAATTATATAAAATCTGATTCCTACAGGGATACTTCCTTTAAAAAAATTGTTTTATTGTATTTTTTCCATTAACATTTAACCCCTTTTAACCCCCTCCCTAAAGAGATAATTTTCTTAAACTCTGTTAAAGTTCTGATTATTAGAACATTTTTAACACTGTTAAGTCTGAAGCTATTCCGCAGAGAAAAAGATATTTTAAAATTTCACCATGAGAGTAATGTGACTAGATTTTGTGGCAGGATGATAGATTAGATGCAGTAACCCAAGGCAAAGAATATGTTTATTAGAACACCATTTGTGGTCCACCAGAAGTGATAAAGGCCTAAACAAGGCAGATACAGGGATATTAAAATAAAAAAAAAATAGTCGAGATATTTAAGCATTAGTCAGGAGGACTAAGTAGGATTATGAGATCAGGAAGAGCATGAAAGATTTTTATGGTGTGACTTCTTGGGTAACTCAGTGTCCTTCTCCTCTTGCACTTCAATGCAAAATAATAATAATAAATAACTACCGATATTATGAAATGATAATGAGGTAATAAGATTATATTAAATACAGCAAAGTGGAGATAACCTAGGAAGCAAGATAAAGAGTTATTAAAAAATTGGACACTCAGAGAATTTCCACTTGACACCTGAATAATGAGGCTATAGTTTGCTAAATAGGTTGGGGAGTGACCAGAATTGTTAAGCTATGGAAGTGAAAGGAATAGCTAGTTCAAGATTAAAAGTGTACAATGAAAATAGAGGATGAAACCCAGATAAAATGTACAAAAAAGCCTTATTATGTCAACTTAATATCTTAATATCATTAATAAATTAATTGAAAAAGGGAAAATTGCTCATGTATATTAAACATCTATGATAAGGGAGGACCAATGCTTTGTACTTTAATAAACTCATTTCATTTGATCATCACACAGCCCTTGAGAGCTAAGTAGCATTTATTTCTATTTATTAATGAGAAATCCTACTCAAAAGAAACTTAAGTGATTTGGCCAAGTCATGTGACCAATGAATAAATGAACCTAAATTCACATCCAGATTTGAGTTTGCATCTCAGACCTCTTCCATAGCATCAAACTGCTACCCACCTCACAGAACCACGATCCTAATGGAATGTTTTCTTTTCATCTCTTTCCTTTCTCTATGACCAAGACCAACAAATCATCAGTTCTGTATTAAATGTATATCTGTTAATCCACACTAGTTTAAAAAATTAGAGAAAAATATATTAATATATGGAAAAGAAAAAACATTTATTATTGTTTCAAACATATATTTTATACATTACATATTGACAAATGCATATTATATCACTTTGCCTGAACTAATGTATAAAAAAGATATCCCATTCATAGTTAAGTAAATAGGCTGAAATAATTTAGTAACTTTCTCAAGTACATATATATATATAAATATATATATAAAGAATAAGACAAAATTTAAGCTTCAAATGATCACAGCCCATGCTTATTTCACTGTATCTTACTTTATAATATTGCTAAAAATAATAAAGAAATGAATTAAAGTACAGAACCCAAATATCATAATTTAAATTATATAAAATTTTAAAACAGTATGATAATGTTATATATTTTTTAGAGATATATACAGATAAAAGATAATAATGTCTGAGAAGTATATGAACACCAAATATGTATTGTAGTTACTTCTGGGGTCAGGAAAGAGTGTACAATTACGGACAAGTACATAGAGAACTTTGTATGTTTTTACTTTTATTTATTAAACTGGTAGTGGGCACACTTTTGTGCTTTCTTATACTATCTAAATATTTGAACTATTAATAATACATTTTAAAACTTAGGAAAAAAATATGCATAAGAAAAAAGAGCTCACAAGGTTTTAGAGGTGGATTCACCTTTTCTTCAGTTTCTATTTTACTTTCCAAAATGGAAACCAGAAAATATTCCTAATAATATCCAGCCCCATTTAAAACATCTCTTTAGTAATTAAAAAAAAATCAGTTATATAAAAAGAAGAAAATAGATGTAAGAAGTAGATATCCTAACGTGTCTCAAAGTTTGAGAACTTGGATATTATCCATGCAACATCAAAGGATTCTTACTTCCATTAAAACACCCAAAATTTTCTTAACGTTTCAGTTAGCTTACAGATATCAGTATACAAAATGATTTCCCAGGTTTCATAAAAATGGCCCAATTTTAGTTTAATCTCCAGGTAAAATGAATCTACTAAGCATCCCGCTATGGTTACAAATATAATTGAAAAACATAATTAAAGTCTTTTAAGCCTATGAAAGTATAACAACTCCCTATTTATCCTTAATAATCCTTATTTAATCATATTTACTTTTAGCTGTTTTGAGAAAGGTGTTGTGTGTGTGTGTGTGTGTGTGTGTGTGTGTGTGTTTAAGTGACCAAATGTTCTGGCAGGAAGGTATATTTAACTTCAAGACATACTAGAAACAAGCCCAATCCCATGAAATACACCAAAACAGGTCTGGGTACATGCCAATCTGTTTCCTCTAGATAATGTACACATTAGGGAAGAACTTTAAAAATTATATCCTGCTTCCTTTCTCTAGGAAAAATTTAAATATTTGCAAAAATATTTCTAAGTATATTTCTAGTTTCAAGACAATTAGACCTACCTCCTTAGGTCACAATATTTTTTATTAACAAAAGTCTGTACTCTCTTAGATCTTTTTAGGATTTTTGAGCTATCAAAAATATGACTTAACCTATAACTAACTACTTTTAAAAAGTTTATTAGAAAAAAAGTTTTATTGCATGAATTTATGAATGAATACATGACAACAAAATAGATGATGATACCCTCACTACAGTGTTTCAGTGTTTGATTAACACATTAAAAACACAGACTCCTTTTATTGACTTTATACAGGTTTTAGCTTTTTATTATTAAAAAGGTACTTAAGTGAAAACTTCTAATAAGTATATGTATTTGTAAAGATTTTATTTACTTATTTTTAGAGAGAGGGGAAGGGAATAAGACATAGAGGGAGAGAAACAAGAGAGAAACAGCTGCCTCTCGCACGCTCCCCAATCGGGGTCCTGGCCCGCAACCCAGGCAAGTGACTTGACCAGGAATCAAACCAGTGACCTTTTGGTTTACAGGCCTGCACTTAATCCACTGAGCCATAGCAGCCAGGGCAGATGTATGTTTTAAACTACATCATGATTATGGTATACAAATACTTATTGTGTGCATATATGTGGATGGGCATATATATAAAATTTTCAAACTTGTATGGAGGTATACCATATTTCACATTAGTAAAATTATAACTATAAAACTTGTTGAATTTTTACAAAGTGACACAGCTATGTCACCCACACTCAGAGCAACAAATAACAAACTACTACTAGCCAGAGGCCCTGTGTTCTCTCTTCCACCTTCCACCACCCCCAAAATAGCCACTATACCAATGTTAACATCCTACATAGTTATCCCTGATTTTTTTACACAACTAGTTTAAACTAAATTCTAGTGGCATAGAATTCTCCAGCTACAGAACTACTTCAAAAATAAGTTTGGGCAAAAGATATGTATACATACTTTTCCCATTCTTATTTAACAGCAGGTTCAAGATGTCAAATATATGTTATACTTCATTTAATAAGGAAATTTTGTATCAATTCTTTTTGATAAGAATACTTTGAAACATATTTTAATTTTTTACCAAAATACCAGGCCCCATAGCAGGATATTAATGTACCAGTAAGTTCTTTTGTAATAAATTTGGGGGTTTTTTTGGAGTTATTGCATATGACAATCAACTTTGCTTCATCATAAGTTTATCTTTAAACTAGCAACTGTAATTTCCTGGACAAGATTGCATCATAGACATTTGTCCTATGAAATTAAAGACTCACTCAAAAAAGTACCCTAGAAAGAGAACTAATATTTTTAGCTGCAGACCATGGGTGTGTGGATCTTTCTGACAAAGTGGTATTTTACTGAAATACTTGTGCATGAGGATTTAAATTTAAAATAAATAATTGCTTTAAAGTAAGGATTAAAAGTCCTAAATTATATAAGGATAACATATGATCTAGATAGCCTTCTTAGTGAAAAATTATTACATGCCTCTCTGGCCAGTGTGGCTCATTTGGTTGGAGTATTGTCCCATAAAATTGACAGGTTGTGGATAGGAGTCCCAGTCAGGGCACATGCCTAGGTTACAGGTTTGGTCCTGGTCGGGGAGCATATGAGAGGCAAGTGATTGGCAACCAATGGATATATCTCTCTCACATCAATGCTTCCCTCCCTGTCTTTCTCCCTCCCTTCCCTTCTCTCTAAAATCAATAAGCTTGTCCTCAGGTGAAGATAAACAAAGAAAAAGAATTGCCTGATGCAAAAATGTTGGCTAGTATATAACCCAATTATGTTTGAGAAAACAATCTGAATGAATGCTACACACACACACACGCACACACACCCCACCCCACCCCAAAACACAGGTTTATGGAATGGAGGGGAAAGAAAAACAGGCTGAGAAAATGCAGGTGTGATGACAAAGAACACCTGTCCTTCTTATAGTTCATAAGGGCTGACGTTGATGTGAGCTCTTTCTTTCACAAACATTCTTTGGTGTGGGCTATGCGTGAAAATCTAACTTGGTTTTGGGAATGTAATAACCCTTGTCCTCAAAGGCTTAAAATCAGGTGTCTGTTGGAGCCCTCCCATACTAGCTCATTAGAGATTTTTAATTTTCAGGAGTTTTGCAAGACAGTTGTTAAACAGTCGTTATTAATAATTAAGTGATAAAAATTTTATCTCATCGACTCACATAATTAAAAGATAATGTCCAATAAATTCAGACTTACATTTCCAGCCAAAATGTCTTTTCTGACCTCCAGACCCATTAACACCTTTATACAGTTGATGTGTATACCTGCATATATCTCACAAGCATCTCAGACTCAGGCATTTCACAAATGAACTCAACTGCCTTTCTCTAGATTTGGTCTTCCCTTTTCTGCTCGATGCTAGGAAGTAGTAACACCATCCGTCCATTCATCTGCTCATGCCAGACACTGAGATATCATCTTTATACTTGAAAGATCATGTATATGCTAATGTACTCAAACTTTGTCTCTAGGCAAGTTATGTTTTCTGAAATTCAGACACATCTACTTTATATTTCCACTGGGTGGTATCTCACTTTGAGATAACTGAATTCTTAATAGTTTCTTTAAATCTGGTCTTCTACAGTCTTTCCTATCCCAGTAAATGACACCGTCCTACAGTATCCACTCATGCCTAAAGCCTATGGCTTTAATCCTTTTATCTACCTCATAATTATATACTAAATCTGTCTACTTTTTTCTAGTTTCATTGTCAATAACAAAGGTCAAGCTATCATCATCTCTTTCTTAAACTGTTGAAATAGCCTTATAGGTGAGCTCTTAATATCCACTCTGCTGCCAGTTAATTCACATGCTATATGAGATCACAGAAAAGTGATCTTTTAAAAGTGCAGATGTCATCATACTAGTTACTAGCATAAAAATGTTCAGCATTCTCCCATTACAGTTAAGAAGATATATGCAACATCTTCAGCGCAGAATTTAATGTCCTTTTGGCCTTTATCCGATCCTCCAGGGTCATCATATTCTGTCTTTGCCTTCCTTCACTATATCCCAGCCTCTCTGGTCATCTCCCTGTTTCTTCCTAGTTTTAAGATATTGTTCTCCCTCTGTCAGGAATGACTTTCCCCAAATATTTGCTTGGCTAACTGACTAATCTTTCAGGCTCCATCTTCTTTGCAAATCAGGATTTTTTTCCCTGCAATTTATTCTCACAATACTTGGTACCTTTCCTTTATAGTTGATTAGAATTATAATTAAAAACACACTTTTGTAATTATTTATTTAATGCCTAACTTTTTCACTGTAATGTAATTTTCACTCTAGCAAAGAGCCTATTTGTTTTATTTGCTCCTTACTTATCACAGTCTGGTGTATATCACTGTGATAGCTATATAGAGGGCATCAAATATTTGCTAAATGCATGGATGAATTAATCAATGGCACAGTGTGTGCTTGTATGATCTTGTAGAATCTAATTCTTTACATTTGAATTATCAGTTACTGTCATAGAATTGATTAGATAAACTGAGCTTCCTGACTTTGAGTGAATGGTTCATTTTCAACTTTAAATCTTTAGCTAAGCATACTTACATATTAAGCTTCTCTCTAAAAATTTACACTACTTGTCCCAGGATTTTGCCTCCTTAGATTGTCAAATTAATATGAGTCAGGAGATTAACCTAATGTCACCCATGCTGGACAGTCTGCTCCGATTTTGTGTCCATAATCAATTATTCTTACATGGGAAAGTTTTATTATCTCCACAACTCTACTTATTCCTGACTACTTGAATTCTCTGTTGTCTTCAATTCCCACTCAGGGTCAGGCTCAGACTGAACACCGATTAACTGTGATTAATTCTAATAACTCTAGATGCTGTTTTCACTTTGCTTTCCCCAGGGAGATTCTCCTCAGCCCTTTGAGAATTTTCTTAGCTGGCTCCTACATTCTAGTAGTTGAAAGGCTGATGTGTTTAAATCTGGAGTGGAGATGGCTGCCAGGGACGTGATGGCTCTACCTTTCCTAACTTCTGACTTTCCAGGATATGATCCATTCCTGTACTCTTATGGTTAAGCTGACACTTTTCTTCTTCATAAGAACTGGGAAAAAATAAGTTGCTGAATAAACTTATTAATGTTTTTTAAATTTAATAATTTTACAAATATTGTTTAACAGTAGAAAATGTTCTTTAAAAAAATTAAAGAGTGTTTTTTCTCCTAACTCGTATTGCCCTCTTTTCAAATATATCTTCCTTACCTTCCCAATCGGTTGCAGAGAGAGAGAGAGAGAGGCAGAGTATCTAATGGTTGAAAGCATAAGTTTTGTTTTTTCTCCTTACATACTGGGGTTTAGTATCATGTTTTACACTTGCTGGTTGTCCACAGTCAAGTTACTTAAATGACTTAAACCTCAATTATTTATCAATTGAAAATACTAATAACAATAATAATGCCTACATTGTAGGAAAACAGTGAGGGCTAATTAAATGAAAGAACATGAAAAGAACTTACCTAGTATACTGCCTCAACATAGCAAGGGTAAAAAGTTGTTAGTTGTTATTGCATAAACTCTGCAAGCTAGCACTGTACTTTCTGCTGCTAGATCACAGGTATCTAGCAGCAGAAAGTGAATAAAATAAGTTTACAATAAATGTTTGTTGACTAATTGATTGGCTGATTGATTGATAAGTTCAACTGAATTTCCAGAGTCCTTTTGTTTTGTCAGGTCTTAATGACTATCACCCACTAGGAGAGCCATTCGTTACTTCCTACCAAAAATTGTATAAACACAATATTAAAGTGTTTGCTGATTTCTATTTAATTTTTTCATTAACTCCTTATGTGCTAGAAGAAAAATAACTTTTTATCAGGGACATATATGACCCTATCTTATATTTTGACCTGCTGAAACAGGTAATCTTAGTGCAAATTCTAAGAAGTAGTATATTTTATTATGTATATATTGTTAAGTAACTATTCAATAATAGATTTATTGTGCCTACAAATACCCATTTGCATAAAACAAATACCCATTTGTATAAAATAATAGACTTGATTATAGGTAATATATTTTATTTTATATATGTATTATTGAATAATTAGGGTTCACAAATATAGAGATTTATTTGTACCAGGCACTTCCTAAGTACTTTGTGTAATTCATCAAATCTAATAATTCTGACAATCAGCCCTCTCATGCCTTGTTTTCTTTCAGTAGTGCTACAATAACCTAAGGGGTTATATAAACACACACACACACACACACACACACACACACACACACACACAAAGAGAGAGAGAGAGACATTAATTTAATTTAATGAAGTTCATTTGTAAATATATAAACAGTTAAAAGATGAGTTAGCACAACCCTTGGGTTTATGTCATTTTGTTTTCGACTTCCGCCTTGAACGTAGTATGAACAGAATATGGGCTTTGATGGTCTGGCCTCCATACTGCACAACTCCAGGAAATACAATCTGGCGTCATTTTCTCTCTGCCTGAAGAATTTCCTTTGCCATTACTTATGACAATGAGTTTGTTTTGCTTTTGCTTATCTGAAAAAAGTATTTAGTCTGCATTTCTCTTTTTAAAAAATTAATTAATTTATTTTTAGAGAGAGGAGAATGGAGAGAGAAAGAGAGGGAGAGAAACATCGATATGTGAGGGAAACATCGATCGGATGCCTCTCATACTCCACCAACCGGATACCCAACCCGCAACCCAGGCATGTGCCCTGACTGGGAATTGAACCGGTGACCTTTCAATTTGCAGGATGATGCCTAACCCACTGAGCCACACCAATCAGGGCTAGCCTGCATTTCCGTGAGATGATTTTGCTAGGTATATAATTTTAAATTGATAGGTGTTCTTTTTTTTTCTTCAGTACTTTAAAGATGCAGTTCTTTAAAGATGCATATTTTATGTTGGGGTTTAGAGAAAAAAAAATTTTTAAGCTGGGTGGCTTGAAAAATAAATCAGTGGATGTGGGCACAAGTATTCAAGATTGACTAAGAAAATGTAATAAGTATAGGAAAATAGAGAGTAGTGAATTAGTCCCATTCACTTCATTCTTCTATCCCCTGACTCTCTGTCACATATTTACTGACTCCTTAGTTGGACATGTCTTCACCTGGTTTTTTCAGACACAAACTCATTTCCTTTGCCTCTTGCTTCTCTGTCCATTTTGTTTCAGTCTCTTTTTCCAGTACGATATTTTTTTTATTATTCTTTAAAGATTAAAAGATAAGAAATCCCTTCTGATTTTATTTCTCCTTCTTAGGTATTTTTATTCATGCTAATAATAAAGACTTCTTTTCCCCTAGCTCTTTTCATAACTTCATGCCAGCTTAAAATTTACTTTCTCTGGGAAACATCCCTGATTCTCCTCCTACCGTTTCCACTTCGTAGGCTAGGTAGGTGTCTTATGATTCAGTCTCACAACATATGTACTTTTTCTGGGTAGTACCTAAAGCAGTGATAATTAAATTCTTATTTGTAAAATTTTTAATTTAATCCCAACTCTCCTGATGGCAGAGATCAAGTGTGTCTCACCTACTTTTTTCATCTCTATTATTTATCACCATATTTGGCACATAGAGGATGCCAAGATTCTTTTTAATTCATAGATGAATAAATCACTGGCACAATTTGTGATTTTGTTAGCTATTAATAGGATTGATTCTTTGAATGGATAATCAACAATTGTGATAGGGTTGGCCTCATAGAGCTGGGTTGCCTGCTTGCAAATAATTTATACTTAACTTCAAACCTTTGGCTACAGAGTCTACATCTTTAGTTTCTTTCAAAAATAGCGATTCTTTTGTCCAGTATTTTTGCTACCTTGGCTTACCACACCTGCATTACTCTTTAATTGTCCTTTGATCCTTGACATATATCACCCTGACCTCTTTCACTTACTCTATACGACCTGTTCTGACTTTGTGATCAAGCTCATCTTAACTAAAATAAGAGAGTTTCATCTCTATGACCCTAGTTAAGTTCTGTCCCTCCCAAATTTATTTTTGTCCCCAATTTCCAACTCGTATCTCAGCCTAAGATAGAACATTCATCAACCATTATTAATTCTAGTTAGTTCCAGCTTGACTTCTTCATTCTGTTCTCCTGGAAAAGCTCACGTTGGCCTCATGAGTCTCTGCTGGTCCCTGTTGGTCTAGTGCAGTGCTTTTCAAACTCTGCAGGACATGAAGCACTTGGAAACCTACTTTAAAACACAGATTCCTAAGCTCTACTGTACAAAAGTCTGATATGTAAGATTTAGGATGAAGCCCCCAAATGTGAATTTCTACCAAAATCCTGGGCCCTGTTGATGCTGATAATTTTGGAATTATATTTTAAATAGAATTATTCTAAGAGTTTGAGGCAAGTTTGTTAAGATCTGGTACATGTTGACTGTCTGAGGCTCTGAAAAGGCAATGATTATTTTAATTTTTCTTAGATCTGTTTATTACAATCTAAGCCACTTGCTTTATTTTTGTTAAGCCATCAGCTTCCTTCTATAACCTATGAAATTTCCCCTGTTTAGCAACGTTTTTCTATAACAAACATGGCTATTTATGCTTTCTTTTTTATATATTTAACTATGTACTTTTATTCTGCTAACTGGTCATTGACCATAGTTAAATTGTTTTTCATTAGCAGAAGATTTGCATTTTAGTGGTTACATACATAATGTTTCACATGCTGTATCCTGGAGTTTGGTGCTGAGTCAGACATTTATTAGCTGTAAAATTAGCTTATTCAACTGTTGAATTAGAAAGATAATAGTTAAATTAACAATAGCTATGTCATAACAATGGTGCATTGATTGGTTTAGTAAAAGAATTTGGAAAAACCTTAGCATGCCTGAAACACAGGAGTGCTAAAACCTGTTCACTATTATTGCAGAAAAAACACTAAAACTGGCACTATGTTTTATGCTTCCACTTACTCCATAGCTATAAACCTGGCAGAAATTAATGATCAATGAAAACTTAAAATTATGACTTAATGTCTGCCAAAAAAAATAATAAATATAGTTTGTTTAAAAATTTTTAATAACTCTTGATTCAGCCAGTTTTCCAGAAAAATAATAAAAACAAAAAATGCATATATGTGCATATTGTATTGAAAATATATGTATACTCTATAGAATATATGTATAATGTATAGCGAAAATATGTGTAATATATAAAACATACATTTTTAGACTATATCTATTGAATATATATGCTTATATACTTAAAGAGATTTACTTTAAGGAAGTAGGGTGTGAGTGCGAAGCTGGCATGTAAGAAATCCCTAAGGCAGGCCAGAAGCTGGAAACAAGGCAGGAGTTGATGCTGCAGATTTAAGGCATAATTACTTCTTCTCTGAAAAACTTCAGTGTTTTCTCTTACAGCCTCCAAGTGATTGGGTGAGGCCCTCCTACGTGAGGGAGGGTAATCTTTGTTATTTAAAGTGAACTGATTTTAGATATTCACCACATCTACAAAATACCTTTATGGTAACATCTAGATTAGTGGTTAATTAAATAACTGGCCACTATAGCCTAGCCAAGGTGGTACATAATATTAACCATCATAACTACTTTATATCTGTACAACAAAAACTCAAATTTTCTCTTGGTTTTTAAGAATCTCCATTATTCAACTCAGTTTTTCTCTGCAATGGTGAGACTCGCTTTTCAATTTTCATCATTTTGTGAAGCCTTTATCTTCACAGGAAGTGCTTTCTCTTCTTTGTTCTCATAGTCACTGCAGCTTTCCTGCATCCCTCCTGTGTTATAATTCTCTGTACACACACTAATTTTTATTGAATGTACCTTGATTGCAGGGACTATGCTCCCTTTTATTTCTATCCCCTACACAAACTTTTCATCATGGCATTCAAGAGACATTTAATGAATTTATTAAACTTACCAGCAAAAATATTTTAAAAATTGTTTTATAAATGTTGTAACACAGTTCACTTCATTTGAAGGAATATTTTTAAAGTGTAACATATTGGCAAATGGCCTGTTCTTTGTTTAATATGATATCATTCACTAAAAATCTAATATTTAACAAATATTTAAACATTTTAGCAATATATTATGTGGACAAAATACCAAGAAGGGTGTATTTTTAATGACAATTAAGAGTTGGGGGTTTTTTTGGTTTTGTTAAATTTCTTCTTTTTATTTTTATATTGTACTACTTCCATTACCATTTAACCCTTTTTTATCCCCCTTCCCCCTGATGAGTTATTTTATTTAAATGATATATTTTCTCACCATCCACTCAAGAAAAAAAAGCACACATTCATTTTCAAATTCAAGGGGCAGGCTATAAAGCAGCAGGAACTGAGGCTATTCAGCCATCCATCTATCTTGAGAGGAGTAAAACACTATTCCACTCTGTACTGGCTGGCACAACTCTTCACCAACAATCCACTATTTAGATATAAAAACAAACTGGCCTTTGTATTTTGTTCATGCTGTCACCCGGGCATTACTCTCAAAGCACTTCAGCGACACAGAAATAATGTTGCTCTAACAGACATAGTTTTAAAATATTTATGAAAAGTGTTGCTCAAAGAGCATATTTCTCTTACTTGGTTTTCCTATCCTGCAATAATAGAGATATTAAACTAAATCTCATTTTGTCAAGATTTTAAATATTTTCTCATTTTACATACATCTAGGTAAAAATTCTAAATTGTGGAACTTTTATTAGATATGTGTAAAAGAAATGATTAAAATGTATTCCTATGAGATTGCTCCTTGCTCCAGCCCCATCCAGTTTTTACACTTCTAATCTAATAGGCATAGATGTGAACAACAGGAGCAATAATCTGTTATAGGTGCGATAATAAAAATAAGGACTTGATCAGAAGAAGCAGCAAGGATTGACTGGTATATTTTCCCTAAGAAGGTAAGGAAGAAAGGGGTCAGGGAAGTTGTCATTAAATTGAGTGTTGGAATAGAGTAGATATTTTCCAGATCTATAAGGTAGGGGGCAAAGGAGTTATTTCAAAAAGAGAAAGCCACATAAATGAAGCACTTAGGAATGACAGAGCTTGGTTTATTCTATTTAAATAATTGTACATGGTTTCCTTTGCTGTGCAAAAACTTTAGTTTGATGTAGTCCCATTTTTTTTTATTTTTAGAAGACAACTAAATAGAAGGTATATTTAAATAGGAGAAGATATTTTCTAAATGACACTCCCAATAAAAAGTTGATATTCAAAATTTACAAAGAATTCAAACAAATCAACCTCAAAACAAAAATCCAATTTAAAAATGGGCAGGGGATATAAATAGATACTTTTTCAAAGAGGACATAAAGATGGCCAACAAACATATGAAAAGATGTTCAACATCACTAATCATCAGAGAAATTCAATTTAAAACCACAAAGCAATATCACCTCACACTAGAATGGCCATCATTAATAAACAAACAAACAACAAGTGCTGAAGAGGATGGGGAGAAAGGGGAACCCTTCTGATTGTTGGTGGGAATGCAAACCGGTGTGGCCACTGTGGGGAACAGTATGGTGTTACCTCGAAAAATTAAAAATGAGACTGCCTTCTGGCTCAGTGATTCTACTTCTGCATATTTACCTGAATAAACTCAAAATATTAATTTGAAAGAATAAAGACACCCCTTTATCCATTGCAGCATTCTTTACAATCACCAAGATAGGGAAGTAACCTGAGTGCCCAGCAATAGATGAGTGGATACAATAGTGATAGTACACATGCCATGGAATGTTACTTGGCCATGAAAAGAACAGAATCTTAGCATTTGCGACAGTATGTATTGACTTAGAGGGTATTAGGCTAAGTGAATAAGTCACTTAGATCAAGACAAATACCATATGATTTCATTTATAAGAGGAATCTAAAAAATATTAAACAAATTTAAAAAACTGAACTGCATCCATAGATACAGACCCATAGATAGTAAGTAGCCCAAGAGATGGGTAGTTGGGGACTGGGTGAAAAAGGCGAAGGGGTTAAGAGTACAAATGGCTAGTTACCAAGTAGACAAAGGGATGTAAAATACAGCGTAGAAGTTACAATCAGTAATACTGTAATAACTATGTGCTTATATAGTGCCAGGTGGGCACTTGAAGTAACAGAGGGAACACTTTGTAAAGTATCTGATTGTCTATCCACTAAGCTATATACATGAAACTAATACAGAATAATATTGAATATAAACTGTAAATGAAAAAACAAAGAATGATAGAGAATGAAGCATAAGGAAGAGTGGAAGAGAAAGACATTATTTTCTTTTTTTAAATTTTAAATTGTTTTCTTATTTTTTAATTAGAGTTTACATTTAACATTATTTTGTATCAGTTCAAAAAGCATTATTTTCTACCCTATAAATTTCAAACTTTGATAACCAAGTCCAGTGTGTTTCATGATCTGATTTCACATTTCCTGTATCACCTGAATTTATTCACCAAGTAGATGCTAAATAAATATTTATTTTATGAATACACAAATGAATAATAGTTCCTAAGTGTCTATATGCAAGGAACTTTTCCAAAGTTTATGGAGAGTAAAAACAAACAGATATAACTAAAAAAAAAGCAAAACAAAAGGAATCAAGACCCCGTATTAAATAAGAAATATGACTATTAATTGTAAATCAAGATAGAAAGTAATGTAAAGGATGTCTTTGGAAATTAAGAGTATGTTGCTTCCACCTCTCTACATAGAAGCCCGTGTCTTCAATATTCTCTGCACCTACTCTGTTCATTCTTACTTTACTGCTCTGGTTTACACTATTTTCTCAGCCCTGCCTTTTAATGCTTTAGTTTCCTTAATCTGCATATCCATATTTCACCCATGTCAAAGAGAAGAAAGACAAATGATAGTGATTAAATGTGTTTGTTTTTACCAAGCATTCTAGGTATTCTATATAAAACATTTTATTTAATTCTCACAACTTTGAAGTGAGTAAACTAGGCACTGCCCCCTTGTTTTACCATAATATCCATGTCTGATCAAAGAGGTCAAATGATATTCCAAGAAAATATGGACAGTGAATGGAGGAGTTGAAAGCTGAGCTCAGTTCTATCTCCTTTCTTCCCAAAGCTCAGCTCACATGTTATTTTTCTCTAGGGATCATTCTCTTAACACACCATCCTCAACTGCACTCTCTCTGAATTTCCATGATCAACAGCTCACACCCTAACATGCAACTTTTTTCTAATAATTCTTCATGTTAATTTTATCCTCTTAATGTGGATTATGCAATATTTGATGGATACAACCACATTTTATGTTGTTTCTCATCACCCTTCACTAATATAGCAGTCTCTCCCGGTGAGGAGTCATCAACAAATACCAGTGTGGGCAGATTATTTTATGATATGTAGCACATTTTCAGAGTCAATTCTTGTATATCTTAACAAAGTATTATCTGTATTATCTCAAAATTCTACTATGAGTACTCTGTCAGCCTGCACAAACTACTTCACAGGCATTTATGAAGGTTAAAAATCATTATGTATATAAATGAATGTAACAAACTTTAGAGTAAGTAAATATAGTAGATGATTATAATATCTAAAGAAATAATCTATTTGTACTTCTTAGTTCCTACCAAATTTATCCCTGAGCTAATATGATGACTAAATCAATGTCCCTATTTCAAAAGAAAAAATCAGGGCCCACATGTAGTTTAACTGGCTTGCTAGAGAAAATGGTTAAACTTTGGTCACAAAGAGCATTAGTAAATTGAGCACTGGACATCTGGCACCCTAGTACAAAATTTGGGATGTATTGAAAGGTAATTGAAGTGAGTGATAACTCTGCCTATACTTGTAGCTAGAATGAGGTAATGAACCATTTCTGGAGGTAATAGAATTACATGGATTTAAGCAAAATCAAAGATAACTAACGTCATTTTAAAAATGATCACCTTTGTATGTCAATTATACATCAATAGAAAACATTTTAATGACCACCTTTTCATTTGTTAAAATATAAAAATGAATCGGTTGACATGTAGAGCACTTGTACCCACATGTGCAAATAATTTTAAATTTGTCAAGTGTAGCATTTGAAAGGGTAGAAAATTATTAGTTCTAGCTATGATAAGCAATAAAAATGGCTTTAACAAAATAAAATAAAGATTTGAGGACAATGTTCCTTCCTAACCTCAGCCGTAGACTAGTGAGAAGCCTCTTTGATAAGCTGTGTCTAAAAAATTAAAGGCAGGGAGCCTGTGGAGGCCATCGCAGGCTGGCTGACAAAAACGGTCTAGTCCTTAATGCTGCAAAGAAGCCCCCCTTAAGTTAACATTTAGATCAGTTAGGAAATATGAAGAAATAGTTTTCTGGGATATTTTAACATAGAATAATTTTAAAAGAAGTTTCAGAAA
The DNA here is from genome assembly GCF_021234165.1 of Pteronotus mesoamericanus. Taxonomy (NCBI): domain Eukaryota; kingdom Metazoa; phylum Chordata; class Mammalia; order Chiroptera; family Mormoopidae; genus Pteronotus; species Pteronotus mesoamericanus. The sequence continues at coordinate 11,766,479 of NW_026555310.1, forward strand.
CAGAGAGAAGGATTTATGAAGAAATAAGAGATTTACACTGCCCTCTCTTCTGTTGGTTAATGGTAGGGGTAGGAGAGGTAGACAGAAAAGTCTTCCTCGAGATTTGCAAGTGATTTTGAACATGGAGTACTAATTTTCCTTTCCTGTTTGTAGATTACTGAGCAGCAGATCTTACCAGTGCTTCCAGGGCCTGGGGGTTGGCCATTTGTGAGACGCCAAAATGTTCAGATGAGGAAAAGAAGGCAAAGTCCATGCTAGTTTCCCATGCGACTTGGTGATGCACAGAGAGAACTGTGAGTTTCCCACTAGTTTAGGAGTCCACAGGCTGTAGTTAAAGGCCTAATCTCAGAGATCAAAGTCTTGTAAGAGGTATCCTGGTAGAACAAAGTGGTACGGTCATAGACGTGGTAACAGCTCACTTGGGATAAGAGGGTGATGTGGCTTCCTAACCATAAGGTTGCTCACTTCAGGAAGCTGTGAAGGAAACTCACCAGCTCCTGAAGTTCATATCTGTTACCCTTCAGAGGCAGCAGAGGACATCATATGTGTTTGGCAAATGCCAAAGACCAATGGAAGGTAGGCCTTAAGAGCAAGAGTTATACATATTGTACAAGTCTGTCATTTACTAGAATTTGCACCTGTAAAAGGATCTCCGAAGCATGGTGAGAGAAATGTCACACTTCTCTGTTTTATGACAGCAGCTTCCTCAGCAGCTGGTGCACTCTGGGGAGCATATAACATTTGTCTTCCTAAATGCATCATTATTTAATTTATATGAATTAGTGTCAAGTCAGACTCTTATTGCCCCATATTTCTACAATTATATTTTCAAACTTAATAGAAGAATTTTGTATTTCTATCTGAAATATTTTATCTCATTGGCTTGAGATCATTTTTATAATTGTTGCAATAGTTTTGGGGACCAATTCTGTCATTGCAAATATTAGCTACCGTGTTATAATATGACAATTTGTTATTATATTTGACTTTAATTTTTCCACATTTGCATTGCATTCTATAGAATATGATTTAGGCTACTGTTTTCATTGTATAAACCTAGAACTACTGCTCTCATGCCAAATCTAACAAACAAAGAACATGAAGAAAAAAATATAGATGTGTTCATAGGAGCTAAATAATAAATAGAATCTCAGCAAATCCAGTTCCAAGAGAATTAAAAGAATACTCTTTTGGGTGAAAGAGCAGTTTGATGTTAGGAAATATATGCATTTATTATAACACTGTGTAATAAAGAGAGGTATATAAGTAATGTTGGCTGTGGAGAGGAAAGAACATGTAAGCTGAGTACTGAGGGCCATGCAGCCACTAGACTCACTCAACACATGAAGTGCATGTTATTAACAACAGTCCTGGGCAGCACTCCAGAGTGAACTTCAGCAAAATAAGAGATTTATATGTCATAGATCTGAGGCAGCATTTCAAGATTAGAGAGATCAAGAAATGTTAAAGTAGCAAATATCATAGTGTAAATCTAAAAACTAAAAATCTCACAAATGTTCATAGCATATTTTCAAGCAAACTATACAAAAATATGGTAATATTACAAAGATATTAACAATAAAATTATTTTTAAGTAGAACATTAGGGAAAAACTATGTAACCATGAGAAATGGCATAATTATATAAGGTATAACATTTAAATAATGTTTTTGAAGAATTTGTGGCATGGAGTATTTCAAAATGAAACATAATATAAGATGAAGTAAAAATAATAGGATATCAAAATTTATGTATATATGGCTCTAAAATATCTCAAAATGTTAACAAAAGTTTTTCTATGAGATATGAGGTTACGAGCTTTCTTTCATTTTCCAAGTTTTTCAAAATAAGTGTGCATTTTTTCAATTAAAGTGCTCCTATAATTGAGCACTTAGACACTTATTTTCTCTACTCAGTGGCAAAGTCTAGACAGGCATGTTTCGCTAATGCATCTCCTTAGGGGTAGGTTTATTTTTGTTAAGACCCTTAGTCTTAGAGTGTTGTCATTAAGGATCCTGGTTCTCTGAGAGATTCTTCTATTAGGCTCCAGCTTGAGGTAGCCACAGGCTTCATCTGTTCCCAGCTTTGTCCTTGCTTACCTCAGGGCTGCTAATTTCACTTTGTTTTTTGTCCTTTTTGGATTCTTTCCTACCACTTCAGAAAAGCATTTTTTAAGTTTTATGTTTTTAGAGGTTTTTTATTTTTATTTAACAACTGCCAGAAAGACAAGTCTACATATATTTTTAAACCTACCCAAATTTATTCTTAAAAAATAAAATAATACATTTCATTGCATATACAACAAGGACTTTATACCTTAAGTAAAACTATTACCAAAGTATTAGCTTTTCCACTGAACATCTAAATGCATTTGACAAGTACGGTTCATGACGGCACCAATGTCAAGGAAAGCAGCAGACCACAGGTAATATGTTTCACACTTTAAATCCTTGTCTTCTAAAAATATACTGATAGCACTATATAAAGACTCTCCTTCATACTCTAAATGCAGAAAGAATAATTGTCTTTGAGAATCAAATTCTAAGGAATTCAAAGCCTACCATTATAGTCTCTATATTGCCTTTATATTTTCAGTAAACACGATTAAGCCCAAATATAAATTTAGAAAGTATATCTTCTCTCACATTTAAAAACTAAATATCCACATTTGCTTGATGATACTTATGAGCAATCATGACCCACTCAAATAAGTATATATGGTGTCAGATGGGTACTGGACTTATTGGGGTGGTCATTGCTCAAGTTATAGAAGTGAATAATCACTATGCTATAAATCTTAAATTAATATAATATTGTATATCAACTATAATTGAAAGAAAAGTAAATCTGGATCTACTCCATTAGGAGAAGTAATCCTATTCTTTATGCTTCCACATCAAGGGATTATACTATAATAATTTGTTTACACATTTTTTTATTAGACTGGGAACATCTTGAAAAGTATTTTGGTAGGTCCAGAATTTAGCATTGGATTCACCTACTGAACAAGTATTGAAAATTTACTCTGAGTAAAGATGTTTAATAAAATATAAGAAGGTTATAATTCTGTAGCACATATAATTTCATCCTCTATTTTTCTATTGGAAAAAAAACTGTTACAGCATTATAAAAACATTACAGTATTGTAGGTTAGTATTACTGAAACACATCACTCCAAATGAAGTAACATGTAGCCTAAGTAAAGCTTCCCTTCTTTCTATCTCTCCCTGTTTATTGTATACATGTTTCATTAGGCAGTGAATGAATGTTTTGATTCTGAAATAAAATTGATTTTAAATTGCATTTTACCCGAAGCATTGTTGACAGGATAATGATAATGCCCAAGAGAACAAATACTCTTAAAGTAAGGGAAGTAACATTGTCAGCATTTAAAATAAATGTTTTGCACTTACTTTTAAAAATCAACATTATATTGTCAAACAAAGAAATAAACAACTCCCAAACAAACAAAATTTTTGAGAATTTAGTTAGGCATAGAAAGCAAGATTATTATACAGGTCTCATCTTCTGATATATACTCTTCAATCTCATTTAGCTACATTTCGTTTTTAAAATGTTTAACTGAAAATGGTGTTTAAAATCAGTCCTGTGTGTTTCTGTTTTTATATTCATCCTTTCCTTTATTTTATATCTTTATAGAGAGGGGGAAGGAAAGGAGAAAAACATCCATGTGAGAGAGATACATTAATGGGTTGCCTTTCATACATGCTCCAACCAAAAACCAAACCTGCAACCCCGGCACATGCCCTGAACTGGGAATTGAACCGGTGACCTTTTGTTCTGTGGGACAATGTGTCATACTGGTCAGGGCTATACTCATCCTTTCATAGTAAACCACCCACTCTAAAGTCTTTAATAAATACAGTTAACAAGATTAGGACCCGATCTCCACCTTTTTTTTCCCATTTAACTTACTATGTCCTATAGGATATATAAATGTTAAGTCTCCATCAATATTTCCAATGCAAAATAGAGAAACCAAACTCACTCTATTCTCTAACAAAAAAAGTTTGAATATTTTTCCTTTTTTCATAGGAGCAAACTTAAGATCATCTCTGTTCTTCCTTTTCCTTCATTTTTTTTTACCCAGTCTGTTATAAAAAACTGCCATATTTGCTTACTTTTATGTCTCTGGCAATAGTGTGCCTCCCAATTTCCACTGCCTCCAGCAGTTTTAGGCGATCATTTCATGCCTTGACAGGACTAGATACTTTTCAACAATCCCTTCTAATACTAGTATTTTTGTTGTTGTTAATTTTTAAAAACTAATACCCTTACCAGATTGTTGATTCTTATATTCAAGTAAAATAGTAAAAATTTAACTTAGTAGTTTTCTGGTAGAGGATATTGGTGATAAAATAAGAGCAACCAATTATATCCACAAAAATATGCCTCTAACTAGTAACCTCGGTCTGCTCTGGCTATACAATTTTTATTACATTTTCCTCAAATGCACTTCATTCCAACCTGTCACTCTAGGACTGTGCATATATATTTCATCATCTTTCATGCTTTTGTTAGTGGTCTTCATATAGCAAAAAGTTCCCTTGTCATTGTCTCCTCAATCCAAAAGTCACTAAATGCTGCTTAACACTTATCTTCTCAAGGAAGTTTAACATTGTGGTAGAAAACCAAAACTTGAGTTTTAGATAGATTTCAGCTTGTGAGTATGCCACTTACCAGCTATATAGCTTTAGACAAACCTCAGTTTTCTTATTGTATAATGAGATTAATATAACAGCAATAATAATACCTTTGCTTTATGACATTTTGAGGGTTATATGACAGAAAGCATATATTAAATGCTTAATAGAGTATCTGAATTATAACATTAAATAGTATTGCTATTGCCATTGACATTATTATTGTTATTATTATTAATTTAATGAGATGTTCCCATCACACCATTACACATTTGATAAGATATTTCTGCTGACTTAGCAATATTGAGCGCTAAACTATTCAGTATTAATTTGTCTTTAATTGCTCTGTGTATTTGCACAGTTATTTATTTGTATGGGCATTTTTAGAGTGACTACCAAGAGGTCATTTAACAAGTACTAATCAAACAGTTTATCTTATGTTTTGATTTATTTTATAATTGAAAAATATTATGAAAAGATAAAGTGGAACCAATATTGTTGAGTGTTTTTCATGGACCAGAAATTTTCCAGGAACTCAGTAATTAGAAATATATTTGAATTTTCTATTATGCACAATTTTGCCACATGATTTTATTGCTTAAAACCAAAACACCCACTCACAGACACACACACACACACACACACACACACACACACACTCTCCTACCCCAAAAAAACAGCTTACCTTAATGTTCTGTGTTCAGCTTCAGAAATGATCCAAGGTGAATATCTATAAATCAGTAATGATAAAATTATAGTCAGTTGGCTTAAAGACAAAGATGTTTCTACTTTTAGCAATGATTTTCAGTATTTTCTACAATAAATTAGTTATAGTTTAATCAACTAGAAGTTTATATTTGTAGTTTTGAACATTACAGAAAATTTTGGCACATTTATAAAGTACAAATTTCATTTATGCTATCAGTAAAACTTTTAAGATAAATGAATTTGACATTTTTATGGCTTGCAAAGACAATTGACAGTTTATATCTGAAATATCATCTTATTCAGCATTATTGAATTGTATTGAAAATTCACATCTTAAGTAACTCGATAATAACACTACTGAGATATCCCCACTTTATGATACTGAACATGAGACTGGAATATATTTTAGAAGAGCCTGAATATACACCATATATACCATATACACTATACATAAACCATATGTACAAGGTCTGTGCAGAAAAAGTTCAGCCATTGTTAATATAACAAGAATGGTATACGCAACATTGATTTAACCTGGCTGCCAAGGACAGTGGACTGGCATGTGCATGCGTGAACAATGACTTCACTGTACTAGTCAGTGGAGGCAGTAGACATCATTGAGTGAGCATGTGTACTGTGTGGCCGTTGCATTGAATATGACTCAGCAAATAGAGCAACAAATCTGTACAAAATTTTGCATTAAGTTTAAACATTCTTCTGAGGACACTATTCAGATGATTGAGAAGGCTGCAGCTATGGGCAACTGGTGATTGGCAGCTTCATCACAACAACGTTCCCACTCATACATCACGTCTTATGCAGAGTTTTTTTGCGAAACATCAAATCACCCAGGTGACTCAGCCCCCTACAGCCAAGATTTGGCACCCTGTGACTTCTGGCTTTTCCCAAAACTAGAATCACCTTTGAGAATGAAGAGATTTCAGACTGTTGACGAGATTCAGGCAAATACAACAGGGCAGCTGATAGCTATTGGGAGAGCTGTGTGAGGTCCCAAGGTGCTTACTTTGGAGGGGACCGAGGTGTCATTGTCCTATGTACAATGTTTCTTTTATGCTATATCTTCTTCAGTAAATGTCTCTGTTTTTCATATTACATGGCTGGATACCTCTGGACATGTCCCATATGTCTGTACACATATTAATAGATGGACAACATGGTCATATGTATACATGCATACATGTAAATTTAAGAAAAACAAACAGGTAGATCTGAAACATTTGGTAGAGGAAATAAAATACTTGCAGACAAGTGGATCAAATTCAACCTAGCTCAAGTATTTGGATGAACTGATGTTTTGGGGATACTAACAACAAAAACAGCAACAAAAATTCTGTGTTGGGTTTTATAGTTTGTAGAACACATTTTCCCATTCTTGCTCAGGTCCTCAGTAACCCTCATGACCATAAATGTGTTCCCTTCTAAATACTGGCAGGGTAAACTTGGTCTGAACTGACACACACGTATTTACATAAGAAGCTTGTCCCATCAAATGCACATTCTGAGAACAGCATTTACATTTAAAATACATGTCATATTCCTTCATAAACAAAGCACAATTGTAAGATCTACTTTTCATATGGCTGAATCTCATCCCTCCCCCAGAATGATGGCAGATACTAATCAAATAACGACTCCGGTTGGTATGTAACTATACTATACTAAATGTCATGAAGAAAAGTCTTACAATACTTTGAGTGTAGTGGGGATCCTTGTTTAGTCTAAAGAGATCAGGGGAGACTTTCATAGGGGATAACGTTTTAGCTGAGGGTTACCAGGCAAAGAGAGAGCAGGAAAGTGAGAGAGTGCTCAGGTTGGAAGGGCTGGCAGGTGCAGCGTGCTGAGGCATGAAGCGGTGTGGCACTGATGGCGAGCAGGAAGAAGGCCGTAAGGGTTAAAATGGAAATGCAGGGACGATCTGGAGTTCATAAAGCTAGAGAGGTTAGGCAGGGACATGCAGCCTATGAAGCAGGTTTGTTTTTCTCTTACATATAACAAGAAGCCAATGAGAGTATTCATGTGAAGGATTGCGTTCATAGGATCTCCTTGAAGATGGTAGCTCTGTTTAGGGGAAGAGAAAGTAGAGAAAGCGTGAATGTAGGAACCAAGGTAAAGAAAGAGAGTGACTTTGATTTGAGTATGTGCTAAAGACACAGAGATAATGACTTGTTTTAATAGGTTTTGGAGAATAGAGTATAATCTGTATCTCACCTAAGTGTAAATTCTAAAATCTGTATTTGTTTTACAGTTACATCCTCTGCCTCGATGCTTTGCACACAGTAGATACTCCAAAATTTTTTTTAATGAATGAATGGATGTTAGAAAAGGAAGAGGAAACTGGAAAGAATAAGGGTACTTCATGAAAGGGTACTATTTACTGTGCTAAAAATCATTAGAAATGTTAAGTTAGCAAGTGAAAACAAGTTTAGATTTAGACAGACTGTATTGGGTTGCTGTTACAAGTTTAAGTGGAGATGTGGTAGGAAATTTTAAGTGCCTAAATCTTGGAAAAGAGATCCTGCCTGGAGATATAAATTTGGAAATCATAGGAATATCAGTAACACTGAAGCAATGAGAGTGGATGCAATATCTATGAGGAGAAAACAAATTAAAATTCCAGCTGAATATTTGCAGGCTTTTACTATGTATTAAGAACTCTTCTAGGGCTTTACATGTACCAATCCAATTAATCTTTTTAATAATCCCATAAAGAACATTTTATTTTTATCCCACTTTAAAGCTGAGAATAACCAAAGCACAGTTAAATTATACAACTTGCCCAAATTCACACAACTAGGAAAAGGCCGTAGGGTGTAATAGGCAGAATTCTAAAATGGTCTCTAACATTCCTAGCCATTGGTATGTATACTTTATGCAATTTCCTTTCCTTTGTGAGGCAGAACCTATAAATTGTGGTGGGCTATTCAGTTACTAATCCGTTGATTTTGACTTAATCAAAATTAACAGGGAGAACAGTTGATCCCTTTAAATGAATCTGGCCTTTCCTGATACCAGAGATGGGAAGTGTGAGAGGCTCGTGTAAGGAGCCATATTGCAAGGATCACAGGTAGCTTCTAAGAGGTCAGGGTAGCCCCTGGCCAAAAGTCATCAGCAATATGGGGACCTCAACCCTACAACCGCAAGAAATGGAATTCTTCTAACCTGACTGAGCTTGGAAGAATACCTCAAGCCTGAAATGAGGTTTTAGACCAAGCCAAAACTTTGATAGCAACCTGAGCAGAGGACCCAACAGAACTCCACATAGACTTCGTAACTGTAAGAGACTAAATGAGTGTCATTTTAAGCCACAAAGTTTATGGCAATTTGTTAGACAGCAGTTGAAAACTAAAGAACATAATTAAACCTGGGGAGTCACTTTACATAGTCTCTGCTGTTAAAAACTTAGCTGTACTGCGTACAGTTAGATGAGTTAGGAAAGTGAGAAGAAAGCCCTGAAGAATGCAGACATTTAAAGAAGGAGCAGGAGAAAATGAACCAGCAAAGGAGACTAAAGAGAAATAAAGAAAGACAGGAAAACCCAAGAGATTGTGGCATGACAGGCGTCAAGAAGAAGGACCTGTGGAAGGAGTGAGCAAGACTGTGGAATGCTGAAGAGAGCAAATCAAATGAGGAATGAAATACGTACACTGGATTTAAAAAGATAGAGGAGGCTGACATTGATTTTCCTCTGGTGCATTAAAAAAAATGGAGTTTGTATTTTAGGACCTCTTTTGTTTTTAAATTTTTTGTTTATTTTTAGAGAAGGGTAGAGAGTGAACAAGAGAGAGAGAGAAACATCAATGTGTGGTTACCTCTTGCATGCTCCCTACTGGCGATTTGGTCTGCAACCCAGGTATATGTCCTGACTGGGAATCGAACCGTCTATCCTTTGGTTTGAAGGCTGGCACTCAATCCACTGAGCCACACCAGCCAGGACCCCTTTTGTTTTGTTTTTTTAATGAAAGGGAAAAACTATGTGATGGGTTGAGGCAAAAAATGTTTTCCAGGCACGTTTTTATTATTCAATATTTTGAATATTGAATTATTCAATATTCAATACAAAAGAATTATAGAGCTTTTCCTCAAGAATTAGACAAACCTTGTCAATTACAGCAGACTTGAAAAGTAAATCAATTGAACTATTGTTTTTTCACAGAATTGAACTTCAAGGATGAACAGTCTTTTATGCGAAGGGCAAAATTATATTCAAGTCATATTCTAAAGAATATTTAATCTTATAAAATGACTAATGTAAAATAATAGAAGGAAGAGGACAGAAAAGAGAGCATTTGATTTCCAAATCTCAGTTACATTGATCATTTTCACTGTTACCAAGAGAAGAGCATTATTTTCTTCTAAAAAATAAATAAAATCAGATGCAGAAACCAAAAGATGAACAGCCATAAATAAGTCAATAAGGATCCACTTTGACTAGAGTACAATTGACAAAACACAGGGTACAAGGATAATTAAATTTAAGGTCTTTTGTGCTGCTATATTTACCTAATGAGGTTGCTTTTAGGTTCTTTTGTTCCAGTACTTCACTATGATGACTAATTTATGGAAGGCTGAAATAACAATGACCAGCTCTCCTCTTATTCCCACATAAGATATTAAATAAAAAAATTTATACTACACTTAAGTTGTTAATATATGGAAGAGAGATATTTGTCTCCAATGAAACCATTAGGAAAAGTAGAGCAAAGCTTCCTCGGAAATCTCTGACACATTATGCTCAAGATATGATCGGACCATTTTCTATAGCTGAATCTGAAGAGAGATTTATATTTTCTTTTGTGAATGATCAAGACAAGTGACTAACAGAATAGAGACCCACATGTGAGAGTGCAGTTTTGTGGGTCTTCTGGTGGCTTATATGAAATCTTTCCATGTTTGACCTTACCACTTGGTCTCATCTAAGGCCTTTTTTCTCACATGTGGTTGTGAATTCATGTGTTCCTAGCATATTATCTGTCTGTTCCATGGTGGCTTAGGAGACCTAGTACAGTCATTGCTTATATTCCAAGATTACCATTCCTTTTGCCGCTCACTTACATTTCCAGGATCTTGAATGTGTTTTACATCCAATTTATTTTCATGTGTGTGGCTCCCACTTTCAACTGTTTATGGATGAGACAGCTCTTGCTAACAGAGGTATCCTTATTAATGAGCATGTGATTGTTTCCTAGTGTTAAGACCAAGTCTGATGCATTGATTAGTAATATCATCTTCATAGAGAAAAGAGATTTCTGTCTTCCTTGCATCACTTATTTTAAAAAAGAAAAGTCCACCCTTTGGTGTGATCAGTTATTCCAAGAAACGCATCACATTTTCCTAGTTGGTGAGCCCTGAACTTGGTGAGTTCTAAGGCAAAACAGGAGGCTTCAACTAAGTGCCTTGACTTCTCCTTAAGGTCCTTCTCTTTTACCTTTGAGATGAAATTTACAATGACACTTGGTTACTTTTTTCCTCAAAAAAGGTACTCTATGAATACATGACACAAAAAAGAAACATTTTCAAATTTTATTTTATATGTTGGATATCCTAAAACCATATCATAGTTTCCCATATTATTGATAACTAAGTAATTTCTTGGCTGACATTTAAAACCTTTAATCTCAAATATTCCAAGTCCTATGGCCTTAATCTTCAGATTATTTCTTATTTTTTTCCCAGTTCAGATGCACATGTAACAAGTCTATCTCTAATTTATCTAGTATGCCTCTATTACACTGTGAGATAGGTGGCCACTTGCTCAACCTTGAGAACTTCTAATAATGTTCCCTAAACTATGTTTTTTGTGCTAAGCTGTACTCATTATACATAAATATTTCACGTTGGTTTCTGATTACTTCAAATTCTAGTATATTTGAATATGTTGTTTGTTTTGGTGAGTGGTGTACCTAGTATAATAAGGGTGTTGAGTATTTCTTCCACATCCCTGTACTGTATATCCCTGCATAAGCTATAGTTCCCAAAAAGGTAGCTTTTAAGCTTTGTAGTACCATAGCCTGGAATAGGATATAAAATACTGTATAAAACACACTTTTGCCTAAAGCCCTTTGAGGGGAAAGATACATAGTCTGTAATATCTTAAGACTCCATACTAAATTCCAACCTCAAACTCCGTAGACTTGTTCCAGAACCATACCTACTCCAGGGAGAATTAACTTTCCAGCCTAAAATGAGCCCTCATGACAATGGTAACAGCAGGTACCAGAACTAGCGAGCTCTACTATTTAACTCTCTCATAATCCATCCAAAATATGTCCTGGTGTACTTTGATTGTACCCAGATTTTGTATCAGTAAAACATAATTTTCTATAATCAATTTCTTCTTTTAAAAAGAGATTTAATTCCTGCTCCCATGTTCATTTAACTTTGAGGTTTTGCTATATTGGGTCCCAAAGTTTTTCTTTACTGAGTCACAGTTAATAATAGGAAAACTTAAGTTTCATGACTTGATTCTAAATAAAAGCAAACTTCTTGGAGGATATACTTATAATTAAGGTCAAATCCCTGTCTATTGATATTTTGGACCTTGGAAAGTTGGGTGAAAACAAATACATACCTTTTAAAGCTTGTTATGTATTTTCCTGCTCCATAACTAATGAGCAGGAAACAGAGCAGGTAACCCTCAGATACAGCTACACATCCAAATGACACCAGACAAGTAAATTTTAAATGATAAGTTTCCTTGGCAGAAGTCTTTTAAGTGGCAGGTAGAAGAAGATAAGGAAGTTTAAATTCTTATTCACTTCAAAGAATGAGAAGTAACACAGAAGAAATTGTTAAATAATTCAAAACAAACAGATGGGGAAATGAGTATTAAACAGACTTTTGAAGGATACATTGAATTAATTTGACATGTTTTACTGAATAAACTTAATCTTTATAATAAAAATAGTTACTATAATTGAGAAACTATTATTTACCATGCTTTTAACAGACTTTAAGGAAAAAAGCTTACAAAATATGAATAATTTTCCACGTGAAAGGTATAGTTTCAACTACTTGCTTTAACAAATAAAATAGGTACTCATATAATTCCCTGAAATTTAATTTAAAAAACGTTTCCAACAGAGAACAACTTAGTCACTGGGTCATTAAATACGTGGTTCTTTAGACTATTAAAGGGACTTTTCCCCCACTATAATTTTTTAATGTCAAAAAAGGAAAAAGGTTAGTTATTGAAAAGATTATTTATTATAGAAAACATTTATTGTACTAAGTAGTGCCAATAAAAAACCTAGTGAAAAAGAACAGCTTGCTCTGCCTTAGGGTTTTTTGTTTATATTGTTCTGTTTTCAACAAAGCCTAAAGAACTGTGCATTTGTATGGCAGAATACTGCAACTAGTTTCATTGTTCATCTATATAAAATATTTTCGAAGGAAAAATATGACTCACCCTACTCTAGTTAATACTGTCATTTTTTTCCTACATGTAGAACTGAGCAAAAAGGAAATTCAAGTGGATTAATATTTTCAAAGGGATTAAAAAGGAAAGGGTCAACAAACTTTTTATGTAAAAGGCCAGATAATAAATATTTTGTGTTTGGTGGACCATAAAGTCTCTGTGAAATTTGCTCTACCACTGTAGTGGCAAAGCACACTATAATGTATAAATAATGTGTACAACATTATTTATAAACAAAACATTATTTAGAAACACAGTACATGGGTTAGAAATAACCAGTAGTTAACTGATACTGAAATAAGTGAATATTATAATATGATCACAGTGTAGAAATGACAAAGCCATGACACTTCCTTTTAGTCTGTTAAAAGCCTTCTCATCATTTTATCCAAATAGCAGAGGCTACGTTCAGGTATATACATTAGATACTGGATCACATCTTTAGCCACTGTAAAAATAGGACTTTTCTTCTGGTTCTTTTGGAATGCTCTTATATAAAATACTCTCAAAGACAATATTTTTAAAACTTACAATGAGCTATTAAAACCAGCAGTATTTTCATCTTATCTTTATATTATTATAAGAAATTTCACAATCTGGCATTTTGCAGTGATTTGTGTTATTAAGTCAGTAGATGATACAAATAACAGCATTGATGAATAAATTTGAATATTGATTACAGAAATTTTCCCTCAGAGGGCAGTATTTTTTTATTACAAAATCAGTATTGTGAATATTTTTTTAAATTAAAAGATATGATGTTTTAGAAGGGACATTTTTCTAATTTATAACAATGTGTTCTATGTGATAGTACCAGTCCTGGCCTGACTCTAAAAACCTTGCTCTTTTACATTCTGCAGAACTCTGTGCTGCAGGTCTCCCAGGGTGTTAACAACATAAGCACTTAAGGGAATTCTCTGTTCCTGCACTATATATAACATTAGCCTTCCCTGCCTTTAAGTCTTGGGAAGAGTTTCTCATTATGAAAACAAAGAAAGATTTTATTACATGAAAGAAATTTCAAGATATAATTGACAGGACTTGATAACTGGATGGAAATAGAGAATGGAAAAAAAGAGATAGAAATTAAAGATACTCTGAACTTTCTACATGGTGAACTAGATGTAAGGTATGTTATCAATTAAGACTGAGAAAGAGGACAGATGACTTTTGTTAAGGTTTAGTAAGAGATAACAGAAAAATCAAAAAGAGCGTTGAAATATGTACCAAAATTTAAGAGCACAGTCAAGGCTAGAATTAGAGATTTTTGTGTCATTTTTAAAGAGGTGCAAAAACTAATGCCAAGGGAATGAGAGGACATAAGTGATAAGAGACTAAAACTAAGGAAGGTAGGACTTACAAGATGAGCCAAAAAAAAAGAATACTGAAAAGTGTGATCAGAGAAGGGATATGACAGTTAAAAATAGTCACTGAAAGCAGAAACAAAAAAAATGTGATAATGAAAAGAGGTCCTCAAGAATGTGTTCTATTTCAGAGTTTCAGGAAGATAGAGCTGTTTGGAAATGACTCCAGTTCACAGTTCAAAAGTGACTAGTCAGCTCTGCAAAGTCAGTCTCAATCCACTAGTAGAGGAAGGGGCCAGGGTATGGTAGGGGATAAAGATGTAGAAACAGTGCCCACACTATTTTTCTTTAATATAAAACTTAGTAGAAAATAGAAGAGGAGGAAGGAGGAATAAAGATTTACTTGGTTCTCTTTCATGTTCGTTTTTCTTTCTTTTTTCTCATGTTTGTTTTTAAGAATGGAAGCTCATTGGACATTGTGATGTTGGTAAAGTATCCCAGAGGAAAGGAACAATTTAATATATAAAAATGGGGCCTGAATAATTGATACCACTGTATTTCCCAGAAGACCCACTATATTTCCCAAGAATCCCAAGTCACACACTAGTGGTGGCTGCAAGTGGAAGAAGCCTGTCTTAGGGGGTGTGTGTATGTGTGTGTTTTAAGCTGCCTTTCTGAGACATAATATGCAAAACATAAAATTGACTGATATTAAGTGTACAATTAAATAAATTCTATGTGTTTACAGAAGCTTTACTTTTAGATGTTCAATAATGGAAATAACCATAAAAATTCTTTGTCTTATTTGTCTCAGAACATTTAGGAACTCTGAAGCCAACCATGCTAAGAGAAACATAAAACAAAAGAATAATAGAGAAATATCAGTGCTATGGGCTGCAATAGCATTCCAGCTCACGATGTAGAATGAGGCAAATGCCCTACATAATTGTTTTTGTAGCTTTTACAATAGATAATTAATAAGCTACACTGAACGAATCAAGTGAACCTCTGTTTTATAACATTAAACATTTGTCTAGATTTGTAATTGCCTCACCCAGTAATGATGCAGTAACATACTACTTACAGTACACTTTTGCCTCATATTGATGTCTAAGATTTGTTTTTGTTATTCAATTGTTTGTATTTGGCCACGTTTCCCAGGGCAATTTTTTATCATTTCAAGTGTTTAACCTCATTCTTAGGTTGTAAAACTCGGCTGGTGGGGCCTGGCAAATAACAAAACACTATGTAATTCTTTCAGTAGTTTTTCATGAAATCCATAGATTTAAATAATTGCACACTTTGGTTTCTGAGTGATGATTCCTAGACTTACAGCATGATACTTTACTTGAAACTGGAAGAAAAGGCTCTTCAAATAAATAATACAAAAATCAAAATAAACCCTGGCCTATTCATAATATGTATATACTTACATATGTTACCCATCAACAGGATATCAGACTCAAAGAGATGTGAGCAAAGATCTGTACTTAGTTTGTACTCAGAAATGTAATGGAGAAAAGAATTATAGAGATAAAGCTAAACTTCCAAGCTTCTAGGTAGATACACCTCATATCTAAAAATTTCTCCAAATTAAGATCCTCAGAAAGAAACCTAGAGCAACATTCACTGTATTTTTTAATATCTATTTAATTGAGCTTTTCTTTTGAATATGATAGCTCTTCTTCAAATACAGATGTAGTTATTAAAACAAATCTCTCCTCCCTATAGTAAATAAAGAAAAAATAACCACTTTTCACTAAACATTAGAAAGAAATACTTTTTAAGACTTACTTTAATTTCTTAAAATTTTTATTAAACTTTGATTTAAAAAAACTAAAGAAAGTTAAAAGGTAGGTAAATGTAAATATAATTTAAATGTTATATTTATTATAATTAAAGAATAAATAATATTATATAATGAGATGAGGTAAATGTGTGATTTCTATAAGAGTTTGTGAAATTTGAGTGGGAAATGGTGAAGTGCTTTTTCAAAGCACAAACTTTATCTTTGAATTTGTCTGTTTCTTAAAATTTTCACAAAAGCTGACAATTGTCATTAGTTGTTGTTTTTTTTTTTTCCCCCTCCATGGAAGGAGATTATTACCAGCTCAAATGCATTTTCTACAATCATTATTCAACTATATGTTGCCTTGTGAGATTGCAAATTTTCCTCCCATGGATGTTAGAACTACCAATAAACCATTTCTTCCCTTAATCAACCAAAAATGAATTCTAGTCTGCAGTTCTCCAGACACTGTAAGCATCAATGCCTTCTTAAAGTGCCATTCCAACCACAAAAAATCCATATTCCTTGGGAATCTTCTAAGCAACTCTCAAATGTGAGGTTCCTTACACCAACAATTCTTACTTTTAAGTCTTAATCATGAAAGAAATTATCCCATGTCCCATTTGCCTTTTGGTTTCTTTTTTTCACCTCTCTTCACTGATCAACTAAATCTATCTATATCACTCAAGTAATTATTTTTCCTTATAATCCTCCTGGCTTACAATTCCATGTTTTTTGCTTATTAGATTCTTCCTTCCTTCTGCAAACCAGTATAGACTACTAATTTTACATTACATTTATATAAAATATTGAAAAGTTATTACTTTAAAAACAAGCTAAATATACAAAAAATTTGGAAACATGAAATAATGTTGAATATGAGTCAATACTGTAATGAGAGGTAAAAAAGGGATTGCACAATAAAATTGTATCAGTAACCACAAAATTAAGAATTTTTGTCAAAAATAATAAAATTCACTAAAAGTTTGTTGAATTCGTTCTATGTGCCAGACTCTTCAGAGTACAGTACATAAATGAGAATAAGTCAAATACATCTTTGCTCCCATTGGGCCTAAATTTTAGAAAAAAGACATGCTAAGTATGCTGATAAAAATAAGTTCTATGAAGATCTTATTTGGTCAGAGCACATCTGAAGTCTGGTGTACTGTACTAAACATATGCTTCTAACAATTACGTATAAAGTACAAATCATGTAAACTAATGTTTGCTAATACATAAGTTTGGAATTTGGCTCTATCTTTTGTGCACAATTTGCTTCCTAAGAACATGGATCACTTTTAACACTTGTGACAATATACTTAGAATAGCAAAACCAGCAAAGCAGAGGTCAGAAAATACTGTGTGTGTGTTTGTATGTAAAGAATGCTGAACACCAACACAAAGTTAACACCTTTTGTTTTATTTTCCCCTTGTTTTTGGTTTTGGTTTTTAAAATCTCTATAGCTTCCTACTGTTCACAACAGCACAAATTTAACATAAAAAAGTCAACATTATACTATACTGTATATAGCAAAATCATTCCCTAGGTTTATATATCCTTATATTTTAAAAGATAAATATAGCTTTTGAACATTGGAAAAAATGGTAAAAAATGTCTAAATACTCACTGTTGCAGAGGATGATATAAAAATAAAAATTAAATGCACTTAACCATACTGTTATTTTCTCAAATGGAAAGTGCCAAACTAGTGAGTGCAGAGAGGGAGCTATAGGCTCACACAGAATGTTTCATCAGCAGTTTATTTCATCTCACATGTCTGAAATTTAGTTTTCTTAAATCCAGGTATTAATTTTCATAAAGTTAAAATATATTAAAAGTGTTATTTTATATAAACATTAATATGGTATTTACATAGCAGAGAAAACCAGTTACTGAAAGCTTGTGCAAATACATGCAGATATATAGATGGGCCGATATAAAGCTAAAGCTAAAGGTACAGATATAGAGCTTGTTTTGTTATTAAATATGTTTATCATCACTCTTGAATTATATGTACAAATATACCAGTAGTATATTCTTAAGGGAAAAGAATCATTTAATGCATAACAACATGATATTTTGGGACACTTTTAAGTTTTTCATCAACTACGTAATTAATTGGGGTAAAATGCAGTTCAAAAGTCCATAGCAGGAGTACTTTTAAAACATTATATCTTAGCTGGAAGAAGGACAAAATACTCTGACCTGTTTTAAATAACAGGGAGATAAGGAAAGTGAGAAAACAATGAAATGAAGGACTATGGTAAAACTGAGTCTTGCCTGCTTTTAGAAAAATGAAAGAGAACAATGACTCACAATAATGCTTTTTCTGTTTCCTATCCACAACTCTGAATAACAGAGTAAACCAAAAAACAAAAAAAAAAAAACAAAAAAAAACCAAAAAAACACAGTTAATATTTTGGACCCTGCCCCTTATCTACATTTAATCACTCCACATAACAGGAGTTGCTTTGGGAGGAAGCCTGAGGGATATACTATAACAATGTGAACTTCTAGCCCAGTTTTATCGCTCAACATCCAGCTTCTGAAAAGAAGAGCTCGAACTCGCCTTCCCTTCCAACATCCCATCACTCTGCCTGTCTCTTTCCCATCACACTTGCTGCCTCCAGGGTGTCACTTCCCGCCCACTGTAGGGTGCAGGTGACTCCCTCCTCTGTCCCTGACCTGAAAGTTCTCTCATCAAGGCCTGTTGCCTAACTCTAAGTAATTCAAAAGATGCATGTGAGGGGAGACCCCACAAAACCCAGAATGTATTTATAAAAAATTGTGTATTTATTCTTACATGTTTAAACCTCAGTCACTTCAAAGTACTCTCCATTTGATGCAATTCACCTATCGAGATGTTTTCCCACTGCTCAGAACAGTTTCTGAACTCATAAATATTGATGCCTTCTTGTGTTTATGCCGTTTTGTTGCTGTTGTTGTTGTTCCACCTCTTCCACATCAGCAAAACGTTTCCCTTTGAGGGATCTGGAGTGGGGAAAAAAGTCACTCGGGTGAGATTGGGTAGTAGGGATAGTGGGGCATGGGAGTCATGTTGATTTTGGTCAAAAACTGCTGAACACTCAGCATGGTATGGGCAGGTGCGCTCATAAATCACACATCTTGAAATGGGCAAGTGTGTCACTGAAAAAATTCAGCCTCTCACAACAACGACAGCTGGTACAGTGCTACAGGTTGATTCCTAGAATACTCACCCTAGTGGGGGGAGCCTGTGCTACAAGGCACCTGCCCTCCAGAAGATAATTCCATTGTGTGTGTGTGTGTGTGTGTGTTCCCTTGTATAACTTAGTTCTGATCCTATTTGACCTTTATACACCTTTATCAACACTTTCTGTTGCACAGAACTTGCTCATTCAGCAACACCATACTCTCCTTACTTTGTTCCCACTTGTGGTTTCCTTTGTCCATCTTTTAACATAGACATTCCTGAGAGACCCATCATGGGTCTTATTTCTTTCCTATGTATATTTTTCTGTGGGTTATTTTATTCACATCCATGGTTTTAATAATCAAATGTAGACTGATAAACCCGAAATTTCAACGTTGCTAGTCCAACTCTCTTTTCTGGTATCCAGACATAAATCCAACTGCCTACCGATCATCTTTATTAGAATGGTCCATAGAAATATCAAATTTATCAAATCTGAACTGAGCCTATTGTCCCTTCATTGCCCATTCCCCAAATCAACGCTCCATTTAGGACTCCTGGTTGAATTTGGCACCACCTTTCATGCAATTATTGCTCAAGCCAGAAGTGACACCACAGCTCGTCCCTCACTCCCACTTCTTAACTTCCAGTAACCAAGTTCTATTGATTCTTCAGTTCAAACATCTCTCAAATCTATCTGCTTCTCCTTATTGCCATTTTGACAATCATAGTCATTTTTTTTCCACAGCTCTCATTTTGTTTCTTCAATAACTTTGCTGTATACAGTCAATCCCAGGTCAAATCTTTTATCTTCATTGCAGCCAGAGTAACCTTTTAAAATGCTATCCCGGTCACTTCACTCTTGTTCAAAACCCTTTAATAGTTCCCGCTCTTTCTTTCATGCATTCACTAAACTCATGGTTTATTTACAGAATGTATATTATCTTAGGTACTTTGCTGAGTGCCAAGGCTACAGTGACCACAAGATATTATCCAGCAAGGCACCATTTCTTCCCTGCAACAAGATATGGCTTCTATTAAACTCAGATTCCAGATTTACTGTATCAGAACTCTCATTGATCACGATGTTTCACTTGCCTTTTGTGAATCTTAGTGAGTGATATTTCCCAGAATTTCTCATTCCATAAATGTTACTGATACTTCTTTCTCTGCTTTATTTCTGCTTTAACTCTCAGTCCCATCCAGACTGAACCTGGGCCTATTTATTCTTAATTTACTAATAGAAGAAAACAGTTTGAATGCCTCAGTTTGGCTGCATTCTCCAATGGAGCTTCCAGAAGGCAGAATTACCCCAAATTGCATTTTTACTGAGATATTCCTCCCAAAAACACTGTTTGGGGTTAGATCTGCTATATTCAGGCCTGGGTCTCTGAATTGCTGACTTTAATCACAAAGGGATACACATGTGTACTTGTTTTCTCGAAATTTTGTTTTTTTCTAATTTCAAATAGAAAACTTGATTTTTATTCCTCTACCTCATGATTTTCTTTACCACCTATATTGGTATGGTCCATTTTTTTCCTTTTTAAAACTTTCTTTTTCTCTGGTTTCTATAATACAGCATTATTTTGAACAGAAGAATAACATTATAAAGCATATAACACTAGACAATGACTTGAGTTTATTTGAAAATTAAGCTGCTAAGCATGTTGTCCTAAACCCAGTGTTAAAAAGTCTGTATATTGATCACTCAAGAAAAGACTACAGGGAGACAGTCTGGGGAAGAAGACGAAATTCTTGTTTGTCATCCATGAGAAGTGGCGTTAGCCCAGATCTTAATAGGTTCTATCTGTGTTTCCCAAGTTTTCACAGGCCTCAGGGGTTTTTTTAAAGTAACAGTATAATAAGATTGGAAGACAATTAACTAAAATTGAAACCCTAATAAGGAATTTCCACGTCATTAGCTTCACAATGCAGTTGCTTCTGTTTATTTCACTGTCACTGGTAGAATTTAATTGCTTCATAGTTCATTTTTTGCATATAGCATGTGCCTTAAATTATGCAATATATCTCAATAATAGAAAAAGCATTAATCAACCCAGCATTTTACACAGCCTCTGACCATCCTCTTTTATACATATATTTGGTTAATTTCTGCGAGTATATTTTCTGTAATTATATGTTATTTCTTCAGCTTTCTGTACTCCTTTTGGTGGCACCTGTCCTCAAAATTCCACTTTGAATTTTGCTTGATATGCAAATTGGTAGAAGGTATATACACACCCTTTAAAAATTATGTTCATGGCTGCAATATCTAAAGTTCTAAAGACACACACATATAGTTAGTAACATCTAATATCAGTAATCAAGCAAAATTTAAAAATATAAAATTTCTGCTTTTTTACATACGTTATTTTTAAGTACAGATTTAATTCTTCTATCATTAGTTTTATTTCCCATTCCAGATAATGTCACCCCTAAATGACATTCTTTAGGACACATTCAAAGGAATCTTAATTACTTCCTCTGAAAATTTTGTGAATGAAACATTGGGTCTGAGAGCTATTCTTTTTCCAAATGTCCAACTTAGTGAATCTCTCTCTAAAATAATGGGTTACAAAGACTGCTGGTTAATCCCTCCAGGGACCCTCTCTCCAGGTAACAGTAGCACCCTTTGAGGTGCTTAAGTAATTTGATTGCCTTATAAAGAAGAAGGACTTTGTAATATTAGTTGAAATACAAAGGTTGGCAGAACTAAGGTTACAGGGTTTCTCCAAACTTGATAGGGTTATAGTTTTAGTTTCATGACCTCCAAAAAGAACACTGTACCAGAGTGCCAAACAACTGCACAGAATTCTCTTCTCACTTTTCTGCAGTATAGTTCTGAAGCCTGTATACTTCCACACAGATGCACTACAGTAAATGAGCCTTTGTAATTCACATAATGACACTGGGGGACATCTACACACTCTCACCTTCTATTGATCATGCTTTTGGAGAAGGGCGCACACTGGCCATCACAATGCACTACTTGGAAAGACCACCAGAGCTTGAAAAGTCAACCATAAATAACAGATGCCTATCTATAATTAAATAAAAATCAATAGCCCTGGACTGCACCTAAGCAAAGGTTTCAAATACTTAAAATTTGAGAACATGTAGACAATGGGCACCATAGAGCTAATTTCTTGCTGACGCTCCACTTCCTTGTCTAAGTTTCTCATTTTGCACTGGAACGGAGGGAGCAGCCTTTCAACTGACCTCATGAAAACAGTGCTGCAAAAATGAGAGGCCAACCTGCGTGCAATTGCAGTTCAGCCAAAAAGAATGTTAATTCTTGGCTTTGGTGCTTTTTTTTCCCCAGAAATTATTCAGGCCTTTCTGTGGCATGGAACACTGTGACCAGCCAGGAACTGTTACAGATGAAAATAACCTTTCTTTGTTATAACCCCCAAAATGTAGTACTTGTTTCAACCTCACAGGAGACCCTTGTATCTAGTTTTTTAAAAAAAAAAGTGGGGGCAGAAGGTGGAGTCAGTCGTGTCCAGCATTTTCTATAACATTTCCTAACTTAGTAAGTACAAGCAATTTGTAGGAGCAGTATGAGGAAGTTTTTTAACTAATACATGTCATTTAAAAATAGCTCCAGTATTATGGTCAAAGAACTCTGTACATAGAGGAGATGCTTGAGGGCCCCCTCTACCCTTACCAGCTGTATGATGTTGACTTCTGATTTTAAGTGTCCTTTTCCATAAAACTGACTATTAATAGTCATGTCACAGAGTTGTGGTAAGAATTAAGTAACTACTAATAATTTGTAAATTAAGGACTGTTTGCATATGTCATAAAGAGATTTAAAAATAAAACAAAATAAGAATAGGCAGTAAGTTTGTAAAGCCAACCTCCATTTGAACAGGGAAGAAATTTTATTTTAAAATTATTGTTATCAGTCCATAGAAATATAAGCTGATAAATCAAAATATTACAATAAAATAATTTCTTACATTAAGATTTTCCCTAATTCTTAGGACCATGAATTCAAATGTTAAAGAAATATTAATAATCCTTGTATTTTAAAGTTATTTTACTTATTAAAAAAGGAAAAAATATTAGAAAAGTAAATGGAAAGTCATCAGTTTGATAGCTTTACAATTAGTATTAAATTAACAAATAGAATAGGCATTAAAAATTAGATAATTCCATTATTAAGTAGTAATTAAAAAATAAACATTTTATATCATAATTTGACCCCTAGTATTACCAGAGTAGATATTTATATAGAATAAATTAGATATTCCCAAATATTCTTATTGAGTATATTAAACATATACAGTTCTTGAATGGTTACATGTGCTTTTCCTAAATTAAACATATCTTTATAAAACACAGACATGAATTCTGTGGCAAATAATTTTGAATAAAACATTCATAATTATTACCTTTTATTTTTTATTTTACTCTCTTTCTCTTTTTATTCTAACTGCACTTGAGAAATGTTACCCACTCTGGGTTTTCATTACTATTAACATATGATTCTCAATTCTATTTCCATTCCTAATATCTTCTGAAGTCCACATTCTTATTTTCAACTATCTAGTGAACATCATACTTAGACATTTCCCACAGACCCCTTCGCCTCTTATAAAACAAACTCAACATCTCCCACCTGCTGACATCTGCTTCTCTGCCTATGTTGCTCACTGACAGAGAAACACTGCTACCCACACAGTGACTCGTCTAAAATGCGGCAGTCACAACCTTGCCTGACCTCAGACCCATCTCATCAGTCACCAAATCAAATGGATTCTACCTCTAAAAGGTTTGCCATATTGAACTTTATTGCAACTCTCCACCTCCCTTCTCATCCTCTGCCTCATGTATCCTACTGGACTATAGTTCTCTGTCTAGAAACGCCCTAATGGGGATTACTGGATAAATTCTGCAGAGAATCCACTCAAGGATTAAAGGAAATTTTTTATCCCTGCCCCTCTGCTAAATGCTAGAAGCACCGGACAGTCATTGGGGCAACCAACCTCCCCCATCACATATATTTCTAAATATCTCAGAGGGTAATGTTACAAGTCTCTAAATATCTCACTAAAAATGCCCTACCTCTGAGCCTTTATCTCTACACTTCAGTACCTTTAGAATGCTGTTTCTCCCATGTCTGCCCAGGAAACCACCAGGCACTTCTGAAGCCTCAGTCTGTATGAACTTTTCTCCTCTAAAAACTTCCCTTAGCTAAACTGAGAAGCTTCTGACTGTAGGCTTATTCTTTCTTCTGGTCAAGACAGACTTAAAGGCAGTTGAATTAAACTTTAGAAAGGTGTCTTCCTGACTATAGGCCCCTATGCTCCTTTTTCTTAGAGCGTGTACTTAAAAAACTTACAATTGTAAATTCTTTCTTTCCTTATTGAAGTGTAAATCTTCTCCCAACCAGGAAACTCGCCAGAACCTAGCCATCCTAAATTATCCTTAGCTGCAGGACCCTCTCCCGGCTCACCTCATTTACTTAATAAAGCTCTACTAAACCTTCAGATCTCAGGGAAGTATTGCCAAGTAAAGATTCAAACTAGGCTTCTTATATACAAGTTTATCCCTTTGTTCACTATTAGAACTAGTAGAGTATTTATCTTTGTATATTACATAAGGAGGCTTACTTTTTTTTGCTTTGTTTTGTTTTATTTTTAATTCGTGTTCCGTTTTTGTGATTAGATTACTTATCTCAGATTTTGTGGGTAATTTTTCTTCTAAGTAAACTTTTTTGGGGATAAATTCTGATCATTTCTCTAAATTTTCAAGATCGTTTAAAATTCTTATCTCTCCTCCAAGGTGATGACCTCTTTGTGCTCATGGATCAAATCCTTCTCCTCTCATATTGATTATTACCTACCAAGTTAAAAGAGTACACTTAGCAATCCATAACTGATGAATGTATTTCAAAAAATGTCAGGAGTTTGTCATAAATTTTTCTTGTGGTAGTTTAAAACAATTTCCTCGTCTTTGGAAATTTTAAGTGGCTAACTTAGAAGTGACCTTTTTGTATTTATAAAAGTGAAATCCATGGTGCATGTCCTCAGTATTTCTCTCAAGGAAAATAAAGTCTAGTTTAAATTAAATGAATGTTTAGTTGTAGTAAGCCTAAGGTGAGTACGTTTGAACATGATTGTGAATTAAAGAGGGGAAAAAAAAGCATACGGTCTGGAATACAAAGACCTGGTCATTTCTGCAACAGTTAATATGCAGCGTACACTGAAAACAAAAACACAAATCAGGTATCCTGAATCGCCATTCAGCTCAAATCAGAACTCTGGTGTTAATTTGAAAGTTTGATTAATTTAGAAATATAGCATATTCAAAACAACATTCTCATTTCTCTATTATCCTAGCCCTTCAACGATTGTTCATTGAAAAAACAGAGTTGCCAAAATCCAAATGAACAGGAAAAAGAAATTCTAGGTAAGGAAAATGGTAAGTTTAAAACAATAATAACAAAAAAAATACAAAATAAATACCCCTATCTGCAGCTGCAACAAACTAGTAGTTAAAAAAAAACCCAAAAAACCTACTGTTCAGAAGATTTTAAATTCATCTATCTAATAAATAACATAAACTCAAAATACATGCTAATGCCACATATTCAATGCCCAGTTGAGAGTCAGTAATCAAAATTGATGCATTCATATATTTTAGAAATAATTTACTGAAATGTTACAAGGGAAAATACACCAATTGAAGAACAGAAGTGCCCTAGTAAGTATAAAGATCAAATTTTATCATAATTTCTTGAGTCAAAGATTCTTTTAAAAGACACCTTCTAATGTTTTATGGGGAAATAAAGTATTGCATAAATAAAGGTGTTACAACACTAGTTTATAGAATACATTTTTCTAAGAATTTGTACCAAGGGGATATATTAAAAATTAAATGTGTTTAGATATATGTTGGCAGTTCCAAGGTAATAAAAATTAAGTCACTGTCTTCCACATTGTATTTCACTTAGAGATGTTAATGTCTTTATTTGAAAAAAGTTACCTGTCAAATACGTGTGTGAAATGCTACATATATATACATATATATGTATATATATACATATATATATTCTTCTCTGTAGGTTACACGTAATCCTCTTTGAAGTTTATAATGTACATTTCCAACAAACCTGTTTAATTTGACTAATCCATATTTTTTTCTAAACTTATTTAGCAGGGTAATTCTTTTTCTAAGGAAACATTTCAGTATTTTGGGTCATATAGATTGGGTAAAGTTGAATTCAGGGGAGCCAGGTAACACAATATATTCCTAGCCTTTATCACTGAGATCAAAGAAGAAATACTGTGTAACATATCTCTAATTCGAGTTAGCAAGATTCTCTTTATTGATTAGAACTGACTACATGTGGAAAACATTATGTTAATGACTACTGAGTAATTTAAACTGTAGCTCATTTATATCCTTTTGAAATAAAAACAAAACACAGAACAAAACCCCAAAATTACTACTCAAAACATTCCCTGAAAAAAAAGGAAAAAGATTTAAAACTGTATTTAGAAGGTCACACTGCGTGCCTCAGAAAATAACCCACCTCATACCAAAGCATATCCTAGTAAAGTTATCAGACTTTGAAGGAAAAAAATTTTTTTCGTATCCACATACAATAATTAAGAAACTTATTTGTGAGAAAAAAAATTAGATTGTCATTTCAATAGCTCCTCTTCACATATATATTCATAAAATATGCTGCAATTCATCTACTAAAACATATATACATAGATATTTTTAAAAACAATGTAAGTATAAACTATTTTTAATAAATAAAAGGATGAAAAATAGAATGCAAAGCATTGAACTACAAATTACATTCTTAAATATAATTTTATGTTACTTTTGTCATTGAACTATGTAAATATCTCAGGTAATTATAAAAAAATGTAAACAAGGAGATTCCAAAATGAAAGATAAAATGAAACCAATGATTTCAAATATGTACCCAGCTGGTGGTATAACCACACTGAGAGGGACAACTCCAAAGGAGAAAAGGCTAATCCACAGGTATAATGTCTCAGTTATGCAAAATAAATGAGTTCTAGAGTTATGCTATAGGACATTATTCCTATAGTTAACAATAATGTATTGTATACATATAAATTTGTTAAGAGGGTAAATCTCATGTTCTTACCACAAGAAAAAATCTTTAATATGCACACACAGTAATTTGACTAAAGATTCTTAGTCGGCTATTCAATGGGCAAAAAGAACTTCAAAGAAATAAAATCACTGCCATCATTAATAGTAATGTTGGTGGTGGTGTTGGTATTGTAGAAACTGTTGTGTGTATAATTTCAAATGAAATACTGTGATTTTTTTCATAATATAATTTTTATCATTCCAGGTTTTCCTGACACAGGAATTCTTGGCATAGGAACATGGAGATACAGGTGTAAATAGAAGAGCTTAACTAAATATCCCGAATTCTTAATTTCAATAGTAGAAATCAGTTTGAACTGATAATATATGTGATGTTCAAAATCCAAACAGAACATATTCTTTCTACTCTGTAAACTAAAACAACAAACCAGAAAACAATCCTCCCAGTAGCAATAAGATTCCCTAGCACTAAAACTGAAGTCTTGAATGAATAAAGGAGCCACAGAACTTAGAAGTAAGTAATGATTGATGCCAGATCTGATGCAAGTTATGCACAAGTGAGTGGGCTGTAGGAAATAAACAGATCCACCTTGAGGTGATAACTGTTGAAACTGAGCTGAGAGTGCATAAAGGTGCGTTATAGTTCTCTCTGAGTTTTGCAGATAATAAGGACGTTTTCATAACATAAACAAAATGAACCAGATCTCATAGTCTGTTTGGATGCAAAAATCTTACAATGTAGAGTGCTCATACATGTGTCATAATCTATTAAAAACACAATTTTGAAGCAGCTATAAAGGGCTACTTTCCAATAAGAAAGCTCAATGATAGTAACCTCTTGCAATTATAGCCTAACTGCTTTTTCCTTCAAAAAGTTGTGTGCGTATCAGAGCTCAGGGCCTGCTTTGGACTGAATTGTGTCTTCCTAAATTCATATGTTGAAGTTCTAATCTCCAATGTGATGGTATTTGGAGACAGAGCCTTTGAGAGGTAATTAGTTTTAGATGAGCCCCTTATAAATGGATTAGTGCACTTATAAGAAGAGACACCAGGGAGCTTGCTCTTTCCTGCCCAGACCATGTTAGGAGACAATGAGAAAGAGACCACCTGCAAGGTAGCAAGAGAGCCCTCACCCAAACTAAACCATGATCTCAGAAGTGCCCACCTCCAGAATAGTGACAAAATAAGTTTCTCTTGTTTAAGATACTCAGTTTATGATGTTCTGTAATGGAAGTCCAAGCTGACTAACACGGGAACTTTCACTAGGAAGGTGCTCAATAAATGATAGTAGAATTTAAAATGGTAGCAGATTCCTATAAATGCAATCTATTCAACAAAATAAACTAATGAACAAAATAAACCACAAGCAAGGAAACACGGAGCAGACTGAAAGTGACCAGAAGGGATGGGGAAAGAGGACAATGGTGGAGAGAAGGGGAAGGGACTAGACAAAGAACATGTATGAAGTACCCATGGACATGGACAACAGAGGGGGAACTTACTGTGGGTGAGGGGGGCAGGGTGGGATGGGTGGAGGGGGGCAAAGGGGGAAAAATTGAGATAACTGTAATAGAATAAACATGATTTAAAAATAAAACCTAAGTTTAAATAAAACAGTAGCAGATTTCTATTTCAGTTGCCTATAAAATTCTCTAACCACCAAAGAACACTTTGTTTTGAACTTGAGATATTCTGATTATACAAGCTAAATCAACTACTGTATAAAATATGAATAATACTAGAAGCTTTAAATGTAAGTGATTATAAACATTAAACCACTGAGGTGATTTTAGGATGACACTTTATAAAAATAGGGGACTGACGATTAGAATCATGCTACATAATAACCATCCAGGGTGTGGAAAAAAGAGTTCTTGCCTTGGGCATCAAATTAAAGTGGATAATTTTATTCTGTGTAAAAAGATGAATAACACATATTTGGTCTGTTAAAGAGAAAAGAAGGGGAAGCAAATTTACATGTGTTTTCTTAATTAATCCTTGACAACACCAAGGGCTCATTCAGCTGTACCATGCTATTTCTAGTTTTCTACATATAAACTAAATACCATGTTAATTAATCACCTAATGTTTCCTATTGCCAAAATATAAGATCATAAGTTTATCTCTAATACTTCGTATTTAGCCAAAAGTATAAAGATATTTACTTTTATATAAAGAAAAAACTGAAGGCATAAATAGTTTTCTCTTTTTTTTCTGACTAACAAGATTTTCAATTCATTTTTGGTTTGGGTCTAAAATAGTGAACAAAGGATACAATCATACTGATAAGAACATCAAGTTTACTGTTGGTGGGTGTTAATCTGTGCTAATAGGTGACTATGGGCTAGATGTAACAGTATGTATAATATGGATAGTTGAAATCAGCAAATCAGGAGACAACTATATTTCAAGTTCATTAACCCATTAATAAGAATTTCTTGAAGCAATGAATGACAACATATTTGAGTCCTAACCTTGGTAACTTAACTATTACAAGACAAACCAATCTTTTTACCTTTATACCTAGTTTCTACTTATGTTCCTAATTCACCTTTCTTGAGAAGAAGGTTATGAATAGAAATTCTTGGAAGAAGAATGAATGCTCTGAGTTGAAAAATTGCTTTATAAAGTATATTTGGATTCTGGGAGAAGTCACAGGAATGTGGGAGACAATATTAACCCTATAAGTATTCACTCATTTATTCAACAACTAATTATATTGATTGTTGATTGGCTGCCTAATATGTGCCAGTAATCATTAAATCTGGAAAAGCAGCCACAAAAAAGACAAGCAAAATCACTGTTTCCAAAATAATTATATTTTGAGAGCCAGTGTATAAAACCAAGTAAATAAACAAGATAGTTTCATTTACTTATAAATGCTATTAATATGTAAAACAAGTACAATACAAAACAGCACGTAACTTGATGGACTAATTTAGATTGAATGACGGGGCAAAGCCTGTTAGAGAAGGTGATATTTATGCAAAGACTTAGTAATGAGAAGGAACAAACTATTGGGAGGTAGGTGAAAAAAATGCACTCTAGGCCTAGGGGACATCTGGTGCAAAGGCCCACGCTAACAGTCTTCTGCTTTGAATCTCATGATGTCAGATTGCACTGTTCTATACCCATTTTTGGTGCAGTCATCTACTTGGTTCTCAAAATATTTGCTTACTGCCACAACTTCTAACAGTAATCTCATCTCAATCTTTGGTAGTTTCAATATCTATACACATGACTCCTTCAACACACTGGCCTATGGGTTCCTTGTCTCCCTCTCATTCAGTGATCTTGTTATTTACACTATCTCAGCTCCTCTGGCCATACCAATAAGGACAACCCCTCAATAATCTCGATTTCTAGCATCACACTCCCTCACTACCACCATCAGATAAAGTTTCACTCCAATCATGTGCAGATAAATAAAATAAATAGTGATGATAAAAATCTGGATGTTACTATAAGATTCACAAAATATACGTTACAAGATTTAAAAGGCATGCCCTGTCAATAAAACCTTTGATGTATTAGGCTCTTCAGAAAACACAGAATCTCATTTGACCAATGTAATAACCCTTTGCAATTTAACAGGTAGTACCCTGACTCCATCAATTCTCCTAACCCACAGGGACCTACAATCCATGGGTGTACCTGTGTTTGATTCCTCATCCCTAATTCATGTCCTCACTACTTTTCTTAGCTTGTCATAAATTTTGTGATATATCACTGAACTCACTTTAGTATATAAAACTCTATCACTCTTGCCCCTTTTATGCTTTACTCTATTCTTGATTAAATCTAACCCTAGTAAAAGTCAGTTATGCCTATTCTGTGCCTGCCTCTCTCTATCTAAATATGGCTGGAAAATCAGATCAAACAATATAATCGGACAGAGTGGTTTCACCTTTCACTGATAAACAGAATCCTGAAAAGGGCTGTTAAATCAGACCATTCACTCTCCCATTTTCTGAGGTTACTATTTCATATTTAACTCTTATCTCTTTAAACTGTGAACGTGTCCTTCCCCATCTCCATCCTTATTAAGCATCATATGTGTGTTACATATTCTAGAAAATCAGAACTTCCACTTCTGATAAGATTCCATGCCTCTAGCCAGCTTGCTTCACAACAGTAAGTCTCTCTTTTCCACCTGTATCAACACCCCTCTTTAATGCCCATCAGCACACAAACTTGTTGTTGCTTCTCTTTTCCCAGATGGATTTCATTAGAAAAGTAAATAAGTAAGAAATAATAAAATAAAGATGACCTTTAATTCTGGAAGAATAATTAAGTAAATAGGAAAATAAATACAAACAACTTTTAAAACACAAAATTTGTAAAAATGTACTAAAAGTATTAGAACATATTATAAAGCAACAATATTAAAATGGTACTAAAAGTAGAAATAGAGTTCCTTTTAACAGAGAAAAAAGAGATAAACAAAGCTAACAGTAGATATGATAATTATAGCATTTGAAAACAACAAAAAAAGTTAGTTTTAAAAAACTATAAACATATTGACAATCTAGGGAAAATTTGTAACATAAATAATAGATAAAGAGAAATATCATTAAAACACAAATAATTGTTAAAAAGTGCTGCTCAAAAGAAAAAACTGAGTAATGCACATGAATAAAAAAGTCAACAAAGATATAGAGATAGCTGGTAATATATAAAAATATTCAACTTTAAAATATATAATATAGAGAGAAAAAGATATCACTATTGCTCTGATTTACATTTAACATATTTAAATTTTTATATTATAATTTATCATATGTAGCTATATATATACCACATAAAACACATCTATTCATATATATATCTATCAATAAATATAGTGTACCCAGTATTGTGAAACATACTGGAAAGTGAGGATTCTCATGCTACTTAGAACATCAACTGATAACTCCCTGAAGCTAATTTGGCAATAAGAAAAAAATTCTAAAGAAAGTTGTTATTTTAAATAGCAAAAAATTAAAAACAATATGAATTTAAAACACTATGAGATGAATTAAATAAATTATAATACACCCTTGATGTAGAATGCGATAGAGCATTAGGAATCATAATCTTTAAGAATGTGTAAAGATATCTGATATTGCCTGAGGCATACAGTCAAGTCTACAAACTACATTACAAAACAATATGAAATATATGGTCTCATTTTTCTAAAATATGCATTAAAATAATATACAAAAAAATTACAAAATAAACAGCACAGTATTTATATTGGCTATTCTGAATTATGGAGAGGTAGGTAATTGTAATTCAGTATATTTCACTTTTATAGCACTATATTCAGAAAGTTAAGAAAGCAATAAATAAACATAATGAAAAGGAAGGAGGCAAGTTTGAAGGGAGAGGAAGGTTTTTTTCTTCTACACTCCTTTTAGAGGAAAGTGGCCAGAATCACTAGTGCCTCAGGGTCATATGGTTTGGGGCACCCAGCAATGGGAAAACTAGCTTCTTTTGGGGTTAGAACAAATCCTACTGTATTCTGGCCATCACTGCCACCAACACACTTAAAGATATTTAATTATTAAAGCAATAGGGCAATGAAATATAGTACAGTGATATAGAGATTCTAGGCTCTACATACCAAGCATATAGCTTGGGGAGTCATAGACTATTTTTGAAATTCAGCTTTAATTAGACAACAAATGCATTAAACTTCTGGACAAGATGGTGGCATAAGTAAACATGGCTCACATTTTTGCACAACCACATCAAAATTACAACTAAACTATAAAACAACTATCACTGAGAACCATCAGAAAATGGGTTGAATGGAAGTCTGACTATTGAATTAAAGAAACCACATCCATCCAGACTGGTAGGTGGGGCGGAGATGCAGAATGGGCTTTTCCCACACCCATGTGTGGTGGATGATAAGTCGAGAGGGATATCTCAGGAGCAAGGAGTCACAGCCCCACCCAGGGACCCTATCGCAGGGTGCCATATCTGAGACTCCATCAACCAGGCTAACACTGTCTGCCCCATCCTGGAACTCCCATGAGATTCCGTCACACCCAACTTATAGGCCCACCCAAACTGTTAACGGTGACTTTTCCATAAGAACAGCTGGTCATGGCGTATACTTCATAACTTGCTAAATCCTCTTAAACAAGCAACAGCCAGCCTCAGTGTGCCCCCAGCCCTTATACTTCTTGCTAGGTGGCACTAGCAGCAGCCAGCCTAGATCCACAGCTTGGCTTCATGTGGGAATCTCCAAGCTCAGCATTAGTAAAAGCCATATCGGGTTGCTTTGTAGCTTATGTAGGAAAGCTCCAGGCAGAACACAGGTGGCGGCTGACCTTGACTTGTGCCAGCTGGGAAACCCCAGAGCCTGCACACCCAGTGGACAACTATAGGCCACATTGGAGCATGACCACCATACCCCTGCACAGCTGATCCTCCACAAAGAGTGGAGGTTTGTGGTCTGTGGTCACAGCCAGTCCTTACAGCTGACTGGCCTTGCTATATCCCTCTTATTGATCTGCCAACAACAATCAAGTTTCAATTATAAGAGGATGTACTCAGCTCACATGAAGGGCACATGAAGGGTTGGGGTACCCAGCTTGGGGGACAGGGGAGGCTGTGCTACTGGACCCTACAGGACACCAACTGCATTAGTCATGCTACCAAGACAGGGAGTTATAGCTGCTCTACCTAATACATAGAAACAAACACAGGGAGGCTGCCATAATGAGGAGACAAAGAAACATGGCCCAAATGAAAATACAAATCAAAACTCAAAAAACAGAACTAAATAAAATGGAGATAAGAAATCTGTCCGATGCAAGTTCAAAACACTGGTTATAAGGATGTTCAAGGAACTTAGTGAGGACCTCAACAGCCTAAAAAAGATCCAGTCAGAAACAAAGGATACCCTAATTGAGATAAAGAACAATTTATAAGGAAACAACATAGAGTTGTAGAGTGAGTGAAGCCAAGAATCATATCAATGATTTGGAACATAAGGAAGCAAAAAACAACCAATCAGAACAACAAGAAGAAAAAAAGAATAAAAAAAAAATGAGGATAGCATAAGCAGCCTCTGGGACTTCAAGAGGTCCAACAGTCTCATCACAGGGGTGCCAGAAGGAGAATAGAAAGAGTAAGAAGTTGGAAATCTACTTGAAAAAATAATGAACAAAAACTTCCCTAATTTGGTGAAGGAAATAGACATGCAAATCCAGGCAGCACAAACAAGATGGAGGCAAAGAGGCCCACTTCAAGACACATCATAATTAAAATGCTGAAGGTTAAAGATAAAGAAAATCTTAAAAGCAGCAAGAGAAAAGAAGTTAGTTACCTACAGGTAATGAGACTGTCAGTTGATTTCTCAAAAGAAACTTTGCTGGCTACAAGGGAGTGGCAAGAAATATTCAAAGTCATTAAAGCAGGGACTTACGGCCAAAATTGCTCTACCCAGCAGATATCATTTAGAATCAAAGGGCAGATAAAGAGCTTCCCACACAAGAAAAAACTACAAGAATTCAATGTCACAAAACCATTATTATATGAAATGTTGAAGGAACTTATTTAAGAAAAAGAGGAGGAAAAAAACTATGAACAATAAAATGGCAGTAAATACATGTCTATCAACAACTGATTCTAAAAAACTAAGCAAATAAGAACAGAAGCAGAATCATGGATATGAAGAGCATTTGATGGTTGTGAGATGAGAGGGGTGAGGGGGAGAATGAGTGAAGAGGTGAGAGAATTAAGAAGTACAAATAAGTCATTACAGAACAGCCATGGGGATGTAAAGCACAGCCCCCCATGGATTAGCCAAAGAATTTATACACATGACCCGTAGATATGAACAATGGTGTGGGGACTGCCTAAGGGAGAGGAGGATGCTGGGTAGAGGAGGGCAAAGGGGGAAAAATTGGGACAACTATAACAACATAAAGAGTAAAATAATTTAAAAAACAAAAATAATAAAGTAAAATAAAATAAAAAAGTGGATTGAATAAGATATCCTCTTTATCTTAGTACCTTAATTACTTGTTTGTTTTACTTAGTGATATAGAAGAGAATGGGGGGAAACAGCACTATTATTTTTATAAACCAGATGCTTTGTAATTAAACAATTATTATAAAGCATTCTAGAGTTTAGTTTCACTTCAAATTTTTTGTCTTTAACTTTTGTGATACCATTCTAAAATATTAAGTAATAACCTTCAAAATTATTGTAAACTCCCACTAATAGAGATTAGAATTATAAAGAATTTAATGTCCCATGGAATTGTCTTATTTGGAACTAAATAAAATAACTACCAATTAAAATCCACACTTAGATCACAATCATTAATACTAGCCCCCGGGGGGAGATTGTGGGACAAGTCCAATTCTGTACAGATAACATAGATTTCTTTCAAAATTGTATCAGATAAGGATGAAGCTTCCACTACTTGAAATATTTTAAGGTTTTTTATATATTTCAATATTTTAAAAGGAGTTTCTAGAACCTGTAAGGAAAGAACCTTAGAAGTCCTAAGCTTATAGTCTCTTGACTCAAGAAAGAATATTATTGATAGAGACAATGAATGCGCTATGCACTTCATAGCTCTGAAACAGTGAATTTAGGACAACTTCAGTTGCACCAAAGCATGGGCTAATAAACATCAAACAGAGCAGTCATTGTAAGCCAATTCTCATCTATTATATCATGTGATCACACAGGGCATAATAAAGTTGTTGTTCTTGTGTTAAGCCACAGTTGTCAAAAGGAATTATATATTCTAAATTTATTTTGTTAGCTTCCTTATAAGACACTTAATTAAGAGTTTTATAAATAGAACTATATTTTACAAACATAAAATATTAAAATATTAAATAAAAATATGAAGTTTCACTCCAATCATGCTTAGATATATAAAAATAAGTATTATAAAAAATTGGATGTTAATTTAAGAACCACAAAATATAGGTCACAAGATTTTGCAGATGTGCCCTGTCAATAAAACCTTTGATTTATTAGGTTTTTCTAGAGAACGTATAATCTCATTTGACCAATGTAATAACTGTTTATGAATAAACAGATGGCACTGATTTACACATGAAGAAACTGTGGCTCCACAAGGCTCTTTCCTTTGCTCACATAGCTAATTAAGCTGGTATAGAGCCACAGTCTTTTAAAAACTATTATATTGTTCTTTTCACTGAACTATATCATGTCAGTGCAAAATCATTGTTCATGTGAATGCCATAAACCGAACATGAAGATGGCCTGTTTTGTATTTTCTCATGGCTTCCTCTTATGCTGTCGAGTGGCCCGATGCACTTTGCGAACTTCCCTTCACTCTGTCATGCCTTGAAACGGCCCCTTATATTTCTCTCACCTCTGACTCTTTCTCCTGATATAAAATTTAAAAATTCTCAAAGCTTCCCAGGCTATTTAAAAAAAAAACAAAACCTAAACGAGAAAACCTAAACTAGAGATGTTTGTGTTTTCTTCACAATGTCTACTTTTTTCAAGGCTACCTGGAATGGTGTCTGGCACAGAGAAGATACTTTTAAAAAGTTTACTAAAATACAAAACTTTGACTTCTCCTCACTGTTAAACTGCTAACCTCTCACTGTCATGATGTTTTCTCTCACTGTCATTGCTGAATATCTTGAAATTTCACCTGTATTGAAACTTGAGACCCATAAGTCTTTGGAAAAAATTTCCAGTTAGATAATTACTAACTTCCTAATTTTCAAAATGTAATGAATGACTTTTTTTTTTTTAGTCTTCATCCAATTAGAGCTCATTGAAAAATTAAACACTTTCTCCTAAATGTTCATATAGTTACTGCTATTGCTATTTTATCCTAGTTTTTCTTTATGCTTCTCTGTTTTCTTTCCTTTTAATTGGATCTCTTCTTTTTCCAAACAAATAATGACATTCTTTAATTATGACCTTGGCCTGCTCTCTTCAATTTGCTTGCTCTCCCACAGCATATCTTTTACATTATGGTTTAAATTACTGTATCTGTGTCACCAGTACCCAAATCTGTTTATAGTCTTCATCTCTTACTGAGCTAAAGAGACATCCTCTCTTCTTGAATGATCTACAGGACAGGACCTCAAACACATCCTCCTAATAAACAATTTTTTCTTATAATCCTCTTTCACTGAACCATCTTCTTCTGAGTTCTCCAACTTCCATTCTCTCACTAGAATTTTCCTCCATTTATGATTCTCAGCTGATGTCTATACTCTCTGTTTCTTTGAAAAAAAATAGATGAAAGCAAAAGAGAACTTCTAAATTTGCAAGTACCACATCCACCACCAACTTACTTTAATATGTACCCATATATTACATCTTTCCTTCTGTTAATATGCATGAGCTTCCCTCCTTCTACCTAGAGCTAATCCCTCATTATATACTTGGAACATTTTTAGCTACTTAAAAATAATGCTCCAGAATATGTCTTCCTTTTTCCCTGCCCCCTTGACTTTCCTTCTCCGTTAAATAATTCCCACCATCATCAAACTTGACTTTAAAATTTTTTCCTTTTAAAAAATGACAATAAACCTCCTTTGATCCATATCCCCATATATCCATTATTCCTTTTCCTTGCTTTCCTTTACAGCAAAACACCAAAGAGCTGTTAATTCTATGTCCACTTCTTTTTATTATGTTCTCTTGACCTTTGTTCAGTCAGGTTCATATTCTTACCAATCCATGCGATAGCTCTTGTCAAGTCCCCACCAAGTTATTGGTCAATCCTCAGTTCTCTTCCTCTAGGAACTAGTAGGAGTGTTTGACAAAGTACATCACTCCTTCCCTCTTGAGACAGATTCAAAACCTGCCTATCCACGTATACAAAATAGTGAAAATACTGTCTCTACATCCCACACCCTAATGCCCCCCCATCCCCCAACTCCCTCTCCCCCTTGTTTAGCTTTACTAAAATTCTTCACAGCGCCTATTACTACCTAAGTCTATTTTTTTTTGTGAAATGTAAGCTCAGTAAGGGAAAAAGATTTGTGTTCATACCAGTCTTTGGCCCATATCTCTACACATTATTTACATTATTTACTTTTATTATTCATACCATTATTCTAATTAATAAATCTGTTTCAGATCCAGAACTATATCATGTGACAACCAAATGTATATTTCTATCTTAGTTTTTCCCCCTTAACTCTACTTCTTCACACCAATCAGAACGGCCATCACTAACAAATCGACAAACAACAGGTACTGGCAAGGTTGTGGAGAAAAGGGAACCCCAGTGCAC
Source organism: Pteronotus mesoamericanus (assembly GCF_021234165.1). NCBI lineage: Eukaryota > Metazoa > Chordata > Mammalia > Chiroptera > Mormoopidae > Pteronotus > Pteronotus mesoamericanus. The sequence continues at coordinate 11,804,907 of NW_026555310.1, forward strand.
TGTTGGTGGGAATGTAGACTGGTGCAGCCACTGTGGAAAACCATTTGGAATTTCCTCAAAAAGCTAAAAATAGAGCTGCCTTTTGATCCAGCAATTCCAATGCTGGGATTATACCCAAGAATCCCAAAATGCCAGTTCAAAAGAACTGATGCACACCAATGTCCATAGCAGCACAATTTACAATAGCCAAGTATTGGAAGCAACCTAAGTGCCTGACAGTAAATGAGTGAATCAGAAAACTATGGTACATTACCATAATGGAATACTATGCAGCAGAAAGAAAGAAACAGCTGCTACCATTCGCAACGGCATGAATGGAACTAGAGAGCATTATGCTAAGCGAAATAAGCCAGGTGGTGAAAGGCAAATACCATATGATCTCACCTATAAGTGGAACCCAATCAACAAAACAAGCAACCAAAATATAACCAGCAACATTGAAATAAAAAGCAAACCAACAGTAACCAGTGGGGGAATGGGGGAAAAGAAGGGGAGGGGCCAGATCAGGGAATGCATATAAAGGACCCATGGACAAAGCCAAAGTGAGAAAAGGTTGAGAGTGGGAGGTGGGGGTGGGGTGGGGTGGGAAGTGGTGGTAGGAAAATGGAGACAACTGTACATGAACAAGAATAAATAAAGAAAAAAATCCACTTCTCACGTTATTAACATTCCAACTCATAAATTAAATTATAAGTAAATCTACAACCGTGGTAACATACTAAGAAAAAGAAACAATAAATATAATATCATGCATGACTTGATCAAAGTACAGGAAAACTCTTATTCTACTAATCATTCACATTAGCCAATACACATATTTTACAATTTCTATTTAAATACAATTTCTACTTAGGATCACTTTATAGCACTTGAGGCCATATATACCTGGATTATAATTGTGGTTTTACCATCCCATGATTTGATCATATTATTAACCACTCAGAACCTCATTTTTATTTTCCATGAAAATGGGGTGATCATAATAGAAGCTAATTCCCAGGGGTTGTTGGGAGCATTAAATCAACTAATTTGTGTAACTATTTCTAGTGCTATAATTTAGACAGTTATTTATTTTCATTGTGAACCCTGTGCTCATTCAGGACCTCTCACTGAAGTATTTTCAATAATAAAAATACTTATTGAACTAATTTATATTATGTCTTCTAGTTGCCCCACAAAAAAGCTTTATTTCCCTTATTTGGAAGGACTCTCAAGTAGTATTAAACATGCCTTACAATATTTGTAAGCAGATAAATCAGACTAAGCATTATCATCAAAAGAGATATTTTTTCAGTCAAAAATATCACTGAATTATGATGGGTAAAACTGAAAGGTGGACAGTGGAAATATAGCTTGTCTACTTTAAATGTAGTGTGTGTCTACTTTGCTACAATACCTGGTCAACTGGAAGAAATCAATGAGTATCAATTTATCGTGATATACCTTAAAACTTTAACAAGGGACAGCTCTGTATGGTTGTTATATAACTCAGTCCTAAACTGCTCTACAAAAAGGAATAGAATTACACATATACAAGTCCTGCTCAGATAAAAGTCCAGCCATTGTTAATATAATGAGAATGTTTTGCGTGACATCAATGTAACCTGGCAGCCAAGGAGAGTGGGCTGGAATGTACATTCGTGAGCAATGATGACTTCACTGTATAAGTCAGTGGAAGCAGTAGATGCTGTTGATGCCATTGACGTGAACATGTGTACTGTGTGACCGTCATGTTCAAAATTATTGAGTGAGTAGAGCAACAAGTGTGCATCAAATTTTGTGTTAAGCTTGAACATTCCTCCATGGAAACTATTCAAATGATTCAGAAGGTTTCTGGGGATGATGCAATGAGTGAAGCACAAATAAAAATGTGGAAACTGGAGATTGGCAGCTTCATCATGACAACACACCTGCTCATGCATCATGTCTTGTGCAGAGTTTTTTTGGCAAAAAATCATATCACCCAGGTGACTCAACCTCCCTACAGTCCAGATTTGGTGCTCTGGGACTTCTGGCTTTTTTCAAAACTAAAATTACCTTTGAAAGGGAAGAGATTTCAAAATGCTGATGAGCTCAGGAAAATATGATGGGGCAGCTCATGGCTATGGGGAGAACTGTGTGAGGTCCCAAAGTGCCTACTTTGAAGGGGACTGAGGCATCACTGTCAATATGTACAATATTTCTTGTATCTTCTTCAATAAATGTCTATTTTACATATTACATGGCTGGATACCTTCTGAAAAGACCTCTTATAATAAAATTTTGGTGGTCTTTAGATAATACTAATTAATCAGAACACCAATTTAATCATTTCCATATAAACTACAAGAAGTAGAGAACATAAGGAGCATTCTATTTGTTTTTAGGTTTAACACATTTTAACTTTAACATGTCAAGAAAAGACAGATTAAAAATATATAATGCACCTATAATTTTTAAACTCTTGTTTATTTTAAAAGCACTTTCTCTTCTACAAAATTGATTATTTAGCTTGATTCCTCTGACTTTATCCCACTTTCTCTTATGCTTGGTGGTCTCCAATTAGACTAGTCAATAAAGAGTTGATTAAATCAGCAAAGATAATAGATATATTAAAATACCTAATATGTAAGATGTTAAAAACATATATAGCAGGCCCTGGCTGGTGTGGCTCAGTGCATTGAGTGCCAGCTTGTGAATCAAAGAGTTGCTGGTTCAATTCCCAGCCAGGGCACATGCCTGGGTTGCAGGTCCCCAGTAGAGGGCACATGAGAAGCAACCACACACTGATGTTTATTTCCCTTTCTCCCTCCCTTCCTCTCTCTCTAAAAATAAATAAATAAAATCTTAAAATAAACAAATATAGCAATATCATTTTAATTAAATTTATTGGGGTATATTGCTTAATAAAATTATACAGGTTTCAAGTACATAATTTTATGATATATCATCCGTATATTACATTGTATGTCCACCACCAAAAGTCAAATCTTCCATCATCATATATTTGACATGCTTTACCATTTACTAGTCCCCCATCAAAACTACAATGCAAATGAAAACTACAATGAGAGAGCACTTCACACCTGTTAGAATAGCTATTATTAACAATTCAAGTAATAATGAGTGTTAGAGTGGTTTTAGGGAAAAAGGAACCCTCCTTCACCACAGGTAGGAATGTAAACTGGTACAGCCACTATGGAAAACAGTACGGAAGCTCCTCCAAAACTTTAAAAAAGGCCCCAACTCATATGGCTCAGTGGATTGAAAGCCAGCCTGCGAACCAAAGGGTGGCTTCTTTGATTTCCAGTTGGGGCACATGCCTAGGTTGCAGGCCAGGTCCCCGGTGGTGGGTGCATGAGAAGCAACCACACATTGATGTTTCTCTCCCTCTCCTTCTTCCCTCCTTCACCTCTCTCTAAAAATAAATAAAATTTTAAAAAATTATAATAAGAGTTACCATATGACCCAGCAATCGCTCCTCCAGGTACCAACTTGAAAAATTTGAAAAGATTTTCAAATTTTTTTCTTATTTGCAAAGATATATGCACCCCTATGTCCTTTGCAGCAGTATTCATGGTGGCCAAGACATGAAAACAACAAAGTGTCCCACAATACATGATTGGATAAAGAAGATGTGGTACATATACACAATGGAATACCACTCAGCCATAAGAAAAGATGAAATACTGCCATTTGTGATGACATGGATGGACCTTGAGACTATCATGCTAAGTAAAATAAGTCTGACAGAAAAGGTTAAGAACCATATTCCACTCATGTGTGGGATATAAAACTGAAAGCAACAAATGAATAAACAAGACAAACAAATATCAATATAATTTTGTGATTAATTGAAAAAATGAGAATAAAAGCCAAAATTCTATCTAAACAAAGTTGTATGTTTGTTTTGTGTTTTACCTATCTAGAGTCCAAAAGCAGTATTGATAAATGAGCACAACAGTTTTAAGTACAACTGTTCCAACATAAAAATAATTACCTGGAATATAGAGTATACTAAGCATGTACAACCAATCTTTAGAATGCTTAAATTATTTCAGAACATTCTGAAGGCAATGTTATACAATTTATCTGGGTTTCAAAATCCCATCTGATGCTCCTAGCTGTGGGAACTTAGCAAGCCACTACACAGCAAACATCTCAGGTTCTTTATCTGTAAAATAGGAATACTACCTACATCACCAATTTCTTGCAGGAATTAAAGATGATATGTCTCTTCTATGTAAACCTGGAGATATTTTTTTTTCATTCCTTCTCCTTCAACCCATTACATGAAGTCTTTTTTCCAGTGCCTGTCACTTAACCATTAACCTAGCCTCGGCCCAGCTGCCCATTTCCTATTCCATCTTTCACTTGACTCCCTCTTAGGTCCTTTTAAGTCCAGTTTTAGCTCCTCAAAACCAGCAACAAACCACTTCAGGTCAAATATCTGCAGTAGTACATTCCATAGTCCTCTTCAAATTGTATATTCCATAGTCCTCTCAAATATTTCCACTTAACTTCCACTACTTACAGAACAAAGTACAAATTTCTGAACTTGCATTTTAGGCCCTCTATTACCTGGGTCTCTGATCTACAAGGCTTTATTGTCTAATATTCTCCAAGAACATTCCATTTCATTCAGCTGGGATACTCATGGTCTAGAAAGAGGTAATGAAAATATCAATCTTCCTTAACAAACCCGTTTTCTATTGCCTGAAATGGTCTTGCCTTCTTTGTTTCTCAGCTTCCTATTAAGGAACATTTCTTTCACAGCGAATCATAGTCAAGTCCAATGACATTAAGCATGACTTATTTTTCTTATAACTCGTTTGTATTGTTATGCATGCTATTATTTTGAAGCAATAACCTCCTGATTAAACTCTACTTCTTTTTCTCCTATGCAATTCATTATACATACAGCAGCCAAACTAATACTTTAAAAATGCAAATCATATCAGGTCACAGCATTGCTTAAAACCCTCCCGTGGATGTTAGGTTCCTATATTTAGAAGAAAAAACAAAAGCATCATGCATCACTCTGCATCTGCCAGCCCTGCCTCTTCGTTTTGGCTCTGGGATTTATCACTGTCTGTGCTTACTAGGCTCCTGGAACCCCACACATTTATTTTTCTTTGTCCACATAATTCCACACCCCACGCGTATTATGTGGCTTACTTCTCTGATGAGACTTCCTCTGACGAGGCTTTCCTCCGACCACCTTCTCTAAAATGCTCACCAAAACACATACATACACACACATAGATACTTGTGCACTCATAATCACTCTCTAACCCTTTCCCTGCTTTATCTTCTTAGAATTTATGATGATCTGAACTTATTAATTTGTGAGGCTACCACACTCCCTATCCCTTAAATGAAATGTTAATGCTGCAGAACACAGATGGTCTTCTTTATAACTGTATCCCTAACTCAGTATGTGGAAAATGTTCAGTAAACAGATGCTCAATTAGTAAATTAATCCTTCTGTTAAAAAGCATATAATTTCTTTCTTTAGCCAAAATATAAATTCTTTATGGAATGTAATTTTTCTAAATGCCTTAAACTTTTTAAAGTTTAACCTTCATTGTATTTTTTTTCCATTACCATTTAGTCATTTTATATACCCCTCCCCCCAGCAATCACCACACCCTTGCCCATGTCCATGAAATTTTTTCCTGTTTGCTCAATCTCTCTGCCCCTTAACGCCACCCCCACTAGCTGTCATCTGCTCTCCATCTCTGAGTCTGTCTCTGTTTTGCTTGTTAGTTCAGTTTGTTCATTAGATTCCACATATGAGTGAAATCATATTGTATTTGTCTTTCTCTGACTGGCTTATTTCAGTTAGCATAATGTACTCCAGGTTCATCCATGCTGTCGCAAAGGATAAATTTTTCTTCTTTTTTACGGCCAAGTAGAATTCTATTGTGTAAATGTCCCATAGTTGTTTCATCCACTCATCTATTGATGGACACTTGGGCTGATTCCAAACCCTGGCAATTGTAAATAATGCTGCAAAGAATATAGGGGTGCTTATGTTCTTTCAAATTACTGTTTTTAGTTCCTTCCAATATACTGCCAGAAGTGGGATCACTGGGTTAAAAGGCAGACCAAGCTTAATTTTTTGAGGTATCTCCACACTGCTTTCCACAGTGGCTGCACCAGTCTGCATTCCCATAGTGCAAAAGAGTTTCCCTTTCTGTATATCTTCGCCAGTACTTGTTTGTTGATTCATTGATGACAGCCATTCTGACAGGTGTGAGATGGTACCTCATTGTAGTTTTAATTTGCATTTCTCTGATGATTAGTGACATTGAGCATCTTTTCATATGTCTATATGCCATCTGTATATCCTGTTTGGAGAAGTGTCTGTTCAGGTCCTTTGCCCATTTTTAAATTGGGTTGTTTATTTTTTTGGTATTGAGATTCATAAGTACTTTATAAAGTTTGGATATTAACTCCTTATCAGATGCATCAGTGAATATGATCTCTGATTCTGTGGGTTGTCTTTTTATTTTGTTGATGTTTTCATTTACTGTGCAAAAACTTTTTAGTTTGATGTAGTCACATTTGTTTAATTTTCTTTTGTTTCCCTTGCCTGGGGAAATATATCTGATAAAAAATTTCTATGAGCAATGGCCAAGATTTTGCTGCCTATGTTTTCTTCCAGGATTTTTATGATTTGGGATCTAACATTTAAGTCTTTGATCCATTTTGAATTTATTCCTGTGTGTAGTGTAAGAAGGTGGTCTAGTTTCATTTTTCTGTGGGTACCTGTTCAATTGGGTTTTTATATTTACCTATGTTATCAGATTAATATACTTAGTCATGCATAACATTTTTGGCCTATATTCATACATACTGATGACTCATATAGTTAGTTCTTTAATTAATAATGAATAAAGGACCAAGCTCTTCAATAAATGTTGGAACATTCAAGACTATGTATAGCATATTTAATACTTTAAAATGTTTTAACAATTAAATTTCATTTGGAAATAGTAAGACTGACATTAGATCTTTTTATAAAGTATTTGTTGCCAATATCCATATGTTATTTGAAAATGACTGTAAAAATGAGGGGATTAAATGTGCTAATAATAATTCAGTTATGTGAGTAATAATTGTTGGAAAGGCAAATATGTTGGTTTATTATAAAAGTAAATAACAATTCCATTGAACAGACATTTTGTGATCAGTGTCCAACTTCATAAATAGGAATCTCTAAGAAAAAATGAGAAATTTATAAAGCAGTTTTAGGTCTGAAGGTGTTTCCCAGAAAATAAATAAAATCATATTATATACCCCAATAGAGAAATACTTAAATAAATATGGTATAATTCCACATGAACTAACTTACAGTGATTATGAAGGTTATGTGACAACATGGATCATATTAAATGTTAAGTGAATGAAGCAGGTTATAAATTATTTTAATCAAATCACAAATATGTAAAGAAACATTTGTTTAGGAAACAAAAGACTAAAAATAAATACCTAAAATAATGACCATGTTTGTAACTGGAAGGAGATATTCCCTCAAATGTTCCTTAAAAAAGTGATTTTAGTTTTTGGATTACATAATGTTGCATAGGCACCATGACTCCATGCAGGAGTTCCTCATGCCCAATATCTCCCTTTCCATATACCTATGAATCGATCATCAGAAATTTCTCCTCTGTCCACCCTTCAAATTTAGGATACCCCAGGAATTCTTTCTACCTATTATTCCACATATTCATTCTGAATGACTTTAACAAACATCTTTTATTCTACTGACTCCCAAGTCTCTCTCTCTCAGACACTATCTTTACTCTAAGTTCCACTCCTTTGCAATCTAAAAGAAACTGAATATTCCAGAGTTTTCTAGAAAATATTTTGTACAAAAATGTTAACAGGAATTCCTTCAATCACTTTTTGTCTCTTGAAGGGTTTCTTGTTATAATACCTGTTTCTGAAGCTGGATATCTTAATAGCAAACTTCATTTCTTTCTATATCTCTCTCATTAAAAATAACGATTCACCAAGTACAAGCTATTCCACTCCAGAAATCTCCTGAGTTTGATGCATCTTCTCCACTCTCACTCCATTAATGCATTCATCCTGGTGCTCTCTTTTTTCCCCCCCAAACATGCATTCTAAATACTGTCCATATTATCCCCTTTGAATCTTTACATCATCCACATGCATTACAACATTTTTATAGACAAAATGGATGCACAAAAAGGGTAAATAATTTGGTAACATAGCTAGTAGGTGGTAGAGCTGACAATCTTAATTACTGCTACAATTTCCCTGTCTCTGTCATGCCTTCTAATTATTTTTTTTAAATATAGTTCATCCCCTATTGCCCCCATGATAACAAATCAAACTCATTAGTGTCTCAAAGCTCTTGAAAGTCTCAAGCAACTGTAGCTGTCCCAGCTCTGACTTGTAACTTGTTCAGCTCTCCACATTTCCATAACAGTATATTCATGTATTTGACACATTATCTACTGTAAAGTAACAGAATTTAATTACTGGCTAATCTAAGTTCCTTACTAAATGACAATCTCCTCCAGTGTAGGGACTGGGACTTATTAATTATTATGTCATTTTTCTTATCCAGAAAAATTAGTTGTGTATCCACTGCATGTTTAACTCAGTGCCCGCCACACAGTAGACATTTGTTAAATGGTTATGCATAAATTTATCAGAATATCATATTAAAAACCAGACCACAACCTTTTTTTTAGTTAAAAAAATGAACAATGGAATCTGGAAAAAAAACAAACCTATATTTAACCTTCCTGTGACGGACCTTAATGACCTCTTTGATTTTTGGTTTTCTCATTTATTAAATATAAGCAATAATATTTCACCCTCCCCCAATAAATCAGATATTTGTGTAAAGGATAATTCTTATTAGACAGTTTTCAAGGTCAGGGACATTCATAAGAGAGCAACTAGCAATGCCTGAAAGATCTCTAGGGATAGAAGGCTAAAGCCATGATAGAGAATGAGATATAGATATGACAGAAGTGTTGAAAAGAAGCAAAGACAAATTTTACTCCCTTGAAAACTTTGCTATTTCTGAAATATTAAGTAATCAAATGCAAGTTAATTTGGATCAAATTCTTTGTGACAAAGAGAAAGCATTTTTCTCTTTCCCTCTTTGTGTAAACTTGTGGTTCAGCTACTGACTGATGGAGCTACTATGGTAAAATACCACTCTGTCAAATGCTTTTAGTTTTAGCCCATTTAAGCTATTGTAAAACTCAGCTTGGCAGTCACCTTGCTGCACAGTGAAAGAGCAGAATAAATGAAACTTCCCTGAAGTCCTCTTTATCATCAAACAGTAGGAGAACATTATTGGCTCCCTCCAGTTGTGGCTAGGTTACACGGGTTATATTTTAACATTTTAAGCCAAACTCCCACTGTAATGTGATATTATTGGGCTAGTTTGTCTAACTTGAGAGAAATCCCTATTATAAGTAGTAGTATTTTTGCTTGATTTCTTGACTATACATAAAATTTTAGGAAATATTAGAAACTTAGGTGTTTTTCTCCCTAGAATAAATGGGGGAAGAAAGAAAAATCTGCCTCACAAAGCAAATTAAAAACATAATAATAAGTTAAAGTATATTTAATTAATAATAATATATTACGAATTCATTTGTAGAATTTTCAAAATTTTTATTAAAATTCAGTTCATCTGATAACAGACATTTATAAACATCTACCACAAAAAAAAAGCATAAACAGAATTATACTTGAAATCAAGGAAAATAAGACTAAAGTAAAATGAATTAGTATACATTTTTGCTTCTCTGAGATTTGGCATTTACTATTTGTTACATTGAATAACTCAATCACTCAGTGCCACATTTCCTTATTTGTGAAGTAAAAATAATGTGTAATGCACAGGTTATTTCAGATATTCAGCTGATATTAAAATAGCTTGTATGAACAGATGATTAGTAGATATCATATAAAAGAAAAATTAAATTGATTAATGTAATCAAATTCAGTCCTCATTGAGGTAATTGCTCAATGGCCCTTAATTAAACCTACATGGTCAGACTATTTTAAATTAAATCCTTTGTTATAGTTCATCATTCTTATATTTCTTTATGGTAAAATACGTGATGGTTTTAGAGAATACATTGGAAGAAAAATGGGTGGACCATAAGAAAGCGAGAACCCTGTTTCTTAGAGGTTTTCTTGGAAACACATTTAAAAAAAGAATAAATGTCCATTATGATTTATTTTATTTACTTTTAAGTTTAATTTAAGTAAAAAATCAGAACCATTGAAGCTGATTTAAACTGAAGTAAACAATTAGGTGGTGTGGATATAGCCAACAAAATTAGAAATACTGTTGTCCTTCCTCTTCTAGAAATCTCAGTGTGTTTGATGGCTAGTTTGTTGTTTCTTTGAGATATCAATTACCTATACATGTGTGTGATAGTTTACTGAAAGGACTTCAATTGACATTCAAAAAGTCACTTCAATAATTATTAGTCATTGATTATATGTACATTATGTAGGGAACAAAGTGCTAAAGATAAAGGAAATTCTATTTCAAGGAATGCATTGAGTAGTGAAAAAGATTGATATATAATTCAAAAGTTGCAAGAGTCATCCACGAGTTGTGAAACAGACACAGACAGATAGCCAGAGGAAGGACACTTCATCCATCCATCCCACTGAGGAGGGACAGGTATGTTAGCTGAGTTAATTTTTAGGATAAATAAAAATTGGCCAGGTCAAGCAAGGTAAAAGGAAATCCCAGGCAGTAGGAAATGGCCTGGTGTGTGGGAGGCAATGGCAAGAAACTTTGAGCACTAAAGACAGGACTGAAGATGTAGGCAGGGCTGGATTCTAGAATGTCCTTCATTCCATGCTAATGTGATTACATTTGTCTAGTATGCAATGAAGAAGCAAAGAACTAATTTATATAAGGAAGTTAACATCATGTGTGTTTATTAGATTATTTTGACTAAGGTAGGAGGCAAGACTTGAAGAAAATACTGTGAGTACGGAGGGCAGTTAGAGAACTATTAGAATTTACACATGACAAGTGAGAGAGAATTAAACTGGGGCAAAAAGATAAGAAAGGTAGCAAAGACACAAAAATATATTATAACTTACAAATTTTGGAAATTGTAAATAATGCCGCAATGTAAAGTGATTCTTCAGATAAGTAGATTAGTGGACAAAACAACATGGGACATTTACACAATAAAATAATACTCGGCCCTAAAAAAAAAAAAAAAATTTATCCTTGTAACAGCCTGGGTAGACTGGAGAATATTATGCTGAGTAAAATAAGCCAGTCACAGAAAGAAAAACACCACATGATTTCATTCATATGTGGAATTTAATGAACAAACTGAACTAATAAGCAAAATAGAAACAGACTCATGGATAGAGAGCAGGTTGACTACTATGCTGGAGCATAAAGGGGTGGAAGGATCAAGCAAAAAGGAAAAAAGATTCATGAACGTGGACAACAGTGTCGTTGTGGTCGGGGGGTGGAGGTGGAAGAGGGTATAAGGGGAATAAATGGTAATGGAAAAATACAATTAAAATTTTTTTAAAAATGACCCATGGACATGGACACCAGGGTGGGGTTTGTCTATTGGGGGGTGTGGCAGGGGAGAGCAATGGGGGAAAACTGAAGTAACTATAATAAAACAACAATAAAAAAGGAAGTAAAATTTACTATATCTATAAAATATATTTCACATAAGTCTACATTATGAAGTGATTGTCACAATTTTACTTCTATGGCCATTTAATGTGTTAAGACACAACTTTAGCTCTAATGTAACAGCAATATTTTTACATACCACTCATTTTAAAAACAGTATATTTTATAACAAATTTGGGTTTTATACTTTATTATTCATTATCCTTAGCTTTACCTGATAGCTCTTACAAACTTATTTATCCTTGTGTTAGAGTCCATTATGTTGTCTAATTCACAAAAATTTACATTGAGGTTTTTTTTGGGTGCGGTGTAACTCTTTAAATTCATTGATGAACACAAAAGGCACAGGTTTCTTTACATCATAAGTCTTCCTATCCAAGAACAAAATATAGCATATTTTTCCATCTATACATATCTTTCAGTAGTATATATAACCCTCAGTAGTATATATTTTCTCCATATGGATCGTGGGCATTTATTGATAAGTTTGTCAAGGAAGCTCCTCCTTTACGTTACTACTACTAACAAAGTTTGGTTGTTCATTTTATATTTTTAAATTACTTTGCAATGTAAACAAGGTTATATAATAATGGGTACTCCAGTACTAAATACCAAACTCTGTTAAATTCTAGCATCTGATAATACTTCTTCAGATTTTTTCTTAAAGAAATCAAATATTACAGATATGATTGGAGCCTCTGTTTACCTCTTGAGTCTGCTTCTAGAGTGGGGCTGCCATATAAAATTCAGGACTCCTTATTAAACTTGAGTTTCAGGTAAAAAATGGAGGGAGGGGAGTGGAGACAGCTGTGCTTGAACAGCAATTTAAAAAAATCTATTTAAGTAAATGAAAAAATAAAGTTAAGCAAAAGAAATGCAAAAAGAAAGAATGATTGAATATTTAATGTATTTCATGTTATATACAACTTGAATGTATTTTGTTTTGCTAAATCTGACATGATAGTAGGTACAAAATAGACAGGGAGGTTAAGAATAATATAGGAAATGGAGAAGCCAAAGACCTTATATGCATGACCCGTGGACATGAATGATGGGGGGTGCTGGAGGGAGAGGGGTGCAGGGTAGAGGGAAATAAAGGGGAGAAAAAGATGGGACAACTGTAATAGCATAATCAATAAAATATATGTATAAAAATATGGTTTATATTTTTTGTTATTCTTGTTTCAATGATTTCAGGGTAAAGAAATGGAAAGAATTCATGCTCTTTCTTCAAACAAATGGAAATCCCTTGTGCCTTTGAAAATTACTGATGCCTTGAGTTGCATCCTAAGCAAATGCAATCAGAATCAGCAAGGGTCCATCTAAAAGCTGTGTATGTTTACAAATCCACAGGTGGTTTTTCTGTGAGAGTGAGACACGTTGCCTTAGTCAAAGACAAGGTTTTAATAAGGTTTAAAACATCCAACCTAACTTTAACTTCTTTATATGAACCAAATGTACATTTTCAAGCACATTGTTATACGTTTTTAAGATTCTTGCTACTTCTAAAAATAGCACTAAATTACTTCCATAAAAGCTACCAGTTTTAATCTCTAAAGTTTACAAGTGATTTTAATTATTAAATAGAAGTTAACTGAAATTTTATAGAAAATTCAGGCTTGTTTTGGTTCTATTGGACTCCGTGATGTTGTAATATTTTAGTCAGCAAAAAGTGAACAAAATATCCTGTGAAATGTTCAGCAATCTATAGATATGTTTTAAATATAGTCAACTCACAATATTTATCCCAACTTTCTTTCCAATATAATTTTTTTACTCTATTACAGTATCTTATGCTCTAGTAAGAATTGTTTACTATTCCTCAATTACACATCATTTTCTTCCTGCTGCATAGTATTGCTTATACTCTTTAACCAAAATACATATTTTTACCCTTGTCGATAAATTATACCTACCTTTTTAAGTAACATTTTCAAAATCAGCTTCTCTTTCTCCTCAAAATCCCCTAAACCAGATGTCAGTTCTCCATTTCTGAATCCTAAAAGCAGTTAATTTGTATATTTTTAGCATGCTTATTACATTATTATATTACAATAATTTGTGTACTTGACCTTTCCCTTAGTGAAAAATTATAAAGTTAATAGTTAGAATTATAATATGTTATAATTATTTAGCATCTACTAAATTTCATTCATTACTCTGGCTGGTGTGGCTCAGTGGATTGGGTGCTGGCCTGCAAATGGAAAGCTTGCTTGTTCAACTCCTAGTTAGGGCACATATGTGGGATGCAGGCCAGGACCTCAGTTGGGGGCATGCGAGAGGTAACCGATCAGTGTATCTTTCACACATCCATGTTTCTCTGTCTTTCTCTCTCCCTTCCCCTCTCTCTAAAAATAAATAAATAAAATTTCAGTCAATGCGTTAAGGTCATTATTTGTTTTAACCCTCAATATAAACATATATGATATGTAAAATTATTTTCTTCTATTTTCCTAATGAGAAAGCATAGGTAGAATGAAGTTGAATAGTTCTTCCAAAATTACGTAATCAGCATAAGGCCAGTATTTGAACAGGTCTCAATGCAAAGGCAGCATTCTTAACCACAATGCCCTGTAATGCCATAGAAAACCTACAGCCTTCATGGGGTCTTGCTCAGAAACTTTCACATGGTAAACCCTAGGACATTTATTACATTGAATCTCACCATTTAACACCTCCCATCAGTTTGATCTTATTTAGGTTGTTTTTATGTAATTAATGTAGAAATCTCAAGTCACATTTTTTAGTGTTTTCATTTCCTCATTATACTTAAGAATTTTCATTAGAATATGTTCCCAGCTAAAGAGCATGGCCGAATCACTGGTTCTTATGCCTTGCCCTCCTTTTCGGTGGACTCCAGTTGTTTTGTAGACCTGAAATGATAGCCATTGCATAATGCAGCCAAAGGATGATTAGGCTGGAAAGCTGAATTTTGTCAAGTTAATTACCAGTGGCACACACTGACTTTGATTCATGAATATGGCTTTTAGCAAGGCTCTTAAAGTGAGATGTTAATCAGTCAACACTAATTTTTCACAGTTTAATGGAAATGTCAAAAAGAGAGTTGCTGAGAAAGCCCAGAAAAGAGGGACCCTAGTGTGCTCTGAAATAAAAAACAAATATAAAAGAAACATTTACTTTAAAGTGTTTTCAGGCTACTTGATCATGAAATGAACACTCCATTAACTGCTGGAGCTACAATCAAATCAAGTATCAGTGCTCTTGACAAATCCAGAGATCAATTGTGAGATTGTACTCTGTCTTTCAGGTACAAACTTTCCAAATTAAATGGAGTTGTGTGGCATTAAGGGTGAATGCAAAATGGACAAAGAAGAAAATGTATTCTTATTAAATATAAGATATTTAAAATTCATTACATAGTATTTGATCAAATTGGAAATGTTTTACAATCTCTCCTTAGTAATGTTGAAAAATGCTAATAGCACTTTAGCCAGGTGGCTCAGTTGGTTGGAGCATTGTCTCATAACCCAAAAGTTTGCAGGTTTGATTCCCCATCAGGGCACATACAGGAGACAATTGATCAATGTTTCTCTCTCTCTCTCTCTCCCCGCCCCTCCGTCTCTCTCTCTCCTTTCCTCTCTCTCTAAAATTAATAAACATATCCTAGAGTGAAGATAAAAAAATGCTACTTGGAATAAAGACTTTCTTACAGTCAGCCTAAGTTCTTCATGTTGTTTTTCTAAGCTTCTTGGCTTTCCTTGTCTCGTGGTAGAAAAAAATCTCTCGGACTTCTTCCTCTTGTAAAAAAGATCTCCTTACCTGAACACTTTTGAAAATGACAACACAATAGGAAAATGCAAGTCTTGTGTTTTGCTGCTAAATTTTGCTACTGAATATATTTTAATTTCTAAGAAAAAAAAACCCTGACATTTATAGCATGTGAGGAATCCAAGTTTAGACTGTATATTTCAGTCTTTATTTTTAAGCTATTTTTTATGACCAAGAAAAAAACACCACCAGAAAAGTATTTGGACCTCATTTGGGTTTATAAGCTCTTTGTTACGAGGCAACATTATATTTAATATCACTGTATTTTGTCTATCAAACTAGGTAAATCAAGTAAGACATCAGCTACAAAATATTATGACCAAATAAATACATCTGCTTACAATATTCATAAATATCCTCTCCTGCTCCACCTGTCTCCACTCAAAATCAAGTTTATACCCAGAACTACATCTCTTTTATAAACAGAATTTAGACTATGGCTTCTGATCTCTCTACAGGTTGCCACATCCATGTTTGGAAGAATAAATCTACCAGTAAAAATAACAAGGCAGCCGTAATTTGCATATCTAATTAAATATACATTCTAACTTTATGAGCAAGTGCAGAGAATGAAAAAAAATACCTATTTCATTTGTTAATATTATATAGCAAAATTTAGAATTTTAATATCTAAGAGGACTATCAAAGAATGCTACTGGAATAGGAGTTTTACATCAGTTAAATAATTTGAAAGAAAGGGTTTTTATGGAATTAACTCCTGTCGCCTTATCCAAACATTTAGACAAAAAATTTTGTAGGCAAATCCTGAACACTTCAGTACTCTACCTTTTCCTAAATAGAAGCCCTAATAGGATTTCTGAGCAAATGTGGATTTCAATCTTCTTTTCCACTAAAGGTCATCACAGTCAGTGCTTTACTGTGCTCTCTCTATATTAGAGAAGAAAATAACTCAATGATGAAATTCAGTTTTCTCAGCCCACCATGTGCTTGGTCTATAAAACTGTGACATTTCCAGACCCTATTTTTGAAATTTGAGAATTTGGGTAATGAATCAATAAAATGTATTTGATACAATTTCATATACCACTATGAGAGATTAAAATACTCTGTTATCATTCCATCCTGAACTTGTGGGCAGAAGTTTTCTATTGATATAATATATCTTCATTTATTATTGGTGTTTTCATCATTTTCCATATCATGTTATATTTATGAAATTTAACTGAATTTTTTCAAAGGTAAATGTAAAGTTGACATAATGTCTGATAATAACATCTTACAGGTACTACAATTACTGAATACATTAAGGAAAAATAATTGCCTAAATTGATCATGATAGGTTTACAATTGCTCTAACCCTTCCATATAATGAAGCAAATAATTTAATGAACAATTGTCTTACCTCTTTTCATTTTCAATTTAAAATTTTCTATTTTATAGTACAAATATATTTTTTAATCATTGATTAAGTAAATATTTGCAGAGCTTCCCTGCACCAGGAATATAATGATTACCAAAAACAAATGCCTATTTCCCAAGTGTACTTAGTTTCCTGGAATATTATAAGACAATACATGCATGTTTTGTGCTCACATCATTCATTTATTAGAATTACTTAGACAACTAAAATCATTAATCACCCTTTCACTCAGAGGTAACCACAGTTAAAATATTGGAATAAATACATGTTCAGGTGTATTTATTTGATTGAAATCATTGTTTTTGCAGATTAGACATGGTCAATAGCAGTGATGTAATACAATTCAAATTAAATACACATCACTGACTGTATAAACCATAATCCTCTGTAATTGGATATTTAAATAGTTTTCCATATTTTGTATAATACGTAGTGATAACAAATGGCACTATATTGCATGTCCAGTCACATAATCTCTCTCTCTCTCTCTCTCTCT
Source organism: Pteronotus mesoamericanus (assembly GCF_021234165.1). NCBI lineage: Eukaryota > Metazoa > Chordata > Mammalia > Chiroptera > Mormoopidae > Pteronotus > Pteronotus mesoamericanus. The sequence continues at coordinate 11,822,247 of NW_026555310.1, forward strand.
CTCTCTCTTTCTATGTATTTCATGGTCAAGGGATAGTCTATTTTATTGACTTTGTCAAAGAACAGATAATAGGTTGTTAACAATGTCATTTTCCCCCTCATTTTTAATGTTCACCTTTTAGTTTAGGTGATTTTTTTCTTCTTTATTTTCCTTAAGTATATTTTCTTATTCTTTTTCTAATTTTTGCCTAGTTCAATAATTAATTCACTTATTCACTTATATATTTATCAATATATAAGATGATTTTCTTCTGAGTATGACTTAGCTTGTTGCATAATTGTATATGTATTTTTTCTTTGTTATTTTCTAAGTATGATATAATTATAGAAGTGAATCTCTAATTTCCTAAGAGTCAATTAAGGGAGTCATTTATATAAATTGTAAAATCGTTTGGTTTGGCAAACACTGTGTTTAGAGTCATCCCAAATGCCTCTTCTCATCTGAGCTCCTTTTCTATAGTAGGTGAATATATAAAATTTTTAATAAGCCCTTGCAACTAAGGATGAATATGCAGTTTGTTTTAACTGATGACACATTAACAGAAGTCTCTGGGTAGTACTACCAGAAATGCTCTTTAGGAGGTCTTACAGAGCTCACTGCACTAGTTGGTTTTTCCCTTTGGTCCTCTGCCCCTCCCCCTGTTCCTGCCTAGAATGTGGTCATGTGCCCTAAGGCTTTACAGCCCCCTTGAACATGAGGATGAAACCAGACACTTAGGATACTGAAACAGGAAGGAAGAAAGAGCAGAGATACTTAAGGATAGCCTGAAGCTGACGCACAGGTGTAAGCTTCCTGCCTCTAGACTTCTTGACTTACTGAAAAAATAAAGCCTTTTCTTTGTTTAAACCACTTTCACCATGCTTTCTCTTTCTTGCAGCCAAAATTAATCTTACTGATGGCATGGCTGTAGCACATGTCAGTCCCCCACATAGATCGCTTTTACTGGTCAGTGCACATGGTCCCCAGCTTATAGTTGTATTCTTCTCTGGAATACTGTCCTGAACTAAGAAGAGCTGCCTCACCCTGCGCTTGTCTGACAGTCAATAGTTTCACAATAAGGCAGTACAAAAGCCAGCCCTCCTCGGGAGCAACACACCAGTTTCACAGCCTAGAATAAGGAGAGACCTTCAGATCTGGGGTAAAGGAAGAAATGAGATTGTGGAAGATGACATTAAATGTGCATAAAGACTCTAAAAATGTTTCAAAGTTTGGTAGGCCTCCAGAATCATTTTGGGGTATTTGTGAACATACAGATTCCACCATAGACTTTTTAAATCAGAATTTCTATTATTTCTAGGAGGAGATTTAGGAACAGGGCTTCCAAGGTCATTCTGATGCTTTGCCAGTTTTAAGAACCACTGGTTTACCTGCTTGTCAAACAAGGATGCTTTATAAAGATTCAAACCAACCTAGAAGTCATCTAATGTCTTAGAATGTGTCTGGTGTTATTTCTGTTATTTTTTGTCCTACCATTAAAATCAAAGTCTTAAAAAAAAAACCTGTCATCTACAATGACCAATTTGCTTTGCTATCACAATAGTATTCCTTCGAATGGGCCACTTTGGTTTCAAAAGCTATTGAGTTATAGATCCTGTTTTCCCTTTTTCCCATTTGTGGACTTTAATTCTGAGCTTCTTTTGTTGACACGTAAAATCTTGGGAGTTAAGGAGATGTGTTTTGCATCTGTGGTGGAAGGGTCATTTCTGTCTTGTATGGCAGAAAAAGATTGGATACTTTTGGTGAAAATCTCAAGTAAGGCACAGAAGGTAATTTTAGCCAGCAAAGTCATTTGCAGCTAACAAATCACAATAAAGCACAAACTCCAAATTCTTGTTTAAAGACCAGACAGTGATGTACAATTGAGCCAGGCCAGGACTTGCCATTAAAAAACAAACAAACAAACAAACAACAACAACAAGCAGGACTGAGTTTAAATGTTACTTATAAACCAGCAAACAGCTGATGAAAATTAAAGAGAACAAAAGATGGTTCTAATAATTTCGTTCTCAGGCTTTTAGCTTGAAAATCTACAAACCATTTCACTCTGTGATATATGCCCCTCCTGGATTATATTCAGCCTGAATTACATTCATCTCCATATAAAGATAGTAATAAAATATAGTTTATAACTATTTTTCATCGAGTAAGGTATATACAAAGGTAGAAGTGCCCAAGGTCCATGAAAACCATAATGTGACCTTACCTTCATCAGTTCTACTTCCTTTTTAGATGAATCTTTTTAACACATACAGAAATTCTTGGCCACATTAGTAGTTCCTTTATTCTAGTATGACGTTGCTGTATGTAGCAGGAATATGACAGAGTTTCCGATTGTGAATATCATCCACTGTCATGGCTCTTTCCAGTTTTGATACCCTGTTGTTCATTTCAGTGAGGTTTCTTAGAAGGCAAAAGGGTGTGATCACCTTATGATTATATTTAATGATGTAGTTATTAAACTTGGAGTCACCAGAAGTAATTCCATAAATAATACATCAAGAGTTTCATAAGATAAAACACTTTGCAGTTCCAATTTTCTCTGCTCCCTGAGAAAAATATACAAGTCAAATCAAGAAGTTTCACGTGAGCCAGTCAAGAAACTTCCAATAATAAATGCGAAGGCCTGAAGCCTCTGAAGATGGCTTCTTCACCAGGTAATTACTTTAGTTATTAGATACGAAATCTTTAAGAATTACGGAACAATTTATCCTAGCAAAGGGAAATCTAATATGCAATAAAAATAACTCTCTTGAATAGCTAAGAATTATTATGCAGAATTCCATGGCCTAAGAATATCTTTATTCCTTGGGTCTGGATGAAAACAGCTTCATGAGAAGCGGAATTTCCTGTGCACTTCATATGTTCTGGGCACCCTCCGATACATGCACTGCCTAACACAATTCTCTAACAACTCTACATGGTAGCTGCTTTTACTATTAATATTTTACAGATAATAAATCAGGCTTAGAGATTTTAAGTAACTTATCTAAAGTGAATGCCAACTAAATTTTATTTGGTTCTTTGAACCTGTTACACCAGTCTCTTCTCAAAACACCTTTCTGTTACATGGAAACAAACACACTTGCTAGGAAGTTTACCAAAATTTTACTGCCTTATTTGCTGTTTCCTCTGGTGTACATGCAGAGGTTCCCTTACTAACTGTGGTTTTGCTTTATTTTATTAGGAAACAAATTTAAAGTTGCTTAAGAAAAGTTCTAATATTCTCTGAAAGCTCTTCTATCACTAGGCTTATTCTAAAATCATACTTCTTTCCTATACAGTACTATAAAATTAATATTATACACATTATGTATAAAACAGTTTTATACTATATATAGTTTATATATTATATAGAGAGAGAATGCTACATAATTAATTCTTATCTATATATGTAAACGTGTTTGTATCTGCCAACTGTCAGACTTTTGGTAACGATTTGTTGACTACGTTTGAGGCCAGCATTCCCTGTCACACACCTCAATAAACTATAAGCTACTTGAAGGCAAGGACAACAGCTAATAAAGACCCTACCTTTTTCCAAATCCCATAAAGCAAGATATATTTTGGATTAGATTTTTTTTTAATTTTTGGAGTTTTGAAAAAGTATATACCTGTCTGGAGTAGCAACATGTAATCAAAACGTCAATACCTTTTCAGCAAAAATTGTGAATAGTCAATATTCACACCGGAGATAATAAAGTACACATAGCCTCAGGTCAGGTCAGAACAGGTTTTGCTACCAAAAGGAGTTCAGGTCACAGTCAGGCTTTGTTGCCAAATCAGTCACAAAGACTGCATGTTTAGTGATCTGCTGACATCCAGGATTATAAAAGAGGAAACACTAACTTGCACTCTTCTCTACCCTGTGTAGCTCCACCATAAGGTACTTGTTAGTTGATGGAGAAGTCTGTTTCCCAAAGCTCAGATTCATGCAATAGGTCCCACTTCAGTAAAAAAGCAATTTTTGACAATACATTACAAAAATATATTAAGTTCTGAGATTGAGTATCCAAGTCAAATTAGCATTGCTCTTTGGCAATGAAAATACAATAATATTTTAGAGTTCTATGAATGAAATAATTTTAAAACTTAGAAAAAAAGATCCAACATAGAAGAGGAAATAGGAGGTCATCCTGAAAATTTTTAAAGTTGTCTTCCATGTAGCTTATTTTATTGACATTTTGGGGCAAGGAGTATGATAGAAAAGGTATAAAGTGGAGCACTTGACATTGTTATACAGGACTGGGCTACAGAGTGTTGGACCCTTTCTATGAGTACCATTTCCTGAAACATGACTCTGATAAGGAGGGATATAGATTAACTGTGATGCTTGGGATTTGGAAAGACAAGAGGATCAACTAATAAACTTTTCTCAAAGGGCAGGAATGCATTTCTTTGCTTTACATTTTCCACAATAATAGCTGGACTTCAGCTTAAATAATTTCACAAGATTATTTTCAAAAAATGTTGAATTATACAAAAAGATATTTGGGTTACAGTTAATTTTTAAAAGGGATTTATAATAGGATTCAATTATCCCACATCCACAACACCCTTGTATTTCAAATAAAATTCGGTTGTCAGAAAAACTCCCAAAATAGTCACACAAATTAAATGTTATTTCACTATGTGCCTTAATCATTTTTATACAGCTCTACTCTCATATGTGTACACACACACACACACACACACACACACACACACCCTTTGAGATGATGACTATTACTTTGACTGAGATCTATCTATATTGTTTAACAATAAAACTTAATCTTTGAAAGCCTATGAAAAAAGTTAGAACTTATGACCAAATTCCTGCTAATAAATATGTTCTTATAAACTTATCTATTTGAATCTGACATCCTTTACAAATAACTTTGAGTGAACTATATACATACACACATAGATAAATGATCTATGAGCAGACGAGCCTAAGAAGAAAGCCACACTGTTGAATGTCAAAGAGTTTAGACCAGCATAGTAGACATTTTAACAATATTCTACTCTTTTAACTATAGCATGGCATTGACACATGATAAATACTTAATAAATACTTGCTCTGTTGTCTAAGAATTCAGAGCAGTTATGTAGCAAGTGCATTATTTACTCCTTCTGAGCCATGCAACAATACATTAAGCAAATAAGAATGACACTTCACTGATCTTAAAATACAATGAGCTAAAGCAAGTTACACAATTTCTCATGAAATAAAGCAAAGCTCTGGTCCTAATACAAAGTTAAACACTCTTTTCCAAAAAGCTACATCTGCCCTAGCTGGTGTGGCTCAGTAGATTGAGTGTCAGCCTTTGAAACAAAAGGTTATTGGTTCGATTCCCAGTCAGGGCACATGCCTGGGTTGCAAGCCAGGTCCCTAGCAGGGAGCGGGTAAGGGTAACCACACACTGATGTTTCTCTCCCTCACTTTTCCCCTCCCTTCCCCTCTCTCTAAAAATAAATGAAATCTTTTTTAAAAAGCTACTACCTCCTTTCTTTCAGCTGCTATATTTAGTAACTGCATTTCATATGCCAGATGATCAGGTTAAGAGGACTACTGTTTAGAAGCTGCTTATACAATAGCTTAGAAATTATATAGCAAATTCTAGGGCTAAAAGAATTTCATGGTGACTAAATGATTAGGCCTATACATAAAGCTTCCCCAAATGCTGTATTTATTCTGAAAACATAACTGTCCTCAAATTTACATTAAAGTAACTATTACTTTAAAAGAATATTCATAAATATGCCTTATTCCATGTGACGAATTAACAACTGTTAACTTTTCTATCTTTCTAACATTATTTCCAACTGAATGAGCAACACTTCTATCTTCAAAGGACAAATAACTATATAATTAACTTTAATTTTCCAGTGTTTGAAAAGTTTTGAACTATAATAACAAGCAAGCAATCAGATCGTGATGATTTCAAATAACCTCTCTTAAAATATTTAACACAACACCATTTTAGTTGAAGATAAATATAGTTCTTAGTTAAAGGTAAACATAATCCAGTGAGGCCATCTATCCACCACTGGGAAATATGCTCTGATGGAAAGAAATCCCAAATTTTCATCAGATGGAAAACCAGGAAACAGTAATGCACAAAACTGTCTGTTCAAATAAAGACAACGGTAGAGCCTGGGAAAACTTTAAAGGATAGGCACAAAATCTACCAAACCAGAGTTCACTCCCCAGCCTACAACTTATGAGTCTAAGTATGTAACCTTACCAGGCCTCAATTTCTCCATCCACATAGAGGGAATAATAATCTCTGTCTCCCAGTGGCACACGGGTACTCTATTCAATTACACTGCTTCACCATGATATGCTTCAGCCATTGTCCCTATAGGCCTCTTTTTTTGCCCATTGGGACAAAAATAGACTAATAACTCCACAGTCATGACTGAATTCACTGAAGCAACTCAGTGTTGACTAGAAGCCTCCCAGGTTCCTTGTCAAAGAAGGCACTATAAAACTTTCATGACTCTCAGAAGTATCTTTAAAGCCTTTCAGCCTGTTTTTGGTTTCAGGTAAGAAGGCACATTGCTTGAAAGAGAGATATCCAGTAGATGGAATAAAAGAAACACAATTCCACAAGAAAACAAATAAATACTGAGATAAAATTAAACCTTAATCTACTGCTCTTATGTCTGTCAATTAAAAATTTAGAATCTTTGTTCTAAAAGATAAAATATATAAGCTATTAACAAAGAGATCCTATTTTACTTAGTATATTCAAAGCTGATTAAAGAATGACCATATACATCTAAATATAACAAAACTAATTTTACAAGAAATTATAAGCATAATTAAATACTTTATAAGACGCCTTTATTTTGCTTCAGAAAACTAAGAGAGATTTCTACAATTTACTAGGTACATCATACTTAAAGGAATAGTTTTATCCAATGGTACTTGTAATGCTAAAGTTCCAAATTAAATAAATACAAGGACAACAAAATCATATTTTTATAGAGTTCTGAAACAATTTTCCTCATGAAGTTACGTTGCTCCTTTAAGGAAAGATTAGAATTGACTTGACACAGAAAAAAAAATTAAGTACCTTTTTAGATGATTTTATATTTGCTAATGTTGGCACCCAGTTGATGAGCAGAAATTCCCTCATTTAAACATTAATTTACATAATTAACTGAAGTCAGGGTTTACTCCAGAACTTAAAGCAAGAAAGATTTCAGTTGGAAAGCAAATGTATACAAAGAATGTAATAACCATACTATTTGACAAATACTATTCTAAGCTCTTTATATGAAAAGTCTCTCAATATCCATTTTAGATTAGTTTATTGAATTTGTTATTTATTGGGTTAACCAAAAAGTCTGTTTTTTCCATAAAATAAAAGACATAGCTTTCATTTTCATCAATAACTTTTTGATTTGGATATTTTGAGTATGTCGATTATCTCCTGCATGGCTGATTGTTCTCAATTAATGTCTCAATTTGATGGCTATGAACTTCAGCTGGTTTACCCGACCATGGAGCATCATCATCCAGCCAGAAATCTCAGCACAAAACTGCAAACCACTTCTGACATGTTTGACCAGTCACAGCATCTTCTCCATACATTGCGCAAATCTTTTTCTGCATTTCAGTTATATTTTTACCTTTCTTGAAATAATAAAGCATAATATGCCAAAAATGTTGTATATTTTCTTCCATCTTCAATATTAAAATGGCTACACAAAAATTCAGCAATTTTTATTTTTTTTAATGCACACTGATATGACAGCTGTCACAAAGCAATCTAACAAAATTGCTTTGAATGAAGTTAAAGACAACTAAGCGCTACTAGAGCCATCTTATGGAGAAGACCAAATGATCTTTTTGGCCAACCCAATATTATTTTAGTCCCATGAATATTACATAGTCTCATGAAGAGATCATGGTTTTCAACTATATTTGCAGCAATAATTGTTACCTCATTCTGTATCTACACCTTCTACCTATCTTTCTATGCCCCTTACACTACAGAATAAGCCTATGAGTTCCAGGCATGCTTGGGGAATGCAGTTAGTATTCCTATTTAAACATTTGTATTAGCTCATATCCAAGGAATGTTCTTCATATTGTACAGCAGTCTTTCAATGTTTGCTAGAGCTTGTCCCTTATTCCAAGGTATTTAGATTTGTGGGACCGGGGTTGGGGGAGAAGAAGGAGGAAAGGAAGGAAAGAAGGAAAAAGGGGAGGGGAGGGGAGGGGAAAGGGGAGAGGAGAGAGGAAAGGAGAGGAAAAGAGAGGAGAGGAAGAAATACAAGAAGAAAATGTCTAGTCCCCCTGCAAAGAAATGGAGAAGGATGGACACTGGAATCACCCCTACCTGGGTTCTTGTGGCCAGTCCGCTATATGCTAAGCAGCCTCTTCTAATATCAAATATTTTATCCATTTATTCATCTCTTTCCTTATATTTTAAGAAAGGGCTCTTAATTAACAGTTACCTTGTGATTTTATGCAAGGTACAAGGACACCGATATTTATAACTCTCTAATGTAGTACCTGCCATAGGGAACCAAGATATCAAGAAATGGTTGTTGGCTTCCAGTCTGCACTTCTCTTCTTAATCATTCTCCTCTATCCATTTCCCTGTGTCAACACTGGGCACAAAAGTGTCTGAATGGTGGGGCCCAGGAATCAGTATTGCTAAAGTTATATGGGTGGTTTTCGTACTTAGCTAAGGTTTCAAGACACTATATCACCTTGATTTTCAAAATATTAGAAATATCTGTGAATTCAATCCTTAATGCTAAGGGTATCTTTACTAGTTATTTGTCATGGCAAATTACAGAATATTCTTTAACTGCTAGACTCAGAGGCTTGAAATCACTTGTTAATGAGAAAACACTGGGGTGTCCCACTTGCTCTCTACAGACTTGATTGTAATAAAAAATATAAAACCTACCAGCTTTATTTCTTACAAGCAACAAGAATATCAGTATTTTCTCTAATACAGGAATAATCAAGTTAGGCCTTGGAAGATAACGCGTCATTTTTGGTATTAAGGAAAAATGTGTCAGTAATGTTAAATCAAGGCAAAAAAAACAAAAACAAAAACCTTCTAATACAGCACCATCTTTATAACAACTAAGCTGTTTTGTTCTTTTCTTCCATTAGTTACGTTTAGTTCCCTTCCTCTATGAATTAATACTCTTGGTTTGGTTGTCATTTTCTGAAGATAGGTGTTACCAATTAACAATGAAGGATCGGTACCAGAGTTACTTAGGGCTGTACTACCCAAAGGGTGGTTGTCAAAAGGCAGCATCAGCACCACCTGAGAGCTTGTTAAAATGAAAATTATGAGGCCCCACTACAGATGACTGAATCAGAATCAGTGAGAGCATCTGTTTTAACAAGCTATTCCAGTGATACTTGATGCATATTCATACCTGAAAATACAGGCTGAGAGGATTTCTAAAGCAAATGGAATCTGGTTTTTAATACATGGCATTACATAGTCTCATTCCTTTCTACATCCATTTTGCCCCTTTTTCCACAAAAATGCTTACAAGATAACTTTTATGCAGAAGAAAATTCCTCAGTCGGCTGCAGAATAACCATGAGAACTTCATGAGGTTTTGATCTGATGGATCAATATTTACTTTTTTGTAAGAAATGAAACATTTGCTGTCCATTTTTAAGTAAGTGGATCACATACAGAACATAGAGTTTAATATCAAAGTCGTATCCTGTTTCAGCAGGTTCTGAAGAAATCAGATTCTCCTAGGAACTGGGTATAATAGAATCCAAAAGTTGCAGAATGTTAACATGATTCACTCAACTTTTAGCTCACTGAATTTTGGTTGCTTCATAATAAATGCCTATATATTTGTTTATAAAATAGTTTATAGCAAATAAGTTCTTGACAACTCTTACATCTTATAAGTAACCAGTTCAGAATGGAATAAATAAAAGACTGCAGGAAAGCTAACTCAAAGTGTCACTTCTTAAAACAAATAATATATAATATCCACATATCTATTTCTGAAAAAATCAAGAGATGAGAGCACCCCAATGATAAAGGATTAGCAATTAGAGATGTTATTTTATCATTTCACTTTCTAATAAATTTGGATAATATAACTTCATTAATGATAAACATTTTAATCATGTCTAGAATGGAGAGATGAACGACTGCTATAATTCAGTAATATGTGGTCCTTTGTGTAAGATTTTACAGTTGCTACTCCCAACCTATTAATTCCAGAAATGCTCCATACTACAACTCCAGTAAGTCTGTTTCATTTTTTCCCCAGCAAATTCTCAAATTGCATGAATTTCCTGAGTTTACCAGTGTTTAACATGAACATCTAGTTCTTGAAATTCTGAAAATGTCAATGTGTCTATTGGCAGAAAATTTTCAAAAGGACAAAATGCTCAAGTTAACTCCCCTCATTATAATTAAAGAAGGCCTATCAGATGGATAATCAAAAAAATAAACCCTGATAATTTTAAATATTTTATATTAACTTGAGACTACATATTTATATTCACATGTGGTCAAGCCTGTGTTTTTTTAGTTAGTACCCCAATTCTAACAATAGAATGAGCCCATAATTAATCATTCCCATCTCTTAGGTAGTCAAGGAGCAGGAGATTTTTGGAATGATCACAAAAATCCCAGTTACTACACAGGGTGGTCACCTGATCACATCTTAGCAGTGAGAAATAGAACAGAATATAATTTGAAAATACCAGGTGGGGGAAAAGTTACAGTTCTGCTATTTAAAAATAGATTAAACCAAAGCACTAAATGTGAAGAAGACATATAACTTCGCCTTCCAATGGTTCTCGGGGTAACAAAGTACAATACAAGGATTTTTAGTTGGATGTTTAATTTATTTTTCCATTTATTATGTACATAGATCCTCAGTATTCTTCCTGAATACAGACTTCCTTCCCCTTTGCCTTAATGACACTTTTTTCTAACATAATAGGACGTGAGCCCTGACTCATGTGGCTCAGCAGTTTGGGTGTCATCTCATAGACCCAGGGCTCACAGGTCCAGTGGTATCCTGGGTTGCCGACCAGGTCCCTGACTGGGGGCAAGCAGGAGGCAGCCAATTGATGTTTCTCTCTCACACATCAATGTTTCTCTCACTCTCTTTCTTGGTCCCTTCCTTTCTCTCTAAAAGTAAATACATAAAAATTTTTTAAAATAATAGGACCTGAAGTACATAGTATCTAAGCATGACATTTCCATTATTTCCATTCTCAATTGCTGCTTCTGTGAGAAACTACATTTAACAATTTACATGTGTTATGTCATTTCATAAATAGAAAAATCAACTTATAAAAATGTCAAATAGTGAAGAGATTATTAGCATAAGAAATAGACATCACTGAGTAAATTATAGTCTACCTATTTTTTCACATATATTTAGTATCATATAAACAAGAATGATACTTTGACAAATAAAATCCTTGAGATTGCAGCTTTAATTTTGTTTACCTTAGAGTTTATTTAAATTTCTCCTCAATCAATAAATCAATTCCCAGGATTGCTTCCATGAATTTTATGAATCCATGATTTGAGGGAGAGAACTATTTCTATGGATACTATATCACTGTAGTAGCATTTCTGAGAGGGTGGTAAAAAGCAATGATACGGGTTAAAAATAAAAACACTCAGTTTACTAAATAGGTCTTCAATGAAATGTACTTGGTGTTGAACACAAAATAGGCTGACTGCATAGTTTCTGTGTTCAAGAGAGCTTAAAAAGTTGCAATATAGAACTATTAAATGATACAGAAAAACTACACTTTACTTGCATAAATCCAGCTAAATTAAAAATGCCTATGGAGTAGGTACTATTTATATATAGTGTGAAAGCTTCCATATGATTAAGATCAGTGCCTTGCAGGTAATTTGCAATGAATCTTAGTTGATCTGATTAGGAAAAAATACTGTAAGAATTTAAGAAACTAACCAATGCCATTGTAAATAATCTGAGAATCTTTTATACAAAGTCTTAAGCTTTAAATTAAGTGCTTCAGAGAAGGGGAGAATCTGGATAAATATGGAGACAGGGCATCATTAGTTATACTAAATGGTATAAACAAAGGCAAAGAAGCCAGAATGTGGTGATTTATTTGGAGAACAGCAAGGTTGTTTCTTTTTAGGGAGCAGTGATAGTTATTGTTTAATATGCAATATATATATAAAGCATGACATCCTGAAAAGAAGATTGAAGAGTTTGGAGAAATCTACTTAAAAAAATGTCAAATTGTAAACAAAAGAAATCTCTGAGTAATTCTAGTTTACCTATACTTTATAATTTAAATAAGTAGCCCATGAAATTTTACAAGTAGGTCTATTGTATGTGGCCATTGGGGTCAGACAAATTAGTATTTAATTTCATTGGGATTCATGGCCCTCTTCTGCAACGGAGGAATAATAACTTATAACCACTATACTAATTTTTGTAATAATGTTATTGGTACAGAACTGTCTTATATTTTTTCCCTTGTGGTTGAGAACGAGAAGGATTGTAGAACAAACAGAAGCAGTGTGTTCAGGAAATGGAGTTTAGTGTTACCTGTGAAACCACCAAGTAGTCAATGTATCATTGAGAAGATGGGTCTGATGTATAGGTCAAGTTGAAATTAACAGTTTAGAAGGTATCAGCATATCAATAGCAATCAAAAGTGTCACTGGTAAAAAGATCTCACAGTAAGTGTATCTGGATTGAGGTAATGAGTTTAGGGAAGAAGCCTCAGGAACCCTGATGCTTAAAAGGAAGATAGAGGAAGAAAAGACTACAAAGATTACAAAAGTTTCTGAGACTTAAAAGAAAAACCATAGATGATTTCATGAAATCCCAGGGAACTGAGGTGCATCAATCAGTTATTGCCCCCAAAACACTGAGAAACAAACATCTCAAAATTATAACAGGTTTTGTTTTGCTTTTTTGCTAATGGGTCCACAGTTTGACTGGGTCACCTGTACCTGTCCTTTAGGCTCCAGTACTGACTGGGCTAAACTCTAAGCTTTGTATTGAGTTCACATATGCCCACATATCCCCACATTCACCATGGATTTGCAGGTTGCCAGCATATGTGCTGCTCATGGCAGATGACAGGATATAAGAACCAAGCCAAACTGCAGGTGCACAACCTCTGCTTAGTTCACATTCACTATTATTTCATTAAGCAAAGCAAATCACATAGACCAAGCACATCGATTGGTATGGCCATGTGCTCTAGCAACAGTGGAAATGGTAGATAAATGAATGCCTGCTTAACAATAAATCCAAACTATAAAAGACCTTTCCAAGAAAACAAATTCAAGAGTTAATTTCTGCTGAAAGGTCAGGAAAGGCAATATCTGGAAGTTACCTATAAGATTTAGGAACTAAAGGATATTTAGTGACCTTATGGAGCTTTACTGAAATGTATAATATACAAACCAGATTTCAGAGGACAGAGAGTGAATTGAAAGCAAATAATGGTAAATTAAATATAGATAAGTGTTCAAATAAGTTTGGCTGTGAAAGAGAAAAAAGGAGAAATGATTGCAGCAGCTTGTGGTGGGCAAGAGTTAGAGGAAGGCTTTTGCTGGCTTAATTTTGTCTGCATTGGGAGAAAAGGTACTCAGGCATTCTTAAATGCTGACATCAGGAAGCCAGCAGAGAGACCAAGGATGAAGATCCAAGAAGGGGGTAATAGTCGATACAGTGAAGACATTAAAAAGGTGGAAGGATGTAATCCTGAACGCAAGAAGAGAAAGAAGACCTAGACATCGACTTCCCTCTTCCACTGTGACGAACTGGAAGAAGGAAGGATGTTGCTGTAGCTTAGGTCATAATTTTGAAAAGACAAACTGGTACTTCTGGAAAAGGAAAAAGAAAGGGATAAAATTCTAAAAGTAGCTAGAAAAGTTAGTAAAAATCATAACTGAAAAATTTGTAGGTGAGGAAAATTAGGGTATTGAGAAGGAAAGATTGGAATTTCTGAGGAAGAAGCACATGATGATGAGATCAAACTTTCTTTCACGTTGTGGAAAACTGAGACCCAGAATACAAGTAGAGGAGCTGGAATTAAGAAAAAGAAGAGATTCCCCTTTTGATAGGTTTAAAGGATAGCAGTAATGATAAAGGCATGCTGAGATGAAGCCAAATTTAATTAAAGCATTCTACTCTACAATGGTATTTTTAGTAACATACTTATTAGAAGCATCTTCCAAAATCAGTTCCAGAAGAGTTGTACAGGAAGACTGAATTTAAAATTAAAAAACACAAATAACTAGGTTATATGAAAATTACACTCAGAAATCTAAAATAATAAATAAAATAATTGCTGAGCCCAGCAAGATTGTCTCCTTACCTAATATACCAGCAAGAACCCAAAAGAAAGTCTTTTGTTTTGCAGCATTTCTTTTTTAAAAATAGAAGATGATATGAATAAACATTGTTTGTAGTAATATTTGTAACACTGTTTCTCAGTTGATTCTCAAAAAATACTTTGACTAGCAGTCATAACACTAGTATCCACTCATATCTACCACCTTATATCAGACAATATCCAGTGGAAAATTTTCAGCATATTGTCAGAAAACAATAGTTAGTGGGAAAATGTTAATAGAAAATCCTCATGACATATTTTAATTTCCAAAATCAGAAGCATAGCCTTGAGTAACATACCATACTTACTCTCAAATATAAAATCAAATAAACAGAAGAAAATGTAACTTCAAATTAGACTCAAAATTCCAGCAGATAATACAATTGAGATTGGAGACAGTACCAGGAATAAAAAGGCTACTTGAGGTGCTAATATAAAATAATACATTCATTTGGATAATATTTATATAAAAATGAGAGCAAGTGATTTTTTTCTCTGAGTTTGTAAATATATTATTCACTTTCCCAACTACCATGAGAATTTGGTAGGCTACAAAAATCCTATTTTAATATTCTTAGCAACCCAGAAACAATCCATTCAAAGGTCATCCAGGAAAATGAAACCTCAAAAATATTGTTCCTTCTTTACATTTCCCTTCTCCTCCCCCAATAAAACACATTTTTTTGGAGACAAATCAGGCATCTATGGTTAGTCCTCAAAAATATGCATGACAAGCGCAACAGAGGAACAAAAGAGCAGATCATTTTATTCACTCAAATAGGTTATTATTTGCTGTGAAAAAAAAAGAGATGTCCTGATTGGCTAGTGATGTCTGTAAAAATTCATTTTTTGATAGAAATCAAAAAGATAATAGAAACCAGAGAGGAAGGGGAGAAAAGCAGTGAACAGAGTGATGAAAAGAAATAATGGCTCTGGAATCACAGAGACTCGAGGTATTTAAAAGCATTCTTTACGCTTAGTCCGAATAGGTATGTGTGTGTGGTGTGTGTGTATTTATACAGATACAGTATGGAAACATATGTATGAGCTCCATGTAGGCTTACTGAATTTTTTCTTAAATGAATTCTTTTTTCTCAAATGTAGTTTGGGGAGCAAAAACAATGCTGTTACAATTGCAAATTTCCAGGTCATATTCAAGATCTACTGAGCCAGAATCTGTGCTGATGGAGGTCAGGATTACTCATGTTTCACAAACAACCTCAGGTAACTCCTATGAATTATAAAGTCAGAGACCCACTGCCCTATTGTATCTCAGTTGTAGAACAGTAGTTTGCATGTAACTGTACCCAGAAATATGGAGAAAGCAGTGTGTGCATCTACTAAGCTGTTGATTTCCCTTCTGGCATCCTCAAATATGGAAAATTATTACAAAAGAACATTCTCAAAATATTTTATTTATTGTAAAAACATGTATGTTTGTTGACTATCCCTAAGTGTGAGGCAGTGTTCTAGGCATTGAAGATATATAAAAGATAATAAGACATTTATCGTCTAGTAAAGAAAGGCAGACAGATATAAGTATGATAATGAAGGAGTTATGCAGAAGTTTGGAAAGGGGTTCATGGTGCACTTGGGGAAATTCAGGCTAGGAGAAACTTCCTGAATGCGGAGGCAAAGCATGACTTTGACAGATGCTTGCCAGATATGCAATGCAGACACAAGCGAAACTTTCCATCTCATTAAAGCATCAAAGATTCTTACAAAAATAGAAGTTACTTTTACTCAGGATTCTGTCTAAAATTCCATTCCTAAAGAAAGATTGAAGAAAGCTGTGATCTGGTATAAATGAAATAATTCTCCATCACTATTCACGATCCACAGCACTTGCCCAACTCAAACACGTTTAGGCCAGATGAAGAGATAAGCAAGCTGAGCAGTAGGTTCATGGCAATAATGAAGCAGAAATAATAAATCAAGATTCAAATGGCAGTATCAAGCCAAGGGATATTACAAGCAATTGTGAAGGAAAATATTCTCTGGATGAAACAAACTCCTTTTGGGGAAAAGCTGACTTAAATTTTAATAAATCCAATGAGCAATAATCAGCTTTAAAAAGTACAAATATTTTCAGATATTCAAAAAATGACTAGTCTTGTCTCTATACCTCAGTATGACACTTCCTTGAACAATGATGGCATTACAAGGAGAAAGTGAAGAAACAAAGAAGAAATTATGCAACTCACCCATATCAGTTATTTTTTGTGACTCCTTATTTATATATTATATATACCCTTCGTGACAGCAGAATATAAAAAAGAATTATTATTGCAAGTGTTTCTTACATTACAAGATGTGATTTTTGAGCACAGTTTACTTTGACTAATGAAATCATTTTGGTTAATAGTAATGGCAATTTTTCCTCTTTAAAACTAGTAATTTTATCGCAGTAAAAATAAGTAAAGAAATAATTCTCAGTCTGGCCATGTCAGACATAGAGAGCTTCAAGAAAGAGTATTTTATAAAATTATTGTCTTTTAAATATCTCTTAATATCCCACTACTATTGGACATCCTTTTTTTTTGAGTGATTTAGTCATGTTGTAAATGACTGCTTATACATACTCCTATTATAAATATGATTGTATACAAACAGAAAACCATATGTATTTATAAAAATAAGCATGGTGGTATTCTCAGCCATGGCTAGGGATGAAGTCCCAAATCTAGAGCATCTATAAATTTATGTTGTTTTAAAAAAAATATAAATGATGATGGAAGGAGATTTGCCTTGGGGTGGTCAACACACAATGCAATATACAGATGATGTATTATAGAACTGTACACCTGAAACCTATATAATTTTATTAATCAATATCACCCCAATATATTCAATAAAAAAGTAAAAATTTAAATCAAAAACAGTTATGCTCCACATCACTAGCCATCAGAGAGATGCATATTAAAACCACAGTGAGATACCACTTCACACTGGACAAAATGGCCATAGTTAACAAATCAACAAACAAAGTGCTGGTGAGGTTGTGGAGAAAAGAGAACCCTAGTGCACTATTGGTAGGAATGCAACCACTGTGGAAAACAATATGGAATTTCCTCAAAAAACTAAAAATGGAACTGCCTTTTGACCTGACAATTCCACTACTGGGATGATACCCCCAAAATCCTTAAACATCAATTCAAAAGAAACTATGCACCCCACTGTTCATAGCAGCATTATTTATAATAGCCAAGAGCTGGAAACAGCCCAATCGCCCATCAATAAATTAGTGGTTCAAAAAACTGGAACATTTACACAATGGAATACTATGCAGCAGAAAGAAAGAAAGAAAGAAAGAAAGAAAGAAAGAAGGAACTCCTACCCTTCACAACAGCATGGATGGAACTAGATAGTATTATGCTAAGTGAAATAAGCCAGGGGGTGAAAGACAAATACCATATGACCTCACTTATAAGTGAAATCTAATCAACAAAACAACAAGCAAGCAAAATAGAAGCAGAGACATGGAAATAAAGAACAAACTGACAGTGACCAGAGGGGAGGTAGGAGGGAGATTATGGTGTTAAGAAGGGGAAGAGTCAAGTCAAGGAACAAGGAACCCATGGACAAAAACAACCAGGGGGTAGGATTGAATGTGGAAGGTCGGGGTAGGGGAGGGGAGAGAAAGTGGGGAGATCGGGACAAATGTAATTGAACAACAATAAAAAAAAAAGTTTAAAGATACATATGCTTTAGCAGAAATCTGGCTCTCAAAGGAACAGTGGAAAATATTAAAATGAAAAAAGTATGACTCGCTACATTTATTTAATTTTCTTTCTTTAATTTCTCAAAGGGAGGTTTTATAACATACTAACAGCAAAATAATTCAAAAACAAAATTATATTAGAGCTTATTAAAAGAGATAGTTGGGAGAGCAGACTTGCCAATTCTGTAGCAAGATTTCTTATCAAGAATTATGTATATATGCTGTTTCAAATCTAGAGTTAATTTTCTTAACATTTAAATTACAAAGCCCTTTCATACCTCATATTTCTTATTTTATTAAATCCTCATAAGTCATTTTAAGAAGTATGATTAAATCACTACCTGACTTGGAAACTGTAATCCCAGGATAAAACAAAGTCTTTAACACTTTAAAAGAACTTTCTTGATCTGGTCTTTGGTCCTCTTCAGCTACATTTCCTGGCACTTTATAAGCCATTCATGCTCTCCTATATCTCTTTGTGAACATTCACCTAATATGTTGACTCTCCTTGCATTAAAGCATTCATTACATAGTTTTAGATTATTTTTGAATGTATTTTTCCCACTTAGATTAGAAGCCTCCTGAAGGTAGGGAAGAGTCTGGTTTACTCATTATTACCATCTGGTCTGGCCACAGTACAATGCCAACAATGTAATAGACCTGTGTTTCTACACATGTTATCTCTCTCTCTACCTCTGTCTATGTCCCTGTCTCTTTCTCTCTCTCTCTGCCTATAAATACTATATATTCAACACAATAAATGAAGAAAAGAAAGTATTTATGTTATTTCTTTCAATTTATAGCCAGAGAGCCTACTTTGTAGATTATTTATAGAAGATAGGCTTTTGTTCATATCTGGAAACTAAAGACCAAGTATCTTTAAGGGGGTCATAAGTAGGCAGGTAAATTAGAAGAGGCACCTCCCTAACTAGTTTAAGTACCTAAATTAAATCTGAAAAACAATCAGATGGCAGACAATAGAGCAAACTTTCTTTTTTTTTTTTTAATCCTCACCTGAGAATGTTTTTTTATTGATTTTAGGGGGAGAGAGAGAGAGAAAAATATCCATGTGAGAGAAAGACATCAAAGGGTTGCCTCCTGTACATGACCGTGCCAGGGATCAATCCCAAACCTGGGTGTGTGCTCTGACCTGGAATGGAACCCACAACCTCTTTGTATACAGAACAACGCTCCAACCAACTGAACCAACCAGACAGGGCCAAACTTCCTTTTTTATCTATTTCTCCAGTTTAGAAAATGAAGTCAGTGAGACTAATAGGAGTTGAATATTTTACCCCAGCAATACATATCTACTAAGTCTTGGAATATAGACTTAAATTTGTATCTGTTGAACAGCTAGCATTATGTTTCTTAAATGAGCAAACATAAGCATACACTATATTGAAAATCTATGACACTAACATAAAAAAACGATGAAAGCAAGAAAGTTTTTTATCACTTGAATTTTATAAAAAATAACAGGATTCATTTTAACTGAAATATTTTACAATCTCAATAAAAATTGAAATATTTCACACAAAAAATAACAAAATAGAGGAAATACCAAATGTTATATGTTATGATGTCATTAGTAGACAAGTATCCTTCATTTAAATTATTTCTTTAGTAATAGTTTTATTTGGAGAGACAAAAATCTAAATGGGTTTGAAAGATTGATATTACTACAGAGAAGGATATGCAAAAGCAAATATTCTGATTCATACTTCTAGAATTATAAGTTAATAAAATCTTTTTGAAGGACAATTAGGAAATATTAATAATCTGTGGAGATATACCTCTTTGCTAGCAATTTCATTTTAGAATGCATCTTAAAGAAATATTCCCAGTAATGTACAAATCACATATAGAATAATGTTCTTGTTGCCTTCTTTAAAAAAACACATAAAAATAACCCAAAGATGCAAAGATGGAACATAAATTTTGTTGTGCAAAGGGATATTATGCAAATGCTAAAAAGAATGTGTTACTCTATAACGTGTGGAAATAATGTTTGCCAAAGATAAAAACAGAAGTGACAGAACATTACATATGGTATGATGCTATTTTGATAGTAGTAATAATAATATACTTAAAACTATTTATATACATAGAAACATTTAAATATATGTAAACATTGTCAACAATTGTCAGCTCTGTGGGCAGATTTAAATGAAAAAAATCATCATTAAGATCTTATAGCTATTATTAAGATAATATGAAACTACCTTTAAAAACAATGTCCAGTATATTTAAAAATTTAGATGAACAAATTCCAAGAAAAATATAACTTACCAAAAACAAGTAAAATAATAATTAAGATATATAAATAAGAAACTCATAAAATAATTACATTTTTAACTTAAAGTTTTATCACACACACAAAAATTCTAGGGCCAAATGGCTTCCCCAGTGGATTCTGCAAAATATTTTAAAAAGAAGTAAAATGAATCATACACAGACTCTTACTAGAACAGAAAGGATGAATATATTCCAACTCATGTTAGAGTCCACCCAACATCAACTAGACACCAAAAACTGACCAAAATATTAAAAAACAAAACTAAAAAAATTTCTATGTAAATATTATCAAACCTAATCCAGTAATGTACATAATGGGTAACACATACCTCATGAACATGTTAAATTTATTCTAAGAATTCTGGCTTAACACTTGAAAATCAAGCAATATAATTCACTGTAGTAATCTCACATAAGAGAAAATTGGATGGCCATCTCAATACATTTAAAATTATTTAAAATATAAAAAATTTTAGTACCATTGGCCAGGTAGCTTAGTTGCTTGGAGCATTGACCTGATGCACCAAAGTTTCAGGCTTGATCCCCTGTCAGGGTACATACCAGAATCAACCAATGAATTCAAACCTAAGGGGAATAACAAATATTTCTCTCTCTCTCTCTCTCAAAATCAATGAATAAAAATTAAAACTTAAAAAAATAAACATTTTAAACAGAAATAGGAGGAAACTCTCTTAATCTGATAAAGATTAGCTGTAAAAAAAATCTAAATGAGTGATAGATAACAATTATCATTTCTGTGCGACCTTGCATTGAAGATCCAAGCCAGAGCAATAAGGCAAGATTCAAAGAAGTTTTAAAAATTGATAAGGAGAAATAAACTCATTGTTCTCAACAACTAAGTTTCTAAAAAACTTTTAAAAAATCAACAAATAAATAATTAACATTAATAAGTTTCTTTTGCAAGTTTATAGAAGACCAACATACAAATTCAACTACATTTCTATTTACTATGGACAGAGTTAGAAACTAAAATTTAAAAATTATAGTACTTAAAACATCACAAAAATATCAAACACCTAGGGATGAATCTAACAAAAGTTGTGCAAGTTTTTCACACTGAAAACTAATCATTTAGAAAAAATTAAAAGATGTAAAGAAAGTGATATATAGTCAATCATAGATTGAAAAACTCATTTTTACTCTGTTGATTATCCTCACATTGATTGTAGAATCAATGTCAATAAAATTCTAGCAAGAATTTATAAAAATTAACAAGCTGATTTTAAAAGTTATACAGAAAGACAAAGAGCTAATTTATAGTTATTCAAGATGAACTCAACGAATAGTTAAACTGAAGCACCTACTCTAGTAAACATTAAGACTATCTTCAGTCCTCAGTAATTAAGGCCGTGTGTGTGGGCTGAACAACAGATAAATCAGTGAAACAGAATCTAGTCCAAAAAGAGACCTGCGTATTCATGGGCACTTTACAAAGGTAGCATTGCTAAGCCACGGGAAAAGGACAGTCTTTTCAATAAAAGGCTCTAGATCAATTTTATATGCATATGAATAATAAAATATGGCTCAAATCACACACAAAAATCAATCTTAGGTGAAAGGTAAAATAATACAATGCCTAAAACACAATACAAAAAAATCTCCATGACTTACAATAAATAAATGACTTGTCTTATTGAACAAGATACAAAAAAATGTTATGGTCTACTTAAAATTGATATCATTTGTTGATAAAAAAAAACATAGTATTAAGGGAGTTTTAAGGCAAATCAAAGAGTGAGATAAGACAGTTGCAAATATTCTCAAAGGGCTCAAATTCAGACTATATGAGTAACTTCCCGTGAATCAGTAAGTAAAAGATAACTCAGTAGTAAAATAGACAAAGCTTTTGAACAGGAACTTCAAAGTAGCTATTCAAAAGGCCAAAACACATATAAAAAAGTGTTCAACTTCTTACTAATGAAGGAAATGACTATTAAAACTATACCTAGATATTCATCTCCACACAGTCTCACTCACTAGAATAGTTTCAATGTAAAAAAGGTAGTGATTGGTGGAAGCATTGGCAAAGCTATGGAGCAACTTGCAGACTCACGCACTGGTGGTTAAACTGTAAATCATCTCAACCACTTTGAGAAGACTAGCAATTTCTACTAAGCTATAGCTTATGACTGTGCAATTTTAATCTTAGTTTTATCTTAGCAAAAAAAATGCATACACATACATGGCCTATAAAAGAAATGTACAATCATGAATGTTCATAGGAGAATTATTAGTAATAATACAAAACCAGAAACATCCCAGGTGTCCAACAAGTAGTACAGATGTGTACATTTTGGAGCGGTTGTATAATAAAATTCTATAGAGCAATAAAAATGAGCTATTTTTTACATGCAAATCAATTATTATAAGCAAATATTAATACAGGGTGAGGCAAAAGTATGTTTACAGTTGTTTGTATGGAAAATAATACAATAATTAATAAATAATAATACAAGAATAAAATCTGTTTTGCATACTCACAAATGTAAATCTAGTTTTTACTTACCCTGTATATCTCACCAAAAAGGCTGAAGAAGAGGTACGTACCCTATAATTCTATTTAAATAAATTTCAAAAACAGGCAAAACTATTCTATGAAGTTTCAAAGTCAGAATAGTGGATACGTTTGGGGACCAGCAAGGTGGTAGTGATTGGGAAAAGCTGGAAGAGGAGACCTTAGGTGCTGACAAGATTGTTTACCCTGAACTGAGTTTTGATTTTATGGGTGTAAATTATTTGTTATAGTTCATTGAGCAGACTCTTTTCTGTGCACTTTACTGCATTTCTGTTATTCTTAATCAAAAAGTATTTATTTATAAAGCAACAATGCATTATTAAAAGTAAATATCTTGGTTTTATCACCATTCAATTGTGTATAAATCAGAATTTTAAAATATCTTACTTTAGAAAAATTGAGTTAATTTTTAGTACCAAAAATTATCTCTCTCAAATAATATAAGTAAACAGAAAGAATAATATAGTAAATTAATCCAGCATGTATTTTAAAAGATTTTCATTAATATTTTATATTAATGAATAAAATAATATCCAATAGAAACTTTATCTAACATAATATTCTGTTATACTAATGTGAGTCTCCAATGGGAATATATAAATATTGTTTATAATATCCTCAGCAATCTTCTCTGATATATCTTATAAATCTGTACTTCAGTAACCATGACAATTAAATACTCTCAGATTAGATGTCTTAGGATAAAATTACTGTTTATGATTTGTGATGTTAGGAAGCAAAATTAGGGCAGAAAGGCATAAAAACTTCTGATGTGTAATTCAAAGTTAAAATAATGTATTTGCACATGGCACGTTGTAATTGCTTAATTCATGTTTGGGAAACTGCCCATGTAAATCATTGTAGTGAAAAACCATTTTGTTGATGAGATATCCATAAATAAAAGAAATGTAAGTTTAGAATAATTTAATCTTTCATTTGGATACGAAGTATATTTAGGAGTCTAGAGATAAATACTGACTACCTAAAACAGAAAATTTAAACTGTGACTCATAATATCCTAAAACCAGGTATCACCAGAAGCAGAATGACACAATGATTATTAACTTAGGCTTAGGAGTCAGATAACATGAATGTGAATTCTATCTTCCCTAATCATTAACTTTTCAATTTCTCTAATTTTTCTCATTTGTAAAATGGTAAAAATTATAAATAAAATCCACTTCACTACATTTGGTTAGTTATGCGGTAATACATGAAACACATTTACAGAAAAGAAATCATTTGCACAAGACAAATAGGAAAATCAGTCTTTTATCTCACTATTTTTAACTTTCAAACTAAGCTAGATCACTGCTCTAGGAAAGTACCCAACTATTTTTCATAAATTCCTGTTTCAACAATTGCACTATTTTTGAAAACATATTTGACTCACCTGATTCTCTACAATTGCACAGAAGCAAAGCCAAACTAAAAAGTTGAATATTGTCTACTTAATTCAGAATATCTAGAAAAAGTGTTTTATTTTTTGTAATGGGTGATTCTTTTTTTAAAAAAAGATTTTATTTATTTATTTTTAGAGAGGGAAAGGGAGAGAGAAGAGAGGGAGAGAAACATAAATGTGTGTTTGCCTCTTGCACCTCCCTCCTGGAGACCTGGCCTGCAACCCAGGCATGTGCCCTACACTGGGAATTGAACCAGTGACCATTTGATTTGTAGGTCAGTGCTCAATCCACTAAGCCACACCAGCTAGAGCTAGAAAAAGTATTTTAATAGTTCTAGTTTTAAAAGATGAGAAGAGAGCATTGTAATTGTTACCATAAATAAAAAGAAATACACTATGAAGTAAAAAAAAATGAATGTAATATAGTTTGTATGTATAGTCTAATTAACCAGTCAATTAAATATGTAAAAGATTTTAAAATACATTTAAATCCAAAACTGCAGTCAGTGGGTTTATTCTCAGATTATTAAAAACCCAAGTGAAAACTATAAGTTGGTATTAGTACAGTGTATGTTTATTGGATTTCTCAAGACTCTCCATGGATTGTTAATATCAAGACCAGTATCTTTACCTGGAAAAAATTGTGGCAGATGGCCGTCATCTCTCATGAGATGTTCTGGCTAAGCATAATACATGCACCTGTTTTTTTCAAGCTATGCCACTATTATATGAGCCTAGGCAAATGACTTACCTCTCTGAGCTCATTTCTTTATCTGGTAAGTGTGGCTAATCATGTATTTCAATCTAACTTTCATAACTGTTGTGAAGAATCAAGTGTCATGCATGTAATCATACTTTATAAACTACTGAACATCACACCATGGAAGACCTTTTTACTAAATAAAGAGGTATACATTTTGCCAATATTTAGCTCCAATACAGCTAAATTTATGTATCGACATTATCCATGCAACTACATATTACTTCTTCCTTCTAAAACACAGAATCATTTAAAAGAGTTTCCCACAGATTTAAGATTTAGGAATTATGCAGTGTCCTAAGTATGGTTGTTTTTCATTATAAAATTGCTTGTTAAAGGACTCTCCTTTTTCTATTTTGTTGTATAAATCAACAAAACCAGGAAGTTAATCCCTGAAAAATTATGAAAATAGACATAATTTCTAGTTTTTATTTATTCATTCATTCATTCATTCCAAAGTAGAGAGAGATATAAATCATTAATTTGTTGAAATCTTTAAATAAGTTTAATCTTGACCTTCTTTTATTCATTTCTTCATAAAATATTTATTATCAACCTTATGTCAGGTCCTTCATTTGACACAAAAAGGAGTAAGGTATGGCCACGATCCTCAAACACTTATGAGTAGGGGGTAATAGACAAGTAAACAATCAATTACACTATAGTAAGTGCTGTATGTAGCTGAGGTATCCACAGGTTGTTATGGAAACACTGAATAAGTGCTCAAAACTCAGCTTGGGAGTTTAGGGGAGTCTCCTGGAGAATGTAGCCGCTGAGCTGAGCCTTGAAAAAGTAAGCAGATCAATTTCAGGGCAGACAAGGAGACAGGTTATTTCTAGCAGAGAATAGCCTATGAGGAAGGAGTACAGTGTGGGAAAAAAAGAAAAAGACATGATGCATTAGGGGAAGTGTGTACAGTTCAGTGTGACTGGCATTGTGAGGGACTGGAGATGGGAGAGATTGGGATAACAAGAAAACAAATCTAAAGAAGTAAACAGGGGCCATTTAAGAAAGGATTTAGGTGCAATGCAAAGGACTTTAGCATCTTATTATTTAAAAAAAGGGGTGTATCAAAAGATTTTTAGCATAGGAAACACCTGATGAGATTGGTTTTAGAAAGATGACTTTGGTTATGGTGTGAAGAATATGTGTGAAAAGAAGACTTCAAGACAGGGAGACTGAAGTAGGGACTCTGAACTTTGGACATCCTCCTTTTCTGCACAGGAAACAAAGACTTAGAGAGATAAAATAATTTACCAAAAATCACACAGATTGTAACTGGCCAAACTGAATTTCATGCAAAGCTCTGTTTAACTCTTGAGTGCTCCTAACTCTAGGGAAATTGCCTCTCATAAAAGAAACATGCAACTACCCTAGCACTTGGAGAACAGTGACAAAACAGTGCGGGAAAAGCAATAGCGTGGTCAGGTGTACATAATAAAAATCAAGTATGGGATGAGCAATTATCTAGTGTATTAAGGGCCATCTGGATATCCTGGCAAAAGCAGATTTAGTGCCTGAGTCATTCAGATAATTGTGCGAACAACGTGCCTTCCTTGGCTGAGTAACCTGGCCATTAATATCTTCCATAGTACGTTTTGCCCTGTGGCGCTTTTGAAATGGACAGCAGTAGCTCAGAAAGAATTAAGGTACTATTCACTTCACGGGCGAGCTGCCTAAATAATAAGGGGATTTTAATAGACTGAGAATGCATTTTATATGTCCTCAGGAGCCATTTCATCACACAGGGATATACTTGTATGCATGATATACATAAACCAAATCCCACTTCAAAGAAGGCAAGAAGTTCAGCATTAGTATCCTCATATGTATGCTTCTACATTCAGTTAATTATCAGGTAAGAAAGTTTTCTGAGCTTTAAAGCAATGAGAGATACTACTGCAAATAGATACATAGGTTAGACTACAAAATAGTTCAAATTTCTGTATGTCCAAAACATAAAATACAAAAGGCAAAAAACAGGCTGAAGGAAATTTTCACAGTATACAATAGATTTTATATTAAACAAAGAAAACGTGAACACTCCAAAAAAGATATAGTCAAATGAAATCTACAAATTAAAAAATACAAAGAACCAATAAACATAAACACATTTCTTGAACTCATCCAAAATTATGGAAGCACAACTTAAAAAAATAACAAAATACAATTTTTTTACTATCAAAATAGTCACTTTTTTTTAAACCACAACACCAACTGTTAGTAAGAATGTTGCCATGTTGGTTTATATTTAGTATCAACTTATGTATAAACTTTTTAATGGGGCAATTTGGCAATAAGCATTAGGTGTCTGGATATATTTATATGTTTGACAGATAACATCTAAGAAATTATTGTAAAGAAATGGTCAGAAATGCAAAGATTAATGTATATTTATGTTCATTTTTCAAAGTGTGAAAAACCAGAAACAGTCTAAAGGCTCTATATAAAAGATTATTTGGCAGCCATAAAAATATGGCTATTAAGAATATTAAATGAAATAAATATTTACGTTATGATGTCAAGTGGGATAAAAGCTAAATCCAAAAATGAATACCCTCTAATTCCACATCAGTAAATTTTAAATATCTGTGCAATTTATAAAAATAAAACTGAGAGGTTAAGAGTGTATCTTTCTGCATAGAATTTTCTTTTATTTCCAGTTTTTCCTGAATGATTCTGTATTTCCTTGTAATCATGAAAATGTTATTTTAAAAGTAACATTAAATTGCTTCTGGATGCAATTTTACAAAACAGGTCATTCATACAACCATAATGAAATGTCCCATCCAGTTGCTATATTTTCAAGGGGATACAGTTGCTAAGCCCTATTCTCAGAATCTGAATCCTTGGTATTCTTTCTCCAAAGACAGTGCTTTTTAAGATATGAGGTAAAGCACAGTAAAAAGTTTCAAAGCAGAGTATAGCTAATAATATAAATTAAAAATACATTACACCAATAGTAATATGCAACATCCCAGATTAAAGCAGAGGGACTTATTCATTTGATAAATTGCCTGCTGCACAAATACAGGCATACAATGACAGATGAAACTGGAATCAGGAAAACAGAGAAAGATACAAATTAGAGTTGAGAATAAAAATGAATAAATTACTTACTGAAGTTACTCAATTAGTGGATAATTGGAGATAAAGAAGTCAAAAAGTAACTATTCCCAAAACTTTGCTAAAAGCCAGTTTAAGGGTGATAACTATTGATGGGAGGAAAGCAAAAATTTGTTTTCACTATGTACATTATTATTACTGCAAACAGTACTTCTACTACTGACAGCTATTATTTATGAGTAATTACTATGGGCCAAGCCCTATTTTAAATGTGTTATATGCATTACCTCACTTAAGATTCAAATAAACCCACAAAAAAAATTGAGGTAAGTGCCATTATAATGCCCAATTCACTTGCTGACATTCACTTATCTGCATAATGATACATAAATATTTACACATATATTCTTTCCAAACCCTGTGCTCTTAGCCATTAGGACAGTATTTTGAAATGGCTAATGAAAAAGAGATTAGAAGTAGAAATGCAAAAGGAGAACTTTATTTCCAATAAAATAACTTGTTGTAAATTTGAGGGATTTATCAGAAAGCTAGAAGCAGGAAGAAGAGATAGAAGGAGCACAAAGAAAGGAGGGTTAGAAAAAGCAGGAGAAAATTATGACATCAGATCATTGTGATATCAAGTAAAATTTTGAGAAGATGAATACAGAAAATAGCATACCAGAAGGGAAAAAAATGAACAATATACCAATAAAAGAATACAAATATTTATTTGACATAAAGAAGTAGAGCTTAAAAATGACTTAGAGAGGATAGGGTCTGTGATATAATACAGACCATGGCCAATTTATATGTAAAAATGCATGAGAATGGGAAATAAAATGGAAATGAATGAGTATTACTGTTTTTTTTTAAAAAAGCAATTACATGGCATGTTTTGTCTAAAGAAATATGAATTTTCTTTCTCTCATCTTGGTCTCTTATTGGTCTCAAGGGGCAAAAGATATGAGTGAAAATATAGAATAACCTGTACAAAGTCATAATCCCTATTGGAAAATTAAATCATTTCGTGGAAGGATATAGAAACACTCATGTCATCCATTATTCTTTATGAAAAGAATAATGAAGCCAAAGGCAGTTTCCAAAAGTAGTGCCCAACACATAGCCTTCGATCAACCAATAAATTATCCGCAAGTCATTGCTGCATCCATCTCAACAGCTCCTTATGGTGATGCTTCCTCAGTGAGAACCTTTGAACCCACTTAGAACTGTACTCAAAAGCAATGTTTTTTTTTCCTTCAAAGTGCTTTCTGTCTAATTAGAAGACAAATCAGTCTACAATAAGGATTAAGCAACAAATAAGACTACATCTTAATAACTGAACAATATTGGCCTATATTATTACTGGTATCAATATTGACCAGATTTTTTTTTTTTACCAGGACTAAAAATCATAGGAAGCTGAACTATTTCTATTTGAGGAAAAAGGAATACACAATATAATTCACAGTAGGTCATTGAAACATTAGGGCTGAAATAGTGGATTTTTGAATGACTTTAAGCAAATTCCTTGTGTCCTTTACATTTTAGTTTCTCATCTAAGAAAATGGAAATGCTATTATCAGAATTAAATAATTTCAGGCAATGGGAAAAATAAATGCATATACATCTATAAAAGAAAGTCCATTCGGCACCAATAGATCTGATATGAAACAGAAGCACAAGTTTAAGTATCAGTTTCGCAGTAAAATTTATACAAAGAAATACATCAAAACTACTCCAAAGGTTCTAAGTATCCCTGAGTTCTATATCCTGTAAAGAGAGTGGATCCTTTCCCCCCAGGCTCCCAAATGCTGCTAGTTATAAGTTACCACCCCAAAAATTTACTACCAAACAACCAAGGCACAGGCAGAAGCAAACCATTATGCTCTAATGAGTTTAATAAAATATCCCAGATATGATATGTATATACTTGATATATGTGTTACATTTCACGGTGGTAAGGTTCGTAGGTACACTGTGAAGCTGAAAAATGCAGGAAAATAGATGAATATCAAATAGCACTCCAAGAATGTATTCAAAATAATATTCGGAATTACTGATCTTCATGCGCATTACAGAAAATATCATTTCATGCAGGGTTTCCTCAGTCTCAGCGCATCTTCTCTGGCTTTTCCCCCAATGAAGAATTTGATTCCCTTTTGCCCCTCCCACTCAGTGCTTCCAGATTGCCTCAGAAGGCCAAGGCAGCCTGCTCAGCAGCAGGCAAACAGGGCTGGGTGTGCAGGAGCTATATATAGCTCCACCTTGGAGATGCGCACACACAAGCACACGTACAGATGTCCATGCTGGATTTGGCATGAATAAATGAGAAAAGATTGCAGCTCTCCACTCTCCCTCTTTCCTATCACCCCAATTTTGCAGCAGTTTTCAAAGCGGGGTGTCATCAGCCCCTGAAAGTGATGCAGCAGCGTATAATTTCTCTGCAGTTCTGCCTACTGCTTCCAGCAATCTGACTCCGGCAGGAACCGGCACTGGGCCAACACCTACTTCCAGATGCGGTCACCCAGGGAGGCTGCCTCGCAGTGGGCCCATCCGGGCACAATTACTTGACTCTCCGGGAATCCCCGTTGGTAAACCCACCTTTTAGAAACTACGAGAGAAGGTGATTCCCAGGAGACAACGCCAGGCTAGAAAAGAAGAGGCAGAGCCTTCGCTGTCTCTTGCTGCTCAGACTGCCGCAGAGATGGGAGAAGGGCCCAGGTCCTCTCCATACGGGCGTAATTAATCCAAACATACCCTTAGAGATGCAGAATTTCCCCCTACCCCCCACTATCGAAGGGAGCCAGCTTTTTAGCAGAGGGAGAAGTCCCTTCTTCCCCTCAGCGCAGTCATTCCCAGTTTTTTCTGGGATGTGCCAGAGTCTAGACGCAAGGTAGGAGAGGGAGAACGAAAGGTGCGGACAGGCGTGGGGAGGAGGAGAAGCTCTTCCTGATCAAGGAAGACCCGCACGTTGGGGGGGGGGGGGGGGGCTGACATGTCTGCTCCCCCAGACCCTCCCGTGCCCGGTCGATATGGCACCCGGCGGTCCCCTCACTGGCGATGGGAGCGGAAGCCTGAAAGTTGAGGAGACACAGAGGGTAGCTCAGTGCCCACTCCTCGGGCACTGCCGCCCCGCCCAGCCCGGGACCCCGGGCTGCAGCATCCCATGCACTTCCCTCCCAGCACCAGACGCCTTGCACCTCAGTCCTTCAGGACCAGAGCTGCTGCGACCTCATGAGATTTGGGGGTGACGAGGGCGGGGCAGGACTGTGGGAAGGGGGAGGAAGTCAACAGTAGGGTGAAAATACGCATTCTTTATCCTATCTGCAAAGAAGGAAAAGTCCTGCCTCCTACCTGTTCCCTGCTCCTGCTCGTCCCACCGCGGCACAGCTGGACCATCACCTACAGGTTTCCCACTTCCGCTGCAAACACCTGGGAGCGCATCTTCCCAGCCGGCGCCCCTCCTCGCCTCGGTCGAGCCCACCCGAGCTACTTGACAGCAAAAGCCCGGCCTTTTAGAGCGGTTATTGGCAAGACAGGGAAAGAGGGGCGGGCACCGATAAGAAATTCGCATCTTTGATTGGACAGCTATGGTGTCACTCTCACCTTTGGACACTGGTTTGCTGCGGAAGGGTAGCTGCTAAACCCAGCTGCAAAGGGTCTCTGCGGTGCTTGGAACCAAAACCTGCTGCTACTGAATCAAGGACCCCTAAGAGGAGGGAAGCTGGTTTGATGACTTGTCATCTGAGACCCCTAGAGGGAAGGAGAGGCCAGGCATAAGCAGACACCCAACACTTCCAGAGCTTCCCCGAAGGGACCATCTGCTCTAAGAGATTTGACAGGCAAAAATATCATGGGCAATGCCTCCATAGAGAAGCAAGAACCTCGATTAAAAATGTAGCAAAATAGAAAAATACATATGTTTAAAAAAAATCACAAGAAGAAAAAAGTGAGAGTTTTGTTTATTTATTTCAAGTTTCTATTTTTGCATAAATGCAACATGGCAGTTTTTCGTATAGATAAAAGGTTAAACTGCTTATTCTATAATGTGAAGAGGCTCCCAAATATCTCCTGGTAAGAACAATGTTTCAAATGGGAAAGCCTGCATAATGACCTCAAAAGAAAGAATAAAAGAAGGAAATTAAGGCCAAATTGCATAAGGGGCTTGCCTTGGGCAGCTCATTTGATAGCAAAAGTTTTAAAATACCACCAGACTGACAGATAATCAGTCTGTTCCCTTTCTACTGATATTAGTCCATCACTCCTTTTGTGTTTAAGCCGTGAGTCTGCACAGCACGGACAAGCCAATCATACCTAGGTGAATCCATGCCTGCCTTTTAAGTTCAGGGGCACGGAGAAAAACAGCTTTGTACCCATCTTCTGTCTTTGCCATTGGTCCAGGTGAAATCAGAAAGCAGTGGAAGTTAAGGGACTTGTTAAATGGAAAAAGATGATAGAAAGATCGAAAGTAAAGTTAGGGGTAAGGAAGTGTCTTATTTTAGCGATATATAAAGAAAAAAATCTCCTTCACTGGCTGCATGCATTCTGTCTTTAAAAATAGCCAAATTCTTCATCACCTATATTAAGTAGCTATCTTAACTAACACCTAGCATAAGACACAACTCTAATTCTCAAAGAGCTTCTGGCAGACTTGAGTTACTAGACAGTTACTAGAGAAGATATGATTGTTATTAAATGCTAAATCACTGCAAGCTCTTAGCTTAGTGCTTACGGTTGTTATTACTTAGGCCAGGCTCTTCATAAAACATTCTGTCTTTAAAACTGGAGGAAACAAATTAGTGTTTTTGGAAGTGGCAAAAAGTAGATATGGCTCTTATACCAGGAATCCTCTTAACACTGAATAGGAATGAGTAAAACTGTAATGCCAACTTTCAAAACCTCATCAGTTATATTTCTATGTAATATGGCCATTAGTCTTATACATCCACCCCAGGTACCCACACCAATTATTTCATGGAATTGGACAAATCATTTACTGAGCACTTATTCTATGCCACACCTTATGTTAGGTTCTAGGGCACTAAACAAGAATAATACATTGAATGTGTTAAAAAGAGACTCAGGAAGTAATTAAGATAGTAAAATATTGTAACAGGGAATGTGTATTTTCAACACTAACATTTTTTGATTCCTAAGCATTTGAGTCACAATAAACTCCAAGAGACCTTCCTCCAGATTTAAGCAGTGAAGAAAGATGGAGTATCAAGGAAATAAAATGAGCACTGAGGTTAGCACAGGAGTAGAAACTGGAAGTGAAAAGAATACTGAAGAAATCTCTGCTGTCCTCATTCTTTCATTCCTTATTTTATTAATTTCTTCAACAAATATTACTATTGTAAATACAGAGATGAATGATATAGGCAAGCGCTTATGGGAAATATTCTTTGTTCTCCTTCAAACAATGCTACTTTGTATATTTACTGATATAATTACATACAACTTCAGAACAGTATTAGGATAATTTCTATGTGGTCATCAGTCATCTCACATATTCTCAGATAAAACAGACTGTCTCCAAGTTAGTGGTTATTATCTTAGAGAGAAAATCTACATATCTTGTTTCTGAAATACATATATTCTTTGGATATGAATATAGCAAAAGTATCTGCTCTAGAGCATTTTACATTTTCCAGATCACTTTCATATACAGTCCCCCTCTTTGTTCTTAAGTAAGCAAGAGATTCATTATTAGCTCCACTTTACAACTGAGGAAATTGAAATAGCGAAAGAAATGTAAAGGCAATAAAAAGTAATTTTTGCATATAATGCTTGGTATATAGAAGACATCTCACACATACTTATCGATGGATATATGGCTTATAAAATGTGATAGTTTGAAGAATTTGAGAAACCATTGAGTTCCATTCACTTTTCCTCCATGACCCACTCAGCCTTTTGAAGTTTTTAAGACTGACAATGGTGTGCTCATTGTCCAGCATCTATGAAAATATATGAAATCATGCCACTTTAATGAGACATTAAGCAGAGTATAAGTAGCCAAGACTAAATTCACTTGTTAGTTTGGTGTCTGCTTCATGAGAGTGGGATCAGAATAATTGGGGCTGGTGCTGAGGTATGAAGAAAGCTGATGGAAATGAGTAGTAAGCTAGGCAGATTGCCTCAGGCACATATTATCCCTAAAGTGAGGAAGAAGAGGACTGTAGAAACATTAGTCTGAGTCTCCCTTATCTGATAGCCTGCTGTAGAACCTATTTACAAATATTGGAAAGAAACATTAGGTCCCTGATTGGTGTGGATCACTTGGGTGGACTTGGTCCTACAAAGGGAAATGTCACCAGTTCAATTCCCAGTCAGGGCACATGCTTGGGTTGTGGGATTGGTCCCCAGTTGGGGCGCTTATGAGAGACAGCCAATCCATGTTTCTCTCCCATATCGATGTTTCTCTCCCTCTCTTTCTCCCTTTTCCCTTCTCTCTAGAATAAGTAAATTATTTAATTTATTAAAAAAAAGAAAAATTTGCCTTGTTACCTGGATGGTTCTGATTCCCTAACCACTTAAAGTATTCCACAACACAGTATATTGGGCATACATTGCTAAGCTTCCCTTGACCCTAATATTGACTTTCCTGCCATCACCTCCTTCTTCCAGCATGCATTCAGCCTTCATCCCAGCCCTCATTCCCGAAACATTCCAATTTCCTCCAACCAATGGTTAAATCTCAATGAGAGAAGGAGAAACTCTGCAAGAGTATAGCTCTCCACAGCATGCATTTCTTTTCTTTCTTCTCTCCTCCACCCACAATTTCCTCACTTCAAAGCTACCCATGAGAACATTTGCTAACATAGTCTGATATAGTAAAGAAGAGGGAGAAAAAGGAAAAAGGGCGTTTTCCAATCAAAAGTTCAAACTACACTCAATACAGCAGAAAGACAAGGGAGGCGTTGCCCACTAGCTCAAAGAGCGTCATGTTAACCCATACTATAGCATCTCAGAGATGACATCAGTCCATTGACCTAGCATTTACTAAGCCAAATGGAAACACAGACAAACCCACACTACATACACCCACACACCACCATTTGCACCACATGACAGGAAGAAGAGTTTTCAAACACTAAATTCTGGAAATACAGTCAGCAGCAGCTGGCTACTCATGCACTCAGAGCCACTGCAATCTTTTTGTAGAGTAAGAATAAGACTGGAAAGCCTTTTGTTTTGTGAGTGACTGCTATACAACAAAAAGGCAGATTTGCAGAAAAACCACGTTAATATTGCAAACATATCTTTATACAGATTCCATCATTTTACAATAGAGTCCACTATTTTTCTTTAATATTTGATATAAAATATAACAAAAGAGCAGGTTAGTCCTTACTTCATAGCCAATGTTCTCCCGGTTCCTGGACTCATACAGAGGGGCCAATATTCAATTGTTAAATTGAAGCTTTGGTCTCTGTTATTCATGGAGAATAGGCAGTCAGATATTATTATGAACTCCCATTGTCAACCTTAATTAAGACATCCTTTCTCTTCTTCCTTAACTGCCATTATAGATACTAAAAATTCCATTTTCTTCAGTAAGTCCTTGAAATGATAACTTCAGCATCTGGAGTGGAGAGGACAGAATTCTACATAATGACAGAAGAAAGAAAATGAGACAGGAAAATCCTGAAAAGGAGAAATCCAGAAAAGGAGAGATCTCAATTCAGAGTATACAGTCTACATAAATCTAAAAGTGACTCTGAAACTATATATATACAGCATACACTCCAAGCAACCCAGATAAAGCTAAAAGAACTGTAGTAGGCTGAGTAATGGCTCCTTATCCTCTTTAATCTATAAATGTTACCTTATATGTCAAAGTCTTTGCAGAAGTCATTGAGGATCTTAATATGAGGAGATTATCCTAGATGATCCACTGGATCCTAAATTCAATCACATGGATTCTTATAAGAGAGAGGCAGAGTGAGATTTTACTATACACAGAACGAAAGGAGGTGTGAAGACAGAGCAAAGAAAAATTTGTGGAAATTGGCCATGAAAATTGATATAATGTACTCATGTGTCAAGCAATCTCTAGAGCCATCAGAATTTGGGATAAGCAGGGTACATGAATTCTCCCTAGATCCCCTGGAGGTAGGCTGGCCAGGCTGACACCTTGATTTTCCAAGACCCAGTGATGCTGATCTGGACATTCTGGACTCCAGAAGTATGAGGGAATACATTTTTGTTGTTTTAAGACATTTTGTTGATTTAAATGAGAACAAAAATTTTTGTTTTGTTTTGTTATAGGGATAATTTATCACAATACCTATCGGAAACTAGTACAATAACTTAGCAGAACTTTCAACTGCCGCCTGCCCAGAGCGAGACAGAGCTTGGAACTTGAGTGCAGCCAACTTAACTACCTTCTAAAACTGAATAAATGAAACATATTAATACTCTTCAAAAACACAACAGAATTCAGTATATCTGCAATGTATCATGAGAATGTCCAGCACGTTATTTAAAATCACTAGACATACATTTCTCCTCCTTCTACCCTGCTAAAAAAAAAAGGAGAAAAAAATAGAAAAATGCTACTCAGGCTTAAAAGTAAAGGCAGATATTGGACTTAGCAGGCAAGGATTTTTAAAACTGCTGTTATAACTATGTTCAAGGGCAAAAAGAAAAAAATGTCTTTAATGGATATTTTCTCCAATAAATTTTCTGTACACAAATTTTCACCCTAGAATATTTTCCTGGGTAACCCAACACAATATAATAAATCATACATACTCATTATGAAAAGTACAAGAAGCTAAAAAACATAAAAGTTTGAATAAAATCTACCCAGAAAATTGGCGAATTATTATTTGGTATTATTCATTTATTAGGCTTTTGTATCTAGAAATTTTCCTTGAATATTCAGGGATATTCCAGTTGAAAGGAACAACCCAAAATATTGTTTTTCCCCTACCTTTCTCCTCTTGCCCTCTTTTCAGCAATTATGGTTTATATCTCATATTTTCAACATACATTTTTCTGGATTTCCCCTTATTACATAAATATGTCCAAGTATCTTTCATGGAAAATTACTCTGACCCTGCATTTTCCTCTAATTACAGTACAAAACCCTGAGAATTGAAAACTTTCCAAGTTGCTCTCACATGCCTTTCCCTCCTGGTTTTCTTCCTAGTTCTCTAAGAACACTAAAGCTCTTTCCCAAAATTCAGTTCCCTTCCCTTCCCTCCCCTTCCCTCCTCTCCCCGCCCCCTCTTTTTCTCTCTCTCAGCCCCTCTCCATTAATTTTATGGAATTGTATACCTCATTCCTGACTCTCTTATCACTTTACTTTTTCTTTTGTGTGATATTATGCATTCTTCTGGTTCAATCTCCCTGTTATAATAATTTTTATATCTCTATCTCCAATCTTAGATCTACTCTGCAGTGAAGACATATAAATCAGTTTCTCTAGTGAGTTTTTCTATTTGGATGAATCAAAGTCATATCAAACTCAAAATGTCCAAAGCTGAAATAAATACCTTGATATAAGTTGCAGAGAAGCATTTTGAAAACAAAACAACTATATGTCTGGAAGAGAACATGGAGATGTGTCTAGGTGGAGTATTAAAGGAAGAATTGTCAGTATGCCATATTTAAGGTAAAATTTCTAGCTGTAAAAAACCTGTGAAAAATATATAATGTAAAATAGCAAGGCACAGTCAAGAATTAAGATAATTTGATTATGATTAAAGCATAAGTATGGAGAAAATGAAAAATTAGAAATGGCACTGGCTTTCTCACTATTCCTTAAATAAATAAGGCACACTCCAACTTTAGAGCCTTTACACATAAATTTATCATGGATGAGTGTGTAATATTTTATTATAAGCATTTACTAGCATAACTCTCTTCATTGCAAATAAACAGATACTTGAAGGCAAAGGTGATTTTTTTTGTTGATTGGAAAATCTGTAAAAGCTAAGAAACGAGTTACTTCTCTCTACCTTCTGTTTTTTGTTCTTTATCTGGGACACCTTGCAAAAAAGTGATATATAAATTAGGTCTTTAAACACAAATAGAAATTAACTAGAGAAAGGGTAAGGAATAGCAGAGATACAGTTTTATAGTTAAGAAATATAATTTTTTATTTTGCTTACATTTTAAATGCAAAGTGTAGATTTTTTAAGGATCACATTAACAGTTACTATAGAAAGTACACCTCTATCACTTTTTATCTCAATGAGCTATTAACGTGAAGGTTAATTATGAGAAAAATAGAAATTTGATGATAAAAGCACAGAAAATTTTAAATCAGCCTAGACAAGTAAAGAACATATAAAACTTAAATTTTGGGACTCTGAATTCTTGCTTGTTTCTGGAGAAAATAAGGTCATAAATGTCATTCCATTAGTTCGGTTGCCCTTGCTTTGAGTAATGAGTAATAATATGAGGAACACGTAGCACAAGTATCTCAGCACATAAGGACAATAGAAAGTATAGCTTAAGAGAATAGCATTACCTATTGACAGTAAATGTGAGCATTTAGCCACCATCCAATTATCTTTTAAGCTCTGCTTAAAAGAAAATTTAATTATGTCCACATGAACATAATAGCTTTTTCCCAAAAATCTGTACCGTTTGTTAGTGATATTAAATTAACCCAATCCAGGATTTCTCCAATTGGTTTTCTATCTAAGGGGGTAGTTGATATTTATATATTCTTAGACATATTATTAATGGCAAACAGCACCAGATCCTTGAGTTTTAGCTATGAAAGAATTCTTAACTAAAGGATTCTTTAGCTAAACAACACCTCGGTCCTTGAGTTTTAGCTAAGAAGGAATTCAGAGCCAAAACTCAAATATAAACAAAAGTTTAATTAGAATGTGAGCTGTGGAAGAAGTGAGTCAGCTGGGCTGCATGGGTCAGAAAACAAGTGACAGAGACAAAAATAAGGCCTAGGAGAAAGAAAGCAAAGGTACACACCTTGAGGAAACAAAGTGGGGAGACAGTTGCAGGCGAGAGAGAAAGAGAAAGTGAGAGAGAGAGAGAGAGCGTGCACAAGCGCACATGCTGGGGAAAGAAGGGGTAGGGAAAGGTGAAGGCATGCTCTAGAGAGAGTGCTGAGTCCTGTGTCTTGAGAGTTTTTAACTGGAGGTCTAAGGGAAGATCTCAATAGAAGATGCATCAGCTTAACAGGTGTGTCTCCTCAGGACTGTGGTCTCTACTGATTAGGTCATCGCCAGGGCAGGGCATCATTAGTCATTACAGCTGGTCCTTATGTCAGCCATGGCACGACCTTGCCTAGACTTACTGCTTTGCTGGGCGTGGTGCTGACACACAACTGAGGCCCAGATGTTACCTGTAGAGCTTGATGTTTATGGGAATGGTCATGAAAGGCGATGTATGGCAGTTGTATGAAGCTATTTTCCAGCCTCCTTGTTCCTCCTCTAAAGGGGCCTACCATATAACTAGCAACATGTGAAGGGAGGAAAGGTCAGCAATATGAAAGTTCAGGGTAGCTCAGTTGGTTAGAGTGTCATCCTGATGCACCAACATTGCGGGTTTGATCCCTGGTCAGGGCACATACCAAGAAGCAACCAATGAGTGCATAAATAAGTGGGATGACAAATAAATGTTTCTCTCTCTACCTCTCTCTGTCCCTCTCCCTCTCTAAAAATCAGTAAATAAAAAAAAAAAATCTTTAACCTCATGACCAGCAATACTCCAGGGGAGAAAATGTCTCCCTAGGGATGAAGTCCAGCTCAGTTTCGCTTATTGCTAGGTACTTGGGCCTTTCCACCGTGATGAACTTCCCTACCTGGCTTGTCATTTTATTCTGTTCATGTCTGTCTAATGGCTTACTATATCAATATGCCATATATTTCAGATAGATATGTATATGTCAATCATATATATACACATATATATATAATTGTAATAAGCTAGAAGCTGCTTACCCTACCTTCCCAGTTTACCTGACTGCCTCAATTTTTTTTTGTCTATGTTTCTATTGCTATTTGCAATCCAGCTAGACACTCTAGGTTAAGTAGGTAGTTCTTATACTATCAAGAATTCCTTTGCTAACTAACAGATGTCTAGTATAAACTCAAAGAATAGGACATAGGTCAGATCAGTTAGAAAAGGAAAAAGAGACTGCAGTGCTTCATTTGAATTGTAGATTTGAAAATGATCTTAGAAACTGGAGTTTTCCATGTATTTCGCAGTTCTTTGTAAAGGATGTTTGGTAGAGGTCAACAATATATATGGGCAATGCAGGGTTGTTGGAACTAAGATTATTCCCCTTAAGATTCCCTCTCACTCTGAGAGTCCCCTCCTGTTTAAGTCCTGTCTCATTTTATTTATTTATTTGTTTTATTTTTTATTGTTGTTCAAGTACAGTTGTCTCTATTTTCCTCCACCACTCTCCCCTGCCCCACCCACCTCCACCACCCACCTTCAATCCTACCCTACCTTGGCTTTATCCACGGATATTTTATACATGTTCCTTGACAACACTTCCACTTCTTTCTCAGTCCTATTTTAAATTCTCTAAGGCCTTACATTACAGTTTGAACATCAAACTCTTTTCTACTACAAATGGTCTGGCTCCTTCCTACCTCTCTGACCTTATCTCCAATCACTCAGCTCTTTGTTTAATATCTATTGGCCACATTGACCTTGATTCTGTACCTCAAATGTGTCAAACTCAGTTGCTGCTCATTTTTTCTAGAAGGTTCTTCTGCTGGATCTTCATATGATTGGCTTTCTATGATTTTTCAAGTCTGATCTTAAATGTCATCTCTCAGAGAAAACTTTGTGATGGCACAAGATAGAGTTGCACAGGCTGCCACACATTGCAGCACAAGCAACTGCTCTTAGACCATCAACTGAAATGCTGGTGACTCTAATAACACTGTAAAATTAAGCCATAAGTTTTGACCAGGTGCAACAACAACAACAAAATAGAAACTTCTTACCAT
This sequence comes from Pteronotus mesoamericanus, assembly GCF_021234165.1. Classification (NCBI taxonomy): domain Eukaryota; kingdom Metazoa; phylum Chordata; class Mammalia; order Chiroptera; family Mormoopidae; genus Pteronotus; species Pteronotus mesoamericanus. Next base: position 11,863,327 of record NW_026555310.1, read on the forward strand.
TCTTCTTGTTAGCTCTTTTTTATTTCTCCTTGCTCTCTTTGAGTTCACACTAAAGTATATTAGTTACAATTTCTGCATCAGTAAATGCCAATTAATTGGATTATATTCCCAATGTTCAATTGGGATGCTCAAGTCCAAAATCTAGGAGTCTTTCTCCATTCTTTCTTTTTTCTCACCTACCTATATACTCCATTAATAATTGATTTTAACCATTCCTCCAGGTTATATAATGAATGTATCATAGAGCAACCACTCTGATCAAAGCTACCATTTACTTCTTATAAGCCTTGGGCAAAAACCTACTAATTGGTCTCCCTCTTTCCACTCCCAGCTATATGCTAAATCATCCAGAGTGATCATTTAGAAGCAGGAATCAGTTTATATCACTTTCCCATTAAATACTCTCTAATGACTTTTTATTACTTTGAGTTTGAACATCCAACTCTTTCCATTACAAATGATCTGGCTACTCCCTACCTCTCTGACCTCATCTCAAACCACTCAGGTTTTTACTGGCCTTGGTTCTGTTCCTCATATATGCCAAATTCAGTCCCTGTTCCTTTTTTCTAAAAGGCTCTTTATTTTCCTGGTTCTTCATATGATTGTCCTTCTGTGAGTCCCCAAGTCTAATTTTCAATATCATCTCTCAGGGAAGATCTCTATGACAACACTCCTAAAACACAACCCCTAAAACAGATTCTCTATTATGAGAGGGGAACCAAGAGAACAGAATTTACTTATTGAAAAGTTGTGTATTTATTCTTACATGTGTAAACTTCAGTCACCTTCAAAGTACTCTCCATTTGATGCAGTACACCTACCAAGACATTTTTTCCACTGCTCAGTGTTTGAATTCATTGATTTTGATGCCTTTTAGTGTTTATGCTCTTTTTTGTTTATTTGTTTATTTCATCCCTTCTACATTGGCAAAATGTTTCTTTTTGAGGACTGCTTCATCAGAGCAAGATTGGGTGAATAGGGAGGGTGGGGCATGGGGGCCATGCCTTTTTTGGTCAAAAACCGCTGAACACTAAGGGTGGTGTGGGCAAGTACAACCTGTGGGCAAGTGAGCTCATAAATCACCCATCATGAAATGGGAAAACACTTTGAAAGAGTCTTCCAAAAAATTCACTGAAGCTAAACAGCATCTCACAACAATTCAGGTGGGGCACTGATACAGATGGGTTCCTAGAAAACTCACCTTGTTGGGGAAGGCTGTACTACAAGGGGCCCGCCCTCCAAAAGGTAATTCCATTGTTTTTTGGGGGGTCCCCATTCATATATCTCAATGTATATTTCCATTCATAGCACTTTACTGTAGGGAACAATATTTAGTATTTAAATGTTTACTTATATGTCTTTTTTCTCTCCCTGTTGAATATATGCTGCATGAGTACAAAGAGCTGGTCTTATTCACTGCTATCTCCCCAGTGCTAGAACAGTGCATAGCACATGGCACCTGCTCAACAAATATTTCAGAATAAATAAAAAGTTATGATGCATGTCTACTTTTTAAAAATACCCATGGCAGTAGAATAATCAATGGACACTGTTGGTGGGCTCTCGCACAGTCACAGACCGACAGCTCCCTCTGGATGCACTGCCCTGTAGAGCTGTCCCTCTGGACTCTCCAGAGCAGGCTGCTCGGTTTTGCTGCTTAGGCAGTCAGTGGGCTCAAGAGAGTTAATAGTCCATTGATGTAGGCAGCCAAACCTAAGAAAAACTTTCTGATGCTTATATATATATATTTTTAAAAACTGGTGTTTTGTTCACTAATAGTGTTAATTTATTAATTCCTTTAAATACTTGAAACAACCTCATAATTTTTGCTTATGTACCAACGTTCCCCCGCCACACACACTAAATGTCTCTGAATTTAGAGTAAGCATGAGATTTACTTTTGGGAAAGGAAGAAAAAAGAGCTAAAGATCTCCTCAATTTAAGCATAACTTGACCAGATTGAGCAGCAGGACCATAGGATTGAGTTCAGAGATGTTAACTCTAATTTGTTTCTATTGTATATTTATGAAAAACATTTCTTGACACATACTCTTATTCATAGAAAGATGGTATTCTAGAAAAATAAAATAATATTGCTTTGCTACAAAGACCTGCGTATTTTCAGAAGAATATAAACCTGCAGAATGAGAGAGTTATCTTCCTGGGACCGTGTGTATGGGGCCTTTGCCATGCATTTTCTAATACAGTTTCAATTTCTGGGTTTTTTTTTTTAGATTATTGTGGTAAAATGGATATAACATAAAATTTAACACCTTAAGCATGTTTTAAGTGCGCAGTTCACTGGTATTGAGTACTTCACATTGTTTTGTAGCCATAGCCACTGTTCATCCCCAGAACTCTTTGAATCTTAGAAATAGAAACTTTATATCCATTAAACAATAGCTCCCTATTCTCACTCTCCCTTGCACCCAGTAACCACCATTCAACTTTCTGTCTCTGAGTCTGACTATTCTAGCACCTCACAAAGTGGAATCACATACAATTTGGCTTGTTTTTCTGAGCATAATGATGTCAAGTTTCACCCATATTGTAGCAAGAGACAGAGTTTCTTTTTTTAAAATTTTTTCTTAATTACAGTTCATATACAATAGTATATTAGTTTCAGGTGTACAATGTAGTGATTAGACATTTATATACCTTATGGAGTGATCACCGTGATAAGTCTAGTATCCATCTGGAACCATACATACTTATCACAATATTGATGACTGTTTCCTGATGCTGTACTTTACATCCCCATGACTATTTTTATAACTAGCAATTTGTACTTCTTAATCCCTTTTACCTTTTTTACCCATCTCCCAACTCCCTTCCCATCTGGGTCTATCCCCAAGTAATTCTTAAATAGAATACTTAAATATCCACAATCTGTGGGAAAAAAATATCAAATCAAATCTTGAAGACATTTTTAGTAGGTGTGTTTCATAACTGTATCAATTCTGTTTCTGTACGACATGCATTGTGGGACTAAGCAAATAAAAACATTGATAATATTGTTGGGAGTTAAGGTTCTTAATGTGAAAGGAGGAAATGCAAACATGGAATGGGAAAAAGGCAAAGAATAAGCTTGTGGTATAGCATCAAAATTAGACATATCATTATAAATTGATGATTTCTGTCTGTTGATCCTAGAAGCAATGACACCTCTGCAGCAATCTAGGATGAGATGTGGCAAACAGAAAACAAGGACTTAAATATAGGAGAGAAACATAGGAGATTCCCAGGGTCAGCCAGCAGAAAGATGAGGAAGCCCACCGTGTGCTTTTCTGAGGTAGTACTAAGTCCTGCTCAAAGTGAGGCAACAGAGGAATCCAGAAAGAATACCCTTCCAAAAAAAAGATATTATATACATGTAACAAAAATATATCCTATAAATACAATATATATAAATATATCAAAAGTATATAAAAAGTGTTTATTGCAAGAGAAAAAAATGTTATTCAGCTAAGGAAATAGCACCACAGAACACAAATTTACACTGTGTGATAATTTTGGATAAATAGTTTTAAAATGATGAAAAAGTGAGGGAGAAAACTATTAGAATTTAATCTTCATCTTTTGATCTTTAAATGTTTTGAAAACGATATCCAGACAACAAATGGTTGGTAGAATAAGCATACAATTTATGATTGTGGAGATAAAAACCAGAAAAAGTTATCAAAAGAGCTAAAAGTGTCTCAAAGAAAAATGTTTGGGAGTGAAGAAAGGGTCAAGCAGGGAACCTTTGCTTATGGTTGGTAATATAATGTGTTAAAAGGTTGCATTCCCATTAAGACGTGTTTCTGAAATGGCAAAATATTTGAGGAGTTAGGTTAGACTATCACAGAATAATCTCGTGGTCTCATTTAAGAAATACTTTCCTGGAATGATCCTCTAGGTGTTTCCTTTGTCTTTTTTCTCTTATGCTCAAGTTTTTGTCTGCTAGCCCATTTCCTTTGTTAGGACTTAATCACTGTGGACCAAGAAGCAAATTTATTACTTTGTCCTCTCTTCTTATCCTAGCTAAATAAACACACAGGATGGGAAATTTGTTGGAGATATTTAGTGCTAATAACTATAATGTAAAAGGTATATAAAGTCATAGCACAATCCACTTTTGCATTTATTTGCAAAGACTAAACAAATATAATTTTAGAAATGTAGGTCTCATAAAGTATATTATTTATGTAGCCTTCCAAGGCAAAAAATACAAAGATACACATTTCTTGCTCAAAAAAATGATTAATATAAAGAAATCAAGAAAAGAGAAATCAAGACTCAGAGATTTTCAGGCAGGAAGGAGAGGTCAGGGGACTGAATCTATCACCTATTGACTTGCAACCTCACGTCACTTGCTGTGAAGCAACCTCAGGAGCTCCCTGGGTGAAATCTGAAACTGACCCCCCAGACACGGAGAGCAAGGAGAGATGCAAGAAAGAGGCAGGTCATTCCAGACTGGTAGGTGATAGTTTTACTAAGCAAAGAAATGTATATGCAAAACTAATTTTGGGCAGCCAGAGGATGAGTAGATCTCGACCTGTACTTGACATGATCTTAAAAATTTATACAAAAGGCCTTAACTGGGTTTAGTCACATGTTGAGTCCCATGGCCTCAACAACACAGTACTCTCTCAAAAATATGCCCTTGAAACCAGACTGCTGCTGTGGAACAGTGGACCAAAGGTACATTCCAAGGGTGGGGGGGATGAGGAGCCTCCAATTGCCCGGATCCAACTAGAAAATCAACTGGCAGTCATTTCTTCTCAGTGACCTCCTCCAACCTTACCTTATAGTCACAATATTAGAAACTCAAATCTATAAGTATCAAAGTATAATTATAATTTGAAAAGGCATCTTCAATTTTATAATTATTTTTATTTGTTTTAATCATAATATTCCACTTACTTTGAAAAATTAATTCAACACTTTATGTTCCTCAGAAATATATCTGGGCAATACATTTTTTAAAGCTGGAGAAAAAACTGTTATAAAATGCCTGACAGTGAGCAACAAAAGGTATCTGAATCAGAAGCATCATATAATAGCAACTAAAGTAGCAGAACTCAGTAGCTTTAAACATTGAGAATTATCTGAAATTGCTGAAAGATAGTGTCAATGTGTAGGCAACCATCAGAAGAATAAAACAAGATGTATACTGTTCAAATCTTTAGTAGAGCCTTCCAGGAAAAGAAGATAGAAAAAATAAATTCATAGCTCATTCAATATTATGCTTAAGCTTGTCTTCTCTTCTCTTGGACTTACTTTGAGGCTTTGTTAAATAGTTAAGCTAAAAATTTCAAAGCTAATAAAATATAGCAAAGCCAAACAACTTGACAGAAAGGAACAATGAGTTCTCAGATTCAACCAGTCTGTGGAATATCCTCTATATGCCAGGTTCGTTTGGAAGCAGGATTTCATCACGGATCTTTAAGATGGGCATGATTATCCTCATTTCTACAAATGAGGAGACTGAAACTCAGAGAAAGCAAATAGTTTTTCCAAGGTCATAAATCTAATGAATGTCAGTGTTGTGGTTCTAATCCAGATATTTGGACTCCAATTCCACCATTCTCTCAATTACTAGATGTCACTTTCCTACAGCTTACCTAAGTTCAATGTTGCTCAAGTCCAGCAAGTCAACCATCACTTTTACTTTCTTCCTTTGTTGTGCTAACTTTTCTGCTCACATTTTATTTGCAAAGAATCAAATCAACACAATAACACGTGCATTGTGCCTTATATTGATAAGTAGGATGTCTTCACTTATAAGATGAAGTAGCACAAATTTGTATTCTATCAAGCCTCAGCATCAGTATCAATACAAAGTGAAAAAGGAGGGCAACTCTAGCTGCCTCTAAATTTTCCTTACATTCCAGGAGCAGTGTCAAGTGAAATTTTGCAGCTTAAACTAAAAAAAAAATTGTTCATTCAATCTAGTAAGTAAGCACACACTTACAAATATTTCTATTATTTTTAACTATTCCCAATTGTAGCTAAGAAATTTGTCATTTTATTCTAACAATCCCAGTTACATAAATTTTGTGTTGTTTTCCAAACTACGAGAACACAAGACAGATATCCATATCCCTCTTAAAATGTGAAAAAAAAACTGTTGAATTGTCAATACATCAGAGTTTCTCTAAGAAAACTCCAGGTTTCTGTGCAGCCATTGGTAATACTGCTGCTTTAAGAAAGTCACCCATTCTCCCTGCCATTCATATAATAACCATCCTAAATAGAAGATTAAGATATTTGGACAAAACAGTTGCTTGAAGAATTGCAGTTGAGTTTTTCTGCTGAGGACATTAATTTTCAATTCTACTGAGGAATCTAGACCAAAAAAGTATACTCATATACCATTCGTTTATGATACTGGAAAATTCAAAACCCCAAAATTTTCCACAGCCTAAGAGGAAAGGTACATTGACTCACAGCCAAGTAATTGTATATAATACCTAAGACTAATGGTAGTGAGGTAGTCCTGTTTTATTAATGCTCTTCCACTTTTACACTAAAGTGCTCACATTTTCAGAAAATGCATGTGTCTCCCAAGTCACACATCTATTTACTCAACTGTAAGGCTAATGTAGATTATTATTTGTGTTTATGCACTAGGAAAAGCTTACAGACAAGGATAACTACATGAACATATGTAAAAACCATGCCATTATAATTTCATCCACTTTTGTAACTTCTTTAGTGTTGAAGAGTTGATTTTATCTCTTTTCCTAAGAAAAAGAGGCAAAGAAGCTAAACTGATAATTAACATTTCTCAGCCCTATTGTAATATTATTACAGCCCTATTACAATATTGTTCTCTTTTAAGTTTTCCTTTGTGTTCATAATTACCAAATAGGAGAGGCTATTATACAATTTCAGAGACCAAGTCCCAGTTTTTATGTAGTAAAAGATGCTACCATAATAAATTATATTTGAGAAATATATTCTAAAACACAGTCTATCCTAATTCCTAACATTTCTTACTAACCCTAGGACAAACTACCACTTTAACCCAACTACAGTCAATTCTGGCTTGATAACTACCCCTAGCTTCCTGCCTTGTCTTGGCTCAGTGTCCTCATTTTACCACTCAACAGAAGAATGATACTTCTATATTTTAAATAGATCATGTCATCATTATGTGTAAAAATTTCCTACTAACTTTCCCACTCCAGAAAGAATAAACTTTTTCCCATGTTCTGAAAGACCCTAAGTTACCTGGCCCAGCCTTGCTCTAGATGAATTTAAGGAGAGAGACACATGGTCAGACATAGGGTGTAGGCAATAAAATGTTCCCAGGAAACAGATCTGTGGAAGAAGGTTGTGATTTTGACAGTAAATTTGATTCTCTAAGACTAGAAAGAAAAAGGTATAGGCATGTAGGTTCAAAATATAAAATGAAAAGAAGTAAGAAGAAAGGGAATGTTTCCAAGCAGAGATCAAAAATTTTATATACATGTAACTGAAATTAAATTATATTGTGTGTTCGTTAAAGAAAAACTGGTTGTTTTATTTAAAAATGCCTTATCTTTGCATAATTTCAATATAACTATTCTTGGCCATGCCAAGCTGAAAGAAAAAATACTCTTATTCACCTTGAGTTCATTGGGAGAATTGACAAGAGAACCAGTGTCCCTTTTGCACTTATATTTTCTGTGGATTTGGTTTTTAATAAAAGCCTATCATAAATAAACAAATATTTTAAAAGTAAAGGAAAATATTCTACAAAACTATATATCTAAATATGGAAACTAAAATATTAGTTGAACAATTTTAAGAAACTTAAATATATTTTGAAAGTCCACAAGGGTCCATCTAGTACAAGGCATATTTCTGCATAGCATGAAAATGCTTTTCTTTAACTGCTTTGAACACATTTATCTAGTTTCTAGTTGAAAATTTCCAATGATAAGGGACTTTTTCATCTAAAGATTTCTTCCATTACAATTGTAATGAATAGAAAAGTCTTTATATTAAGTCAAATACCTCTTAATTTTCACTAATTGATTCTAAATTTGTCTTCTTGAATAATATAGAGTAAATCTAATTTCTCTTCTACCTAATGTTGTTCAATATATTTAAATACAGCAGACATTTCTCTTGTATATTCTCTCTTCTACAGTCTAAACATTGCTAGGCTCTACAATGCTTTCTCACATTAGATAGTTACCATTCCTTTACCATATCACTTTAATTTCCTTGGTGATACCATTACTTGAAGATGTCTCTATGAAAATGTTACATCACTTATTAAATATAATACTCCAGATGTAATATGGCCTCTGAAGATTAAAATCATTTTATTTTGTCTTTCTCAGTCTCAGAATAGCTATAATGGTCATGAGACATCTATAATAATTCCTGATCAATTAACACTTCCTGATTTCTTTTTCACATAACTTCCCTGAAGCCAAGTACCTCCTGCTCTATAATTTCTTTTTTTAAGTTAAACATTATTTATTTTTATTCAAATACAAAACTGCAATCTTCCTTAAATATAACATTCTTAGCTGTAGGCTTTTGGCCTGCTGAGTTCTTGGACAGTTTTCTGGAACCTTGAGTGTATTATCAATTATACGCATTACCCTTTCTTCCCAGTTTTGTGTGATTAGCAAATTTGGCAAGAGAGCTTGCTCACTCGGTTTTTGGTACAGTGTTAAATCTGTACAGTATACAGATATACCACTTAAGTTATATTTTACTGGAAAATATTTTTCAAAATCATCTATTTTTAAAATTCTCCTATCTGTATTTTCATTTAATATACATTAATCTTGGGATGCTTGCCAACAATATCTTGAGACATTTACATAAACATTGTGATGCAAGCGATATACAATGTATTTCATTTCCCTGATTTAGTGCAATCTATATATCCCAGCCCTCTTAAAAGAACATAGTTTACACTTGAGACTCTATTTTCTAGGTAAATAACACTTTTCATTCTAATTGTTCACAAACCAATTGTTGATAATTTTCTCTTCTTTTACTGGATGTCTTGATCCAACCCAATTCCGTTATTAGCCAAAGATAGTCCCTGTGTGTGTGTGCATGCCTGTGTAGGTGACAGAATTGTCTGAATCTATTTACCATTTTAAACATTATGCTTCAATCCTGAAAGCCTGAGTGTTCCTCTTGATTTAAGAACTACTTCAAAATCAATAATATAATTGAACTTGCATTCCTGTGTGTGAAAAGATAAAAAGATACCACAGAGTTCTTCAAGAGCTTGGACTGATGAAGTAGGAATTGAATGGCTCTGTGGAGCAAACGATCTTATAGCAAGTTTTTGATATCATACAGACCAATCAAAAATCTTTGCTAAGTAGAATCAATTTAATGACTTTCACAAATGTTTATGTGAAGTTTTTAGAAGCTTTCAAAATAAGGTTTTAGTTTTCCATAGGGGGAAAAAATATGATTTAAACTATAATAAAGGTATTTTTAGACTAGGAAACTCTTTATTCTATTGACATCACTTAATCCCACATTTAGTATACAGTTTAAACAAAAGAAGAGGAAGGTTTTTTCCTTTCCTGGAAAGTAGCAGTTTGGCAATGATAGATTAGTTCATACTGCTTAGAAATACATGCTTCAGATGTTTCTAAATTATAATTAATCTGATAATTGCTTAGCATTCTGTTTAAAATGGAGCTCACCTACACTAGTACCCACCATGCAGCAGGAGCAACATGCTTACGTGAAAGGAATCACCTGCACTTAGAGAAAAGTAGTGCCCTAAAGAGCTCGCCACCCTGCATGAGGACCAGCTGGCCTTAGAGAGTAAAGAGTCGATGCTGGGCCAGGGGATACTGAAGCAACAGCTAGAAGAGTAGTGAGCCTTGCACACAGGTGACAGTCATTGAGTTGGTGCCATCCCTTTTGGCAATCATCTTGTCCCTTACCACATCCTTCTTCAGCAGGCTTTACAGGCAGAGGTGGGAAGAGCCATTGCAGTTTCCACAGATTAGGAAATCGATTATGTGACCCTGAAGCCAAAACCAAACTCCCAGAGTAGAGCCTCCACAAGCAGGGCTTTTTGTCTCCTTCTGATCCCTGCTGTGTATGCACAGCTGACCTCAGTGCTTGGCACAGAGGATGTGCTGATAAGTGTTTATTGAATGTATCAGTTGGGAATAGCTTCATGATGACTCAACAAGGGAATAATCCTATTCCACATTTACAAGCTTCTGTATTTTTTCTACTCTAAGTTTTCATTTAAAAAAATAAATAATATTATTAAATTAGTAGCTGACATTTGTTGAGTGTTAGGTGCCAAATACTGTTCCAAATACTTTACATGAATTAACTCATTTGCTTAAATAAGTAAGCGTTCTCAGCTTTCCTTCTATTGCATATTTTCCAATCTAAATTTCACTCTTTGATATTGCTGTTTTGACCACAAAATGTCTTCCACTACAAAGAAATTCAATTTCTCCAATTTCACATTTAGGGCCTAACCCATGTACCTAAAAATGCAGGTCAGATGGCTCTTAGCTCTATCAACTGTCTTCCTTTATTGTGTCAATATTGCATGAGTCATAAAAATTCCAAAAGGGAGGTCAACCAGAACAGATTTTGTTAGGAAGTATGTTGTTTGCACATTTCAGGTTTTGAGTATATGACATGGCAATCCAAAAAGATCACACTTGCTACAGGGTGTATTCTAAACTTTTTAACAATTTGTGCAAGTCATGTCATGATCTGGTCAAATCATCCTCATACTCTGGCACTCCATCCTCTTGAAAATACCATGCTGTTTCATGCTCCCATGTTCCTTCAGCTATTGTACTGTTAATTGCACTCTAAACTGGAGTCCTTGACATTTTCCCCAGATCTTAGCATGAGGATGTGTGTTTGGGACTCATAAACCTTCATTACATAAATGAGGGAATAAGAAGGCTCCTTGTGGGATAAGGATGAACATTCTCTTTGACTCTTCTTGGCCAATACAGTGTACTGAATCAAGACAAAACAACTCCTTCAGCTCTGACATTGGTTTGTTTTTTCTTTTCTTTTCTTAAGGATACCCTCAAGGTATCTTTCAATTCCATCTCCCTGACACTCAACCCTCTGAAGGCTAGATTAGTCAAAATGTTCAACATAAAATAGGTTTAGAAAGAAAAGAAGTAATAGCAAACATGCTCCCAAGAACCCTTTGTGAATACTTCCTATATCTGCCACAGCCCAGATGCAGGGTGCTCTGCTTTCAGAGGAGTCCCGCAAACACTCTGCTCCAGTCACTAACCATATAATGCCACACAGAATGGGAAAGGGAAGATTTCTCTTTCTCACATTTCTAAACATTTTATTCATTATGTGATATATTTGCAAATACAAGAAATCTCAGAAAGAAACTTCAGTAAACAGTGAAACATCTGGGATCATTTTGGATTAATAACTCACATAAGCCTGATTCAACATTCTTAAAGGTCAAACTATTCTTAAAGGTCAAACTATTCTTCCTCATGCAAAATACGTAAATAACATCTGTCTGGGAAATTTCAAGAGCCAAATGTTACTATATCAAATTTTAACCAAACTCTTCATTTTCTTCCTTTGCCCTAACTTTACATTGTCCATACCACCAAACAGATTGACTGTCATAGCATAGCTCTGATCATGTCACTACCTGACTCACAAGTTTTTAGTAGAAGATTGTTATTATGAAATAATGTACAAGCATGTTCATGTGGTACTCAAAGGCCTCCAAAGTTCAAATCAAAGATGTTCTTATTTTCCCTGTCTTATAGCCACCTTTCATTTACACTTAATCTATTTTTCTAGACAAATTATTCCCCTTGCTATCCTAATTTTGCCTTTATCCAAAAATGGCTGTCCACTAAACTGCCTAGTCATCTGTTATTTTACTTTATTGTATGTATTATGTTAACATATTTAACAGTTCTGTGTGCATTCATGAATATATGTATGTATATAATGTTGATAAACTGTTAGCTTTAACTGTTAGCTTTTGCAGGCATGGTTTCCTGTTTATATCTTCCACAATCCAGAACATTACAAATAGTACAAACTCAATAAATGTGCATTGAATAAAAGAGTAACTGACTGTATTTCCTAATGGAACCCATCACTACTCTGATTAGACATGAAGATTTTCCAGTCTCACTGTTATCATCCAAACATCCGCTGTCTTACACAGAAAAAATAGAATGGTGATTACCAGAGGGAAAGGAGGTTGGGGGAGGTGGAGAAGGTTATGGTGTGGGGATAAATGATGTTGAAAGGAGCCTTGACCTGGGGTGGTAAACATACAATACAAGATGATGTGTTATAGAATTGCACATCTGACACCTATATAATTGTATTAACCAATGTCACCTCAATAAACTCAATTTAAAAAATCAGCTGTCTTTCCACTTGCCACTTGTTATCTGACTCTTACAAGTCAGATTGTAGAATCCGGCTTTACAAAAGAACTCTCTCTTGGAGAGTAGTACCATCTTCTGACATTGCATCCTGCCTCCACTGTTCTTTCAGCTGAGCATAGATATTCAAACCCTCAGAAAGGGAAATATTATTTTTACATATTTTCATAATTATATCAATATGAAACTATTACAAACTATACCAATAGTTTTAAAACATAGACTCTGGTAATTCACTTTCTAGTCCAGAAACATACAAATCACAGCAATTTTAGAAATGGCGCATAGAATGGACTCCACTATGGCAGTCATTTACTCCCTAAGGTCACAGCGATATATTTGCATATTTAAAAGTCAAGCTCATTCTTAGAGACTAACAAAGGAGTATTCATGAAAAAGAGAGCGTACATTCCACTCTCTTAAATTCCCAGAGAGGCTGAGGTTTTGTACTTTCATTTCCAAAACACAATTCATTACCTTAACATACATTTAGTGACCTCCTCTTAAATAGTACTGTCAGGACAACCTACCACTTTGCATGTTGCTTTTGAGATGGAAGCAGAATTGATCTTTTCATGGAGATAGTGTGTGTGTCATATATGTAATTGTGATTGGGTTTGGGTTGAAAAACTTTTTAAAGGGGCCTTATGGATATGCGAATGCAAAGACAATTCTATCCCAGAAAGGATTTCTGTATATTGAAGTTCTAAATGTTCTGCATAATATCCCCTGAGTTTCTATGTTTAGACTCTGCGTAGGGAGTTCCCCTAATGGGAAGGAACACAACCAGGTAGCAAGTCTGGGGCATAGGACAGTGAGGGCAGATCCCCAGAGGAAGGGTACAGCACAGGGATTCTAGAAACTATTATGTCCACTATCTAGGAAAAGGGGTCATGGTGGGATGTCCATGCCTCTCTTCCCTAGCCTACAGCGCAGGTTCTTCTGTTCTCAGGGCCTTTAAGTAAAACTTTGTAGAGCAGGACACTTTAAGGAATTATTGGACGGATGTGTTCTCACACTTAGGAGAGCTCCAAGGTCCTGGAGGAGTGATATGGACCCTGCGAGCAGTGACCTACGTTGAAACCCAAGAAGCAGCCTGGATTGAAGAAGTCAAGTGACATACAGGAGGCCTTGCAGAGCACGAAAATGTTCCTGAACATTACCAAGAAATTTGGGGGAGGGAAAGCTGGTAGAAGACACTATTTCTTGTAAATCAACCAAGAAAAGAAAATGTAATCTACTGATATTTAGATTTTTAAAGAGAGAGGTGAAAAAGAAGGCTATTGAATTTAGAAGACATGAAGTTCTTAAATGAGTCAGATATTAGCAGAATGATTCAGGAGTGTAAGAATTCATAGTCAGTAATATTTTATTAATAATGTTTATTTTCAGGAGCTTCTCATTACTCAGAGAAATTCAGCTTGGCTTCCAGGACCAAACCATAGATATTAATACTGTATCCAGTATATTTTTTTCACTACTGTTTGACAGAAGCAGCAAATCAATGGAAAGCATACATAATCAGCAAATAACCCCAAATCAGATCTCTAAACATCTTCTCTAAAGATGCTTGCTTCCTGCATTGGAAAAGCAACACCCCATAATTAACTGCAAAAGGCAATATATAAGAAGTAGAAATACAAAGAGTCAAGTAGAAAAGGGAAAAAATAAACGCGGTCAAATATAACGTAGACTATAATGAATACTGTAGAAAATATATACAGATCGTTCCATATTATAGTTTTAAAATTGGACCACAGGTAAATAGAAATCATTTTTAATAATAGAGGGCATTTATGTTTTATTTTTATATTTAAGTAACTAGATACTTTATATATACTAACTTTACTGAGTAATCAAAACTTTTTTTTAACATCTTAAGGTAATTATTTTTTAAAAGATTATTTTATTTATTTATTTTTAGACAGAGGGGAGGGGACGTAGAAAGAGAGGGAGAGAAACATGAGTGTATGGTTGCCTCTTGCGCACCCCCTACTGGGGACCTGGCCCACAACCCAGGCAGGTGCCCTGACTGGGAATTGAACCAGTGACCCTTTGATTTGCAGGCCAGCACTCAATTCACTGAGCCACACCATCCAAGGCTTAAGGTAGCTCTCTTTAAATCAATATTCCATTTTGGGAGCACATCTTTACCTGCTACTCACCTAGAAGAAAAAAATACAGTGATACATATTCCATCTTTTACCTTCTAGTTCAATTGCTTTTTTACTAATATATAATCTGGGGAAAAATAAATGTTTCAATAACATCCTGTCTCATTCTTCACTGGTATCTTTACTATGTCTGGGAATCCCTTACACACACAAAGAATTTTTTTCCCCCCACACATTGAGAAGTTCTCCTCATGTCAAATGCCTAACTGCCTTATCGAATTTTTATTGCCTATGTAGTAGACATGTATTGCTTTTACTTATGCTACTTTCCTTCCTTCTCATTCTGTAATAAAATTCCTCTTCCCTTTGGGGAATTAGTTCTGTGTGGTCATATCAGCCTTGTGACTCCCCATGAAACATAGAAAAGGAAATAAGATCCAAGCCTGCTCAAAGTTCCTTCATGTTCTTGGACTGTGACTGGTTCAGGAACATGACTCAAGCAGGCCAAGCAGAATCTTCCCTGGAACATTTCATCTGCTGCTATCAGAAAAGACCTACCCTGTCGGAGTTGATAGGCTGGAGGGATATGAAGAAGGGCTGTGGCTAGCCATCTGACCTACTGAGGAGCTTGAGCCTATTCAGTAGATGAAGAGCAAGACAAAGTACTAATATCCCCATTTAGGCCCCTGGGTCTAGCTGTAACTAGAACAGTGCTTTCAGACTTCTTGGTATATAAATCGATATATTCCCTTTTGTGAGAAAGCTAATTGGATTTGAGTTTCTGTCATCTAGGTAAGACTGCTTACCTAGATTACCTGCTTTTGAATTTTGTCTTACGCTATGTTCTTCTTGTTCTCCTTGTTGGACCTACACTTGATAGCTGCTTGATTTCATGGGCTAGCTTGTCTCTAGAACCTGGCTCCAGCCCATAGTAGTTAATAACAGATCATGAAAAACTCCAGCTGTGCCTGAACAGATGACAGTATTCCTCACAAAACAAAATAACAGAAGCAAATTTCACTGAATTTCTGTTGACTCCTACATAAATAAAGTCTTATATTGTACCAATCTTAAACAAGTTACCAGGACATCTTAAGTTTTATTTTTTTCCTTTGCCTAAGACCTCTAATATTTATAGCTTATTGTTCATTCTAAAAATACCTCTTCACCAAACAAGCTGGATTAGGTAATCTTACTCTGATGCTTATTTATCCATTCAACAATATTTCTTGAAATTTAATCAAAGACAATGATTATTCTGGGCAACAGGGACATATCACAGAACAGGATGAGCTTCTTGCTTTCATAGAGTTTACAGTCTAGGGAGAAGAGCTAATAACAAAAAAATTTAAAAAGAATGATATGATAAAGCAGGTAGTGATAGGAATACTTGCTTTTCAGATGAAGGACACATGAGTGTGGTGATCTAAAAAAAAGTGAGCAAAAGAGCCGTGAGGCAGTGGGGAAGAGCATTTCATTTGAAAGAAACTATGTACAAAACCCCTGAAGCTGCCTTTTCTTTGAATAGAAACAAAGCCGATATGCCTGAAGCAGAATAAACAGTGAGGAGCAAGTGGAAAGAGGCAAGGTTAATAGGCTGACAAGAGGAGGGAGGCCTTTGTAGCCACTGCAAGAACTTTGGCTGTTACTCTGAGTGAGGTGGGAAGCCATTGGACAATGTTGGTCAGAAAGGCAACAGGACCTGACCTTACATTTTTTAAAAATCATTCTAGCTGCTGTATAATAAATAGACTGAATATTGGAACAAGTGCAGAAGTAGAAAGGGCTAGTTCATAGTTTAGTACTATAATGGAAACAAGATTATAATAGCTTGGACAGTAGTGTTGAGGGTAGAGTTGATGAGAACTAGGGAGAGCCTAGATAGATTTTGAACATAGATCAAGTAAGATTAGTTAATACATTGAATATGGTGGAAGAGAAAGGGAATGGTAATGTTTCTCTCTGAGCTATGGAATAATGAAGTTGCCATTTACTGAGATGGGGTGGCCTGAGATAGGATGGGACAGGGACATGGGAAATTCATATTTGGATTGAACATATTACACTTGAAATGCTTATTAGATATTCAAGTGGAAATGTCAAATAGCTATGAGTAAATGAGTCTGGAGCTCCACATAGACCTCTGGGTTACAGGTATAAATTTGAAACTGACAACATGTTGAAAGCCAGGAGTCTTGCTGAGATCACCTAGGAAGTGATGAAAAACATCCAAGTACTGAGGCAGGGAGCCTTCTAATTTAGAGTTAGGGCAGATGAGATGGAACCAGCAAAGGAGATTGTGAGAATATAGCTAATAAGGAAGGAGGATACTGAGTGGGGTGGGAGGAGGGGGAAGGGGAAAGAGAGAGAGAGATTCCAGAAGCCAAGTGAAGAAAGTGAGAATGAAGAAATGTTCAACTCTTTTAAATATTTCGTGAGAACAGAAAATTGACCATTGTACTTGGAAATGAAACTGGTCCCTGAGGACATTGACAAGAGCTGTTTCAGCGAATTAAAAGCCTGATTGGCATAAATTCAGGAAAAGATTAGAAGAGAGACATTGAGATAGCAAACATAGATAACATTTTCAAAAATCTTTTACTGGGAAGGGGATTGGGAAAAGGGACAGACATAAGAGAGGCACAGGTTAGAGATACTATACCACACTAGTATAATGTTGGGAAAGATCCAGTAAAAGAGGGGAAGTGATGATTCCATAAAGAGAAGACAGTGGCTGAATTAATGTATTCAAACTGGCATGAAGAGTTGGGATCCAGTGTTCTAATGAAGAGATCGACTTTAGATAAGATGGTTCACGTGTTATCCATGGTAAGGGGGGAAAGGCAAATTTACCAGTGGGTTTGCAGGGATGATGCAAGGAGCATGTGGAATTTCTCCATCTGGTTTATTCTATTTTCTGTGGAGGAAGAAAGGACAGCCATTGAGATCTGAGAGGTGAAGGAGGTACTCATGGTTGGAGGAGACGAGTGAAGGTATAAAACAGGCATCTATGATAGCCGGAAAGTGCATGTACTTTCTAAGGAAACATGGTGGAGACGCTGGGCAGCATTGAGGGCCCACTGGAGAATTAACTCAGGACAGTGGAAGGAAAGGGGATAAGAGTTTGCAAGAGAATGGTTAAGACAATATATTCCAGCGGAGTCACTAGGTTCACGTTGTCCACAGTCTCCCAACTTTGCAGGCACCCCAGAGATATAGCATGAATGTAGAAAGGAGGAATCCCATTGGCTTAACCCTGGTTTGAAAGTATTTGGGGTGGCAGCAGGGTGGCCCAAACCAGAAAACATAACTGGGAATATGGTAAAAAGAGGGAAGAGTCAAATCCAGATAACTAGCCTAGGAGGAATGGATGTTGAGAGGATGTAAAAGACAGAGCAGTGATCTCAGATAAAAGAACATGAAACAGGAAGTCTGGTTAGAAACTAGACATGGAGCTCGTAAGGAATACATCTGGGCATAGGGAACAAAATCAAAGAGAGAAAAATAGGAAATGACTGAAATCCTAGGGTGCAAAGCCAGTTATATCTGGTCCAGGAATCCAGAAGTTAATTACAAAAATGAGTATTTCTCTACATTGACACTCTTCCCTCTCAGAAGCTTCACTATTATGGATCTTAAAGGAAGATTTCTATCCCTGACTCAAGATACAGTAACCATCACAGGATGATTTCTCCATCAGTACATTCTGCTTAATGGACATTGAAGGCTACTTGTATTGCCTCCCCTGATTCCTGCATCATAGATTCCACAGTTAAACACCCTGTACATGGTTTAGAGCCAAAACATTAAGGTCCCTTTGGAGATTCAAGCTTTGAATGGAAAATGAATGTCTCTACGACTTAAATTCACTTCACTGAACAATGATTAGTCATTTAAATGCAAGAAGATTAATCTTTATGACTTCCAAAGGATGAATTACGAGAGCATGGAAAATGCATTAGCTTAACAGTCAAAATGAACTTGAATTCTGTCTTCAGTTCACTTTAGTTAATTTTTCGCAGGTCTCAATTTCTTCATCTATATAAATAGGTAATAATATTTATCTAGAAAATTATTTTAAAGACTAAATCAGGTGACATATGAAAACACCTATCACAATGCCTGAAATATAGTTAGTCCTCAAAAAATAATTTTTCTTTACTTTCCTCTTTCCTTTTTTGTTTGTTCATTTCTCTAAAAGTTCCTCCCCCATTTCCTCCTTTTCTTCCTTTCCTTTTGCAGGCACTAAATCTCATAGTCAAGAGGTGCTAACTGGAAACACTTTATTCAAATATGTTATTATTTCTTTTCACCCTATCTATCAATAGTATGATAAAGGTCTAAATTCATGTACTTGAAGAATACATAACTCTGCTATTTGTAACAGAATCTCATTGCTTTAATCCTGACTTGTATCTGAAATTTTTTAATTTGCATTTATTTTATCATATTTCTGTCCTGAAATATAATATGACCTCCCAGGAAGTTCCCTCATTGACCTTGTTTTTGTGAATGTTATTCTGGTGTGCAGAAAGTAAGAACGCATTTTCTACAGTCTATCAGGCACTTTCTTTTAATGTGACAGAAGCTTTTTAGGTAGGTATGGTTATTTCACTTTGATATATTGCTTTATAAATGTAAGATCTTAGGCATCTGAAAATATCTGAAGTCTGGAAAAAAATAGTTGCCTTTAAGCAACTGCCATAAAAGTACATTAAGTCTCCTCTTCCTGTCTACATGATACATGTCAGTTTTGCTTGGACAAAAAAACTCTTGAATTCTTAACAACCACATCAGCTTTCTCATCCTCCTGTGGTATGGTTTAGTTATCTTCATTAAAAAATGTGGAATGAAAGATTCTAAGTGATTTGTGTCTTCTTCCAGGCAAGAGTAAAATACAACTTTGCCCTTTCACAAGCATTCCTGAAAAATGATGTGTTGCTATTTAACAGGATAAAAAATAAATAATATCTAAAATATAACATGTTATTTAAATAACACTTTATCAAGATTGTTATTTTAAACAATTTTTCTACCAAGAGTTGGTTTTTATAGCCACATTGATAAGGCATACTAATATTGAGAATATAAGAAAGAAGATGTATTGGGTAGAGAAATGGGCATTTGCTGCTCAATGGGTGTAATGTTTCAGTTACGCAGGATGAATAGGTTTTGGGGATCTGTCTGCTGTACTACACAGTGCCTATAGTTAACAGTATGGTGTTGTGCATTTTAAAATATGTTGAGGGTAAATCTCATGTTAATTTTTTTTGCCATGTAACACACCCACAACACAAAGAAATTTTGGGAGATGATAGATATGTTAGTACCTTCATTGTACTGATTCTATCGCAGATGTATGCATAAGTCCAAACTCATCAAAATGTATAAATTAAATATGTGCAAATTCCTGTATACTGGTTTTTGAAAAAGAAGATGGACTTTAAAAAGTCAAAGATCTGTACTCAGATCTTTATGAGAAACCATCGATTATTCAAATACATTATGAAATAACACAGTGGAAGGTTAATACAACATCAAGTAATGATAAATGATCTTTTATAATAGTTCTAAATATGTGTAGGTAATCTAAACTGCTATGGAGAAAAAGAAATTAAACTTTATTCTAGGGAACATGGTTTTAATATCAAATCAGAATTAGCATGAGAGAATAGGAGGTTAAAAACTACAGATTTTCAAAATAAGAGTGGAATAGACAGAATCATTGTAATCTTCCCAGAGATCTCTATTAAAGGGGTTCTGCTGTTGAAGGGAAGGAAAAGAAGGTGGTTGGAAAAGGCAGGAAATAAAAATGCCAGAAGAAAATTCCTCCTACTTTCTTTTGTGACAGAAATGGGAATAATTTGTAAGCTAGTAATGATGTGTCATTCCAAGAGTATAGACCTGCTCATTCAGGCGAACTGCCCTCCTATAGAAGCCATATGTCTGGCTTTAGATTTTGACTGTGGGCAAGAAACATTAGCTCTGTTCAGAGTATAGTCTTTAATGTCAGTCTTTTTAGAAGTTCATCCTTAGTGTTTCTTTGAATTGAAGTTTAAATTAGCCATTCATTCTTGGAATGATTAAAATATGTTTAATTATGTTAAAATACATTTTCTACCAAAAAAAAATAGTATTTTTCCTTTGGGAAAGACAGAATTAAATTAAAATTCCTTTTATAAATTCTAAGGCTCTTACCTGCTAAGAAACATCACTATTTTCTCCAGAAACACAGAAAGATCTTATATGCCATGTTGCCTCTAATTTAAATCAACAACATTAAAAACTGAAAGTTTATGCCAATTTTTCTATCTCCAAGCACACTGTTTAAGATAACTTTAAGCAAGGAAGAATAATTGCAGGATTTTACAAAAGGTTTTGACATTCTACTCCCTGAGAGGCAAACCTTGCCAAAAAGCCAAAGTTATTAAATTTGCTGAAGGCACATAAAATATTCATTTTTGAGGCCAACATGATGTGGATTTGTTTACCCCATCAATCCATCAGGGGATTAAAATGGACCAGAAGCCTGGTGGGAGAGAAGGGCTGACATCAGGAAGCCTGTCAGTGTCCATTCCCTGGAAGTCAGAGGAGGGAGCTTGGCAAGAGGGTTTCTTTCCCCCATGTGTTCTGTGCACAGCGTCTCCCTGGCTCTGCAGTCGTCTCTCAGACGTGGGAGACAGTTGACCACCACATTTGGTAGTCCATTAACTTTGGAGAAATAGGGGATTTATTCAGGTTTTGGGATGGGAGCTTAAAATATCAGTAGGTCATAGTAACACTTGGCCCCATTTGCATGTTCTTTGAAACCCAGGATTTAAAATTTGGGTTTTTATTTTTTGGAAACTTTTTCAACATAACTTTATTAAAAGTTTAGTGATTTCTTAGATATGATTACATATTTGAGATAAGTTTTATTGTTCAGCAAAACATGGCAAAGACCAAATAAATGCATAGTTAGCAAGTTTCACATAGTCTGAAATTGCTCAGGGAAGTAGCCATTTCTTTGTACATTTTTTTGCTTTTAAATTTATTGTAATTATGTTATGATTTAGCCCAAACTTAGTTTGAATTCCAACAAAATTTAAAGTTCTTCATTGATTATAACTTGTTTTTTTATAATCTGTGGTAGCTCAGTTCCCAAATTTAGTAGTGGTTGGCAGGATAGTTTGGGTTAGATATTGTCATTATGAAATCTAGCCTTTCTTCTCAGCCAAAAGAAACCATGATTTGTGTTCCATTCCTAGTACTTCTTTTTACTTTTCATATTGCTCCTAAATATATTTGATTAAGTGTTACCAATGTTTAATAATTTCAGGGGCAAGACACTTGCCCAATGCAATGCCTGGCACAGATATCTCTTTTACTGGCCATTGGTAATCTTAAATATTTTTCTTTTATGGTCAGACCTATATAAATGCAAGTGTTTAAAGGTGTGTGTTTTAACCATCTGCTTCCTAGTATAAACACCCTACATACACCACACACATGCACACACACACTCAGATATATCTCTCTACATAGAGAACAGGTATTAGTCAGTATCCTTCCTTCCCTTTATGGCCATGACATATTTTGTGGGACAAGGTTTACTCTGACAAAGAAAAGGTTTGGGATAGAAATGAGAACATGAAAATTATGAAAGGGATAGGGAGGACTTTTTTCTTCCAAAAGGATATGTGATTGGTTTTCAGCCCATAGAGAGTTAAAAACCAAAGATTACATATCCCCACTTAAAGGGAAGTTGTGAGACAGTCAGCACAAAGAGATCTCTCTACCTTGGGGGCCTAGGTGGAAAAGTGAGGCCCATCAGCATTGGGACGCCCCCTCCCATGCTGAGCTCTTGTATCTCTGCAGAGAGCGGGGTGCTGTTCAGAAACCTGGGTGCTGAATGCTGATTCAGCAGCAGAGTCAGCATTCTTGGCATGGATATGGATGATGTTAAGATGGACAGCCCTGGCTCACTGAGGCTTTTTCAAAGGATTTTTAACTGTCAATATTCTTGAACAGAGGTTCGCTAACGTTTCCTATAAATGACCAGCTGGTAAATAGTTTTGCTTTTTCATGTCGCATGCTATCTCTCTCTTTTCTCTACCACCACCCTCCCCCTCCTTCTCCTCCTCCCCTCCATTTTTCTTTTTAAGTAAACCCTTAAAAATTTTTCAATACATTTTTAGATTGCAGGCTGTAAAAAAAGAGGCCATGATCAGATTTAACCAACAGTCTGTTGTTTCCTGCCTCCTGTCCTAAAAGGTAAGCAGAGAGTGGATAAAGGATCTGAAATGAGGGCACTGTTATTTGTCGAAATACTCTTGACTCTTATTACAAACAACTCCCAAATCCTGTGACTTCACACAATGATAAATTCCTTTGAGTCCCATTAAGGTCCAATGTGGAGGCTGACTGAGTGGAGCCAGGGGGCAGAGTATTGCACTGTCCCACATAGTCTTTCGGCTACTCTTTTATCAAATGACTGTCACCTGGGCCCCTGAGTCTTCCACTGAATGCTTTGCATCTGGCTAACAGAGAAGGAAAGAAAAAGAAGAGATCTTAAAGGAGGCTTTAGGGACTAGGCTTGTAAATATTGCACATTGTTGAACACAGTCTCATTGCTGCACCTGCATAAGGGGCTAAAAAATGTAATGTAGCGGTGTCTGTGGGAAGCGGAGGAGAACATGCATATGAGAAACTACCAGCAATCTCTGAGAAGCAGTGCCAAGTAGGCTGATAACAGTATGCAAGGTTCTGAAGGTTTGGGAGGTGGGAGTGAGGGGGAGAGGGAGGAAAAGGCACAGAAAGGTCTGATGTGAGGATAAATCACTACTTAAGAGCAATCTTTGGAGCTGGCTCTGTTTACATGTCATATGCAAGGAGGATAGCTAGGTAGATAGATGATAGATTGATAGTCAGATTAGATGTACATTGGAGTCAAATGTTAGAAAGCAGTATTTTCTGACCTGACAGTTTCCATCAGCAATCTTTTTGATGCAGAATGGGAGTTGGAGTCAGGCTGAGATAAACAATCTCTAATATTATTTTATTTTGTTCAGGGCATTAATGAAAGATTAATTATTTTCTACTATTTAAAGCACATTGTTTCTTCCATTAATTACCCTCTCCAGTGGCAAGGATATTTGTTTATAAGCCTTGTTTTTATGTCATTCTCACATGCATATTTCAATTTCATCTCATCCTCTAAGTCAAGAGGAAATGACTCTTGCTTGACATTGTTTATTTTGTGGGAAAGTGTATTTAAATAACTTTCATTAATATCACTGTGGGAAGTTCAGTAACTATAGCAGAAATTTACACACATAAAAATATAGTTAAAGTGGAAAATTTTATGTAAGCATTTGTTACTGGTAGCAGCTCATAAATCAGTATAATTATCTAGAATGCTACTAGTCCCAGGTTCTTCTGAAGAATATATATACACATATCAGGCAACACTTCTACCACATTATTTATTATCTTTATTCTGCATGATAAATCTTACTGCTCTTCATTTTCAAGTGTTCCAAATATCCTTCTAAACAAGAAAAAAAATCTCAGTAACTTCAGAAAATACTTTAAAGTTAGTCCTTATTTTCTATAGGCCATTGTAACCATTTCAATTGCAGATTTATCAAGAGAATCCTCATTGTTGTATTTGTAATAGGATCAATAATGAAAAGTTTCCCTAAATTGATTTCTAGATCAAGTCCTATTAAATTAAATTCTCAGCAGGTTTGTGTAGGTGTCTATGTGGAAGTTAATAAATAGACTCTAAAATTTCTATGAAATGCAAAAGAAGTTTAAAAAAAACACAAAGAAATCTTGAAGAATATGGGTAGAGGATTTACAATTCCAGATATCATTTACTATAAAGTTACATAGTAAGGACCAATGAAATGGAACAGAGAATTCATAGGCACACATATGTAGCTAACAATCAATCTAACACATGACAAAAATGTCACCAGCAATTGGTAGCGAAATGATTTTTTTTCAACAAATAGTGGTGAGTCAATTGGATATCCAAATGAAAAAACAAATATTACCTCTCATTTTACATAATATACAATAATTAATTCATAGACCTAATTGTGACACATAAATTAAAAATTTTAGAAGAAAAGATAGATCAGTAATTTTATTACCTGAGATACACAAAGATTTCTAAACAGAACCTAAAACATAAACCAAAAAAGGAAAGATGAATAAACAGTCCTTCATTAAATTAGGAAGTTCTATCATTAAAAGATACTATAGGACAATTATATGCCAAGAAATTTGAAAACCTGGGTAAAATGGACAAGTTTATAGAAAAATATAACCTTCCAACACTGAATGAAGAAGAAGCAGAAAGCCTAAAGAGACCAATAACAGATGGTGAAATTGAAACCGTAGTCAAAAAGTTCCTGGCACACAAAAGCCCTGGACCAGATGATTTCACAGGAGAATTTTACAAAACATTTAAGGAAGAGTTAACCCCTGTCCTTCTCAGGCTATTCCGAAAAATCCAAGAAGAGGGAAGACTCCTATACTCTTTTTACGAGGCCAGCATCATCCTTATCCCAAAACCAGATAAAGACACAAGAAAGAAAGAAAATTACAGGTCAATATCACTGAAGAACATAGATGTTAAAATCTTCAACAAAACATTGGCAAAGTACATCCAGCGATACATTAAAAAGATCATCCACTATGATCAAGTGGGATTCATCCCAGGGATGCAGGGATGGTTCAATATTCACAAATTAATAAATGTAATACACCACATAAACAAAAGGAAAGACAAAAACCAAATGATCATATGAATAGATGTGGAAAAAGCATTTGATAACGTACAGCACCTATTTATGATAAAAACACTCAGTGGGAATAAAGGGAGTATACCTCAACATAATAAAGACCATATGTGAAAACCCTACAGACAACATCATACTCAATGGGGAAAAACCAAAAGCTTTCCCACTAAGATTGGGAACAACACAAGGATATCTGTTTTCACCACTCCTATTCAACATGGTATTGGAAGTCCTAGCCACAGCAATCAGACAAGAAAAATAAATAAAAGGCATCCAAATTGGAAAGGAGGAAATAAAACTATCATTGTTTGTAGATGACATGATAGTATACATAGAAAATCCCATAGACTCCACCAAAAAACTACTTGACCTAATAAATGAATTTGGCAAAACAGCAGGACACAAAGTCAATATTCAGAAATAGAAGGCATTTTTTGTACACCAACAATGAAATATCAGAATCAAAAATCAGGGAAAAAATCCCATTTGCTATAACAATGAGAAAAATAAAGTTCCTAGGAATAAACTGAACCAAGTAGGTAGAAGACCTGTACTCAGAAAACGACACAACACTGAGAAAGAAACCGAGGAAGACACAAACAAATGGAAGTATATGCCATGTTCATGGATTGGAAAAATTAACATCATCAAAATGTCCATACTACCCAAAGCAATTTATAGATTCAACACAATCCCCATTAAAATACCAATGATGTATTTCACAGACAGAGAACAAACATTCAAAAAATTTGCATGGAACTATAAAGGACTGAATAGCCACAGCAATTTTGAGAAAGAAGAACAAAGTAGGAGGGATCACAATATTTGACATCAAACTATATTACAAGGCCTCTGTAATCAAAACAGTCTGGTATTGGCATAATAACAGACAAATAGATCAATGGAACAGAATAGAGTGCCCAGAAATAAACCCATGTCTCTATGTTCAATTAATATTTGACAAAGGGGACAGAATCATAAAATGGAGTAAAATTAGCCTTTTCAACAAATGGTGTTGGGAGAACTGGACAGCTACGTGCAAAAAATTGAAATTTGTTCACCAACTGATGACATACACAAAAATAAACTTGAGATAGATAAAAGACTTAAATATAAGTTATAACACCATAAAAGTTCTAGAGGAAAACATAGGCAGGGAACTCTCAGATATTCCATGCAGTAATATTTTTACAGATATGTCCTAAAGCAAGGGACATAAAGGAAAAAATAAACAAATGAGACTTCATCAAAATAAGAAACTTCTGCATGGCTAAAGAAAACATCAGCAAAATGAAAAGGGAACCAACTCTGTGGGAAAATATATTTGCCAATGATACCTTGGGCAGGGGTTTGATCTCCAGAATATATAAAGAACTCATATGACTCCACTCCAGGAAGACAAACAATCCAATTAAAAAATGGGCAAAGGACCTGAACAGACACTTCTCCAAGGAGGACATAAAAAGGGCCCAGAGACATATGAAAGGATGCTCAGCATCACTAGCCATCAGAGAAATGCAAATTAAAATTACAGTGAGATACCGCTTCACACCTGTCAGAATGGCCATCATAAATAAATCAACAAACAACAGGTGCTGGCAAGGTTGTGGAGAAAAGGGAACCCTAGTACACTGTTGGTGGGAATGCAGACTGGTGCAACCACTGTGGAAAACAGTTTGGAATTTCCTCAAAAATCTAAAAGTGCAACTGCCTTTTGACCCAGCAATTCCACTGCTGAGATTATACCTTAAGAATCCCCAAATACCAATTCAAAAGAACCTATGCACCCCAATGTTCATAGCAGCACAATTTACAATAGCCAAGTGCTAGAAGCAACCTAAGTGCCCATCAGTAAATGAGTGGGTCAAAAACCAATGGTACATTTACACAATGGAATACTACACAGCAGAAAGAAAGAGCTACTATCCTTCACAACAGCATGGATGGAACTGGAGAGCATTATGCTAAGTGAAATAAGCCAGGCAGTGAAAGACAAATACCATATGATCTCACCTGTAAGTGGAACCTAATAAACAAAACAGACAAGCAAGGAAAATATAACCAGTAACATTGAAAGAAAAAAGAAACCAACAGTGGCATGAGGGAAGGAGGGAGGGAGGTAATGGGGAAAGGAAGGGGAAGGGTCAAATCAAGGAACTTATATAAAGGACCCATGGACAAAGCCAAAGTGGGGAAGAATTGAGGGAGGGAGGTGGAGGTGGATAGGGCAAGGGAAAGTGGTGGTGAGAAAACGGAGACAAATGTATTTGAACAATAAAAATAAAAATAAATTTAAAAAAGATACTATAGGAGAGTGAATAGTGAAGTAACATATTGGAAGGTGATATTTGGATTACATATAGCTGTAAACTCTCAGGTAGGAGCTGAGGCTGCAGTCCACAGGCAGAATTTCTTCCTCAAGGAAACTTCAGTTTTGAAAAGGTGTTAAGGACTTGTCAAGAATGGATAAGACCCACCCAGGTTATGGAGGGTAATCTCCATTACTTAAAGTGAACTGATTGTAAATGTTAAACATTTCTAAAAAGTACATTCACAGCAACATCTCAACTGGTAGTTGATTCAAAACTGGATGTGACAGTTTAGCCAGGTTGACACATGAAGCTAATCATCACAGAAGAAGGAGCTTACCACCTGGAAAACTGTTTGACAGTATCAACAAAAGTTGATCATACCTATATTCAACAATTCCATTCATTGGATGCAGCAATTCCATTCATTGGAATATAGCCAACAGATGTAAGTACTTATAGCCACAAAAAGTAAACACTAGAATGTCCAAAACAAGGTAATTACCGAAAACCTGGTAACCAAAACCTAGAAACATCTCAAGTGTCCGCCAGCAGTATCAAGCTAATTAACTTCATTTAATTGTATAGTATACAAATACTAAAAAGAACAAACTACATACTACTATATATAATGAACATATAGTATGAATGAATTTTTCACGTACAATATTGATAGAAAGGTCAAAAACAGCAAAACTAAAGATAAATATCATAAAATTGGTGGGTATGAGGGAGTTCTATTGATTTGGGAGCATAAAAGAGCCATTGGGGGTGATGATAACATTTTGCATCTTGATAGGATTAGTGGTTTCACAGATGTATGCATATTTACATTAAGCTAAAAACATAATTTGTGTACTTCATTGTACATAAATATAACAAAATTAAAAAAGAAAATAATAGTTCTTGGTTTTGCCTTTAATTTTATAACTTTATATAGAGTAGTTATATTTAAATCTTTATATTTCATTTGTTTCACCAGATCTTGATTTTAATTTATCCCCTGTTTGTTGGGAGCCCTCTCAAGTAGTTTTCCTGGTAAGAGTATGTTTTAGCAAAACATGTTCTGATATGTTGCATAGGTATATATTTTTCTTGGATTCATACAAAGACGGAAACAAGTTGTGTCATAACCTGTTCAGCAATGCTCACTAGTAAGGCCTTCCCAGGCCAGTACCAACATCCATCATGTTGATCAATTTCTATGCCAGATTAGATATTAAATAAATTATCTTGTTTGTTTAGTTTTTTAGATTTCACATCTATGTGAAATCATAGTATTTGTCCTTCTCCATGTTTATCTATGTTGTGCCAAATAGCAACATTTCATGTTTTTTATAGCTGAGTAAATGCCATTGTATTATCTATAAGTACCACGTCTTCTTTATTCATTCATCTGTGGATGGATACCTAGATTGCAGCATTGTTTACAATAGCCAAGATAGGAAAGCAACCCAAATACATTGTTTAAATAGCTTCTTAAGGTCGTTTTTAAATTTTTTTACTTTTTTTCTTTTGAAATGTAAATTTTGATAGGTCTCTTTTTTTGTTTGTTTTTTACATTACTGTTACCTAGAATTTGGTGAGCACATTCATGCCAACAAATATAGATTCTCCTTTAGCTAAGAAAAATTCCCTATGAAGTAATTGCTAATTATGTCCAGTTTCCTTTGGAATGCATGTATTTCTTAGATTGGATTTCTACGTTTCTCTTCTTAGTTGTCATTTTTCCTTAATTTTCAACTATGTCTCTCCTCTGTATTATGAAGAAATACATATCACTGACTTGATATTTGCAAGTTTATCATGATCTCTTATTCAATATTGATTTTTTTATTGCTCTTGACATTTCTGTAAATATTGTTTTTACTTCTGCCATTTCCTTTTGCATCCTTGCTTTCACATCTCATCTCTAAAATTCTATTTTTTATATCTGCTGCAATTGATGTCCTCTAACAATTTCTAATGTTCCATTTACAATGGAACACGTTCACAATAATATCTACCTCTTAGTCATCAGCATGTATAATATTTCTATGAATTATTTTGTCTTTACTAATTTGGAATAGGCAAGCATCAACATAGGCTTAGCATTTTCAAAAAGACAAGGTGGAATATCTTTGTATCATTTATTGTCTACTTGGTTGCTGGTAGCTTTTCTGTCCAAACGGAAAGAAAGCTTCATGGGATCCATTTGTGATGCCTAACCATAATCCAGTGTGGTTGTGTTGAGTCTAAGGTCATATCCTATACTTTTCTTGCCAAGATTTCAGACTAATTATCTGCATTTACTGTTCACAGTGTTATTTCTGGTTTTTATTCTTGCTTTTAGGAAAATCAAAAAGAAAAAACATTTCTTTAGGCAAGCAAAAATCTCAGAATGCATTGAGCCTTTGTTCCGCTTTCCTGGCATGTGGCCCATGGGGAGTTATGGTCTCTGAATGATGTATAAAGATAAACTCAGATCAAACACTGTTAAGTTGGAGGAAACATAACCCAATATAGATATGTTTTTTAAAAGGATTGCTTTAAGGTGCAGGGAGTTGGGTGCTTACAAAAATCACTGAAAGAATGGATAAGTACACTTTATTCAGGGCTTTCAGGCATGACTTCCAGATCAATACCATTAAACTGACCCAGCAGGGTGCTCCAATTTTTACTGCCATTAGGAAGACAGAAAAATGAGGAAGCCACCTCTGAATCTGTGATCAAATAAGTAAGAAGCCAGCACCTCCACAGCTATCTCCTGAGAGCCCACAAGGTTAGTGACTAGAGAATAAAACGGTAAGTTGGATCACCAGTGCTCCTTGCATCTGCCTCCCTAAGCCATGCTCTGGAAAACAACTTGGCAACCTATTTTTCCCAGGGAAAATAAGGTCAGCAAACACAGCCAACTCCTCTGTTTACATTTTGTCAGTGACTGCTTTCACTACAACAGCAGAGTTGAGCAGTTTTGACAGAGTTTTTCTGTGACCGCTTAATCCACAAAATGCAATACATAAGCTACCTGATCCTTTTCAGAAAAATTAATGTCATCCTCTACTCTAGGAGGCTGTGGTTGGAATGTTGTTTTAGAAAAAGCCAACAAGTATACAATGATGCTAGTCAGAAACAACATCCAAACAAACAGGAAGACTTCTGCCTGCTGTATCACAGTTTCATCGAATACACAGAACCCAACTGTCATACTCAACCTCAGCTTCAAATTTTTAAAAATAGAGTTTGGTACTTTCCAACATCTGCAGTATAGGAAGCCACATTAGGAGAATGTGAGTACCACTTCACTATGTCCCTCAACCCAATCTTTTTGATAAGCAACATTTATACATACGTTTGCCCCTAACAACGAAAGTGGCAAACCAAAATAGCCACTGTCATACAGATATAAATGCATTCACCCTCCTCTCAAGAGGAGAGAATCAAAGTCTCATCAACCTCCACGTTCATCTTTGGATAATACACATTCCTTGTCTGTTCAGCTGAAATTACACCTTTAACATGTTGCCCTACTTTGTTCACTTCTCCTTCCTCCAGGCTGAAAAATGGACACAACGTTGGCTATTTTTGGCAAGATGGTCAGGGACAGCCTTCTAGGAGTGGGAGAGGAGACAATGAAAAGGACTCTTAACCCTGGCAATGGCTCAAACTACTGTCTAGTCTAAGACCACAACCCAGGCTAACATATGAAGGAATAAACTTTTAAGTCACGCTATTTTTAACTTACTACAGTAGTTTAGATTGTTCTCATATGTATAAGCCTATAAAGTTAATTACAAATTAAACATCAATGATATACCCTATCTAAAAGAATAAAAGAAAAAAGGAGAAGAATTAATTCATAGATAAACATATATACAAAATATAGACAGAAATTATGTATTTCCCTAAGTAGTCATTTCCACAAGTAGTCATGAGACCTATGCAATATCCTCCTGCTTTTAACTTAGCTGGTTAATATTGTCTGTTTAGTTTTATGGCTTACTCTTTTGGTCTATAGGTTGATCCAAGTCTTTATTCTGAGGTGTCTGGCTTGTTCATGGTCTTGTTGAGTATCATTTGGTCAATATAATCTAGTAACTTTTACCATTAGATAAGCCAGTTTAGAAGCCAACTCAGGGATCACTTGACTCCAGACATATTCATCTTTGTTGCCATGTAAAGCACTAGCCCTGCTTCCCTTTCGTAATTAGATAAATTACTAGAAAACTTAGTTATTCTGTTCCTACCCCATTTGATGTTGTTCTCTTTTGTATGGTTTTGCTTTTAAAAGAAAGGTCCAAATGCAATCATCATGAGGCATCATTCTTCCCTTCAATGACTGGAAGAATGCGTTGCCCCAAACCACCTCTGGTATATATTTCACAACTTCTTTGTGAGGGGAAAAAAACAAAACAAAACATTTCTCATCAAATTGCTTGGGCAACATTGCATACTTGCTTAATAAATTTTAATACACTTAAGATCAGTTCCGGAAAACCAGTCACTCCCACCCAACATTTCACTGTCATCTGACAGTCAGAAGTCTAATAATCACTAATCAGAATGCCTTTTCTTGATTATTTAACAACTCTTTTTTTTTCTATATGTCACTAGGAAGAGATAAGCCCTTGAACTGACCTGCTTAGGTCCTTTTCCTTAACAGCTATGAAATAAAATTTTGAAGTCCACATAATTAAGTTGTCAGAATAGGTTTTTAAAAAATGTCAGGGGTTTTCTGAATATGACATTGGTACTATAACTTGGAGTATGACTTTGATCCCTTCTCCCTACCATTCCTTAACTTTTACATTATAGGAATAAAAAAGGGCCATTTTTCCTATTTTAAGTATTTTTGTTTTGTTTTACTTCTTGTTTTGTTTTTGTGTCTCTGACATTAGCCCAATTCTAACAATAATTGCAAGTCATAGTTCATTGACTGTAGCTTTTTTTTTTCCTTAACAGTATTTAAAATAATGGTGCTCCTCACAATCAAGGCGAATTAGAGTATGAATCACTGCTTAAAATCATATAATGCATTCTCCAAAAGAACCTATTAACCTTTCAATGTACTATCTTCCAGGAAGTGCTGCAACTGAGTCTCCAATATGTTGTTTCATTATTCTGTAAGGATATTTTCTTTGGGGTAACAGTAGACATAGTACAACTAGGAAACGCCTCAGGCTTCAGCATAGTTTCCCTGTAAAAAGAAAATCAGTCCATTGCTGACAAACAACATTATGAGAAATCCTGAAATTGTGAATGAGATATTCAGCAAGCCTATGGGTAAATGTCTGTTCCAGGGAGAACAAATCACTGTGATGTGGTTCAAAGTAATCGACCTGCCCGCAGATGTTTTCTGGTACCTCTGGGTTATGCCTGCACATTACGAGCAACATCAGTGTTTGTTTTGGCAGGTAGGACATGTATCAGTACTGTTACCCCGATTAGCCATGGTGAAGGGAAGCCTGGACATAAATGACTCCTCACCTTCATGGACATTTTGTTCCCGAGCCCCTTGAGTGAGCACTGGACTAGCTGGGGCCAGAGACTGACATGGACATGCATGAGTCTTATTCATGTGCTTCTTTTTCAAGTTCTCACAGTTGTGACTCTATTAAATCTGTTGCTTTACAGAACATTACAGATGTCACAATTATAATAAGACCAACTGACCAAGCTGTAGTTAATTGATAGAGTGGCTGAGCATGTTTTGTGAAAGAAGAGAAATGCAAAACCTCTCAGTTTAGGAGACAAAGGAGACTGTTTCTCAGACATTGGAATCAGTCTAATGACACAAGGAAAAAGTATCCCTCTACAAGCTGAAGAGCTGCTTCAGTAAAGATATAGTAAATATAAATGACTCTATAGTGCAGCTGTCAAGATATTTTATAAGTTGTAATGCTCTGTTCTTGAGTTTCAAAGTTGGAGAGTTTGGGTCTTTTCATTTGTAAATCTCAAATGCAAACATGTCAGCCTCAGTATCTTCACTCTGAAATTAACAGCCTACATCACAATGGCTTTTAAAAAGTTGAACACAATACTTTAACCCAACCATAGTACACACCACATGCCTTATTACAAACTGTTTTGTTTTTCTCAGCAAGTTACAAAGTAGTTCAGAAGACATGTTTAAGGCTGTGTTACTAAGTGGTACTGATAAATGCCACACAACTTGTTGGGGCATAAGAACTTATTTCCAATTTGGTGACTCCACTACTCTGCATTAAATAGCAATTATGACATTATTAGGATTTCTCTTACTATGACTTAGTAAAAACCTCTTTTACTAATTTTAATTCTGTGGCAGTAAGATCCAAGTTTCTTTCATTGCATTATTAACTAATTGTCAAGGGGTTCAAAAACTAACACTGTTTTTTTGGTAGCATTTGGAGTAACTGAAAAGGAAAGAAGTCATGCTCTGTGTTGAAGGAATTGTAGCCAATAAGAAACAGACACAGAAAGATGTCACAAGAGCTAATCTATATTCTCCATCACAGTCACCATGGTCTGGGACGATCCTTCATGGAGGCCTTAGAGCCACTTCCCAGAACCATTCATTTCTTTTTTTGAACTGGTTTTACTTCCATTGTTTTGGTTTTTGCTGCATATCGCTCACAATAAATTCTTTGTCTTTTTCAGGTTGTCACTGTCCAATGAAATTCATGAATCTTAAATGTCTCCAAAAAAAAATTCACTACATAAAACGTGATTTTTCATATTCTATAACTGTATCACTTAGTAACATTCCAAACTTTACCATCACTTTATGACATCTATTCCATGGATTTTGTTAGTAACACAAAAATTATATTTCCTATTTCAAAGTTTGCAGGAATTTCTTTTTCTTAATAACAACTTTATTGAGATGAAAATTCATATAACATGCAATTCACTCCTTTAAAATGTAAAATTCATGATTTTAGTATACACATTATGTCTATTAAAGTAGCCATTTTATCCCTTAAGCTTTGCCTTCAGCAGGACACCATCCCAGGCCAAAAGTGATAATTTCAAAAACTACTGTGTCACTACATACCATGTGTTAGCAGTGTCCCACATACCAATGGTAAGTGGTTTCTTCCCACCTTTTAACAAGAACTTGATCAGATATCCAATTCTAGATTTCCACGCATGATAATCCATTGACTATAATCACTTCCTCCATATGGTGCTACATGTGATATTATACAGAATTCAGTTGTGGGAAACCAGAATGTCTACATTCTATGTACCTTAGCATAAAGGAATAAAACAGCTAACAGGAATTAGGTAGGTACTTATAAAATCACTTGATCTCTTTTATTGGGGTGAGAGGGGAGTCAGAATTTTTATCTTTAATTTTTCCTTCAACGATCACTTCTATTGCCATTATGCTGACGTTTGTCTTAAGAATAATCTTGATTCTTTTATTGGTTTTCTGCTCTCTATCCTTTACATCTATCCTCTCTGAGACTGTTATTTTAGCTCCTTGTTCTTTCCTTTGTATTCAGTGAGTGTTGTTCAAGTTGACCCTCAATATTTTCTTCAGGATCAATTTGGTACCTTAGCTCCTTGTAAAATACATTTTAATTCATTGATGGCAGTCTGTTTTATGTGTTTTGTTTTTATTTGTTGCTTTGCAAATCCTCTTTACATTTTTATACATTAGCTCATCTCCAGGAGTCAATTTATTTCACAGGGGCTATGTGTTCCTTTACGGTATCAGAATGCTAGAATGTGGCCATGTAGTAATTCATCTCCCAGAATCTGTTTTTCTTTACTCTTTAGGGTAATGTTTGTTTTCTTAGTGCTGCAGCATTTTCTCAAAAATCCATATTGAGGGGCTTTTTTTCTGTTGTGATTTTCAACAATAAATGAGGCTAAAGCTACAGAGACCCATTGGGTGCCAAAAACAGAATAAATGAATCATTGCTGGCCAAGAACATTATCTATTGGGGTAATATAATAACACTTTTTCAGTGGGTAAGCTACATGCCCAATAGTATGTATCTATGACATGTAGGGAATTTTCAGAATCAGTGAACTCAGATGTGCAAAAATTAAACTTTCTTTTGATTTCTCATTAACTGAACTAAATTTAACCTTCAAACCTCCATTTTGTTTTTACTGAATCTTAAATTACCAGTTCTCATTAAACTCAGCCTGTACTGCATTTAAAGAGAATTTTAATTCTGTTAATTTTTGAATATTTGCTCCCTCTTTCTTCTTTTCCCTTCTTCCCAGGGGAGAAGGGACTTACATAGGATTAAGTCTATAAAGAAAAGCTGATATCTATTCATGGCCATTTTCTTTCCTAGTTAACCTTCACCAAGATATGGCCTTTAATGATCAAAATGCTTCTCTCTGCCACCTGCTGCTAGCACCTGCGTTACTGCCTTGCTCCCTAAGTGCCAGGACAATATAGCTCAGCTCACATATTCTTCATCCTAGCTCCAAGGCATAGTCCCCTTTATCATTTTCAAGGACACAGAAGTCATTCAGATGCTCATCTACATGGCTGTGGGCTTATGAAGAGCAGGAGGGAAAAGGAATAATCTCTCTCTTCCTGGAAGTGCCCTGCATCCATTCTCACTCTATCATGACTGGGGTGCTCTGCATGAACTTTTCTCTTCTAAAAATCCAGATAAGAGGTAAGGCACAGGATATCCCTGCTCCCCAGTTGTTAAAACTACTGGAAATTTTCTAACAGACCCAACCCAGATTCTGACCTTGAAAGGGACAAAAGCAAGATATCTTTCCCAGATGCTCACATGGGAATATTCTTGCTCTCTTCTCCAAAATTTCAACCTTTTTCCCACAGACCAGAAAAGGCTTTTATCATCTATCTTCTGTGCCATTCAAGGAGAAGATGTGTACAGTGGAGAGAATCAGAAATCGCCTCCTTATCTACTCACTTTTTAGTCAAGAAAATTACATTTTCTTCCATCAAGTTTTGCCTCAAGATGACCAACGCTTCTACTTTTATTTTAATGTAGATACCTTGGAAAATCAAACTATTTTTTTCTTATATTTTGATACCATTTTTCCTAGTATGTTGTTTCTTAAGAATTCATTCAAAAAGTATTTTCCTAGAGTTTTTAGTGTTTTTCCTGTTCAGAGACAATTGAAAGGTATTTAAGATAACAAGAACCACTTTTTTTCAATGGATAGGTTGGTAGGTGAATAAATAGAACACTAGTGTGAAAATTTAGGAGAAATAGTTCCAACCTTAGTCCAAATGGTAACCACTATATTTTCCTCACTCCAAATCACCTCAAATTAAAAATTAATGGACTTTTCTAAAGTTCCTGGAAATAGATGATCTACTAGGCAGTAGATCAGGTGCTGGTCTTAATCTGAGTCTTCACGGGATTCTCAACTGGAAGTGTGGATCTAAGGAGTCTGCATTAGACACTGCTTATTGTTTTTAGCTCTATAAATTTTTAATAGCAATTTTTCTAAAAGTAATTTGTTTGCTGATAAGTTAAAATTGTGGTAACAAAACAACAGTGCAGCCAGTCTGAAATAAGCCTACTGAAGTAAGCTATTTTTTGGGGGGTGGGGATCAACTCCAATGGTTCCTTTTGTGCTCTCTAAATGTTAATCATCTTACCCTGTCTCTGCACCTGGGAGTAAAAGAATTCAGCTTTTTGTGAGGAAGAATGCTTGCCGTGACCCAGTTCTCATCCTCCACTGCATCACTTTTTCTTCTGAAAGCACTGATTGAGTTCAAAAAGAACACTGCTTACAGAGAGATCGTCTACGATGTGAAGTGAATTAGAATTGGACCAGAGGTACAAGTGTAACTGGTGCTAAAAATAGCTCACACTTTAGAAAGTTGATTAACACAAAGAAAAAAGAAAGTTATTAAAATGTTTGATTAGAATGTCTGCAGTTAGAGACTCTATTCTTAACTTTTAAGGTATTATGTATGCAAAATGCAGAACAGTATAAATCTTACTAGGAACAGGGAAGTAAAGAGAGGGAGCCACAAATGATCTTTCAGAAGCAGCCACAGAAAGAGTTTGACAGGAGCAAGAAGTATCATTACTGCAGGTGGCTCAGTCCTATATGTCCATTCATTATCCTAACAATAGATTTTACAGCTCATGTTTCTGTGGAATGCCAGAAATATTTTTACAAGAATTTTTAAAACTCCATATTCTACATTTAAATTGTCATTATGTTCACTTTTATTATATACTTCTTGACCACATTAAAACAAAGTATCAATGTAATTCTAAGTATCAATTGACAATGAAATTTACCTCTAGAACAGCACAACCACCTATCCAGCTACCCAATGTAGTAACTTTAAAGCCCCCCCCCACAACCATTGATTCCTGGTTCTCTGTCCCTCCTTGAGCTCAATCACTACAACTTGTCCAATCTGCCTCTTCAATCACATGCAAATCACTCCACTTCTCCTTCCTCACCGTTACAGCCCTAGTCCAATCTACTAAAATCTCTCACCTAGACTGTTACAATAAGCTCCCTACACTTTCCCACAACTATTATGGTCTTCTCCATCTAACTAGACCACCTTCTTACATGACACACAAGAATAAATTAAAAATGGGTTAAAGACCTAAATATTAGGCCTGAAAACATAAAAATCCTAGAAGAAAACATAGGCAGCAAAATCTCGGACATTTCTTGTAGCAATATTGTATCTGATACATCTCCCCAGGCAAGGGAAACAAAAGAAAAAATAAACAAATGGGACTACATCAAACTAAAAAGTTTTTGCATAGCAAAGAAAATCACCAACAAAATGAAAAGACAGCCCATGGAATAGAACATGTTCACCAATGCATCTGATAAGAGGTTAATATCCAAAATTTATAAGGAACTTACAAAATTCAACATCAAAAGAAAAAAACAACAATCCAATTAAAAATCCAATTGGGCCAAGGATCAAAATAGACACTTTTCCGAAGGGGGCATACAGGTGGCCAAGAGACATATGAAAAGATGCTCAATGCTACTAATCATCAGAGAAATACAAATTAAAACCACAATAAGATATCATCTTACACCTGTCAGAATGGCTATCATCAACAAACAACAAATGCCAGTGAGGACGAAGAGAAATGGGAGCCCTTTTGCATGGCTGGTGGGAAGGCAGACCTGATGCAGCCACTGTGGAAGCAGTATGGAGAGACCTCAAAAAATTAAAACTGGATCTGCCTTTTGATTCCACAATCCCACTTCTGGCAATAAATCTGAAGAAACCCCAAACATTAATTTGAATAATCATTTTATTTCTCGTCTTAAAAGTTTTTGGTGATTATTTCTTACTGCTGGGTGAAGTCCAGTACCCTCAGTAGGCTTTAGGCACCTTCACAAACCACACCCTGTTAAACTGCTCTCTTCATCCGAGTGTTGTCCTACCCCTTACTCGCTGCTCTAGCATACTGGGCTTCTAGTGGTTCTTAAATAAATATATACCATCTTTTAACCAAGAGATTTTGACTATGCCCTTTCCTCTGCCTGTAGTGCTTGTTTGTTTACTTGTCTTGCTAACTTTTACTCATTCTTGGATTCATTCCCTAGGAAAGGTTTTATTAATATGTAAAAGACATGTTTTTCAAAATGTCTTCATAGCCTTCATCATACTATTAACTGTTTATCTAATGTCTCCTTACTCTGCTAGAATCTATTATAACAGGGACACGATCGGTATATTTCTTGGCATTCAGTATAGTGCATAACTAATTAAATAATAATTATTTACTAGATGAATGATATATTGAAGATATATATAGTCTATATGGGAAAAGTACAACCATTGTTGATATAATGAGAATGGTTTTCATGACATCAATATAACCTGGCAGCCAAGGAGAGTGGACTGGAATACACATACATGAACAATGGCAACTTCACAGTACTAGTCAGTGGGGGTGGTAGACACCAATGAGAGCATGTATACTGTGTGGCCATTGCGTTCAAAATAACTGAGTGAGTAGAGCAACAAATTTGCATCAAATTTTGCATTAACCTTGAGCATTCCTCCTCAGAAACTATTGGGATGATTGAGAAGGCTGCAGCTATGGGCAACTGGTGATTGGCAGCTTCATCACAACAACAGACCAGCTCATGCATCACCTTACATGCAGAGTTTTTTGGCAAAAACATCAAATTACCCAGGTTACTCAGCCCCTCTACAGCCCATATGTGGCACCCTGTGATTTCTGGCTTTTCCCAAAACTAAAATCACCTTGGAAAGGGAAGAAATTTCAGACTGTCGATGAGATTCCAGGAAATAAAACAGTGCAGCTGATTGGGAGAACTGTGTGAGGTCCCAAGGTGCTTACTTTGAAGAGGACAGAGACAGCATTTTCTGTGTACAGTGCTTCTTGTATCTTCTTCAATAAATGTCTATTTTTCATAGGATATGGCTGGCTACTTTCTGGACAGAACTCGTGTGTGTGCCCCTGCGTTTATGGTCTTTTAGAGTGAAATGAAGAAAAGCTTTCCAAAGGAGTTATATTTGAGATAGATCTTGAAAAATAGGTAGAACTTGTCAGACAGAAAGAGCTGGTGAATTATTCCCAGAACTGGGACTAGAATGAGCAAAACACTTACATAAATGAAGTGTTTGGGGAATGGTGAGTTTTCTGCAACTAGAATAGATGAGGAGGAGGAAAATGTTTGTAGTTACTGATGGTAAAGCTAATTCAGATTCCGATGTTAAAAGATGTGCCCTAGGCAGTTCAATTTTAACAGGGGAGCAAAATAATCATAATTATTAATAAAAGTACACAGGTGTTAGTACATTCCTATTGAGAATGCCTGATACAACGATATATATATTTTCTTATTTACTTAGTTAAATTGGTGTTAAGGTAATTAATTAAACTTCAAATAAAAAATGTTTATATCATAACAGTCATCTTATATATATTCTATGTTTATTCAAATAACTTTCTAGGAAATGAAAACCTATCACCTTTAATTCAATAAGTTTGCAAAGCAGAGATAAATTTTCTAATGACATCCCTTTAGGCAGTGTAATTTTCCCACTGATTCTACTAATTGGCAGTGTTTGAAATAAACAGATATAAATACCAAATGAAAAATCCATTAATGCTTTCAAAATATCTGACTCCTTTGAGACAAGGCAAAACCAACAGGGAATCCTGAAGATATCTGTTCCTGAGTAGTGTTGACCAAAAACTCCTTGAAAACTGCCCCCAACCAGAGAAACCTCTCCTGGTCCATCTTCTCAAATGGTTCCTTTGTACAAACAAACTAGGATTTTTGACCAT
The DNA here is from genome assembly GCF_021234165.1 of Pteronotus mesoamericanus. Taxonomy (NCBI): domain Eukaryota; kingdom Metazoa; phylum Chordata; class Mammalia; order Chiroptera; family Mormoopidae; genus Pteronotus; species Pteronotus mesoamericanus. The sequence continues at coordinate 11,904,161 of NW_026555310.1, forward strand.
TGATAAATTAATTTATTTAATAAATGGTTGAGATACTTTACTAAACAAGGAAGATATGGAGTTTACATGGTAGTCAAAGTGACAGAAAAAAAGAAAAAAAATTAACGATTGCAAATTGCAATAGTTTTGAAGAAAACAAGGGAACAAGCATGCAATGGAATATCAGAAAAGAACCTACCATGGGAAAAGTGATCAGAGAAGACCTCATGAGGATGTAGCATTGAAGCTGAGAGCTGAAGACAAAGAGCTAGTCGTGTCGAAATTTGGGATACGTGCATTCCAGACATAGAGAATAGCATGTGCAAAAGCATGAGATAGGACACAGCTTGGAACACTGAACACCTAGAGGATGTTAGACGTGCATAGTGGAGTGGGGAGAATACTAAAAGATGAAGGTAGACCTGTATGAGTTCTTTAGGCCATTGAAAGAATTTTATATTTCATTTTGAATTTAGTGAAAACACACTGGGAAGCTTTAAGCAAAAATAACAATTATAATAACATGGTACAATTTATATTTTAAGTATACTCACTGCTGGCTAACAATGTATTTTAAGAGAACAGACATGACAGTGAGGAAAGAAGGAGGCTAATACTGTGATAATAATAAGTGATAGTATCTTGTACTTTGTGATGACAATAGGCTATCAGGGGAATGAGTTTATTCAAGAAATCTTTTAGAAATAAAATCAGTTTGACTTACCCAGGTGCGTAAAGAAAAGGGAAGGTGTTTTGACATTAGCAATTGGCAAGAGAGTGATGATGCCATGCATTGAAATGAAGAAGAATAAAGGAGAACAATGATGGGGGGAAAATGCAGGATTTCTATTTGGGAGGCTATAACTTTTAGACTTCCTAGTGCAGAAACCATGTGGGCGGTTTGTGAAATTGCTGCTCAGAAGGAAGGTCTGAACTTGAAATATAAATTCAGGGGTGACCAGTATAAAGATGTTATATTAAGCCATGATAATTGAAAACATCATCTAGGAAATACAGAGAACAAAAGAAGACAAGACAAAGCAGGTTTATGGGAATCATGTCCTGTTAAATGGCTTTAACAATTGATTTCTTTCTAAAGTCCATACAGTATCATATTCATTTTCTTTCTGAAGTTCCCAGTTCTATACAAAACTCTGTCTCTGTTCCATCTTCCAGGTTACAGAATCTATCAGTAACCAATTCAGGTAAATTGGATATTTCATCAACAGGCCCTGGGTTCTGAATGCTTTTGCAGCCAGAATCTTGAATCTGAGCAACTTTCTACTCTGGCTTCTGAAACTTAATCTTCTCTAATAGATCAGGTGACCTAGGAACTTCAGTAAAGAAAATATCTCATGAAGAAGCTTTATCAAAAGTGAAAATTTACAGATTTTATTCTTAGAAGCTTGTTCATTTTGAAAAGAATTTGCTGGTAAAAAAAAAAAAATAACTGCATGAAACTAGTGATTTTTTTTACCTTTATTTGTATTGCTTCAATCATATCATTTCACTATGTTGGTATAGATCTATAAACATTCTCTGAAAATTAATATCTTAATTACTAGGAAAGCAAATGCAGTTTCTACATCTTAAAACTAGAATGACTTGAAAGAGGATAGAAAGAAAGCTTTTTGTTCTAAAGTCCACATACAAAACAATATTTTCTGAGTACACAATTTGCTGCAAAAAATGACTCCTCAAATCAATATTCTAAGAGTTCTAAAACATTAATTTGGCATTTTCAACTGGATAATCAATACTGTAAATTGTAAAGAAACTTTCTTGTTCTTGTCCTCCAAGAAGGTCCAGTTCAATAAGCAATAGAGATGAAACGGTCAAGTTTAAACTCACATTGAGTTTTCTTTCTGTAAAGTTTTACAGATTGTGATTTTAAATGAAAGAGCTGTTCTTTTCTGGAACTTTATTTCCTAGTTGAGATATAGGCACACCCAGTCTTAGCCTTCTTTCTTTTTGGAGTGAGTCTTATTCTTTGAAATGATCAAGCAATTTTAAGTAGATAATATTTTTTCCTTTTAAATTCTTTTGCCCAAATGAATATTAACAAGTTGTTTTCAAGTAAGTAAACAAATCTTTGCAGTTGAGAAAGGGTTGAAAGTCAAAATGACTAACATGCTACAAGAAAACTCATGGAAGTCTACCAAGGATTTTCTTTCTGGCTTTGGAACATGTTTGAATTCAAATACTGTTTTGTTTGCTCTTATAAAATTCAAAGCTTGTTTATTATTCTGGGAAAAAAACTTACAAATAACAAAATACTGTACTAACTTCCTTTAACCACAGTGTAAATGAATGGCATAGAAATGGGAAGCATGGAACAGAAAGGTGATGTTAGGTTACGGAAAACGTGTGCATGGAAGTTATGCTACCATGTAGGTCTGGATCCAAGGTGCATTTTTGCTGTGCACATCTGAGGGCATCTCAATTAATCTCTCTGATTCTAGGAATGCATCTGTTAAGTGGGAAAATAAAAGTTACATGTGGCTCTTGTGAGTGTTAAAGATAATGAATATAAAACATCTGGTATGTAATAGATCTTCCATAAATGGTTATAGACTGATGATTTCCTGGTTGGCATATGTAGGTAAAATGAGCTGATGATTACTCCAAAGACAGGGTTTTTTTTCCTTCTTTCAAAGGCAGTCTTTTCATGATTGTGTTTTGTGCTGCAACATAGGAAAGATTTACTACCAACTCACTTTGAACCAGTAAGACATGACCCAATTTCCTAAAGCCAGATGGCAAAGCCACTTCCGCTGGGGCAGATGGGCCTATTGACTTTCAGTCTCATGAAAACATCAAGCTTGGAAGATACTCTGGGATTCAGTTAATGAACAAGAAGATAGAGGAATGCCTTAGATATTGGCCTGGGTATCAGGGAAGCAAAAACTACCAGAAAGACATGTGTAGTTTTAGACACTCACACAGTATTTGAGGCATGAAATAGAGTATTCAAAGGAAGCCAAGTTGCTTTCATTGGCACTTGGGATATTCAAGAAGCGTCATCAACTAACCTTCTTTGTGTGAGATCGCAGCAGTGCTTCTGAGAGCCAGATGTGCTTGCCTTGAAAGGAAATGAAAAAAACTGGACACATTCATATTCACTAGTTAGGTTATATCAAAGCTAATTTATAGAGGCAGCTACTTGCTGGAGACACAATGGTAACAAATATTAAAGAGAAATATTACAGCAATGGAAAACATATCAGGAAAACATATCAGGAAACAAACAAATTTTATTGAAATAATAACAAACCCAAATTCAACTCTATGAATAGAAAAGTATCTACTTATCATATTGTGCATTTAAATTCCAAGAGATCCTTCACCTTTTTAAGAGTGTTGGCTATAAAATAGAAGACAGGTTTCAGTAAGTAAAAGAAAGAACTTTCCAAAAGTCAGATATCTCTATAAATAGAAATAATTCTTTAAAATAGAAATGAGTGTACCACCTCTAGAACTCAAAGGTATCTAACACAATATAGAGGGAATTAGAATAAGCTCCCTAAAAATGGCAAGACCGTATGACCTCATTGGTAAACCCAACCCTTGATTTGTCTCTCTTTACATACGTCACATTTCATAGCCTTGTCCCTTTTAAGGATAGCCTAAATAAATGAATAACAAGTATTATTTTCACTCTTTTTAAAACAGCAAATGAAGTGCATAGAGATAGGGTTAGAACCCAGGGCTGAATCCAACCATGCTTTTCCCACTACATCATGACTGTCTATTCTCGTTTATCACAAACTTAAAATCATTAAGATAATAGGCCTATTTATAAATCAGTCTTTTAGGCAAATTACTGCTAAGAAAGCATTAAATGAGAAGTTCAGAATAGGTTGCATCTATAGTGGATGCTGCTATTTGCCTACCCAATATATGGTATATTTTCCTGGAGCATCTTATACTATATAAACCTGAATTTTATTTAGGGCAGAAATAATTGCAGTCTTGTGTTCCTTGACAGTTAGGAGTGGCCAGGCCACCCCATTCAGCTCAAAGTTCTATAAATGGAAGTATATTTTGTTAGAATTTGGGGAAAGCTAAATTTTCTCCTTTAAAATAACTTTTACATTTTCATTGTGAAAACAATGCATATTAGCTGTAGAAAATAGAGATATGGACAAATAAAACTAAAAATATCTATCATTCAACATATGCAGATAATCTGTTAGTGTGTACAAATGTATACAGTCTTTTAAAATAATTTCATAAAAATAAAGGTACAAAGTGTATATACTTCTCAGTTATTGCTTTTTTCCACTTAATATATTTGCTATGGCCTAAAAGTTTGTTTCCCAAAATTCATATATTGAAATCCAAATTTTCAATGTGATAGTATTAGAAAGTGGGGCCTTTGAGAGATACTTAAATTCTGTTTTATTTCAGGAATTTTTTGTTATTCCATATAAATTTTAGGACTGGCTTGTAAATTTTAGCAAAAGGAGTCAGTTGGGAATTTGATAGACTTCACACTGTGTTTATAGATCAATGTGGGGAGGATTGATCCAGGAATATGAACTATCTCTTCATTTATTTAAATATCCTTTAATAACTTTCAAAAATATTTTGTTTCTTTCAGTGATGTTTTGTAGTTCAACTGTTATATTTATAAAAGTAGTGTCGAGTTCTCAAGGAAATTTAATAAAATTTAATTAGTAAGTTAGACAGCTTGTTTAAGAGAATTTATTGTGTTCAATTTAAGTTAACTCAAAGCTAATCCAGGAAAAATTAAAGGAAAATATTCTCATTTTACTAGATTTATAAATACCATAATGGGATTTTTAAGTAAAACTTGAAGGTATAAGAATTAGTAGGCGATTTTATTTTTAACTTTCATATATTGAAAATGTATTTAAATTATGATAACAGTAAATAGTCCTTTCTATGAACAAAACCACAGCTTGTATTACTTTTTTTAAATAACATTGATCCCCTAATCAAAACATTTGCTTTTTAGACTTGTCTTTTGATAGTTTAACATCTTTATGCGTAATACCATCTATTGGTAAATAAAGGGAGTTAAGGCATATATGTCCACATAGAAATATTAAGATGGAGACAATATTGGCAAAGAGGAATTATAAGACTAAACAACAAATGGAAAACTGTACCCTGTGTAGCTCTATGATATTCTCCACTCTATCATAATTCCTTATTCATGTCTTGATGTTAAAAATATTCCTAGGGGCAGGCTTCTCTGTGAGAACTATTCCTTTCATATTAGAGATGTTTCTGGAAAAACTACTTTATCAATTTAACATCTGTGGAGATGATATGCTATTCGTGGTGTGCTTAGGATGAGGCAGATGATGATCAGATGTTAAGAAATGGTAATAATGTGCTCAAAGGGAAGCAATTATGTTAAATACAATGTGGGATTATAGGAAATTCTAAGCTATTATTTTAAGTATGAATTCAGTTTGAACTTAAAAATAGGGTGTACTAAGGAAGTATGCAGATAAAAACTTTTCGAGTATCAGACTATTCGGGGAAATGTAATGTATACCAAATGTTTGTGCTGTGTAAGGCACCTGATCAAATGTGTATTCCTTTTGTGGATTAGAAGAGTAAATTATACCAGTTCTCAGTGCTACTGTAAGTCCTCCAGGAAGAAATCCCCGAGGTAAATTTGAATGATAATTGTCTCCATTTCACCATTTTCCTGCTGACCTTCCCCAGCTACGAAATCCATAAGCATTTCCAAAACCCCAAGTTAAAATAAGTCATTTAAATTAATTATTGGACTTTCTCATATATTCAGTGTTTCCTTTTCTGGATGGTATGTACATCTATTGTTCAGTGATAACAAATTTTAAACTTCAGGGAAAATAGGGTTATGTTTGTGATTATTTGCTTAGTACACAATAGTTAAAGTTAAATAAATAAAATATCTTACAAATTAACTTTAATAAACAATTTACTAAATATACACATATATTCATATATATTTTATATATATTATATATAAACTTAATGGATAATCTTTCTACAATGGTAACATTTGACAAATTTGACAAAGCACTTTGCCAACTACAACCATGATGTTTCCCGATTTTAATTTGGAAATATAATTATGTGTAATTTCCAAGCAAAATTGATTATTTTAACAACGGTACATTTCTTTTCCTGACCTGGAATAGAAGGAGACAGTGGTATGGGGGCAGGGTAGTATTAAGGATGGGAGTGGAGACTCTACTCTCATAGAAATAATCATGCTGTATTAAAATTATTCTTTTACTTCCTTCCCTACAATCAGTCCTAGTACACTATTCGCCTTTGAATTTCTGCCACACAGCAGATAATTGGCAAATATAGTATCCTCTCGATAACTGTAGAATAAAAATAAAATGAAATTCTAGTACTTTCTCTATCATAAAAGCAAAATTGTGTGGCTTTTGGTAAATCACATAATCTTTCCTCACCTGTAAATTATCAGAAAATTTGACAAGAGTGTTCCCTGAGGTCCCTTTCAGCCTAAGAATTCTATAAATGCAAGTTCATATGTACTCAAATTCCATGCCCTACTGCAGATATTTTCATGGTGTTATTATTGTTTCACAAAGATTTTAACTTCTTTTTATCAGATTATGCCATGGAAAACAGATTAGATCAGCAGTCTAGCTCTGAAACTAATTTGCTTTGTAATATCAGCAAGACCGTTATATGTCTATGCCTCAGGAGTGATCGTCTGCATGATATGGTCGGTAATGCCTGCCACTTTCTCCAATGTAATAACATTTTGTTGAAAAGCTCTTTGATGACTAGCAAAGAACACTATTACGGGCAGTTGAAAATTCATAGTATAAAATATCTTCTTAGGGACTTCTCTAAATATTCATGGCTGAATAATCAAAATGGTTTTGAAATAAAAATAGGACATAAAAGAGACATAAAAACAAGCTTTATTTGATGTTTTGATATAAGAAATTTTAATGAAATTATTGTTAGTGACATACTGTTGGGCTATCCAGAGAAACTCACAATTACATAAAACCATATGTAATTTATAATAAAAACTCCATTATTGATTCTAAAGTTTAAAAATTGCTGAATTAAGTCACATAGTACTACTAATAAAAAATATTCCCAAATTCATAGAAATTTGGTCTACTCAGGCTGTCCCTAATCTGGTACCCACCCCCTTCTTAATTCTCCTCTTTCTTTACATTAAACGTGTTTCTTAAATGCAAGTACTTGGGTACTGTACACAGTAATCAAATCAGTGACCATGTTGGACCTTGAGACACATCCACTGCTGAATGCAGGAGAGCCCTGGTTGTTGGAGGAGTTACATGTTTAAGGATCACTAGAGCAAAGGACACTTATTAAGCAAAAACAAGAGACTTCTTTGTTTACATTTATGTACTGTACTCTTTTTAAAAATATTTCATTTATTTATTTTTACAGAGAGGGGAAGGGAGGGAGAGAGGGAGAGAGGGAGAGAGGGAGAGAAACATTAATGTGTGGTTGCCTCTTGTGCGCGCCCCCAACTGGCGACTTGGCCTTGCCTGTAATCCAGACATGTGTCCTGAATGATAATCAAACTAGCAACCTTTTGGTTTGCAGACCAGCACTCAACCCACTGAGCCACACCAGCAAGGGCTATGTACTGTACTCTTTTAAAAGTTACCAATAAGCTAAACAAAAACAAAGAAGTAAAGAAATAATTTACATAGCATGCTGGTGGATAGAGTGGCTCTATAATCAACCATTTGAAATGCAATTCTGCCACTTTCCTGTGAAATGACCTTAAGCAAGCTACTTAATCTCACTTCTTCTCAGTTTTCCCATCTGTAAAATGGAAGTAATAACAGTATTTACCTCATTGAGTTCTGGTGAGGATTATGTGAGCTAATAGGTATATCCCTAGAACAGTGCCTGTTTCATACTAAGAGTTAAATGAAAGTTATTGTTTATTGACACTATTATTGGTTAAAAGGAGACTGCTATGAACTGAATGTTTGTGTCCCATCAAAACTCATACATTGAAACCCTAATCCCAATGTGATAATATTTGGAGGTGGAGCCTTTGGGAAGTTATTAAATTTAAATGAAGTCATGAGAGTGGAACCCTATTGATGGGATTAGTTATAAGAAGAAGAAGACAGTAGGGGGCTCTCTCTACCATATGAAGATATAGCAAATAGGTAGCTGTCTGCAAACCAGGAAAGTGTGTCCTTCTAGACAGTAAATCTGCTGGCATCTTGATATTGGACTTCTTAGCCTCTGCAATTGTGAAAAATAACTGTCTATAGTTTAAGCCACCTAGTCTATGATATTTTATTACAGATTTCCTAAGATAGAGATTACTAAAAGTAGGAACAGGAAATAATATGAAATGTTAAAACAAATAAGGATAAAAAAATGAATTAGATGTGACTGTCGTGAGCATATGTTTGTGGTATAATCTTTCCTATAAGTCAGCTGGACAACTGCTTGGCTAGCTGCTGGCTGAGCAGCCTGGCACCAAAAAGGAGACAAGAGTCACACACAGTAACTATGCTACTCACTCAGCTTTTATTGAGTGCAGGTTCACTCAAAGTAGAACATCAACATACAGTAATATACTACTCACACTCTAACAATCTAAGAGAATTATAACATACACACACACACACACACACACACACACACACACACACACAGCGATCAATGGGGGATAACAAACCTGAGTTCCATAGTCTCGGTGTGCAAGTCCGGAAGACAGCACAGTGGGCAAGGGAGTTGTCAGCATTTTGTATCTCCAGAGCCACATGGGCCGCAGGGCAGGTGAAGTCCTTGGTCCAGCAGGGTAGAGCTCCAACAGCCAACGCCAAGGGAGGTCAGCATGGATTAGAGCAGCACTCTAGTGTGTGGAGCTCAGCTGTCTCAGCAATGGACTGGAATCTGTCTCAGTTATTCCTTGAAAGTGGTGTGCTCTACCCTTCTGGGTCTTTTTGATAAGTGTCTTGGTACCCCTGATGCCATGTATGGAATTTCCCCAGGAGTCTATCTATGGGTGGTTCTGCTCTGCAGACATGACTGTTCTGATCATGTGGGCAGATATCTTGGGTGTTTTTCCTAGCCAGATCTGTCTGCTCTGACTTAGGTAGTTTCCCTCTTGAACCAAAGTGTCATGGCTGACTGGCAGCCATCTTGGTTGACATGAGTCACTCCACTTCATTCTGTATACTTTATGCTATCTTGATCAGATCAATGCCATTCTATTGGTCCTGCTCTCAAATGATTAGCACAACTGAACCTAGTGAAAATTGCTAATATATAAAAAATAGATATTTCTGCTTTGGAGACACATGTGTAAACTGGATTTTGGGTCTTCTACAGTAATAGATCTTTTAATAAAGGAGATTAATTCTAATGATATTTTAATGTCTGACATTTTGTTTCCAAAAGAAAAAATAATATAGTGGCAAAGAGTTCAGACTAGGATAAGAGAGATAGTCTGAAGGTTATAGTTTTCAGAAGAAAGCACTTATTTTTCTTTTGTCATGGAAGTTTAAAAACTTTGTCACATCTTTAATGCTGAGCCTAAAAATTTTTCTAGAGAAGTACAGATTCATAATGGAAAAATATATGTTCACACAGCTGCAATAATTTTTAAACTATCTATTGTTTAATTAAGAGTTGTCCAACTCTTTACAGTCCCACTCTACTATAAATAACTTCTACACCTGGAGCCCAGCAGCTTAGTTTGAGGTTACATGACCAAAAAACAAAGTATCCAACTAAAATCATACAGAGAGAACAAGCCAAATCTAGCTTTGCTTTACAACTCCTTAAATGACCAGGAAATAGAATTCAGAGATCCTAGTTTGCCACAGTTTGCTCGGCGAGCTCTTTTTTAGACAGCATAGCTTTCTTCCATCAGCAAGAAGTAGGTGGCCATTACCAAAAAGCCATCACACCAAAAACTACAATAGGACACATCATAATAATTTTTAAGTTTTAAGCAACTCATTAAACTCATTTAGCTCTGAAAAGAAAAATAAGGAGAAATAAAGAGGAGGATGAAAGTGTTAAAAATTTATCATATTAAATATTCCTACCACCCTGTGTTCTCATATTTCCCTGGGGGTGCTTTTCTCAGATTAGGTGATTTTTAATAAAGCAAGTGACATCTTGTCAGTAAAAGTAATATTTTTATTAATATTTATATAATTTCCTGTGGAATCCTTTGTTCATTTTTAGAGATTTAATGACCTTTATTACTAATTCATTCCTTTCTCAGAGACTTCCTTTTATGAAAAAAATCAGTTTTCTCTAATGGATCGAATTAAAGTTATTTTTTAATCTCTTCAAGGGGATTTGACAAAATTATACATTTAAAAAAAGAATTAGCCTCAATTTTAGTATATGTTTAACCTTTTAAAATTTCAGCTTTTGCTGTATCTTAAATGTTTGTTTCTAATAGTAGGGCTTTAAACCAAATCTGTTAACTCTGTTGGAAGTTTCAAAGACTGAACAAAGGTAAAAGAATGTTAAAGAGTAATTGAAAGGTCAAATAAAATTGAGGTTATCCACAACTGAGCTATGAACTTTTTAAATAATCTGAGTCAGCTTTAGACTTTCTCACCATTCAATCCAAGTTGCTTCTAGATTATCAATTATCATACAATAACAGGCTCGGCAGACACATATGTATATACAGGATGGGGCAAAAGTAGGTTTACAGTTGTTTGTATGGAAAATAAATAATTAATAAGTAATAATTCAAAAAAGAAACTTTATTTTGTATACTCATAACTGTACAACCTACTTTGACTACACCTTATATAGTAACTGTCTGGTACTATGTATCCATGAGTGACTCCCCAATCAATCATAAATCTTGTTGGGAATATCTGTATTTGTTATGTTTAATGCTGAGTAAGGATCATGCACACTTAATATGTAAAAACAAATTTTTGGTTGGTTTCTTTTTTTGCAATTTAGATTTAATAAGTCATATTTATTATATGAGGTCTCTCCAGGAAATGTCCAACCATTGTTAAGATAAAGAGAACAGTTTGCATGACATTGATGTAACATGGCAGTCAAGGAGACTGGACTGGAATGCACATGCATGAACAATGACAACTTCACCATGCTTAGTCAGTGGTGGCAGTAGATGCCATTGAGTGAGCATGTGTACTGTGAGGCTGTCACATTCAAAATGACTGGGCAAATAGAGCAATGAATCTGCATCAAATTTTGTGTAAGCTTGTACATTCCTCCATGGGAACTATTTGGATGATTCAGAAGGCTGCAGCTATGAGCCACTGGTGATTGGCAGCTTCATCACAACATACCAGCTCACACATCACCTTTCTTGCAGTTTTTTGGTGAAACATCAAATCACCCAGGTGACTCAGTCCCCTATAGCCCAAATTTGGTGCCCTGGGATTTCTGGTTTTTCCCAAAACTAAAATCATCTTTGAAAAGGAAGAGATTTCAGACTGTGATGAGATTGAAGAAAAACACAGTGGGGCAGCTTATGGAGACTGGGAGAACTTTGTGGGGTCCCAAAGTGCCTAGGCTTTGAAGGTGACTGAGGCATCATTGTCCTGCATACAATGTTTCTTGTATCTTGTGTCTTCTTCAATAAATGTCTCTATGTTTGATGGTACATGGCTGGATACTTTATGGACATGCCTTGTATGTTTTGTATTATTCTGTGAGGAGGGAGATGGGGAAATTGATATTTTGAAGTTTTTTTAATTACCAATATTGTATTAATAACTATTGTCATAAATATTGGTTCTTAATGTAAATATTTAGAGAAATAGAGATCAAGTCCATTCCAGTGATAAGATTAGCAGAGACATTTAGGATGTAAAGACACATAGTAGAGACTCAGAGTTTCCTCCTCCCTCACAAGCCACTTTTTTCTCTGCTTGTTGGGGTACTCCAGGGATCCAGCCTCAGTACACTTCAAGCAACACTCAATCTGTAAGTGATCTTGTCCAGTACCCTGGTTCCAAAGATTATCTATAGTTCATGGTGACTCCCTAATGTGCATTTCCAGTAGAAACTATCTCCTGAACTTCAGGCTCAGACACCCAGCTCTCTTTATGGCTTCTTCCACTTGGTTGATAAATAGGCATCTGTAAGTTAACATATGCAAAACTCTTCCTTCCAAAGTCCTCCTCTCCCAGTATTTTCTCACCTGAGAGGCCACGTATCACCCAATTATTCAGGATCAAAATTTTATTGTGTTTTCTCTGTCCTATCCTTGTCACATCTTATCTTTTGTCACAGCCCCAGCCAACATCATCATTTACCTACTTCACTTCAAAATTCAAATGATCATCCACCTTACTTTATTGTAGTCCTCACACTACAATCCACAATATAAGGATTACTAGTAATCCTTTTAAATCTGGTCATGTCAATCTCCTGCTGTTAACCTTTCTTTAGTTTTTCATAACACTTAGAAAAAAAATTTGTTGTCCTCCTTATTTCCTCCTCAAAGTCCTATATGATCTGATTTGCTCCCACTTTCCTCTCACTCACTTTTGTTGCTACTCTCAACACTTTGGGACATATAGTTAAGATGCAAAAGTCAATAACATTCCTATATACCAGCAATAAACAAGTGGTACTCGAAGTTAAAAATGCAATTCCATTTATATTATCACAACTCAAAATAAAATGCTTAGGTATAAATCTAGCCAAATATATGTACAAGATCTCTATGAGGATAACTATAAAATTCTTATAAAAATTCAAAGAATAATTAAATAAATGGAGAGATATTCCATGTTCATGGATAGGAACATTCATCTGTCAAAATGTTACTTCTTCCCAACTAGATCTATAGATTCAACACAAGTTAATATCCCATTGTTATTTTGTGGATACCAAAAAAATTATTCTAGAGTCTATATGTATAAGAGTCAACATAATATTGAAAGAGAATAATAAAGTTGGATGACTGAATAAAACTCAACCTCGAGAATTATTATAGGGCTACAATAATCAAGACAATATGATATTAGTGAAAGAATAGACCAATAGATCAATGAAACAGAATAGAGAGAGAACCCAGAAATAGATCCACAAAAAATAATGCCAACTGATCTTTGATAAAGGTGCATAGGTAATATAATAGAGAATAGTCTTATCAACAAATGGTGCTGGAATATCTGGACCTTACCCCCCTTATAAAAGTTAAATTAAAATACATCATAGACCTAAATGTATAATGTTAACTATAAAACTCCTATAGAACAACACAGAAGAAAATCTAGATGACTTTAATTATGGAGATAATTTTTTAGATATAATACCAAAGGCAAAATCTATGAAAAAAATTGATAAACTGGACTTCACTATGATTAAAACCTTATGTTCTAGGTAAGACAATGTCCAGAAAATGAAAAGACAAGCCACAAACTGGCAGAAATGTTTGTAAAACACACATCCGATAAAGTATTCTTACCCCAAGTATGCGAACAACTGTATAAACTCGACAAGAAAATAAACAACCCAATTTTTAAAATGAGCAAAATATCTGAAAAGGCACCTCATCAAGAAGATACACAGATGGGTCCAGCCCCAGAATGACCTGAAGGTGTCTTCTTCTTCCATTCTTGGAGCATTCTGAGATCCCCACCACCTCTGCCACTGACTCAGCCTCCCACTCAGTGCCCTGGCCACCAACTTCTGGATGCTCCAAGGCCCAACAGCCTCCACCTGAGCCAGCACAGCTGCAGCCCAAAACCCCCACTTGTGAGAGGACTTGGCCTTGGTGCTTGTTGCAGCTGCACCATAAGCAATAAGGACCCTACAACCCTCAGAAGTGCACCAGAAATACCACCCCTACTATTAGGCCTCCATAAACAACTAGATCCACCCAGAGCTCTATCCTCCTATGTGCACCTGTCCATGGCCTCCTATTTTGACTGTGGCAGCATGGCCTCAAATCAAGAGTGCCAGTTCTTCCTGTGGCAGTCAAAAAAGGTGAGGGAGCATGAGGCTGATGTGTCTGCAAAACCAGCACGGAGGTCTCATGTGCCTGCGTGAGACCCCCAGACCTGATCTCAACTACTGGGAAAATGCTTAAGGGCATGGAATGCACCTTGCATCTGGAGATGAACATGAACCAGAACCTGTTATATCTGCACCAGCTGGCGACCAAGAAAAAGGATGTGCACCTGTGCCACTCCCTGCATAAGCAGATGAAGTTCATCAAGGAGTTAAAGGAACATATCACCAACCTGAGCAAGATGAAAGCCCCATATCCAACACGGCAGAGTACCGCTTTGACAAGCTCTCCCTGGGCCACTACAGCAAACAGAAATGAGCTTGGACTGACTTCTCCATCGACATGGAGTGACTGCTCCTGGCCACCATGCCAAGCATGAGTGTTGTGACACTGCCCTTGCAAAACATTCACTTAAGTTTTTTCTTCAAGTTTTGCCATTTCTGCCAATAAAGTTATTGATTCCTAAATTTAAAAAATATATACATGACAAATAAGCATATGAAAGAATGCTCCATATCATATGTCATCAGGGAAATGCAAATTGAGACAAAGAGATACTATTACACTCCTAGTAGAGTGGCCAATATCAGAACACTGGCAACACCAAATGATGTTGAAGATATGAATCAACAGGAACTCTGATTCATTTTTGGTGGAAATGTAAAATGATGCAGCCACTTTGGAAGACAGTTCAGCAATATCTTGCTTAACTAATCACACCCTCATCATAAAAGTCAGCTTGGTATTTACCCAAAGGAGTTGAAAACTTATGTCCACAAAAAAACTTGCACACAGATGTTTATAGCAGCTTTATTCATAATTACTAAAACTTGTAAATAACCAAGATGCCCTTAAGTAGGGGAATGAATAAATAAACTACACTGCATCTAGACAATGAGTGTTATCGCGTGCTAAAAGGAAATAAGTTATGAAGGCACGAAAACACATAGCAGGATCTTAAATGCATATTACTAAGAAGCCAAACTGACAAGGCTACACAGTGTATGATTCCAACTACATGACATTCTGGAAGAGGCAAAACCAGGGTGAGAATAAAAAGATTACTGGTTGCCAGCAGGTACTGGAGAGAGAAGGATGAATAGATGGAGCACAAGGGAGTTTTAGGGTGGTGAAACTTCCGTAGATATTAAATGAAGGATATATGTCATTATATATATGTCCAAATTTATAGGATGTAAAATACCAAGACACAACCTAATATAAACTATGTACTTTGGATAATAATGATATATATGTCAATGTAGTTTATAATCCATTTAACAAATGTACCACTCTGGTGGACGATGTTGATAGTGGGGAAGGCTGATGGGGTGGGGGGAAAGCAAAGGAAGGGAGTGTGTTGGAACCCCCTTCTTTCTGCTCAATTTTTCCATGAAACTATAACCACTCTAAAAATTAAAGTCTATGTAAAATGGGGTAAAAGAAATTATTTTCCTGATATCTATAAATTCTTGTTTTAAAACACAGCCTTACTCCTGGTTAATTCCTTACTAATCAGATGCAACTTTCTTTCCTAGATAATTGAATCCTATACATATGTTCTTTCTTACATGACAGTGTAGTTTCTTCTTTGGTCCTTGAGGGTCTTATTCAGTTTGACATATCCCAATGTCCGTATCTGGCTTCAGCAGTACTTTTTTAATAAATAGCAAGAGAAGTTACAATAATTTAAAATTTTGGTTTTAATTTTTCATGCTTCCCTGTATTCATGGGGTTTTTTTGTTTTGTTTTGTTTTGTTTTGTTTTGGATACAACTGAAATGCTGCCCACAAAACATAAATTTCTTCTTACCCTTGGGTTTGACCTTGGCTATACAATCTATTTTGGTCAGTGAGTCAGCAGATGTGATGCAGCTTATGTGCTTAGGTGGCTGGGGAGGCCATCACTGTGCTTCTGCTCCCACCATGGGAGGATGCTGAAGACAGAGGACAAAGACCCCCATCTGCTGTGAAATGGGAAGCTAAACCACTCCAGCTAACCTGCGATCTTATGAGCTTGAAAGAACATTTATTGATATTTGCTATGGAAATTTTGAGTTTTTATGTAACGATAGTTGACTACTCCACAGGCCAAGAGCTAACTCCTCTTCACTCTCAACAACTTTGCATGCCTATCTGTACATATGATATCTAAAATATTCATTCAATTGTTTCTTTCTTTTTATGTATTTTTAATTCTTATTGTGTTTCTTCTACTCTGTGCTCATCACTGCATGATTCAGATATTGATTAAAATGCATATAAACATGTATATAAACTGCATATATGGATGCATATCTTATGAATATATGTGTTTGATATGTGTGTATGTATAACAATTTTATGACACATATATATATGTATGTACACATTATTTTCTTACTGATATTTGTAAAAATCTACCATGAAGAGTGGCTTATAACAATAGAAATTAATGATCTTAAAGTTCTGGAGGTCAAAAGTCCAAAATCTGTCTCATGGGGCAAAAATCATGGTGTTAATAGGGCTGTTGTCTTTCTGGAGACTCTAGGAGAGAATCTGTTTTCTTGCATTTTCTAGCTTCCAGTGGCTTGTCGCTTTTCTTGGCTCGTGGCTTTCTTCCTCCTTCTTCAAAGTCAGAAATGTTGAGCTAAGTCCTTCTCACACTGCTATCTCTCTGGTTCTCTCTTTTCTGTTTCTGTTCTTCCACTTCTAAGGACCTGTCGGATTACATTGTTTTACTTAGATAATTCAAGATCATCTATCTCTCTCAAAATCAGCTTATTAGCCTCTTTAATCCATCTACTACCTTAACTCTCCTTTGCCATGATACCTAGCATATGCGCAGGTTCTGGGAATGAAGGTGTGGATATCTTTGGTAGAGTGGGACTTCCCTTTGCCTACCACCATTTATAAAGCATAATAAATCCATGTGTGTTGTCACATTTTCTCTGAGTTCTCTAAAAATAAGAATAAAATTTTAAAACATTTAGAAAAAATACATAAAGCTGAATATTCAACCCTTAGGACCAGATGTATTTTGGAATTCAGAATTTGGGGATTTAAAAGGTAATTGCAGAGATTACATCCTCAGCAGTGTCTGTGGCATTATCCCACATTCAAGTGTATTGCTCTCTCTGCAGGAAGTGTATAAATATTCTTTCCAAGAGGGATAAACAAACAACCTCATGTTAGTTGAGGTCAGGTTTTGTCACTAAATGAGTTCAGCTGAGGTCAGAATTTTGTTATCCATGTGCTGTGAAAAAAAATGGTTTTTGAACTTTTGGGATTATAAAAGTACAGATAGTGTGTGTGCCTAAAATATAATAATAAATATGCAAAAATATTAATAGTTGATTTCAGCTTCTTTAATATGTACTGTATATTTTCAATTTCTACAGAGATTATTTTTCTTTAATGTTTTTAGTTTCAATAAAATTTATAAAAATATACACTACATAGAAAAATTTGTAATGTATTAATTTTCATAAAGTGAGCACTTTGTGTAACCAGTATCCAGATCAAGTAAAAAGACATTCCTGGAAGTCCAGAAGCTTCTGCTTTGTTCTAGTGATTCCTCTAATATTCCTAGAGTAATTATTCTCTGTTTTCACCATAGATAATTTGAGCTTGTTTTGGGGCTTTTAAAAAATGGGATAATAAAGTATATACTATTTTGTATCTGGCTCATTTGTCTGGATATTATTTTGTATAAAACTTTTCTATATTATTGTTTGCAGTTGTATTTTTCATTCTCATTGCCTTAGGTAGGATTACATTATGAACATACATTGTTTATACATTTTAGTGTTGATGGACATTTGAGTTCTTCCCATTCTGGGTCTATTAAAATTAGTGCTACTATTAACATGTTTGGTAGATATATGTGTACATTTATTTCTATTGGGTATATTCCTTGCAGTGGAATTTGGGTCACAGGATTGAAGGTATTCAGCTTTAGTGGATACTGCCAAGCAGCTTTCCAAATTTATCATATTCATGTATTGTTTGTATAATCAGGAAAATAATAAATAATAATATAAAATATTAAAAAGTTATATTTTTTTCCCTGGAAAAAAACATTTGATGGTACCACCCATGATTTATGGTTTAGGACTGGCTCTGCCATCAACAGTGAATTTTAGCAACTCACCTATTTTCTCAGGCTGAGTTTCCTTATCTTTAAACTAGAAGTTCAGAGAAGATGGCTTCCTGAGATCTCCCCGAACTCTGAATCTATGAAAAACAGTGGAACAGGAGGCTCTACAAGGTCAACATGATACCATTCTAGCTTCCACACGACCTGAGACAGATACATCCTATCTTTCAAGCTATTTTTTGTGGTGTCTTTTTTTTTCCAATTTATTTTACTTTGGTGTACCAGTATTTAAGCTTTGGGTAATATCCATTTGAAATTTAAAATGGAAAACCAAAGGTCAAGACTAAAGGATATTTAGAAAGCTGGGATGAGTGGGAATGTAGAACGACCTCCAAGTCCACCAGAATGAGGGGAGTCTTACATGAATAGAGGTAACAGAGGCAGTTGCTAAACCTAACACTGGTAGGTGAGAACTAGAGGATTTGTGGGACTTGGCCATTTGAGGTTCTTTACTCTTGGAAAAACTGGTTTTCCTACAGTAGAAACAGCCTGAAGTCATATCTGAAACCATGAGTCACCAATCATTCTTCCAAGTATGAATGTGCAATCCCAACTGCAGTCCCACTAAATTTGAATTTTTTTCCAGTCTTCTTATTAGACAACCAAGCAAGAAGCTATTTGTGGACTATAATTTGGAAAACACTGGTACAGCCTAGAACTTTGAGAAGGGAAAAAGAGAATGATAAGAAGATAACTGCCCTGGCCCAGTGGCTCAGTTGATTGCAGTGGCATCCCATACCCCAAAAGGTTGTGGGCCCCAGTCAGGGCACACACCTACGTTGTGGGTTTAATCCCCAGTCAGGGTGTGTACAGGAGGCAACTGATCTCTCTCTCTCTCTCTCCCCTCAATAAATGTATCCTTGGGTGAGGATTATAAAAAGAAGAAGATAACTTAAAGGAAACATACAACTGGCATTTATTTTATTATATTTATTCATATCATATTTACTATTTTATTTTATAAAATAAAAATGTACTCTTTTTCTTATCTATTCTATAAATATTTATTAAACACCAAATTATGTGTTTGGCACAGTGCTAGGTGCCAGGGATACAATCCTTTCCCCACACCCACAAAATAAAACTCAGCTAGAATCCAGCTCTTAAGAAGGTCACCATCATACTTACCTGGCAGAGGAGATACCATGATCACGAAGGTGGTTTTCCCAGGGTGAGGCTTATCCATTGCACTCCGGATGTGCTGACCCCTACGATTTCCTCAACTGTGGGAAACTCGACTGCATAATTTGTGGTAGTGGGGGACTGTGTTCGCGCTCTCCCCTGGCTAAAAAAGAAAGAAAGAAAGAAAGAAAAGAAAAGAAGGTTACCATCTAACATGGGGGAGACAGACAGACATCAGTACATCCAGTAAAGGCTTAGGGGGAGTGTGAAAAAAGCTTGTACAGGACATGAGGCAACTGAGCACAGAGGGATCCTTCCGCGGAAGAAAAAGAAAAGAGAAGTGCTTTGAGGAGACACGGTCGTGGAGCTAGCATGGTAGAATTAAGGTAAATGTAGAAAGATGATGGTATTCTAATCACAGCTAATAAATGGGCATAAAGTTTCAGTTAAGCAAGATGAATAAGTCCTAGAGATCAGGTGTACAACACTGTGTCTATAGTCAACAGTGCTGTATAATACACTTAAAAATTTGTTGAGAGTAGATCTCATGTTAAGTGTTCTTACCACAAAAATAAATAAATAAATGTTTAAATGAAAACAACTTTTGGTTAAGAAGTACAGAGTAGCCCAAGTTGAAAAGGAAGTTAGTAAAAAAAAAAAAAATGGAAGAAAATCAGTCTCTCTCTCTCTCTCTCTCTCTCTCTCTCTCTCTCTCTCTCTCTCTCTCTCCAGGGGAGGGGGGTGGGGGAAGAAAACTCGGCCTCTTAAGAGTGGCATATTTATGTATTTGTTTTCTCTCTGACTCTTTCTCTAGAACAGTAAGTTTCTCAATTTTGCTTCTTTGCAGACCTCTTGATATTGAACGCAGGTTCAGCTGCCTGCTGTTCAAGAGCCAATAACCTAGAGACAGGGACTGCTGGAAGGAAAATGGTTTACTCAAGAGCTTGCAGCCTGAGAAGCTGGTGGCTCTCATCACAAAGACCATCTGAACAATTGGACATGGGTGTTTTTGTAAGGAGGAAGGAAGAAGGAAAAATACAGAACGAAGGAATTAAAAGGGTGGAGTTGGGAGTTCTCCATTGAGGGTTCCAAGTGCAAGCCAGCACAATCTTCCAATTACTGGTTGGAGGTCAAGAAATCTCCCAGAGCCAGAATGTGAGAAAGTTGGAGTCTGCTTCTTTTGAAGTGAAGTTCCTAGAATTCTTAAGCAAAACAGGCTATTTCTCTGCAGTCACATATTAGTTAACAGGTTATCATTTACAGAAACAATGTTAAAAGAAGGGTAAGGTGGGTTACATTCTCATACTTTTTCAAAGCTCTTAGTTTCTGCTTTGGCATTATTTCCATTTTCATGTGACTGGCTTTCTGTTGACAATTATATTCACTTTTATATGACTTTTCCATTGCCACAGCCACCACAAGGTTTGCCCCTCTTGGTATCTGTTTTTGTGCTAAGTCTAATGTGGGCAGCCTCTCCGTAAACCAAATGCAAATTCCTGAGAAAGAGAATCCAATTAGTGCCAGAGGCATTCATTGCCAATCCTGATACAGTCATCTCTGTCCAGATGGAGCAGGCTCTTTAGATATATAGAACTTTTCTTGTCCATGAGTTTCTCATTCTCATGAGGGGCTGTAGTCAGGCCAGTAATGGTAAGTGAGCTGTTATTTCTCACCTGCACAAAGTAGAAAAGAAAAAAATAAATAACTGATGATAACATAGAAGGGGATGTTCAAGAAAATGTAGGCACTTCAAATGATTATTTTGAGCAGAGCGCTTAATTATTTAGGGTAACTAGGAAACAAGTAGAGAAAGGCTAAAGAAGAAAGAACTTGTCTAGCTCCTTGAATATTGTGACTAGAGAAGAATATCTATCATATCCTTCATGAAAGGTAGAACACCAAAAGATTTAGGTCAATGCACTTGCACTAAAAAAGAATAGAAGATGGTATGAAAGATAACATTGAGAGGGAAATCATTAGTATACTTTATACTAATTCTTCAATTGTTTGCATGTGGTTTATGAGATCAAGCGACTAATTCTGCTCTTTAAATGCCAAACATGGTGTTCAGAAAGGTATTTTCTTTCTATCCTACTACTGTGACTAAATCTGACTCTAAATTATAAGTCACCACTGATGCTTGCTAATTTTGCTGTTGGTGTTTATGTTTCCTTAGGTTTTACAAAATGAGTTGCTGGTAACGAGAGAGGAGACCTCAGTAGAAATACATATCAACTACTTCAGAAAATGTTGAAAATGTTCTGAAGGTGTACACCACAAGGGAATTCCTCTTCACCCTTCTATGGCAACAGACAGAGGTTTCAGTAATATTGCATACATTAGTTTCTGGGTCACTGTGAAATAAATTAACCTGCTGCACTCTAGCTCTAGAGAATTTTTTAGTTTGTCCAGTGTAGGTAAAACAGTTTTAAAATCCTTCAAATGTACATTTGTTGGTCTTCTGTCCTTTTATAAAACTGAATGTCATAAAGAAAGGACTAAATTTCCTATATTTTTAAGTCTTTTAATGTCTCTATATGAAGATTAAAAATATATAAATTTAAGTAAAAACACTAGAAAGTATTGGCTTGTATTATTCTGACAAATGAATTAATTCCTTTGGTCATGTTTTGATTGTCCACATCACTGAATTTGATTACGAATTGTTCAAAGTTGAAATCTGACATGAACTGGGATCCTATGGATCCTACTTCATACTAGAGTCTAGTTTATTATTAATACATTCTCTTTGCCCTTGAAATCCAGCCTTCTGGATAAAATAAGCAAAATGGCTTATTTTAATCATTTTTATGATACAAATATATTCTCTCTTTCCAAATTAGTCTTAGAAAATAAATTTTTAGTCCAATCTTCAGTATGAGAAATTAGACAATCTTGTCAGTATGTTTGCATTATAGTTGGCTTGGTTCCAACAATAAAGTAGCTCATACGAATAGAGAACTAGGGAAATCTGAAGTATTTTGTTTTTAGTTATACACATTTATAATTTCTTTTTTGCCAGGGGAGGGTGTTGGGCTTTATGCCACACTGCCCTTGTCCCACCTTCTTTGTGGCAGAGATCATGACCAGTTCATGTTGATTTTGTCTGGTTGAATTATGACCAATTTATTAGTTGTGTTGCTGACTTAAAGATGAATAAAGAAAAAAGGAGACCTTAGAGAAGGCAAACATTTGGATATTTTGGAGTTTACATATTTATATGCAAGTGCCCATAATTTAGTTGTAATTTGAGTTCAGCAGCAGTTTATTGAGTAACAGTTTAAAAAACACATCTGTATACTCAAAGTTGTATCTGCCATCATTTTCTTTCCTGTGTATACATAATATATAAAAACCAGGTTTAACATTTAAATTTTTCTTCTCTTGCTCCTTTTCCAATTCTTTATTTGAACATTGAGATAAATTCTCCACATGGCAGCCAGGTTCAAATAAATAAATAAATAAATAAATAAATAAATAAATCTACACAAGTTACAACTTGACCTATAAGGCCTTACACATTTGGGACCTGCCTGCTCTCTGGCCTCATCCCAGGACACATTCTTCCCCAGTAAATTAAGGAATATAAGCTACTTTGTTTTATGAAGATACCAGGCTTTTCTCGTGTTGTTTCTTCTCTCTATAAGGTTCTTGCAATTCTTAGCATAACCAGCAAGTTCTCGTCTTTCATATCTTATCTCAAATCTCATCTCCTCAGAGAGGCCTCCCTTGAGGCTGTACTTAAAGCACCTTTTTATTTCCTTTGTAATCACATCTTGTAACCATTCTTGAGCTCAAGCACATTTTCATGGCACATTTACAGAGCAGACCACGTAGTAGATCCTCAGATGAAATTTATTGAATAAACAAATGAAAGAATGAAGAGTAGCTATGATGAAACATGAATAAAATGAGCATTGTTTGCCTTCCTTGAAATGCATTTATTCCTATTAGACATCAGAATAACTTATTTAAATAAGTACAGGTTTTGTCCATAATTTCCTTCATATCTGCATTTCTCCACACCTACTTATTTTCACAAGATTTAAAAAGAATGCTAATAATCTTGTGAAAAAACTCTTCTCATTGTTCAGAACTAGGACAAAGTTTGTGTCTTCTCATGTCCTATACAATTTCATATAGAATGATTACAGCTTTAAAGTGTATACTTTTCTTTTGGTGAGACAGCCAAATAGCTCAGATGTGAACTCTGATATATGTTTTCTCTTCTCCACTTCTTTCCTCTTTTATATTTTGATTATTTGGTGCTACTATAGTCTCTACACCTAAGATTCTGTTACAATGTGTGGCGGTGTTTTTCCCCACACCACCAAGCAATTCTCAGACACTAGCCAGCTGTCCCACAATTTAAGTTATTTCTCATGCTGTCTACCTGGAGGTAGGCTCAGATCTAACAGTTTAGGTCTCAGCCCCACAACACTGCCTCCCACTCCTGCCTACCTTCTGTGCTTCTGACCAACCAGCTATAGATTGGAGGTTCTCACAATCTCCTCTTCATGTTCAATTAATTTGCTAGAGTAGCTCACAGAACTCAGAAACATTTTACTTGTTAGATTTCCACTTTATAATAAAAGAACATAATTCAGGCACGGCCAGATGGAAGAGCTACATAGAGCAGCGTGTTAGAGAAGGGGCATAAAGCTTCCAAGTCCTCTTCTAGCAAGCCAAGCGCTTCAAACCTCCAAGTGTTCACCAACCCAGAAGTTCTCTGATACTGTTCTTTTACATTTTTATGGGGGCTTCAATACATAGGCAGGGTTGATTTAATCATTGGCCATTGATTTAACTGAACTTGATCTCCAGCCCCTTCTCTTTTCCAGGGGTTGGGTCAGTGGGGTGGTGATGGGACAGAAAGTTCCAGCTCTCATCCCAAGGTTGGTTTTTATGGTAAACATCCTTCAGTGTTTTCCAAGTCATCTCATTAACACAACCAAAACCACCTTTTTCTTTCCCATCACTTAGGAAATCCCAAGGGTCGTAGGAGGTCTGAGCCAGGAAAGGAGTCCAAAACCAAATACATATTTCTTCTTATAAATCACAATACACACCAGACTCTGATTATGGCTTTATTTATTTATTTTTTTTACTTTTAAAAGTAAGTAGTTTTTATTTCTCAGTCCCCAAAACATTCCACAGCAATCCATTTTCTTTCTTTTCTTTTTTTTGTATTCAAAAAAAATTTAAATTCAGTTTACATTTGATATTATTTTGTATTAGTTCCAAGTAAGATTATGGATGAGTAGAGTAGGAATCTTGACCTCCTGCACTGCAACTTTGGCTTCTAATTGGATTCTGTCCCTGTCAGATTCTCAGTGCATCCCACGGTGTTCTCTACAGCTGCATACTCATGGAATTCGAATTTGGCTCCATCCTTTTTCCTCCCTTTCTCACATCTACCAGGAACTTGCCCAAACCATAACATAAGGTGTTTATTGTTTTACTGGAAACTTTTGTAAATAATTTCATTGCAAGAAATTGGAAATAAAATTAAAGTCAAAACAAAAGAATTGTTTACTAAAGACTCTATGTACAGAACAGTAATTTAGGCTTCTCTCCAAAAAAATTTCAAGGCAACTGAGAAAGAAGTTTCTTCAGTGTACACATATAGGTTTAAATGTCATATAGAATCATATGGAATTATAGTTATTTGACCATATTGACTAACAAAACTAGAAATTTAGTGTGATTAAACCAAAAACTTAACCATTTCCTCAACATAAAGTGCTTATACAATTATTTTGTAGTGTCATGGGACATTAACTTTCAAAGTATTATGAATGTTAAAAGAAATATCAATAGATTCCAAAGGAATTATTTGAGCTTCAACCATGTCACATGCCTCATTTCTCTGAAATAGTTTGGTGAAGAAGGAAATCAACTAGATATATAAATAACTCTATTATTGGGAATATCAACCAAAATAGATACAATAATGTGAGCAACATGCGTGTTGCTCATATTGTATGCTTTAAACCATATGGGCAGGCTGTATATTTTTTGTTCTATATACATTAATTGACTATGCAATATCATAGCAATGTCAGATAGTGAAACTGTCAAGCTGGCAACAAAAATGGATCTCATTTTTATTAAAATATGCAAGAACTTTTGAAATGGGAATGAATAAAAGGGCATGATCAGGGCAATAACCACAGCATATAGTGTTGAAGGGCGATCAAGGCAACGGTGCGATGCGTGGATGGATGCCTCACACATACTGTGAGCTGTTGCCACACTGAGTGCATGTTCTCATGCTTGTGGACCTGTTTCGTGTCATACTGGGTCTTTCAAACCCTTCTCGTTTGCAGATAGCAACTGTAATATGTAAAACTGTGAAGTGACTATAGAGAACATTCTACAAAAAAGAAGAATGCCACACTCTGGGTATTTCTCTGAAATATAAATGAATTTTATTTCAAACCTTTGTGTAGTCAAAGCCAGACATTACCTCCTTTGTACCTCATTGTCTCTAGAGAATCTCTTTTGCCAAATTTCATCCTTCATGTGACATAGGAAGCACCCAAGAGTAGTGATGCTTTTTTCTCCTGGAGATTTTAAAGCAAATTAGATTGTGTCACTTTACCAATAAATAATTGTGTATGTATATCTAGCAGAGAAGAATTAAAAAGGAAAGTACAATCATAATACCATTATCACAATCAATGAAATCAATGTCAATTCTTTAATCTCACTTACTATACAATCTTTTCTGATTTTCCCTGTCTCAAAAATGTCTTCATATGGTTGATTTGTCCCAGTAAGAGCCCAAACTACATCCATGCATTGAATTTAATTCATATGATTCTTATGTGTCCCCAGTATATCATTTTCTCCTCCTTTATAACTCTATTTGCTGAAAAAACTGGGTCATTATTCTTGTTTGACTCTATAGCTTTACGGTATTATTTCACATGTTCCTGTAATAAGTTAGATGCTAGATTGGATTCAGGTTTAATACTGTTAAAATTAAATATAAAGTGGAGGCCTCATTTGAAAATTTCCTGAGCAGACAAAACTATTTAATATATGTAAACAAAATAAATCTAGTTTATCATGAACATAACTTCTTAGAAGTAAAGTAAAACTTAACTTCTATTATTTATTGTAAGTGTCTCTGAAAATCATGAAAGAAACAAGTCATCTTCCTAAAAATGGTTGAGATAATCACTTTTAGCCAATCCCCTGCTATCTGAAAACCTTCATTGTAAAAACCAATCATTAAAAAGGTTAAAAATTCCTTAATTTACACTTTATAAGCTGTCCTGTAACATCGTGCCCTAAGCTGCACACCAGTTTTAAAATTAAAACCTCTTAGTTCACAAACTGTTCTTAAGTGCATAACAAACTTTTACTAAATACTATTTGTTGAGTTGGTGGTTTTAATTTTGCTATTTCTAGATTTTTGACAATACACCAAGAATAGTTTATAATTAGTACTCTTTTTAGCTGTTGAATCAGTAAGCATAATTTCTATTTTATTCACTGTTAGTAACATTAATGGACCAAAAAAAAAAAAAATGGACCAAGAGGTTTTAGCCTTTGTAATATCATCCATAACCTTTTATATAATGGTTTAATGGAGCATTGGTTATGGTTGCCTCTTATTTAGTTAAGAGTTATAAATAGTTATCTTTGAATGTTATTGTTTCTCCTACATGTATTAGTTTGTATAAAAAAAAGAAATTCTTCTCATTAGCTATTTGGTTATCTTATATACACGTATAGTAGTGGCTGGGCAAATGTTTAATTCTTTCCCTTTTTCAAATTTTAGGAAAAAACAATTGCTATCTAACAACTATCTGAAAAGTAGTTAAGGAGATTTTTTTCTTTTTAGTATCATTATAAATGTATGTATTTTAATATGTATCTTTGATATGTTTCCATGAATTTAAATAATCATTATTTTAATGCTCACATTTATCTTTTGCCATTATGAGTACTTCTAAACTTACTTCTGTGCTTTTTTACCGCAGTATGATCTCAAGAGTTTTTTATAGTTTCCTTGCTTTCAGAGATGACAAGATATATCAGATTTACTGCCTACATGACAAATCAACCATTTGTCTAAGGAGACCTGGTTTCTTTCAGTGGAAAGTGTTTGAGACTGAATATCTGTGCACAATGGTTTTTGTTTCTACTGGTTGTTATTCCCTCTAGACAATTGAATAGAAAAAGCTACTAGATATACATATTTTTAGAATGAGAAAAATAAATTATGATGTCATACTGATCTTTCTAATGAAAATGCATAAAAATACAGGGGTTTTGCCTAATTATTTGACCTTATATTTATATTACATATCTTGCAACTGCTTATCTCTTAATTTTGCTATGAGAGAGTATGGTTTCCATTGAAAACATATAATGCAAAAGAGTAAATATTGTGTAAATTCAGAAAATTTCACACTGTCAGTATTGTGAGTAATCTTTTAAGTGGCCTATCCCTTACTTATCAATGACTTACTCATCTTAATAAATGATTAAGTATACCTAATAGTTATCTTTCATTCCCTAGTTCTCTTACTCTGTTTCTAAGTAACAGAATGAATTCTAAATGTATTCTGTTACTTAGAATTTATTTCTTCTAAATTTATTCACTTTTTCCCATTGTCACTTAGTACTACTATTACTACTACCAATGCTACCACTACCACTACTGCTGCTGCTGCTACCAGCTGCCAACCATTAGTTAACTTCTGATGCATTAAAAACATCCCAAAACTGAGTAGTCTCAAACACTGAGGTTTTTACTTGAGGTGGCTGGGATGGTTGGGATGACTGAAACCTCTGTCCTTAGGATCTTTCATCTTCAATGATGACAGTCTGGGACTTGGCTCACACGATAGTAAAGAATTTCCAGGGTCAGAATAGCAAAACTCCAATAAGCCAGTTTTGTTTTGTTTTGTTTTGTTTTGTTTTGTTCCAAGCCCCTGTTGTGTCACCAAAGCAAGTCACCAAGCCTAACCTAGATTCAAGGACTGGAGAAATAGACTCTACTTTTTGATGGGAAGAAAAGTAAATCCTTGTGACAAGGTTGCGCATAATGGGATGGAAGGAATTTGTGGCCATTTTGCGATCTACCACACTACACAAGGTGAAACCACTGCTATTTCTTATGTGAATACTTGCAATAAATACCCTGTTTCCACTTTTGCCTTCATGCAAGTATCTATGTATCAGACAGCCTGTCCTTTTAAAATACAAATCAAAACATGTCATTCCTTTTCTAAACATCTTCAAAGACTTTTTATCCTATTTATAATAAAACCAAACTACTTGTTTTTTTGTGCCCTATGTGATCAGTCCCTTGATTTCCTCTTTGACACAGTCTCATACCATTCTTCCCTTAGTGCACTGGTCTTCTTTCTGTTCCTACTTTAGGACACTTGCTCCACCTGTCTCTTCTGCCTACAATGTTTCTCAGAGTTAGCTTCAAATAGCTGGCTTTTTAATTTCAGATCTCAGAGAGACCATCCCAGGTGTGGTAAACAACGCTTCCTCTCTTTGCTGGACACATGGAAGTGTATACTCTCAAACTCTATTGCAATGTGGTAAGGATATTTGACCAGTTCTGATTAGTGGACCATGAACAAAATAAAATGTGTCATTTCTAGGTTGAGTCAGTGGGACGTCCTGCTCAATATCTGAACCTCCCTTCTTCTCTCACTGTCACAATTAGAAATGTCTCATGGTGAAAAGGCAACCACAACATTAAAGTAGCTTGGACTGCTGAGGCGCTATATGAAGGATTGCTCTCTTGGAGCGTTTACAAACCCAAGCTGGACTCAGCATGAGTGAGAAACAAACCTTTGTTTTTATAAGGCACCACAGTTGTGGAGTTAATCTATTACTACAGCATATCCCAGCCTGTCCTGATACACTAATAGCACAGTGTTAAGTAGCTTCTTCATGCTGCTCTCATTCTCTCTCCTAACAATCAGTTTCACTTTCCTTACAGCCCCTAAAAATTTATTTATTTTCCTGTTATACTCCCACTCAACCAGAATGTAAACTCTATATAGGTAATCTTATCTGTTTATAAATTTTTGTATCTCCAGCACCTAAAATGCAGCTGTTCAGTAAATATTTGCTGAAGGAATCAATATTATGTGTATTACTTAGTACTCACTGGAGTATCAGATTAGATTATACAGCTGAATATGATTTGAGAAGCAAAATGCAACAGGTAAATTCTCAGCCGAATGTATTATGAGACCTTAATAGCAACCTAAACTGTATCTTTCATACTTTTAAATTAGAGAAGGTTGTGAGGATAACAACTAAAATGCTCATTTTATTGTTAGAACAAGATGGATACATAGGCACAGAGCAAAACCTTAGGGAACAGCTACATAAATATACTAGTAGTACTTCCATTTATTTATTTTCTTTTCTGAGACAGCCATACCCTAGTTGACCAAAGGACTTGGTATTAAGACCACTGAATCAACTCAAAAAGTAGAGATTTGAGAAGACCTGAAAACACTGCCGCCTTACCTGACCTCTATTCCCATCCAAAGAGGAGGGTCTATTTCACATATACCCCCAGGCCAAGCCTGACTAACAGCATAAAGGCAGCTAATAATGTCCCTTCTCATTATTCCTAAAGCATGTAACTCTCTCATAACCTTCGTAAGAAGTAATGACTGATGCTTTGTGAGGATTCTGGCATTATTATGAGCTCAATCTCTAATCTAATTGAACATAATGCATGGAAAGACAGATCTGTTTATGACTGAAGCCCTCATGGAAGGCTCATGTTCTTTGTCATAAGACTACTGAGCCCATGGGAATCAAGGAATATGGGTGGACAACTCTTTAATGCCCATGAATAATATGTAGCAGTTAAGAAATTTCCTGAACATTCTCTGACAGGGGACCAGTGTCCAATCTGTGACCTGCCAACTGCATGTGGCCCAGGACAGCCATGAAAGCGACCCAACACAAAATTGTAAGTTTACTTAAAATATTATGAGATTATTTGTTTGTTTCTGTTAGTGTTTGTATATTCAATGTGTGGTCCAAGACAACTCTTTTTCTACCAGTATAGCCCAGAGATTCCAAAAAGTTGGACATCCCTGCTAGAGAAACCAAAATACTTTTGGGGGCCTGTGTTACCTAAGCCACATACTACTTTAACAAAAGTACCTGACTGAGCCAAAATGTGTTTGGAATTCAAGGCAGACAATGGATTGAAGAGGAAAAATTTATTATTAAATAGCAGAATTTCAGACTGAGAGAGAGAAAGAGAGAGAAAGATGCTTTTCTCTAGCTGCTTTTAAGATTCTCTCCTCTTAACGTT
The DNA here is from genome assembly GCF_021234165.1 of Pteronotus mesoamericanus. NCBI lineage: Eukaryota > Metazoa > Chordata > Mammalia > Chiroptera > Mormoopidae > Pteronotus > Pteronotus mesoamericanus. The sequence continues at coordinate 11,934,712 of NW_026555310.1, forward strand.
TGACAGTTTAATCATAAATTATATTAAGTATAAATTGTCAAATAGGAGTCTCTTTGAATTCCTCTTACTTGGAAATATCTAGGTTCCTGAGCCTGGATCTCTCTTTCTCTCCCCATGTTAGGGAAGTTTTCAGCCATTATTTCTTCAAATAAACTTTTTGTCCCTTTCCCTCTCTCTTCTTCTTCTAGGACCCATGTAATGTGTATATTGGCTCTCTTAACATTGTTACCTAAGTCCCTTAAGCTACTTTTACCCTTTCATTCTTATTTCTTTCACTTATCTGATTGGATGAACTATATACTCTCCTCTCCTCAAGTTGTATCAATGCCTGTAATTCAGAGAAGAGGTTCAGACTGTATGTATAGATGAGAAATCCTCAGTGTATAAACACATCTACCTGTGTTGATGAAATCATCTAAGAAACCTGAGTAAAATGAGAAGAGGAACAGGATGCAACTTTGGAAAACTGAGCGTTAAAGGACTGGCAAAAGGGAAGCTGTCCACAAAATGTAGGTGTGTTAATTAAAAATGATGGAACAGAAACAGCAAGAAAAATGATTCAAGAAAGGAAGAGTGGAAATGATGTCAAATCCTATGGAAAGAATTATAAGGAAGTCCCTGATGTCCTAAGCAGAGGGAGTTGCAGTAGAATGAAAGGGGTGATGTAACTGCCATGAAGAAGTGAGAGAAAAAGGACAAAGACTCCATTTCCAATAAGTTTAACTGTGACGGGAAGGAACAAAACAGGGAATGGCCTCATGAGACACAGAGTAGAATATGGGTATATTGGAGAGTATGATAAGACTCAGTTTCTCTTTGACTTGCAGAATTCTTGGTGCTATAAAATAAATACATGTACTCACTAATTGCTTGCAAAATTTTATTTATTTTTACAGATCAAGTCAACAACAGAACAAAATGACTTATAATGAGAATTCACTTTTTGATTGAGATACAAATCTTTAGTCTCACAACTGAGTGATTATTTTTTCCTTACTTGTAAAATAAATACCCGCAAGTTATAACTAGAAAGGTAATGTTAACATTAAGAGGCACTTGAGGATGTAGATGCATAGCACTTGTTTAAGCAAGAACACTTTGTGATGTGCCTGTATCTGTAAGCTATTGTACTGCCACCAGGACAGTCAAGAACAATTTCTCTGAACTCGTAGCTTTCATCTTGGCAGCAAAGGCAGGAATTTTCCAACTGAAAGATGTTATAATTGTACCTAAAAAAATTCAGAAATAAATATTTTTGGAGTGTCTTTTGAAATAAATTGACATCAATGCTCAACTTCTAATTGTCTAAGTGATTGACCAAGCCTCCCAACCAATTTATTTTTTCCTACACCTGTACTGTATTTTCCCTTCTCTACAAATTTCTGATGTGGTAGGTAAGATCAAAAGAAAGGGGGAAAAAATTCAAAATGGAAGTTTATAATATAATTAGAGAATTATGTAACTAAAAAAACACAGAAATTTTTAAATATACAACTTAAAACCAAATTATTATTCTCCATAAATTAATTTATATGTGAAAGTGTACATAAAGGGGAAAAAGTAATATGTTATATCTAAAAAACATGCAACAGTTTTTTAAGACTTATTTATTTACTTATTTTTAGAGGAGGGGAAGGAAGGGAAAAAGAGACGAAGAGAAACATGCATGTGTGGTTGCCTCTGCTATGCCCCCAAATGGGGACCTGGTCTGCAACCCAGACATACATCCTAACTGGAATCAAAACAGAGACCTTTTAGTTCACAGGCTGGCACTCAATCCACTGAGCCACACCAGTCAGGGCCATGCAACGGTTTAAAAACGAACTTCTAGCAAGAGTGTTTACTTAAGTTACTCTCTGTATTCATTGTACAAAAATATGTTTGCCATAAATGCATTATGTTTCTCATACATAGAAAGCTACTTCAAAATGAATAATCACTTTTAGAAATGTTTATATTTTAGATCTTAATATTTTACATATTAAGGTCCTCATCATTAGCTGTTGTATCAAAATTTTTCCATGTAATGTTTTCAAAGCTTTATTGCCTCCACAATGTTACAAAATTAATGCACAGCACACATTCAAAGGAAAACTCACCTGATGGTCTTTTTGCATTCCCCTACACATCTTGCCATCTCAATTTTTTTCTTGCAACCATTGTACTTAACAGTGACATTCACGAGTGAAGACCTGCAATTAGTGTTACCTAAAACAAAGCAGATCAGAGAGTCAGAAAGGTTTAACATTAATAATTGCTAAGTCTCAGTTTTCTTAATCATAATTAGAGAATAGTAATAACTATTTCACAATATTATTGACAAGATTAACTATTTCAGCACCCAGCACTAGGTAACTGTTTAATACTAAATAAATGTTATTTTATTATTGTTGCTATTATCACTACCATAGGAGAAGAGAATAGATGGAGGAGGAAGAGGGGAACAGGGGAGAATGGAGGTAAAGAAGCAGCAAAAAAGATAGAGGGTTGTTTTTGACATCCTTTTGTTCACTGCTGATCATCCTTATAATATTATATAGCAATTTACAACATAAACTGCTGAGGTTAGGAGAGCAAGCTAAAATATTTTTCAGGAAAATTAAATTTTCTTTCTTGTAAACATGACTGGTTTTTACTAGGGGAATGTTGCAACCAACATAAATAACGGTCTAGTACATTAGGTGCAAATATACATTGTTACTTATGCATATATTGAACGGATTAGAATACCTGTTGAGTTACTAACACAGGAGACATTCTCTTAATGATCTGCCATTTTGTTTTAAAGAAGTTATTTATTTTCAAGAGTTTACATTTTCTCTACATGTGGAACTTAATTTTACTTACATGTATAGCAACATTTTTTTGAATCATAGACTCTGTCTGCCTATATAGGTGAGAGAAAAAGAAAAAAGACTTGAAAATTTTCCATATTTTTCTACAAGTAATATAACATTTCTTATTATTGAAATAGTATCACACAGCAGGAAATGGAGTAGATGAACAAGTGGATCTCAGATGCAGTAAGCATGAATGGGAGAGCATGGTAACACGAATGAGCCTGAGTATTTACACTGACTTTTGCTATAGTGAATCAAAAGGGAAAAACAATATTTAAACCAAATTTTTCTCCAAAATAAAATGCAAAGAAATAAAAAATTATCCCTTACTAATTTTAACTGAAAAATACTTTAACAATGACATTACTACTAGACACTGTAAGTTTCTCGCAGGCAGGGATTTTTGCCTTACACATTATTACACCCTTAAACATATCAATGTACCAGAGTAAAAGCACAATAAATGTTGAAATCCAATACTGGAGTAGTAAAATAAAGCTTTAAACTATATTATAAATTACACCTTCAGAAAGAAAAATGAATTGAGCTTAAATCTTCCTTAATAACAAATGTAAACATTCATTAATACAAAGCCTTCACCACATTTGGGGGGATAAAAATGAAGACTGTAGCACAAAGAAAAATATGACCAGTACACACACATGGAATTCCATGAAAATTTTGTATTTTTATAGAAAACTAGTAACCTGACTCCATAAGCCTTGAAAACAAACTAGGTTTTTTGTTAAAAATAGCAATGTTTTCTACAGTATTTTACTTCTTCTAGAATAGCACTATATTAAGTTTTATGGAGACTGAAAATATATTTTTGCTATGAAAAATATACTTGACAATAAAAGGTGGATGAAATATCTGGAATGAAATCTGTAAGAGGTCTATTGGCCAGGCTGAAACTTTACCAAATACGAAAGAAGACAGGTTGTGTTTGCACTGAATATGAGAAGTGAGTCTTGTTGTTTACTACTTGAGAAGATGACTTACTTCCGCACACCAGGTCTGATGTGGGCAGTTTTGAACCACTGCAATGAAACCAGTCCTGTCACAAGAATAGGTGACACATGGGTTGTTGGGGTCCCCAAATGAATCACCAATCTGGGTGGAAGGGAGGGTGAGAGAACAAAGTAATTATTTATCTTGATTTCTTCTTGAGGTTGATAATAAAACCTGTTAAAAATTCAAATTCTTGATGTTTAGTGAATTTCCAGAGGCACTTTCAGCCATTAGGTTAATATTTCAGAAAAGGTGGATGGAAAGCCTTCCACTTCCATGTATAAATCAAAGTTCCTTACTGAGAGCACAGGATGAGTCAAGGTTCTCAAATTAAAATTCACATATTGTTACTCCTTCATACTTTTTAAATATTTTCAAGAAAGTTTATTTTACTTGTGGCAGTGAATTGACCAATTGTTATAAGTTTAAGGGAAAACAAATAAGAAATCCAAATAGGAAAAATGGGCATAAAGTAGGCTTAGGTTTATCAAAAATGACAAGTGACAACTTACTTCTATCTTTGCTTGTGTTCCTATACTTTTAAAGTTCTCTAGATTGCTTTATAATTAATTCATGTTCAAAATTCAAACACCAGTTTGGGAAACTGTATTTCTTTTAGGACCTTGAACCACAAAATGAACTTTCTGGTAAACTAGAATGTTATTTCAATTATGTTGCATATAAATGAATAGAGGTAAAATATTTCCTTTGTTCTTTAAACATCATCATATTTTGTGTTTAAAAACTGTTATAAATTCTCGTTAAGTCACCTGTGGACACAAAAAAACTTTAAAAAAACTAAAAATTGGGTGTGATAAATGAGTCACCAAATTGAAACTCTCATAGGCTTTGTTTTTATGTCTCTCCTAACATATCACATATATGAGTATTTTATTTCAGATTTTTTAAATATTATCACCAATTCAAATGTATTAAAGTCAGTTTGAGAATCAACCGGTTTTTATAGCTTCCTGATACTTTTTATAAAAAGTTAAATTACTTTCCAAAGTGCCAAATCAGTTGTCAAAACCTACCCTTGAATATACCGTATTGCTATATTCACATAAGGACATTCTAATCTTTGGGGTTTTCTTTTTTGATCTCTGACAGTTTGGCCATCTGATCTTTCTGGTTATAATTACAGTTTAACTCTGTTCATTGATTTGAATGTTACAAAGTGTGTCTTCTCCATCTGGCAAGACCCATGGGAAATATTTTCAGAAGCTCCATTGCTAGGTAGTTAATGATCAAGTATATTTTCTCCCTTTGAAGGGAGCCATGCTGAGTGTTACATTTGATATTCCTTTTGAAAATTGAATATAGGAAAAAAATGAACTAATTCTGCCCCACCATTACCTATGAAAATTTCATGTCATACACTGAAAGAGCCTGCATTTGTTCATAATTATATTAATAAAAATAGAAAAAGTAGAAACAACCTTACCTCATAGTTGATATTGTTAAATAAACATGTTCTTGGTTCTGAAAAAAAAAACACATTATTTTATCCTAAAATAAACATTATAATTCTTTTTTATTGATAAAACAGAAATTTTATTGTACATATCAGCCAATTATAATGTTCTTCCCATAACACCATCATACCCCTTTATTATGCTGATTATATTCATAACTGTTCATTCTGATTCCCCTGCACCAAAGACAGTAAATTTTAAGAAGGCAAGTACTCATTCTGTTTTATTTACCACATCTATCTAGCATAGTGTTTGATACATACTAGTAGCTCAATAAATATCTCTGAAATACGGGAGTAAGGAAATAACTATTCAATTCAAGCAATATGTTATGAATACACACCACAGTATCCAATTTCACAGCAGGTGTCGTTATCTTTGAACTTTACAAGCCTCTCTCCAGTCTTGCATGTGGGTGGAGAAGGGCACTCCTTGGGCTTACAGTCCACAGCATTTGCATTAGTACAGGTGCATTTGTGGCAATTAGCAGTCCAGATGTCTCCAGGCTTCAGAAACAAACCAAGGTTAGACTTCTACTCAAGTACAGGAATGACAGCAAATTTGGATTGCAGTAGAGAAAAACTATGTACATACAGATTTCTCTTCTCCCAGTGGGCCATGGCAAACTGTTAACATGAAATGATAAATGCTAATTAAATTTGGCAAAATATAACCATCTGTTGTTTGTAGATAACCACCAGGTGGACAATACTGTAATTAGCACTAGGATTCCGGAGACACAGAATTATGGAGGATTCAATGATGCTTTAAGGTAGGAAAATCATATCTGCTTACTTTTATCAAAATTTCTCTAATAAGCTGTTATATATTTCATATTTTTACAAGCCCCTACAAAGGAGAATTCTTAATTTCCCCAGACAGTGGTCAATAAATCTTATGGCTACTGTTTTACTTTCTATTTTACAATCTGACTCCTGCTTCCATAATTCTACAAGTCACCAAGACTTTATAATTATCAATCTTAAGGGCCTTCTCAGTTTTTCAAGATCCCTGCAACAGCTGACATTTGTAACTCTCATCTTGAAAATGTTCTTCTTCCTTCAGATTCAACACTCTGAAATGCCTTTCTTATTAGCTCTTTCTCCTTCCTCTCATTTTTGTCTCTAGTCATTCCTCTGGTATTTCCCCTCACTATAATATCAAGTGTCCACTGTAATATCAAGTAGACAGCTGTCAGACTTCCTGCTCCAGTCCAGACATCTTGTGTGAGGGAGTCCCAGACCTCACTCAGCCTAACAAACAGCATGCTGGCCAATTTATAAAAACCTCAAGCTCAACGTGCAAAAAAGCATATTGTATCACCTTGTCCCTAAAACCAGTTTCTCATCTAAACTGGCATCTTCCTATTAAGAACCAAACTATTCTTTCAATCATTTAAGCTTAAAATTTAGGAGTCATTTTGATTCCTTCCTTTCTATCACTTGATATCCAATCCTGCAATCCTATATATTCACCCTCACATGAATTCCTTCCTTTCCTGATTCTACTTGTTATATAATAATCTAAGATCTTATTATCAATGATGTAGCATACTCTGGCTTTTTCAGGAGTTACTCTGATTCAGACCTCTTTCCAATCCAGTCAATTTTCTATACTGTAGTTAGGATAATTTTCCTAAAGCCTAATTTTCATTTCATCATATCTTTGATTAAAAGCTTTTGAGATCCCCCTTATAGTCTTGTAAAATATTATTTATTTTAGTATTCTAGTTTCTCAGATCTGCCCTAATATGTCTCCAATCTACCTTCTCAACCTTGTCTTACTTCTTTTATTTATATACCCTGGACTAGTCTATATATTGTTCTCAAATTACAATTCTGTTACATATTTCACGTTTTTTAGTGTGAAATTTATTCTCAGCTTTATATAAAAATTACCTATGTTTCTTTGAAAACCTCCCATCTCCCACTATATTCTATGGTCAGTGAAGAATGTTTTGGGTAAATTTTGCTACATTCTGCAAAGCTTATCACTTTGGCTTGAGAATAGTAAGAACTCAAAATCTTCTAAAATTCTTAAACTTTGTTTAACCTTAATTTTTCTCACTATAATTCAGCCCTCAAAAAAGCTGGAATTACCTAGCTTAAAGATGTTACCAAGTGACAAAACTTTGATCAAGATATCATATAATAACATGAAATGCTTTATTTAGTAGGTAAACTATTCTGATTGATAATATTTGTTTGGTTTGGCTTCATTAGTTTGTATGGGAGAAAACAGGCTACTACTCACTATTTGGTGAATAAAAGTTAAATTCATCTACTTTAACTTTTCCTATTCTGTAACATTTTCATAGTGATTTTATTAGCATGACCTCTGAAATTTGATTTATAAGAATCATTAATGCACAATGATTGGTTTTTAAGTGCAGGTATTCTTACCTGGAGGTGGTGGAAGTGGTGCTGGGCATCCTGTGTAAAAACATGCAGCCTATATTAGTCTCCAAAGTTATTAGAATAGTTTTGAGATAAAGATAGTTACATCATTACTGAAAATAATGAGCTACATTGTTAGTCTTACAAACAGGCATATTCCGGTTGTGGTTTTTTTTTGTATTTTTTTGTTTGTTTGTTTTTTTTTTTTTCTCCTCATGGCATTTGAAATGTCATGATTAGAAAGTATTCCCTCTGGATCTCAAATTTTAATGGGCAGGATATATGTGAATCTGAAGGAAAAAATGAGAAAACATCAATACAGGTAAACTTCTCTAACTTGAAGATTTACTTGGAAGACTGTCCTGGTGAATAGGACAATAAAATATATAATCAAAAAAGAAAAAGAATAATTCATATATGGGACAAATATAAATATTTTTTAGTTACCTACTTATTTAATCCTTTAAGAGTTTCTATCTTCTTTTTGTCTTCTTGAACTATTTTCATCTGCCTCTATCTCCACTGCTACCAAATACTTTAAACTGGTCACATGTTTCTTTCTGAGCATCATACCTCACATATTTTGATCAACCCAACAATTTACTGATAAATTCAAATTCTATTTTCAAGGAGCTAAAAATCAGATCAATACTTCAATTTGACATGCCAAGTAAATAGTCTGGCCTAGAAGCAAGAGAATATTTGAAAAGAACTAAACTTTCTCCATGCTTAGGTAGAGGGATGCCCACAAATAATAGGTACAGAAAAACAGAAAAGAAATTAAAGGTGTGGGAGTTTAGGGGATCAAACATCTCTCTTTACTGAGGGAGGCTAGGTAGGCTAATCCCCAATTAAGAATGTTTAGCAGATTAGCAGAAACCAGCAGCAGGAGGGAGAAATAATCTATTAAGCCATTAATACAGCAGAAAAATCTTCCCTGAACCAGAATTCCAAGAATCCATTGAAGATATTTGCAAGAGGTATCATAAAGAACAACTTCCTAATCTTCACCTTGTTATCAGAATAGTTTCTCTCAAATACCTACCTGATCATACTATTCCCATGATAGAATCTTCATGGGAATCCCATTTAGTGTAGGGATTAAAGTCTTGTTTAAATTTGGCAATAAGGTTCTTCACAAACTTTCCTCTACTTACCTTTCCAATCTCATTTCTTCCCTGAACCTCACACAGTCACTGTCAATATCTGGTTGATTCCTGAATTCACTTATGCTGTCTCATGTCTCTGTCTTTTCAAGGGCTGTTTAGTAGAATTCCCTTCTCACTGCAGCCAATATTAAACTCAATCATATCCATCTGTTCCCTTCACTCAATAATACCAACTAATAGGCGGAAATTAACATTCTCCACTCACTGCACCCTTGAGACCATAATTGTCGTACATGTTTATGGATTAATGTTAAACACACTATAAAGATAGTTTCAGAACCCTATTAATCCCCCTACATACACACAAAGTAATAAAATAATAAGGACTGTATTTTATTTATGTTCTTGGCTATTAGTGTCTGCTATAGACACTAATAAGATATTAAAACCTTAAAACACATATAAGGTATTGAAGAAATGAGTAAGTAACAAAGTAGTTAGGATTTTCCCCATACCGACCTGCTTTATTTTCAGTTTCTTGATTTCCTGTTGCTACTCTAGCAGTGTCTGAGGAGAAACGAAAGGATGGCATTGTCTTTTTATTTATTATTTATTTATTATGTGTGCATATCAAGTTTCTGATTTACATGATCCTTTTGAAAAAAGCCACAGCCTCTGAACGACACCTCTACTCACTGAACGAACCTTCTTTAGATGGTGTCACTTCACCGCTCGGTGCTCTAGTCGGTTCACCAGCTGAGGGTCCTGTAGTCCCTTTCAAAATAAACAAGTATATATCATGATCTTTGATTAAACACAACATATTTTGCTGTTCTCTTCTTTCAAAATACTTTTCCTATATTTGGTCACACTTACCCATTTCAAGTTTACTATTTCTAACAATTAAATATAAGAATCACCTGGCCTGCTTACTAAATAAATACACTAGCTGAGTGGCTCTCAACACAGGCTATCCTTTGAAACCAAATGTCAGGTGTTTATAAATTACTTACACCAGGGCATTTCTTCAATGAGTTCTGATCCAATTAGTCTGTAAAGGGCTCTTCAGTATGTATTTTCTAAAATTTCTCTAGTCAATGCTGATGTGTAGTAAAGTTTGCACACCATGTTCTGAACCCCACCTCTGACTCAGAGCTTAAGAATTTATCAGGTAATATTCTTGGAATCCAAAATATAATATGCATTGCTCTAAGCCACCCCTGAGCATATGTGAGAGATCCACCACAGGTAAGCCCATAAGGGCCGGGAAGGTGCAGTCACGAATATGTGCGTTTACCAATAACTAACAACTTGGTTTTGACCTCCCTGAGGTCAGCAAGCAGATGCTGCAGACCCCTGTGCCCACAGCTGCTCGGGCTCCCTAGGGTGCGCCTGGGGCCGGCGAGTCTCCTGGGCCTTTCCTCCCAGCCCCTGTGTTTCTCTCTTTCTCTGAGGTCCCTGACATAACGGCAGGGAAGGGCCACTCCTACGAGAGCTGCAGGGTTCTGCCGTCGCTCCTCTATTAGGACACAATAACCGAGGTTTCCTACGCAAAAGCAATCTTAAAATGGAGCCTAAGATTTCTGCAGCTTGATGGTCTAAAATCACCCACAGCTTAATCCTTAGTTCAACCTGTCACATGTTCAGTGCCACTGAGTAGGCGCTGAGGTGTCCATCCTGCCTTGCCTGATTTTCCTGGGCTTGTCGCTCCTGGGCTTGGTTCGCTGGCTGAGGTCTCCTCCTCACGTCCTATTGTGGGTGCAGTCGGGGCCCCTGATCCAGCTGAAAAAATACATACGGTAGTTTAAAAAAATGCCCTAGACTTGGATCTACTCATTTAATTTTATGACAGTCCTCTGAGGCAGGTAATATTCTTCTTCCATGTGACACACGCGGGGGACCGCCATCTCCAGCTCCCTCAGGTGGTCAGCAGCACGTGCAGGAGCCACACCCAGGCCGACGACTCCAGAGCTTGGACTTGCACCTTTGCTTCTCAAATGATCCATTAGTAAGAGAGCAATGCTGTAAGCATTTCAATATGCCCTTATTGATGCTTTGGGGAAATGCCGTAAAGTAGAGAAATAAATTTATTTAAAATATAAGCATCGCAAACATACACTTTTATTTAACAGATATAAAATATGGGGGTAAATGTGCCCTTTCTGAATGTGTGTTCTCTGCTTAAATTCTTATCACACCATGGACCAGGGGAAACTCATTTCCACGGCACTCATTGGTGGACCAGCCATTCAGTAGCCCTGTGTAAGATGAGTGCACTTACTGCCTGGGAACCAAAAGAAAAAAGCCTTATTGTCTTGTCATTATTACCTAAATAATTCTCATTCAAATTTTAGGGAATATAGACCACACAGTCATGACCCTGAAGTTTCAGTCGGTTCATTGCTCTCAGGGAATTACCAGTTTCTTGATTTGTGTTGCTGTAGATCCTACTTTTAATTCATTATTTTTATGTAAATATATTTTGTTCTAACAATATATGACATAAATTTTAAATCAAGAAAACAACTAAAGGAAAATAAATGTATAGGACAAAATCAGACCATACATTAGTTAATAAAATCAGACCATGAATATGTTAATAAAGGCATAAAGAGAAGCCCCATGCATACTCTAAAGACGTGAATTTTATGGGATGTAAGGGAATTTTTATTTATCCTAAAGCAATCAGAACAATTGAAGGCTTTCAAGTACTGGAATCACATGATGAGAGCAGAGTGTTCAGAATCCCTTCCATTCTGGTCCATGGTATTGACTAAAGTGTAAATTGGGAGGGAAGTAGAGAATGGAAATTTCCTCAACATTCATAAGCACCAACTACTTAACGGGCTTCGTAAGGAATACTTTGTGCTGCATTCCACTCTGAAGTGCTTCTGATTCTAGAGAGGCAGACTTCAAAAGTTGCATTACTAAAATGTTCTCAGGAGATGCTGATGCTCTTGGTCTGGAAAGCTCACTTGGACATCGCTGTGTGCAGGTGAGGGGAGTCTGGCGAGTCACTGCAGACACCAGATGGGAAATGTCTAACATGGGAGCTCCAGCAGAGCAAATGTGATGCAGAGCAGAAAATGCAAGAGGTACTCACGCTAACTGACTTCATAAGGGGGAGGGGTGAACCACGTCTTGTTTGTTTTAATCAAAATTAACTCTGCTTAAGGTATAAGAAATATATTTCATTCATGAAACTAACAGTAGCTGAAATTTAGCCGCCATGGTACAATGGGAAGCATATCCTCATTTTGCTTTGGCATTTTGGGTTTTTGTTTTGTTTTGTTTTTATTTTTTGGATACATGCCCTTATGCATAGAGTCAGGAACAATGAAATGATTAAAGAGAAGGCTAAAGGTTCTGTGTTCTAATCCTACTTCTGTGAACCTTGAGACCTTTTATTATTTTCTTTTTAATGGGAAAATATTGACTTTCTTATATGGTTTTCATGTGGATTAAACTACATTATATATTTGAGCATAATTCAGAATTTAATATACCGAAGAAATATGTGACTAATATTTTATTAATGCATAAAGACTAATTTTGAATATTTTCTTAAATAGCCAGATCACTTGATGCAGACACTGGACCCCCGATATCTAATGCCATACTCAGGGTATCGTGCTTCCTCACTTCAACAGAGGACAGCCTGTGAGAAGAAGCTATGGGAGGTATAGCATTTGACTCATTTCTTTATCTCACCTTCTCTGAAGTCCGTGCCACCTGTAATTTTCTTTTTGGCTCCCGTGGTAGCACTCGCTGATGCTCCCGTGGTACCTGATGATGTAAAGGAGAAACAAACGCATGCTCCTAAATAATACAACAATCCTGGCAATAAGTGTATCATTCTAACAACGCGATATGCTATATGGCATCAACATGATAGTTGTGAAAAAAACTACAACTCTAGACTTTATAACATACAAAGAACATCTATAAGTGATATTACACGTAAGTCAGTGGTCTTTATTTTGTAAAATGTTGTTCTGAGCAGTGTTGCCTGAAACCAGGTGCTCAGACGTGGCTGCGTGCTCTGCTCTGAACTTAACGGCCCTGAAGGTACTGCATCCTAACTGGCCTGGAATTCTGGGAGCTGCTGCTGCCTCCAGGTGAAACCACGGTGGTGCCTGTTAATGCAAGGACAGCAAAGCTTCAACCTAAGTACACAGTTCTTCATTCCACTGCAACTTATTAAGCAGGTCTCCTTACATTATTATTTTAGGTCTTTGCATGCATCAGTGAACAGAATATTCAAAGATTTCTCCCCTATGTGGCTATATTCTGGCAGCTGGACACCAGCAGTGAACAATATATGGGCCAAATACGTCAATTTGATATTTTTTAATGACTGCCACGAGAAAGCATATATAACAAATGGGCCCATGGTAGGCAGGTGCTTGCCTGTACGTGGGCCTCGTCCCTATACCCAAACACTTCCTTTGCAAGCTGCAGCCTCTGAAAACAATGACAGAGTCATGTGTGGCCAGAGAATTCCTAGGGCGACTTGATTTTGTGATTTGGCATATTCTGTTCCAAGAAGGACGGAGGGCATAGTTCCCTGTAATTTTCCCACTATAGTTTCCCCTTAGCCACACGAAGAGAGAGGCTATTCAAAGGAGAAGAAGAAGTCTCAGACTTAATTATCTCACCTCCTGGAAGTCCTGCTTGGGTACTCGCCATTCCTCCCATGGAAGTTGTGGCTTCTGATAAAGGAAAAAAAAGGAAACAGTAAGGACCAGGGTGTGGGAAATTCACTTTATATTATCTAATTTATATTATATAATTCACTATATTATCTAAGAAGCTAAAGCCTAGTTTGTGGTGTATTTTCAGACTTACCTGTGTTGTGAGCTCCAGGCTCCAGAGTTTTCCAAGGGATAATAACACTAGTACCTACGGGAAAGGGTCAGTACTCACAAATTCAAATGCCTGCTGACAACCTGTTTAAGTAAGAACCTGAAGTCTCCATGCAACACCGAGATTCAACTTTTAGGTCCTTCATTCATCCTTAAGCTGCTCTTGCAAATATATTTCTATAACACCTTTGAAATTGTTAGTCATCACGCCTCTTAGTTGAGAGGAGAGAGGAGAATTTTCTCTGCATATTGCTATATCAGTGTCACTAATTTGTATTCCAGTAGTACAGAAAAGGTCTTTCTGTGCTAAAGGAATAAAAAGACATGTGTAAAACGTTGCTTATCCTTGTGAAGATACTGAGTGCGTTTTTGGCCCTTTTCAGCAACAACGCCTTTGCGTCAGACTGGCCTATTTACGGGTTCACGTTGTCTGTCTCCTCCCCAGGTGCCTTTTTCTCAGCTGCCCCGGCACCGTCGCGACGTGTATGCCATCGCAGCGTGAGGCGCTCATACTGACTTCACCACCGGCCCCCCCTTCCCAAAGTTCCAGTTGCGAGACTAGAAGCCAGGATCCCGAGTTTTCCACAAGATGCTACGTCTACGGAAAACCGGGAGCCAAGGCAAACCACTCTGCAGGAAAGCGCACCTCCCCCGCAGGCGGGCGGCGCTAAGAAGAGCCGTCATTAACGGCAAACCCCACACGGCAAGGACCCTTTCTCACCGGGTCTGGGTCCAGTTCCAGGGGCGCCGCTACCTCCCGTGAACGTCGTGGCCTCTGGAAGAAGACAATGGTGAACGAACGGTGAGAAACGAGGGTCTCAGACACCAGGGGAGAACTGCGTTGGTATTTCTTCAGAGCACGTCTACGAACTATACTGGGAGTGTAACTATGGCGGTTTCTTCTCGTTAACCTACCAGTGCGGGAACTCCCAGGTCGAATGGTTGTCCCAGAGTGTCCCCGTGTAGCACCTAACAATGAGAACGGTAAAGGCATCAACACACCGTCAGCTCCCCTTCAAACTGAAGGGACTACGTACACTTGAACGACTGAAACCAATAATTTCCTGAGGCCTGCGTTACCCTAAGGAATGAACTCTCAAGTACTTCCCACTGTTTCCTCTCCGGGCCCCCCTTTTGATCATTGCTGCTAAAGGAGTTCCTTCCCCCCAGGGGCCACTGCAAGGGAACGCAGACCTTGTGTCACCCTCACCTGTTGCACTTCCAGTCGCTGGACTCCCCGGTGCGACAGAGGTGCCTACAAGAGAAAACAGGCAGATGATGGATTTCTCTCTCTAAATGGCACTCATCAATTCCTTGAGATATTTTGACATTCCTGTGTTGAAGGTAGAACTGTGTGACTCTAATGCTCCCTCATGTCCTACCTGGCTTGGAACTCTGTGAGCCGCTGCTGGCTCCGGGTGAAAGCCTCGTGGTCCCTGGTAAGACAGGGAGAGCGAAGCTTCAACAGAAGCACATGCCACGTAATTCCACTGATGTCACCAAGCAAATCTTCGGTGCAAGTTTGTTTTAGGCCTTTCAGTGTATCACTGAGCAGCATACGCAAAGATTCTTCCTCAAACGTGGCCACGTTCACGCAGGTGGAGACCAGCAGTGAACAATGAACACGACAGGGAAGTCAAAGCCACGTGTTTTGCCATGCGTAATGCACATCCATGTTGCTGGCTCGAACTTTCGGGGGAAAGAACTTGGCGTTTGAATTTTTAATTCAAAAATCTGTTTCTGTATCTTTAGATACTTGGGTTTCTTTCCTATTGTAAAGGAGTTTTAGCATTTATTTTTGCACACATTACGGTACACGAAATTTCACGTAACCCATCATTTCAAAACACAAGAAGAGATACAAGGTATTTCAGGTACCACCCATGGATAATGCGCACCCTTACCTTTCCCTCAAAAATGTGGACAGAAATGTGCACACTATTCATGGCAAAATATGATACTCGATATTGGCGAAAGCTATGGAAAAAGTGTTCAAGCCACACGTGGAGTGTGGGGCCTTCATAAGCATGGGTAGGACCACAGGGGGGCCTCGTAGCTGCCATCGAGCAACTACCTCTTCGGCCTGGGCCTTGCCAATTTGCATGGGGAAACGGGGGAACATGGCGTCTGTCGGCGGACCCAGGTGTGTGACTCTGCGTGCTGTGTTCCCTGAGGAAGGGCAGGTCCCTCTCCTTCGCCCACCTTCCCACTCACGTGTTCACTCTGGCCATACAAACAGGGATTGGGCGGGGCGGGGGAACCCCGAAGACTCGGTTGATGAAAATAACTCACCTCCTGGAAGTCCTGCTTGCGTGGTCCCGCCTCCTCCAATGGAAGTTGTGGCCTCTGAGAGACAAAAGAAGGGAAGGGTGAAGACTGCGTGGTGGGAAAGTCCATCTTGTACTATCGTCAGAATGTGCCATCTAAGATACCAGTGTGCAGCTTCTACATGTATTTTCGGACTTACCCGTGATATAAATTTCAGGGGGGCGCAGTTCGTCCGGAGACTATACCTGCCGTGCCGACAACAAGAAAAGGTCAGTCGTTCCTAACACCGTTGCGTTTCTACTACGTGACTCCAACGGAAAGCTCAAGTCTCCACAAAGCAGCCAACTATATCCCTGGGAGTTTTAGGACCAAGAGGTTCTCCCCACGCGCCCCCTGTAACATCTATTTCTAGAACTGCTTTCCCGAGCTCTCGACTCTCGCATCTCTTTATGGGGGGTGGGGGGGAATCAAAAAAGTTTCTCTCTACGTTACTG
This sequence comes from Pteronotus mesoamericanus, assembly GCF_021234165.1. Lineage (NCBI taxonomy): Eukaryota > Metazoa > Chordata > Mammalia > Chiroptera > Mormoopidae > Pteronotus > Pteronotus mesoamericanus. Next base: position 11,951,170 of record NW_026555310.1, read on the forward strand.
TTCGTCCGTCATTCGTTTGACTCTACGATGCCCTAGTGAAGACGCTTGAGGTTTTAGACCGTAAGGCGCCCTTGTGCATTTTGGCTCGCCTTTTCTAAAATCTGGGTTTGCTCCATATGATGGACATAAATAGTGTAGATATATTTTTAGAAGATTTCTTAAAGCAGCTATCATGACCTGCAGGTATTATTAAGGAGGAGCCCTCACTTGTGTCTATTGCAACTCGGGTCGTTCCACTTTCTCCTCTGGGCGCTGTGGCCTCTGAGGGAGAGAATGTGGAGAAGAAGTAAGTGGAGAATATTTAAGGATGATGGTAGTACATGGTGGACTCACTAAAGAACCTAGAGACATTGGAGACGTCTACGTTCACAAAGGACATGAGGAACTTCTCTGTCAGCCTGTTGACTCACCTGTGTTGGAGGTGCCAGGGCCAACAGCTGTGCCTGGGGCTACCCCAGTGGTGCCTGAAACAGAAGGGGTCCGAGATGTCCAACGTGACTCGAGCTTGTCCGCCGAAGGACTGCCTCAGAAGGACTCTAGGGACTTCGAGGTGCCATCAAAGCCCCCTCTCGCGACTCCATGATGAATGAAGGACCTATGCCTTTTCCGGGACCCACGTAATTGCGAGACCAACCGCATCCGTACTGTTCCCAGCATGAGACGCCCTCCCGAATGCCATTCATTCAGATGTGGACAAAGAGCCTGCTTCCCCCCCAGGATCACCTGTCATACTCCCAGTTGCTGGGCCTTGTGGTGCGGCAGTGGTTTCTGTGGGAGGAAAACCAGGGAAATATTTGAATGTGCCAGCAAGATACGGGATACGATTTTGGCCCTTTTCAGCAACAACGCCTTTGCGTCAGACTGGCCTATTTACGGGTTCACGTTGTCTGTCTCCTCCCCAGGTGCCTTTTTCTCAGCTGCCCCGGCACCGTCGCGACGTGTATGCCATCGCAGCGTGAGGCGCTCATACTGACTTCACCACCGGCCCCCCCTTCCCAAAGTTCCAGTTGCGAGACTAGAAGCCAGGATCCCGAGTTTTCCACAAGATGCTACGTCTACGGAAAACCGGGAGCCAAGGCAAACCACTCTGCAGGAAAGCGCACCTCCCCCGCAGGCGGGCGGCGCTAAGAAGAGCCGTCATTAACGGCAAACCCCACACGGCAAGGACCCTTTCTCACCGGGTCTGGGTCCAGTTCCAGGGGCGCCGCTACCTCCCGTGAACGTCGTGGCCTCTGGAAGAAGACAATGGTGAACGAACGGTGAGAAACGAGGGTCTCAGACACCAGGGGAGAACTGCGTTGGTATTTCTTCAGAGCACGTCTACGAACTATACTGGGAGTGTAACTATGGCGGTTTCTTCTCGTTAACCTACCAGTGCGGGAACTCCCAGGTCGAATGGTTGTCCCAGAGTGTCCCCGTGTAGCACCTAACAATGAGAACGGTAAAGGCATCAACACACCGTCAGCTCCCCCTTCAAACTGAAGGGACTACGTACACTTGAACGACTGAAACCAATAATTTCCTGAGGCCTGCGTTACCCTAAGGAATGAACTCTCAAGTACTTCCCACTGTTTCCTCTCCGGGCCCCCCCTTTTGATCATTGCTGCTAAAGGAGTTCCTTCCCCCCAGGGGCCACTGCAAGGGAACACAGACCTTGTGTCACCCTCACCTGTTGCACTTCCAGTCGCTGGACTCCCCGGTGCGACAGAGGTGCCTACAAGAGAAAACAGGCAGATGATGGATTTCTCTCTCTAAATGGCACTCATCAATTCCTTGAGATATTTTGACATTCCTGTGTTGAAGGTAGAACTGTGTGACTCTAATGCTCCCTCATGTCCTACCTGGCTTGGAACTCTGTGAGCCGCTGCTGGCTCCGGGTGAAAGCCTCGTGGTCCCTGGTAAGACAGGGAGAGCGAAGCTTCAACAGAAGCACATGCCACGTAATTCCACTGATGTCACCAAGCAAATCTTCGGTGCAAGTTTGTTTTAGGCCTTTCAGTGTATCACTGAGCAGCATACGCAAAGATTCTTCCTCAAACGTGGCCACGTTCACGCAGGTGGAGACCAGCAGTGAACAATGAACACGACAGGGAAGTCAAAGCCACGTGTTTTGCCATGCGTAATGCACATCCATGTTGCTGGCTCGAACTTTCGGGGGGAAAGAACTTGGCGTTTGAATTTTTAATTCAAAAATCTGTTTCTGTATCTTTAGATACTTGGGTTTCTTTCCTATTGTAAAGGAGTTTTAGCATTTATTTTTGCACACATTACGGTACACGAAATTTCACGTAACCCATCATTTCAAAACACAAGAAGAGATACAAGGTATTTCAGGTACCACCCATGGATAATGCGCACCCTTACCTTTCCCTCAAAAATGTGGACAGAAATGTGCACACTATTCATGGCAAAATATGATACTCGATATTGGCGAAAGCTATGGAAAAAGTGTTCAAGCCACACGTGGAGTGTGGGGCCTTCATAAGCATGGGTAGGACCACAGGGGGGGCCTCGTAGCTGCCATCGAGCAACTACCTCTTCGGCCTGGGCCTTGCCAATTTGCATGGGGAAACGGGGGAACATGGCGTCTGTCGGCGGACCCAGGTGTGTGACTCTGCGTGCTGTGTTCCCTGAGGAAGGGCAGGTCCCTCTCCTTCGCCCACCTTCCCACTCACGTGTTCACTCTGGCCATACAAACAGGGATTGGGCGGGGCGGGGGAACCCCGAAGACTCGGTTGATGAAAATAACTCACCTCCTGGAAGTCCTGCTTGCGTGGTCCCGCCTCCTCCAATGGAAGTTGTGGCCTCTGAGAGACAAAAGAAGGGAAGGGTGAAGACTGCGTGGTGGGAAAGTCCATCTTGTACTATCGTCAGAATGTGCCATCTAAGATACCAGTGTGCAGCTTCTACATGTATTTTCGGACTTACCCGTGATATAAATTTCAGGGGGCGCAGTTCGTCCGGAGACTATACCTGCCGTGCCGACAACAAGAAAAGGTCAGTCGTTCCTAACACCGTTGCGTTTCTACTACGTGACTCCAACGGAAAGCTCAAGTCTCCACAAAGCAGCCAACTATATCCCTGGGAGTTTTAGGACCAAGAGGTTCTCCCCACGCGCCCCCTGTAACATCTATTTCTAGAACTGCTTTCCCGAGCTCTCGACTCTCGCATCTCTTTATGGGGGGTGGGGGGGAATCAAAAAAGTTTCTCTCTACGTTACTGTTCGTCCGTCATTCGTTTGACTCTACGATGCCCTAGTGAAGACGCTTGAGGTTTTAGACCGTTAGGCGCCCTTGTGCATTTTGGCTCGCCTTTTCTAAAATCTGGGTTTGCTCCATATGATGGACATAAATAGTGTAGATATATTTTTAGAAGATTTCTTAAAGCAGCTATCATGACCTGCAGGTATTATTAAGGAGGAGCCCTCACTTGTGTCTATTGCAACTCGGGTCGTTCCACTTTCTCCTCTGGGCGCTGTGGCCTCTGAGGGAGAGAATGTGGAGAAGAAGTAAGTGGAGAATATTTAAGGATGATGGTAGTACATGGTGGACTCACTAAAGAACCTAGAGACATTGGAGACGTCTACGTTCACAAAGGACATGAGGAACTTCTCTGTCAGCCTGTTGACTCACCTGTGTTGGAGGTGCCAGGGCCAACAGCTGTGCCTGGGGCTACCCCAGTGGTGCCTGAAACAGAAGGGGTCCGAGATGTCCAACGTGACTCGAGCTTGTCCGCCGAAGGACTGCCTCAGAAGGACTCTAGGGACTTCGAGGTGCCATCAAAGCCCCCCTCTCGCGACTCCATGATGAATGAAGGACCTATGCCTTTTCCGGGACCCACGTAATTGCGAGACCAACCGCATCCGTACTGTTCCCAGCATGAGACGCCCTCCCGAATGCCATTCATTCAGATGTGGACAAAGAGCCTGCTTCCCCCCCAGGATCACCTGTCATACTCCCAGTTGCTGGGCCTTGTGGTGCGACAGTGGTTTCTGTGGGAGGAAAACCAGGGAAATATTTGAATGTGCCAGCAAGATACGGGATACGATTTTGGCCCTTTTCAGCAACAACGCCTTTGCGTCAGACTGGCCTATTTACGGGTTCACGTTGTCTGTCTCCTCCCCAGGTGCCTTTTTCTCAGCTGCCCCGGCACCGTCGCGACGTGTATGCCATCGCAGCGTGAGGCGCTCATACTGACTTCACCACCGGCCCCCCTTCCCAAAGTTCCAGTTGCGAGACTAGAAGCCAGGATCCCGAGTTTTCCACAAGATGCTACGTCTACGGAAAACCGGGAGCCAAGGCAAACCACTCTGCAGGAAAGCGCACCTCCCCCGCAGGCGGGCGGCGCTAAGAAGAGCCGTCATTAACGGCAAACCCCACACGGCAAGGACCCTTTCTCACCGGGTCTGGGTCCAGTTCCAGGGGCGCCGCTACCTCCCGTGAACGTCGTGGCCTCTGGAAGAAGACAATGGTGAACGAACGGTGAGAAACGAGGGTCTCAGACACCAGGGGAGAACTGCGTTGGTATTTCTTCAGAGCACGTCTACGAACTATACTGGGAGTGTAACTATGGCGGTTTCTTCTCGTTAACCTACCAGTGCGGGAACTCCCAGGTCGAATGGTTGTCCCAGAGTGTCCCCGTGTAGCACCTAACAATGAGAACGGTAAAGGCATCAACACACCGTCAGCTCCCCCTTCAAACTGAAGGGACTACGTACACTTGAACGACTGAAACCAATAATTTCCTGAGGCCTGCGTTACCCTAAGGAATGAACTCTCAAGTACTTCCCACTGTTTCCTCTCCGGGCCCCCCCTTTTGATCATTGCTGCTAAAGGAGTTCCTTCCCCCCAGGGGCCACTGCAAGGGAACGCAGACCTTGTGTCACCCTCACCTGTTGCACTTCCAGTCGCTGGACTCCCCGGTGCGACAGAGGTGCCTACAAGAGAAAACAGGCAGATGATGGATTTCTCTCTCTAAATGGCACTCATCAATTCCTTGAGATATTTTGACATTCCTGTGTTGAAGGTAGAACTGTGTGACTCTAATGCTCCCTCATGTCCTACCTGGCTTGGAACTCTGTGAGCCGCTGCTGGCTCCGGGTGAAAGCCTCGTGGTCCCTGGTAAGACAGGGAGAGCGAAGCTTCAACAGAAGCACATGCCACGTAATTCCACTGATGTCACCAAGCAAATCTTCGGTGCAAGTTTGTTTTAGGCCTTTCAGTGTATCACTGAGCAGCATACGCAAAGATTCTTCCTCAAACGTGGCCACGTTCACGCAGGTGGAGACCAGCAGTGAACAATGAACACGACAGGGAAGTCAAAGCCACGTGTTTTGCCATGCGTAATGCACATCCATGTTGCTGGCTCGAACTTTCGGGGGGAAAGAACTTGGCGTTTGAATTTTTAATTCAAAAATCTGTTTCTGTATCTTTAGATACTTGGGTTTCTTTCCTATTGTAAAGGAGTTTTAGCATTTATTTTTGCACACATTACGGTACACGAAATTTCACGTAACCCATCATTTCAAAACACAAGAAGAGATACAAGGTATTTCAGGTACCACCCATGGATAATGCGCACCCTTACCTTTCCCTCAAAAATGTGGACAGAAATGTGCACACTATTCATGGCAAAATATGATACTCGATATTGGCGAAAGCTATGGAAAAAGTGTTCAAGCCACACGTGGAGTGTGGGGCCTTCATAAGCATGGGTAGGACCACAGGGGGGCCTCGTAGCTGCCATCGAGCAACTACCTCTTCGGCCTGGGCCTTGCCAATTTGCATGGGGAAACGGGGGGAACATGGCGTCTGTCGGCGGACCCAGGTGTGTGACTCTGCGTGCTGTGTTCCCTGAGGAAGGGCAGGTCCCTCTCCTTCGCCCACCTTCCCACTCACGTGTTCACTCTGGCCATACAAACAGGGATTGGGCGGGGCGGGGGAACCCCGAAGACTCGGTTGATGAAAATAACTCACCTCCTGGAAGTCCTGCTTGCGTGGTCCCGCCTCCTCCAATGGAAGTTGTGGCCTCTGAGAGACAAAAGAAGGGAAGGGTGAAGACTGCGTGGTGGGAAAGTCCATCTTGTACTATCGTCAGAATGTGCCATCTAAGATACCAGTGTGCAGCTTCTACATGTATTTTCGGACTTACCCGTGATATAAATTTCAGGGGGCGCAGTTCGTCCGGAGACTATACCTGCCGTGCCGACAACAAGAAAAGGTCAGTCGTTCCTAACACCGTTGCGTTTCTACTACGTGACTCCAACGGAAAGCTCAAGTCTCCACAAAGCAGCCAACTATATCCCTGGGAGTTTTAGGACCAAGAGGTTCTCCCCACGCGCCCCCTGTAACATCTATTTCTAGAACTGCTTTCCCGAGCTCTCGACTCTCGCATCTCTTTATGGGGGGTGGGGGGGAATCAAAAAAGTTTCTCTCTACGTTACTGTTCGTCCGTCATTCGTTTGACTCTACGATGCCCTAGTGAAGACGCTTGAGGTTTTAGACCGTAAGGCGCCCTTGTGCATTTTGGCTCGCCTTTTCTAAAATCTGGGTTTGCTCCATATGATGGACATAAATAGTGTAGATATATTTTTAGAAGATTTCTTAAAGCAGCTATCATGACCTGCAGGTATTATTAAGGAGGAGCCCTCACTTGTGTCTATTGCAACTCGGGTCGTTCCACTTTCTCCTCTGGGCGCTGTGGCCTCTGAGGGAGAGAATGTGGAGAAGAAGTAAGTGGAGAATATTTAAGGATGATGGTAGTACATGGTGGACTCACTAAAGAACCTAGAGACATTGGAGACGTCTACGTTCACAAAGGACATGAGGAACTTCTCTGTCAGCCTGTTGACTCACCTGTGTTGGAGGTGCCAGGGCCAACAGCTGTGCCTGGGGCTACCCCAGTGGTGCCTGAAACAGAAGGGGTCCGAGATGTCCAACGTGACTCGAGCTTGTCCGCCGAAGGACTGCCTCAGAAGGACTCTAGGGACTTCGAGGTGCCATCAAAGCCCCCTCTCGCGACTCCATGATGAATGAAGGACCTATGCCTTTTCCGGGACCCACGTAATTGCGAGACCAACCGCATCCGTACTGTTCCCAGCATGAGACGCCCTCCCGAATGCCATTCATTCAGATGTGGACAAAGAGCCTGCTTCCCCCCGCAGGATCACCTGTCATACTCCCAGTTGCTGGGCCTTGTGGTGCGGCAGTGGTTTCTGTGGGAGGAAAACCAGGGAAATATTTGAATGTGCCAGCAAGATACGGGATACGATTTTGGCCCTTTTCAGCAACAACGCCTTTGCGTCAGACTGGCCTATTTACGGGTTCACGTTGTCTGCCTCCTCCCCAGGTGCCTTTTTCTCAGCTGCCCCGGCACCGTCGCGACGTGTATGCCATCGCAGCGTGAGGCGCTCATACTGACTTCACCACCGGCCCCCCCTTCCCAAAGTTGCAGTTGCGAGACTAGAAGCCAGGATCCCGAGTTTTCCACAAGATGCTACGTCTACGGAAAACCGGGAGCCAAGGCAAACCACTCTGCAGGAAAGCGCACCTCCCCGGCAGGCGGGCGGCGCTAAGAAGAGCCGTCATTAACGGCAAACCCCACACGGCAAGGACCCTTTCTCACCGGGTCTGGGTCCAGTTCCAGGGGCGCCGCTACCTCCCGTGAACGTCGTGGCCTCTGGAAGAAGACAATGGTGAACGAACGGTGAGAAACGAGGGTCTCAGACACCAGGGGAGAACTGCGTTGGTATTTCTTCAGAGCACGTCTACGAACTATACTGGGAGTGTAACTATGGCGGTTTCTTCTCGTTAACCTACCAGTGCGGGAACTCCCAGGTCGAATGGTTGTCCCAGAGTGTCCCCGTGTAGCACCTAACAATGAGAACGGTAAAGGCATCAACACACCGTCAGCTCCCCCTTCAAACTGAAGGGACTACGTACACTTGAACGACTGAAACCAATAATTTCCTGAGGCCTGCGTTACCCTAAGGAATGAACTCTCAAGTACTTCCCACTGTTTCCTCTCCGGGCCCCCCTTTTGATCATTGCTGCTAAAGGAGTTCCTTCCCCCCAGGGGCCACTGCAAGGGAACGCAGACCTTGTGTCACCCTCACCTGTTGCACTTCCAGTCGCTGGACTCCCCGGTGCGACAGAGGTGCCTACAAGAGAAAACAGGCAGATGATGGATTTCTCTCTCTAAATGGCACTCATCAATTCCTTGAGATATTTTGACATTCCTGTGTTGAAGGTAGAACTGTGTGACTCTAATGCTCCCTCATGTCCTACCTGGCTTGGAACTCTGTGAGCCGCTGCTGGCTCCGGGTGAAAGCCTCGTGGTCCCTGGTAAGACAGGGAGAGCGAAGCTTCAACAGAAGCACATGCCACGTAATTCCACTGATGTCACCAAGCAAATCTTCGGTGCAAGTTTGTTTTAGGCCTTTCAGTGTATCACTGAGCAGCATACGCAAAGATTCTTCCTCAAACGTGGCCACGTTCACGCAGGTGGAGACCAGCAGTGAACAATGAACACGACAGGGAAGTCAAAGCCACGTGTTTTGCCATGCGTAATGCACATCCATGTTGCTGGCTCGAACTTTCGGGGGGAAAGAACTTGGCGTTTGAATTTTTAATTCAAAAATCTGTTTCTGTATCTTTAGATACTTGGGTTTCTTTCCTATTGTAAAGGAGTTTTAGCATTTATTTTTGCACACATTACGGTACACGAAATTTCACGTAACCCATCATTTCAAAACACAAGAAGAGATACAAGGTATTTCAGGTACCACCCATGGATAATGCGCACCCTTACCTTTCCCTCAAAAATGTGGACAGAAATGTGCACACTATTCATGGCAAAATATGATACTCGATATTGGCGAAAGCTATGGAAAAAGTGTTCAAGCCACACGTGGAGTGTGGGGCCTTCATAAGCATGGGTAGGACCACAGGGGGGCCTCGTAGCTGCCATCGAGCAACTACCTCTTCGGCCTGGGCCTTGCCAATTTGCATGGGGAAACGGGGGAACATGGCGTCTGTCGGCGGACCCAGGTGTGTGACTCTGCGTGCTGTGTTCCCTGAGGAAGGGCAGGTCCCTCTCCTTCGCCCACCTTCCCACTCACGTGTTCACTCTGGCCATACAAACAGGGATTGGGCGGGGCGGGGGAACCCCGAAGACTCGGTTGATGAAAATAACTCACCTCCTGGAAGTCCTGCTTGCGTGGTCCCGCCTCCTCCAATGGAAGTTGTGGCCTCTGAGAGACAAAAGAAGGGAAGGGTGAAGACTGCGTGGTGGGAAAGTCCATCTTGTACTATCGTCAGAATGTGCCATCTAAGATACCAGTGTGCAGCTTCTACATGTATTTTCGGACTTACCCGTGATATAAATTTCAGGGGGCGCAGTTCGTCCGGAGACTATACCTGCCGTGCCGACAACAAGAAAAGGTCAGTCGTTCCTAACACCGTTGCGTTTCTACTACGTGACTCCAACGGAAAGCTCAAGTCTCCACAAAGCAGCCAACTATATCCCTGGGAGTTTTAGGACCAAGAGGTTCTCCCCACGCGCCCCCCTGTAACATCTATTTCTAGAACTGCTTTCCCGAGCTCTCGACTCTCGCATCTCTTTATGGGGGGTGGGGGGGAATCAAAAAAGTTTCTCTCTACGTTACTGTTCGTCCGTCATTCGTTTGACTCTACGATGCCCTAGTGAAGACGCTTGAGGTTTTAGACCGTTAGGCGCCCTTGTGCATTTTGGCTCGCCTTTTCTAAAATCTGGGTTTGCTCCATATGATGGACATAAATAGTGTAGATATATTTTTAGAAGATTTCTTAAAGCAGCTATCATGACCTGCAGGTATTATTAAGGAGGAGCCCTCACTTGTGTCTATTGCAACTCGGGTCGTTCCACTTTCTCCTCTGGGCGCTGTGGCCTCTGAGGGAGAGAATGTGGAGAAGAAGTAAGTGGAGAATATTTAAGGATGATGGTAGTACATGGTGGACTCACTAAAGAACCTAGAGACATTGGAGACGTCTACGTTCACAAAGGACATGAGGAACTTCTCTGTCAGCCTGTTGACTCACCTGTGTTGGAGGTGCCAGGGCCAACAGCTGTGCCTGGGGCTACCCCAGTGGTGCCTGAAACAGAAGGGGTCCGAGATGTCCAACGTGACTCGAGCTTGTCCGCCGAAGGACTGCCTCAGAAGGACTCTAGGGACTTCGAGGTGCCATCAAAGCCCCCTCTCGCGACTCCATGATGAATGAAGGACCTATGCCTTTTCCGGGACCCACGTAATTGCGAGACCAACCGCATCCGTACTGTTCCCAGCATGAGACGCCCTCCCGAATGCCATTCATTCAGATGTGGACAAAGAGCCTGCTTCCCCCCCAGGATCACCTGTCATACTCCCAGTTGCTGGGCCTTGTGGTGCGGCAGTGGTTTCTGTGGGAGGAAAACCAGGGAAATATTTGAATGTGCCAGCAAGATACGGGATACGATTTTGGCCCTTTTCAGCAACAACGCCTTTGCGTCAGACTGGCCTATTTACGGGTTCACGTTGTCTGCCTCCTCCCCAGGTGCCTTTTTCTCAGCTGCCCCGGCACCGTCGCGACGTGTATGCCATCGCAGCGTGAGGCGCTCATACTGACTTCACCACCGGCCCCCCCTTCCCAAAGTTCCAGTTGCGAGACTAGAAGCCAGGATCCCGAGTTTTCCACAAGATGCTACGTCTACGGAAAACCGGGAGCCAAGGCAAACCACTCTGCAGGAAAGCGCACCTCCCCGGCAGGCGGGCGGCGCTAAGAAGAGCCGTCATTAACGGCAAACCCCACACGGCAAGGACCCTTTCTCACCGGGTCTGGGTCCAGTTCCAGGGGCGCCGCTACCTCCCGTGAACGTCGTGGCCTCTGGAAGAAGACAATGGTGAACGAACGGTGAGAAACGAGGGTCTCAGACACCAGGGGAGAACTGCGTTGGTATTTCTTCAGAGCACGTCTACGAACTATACTGGGAGTGTAACTATGGCGGTTTCTTCTCGTTAACCTACCAGTGCGGGAACTCCCAGGTCGAATGGTTGTCCCAGAGTGTCCCCGTGTAGCACCTAACAATGAGAACGGTAAAGGCATCAACACACCGTCAGCTCCCCCTTCAAACTGAAGGGACTACGTACACTTGAACGACTGAAACCAATAATTTCCTGAGGCCTGCGTTACCCTAAGGAATGAACTCTCAAGTACTTCCCACTGTTTCCTCTCCGGGCCCCCCTTTTGATCATTGCTGCTAAAGGAGTTCCTTCCCCCCAGGGGCCACTGCAAGGGAACGCAGACCTTGTGTCACCCTCACCTGTTGCACTTCCAGTCGCTGGACTCCCCGGTGCGACAGAGGTGCCTACAAGAGAAAACAGGCAGATGATGGATTTCTCTCTCTAAATGGCACTCATCAATTCCTTGAGATATTTTGACATTCCTGTGTTGAAGGTAGAACTGTGTGACTCTAATGCTCCCTCATGTCCTACCTGGCTTGGAACTCTGTGAGCCGCTGCTGGCTCCGGGTGAAAGCCTCGTGGTCCCTGGTAAGACAGGGAGAGCGAAGCTTCAACAGAAGCACATGCCACGTAATTCCACTGATGTCACCAAGCAAATCTTCGGTGCAAGTTTGTTTTAGGCCTTTCAGTGTATCACTGAGCAGCATACGCAAAGATTCTTCCTCAAACGTGGCCACGTTCACGCAGGTGGAGACCAGCAGTGAACAATGAACACGACAGGGAAGTCAAAGCCACGTGTTTTGCCATGCGTAATGCACATCCATGTTGCTGGCTCGAACTTTCGGGGGAAAGAACTTGGCGTTTGAATTTTTAATTCAAAAATCTGTTTCTGTATCTTTAGATACTTGGGTTTCTTTCCTATTGTAAAGGAGTTTTAGCATTTATTTTTGCACACATTACGGTACACGAAATTTCACGTAACCCATCATTTCAAAACACAAGAAGAGATACAAGGTATTTCAGGTACCACCCATGGATAATGCGCACCCTTACCTTTCCCTCAAAAATGTGGACAGAAATGTGCACACTATTCATGGCAAAATATGATACTCGATATTGGCGAAAGCTATGGAAAAAGTGTTCAAGCCACACGTGGAGTGTGGGGCCTTCATAAGCATGGGTAGGACCACAGGGGGGCCTCGTAGCTGCCATCGAGCAACTACCTCTTCGGCCTGGGCCTTGCCAATTTGCATGGGGAAACGGGGGAACATGGCGTCTGTCGGCGGACCCAGGTGTGTGACTCTGCGTGCTGTGTTCCCTGAGGAAGGGCAGGTCCCTCTCCTTCGCCCACCTTCCCACTCACGTGTTCACTCTGGCCATACAAACAGGGATTGGGCGGGGCGGGGGGAACCCCGAAGACTCGGTTGATGAAAATAACTCACCTCCTGGAAGTCCTGCTTGCGTGGTCCCGCCTCCTCCAATGGAAGTTGTGGCCTCTGAGAGACAAAAGAAGGGAAGGGTGAAGACTGCGTGGTGGGAAAGTCCATCTTGTACTATCGTCAGAATGTGCCATCTAAGATACCAGTGTGCAGCTTCTACATGTATTTTCGGACTTACCCGTGATATAAATTTCAGGGGGCGCAGTTCGTCCGGAGACTATACCTGCCGTGCCGACAACAAGAAAAGGTCAGTCGTTCCTAACACCGTTGCGTTTCTACTACGTGACTCCAACGGAAAGCTCAAGTCTCCACAAAGCAGCCAACTATATCCCTGGGAGTTTTAGGACCAAGAGGTTCTCCCCACGCGCCCCCTGTAACATCTATTTCTAGAACTGCTTTCCCGAGCTCTCGACTCTCGCATCTCTTTATGGGGGGTGGGGGGGAATCAAAAAAGTTTCTCTCTACGTTACTGTTCGTCCGTCATTCGTTTGACTCTACGATGCCCTAGTGAAGACGCTTGAGGTTTTAGACCGTTAGGCGCCCTTGTGCATTTTGGCTCGCCTTTTCTAAAATCTGGGTTTGCTCCATATGATGGACATAAATAGTGTAGATATATTTTTAGAAGATTTCTTAAAGCAGCTATCATGACCTGCAGGTATTATTAAGGAGGAGCCCTCACTTGTGTCTATTGCAACTCGGGTCGTTCCACTTTCTCCTCTGGGCGCTGTGGCCTCTGAGGGAGAGAATGTGGAGAAGAAGTAAGTGGAGAATATTTAAGGATGATGGTAGTACATGGTGGACTCACTAAAGAACCTAGAGACATTGGAGACGTCTACGTTCACAAAGGACATGAGGAACTTCTCTGTCAGCCTGTTGACTCACCTGTGTTGGAGGTGCCAGGGCCAACAGCTGTGCCTGGGGCTACCCCAGTGGTGCCTGAAACAGAAGGGGTCCGAGATGTCCAACGTGACTCGAGCTTGTCCGCCGAAGGACTGCCTCAGAAGGACTCTAGGGACTTCGAGGTGCCATCAAAGCCCCCTCTCGCGACTCCATGATGAATGAAGGACCTATGCCTTTTCCGGGACCCACGTAATTGCGAGACCAACCGCATCCGTACTGTTCCCAGCATGAGACGCCCTCCCGAATGCCATTCATTCAGATGTGGACAAAGAGCCTGCTTCCCCCCCAGGATCACCTGTCATACTCCCAGTTGCTGGGCCTTGTGGTGCGGCAGTGGTTTCTGTGGGAGGAAAACCAGGGAAATATTTGAATGTGCCAGCAAGATACGGGATACGATTTTGGCCCTTTTCAGCAACAACGCCTTTGCGTCAGACTGGCCTATTTACGGGTTCACGTTGTCTGTCTCCTCCCCAGGTGCCTTTTTCTCAGCTGCCCCGGCACCGTCGCGACGTGTATGCCATCGCAGCGTGAGGCGCTCATACTGACTTCACCACCGGCCCCCCCTTCCCAAAGTTGCAGTTGCGAGACTAGAAGCCAGGATCCCGAGTTTTCCACAAGATGCTACGTCTACGGAAAACCGGGAGCCAAGGCAAACCACTCTGCAGGAAAGCGCACCTCCCCCGGCAGGCGGGCGGCGCTAAGAAGAGCCGTCATTAACGGCAAACCCCACACGGCAAGGACCCTTTCTCACCGGGTCTGGGTCCAGTTCCAGGGGCGCCGCTACCTCCCGTGAACGTCGTGGCCTCTGGAAGAAGACAATGGTGAACGAACGGTGAGAAACGAGGGTCTCAGACACCAGGGGAGAACTGCGTTGGTATTTCTTCAGAGCACGTCTACGAACTATACTGGGAGTGTAACTATGGCGGTTTCTTCTCGTTAACCTACCAGTGCGGGAACTCCCAGGTCGAATGGTTGTCCCAGAGTGTCCCCGTGTAGCACCTAACAATGAGAACGGTAAAGGCATCAACACACCGTCAGCTCCCCCTTCAAACTGAAGGGACTACGTACACTTGAACGACTGAAACCAATAATTTCCTGAGGCCTGCGTTACCCTAAGGAATGAACTCTCAAGTACTTCCCACTGTTTCCTCTCCGGGCCCCCCCTTTTGATCATTGCTGCTAAAGGAGTTCCTTCCCCCCAGGGGCCACTGCAAGGGAACGCAGACCTTGTGTCACCCTCACCTGTTGCACTTCCAGTCGCTGGACTCCCCGGTGCGACAGAGGTGCCTACAAGAGAAAACAGGCAGATGATGGATTTCTCTCTCTAAATGGCACTCATCAATTCCTTGAGATATTTTGACATTCCTGTGTTGAAGGTAGAACTGTGTGACTCTAATGCTCCCTCATGTCCTACCTGGCTTGGAACTCTGTGAGCCGCTGCTGGCTCCGGGTGAAAGCCTCGTGGTCCCTGGTAAGACAGGGAGAGCGAAGCTTCAACAGAAGCACATGCCACGTAATTCCACTGATGTCACCAAGCAAATCTTCGGTGCAAGTTTGTTTTAGGCCTTTCAGTGTATCACTGAGCAGCATACGCAAAGATTCTTCCTCAAACGTGGCCACGTTCACGCAGGTGGAGACCAGCAGTGAACAATGAACACGACAGGGAAGTCAAAGCCACGTGTTTTGCCATGCGTAATGCACATCCATGTTGCTGGCTCGAACTTTCGGGGGAAAGAACTTGGCGTTTGAATTTTTAATTCAAAAATCTGTTTCTGTATCTTTAGATACTTGGGTTTCTTTCCTATTGTAAAGGAGTTTTAGCATTTATTTTTGCACACATTACGGTACACGAAATTTCACGTAACCCATCATTTCAAAACACAAGAAGAGATACAAGGTATTTCAGGTACCACCCATGGATAATGCGCACCCTTACCTTTCCCTCAAAAATGTGGACAGAAATGTGCACACTATTCATGGCAAAATATGATACTCGATATTGGCGAAAGCTATGGGAAAAGTGTTCAAGCCACACGTGGAGTGTGGGGCCTTCATAAGCATGGGTAGGACCACAGGGGGGCCTCGTAGCTGCCATCGAGCAACTACCTCTTCGGCCTGGGCCTTGCCAATTTGCATGGGGAAACGGGGGAACATGGCGTCTGTCGGCGGACCCAGGTGTGTGACTCTGCGTGCTGTGTTCCCTGAGGAAGGGCAGGTCCCTCTCCTTCGCCCACCTTCCCACTCACGTGTTCACTCTGGCCATACAAACAGGGATTGGGCGGGGCGGGGGAACCCCGAAGACTCGGTTGATGAAAATAACTCACCTCCTGGAAGTCCTGCTTGCGTGGTCCCGCCTCCTCCAATGGAAGTTGTGGCCTCTGAGAGACAAAAGAAGGGAAGGGTGAAGACTGCGTGGTGGGAAAGTCCATCTTGTACTATCGTCAGAATGTGCCATCTAAGATACCAGTGTGCAGCTTCTACATGTATTTTCGGACTTACCCGTGATATAAATTTCAGGGGGCGCAGTTCGTCCGGAGACTATACCTGCCGTGCCGACAACAAGAAAAGGTCAGTCGTTCCTAACACCGTTGCGTTTCTACTACGTGACTCCAACGGAAAGCTCAAGTCTCCACAAAGCAGCCAACTATATCCCTGGGAGTTTTAGGACCAAGAGGTTCTCCCCACGCGCCCCCTGTAACATCTATTTCTAGAACTGCTTTCCCGAGCTCTCGACTCTCGCATCTCTTTATGGGGGGGGGGGGGGGAATCAAAAAAGTTTCTCTCTACGTTACTGTTCGTCCGTCATTCGTTTGACTCTACGATGCCCTAGTGAAGACGCTTGAGGTTTTAGACCGTAAGGCGCCCTTGTGCATTTTGGCTCGCCTTTTCTAAAATCTGGGTTTGCTCCATATGATGGACATAAATAGTGTAGATATATTTTTAGAAGATTTCTTAAAGCAGCTATCATGACCTGCAGGTATTATTAAGGAGGAGCCCTCACTTGTGTCTATTGCAACTCGGGTCGTTCCACTTTCTCCTCTGGGCGCTGTGGCCTCTGAGGGAGAGAATGTGGAGAAGAAGTAAGTGGAGAATATTTAAGGATGATGGTAGTACATGGTGGACTCACTAAAGAACCTAGAGACATTGGAGACGTCTACGTTCACAAAGGACATGAGGAACTTCTCTGTCAGCCTGTTGACTCACCTGTGTTGGAGGTGCCAGGGCCAACAGCTGTGCCTGGGGCTACCCCAGTGGTGCCTGAAACAGAAGGGGTCCGAGATGTCCAACGTGACTCGAGCTTGTCCGCCGAAGGACTGCCTCAGAAGGACTCTAGGGACTTCGAGGTGCCATCAAAGCCCCCTCTCGCGACTCCATGATGAATGAAGGACCTATGCCTTTTCCGGGACCCACGTAATTGCGAGACCAACCGCATCCGTACTGTTCCCAGCATGAGACGCCCTCCCGAATGCCATTCATTCAGATGTGGACAAAGAGCCTGCTTCCCCCCCAGGATCACCTGTCATACTCCCAGTTGCTGGGCCTTGTGGTGCGACAGTGGTTTCTGTGGGAGGAAAACCAGGGAAATATTTGAATGTGCCAGCAAGATACGGGATACGATTTTGGCCCTTTTCAGCAACAACGCCTTTGCGTCAGACTGGCCTATTTACGGGTTCACGTTGTCTGTCTCCTCCCCAGGTGCCTTTTTCTCAGCTGCCCCGGCACCGTCGCGACGTGTATGCCATCGCAGCGTGAGGCGCTCATACTGACTTCACCACCGGCCCCCCCTTCCCAAAGTTCCAGTTGCGAGACTAGAAGCCAGGATCCCGAGTTTTCCACAAGATGCTACGTCTACGGAAAACCGGGAGCCAAGGCAAACCACTCTGCAGGAAAGCGCACCTCCCCCGCAGGCGGGCGGCGCTAAGAAGAGCCGTCATTAACGGCAAACCCCACACGGCAAGGACCCTTTCTCACCGGGTCTGGGTCCAGTTCCAGGGGCGCCGCTACCTCCCGTGAACGTCGTGGCCTCTGGAAGAAGACAATGGTGAACGAACGGTGAGAAACGAGGGTCTCAGACACCAGGGGAGAACTGCGTTGGTATTTCTTCAGAGCACGTCTACGAACTATACTGGGAGTGTAACTATGGCGGTTTCTTCTCGTTAACCTACCAGTGCGGGAACTCCCAGGTCGAATGGTTGTCCCAGAGTGTCCCCGTGTAGCACCTAACAATGAGAACGGTAAAGGCATCAACACACCGTCAGCTCCCCCTTCAAACTGAAGGGACTACGTACACTTGAACGACTGAAACCAATAATTTCCTGAGGCCTGCGTTACCCTAAGGAATGAACTCTCAAGTACTTCCCACTGTTTCCTCTCCGGGCCCCCCTTTTGATCATTGCTGCTAAAGGAGTTCCTTCCCCCCAGGGGCCACTGCAAGGGAACGCAGACCTTGTGTCACCCTCACCTGTTGCACTTCCAGTCGCTGGACTCCCCGGTGCGACAGAGGTGCCTACAAGAGAAAACAGGCAGATGATGGATTTCTCTCTCTAAATGGCACTCATCAATTCCTTGAGATATTTTGACATTCCTGTGTTGAAGGTAGAACTGTGTGACTCTAATGCTCCCTCATGTCCTACCTGGCTTGGAACTCTGTGAGCCGCTGCTGGCTCCGGGTGAAAGCCTCGTGGTCCCTGGTAAGACAGGGAGAGCGAAGCTTCAACAGAAGCACATGCCACGTAATTCCACTGATGTCACCAAGCAAATCTTCGGTGCAAGTTTGTTTTAGGCCTTTCAGTGTATCACTGAGCAGCATACGCAAAGATTCTTCCTCAAACGTGGCCACGTTCACGCAGGTGGAGACCAGCAGTGAACAATGAACACGACAGGGAAGTCAAAGCCACGTGTTTTGCCATGTTGCTGGCTCGAACTTTCGGGGGGAAAGAACTTGGCGTTTGAATTTTTAATTCAAAAATCTGTTTCTGTATCTTTAGATACTTGGGTTTCTTTCCTATTGTAAAGGAGTTTTAGCATTTATTTTTGCACACATTACGGTACACGAAATTTCACGTAACCCATCATTTCAAAACACAAGAAGAGATACAAGGTATTTCAGGTACCACCCATGGATAATGCGCACCCTTACCTTTCCCTCAAAAATGTGGACAGAAATGTGCACACTATTCATGGCAAAATATGATACTCGATATTGGCGAAAGCTATGGGAAAAGTGTTCAAGCCACACGTGGAGTGTGGGGCCTTCATAAGCATGGGTAGGACCACAGGGGGGCCTCGTAGCTGCCATCGAGCAACTACCTCTTCGGCCTGGGCCTTGCCAATTTGCATGGGGAAACGGGGGAACATGGCGTCTGTCGGCGGACCCAGGTGTGTGACTCTGCGTGCTGTGTTCCCTGAGGAAGGGCAGGTCCCTCTCCTTCGCCCACCTTCCCACTCACGTGTTCACTCTGGCCATACAAACAGGGATTGGGCGGGGCGGGGGGAACCCCGAAGACTCGGTTGATGAAAATAACTCACCTCCTGGAAGTCCTGCTTGCGTGGTCCCGCCTCCTCCAATGGAAGTTGTGGCCTCTGAGAGACAAAAGAAGGGAAGGGTGAAGACTGCGTGGTGGGAAAGTCCATCTTGTACTATCGTCAGAATGTGCCATCTAAGATACCAGTGTGCAGCTTCTACATGTATTTTCGGACTTACCCGTGATATAAATTTCAGGGGGCGCAGTTCGTCCGGAGACTATACCTGCCGTGCCGACAACAAGAAAAGGTCAGTCGTTCCTAACACCGTTGCGTTTCTACTACGTGACTCCAACGGAAAGCTCAAGTCTCCACAAAGCAGCCAACTATATCCCTGGGAGTTTTAGGACCAAGAGGTTCTCCCCACGCGCCCCCTGTAACATCTATTTCTAGAACTGCTTTCCCGAGCTCTCGACTCTCGCATCTCTTTATGGGGGGGGGGGGGGGAATCAAAAAAGTTTCTCTCTACGTTACTGTTCGTCCGTCATTCGTTTGACTCTACGATGCCCTAGTGAAGACGCTTGAGGTTTTAGACCGTAAGGCGCCCTTGTGCATTTTGGCTCGCCTTTTCTAAAATCTGGGTTTGCTCCATATGATGGACATAAATAGTGTAGATATATTTTTAGAAGATTTCTTAAAGCAGCTATCATGACCTGCAGGTATTATTAAGGAGGAGCCCTCACTTGTGTCTATTGCAACTCGGGTCGTTCCACTTTCTCCTCTGGGCGCTGTGGCCTCTGAGGGAGAGAATGTGGAGAAGAAGTAAGTGGAGAATATTTAAGGATGATGGTAGTACATGGTGGACTCACTAAAGAACCTAGAGACATTGGAGACGTCTACGTTCACAAAGGACATGAGGAACTTCTCTGTCAGCCTGTTGACTCACCTGTGTTGGAGGTGCCAGGGCCAACAGCTGTGCCTGGGGCTACCCCAGTGGTGCCTGAAACAGAAGGGGTCCGAGATGTCCAACGTGACTCGAGCTTGTCCGCCGAAGGACTGCCTCAGAAGGACTCTAGGGACTTCGAGGTGCCATCAAAGCCCCCTCTCGCGACTCCATGATGAATGAAGGACCTATGCCTTTTCCGGGACCCACGTAATTGCGAGACCAACCGCATCCGTACTGTTCCCAGCATGAGACGCCCTCCCAAATGCCATTCATTCAGATGTGGACAAAGAGCCTGCTTCCCCCCCAGGATCACCTGTCATACTCCCAGTTGCTGGGCCTTGTGGTGCGACAGTGGTTTCTGTGGGAGGAAAACCAGGGAAATATTTGAATGTGCCAGCAAGATACGGGATACGATTTTGGCCCTTTTCAGCAACAACGCCTTTGCGTCAGACTGGCCTATTTACGGGTTCACGTTGTCTGTCTCCTCCCCAGGTGCCTTTTTCTCAGCTGCCCCGGCACCGTCGCGACGTGTATGCCATCGCAGCGTGAGGCGCCCATACTGACTTCACCACCGGCCCCCCCCTTCCCAAAGTTCCAGTTGCGAGACTAGAAGCCAGGATCCCGAGTTTTCCACAAGATGCTACGTCTACGGAAAACCGGGAGCCAAGGCAAACCACTCTGCAGGAAAGCGCACCTCCCCCGCAGGCGGGCGGCGCTAAGAAGAGCCGTCATTAACGGCAAACCCCACACGGCAAGGACCCTTTCTCACCGGGTCTGGGTCCAGTTCCAGGGGCGCCGCTACCTCCCGTGAACGTCGTGGCCTCTGGAAGAAGACAATGGTGAACGAACGGTGAGAAACGAGGGTCTCAGACACCAGGGGAGAACTGCGTTGGTATTTCATCAGAGCACGTCTACGAACTATACTGGGAGTGTAACTATGGCGGTTTCTTCTCGTTAACCTACCAGTGCGGGAACTCCCAAGTCTAGCGGTTATTGTAGCAGTTTTTTGTGTAGTCCCTAACAATTAGAAAAATAAGCACACAAATTCAATGAAACTCAAATTAGACACACTTTTAATGATACCACAAATATTTACAACGTGTTTTGTGATATACACGTTTTAATCTTTGGATCCATAAGGGAGCAGAGTATTTGTAGATTCATACTGTAATATGTCTACATGCTGCTAGATTGCATTCAGCAGTGAACTATAAACATTTTAAGTATCAATGGGAAAATTGCACACCATACATGAGGAGTGAGGTCTTGGCAGTCCGTTCCAGGCCCCCCGTTGGGTCTCATCCCTGACACCCAGCAACCAGCTCTGTAAGCCTGGGCTTCTGGAAGTGATCACGGAGACATGCGTGTTCACGGAATTTTTACATCAACCCGAGTTTGTGACTCTGGCATAATGTGTCCCCAGAAGAAATGGAGGCTCATTTCCTCAGCCTTCCTTGCCACCCATGTGTTCACTCTAGCTACACAAACAGGGATTTGATACAAACTAATCCCCAAATCTCACCTCCCCTCAGAGCCACCTTTCCTGGTTTTTAGAGTACTGTTCTTCTCTGCCATTTCTCCAATTTACAGGTATGAGATCTATACCCGTATGATATTCAGGGTGTGTAAGAGGTATGTGTAGATTGTGACACATGCAGCCACCATTTCTCTGACTTTTTTTTCACTTTGTGTTGGTTTTTTGAGTTTAAATTCCTCTCAAATCTAAGAGCGTCAGTACATATTAAGGGAGCTATGGTTGGGAACAGCTGAAAAATTAGGTTTGGACTTGTCTGACTTCCCAGAACTTGTGGGACCGGTGGTCCCCCAGGGGTGCTGCTACCTCCAGCTCCAGGTGTTACCCCAGCATGGATTCATTATATAATACATGCAAAAAAGGAAGCTAATTAAAATACAAAATGGATCATTTGATGAGGATGGCTTGTGCAAGAAAAATCATTTTAAATGAGAGTCTTGTCTCTGTTGAAAGAGAGACTTCCCTCTTCCTTTCATTAGAGAATTTAATTTAGAAAATTTATAATTTTGAGATCTTTCTCTGTGACTTCGGAATGTTGTTAAATCTTTTAAAAAATGTCTAGGCCTCTTGCCATCATAATGACCAACGGGTGTCTTTCTTAAGAACTTGGGCACTATCTCTTGTAATGTAAATGTTAAGGGAAAGGTTTCCCCTCCCTTCTTCTAGTTATAAAACTTCCTCCTTCCATCAAGATAGGGCAGTTGTTTTTCCTTTGCAGGAAATGATTGAACTAACTAGATGGCACCGCATAACCAGGTGAGTTTAGAATGAACTACGTGGAATGGCACTGTGAAGTCCTGTTGCTTGAGGACTAATGTTATTTTTTTTTCAGAACATATATGTTATGGGTCGTGCCTGCTGAGTAAGAGTTCTTTCTGCCTTTAAAGTCACTTAGCAAATTGCCTGTGATTTGCATCACATTCTACTTTAATGCTTATTCAATAATAAAACGGTTTTCTCTGTGGACAGGGTTTCTGGATTGGGAGACTTTGTTTTCAATTCTATTTCCCCAGCACTTGAATTATGACTGTTTTTAGTTCCCCTGAAATTGAGTATATCCAGAAAATTTCACACACCTTGCTTATCAGTTTTTGTGTCAGTTAACCCATATTGATATAGTCATGATACTCTATCATAATACCATATTCTTCCCAAATTAGAATAATTCTGTTATTTTTAACCCCAGCTAATCAGTTCTCTTATTGAATTTTCTCTTGAGTTCCCATTCCAGCACTTGTCAATGAACATTGTCTTCACATTGATTATCTTCTGCCTTGCATGGCTTTTGCCTTGCGTGTATTTAAATACACATGTTCCTTGCTCAAAAATCAAGTTCTAAAACAACAAGTACCTTAATCTACTCTGCTCCTGTTTTCTCAAGAGCACCCAGTACAATGTGACACACAAAATAGCTCTTCATTTTTTTCTGATCTTCAGCATTAACATTACACAAATCATAACAATTAAACTCCACGGGAAGCCTTGTCTCTGACAAAATTTTGAGTTAAAAAATCACATTTCCACTGTCCAAATTTATTCGGATTGTGTTATTTCAGTCCCTGATGCTACAGTCCCTGATTACCATGCCCTAATTACCATGTAAGACATATTTATACTAAAAAACTGTTCCTTTTTTATCTGATATTTAGAAGTTAAATGGCATTCTTTATCTTATCTGGCAATTCTAGCATACACTGGTGGTTGTACTGAAATTGTTCCCACTACTGATAGTTATTATCCTAAAATGAGAACCATTAAAGTAATAGCCATTACTAAATTCCCTTAAACTCCTCAAAAGACCTGGGGTCTCAGCTACACTCATGATGGACCACCCAGAAAGTCACTTCACTGACTGCTGCTCTAGTCAGTTCACCAGCTGAGGGTCCTGTAGTCCCTTTGAAAATAACCAACAAGCATATATCATGATGTTTGTAAACAGAACAAATTTTACTGTTCTCTTCTTTCAAAGCAGTTTACACTTTTTGGTCACATCCATTTGCACACCACATCCGGAACCCCACCTCAGAGCCTAGGAATTTATCAGGTAAGATTTTTGGAATCCAAAATACAATATGCTTTGCTCTAAGCCACCTCTGAGCATATGTGAGAGATCCACCACAGGTAAGCCCATAAGGGCCGGGAAGGTGCAGTCACGAATATGTGCCTTTACCAATAACTAACAACTTGGTTTTGACCTCCCTGAGGTCAGCAAGAAGATGCTCCAGACCCCTGTGCCCACAGCTGCTCGGGCTCCCTAGGGTGCCCCTGGGGCCGGCGAGTCTCCTGGGCCTTTCCTCCCAGCCCCTGTGTTTCTCTCTTTCTCTGAGGTCCCTGACATAACGGCAGGGAAGGGCCACTCCTACGAGAGCTGCAGGGTTCTGCCGTCGCTCCTCTATTAGGACACAATAACCGAGGTTTCCTACGCAAAAGCAATCTTAAAATGGAGCCTAAGATTTCTGCACCTTGATGGTCTAAAATCACCCACAGCTTAATCCTTAGTTCAACCTGTCACATGTTCAGTGCCACTGAGTAGGCGCTGAGGTGTCCATCCTGCCTTGCCTGATTTTCCTGGGCTTGTCGCTCCTGGGCTTGGTTTGCTGGCTGAGGTCTCTTCCTCACGTCCTATTGTGGGTGCAGTCGGGGCCCCTGATCCAGCTGAAAAAATACATACGGTAGTTTAAAAAAATGCCCTAGACTTGGATCTACTCATTTAATTTTATGACAGTCCTCTGAGGCAGGTAATATTCTTCTTCCATGTGACACACGCGGGGGACCGCCATCTCCAGCTCCCTCAGGTGGTCAGCAGCACGTGCAGGAGCCACACCCAGGCCGACGACTCCAGAGCTTGGACTTGCACCTTTGCTTCTCAAATGATCCATTAGTAAGAGAGCAATGCTGTAAGCATTTCAATATGCCCTTATTGATGCTTTGGGGAAATGCCATAAAGTAGAGAAATAAATTTATTTAAAATATAAGCATCGCAAACATACACTTTTATTTAACAGATATAAAATATGGGGGTAAATGTGCCCTTTCTGAATGCGTGTTCTCTGCTTAAATTCTTATCACACCATGGACCAGGGGAAACTCATTTCCACGGCACTCATTGGTGGACCAGCCATTCAGTAGCCCTGTGTAAGATGAGTGCACTTACTGCCTGGGAACCAAAAGAAAAAAGCCTTATTGTCTTGTCATTATTACCTAAATAATTCTCATTCAAATTTTAGGGAATATAGACCACACAGTCATGACCCTGAAGTTTCAGTCGGTTCATTGCTCTCAGGGAATTACCAGTTTCTTGATTTGTGTTGCTGTAGATCCTACTTTTAATTCATTATTTTTATGTAAATATATTTTGTTCTAACAATATATGACATAAATTTTAAATCAAGAAAACAACTAAAGGAAAATAAATGTATAGGGCAAAATCAGACCATACATTAGTTAATAAAATCAGACCATGAATATGTTAATAAAGGCATAAAGAGAAGCCCCATGCATACTCTAAAGACGTGAATTTTATGGGATGTAAGGGAATTTTTATTTATCCTTAAAGCAATCAGAACAATTGAAGGCTTTCAAGTACTGGAATCACATGATGAGAGCAGAGTGTTCAGAATCCCTTCCATTCTGGTCCATGGTATTGACTAAAGTGTAAATTGGGAGGGAAGTAGAGAATGGAAATTTCCTCAACATTCATAAGCACCAACTACTTAACGGGCTTCTTAAGGAATACTTTGTGCTGCATTCCACTCTGAAGTGCTTCTGATTCTAGAGAGGCAGACTTCAAAAGTTGCATTACTAAAATGTTCTCAGGAGATGCTGATGCTCTTGGTCTGGAAAGCTCACTTGGACATCGCTGTGTGCAGGTGAGGGGAGTCTGGCGAGTCACTGCAGACACCAGATGGGAAATGTCTAACATGGGAGCTCCAGCAGAGCAAATGTGATGCAGAGCAGAAAATGCAAGAGGTATGCACGCTAACTGACTTCATAAGGGGGAGGGGTGAACCACGTCTTGTTTGTTTTAATCAAAATTAACTCTGCTTAAGGTATAAGAAATATATTTCATTCATGAAACTAACAGTAGCTGAAATTTAGCCGCCATGGTACAATGGGAAGCATATCCTCATTTTGCTTTGGCATTTTGGGTTTTTGTTTTGTTTTGTTTTTATTTTTTGGATACATGCCCTTATGCATAGAGTCAGGAACAATGAAATGATTAAAGAGAAGGCTAAAGATTCTGTGTTCTAATCCCACTTCTGTGAACCTTGAGACCTTTTATTATTTTCTTTTTAATGGGAAAATATTGACTTTCTTATATGGTTTTCATGTGGATTAAACTACATTATATATTTGAGCATAATTCAGAATTTAATATACCGAAGAAATATGTGACTAATATTTTATTAATGCATAAAGACTAATTTTGAATATTTTCTTAAATAGCCAGATCACTTGATGCAGACACTGGACCCCCGATATCTAATGCCATACTCAGGGTATCGTGCTTCCTCACTTCAACAGAGGACAGCCTGTGAGAAGAAGCTATGGGAGGTATAGCATTTGACTCATTTCTTTATCTCACCTTCTCTGAAGTCCGTGCCACCTGTAATTTTCTTTTTGGCTCCCGTGGTAGCACTCGCTGATGCTCCCGTGGTACCTGATGATGTAAAGGAGAAACAAACGCATGCTCCTAAATAATACAACAATCCTGGCAATAAGTGTATCATTCTAACAACGCGATATGCTATATGGCATCAACATGATAGTTGTGAAAAAAACTAAAGAATCTAGACTTTATAACATACAAAGAACATCTATAAGTGA
This sequence comes from Pteronotus mesoamericanus, assembly GCF_021234165.1. Classification (NCBI taxonomy): domain Eukaryota; kingdom Metazoa; phylum Chordata; class Mammalia; order Chiroptera; family Mormoopidae; genus Pteronotus; species Pteronotus mesoamericanus. The sequence goes on from NW_026555310.1 coordinate 11,977,254, forward strand.
TATTACACGTAAGTCAGTGGTCTTTATTTTGTAAAATGTTGTTCTGAGCAGTGTTGCCTGAAACCAGGTGCTCAGACTTGGCTGCGTGCTCTGCTCTGAACTTAACGGCCCTGAAGGTACTGCATCCTAACTGGCCTGGAATTCTGGGAGCTGCTGCTGCCTCCAGGTGAAACCACGGTGGTGCCTGTTAATGCAAGGACAGCAAAGCTTCAACCTAAGTACACAGTTCTTCATTCCACTGCAACTTATTAAGCAGGTCTCCTTACATTATTATTTTAGGTCTTTGCATGCATCAGTGAACAGAATATTCAAAGATTTCTCCCCTATGTGGCTATATTCTGGCAGCTGGACACCAGCAGTGAACAATATATGGGCCAAATACGTCAATTTGATATTTTTTAATGACTGCCACGAGAAAGCATATATAACAAAGGGGCCCATGGTAGGCAGGTGCTTGCCTGTACGTGGGCCTTGTCCCTATACCCAAACACTTCCTTTGCAAGCTGCAGCCTCTGAAAACAATGACAGAGTCATGTGCGGCCAGAGAATTCCTAGGGCGACTTGGTTTTGTGATTTGGCATATTCTGTTCCAAGAAGGACGGAGGGCATAGTTCCCTGTAATTTTCCCACTATGGTTTCCCCTTAGCCACACGAAGAGAGAGTCTATTCAAAGGAGAAGAAGAAGTCTCAGACTTAATTATCTCACCTCCTGGAAGTCCTGCTTGGGTACTCGCCGTTCCTCCCATGGAAGTTGTGGCTTCTGATAAAGGAAAAAAAGGGAAACAGTAAGGACCAGGGAGTGGGAAATTCACACTATATGTTGATGTAATATATTATCTAAGAAGATAAAGCCTAGTTTGTGCTGTATTTTCAGACTTACCTGTGTTGTGAGATCCAGGCTCCAGAGTTTTACCAGGGATTATATTAGTAGTACCTACAGGAAAGGGGCAGTTGTCACTAATTCAATTACTTCTAACAACCTATTTTAAATAGGATCCTAAAGTCTCCATGTAACACCAAGATTCAACTTTTAGTTTCTTCATTCATCCTTAAGCTCTCACATGAAAATATTTCTATAACTCCTTTGGAATTGTTTACCATCACGTCTCTTACTTTGGAGGACAGGAGAATTTTCTCTCCACATTGCTATATCTGTGTCATTATTTTGTCTTCAAGGTGGAATAATAAAGGCAATTGTGTGCTCTGGGAATAAAGACTCCAGTGTAAGACCTTGAGAGAAAGAGAGACAGAGAGAGAGAGAGAAAGAGAGAGAGAGTGTGTGTGTGTTTGTGTGTGTGTTTATTTGCTGTTATATGAGGTACAGGTATCAGTATGTGATACTCACCTGTCGCTATCCCAATTCCAGTTGCTTTGCTTTCCCCAAGGGACGTCGTGGCCTCTGAGGGAGAGAGACAATGAGGAAAGAGGTGACTGGAGAATATTTCAGAACGTGGAAAAGATAGGGTGGTGCCCCTGTAATGCATAATCCCAGAGGAGACATCTGATTTCTGAGAGGAGATGCACAAGAGTCTGTTTCAACTTGTTGCCTCACCTGTTTTGGAACTTCCTGGGGCAACAGTTGTGCCAGGGGCTACGCCCGTGGTGCCTGAAACACAAAAGGGATTACGGTCACCGCACGGCCACGTTTCTTTTCTAAACCAGGCACCTGAAAAATACCTAAGCACATTTTCATTTCTTATGACCGGCTCACTGTCCAACTCTCCTTGGATGATGAGCACTGTGTTTTTCCTCATTAACCGCTTTATTACTAAAATTTGCAGCGCGACTGTGTGCTCTACGTGAGACCACCTTCCAGGCATCACTCTATTCTGGTAAACTCGTTGGGTGTCCTCCACACTCACCTGTTTTCCTCCCAGTGACTTCACTTTCCATTGCTACAGTGGTACCTGCTGTGGGTTGGAAGCAGAAGGAAGGAATGAGTGCTCCGAAAACCCCAGACACTGGGACAATACTGCGCTCTTGCTTGCTTTGCTGTAAAATGCCTACGTCTCTACTGGGCAGACGTGTTCCCAGGGTTTATGGAGCTCTTCTGGCATGGTCAGGGATAGAAAGGCCTCTCCTTTCTTACACGATTTGTAATTTCACAGGAGAAATCACTTAGAACTCTTGGGACAATCGTGCTATGTTGAAGGTTACAGCCATAATTCCGACCTCTGTTATGAGTAGTTTAGCAGGACGAAATTTCAAAACTCATAATAATTCATTCGCCCAAATGTAGTGTCAGTAAAGGAAATACGAACTTCTCCCCAGAAACATTTCCTCTCTGTCGCCTCTCCTACGGGCACCATTATTAGTGGTTAACAGAAGGCACACACTGCTTGTATCCCCCTGCACGGGTGCCTGCACCTTCTCTGCAAGTCGTGGCCTCTGAGGGAGAAAACAGGGGAAGAGCAAGTTCTGGGAGTTTGGGATTCTGGGAAGAGGTGTCTGCATTGCTTTTCCTTCAGGAAGTCTACAAAAAATCATTTCCATCATGTCCATGTCGAAGGTTTCCGTATCATTTACACTCAACCTGTGTTGGAAGTACCTTTTAAAAAAAAATTGCTGTTGTTCAATATCCCTTTCTCCATTTTTCACTGCATTACTCTCCCCTGCCATTTGTTTTAACAGATATCTGAGCTCTCCGGTTTATGCACTGAGTGATGGTGTTGAATGGTCCCCATTCAACAAAGGTAGGACCTAGTGGATCAGGAGGACGAGTATCGAAATCAAACACCTCATTGCACTAGGACCAGAAAGGGTTTTGATATCAGTGAACAAAATCGGACAAAAATACCTGCCACTTGGAATTTCTATTTGAATGTAAATGCTAAAAGAGTGCAGAAAACAATCAAGAAAAAGTGAAATGTTCTATAGAACACACTTGTTTGCCTGCCTTTTAAATCTCTTCCATTTTAAAGAAGACATCAAATGAAAAAAGCTAAAGAATTTCAGGAAAATGATAGGTGATGATAAAAAACATTCTGAGAAATACGGTACTGTCTTTTTTTATGACGGGGATATTTCTAGACTTATTTATTCATTTGCTTGGGTATGTTTGTACACAACCAACGTAAAATGTAAGTCTTATGTATGGAAACCAGTACACTTTTGTTAGGATTTCAGAAGGCATAAGGACAAAAAAAGAAAAAGCCCTAAGCTACCAAAATCCAGTACGAACTTCCTGTTTCATTAAGCTGATGAACGATAACTTCTGCTACCACATTTTCTCTTCTAGCTGCTGATACACAATTTCTTTAGTGGACATTTGTAATCTTATATTTACTTACCTGTTCCTTTAGGCTGTTCCAAAGGGACTGGAAATTAAAAACAAATATATATATAATATATATTAGTTTTCGTAGGTTATATGTTATAATATATGATATAATATATAATAAAATATAACAACATAATATATAATTTTATAGGCAATTTCCATTGTGTTATATAGTAAATAACATGTTATTTATTATTTAAATTGAATAATTTAAATATATAAATTATATATATTCGTTAGAAATAAATTTATCATGATTTATAGTGATTTATTCGTATTAAATTTTTTTGGAAGAAAATCACAGTCCGTATTGTGTTTCTATGGCAAAAGTAGAAAAGATGAAATATTATTTCAAACTACATTGTGTAGAAATATACTTTTGACATTTTAATTTCGACTTACCTTCAGCTAATACTGGTGGAATTTTGTTATGTGGGCCTAAGAGAGGAAAGATTAATTTCATGTTTCAATTAAATAACATAATTCTTGAATTCATTTTAAAAATTTATACCAATGCTACAATTGCCATTATATATAGAAGTTTTTAATTGAAAACAGGAGTGTATTTCCATAAAGTTCACCTAGACATTCAAGTCAGGATGAGAGATATCCTGGAAGAGAAAGCGTAACCTGTTCTCGCACAGAATCAATGCTGAGGTACATGTTATCCAAGTGAAAACAAAAACCGTTGTTTCTCCCAAATAAAATTTGTACACACAGTAACTCTTGTTTGGGTTCACTTAATTAAACACTAAAATCTCAAATTTGGGAAAACCCAAAAAACCATGTATGCATAAAACACATACTGTGCCCTAATAATCACATATCCTAGAAGCCATGCTATTAATTCATAATATAATTATGGTATATACATGATATACAGATGTGAATTCATTTACATAACCATTGAATTTTGTTATATGGGCATAAAACAGGAACGATTAATTTTATGTCCAATTAAATAACATAGTTCTTGATTTCCCTTTTAAAAATTTATGTCAGTGCTACAAGTGACACTATATATAAAAGTTTTTCATTGAAAACAGAAGTGTTATTTCCATAGAAGTTTACGTAGACATTCAAGTCAGGAAGAGGGATCTCTTGAAAGAGAAAGTGTAACGTGTCCTTGCAAGGAATCAATGCTGGGGTACATATTGTCAAACAAAAAAAAAACCTTTTCCTTTTTCTCAAGTGAAATTGTACACATAGTAACTCTTATTCGTATCCACTTAAATAAAGACTGAAATCTCTCATTTGGAAAATCCAAACTCCAAAGGAGGATAGGACACATACCGTGCTCCCAGGCCACATATCCTAGAAGCCATGCTATCAATTCATAATATAATTACAGTGTTCCATAAATAACATACAGCATGCTACTTCATTTACATAACAATTGATTGAATAAAGAATACTTATGAATTTCGTCTCAGTCAAATTTTTGAATTAAGTATCTTCTCGCGGCTCTAGTGTGTAAAATGAATACACATAAGGGCGTTTTCAATAGTTAGAATACATGGAGCATAACTCTTTATCAGAAAAAGATTATAAGCAGCCGATTCATTACGTAGTAGAAAATTTAGTCAGCAAAGTGTACATTCTACTAGGTACCCTGCAAACTGAAAAAGGACGTCTTCCACAACTACCATGAGGCATTACTAGTGCAGAAAGATAATATTGTACTGAACATTAGGAAAAATAATTTAGCCCATGTACTGCTGGGAAAAAACTGCCCTGGAAGTATTTATAAAACGTACGTCAGGTTCGAATAATTGTAAAAAGAAGGAAGTGATATAATTCTTGATTAATTAAACACTAGAATTGCAGTTTCGTCAAGTGAAATGCACCAAGTCTTCTGGTTCAGAACAATGCCCCGGTTTCACTCACATAAAATATTTTAACCCACTTTTTATTACCTGCTGTTGCAGTTATTACAGGTAGAAATGGGGAAACTTTCTTTTGTACATAGAAAAGCAAGATTTAGATGTTAGGAACGGGTCTTTAAAGACCGTTGTCTGTTTGCCTTGCAGGGTGACATTGTGCTGAAGAACACGGGTCTGCGGTCGGTAAACGACGGATCACAACACGGGCTCCGCCGTGGGACTGGCTGTAGATCCTGGACCAAATTAGGTAATGGCTTTTTTAAGTTCCTCGTGAGTAAAATAGAGAACAATGCTTATTCACTTAGATAAAATGAGTAATATGTTTGAAGACATTCTCATTATTCAACTGGTCTTTTGACGACTAATTTTACCATTTTACCTAGGCCCTGAGCATGAAAATAAGTCAAAAGTACATCTCACTTCCCCTGTTTACTTACCGGCACTGAAACTTTCAGGTGCAACTGTAGAGCCAGGAGTGCCACCCGTGGAACCTGGGATGAAAAGTAGAAAGGCACAAGCAGTATTTTCATTGTGGGGGGGCTCCTACCTGGACAGGATCAATGTAGCTACTTTGAACCCGGTCGTTATACTTTCAGTACTGGTGTGAAAGCACGTAACAACATGAAAGGACCTAAACGCCGCATGACTTGGATCTGATTTTCTACCTTTTATATTTACAATACACAGATATCCATTATTAGACTTAACAGAAAACCCCACTTTGAGCGACAATGTCGCAGGAACGTCCCTTCCCATTCTTCCGATTTACCACCTGTGCTTGATCTCATTGTGCTTTCACCTGCTTCAGTGGTTGCTCCATATGGTTCTTCGGGTGTGCCTGGGGAAAGAAATAATCGATCTTTATTTCCCCGTGGTTCCGTTTAGGACGAACAATAAACTTATTTCCACGCAAGTGCATTTGAAATGTCACTATGACTCATTAAGCTAGAACGTAATTTAATCATTTCTCCAAAACTTCAGTCCTGAGCAACTAACTGAAGCGCGTCTCCGTAACTGGGGGACCCGCCATGCTTGTGCTGAATCGCCCAGGGGGCCTTGCCTGCTCCGCTCCCGGAGGTTCCTGCTCCTGCTGTGCTTCCCCTGCTGGGCCCTCTGGTAGTTCCCGCTGGCCCTCGGGAGGCTCCTGGTCAAAAAAGAGAAGTAGCAGGGGTGAGAAATTAAATTATTAAGAAGTACAAAATATCAATTTGAAGCAATCACGTTCTACAGAGCACCCAGCCATATTCAACAGTGTTTCCTGTACAAAGTCCAATGCTGATAAACTCATATGTATCGTTCAAAATTGAGCCTGAGACAAAGACTAATATTGGCTCTACTGGAAGGTCTGCTTTAAGCGGACTTGACTTACCCCCAGATGCGGTCATCTCTATTCCTGGCTTCCCCGTTGTTCTTCCTCCTTCACTGACTGTCACCACTGATGTCCCTGTTGTCCCCAGGACTCCAGTTGATGCTTGCGCTGTCCCCAGTTCTTCTGCTAACGTTGCTGATGTCCCTGATGTTCCCCTGAATGAGCCAGTGGTCGCTGAACCCGCAACAGATGTTCTAGTTGCCGCTGGTCTCCCCGTTGAAGGTGGCCCATGTGTTCCGGACCCTCCCTGACGTGACCCTGTCGTCCCTGGCAATCCAGCTCCTGAACCAGTTGCCCCTGATCCTCCAGCTGTTACTCCAGTGGTTCCAGACATTTCACCTGTTGGGCCACTTGTTCCTCTTCCCTGACCTGATGGTCTAGTTGTCCTTGATTTTTCAGATGATTCAGTTGTTTCCGAACCTGTGGAAGATGTCCCTCTTGATCCCGGTTCTCCAGTAGATGGACCTGTGGCCCCTGGTGTTCCAGTCGATGGCTCATATGCTCCTGACCCACCTGGAGTTGACACACTTGTCCCTGGCAATCCAGCTGCTGACACAGTGGTCCCCGATCCTCCACGTGCTACTCCAGTGGTTCCTGACATTTCAGCTGTTGGGCCAGTTGTTCCTGTTCCTGGGCCTGATGGTCGCGTTGTCCCTGATTTTGCAGGTAACGATTCAGTTGTTCCTGAAACTCTAGCAGATGCTCCGGTTGTTCCTGAGTGTCCTGTGGATGATCCTGGGGTCTCTGATTCTCCAGAGGCTGATCCACTTGTCCCTGATCCTCCAGCTGATGGTTCTGTCGCCGATGATGGTTCAGGCGATGACCCAGGTGCCCCTGGCGTTCCAGTTGCTGCTTCACTTATCTTTGATGAAGGTCCAGTTGTCTCTGAACCTACAACATGTGATCTAGTGGTTCCTACTGTTCCCGATGATGACCCTCCACCGCTGGACACTCTCCCTGATGGGACAGTTGTTCCTGGCGCTCCAGTTGTTGGTGCAGGTGTTCCTAGGTGCTCAGAAGATGGCGTCATCGTCCCTGACCCCTCAGCTGATGGTTCAGTTGTTCCCGATTTCCCAGGTGACGGTCTGGATGTCCCTGTCACTCCTGCGATGGTCCCCTTCGTCCCAGATACTTCAGATGACGGTTCAGTTTTCCCTGTCCCTCCAGGTGACGGTCCCGTTGTTCCTGTCACTCCAGAGGATGCTACTGTTGTGGTGCCTGATCCTGCAGCTGATTGTCCAGTTGTGCCTGTGAAAACACGTAGTAAAAATGCAACTTTCACAGCTGCCTTGGTCTTCCGTTAACCTGAGAGTCATGCTGCTTTCTTTCCAGACTGTGGCTTTCACGCCTCGTTGTCCCTGTTGCAACTAACATAGTTCATACCTTTGAACTTTCTACAGTCTAACTTCTCCCTAAGTCTTTCCTCATTCAGCAGTTTTGAATATTTTATGCATCATGTAAATTCTTGAACTTTTAAGTGTTACCTCTCTTTACCATGAGAAAAACACTCTCACATGTACAGTATTACTTCCCATTGTATCGAGGAACAGTTTCAAATAGTTTCAGTAGATTTTCTCAGATACAGCTAGTGAGCAGATAGTTCTCTGATCCCTCAGAGAATCCTAGCAGATGTGGGACACATGCAGGAATATAAATAACATTATTCTTTAAGCAAACAAACAAATTCACAAACAAAGAAAGCCTCAAAGTACTAACATAAAGAGAGGTCATATTCAGCACCTAAGATTTTGTTTGAGGGGACTGGCAAGCAATGTCTCTCTGGAAAGATGTCATTTATTTTGAGTTGTGACAAAAAAAGCAGAGAGCTATATAAAACTCTGGAGAATTTTCAATACCGGTAGTGGGAAGAGCCACTGCCAAACATATCAAGAAGAAAGGGGATACATGTGCTGGAGAAGCAGTCTAGGTGGTCAATGTATATAAAACTAGAATTTTAGTGTGAGGACATTAGTAGGTGAGGGCATACCCATTGGCTTGAGTGAGTTATTGTGAAATGGAAGGAAAACTACACATTTTTCTAAATTCAATGCAATACAATTTTATGCATTCCATTCTCTCCACATATGCAGAGAATATGTGGTAAGGGGTGCATAAGAGAAGGAGAAATGCTAGTAGGACGTAACTTCAGGAACCCAGACGATTCATGAGTACCAGGAGCCAAAGTAGTGATAGAGGAGATTGAGAAGAGGAGATAGGTTCAGGAGTGCTTTAGAGATAGATTTAATGAGTCTCGGTTGTATGTAGGAAGTTCTATTGGAAAGAAGACAGGCATCAAGGATAATCTAATTTTTTTTCTGAGCAAACTGAGTCTGCCATGGTACCATTTCTTGATATAGAGAAGACAAGGGGAAGTGTGGGTATGAAAGGAAATCAAGAACTCTGTTTAGGGTATGCTAAGTCTGAGATGCCTACGAGACATACCAATGTAAATGTCAACTTAGCAACTGAGAGTGAATCTAGACTCCCAGAGATGCCAAGTATGGAGATACATGTTTGAAAATTAACACCTAAACTGTCTTCAATCCGTTCCGATACTTGACTTGCATCCTAAGACTAATCAGCTACGCCATACTATGCTTACCTTGTCTTTGGCTACCAGAAACCCCTCTATATACTCAAGCAGGGAATACCCTTAACCAAGTCACATTTTTCATGTGTCTACAAACTGAAACATCAATTTCATTCTCACTCAAGTAACTTTGAGTTAGTGTTCTGTTGGAACCCTTGAAGCATTTTTCCCAATGTATCTCATGTCCCATCATCTGTGACATTGAGTAAAGCAAAAATATTGACTTTCCTCTCTCATCTCTGATATTCTAATCCCATACCGGGATTTTCCTCTTCTATTTTCACTTCTTACTTCTGCCACAGCACATTCTTATTTGAATTATTTCTACCCTTTCTTCTGAAATCCTCATTCAATTATTTTAATAATTTCTTTGATATGCTTAATTGTTTATGAATAGCTTCTACCTCCTCTCCACTTAAATCCTGCAAGAGTCTAGCATAACGCAGAATGCTCTAGATGTGAAATCCAAACATAAGAATTCTAGGAGGGATGAGATAAGGATGGAAACCTTGAATTTGTAGAGACATGGATCTACAGGGTTGCATGTGTGGACACGTGCATGTTTCCAGCAAAGCTCCCCTATGTGGGTTTAGCAGAAAATAGCCTACTTCCGCTCACATTGCCAATCCTTCCAATAGGTTCTCTTTTACATGGCCTGTTTGTTTATTTCATCTGAATGAGAAGAATACAGACATTTGATCCTTTCCCAGACTAGGCACTCCTATCCATCTACTTGGTTATTCACCAAATATCCACCAGATATTTATCCAGTCAGACACTAAGCTAGGAAAGGGAACGCCACTGTAAACTAAAATAGGCAATGTGGCAAGATGTTGCTACAGTTTTGAGAAAAATGCACAGGTTTCATTTGGTCAACCGTGTAGTGATGGCCGCGGGCAAACGAGTGATATGGAGGACCGATGGTAATGGGAGAAAATAGGACAAGAAATAAAGTTTATAAATGTAACATGTTGGTGGCATCTTAGTGATGGCAAATGACTGGAAAAAGAATCAACAATCCAGGACCACGTCGGGCCCCACAGCATACTCATCCTGTGACCGGATTTAACACACTGACTTTTCAGATACAAAATATGAGTAATTACGAACATGCTGTCAACACACTGAGGGATTATTTGATTGAAGTAAATAAATATATATGGAAACATTTCGTCCATTTTAAAGTACATTTTAAAAACTACACTAAGAGTGAATGTTTTCACTCTTAGTGTACTTTTTTCCAGTTATCATTTTCCTTTTTACTAAGAAGGATTAAGATGACTAGCAATGTTATTATACGGTACGTAATGACTGCCTCATCTCTATCTTTACTTTTCAATGAAGTTGTGCTAAGTACATCCAGGAAAGTCCAAGGTATGCAAAATGTTATACAATAATATCAGTCACATTTTCAGGTACATATATTACTCTATTTTTCAGAAATGTTTACTAATCCTGTTAGTTTCTTTATTCACTTGTTTATTCGTTTTTAGCCTATATCTTCAGTCCTTTGAAACAAGTAAAGCGTGACTAGACACGAGCATTATTTCACAGGGTTCACATCACTGCAAGGTTCATGGATTTCCCTTACAGATGAGCTTTCACCACATGAGGTATCCTCCTGTCCTATTTCCAAATTCTAGAAAGGAAGATGTTTATAAACCGACGTGTAGAGATTTAGGGAAGCAACCCCTTTTTTAAGTATTCAGATGACTCAGAAAACAATGTCATTTATTAAATTATTCTCTGAAATAGGAAAAGCTGCTCATCGAGATCTTCAATCACGTTTCTGTTCAATTAAGAACTTATGGAAAATGTGTTAATATTTTAAACCATGACATTTCCTATTGCTAAAAAACCACAGCATTTTTTTCACACTAAAGATAGTAGTTTTGCAGAAGAACATTGAAAACATAAAATTTGTCACTTGAAATGTGAAGTCCTTCTTGATGCCTCATAATCTTTTAATAACCGGCCTCCTATCATTCAAGAAAGAAAACAATTTGTAAAACTCTTAACCAACCCCAGTACTGAAAAATTGTACTGTCTATCAATGGAATGCAAAAGCAGCCAGCCTATCTGGTCGTGATTTCGTGCCGTTCATCTACCTGTAGCTTTGCTTGTTGCCAAGGTGTTGTTGGGTAGGGCAGTGCAGACCTTAGACAAAGGAGTGTCACGAAGTGTAGGAGCTGTCTGTAACTCAAAAGAAGTCCCTCACTCAGGAACACTAGGTAAGGACCAAACATAAGAGGAACTATTAGATGGTCTCTTTGTTTTTTGCCTAACTCCACCATGGCGATGTCAAATAATATGCCAGTGATTTCCAAATTGCACATACAAGACATTAAATTGGACAATTTAAATGCTGCACTAGTCTCCTTTAGAAGACTGGAGAAGATCTGGCCTGTCAGAGCTCTGTCTTTACCGGAGATACCATGGGTCACTCTGACTGACACCCCAAAAGCACACATACTGAATAGCAGCCAAAGAATTGAAGGGCAAGCCTCCTAACGGAATCACATATTGGAATTGCAGTGTCCTGATTTTCAAGCAGGGAAGACTTTCAACCACGTATTTTACTGAATGGCCTCTTATAAACAGGTTCCTCTACCAACTCAGATTTTGTGACTCTTTTCTGTTCCTTTATCTCACCTGGCTTATTTGAAGAACTTGTAGCCCCACTGCTGGGAGACTCAGGTGTACCTTCACCTCCACCCGTGGCACCACCTGAGGGCCCAGAGGTACCTGTTGTAAGGAAAAATGAAAAGAGCTCATTCACAGAATTTCTTAAACTATGAGATAACCCATTCGGAGTTAGAGTAGCTTCAAACTGAAGAATACTGAAATCTGTTTTCCTGTATTAAGAATAATAATAATAATAACAATTTCATACGTTTCCAAACATGTGCTTGGACATGCACTCATTCCTTGCTGCATTGGATCTTCATCACAATCGAACTCAACAGAATACATTGCCCCCTTTTGCAGATGAGAAAACTGAGATGACAGAGGTTCGGTGATTCACTCACTTCGCTGCATCATATGGATTCTAGCAGCAGTGTTTACTCGCGGTAGTATTTTGGAAGGTTGCTTATTCTTGGTTGTCCTGTTCTCATCAAAAGTATCCTTTACTTCTTTTCTGATCTTCTTCTGTTTTTACATTATACACCCAAGAATAATTACATTCCCCAGGAAATCTTATCTCCGACCACATTTTGAGTTAGAAAATCACATGTCTTTTATCCAGTGTTATTCTGACTGTGTTATTTAGTCCCTGATGCTCCCAAAGTCTTTCCACCAGCAGCTCGAGTGGTGGCTGCGTTTCCCCCTCCAGAGGCTCCCAGGCGAAAGAACAGCCGTGGTCGGTCCGCACTGGGATCCCCAGATCAGCACGTAGAGATACTGGACCCCCGCTTACATTTGAATCTGAATTAAGCAACAAACCACCATGCACTAATGATTACATCAGGCATATTTATACTAAAAAAGTTATCCCTTATTTGTGTTTAATACAGAAGTTAATGGCATTCTGTATCTTATCTGGCAATTCTAGTCTACAGCGGTGGTTGTATTAAACTTGTTCCCACTACTGACAGTTATTATCCTAAAATGAGGGCCGTTAAAGTAATAGCCATTACTAAACTCACTTAAACTCCTCGTAAGACCTGGGGTCTCTGCTACACTCATGACGGAGCACCCCGAAAGTGCCAGGTGAGCCTGCACGCTGCCTGCACTGCCCCCTGCTGGGCTGGCTCCCAAGGTCTAGCCGAGCTGCTCCTGCCAGTTCCAACAGGAACTTCAAGACTCCGCTGGTACCCCCGATAAACACAGTGTGGGGGGGAGCAGGTCCGTTTTGGGCACAGTCCGATGCTGACTGCTTTTGAGGGGAAGATGTGGAGAAATCAGGAAAAAATTCTTGAAAATGTTAATGATTTTCTACCGATTTACACCGCTTGGTGGATGGTATTTGAGTAATTTGAGAGAAATCATCATGGTTCTGATTTAACGTGGCCCTTGTGATAAATGACACAGCCTCTGAATGACACCTCCACTCACCTAAGGTGCCCGTTTCAGATGGTGTCACTTCACTGACTGGTGCTCTAGTCGGTTCACCAGCTGAGGGTCCTGTAGTCCCTTTGAAAATAACCAACAAGCATATATCATGATGTTTGTAAACAGAACAAATTTTACTGTTCTCTTCTTTCAAAGCAGTTTACACTTTTTGGTCACATCCATTTGCACACCACATCCGGAACCCCACCTCAGAGCCTAGGAATTTATCAGGTAAGATTTTTGGAATCCAAAATACAATCTGCTTTGCTCTAAGCCACCTCTGAGCATATGTGAGAGATCCACCACAGGTAAGCCCATAAGGGCCGGGAAGGTGCAGTCACGAATATGTGCCTTTACCAATAACTAACAACTTGGTTTTGACCTCCCTGAGGTCAGCAAGCAGATGCTGCAGACCCCTGTGCCCACAGCTGCTCGGGCTCCCTAGGGTGCCCCTGGGGCCGGCGAGTCTCCTGGGCCTTTCCTCCCAGCCCCTGTGTTTCTCTGTTTCTCTGAGGTCCCTGACACAATGGCAGGGAAGGGGCCACTCCTCGGGGAGCTGCAGGGTTCTGCCTGTCGCTCTTCTACTGGGACACGATAACCGAGGTTTCCTAGGCAAACGTAATCTTAAAATGGAGCCTAAGATTTCTGCAGCTTGATGGTCTAAAGTCACCCACAGCTTAATCCTTAGTTCAACCTGTCACATGTTCAGTGCCACTGAGTAGGCGCTGAGGTGTCCATCCTGCCTTGCCTGATTTTCCTGGGCTTGTCGCTCCTGGGCTTGGTTCGCTGGCTGAGGTCTCTTTCTCAGGTCCTATTGTGGGTGCAGTCGGGGCCCCTGATCCAGCTGAAAAAAATACATATGGCAGTTTAAAAAATGCCCTAGACGTGAATCTACTTATTTAATCTTATGACAATCCTTTGAGGCAAGTAATATTCTTCTTCCATGTGACAGACGCGGTGGACCGCCATCGCCAGGTCCCTGGGGCGGTGGGCAGCACGTGCAGGAGCCACACCCAAGCCATCGACCCCTAGAGTCCGTACTCCCACCTTTGCTTCTCAGACAGTCCGAGGTAAGAGCAATGCTGTAAACATTTCAGTCTGCCCCTATTTACATTTTGTGATAATGTCATAAAGTAGAGAATTAAATATATTTAAAATCATCATCCAAAACATTCACTTTTATTTAAGACATATAATTTTTCTGGGTAAATGTACTGTTTCTAAATGCCTGTTCTCTGTTTCAATCCTTATTACTTCATGAACCTGTACCATCAGAATTGCGTGGCACTCATTCATGGTCCAAAATTTCAGCAGCCCTGTTTAAAACTACTTACAGCCTGATGACAGCAACAAAAACAATAATCCCAATTGACTTCTCATTATTACCCAACCAATTCTCATTCAAATTTTAGGAAATGTAGACTACACAATCATCACCCTAAAGTTTCAGTCACTTCACTGTTCTAATAGAAACCAGTTTCTTCATTTGTGCTACTGTTGATTCTTTTTCTAAAAAAGATTTTATTTAATTTATTTTTAAAAGGAGGGGAAGGTTGGGAGAAAGAAAGAGAGAGGAAGATCAATGTGTGGTTGCTTCTCATTCGACCCCTGCTGGGGTGGGGACATGACCCTCAAACCAGGCATGTCCCCTGACTGGGAATCGAACCAGGGAGCTTTGGGTTCATAGGCCAGCACTCAGTCCACTGAGCCACAGCAGCCGGAGCTGATTGTATGTTATAATACATTTTTATATAAACTATATTTTATTCCAAAGAGTACATGACACAAATTTTTGATCAAGAAATTTGCTAAAGAACTATAAATGTATATGGACACAATCAGACTATAATTTAATTAATACAATCAGACCGTGAATAAGTTAATAAAGGCATAAAGAGAAGCCCCATGCATACTAAAACATGTGTCTTTTAGTGATATGTAAAGGAATTTATATTAATCCTAAAAGCAATAAGAATGATTGAAGGATTTTAAGTAGTGGAACCATGATGACACCTGAGTGTTCCAAAGTCATTCCATTATGGTCAATGGTATTGACAAAGTGTAAATTGGGAGGGAAGTGGAGAATGGAAATGGTCTCAACTTTGATAATCACCAACTGCTGAAAGGGCTTCTTGAGTAATACTCCGTGCTGGGCTCCACTCTAAGTGCTTCTGGTTCCAGAGAGGCGGACCTCAGTAGCTGCATTTCTAAACTGTTCTCTGGAGATGTTGATGCCCTTGGTCTGGGAGGCTCACTGATCACCGCTGCGTGCAGGTGAGGGGAGTCTGGCGAGTCGCTGCAGACACCCGGCGGAAAATGTCTAACATGGGAGCTCCAGCAGAGCAATGCGGTGAAGAGGAGAAAATGCAAGAGGTACGCACGCTAACTGACTCCATAAGGGGTAAGTGGTGAACTAAGTCTTGTTCATTTAATCAAAATTATCTCTGCTTAAGGAATAACAAGTATGTTTTATTCATGAATCTAACAATAGCTGAAATTCAGCCAGTGATGCACAAGGGCAAGCCTATTCTCACCTGGCTTTGGCGCTTTGGGTTTTGTTTTCATTGGTTCGGCATGTATGCTCTTGCGCATAGATCAGGGAACTGTGGAACAACGACAGAGAGTTCGGAGACCTATTCCCTGCTTCTGCCAGCTTCGAGAACTTTTATCATTTTATTTTAATGGCAATCCATTGACTCTAGTCCATGGTTTTTATGTGGATTAAATTTCATTATGTATTGGGGCATTATTCAGAAATTTAAGCGTACCACAGAAATATGTCACAATATTTTATTAATATATGAAATCTAAGTATTGAAGATTGTCCTAAAATTGCAGGTGACTCGAAACAGACACTGGTCCCCCAGTGTCTAATGCCGTACTCAGGGTATCATGTTTCCTCACTTCAGCAGAGGACGGCCTTGGAGAAGAAGCTATGGGAGGTATAGCATGTGACTCATGTCTTTATCTCACCTTCTCTGAAGTCCGTGCCACCTGTAATTTTCTTTTTGGCTCCCGTGGTAGCACTTGCTGATGCTCCTGTGGTCCCTGATGACGTAAAGGAGAAACAAACACATGCTCCTAAATAGCACAACTACACTCCTGGCAATAGGTGTGCATCATTCTAACGATGTGATATGCTGTATGGAATGACGTGATACTTGTGTTAAAAACCAAAGAGTCTAGAGTTTAATTACATATACAGAACACTTCTATCTGATATTACACATAAGTCAGTGGTCTTTAGTTTCCAAAATATCGTTCTGAGCAGCATTGCCTTAAACCGGGTGCTCAGACGTGGCTGTGTGCCCTGCCTCTGAACTTAACGGCCCTGAAGGTAGTGCATCCTACCTGGCCTGGAATTCTGGGAGCTGCTGCTGCCTCCAGGTGAAACCATGGTGGTGCCTGTTAATGCAAGGACAGCAAAGCTTCAACCTAAGTACACAGATCTTCGTTCCACTGAAATTTATTAAGCAAGTCTTCTCTACATTATTGTTTAGGCCTTTGCGTGTGTCGTGAATAGAATATTTAAAGAATTCTCCATTATGTGGCTATATTCTGGTAGCTAGGGACCAACAGTGATTAATATATGTGAAAAATAAGTCAGTTTGATATCTCTTAATGAGTACTATGGGAAATCATAGGTAACAAAAGGGGCTTTGGTACACAGGGGCTTGCTTGTAGGTGGCCCACATCACTGCCATCCAAGCACTTGCTTTGCAAGCCTGGGCCTCTGAAAACAATGACAGAGTCACGTGTGGCCAGAGAATTCCTAGGGTGACTCCGTTTCGTGCCTTGGCATATTCTGTTCCTGGATGGAATGTGGGCATATTTCCTTGCTCACCTTCCCACTTATGGTTTCCCCTTAGCCACACTAGGAGAGAATCTATTCAAAGGAGAAGAGGCCTCAGATTTAATTAGCTCACCTCCTGGAAGCCCTGCTGCGGTAGTCCCCGTTTCAACCATGGTAGTTGTGGCCGCTAACAGAGGAAAAAAGGGGAGGAGTAAGGTCCAGGATTTGGGAAATTCATACTACATGTTGACGTAATATATTATGTAAGAAGCCAAAGTCTAGTCTGTGCTTGTATTTTCAGACTTACCTGTGTTGCGGGTTCCAGGCTCCAGAGTTTTCCCAGACACTATACCAGTAGTACCTACAGGAAAGGGGCACTTGTCACAAATTCAATTGCCTGCTCACATCCTGTTTTAAACAGGAACCTAAAGTCTCCATGCAACACCGAGATTCAACTTTTAGTTCCTTCATTCATCCTTAAGCTCCTCATGTGAAAATATTTCTATAACTCCTTTCTGACTTAAGTATCACACGTCTTATTTTGGAGAAGAGAGTAGAATTTCTCTCCACATAACTATTTATGTGTCATTAATTTGTCTTCAAGGTGGTCTGGTGAAGTGTTTTTTAGACTAATGCAATAAAGAGAGTTGTGTAAGACCTGGGGTGTGTGTGTGTGTGTGTGTGTGTGTTTATCCGCTGTTATTATGAGGGACAAGTACCAGTATGTGATACTCACCTGTCGCTATCCCAATTCCAGTTGCTTTGCTTTCCCCAAGGAACGTCGTTGCCTCTGAGGGAGAGAGACAATGAGGAAAGACGTGACTGGAGAATATTTCAGAACGTGGAAAAGATAGGGTGGTGCCCCTGTAATGCATAATCCCAGAGGAGACATCTGATTTCTGAGAGGAGATGCACAAGAGTCTGTTTCAACTTGCTGCCTCACCTGTTTTGGAACTTCCTGGGGCAACAGTTGTGCCAGGGGCTACGCCCGTGGTGCCTGAAACACAAAAGGGACTACGGTCACCGCACGGCCACGTTTCTTTTCTAAACCAGGCACCTGAAAAACACCTAAGCATATTTTCATTTCTTATGACCGGCTCACTGTCCAACTCTCCTTGGATGATGAGCACTGTGATTTTCCTCATTAACCGCTTTATTACTAAAATTTGCAGCGCGACTGTGTGCTCTACGTGAGACCACCTTCCAGGCATCACTCTATTCTGGTAAACTCGTTGGGTGTCCTCCACACTCACCTGTTTTCCTCCCAGTGACTTCACTTTCCGATGCTACAGTGGTACCTGCTGTGGGTTGGAAGCAGAAGGAAGGAATGAGTGCTCCGAAAACCCCAGACACTGGGACAATACTGCGCTCTTGCTTGCTTTGCTGTAAAATGCCTACGTCTCTACTGGGCAGACGTGTTCCCAGGGTTTATGGAGCTCTTCTGGCATGGTCAGGGATAGAAAGGCCTCTCCTTTCTTACACGATTTGTAATTTCACAGGAGAAATCACTTAGAACTCTTGGGACAATCGTGCTATGTTGAAGGTTACAGCCATAATTCCGACCTCTGTTATGAGTAGTTTAGCAGGACGAAATTTCAAAACTCATAATAATTCATTCGCCCAAATG
Source organism: Pteronotus mesoamericanus (assembly GCF_021234165.1). Classification (NCBI taxonomy): domain Eukaryota; kingdom Metazoa; phylum Chordata; class Mammalia; order Chiroptera; family Mormoopidae; genus Pteronotus; species Pteronotus mesoamericanus. Next base: position 11,995,849 of record NW_026555310.1, read on the forward strand.
TAGTGTCAGTAAAGGAAATACGAACTTCTCCCCAGAAACATTTCCTCTCTGTCGCCTCTCCTACGGGCACCATTATTAGTGGTTAACAGAAGGCACACACTGCTTGTATCCCCCTGCACGGGTGCCTGCACCTTCTCTGCAAGTCGTGGCCTCTGAGGGAGAAAACAGGGGAAGAGCAAGTTCTGGGAGTTTGGGATTCTGGGAAGAGGTGTCTGCATTGCTTTTCCTTCAGGAAGTCTACAAAAAATCATTTCCATCATGTCCATGTCGAAGGTTTCCGTATCATTTACACTCAACCTGTGTTGGAAGTACCTTTTAAAAAAAAATTGCTGTTGTTCAATATCCCTTTCTCCATTTTTCACTGCATTACTCTCCCCTGCCATTTGTTTTAACAGATATCTGAGCTCTCCGGTTTATGCACTGAGTGATGGTGTTGAATGGTCCCCATTCAACAAAGGTAGGACCTAGTGGATCAGGAGGACGAGTATCGAAATCAAACACCTCATTGCACTAGGACCAGAAAGGGTTTTGATATCAGTGAACAAAATCGGACAAAAATACCTGCCACTTGGAATTTATATTTGAATGTAAATGCTAAAAGAGTGCAGAAAACAATCAAGAAAAAGTGAAATGTTCTATAGAACACACTTGTTTGCCTGCCTTTTAAATCTCTTCCATTTTAAAGAAGACATCAAATGAAAAAAGCTAAAGAATTTCAGGAAAATGATAGGTGATGATAAAAAACATTCTGAGAAATACGGTACTGTCTTTTTTTATGACGGGGATATTTCTAGACTTATTTATTCATTTCCTTGGGTATGTTTGTACACAACCAACGTAAAATGTAAGTCTTATGTATGGAAACCAGTACACTTTTGTTAGGATTTCAGAAGGCATAAGGACAAAAAAAGAAAAAGCCCTAAGCTACCAAAATCCAGTACGAACTTCCTGTTTCATTAAGCTGATGAACGATAACTTCTGCTACCACATTTTCTCTTCTAGCTGCTGATACACAATTTCTTTAGTGGACATTTGTAATCTTATATTTACTTACCTGTTCCTTTAGGCTGTTCCAAAGGGACTGGAAATTAAAAACAAATATATATATAATATATATTAGTTTTCGTAGGTTATATGTTAACAATATATGATATAATATATAATAAAATATAACAACATAATATATAATTTTATAGGCAATTTCCATTATGTTATATAGTAAATAACATGTTATTTATTATTTAAATTAAATAATTTAAATATATAAATTATATATATTCGTTAGAAATAAATTTATCATGATTTATAGTGATTTATTCGTATTAAATTTTTTTGGAAGAAAATCACAGTCCGTATTGTGTTTCTATGGCAAAAGTAGAAAAGATGAAATATTATTTCAAACTACATTGTGTAGAAATATACTTTTGACATTTTAATTTCGACTTACCTTCAGCTAATACTGGTGGAATTTTGTTATGTGGGCCTAAGAGAGGAAAGATTAATTTCATGTTTCAATTAAATAACATAATTCTTGAATTCATTTTAAAAATTTATACCAATGCTACAATTGCCATTATATATAGAAGTTTTTAATTGAAAACAGGAGTGTATTTCCATAAAGTTCACCTAGACATTCAAGTCAGGATGAGAGATATCCTGGAAGAGAAAGCGTAACCTGTTCTCGCACAGAATCAATGCTGAGGTACATGTTATCCAAGTGAAAACAAAAACCGTTGTTTCTCCCAAATAAAATTTGTACACACAGTAACTCTTGTTTGGGTTCACTTAATTAAACACTAAAATCTCAAATTTGGGAAAACCCAAAAAACCATGTATGCATAAAACACATACTGTGCCCTAATAATCACATATCCTAGAAGCCATGCTATTAATTCATAATATAATTATGGTATATACATGATATACAGATGTGAATTCATTTACATAACCATTGAATTTTGTTATATGGGCATAAAACAGGAACGATTAATTTTATGTCCAATTAAATAACATAGTTCTTGATTTCCCTTTTAAAAATTTATGTCAGTGCTACAAGTGACACTATATATAAAAGTTTTTCATTGAAAACAGAAGTGTTATTTCCATAGAAGTTTACGTAGACATTCAAGTCAGGAAGAGGGATCTCTTGAAAGAGAAAGTGTAACGTGTCCTTGCAAGGAATCAATGCTGGGGTACATATTGTCAAACAAAAAAAAAACCTTTTCCTTTTTCTCAAGTGAAATTGTACACATAGTAACTCTTATTCGTATCCACTTAAATAAAGACTGAAATCTCTCATTTGGAAAATCCAAACTCCAAAGGAGGATAGGACACATACCGTGCTCCCAGGCCACATATCCTAGAAGCCATGCTATCAATTCATAATATAATTACAGTGTTCCATAAATAACATACAGCATGCTACTTCATTTACATAACAATTGATTGAATAAAGAATACTTATGAATTTCGTCTCAGTCAAATTTTTGAATTAAGTATCTTCTCGCGGCTCTAGTGTGTAAAATGAATACACATAAGGGCGTTTTCAATAGTTAGAATACATGGAGCATAACTCTTTATCAGAAAAAGATTATAAGCAGCCGATTCATTACGTAGTAGAAAATTTAGTCAGCAAAGTGTACATTCTACTAGGTACCCTGCAAACTGAAAAAGGACGTCTTCCACAACTACCATGAGGCATTACTAGTGCAGAAAGATAATATTGTACTGAACATTAGGAAAAATAATTTAGCCCATGTACTGCTGGGAAAAAACTGCCCTGGAAGTATTTATAAAACGTACGTCAGGTTCGAATAATTGTAAAAAGAAGGAAGTGATATAATTCTTGATTAATTAAACACTAGAATTGCAGTTTCGTCAAGTGAAATGCACCAAGTCTTCTGGTTCAGAACAATGCCCCGGTTTCACTCACATAAAATATTTTAACCCACTTTTTATTACCTGCTGTTGCAGTTATTACAGGTAGAAATGGGGAAACTTTCTTTTGTACATAGAAAAGCAAGATTTAGATGTTAGGAACGGGTCTTTAAAGACCGTTGTCTGTTTGCCTTGCAGGGTGACATTGTGCTGAAGAACACGGGTCTGCGGTCGGTAAACGACGGATCACAACACGGGCTCCGCCGTGGGACTGGCTGTAGATCCTGGACCAAATTAGGTAATGGCTTTTTTAAGTTCCTCGTGAGTAAAATAGAGAACAATGCTTATTCACTTAGATAAAATGAGTAATATGTTTGAAGACATTCTCATTATTCAACTGGTCTTTTGACGACTAATTTTACCATTTTACCTAGGCCCTGAGCATGAAAATAAGTCAAAAGTACATCTCACTTCCCCTGTTTACTTACCGGCACTGAAACTTTCAGGTGCAACTGTAGAGCCAGGAGTGCCACCCGTGGAACCTGGGATGAAAAGTAGAAAGGCACAAGCAGTATTTTCATTGTGGGGGGGCTCCTACCTGGACAGGATCAATGTAACTACTTTGAACCCGGTCGTTATACTTTCAGTACTGGTGTGAAAGCACGTAACAACATGAAAGGACCTAAACGCCGCATGACTTGGATCTGATTTTCTACCTTTTATATTTACAATACACAGATATCCATTATTAGACTTAACAGAAAACCCCACTTTGAGCGACAATGTCGCAGGAGCGTCCCTTCCCATTCTTCCGATTTACCACCTGTGCTTGATCTCATTGTGCTTTCACCTGCTTCAGTGGTTGCTCCATATGGTTCTTCGGGTGTGCCTGGGGAAAGAAATAATCGATCTTTATTTCCCCGTGGTTCCGTTTAGGACGAACAATAAACTTATTTCCACGCAAGTGCATTTGAAATGTCACTATGACTCATTAAGCTAGAACGTAATTTAATCATTTCTCCAAAACTTCAGTGTTGAGCAACTAACTGAAGCGCGTCTCCGTAACTGGGGGACCCGCCATGCTTGTGCTGAATCGCCCAGGGGGCCTTGCCTGCTCCGCTCCCGGAGGTTCCTGCTCCTGCTGTGCTTCCCCTGCTGGGCCCTCTGGTAGTTCCCGCTGGCCCTCGGGAGGCTCCTGGTCAAAAAAGAGAAGTAGCAGGGGTGAGAAATTAAATTATTAAGAAGTACAAAATATCAATTTGAAGCAATCACGTTCTACAGAGCACCCAGCCATATTCAACAGTGTTTCCTGTACAAAGTCCAATGCTGATAAACTCATATGTATCGTTCAAAATTGAGCCTGAGACAAAGACTAATATTGGCTCTACTGGAAGGTCTGCTTTAAGCGGACTTGACTTACCCCCAGATGCGGTCATCTCTATTCCTGGCTTCCCCGTTGTTCTTCCTCCTTCACTGACTGTCACCACTGATGTCCCTGTTGTCCCCAGGACTCCAGTTGATGCTTGCGCTGTCCCCAGTTCTTCTGCTAACGTTGCTGATGTCCCTGATGTTCCCCTGAATGAGCCAGTGGTCGCTGAACCCGCAACAGATGTTCTAGTTGCCGCTGGTCTCCCCGTTGAAGGTGGCCCATGTGTTCCGGACCCTCCCTGACGTGACCCTGTCGTCCCTGGCAATCCAGCTCCTGAACCAGTTGCCCCTGATCCTCCAGCTGTTACTCCAGTGGTTCCAGACGTTTCACCTGTTGGGCCACTTGTTCCTCTTCCCTGACCTGATGGTCTAGTTGTCCTTGATTTTTCAGATGATTCAGTTGTTTCCGAACCTGTGGAAGATGTCCCTCTTGATCCCGGTTCTCCAGTAGATGGACCTGTGGCCCCTGGTGTTCCAGTCGATGGCTCATATGCTCCTGACCCACCTGGAGTTGACACACTTGTCCCTGGCAATCCAGCTGCTGACACAGTGGTCCCCGATCCTCCACGTGCTACTCCAGTGGTTCCTGACATTTCAGCTGTTGGGCCAGTTGTTCCTGTTCCTGGGCCTGATGGTCGCGTTGTCCCTGATTTTGCAGGTAACGATTCAGTTGTTCCTGAAACTCTAGCAGATGCTCCGGTTGTTCCTGAGTGTCCTGTGGATGATCCTGGGGTCTCTGATTCTCCAGAGGCTGATCCACTTGTCCCTGATCCTCCAGCTGATGGTTCTGTCGCCGATGATGGTTCAGGCGATGACCCAGGTGCCCCTGGCGTTCCAGTTGCTGCTTCACTTATCTTTGATGAAGGTCCAGTTGTCTCTGAACCTACAACATGTGATCTAGTGGTTCCTACTGTTCCCGATGAGGACCCTCCACCGCTGGACACTCTCCCTGATGGGACAGTTGTTCCTGGCGCTCCAGTTGTTGGTGCAGGTGTTCCTAGGTGCTCAGAAGATGGCGTCATCGTCCCTGACCCCTCAGCTGATGGTTCAGTTGTTCCCGATTTCCCAGGTGACGGTCTGGATGTCCCTGTCACTCCTGCGATGGTCCCCTTCGTCCCAGATACTTCAGATGACGGTTCAGTTTTCCCTGTCCCTCCAGGTGACGGTCCCGTTGTTCCTGTCACTCCAGAGGATGCTACTGTTGTGGTGCCTGATCCTGCAGCCGATTGTCCAGTTGTGCCTGTGAAAACACGTAGTAAAAATGCAACTTTCACAGCTGCCTTGGTCTTCCGTTAACCTGAGAGTCATGCTGCTTTCTTTCCAGACTGTGGCTTTCACGCCTCGTTGTCCCTGTTGCAACTAACATAGTTCATACCTTTGAACTTTCTACAGTCTAACTTCTCCCTAAGTCTTTCCTCATTCAGCAGTTTTGAATATTTTATGCATCATGTAAATTCTTGAACTTTTAAGTGTTACCTCTCTTTACCATGAGAAAAACACTCTCACATGTACAGTATTACTTCCCATTGTATCGAGGAACAGTTTCAAATAGTTTCAGTAGATTTTCTCAGATACAGCTAGTGAGCAGATAGTTCTCTGATCCCTCAGAGAATCCTAGCAGATGTGGGACACATGCAGGAATATAAATAACATTATTCTTTAAGCAAACAAACAAATTCACAAACAAAGAAAGCCTCAAAGTACTAACATAAAGAGAGGTCATATTCAGCACCTAAGATTTTGTTTGAGGGGACTGGCAAGCAATGTCTCTCTGGAAAGATGTCATTTATTTTGAGTTGTGACAAAAAAAGCAGAGAGCTATATAAAACTCTGGAGAATTTTCAATACCGGTAGTGGGAAGAGCCACTGCCAAACATATCAAGAAGAAAGGGGATACATGTGCTGGAGAAGCAGTCTAGGTGGTCAATGTATATAAAACTAGAATTTTAGTGTGAGGACATTAGTAGGTGAGGGCATACCCATTGGCTTGAGTGAGTTATTGTGAAATGGAAGGAAAACTACACATTTTTCTAAATTCAATGCAATACAATTTTATGCATTCCATTCTCTCCACATATGCAGAGAATATGTGGTAAGGGGTGCATAAGAGAAGGAGAAATGCTAGTAGGACGTAACTTCAGGAACCCAGACGATTCATGAGTACCAGGAGCCAAAGTAGTGATAGAGGAGATTGAGAAGAGGAGATAGGTTCAGGAGTGCTTTAGAGATAGATTTAATGAGTCTCGGTTGTATGTAGGAAGTTCTATTGGAAAGAAGACAGGCATCAAGGATAATCTAATTTTTTTTCTGAGCAAACTGAGTCTGCCATGGTACCATTTCTTGATATAGAGAAGACAAGGGGAAGTGTGGGTATGAAAGGAAATCAAGAACTCTGTTTAGGGTATGCTAAGTCTGAGATGCCTACGAGACATACCAATGTAAATGTCAACTTAGCAACTGAGAGTGAATCTAGACTCCCAGAGATGCCAAGTATGGAGATACATGTTTGAAAATTAACACCTAAACTGTCTTCAATCCGTTCCGATACTTGACTTGCATCCTAAGACTAATCAGCTACGCCATACTATGCTTACCTTGTCTTTGGCTACCAGAAACCCCTCTATATACTCAAGCAGGGAATACCCTTAACCAAGTCACATTTTTCATGTGTCTACAAACTGAAACATCAATTTCATTCTCACTCAAGTAACTTTGAGTTAGTGTTCTGTTGGAACCCTTGAAGCATTTTTCCCAATGTATCTCATGTCCCATCATCTGTGACATTGAGTAAAGCAAAAATATTGACTTTCCTCTCTCATCTCTGATATTCTAATCCCATACCGGGATTTTCCTCTTCTATTTTCACTTCTTACTTCTGCCACAGCACATTCTTATTTGAATTATTTCTACCCTTTCTTCTGAAATCCTCATTCAATTATTTTAATAATTTCTTCGATATGCTTAATTGTTTATGAATAGCTTCTACCTCCTCTCCACTTAAATCCTGCAAGAGTCTAGCATAACGCAGAATGCTCTAGATGTGAAATCCAAACATAAGAATTCTAGGAGGGATGAGATAAGGATGGAAACCTTGAATTTGTAGAGACATGGATCTACAGGGTTGCATGTGTGGACACGTGCATGTTTCCAGCAAAGCTCCCCTATGTGGGTTTAGCAGAAAATAGCCTACTTCCGCTCACATTGCCAATCCTTCCAATAGGTTCTCTTTTACATGGCCTGTTTGTTTATTTCATCTGAATGAGAAGAATACAGACATTTGATCCTTTCCCAGACTAGGCACTCCTATCCATCTACTTGGTTATTCACCAAATATCCACCAGATATTTATCCAGTCAGACACTAAGCTAGGAAAGGGAACGCCACTGTAAACTAAAATAGGCAATGTGGCAAGATGTTGCTACAGTTTTGAGAAAAATGCACAGGTTTCATTTGGTCAACCGTGTAGTGATGGCCGCGGGCAAACGAGTGATATGGAGGACCGATGGTAATGGGAGAAAATAGGACAAGAAATAAAGTTTATAAATGTAACATGTTGGTGGCATCTTAGTGATGGCAAATGACTGGAAAAAGAATCAACAATCCAGGACCACGTCGGGCCCCACAGCATACTCATCCTGTGACCGGATTTAACACACTGACTTTTCAGATACAAAATATGAGTAATTACGAACATGCTGTCAACACACTGAGGGATTATTTGATTGAAGTAAATAAATATATATGGAAACATTTCGTCCATTTTAAAGTACATTTTAAAAACTACACTAAGAGTGAATGTTTTCACTCTTAGTGTACTTTTTTCCAGTTATCATTTTCCTTTTTACTAAGAAGGATTAAGATGACTAGCAATGTTATTATACGGTACGTAATGACTGCCTCATCTCTATCTTTACTTTTCAATGAAGTTGTGCTAAGTACATCCAGGAAAGTCCAAGGTATGCAAAATGTTATACAATAATATCAGTCACATTTTCAGGTACATATATTACTCTATTTTTCAGAAATGTTTACTAATCCTGTTAGTTTCTTTATTCACTTGTTTATTCGTTTTTAGCCTATATCTTCAGTCCTTTGAAACAAGTAAAGCGTGACTAGACACGAGCATTATTTCACAGGGTTCACATCACTGCAAGGTTCATGGATTTCCCTTACAGATGAGCTTTCACCACGTGAGGTATCCTCCTGTCCTATTTCCAAATTCTAGAAAGGAAGATGTTTATAAACCGACCTGTAGAGATTTAGGGAAGCAACCCCTTTTTTAAGTATTCAGATGACTCAGAAAACAATGTCATTTATTAAATTATTCTCTGAAATAGGAAAAGCTGCTCATCGAGATCTTCAATCACGTTTCTGTTCAATTAAGAACTTATGGAAAATGTGTTAATATTTTAAACCATGACATTTCCTATTGCTAAAAAACCACAGCATTTTTTTCACACTAAAGATAGTAGTTTTGCAGAAGAACATTGAAAACATAAAATTTGTCACTTGAAATGTGAAGTCCTTCTTGATGCCTCATAATCTTTTAATAACCGGCCTCCTATCATTCAAGAAAGAAAACAATTTGTAAAACTCTTATCCAACCCCAGTACTGAAAAATTGTACTGTCTATCAATGGAATGCAAAAGCAGCCAGCCTATCTGGTCGTGATTTCGTGCCGTTCATCTACCTGTAGCTTTGCTTGTTGCCAAGGTGTTGTTGGGTAGGGCAGTGCAGACCTTAGACAAAGGAGTGTCACGAAGTGTAGGAGCTGTCTGTAACTCAAAAGAAGTCCCTCACTCAGGAACACTAGGTAAGGACCAAACATAAGAGGAACTATTAGATGGTCTCTTTGTTTTTTGCCTAACTCCACCATGGCGATGTCAAATAATATGCCAGTGATTTCCAAATTGCACATACAAGACATTAAATTGGACAATTTAAATGCTGCACTAGTCTCCTTTAGAAGACTGGAGAAGATCTGGCCTGTCAGAGCTCTGTCTTTACCGGAGATACCATGGGTCACTCTGACTGACACCCCAAAAGCACACATACTGAATAGCAGCCAAAGAATTGAAGGGCAAGCCTCCTAACGGAATCACATATTGGAATTGCAGTGTCCTGATTTTCAAGCAGGGAAGACTTTCAACCACGTATTTTACTGAATGGCCTCTTATAAACAGGTTCCTCTACCAACTCAGATTTTGTGACTCTTTTCTGTTCCTTTATCTCACCTGGCTTATTTGAAGAACTTGTAGCCCCACTGCTGGGAGACTCAGGTGTACCTTCACCTCCACCCGTGGCACCACCTGAGGGCCCAGAGGTACCTGTTGTAAGGAAAAATGAAAAGAGCTCATTCACAGAATTTCTTAAACTATGAGATAACCCATTCGGAGTTAGAGTAGCTTCAAACTGAAGAATACTGAAATCTGTTTTCCTGTATTAAGAATAATAATAATAATAACAATTTCATACGTTTCCAAACATGTGCTTGGACATGCACTCATTCCTTGCTGCATTGGATCTTCATCACAATCGAACTCAACAGAATACATTGCCCCCTTTTGCAGATGAGAAAACTGAGATGACAGAGGTTCGGTGATTCACTCACTTCGCTGCATCATATGGATTCTAGCAGCAGTGTTTACTCGCGGTAGTATTTTGGAAGGTTGCTTATTCTTGGTTGTCCTGTTCTCATCAAAAGTATCCTTTACTTCTTTTCTGATCTTCTTCTGTTTTTACATTATACACCCAAGAATAATTACATTCCCCAGGAAATCTTATCTCCGACCACATTTTGAGTTAGAAAATCACATGTCTTTTATCCAGTGTTATTCTGACTGTGTTATTTAGTCCCTGATGCTCCCAAAGTCTTTCCACCAGCAGCTCGAGTGGTGGCTGCGTTTCCCCCTCCAGAGGCTCCCAGGCGAAAGAACAGCCGTGGTCGGTCCGCACTGGGATCCCCAGATCAGCACGTAGAGATACTGGACCCCCGCTTACATTTGAATCTGAATTAAGCAACAAACCACCATGCACTAATGATTACATCAGGCATATTTATACTAAAAAAGTTATCCCTTATTTGTGTTTAATACAGAAGTTAATGGCATTCTGTATCTTATCTGGCAATTCTAGTCTACAGCGGTGGTTGTATTAAACTTGTTCCCACTACTGACAGTTATTATCCTAAAATGAGAGCCGTTAAAGTAATAGCCATTACTAAACTCACTTAAACTCCTCGTAAGACCTGGGGTCTCTGCTACACTCATGACGGAGCACCCCGAAAGTGCCAGGTGAGCCTGCACGCTGCCTGCACTGCCCCCTGCTGGGCTGGCTCCCAAGGTCTAGCCGAGCTGCTCCTGCCAGTTCCAACAGGAACTTCAAGACTCCGCTGGTACCCCCGATTAACACAGTGTCGGGGGAGCAGGTCCGTTTTGGGCACAGTCCGATGCTGACTGCTTTTGAGGGGGAGATGTGGAGAAATCAGTAAAAAATTCTTGAAAATGTTAATCATTTTCTACCGATTTACACCGCTTGGTGGATGGTATTTGAGTAATTTGAGAGAAATCATCATGGTTCTGATTTAACGTGGCCCTTGTGATAAATGACACAGCCTCTGAATGACACCTCCACTCACCTAAGGTGCCCGTTTCAGATGGTGTCACTTCACTGACTGGTGCTCTAGTCGGTTCACCAGCTGAGGGTCCTGTAGTCCCTTTGAAAATAACCAACAAGCATATATCATGATGTTTGTAAACAGAACAAATTTTACTGTTCTCTTCTTTCAAAGCAGTTTACACTTTTTGGTCACATCCATTTGCACACCACATCCGGAACCCCACCTCAGAGCCTAGGAATTTATCAGGTAAGATTTTTGGAATCCAAAATACAATATGCTTTGCTCTAAGCCACCTCTGAGCATATGTGAGAGATCCACCACAGGTAAGCCCATAAGGGCCGGGAAGGTGCAGTCACGAATATGTGCGTTTACCAATAACTAACAACTTGGTTTTGACCTCCCTGAGGTCAGCAAGAAGATGCTCCAGACCCCTGTGCCCACAGCTGCTCGGGCTCCCTAGGGTGCCCCTGGGGCCGGCGAGTCTCCTGGGCCTTTCCTCCCAGCCCCTGTGTTTCTCTGTTTCTCTGAGGTCCCTGACACAACGGCAGGGAAGGGCCACTCCTCGGGGAGCTGCAGGGTTCTGCCTGTCGCTCTTCTACTGGGACACGATAACCGAGGTTTCCTACGCAAACGTAATCTTAAAATGGAGCCTAAGATTTCTGCAGCTTGATGGTCTAAAGTCACCCACAGCTTAATCCTTAGTTCAACCTGTCACATGTTCAGTGCCACTGAGTAGGCGCTGAGGTGTCCATCCTGCCTTGCCTGATTTTCCTGGGCTTGTCGCTCCTGGGCTTGGTTCGCTGGCTGAGGTCTCTTTCTCAGGTTCTATTGTGGGTGCAGTCGGGGCCCCTGATCCAGCTGAAAAAAATACATATGGCAGTTTAAAAAATGCCCTAGACATGAATCTACTCAATTAATCTTATGACAATCCTTTGAGGCAAGTAATATTCTTCTTCCATGTGACAGACGCGGTGGACCGCCATCGCCAGGTCCCTGGGGCGGTGGGCAGCACGTGCAGGAGCCACACCCAAGCCATCGACCCCTAGAGTCCGTACTCCCACCTTTGCTTCTCAGACAGTCCGAGGTAAGAGCAATGCTGTAAACATTTCAGTCTGCCCCTATTTACATTTTGTGATAATGTCATAAAGTAGAGAATTAAATATATTTAAAATCATCATCCAAAACATTCACTTTTATTTAAGACATATAATTTTTCTGGGTAAATGTACTGTTTCTAAATGCCTGTTCTCTGTTTCAGTCCTTATTACTTCATGAACCTGTACCATCAGAATTGCGTGGCACTCATTCATGGTCCAAAATTTCAGCAGCCCTGTTTAAAACTACTTACAGCCTGATGACAGCAACAAAAACAATAATCCCAATTGACTTCTCATTATTACCCAACCAATTCTCATTCAAATTTTAGGAAATGTAGACTACACAATCATCACCCTAAAGTTTCAGTCACTTCACTGTTCTAATAGAAACCAGTTTCTTCATTTGTGCTACTGTTGATTCTTTTTCTAAAAAAGATTTTATTTAATTTATTTTTAAAAGGAGGGGAAGGTTGGGAGAAAGAAAGAGAGAGGAAGATCAATGTGTGGTTGCTTCTCATTCGACCCCTGCTGGGGTGGGGACATGACCCTCAAACCAGGCATGTCCCCTGACTGGGAATCGAACCAGGGAGCTTTGGGTTCATAGGCCAGCACTCAGTCCACTGAGCCACAGCAGCCGGAGCTGATTGTATGTTATAATACATTTTTATATAAACTATATTTTATTCCAAAGAGTATATGACACAAATTTTTGATCAAGAAATTTGCTAAAGAACTATAAATGTATATGGACACAATCAGACTATAATTTAATTAATACAATCAGACCGTGAATAAGTTAATAAAGGCATAAAGAGAAGCCCCATGCATACTAAAACGTGTCTTTTAGTGATATGTAAAGGAATTTATATTAATCCTAAAAGCAATAAGAATGATTGAAGGATTTTAAGTAGTGGAACCATGATGACACCTGAGTGTTCCAAAGTCATTCCATTATGGTCAATGGTATTGACAAAGTGTAAATTGGGAGGGAAGTGGAGAATGGAAATGGTCTCAACTTTGATAATCACCAACTGCTGAAAGGGCTTCTTGAGTAATACTCCGTGCTGGGCTCCACTCTAAGTGCTTCTGGTTCCAGAGAGGCGGACCTCAGTAGCTGCATTTCTAAACTGTTCTCTGGAGAAGTTGATGCCCTTGGTCTGGGAGGCTCACTGATCACCGCTGCGTGCAGGTGAGGGGAGTCTGGCGAGTCGCTGCAGACACCCGGCGGAAAATGTCTAACATGGGAGCTCCAGCAGAGCAATGCGGTGAAGAGGAGAAAATGCAAGAGGTACGCACGCTAACTGACTCCATAAGGGGTAAGTGGTGAACTAAGTCTTGTTCATTTAATCAAAATTATCTCTGCTTAAGGAATAACAAGTATGTTTTATTCATGAATCTAACAATAGCTGAAATTCAGCCAGTGATGCACAAGGGCAAGCCTATTCTCACCTGGCTTTGGCGCTTTGGGTTTTGTTTTCATTGGTTCGGCATGTATGCTCTTGCGCATAGATCAGGGAACTGTGGAACAACGACAGAGAGTTCGGAGACCTATTCCCTGCTTCTGCCAGCTTCGAGAACTTTCATCATTTTATTTTAATGGCAATCCATTGACTCTAGTCCATGGTTTTTATGTGGATTAAATTTCATTATGTATTGGGGCATTATTCAGAAATTTAAGCGTACCACAGAAATATGTCACAATATTTTATTAATATATGAAATCTAAGTATTGAAGATTGTCCTAAAATTGCAGGTGACTCGAAACAGACACTGGTCCCCCAGTGTCTAATGCCGTACTCAGGGTATCATGTTTCCTCACTTCAGCAGAGGACGGCCTTGGAGAAGAAGCTATGGGAGGTATAGCATGTGACTCATGTCTTTATCTCACCTTCTCTGAAGTCCGTGCCACCTGTAATTTTCTTTTTGGCTCCCGTGGTAGCACTTGCTGATGCTCCTGTGGTCCCTGATGACGTAAAGGAGAAACAAACACATGCTCCTAAATAGCACAACTACACTCCTGGCAATAGGTGTGCATCATTCTAACGATGTGATATGCTGTATGGAATGACGTGATACTTGTGTTAAAAACCAAAGAGTCTAGAGTTTAATTACATATACAGAACACTTCTATCTGATATTACACATAAGTCAGTGGTCTTTAGTTTCCAAAATATCGTTCTGAGCAGCATTGCCTTAAACTGGGTGCTCAGACGTGGCTGTGTGCCCTGCCTCTGAGCTTAACGGCCCTGAAGGTAGTGCATCCTACCTGGCCTGGAATTCTGGGAGCTGCTGCTGCCTCCAGGTGAAACCATGGTGGTGCCTGTTAATGCAAGGACAGCAAAGCTTCAACCTAAGTACACAGATCTTCGTTCCACTGAAATTTATTAAGCAAGTCTTCTCTACATTATTGTTTAGGCCTTTGCGTGTGTCGTGAATAGAATATTTAAAGAATTCTCCATTATGTGGCTATATTCTGGTAGCTAGGGACCAACAGTGATTAATATATGTGAAAAATAAGTCAGTTTGATATCTCTTAATGAGTACTATGGGAAATCATAGGTAACAAAAGGGGCTTTGGTACACAGGGGCTTGCTTGTAGGTGGCCCACATCACTGCCATCCAAGCACTTGCTTTGCAAGCCTGGGCCTCTGAAAACAATGACAGAGTCACGTGTGGCCAGAGAATTCCTAGGGTGACTCCGTTTCGTGCCTTGGCATATTCTGTTCCTGGATGGAATGTGGGCATATTTCCTTGCTCACCTTCCCACTTATGGTTTCCCCTTAGCCACACTAGGAGAGAATCTATTCAAAGGAGAAGAGGCCTCAGATTTAATTAGCTCACCTCCTGGAAGCCCTGCTGCGGTAGTCCCCGTTTCAACCATGGTAGTTGTGGCCGCTAACAGAGGAAAAAAGGGGAGGAGTAAGGTCCAGGATTTGGGAAATTCATACTACATGTTGACGTAATATATTATGTAAGAAGCCAAAGTCTAGTCTGTGCTTGTATTTTCAGACTTACCTGTGTTGCGGGTTCCAGGCTCCAGAGTTTTCCCAGACACTATACCAGTAGTACCTACAGGAAAGGGGCACTTGTCACAAATTCAATTGCCTGCTCACATCCTGTTTTAAACAGGAACCTAAAGTCTCCATGCAACACCGAGATTCAACTTTTAGTTCCTTCATTCATCCTTAAGCTCCTCATGTGAAAATATTTCTATAACTCCTTTCTGACTTAAGTATCACACGTCTTATTTTGGAGAAGAGAGTAGAATTTCTCTCCACATAACTATTTATGTGTCATTAATTTGTCTTCAAGGTGGTCTGGTGAAGTGTTTTTTAGACTAATGCAATAAAGAGAGTTGTGTAAGACCTGGGGTGTGTGTGTGTGTGTGTGTGTGTGTGTGTGTGTGTTTCTCCGCTGTTATTATGAGGGACAAGTACCAGTATGTGATACTCACCTGTTGCTATCCCAATTCCAGTTGCTTTGCTTTCCCCAAGGGACGTCGTGGCCTCTGAGGGAGAGAGACAATGAGGAAAGAGGTGACTGGAGAATATTTCAGAACGTGGAAAAGATAGGGTGGTGCCCCTGTAATGCATAATCCCAGAGGAGACATCTGATTTCTGAGAGGAGATGCACAAGAGTCTATTTCAACTTGTTGCCTCACCTGTTTTGGAACTTCCTGGGGCAACAGTTGTGCCAGGGGCTACGCCCGTGGTGCCTGAAACACAAAAGGGACTACGGTCACCGCACGGCCACGTTTCTTTTCTAAACCAGGCACCTGAAAAATACCTAAGCACATTTTCATTTCTTATGACCGGCTCACTGTCCAACTCTCCTTGGATGATGAGCACTGTGTTTTTCCTCATTAACCGCTTTATTACTAAAATTTGCAGCGCGACTGTGTGCTCTACGTGAGACCACCTTCCAGGCATCACTCTATTCTGGTAAACTCGTTGGGTGTCCTCCACACTCACCTGTTTTCCTCCCAGTGACTTCACTTTCCGATTGCTACAGTGGTACCTGCTGTGGGTTGGAAGCAGAAGGAAGGAATGAGTGCTCCGAAAACCCCAGACACTGGGACAATACTGCGCTCTTGCTTGCTTTGCTGTAAAATGCCTACGTCTCTACTGGGCAGACGTGTTCCCAGGGTTTATGGAGCTCTTCTGGCATGGTCAGGGATAGAAAGGCCTCTCCTTTCTTACACGATTTGTAATTTCACAGGAGAAATCACTTAGAACTCTTGGGACAATCGTGCTATGTTGAAGGTTACAGCCATAATTCCGACCTCTGTTATGAGTAGTTTAGCAGGACGAAATTTCAAAACTCATAATAATTCATTCGCCCAAATGTAGTGTCAGTAAAGGAAATACGAACTTCTCCCCAGAAACATTTCCTCTCTGTCGCCTCTCCTACGGGCACCATTATTAGTGGTTAACAGAAGGCACACACTGCTTGTATCCCCCTGCACGGGTGCCTGCACCTTCTCTGCAAGTCGTGGCCTCTGAGGGAGAAAACAGGGGAAGAGCAAGTTCTGGGAGTTTGGGATTCTGGGAAGAGGTGTCTGCATTGCTTTTCCTTCAGGAAGTCTACAAAAAATCATTTCCATCATGTCCATGTCGAAGGTTTCCGTATCATTTACACTCAACCTGTGTTGGAAGTACCTTTTTAAAAAAAATTGCTGTTGTTCAATATCCCTTTCTCCATTTTTCACTGCATTACTCTCCCCTGCCATTTGTTTTAACAGATATCTGAGCTCTCCGGTTTATGCACTGAGTGATGGTGTTGAATGGTCCCCATTCAACAAAGGTAGGACCTAGTGGATCAGGAGGACGAGTATCGAAATCAAACACCTCATTGCACTAGGACCAGAAAGGGTTTTGATATCAGTGAACAAAATCGGACAAAAATACCTGCCACTTGGAATTTATATTTGAATGTAAATGCTAAAAGAGTGCAGAAAACAATCAAGAAAAAGTGAAATGTTCTATAGAACACACTTGTTTGCCTACCTTTTAAATCTCTTCCATTTTAAAGAAGACATCAAATGAAAAAAGCTAAAGAATTTCAGGAAAATGATAGGTGATGATAAAAAACATTCTGAGAAATATGGTACTGTCTTTTTTTATGACGGGGATATTTCTAGACTTATTTATTCATTTGCTTGGGTATGTTTGTACACAACCAACGTAAAATGTAAGTCTTATGTATGGAAACCAGTACACTTTTGTTAGGATTTCAGAAGGCATAAGGACAGAAAAAAAAAAGCCCTAAGCTACCAAAATCCAATAGGAACTTCCTGTTTCATTAAGCTGATAAACGATAACTTCTGCTACCACATTTTCTCTTCTAGCTGCTGATACACAATTTCTTTAGTGGACATTTGTAATCTTATATTTACTTACCTGTTCCTTTAGGCTGTTCCAAAGGGACTGGAAATTAAAAACAAATATATATATAATATATATTAGTTTTTGTAGGTTATATGTTAGAATATATGATATAATATATAATAAAATATAACAACATAATATATAATTTTATAGGCAATTTCCATTATGTTATATAGTAAATAACATGTTATTTATTATTTAAATTAAATAGTTTAAATATATAAATTATATATATTCGTTAGAAATAAATTTATCATGATTTCTAGTGATTTATTCGTATTAAATTTTTTTGGAAGAAAATCACAGTCCGTATTGTGTTTCTATGGCAAAAATAGAAAAGATGAAATATTATTTCAAACTACATTGTGTAGAAATATACTTTTGACATTTTAATTTCGACTTACCTTCAGCTAATACTGGTGGAATTTTGTTATGTGGGCCTAAGAGAGGAAAGATTAATTTCATGTTTCAATTAAATAACATAATTCTTGAATTCATTTTAAAAATTTATACCAATGCTACAATTGCCATTATATATAGAAGTTTTTAATTGAAAACAGGAGTGTATTTCCATAAAGTTCACCTAGACATTCAAGTCAGGATGAGAGATATCCTGGAAGAGAAAGCGTAACCTGTTCTCGCACAGAATCAATGCTGAGGTACATGTTATCCAAGTGAAAACAAAAACCGTTGTTTCTCCCAAATAAAATTTGTACACACAGTAACTCTTGTTTGGGTTCACTTAATTAAACACTAAAATCTCAAATTTGGGAAAACCCAAAAAACCATGTATGGAAAAACACATACTGTGCCCTAATAATCACATATCCTAGAAGCCATGCTATTAATTCATAATATAATTATGGTATATACATGATATACAGATGTGAATTCATTTACATAACCATTGAATTTTGTTATATGGGCATAAAACAAGAACCATTAATTTTACGTCCAATTAAATAACATAGTTCTTGATTTCCCTTTTAAAAATTTATGTCAGTGCTACAAGTGACACTATATATAAAAGTTTTTCATTGAAAACAGAAGTGTTATTTCCATAGAAGTTTACGTAGACATTCAAGTCAGGAAGAGGGATCTCTTGAAAGAGAAAGTGTAACGTGTCCTTGCAAGGAATCAATGCTGGGGTACATATTGTCAACCAAAAAAATAAACCTTTTCTTTCTTCCAAGTAAAATTGTACACACAGTAACTCTTATTCGTATCTGCTTACATAAAGACTGAAATCTCTCATTTGGAAAATCCAAACTCCAAAGGAGGATAGGACACATACCGTGCTCCCAGGCCACATATCCTAGAAGCCATGCTATCAATTCATAATATAATTACAGTGTTCCATAAATAACATACAGCATGCTACTTCATTTACATAACAATTGATTGAATAAAGAATACTTATGAATTTCGTCTCAGTCAAATTTTTGAATTAAGTATCTTCTCGCGGCTCTAGTGTGTAAAATGAATACACATAAGGGCGTTTTCAATAGTTAGAATACATGGAGCATAACTCTTTATCAGAAAAAGATTATAAGCAGCCGATTCATTACGTAGTAGAAAATTTAGTCAGCAAAGTGTACATTCTACTAGGTACCCTGCAAACTGAAAAAGGACGTCTTCCACAACTACCATGAGGCATTACTAGTGCAGAAAGATAATATTGTACTGAACATTAGGAAAAATAATTTAGCCCATGTACTGCCGGGAAAAAAACTGCCCTGGAAGTATTTATAAAATGTACGTCAGGTTCGAATATTGTAAAAAGAAGGAAGTGATATAATTCTTGATTAATTAAACACTAGAATTGCAGTTTCGTCAAGTGAAATGCACCAAGTCTTCTGGTTCAGAACAATGCCCCGGTTTCACTCACATAAAATATTTTAACCCACTTTTTATTACCTGCTGTTGCAGTTATTACAGGTAGAAATGGGGAAACTTTCTTTTGTACATAGAAAAGCAAGATTTAGATGTTAGGAACGGGTCTTTAAAGACCGTTGTCTGTTTGCCTTGCAGGGTGACATTGTGCTGAAGAACACGGGTCTGCGGTCGGTAAACGACGGATCACAACACGGGCTCCGCCGTGGGACTGGCTGTAGATCCTGGACCAAATTAGGTAATGGCTTTTTTAAGTTCCTCGTGAGTAAAATAGAGAACAATGCTTATTCACTTAGATAAAATGAGTAATATGTTTGAAGACATTCTCATTATTCAACTGGTCTTTTGACGACTAATTTTACCATTTTACCTAGGCCCTGAGCATGAAAATAAGTCAAAAGTACATCTCACTTCCCCTGTTTACTTACCGGCACTGAAACTTTCAGGTGCAACTGTAGAGCCAGGAGTGCCACCCGTGGAACCTGGGATGAAAAGTAGAAAGGCACAAGCAGTATTTTCATTGTGGGGGGGCTCCTACCTGGACAGGATCAATGTAACTACTTTGAACCCGGTCGTTATACTTTCAGTACTGGTGTGAAAGCACGTAACAACATGAAAGGACCTAAACGCCGCATGACTTGGATCTGATTTTCTACCTTTTATATTTACAATACACAGATATCCATTATTAGACTTAACAGAAAACCCCACTTTGAGCGACAATGTCGCAGGAACGTCCCTTCCCATTCTTCCGATTTACCACCTGTGCTTGATCTCATTGTGCTTTCACCTGCTTCAGTGGTTGCTCCATATGGTTCTTCGGGTGTGCCTGGGGAAAGAAATAATCGATCTTTATTTCTCCGTGGTTCCGTTTAGGACGAACAATAAACTTATTTCCACGCAAGTGCATTTGAAATGTCACTATGACTCATTAAGCTAGAACGTAATTTAATCATTTCTCCAAAACTTCAGTGCTGAGCAACTAACTGAAGCGCGTCTCCGTAACTGGGGGACCCGCCATGCTTGTGCTGAATCGCCCAGGGGGCCTTGCCTGCTCCGCTCCCGGAGGTTCCTGCTCCTGCTGTGCTTCCCCTGCTGGGCCCTCTGGTAGTTCCCGCTGGCCCTCGGGAGGCTCCTGGTCAAAAAAGTGAAGTAGCAGGGGTGAGAAATTAAATTATTAAGAAGTACAAAATATCAATTTGAAGCAATCACGTTCTACAGAGCACCCAGCCATATTCAACAGTGTTTCCTGTACAAACTCCAATGCTGATAAACTCATATGTATCGTTCAAAATTGAGCCTGAGACAAAGACTAATATTGGCTCTACTGGAAGGTCTGCTTTAAGCGGACTTGACTTACCCCCAGATGCGGTCATCTCTATTCCTGGCTTCCCCGTTGTTCTTCCTCCTTCACTGACTGTCACCACTGATGTCCCTGTTGTCCCCAGGACTCCAGTTGATGCTTGCGCTGTCCCCAGTTCTTCTGCTAACGTTGCTGATGTCCCTGATGTTCCCCTGAATGAGCCAGTGGTCGCTGAACCCGCAACAGATGTTCTAGTTGCCGCTGGTCTCCCCGTTGAAGGTGGCCCATGTGTTCCGGACCCTCCCTGACGTGACCCTGTCGTCCCTGGCAATCCAGCTCCTGAACCAGTTGCCCCTGATCCTCCAGCTGTTACTCCAGTGGTTCCAGACGTTTCACCTGTTGGGCCACTTGTTCCTCTTCCCTGACCTGATGGTCTAGTTGTCCTTGATTTTTCAGATGATTCAGTTGTTTCCGAACCTGTGGAAGATGTCCCTCTTGATCCCGGTTCTCCAGTAGATGGACCTGTGGCCCCTGGTGTTCCAGTCGATGGCTCATATGCTCCTGACCCACCTGGAGTTGACACACTTGTCCCTGGCAATCCAGCTGCTGACACAGTGGTCCCCGATCCTCCACGTGCTACTCCAGTGGTTCCTGACATTTCAGCTGTTGGGCCAGTTGTTCCTGTTCCTGGGCCTGATGGTCGCGTTGTCCCTGATTTTGCAGGTAACGATTCAGTTGTTCCTGAAACTCTAGCAGATGTTCCGGTTGTTCCTGAGTGTCCTGTGGATGATCCTGGGGTCTCTGATTCTCCAGAGGCTGATCCACTTGTCCCTGATCCTCCAGCTGATGGTTCTGTCGCCGATGATGGTTCAGGCGATGACCCAGGTGCCCCTGGCGTTCCAGTTGCTGCTTCACTTATCTTTGATGAAGGTCCAGTTGTCTCTGAACCTACAACATGTGATCTAGTGGTTCCTACTGTTCCCGATGAGGACCCTCCACCGCTGGACACTCTCCCTGATGGGACAGTTGTTCCTGGCGCTCCAGTTGTTGGTGCAGGTGTTCCTAGGTGCTCAGAAGATGGCGTCATCGTCCCTGACCCCTCAGCTGATGGTTCAGTTGTTCCCGATTTCCCAGGTGACGGTCTGGATGTCCCTGTCACTCCTGCGATGGTCCCCTTCGTCCCAGATACTTCAGATGACGGTTCAGTTTTCCCTGTCCCTCCAGGTGACGGTCCCGTTGTTCCTGTCACTCCAGAGGATGCTACTGTTGTGGTGCCTGATCCTGCAGCCGATTGTCCAGTTGTGCCTGTGAAAACACGTAGTAAAAATGCAACTTTCACAGCTGCCTTGGTCTTCCGTTAACCTGAGAGTCATGCTGCTTTCTTTCCAGACTGTGGCTTTCACGCCTCGTTGTCCCTGTTGCAACTAACATAGTTCATACCTTTGAACTTTCTACAGTCTAACTTCTCCCTAAGTCTTTCCTCATTCAGCAGTTTTGAATATTTTATGCATCATGTAAATTCTTGAACTTTTAAGTGTTACCTCTCTTTACCATGAGAAAAACACTCTCACATGTACAGTATTACTTCCCATTGTATCGAGGAACAGTTTCAAATAGTTTCAGTAGATTTTCTCAGATACAGCTAGTGAGCAGATAGTTCTCTGATCCCTCAGAGAATCCTAGCAGATGTGGGACACATGCAGGAATATAAATAACATTATTCTTTAAGCAAACAAACAAATTCACAAACAAAGAAAGCCTCAAAGTACTAACATAAAGAGAGGTCATATTCAGCACCTAAGATTTTGTGAGGGGACTGGCAAACAATGTCTCTCTGGAAAGATGTCATTTATTTTGAGATGTGACAAAAAGAAGCGGAGAGCTATATAAAACTCTGGAGAATTTTCAATACCGGTAGTGGGAAGAGCCACTGCCAAACATATCAAGAAGAAAGGGGATACATGTGCTGGAGAAGCAGTCTAGGTGGTCAATGTATATAAAACTAGAATTTTAGTGTGAGGACATTAGTAGGTGAGGGCATACCCATTGGCTTGAGTGAGTTATTGTGAAATGGAAGGAAAACTACACATTTTTATAAATGCAATGCAATGCAATGTAATTTCATGCAAGGGAGAGGTACTGCTATATATGTTTAAAATTCCTCTTTCCACTATACAGAGAATATGTGGTAAAGGGTGCATAAGAGAGGTAGAAATCCAAGTAGGAAGTAACTTCAGGAACCCAGACGATTCATGAGTGCCTTTGGCTAGAGTAGTGATAGTGGAGATTGAGAGGAGACAGGTTCAGGATGTGTTTTTGAGATAGATTTAATGCATCTTGCTTGTATATGGGAAGCGCAAATTGGAAAGATGACAGGCATCAAGGATAACTTGACTATTTTTTTCTGAGGAACCTGATCTGCAATGGTACCATTTATTAATATAGAGAAGACAAGGAGAAAAGGTGTGGGTATGAAAGGAAATCAAGAACTCTGTTTAGGTTATGTTAAGTCTGAGATGCCTACTAGACATACAAATGTAAATGTCAACTAAGGAACAACGTGTGAAACTAGACTCCCAGCGGCGCTGAGAATAGAGACACATGCTTGAAAGTTTACATCTAATGTGTCTTCAAACTGAACCAATACGTGACTTGCATTGTAAGACTAATCAAACACCCCATACTTGCTTACCATGTCTTTGACTACCGGAAACTCCTCTATATACTCAAGCAGGGAATATCTTTAACCAAGTCATGCTTTTTCATGTGTCTACTAACTGAAACCTCAATTTTTTTCTCACCCATGTAGCTTTGAATTAGTAATCTTTTGAACCCTTGAAGCATTTTTCCCACCGTACCTCATATCCTGTCATCCTCTGACACTGAGTAAAGCATAAATATTGATTTTCTCTCTCATCTGTGATATTCTAATCCTATACTGGTCTTGGCCTCTTTTATTCTAACCTCCTACTTCTTCCACAGCACGTTCTTATTCGAACTATTTCTACTCAGTCTTCTGATACCCACATTGAATCAATTTGAAAATCTCTCTGATATGCATAATTGTTTTATGAAATGCCTCTACCTCCTTTGGAATTAAATTCTGCAACAGCCTAGGGCTACCCCAAATGCTCTGGATATGAATCCTAATATCAAGAATTCCAGTAGGGGGCGAGATAAGGATGGAAACCTTGCATTTGTAGAGACATGGATCTACAGTGTTGTATGTGTGGACACGTGCGTGTTTCCAACAAAGCTCCCTTATGTGGGTTTAGCAGAAAATAGCCTACTTCCTCCACCACATTGCCTATCCTTCCAAAAGTTTCTCTTTTACATGGCCTACTTGTTATTTTGTTTTGTTTTGTTTTTATCTCAATGTAAGATTAAAGGCCTTTGATCCTTTATCAGGCTAGGCACTCCTATTCATCTGCTTAGTTATTCACTAAATATCTATCAGGTATTTACCCAGTCAGGCACTGAGGTTAGCACTGGGAACACCATTGTAAACTAAAACAAGCTATGTGGCAAGATGTTGCTATAGTTTTGATAAAAATGCACCATGCAGGACAAGATCAACAGTGTGGTGATGGCAGAGAGCATGGGATTGATAAGGGAGGTAAATGGTAATGGGAAAAATAGAACGAAAAATAAAGTTTGAAAATTACACCATGTTGGTGGCATTTTAGTGATGGCAAATGACTGGATATAGATAGAATCAACATACCAGGACTTGGTCTGACCCCATGACATACTCATACTCATCCCTGTGACTGGAGTAAACACACTAACTTTTCAGATATAAAACATGAGTAATTATGAATATACAGTAAACCACACAGTGGGGTTGTTTGATTCAATGAGTAAATATATGTGGAAATGTTTTCTCCATTTCACTCTTGGTGTACTTTTTTCCAATTATCATTTTCATTTTTACTAAAACAGACTAAAATGATTCACAATGTTATCATGTGATATGTAATGACTGCCTCATCTCTATGTTTATTTTGTCAATGAAGTTGAGCTCAGTACATCCAGGAAAGTCCAAGGTGTGAAAAATGTTATATCATGATATCAGTTACATTTTCAGGAACATACATTATTCTATTTTTCAGAAATGATTGCTAATCCTGTTAATTTCTTTATTCATTTGGTTATTTGTTTTTAGCCTATATCTTCAGTCCTTTGAAACAAGTAAAGCGTGACTAGACACGAGCATTATTTCACAGGGTTCACATCACTGCAAGGTTCATGGATTTCCCTTACAGATGAGCTTTCACCACATGAGGTATCTTCCTGTCCTATTTCCAAATTCTAGAAAGGAAGATGTTTATAAACCGACGTGTAGAGATTTAGGGAAGCAACCCCTTTTCTAAGTATTCAGAAGATTCAGAACACAATGTCATTTATTAAATTATTTCTGAAATAGGAAAAGCTGCTCACATAGATCTTTGATCATGTTTCTGTTCAATTAAGAACTTATGGAAAATGTGTTAATATTTTAAACCATGACATTTCCTATTGCTAAAAAAACACAGCATTTTTTCACACTAAAGATAGTAGTTTTGCAGAAGAACATTGAAAACATAAAATTTGTCACTTGAAATGTGAAGTCCTTCTTGATGCCTCATAATCTTTTAATAACCGGCCTCCTATCATTCAAGAAAGAAAACAATTTGTAAAACTCTTAACCAACCCCAGTACTGAAAAATTGTACTGTCTATCAATGGAATGCAAAAGCAGCCAGCCTATCTGGTCGTGATTTCATGCCGTTCATCTACCTGTAGCTTTGCTTGTTGCCAAGGTGTTGTTGGGTGGGGCAGTGCAGACCTTAGACAAAGGAGTGTCACGAAGTGTAGGAGCTGTCTGTAACTCAAAAGAAGTCCCTCACTCAGGAACACTAGGTAAGGACCAAACATAAGAGGAACTATTAGATGGTCTCTTTGTTTTTTGCCTAACTCCACCATGGCGATGTCAAATAATATGCCAGTGATTTCCAAATTGCACATACAAGACATTAAATTGGACAATTTAAATGCTGCACTAGTCTCCTTTAGAAGACTGGAGAAGATCTGGCCTGTCAGAGCTCTGTCTTTACTGGAGATACCATGGGTCACTCTGACTGACACCCCAAAAGCACACATACTGAATAGCAGCCAAAGAATTGAAGGGCAAGCCTCCTAACGGAATCACATATTGGAATTGCCGTGTCCTGATTTTCAAGCAGGGAAGACTTTCAACCACGTATTTTACTGAATGGCCTCTTATAAACAGGTTTCTCTACCAACTCAGATTTTGTGACTCTTTTCTGTTCCTTTATCTCACCTGGCTTATTTGAAGAACTTGTAGCCCCACTGCTGGGAGACTCAGGTGTACCTTCACCTCCACCCGTGGCACCACCTGAGGGCCCAGAGGTACCTGTTGTAAGGAAAAATGAAAAGAGCTCATTCACAGAATTTCTTAAACTATGAGATAACCCATTCGGAGTTAGAGTAGCTTCAAACTGAAGAATACTGAAATCTGTTTTCCTGTATTAAGAATAATAATAATAATAACAATTTCATACGTTTCCAAACATGTGCTTGGACATGCACTCATTCCTTGCTGCATTGGATCTTCATCACAATCGAACTCAACAGAATACATTGCCCCCTTTTGCAGATGAGAAAACTGAGATGACAGAGGTTCGGTGATTCACTCACTTCGCTGCATCATATGGATTCTAGCAGCAGTGTTTACTCGCGGTAGTATTTTGGAAGGTTGCTTATTCTTGGTTGTCCTGTTCTCATCAAAAGTATCCTTTACTTCTTTTCTGATCTTCTTCTGTTTTTACATTATACACCCAAGAATAATTACATTCCCCAGGAAATCTTATCTCCGACCACATTTTGAGTTAGAAAATCACATGTCTTTTATCCAGTGTTATTCTGACTGTGTTATTTAGTCCCTGATGCTCCCAAAGTCTTTCCACCAGCAGCTCGAGTGGTGGCTGCGTTTCCCCCTCCAGAGGCTCCCAGGCGAAAGAACAGCCGTGGTCGGTCCGCACTGGGATCCCCAGATCAGCACGTAGAGATACTGGACCCCGCTTACATTTGAATCTGAATTAAGCAACAAACCACCATGCACTAATGATTACATCAGGCATATTTATACTAAAAAAGTTATCCCTTATTTGTGTTTAATACAGAAGTTAATGGCATTCTGTATCTTATCTGGCAATTCTAGTCTACAGCGGTGGTTGTATTAAAATTGTTCCCACTACTGACAGTTATTATCCTAAAATGAGGGCCGTTAAAGTAATAGCCATTACTAAACTCACTTAAACTCCTCGTAAGACCTGGGGTCTCTGCTACACTCATGACGGAGCACCCCGAAAGTGCCAGGTGAGCCTGCACGCTGCCTGCACTGCCCCCTGCTGGGCTGGCTCCCAAGGTCTAGCCGAGCTGCTCCTGCCAGTTCCAACAGGAACTTCAAGACTCCGCTGGTACCCCCGATTAACACAGTGTGGGGGGAGCAGGTCCGTTTTGGGCACAGTCCGATGCTGACTGCTTTTGAGGGGAAGATGTGGAGAAATCAGGAAAAAATTCTTGAAAATGTTAATCATTTTCTACCGATTTACACCGCTTGGTGGATGGTATTTGAGTAATTTGAGAGAAATCATCATGGTTCTGATTTAACGTGGCCCTTGTGATAAATGACACAGCCTCTGAATGACACCTCCACTCACCTAAGGTGCCCGTTTCAGATGGTGTCACTTCACTGACTGGTGCTCTAGTCGGTTCACCAGCTGAGGGTCCTGCAGTCCCTTTGAAAATAACCAACAAGCATATATCATGATGTTTGTAAACAGAACAAATTTTACTGTTCTCTTCTTCCAAAGCAGTTTACACTTTTTGGTCACATCCATTTGCACACCACATCCGGAACCCCACCTCAGAGCCTAGGAATTTATCAGGTAAGATTTTTGGAATCCAAAATACAATATGCTTTGCTCTAAGCCACCTCTGAGCATATGTGAGAGATCCACCACAGGTAAGCCCATAAGGGCCGGGAAGGTGCAGTCACGAATATGTGCCTTTACCAATAACTAACAACTTGGTTTTGACCTCCCTGAGGTCAGCAAGCAGATGCTGCAGACCCCTGTGCCCACAGCTGCTCGGGCTCCCTAGGGTGCCCCTGGGGCCGGCGAGTCTCCTGGGCCTTTCCTCCCAGCCCCTGTGTTTCTCTCTTTCTCTGAGGTCCCTGACACAACGGCAGGGAAGGGCCACTCCTCGGGGAGCTGCAGGGTTCTGCCTGTCGCTCTTCTACTGGGACACGATAACCGAGGTTTCCTACGCAATCGTAATCTTAAAATGGAGCCTAAGATTTCTGCAACTTGATGGTCTGAAGTCACCCACAGCTTAATCCTTAGTTCAACCTGTCACATGTTCAGTGCCACTGAGTAGGCGCTGAGGTGTCCATCCTGCCTTGCCTGATTTTCCTGGGCTTGTCGCTCCTGGGCTTGGTTTACTGGCTGAGGTCTCTTCCTCAGGTCCTATTGTGGGTGCAGTCGGGGCCCCTGATCCAGCTGAAAAAAATACATATGGCAGTTTAAAAAATGCCCTAGACATGAATCTACTCAATTAATCTTATGACAATCTTTTGAGGCAAGTAATATTCTTCTTCCATGTGACAGATGCGGTGGACCGCCATCGCCAGGTCCCTGGGGCGGTGGGCAGCATGTGCAGGAGCCACACCCAGGCCATCGACCCCAGAGATCCCACTCACATCTTTGCTTCTCAAACAGTCCATGGTAAGAGAGCAATGCTTTCAGCATCACAATCTGTCCTTGGTTTTGGGGGGAAATGCCATAAAGGACAGAAATAAATATATTTAAAATTAAATTATCCAAAACACACAAATTTATTTAAGTGGTACAATATCGCTGCGTAATTTTGCTCTTTCTAAGTTCCTGTTTGCTGTTTCACTTCTTATCACTGCATGGAGCAGGACGAACTGAAGTCCATGGCACTCCTTCCTGGACCAAACCTTCCGTAGCCCTGTGTGAAATACTGTACTAACCGTTGGTGACCAAAAGAAGAACACCTGACTGACTTGTCATTATTACCTAAGTAATTCTTTTTCAAATTTTAGGGAATGTAGACTAAACATTCATCACCCTAAGTTTCAGTCAGCTCACTGCTCTAAGGGAAATTTACCACTATTTAATCTCTGCTAGATAGTTTCTAACTTTTAATACATTATTTTTATGTAAATATATTTTGTTTCAAAAATATGTGACATGAATTTTATATCAAGAAGACTGCTAAAGGAAAATAAATGTATATAAACATGATCAGACCATTAATTAATAATTCAGACCACGAATTAGTAAATAAACGCATAATGTGAAGCCCCACGCATTACTCTAAAGACATGGCTATGAGTTTTATGGAAGGGAACTTTCTTTTATCCTAATAGCAATCAGAACGATGGAAGGATTTTAAGTAGTGGAATCACATGATGGCAGCTGAGTGTTTGGAGTCTATTCCATTTAGTCCATGGTAGTGATGAAAGTGTAGACTGGGAGGGAAGTGGAGAATGGAAATGGTCTCAACTTTGATAATCACCAACTGCTGAAAGGGCTTCTTGAGTAATACTCCGTGCTGGGCTCCACTCTAAGTGCTTCTGGTTCCAGAGAGGCGGACCTCAGTAGCTGCATTTCTAAACTGTTCTCTGGAGATGTTGATGCCCTTGGTCTGGGAGGCTCACTGATCACCGCTGCGTGCAGGTGAGGGGAGTCTGGCGAGTCGCTGCAGACACCCGGCGGAAAATGTCTAACATGGGAGCTCCAGCAGAGCAATGCGGTGAAGAGGAGAAAATGCAAGAGGTACGCACGCTAACTGACTCCATAAGGGGTAAGTGGTGAACTAAGTCTTGTTCATTTAATCAAAATTATCTCTGCTTAAGGAATAACAAGTATGTTTTATTCATGAATCTAACAATAGCTGAAATTCAGCCAGTGATGCACAAGGGCAAGCCTATCCTCACCTGGCTTTGGCTTTTTGGGTTTTGTTTTCATTGGTTCGGCATGTATGCTCTTGCGCATAGATCAGGGAACTGTGGAACAACGACAGAGAGTTCGGAGACCTATTCCCTGCTTCTGCCAGCTTCGAGAACTTTTATCATTTTATTTTAATGGCAATCCATTGACTCTAGTCCATGGTTTTTATGTGGATTAAATTTCATTATATATTTGACCATAATTCACAAATTTTAGTATACAATAGAAATCTATCACCAATATTTTATTAATATATGAAGACTAAGTGTTGAATATTTTTCAAAAATATCTAGTTGACTCAATGCAGACATGGACTTCTGTTATCTAATGCTGTACTCAGGGTACCATTGTTCCTGACTTGAACACAGCCTGACGTTTTAGAAGAAACTATGCAAAAATAGCATGTGACTCATTTCTTTATCTCACCTTCTCTGAAGTCTGTGTCACCTGTAATTTTGTTTTTGGCTCCACTTGCTGATGCTCCTGTGGCCCCTGATGAAGGTAAAGGAAAAACAAACGCATGCTCATAAAAGGTGCATGGATGCTATCCACACTCCAGGTAATGGGCCTGTATCATTCTAACAACGTGATATACTTTATGGAACCAAGCTGAGAAAAAACTAAAGACTCTAGACTTTAATTGCTTATAAAGAACACCTACATCTGTCATTACACCTAAATCAGTTGTCTTTATTTTGTAAAATATTGTACTAAGCAGCATTGCCTGAAACCAGGTGCTTTGATGTGGCTATGTGCTGTGTTCTGAACTCAATGTACCTGATATATGCCAAGGACTAGTGAAGAGGGGACCCACTACTTCTGTCATTCCTGCACTTCCAGCTGTGAAGGTGACAGGAAACTGAGTTTTTGTAATGCCTGAGAAAAACAGAAAATGAACCCATCTCAAGTAATCTTGAGCTTTGTTACCACGGGTAACATAACTGGTAACCCAATCCCTACTACATAATATAGAATCCAGAACACAGTGAGTCTCTGCCCAGAGTTCCCTATGATATTTTTCTAATGTTATTTTTCAAGCTGGAGAGTTAATACCCTAAAAAAATATTGTTAATACCTAATAGGTTTGTAAGCTTTTTTAACAGCCACAAGAAGGAAGTAGTGTAGCCCCCAGAAAACCAATATAGAAATTGCTTAGCCCAGGACCTTTAGGCTGCTGTTAAAACAAATAATCAAAACAGCAGATATAATAACAGCATACAATGAGTAAGGGTCACATGATTTATAGCACACCAACGCAACTTAATGATGTGTTGACATGCATCATTAAGATGTTTTTCAGCCCACAACGTTGAATGACCACCTCCCCCACAGTTTCACTGAACCAGACTAGAGGACAGCTGGAAGATGATAATTAATTGCTCACCAAATCTAGGACCCATCAGCCCCCAAACCCCTTACTCGTGATTACTTATGATTTTTGCTCTATAAAACCTCTCGTCTGTAAACCATGAGCAAGTCAGGATTTTGAGCACTAGCTTCCCTTCTCCTAGGTGGCACCATTTCAATAAAATAGCTTAACTTCACTGCAAAACCCAGTGTCAGTTTCAATGACTTGCTGCACTCAGGTGGGCATGAGCTCTCTTTTGGCTAGTTTGATTACACTTTTCTCGAAGTTTTGGTTTAGTCTTTGCTATTTTTTTTAACAAAGTCATGTTCTCCGTATCAATAATGCGGTCACACTAAGTCTTCACGATTTTGTTTCAACGAGGTTGCTGTCAAAGAAATGGAACCTAATCACACTGTCACTCAGG
This sequence comes from Pteronotus mesoamericanus, assembly GCF_021234165.1. Classification (NCBI taxonomy): domain Eukaryota; kingdom Metazoa; phylum Chordata; class Mammalia; order Chiroptera; family Mormoopidae; genus Pteronotus; species Pteronotus mesoamericanus. The sequence goes on from NW_026555310.1 coordinate 12,027,265, forward strand.
GTTAATTGTAACAAGAATGAAATACCATCGTGAAGTAGCTAATTGTTACTTTTATACTTAAAACACCTAAAAGAATGCAATGTATCATTAGATATACATTTTCTCTCATCTTATATATTTTTTTTAAAATTTTAAGCTTGATGTCATTTAGTACTGCTATAGATGCTCTACTAATAGTTAATAATATGCAAAAAATAAAACTGGAAATCATATTACAGTCAATAAATATAAATTGGCCAAAAACTAGTTAAATTCATTTTTAAAAAATTTAAAAACCAGTGGAAAAAATCCATTAAACTACTTGTTTGAAATATTTTTTCAAAAGACAAATTCTCATATAATTTTTTTCTTAGAAACCCAAAGTTATTAATAACTAATACTGTTAGCTATTTTTTAACATATAAAACCAGGAATTAATATACTAACCTGTAGTCAAAGCTTCAATGGGTATACTTAGAGTTGTTTCTGATAAGGAAAAGAGAAATAATATGAATTTTCTGACCTCAAGGGAAAATATAGAAAGGCTGTTCCTTTGTTAGCCTTTAATAGATAGTAGTTTGCTATATATTTAGTGTTGAGAATAATAATAAATTTTTATTTTATCTTTAAATAGTGGCATTATGCTTTCCAATGTATATAATGTGTAAAATATGTACGTACATATATGCTGAATTATACTAAATAAAGAGTAAATAGAATAAATATACAGGAGTGGGCAAAGTAGGTTTATTAGTTATATTTGAAACACAGAGTTTATTATTTATTTATTTATTGTTAACCTTCTTTGCCCATCCCTGTATATCAACAACAATAAAGTTAATTCTTGTTAAGCAGAGGCTGATTTTGCAGTTTGTTTCTTTGACTTTACTTCTGATTATCTGTGCATCCAATATTTTTCTACAAAGCAGCATTTAGTCTATAAGAATTTGAGGTGAGGGAAAGGAGAAATACATTTTAGGATTTTTTTTTAATGATTTGAAAAAGCAGGCTTGTAGAGATAAATTTGAAGTTACCAACAAACTGAAGGAAGAGACCATGATTTAATCTTTGCATTCCCAATGCCGGCCTTATATTAGCAGGAATGTTGTAGGAAATTATAAAATATTTGTTGAGAGCCCTCACTGGTGTGGCTCAGTGGATTGAGTGCTGGCCTGCAAACCAGAGGGTCTCTGTTTTGAATCCCAGTCAGGGCACAGGCCTGGGCTGCAGGTCAGGTCCCCAGTAGGGGGTGCCTGAGAGGCAGCCCCACAATGATGTTTCCACCTCCTTCTCCCTTCCTTGCCCTCTGTCTAAAAATAAATAAATAAAATCTTAAAAAATAATGAAGTGTTTGTTGAGAGAGGTCTGTGGACTTGAAAGTAAGCCTTCATTAGATTCTGGTTTTCATAAATAATTAAGAATCAGCTATTTTCTATATTTCAGTCTTAATTTCTACTGAATATCTCTGGAAATCTAGTTTATGCGGTAATGTTGCTTCACTATTGTATAGTGGTTTTTAACTTAAAAAAGGAGGAGAAAACCTCACAATATAGCTGTTTGACCCTCACTGTATGCGGCCACACTGGCCGCCTTTCAGTCCTTCATTCCTGCTGTTTGCACTTCCCGTCCTTGCTTGGAGCGCAGTTTCTCTCTTTGTGTCTATGTAAATATTCATTGGTCTGTTCTCAACTCAGTCAGCTTTACTTCAGCTTTTCTGACCATCTTGACTTAATTAAATCCCTGCTCCACCCTCCTCATCCACATTTTAAGCATTTCATAGCTCTTGATGCAAGTTGTTATGTTTTTGTAATTATTTAATTGATATCCATCTTCCTGACTAAACTATAGGTTTTATAAAAGCAGGAAGCATGTTTATTTTAACTCACCTTTGTATGTCTAACATCAGAGTGCCTAGTACATAATACGTGCTTGATACGTATTTGTCAATAGAATGAGTGAATGGACATATGAATGAATGAATGAAATAAAAGTATTGTAATTTTTCTTTATGTAAAGAATTGGGCTCAGAAAAGGGAACTAGTTTCTGCAAGGTCACTTCTATTCAGTGATAAAGCTAGGACTAAAATCTAAGTCACCTAGTACCTACTTATGTGACCCATAAAGCTTTTTGTGTAGTGGTGCCTCTATGCATGATGAACCACTTCTTGCAGTTTTTGTTTTTTATTGCCCTTTACAATATTAGTAATAATACTATAAATTAGACTAGAATTATAGAATATATTAAATACATAATAAAATATCATGTCTCCTCTAATTGCTTCACAAAATGTTAGTTTCTGTGAAGGTTTATGTGCAAATTCTCAAAATTAGTACCAAGCTTTAATTACAAAGGGTTTTTAAGTCAGTCTCAAGCAGACTCCATTAACAGACCAGTTCAGATATTGATATCTTTTCTTACTAATGAACTCAAAATTGAACATTTGAATGAAAATGTCTTGCTGATCTGGATGCAAGGATAGCATAGAAAGATTACTATTTCATGGTCCACAAAGTCCTCCAAGACTTCAAAATATTTTAGTGCAGATTCCATTTCCCAGTACATATTTAACCTCCAAGGAATTCCAGTGACCCTAATTTGAGCCCTTTCAAACTGAAAACATTACATTTAATTAAAAGCAGTATCATCACATCGACCAAAATAAAATCTTCTCCAGAATTTCCACACATGTTCTGATTAATTTGAATATGCTCTGATTAACATGGATTTAAGGGGAACACAGTCATAGACGATAAATGGTAGAGAATGAATCACAAATATTTTTAGCACATGAATGAGAAAACATATTTATAGACCTGTCCTTGTAATTGGTATAGTTAACATGGCAACATACTCCAAAGTGAATTTCAAGGACTCCTCTTTTATTAGGGCCATAAGAGTTAACTCAACTAGTCACAGACTGAAGTCACACACCTGCGGGGCTACGCTAACATAGCTCCCTTTTCCTATGAGTGAACTTCAAACGACATAAGTCTAAAATTGTTGACACTACAACAAAGTAAGGATAAGCCTTTATTTATAGGAATATATGAAAATCCTCTTTTCTTCATGGTTTAATTACTACTAAGTACATCCATAACCACTACAATTCCATTGATTTTTCCATTACCAGCAAATGAACATACATGATAATGTACTTGATATTGTGAATTGCTGCATAGCAGCTTGTCACCAAAACATAAACAGTAAAGGGAAGAGCAGCCTTTATTAAAATATTGGCAGCTCTGTACATTATGAGATAGTAATTCACCCTAAAAATTTTCAAAGTGATGGTGTCCATTTATTTTTATCTCATGAAAAACTTTATAAAGATAAAATAATTTATTTTATTATTTTAATCATATTTATTTTCCACCTCATGATAAGCTTATTACCACATTTTGCCATGTATAATGCACTCCCATGTATACCGTGCATGGACATCAAACTCTACTACAAATACTCCCATTTATACCCACATTTTTGGCCCAATCTTTCAGGGAAAAAAAAAATCTTTCCTTTTAATTTTTTAATTCAATTTTTAATTTATTTATACTTAGATACTTGTTTTTTGTATTATAAAGGAACTTTAGCACTTATTTTTGAACATATTATGATACAAGAAATTTTACATAATGAATAATTACAAAACACAAGAACAGATACAAGGTATTTTAGGTACTACTCATGTATAATGTACATTCTTATTTTTCCCTCAAACATTTGGGCAAAAAAGGTACACATTATGCACAGCAAAACATGGTAATCAAAATAAAATCTTGCAATTAATTTTCCACCTACTACTAAGTTTTTCTCATTACTTCTGAGAACCATTTTAATTTTACAGAAAAATTATGTTGCCATTTTCCTTCAATGGATTCCTTTTTTAAATATAAATGTCTGAAAGATAAGCCTAAGGAATATCCATAACATTTTCTCGAATAAACAATAAATTCAGTACTGCAGAGTTTACAGTTTTGTAAAATATCTTATTTCTGGGAAAAAAATCAAAATCTATAAACTTATTATTAATTCAGGAAGCATCATGCTTCTGATTAATTATTGAAAGATATTAAAAGTCTCTGCTAAAAATCTAAATTCATGTATATAATGAATTATTCTTTATCAAATGTTACTAGGAATAAAGTTGACTTTGAGTATTACTATGTATTACACTAAGTGGACAGTAACAGTTACTCTCCTGTAATGTAGATATTACATTTTTCCCACTTCAGATGAGAAAAGTAATGTTCAGTGTTTGAGGAACCTAAACTAGGGTCATACAGCCAATAAGTAGAAGTAAAGGGATTCAGATTCTTAATTATTTGCTTTAACTTCCCTCTACATACAGCAGGCTCTCTGTAATAGCTTGATATAATTATTTTATTTATATGATTGGTGCTATTTTAGAATAAGCATATTATACAAAAAATAAAGTTAAAAATTTCTATATAACCTATAATTATAACATTCTGAGATTTAAATTTCTGAGAAAAGAGAAATGCATTTTAAGATATCACATTGTTATGTAAAAAAAACCTAATTTTTAATTCTATGAATCAGTGTCCTATACAGTCAATGACTTTTAATTATTTTTAATACAAACTTACTAAACAAGTTATAAATTGTGACACAAGTTCCACTTTGAAATTGGAATCTGAAATTATATGCATAATGGATCTAAATTAAATCCAACTTTATTCTCTCTTAAACATCAAAAGACAGAAGCATTACAATAGAAGAAGAAGAAATCAGAGAAAAAATACCATTCGATATAGCAAGAAGAAAAATAAAGTACCTAGGAATAAATTTAACCAAAGAGGTAAAAGACCTGTACGCAGAAAACTATACAACATTGAAAAAAGAAATTAAGTAAGACACAAATAAATGGAAGCATATACTGTGCTCATGGATTGGAAGAATTAATATCATCAAAATGTCCATACTACCCAAAGCAATTTATAGATTCAATGCAATCCTTATTAAGATACCAATGACGTATTTCACAGAAATAGAACAGACATTTCAAAAATTTGTATGGAACCATAAACGATCCCGAATAGCCACAGCAATTTTGAGAAAGAAACACAAAGTAGGAGGGATCACAATACTGGACATCAAACTCTACTACAAAGCCACTATACTCAAAACAATCTGGTACTGGCACAAGAACAGACCCATAGACCAGTGGAACAGAATAGAAAGCCCAGAAATAAGCCCAGGTCTCTATGGGCATCTAATATTCGACAAAGGGGGCAGAAGCATAAAATGGAGCCATAAGAGCCTCTTCAACAAATGGTGTTGGGAGAGCTGGACGGCTACATGCAAAAAATTGAAATTGGATCATCAGCTGACACCATACACAAAAATAAACTCAAGATGGATAAAAGACTTAAATATAAGTCGCAACACCATAAAAGCCTTAGAGGAGAACATTGGCAGGAAACTCTCAGATATCCCACGCAGCCATTTTTTCACTGATATGTCTCCTAAAGCAAGGGACATAAAGGAAAGAATAAACAAGTGGGACCTCATCAAAATAAGAAGCTTCTGCACGGCAAAAGAAAACATCAGCAAAATGAAAAGGGAGACAACCCTAATGGAAAATATATTTGCTAATGATACATCAGATAGAGGTTTGATCTCCAAGATATATAAAGAAACTCACTGGACTCCACTCCAAGAAGACAAACGATCCAATCAAAAAATGGGCAAAGGACCTGGGCAGACGCTTTTCCAAGGAGGAGATACAGAGGGCCCAGAGAAATTTGAAAGGATGCTCGGCATCACTAGCCATCAGAGAAATGCAAATCAAAACCACCAGGAGGTACCACCTCTCACCGGTCAGAATGGCTATCATAAACAGATCAACAAACAACAGGTGCTAGCAAGGCTGTGGAGAAAAGGGCACCCTAGTACACTGTTGATGGGAATGCAGACTGGTGCAGCCACTGCGGAAAGCAGTGTGGAATTTCCTCAAAAAGCTGAAAATGGAACTGCCTTTTGATCCAGCGATTCCCCTGTTGGGACAATACCCTAAGAACACCAAAACGCCAATCCAAAAGAACCTATGCACCCCAATGTTCATAGCAGCACAATTTACAATAGCCAACTGTTGGAAGCACCCTAAATGCCCATCAGTGGATGATTGGATCAAAAAATCATGGTACATATACACAATGGAATACTACACAGCAGAAAGAAAAAAAGAACTACTAAACTTCGCGACAGCATGGATGGAACTGGAGAGCATTATGCTAAGCGAAATAAGCCAGGAGGCGAAAGACAAATACCATATGATCTCACCTATAAGCGGAACCTAACCAACAATACAAAGATGCAAGGGAAATAAGACCAGCAACACTGAAAGGAAAAGAAATCAACAGAGACAAGAGGGAAGGGCGGGGGGCAGGAAAAAGGAAGGGAAGGGGAAAGTTAAGAAACATATAGCAAGGACTCATGGACAAAACCAAAGGGGAAGAGCTGAGGGAGGGAAGGAGGGAGGGGGCAAGGGAAAGTGATGTGTGGGAGGCAGAGACAAATGTATTTGAAAAAATAAATTAAAATAAAATTAAAAAAATAAAGAAATAAAGCAAGAGGAAAATTCAAAAAAAAAAAAAAAAAAAAAAGACAGAAGCATTAGAGTGGAATCTAGAAAAGATGTCCTGAATTTTAATCCTCTCTCTGCTACTTATTAGCAAGTAACTTGGACACTTAGCTTAACCTCCTTGTGTTTTTATTTCTTCATGTGTAAATTGGGGGAAATAACGGGACCCACTTCATAGAGTTTTCTGTATCAAATGTGATAATATGTGTCACATATTATCAGACCTATGCTCAGTAAATGTTAGCTCTGCATCAATATCTGTAGATGCAAATAGAAAAAAAACAATTACATATTTTTTCTAAAAAATGACATACTCAATTGGAGTGGATGGCTAGGCATCTCTCATGGTATTTTAACCCTTTGAAGCATTTACTGTATAGCAAAGAAAATGAATATACAAAACATGAAAAAAAGCATAAGCTTTGTGTATTGATTCCCTTACGCTTTTAAAGCTTTCTGTAATGTTTTTCTAAATTTGTCAAAAGTGCACAGGATATGATATTTACCTATGATATTTACCTCAACGACATGTGCAACAATGAAATTATACCTCTACTATCCAAGATGCTGCAGTGTAAAGTCAAATAAATCATCCATCCTCTTTCCCCTATCTGGCAGTAATACTTTTGATCCATCTGAGAAAGGGGTTATTTATTTATTTATTTATTCATTCATTCATTTGTTCTGAGAGACAGGTTTCATTAGTACCTTTTTAAAAAACTATAAAAAGTATAGTTATTATACAATATTAGATCAGTTATATTAGTTTCAGGTGTATAATACAGTGCTTCAACATTTTTATACCTTACAATGTGATCACCTCACTAATTCCAGTAATCTACTGTCATCATGCAAACTTATCACAAAATGTTACTGATTATATTGCCCTTCACCTTTTTCACCCATTCCCTCATCCCCTTCTCTCTTGTAGCCATCCCTCTGTTTCTGAGTTTGTTTTTGTTTTGTTATTTTTAGGTTCCACATAGAAGTGAAAACATTTGATATTTCTTTCTTGGTCTGAGTTATTTCACTTAACACAAAACTAGGTCCATTCATGTTGCTGTTTCTGTATCTTGGTTATTGTAAATAGTGCTGCACTGAACATAAGCGTGCATATACCTTTTTGATTTAGTGTTTTTGTTTTCTTCAGATAAATACCCAGTAATAGAATTACTGGGTCATATCTTTGATCTATTTTTAGTTTTCTAAGAAATCTCCATTCTGTTAAATTTATGAAAAAGAATTTAAAATATTTTACATAATTCTTTCAAGTTTTGGTAAAACAAAAAAAGCTAGTGGCCAGTGAAAAGTACTTAATTCAGTGAAGTCTTTGATCCAGTATTTGATCAAAAGTACTTTATCCAACAAAAAAGATAATAACAAAAAGCTGCCCCCTCCAAATCTCAAAAAACCCTAATTGTCTACATCATGCCAGCAAATTTCTTTTTCTTCTGCTCCTTGTAATACTGGAAAAATTAGCGAAAGCTAACTGTTATGTAGATTGTAACTAGGTGCAATTGGGAATACAAAAACGGCAATCCATGGTCTATGACATAAAAGATGTTAACTAGACTTACTATGATCATTTCTCAATATATAGAAATATCAAATCATTATGTGGTATATCTGAAACTAATATAAATTTATATCTTGATTATACCTCCATAAAATATCATGGATTTAAGTATCCATATACAGGCAGAAAGGAAAGAAGGAAGGAAGGAAGGAAAGGAAGGAAGGGAGGGAGGGAGGGAGGGAGGGAGGGAGGGAGGAAGGAAGGAAGGAAGGAAGGAAGGAAGGAAGGAAGGAAGGAAGGAAGGAAGGAAGGAGAAAGAAAAGGAGAAAGAGAAATAGTGTTCAGTCAGGGGAAGATAAGGTCATAAGTATAGGGAACTTTGTCATATAATAGGCCCTTTTAATTTACCTACCTATTGTTTCATTGCTTGATGTTGTAAACCCTGACATGAAAGCCGCTGAATTAAAGAAAATAATTGAAAAATGTAAGTTTTGCATAGAGGGAAAAATTATGTTTCTGAGAATATCTATGGTCATACATAAAATATACCAAAATAAATGTTCCAGACAAATTTGATTATATTGCCGAATAGATGTTAAAATATGAAATTAAAATTTTAAAATCTTTAGAACAGAAGTAAAAAGTCAAAAAACCAATCATTTGTATAACATTTTTCTAAATTCTTCCTCTAAACCATTCTTAAAAACAAAACAAATGAAAAAAATAATTTCCCCAAATACGCCACTGTAAAGGTAAGCTACAGCAAAGGGAAGTTTTGAATTTTTTTTAATGCTCCCTTGATTAAGTTGTGATTGGATATTATGGCTTACCTGTGCCTGAGCTACTGGTTCCCAGTGGGAATGCTATACAAAGGAGGAGACAAATATTTGGATATGTATGTTAAAATGGTGTTGAAGGAAATGTTTACTTATCTCTAGAATGCAAATAAATGATTAAATATTACAGTTAAACTCATTTATCAGATATTCACACATTTTAATGTATTTTTGTAGCCTACTAGCCACTACTTTAATTACAAATCATGCAATTAAAGTTAAAATTATTTGACGTTAGTAAAAAAATAAATTATAAATTATTTTCAAAGAATTAAGCATAGAATTTTCTTCAGTACCCAGTTTCTCTAAATTAGTAGTACATGGAGTATTTTTTTTAGGACACATACCCTCCAAATAGAGATTTTCACTCATATTACAATGTAGATGTAGGTCTAATATGTGACATTTGAGAAATAAATCAAGAGAGGATGATGCATTTGGAAATAGGGCCAAAAGGCCTGAATGACAAATTCAGTTTGCTGCTAATTAGAAGCCAAAACACAAAGAAGTATTTATTTTTACCCTCTTTGTTGTTTAATATGAAAGTAGCTGTTGTAGTAGAAACTGTCTAAAGAAGACAATATTTATCAAAATAAATTACTTGAGTAATTTTTTCTGGGAAATGTAGTTGAAGAAACCAGTTGCCATAAACCAAATAAAATTTTTCTGAAATTATGTTCAGAGGTTAAGTGATAAAACAATCTTCCATTTAAATCAAAAGAGCACTATGTATTTATTGCATGTCTACCAAAAATAATTATTTTCAATTAGTACCACTTAACCAAAATCTCACAAGAACTTTATAAGCTCTATATATGGGTCAAGAAATAAGGTTCAGAATCTTGATACGTAATACTTTAGCTTTAAGTGACCAATAATAACTAAAATTTGAATAGCATTTTACAGACTATCACATAACTTCAAATATATTATCAAAACCTAAGGTTTCTAATTTACTGTACTATCTCCAAATATCAATCAACAGTAAATAAAGCCGCTCCTTGCATCACACAGGACAGGAATATGTATGTGTTCTGCAGCCGCTCTAGGTGTACTCAGAGTGCCAGTAAGTTGAAAGTCCCCAAACCACACTGAAACTGTATTTTGCCCAGCACTCTCTTGAATGGACATAAGTAAAATGCACTTATAGATTACAGAAAATACATACATTAAGAAAGAGGAATTAACTTTTTATTTCTATGTTTTCAAATGACCTCCCAGGGTAATCATGATTTTAAAATATTTATTTCTTGGAAGACCAATTTACTCCTTTGTCATTCCATTTATTCCAATTATTATCTAAAAGTGCCAAGCTCTGGATTATGACATTTAGCTAATAAGCATACAATACCTGTAGTATGTTCCAATCATATTCCTAACTTTATCACAGGAATATGACATTTTCTAGTAATTTATTTTTGACATATTTTCTAGTAACTTATTTTTAATCTGAAATTTTTCTATTAGCAGATTTACCAGCATATCTTTTACTAGTATAGACTCATGTGATACAATAAAAACTATCCACAAAAAGAAATCAGAAATGAATATTTAAAACATAATGATGATTTTACCTGAAGAGGGTGAATTTTTAGAAGCAGTTCCTGAAATAATCATAAATTACTATTACTAATGCAAAATCATGAAAAGAATTAAATCTCAAGTTGCCTATAAGTTATCTGTCTCTTTTATATTACTAATACAAAAAGGAGTAGTTCATGTATTCTTTTGAAGCTTATTGAATTTATTTTTAAGACGTATTGCTCATGAGCAAGTCTTCCATTATGTAAATCTATCTATACTAACCCTCGCCTTCCACTCCACCGCTTTACTAAACTATTTGGGCTGATGTCTCACTCCCTTAATTCCCAGAACCTATAAATAGCCCAGGGCACACATGCAGCAGGAAAAGTGCCCCCATGCCAGTCTTTGTGATGCCTTTGGCAGCAGTGGATTTGAAGTGACCTAGTATCAACAAACACACTGGAACAGGATGGTCTCAGTTCACTGAGGGGCAATCTAAAGCGTTAAGTACCTACTTCTCTGTTGTTGCTGCACTGAGAAGATCCCAGACCCGTTACCTCATCTTTCCTAAATCAATTAGAGTAAAACGCAATGACTCACCACTGCATACCAACTCTCCTGCGAGGCAATAGCTGAAAGTTAAATTAAAAAAAAAAATGAAGTGAAATTTTAACTCTAAGTCATGTGCATCTGCCAAATTTAAAATAACAAATTGTCTAACAGTGAAAATCATACCAGAACCAAATAAGAGAACAGTCAATAATTGTTTCCCCAATAACATGTTATTGATTCAAAATGCTTGTTTTTTTCCCCACATAATGTCATTTCTAATCATTTCACTGAGGAGTTCTTGGGACATAATGGAATGCTTGGCAGTTAAGCTTTGAAGTTAGTTCTTGCACCTTCAGTTTCAAACATGACATTATATGATGGCCATGCTGCTCTAGTATGGACTCTCGTATGGATGTCACCTCTTTGCTTCCATGCCACTGTCTGAAAGGCTATGAACATGCTCATACATTTATACACTTAAAACTTCCTTTTTACCTAAAACTACATAGTGACATTTCATCTTGTTTTCTGCATTTCTCAGTGTTAGATTTAACAAAACATTTGCTGATATGTGAGTTTACTGAAAAAACAAAATAACTAATTTACCCGATATAAAACTAAATCTAAAACTGGCCTTGTCATTTGGAAATAAGTTAAAAATCACATACACATACTTTATATTATTTTTTTCTACATGAAAATGCAAGAAACAGAATTGCTTATTAGGAAGTCAATAGAAAGTGTACCATGTTCTTCCACAGTTATCTTGGATCACTCCACCTGCTGGTATGACATCATTATAGAAGCAGCTGCACTCAGACAAACGGACGCACTGCATGGTGTTCTCGTCCAGATAAGGAGCACTGTCTGGGCACTTAGCATAACAACCTGGTGTAAAAACGACCTGCAGTTAGTTTGTCTCTATCTACTGAAACTGATTTTACTGCATTATGTATTTGTGAAGTTACCTAAATGATTTCCTGAGCTAAAGTTGATAATAGCAAAGTGGCATCACATTCTTAAGAATGACAATGGGCAACGGGATTGTAGCACTGTTTTGTCTCTCTCTCTTTCTCTCTCTCATTAAACAGATAATTTCTGTCTAGAGAAAATGCTTCCAATGTGGAAATATCAATGTCATTATAAAGATAACTAATTGTTAAAATACAAAAAGTAGGACACTGAATTGCCAGGAACTAACAACAACTTCCAGTTTCAAAATATCAATATAATTTGCAGTATTTCATGGATATTATTCAAATTTGTCTTACCTTCTAAAACTGCAGAGAATTTCTGGCCAATAACTCTATCTTTGCACGTTTTTGCAGTCACTGTCCCACAAGGTTCGTAATGCCAGCGGCATTCTCCGGGGGCGTTATAGTAGTCACAGTAGACAGCTGTAATCAAATGACATCATATTACTTCCATTCATTATGTAACAATTTTCACCTTTCATTTCCCAAAGAATTTTTAGAAGGGATTTTGAATAATATTAACAATAAGCAGAACTAAAGTGTATCATTCTGTCTTACTGACTTCTTTTGGATTTATTCAAATTGCTATAAAAGCCAAAAATAGCTCACAAAAAAAAGGGGGAAAGCATATAGAATCAAAATAGAACTTTCTTTGAAACCTCACACACATGTTGGCTTGAGGTGGAAAAGTAAACATTAATTTTTACCATTTTGAGATAGTTTGGGTCATAGTCTAGATTTATGGTTTTAATGTTTGAAGTTAAATTAGAAAAATAAATCTCTGAGAAAATTAGTCTTTTTAAAATGTAAATAGCAGTCCAAAATGAGATAACTAAAGATTTCAATATATTATAATGCTGAGCATAATAAACTGAGTAAAATAAAGATTCAATTTTAACATTGCTCATTTGTCATGTTTTCGCATAATACCTTCCTTTAAAGGGAAGAGTTGACTGATTTCTATTAAAGTTACCACTTTCCATGTATATCAAGATTCAGTTTACATTTATTTTACAGTTCATCTTGGCTAGGGCTCTATAAAAGTTTTCAAGATAATGAGTGAAGTGAAGTGAATCACTTCAACCAAAAGTGATATATGAGCTAAGGTCTTAAGGATATATGACTATAACAGTTTAGGTAAACTTTCTATTGGTCATAAGTCTCCATGAGATATTTTCCATCAGTATTCAATTTTTCTCCTGTGAACACAAAAACTTTTGCAACTACAACTAAATTTAATGTAGTATGCCAGGTGCTATGTTTTTTAAAATAAGTATTTTTTTCATCGTAACTTATTTGGGTTTTTAAACCTTTCTAAGTACAAGAAATATATCCTATATAAAATATGAGAGGAAGATTGTTTCTCTAACAAAACAATTCTATCTAATTATGTTGTCAAGATCAATTTAGGGACTTCACTTACGGCAAAGATCGGGCTTTCTCCAGGTGACACAGACCCCAACTGCGCTGCATGCCTCCGCGTACATAGCCACGGACGTGCAGAATCCCAGGTACTTGCCCTCCATGTCACATGCGCAGGCTTCCGCGATACATGCATCATAGTACGCACTGGGGTCCACCTAGGCAGAGGACAGAGCATGAGTCTCAGGGAACAGACCGCGCGCGGCTCCTCGCTCTTGGAGCGGTGGTACCTTGCTGTGGCAGTCTCTGAAAGTGCTGTCTCGGATGATCTCACATTTCCGCACAGCCCAGGCTTTGCAGTATGGGTTTGAGTCACATGGGAAAGTTTGAGCTACTGTGTCTGAACATTCTTGAGTAGTTTTCCAACTATTTCCAAATTCCAGTGCTCCAGTAGCTGCTGATGAGTGTCGTGTTGTGAAATCATCCTTGAGATCTCCATTGCTATTTCCACAAAGACCACACACTTTGCCCTATATAGATCAAAAAAGAAAACTAGTAAGTTGTAAAGGATATAGATCTATAGATATGTAAATATATAGGGAGATAAAATCAGAAAAGAAAGTTAAAAGTGAGTTGTACTGGGGACATGCATACAGATACATAGATAAATAGATAATGATTCTTTCTATATAGTATCATGAGTCTAATTTAAATTTCAAATTTTGAAAGGAAACTATAATCCATAGATAAGATTCTGCTCCCATTTAATGCAAGACATCTTATATCATAAAATGATCTAGCATTAACTAAGTACCTTAAGAATTAAAAAAAAATTATATCCTCTAGCTCTAAGAGTATACTAATAAATTATTAGTATACTAATACTAATACTAAAAAAAATTATATCCTCTAGCTCTAAGAGTATACTAATAAATTACATATTAGTATCCTCTTAGGTTCTTAGAATATCTGCTCTCAAGAATCCAGCTAATTCTATATACACACTGATTACCTCAAAATTGAGTTATGCAATAATCTCAAAAAACTAAATATGGTTAAACTAGAGTGCCTCAGGTTTACTGCATTTATTTTTTACCAGATTCTATCATCTTTGATTATATTTCATATTGCTTGCAAAGGTTGAATAGATGTGGAGCACTTGTTCTATAACAGGGATTACCATTCTCTCACTTTCTACCTATGCATATGTCTGTAATTCTCAGTAACAGAAATGATTTTGCTTCCCAATTAATTACTTATTAGAGATGTACATACATTCCACTGTGGGTCCAATATAACAGACATTCTTGTGTTTTTGTCCCAAATCACAGTTATTCCAATGGAAAACTTCAGAATCAAGTACAGGCCAACAGTATGTACAGAGTATGCATTTCCATTGAGTTCACATTCTCTACTTTCTGTAGTTTTGACTGCCGTTACTCTACCATCATGCAAGATTACATTCTGATCCTGTAAATTAAAATATATATTTATAATTATAACAGTTTTATTTGTCCAACATTAGCTGAGAGAAAAGGTAACTAAGGAGAAGTAGCACTGTACCTGAAAGGCAACTATGATTTTTCTTGAGCATGTGAGGCCATCTTCACAGCAGGGGACGCTTTCAGTTAAAATACGGAATGTGCCATTTGCATGACCACAATAATCCTTTAAAGATTAAATTATGATAAGTTTATTAACCTCAGGGATGTGGAACTCAATTACAATATTTGCATCAATTATTTCCTAGTAAGTGACATCTTAAACTCAGTAAATTACCATATGCTGGTAATTTATTATGTGATTTCCAAAAGACAGCGGTAACCTTGGATGAGTCCAAACTTGTTAACTCACTTTTACTCAGCCATTTCTCATTACTTCTCTACAGGTTTAGAATTATATCATAGATATATAAGTATTGAAGTTCTCTAAATTTGTAATCATAAATTTATTTCTAGGCACTGCAAATAGCTGAAGGTAAATTTTTTTCTTAGTGACTTATATAAAAATTAATATTCAGTCAAAACTAATACATAAATATAAAACAATCCAAATTTTACCCATTAGGTATTATTGAGGACAGAGCTTAGTTGTATGTAACAAACTCTGGAATCAGATAAATCAGGTTTGAATATGGCATTGTCTACTTAGTAATTTATGTAGCTTATTCTCTCTAACCTTCATTTCTTCACCTGAGTCACAGGAATACTACTATCAGCCTTTTAGTATTATTATGATTAAATGTAATAAAATACATGTTTGCTTGGTGAAGAAGCACTCATAAAATGCTGTCATTGCTACTGATAGTGCTGTTCTTGAAATAATAATTATTTCTAACATTTATTAAGCATTTAGTATGTGTGCCAATATTTTTTTTAATTTAGTTTCAAGTTGGGGCTATTTCCACCCCTGTTTTATAAATAAGGAAACTGAGACATAGAAAGGCTAAGGAATGTGCACAAAGCCACACATCTGAGAAATGGTCGAGCCAGGATTCAAACCCAGGTTAGCTGCCATGAGAGTCGGCATTACCTTATGTTACGTTTTACTGCTTTTGAGAAACATATAGGGGCTTAAAAAAAACATTTTGAGAATAAAATTCTCCAGAGCTCATGTACAATAAATAATAAGTAATGTAGAAAAACTGGGTAAAACCCTTTAATTACCTCAACAAATGAATACTGGCAGAGACCATCAAAGCTGTAACTTTTTCTGTCAAAAGTTTGAACATGACCTTCCCCATAGATGTGGCAGGTAGTCTGACATTCATTTTGTGTACAGTTCCAAGACCCTTTTATGCAAGTACTAAAAGAAAGCAAAGATAGCGTCTAGTAATTATATTATTCCAAGATTTATATATTAATACTGACTTTGTAAAAAAGCACAAAACAGCCTTGGCCAGTATGATTCTCTGATTGGAGAGTTGCCCCATAAACCAAAATGGTCACAGGTTTGATTCCCAGTCAGAGTACATGCCTAGGCTGTGGGTTCCATCCCTGTTGGGGCACACGCAAGAGGCAACCAATCTACGTTTCTCTCTCTCATTGATGTTTCTCTCCCTTCCCTTCCTATCTCTCTAAAATCAATAAACGTGTCCTTGGGTGAGGATAACAAAGATAAAATAAAAAACTTCAAAACATTTAAAAAGCACTAAACAATGTTTCATGTTGATTTAAATTTTGCAGTTTTCTTCAGTACATTTGATGATGTTCATCATATATAAAGTTTCTATTTAAAGAAATAGCATTTTTCTAAATATATTTAACCATTATTTTTTCAAATATCCCAAAGTATGACTTCTTCTTTCCCATAAAAATAAGAGCAGGCTGTATACTCTCTAATACCCAAAACAAATAAAATAGTCATCCTTCATTATGTACCATTTGTTGCAGCCTACTGAGGTGACACTTCCTTGGTCATACTCTTGTCCACCAAAGGAGCATGGGCAGTCATCAGGAAAGATACAGTGCCCTTTAGAATTTCGAACCATTCCTGCTGGACAATAGCACCCACGTTTGCAAGGCAAGTTATCCTACAGGAATAAATACAAAATACACATAAGGCACTGTTCTAAACACATCCCCTTACCAGCACTCATGTGTAAGACATAAATATACCAAGTATACACTTAGTGTCAATATTGGAGAACTCAAAATAACACATGATAAATATGACCTAATTAGTATTCATTGGTGTTTCAGTTACTTCTGCCATGAAACAGTGAAAAGTTTTAAAGAGCTCAACTCTGATGCTATGTTACTTACTTCAAAAGTTGGTATGTTCCGAGTGCTACATGTACGGTCAACTCTTCTCTGTGCCTTAGGATCACTGCAGTCAACAAATTTAGCCCCTCCAGAGCAATTCTCTGCAAAATAAAGGAAGTTGGTAATCAAGGGCCTCTTGAGCTGTTTCTTTTTTTTTTTTTTTTAACCAAAGTAGGTAGCTTAAGCCTTCCTCGTAACTTTGACACTTACGTAGGGCTAAATCAATGGGAGTCTGACAAAGAAGAATCCCATCCTGACAGACACTGGAAATAAAAAAAAAATGATATATTTATTTTTTAAATGTTGCACTTATTGTTTACACTATTACAGATGTTCCCATCCCCCCTTTGCCCACCTCCCCCCAGCGCTCTCCTCACTTCTCTGTCCCTCTGGCCATCACCACACTGCTGTCCGTGTCTGTGGGTTGTCCATACATGTTCTTTGGCTAATCCTTTCACCTCAAACATCAAACTTCAATGAAAACATCTGAATACACTGTTACAGCAACTTTAACCCCTCATTCATGAACCACCTGTTTTACCACAAGTAATAGTATAAATGAGACAAAGTCCCCAGAAGATACAAATGTACCAAATTATAAGATATAGCCTTGTATGTGTTATAGGAATGTACAAACAAGGTTTTATGGACATTAAAGAAAACTTCATAGAAAAGATAGTTGGATCTTTTTTTTTTTTTTTTTTTTATATTTTAATTAATTTATTTACTTTTTAAATACATTTGTCTCTGCCTTCCCCCCCCTCTTTCCCTTGCCCCCTCCCACCTTCCCTCCCTCAGCTCTTCCCCTTTGGTTTTGTCCATGAGTCCTTGCTATATGTTCCTTGACTTTCCCCTTCCCTTCCCTTTCCCTGCCCCCCCTTCCCTCTTGTCTCTGTTGATTTCTTTTCCTTTCAGTGTTGCTGGTCATATTTGCCTTGCTTCTTTGCATTGTTGGTTAGGTTCCGCTTATAGGTGAGATCATATGGTATTTGTCTTTCGCCCCCTGGCTTATTTCACTTAGCATGATAGTTGGATCTTGATGGATGAGTGAGATCCAACAGATATTGCTGATGAGAAACAAAGCTGTGATGCAGGAAAGAACAAGGTACATTCTAGTAACTTGTTTGGATAGCAGGTAGGATGTATGATAGAAAAAAGTGGTAAAAGTCAATTGGTTCAGATTTCCAATGACTTTAAATAACATGCAAGTTTGTTTCTATTCTGCAGTTGTATCACCATTCGAGGGTCTGAGGTGCTAAGTGGCACAATCCAAATAGTGCTTTAGGTTAGACATTCTAGCACTAGTGCAGGAAACATGAGCCAGAGACAGAGATACAGGGCAAAGGACAGCAAAGTTAGCTCTCATAGTAGTGCTGGTGAGAGTTCACAGGGGCCTGAAATAGGGTGGTGCCAAAGAAAACCATAATTTGGAGGTAGCCTAAGTTTTTTTAAAAAGGTAATCTACTGATTTGCCATCCTCTACAGAGAAAGTATCATTATCAAACCCCAACCAATGATTTGTGTGCTTTGATGGGGGGAAAAAAATTGTTATTTAGCCCTGGCTGGGTGACTCAGTTGGTTGGAGCATCATCCCATACACCAAAAATTTGAGGGTTTGATCCCCGGTCAGGGCACATGCCTAGGTTGTGGATTTGAGCCCTGGTCAGGGTGTGTAAAGGAGACAACCAATCAATGTTTCTCCTTCACATTGATGTTTCTCTCTCTGTCCATCTCTTTCCCCCTTCTTCTCTCTCTAAAATGAATAAAAATATCCCGAAATGAGGACTAACAAAAAAGTGTTAGTTATGCTTTCCTTTTTAATGGCCAAGAAATATCATTCATTGCTAAATGAACTTTTCATGGAATTAAAGAAAACAGAGAAAGTGCCTCCAAAGCATTTTTTGAAAGGCTACTTTATTTTTGCAGTTACTATATCAGTCTATGGAATTAGACATATGGATAAACCACTTTGCAGAAACCACAACAAATTGAGTACGGCCTGGCCACTGTCTGCTTTCCAGCCCAATCCTATGGAATAATAACCTACATGTGCAATATTTTGTCAAGCATTTTCTATTTAGTTCATTCTGTCCATTTTAGTAGAAATCACTGTTTGCAGCAGAATTTTATCTGGAAAAAAATTCATTCTTTAGGAAAACCCAAGTGCTGGTCTTCTCTGAGTTTTCCTATCTCCTTAGGTAGCAACTGGCCCTTTCTGCTCCCATATTATAATATACAATCCCCCTCACTATAGTCAGCACCCTGGTACTCTGTGAGTCCAAACTAATGTTCACTCATCTTTGCACTCATCGCAAGGCCTGGCACACAGTAGATACTTATTTTATAAGCTTTGTGGAATGATGAATGCTCAGAGACAACTAGAAAACTTTGTCTGAATAAGAAATTGTTTTGTATTCTTTGCATGTAGGAGCTCCTAAAATATTCTTCTACTGGTATTTAAACACAAACAGTAGGATAAACCAGTTATAGCCATGATGACGCAGTGAAAACTCCTGGTTAAAGGAGACAATAACCAGTCTTAGTAAGAAATATAAAATAAAGAATACGACAGGTCTAAAGAAGACATCAAACTAGCAGAAGACTATTTCCCTGAAAAGGATAGACCCTGGATGGCAAAACCATAACAAATATATATGTAATCTCCATACCATTTATTGCCATCAATATGGATGAGTTTGCCTGGTTTCATGACCTTGTCATTTAAGTAGCAGTCACACTCAGATTTGGAAACACAGTTTCCTTCATTATCTTGGTACATCCCATCAGGGCAAGTGCATCCATCAACTGGAATATCTTCTATATCACAGCTTCTATCTCTTTCTGACAATGATCGGCAAGAACTATTGCAGGCTTTTGCATTGTACTTGAAAACTAGGCCACTTGGACAAGAATCATCTGTTGGTATAGGGACAAAAAAAGAGGTATGTATATATCTCCAGAAGAATTAGCAGCTTTACTTCAACTTGATATTTATAGATATTATAGTAAATTATTCATAATTGAGATTATAATCAAGAAAAAATACTTGTTGTTCATTGTTTTGTTTTTTCAGTCAATAGTGAGTCTCCAGTATATGTTTACATATTCTGCTAGAAATAAAGCCCATGAACAAAACTGGCAATAGACTACTCTCAAGCAGATTATATTCTGGGGGGAAGGACATGTGTTACATGTTATAAAAAGCAAGATAAAAAGCTCTAATTGTGTATAACTGGGAACTTGCACATAATGAAGAAGAGAGACAGCCTGAAGGCAGCCTAGAGAAAGGTAATTCTGTGTCTGGGAAACAGCCTTAGTTATAAGAGAGGGACATTCTATTAGAGAGCAAGCAAAAGAACAGACGTTATAAGCCCAGACACAGAGTCAGCAGTTAGAACTCACAGGGCCCTTCTCAGCAGTTTGGTCTTTTAGAGCCATGACAAGCCATTGACTTGTTTTAGACTGAGTTTCACATGATCATGTTAGCTTCATTTGGTTTTACTTTAAAGATTACACTAATTTCTCTGTAGAGGGATTAAAATGGATTAGAGGGAACCAACCAAGAGAGATATTGAAGGAGGCTATTGAAGTCACCCAGGAGAAAAAACAATGGTTTCTTGAACTAGGTTGATTGCAATATAGAGAAATGTGAATGGATTTTAGAGAAATTTGGGAGGTGAGCTTACCAGAACTTACTAATTGACTGGGAATGGTCTATGAAGTATTAAGTTGGATCTATAAGAGATGTTTTTCTACAAAGTGTTATTTTTGTAAATCAAGTATTTTCTAAAGTTGTATTCAAATCATGCAATGCATATTTTAAAACAAAGCCAGGTTTTATGATCAGCGAACCTCTAATTTACTGATTCATTTTTGGTTGGTTTTTAATAAACAAGTTATTAATATTTCTAATATTTAGAAATGCAGTAAAACAAGAACACTACTTCAATTTTGGCATACAATAATTAAACAGAAACATGTTTATACATAAATATATATATATATTTCTTGTTCTTATTAAATATGAACATGTTTTATCAAGAAAAAAGGAATAAATCAAGAACTAAAAATGCAAGGATTGCTCAAAGATATCTTTATATATATATGGGTACTGAGTGACTTTATTTAAATCACATGCTAATCCCTTGTCCTTTGGGAGGATAGGTTGCTTTGATTGATAGTTCTGGTAAGATTTACTCCAATGAAGATGGGGCAGATTCCCAAAGGAATATCAGAATTTTATTACAAAAAAAGAAAGAAGACATGAATCTGGAGTAATCAATACAAGTGGGGAACAGAAATGTACATTCTTAATATTTTTAAATTATTATTTTCCTTGGTGTAAACCCTCAAAAGTATAAATACAGTATCAGGGATGATGAATATTTGTAAAGTTCCTGTTGCCTGTTGTCACGCTGATTCCCAAAATGCCACATTGGTGCCTAGAGCTCATCCTCCCCTTCCCAGGACCAGGAGACAGATTCTTTTAAACCATGCCTCTGGCAACTAACAATATGTTCTGCATCAGAAACAAAAATCATCTTTGAAAGAGCCAAGTACAAATTTGTAACTATGTGTGCCTAAACACATATGTACCACACACACCCAACACACACACGTCGTAGTAAAACTGAGAAGCAAGTAAAATTATCCCAAGGCTTCATCCTTCTTACCACATCGTCCGGTTCTCCACCCCACTATGTATGTTCCCTCCTCAGCACATGCTTTCGCATAGTTGCCTAAAATTGTACACAGGCAATCTTGACTATTTTCACAAGTGCACGTGTGTCTTTTGCATTCCTTTAAAATAAGAAACAATTTTATATCATATTATGGAAATATTCAGAACAGAAAAACTGAGTATAATGTTTTACTTCATAACTACTCCTTTTACTTGAAAACATTATTTTTGAAGCTTTTGAAAATATTTCTTTTTAAAAATTTGAAAAACTGCAAATCAATTATTAATGGAGTTTGCAAAGAACTTAGAGAAGACAGAAAGAGAAAATCATTTAAGATTTTTTTTCTCATTTTTGGACCAATTTTTAAATTAAAGTTGGTACATTTAACAATTGAATAAATGTGGAATCCAATGTTAAATATAAACATATATCTTAATCTACTACCAATTGTTTTTTTTGAAAAAATTTAATATCTATATGCTTCTTTTGATATTATCAAAGTATTCCCAAAAAGTTGTTAACGTTAGACTCTCACATACCTCCTCATATGGTTTAGGATTCACAACTGGATGACAGGAAGCGAAAGGCCCACTTGAATCAAGGAGAATTTCACAGTGCTTTTCAGCAAACCTTTCTGGAAGAAAATTAAGGCAGCCACAAATTGTATTAATAATGCCATTTTTTTTTTCATTGAAAGACAAAGTATAAATGTTTAACAGAGTTTTTTCTTTATTAAGACAATTATTTTTTAAAAGTGTTTTGCTACCATGAATTGAATTTTTATCACTATATAAAAACTACCATGATATCATCAGAAATTCTTTAAACCACAGAGGCAAGAGGCAAAACCTTTATTAGCTTAGGATTTTTGCATTAAATCAGCTAACCTGTTTCTGAAATGCAGTTTAAACACACAAATGATAAAATAGAACCAGATTATTTACTTAATATATTTAAGTTAATTTAAAATATATTCTTGTATCTGTGTTGACAAGTTGATAAATGAAGCCACCACACCACCGTTATCATTTCACCCCTGTCACCCAAGTGTACAGTTTCCTTAATAAGAGTAAATGTGGGGTGTGGTATAACTAGAATATTTGAGAGCAGTGGTGGGGAGACCTGGATCTAGCTACAGCTGTATTGTTAAATGGCTCAGTGATTAGAGTGAGCCTCACTATTTCAAGCAATGATCACTTCCATGACTAAATTAAAAGGAAAGAATAATAAACCAAATAATCTACAAAGTCTCTTCTAATCCTGTTGTTCTATACATACGGAGAAAACAGTAAAAAAAGAACAGATATAGAAAATACAATTGCGATAACCTCTCCAAAACCCCATGTGTTCACTAGGAATACTCTCAGCCAGACTGATTCTCTCTGCTCTTTCCCCTAATAATGGGAACAGCAAACACTAGTTAAAACCAGGATTATCTGATAGCCTCCTATCATTACCAAAAGAAGTATGTAATTCTTAGCACTTAATATTTAATTACAGAGTTTGGCATTCAGTTAACATTACCTGTTTCTATACTGATGCATGAAGGTGGGTTTCCTTTAGGACAGGACATCATTTCCCAAGAATCAGCAAATGCCTGAGATGACTTTTCCAATATATTCTGACTTGACATGAAATCATCCTCTGCCCTGCTGTTGTAGGAACCACAGAGTCCTGTACAAGAGCACAGGGCAAAGGTTAACATCTCTTTACCTACTCAACTTTTTGGGCTCATATCTTAACTTCATGTTCAGTTGTTTGCTCAGATCAAAACTATAGAAGCTATCTAAAAGATAATGTCTTAATTAGTCTTTATACATATAAGTAACCATAGGATTTGCCATAATTGTTTTGTCTGACATCAATGACAGTATGCAAGAGTTGCTTTCTATAATAGGAAAAACCTCAGTAAAAGACATTACCATGTGGTCTATCAACAGAAAAACAAGATATAATGCACTTAAAACATGATTTTCAAAAGATTTATATCCATAATACTTTCATTTACTCTTTTATAGATCAAAACCTTAATTATATATATATATATATATATAACAAAATGGTATATAATGTATTATCAAATGTCACTTAACAAAAACCTTAAATTGTTGAGAACCATTTGGAAATGTACTTTGTAATAAATAATATTGTACTTACTATAAAAAGAAAGTTGGAATTATTTTACTGCAATATGAAAAGGAAGATTGGGAGATTAAGTAAAAATGCCTTATGGTTTAATGTCATTAAGAGACAATTGAGAATAACAAAATGATGATCACATTAGAGCCTTAGAAATATCAACATAGGCAGAGGACTTACCTAGAGTGTCTGTGAATTCATTGGGTGGCATGGAAACATATAATTGCATCACAGGAACAATCTGTATTTGCATTTTTACATGAAAGCATGTTTCTACTTGCAAGTATGAGGAGAATGCCTGGAATATCTGTATTTTATCTGTTAAAATAATTAAAATTAACAGCAATGATTACCACACTAAAGTTTTACATTTCTTAAAATGCTTTCATTCTTTAATATATGTTAAAATGGAAACATTTAATATCATTAACACTTCAATAAATAAACGCCTCTTACATTTATTTTTGAATGGTATTATTAAGCTTACCTGAATAGTAATAATGCTGATTTCCAACCTGGTCATTTGTGATCGTTCCATCTCTATTAAATACATATTTGTCAACCGAACCAGACTAAAATTTAAAAAACATCATTAGTTCATATTAATTTACAAAGTAATTTCACTTTAATGTGATATATGAACCTGAAATTTTGTCCCATAAAAACATGCTTAATTTGGATTGTTATAAATAAAAGTATAGAAAAATTTTAAAGCATTTTTCATACTTTGCTTCATTGTTTCTCACACCAACTCTTTGAAGAAGATGGTATAGGACGCTCTGTCTCCAATATGTACATGAGGAATTCAAGACCCTAGCTGATAACTGAAGTCCCAAAGGTCAAACTACAGGGTAATTATTCTCCCTCCTCATTTAGGTCTATTTCACTTTAAAATGTTAATTTCTCATACATAAAATTCTAAACAAATATAATTGTTTTCTTAAATAGTCCACAAATTTTAATAATTTTACAAGCATATAAGGTTGATATATTGCAATATAACTAGCACATTAGTTGTGTATCTGTGGTAAGTTTTATAAATTTAAGGATCCCTGGAACTCTCCAGCTCTTCCAGAGACTTTATCAATTTCTGTATAATCTTATATGTGCTCTTAATTTACATAAGAAAGCCTCTTCTTCAACCTCAAAAATTCTGAATTTGTGAATTGATTTGATTGTGCTCCTAATAAACTCTAGGAAGCTCATGACTTACCGAATTCAAGAGGAGTGTAACACTATTTAAGCACGTTCCTGACACACCACTTGGACACGGACGAAGCTCAACACTGACAGACCAATCTTTATCCTGTTAAAAAAACTGCATTTCATTTAAGTGTTTATTACAAAGTCATTGATTATATGTTATGTTATTACCATGTGATTCATTCACAATGCATGCTTACATTTTATTTTTAATTAAATTTAATGGAGTAACATTGATTAGTAACAAAAACATTTCAAATGTACAGCTTTATAACACATCTGTGCTTTCCCTTGTGAGCTCACCACCCAAAGTCTAGTCTCCTTCCACCATCACAATGCCTATCTACACTCATTCTGCCCTGAAAACAGATACCTATTTTAGTCCATGGTACAGCCAAAAATTGACCAAGTGCTTTACGGATTGTCCTAGTATCTTCTATCCGCTCTATCTATGTTGTCTATGATTGACGGTTTTTTATATTGATTGTTTTTTCTTTATCTTTACTTTTTTGTCTTCTCTTCCAAGGGAATCATACTGCATTATATAAACTAAAGGGAATTAGAGGCAACCCAGCTTGTTTATTCTCTGAACAACCCACAATGTCTGTTTAAGTTCAGTGTGAGAGATACTTAATTTGTAAAACCGCAATAGAATTCAAGTTGAACATTGACTTCCAGTTCTAATTTTAAGATCAAGGAATCTCTAAACTATAAGAAGCAAATATTCTATACATTTTAGCACATTTCTCTCTCGCTTTTTCCATCCGATGTCCTCATGGATTACATGAACAGCATAGTAAGAAAATTTGGAAAACTGACTTTGAGCAGCAGCAGCTACATTCCTTAGATTACTGGACACCTCACGCTTCAGGAATCACAAATTTTGCTCAACTTTGTTTCTTATCAGGAAGACTAAATAAAATTACTTATTCTCATGCTACCTGAAAGGCAGAAACTACAAAATGAAATTCTCCATTTTATTGAAGTTCAAATTACTTAAAATTTTAATACTGAAGAGAATTTAAATATAAGAACAACCTCTATCACACTAATATATCGTATCATAAAAACAAAAAATAAATGTAAAAGAATAATGATGAAAGAGGAAAATGCATCATAAAATGTAAAAGATAGTTTCATTTGAGGCACTAGTGAATACATGCAAAGAAAAGTAGAACAAATAATTTTCCAATGTATTTAGAAAATTATTAATGATGTAAGGGGCATTTTTTTTGGAAAGTAGGAATTCATTTACAAAAGTAGGAAAGAGCACAGGTAATACTGTTTGTTAATGTCAATATGGGAGAACAAACAGATACAGGAATATATGACCAGGAATTGAAGGGCTGTTTGGCATTTATTATTTAAATAGTAATTGAAAGTGAAGATCGTGTTTCAAATTGGCTAAAAAATAGCTTGGTGCCTGTATCAGTTTTCTTAAGTGTTGCAGGTTATTACGTACGTGGATGGCCAAAAAGTGACAGTTCCCAGGATGGTTATATTTTTCACCATCAAAGGTGGTAATTGAACTTCCTTCCACCTTACACCTTCCAGGACACAATGCTTCAGTGCAAGACCACTTTGCTTCCTGGCATGTGCTGTTAAAATAAAATGGGTATGGTAAAGGTTATAAATAATGTTTTAAAAAAATTACAACTTACACTAAGATACTTAGTTGAGTTTTACTAGGTTATATCCATTCTTCATCCAACATCTCAGCTCATAAAATGTCTCACTGATGGTGGTATCCTGGTATTTTAAAAGACCTGAATTCTATTGAATAAGATAATAACATCTGCCTGCATTAAATATATAAAAACTTGTAAACTGGATTTCAAGGGTTTGTTTATGTGGAACGTGTTTCATTGTTAATATTAAAACACATGCTACTTGCCACATTGTAGGCCTGCATTGTCCAATACAGTACAGTCTTAGAGATATTGATCATTGGAGATGTGGCTAGCTCAGACTGAGATCTGCTGCAATTGAAACATACACAGACATCAAGGACAATATAAAAAAATTTGTAAAATCTCTTGTTAACTTTTTATATTAATGTTATGTTGGAATGATAATATTTTGGATCTATAAAATATAAGATGGAAATTAGTTCCGCATGTTTGTTTCTTTTTTTTTAATGTGTCAACTAAAAGTATTAGTTATCTATGTGGGTGACATATGTGACTCACATTATATTTCTCCTTAACAGCATTTTTATAGACATTTAATAAATCATAGCTATTATTATTCATAATTATCTTTAATAAATTATTATCACATCAATAAAACATTTATTTTTAGGGAAAATATTTTACTATAAATAACAGGTTGGTTTTCATTGAGTCAAATTAGTTTCTCAGAAGGATATTACATATTTCTAGAAAAGTTCTTTGGACTCCTGCAGAAATTTGCAATTTCAGAGAAAAGTAATAATGAGTAATGGGGAAATCTCTCTGCTTAGCAGATTGTTGCTTCACCCAAAAAGAGAAATCAAGCTAATTATTCCAGAAAAATAATCTACACTAACTTTTGGTACATTAAAATCCATTCTGGAAAATATATCTTCACCAATGTAGCCTCATATAATGTTATTTGAAAAGTGTTGGGTTGTTTCTGATTGTACATTTTGTTAAATATTCTTGGTAGTTATCATAATTACTGTTTCACTATTGTAACCATACTCTTGTATTATTCTTTGCTGAATATTTGCAACCACCAACTGGATCACTATTCAAAACACCATGTCAGTAGTGAAAAACATTATCTTTGGAAGATAACACAGAATGCTTACATATTTTATACAAATAGCACATTAAACATTCCTTAAAAAAATAAAAGATAAAATATCAACACTGAAAATCTAATGAGGCTGCTTTTTATTTTGAAAAAGTTTATTTTAAGGTGGATTTGGGGCTTATTTCAAATCAAATTAAAATATTAGTATTTTCTCACCATCAACAAAATGTGGACAAAAAGCACACACATACCACTGAGAACCACAAGGTCCTTTTCGGACTTCTCCAGATTGATAGACTGTTCCATTAGATTCACAGGGACATTGATCCTTTAATACACATCTCCCTTTCTCTCCAATGTCATCCAATAGATAACCTAGAATATATTATGTAAGATTAATCTCAAAACTTTATAAACATCAGTAAATTCTCAAGTAGTATATTGTGAAATCATGGTTGAGTTTGTTCTTTTAAATGCTAACATGCACCTAACATTGTAATTTGTATTTATGCAGCTACTACTTCTTTGAGCATTGTCAAGCATATAATTTTCTGGCCTACAGAGCAGTACTACTAAGCCAAATACACAGCATTATCTGTGGGATATGTAGCCTTAAGGTACTGTAGAGCCAGAAATATACATTGACTTCAAAGATCTCTCTCTACCCCTCATCTGCAGTTTGTTAGAAGGCTGGATTATGAATAAATGAGTTCACCAAATATCTCATTAGGGGTAAGATCCCACTACAGTCGAGTCACTTCATTGTCAGATGTTTTAGTGCAAATATTACCTTCTGGGCAGGTGCAGCCACTCACACATTCACTGTCTTGAAAAGGAACCAAATTAGAACAAGTTGCAGGATTTGAGAGGCCACATTCTTTGTAGATATGTTTTTCCGGGCAACTAGGCTTTTCTGGAGAAATACAGAAATATGCGTGCATGAAAATTACAGAAAAATTAATGGGATAAAAGCATAACATTCTAATGGAGATCTTTTCAAATGGAATTCTTTGAGTCTAATTTTCAAGACATAAGTCTTTTAAAGGTTTTATTTATTTATTTTTAGAGAGAGGGGAAAGGAGAAAGAGATGGAGAGAAACATCAATGTGTGATTGCCTCTCACATACCCCCTACGAGGGACTGGCCTGCAACCCAGGCATGTACCCTGACTGGGAATCAAACCAGCGACCCTTTAGTCACAGGCTTGTGCTTAACCAACTAAGCCACACCAGCCAAAGCAAGATATAAGTCTTAAAAGCAAGATATAAGTCAGTACAAATATATTATGTCAATTTACCGTGCATTATTTTGATACAAGATTTAATATGGAAGATTTAATTATGTATAATATGATTTCACTGTATCTTGAAACTGATATTATACTTGTATTGTAACTTATAAGGACCAGCTAATCATAAGGGAATGTATACTTATGTTTGTATGAATTTCATATTTATGTTGTATTAATCTTTTTGAAAGAAAATCATAGTACTAATCAATATACTTTTAACAATGTTTCCAGGTCTTTACAGAATTTTACAAAATTTTACTCATTTTACCCTGTGAATTTTACTTATTTTAAAGATTATGAAGTTCCTAATTGAGATCTCAGCAAAAACCACTGCAACAGTGGCGAGTCACTTCACCAAATGGGCTTCAGTGTCTTCATGAGCACATGAAAGAGACAAGACTCTACCATCTCTAACTTGCTTTCCAGGGCTTATAATCATCTGAGAGATTATTTTGACACATAACTTTAAAGTATTATACAGGAATGTGATAAAGTAGGTTTACAGTCTTTCATATGGAAAAATAATACAATAATTCATAATAATACAAGAATAAACTCTGCATTTCAGGTACAGATAATAGTAAACCTATTTTTGCCCACACCTCTATAGTACTTTCTGATTTGGTATCCACAGTAAAATGTAAAACCTACCACAAACCACATCAGAATCTTCTCGCCAGGATTCATAGGTGCCAGGACCATCTGAGGCACAAAGGCGGGACAGCTCTGAATAAGTATCACATGTAGAATTTTTGTCTCTGTGTTGGCAGTACTCATCAATGCAGATCATTTTGTAGTCACTGGCTAAAGCAGTAACCTTTCCACATTTCTCAAAGTAGATTCCAATAATTTTGTTACAGTGCTGTAAAGTAAAACAAAGTTTTACTAAAACATAAGAAAATGGACAATCGAATAAATATTTAGGAAGAGAAAAATTCAGAAGCATTTTTCTTTCTTTCTTTTTTTGCAAAATACTCTGTAGGTTTGACAGGGAGGATTGTTGGATGCTGGTTGAAATGAAGGGTTTTGAAGTATTGTAGTTGGTACAGTTACTTCTAAAAGTATACTTTGTTTCTGGCATTTGGATTGCCATAAAACAACTTCAAAACTTATACCTGAACTCATCTAAAAATTTTTAAAGGTGACATGAAATTTAGAATTGAGAAGGAATAAGAGGTGAGAAAAGGAGAGATGAGTAAATGTCAGAAATTGGATGATAAATGATTGAAACCACAATAGAAAGAAGGAATATTGGCCCTTGTTAGTCTGCTTATATTTGATTAGTAGACAGATGGCAGTAAAACACAGTGACTCTGTGTTTACTCAGTGTGGGCCATGTGAGTTTGCTCTGGAAACAACATAGTTGTTCTCATATTGGTTAAGGAAGTAAAGACATATTAATTAACACCAAAACGTTCAAATTTCAATATATTTTAACTACTACATAACTGTTTTCTATTGTAACCATTTTTTTTTTTCAGGAAATGTGAAAGTTATTGCCAAGCAAGTGCACAATTTGCACCAAGTAAGCCTTATTAAATGAACCAAAATAAAATCTTTAAAGATTGTTTTATCATCTATTGTCCTTTGCATATCTTTTTCACTAGATTATAAGTTCCTTTAGATCAAGAAATATAACTCTGTCTTATGGGCTTAATATAATGTTTTGTATGTAGTAGGTCTTTACCAAGTATTCATTGGCTTTAACATAAATTTATGTATGTATTCAACTAACATTTTTAAGCAACAAGGAGTAACTTCTCACACAATATGCAACCACCACAACAGATAATACATTATTACAGAACTCACACCTAATCTTATAGAAACCATATGAGAAAAACATGGGAAATTATTATAGATGGTATCTTATCACAAGTACCAATGAGTGGCTTAGGATAACAAAGAAAAGAGAAGGCATTCCAACTGCAAAGATCAAGAAAGGTTTCAAAGGAAGATAGTAGATGATCTCACATTGATATAATCTCATGGTTTAATTTGATTTGCTGGAAGATGACAAGATAATTATAAATGTAACACCCATTTTCACTAAACCAAAAATCTCTTCTATCTGCATATATCTTGGTCTTGAGAATTTTGTTTTACATTAAAACAGGAATATGTGAACATTCATTTAGTCATCAAATGACTCCATCAAATTCAACATAAGAGAATTACACAAGGTTGGAAAATTCAGAGTAAATGATGACTGTTTTCAAGTATTATAGTCAAAAAGATTACCTGTAACCTTGTTTCTTTATTATTATTTTTTAGAGGGAGAGAAAAGGAGAAAGAGAGAAACATCAATGTGAGAGAGAAACATTGATTGACTGCTTCCCATGCATACCCTGGCCAGGGATCAAACCCACAGTCTTTTAGTTTGTAAGATGATGCTCCAACCAACGAAGCAACCTGTCCAGGGCTATCTGCAACATTTTTCTTGAAGAAGGTAAAGGATACAAAGGATGACAATTGAGATTAGTTTTCTGGGGCAAAAGTAAGGAAACAAGAACAGAAACTAGTTCTTAGTGACACAGTACATGGATTTCTAAACTATAAGAGTCAAGTTAGTGCCCATCAAGAGGAAAAAATGGAGAGGTAAAGCATGTCAATTTACATACAGATTAAAACACCATTGTGGAGAGCAAGACTGAATTGAGATGCATCAGTCCTATCAACTAAGATAGCATTTAGGGAAGCCTGTTTAGAATATGCACAGTTTAGCGATGACTCAGAGGAAGGATCCAATCTCTTGAGCATGCATGCACAATGTGGTAAACAACACATATTTATCTGAAGCGTAACACCACCCTCTCAGAGCATGCACAGTAGAGTAACATAAACCACATGTGCCTATTCAGGTTGCACAAAACCACATGTGTTGATCAGATGCTAATATAACATTGCATCATGCAAGAGTATATAAGCAGAGGACTTCAGACCATCGGTGACTCATCCCAAGAGCAAGTCACCTTGAGAGGTCCTGCACATTCCACCTTGGGAGAAAGAGCTCTGCTGTGATCCCATCCCTGTGACTCTGCCTTGCAAGATGTTGACCACCTCACTGCCTCCTATACCTGGACCTGATCTGGACTCTTGTGACTTAGGTTCATTATACCCCAATTCTCTCATGTGATATTATGACGGATTGGTTCTGAGTGTTATTGCTAGTGATTGAGATTGAACCTACATCAATAAAAGCTGAACGAATAGTATAGTCACCTGTGTTGACTCACTGTTATTGCTTGGTGTCAGCATTACCTATAGGGCTGATGGCCATATAGGTGGCCTAGTGCTTTCAGTTCCTAAGGTTCACATCAGTCAATCTGAGCAGGGTTGCAGACTGACTTATAGGAAAAAGTAAATTGTGAAACATTTTCTCATGGTAACTATGCAAAGGAAATCAGAATTGTCACACTAATATATAGTTAATATAATGTTTTAGAAAAAACTTATTTTTAGCATCTACAGTTAGACTAAAACTGAAAAATGGACTACAGGGATATTGGAGAGAAAGCTGTTGCAGAATTCCAAGAATGAGATATGAGTGCTTAGAAAGTATACTGGCTCTCTAAATTAAAACCAAGGGGAATACTGTTGGGAAACACCCCGCTTGGTTTCAGGGACTGTAGTATCGCTGACAGGTGAGAGGGCCCCAAGGCTGGAGCTAATCAAGGAGGCCTTGGGAAAACAGGCCACTGAGGATACGAAACCTGTCCCCCTGGCAGGGGCATAGCCCCTGCGCCCCTCATATCACCCTGCTGGGCCCTGTGATGGTGGGTTGTTGATGACGGGTAAATTCTCTCAAGAGGAGGGACAACCTAAGCCAGACATCATCAGGTATGGACCAGGAGACATGAGCATGGGGGACACAGAGACAGGGCAAAAAGGCCCTCATCCCTCGGCTCGGCTTGGCCAGAGTCCTCATTCTATCCGAAAGGAGTCTCTTTATCTCTTGGTGGCTCTGCCCCGCCCGTCTGGCTCAGGCTTGAAACAATACTAGAGGCAGGTATAGCCCTAAACTGGATCAGGCAGTTCCCGGGGACAATCAGGCCTAGAAGTAAGTTCCTCTAAGCATGCTTTGTTCTTCCCTCATAAGCTATGATAACCGGCTCATACTGGAGAGGAGATTTACATTATTCATAGACCCTGACTTGAAGCAGATCTCTTGTGTTCCTCCAGTTGTTATCTGTTGGGAAACGCCCGGCCTGGTTTCAGAAGCTGTAACCCTGCCGGGCTGGAAGGCCCCGAGGCTGGAAATAATCAGGAGGCCTTGGAGAAACAAGCTCCTGAGGAGACTTGGCGTGTCCCCTGCCCGCTTTGCTATGGATGGTCAAATTGCCAATGATGGGTAGGTGACCTCACACTGAGGTTAACCACCTAAGACAGGCCTTGGCCGATTTTGGCAGCAGACAAGAAATTGGGGGACACAGAGAAGGAGCACAGAGGCCCCCACACTCCTCGGCTTGGCTTGGACACGGCCGGAGTCCTCATTGCAGCCGAGAAGCAGTCTCCTTGTCTCTTGGTGGTTCCCTCCCCAGACCTGGCTCAGGCCTGAAGCAGTACAGGAGTCAGCTGCAAATTAGGTCTGGCAGTTGCCAGGGAAATCAGGCCTATAAGTAATTTCTTTAAGTGTGCTTTGTTCTTTCCTCAGATCTCTGGCCAGCTCATGCCACAAAGGACATTCACATTATTTACACCCTTTACCCTTTATCATTAAGGCACTTGCCCTTGTCTTCATTCTCTTTTGTTTAGTCTCCTTTCAGACCCAGGTAAATCAGCAAATTCCTATCACTTGTTTTCTTAAAAGTATCTCTTCTCTGGGAAACTTAACATGCTAATGTAATGAGTGTATGTTTGCATTCTTGTTGCCTAGCCCACTAATTAAGTTTTTCAATAAAAGCCTTGGGACAAAGGGAGACAGGGCCTTCCCCACTAGGGGGTTGTGCCACATCCTTCTCCAGTAAGAGGGAAGTGCCCCCGTCTGCTCTCTGGGCAAACAAAGAAGTGTTTGCAACGTTTTATGTTTATTCCCTCTCATCCATGACAAACCCGGGACAGGCTCTGTGGGTTTCAGAGCCATGCTCCCACCTCACCTGGCCCTAGATGGTTTCCCTCAGGTTTCAGAGAGCGTTGTGCTCTCTGCGGCGCTCCCGGCCACCACGGCATGCCCCGCTAAGCCGCAGCGCAGTGAGACAGTTATCTATGATCTCTATTTGTTTTCTGTAAACATAACCTTTTGACATTGATTGATGAGCTTTGCTGTGTACCCCTGTGCATTTGGTTCTCAATAAAAGCCTTTGGACATGGGGGTTCAGGACCTTCTCTCCCCTAGAGGGAAGAGCCATGTCCCCTCTCCTGGCAAACAGAGAAGTGTTTGCGACAACTCATGTTAATTCCCCCATCCATGGCAACCCCCGTACAGACTCTGCAGGATTCAGAGCCCTGCTCCCTCCTCAGCTGGCCCAGGACAGTGACCCTCAGATCCAAGAGCCCCATGCTCCACTGCAGCGCTCCCCGCAATGCGTCGCTCCCCGTGACAGAATATTGTTAAAATTTGCTACTAGATGAAATACTAATTTCTTACCTGTACTCCATCTTCACAAGTTTCATAGTTCTTAGTAAGAGTTTTGGGACAATCACCAGGAATTTTGCTATTGGCAATGTGCTCATTGATATCTTCTCCTTAAAAGGAAACAATGTTTGGTTCATAATATCATATATATATATATATATGCACATTATTTTCAAGCTAAACATAGACTTGACAAATATATACATATATTTATTTTTAAAAATTTTTATTCTTTTGAAAAATGCAAATTGTTTATTATTATATATATCCAAATATAAGCCATTACTTTATAATTTATAAAATTTTTGGAAGCAATTTTCTTGTACATAATACATTGAAATCTTACCTGGAGTGCTGTTGAAATTACCACAAAGACCACAGGTTGGATATTGCTTGTGAAGAGTGAGCTTTAAAAGAAATTTACATGTATATATTTATAAAATATTAAAAATATCTCAAGACAAAATTATCCAAACCAAAGAACATGGCTCTTCGTATTTAATTCTACTTAAGCTGGTTACTTAGAGATGTACTAAAGGGTGTTTTTTTGTTTGTTTGTTTGTTTGTTGTTCTTTTTTTTCTCCTTAAGGACCTGGCTCTACATTAGAAATAAGTCATGACTCCAACACTTACTACGTGTCTTTGGGCAGTTTATTTAACTTTCATTAGACTGAATCTCCTGAATTCCATCACCTTTAAAATAAGATTAACAATACTATGTATTTCAAGATGTTTTAAATATTAAGATAATGGTAAGTACAGTGACAAGCACTTAGAGATTTCTCAATAAACCTTAACTCTCATTCTCCTTATAATGTATTGTTTTTATAATTAAAAGCAAAGAACAAAAGGCACAAGATTATAAGAAAATCATACATAAACTTACTGAGAGTTTGTTATTTTTGTCCCACATCAAAGACAAGACTCCTCTACGGCTATTCAGGACATTGTATTCTCCATATTTTTTAATATGGATCAGCTTATTGTTATATGGTATCTGTACACTAAAAAGTATAAAACACAAGTACACATAAATGTAAGAAGAATTATAATATGTTTGTGTGGCAATTCATTTTTCTATATTTAGAAATGTTGTCTAATAAATATTAAAGTTCTCTTTTTCATATCATTTCAGAAGAAGGGATGCATGGCTCTTTTCCCAATATTGGAAAGACTTTTAAGGAACAATGACTAAATCTTTGGGACTTTGGAGAAATGAACACCACCACCACAAAAAAATACATTGGTTCAGTGTAAGAAAATAATGATGAAATAACTTGAAATTTTCACAAGGGGATTATCATGCTACATTTTATTATCCTAGTAAATACTCAAATATGCTATCCCCTTCAAATATGAGTCGTTACGTCTGAAGATCATGGCCTAAGGACTTCGATCTATTATAAAATCCAAAATTTTGGTTTATTGTTAGACATACAAAAGAAAATTGAAATATCCTTTCAACAGCTTTGTGGATCATGCATGTTGACTAAAATCTAGATATTAGAAATAGTCAAAGAACAGAATCACTCTTTTTTTCCACCTTGTTCTAAAAGTAAATATACCTTATGGTCCCAGATATATCTAAGTCATATATTTACCAAACTCCTTTCCATGTAGAACATCAACCCAAGCATCAAAACAGGAAAAAAGTGAACCATCTCTCACCATCTTTTCCCCATTCGGTTTCCCCCTCCCTCAGGTTAAATAATTCTATAGCATCTATGCAAACACCATCACTTTTACCTTTCTCCATTAACTAAAATGGTATCACCAGATATAGAGATGTCATTACTGTCCAATACAACTGTTATTTTTTCAATCTCACTCTCATTGCCTCGTTTGATCTCAATATTGAAATCTCCCGAGTCAACGCAGTGACGGCAGAAAATGTAGGCGCAGGATGACTCAAAGGAGAAGATACGGCCGTTGAAAGCTTTATATGCTCCTTTGCCCCAAGTAGAAGCTTCACCTACAAGATATTTAGAGAATATTCATAATTATTCAGAAAAATTAGTGTACTCTCTAGCTCTGACTTTTTTAAAGTATTCATGTACAAATATTTTTTAAAAATACTGAAAGATTCTATTCTCACAGCCACCACCTTCCTTCAGTACTTGTCTTTCTCACATACTGTAAAAACACACTGAAAGCAGTACCTGAGTCCTTGGCAGTACCCAGAGTTGGCTATC
The DNA here is from genome assembly GCF_021234165.1 of Pteronotus mesoamericanus. NCBI lineage: Eukaryota > Metazoa > Chordata > Mammalia > Chiroptera > Mormoopidae > Pteronotus > Pteronotus mesoamericanus. The sequence goes on from NW_026555310.1 coordinate 12,064,195, forward strand.
TGGCTAAAACAAAACAGGAATAAAAACGTCTTGTTCCACTATTTATGCATTCATTGGTTGTTTCTTGTAATGCCCTTATTAGTTCTAGTAGTTTTTATAGATTTCATTTACCCTGTAGGATAAGGCTAAAATTAGAAAGTACTAATGCCTACTACTGGTGAGGATGCAGAGAAATTGTATTTGGAAATGTGAATTATTGACACCTTTTTGGAAGTGATTTTGATAGTGTCTATTAAAATTTAAATTAAAATATACGTATTTTTAGCTCAGCAATCTCACTACTGGGAATCTATTTTATAGCCACTATAAGCCTATATGTACAGAGATGTTGATTGTAGTTCTCATTTGTAATGGCATAAAATAAAATGGATGTAACAAAAAAAAAGTTTTGTTTTCCTTGGGAAAGGGAACGTGCCTTTACTATGGGGAGCAATCCATGGAGGGAAGCAGTGGTCTGTTTAATTGCTTTTGCTTTTTGTGTGGTCTTTCTAATATTGTCTGAGTGGGTTACCATATATCAAATGAGTATAAAGAATTCCATTATTTCTCTCTATACATACATGTACATGTGCAAACATATGTATTTGCACATATATTTATGTGTATGTGGTGTGATCATATGTATCTTTGAGGAAAAATACTGCCAATGTGATGTCATTCAAACATACAATGATCACATAGATGGATAATGGGTAAATTTTTAAAACTATTAGAGTTTTAAATCTTGGTTACTTTGTAACTTCATTAGGTACTGATTAGCTTGGTCATAAAAATATAGATAGAAATCAGAATAATTTTTACTTACCAATTATAGCACTTGTTTCTGAGTATTTTGGAGTTGCTTCTGGAATATGGGATCCTTTTTCTATTTAACACAATGCATAGATTATTTCAAATTCAGGACACAAATTGATTTTAAATATACAATATATTTGGATATCTACATGAGAATTTAGAAATTGGCATTGAAAGCCATAAATGGATATTTTTTTATCCTGAATATATTTTATTTTGTGAGAGCTATGATTTGCCAAGGTCATATATATGATTATCTCTGAAGTCCATATTTTTTATGGGAACAATCAGCCACAGTAAATTCAGAAATCATTAAGAGCTTATACATTTTGGGCCATCTACAATTACAGGTCCAAAGTAGATTTTTATCAAACCAATATACTATATAATACTACTAATTTAATTATCTATACAAAGAAAATTTAATCTTCCTAATCAAAAAGAAAAATCTTTATACCTTAAAATTTGTTTCCCATGATTTTTTATTTCTAATTTACTGACCCTTTTATGTAACCAAGTAAATTTATAAGAAATCTTAGAGCAAGGTTGTTTTATTCTACAAGCAAGCAAAATAAAACAATAACAATAACAATAACAAAAGTAAATATTTTGAAATAAATTTATAAATATTTTTCACAATGGCATTTACTTTATAGGAAATGAAGCCATTTCTTTTTATAACAGGTTGTTTTTACTAGGGTTGAATAGAAATAGATTTCACTCTTCATAAAGTAATTTTAAAATAATAACTAAAATTATAAAGAAGTACTATATTTTATTCAGGTTGTCTTAAAATATAATTACTTTTCTCTTATTCATGAAATTGGTTCAAATATGCAGTTGGTCATCTAAACTTTAGTACTCAAAGGGAAGAGGTACTTAGTAGCTCTATTCAGTAAAGAACACAGAAGATACCATCGATTTACTAGGAATATATATATCCAGACAATGTTATATACATCAATTTTATATATTTTTTATATTTTATTTCTATACATATTTATATATATATATAAATTTTTCCAACACTGAACATAATAAATTAAATTATCATGAGTACTGAGCAGCCCAAGGCACTGTAGTCAGATGAGCTTGTGACACTTACTATATTTTGCTGTGTATAATGTGCACTTTTTTGCCCAAATTTTTGAGAGAAAAATAAAGATTCACATTATACATGGGTACAATGATTACATACCATGGGTATAATAATGGGTATAATAACACATGAATAATGTGCATAAAAATGTGGGTGTGCATTATATACAGCAAAATTCGGTATTTAATACAAAATAATTAGGCTGTTTCTGTGTTAATTTTACTTTTTATGCACAAAACCTGAAGAGTAATCAGTAGAACCTGATTTTCCAGTGTTCCCTATTTCACTTTAACCAAAACCTTTTTGTTCAAGACCGCTGACACCAATTCCACATGAGCTAGAAGTACCAAGAACAATCCAAGTTCACCCATTTTTACCACCAAGTCCAAAATCGAAAGGCAAATGGAAAATTAACTGTTATCAAGAACACAAAGCAAAGGATGTAAATGACTGGTATTTTTTCTTAACACAGTCCGGATCAGAATATCTGAGCCACTGTCATGGGAGCCAAAGCTCCTGGACTTAGCAACAAACCTTTTGCTATTCTTTGTGTTTCCACCAGTATCCACATGTTTTAAGATAAATAGCTCGGACACAAAAATACCTAGATGCACTGTACTTTATTGATCCATACTTCTTTCACCTACTTTAATTTTTGAATATAAATTTCTACTTATCCACACTTTAGTAAATCTACTTTTTTCTAACATTTATTTTCCAAGAAAACTAGTTAAAATATGAATAATTGAACTTACAAAGTTAGCATTGCAAAAGTCTTAGAGAAACATGAGACTAAAATATTTCTGTCCCTATGACAAAACTTGGGAACGAGAGATATTATGTGGTTTCCCCAGTCTACAGAAGGTTAGTGGGAAATACGGAGGATACAAACTGGGTATCTTTCCTCCAGGTTCCCACTCCTTCATAAAAGCATTAAATCTACATGTCTCTTTATTAAAATGTTTAAATTGCTATTGAAGTTAACACAGACCCTTTAAGAATCTAACCTTATTTAAAGATCTTTCCTAAATGTCCCTCTAACAATGTCTGTATTTATCAAAAGACCCCACAGCCAATCCCTGTTTTGCTAATTGATCATTTTCCTGTCAAAAGAAGAAATGAAGGAACAACTTAAATATCTTTTTCCCTGGCAGCAGAATTAGAGCCAGATAATCCATTTTTTGCATTCACATCAAATCGATGTGATCGTTACCAATTTCAATTTGATTTGAAGCAGTACCGCCAAAATCCATACCACCAGAGACACTGTTGGCAAGGCCACTTGTTGCACTGGCTTCCTCTACCATACAAAAACACAATCATTATCAGAGAAAAGTTGCACTCCTTCATACTGTTCAACAAATTAAACTATACACACTGGTCGAACTGGGCCTACATTTCAAATGTATATTCCCCCTCCTCTCCACATATCTTCCCATATATATTCCCACATGGTATAATCAGGGGTATGCATGGCAACCAGTGTACCATGAGGTTTGAGAGAATTCCATAAGAAAAGTGAAGCATTGGGGATATGTAAGATAATGTTTCATTTTGTCTTGTATAACATAAGCAAACATCTCAGTGTCATAAACAAGAGCAAATAGTTATCAGTCATACTAAGTTTGTCAATTCCAAAACCAATGACTAGACAGACAAGGAAGCTTGTGTCCTTCCTGAAAATATTTCAACTGCATCCTTACACCCAAAGCTGTTTCTCCCTTTTCATTTATCACCAAATGAACTCAGATGTTAAATTTTCATATGAAATATTGAAGTTATTTTCCTCACTGGATCTCTTTCTTTTTCATTTTTGTAGAGCTATAAGACAGAGATATTTCAGGGACCAGGTAGTTAAAGTAAAAATTTGAATTGGTCAGGAAGGAGAGGTATTTTGAACCAGAAATGCCATGCCTCACATAAAGAAATTTCATTTTTTTTCCAAACAAAACAAAATTGCTAGGCTACAAACTAAAATGACTGATCATCAGCATAATAGCACTAAGTAGAAAGATGACAGAACAAATTAAAAAGTGTCAGGAAAAATGTGGTTTCAAGTACATATCATTGCCAAAATTCTTTAAAGATGAAATTCATCACCTTCAATGGCACTGGAATTAGTGACTTTAGATTATTAGAACTCCACTATTACTATTAAGTCCATGCACTGCAAATAATACAAAGATTATCAGATTCTCCCAAATGGAAAAAAAAGAACAACAAAACACTTGTTTCCTAGGTAAGCATTTTTCTGTAACAGAACCTGCTGGGCTGTCATCTAACTCTAAACTATCAGTATCTCTTTGTTCTCTCCACCTGTCTTCAGCCTTTCCTGGAGAACCATTTCCAGTGTTAAAGGGTGAAGCCACAAGAGTTTCCTTCCTCTGTTTAAGTCATCAAAGGACAAACCTCCAACCAGGAAGTCACCTAATGTGAGTAACAGGAGATTTTATCTGAGAACAATATTACTAACACAATAAGATGATTTGATTGTGACACTATGAAAAGCCATTATTTTATTTTGTATAAGACCAGTTATACTGGCAGCACTTAAGGCAACATATATAACTGAATGACTTAATTGCCATATCCATATATTTTTGTCTTAATTCTAAGACGTCAGAAAAGAAGGATAAAGCTGGGAAGATGTAACTGATGTGTCCTAGAAATTCTTCTCATGGATAGGCAGAGACCTCCCTGTCTGCCTCCCTCTCCAATACTAAGTGCCAAGTTTTAGTGTCAAAACTTCCCCCATCAACATATTATGTTGTGTTGAATTCACACTGTCCTTGGCTCAGTAATAGCTGGTAATGTTAAGATAACACACCTGATTTTCTTTTCTCTATTTTTGCAAAGAAAAAATAGATTAAAATGTTTACTCATAAATTAATTGTAGCATTCACCTCAAGTATTAGTTGAAAAGCCATCTCAATGAGGCATACTCTGAAAATTTAAAACTGCAAACCCACCTCCATTCTAACACTCCCAATAATTATTAAATGACTCTGATTTAGTTCAAGATTTCATCACTTTGTCATATACACTATCTCCCTTTACATTTAAGCTCCATAAACTCAAGTTTCTTTTGTCTGTTTTATTCACTGACATATCCTAGGTGTCTAGAATAGTGCCTGAACCACAAAGAACACTCAATATTTATTTAGAATATGCATTCATCAACAAAAAAGCTCTTATTAAAGTAATATATACTATATTATATGAAGTGTATTATGCTTTCTGTCATACCATTTATATTATTTTGAAATCTGTAGAATAAAATTAAAATACGTTAGAGGTAATAATACCTTTATATCTACACTATTTCTGTAAAGTTATGAAGGACATGCATTTTGGTCACTGACTAGACAAAAAAATGAAATGCATGATTTGCAAGTAAAGTTTGAAGACTATGTAAAAATAAGTACAAATAAAAGTAAGATTCAATTCTCATTATTGAAAATAAAGGAGAAGAGACTCTGCTCCTCTTTTTTAAGATCCTTTAGAAAACGTGAGTTCTTTCTCTACCTCTTTGAAATGTTGGTAGTTTTTTGGAGGCTATATAAGCAGCTCAGGAGTGTTTCTTCAGGAGATTGGTGACCATATCTTTAAAATGTCATCATCGAAAATGAAAATTCCCTTATCTTCTAGGAATGTAATGTAAATCTATCTTCCTTATAATTATAAAGATGTGTGACAAATGGCACCATCAAGTCCTTTTACGTGAGGACTAGTTATTGTTTATCTTGAGAACACATATGCAATGTGTTGTGTCTGCCTGGCCATGTAAAAAGGTAGAATTGCTTTCTGACTTTGCAGTATCTTCAGAAAATTGCCTGTGGTGCACATCACACCCAGGTTTAATGTTTATTCACTAATAAAACTGTTCTTTGTCTCTTCTTTTGTGGAGAGGTTTTCTGAATTATCAGATTTTGTTTTAAATTCTATCCCCTCAACAACTACCCTTGGACTTCTTAGCCATTTTCTATGTTTCTAGCAAATATATTTACATTTTTCTGAAGCAAGCAGTACACAGACACAAGATATTAATATAATTTTGAGACTAGCCAAAGTAGGAGTTAGTCTCTTAGCTTGTTTGACAGAGAGGCCCCCAACATTTAAAACATTATGAAATTACAATTTTTCTTATAAGCATTTTAGGAGGAATAAAGCATTTAAATCAGGTTCAGCCAATTTATATTATTATGTTATTAAGTAACCCTCAAACCAACTATACAAATAAATTCTCCATATACAGAACTTTTTGCTTTTTGTCTCTTTTTCTCCTACTTTATTTACTACCTACTTTTACCCCTTTCCTCTTTTCCGCTCCGTCTCGGTGCCTGTCTTCACTGTCATGTAGTTTTTGAACTACACATTAACATCTAAATATCTTAGTTTGATAGCAAAGCAGAAACCAATAAATTAGTATTCAGTAATGGGAAAAGTATGAGTTTTTGAGTAAAACCCATTTACACTCCCAGGCTTGCAATCAGAATGCCTGTGACAGTGCCTCTCTTTAATGAGGCAAGGGGGCTTCCTACTCTGAGTCACACAAACCCCACTCGTGCCTTCCTTGGGTCATAGCTCCCTTCAGAGGGTGAAGAATGCAGGTAGAGGGTCAAGGGGACATGCCACCAGAGAGCCTGTTCCATCTTCCCTCCCCCACTGTAGACTATACATCCTCAGGGTCCTACAGCGCAAAGCCCGCTACCAGAGTCTGCATGGGCACTTTTCCCAACACCATCTTCCTAAAGTTAGGCCACATTGCGGGGATGAGACCACTAGGCCGGGGGGATGACCAAAGGATGGCTGTTTGCTGCAGAAGAGCACCCTTCTCCGTGTGGGACCAAACCAAGAACGGAAAGAGCAGAGGGACAGGAAAGTTGGCAGGGGCACTGCCCACCTCATCCTTGCATTGAATTCCAGTGACTTGAAAGTTATGCATTGGAACATGGCCTTCTAGGTTGTCACAGATATGTTTTTGTGAAGGTCAAAGAAAAAAATTTGTCTAAAATGTTATTTTTGTTTATGCCTGTGCTGTGTAGACCTGCATAATATTCTTGCTCCTGTGTGTGCCTTTGGCTTGCTTTGAAAAAATTATTTAATACTCCTGAAACCAAGTTTCCTCATCCCTATTAAATGGAGGCTGTAAAATAAATGTGAATAATCAATATTTCATAATATCGTTGTTAATTAAATGAGATGAAAGCACCTAGCACCATTCTGGCACGTAGTTAATATTCAATTGGAAAGACAGTATCTTTTAATATATTTCATTTTCCTCGCCAAACTTGTAATATCAAACTTATACAGAATCATTTTATTCCACTAATTAAATTCACGATAGTATTCACTACACTTACCAAAACCTCTCATGAGTTCAACCCCACAGAGAGATCCTTCATTTTGCTAGACCAACATTTCCTCTGAATTATTCATTCTATTGTTGAAATAAATAGCCTGGAATCTTATCCAGGCCATTCGTTTTGGCCATTGCCAAATTTCATTCTATCAACCATTTTATCCCTTTTAGTTTTATTATGTAAAAGTTGTTTAGAAATAATATTGTCATTGGAGCCACTGGTATTAATGGCCAGTATGTTTTACATATGTACTACCTCTCAGATGTGCAACAGCACCTTACATACCTTATCCCTTTAATCCTCACAACTCTCTCATGAGATAAGTATCAATACTATTATTATTTCTCACTTGTAGATCTGAAAATTGATACTTAAAAGAGTTAGAATAACTTGCCTAAGATCACATGGTAAAATCTGCAAAGAAACCTTTTTCTTAAGCAAGATGTATACTGCCTCAACCTTGCTTAAAGACATATTGTCTATACAATGCTTAAAAATAAATAAAATGTGATTCTCTATTTCATATCTCAAAGTAGAATATATTTGTATATTTCATAGTAAGGTCATACTATTTTTGCACACATTTTGCACAAACTATTGGAGAGTTAACCTATACTTTGGACCATAAAATGGGCTAGAAAAGAGAAATAGATGTAATTTTGCTCCTCCACCCTTACCCTGTGGAGAAAAATCGCTGAGTCAAAGAGGTGAATATGGGTAAGCTGTGTAGAAAGGGGGATTTTAAAAGTAATGGCAACAAACCAGTTATGTTTTCTGAAATCGGTAAAATTAAAGAATACAAGAAAATATAAAGTTCTATAGTGGCCTATAGAACCTTTTCTCAAGTATGTTAGCTTTCTTTTTTTTTTTTTCAAATTTGTTAACATTGCTCTGGAGTTTGTTGTTGGTCAAGTGGTCGGTTGAAGATTCCTTGGTTGGTATTTTTATTTTCCCAATGCAGTTCTATGCTTAGAGACCCTCAAGACCCTTCTAAATAATACCCAGAACTAGATGACTCCCTGAAAAACATGGTATAAAACTCAATTGATCGTAATTTTGGAGGATTTTCAGGGAATTATAGAATTTCAAGGGTTCTCTTGCCTCTAATTTCTTGAATGAAGACTTTTAGGAGAATACTAAAGACTAATATGTCCCAAATTATTCTAATTAACAACCAGTTTTGTACACTTGGAAGTAGAGAAGCTGTTGCTATGTTATGACAGAACCTATGGGCTCTGTGTGTGGCTATGACAAAAGGATTACTGTCTTTATAGGACAACCGAACTGTTGCTTATTCTTTGCTTGTATTTTACCACAAAGAAAACATTTAAAACATTTTCCAATTATATTTTATTGTATATAGGTTGTAGACAGACACAGAGATATAAAATGTACTATAAAAAAATCAATGTAATCTTGGGCTATTTTAATTGTTGTATATGTTAGACTGGAATGAAATTAAATCTATAGTGATATTAGCAAAAATACTATTGTAAGACTTAAGAAAAATTCCATGAAAACAGCCTTGATTTGCTGTGGCTTACTTTTCATTCTGGTGGGTAGGGAAACAAAATAGTAGATAATTCTCAGTGATATTCAATTGCCCAAAAGAATCAGTAGTAAAACTATTGAGGCTAGCTCCATTTTAATTAAAATAGATAACTAAAGAATTAATCCCTGTATGCAGAATTAAAGCATGTTCTGTCAATAAAAGTAGAAGTAAAATTTACATTCACTTTTTTCTTATAGGTTTAAGTGATTGTAGAAAAGCTAGTAACTGGAGCAAATTTCCATTTCAAATGCCACCACCTTTTAAAATAACTGATTAAATATTAAAATATCTGACCCAAATCACACAAAAATGCAATAGAGTATGTTTCTTTGTAATAAGAAATATTTCATAAAATGTTTTGATTTTTCCAGAAAAACATGCCCTCTTTTCAAAGAAAAGCACTGCCACTGTGTTGTTGTTTGGTATAAATGGTTTAAGATAAGCAAAGCAAGAAATTTACCTGAACAGTTTTTTAGCTACTCCATCATCTTAAAAAAAAAGGGGAGACAGGGAGAATTGCTGTCATTAGCAGCATATTTGATAGATTTTCCAACAGAAAGTAAATCTTGATTGCAGCCATTTCTTGCCTTTGGGACGTGTTCCCACAGAGATATGTTCATTTAATTCAATGCTCAGGCATGAATATGGTAATTATCCATTGAGGTATGTTTATACCCCTCTAGAACACCGTTATAAAGGGTATACCCCTACCAGTCCTCTAGTGTAGAGTACAAAGGGATTGCCCAAAGTAATCAGTACAGCCTAAAGGCATGAATAGAATACAACAAAATACAGTAATTCTTGGATGACTGAAAAGGTGTCAAAGCATTAATTATCATTCAATTGGAGAAACTCAGGTGCTTTATTTAAAATATTTATTTAAAAGTAATGGCAACAAACCAGTTATGTTTTCTGAAATCGGTAAAATTAAAGAATACAAGAAAATATAAAGTTCTATAGTGGCCTATAGAAACTTTTCTCAAATATGTTAGCTTTCCTTTTTTTTCAAATTTGTTAACATTGCTCTGGAGTTTGTTGTTGGTCGAGTGGTTGGTTGAAGATTCCTTGGTTGGTACTTTTATTTTCCCAATGCAGTTCTATGCTTAGAGACCCTCAAGACCCTTCTAAATAATACCTAGAACTAGATGACTTCCTGAAAAACATAGTATAAAACTCAATTGATAGTAAAAGATCGTAAATTGATTTAAAAGATTTTTTCATGGGACAAAAATACTGTATAACTAAATTTACTTAACTTGAGTCAGATGACCACAATTTCTATTTTACAGTTGGATTCTATAAAATTAATGTATACACAACTTACAAATGATTGAAGGGTTATTATTGTGAATAAAGGTGATTTTTTCATATTTAAATTTATAGCATATAAATTTGCAAACTTGTCAGGCTCCATAATAAATATAGCTGCATCAAAGACACAATAAGAGTGAATATATACAATAACATAATGTATATATAAGCACACTTTCAAATTAGATTTAGAGACATAAAGATATTTTATCAAAAACATCAAAGCCTTGGTATCCAAAAGAATTTTCTTAATAATTATGTGAAATTAAATACTACTTAAGAATGCAAAAAAATTTTGTATAAAATTGCTTATTGATTACATATTCAAGAAACTTCAAAAAACATTTTGGGTGATATTTTTATTTTGGGACTTAAATGGATTGAGGATTTGTTGGTTATTTTTTTCATATTTTGTCATACTCCATAATTTTTACAAATTTCCTAAACCCAAACTGACCATATTACTCAAATAAAATGTCAGCATATAGTTGGATACTAAGATAAACTTCTAACAATTGGAACTGTCTTGAAAAAGCCAGGATTTATGGTCAGCAAACCTATCTCTGACCTATAGGTATAAATTAAGACAAACAGTAAACACAGTCAGTTTAAAGATAATGGGTTTCCTATGTGTCCTGATCAATTGTCACCAAAACCAAATTGTGTGTACTTACACACAGAAATACATGCATATATATTTAGCCAAGACTAAGAAGAAGTAGTTTACAAATATGGTTCAGAGACACTTAATATAAATGTTTCTTAAAAATATGCAATTACATATTCTCCATATAGATTAAATACCTGAAAGATTCTCTCTAAAATGTAAGTTCCCATCAAAAGTCATCCCCAAATCCTCTTGCAACAGATAAAGTTATCATAAAACCCACTGATGAATTTTACCCATCAGGAACTATCCCACAGGGGCTCACTCAGAGTGCATACTCTTAGCACAAACACTAAGCTGATGAGCTTGGATCAATGGTGTTCTCACCCCAACAGACTGAAGTAAGAATGGGAATTGGGTGCAAAAGAAGCAGCCACAATGATCCTATTAGCATATACAGCTGTATGTTTTGGAGATACAGAAAGCAGACACAGGAACTCAGAAACTGTCTCTTGAGTAGGGCCCAACTGTCTTGTACACATCAGTAAATTCCAGGGGTACTACTGCACCATATGTAATATGATAATTGGTATTCATTTTGCTGTTCTCAAGAAAAGGTTATACTACATTTATAAGTCCCTCATCTTCTTGGGTAAGATGGGATATCTGTGGTTCATTTTGGAAAGTACATCTTGTAAAGGATTTGGTTATGCATAAAAAACCATACTTATGTTTCCAAACTATTTTTTTAATTCAAAACAAATATAAACTGACCACTAGCCCCATCCATTGCAGTCTCTGTTCTCAGCCTTGTGAATACATAGTGAATAACATTGATCAAAAGTCTATCTTTGATGAGTTTACAGTTATGTGGGATAAAGAAGCAAGGAGTCCTGGCAGTTCACTCACAAATCAAGTGTGTATGAAACACAGAAATGTTCTGTATTCTGTATTGGTGAGAATATAAATTGGTGTAGCTACTATGGAAAACAGTTTGGAGGTTCCTCAATAAATAACGAATGGAACTGCCGTATGACCCAGCAATTCTACTTCTAAGTATATATCCAATGAAATTAACTCACTATCTCACAGAGATACCCGGACCCCCAAGTCAATCGCAGCATTATTCACAATAGTCAGCATATTGAAACAACCTAAGTGTCCATTCATAGATGATGGTTAAAAAAGATGAAATAGTATTCAGCCATAAATATGGAAATCCGTCCATTTGTGACAACATTGATAAACCTTGAGGATATTATGCTCAATGAAGTAAGCCAGAGAGAAACGATTACTATACGGTCTCCCTTATAGGTGAAGTCTAACAATATGTAACTCATGGAAACAGACTAGAATGGCCATTGCCAAGAGCTTTGGGTGAGGAAAATGGGGAGATATTGATAAAAAGTACAAACGTTCAGTTATGAGATGAATAAGTTTGGGGAATCTAATGTGCAGTATTGTGACTATAGTTAACAATTCTGTATTATATATTAAAAAGTCACAGAGAGTGTAGATCTTAAATGTTCCCACCACAAAAAAGTAGTTATTATGTGAGGTGATGGAGGTGTTATCTAACCTTAGTCCTATAATCATTTCTCTATAAATGTGGAGCAAATCATCCATCACACTGTATACCTTAAACTTACACAGCATGTCAATTATATCTCAATGTATCTGGAAAAATACTTTGGGATTCCAAAAGCCGGTCCAGAGAACACCTTGATATTTCTAAATAAAGATTAATTTCTGAAAGATACTGACCTGATTCTGATCTGTAAAATGAGGCTTCACCATCTGTAAAAAAATGAAAAAAATAAAAACAGATCATTTTATACTTCTCTATAGCATATTTTTAAGTCAATGAGAGTAATGTTCTTGTTTTCATTATTATTTTCGATTCAATGTAAGCAATCTACTTTTTGTATCCAATAATTTGTTACATTTCAATACTAATTTATTATTTTGGAGATTTTAATTATTAAATAACATCTATGTAGATCTAAGTAATACATTTATCTGTTAACATACTTAAATCAAAGTTTTCAATGTCAACTCATTTCTGGAACTACATGGTCAAATAAACCCACAAATTAATATTATCAATACTTTATATCTTTTTTACACTATTAAAATCTTTTACAGTTTTCAGTCTAAAGTGTATTTTTATCTAAATTTCACCAGATTTTATTTTCCCTAAATAATTTGTAGGTAATGTGTTTATAAGCAGCAATTGGTTTTACAAAAGAAAAAAGAAAATCAACCATGTAGATTTTAATCTGCTGAGAAGATGAAATATCCTAGGAAAAATAAGAATTAAATATACATATCTATTTCATGTCAAACTACATCTTATATCACTGGAGTTTTTCCTCTAAACCAGGGAACTGTTTTTTTATTTTTCTTTCTTTCCCTACAGTTATGGTTAGTTCAACAATACAAATTTTTCTTCTGCTTGATTATATGGCTGTCTCTTCAGTATCTGCCTTCTTCATCTGCTCCTCTCAAGCCTTACCGCGTGGTAACCTGCTGGCAATGAACGGCGTCTGCGTTTGGAACATAGCCCTCATCGGCAACGTGCAATAAAAAGTCACTTTAACTAAAGCACTTTGAGTTTCTACAAAGAGCAGTTCCATGTATTTCCTTATTTCCTACTGTAAGCTTATAAATACATATATAAAAAACTCAGAATTTTGTCAGTAAATCACCATCTATGAAATTTCTGTTGGAATACTTGTAATCATTTCTTAGAATGATTATGGATATCTAGGAATTTATTTTTAGAAGCATTCTCCAGTTCTCTAGTGGATTTAATGTACTTAAGTATATTTAAAGCACTTTTATTGTGATACATAATTTAATAAATTCTTTGAAAATAATATGTTTTCATTCTGTTACTTAACAAATAAGAAATACATTTAAGTAAAGGCAAAAATATTTCGAATTTTTTCAAAGTAGAAGCAAAAATATAGCAAAGTCCTATATAAGGTTATGAAAATCACCATTATTGAAAGTAACCATTTTCTAATGGTCCATCAGATGATTTCCCGGGCTGTTAAAGAGTAGAAATATTTTCTCTGAAAACAAATCATTGTAGTCCCCTCTATTATGACTTCTCAGAGAAAGGTAAATTGTACCTTACTTCGAAATTTAGAAAATACATTTTAAATGAAGATATAGAATAAATCTTTTTTTTGGAGATCTTTCTCCTTTGTTTGGATGTTACTGTTTTTCTGCCCTTTTTAAAAACAGAACTAAAGATTTTTTCATTTTGTTCAATTTTTAATTAACAAAAGTAATTAATTAATAATGTCTTACTTTTCAATTAATTTCAGAAATTAGATAATTGACTGTCTGAAATAGCCCAGAGAGATGTTAAAGAAACTTTCCCTACAAAAATTTTTTTTGGTGATGCACCAGTCTTTTATATAGTGATATTTTCATGATTTGTGAAAACAGCAATTATTAACAGTGCAGGTCTTTAGTCTTAAAGTGGCTTTAACTTCAACATAGCCATTAAAGGATACTCTGTGATGAAAATGAGTAACAAACAATAGCATCATATGCATCTTGAGTAACTTATTACTCACTCAAATATATATGTTTATACATAAATATATATCTCCTTAACACAGGCTTGTTAAAGCTGAAATAATATCCTATAGGATGAAATTCCAGTTGTTTTTTTTTTTAATGTATTATACTACTCTGAAATGTAGGAAAGATATTCTAAGGAGAAAAATGTTGGAAGTAGAAAACACCAAGCATTTAAAAATATATCATACATGAGTCTACCAAGTTTCAGAGAATTCTTTCAATTAGTCCCTTACCTTTGCAGAGGACACAAAGTGTCACAACCAAGTACAAAAAGACCAACTTCATGGTAATGATTTGGGAACCTAGAAATGGAGACAAGTCATCCTGGAGAAAGAGATGCTCAAGGGGCCCTGAAAATAAAGTTTTTATACATAGTCACCTACCAGTGTTTTTCATCTTGGGCTAGGTGTGGTAAACTTAGTGATGACAGAACAAAGATAAATATCATAGCATGCCAAAGATGAAATCCATTCACCTCCATTTAGTGTCTTATTTATGTGACATCTTCTATCTTGGACCAAGTCCAGTTCATGCCAAACCCAGACCATGCCTTCCTGCCGCCCTGTGCAAACAGCAAAGGCAGGAACTAAAAGCCTCAGGATTAGACACCAAACATGTTGATTATATATATTGATCTGTACTCTATTCATCATTGCAAAAGTCTTAATACCTCAAGAAACTCAAATATTATAATTCAATATTTCAATTGTCTCTCCCTCGACAACAAATGTATTTTCCACATTAGGCTACTTTGAAACAAAGAACTCTTTATTTATTGCTATGTCGATAGGTATTTTTCTAGAGAAATATATAACTATCATGTAGATATAGGCGTATGTGTAGACATACTAAGATGTATAAATGCATCATGGTTATAGTCGTAGCTTTATTACTCACAGGATACATAATACTCCAATGAGATACATTTTTATCATTAACTGTATAATCAAATATATAAATAAATATGACATGAAAATAAGAACAGAAAAAAATGTTTTATGACAAAAATAAAATTAAATAGAAAATACCATGTATGAATTGTCTGTTTAGGTATTCTAGAGCAGAGGGAGGACGTTCAGGTTAAGATCTAAGAAGAAAAGGTCTGGTCTGTGCTAAGCAAGGCAGAGGAGAGTGACAAAGGAATTGGCCAGGTGGACCTGAAAAACAGAAGGGCTCCCTGGCTTTGATGATAATCTGCTTCACTTCTGCTACCAGTCACTACAAAGAAAAACCTTCAGTAGCCAAATGGAAAGCAATCCTGTTTATTCTTTCCAGAAAAGCAGAAGAATGCCAGGAAGGGGAAATAAAAATATGGACCAACAACCCTTTCCTTCCACTTTATTCCCTCATTTCTTGACTAATTTAAAGGAAGTCAATGATGTTTACCTTCTCAGGGGGTCTCACCAATACGTATCAAATGCTTTTTACTCATGTGCTCCTTGCTCCAAGAAGGTGGGATTTCTTTTTCTTTTTATTTTTTACTAAAAATAAGAAACAGATTTTTATTTAAAGACTTCAGTTGTGCTGTGACCTTTGCAGAAGGCAAAAACAACCAAACCAAAATGAAATTACACAAAAACAACCTAACAAAAACTGAGGCTCCAGAAACGCATTCTCAGCAGCCAATTATTATAATTATCCTTAGTCTCAAAGGCCATTATTTCAGGAATTAAGGAAATGAACATATCCAAAAGCAGTTTCTAAGGCACAAATGAGAGTGAGCATCAGAGTGCAGAGCCAAGGGGTGGCAGCTGTCTGGAAACCAGGCACAGGGCACGTTCTTTACTTTATTGTCCATGAACTACTTGGTTTGCTCAGCTTGGCCCATCAATGCCCCATTTAGCAGCATCCTGGACTCATTAATCCCTCTGATTTATGATTATCCGGCATCAGGCTGCTCTTTAAAAACTAATTTTTTTGCTCTTACCACAATTTTTTCCCTTTTATTCAATTTATTGGGGGGGGGGGCATTGGTTAATAAAATTATATAGATTTCAAGTGTATATACAATTCTATAATTGATCATCTGTATATCATATTGCATGTTCACCACCCTGCATCAAGTCATCAAGTCTCCTTCCATTGTGACTTATAACCCCTTTATCTTCTTCTAAGTCCCCCAACCCCTTTCCCTTTGGTAATCACCATGCTGTTGTCTGTGCCTATGAGTTGTTGTTGTTGCTTTGCTCAGTCCCTTCACCTTTTTCACCCAGCCTTACAACCACCCTTCCTTCTGACAGCTGTCACCTCGCCCTCTATGAGACTATTTCTGTTTTGTTTGTTAGTTCATTAGATTTCACATATGAGTGAAATCACATGGTTTGTCTTTCTCTGACTGGCTTATTTCACTTAGCATACTGCTCTCTGGGTCCATCCATGCTGTCACAAAGGGTAAAAATTTCTTCTGTTTTCAGCTGAGTAGTGTTCCATTGTGTTAATGTACCACAACCTTTTTGTCCACTAATCTACTGATGGACATTTGGGCTTTCCAAATCTTGGCTATTGTAACTCTGCAAAGAACACAGGGGTGCATATAGTCCTTCAAATTAGTATTTTGGGTTTTTTCAGTATATTGCCAAAAGTGGAATTGCTGGGTCATGGAGCAGTTTTATTTTTAACTTTTTGAGGAACCTCCATATTGTTTTTCCATAGTGATTGCACCAGTCTGCATTTCCACCAACAGTAAAAACAGTTCCCGTTTCTCCACATCTTTGCCAACACTTGTTGTTTGATGAGTTATTGTTGATAGCCATTCTGAAAGCTGTGAGGTGATATCTCCTTGTGGTTTTAATTTGCATCTCTCTGATGATTAGTGACACTGAACATCTTTCCATGTATCTATTGGCCATCTGTATGTCCTCTTTGTAGAAGTGTCTATTCAGGTAAGGTGGGATTTCTTTTATCCTCGAAGAATCAGGGAAAATTTCATGTAGAGAGTAGTTTAAGGACTGAAGCAAGAAAAGTAAATAGGACTGAGATATAGAGAATCAGGGAAGGATTCCAGATGGAAAACACATTATGAACAAAGTCAACTACAATTTTAAATATCCTGAAGTCTCAACACTAACTTCTCTTTCCAGATCACTTGTTCTGGTAGTCTACTTCCAACAATCTACTGGCTCCCCCCTCCTCTCAACAATTCAGATACCTTCTTACAAGACTTAAATTCTATGGTTTATCATTATTTCCTTGCATGAACCTCTAATTCCCTTGACCCTATCTATACTTGCTTGGCAAAATCCTAACCATGGTTTAAATTAAATTTTTTTTAGCTTTTCCTTACCTGTACCATGTAGATGAACACAACAGGATAGAAATACACAATTATGCTAACTTAAACTCCTAAATTTAATATCCAAGTGTGCCCTCAGATAATCAGGCAATTATATTTTCTAGTCCATTTGCTTTTCTTGTTAATAATTTATTTATTTATTTTTAGAGAGAGCAAGGGAGGGAGAAAGAGAGGGAGAGAAACATCGATGTGTGGCCACTTCTTGAGCACCCCCTACTGGGGACCTGGACCACAATCCAGGCATGTGCCCTGACTGGGAATTGAACTGGTGACCCTTTGATTCTCAGTCCAGTCCACTGAGCCACACCAGCCAGGGCTTTAGTTCATTTGCTTTCACACTCTTCTACTTCATATTTTCTGTCTTCTCTAATATCCAATATTTCCTTCTAATCACCCCTCTTAGTTAATTTTTAAACTTAAAGTCACTTCCAAACTTTACTGAATAAAATAAAAGCTATCAAAAGAGGAACTCCACAAGCTCTCATTCCCACAGATGCCTATTTACTGTCACTTGTACCGTGTACTCTGCCTCCTTTCTTAATACAGGTGAACTCTCTGTACTGTCACCTAAGGTCCCCTCCCATTTGTGTACTGGATTCCATCCAACAACATTAAGCCAATAATTTCTTCATCTCTACCCTTATCATCAAGGTTTCTCTCCTTTGGATTATTCCCAACAGTATAAACACATCCTGTTATTTGTTCTTACTTTTCAAAAAATGTAATAATTATAATAAAACAAAAGATTTTATGGTATCTGAATTATATCTCAATAAAGCTCTTATTTTTAAAAACCGTTGAACTCACTGCCCTTTCAGATCTCTTCCCATTTCTCTGCTCCCCTTAATGGTGAAACTTTACAAAAGACTTACTTGTGCTCACTGGTTCTACTTCCTGACTTCTCATTAGCTCATGAACTAATTCAACTCTTGTTCAGTTTTCACTCCATCACTACATTACACAAAATGTGTTCCTGTCAAGACACTGGTGATCTCCTTTTGTGAATCCAATGGTCAGTTTTCAGTCTTTTTGTTGACCTCTTAACAACATTTAATACATAGTTGATCCATTCTTCTTTCTTGGTACACTTTGATTTCTGCAAATTCCAGGGTGTTTTCCTATTTCATTGGCTGCTTCCTCTTATTCTCCTCTTGCTGAACTTCTTTCATTTTATCTCCATTCCTTTTCATAAATAATTTTTAGTTTTTCAATTATAGCTGATGTATAATGTCAGATTAGTTTCAGGTGTACAACCCAGTAATTAGACATTTATATAAATTGTGAAGTGTTCCCCCATGTATTTGCTCCCTGATTTAGACAAATTTATTGGAGTCTAATGCCTCTTTCTTCCTCAAACCACTCCTAGGACTTCACTGCAGATTATTCTTTTTTTACCTTCTAAGGTTTCAAAGTATCCATAATTGACAACATTATAACAGAAAAGTATTTTCCAAGGAATTGAAACTCTAAACTCAGCAAATGTTAAATATGGTTCTTAAAAGAAAAATTATTTTACTAGGAGGCAGACTCATTTTTTTCTTCCGGAACTTCTCACTGTGTATCTGGTTTTTACAAGCGATTTAAGTACTGTGACTCTTTGGTAATAGTATAACAACTGTATAAAATCATCTAATAATATGAAAATAGTTTAAAAGCATATTCATCAAAAAAAATACTGAAATGTTTCCTTCTTGATTTAAAAGGATGTGGCTTAAGTGTGGGTACACTTAATGATACACTGTCAGAGGAAAGGTCAACAGTCAAAAGAACAATAGCACAAGTATGGACAAGATAGTTTGTTTTTTCAATAACAGTTGTACCAGAAGGAAATACAGAAAATGTTAAACAGTATCTATTTGGAAACAGTATCTATTTGGATTCCGGAACAAGAAGTTCCCTACTTTCTCATATGTTATGATCTGAAATTACACTAGAAAACTGAGTGTCTGAAAATTAGGAGCATTTTATATAAGAAGTTTCATACCAAGAGAAATAAGAATATAATTACATTTTAATAAATAATATTTAAATGGGTATAAGTATTTAAACAAATAATATTTAAAATTAGATATATTCAAATAAGTAATTTTATATGATAAATAACCACTCTCAATTTAACTTCTCAAAAAATTTTAGAGTAGTATTTCGTAGGCAGAAGAAACTGGTAATGATAAAACAGTCTTACAGATAGTAATTTTATAAGAGAGTAAACAAGAAATTTTGTCAAGGTTTTGAGCATGATATTCTAGTTGCGTTGATACTTACAGCTATAGTGTCAACTTACCTGAGTAAAATTTTGAGAGGAATTTGAACACTGGCTTTCTTTTGATAGAGAAGTCTGTGGTGAACCATATTCTTGGCAATAGTTTTACGTCTGTGTCTTCTGTCTACATTTGTATCATTGAAAGGTTTTTTGTGCTCAATATAAAGCTATATTTTAAATATCATTCCATCTGTCATTTGTCCTGCACAATTACCTCCACAGTTACTATGTCAATTCCTTCTTTCCAGCTTTATTCTCCTACTTCCTAACATCTATTGCTATCTTCCTATTTCCCCTGCTCCTTCTTAGTTAGAGATACTCTTGTACCCACTTCAGTCATCCTTCTACTCTATAAACTGTTCTCTAAATAGTCACCACATGTGGCCTCATCACCACATTCATTTGCTATATTCAGCCAACATAGATCCTTGTTTAATGGTCTTTCCCATTGATTCCACTGATCATGACCTTCTTTAAATTTTCTCAACCTGTCCCTTCTATCTCTTATTAATATGGACATTTTCCAGATTCTTTTTTTCCAATATACCCTCTGCATTGCCCATATTACACTCTCCCTCATTTAAAATAGTAGTGTTATGGAATGAACTGTGTCCTCTCAAAGATTTATATTTTGAAGTCTTAGCCCCCAATACCTCAAAATCTAACCATATTTAGGGACAGGGTTTTTAAAGGGATATTAAATTAAAACATGGTTAAACTCTAATTCAACATCATTTGTGTTCTTATAAGAAAAGGAGATACAAACACAGGGAAGACAATGTAAAGATTCAGGCAGAAGATGGCCACCTGCAGGCCAAGGAGAGAGGCCTGGAGCAGCTGCTTCCCCAACAGCCCTCCAAAGGAACCAACCCTGCCGACACCTTGATCTTACATATCTAGCCTCCAAAACTGTGAGAAGATAGATCAAGGTGTCAGCAGATTGCTGTAGCACCCCTCTATACACTAATACAGGTGACCTCCCAACAGATGGCTTAGAAGTCTTTCTGTGACCCCACAATTTCTTCTGAGTCTGGATCAGCTTCCACAGTTGCCTACTGAACATTTCCATCTGTATGTTTTACAAAAAAGCTTAAATAAACATGTCAAAAGAAAAATCTTTATTGAGATATGCTTCACTTCCTCGCTCAACCAAAAGAAGGATAACAACTAACTTAAAAATACAACACAACCAGAACTGGCAGAAAATTGAACTGTATGGAAATCCAAAAGGAGTTAAAAAAGAAGCATTCATCCAGACTGGCAGGAAAGGCAGAGACAGAAAGCCGAGGCACAGAGGACAGGCAGCAAGGTAGTGTCAGGCCTGGCAATCGAGGTGGTGGCTGGCGGACCAGGAGGTCCCACATTCACATGCAGATAAGCTAGGAGGAACAACTAGGGAGCAAGACAGATCACACAACCCAGGGTTCCAGAGTAGGGAAAAGCCTCAAAACCACTGGTTGTAAAAACCTGTGGGTATTGTGGTGGTGGGAGAAACTCCTCGTCTCACAGAAGAGACCTTTGGAGGGGCTCACAGGGTCCTACAACATACACAAGCCCACCCACCCAGGAATCAGCACCAGGGCAGCACCTGAAAGGGCACAATCCATTGTGGGTAGTGGAGGAAAGGGACTGAAACCGGGGTGAGAGCCAACCAAGTGGCATTGTTCCCTCTCTGACCCCTCCCCCACTGACAGCCACCACAACGCAGCGACATGGGTTGCCCCGCCCTGGTGAATACCTAAGGCTCCACCCCTTATAATGTAACAGGTGCACCAAGACAAAGAAATATGGCACAAATGAAAGAACAGATGGAAACTCCAGAAAAAGAACTAAGCAGCGAGGAGATAGCCAGCCTATCAGAGACATAGTTCAAAACACTGGTAATCAGGATGCTCACAGAAATTACTGAGTACAGTCAAAAAAATAAAGGATGAAGTGAAGTCTATACAAAGTGAAATAAAGAAAAATATACAGGGAACCAATCGTGAAGGGAAGGAAACTAGGACTCAAATCAATGATTTGGAACAGAAGGAAGAAATAAACTTTCAACCAGAACAGAATGGAGAAACAAGAAATCAAAAAAATAAGAAGAGGCTTAGGAACCTCTGGGACAACTTTAAATGTTCCAACATCTGAATCATAGAGGTTACAGAAGGAGAAGAGGAAGAGCAATAAATTGAAAATTTATTTGAAAAACTAATGAAGGAAAACTTCCCCAGTCTGGTGAAGGAAATAGACATGCAAGTCCAGAAAGTTCAGAGAGTCCCAAAGAAGTTAGACCAAAGGAGGAACACACCACAACACATCATAATTAAGTTACCCAAGATTAAAGATAAGGAGAGAATATTAAAAGCAGCAAGAAAAAAGGAAATCGTTACCTGCAGAGGAGACCACATAAAACTATCAGCTGATTTCTCAAAAAGAAAACTTGTAGGCAAGAAGAGGCTGGCACGAAGTATTCAAAGTCATGAAAGCCAACCTATATCCAAAATTACTCCATCCAACAAAGGTATCATTTAGAATGGGAGAGCAGATAAAGTACTTCCCAGATAAGGTAAAGTTAAAGGAGTTCACCATCACCAAGCCCTTATTATAGGAAATGTTAAAGGAACTTAATCTAAGAAAAAGAAGGTCAAAACTATGAATAGTGGGTGACAACAAACTCACAACTATCAACAACTGAACCAAAACGAAACAAAAAATAAAACTAAGCAACAACTAGAGCAGGAACAGAATCACAGAAATGGAGATCACATGGGGGGTTATCAGTGGGGAGGGGGCAGGAAGAGAATGGGGGATAAAAGTACAGGGAATAAGAAGTATAATTGGTAGGTACAAAATAGACAGCAGGGGGTTAAGAACAGTATAGGAAATGAGAAGCCAAAGAATTTATATTTATGACGCATAGACATGAACTAAGGAGGGGAATGCTGGAGGGAGAGGGGTTGCAGGGTAGAGGGGGATAAAGGAGATAAAAAACTGGGACAACTGTAAAAGCATAATCAATAAAGTATACTTAAAATATAAGATACTTATAATGGAAATTGTTAGAATAACTAGAATATAATAAAAAGTACAAGTTTTTCAAAAAAAGGAAAAATATTATAGAAAAAGATAAATCATCTGCACCAAACATACTATTCTTCTCTACTTCCCAGTATGTCTCAATACTCAACAATATAATCTTAAATTCTTAGAATTATTATGCATGTATGGTTTGAATTGTAATGTTAAAGCAGAATGAAGCATTATGTAGTGATATAAACTAGAAATTAATTATTTATTTCACTATCTATAAGTCGTTATACCCTATTAAACCATATGCCCTATAAATACTTGACTGGCTGAGAAAAAAAATTAAAATTAAACCTAAAGAAATAAAAAGAAATTTAAAAAATGTTTTCATGACAATTTTACTTCATTTAGTGGAAGCAAACTAGTGTGTTTTATTTTTAATGGAGATATAACATTCATGAATGAGTATATAAAACATAAGTATATACATTATGGAGTTATATAAACAGTAACCCATTTAAGCACCAACTAGGTCAAGAGAGAGATTGTTTTCCAGCCTTCCAATGCCCCACCTGCCAGTTTCTCAACTTAATTCTTTCCTTCTTTAGAGAGCTACTCTCTTGACATTTATAATCATTATTTCATTGCTTGCTTTATAGTTTTACCACCTATCTAGGCACCCTTAAACAACTGAGTTTTTAATTATATATGAACAGAAGTATTCTGTGTGCATTCTTTTTGTTTTTGCTTCTCTCACCTAAAATTATGTTTGTGAGAATCACCCACGTCTTCTTTTTTCACCTAGATGGGTCTGTATGGATGTGGCTTTTAATTTATCCTGATTTAGATCTTCAAAACTTCTTGTGTATACACAGACTGGTATCTTTCATCAACTCTAGATGTTTCTTAGCCGTCCTCCTTTCAAACATACCTCTCCCTTACATTCACTCTTCTGACACTTCCATCAGCCATATGTGAGACATTCTTGTGCCATCTACAAGGTTCTTGGCTACTCAGCTTATCTTTTCAATACATTTTTCTCTCCATGCTGCATTCTGGAAAATTTCTGTTTATTAATTCTTTGTTCACCTGTGTCTATATTTATAGTTTCCTATAAACTGAAGAACTTTTCAAGTTTGTTTTTATCTCAGATTCTGTGTTTCAGAATTCTCATATTTGGACTTTTAGCTGGTCTCCTTTTGCTCTGAGTTGATTCTGAAGCTTCTCTCTCATACTGTCTTCTTTTCTTGTAGGCTTTGTTTATTTGGACTGTACACTGCTTGTTGTCTTTAAAAACATTTGTATCATTTGAGAGCTAGGATAAATGTGTATTTATCCAGGGAACATGTAGGTTTTCTTCTTCCAGGCACCTAAACAGTATACCAGTGGAACTACTTTTATTAATAAATCTCTTATAACTTTTAAAACACATGATAAATTTGGTCTGTAAATCTATTCTGACTTCAGAGTTACAGTGCCTCCAATTTTTTTTATCCCCACCTTGCCATGCTGAGCACCAATACAGTTTTACTTTGAGTAAGGCGCTTCAGAAGTATGAGTGAGTTGGGCCTGGTTTACCTTTTTTTCTGAGAGTATACTTCTATTGAGTTACAGTTTTCTTGAGGAGTGAATCTTTTATTAAACTGCCCCCATTGGGCAAGTTCTCATTTATGTCTTCTGTCCCACGTATGCTGTAAGCCCTACGAAATTTCACTTGTTTTACTGGAATCAACAACTGTGTTCAAAGCAATTGGTTATTTACATACATATTTATTATTTTAGGAATATATTGGGATTTTAATTATCTGTCATAGATGCTGTTCAATTCCACCAAGAACTGAAGGACACATCCTCCCAGTTGCTGGGAATATTGTCAGCTTCACTTTCAGCCCTCTCCTTGAGATGCCCTTGCTGAAAGTGTTGTCATGCTCAAGGTCATTCTGCCTTCTTCAGGCTTCTCAATTCCTATGACTGACCTACGTAGGTGTAAAGGCCTGGGCCCTTCACCCCAACTTAGGGCAACTCTGAGGGCTATAGCAGCTTCAGAGTTTTCCTTGAGATTAACAGTGGCCCTTTTATGTCTGTGGCACCACTCAGCATCTCCCTTTGCTCCATCCTGCTTCCTTCCTTTCCCCCAGCAGGCGTGGATCCAGAGAGCACTGCCTAATAAACTCCCTGCAGACAAATCTGTATCTCGGAGTCAGCTTGCACAGATCCCAGCCTGTGACCTTTTTCCATCAATTTTTATCTTAATTGCATTCTGGTGAGAGAATACACTTTTATGAATTCAGCACTTTAACATTAAATAATTAAATAAATGGCTACGGGCCACTTCATGGTCAATTTTATAAATGTTCTTTGTGTGGTTAAAAAAACATATAGTAAAAATATTAGTTGCAATATCTTTATGTCCATCATATCAATGTTGTTCATTGTGTTGGTCAATCCTCGGTCCTTACTTATGGGTTCTTCTTCTGTCTAGTTCAATCTTCTATCAATTACTAAGAGAGGTATGTTACAATCTCTCAGACTGATATGTCTATTATTCTTTGTAGTTTTGCTTACTCGTGCTTTATATATTTGAGAACACATGATCATATAAATTCAAATGCATATTGTGCATATAAATGTAAAAGTTATATCTTCATGGTGAATTAAATATTCTGTCATTATAAGGTCTTCAGGAAAGGGGAGAATTCCCCACTTCTACCCATCTTTAGTTCTATGGCAGGACTAGAAATAAAATAATAAAATTGATACTAGACTAGATTAACAAGAAAAAAATTAATATGTATACACAGGATAATCATGATATGATGCTCATCATAAAATGAGACTCCAAGAAATGATCAAACCAGACACCTTTTAATTCTTTTTAGATAAGGAAACAGTAAATTTGTGAAGAATTGATAGGACAAAGAACAAATTAGTAATCACTAGAAAAGAATCTAAGAAAGGTTTGGGTATTCATTAGTAAGGAATTAAACAAATAGTATATTAGAAAAAAAGGCAGCAAGATTTAATTACACAGGCTTTTCAGCTCTCAGTTGTTTAACTCTGTCTATTAATAAGGGGGTGTCTTCCAGGTGCAGGGAGGATACGTTGTCACATGGGAGATTTATTTCTTGCATTCAAGAACACAAAGGAGGGTTAAGGTTCCCTTCTGGCACCAGCTGTCTGTCAAGTAATTTTAATTCAGAATAATCAATATGGCATTGTAGGACATTTTGGGGTGCCTTGTTTTGGGCTGGGAAAAAGTAATCCTGTTTATTTCTGGTAATGATGTTTGCCTTAAAGTCTGCTTTGCCTTATATTAATACAGCTGTCTAGGCTTCATTTTATTTATTACTTGTGCATGTGTGTTTCTGTGTATTTCTATTATTTTATTTTCAACATTTACGTATTCTTAAAATTTAGATGTATCTCATAGTATACAGATGGATTTTTAATCCTTTTTTCATTTGAAAAATGATACTTAATTGCATCATTTATTTCATTTACATTTAATGTAAGCACTGATATATTAATTTTATACTTACATTTTTTATGTCCAATTTTTTTGTTTCTATTACATTTATTTTTTTGCTTTAATCTGAATTAAAAATATTCTATTACTTTTTTTCTTATCAACTAGTTTGGACTGCATAGATTCCACTTATAAGTGGATTTTTTTCAATAAATACAGTCAGCCCTTTTTATGCAGGTTTTGTATGCACAGATGCAAAGGGCTTACTGCAGAGTCAAAAGTTATTCTTGAATGTTTTACTGCTCATGGGTTGGCATCCCTCACCTCCATGTTGTTCAAGGGTCAGCTGTATTCTGCACATATTCTTTTAGTGGTTACTCTAGAAATGACAATACATATGTATTTATCAAATGTCTTTGCCTTCTTCCTAGCTAATTCTTCCTGGCATGTGACTTGCCTGGGAATTAATTGCATAATTTAATGGGCATGATCTCATTTTATCCTCATCCTTGTAGAGGATGGAGACACTACTCTTTGCCATTTTATAGATCAGGAAACTGGTTCTTAGGCCATGTGGGCAACTTGTTCCAGTTCGCTAACCTGATTAATGCTGAGTCTCAAATTTAGGTCAAAGTATTTCTAATTCTAAACGTGGTGTTCATCTTACTGGGGTTTTTTGTTGTTGTTGTTGTTATTGTTGGTTAACATTTTCCTTTTTTTACTCTTTTTTTAAAGTGACTCTTAAGGTAAGTTTTAATAATTGAATAATAATGGCAGCATTGATGAAATAAATGCAGAACCTCCAAAAGTGACTTTATTAAAGAGTATTTTTCATTTGAATGTACAAGGTATTTTTAGATTTACGTTTAGGCCTACTTTGTTTATCCTGAGTTGCAATTTCTCATCAAAGAATATCCCATCCATATCCCAAATCATATTAAGAAATTTATGCTCTTTCTAAAAACAGTTACTTAAAAAGAAATAACAATGTCATAATCGATCTGTCTTTAGCAAAGATATTCTGATTCAATCTTTTGACAAAGATGTATGTATCTGGTGATGGGCAGCAGAAATCTAGCTAAGTATCTTAGGAACAGAAAATCTTCTTTTGCCTGCATGTCCTACCTGTAGTTGTCTAATTCTCGGACATATGCCTCATCTGCACTGTACCGTGTATAATATAACAAGAAAACAAAACACTGACATTAGAGAATCAGTTTGCAAAACATTTCCTCCACAGAGATTCCACTATGGTAAATTATCTTTCCACTGGAGATACTAGATGCACCTTCTCTAGGAATGGGATGTGGTCACAAATTCCAATATTTGATATTTTAAATAAGCTCATACCCCCAATGTAAGTGCGTATGTGGTTCCTCTGCCTCAAATGCTTAACTCTTCTCTGAATGGCTCTACTGAAATACTAGTGGATATGCGTGCATGCGTGCATGCGTGCGTGCGTGCGTGTGTGTGTGTGTGTGATCCTCCCAGATTTTCTACTCTGGCCAAGTTGATGCATTTTCTACTTTCTGTAATACTTCTGACACACTATTTATTGCACTGGTTTGTATTTTCACAAATAAATGAGGATAATAATACCATCTCCTGGGTGTTCAGAGGAGTCAATGTGGTGAAGCTCAGGACAGAATGATACACAGAAGGTACTCCATGTTAGTCGTCCAACACCCTGGTTGCCATGGGACAGCAGATTCTCATGGAGGCCAATCAGCAGCCCCCACGACCAGATGCTAACACTCCTTCTATCTCCTTAGTCTTTGTCTTAGGCTGAGACCCCCCCAGCGCAATGGGAGGACGGCAGAGAACGGGGAGCATTCACACTGTGCTCAGATGGCAGGCCTTTGGGTCTGGCGTTTCCCTGCTTCCTGCTTGAAAGCCAAGATACTAGGAACACTCTGAATGCCTTTAGGAGTCAGAAAAAGTCAAGTGTTTATATACTTATAAGCAGAAAGATTCTGAACTTTTTTTGGAAACAATGGCACCCAGACTGGGAAACTAACTAGCATGGAGAATGAGAATTTCAGTTTCTCCTGAGATATTATGGTTTAAGATTTTATTCTACTGCTGATAAGTCTCCATGAAAAGAGTTCCATTTTCCAGATTATGTGTTAAACTGTCTTCAGTGATCAATTACATAAAGCCAAAAAGTCCCAAGGGTTTCCGACTTTATCTCTTCTCGGTATCAGAACATTCGTATGTTCACAATCTTTTCTATTGCTTCTGCTGTATTTCATCAATATCTGTCTTACTGTGTTGATAAAAAATAAGTTGCATCTTAGTTCGAATGTTTCACATGTAATCAGTAGCGCTGGCCAGACATTGATCAAGAAGGGCCCTCCTTTTTTTTAAATGCAAAACTTCCTTGTAAGCACATTTTCTGTTAAATGTTTATACTTGTGTTTTAATAATGATTAATAGCTTATTTTAAGGCTATAATCAGGATAATTTTTAAATTACTGTACCTATTTTCTTATAAATAGGTTGTTATAGAGTCTTATTTTTTGTTTCAGTATTTAAGAATAAACAATTATTTTTAGGAAATACTTTATGAGAACTTAAAATAGAATATGTCATACCCATCATGTTTTATTCTGGGTTCCTGAAAACTAGTTGTATTATAAAAAATTGAATAAATCCTCCAAAGAAAACCTTAGTTAACACTTTCTAAGCAGGGGTGTCCAACCTGCAGGCCCCAGGCCACATGCAGCCCAGGACGGCTGTGCATGGTACCCGACACAAAATCATAAATTTACTTAAAATGTTATGAGATTTTTTTGTGATTATGTGTCGCAAGGTGTTTAATGCGTGGCCCAAGACAACTCTTCTCCCAGTGTGACGCAGGATGCCAAGAGCTGGACAGCCCTGTTAGTGTAATGCCCCCCACGCAGGTGACTACGAAGTTCCATAGCAGATGGGTTACAGACCTATATGTGAAAAATAAAACATTATCATAAATTCACAAACATGCTTTAAAGAATGTTTATTATTCTATTTAAATACAATGTTCATTTACATATTTCTCCATAATTGTCTGGTAAAAAAATTGCATATAAATACAAAGTTACAATGAGAAATTATCATAGGAACAAACAGTTCCATCATTTGTGACTTTTTAAAACTATGTAACAAGTTAAAACATAGGTCTCTTTAAAAATCTCTCAGGGTTAAGAATTTGATTACCTTTAACTGGGTAAAAGAAGCACAAATTGGTAATTACAATAGAGTCACAGGGAAGTAAGTAAATCATAGGAAATATAGTCAATAATATCACAACTATGGATGGTGCCAGTTCAGGTACTAGAAATATCAGGGGTAATACTTTGTAAAGCATACTACTGTCTAACCACTAAGCTGTACACTTGAAACTAATACAAAATAAAATATAAAGAAAATAATTTAATTACTCTTAATATAAACAAATCTTAATTCTTTATATAGTAAAATACTAATAATCCAATCATAGGGAATGTTTGAAATAATAAATATTGGCCAGGCCCAGTGGAATTACCTTAAAGCAGAAATGACAAATTATTACCTAGATATTTGCCCCTGATACTCTTACCACAGGAAGATATTTAAACAATTTAGATATAATCAGAAGACTAGGTTAGAAAGTACCCATCATAGCTAAAGCTCCTTTCTTCTTCAGTGAACTAAAGAGTGTTTTGGCCCCATGGTCAGGGTGGAAATTGTAGAATTCTACAATTCAGAAAATACAGTTCCTACCTGAATGATGTAGGATTTGCAAGGTTGAAAATTTAGAAAAAGGATGAGTAGAAACATTAGAGCACAGAAGATTAGAAACAGGAACAAGTAGCCAGTGGTCTGGCTTAGCACTGAGAATCCAAATGAAAATATGAATCTGTCACTTGAAGGACTGAACATTGCATATACAATGATTATAAAACTTCAGGGTACCCATATTCAAAGACAGAGTTGCAAAACAAGAAAAGACACAGTGGCTGTGTCTTTCCTGGATAGGAAGACTTTGACAATATGTGATGTTTTCTCATCAGCACATTTCATGGTTTCATGGCATTTTCTTTTAAGCAGAGAAAGGTGGTGAGGCGCATTGTTTCCATCAGCGACACATTGGACACCCGTCACAACAGAGGGTTTTATTAGCATAGATTCATTGACTATTTACAAGCATTTTGATAACTGCACTTAAAAGCAATCTAAGAAGGAATATATTCTATGGGAAACTGTCCTAATATTTTAATCTACTTTGCAGAAAATCTGGAAAGTAATCAAGCAATAGACTTGTTTTCAACACAGATTGTAAAATGAAGTTTACCTTCAATACGGATAACAAGACAAAAATTTATACACTTTGTAAATTTTAGTATGAGTACTGAAATCAAATACTTTTTAGACTTCCTTTCATTACTTAAGCCACAAAATTAATTGGGACATATAGGAAATATAATGTTACATTTTAAATAGTTCTTTAAAATATACTCTCAATGGTAACTATTTATACAATATTTATATTTAAAATAAAACATATAAATATTCCTTCTGTGTACACATGAGCTCTTTCATATGTACCCTTTTCATATGTAAACATTTTTTAAAGAAGTATTTTCTAGAGAAGAAAATGATTTTCCCAACCAAAGACAAAGATTTGTGATATCCCTCTTAGTCAACAGATATTCTTCTCATTTTTTCAGCCAATTCTTTTCTCACTTCAATATGTTTTTCTAAATTTTGCACTTCATGTGGAAGATTGATGTCCCAAATAGATAAGAAAGATTGTAATTCTAGAAAAATAAAAAAATAAAATCACATCTCAAAGATCTGTCATAAGATAGTTTCATTTTATTTTAATTTTATGAATTTATATTTAGTTACCTTGGACAAATATGTAAATATAAATATACAACAAATAATGTAGTAAATTATTGCCATTT
Source organism: Pteronotus mesoamericanus (assembly GCF_021234165.1). Taxonomy (NCBI): domain Eukaryota; kingdom Metazoa; phylum Chordata; class Mammalia; order Chiroptera; family Mormoopidae; genus Pteronotus; species Pteronotus mesoamericanus. The sequence goes on from NW_026555310.1 coordinate 12,095,486, forward strand.
ATAAGAAATTACATTTAGAAAATGTTTTTTAAAAAGTATAAAACATACTACTAAGTTTCAGAAGAGTATGAACCTTTAATAACCTAACATTTCACTTTCTGAAAGAAATAAAGCTTTTTCAAACACTGTTCAAAATCAGGCATTATATGGATAGATAAGATGCAAGAAAAAAATATCCACATTTAGGTTAAATTTGAGCTAGTTCTTATTTTATAATGATTGTTATTTCTACTTTGTCAGAAGGAAATACTTAACACTCGTAAATCAACAGAACTTAATTTTGAGGATTTATGTCTATATTATCTGCACTATAAAGAAGATACCAACTAAAGTGTATAAAGTTTTATAGAACATGTAATATTTACTATAAATGTAAAAAACACATAATATGTTATAATCATCCATATCATTGCATTACGTTCGGGATATAGTATCTTAGTGAACATTACCTTTTTGTTGCATACCTTCAGTACTTTTCTGGCTATACCCCAAAACCAACATGGCATTTTTAAGGCTTCCTTTACAAAAAAAAAAAAAAAGTTCTGTTAAAACAACTTGGTAAGTTGAACTTAAAAAAATACAGTTCACATCTGGAACACAAAAACCTTGGAATTTAATTCACATTTTACATTTTCAGAGTCACCTAATTATAATGTACAAAAACTCTCCAAGAGGACCAGAAATTTTTTAAAGTTAGAAAATTTGTGATCTACTCTTTGCTAGGATTCTTATTAATTATGCAAATCTGAGAAAATAGCTTAACCTTCTGCTAAATGGGTCTAATATTTATATATTACCCCTGCACCCAAAGTTCTGATATTATATGAGATGATGTGGGTGAAAGCACTTCGAATATTATAAGGCACTGGTCAAATGAGAAGCATCTGGATGGATAAACTGATACTCTGTCACAAAAACATACTTCCTTCTCAAGTCATTCTTATTCAACAGATATTCATCAAAAGTTCTCTATATACTAAGCCTAGGGTAGATCTTGGGAATGAAAGGGTGAACAAATACATGCAAATTTAATCCACTTGGACTTTATGTTCTTATGAGATTGGTTACTAATGAGTAACTAAGTTAGCGAAGAGGGAGATAAACAGCACATGCAAACCCTTGAGGCAGGATGAAGCATGGTATTTAAGAGGGACTGAACATGATGCTAGACCAGAAGGAGCTGGGAGTAATGTGGCAAATGATGGAGACTAGAGAGGTGGGTGAAGCTGGATCATGTTCCATCTTGTAAGTTATGCTTAAATTTATCTTTATTTAAAAAAATCAATTATACCTATTAAATCTTACTATGATGTCAGTAATGAACAACCTCATGGTTCCCAAAGTACATACAAATTAAAGAATATAACAACCTTGGTAGAATAAGAATAGAGAGACAACTGACTACAGACCACCTACTGTGCTTATGTACACATATACCCTGATAGTTACCAGTCACTACAAGCACCTAATTCTCACTCCTTCTGGACAATTCTGATATCCATGCATGGAAAATAGGGGAGGGTAAGGCAAAACACTTGTCCCTCCTTAATATATTCTTGTAAGTTACTATTTTCCTCAGCCTATCCAACATTTTATTAATTATTTGTTAAAACTACATAAATTCTACTTTTGTCAAACTTAACCCCATAATGTTAATTCTGTGGTCAACTTTGTACATATACTAATACAATTATTTTAAAGGTTTTATTTATTTATTTTTAGACAGAGAGGAAGAAAGGGAGAAAGAGAGAGAGAGAAACATCAATGCATAATTGCCTCTCGCACGTCCCCTGTTGGAGACCTGGCCCACAACCCAGGTGTGTGCCCTGACTTGGACTCGAACTGGAGACCTTTGGTTCGCAGCCCAGTGCTCAACCCGCTAAGCCACACCAGCCAGGGCAAATACTATTATTTTAAGCCAAATAATTAATCCAAAGTAGACCATGAAATGTGATTATCTGTATAGAAAAATATATTTCATGTATCATCATAATTTCATCATATTTAGACAGATAAGAGCAAGGAAATTCGATAAAAGCTTGAATAAAACATCACAATTTGTCAATATTTGTGGATTGAGGAGTTCAGCATGTCTTATTACAACGATATAAATTTGTTTATATTAAAAACCAAATAGAATTCTTTAACAAGGGTGGGAAGCTTAAACTATATTCAAAATAAAAATTTGCTTTAATTTCTTTAGTCTAAAAGTAAAAAATACTCAACATTATATGTTTTCAATTTTGACTTTAGATACAAAGAAAAAAGAGAAATAAAACCCAAATTTGTGTGATCTTGCAATAGTCTACTTCTCTTACGGGACAGACAGCACTACTCTCCCCGCTTTTTTTAATGACCCTATTCAAAATTTATCCCAGTCCTATACTTCATTATGTGAACTTCTAAGACATTTCAAATGGCTTTGGAAAGAGAACAGAAAACTTAAATTAAAAATCATATTTACATATTTTATAGTCTTAGAGAACAAGAAAAATGTAAAGGAAAGAAACTTGCCTAACTGTGCTGTCATCATGACTCTAACCGAATCATAAAAGTTGTGAATTATACGTATAAGTCGACGAGTTGAAAGATCAAGGAGTAACACAGAGCCTCCTCCAGTTCCGATCCAGAGAGCAGTGTTCTTCTGGAGGCAGAGAGTTTTCACTCTCCCAGAATAATACATATTGTGTTTCGATTCTTTGTTTACTTTGACCATCTCCTCCCTAAAGCCATAAAGAAAGTATGCATTAATAATTTTTTAACAATTAAGTGATAAAACAGGTAAGTTTAAATATATATGCATACACATATATAATATTTTATTTTAAATTTTTTATCCTCATCTGAGAACATGCTTATTGATTTTTTTTTTTTTTTTGGAGAGAGAGAGGGGAAGGAAGGCCAAGAGAGAGGGAGAGAAACATGGATATAAGAGAGAAACATTGATTGCTTATCTCTCATACACACCCTCACTGGGGACTGAACTACAATGTACGCATATGCCCTGACTGGGAATCAAACCCACGACCCTTTGCTTTATGGAATGATGTTCCAACCAACTGAGCCACGCCAGCCAGGGCACATACACATAATATTTAAATTATGAATATATGAAAGTAGACATTGCATATCATTTGAATTGTACAAAACTAATTTTGCTTTATACAGAATGCCAACGGGCCACATTTCTCTCCTTAAAAGTATAAATTATCAAGCATAACACAATAGCGCTTTAACTTCAAGAAATCCAAAATAGATAAAATAAATACAATAGTTAAAAACAAAATTCCAGTAAAAAAAAGAATAAATTTTCCCCAAATGAAGGAAAAACGTTAGTTTCCAAAGTTTCCCATGAAATATAAAAACTTCAAAAAAAATAAATTTGTAATAATTTATATGCAAAAATATCAATACAAACCATTAATATTTTCCCTGAGCTAATGAACAAGTCATCACAAAAATGAGGTATCTGAAATAAAAGAATTCTAATAATTTCAGAATATCAGGTAGTAAGAGTCCCTTTACCAGGCAGAACTCTCAGCACTTCTCCGCATAAATCTCCTCACTGTGCAGGAAAAAACTGTAAGAAGATTCTAGGAAAGTAAACTTTGAAGTCTCCTTTTATGTATATATCATGTAATCTAAATGTTCTCCAGAGTACAAAAATATATACAGTAAAAACAAAACAAAACAAAAAATGGCTAGCAAATAACACTGGGAATGGCCCTGTGTCTTCGCAGCAGCACACAAAGGATGTGCTTGACATCAAGTCAGAGATTTGCTCTGACGTGCTCACTGTATCAGACTAAGTCCTGGGCTTTGGGCTGCAGTTTGGTCCTCCCTCCTTAGTGCATTGATTATTGCAGTAAATGTTTTCCCCATATCTTTATATTGTTTTGTGATCTTTTATCTTTAGAACACAGTATTTTTGGACTCACAGTCTAATTATAATTAGTAATATTAATACTATAACACTACTAGATATAAGGCCAGCAATGCATCCAGTATGGTCATTACTAAAAATGTATTATTTTTTTCATTACAGAATATTCTTTGTAATACCTTGGAGAAGCCATAAATATTATGTTTTTTTTTTATTTTTCCAAAATGAAATTTGCTGGATACCAAGAGATGGTGCTGAAAAGCATGACCAATTTTGTGTCTGAGGTTTTTTATTTTTCTTTTCACTTTCCATTTAGAGGTAGAAAAGAAGAAAAATAAGTCACATTTGTCCTGTCTGTGAAATTTAAAATATAAAGACAGCTCTTACAGGCATAACATAGAGAACCAATGACATTGGACCTGGAGTCACCAACAATATATTACACACTTAAATTTTAAGAGGCTAGATCTTGTGTTGTATACTTCCCGCAATAAAATAAAATTTAGGGAAAAAATGAATTTACTTTAAAAAGTGCACACAGTCAATTAGTTCACACAGTTTTTCAGTTTTCTTATCCCACACTTCCACAAACGGGCTATTTTTCTTCGCAATGTAGGCAGCTGTGTCTACCACCACTGCTATGATGTTGGAATCACTGAAAGCAGCAGAAGGAAACCTAGAGGGGAAAAAGAATGTCACTACCATTCATTTTCCTTCTATTTTTAACATGCAATGCAACCCTGTATGAGTATTTAATGCATGTAAAAGATTCACACCATTTTGAAAAAAAGAGGCTAGAGTATTGGTAATTATTTCACATTCTTCTCTAATCAAAACTGAGTATGTAACTTACTTTGGTACTTGACTTACTTTTAGTTACTTTAAATTTTTCACTTGATAATAAAAGATCATGACTAATGTTTATTTCTGTTTTAAATTTTAATTTCAATTTTATCTTATTCTTCATAGAATTTTATACTGCCCACATATGCAAAACGTCCTAATTTCCAAAAAGAAATACCATCATATCTCTCATCTTATGATGTTGCAATAAAATATTTATTGTCCAGAATACTTGGGAAATTAAGTGTCAGCTTCAGTATACCTAGAGTTATAAAACTTAAGATGTTAAAATAAATTTTAGTGGCAATGTCCTCAAATATTAAAGCAAAAGGTATCTTTGCATCCAACACAAACCAGTCAAGTTCCAAGGGAAGGGAAAAAATCCACATATTCGCCTCTTTGAAAGTAAAGGAAAATGACAAGCATTTTTAATTATCAATTTTTCAACCTAGGGCATCTGGCATTCTACATATTTTGCAAACATATTGGCTACTATAGGCCCCATTTGTATTGACAAACTGCTGCTTAGCCTTGGAGGCTTAACTTAAATATCAGCTCCTGTGAAATTCTTCCCTGACCTGTCAAAATAGACTGATCATTCCCTTTCACTGACTAGCGTAGCTATAATATTATAGATCTCATTAAATATAAAATTTTATTTATTAGTGTGTTCCTGACACTAAATTGTAAATGCAGTTGCTAAAGTACAAGGACCATGTCTTTTCTATATACCTATAATTCAGTAGAACCCTCATAAATAAGTACTTAACTTGTACATATATAAAGGAGATAGGAGGATGACTACCTATCTAGAAATTGTCTAACAAAGCGGGAAGTTTGTTCACTGTATGGACAGAAGGGTGGATGGAATGGATGAAGACTGAACTAACAGAAGGGATGAATAACTAGAAAAAGTAACAATGGTTAAAACTGCAATTCAATTAGATAGGTAACATGAAAATAGCACAGGGTAAAACAATCTTCAGTATATCCTAAGGTAGGAAGATTTTTTTTCCTCCATCTTTCCTGATCTGGCAAGGGACATGAATATGTGATGTATTGCCAGAGAACCACTACATTTTAGGTAGTTCCTTCCTGGTTTTTGCCTATACTTAAAGAAAATAGTCTAAACTAGTACAAATATTGCCTAGAGTTTTAGACTTTATAAAACATTTCTGTGTTATCTCATTTTATCCTCAATAAAACAATCTTAATTATAAATTTCAATGTTTGTAATTACAGAAAGTTTACAAATGCTAAATAACCTGTGCAAGGCCACATGACTTAGAAGTGGGAATTATAGAACAAGAATAAGTCCATCCAAATATTTGCCACATGCTAGGAGAGAAATCTGTGAAGAAGACAGAAAATAAAAATTTTCATCTCTAAGCACCTGTAATATGTAGCCATGCATCTGAAACCCAACTACACTTTAGAATCACCTGAGAAGTTGGGGGGAAAAAAGTGAAGCCTGGGCCCCATCTCAGGCTCAATTCATGTGACATAATTGGTTTGAGGTGAATTTTAGGCATGAGATCATTTTCAGCTACCTAGCTGTTTCTAAAGTGCAGCCAATGAGAGAGCGAGTAGGTCTAACATTAAGAAAGCAATCTGGAAAATACATTTCTGAAAATGTGTGATGGCTATTGTGAAGGGAAATAATAGACGCAATGGAAGGGCAAATCCAAGGCACCTACTCTGTGTAAATGGGATCGAGACAGCCACTCAGAGAAAGTGACAATTGGACCAAAACAGGCAGGAGACGTAATACTCACCCAGACAAAGAGAAAACTTTATGCAAAGACTGGAAGTAAAAGGGAGGAGGCTGTCTTCAAGCACTGAGACAAAATCAGTTTAGCTAAAGCACACTGGGCAAGGAGGCTTCAAAATGTAAATCCAGAGATGTAAGCAAGGAGTAAATCACAAAAGGCCTGGTAGACCATTTTAAGGAATTTAAACTCCACTCAAAGGACAATGGGATGCCACTGAAGGATTCTGAGCAGGAGAGTGTCATCAGATTGATTTGTGTTCTTTTTTTAAATGTTTTACCTCTCTTTTTTTAAAGATTTTATTTATTTATTTTTAGAGAGGGGAAGGTAGGGAGAAAGAGAAGGAGAGAAACATCAATATATGTTTACATCTTGCGTGCCCTCTGCTGGAGACCTGGCCTGCAACCCAGGTATATGCCTTACACTGGGAATTGAACTAGCTAGCGGCCCTTCGGTTCACAGACTGGTGCTCAATCCGAGCCACACCAGTTAGGACTGATTTACGTTTTAAAAGTGTCCCCCGCTGTGCAATGTTGAGAAGTGGTTAGAAAGATGCTGTTGTTAACATGCAATCAGTGGTAGCTACCAGCCAGCCCATGGTAGCACCAGTTGCAACAGTGAGAAGCACAAGGATCTGAGTGTCATTTAGGTGACTCTAATGGCTAAAGAGACTAAAGGACAAAGGGGTGAAAGGTAACTCCCAAGTTTCCATCTTGGGCAACTAGATGGATATTGAGAAACTAGGATATTCTCTGAGGTAAGGATTTGTAACTCAAGGTTAATCATAATAATTAGCTAACACTGATAGAGAGCTTACCAAGTATTGGGCATTATATTAAGCTTTTTATATTAATTTTCCTGTTTAGTCTTTCAAACATGCCTTTGACATAACATATATTAGAGTCCTCAGGTAAGAGAGGACTGGAGATTTGAGAAGTTCTTGCCCAAGTTCACATAACCAATATATGACAAAGCCCATATGTGATCTATGAGGTATGCTCTTACCTACCACCCTCTACTGCTTCTCACTGAGAAATGGAATAAATAAGAACCAACTGCAATGATTTGGTTAAACTACAACTTTTAAATTGAAACAATTTGGGACAGAGTTTACATTTTATTTTATTCTTGCTTGATACTGGTGACTAACTTTGCTACAGAAGGGACATCTGTGTAACTATCAAATCTAGAGAGGACTTTATTCCTGAGTGGCTATGATTCCTACCATCAATACTTAACGGACATTATCCAAAGTACATATGTAAATCCACAAATAAAAATATTTTCTTTCAAATTCCACATTTGATTTGATACAGAGCTAATAAAATTGTTAAAAATTTAGATTGATACAACTAAGATCACCATAGATTTTAATATTTTATCCCAACTATGATTAGGCTGAGTGATTTTTTAATGCCCCTCTACTCTCTGAAGTTTCCTGTTTTCCAAAATAAATGTTTAATTTTATCATAGAAAAATAAATTAGGTATCTTAAATGATTTTCACAATGCTGGGATTATGAACAGCATTATTGACACGATTATAAAGAATAAACACAAAGAAAATGGTAAAGTAATTGCACACACAGGAATAACTTACAGCTGACTTGTCCTGGTCTCAATGAGTTTCTGAATGGTGAAATCATCAGAAAGCGAGAAAAGTTTTGTGCCACATCCTCCCCACGTAATGTTTTTTTCACTTGAATTCACTGATTCACTCAGACACATGAGTGGAGTGCTAATATTTCCTATATGGAGTGTCTTCAAAGGAGCAGCTCCTTTACACTTTGCCAAAAAGAGAAAACATATTCAGTTAGAATATCTGCAAAATGAAACACTGTGAAATTTAAGCTTTCTAAAAACCACTTTCCCATCATATATAGGTAGAGGTATTAAAATAAAAATTCCAGATACATTTTTTTCCTAAGGATATATGAAAAAAAGGATTCAATTCAAGCAGTGCTGAAAATATTATCCTATAACCAATCTCTTCACATCTCCATGCAAATATTGCTCAGGAAATAATCTATGTATTTTAGTCTACTTCTCTGTCTTTCATTAGATGATAAACTTTTTGATAACAAGGAGTATCAATAGGTAGGATATTGAATGAATAGTTGGACCCACAGATGAATATGGAGGGAGGAATAATGCTTTAGTAATAAAGGAGAATCTAGAGAACAAAGTTAAACGATATCTTCAAAGCTAAAGAAAAATTTGGTGGCAAACCAGATTTAAAACTTGTTTCTTTTGTTTTTTCACAATACGTTTATAAGTAATTATTGACTTTGTTTATATAAAAATAGGATTACTTATATATTCTTAACATTATAAATCAGATCTCCTCTGTCATTTTATCCTTAGTTAATTCATACAAAACATACACTCAATCAGCAAGTATTTTTAGAGGATATATAGTATACAAGACTTTATGAAGCAATAAAAAGATAAAAAGCAGAATTTATGATCCTTGCTTTCAGGATGTTTATAACCACTTGGAAGGGTCTGGGGAAGAACTTAAATTTTGATGTAGAATGCATTCAACATTTACCTTAACAGCTTTATCTTCAAAAATTGCTAAGTTGCCATCAGCAGTTCCCACCAAAAGAAAATTTTTTTGCTTGCTAAAACGAAAAATGTCAACATTGTAACAAAAAATAATGCTCATCTTGACCAAGGTGGACTTAACATCTCAACCTGACTAAATCTTTAGACAGGTTTCTTCTTCACTAAAGGCCTGTGATTGCTTTCTTATACCATTTACTTTAGGAAACTTAACAATTGTAAGTAGATTCTTTTTCAGCCAGTTTTGTAGACCAACTACATCTTTCTCAAGAATCTGAGAGCCCTCCCTCAGAAATGTAATCAAGAAAGTATGCCCCATCTCCTCGTCTCTGTGAGAGTAGGAGCATAAGGTCCACGAGCACTGGTTTGCACACACAGATGGTCTAACCACAGTGACAACTTCCCCGACCCCTTAAGTCTCCCAGTACTTTTCCACAACTCATTCCAGTGCTTAAATATTATCTTGTCTTTATTTCAGCAGAGTTGAGTCAATTCTTTCTCCCCTATTGCAATAGTCTTGAATAAAGTCATCTTTGCCTATTTAACTCCCTCTGATGAAATTTTTCTTTGACAATATGTAAACAACTTCAACTTCAAAATTTCAAGTGCGGTTTAAATTTCAACTGCCAGAAATTTGTTTTTCTAATATTTCTTTTTCCAGTACTGACTTAACCCAGAGGACTTTTAGGGGTGCAATCATCTTAATGGCTCTTGGAAATCATCCTGCCCCAAATATAACAACCAATTGTTAACTAACACCTGAAAATCTGCCACTGAGACCATTACCTTTGAGATAAAATCCATACAACTGATAATGATTACATGTTTTCATCTATTAAAAAAATATTAATCCACTTATTGGACTTTTTTTCCAATTTGGTAGTTAGTTAACTGATAATGTTTTAGACTGGCACACAATAAGCTATTGGTACCTATGTATTTAAAGAAAGAATGCATGAGAAGTCATCTTTGAAGAGGTCCTGCAAAAGTAAGTAGATGTAAGGAGGGGTAAAGAAATAGAACCACAGCTGAGGTGCAAGGCTGCTGGGCCTAAAGAAGTGCCAGAGTATTTTATAAATGCCCTAGTTTGATATTTATGCAGAAAAATAAATATCTTTGTGGCTTCTCACAGTTCCCTTTAAAATGAAAACATCTTAAAAATGAGCAATTACAGCTGATGCTACCATTATTTGCACACAATTAAGTCATCTAAGAGGTATGTAATTTACTCTAATGGTCAAATTCACTTCTGTACCTTAGCTTGGAAAGGGAATTGCAATACAAGCAAGTAACGGAATCAGTCATGCTTTCGAGGGTATGCCTCTTATTTCCATCTTCAGTATTGATGACGAGCAGCACGCCTGACTGTGTCCCAGACACAATCCAGCTTTCCTTTTCAACAGGCAAATGCACCAAGGCGAGGCACAGTATTCTACTATCAGTAACTTCCTGTAAAGAAAAGAAAGCACACCTGAAATAAAATGTTTCTAACTGAAGTGACTAGACTGATATAAAATAAAATATTCTCTTATCCACATACTTAACACTTGTATCGCTTTTGGTTTCAAAAAATACAAACTTTATTTAATTTTCAATAATAAATTAGTTAACTGACAATTCTTTTGCCTATCTAGAATGCTTCTGAAACTAAAATTAAAAGGTAAAAAATCCAGCACCCATTTATGATTTAAAAAAAAAACAACAACTTGCAGCAAAGTGAGAATGGAAGGAACATATCTCAAAGCCAAAAAGGCCACACTTGACACACCTGCAGCCAACACCGTACTCAATGGTAAAACTACAAGTGTTTCCCTGAAGGTTGGGAACAGACAGGGATGTCTGCTTTTGCCACTCTATTCAACATAGGACTGAAAGTCCTAACCACAGCAATCAGACAAGAATAATAAATAAAAAGTATTCAAATTGAAAAGAAAGAAGTAAAAGTGTCATTATTTGCAGATGACATGATGTTATATAGAGAGAACCCTAAATATTCCACCAAAAAACTACTAGATCTGAAAAATGAATTCAGTAAAGTAGCAGGATACAAAATAAATGTTCATAAATCAGTTGCATTACTATACACAAATAATGAACTATCATAAAAGGAAACTAAGAAAACAATCCCATTTACAATTGCATGATAAAAAAAAAAAAACCTTGGAATAAATGTAGCCAAGGATGTAAGAGACCTGTACTCAGAAAATTATAAGACACTGAAGAAGGAAATTGAAGAAGACACAAATAAGTAGTAGCATAGGAAAAATTAACATCATTGAAACGTCCATACTACCCAAAATAATCTATAGATTCAACACAATTCCTATCAAGATACCAACAGTGTATTTCACAGAACAAGAGCAAACCTTCTGAAAATTTATATGGAACCACAAAAGACTACGAAGAGCCATAGCAATCTTGAAAAAGAGGAACAAAGCGAGAAGAATCATGCTACCTGATACTATGCTACAAGGCCACAATAATCAAAACAGTACAGTATTGGCATAAAACCTGGCATATAGATTAGTGGAACAGCATAGAGAGCCCAGAAATAAAACCACATCTTTATGGGCAATTAATATTTGACAAAGAAGGCAAAAACATACAGTAGGGCAAAGATAAGTGGATCTATTCAGTAAGTGGTATTGAGAAAATCGGACAGATAGGTGCAAAAAAATGATACTAGACTACCTTCTTAAACCATACACAAGAATAAACTCAAAATGGATTAAAGACTTAAATATAAGACTCGAAACAATAAAAATCCCACAACAAAACATAGGCAGTAAAACCTCAGACATTTCTCATAGCAACGTTTTTTCTGATACATCTCCTAAGGCAAGGGAAACAAGAAAAAGTCAACAAATGGGACTACATCAAACTAAAAGGTTTTGCGCGGCAAAGAAAACCATCAACAAAATGAAAAGAAACCCACTGAATGAGAGAGTATATTTGGCAATGGTACATCTAATAAGGTGTTAATATCCAAAATTCATAAAGAACTTACACAACTCAACACCAAAATTTAAAAATGGGCACAAGGCCTGAATAGACATTTCTCCAAAGAGGACATGCCAATAGCCAATAGACATGAAAAGATGCTCAATGTCACTAAGCATCAAAGAGATGCAAATTAAAACCACAATGAGGTATCACCTCATACCTGTCAGAATGGCATCATCAATAAATCAACAAACAACATGGGCTGGCAGGGATGTGGAGATTAGGGAACCTTCATGCACTGTTGATGGGAATGCAGATTGGTGCAACCACTCTGGAAAGCAGAATGGAGTTACCTGAAAAAATTAAAAATGAAACTAACTGTCTTATGACCCAGTGATTTCTACTTCTGGGAATATATCCAAAGAAACCTGAAACATTAATTTGAAAGAGTTTATGAACCCCTATGTTTATTGCAGCACCACTAAGATGCAGAAGCAGCTCAAGTGGCCATAAGTAGATGAGTGGATAAAAAGGCTGTGATATATTTACACAATGGAATACTACTCACCATAAAAAAGAAAGAAATCTTACCCTTTGCAACAACATGGATGGACCTGGAAAGCATTATGCCAACTGAAATAAGCCACTCATAGGAAGGCAAAACCATATGATTTCATTCATGTAGAATCTAATGGACAAAATTAACTAACAAACAAAATAGAGACAAATTCATAAAGAAGAGACTGACAGTTGACATGGGGTAGGGGGGTTATTGGGCTTAGGGAAGAAGGTGAAGGGATTAAGCAAAAAAAAAAAAGAATCATAGACACAGATAAGAACATGATGATTACCAGAGGGGAAGAGAGTGGAGGAAGGTAGAAGAAGTTATAGGGGGATAAATGGTGATGGAAGGAGACTTGACTTGGGGAGGTGAACACACAATACAATACACAGATGATGCATTACAGAATCGTACACCTGAAATCTATATAATTTTATTTACCAATGTTGCCGCAATACATTCAATTAAAAAATTGAAAGTTATTTATAATTATCATTTCACACTCTATCAAAGTAATATGAGAGGATTTTTCAACCTTAAGAACAATGTTTTGGCACAACATGTATTTCAAGACAACAGTCAAAATATTAGATTATTTTTAAAATCTAGAAATTTATGTTATAGTTGCCAATACAATTTACTAATCCCTCATGCAGAAGCTGTACCCAGAACTCCACTATCAGTCAGGTGCACCCCCCCCCCGCTGCTCTGAGTGTTGGCTACTAATAGCTCAGAGCCATACCCTTCACAACAGACCTGGTCTTGGCTAATGGGAGCTGGCTCACCCAGACATGGCTGGGAGGTCATACCACCCCTCTCCTTGGGCAGGTTGAAGTCAATGACCAGTTGATGTGTGGGAATGAAAGACTAGCCCCCTTGCCCAGGGAAGGGATAAATCTGGGCTGCTATTCACACTGCAGAGTTTTTCATAGATAAAGATTGAAGTTAGACTTCCTCAGAAACTATACTTTTGCTGAGTTTTCCCCCCTGCTCTTTCTGGCTTCCTGTACTTCCTAAAAAGCTTTTCTTAAATTGCTTGTATAGATTTTCTGTCTCAGTTTCTGTTTCTAGAGACCCTGGCCTAAGATACACATAGGCTACAATTTTAAAACAAAACATACACTATTTAATTTCTTAAGAATACTCTTGTTCTAATAGAAAGCCAAATTAATAATAGTCCTAAATTAGCTCTTATTTAATTTCTACCCACATAACTTTTTAACTTGTTCATGCTTTAAAATTATCTAACCACTCTTCTATACACCTGAAATTAACACAAAATAATGTTAAATGTAAACTGTAAATGAAAAATAAAATTTAAAAAATAATAATCCACAAAAAATAAGTTTTCTATAGTATCTCTAATTTAAAGAGTATTTGAATTTACCTCAGAAGTGAGTCTTTTGGTGGTTAAGTCAAGAAAGGAGAGCTGTCCTCTCTCTCTGTTCCCACAGCCCAGCCAGACACTTGCATTCTTGCTGTTATGATTTGTAGCAACCATGCATTCAACAATAAAGTTTTTGTGTATTGGTATATGTCTCATCAGACAGAGTAAATCAGCTGAATTCAACATGTCAAAAACCTGAGAAAGTTTAAAAATAACAAAATAGCACACATGAAGTTAATACTTGTCCTTTTAAAAGATCAGATTCTTGTGCAGAATGTAGAACTCAATGTTGTAGCTCTACCAAGAAAAACCTAAACTTGTTACCTAAACTGTGACCCACCCAAAGCAACAAGATTAATAATCCAAAACTACAGATAAAATTACATTAAAATAATACTTGATTTGAACTGTGCATGATATATACTTTTTTTGTATATATGCTATATTTTATAACTTGAAAAGAAAGGAAAATCTGAAAAGTGCCAATGGCAGACATTTAGCAGGTCCCTCAATTTTACACAACAGAGGCACATTACATTGAAGAGGAACATGGGCTAACAATGCAAGAGAACTTCCACCAGCTGAAGGGAAAACACAGTTTGATTTTTTTTGGAACAAAACTCACAGATCACCTCTAGATTCTGTTTTTATGTATTTCCTTCAAGTGCTAAAGAACTAGAGGGACACTGTAGAGCCTCCATAAGAAAATAGAACCAGGAAACAGGAATGAGAGTCAGGAAACAGGAAGGAGCAAGCTCCTTACTACCTCAGTACTTCATCTGACAAAGGTAATGAGTTTACCCATCTCGCTTAGTATACACATTGTATTTTAAAGATTAAATGTCAATATTTTTTAATAATGTCATGTACTAAAAACAAAATTCAAGGTTGTTATATAATATATACAAGACAGTATAACTGAAAATAAAAGGGAGAAAAAAAGTAAAACAATAATTAAGTTATGTAAATTTCATTGTGATAAAGTCTGTGTAATTAAGGCCAGTGGTAACCAAAATTTGAAAATGAGCAAGGTTATACCCAAAATGATTATGTAATGTTTGATAAAGTGAGTGTATGTATTCATCTATTTTTGAGTAGGAAATTAAAAGTTGAGCAATAATTTTTCAACAAATTATTATGCAGAATCAAGAGTCCACAACATAAACACAGCTCTTATTTTGATCTATTAAAATCTGTTTCAGTTTAAAACATAAGTTCTTTCTCCAATAATATGCTAGAAGAGGTTATTTGGAAAACCTCCCAGCTAAAAACAACTTAAAAATGTTTAAGAAGTTACTTTTTAAATCTCTTAAAAACATTTAAGATCCGACAAAGCCATAAGGAATTATGAGGCCAAAATCATAGAAAGACACAAAACAGAGAAATCTGAGGAACACTAAAGCCAAATTTGCCTTGAAGGTATTTGTCTACTGAAGGCAAAAACTGATGTGCGGTTTTGGATTCCTTGTGAGAACAGGAGAAAGAAAATTCAATCTAGGGTCTACTCAATTTAGGGAGTCTAATCAAGGTCCTGGTTCCCATACAGCTGGGACTCGAAAGGACTGCATATTAAGAGTAAGTGAAAACCAGAAATAAAGCCAACCCACACTCCCATTTTCACTGGTAAAAGTACAGTGGTCTTGGAACTTTAAAGAGGAAGAGGGCAGAAGAACCCTATTAAGTCATAATTCACAAGCATGTTGTCAAGAAGATTTGCATACCTGATTCCCATCATCTGAGTGGAAAAAAATAAACCCTCAAGCCTGGAATTGAGTTTAAAGCAATTTTGACCAAGGAAATCAGAAAAATGATGTCCATGATCTGTATGCAGAATTATAAAACTTTATTGAAAGTAACTTAAGGAGACCTAAATACAAAGATAACCCACCTTCAAGAACAGAAAGACTATCATAAGGATATAATCCTCCCCAAATTGTTTACAGACTCAATGAAATTCCAATTCCAAGCACAAAAAATGTTTCTCATAAAAGTTGACAAAGTTATTTTAAAATTTAAAAATTAAATGCACAAATAGCAAAAGCATTCCTCAAGGAAAAAATCAAGTAGGAAAAGGAGACTATTATAAAGTTGCAGGAATTAAAAGAGAATAGGTATTGGAGGAAGAAAAGATTAGTTGACCAATGGAAGAGAATGTGTATGTTGATATGCACATGAATCTCTGTAATTACAAATTACAGACTGAATGCGTAAAAAAAAATTAAACGGGAAAAAAATGAAGAAACTATTTAATTGGTGAAGCTGCAAAAATTGGTTATACTTACGGAAAAAAACAGAAATTGTTCCAGTAAAAATATCAGTCCCAGTTGGATTAAGAACTTAAATATCAAAAGTAAAATTTAAGTTTTTTGAAGAAACAATAGGTAAATATTTTTGTAACTCTGAAAAAAATAAGAATTTCTTAAAATAAGACCCCAAAGTAATAACCATAAAAATAATTGTTAATTAATGTATATTAAAAAAAAATTGCTCATCAAAATGCACCCTACAGGAAACAAAAAGATAAATCACAAATTGGGAAAAGACATTTGCAACATATATAATCAACAAAGAATTTGTATATACTACATATAGAATCTCTTTTTATTATTTCGTTTGAATGCAAATAACCCAGAAAAAATGAGCCAAAGAAAAGGCATTTCCAAGAAGAGGAAATATATATGACCAATGAACATATAAAGGATGCTCATACTTATTAGTAATTAGAAAAAATGTAAATCAATGCACATATGACTGAACTTATTTGGAAAAAAATTAAAAAGTAAAAGAACATGAACATTTAGAGAAATAGTTACTATTATATAGGTAATGAAAGTGTTAAGCTGTTAAACTTCTTCAGAAAACAAATTGGATATTCACATATCCTATGATTCTGAAATTCAGTCCCTAGTTATATACCAGAAAGCAATTCTCATACAACCTGCATTGTCTGTAACAGCAAAAAAACTGGGAACAATACCTAGACCCATGGACACAATCATGAGTAAATACATTGTTGTACACTCAAACAGTAGAATATAATAGCAGTAAAAATAATTGCTGTATTTTGTCATGTACAATGTGCTCCCATGTACAATGTGCTCCCATGTACAATGTGCACCCAAGTCTTTGTGCACATTATATACAGGATTATTATACCCATTATTACACCTATGGTATGTAATCATTATACCCATGTATAATGCACATCCTTATTTTTCCCTCAAAAATTTGGGCAAAAAAGTGTATATTATAATATATGGCAAAATACCGTAACAGCTATGTTCAACAACCTGAATGAAGCTTGCATAGTACTGTTAGGAGAACAACTGAAAAACCTCAGAAAAGTACATTGTTATCATTCCATTTTAAGTAAATTATAAACACAGGAAGCTAAACTGAGTGGCAAAATCATAAAGAAAAGAAAACCAAGGATTATCACAAAAGCCAGGAAAGTGGCTACATCTACAGGGAAAGGGGACTGCTGCCATCAGGAGGAGGCACATGGGGGCTCCCGGGGTGGTAATGATGTCCTCTTACTGTGTATCCGGGGGGCGGGCGAGCGACATCGGAGTTTGTTTTATAACTGCTCTGAATTGTGTATATATTTATTTATATTTATATGTGAAGACAATCATGTGTGCTTGTATATATGTACTTGCTCTTCTGTACAAAATATTGATAAATTTTTACTATAATCATACCTGAGCAGAAGTAGGTCTTTCTTGAGGATTTTCTTTTAAACACCTTTCAATTAACTGCTCAACCATAGGCCATGGGGAACATCCATATTCTTTAACTGGATCTAAAACATTCAAAAACATGCTAGAACATTAGAAAAATCAGAACAATTATTTTATTTCCTCTCTATGTACATAAAAGATCCAGATATTGCATAACACTGATCTCTATAATCCTACATTAATTATGACTCTATTTATCAAAAAAGCTAATTTTGCTAGCATTATCTCTACTTGAGACATTTAAAAAGATTTGAAATTTTATAGTTTAAAAAAATACACTAATACCAACTGAATAAAATAATACAAGGTCTGTCCAGAAAAAGTCCAGCCATTGTTAATATAACAAGAATGGTTTGTGTGACATCAATGTAACCTGGCAGCCAAGGAAAGTGGACTGGAATGCGTATGAGTGAACAAAGATGACTTCATTGTACTAGTTTGTGGGAGGTGGTAGATGCCGTTGAGTGAGGATGTGTACTGCGTGGCCATTGCATTCAAAATGACTGAATGGGTAGAGCAAAGAATCTGCATCAAATTTTGCATTAAGCTTGAACATTCCTCCATGGAAACTAATTGGATGATTCAGAAATCTGCAGCTATGGGCAGCAGGTGATGGGCAGCTTCATCATAACTATGCATCCACTCATGTATCACATATTGTACATAGTTTTTTGGCAAAATATTAAATCACCCAGGTGACTTAGCCCTCCCTATTGCCCAAATATGGCACCCTGAAACTTCTGACTCTTCCCCAAATTAAAATCACCTTTGAAAGAGAGGAGATTTCAGATCATCGATGAGATTCAGGAAAATACAAGGGGACAGCTGATGGTGATTGGAAGAACTGTGTGAGGTCTCAAGGTGCCTACATTGAAGGGGACTGAGGTGTCATTGTCCTATGCACAATGTTTCTTGTATCTTCTTCAACAACTGTCTCTACTTTTCATATTGCATGGCTGAATACTTTCTGGACAGATCTCAGATTTTCATTCCATACCTGCACTTCAAGTAGACTTTGAAAACACTTTTGTTCATATAATAGACTCTCATGAAAGTATTTTTTATTTGAATATTAATCCTCAGATCCCCATAGTTGGTTTGTGTATGTTTGTTTTTTGTAAGAGGTAGGTCACTCTTCTGGTTGAGGTAGAATAGAAACCTAAAACTTTCACTGGAAAGCTAACTGGTCAGTAAGGGAGAGGACCCAGATTGTGTTTAACGCTTATCCAAAGGAGAATAAATTATTTTTTGCTGGGAATCAAAAGGATATAGTTAAAGCTATATCCCTATGTGTGGTATGTATTGTACACTCAAAAATATGTCTTAAATGAAAGGAAAAGCAGAAAATATGAGAAACAACTAAATATATTTAAAAGAGTACTTTGTCCTGGGAACTGAAGTAATACTCAAAGAATGAATGACAATGTCCTAGAATTTCTTGAAAGTATAAACAACCATTCAAAATGAGATTCGAACTCATTAAATACTCACTTACTAATTCTTATAAATATTTACTACTAAACATTATTATTATAAATAATTCAATTTTTCATTCCTGCATATAAATTATTTCATTCCAAGAAAATGAAACACTCCAGGCAAATGGGCACACAGCAACTTTTTATGAGAACAGAAGTCACTAAACCTGAAGTTCTAACAGCAATATAATTTTCTGAGTATTCTTCTAAATATATACCAAATACAGCAATATTAATTTGGGATTTTAAAAAACCTTAAAACTGCTACCTTACGCATGTGATTTTTATTTATGTGTCACAGTATTTTAAAATATTCATGCACTAAACAAAAAAATTACCGTCTGTGAAATAAATTAAGCATACAGCTACAATTAAATAACTTAAAAATGAAGCTGTTGATATATTTAAAAAATCTATTGTAGATAAATAAAACTTACCTGGTAATTTTCCTTGTATTGCCAATTCATCAAACTCATTTGGAAACTTCAAACCCTCTGCTATTCTACCTCCACTTGTCAAAATGTCATACAGTAGTAAGCCAAATGAATAAACATCAGCCTGTTGGTTATAAATTACATTTCCTTTAGCAACTTCAGGTGCACGAAACCCTGCAAATAAACAGATATATTAATAAGTATGCTCAAACCAGGGCTCATACACCTAAGGAGGTATATAGTTAGACATATATGCTAATGAAGAGTCTGAGAGACGAATTCTAAACTAGGCCATGTCATCTCCATGAGGAGGCACCCTGATCAAGAAATTAATAGCCCTGTCCCAAGACATTTCATCCCAAAGTCAATCTTGAAGAATAATAAGGGTAAAAATTCAATAATATATTATTAAGTAATGTTAACAATTAAAGAAATGAAACATAATTGGAAAAAAAAAACCTGTCATATTTTATTCTCATTCCTAATGATAACTATTCCCAGGAAAGTGTTTCAAACCAAGGAAGAGTCAGGATTCTTAGCCTTCAAGTGACTTCAACTTGGCTAAAATTCCAATGCCCTCATTATTTTGAGAACTTGCTACTCTGCTCCTTCAACTCAATAGAAATATTAAAATGAGACCAACATCTAACACAAATAAAATCCTTCTTTCTCAGGTGATAGTCCAAGTCTGAGATTCTTTTAAAGGGAAATAAAACCTTTCATACCACAATAGAGATAAATTGCTTTTAAATTCTTCAGAAATAAAAGTAATTTCAACAGTATCTATAATAGTAAAAACATCAAAAATCTAAAGAATTCAACCATAAAAAAGGATTCATTAAATAATGTATACCATACAACTTAAAAATCAATTTAAGATGATATGCTATAACACAAATGAAAAGATAACGTAGGGTACAATTCTGAGTGGACAAAGTCTATTAAATATGTAACAAATCAACTAAATTAATTTTCTTAGCTGTAATAATGGTATAGAGATTATATAAACAAATATCCTTATTCTAAGGAAATACATGCCAATGTGTTCAGGGATGAGGTAGAATGATGTACTTAATTTCAAAACTCATATTCACATGCACAGAGAGTGAGAGGGAGAACAGTGCGGCAAAAGTTAACTGATGAATTTACATGAAGGGTATATGAGTGTATATTGTACTACTCTTCCAGCTTTTGTGTAGGCTTAAACATTTTCAAAACAAAAAGTAGACGAGAATGTGCAAAATTAAATACAACACAGTAATACATCCAAATGTAACAACGATTATGTCCATGTACTGAAATTATGGTTCACTTTTATTTTTGTTTAATACTTCCAGATTTTCTACAATGAACATATATGATTGTTATAGTAGAGTTCAAATATACAGCCAGGACAATATAACAAAGTATTAATTCATGGCCTTCAATGAGTGAATGATTAAACTTGGAAACAGTTCTATTCGACAGAGAGCTTACCAGCAAGATGAAGCTCAGAGTTCCTTCACCAGGTTGGAAGGTCATGAAGAGTCAAAAGATAGAAGTATCAAAGTTGAGCATGATGGCCCTTACTGTACTTGTCATTAACATTCTCTAGTTAACGTGTGCCACATTTGGTCACTCTCTTTCTCTTTCTATACATACACATAAACACATACCTACTGTTACTATTTCTCCACATTTGTCTCTCTCTCCCTCTCTCTTTCGCTGTCTCTAGGTGTGTGTGAGTGTGTGTGCACGTATAGAAATACATACACAAATACACATATTATATATAACATAAAACATATCTTTAGTACATGCCACATAACATTATATACATTATATATAATGTTTAACATATTATATTAAGTTTCAGGTACAATATTTCAGCCTTAAAGATAATATGTATTTCCTTAAAATAAAAACATTTTCCTACATAGCCATAATATCATTCTTAATCTAGAAGCTAAAGAATTGTGTAAGTAATTAAGATAGTTCTAAAATAGATCCCTAATGCGTGTATCCTTATCATTGAGGACTTCACTGGAATAGCAACTGCGACTTCTTGTAAAATTTTTACCTTATATTTAACTATGCTTGTTACTATAGTAATACATTTTCATCTATTCAATGTATTTACCACTGAATTTAATTTTGGGTAAAGATAAACACTTCTAATATCGCCTGCCATTGGGAAAGGCTAGAACTAGTTACACTTCCTGCATCTTTACAAAGGGACAATAGTGCCGCAAGATCTATGATCTAACATTGAAATGACCTGTGGAGCTTGTGTACCAACTAACATACTGTACAGATACCCTGTTTAGCATTGACAGCCCTTGGAGATTGGTATTAATGCTAAATGTACATTGCTGTTATTTATTTAAACATGTGCCATTCCACTTTTAGGTGGGATGGCATTACACTGGACTAGATTTATCATCCTGCATAAAACAGTGAAAAATAAGAAATTATATGAAACCTTGGACAGTGGGAGCACAGGACAGTGATCCTGAGAGAGAGGAAACAAACAAGGTAAGTCTCGTGAGTGCCCCCCAGACAGTTCCCAGCCCACGGTACACAGAAGGGAAATAGAGACATAACCATCCCCACCGGCTACCCTTGGAGTTGAGAAGACAAAACAGAGTCCAAGGAAGCAAAGGTAGCTAGGATTGTGCCAGGCGGTATGCTAAACACCATATGAATTTTCATTTAATTTCCACAACAATCCCCTAAGACAAATACTATTATTAGGTGCTATTGCATAACCCAGGAGAGATGTTAGGTAATTCTCTAGTCTCAGCTAGTAAGTGGTGGAGCAAGGATTCAAAGCCAGATGGACTGACTCTGCAGACTTTGTTTAACATATTTCAGACAGCCAAGAGTTCATTAAGGTATTTCTAGCTCAGTAATTTCAGAATCCCCTAGAGTGCCTAGAATGGGCACCACTAAGAAAGATCAATGTAAAATAATTGGCATTGCTTTTATAAATTTGAATATTAAGTCTAAACTTTATTCATATTTACTTACTCTCAGGAACTTCTAAATGGGGCCAGAATGAGAGCTCTTACTCCACATCTAATAAAATAGAACTGTGAAGGACACTACCCCAGTGGATGCATATTTTAAAGCTCTACCTATTCTCTGATACACAGTCAAAATTGAAAAACACCTAACTGAATAGTCCTTCATCTTCTACTGACCACTTAACCCATAACAAATGTCCTGCAGTTATCTGAATAAGACAAGTCATTTTGTATTCTATTACCTTTTGCCTGAAGTGTCTCCTCCATTCTTTTTTTTCCTTTTTCTTGTCAAGCCACCATCGTATTTTTAAGATATAATTCCAGAACCACCTTCTGTCTGAAGGAAGTCCTGACAACTTGCAGCTCAGTATCACTTGATCCTTGGGACTATCACTCCACCTTGAACTAGATCTCCTACTGAAACTGACATAATGCTTTATGATTGTTTGCTTCCAGCCTTAATTCTCCTGGCAGAATGTATTCTTCTGGAGGGTACAATTTACATTTTTCACGTACCTTCCCGAAATTCACCACCAGAGTAATTGTTAACATACTTAGAGCAATTGCAATGTGCCAATCCTTGTTCTATGCTATTGATATGGATTTCATTTTACCCTTAAACAACCCCATGAGATAGGCATTATTTTCCTCATCGTAATTTACAGAAGTGAAAACTGAGACCTAGGAAGCAAATCTTGATGAATACCAAACAGCTTATTAAGTAGTAGCACCAGTTTGGTATTTGGTGAACGTTCATTAAATTATTTCCAAATACATGAATAAATCAATAAAAATAAGGATTTTTTCCTTGGAGAATTATCATAACGATTGTGTTAAAATAAATGAGAATATATGACTCATTGTCTTAAAACTATTTTTAGAATAATTTTCCAGATAAGCTTGATTTAATAAGCTATGAGTATATTAGGAAAACACCCACAGATTGAAAATATGATAAATTTATGAGCCAGGTCTTATTAGCTATCATATAGTGCACAGAAACATATATTTTCATTCTTTTCTATTTTCAGAGAAGTATGAACAGGACATATTTCATCATCTCTAACAGATGATAGTATAACCGGAGACTAACATTTTTGTTTACTCAAAGACTGTTGTATTTCTATGGATGAGCTGAAGCCATCGGTCAGCATCTATCTCAGTCAACAGCAACTGTCACAGGACTCAGAATTAACTATCACCCCCAACAGGATATAATATATCCATCTGAGTTCAAGTTAAAGGTCTCCAAGATATTTCAAGTTGAAAGTATCCATCCCATGTTTACCTTTGAAAAAGTAGACAGACACCGCACTGAGGTCCCTGCCAATAGCTGAACTGTTGCAGAGTTACAAAAATGGGTTTGCGAACCTGATCGAGGTAGGATTGCCTCATTTTTAGGTAGGTGACAACAGTACCCAGATTAAAACGTTTGCTGTTCCTTTTTACCATCTCCGGAGTATGCAAACATTTTAAAAGTCCAACTTTTAAAATATAATGACAAAAATATTCTCTTTTTTGTTGTTTTTCCCCCATAGAAAATTACAACGTACCGGTCACAGCCATTCACGCAGTAAGTGTGTAGTATCTGAACACAGTGAGCTAGGCTTCAGCATTCTCCTTGCTCTCCGGCCCTCACAAACTGAAGACACTGGTTATCCATCTTGAAGAGGGAATATTCAGGTAAACCTGTCTCCTACCTGGTGTGCCTTCTGATGTCTTTATCCCCATTCGGCAGCAGTACTGAGCAATCCCGTAGTCAGCAATCTTTGCAATGATGGCGGCATTGGGATACAGGGTGAAAAGCAGCACATTGTGGGGCTTCAAATCACGGTATATAATCATGGCCGAGTGGAGATATCTGCCAGCAAAGGCACGGGTGATCTTATTAAAATGTCACTGCATTAGCATATGTTTCATCATGTTTTCTAGAAACAGGTATATCCATTATGCAGAATATTAAAAATCTTGGGCTAAGTTTGACCCTCAAAGTTAAGAGATATTATAGAAGGAAGTACAATACTATTGTATAAAGCAAAGGCTTATTCCTTAACAACAAGAAGCAAAAAACACAGCAAAATCCAAGTAGGTCAATCCTGAGAAGTGAATGATTTATACTTAAGGCACAACTACTTCAAACAAATTACCAATTTTGGAGAGTTTTCTTGACTATACCTTAATAATTACTTAAAAGGAATTCTGAATTCCCTCAATGATTGTATGAGTATTTTAATTAGTTAAAATGTAAATATGTTTAATAAGAGTTGATAGGATATTAAAACTCCCATTTACTTAATATTTTTGACTTTCTAAAAACCATGCAGAAGTTTACCTCAGATTTTTACATTCTCTCAATTCCATTTCTCTTTTGATATTTATTTACTCTGACTAAATTGCTTCCTAATTTTTGGAACATATTTTCTGCTTTTCAATAATAACAATTCAAAATAAAAGAGTTTTCTAGGTATCAATATTGTGTCCTTTTGAAGACCTAATTTACTTTAAACCTGGTTCTATTATAAATTATGGTTGACAAATAACACTTTGGAATAAGTAAAACATTTTCCTGGGAAAGGTGACTTTGAGTGATATTAAAGCCTTTTCTTTTAGAGTGATCCATTCAACCATAAGCAACTAGAGCTGGACATCGATGATAAACGCTCAAAACTAGTTAATATAAAAAAAACAAAATAAAATGTTAATCTCAACCAGATCTTGCCTATTCTGGAAACTGTGCTCCAGCTACTAAAGTAACTCGGTCATTGTCTTTCCTTACACATCCACAAAATGCAGATGTTCTCCAACTCTGTCTTCCCTGTCCCGTGATGTCAGATTTGCTATAACTCTCCATGTAATCTTAGAAGTATATCATGACCTACACTGCAAGAACAAGTTTTCACAGGTCTTAACAGAGGTAAATTTAAATTTCTTTGTTTGTGGTTTGGGTTTGGGATCACACTCTATTCAGGAAATATTTACTCTCTCGCCTAGCACCAATCGCTGCCACAGGGGTTAGGAGGAACAGAGTGGCAACAATGGCCTGAAATTTCCGTTGCATGATGGCCTAGAGTATATGCATCATTTAATTGCATCAATTAATGCAGAGGATTCCTTCTCTTCCAGGATGTAGTTAGGAAAGTTGACAGTAGACCTATTCACTTGAGTGTACATATTTTTGGCTGAAAAATAAGATAAATGTACTAATGAAGTTGACCTTAACAATAAGTAATAGGCTTGAAAGAAAAATTTACTAAGGGCTTACTGAAAGGCCATTAGTCACTCTTGCCCTACTGAAGAGAAAGCTGGGAGAGTAAGGTAAAAAAAAAAAAGTTAAAGCCAAGTCATGCATAATTGAATAGCACCCAAATCCTTCACATGTATGCCTCTTACAGAATATTTACAGAATATAGACTCTTTCAGAATACTTCACAGAGGTTATAAAGTATTTAAACTTAATTTGGAATAATGTCAGTGGCAAGGAAAGATTATCTGAGTTTGTTAAAATGTTCAATTATGGAATTTAATCTTAAAAAGTACAGCTTTAATATCTTTTAATAGAATAGCAAAATAACTTATGAAATATTAAGTGCAAATCTTGCCTCACTGAAAATTTCAGCCACAATTTATGCATTATGTGGCAATGATCATTCTTAAATATTTTATTTTAAAAACTAGTCTAAACACAGTCATTCATTAATCATGATTATCATCAGTGTATCTTGATGGGTCACAATCTACAAGGAGAAACAGGGGCTCTGACAAGTTTTCAGAAATGTGGTGAGTGCAAAGCTGGGGAAGCCAGAGGAAGGTAAAGATAAGTAAAGCAGACTCTCCCACTATATTGTAAATTTTTAAACTGACAAGAGCAATACAGTGTCTACTTTTCCCTTTCTGTCACCTAACACCAAGTCTTGCATGGAGCGGACTCAGGAAACATGTCACAGAGGCCAGTTGTTTACGGTGCAGTGGAGCTTCATTGAGGAGATGGTCTGTGAGTGAAATCTAGAGGAAAATGAGTTCTCTAGGCAGACAAATTTGTGGAAAGAAGAATGACAAATGCAAAGCAAACATGGATGTCAGTGAAATGTCAAGCCCGTCAGCCTGATTGGAATGTAAAGTGGGGGCAGGAGGCTAGGGACGCAAGCAAAAGGCATACTTAATGAGTTCTGATGCTGCACCAAGGAATTGGAATGTACTTTGTGGATAACCTGGAACTACCAGGAAACTTCAAGCATAATTAGATTTTTATTTTAGAAGAAATACTCTGATAATTTCCTGGAGATTTAGTACAAAATCTGGTGGACAAAAGGATACTTACTTTTTGGGGAAGGAATTGGTCTGGTTGTGACCATAAGGATCTTTGTTGGCAAGTCGGAGATACAAGAGAAAGAACAGATTGATAGGGAGAGGAAGTAGCAGAGAAAGTAAATTCAATTTTGAATATATTCAAACATAGAAATTTGTGGGGAATAGAGGTGACTATCTTCATTGGTAGCTGAAAATTACGGGGGGAGGTTGACGGTGGGAGTGGGGGACGGGGTTGGGGTGAGCAACGGGGAAAAAGGCAGAACAACTGTAACTGAGCAACAATAAAAACATTAATCATAATAATAAAACAAGAGCTCAAGGGAGCAGACTGAATTAAAGACATAAGCTAATAGTCGGAGGCAAGACTGTGGAACAGAGAATATGTAATATAAAGAAGTTCTTGCATGTTACTCAAAACAGCTCCACCCCTTAAGGGACTCCAAAGGAGTGTGCTCTCATTGGCTCTTTCTACCTCTGTAGAAATAGCTCTGTGCTAAAATGTTTAAGATTAACTGATCTTAAAAAATGTTTAAGGTTTGGAAAGACAAACCTTAAAGCTGAGTTTTACTTAGTTCTGGCAGAAGACTGATAGTTACTGAAATCTTCTACTCTCTTGGACACAAGATCCAGAAAGCTGTCTTGATATTATGCTGAGAACAAATCAAGCAAATTACAGGAAAACATGCTGAGACTTCATTTACTTCATCACAAACTGCTGGTTTGTTTTTTAAAGGAAGGTCTCAGAGAACCAGAATAAGTTAGAGATGAGGCCTTTCAAACAGTGGTGAAAGAAAAATAACAGTTATCCATTTTAAAAATGAACAGGTTGGGAATTATGTGGGAGAATTAGGAAAAAAACTAGCACATGGAGTTAGTTAAACTAAGTGACTGAGACAGCTCTAAAATACATGAGAACTAGTTGCACTTTATCTAGATTAATTTAATGCAAGGTTCCCCCTGGTGTTCAAAAGCAGCTATATCAACCCAAACCCAAATTTGCATTCCCATTTCATTTAATCATCTGTATGTTTTACAGTGGTTTCTGGACTCTTAAAGGAAGGAAAGTCTACTTATTTTACGTACTCATTATATTCTCTATATGTTATTAAGAGCCATCTCCTTTTGGTTTGATTTGGTTTGTCTGTGAGTGCTGTTTATTTGTTTTTCTTAGTGTCCACTCCATTTACAATTCTGGATACTGCCCTAAAGGAATAGATACAATATTTCTGAAGGGAAGGAAGAGCAGGAAGTTTGCATCCACTGCATAGCAACTATGGCCAGGCACTGTTTTCCTCTCTGACTCCTCTCTCCCTTTTTCCCCAATGACAACACATATTTACCAAGACCCCGCTGGTCTAGGTGCCCGGGATGCAATGGTGAATGAGATGAAAAGTGCCTGCTACTGTGACACACGTAGGCTCTAGTGTCAAAGGCAGATAATAAACATTTTTTAAAAAATAAAAACATAAAGAATACCAGTCTGCAATAAGTGGTACAGGTACTAGAAAGACATAGGTAGCCAGGGACATCCTCTCTGAGGTGAGAACTGAGTGACATGAGAAGCAAACCAGAAGGATAACCAGAGGTCAGGCATTCGTATTGGAAGATTTGGTATAAACCCCCTGGTATATTCAAGAAACTTCAGGGAGGCAAGGCGCTGACCAGAAAGTGAGGTAGGAGAGCGTTGAAATCAGGAGATGGACTTGATCCAACTTCCTCCTAGAAAAAACCACTCCATGTGAAGACAGACTCTGCAAGGCAAAGGTGATGGCGGCGAGGCCTGCCCAGGAAGGAGAGATGACAGAGGCTTGGACTCTGGTGGCAGCAAGAAGTTGTAAGAAGGGGCTGCAGTGACATAAATTATGGCAGCAGAGCTGAAAATATCTGCTGAAGGATTAAGTGCGGGATGTGAGAAAAAAGAAGGAATGAAGGATGACTTCAAGGTGAAATGATGAGGTGTCTGGAGATAGGCAGGGATGGGGTGGGGGGGACAAGACTTTAATTTGTGCTGTCTTCAATTATTACAAAAAATAGGTCACAGTTTAAGACTATTAAAAATAATCAAAAGTATAAAAATCACAGACACGAAGTGTATGTAGCAATGATTTATCCCCATCGTTTTGTCTCCAAAGACCTTGGCCTCTCCACTCTACTGGGCTGCCTCTCCAAGGCGCTGTCTGGCTGGGTCTGGCTGCAGGGTTGTGTGTGCCTCTGAGACACATTATAGTCCATAGAACAACCCAAATCACTCTAGTCACTTTCAAAAACATGGACTCATCTTTGCTTATTGTAATTATCCATGATAATTGACACTTTCCTTGATACTTCAAAGCCTAGCCTTAGTTTTTTAAAGGAGACAGGTCAATACAATAGCACGCGCTTTCACTCTGACTGGCTAGGTAGCTCAGCTGGTTCGAGCATTGTCCTGGTACACCAAGGTTGTGGGTTTGCTCTCCAGTCAGGGCGCATACAAGAAGCAACCAATGAAGACACAAATATATGGAATGACAAATCAATGTCCCCCCCCCCCGCCTTAACATCAATAAATTAAAAAATTTAAATAGTTAACTTAAAAATAAAAAGATCATAGGCTCTGGAGCAGGACTCCTGGGTTCAAAATCCACAACTAGCTAGGAGGCTCCACATGATCTTTGTACCCTTGTTTTGTCAAATTTTAAAATTCAATCAGGGAAATGGTAGTTTTTCACCCCTAGTTTTTTTGAAATGTTACTAGGACACATTGTTAGTGGGAAGTGCTGTTCTCAGAGCCAGAGAGTAAGTTTAGCCTAAGACTTGTCACACACTGAATGGAAAGCCCATGACCTGATTAATTACCTCAAGCCATCAGCCACATGCAGTGCGATCCTGTGCTGGAGAGTTCTCGTGAGAGTGGCTTTGTCCTGCTGCAGCAGGCGATCCAGGGAGCCCTTGGAAGCCAGCTCCATCACCAGCATCCGAGGACGAATCCCGGCTGCCAGCAAAGATATTAGGCTGGGGTGGTGGAGGTGGCAAAGCACCACCAGCTCCTGCAAACATCACAAAGCATTTAAGAGCAGTACAGTATCAGCTCTGACCCAAGTATCTCCTTGAGTGTGTGGACACTGAGCACGGTTTTCCTAGTGATTAAAGTATAGAAAACTTCGTTTCATCTTTGAGCTTTTTTATATTTTTTACATTTTCAGGAATGAACATCTGGTTTTGAATTTCTAGTTTGAGTTAAAATTTTAAGTTCTATTTTTCCTTTTTCTGTGCTTGTGCTTTTATCAGAACATTTGATGCAGGGACAGTACACACACGTGGTCCCGCTAACAGTAGATCATGTCAATCTTACCTGCTGAATCCTAGTGAGCCGCAGGATCCTTCTCAGCCCAGGATTCTGAGTGGCCACTACTCATCAGCTGTTAACTGCTAATCATCTCTGCTTTACCTGGAAAAGTTTACTAAGGCCACAGAAGTGTATCCTATGACCATCTCCTGAAAACTCCACAGATATATACGGAATCGCTCGCTCCTGAGAAATCTAATGACTTCCCATACTCTCACATTAAAATCCCATGTACCCACACAGGCTTTGTGCCCTGACCTGGTCTTGCCCCAGCCTACCTGTCATACCCCGTCTCCTTTCATTCACCAGCCTGTGCCACACTGGAGTTCATTCAGCCCCTGGCACACGCCCAGCTCCTTCCTTACAGATACAGTTTCTCTGCCTTTGCTGATCCCTCTGCCTAGAAATCCCTTCCCCATCCACAAAGCTGAAGGCTTCTTCCCATTCAGATCTTAGCTGAAAAACTATCACCCTCAGAGTGACCTAAAGCAATCACCACCTGCAACAATTTTGTTCCAACCCAAGAAGTCAGAGATAGCACTTTAGTTTGAACAGAGAGGTCTCCATTTTGATACCATCTTTTTGTAGACAACATCATGTGAGCCTTTACAATCTCCTTTATGATATTTCTGCTTTTTAATTCCATATACACTTCATTCTGCATATTTACACTACTCTGAAACTGTAATTTAGATGAAATTTATAGCTTAGCTGATTTTAAACTCATGTTTTCAACTGTGATTTCTGCAGAAGTTCTGTTTCTTAACAGCCAGCTTCAAAGATGAGAAGTATCAGTGCCAACTGCATTTGTCAGGAAACCAAAGTGTGGAGAAATCTGCCAGATGAACAAATAAGGCTGAGCGCCCTGAGAGGGGATTTTCCAAGAACAAAAGCTTCAGGCGGCAATCATTTATCCTTACTGGATAAAAAAGCTTTTTTCTTCTAATTAGCTCAGTTGGTTAAAAGTGATGAGAACAAGTCAAGTTAGTTCTGTTTTCTTTCAGAGACACAGACATAAGCCTAATCCAAATTTACTATCCTACAAAAGCAGTTCAGAGAGAAAGAACAAAAGAGTGTACTGGATTAGCTGCAATTCACAACCACTGGTAGCATGACCCTCAAAATGCAGCACCAAATACTAAAGTCTTCTCATTTTTTTTTAAATCCTCACCTGAGAATATGTTTACTGATTTGAGAGAGAAAGAGAGGGAGAGAAACATCCATGTGAGAGGGAAACATCATTCAGTTGCCTCCTGTACATGCTCCAACTGGGAATCAAACCTGCAATATTTTGGTGTACTAGACGATGCCCAAACCAAATGAGCCACCCAGTCAAGGCCTTTTTCTTTCTTTCTTTCTTTCTCTCTTTTTTTAAAAAAGAAGCATATCACCCACACTCTACTGTTTCCATTTCTCCTACCACTTCCCTGGTTCGCCTAGCTGCCTGTGCACTACTCTGTCCTGTATACATTTCTAGTGTTCTGATTTCCAGCAGGGTTCCCTGAGCACATTGCCAAAAATTTGAAACATAAATTGAAGAGTAATGACCCAGGCTGAAAAATCAATTTATTTAAAAAATTGTCTACAAATTGAAATATATTGTGCCCAGATTTGGTTCACAGACTTGCTTCTATATACTAAAGGTTTATTAGTTTATTCCTGGAGCTACAGTATGACTTTCGGTACTAATAATTAAAATTACTCCAGGATATTTTACATATACATAAAAATTATTTTCATTATTCAGAGTAATATATTGTAAATGTGTATTTTCTAAGTCATTTAGATTCAGATCCAGACACAAAGTATTTTTTTAAATAAATCAAGGAAAAAAGAAAGAATGAATAATTTCAAAAATACAATAGAGTTCTAGTATAGGATGGCAGAATTCACATTGGATTTTATCTCTCTTCTCACCTTCTCTCTCTCCCTCATTCCTACTATCAGGAAAAACTCAGAAAAAATAAATAAACCCCCAGTAGTACTCAAAACAAGAGGGGGTACTGACTGGAGTGTTGACTCTCGCTTACACATTCAACATCCATTCACTTTTCTTTCTTTCTAAGAGTGCCTTGATTGTTGCTGAGCTATCCTACCTTCACCCACAGAGCCCATCAACTTTAGGGGAAAGTGGTCCCAACTCCAGCTGCAGGGAAAGGTGGGAATATTCTAATACCATCTTTATTACCAAAATGATTGGTTCAGTAACACAGGCATATGCCAATCAGCACACAGCATTGCCCTGAATATAAGTGATTGTTGAGAAAAAAACATGTGACTTAATTGAGGCCAAGAAAAGTTTTTAAATGGGCTGCTGGGTATGGATTTTAGTTCCTTTGAAATACAAGACCTCAAAATGGGAACTCTCTTTTCTTCCCATTTCTTCCCATTGTAGTATTTAACTGTGAAGCCTGGAAACAAGAATTCTCAGAACACTGTCTTTTCTTTGTTTTTTTCCACAAAGGAAGGACAAAATTGGATTTCATAATTACACTTAAGTAAACTTCTGGGGGAAGTGTGGTTATTGTATTGTACATGTGCAATACAAGAGTTCCAAGAGATTAACAATGTATGATTTAATGTAATAATGTTATTAAATTTCTTACTTGTCTTAACAGTCTAAGTGATGTATGTTTATTAAAAATCTTTACAGCCACTTCTTCTCCTTCATAGGTTGCTCGATAAACTGATCCAAAACTGCCATCACCTTTTGAAAAGAAATTACAAAGCATATAAGTTAATCTGTCCAAGCAGAAAAATTAAATTATGTCTGTTGTAATTATACCTGTCATATACTTGAAGATAAATTTTACCCACTTTGTTGAATCAAGTCTCCTTTAATGATTCCTGTTCCTTCTTCTCCTCCATAAATTAAGAAGCACCTGAAGATTTTGTCCCTAGTCTTCCTATCTTCCATCTACATACTTCCCACTCAAATAACTCATCCACTCCTAACTTAATTGATCCCTATATATACAGAATTTTCACATTTTCACAAGCTACCTCCTGAACTATACTGACAACTTCGTGTTGGAGATTTCAATAGGTGTGCTCTTCCAAATCTCAATCACATTCCATCAAAAGGCACATTCATTATCTTTCCTCCAAACTAGTTTTGATTCTACCTTCCATATATCTGATAAAAATCTTTTTGTGGTCATTCTGGACTAAAAATTGAAAAACTACCATAGCCCTCTTCCGCATGCTTAGCCCCAAAGCTAACTAGCAATATACTTTATCTTTTTGAGACTGAAAAATGGCTGCATCACTCAATTGAAAACTCCTGTATCTGTCTTCCAATCCCTGCAACTAAAGTAAATGCAGGGATATGTTATATAAATATACCTGCTTCCAGGCTCGTCCTATCCTCATCTTGAACCTGGGCTACAGGGTGTGCATGAGCAAATTCTAGATCTGTAACATATTACTTTAAAATATATCATTCCAAAGGAAAAAAAATTATGACAATTATATGAAGCCATGAAAAACTATAATACAATTACATTTGAAAGTTGTATAGATTATTAGGAAAGTGCAACCTAATTTTAATTCTCAAACCAAAAAATATATTTACCTAAGAGAAACTCTGGAGCTTGCTCAAATTCCAATTCATCACTATTCAACATAATATTTCTAGGAAGGTCAGCCAAAATCAAGTCAGGAGCAATCTGAGATATTGGAATGGTGAGCCTTGGTTGGTCTGGATTAACTAGGAGGTCTCCTGAGAAGTACATAAAACAGTAAAAAAAAAACTTTAAATGATGCATATAAATTTGTGATTATGACTTTCAAAAATTTTTCTATTCTTTCTAATCAGTCTTTTAGATTTTCTTAATATCCTATTTTTCTCTAGAAAATTTTAGAAAGTTTTAAAGGTTAAATTAATATCTATCTATTAGAATTTTAAAAACTCATTCCTAGGCTCACTCATTAGAAAGAAGAATTTGGAATCACCGTAGACTACCAATAGCTGACTAACTAATTATCTATTCTCTATTTTTGTCACATTAATGGAGCAATTATTATATGGCTGACATGTTGCTAAGTTATTTGCATGTATTATCTATTTTAATTTTTATAACAATTTAATGAAGTAGTTTTGGTTAGTATTACCATTTCACGGGTGAAGTTACATTGCTCAATGTGCCAATATTCATCCACTCAAACCAACATTCTTCTGAATCTAGAACATGTGATCTTACTGGTAATAAATAAAATGTTTTTCTGAACTGTCATTGTAATGGAATGTAGGGCCCTCTAATTCATCCCTCATGGATAAGAATAATTTCTACATTTCTTACAAAACTCACTTGACAACTATTAAAAGATCACTTAAAAACCTTTAAGTTGTGTCAACACATACCTTCTTCTGCTTTCTTCATTAAGTCATCAAGTAAGATTTTTTGATGTTCTTCACCATCATTAAAACTATATAATGCCCATTTCTTCAATAAAGTTTCTCCTTCACCACAAATATCAATCTCCAATAACCCAGGAAACCATTCTTCCATGAGAGAATCAATGTGGTCCACGACTTGGCCCAGAAGAATACAGCCTACAAAATCCAAGAGGGAGCTCAACACCACCCTATCTGAACTTTATCCTGCCACAAAGCTAAATAAGAGGAACTATAAAGTTAAAAAGAAGTTTAAATTTCTTTAGTGGTACAATTCAAAGTTTTGAATTAATTTCCTTACCTTTTCTACATGAAGGAACTGTAATTTTTAAGAAACTCTCTGGGTGATTATCTAAGACTTCAGATCCTACCAGACAATAAGCTTCAGGGGACCAATTCAAGTAGATGCCTTGTCGCCAATACATTCGATTTGGGCGAAGTACTCGTTCTGAAAAAAGTTTAAATGGACCCAGGTGTATCATTAACTACTCCATAAATTAAAGGGGGAAAAAAATCACTGCACACACCCCAAGTGACAGTAATAGAGACATGTTTGTTTTAAAAAGAAAGCATTGGAATAATTATTGATAGTCCTCATCTATAGCTATTAAATATGATGCTAAATATTTTATCCTTAATTTTGCAATAAAATAAACAAAATGTCCAGTAGATAACTAAGGTGGGTTTCAGGTTCATGGTGTTAATTAGCTTAATATTCTTAATAGATGAAGAAAGAGAATCATAAATAATTTCTCATAGCTTTTAAGAAGAAGTTGGTGGTCATGCGAAAACCGAACCTTCCTGAATATTTTAATGCAATGTAACTATATATATGCCGATTAATTGCAAACAAGATACAGTTTATTTCAGAACAGAATAATGAAGACCCATTTTTATTCTTTTTTTGTAAATCCCTCAGGGATTGCACAGCAGAATGGAGCTATCACGGCCCCTACATGGAATGGTCTGAATGGTCAGGGTGTTATATTTGTTGAGTAAAACTCCCTGACTTCGCAGTGATCATTCCTCGTTTTTCTTCATTCATTTGTGTGTGTGTGTGTGTGTGTTTAAACCAATGACTCCTGGTAGTCCACTTTTTAAAATCATTGCTTCTAACCTGCTTTGGCTTAGAAAGCAAGATTTTCATACTTACTATAAATGTATCTAAAGTATGAACAAAAAGGCTTTGAGTGAGAAGCTGAGGAATTTTCTACTTGACAAACTGCACACATTTATTTGGGCACGTCTTTATATTGGCCAACCTATTTGTCTTATGTCTTGCAAACCTATTTTCAAATTTTCAGGTAACTTACAAATAAGGTCTTGCAAACCTATTTTCAAATTTTCAGGTAACTTACAAATAAGTAAATTCCACAAAAATGACATGTTGATTTTAATGTTCTTTCCCCCTAACTTTTCTAAATACTGTCTTCTTTAAATACATACCTCTGCCTGAAAGCATGTAAGGTGAAATTTCAAGTAATCGACTGATTAATCTTGACCAAAATCCCATTGGAAAATAAGGCATTTCATACAGTCGAATGATAATTTCAGAGTTCTCACAATGGGGAAGCTCTATCACAGGCCTGTGGTCAGACAAACTAAATGAAAAAGAACATCATCATTATATAGCTTTATAAAATGCCCACCATGCTGACCAAAGTACTCTACTACTTGAAATTGACGAATTGAAGATAAACTTTCTAGGCAATTGCCTTTTTTTAATAATTTTTTTTGCTATATGTTCTTTCTACTTTAAAAATCCAATGGATATTTAATCAATTCAAATGCATGCTCAGATGTAGTAGAAACAAGAATTTTTTCCATATTCTTATTTATACTAATAAATTAATTATTACAATTAGTTATGCACAGGCAAGTATCCAGCAAGGGATTATATAAAACTTGAAAAGATTGCATGTTCTAGAAAAAGTGTATATCTATTTTTAGAATTGGCCACCATCCATCAATCAATGCAATTTGCACTTTTCAATGTCACATTACTTTATAACATTCCCCAGGTTCTTATAAAGCAATAAGAAAAAATTTCTACAATACTGGGCTAGAAATTAGGCATCCATTGTGTTGCCCCTCTCCTCTGATAATTCACTGCTATAAATTCTTTTAACACTTCTGGTAAAAATTCACTATCTCCCCAGAACTTACCTAATATAATAGCACCACGTAAGGAGACACATACTGACACACAATAATCTCCACTATTTACCTTAAATAATTTAAGCAGTTGTAAACCAAATAGTAATTACAGACATGTCACTTTATCTTTAAAAAATCAAATGTAGTGTTTTCATTAAAAGTAAATATTATAGTTCAAAAGAAAGTTTATACAATAAGCAAAAATAATATTTAGTACATTTATCATAGATCAAACTTTGACAATTAAAATAACATAATAGATAGTGTGTTTCCATAAGGTAATAAATAATTCAAGCTTTTGGTTTACCTGCTTGGAACCAGCAAATATTCTTCTCCTATTGGCAAGGCAATCTGAAATTTTTCTAGGAGTTTAAAGTACTGGTGCATGTAGTTCTTTGGAAATCTCTT
Source organism: Pteronotus mesoamericanus (assembly GCF_021234165.1). Taxonomy (NCBI): domain Eukaryota; kingdom Metazoa; phylum Chordata; class Mammalia; order Chiroptera; family Mormoopidae; genus Pteronotus; species Pteronotus mesoamericanus. Next base: position 12,132,688 of record NW_026555310.1, read on the forward strand.
TTTCTTTGAAAGAAATTTTTCCACATCTCTACGTGAAATAATTCCTTTAGGATGTTTTGGATAGCCTTCCACTTTCACTGTCAAAATCTGAAAGATTTAAACTTATGAATAATCACTGGAATTTACTTTCTGAAAAGTTCTGAATTTAAAGCATTTTGTGTCATTTTGCTCAGCAATAACAATCAGAATGATTTTAACAAGGTCAACTATAACACAGGACCTATCTTCACTGGCTAGCAGCCATGTTACCTATAAGCCCAGTAGGTCATCCACTCCCCTCAAAAAGAAAATTAACTCCTTATCAGATATATCAGTAAATATGTTCTCCCATTCCATGGGTTATCTTTTTATTTTGTTGATGGTTTCCTCTGCTGTGCAAAAACTTTTTAGTTTGATGTAGTCCCATTTGCTTATATATATTTTTTGTTTCCCTTGTCTCAGGAGATATATCAGATAAACTATTGCTACAAACAATGTCAGAGATTTTACTGTTCATGTTTTCTTCTAAAATTTTTATGCTTTCGGGTCTAATATTGAAGTCTTTAATCATTTTGAATTTATTCTTGTGTGTGGCATAAGAAGGTGGTCTAATTTCACTCTTCTGCATGTATCTGTCCAATTTTCCCAGTACCATTTATTGAATAAACTCTCTTTAGCCCATCATATGTGCTTGTTTCCTCTGTATAGGCAATATTAATTGCCTATAAAGTTGGGGGTTTATTTCTGAGCTCTCTCTTCTGTTCCATTGATCTCTATGTCTGTTTTTATGCCAGTGCCATGCTTGATTACTATGGTCTTATAGTATAGTTTGATACTCAAAATTCATAAAGAACTTACAAAACTCAACACTCAAAAACCAAATAATCCAATTTAAATATGGGCAAAAGACCTGAATAGACACTCCTCCAAAGAGGACATATGGATGGCCCATAGACAAATGAAAAGATGCTCAATGTCACTAATCACTAGAGAAATGCAAATTAAAACCACAATTAGATATCATTTCATACCTGTCAGAATGGCAATAATCAATAAATCAACAAACAAGTGCTGGTGAGGATGTAGAGACTGTAGGTGGGAATGCAGACTGGTGCAGCCACTGTGGAAAGCAGTATGAAGATACCTCAAAAAATTAAAACTGGATCTGCCTTTTGACCCAGCAATCCCTCTTCTAGAAATATATCTGAAGGAACTCAAAACACTAATTTGAAAGAACATACACACCCCTATGTTCATTGCAGCATTGTTTACAGTCACCAAGATAGGGAAGCAGCCCAAGTGTCCATCAGCAGATGAGTGGATAAAACAACTATGGGACATTTACACAAAGGAACACTACTCAGCTGTAAAAGGAAGACAATTTTACCCTTTGCCATAGACCTGAAGAACATTATGCTGAGTCAAACAAGCCAGATAGAGAAAGGCAAATAGCATATGATTTCACTCATATGTGGAATCTACTAAGCAAACTGATCTAATGAGCACAAAAGAGACAAACTCATAGATAGAGAATAGGATGACAGCTGAGGGTGTAGGGGAGGTTAGGGTGGCGGAATCAAGCCAAAAGGAAAAAGGACTCATGGACATAGACACCAGTGTGGCGACTGCAGGGGGAGGGGAAGGGTGTAGAAGGGGGCGAAATGGTAATGGAAAAAAAATATTTTTTTTAAATTACAAAATTAAGTGAATGAATTCAGATCAGAAATTATGAAGATCTTCTGAAACCAATGAAGCTCAAACCTTCCCTAGCTCCAATCAAGAGTTCAACCTAATACTCGCATCCTTATTATAGTTTCATTAATAATATATTTCTAGGGAAATTATCTATTAGATTGTGTTATCACTATGGGTTCACAACAGAAATGTCAGTTCGCATTTATGTAATAGAAGATGGTTTCCATCAATGAGAAGAGAGGCGTTTCGTACAGCTTACTACTTTTCAAACAAAATAACTACTGAATTCTGCTGAATACTACTCAGATTCCGTATCCATAGGTCTGGACTGAGGCTTTGATGATCCGCTTTTTTAACAAGAAACCCAGATGATTCTAATGTGGAGACCATACTCCAAGCTTTGATTATCATCACAGCAGTTACAAACCTAAGTCAGAAGAACCAAGGTTCCACCAAGGCTCTATTACTAGCTCTGTGACCCTGGAAAAGGTACTTAATTTCTTCAAGCCACAGTTTCCTTTTCTGTAAAATGAGTAAAAGTGACTGTCACTTAGATTGCCATGAGATCTTTAGTGCATAGTAAGTCTTCATATGTTAGCTGTTAACTATCTGCACACTCCTACTCATTTTGTTTGGCCAAATTAATTTTAAAAAGAGGTTTATACTTCATTTCTTTAGTAGAGCTATAATGTTTGGAGAATACTTAAACAGGAGCATACATTATTTATGTTATGTAGTTGGCTGAAATACTGAAATGTAAAATGCCTAGGCCCAAGGACTTGTCTTATTCATCTCTATATTTCTGTTTTGTAGATAAAGTGTTTATTGCTTCAAGAAGTGCACAATTGATTGAACATAATGATATCCACTGAAAATGCATAATGGGTTGTTAAATAATAAAAATTACATTTTGGATATCAACTGTAATTGAAAAATAATTTTTAAAAAAAACCTTTATTCTGGGACTTATGCCATATTGTACACTTCATAGACATCCCAGATCATTCTTACAATTTATGTAGTAAAAAGAATTGTGTGGTATTTTATTATTATTTAGTTACTCTATAACCTTGTCTAACAACTCATATTCTATTCCCAACCATACTTTATATTTTCTTTGTAGCACTTCAGACCACCTGACATGTTAAGTGTTTGTTTATTGGACATTTCCTCCCCTTTGAATGGGAGAATAATGGGGTGTTGTTTTGTCTCATGCTATAACCCAAATACCAGAACAATACCTAGAAAATAGTTTGAATAAATAAGGTGAAATGAGTGAATTTTGAGAAATTAATTCTGTAGCATTTTATCCTAGGGTTAGGTTTATAGGTGCTGGAGTCCAACAATTTTGTTTGCAATCCTCATGTGAAACTTTGGATAAATTATTTTTTCTCCCTATCACTTAATTTCTTCATCCTCAAGATGGCAGTAAATAGACTACCATTTGAAAGAGGTGCTCTGATAATTTAATGACATAATCTTTAAAAATCACACAGTAACCCCTTGTATGTAAGCCACATTATATACTTACTCTAATTTTTTTACTTAGACAAATTGGTTCTAAAAGAGGTTTATGCTTGATTTTTCCAGTATATGTACATGTGCTACCATTCTTTGTGGTAGATTGTTTCCAAAGATGGATGCATCACTTCCTCTCCATCCTCCACATGTGCGCTGCTCAGTCCATAAGGAAATAGAGTCCATCTTCCCTCCCCTTGAAGCTGAACTGGCCTTGTGGTTGCTCTGCTCACTAGAAAGTGTTAGAACTAATATTGCACAAGTTCTGGGCCCAGACCTCAGGACCGGTAGCCACGGGAGAGGTACACGGAGGGGCACCAGTACACCAAAAGGTAAGCGTAGCCTTCTTGGATTCTCCAGGTCAGTGCAATGAAGGAAGCCAAGCGAGTGGCTCTTGCCAAGGCCTTGTGGAGCAGGACTGCTCAAATGAGCTTCATCCACCCACAAAATAGTGAGAAATAATAAACTGTTGATGTTTTAAGCCTCTAAGTTTTGGGGTATGTTGTTTAAAAGCGACAGAAAACTGAAACATTTTCTTAATTTTATCATTTTTCAATGATAAAATTTATCAATGATCTGCTAACATTCCTCCCACCTAGTAACTTATAAGGCTGACTAATGCCCTTATGCAAGTAAAGAGAATTTTTCAAAGTCCCTCACACGTGTTGTTATCAAGATTAAATTGTCATGCAAACTGTTAACACTTCACCCTATTAATTCACTAAGTTCCTCTCATATCTTTTATCATATAGTCGAATGAGTTTTTGCAGACTTCTCTGCTTTGATGGAAGCTTCTTTAATAAGTTTAGTGACCTAACAGCTCAGGGCATATAGAGAGAGCATGGGCTCATTAGAGTTTCTGCACCATGAAATTATTCCTGCCCTTGCTTTGATGATTCATGGAGGTCCCCTATTTATTTTTAATATTTCACTTGATTATTTATAGCTTTCATTCTCTATAAACCTCAGGGAAAATGACATTATATTTCACTATATCAGCATAAATAAAAATGATGCTATTTATTTTTAAGTTAATAAGAAATTTAAATTATCATTATACTGACTTTTTAGATCTATCTTTCAAAATAACTTCACTGTTCAAATTCTTGACTTAGTTTTAATATGTTTATGGTATAACTATCCTAATGAGAATTTTCATGGAGTTTCTACTTAATTATTCAATAGAATCTTCAGAGATCTTATTGTGGTCATGGTGGAAATCTGCTTTTGCTGAAAGACTGTGATTTTGATACAAACCACTTCCTTAAGCCACTGAATAAGATATGCCCACTCTAATAGTATCCACATGGTGCAACTTTAAACATTCCCAGTTCACATGGAAAGATATCACTTTTTGGTGCAACTTTAGTCTTTTCTCGACTAGGAGTTTAGTTATTTTCTGAGAGTTTATGCAATGTTCCACCTAAGACAACAAAATCTTTAGGGCACGTTTAAATTTCCGCTGCTGTAGAAAATGCAACTACTTAACATTTTTTTTTGTTTAGCTTCATAGTAATACACTTTTCAAAATTACATAAATACATCTGTACATTTTTGAAGATTGTTTTCACTTCCTAAAATAATAAGCATTAATTACTAAATATGTCAGATATGAAATTAGTTAACATTTACTGCTCACTTACACTGAACTAAGAAAGCAATATAAAGGTTAAAATTTTTACTATTTTTATTTTACAAGTGGAAAAAGGGCTGAAAACATTAAGAAATGTCACAAAGTAAGTATCATAAGAGCTCTGAATACAGGTCACAGTGACTCTAGGGCTTGTGTTCTGGACCACTCTACTCTGCTGGGCCCATTATCATTTGAAAGATGAGAAAAGTCACATTTTCTATGGCATGTGTGCAGAAGGATAAAAGTCTACCTATAATAGCTACCAAAATAGCAATAGCTACCACTTTGCATTTAGTTGTCAATTAAAATAATGTTTCAACATGCTCTCAAGTTCTGTGTTATAGGATTTAGACCCAATTCCCTTTTTACCTTAGATGGAATTTAAGAACTATCATTCAAAGTGATCTGAGGGAATTTAATTACCATTATGGCTTAATTAGAAGAGAGACTTCTAATGTAAAAAAATATAATCATTTAACGGATTCAGAGAGCCACATGCAAACTATAAACTTATACTTATAACCCAAATAATTGCCAGTGAATACACATGCAAGAGACAGCCTCCCTGAGCTCACCTCTGTTCATGGTTAAACTCAACGGGGATGATTTTTGCCTCCCCAGCAATATTTGGCAATGTCTGAACACATTATAGTTTGGCATAACTAGGAAGGTGCTAATAATATCTACAGGAACCTAAGATGCTGCTATTATCTTATACTGCCCAAAAAAGAATTATCTGGCCTTAAGAGTTAATGGTGCTGATGTTGAAAAACCTGAGCTAGTATGTTGTCCTTGAGCAATTTTCTGTAACAAACCTATACTGATGGAATATTTTAACTAATTAATATAAACTCATTGGTAATTATCATTGGAATAAAAATTTTCCATATGAAATATAAATGGAGAAAAGATAGCTATTACTACTGCCATCTAAAGTTCAAAACTTATAAGCATGTAGAACTCAGACCATTCTTCTCACAAGTCAAAGCTCCCCATCACATGTAGATAGAGGTTTCACAGGCTCAGCAGCCCAATTTTCTTATATATGTTTACCCCAAGTATTTTCGTGAAGTTTTCATTCAATTGACTAAATCAATAACCAAACCAAAGCTCTAGTCAGAGTCTCAAAAAACATCATGGAACACAATGTTACAAATATGTCATTAAGTACATTAAAGTGCACTCTAAGATATCTTCCCCTCTTCCATGAAACTCTTCTATAGACAGTTTTCTACATGAAGTGCTCTAGTTTCCTACATCTACAGTAGTTTCTATCTTAACTGAACACACGCTCTAAAGCTCAGTGCTCTGGGTGCCATTTATTATTCTTTTCAATCACTGCCCCCAAGTCACAAAACTGTAAGACACCAACCTGTGCCATGACTTTACAAAGCCACTTGGGTTCCACAAAATATAAGCTACTTAACTGTAGTGCTGGATCTTGAAAATGAAGAAGGACCCCTGTAAGTAAAAAAAAAAAAAAAAAAAAAAAAAAAAAATCAAACAGTGAAACATGAAATCTAGAATATATAAATATCAAGCGAGAAAGAGAATCTAGTCCAACCACCTCATTTTACAGATGAGAAAGCTTCAGCATAGCTACTGGCAGAACTGGGACTATAGCCTGCATCTGGTTCTCAAGCCCCCCATATCATAAAGAAGTATTTTTTGAATTAATACAATGATTATACATAAGCATACTTGAGACAATGCCATACATTGCAGAGAATATGTTTTCAAATAAATAGAAATTCATAATTTTCTTTATGGCTTTCTAAATACACAATTCAAAGACACACTGATTTTAAATACAAGTAAGAGACAGAATATCCTAGGGAGCTATCAGTTTAAGAATGATGGGAAAAAGGAACAGATTATAATCCATGTGAAAATTATTTTTCATACAGCAGAATCTAGGAATCAAACACAGTTCCCCAGCCACTTACCCTGGTACTACAAGTCAACTCACACATTCCTAGTGAGGTTATACTGATCAAGTCCATAATTTGCACCGAAGTTGGGTTGAAAGTTGTCGTCTGTGCTCCCATGCTGACAATGTTCAATGTAACAGAGCAAAATCTGTACTCACAGCTGAATCATCTGAGGCAACCACTGATCCTCAAGGTGCCCAGATAGACCATTCCAATAATAATTCTCTTTTACAGTAGATAAGCAACTTCCACACACTAAATTCATTTGATACTATGAAAGGGTATGCCTCATTCTCAGGATTCCGCAGCTCCTGACTAGTAAAGTCGAGTTCTAGAACCCACACATTTTAACTCTTGCTCAGAGACTCTCTCCACTGTTGCCCTTAGATGGTTTCCAACTCTTTTTTTCTTATGACCTAATAACGATTTAACATCAATGCACATGATGATCTTCCAAAAAGAAAATCATCAGTGGCCTGTTAAAGAATTCTGAAGCTATTCCGTTAAATATTGAATGTAAATTCTAGCAAGGTTCAGATGAATTTTTATAAATTGCCATAGCCAAGCTTTGAAAAATTTTGAAACAAATAAATACACAAACCTGATTCATTTAGGAAGTGAACTGCATGAGGAAGCTCATTTTCATCTAACTGCAGTTGATTGTCTTTCACAAGTTGTAATAATCGTTTCCGGTCAATTACAGGAAATTCAATTGGCACATTTTTACGCTCTGATAAAATGATTTTCTCAAGCTCCACATAGCAGTCTGGAATCAGCTGCCCAACAACAGGCTGATCTCGGATCTATGTAATTAAAAATGACAAGCTGTAAAAAATCCATTTTATTCATATATTTGTCAGGTGGTTGGTAGATTTACTGCTAATAGTTTTAAAGAAAAGGTATATCATTCAGAACTGTATTGTTAACTAAAATCAAAATGTGACATAAGTCATTTAAATTGTGAGGGATAAATAAGAAGATATTAAAATAAGAAAATATGAACACAGGAGCCAATTTGGAAGGAACTATTAAATAAAATAGCATGGAAATATTATCCAACTATCCAGAAAATCCATGGCAAAAACCCAGGAAAAATCACTAACCACAAATATAGGATTTAATAGATATGCTAGCATAAGTAGCCAATATCACAAGAGATTTTGAACCATGTTTATTAGGTGAAAATATCCACACCCTCAGGTAAAACATTAAATTCTGTGCTTGTTCTTTGCAAAATGTTGTATTAGAAGAACGTACATATCAACCAGCCTGGAGACAGACATGGCATTTCTTCACCTAAGCTATGCTTTTTTGTGAAACCTCAAACTTGAGAAAATGAAAAATCATCTTAAACACCCTGATATGAGAGGATGATTTTTTGTCTGTTGCTCTGAATTTAATCACTGCATACTATATATAAAACATTTTAAATGGTCTTAATATGATAGTTCCTACAATAAAAGTCTTTTCCAAACTTTTTTTCTTGAAATCTAATTTAAAAAGAAATACAACTCTAATAGTAACTAAAATACCTTTGAGAACCACCAGGTGGCAAACTCTCCTAATTTCTCAACCCAGAATACATTTTTTATAGATTCTTTTTACCTGACAATATCAGAATTTCTACCTAAATTCTTAAACTTATTACAAATAGAAATTGGGTTTATAAACATACACATAAAACTTAGCTTGCTTTTTTTCTACTTGTAACTAGAACCTTTTAAAATATTTTACTTATTTAGTGAGGAAAGAGGAAGGGAGAGAGAAAGAGAGAAACATTGACTTTTTGGTTCCACTTCATGCATTCATTGGCTGATTCTTATATGTGCCTTGACTGGAGATTGAACCTGCAACCTTGACACATAGGGACAGCGCTCTAACCAGCTGAGCTACCCAGCCAGGGCCATAACTAAAACCTTAAGGAGCTTCATTTACAGCAGTCATAACCATTACTTAAACATTTACCACCAAACAGTAATTTGAAAGACTGTGTTTGTATATCCCTTGCCTGAGAAAATTAAATATGATTCTACTAACTTCCACTTTTCATAATCCCTCCCTCATCATTTATAAATTAAGGTAAAATAAGAGTTCAGATTAAAGTTTATGTTTTAACTCAAGGAGGAAAACTTACATATAGAAATAAAAAAGGGTTCTCACAGAAAGTAAATCAGTCGGAAAGGGGTGAATTTTCTAGGGTTGGACTCAGGGCCAGCAAAGGATACCTCTCTGCTTACTGCTAATGGGTTGGGCACATTGAAAAGGGTGTTGTTGGCATTAAACTCTGTTTTATCCTATTTCTTTTCATTTGTATCAGGGCACCAACAGCCACAAAAAACAAAACAAAACAAAACACTTTTATTCTAGAGTCTGTACATGTTAATAAGGGTGAGACAGGAAAAGATTAGAGCAGAGCCAAGATAAAGTAAGATGAGAAAAATGAGAGAGCAAAAAAATGATCTTTAATAGATTAAAAGCGGCTATTTGAGTACAGGTTGAAGCACAGCAGGGAGGAAAAAATACTCAAGTTCTGGCAGGCTCGTTGGTTCCAGGTCATCAGAGTAATTATTTTGCAAAGCAATCAAATAAACTTTCAAACCAAAATGCCAGAATGATGCATCCATTAGCAATATATACCTTTCTTCAAATAATGTTTCTATTTCTCAAGGCATTTTTTTACTTTCTTATATGGTATAACCTTTGGATTTCATTTATAAATGCTGAAAGAATTGTGGCTTTACCGATTGATAATGCAACCACTTTATCCACAGACTTTGCTTCAACTAAATTCAGGTTTTTTTTTAAAAAAAACAATTTATCTTCCAAGAAACCTTTTTAAAAACGCAGTATGTGGTCCAACAAAAATGATCAAAAGAGAAGCTATTAAAATAGTATAAGAAAGAACAAAGTTCTGTAAGTACAGGTATAGTCTCAGAAAAAAACCACCTGAGTAAAGGTAATTTTTAAATGGATCAATGAAATTTGTATATTTTTTTGTAAAAGTTATCTTACTCTCTCGTCATATGCCTTCTGAGGGAGTAGGAAAATCTGCAAATAAGTAATATGCCATTCTTCTTACATAAAATGCCACTAGTGATTCACCATTTGCTAAAACCTTTTAGTGACTATAATAAATGTGTTGAAAGATACAAACATGCAAATTATCTTCACAAAGACCAGCACATTTATAGATGGCTCATTAGGTTTTGGATAGGAGCATAATCTGTGGAAATGGAACAGAACTAAGCTAGCTGGTGGACACATTAGAACTAGGACGAACACAAAATTTATCACCCAAACTGAATGCCTGAAAACATTCTGGGACACTATTAACAATTATACTGGGACTGTCCAGGCACAGCAGGACCTTAGTTACAAGCCATGGCCTTTATCATTAGTGCTAATGAGCTAAACCAACAGGAAGTAACAATGAAATTCACCATTGTGTTTGTCTTATGAAACCATTCAGGGCGTTTTCCACATAGTTTACACCATGCTGTCTGTAGAACCCCCTGGAAATTTCCTTCTGAGTATTAAAAACAAGTGTTCTGCCTGGTAACCAATTTATTTGTGTTTTATGAAACCTAAGAATTACATTTGGCTTAATAGAAAGGCACTTTAGAAATCAAAAACATTTTTCCTAAGATAAACGACCCCATTTGAATAGAATAAAAAACTGCTTAGTGTTGAAAACTAAATTAGTGATCTTGACAACCAAGTAAAAAAGCCATGTCACAATCTTGAATCTCAAATGGGAATCACAGACACAAGAGGCGTGAAGGAGCAGCCCAGAACATCAAGATGAGCATGAAAAGAGGAGCTCCCAAAAAAAGGAGCAGATGAAGGGACAACAGTCAAAATCTAACAGAAGAAAGATGATCACATGTCCCCAGGACCCACATTATCCTGTCGATACATCACCACTGCAGGAAGTTGGGAGAGAAAGGGCATCAGAAACATTTACTCAGAGTCTCTCTGAAACATCCTCCCAGTCTCTCAGACCCTTTCTTAGATTCTCTCAAGAGCTTCTAGGTATTTTTTAATTTTTTTATTTTTCAATTACAGTTGACATACAATATTATACTAGTTTCAGGTGTACACCCCAGTGGTTAGACATTACATAACTTACTAAGGATCACTCCGATAAATACCACACCCATACACAGTTACTAGAATATTATTGATTACATTCTCTGGGTTGTACTTTACATCCCCGTGACTATTCTGTAACAACCAGCTGTACTTCTTAATTCCTTCCATGTTTTCACCCATCTCCTCAACCCGATTTCTATGAATCTGAAATGAAGTACGGCATAAATAATTTTAAAATGGGAAATACTTTCATAATGCTAACAGCTATGAAAAATGCCTCAAGACTTACACATCTAAGCAGTTACATGGCATAAGAATTAAAATTACACTTATCTACTAGCCTACAGTAGGCATTAACTGTGTCACCTTGAAATTAAGGCTCTCATTTATGATGGTTTTCCGAAGTTTTGCCAAAGCGTCGGATTCCTCAGTGGCATTCACAAAGTGGTATTCCCGTATTGCAGGAAATCCTCGCTTGTTCAAGAGTTCCTTGTTTATTTTACCTATACAGGCTTTGCGCTGCTTCTCATCAGAAACATCCAAATGTGTGCCAACAAGAATCACTGGGGAAGAAGAAGCCCGAGCCTACAGGGGAAAACACAAAATAGTCCTATTTGTTTTTAAATCAAGGCTGATTACATTGCCATTGAAACTCACTTGAGTGGAAATGAAAAATTAAAAGACATCAAGAAGAAAATAACTGTCTTTTTTCCTTAAACCTAAAAAAAAAATGTAAGCTTAAGAAATTTTAAGTCATTTTTATGCCCCTTCTTAATTCAATTATTACCACTTTTCAGGTGGCCTGTGCAACAGTAGTAGCATATTTTCCTTTTCCATTTTTTTATTCTTTAAAATGGGATATTTTCTAACTATGCTTTGACTTCAAAATAAAATAAGTATTTATTAAACCCACAAATTATTTCAAAGTGTCACAATACAGTTTATATTTTTCTTATCTGCAAACTCAATCTTTTGAATTCATTTTAAAGTCATTCTGTTTGGAATTCACAATGAGAAAAGAAGCCACTGAAGGAAGTCAAAACAAAATAAATATTTTCAATTACCAAAATTATAAAATGAGCTTGTAAAGGAATAACTGACAGCACGATAGCAAGGGACAAACTGGAAAATAACAAAAAGAGATCGCCAATAGCAACACATATTGTCCATTACACTTCAATTTACAAAAAGAAAAAAATAGAGCCTATTAATCCGGTACCATTTAAAAGTGTAAGAGCTGAAAGACTTAATGCTAAATTGCCACTGAAGGCATAGGCAGTGATGAACAGACTGCCTTTCTTTAGTGTAACTTATTTTAAATTAGAAAAGTTCATATTACATTTTTTGAAAATATGATCAAAAATACTCTAGCATGTATATTTTCCAGCTTTATAGCTTAAAAGGGCTTCAAATATCAATAACACTCAACAATACGGAACATACTATTTTTGTGTCCCAACTTATTTACTCTGAAAATTTCCCAATTTTCAGTGCCTGCTAACTTCCTTTAAAAACAACAAAAACTTGTAAAGCAACTGTTAGCCTAAAATAAATTACCTGCCATACAAAAAATGATTTTGTATTTTCAAATGATTAGAACAGATCACCTTTATATTGAATAGCCAAGGCTTCATAGCATCAACTTCAGCCTGCCCTTTGCTGAGGTCATAGACAGCAAGGTACAGCGCTCGCTGGGTCATAAAGTGGGGATGAGTGCTGTAGAATTCCTCACGGCCTAAAGAAGATTGGAGACTCTGTTTTAGCCTTCCTTTTGTGAAAAAAAAATTTTTACATGATAGTCTCCACTACTTAGCCTACTAAAAAAGAGAAAAATAATCAACAATGTTTACAAAAACTATACTGAATTTGTACTAGAGATTGAAAACTGTTACCCAGAGAGTTAGTTACCAATCAAGTACTCAGCTTCAGCTGGCACCTACTACTTTCTAACATCGCCCCCCAACCCCGTGCCCTGATCCATGCTGGTGGCAGGAGTAGTAGTAGTAGTAGTACTGGGAGAACTAAATGGCTTTGGAATAATTCCATAGGCTTCACCAGTTTCTTTGCAGTATTGGAACTGAAAAATCAGTTGTGTGTTTTTTTTTTATCTATTCTAAATAGAAGATAAATGGGATTTCATCATTCTAGTGCAATACCTGCAAAATCCCACACATTTAGAATGAGATCCTTCTTCCTTTTGCCTTTTATTTGGATCGGCCAGTCTTTCACATCTATGCCAACTGTGGCACTCTGCATCCCAGGTTCTGATTTCTTGGTTTTCATTAACTGCTGCAATAACGTGGTTTTACCACTCCCGGTGTTTCCCACAATCATGAGTTTCATTCGGTTGTAGGGCACAGCCTTTTTTAACCTCTGTTGAAGAAACCTGGTATTATAAAGACAAAAATAAAATAATAAACTTCTTAATAGTATATTTAAGATACAGGTGAATTATTGTGCATTGAGTTCTTTTAAATGTCAGACTTTTAAAATACTGATTAAAATACAGTATGCAAAAGAATGCACAGCTCTTATAAGTAAAACACACTTCTCTTTTGGTGCACTGTTAATGTATATATTTTGTTAGTGATGTCAGGTAGTTGATAATGATTGGTAGCATTATCAAATACGATATGTTACACTATCACCATAAACAATCAAAAGGGGAAAATATGTTTGTAATAATCATTAGAATTTTATATACAAACATGCACATGCAGATTTCTTCAAATAACACAAACAAAACTCTAAAAATGTTAAAGTATATAATTTTACAAAGTCCATGTGACAGAGAACCAAGATAGAGTATACATGCATACTGTTACACTAGACCTTGATAGTGAGGTTATATTGGGTTCATTACATATGTGTGTGTACATACATGTGTGGCATATATGATATGTATGAATATATATCATATAAAGATCGTATTGTTTACATTATAAATTATGCATATAAACTATTATACTATCAGCAGATAATATGTTGCCATTCTTAATAATCTTAACATAAAAATAATTGAAACTAGAAGTGCTCTAGGTAGCTAACAAAACCACCTTTACATTAATAGGTTTTAAATATTCTCAAAAACATGATATTGATATATATATATCGTTATATCCATATATATCTTTATATCCATATCAAAATCAAAGTTAGTTACTTTATATCATTTAGGTAACTATAATGCTTTAAGATACAACAACACATAACCATTTGCTCTATGAAATGAACATAGTTTAGTTTGTTATATGAGAAGTTAATATACTCTGCTGTATTTCTTTAGATTGTGTAGTTGGTTATGAGAAACCAAACAGGAGTAATTTGCTCTTATAGCCCATAACCAGTGAAAAGCGTGATAAGGCGGAGAGGCTATTCTCTCAGCATTGCCTTGGCTGGGAGGAAATGGAAGGCTCTGCAGTGGCACCACATAAAACTGTTCGTTAAAAGGCAAATAACACATAATAGTATATTAATGTTAAATAGCACCATACATTTTTTCTATTTTGTAACTCTATATGCATCAAAGTCACAGAGGAAATCTGAAGCAAGCTTAATAGAAACAAATGGAAATAAAGTTATCTAACCTTATGATGTCTTTGGCTTTACATCCTATATGCTTAAAATCAAAATTAAGACGCAGTTCATCCAAAGGAAGATCCCATATTTTGCTTAATTTCCCCATTTCATTGGGAAAGGATCTCAGTTCCAAGTTGTAACTAACATCAAGAGATGTCAGGTTTTCAAGACAGCCAATCTCAGGAGGAATCTTAATGAAATAAAAAGGGGCACATTCTGTTGGTAGGAAGGAAAATGTGTGCGGCCAAGAAACAAGGTTCTGATAGGAAACCAGAAAGGACCAGAGGTCCCACCAGCAGTGTGCACTACTTTGCGACAGAGTTCTAAAACCTTCCAGATACTTGTCATGGTTTTCATTATAAATGTCTAAAAACATAAATATGAGGGACTTACCCAAAACAATCTATGTCATTTGTTTATAGTCTTTGAAAACCCATTCTCCCTTGGTAACATAAGTCTTCCCTTCACAACATTGAAAGTAAATTACAGCTTTCCAAATCCAGTTATCTGTGGCTTCAAGGCTGTTCCCTCATACTGTTTGTTCTTCAGTAAAACTATAAAGATCTGGTCATCACAAACTTATATACAACTTTATGTTATCAAAATACAACTAAATGCTTATTCTTTAGGTGGCACATTAACTAGAGTTCTTTTTTTCCTGTTCCAAAATTTAAGCAATAGTCATTATTTTAGGAATAAGGAACATTAACTTGCTGGCAAAAAAAAACATCAGGTACCAAAAAATATTCAGTTATTCTGAAACTCACAGTTTTAGACACTTAATTCTTTTTGGCTTTTATAAACAATAGGCTTGAATTTGGTGCAAAAAAAAAAAAAAGCTTTCTTTTTCTGAGATGAATGGTTAATCAATTTCAGATTTGTAACAGAAGCAATGGAGTGAAGCAAAGGAGGTTGGCCCACTCAGATGAGCGGTATCATGGTGAAGGAATGCAGAAACTTAAGAATGTAGGAAAGAAAGTCAGCTGAAAAACACAAGCTGTATATGACCCAGTGTCAACTTTAGAAGTGTAGAGTATCTGAGCATCTGTTAACAGATCAGAGATTGTAGTGATTAACTGACACATTTAATGTATTACACAAACTCATATTTAAATATATATTCATATAATTCAAAAATAGAGCACAAAAAAAGTAATTTTTATAGAAAGTAAGCATTGTTAATATATTGATTTACCTTAGGATAGGTTTAGATATTATTCAAAAAGTAGGAAATAGAAAATAAAAGATTTTAAATGATAATTTGTAAAGATGCAAATTATGAAAGCATATTTTCAAATTGGCAATAATTTTAAGCAAATAAAGATGACTTCTTACCTCTTTGAGTTTATTATGAGAAAGATGTAGTTTCTCTACTCTAGACCACACATGTGCTTTTTCGCTCAAGTCCAAGATGCTGATCTGATTATGACTAAACAAGAGTTCCCTTAAGTTCAAAGATTTCCAGTGTGCGGGACTTGGTAGATATTTAATATCATTGCTGCTCATATCTAAGGATCGCAAGCTAAAACAATACAATGTTAAAATAAAGACCAAATGAGTGTTTCCGAAGTACAAGATATGACAGTAACTTTCACAAGATATCTTGTTCTTTGTGAACAAAGAACAAGATATCATCAGTAATTTCACAAGAGGTAAGAACTTTAAAACTAACAATATTTATATATGTGTATGTGTGTGTTTTTCTGTACATGTACGTATAGATGGGCTAGAAAGAAGGCATGTCTTACTAGGAGCATATAAATTAATAAAAACCATTAAAAACAAAACTGAGGCCTAACTTCCTTAACTTCAGAAACATCTCATTCTGAGAATGAGAAAAAGAACAAGTGTTTTATAAATGTTTATGATACCTGAGAAATCATAATTGACAAATGTAAAAATGGTCATTAAAAGTCCTGCCTTTGATTCAAGAGTTATAAATATGTAGCCCCATATGTCTTTTCAGTTTTGTTTATTATGATTCTTCAGAGGTTGGGTCCTCGAGTTCATTAATACTGTGCATGGGCGCACCCTTTTACCAGCTTGTCTCAGTGTGATAAATAGCGTAACACGGAATGTAACACTCTACATACAGTAGGCTCTCGATGCAAAATTGTGGCTTCCATACAAGAACATGCTACCCCAAATTTGCAGGAAATAGCAGAAAAACATGTGTTACATATAAGTGTACATGTGTAGGAAGAATAAAGACAGTCAGTGATTACAGTGCGTTTGACTAAAAGTTGGCCTGGACTTTTACAACTATGTACTGACCCCTTTCATTCAGCATATCTGAAGCACGATGAATTAATTCTAAACCCACATAACTGTACAGTCTGCTAGACAAAGATTCCTGTCTGCACAGCAATTTTAAAATGCATGAAAATATATGTGACTGTATTAGAGACAAGACATGTATGTCTAACAAATAACACAAAGGAGACAAACCCGAGCATCACCAGATAGTTCAAAGCAATGTGTCTCTCAGCCTCAGTGGAGATTAAAGATGGCCAACTGGAAGCTCATTTGTGAAATGACAGAATAAATTTAAAGGAACACATACAAGATCCTGGAAATGTATGCCAGAAAATGGCATCTAGAAGTATGGTGTAATTAGGGCCTAGAGAATATTGTCAGTTTTGGGGAAAAAAATCTTCTTTATGGCACATATCTCAATCAAATTTCATAAATATTTAACTTTCAAACAGTGTCTGGATTATATTATGCTTAAAATATAGGACCACTTGCATTCTGGAGGTGCCTGTATGTGAGAGTTGAGAATCTTAAGCCAAACTACCAGCATTTAAAAACACTGACTGTGGGCTAGTTACTTTATAACTCTAATGAAATAGTGTTCTCATCATGAAGTGAAGGTGACAGCAATAGCTATTTCATAGGGTTATTAGGAAGATGAAAGAGATGAGCCACTGCTGAGAAGTTAGAACAGTGTCTGACACATTTTAAAGCTGGATTTAAATTAACCATTATATGTTTGTTTAACACATTCTATGGCTAGATTATAACTCAGTATAATTTGTCTATATATGTATATAGTTGCATGCATACACTGATGGATTTGGCTTATAATGTATAACATAACTAGAATAGTAGGTAAAATGACAACACATTTCAAATCTAAGTAATGCATGAATTTGTTAACATGAAGCTTTTCTTTTTATTGAAAATAATCAAAATTATCTGCAAACACCTGGGACTACATAAATTACCCTAATCTTCACCAACAACATAACAGAAACTTAAGTATAATTTTGAAGTTAACAGTATCTTAACAACATATCAACCTCTAGAGCAAGTAAAATTTAAAAAATTAAAGTGATAACCAGTGCAATCTCATTTGATTATAATAATGCAATTATACAGTAAGTAATTTTAAACTGCATCAACACAACAGCACACTAAATTAATATAAAAGTTTAAAAATCCAAGTAACAACAGTCTTCTGTCTAATGAATATCCAACATTCATAGATTTAAAAATACTGAGCTGAGGAGGTTTAGAAATAATTACATTTATATGTCTAAGCCAAAACCATGATTCTGAGGGCTCAGTTCCAGCTCATGTGGTTTTAAAATTAAAATAATAAGCTTACTGTGGAAGATGTAAAATTGCTTCTGGAACACATGTAAATCTGTTTTGAGATAATTTTATGCTTGTCATCGAAGAAGGTAAAAAAGGCATAGCAGCTACAATAAAATAAAAATGAGATAAGGGACTTTTAATCATTTTAACTAGATTTCTACTATATTCTACAAGAACAGCTACCAATGGCCTGTCATTTAATTTAATTTCTATTCTCATACTGACAATTTTTATAAAAATCTACTTTTAAAATAGGGTCATATCCTTAATTGCACCACTAAATATTACAATAATATACCATACTTATACAAAATTTTTCATATGAAAGCTAAAAAACTAAATCTAAATTCATCTGTGCAACATCTATTAAGTAAAAATTATTAGAATATTTATTTTAAATTATATGTGATATTATATGAAATACATTATAGATTAACTCAAATTACTCTTAAGTAACTAAAACAAAACACTTTGGAATACAGCTCACAATATAATATAAAGATAAAAATTTTTCATAGTACCATTTCATAAAGAGTATTCTATGGAATAATAATAGGTGTTACTTAATAAATATATTATTTGATCATGTGATCTTAAGAGATTATGGAAACATTAGGTAAAATAAAGTGAAATATTGCAGAGTTCCCAATATTCTGGCATAAGTTATGATTTTCCAAGACAGAAATACAGTATGAGGACCTCCAAGGTATAAAATTTTGTGGAACACAGTATAGGAAACTGAGCATATCATATAGCCTATGTTGCAATCTGCAAAATAAAATCTAAAACCCTATGGGCATACGAAAGTGCCTTGGGAAATTATTTCTTAGTATTTTTGAGAATAAAAATATGAGTTTTGCTTTATTTAGAAAATTTTCAAGGGTTAAAAAGTTACAGGACACTGCTAGAAGCTGCTTTCCTGAGAAACAGGAAGGTACATGCTATGCTACACATCACCTATTTCCTAAAAGTATTTGTGACAAAATAAGTTAGTAAAAATGACTCTTCACTTAAGAATTAAGAATCTTGAAGTTCAAATGCTATATGGAAAACACTTTCATAAAATTAAAAAACTAAAACTTCACTTCGCATGAGATTATTTTTCATGGTTAGTAGGTCCCACTCACACATCACTTCCATTGGGCATCCTGCCAAAGATAAAACAACTTCTAGAACTATTAAAGTTCCTTAGTGAGAAACAAATAGATTTTGAACTTAGGTGCGCTCACGTTTTCACAACTAGTTAATTCCATGCCCTTACATGTCACACAAAAATCTCAAGTGCTTTAATTTCCTCAGTCAAGCAGAGATCATACTTGTCCTTCTCTAGAGGATTTTTGTGAAATGCAGCTGAGATGACATATTCACCATAATCAAGCCGCAGGACCCTTTCAAAGGCTCTTTTCCCCAGCCTAAGTCAAACGTCAGGTCTCCCTGCCTCCACACCGTGCATCAGATCCCCTTAACGTGTCCTCCTAGCATCAGGGACATTTTCTTCACAACAGTTAGCACAATATACAGTTCGATTTAGTTGTGTCATAATTCTTTAATGCCTGTCTTTTGAATTTAAGCACATGTTCCTTAAGGACAGAGATTGGGTTTGCTTTGCTCATTATTAAGTGAATCAACGTATCTCGGGTTTCAGGCTCATGGTAAGAACATGTTAATATTAGAAAGGGGCAAGAGGAAGGGAGGGGAAAAAAGGAAAATGTTATGCAAATTAACATGGCTTTTTACCATTATTAGTTTCTGATAGTTCTAATAAAGTAACATTTTTAAAAAATAAGTAGTCAAAATGTATTGTTACTAAAAAGTATTAAAAATTATTTTACTGAAAAAATAATCTTACTGTCTCAGGTATAGAATAGTTACTTGAGTGGCAAGGTGCACATGGCCTCCATTAAGGAAGATAAAATACGAGGAGTTTATGGGGTTTTTTTCCCTTAATATTAGAATGTTCAGATAGGCTACAAATGAACACAAGTCCCTGTATCTCACATGCTAAGAGTATTCCATGACTTTCAATAAAAGTAATGATCATATTATGTATTATTCTAATATCTTAATGTAAGACTTCAGTGAATGTACATTAATCTTATTAATTTAAAAACTGTCAATGATTAATTTTATTTCTTAAAAAAATACTAACTATACTTATGCTCCAAAAATGTCTGAAGACTCTTCAGTAGGAAACTCAGCATCCCTGCTGTACCCAGCTCAGGCAGGCACAGAGTTTTTAGTTTAATAGACTGAAAGGAAGCACAGTATAATGACTATCTGTAGCCCAAGATATTGTCACTTGGGTCTATGTTTATACTAACCTGCTAAAATTATATTTAATTTTAAAAAAATTAGTATTAACATTTTTAACTTTTTGATAATTAAAAAGTAGAGTTCTTTCAAGCAACACTATATGAGATCTGTCTAGAAAGTAACCAGCCATGTAATATGAAAAATAGAAACATTTATTGAAGAAGATACAAGATACAAGAAACATTGTACACAGTTCTTCCAATCGCCATCAGCTGCCCCATCTCATTTTCCTGAATCTCATCCATGGTCTGAAATCTCTTCCCTTTCTATATTTTGGAAAAAGCCAGAACAGGGCACCAAATCTGGGCTGACTGGGGACTGAGTCACCTGGGTGATTTGATGTTTCACCAAGAACCTCTGCATGAGACATGATGCAGGAGAGGGGGTGTTGTCCTGATGAAGCTGCCAATCACCATTTGCCCACAGCTGCAGCCTTCTGAATCATCCAGATAGTTTCCATGGAGGAATGTTCAAACTTAATGCAAAATTTGATGCAGATTCCCTGCTCTATTCCTTCGGTCATTTTGAATGCGACGGCCACACAGTTCACATGCTCACTCAATGACATCTACTGCTCCTACCGACTAGTACAGTGAACGTGTCATTGTTCACACACGTGTATTCCAGTCCACTCTCCTTGGCTGCCAGGTTACACTGATGTCATGCAAATCATTGTCGTTACATTAACAATGGCTGGACTTTTTCCAGGCAGACCTCGTATTTACAGAAAATTTGAGTGTGCAGTACCGACTTTTCCCATATATCCTTTCTGTTCTCGCCACCACCACCCATAAACACACATTTTTTATCTATTATGAATTATATGCACAGTTCAATATATTTGTTATAATTAATGAGCCAATATGAATATATTATTAGTAACTAAAATCCATAGCTGACCACAGAGTTCACTCTTTTGTGCTATACATTCCTGGGGTCTTGACAAATGTATAATGACATGTATCCGCATGACAGCAGCACACAGTGCCACACAGTACCACTGTCCTAAACCCATCTTTTCTCCAATTATCCACCCCTCTCTTCCTCCCTCCAAACTCCTGGCAATCACTACGTGTTTCATTATCTCCATAGTTTGCCTTTTCCAGGATGTCTTACAGTTGGAACCACACAGTATGCAGCCTTTTCTGCTTGGCTTCTTTTACTTAGCAATATGGATTTAAGTTTCCTTTCTGTGTCCAAGGCTTGGCACCTCATTTCTTTTTATCACCATTTAGCTAACTTTATATTTGAAACTCCAGCATAGTATTTGAACTAAAATAATACCTTTAAATCTCCACCTAAAACATCCACTATGACTCATCCTATAATACTCAAAAGTGCTGCTAAAAGGAAGACTCCCATAAAACACTTACCAAGAAAATTCATTCTAGCACTGAAACTTTCCACTTTAGGGCAAGCCTCAAGAAAATCCTCTGATAGAGATGAAATGTGGTTTTTACTAAGGTTCAAAATCTTCAGCTCCTTCAGCCTCAGCGGTGAACACATTCCTGATATTTTATTTCTAGTCATAGGGAGAAAAATGGGTATTAAATTGCATGAACTCACATGCTTTAATAAAAAATAAAAACAATTTAACTTCAAAGAACAGCACCAGGGAAGATTTTAAAATTAATTGTGAAATTTTAAGTCAATTGATACAAGTTGCAATAGTAGTTGCCTCCGTTCTTTTATAACACTGTTTAAAACTCATTGGTACAGAAATAACACAAGCATATTTTGTCAACCTTACAAAGTCTCACTTTATAAGACACCCCTTTTGTCTTTAGTAAATATTTCTTACCCTTCTAGCATGAGCTGTTCCAGTTTCTCTACCACATCACCAAGGTTCTCCGGAACAGAAGACAGCTGATTATAGGACAGGTTAAACTGTTTCAGAGTCAGACACTTCACTGCAGGATCCAAAACTACTGAGGGTCCGATGTCATTTCGAGAGACATCAAGGTTGGCAATACAATTCATTTTCAACAAGTAGGAGGGAAATGATGTAAATTTATTACTGTGCAAGTCCAAATGTGTCAAACACTTCAGAGTCTGGAAAAACAATATTTTAAATTTCTAAAATGAACCACCTGAGAAATTTAAGTTTAGCTAATATTTCTGCCTTTCATATCTCTGGTGATTAGAACCACTATGATTTTACAAAAAAAAAAAAAAAAATTGAAAATGAAATACACAAGAGAACTTCATTATACTAATTGGTCCAACTATTTCTGTTCTACAATGGGTAAAACCAGGAAAAATACAGTAGGTAGGCTTTCCAAAGCTGGGTCACAAAAATAAGGTTTAGAGCTTAATTCAGCTTTCTTTTGTAAGTAATTCCTACAACAAGTAAAAATGGAAGTAGAATAGGACTCAAATATTTAAACAAATAATTAATGAACAATACAATATAATCTTGGGAATGCATTTTTTAAATATGAGCTTTTGGAAATTGTTATACATTTTAATATAAATAAAATTTAACCATAAAAGTAATTTTTGTATATAATACATGCTGTATTTAGAACCTTCTTTTTAGGGCATTTTTGTTTCAAATCTCTATTTTTAAGCAATTTCTAAGTTTACTATGATAAAAGCAAACTTTCCATTTATACATTATGTCTATTTTTCAATATTTGATATTAATTATTGTTAAAGGGCTTAAATACCAAACAATCATTTCCCTGTGCTCTTCTTTATGTATCAGTATATTTATCTTCACATGTAATTCTAAAGAGTTTGATGTGATTATAAAGGCTTATTAATAGATATTTGCCTCAGAAGTTGTGTCAAACTTTCTGCCATTGTTTCAGATCCTACCAGATTATTAAAAAACATAGATTTTAAAACGATTTATTCCCAAGGTTTAATGAGGATTTATTATTATTATTATTATTATTATTAGGTAAATAGATAGGGGGGAACAAACACTACCACCTAGGGGTGTCAATTTGAAATTTCCTTAAGAGAACGTTCTCAGCTGGTTCTGTCTTTGAATGCTTTACATTTCACCTTGTCATGGCTCTCTCAAAGTTCTCTCTCTCAATATCTATCTATCTTTTTCTCTATCTCTCTCTCTTCATCTCTCTCTCTCAGCTAAATTCCAGTTTTCATTTACTTATATTTATCAACGGTCTACCAAGTTTCAGTTATTAAATCCTTCACAGATTAACCCAATAATCATCAACTGAGCTTTTATTATAAGTCAGACCTTACTGAGCATTGGGGAGGGACACAAGCAAGCCTGAAACAGTTCCTGTTCTCAAGGAGTTCACAACGATTGAGGACATATACGTGGGGTAAAACTGTAGAGGGGAATGAGCACTGGGGGAGAAATTCCAGGGTGCCGAGGAAATGTAAACCAGATGGGTAACCAACCTAGTCTGGAGGGGAGAAGAGGAGAAGCAGAGGGTAAGGAAGAGACATTTAAAATGACACCCTGTGACTTGGAGATTTTACTCAGGCAAAGAGGAGGAAGAGAAATAGAGGGTACGTTTTAGACATGACTCGGGGGAGGAGTCACCTTCCTTTCTTCTCTGTCTCCAAATACACAAACTATAGGAGAAAGATACACGGAAATACACTTATCATTTAATGTTGCTTTTTAAATATCTCAAAATTATGGTAAATTTTATAGGTTAGAAAAGGGAATATGCACTTGCAATAAAACAGGCTTTAAAAAAATACCAAGTATGTCCTTTACCAAACTTTACAGTTCAGTTAAAGAAATCAGATTAATAATTTAAATATTTGTTAGTAATTTTTAAAAACTTGCCAGGCTAAGTTTTTTGACATCTGATCCATAATTCATAAAAATGATGAAAAATTCAATATTCAGAGGACTGCCTTCTCAGCAATTTTATATCTTAATTTTTATGAAATAAGAACTTTGAGAAAACAATTTTTAAGTTACATGTAATTTTGAAACTCAATCAATGCTTTAGGGGCAGTTAGTCAAGCTTCTGGATTTGGCAGATGAAAAAATACAAAGCTTATTAGCTCAGTCCAAGCAGCACATTGTCATGAGCACACAGTTGGCAGCTGAGCCAGAGCCCATACCACCAAACCAGGCCTCTGTCCAATCTACCTAATTTAAGCAATTTAAAATGTTTTTACAACATTTTAATTGAAAGCATAACCAACAGGAAGCCTTGAGAGACTTTCACATGCACTATGTATCATTAGGACAGAACACTGAATCTCTTTTTAACCACATTTCCATTTCCATTGCTGACCCTCAAAGGTGTTTCTGAACAGCCACCCTTTGTCTTTTGAAGACAAAGACACTTGTGTGAAAACCTGAAGAATGGGGAAATTACTGTCTAATGATGCAAAAGTGGAATCTTCTTTTTAAAGATTTAACCATGTAAGTTAAATATCAATGCAAAATCTCTTCAAATATCCTGAGGGCTATTAGGATAAATTTAATTTACTTCAGAGAGTCGTTGTGGAAAGCTCGTGAGTGCATTCTGGTGAAGCTCCAGCTTTTCAAGATGCTCCAAATGCCCACTTATACCGCATTTCTGGCTTAGGGCATCAATATCTCTTAGTTCATTTGCTGAAAGGTCTAATGATGTAATATATTCTCTCTCAGAAGCCAGGGAAGAACTGCTGTCTGAATGCCTCATGTAGGATGGAAGTTTTGATGACCCTTTGTCAAAAACAAACAAACAATAGAAATATAAGCAGCTAATTTAACTTGGGAAATGTTTATTGATCACCTAATAGTATAGGCTCTCTTCAAGGCACTGGAGATTCAGAAAAAAAACAAACTATGGAACTTGGATTCCAGTGTCAGAGATGGAGAATAAATAAGAAATATTTAATCAAGTGGTATTAATGTAAAAAAAAAGGTAGAAAAATAGAAGTGCCCTATATTACACCATAAAAGATAAATTTTTAAATATATAATTGTAGTCATTTTTCTATTGTCTGTGGAATTATTAGGTAAATATAATTTAAAGATTATATATGATGAAATTGGCACCAAGAACCATTGAACAATAAGAAAAAATGTTAACAAATTCTATATTCTGTTCAAAGTATCTATTTACTCATGATTACATTCAGATACTTACTGAGTGAATCATCTGAAGACAGTATTTTTCTTTTTCGCTTCAGTAAATCGTCATGACTGAAAATGGGTCCCTATTAAACAAAGAGTCATTTATACTACAATCACTGTCATTTTGAGGAGCAAAGAGAACATTTCCTATCTAGTTTTCTTAGGATTCACTATAGGATTCCTAACTGCAATAATCATGGGACCAGCCACACCATGAGACAGAGACCTAGCCTGGGCATCATAGACATGGAGCTCTGAAAAGAAAAAAAGGATGAAATAATTTTGAAGTGTACTTAGTACACAGAGGTGAGGCAAAAGTAGGTTTATAGCTGTGAGTATGCAAAACACAGAGTTTATTATTGCACTATTAATTACTAATCATTGTACAATTTTCCATATGAACAATAGTAAACCTACTTTTGGCCCATCCTATATATGCCCCAAATACACTTAAAAGTCTGTAAGTGTAAATTTAAAATAATATTTATATATTTATTTATATTCTGATATCAGGTTTTTCATACATCAGGGAATTTCTGCACCAATAGCTCCAAGTTTTGGCCTACGATTCTAGTTATCAAGAGAATGTCAGTAACAAAATGTACAGCATGAGCACAATTTAACTTACCAATGAAGTGGAATGCCTTTGCAAAACTGGTGAGCAACGCTGCAAGGCAGGATCTAGGTAAAATTCTCCTACGCTAATTGAGTTTGACTTCTTTTTCACAAGACATGAACCTTCACTTCCTATTTTTAAATGATAAAGGCAAGTAAGAAATGTTGACTCAATCATAAGATACTAGTATGACATTCAATCATAAAAGATTATACACATTTCATTCATGGAAATTGCATAATTCTTGTTGTAACATCTCTAAAACAGAAGTAATAAATAGTTTGGCTTTTCATTTTTAAAATTCAGTTACTTTTTTTTTCCATCCATAAATATTTACCAAATGGTTGTCACAGGAATGAATATATAAACCAATGGCACAGAACAAAGAATGCAGAAATAGAACCATACCTACATGGTCAATTAAACAAACATGCCATTAATTAAATGAGGAATACAGTATTTTCAACATGCGATATTAAAACTAGACATCTATACAGGAAAAAAAAGTCAATCCTTCACTGACACCATACACAAAAATTAATTTAAAATGGATTTTAGACATAAGTATAAAAGCTAAGATTTAACACTTCCATGAAGAAACATAGGAGAAAATACTTACAAATTTGGGATAGGAAAAGATTTCTTAAATTGGATAGAAAAAACACAAACCATAAAAGAAAAAATTGAAAAACAATCACAAGTTTTACCAAAATTTAAAAACTCTGCTTTTGAAAAATAAGCATAAAAAGAAAGGACAAGGTCTAACTAGGAGGAAATATTTGCAAAGGATTTCTACCAGGATGTATATTAACTCAAAATAATACAATAACACAAAAATTAGCAGAACATGTAAACAGGTACTTCACAAAGAAAATACACATATAGTCAACAAGAACATGAAAATAATTTCAATATCAATAGTGATCTAAGAACAAAAATTCAATCCAAATGAGCTAGAACTATGCCTTCAATGGAACAGCTAAAATTAAATGAACTGACAATACCAAGTGCTGTAGTGCGATGAGGATGCAGAGCAACCAGAATTTTCATATCTTACTAATGAGAATATAATACAGTACAACCACTTTAGAAAAC
Source organism: Pteronotus mesoamericanus (assembly GCF_021234165.1). NCBI lineage: Eukaryota > Metazoa > Chordata > Mammalia > Chiroptera > Mormoopidae > Pteronotus > Pteronotus mesoamericanus. The sequence continues at coordinate 12,159,804 of NW_026555310.1, forward strand.
AGCCAGATATAAAAGAAGACATACTGTATGATTCCGTTTATATGCAACTTGAGGAAATACTGATGTAATCTATGTGACAGAAAGCAAATCAGTGGTTGCCACCAACCAAGGTGGAGAAAATATTTTGTGAAGAGGCAAAAAGGAACTTAGTGGATGATAGAAATGTTGTTATAGTGGCTATGATTACATGAGTGTATAAAATTTTTAAAATCCATGAAAATATATACTTAAAATAGGGGCATTTTATTTTACAGTAATTATCTCTCAATAAAGTTTATTTTAAAAAATGAAAATCACAGTGGGATATCACCTCACACCTGGTCAGAATGGCTACCGCCAATAGATCAATAAAGAACAAGTGCCGGAAATGATGTGGAGAAAGGGAGACCCTAGTGCACTGTTGGTGGGAATGCAGGCTGGTGCCGCCACTGTGGAAAGCAGTATGGAGATACCTCAAAAATTAAAAATAAAACAGCCTTATGACCTAGCAATTCCACTTCTAGGAATATATCCTAAGAAACCTGAAACACTAATTTGAAAGAATATATGCTCCCCTATGTTCACTGCAGTTTTATTTACAATAGCCAAGATCTGGAAACAACCCAAGTGCCCATCAGTAGTTGAGCAGATAAAAAAACTGTGGTACATTTACGCAATGGAATACTTCTCGGCTGTTGATAAAGGAACCCTTACCTTTTGCAATAGCATGGATGGGCCTGGAGATTATTAAACTAAGTAAAGTAAGCCAGTCAGAGAAAGGCAAATACTATATGATCTCACTAATGAGCAAAATAGAAAGAGAGGCATGGACACGGGGAACACTGAGACTGAGATGTTTAAAAAAAGGGCAGGGGGACTGGGAGATTGGATGAAAGAAGTTGAATGTATTAAGCAAACAAAACAAAACAAAACACCCATATATATGTAACACATTGACACGGACAACAGTGTGGTGATAGCCAGAAGGAAAAAAGCAGTGGGGGTAGGTGGAGGTGGGTAAATTGGGGGGAAATGGAGACAGAAAGAGACTTTGCTTGGGACAATGGGCACATGATGCAGTGTACACATAATGTTTTAGTGATTTGTATACTTGAAATGGTTTTGAGAACCAATGTCACCCTAATAAATTCAATTAAAAAAATACTTGGACTTGCAACGTGAGATTTTGGAATAACCCTTTCTTTTTTATCCAACTGCACTGCATTAAATATGTCAGCCCAAATCACTGTCATTACATATCTTGCCATGTCAATTTTTTAAGAGTTATCTCACATCAATTATTGAAATGTTATTTTTAATTCTAATAAAGGTAAATATATTTTTTATTAAGTACTTCCTATTTGTCAAGAACTCTCCCAGTTTACATACATTTTATCTAATTCTTCTAAATAATCCTAGAATGTTGACAATACTACCTTTAATGCAGATAAAGGGATTACACAATCCAAAAATGGATTTAGTCATTGATGGAACAAAGAATCCAATTCCAGTCTATTTGTTTCACTACAAATAGTCGCCATTCACCAAGTAAAGGCAATATCGTAACACAAGTGCAGACACGCGTTTTCTTTACAGCCATTGCCTGAACTGGAGTTAGTAGACACTAACCATTTCTAATACTGAACAGGTTTGCCTCAAGTTTTTCCAAATGAATTAAATCAGGTTTTTGTCTCAATTCCTATTTTCCAATGTCAGCGTCTAAGGGTTTTAAAATATAGGGAACTATTTTTTGAATAATAAATACCTTCACTCTCCAGGTCATCATTTTGACCAAACACACTGTCCACATAAGACTCAGGAATGAAGGTCCATTCGTGGAGCTTATCAAGGACTCCTTCAGAAAAATGCCCATCGCTGTCCGAGGCTGCTCCTTCTTCCACAGCACTCTTCATCTGGTATCTGAGGACCATTCTTGCTAAGGTGCATCCTATATCTAAAAATAAAAAGGATACACCAGCACCTTAGAAATCAACAATGAAACAAACCTACACATATTCCAAAGTTCCTTATATATTCTCATACTTCCTGAAAAGTATTTATTGCTACTTACAAAGTCCCTTTACAACTGTGATATTGCATGTTTAATTGGCACTACATTTTAATTTTCAAAAAATGATAGAAATTAATATAACACTTTGGTGCAGATGACAAAGCTGAACATTCTGAAAGCACAGAATATGCTCAGTAAATGATATACTTATTTTGATAAACTATTTGCTAAGAGATGCAATATATTGGGAAATTAGGTAGAATTTTAAAGTTATTATCCTTCTCTTGAGTGGGAAGAGTTCTCTTTGTCCTTCATATTGCCTGGAAAATTTCTTCAAATATTACTTTCATAGTTCACATTATAACATGTGTATGTGGCTCAGTCCAGTAGTACCTGAAAAATGTTTTAAAGCTATGAATCCAAAATGTTCTTTACTCACACCAGCTACAAATGAAATCAATCATTTTTATATTTTATATAAAACCATTATTATATTTTTTAAATTAGCTAAGACTTGTTAGGGTTTTTAAAAAAAAAACTTCACACAGAACAAAGAGAACAAAGTAAATGATAAATCTACCTCCACTTTTCCCCAATGAACCCACAATTTCTTTCTGCCAGGCATAAAAGATTAAAGTTAGCCAGTTGTTGCCCAGAAACTAGCTGAACTGATGAAACATGGGATCTAATCATGACACATTAGTCTCCCAAGTCCCCAGAGGCAGCCAGGGAGCCCATTTCTATAGATTTTTCCTAATATGTTCTTTTTCATATTCAAACATTTATGACCACCTTATCCCAATTGTGTGCTCACCAATATTATACTAAAAAACACTGTTTCAACTTACTAAAAACACTGTTCTGTACAGTTTTTTTCCTAATAATAATACATTCTATACCCAAACATTTAGATTTGCTAGATGTTATTTTCTCATTGATTACAAGCATTCCACTGCATGAATGTACCATGATAATTTGAATAGTTCCTTTTGGGAAACACTACTTTTTCCCAATATTTTGCTATTATAATCAACAATTTAATGTGCATCCTTGTAAATGCATTTTTATGTACATTGAGAATTTCTGTATCAATAATTCCTGTTGGTATATTGCTGGGTCAAAAATGTATATACATACATTAAATATAGTAATGGAGGTTGCCAAATAAAGGTGCTAGGGAAACAGGCAGAAGAACCTTCCACCCAGACTTCATGGGGGCAGGAATAGTTTTCTTGTAAGAACTGATACGGAGCTGAGGCAGGACGAATGAAGAGATGGCTGGGTGAAGAGAGAAGTAAGGGACTTAAGGGAAAGTGACAGTGGGAAAAACCTTGAACTAAGAGTCTATGAAGTGTTTAAGAAACTGAGGGACATTCACCCTGATGGAATGTTCTAGGTCCCACAAGGAGGTTGGACCTTGAACAGGCAGAAGCACCAATATGCAGAGACGGATACTTGAGCAGCATTCAACTACTCAATGAAGGAGAGAAAAACAGCAGACAGCTGGACTGATAAGGAATGGAGTGTTGTCAGATATGTCAGAAAAATCACAGTAGAGAGGACATGTTATTAACCTTAGGGTCTGATCCCTGTGGGGAAGGGCGCGGGCATGAGAGTAAAGTAACGGAGGGGCTGCTGGGAGCTCAAGCTTTAAAAACACACGTTGTGTGAGTAAACGAAAGACAGTTAAAAAGACAAATGTTAAAAAAAGTTGATGATAACTTGTCATCAACGTATTTAATATACACAAAATCTATATTAACTTGAAAATATAAAGGCAATACATTCTTAATTGAAATACAAAGTACAAGTTGGCAGAGGTCATCAGGACAAGACTGCTGGCGGATCCATGAGCTGGGCCAGGACAGCCAGAAGCTCTTAGCCATGACCTTGGATTTTACATTCTGCCCCTTGTCCCCACAGCAGGAGCTGTCCCAAGGATGGGCCCTGGGACAGTGTAAGGTTTTATTGAGACTACTTGGACTGAATATGTGACTGAACCCAGTTCAGAACTGTATATAACCTTTAAGATCCTCGCAGGTGGGTGTGGAGATTTACTCACCTTGCAGTTGCCCAAAGTTAAGTTCCCTTGCTTATTAAACCTGCCACCTACCAGTTGTCAGTCTCTCCTTGCCCTCCGTGTAAGGGGGCCAGTTTCAGATTACACCAGGGAATCTCCCAAGGCAGTATTGTAACATTTCTAAGTGCAGAGATACATTTTCTTGGCAATCATTGCCTTAAATGGAGTAAGAAGCATTGATTATGTCCAGTAATGAACACATTATTGGAATCAACAGTATATAAACTTGAAAATGAAAGTATATATGTATATATGTTTCTATTGATACATATACATTTAAATGCATATGTATATGTAAACATATAAAAAGTATAGAAAAAATCGACATGTATTACATATAAGAGATGAAATAAGTTATTGTTATTTTCATTCTTATGACTATTTCCCTATTGTTAAAATGAGCATGAATTACTTCTTATTTTTAAGTGCAAATTCTCCAGACCAACCGTATCAGCACACTGGGCTGGAGGCCTGGGAAACTGTGGCATTTTGGGGGTTTTTTTAAGATTTTATTTATTTTTAGAGAGAGGACAGGAGAGAGAAAGAGAGAGAGAGAAACATCAATATGCAAGAGAAACATCCATCAGCTGCCTCTCACATGGCCCTAACTGGGGCTGTCCCACAACTTAGGCATGTGCCCTGACCAGGAATTGAACTGGTGGCCTCTCGGTTTACAGGTTGACACCCAACCCCCTGAGCCACATCAGCCAGGATGAATTACCTTTATAATAAAAAATAAAATATATGAAAAAAAGTCAGTCCTCAGAAAGACTCTACAGTGTTGCACTATCTTTATAAAATATGTATTTGCTGAGTAGTAAAGAACTTAAATATAGTATCGCTTTCAAGCATTTCACGACAAAAGAAAAAGACAGACGAACCCTTACAATATTTTTGGCTTATGTTGAACCAAACTGGAATGAAAACTCACTAAAAGATTAGTGACTTAAAAAATACTACTAAAAATAAGACGTATCAAATGTTCCTTTTAATACTTACTTGTTTCTTTTCTTGAACTAGGTGTCTTATCCGGAAATAAAAGACCAAGCCAAGAAGGCTCAATTTTTCCTATACCAAATCCCCCAAGGCAGATGCTGTTATTGGCCAGGTCCAGGGCAAGCCTCCGTAAGAGCAAACTGATGATTTGGCTGTCACCTTTCCCAATGCTTATTGTCAGCGCTTTCCGTACGTCTTGTTCACGGGACCCACTATTCAGTAAGAGTTCCACCAGTTTGGGATTGCTTGCTTTTTCACATACCTATTAAAGAAAAATATATACAAGCATATTGAAAACCTGTATTTCTTCCTTTTGGGAGACTGGTAAAGTGAACTTAGGGTAATTTTTTTCTACACCCCGAAATTTAGATAGAAACAAAATAAGATAAAATTCATCCTTGAGATAGATTAAGAAATAAGACTAGCACCACACATATCAGAGTAGCAGAAATCAAATAATCTGCCACATGAGAGTCAGTTATTATGAAAGAGGAAACATGATATGAAGAAAACATTCATAAACTGGAAGTCAGAAAACTGAGGCTTACGCTTCCTGGGCTTCTGTTTGCCCATTGAAAGACAGCTGGCAAAGAAGCGCCTTAACACAGTAAAGGCTTACTGCTTTGTCTTCATTTCTAACATAAAATATAAGTATTACAATGTTTGTTAAGTCTATGTGCAAAGGACAGTCATCACTCAATTCTGGTTTTGTAGAGCTCCGCAGGACAAGAATCTAAATTACCACAAAGAAATATCCTGTCTCTCAGTTTTCTACCTTCCCCTGAATATTCTATGCTCAAGCTGTGCTCAAGGTCGATTAGCTTACTAGGGGTTGCAAAAACTAGTGCCCATTGTACACAGGGAGAACCTGAGCAACCTGTAGCATATCACACTGGCCCTACTCGGGAACAGCTTCTGAACGGCATGGAGTGTTTTAAAAGAAATTAAAGTAATTAATAATGGAAATATTATATGTCAATTACTATGCTAAATTCTTTACATACATGATCTATAATTTTTATAAAAGCAAAACCTTAGGCCACAGAAATTATTAGCCCATTATACAGATAAATATTTAGGAAACATATGATCTGTCCAAACCATTAGAGCTAGTCAATAAGAGGCTTGGATCTGACATCAAATCTGCCAGCTCCAAAGCCTGTGTCCCTTTTATGACACAAAATTAAGGGCTAAGAAAAAAAGGAAAGAAGATTCTAGGATCCAAGGTTCCAGGTCCTCAGCAGAAGGATGAGATTTGGGGAAATCCCTGAATTCTCCAGAATTAAAGTGTGTCCCAGGGATTCAAGGGGACGGTACTGTGGTTTGATGGCACCAACTTAATTCCCACAGATCTCCAGTATCACCCACCTTCAACGTGTTCTCCTCAGGGCCACTAGTACCTTTGCACTCTCGATATAACCACGTCACTGTGCTATTTGAAAATCTTCTCAAACCCCTCTGCCCCAGACATTCCCTCAAACACACTATGCAACATTACCTATATTCGTGCTATTTCTATCGCCCTAAGTGTCTGATTCTGCTCTTCACCCAGCAAAGAGAGGTGCATTCTTCAAGGAATAGTGTCAAAGTCTCTTGCACCATAAAGCTTGCTGCCAACCTTCCTGGCCACGCACATCCTTCCTCCTCCAGGCTCCCATCCCATTTTGTTTAGCATAGGACTTACCACACTGAACCAGATGTGCCTATCCATTTTCTAACTAGAATGAAAGACATGAATGCTATTGTCATTCTGTTTGTTCCTCCATAGCCTAGTGCAATGCCTAAGAAATATATACAATTTAACTAGGAAATTACTAAAATCCTCTCTACAGGCCCATAGATAATATTAGATAGAGGGAGCCAAGGTAGGGGGAAGAAAAGTACCCAAAAACTCAATTGTAAACGCCTTCTCGTGTAGCCCAGCAAACTTTTACCTCTAAACCATAGCACTTACTGCCTACCTTATATTAAGGGGAATTATGTTTTATCCTCCCTCTTCTCCCAATACACACTTAGGAAAAAAAATCTTGAAACAGGAAATTCCTCTTACATTCTTTACTAATCATCTAGCATTATGCTTTCCACACAGAAGGTGCTCAATATGTTTCTGTGAGATACTTTCCTTGGGGGATTAAAACCATCTAAGCTGACTTTAGGCATACGGTGCCATGAAAAGAGAGAGAGATAAGAAAATGTAATAGACAAAATTAAGAAAGTAATTTCAACCTCATGAGAGGGAAAAAAATACTGCTCGGAAATATACAGTTTTGCATTTAAATAATAATGAAGGTAATTCAGAATAGAATCAAACTTTATCAAAAGTATAATTTATTATCCTTTGAAATCTCTCATCTTTTAATTTATAATTAATGTAGCCAACAGTCAAAATTTTGTCAAAATATTAAAATAGTCAAAATATTTAAAATCAAATATTTAAATTCACATTTGAGAATAAACGAACAATCCACCACCACCACTACCATGAATCTGCTGTGTAAGCCAGAGATTAAAGCAGTGACCAGAGGGGTTAAGGCTTTGGACAAACTTGCTTCACTTCAGGTCACAATGCAACAAGCTCAGAAACACAGCAAGATGATTACAACACTGAGAACACTATGAAACTTCAAAGTGAGTCAGGTTATCATAGAAGAGTCTACAATGTTGTATAACAAGTTTAAGAACATGTTTTTGGTTGGTAAAGGAGATTCTGTAATCACACAAGTGCTAAATAAATCTCTTGCCGAACAAAGACAGCATGAGGAAGCAAATAAAACCAAAGATCAAGGGCAGAAAGGGACAAACAAAAAGCTAGAATAGGAACAAACAGATTCCAAGACTCTAAATGGAGAATCTGATGTTCAAGACAGTAATCAACCACAGCATAATGGAGGTGGCAGTGAGGAAAGCGTAAGATGAGCCAGCAGCAAGAAAAGCTATCCAGTGAGGAGACTAAAATATCTCCGAAGGGTTCTACATTAGAGAACTAGGTTGCCATATCTGGAATATAAAGAACATTTGAGTGGTTTTTAATGATTTTTGTCTGAAATATTTAGATTGCTGAAACTTCTAAAATTTTATAAGCATAGGTTGATTTTTAAAACCTGTTTTGAAGGAGAAAATCCCTTTGTCTTTGTTTCAAAATAAGTATTGCTTAATTGTACTTGTGCAGTATTAATACCTACATTATACAGAAAATGTATTCAAGAAATGTTGAACAGCTTTTCCAGACACTGGTTATAGCATATTTTCAATTATTGTGTGTGTATGTTAATGTGTGATAGTAGGAAAACTACATTTTTAAAACTACTACTTGTACAAACATTTTGTCTTTTCCCAAATACCATGGGTTTTGTGCATAGTTTTTACTTAACAGAATGTCTTTCCACTGTTTGTGGAAAGTTTGTATGAGTTATATATTTTTATAATAGATAAAATGTTACTTCTGTATAATTACTCCTTTGTTCTACCTAAAGTTGATCTCATTCATGGTTTACGTTGTATTACATTATCCTGCTGTTTTGTAACAACGTGTGGTCTGTATGCTTTTTTGATTAATATCGAAACTGACATTGAAGCAAAAATTCTACACAGTAGAACTCATGTTAACCTTAGAAGGTAATTTAATCTTGTGGCTGGGAATGCAGGGAAGTCACATGGCTCCCCTTCAGACAGCCAAATGGATGTGCATTGGGATGGCTCACGCTCCAGGGTTCAGCCATCTAAGGTCCTTTACAGGCAGCTGAAACTGAAAACTAAGTGATAAAAGTTTATTTTTGAGATATTTCTGAATTTTAAAAAAAAAATCACACTCATTAGTGAAGTCACTAAGTAGTATTTTTTTTAATTGAAAAACAATCCATGATGTTTACGCAGGAAATAAAAGGAAATACTATACAAGGAAACTAACTTATTTGAAAACATGGCTATGTCAAAGGGGTATTTTTATTTCTGTGTCAAACATGTGACAGGATTGTAAAAAATGGAAACCTTACTTGCTCCGAGGCAGCAGACAAAGTAAAGACGTGTTTTTTGATAGCCTGTATATTCACATATATGAACTAAATCAGGGTATACTAAGGTTAACACACAAAATTTAAGGATTACTTAACAGGTAGTATAAGATAATCTGATTATGTCAGTTGGTAGTTTTTGGTTGCTAAAAGATACTTCTGTTTTGAATCTATGAATAAATATATATATATTTTTAAAAGGCTTTTAATACTTCAGTGTTTGCATGTGACATGCATTGCATGTTTTGACCTCTCAGATAATCATTTTCATCATCAATTATTAAACTATTTCAATAACTGGAGTTACTTTTGAGCGGTTTTACAATGGAACCTAGGACCCACTGTTTTGAAGAAACTCTTCCTATTCTATCTCTTTGATTCTTAGTAAAATCAAAACTTGGATAGAATATTCTAGTTAAGCCATAGTATCAATATGTAAACTTGGTTTGTTTAAAAAAAATTTTTCTATCAAACTCTAAAAGAAAAGAAGAAGAGTAAAGCAGACACTCAAGAGGCAGATTTTCCACTACTTAGCAGGAGAGTATTCTTAGGCAAGTTACTTAACCTCTCTGGGCCTCAATTCCTTACGTGCATAATGGGGATAATACCAGAACCCATTCCTTAGGTTGCATAGAGGGTTAAGTTGTATAAAGAACTCAGAGCAGCGCCAGGTGGTAATGAATACCACAAAAGTTTTTATTACTTTTATTCAGACATTATTATCCTTGCTCATCCCACCACGATTTGAAGAATTTTATCTTCAGGTCTCTCTCTATTCATGCATTTTCATACCCAGAATTAATCTTCCATGCTCTTCTCTACCAATCACATGCATTATTATATCATTAAATTCTCCTCAGGAAGCCTAACAAGATTAACTCCACCCTTGTTCTGAATAGTCCTTAAATATGCAGCATTGGCACATGAATAAATAGTCTTGATTGCCGTTTTTTGTACTAGTATAAAGTCTGCTCAATATATCACATATTTAATCAAAATTTATTATTTGATAAACAAAGAATCTGACAACTAGGATACATTCTTTAAATTTAATAAATCTATGGATGTAAAGATCTGATTTTTTATTTTTTTATTTTTTTAAATTAATTTATTTTTTCAAGTACATTTATCTCTGCCTACCCCCCACCACTTTCCCTTGCCCCCTCCCTCCTTCCCTCCCTCAGCTCTTCCCCTTTGGTTTTGTCCATGAGTCCTTGCTACATGTTCCCTGACTTTCCCCTTCTCTTCCTTTTCCCCCGCCACCCCGCTCCTTCCCTCTTGTCTCTGTTGGTTTCTTTTCCTTTCAGTGTTGCTGGTCTTATTTCCCTTGCATCTTTGTATTGTTGGTTAGGTTCCACTTATAGGTGAGGTCATATGGTATTTGTCTTACGCCCCCTGGCTTATTTCGCTTAGCATAATGCTCTCCAGTTCCATCCATGCTGTCGTGAAGTTTAGTAGTTCTTTTTTCCTTTATGCTGTGTAGTATTCCATTGTGTATATGTACCATGACTTTTTGATCCAGTCATCTACTGATGGGCATTTAGGTTGCTTCCAACACTTGGCTATTGTAAATTGTGCTGCTATGAACATTGGGGTGCATAGGTTCTTTTGTATTGGCGTTTTGGGATTCTTAGGGTATAATCCCAACAGGGGAATCACTGGATCAAAAGGTAGTTCCATTTTCAGCTTTTTGAGGAAATTCCACACTGCTTTCCGCAGTGGCTGCACCAGTCTACATTCCCACCAACAGTGTACTAAGGTTCCCTTTTCTCCACAGCCTCGCCAGCACCTGCTGTTTGTTGATCTGTTTATGATGGCCATTCTGACCGGTGTGAGGTGGTACCTCATGGTGGTTTTGATCTGCATTTCTCTGATGGCTAGTGATACTGAGCATCCTTTCAAATGTCTCTGGGCCCTCTGTATCTCCTCCTTGGAAAAGTGTCTGCCCAGGTCCTTTGCATATTTTTCGATTGGATCATTTGTCTTCTTGGAGTGGAGTCGAGTTAGTTCTTTATATATCTTGGAGATCAAACCTCTATCTGATGTATCATTAGCCAATATATTTTCCCATAGGGTTGGCTCCCTTTTCATTTTGCTGATGTTTTCTTTTGCTGTGCATAAGCTTCTTATTTTGATGAGGTCCCACTTGTTTATTCTTTCCTTTATGTCCCTTGCTTTAGGAGACATATCAGTGAAAAAATGGCTGCGTGGGATATCTGAGAGTTTCCTGCCAATGTTCTCCTCTAGGACTTTTATGGTGTTGCGACTTATATTTAAGTCTTTTATCCATCTTGAGTTTATTTTTGTGTATGGTGTCAGCTGACGATCCAACTTCAGTTTTTTGCATGTAGCCATCCAGCTCTCCCAACACCATTTGTTGAAGAGGCTATTATTGCTCCATTTTATGCTTCTGCCCCCTTTGTCAAATATTAGATGCCCATAGAGACCTGGGCTTATTTCTGGGCTTTCTATTCTGTTCCACTGGTCTATGGGTCTGTTCTTGTGCCAGTACCAGATTGTTTTGAGTATAGTGGCTATGTAGGAGAGTTTGATGTCCAGTATTGTGATCCCTCCTACTTTGTGTTTCTTTCTCAAAATTGCTGAGGCTATTCGGGGTCGTTTATGGTTCCATACAAATTTTTGAAATGTCTGTTCTATTTCTGTGAAATATGTCATTGGTATCTTAATAGGGATTGCATTGAATCTATAAATTGCTTTGGGTAGTATGGACATTTTGATGATATTAATTCTTCCAATCCATGAGCACGGTATATGCTTCCATTTATTTGTGTCTTCCTTAATTTCTTTCTTCAAAGTTGTATAGTTTTCTGCATACAGGTCTTTTACCTCTTTGGTTAAATTTATTCCTAGGTACTTTATTTTTCTTCTTGCTATATCGTGCGGTATTTTTTTTCTGATTTCTTCTTCTTCTATTGCATTGCTGGTGTACAAAAATGCCTTTGATTTCTGAATATTGACTTTGTATCCTGCTGTTTTGCCAAATTCACTTATTAGGTTGAGGAGTTTTTTGGTAGAGTCTACAGGGTTTTCTATGTACACTATCATGTCATCTGCAAACAATGATAGCTTTACTTCCTCCTTTCCTATTTGGATGCCTTTTATTTCTTTTTCTTGTCTGACCGCTGTGGCTAGGACTTCCAATACGATGTTGAAAAGAAGCGGACATCCTTGTCGTATGCCCGATCTTAGTGGGAAAGCTTTCAGTTTTTGCCTGTTGAGTATGATGTTGGCTGTAGGTTTTTCCTATATGGCCTTTATTATGTTGAGGAATGCCCCATTTATTCCCATTTTGTTGAGTGTTTTGATCATAAATGGGTGCTGTACCTTATTGAATGCTTTTTCTGTGTCTATCGAGATGATCATGTGGTTTTTGTCTTTTATTTATGTGATGTATTATGTTTATTGGCTTGCGTATATTGAACCTTCCCTGCATCCCTGGGATGAATCCCACTTGATCATGGTGGATAATCTTTTGAATGTATTGCTGGATGCAGTTTGCCAATATTTTGTTGAGGATTTTAGCAATCTATGTTCATCAGCGAAATTGGCCTGTAGTTTTCTTTCTTTGTAGGGTCTTTATCTGGTTTTGGGATCAGGGTGATGCTGGCCTCATAAAAAGAGTCTGGGAGTCTTCCCTCCTCTTGGATTTTTTGGAATAGTCTGAGAAGGACAGGGGTTAGCTCTTCCTTAAATGTTTTGTAAAATTCTCCTGTGAAACCGTCCGGCCCTGGGCTTCTGTGTGCTGGGAGTTTCTTGATGACTGCTTCAATTTCCCCAGCTGTTATCGGTCTGTTCAAGCTTTCTGTTTCTTCCTCCTTCAGTGTTGGAAGATTATACTTTTCTAAAAATTTGTCCATTTCATCAAGATTTTCAAATTTCTTGGCATATAATTGTTTATAGTAGTTTCTGACAACCCTTTGTATTTCTGTGGTATCAGTTGTTATTTATCCTCTTTCATTCCTGATATTATTAATTTGGTTCCTCTCCCTTTTTTTCTCGATGAGTCTGCTTAAAGCCTTGTCAATTTTATTTGTCTTTTCAAAGAACCAGCTTCTGGATTGGTTGATCCTCTGAATTGTTCTTTTCGTCTCTATGTCATTCAGTTCTGCTCTAATCTTGACTATTTCCTTCCTTCTACTTGCTCTGGGATTTATTTGTTGTTGTTTCTCCAATTCTTGAAGTTGTAGTGTTAGGTCTTTTATTTGAAATGTTTCTATCGTTTTTAGGTAAGCCTGTATTGCTATGAACTTCCCTCTCAGGACCGCCTTTGCTGTGTCCCATAGGTTTTGGACTGTTGTCTGTTCATTTTCATTTGTTTCCAGAAATTTTTTGATTTCTTCTCTTATCTCATTATTGACCCATTCATTGTTTAATAGTCTACTGTGCAGTCTCCATGAGTTTGCAAGTTTTTGAAGTTTCTCTCTGAGGTTGATTTCGAGTTTCAAGCCCTTGTGGTCCAAGAAAAAGTTTGGTATTATTTCAATTTTCCTGAATTTGCTGAGGTTTGCTTTGTGTCCTATCACATGTGGTCTATCTTTGAAAAACTGCCATGAGCATTTGAAAAGAATGTGTGTTTTGCTTCTTTGGGATGTAAGGTTCTATAAATGTCAGTTAAGTCTCTTTGATTCAGTGTGTCATTCAGCTGCGCAATATCTTTATTAATGTTTTGTTTGGAAGATCTGTCCATTTTTGACAGTGGGGTGTTGAAATCCCCTACTATCAGTGTGTTGCTGTCTATATCTTTTTTGAAGTCGTCCAACAATTTCCTTATATACTTGGGGGCTCCTATATTGGGAGCATATAAGTTTACAATGTTTATGTCTTCTTGATAGATTCTTCCTTTAAGTATTATAAAGTGCCCCTCTGGGTCTCTTTTTATGGCCTTTGTTTTGAAATCTACTTTGTCTGATACAAGTATGGAACCCCGGCCTTTTTATCTTGCCCATTTGTTTGGAATATTTTTTTCCATCCCTTTACTTTCAATCTGTGTAGGTCTTTTGCTCTGAGGTGGGTCTCTTGTAGGCAGCATATGTGTGGGTCATGTTTTCTTATCCATTCAGCTACCCTGTGTCTTTTGATTGGAGCATTTAGTCCATTTACATTGAGAGTTATTACTGATAGAAATTTATTCATTTTTTCTCTTCGTACCTTTGTTTTTCTCTTTCTCACTCTTTTCCTTCATCTTCTTAACCAGTCCCTTTAGCATATCTTGGAGTGCTGGTTTGGTAGAGATGTATTCTTTCAGCCTTCTTTTGTCTGGGAAACTCCTTATTTCATCTTCTATTTTAATTGAGAGCCTTGCTGGGTAGAGCAGCCTTGGTTGTAGGCCCTTGCTTTTCATTACTTGGAATATTTGTTGCCATTCCCTTCTGGCTTGTAGTGTTTCTGTTGAGAAGTTGGCTCCTAGCCTTATCAGAGGCCCCTTGTATGTTACTTTCTCCTTCTCTCTTGCTGCCTTGAGGATTCTCTCCTTGTCTTTGATAGTTGCCTTTAATGATGATGTGTCTTGGAGTGGACCTCCTTGGGTCCCTCTTGAGTGGGGTCCTCTGTGCCTCCTGGATCCATGAGACCCTTTCTCTCCTCAATTTAGGGAAATTTTCCATAATTACGTTTTCAAGGATGTTCTCTATCCCTTGCTCCTCTTCTTCTCCTTCTGGTATCCCTATTATATGGATATTATTACATTTCAGGTTGTCCTGCATTTCCCTAAATGCCTCTTCATTCTTTTTGAGTCTTTTTTCCATTTCTTGTTCTTTCTGGGAGCTTTTTTTCTACCTTATCCTCCATCTCACTGATTCGATCCTCGGCTTCACCCAGCCTGCTTTGGATTCCTTCTACTGTGTTCTTCAATTCAGAAATGGTATTCTTCATATCCTCTTGTATCTTCTTGATAGTTTCTATGTCCTTTTCCAGGTTGATATAGTTTGTTGTAAGATCCTGATAGTTTCTCTGCAGTTTCTCATAGTTATCTTTGAGCTGGCTGAGCTCATTGAGCTTCCTTAGAACCATTGTTTTGAATTCAATATCTGATAGTTCCCTTGCCTCTATTTCATTTAACTCTCTCTGTGGGGAGTCCCCTTTTCCACTCATTTGGGGGGAACTTCTTTTTCCTCCCATTTTTGTGGGAGTCTGTTAAGTAATTTACTTACTTATTTATTTATTTATTTTTGCTTCTGTTTCAATTGGGCCATCTGGATTTCCTGACTTTGTGGATTAAACTTCTATGGCAGTAGGCGGGTCTTTTTATTTATTTAGTTATTTATTTCCCTTTACTTTTCTTTCTGGGCCTGCCTCTGATGATGTCAGTTGTTGACCCTATATGGCCTTGGGTCATTTGTTTGAGCCTTCCAGGAGTCTACTGTCTGTGTCTGACTCCTGTTTTGGGCAGCTGTGTGACCCTTCAGCCAGGGATCCACTATTTCTGTGGATCACTCTGCACCCTCCTGCCAGCTCCTTGATCGCGCTCCCTGGCCCGGCAGGATCCCCCGCCAGCCTGGGCTCGCACGTGCTTGCCCCAGCCCAGGGCAATTTTTTGAAAGAAAAGAAAAAAAAAAAAAATATATATATATATATATATATATATGCAAGCTAATAATATTAAAAAGAACATGGGAAGAAAAAGGAAAAGCTTTTTATTTATAGAAAGCGCTGGATAAATTGAAAGAAAAGTAGGAAGCACTTTCAATGGGGAATGTAGAGTAATTGCACTAAGGTGTTTTTAGATACATTGTTTCCCAAAGAAAATTGAAAGTAAAGTTACTTTTCAATTCTTTGCCATATCCAAAAAATGTGAATGCAATGATCTGCAGATATCACAAAAGATACAAAATAAAAGCATATTAAATTGAGAGAAATAATTTAATTACTTTTAAAATAAAGAAGCAAACTATTTTTAATGTTGCTTACTTAGAAATTTGACTAAATTTAACTTCTTTGATTATTTGGTTCAAATATGTAAATTAATTGTGCATGAAAATGAATTATGGATTCAGTTTCTTTTTATGCAGATTGATAATTAGTACTAACTTAATCTTATAGTTAAAAATTGATTTGAATTCATAGGCAAGTGAGAAATTAAATAAAGTAAGGCTTTAAAAATAAATTACTAGAAAACAGTACTTTGCTGGTTATCTAATAATGTATATTAAGTCACTACATAATCACTTTGCTAGAAATATTATTAAATTTCCAGAAAATATACATGGTGCTATCTGAATGCTATTATAAACTCTAAAATGTAAACAAAAAAGACAAACTTGAAATAACATGTAATGCACTTTAGTAAATGCTTATTGAATTCACACTCTAAAGCACTGAGTTAGATATTCTGACTGATACACAGCTGAACATTGTACGTTTCTACCTTCATACAGCTCACAAGATATTCAAGAGGTATACATAAATTGTTATGGACTTATATAAATAAGTCTTCATTTTGTATGGAGTTCGGCAAATGTGAGGAGGGCTTTATCCAGGAGAGAGATTTGCATTATATTTTGACTGAAGAGTAGAACCATTAGACAGATGTGTTAGCACAGTGCAGGAGGGAAGGCAGAGAAAAAAGGCAGCACCACTGTGCTGCACAGCTGTGGGGGTGGCCAACGGCACGGATGTCGATGTGAACCGTGCCCCCCATTGTGTGTGGGTCCAGCCTACATGACCCCATAGAGTAGCAATGAAGGAAGAACTTCCCAAAGAAACTCAAAACAAAAAGAAAATGGTCGAAAATGATCGATACTTAATAAATCCAAGGGCTGAGTGGAATGCGCCTGGTGAACAATTTATACAGAGATGCATAGTAAGAGACACACTTGAAAGGTTATTTATCAACCTTAACAAGATAGGGAAACAAGTAAAACAAAGGATTAGATCCAAGGTAATACCCAAGGACCCTATTACCTCTGAAATTCCGTGAACCAAACTCCTACTACAAAGCACAAATACTTGTGCAAAATACTGGTAAATTCTGCAGTGAGGAATAATAGAATGTAATAGTTACACAATAGCAGAGTCAATAAAGATACAAGTGTCCTCTTGAAAATTTACCTGACAAATTAAAGAAGCCCCCTCCTTTGCTCGATTGGCATCCGCTCCCAACAGAAGCAAGCATTCAGCCATGACGCTGTTACTCTGATCACATGCTCTCTCCAGCATCACACTTTTTAACTCATCATCCATAGCTAGTGTTGCAAAGCACTTGCAACAAAGGTTTAGAAACTAAAAAGAATGAAAATAAGGATTAGTGTCTGCTAAATACATAATAGTTAGCATACAGGTGAAAAACATTGTACCTGTTGATCCTTTTGTTCCATGAGACTGGAAGACATCTGATGGAATATCACTGAGTCAAAGGAATAGTGCACCAGCAGCTTGGAAAAAGACGCTGACAATTCCAGCACCGTCAAGACTGTCTGAAATCCCTGAAAGTGTGACCAAAGATAAAAGCATAAGCAATGATGGGCACAAAGGAATAAATAAATAATATAAAACATAGCTTGTATATGATACTTAACACCTGAGCTGTTCACTAAGTAGATACATTTACCAGGTTTATAGTTTAGAGCTCTAAAACCTGAAACAATACTGTAAATCCTATCTATAGCAGGCACACAGAGAATAAAATGCTCACTTACAAAGCAGGAAAAATACTTAATCCACTAATAGGTGGCTTTTAAAAACCGCAGTCAGAAGCCATTCGTACAGGACAGCAGCCAGATACAAAGCAGGATTAGTGCAGCACAGTAGGCCGGAGAAGTGGATTTTTTACTGTCAGGTTGCAGATTAGCTTCTCTAGATAGCTCAGCATTTCCCCAACATGCTGTGTTTTCTTCTGAGATTTTTAGGCTCATAGAGACAAATCTGAGCTCCTGATTCCATCCGCATTAAATGCATTTGAGAGGAGCTCTGAAGGCACCCTGAAGTTTACATCCTTAATGCAAACTATTTATAAAGAACTGATCAGTCACACCATTACTTTTTAGAACAACCAAGCATATTTCCAGGAGTTGTCTGGTTATCCACCCATGTGACATTTTAAGGAAAGAATGAACTTTTGGCTCTAGTAATATTTAGTTTGGGTAAACTCACCAAAGTTTAACTTAACTTTTTAGATGTTTGATATCTGTCAATTTCATATATTAACAAGATAATCAAACTATTAAAATAATTATTTTGCACACTTAAGACACTGAGTTTCTACAAATACTCCCTAACATTTATAAGAGAAGTAGTCTTTACTTATGCATCCACCCACCTCGAGGGCAGAGGCCCTAAAAACTTGAATAAATGCAGCCACAAAGAGATAATGCAAATGTACAGAAGGCACATAATTCAAATTAAAAACTTATAAACACAGAATTGACCAAATAACATATGTTGGCTGGCCGAATTCAGCCTGTTGGTCTGTTTACAACCTCTACTATAGTGTTCTTAGAATTTATGCCTCGGTGAATTTAACACTGAGGAACTGAGGGTTTCCTATCTGCACAAAACCATTTCTTTTCTCTTGGATTACTTTTAATCAATTCTGGCTTTAATTAGTCTAGGTGGAGGAACATTTTAAAAAGAAGATTTATAAAATACAGTATCATTTTTAATCTAAGAATGTTGTATGTTCAACAGCACTTTAAAATTTAAAACTTTATATCCATTATCTCATTTATCAATAATGTCTGCAAAGGTTAGAGCCCCAACAATATTATGAAAGTTGCAAACTCCATTACTAAAAACTACAACCAAGGCAGAAAGTCTTTTTAAAAAATCCAATTTGTTTTCACAACATTAGGAGAAAAAAATCCTGAAACTATTTATTAAATCTCACCTTACTTAACCCTAAGCCAATATCTTGGATTCCTAATAAAAACAGCAATTATATATCCCATTTTAAATTTTACTTGATGAAAATTGTGTAAAATACCATTTCACTGCAATGAAAAAAAGTCAAGGGGCAAAATTACTACAGGTGAGCAGCCCATATCAAAACACAGAGAATGACAAACTTCAGAATAATTATAACTTCTATATATATATAAAATCTAAGCAAATGAAGCTCAGCTACCTGGAATTTCTTTAGCACACTAACTGCTCTTGCATGAAACAAAAAAAAAAAATGGCAAAATAAAATTCTAATTTTAGAGATTTAATGATGAAACACATGATCTTTAAAGATTTAATATAATTCTCTTCACCTTCTACTATTAAAATACTACAAAATGATAGATGGTTTTCAATGAACTAAAATATCTCCATTGATAGAAAGTGGGGATTATGCCAACTGTTCTGAAAGAAATCTGCACAAGATCAAATTCCCTTCAAGATAATGCACATACTTTAATCTGTAATTCAGCAACATCCTGAAATCGTTGTAAGCTGGAAACCAGAATTTTTGCCAGTAGATGCCCAGTTCCCAAGAATAAATTCTTCTTTGTAATCAAGTATCCTATAAGACTTAAACCTAGACACTGAATTTCTAGAAGAATAAAGGAGAAAATAAACAAAATTAATCATTTTAAATATCAAAACTAAAGAAAAAAATTTAAAAACACCCCTCCAACAGCTTAAGACCTATTAAAATCTACTATAAATCCTGAGTTCAAATTGTACCAACCTTGGTCATCTGGATACATCTGCAGTGTATGAAGCACCGAATCAATAGCACCTTCCGGAGATAACACATCTAATGCATCAGGTAAATGTGCTATAGAAGAAATTACTTTTAATCCACATTTCTGAATCCCAGGATTTCCAGTGAACTAAAGTCAAAAGGATAATTAAGAATAGTTGCTCTTGAAAATGAGTTTTAATACTTAGTTAAAGCCAGTTATAGACTAATCAAATATAATCAAGTATCTAAATAAAAATTAGTATCCTTGATTCTGCCTCATATTACTAATTACTATTATTCATTATTAAGGTTAAGAAGCTAACACTTTAACACTATTGAGTAGTTGTTCTGTGTCAGGCACTGTGTTAAATACTTTACATGCATTTTTCTTTTCATAACAATTTTTTAAATACACAACATTTTCACTGCCATTAGAAGATGAGTTCACTAACAGTTAAGGGACTTGGGTATCTAGCCCTACAGTCACACAGATTGTAAATTGCTAAACTGAGACCAAATCAAAGATGTTTGATCCCATAACCTGCATATTTAACCAATACAATGCAATGCTGCCTGTCACCAGAGAAAATCTTAATTGAGAATTTACTCTTTACTCTAACTTCTTTACATGGCTTTTCTCATTTATCTCCCCTCAACAGTCTCATGGAAGAAGTTCATCAGACTTTAAAGATGTGGGAACAAAGGTTCAAGTCACACAGCTACGTGTCAGGCCTGACGCTTGAACGTCAATGTGCCTGAAAAGCCCAGGATCTGAATCCACTTCCAACCTTTTAATTTCAATTCTTCCAGATGACTTGACATCATTTACTGATATTCTATAACAGAAACCACTTCTTTTTCCAGGCCATCCTGCGCATTAACTGAGACGAATGCAGTAACAACACACAACACACTTGCCAACCATGTGGCCGTCACAGCCGCACCTCTCTTCTGCTGTCTGTGACACAGAGCTAACTCATACGCTCATCTCTGCTCTTCCGTGATGCTCTTCAAACTTCTACCACAGTGTGAATGCCCACCAAATAAATAGCTATCCTTTCAAAAATGACAGTGCTCCCCTTCTCAGGACAGGACTTTTTTTTCACAGACACCAGTCATGTGGCTCCACTCCAAACCCCTGACTGCCTCCAGCACAGAGCTGAATTAGTTCCAAGCAGACGTCAAGCTCCGGGGTAGCCTTTTCAATCAAAACCGTCTGCCGTGTAGCCTGCCTCACTTCCATGCCATCAAAAAACGTATTTTCATTCCTTTATCAATCTAGTCCCTCACTGCCTCTCACTATCCTTATTCCGCATCTTTTTTGGGGTACAGGGTGTGGGAATAAGCATCCTTTCTCACCCTGCACCCTTCCCCACTATGTGTCTGGTGTTTTCTGCCCTATGCATGTTGGCTGGAAACGCTGCAGACATTTTTGTGGCACAGCTAACTGGCCATAAGACAATTTCTCCATAAAAGATAAAACAACAAAAAACCAAAGAGGCATTAAAAAGGACATAATAAAACATGACAAATGAAAAACAAAAATTTTTAAATTTTATTGAAAAAATGAATATACATTGTTTTGGAAGTCTTTTGCTCATAGTCTTTTATTGGAAAAAAATGAGTATACAATGTTTTGGAAGTCTTTTTGTTTGTTTGTTTGTTCATTCACTTCCTTGCTTAGCTTTGCACTTTTTCATTTTCACCACTATTTCTTTCTTCCTTAAGAGAGGCGTCAGTCTCCCTCCAAAGAAGCAATAATTAATGCTCTTGAAAACTGTTGTGAATTAATAGTCACATCTCTTCTATTTGCCATAGCTTGATAAGCTTTTCATTTTGACAGGTGGAAAGATGACTGTGCTCACCAAAGAACTGGCCAACTATGTTATCATTTTCTAATAAGGTATGCAATCCAGCTTTTGGGTAGTTTTGCAATCTGGCTTCATACTTATCATTGACTGTTTCAGGATCACCATGTCTACTCCTTACTATAGAGACCATTATGAGGGCTAAGATTTATATAATATAAAAATAGGAATATTGCAAGAATTTAGTCAATGGAGAATTGAAACCAAACTGACAACTAGCTTAAATACATGAAGTCTGTCAAATGTAAACCAAACCGTCAACCGGTTATTTTATCTTTGAGAAACTGCATTACAGCCGATCAGTTGCACAGCAAAAATACTGTGGCAAAGATGTTTGTGACACAAAAAAAAATGCTTGTGGCATAAATACCTAAAACCTATCCGCTATTGCCTCACAGCTCAGCTCGGACATCATTTCATTGATCATTTCAACAAGACACTCATATCCTTGCCTCCCTTGGACTGATTCCTGCCATTAATTCCATCTTCACAAATCTCTGGGTAGTACAATTACATCAGCTGTAGAGCCAATTAAATTCAGGTTTAAATTCTATCTCATTACTTAACAGTTCTGTGAACTCGAGGACCATTAAAATGAATTAAATAACATTTTCTCACAAGTGGTATTTACTCAGAAGGTGCAAAGTCAAGCTAGAGGGATGGCTCAGGATCTGCCTCAGCTTCCTCACCCCTAAAATGATCCTAATGCCAGGTGGGTACTGGAAATATTAAAGGGGTCACTTTGTTAATTATGATTGTCTAGCCATTATGAAACTAATATAAAATACTATTAAATGTCAACTGTAATTGAAAAAATAAAATTAAAATTAAATGATCCTAATGATGCTGGGTTCTTTTGAGAATAAAGTGAGATAACTCATTGTGCAATAAACACCAAGTGATAGGCACAGTTCAGGCCTTGGACTAACATTCTCCTCAGATAAAAGGTACTTCTACGTGAGAGAAAGATTATACTTAAACTGTTCTTCTACCCCATCGAGCTACCACTTTTCCTTCATTTCTAAACCTATTAATAGAAAAGTCTACACCCACTAACTCTACAATCTCCCCACCCCTTAATTTCACATAATCAGACTTCTGTTCTGACCACTCTGAATAAAAGCCATTCAAAGAAAAAAAGTCCTTCAGTAACTGAATTGCTGCTTTTTCCTTCCTTGATTTCCATGACACAATACGCCCCTAATTATTCTCGAACTTTAAAACCATTAATTTGCCCATCTCCTTTACAATCTCTTCTTTTAAGTCCAAACTTTTTCCAAATACCTTTTCTTAAACTCTTCTACTCATGGATGGGATTTCCTAAGCTAATGGCTTCAAGTGACCATAACAACAATAGCAACAACCACAGTGATCATGTCAAAACCTATGTAACACTTGCTATGTGCCAGCCATTCTTTTCAGCAATTCATATATAACTCATTGGATCCCCACAACAACCCTATAATGTGGACACGTTATCATCACCCCTATGTTACAAATGAAAAAAATTGAGGCCCAGAAACTTTTGAGCAGATAACTCAAAGCACAAGTGCAAACTCTCTTAAGCGCTCAGCCCACATTGCTCTTTGCTTGACACAAGTATCTTAAACTCAGATGTTCAAGCCAAAGGTGTATGACCTTTTCTAGAAAAAGTCCCCTTGTCATTCCGAACTCCGATTAGCAGTGCCGTCACTGCTGTTTCCTCGGCGGGGCCAGCTCCGGAGGTGCGCACCTGGGCGGGCACAGGGGGCTCTCTGCTTAGAGGCGTCCCACACGCAGTTCGATGCTCTGCCGCGACCACCCTTAAGTTTTTAATGATTCTTAAACAAGGGCCCTGCATTTTCATTTTGTACTGGGCCCCACAAGTTAGGTAGCTGCTCCTGCTCCTAAGAGCAAAATGTAGCGTAGCTTATTTTAATTCTAAAACGAAATCAAACTGATATTTATAAAGCAACTATTTTTGCCCTTAATACCATCATCTTTAACAAGTTTCTACTCAGTTAGTGGTTCTGCTACCTTAGTTTCTAACTATTTCCCCCTAGTTTCTATTTCTAATACACTTCAATGATGACTAATGACTTGCAACAGGAAATCTGTGATTTGTCTGTGCAAACTTAGAATTCACTGTATCACATTATTACATGTAATGGAGCCCAAACAGCCTATCTGATAATTAAAATAGTGTGATTTAATTTTTGACAGTTTATAAACTTGAAAAAATAATATATGTATGATATCCACAAGCCTATAATGACCTTTTTTCTACTTATCTAATGTTATATCTTGAAAATAGTGATTTATTGCATTATGGTTCAAATGGGGATTAAAATTAATTTGCTAGTCTATACTTAGCTGGTGTTGACCAAATGAAATTTTTTGGAAATGCCAGTGGAAGGGCACCTACAAACATTAATTAGAAACATCCTATCATCTATGCACCACAATTTCCCAAATATTTTCAGAAAATACATAAATAATTGAAATGGTTTCTCTAACACTTAAGGCCAGCCTCTTACCTAGCTTCCAGCTATGTCTATTGCAAATCAGGAATGACTTTCCAGAAAAAATTAAGATTGAATGTAAAGCTTGAAAAAAGACATCATAGTCTAGGCGGACTAATCTTGAGATATACCTTAATAAGTGGCTGGATTTCATGAAAAATATTCCTTTGAGCAAACAGGTAAAAACATCATCATTTAAAAAAAAAAAAAAAGCAGATCTCAGACTTTTACACTAAGACATTCAGCACTAGAAGAGTGAAATCCCTACAAAATTTTCAAAGAAATAAAATAAAACCCCGATATTCCACAACAAACCAAAATGTTTTTTCAAGAGCCTACATATAAAACACCACCACAACCAATAACGACATTCTAATGTTCATGCAGTAAATCTTTAAAAAAAAAAATCTTAGACAACTAAAAGATGGATGGAAAATCTATAACAAAAGGACTTGCAGTGACAATTGAATCCATCTAACTATAGGAATAAGCTGAAAACAGGTAGTATGTTTATAGAGCTGAATGTAAATATTATAAACCTTGTCAATGTAAAATTTAACAAAAGTTGGTGAGAAGACAGGTAAAATTAACTAACATTTATTGAGTATATACTATGTCCCAAGCATTGTACTGAGTACTTTACATTAATTATCTCATGAAAATCTTCATAATAACCCTAAGTGAAAAACTATTATCTGTTTTATAGATAATAAAACTGAGACTTTAAGTAACTTTTCCAAGGTACATTGGTCTGCAGGTGGCAGAGCCAGATTCATACCCATTATCCTAATTCCAAGGCCCACAAACTTAACTATCAGAAAATTTGGTACATTCAAAGCTGTAGAGGCAGCCCTGGCTGGTGTGGCTCAGTGGATTAAACACTGACCTGTGAACCAAATGGTCACCAGTTCAATTCCCAGGCAGGGCACATGTCTGGGTTGCAGGCCAGGCCCCTACTAGGTGTCACGCAAGAGGCATCCACAGACTGATGCTTCTCTCCCTCTCTTTCTCCCTCCCTTCCCCTCTCTCTAAAAATAAATAAATAAGATCTTTAATAAAAATGTTTTTAAAAAGCTGTAAAGACAAATGCTGTATAACCTGCTCTAATTAAGTGATAGAGGGGAGGTGAAGACATGAGTAAGAGAAAATACACTATTTTCATCAAAAAAAAAGTGTGCATAATTTTAACATATATGAAACAAAAAAAAAAATGAGTTACCTGGGAGCTAGGTTCATATTCATGGGAAATTGGAGATTTTTCCACAGGAACAAGAGGAGTCTTAACCAGTTGTTTTTAAATTCTACATAGAATTATATAATTTGGAAATAGTATAACATATTTAATTAGGATCTGTTGATAGGTATTGTATTGTCAGGATAAGGCAAAATTAAATGGTAGTAACAATCCCAAAATTTCTTAGGCCGAAAATAGAAAGAGTTCAATTCTCACCCTGCTTCCTGTGTATTACAGGTCAGGAGGGGTCTGTGCCCATCACAGGCACTCAGGGACATCTGCTGGTGGAGTGGCCGCCTCTCAGCACTGCCGGTCGCAGTGCCCGAGGGGCGTTCTGAAAGCTGTCTCAGCAGCAAGGGAATGTTTGGTCCAGCAGTGGCCAGCATCCTCCGCCTAGCACTCCTCGGCCAAAACCAGTCACGTGATCAACCTACCCACGAAAGGGCCGCTGAATACCACGCCAGAATCACCAAAAGGTGGAGAACGGAGAATATTTGGCAAAAAGCACTAAAGATAAGCACATCATGATTTAATCTGTTGCCACAGTTCTCTTTTTACAAATAATGTCAAAATGAACATTCTTATATTAAAAAATCTTTGTGTACTATATTATAAATTCTTAGGATGGAATTACTAGTCAGAAAACATGTGTTTGAATTTTGATAGATATCTCTAAAATTACCCCCAAATTATGTGGCATTGACCTGTGCCCTCCAGTGCCAATGTCGCACCATTTTAATTACTCAAGTTTTATAATGCGTTGTATTATCTGTTGGAGACGGGCCACATTAATTACCCTATTTTTCAAAATTCTCCTGGTTATTCATGTATATTAGTTACTTAATTTATTTTCTCAAAATTTTATACCCGCTTGTCTTTTTCCAGAAAATACTATGTTATTTTTACTACAGGTTCATATAGATCAGTTTCCATTTTTTTTTAATTAGTCATTTTATCAAAAAAGATGGTATACATTTTCATATGTTCCACTCTTTTGTACCTTTGTGTTGAGTATCATAGTTTCCTTTGGTTCTACAAACTTCTTTTAACGTTACTCTGATATGATTTAGTCTTTGTTGTTATTGTTATTTTTGTAAATGGGCTCTTTCCTTCTCTCCATGCTATTTGCAATTGAGATAAGCATCTTCAATATTTTAACTGGGTACATTTTGCCTCAATACTTTTGTGAAGCACACAAGCTCTTTGGTTTGTGTCCATTTGATCAGAAGGTTGGCTTGACTCTAAGGTCCCTGGCTAAGGACAGCAGCACACAAAGTGCATCCAGCCAAAACACAAGATCTACTTCTACTTTGTTCTCCAGAAAAAAAAAAAATACTGGGCAAAGAGATCACTCTGGAACAGGTGACTGGAAGTTTCATGTGTGGAAACACCTAAAAGGATCAAGCATGAATGGAACATCAATATTCTAGACAGATTTTAACTTCAGCCTGGCTGCTATTGGAATTTTATATATCCAAACATTATTCACTATAATAAACACTTTTCATAGGTTTGCTTTGTAAATCATAGTTGAACTTTGGGTTCTATATTATTTGGAATCCTGCTCCCTGAGAATAGACATCTTTTAAAAAAAAAAAAAATTTACTTATTTTCAGAGAGAGGAGAAGGGAGGGAGAAAAAGAGGGAGAGAAACAGCAATGTGTCAGAGAAATATTAATTGGTTGCCTCTCACAGCCCCCAAATGGGGACCTGACCCGCAACCCAGGCATGTGCCCTGACAGGGAATCGGACTAGCGACCTTTCAGACCACAGGCCGGCGCTCAATCCACTGAGTCACACCAGCCAGGGCTGAGAATAGATTTATTTTTAATGATAATTCATTTTATTGTGTCTGCAGTATTTGGACCTAACATCTCTGATGCTTTGTAACTTTTATTCAGAGTGAGACAGTCCATCGCAGAATTTCAGAGATAAATAAATATTTACACTTATCTTTTAGGTTTAGAGTGTTTTTATTAACCATGGTAAAGTATCAGTGGAATTGTGCAAGGGAAGTTTTTTTTAAAAAAAAAAGAAAATACGGTCACTTCTGTTTACTCATGACCTTAACCTTCTATCCCCAAATGATGGTCACTGTTTAGTGAGATGCTACGTGTCATTACTCTGATGCTGGCATGGGAAGTAAGGGTGTGGACAGATTTGTCAACCACTTCTCTTGGGATTATATAGGGAAAAAAAAGAAAAGAAAAGACAGTAAGACCTGGGATCTGACTGATTTTCTTGACATCACAGTACTTATCATAAGAGTTGGATCTCTTGACTCCCAACTCCCTCAGCTACATCACTCATGTTCAATAATTTTAGCAAACATGGGCTAACTAGAATCAGAGCTATCTTAAGGCTTTTCTGGTACCTCTTGCTTCTCACAAATGTATACCATGAAGAAATTAACTGCTGCCACCTCTGTGTTCCTAGCACATTGTTCATGAAGTTGGTATAGCTCATAAATGCTAATGTAGAACAACTGGCTAGAAGCACAACTTTATTCCCCTAGCTCACATGACAGGGGGTACACCACATACTCATTTATGTCCTCCCGGTGCATAACACAGTTCTTTTCACATACTTATTTGCCTCAAAAATTCCTGACATCAAATTCAACCTATTATATTGCTATATTCAAGAATCATATTAAGATTTGAGTACAAATGATTCAAATGTATAGACAATCACATGATAAAGCTCAGTAGAATTTGAATTTGTAAAGGAGATCTCTCTGCAGGACATTCTAATTAATTCATGATATTTTTCAAAATATACTAAATCACATGAAATCATTTCCATTAATGACCTTGACTGCTCTCTTCATTTCACAAAAACATTAACCTGGATCACTCTTTATTTCTTTGTCTTTTGTAAAGAACCAATTTATATTGTTAAACTTTCAAGCCATCTTAATTTCATCAATACCTTTGCCTTGCACAATATAAACATAATTTTGTTCTTCTCCTCTTTTCATACTTAGTATAATCACTGATTGTATTAATTATAATATATTATCACAAATGTACAAAGACCTGTAACTACCTAAAAATGGAGAGAAACATTGCACACTGAACCACTTCAGAGGTTATCTCTGAGGAGAGCGATGAAATCAAACAAAGGCAATCAAAGAAGACCTTCTTATTGTGCCCTGTGTATCTTCATTGTCTTGACCTTTCAAAATGGGACCAGAAGAGAAAGACAAGCAACTGGTTGGAGAGACAGGGAAAATAGCAATTATAGCTCCCACATAGTTTCTGACATCGCTCTTGAGGCTCAGCCGCACATCTAGTTCTTCAGTTCTCTTTCTGATTGGGCAAACATGAGTGGCCTTACGCTACTAGCAATCAAAAGAACCTGTCCCAGCCAGTAGTTGATAGTACACTTAGAGCCGAAAGCTGTAGTTAATAATATACTTGTCTTAGGGAGAATGGCGCAGCTCTTTACCCTACGTCCCTGTTGTCATCTTACCACACAACTCCTATAACCACGTAACTTCCTACTATCAGAGTAAACAGAAAATAGAAAACTTGCACTAAAAATGCTCCCTTATGTCCCCAAATTTCACATTCTGATTAATAGTAGAAAGGCAGAAAACCGATATTATACATACCCTGTTTAAGGAAGCAAGGACCAGTTTGTGAATATCATTCCTGAAACACTGTTCTGTAACCATATTTAGCTTGTGTTGATATTCAGTATCTTCCATGAATTCTCCTGGCATGCCTAAATACAAAACAAATGCAAAAATACATACACAGATACATACATACATATATACACACTGTTCTCATAAGATTTAAGCCGAACTGATTGTCACTTGTGAGGACTGATCATAATTAACCCAGCAATATACATGTTGTATTTTTTAATACATAGTTTCTCACATGCATTAAAGGAAAAAGCCCCTAGCCTAGCTTAGGAATTTTAAAAAAACAGTCACTTACTGAATATAAAATAAATACAGTGAGTGTGGATGTTAACTGAATTTAAAGTAACAGGGAGTATTTTGGTGGAGGAATTTTCTGTAGCAAACAAGCTCTTTTTTTGTATGAGTAGGCTGTACTCATACAAGGAGCTAGAAGATTTTTGAGAAACAATGAACCACTTGAGAAGCTCAAAGTTCTTTGGACTACAACAAAAACAAAAAAGGTCAGATATAAAATGTACATATGAAAGGACAGACAGAATCATAGCGAACAGAAAAGACATTTGCATTTTAGTATTATGCTGGGACAGAGCATACAGTTTCCTGAAAAAGCCTCTAAGGCTGCATAACAGTATCATTATATAAAGAAAATATATGCCTTAGTAAGCTACATTGTAGCTGAAGTATCCTAAAACTGTTGGAAAACAACTGAAGTTTAAAAATTGGTTATATACTAGAATATAAAGTAAAATTATTATGAATGAATGTTGTTTCCAAAACCTAAGACTACAGAAACAATTATTAATAAACAATTACTTAGATTCTTTCCATTTAAATTTTGTATTAAAAAAAACTATAAATTGGCTGTACACAGCTTTTCATTTTTTAACAATATGAATGTCAACTATCAGTAACTATTGCATTTTTAGTAATCTAAGTGTTTAGTAATCTAAACATTTTCCTACATGCAGGGAATACCACAGTGAACAAGCCAGGCTGGATTCCCAGACTCCTGCAATTCTGAGCACTCATTTTAAAATTTATTCAAACATAGTTGTATGACCTTGGATAAGTCACTTAAATTCTCTGCATCACATTTTTAGCAACCAAGACCACATTAACTTCTGAAGCTGCCCATTAGTTGTATCACAAGCAGGGGTGACCACACAAAGCAGGCCTGCTGACTAATAAAAATCATCATGCCCCATGTAACAAGTCTTACTAAACATCTTTCTTTTAGTAAGTCCGAGAGAGCATTTCCATAAATTTCATCTCTCATCTTTGTTGCATTACTGGAGGTTCTACTCTCCAGAATGGATATAAGTTCCTTTCCACATAAACAGTCCTTTGAATTGTAAATTGGACTGCAAACTAAATGAGGGCAGAATCCATAACTTAATCATCTCCAGATTTCCAAGGGTTCCAAGCAAAGTGCTTTACATATAATTGTTGTTCAACATACTTTTGTTGCACAAATGTGTATTCAAAAGTGCCTACTCTGAAGTCAGGCTGCAGAGGCTGAATTCCTGGCTCCATTATATAAGCTGTGACCTTAAAATCTCTACACCTTATGAATCATCTGTCCCATTATCTGGAAAATGGCAACAACAAAAAAAGTACTAACTGCCTGATGGGTTGCGCAAGAATTTAAAAAGTTAATATACATAAAGCACTTCAAATAATACTTGACACATTTTAAGTCCTGCGTATTGTTAGGTACTACTGTTACAAGCTATAAATTAGGGGATTTTAATATAGTTTTATATTCTCCTGAGTAACTGCTTCCACACAATAAACAGATT
Organism: Pteronotus mesoamericanus; assembly: GCF_021234165.1. Classification (NCBI taxonomy): domain Eukaryota; kingdom Metazoa; phylum Chordata; class Mammalia; order Chiroptera; family Mormoopidae; genus Pteronotus; species Pteronotus mesoamericanus. The sequence continues at coordinate 12,190,561 of NW_026555310.1, forward strand.
CTGTCCCTCTTACTAGTCTTATGGATGTGGTTTTACACTCCTAATCACTTTTTTTCTATACACTTTCTAATGTGCATATGCCCATTCTTAAAGAATTTCACATTATTTCCATTAGAACTGACATAAAGTCAAGAAAGAACAAGCCAAATGATACTTCATTGGAATTAGAGTATTATGCTAAGTGAAATAAGCCAGGCAGTGAGACCAATAATATATGACCTCACCTATAAATGGAACCTAATTAACAAAACAAACAAGAGAGCAAAATAGAGCCAGAGACATGGAAATAAAGAACAAATTGACAGTGACCAGAGGGGAGAAAAAAGGGGGATAACAAGGGAAAGAAAGAGGAGGATCAAGTCAAGGCACATGAATAAAGGACCCATGGACCAGCACAAGAGGGCAGAGGATTGAATGTGGGAGATAGCCGGTGGGTAGGGCAGGGGGAGTAATGAGGGAGAAATGGGGAAAATTGTAATTGAAGAATAAAAACATTTTTAAAGTAAAAAAATAATATAAAATGTCTGGGCCTTGATTATGATTTTCTTAAAGCAACTGCTTCAGTCACTTCAATAGGTTATTCGTATTAAAAAAGAGGAAGAAATTGAACAGCACTAGATTGAAATAAACTTAAGAGCCATAATACCAGAGGTAATATGTGGTCTTAAATTAGATGCTGAATTACACAAATTTGCTATAATGAACATCTTTGTTACAATTGAGGAAATCTGATTGTGGCCTAGTTAACAAATAAGTACATGTACATCCAGATATCTTAAAAGCACATCAACTTAACATGTTCAGATCAGAACTGTATTCAACCTCGAAACTGCTGGGTACTGATACCATAGTTACTAAGGGATATATAGAATGGCATGATAAGTGAAATTATTGTACAGTAAGGTATGTGTGGCATTGTATGGTATAATGTGAATATGATATGGTAGCATACAGTAAAGATGATTAAGCCTTTATCTATAGAGAAATGGATTTATATGTTGATATACTTATAAAATATGTCCACTGATATATATTTCTACACATAAAGTATAATTCTAAAGGTATAAAGTTATTTTCAAGAGTACCTATTTAATACATCTAAACATCAGTGTAAATATATCATTTATTATTTAAACACAACATTTAATACATCTAAATAATTATTGACTATCAATGTTGCTTCAGGGTCAACCTAAGGACAGTAAAAGAAAGATTATATTTGATACCTGTTTTTTATCCAAAAAGAGTATGATTTTATTAATATATCTGGTTCTAAATATCTTTTTAAATTTTTTCAATGTATTTATTTAGTTATTTTTAAATCATATTTATCCTATTACATTCTCAATTTTTCTTGTAGTCATCTATAAAATTCAAATTCACCTTCAAAAAAATAAGGCTGACACCTTTAAGGATAATCAGAAGGGTTTTGTTTGATTTTTGCAATCTACAAACAAAATTTTTTTAAAAAATCCTCACAGTAATATTTTTGAGCAAAATTACCTCTGTTAAATTATATCTGAAAAGTCAACTGACAACTATTAATGAGACACCATGATTCAATTCAAAATATATTGGGTTGGCCAAAAAGTATGTATGGGTTTTCTTCCATAAAATATGACACATTTTTCATTTTCACCAATAACTTTATTAATTTGTAAATTCTGAGTATGTCGGCTATCTCCCATGTTGGTATAACATTGATTGTTCTCACTTAATGGCTCAATTTGATCACTACCAACTTCATCTGGTCTACCCAACCCTGAAGCATCGTCCAGCGAGACATCTCCAGCATGAAACTTCTCAAACCATTTTGACACATTTAGTCAGACACAGCAGCTTCTCCATACACTGTACAAATCGTGTGTGTGCGCATGCGCGTTTCAGTTGCATCTTCCCTTTCTTGAAATAATAAAGCATAATATGCTAAAAATGTGTATTTTCTTCCACCTCCAATATTAAAATGGCTACACAAAAATTCACCAATTCTGATGTTTTTTAAATGCATGCTGATATTACAGCTGTCGCCATATAATCTAACAAAATTGTTTCAAATAAAGGTAAAGACAACTAAGTGCTACTAGAGCCATCTTATGGAAAAATAAAAAATAAAAACTTTTTTGGCCAACCCAATATTTACTGAATAGCTATTTTTGATCAGAAAAGTAAAATGACTGAATGAAGCCATGTCATAGAAAATATTTATAAAATCTCTATTACTGACTATACTCATATTCAGAAATAAAAAATACCTAGATGATGATAGATAATGGTAGGTTTAGAAGGATTTCATTTAAAAGGGGGGAAAAAAAGATTAGTCTTTAAAAAACTCAAAATTTTACGGAACCAAAAAGAGTAATAGCCCTGATATCAATTATCAGAAAGTCACGACCCAAGTACGTAAGCTTCCACCCTCTCCCGCGCTGCTGGGCCCCCAGCACGTCTCACGGAACCATCATCGCCTCCCTGTAATCAGGCTCTTCCCCGCCGCTCACCCGCTACACCACAGCGCTGTTATACACTGCAGATTGGGTCACGACACAATTTTTAAACACCTTTAATAAATTTGAATTGACTTCCACTAATAAAGCACGAGTTCCTCGGTGCTGCATTCAAGCTCCTTCACTTGCGGGCCTCTGCCTGTCCTTCCACGTTCACCCCCAGGCCCTGCTCCCTGCTCCACGCTTGACTCACCCCAGACCACGTGCGCTTTCCCCTTCTGCCTGCGATGTCCGTCCTGACCTTCCTACCGGGCCAGCCCAGCTCACCCTTCGACCCCAATATCAAGTCTCTCACCTGCTCCTTTGCATAAGTCATTTATGCCCCCATCAGTACTATCACAGCCTTTACAAAATATCTGTAATTGCTCCTCTCAAACTGTCTAAAAATTAACTATTTACCTATCCGTGTACGTCTGAGCTCCTCATATAGTACAGTCATGCTTGCTGTATGTTCACTTCTCTTTCATACCTTTGTAGCCATCACCATGTTTAGAACAAGAGGCACGTAATGAAAATGTGTTGAATGAATTGGAGGAGCAGGTGTTTTAAATGGGCTCTGAAGGACAAATAAGGTCACAACAGATGTAAGTAGGAGGTAAAGGGGGGGAGTGGAAACTATTGAGGTTAATGAGTAAAAGCCACATGGTTATATTTGAGAAAAATTAATTCAACGACAGAGTAAAAGAACTAAAAAAAGAGCCAAGAGAAGAAGTGTGAAAATTAGTTAGCTATTTTTATAGAGAAGACAAAAACAAAACAAAAATAACTCGGCCTCAGGGATGCCAAAATAAATAGAAAAGAACTATTAGAGATGGACACTCTTCTCAGAAGTAAAGCTCCACATACTTTACACTGTAATTATTTCTCGTGTAAATAAATTACTGAATTTTCTTATTACATTTCCTTATAAGTTAATCTATTTCACATCGTTTTCCTTTATTTTGGATTAGTGGGAAGATGTGCATTTGTTTGGCAGAAAATGGTCCTTTCATTTTTACCAAGAAAGGGAGGGGGTGGAGGGATTGAGCAAAAAAGAAAAGGGACTCATGACAAGGACAACAGGGTGGTGGCTGCTGCGGGGAGAAGAAGGGGACTACATGGTCATGGAAAACCACAGTAAAGGTTATATATTTTTTTGAGAAAAGAAAGTGAAAACTTGTGAGAAGTCAAAAATCCATTTAAATTGTTCTCTCATCCCTCAATCAACTATGTAACTTACCTGGAACTATAAAATGTAAAATAGCTCGAAGTGCCTCCAGCTGCACTGATAACGATGTCTCATGATTTTTCATAACTGTCATTATTTTGGGGGCCACTGCTACCATGATATCCAGGGAAGTGTTACTGGAGATACAACATCAAAATACTTGTTAAAAATACAAACTGATCTCATTGTACAAGCACAAATTTGAAAGGAGTGCATGGAAACACAACCAATCAAGATATATTATCAGAAAAGACTATGTGGAAATGCATTTGGATTCAGTAACAAGAGCATACATAATTTTAATTATTCCTTAATTAAACTTTAACCTCAGGGAGTTGAATTCGCAGTAACCTGGGAATTCTTTTATTTAGTTTCAAACGCTAACAACTTCCATATGATCTACCCATGGGTTATTGGCAACAACTCTCAGAAGTAGATGTTATTCTCATTTCCCAGTTGGAGAAGTCAGGCTCACAGGGGTTAAATATCAAGGTCCTATCACCAGAAGGTGACAGAGTCAGGACCGGAGTGCACACTCTCCTGACCCCCAAGGCAAGGGCTCTTTCCATCACACCACCTGCCTCTTCCAGAACACCAACACCGGACTTCTCACATAGTGTTCTAATTAGTCTTGTTTGCATTAAAGTCTTGACTTCTTTAAGGTATTTTAGATATTCTTCTTAATTTCATTTTTTATTTTCAATCACAGTTTATATTCAATATTACTTTGTATTAGTACTCATATACTTTACAAAGCGATGCCCCCAATATTTCAAGCACCTGCCTGGCACCATCCGCAGTTATTACAATATTATTGACTATATCCCCTATGCTGTGCTTCATATCCCATGACTATTGTGTAACTGTCAATTTGTACTTCTTAATCACTTCACCTTTTTCACTCAGTCCCCCAACACCCCTCCTCTCTGGTCACCATCAGTCTATTCTTTGTATCTATGAATCCATATCTGTTCTTTTTGTTTATATTGTTCTTTATATTCCACATGTAAATGAGATCGTACGGTATTTGTCTTTGTGTCTTATTTTACTTATCATAATACTCTCCAGGTCTATCCATGCTGTTGCAGATGGTAAATCTTCATTCTTTTTTATGGCTGAGCAGTATTCAGTAAGAACCATGTCTTTGCTTTGCATGGTTTCATGGTCATTGAGATAAAGCCCGTGTTTTCAACCTTAATATTCCAGTTTAAACATAACCTCTTTGTAGCCTCCCTCCTTTGGTAACCCCAGCTGGGTTCTTGCCACTGTGCATTTTACACATCACTGCCATTGCATTATCAAGCTGTATTGCAATTATCTGTTGACACATCAGTCTCCTCAACTAGACAGTAAGTTTTCAGTGGCAGGTCTGTCATCAAAGTTAACTCAATCCCCAGGACTGGAACTGTATGCATGTTACATATGAGAAAATAGCCAGAAATATTAATTGCCCAGAATCTACAAAATCTTAAACTGTAGGTTATTTCACTCTGTTTTTGCCTCATTTCATACATATCCACAGCCATAAGAAAACAACAAAATCACCATTTAAGATAAACTTCATTTAGCCCTGGCTGGTATGGCTCAGTGGATTGAATGTCAGCCTGCGAACCAAAGGGTTGCTGGTTCAATTCCCAGGCAGAGCGCATGCCTGGGCTGCAGGCCAGGTCCCCAGTGGGGGCGTGCAAGAGGCAACCACACATTGATGTTTCTCTCCATCTCTTTCTCCTTCCCTTCCCATCTCTCTAAAATTAAATTAAAAAGATAAACTTCATTTAAATGTTCAAGAGCAACATTTAAATAAAAGAAGTACAACTCAAAGGTATGACATTTGCAATATAAACACAAATAGGTTAGCTAGATTGATGATAAAAGCAGTGCAACCCCATTCCTTACAAGTCTATAGATATGCTGCATACAATTCCTCATGGTATCTTCATTTCATCTACTCATATTTAAGAGCAGTATTAATAGTACCTATGATGTAGAGAATGCTTAAAAATGCACCAGGGATTATCCTTACCTTTATTTTTAAATTAATGCATTCAATCCTTACATTATAACCTTACAATTTATGAGATTATTATTATCCCTCTTTACCCATGAGGCCCCTAAGTTTAGAGATGAAATAGTTGGCTCAAAGTAGTGAGAAAGCCAGGACACAAAATCAGTTTTTACTGCAACGTTTATGCCTTTTTTGTTTTTTTATGCATGACAGGTTTCTATAGAGCCTATTTTTGCTTGGAATTTACTCAGACTATGACAAAGTTACCTCACATCCTTTGGCATAATAAAATGTAAAACATGCTGAGCATATCCTGATGCCCCATCGCCTGCCCCCATATCTGACCTCCGCTGTACCGCTAACCAGCCCTGTAATCTTAACACCTCCAGACTTGGAAGGGCTGTGAGTAAAAGTTTCCCCAGAGAAGGAGGAAGCAGGAAGAGAAAACACAGTTATTTCAAAAGAAGGGACAATCATAAATCTTAGTTGTGAAAAAGCAACAATTAGAAGCCATATCCTGATTTGAACTTTTATACCTTTCACACATAATAATTTGAAAACCTTTTTAAGGTTATGTGCTGTCTAATTGTCATTTTGCAAAGTGTAGTCAACACCACACATGAAGCACAAAAGCAAACTTTCGACATATTTCTACAATCTCTACCATCCCTGTCATGATTCAGATAACTAAACCTTTGATATTATGATATGAGATTATATCACATAATGTTTGCATTTTCAAATGTCTCATTTTTCTTCTCATTCTCAGAAATATGCTTAAAATAGTGCTATTCCACCTGGCCCAATATTATATATTCTGCATATGTTTATGAATCTGTATTACCTTCCTTCAAAAAGATGATTTAGCATTTTGCAGCCACTCTCAGCCACTTCAGGAGAATGTATGTGCTTCTGCATTAACTCTAACACGTTCAGGTATATTCCTTTTGACAACAGGATTTTTCTGAAATTAACTACAAGAATTTTTTTAATGTTACTTGTAGGAATGAATGGACATTGCAATAAGACACAGAATACTAAGATAATCCAAAATCATAAGAAAGTATATACAAATACATAAGTAATTTACATTTCATGGACAACTTAAAGATTATTAATGTTTGTTTCTTTGTAATATATACATTTCCAATTGTTTTTCATTTATTAACCATTTGTTGAGGTTTGAATTTTAAAAGTTTTATTCACAGAGTAGTCTGGTACAAATGTAATAACCATACCCTAGTCTTGTGACAAGAGCATTTTTGCAGAATAATATCTTAAAATAATACCCTCCAAAATAAGAATGAAACTTGTATTTTATTCTAATATTTAAAATAGTTTCACAAAAGACCTGTAATTACACAGAGCTAAGATGCACTAGGTATATTAGATACTAGTGATCTGGGAATAAGTTACAGTGTGTGCCTTCATATGCAAAGCAATGAAAAGTCCCGGCACAGACTATAAATAATTACATATTTTCACAAGGTAATACCAAAGCCTAAGAAACACATAGATATGCTTTACAACTAATTTTACATTATATGTAGCAAAGTAACCATATCCCAATAATAATGATTACAGAATAGTTTTCCTTTTCCAATAAACTTTCTTCAATAAATATAAATCCAGTGTCTTAAAGTCTCCATATAAATATCAATTGTTTTAAAACCTTCATATATAAATATCAATTCCAACATTACACAGTATAATTCAATACTTTGAAAGCAGTAGAAAAGAAAACTTACAAAGTTTTAACTTAAGAACTATTTTGAAAAATGAGTTACCCGCCTCAAATTGGGAAAGGAAAAAAGGACAAAACTCAGAAATAAGTGGGAATGATATACACATTCTAAATTACAGCCAAAATCTGAAAAAGGCATATCTTTTAAAAACATCCAGAATATCATCCATTAAAATGTGATAAGATATTGCTTATTTTTCTTGGTTACATCAGAAGTTTTAATAATCATTCCCAAAGTAATTAAATTCTAGCCAGGGAGATACTTTAGAATATAGAAGTTATTCTAAAGAAGCAGTTCCCACGTGTCAAGTGCGCCTCGGGATCACCTATGAGGCTGCGAAGACACAGGCCGGGTCCCGACTGTGGAGTTACTGGTTCAGTAGGTCTATATGGGGTTCTAGAATTTACATTTTTAACAAGTTCCTAGGCAATGCTGCTGGTCCATAGACAAGACTTTAAGAACCACTGTCTTGTACATTAACCTAATTTGAGACTTGAAAATTGAGAATAGAAACTTCAGGAAACCCTAGACCTAAGAAAAGAAATTCCATCATAGAGTCATGTTAGAGTTTACAGAACATTTCACACATTTTCTCACATACCAACTATCTACATAATACTCTTGACCTCATCCATTCCATTTTAGTGATAAATTATCTGCTTTAAAAGGCCAGTAACAATATGCAGCTCCCTTCAGATCTTCACTCCAATAGTCACCTCCTTTCATGGCTGCCTAGTCACAATTTCATCTCCTCTGAGCCCTAACACATATCCTCCAAAAGTTAGTTCATTTTCTTTCTTAGCTACCTGACATACCAGATATTCTTATTTAGTCTTGTTATCTATCTTCCCCACTAGAGTTTAAGCTCCATGAGCCTGAGATTTTTATTTAATTGTTGTACGCTGAGTGCCTCAGGCATTGCGTGGCACAGAGCAAGAGCTCAATAAATATTAATTGAGCTAATTAATTAAATGAAAAATGTCACAATGTTTGATCCTTTGCCTTGCAACCACTGTAGCAGAACCCAATTCTTCTGGCTGCCAATTCAGTCATTTTTCTAGAAAACCACATTCATTCCTGCACACCCAATGTTCCCAAGTGTCTTTCAATAGGAAGTAGCCCATGAAGGTTGGTGAATGAGCTGCTCAATGCCTTAATCCTTTCCTAAGGCAGAACTCAAAAGACAAAACAAAGGGATCTGAGGACAGTTTACCTGGCCGGTGGCCAAGAGCGAAGAAGGAAGTAACCAGAAAGAGCAGAGAACCGGTTCTGAAGAAAGACATCAAGGCTGACCTCAAATGGAACTGATATTCTCTAATAAGAAGCAGCCCAGACCTCACAAAATCATGGCTGTTTTGTTGGTGTATCAATGATTTCCAGGTGGTTAAGAATGACAGTACCAACACATGTTGTCTGTACATAGTAAAGGATGCTCTCCTCTCTTAAGTGCCTCACACAGAAACAGTCAAGTCCAGCCTTCATTTTCAGGAGTGAAATCCCTATCCAGCCTCTGTGCAGTAGAATATGGGAACTCAAGAAGAGCAATTCCCTTCCATACCACTCCTGCTGATTCATTATCCCCAGAAGCACCCTCCTCTGTCTCTAAGGGCTCCTGCCAACCCAAGTGTTCTATTAAAGTGCTACCTGAGAGGTGGAGTGAGAAAGGAAGAAAATGAAGAAATGAGTTTCCCCTGGATTTGACCTCTATAACAGCATAAGAAACATGCATGAGGAGGTTCCTTGATTCCTTTCACTATACCCGGGATCTCTACTACACTGGTCCCTGTTTCAGGTTTTCAGTATTTGTCTCTCTTTTTTTTCTCTCTCCAAAAATATCCTGCAAGAGCTGCCAAGTTCCAATGACTTTAAAATGAGTTTTTTTCCTCAGATTTTCTGGCAGTATTTCCTGTTCATGAGGATTGAAATTCTAAACAGACTGAGTCTCATTTTTAAAATTCAAGAGTCTTTCCAAAGCTTTGACATTTTTCTCCCCTTAATAATACGAAGCTATAAGACTTACATGTGAAAGACCATTTAAAAAAAAGTATGATGGATGATTTTATCAGATTTTAAAATGATTAATCTCTCTCTACCCATTGCATCTCTAGAAAGTTTTTTAAATAAAATAACAGGAACAGTGCATAAAGCAAAATTATTTTTAAAACGACCATTTGGTGTTTATTACAGGTACCAAAAAAAAATCCCCTTAACACAAGCTAAAAGTCTATCAACAAGAAATTGGTTCATAAAATCGAATATAGGCATACTTTGGGAAACTACACAGCCAGTAAAAATGATAATGTAAGAATTTATACTTATCAACATGAAAAATGTAAACTTTGTTTATAAAAGAATATAATATGATCCCATTTCTGAAAAATTAGGAAATATATTGTATATCTCATGTGTGATTACATATATAGAAGTCCAGAAGAAACACATCAAAATGTTATCTTCTTTATTTTTACTTCTATATCTGTTACCTATATACCTATGTATGTGTGTGTATATATACATATATACACATATAAATACAGATATCATACTTATATATATGATATATGTATATACTTATACAAGGGGGACCCAAAGAAACAGAATTTATTCATAAAAAATTTTGTATTTATTCTTACATGTTTAAATTTTAGTCACCTTCAAAGCACTCTCCATTTGATGCAATACATCTATCAAGATGGTTTTTCTACTGCTCAAAACAGTATTGAATTCATGGATTTTGATGCATTTTAGTGGTTATGCCATTTCTTATTTCACCTCTTCCACATCAGCAAAAGGTGTCCCTTTGAGAACTTTTTCATCCAAGGAAACAAATAAGTCACTCAGGGCGAGACCGGGTGTATAGGGAGGGTGGGGCACAGGGGTCATGCCGTTTTTGGTCAAAAATTGCTGAACACTCAGCATGGTGTGGGCAGGTGTGCTCGTAAATCACCCATCATGAAATTGAAATGGGCAAACATGTGAAAAGAGTCTTCAAAAATTTTCACTGAAGCCAAATGCAGCCTCTCACAAGAACGCCAGCTGGCACACTGATACAGGGGGTTCCCAGGACACTCACCTAGTGGAGAAGCCTGTGCTATAAGGGGCCTGCCCTCAAGAAGATTCTGGGTTTTGGGGGTCCACCCTCATATATCACATACATATACATATTACACTTGTATAATGTATTGCTTTTATAATTTAAAAATATCAAACGTGTTTCCTTTTATTAAAAACTATGGTGCACCCCTTACCATTTTGTTCTAAGAGAGTCGACAATGCATTCGCAGATGCCTGAAAGACTTCTTTTGATGAAGAATGCATCAGCATGGAGAGCATCACCTCCCTGTGAGCTGGGAACCTTTCACAAATTCAACCATATTGTCAATAAGCAATCTTTTTTTATCATTATCTCAAACATTCATTTATCATTGTCTAACAAAAAAAAGGGCATATAAACATTTTATGTCACCTCCGCTTAAAAGAGTGAATTACAGTTAAATAGTTTTATATAACAAAAGTTAGATTTAAGTCCATTAAATACTAATAAGTTAGAATTTCTATTTCTTCAAAGTTGATAAGCACTAGAGGGTAAAAAAGACTTAGCAACTCTATGAAGAGGTACAGGAAAAAGAAGATAAAATGAGAAAAAGAATATAATAGAAGCAAGAAGGGAAAACTAAAAAATTATAGAAAAGCAGTGTGAGTTTTTTAAATGTAGAGCATAAACATATTTTCTTTTAATAATGTATACAACTTAAAGATTCTTAAAGACATTGAGGAATCAGTGTGCTCTGAAGTGAAATTTTAACTGCAACACGAACCTACCTTACCCTAACTTCTTGAAAAAATTGCTCAAAGTGAATAAGGATTACCATTTCCTTTCAAAATGGAGATGTTTAATTAGATAGCATATGTGTTATTATTTCTCTTCTGATTGCCAGGGGATCACTATGCAAACAGGCTGTCAGGATTTGAGATGTAGAATATTACGAGTTAAGTTTCCAAGATAAGTCATTCAAATTTGAAAATCTAGAGCAAACAGCACAAATGTAAGCAGCTGCCACAACACATGGCTTGTGGCCCTGCTACAAATCTGATATACACAGACCTCCTGTTTACAGTTGGGGTCTTTCGAAGAGAGGGCTGGTCTTAGGTGCTTGACTAGCACCCCCACAGAAAGTCTCCTCAAGAGCTGTCAGCTACAAATAATGCTCTAAAGAGAAGACAGGTCAACACTACAATATCAAGCAGGAAATCACTACTGGAGGCTTCTAACCACATTGAATTCCTGATATTGACAACTTGTTGGCCAGTCACTGCAACAGAAAAGACCACAGATGACTCTGCAATTTCTATCACCTGAGATTAATTAATATTGCATTTTTAAACGAATGGCCATAAAAATTGGAAGGCTCTTTCTTGATGATTCATAATGTACTGAATTATTCTTGATTCCAAATGTCTCAGTAATAACCCTAAAACACACAACTTTTTACTAACTACTGAAAGCAATGGAATGAAAATTTTGTGGCAGAACTTAAAACATAAATGCCTATATCAAAAATATTTCTAATAATAAAATGTGCAGTTATATTTTTAATCTATCCATATGAAATACCATAACTATAATTTTCTATCATATAAAATTAAAACAACTGACTGGCCATCTTCATCTCCAATCTTCTCGTGCAAATTGTTTTGGTACATAAGAAGGTTATTTAGGGCCCAGCATGCAGCCTCCTGGATTAGAGGAGAAAAAAGATTGTCAAAAAATAAATCATTGAACAAACAATTTTGAATAACTATAATATTTATGAGGGAGTCCAACCTGTACATGCTTGTTCTTTCTGTGCCCTGTTAAGGCTTTATAACAGGCTTCTAGCCAAAACCACTTATCTTCTTCCTCATCATCATCATTCTCCTGATTTTCATTCTTCTCCTCTAAGTCTTGATTTAAGAAAATGGTCTCAGCTTGAAAAAAAAATATATGTCTTACTTACAGTTTGAATGACCAACTCTAAGTCCCTATTTTGAAACATAATTAACAAAGTGAGGTATTTTTTAGTAGTGGCCTTGGTTCATTATAAAGCCCTTTTTAATATATTACATGCCTCATAATACTCCTGTCCCATCTAGATAAATGATTAAATGAGGAAGAGGGTATCAAACAAAACTAATGGACTAGAGGGAGACTGATGGAGATTAGCCGCCCCATAGCAAAGTCAAATCAAAGATCTACCTACTAATGTATAAATTTGGGAAAGGTTAGTTTCCTTGAAAGTACCCTATATTGAAAAATGAATTGCATTAGGAAAGAAAGGGCATTTAATGAGTCCTCTACATATGACCTTCTTGTTAGAATGTTAAAAGTCAGGATCACGTACCAGGTAAGAATTTCCTTTTTAGTAAAGTTACTTACTGAGGAGAGCTAAACAGCTGAGCGCGGCTTTTTGCAAAGTTGCATTCTCTGAATACTGTTGCACGGCTTTCACCACAAACTCATGTACCTCGTTTAATACCAAGATATTAAAAAAATTACCTGAAAGTTAAGTGAGATATCAGCTGAGTTCTCACTCATGGAACTTATCTTTAATTATATAACAGTATTTAAATCAGTAAGTTTAGGTAGTGATGAATATTTTAATGCCATTAAAACATGTTTACTTTAAATACAATAGTTTAATATAATTGCATAAAGTTTTGAAAATTTATTACATGCAGTCATGCAACAATCTTACTTTGTCAATGGAACTGATTGAGCAAAAATAATGATAGTTTTGAGTTATATTAACTTTGTGTTTTTTGACTCCCTCTTTTGTCCTCATCATATAAAAACAGTAAGGTGTCTGTCATACATAGCACTACAACATTCATTGTACACAATAGCTTGATTTTTCTGCCTTCTAAAAGATGGGGAGCCAACCCTCCCTTGTCATTGAATGCTTTTGCTGAAACATCCTTCTTTCACTTAGAGGAATACTGCTAAGAAAACCCATTGGCACACTTATTGTGACTTGATTTTGTTTGTGAAAATCTCTGAAGAAAACTAAGCAAAGGTTTCAACAACTTTAACCCAACCCTGAAGAAGTTCCACACCTTTTCATACTCCTTCTTCTGAGAATCAACACATCATCCAACAATCTATCCTTAAGAGAAATCCTTAATTTCTCTTAAGAAATCCTTAAGAGAAAAATAAATCCTTAAGAGAAAAAAATTTATAAATGATACTCCAGAAAGATGTGCCTCCTTCCATTTAGCTTCTGTGTATGTAACTCACTAACCGCTGCCAGGTTTTCTTCTAGAAGAAAGAATGAAACTCCTATTTAGCCGTAAGTGTAATTAAACGATTCCTGAGACACAAAGCCACAATTGAAAAGGATCCTAAGTCATAAAACACCTAAAGTTCACACTAAATATCAATCTATGGGTTCAAGTCAAAAGGCAGTTTTACTAGGCATAGCTCTTCTTTACCAATGCCTTTGTATGTTCTTGCCTCTTCCACATTCACCCATACCCCCCAGACATACTCCCCAGAATTAGTAATCCCTAGTCTTGTAGTCATTTCAAAAAGTTTCTCCTCTACTTTTATCAATTTATCCAATTTGGTTCTCCCTATCATCACTCCCATGCCACTGCCAACTGCCGATGCCCTACCACCACCAACCATGTGACTTTGGGCAAATACTAGTAAGACTGGGCCTTATTTTATTCTCAGACAATTTATGAAAAGTATATAGCAAATTGCAAAAGGTTTTTAAATGCATTAAACCCATGACTAGGTTACATAATTTGACAAAATTCTAAGTATTTATTTATTGACTTTGAGTTTTTATTTTAATTATGAGGATAAAGTTAAAAGTTTTATTTGGTGCTTCTTTTGACACTATAAAAGAAACAATAAATTCTCTAGTCAACAGACAATAAAATGGAAAAAATAATAACTTATTAAGAGAGAGATGAAAGAAAAAAGCATCCTTATCTGAAGATACATTTGATGGCTTTTTATTCTCAAAAAGTTGCAGAACAACACAAAACTTATAGTGATATGCTGGTCTGTCTGGTTTATTTAATTTCAATAGTAAAATGCCAAGCGACCTCCATGTGTCATTATAGACCTATTTGGTAATCAAGTACCATTTCCCTACTCACAACAATAAAACCACTTCTTCCTCTGATTCATCTCAAGGGATTAAGGTGAACTCATATTTTTAATATAAGTTGTGCAAGCTGCAAAATGCAAGCTGTAACTTGACTGTGGTAAGTTGCAAAACATAAAATAGAGGATTGTATGTTAGTATGCTACTCAATTAGCTATTTTAAGGAATCGATATTTGAATTACATTAAAATGTTCTCAGATTTCACCCAGCTAGCACAGGTAGGTGTATCCTTCTTCATGAAAACATAATACATAAAGATTTCCGCTGATAAGCAAGATAAACTAGTAAATGACTCCTACATTTTAGAAGAAATGCTTTTGTATAGAGATGCAGAAATCTAAGCTTTCAGCCTGATTTCACCCCTTACTAACTACATGATCTTGGACAACATACACAAACTTGCAGAAATGAGTCCTCATTTGTAAGTATGGATATATGGTAACATGTCAATATTTAAACACTTCTTTCAGTTTCCAGAGTTGTTCCTTATATATAATGGGGTTTTTTTTTGGGGGGGGGGAGGCGGGGTTGTTGTTGTTTTGTTTTTTGATCCTTGGAACAATCCTGGAAAGGAAGAGGCAGGGAAGCTCAACAGGGAACTGAAATAAGAACTGCAAGCTCAAAGCTCCCATTCATCTTGGACCTTAAAAAGATTCTAAAGTGCTCCTAGGTCAGTCCTATGCCCTGGCCCCTGGCCACCATCTCTGGAGGAGCATCTGTAATTTAGGTCCTCAGGATTCTCAGAGGTTAAACTCAACCAAAGACATGCTGACAAGTACACAGGAAAATAAGATTGTGACAGACTGGCAGCAGAGAAGCAGTTAATTTTACATTCCCAAGGCCTTCTTACATTGGAATTATCTGATACAAAACATAGATTGTTATGGATTAATGGTTAAAGATATACAAAATAGAATAAAAGAAAAGAGAAGAGAAGAGAAGGGGAAAAAAAGAGCAAACAAGAGGCATTCAAAAGTTACCTGGCAGATCTGAAAATAAAAAGAGATTTTGCCCATCAGTAAATGAGTGGATGAAAAAACTATGGTACATTTACACAATGGAATACTACACAGCAGAAAGAAATAAAGAGATACTACCCTTCACAACAGCATGGATAGAACTGGAGGGCATTATGCTAAGTGAAATAAGCCAGGGGGTGAAAGACAAATACCATATAGGTTCTCACCTATACGTGGAACCTAATCAACAAAACAAACAGGCAAGCAAAATATAACCAGCAACATTGAAATAAAGGATGAAGTGACAGTAACCAGAGGAAAGCGGGGAGGGAAGAGGAGGATAATGAGGGAAACAAGGGGAAGGGTTGTCGAAGAACACGTATAAAGTACCAAAGACAAAGGACAAAGCCAAAAAGGGGAAGGACTGAGGGCAGGAGATGGGGAAAGGGGTGGGGCATGCGAAAGTGGTGGCAGGAAAATGGAGAAAAGAGTACTTGAACAACAACAACAGAGCTTGAGCAACAATAAAAAAATGAAAAAATTATTTAACAGGATAATACATTTACTGCATTTAGAAAAATAAAAGTTGCAAAACACCTTTTAAAAAAATATGTACTTAAAAATCTAATAAATGACCAACTTGATTTTATCACGAGTGCAAAGTAGCTTAATATTAGGAAACCTGTAGATGTAATTCTCCATATTATCAAGATATAAGGAAAACAACTAATCTTAATATATTTTTAATATTTGCTAAAATGTAATACTCACTCCCATAAATTCAATAAAAAGGGGGAAAAGGACAGATGTAAAAATAAAAGCAAATAAGAAACAGAAACTTCCACTTCTTAACTTGATAAGAGCTATTTGTAACAAAACAGAAAAGACAATATTAATTTTTAAAAAAATTTATAACAAGCATTATTCTGGATGGGAGAATATTTAAGCATTCCCTTTAAAATCAAGATCAAGACAAGGATGTCTACTACCACTGCTTCTATTCAACACTGTACTAGTAATGCTGAACCATGCAAGACGACAAGGAAATAAAATGATAGATGTAATGAAAAAAAGGAAAAACCCATGTTGTCATTATTAACAAATTAAATAATTGTAACATAGAAAACCTAAGGGTATTTACAAATAGATTGTTAGAATTAATAGGTTTAGAAAGGTAGGTAAGCTATCACCATACAAAAAATCATTTGCATTTCTTTATACATACACAGTTTAAAAATACACTGTCAAGGGATTGAGCAAAAAGAAAGAAGTTTATACTGTAGGTAAAATAGGCTTCATAAATCAAAAAACCAAGATAAAATAAAAAATAAAGTACAATATCAAAAGACATACCATTTATAATACAAAAATATATCTAGAAATAACTATCAAGATGTACAAAAAAATTAAAGTCAATTCTTCTTAAGTTGATCTATATATCTTGTGCAATTTCAATCAAAATTCCAATGGAGTTTTCCAAGGAACTTGACAACTTATTTATGAAATTTTTATGAAATAGTTAAGACCCAAGAAAAAAAGCCAAGTTGTACCCAAGAAAGCAGAATGTATGGTGACTTGATTTATTAGCTTCTCAGGTATCAGGACTTGCAGAGTGATAGTAATTTAAAAAACATGATATGGATCCAGACAAATCAAATCAACCAACACAATAAAACAGCAAAAACAAACATAAAATTTTATATAAAACAAAAGTATATATCTTGTACATATAAATAATGCATATATTATATACATATATATTCAGTGTATTACACCTCTTAGAAATGAATGAACCATATAACAAATTGTGCTCTCCATGTTATTTTTTAAAGGAAATTGAACTCCTCCTTTATAAAAAAAATCCAAACAGATATAACACTTTAGTGCTTAAATTAGAAAGATTTGTTATAAAATATAGACCATATTATTTTAGAGGAAGGAAAAGATTTATTGATGTACAAAAAATGGAAATCATAAAGCAACTAATTGTTAAATTATATTACAGAAGCCACATAGAGATGATGAAAAGACAGGGCACCAATCAAAAGAAGATATTTTCAAACATATAACCAACCACCAAATCATTTTATACAACTGTATAAAAAAATACTTGATTGAGTCTAACAAACATAATGTTTTAATTACAGAAGACAATATTCAGCATAATTTCATTTTTATTAAGCAAAAACAAGAAAGCATTAACATTTTTGTTTAGGGAGATGTGCAAACGTAGTGTAACTATATTTAGAAAACAAAAAAATTGTCAACACAAAATTCTGGAGAGTGTTAACCTCTGTAGAGAAAGAAGGGGAAAGAAGTAGCCTAGAGTAGCTTTGACAGCCTGGGTACATACTAGTACTTAAGTTGGGTGGAAATTCCTTTTGCATTGTGCTTCACATACTATATGTGCTATGCTTATTCTTTTGTATGTGTCGACTATTTATATAATGATACTTTAAATATAGTACTAATAATAAGATTTCTCTTACATTATACATTTGCTTTTACCACTCCTTTTAAAATTACATCTAAGTATGACAGAACAATTGGAAATTTTACAATATTCCCATCCAATGTATGTCAGTATGTTACTTTTCCAACAACATAAAACATACATATGCTATATATACTTCCATCATATAGACTGTGGTAATAAATGAAACAAGAATTATAACTCACCTAATGTAAGCCTATGGAGCAAGCAGCAACTCACTTCTTGAATTTTTTCATTGATAGGGAATGTTTTCATGGCTTCTACCACAATGTTATAACATCTCACATTTCCACTCATGAGGACTTCAACATTATTGCCTAAATTTAATAAATCATAATCACCAATAAGATAATCACTCCTCCTTTGAAATATGCATACAAAGACATCTTATACAGATTGTAAATCTGTGCCAGCATAATCCCTACATTTCTAAATTTAAATACCATGTTCTGTCAAATAACTATGTTGTTCATTGAAAATACAAAAAGATATAGGACCCTTTTGTAGCACTAAATGAAAATTGCTTTGTTCCTGTTTCTTGGCATCAAAACTTAAGCAAAATAAAGGGTAAATCGAGAGTGTTTTTATATAAACATAAAAATATAATATCTTGGCCATGAATTTTCAAATAAATGAATTTAGGGCCTATTTCCTAATCAGCCACTAGTCCATTGGATAAAAGCTTTTAATTGTTTCCTTTCCTCAAACCAACAAGAACTAAAGATTATGTTCCATAATTAAGCAGCTAAAATCAACTATGATCTATTTTCTGTGCATTCCAGAGAGGCAGCAGAGCAGCCAATGTGCAAGGCAAAAAAATCAAGCTTCTTGGGAGCTGCAAGATAGATGAGGAAAAGAATGGGGCATCGGGGAGGAGAGGCCGGGGACTAAAATATGTGACTAAGGGGAAACACAGTTGAACCAGAGAGGAAGGAAAGACTCCACTGGGGAAAGCAATTAACTAATAGAGAGAGGGAGTGCACGACTAAAGCCTATGTGGAGAAAACTAATTTATGTGTCTGAATGAAATGTTAACAAACAAAGATGTTTGCAAAACATTTTTCTTCCTTATTCAGTCTAGCCATACTAACCAACTGCTTTCCCTCAAAAATGTCTTTAATGTTTAAGTTGTACGAAAAATTAAATATAGAAAAACATATTATAATGAAAGAAAATGGCCTCTTAAAACAATTCTCTGCATTTTCTCTGAATAGAGGACATGATGTTCTTTAAAACTGAAAGGCAAATGTCTTCCAATTGTTATCAGTGTTTAAAACATTGACTTTTTTATCTGCTACTTTATTTGACCTTTACATTATGAATCAACACATTTTCACTGGAGTTATGTTAGATGTGGGTGGAAAACAATGAATTTCAAAACCAGACAGCCCAAAATAAATAAATAAATGTATAAATATAATCAAGGAAATGTAAAAGGAAGAATATATTCAGTTTGTTGACAATGGATGACTCAGAGAAATCTAAAAGTATGTCCATTCTCTATTATCAGTCAGCCCCATTTATTTCCAAGTGTTTAATTTCCTATGGATAAGAAAACGATAGATTTTATAACCATCACAAAGAAACCTCCACGAGGGAATTGTATTTATCTGACTTCATATCTGCAGATTTCCATGTCTGAAACAATACATGCATTTTATATAATATACTATACATATGAAATACAAATTATGCAATAAACTGTCAATGATTTTTATAACACATTACATAACAGAGACTAATCTGCATTTTTCACATTATTTAACTCATTTAATCCTCACAATTTCACATTTGTGAAAATGAAAATATTACTAGATAAATACATGTGTATATCCTGTATAAACCCACCCAGGTAATACATAAAATACAAAATGCCCATAAACTTACAAAGATAATAGAATCTGACACATTATGTTAGCTCATTGACAATCACTGGTAGCATGTACAGAAAATTAATTTGTTATCTGTAATTTTTTGTGATATAAATGTATAGATTTCAAAACATTGAGAAGTGCTAAACAAGTATCACAGCAAAGTTTTAACTCCTTCCTATGGCTTTTTTGGGCTCTTTGAGATCTGGTTATAATTCTAGTCTCATCCACTTATTCTTATCAAGCCTTTCCCCAGCCTCCATTAGATGACACACAAGCAGACACTTGGAGCTGAGCATATACACACAGATGCGTGCACACATTTACTCTCAAACACCGTTTACTGAGCTCCTTTTGTCTTCTCAAATGCACTGTGTTCTTTTGGCTGCAGCACCTTTACACTTCCGATGCTCCGTCTCTGGGCCACGCTATCTGCACTGCCACTTCCCCTCACACTGCCCAACACATAAAACGCTCTGCTCGTTGTTCAAGTCTCTGTTAAAACCCGGTTCCCTGTTTGTTCTCCTAACCCTAGGTACTCCGGCCAACACTTGCCTTATTGTAATCACCTATGTACTTACAATATCTGTACTGCCCATGGTACTATGGGCTCTAAAAAGGTGAGGAACATGTTTATATTTTCTATTACTGTTTCCTCAGCATGAAGCCCAGAGCCAGCTGCAGTACAGTATCAATAAATAACAATTAAAAGAATAAATGATTGGGTTTAGCATCCATACGTTTGTAAATAAAAATATTTTTTAAATCCTCACATGAGGATATGTTTATTGACTTTAGAGAGAGAGTAAGAAGAAAGGAGGGAGAGAGAGAGAGAGAGAGAGAAACTTCTATATGAGAGAGAACACTGATAGGTTGCCTCCAGTATGCTCCTGGACCGGGGACCGACCCCTCAACCTCTTGGTATTTGGCAGAGTGCTCCAACAAACTAAGCAACCCAGCTAGGGCTAAATAATAAAAAAAAAATATTTTTAAAGAACTCTCAGGTAGGAGATATATTATAATTTTTCACATAAAAAGCAAAGAAATTGTGTACATAGGCTACTCACAAGGAATTGCTAGGGAATGTAAACAGTGCAGTACATAAAGCACAATTTCCTCTTCATCTTTAAAGTTTTTAAATGCACTTAGCAGTATCGTATAATCTTTATTCTCAACAAATTCAGTCAGTTGCTCCTCTGAAACTGAAAAATAAAAAGCAAAATATTGAAAAAGCTTAAAGATGACATAAAATTTTAATACTCAAGAATTTGAAATGTAAAACTATTAGTAACCAAACAGTTCTCAGAAAAACAGTTATTTACAATTTACTTTGGGGGATTTTAAAGAAAACTGACCAATGACTAATAAACATGACCTCTGTGAAGGGAACACCCCATAATCCTTAAAGCGGCACAGCTAATGGTACACTTTTGAAGGACAGCACGGCTAAATCTATCAATTCAACAGGAATAGACTTCAGCAACTGACAAGTAATTAGACTTTGAAATGCTCTGTCTTAAGGGTCTTGATTTCATCAGAGATCAAAATTATCCTCATTAATTTTCACAGTTAAAGTCTCTTGATCAAGCCAATGAACTCCATTTGGAGTCACTTTATTGGGAGGGAACCTCAAACACATACAAAACACTGGTTTATCAGCCTGAGAACAGCACTGACAAAAATGTTAGAAATGCAGCCCTTCTCATGACCAACATGGCTTCCTGTTTTTCAACTTTGTACCCATAATCCATACAGCTTAATGTGGCAGTGGTCAGGTTCATCTAATAAATGAGGAATATCCTGGAACTTTCTCATTTTATGGAACAGGTTCCACGGCATACTTTCAAATTTGGACAACTAACTTTCCAGTTACCACTAAGTCCTGGAGAACCTGATACCCCTGGAAAAACTCAACAATTTTTCCACTCTACATATGCAATCATAATGCTGTCAGCACTGCGGATCTTGCTACTGAATAAAACTTTAACATTCCCAGCTACTCTCCATATGTCATGGATGGGTCTCGCGGTGCTGGTGACAACATGATGTTAACCCTTCTTCCATGAAGAACAATGTGCCCCTAAACTGCAACACAGAAGATTACAGGCCCTGTGTGACAATAAAACCTCTAACTGTTCTTTGTCTTATTATTAGCAAAAATTTAGTTGCAAGATAAAGTATCTATAAAAGATAGCCCCAAAGACATGCAGTTCTTCCATTTGTCACTCACAGTCAACTCTTCTCCCCAAAGCATGATCATCAGGAAGCCGGGTATCAGGCCCAAGCTGTTCTGAGTCTTGACACAGTGTCTTTCACTGAAGTAGTATTTTGTGTTCCTTGAACATTGTGTATACTTTATCATCTCATCCAAGGAAACCCATGGGAGGATTTTCTCAGGTCTCTCATGAGACCCATTGCTTGTCCTCATAAATGGGTTTCTTTTTATCGCAAGTAAATTTGTAACCAATGATGTTTACATCTTTTCTTTGTCTGATAAAAAGCAGAGCCAAATTTCTGGTCCATCCCTTCGAAAAGATGCAGGACCTGATGTATGTAGTAAACTTAACTTAGCTTCGTGTAATGTTCCCTTCACCCATTTCCTCATCCACTTTTTTCTCTAGTATATCTATAAGCTGTTTAAAGTTCTTCTGGAATGGGATGGAATTCAACAATATAAGGTGGTCTATCCTATTGCTGGAGCTGCTGGAAATTAGAGTGGTAAACTGATGCAGACACAGGGCTCACATAAATTATTCTTATCCTAAACCCCCAGCACTGTTGGCTCTCATAATGAAGCAAAAGCTGCTCTCACACTATAGAGGTAAAATGCACTGCTCACTCCCCACGCCTCTGATCCATTTCCTCATCAAGCCAGTGGAAGAACAGAAGATTCCAACTAACTCTAAAGTTACATGATGATTTCTGTTATCAAATCTTCCTAAGGGACATTTTGTGAACTTCTTGAATCTTTATACAAAGCCTTTAGCAATTTCTAAAATCTCTGGAGATGATGTCACAAATCCAAATTTAGTCCATACCTTTTCAGTTTTATATTTTCTTTCTTAACACCTACATATTTGGTTTGCAAAGTGAACCTTATGTCTTGTTAAGCAATGGAAGAAAGTATACTACAACTACATCATCTATAACCCATGAAAAAATTTATTCCACAAAAACAAGCCATATTTCTGAATGAGCCCCATTACTTATCCTTGACTGACAACTTCCACTTCTTAATAAATAGTACAGCTTTAGGCATCTTCTTGTTATCATAATTATATTCTACTTATCCCATTATAAACCTTTTTTCTTATATAAATATCAAAATAAAGAATTTGAAATTTTTACATACCTCTCTCAAACAGCACTTGTAAAGCTTTGCAACCGAGTTTCTGGACCTCGCCATTGGTTGAAAATGTTCGCATGGCATCAAAAATTAATAAGAAAATATCGTTTTCTTCATCCAATATTAGCAAAGTGATTTTACCTATATTGAAGAGAAAAAGATGCATCGAGTAAACAGGTGCTTTAACATTTCATGCATTAATTTTCTTATGAGGATTATGAATGGTCTGTGGACATTTTACCTTGATAACCCACTTAATTGTCCCAGATGTTAGACCAATCAAGCTTTACTGTCTTTCTAAATAAGACCAGTTCCCAGTACACTTCACTATGTGACTCTCGATCAGTATCTTTAGCCAAGACATCTTGCCTTCCGTTCTTGAAACATATTTCTATCTGCCTCTTAAACAACACTATTTGAATTTCCCAAACCTAGGCTACTTCTGTTCCCTATCTTCATCAATGATACCATCACCCAATAAATAGCTACCCAAGAGAGAAACCACCATGTCATCTTCCCTCTTCACATTCTCTTCATACTCTCAGCCCAACCAGAGAATCAACTCATTACCAAGACTTTGAATCTACCTCCTAAACATCTTGAAAACTCCTTATGCACTAGCCCCCTCCATTCCTATTGTATTGAAGACCATCATCTCTCACCTGGAAAGCAAACACATTGCTTAATTGCTGGGGTTGGCCCAAATTCCTACCTAATTTAGTCCCCAAATGACATTTCTAATACTCAAATGTGATCTTATGAACCTCTTGCTGAAACAGTCAAAGGTCTTTTCATATTCCTCAGTCTGACAAAAATGACCCTTCACAAACTGGCTGCTTTATTTCATAAGACCCATGACCTCCATGCATTGCTGACTCCAAACATGCTGCACTCCTTCCTAATCACTAAACATTTTCTTTGAAAATCCTTTGCACTTACACTAGGTATGGGGAATGTCCCTGCCCTTTTCCACAGCAAAGATACACCTACCATAATTCAAAAAATTACACAAACAATACCTATTCTGTCAATAAAAATAGTAGTACTAAAATGGAGGTGGTGGTAGTAGTAGCAGACCCTTCCACAGTGTATAACATGTCAGACAACAGTTGTAGCACTTCACTCTAACACATGTAAACCCACTACAGCCCAACAAGGTAGGGGTAATCCCTATTTGAGAAATAAGAAAACTGAAGAAACTTCAGAGAGAAGTCACCCAAGTGATTCTGCCCAAGGCCCAATAGCTGATAAGTGGCAGAGTTGGATTAAAACTTGTTCACGTCCATGCTCACAACTTCCACAAATGAGTTTAGCTGCTTTCTTCTCCATGTTCCTGGGGTAGCCTTCTTCATATATCTGTTCTAGTTCTTTTCTTAATAAATTGAAATTATTTATTTACATACTGTCTCTGTCTCTGCCTGTGCTGTCCAAGTTGGTACCCACTAATCGTATCTAGCTTGTTTAAACTCTAAATTAATTAAAATTAAATGTCAGTTTCTCATATTTTAAATGTTCAATAGCTCCCACATATGGCTACTAGCCATGATATTGAAAAGCACAGATATTCAACATTTCTTTGTTTCAAAAAGTAATGTTGGACCAAGGTGCTGAACCGTGAAGTTCCATGCTGTAGGGAATTTGCCTCATCTGCCTCACAGTTCTCCAGCACAAAAGGAAGTGCCCAGGAACTATTAAATCAACTAACTAATATGCCAAGCAGTAAAAATGGTTCATAAATTAACCTTTCATAAGTATCTGAAATAAACTTTAAAACACATTAAACACTTTCCTAACAGTGCAAAATTGTAAAAGTTTTGTGGAAGAATTTGAGGTTAACTAGTCTTCCCAAAACACATGGCAAATTTCCTGTCCTGGCTGACTTCAATATATTCCAGTACTGGCAGATTTTTAATATTCATAAACCCTCAGCAGCTTCCTGTCCATTGCCAAATGGAAAATGACCCTGCCATTGCCTCTCCCCTCAAAAAGGATGTGTTTAAAATAAATCACGGTTAAGACTAATTAGTAGATCATGTTATATGTTTTAATAAAAGGCTATAGGAAAGTGGTGAGTACATTCTGCCTTTTCCTTTCCCTCTTCCCTCACGCTCTGATCGTCATCTCCTTTCCTCCTTTCTCTCTCTCTCCTATTGGGTCTTCATTACGAAGTGAGGTCTGATCCACATGTCCAGCCCCTATGGCGCGATCCTCATAGGTCTCTCAACTCTGCATATGCTGTTCTCTTGACCTACAGTACCCTCCACCACTTTGAAGGAAATGTCTCTCTATCCTTTCTGTTTAGCTTCCTGTAAGCAGCCTCTCTTCTCAGAACCTTATATCATAGCAGGTGTCCACTGTACCAGTGATCACAACTATTTCAAAATATCAAGATTCTCTCTTTTCAAGTCCAGACAGATGTCTCCTTGGAGAAAGAACCTGACGTGTGGGATCAGACCCTGGTTCTCCTACTTACTGGCTGAGGCAACCTCTCTGTGCTTCAATGTTCCTCACCTAGAAAACTGAGATAAAATACCTATTTCAAGGGACATTGTGAGGATTACGTTTTTAAATCCATGGGAAGTATTTTACAAGTGAAGTGCTATATCTATCAAGCATTCAAGAAGAGACGGTATAGCCCTGACTGGTGTGGCTCAGTTGGTTGGGTGTCATTCTGCAAAGCGAAAGGCCACTGGTTTGATGCCAGGGCACATGCTCTCTCTAAAAACAAATAAATAAAACCTTTTAAAAAGAAGTAGTGCTATATAATTTTTAAATATTACTATTATGTCATACCCTAGAAAATACATTATATTATAGAAAACATATTAAAGATATAATGAAAAAAGTTATAATAATGATAAGGAGATGTAAGAACAACAAGCTAATAAGAATGTGGGGTGTAGGGCCAGATTTTGGGAGTAAGGCTTGGCTAGAAATATAAATTTGACTGTAGTATTATATAAGGTAATATTTAAAGCCAAGACACTAGTTGGGATTTTTGACAGAAACAGTTAGAAAAAAGAGATGAGAGAAAAGAGAAACAAAGAATTTCAGGAGTCATCAATATTTAGGTTATATTATGTCACTATAGTTTAAAACAACATTAAAACACAGCAAATGGTTTAAAATATTTTTAAATATAAGTTAACATTAAAAATATATGTGTATATATTACCGGAAGTTAGAAGGAGATCTAAAGCTTTCAGTCCAACCGTTGACAGGTTTATACTGGCATTATGAACTGTAAGCATTTTAATAATCAGTCTGTAAAAAGAGACATCAAGGTCAGTGAAATATAATGCCTAGACTTTTGTTTCCTTAGACATTGCGTTTTACTCACCTACATTTTATTCATCTCATTGTACTTCATTCCCTATATTGAACCTCATGTACTCTCTTTCTTCTTGTAAATTTGAGCCAGGCTCATGACAATCAACAGAGAATCATTATGAGTCTCAATATAAAGTTATAACTTTTTCCTCAAAATATTCAAATTTAATTATTAACAATTTTCACCAAATTCTATGTCTAAAATATCATGAAGGCTTATATGCATCAAGAGATCAAGCCCATTTTTTATATCTGATTATAAACTTATAAATTATATGCAATGCATATTGATGTATTAAAATATAGAGAGAAACTTCCAGCCAAGATGGAGGCATAGGTAGACATACTTTGCCTCTTCGCACAACCAAAAGGAGGACAACAATGAATTTAAAAACAAAAAACAACCAGAGCTACCAGAAAACCAAACTGTATAGGAGTCTGATAACCAAAGAGTTAAAGAAGAAACATTCATCCAGACTGATGGGAGGGGTGGAGACGGGCAGCTGGGGAGGAGAGGACTAGCAGCACGGCAGCAGTTGGAGGACCAGGTGGTCCCACCTTTGTGTGTGGATAAACTGAGAGTAACAACTGGGGAACGAGACAGGCTGCGCAACCCGGGGTTTCAGTGTGGGAAAAGACAGCTTTAAAACCTCTGCTTGTAAACACCTGTGGAGGATGCAGCAACAAGAGAAACTCCCAGGAGAGTTTGTTGAAGAGACCCATGGAATCCATGAATGTACACAAACTCACCAACCAGGGAATTAACACCAGAAGGGCCTATGCTTGTGGGTAGCAGGGGAAGTGACTGAAAGCAGGGTGAAAGCTGAACAAGTGACATAGTTCCCTCTAGGACCCCTCCCCCACATACAGAGCCACAGCTCAGCAGCAACTGGGTTGCCCCACCCTGGTAAACACCTATGGCTCCACCCTTTACAATGGAACAGGAGCATTAAGACAAAGCTATGTGGCCCAAATGAAAGAACAGATAAAACTCCAGAAAAAAATACAACAAAGCAATGAAGAGATAGCCAACCTATCATATGCAGGGTTCAAGACTTGATAGTCAGGATGCTCACAGAAATGGTTGAGTATGGTCACAAGACAGTGGAAAAAGTGAAGCTACACAGTGTGAAATGAAGAAAAATATACAGGGAACCGACAGTGAAGGGAAGGAAACCGAGACTCAAATCAATGATTTGTAACAGAAGGAAGAAATAAACATTCAACCAAAACAAAATGAATAAACAAGAATTCAAAAAAATGAAGAGATGCTTAGGAGCCTCTGGGACAACTTTAAACCTTCCAACATCTGAACAAATCATAGGGGTACCAGAAGGAGAAAAGGAAGAGCAAGAAATTGAAAACTTATTTGAAAAAATAATGAAGGAGAACTTCCCCAATCTGGCCAAGGAACTAGACTTCCAGGAATTCCAGGAAGCTCAGAGAGTCCCAAAGAAGTTGGACCCAAGGAAGCACACACCATGGCACATCATACTTACATTACCCAAGATTAAAGATAAGGAGAAAATCTTAAAAGCAGCAAGAGAAAAGGAAACAGTTACTTACAAAGGAGTTCCCATAAGACTGTTAGCTGATTTCTCAAAA
Organism: Pteronotus mesoamericanus; assembly: GCF_021234165.1. Lineage (NCBI taxonomy): Eukaryota > Metazoa > Chordata > Mammalia > Chiroptera > Mormoopidae > Pteronotus > Pteronotus mesoamericanus. The sequence continues at coordinate 12,218,779 of NW_026555310.1, forward strand.
GAAACCTTGCAGGCAAGAAGGGGCTGGCAAGAAGTATTCAAAGTCATGAAAGCCAAGGACCTACATCCAAGATTACTCTTTCCAGCAAAGCTAACATTTAGAATGGAAAGACAGATAAAGTGCTTCCCAGATAAGGTAAAGTTAAAGGAGTTCATCATCACCAAGCCCTTATTATATGAAATGTTAACGGGACTTATCTAAGAAAAAGATCAAAACTATGAACAGTAAAATTACAACAAACTCACAACTATCAACAACTAAACCTAAAAACAAACTAAGCAAACTCGAACAGGAACAGAATCACAGAAATGGAGGGTTATCAGTGGGGAGGGAGAGGGAGGAGAAGGGGGAAAGGGTACTGGGAATAAATGGTAGATATGAAACAGACAGGGAGAGGTTAAGAATATATAGGAAATAGAGAAACCAAAGAATGTATATGCATGACCCATGGACATGAACTGAGGGATGGGGAAATGCTGAGGGAAGGGGATACAGGGTGGAGGAGAATAAAGAGGAGAAAAAAAATGGGACAACTATAATAGTATAATCAAAAAAATATACTTTTAAAAAATAAAATAAACAAAATAAAATACAGAGAGATGTCACAAAGATGCTGGTTTGTGTATATAAATTTAGAATCCATTTGAATATTTAAATTATTGAAAAATATTTACTATTTTTGAAAAAACTGAAAATATTTTACAATATTATAAGTCTCTGAGTTATCAGTTCTAAAATATACAATCTTTAGTGTATTACAACACCATGTTCTTTGCCTTTACATCCTTAGGTAGCATCCACAGCTCCATGTAGATCCAAGAAACTTGTCACATGGTTGCTAGTTGGTGAGGTGAGGTGAAGTGAGGAGGTGAGAGACCCCTTTCTTTGACACTCTGTGGATTCTCCTCCTACCTATGCTACCTCTGGCTCTCCCTGCACCTTCCCCCTATTCCTAACTTCACCACCCAAAGGATTCTTTCTTCGGTACTGTAAGCCTTTGGTGGGGGAAGGGGGAAGGTCTTTGAATATAGGGAGAAATGTTTTGCAGTAAATTTTTTTTTTCTGTGAATAATCTAGTATGTTCACTGGAGAGAGCAGTATCTCTCTTGTTCACGCTACTTCTGACTTAAAGTAGGAGTGTAATAAACAATCGATGAATGAAGGGTCAATGGATGAATGATCAAATGAATGGCAGAGTGAATGAGTAAATGAGACTCCCTGCAGAAATGTTTATATAATTTAACTTGAACAGATGGTTTGTAACAGAATATGACTAGATGTATTTTCTGACACTCCCTAAGGTTATAAATTGCTAATCTTTAGGGATCTTGGAAATTCTCAACCAAGTAAGAGACATATAATGTTAAAATTACTCATTACAGGTATATATTGTATAGTTCCTCATTAAATACTGTATACTTTAGAACTAACAAAGAATTTCAGATATTAGTTTGAAGATGAGAACAGACATTAACTGTAAACATGTCTTTTCAAAATACACTTTTTAGATAACAGAAACTGAAGAAGAGCAACACACCTAACGAAGATGGAAAAATGTATTATATAAGGACAGATGTGCTCACCTATGAACAAATAGCTCTTATTTGTCTCAATTTGCAGCCGTAGCTGACACCAATAAACAACACAAAGATGTAAAATTTCCTTTTGCAAATATTACATTTTTCATAAGCCATATGCCATGGGGAGCAATACGTATTCACTTCTCTGCATTAAAGGAAAGTCACATTAGGTATAAAGAACAGTAAAGTTAATGAGAGGAGTTAGTTTTTTTAATGTCAAAAAAAAAGTTAACAAAAAAGAATTTTCCTGAAAAGAGATTTTTCTTCAGAAATTTTTTTCTTAACTAATTATGGCTAAATGCATGGTCTCATCTACAAAGTCATCACGATGCAAACCGTATAATGACTGCATTATGATGCAAGCTGGTAAAACAGCTATCAAGACTTGGCTGCAGATGTGCTGAAAGGTAATTTCTTCTTTTTTCTTCATTTTGAAAGCTGCAGTTTAAGCTCATCAAATATATATATGTATATATATATACATATATATAAATGTACATAAATGTATGTCTTAGAGATAGTAATGCATAAACTTCTAAATTGCTATTTACTGAACTAACTTTTTAGTTCCCATATTTTTTAAGAACTAGTGGTTTGCATCAGTTCTACAATTAAAAAGTAAAAAAAATGCTTCTTGATTTGAATTCATAAGTAGTCATCAAAAATTTACAACTTAACCAATTGTACAACTGTATTACTTAAATTATTAAAATAATAAGACCTGACATTTTACCTCAAATATTGCTTTGCTAATTTAATTAGATAATATTCTTCTGAGCTGAAAGCTGTCTATGAATACAAATGGAGCCAAGAAAAAAAAAAATCCTCGTATTTCTAAGGATTTCACTATGTTGACGTAGATGACAAATATAATGTGTCAAGGTTGTCATATGTATAGAAAAATATTTAATGCAGTTTGTTTTGGCACATCTGTTATACTTACTGGTGCACACCAAGGACTTCCCAATCACGTCCAATATCCTGGGGTCCCATTAAGCTTTGCATTGTATTTGGACAGATTTCTATTAATTTGCATAGAAGTGACCAACCCACCTGAAAGCAAGAAAGTCAAATATTCACATTTTTAAAGCATGCTAATGGAACATTTTCACTCAAAATTTAACATCTCCATTCTTAGAAGAACAGGTGACTACTTTTAAATAGTTATTTTAAAACAAAATGATAACCTAAAATGCTTCCTGAGAAAAGCCATGTACTTAAAATACATCCTGCTGCAAAAATCATACCAGAAGATCACACACAAACTATTACAACGTATTTCTGAATGATGAAGGAAATGGCGATGCCTGTTAATCTAAATAAAGAGAAATAAAGCACAAAAAAATACTTTTCGAGGACATACAAGATTACAAAGAGCAAGAAAGGCTATCCTCGGGGTTAGTATTATTTAAGTCACATCTACCTGATAGAACTTCTTCTAAATATGTGTAATTTTAATAACAGGACAAAATGAAATAGTTTGGAATATAAACTATTAGGGGAAGTTGGAGATTTTTATGACAAAGTGTAAGTTATCAGGAAAGACTGCTTCCCAGGTACTGGACCTAGAAAGATTGGCAAACGAAATAGCTTCATCGTCTAATGCAAAGGTAACATCTGTTACTCGAAAAAGAGAAAGGCATCATAAGATAGAAAGGATGGAGAATTTCTCAAAGAACCCCTCTAAGAATGAACTGATGAGGTCTACACATTAAAATTGTCCCTAGGCTGGCCCTGACTGGTGTGCATCAGTGGGCTGGGTGCCATCCTGCAAACCAAAAGTTCATCAGTGGTTGGGTTCCTGGTCAAGGCACATGTCTAGGTTGCTGGCCAGGTCCCAGGTTGGGGGTGTGTGAGAGGCAACCAATCGACTACACATTGATGTTTCTCTCCCTCTCTTTCTCCCTCCCTTCCCCTCTAAAATTAAATAAATAAAATCTTTTTAGGAAGTGTCCCTAAGTTCTTTGACATTTCAGACAAAAACAAATTATTATCTTACAGATGCTTTTTATTTATTTTGGGTGTTTTTTTTCCTTTTTACTGAATTTATTGGGGTGAACTGGCTACAAAATTATATAGATTTCAGGCGCACAATTCCACATCATCTGTACACCATACTGTGTGTTCACCGCCCCAAGTCAAGCCTTCTTCTACACCATTTATGCCCCCTTAACCCTCCTCCACCACCTTTAAACCCCCTTCTCCCTGGCAATCACCACACTGTTGTCTATATCCATGAATTTTTTTTTTATTCAATCGCTCCACCCTCCTCCCACCCCCCAACCTCCACTCCATGACAGTTGTCATCTTGCTCTCTCTGAGTCTGTCTCTATTTTACTTGTTAGTTCATTTTGTTTATTAGATTCTACATATGAGTGAAATCATGTGGTATTTGTCTTTCTCTGACTGGCTTATTCCACTTAGCATAATGCTCTCCACGTCCATCCATGCTTTTTAGGTATATCTTTATTCTAACACTGGCTGCATAAGTGAAATTGAGTGATGCAGAGGGTTGAATGACAAGATGAGCTATTTCTGTGCATCCAGTAAGGAATAATGATACAAGTTTCTTACTTGTTTACAGAAATAAGGAGATTTCACAAGATAAAAATAATTACACTTCACAATATCATTTCTGGATATTTTCTGGATTAAGCATGAATTGCTTTACTCTGTCATTACTTCCTTTTACATACGTTCAAACTGCTTGAAGAGGCAGCAATTTCTGACAGCTATTTTTCTTATATTTTAGTAGGACATCCTCCTCCACATAAGTGGAAGAGACTTTGACAATCCAGCTGTCATAGAAACTGGCTATTTTTGCACTTTCATAAAATACATGTGAGACTTTTTTCCCTAAGTATTTAAGAAATAAAATTTGAAACAGCTTCCAGTGGGAAATCTATCATAAACCACATAGGATGCTATATTCATTTCTGTAACTACATGGCTTTCTCAAGGAGAAAACCTGTTTTGCTTTGGCTGGTGAAGCAATGGCATCAGAAATTGCTTTGTGAAAAGACTGAGGCAACCGGGGCATCTACAATTAAGTACTGTAGAATTGCTGCCATCAAAGAAGAGATAGCAACTGATCCATTAATCTATCCAGTTAAAAGCTTATCTTTCAAAGAGAGAAGTTTCCCATCCTGGGCAGTTACAATACAATTAAGTTGGTAGTTTTCACTATATTATAATTATTCTGTAAACTCGAGGATCTAACTAATGCACAATGGATAAAGAGTCTAGGGGGATAAAGAAAATGTTAGTCCCCATCATTTGTTTCACTCTCTTACTTCAAAGTTTGAAACTGTGCGGAAAAAGAAAAGTAAAGTAAAAATGAGGAACACAGAGAAATGGTCAGATGACTGGCAAGGAATGAAAAGGAATAGGACAGCAAGGCTAACAACCAATTCTCTAAAGATTGTCATTTGTTAAGGACCATGAATAAAATATGAAACAACCTTGAAAATAAAAATGCAGAGTCTAGACTATCACGTTAAATGAGTTCTGCAAACAAATGTTAATATTTTCTTTTCAAGAGTAATTTACCTGAACTCCTTAAATTCATCATTAAAATCTTTTCACTTAGCACCTCCAGCTAAGTCAACATATAAAGTGTGAATGAATATCTGTATTAATTATACAAGTAATATGAAGAAAAGTGAAGAGAGAATCCCAATTTCTTTTAAGTGGATTATTAAAATATTAGTGAGAAACTCCTATCTACAGCCCTTTGATAACATCAATGATAATTTAAATTGATAATATCATGGTGCTTAGCATGGCCACATTTGCACCAAACTGCTATGCTTTTTACTTACATGAAAAGCTTGGGAATTCAGGACTGTATGATGGAGAGAGATTCTCCAGTGTGTGAAGACTTGGGTACTGGCTTTGTCACTAGTCATGTGATCCTAAATGAGCCACTGACTCTGAGGAAAAACTAGCCAGCAAGATGCCAGGGAAAATCAAATGATGTACTATATATAATGCCCTCTGCAGATTAATACACTAAAACTAGTCATTTTATTCCATTAATTTACCAAATCAGATGATAATTCCTTATTTTCTTGCATACTTTACCTCTGGTACCCACTGGAAAAGGATATTGAGTGGTATTCATAACCACTCCAGACAAATATGCCCAGGATCAAGCAGTTCCTAAAAGGAAGAGCTAGGTGGTTGGTACATTTCAGGCTCCCCCTGGTTCTCAAGTCTAGCACTGTCTCTCCTGGGCACTGCAGACCAAAGGCCACCCGGGGTCCAACTGTTCTAGTGGCAGCCAGCAGGGGTGACTCCACCAAGCACAGAATCCAAGGAATGGAGGGTGCCAGATGAGGACTTTTGAACACCAAAGCAGAAACAAGTGAGAGGGAATGATGTAGGGGGGAAGTACAATGAGCTAACACTAAAAAGTGACCCATATTTCATGGACGAAATTCAGGCAGTAATTTTGTTTTGACTGTAAACCATTTTTAATTATCTTCCTAGGGACCTTTTTAAAAAATATTTAGCAAATTTCTTGGTTTCCTATGGTATAGGTTCTATGTTTCACTTCCACATGCATTTTTATACAGTCAAAAAGTATAAATTTAAACTTATAGAGTAATCATAAACCGTTACTTTCTTTATGTACTACAAGGCGTATTACAATTAAAGAAAGCTAGAAATCCCCCTTCAAATTAAAAAAAAAAATACTTTAACCCTATGAAAGTTTGCAAGTTATTTCATTTTATTAATTTAATTATTATTAATTTTATTATTCCCTTTTCACAAACTATTGACAATGGTGTCATCTTTACAGTATGATGTACATTGGAAAGATTGTTAGAATAATTTCATTTAAATACTGATGAACTCATGCAGCCAATAACAGGACTAAACCTTAACCCATCATTATTCCTCTCCCACATCATCCATGTTGTCAGACAATCATATAAACTTATTTTTGCAGACAATTAGGGAGCACAGTTAGGGAGCCCTTTTACACCGTTAACTTTTGATAATGATTTGACAACGTTTCCATCTTAAAAATCATGGCCAGAGTCAAGCCAAATCACACAAGTGACCCAGAACTCTGAGTACAAAACATTGACAGGAAAACATCAAATTTCAACAAGAAAGGGAAATAGACGAAATGATCACTTCTTTACCTGCTGCACACTAGCAACTCTCATATACGAGTCCAAGACGATCAACAGAGGCACGTGAACATTTTTGCCTTGAAATAACTTGGAGGCTGGAAAAGAAGCGGGGGGGGGGGGGGGGGGGGAGCAAAGTCACGATTCACAATTCACCGTGGCAACCCCTTGAAGTCTGAAAAGCGGGGGAAGAGAGCAAAAGAAGTAAGCGCAAGCCCGCCCTAGAACTCTCTGCTCCTTTCTGCGCTAAGGAGTAGAGTCTGCGACTTCCCAAGAGTCTAGGTTTGTGCAAAGAGCAGCAGAGAAAGTTTGCCAAGAGGCGCGGGGGCGGGGAGAGGGCGTAGATAAAGGAAGAGTTTCCTTGCAAATGATTACCGTGGTCCGCGTAGGTAAACACCAGCATGTCTTCCAGGATTTGGACCAGCGTCTCTATCTGTTTTCCTTCCTGGAGATTGTTCAGCCTGACTATCAACTTCTTCAAAGTTTCCTCGTCCTTCTCTTCGCACCCCTGACAGCTGCCACTGGCCATGATGGACCCTGCTCCCTACAGGCCGCCCCTCCCGCACCAAGGTTGGGTAATCAAGGAAGGGACAGCGGTGCGGGCCACTGCTCCTGGGGCGGGCGAGCACAGCTCACTGCCCACAGCCCGCGCTACCCGCACACCCCATGCGCACCCACGCCGGCCTGTTTATGAGGAAGGCGGTGGCTCCCCACCCAGCGCTGCCCTGCCCTCCCTGAGCCCGCCTCTTCAGCTTCCTCCTCCCCCACCCAGGCCGCAAAAATTAGCTCAGTGGCCTGCGAGAGGCTCCCCGAGGCAAGGCAGGGCACCTCGCGGGTCGTTGGCGAGTGGCAGGGACGCAGCTTAAGCAGAGTCAGCCCGGGTGATCGTGACCGTGGCCGCGGCTGTGGCCGTGGCCCCGGCGCGCACTCAGGCCCACCGGATCCCAGGCTCCCAGCCTCCAGCGAAACGAGCAGGGAGACACTGACTCAGCGGACTCCTCCGAGTTCCCAGGCCTGGAACCCTGCAGCGGCGTGAGGAGGCTCGCAGTTGGCCGCTGGGCTGGCCACCCTCTGGGACCAGCCAGCTTACGCTCCCTCAGCCCCGAGGAAGGTCTGGGAACTAGGAAGAGGGAAAAATAAAGCCGCTTCCTATCTCCCGATCCAAGAATAGAAATCTGGGCGTTGGGAAAAGAGGACACCGCCCAGTTGGCCCCTTTTTGGAAATCATTCTCTTTAGAGTTCCCCCTATAGGAAGATGAGTAATTTCTCCTCAAGGATGGAGAAAGATTTTTGCAATCAAAATCTGTCCATTAAAATAAATAATACTTTTCTATGGTTGCTGTGGCCATTTGCAAGAGAGAAAATATTTTCTTTTCCTGTTATTTGAAACTCTGTTGGCCACAAGGCCACTAAAACTAACTTTTGAAAATTTGACTTTGCACTCAATAGAAACCTGATAATTGAGGCACAAGAGAAACACGGAGTAACCTGAAATGAGAAGGTGAAAGATACAAACCTAAACATTGTTCTGTTGGTATTCAAAATTACACTTGAGCATGAGCATCTATAGCCCTAACGTTAAAGAAAAACAGTAGGAAAGCAATACGTTTTTCAGAGAGAGAAACCTGTATGGAAACACTGTAGACAAGACTAAGAAAAGACATCTACTGCCTTCAGATGATTTGTCCTGTCATTTACACAATAGAGGATTGGACTGGAAATTTTAGTATTTCACATTTTTAAATGGTTTGTTTTCAATTCTGTTACCTCATCAGGATGGCAAATCTGAAATGCATAAGACAACTACTTATCATTGTTTTGCTAATGAGGAAATGGGGTCTGAGAGATGATAGAAGAGCATTGTTGGAGTCACACAGGTAAGTTGAGGGCCATGACAAACCCAGGTAGAACTCCTAAAGCCAAACTCAATGTCCTTTCACTCTACCACTTTAATCAGAATGAGTTAGGCTTCCTTAATACGTTAGGCTGGTTAGACAGCAAATTCAGACTAAACCTGGATATTGTGAATGGGGTTTTTTTTGTCATAAAGACTCTTTATTTTCTTTTTACAGACTCATGCTAAAATATTTGTAGTTGGTACGATAGAATGGTTAGGATTTGCTTCAAAGCAATACGGTGGTGGGAAACACCAATGAAACAGGAAGATGTAGAAATAAAGCAGAACCAACTTTTGAACTGATAATTGTTGAAGATTGGTGATAGGTTCATGTGATCTGTGGTACTATTTCTTCTGCATAAAATTTTCCATAATGAAAACAAAACAAAAAACTCTGAATTGTCTCATCTTTATCATACTTGCAGTATGTCTTTTCCTTACTGGTTTGTAAACATGTTTCAACTTCTGACTAAGCAATCAATATCTCAAGCATTCCTTGTAAGTCTCTCTTTCATGCCTCCTTCCCAAAGTTCCTCTGCAGCAGTTCCTCCTTCCCAGTCTACTAGACTATTATCTTGCAAAAAATCAAAACCTAGCTTCAGCTCAAAGAAAACTAAATCTAAGTAAAAAGGTGTCTCTTCTTTTTCTCAATTCATTCATCCATCTATTGTCCATTTATTGTCCACGCTTAGCCTGACATGACTGCAGAAGTAGGCCAAAGCATCCTCTTAGCTTTCAAAAATACTTAACTGATTGACTAAAATCCAAGACTTATTAACTCTTCAGATAGTAATCAAGACTGAAAAGGAAAGATACAGATACACATTTATGATAGAGGTAGTGTTTGGTGGAGAATCAGATGTTGCCAGAACACTTGGTTAACTTTCTAGGAAGAAGAAGATAAAATGGACATCACTAATTACAGCAACCTCCAAAATAAATTCCAGGTTTATTAAAAAGCTAAATAAAAATAACTTTAAAAATAAAATACTATAAATTAATAGCTATTTAATCTTGGTATAGGAAACATAAAAATAAAGGAGGCACAGAAGATTGGTATATGTGACACCATAAAAATTTAAATTATTTGTAGTCGATGAAAAAAAAAATGAAACAAAAGCAAATGGCAACCTGAAAAATGTTGCAATATATATGACAAAAAACAAGTAGACTTAATCTTTCAAAAGTTCTTATAAATCACTAGGTGGGGCAGACACACCACAGTTTTGAACTGGAAGTTTGTTGTGAATAGACAATAAGTACAAGAAAAGTAAATTCATATGCAATATGAATATAGTATGTTCAATATATAAAAGTTTTGTCCCTAAACATCAGTAACAGTTATAAAATTTAAGTTTGTGTTTATGTGTATGTACGAAAAAAATGAGAGAGAGAAAACTTGGGAATTAATCTAACAAAATATTTTCAAAACCTTTATGAAGAAATTATTAAACTATACTAAAGGGCATTAATAAGGCACAAATAAATAGGCCATATTAATTAATGATATTAAATATAAAAAAGATCTCAGTTCTCCACAAAGTAAAAAATTAAAAAAAGGTGCAAATCCATTAGAAACCTCAGCAAGATTTTTGAAGTAGATTTCAACAAGAGTGAACAGCCTAGGACAGCAGAGACATTTTTGAAGAAAAACAAAGCAGGACAATTACCCAACTAGACATTGATTCAGGGATCTGTACTACCCTTTATCAGCTTCCCAGGGGGGAAAATTTCCTGATGACATCTTCCTGGGAATTAGAAAAACGTGCCCCTCCATGCAGGCAGACACAGCCTGTGCCAGGCTGTACAAAGCAGAAGTTGGATTTCATATACCACCCATCACTTCAGCCTGGTAAACGTGTGGATTATATAGAGTAGGTATGGGGGCCTTTGAGTCCAGGGGCACACAGAACTATGCCAAGTTTGCCATGTCCTAAATTCTATATTTTTTTAGGCTTTCCAGTATTGATTATGGAACACACGCAAAACCAGAGCCAAATAGGTTAAACAAAACTGGAAGTATCACAAGATATTGAAAACAGTTTAGGTCAATTCCAGAAGAAAAGGATCAGAAAGAGAAAATTTTGATAGAAAAATAGAATAAAAACTTTTGATGTATTGACAGCCAAGGCAACTATTTTCTCTAAAAAGTATCAATTTAGCCCTATTCATTCAGCAAATATTTACTGATCACCTGCTAAACACTGGGAAGATAGTTAGGAGCTAGTGAGATTAGCTCCGTTCCTTCCAATATTTACTGTCAAATTCTGCCAAAATCTAAAGTTTACATAAATAATAATAGAACAGAATGAATGGAAGAGATACTCAAATATGTCAGTCTCTTGCTGACAAATTTCTTCTGTGATTCAATCCAATTTCTGAAAATTGACAGAAATAAACTGAAAAGGCTTATACTATATTTACCATAGAAAATAGTATTAATGTATTAAAGAGTCTACTAAAAAGGAATTTTTAGAGTTTAAAAATTGGATAAAGGTGCCCTGGCTAGTGTGGGTCAGTGGATTGTGTTCCAGTCTGCCAAGCAAAGGGTAACGGGTTCAATTCCCAATAGGGGCACAAACCTAGGTTGCAGGCCAGGTCCCCAGTTGGGGACGCACAAGAGGCAAACACACATTGATGTTTCTCTCTCCCTTTCTCCCTCCCTTCCCTTCTCTAGAAATAAATAAATAAAATCTTTAAAAAATAAAAATTGGATAAAGTCACCATGAAATGCCTTGATGAAAAATGTGTATGGCATCAAGGAATTTTTCACATTTATTTTTCTGATTTGAAGAATAAACAGAAGAAAATGACAGAGGACATTTTTATACAGCAGGTTAGTACAAATACTACAACTTAAAGATGTTTCAACGGTAAAAATAATAATAATACAAACATTCAGAGTGGGATTTTATCATCAAAATGTATTACATCCTTTAGGAATGTTATAGCAAGCTCTCTAGACACAAGGCTAAAAAAAGAATATTAAAAAAGCAAGTGACGGGATTCTTACAATACAAACATACACAGTTCACCGTATTCCATAGTAGAGTTCTGATAGAATAAGAGAAATAGAAAAGATGAAAAAGGTAACAGAAGTCTACTGGCTACAAAAGCTAATCAGTCATTTTTTGTTAATTGCTATACATTCTATACACACATACACATAAAACACACACAAACTCTCTCTCTCTCTCTCTCTCTCTCTCTCAATGATCCCAAAAAACTAATCATGAGAGACTGACTGTGCTTCTCTGGTATGTGTATTCGTTGTACTTCTGGCTCAAGAGCATTATGTAAACATCCTGGGTGGACACAAAGCCATTTTCCTCAGTGTTCAGCAATGATTACATAGGACAGGAAGGATTTCTTGCCACAGCTTTGATAGCTACATAGGAAATAAAAGGGGGGGTAGTTGGAAATAAAGGGAGAATTTACTAAACACCTATGAGTCCTACTTTATACAAGACATTTTGCATATACAATTTGTTAAAGCTCAACAACCCTAAGACGCTGCTAATATTCTTATTTCTCAAAAAATAGTATTAGGGAAATTATAAATTGCCTAAGAGGTGGTACCGGTAGTCAAACACATAACTGTATAACTTTGAGACAATTCTCACCAGAAAAGACTGGAACATGTAAAGGAATCACTCTGCAGATACAGAGAGATACACTGAGATACACTGAACAATGCGGTGTAGTGGCAATGGTTGGTAGAATTTGCTTAGGCTAAGAACATAATGAAACCTCAGATAGGAGTCTCTCTCTGACTTAAACTCATGACTTAAAAACAACAAAATGCAAAGCCTTGTTTTCAAAATTGAGAACTAAATTTGGATTCCTACGAAGTTACATTACACACCATAAAATGTAATCCACATTTTGTTGGCCCCTCCGGATTAAGGACCCACAGCACAGCAGACAAAGAGCAATTCTCGGGAGCTGTCACCCCTGCCCTGGGCCAACAGGCCCTTTATGTTCTTCCAAACATGCCTGTGTTTCCAGGATGTAAATGATATGTGCCCCGCATTGTATTCTTCTGGCTACCAAGTAGAAACTAACTTTTTTTCCTGCTCTGCATTGAGCGGTTTATAAACTCCATGATACTCCATGAGTTTTTCTCACTCCTGTATCCATAGAGTTTAGCCAAGTTCCTTAATTCATGAGGATGGTCAATAAATATTAAGTAAATGGGGAACTGCCCGTTTCTGTCAGAGCAAAATCAAAATGACTACTGCTGACCACATGACAGAGAGCACTGGGGGCCACTGCTGCCGAAGCCAGGGAGACCATCTCTCAGTCCCTCCAAAGCAGCAGACTTGTCCTTTTACTGTGGCCAAATTCTGCTGGTACCAGACCTGTTGATGCAATGTCCACCCTACCAATGATATTAATGATAAAGTGATTTTAGTTGCTATTTACCTGATTTCTACATTCCTCTAATTTTGTGCCTCAGGCTAGAAAACAATCTACATGAGCTGTTCTCAAAAACACCTCACCCCTCTTAATTTTGTCCCACTGTCTTTGAAATAACCATAATTCCCATCTCCTGTTAGAATGACCATTCTTAAGCTCAATATATATGAATTTGTTATTATATATAAGCTTATCATATAAATAGATGCATATCTATGGATATATACCTATATAATACATAATATATAGTACATATTGCCTGTTTATTTATATAATTATAATGTATAATTATAATATATAATTATAATATATAATTATAATATATAATTTTATATATTATATACTACATATTTTATTATATACCATATAATATACATGTTATATATTAAAATATAATTGTAATACTATATAATTATATATAATTTATACATTACAATGTATAATCATACATAGTTTTCATATACATATATGTATTCAGGGTATGGCAAAAGTAAGTTTACTGTTCTAAGTACGTGAAACACTGAGTTTATTGTTGTATTATTATTATTTATTAATTATTGTATTGTTTTTATACAAGCAACTTTGAGAGGAAAAGATCTTTAAATGAAATGAGTGGGTTTTGGGTTTTAATTTCCAGATGTTCCTTTCTAGAAATTGGTGCTCAACTTAGCTTGTACCTGAGGAAAGCAGTTCTGATCTTTGCTCATCTGCATTATCTCTGATCCCGTATCTTACATCACTTACATCCTGCACAGTCTGGCCCAGATCATCATCTAGTTTAGTCAAGAGGAAGCAGGATTTTGTAATTGTCACCGCTGTTTGGAATTACTTTGCATTTTTGCCCTCAGTATTTTTCCTTCTACTTCTCATTTCTCATTGGACATTCACGCCTTTTGTGTTTCTTGCCCAAGACTTATGAGGCTCAGAGAGAAGATTCCTTCCCAGCCTTTTGTATTCTAAGACCAGTCCTACTTTAAGAGATAAAGCTAAGTACTAATAAAAGTGAGATGTTATCTGAGGAAGAAAGAGAATGGGAGTGGAGAGGTAAGTTTTCCCTGGGATTTATTTTTATGTTATAACTGAGGAGCGAGAGAGATGAGGCAATGGTCAGCTTCAAGGCAAAATGCTTTGAATACGTAAATAGGAAGGCTGGGCTTTCCTTAGGGTCTTCTCAGAAGGAGCTCAGATTCCTGAACCCCTGTATGGCCCAAAAGCAGAGACAGTGAGTGGGACATGTGTAGGCTTGGATGAGAAGCGGGGCCAGAAGCACCCTGGCATCCTTTCAGCCATTTCCTAGATCACATATAAACCTCTTTGGTTCTGGGCAACCCCAGGGAAGGATCCAGAGATTGAATTTCATGCCATGTAGTGGAACAGCTGTTTGGAGTTAGAATTCAGTTGATTTAAAGAAAATAAAGACAGTGATAATGTTTGCACAATCAAGTGTGACGTCTGAGATTGATTCTGCTATTAAGACTTCGTAAGCTTTAAGTAAAAATCAATTAATGCATCCTCAATGAACTCATTCATTCAACAAATATTTATCAAAGGACTCTAAGTGCCAGGCATTCAGGATAAAATGGTGAACAGAACAGATATGCCCGAGTTTGCAGCCCAGCAGCTGAGTAAACTCATAAATGGAATTAAACACAGTATGCTAAGACTAATGATAGGCTAAGTTAAGTTTATTAGGGCAGACATAGGAGATCACCTAATTCAGGCTTGGGGAGTCAGAGACGAGAATGGCCGTCCAGGAGCAGGCCTGGAGAGGAAAGGGTGCAGGGAGTCCTTGAGAAAGTCAGATAAACATGGAATTCAGGTGGGAGTGGCGAGAAATGAGCCCCTAGAGGCCACCACCAAGGTCCAAGTCACTGATGGCCTTCAAAACCATGTTAAGGAACTTAAGCTTTGAAGTGACTGCTCAAATTTTTCATACCTAGCACAAAAGTTAACTGTTTCTAAAGTTTTCTTTCTTCCATTCCATTTCACATGCATAGTGACAACAGCTATTGATTCAGCAGGAATCACCTCACTGAATTTGCAGGTTTGTACCTCTGTTTCTCTCAGAGCTACAAGCTGCATGAGTCACAAATGTGTCTAACCAGAAAAGAGCCAATTCCATTCTATTACCTGAAAATGGCACTTCATTGCACAGGATTCCTCTACTTCTGTTTTGCTTCCTTTGTTGCAATATCAAACATCCCCGTGATTGCAGCAGCTCAGGTCCACTTCTGTCTGAAATAAGGAAGGGGAAATTTACTTCTACTTTCAGTTTAGAGTTTTATCATCATCCTTTAATATTTTTCTTGAAAATGAGCCTATATTAAAAAAAATAACCAGATTAACTGGTGTACTAAATGAGGCAAAAGTCTTAGAACCCAGCTAGAACCACACAGGCCCAGGCAGCACAAGACTCAACCCTGGTGGGTAATTTGCTGAAGGGTAGGATCAGGTAAGCTTTCCAAGTGTAAAAATTGGATATGGTCATATTAAAAAGAAACCTTCGTTCAACTACATGTCACTCATATTTGAAAAATGAAGGACAGCTTAAATATTAACTTTGTAGTCACTGATTCAAAGGCAAGGAGTGTTGCCTTACCCATAGCTAAAAATTTCCACTTTCCAAGGGCTGAAAAAATTCCAGTGAATACTTTAAACTCTTCAAGGAAGTTGGATGAACAAAACATTATTATTTAGCTTAGTTTATAGTCATAATATGTGACAGGTTAATAACTAAAATTTTAAAGAAAGTCACAAACATTTGAGAGAAGAGAGTGGAAGCAAAGAGATACTTCAACCCATTTTTTGTACACCTGAGTGGCAAACAAGTTAAAAAAAAAAGTCAACCTATACACAGCCAGATGGAGAGTAAAATTAGCTTATAAGCTGATAGGCCTTTGTGTTTATTGAGCTTGATAATTTGTCTAATACTTATTATATTTGAACTTTATCAGCTTCGGTGAATTCCACTTGGGACCCATGAATGCACTGCTGAAGAGTTTATGTAGATGCTGTTTTCCTAGCTCTGTAATGTTCAGTAGTGCCATTCACCAGGTCCTCAGAACATATGTCCATACTACACAGTGGCATCTAACACCCACCACCACATGATCTGCTCTTCTCTGAGGAGACTGAGCAGCCTGTGTGAGAGGCCTAGATGGCCATAGATGTTCTATGTGCTTCAGTCCCTGGTCCTTGAAAGCCAGTGAGTGTACAGTTTTGTTGGGGTCACGGATGTCACTTAGCGACTCTTTGATTGCAATTGTGTCTATAAGGAGGGAGCCATCGCACAGTCTGGCCGTCTCCCAGGACAAGAGACAAGACTGAACTGCGGTTCCGTTGAATGATGCAGCATTGCTATGTGACACAGGAGAAGTAGAGCTTTAATCCAGTTATCACAATGTCATTGTGATTCTCTTAAAGTAACATCCATTTAAAACAAGAGTTTGAGGATAGTGCATCATTGTGAGCCTTCATTGTATGTGAATAAGCAGTAGCAAAAGGGGGGAAAAATCCTTCATTCTAACAAAGTTACAGGCTTTATGACCCCTAGGCAAAAGAACTGGAAACCAGAGCTTTATAGAAAAGTATGCAAAGAAATTGCTGTTAGAATTACATAAAAGATAAATGCTAATATATATTATTATATTAATGGAAATAAATAATAATATTAGAGCATTGTTTACATCTGAATTTTACTGAAAAGGAGCATTCTCTGTAAAATTGAATTAAAAAAGAGAGCTTCCAATTAAACCAAAACCAACAAATATCGTGCGACTAAGTATGTAACAAAAGAGATCATGAGATAAAATACCAGTTGTAATGCTCCTCTCTACCACTGGTGTCTAAACTAAATAGGTTTGGAGATTATCACTCACCTGGAAGACTATGAGTCCTTTCAAGCAGTTTTACTGTGCTTGAATCAACTAGCACATTAAAACAATACTTAAAAACTGCAAAATTTATCATCATAGGCCTTTGATTAAATTAACAACAAAAATAACATAGGTAAAATATCTAGAATAGTATTTGAAATATGCTAAAAATGGTTGTGATGGTTGTTATATATTAAGCCTGGCATAGTTCCAAGAAAAACTAAAGTTTATGTACTTATGTCTTTGTCAAAAACATAAAAACTAAAGTTTATGTACTTATGTCTTTGTCAAAAACATACAATTCTTTACATCAATATTAATAGAGATTACATTATTGAAGACTGAATACAACATGAACAAAGCAAATTATATGAATAGGCACTTAAAGATTTTTTATTGTAATAAATTCTTATGTAAAGTTTATCTTGAAAAGGAACCTACAGGGTATCTATATTTTAGGGACTAACACTCTAGAAACATTAATCAGTCTGGCAATTCCTGCTATTATATTAGGAAACATTTTAGTAAACATAACTTATAAATTTCTGAGTAGACAGACACACGATTACTGTGGATCTAAATTAATGGGGAAATCTTAAGAAACATTCTTACTCACTTAAACAAGCTTCTTGGTGAAATAAGTTTCTATAGTGTGTGTACCTTCCTTATTCTAGGTATTGTAATAGGTGCTGAAGATTAAAAGAAAAAAAAAGAAACAAAAACACTATGAGCTCTGTTCTCAAAAAACTCAGAATCTCTTACAATTTGCCATGAGGTATATATTTCAATATCTAATAAGGGAAATAGTTATAATTATTTAACATTTTTTCAGAAATTCTGGGTAGTGTAGAAGACAAACAGAAACAAAAAATTAGTACTTTAAAGAGCCTCATTATTTGCAAGTCATACCTTTATGAGTCTAAAAAATCAAAGTGAGTGGTTATTATACTAATCTTTTAGAATTATTAAGAGTTTACTAAAGTAATAGAATACAAATTTTATGTTTAAAATATACTTTGCAATAGAACAACAATAAAGAGTTTATAAATATAATAGGAAAAAATTTACATAAAAAACAACAATAATAAATGAAGAAAAATCCTGAAGATTAACCTGAAAAGAAATGTATATAGAGTCTATTAAACACACAGAAATACACATACACACATATACAAATACACAAATACACATACACACACAGAAAATATCCTTAAATTTTTTAAAGTACATGATAAGATTGGAATATATGGATATCCTATATTTCTGGATGAAAAAAATTAAAAACAATAAAGCTGTATAAAGATATTAGTTCACCCAAATTAATTTACGAATTTAACATAATTCCAATCAAAATGCCAGTGATTTTATTGTCATTTATGGAATTAAGTATGATGTTTCTAAAAGTTCATCTAAAAAAACAAGTTTGTTAGAAAAAGTAGGAAAATTTAGGAAAAAGGAAATTATAGATTTTCTTAGTAGACAGACATAAAGTATATTTAAGGCAAAAATATTAGAAGAGTAGATAATTGTTGCAAATATTAGACAATGAAACATAGTTTATCTAAAACAAAGCTGAGTGTATATCAGTGCTTAATAGTGATCATATAAACATCATGACTCAAAACGAAGAAATACATTATTATATAAATGGTTCTGAAAAAATTCAAATTATTGGAGGAGGGTATCAAATTATTTCTCACATTAGAATATATACCACATAAATTCCAGATGGATTATAGGACTAAATATAAAAATGGCCCTGGCTGGTGTGGCTCAGTGGATTGAGTGCTGGCCTGCAAACCAGAGGATCATTGGTTCGGTTCTCAGTCAGGGCATATACCTGGGTTGCGGGCCAGGTCTCCGGTAGGGGAATTGTAAGAGGCAACCAACTACACATTCATGTTTCTGCCCCTCTCTTTCTCTCACCATTCCCCTCTCTCTAAAAATAAATAAATAAAATTTTTTAAAAATGTGGAAATACTTTCTAAATATAAATTTTTAAAAGTCAACCATAAAGAAGAATATTACATGTAATTGAATTTTTAAAAAATTTAAGTCCTATACATAAAAACTAAAATTTTATGTGGCAATGGACAAAAAGAATATCTTTGTAAAATATGTGAGCAAAGGTTTAATATTGTTTCTTCTGTTCTTTCTCCTTTCTTTCCTTCAACAAACATGTTGAAGGAAAGTTCTGGCCTACACTGTGTAGGGATTGAAGATGCAATGGCAAACAACATAGATTCAGTTCCCGTGGTGATTGTTACTCACAGGTTACCTCTGTGGGAACTGGAGGAAAAGGGAACCCCTGTTGGTTGCAGATTGTAGACTTAAGAGGGACTAGATTTCTGGGTGCACTAAGTCTCCTCAATTGGTGCTCCTGAGCAAGAAAGGTGTACAATCCTATATGGGGACCCATCAGTTCTCCTGTTCACAGCCAAACAGGCAATAAAGAAAAAAAGTCAATTGAACAACTGCTATGTATGTACACAAGGTAGAACAAAGGTAGGAGCACTTACCCTGAACTGAGGAGGCAAGACAGGATAGCTGGGAGGAGTGGTAGTTAAACTGAAGACTGAAGAATGAGCAAAGTTTACACGGGCATGGAAGAGCATAAGTGCACTGTAAGATCTTCATTTTGTAAAAACTAACCAATAAAGAAAAAATTAGCATTACAAAATAAAACTAGGCAAAATACACTAAAATTCATAGGGTATTAATCAAAGGACATGAAAATTTGCTCATCTTCTCAAGTAATGTAAGAAACGGAAGTTGAACCAACAATTGAGATACAATTTTCTTCTATAAAGTTTACAATACTTGATAATACTTTTATGTTAAAAGCCCTGCAAGTATTAATTCCCTTTATCTAAATCATTTCACTTTTTAAATTCTAATATCAAATAATAACAATAGTAGGCATGCAAAGATAAAACTATAAGGTTATTCATCATTAAACATGTATGCCATCAACTGATAAATGGATAAACAAAAGGTTATATATTCAAAGAAATTAAGTTTTAATACAAGTTACACCATACATGGTACTTGAAAACATTGTATATGAAATAGCCAGCCACAAAAGACCAAGTAAAGTAGGGGTGGTTGCGTAGAGTTTGGGGACGGGAGGGAGCAGGGAAGGTGGAATGAAAATGGTAACTCAAAGGTATAAGATTTCTTTTAAGATGACAAAAATGTTCTAAAATTAACTGGTAATAGTCACACATATTTGTAACATATACTAAAAACCATTGAATTATATACGTTAAAAAGATGAACTGTATGCTATGTAAATTATACCTCAATAAAGCTTTTAACAAAACAAATAAATATGATATGATAGCAAATAAAGAAATTTTTAGCTCCTTCCAGCCTTCACCAAGCCATGGGCATCTCTCAGGGCAAGTGCCACAAGACTGGGGGCAAGAGGAATCCCTACCACAAGAAGTGGAAATATGATCTGGGACCCCCACCACAACCACACAGTCCGCATGCAGGGAGGCAACAAGTGTGGAGTCTTGAAGCTTGACGTGGGCAACTTCTCCTGGGACTCAGAGTGTTGTACCTACAAAACAAGGATTATTGATGTTGTCTACAATGCAGCCAACAATGAACTGGTCCGTACCAAGGGCCTAATAAAGAACTACATTGTGCTCATTGACAGCACACTGTACCGACAGTGGTAGAATCCCACTAGGCACTGCCCTGGGCCACAAGAAGAGGGCCAAGCTGACTCCTGAAGAGGAAGAGACTTTAAACAAAAAAATGATCAAAGGAAATTCAGAAGAAATATGATGAAAGGAGAAAGAATGCCAAAATCATCTGCCTTCTAGAAGAACAGTTCCAGCAGAGCAAGCTTCTTGCATGTATCGCTTCTTACATGCATTACTTCAAGACCAGGCCAGCGTGGCCGAGCAGATGGCTATGCGCTGGAGAGCAAGGAGGTGGAGCTCTATCTGAGGAAAATTAAGGTCTGGAAAAGCAAATAAATCCTCTTCCCTCCTTTCTTTAAAGCTCATGCTTAAAAAACAAAAAACGCTCATGAAATGAAGTTAAATGAAAATATTCTCAGGTTAAAAAAAAAGAATTTTTTAAAAAACTAATACTCTAAAGTTTGAAATGGTTAAACAATATCACAGTATGAGGATAAGCTGGAAAAATATATGTGAAATACTACATAGTATAATGTCAAGGTGTAAAAACACAGTAATATTCATATCTATATAACATTGACATTGGTTATCTAGTTTTTTCAGGGTATTGGCATTTGTGGGTGGTTTTTATCTCTCTTTATTTTTTTAGTTCATTAAAACTCCTTTGTACCATAGGCATCTGATTATTTTAACAATTGAAGGAAATGATACTTTGGGGGAAAAACATTAAAACAAATTGGTAAAAAAAAAAATTTTAAATGCCCTAAACTAAATCTCTGGAAAAACAATATAGGACTTGTAAGTCAGAACACTGAAAGGTTCATTGGGTTTCTTTTTCATTTGTTTCCTTTTCTGAAAAATGTGCATAATACCTTACCCAATTAACTTTATACCCTACACTTCCTGTGGTGAGCCACAAGCTATTTAAAACTTTTTTCTCTCATGTTGATCATTCAGTAGAAAAAGCAAGATACATGTGGCTCTAAAAACTCTTAGGTTCTTCTTGCAACTTCAACATTAAAAAAAGAAGAGGAGATTCAATGGATACTCCATAATAAGATTTTAAGCTGTTGCTTCACTTAGAGATTTTTTTAAAAATGTAAAGAACAATTAAAATTCTTTAAACCATAATACAACTTTTAGCATTATTTAAGCTGACCTTCCTCCTAAGTGTGGAGTTTAAGGAACTTAGAAGCAATCTTGTCTAAAATCATCTTCACCTTTTCCAAATGGAAAAAACACATTGTGGTTATGTAAGAAAATACCCAAAATTTTAGAAATTTATATGTAGGGGTAGAATAACATAATGTTTATTAGTTGTTTTAAAATACTTCAACAGGAAAGAAAATGGATGGATGAAGTATACATGATAAAACTTTGATAATACTAATTTGGATCTACTGATATATTTGTATTTTTGTGTGTTTTGAAATTTTTATGATAAAATATATTTTTAATAAAAAGAACATATTTAATTTCTTAGGAAGAATATAAATATCATCTTAAGAAAGAGATCAACAAATTATACAAGGCAGAGAAAAAGTTTATAAATCTTAGTTAATGTGAATATGCTAAAGACACTTAAATTTGTGTTGTGACTCCAAATATCAGTCATCCAGTGCAGAAAAAGTCCAACTCCATATTCAAGTAAAAATTAGAAGAGGTCTGATTTATATTGTCGTAGCAGGTAAAAGTCTGACCAATGGGTATGAAATCAAGGAAGACAAATATTTCAGAGATGGAATAGGTTGTCTTGGGAAATTGTAATTTACTCACTCCTGGCAAAGGACACTAGACGTTTTTAGAAAGGCAGTTAAAACAAGATTTCAGGGCTGGACTAAGTCCTTTAAGCTAAATTTGTTATTCAGCCAAAGAGTGAGTGAAGCATAATAATGAGCTGGTTACTTGTTCCCTAACTAGAGGGCCAGTCATGCTTAACCTGTAGGTGCTTATGAAATAGTATCAATTCACCAGGGTTGTTGCGAGGATTAAATGATAAAAGTGTGTATACAAAGCATGAGAACAGTGCCTGGCATACAGTAAACACTCAAAAATATTAAACTTTAGTATGATGATGACTAATGTCATAAGCTTTGGAGTCAAACATCTGGCTTCAAACCCCAGCTCTACCATGTAATTTTTTTTTTTTAACATCAGGCAGTTTAACTTTTCTTTAAATCCTCCCATGCTAGACTTCGGATAACAAGTGCTAGAATTTGAGAAATTATGCATACATGACACAAGATCAGCACTCAACAGATGATACTTACTGTATTACAATAATAATCACACTTAATTTCCTCCATTTCAAAAATTCTGATTCCAAGAGAAAGGTACTGAATGATATCACTTATTTAAAATTTGATTCCCAACAATGTTGCTTTTGGCACCACTATCTACTGTGCTTGAGATTTACTTGGAGAATATAAAATACTGCAGAGGGAATTTGCCGAGAGACACATGGGCCGTTAGCCGACCAGGGGAACCCTTTGATTTTCTCTGGCTGGAACCTCCTGCAGAGCTCAGCTGCTGACTGACTGACAGTGTCACAACAGATAGCTTCTCTCCAGACCATCCACTTCCGGTCTCCAAGAGACTCTTCCAGAAGTAAGAATCTCTGTAGTGTTTATGATTTATTGTAACAACTTTGCAAGAAAAGTAAAGAAATGTAAAATATGAGCATTCCAACATTTTTTAAACAGGTTGTTACAAACTCATTAGCATGTAAGGAAAAAACCTGTATTTATTGTTCTAATTCAAGACAGACATTCTACAATGGTTTTAGATTTCCTACTTTGTTGTCAAAGAAATATTTTCAAATAATGTCTGTATATTTCTCTCCACATGTCTGTAACTGAAGCAAGGAGTCCAAAACTGAAGGCATTTGAGTCAGTTTTAAATATGAAACATGAAATTGGGCATCAGCATCAAGCATGATGTTCTTCCTATAAGTGCTCAAGAAACATACAGCAAACATAGGTTTACAGTTGTGAGTACATAAAACACAGAGTTATTTTTGTATTATTATTTATTATTATTTTATATATGAACTATAAGCTTACATTTGCTCACCTGTGTATGTAGAATATAACTGAAAAAATTATCCAAAATAAGTGGCCTTTGCAATTTAGCAATATTAAAAATGTACTATGGGAAGATAGAAGGCTAAAGTCACTGTATCAAGTAGTTATTTCTAAGTCTAGCAAAAAAAGTTATAATGTATAAAAAAGGTCTTAAACATCATTATTATGTTTGTGCATATTAACTCAGTATTAAAAGGCAACTATGCCTTTAATATTTGAACTACATTATCCACCATGGCCTGTTTTATTACATTTTTTTCTTAATACAAACTGTTTCAGTTTTAGTTGACCATTTCCTCTAAAATGTTTTCTGATTTAAAATAGTCTGGATAAAATTAAAGGTGAAAATTTCTGGAAGATTTTGTTAAAGTAAAATAGAAAACTTACTTTGAAAGATTAAAATTAATTTTTTGGTGGGCACGACTCTTCTAAGACATTAAATTTTTATAATATTTTTAAACTCAACCTATCAACTATGTTTTGAAGTATAAGGTTTAAGTCTTATAAAACATTCTATAATATGCCACTCCTTAAGTTATTAGCATCATGAACCACATCAAATATGCACCTCGTAACCAGAAGAGGCCAAATCCAAGAACAAAACTCTGCGAGGCCTTGGTGATGCCAAGAGCTGACCCAGCCCTCATAGCTAGACCTTGTTGTTCTATGGAGCATAAAGTTCCACTGAATGTTAACATCAGACAAGGCTACTCTTTGACTGTGATAGATCAAGACAAAAACCAAAAAACAAAAAACTAGACCACTGTGCAACCGCGTATGAACACATGCCAAAATATGAACTTTGTCCAGCTCAGGAAAATGACCCAAAGCTCTCTCTCTTGGCTGTTAGAGACTCTTTGAACTCCTATGTTAAAACCCAATCCCCAGTATGATGGTATTAGGAGATCATTAAGTCATGAGGGTGGAGCCCTTGTGGATGAGATTAGTGCTCTTACAGGCTCCACAGAGAAACCAGAACTAAGATACTGCCTAAAAGGAGTGATTGCTGCTTCTTAATCAATGATGTCTTTATTCTAGATTGAGCCTTTTCTCCTACACAAGATCTATTGAGATACCTAATCATAGAATTACTCCCTCTTCCTAATAGCATGCAATCCAAAGCAAATTCCTCTTAGACTCTCCCCAAATCACCTAACTCAAGCAAAAATTCTGCAAGTATTTCCAGCCAGCCTCTGACCAATTTCCCCTAAGTTTTTCAAGGTTTGCATTCACTTTTGCTGCCAAAAGCAATAAATTTGAAGTCTTCAACCACAGGTGTATTCAGATTGGTCTTTGGCTGAAGACAAACTACAACACAATCTCTTTTTTTCTTGCTTTGACAAAATTTTCCTCTTCATTTCCTCAGCATATAAACTTTTAAAGTAATGACACTTCTTAAGCACTTTCCATGTATCAGGTCCCTTTTTCTCCTCACAAATGCTCTCTGAGGTGAACCAAATTAAGTAACACACAGCTGATAAGCAGGATGCCTGGGGTGCCAACCCGTGCAGTCTGGATGAAGACCATATATCTTAATCACTACCCAAAACTGCATCTTATAAACAAAACAAAGCATGAGCCATACTCTATTTCCCCACTCTGGTTTAATCTCTCTTATATTTTGTCACATTTACATTTTAGTGCCCTGTGCCTACCCTCCCTTAAATCTCATTACCAGTGTGTCACTTCAGAGTACCCTGATTTCTGTGCCCCACATTGTACCAAAACCACCCTCTCCAAGACCAACAACAACCTCAGAACAGTATGGAAAGAGGACATGCTTTGGAATCAAACAGACATGAATTAAAATCACAAGCTACTTAACACCTCTACTCTTCAGTTTTTCCTCATACAGTTCTTGAGAGATCAAATGAGATAACATGTACAGAATACCCAATACATTATTGTCATTAAAAATGATAATATTATTAAAATTACTGACCAATCAGCAGCATTTGATGTTGTTAACTTCTCTATCTTGAATCAACCTAACCCTTTAGCTTCTAGCACTCCAGTCTCTCTGGGCACTCCTCCAATTTCCTACAATATTCTTGGTCTACTTGTATTTTATTTTATCTTAATTTGCTTATCTCAAATATTAGTATTCCCTAAGGGCTTATTCTTGGCACTATTCCCCATGGCTCTCAATTTGGGTGGGGGTGGGGGAGGTGGAGGAGAACAGATGAAAAAGAACTTAAGGGGGTTTTCAGAATTTGTAGAGGAGCTCTCTCAAATTAGACCTCTCCATCCCTGGGATATAGGAGAGCCTGATACATCCCCCATAGGGACATAACACACTGTGTTTTAACTTTTTGTGATAATTAGATATTTCTGGATTTACAAAGCTTTAGATTTTCTTTAATTTTGTGGCAACATAAAAGCACATCTAAAAATGCTAGAGTGTACAAGAAGCTCTTTTCTTCCTCTCCCTACATTCTTTTCTTAGGTAACAAAATACATACTCTCATCAATAGTTCCAACCTCTCAGGGAGTGTTAGAAATTTTCATTCCATGCTTAACTTCCCTTGAAGATGTGCTGGGGAGGAAGCTGCCATCAATCTCCACCCTTCTGCTAGGTCCTTCCCAAAAAAAGAAGAGAGATTTTCTTGATGGGGAAGATTGGTGACAGACTGGTATCTACTGGCCCAAGTTTCTTACTGGCCAAGTAAATGTACTAGAGGTCATTGCCCATAAGTACTCTTACTTATTTGATCTAATCCTTCACTCACTTTTTGCTCTTGTCTCTTGTCTCTTGTGCATGTGCATACATGTCTGTGTGCTCAAACATGTATGTGCACACACACACACTTGCAAGACTTCAAGTGTTCTATCCATTTCCTATTTTGAGGTAGTAATTGTCACTTGCCATATCCTACCTGAGAAGGAAACCTGTAATTCTCACAGTTTTCACCCTTGCCAAGAAGGTTAAGTTCAAGCCACGATGGGAGATAGGAGACCTGGAGGCACTCACCCACGTCGGGAGAGAGTCATGAAAAAGCTGATATCCAATCACCTTGCCCTTAATTCCTGTGTACCTGCTCCAACAGTCAGGACACAGGAGGAGAGGACCAGTGAGCAGACCTCAGCAGATCATAAAATACAATTAAAACATGGTACTGTACATGCTTTTTCATTAAGAGAACTCAATTTCCTTCTTATGAGTTGTCTTTAACTGAACTCTGTAACTGAAGTAATTGAAGTTTATAGAACACCAAAACTCTAAGTTAGGATCACTAATTGTTGGGCCACAGAAGCTAAATGATTTTCAAATGTGGCCCATAGCCCATTAGTGTGTCAGGCAATCAGTTTAAGAGATTATTACCAGGAATTTTAAAAAAATGAAATACAAAAGAACAGAAAATTTCAGAATGCATTGACATTTTTGGTCGGGGGTGAGGATAAAAAAAATGCAGTGTGACTAACAGTCTTAACCTTAAACAACTTGTAAGCAGATACATAGGAACTTCAGACCATCTGAATCCATACCATATGCTTTCAGCTGCACAACACATCTCAGTTTTGCTGGTTTCTGAGCTCCTAAATTTCTCAGTTAATTATATTCTTAAATATGATCATGATTTAAGAATAAACCATGCATAGCTCTTAAAGTTCTAATTCTAAGCAAGTTATTTCACCTCTCTGAGTCTCATCTGTGAAGATAATTACTATCCCCACCTTACAGGGTATGAGACAGGTTGATTTGGGCATCGGTTCCATACATACATTTGTTGAAGCCCTAACCCCCAGTATCACAGAATGTGACTCTTCAGAACCATTAAAGAGGTAATTAAATTAAAATGAGATAGTTATGGGTGGCCCTAATCCAATTTTAGAAGAGGAGAATAGGACACATGAAGAGACTCCAAGGATATGCACAAAAAGGAAAAACCACGTAAGGACAGAGTGAGAAGACGACCATCTGCAAGCCAAGAAGTGAGGCCTCAGAAAAAATATCTGTCAACACCTTGGTCTGGGATTTCTAGCCTCCAGGACAGTGGGAAAAACATGTTTCTGTTGTTTAAGTCACCCAGTCTGTGGTAATTTTTTATGGCAGCCATAGCAAACTAATACATTGTTGTTTTGAAAATTAAAGGTTACTGTACGGGTTTCCTATTGTTGTTGCTTGTCTCAAATTCAATTTCTCTATATCTTCAATTCTTAAAGCTAACTTCCTCCTTATATGAACTATATCACTTGTTTACTGTTTGCCCTCTTGGCTAATTTGTAAGCCCCCAAAAGAGGAGGTACCATGTAGGCTTGTTCAAATAGAAAAATGTTCAGAACATATTAGGGATTCACTAAATATTTACTCAATTAATGAAGGCCTCATGAAAGGTGTCCCTCCCACTTTCTACTATAGACAGTTTTTACCTCTATGATAGAAGATGCTTTAGGACAGGGACAGGAGCCATCTGTGATTCTTGAGTTTGATGTAGTAGAGCCAAAGCCATCCATACAAAATCCTCAGTACATTTCCAAAAATATGGGTCCCATTCACTAATCCTGTATCTATCTGATGTTCAAATCCTAGAACTTACATTGGGCAATATAATCCTGCTTGTGGCCCAGTCCCTCTAGAGTAGTGGTGTCCAACCTTTTGGCATCTCTGGGCCATACTGGAAGAAGAGGAGTTGTCTTGGGCTACACATAAATACATTGCAACATGCAATCACACCAAAAAAAATTCTCATAATGTTTTAAGTAAATTTATGGTTTTGTGTTGGGGCACATTCATAGCCATCCTGGGCCGCATGGGGCCATGGGCCACAGGTTGTACACACATGCTAGAGACTCCGGAGATTGTCTTCTGAGTGTGAAGTTGGAAAAAAAGATGAAAAGCCAGTGTTCAGTTTGAGGAAGAAGACCTATTCCTCCTGCTTTCTACTTGAGAATATGGCAGTACATAAAGGTAGCATGAATATTATCAATGAGCACTGAGCAATGCAGCCAAGCACTAAGTATCAGATAAGACTCAGTAGAGACAAATGCGGCACGGCCTACTGAGGTAAAAATAATTCATACTCTACCAATTAGACGATGACTATAAATCATCCCTTAGCAAAGACAGGAGCATCATTAGGTCTTGAAATATCAGTGTAGGGTTGTTGTTTTGTTTTGTTTGGTCAAAAACATGAATAAAGTGGCAGTTATTTTAAGGAAGGAAGCAAACCATGAAACAGGATGCTTGCTTTGTATAGTGTCTTTAACATGGCATCCGGTCTTTCAGGCAGCAAAAAGTAAAGAAGTTCTGGGTCAAGAAACTTTAAAAATGACTTAACATATCTGAAAAGGTGAGAGACAAACACACAACTAAATAGAGGAAGTAAACTGTCTTCTGTATGAGAAAACACCTATGACTATGTATACTCTGAAAGGATGAAAGACGATAAAATCAAAGTTTATAATATGATAACAGGTGTACACAGGACACATGTAGATTTCATCACATCACTGAGTGTTACAACAGGAGAGGAAAAACTTGATGGAAACTCAGGACTATACAGAAACCTAGAAGTCATTCTAATACAATTCCTTTATTAAAAATTAAGGAATTGAGACCCCCCCCAGAGGTGAGGTGACTTTTCCAAGGATACCCTACTGGCAATAGCAGAGCTGAGACTAGGACTTATTTCTCTATCCAACCATCTCTTCTTACTGCATTCAGAGGCCTCATTTGCACCTTGGCTGGTAAATGATGCCTACCAAGGAATCTCTTCAGGTCTGATCAATTAATTCTCTTTTTGCAGTCCTGAATGATTCAACACATGAAGTGATTTATATTTTAAGGTAAAAAGAGCAACAACTATATGCCTTACCTCCTCCATGGATTTCTATTAAGACTCCTGAAAACAAAAAACCCTAAACCAAAAAGTCAAATGTTTATGTCACCACTTCAAGATGTGGGAGACAATGACAGCTAAGGCCACTCTCCAAGACTTTCTAAAATTATGCAATCTAAATGCCAACTAAGCACTGTTAAAAATAAGACTCAGCCTGGAGTCACTTAGGCTAAGGCCCATGTCACCAAACTGAGACTTAATTATTGTTTAGATTCATCCAGAAATAAAGCATTAAACCAATCAATCAGGAATCACCTGATCAGTATTAGGTAATCTGCCTGATAGAGCCTTTCTATCCCCTATTAGGAAGTAACTTTATAATAACCAATTTGTTATTTTTGCATAGTAAAAGTTCTTCCTGCTCCATTCTGCCTGTAAAGTCTCTTACACTGTATACCTCTTCAGAGCTCCTTCCTATCTGCTAGCTTGGATCACTGATTAAAACCCAAGTCATGAATCACTGATTTAAACCACTAAGATCTTTAAAATTTACTCAATTAAGTTTTGGTGTTTTAACAGTTTTCGTGGTACCAGTGGTTCAAATGTTTGGAGACAATGAGAAATTCAGGCATCAATAGTCACTGAGCCATCTGAGTTACCTGTCTTTCTCAACATCCCTGAAAGCCATTGAGTAACTTCCTCTTGGTTCTGAACTCCACATTTTGTGTACAAACTCTTTGCTTTTGTGTGCTTTCTAGCCCAATGTTAACAGGGCAGTCTACACTGACAAAAGTCTCTATCAGACTACCAGTCCTTAGCCATTGGTAGTCCAGAGCTGCAATCTAGGGCTTAGCTGGTCACCTTGAGCTGGAAAGTGGTTCCACCTGGAATTTCTGTCCCTAGTTCTTGACCAGTCTGCAGTACCATGTCTTTGGTTACTTTTGGGGCCCACTGTTCCATTTCCTTGGTTACTGCAAGTTTCTCCTAGTTTGCGCATGAAGTCATAAGTATATTGTTAGTGAGAATCTTAGAAGCCAAAGCTGCAAAATTGGTGAGCATGGGTTGAGCACCTAGACGTTGTTAGAACATTTGCCACCTAAATCTAAGACTCTTGTGCTAGGATAAGTTGGTCATGCAATGTGTTAGAGCACCACTAGGTCATGAGGCAACCTCAAGAAAATCTTCAGGCAATGAGGTACACTGTAAAACATCACAAAATCCCCAACCCAGAAGCACATTCTTCTTCTGTTTATTTGGTTCTGAGAGACCCAAGGCTTAACTAAAGAAATAGAAACCTCAAATTCCAAAGAATTTTGCTCCACCTTCCAGCATACCTGCTCATTTTTAAGAACTATGGTTCTGAAAGCTACAGATATCTACCATATGGTAAACTGTTACCAAAGAAGTACCCTTGAAGGCAACGGTTCCAAATCAAACAACCAGAATGGAATATCTATTTTAGTTGGCCTGCAGAGACTTCCAAAAGGCTTCAAGATTCTAATACAGCTTCATTGAAATATTCATTGCAAAAGGCTAATGAAAAATTAAAGACACAAGAGGTACCCAAAATCAAAGCCAATAAGACTATTGTGACTCCTACTGCTCTCCTCTATCCTCCTTTACCTGACCTCTACTGAGTTGCCTTTGCACTCTGAAGAGACTATGAGAGTTACCTTTTACAAGAAATCCACTGGAGGCTGCAGGTAATCCCCTTCAGGTATTTTCCACTTCTTGATCAAAGACCAAACTAAGGGCCTTTGTTTGGATAAAAATATTTCCTAAAGCTAGGGGGAAATCCCCAAAAGCTCTCTAAAAGCATTTAGAATCTTCCTCAGAGCCTATGACTCTTGGCAGGCAGATCTTTACCAGCTGTACACCTACTGGCAGGACCCGGTGAAGCCCAAATAGAAGTGGGAAGCAGAATGGCATAACCCAGCACCTCATTTGAGATCTTTCTCTCCAACATGCTTCCTTAAGGAGCAGAAGAAGCTCACAAAACAACAGCCAACATTTAAGAAGCTTTTTCCAGAGTCTTCCCTACCCACAATGATTAGTCTATTATTTAACCATGCAAACAAAAATAGATAAACCTGTGGTAGCCTTTAAAGCCCATCTGTAAAAAAGTTTGGTGTTTTTTTTGGTGTTTTTTCCCCCTTATGATATGAAGGGCAAGGAAAAGTAGAGAGGGACATGCCTTAAAAGAAATACCTATTTAGTAATTTTTGCTGGGCCTCTGAGGTTTGTCTTACTCTTGACAAAGCCACTGTAGCTCTGGAAGTGAAATCTGTCACAGCTCTGCTTCTAGAGTGAATGCTTGCCTTTAAATTTCCCTCCACAGTTTCACCCACTGAAAATGTTACTCCCTGAAGTGCTTCTGGATTGTACAGAATGGAGAGAAGGAGGGAGATTCTCACACCTAAAGCAGAGTTTACAATTCAAGCCCCAAAGTGGGGAGGGCAAGTAAATGCAAACATTAGTTCACTCTTTGAGCTTCATTGTGTGTTAAAAGTGATAAATACCTGTAAAGAAAAGAGCTCAACAATCCCTGGGGCTATTGTATTAAAAAGAATCTTGGCAGCATCTCATTTGTCAAACAGAACTTGGGGAAATTTTCCATTACAGACAAGTTTCTTTTATTTTAAATATAGTCATGTTTTCAAGCTTTATTAGCAAGATTTCAAGCAAATATCCACCCATTTGCTCTAATAACCTAAAAACTTAACAAAGATCTCTACACTCACCATTAATCACCTAAGCACACATATCAGATGTAATTGCAAGGGATCATCTCATCTGTCCTCCCATAATGAAATCTTCCCAAAGTCAAAAAGATCCCTTATTTTAAAATATTCCAGGGGCTTCATCAAGAACTTTGAATTTTTTTGAATTGTACACATAAACATTTTTACTTGTTTACTTTAGAGTTTATAGGTAGATGATTATGTTAAAATAGTCTACCAAATAACTATCCTATAAGAGGTTTGCTAGTGCCAGAAAATTTTTAAATCATGAGAAAAAAAATTGTGAAATGTTAACTATCGTTAATAGAGGCAAAATGTGGTTAAAACTGCAACAGGATTTTCAGTAAAAATGTGTGCATGGTATGCTAAGCACTTATCAAGAGCTCAATAAATATTTGTTGAATAAATGACTGATGCTTTGCCTTATGGTAAAAAAGTGCCACTTAAAAATTAAAAAAAAAAAAAAACACTTTAAAGTGGAAAATTTCAGGAACTTGAAGAAACAGCCAAATGACAAACATGTTTTGAAATAGTACTATCAAATATGCAGTTGATCAGCTACCTCTTGCTTATGATAAGCTGATTAAATAAGGCAATAAAACTGCATTAGGAGGATTTTAGAGGGGCACTCGAATTTTGATAACTTTCTTTTTATAACTGAGATACAGATAAATGCAACAGAACTAGTTGTTTCTGTTTATTTTGCAGTATTGGTTTTAATAGGTTTTAATTGGCAAAAAAGGGCTCTCCCCCAAAGGATCACTGCCCATCCATGTACAAGCAAATCTCTTAGCATAGGAAGCTGGTGCTATAACAAAAAGAAGACAAAATTTGGATTCTGACATGCTGGGACATAAATCACAGCACGCACATTTATAGTTGCTTGTGAGTGAGGGCAAACTTAATGTGGCTGAGCTTCTTTTCTTACCTGAGAAATGGAAACAATAGCATTTACCTGTCAGGATTCTCGTGAAGTCTAGTAATAATGTATTGATAATATAATGATAATAAAATTCCTAACATATAAATGTTAAAGTAAAAATTGCTATTATCAAAATTATAAAGAATATTTCAAAATGAGAAAATGTTTTAAAATAAGATAATTTTATGAAATAATCATTGATTTAAAAATAATAACATTCAAGACCACAATGCTGGATAGAGAGCATAATCTAAAATCTGAAGTAGTATTACAGAAGTACTCAATATGTTGGGGTTTTTTTTTAATGTTTTTGTCTGTATTAAAAAATAAAGCTTATAAAGAATTTGAAGAATAGTACAATGAACGACTGTATATCTTTCATCTGTAATCAAAAATGGGTAACATTTTGCCACATTCACTCTCTTTTTCTATCTCATGTGTGCACAGGTATTTTTTTTTTTTTTACCTTTTAAGAGTAAGTTGAAAATATAATTCACTCCTAAATACTTCAGCATGTTTTTCCTTAGAATAAGAACCTTCAATAAGTTCACTTATTTTAATGCATTGAAATAATGCACTTATTTCAATCTGGAAAGGTAGATATAAAGGAATTGGAATTGTTAATACTAGATTGGGTTTCTTGTGCTGGGAATCTCTGCATTTTTTCTTGCTACCAATTTACAATTACTGGCTTGGTAGACACTGGACTCTAATAAGACCATTTATAAAATAAAATGTTTATGCAATAAGAAATTTAAAAATTACCTATTATTAAACTAACATTTTATCATCAGTAACAGTATTCATGAAAACATGTGCTTTAATATAGCAATATAGCTGTGGAAAGGTATAAATAACCCAAACTCATTGATGATCTGAAGCCCAGTTTTCCAATTTTATTACTCGCTGCTAACTTGTCCCTAGTCTTAGCTCTGCAACATCTCTAGACAGTAACTCAGCTGTACTGGGTTAAGATAGTCACACAATATCTGTTCTACCAGAGAATTGTTTTACAGAAAGGTGCTTTCACAATATTGTTTTTTCACCTCAGCCTCATCTCTATATTCAATCATTTCCTTACTTTTATTTATGCACAATTCTGTCTTTTCTAACTGAGACAACTTTTCAATCTGCACACTCACCTTAGTTAACAATTTCCTCTCCCCTGAAGTTTCTCTATTACAGCTTTTGCTCAGTTATCACTAGATCTCATCCCCCTCCATATCCTAGACTTTAATGTTCCTTCTTTTATTTTTTTTTAATTGTGAACTAACAAAATCATGCCAACCACTACTGAGTAGCTAGTTAACCTTGAGCAAATTGCTTGAACCCTCCTGGACTTCAGTTTTCCCTCCTGGCAGCCAAGGTTGAATGAGCTGTATCTGCAAAGCCAGGATTATTCGGAGTTCCATTTCAATGAAATTAAGTAGACGAATTCTGGCCTCTACCTGCCTAAGTTCAAATCTCTGCTTCTCAAGTTCTAGTTTCATGACTGTGAATGAGACTAGTTATTAATATTACAGACTTTGGTTTCTTGTTTGTAAAGCAGGAATGTTAAGACCAGCACCTGCCTCATACTAGGGAGTTTATATTTGTAACCAGGGGCACTGTCTGTGATTGAAAATTATAAGTCATGCTCAGAATATACACACATCAAGGAAACTAATGGGATCACCCTCGCTGTATGGCTTGGTTGGAGCACTTCTTCGTGCACTGAAGGGTTGCTGGTTCCATTCCCAGTCAGGGCATGTGTCTAGGCTACAGGTTCAACTCCTGGTTGGGGCATGCACAGGAGGCAACCAAACAAATGTTTCTCTCTCACTCCCTCTCTCTCTAAAAATATCAGTGGAAACTTGTCATCGGGTGTTGATTTAAAAGTGGGATCAAATGTCTAAAAGTATTGAACACATGTAAAATGCCCTTTTGGAATAGGTAACTATAAATCTTTTCTTTCTCCCCTTTCTTCTCATCCTCTAATCAAGTATGCTTGTCATCAAAAAGATAATTAAGGTAAAATTCCTTATTATTATGTTGAAATTAGTGTCACTTCAACAGTTTGATTTTCTAAAATTTAACTGTATTTTATACTAGGTACATCATGAACTAAATTTATTTGGAGGGTGGTTGAAACTTAACCACAATATATATTATTCCTAGCTTCTCATTTTGATTAAAATATGAATCTCATAGAGTTAAAAATAAAACTATCAAAAATAAATAGTGAGCATAGTTCCAAGATACTTAACTGCTTAATTATGGAACAGGAAAAATGCTAAAACTGTTTCCAAGGAGGAAAGGCAAGTCTAGTAGGTACAGTCAAAGGAAGAAAGAACACTGAAAAAAGATTGCTAAGTTAGATTTTAAAATACTGATTATATAGTCCGAATGCTTTTTGTCCTCCCAAAATTCATATGTAGAAATCTCAAGCCCCAAAGGTGACAGTATGGGCTTTTGTAAGGTGTTTTAGTTGTGAGGGTGGAACCTTCATGCGCAGGATTAACTTTTATGAAAGAGGCTCTAGAGAGATCCCTAGCCACTTCTGCCATTGTGACTTGGAAGAGAGCCCTCACTCAACGACGCTGATAAACCTGATCTCAGACTCTCAGACTGCAGGACTGTGAAACATAAATTCTGCTGTTTATGAAGTCTGTCTGGAAAAGCCCAGCCATTGTTAACATAACAAGAATGGTTTATGCAACATCAGTGTAACTTGGCAGCCAAAGAGAGTGGACTGGAATGTGCATGCAGGAACAACAACTTCATGGTACTAGTCAGTGGGGGTGATGGATGCTGTTGAGTGAGCATGTGTACTGTGTGGCCGTCTCATTAAAAATGCCTGAGCAAGTACAGCAGGGAATCTTCATCAGATTTTTCGTTAAGCTGAACATTTCTCCATGGAAACTATTCAGATTATTCAGGAGGCCGCAGCTATAGGCAACTGATGACTGGTAGCTTTATCATGACAACACGCTTGTTTATGCATCACATCTCATGCAGAGTTTTTTGGCAAAACATCAAATCACCCTCGTGACTCAGCCCCTCTACAGCACAGATTTGGTCCCCTGCAACTTCTGGCTTTTCTCAAAACTAAAAGCACTTTTGAAAAGGAAGAGATTTCAGACTGTTAATGAGATTCAGGAAAATATGATGGGCAGCTGACAGCGATTGGGAGAACTGTGTGAGGTCCTAAGATGCCTACTTTGAAGGGGACTGAGGCACCATTGTCTTATGTACAATATTTCTTGTATCTTGTTCAATAAATGTCTCTATTTTTCACATTGCGTGCCTGGATACTTTCTGGACAGACCTCATCTACCCAGCCTGAATTTTGTAAAAGAAGCCTAAAAAGGACTTTGATTAATATCATTCATGGTAATAAAACCATAACTTTTGGGGTATATTTTCTACTAGAAAGACACCATTTGTTTCTCTACCAGATGAAAATAATTTGCAGTTTAACAATTTTTGACAAAGTGATATCTAATGTTGCAGAATCTGGGTCCAATAAACGGTAAAGAGTAAGTCAAACAAAAGGTACAATCTCTAAATGTCCTTAAACAGGCTAATTAAATAGTGCTTTAGTATAGTAGAAAAGCAAACTCAGTGACATTTTTGCTTTAGCATTAGGTTTTAAATAATTTTTCTCAACAGTGTCAATTTACAAGTAACCTTTTATAACACATCTGTATCTTTTAGAACATTATCTAAAAATTGTTATTTCCTATACAAAGAAGTAGCTAAGTATGGCCGATGATTTTGGGTTTCGTATTTGATTGGGAAGCTTACACTTAATTTGGGAACAGCATATGAATGCAGATAAGACACAAGGATACTTACAAAGGCATACTCTTGAAAGTTTAACTTGTTAAAGTTTAATTTGCTTAATGAGTAAGTAGCTCAAACCCATTCTAGCTTAATGCAGATAATCAGAAAAACTGTAAACAATCTTCACACTTAAACATTAAACAGCAACTTTTTAAAGAAATTACATGCCATTAAAATGAATATCATGTACTACTTATGAAAAATTTATATATAGTTTATTAAATTCAGAGTTCATTACCAAAATTCTCTGTTTCGATTCAGTTCTTATTTGAAGCCAATAATTTTGAAGTCACCGCTTCTCCTCTGCCTCTTGTATGCATATACAACCGAAGCATAAAAACAGCCTGGCTTTTTCTATGAACAGGTAAAATTTATCTACCAGTTTAGTGTATGAAAGAATACATATCCCATAATAATCTTTTTTTTCTAGTTTTACTGAAAGCAATACCTTTGCAATTATGCATTCCAATATTGTAACATGCAGATTAAATGAGCACTGGGGTTTTAAAAAAATCTTTCGTTAAAATTCCTTTTCAATATATTCATGTCTTTTCTTTGGAAAATCTGCACTTAAATAAAGAACAGAACACCTGAAATGTTTGAAAAAGACTATTTTACTACATTATAGGAAATGTAAACTTGAGTTTAAACAAGTCTTATAAAAGATCGCATACAAACCATTAAGAACACACAAAGTCACCAATCAGTAAGAAGTCTAAGGGAGGGAAAGGGAAAGTCAAGGAACATATAAGCAAGCTCATGGACAGAACCAAAGGGGAAGAGCTGAGGGAGGGAAGGAGGGAGGGGGCAAGGGAAAGTGGTGGGGGTTGGCAGAGACTAATGTATTTGAAAAAATAAATTAAAATAAAATTAAAAAAAAAAAGTCTAAGGGTATGGAAAGAAAATTAAAAACAGGAACTAATGCTCAGCACACTTGGGAATATGTTCTTAGCCCTTGAGGAAAGCAATTAAAACAAAGTTCCATTATTCACCCCAATTAGTGTATTTGTTTCCTAAGATTGCCTTAACAAATTACCACAAACTAGGTGGTTAAAAAAAAAAAAAAAAAAAAACAGAAATTTATTCTCTCTCAGTTCTGAAGCCTAGAATTCTGAAATTAATGTGTCAACATGTTACTGGCTTTGAGGTTCTTGGGTTCCCCAAGATAGAAATTGAAAGCAAACCCTAAAGAAATTTCTAGACAGATTTTATTGAGCTTATGCTCACGCACAAGAGAAGCAGCACAAAGGCAAGGAAAACCCTCTGAGCTGGCTCTGCTTGGCTGCTTTTTTATAAGCTGGGAGCAAAATGAGCTATCCTGAAAGGCAAGCTTTTTGAAAAAGGTGGGCCTCTGGAATTTCCCATTTCTGAGTCGGTGACTTTTTTCTCCAGCTGCCTCCCCTGGTAACAAGGTCTGGGCCTGAGCAAGATGGCAGACTGCTCATTACTCCTCCCTAGCAAGGTCCTGTAGTGGTCAAACCTTGATCAACTGCACATGCCGGCCAGAGGTTTAAGCGAGCAGTTAGAAGGGAGATAAAATCACGTTTTAAGAAAATGACCACTATATTTCTGAATAGAGAATGGAAGGGTGGTCACATTTTTGTGGTCAGCTCATCCCTCCTTCCTTCTGACCACCTCCTCTTATCTTGGCTTCCTGTCTACCTGGCATTTTCCTGGGCCCAGGTAGCTATGCTGTCTCAAACAGGGCTATGCTCTCTGTGAAGCTTCTAGAGAAGAATATTTCTTTGTCTCTTTCTAGCTTTTGGTGGCTGCTGGCCATCCTTGGTGTTTCTTGCCCCATAGCTGCATCACTCCAACCTTTGCTTCAGGATTCATATGGTGTCTTCACTTTAAGTATGTGTCTTTGTGTCCAAATTTTCTTCTTTTATAAGGATGTCAGTCATTGGGTTAGCACTCATCCTAATCCAGTATGGTCTCATTATTACTTGATTATAGCTACAAACACCCTATTTCCAAACAAGGTTACATTCTGAAGTTCCAGATGGGTGTGGATTTTAGGAGATACTGTTCAAACTAGTACACTTAGCAAAGATTTTTACCTAATGGTACATCCAGTATTTAGAGTCAACTGAGGCTCATCTCTGTCTCTCATACCACACCTGATCACCAGAAAACCTGTTACTCTACATGTAAAATGTCTTCTGAATCTGACTTCTCACCACCATCTCTCTATCTGGACTATTGTAGTAGCTGCCCACTTGGTTTCCTGCCTCTATCCCTGCCTCCTTACATTCTTTTCTCCACATCCTGCCAAGGTAAGCCTTCAAAAATCTCAGTCATGGAATGTCACCTCATTGTTCAAAATCTGTCAACAACTTTTCCCAGTGATTTCTGAAGTTGGTCAGAATGAGATATTAATTATTTAACTCTACAGACATGGTAAACCCCCAGGGGTGTCCAACCTTTTGGTGTCTCTGGGCCACACTGGAAGAAGAGTTGTCTTGGGCCACACATTAAATACATTGTGACACGTAACCACAAAAAAAGTCTTGTAATGTTTTAAGTAAATTTACAAGGTTTTGTTGGGCCACATTCATAACCATCCTGAACCACACACAGCCTGCGGGCTGCAAGTTGGACACCCCGGCAAGCAAAATATTTGTTTTCTTTTCTATTTCAAAATATGCTCAACCACTATCCTTCAAATACTTACCAGAGATTGGTTATAAACTAGAATAATATACTCAGCTCCAATTTTGAAAATAAACTTTCTGTTCCCAATATCAAATTCCCAGAAAGAAAATGAAGTCCAAAAGTCAAGTCTCCTTCAGTTGTAACTTTAAATTTAAAAAAAATTAAAACTCAATATTCTTTTTTAATCTAATTCCATTTTCTTCTCAGTCTTAGCACAGGAGTCTCTTTCTGCCCTTGACCTGGGCCACCGGGCCTTGCAACAGGTTACCTCCTTTAATCCTGCAGGAGATGAGTTGACCCAACACTAACTCTCTCTCTGTTCTGCTGTGAGAGGACAACACTCAATAGATTTTTAGATCTGAGTTCTTTCAGGTATGTCATTCTAGTTTGTTCCTTGAGGACTTGCCTTTTATATTATTATTATTAATTATTATTAGTGTTGTTAATATCAGTAACATTATAAAAGTAGCTCATATTATAAAGTGTTTATTATATATTTAGATACTATATAATATATACATTTATACATATTTATATATTGTATCTCAATCCTTTATACATTTTTATCTCAATCCTTTCCACAATCTTATGAAATCCTTTTCTTATTATTTCTGTTTTATAGATCAGGAAACTAAGGCACAGAGGCTGAAAAATAGTAACAACAACTGCTGAGGCTCAAACCCCAGCACTGGGCTCCAGAGGCCATGGTCTTAACTATTACACAGCGTTGACTTTACAAACCTCATTTTATTTTTGGAGGACTCAGTCATACTTTGTAATCTAGACACAACTAAATTTGACATCTTTCTCTGAGTTCCACCTTTTAGAATAATTGAATGTAAGTATATTACATTATCTTTTACTTTCTTCCTACTTTGACATTAAAACTCCCAATGTTTCTTCTAAAAAATGCTTGCGCTTCTTTTAGTTCAATCAATAAGCCTTCCTTCATTTCTGCTTCATGTTGCTACTGTTTTTAGAATGACTTCTTGTCTTTCATATCTGACTTGTCTTTGATATTGTTTCCATGAGATAAATATATACATATATATTTTATGTGAAATTATTTAAATTATCTAAAGAAATCGTGGTCAAAATAATAATTTCACAATTATCAAACAACATTGCTTTTTTTAATGCAGGTATTTCAACTAGTTGTCCTTAATGTCTCATATTTTTCTTATAATGGACTTTTGTAATGCTCTTAAAACCTCTTCAGAAAATTCTTTCATAGTCTTTGTAGGAATCCCAAGTAGGAAAGTATGTTTACTCAGTAGTCCATTTAAAATATAACAAATAAGAACCTACATAGGTATGTATCATTTCTAACAACAACAAAAAAATGTTAAACCGCTTCCTTGTACAAATCCCTTTAAGAAAAAAATCCATGTACTTTATTACAAAACTGAAGTTGATGATTGTCCAGGTCCTTTAGAAAACCACCCAGTCCTGCAATGGTCCATATTCTGATATCTCCTCATGCATCCACATACACTTCACAGTTATCTTAGTTGGGAAGAGATGGATTAGGAGGAGTCTAATTTGGGAGTTGGGCTTCTACTTCTATCTCTACAGTTATTGGTAAGGAAAGTTACACAAATACTCATCATGAAAACAATTCTATTTCATAGTAGGTATATTGCACAAATGACAAGTCTATCCATTGTTCATAAAGTAAAAACTCTTTCATGGAGGTTGTTTATTGAAGTACTTTTAGTCAGCAGCTTAATAATCTTATAAGAGTATATATTAACATACACTAACAACAAATTTGTGAGAAGGTGTTCAAAACAGGTTATATAATGCAGTTTTATCTAAAACATAATAAAATTGTGATTTCCTTTTTTGAATAAAAATTATTTCTTGTTCTTTCATTAATAGTTAAGTGTTTTTTTTCATAATTAATTGCACCCAGAAAAAATAATAAATGAAGTAATTATAATATTAAAAAAACTAGTATCCTACCCTTTTGGAATTTACTATTTGGGATTTACTATTTACCAGAATTTGATTTTTATTTCCTTTTTTTCAATTCCTGATCTAACAAAACTCAATCTAGATACAGTTATTTACTGTAGGAAAACAAATTAGCTTAGAACTTAATAACTTAAAACAGTAAAGATAAATCTTTACAGCTTCTATGGGCCAGCAAATTTGGGAACAGGTTTGCTGGGCAGTCTGGCTTGGGGGCTCTTAGGAGGCTGCAGTCAGAGATGAGAGAGCTGCAGTCATCTGAAGGCTTGGCTGGGCTGGAACTTCCACTTCCAAGGGGGCCCACTCACATGGCTGCCGTGTTGTTGCTGGTTTTTGGCAGGAGGCCTCAGTTTCCACATGGCCCTAGTCACAGACTTGGGTGTCCTCATGGTACAGCAGGTGGCTAGTCTCCCCGGAGCAAATGATCCAGGATGGAATCAAGTCCTACCTGCAAAGTCTTTTATGACCTAGACTCAGAAGACACACACAGTCACATCCACCACTTTCTAGTTGTTGCAAGGCAGCCAATAAGGCTGGCTCAAGGGGAGGAAAATTAGGCTCCACCTCTGAAAGCAAGTGAGTGCCATAATGTGTGGACATGTTTTTAGACCACTAGAGTATCACTTACTTTATCCCTTATGTATTTTTAAAGAGTTTAACATAAACCCAAAGTTCTAGTAAAAGATAATTAACCTCATTCTCAGGTGTTTCCTCCAATTTTCTCAACAACCTTATTTAACCCTGTATATCTTTAAAAATCTTTCTCATAATTTTATTGCTATTCAACATATAAGACTGTTCTCACTTCCACTATCACTGCACCAGTGGTTAAGTATGAATGCTCTGATGTACTAGATTGAGATGTTCTTACTGGGCTTTGAGATGGGACTTTTTCTTGTTGCTCAGTTATCTCTACATCTCAGAGTTTTCATATGTCTGTGATTTGGATGACACTCAGTAAATGTTTGGTAAATAAATAAAGCATCTATATATTCTTCTTGTTGTTATTTAGGATTCTTCTATCTAGCATTTCCCATTATATTCATAAAGTAAAATCAGGGATTTTATAAAAACAGTGCAGTTTGTGACCCTCAAAAGTTATGGCAAAAATATATATGCTGAATAATTTTCATAAGAAAATGGAGTACTTTCTGAAATATGAAAACTAATGAAAAGATAAAAGTAATGAATAGAAGAGAGTAGTATATTGATCTATTCTCTTCCCCCACCAAAGCAGAGGTAAGTGGTTTCAAAACCATAAAACACAAATGTGCTGAAAAATAAAAAGTGTCATCCACACAGTAACCATCTGAAAGTGGGGCATACAAAGGGAGTTGAAAGTTTATAAAGAGAAACAAAGGGGATAAAGGGCAATTTGGGAAACTGGAAGAGCAGGAGTAGTTAACTGAGGAAATGTAGTTGATTGTGGTGCCATACAGAGATCCTCTTGGAATGGGTGGTCATGAATTTAATGTGATAATAATTAGAATGATTATGTGATTTTTTTCTCCAGCCACATTCAGCTGCTTGGGGACAGGCAGTGAATAGAAATGAGTTCAGTTTGAAATATAAATAGGGTTTTGCCAAAAATAACTAAAAGGAAAGCAAGGCAAGGAATATATTATATTACTATAGACCATAGACTCTAAAGCGGGTAATGAGAAGTGAAGGCAGAAATGATGGACAGTGAAAATGTGGTAGAATCTGTAGAGTGGAGGTCCATTTGGGGCTGAGGAAATTTTGGGTACAGATTTTTAGCTAGAAAGAGGGTGGCAGTGGTAGAGTGGGATGTCTGAGATTATGACAGGGAAAAGTTCATTTTGACATTGTCTAAGCTAAGGCCACAGAAGTGAGCGATTAGCATGATGTGGAGGACAAGGTCATTGGAGAAGTAAAAGAATTAAGAGGCCAGAGTTCGTGTAAGTATGCTCAGATAGGTTCTGAGAAAAATTGTGTGAACATAGAATTCCCTACCCAAATTATCAATCAGATATGAGCAAAAATTAGGGGGTTTTTTACATGTAAAAACATAAAGAACATACAACCAATATATCATAAATGACAATAATCCAGGCTGGACAATACAATCATAAAATATATATCCCCAAAACCAAACAAATTGGTACCTAACAAATGCCAGCCCCTACATGTTATTCAAAAGAAGTGAAGGAAGCTAGAAATATTAAGAGGGTCCATTATATTTAGACAAATGAAGATTTTCCGTCAAGTGGCAAAATTTCAGTGACACGACTGTGTTTCTTTTTTTGTTTGATTCCAATCACACACTACACTATGAGTTCTACAGTTAATTAAGTCTTCCATGCTTTCTACAAATTGAAGCCAAATAAACCATAATTGCAATATGAGTATATGAATAATAATTATATCGCAGTAAAAATATAATTGATACACAATGTAAAATAATAAAACTAAAGATAATCAAAGAAGAAAGCAGGAAGGATAGATAGGGTAAGTGTACGAAGTTCTTCATCTTTCATGGCAGAAGGTAGCTAACATTGCACAAGTAAATAGAAGTAGGGAGTTCAAATATATTATTTCAAGAAGAACTA
Organism: Pteronotus mesoamericanus; assembly: GCF_021234165.1. Taxonomy (NCBI): domain Eukaryota; kingdom Metazoa; phylum Chordata; class Mammalia; order Chiroptera; family Mormoopidae; genus Pteronotus; species Pteronotus mesoamericanus. Next base: position 12,262,894 of record NW_026555310.1, read on the forward strand.
ATGCTGATACTATAATTTAGAAAGTGGAAGTGCAAGTAAACTAAATTCCGCATACCTCATAGCAGATACATGAAGCAAGGAACTAAGGTAAATAATTACTATAAATAGGTATAAATGCAACCACAAAATGTACAACAACAAACTAACAGTGGTTGCCTCTGGGAAATGAAACAGAACCTGGTGCTTGGGAATAGGGATTATTGGTCTTCATTTTCTGCCTTTTAAATTTTTGACCTAAAAAATAATTATCTATGAAGAATACATTATTTCAATTCTTTTAACTAAAGAAAAATAAGAATGTGGAAGGATATGGAGTAGGAAATAAACTACACATGAATAATTTCAAATCTACTTTTTAGTGTGTCATCTTAGGGTATAGGTAATTGTAAATTTTCTTAGTTTTACAAGGATTTATGCTACTTTATCCTCTTTAGACAGTAATGCATAAAATTACCATTTTTTAACTTTAAAAAACCTACTATTCTCACTTTTTCCTTCTCTTATTCATCATGGTTGATAGTGTTATGGCATCCTTTCCCTAAAAAGAAAAAAAAAAGAGGAATCGAGATGGTAGAGGAGTGAGTGGAAGTCACACTGACCTACTCCCAGGACCAATCTGGAATTACAACTAAATCATGGAGAAACCACCTGGAACAAACAGCTGAACAATAGGGAGAGAGGAGCCTTATTACCTTGGACAGACAGAAGAATCAGCTTTAGCACAACCTAATTGGTAAGGAGTGTGGTAGAGACTTGAGAAGGTGGGTGGAGTGCCCATGGGCAGCAGCACCAGGAGGATATTGAAAGGGAGAGTTCAAGCCCCCTGAGAAGAGCGGCATGAAAACCATAAACAGGGATCTCCACTCCACAGCACCAGAGCCCAAAAAGTACACAGATAACAACCAGCTGCAAAAAGTGGCAGGGTTTGCTCTCTGCCAGAGACAGGCGACTAGAGACGCAAAGGGCCATTTAAAGGGCCAACGCATAAATTTTATTTGCAGCCACTTACCGTGGTCTCTGGCACAGGCAGGGGCAGAGTGGGTTTGAGACACCTAAGGAGAGACTGGGGAAAGAGGCTTTGGGGAGAGAACTGAGAGAGAAGCTGGCAGGATTCTGGTCCTGACTCATCCCCCATATGGCAGTAGCCATCTTGCTCAGGCAGGCCACTCTCTTGAGTGGCAACAGCATGAAAGGACCCAAGAACCCTGACCTCAGGAGGGACTCTGCCCCACCCTGTGGTGTCTAAGCCAGCCTGCTGAGTACAGAGTGACTAGATTAACAGCTGAATGAGAAAGCCACAGACAGTAGATTCCTGGAAGTCTTGAACAGACTGCCTAAGGTCAGGCAGGGTCAACATCTGACATCATCAGAGACAGATTCAGAAAGAAAAAACAGTGGTCTCCTACCATAGAAGTTCACACCGCAAAGGCAGGAAGTCAAGACAGATCAATTTAAGAAGCAGAAGCAAAAAAGAAGAGTCTCACAAATAATGGGAAGACAAAGAAACACCCCCCAATCGAAGGGAAAGGAGGAATCCCCAGAAAGAGAACTAAATGAAATAGAGGCAAGTAAACTATCAGATACTGAGTTCCAAACAACGGTTCTAAGGAAGCTCAATGAGCCCAGTGAGCTCAGAGAGAATTACAAAAAACTACAGGGAAACTATGAGGAACTTACTGCAAACTTCATCAGCATGAAAAAGGACATGGAAACTATTAATGAGAGACAAGAGGAGGTGAAGAATACAATTTCTGAATTGAAGAACACAGTAGAAGGAATCAAAAGCAGGCTAGATGAAGCTGAGGATTGAATCAGAGAGCAGAGGATAAGACAGAAAAAAAGCTCCCAGAAAGAGCAAGAAAATGAAAAAGACTAAAAAAGAATGAAAAGGTGTTGAGGGAAATGCAGGACAACCTTAAGTGTAATAATATCTGTATAGTAGGGATACTAGAAGGAGAAGAGGATGAGGAAAAAATAGAGAACCTGTTTGAAAAAGTAATGATGGAAAACTTCTCTAATTTGAGAAAAGAAAAAGTCACACAAGTCCAGGAAGCACAGAGGGTCCCATTCAAGAGGAACCCAATGAGGTCCACTCCAAGACACATCATCATTAAAAGGGAAAATATCAAAGACAAACAGAGACTCCTAAAAGAAGCAAGGGAATAAGAGGTAGTAACATATAAGGGAGCCCCAGTACAGCTAGGAGCTGACTTCTCAACAGAAACAGTACAAGCCAGATGGGAATGGCAAGAAATATTTCAAGTACTGAAAAGCAAAGGCCTGCAACCAAGACTGCTCTACCCAGCAAAGCTCTCAGTTAAAATGGAAGGCAAAATAAGGAGTTTCCCAGACAAAAGAAGGCTAAAAGAATACACCTTCACCAAACCAGCATTGCAAAATATGTCAAAGGGACTGCTTTAAGATGAAGAAAAAGATCTATGAATATCCAATTCCTTTCACAGTCACCAACACTTTATATTACCAATATTTTTAATACATATTAATCTGATTGTGACAATGATGTGTTATTTTAATTGTTCCTTTCTTATTTGTTGAAACTAAACCTGTTTTTGTATATTTCTTGCCTATTTCTATTATTTTTAAAAAGCTTTAAATGACTTCTTGGTATTCCTTATCCATTTTCTGATTAAAGGTTTGTACATTTTTTTTCCTAAAAAAAACCCAAAAAACTGTTATCCCTTTTTTATATGTGTGGCAAATACTTTCCTATTCTATTACTTGTCCTTTAACTTTTTTAATGTATATTACTATATAGTCTTAAACGTTTAATAGAATCATATTGTCAATATTTTACTTTATAGCTTCTGGGTTTGAATACTTCAGGGTAAGAAAAATATTATTCTGTATTTTCTCTGAAAACTCCTTAGATTTTACATATTGATTTTTAATTTACCTGAATATTTCTTGTATAATGTGTGAAATAGGGCTCTATATTTGTTTTATTTCAAGTAATAGTGGTCCATGCACCTTACTTTTTGAATAAGCCTTATTTTCCCCATTGATTTGAAATATCATATATTACATCATATATTTAATCATATATTACATTTTACAGATAACAAAAAAAAAGAAAGAAAGAGTAGGGAGTGAGAGAGGTAGAGACAAGAGAAACAAAAAGGTCAGTTTGAAAGAAGCAAATCTGAAAGTTAATTATATAGAGTAAAGATAAGATGAGCCATAAACAGCATCATTGCCATAAATCCCAAAGCTTGTATTTTTAAATAGTTTCGCTATCAAAATGATTTTTTAGATAGCTGCTTAAATCTGAGTCTTATCTTCTCACCTTCCTCCCTGAATGAGCTTAAGCACTCACCCCAGCTTCTCCACAAACTACCAGACCCTGGGCTCAGTACAGTTACCCAGCCACTGGGTCTGGCCGACCAGCCACATGGCAGTGTCTATGCAGGCACTGGGGACCTGGACTCCCAGATCTCTGTGTCCCACTCCACCAGTGTGCAGAGCAGCTGGGGGTCCAGGGGCCTGGCTGTGGGGATGGCTGGGGGTCTGACAGGCTTAAGGGGCACCCTGGCAAGAAGGAGACTATAAAATGCCTGAATGACCAAGTGGCCTCTTATCTGGAAAGGGAGAGAAGACTGGAGGCTGATAATCTGATCTGGAGAGCAAAATCTGGGAACATCTGGAAAAGAAGGGACCCTAGGTCAGAGACTGGGGACAATATTTCAAGATCATCGAGGCCTTGAGGACTCATATCTTTGCAAATTCTTTGGATAATGCCTGTGTCATTCTATAGAGAGACGATGCCCCCCTTGCTGCTGATGACTTCAGACTCAAATATGAGATGGAGCTGGCCATACACCAGTCTGTGGAGAATGACATCAATGGGCTCTGAAAGGTCACTGATGACACAATATCACTCAGCTGTATCTGGGGACAAGGCTGAGGCTCTCAAGGAGAAGCTGGTCTTCGTGAATGAAGAAGAACCACAAGGAGGAAGTAAATGGTCTATAAAACCAGACTGCCAGCTCTGGGCTGACTGTGGAGTTGGACGCCCCCAAATCTTAGGATCTCAACAAGATCATGGCAGACAGCCAGGCCCAGTATGATCAGCTGCTTCAGAAGAAACAAGAGGAGCTAGATAAGTACTGGTCCCGGCAGACTGAGGAGAGCACCACAGTAGTCACCTCACAGACCACTGAAATAAGAGCTCAACGGGATCCTGCTGCACTTGGAGTCAGAGCTGGCTCAGACCCGGGCAGAGGGGCAGCACGAGGCTCAGGAGCAGAGGCACTGCTGAACATCAAGGTCAAGCTGGAGGTTGAGTACGTCGCCTACTGGAAGAAAGGGAGGACTTCAATCTTGGTGATGCCCTGGACAACAGCCACTTTAATGGTAATGAAAAAAATACAATTAAAAAATATAAAAATAAAAAGAAATATGTAAACAAGAAAAAAGAAAACAAAAGACCACCTGTAGGATTGTGGATGGCAAAGTGGTGTCTGAGGTCAATCACACCAAAGTTCTGAGGTGTTTCTGAGGCATTTCTGAGGCAGCAGAAGTGGGGTTCCCTTGGAAAGGCAGGAGGAGGCCAATAAAAACTTCAACAATCATTGAGAAAAATGATTTTTCACATTTCTCGGTAGAGCATCCGTAAAGAGATTTCCCAAACACTGCCAAATAAGTTTTGTACATTTGATGATGGATTATAAGTAATTCAATAAATTGATTATAACTAATATAATTCTTCTAGTGAAGGATAACTGTATGTTCAGGAAAATTCTGACTAAATATACTAGTTCTAGTGTGTCACAGCTCTAATTTGGAGTAAATTATTTGGCTCTTTTGAGTTAAGTCCAAGTGGGTGGAAAAAGTAGGAAAAAAAATTCCCTTTATTTTTGATCCTATACCCTACAACCTCTCTTTCTTTCTCTTTTTATTGATTCTTTTAGTTGTATCATAAGTTCAAAGCCAGGAATCTATTCAAATAAAATAATAAGTGTGAAAGAACTACAACATAGTTGAAACAACTAGAAATTCTTTCTTTATTTTCTTATATCCTTTTTTTAAAAGACAACTTTCTTCCTCACCAAAATGAGATAACTCTTTTTTTAAAGTATGATTTTATAAGTATGTGAAGTATTTCCAGAATTTATTTTGTATTTCCTCTGGGAGAAGTAAGCTGCAAATGAGAAAGAAGGAGAGTGAAGGTGTGTTGAACACCAAAGGGACGAAGGGACAGCAAAGGGACAAAGAAAAACCCAAATATAAAGCTGATTGTTACCTCTCCCTCTTGCCCCTATGGGAACCTCTGATAAGTCACCTAATACCTCTAGGGCTAATTTCCTTTGATTTTAAGAATTTTTAAATAGAATTTTCTATAAAATTGGGGATATGGGGGGAATTAACATGTCCTGTTTGCATCACTAAAAGGTAGTGAGAATGAACTGAGTTGGGGTATGTGAAAGCTATAGGCTTTATACAATGTGATAAACCAGCAATATCATTATTATTGTGACACTAGATTAGAGCACACTATGTTCTTTGTAATATCATACCTACCTAGCTCTAGCTCTATGAATTTAAATAATTGGGTTCCTTCCATATTCTCACTCCAAAAAGCATAACAACACACATACCAAAAGATATCTCTACCTGTTCCTTGGACAGGTTGTGAGCAGACACTCTGAAGGTTCCCTCAGTGGGGACAGTCATCTTGGCCTTCATCCCATTAGTTAGAGATGGGAATGACTAAATTGTAAAGACCACTTAGGTAACACGTAACTGTCTTATTTCTTAGACTATGCATGATTTCCCTGTTTAAGTTAATGTGATACTTTGAGGAAATCATTTATGTAAAAAAAAACACCTCAATATATGCAATAAAATCAATATGTAGCCTGTTCTGAAATTCAGTAAGCTCACCAGGAAGGGTCAGAGTTAAATTCCTGATATTTAGTAAAAATAAAAGAAAAAATCACAACAGAATAGTCTTTCTCTGTGGAATTCATAAAAAAGATAACTAATAGAAACAATAAGTGTGAGTGATCACCTACCAAACATAATGTAATGAGAAAAACACCGGATTTTAACTAAAAATTTTCTGTTTATATCCCATAGTTACTCCCATTACAATGTGGTTTTGAGCAAGTTACTGAACATTGGTTAAGTCTCTGTTTTCTTGTTTATACAATGAGATTGGTAGCACCCTACCTTACAAAATTGCTATAAAGATTAAATTAGCAATGTTTATTAAATCAGAGTAATGCATACCATACTTTTAGCTTCTTTTTCTCCCCATCTCCCCTGAATTATTAGAGGAAATCTTGCTCTAAAGGACCAATGTGTATATCTCCCTTCCATGCAGCGAAGGCCATTTTTGGTGTGCCTCTGCTCACCCAACTGTGTAATACCATATTCTTGATTTAAATGGGCGTCTTTGTAATTTGTGGCATTTCTTTCTTATCTATATGTTCTCCAACTCCAAGTCTCAGACTTTGGCTCTGAACTGTGAAAAATACCCTTCGTGTGGCCACTTCATGAGCATACCTGATCACCCCCTCCATATCAACTACTATGGTAGAAAACCATAGAATTATAAAATAGTTGCATAGCAACCACATTATCAAGCATCTTTTTTCTACCTCTTCTATCTTAAACCTCTAAGCAACCAAAGGAGTATTTTTAGCAAAAAACAGTCTTTAACCAAAAAAAGAGGAGATAAAATCTTAGGTTATTGATTCTGTTTTTTAAAATTTATGTCTATTTTTATATTCACCAGGCTTGTGTAAAACAAAAATTGAACTGCTCACAGAGGAGGCAGTGATTAGCCTCTAAACATACCATATGCCCAGGGAGAGCTGTTGTTAAGCTATGCGAAGTTATCTGGGTTATCACTGACAAACAGCTTCTCCCAGAGCCACCCGCTCCTTCTTGGCTGGTAGAATGAAACAGACTTGATGGTCTACTGGCTCTGCTAAACTATGAAATTACAGGTGAGCCAAAGCCATGCTGACAGCCACCAAAAGAAAAATGACTTCAGCAGGAGGACTCACCCTTGCCAAAAGAAAGGAAAAAAAAACACTTGAAAAAACCATTTACTCCCAAACCCTCATTGTATAGATCAGAAATTTTAGGTCTTTTTGTTTTGTTTTGTTTTTTTAAAGATTTATTTTTATTTTTATTTTTAGAGGGGGGAAGGGAGGAAGAAAGAGAAGGAGAGAAACATCTATGTGTGGTTGCTTCTTGAGCTCCCCCTGCATGGGACCTGGCCCGTAACCGAGGCATGTGCCCTGACTGGGAATTGAACAGATGACACTATAGTTCGCAGGCTAGTGCTCAATTTACTGAGCCACACCAGCCAGGGCTGGGTCACGTGTTTTGACCAAAGTCATAACACAGTTATTTACTTACAAAAATAGGATGAGTTAAAACCTTTTCATTCTTAAATTAAGAATTCTTCCAGGAAGGCAGGATGGCATTGTATTTTAAGAACACAGTACTGGTACTGAGACTGACTTGGTTTGTATCTTAATTCTCCAATTATCTGTAAACTACCAAGTTAACCTTTGGGCACTTCAGTTACCTCAGTGCTACCTTACAGGGTTATTTTAAAGAGAACATGAGACAATCCACATAATATTCATGAAACTGTGCCTTGCACAAATTAAGTACACATAGGTAACATTTACTATTATTATTCAATGGTCTAGAAAATCTAAACTTATCAGGTTCCCAAATACCTTATTGATATCTCCAAAAGAAGGAAACATCTTAAATTCAATGGAACTCTAAAGTCAAATAAACTTCCAAAATTTTAAGCTATATCTAAGTCACTAACTATTCAGTCTCTTTAAAATTCTCTTTTCCATATCTTTGGAATGACAATCTTAAGCTTTCAGCAAATTCAACTGTCCCAGAACAGTAATCACATATAACACAGAGCTTAAGAAATGAGAATTTTTATTTCTATCTAAAACATTATTTTGAGCCTTTAAACCAGATTCTAGCTCTTTCATAAAAGTAAAGGAAACAAAATAAAAATGTAATACGTATGAGCAACTCTGCCTAATAGGAGCATTGAGTCATGGTTTAAATATTCTTTAAAAGAAAAGCCTCCATAACTAATTATCATTAATTATATGTTTTCCCTCTAGGACATCAACAATCAACTAAATGTAACACTTGGGAGAGTTTTGTTTTGTTTTGTTTTGGTTTGTTTTGGTTAGCCATTAATCTAAGCCAGAATGGAATGTGGGGGAAAGTGAAAAGATTTTGAAGACCACAACTTTCAAAAAGACCCAAGTATGTTTTCCTCATCCCAAAATAACAAACAAAACAAACAAACAAAAAACACAGAGGGGATGGGGATTTTTATAGCACCTTTCTTTAAGTAGGTTCTTTAAAAAAAATAATTTTGCGTATTACTCTTAGGCTTGGCTATTTATTGATGATTTTTGATTACGGATCTTGGACACCTTCATCTACAGTCATGCCTTCTTTGCCTAGTAATGAAGACCCATTCCTTATCCTACTTCAGAGATCAATTAAAATGAGCATAAATCTTCAAGATATCACAAGCTGTCATTTAGCTTACCTCTCTGTTAGCAGGTATGTTTTCTCACATGATTTCCAAGTCTTACTTTACCACACAGATTAAAACAGAGGTTATCAGAAATGTGTTGCTGGTTCACAACCTCAGGGGTTCTCTGGGTGAAATCTGAAGTTGGCCCCCATACACAGAGGGCGAGGGGAGTCTGGAGAAAGTGGCAGACCACTCCAGACTGGTAGGTGGCAGGTTTAACAAACAAGGGAGCTGACATAAGAGACGTCTTGGCAGCTGAAAGATGAGTAGATCTCTGCACATGCCCACCAGCATTTAAAAGTTTGTACAGAGGCCTTAAATGGGTTCAGTCACATATTCAGTCCAGATATTCTCAACAACAAATTACCCTCTCAAGGCGGTGTCCTTGAAGTGGCTCCCAGTGCAGGAACAGTGGGCAGAACCTTCCAAATGTAGGGGAGAAGAGCCTCTGATTACCCAGGTCCAGCTTGAAGTCAGTCTCTGGTCACGTCTTGAGGACCACCTCCAGCATGGCTGGACCAAGCAATTGGAACACTCAGCTGGAGCTTTCAGATCTTTCCTATTTCTTCTGGGCTAATTTCTCTGACTCATGAAGAAATGGCTATCATATTCTCAGGCCACCTTCATTACAATATTTTAATCTGCTACTCCAAAAATATTTCACTTTCTTGATAGTGCAGTGGACCCTGAAAGACATTGTGGGTCTTTTTGCAATGCAGAAGAGAAAAATGATAGTAATGAAGACCATACAGTCATATATATACACATATACACATATATAACATATTGTTTAAATATATAAATATATTTATTATATAAACATGTAAATGTTTATATATAAACATATTTATATATAAAGCCATACATATATATTTATATCTATTTAGAAATAGATATAAATATATGTATGTTAATATATTAATATATATTTATATATAAATTTATATGTGTATTAATATATGTATAAATACATTTTGAATTTGTATATGAATGTAAATGTATATGTTGTATGAATATATAACATATTTATATATGTATATATTATATATAAAATAAATATATATTGAAATATTTTGTATATTATAAATATATAATTCTTTTTTAGAGAGAGAGAGGGTAAGAGAAAGAGAGAGAGAGAGAGAAACATTGATGTGAGAGAGAAACATCGATCAATTGCCTCTCGTACATGCCCCATCCAGGGACCAAACCCACAACCCATGCATATGCCCTGACAGGGACTCCAACTAGCAAACGTTTGCTCTGCAGCATGATGCCAAACCAACTGTTCCACACTGGTCAGGGCAAGCTCATATAATCTTAATGCACATAAAGGTATTTAAAATTTTCCCAGTTGGTACTTTCTTCACTTGCCTGTGTGAAGAAATGTATGTATTTTTTGTTTCAGGGGGCATAGAATTAGGTGAGGGAACTCTCAAAGCAAACAGTTCTGGCAATGCCACCCCTTCCTTTCCACCTGTCTTCATTAGCACTAGATAAGGAAGCATTTTATAGTCAATTATTTTTGCATTGTGGTGCTACTGAGACCTTGTATAAAAGTTGCTACTATGTGTTCAACCTCAAAAGTAGGATGATAAATCCTTTAAATAAAAATTGAAGTCCAGAGTAAGGCATGAATTTTGGTGATGGATTTAGTAAAGAAGGTGGTATAAGTTTGGCTCATTAAGTAATGATGAGTCAGTTAGGAAGTTGAGAAATGTGCACAAACGGAGAAAAAAGTTATAAGAGATCAGTATATATCTGGCACAAATATAGAAATGGTAATAACATGAGCCTCAGGTAACCTACTTTTTTCTAAAACCTTGGGTACTTATTTAGTAAGGTTAAGGAAAGATAACTTCAGAATCAGCTGGAAAAAACATGTATGAACTTTGAAGAATTATGCAAAATGAAATGAGTGACCCAGTACAAATATTGTATGATTCCTCCCACCCCCCCACCAATGAGGTACCAAGAATAGTCAAATTCATAAAGTCTGGCAGTTGCCAGGAGCTGGAGAGAAGAGAAAAGAGCTATTTAATGGGTACAGAGTTTTGTTTGTAAAGATGAAAAAGTTTTAGGGATGATGGTGATGATGGTTGCACAGTGTGAATGTTCTTAATGCCACGGAACTGTACACTTTAAAATAATGTACAGTTTAAAATAAAAAAATGGTAAATTTTATTTTACGTACATTTTACCACATATACCTTTATTGTTACAAAATTCCCTTATCTTAAAACCTTTTTACTTTAAGTGTTTAGAAAAGCTCAGCAAAAGAGTGCCCCCTTGTGGACCTCCTGAGGTGGCAAAATACATAATTAAAAATCCTAGATGCCCCTCTGAAATTACAGAACTCTTTTGAATTATACATTCTAGTTCCTGCACATAACCTCTATGCTTGGATTCCTTGATGGCAAAGGATTCAAATCATCCCAAAATTTAATCCAAAAACAAAGACTGATGCTGATGTATTGATGTTTTGAAGAGATTCTCTTAATTTCTTAGTTGACAGCATCAAAGAAATATTCATTTACTGAAAGTTTTAAAGGTTGAAGTGAAGTGGCTCTTAAGCTAATTGTAACTTAGGATGTTTAAATTCATGTTGGGTTTTTGGAAGAAACTTCTTCACAAAAAAGATATTTTGAGGGTTTTTTTTTGTTTTGTTTTTTGTGCTGGGGGTGATATTGCAGATTAATTTACCACTGCATTTTGTTCTGTTTTTCAGCATAAATGACCTATTTTTGTTACTGCCTTCCAACTTTGCTAGAAATAAGTAGGAAATTGGGAAAAGTAAATATCTCCCTGATCACCACAAAGTGGTACAATGTCCTTCCACAGCAGATATTTTTAACTCTTTTATTCTAAATTGCTGTTTTACGATTATATCATTGTTTCCCTTTTGTAGCTTATAGAATATTATCAACTGCATTTGTTGGCCAAGGAATATGTTAAACAAGTGTTTCAAGAGACAGGTATTCACCAGGCCGGGGCAACCCTGGTCGCCGTGTTGTGATGTTATAGGTTGGAGGGAGGTCTGAGAGGGAACAATGCTATTTGCATGGCTCTTGACTGGCTTTCAGTCGCTTCCCCTTCTACCCACAAGCAAATTGGGCCCTTGTGGTGCTGATTCCTGGGTGGGTGGGTTTGTGTACATTCTAGGACCCTGTGGGTCTCTCCAACGGACTCTCCTGTGACACTGGGAGTTTCTCCCACTGCCGCAACCCCCACAGGTTTTTACCTCCAGGGATTTTGGGTCTTTCTTTTTCCCTCACTGGAACCCTAGATTGCAGTCTGTCTCTCTCTCCAGCTGTTCCTACCGGTTAATCTGCATGCAAATCGGGGACTGCCCAGTCCGCCAGCCACCGTTGTTCTTAAATTTGTTGTCCTTCTTTTCGTTGTGCGAGGAGGCTAAGTATATTCACCCACGCTTCTATCTTGGCTGGAAGTCTCCTTTTCTTTTTTTTTTAAAAAAGGACATTTCTATTTCTTTGTAAGACTTCATTTACTTTTTTAGAGAGAGGGACAGAGAGGGAGAAGGAGAGGGAGAGAAACATCGATGTGTGAGAGATACATGGTTGTCTCTTGCTCGCCCCCAGCTGGGGACCTGGCCTGCAACCCAGGAACTGATGAACTTTCGGTTTCCGAGCTGGCTCTCTGTCCACTGAGCCACACCAACAGGGCAAGACTTTCAATGTCTTTCTGAAGTAGGTAGTGAAGTAATTTCCTGAGAATTAGGGAAAGTCTTGGGACTTGATTCAGGAGAGTGAAGATTTCAAATTGTGTGGAGAACAGGAAACAAAGCAGTAAGGCCTCGTGGTGCTGACAGTCCAGTTAGGGTTGGGGAACTCATAGCCAGAATTCTCAGGTGTACAGTTTTCTCTAGCAATGCCCAATGTGGGCTTATTGTCCTAGGATTTCCCTCCAGCATGTTCGGAAAAAAAGAATAACATGGTAGAAGAATTTAGCGCACTGGTAAGAGGTCATTGAAATGGCAAATGATTGATGCCAGTGAGTTTGATTGTTAATTAAACTTTGGAAGCAGAAGTTTATTATTTAAACAAATCCAAGAATCAAGTAATATTGTTACATATGTATCTGATGAGGAATATGGGAGTTTTAAAACCACAAGTGCAGGGAAATTAATGCTGCTTTGGAAGGAACCTGACCAGTGAAAGACAGGAGATGGGAAGGGTCCTACTTTGCTCCCTTCCACTTGCTGTTTGGAGATGCAGAAAGTTCCACACGTCCTGCCATGCTGTTTTCTTGTGAAACAATAGCCAGGTCAGTATTGCACCCCTCATGTTTGCTTTGCTTCCTCTCTGCTTCACTTTCCGTTTTACTTTGTTCTTGCTTCCCTTGAGTGCCACTTTCTGATCAAACAATAGCGGGAAAGCTTTATTCAGACTGTTTTTTTAGGACACTTGGAGGAAAACAAAATAAATTTCTATGCCGAATTCGGAGTTCTGGGTGACAGTTTAGCAAGGAGAGGGCAGGGAAGAGGTGAAATAGAAAGAGGAAGAGGAATGAGGAGTCAAAGGTCAATCTGCAGTGAGGTAGCAGTGAAAAATCCCCAGCAGTTGGTGGGATGGCTGAAGCTTTTTAATAATTAGAATGCCTATTATTTAATTTAGGATGATCATGTTGTTTCAATGTATTTTTTACTCTTATTCTCTCCTAAAATTTAGTAAATTATATCCCTACATATACATCTCATTAGATTTTTTTATTACGTAGGACTACAATAAATGACGGGGTGTGCTCGCCGGGCTAACGTGGCTTGGGAAAGAAAGGATGGTTCCAGGTGGTAAGGTTATTCATCAGCTACACTAATTCAGAGGGCGAAAAGCTAGAAGCCAGAAGAACAGCACACGAACAAACAAAAAAGTAAGAAGTAACGATTTTCATAAGACTTGAGAAATTTTTATATTGACAGAAGGCTTAAAGTGGGATGATGGAGATTTTATTCGACATTACAGAGGCTGGAGACCCCCCTTGGCATTGGGGCTACCTATAAAATACATACCTCATCAAGCAGTGTTTCCCCTCAGAGGCTACTACTGCAAGTACATTGACTTTTAGTTATCTCTTTTTACAGAAGGCTTTAAAAAAAAAAAGACTACATTTTATTTCTTTAATCAATAAGAATTTATGCAACTACATAATGATATTTGATTTAAATGCTTATAAATGCTGCTTCTAGATATGAGATTTTGATGCTGTGACCGTCAATGCCTGGGAACCGCAGTTTGAGACAATTTAATAAGTTCTGTGCATAGTTAGTTATATTTGGCATGCTGTGAGCTCTTCACAAAAGTCTTTATATTTACAAGGTAATAGTTGATGTTCATGCTGATCTATTATAGGTACCGTGACTATATGAAATATGGTGGGAAAAAGCATTATGTCTACTTAAAAAACTATGTTAAATGATTTCTTTTTGTTCTGGTAGATATTTCCGCTTCCCAATTTATTAATCAAGCAGTAATTTTCAAGAATACAATCATATACATTCATATATTTACTATACATAGAAAAATGACAAAAATCCTTCTAATATCTTTCATAAGTCATACTTTATGCATACCAATTAAGTTCACAGGTACCTGGCATCTCCTAAATCAGAATGAAAGTTAATGCTACCTGTCATTTCTGGCATGATTCAATGTTACATATAAGAGTGAATTGTGAACAATGTCATAGGGCTGCACATACTTCTCTCGCAAATAATTTATGTGAAACAGTGGGAAAACTTGGCACACACTATCGTAACCTAGTGATCAAGGTTGTCTCACCGATGATAAGTCAAGCTGATATCATGCACATCTGAAAGGATGTGATGAAAAGATCCCACCACCTTTTTAATATTTGACAGTAAAGCCTATAACTCCAGTCTAATCCTGAGAAAAAAAATCAGACAAAACCAAATTTGGGGATAATCTACAAAATACCTCTTCCTCAAAATTGTCAAAATCATAAACAGAGAAGATCTGAGAAATTGTCATAGACAGAGAAGACTAAAGGGTCATGGTGACTAAATGCAATATGCTCTCCTGGATGGGAATCTGTGATAAAGAAAAATGTTAGTGGAAAATTGTACAAATTTTGGAGTTTATAATATAACAATATTAGTTTTAAAATTTTGACAAATGTAACCTGATATTATAAGATGTTAATATGAGGGGAAACAGGGTGATGGTTATATGGAAATAGTCTATACCATGTTTGCAACTTTTCTGCAAATCTAAAATTATTCCAAAATAAACATTTATAATAAGTCCTCACAGAGCTATATTTGGAAATAATAATAGGTTGTTAGTGAGACATTGTAATGACATCAAGAGCTTATAGCTAAAGGCCTCCAAAGCACCTCAGTATGGATAACTGCAAATTGCTTAAGTGACTTAAAATTATTTCATTAATACCAGACTGGTTCAGGTTCCAGGATCCTAAGGAAAGAGAAGCCAAAGTGCATATAGATATTTAATTTTAACTTTCCACTTAACACTATTTTTAATGAGATTTCTGGATGACTCTAAACCTTTCAAGGTCAAGTGAAAGTTGCCAGCAGGAGCAGTTAATCTTTCTATTGTTTTCTTCTTCAAAATGAAGTATTTCTTCAAGATAAACATAGGTTTTGAACCTATGTTTGCAAGAGAAAGTTTCATAAAATCCCATTCACTTTTCCTCACAAAAGTCATAGAATCACTTTAAAAATTCCAAATAAAAAATTGTTTCTACTTAAAAACATACATTTTCAGAGCAGCAACATTGACAAGCAGTTAAGATTAGTGTAGGAAACCAGTACATCAGAATTTTAATTTTGCTTTGCCATTCATTCCCCTCCCAACATAACAGACTTACTGAGACAAAGAAATATGGCCCAAGTGAAAGAACAGTTCAAAGCTTCAAAAATAGAACTAAGCAGTGAAGAGATAGCCAACCTATCAGATGCACAGTTCAAAACACTCGTAATCTGGATGCTCACTGAATTGGTTGAGAATGGTCACAAAATGGAGGAAAAAGTGAAGGCTACACAAAGTGAAATAAAGAAAAATATACAGGGAACCAACAGAAAAGGGAAGGAAACCAGGACTCAAATCAATGATTAGGAGCAGAAGGAAGAGATAAACATTCAACCAGAACAGAATCAAGAAACAAGAATTCAAAAAAATGAGGAGATGCTTAGGAGCTTCTGGGACAACTTTAAACCTTCCAACATCTGAACAAACCATAGGGGTCCCAGAAGGAGAAAAGGAAGAGAAAGAAATTGAAAACTTATTTGAAAAAATAATGAAGGAGAGCTTCCCCAAGTTGGCAAAGGAAATAGACTTCCAAGAGACCCAGGAAGCACAGAGAGTCCCAAAGAAGTTGGACCCAAGGAAGCACGCACCAAGGCACATCATAATTACATTATCCAAGATTAAAGATGAGAGAATCTTAAAAACAACAAGAGAAAAGGAGACAGTTACCTACAAAGGAGTTCCCATAAGACTCTCAGCTGATTTCTCAAAAGAAACCTTGCAGGCAAGAAGGGGCTGGCAAGAAGTACTCCAAGACCTGAGAGACAAGGGCCTACATCTGAGATTACTCTATCCAGCAAAGCTATTATTTAGAATAGAAGGGCAGATAAAGTGCTTCCCAGATAAGGTAAAGTTAAAGGATTCACCATCACCAAGCCCTTATTACAGGAAATGTTGAAGGGACTTATCTAAGAAAAAGATCAAAACTATGAACAGTAAAATGACAACAAACTCACAACTATCAACAACTGAACCTAAAAGAAAAAAAACAAATAAAAAAAAAAAACAAAGCTAGGAGCTCAAACAGCAACAGAATCATAGAAATGGAGATCAGAGGGGAGGGGAAGAAGGAAGAATGGGGGATAAGGTACAGGGAATAAGCAGTATAAATAGTAGGTACAAAATAGACGGGGAAGTTAAGAATAGTATTGGAAATGAAGAAGCCAAAGAACTTACGTGTACGACTCATGGACATGAACTAAGGCAGGGGAATGCTGGGGAGAAAGGTGGTGCAAGGTGGAGGGGAATAACGGGGAGAAAAAAAGGAAATGAAAGTCTTTATATAGACAATCCAGCAAATTCCTATCACCCAATTTTGAAATCTACCTGTATCTCTTGTATCAACAACAGGAATTGGCATCATGTAGATACACAATAAATACTTATTGAATAAATACACACCGACTCTGTATTCTATTTTATTCTGCCTTTCAGGATCCTCTTACATTTCATGTTTTTACTCTCACTTTTATATCTTCAACCTGTCCCTTCTTACTACTTTTCATAGACATTTAAATATTCTATAGTATCTCTAAATTTTTTTTAAAAATTCCCTTCAGCCTTCTACCCACCTTCCCAGAGCTGTATAGTATTTCATGTATAAATGCCCTACAACTTATTTGTCCATTCTACTGTTAGTTCTTTGCATTGTTTCCAGTTTTCTGCTATTACAGTGATTCTACAAAAATACCTGAGAATATTTCCTGGTGCATATACATAAAGTTTTCTATAGAAGAGGAATTACTGGGTCAGGGACACACACATCAACTATTCTACCATAATACCAAATTGTGATCCAAAATAGTTGGACCCTTCAAACTTCTACCGGCCAAGTATCAGGTTTCCCTTGGCTCCATGTCATTATAAGTCAATAGTCTCAAAGGTTTTTGCCAATTGGGATGTGTAATGCTGCCACATTTTGTCTGTAATTTTCATTTTCCTGATTACTAAGAAAGTTGGCTCACATTTAATGTTTACAGGCCATTCTTCTTACTTCTATAACGAGCTTTTGTAAATCTTCTGCTCACTTTTCTTTCGGGTTGTTTATCTTTTTTTGTGATGTTTTGCAGCTCTTTATATATTCTGCATATTAAGACTTAAATTTGTGATGAATGTTTTTCACTGTATACTTTCTGCCTTTTAATAAGGGCCTTATTTTTTAATGCAATTGTATTTATTAACTATTTCCTTGATGATTTGAGTATTTTGTTTCTTGTATAAAAAATCTTTGCTCTAGATCTTACAGATATCCTCCTAGATTGTCTTATAAAATTATTTTACATTTCCCTAGTCAAACCTGTAATTCATTATTGTGTACATAGCAACAGGCTTCCAAGATGGCCCCCAATAATTCCTCCCCACCTTGTTCATACCCTTGTGTGTTATCCTCCCTGCATTGAAAAAGGCTCACCTGTATAATAAATAAGATATGCAGAAATTTGGCCTCCACGCCCAGGTAATAAAAGTCATTGCAGTTTTACTTTGCTCTCTCGTACCACTAGCTATGGGAGAAGCCTGCTGCCATGTTGCAAGGTCCCTCAAGAAGCCCTGGGTAGGTGGGGGCTGAGCACTGCAGCCAAGAGCCTGGGGGGAGCTGGATGCCAACAGCCATTTGGGTAAGTCATCTGAGAAATGGATCCTCCCGTCTCAGTCATGCTGTGAGGAAATCGAAGCGCGTGACTAACATTTTGACTGCAACCTCATGAGAAACTGAGACAGAACCACCCGAAAAGCTGTTCCTGAATTTCTGACCTGCAGAAACTATGTGAAATAAATATTTTTATTGTATGGGTCCCTAAATTGTGGGAGTAATTTGTGGCACAGTAACAGATAATTAATATAGTATACACATAAAGCAGCATTTCAGTTTCAATATTTTTCACTTGCATAATCAACTATTCCAGCCTAATCTATTTAAAAGTCTTTTTTATCTAATTCTGGACTCCTTATTCTATTTCATTGGTCATTTTGTTTATCTTTGAGTTGATTTTTCATTAATTGCTATAGCTGTATAATATTTTTTACTTGGAAGCTAACTATGTTTACACTATACCACCAATACACACTATGTATTTTTTTATATTTGGTAAGGCATACTTCAAGACTTCAATATTCTTCAGTAAAGTCATATATTTTTAACCTTTAGGTCATACCTATACATATTATATTCAGAATATTCTGAAATAAAATATTCAGAATTATTTTATTTTCTACAAGAAAACCTATTGGATTTTTTAGTATTTTAACATATTGCATATTGTAGTCTATGGTTCCATGGTGAAATGGTGCATTTGTTTGGAGTTGTCTTTCAACGAGTTTTATAATTTCCTTTGCAAAGATGATATACACCTTTTATTAGCTTTATTCCTACGTATTTCATTTTTATTCACAGCACAGAGTACTGTAAAATGGAACTTTAAAGAAGATAACATTTAAAATAGGATAAAATATAACAAATTGCTCAAGCCAGAAACTGGCACATAGTAAGCACTCAATAAGTATCTTAAAGATTTATGAAGGAATGAATAAACTGATCAATGAGTAAATAAATAAATGGACAAACATCTGCCATTTATTTTTAAGTGATCAATATGCCTATCTATAACTTATTTATTTCAGATACCATTCTATTTAAGTGCTCAATATTTTCAAAGGGATTTTCCCACACAATGAACCCTGATATTTCCAGTTCTTACCTCAGTATGCCACTGATAGAGTAATAAAGAATCTAAAGGAACAGCTTCAAAGGGGTGTAAGATGGCATTTTATATCAAGGTCTCTTTTCCTTTCCCAGGACTCCCTTTTCTTCTTTATAACCTTTGGTATGTTTAATTGAACTCTCCTGCTAAGTATATTCAGTTCAATTTATCGTTCTTCTTTGGGTCCTTCACAAAACTTTTCGTGTGTAAGAATAATGCAGAATTATACTATAGTTTATTTTATTCTTTTCTTCTGTTTGTTATAAAAAAATTAGCCTATTAGTCAATGGAAAATATGACCTGCAAAAAGTTCCAAGACTTATATTAGGGTCCCATCATCACTACGGTCATCATTAGCCCCACTGCGTATAGAATTTCTTAATATTTCCAAATGTGCAACTCTAGGCCTGTCCTTCCCTTGAAAAAGTCTCGTAATTACCTTAGCAATTTAATACTGTCTGTTACAAAAGAACTGCATGTTGGAATTGAGCCAAAAGTATGTGTTCCTCTCAGTGGATAAACAAAATTTCCTGAGCACTAAGATGATTCAAGCAGATGTTTATCATGTAACTGCCAGGAGAAACACTGGGAATTGTTGGGAACCATCCCGCCTGGTTTCAGGGACTGTAGCCTCACCAACAGGCAAGAGGGCCCCAAGGCTGGCGCTGAGCAAGGAGGCCTTGGGAAAATAGGCCGCTGAGGAGACAAAACCTGCCCCCTGGCAGGGGCACAGCCCCTGCCTCCCTCACTTACCCTGCTTGGCCCTGGAGGATGGTTGGTTAGTTAATGACAGGTAAGACCCCTCAATGGCTGGGGCAACCTAAGAGAGGCACAGTCACATAGGAGCCATCAGGGTAGGACTTGGGGGACACAGAGAAGGGGCAAAAGGCCCTCACCCCTCAGCTTTGTCATGGCCGGAGTCCTCATTCTACCTGAAAGAAGTCTCCTTAATTTGTAGCTGCTCTGCCTGGCTGTCTGACGAGATCAGTGAAACAATACCAAAGGCAGGTACAGCCCTAAACTGTTCCTGGGGACATTTAGGCCCAGAAAAGGAATGCATTAAATCCTATGAAACTTACTTTGCTAAGAATGTCCTTGAGTTAATGAGTTCTGCTACTGGGGACCACTTTGTGTGGTATTGGGAATTGTAGCCCTGCACGAGTTAGACTTCTGGTCTGTAAGTCCCAACTGGAAAGTCAGGGGTGCTGGGAGGCACACGGACTGATACTAATACAGAGAATCCCCTGGGAAATCTGGCCATAAAAAATGCAACATAGTTACTGAAGCTTGCTCTGCTTCCCCACTTCCCTCATAAGGAAAAAACCAGAGGTTTTACTTCACAGCAAGAAGATAATTCCTGAGCCCGGAAAACTGCCTTAATGAGCATCTGGTGCCAACTTGTCTGACAGACCTTGCTTTAAGACAAATCTCTGTATTTCTTTGATTTATTATCTATAACCTTTTGATGTAGGTTGATAGGCTTCATATGCACGCTGTGTAGCCCTGCACATACCGTTCTCAATAAAAGCCATTTCTAAGGGCGGGCTCTGGGCATTCTCCACTGGAGGGAATCGCCAACTCCTTCTCCTGACAGACAAATTGTGTTTGGTACAGTTGCTTTCCCTATCCACGGCTATCTAAAGCAGCCCTGTGGGACAGAGCCCCTCCCTCAGAGAATCATAAAGATAAATTCAAATCTATTGTTTGGAAATTTCTCCACTATTGCCAAGCATCTGTTAAAGTAGGTGTTCAATTGTTTTGATGTTCTTTTAGAGATCTTTCTAAATTTCATCTAAAAAAAAAAAATTTCAAAATTGACAGTACAATTCCTTCAATTATGTCCGGGATGGATTTGGATGGAAATGAGGGGCTAGATATGGATGTTTATTTTGCATTTTAGTGGCTCATTCATGTATAAACATTCAGGGACCCCATGATCTAGCCACAGCTGACCTCTTGCCACCTCCTATCTACAAATCTCTTCCAACCGTGAAAGCCCGTGGTTTTTGCTTTGTTTGGTTTTGTTTTTCTTTTTTTATCATGTTAAGAACACTTAACATGATGTCTACCATTATTAGCTATAGGCACAATGTTGTACAGCAAATCTCTAGAGCTTAATCATATTGCATAACTGAAGCTTTATACCAGTAGAAAAGCAACCCCCCAATTCCCCTTCCCCCTAGCCCCTGGGCAACACTATTTTACCCTCTATGTCTCTATGTTTGACTATTTTGGATATCTCATAAAAGTGGAATCATGCAGTATGTGTCCTTCTGAAAGTCTATGTTTTAATTTATTAACTCTTTGAAGAATAACAGTAGTAAACCATAACATGTTAACACTTTTATGAATAATAACTATATTTTTAAAAAATTAGAAGAGTGGCATAGTTTTGCATATAATGACCAATCTTATCAAAATGTTTGAACTATTGGGATGCATCAAGTTAATGATGGTCAACACACCTTTTCCAAACTGAAACTTTTCCTTCAAGTCTCAGATTTTACCAATGGCAACAAATACTACCAGTTGTTTTCTTTGAAGTAGCAAATTCAATTTGTATTTGAGAAAATATTTGCCAAATATACAAGTCTGGATATGTAATTTTTCAGTGTTCTTTTAAAATGTTCTCTTCAGTGAAAAAAAGTGGCCACTTCAATTTGCAACACACTTGCACAAATGCTTTTCTTCAAGACAGCAAAAATAATTTTGTAAACAACAGAAGAGTTTTGTGTGCACATCCTATTTCTTCATAAGCCATGTTCTTAAGGTTGAGAGTTACTAACATTAATAATTGCTACAGCTTCATCAGAGATGTAGTTAAGTGAAACAGGCTTTTATATGCAAGTGTGTGGTTGTGGAGACTACAATGACTTAGTAGATTTCGGTGTCACTCTGTGGAGTTTTACTAAAGTGTCAGCAGTGTTATTCATTATTGCTTTAGCACCAGCAGCGCATGTGTCAATGCAGTACCAAAGGCAGATAACATCTATTTAGTTATCATTAAAGTAGTTTTGACTTCATGGAGTCCTGAAATGTTCTTAGGGTTCCCCTGGGGTCTCCTTAGGCTACACACTGAGAACTTGACACGGCCATTGCCTCAACCTGCTACCTGCTGTTCTCCAACTCAGTCTCCCCATAACACTAAATCAGATTCTGTCACGCTTCTGCACAAAGCTGCATGGACTCCTTGTCCCATGCAGAGCAACATGGAATGTCCTGATCCTCCTGATCTCAATTCCTACCACTTTCTCAACTGCTCGTCTTCCTCAAATCTAATGCTGCCTCGTTGTTCTTGAACACTTCTGCTTAGTGGGTCTTCTTACTCTCTTTTCTTTCTGCAAAGGGCATTTTTTTTTTCCTTCACAGGTTTTTCATGGTTCACGTTCTCTATTCTTTTGGGTTGGTGTTTAAATACCACCTTATGGAGAGGCCTCCACTCACCGCAATCTGCAGCTGCACTCCTTCTTCATTCTTTAAACCCTTAGACCACTTTACAGTTCTTTTTGACACTTATTTGTTTATTGTATGACTTCCCCACACTAGAATGCCAACTCCATGATTGGGAATCACCCTCATAAATCAATGTAAGGCTTTATTAGATGCAGGATTTATATGAAAGGCAGCTATGCAGTCCGCTAAATTATTAGGCAGACCACTCAACGTTCTAATCATCATGATTATGAAGATGGCCATAAAAAAATGTAACTTTATAAAAATCCATATAAAATGGAATGAACTAAATATTTTACTTAACTACATCAATACGCAAAAATCATTTTTATTTTATACCTAGCAATGATCAATCTCAAAATGAAATTAAAACAATTCCATTTATAATAGGATCAAAAAGAATAAAATGTTTAGGAATATGTTTAATAAAAGAAATGTAAGACTTGTATGTACCAAAAACTGCAAAACATAAGTGAGTGAAAGGACATCCCATATTCATAGTTAAGAATATTTAATACTGTTAACATGGCAGTGCTAATTCTCAAACTCATCTATAGATTTAATCCAATTCCTCTCAAAACCCCATCTGCCTTTTTTACAGAAATTGACAACCTGATTCTAAAATTTGTGCAGATATTCGAGGGATTCCAAAGAGCCAAAATACTCTTGAAAAAGAATAGTCTTTTCCAACAAAAGATACCAGGACATCTGTATGTCCATATACAAAAGAATGAAATTTAATGTCTTCCTCACAACATACACACAAAGAATGAAATGGATCATAAGCTTTCATTTATGAACTAAAACAACAGAACTCTTAGAAGAAAATATGGGAGTGAATCTTTATAACCTTGGCTCAGGCAAAATCTCCTTATATATCACACCACAAGCACAAATGACTAAATAAAAAGATGATGAATTGATCGTCACGAAAATTAAATGTTTTGTGTTTTAAAGGATACTATCAAGAAAGTAAAAAGACAAAAATATTTGCAAATCATGTATCTGACAAGAAACTACTTATAATATATAAACAACTATTTCAATTCAATATAACATGAATAACTCAATTAAAACTTTAAAAAGGATATAGAAAAACCTTCTAAAGAAAATAGACAAATCTCCAGTTAACACATTAAAAGATGCTCAAAATCATTAGCCATCAATGATAAACTGAAATCATGAGATATTACCTCCAACTGACTAGAATGGCTGAAATAAGACAACATAACAAATGTTAGTAAGAATGAAGAGGAACTAGAGTCCTCACACATTGCTGGTAGGAAAGTAAAATGGTGCCCACGCAAATGTTTACCAACTGAACATATAAGTCAAGCTCAAATATTTTTTCAGATTTGAAAAATGAGGAAAAATAAAACTATCTAAAATTTAATGAAATAACTTTTATAGCACACTAAGTCTTCTTGTCTAAGACCATACCGCTTGGGAAAACACTCTGGCAGTTCCTCAAAAGGTTCAACATAGAGTTACCAGCAATTTCACTCTTAAAACAAAAACCCCCAAAATGTAATCATACATCCATGCAAAAATGTGTACATTAATATTCACAACAGCATTGTTCATAATAGCTAGAGTAGAAACAACCCAAATGTCCATTAACAGATTAATGGTAAATAAATAGTGGCATATCCATAAATGAAATATTATTTGGCAATAAAAAGGAATTAAGTATCAGTACATATTGGGAAATGCCCCGCCTCGTTTCAAGGACTGTAGCCTTGCCCAAAGGCGAGAGGGCCCCAAGGCTGGAAATAATCAAGAGGCCTTGGGAAAACAGTCCACTGAGGAGATGAAACCTGTCCCCCTGGCAGGGGTGCAGCCGCTGCCCCCCTCACATCACCCTGCTTGGCCCTGTGATGGTCGATTAGTCAAAGATGGATAAGATCTCTGACAAGGAAGGACTACCTAGCCAGACATCAGCCAGTATGGGCAGCGGGACAAGAACTTGGGGGTACATGGAGGAAGGGCATAAAGGCCCACACTCCTCGGCTTGGCTTGGACGGGGCCAGAGTCCTCATTCTATCCGAAAGGAGTCTCCTTATCTCTTGGCAGCTCTGCCCCACCAGCCTGGCTCAGGCTTGAAACAATACTGAAGGCAGGCACAGCCCTAAACTGGATAGGGCAGTTCCCATGGACAACCAGGCCTAGAAGTAAATTCCTCTAAGAATGCTTTGTTCTTCCCTCAAAAGCTATAGTAACCGGCTCATACCAGGAAGGAGATTTACATTATTTATAGACCCTGACCTGAGGCAGATCTCCTGTGTCGGTCAAACTGTTATCTATGTTCTCTGTTTTCTGTAAACATAACCTTTTGACGTTGAATGATGAGCTTTTCTGTATACCCCTGTGCTTAAGGTTCTCAATAAAAGCCTTTGGACACAGGGCTGGGGGCCTTCTCCACTAAAGGAGAGAGCCACGTCTCCTCTCCTGGCAAACAGAAAATCGTGTCTGTGACGACTCGTGTTTATTCCCCCAATCCATGACATTCCTGGGATGGGCTCTGCGGGATTCAGAGCCACGCTCCCTCCTCAGCTGGCTCCAGGCAGTAACCCTCAGATCCAGGAGCTGGGAGCTCCACTGGGGCGCGTGGCTCACCGCGACAAGTACATAGCACAACACAGATGAACTTAAAAACATTACGCTAAGTGAAATATGCCAGTCGGACTACATATTATATCATCCCATTTGAATGAAATGTTCGGAATAGGTCTCTAAAGACAAATGTAGTCTTTATAGTATGTCAGTGCTTACCTATGGTAAGAGGTGGGGCTTGGAAGAAATGGAAAGTGACAGCTAATGAGTTTGTGGTTCTGTAGTTTCTTTTGGAGTTGTTATAGCAGCTCAAGTGGACTAAGATAACTGCATATCTCAGATATCTGGTTTTCAAACCGTAAGTGTATCCAGTGTGTATTCATACCAACTGTATTACTTTCCAAGATAACAAGGGGAGAAAGCTTTTTAGGAGAGGAATCAAGTGAGTCTCTTGGTTAACTCCCATGTTCTTTCCATAGTCTTTCTGATTAACTTTGAAAAAATACATTGTTTTTAAGTTATAGTCTTCATTACCCTACAAGACCTTTTTGGCATAATTTTTAAAATATATCCTCTTAAAGAACACCAACAGAGAGTAATGGAGATGTAACAGATGGGTAGGAACATGTATTCCTTTCTGACCTTTCTCTAAATACTATTTAACAATCAAATATTCTTTAATTGCAACATCAAAGTATTTAACTCACTATATTTGATTTTCACAATAAAGAAATTGTCCAGTCTAAATAGTATTAAATTGTATAGTAAATGACTTTTTATTGTGGTAAAATATACATAACATATATTTACTATTTTTAAGCATATAGCTCAGTGGAATTAAGTATGTTCCCATCATTGTGCAACGATCATAGCAAATTACTTTTATATAAATAATTTAATGGAAAATTCAAGCATATAATTAAAACTACAATGTACCTTCAATTATTAAATTAAAATTATAGTTCTAAAAAAAATTATCAAAGGCAAGATAAACTAGTACCCTATTGATAAATTCATATTTTATGAAGCTGTATTTAAAATTGATTTACAATTGTAATTTCCTTCTATAACTCAAAGATTTTCATCCATATTTCATAATTGAAAATAAATTCAAATTCATTGATGTATCATGACATAGATTACATATTAAGTTTATCAAATGTCAGGCTTGTTATTCTATTTTTATTTGAAAAACAAACTTTTCCATAAGGCATGGACAGATCTTTATATGATAACAGCAGCTGTGGCAGAGAATACATTTTCATCAAGGAAAAATGAAAGTGTTTTCCTTTAATTGGCCAGATTAGTAATTGTTCTTTGGAAGTATTAGACAAAGTTGTTACAGGATATTTGAACAAACACAGTTACAATCAATAACCTTCCTACCGTGTTTCTTCTTGTGGTACCAGCTGCTACTATTTCATCTCTCTTGACAAGACACCAACCTCTGAAGCTACACTTACTGTACCATATCGGACAGGTCAAAACATAGCCACCTACGTGAATAAGAGAGTTATCCAATTAAGCCAGAATTTCCTGTTTTTCTTCTCCTTTCACATGCTTCCATTTTTATGCCTGAGTCTTTTATCCATGCCCCCTTGGTCCTTAGGAGCTTGCTACCGATCACTTCCTTCCGTGCCTGTACCTTCAAATTTCATAGGTTCTTTCCATTCAGCGTTTTCATACTTTGAGAAGAAAAAAATCAAAAATCAAAATCCCTTTTCTTACCTCTCATATTCCCACCTAGTTAGTGCTTAAGATCTCCACTTGACTTCACAGCCAATTTTCTTTAAAGAGAAATTGACATTCCAGCTCTACTTTCTCACCACAATTCACGCCTTGATCTACTGGAATGTTACTTTTACTGAAATTGCTCATGCTGAGACAACTCAGGTCAATGGATATGTTTCTGTTTTCTTACATGACTTCTCTCTGCCTTTAATGGGCTTATGGACCCTTACTCTGGAAACAACCCTGCATGGCCCATGTAACACTGCTCCCCTCAGTTCCCCACATTCTTCACTCCTTTGCAGTTTCTCTTGTGGACTCTTCCTTCTCTGTCTTCTTAAGTGTTGATGTTTCCTGTGTATCCAACTCCTTACTAAATATCTATAACTAGACAGCACATCTCAAACTCAATTACAAAATTCAATTCTTCATTTTCTCCCCAGTCTTCCCCTCCTTCGATATGTTCTATCTCAGTGGAGGTCACCACTGTTGACCCACTTGTTCAAGACTTAGAACTGCTGGCAACTTCTCCTTTTCCCTCCCGTCCCACACAGCATCAATTACCAAGTCCTGCTAGTTCTCCCCCACCCCATGGAAGGCCAGTTTCCCTCACCACCCTGTGCTCATGTTCAGAGCTGGTTTACTGCAATAGCTTGTGTCACTCAATTCATATTCTCCACACTGCTCCAGATTCACTGTCTTAGTTTTAAATGCCATGTCACTCCTTTACCTAAAAATCCATCAGTGCCTCTACATAGCAGAATGAAGTTTAAACACGCCTAAAGACCCTAAAACCACCTGCTTCCCACTTTGATATCCTCCACTCATGTTGTTCCCCATAATCACTCTGCATTCTAGCCAAGGGAAATTCAGTAGATTTTCTCCAATGTACAATGTAGCTTTCCTTTCCTTGGAATACTCTTCTTACTTTCCCCTCATCCATTAAAAATAACCTGAGGGATCACTGTCCTCATGAAGTAGTCTTTGATCTTATCTCACCCCACATCCCCAAGCAAAAGCTTAGGCCTTAGGTGCCCCTCATTTGTTCACCAAAAGCTGCCTCTCTATACCTCTCCCTCAACCAGCTCATATTTAGGAAAATGGTATTCCTAGATTTACTTTTATTTCCTCTGCTGAATTAACAACTTTTGAGGAGAAGAAATGTGCTTCACTTGGCTCTAAGCCCTAGACTAAGTCCTAAAGCAAAGTACAGTGTTTGGTTTTAATAATGAGCAATAAAAGTTTGCTGAATTCATGCACACAGGAATATACCTAATCAACTAAATTTTTGACTTAAATGTATGGTCAACCATACTTTAACATAAGAATACAGAGTTTTTGTCCTGTCACTGAAATTGCTACTTCATAAATGGAAACCACTAAATGTTTGGGTTTCAGTTTGGTTCATTCTTAGACAAGAAGCCTTAGTGTGCTACAGAGGTTATTTCATTAAATTTTAGATAGTTTTATTTTTCCTCATTTTTGCAATCTGTCACATATGTAAATGCCAGTGAAAAAATATTTGAGCTTGACTTATATGTTCAGTTGGTAAACATTTGTGTGGGCATGAAAATAAAAATCTCTGGGCACCAGAATATCTTGGGCCAAATAGTGAAGCAAAGGGCCAAGAGTGTCCCAGAAAAGCTGATGACACATTTACAGTGAGAGAGGGTTCCCGTCAGCAGTGCCCAGGCAACAACTAACTGCTTTGGTTGGTTTGTTTGCTTATTTTTTCCTTGTCTTCAGTGCGAGACAGAGCCAAGTATAGAGTAAGACTGAGTATAAATTTTATTCTATATTTATATAGCAATTTACATTTAAAAGTACTTTCTTGTTAATTCTCTCTTTTGAAACATTGGTTGATGTCAATGATATTTAATCCTCCTGAATCTTCAATGGTTCTAAAAAGAAACAAAATTGTAGATTCATTCTACGATGTCTAACCATTAAAATCCTATTTTGTCTGAATATGTTTTTAAAAATACCTTCCTTATGTTTCCATTTTGTTTCAATGAGAAATGGTCTGTCTTTTGCTTTACAGTGTTTTTAAATGAGCTTTAACTGATTTGTTTTTTCATAAAATAAAGATAGGTATCATTAAGGGAGGTGTATAGCTCAGATTTGAAGTATTCCAACCACTTCTATGGATGCCCTTCAGCTAGAAGTTACTTATATGAATATAATAATGCCTTCAGGAAATAAATGACAGTTTTAAGCTAAAAAAATAGTCTGAAGACATTATTGTTCTTTGTTTATCACAAGACATTTTTTTCTAGCTCTGGGGTAAAATGTCATCACTTTATTTTGATACTCCTTATTCTTGTTATATTGTAATACTCTTATAAATATCATATATTCTTTAATGGAGAAAAAGCAGTAATTGTTCCTTCTAGGCTTTAGAAATAACTTTCTGTCCTGTGTTACCCTTAAACCTAAACCTTTGAAACTTACTGAACTTTTTCTTACATGCTATGTACTGACAATATCTTCATATTTAATTTCCAGAAGAACTATAGCAAGAACGCATACCTAATTGAATTTATGTTTTAAATTGTCTGTGTGGCTCACAAGTAAGTCACACATAGAGACTGTGTGACTGAGCATAAGATAGTCAGTCAGCAACTGGTTTTTGACTCCTTCTATGAGCCAGACACTGTTTTAAGCCTTGTCGTATAGCAGCGAACAAACAGTACTACCATTGACATGCTACTGTCATACAGAAGGACCAATATTGTCCTATAAGAAGCATCTTGATGCCCATCGTTCTGTTCAGAGTAACACCTGAAGCTTTGCATTTATTGTTTCTACCTCAGTATTTTTTTTACCTTAATTCCTTCATCCATTATTTTAAAATTCTTGATTTATGTGAACATTTGTATGTCACCTCAAATTATTATGGAATGAGGTATGACAAAAATAACTAAATACTATTCTATGTAGAAGTACACTTTCAGCATAGATATGATAAACAAGTCAGTCTTTCCTCCAAATGAGCAGGAAATGAGTTTGCTTTTGCCTCAGCACATTAGAGAATGCAAAGTACTCAAGTCAGAAATCAGAAAATCAGCACCAAGGAAGTGGGGATAGAAATCATTCCCAGAGTAATCAACAGTGAACAATTTGCAGAGCAAGTGTTTTTGAGAGTATATAATTATATTTTAAGGTAGATATTTAAAATGAACCTTGAGGAAACAATCAGTCAAATCCTGTCAGAAACTGTGGAAAATTCCACAGAACACATGATCCAACTTCTTTAATAAATAAATAGAAGGAAAGAAGGAAGGAAGAAGAAGGAAGGGAGAGAAGAAGGAAGGAGAGAGAGAGACAGAGAAAACTGCTACAGATTAGAGTTGTAAAACACATACTGACCAAATACAATATATGACCTTATTACAATCCAGACTCCAATAGAATAAGTGTAAAAAGACATTTATGACACCATCAGGAAATCTAAAATTATATTAGGCATTAGATAATATTAAGAAAATATTGTTAATTTGGGAAATGCGATCATGGGATTGTAGTTATATTTTAAAGGCCATATATTAGAGTTCCATATGAATATGTTCATAGATAAAATAATATAATATCAGATTTTGCTTTTAAAATAGTCCATATATACACATTTTTATGAATAAGCTTATCAGTTTAAAAGTAAGTAAAAAAATGTAAAGCAACACTTGAATCACAGTAAGTTTCTAACAGGTTTTAAATAAATATAAATTACGTTCTTGTCTCAATTGGGGTTCTTTCAAAAGTATCAACCGAGGGAAGCAATTGAAAAAAAAAATGTATCTGAGAATGCTATCCCAGGGAACCGCCTTGAGGGTCAGAGAGAGAAATGGGGAAGAAGATAAAGCCAATAGAGGAATGCATATTGAGATGGCGACCACTGTTGGATGACAGGGAGAGAGTCATGCACCAAAACCCGAAAACCTCATGAAATGCATGTCAGAATCATCCACTGGGGGGAAAAGGAGAAAAGCAGTGATCAATGATCTCCCTTCTCCACTGGTCAAAGGCTAAGCCGCAGGACATTAACACTTCTGAACTTCCTACTTATCCAGGAGTGAATTCTGAGAGTCCCGGGACATCTGATGACCAGGCATAATAGAAGCCCTCCAGCAGGGAGTGAAAGGTACCCAGCACTGGCCTAAGGCAATGTGCTGTCAGGTTGCCCCTGGATGAGAGCTGGCCTCCACAGCTAAGAGCGGGATAAGAGAATCAAAAGAGACATGCGAGTTGTTCTAATACAGACTATTCTCTGTGCCGACCACTATCTATCTCCCTTTTCCTTCCATTAAATCCTATCAGTAATAGAATCCCCTTCAATCTGCACAAAGGCTGAATCCAACAAGGTCAATGAAAGAAAGTGCAATGAATGCCTAATGCCACACCTGGTTCCAAGGCCATAGTATTATTTAGTCCCCAGTACCAGTTTAGAATTCTTTCACCTAGACCTGTACCTTAATTGGTATATTTGCTTCCCTGTTGGGGTGACCCAGACCTTCATCCCCAAGGGGGCTGTGCCCTGATTTTCTTGTGCTTGTCAGGCTGTGATTGTGCTAATTTTCCATTCACAATTTTAACTGGTCGTGGTAGCACCAAGAGATACCCAGTGAGCATCCTCTAAGCACCTTGTAGGTCCCAGATATGTATCACCCTGCCTTCGTTTCGTACCAGGAACTCTATCTAGCTCCTCAATGTAAAAATCAATAATAATAACTACTACCACTACAAAATGTCTTTCTTGCCTATTGTTAGATTTCAGGACTACCAGAGTGCAAACATAACAATGAACGGGTTACCACCAATAAGATATTCAGAATGTAGTATTTGATGTGGTAACAGAACAATGATGAAGGTCACAAACAGTCTAATTAGTATAGCATGCAACAGCAGGTGTCAAGTTATACTTTTGTAACTTTGACCTCAAGCCATCAATCACCTTAAAATGCAAAAAGAGGGGATAGGGCTATAAGGGAACTAAATGGTAATGGAAAAAAATACAATAAAAATGTTTTTTAAAATACAAAAAGAAAAAAAACAAGTAAAATCAGGTGAACATGTCTGAAAAAAAGGCTATATTAAATTAAATTTTCTTCCCATAAATCATTAAAAAAACAAATTCTTATGTATTTTCTATTTATATGATTTATAGTTTTTCTCATTCAATAAGGATTTAAAGGAGATATATTAGATTAATAATTTTTAGCAAGTGTAGACAGAAGCTTAAGAAAACTTATTTAACAGAAGAGTGGAATCTTATTTAGCTCATTGGTTATGACTATTTTAGATGGATTTGCTCATTCGATAATAATAAAAATGCCTCCAATTATTTT
This sequence comes from Pteronotus mesoamericanus, assembly GCF_021234165.1. Classification (NCBI taxonomy): domain Eukaryota; kingdom Metazoa; phylum Chordata; class Mammalia; order Chiroptera; family Mormoopidae; genus Pteronotus; species Pteronotus mesoamericanus. Next base: position 12,295,028 of record NW_026555310.1, read on the forward strand.
GTGCATCTGACGTGATAGGGTCTTACATTGGCCTTAGTCCACACAATAAAACTGCAAGGTAGGAAGCTAGAGGTTTAGGAAATAACTTATCTAAGTCAAACAGTTCCTTTTCCAATTCAGACATGTTGCCTTAAAACAATCATCTGTGGTAGTAAAAAAAATCATTCAATTTAAAGTTGTAAATATTATGGGAAATCTCTTTCGATTTTGGTTCTTTGGATTGTCACTTTGTGATTCCAAATTAAGAACAGAGGTGTAATGAAGAACAGAGAGGTGTTTTACAAACCGTTGCTTTCAGACAGCTGGCTTTTATACTACTCCATCATTGTCTATTGCATCGTAGGCAAAAGCAGAAGTCCATATATTATTTTTGTGGGTTGTAAATCAAGGTGCCCTGGTCTACTGTAGCCATAAAGCTATCATTTGACTTGTCTGAATAGTCAAGTTTTTCCTCCAGAGATTTTGACATGTGAGCAAAGGGACACAACATGGAAAACAGATGAAGTATACCTATTCCGGGACGCAGCATTCTTACAACATAATCAAGCAGTTCAGGCAGCTTAGCCTTTGAAATATGTTATTTTTGTGGGCAGCTCTTTAGTCTTCCTGTAGATTTTGTAAGGATATCATGGTCTCTTTCCAATAAACTTTTTTTTCTTGCATTAAGCAGAGGCAGCTCCTGTTGCTAGCAATCAAAGAACCCTAAATTATGCATAATTCAACTGAGAGTGACCTTTTCTTTCTATAAATACCTACTGCATTGAGAGTCCACACCACACAATTCAGCATCAATGTTCTCCAATACCACCAGGAATGTTGCCTCCCTAGTTTGAGTATAAACTACTCGGGCATTTCCATTATTATTCTTTGGGGTTTTCTCTGCAGTACAGGGCTATGTTCTGCATTGATGGATAGGCTTTAAAAACATCCTAAGATGGATACAGTGGGTCAGGGGTTGGCTTATGGGTAAACCAGGGGTTAAAAGTGAAGATCAGGGAATGCCAAAGCCTTCTTCTTATATCCTCCCTCAACTCATTCATGCCTATTGTAAATACACCATTCTCCACTGGACAGCTATTCACATAACAATAAGTACATAAAAATCAATCGCACTGGCCATGTCAGCTTGTGTTGATGCAAACCTACTCTCTCCTCCATGGAGAAGAGCTGGGATTACTGGATCCCCATGGAATAATGAATGAGTCACGAACACCTTATTTTTGCACAAATATATAAAAAAGTTGCTGGAGTAGTATTCTCATCTTTCATCAGCATTGATTCTTGAAAATATTATGGAAATTGTCAGGAACAACATACAATCTTTTGTTAGACAACGTCAATGTATTCCTGCAGCTCCCCCTTTATTGTTTATTTTTCCTCAGTTTCCGTTATCTGCAGTCAACTGCAGTCCAAAAATATTAAATTGGGAAGTCTAGAAATAAACAATACGTAAGTTTTAAATTGTGTACCCTTCTGAATGGCATGATGAAACCTCTTGATGTGCTTTGGGGATGTGAACCGTCCCTCGGTGAGTCCAGCATCTCCGCACCGCAGACACGCCCTGCCTGTTAGTCACACGGCAGCCATCCTGCGTATCAGGTAGACTGGTGCAGTATCACAGTGCTTGTGTTCAAGTGACCTTTATTTTACTTAAGAGTGGCCCCAACATGCAAGAGTAGAGACGCTGGTGATTCAGATATGCCAATGAGAAGCTGCAAAGGGCTTCCTTCAATGAGAAGCGAAAAGGTAAATAAAAGTTCTCCAACTAGGTAAGGAGAGAAAAAAAAAAATCATACGCTGAGGTTGCTGGAATAAAAGTTAAGGACTAATCTTCTATCCATGAAATTGTGAAGAAGGAAAAGGAATTCATGCTAGTTTTGCTATTGTACCTCAAACTATGAAAGTTAGGCTACTGTGCGTGGTAAGTGCTTAGTTAACATGGAAAAAGCATTACATTTACAGATGAAAGACATGAACAGAAAATGTGATCCAATTGATGGCAACACGTTGTGGCAGGAAGCATTGAGCTTGTATGAGGACTTTAGCAAGGGATTCCCTGAAACGAGTGACCCCAAGCCATTTACTGCAAGTAGAGGGTGGTTACACAGTTCAGGAATAGGTTTTGACTAAAAAAATACAAAAATTACTGGAGAGGCTGTGTCTGCTGATGAATCAGCTGCTGCCACATTTCTGGCAGAAATGAAAGACTTGATTAGGACCTGGTTTTATCAGAGTCCCAGGCATCCATTGGGGTCTTGCAATGCATACCTCGAGGAAGCAGGGACTACTGCATTTTGAGTATTTTGTCTTTGTAGAATGATCTATTTCCCTCAGCTCGCAGAGCATAGACAATTTATTTCACAAAAATCTCAACAGGAAACTATAATTATTTTGTATACTGAATTATTAAAGTGCTTGTTTTGCTGGTGAAGTCCTTCTGAGATACAAATTTATAGCATTTGTTTCAGGTAAGGCATGGCTGTTCTTACCTGAAAATTGAGAACACAAAAAGGAAGAAAAACCCTTTAGAAAAGTGTTTATATTTTTAGAAAATAGTAACTCTTCTGGCTGAATAGTGTAATTAATGTCTACTGTTTCCTCTTTGCTTTTATCCACACAAACGCATGCCTTTTGACAATTACAAAAGGCGACTCCATCTCAGAATGGTCTCGTTTACCTTGAGATGAATTAAACATTACCTCACCATGCCTACCTATCCCGCTTTTCTTCATTCCTATAACTTTCTTTGAAGCTTTTCTTAAAGACACGTTATCATGTAATGTATATTAGGGATAACTTAAGTTAAACTTATCTTTGAAATTCGTGCATGAAGAATATTTTCTTGCGCTCACTTTAGCGGCACATGCACTAAAATTGGAGCGATACAGAGAAGATCAGCGTGGCCCCTGCGCAAGGATGACGCGCCAATTCGTGACGCCTTCCCTATTTAAATAGATAAAACATTTTCTGAAACTAGCAATCGTCTGTGACATCATTTGATTTTGAAGATGATCATGAACTCTACAAAACTACATAAAATTTATTTGAGGAGTTAATCCAGGAAGTTTGTAAATGAATACAGAAAATAAAACAAGGATACAAGAAATAGCACAGCTAAGTCTTATCCGGAAGAAGTTAAAAAAATAAAAACTAGAGAAAAATTAAAAATATTGTAAATCCAAGATGACTGGAAGATTCCCCTTGGAGTAGGAAAATACAGGATACAAGATTGCTTTTATTTCTTTATGCGTCTGACCAGATTCCTTGATTCAACAGAAAATATAATTTATATAGCAATATTGTATTTACTATTTACTGGCTTTGGGAATTAATCTCCACAGGATAAGAAACATAATTTAGTTTCTGTCATAAAACTTAACTATCAATATAATAACACTAACACAACTCAAAAAACTAGGAGGTAGATGGGTGAAAGAGAAATTGGTAGGTTGGGTAGGTACACTAGATGCCTCATGCCTCTCAGATGGGAATTGATAGACACTGTCTAATGCTGTTGGTTAATCTAAAAATGACAAACAAAGGCAGATTAACCCTGAAATAATAAAGTTCAGCCTTCTAGAATCCTCACTGACAAGGGGCTTCTACAAGGAGAAAACTGGGAAGAATCCTAGCAATTTTATAGTGTAATTTTGCATTCTTTCTCTTAAAGACTTTTTTCTCCCCCAAATATGTAAGTTTTAAGCCTCACCTGACCTGGATCCATTCCTGGGCCACTCCTAGGGCCTTGGGAAAGATGTGACCTGGAGGACCCAGAAGCTCAACTTTTTTTAGCTGCAAGGTTAATCCAACCTTGATGGTAACCAGCAAAACAACTAAAAGAGGAAATGCTTGACACTCTTTGCTTCTGGGGGCTGGTCCTGGTAGAGCTGGGAGGCGTAGGGAGAAAGGAAGAGGGACATTTGTACTTTTCATTTCAGAGCCACTGGTGCCATTCTATGTAGTACCCTATGTATGTATTTTTTTAAAAGAACAACAATTAATTTATAATTTATTGATATTAGTCAACATGAACTTTCTTCTTCCATGTGTATTAAAGCTGTGTATTAAAGGTAAAGGGTAGGGCTGCAATGTGTGTATACATTGTATATATTTTTTCCCCAGCTTGGTAACAATCTTTATTTTCTCCTCATACACACTTTTTCTGGATTGGGTGCTGCCTTTCAAGTCAATAGGAATTTCACATATGGAAGCAGCAGTGCATAAGGTAAAAGAAAATATAAAACTTCTGGCATTAGGCTCTTGTCTTTAGGAAAAAAATGACTGCAAAAATCATTAATGATGGCCTCGTCCTATCAATACATACTGTTATTGATAGAACTCTTATAAATATGAGTATCTGCAATGAATGAATGCATAAATAAGTGGAATGACAAGTCGATGTTTCTCTCTCTAAAATCAATAAATTTAAAAAAAATTTAAAAATAGGAGTATTTTCTTCCTATAAAGAGTTTTCTCATGAATGAAATATTATTCTTTCCCAAGATACCTTAAAAAAATTCATTATTTTCATCAGAGAATTTCTGTAGCATCAGAGCAACAGGATTTTGTTTTTGTAAATAGCTAGCAATGTTATTTAGGGCAGATATATTTAGAGCTTGCAAGAGAGTAAGAAATATTGGTTTATGCAGGTATTCCAAAGTCTCACATGTTACCTTGCTAAAATGAAGGGCTGCTTTTCTCGGATAACTAGACCGTTCTTTACTTGCCATGAAGGAGGGCAGCAGCCAGCAGACACTAGCTCCATGGTAACGTGCAGATCAGCATATATGTCATCTCTCTGAACTTCTGCTCAGGCATTTATTCTCGGTAACAGGTTAGACATTCAGGGCAAAAGGTATGTTTAAACATGTTCAAACTAGAAAACATTGTTGGGTCATTCAGCTACTTAAACAAGAAAGGACGGCTTTAGCAAAAGAAGGGAAGGATGAAGGAAGATTATGTACAGATTTTCTCTCAGCCTAGAACTGAGAGTAGACTGGACGGTCCCAGCAGGTAACTGGGGACACAAAACTGGTTCCCTTTTGCTTGTCTCCTGCACAGCTTTGCAAAGAATGGCAGAGTAGAAAAAGAAGACCTAATTTACTTATTCACTGTAAATACCTGGTTTTTATTACTTTTTGGAGTTAAGGATGAATATTCCTCATTTCTCTGTGCGTGCATGTTTTAAGTAATTTACTTCCAAGTTTTCCTAAGAAAGCCTTCATGGACATTTATAATACCAAATGGACTATGAAAAGTATTGTGAAAGGCTAGGTCATTTTAAATGAAAAAAATATATATTTAAAAATAGAAGCATTACATTGTTAAACAGTACATAATTAATGATAACTTATAGAGAACTTACTGATAAAATGAAGGTAGGAGACTAAAGGATCTCCAACACCCACTCAATTCTACATTTCTTTGAATAACAAGAAAAGATTACATGAGGAAATTCAGAGAGAAAATACAGCATCAGATTTCTTTAGTATTCTAAACTACTCTTGAAAAATGCTTGCTATAATGGCATGGTAGGATACAGTTGGCATGAGAGCTAATTGCCAACTTAACAATGAAAACAATGTGAAAACAATGGTTTGTTTGCAAGACTGAGTGAAAAATATATGCCTTAGGGAAGTAGTGGAACAGGAGAAAATGTGAGAATATACAGGCAAAAATATGTATGGATGCAAAGTTTTTTAGAGGAATTATTTTAGAAGCAGGCATTTGAAAGCCTCAGAGGTGGTGACAGAATTAATAATAAAAATAAAAAATAAATCAGTTATTTTGAACTAGACAAAAATGAGTAATTATAATTATTACACAATGACAAAGTATTGGCAATAGCAGAGTGCCATGCAAGGATATTAAAGACTAAATAAAATTTTGGCATCATATTCTAGAATTCAAAAGGTAAGAGAAGAGAGTAAAACATCAAGAGGGATCGACAAAAAATTTATTAAAAGCTTATTAGTGGAGGATGCTTATTCTACAAGACTTCATGGATCTCCTCCTTGCTATTTCTCCAAATTCAACTTATTCCCTCTCACATTTCTGGGGCCACGCGTTGTGTTCTGGTCACATGATCTTCCTTTAGTTATTTGAACATGAAAACCTCTATCCAGCTGCAGGTCCCCTGATGATACCGTTTCTTTTGCTATGAATCATCTTCCTTCTACTCTGCTTGACTAGCTCTTCCTTGTATTTTAGTCTTAGTTAAAATATTATTTTGGACCTGTGTGACCCCTATTTTAAAAAACCCTAAGCCTCCCAGCGCTACCCCATGGCTACTGACTGCCATTATTTTGTATCTCAGCTATTCCTCTGTTTGTTTTCTGTAGAACACGTATCAAAACTTGCAATTACTTTATCTTTTAAGTTTAGAAATAAATTCCACAACTGGAAATTAGGCTCTATGAGGGAAGAGACTGTGTGCTTTTCACTGCCAGGAGCCCAAGTATGGTCCTTAGCATACGGTAGGCACAAAATAAAAAATAGTTAAATTAATGTGTCAATTGATTCATGAATAAATAAACAGAACATGTAAATAATATGAGGTAAAATATGTAATACATAAGCAAACATCTGTTCAAAGGTTGCCCTTTGCAAACATAGTATGTTTTCCCAAACTTTCTGCGAATTTCTGGCTTAGCTCAGATCATAAGCCCACAGTTTAGCTGCCATTGATCATGGAGAACAATTATCTGGATTTTTTGGTTACTGCAAGTAGAGGCCCCTAACAAAACTGAGCAGAGTAGCAGATTTTCTAAACGTCAGGGGGGTAGTCAGTTACTGAGCATCTAAGAGCCCCCTAAGAAGTGTTCATAAGAGCCAAGGGTCTTCGTACAGCAATTAATTGTGTGTAAGGGCTGGGAAACAGCTGTACTTAAGAAAAACAAGTGAGTTCATTCAACAGCTATTACCAAGATCCCATTAAGTAGTTATTGAAAATGTGTTTTGTGCCAAACTTGCTACCAAGTCCATAGAAGACAAAGAAAAGTAAGAAGAAATTTCTGCTCTCCTGAAACTCAGAGTCTAAGAAAAAAAAAAACACACGTGTGTGTGTATGTATGTGTGTGCATATATATATGCACACAGTTTTCTGCAATTCTGAGAATTATGTTTTTGAAAAGTCTGTAACAAGGTAATTTATAAGCTAAAAAATGTAAGAATTTAAGAAACAATAGGAATGTGGGATGAATTTCAGAACAAAAAGAGGAAGGTCTTATTAAGTGTGAGAAGATTTTTATACCCTTAAGAATAGATTTTCAGTGCAAAATATATCATCCAATGATTTCTTTTGATATTAAAATTTGAAATTCATGCCTTGGCTATTCAATTAGTCAATATTGTTCTTTAAAGTTTTAAGTTGAACATACAAACCTATTCTGCTTTAAAGTCAAATAAATTTAGCAGTTTCTGAATAATGTTTGCTAGGTCCCATTTAATATTTTAAACTATAAATATAAAATATTCAATTCCTTCCTTATATTCTTTGATTGTATGGCAAACAAAATCCTCTCAGGTCTAAAATGTATTTTTTTTAAAGTAATATTAAATTAAACTTTTAAATAATTTTATTCTTGAGTTCTCTTAAATGTTTTAATATATGCACTTAATGAGGGTTTACTTTAAAATCAGAAGCATAAATAATCACTAAACCAATTTTAAATATAATTAAGTGCTTGACATATGTTGCTCTAAAAAATCTATATTTTTTCAATACAAGGACATTCCAAGTATGTTCAAATTCCCTTACGCTGAAATATTAACAGCATGGATGGGGCTGGGGACTATTATGCTAAGTGAAATAAGCTAGGCTTTGAAAGACAAGTTATATGATCTAACTTGTAAGAGGAGTCTAATGAACAAAATAAACTAATGAACAAAACAGAACCAGAGCCATGGAAACACGGAACACACTGACAGTGGCCAGAGGGGAGGGGGCGGGGCAAGATGGTGAAAAGAAGAGGAAGGGACTAGTCAAAGAACATGTGTGAATGACCCAGGGACAGGGACAGTGGTGTGGGGACTGACTGGGGGAGCGGGGCTTGGGCTGGGCAGAGGAGGGCAATGGGGGAGGGGGTGGAAATTGGGACAACTGTAATAGAATGAACAAGGGTAAAAAACTAGTGATTCTGATTATCTTCAACATTTCTGTACTTAATCTTAAACCTTCCAATAGTTGAGAGATGGTTATTTGGTAAGAAAATAATAATGTCATCCCAATCAAGTTTTAGCATGATTTCATCATTGGTTAGCTTCACAACCAGAACTCTGGGCTCTGCTGCTGCTTGGATTCTCAGGGACTGATAGTTCAGATTCAGCATTTCAGCCATGTGCCACGGAAGGACTGGGACACATTCAAGAAATATGTCCTTGGGCGATGTTGTCATTATGAGAACTTCATAGAGTGCTTACACAAACCTAGATGGCATAGTCTAATACACTCCTAGGCTTTTATGGTATAACCTATTGTCGCTAGGCCACAGGTATGTATAGCACGTTCCTGTACAAAAACAAGAGGTTAAATCAAGCACAAGGGAAAATGATGCAATTAAAACTTTTATGTTATTTTCTGTATCATTTAACTGTACACCCTAGATGTATAAGGCTGCTGCACCATATCATGGGCATCGTGTTTTACAGTAAACTCTTTTTATTTATAAGTAGAAAGAGTACACTCTAAAATAATGATAAAATTATGGTGCAGTAAATATATAAACCAGTAACAGTTGTTCATTATGAAGTATTATGTACTGCACATAATTGTATGTGCTGTATTTTTTAGTAGGTTTGTTTCCTCCAGCATCCCCACAAACACTCATGTAAGGAGTTGCCCTGTGATGTTGCAATGGCTACAAGTGTCACCAGGTGATAGGAATTTTTAAGCTCCATTATAATCTTATGGAACACAATCCCATATGCAGTTTATCATTGATATGGAAGTCTTTTTACAGTGAGTGACTACTTGTACTCCTATAGCAATGCAATTTACAGCTTATAGAAATAACATATCTGGGGTCAACTTATAGGTAAGGTATCTGAATCTTCTGCTTACTCATAGAAATCTTATATCCTGGTTGCTTATATCACATGATTGTGTTTCATAGTTTGTAAGCATTTAAGATATGCACATTACTTTCTGGCTACTTCTGATCTCAAAGGAATCCAGCTGATAAAGCACGTATATCCCATCTCTTAGGACACACAACTCTTAAGAATATTATAATAATAAACTATTCAATTTTTAGTTATTAATGGCTTAGTATGACTATCAGATACAACTTCTGAATCAGTCAGGACTTGAGTTACACTGCTTGATCCAACAATCAGTATTTTTTAAAATAATATTTTAATTTTTATCATATATAAAGAATATTTTTTGTATATGGATAACCAAATGTTTCAACATCATTTATTGAAAAGATGGTCCTTTCTCTATTCAGTTGCATATTAGTGTGTTGAAAACCAGTTGTGCATATAGATGTAGGTCTATTTCTGGACTCTATGCTAATACACTGCTCTATTGTCTGTCTCTTACCATTGCCATATTATCTTGATTGCTCTAGCTTTATAATAAGGCTTGAAATCAGATATTTGATATTCTTTGCATTTCCATATAAACTTAAAATCAGTTTTCAGTATCTTTACAAAAACCTACTAAAATTTTTAATGGGATTGTATTTAATCTATTGATCAACTTGGGGAGAATTAACATCTTAATGATATTGAACCTTTAAAACCATGAAAGTATAATAATAATATATCTCTATTTGTTTAGGTTTTCTTTAATTTTTTCCAGCAAACATAGGACTTTTTACATCTTTTATAAGATTCTTTTTGAAGTATTTAATATTTTTAAGCAATTGTTAATTGTTATTTTATTATAATTGGATATTGTGGCTAGTATATAAAAATATAATAGATTTTTCGTAGTGATAGTATATTTTATAACCTTGCTAAATTTGTTAATTAATTCTAGTAACACTGTTGTAGAGTCCACTGGATTTTTTAGGGACTAACATAACCTGTGAAGAAAGACAGTTTCCTGTCTAGATTAATTTTGGTTTTTATTATTTTATTTCTTTGTTTTGCCTTACTGTTTATCCAGTACTAAGTTGAACAGAACTGATGAGCATTAATGTTCTTACTTTGTCTCTTATTTTAAGAATAAAGCCTTCAGTCTTTTATCACTATGATGTTAGTAGTAGGTGTCCTTTGTTAAGTTGAGAAAATCTCCTTTGATTCTTACCTTGCTGAAGGTTTTCTCTCCATTATCGTGAATAGATGAGTATTTTTAAAAAAAACTTTCTGCATGTGTTCAGATGATTATATGGCTCCTTAAAAACAAATTTTTAGTATAGTGAATTGTATTGCTAGATTTTTTTAATGTGAAACTGACCTTGCATTCCTAGGACTAATTCCACTTAGTCATGACATATTATCATTTTAGTATATTGTTGGATTTGATATGCTAAAAATTTTGTTCAGAAATTTTGCATCTATGTACATGAGGATTTTGTAGTTTTCTTGTAATGCCTTTCATTTCCTAACTAGGATAATGGATAATGCCGAACTATTCTCTCCTCTTCAACTTCTAAAAGAGTTAGTGTAGAATTACATTTCTTCCATATTGGTTTTATAGACTTCATCAGTAAAACCAATTCCTGTGGGCTTGGGATTTTCCTCATGGGAAGGTTCTTAACTATAAATAATTTCTTAATAAATATAAGACTATTCAGATTATCTATTTCTTTTTGAGTGATCTTTGGTAATTTGTCTGTTTCAAGGAATATGTTGATTTCATCAATTTTGGGCATAAAATGTTTATAGTATCCCTTCATTATTCTCTTAATAGGTATGTAGCCTCTCTCATTCTTGTTACTGGTAATTTGTGTTTCCTGTCTTTTATTCTTGATTGCTCCAGTGAAAGGATTATCAATTTTATTCATTTTTTTAAAGAACCAACTTTTAGTATTATTGATTTTTCTCTACTGTGTCTATGTTTTCCATATTACTGATTTCCACTCTGAACTTTATTATTTCATTTATTCAGTTTAAAGTTTTATTTGCGCTTCCTTTTTTTGTATCTAAAGGTTAAAGCTGAGGCATTTACTGCTACGAATTTCTCCAAAAAGTTGCTTCAGTGTGATCTCACTAATTTTGATCTGTAGTGTTTGTGTTTTCATTCAGTTAGAAATACAAATATTTCCTAATTAATTAATTCACTTCCTATTACTACTTTAGCCAATGGTTTATTTAGAAGTGAGCTATTTGGTGTCAAAATATTAAATTGAAATCTAGTATTGATCCCATTTAATCCCATGTGGCCCACGAACAAACTTTGAATTCTTGAACCATTATAAATTTATTAACACTAATTTTACAGTACAAGGTATAGTCTAAATTGTGTAAATTTCTATGTGTACTTGAAAAAGATGTGTATTCTGCTTTTGTTAAGTGGAGTATTCTTTTTGCTGAGATTAATGTGGGCGATAGTGTTATTCAAACCTTTTATATTTTATGATGTATTATTTTCTACTTATTGGTTCTATAATTATTTTTTTCTTTCAAATTATATTTTATTGATTATGCTGTTATCGTTGTCCAATTGTTTTCCCCGTCTGTTCCCATACCCAGTATTCCCCGCTCCCTCAGGCAATCCCCACCCCTTTGATCATGTCGATGTGTTATGCATATAAGTTCTTTGGTTACTCCTTTTCCTGTACTATACACTTTGTTTTTTTAGATTCATTTATTGATAAGGATGTGTTTATTGCTCTTTTATTGTTCATAGTTTTAATCTTCTTTTTCTTAAATGAGTTCCTTTAACATTTCATATAATAATGGTTTGGTGATCATGAACTCCTTTAGTTTTTTCTTGTCTGAGAAGGTGTCTATCTGCCCTTAGATTCTAAATGATAGTTTTGCAGGGTAGAGCAACCTTGGCTGTAGTTCCCTGCTTTTTATCACTTTGAATATTTCTTGCCAATCCCTTCTAGCCTGCAAAGTTTCTTTTGAGAAGTCAGCTGACAGTCTTATGGAAACTCCCCTGTACATAACTAACTAATTTCTCTTGCTGCTTTTAAGATTTTCTCTTTATCTTTAACCTTTAGCATTTTAATTTTGATGTGTCTTGGTGTGGGCCTGTTTGTATCAATCTTATTTGGGACTCTCTGTTTTTCCTGGACTTGCATATCTATTTCCTTGACTGAATTAGGGAAGTTTTCTTTCATTATTTTTTCAAATAGATTTCCAATTTCTTGATCCTTCAACTCTCCTTCTGGCACTCCTCTGATGTAAATGTCGGAATGCTTAAAGTTGTGCCAGAGGCTGCTTATACTATCCTTGGTTTTTGTGGGATTCTTGTTTCTTCTTGTTGTTCTGATTGGTTGTTTTTTTGTTTGTTTTTTATGCTCCATATCATTGTTTTGCTCCTTGGCTTCATCCATTCTACTGTTGATTTCCTGTAAATTGTTCTTTATTTCCATTAGTATATCCTTCATTTCTGTCTGGGTCTTTTTTTATGCTGTGGAGGTGCTCACTAAGTTCTTTGAGTATCCTTATAACCAGTGTTTTGAATTCTGCATCTGATAGATTGCTTATCTCCATTTTGTTTAGGTTTTTTCCTGGAGTTTTGATCTGTTCTTTCATTTGGGCCATGTTTCTTTGTCTCCTCATTTTGGCAGCCTTCCTGTTTGTTTCTGTGTATTAAATAGAGCTGCTAAGATGCACTGTCTTGGTAGTGTGGCCTAATGTAGTAGGTGTCCTTTAAGGTCCAGTGGCACAGCCTCCCTTATCACCCAAGCTGCATACTCAAGGTGTGCCCTCCATGTGGGCTAAGTATACTCTCCTTTTGTAGTTGAGCCTTGATTGCTGTTGGCAGGTCAATGGGAGGGATTTACCCGGGCCAGTCCACTTCAAGGACTGGAAGTGACCTCTAACCCCCAACCTCCACTGTCCATGGACGATCAGTTCTGCAGTGGCAGCGTGGTGGTGTTCCAACATGGTCTGTAACTGTCCACTGGGTACTCAGGCTCTGGGGTTTCCCAAGTAGTGCAAGCCAGGGTCAGCCATCACCTATGTTCCACCCAGAGCCACTAAGCATGAACTGCAAATCAATGTGCAGGTGACTACTACTAGGCTGGGCTTGGAGGTTCCCAGGTGAAGCCAAACTGATCCAAAGCTGGCTCCTACTAGGGCTGGGCCTGGTGCCGCCTAGCCAGAGGTATGGGGGCTGGGGGCGACTGAGGCTGGCTGTTGCTTGTTTGAGAGGATTTAGGAAAATGTGAAGCCTGAGCTGAGACCTGGCATTCATATAGAAAAGCCACTGTTAACAGCTCGGGTGGGTGGTAAATTGGGTGGGGCAGAGCCTCAGAGATTCACCAGGGTGGAGCAAACTGTGTGAGCCAGGTTAATGGAGTCTCAGATATGCCCCCGCCCCTGCTGGCTCTGTGGCTCTGTTGGGCGAGGTCTCAGAAAAGGAACAATGGCATCTTCCCCTTTTCTGTCTGGGAGAAATATGCTCCCCAGCTCTCACCCTGATGCCATCTCCAAATGTCACTGGTGCCTTTTCAAGCTGCTCTCCAGTGCTGGAGTTCAAATGGAGAGAGTCTGAATAAGTCTGTGCAGGCGCTTTAAGAAGCACTGATTGGGAATCCAGTAGTTCCTTTCAGTGACTCAAACCTCACTGGTTTTTACAGTCAGGAGTTATAGGGGCTTATCTACCTGGCACAGGGAACCCTGAGCTGGGGACCCTACTGTGGGCCTGGGATCCCTCACTCCAGAGATATCCCTCCTGAGAACAGTTTGGACAACATTGACGTAACCTGGCAGCCAAGGAGAGTGGACTGGAATGCATATGCATGAACAATGACAACTTCACTGTACTAGTCAGTAGGGGCAGTAGATACCATTGAATGAGCATGTGTGCTGTGTGGCCGTTGCATTCAAAATCATTGAGCGATTAAGAGCAACAAATCTGCATCATATTTTGCGTTACACTTGAGCATTCCTCTGTGGAAAATATTCAGATGATTCAGAAGTCCACAGATATGGCCAGCTGGTGATTGGCAGCTTCATCACGACAATGAACCTGCTCATGCATCATGTCTCATGCAGAGTTTTTTGGCAAAACATCAAATCACCCAGGTGACAAAGCCCCCCCTACAGCCCAGATTTGGCAGCCTGTGACTTCGGGCTTTTCTCAAAATTAAAATCAGCTTTGAAAGGGAAGAAATTTCAGATGGTTGATGAGATTCAGGAAAATATGATAGGGTAGCTGATGGCAATTAGGAAAACTGTGTGAGGTCCCAAGGTGCCAACTTCGAAGGGGACTGAGGCGTCATTGTCTTGTGTACAATGTTTCTTGTATTTTGTACCTTCTTCAATAAATGTCTCTATTTCCCATATAACATGGACAAATATTTTCTAGACGCAACGTGTGTGTGTGTGTGTGTGCACATGCACTTGTGTGTGTAAGTGGCATTTGTTTCTCCCATTCAAAGGTATAACATAAATAAAACAAAATTGTCACAATAAACTCTTCTCCCTCATTGATATCAAAATGTTGATGAAATGTTGACCATCAAAACTAAACAATTTTATTTTGCTCAGGTTTTACAATCTATTTAATTTTTACATTTATCTGGCTCATTAGTGATTACTGTCTGTTTTGTCATTAATTTGGAGAACATTAAGTTACAAGTGGCAAGGCATAACATATACATATTTGCAGAATTTTGCAAGGGCCAGAAATCACACTTGGAGGCTGTGCTTTCCACCACATCCTAATAACTCTACTGTCCACTGCCATGAAGACCCTTCTGCTGCTACTGGGCGAAAACACCACCATTCTTGTTGCCAAGTTTAAACCTAGTCTGTCACATACTTGCCGCTACCTCTGAGGAATGCTGGGGAAGTGAGCCGCTGGTTTCTCTTTTGGCAAAGTGAGACACTTACCTAAAAGGCAATTCCCCAAACAGAGAAAGAGTGTCCAAAAGTACAAGGTCACGAAGTATGAAAAATGTCTACTACAAGCTGGGAGATTTAAAAAAATACAGTTGATACTAGAATATAATTTTAAAAGAATGCAAGTTTTTAAAAATAAAAGACAAATTTTGCTATTTTGTACCTCAACCATAACAGAAACCCAAAGAATTATTTTTTAATATCAACAATGACTTTAAAATTATGAGTATTTTATACAATTGACTGCGTTCCCCCCTATAATTCACACTGTGACTCTCTCATCCTCTAGGCTTATAATTGCCAGCTGAATCTGCACTTAGCCTGCAGGTCTCTGAGTCACAGCTGTGATTACCTCAGGCTCCTGCATGGAAATTTCATGGCAATTTTACAAAACAAAGATCATACCAAAGAAATTAACTTTGCTTTTCTTGTAAATGCACTATTACGTTCTTATTTTCTTACCAAATCACTCCCTGATGAATATCTGTTACCATTAGCCAGGGGCAATGATGAATTTACTGAATTTTTCTCTACTCGTTCAAATGTCCCATAACAATTCAGAGAAAATAATGAAAATATATCAGCTTTCAAGCTCAGAAACACAATGTTTTTTTGCATTGCATTCTAAGGAATGATTTTTCACATTTGGAAGTCTTCTTGTTTTTGTTTTTCTTTTTTTTCACTGTCAGGAAAGGCTGCTAAAATGGTGTATCTTTTCCTTGTTTTCCATAGAGTTTGGAGTAAGTTTCCAAGATGACAGATTATTGATTAATATGTATATTGACTTAGGTTTCAGCTTTTAAATAGTCAATATTCTCTTTTACAGATTTTCAAAGTATATATTTTTATTCCGTTTGGGGTTTATGCAATTATTTTTAATTTGACATTTTTTCTTCAGAATAATATGCAGAACCACAAAGTGATAAGCAGGGTAATCAGATGTCTGGTTAGTAGCTGGGTACAATGTTTATTAATTTGGAGGTAGTAAACAGAAGTTGTGCTTTGCCACTTGTAACCTAAGGCTCCCCAAACAAATGACAAAACAGACAGTGACCCATAACAGGCCAGATAAACACAAAAACTAAGCAGATTGTAAAATCCAAGCAAAACAAAATTATTTATTCTTTTGTTTAGACAGTTGACATTTTATCAACAATTTTGGTACCAATGAAGAATAAAAATAATTCTGTTCTAATCATTTTGTTATTTTTTTATGTTGTAGCTATGAACAGGAGAAAAAATATTTTATTTTTAAAAATTCAAGTTTCAATAAATTGATATCGTCTCTCTCCTCCTCTGAACTCAATCCGAATTTTGTCACCTCTAATAATTTGGTACATGACGATTTCTATGATCAGCTGTTTTATATATTAACATGCAGTGTTTTCCCACTGGGAATGAGAACAATTGAGGACATTGCAAAGTTAAGTGCTTTTTATGAAGTAAATGCTTAAGAAATAGTATATTTATTTCGCTAAAATCTATAGCCTATGTTGTGTATTTCTAACAAAAACAAACAAACAAAAAAAACCCAACATGTTTTGTTTGATCAGTTAATACCTGGCACTGCCTGAGCTATATGCAGGGTTGGAGTTGAGTCATATGTTACACAAACACTTGTATCATCTCAGCCATTATTTCATCATATTATGTAGAGATGTGGAAAATGACTTACCTACCCAAGTCAAACAGATTCCACACTGATAGCATTCATTCAGTCAATATTTTTTGAGCCCTGATTTGTTTCAGAAATGTATTAGAGACTTGAGGGTGAACAGAGCAAATACAGGTCCTGCTCTCATTTACTAAGAATACTCTTCTTTAATTGTGGGCTGACTTGTAGATAAAACTTCTCTTACTGCACCTATGAAAGCACATTTTTCTAAGAGTCCCCAGTTTAAGAAAAATCACAGAAAGAAAGTAGTGAGTGCTCCTATCTCCACCATAAAGACTCTGTGTCCCACACTTACTGACTGTTCACATGAAAATTGGATGTGAAACCAAGTTCAAACATCACTCAAGTGTCTTTTAGAGTATCTGAGATATATAAAAGTATTCCATGTTATATACTGTAAAAATTATGAGAGAGAATCTGAAAAGAAATTACAATTATGTTCTTGTGGAAACATTGCGATTGGCTACTCCTGCTGAAATATTTTTCGTTAAATAGTCTTATTTTGCGTCGCAAGTACTACTGGCTATTTGTCAATGTCACATAACTTATGTGGACAATGAGTTACACAAGTTGTATTGTCAAATTAAAAGTTCTGGTTCTCCTGAGTTATGGAGACAGGAATTTATTAATTTCTTAATTTATCTAAATAACTGCATTAGCTAACTCTAAAATATAAGTAAATTGTTTCAGCTGGATATTTTGCTTAGTTTTAACATGATAAATTCACTTAATTTTGAAAAGCTGAGTCATAATATTACCATGCTTACAACTTCAGACAAATTCACTTTCACAATTGAGTTTACAATTTGTATTCAAAATGCAAAATAAATCCTACTGATTTGTTTAAAACAAAGTGATTAGTGAGGAGTTTATTGTGTTACAAAATCAATTTGAAAAGTATTTTCCAATACGAGCCAAAAGACTGAAACTGGCCCTGGCCAAAAGGTTGTGGGTTCAATTCCTGGTCAGGGCACATGCCTAGGCTGTGAGTTCCTTCCTGGTCAGAGCACATATGGGAGGCAATGGATCAATGGTTCTCTCTCACATCAGTATTTCTCTCTTTCTCTCTCTCTCTCCCCCCGCCCCCTCCCTTTCTCTCTCTCTCTCTCTCTCTCTCTCAAAGCAATGGACAAAAATGTCCTCTAGCGAGGATAAAAAAATAAAATAAAAAGATTGAAAATGGCTGAAGAATCAGCATCACACCAAATTAATTTTCAATTTGAGAAGGTCAGTTATTATTAGTTTCATTAATGATTCAACTTTGAAACAAATTCTTCCCACTGTTCTCATTTCAGATTCCTGGATCTTAATTAAAGGATTTCTTGAAATTGTAAGCCAAGTTTTTTTTTAAAAAATGTTATCATTTGCAGCTACTCATCTGGGTCAATAAAGAATATTTTGACATTCTGAAATCAGAGTTGAACTCCACTATAATTTTTATCTCTAGCAAAAATTTGATGCACTATGGTTTGCATTATTAGATATTTTAACACATGATCATGTGGTCTTTTGTTACCTAGAATATGTTACATTCAAGCACAGGGACTAGGTACAATGCTTTTCACCATAAATTGTAAAATTATGATACCTGGAAGCGCTGAAGCCTTCTTACCCCTTTGAAGGAAGCCAGCAGAGGGCAAAACTGACACACTAAGAAGAACAGAATGGAGGAAAGGATAGAATCTGGATGTTTGACACCACTTTTCAAAGACCAATCATACCATTCCTGATGCCCACCTCTGGACATTCAGATTTATGCAATAATACATTTCTGTAGCATATAAGACTACAGAGTGTGGGGCTTCTGTTACTCAGAATTGAAACCATCTAAATACCTACATGGTATTATTATTCCCCTTTTACAGAATAGAGAACTGATGCTTAGAGAAAATAAGTAAGTTGCTCAAAGTCACATAGTCAAGTACAAGGAGTTGCAGAGTGAGGATATGAACTTGAGTCTTTCTGCCTACAATGCCTGGATTCACTCCCAGCCCCCTCCAACTCTTTATCCATTTAACAGAACTCTTTACCCATTCTTCTTATTAATTCCATGTTCTTCATTCCTGCTATTCTTTTTTGCTTGTCTTTTTCTCACAGGAAGTGGTGTTCCTCTTCCTACCTATGGCTAGGTTAGCCTCTCCTCTAAGGAGCTGGCTATTTATCTTCCCCGCCTTCTTTGGGGCTTTGCTCTATCAATTATGAAGGCCTTTAAACCATCAATGTCTTCTTTCCCCTTCAGCATCTACATAAATTCAAGTCATGCCGGACACCTTCATCTTTTCTCTTGATCCTGATAACTCTTTAAGCTATTTTCTCCTTTATTACATTTACCAAGAGGCCTCTAGAAAATGCAGTGTATGTATGCTGTTTACACAAATTTCCTCTTAATTGAATTTGCTCTCTTAAAATTCTCTGAGGAAGAAGAGGCATTGCAACTCTCCCTACCCAAAGGTGGAGGGGATGATTTTGTGTGTGTGTGTGTGTTACAGGCTCTGTTCCTTGTTGGGTTATGGTTATTAGCAGGCAGGGTCAACGTGTGCTAAAACGTCATCCATGTCTCATGCTTTCTTACGCTTCCTTCTCCCCATGCGGCCACTAAGAAGACCTATACAGCGCATTGTCCAGTCCTGCCTCCTCCACCCCCCCTTCCTCTTCAGAGTAAGTCAAAGAAAGGCAAGATTTGGGAAGAACTATTGAGCATATAATAACATGATATTATACCTCATAACTAAGCCATGGAACACGAACTTTATCTTTGTCCCTATTGACAATATAATATGTTTATTCTGATGTTGCTATTGTGTCTTATAGGTACAGAAAATGAGAAATGATCCATAAGGCAGGATTCTGGCATTACTGGGTTTCTGAACATAATACCATCAAAGCGACATTTTGATTCTCAGCAGCACTATTGATTTTTTTTCCCTCTTTTCTCCAAGTTTTGTTGTGGAATGATCGATGAATGAAAATTATACACATTTAAGGTGTCCAATGTGATATTTTTATATACACTATGAAATTATTACAACAATCAAGCTATTAGCATATCCATCATCTCACTTAGTTACCTTTTATTTTTTTGATATTAAGAACAATTCAGATCAACTCTATTAGCAAATTGCAAGTATACAAAATATTATCAACTGTTAACTATAGTTACTATGGCATGCATTAATTAGGTCTTCACCGTTGACTTTAAAGTAGTCCAATTCAATGATTTCATGTTTTATATTCTTTTATCTCTATGCAATATATTTCTCTTAGCCAATATATTCCTCCTTCTTTAAATGCTTTACTTGGCTTTTATGCCATGTTATTTTACTAGTTACTTATGATAACTCAAATCTGTTGTCTTTTTGCCCAGTATTTATTTGCCTGTTTTCTGACAAAATTGTTCCCCATACTTTTTATGGGAACCTCTCAGCACATGTGATATATTTCCACTAACAGACAAAGATGTGGGCATTGAATTGCCCTCACCTGATTCTCAAATTGAATCATCCACTAGAGTAATTGGGTCAGGGATGGGCACATAATTGATAGATCCAGCTAGATGAAGTTTGCTGGGGCTGCAGAGAAAGAAACTCTTTTTCTGCCCCTCAGACTGGAGTGTAATAAAATGTAGAGAATAAGTATTTTGTGGCCATTTGGCCACCACGTGGCATTTGAGAATGGAACCTAAGTAGCAAGAAGCGAAGGGAAGAGTTGGAGCAAAGTCTCTTCTTTGGGATATCCTGGTGTTTGAGTCCTGTATCCAGCTATATTTGCAGTTTACTATAAACTTTTCAGACACAAGAGCCAATAAATCCTGCTACTCTGCTATGATTTTGATTTGGGTTTAACCAATTTGATCTGGGGTTTCTTTCTTTTGCAATCAAAACAACACAAAACAACCTCCATATCTTACTGTGTATGTATAAATGCATATATATGAGAAAGTTCATACAGAGAAAGTTTTGAAAATATTCATTACAAAGTAGTAGGAGGGCTTATCTCTGGGGAAAGGGGACTGTTATGGTGGAAGAGATGATTGGGAAGGAATTTTTGTGTTATCTTTATTGTTAGGCTGCTTTACAACAAGGATGCAATTTTTGTGCAATGAAAAATAAACATCCAGCAAACAAAAGCAACACTCTTCTAACAATCACATCATCACCCTTCAACAACAACCACAACTTCTACTGAATTAATGATGAATGTTTTTGCCTGAAATTCAGGATCAGTAGCAGTATAGCCAAAACTTCTCTCTTTCTTCTTTCCCTTTTCTACAGTCAGCACTAAATGTTCCAGAAGGTCGCAAAGCAAATGTACTTTAAACTGGGGCTTCTGAACTTACCTTGCAAACTAATAATGTTTATAATTATTTACTTGGCAAAAGCAATTAATTTTATTTCAAAATACTTTTTCAAGCTTACTCTAGTTAATGAGTAGTTGCTGCACCATTACATCATTTGCAAATAGGAAAAAAAGGCCAAAACAAATCGAGTGGTTTGTCAAAATTGCAGAGTGAAACATTGACAGTGATGGGACTCATGTCCTTTATTCTTAGCTAATGAGCTGAGGGGCTTTCCATGATCTGCAGTTGGGGTAGGCTTTGGGAACCCCATTTTAGACGCATGCTATGGTGCTAAGTTGAAATTGGCTTCCTCCATAGACTAAGAAGAACTCTCTTTAACCCTCAATGCTTTATTATGTCATATTTCTTCGCATATGCAACCTGATTGTATTTAAGTACCCTGATGATATTGAGCAGAACCATTTAAGTAGTTTAGTGTTCTGTTACACAAAGTCGAATTTCCAACAAGGGATCCTCAGGGGGCGGGGTGTTCACTACACCTGCTAGGAATAAAAGGCAGTTTGTTTTCTCTCAACAAGAGCACTCTCAGTACTACCAGCTGATCTGATCTAGGGGCCGTTCTCATCAGAAGCGGTGAACCTGATCACCACCAGGTGGCGTAGTTTTACTATGTGGGAATAAAGGAAAAAGGCGCTCTCACCTGAATCTTTTCTGACCCTGAGTATAAAGGAGCTCATGGCTCCAGAGATAAACTCTCTCTCTGTTTAACTGATCCCAGAAAATAGAGCTTTGCCTTGAAGCCACACAATGAGTTTAAAATATTGAGCCCTCTGAACTCATTAATTTATTTTTCTTTGTTGCTGGAAAGTGCTATATTATGGGAGATAATCATGACTGATAATCCATGTAAGAGCAATTCTGACAAATTCTAATATATTAAAACAGAAACGACAAAATCATTTTCTTTAAGGGCAGAAAGTTTTGGACTACATGAAAATAGGACTCAGAATAAGAAATCTTTTGTTAAAAAAAGGGAAATAAAACAGCACCAAAATTGTTAGGAATACAGTCATATAATGCTTTACTTGCCCTCAGAATGAAGAAAGTAAATCAGAGAGCTTAAATCAATGTTTCTCTTCTGAAGTGAAACTGCATGGAATGATTTACATAGTGATTTAAATCAAAGGGGCAAAAAACGAACAATGGGCAATTAACTTGTCAATTCAAAAAAACCCACACCAAACAACCTGCTCACAAAAATGTCTTGCAAAGGAAAGAGTTCAAATTGCCCTGCAAAAGGAGGGCAGCAGTGAGGATTTCTCACGGGAGAAGACATCCTTCCTTTTGGTAAACATGTTGGAGGAGGGAGGTGAAGTTTTTCTATTAAATCAGATTCTTGGGGTTACTTTCTACCCATGGCAACTACCTGGTTAATACAAGAGTGAAAATTATAAATGTGAATTTTCTTTTACACATCAGGGATCCACAGAAGGACCTTTGAGATTCACCTGTTTCACATGATTTCTGCCCTCTAAGAATCAAGATATACCATGTGTTTAAAATAAGCATAAATTGAGGAGGGACTGGAATGAAAGAAAACTCTTTAAAAATGGGAGAACACAGTCTTGAATTGCTTGGCAACAAACTCATTTATGTCATAGTATTATAAAGTGAAGGGTACTTGCTATGTGCCACACGAAGGTATATATAAAACACATATATATATATATACATATATATATATATATAATTTTTTTTCCCTAGGCCCTTTCCAGCTGTGGCCATCCCCAGGCTGGCAGAAAGTGGATAGGGATGTTTTAAGGGGTTTTCTCCCTAGCCTCCCAAACCTTGCAATCATTGGAGCCTGTTTCTCAGGTGTGGAAGCCTACCGCCTGGCATTCCCACATTGGTCAGCTTCCCAGCTGCAGCCCACAGGCCAGGATTAATTCCGTAGGGATGCTAGAGCTGTAAATAAAAGAACCTAGCTCAGAGGTTGCCCTCGACCCGGGGGCGGGGTCCGGAGCTGGCTGAATCTGGCCCCGCCCAGGAAGGGGGCGGAGTATCTCCAGGGCTCTGCCCCGCGTGTCCCGGGCTGCACGTGACCCGCGGCCCCGCCTCCCGCCCGCTCCGCAACGCCAGCTCGGCAGGAGCGGGGCGTGAGTCTCGAGTGAGACCCGCCAGGATCTAACTCCGCAGCGCCGGTTCTCGGCGGGCAGCAACTTTCTCCCCGGAGCGGTCGGGGCGGCGCTGCTGCCGTGGCATCGGGAGCGGGAACCGGGAGGAGGAAGGCGGCAGCGGTTGCTCCTGCCAGCACAGGCTGTCCAGCCCTCCGAGAGCGCCGGCCCGCGGAGTCTCGTCCCCCCGGGAAGCCCCGGGCCCCTGCTGCCCTATGTCCCGCAAGGCGAGCGAGAATGTGGAGTACACGCTGCGGAGTCTGAGCAGCCTCCAGGGCGAGCGGCGCAGAAAACAGCAGGAGCCGGACGCGGCGAGCGCGGCCGGGGAGCGCAGCCTCCTGGCGGCCGCCGAGTCGAGCAGCAGCTTGCAGAGTGCGGGCGCGGGCGGCGGCGTCGGGGACCTGGAGCGCGCGGCGCGGCAGCAGTTCCAGCAGGACGAGACCCCCGCCTTCGTGTACGTGGTGGCGGTCTTCTCCGCGCTGGGCGGCTTCCTGTTCGGCTATGACACCGGGGTGGTGTCGGGGGCCATGCTGCTGCTCAAGCGGCAGCTCAGCCTGGACGCGCTGTGGCAGGAGCTGCTGGTGTCCAGCACGGTGGGGGCGGCCGCCGTCTCAGCGCTGGCCGGCGGGGCCCTCAACGGCGTCTTCGGCCGCCGGGCCGCCATCCTGCTCGCCAGTGCGCTCTTCACTGCCGGTTCTGCGGTGCTGGCCGCGGCGAACGGCAAGGAGACCCTGCTCGCCGGCCGCCTGGTCGTAGGGCTTGGCATCGGTGAGTTCGGGCTCTGGGAAGGGCCCCCGGGGGCCCCTGGCGTCACCGCCCTTGACCCTGGTCGCTGCGTTCCTTTTGCGCCTCCGGGGTCCCCGTCGGTTTTGGCGAGGTCCAGGAACACTCCCTGCACTGCTCTTGCCGGGAGAGCGCCCATCTGTTCGTTCCGCCTCTGAGGCTCACTCGGGGTTGGAGGGGAGAAGGGGGGTGGGTTGGTGTAGTCTCCGGCCCCGAGCGCACGGGAATCCGCGTGATTGTTGCCTCTCTGAACACTTCCAAGAACCCCGCCCATCGCCAGCTTTTTCCTTGATCCAGCCCTACCTGATGCGGCCACACAGGTTATGAGGGAGGGTCTCTTTCCCTTACTGCATTGTCTTCCTTTGTTTCTACACTGCTAGCTCCTTTCCTTTTCTGGAATTACAGTCTCCGAACCCAATCAGTCTGAAAGTCACAGTAAGTTAATTTTAAAGTTAAATAATTATGGAGTCAAAAACTATTCTGCTACCCCTTTTTTCCTTCTCTAGTCATTTATCTTGAGGTGGAGTATAAAATTTTCTTTTTGCTTTCACTTTTTGTATTGCCTTTTTGCTTTCATCTTTTCTCTAAATGATTTCCTTGCTTCTGTTTGTCTAACTTTTTCCTCTAAATCCACATTCACCCATTCTCTTTGTTTTGCCTCTCCTCACTTCCTGTTGAGAACCAAGTTATCTATTAAAGGTCATGCTCATTTCCTAAATTCATTTAGGAGCTATTCCCTCTATGGATAAATGCCCAGCAAGATAGATACTTGTAATTTACTTCAAAAATAAGGGATTAAGGTTCCCCCTGGCATTGATTTTTCACCCTAGTTGCTGAGCAGGGGAAGTAGAATCGGCGAGTTCTTGGCAGACAGAGCTATTTGGAATGTGGTCAGTATTATTAGAAAGCACTTTTGAGGGAAAGTAGGGGGTTGAGACTTCAGTCTCACTGGTAGTTTTTCCAAGACACACTGCTGATGCTTTTCAAATGTTGCATTTCATAATTCAGTTTTGGTTTCCTTCAGGGTATATTTGATGTATTTCTTCCCTATGGCTAGGTATTGATGAAGGCCCCTTTTACCAGGGGCTCCTAATGGTCTCTCCATTCACCACCTGTTTGACATTTATGCTTTTCTCCCCTTCTCTGTAGGCTCTCAGGGGAAGCAAGCCCCACTTAACAGCTCTGCACGTAGGAACCAGGAGCCTAAACCCCGGCTTCCTGCATGTTTTTATCCCGAAATTGTCGTTACTGACCTCCCTTTTGTTTATTTTTTGCACTGTTAATTAGTGAAGCAGGACAAGACTTTCAGTAAGATCTTAAGTTTGCACCTTGAAGTCCAAAATGACCAAAAAGTACAGCTGAAGTGAAATCTCTTTTGTAGGAACTACCTGCGCCTTCAGGACCATTCAACCAGTAACCTGGCATTCAGGTCAGATGATCAGGATTCTTTTTCTCAGCATTCTCTACTTTAGATACCCAGGTCACCTTTTTTGTTTCTTCTGACATAGAAAGACCAGTTCTAGGTTGCAAGATTTCTTCAGTGAGACCGAATCTTATTTATGATTTTGGAGTTGAATAACGTTTTGCAGAGATCTCTCAAGGAAGCTTCCTGGTGTTTAGCTATGGCAAGTACTGGGTATTTGGTTATTATGTTGACCCTTTTATCTGTTAGGAAAGTTGAGCCCCTGTTATGTGTGAGGACCCTTTCCAGATGAGGAGCATTTAGACTCCAGTAAGGGTGGCAGGGTGGGACTGAGGCAAGATAGGACTTGCTAAGCTCCAAAAGGAGGACTCTCAGAGCTGACGAATTCAAAAGGGTAAAGGTTACCCTGGGCAGAGGGAAAGCCAGAAGCTTTTCCTGATGGAAATGGTTTCTTAAGTAGTTTATTAATGGGAGAAATGAGGAATGGAGCTCCTGTGCCAAGGGAATGAAGAAAGGAAAGCATAGGACATGCTTGGGTATGAGGTTGGATGCAAAAAAGAAGATGAAGCAGGAACACTGGAAAGGTTGGTGTGCAGGAACTGTGGACACCTCTGTGTCGCACGCCTGGTCCTGTGGTGCTTGGGTTGCCTGCCTGACTGTGCATTCAGTTGGGAGGAGGTCCTGATTCAGTCCTGGTAAGTAAGACTATGTCAGTTCTGGGGAAAGCACCCTTAGAATAGAACTCCTGATACAAAGTTTCAGAAAACCTCTTCAGTTACAAAATAAAGAATGTGTGAAGGTCCCAAACAGGCCTTGAAATATACCACATGGAGCAATACCACTTCTCAGATTAGGATCTAGGAAGGATGTAATTGTACATGTAAAATCCTTAAAACTCACAATAATTACTAACCTTCCAAAAGTGATTACAAGAATTATTTTTAGCTACAAGGAAAAAAGTAGCTAACGTGAACATTTTTTTAGGAACACTAAATCAGTTTTGTTTGGTTGATAGACTAAATCTGGGTTAATTTCATGTTTCCTTTTTAAGTAGTTCAGTAGTTCAATTTTATGGGAGGGGTTTTTTTTGTTGTTTTTTTGTCTTTTTGATACTTAAAGTTGACAAAGTTTGTAATGATACAGGAATTTCTTCTTTCACAAGTTTACCTGTGGCAAATACAAAGCCCATGTGGGCAGGGTTTTGTGTTCATTTTGTTCACTACTATATTCCTAGCCCATAGGAGGCACTTGTTGAATAAAGGAATGAAATGAACACTAAGCAGAAACATGAAAATAATTCTGTCACTGGTAGGATACCACTCTAAGATTTTTTTTTAAAATAGTGTATAATAAAATATTTGAAAGGCCACCTAAGGGTTTTAGTTAGAACAATTTAATGAAATCATTTTTTTTTGGATCCAACAAATGCTAATTATGCTTCCATTATTGATTGTCAGATTTGAAGTAGGCAGTCATTACATAAAGATCTGACCCTGGAGGTTTTCATTGTCTAATGGAACAGAGAGATCTTCCCATCCACAAGCGATTAAAATGCAATGGAGATTTCTTTAAGTGCCATGAGAGACACAGAAGAGTGGGTAGTTGATTGTTTTGGGGGGGGGGGGGAGAGGAAGTAATAGCACAGAATTAAGGAGGTTTTACAGAAACAGAGTTATTTAAACTGGACTTTGAAGGGTGAGTAGGAGTTCAGCAGATGTAGGAGGAGCTGGGAAGGGAACTAATAATAGAACTTCAGTATGTACTAGCTACACTATTTCTTTACATATGTTTTTCTCATTTAATCTCCTGACTTTCTGAAGTAGGTGTGAAACAGGTCCCCTTAATGCTGGAGGTGGAAATAGCCTACAGCAGTTGAAGGTCACTGGTACAAAGCCAAGATTAAAAAAACAAAACCTCTTCTATTACCATACAGGGCATTTAAGGTAGAGCGAGCAGCAGGTGTGGAAGCACGAAAAATCAAAGCAGTGTTTGAAGCATGCAGTGAGTACAGCCTGGCAGGGGGGTGGTCCTGAAACTGGAAAGCGTTGTTTTGGGGTGGGGGTGAGGGGTGTGGTCAGGCTTGAACGGTGTTTATTTGGCCACGCCTCTGTAGGGACAGTCCCTGGAGGTTTTTAGTTAGAAATGATGTGATCAGAGTAAACATCTCTTGAATATGATCTTCTACCACACTCCTCCCCCCAAGCATTCTGCTTTTAAACTCTCCTTTTTCCCCCTGAAGCTCATGCCTTTTTGAATATTCTAGTATTGGAAATCTTTGGCTGAGATGGTTGCTGCAGAGTGGGTTAAGCATGGCGCTTGGCCCTAAATGTCTGGAAGTGGAAGAGCCAGTGGGTCCTTCAACAGAAACCTCTAAAAAAAGATCAAGGAGTTGAATATAGTTGTTAATCTGTATTAAAAGAGGCATTGTAGTAAAAGAAACGTTTGAAATCAGGGCTATTAGTATGTTTTAGTTTAAGAGTTTAGTTTCCATGGTGAGTTACAAGAAAATCAGCTTTTGAGCACCTGTTTTAAATAGGGCACTATTGTAGGTGTTTGGTTTCATCAAAATTAGGTGCCTGTGGTTCCTCAGGTATGTTTTGCTCATCCTTGACTTGGGTGCTGGGACCAGAGCGTTGTCTCCGCCCCACTACCACTGCCACTCAGCTTTAAACTTGACTCAAATTTCAGATAGGACGTGGTGGTGAGGAAGAAAATTTCCTCTGCTCTTAGGTTTCAGCTGGTCTAGTTAATATACACAAGACAGATTAGGTTACCAAAGCAAAACCAAGTTTAGTTGCATACGTATGTATAGGAACCCGCATATACAAGTATATATGAGAGAGTCTGACACCCCACGTACGTGAGAGGTTCAGAAACAAAGTTAAAATAAGCTGCATGCAGCATTTTGGGCTGACACTGAGGTAAGGCACCTTGGCGCTTCCCAGGGGAGGAAGGTCATTGGAAAGATAGTAAGAGCAGATAGGCAGTAATTAGGTGTTTGCCCTGCTGTATGGATAGGCCATAATAAAGTTACATCTGGCTGTGCTTACTATGGGTGAGGACCCCAATTTAAATTCTTTAAGGGAGAGGTAGAAGTTTCTCCTGAGTTCTCAGGATGTCGGTTGCCCCCAGCTCAAAATAATTCTCATGCCAAAGTGGCTCACCTTGGGGAGCCCTGTTCAACACAAATTCAGCACAAATTCAACACAAATTTGAGGTTCCAAAGCTTACTCTGTTTTACAGGGCAATCTTATATGCCCATTATACACAGTCACATATCAGAAAGTTTAAAACTATTATACCTGTAATCAAAGTTTTTAGGTATGGATGTGTACAAAGGATTGAAGGAACTTGGGTTTGCAGTTTTGCTTTATTTGATTGTTATCTGGGACCTGTTACCTCTCATGAATAATGCACACAAAAAGTTGCCCGGAAAGGACAAATTACAGGAACTTAGTACTGTTACACTATTAGCACATACATAGCCAACAAGCATGCAGTTTAATTTAGCTCTTTGTCCATGGAGTTAGCTTTTAGTTTACCTCTCATTTTCAGCGATGATTTAGTGCCTGTGTGGGGAATGTCAAGAAGTCTCTAAATCTGGATTTTTACCAATATTCAAAACCTTTGCTGAGAGTTGACTTATTAATGTGGACAGTGCTGGGTTTGTTGAAATAATCTTAGATTTACATCAGTTTCTCCTGTCAGTCTCTGTTCCCGTGCTCCCTCTACTGGAACATAATTTGTAGCTGTATATTCCAGCATGGAATTAGTATGGTATGGTCTGTTGAATAATTCTTTTAACTATGACACTCCTCCTCCCACCCACCCCCAAAATAGCACTTTGAATTCTTATTCTTTAATGCAAAGCAAATGTAAAAATTTTTTTGATCAAAACATTATGCAATTACGCATTCATATCAAAAAAGAATTTTATTTAAGACAAGCACAGTTAACCAGAATCAGCCATATTTTTAAGTTTTCGTTTGCTTATTTTTCTTAGTCAAGTTTATTTTGTCCAGCCCCCCTTCCCCACCAATTTCTCTCTTTCAGTTCCAACTTTTTTAAAGCAGGATTTCTGTATTGGATTTATGCTCTCTACTGGTATGAAACTGACATGTAAAGCAAAACTTGTTTGACTTACTCTGTTTCCTTGTTTCATTCACAGTAACAGTTAATGTGCACTACCCTCCCCCTCTCCTTTCTGGTGGCACTGGAATTGTAGAATTACAGAGAGAGTTATGACCTAATTGTGTTTGTCTTGTAGTGTTGCAACACCCTCTTTGAATGAGTTGTCAGTGAGATGACGGAAGTCTGTTAACACGAATTCTGTGAAGTTATTCTTGTGATTTCTGTACAAAGCATTTGGCTTCACACTGATGTCCTTGGCTGTAAGACCTCTAATGAGGTACTAGAACCTGCTGGCAGACCTTAAGTAGCAAGCAGCCTTTGCCATCTTTAGTCAAAAGCACATGAGACTTTTTCCTTTCCTTTCCTATTGGGTTCCTTAATATACCCTTCCAATCTACAACTCATTTCTTTACCTTTTTATTTTATTTTTTTTTGGTCTTCCGAGTCAATAGTAGTGATACTTCTATAAAGAAAACTTCTGTCATCATGGGGAAAACCTGTAGTCATTAGAAAACCTCAAAATGTTTTTCAATATTTAAAATTTAATTTCCCTGAACGTAGAGAGAGGGGAAAAAAAAGTAACCAAGTTTTGTAGATATTCTAAGCTCCTCGGGAGTACTGCATGCTTTATACTCGGGCCTTTTATTAACTATTAGCACCACTGCTTGAAACGGTGTAGTCTGGAATATGTGTCAAAAGCCCCATTGGCAGGAGCCTCACTTCACAGTGAGGCTAAGCAGTGTCACCGGAGCACCAGTGCCACCAGTGCTGATGGCATCAGTGTTCTTCTTTGTCTGATTTCATCATACCCCTGCCTGGGCAGGAAACCTCAGCAGTCACTCTTCATGCAAGAATGTGAATTGGCCATTGCTTTAGCTGCATACCTCTGGAAATGATAATATGTAGCCCTTGTTAAATGGTACTTTGTCAGTCACTCCTGTAAACATTTTGCATGACCTTCATAATAACCAAATGAGATAATACTGTTCTTTTTAAGATGAAGACATGTAGCAGAAAGAGATGAAATAACTCTCCTGGTCACAAAACATCTGGTAGAGGCAGAGTTTGCCCAAGACGTCTGGCTTCACGGTCTGCCCATGTTCAACCGCTCCGGGACACTGCCATTTCTCCGTGAAGCTAGCTAGAATATATAATATAATATATTACATATAATATATATTACATTATATATTATAATATATTACATATAATTATATAATATAGTATATAATTAGAATAAGAATTATATATAATATATATATTTTTTAACCATGATATTTTTAAAATCTAAATTTTAAAATTCCAGAATACAGCCATGGCCTGTCCTGGAGTGACAATGAGGAAAGCAAAGCTGGTTAGCACATCTCTTTGCTCAGAGTGTGTGAACAGAGGTGCCTGTGACCAGGGCCGCTGTGTCTGTATCGGACGACCAGGGGCTCCGCCTCGGTGCACTGCATTTATCCTGGAGGGGGCGCGTTCACATGGATACACTGGGGCTTCCTGGGGCACTGGGTCACAGAGATAACTAACTGCCTTTGATGTAGCAACTGAAATTAAAAAATAGTTTCTTCCTTTCTCTCTCAGCTCGCTCACGGTGTTCTGTCTTCTTGGAATGCACTTTTCCTTAACATTCCCTCTACCCCTGTCCCATAGCCATTTACTGAGTGAGGACGTTGTTCGCTGCCGGAGAGACAAGAATAAAAATAGCCCCTGTTCTTAAAAGACGTAAGTCTACTGGAGAAGGACAAACATGAGGTTGTTAATCCTACCATAGAATTATACTCTAAAGGATGTTTACTCATCTTTCCAGGTTTAGCCTTATCAGGAAAGCTTTCTCATTTGGCCTCAGCTAAATGTTAGCACTTTCTCTGAACCATACACTCAGGGCATTGAACTGCATTATTTCTGGCAATATATCTTTATTGGCTATGACTCAATTTTCTGGTAGACCAGAAACTTTGAGGGTTGGCTAATTCAGTAGTAATAGTGTTTGTGTCCTCTCACTGCACTTACTGCTGTACTGCTTATATATTAAGCTCTTAAATATATAGCAAACTAAAGAGTGCATAAAAGTAATAGTGAACAGACAATTGCTGTGGTTGAACACAAGAAACCTGAGATACTCAGTTAATTCAGAAAGTGGGATAACACAGTGGCAGCACCGGAGGCCTCTGATCCACGCCGCCTGGGCTCGCACCCGGACTGGCCGCTTACTACCTGGGTGGCTGTATCAAGTCTTGTACTTGTGTCCTCATCTATAGAATAAAAATAATACCCGCCTCGCAGGGTACTTATGAGGATTCAATAAGTTAATATCGGTAAAGTGCGTTTACAATGCCTGACAAAACATCAGTATTTGTTAAGCATTCACATGTAAGCTGTGTAACCTTTGGCAGATGACCACTGTACGCTTCAATTTCCATGTCTCCGGAATGGGAGTTATGATAGCACTTAGAAAGTAAGGTTGTAGAAATTAAATGAGCTGACGCATGTAAACGTGCTGGCCAGCAATGAATGACAGCTGTTATCAGGTGCAGCATCTCACCACCACCCTAACACCCTTGTGCAATCATGGGACATGAAATTATGAGAGTTTAATGCTTATGAACTAGTAACAGGTGAATAAAAATTCCATATATAAATTGAATAGCCATACTTGGTAAAGACAGAACGAGTAATTTAAAAGTGGGGCAGTAAGTACTCTGTCTTTCACGTGTTCAGTTTATATTACATAAAAATTATCTTCCAGCCAGGGCAGGTGGAGTTTTGGACCCAGGTCCTGAAGAAAGTTACAACATAGGCTGTCTGAGAGAAGGGTATTTTTCTAGTGAGGGAAGAGGAGGGAAATGAAGGTAAAGCATTGAGGATAGCCAAGCACTTTTTCTTGGCTGTGTGGAGGGGTTGAAGAAGAGAATAGTAAAAATGGGAACTTATTTGTTAGAACATAATCTCTGCTAGGAGTAAGACCAGTTGGACCTATATTACATGTCTTACAATATTTTACAAGTCTATACATAGATAAAGGGTTCAGTTCCCAGTGGAAAGATATATCTGCCTTTTAAGAGGCAAAGAATGAATAGTTTTAATAAAAACTTGAAAGTAATAGCTGTGGAATAAAGAGAATATAAATAATAGAATCTTTCACATAAAATTCCATTATCATATTTTTGGATTTAGTTTATGACTCCATGTCAGGAACTCGTTCCACACAGCAGAGAGAAAATTGGAAACTAAAATTGTGTGCATAGTATTCAAGGACTAAACATGTACCATTTAAGATTGGGTTAGCAAGTGCTTGTAGTTTTGAAAGAAAATTATGAAAAATACCTAACAATGGATTTCAAAGAGTCATGAAACATAGGCATCATTGTAAGTTAACATCAGGGTAAAACCTGAAGCAGTTATTGGCATGTCTGCTAATTTCAGTATTTGCAAGAAAGTCATAAAGAAATGGTTCGAAAACTCCTCCCTCCACTGCTTGTGGGTGGACAGGCAGTGGCGGGGTCCACAGCCACCTGTGACTTCGTAGGTGAGACAACACGTGCATCAGGACATCTCAGATCTGGAGGCCCACCAGCCTCGTGCCCGCCTGGCAGCGAAGTCCCTGAAATAAAAACAGGCAAAAAAGCAAAACTGCTGGAGTCCTTTGTCCTGCTTCTTGAAAGCAAGCTTGTTGAGATGTCTTACATAAATCTGTAATTGTAATCACTTCTATATTAGGGAAATACATAGAATTTTTCAGAGTTTTACTGTTCCTTTATTCATATTTTTAAAATGATTTCTGATATTAAAATTACTTTTTTTAAATCAAATACTACAAACATAAGAGTTGCAGCAGTTTTTTCTTTGAATACTTTATCTGTGAAAAATCTCAACTTTATTTCCTGGGATATAATGTTTATCAAATGTATTATGAAAAGTCAACATATTGTAGACTTCCAAAAAAGCTCATCTTTCATGCCTATATGTTCATCTATTTTATGTGCATGCATTCATTAACCAAGAAGGTTCGGATTTTCAAGAGTGAGAGGTTAGTACAGAGAGGTTAGGTTAATTCCCGCTCTTAGTGAAAGTGCTGAGATTCAAATCCAGGTTCCTGATTGAAGACCAGTGTGTGCCCTGCCTCTTCATTATATGGTAAATCCAGTTCTTGCTTGGGAAAATGAAATCCATATGATATGTCCTAGGTTTATGTATATATTTAACACACTAGTAATTAATCTTCCAATAGGATACTTTATAAATGATTTTTGAGGAATAGTGATGCAATTAGCAGAACAGTTTTGAAAGACAGGAAACTAGCAGTACTTACAAAGTATTACCCCAGATAAAGAACATATAATGGCATAATGTAGTATTAAAAGGAGAAAAGTGATGAAGGGAACAAAATAAAAATTTCAGTTGTAGATCCAACTATTTGTAAAGAGTTTGGTATTCAACACAGCAGATAAGATAATGGGGAAAAGAAAGAATTACAAGTAATTGAGAAAAGATGAATATGAATAAAATAATGTAAGTAAAATTTAGATCTCATTTTAATATATTTGGGTCTCTAAAGTTTTTAAAAATAGGAATGAAGTGATTTTCTTCTTTTTATGTCACTAATGTGGTCCATTGTATTATAACACTTAAAACTTACAATATAGGTTTTAAAGGCAGGATGACAGACTGGAAAATACTATTGTATATTTATTTACCTAAAAGTAAATATTTTGATGTTCAGAGCATATTCAATACACTATTTACAGCAGAAGAAAATATAATTAGTAAATAAATTCTTGGGGAAGTGTAAACCTTGTTAATAATTAAAAGTGAACATTAAGATAACATATTAAAATTAGCAAATTAGACAATAACTTGGCCAGCTGTTTGAAGAAAAAGGTTTTCTGGTTGTAAAATAAATTGGAATATTTTTTGTAGAGAATATTCTAGATATTAGCCAGGCGCATATACCATGTTTCATTTATTCTTTGGCTTATTCAACAAACCTATTCTGAATTACTAATGTGTAATAGTTACCAAAGTATACAAATATTTGGAATACAGACATTAACGTGGTGAGGTCTATGCTTTTTGCGTTCATTTGTAAAACTATTAATATTCTTTGATTTGGAAATTTCACTTGAGGGGTTATAATATAAAAAACTCATTTTGCATAAAGATTTTATTAGATGTATAATACGTAATTTTTTAATAACCAGGGTGCAGGGGGAACCTCAAAGCCTAGTGATTGGGAAATGATTAGGTAGACCACACACAGTATGTGATAGAATATTGCATTGCCATTAAAATAAAAACAAAACATGTGCACCTAAAGTACATAGAAATATCCAAATAATAAGCCCAAACTATAGAACCTAACCAGTTACATCTAAAAAATTATGCCTGGACATAGAGTTTGGAAGAAGGCATAACATTGTATATATAGTGTATATACAGCAAAATGGCCTTTGTTTTTTTTTTTTACTATTCCATTTATATTTGCCATTATAACTGTACCTGAAGTTCATATTCCTATTTTAAAATGCACACACATATAACAAAATACTCCATCAATAGATATTTTCCCAAATGAGTTCTTACTCCATCAAATGAAGTTTTTAAGTAATGATAACAAAAGTGGTTTAAAGACTAATCATGTGAAAGCTGTGTGGATGTATTCCTACTGCCCTTCCCCGCCCTCCAGTTTTTAACTCATTGCATTAATTAGCAAGATATCAGGATGTATGATGCACATTTCTCAGATCTTATTATATTATGTATCCCAGTTAAGTATCATGCTTACTTTATCACTGAGAAAAATAGAAACAATCAGGATGAGAGCTCCCATCCCCAAATTCTCTCAGCTCTTTCACATTTCCTCAGATGTCCCTGCATCCGTGCCCGTGCCCTGCCCAGATGTTCTCTCCCCCTGGACCCCTGGCCCCGGGGGTGCACTGTCCACGTTCTTGGCCCACGCCAGCCAGTGCCTTCACTTGTGTCTGAGATCTCTTGCCTCCCGTTCAAAGCTGTCATTCCAGCTATTTCCCTCTTTCTTTTACCTCATAAATTTCTCATTCAACTGGATCTTTTCCATAAGCATGCATATATATTATTTTTAATACCTTAAAAAAAACAAACCCAAAACCCTCCCTGCCTCAATTCATCCTTCAGTTACTATCTTGTCTGTCTCCTTTTCTTTACAGAGTACAGTTGCATCCATTCCTTCTCTTTGGTTCTTCCCACTGTGTCCTCACCCCTCCACCAGCGCTGCTCTTTTCAGGTTTCTCACGTTCTCTGTGTTGCTTAGCCCGAGGACATCTTTCACTCATCCTGCTTGACCTGTGAAAGGCATTTGACACAGTTTTAGTCTTCAGGACACCGTACCCTCCTGGTTTTTCCTTAGGTCTTGGCTTCTCAGTCTCCTTTGCAGATTCTTCACCTCGCAGAACTCTTAACTTTGGCAAGCCCCAGAGATCACTGCTCATGGCTGAGAATACCCTGAGTAGCTGACTATCTAGATCTCAGCCACGACCTCTCTCCTGATCTCCAGACTCCACCAGCTTCTTACCCTGCTTCCTGTTTTGCCTCCCATCTTCCACACACTAGGTAAGGGCATCCTTCCTGGCATTCAAGTCCAAAGCCTTGGGCTTGTCCTTGACTCTTATGTTCCACATCTAATCTGCCAAGAAATCCTCTGAATCCAGCTTCTCATATCTAGAATCTATTTCTCATCACTTTCATTTCTGTCACCCAGATCCAAAATACCATCGCTCACTTGGAGCACTGCAAGCCTCTTAACTGTGCACTCTGGCTTTTCTTGACCTGCCATCTTTTCTCCACGTGACAGCTGGAATGCTGCTTGTAAAATATAAGGCAGGTTAGGCCACATCAGTGCTCTTCAAAGTTCTGCCCTTGTAGCTCCCCTTGCAGTCAGAGTAAAAGCCAGTGGCCCCCAGGGCTCCAGTGTTCGTGCCCCCTCCTCCTCCGGCATTCCTTCCTATGCCTCTCTCTGGCTTCAGCCACCTGATCTCTAAGAACACATGTCATCCTTCTAGGCCTTTGCAGGTCTGATTCCTCTGCTAGGAAAGCACTACTCAGGTGTCCACATCATTCCTTCAACTTTGTGTTTTCCAGATGTTTCCGCATAAAATGATCACTTATTTTAAAGTTGCTACCTGTACCATTGGTACGCCCTGCTTTACTCTCGATTTTTTACTCTGTTTTTTCTCCCTGCTTTATTTTTATTCATGGCATTTCTCCGTAATTGATATTTATGTTGCTTACTGTTTCCTTTCTCTAGAACTTAATCTCCATGAAGACAGGTTTTCCTGTTTTGCTTACCCCTGTTCCACCAGTGCATAGTATAGTGCCTGGCACACA
The DNA here is from genome assembly GCF_021234165.1 of Pteronotus mesoamericanus. NCBI lineage: Eukaryota > Metazoa > Chordata > Mammalia > Chiroptera > Mormoopidae > Pteronotus > Pteronotus mesoamericanus. The sequence continues at coordinate 12,331,846 of NW_026555310.1, forward strand.
GCAGCCATTCAATATATTTAAAGAATAGATACAAATTAAAACACTATAATCAGTGAGAAATTTTTGAGCTGAGATCAGATTTCTGTGCATCAGGGATACACAGGAAGATTGTGCAGTGGGTGTGGGTGATTAAGTATTCACTTGGGTTGCTTCTGACTCAAGTGTGCTGTTTCAGACTTTTTAAAGTAGTTGGGAAAAACATATTTTTAAGTTTAATTAAGACATTTAAGTCTAACATTATTCTCACCGCCTGGGACAAAAGCAGATTGCTTCACCAGTCTTGCAAGTCTAAAAAATGGAAGTTGATTCATGTATGAAAAATGATTAGGCTGTCAGGGATACACTAAAGTAACTACAGTTGACCCTTGAACAACATGGGTTTGAACTGCATGGGCCTACTTATATGTGGAATTTTTTTTTTTTTTTTTTTTGATGGATGTACAGTCAACCCTCTGTATCCTGGATTGAAAACAGTATTTTTATTCCATGGTTATGAATCTGCAGAGGCCGAGCGACTGTATCCATTTTTCTGTGCCATTTTATATAAGGCACTTGAGCATTCAAAGATTTTGATACTCTCGTGGGTCCTGGAAACAATCTTCCGTGGATCATGAGGGAGAACTGTATGGTTTGAGGTGTCAAAAGTTAGCGTGAATTTTTGGCTGCACATGGGTCAGCATTCCTAATGACATTGTTCAAGGGTCAGCTGTATGTTGGCACCAATAGTGGAATCAGTTGTCATGCAAAGTTCTTATGTGGCACATGTTTTTTCCCCATTGCTATGAATGCTCTAATGTCTCTGCTATTTCCTGGCAGGGAGTTTTGTAGGAAGAGGGATTGTGGTTAAAATATTCAATGGTTGCATTTTTGTAGTTGAACCTGGAATGAAAGCAAGATGGGCGTGGGAGTGGGAGTGAGGGTTGGGGAGTCATATTTCACCCAGACTGGAGAGAGGCCTGGTCAGGTTTTCCTGACCCTCACGTCATCTCCCTGATAACTCAAGTTTCCAAAATTCAGTGAGTCTTTCTCCTGGAGAATGTCGGGTATGGAATTTGAAGTCTCTTCTTGTTTTCTTTTTGGTGCTCAATCCATATTTCAGATTCTGTAATAGATTTTATTAGTTACTAAGCACTAGGCCAGGCTCTTGTTATTTAAAAATGCTTTATTTTCATACTTTATTTTCAATTATGGACCTGGTTATAAATGTAGAGGACAAAACATAGGTAATGTGTTATCATGTGGTAAATTCTATTAAATGTATGAATTTTAAAAACAAATATCATGATCTCGAGGTTGCTCTGGTCCTTAAATGACCTATATTTTAATTCTGGGTATAGAAAGTAGTGTGGTGCTTCAAGTGAAGCCAGTCGGTAACCGCATAGCAACAAAGTGGCATCACTAAATCCAGATTGTGGTGATTAAAGTAGTAGTCTTATATTACATTTTAAACTTAGTTGAATATGGGTGCTTTTGATAAATGTAGAAACTTAAATTGTTAAACAAAATAATCAAATTATGCTATGAAGACCTGGCTTAAGTCAATTTTCCAGTGTTAGTTTTTAATCTTGTAAAACCCTTAAATTAAACTCCTAATACCTGTGAAATCAGCTTTGCCATCCCAGACACACTTTATCATGCCCATCTCTGTACCACTTCTATGACTGCCTGAATGTGACACTCATATGTCTTTGATGTAGGTAATAACAGAAAAATATGCAAGGCACAGTGGTACAGGTAGTGTCTACATGGAGCTAGCCAGTCAGACTTTAAAAAGATTTTACTTCATTGAGTTCTTGTGTGGGTCAACTGATTTTTTTAAGACCTAGCATCATTCCTAATATTTGGTAAATACTGTATCAACATTAGCTATTCATACTGTCATTGTGATTGGTGATTTTACATAGCTGTATTATCTCCTGCCATGGGGATGGAGCGTGTTGCGGGGAAGCACAGGGCACGAGTGCTCCTGGATCTGAAGGTTCCCATCGGGGGCCCGCTGAGGAGGGAGCGGGGCTCTGAATCCCGCAGAGCCCACCCCAGGGGTGTCACGGATGGGGGGGATAAACACGAATCGTTGCAAACACATCTCTGTTTGCCAGGAGAGGGGACACGGCTCTTCCCTCTAGTGGGGAAGGTCCCAAGCCCCTTTTTCTAAAAGGCTTTTATTGCAAGGGTGATCAGTGGGCCAAGGTAATAGGAATGCACAGGTGATCTCATTACATTGGTATGTTAATGTTTACAGAGAATAGATGATGTTTTGAAGAAAAACAAATGGCAGGAACACACCGATTTACATGGGTCCTTTACATGGGTCTGAGAGGAAACTAGTAAACATGAGAGCGCCAAAGGCTTTAGGGTGAGGGTCTGTGAATAATGTAAATCTCCTTCCCAGCATGAGCTGGCTACCATATCTTTTGAGGGAGAAACAAAGCATGCTTTAAAGAATTTACTTCTAGACCTAATTTCCCCTGGGAATCGCCAGATCCAGTTTAGGGCTCTCTCCAGGATTGTTTCAGACCTGAGCCAGGCAGCGGGAGGGAGCCGCCGAGAGACAAGGAGACTTTTTTCAGATAGAATGAGGACTCCAGCCATGTTCGAGCCTAGTCGAGGGGTGCGGGCCTTTTTGCGCTTTCTCTTTCGCCCGAGTCTTCCATCTGCCCATACCAGCCAATGTCTGTCTTAGGTCGTCTCTCCTCATGAGAGCTCTTACCTGTCATCGACTACCAACCATCACAGGGCCAAGCAGGGTGATAGGAGGGAGGCAGGGGCTGCACCCCTGCCAGGGGGACTGGTTTTGCCTCCTTAGTGGCCTGTTTTCCCAAAGTCTCCTTGATTATTTCCAATCTTGGGGCCCTCTTGCCTGTTGGTGGGGTCACAGTTCCTGAAACCAGACAGGTGTTTCCCAACACTCTACCATACTGTAAGTTTTAAAAGTTCAAAGACGATGTCTTTTCCTCATCCCACACCCCTTTTCAAACCCTGTCAGTTTGCCCAGTGGCTGATAAGTTGGTAGCACCGGTGTTTGATTAATTGATCTGAATTATTCCTATTTTATCATTATTGTAGACAGACAGTAACATCTTTTGAATTGGTGAACTGAAGCAGACTTTGTGGAATAAGTGTTCTTGGCACCTTAGTAATGAAAACCTTCTGTGGAACTATACTTTGTATATTAGTTTGAGTACAATGGGCAAGTTACCTAGTTTCACAAACATAATTCCTGACTAAATGGAGAGAAAATTTTGAAATTTTTATAGTGTGATTTGAATGTTGAAATACAGGACTGGACAGGAAGAAATGTCTTTAATCTTTGTTGTCAGTAGTTGGCCAATCTCAACTTTAATTGAAGTTCAGGGAATAAAATAACAACAAAAGATTGTAACACTATGTTTTTGTTTTTACATCAGATTTCTTCCTAATCCTGTGAAATAAATAGGAATAAATAAATGATACTTTAATAATATTCAGATGAATGAATTATTTTTTGTGAATGAACAGATTTGGAGCCTAGAGAACTAATTTTTTTTTAAGAACTCACTTTTTAAAAAATGGCTAATCCCCAGTAAGCAATGTTGGAAAAGAAACACATAATTGTGATATTCACTTGGTTATTACACAATTATTTATTTTATATGTCTGTGGGCAAGAGATCATTATGTTCTAGAGAATTTTCAAAGTTGTATTTTTCTAAAAATGGCACCCATTTTTAAATATACATTTATATGTATTAAGCATTAAGAATTATAGTTACTAATAAACATTAATGCTTTTGAATATAAGTAGCAACTGATGTGGTTAATAGTTAACTTCTATTTGCTGTAAGTGAGCAACTAGCTGACTTAATCAATTTGGATTACAAGTTTGTAGATGTGACTAATTCTACTGTGAGTAAATTTTTAATATTTCTAAGCAGTCATGAAGATAGGTATTCAGAGATTAGATATTTAGGCAAACATTGCCTTAATTATTAAAAAGAAAATGAATTCTAGGAATTAACAGATCAACAGGCATGTTATTAATTTCTGGCAAAATTATAAAACATTATTAAAGTATAGGTTTGGAGGCATTTGGAAAAGAGTCTGATTATTAGTAGAAGCTTTTATGGGTTCACTAGGACTATGTCTTATAAAACTAACCTCATTTTTTTTCTTTGAAAGCATGGCTGGGTTTGTAGATTAAGGAAATTTGGCAAATAAAGAATTTGACAAATCACCCTTTCTTTCATGTAACATTTGTAAAACACTTTTTATTAGGTAGTGAACAAGATATACTTTATTAATCCCATCAGGGATAATGAAAAATAATCTCTGAAATTTGGCTGAAAAGAAAGGCATCGCTTAGTTTGATCCTTTGTCAGAGCTGAAGACTGGGGTTTCTAACGGGGTCTAACCCAGAGCTCAGTCCTTCGGGGCCTGCGCTTAAGCGCCTGGGAGCCCAGAGCAAACCAGTGGCTCTTATGCTTGATAACAGAGTTAATATTCAAAATATTTTCAAGACACAAGGATGCTCTTAAAAATCAAGAAAAATTGAAAGTATTAGGTAACATGTTTATAATATGCTTGTATCTATTGTTTATGTTTCAAATATTTTGCATTTCTTTTGGCATACACTTGGCAAACAGTCTGATAGACTCTTTCAGTGAGTGTTCAGCAGGAAGTCTATAGGAATCTATACAGGTCAGTAGTCTACACAAGGTGCAGAGACCTGTTCAGGTGTTGAAGAAATTTGCACTGTATTCACAGCCTGACTGAGGGCCTCTGTGGTCCCATCTGATTCCAAGTTTCCAAGGGCTTTTTCAGGGATTACAGCGGAGACATGGTTTCATCACATCTGTAAGGTAATTTGTCCTCTGAAATGGAGTGAATCAGCTTAAGACACTCAAGATGGCAAACTATGTAAGAGGGGGGGACAGTGTCACCTTTTTGTAACTTCCTCTTCCTGTTTTGTAGACATTGGTTGACTTGCTGACAACACCTGAATCATCTTACTGCTTTTGGCTCCTGCCTTTTAAGTTATCAAATTAGCTTTACTTTTCCTAGACACAGTTTGAGTCTGTTTTTTATGAAGTAAAGAACATTATTTGACATTGTTCATTTTACAAAGAGAATTTGTAAAATATGTAGGTGACAACTTTCAAAGCCATATGTCACTGGCATCCTCTACGGGGCTTCTCAATTCTCTCTACACTCTAGTTTAAGTGATTCGTTCTGCCACTTGCTCGATTTCCCTCAAGAAAAAAACAATTATTTGGTGTTTTTTAGGTGATTGACTTGCAAATAAGGTTGTTCTCTGGAGCACTTTTTTGGTAAATTTACCAATTCCTGAAAATCAAATTATTTTCACACTTACTACTCTAGTTGTAATGGAGTTATTTAGATCAGTAGGTGCAGGCCCCATACTGCACATTTTATTGTGCTGTGATAATCATTCATCTTCAGTTTTTGTTGTTAAAAAAAAAATACCACCAAAGAAATTATTTTATAAAAAAGCCACTCATTTGTCACTGCCTTATCTGGAGCTTAGTTTCTCACCATTCCCCATCCCCTCATCTTCATCTTCCCTCCCTGACTCTTACCATAGTTTGCTGTTTTTATTTTTTGCTAAAATCCTTGGTGTTTTCCAGTTTTACATGTGAATAAAAGCATTTTTAGAAAGCTTTGCCGTGTTTTTTGTCTATAACATACAATATAGGTCACATGGTTGCCGTGTCAACAGAGCTCCAAGACCAGACCCTAGGGTCTTCAACCAGACTAACACCCCCAAATCCCACCGTATAGGGCTCCCGGAGCTGTAATAGCTATTTAGGTAATATTTACCTTTCCTTAAGAGGCCCCTCTTGTCAATTATTGACTTAAAGGTATTCTGAAGTGATTATTCTTCCCTCCAAACATTAGAATGTCTAACTAGTCAGGTGCAGTTACTTCCAACTTGTATTGATTGGCTTGGCCAAAAAGTTTGTTTGGTTTTTTCCATAAGATGGCTTTAGTAGTCCTTAGATGTCTTGAACTTCATTTGAAACAATTTTGTTAGATTGTATTTTGACAGCTGTCATATCAGTGTGCACTTAAAAAATTCATCGAAACTGGTGAAATTTTGTGTAGCCATTTTAATACTGAAGATGGAAGAAAATAAGCAACATTTTGGGCATATTATGCTTTATTTCAAGGAAGGTAAAAATGCAGCTGAAACACAAAGATTTGTGCCGTGTATGGAGAAGGTGCTGTGACTGATCAACGTGTCAAAAGGGGTTTCCGAAGTTTTGTGCTGGAGATTTCTGGCTGGATGATGTTAAATGCTCAGGTAGACCAGTTGAAGTTGATAGCAATCAAATCGAGACATTAATTGAGAACAATCAATGTTACCATGTGGGAGATAACTGACATACTCAGAATATCCAAATCAATAAAGTTACTGGAGAAAATGAAAAATGTGTCTTATTTTACGGAAAAATCCATATGGACTTTTTGGCCAACTCAGTAATTCTTTTTAATGGATGAAGTTGAGGTAAGTCACAAAGATAGTAATTTTAAAATAAAGTAGTCTAATAAAATCAATTTAAATGTCATCTTTTTAAATTTAGATATTGATGGGATATTCAAGTCCTACCAAGCAATTTGTTTTTTAGAGTAAGAACTGCCTATACTTTGGAACTTTCTATCTTTAACTGTTCCACTTTTTTTTATGAGCATTTTAAAATTTTTAAAAAATTTATTGCTTTTAGAGAGAAAGGAACAGGGGAGGGGGGGAGACAAACCTTATGTCCATTGATTAGCTGCTCCCTATTTCCTCCTCCCTCCAGCCCATGGCAACCACTATCCACACTTCCTTTCTATGAATTTGACTATTTTAAACACCTCAAATAAGTGAAATCATGTAGACTTCTAATTGAGCCAACTTGAGCTGTTTCTTCTTGAAATCTTCTACTTCCCTTAGGCATTGTACAAAGTATTCTAATGTTTAACTCATTTAATCATATGATACAACACTGTTTCTCATGTTAACACAAATGAGATCTTAGGCACAAGGAGATTAAACAACTTAATGGAGGACATACATCTAGTATGTTGTGGAGGTGGGATTTGAACCCAGTGGTTTAACCCTGCAATCTGGACTCTTCACCACTCCGCAGCGCTGCTTCAGGATGCTAACAAGAAGACCTGTTTCACAGAGTTGGTATGAGAAGTAAATAAGACAAACGGTACAGAGCTGTTAGAGCAGTGCCTGGCATATAATAAATATATCACAAGTGGTAGCTATTACCATTATTGCATTTTGATTTTAATATGTCTACCATGTATCTGTCTCAGTGAAATACTGTAAAAGGATATTTATACTGATTGTAGTATGAGTCATTCCATGAACGTGATATACTGACCCCTTATGAATCCTTGGTTTCTCAGCATTAATGATAAAACAGTATCTACTTTAAAGTGGTTTTATGAGTATTATATTAGGTAACATTATATAAAGGTATCCGATATACATAAATACCTAGTAGTGTTGGCTTACTCTGCTCCTTAATGAGATCTGAGTTCTGCAGGGACAGGAACAATGTTTTTTTATTATTGTATCCATCCCAGAGTCTATTACAGCTCCTGGCACATAGTAGGCATTTAGTAGTACTAGTAGAGTGGGTGAATGAGAGCTTTGGAAGAAAAAAGAAGAGAAGGAAGGACAAACACATGGAAGTGTTTCTATTGGAGGTAACTTTTTATGTAGAGGAAGAAGGTCATTGGAAGGCCCAGTGGATATAAAAGCTTTCTTTTCATTGAAAGGTTAAACTGACCTGATATTTAATTCTAAAGTGTTATGCAACTGACATGGCCACTTAGGGAGCTAAGAATGGAAGAGAAAGAAGGTGGAGAGGGAAGGAAAGGATAAGGGATTTGCTAAGTACTGTAGACATAGTGCACTCTAAAACTCAAGTTAGTCTACAGCCATACCGCCCTGAACGCGCCCGATCTTGTCTGATCTTGGAAGCTAAAACTCAAGTTATACTCTTGAGCAGTAGCTTCTTAGTAACATTTATCAGGGGTCTTTGGAGAGCCAGTTAGATATTAGCCTTTATTAAAAAACATATGGTTTGCTTTTACATTTTTGCTGAATCCTTTCCTAAAACTATAGCCAAAGATGGTAATGAGGGGCATGGAGGGGGGGGGAGGAGAGGCAGCACCAGCAACCAGAGGAGACAGAAGACAATTTGGCATCTGATGAAATCTGAGGATGAGTGTGTGTTCTTCACCTCTCTTGTCAGAGCTAAGGCAGCAGTAGGCACTTCTATAGTTGGCTGTGATGTGCTGTCTCAAGACCTAATTTTACATCTTAGGATGAAACGGTGAACTTTACTTTCTGGGACTGGCCTTCGGTTACTGAAAGAGAGGACCGGCTTAACAGATCATTCTCTCAGTTGTTGGCTTTCTCCAGACGCATATTGCAGTGTTTGGTCAAGGGAGCAAACCAGGCTCGTCCTTGGCTTTGGAGAACCCGACCTGTTCACTCTGCCCATCAGCCGGGTCCTGGCACGTATGCCTGCCCTGTTGGTGTTACAGGCCGTTCTGCTTATGGACAAGGGACAACAGTGCCTCTTTTTTTTTTTCCTCCTAGTTTTGTTTAGCTTTTAACTGAATTGTCTGGAATATCTTCTGCTGTTGATGTAATAAGGAAACTCAGGTGGTGTTTTTAACTAATGGGGGAAAATAAAATATTTCTTACCCAGAGGGATGAAACAGGAGAATGGGCATTAACTTCTTGTTTGAGGGCCTGTCATATTGCTCATATTGCTCACTTCAGGTTTAATTCTGCCAAGTGATTGACGGCCTCAGGTTAAGAAAACAAGTGTCACCGAAAGACACATTTACTTTTATCATGGCAAAAAGTTCACTTTTATTTATTTTTATGAATAGATAGTGAGAAGGCTTCAAATTACATGGTTTTTCAGAATGGTGATACCAGGTGGTGCAGGGAGATTTTTAAAAATTCCTCTCCTAGGCCCCCTGCATTTTGACTGCCAGTGTGTCTGCTCCTGGTGCCAGCATCTCCAGTACCATTGCTTCAGAAGTTTCCCAGGTTTTGCTCTTGCTTAGAAGGCGGCATGGGGTAGTGGGAGGAACTTGGGATGTGAAATTGGAAGTCCTGTGTTATTGTCTTGCTTTCACCCTTTCCTGAAATACGCCGTCTCGGACAGCTCACTTAATACCTCTCTTATTCTTAACTGTAAAATAAGAGAATTTTATTAGGTTCTGCGCAAAGCTGCTTCTAGCACTGGAGCTTCATTAACTAGATGAGAGGACAGAAAAGGGAGTATTGAGATTATCTGCTACCTGCTCAGGCCCCTTTCTCAATGTGACGTGGACAGGAAAACAGGGTGCGCCTGACGCACACGCGCATGCGAGTGTGCTCAATCCTAGTCTCGTAACCTGTTTAACATCTTATAATTTGGGAAATGAGGCTTTCATTATGAAAATGAGACTTTTAAGTCCAGTGCTGCCCTATGGTGAATCTTTCTGTAGTCACTCTAAAACATTTTGACTTTTTAACAGATTGCTGTTTCCCTCCATTGAGTATTGGTGCTCAGTTCCAGACAGCTCTTCAATTGAATGACCTGACTTTGGTTGAGTTTTGTTATTTGAACCAACTCTATGAGCAAGCCTGCCCTGCTGGCTATTTTTTGTTTCTTGTTTATTTAAGGCATCTTGTTGAAGCTGAATAGTATCCTCTTTGAAAGAGTGTTTTTTTTTTTGTTTGTTTGTTTTTTTTTTTTAATGGAAAGCTGTTGCATTGAAAAGTGACTTTGTGTTTTCATAGGCCACACAATTCTAAGCCAGCTGACATGGCTTCAAAGTAGTTATCGGTGGATAGAACACACCAGTGAATACTTACTTTAGAGCCTGGTGTGAGTATTTAGAAGTATTCGTATGTATTGAAGATGGAGAAGAAAGCATAAACCAGGTCTGAAGTTTCCCGTTTCATTATTTTTACAATGTCTTAAAATAGATTGATGTTTTACTGTTGCCCTGCCAGACATACACTTCATCTTTAATTAGATACATTTAAATATGTGATGTGTTTTGGTCTGATTTCCCATATTCTGAGCACTTAGTTCTTACTGATATTGTTGGAATGTCTTTTTCTGCCTCCCAGTTTTATATTTGTGTCTGTGTTATTCTGTAAAGAAAACAAATGAGTTTTAAAATATGATGAGTGATCTCTGGTGCTAGTCAAATGGGGTGAGTCTTCTACATCCTGTTTCTCCACTGATTACAGCTAAAAGCTCTGGAAATAATGCAAAACACAGCTGAGGACCCTCAAAAAGTAAATAAACGATAGCAGGGGAGGGAAGGCACAATTTGAAGACTAACTCAGATGGCAGTGAATTTACCGTTTGTGTTTTTCCTCTATCTTCTGGTTTTGACCTGAGGGTGGGCGCAGTCCTAGGACTACTCAGTGAACAACTGCAGAAAAGACTCCAGATAAACCCTCTTTCTAGCTGGAGGACTGAGAAGAGAGATCCCCGCACCCCCTCCCTCCCCCCGGGCTCCGCTGTGAGTCAGGGGATGCGGAAGAAATGCCCCCATTTGCCTGCTTTTCCCTCTCCTGGCCCTGCCTCAGGCCAGGCCCAGGTCCGGAGCGTCCCTGCTGCGGTCAGGGTGGCAGAGGTGTCAGCACCAAGAGGCGGAGAGCGAAGGGGTCCCCCGGATCCAGAGAGTGTGTGAGGAGTCACTGGTATTGTCCTGTCTAGTTTCTCTTGCCACTGTGCCCCAAGGGCAGTCCCAGATATGTGGAGCTGCCCGACAGTGTAACATTTTAAAGTTTTGATAGAAACCCTGGACTTCTAGACAAGGGATTGGAAAATGGGGGCCCTATGAGCCAGGGAGTGTCAGAAACCTTAAGAGAAGACTGAAAAGGAGGAAGCCCTAATATGGGTATAGATTGACACAAGTCCCAAGCTCACCCCTAAGCTACACATCCACAGACCAACCCCAAAGGGGCATAACAAGGTTTTGAGAATTGAACTATAGTATAAACTACCATTCAAGTTCCAGACAGTTCCCTAAATAACCCAGATAACATAGGCTACTAAAAACTTAATTGACATTGAGCTGTCTCCTACAAGTTCTGGTAGGGCAGAACTTGTCCCGTGAACCTAACTTATTTGATTGTTCAAACAAACATAATGGCATTCACTAAAGGAATTTAACAGGGTCCAGAGACTCACAACATTATATCAATATGTTCAGAATATAATCCAAAATTACGTGACATACAAAGAACCAGGTAAATCTAACCAATTCTCAAAGGAAGAATAGAAAGATACTCATTGTAAGATGACCTAGATGATGGATTTATCTAAGAATTTAATGCAGCTTTTATAGTCATAATTTAAGAGATCAGAGTGAACACTCCTGTAAATAGCATTTCTTATAAAACCAGAAGCTCTAAAAAAGAACAAAAATAGACATTTCAGAACTGAAAAATAACCACATATGAAATTAAAAACTATTTGGTATAGACATAAAAGGAGAAGGGAACATAGCAGAAGAGTCAGTGAATTTAAGACAGATCAATAGAAATTATTCAAACAATAGAAATTATACAAAAGAGAAAAATTGAAAAAAAATAATGAAAGTTTAGGGACCCATGGAACATTAGGAGGTCTAAAATTTGTGACATTAGACCCCAGAAGAAGAGGGGAAGGCATTGGGTACAGAAAAAAAATAATGGAAGAAATGATGGTTGAAAACTTCTCAGGTTTGGTGAAAGATAAACGTAGAGATTCAAGAAACTCTGAATTTCAGGCAGTATCCATGCAGAGTAAGACAGATTCAGATACATTGTAATCAAAATTTTGAAAAGCAAAGATTTAAAAAAAAAAACCCAAAACTTCAAAGCAGTGAGGAAGAAAAGCAAAACCCCACAGTATATATACATGGGGCCCATGATTCAAATGACTGTGGATTTCTTATTCGAAATAAATCATATTTCTGGAGGCCAGAAAGCAGGAGAAGAAAACCTGTAAGTGCTGAAAGAGAAAAGCTATTGATGAAGAACTGATGAATATTGATATTGATATATAGGGAAAATATCTCTTTCAGGAATGAAGGCAAAAGAAAGGCATTCTCAGTGAAGAAAACCAGAGCATGCATTGCTAGCAGCTCTGCTAAAGGACGTTCTTCCCTTGGGGCTGTGAGGCGGGAGGGGTGGCCCCCACGCGAGGACCACAGCTCTAACCCATGCACTGAATTACTACATGCAACCTGTTGGGTCATTTGTTTCCTCATAGAAAATTGAGTTGTTAATAGATCCTACTTATTTCAGAAGGTAATCCTAAGTATCAATTGAGACAACAATGTGTGGAAGTCCTTTGCCAAATCTAAAACTCAGTAGATTTTACTATTTTAGGTTGTTAGGAATAAGGAAGAACATTGTGAGAAGGGGTAAGGATGTCCAGAGGTGAAGGAAAGTACCTACTAGGACCACATCAAAGAAGGGATATTTTGTATAAAGCTCTAGAAGATTGACACTTAAGGGAAGCTGCGGACAGTTCAAACAGGATCTCACAGGATGGTATTACTTTAGTGGAGTCCCTAAAGTGTTGGGTTCTGTATCTCAATTTTTGTCTTGAAGTTGATCCCCCCCTCCCCAAGTGCTTACTGAGTTAAGGCTTAGGGGTGCTGATTCCCACTAAGCCAACTCAGCACAAATGGAGGAAGAACCCCATACCTCTCATACTTCTTGCGAAGTAAGGACAAGGTAAGAGCAAAATGAATTGAAGTACTCAATTTTGTTGGTCAGTGTTTTGGAGTTTTTTTGTTCTGTCTCTCCCAACCCACTCCTTACGGAAAGTTACTTGGTGAATTAACAGTCAGTACAAAGGGAGTTAGTAGTATACCGGAATATATTCGGGGATATTTAAACATTCTTTTTCCTTCTGCTTATTTCCCATATAAAGAGAAATCTACCAAATCAAGTAAGAGTCTTTCACTGGTTTGTCTGGGAATTCTTTCAGAAGACATTGAAAGTCTTTCACTTTGGCTTTTTTTCACCTTAGATTTCATATAGACCGGTTGGCCCTCTGTTAACATCCTCAGTCAAAGTACCAATAATGCAACTGATGAGTTTACATCATTTCATTGATACCTCCTGAGGGCATGGCCTTATTACCTTGATTTATAATAGCATTGGTGTTTGGAATCCTTCAATCAAGAATTTGTTTATAAACCACCTCATAAGGAAAGGAGCCATAACAATAGTTCAGCTCTTGTAATGATTACAAATAGCTCTCTTAAACTAATTACCTATAAATAATAGGCATACCAAATTAGGGATGCACACTAATGATTTAATATGAAACCTATTCTTATAATCCAAAATTTAAGTCATAGCAAGTAAATAATGTCTGACTAATGCCTTTTCTGAAAAAATTTAAATGGCAAATGATTAGGAGATTTTAAAACATGAGATGTTTATTAAATAGGTAAGAAACTATATTACATGAGTACATTTATGGTATTATATTAAAGAAACTACTTCCTGTAGAAGGTAGGCACCATTCTCTCCTCTTCTTTCACCATAAACCTAATTAATCGATTCTGCATTTCCATGGAAGCAAAATAATATCTCTAGATGCTTGTAATTTAGTAGTTGCTAATGAGTTAAAATAAAATATATGGTTACAGAAATGTCAGCTATTAGATACCATAGTCCAGGAAAGTTTCTTTTTTTTCCTGACTTTTTTTTGTTCATATTGCATGACATGTAAAATTCATATCATTTTTACACATTTATTATTTCATCTTAATTGAAGGGTAAAAGGAATTAACTTTATTACTGAATACCAGCAAAAGGATTATTTAGAAACATTTGATGAATGTGTATAATATGCAGTTCCTTTATGCATACTTTTTGAATATATTATTTTTCCTAGTAAATACCACAAATAAGTTGACATCTTAAATTCTATTTTTTCCTTCTTTCTTCCTCCTTTTCAACAGATTTTAAGTACTTAATATTTGCAAACTTACTCTAGGTTCTCCATATACTTAATTTTTCATGACTGTTATATGTTTATGAAGTATATAATTATTTTACACATTAAACATACACCAGAAACATAAATGTATAAAAAGACTGTCTTTCTCTGCCCATTTTGTCTAGACAGCCCTAAGCGTGGCTGGTCACGAGCCGTTTGTTCACCAGATTCCAGCACCTTGCAGGTGAGCATATGGTCAACTATGGGCTATTCAGACCCTTCTTAGCCTCCCTTTAGCCCTTTCTTCCTGGTCCCATCTTTGGGTCCTTTCACATTTGGACAAGAAAAAACAAAAAAGGAGAACTCAGATTAAGTAATTACTTTGATATTTATTCATTATACCCATCTTTACATTTTGTACATTACTTCTATAATTATTTTTAGATTTAGAAAAGTACCTCAAATTCAGAAGGTTAAACTTTGAAACAAAATGCACATTCATCATAAGAACAAACAATTATCACTAGAAGCAACCCGTGTATGAGGCTAAATGATCAAGAAATGGAAAGAAGGGAGAAAGCCAATGAAAACTTGTATGACAAATAATTTTTGAGTAATATAAAGTTGGAGAGAGAAAAATATGTGGAAACATGTTGACTTTAATGTTTCTAGTTTCTTCAGTTTTGTGTATCCCCAACAACCTATTGGTAATCCAAATAGACAAGTAATAATTATAATAATTAATATTAGAATAAAGAAGAAAAATAATAGAAAGTTACATTTAGAGAGATGGTAGAATGACATTAGAAATTATCACTAATTCCATAGAATTATTACTGGTCTATAAATACAAAGAGCTGGTTAAAATAGGATTTTGAAAATAATATTAACCATGTTTACTGTGTTTAAATTACAGACCCAGTTTATTATTAAAGATTAAAATTCCTTCACTGAAACTGTTCTGAAATGCAAAAAGCAGAAAAGCTTGTTTAGACTAAGAATTTGATTTTAAAGAATTTGGATTCTAAAATGAGTACTTAACACTTTTCCCTGTACATTATCTAAATGAATCCAAAACCTCCTGAGTTAATGTCACCCACATATTATAGATGGGCAAACCAGATATGTTAAATAATTTGCCATGGTTACATCCAAATGTAAGTTGGCAGAGATACAAATTGGATATTGTCTACTACTGAAATCCAAATTCTTTGTTCTCCCCATATGCCACAAAGCATACATGATTTGCTGTGGTAGTTTGAAATTAATTTCCTTCGGAGTGTTAAAACTAAGTCTTTAGGATTTTTAAATCTTCTGATTCTGTATAAAAAAAAACAAAAAGACTCCCCAGCTCCCCAATTATGGCATTTAGTTTTTGACAGTTATGTGCCTGTGGTAACTGTTAACATGTAATAATTTTCCTTTCATTAACTTAACCTCCTTTTTACTTGCAAGCCTGGTTCTTCCATGAAACTGCCTGACAAACCCAAAGGGGTCTTCCCCTCCTACAATTTCAGGAGCTCTTCTTACCATTAGTGTTGATTTCATACATATTGTGATACATTATTATTGTATGTTTTGTGTCTTCAGCTGTATTATAGGTTCCTTGTGTTTTATATGTCTTTATGATGGACTATTATTGCTCATTTTTATCTCAATTCTACTTCTAGACCACTATGGGGCATCTCTCATATCGAACATTCATTAGAGGAAGTTTTAAGGAGCTGAAAGCTTTTGCTACCCTGTCATTTCATAAAAAAGTGCATGTTAATCCTTTGACCAGAGGCTCCTGTAATACTCAATTTTCCTTTAGAGTGGTTATATTTTAGGTCAGCAAGATTGGAAGAAATGTCTATGGGTTTGTTTTATGGCTGGCTTTGGAGCCATTAACTGAATATTATACTGAGTGCAGCGTGTCTTCCCACTCACTGCTTTATATGTCATTGAGATACAGGCCTAAAATTTTCTGGCCAGGCCTCTTAACTGGAGACTCCAGTTGCAGGGACTCAAAGTTACTTTAGTAAATATTTAATCTCAAATGTCTATGTTTAGTTACATCCATTAGACAATGCCATTTAATTTTGTGTGTATGTGTGCCGTGTGCTTTCTTAAATTGTTTTTAATGTGTAAGTTTCCTAAAACCCTTTTGAAAAATGGGCCACATACAAAGACCTGTGGAGAGACTGGTGGGCCACCTAAGCATGAGTACTCAGCTCAGACAGTCTTGCCACTTAGTGGCTGTGCGATGTTGGGTGTTTTGTTGAACTCATTGAAGCTTCTGAGTTGTTAGCCAGTTGTAAAATGGGGCAAACAATGGCTATTTCAAAGTACGGTTGTGAGAATTAAAAAGAAAGCATCAACATAAAATCTGGCTCATAGTAGGTCTTCAGGAAATTATTATCATTCATCTTCTAATTCACCTTTTCTCTGTTGTCGTTATATTTTGTAGTATAGGATCAAAATTAAATATTCCTCTGAAAATAACTTGGCTCTTTGTATTCAGGTTGCATTTTAGAAGTGTCTGGGCCATATAGAATTTTTATAGAATCCTAATAGACAGTATAATTGGTCAGGTTTTAAGGGGTAGCAGAGAAATACAAGTATGTTAAAAAATAGTCAGAAGGCTCTACAATAGTCCCCCCTTATCTGCGGTGATACGTTCCAAGACCCTCAGTGGATGCCTGAAACCATGGAGAGTACCAAACCCCATACATACACACACACACACACACACACACACACACACACACACACACTCTCTCTCTCTCTCTCTCTCTCTCTCTCTCTCTCTCTCACACACTCTATGTTCTTTCCTGTACATACCTACCTGTGGTAACATTTAATTTATAAATTAGGCATTAGGCACAGTAAAAGATTAACAGCAATAACTAATAATAAAGTAGAATAACAAGTAGATAACAATTGTAATAATTATTACAATAATACGGTAAGTTATGTAAATGTGGCATTATTAAATAAAATAAGGGTCACTTGAATACAAGCGATGCGATACTGTCACATGCCATGTGTTGACCGAGGTGGCTACTAATGGGTGAAGAGTGTGTGTGCAGGCGGAGAGGGTGCAGGCTGTGACAGAGGGATGATTGAGGTTCCAGGTGGGATGCAGTGGGATGGTCCCAGACTTCATCACATTACTCAGAATGGCAATCAATTTAAAACTTACACATTGTTTGTTTCTGAATTTTTCCATTCAATATTTTTTGACAGGTTGACCGCAGGTAATTGAAACCGCAGAGAGCAAAACCCCAGATGAAGTGGGACTACTGTATAATTATTGTATATTCTTAGGGATTTATTTTCATGTTGATAATCCCATTTGTGAAGCCTGCCTTGGGCTAGAGTTCCCTTCATTTTTCCTTGTCTCACGTAAATAATTAGTAATCTCATTTTAATTTTTTAGCTAGCTTTTAAGCTTTTCAAGATTGAGTGTTACAACCTCCTCGCATCGTCTGTATATACCATTCACCATATTTGCTGAATGAATTATAAACAAAAATATAAGGGGTCATTTAATTATTTAATTGTAGTGATATCACTGTTTAGTTTTTAAAGTGTTTACTTTAATATATAGTATTTGATTTTAAGAAAGAAGTTTTTTCTTTGAAACAATTTTATAGTGAGATTTATTTTAGTAAGTTTTGATTTTAATTAACCATGTAAGTGCAGGTTTTCGAAAGATTTCTGTTAATAAAACTAATGAGTCAACAGTATCCCTCTTGTTCTTCTTACCACTGACCCTTCAGTGTTGGGAAACCCCCTGTCTGGTTTCAGGTACTGTAGCCTTGTTGACAGGCAAGAGGGCCTCAGGGCTGGAGCTAATCAAGGAGGCCTTGGGAAAACAGGCCACTGAGGAGACAAAACCTGTCCCCCCGGCAGAGGCATAGCCCCTGTCTCCCTCACATCACCCTGCTTGGCCCTGTGATGGTCGCTTAGTCAAAGACGGGTAAGATCTCTCAGGAGGAGGGGCAGCCTAAGACAGACACAGCTGGTATGGGCAGCAGACAAGGACTTGGGAGACATGGAGAAAGGGCAAAAAGGCCCACACCCCTCAGCTCGGCTTGGACAAGGCCGGGGTCCTCATTCTATCAGAAAGAAGTCTCCTAGTCTCTTGGTGGCAGAGCCGCCCTCCTGGCTCAGGCTTGAAACAATCCTAAAAGCAGGCACAGCCCTAAACAGGATCGGGCGGTTCCCAGGGGAAATCAGGACTAGAAGTTCCTTGAAGCATGCTTTGTTCTTCTCTCAAAAGCTATGATAACCAGCTCATCTTGAGAAGGAGATATACGTTATTTATAGATCCTGACGTGAGGCAGATCTCTTGTGTTCCTCCAGTTGTTAACTATGATCTCTCTGTTTTCTGTAAACATAGCCTTTTGACATTGATTTATGAACTTTTTTTTGTATACCCCTGTGCATATGGTTCTCAGTAAAAGCCTATGGACATGGGGGCTCAGCTCAGGGCCTTCCCCACTAGAGGGAAGGGCCATGTCCCCTCTCCTGGCAAACAGAGAAGTGTTTGCGACGACTCATGTTTATTCCCCCCGTCCGTGACACCCCCGGGACGGGCTCTCCTCAGCTAGCTCCGGGCAGTAACCTTCAGGTCCAGGAGCCCCCGCTCCACTGCGGTGCTCCCTGCGGCACTTCAGTATTTTATGACAGCCTCAAATAGTATCCTTGATGGAATATTAGACATCTTGATTAAATATTTTGTTGTATTTGTTGTGATGGAAACAATATCTTGAGATGTTACTATGAGATATAACTGATTTATATAACAGATTCTTATTTTAGTGATTTTGATAAGGCAGAGAGTGGTGGGACGCTTACTTGGAGTGAGATTCTCTTGATCATGAAAAACAATTCCTTGTGCTATGGGAATCTATTACTTTTTTAGAATTATTGTCATCTTTATTCTTTCCTTCCTCCTTTCATCAATAAATAATTACTCCATGCTAGGTATTTTTATTTAGGTAGAAATACATCAAAATCACATTTATTATTTATTTTTGGAACGTATATGTTAAAAATTTAAGACCTTCCTGTTGTGAGAAATGGACTGATATTTTAAAGTATATTTATAATTGATACTGAAGATTTCTTTTTTTACAAAGTCTACTGGAGAAAAACAACCCAATATTTAGTATGTTGTCGAAGCACTGATATTTATTTAGTTTTACCAAAAGGGGAAAAATAGTTTATGAAATTACAGAGTCATTGTTCTCCTGAGGTAAGATGAATAAAACATAGTGAAGTCAGGTCTTTAACATTTTTGGAATTACAGAGCTTAATTAGTTGCTTAATTAGTCTGTCTTCTATGATTTTCTTGGAGTCATCTTTCAGGTATAAATAGCCCAGGCTTGGTAGTCCAAATGGACGTGTGTGGCTATTGTTCTTTCATTGCTATGGCAATTGTACAATTAGTGTGAAGTTGCTGGCAAGCTCCTAGGCAAGAGGGTTTTGATGTACTGACTTGGAAGTGAAAGAATAAAACCCTTTTCATAGCGGCTATGTGTTCTGAATAGACTTAGCAGCTGCTTTTTATTTTTCCTCCAGTTTTATACTAATTTAGATGTAGACATTATGCTTCAGTGTCTATTGGAAGGAATATTTCCTTGTTTTCCTGTTTGTCAAAGGGAAACAAATTTAGGTTTCAAGTAGATATTGGGGCAAGTTGTTTGTGAAAGTTCAGAAAGTAGTCCTGGAACTGAGCTTTCTGTCTACATTTAGCTCTCAAATTGAAATGCCACAAAAGGTAGAGCACTCAATGTTTAAAACGTCACTAGGAGAGTTTTAAGTTGTTGATACATTTGGCTGTATCTCATTTCTTGGGATAAAAGTTGTTCAGAGGGATGAATGTAGAAATATCTGTATAAAAGAACTTACAAGGTAGATAGCTGAAAAATGGTAGTTATATATGCATGTTGCTAGCATGTCACATTACTTGGAGTCTGTTTGAGACTGGTAGTGTCATATCTATAAACATCTTATCACCTTTCGTAAGCATTACAGACCCCCATACTCTCTTTAGACCTTACAAGAAACATTGTTGTACAAGGTTAACAGATGTTTCACCATGAACGGCACCTACCATTTCAAAGAATCAAGTAAACAATCTTTGAATTATTTATAGATTCTTGGTGTGCTGATGAACAAAATGTGGTATTTGTTTTGTTTATTTAAATAATTTTGTATACTAAAGAGAACCTTAAGATTTTTCCCTGACCATCACTGCATTGCCTTTTATTGTTAGAGAGACCTAGCTTCTTTACAGCCCGATGACATGGAACTAGAGCCTCTAGAAGCAGACTTCGTGTTTCATGTTACTGTGGCTTGTTTTCATTCTTACAATAGGTCTTTAACAGGCTTTGTCATTTCCTGTTTCAGAACTATCTTGGAAAATAAGTGCCAAAAGTATACATGTAGAAAATAATTTCATACTTTATAATAGCAAAATAAAAGGAAATGAAAGTTAACTTGACTATGTTACTCATCAAACATTTACAATTTTATTATAGAGTCCCAGGAGTAACATGGATTACTAGAGAAAGGCATGGAAAATTATGTTGTTTATCATTATAGATCTTTAAAATGTTACTTTTTCCTCTTTTTACCTGGTAATGGTTTGACTACTTATACTGATTTTTAAATGTAAGCAGCAGAGCTCCTATACTCTAGA
Organism: Pteronotus mesoamericanus; assembly: GCF_021234165.1. NCBI lineage: Eukaryota > Metazoa > Chordata > Mammalia > Chiroptera > Mormoopidae > Pteronotus > Pteronotus mesoamericanus. Next base: position 12,352,509 of record NW_026555310.1, read on the forward strand.
TGGAAAGATAAATAGAAGAGGTTGAGAAAGATATTATCTGTTGGTTTGTGGCTTAAATGATATTCACCACTTTGGTGAATAAAAGTGGAAGGCCAGAGTCATTTTTGTCTGTTTTAGAGACGCAGGAAATCGTTACTAGAGTAATGAAGATGGACATTATGTTGCTCTCTGGTTCTTTGCCTCTTTGAACACTAAAAAAAATTAAGTAGAAAAAATTTTAAGATAATTCTTCAAGCATAACGTTCTAACCAAGTAAAACGTTTAGCCATTTGTTACCAAGTCCTGGGAGAGAAAAAGACCAGTGAATGCTTTGAAGTGATTATCAGACAAGCGGAGAGGTTCTGTCTGTAGCTCCAGCACTGTGTCACTTAGCAGTGGGGGAGAGGGGGGGCCAGGGAGTACCGGCGGTTTACTCGCTCTGAGTTCTGTAGTCCAGACTAAGTGAGGGGCAGATTCTCTGAGTGGTTTATAATGAAATTTTCCTATCCTTGGAGTTTTTGTGGTTAATCTAGGTATTTGTAGAGGTTGTTTCAAAAATAGTATATGAGTTGTGTATCTTCTGATATTTACCTATTGCAACAGGATTTTCTAATGCTATTTGGTTATGAGAATGTGTAACTTGTCAAGTTATAAAATACTTGGATCACATGTTCTTCCAGTTGTCCTCGGTTGTTGTTCTGTGGCCAGCGGTGGTGGTTACTTTGTAGATAAGCTGGGTTTCTCTTTCTGCCCTTAAAAAAAAAAATCATTTCTGTTAAGTGTGCAAATCCCAGGATGTCTCTAGCTGTTATATACTACCCCTAGAACATTTATTTATTTGTTTGTTTGTTTAGTAATGGTTTCTTTCTCAACAATATCTTTTAATTTCTTTTGCTTTTCATTCTTGGAGAGTGTCTCAAATTGATGTTCCATACTTTCTCAAATTTTACCCAGTTTTATTTTTGTTATTTACTGCTTCCAGTGTGGCATTTACTTATTTACTTATTTATATGTTCTGTTATTAAATTTTTAGTGATCTTGTAATCCTTCTTTACCCGGCCATTTCTCTGTTCAGTTTCACTCTTGTCTTTTTAGTTAAGCCAGTTCCCTCATTGTGGCTCTCTGTTTCTGCTTTTTAAAAAGGCAAGACTAGACCGTATATTGAGCAGCTTAAAAATTTGGGGTGGGGGGATGTGTTGCACTCCTATATTATTTTGCTATGTTAATATTTTCTTTAATAGTTTCTTCTGTTTTACTTCTCAGGCCTTTATATCTATTGCCTGAAAAATTTCTATAACCAAATTCTAGCCCTGGGCTTATCTGTACATTTTCTTGTATATTTTATCTATAGCTATTCAATTATAGCCTATATTCAGGTGACGCATGGCCTTTTAGCTCCTGTTTAGGTCCACATTGTTGTCCTTAAACATTTACCTCTCGACGTCAGATAGAGCTAAATATGACAAAGCACCACTTATGTTCCTGTTTGCTAAATTTACTGCCTTGAGGAAAATGTATTGATTTCTTATTAACCTGTCCGCATTCCATTTGTCAGGTCCGAAAACATACTGCTTCTGCTTTTGTGGCATTTCATACTGCTATTTTTCCCTTATAATCTCTAAATGCTGTTTCAAGAACTTCCTTACAGATCACTAGTTTTTTAAATTGCCATCTCTCCCCATCAAGAAGATCCCTCCTTCTCTGTCCTTTTCCTGCCCTCTTCATCTGTGTGTTCTAAGAACACTTCATCTGAAAACTGGAATATTATATTGTTACTTAAAATGATCTCATAATACAGAGATGCCAACCTTGCAAGTGTCCAGATCGTTGTACATGGCTACATAGGGAAGAATCCAGTTCGGATGTTTTCTTTGGCCTACAGTGTGTTGTACCTTCATTATTATATAGTCAGCTTAATACCTTGTATTTTACACCTAGTTAACATCTATATTTATGGTATCTGCCTAGTTTATGGAAGAAGTTTGAAACCCCTTTTTGGGGAAAAAAGTATTTAAAGGGAAGGAGAATGTTCACAATATAATGAGTTAAAACTACAGACTGATGGAAAAAATACCGCAAGCTATAAGCAACTTTTAATAATGGTTACCTATGGGTAGTATGATTTTTATTTACCTTATTTCTTATCCATAGTTTCCAAATTTTCCTTAATGATTAGTGTTTTTAGTATAAAAGCCAATCAGTTAATAACATCTTAAAAGCATATGGTTTTGTGTATATATCCCATAGATCTAATCAACAGGGTCTGTGCTTGACACTTAGGTAAGTTGTATTTCAGAAGATATGTGGGGTGTACTCAGGGATGAGCTTGTAATCCTGCTTGGAGAAACACTATGATACAGACTCTACTGAGAAGTTACCAGTAAAAATAAATCAATAGAATATTTTCAAGTAATATAAATGTCGTTTAGGCTATGAGATGCTGTGCTGAATGGAAACGCTGATGATGTGTTTGTAACGGTCTGTTAAGAGCTTTCAAACACCACAGCATCCCTTCTCCTAGTTATCCCCATAGGTAGAGGCTTTCTTACTACCTGGCTCTTCTGTTATAGGCAAGCATTTTGTGTTGTATATATTTTCATCACTTTGGGGCTTATTGCTCTTTGAAGTTACTCAGCATTTGTTATGAGTGCCTTAGGCCTTCCTGTTAGAAAAAAATAAAAACTGAATCCTAGAGTGTTCACAATCTGGTAACTGTAACTACTTGACTTTAGAAGAATGCAGACACACCTGTCTTTCGCAGGACAGCAAAACGGAAACAAGTACAGTGAGGAGCACTATTTGTTTAGACAGAATCTCTTTCTTTTTATTACATCTCTTTCTTTAGAGATCATAGAGCAATAATTTACCAAATGAAATTAGGACATCATAATCCTTCTTGTTCAAGAAGCATTATTATTAAAAGGTAGCTTCATGTGCTTCTGAGAAGCTAATTAGTTGCTGTCTGGCTTATCATGCTGAGAGGCTGCTGTGATTCATGGGTATTTACCCATCACAACAGGATTTCCTAATGTTATTTGGTTATGAAATTATTTATACTTCCGACTCAGGGCTTTAAAAGGGCCCCCAGCAGTTTTTGTAACCCAGCTTACGCACTCAGAAGAGTTCTGTGCTCTTCATGGTGAATCAGCTTGGCAGTGTGTGGGTGCATGAATGCAGTTTCACTGTGTTGTCTGAGGGGCAGTGTTTTGGTGAAACTCCTCACCAAGCATGATAATGAGGTTTCACTGATGTAGATGTTTTTACTCTGTAAGAAACAAACTTTTATTGAATCAAATTTTTAAAAAATATTCAGAAACAGTACCAACAGAGGTTTTGAGTGTGTGTGTGTGTGTGTGTGTCTGTGGTTCTCTTTACTCTAATTATGTCCTTAACAGGAACTTGTACCACAGTTTCCCTTATGCTAATTTTAATTCATCAATTTAGTATGGTTGGTTAAGAATTTGTTCTTTATCAGACATTTGTTTTATTTGATTAGCGATTGCTGTGGGGGAGGAAAATTTTTTTTCTACCCTTCTAGGTTCTTCTGGCTGGCCTAATAACTAAATCATCATAAAAATATTAATAAGAGAAAATAAATTTAATTACATACATATGTATAAGAACCCCACATACATGAGAAAGGCAAACACCACCCATACATGAGAGGTTCAGAGACAGAAAGTTAAAATGAGGTATATATGGCATTCAGAACCAAGGATCAGGTAAGATGCCTTGGGGCATCAGAGGGGAGGAAGGTCACAGAAAGGACGATGAGAGTAACTGATGTTCAGTACCATGCCCTGTTGTTCAGTCAGAGAAAGTTATGTCTGGTAATAACTCATTATGTGCAAGGCCCCCAATTTAAATTCTTTAACGGAGAAAGAGGTGGAAGTTTCTCTTGAGCCTTCAGGGTCTGCGTTACCTCCAGCTCAAAATAATTCACATGCCAGAGTGGCTCATCTTGGGGAGGCTTGTTCTGAACCCCTTCACTGGAACAGGGAAGGAATGAAAAACTCTTAATAAATCTTCTAAAATTTAAATATCATTAATTGCATCCACTTATGAAACACAATTCTTTGGGGAATCTCATACAATATTAACTCTTCTTGATGAGAACATTGAGATTTTGTCTGGGGACCGAAATCTGTGTGTTTCTCTAAAGTAGAAAGGAGATTTTGGGGTGATATAGCCTTAATGTCCAAGATTTTTCAAAACTGGTCTCGTGGGGAAGTCCATAAATTATGGTTTGCATGGGTTGTGTTATTGATGGCAAGGTAGGTTAGTAGGGCCTGTAACATACGCATACTGAACAGATGTGAGTATAGTGAACTTGAGTCTGCTCCTCCTGATCATCAGCATTCTTTTATAGTTCTCCATTTTCATAAAGAAGTTTTATGAGTTTAAACTTGTCAAGCTCAAAATTATAGTTAATCACATTTAGTTCTCAGTTTTCTGAGTAATTCATCTGAGCTCTTTAACGTGACACCTGGTGGCAGTAAGTCACATAGCTGGCAGTAGGAGCAGAGAAGAGTTTGGACCCTTCTGCTCCTAGAAGTTCACGTGTGCCAGCTAAGGAAATAGGGCCAAAAGAAAATGTTTGAGAAGTTTACACAGGGTCACATTCTAAACAGAGGCATGACACTCAGCCTGGAGTGGCACATTACAAAGATTAGTGGACTTAAATCTGAGACCCACTTTAACATTAATTTGCTATGATGTGGCTTTCTGAATATCTCTTCTTGTCTGCCTAAGGCTGGGTTTCTTTACTTCCCTAGGGGGATAATGAATATCTTTCCCACCTACCTACTAATAGGATGGCCTTACATAATAATGTAAAACAGTAACACAAAAAGACTTTAGAAATAACTGTATTCAAAAGTAAGATAAAAGCTTGCTGGTTACTTCTGCTCAGTTTCTTCAGAAGTACCTTAAATTTTGCAATTTTTCTGGACTCAGTTGTAGGTATTCTTCTCATACCCCATTTTTGTAAGCTCTCCTCCATTTCCATGGTTTCAGTTATGGGCACTAGTCACACAGAACCATGTTTTGAGCTCCAGATGCTTGTATAACCCCCAAACCCTCCGTAGCCCAGTCTCAGTTTGGACTTGCATTATAGTCCAGCAACTAAAAGCAATTGAAAAAAATACTAGTCTTGTGTCTTGAATGATATAATAGTGTGTAGGTTATAACTCAACAGTATTTCTTTTTTTTTAATCCTCTCCTGAGGACATGCTTATTGATTTTTAGAGAGTGGATGGTGGGGTGGGGAGAGAAACATTGATGTGAGAGACAGACATTAATCGGTTGCCTCTTATATGCGTCCCTACCAGGGATGGAACCCGTAACAGAGGCATGTGCCCTGACCAGGAATTGAACCTGTGACCTTTTGGTTTATGGATGACACTCCAACCAACTGAGCCGCACTGGCCAGGGGCAGCAATATTTCTTAAAATCTGTTACCTCTCACAGTCCCCCAGTCCAGCCTCAGTCAATCCCTTTGTTATAGGCTCCCAGTTTTTCCCATTTCTGACCCTGAGCCTTGTACTCGCAACACTCCAGTCTTTTTTTCCTTTGAACTTTTCCCCACAAACCAGATCTTTGCCCCATGTTTTCTTCTCCATCTCTTTCCTCTTGTTTATCATGATAACAGTTCAAGAACTAGGCTAACAAAGACCAAATTTTCCTTAAGGATGAAGGAGATGTTGGTTATTTTGGCATAGAGTCTTGAGAAGAGAGGGAGGCTGGGAATATTCACATGTAAATAATCTTTATTCCTAGCATACTTAGAGACTGGGCCACTTGCTGTCTACTTGTATATTTCACAGGGGACCTCTTTCTCGACCAGCCTAAAACTTGACCTGGTTATGATCCAACGAAACTTGCTTCTCCTCCACTGTCCCTTATCTTTGTACAAAGTACCCATCAAGCTCTTAGTGGCTTACTTTGGGCATCTGAACATCACCCTTGAATTCTGCGTCTCTTCATCCTTCACATTCCATCCATTTTCTCTTTAGCCTAAATACAAAATATGTAATTCTAGAATCACTCCTTTTTACTCCATTTCCAGTGCTGTCACTGTACTCGTTACTCCCCTGCAATCAATTTCCTCTACTCCAAACAAAATGATCCTTTAAAACATGAATCTGGTTGTGACTTTACCTCCTTTACATTATGCAAAGTCTTCTTAGTACCAAACCCTTAATATAGCTTCTGCAATTCTGCATCGTATGGTTGGTCTCTGCCCACGTCTCCAGAAATAGTCCCCCTCAACAGGATGCTTTTCTTCCTGCCTTAAGGCCGTTGTCTAAACTGGTCTGACTGTCTAAAGCCTCCCTCACCCTCTACTCCCACCTAGCTCTTAGCTTACTCATTCACCTGATCTTGGCTTACCTATAACCTTATCCAAGGCTTTTCTGATTCCTCCTCCAATCTTTTGCCATTGGCTCATTTCCCTCACACTTCCTCTTTGGTAAGACCCATCACACTTGGAATGCAATTACTTGTTCAAACACATTTTTCTCAGCAGACTCTCAGGACATGAGGCATGTCTTTTTGCTATTCTAACACTCCATCCCCAGTGCTTAGCACAGTGCCCCGCTCAGATCAGTGTTCAGTGGACGCTTGCTGATAAATGGATGCGGCTTCCATGACTTGTGCCCTCTAAGCCTTTCCCATCTCATTTCTACATATATTCCGCCTCACACTTTCTCCATGCTCTTTGAGACAATCCCGTGTCATTTCATATTTTTGTAAGCTCTTGCTCTTTTCTGCAGAATTGTCTGCCCGCCTTTCCTAGCTATCACCCCGTCATTGTCAGCGTGCAGCACTGCCAGCGTCAGAAGGGGATGCAGTGTGCACAGCTGTGCTGTGACCCTTATCATGTTATTCTCAAATTTTTTTGGCGGCATGTTTTTTGAGTACGGTTTCTGTGTTGCCCCCTCATTATTTTGGTAATCCCAGGATCTAATAGGTCAAGCTGAATCAAAAAAGTTGGAATGCATCCTACCTAGTGATATAATAATAAATAATAATAATAACAACAGAAGTACTGCTGATGTTACTGACTGCTTTCTTTATGCTGGGCATAATTTTTAGTGCTCTATTCTATTAATTCATTGAATTTTCCCCACTTCTGTGGAAGAGTTACTTTGATTCTTTCTATTATATAGATGAAGAATGGATGACCCAGAAAGGTGAAGTAACTTGTCCAGACCTAACCAGCTGGTACGTGGCAAGGCTGGAATTTAAACCCACTGGTTCCAGAGCCTGCCCTCATCTGTGGTGGTCCGTCAGTACTAGGAGTGTCTAACCTCCTGGCATCTTTGGGCCACACTGGAAGAAAAAGTGTGGTCTTGGGCCACATATTAAATACACAAACACTAACGAAAACTGATGAGAAAAAGAAAAGTTTTAAGTAAGTTTATGATTTTGTGTTGGGCCTCATTGCCATCCTGGGCCGCACGTGGCCTATGGGCTGCGGGTTGGACACCTTTGGTACCAGTCTCACTGCCTCTTTCAAATTCTGGTTCTTCCACTTACTCATTGTGAGACCCGAGGTAAAGTCCTTTTCAGCAAAAAGGGAATAATTATATGTCCTTTAAAGGAATGTTCTGAAGATTAGATAAAATAGTTTATGTGGAGCAATCTAATCAAATGTACTAAGTCAATGTACTTAACAAAAATTAAGTCAATGGGAGCACCTATGAGACAGAATCTTTTGAGGTTCTTTCCTACTCTAAACCCAGCAAGACTGTCTTTTTATAGTGCTTCAATCTTTTGCCTCTGTCATTATCCGTTACTTCTCAGTATAGTGGTGTTTATCTTTAAATGTCAACCTTCGTAAGGGCCTGGGGGCAACTCTGCATTTTCTGTCTAGTAAACTCTCTGAGCTTTGTGACAAACACATGTTGCCTAAAGCCACAGTCCAGATTTCTGCAGTCCCATCTGTGGGCTAGATGGCTGAGTAAAGATCTCTGGCTAAAGAGAGCAACTGAACTCTTGTTTACAGCCAGACCAAAGAAGAAAAAGAAATCCAAACAATCAGTTACTGCTGTCTGATTTTTTAAAGTTTAATCAAGAAAGAACTAAAAAATAGTGTCAACATTTGCTGCAAATATTTCTTCTTTCCAAGTTAGATGAAGGCCATTTTAGGGTGATCTGTACTATTAAATGAATTAGCAGTCAGAAGGAAATTTTTAGCTCTTTGTAAAGACAAAACTATACTTTGTTTATTAACACATGCTCACTATGAAACTCATAAAATCATAAGGTACTTTTCATATTATCATGCAGGGGCAGTAAATGACCGAGTGTGTGGTTCTCAGACTTACTGGTCTGACTTGTGTACAAACCTTGTAACTACTTACCAGTAATTATGCAATAATACAGTGACTGTTCCAGAAGCAAACATATATTGCTTAAATGAATCCTGTCTTTCTCTGCATTTATTTATTTTCTTTGCTCAAAGATAGAACAAAACAAAATTAAAAAATAGGTGAAATTGGAGATGTGTCGAAGAGTGAGTTTATTTCACAGAATAAATATGAAGTCTGAAACACTTGGTATCGGTGGGCCTCTCCGATGGCCTACACAGGGAGGGATGTAAGACACAGCTGTGTGATTTGTAGTGCCAGGGAACAAACACACACCAGTTATTGGAAGTACAACTATTGCAGTTACAGAGACTGAAGAGAAATGCCTCTTGTCCAGAACGTGGTAAATAGCACCTTCAGTGAGCCCTTGCCCGGGACACACAGCAGCAGATTTCTGACTGCTGCTGCTTTCAATATAGGCTACTTTTTGGCACCATGCAGATCAATTTGTTCAAAGCCATTGGAGATGGATCTGTTATGCAACCCACTGGTGTTCTGGTTTAATATGGGGATTGATTTATAATACCTACAGATAGCAAAGGCTAAATATTTTTTTGTTAATCCTGCTTAGTTTTATTTATTTATAGTTATTTTTTTTTTTACGGAACTGTTTGTGTATGGATTAGCTGCTAGTTTTAGGTTAAAAGTGGGAAGTGCCACTGGGAAGTGAGCTAGGTATGGCCTGCGAGGCCAAGATTTTCTTTCAGAAATAATTTTGGATTGGCTCAATAGCACTGTGGTTTTACAAATACATGGTGAGCATCAGGGTCACCTGGAGGGTTGTTAAGACAGGTTTATTTCTCGACTCCACAGTTTTCTATTGAAGTCTGGGTGGGTGAGATGAGGACATAAATGATTCTAGTGATCAATGAAGTTTGAGGACTACTGCCATAGATTATGCTGCATTGATTTTAGATAGAAATACACCTTGATCATAAAACTATCTATTTCATGATTAAGATCATCTGTTTTTTGAAAACTAAATTTTCACAGTATTGTTTATTGTGACCTATTTCTGAAATGTACATCTAGATGATTGAATAAAGTGATTTAATGTATGGATTTCTTATTGGTAAACCGATAAAGAGTTTTGGTGTGTCTGCTAGAAATGATGACTTTGATATTTAATATGTATTCTGGGCTAAATTCTCACCATTGTCTGATTACATTTCCATATTGACTAAAAATATTTCAGTACTATCTAGAGCACATCTTCCTATTTTTAGTCCTCAAAAAATTATAAAGTGTACTTATGTGCATTCTAAAGTTATCTGAGATCTTTAGAGGTATTTCATTTACAGGCTTTCAAGTAATAATATGAAAAATAATGCTCAGAGATTGGTATCTCGCATGCATCTTTACCTATCTACAGTAGTCACTAGTTAGAAAAACGATCTTTAAATCTGCGGTAAACCTTTGTTTAGAGTGGAACACCAAGCAAGAGTGAGTGAGTGAGCGTGTGTGTGTGTGTGTGTGTGTGTGTGTCTTAGTCTAGCATTAACATTTCTAACAACAGCGATTGAGAGTAAATGTCTTAGGTTTACTTCTCGTTGTTTCTCTGCAGGCATTGCTTCTATGACAGTGCCAGTGTACATCGCCGAGGTCTCACCCCCCAATTTAAGAGGCCGACTAGTCACCGTTAATACCCTCTTCATCACAGGAGGGCAGTTCTTTGCAAGCGTTGTTGATGGAGCCTTCAGTTATCTCCAGAAGGATGGATGGAGGTCTGTAAATAGTTCTTCCATTTACTTTTCAAATGAATCACGATTTTAGGGGATTAGAGAAAATTGAGATGTGATACTGAAACTATAACCGGGTATTTTGAATCATTATAGCTAATTTAGAAGTGGGTAGCATTTAGCAAAATTGAAAGTGAACAAGAAGTTGATACTTATTTTAATGATAGACAAGGTACCTACCATTAAAAATTGATATTTACAGGTTTGTTTTTTTTTTTTTTTTTAGCATTTAGGTGACATTTCTCATATTGTGAATAATCTTTTGCAATATTTGTTTAAAAATGAATGCAGCAATAAATACGCAGGGAGTTCTTGAATTGTATCAGTAATTAACAAGCTGTTTATGAACTGCAGATAAAACTAACATCCTCTGAATTTTGGGGGCTACATTGTGATCTGAATGAAAGAAAACCCAGCCTTTAAAGTTTTAGCTATACTGTATAAAAAAGTAATGATACATATAGATTTAAATCACACAAATTAGCTTGGCCAGTGTGGCTCATTGGTTGGGCATCATCCCGCAAACTGAAAGGTCACCCATTCGATTCCTGGTCAAGGGCAGTGCTTGGGTTGCAGGTTCAGTCCCTGGTCTACTGCCAGGGTGCGTATGGAAGGAAGCTAATCAGTGCTTCTCTCTGACTTCAGTGTTTCTCTCACTTTCTCCCTCCTTTCCCATCTCTCTAAAATAATAAAAAGCAGAAATTATCTCTTGATTACTGCTTGGTTGATTTTGAATCAAAAGAGATGAGAAAAATGTTTTTAAACTGCTTTAAAATTTTTTCATACTGAATATTGTAAAAACAAACTAATCTTGTGTTAAAGCTTAAAGAGTGTAGGCTCTAAATTTTGATACAGTATTCAAAACAACAAATTCGTGTAAGTATTCTGGGGAGATTTTATTAAAAGGCATGACAGGCTACACAGTGTTCTCTTAACTTGTTTTCTTGCCATCATTTATTACAACAAATGTTTATTGAGCATCTATTCTATAGGTCCTGGGAATAATATATTGAACAAGACAATTCTAGTACTTATTTCCATGGTGATTACAGTTTTCGAAGTTAATTCTTAACAGCCTAAGGAAAAGGATTCAGTGCAATGTGGATGTAGGGAATTAAAAATCTGTGTAAGCAGCACAATAAATCATGTGGCTTAGGATGAGCCATCAAAGACTTAGACTGAAGTTTTATTAAAAGTCATGTGAGAGAACTCATTGAAGCCAATTAGGGCCTACATTTGTCAGGACCAACAAAAAGCTCTGTCTGCCTATGTTGCTAAACTGCTTTTTACCTTTCTCTACCAAAGTGAGAGATTCCTGGAAAAAAATAAGAGGAAGAAATTTCTTTTCCCTCCCCACTCTCTAAGTGAACAGAGAGAGGGAGATAACTGTTATGAGTATAACCTGATATTTTGAGTTTTTCTTGGAAGCTCAGTGGAAGTCATTTATCTTTCAATCCTGCATGTCTTTAAGATCTAAATCATCTATTTACATTTGATTAAAAATTTATTACTGTAACTAATATAGATATGTATATAATTTTATTAAAATCTGTTTTCAAATGGAAATCTAAAGGGCATAAGCCATGTTTTTGAGTTGAGTATAGCAATTTAGATATTTTTTTCCTCAGTACTGACTAGGAAACAGAAAGATCATACAGTAGTGAAAGTAACTGATGAATGTGGTGTTCTCGCTAGCAGTGGAGGTCTCAGGACACGTTATTAGAACACTTTTCAGGGGCAAGGTGACATGGTTATAGACAGACCTGGATTCAAATCTCTTTTCTTCCACTCATTAGCTACAAACTGTGGACAAGGTACTTAGCTTCCCTGAGCTTCACTTTGTCACTGTAAAAAACGGGATGAAAAATACTTATTTGTAAGATTATTGTGGGATCTAAATTAATTATTGTATCTGAAGTACTCAGCCCAGTGCTTGGTACATGGCAAATGCTCAATAAATGATGAATCACAATATTACTTACTCTCCTGATGAATGAATAAAGGATGAGTGCTACTATAGGAAAGTTGTAAGGGACAATGAAGGAAAACATACTATGGCTTCTGTTTTCTTTATAAGTAAAGATGGATATTTACCGAGAGAGAAAAAAAGGTAAATGGTTATAGCTGTTGCAGAAAGTATAAAAAGGAAAAACCTAGAGACAGAAACGATTTTTCAAATAACCATGGGGTTCCAACTGAAGTTGGAGCCATATGATTTTCAGTAAAGCCAAATAGTATACCTGTGTGAATTTTTTCCACAATACTGGAGGACTCAGGGATGAAACAATAAAATAAGTGGATGGGCGAACTAACTCGGGCTGGTATTCAGGTCAGTGCATTAACATACCAGGTCACTTGAACACACTTTTGTTTGTACAAATACACGTTAACTTATGCATACATGCAAACGCATTTTCTTTTTTTACAGGTGAATATTTTGTGTTATTCTCTTTCATTATTTAACATTTTTTGCAGTATGCTTCCCTCATCTGACTCCTGGCCTCATAGGAGTGTGGTTACAAGCAAATAAAATTAAAATGATACCTTAGCATCAACTTCAGAATTTTTAGCAATTATATTAATAATAAATAATAATAACTATTGATAACATTTACATTACTGATCAGATTAAGACATACAGACGGTCAAACTTATTAATCAGAAAAATTTCTTAGATTTTGTTGTTGTTGAAGGACTAACTCACCTTTAGTGCAAATGGATCAAAGCTTCTATTCTCTTATTGTTTGGATGTCATAAAAATAAATTGTTTTCTGCCAAACTGGAAGATTAGTTTTCTCAGGGGAAAAAAAAGAAGAATTGCCAGTAGAAGATTGAAAAAAGTTGGTATTTTTAGGTACCTCAGTGTTATATTCTATGCTGGGAAGAATATCATCTGGTTTCATGAGGAAAGGGGAATAAAAATTTTGAAGATGTCATTAAAGATTACATTTTTTAAAACCTTACAGAGACAATTCACATACCATTCAATTCACCCATTTAAATATACAATTCAGTGCCTTTTAGTATATTCGCAGAGCTATATAGTTATCACCATTATCAAATTTAAAACATTTTCATTACTCAAAAAAGAAAGTTTGCCCCCTTGGGCTGCCTCCCAGCTCCTCCCAGCTCTGGACAACCATTAATCAACTTTTTGTCTCCATAGATTTGCCTATTCTGGATATTTCATATATCAATATATGTGGTCCTTTGTGACTGGTTTCTTTTTTTAGCATATTTTCAGGGTTCATCCATGATATAGCATGCATCAGTATTTTCATTTCTTATTGAGAAATGAGATATATATATCTATATATATACACACACATATATAGATATATAGATATATATATATACACACACACACCCACATTTTATTTATTCTTTCCTCAGTTGATGGACATACAGGTTTCCACTTTTTGTCTTATTATAGATAGTGTGGCTAGAATATTTGTATTCCGTTTGCATGGTAGATGTATATTTTCAGTTTTCTTCAGTATATACCTAGGAGTGGAATTGTTAGGTCATATGGTAACTACGTTTAACCTTTTGAGGAAATGCCAGACTGTCCTTCAAAGAGGCTATACTATTTTATATCTCCACTTAGCAATGTATGAGAATTCAGGTTTTTCCACATCCTACTAAACACTTATTATCTGTCTTTTTTGACTATAGTCATCTTGGTATTAAGTGGCATCTTGTTATGGTTTTGATTTTCCATTTCCCTGATGACTAACAATGTTGACGGAGATTTTATTTTTATGTACTATTTTATAGTGCTTATAAAGATGACCGAAGCAGTTTGGTAGTTAATAATGATACAGAGTTTTATCACTGGTCGCCCATTTCTTTGCTAATATTTTTAAATCTTATTGAATGTAGTGAAGTTTACTCACTACATCTCAAGCGAGCAGAGGCTTTCTGTGTTTATTGCTGAGGTAAAGCGTGGCATGTAGCAGACCCTCAATAAATACATATAATAAAATGATTTTAGCAGCCACCACAGTGACCTAAAACACTTATGTGAGCATGTCACTGCTAAAATGCTTGAAAACCTCCCCATTTCCTACAGGGGGTGGCGGGGATGGGGGGGAAACAGTTAAGCTCTTTATCATGGCTTGTAGTGTATCCCATTATCCAATGCATACCTGCTTTTCAAGTTTTTTGTAACTCTAGCTTTTCGTTGTCTTCCTCCCTTCTATACTTTCTATACTAGTTGTATATTGCCTTCTCATGTGTCTGGGGTTTTATCCCTCCCTTTGGTTCATTTTATCTGTAATATCTTCCTACCCTGTCCTGGTTTACTGGTCCAACTGCTGTTCTTTCTTTAAATCTGCTTATGTCTTGTGAAGCTGTCTTTGTTCATGTACCTAGCTTCGATTTTATACTTACCATATTATTTTAAACTAATTACCTCAGAACCTAGTTTGTCCTTCTTTCTCAAACAGACCTGGTTTTAAAATGAGTATTCCTGTATTTGTAATTGCATAAAACATAATGTGATTTATATGAATAAGAATTGTACATCTATAGAGGGTCTAAATTCTAATCTTTCATGTTAATTTTTTTACTCATTTTCAGATTTAATTTTTTTATAGGTTTTATTTACTTATTTTTACAGAGAAGGGGAGGGAGGGAGAAAGACAGGGGGAGAAACATTGCTGTGCGAGAGGTACGTCGATCGGTTGCTCTCACAACCCAGGCATGTGCCCTGACTGGGAATCAAACCGGAGACCTTTTGGTTTGCAGGCCAGCACTCAATCCACTGAGCCACACCAGCCAGGCAGATTTAATTTTTTTTAAAACTAGAGTTATTTTATTCTACCTCACTAGCCTATGCACAACCATTTGTGAATAGTATTTGAGTGTACTAGATATTTTTGATGCTTTTTTTTTTTTTTTGTACTAAAGAAGTAAATTTTGAAATAAGGGTTGAATGAGAAACACAAAGTATTAGTGCTAGCAACATCTACCTCAGAGTTTTCTGGAATATCTTCCAGTTAATTCATGGATAACGTGAACTGGTGCTGAGCCTTGAAGAAATGGCGGGACTTGTGTAGAGAGGTAAAAATGGGCGCAGGGTGTAAGCCAGGGGACCGCAGGATCAGGAGGCTTGAAGGTGAAGTGATTTACTTGATAGATGGCAGCCAGATTCTGAAGGTTGTGAATTCTAGGTTAGATCTTTTATCTAAAGGCAAAAGAAAGCTGTTATTTTTTGAGCAGGCATGAAGTAATATACATCAAAGATTAATAATGACAGTAATGCTCAGAATATATTGGAACTCTTGGTTCTTGGATGGATTCAGAGAACCTATTTATGAGGTTGCTGCCAGAATACAGGTGGGATGCAGTGTAGTGTTACTATTGGAGACACATGTTAGTATGGAAATAATTCCGTTATCCAGAAATTTTTTTCAGACATTTGCTGTATACTACTGTCGTGTTTGCTACTAGAAAAAAGATCAATAAGAAATGTTCCTGTTCTCAAGGATCTCCCTTTCTGAAGGATATACTTTTCATCAGCATACTAATTAAATGATCGATAGTGTTAAATGATGTGAGATTTACGGGGAGGGTGGGAGGCAGGGAGCAAATAACTTAGCTTCACAATGGAAAGATATTTGAGCTGAGTCTTTCATGCATAAAAGAGCTTTGGCATGGGGAGAGGGACATTCTAGGTGAAATGGAATTTTCAGAAGCCACGATTGGGCAGTAGTGCGAAGTTCAGAGCAGCTGGGTGGAGCGCTGCGATTACCATCTGAGATTTGGAGGGTGAGGTGGAAAGGCTAGTAGTCTTCAATGGCTATGAATAGAACTTTAAATCCGTTGCATTCTTTCTAACAATGTATTGAGTTTGTGTATTGCAATTCGCAGAAAATAGTTTTTAAAATAAGCAATAGTACTTTGGGATGAAAAAATTATGACCGTCCTTCCCGTATAATATTTCACAGTTTTAAAAATCTTGTCAATAAGATGCTTTTTGGTAGTGATATTTCTAAACAAATCTATGCTGGGAAAGTGTTCCAGTAATTTAGTGCTAATAGATTAGTGGTGTTTGGCTCTA
Organism: Pteronotus mesoamericanus; assembly: GCF_021234165.1. NCBI lineage: Eukaryota > Metazoa > Chordata > Mammalia > Chiroptera > Mormoopidae > Pteronotus > Pteronotus mesoamericanus. The sequence continues at coordinate 12,368,663 of NW_026555310.1, forward strand.
GACAAAATATGGACTATGAAGCAATTTTTGTCTTAAAAATTTAACTGTGCAGTGGCCATTTTAAGAAAAATGGGTTTGGATTTGGTTAGCCGCCTGTTTACAAGTAAATACATTAATTCTGAATTTTTTATAATTTTGTTATTGACAAATTGACAGAATTATTGACAGAATTAAAACAGGATGGCTTATCATAAAGATATAGCATAGTGGGAGGAATAGAGTTAAGACTTGCTTTCACAGCACATGAATTAATTTAAGCTCTAATATCCTCATGTAGCTGATGCTTCAGTAATTGTACAGTGTTACTGTTAGGATCAAATGAGTTAATGGCTGTGAACAAACATACAGACTCTTAAATGATACTATGTATTATTTGCTGTTATCTCTAGAGAGTTTTAGGTTGACTCTATATCTTGCATCTACATCTGGCAACAAAAATTGCTCTCACGTTCAATTATCTGGATTTTCCAGGTAAAAAGTGAATACAGTTTACTGATGAGAGTGGTTCGTTGTAAGAATTACCTTTCCCTGAGGACAACCATTATAAACCATGGACAGAATATAAGAAACTTTGTAAGGCACTGGAGAGGTCCGGCTCCAAGGGTGGACTGGGACTGAAGGGAATTTGATCCTTGAAGTGAATGGTTCATGGTGAGGTCTACATTAATGGCTTTATCCCTGGGGGGTGTCCCTCAATCCATGAGGCTGGGTAGCTAGAACTTAAGCAGAAAACTACAGTTTTACTTACTTGTGGTGTCAGTGGCTACAGTTTGTGGTCGCCAAGAGCAGTTGGAATTCAAAGGGGGTAAATCCAGGAAAAGAATGATCCATAGAGACGGAAGCCTCAAAATCTGAATATTAATTCACCAGAAGTGTTTTTCTGACTCCTTTACTATGAATATACAGGAGGGATTTCATGGAGTCGGCAGAAGGTAAGCTAGAAGATGGTAAAAGCTGAGAGAGATGTTATTTCCTGCCTGTAGGAGGAGTGACATTTTTGGACTTTGAAACCTTCCAGGTTAGAGAGGGCAGCAGCTGGAGCTTTCCAGTAAGACCCCAGAAAGGACCATGCTTTAGGAGTAAAGACCTTGTCTCATGACCAGGGATTTTCCTTGAGACCAATTCAAAAGTGAGAGTTACATTTGCCAAGTCTAAAACCAAGCCTTTGCAAATTTAAGGTGCCTGATAGGACGGTGTCAACATTCTTCAGAAGAAGAGAAGAAAATCTAGTCTCTATACTTTATCATCCACAAAACACAGAACACACACAAAAATGTATTAGACAATGTGAATAAAAAAAGTGAATCATAATTAATTGATTGTCACTATAGACAGTCTGCATTTTATGGTGATGCAGATTGCAGATGTTGGAATTAGAAAAGGACTTAAAAACAGCTACTATAAATGTATTTAAGGACTTAATGGAAATGAGTCATCTAAAGTAACCAGATGGAGAATCTCAGCAGAAAAATGTATATATATGTACACACACACACACATCTAATACTGAAAGTACAATATCTGGATCAGAATGTAAAACTGAAAAAATTCACTGGATAGGCATAAAAGCAAATTGAAGATGACAGAATACGTGATCTCGAAACTCAAAGATAGACCCATAGACATCACCTATTCTGAAAGAGAAAATAATAAGTTGGAAAAGAACAAGTCTCAGTGGCCTAGGGTACAACATTGAATTATTTTATATACACCTAATTAGTACTAAGTAGTCTAATATGCATGTGATTGAAGTTCAAGGATGAGAGAGAATGGGGCAAAGAAAATGATAAGAAATGATGGCAGAAAATTTTCCAAATTTGGTGAATGTGTTAAATACTGATTCAGGAACCATAGGGAATCCCAAGTAGGATAAATACAAAGACAGACATATCCAGGCATATCATAATCAGGTGGAAACAAAATATACAGGGGAAATGAGGATCCAAGAGAAAAAAAGCATATTACATGAAGGGGAGCAACTATACTAGTGATGGCGGAACCTGCATTAGAAACAGTTGCAGGTCATGAGACAGTGGGATGTTATCTTCAAAGAAAAAAATGTTAACCCAATGGAAAGCTGCAGCGAACATGAGAGTGTGTATCTCATCTTTTGGAGTTAGTGTTTTTCAGATAATTTCTGAGAAGGGGAATTGCTAGATCAATTTACATTTCCTCCCACAGTGTATAATGGTTTCCTTTTCTCTCTCCACACCCTTGCCAACACTTGTTATTTCTAATCTTCTTGATAACAGCCATTCTAACAGGACTGAGCTGATATCTCACTGTGGTTTTGATTGCATCCCTGACAAGTGGCGATGTTGAGCGTCTGGAAAAGATTAATAAAATTGATAAACTGATTATGACTGATTAAATTGAATAAGAAAAAAGACAAAGCATAAATTATTAATATTAGGAATAAGAGAGAGTACATCATTTCTGTGAACTTACAAGGATAATGAAGGAATGCTTTGAACAAGGTCGTGCCCATAAATTCAACAACTTAGATGGAAAGGGCGTATTGGCGTGAAAATTGGAATTTAGCAAAAACTGACAAAATACAAAATTGAATATCTGTATATCCCTCTATTTTTTAAACAAATTGAATCATTATTGGTAATTAACTGTCTACAAAACAAACTTCAGGCACAGGTGATTGTGCTGGTGAAATCTATAAAGCATTTATGGAAGAAATAACTCCAAGTTTAAACAAAAGCTTTAAAAAAATGGAGGTGGAAGGAATATTTCCCAGGTTAGTACATGAGGCCAATATAACTCTAATTATTGTGGCCTAAGTTGTTAAAGAAAAGAAAATTCTAGACAGTGTCTTAAAAGTATCCTTAACAAAACAGTAGTAAAATTGATCCCAGCGAAGTGTAAAAGGATAATCAATCATGATCAGGTCTGTCTTTTTCTTTCCTTTCCCCTTTTTTATTTTTTTTTGAAAGGTTGATTTAGCATAAGAAATTAATTCATGCAAGCCACCATTTTGAATCTTTTAAAGGAGGAAAACCTGTGTAATCATCTCAATACATGCAGAGGAAACATCTCACAGACTCACATTCATTTATGGCAAAGCCTTTCAGTGAAGTAGAAGAGCACTTTCTCAGCTCAGTAAGGACATGTTCAAAAAAACCTGCAACTTTGTTTTCAGTGGTGAAAGCCTGGATGCTTTCCTTTATGATCAGCTGCAACACAGAGATGTCCACTGTCACCACTTACATTCATTCAGTTGGACAAGTGATCCTAAAATTTTTATGGAAAGGCAAAGAACCTAGAATTGCCGAAACTACAATATCTTAAAGCACATAGTTGGAGGACTCACTGTCTTATTAACTGGAGTTACAGTAAAGCCAATGTAATTAAGACAGTCTGGTAAGGTTAGATAGATGAATTAGCGAAATAGAAGGAAGAACAACATAGATAAATCTTTAAAAATATTATGGTTGAAAGAAGGTAGAAACAAGAGTAGAATCTTCATGGTTCTGTATGAAATTCTTTCGCATGCAAAATAAGCTGTGAGGACAAAAATTTGGCCTTTGCTTGTCTATGGCAGTGAGGATTCACTGGAAAGGGGGTTGTAAAGGAATTTTCTGACATCATAGAAATGCTCTCTTGATTGGGATCTCTTCATTTTAATGTATACAAATTTTACCTAAAAAAATGTTCATCTGAACTTTGTTGGCTCCCTGCATTATATTTCTTTTCTGCATCATAATAAATAATCTGTTGTTTCTGCCATGATACTTTTTCTAATAGCTTTTGTTGAAATAACTTTCTCCTTACTCCTACAGTATGCCTAAATCCTGGTCATAGCAATTAAACAATCCTGTTTTATTTGATTACGAGAGTCTAAGCTCCTTGAAGCAAAGGATGACTGCTGATCATCATTGTATCTCTATAATCCTTAGCGGAGAGCTTTGCATATGGAAGATTCTCAGAATTGGAAAAAAGAGGATAATTGTGTAGATATGGTTATGTGAGCATTATTTTCACCATTAGTACTAAGAATAATGTGCAAGTCAAATGCATTTGGCCATGTTATTTAAAACTCTCTGCCTAGTATCTGTGCAAAATGCGTTTAGTTTGTTGCAGTAGTATCACATCTTATTCTGTCAAAGCAAGTATACCTGCTTTTTCTACAATACTATAATCTCAATATTCTTAATAGCCTTGGCTATATCACCTACCTTATATAGTGGTATCAACTTAATTTTGAGGGTTTTCTCCCTAGCTACATAGATCATTAATAATTTTCTTATGTTTACATATTTGGCAGTGAGATTTTTTTCTTTACAAGTTATACGAATATTCACTGGGTAACATAAAAATTGCTCATTTGCTGATCATACAGCGCCTGCTTTTTACTTGAAAAATTTCAACTGTGACATATTGATTTCTTTTTTTTCTCATGTACCTCCAGCTGTGGTCTCATGTTTGCTCTCTGGCTGCCATCAGATTATCTATCAGGTGTGTCAGTCGTCAGTGGCGATGTGTATGTGCCCCTTGATGGCAGAGAGAAACTGGTTTACCAGCCTGGGGTCCCAGTTTGGCAGTGCTTTCTTATTTTAATTTCTTACCTGTAGCAAGTGGCTAAATTCAGTGTTGTTATTTTTCATACAAATCTTTTGCATTAAGTAGAAAAATATTACATAAGTCATAATTTATGTTTGGTAAATATCTTGTAATTGATATATAATAATGACCATATCTTTTTAGGATTCAAGAATAGAGATCTTTCAGTAAATGTGTCAGTCATGTGGTTATTAAGTATGAGAGAAGTATATGAAGAAAATTCAAAATCCATAGGAACGTTGAACAGTGAAGTCAGGTACCTCTAAATATAGGGCTGAAGGAACAGATATGAAGTTCTCAGATATGGTTTGTAGGGTTTGGATTATGCCTTTGTTTTTTAAAGATTTTATTTATTTTTAGAGAGGGAGAAAGAGAGGGAGACATCCATGTGTGTGTTTGCATTTCGTGCACCCCCTGCTGGGCACCTGGCCAGCAACCCAGGCATGTGCCCTACACTGGGAATCGAACTGGCGACCATTTGGTTCCCAGGCCAATGCTTAATCCACTGAGCCACACCAGCTAGGTCACATTATACCTTTCTAAGGGGAAAATGTTTCACTATCCTAAATGGGACATTATGATAAATATCATTGGAAAGCTCCAGCTTAGGGAGATGTTTTTGGACTGAAACAACATGACTCTATCTCTGGTTAAGTTTATTCATGATGCTTAATGATTGGCTTAGAAAGAAGCTCAGAAAGAACACAAGAAATTTATCCTTAGTTTTCCAAACAAACACAGTAAATCTTCATTAGGGAACCAATTCTAACTGGAGAACTTTTTATTTTCAATGAATTGTTTCTGGCGGGGGAAAAGGTTTAGAGTTTATTTATTTTATAGTTATAAGTAAAATGATGCCAGTTGGAAACTGTAGAATTATAAAGAATAAAGCATAGCATCTTTTTTAGAAAAAATTTTTAATTTTTATTTTTGATTTTAGAGAGAGAGGAGAGGAGGGCAAAAGAGAAGAGAAACACTGATTGGCTGTTTTCCAAAGGCACACCGACTAGAGACTGAACCTGCAACCTAGGCTTGTACACTGACCAGGAATCGAACTACCTTTCAGTTTGCAGGATGATGCCCAGCCAAATGAACCACACCAGCTGGGGCAAGCATAGCATCTTAATATTAATGCTGTTCCTCTAGCTTGTTTGAGCTATTCAGAATGGGAAAACGTGGACATGATATGTAGATCAGTAACAAATAGATATAAACAGAATGCTAGTTAGAAGACAGAGAATGGGAATAAAACTATTAGAATTACAAACACAATTTTATTACTTGATTGTTTTTTTTTTCAGTTTTTTCTTTTCTTGTGTATCTCCAGCCGTGGTTTCAATATTAGAGAGTATTGCTAAAAACCACCCTCCCTGTACTCCGGATAAAGTTCTGGAGGTTGTCACTGAGCTATCATAGTGTTTCAAAAATACCAAGATTCTCTGTGACTAGAAAAATACAAGGTGGAGATTTAGTTTGAAAATGTATACTTTTTGCAGCATGAGGTTGGGAGATAAGTAAGAAAATGGTTATTGAACTGGACCTTAATCCTCCTCTGGCCTCTTCAGAGGATAATTGGCTAAATGACTACAGTGTCCAAAAAACCTTTACTGTACTTTTTAGAGTGAAAAGCGTCTTTCCTTTGTAGAATTCAGTGCCTCAAGAGCTATGAAAACAGGCCCTGGTCGGTGTGGCCCAGTTGAAACGTCATCCTGCAGCCGAGGGGTTGCAGGTTTGATTCCCGGTTGGGGCACATACCTGGATTGTGGGTTGGGTCTCCGGTCTGGGTGTGTAGGGGCAGTAGCCTGTCGATGTTTCTCACATCAATGTTTGTCTCTCTCCATTCCCCTCTCTCTAAAAGCAATGAATAAGAAATGTCTTTGAGGATAAATACAAATTTTTAAAAAGGGCTATAAAAACAATTGCATACAGTTTTATATGTTGTTATATTACATATTGTAATACATTTCCCTTAGCTAAGATAGTTTTTCCTGTTATCGCTTGACTTACAATTAAAACCATAAATCATATAGCTCTTCTATTGTAAGGCATTGGCAAATTTCATTTGGGAATTTAAGGAAGAAAAAGCATGAAGGGGAGAAAAGAAATAAACTGGATGTAGATGCAGAATATAATTCCTTCTGCACAATTTCTTCTGGAAGGGGAGGGGTTTGGGGAGCCCTATATGAGGCAGAGATTGAAAAATGAAGTATAGAGAAAAACAACTTTAGATCTATCATGTTATGTAGTATAAAATACTTTTAAAAGATCAAATTTCAAGTCAGATTTTTTTGCTTCTAGTCATCTTTTCAACTGTCTACTTCGTTGTTACCTATATTTTTCCTCCATGAAAGTTATCTATGTACGTTAAAGACAAAATAAAAATTGAGTTGGGCAGTGTTCAAAGCAAGCAGCACTCATTTACCCTCAAAAGTGAGATTCTTTTAACTAATCAGCTATTTTCATAGTAACACACTGATGTCAAGAGAATAGTAAGATATTCCATTTGCCCCTAGCGGGTTTATACGGGTTAAATCCAGCGTGCTCTTCCCCCGGCCGGGGGTGCTGCTGTGTCAGGAGCCATGCTCTGTACGAAGGGAGCCACTGCACCCCGCTGGCCCCTCCGCCCGTTACTCTCCAGTGCTCCGCTGCACTTAGCAGAGGTCAGTGAACAGTGCAACTTCCGAAAGGGTCCTTGAAAGTCTTCAGACACGAGATTGAGGTCAGTTAATGCCCCCTTGTATGAATGCTGCAGAATTAACTACTCATGAAACATTGATTTTAACTTGACTTAAAATAAACATTTGTTACAGGCGCCATCCTGCCCAGATTTTAACCCTAGTTCCACTGCATGCTAGGTCTCTCTCTTTTTTGTAGCCTATTTGTCTTTAAACAGGGGGAATAATCACAGTACCCACCTCACAAGGTTGTTATGAAGATAAATGAGTTAAGGTATCTTAAGCCCTTTGAACAGTGTGTGGCACAGAAAACTAATGCTATATATTAGCTATTATTGTTGCTGTTATTGAGGTTAAATGATTACATGTCCCAGATGAATTCGTACAATCAAGTAGATTTTCATGTATTTGGAACAGAATCATCACCCTTGTGCAACTACTAGAGAATAAGAAATGTGTTTATTGTGTTAAATCAGTGGGCCATGTTATCAGAAAATGACATTATCCATTCAGGGAAGGGAACTGCAAAATTCTGTCTAAAATGGCCACTTTTTAGAGGACACTTGCCTTTGGCTTTGTAGGTGACAGCATAGGACTCCTTTAAAGCAAGAATGATGGTGACTCTTCAGTCCAGGGGAGGACCAGTCTGGTTTCGGGTCCCATACCTGGACCTCAGCAGCAGCCGGTCTGCCGGCCACCGTGGGGAGGGCTGGCAGCCATGGGTGCAGAATTTTTGATTCAGAGAACTTCAGTTCTTGGCGCTGGGAAGAAGGCTTAATCTGAGGTGGAATAGCTGGGCTGGTCTCCATTGTTGATAGCTGTTCCGACCACACCATTTGAAAGCATTACTCACCATTAGAGGACCTGTCCTTCCTTTTCTGGTAGGCAGGTGCTAGTTCTGCTAGCTGGAGCAGAAAATAGCTTATTCATTAATATCAGTTAAAAAGTTTAAAAGGTACTTTTCAGTGAATGATCATGATGCCCGAGAATATTCAAAAGATTTTTAGAACTCATGAAAGGTTGGTATTTTTACTAGAGCCAGCCTGCTATCCCTTCCTGTCAGCTTGGTGCTGCCTCCGAGGGAGGCACAAGGCTCTTGCCCACAGTGGGAACTATGGGTGCTTATTGTTCACTTTCACCCGCTGGGTGTTTGAAACACTTAGATCTGTGGCTCTCAGTCCTGAGTGCACACTAGCACCACCTGGGAGCTTTTAATGAAATGGAATTCCCTGGGACTGGAGCCCAGACCAATTAATCAAAATTCCTAGTTGGGTAGAGCCTGGACACTGTAAAAGCCCCCTGGGTGGTTCTCCTATGAAGTCAGGGTTTGGAGCCCTTGATTTAACTCATGTAATGAGATCCCCCATTATTACTGATGATAATGATATCAGTAGGGGGCTACTTGTTTGGTGATTGACTGCCCTAGTTTATCAGTATACTTTTTGTCATATCAGTATACTCATTATCATTTGTCTGGTTCTTGATTTCCTTGGATGTAGGGGACTGCTGGTGAGTCCTTAATACTGCCTTAACTAAGCCTATAGAGTTCCTGTTGTTTTAGTTGCATGATAAAAATACTCATCAGTGCTCCAGCAAAGCGACCTCCAATTTACCTGCACTCTGCACATCATCAGAGGAATAGCTTTTTTCCTCAAGAAAGAAATTGGTTAATGCTACCTACTGAAGGTTTGGGTGGATGATCCAGCCAAGGTCAACAAATTGCATTGGATTGGTTAAGGGTGGAGGGAGTCAGGGAGGTGAAACACTTCTTGCTGAGCATCTTCTCTGTTTTAGGTACCAGCTGAATGATTTTGCCTAATTATCCCAGCTGTTGTATGAGATAGACACCGTCACCTGTGGGTTACAATGTTAAGTAACTTGACCAGGGTTTTGTGGCTGGTGTGCCCAGAAGTGTGACCCAGGTCTGTTCCTCTGCTCGCTCCGTCATAAACCACAGCTCTCGCACGCTCACCACCCCCCCACCTCCCCACCCCCACACCCCAGGCCAACTTAAATATTTGGTCTCTACAGAACCAGGGAAATTAATTCCTATCAAAATACCTTCTTTTTTTTAATGCCTATAGGAATGTATTTATTGTGTTTGAAATGATATATCAGGTGCCCTATCAAAATATCTTTATCATGAAAGATAATTAAAATAGAGTGAAAACAAGTTCCTTTGTTTTACTTCTAGAAGAGAAACATTAGGATGTAAATGTGTAAGACATGTTTTATCTTGGGTAGTCTCTGGAATCCAGCTTTACTATCCCCATCCTAGCATCAGGGCATTGAATTGTAAATTTCAGACCTAGACTCTTGGTACTTAACAGATTTCAAATGCTGAAGAGCTAAAGTGTTCTGTACTCTGTAGTTCACTTAGAACACACAGACTAGCCAATATGTATATTTGCATGTTTCTTTATTCTTTGTCTTTTCCCTTTTATTTTTTCTTTTAGTTTTTAAAACTATCATGTTTAGGATTAAATAGTGGATAGTACAGTGTGGAGTATTATGTGAGCATCTTTAAGCCTGAAAATGACTCAGTTTCTATATTTATTTCAGGTGCTCCTTTAAAGTATTCTGTGCAGCTCTTTAATCTTAACTTATCACTAAAGGGTGTTTGGAGAACAGAAGGAAAGATCATGAAAGGGGTAGAGAAAGGAAACTTAAAGGCTTTCATATTTAGACTTTTAAAATTTATTTCCTAATCCACTCTACCTTTCTATTGCTTTTCTTTTAAATAATTGGCAATAGTTGCCAATAAAAGTATGTATAACTTTTTCTTTAATAGAGTACAACCAAAAAGAAGTTTCATTCATCTACAGCAGCGATTTTCAACCTTTTTCATTTCCTGGCACACGTAAACTAATCACTAAAATTCTTCAGCACACCAAAAAAATATATTTTTTGCCAGTCTGACAAAAAATATGTATAATTTTTATTAATTCACACTGATGGCTATTTTTTGTTGTTGTTGTTGTTTTCATTGTTTATTTGACAATCTAAAGGAAGTCAGTAGTCCTGATTAGTCAGGTGTTGCATGTTTTAAAAATTCTTGTGGCACATCAGTTGGAAATTGCTTATGTACAGCAATAAAATCTACATTTAAGTTACAGATTTGGTTATATAAGTTAACATTTAAGGGGAAGAGACCGGAAATATGCATTTCTTTGAGCTGATCTCTCTAGCTCTCATCTGAAGATTATTATAAAGCCTTCTTTAGATGAGTCACCTTCATAAGGGAAGGTCTAGCTGTATTTAGAATAACAAATAGTTTCATTGGAATTACTGTGCAAGTAAGTTGGCCAGTCTAAATGGTCCAGAAGAGTTGCTGCATAAGATATTGTGAGTGTGAAGCATAGTTATTTTCTGTTTAATACAGAAAATTGAGATATATAACTGCTTTTGTATCATTTCATAAAATATTAACTAAGTTCTTACTGTGTTCGGTATACAGTTTATTAGGGGCTGTGTGGAAAACAAAGTTAAATATGCAATCCAGTGTAGATAACTATGCAATCCACAGGTAGATAACTTATCACAATATAGGGTTCAGTGATAGAAGCCGAGGTTAAAAGTCTGTGCTCTGTGGGTGAGCAGAGGAAGACGTGATTCAGTATTATCACAGCCCATGGCTTAAGATAGAAAACACTTCTAATAAGATTTCTGTTAATAGCAGAGGCCAAGTGATTCATTTAGTCAGTCATTCATAAATGCTTCGTTTATTTTATAAATCTTAGTTAATTTCTCTGTTTCCATATGTAGTTTAAGGAACTATTTAGAATAGGAGTTATTCCTAACATCCATGTGACAGTTGTATTTCCCACCCCTGCTTTTTATGAATTAAAATGAAATTGCTTAAAATTAGGGATTAAAATTATGGACTCTTTCACAAGATATATATCTGGAGTCTTCAAGGCTGCTATGCTTTGGGTTTAACATAGCTTAAAAGTCAAAATAGCTTTGAAAAGTGTATTGAGTCAGGTGGCTTTGCACCAGTTTATTAATACCTATGGGCATGCTTGATATGTAAGTAGAATTGGCCTTCTGAACTCTACTGTCATGAATCTATCATGGAACATACTCAGGGAACTTGGATCAACAGAAAACAACTAGACTTCCAGTGAAGATGGTGGCATAGGCAGACATGGCTTGCCTCTTCACATAACCACATCCAAATTACAACTGAAATATAGAACAACCAATACTCAGAATTGTCAGAAATCGAGTTGAATAGAAGTCTGACAACTACGGAATTTAAGAAACCACATCCATCCAGACTAGTAAGAGGAGAGCAGACGAGGAACAGGCTGGTCCCACATCCACATGTGATGGATGATAATTTGGGAGAGGTATCTTTGGAGCAAGGAGTCCCAGCCCCACAATACGTCCCCAGCTCAGGTTTCCAGTGCCAGGAAATTAAGTCCCCACAACTTCTGGCTGCAAAAACCAGTGGGAATTGAGTCAGTGGAAGAAACTTCTGGAGCCCCAAGCAGTTCCTCTTAAAGAACCTGCACATAGATTCACGTGCACATACTCACTTCCTCTGAGATCTGGCACCAGGTGGCAGCTTGGAAGGCACCAGTGGTCTACTGGGAGAAACTGAAGTGTTTGGTTCTGTATTTGAGACTCCATAAACCTGGCTAACGCTGTTTGACCCACCTTGGAGATCCCCAGAGTCTCTGTCCCCCCCATCTTATGGGCCCACCCAAGCTGCTTTTCTGTATGGATGACTGATCTTGGCTCATTCTTCATAACTTCCTAAATCTGATCAAACAAGCAACAGCTGACCTCAGTGAGCCCCAAGCCGTGCACTAGCAGCAGCCAGCCTACATTCATAGCTTGGCTTCGCCTGGAAATCTCCAAGCCCAGCACAAGTAGCAGCCATCTCAGATCACTTTATAGCTCACTCAGAGTGGCCCCGGGCAAAACACAGGTGGCAGCTGACCTTGGCCTGCACCACCTGGGAAACCCCAGGGCCAGCACACCCAGTGGACAGCTACAGACCATGTGAGAGCACCACCGCCCTGCCCCTGCATGGCTGATCCTCCGTGGAGGGCGGAGGTTGGAGGTTGGTGGTCATTGGTCATAGCCAGTCCTTGCAACTGACTGGTCTGGGTAAAACCCTTTCATTGACCTGCCAACAGCAACCAATGCTCAACTCCAAGGGGAGGCTGTACTTAGCCCACATAAAGGGTACACCTCAAGTACCCAGCTTGGGTGATAGGGAAGGCTGTGCTGCTGGACCTTACAGGACACCTACTGCATTAGGCCACACTACCAAGAAACAAAGTCAAAGCAGCTCTAACTAATACACAGAAAAAAAAAGAAAAAAAAACAGAGAGGCTGCCAAAATGGGGAGACAAAGAAATATGGCCCAAATGAAACAGCAGATCAAAACTCCAGAAAAAGAGCTAAGCGAAATGGAGATAAGCAATCTACCAGATTCAGAGTTCAAAACACTGTTTATAAAGATGCTCAAGGAACTCAGGACCTTCACAGGATAAAAAAGACTCAGTCAGAAATGAAGGATACCCTAATTGAAATAAAGAACAGTTTACAGGGAAACAACATTAGAGTGAATGTGAGACCAAGAATTAAATCAATGATATGGAACATAAGGAAACAAAAAACAACCATCAGAACAAGAAGAAGAAAAAAGACTCCAAAAAATGAGGATAGTGTAAGCAACCACTGAGACAACTTCAGGAGGTCCAACATTCACATCATAGGGGTGCCAGAAGAAGAGAAAGGACAAAAAATTGGAAATCTATTTGAAAAAATAATGAAAGAAAACTTACTTAATTTGGTGAATGGAATAGCCATGCAAGTCCAGGAAGCACAGAGAGTCCCAAACAAGATGGATGCAAAGAGATCCACTCCAAGACACATCATAATTAAAATGCCAAAGGTTAACGATGAAGAGAGAATTTTAAAAACAGCAAGACAAAAGAAGTTAATTACTTGCAGGAGAGTTCCCATAAGGCTGCCAACTGATTTCTCAGAAGAAACTTTGCGGGCTTGTAGGGATTGGCAAGAAATTTTCAAAGTCATGAAAAGCAGGGACCTATAGCCAAGATTGTTCTACCCAATGAAGATAACATTTAGAATCTAAGGACAGATAAAGAACTTCCCCCCCCTTTTTTTTTGTCCTTTCTTTTGTTTCCCTAGCCTGAGGAGATATCAGAAAAAGTATTATGAGCAATGTCTGAGGTTTTACTGCTTATGTTTTCTTCTAGGATTTTTATAGTTTTGGGTCTAACATTTAAATCTTTAATTTATTTTGAATTTTTTCTTGTGTGTGGCATAAGAACATGGCCTAGTTTCATTTTTCTGCATGTATCTGTCCAGTTTTCCCGACATCTGTTATTGAATAAACTATCTTTAGCCAATTGTATTTGCTTGCTTCCTCTGTCAAATATTAATTGATTATAATGGTGTGGTTTTATTTATGAACTCTCTATTCTGTTCCATTGATCTACGTCTGTTTATATGCCAGTACTGTGCTATTTTGATTACTATGGCCTTATAAAGAGAATACAAAAAAAGAAAATTATAGGCTAATATCCCTGATGAACATAGATGCTAAAATCTTGAACAAAATATTAGCAAACCAAATACAGCAAAGCATCAAAAAGATAATACACCACGATCAAGTGGGATTTCTTTTGGGAATACAAGGTTGGTACAACATTCACAAATCAATAAATATGGTACACCACATAAACAAAATGAAGGATAAAAACCACATGACCATATCAATAGATGCAGAAAAAGCATTTGATAAATCCAGCGCCCATTTATGATAAAAACTCTCAGCATGTGGGAAAAGAAGGAACATGCCTAAACATAATAAAGGTCCTAAGTGACAAACTCACTACCAGCATCATACTCGATGGGCAAAAGCTACAAGTGTTCCCCTTAGGATAAAGAATAAGACAGGGATGTCTGCTTTCACTTCTCTTGTTCAACATAGTACTGGAAGTCCTAGCCATAGCAATCAGACAAGAAGAAGAAATAAAAGGTATCCAAATTGGAAAGGAAGAAGGAAAACTGTCTTTATTTGCAGGTGACATGATACTGGGCACAGAGAGCCCCAAAGATTCCATCAAGAAACTATTAGAACTAATAAATTAATTTGATAAAGTGTCAGGATACAAAGTTAATAATCTGGAAATGAGTTGCATTTTATATTCCAGTAATGAACTATCAGAATGTGAAATTAAGAAAACAGTCCCATTCACAATTGCTTCAAAAAGAATAAAATACCTAGGTATAAATCTAACCAAGGATGTAAAAGACCTGTACTCAGAAAATTATAAGACACTGAAGAAAGAAATTGAAGAAGATACAAGTAAGTGGAAGCACATACTGCATTCATGGATAGGAAGAAATAACTTCATTATGTCCATACTACCCAAAGCAACCAATAGATTCAACATGATTCCTATTAAAATGCCAATGACATATTGATATTTCAGAGAGCTAGACCAAATAATTTAAAAATTTACATGGGACCACAAAAGGCCCCAGCTAGCAACAGCCACCTTAAGAAGAACAAAGTTGGAGGAATCACACTACCTGATATCATACTATACAATAAGGCATTTCTATCATTTTAATAATGATTATTTGCTTCCAATTGTGGATTCCATTATGGATTTCCACTCCTTTGTTATTGTGGGTGAGCATGATGCTTCATGGCAAAACGAAATCATAACTAATCATTCACAGAACAGAAATTTCTCTTTTATTTGGGCATTTTATTGAAAATTATATCTTTTAAATCAGAGTTTTGTCTTAATCCCATTTTATATTGTAGAATACAGAATTATGTGCATATCACATATATTAGTATTGGGTAGGGATGGTGATTGTAGAATTTTGCATGTGTTTGGTTCAGAATGCATCTATATAATTCTGACTTTTGTCCATTCTTTTTCATTGTAATTTGTGTGAGAGAGAAGAATCAACTTTCCTCATTTTGCAGTTTTTTGCTACAGTATAAAAATACCCCTTTTTCTCTTGACACACACACACATGAAAATCATTCTGACCAGCTTGGCAGTAGATACTATTTACAGTGTGGTGCTAATAAGACCAAATTTTACAATAATATATGTTGTTTTTTATATTGCAGGTACATGTTGGGACTTGCAGCAATTCCAGCAGTTATACAATTTTTTGGCTTTCTCTTTTTACCGGAAAGCCCTCGATGGCTTATTCAGAAAGGACAGACTCAGAAGGCCCGTAGAATATTGTCCCAGATGCGTGGTAATCAGACCATTGATGAGGAATATGATAGCATCAAAAATAATATTGAAGAAGAGGAAAAAGAGGTTGGTTCAGGTATGTGGATTATTTTAAAACTACACAGTGGTTTCGTTAGAAGTTATATTTTTAGTATTATTTAATATCTTTAAATTACATAGTGTCTTTTTATGTATAACCGAAAATGATATATTTTAATTTTTTTAAAGCAATACAGGAATATTGTAAAAGAATGAAGAAAAATACCACCATAAAGCCACTATCCTCACATAATTACTATTTTAGTTTTTGTATAGTCTCTTTCATTCTTTCTAAATTGGATATACTTGACATAGTTGTCATTATTTTGCATGTAGGGATATTTTTTGAGAACATGTTTATTATATAAATAAATTTGTCATATATAAAGATATATATGTATTAGCTTTCTATGCTAATTAAAAAGTTATTTGAACTGTCAAAATCTCTTAAGTAAATTTAAATATTTCCATGTGTTATCTTAATTTTCATACCAATTTTTATAAAGAATTAGAATACTTTCATACTCTAGTTTTGGATCCATTTTGTGTCTTCCTGTTTTTATTAGAATGTTTAGTTAGTTAACCATCTAATTTATGTCATGTCAGAAAAACCAAAAGAGGAAGTTTTTGGTTAATGTATATCAATGAATTTATTTTCAGAGAAGGAATCATATAGGGCTATTTACAGAATTCTCAGGCAGGATCTGTAGTCTTGACAGACTGAATTGGGTAACCGATTTACAGGATACAAATGATGGGAAAAGGTAGACATTTCTTAATATGTTTTTTCAACAACAGCCAGATTCCCATTTCCCAAAATTGTTTGCTTTTCCTTGACCTTCCTTTTGTCTTTACATTAATTGGTAGCTTAAGTAAAGACATACTTATATTTTTTTGAATTATTTTTTATACCTGAGAATATACCAAACACAAACACCTCTTTGTTGGTACATGTCATACGCATGTTTTGGAAGGTCTGTTCACTCACGTTTTTCTACGATTTTTGGTGGAGCTGAAGGTTGTGCTTTCCGGAAACAATAGAATGAACACTGCAGAAGCTGGCTGCTGTGTAAGCCACACATGGCTTGTCTTAAGTTTATGCAAAGTACCATACTTCCTTCTTGCTCAGACCAAAGCCCTGACTAATGGCAAGCCCTTTCTAGGTGTAGGTCATTTTTAACTGTTTTGGAGGACATACTATGTGCTTGGCATTCTCAGCATTTCCAGAATAGCACATTTGTGCAAATATTAAAGGGAATTTTGCTTTAACAAAATAAGATACTTTTGCACAACTCTACATTGTTAATTTTAAAAGTATGATTTTAAATGCCTATTTAAATTACAGGTAATTTATTTTATGCTCCTGTCTAAATTCCTTTCAGCAACAGTTTGAATGAAATGCGAGATTGTTTTCATAATAATTAGTGTACTTGAAACCCATGGCTAATAATGTGCGAGTAAAAAACTTTTCAGAGTATTAAGTTATCAAATACTACTTAGAACAAAAAGTTTTTATTAATTTACATAAAGGATGAGAAAACAATTTAATTTTTTAAGAAAGGCTTCTTGTTTAACAGTAGGAAAACCATTGATTTACTACAAAGCACTGAGCGTGTACCTTCATTTAGACTACTTAAAAACTTGCCTGCCTTGCCATGCACTGTTTGATTTCCATGACTATTTAAAATGTATAACCAAATGGATTTTTTAGAAACTTGAATTACATAGGATTGCAGTTACCTGTATCTGCTGTAGTTTTTATCAGAAATCTTTGGGAGCTAAATAGGACACTGTTTCTTGGGTGTAGGTAAAATACTTAGCTATTTACCTATATTCTAATAGTGCTATATATACATATTTGGCACAGGTTTTTAAAAGTACTGTTATCCACTGAATCCTAGTATTTGTCTCATGCTCAGGTAGGTGTTCTAAAGTTTGTAACTAATAAGATTAATAGTTTATCTGTTTGTGGATTTGTATTGCGTACTCTCATCTTGCTTAATTCAAAAACTAATCTCATGTTCCTTCTTAAAAGTATCAAATTAATGGCATTACGGCATGAATGCATGTGGATGAATTTGCTGGTGTTACATGGCACCAGTGATTTTGGGCCTTGCTTTTATGATTGAGAAATGTGGCCACAGTAAAATGTTCTGCACAAGTATGAATTTAATTTCAGCATTGTCATGTCCAGGAGCCAGACACTCTGTCAGGTTAGCTGGGAATAGAGACCGGTGCCTGGGTGTGTGCTGCCTGGCAGGGTCCTGGCCCTCGGTCATTTCACACTTGAAAATGGTAGGCTGGGTGGACAAATACACATAAAGAAATAGCTAACTTTGAAATAATAAAAATGCCCTGGCCCAGAGGAAACAGGTCAGTCATATTACGTCGGAGACAGTAATCTGGGGTGATTGGCCCGTGGATCCTGGCAAGCTGCATTTTGAGCCATAGCTTCAAGCCTGGGACCTGGGTCAGTGGAAGGCAGCCGCCGGAGGACAAATCTGACCTCGCTTCCACAGAATATTCAGATCTTCCAGGAGGTTCGAAAGAAGTGGATTAATAAGACCCCTGTTTCTTTTTGTGAGAAAAGTTTTATTGTTAGACATAATGGCTTACTTGCCCTGTTACCTGTGAGCTTCCAAATAGGTCTGATCCTAGATCAATAAATCACGTCCTTCTCTAGAAGTTTGCGGATGATTTGAGATTTGTCACTGTTACGGTACTTGTCACCGTTATGACCCTTTTCCTTTTGTAGGATTTTTTTCTTGGTTACTCGAGTTTAAATTTGATCTCTTTGAGGAAAATAGGCACAGCTATTTAAGTGTGTATTTGTTCAATTCATTTTTTTGGCTGTATAGATGGCAGTGTATATGGCGTTTACTTCTCTTAGTTTCAGAACACATTTTATGACTCTATCAGTGAACCTGGTGGCTGCCCTGGCCATGTCAGCAGCAGAGGTGAGCCTCCCAGGCCAGGCTGTGGGAAGAAGATTGGGTTGAAATAGGGTTTTCTCTCTTCTGTGCATGGCATAAAGGCCAGGCTCCTTAGCACGTGATTTCTCCACTGTATCTGGGGGGCGGGGTGGGGGGAGAGAAAGAAAAAGGCAGTGTATGGGTAAAGAAGCGAAGGATTGGGTTCCACATGTGTTTAACACTGTTTATACATCCTGTAGGACTCGTAAAGTAAAGCTAGAAGAAACAGCTTGTTTTGCAAAGCTCCCTGCAGTGGGAGACGGGGAAATGAAGCCTAGTCCTGTCTCCTCCCCAAACTTGTGATCCTAACAGGATTTGGGGGGAGTTTCTGAGCTTCAGATTCTTTCTAGGTTTGTAAGAAAAGAGAGCCAGATTATAACAGTGTCGCAGTCTCATTTTCATAGAGTTTTAAAAGTTTGTGAGAGATGCCTGTTTTGCTTTTTTTTTTTTTTTTAAGTTTCTAAATACTGTGTAGCAGTCTTCATTCATAAATATTTATTGAATGAGAGTAGAGATGGGGATGTGACAATAAGTAAGACAGACAAGGTTCTGGCCCATTCTCTTAGGAGGAGGCAAATAAATGATAGAAAAGAGTACGCAATTATCAGATAACTCAGATTGTGGTAATGTCTTTGAAAGAAACAAACAGGATGGCCACATTTATTGCGGGACTGAAGAGGGATTATTTTAGGTGAGATAGTTAGGAAAGGCCTCTCTGAGGCAGGGAAAGAATCAGCAACACAGAGAACTGAAGGGGGGAGAGTGTTCTAGGCAAAGGGAACAGCAGGTGCAAAATTCAGTGACTCATTAAGTGAACAAAATTGACTTTCTTGAAAGTTTTGATAATAGTTGTAAAGTGTACATGTACTGGATTTTTAAGACATTGCTGTAACACTTTTTATCTTTACTAATCCCAGGTTGCCAAGGCTAAGCTTTGAAATTTGTAGGGACACGATTAACCACTTTTAGAATCAAAAGCAAATGAGTACAAAGTCATATATATAATTTTCATCATTTTGTTGCTAATCTCTTATTTGTTTTTCTAGTTTATCTCATGTTGCATAGATGTGTAATAGAGTCATGAATTATATGTACAACAGAAGAAGAAACCTGAGAGAGGCCTAGGTTTTACTTTAGGCAGTGGTTTGCAGACATTTCCACTTAGCTTCAAAAGTGAATAGAGAGAGAGGCAGGCTTTTGAGGGCACAGGTACCACAGCAAAAGGCAGCTGCAGTAAGCTTGACATTTATTCGAATGTTTATTCTCTATCCTGGAAATGAGCACAAGTTTGTGTTCTGTTCTATAATATAACTGTTTCACTTGACTCTATAAATGCACCCCACCCTGCATATTTTCAGTGGTTTTTCAGTGGCTTTATGTGTTCCATCATTCTGTTATGCACACGCCATGAGACACACGTCCCTCAGTTTGATAGACCTGAAGTTACACTGTCTGGAGTTTCTCTTCTGGGCACATTCTCAACGCAAGGTATAAAAGTTGGGTCTGCCTGTATCACTAAAGAGAGATGGTCATCTGATAATTTACTGGGCATGTAGAAGGGCAGAGTCTGTCTCAGGAGCTTTAGTTCAAAACAGCTAGGAAGTCTGTCTCACAAAAAGAAAAATAAAATCAATTAACGACAGTGACAGGATTCTTCCAAAGACAGTCTTAGGGAAGATTCTATAAATGAAAGTTGTGTACTTACATGCTTTGTACAACCTGGTCTCATAACACTCTCTAATTGACTTCTTCAGTATCCTTTTCTTTTAACTGAGATAATAATGGACATTTAACATTATATTAGTTTTGGGTATACAGCATACTAATATATGTATATGTTATGAAATGATCACTGCAGTAAGTCTAGTTAACATCCATCACCAAATATTGTTAAATTTTTTTTCTTGACCTCTTCAATCCCTTATCCTAGACCAGAGAACAAGTATATTCCTAGAATGAGGTCCAAGGAAAGCAAAGGCTTTTCTGCCTTAGCAGAAGGAACTCCTTTGGCAGAGCTTAGGCAAAGGCTTAGAAAGTCACCCTCTCTTGCCAGTCCCTTCTCTGCTCTTCATTAGGGCACTGAAAAGCAGGATCACTGGAGGGAAAGAATAACCAGGCAAGCTTCCTCTCCCTGGAGAAACAGGCAGATCTTGATGTTTGAACACTACACAAAACAGGGACAGAGGAAGCAGTGTTCCGGGAGGGTGAAGCTGTCGGCAGGGCAGCCTCAGTGCAGCAAGAGGCTGAGTAAAGGGAACAGGCAGGGGAGAAACTGAGTGCTGATGGCAGGGCAGTAAGGAAAGCGCCCTCAGACCTACTGTGTGTTCACAGCACCCGGTCACTCCAGCGAGCCTAAAAAGGTTTGTGGGCTTTTTAAATAAATAAATGAGTAAATAAATGAATGAATGAATAAGTAGAAGGAAAATAGTTTTTTCAATGTCCCATCTTTAAAAAATTATACACACACACACGCATTTGGTATATGTACAAAGTATGGAAAATAATACAATAATAAATAATAATACAAGAATATACTTATAACTGTAAACCTACTTTGGCCCACCCCTGTGTGTCTTTTAACAGTTAATATTACCTAGATCATAGTTACTTCCAAAACGATTTGTTGAATATTGAACATAAGAATATCAGCAAGAAAACTGGCTCTGCCCTTTGGTCACTAAAATCGTAATATCGAGGCATATGTGGGAAATGGCTACCCAGAGGCACGCCACCCAGTGCTGCAGACTGAAATTCCATCTAGGCCCATTGTTTGCTCTGCCTGTTATCCCGCATTCAGGTTACTGGTGCAGTGTCTAATCTATGCAGAAACATCCAAGCCAACAAAATTTGTATTGTTTAACTTTATCAACTAATCAACTCAGTGATCTGGGTGAATGTGGCTCTGTGTTTTTCCTTTGCCAGTAGTTTAGTCTACAGACAGGAAAAGCAGAACATTGTAGGGAGGAGAATTTATTCAAGACTCTCCTGTGAGTTCACTTAAAATGTGATGTGATTTACCTCCAGCTCTGTGGGGGTAATGTCTGTCTTGTACAAGAAGGGACAGCTGCATCTTTTTTTTTTTTTTTTTTTTTCCCTACAGTAATTTTGCAATTAGGCCATGGAGTCTTATCTTCTCGTAAGTCATTTTCTTTTTCTGTGAATAGATATTGCCTGTGGCCATTTCAACAAATCACATTCTGCAGAGAGGTCAGAGAGGGTAGATATTTATCATATTTTGATAGAAATCCTTCCAAGAGTTTCTTTAGAAATCTAATTTCAGCATAATGGCTTTGTAGGAGGATGTTCATTGCAATTGACATCTGCTGCACTTAGAGGAAAGTAGTCATTTTTTCCAATATTTTTGGTAGTTTTGCTTGTATTTTCTTCATGTGGTGGCACAATGTTGTCTGATCTAAAGTAATGCATGTAATTTACTGGATAAACTTGAAATAGATAATGCCAAATTGTTTCTCAGCAAGATAAACATAGGCAAAGAAAATTTTTCTGTATCTAATATTCTTGAATGTGTTGCAAAATTGCAAAAAATTGTCCTAGTGTAAGGTTGCTATACATTATCTTGGTAAATAAACAGTGAGGTAAAACAGAAGGTCAAGTAAGATGCTGCTTTAATTCTCTACCCTTGTCTTTACAAGCTCTAAGCTGAAGGAATATTAAAATAATATACAATTCTATTCCATTTTTGGTAAAACTTATTTTCTTTAGTGTGATGACTTATTTAAAGGAAACTTTATTTAACTCACCATGCCTTTAAATAAAGGTTACCTTCTATTTTTTAAACCCCAGTGGACTTTTAAAAACTTCAACAGAATTGGAATAGTTTTTGGATTTTACTTTAAAATGTCATTGACTCCCCTCTTTCGTGGGGATAAAGAACAGCCCAGAGAAGATTTTCCGCTCAGCATACTCAAGGGAGAAGGAAATGTTTTTCAACTTACCTGTAGGCTTTCAAGTCATTTTCCTTGATTTATTTTGAAAATCCAGATTGTCTTAGTAAGTTGACAGGTAATACTTGAAGGCTTATCTTTCTGTTTTCTTGCCAAGATGCGCTTAAATCCACATCTCATAAAAAGAAATCCATGCTGGAGGAGTTTTTGACTGAGTCCACTTTTTCTCCCCCCTCCCACCACGACACATCGTGAAGTTCATCCTGTTTTCTAATGCTCTCTATCTAATGCTGTCAAGTTGGGGTGGCGAGGCGGGGGCAGAGTAACAAAGTAGACATTTCAAAAAAGAATATAGTTTTTAAATTGCTGCTTCAGGGTAGTTCATTTCCAACTTAACACTAAATCCATCATTCAGCATAGGTGATTGTTTGCATTGTAAAGAAAAGCAGTCTGGAGATTTCTTTCTCCTCCAGAAAAGACAAATTGTTGTGCCATGTAACGCTTACTTAGTTTTTGGAGAAGGTTAGGGAAGATCCTGAAGAAGACCCAGTCTTCTGTGTCTCAAAGGGGGTGGGCATGCGGGCCACTTCAGGACCATTCTGTTAATGAGGTCTAAGATCATAATATTAATAGCCATGTCATGTGCTATTGGAAGGCACTTGTCTATTTAAAAATATCAGAAGAGATCTTGAATCAAAAATCAAAGGAATCACTCTTAAATTTTTTCTGATATTTTACATTCAGTGTGTATTTAGAAGATGGAGTGGTTAAATATTAATTTTCTTCTTTCCTTACCATTGTACCTCAGGGCCCCTGAACTCTTTGGTCTGTCTGACCACTACACAGTATTTTTAATTAGTATCTTACTGAATACTTATCAAGGATGTATATTTCAGTTAACTCGCCAGCATCTGTAGTACTTGAAATGTAGTAGTCTTCAATAAGGAGATGTGTAGGAGAAAATTACTAAGTTTATTAAGTTAAAACAGTAAACTGCTGTATAGGCATACCTCCGAGATAGTGCGGGTTCACACATGGGACATGCATGGTGGTAAAAAGCATCATAATCTCTTTTTTTAAATTTATTTTTTCAAATACATTTGTCTCTGCCTTCCCTGCACCACTTTCCCTTGCCCCCTCTCCACTTATGCGCCATAATCTTTTTGCTCGTAGAGGGCCTTGTCTTCAGTATGTTAAAAACTCAACCTCTCTGAAGTACAGGAAAGTGATGTATGCTTATATAAGGGTCTCACATTTTTAGTACAGATTTTTCCTCCCCGAGTTTTTCAAGATGTTTCCTTGAAAATAACTCCTACTGCATGTCTCAGTAAAATAAACCTTTAAGATAATTTTTTAGAGAACTGAACCCAATAGCTGCTCTCTCCTAAAAGGGGGACAGAGATGTTCAAAACCAACTGTTTTTTATAAAAAGGAGAGACCTTTCTCAGTTTTATGTTAACATGCATTATTCATATTTGAATAATACTAGTGTGAAAATACTGGTAACAGTACCACTTACTAAATGCCTGCTTTTTAAATGTGTACGCCATGCATTTGCACACACATATTCTTTCTGATTCTTAAAACAAGCCTAAAAATTAGACATATGATTCGTATTGTAATGAGAAAACAGAGAGCTGTCAAGGTTAAACAGCTAGTAAGTGAAGGAGGCAGGGTCTGAGGCTCTCCTCGTTTCGCTTGGCCCACTCTGCCCCTCCTGTCACCTCTGTCAGCTGGGAGAACACATAACGACTACAAAATAGAAAACTAAGACAATAAACCTTCAAAGTCAATGGACAAACTAGTTCAGTTCAGTTGCTTCTACATAGTGTTCCCATCAGTTCCCTCTTCCCCACTCTCACTTCGTTGCCTGTTGCCTGGGTTGGGTCTCTGGTGTTCATCATCTCTGCCTGGGTAGCACCTCTGACACCTCTGACTTTCGTCTTTGCTTCTGGCATCCGCCCTCTCCATCCACTTTGCCGTGGCCTCCAGGCTTACCATCCCAACACAAAGACAGGGTTATGTGCCTCTCCTCTTCGAAACAAGTTCCTTAACTTACTAAAATTCCCTTAAAATCTAGTTTGACTTTATCTTTCCAGTTTATTTCACTGGAGTCAAGAGTCCGACCTCATTCTGAGGGGGGAAGGAAGAAGAGCCCTAATCGAGGAAGTGCCTCCTGACCCCCAGGACAGGGAGGAGACGACCTGGCTTGGTGCCAAGGAGGTGGGGTGGAGTCAGGAGTTCCTGAGCTTCCCTACTTAGTCCATCCAGTGAATTCTGAAGTTACTTGTCCATACAAAATATATCCAAAAAGAATATATTAAATCTGAGAACTAGTAACGTATTAGGGAATTTTTGTGCTAAGAAGGCCTTTGAAACTATTCTTCATTAGGAAACTTAATGTAATTCATTGTTCTGTTTACTTTTAGAACCTTTTTTCAAAAGGCCGAAATAAAACATTTAAGCATTTCTTCCTACTTTAGTTCAGTAGATGCTGGTATTAATTTTATTGGGTTGCATAAGAGTAGAAAGTCTATGAATTAGGCAAAATCTTATTTCATCTGTAAGAAAGAACTAATAATGAGAAGGTAGTGATAGGGATATTTTAATTTTGCTTTTCATCTAATAGGCATGGGGCTGTTTACTTTGTTGGGAGGAAGGCACTAATTTTGATGCTTTATTCCAAAAGTCGGCAAACTTCCATAAATAGTAAATGCTTGGCTTGTTGGCCACGTGATCTCAGTTGCAGCTCCTCAGCCCTGCCACTGTAGCACAGAAGCAGTGATCTGGTGTAAAGGAATAAATGTGGCTTTGTGCCAGTAAAACTCAAAAGCATTTTTTTGCACGTTAGGTTTTAATATTAAAAATAGGATATGTATCAAATTTGGCCCAACTCCTTCTTCAGTCAGTCATTAAATATGTTTGTTTTATCATTTGTCTCAGTTTTTACTTTTAGGACTAATTTGGGATGCTACTTAACTTTAAAACAATATGTGCATTGAAGCCCCTTCAATATGGTATTTACTACAGGGTGTTTTCTTTGGTTTTCTGTGCAGTGGTGAGCCTGTGCGTATGTGTGCGCGCGCGCAAGAGTGTACGTGGTGTGTACTAACAGAAGAACCTAAAAGGCAGCTTTACACGGAAACCTCTGGGTAATTGAAGCAGTAAGTTTCTTTGAGACTACTAGTCAGAGCGTATTGCTTTCTTAAAGGCGGGGCAGACGTCCTGCATTTGTCACAGCCTAACAGGTCCATCATCACGCGCTGTGTCACATTTGATCCGGCGAGGCAATAGGCACCAACCCTGAGAGCTGGGCCTTGTCATCTGATGCTGCTGCTGGCTGTCCTGTCAAAACAGCTCGAGCCCCATGTTCACGTGAAGGCAGACATGTTCACTCCCTTTCCTTGGATTACAGACAAAGCACGATGAGACCCTTTGTGGATGTCAGTGTGCACAGGACAGTTAAGGAGATGATTTTATTCAGGCTGTTGCAATTTGAAAAAGGGTCATTAATGAGGAACTACTCAAAGAAGGGGGAACAAGCTGGGTTTTATAGAGCAGATAAACAAGGGAGTCCTGGGGAAGGGTGGAGGTGGGTCTTATCTGGCAATGGGGGCAGGCGGGTGCCTTTCTTCTCTGCGTCCCTGAGCACCTCAATAATTCATCTCTGTGGCAATCAGCGTTTGATATTCATGCCCCCGTCTCACTCTTTGCATCGCCACCAGCAGATATAGACTCTGCCTCTTGTCAGCAAGGTTCTTAAAACATGTTTCTCTGATGGACTTGTCATTCATTGTGGGGGAGTGGAGGTGATGTCTTCTCTTTGACCCCTGACATTTAGAGGAGGACATGGAGTTCTCAGAGCTTGAGAAGCCCTCCCTGTGTGTGACTCAGTTATCTTGAAGCCTTGAGGAACCTCGAGTGGTTGGGGAGGAGGACATGCAATTTAGTGCACAGTGATTATTTTTGACTGACCCTGTTTCCAGGGGCAGATGGCTGTGTTTAGAATCTCACTGTGAATTTTTCCCAGACTATTTGGAGTTTATTCGTGTATTAGGAGTTATTACTATTTACTCCTGGTTCTAACATTTTAGTTTCAAATAGATCAAACATTTATGAGTACAATGAAATTTCAGATGTGAAAGTTATAAAGCATTAAGTGGTTTATTATTATTTTAGAATTAATTTTAAAGGAGACACTTGCTATGTCTCCTGGGAAACCTGGGAAATACCACTAATGAATGAATGAATCAGCCTTTGGTATGGGGAATAGATTATAACTCAGAGTAGGCCCTTATTATGGGTATGTATACTTCAAGACGTGGTAGAATATTCTGCTGTGAAAGGTGAGCTTTATGAAATTCAAATATATTTTCACTAGCCATGGCTGTATGAGCCCCGTGGTAATCACAAAACAAAAACCTATAGTAGATACACAAAACATAAGGATAAAGGAATGTGAGCATAACACTGTAGGATCTCCTCAACCACCAGGAAAGAAGGAAAGAGGAAAAAAAAAAAAGAACCAGGAAGGAACTATAGAACTGTCAGAAAAAAATGAACACAGTGACAATTAGCATATATCTATCAGTAATTACTTTAAATGTAAATGGATTAATCAAAAGACATACATTGGTTGAATGTATTTAAAAAAAAACAAAAAACAAGACCCATCTATATGATGCCTGCAAGAGACTCACTTTACATATAAGGTCAAACACAGAATGAAAGTGAAAGTATGGGAAAAATACTGCATGCAAATGGAAACCAAAAGAAAGCTAGGATATCTACACATTTGACGGTTGAACAACACAGGGATTATGGGCACTGACCCGCCACACAGTCAAACATTTGATTTTAACTAAGTCAGCCCTCTGTGTGTGCAGATTCCCAACTGCAGATCAGAAATACAGCTGACCTTTGAAAACATGGTTTGAATTGCATAGGACCACTTATACACATCAGCTATACTTATATCAGACAGAATAGACTGAAGCAAAGACTGTATTGAGAGACAAAGGAGTTCATTATATAATGGAAAAAGGGTCAGTCCAGCAATACAATGTAACACTTGTAAACATGTATGCTGCCAACATAGAAATACCTTAATACTTAAAGCAAATACTAACAGACATACAGGAAGACATTGACAGGAATACAGTAATAATTGGGGACTTTAACATTGACTTACATCAATGGATACATTATCCAGGCAGAAAATCAACATGGAAACTTTGGCCTTAGAGAACACATTAAAACAGATGGACTTGATAGATATATACAGAATATTCCATTCAAAAATTATTTTCAAGTGCACATGAAACATTCTATCAAAGATAGGTGATATGTTAGGTCGCAAAACAAGTCTCAATAAATTTAAGAAGTCTGAAGTCATATCAGGCACCTTCACTGACAACAACAATATGAAACTAGAAATCATACACAAGAAGGAAACTATAAAAAACCACAAATACATGAAGGCTAAACAACATGCTATTAAACAACCATTGAATCAACAAAGAAGTAAAAAAATACCTTGAGACAAATGAAAATGGGAACACAATGTTCCAAAATTTATGGGACACAGCAAAGGCAGTTCTAAGAGAAAAGTCTGTAGTGATACAGGCAGTTCATGAAACAAGAAAAATCTCAAACACTAACATTACACCTAAAGGAACTAGGAAAAGTAGAACAAACAAAAGGCCAGTGTTAGTCAAGGGTATAGAAGGTCAGAGCGGAAATAAATGAGATGGACACTTGAAAACCCAACAACAGTAGAAAAGGACAGTGATACTAAGAGGTGGTTCTTTTAAGAGAGAAACAATATTGATAAGTCTTTACCCTGACTTGTCAAGGAAAAAGAGGGCCCAACTAAATAAATCAGAAATGAAGGAGAATTTACAACTGAGAACACAAATACAAGAGATCATAATACTGTGAACAATTATATGCTAACAAATTGGACAACCTGGTAGAAATGGATAAATTCCTGGAAACATGGAACCTTCTAAGACCAGGAAGAAACAGAAAATGTGAAAAGATTGATTAGTAGTAGCAGAATTGAATCAGTGATCCAAAGTGCCAACAAACAAAAGTCCTGGACCATACAGCTTCAGAGGTTAACTGTACCAAACATTTAAAGAAGGATTGATGCCTGTTCTTTTCAAAAGATTCCAAAAACTGACTCATTCTATGAAGCCAACATTCCTAATTCCAAAACCAGACAAGATGCTACAAAAAAAGAGCAAGAGTTGTAGGCTAATATTCCCGATGAATGTAGATGCAAAAATTCTGAACAAAACAGTAATGAATCAAATTTAACAATACATTAAAAGGATTGTACACCATCATCAAATAGGATTTATTCCAGGAATGCAAGGATGGTTTATCATCTGCCAGTCAATAAATGTGATACATAACATTAATAAAACCAAAGGTAAACATATGATCATCTCAGTAAATGGAGAAAAAACATTTGACAAAATCTAACATCCACTTTTAATAAAAAACTCTCCAACAAAGCATGTATAGAGGGAACATACCTCAACATAATAAAGGCTATATATAATATACCCACCGTTCATACTCAGTGGTGAAAAGCTGAAAAAGCTCAATGGATTTTCTCTAAGGTCAGGAACAAGTATACCCACTCCTTAATGATTTTAATCAACATAGTATTATAAGTCTTAGCTACAACAATCAGACATTAAAAAAAAAATAAAAGGCATCCAAATTGGAAAAGAAGTAAAACTGTCAGGATATGCAGAGGACATGACATTATATATAGAAAACCCTAAAGATTCCACCAAAAAAACTATTAAAACCAAAAAGTGAATTCACTAATGCTGCAGGATACAAAGTTGATACACAGAAATCTGTTGTGTTCCTTTAGAGTAATAATGAACTATCAGAGAAATTTTTTTAAAAAACCAATTCCATTTACAATTGCGTCACAAAGCATAAAACACCTAGGAATAAATATAACCAAGGAGATGAACAACCTATACTCTGAAAATGATAAGATGTTGATGAAGACATTGAAGATGACACAAATAAATGGAAGGATATATTGTGCTCAAGGTTTGAAAGAATTGATGTCGTTGCAGTGTCATACTATTAAACCAATCTACAGATTCTCTGAAATTCCTATCAAAATACCAAGGGCATTTTTCACAGTACTAGGGCACATAATCCTAAAATTTATATGGAACCACAGAAGACCCCTAGCAGCCAACAAAATGTTTTAAAAAGAACGAAGTTAGGGGTATCACACATGCCAACTTAAAAATATACTGTAAGGCTTTAGTGATCAAAACAGTATGGGACTGGTATAAAAACAGACACAGAGATAAATGGAACAGAATAGACAGCCCAGAAATAAACTCACACCTATATGGTCAATTAGTTGATGACAAAGAAGGCAAGAATACACAATGGGGAAAAAAAGACAGCCTCTTCAATAAAGGTGTTGGGTAAACTGGACAAATACATACTTTATACAAACTAAATATATATGAAATGCCTTAGTGGCTTACTGTTAAAGGTTTAGGATAATGAGTCTTATATAATATGGGATCAGTTTTGCAAGAAGACAGGCTTGAGTGGGTTCAAGGCCTGACTGTGATGCTGTGTGACTTTGGGTAAGTTACTTCACATCTCTGAACCCAATTTTTTTTATCTCCAGGATGGAGATAATACTAACTTGGCAGATAGTAGTGAGATATAAAAATTCCTGGCAACCTTTGGAAATTATTGTTGAATTAGCAGCTTTATTTATTATAACCTTCTGCTCAATCTCTTAAGACTCAGACTTTGCAGTGGTTTCTACAGGTTTTCTGACACAGATTTTGCCTACAGATTCAGGGTTTTATGTCTACAGAGCTGTCTGCTTGAATATCTGTGGGGATTAATGGTGACTTTAAATACTTAACAGTAATTATTAGGAGATACATACTTGGAAGACGCAGCTACCATTGTAGCTATTTCAGGAAAATCCACACTGGTTTTCTTAATTCTGTAGTTAAGCCTCAAAAAATGAAGATATTTCCTGTAAATGTCGTATGGGAATATTCTCTTTTGTTAAGCATCCCGAACATATAAGGTTAAGCAATCCCCTACTACTAGATCTGAGAGGGAGCAGAGACCAACCAGGAGGCTCTCCTGATCTCGTGTGATGTACTTCTTGGAAAGTACCACAGGGCTCTGGCATTGCCTCAGTATTTGTTTACAGGGTCCCTTTCAGAGAATAAGAAGAATAGCCTCTGGGAATTAGAGCTGAGGATAAAATGCACAGATTTTTGCTGTAATTCATTTTAGGAGAGTGTAGGAAAGACTGTTTGAAAGATAGGTGAAAAGAAGCAAAGGAAGTCATGGACCATAATAAAAAACAAGCAAAAGGATCTTTAGCTCCTCCCCTATTTTGAAAAACAAACCATTAATCTTGTTTGCTATAAACTTTGGCAGAGGATAACCTTAAATTTTATTGGCAATAAAAAAAAAGTTTAGTCTATTCCTAGATTTGTGAAATTGTGACATTCCTATTATGAGTAAAGTAGGAAAGCAATGCTTTCTGTGATACAGGTTTTTTGTTTCTATAGTTTTCTTTCTCTGTGTGGCATAGTAAAGAGGCAGACCTCTCTAGAAACACACCTCACTGTGCTACAGTTTTCACTGTCTCAAAAAATGCCTTTGAAGATTGCATGAGTTACTGTGTAAAACTGTGAGAATAGTGCCTGGCACATTATAAACTCTGTAAAAGAATCATGACTATTGAGGTTTATCATCCCAGCAAGTAAGCAAATATGTGCTAAAAGTAATTAACTTGTGCACCTTTTTCATTAAAAAAAAATTTTTAGCCTTACCCAAGGGCATGTTTTCATGCTTTTACAGAGAGAGGAAAGGGGAGAGAGAAACCTCGATTGGTTGCCTCCCGTATGAATCTGGACAGGGGATCCAAATGTGCCCGGACCAGGGATTGAACCTGCAACCTAGGCACGTGCCCAGACTGGGAATCAAATCCTCAACCTTTTAATTACGCCTCAACCAACTGAGCCACACCAGCCAGGACACCTTTTGCATTTTTTAAAAGCAGGTTTCATATAAGGAAATGAGAAGTCAGATTTTATTCCACTGTGTGCCAATTTATTCCGTTATATTTCATGAGAAACACCTGTTGTTTTTCTTTTTCTCTCCTTATTGGAAAGTGATAACCTATTTCATTCACTCAATAAATATCTCTTGATCGTGTACAGTATGCTAGGCACGGGGAAGAGGATGGTAAACAAATCCTCTGCTCTTAAAGAGCATTAGTTCATCCCTTTTCCATTCTACTGTAAATTTTAGACTTCACTCACCCTTTGTAGAAAACTTGCTCCCCCCCATTACCCCCCCATTTTATTTAGTAACATTACTTGATAATTTGGACTACCCTCTTTGCAAATGGTGTCTTAGAAGCTATCCTTTGTATATATCTTTTGATTATACAAAACTGAAAAACATTTTTTATTGTAACTACCACTGCATTTTTGTTAGTTTCTCCTTATGTCTGAAGGATCATAGAAGTAGCTATAGAAGGGATTTTTCTAACCAACAACTTTGAATCTAGAAACTGGAAAGCAAAGAATTAGAAGCAGCATCTGTCAAATATTCTGTCATTCAGTCCCAGTTTCAGAGGGGCACTGTCTCTGACTGCCGATGTGTAACTTCCTGTGACACTTCCTGTTCTGCGACGGTAAAATTGGATTCCAAACACTTGTCGGGAATCTTTCAGTTTTTTTGTTTTGAACATTACTTAACCGAAGTGCTAACCAACTAACTACGTACATTTTGGAAGCAACCTTACCTATGGCATGGATATCATCACTTGCCTGTTTGCATTGGGAATAATGTTTTAAAAAAAGACAAAGCAAAAGAAAAGAAATAAAAGGCAGAGTCAAGTTATGTCCGAATGATATTCAGCAGGTAAGACCGAACTGGTGATACATGAAAGCTCAATTTTTAGGTTCATTGTGGTCGCCCACAGGCAATAGACATAAATCTCACATCCAGAAGCAACACATTTTGACATTTTATAGTAAGTGATTATGTCTTCCTTGATCATATAAGAAACAATGCTAATTTCCACAGGTGGGATCAAAATACTTGCCAAATGCAAGGATAATTTAAAGAATTAATTCATTGCCAAAGATAATTTTTGAGGGAAGAGGAGCTGTTCCCAAATGGCAAAAGAACATCATTGGTATCTTCTCTAGCATTCAAACACAGGAGACAGATGCTATTAATAACCTGTAATAAACTCTTTTTTTGTTTCCAATAAAACACAAGTGAATTCATGGCTCTATAATTTGAAATGTCAATCTAATTTAGTAGTTTTGTGTTGAAAAATACGTTTTTTTAAAAAAATGAGGTGACAAGTTAATTCACTATTATGTCCAACATTTCTGCTAAGTATAGAGAATATAGTGAAAAAGTGTGATAAAGACAAATTAGAGACCTGGGGTTGGGGAGGGGGAAGACCAATTAGGGACCTAAAATGTTAAAAACCTCTTGATTCACTGAGCTATAATAGATATTAATGTGAGCTTGAGCTTAGTGGAAAGAGCGCCAGGAGTCCCAGGTTCTAACCCCTGCCCTGCCCTTGACTAGGCACCCTTGGCAGGGCTGACATAACAGCCGTGTGCCTTCTGCAGTTGCTCAGGGCCCTGAGCTGAGAAGGACCCTGTGCTGAGCTTGATGCTTTGCTGTGTTGAATCTCTTACTGGCATTTGAATAAGGGTCCCACATTTCCGTTTTGCCTTCCACCCCGTGAATTACGCAGCCAGCTCTGACTGTTGACAGGTTACCTCTCTGAATTGCAGACAAGGCCACAAAGATATTTAATCCCCAAATTTGAAATTCTACGAGTCCCAACGAAGTTTTCTAGATGGAAAGTTCCAGGTCCACCCCAACGTCATGGTTCGCATCCAGGAGCGATTTTGCCCCCTAGTGGACATTAAGCAGCATCTGGAGGCGTTTTCAGTTGTCCCAGCTCAGGGGAAGGCGAGACTGGCATCTAGTGGGTAAGCAGGATGTTTAATCCTGCAAATGCTCAGCATGGCCCTCACTTTTTTGGCCTCAACTTTCAGCACTGTTGAGGTTCAGAAACTACATAACTCGTTATTTGTCTCCCAATACCTGGTTCTGGCACAGGAAGGTTAGTCAGTGTTCATGAAACCAGTGAGTGCAACCTGCATCTCAGGGGGTTGGATTCCTTATTATACGCAGCCTGAAGAACATACCTGGTGATTACTAAATGGACTCTAACATTTGCACAAGGTGCAGTGCAGAGATACCGCCCTAAGGCACTTCCACTTCTCACATTTATCCAGTGAACTACTTGGCACTCAACCCTCTTAGAACCTTCTGTAAACTGCACTGTGCTCACAGGCAGTGGGTGACTTTCAGAATGACCTCATACTTCTGCTATCACCTGTTGGGCTGTCTGTTATCCCAAGTTGTTTAGGTATGTTCCTGAATCTGTTTATGGCATTGTGCTGGTTGCTGTAATTATATAATATAATCTATTACAGGAATTTAGGGAAAGAAAAGTAATAAAATGGACAGAATTCTGTGAAATTCTAAGTGGAGTGCTAATTTAGAGAGACTCAGTAAAGGTGTCACTAAAGAAGATTGCTCTTGAATTAACCGTAGGCAAGATGAATGTAAAAGATTTAGGAGAGAATCATTGAAATCAGACAGATTCTCTGTTGAATTTGCATAACTGTTTTAAGTTTTCACTGTTCTTTATGGAAATTACATTTGTGGTTTTAGCAAGAAAAACAATGCTTTAGCCAGCCAATTCATGCTCAGAGAAAAGCCTTGTCCTACATCACAATATTCCAGAATGAATGACATTTACATATTTTAGGATAATATAAATTACTCGATTTAGGAAGGTAACTTAAAATGACTTTCCTAATAACCACTGTGTCAGGCAGCAGGGCTTGTACTGTCTTTTCTGGTGAAAAACAAAGAAAAGGAATATAATTAGATACTTTACTTTTGTCACTTCTAGAGCCAAACAACTCGGAGCTCAGTGAAGTCTGTGAATAATTTTTCTGACTTAACACCACCTTATATCTTAAGGAGATATTTCTTTAGTTTTTGATTTCATAAACATCAACATAAGGTCTGTCTCTCGCCGGATGCAGTACGGAAGTGCTCAGGAGATGTTT
This sequence comes from Pteronotus mesoamericanus, assembly GCF_021234165.1. Lineage (NCBI taxonomy): Eukaryota > Metazoa > Chordata > Mammalia > Chiroptera > Mormoopidae > Pteronotus > Pteronotus mesoamericanus. Next base: position 12,403,290 of record NW_026555310.1, read on the forward strand.
GCTTCCTTTTTAGTTCATGCATTTTCTTCCTTGAATTTCCCATGCGGCCGTATAAATTAGAGGCAATATGTCACATTCTTTTCGAATTGAACAGGTGTAAATAAATAATATGGTCAGAAATGTAGTCAAATCACTTACTTTCAAAATACTGTTTGAATTTAGGTAAGAAACGTCTGTCTGTCTGTGATTTTCATTGACAGCTTTTAACTTGTTATTATCCTGTTAGGATTCAGGTCCCTGAATTGGATTTGAAAAAGTGGATTGCTTTTTAATGTAAATCAACCATTGGTACTTTTTGTTAATGTTTTAAAAGACTTTATAGACATAAGCATCTCATTTGGCTAAAAAAGAAAATAAAGAATTTAATATTTATGATCAAATATTATGATCAATAGTTACGATTAACTATTTTCCCAAATAGTTAAAAAGACCGTAAACTCTTTTTTTAAAGTATTGGCCAAAAAGTCTATTTAGTTTTTTCTGTAAGATAAAAGACACATTTTTAATTTTCACCAATAAGTTTACTGATTTGGAAATTTTGAGTATGTCTGCTATCTCCCACATGGTATAATGTTGATTTTTCTCAGTTAATGTCTTGATTTGATCATTATCAACTTCAACTGGTCTTCCTGACCATGAAGTATCATCCATTGAAAAATCTCCAGCATGAAACCTCACAAACCACTTTTGACATGTTAGATCAGTCACAGTACCTTCTCCATATACTGCACAAATCTTTTTTTTTTATTTTTTGCATTTCAGTTTCATTTTCACCTTTCTTGAAATAATAAAGCCTAACATGCCAAAAATATTGCATATTTTCTTCCATCTTCACTATGAAAATGGCTGCACAAAAATTCATCAACTTTGATAAGTTTTTAAAAAATATACACTTGAAATGACAGCTGTCACGATGCAGTCTAACAAAGTTGTTTCAAATGAGGTTAAAGACAACTAAGTGCTGCTAGAGCCCTCTTATGGAAAAATACCAAATGGACTTTTTGGCCAACCCAATAGTTTAATTTAATAAGTAATATATAAATACAGCCTCCCTTTAAAAGGCTAGGATATTACAGATAAAACTAAATTTCTCTTTGCCCATCTGATATGGACTTAGAATCTTTCCAGACACTCAAACACACACAGGTTTTTATAATTGTGGTGTCATACCGCATATATTGTTTAGTTACTTGTTTGCTTTATGCAGTTAAGTTGCATCAGTTTGAATCAGCTCTTCTATAAATCTAGTTCATTCCTTTTAGCTGCTATATGGTATTTCAGGTATAAATAAACCAGATTTTATTTGTCCTTTCCTCTGTTAATGGACATTAAGTTGTTTTGTATCAGTGCTGTCATGAAAGATGTTTTCTTGAGCACTTGTACATATTTTTCTCTAGGGTAGATCACTGGAAGGAGAATTGTGGACCATCCACATCATAGCATTACAGAAGTAGCTTGGTTCATTTGTTTTAGTGGTAGAGTTTTTCTACATTACATAGTATGTAGCACAAAAGTCACAGAATCATAACCTTTTCGGAATTGAAGGTATCTTAGGTATAACTTCATGAAATGATGGATTAATCAGTTTGTTCCTCTATGTTCTTAATATTTATTTATTTATTTTTTATTCTGGAGCTTCTTTTACAATGTTCCCTACTTCTGATGCTTTAGTAAAATTCTTTTGGCTCTTCTATTGCTTCTATTTTTAGTAACAAAGTTTCAGACAACAAAATATGTTACCTTGTAAGGAATGATTTTAACAGGTATGTTACTTTGCTCAATCTCAAATTTTAAAACTTTTTTAAATTAAAATACTTTCTTGAAATAAATGATTAATTCTGTCAGAATTATACCTATACTGGTTTAACACTTTGGATCTTTGGATGATGTTTAATGACCACAGAAGTGAAAAATGCTTAGATACAAAAGCTAGGTTTTCCCATGAAACCCATTATGTGTTATAAATGTAACACAGAGAAGGCACGTTTGTGTGGTAAAAAACTTTAGGGCTCATTGCCTTGTATCTTCCTTATTTGGATAGTGTGTTTTCATTTGAAGAAGTGCACCATCACTCATATTAAATGGCTTCTATATGTGAAGTTTTGTGCCTGTCTTCCTTTAATTCTTACAGTGAGCCTAAGAACTTGACACTATTGTTCTCACTTCACAGTTGTAAAAATTGATAGAGAAGCTAAGTAACTTTCCCAGAGGTCATCCTGTTAGGAAGTAGTGTAGCTAAAAATTCAAAACAAGCTGATCTTATTAGAACCATATACAGCCTTCAACATGCTATATAAGGCTATTCTTTTTCACTGTCATTTAAAGATCATGTGAGTCTAGTTTCTAGCAGTGTGATTAATTTTAATGATCTTAAAAATAATTTTTAGTTGCTTTCAGGCATAATTGTAGATAAGAGAGTTTTGTGGTGGGCAATCACGGTTAATTTTGTATGCTTCTCTATTTTTTTCCCAAACAGTTTAAAGAACTTACAGAGCTTCTAGGACATACATACTTTTAATTTCATTGATTTCTGAATTATTTATTCACTCTCTACTCGAGAAAAGGTCCTGTGTTTACAATTTTCGTATTTTGAAAGTGATATATACTTATTCTGGAAATTTGAAAAAAAAATACTTTTTAGACAATTAGCCATTCCATCCATTCTGTTTCTAACAGCAAAATGAACGAATGGCTGCCCTCTGCTCCCCGCACGAGCCTGTGCACCTGCACGCCAACTACTGCCCAGCCACAGAGTGCGGTCAGAGTGGTTCGGTAGTTCAAAAAATTCTCATACTGGTCAAGTTTAGTGAAAAAGAAAGTAAATGAACAGACGTGTGTCTGTTTGCTAATTAGATCTGGCTCATCTGGGTCATGTGATAATTCTGTTTAATGTTTTGATGAATTTCCATGCGGTTTTCCATAGTGGGTAAACCATTTTCCATTGCCACCAACAATATGCAGGGTTCCAAATTCTCCACATCCTCACCAATACTTGGTATTTGCTGTAAGCCATTCTGATGGGTGTGAGGTAGAAAAAGTTGACACTTTGTGGAAAAAAGTGGAGGAGAAAAGAAGATAAAATCTTGTTATTCAGCTATAAAATTGCCACTAATAAATTTCTTTTTGTGTAACTACAGATTAGTTCTATAATAAGCAAGATTGATTTGGGTAGAGAGGGTTTCTATATTAAAATGCATATTAGCTTTTTCACACTCAGTCTGTTGTTTAATACAATTAGCTATATAAAATTTCTTTTGAGAGAAGATAATTTAGAATCAAACTATATCAACTGCACATATTTTAGAGTAGTGGCTATGCATCCTATAAAGTATATTTTAAAAAATCTTACATTTATGCCTTTGTGGGTGCTCCTAGGTAGATATTAGTTACTTTATCCATTAGTAAATAATCTTCTTTATATTGACAATAAACAGAGAAAGAGTAGCTGGAAAGTAGATGTGTTAAAAGTGACAGATACTCTTTTCAGCAAGAAGCTCTTCAATTATGAGTTCTTGTGAAGGTTAAATGAGATGTAGTTTGTAAAGGAGCAAGCTTGGAGATTGACATATAATAGAGAATTACCAAACGTACCTTGCAGCTCAACTTGGGTATTGAATGCCTTTGGAAGGTCTAGGTTTTTCACCATTTGCCTAATTCATCTTTTGGAAGCTGGACTGATTCTAAGACTTCTCAAAATTTGGGTGTGACTTAGGTCTAGACATGTTTGACACGCTTCAAATTCGTGTCTGCTCTGTTAAAAGAAGAAAGTAGACATTTGAGTCAATGATTAGCTTTATCTTATTTGAGAAGCTGACTTTATAGATAGGTGAACTGTGGGATTGGCTGTTTTCTCATCTGTAAACTTCATTGGGTTGGTGTGAGAATTAAATGGCTTGCAACAATGTTAGGCACACAGTAATCAGATAAAAATGTTTATTACAATTATTGTTTGCACAAATACTGCAGCAAAATAAGGTTGTAGATAAGGATATTGCTTTGGAATTGAGCTGCCTAGGCATTAATCTTACCTCCAATAATTATTAGCTTTGTGTCTTTGGATAAGTTACATAAATTTTCTGTGTTTCAGTTTCCTCTCTATAAAATGGGAATATTTTTGTTTTTGTTGTGTGGTATTACATGAGATACTGAGAGAAATTTCTTTGTAAGTGCTCAGTAAATTATAGATTTAATGCATTTCTTTAAAAATCAGTACTTATTGAGAGTGTCTTGTTTTTGAAGAGGATTTGATGTTTTATGTTGGAAGTTAAGGCATATTAGGGATTTGGGATGTTTGTAGACCCTTCAATAATCCAACTTAGTAGGTGTCTCAGAATCAGCTACTCCACTGTGCAGCATGCCCAAGGCACCGTGCCAATCCTAGACTTAAGGATTCTTATCGGTGTTTCCCTATAGGATTGCTCTAATTTTGAAATTTGGTTCTTGCTATCAGCTCCCATTCATTACGTGGTTAACTATTCTCATCTCTCCTTTTTCTTGATCCTTGGAGATACCCATTACTTGATTAGGAATCTAGCATTGCATTAAAAATCGTATACTTAGATAAATTGAAATTTATCTAAGATCCTAGTTGTTAAATAGAGTAATTCATACATGATTCTGTTTGAAGTGGAAGTTAAGGCTAGCATAATTCATAAGCTCCCTTCATAGGTATTGCTTTTTAAAAAATCAGGTTTATTCTTGATTATGTAACTGTTTTAATTCTCTCACACACACACACACACACACACACACACATTTAATGAACTATATATAAATTTCCACTCTGGGTCTGTGGTTTTCAGACATTCTCCGTGTCCCATTTCCATTATGATTCTGTCATTCTTCACTAGCAGAGAAGACAAAGGTGGAGAACAGGGCAGGGCAGTGAGCCTGTGACTGATGTGCCCATTAAGTGAGCATCCCTCTCTCACCTGCGAATCGCAGATCTAAATTATTGCCTCATAGTTTGTGTTATGAGTAATCATACTTTACGCTGCAGATTGGAATCTCATGTAGTATATATTTGGCTCTGCTGAATTCTAATATAGAGAAATGATGTTTTTCCTTATGTCAAATCGTTATGTAGGTTTATAAATGTTCACAGTGTATCACCGCAATTCTAGTTGATTCAGTTTATGTTGAAGCATCCAATTTTGGAAAACATTCATTTTTTTTCAAGGTACTTCTTATTTTACCCTTGGTGACTGCAGCCTTCAGTGAACAGGAATTAGACAAATACTGATATGAGAAGTTGCAGAATTAATGAATTAATACGGACTTGTAATAAGTCAGGTGGCCATCTTTGAAGAACAGTTTCAGAATCATTGTACTATGAGCCATGCAAAACATATCTAACCCCAGTATCCACCTTACAGAAAGTCTTTTCATCTGATGGTATAGTGGTGATTTGCATTATGATAACCTGAAATTGTTCATTGTAAAGTGCAATCTTCTGAGATGATTTTTAGGTATAGTTAATTGTGTTTTTATTATCAGAATAGTCTAGAACAGTGTCCTGGGAATTATAATTCATTAGTACTGTCTCATTTTATGTTGCTATGGATTACTATTGGTAAATAATTAGATAGCATTTTAATAGAATCTTAGAATTGCCTCTTAGATAGAATCACCAATTTAAAAAAATGTTAGACTTGTTTTTAAAATATAATGCCCCATCTACCCAATTTCCAAATAAATATGACTCTCGTATAAAGTGGTAGAATGAGGAAGAATTTAATTTGCACATCACAAACATGTTAAATGTTTAATGACTTTTTCTTTTTTGAGTAAAGGGAGGTACGAATAACAGAAAGAAACTATAATGATTACACTACAAGGAATGAAAAAATTCAAACTTCCTTTGATTTGCAGTTTGTTACTCCAGAAAGCTCCAGAAATTTTTTTCTTAAAATTGTTAACACATGTTTACTTTTGATGGTGCCACTTCATGTTAAGAACCATCATGATTTGTAAGACGGGGTACATAAATAAAAATCTCAACTGCTTATTTGAAGTCAACAGTTAATTCAAGTACTGCAACTGAAAATAAGTTTAATAGTGGAGACTTACCCCACTTGTGATTTATTTAGTATGAAATGGATATTTATGAGTATTGGTTAGTAAAATTGAGTAAAGTAAAAAATGGCAGTTATTCCATACGTTGTTTCAAGTTGAAGATGTTTCGATTTTTAAATTGTTCAGGATAGGGTTTTTCATGAAAATATCTTCTTTTGATGAAATAGCACGGACTGAAGGTAGGTAAATGAATAGATGTGAACAAGGTGATTTCAAAGTAGGCACTTTTAATTATCTAGTAAAACTACAACTTTTATGTATGTTTTGCTTTGCTTTTTGTTTTAAAGTATAGTTTATTGAAAAACTGAGCATTCAGGTGACACAATAAATAAACCTTAGAAATATTTTATTTCTATCTGTATATTGCAGTACTTACTGAATTTAAATCCTATATGAAAACATGAATCTATAGTAGAGCCTCAAAATAGATATAAAAATGCAAAATATTGAGCATCATTAACAGTTATACACGTTATATTTCTATACTCAGTACTTGTTAAGCACAATGTAATGATAAAATTTTACCTTAAAAAGAGCATCTTAATGAATTATGGTCATAGAAACATTCTTTTGAGTTAGGTCAGTGATCCATATAACATTTAAAAATTATTTTTATTTTCTGGCCTCAAAAATTTTATATTAATTTATTCATGTGTTAAAAGGAGAGAAGTATGACAAAGCTGTCTGTCCCTTGACACCTTCCCCACTTGCTCCTTTTCTTCCTCAGTCCCAGGATAAGGACATGGCTGGGCCTGACAAACCTCTCAGATAAGGTCAGCAACATAGAGGGACATGTCTCAATGAATGTGTCATAGAAGGTCTCCTTATACCAAAAGCCCTCTTGTCTATGTCGCTTTGTTGATAGCCACACCTTTATGACCAAAATGTCCACCATGACTGAGTCTGGATACAGTTTTCCTGTTGGTGGGAAAGTCATGGTTACTGGCTAAGCAACCTGCTGCACATCAGCGCCTCTGGACCACAACAAGAAAAGCTGTAACTTCAACAGGTGGATGGGGAGATAGGAGGATGTAGGAATCTATATAGGCAGTCAAAGGTCAAAAGGAAAGATCCCCTTACTCTCATAGACCTTGGGCATGCCAGATTTTATTCCATGTTGCTATGTTTCTGGGGGTTGGGGGTTGGGGGTTGGAGGGCACTAGTTGGCCCTCTTGAGATGGGATTACCTTGGAAGAACATACAGTTTAATCTCTGTGAATGATGTGTGTAACAGGACAGTAATGTCCTTTGTGTTGGCATAATTGGAAGGTCACTAACATAATATTTGATTATGACCTTATCTACAACCTTGTAATTCTTTTGTAAGCTCTTAGCAATTTCATGTTTCTTCTACATGTTTTGCTAACCTACTGAATAACTTAGTCACAGGACGTAAGCAAGAACAGGGTCTCTAACTGATGTTTCATCACTTATTTTTTTTGTGGTATTTGGTTTATGTATTTCTAAAATCTTCTTTAAATTCTTGTGTGTACATGTATAATAAAGTTGACATAAATAAATTAAAATGTCACTGTATAAAAAATGCTAATAGCCAGAGAAAAGGGGGTCAACATGATCATTTATTATATATATGGTGCTCATTTGATTAAAAAGTGTATCAGTTATTTGGAAGAAGTACAGCTTTTTCTGGTGTTGAAATATGAGATCTGATTTGATCTATTGGTCCATATGGAGGACACACTGTGATGTAGTAGGTTGGCTCATGAACACATTCCTTAAAGTAATATAACTTCACATTTCTCTTTCCTGTTATGCCTAAAGGTCAGTCTCAAAAAATATGTTTATTAAAATTCTGAAAAATACAAACTTCATTCATCCTTGTCTAAAAATTTTTTATCAAGGTAAAATTTACATACCATATAATTTACCTTCCTAAATAATCTTTACCTTTACCTAAATAATATTAAGTAGTATAAAATCTCCCCTTGAATAAATCCTGACTATGAGAAAGTTATGTATTTGGTCCATATCACTTAGGCCAACCAGAGATTTGCCTTTTTGCAGCTAGCGTATGTCATTGGCTTGCAAGGAAAGTGAAAAACAGCTTTATGAAGCCCCTTCATAAGGCATTTTTGTAACGTTAGTCTATGCCCTTGCCCACATTAATGCCTTTTAAAATCTCTTCTATATGTTTATCTTCCTTGGTAGATTCTGGACCTGTCAAGGGCAAGGATCATGCCATATTATTCATAGATTCTTAACCCGGTGGAGGTAGCAGTTGATCTGAGAGATACAAATAAACTCTTTTCTTAAATTTTGGTACATATATTGTGTGCATATGTGTTTGTATATGACTAATGTTAAGCCATAACATTCAAGCTAGTCATGACCTTGAACATATATATCTGATATATGTAACAATATTTAAGAAAAGAGCTTGTATGTCTCAGATCAGCCATGACCTCCACAGGGTTAAGAACCTAGAGTGTCTGGTTCATAGCCTGTATTCAACAATTTTGTTTTATGAATGAATGAATGAAAAATAATTTGTTTTTTTAAAGAGTTTTAGAGGAAATTCCATAATATTGAGTTTATATTTATTAGTACACACTATTTAGAAATTTTATGGATTTGTGTGTGTGTGTATGCTCTATACGTCCATTTCTTTGTTTTTAGTAGTGATAGGCATTGTGTCATTATTCTTTGTGTTCAGGATCAAGGCTTTAGAGTGAAAAACAGTACAGGCTTTGGAGTTAATCATAGCTGGGTATGAATTGTGGTTTAGCCACATTTTCAGTATGGATTATTGGATACATTATTTAACCAAGGTGTCATCTCTTTATTTGTAAAATGGGTATGAAATAGCACCCACCATAGAATAGTTGTGAGGACTGAGCAAAACAATCTGCGAAAAGCACTTAGTCTGGCACCTGTTAAGGGCTTAATTAAACAAGTTTTATTGTAGCTGATACTCATATAGTTGGTTTTCCCTTCAGGCTATGTAATCTTGGTTTCTCTAACCTGCTCAGTTAAATAGTCCAGTTGTTCAAAGGTTCAGTTATTCCCCTTGATTTCAGTTAGCTGAAGAAATATTATAGCCTAGTAGAAATGTGTGGTAGATTAATAAAATCATCTGGTTAATGAATTCATCTAGTTACTAGGTTAAATTTTGCCTCATATTACTAATTGTGGGAATTTCTTTTTTTATTTTGAATTTTTATTATATTTACCTATTTGGCTTAGTGAAATAAATTCTCAACAAAAATGCTATTGCTAAAATTTAAGGTGATTGATGTCTTACAGATGTTACATTTATTGTAGAGTGGTCAGAATTATGTTTATTTGAGGTTAAATTCATTTTGTGATCATGTGTCGAATTTCAGCAAATAAAATTTTATTTACAGCCTTTTACATCCCAGTGCTAAATAAAGTGAATTATGCAAGACTGTAGTTTCAGTGACCTGAGTGCCATTAAGTCCCAAAAATAAAGAGTGCTGACTGAGAAGTCAGAAGACCTGCATTCTCAGTATTATTCCCTTGGTAATCAGTTTGTGACCTTGAGCATGTCATTTAACTTCACTCGGTTTCATTTTCCTCATCTTTCTCTGCCTTTGCTTCCTCACGGAATGATTCTGAGGGAGAAATGAGAAAATATTGGGAAGATGGTAAAAAATTGAGAAACCTAAGAATATTACTTTTTGTATAAGGCAGTGTCTCTGATGTTAGTTTTAAAGATGCGATTACAGCACAGGCTAAGAGTGAAAGTATGCTCAATTCACTTGCCTCTTTATTTCCAGTCAGTTTTAGAAATATTCAAGAACTATTTTTAGTGATTTTTTTTTTTTGTAACTCCTCTTGAAAGATAATTTGCAAAGTCATCACACAACTTTGTTATTTGTTATTTGTGTCCCATCCCAAATATTTGCTGCTAGTTTGAATTTTAGCAGGGCACTTCCGTTTAGGTGAAGGCCCTGCTTGAGTAAATGCCAAACTTAGCAGAGATGAGAAACTTTTTGAAAACAGCAGGACATGTCAGTGTTTGTCCTTTTAGTTTGTGAGTCCAAAAGACTTCTGTTTCCTCAGCCCAGTTGATATTTATGTGTGTTAACATAATTTCTCGTGAACATCCGCGCCCTCCCTTACTGTTTCCTCTCCTGATAAGGACCTGGAGTGAGGAGTGTCTTGCAGCCTGTGTGTGGAGCTGGTCTCTCGTTCAGCATTTCGTGGTGCTTAGTCTTGCGCTGAGATCAGTAGAAATGGATTGCTTATGGACTAGATCGTGTCCCTCCAGGATTCTTATGTTAAACTCCTAACTCCTTGTACGTTAGAATGGGATATTATTTGGAGATAGGGCCTTTACAGAGGTGATTAAAATTAAATGAAGTCATATGGGTGGCGCCCCTATGACGGCTGTCCTTACGAGAAGAGGAAGAGACTGCAAGGAATGCTCTGCAGAGGAAAGACCATGGGAGGACACAGCAGGAAGATGGCCATCTACAAGCCAAGGAGCGAGGCCTCGAGAGAGGCCAGACCTGCTGACAACTTGACCTTGGACTTCTGGCCTCCAGAGCTGTAAGAAAATTAATTTCTGTTGTATAGGCCACCCAATCTGTGGGATTATGGTGTGGTAGCCTTAGCCAACTAATACATGGAGTCTCCCAGATTCTGGGGGTTTGACACTCCCAGAATATGTCAGCCACTGGGATTGTAAGAAACTCCTTAAAAAGACCTCGTAACCTGCCTGTGATTCAGTTACAATTTGAATTTGGTAGTGGTTCACAGATTTTACAGTTTGTAAGTTTATTTTTTTGAAGGTAGAAGTGATGGCAGAGCTACTTCTAGCATGGGATAGACAGAGACAATATTTGAAATAGTCCATTTTAAAACTCATTCTTACATCTTTCCTAGTTTTATATATTTTTCTACTTTAAAGTTCTGGAGGAATTAATGCAACAACTTCACATCTTTTTAAGGGACATGCACAAGGTAAATTCTTGTGGTTTTTGTTTCTTTTAATCATTGCTTTTCCATATTAACAGTTCACACCAACTTACTGCTTTAATGTTAATATTAATGAAACAGTCTAACTTATATGTGAAGTTTTTTGGAAAAAAATGAAAATGCTTCACCCATTAATGATTTTTAGTTGCCTTACTTTTGATTTTCAAAACTGAGTCCCATTCGTATGCCTGTTCACTGGAATGGCCTATTTTCCATCTTTATATGTATGCTGCTATATACAATTTAAAAATGCTTGTACATGCATATCTCATTCCATTCTCCCAAAAACCTGTTGAGATTAGCACAGTAAGTTCATGGATCCCATATTTTTGAAACTTCCACGTAGAATTCTTTTTCCCTTTCTTAAACCCAGGTGGACTGAGCCCTGAGAGAGAGAGCGCGCTCATGCGCATGTTCACACCCTTATGTTGTTTCTAGTCCCTTCCTTTGCTTTTCTAGTAATTATTCAACAACTGTTTTATTTGGTAGTGGTGATACGTGTGGGTTTGTTTTTCTTTTCTGTTGTACATGTGCATGCATACATGTGCCCATGTATATATTGTGCAGCAGTATCAAAATACAGCTTGCAGTCTGGATAGCAGATTGTGTGCAACTCCTGGCTGGGGAAAAAAGAAAAAGATTTCAAGGTGTCTACAGCTGTTACTTCTTATTTCAGTGAATACCAGAATCTGTTTATAGTAGTTAAAGGATAAGACCTAAAATCTGTGTCTCTCGAAAAACATCTCCTGTAATCTTCAGCTTCCTAAGGTAGACAACAGTTTATGAAGATGGTGTGTTAGTATTCAGATAACTGTTAAGCTTGCTCATTGTTCCTCAGACCTAATACTGAATCCCTGTCTTGCACGTTTCCTAGCAACTGATTCACATGTAGAAGATGCAGAAGGAAAGCCATCAGGGACCTGCTCTGCATTTCTCAAAAGCATCTGATAAATGGTACCTAGACTACGATTTCTCTTCACAGTTTCCACTGAAAACTTGCCTTCTTTGTTTATTAGCCTCTAAAAAGGACAATTGTAAAAGAGGAGAATGAAAAATTGAGTAGTGAAGATAAAACAAAGTCTAATTATTGGAAATTTTCCTCTGTATGAATATTTTTAATAGGTCTTATGTATATCTTGAAATAGTGGATATTTATGTATATCTTGAAACAGTGACTACTGGGATAAGAAGGTGAAATCCTGTTTTATATTTGAGAATTAAGATCGTTTTATTATTTTAAGGTCATTCTTCTTAGATGCATAAATACTTGTTCATTATTGTAAAATAAGATACAGGGTTTTTTGTTGGTTTGTTTTTTCCCTTAAAGGAAAGGAGGGCAATGTGCTGGGAATACAGGGTGAGGTAAAAGTAGGTTTACAACTGTGAGTGTGGGAAACACAGAGTTTATTCTTGTATTATCACTTATTAGTTATTGTATTTTTTCTATGTGAATAATTGCAAACCCACTTTTGCCCCACCCTAAATATTACACATAAATGTATATGTATGTAACTCTATTTGCACACATGAATTTTAAGCCTTTAAATTGGTAAATTGAAAAATCCTTTGTGAGCTAAATGATACATTTTATTATGTTTAAGCAAAGAAAAATAGCAACAGCTCACCCACAATTTCTCTAGGGTCTTTGACTCTAGGAAAAGGGGTGAAAAGAAAATCAGAGTGATGTAGGAAAGTGGCAAAAGAGAGCATGAGGAAAACACAAGAAAAGATGAAGTGTGGATTAAAAAAATGGATGTGAGCAGTGAAAGGTGGGCGGGTGGAATTTAGCTAGCCTGCTACGTCTTTCTCCCTGCCATCTCTATAAAAAGTATTTCTGTTATTTTCCTGTCCAGTGTTGAGTTTGCTAATGAGTCTGGTACTATCAGGGGAAACTGGCATTATTCATGGAATATCCAGAGTGAAAAAAGAATGTTAGAAAACATAGCATACTTATGTGAGTCTGTAAGTGTGAGCTGAGAACCAGTTTTCTCCTGTGTCAAGGACTAAAGCCTTCCCTAAAAGCTACTCAGTGGGCCCATGCTGATCCATTGAGAAGTTTTTCTTGACTTGCAGCCAGCTTAGAAAACTAAGTAATTTATATCTGATTCATTATATGGTCTCTAAGTTCATGGGGTTCAAACATAGAGGTGTTTTACTTTTCTCTGCTCACTGAGCCCAACCGTGCTTCATAGAGCTGTTCTTTCTCATTGGAAAGCAGAGTTCTCAAATTCTGTTGCCCAATTTTTCTATGTCTCTTTTGTTTAAACTTCAGTTTCATATCTGAGTTAAAGCTTTTTATGTATGACACAGGAGGCAGACCAGAAAAGACACCTCATATGTCCAGTGGGATGTTGGTCTCCCTCTTTAATGCCATATATTTTTATAGATGACTTTCTTGATTCTTTATCTAATGGCTTGGGATGTGAGGAGAACCGTTGCCTTCTCATGTGGACAACCCCTTTAGAATATAGTCTACTTAATTGCCCCTTGGTCCACCACAACTTTGAATCCTATTCACAGCATGAGTACAGGGCGTTAAAAAAGAAAAAAAAAAGGGGGGGGTTCCACGCACTATGCCATTATTTTTTCACATGTGTGGTGTAAGGTTGCCTAATGTTCTTTCTTTGGAAGTACAGCTTCTTATACTAACATCATATTCTTACTACTTTTTAAAGTATTTTCTTTATGAAATGGTGATAGTAGATGAGAGTTGGTTTATTATTGTTTCTTGATGGAAAAATTAAAAGCTGCCAGCCCTTTATAGCTCACATATCCTGATTTGGCAAGCCCAAACGTTCTGTAGGCATTCTTTTTCCCCATATGCTTAAGATCTGAGTCAGGTGTATCCACTATTACTCTGAGTTTGATTTTCAAAGGAGAGAGAAGCAGCCATTGTGGCACGGATCACAGCTTTATGCAAAACGGTGACCATCACTGAGCTTCCAGTGTATCTGGCTTGTCTGGCCTCTAGATTCAGCAGTGAGAGCATCCGTGACCTTGTTTAGTGGTGCCTGGTGTGCGGGGTGAAGGTGAGAGGGCGGTGGGCCTTAAGTTCACAAAGTCTGTAAGGAAGCCGTCCTTGCCAGAGGGGACCTGGACCAGAGGAAAGAAGAAGGGTCCATCTGGTAGCTGACTGGACCCATACAAAAGGCACTCTTGATAACTACCTGCAGTGGTTGGCAGGGAATTAACAACAGTTGGAGTCCTTTCATTAGCCAGTGAAGCATTATTTCACAGTGTTATAAACCCAGAGCAAGTCTTTTACATGATGTTAATAGCTGTTTATGAAATGTATAACTAAGTGAATGCACAGATGAGTGAATTTTGAGGGTGAGCAGTAGAAGGTGCCATGGGGGAGGGACGGAAGCTGCAGTGATGAAGAAATGGAGAAGACTTGGGCCTTGGTTCCTAGGTTTGTAAATGTAATGAAATTGAGACTAATTTGAGTGTGCATGTGTGTGTGACAGAGGGGCGGGGAGAGAGAGAGGGAATGGAAATTGGAGAAGCACTCATAGTTTGGCTTTACTAAAACTTTTAGAGACAGTTCACATTGCCTCAGTTTTTTAAACTGTGATCATATGATGAATAAATTAAGTACAGATGCTGTAACGTGGAAGTTTCCCAGGCACGAATGCCACTACTCACTTCTGTGAGTCAGGGCTACCTGGCTGTATCCCTGGAACCAGCGCTGGAGGAATGCCTTTGCTTTCTGTTGCATTGTTCCTTCTAGCACTGTATCATTAGAGTAATCATTTCCCAGGCTCCATGTCTCTCTAATATGTCCCGAGATACTATTCTCAGAATATGATAAAGCCAGAAATGCAAGTGTGGACACACTACTACTTGTACTTTTGAAAGTTTTTAGGAGAATTCTTAGGAGACTGAGTATTATTAAAACAGGTGCTAGAAGTTGAAGTCCTAACTCCCTGTATAAAAATATTCATTTACTTATTATTTGAATTTTTTTTCATTTATTGAGCATTTATTGGGTGCTCTGTATGCTTGGCAGTTACAAGACCCTAAGTATATGATGGGGAAGATGGATAAGCACCTGCTCTGTTAGAAGGAATTTACTTTCTAAGAGAAAGAAGATGGAAAGTAAACAAGAAAATAAATATGTGTAAGATAATTTCAGATAGTAAAAAGAGGTAATATTTGGGAAATATGATCCAAGAATGCATGACCATAGGTGTCTGTAGAATAGATGTACCTCTAAAGAACTCTGAAGCCCTAGATATTGAATACTATTTTCTTCTCCTTGGTTTCTTTTTTATATTTAGAGCTATAGTCCCATCATGTAGGGAAAACTCTAGAAGAATAAAATTGAACTTTTGTGACCAAAAAAAAGGCAACAATAAAACAGATTACTGGGAGCATGTTTATATTATTCAGGAGCCAAATGTATTTTACAGCAGATTCTCATCTGTAAAATTTCATGAGAACCATGGCAGTTTTCTTATTGTTAATTCATATCTTGATCCTTTTCTGGATCCTGAGAATTCTTTCCTGGGGAGTCTCTCAGCTATAAAGTTAAATGTATTGTTATGTTTCAATATTTTTGTGGAAAATGTGCATATGGCAATGATATTTTTAGCCCTTTCCATGTCAGACAAGTTTGAGTCTTTTTTCAAGACCTACTTTCAGTGTCATCTGTTGTGCATAAATCCATCCCTGACAGTCTCCATAGCCATCCAGAGCAGGGCCTGGGTGCTGAAGATTGAGCAGTGAGCAAAAGGAAGCCTTCACAGAATTTTCTTTCCAGTAAGGAGAGGTGACCAAATACAGGAATGGAAAATGGTGATAAAGGTTAATGAGCAGATATAGAATGGTAAGTGATGGGGGCAAAGAGGTTGCACTTTTTTATAGGTTGGTCCAGCAAGGTAAGAAAGATGGCATATGCTCAAAAGGCTAAAATAAGTGAGGAGCAAGAGCTATGCAGATATCTGTTCCAGTATGGAATTTAAGGAGGTAAGGTCAAAAGAGCAGATTATGTAGGGACCTGCACAGTTAGTGCACAGTTGACACTATTTACTAATGCACTGGAAATGAGATAGAAGATAATTAGAAGAATTAAGATGACATGAGACTTTGGCTGAAGTATCTTAAGGATGAGATAGTCATTAATTGAGAGAGACAGTGGAATAAGGAAATTACTGTTATTGTAGGGGTGAAGTGAAAAGTTTGCTTTGGACACACTTAATTTGAGATACCTTTATTTTTATTTTTAAATTATTTTTTAAAATTTTTTTATTAAAGTTGACATACAATATTAATAAGGTTTCAGGTATACACCACAATGATTAGACATTATATAACTTACTAAGTGATCATCCTGATAACTCTCATACCCATCTACACCATACATAATTGTTACAATATTATTGACTATATTCCCTATGCTGTACTTTAATCCCGATGGCCATTCTGTAACTACCAATTTGTACTTCTTAACCACTTCATGTTTTATACTCAATCCCCCAAACCCTGTCCCATCTGGCAACCATCAAAATGTTCTCTGTATCTTAGAGACTGTTCCTGTTCTGCTTTTTCATTTATTTTGTTTAGATTCAATTGTTTATAGATATGCATTTATTCAGATTTTATTCATATTTTTTTCCTTCTTCTTAACATTTCATGCAGTGCTGGTTTGGTGGTGATGAACTGCTTTAGCTCTTTGTTGTCTGAGACTCTTTATCTGTCCTTCTATCTAAATAATAGCTTTGCTGGGTAGAGTAATCTTGCTTTTCATCATGTTGAATATTTCTTGCCAATCCCTTCTGGCCTACAAAGTTTCTATTGAGAAATCAGCTGACAGTCTTATGGGAGCACCCTTGCAGGTGACTAACTGCTTTTCTCTTGCTACCTTTAACACTCTCTCTTTGTCTTTAATCTTTGCCATTTTAATTATGATGTGTCTTGGTGTGGGCTTCTTTGGGTTCATTTTGTGTGGGGCTCTGCACTTCCTGGACTTACATGTCTGTTTTCTTCACCCAGTTAGGGACATTTTCTGTCATTTTTTCAAATAGGTTTTCAATTTCTTGCTCTCTCTTCTCCTTCTGACACCCTCATTATGAAGACATTAGTATGCTTGAAGTTGTCCCAAAGGTCCCTTAAGTTATCCTCGTTATTTTTTTTGGATTCTTTTTTGTTTTTGCTGTTCTGATTAAGTGGTTTTTTGCTTCCATATAGTCCAAATTACTGTTTTGATTCTTGGCTTTATCTTCCCTACTGTTTATTCCCTGTAAATTATTCTTCATTTCAGTTAGTGTATCCTTCATTTCTGACTGGTTCTTTTTTTTATGGTTTCCGTGTTCTCTTTTATGTTGTTGAAGTTGTAAGTTCTTTGAGCATCCTTATAACCATTCCTTTGAACTCTGTATCTGTTAGTTTGCTTGCCTCCATTTCATCTAGTTGTTTTTCTTGTTCTTTCACTTAGGACCTGTTTTTTTGTCTCCTTATTTTGGCTGCCTCCTTGTGTTTGTCTCCATATCCTGGGCTTGGGTAGAGTGGCCTGATGTAGTAGGTATCCTCTAGGGTGCAATGGCACAGCCTCCCTGTTCATATGAGCTGGGCGCTCCAGGTGCACCCCATTCCCCCATCTACATGAGCTGTGTATACCACTCTGTTGTAGTTGAGCCTTCATTGCTGTTGGCACATGAATAGGATGGATTTACTCCCAGTTCAGTCAGCTGCGAGGACCGCCTAGGACCACTGTGGGAGCTCCGTGGGGCTTTGGTGCCCGAGTTCACTCCTTGAGTATGTCACTTGTTGAGGTATTTGAGTGGTGCTTTGACATGGTCTGAAGCTGTCCACTGGATGTGTTGGGTCTGGGGCCTCCAGGAAGGTTGATGCAGGCCAAGGTCAGCTGCCACCTTTGTTCTGTTGGGATCCTCCCTAGATGAGCTACAAAGCGACCTGCTGATGGCTGCTACTTGTGCTAGGCCTGGAGGTTCCCAGGAGAAGCCAAGCTGTGAACAAGGATGGCTGCTGCTGGTGCTGGGCCTGGGGCCACTTATTGAGAGGTATGGGGTATCCTGAGATTAGATGCTACTTATTTGAAAGATTTTAGGAAAGCCTGAAGCATGAACCAAGATAGGCACTTTGTCTAGAAAAACCACTGGAAACAACTTGTGTGGGCCTGCAGCTTTGTGGGTCAGGGCCTCGGAGTCACCAGGGTGGGGTGGACAGCCTTAGCCAGGTTGATGAAGACTCAGATATGGTACCTGCCTGCTGGCTCTGGGGGAAAGGCTCACCAAAGGAACAATAGACACTGCCAGCATTTCTTCTTGGGAGAAAGCTGCCACTCTAGCTCTCACACTGATGCCAGATGGTTCAGTTCCACCCTGTATGTCCCTGGTACCTTTTGAGCTGCTATTCCCAGCACTGGAGCTCAAAGTGAGTGAGTCCAAATAAGTCTGAGTGCAGGCCCTTTAAGAGGACTGCCTGGGACTCCAGAAGCCCTTCACTCAGCCACAATCCTACTGGTTTTTAGGCCAGAAGTTATGGAGACCTCTTTTCCTGGCACTGGAATCTTGGACTTGGGCCCTGCATGGGGCTGGGACCCCTGGCTTCTCTGGGGGGACCTCCACAGCTGAGCTATATCTCCCGATTTTTATCTGCCACACGTGGGTGTGGGATCAGCCCATTCCGGTCTCTGCCCCTCCTACGAGTCTGCATGTGGCTTTTTTTTTTAAATATCCTTAGTTGTCAGACTTGTGTTCAGCAAGATTTCAGGTAGTTCTGAATGAAGGTTATTCTCTAGTTTAGTTGTAATTTTGATGTGGTTGTGGGAGGAGATGGGTACTGCATTTACCAGTGCTGCCATCTTGACTGAAAACCTCAGGTGCCTTTAGACATCCAAGTGTAGAAAGTGAACAGACAGTTGGATGAGCAAATTTTTGGTTCAGGAGTTATGAATTGGGAATCAGTGGTGTATAGATTATATTTGAGACCATGCTGTTTATACTTGGCTCAATCATAGCGTTTATTTAATTATTTTGCCATTGTTTGTTCCTGTATCTGTCTTTCGAGGCTAATATACCTGAGGGCACAGACTGCATCTTATTTGACATTTAAAAAATTGTTTTTAATTTATTGATTTGAGAGACAGACTGACATTGATTTGTTGTTCTACTTAGTGAGTGATTCATTGGTTGATTCTTATGTGTGTCCTGAGTGGAGATGGAACCTGTAACCTTGGCATATTGGGACGACACTCTAACCCACGGGTCCCCAAACCCCAGGCTGCACACTGGTACCAGTCTGTGGCCTGTTAGGAACCTGGCCGCTCAGCAGGAGGTGAGTGGGGGTGAGTAAGTAAAGCTTCGCTTGCATCACAGGTTGAGCTCTGATCCATGTCCAGCGGAGGGAAGCTTTGCTTGCATTACCACCTGAGTTCTACCTCCTGTCTTCCCCCCTACCCCCACCCCATCTATGGAAAAATTGTCTTCTACGAAACCAGTTCCGAATGCCAAAAAGTTTGGGGACCCATGCTAACCAACTGAGCTATCCAGCTGGGATTTATTTGACATTTAACATTTTGTTCATGGCAACCTAGCCATGGTGTGAAGCTGTATGTTTCTGCTTTCTTTGTAGGCGTGAACAACTAGGTTGTACTTAGTGCTTTACAGGGAAGGCCATTTTTCTTAATACAAAAAGTTACAGTTTAAAAGCAGCTAAAGGGAGAAATCGAGTTGTTAAAATTACAGTTTACAGGTCAAAGCTTAAGATTTTATTCTCTCTAGGTATTTAACTCTTACTCTCAATTGCAGTTACTCTTTTGTTCTAAGAAATACATGCCTTTGGATAGCCCCACTGAGTACAGTCATAATCGAGGCCTAAGTGACAGCTTTAACCAAGATAAATTACATGAAAGAAATAACACTCATACAAACTCAGACGTACAGCCTGTTAGCAAGCACCATTGATGTCCCTGAGACTTGTGCTCTTTGAAATTGGTCAGCTTGATCAGTGTCACCCAAAGTGCGGCCCACAGACTGTCTAAATGCTCCTCCCTCTCTTGACCTGCTGTGTGTTAAATACAGAAATTGAGAATAAGTACTTAGAACCTTTTGCAGCAATGGTCAGAGTAATTTTATGTCTATTGACTCTAATAAACAACTGCTTGTACTTGTACAATGGTTTTTAAACTTTGTTTTTCTAGTAATTCATTTTATTTTATTTAACAAAATATGAATCTGCAAAAATGGAAATTTAAAACAATGGGTTCATCACAAATAGTTTGAGAAGCTGTATATTGGTTTGTTATATTAGAAGGTATTTCGTTATTTGGGGACTCAGCTAAGTCAGCAATTCTCACTGGAGGCGCAGTGGATGAAAATCTTGCTAGCAGACATGATAAGTATCAATAGAAAAATGAGTATATTTTGAAAAAAATTATTTACTCTTTCTCTCATGTCATAACTTACTTGATAAGGGTATGGTGGCATAAAAAGAGATACAGAACCCCCTACTACAAAGAACATGAAAGATTTAGGGATTTAATTTTTGTGGTCAAGTTGCCTGTAATCTCAAGCCTGACATTTTGGTGAGTAGATTTATGAGGTAAATGGCCACTACTGGGTTTTATAAGTATTTCCTTTCAGTGTCCAAATTTTAGGTGTGTCTTTACATGTCAGGATGCTGTTTTATGGTTTCATAAAAGCAACCTCTGAGCTACAGCACATCTCTGCACCAAATACTAAACTTGTTTCTTAGCTCTGGACATGTTTAGACCTTTCATTTATTTTTCTTGACACTTCAAAAGGAAGTTATTAGGAGACACACTGATCCAATAATCACTTTGGTCAGTTCTTTAATACTTTCTTAACTGTTATTACCTCCCTTGAATAATTTTATTTCATTTTTATTAAATAAGCAACAGTAATACGCCACACAAAATGCAAGTAATGGCTAACATGGTAATTTCAGAGAAAGGAAATGAGCAGGTGTGAGGAGTAGAAGTAAAGGGAAGCTCTGGGAATTCTATCAAACTGCCTGACACTAAGAAACAAGCAGCAGGATGAGCAATATGCACAATAAAGCACTGGGAGAAACACGGTGACGGTAGCTGTGGTTGCCTCTACACTGTGAGTTTTGAAATTGTTTCCTGTTTTTTAATGTTTAGAACTTCATAGATTATCAATATTAACCATATATTATTATTTTATTATTATTATAAATATTGTTTACATTTGCCCTCCCACAAACATTTAAGTAACCTAACTACAGGTCATGAAGAGTGTTAATGGATTTGGTTTCTAGTTTTGATGTTCTTGCTTTTTGAGGAGCTAAAAAATTATTGTCAAACTCTTCTTTCTTCGTGATTTCCCCAGTGACCGTCTATTTAGATTGCTTCTTCCATCTTCGATAAAGATATATGACAGCAAATCTCTGCCAGTTAGTGAGTACATGAAAAGCTGTTTGTCTTAGGGCTGTTTGTTTTGTTACTTAAAAAACGATAAAGATGTTGGGAAACATCTTCCAATCCAAGTTTTAGTCATGAAGGACATTAGCCACTTAAAAAATTAACTGAAAGAGGCTATTGGCTACCTTTTATGAAACATAAGTTAAAAAATAATCACTTAAAAAATAATGGGATGTGCTCTGACTGGTGTGGCTCAGTTGACTGGGCATCGCTCCACAAAGTGAAATGTCACCAGTAGGATTCCCAGTCAGGGCACATGCCTGGGTTGCGGGTGTAGTCCCTGTTCGGGGTGCCTAACAGAGGCAACTGATTGATGTTTCTCTCTCACGTCAATGTTTCCCTCCCTCTCTTTCTCCCTCCTTTCCCCTCTTTCTAAAAATAAATAAATAACATCTTTAAAAGAGTAATGGGATATAACTGGATGTTAATAATACAGAATTTCTGCATTGAACCTTCATAATTAGTGGTAGTAACAATTTTCTGTAATTTACTTTCTCTATGTGTATTGTTTAGTATAGTGAATCCTAGTTTCAGTACCAGAAATTTTTATTTAAATAGAGTAGAAACAAAAGTTAAATAAAAAAAAATTTTAAATATCCTTTCCCTTTATTCTACTATGCCTTGTTTATAAAAGATTACATTTATTGTTGCTCTGTTACCCTATTTTGTAAACAGTTAAGTAAAGATAGATTGTGACTTTGAAAGTATCTTAACCAACTGAAAGAATTTACCTATTCTCTCATTTGCGGGAGATGGACTGTATTTTACTGACACTCCATCGGTTGCTCACGAAAGTTTTATTTTCTTGGAATTGTCTTGAGAGTCAGTTCTTGAGTCAGAAAGCAATATGTTCCATTTACTCACTCAACAAAAAATTTACTGCATTTCACTTGTATCAGTTTTCTCTTGATGCCAAATATACTATGTTGACAAAACTCCATGGTTATTACTAAGCTCATGGAGCTTACAGTGTGGTAGGGGAGACAACATTAATAAAAACATATGTTACAATATTTTGCCATGTATAATGCATTTTTTTTTGTCCAAGTTTTTGAGGGAAAAATAAGGATGCTCATTATACATGAGCATTATACATATCATGGGTATAATAATGGGTATAGTAATCCCGTGTATAAAAATGTGGGAGCACATTATGCACAGGAACACATTATACACGGAAAAATATGGTTAAGTACTCAGTAGTTATAATAAGACCTCTAAAGAAAAGAAATGTGTTTATGAAGCATAATAATTTACATAGAAATTGGGTAGGCATTTAAGGAAGGCAAAGATGAACAATAATTTCACATAATTCATTAATTTACGGGCATCTATTCATTTTCATCTCAAATGCTTTTACTCAACTAAATAAGCCATTTTCTCAATAAGTCTGCCTCTTGATGCCTTTACTCAAAGCCAAATTCTTTTTTTTTAATCTCACCAAGGATATGTTCATTGATTTGAGAGAGAGAGAGAGAGAGAGAGAGAGAGAGAGAGAGGGAAGGAGAGAGACAGAGACATCAATCAGCTGCTTCTTGTATATGCCCCAACCTGGGATCAAATCCACAACCTAGGTATGTGTCCTGACCAGAGTCAAACCCAAAACCTTTTTGTGCATGGGACAGTGCTCCAACCAACTGGGCCGCCTACCAAAGGCAAAGCCAAATTCTTTTGCAAAGGATGAAGATTTGTGACCACTGAGGATATTCAAAGTATGCCACTGGTTCTGAACATGGTTCTAAAAGACTTACAGAAATACTTTGAGCTGTAACATTAAAACAAAAATAGTTCTATAATCTCTTTCCCAAGGCGACTTTGAAGGAAACAGGCTTATATGTTTTGTGTTACTTCAAAAAATCAGCCACATTACTTTATAACCATTCTTAATGTAATGAGAATAGCAGAAAGGCTATATATACTTCATGTGTGAGTGGCTTAGCCCACTGTTTTTTCTTCTAGAGAAAGTGAAGACTGACAAAAAATAATTTCTGTAATTGTAAATGCAGTTCTCTTTGGCTCAGTTCTTTGTTCAGTGTCTAACAGAAATAAAACAGCTTGATATGAGGAAAGGGTAAGGACTTTTTTTGAACTTTGAAATAAGATAATCATTGACCTTAGCACTTACTAGCTCTTTGATCTTTGGAAAGTTACTTAGCCTATCAGAGCCTTTGTTTTCTAGTCTGTCAAATGGGATTAATACTATAAATCTCTTAGGTAGTGGTACAGATTAATTCATAGAGAGTTGGAACGTAGTGTCAAATACTAGGTCGTGCCAACCTCTCTCCAATGTCTTCATCCTCAACTTTTACCACAGTTGTCAGACTAATGAAATCCAGTCATTAGTTTAAAAGGCATTTGTTATTTTCATGCTTTCCTTTTCTGATTTTTTAAAATATATTTTATTAAGAAAACATACTAGTGTATTACAGGAGATGGCAATGGTAGAGTTAAGGGCTGAAAAAGACAACATGAGTTTTTCTAGAACTAAATTTCATTCTTCATAAAACAGTAAGGCTGGAAAGCTTTAAGAGCTATATCTAGGAAGGTGGGAGTTTTGTCTTTGGTAAGTGGAAAGTGTGCAATGAAAAGGCCTCATATGAAGTACTTGATAAGATATGTCGATTTGGCCCCCTACATTCAAATGGTATGTTTTTCATTAAAGGTTAAAATATGGTTATAAGTAGGAAACACTAGAAATAACACTTATGAAAGTTAATCATTGTAACCCAGAATGAATCATGGAACTAATAAATATATTTATACATAGTCTACTTCAGCCAGAATCTCTCTCTCCTGCTTTCAGCTCTCAGCTCATTTATTCACCCTTTATGGCGGTTAAAATTGCCTGTGGTGTAAGTTTCTTGAGGGCAAGGACCTTGTCTAATCTATCTTTGAGCCTCTCATTTAGTACAGAGTCCTGGTGATGATGATAAATTCCATTTGAAGGTGGTCAAAAAGAACATGCTTTAGTGCTATCATAATAGGTACCCAAGATGACTGTACAAGGGAGCAGCTGTTTTAAGGCCTACATATTTTCAGCCTTATTAGAAGATGAACTCCTCGGCAAGGCCGACATCCTATGGCAATAGTGCCTCCTCTGTGACTCGCGTTTCTGAATGGTGTTGCCATTGTTTTTATGTATGAGTTATAGTTTGGACACGTAGCTGAGAAGATAGTGCTCCTTGTCTGCTGTTGGTATACACAATTATTTAGAGTGCTTGAATATGGTTTGTTGTCTTTTATGGCTCAAGATTTATAAGGAAATACACATTATTGAACATTATATGCTTTGACTCTTGAGAGTTGCTCTATCCATTTGTGATGCATGTTAATAGAAAGTGGAACAAAAACAGTTGCATTTATTAAAGAGCTACATCTGTTCTGTGCATTGGGTTGTTTAAAGTTTGAAAAGCTAGTCTGGTCAAATAAATAAATCTTCCGACAGGTGGCTTGCTTACTTGAATCCTTATAACTTATTTTCAGATTCTCCCGGGAAATGTTACATTTGGCTGAAATCTCTAAACTGTTTTATCTGCCAGGGATTACCCAGCAATAGAAAGCTTCAATTAAAACTAATGGGACTTGTCATGGGGAAATTAAGAAAATTTCTACTACTTTTTAGTGTCAGAAACAGAGTAAGAATGTAGGCACTGTCCTAATAAAACTTATTATGTGGACTTACTTTTATATGGGTATTAAAAATACAAATAGATTGTCTTTGAAAGAATGCACATAGTTAAAATTGCCGTGTTTAATACTAGAGAGTACCAGATTTTCTCAGTTCCCTCCTTGGGCATTATCAGCTTCCTGTTCCATAGCAGATTAACAAAATGAAGTATAAACCGGTTAGAGGTGGTGATATTTTTCTCTCTCCCCCAATTTTGTACAGTTATTTCCTAATAGAAGGTATACAGGTGGTCTCAGTGAAATTTGCTCTAAAAATTCTGTCAAATGTCTGTCCCTCTGAACTGTAGGCATCTGTAAAAATCACCAGAATGAGTAGCAGCTCAGCTCTTTCCAGGCATCACAAGAGCACTTGGTCCTGTGACATAAAAGAAAAATCTTGTACAAAAAGAATAAATCTTTCTTGATGCTAGTATGAGTTTTAAGATTTCTGAATGGTAAAGTAAAATTGAGCTGTAATTCCGTTGTAATGCTTAAAAGTTCCTGAACACACACAAAAAAATCAATGAATTCAATGTTTAGGAAATGTTGACAGCAGAAATAAATTTTGCCTCTAAAGTGTCTGAAAAATTATGTAAAAGTTTACACAGAAAATTTGTAGTGTAAACACATTAAGGGGAGTAGGAATTATTTATCAAGATACCTGATGTGAAACTTCTCAGATAGTTTACAGGCATTGATATGAGTGATATTCACATTGTTTCATGCCATTTTTTTCTAAAGTTGTACAAATTGCTGTATATATAATATGATACAAGGTAAGTTTAAACATATCTTGTAAAATAATTTTTTAAGTATTTAGATTTAGGTTCTTCATGAAGAAGTGCTTCAAAAATACTGGAAAAAGTACTGGGACTAAGGAAAAATTTTGGGAACAATATAAAGCTTTTAAAAATGCAGTCAAGTGCATGGAAGTGTCAGAACTCAGTGCGGAGCTAGCAGCTGTTGAGGGCACATCCCTGTCTAGGCATTGTGCATACATACCGCCTCCATTTGTTTAATCATCACCCGGCTTTATCGATGAGGACACTGATTTTGTCAGCATAGTAGGAACATCAGTAGAGGCCAGATACGGCCTTGGGTCCCCTCTGCAGCATTGACAATCATGGGAGAGACCTTGGACACATCGTTAACTAGGGTTACAGAAGGGGCTTTGGTGTCAGACCCTCAACTAAGTGTGAGCTTCACCAGTTAGCAGTTCCGTGATCTTTACAACAGGAATGAATGATGACACTTGCCTCAGATATTTGTTGTTAAAATTAAATGATGTGTAAAAAGGAGCTATTACATAGTTAGTGTGTTGAAAGTTCAGAAATAACAAAAGTAAAACCAGTGAATCACCAAAGTAGTGATTAGTAAAAGTTTATTGTGCACATATCAAAAAGAGAGTTTAAGAACCAGGAGCACTTAAACCAAAACATGGACTGAGAGTCAGGTGTATCTTGTTATAAAGCAGTTTATATAATGGGAACGCAGTGACTCTTTATTCTTCACAGTGATTGGTTATAATACTAGAGTTTTCTTAAATGGTAGGGAATTAGTTACCTCCTATCAACCTTAGGAAACAGTTTAAGTTCAGCTTATGATTTTCAGAGACATAAGCAAGAAAGAACCCGGGTCAAGTTCATCTTGCAAAACAAGTTAGGTTTAGCTTTGTTAAATTAAGCTGTTTTTTTCTGCTTGGGGAATTTTCAGCAGTGGACTCTACTTGTTTTTTATTTTATCAGTGACCGTAGTAAGTGTCTAATAAACAGCGTTGACGGCCAGGATAATGCTGCTGGTCAGGACAGGTGGGAAGGCAGCACTCATCTAGAAACCCAGGCATCTAATTTCAGATCACATGCTTTTTCTCCTGACTCTGATTCTGGAAAAGATCAGACAGAATGGCATGGAAATGTGCCCTGAATCAAAAGCAGTTAGAGTTTTTGAACCAGAAGAATTTCAGCAGATATGCAAGGCACAGCCTATTCTGCTGATAGGCATTAGATTCGAGGACCCCAGCCACATGGAAATTAGTCCGGTGAGAGGGCTAAACAGTAAACAGGAAAACAAATCTGTAACTTCTGATGATTATAAGCTCTATGAATAAAAAGCAGCCTCAGTGGATAAATTTAACTGACAGGTGTGAAAGAAAGATGGCTCTGGTTTTTTAAGTAGCTGGGTGGATGGAGATTTTATTTAGTGAAATGGGGATTGCTGAAGGGGAAGTGAATTAGTTGGGAATCAGGAGTACCATTTTGCCTAGTACAGCACAGTTTGAGATGCTGATTATATATGATTATGTATTCAAATGCAGATAGGTTAAGAGGTTGGGCGTGTGAGTCTGGAGCTC
Source organism: Pteronotus mesoamericanus (assembly GCF_021234165.1). Classification (NCBI taxonomy): domain Eukaryota; kingdom Metazoa; phylum Chordata; class Mammalia; order Chiroptera; family Mormoopidae; genus Pteronotus; species Pteronotus mesoamericanus. The sequence goes on from NW_026555310.1 coordinate 12,430,769, forward strand.
AAAGGTGAGGATAGCCTGGCAGTGTTAATTTGGGAGGCAGGACACTGAAGGAGATCCATGGGAAGTACATCAATGGAGATAGGGACTTGGGCCCAGGGGCATTCCAAAGTCTGGAGGTCTGGTCTAGGAGCTGGACCAGCCCAGGAGACCAAACAGAGGCATCCAAGGATGTAGGAGTAAAAACAGGAGAAAGTGGTTTCTGGAAGCTAGTGATGGATTTGTTTCAGGAAGGGAGAAAAAAGCAACTGTTTTCTGTGTTGCTCTGAGTTGAAATTAGATCATTGCATTTGCAGAATGAAGACCTTCTCAAGAACACTTTCAGTGGGTTGTTGGGGATGAAAGCCTGCTTAGAATGGGATTGAAGAGAGAACAGGGGATAAGGAAGTGGAGATATAAGGTATATTTGACTCTTAAGGAATTTTTTTTTTAAACTAGGACAGAAAAATGAGGTATGAACTGAAAGGTCATTTTATATTGTTTAAAAGTTGATTTTTCAGTTTCATTTTACTATGGATGATACCACATGATACATGCAGATTATATGCCGATGGGAAGGATTCAGTAGATAGAGAAACTGATGTTGGTGTGCAGGGCTGGATAATTATTACAGGAACAATATTCTGCAAAGACTTAAAGGAGTAGGATTCAGAGCAAAAGTAGAGGTGAACCTTGTACGGGGTGCGGGGGGATGGCAGAGTATATGAGTCAAGATACAGGGAGATTGCCATTGTGTTGTTGAGAAGATGAATTAGTTCTCTTCTAATAGCTTGTTTTCTCAGTGAAATAAGAACTGAGGTCATTAGTAAGTGCATTGAATTGGATGAGTCATGTTAATTAACCAGCATCTGCATATACTGCATTCTTGGGCAGAAACCTCTTGGGAGATGTTTCCCAACAGAAGCCTTTGTGGGCTGTATTCCCTGCTGGACTTTAGCCATAAATGCTGTTCATGTGTTGCTACCATGTGATCCTTACAGATTTCAGTTGAGCAGTAAAGTGCAAGTAAAAAGCCCCCAATGAAAAACCAACTTTATGCCTTCAGTTTTTCATTGTGTTTTATCAGATGATTTCCTGAGAAGTAGGGCATCATAGTCAATTTGTATGCATAAACAATATTTTCATTTTACATTATAGACATATGTATTGTTCTAATCCTCTAATGTAGATTATAATGATTTATAACTACATATAGTATATATAGTGAGTCAGACTATATGAGGGGAACCACCTGTTCATTTGCTCACTGCTATAAAGAAACAATAGCATGGGGATTTTCATCCATGAACAGGTGCTGAGTTGATCAAGCCAATTCTGAAATGATTGAAATAGTTCATGGTTATTAAACTTCTTGCACCTTTTGACAAAAGTGGTCACATATCAATTATTTCTTAATGTGAGTCCTTAAAAAAATGTAAATATTTCTTAGTTGAAAACCATGTAAAGAAATATTGTATATAATCAAATTATCTTTTAATTCAGTTCAATTATTATTCATTGATCACTGAGAAAATAAAGCTTTATGTAGACACGTGGACTCAGCTGTTAAAGGGCTTGAAAACCTGGTGTTCAATAAAGAAATGACTATATGGGCAATAAGAAGGAGGACGGGATTATAAGAAAAATTTGAATGTGCGTGTGCATACTTTTTGTTCCATTTTTAAAAATTAAAAGATGGAATTTGGGAAGTAAAAGAAACTCGCTACAATAGACTTTTAAAGGACGTGGTTGGGGTAAAACCTTGGAGAATGCCTACATAAAGATAATAGAAGAAAAGGATCTAGCAAAGGTCAGTGAAATGGAACAAAGGAAGATGGTAGAGGAGAAGCAATTCTCTAGCATCAGAGAAGACAAGGGATATGAGAATTTTACCAAATTTCCAAAGACTTTAGTCATAACATGAAATGTAAGGAGATCAAAAAGAATGGTATTAGCAATTAGAATTTGGTTAATGGCCTTTTGAGAGACTTTTAATACAATGGTGGAGAAAGGAGGTGGGGTGACTTAGAAAATGAAATGGCAGAAATTGAGAGAGCATGTGTAGATCTTTCAGGGAGTAGAGCGATGATCAAGTTGTAGTTTGGCATAATTGGGATAGAGGGATTGATTGGAAGGGAAGGGAAGAGAATGATGATGTCTAAAATCCCAGAGGAGGAAGAAGACAGTAAGACAGACCACATAAATGGAGAGTCAGAGAGGAAAGGATTACTCTTACTGAGCATGAAGGGAAAGAGAAACAGGTGATGATATTGAGCAGTTTGTATTGAAAGGGAGGTAAGTTACAGGAACTTATATCAGGTGGCTTCTGAAATGGCTTTAGATTTGAGGTAATTTGCAAAGTGAAGTTGAAAGCATATATGGATAGGGAATCTAGGATATGATGCTTTAGCTCAAAATGCCATTTTAAAACGTATTTTGATGCCATTTTCTGGTTTTAAATATGTCATTATTTTATTGTATTAGATATGATTTAGCTTGCTTTGCCCCTTACAGCCATTCAACTCCCACAGAGATGCATTTCTTTTCATTAAAAGGGAAAATGAATATATAATAATAAAGTGAAAAAGCTTCATGTCAATAAGCTAAGTAGAATACTTATGAATAGTACTTCTTGAAAAGTGCTGGAAAATATCTTTTCACTATTTTCTTAAAACATTGATAGTACCTTGATGAATAATGAATGGGAATAACTATATTCCCAATAACTACATAATATGGTAATAGTTACCTCCCTCAAATAGAACATTTGTTTACATTCCTCCATACCTACATAACAGTTACATCATGGCTATATTTCACATAAAGGGCCTTATATTTTCAAATCAATGTTGCTAAGACCGTTTTACTCGACAGAGTCATAGAGCCTTGGTGTTTTAAGGGGCCTCAGAGGAGAGAATATTGTAGAATATCCCTGAGAAGCATTCAGGTACACATTGCTTTACTTCTGTTTAAACTGTGCATTCCAATGATCTTAAGCCATACCAGAACATAGTCTAAATAAAGCTATGAATTAAGTTGAGTAGTGAGGTTAGATTTGTTTCCACATCTCTGATAATGAATAAAATGTATGCTTTTTATATAGGCACAACTGAAAATATATAGAAATGAGTTTTATTTCGTAATTGAATTTTGCAGTACATGGGCAGATTGCATTTTTAAAAGACTAAGCTTCAGCAGTGAGCAAAAAGTAGATGGATGAAAGCATTTCTAAGTAGAAACTCAAATTTCAGTCAGTGTTTTAAATAGACACATCCTGACTCCCTTCGCAGATTGCCATTGACCATATGGTAACTGCAGACAGGCCTCAAAATAAAACAGCCATATGTAGATTTTCAAATACTGACCTCATCCCTGGAGAGCCGTATTTATCTAGAAGAGCAGCTCAAACCATATCAAGTAAGATTATGGTTTATGTCATGTTAGAAGATTAGAACAATCTGCTTAATGAAAAACAATCACACTTTAGAAACAAAAATGCCAAGGAAATAAGGTTAGATACCCACAGACATCTACCAGCGGAGGCATCTGGAGAAATGTCTTGAATTCTCCTTGCCCGGTGGTTATGCGTTGTAGGATAACACACAAAAGCAGCATTAAAATCCATTCTGTGCTGTGGTCATCAAGATGGATTTGGTGAAGATGCTTAAGGAATGATCAGTTGGAGTGCTTGACAGATGTATCTGTTTGAGGCTTGCAGGCACTGAATGCAAATATTTTCTGTCTGCTGGATATGCTCATCAAATACCAATATTGTTTTTCTTTCGTGATTTCTACCATATAATTTCTAGAGTAGGACATGTGGAACTCACTTCTCCTGTTCCCTTGTGCTGATTGTTCTCTATTGAAACTCTGGCAGTTTTTCAGAACTTTGGGACTTGTGGGCATGTGCCTATGAATTAAACACATGGGCCCTAGCTGGTGTGGCTCAGTGGACTGAGTGCCAGCCTGTGAACTGAAAGGTCGCCAGTTCAATTCCTAGTTGTGGGTGTGCAAGAGGCAACTGATTGGTGTATTTCTCACATATTGATGTTTCCCTCCCTTCCCCACTCTGTAAAAATAAGTAAATAAAATTTATAAAAAAATAAAAAACTTGAAAGAAGGAACTGAATTGCTGTAGCAATTACAAAAAAAGTATATTTTCAGTGATACTTCATATTCTTCAACTAAGTAGGAGTATAGAAGAGGTAAGAGGAATCAGGAAATGGAAGTCTGTGAGTAATAAGAGAATCTGTAATGGTGATCAAGGAACAAAACAATTCTCTCTCTCTTCCCTGCCCCATATCCACACACACACACACACACACACACACACACACACACTATATATATACCTATATACATAAACATACACATTATATACACATATATGAGTGCATATGATATATTTATATCATATATACATGCATTTATATACACACATACATGCATATGTGTGTATGTATATGTATACATGAAAGGAAGGGTTTACTAACTTTGTGGTGTCCAGGCAAACCCTGCTTGCCATAGGTGGTTGTTATGCTAGCAGATCTCTCATGTTCCCTTTTGTTTAAATCTGTGTACTCAAGGATATGTTAATGGACCTAACATTAGTAAAACAATATTAACCACTCCTAAATGCGTTGGAGACCTGTAGTTTTCCTTTGCTTTCCTTTTGATGTAGTATTTTACTGGATTTTGTTCAGTGATGAGTTGTGTTTCAAGTGTAGTTACCATAGGTTGGTCTTAAATTGTGATCTTGAAGGAAATCACTCATAGATCAAGACCTCTGAAAATTGTACTTTGTCATAAAACGTTACTGAATTTCTGAACTGATCTTTATTATACATGGATAAACCTAAGCCATGTCCTTTAAAAAGCTGAGCTCTTGAGTTCTGTCACTGGACATACAAGTAGAAATTTGTGAAAACTTATTTTTGAAATCATATTTTTGTTTTTTGGTACGTTACATTACTTCATTCTAAGCCAGATTTTTAAGTAGTTTTTAAAATAATTTAAACTTACTCAGATTTATTAATCTCTCTCCCAGCTTTTCTAGCCATCTCATTTTGTTCTTTCAGTTTTGCTGAAAGTAAGATGTCTTTAACAGAAAAGCTTAAAATTTTATCCCCCCAAAAATGATCAATTCCTTATGGCGATACAGTAGCTTTTTAAAATCAAAACAAATGAACCAGCTTGTTTATGTGCATAAAGTTCCTTTTCAATATTGATTTATTTTAGGTATTGATCTCATGAGGAGGGGGTATTTAGTTATGCACTCTTAGCCATAAAATGTTTTGAGGAAAAAGAAATTAAATGATTTGTTTAAATACTAGGTTACTCTTAGGGCATCTTTCTGGAATAAATGAAGCTTTATTATGCCAATTAACTGGTCTTCCTGTTATTTAAAGTTGTATTTGATTTGGGAAATAAAATGATTATATTTTGTTATTTGGGTTGAATAGTTTATTAGTGATTTTCTTCTGAAAATTTGTAAATTAAGACAACTAAACAGAACATGTATGAATGCCGCATGGACGTGGACAACAGAGTGGGAATTGACTGGGAACGTGGGGCAGGGTGGGACGGGTGGAGGAGGGCAAAGGGGGAAAAATTGAGACAACCGTAATAGCATAAACATGATTTAAAGATAAAATTTTTTCTTAAAAAAGATGAAAGATAAATGGCTTTTCTAATCAAGTTTTTTTCTGTAGAATCCAGGTTTTGACTTATACTTGTTATGTATATCAGCTTTTCCCCTGAGGTCCGCAGAACTGATTGGTATCCTTTACTAAATCAAAGCAAGCTCCGCAGCCACTCAACTTCGATAGAAAGACCTTAATTGGGAAGATAGCCAGTGTATAATGCAGCCCTAAGAAGGAAGATTTCTTTTATTTTACATGCTATAATGTAGCATCTTTTTGGATTGCCCCTGTGAACAAAGTTGATTCTGTCATCCAGCCTGTGGCCTCCAGGATTCCGTGCACCCACTCTCCGACGTCTAGTGACCAAACACGCTGATGGAGCCTCCTTGTAGGGTCTGTGTGTTGTATTCATGGCATAGTAAAGACAGGTTTAAATCTCACGTGTCCTAGCACATGTAACAAATGGAAGATACAGTTGTTGCCTTGTTTATTTTCAAGAGCATTTACATTCTGACATTAAGTGTTACTTATTTTAGGAGTTGAACCTTTATAACTGAAAGATGAGAGTATTGGAAAATCCATATTTTGAACCAAAGCTGCTTTTCTTGGACCCAACGCTCTAATTCCTACCCTGTTTTGGAGAACTCAGTACTAAGTTCTTTTTATAGAACATCTTTATTTCTTACTGTATATTTAATATCTGACACTGATATCATCTAACATGTAGGAGATCATGATTTTCCATCTTTTTTATGTTTATTTTCTTTTGGTGGAGGGAATCAAAGATTGGACCAAGAGAGTTGGGGCAGGGAACTACTTTGGGATTAGAGAGTACATTTTTAGCCTCGTATATTTGGTTCATTTTTATATTTAGTTCCTGGGTATTTTTGGAATAATTGTGATTTTTCTGAGAATCATGCTGACAGAAAACACAGTCTCTTTCTTTTAAAATGTTACAGTTCAAGGTACCACATATGTTTGGAGCAATCTTCCAGAATATGGCAGAACAATTGTGATTGTAGATAGTCTGCCCACCTTAAGATCATGACCCATTACATTTGACCTGATTTTTATCTTTTTTGTATTTTTATTCATGGTAAGTATCACATGTAAAGCCGCATATAGCAAGATAAAAGAGTAGAAAATACATAAATCATCGTTTCATCTTTATTCTCAATGGTACTTGTTGAATATCAGAATCTAAAACAGAAACTTAATAAAAGAATATTATTCAAATATTCATATAAAATTCAAATATTCATATGAATACACACTTTTTTTTAAAAACCACGCAAATAATGTTTAGGAGCATAGTTCATATATCGTACAATATTAAAACCTGAAAGAGATCTATGAATACTTAAATTCTAGGGAGTTTACACATGATTTAAAATGAAGTCAGAGGAATGGGATAATTCTAATTTATCTGTGGTTATATGAATGGTTGAGCAGTATATATCATTGAATTTTATAGAACTTAGTACTAAGTGCCATTTATTATAGAGGCCGGTGGTACAGATTTCATTGATTTATCACCTAGTAGTTGATAAGTAATCTGTGTAGGAATGTTCTGTTAATTATTTAAAAAAATAGAAATTACAAATGTAGATCCATTTATTTTTTTATGTTAATGGAACTCCTTGGGTTATCTTACTGAATCTTAAAAATGTAGACTGATTACTTGTTTACGTGGAAGGCAAATGCATGCAATTTGCTGATGATTTTTCATTTAAAACTTTCAAATTATATTTAGTTATGGAGAAATTCTACTAGAGAGCTGGTGGGTGAAATTATAGCATCATTTTTTGAGTGTTGGTGCTGTGTACTTCATATGCATTACCACTTTAATTATCAGAACACATCTGTGAAGTAGTTGTTGTTACATATGAGGGATGTGAGGCTCAGAGAGGGCAAGGGACCTGCCCGAGGTTAGACAGCTTCTGCATTGCTGAGCTGCCTTCAAACCTCAGTTTCCCTGATTTGGAGACTCTTCCTGTTTGCACTCTTTACCATCGCTTATGGTTGTATAGCCTTTAGCAGATACAGGTCATAAATAGTCTTGTTTCTCAGTGTGTAATATCTATTGAAAAATTGGGTAGGTGAGAAGCTTTTTATATCACTAAAAATGACACCTTGTTATGAAAATATTGTCAGAATCCATCAGGTTAAGAGTATTATGTCCTTTCATTAAAAAATTACTTTGTCCAAAGCCAAAGTGGGGAAAGATTGAGGGGGGGGAGAGGGGGCAGGGGAAAGTGGTGGGGGGAAGGCGGAGCCAAATGTATTTGAAAAAGTAAATTAATTTTTAAAAAATTACTTTGTCCAAAGACAATATTAATGTTAAGAATATAATTTAAGAAACTTATTTATTTTTTGAAAAGGATGTCTCTCTTTGCCCAAAAAAAGATTTTCTAAAGTAGTAATTCTTAATCTTTTTCCCTTCAGCAACACACTACACTGCCATAGCTGCAGGGAAGGTGAGAAATCTCCCGTGTGAGAATTGCAGACCTAGAGGATGCATTTTATGATTGCCTTCATTTGTGTAGATCCCTATGATAAAGAAAACATTTTAGAATTTAAAAAGAATTCTTAATAGTTACAAAATAAGGTTCTTCAAAACAGCATTTTAGTAACATTAAGCACTGTCATGATCTCTCCTTAGAAGCAGAAAAAAGACTTGACTTTAACAACCTGGAATAGTAATGACTGGATTAACAGTCATTGCACACAGCCTTAATGTGCCAAGATCAGCTCACCGGCACGCATGTGCAGACAGCAGTCCCAACACATCTTGGCAAATTGATTGCCTGAGAAGGATTTCAGAATGTATTGACATAAATGCCAGACTGAAGGAATGATTGAACCACATGCAGCTGAATTTATCAATAGCAGCATCCCATTCTTTCAAACAGTACATGTGCCAAGCACCAGCTTGTAATCACAGACATCATCTGCTGCATGTTGAAGAGAAAAACAGCATGGGTGTGCTCAGGATCTTAGCGGTAGTTTATAATTAATCACACCATTGTTTAACAACTTGCAGTGTACTCAGACTGCTTCAATCTTGAGATCTCAATAACCGTTATTTGCTGTGGCGTTTCTTTCTCGCTCCTTCCTTTCCTCCTTCTCTTCTTCCTTGTATTCATTAAACAAATATTTATTGAATTTCTCCTATTTGCATGACCCTAGGCTAAGCACAATGAGAAGCAAAATGATAAAACAGAGAGAAAACCTGAGCCATTCACCCCACAAATTCAGCATGGAGGTCAAATTCAGTACATCAGCTATATAACCTGCAAACCAAATTAGCCAGCAGTGAGAGCGTAAGAGAGGTATAAAAGTGACACCATGATTCAGATGACAGAATATCTTCTTTTGGGAGCAGGGTTGACCTCACAGAACAGGAATATTATAAGAGACAGAGATGTAAAAATATGAGGCTTCTTTTTATAAATCTGGTTACCCAAAGATTGTTGAAGCATTGCCTATTAGGTGGAGAAATAGCATGAGATAAATCTTGAAAGGTAGTTGGGAGCAGGAGTGAGCCCTTCTTAAAATAGGTCCTGATGGGTCTGTTATCAAAGGTTTTGAGCAGGTAAACAAAATTAATGATCAGTGGTATGCTGTAGTAGATAGTTTGGCAGCAGTGTGGAGAGGCTGGGTTGATCTGATAAGAGATTGAAGATGTGGAGGCCATATACAGTGCTTTGTTAAAAATATGTCATATATTAGTCAGGATTCTCCAAAGAAACAGAACCCATGGGAGAGGAAGGAAGGGCGGGATATTGATTTATTCCTTCACCTATCAATCATGAGGAATGGGCTTGCGCAATTATGGAGGCTGAGAAGATGGCATAACCTGGCCTTCTAGCTGGAGACCTAGGAGAGCTGGAAATCCCAATGAGAGGGCCAGAGAAGACCAGTGTCCCAGCTCAGACAGGCAGTCTGAGAGAAGAAACTCCCTTCCTACTCCTTCTGTTCTATTTTGATTCTCAATGTGTTGGATGATGCCCACCCACCCAGGAAGGGCAGCCTGCTTTCTTCATTCTGCTGATTCAGATATTAATCTTACCCAGAAACTCCCTCACAGGCACACTCAGAAATGATATTTAACCAGATATCCAGGTACCCTGTGATCGAGTCAAGTTATCTCACAAAGTTAATGATCACAGGTAGTTAAGAGGAGATAGAGTCATAGCAAGGTAGAATAACATGCTTAGACTTGCACAGCAGCTAAGCAGTAGAGCTGGAGCTTCATCATTGGTCTGCATAGGTCCCATTTGCCACCCTGCCCTGTCTCTCCTAGAAGAATGCAAGCCCAGCCGGGGCAGGAGCGAGCTGGGAGGCAGAGGGGTGCAGAGGCAAAAACAAAAGAAATTTTTAGACACTTTAGAGAAAGAAATCAGACATGTATACATTAATTTTTATTAAAATTTTGCAACTTTTTGGATATGGAAAGGAGGAAGAGGGAGTGAATGGAGAAGTGCCACCTTTTTTGATTCTGACTTCTTTTGAAAATAACTTTTGAACTATCGTAACGCACGGTAAAGAGCAAGTTTGGGAGGAGAAAGTATGGCTTCGGTTTTCAATGTACTTGAGCTGGCATACCCTTTCTGGATCCTTCCCTGTTCCTCAGTCCATAATGGTTTACACGTTCCTCTGTGAGAGTCCTTGAGCTATTGAGTAGCTTGTTTTCTTTGTTGACTCCCTCCCCGCCCAGTAGTGTGAGCCTTCCAGGGCCGGGCCCCGACATGTTTCTGTACCTAGTGCAGAGTAGGTTCACAGGAGGTACTCAGGTTTGATACGTGAGCTAGCAAGCTCTTGGTCTGAGAGGCTGGAGAGAACAATGGAAGTCCAAGGAGGAGGACTGTTTGAAATGGATATTGTCAAAATATAATTGGGAGACAGACAGCAAGAGATAAACGAAGGCTCTTCGGAAGCAGCATAAAGGGCCTGACTCACAGACACACTGCATTCGTCATGGACGAGTGGCCTGCTTTCCTAGTTATTTGCAACCAGTGTTCAACTCCCTGGGTAGAGGAAGAGAGAAAGGAATAGAGTGAAATGAATGTTTTGAAATAACTTTGGAATTAAGGCTTGGAATAGTGGCAAATGAGGCCATAAAAAAGGGAAAAAGAAGTTGAGAGGTTGAAGCCGGGAAGAACAGATTATGTTTATTCCCGTAGCTTCAAAGTGCTTCCGTTTGTGTTTTGTTACTCATGCTGTTCACAGCTGATTCTTTTATGCGGAGAGAAACCAGCTTGTTTAAATATACATATAAAATTTCTTGACATTTATGGTGTGACCAAGAAGTGCGCTCAAGTCCTAGCTCTACACACTTATTAGTTTGTGATTTGGGAAAGCTATCTAACCCCTCTGTGCTTCCTTTCCTCATTAACACCAGCTGCTCTGCCTCACTTCCTAAGGCTCTTAGGCTGATGAAAAATGGTTCATAAGGCATGAAGAGCTATTGAAATATTAGAAAATCTGTTGAGATTTGAGCAAATGCCTAATACTCTTGGTGTTATGGACTGAATGTTTGTGTCTCCCCCAAAATCATACTTGAAGCTCTAACACCCAGTGTAATGGTTTTTGGAGATGGAGCCTTTGGGAGGTAATTAGTTTCCATGAGGCTAATGAATGTGGTACCCTCATGATGGGGTTAGTGCCCTGAAAGGGAGAGAACAGACTTCTCTCTCCCGCCTTCCCTCTCTCTCTCTCCTTTCCCTTCCCTCTCTCCCCTCTTCCTCTCCCTTCCTCTTCCCGTTCTCCACTCTCTCTCCCTCCCTCCCTCCCCCAATTCCTCTCTTTCTCTGCCCCTGCTCCACCCCCACCCCCTCCCTCTGCCTGCCCACCTGTGAACACACAGTGGGAAGGTGGCAATCTACAAACCAGAAAAAGAGCCCCTACGAGGAACCAAATCTGCAAGTGCCTTGGTCGTGGATTTCCCAGGATCCAGAACTGTGACAAATATATGTTGTTTAAGCCTCCCACTTCATGGTATTTTTGTTACAGCAGCCCAAGCTGACTGAGATATTTGTTGAGTGCTAAAAAATAAAGTCAAATGACTGTCCAAAACATGTGCTGGTTAGTGCTAGACACCAGGATGTCAAGTTTTCTTGCCAGGGTCAGGGGGCGGGGGGTGGAGAAAACCATGTCGTGCTCATTGATCTTTTGCACACCTGCCTCCTCCTGAAGGCCTGCAGGCTGTGAGAATGGCCTCCCCTGGCTGCCTTCAGAGAGGGCTGTGGTGGTGGGTCCTCGCAGGGCTTGATTATAGCCCAGTCATAGGGCCTCACATTGGGGTTCAGGGAGAGTAACACTTGAAGATGAGCAGTAATTCTCTTGCTCTGATCAAAGGCCCTGCTTTGTCCACAGAGGAATCTATGTTTATAGTGGAGAGTTTAGTCTGTGAAGACTGTCAGCAGTGGGGAATCCGCCTCCTGTAGTTTGCATCTTGTAATTCATTAGTCATGATGTGCTCTACTTTTTCTTCCTTAAGTTTTCTTTAGTACATGGTAGAATCTATAAATAAAACAAAAAGAACGAGGAAAGTAAGAGCAAAGAAAACCGTGAAGAAATTCTAAATGTCGTGCATCCCAGCAGTTCCCACGTAGTAATCTCATAGCCAGTTTCATTGGCCCAGTTTAATCAAATGCTCTTGTTTCTAATTAGTAGTCCCTTTGTGCCCATAGCTTATTTAAGTGAAGGTCATGGACTTGGAATGTCTGAATTTTCTTCTTATCATTTGTTTAACCATTTCAGCTCTCTTGACATCTAGTTTTCTGGGAAGTTTTTTTTTAAGCACCTCTATTGAGGGATAATTTATTTGCAATAAATGGCACACATAGGATGGGGCAAAAGTAGGTTTACAATTCTGAGTACGTGGAACACAGAGCTTATTCTTGTATTAGTATTTATTAATGATTGTATTATTTCCATACAAACAACTGTAAACTTACTTTTGACCCACTCTGTATTTAAAGTTTCTAATTTGATGTTTTGACATGAGTGTATATGTCCCATGAAACCTTTACCACAAACAAGATAGTGAATCTTTCCGTGCCCCTCAAAAGCTTTTCCTCTGTGCTCCTTTGAGGCTCTTCCTTTTACAAGCGACCATGATCTGCTTTCTGTCAAACTCTTTAGATTGCAAGAAAACTTTTAACTACAAATTCAGTATTTTTAATAGCTTACAGAGCTATATATTTAATCTGTTTCTTGAGTGAGTTTTGGAAGATCCTTTTTTGGGGGGAATTTGCCTATTACATCTAAGATTGAATGTAATGCCATAAAGTTGTTTATAACACTATTTTTTAAATATCTGTAGAATCTAATGATTTCACTTCTCTTATTCATGATATTAGCAATTTGTGTCTTTTCTCTCTCTCTTGTTTTTCCCTGAATAATCTGGTTAGTTTCCCATGGCTGCTGTAAGAAATTACCACACACTTGGTAGCCTAAAATAAGAGAAATGTATTCTCATAGTCTGGTGGCCACAAGTTCAAAATTATTTCACCTGGTTGAAATCAAGATGTCAGCAAGGCCATGCTCCCTCCAGTGGCTCTAGGGACAATCTATTCGTTGCTTTTTCCAGCTTCTAGTGGTAGCCAGCAGTCAGTCCAGTCTCTGCATTCATGGTCACATCGCTTTCTCCTATTCTGTCCTGAATTTCCCTCCCATCCTATAGATACCCCCTTATACATATGATCCTATTTAGGACCAATTGGAGTAATACAGGATAATCATAATCCTTAATCACATCTGCAGAGTCCTTTTTGCTATCTAAGGTAACATTAATAAGTTCCAGGGTTTACGATATATATTTTTTTTTGAGTGGCTCAAAGTTTATCATTTTTATTCATGTTTTCAAAGAACCAGCTTTTGTGTCATTGTTATTTTCTCAGCTCTCTTCTTACCGATTTCAATGATTTTCATTCTGATCTCTATTATACTGTTTTTTGATTTTATATGTCCCTCTTTTTCCGATTTTGTAAGGTGGAAGCCAAGGTCATTGGGTCATTGCTATTACAGTAACTTTCATCTGTTCTACTTTAGCTTCATTCCACAAATTTTCACATGCTGCATTTTCACGTTCTTTCAGTTCAAGATACTTTCTGATTTCCCGTTATTTTATTGATCCATGGAAAAGTATTATTTATTTTCCAATTTGGGGAGAATTTTTCAGTTGTCTTTCATTAATTGATTCCTGTGTTAATTTTATTATGGTCAGAGAACATTCCTTTGTATAACTTGAATCCTTTTAAATTAATTGGGACTGATTTTAGACCTCAAAATATAATCTGTCTTGGCAAATGTGGCAGGACATTTACCATGCATTTCCTCTTGAAAAGAATGTGTATTCTTCTCTTCTGCAGTGGAGTATTGTTTAAATATCAGTTAGGTCAAGTTTATTGATAGTGTTGTTGAGGTCTTCTGTACCTTTGCTGATTGTCAGCCTACTTTCTCTATCAGTTATCAAGAAAGGGATGATAAAATACCTGAGTATAATTGTGAGTTTTTGTTATTTCCCTTCACAGTTGTGTCAGTTTTTGTTTCAGACATTTTGAATCTCTGATTAGGTGCATAGACATTTAGGGTTGTCTTATCCTCTTGACAAATTAATCACCTTATTGTTACAGTTTGTACTTTCTTGTCGTTTTGCATGCCTGGTAATTTTTTTTTTTTTTGGATGCAGAGATTATAACTTTTACTGTTCAAATTTGTTCTGAGATGCTACTTAGTCACTTGGAAGCAGTTGGGTTTTGCTTTTAAAGCTATTTTAGGTGGTGCCCACACAGTGTTTAAGCTAAGACTAAATTTATAGCATTACTGAGGTGAACTCCCCTGAATACTCTTCCTTATGGCCCAGGTTTTTCAGTGTTCTCTCCTATGGACCTCTCTTTGGCACTCTGCCTTGTGAACTCGAGCCACCTTGGCATCCCTGGATTCTGAGCTTCATCTTTTTAACTCAAGGAGACCAACAAGGTCTATCTGATTTCCCCTCCCTCTGTTGCAGCCTGGACATTTTTTCAAGACTGTTAGCTGGGACAGTCGTGGGTTTCATCTCATTTGTTTCCTGAATCTGAGGAGTCACTGTCCTTTGTCTTAAGAACAATTGTTTCATTCATTCTTCCATGGTGACTGTTATTCCATCTTAGCTGGAAGTGAAAATCAAAAGCTAGGATCTTATACCAAGTATGTTCTGGTCATTTTCATCATACCTGGAGAAGCTTCTGGAGGCTCAACTCCCTTTCAAACAGGCATGGCTGCACTTTGGGGATTGTCCTTGTCATCTGTGCCCCCAGAGTCCCTGTCACACCTTGATAACTGTTGTGAAAGTTACTTAGAAAGAGGTGTTCAGAATGAAGGAAAAGATGAACTCACCTTGGGTTCTTGGACCTGTTTTATGTTATAGTTTGAGTCTTGCACTTCCAATCTACTTTAGTTATTTAGAGGTTTTAGTTTTTATTGTGTGGGAATTTCTGTGTTTCAAAGACACAGATTCTTTTTAATTAAGTATGAAATATTGTGTACACAAAAATGTTTTTAATTACAAAAATCAAAATAAATGTAATAAGTAGAGCATGGCATTTTAAATTTTTATTTATGAACATTTAACCAATTAGGATATTTGATTCTTTTCTTCTGCCTCATAGCTTCTGTGATATAAAGGCTGTTGATAGTTTGCATTTGTTCAGTTTTACTGCCCAATAAAGCTAGGTTTATGATTTTAATGAGAGGAAAATCTTTAATTTTATTTATGCATAATCAGATGTGAAGCTACTGTGACTAAATTTATCTATTTTTTTAAAAAAACACAGTCTAATAAAGAACTGTTGTTTATTTCAACAGGAAATTCAGAGCGAGAGAAAGTCCAAAGCCACATTATCAAAAACTGGAAAATAAATTTGATGCTTATGCAACAGTTTCTGTCTTAATATTTTGGCAAGTCAAACTTTAAGCCTAATTGGTCATAATTTTCTCTTTAATTTTTTTGCCCTCCAAAACCATTATTACCTAGTCTGCCCATCAAATCATGGAACAGTTTAACAGTAAAAGTAAATGAAGCTTTTCAAATATTATAAATGATTTCTTGCAGAAGGCCAGCTTCTCTAAAAGCAGAGAAGGGGTTTTGCCTTCTTTTGTTTTGTTGTCATTTGTTGTTTTATAAGTTTTCCATGGTACACAAGGTGAATGATAATCTTCTATTTGAATTTTTGGTGTATGGAAATAGGTAGATGTCTATAGGACACCATGTTTTTTGTGCGCGGCTCCTTTAATAGGTATCTACATTTGTAGATGAGCCTGCTCATCTGTCAGGTAACTGATCCAGATAATATTTAGTACCATCACAGTAAAGCTCTCAAAGTCTGCCTATTTCATACAACCTTTCTGATACAGTAGATACTAGGTTTTAATACTGCTTGAGTCTAAAGCAATTTGACATTTATAAGACTTTCAGCCCACTTTCTAAATGGGTTGTCACTGCATTGAGCTTTGAACGATTATCACTGCTTCTCTCTCTGGGTCCCGTCTTACCATTTAGAGACAAAATTATTGGCAGTAAATCAAGTCTTTATGTGATTATAATCATACCTATGTAAAGATGAATATTCTCACTCCTGTAATGCTCAGTTCTAATTAATGTGGGCTTGACATCCCACATTAACTTTTACTGCTGAGAAAACAGCATATTCTATTCCATTTCTGTGAACTGGAATATTAGATTTCCAAAAGATTCCTGAAATGGTAAAACTTCCTTGGATTTTAATTTACTTGTATTGGTTTAGAGTTCAGTAATGAGAATTGGCCTCCAGGAAAAATGCCTCTAATTGAGCAATTAACATCCCAGTGATTTCAGGCTGTATCTTCTAACAGCAGGAATATCGTAGTTCCTTGGGGTCAACTCTGGCCTTGTAAGGACACTTAAGGCTAAGGTGAAGAAGGTGTAATTGAAGCACTTAGGGGAATAGGAGGGGAACTTTTAGTAATTATGCCCAGACAACAGCCATCAATAGGGTTAGTCACCTTATTAAAGCCTCAGTGGTTCATACCTACAGCCTTCCAGAATTGATCTAGAGTTCTGAGGTAGACGAAGACACCTGCCCCATTTTGAAAGCCTGTTTATATTTTGAAATGAACACTTGGGGAACTATTCAACATCTAGAAATAATACACACACACACACACACACACATATACTTATGTATATATATCATTAATTTTTTTCTATTATTTTTGGTAACTTTTATTAATAATATCCATTGTTGCCATTACAAAGTTTGACATCATACCCAAATTTCATAACTTTAGTTGAGTAGATTAGAATGAATTTTGTTACTTTAGTGGAATGAATTCTGTTCCTTGTTTAACTGTTTCTACTGAATGCCATTTTCAGGGAATGATTAAAGCAATTTGTCAGTGATTTTGTAAGTAGTCCCACATTTTAAGTAGTAATTAATTGCCAAGGAAGTAGAAGAACAAAGAGTGGTTAATACAGCTTATAGGGATTTAAGGAAGAATAATTTCTGACTCTTATGTAGGTTTTCCTAATGTTCATAAATTGCTTTAACTTGAATTCTCTCTTGTTGCTTTTACAGTTTAAACTCAAATATATACACTAAGTCAGTTTTTAAAAATACATTGGACCCAGATTTCTGTAAAAGTATATATGTCCTGTTTTGATTTCACAGAAATTTGGGGGAATTTATCCTAATGGAATGAATTACTTTGGGAACTTAAAATAATAGATGTGTCCTTCTTTTTCTTTCTTTTTTAAAAAAGCTGGACCTGTGATCTGCAGAATGCTGAGTTACCCCCCCACTCGCCGAGCTTTAATTGTGGGTTGTGGTCTACAAATGTTCCAACAGCTCTCAGGCATTAACACCGTCATGTATGTATTTCTTTCTGGCTTTTTACTGAAAAGATTGTGAAGGTATTATTTTTACCTGGAAAAAAGAATAGGACTCATGGTGATTTGTTGTTATTAAATGTGTAGGACTTTCCTTTTGGAAGATCCCCAACTTCACAATTATTTTAATCCTATTAATTTATAAGTAGAAGGAGGTGATCTATTTTGTTTGTTGTAATTATTGGCTTTAGTTGATTTCCTACAGTTTTTCTTTTATGCCACCCAGTACTTATATTCTGAACTAATGAATATGTCATTTTTATAAGCCATTTCTTGATGCTGGTTAGAAGTAAAGAGAAGGTAATCACCTAGCACTGTCAGACTACTAACGGGGACACAAATAACTAATTTATATCCTTTTGAGGCAGTCACTTACAATGCAATGTGATAAGAACATTAATAGAAGTATGTTTGTTATAACTAGAATGCAGTGGACTGGTGATGGAGTGGGAGCAGAGAGGCGGAGCAGATGCAGAAATTCCTTGTTTTCTGGTTTTCAGAGTAACCCCCAAAATTATATGTGTTGGGATGAAGTGAGGTGAATAGTAGGAGGTTCTATGATATTTCAGTTATTTAATTTAATTTTTTAAAAGGTTTTATTTCAATTTATTTTTAGGCAGGGGAAGGGAAGGAAGGAGAGAGGGAGAGAAACATCAATGTGCTGTTGCCTCTCAAGCACCCCCTCGTGGGGACCTGGTCCACAACCCAGGCATGTGCCCTGACTGGGAACTGAACCGTTGACCCTTTGATTGGCAGGCTGGTGCTCAATCCCCTGAGCTACACCAGACAGGGCTCAGTTATTTAATTTGAAACCCATTTTTGATAGCCTACTGTGTACTACATACGTAACAGTGAATAAAGTAGACATGGCGTTGGCCTCACAGAGTATACAGGCTGGTGGAGAAAACATATATTAAATAAACTCACATGTAATTCATACTTTCACACTGTGACCAGGGCCATGTGGGACTATTCCAGTTCTCCACAGAGCAGACCTTTCAGGTCCTAGGTAATGAAATTTGGGTTAGAGAAAAGTCATGGGTTTTGCTGAGAAACTGGTCATAGGGCAAAAAACTGCTAAGTCTTAGAGGCTTTTTTCCCTACCTGTTATTCAAAATTATTTCTTAGAAAATTACAGATTTTGTAAAATCAAAATTTACCTGGTAACCCATTTGTATTTGGGACTCTTGATATTTTCCTTTTAATATTACTTGGGATAGAATGAATTATTTTTTGATAGTTTGAGAAGAGTGAAACTGTTTAAAATTATTATTAAAAATAATGATTAGGTCCCGGTGACTCATTAGATTAAATCAGGATTTGTTAAGGAACTGTATTTTAAATACATCCACACTCTTGGTGAAGTTGACATTAATCATGATCCTTTTTAGACTACAACTTTGTGGACTACATCTTCAATATTTGGTCTTCCCCTTCTTCTCTCTGGCATCTCCCTTCATTTTTCCTCACCTTTATGAGCTCTGTTAAAGCCCATCTCTTGGTATGTGTACAGCATGTTTGTCTTCTGGACATGGCACACCAAGGCTGTTCTGAGCTGTGCGCGCCATCCTCAGGGCTGATGGTGCAGAATCGCAGCAAGGCCCACACAGCGCTTTCACATAATGCAGTGCAGTCATAACTATGTAAACACCTAGATTATCAACCTAACTTAAATTATGTCCTGTTTCTGAAAACCTTTTTCATTTGTTTCACTCTTTCCCAGGGGTTTAAACTTAACAAGTTTAAAAGCATAGAAAATAAATTTTTGTTGTATTTTTTGTGTGTCCCTGTAAAACAGGGGTTGCATTAGGTAACTCATTGATGGATGGTGGCTGAGGCCAGTGAAATGACTGTCATAGTCCATTTGTAATACCTAGTATAAAATGTGTTGATTAAGGTTTTTAAATTTTAATAGAGCATTCATTTCTCCAAACTCTCAGCCTTTTCACAGTGAGATCAAGTGATGTGAGTATAAGGATCCTCATATTCCTTAAGATTTATGATACTCATTAATGTACTTTTATCACTAACTATACATGATGCAGGTACTATCATACAGCTCTTGATTGCAGTTGTATATTTATCCCAGGATGTAGAAAGAATAAAATAAGGTAAATGATGGCTAAGTTTAGATTGTTTCTACATGATGCAAAACTGCTAGTCACTTAAATGATATGATACCTATGGTAAATATCTGTGGTTATTCATAGTGCGCAATTTTAGAATTTATATTTTAAACCCATCATACTTAGTATAATTAATTTCATTATAACAGACTGCACTGATGTCATTATTTGGTTGGAAAATAATTGATCTAGGGCTTTCAGATAATATGTTGTCTTCTACTTTATCTAGTCTATATTCTTGTGTGTACTTGTGTATGTGCATGTATCTTTTCCCATTCTTAAGAGGCAGTAAATACTATCAGAAATTTTGTTTCTTTTAATTTAGAATAATCTCTTAATTGGAGCCTAATAGGTTAATTTTTGTTGTTTTTAGCAGAAAATATTAACTATATTATTTTTTAAAAATGTTTTCTAATTCAGAGTTTTGTTTTTTATTGCTATTTCATAATGTATATTTCATTACTTTTACTCTTTCCAGCTTCTTCCCTCAATTTTAAGTGGAAAATAAAGTAGGCAGTGCTCTTCTATATTCACAGCCCAAATCTAATCATCTGTAAAGGTTGAAATGTTTTTATAAAATTCATCTTTCACCCCAGACTTTGTGTGAATCTGAAATATGAGGAATTTTGAATTCTACTTCTCACTAAGAAAAGTTCATAAAAAGATCATCTAGAAAAATATTGAAAGATAAATCATCTTTACAGTTCTGTTATGTAATCGCATGTTTAATTTCTCTCTTCCCCCTCATAGGATGTATATTTCTTTCTTCATGACCTATTTAATGTCCTATCTCAGTCAAGTAAATAGATTTCCTTCTTGGAATATTTACTTTTCTCATGTGGTACCATGAAAAAAATATATATTGTATGTATGTTTATGTCTGTATGTTTTATTTGTATGATAACTCATATTTATATCCTAACCTATGTCTTATCATCCTTCCTTTATCCTATTGAACAGAGGACTTGTAAGTTCTTAAAACCATTACATACTTCAGACAACTACATTTAACTTTAAGATGAGGCAATTTCCTAATATGACTCTAATCACTATTTCAAACATGCAATGGATAAATTATTCCCACTTCACAGGAGAGAAAGAACAAAGCAGTGGAGTACTAGCTTCCCTGATATAAAAGTGTTGATATTATATATCACAGACCAATAAAATATTTTCATATGAAATGAGAGAGGAACATTGATTATCGTTAATATGAAGAAAATTCCCTTAAGAAATTCTTTTTTCGTGCCCTGGCTGGTGTGGCTCAGTGGGTTGAGTGCTGACCTGTGAACCAAAGGGTCACCGGTACCATTCTCAGTCAGGGCACATGCCTGGGTTGTGGTCCAGGTCCCTAGGAGGGGGTGCATAAGAGGCAACCATGCATTGATGTTTCTCTCCCTCTCTCTCTCCCTTCTCCTCTCTCTAAACATAAATAAAATCTTTAAAAAGAAAAAGAAACTTCCTTTTTGTGATCTATTATGAACCCTAGTTATGTTAATAGTTTTCTATTTCATGTCTAAAAATTTTTATTTAATAACTACTGATAAATGGACCCTTCCTACAATATTACCACAATAAAAATGTGTGTGTGTGTGTGTGTGTGTGTGTGTGAGAGAGAGAGAGAGAGAGAGAGAGAGAGAGAGAAGGGAAAAACATCTGGTTCTATCTGGGTTCTATTGTTAGCATTTTGCTTCTTTTGAAGAACCTTGTAATGAGTTATATTTTGTTATATTTTACTAAACATATAATCAGTCCATCTTGGACAGGTGGAAGGTATCAGAATTTTACCTGGGAAGACCCAGGTAAAAAGTGCTTAAATCCCTCATTTTAAGGTGACACAGAAACCAGCAGTGAACAGGAGAAGGAATAAAAAAGACTGGGAAAATAAACTGCTTTTGGGTACTTCATACAAGTCCTTTACTTTTAATCTTCTCTTTGAGATTAATGCTTCCAGATTCTTCTCTGCTTACTCTTTCTTTCTAACTAACTTTAAGTAGGGTGAGAAATAGACAATTATATCGACTGGGCAGATCTTTCTTCTATAACTGCTTTACCTTAATTCTCCGGAGATCACTCCTTTTATCATATTTACAAAAGATAATAAAGACCTATGAATAACATGCCCTTGTAATAATAATGTTAATAGTTATAATTTATTGGTCATTCAATACCAGATACTACTTTAGCATATATTCACTCAATAAATATTAACAAAAGAGAGGGAAAATGATAAATTTACATACATAACACCATAAAATAATTTCAGTGACATGATTTCTTTTGATCTTCATAACTATCCTGTCAAGTAGGCAGAGCAGTTCTGTTTATTCCCTAGGTCAGTGGTCCCCAACCTCTTTAGTACCAGGGACAAGCTTTGTGGGTAGCAAATTTTTTGCATGGACCAGGGTCGGGGGGACAAGGCTGGGGGTGGGTGAGAGATGGTTTCAGGAGGATTCAATTCAAGTGCATTACATTCAGGCTCACCTCCTGCTGTGTGGTCTGGTACTGTCTGTGGCCCCGGGCTTGGGGACCCCTGCTTAGGTGAGGAAGCTGAGGCTTAAAGAGTAAAGTAACTTGTTCACTGTTGTGCAATTAAGGTTTGGAGCGGAGAATGGAGCCCTGATTTTCCTACTCCAGATCACATGGGCTGGCTACCCTTTAGTTGCAGAACGCTTGAAATGCCCAGAGCTGGCTGTTTAAAGTTTGTTTGGGGTGATATAAGGAAAGAAATAAAAGTTAGTGGAATTTAATACTGTCTACGGATAAAAATGTAAAATGACTGTGTGCTAATAAAATTGCATCCATCTCAAGATTCAAGTTGTTTAATCTCCTGGCACCCAGTTAGGGCCTTGGCCTTATGCCCTGATCTCGAGTTCCTGGACAGACCAGCCTGGTGGGTGGATGAGTCATTTATATTTGTTAATCCTATTTAATTAACTTAATTTCATAAGTGCAGTATTTTTGAATCTGTTCCATTCTTGTGGAGAGCTCTTCCAACAAGTTCTCCTAGTAGAAAAAATTACCATGCAATCAGGAAACATGGCCAAATGGTGGTAAATATAGAGAAAAATAAAGGTGACAGGAAGGAAGAAGAAAACAGTAAGGATTTATGCACTCTCATGTTGTAAACCTGAGCCAGAGGTGAGGTTTTACTCTATCTGAGTTTTGCAGCTGGCAGTAAAAATGGATCAACGTACCAACTCACTAATGTGAGCTTTCTCCTCTCTCTGCCTCCTCAATATGGCTCTGAACTTAATCCAAAATGCTATTGAAAGGTAATATGCTTATCTCATTGGAATGCTTCAAGATGAGTATATTTGTAGTCACTTGTGTTCATCGAATGAAAGTCATTGAATAGAGGAGAAAATGTTAAGGTTCATGGTTCAGTCTTTTGAAAGGTGAGTTTAATGGGCTGGGAAGAAAATTGACCCACGAATCAAGAGAGGGACTTTAGGCCTGGCAGTTAATTACTTTCATTCTAATAACCTATAAAGTGGAGTAGATGGACTTTAATATACATTTGAATGAAGAAAAATGGAGTTCCAAGTAGAAGTAGAAGCTAAAACATTTGAAATACTTTAAATCTTTCTTGGATAAAAAGTTATCAGACTGTAGGAGATCAACCTCAGTCTAAAAATGAGAAATGTATTTTATTTACATAATTTTTGGAAGATATATTAAATACTTAGTGCATACTGATGATTGTCCTAGATGTTTAGCTTCGTATATCTTAAGATCACATTTTTATTTCCAAAGCACATCTTTGAAGAAAGAAGGTCTTCATTATTGTTGACTGTGTTCTGTATCCCAAGATTGTGTAGCAGCCCTATGACCTGTTATATTTTTGAAGATTTCTTTATATGGAGTTGTTTTCTGGGCAGAAACATGTGGAAAGATCACAGTTCCCTGGGGATGGGCTAAGTCATACTGTGCATCTCTAGTCTCAGCAGAGCACCTGCCACCTATTTGTTTAACAATGAATTGAGACGTGAACATTTCTAGACTTATGAATTTGATGGTACATCAAATATTAATACAACCTTTGGTATTAGATCTGAATTTGAATCCAAACCTACCACACTTACTAGTCATGTACACTCCACAAGCTACTTAACTTTTCAGAGCCTCAGTGTTCTGAAAATCAGGAATAGTAATTCTTGCTGTTCTTACAATGATTGAATGAGATAGCATATATGGTTCAAGCCCGTGGGAGGAACTGTGTCCAGGTTAACTTCCCTTCTGCAGACTGCACTGCAGTTTAGAAATTCCAGCGCATGTGTGGACAGCAGGGACGTTCCAGTTAACCCGGCGTCTTTGTCTCATACCCATGAGTCCAGAATTTGTAGCATCCTCTGCAGACACAAAAGTGTTACAATATCTTTCTTTCCTGCATGTCTCTTCAAAATATAGAAAGGAATCATAATAGTGGCTTTCTTCTAACTTATTAATAGGTACATGTATTCCTTGTACATAAACTTTAAGTCAAGGAGAAAAGACCTCAGCAGCTTTTGAGTGATAAGAGCTAATAATGCCCTCTGAGGAGGCGAGGGAGCTGTAGCTAAGTTTATCCCGTGTGGCATGACATGTGGGTTACATCAAAAGATTGTCAAATCCTTTTGGCATGCTTTCTGAATCAGATGTGAATTTAAGGTTTTGCGGTAATTTTTGAAGATTTATTTCCATGGTGTAAACAGTATCAGCAACAATGATTTTGGGTTCCCCGGAATATTTTTGGTAATGTGAAAAAAATGCTTTCTTGCCTGCCCTTTTTCTGTCTCATACGTTTCTCTGCATGGCAAATAGAAGAAATGGAGGTGCTCTTCATAAGTTGAAACACCAGCAGGAAATCCAGGGAAGTGCCCCAGGGCATTGGCAAGCAGAACCTTGCTCCTCCCCAAATCCTATGCGAGGCTGAGAGTAACCAGGCTGGTTAATTCGAGGTGTAGACTATTTAGAAGTCTAGAAATGTTCACGTCTCAATTCATTGTTAAACAAATAGGTGGCAAGTGCTCTGCTGGGACTAGAGATGCACAGTATGACTTAGCCCATCCCCAGGGAACTGTGATCTTTCCCCCTTATCTTTGAAAGGATATACTGTCAACTGACTTGAAAGGATATACTGTCAACTGACGTGAAAGATTACTTGAAGATGAAATGAGACAAAAAATGCCTGCCAGATAGGAGGTACTTAGAGGATGTTGGGGGTTCGGTTTTCTTCCTGCCACACTCATCTTTGTTGTCCTTTCAGTGAGGCAGCTGCCTGAGTTCTCCTCTTCGGGCCGTGGTTCTTTAATTTTTTTTTTTTCCTTACTGGCCCGTCACAGCATTTTGCGTTGGAATTCCTTCATGGCTTTTCCTACTCGATTTGCACCTTAATGTTGGTGTTCCCCAGGCCCTGATTTACAGCTCTAGGGGGAGATTCTGCCCACTCCCACAGTGAGAGATGACTTAATCCACAGTGCTAGATCAGAACTGCTCTGAGATGCACAGCCATGTCCAAATGCTGGGCATTTTTACTTGGATTTTGTACTCTCAGCCGCCTCTACCTGAAACCGAATCCCTGTCACTTCCCACCAAACAAGCCCCTCCACCTGCAAATCCCCAGGTCAGTGTCAGGGATGGCCAGCCATGCCCAGGATTGTAGCTGAGGAGCCAGCACATCCAAATTCAATCAGTTGCAATTTCCTTGAATTTTACTTTCATAGCATCACTTACATCTTTGCTATTCTATTTATTTTTGTTATCTGTCCTTGTGCAGGCCCTGCTTAGTTAGGGCTTATTGCATTTGCAAGTAAAGGAATCCCACACAAACCAAGCTTAAGAACAATAAGAGGTTTTTACATGAAGGGCATAAGGACTGAAGGCACAGATAGAGCTGGGCCTGGCAAGGGGCTGAAACCAGAAACTGCGGCCACTTACTCAACCTCTGTGTCCATATGGTATTTTTGTCTTTGCTTCTCTCTGGCTTTATGCATCCTCTTTCCATCTTTCTCTTTGAGATCTTCCTCTGGTCTTGCTCATACATGATGACACTGCCACCGTAACCAGAGTAGAGAGACTGAAATTGTCCCAGTTCCCAAGAGCGAAAAATCAAAGTAGACATAACTTAGCTAAAGCACGTGGGGCCAGGAGGGTGGGCAACACTGTTGAGGGGGAGATGCACAGAGGATTTTTCTGCCTTAAATCATACCTCCCTTCGTTTATCCATCTTATCTCTGCCTGTGAATTTTTTGAAACAAAAATCACATCACGTCCCATCTTTACCTAAAATCGTGTAATGATTCCCACAGCTTTAGCAGAGCCAAAGCCTAGAGCCCTTCATGGCCTGACTTCTGTTCGTCTCTGCGCAGCCTCATGTCCCGCCACATGCCACACGTGCTGCTTCCTGCTAGGTGATTAAAGCTCACCAGAGCTTCAGTGCCTCCATACATACTGTTGTCCCAGACTGAACCCTCCAGCTTACCCTAAAAGACCTCCAAACTCAGGTCACATGTCATCTCCCTCCATCCGGGGGCCAATTTAAGGTGATCCTTCTCTGGCCTCCTGTAGCAGTAGATATCTGTCCTAACAGTTACTTTACAATTATTTATTATAACTGCAGATTTATGTATCTATTTCCCCCCGAAGACCATACAAATAATAAAATTGTTCCCCTTAAAGTACTCCCCAGGGAGAGCCTGCTAGACTTACTTGTTACTATTTTGTTTTGGTTTTATTCTCTTCATAGCCAGGATCGTAGCAAGGTGTTACTGGATTTGTCTCAGTCTGCCTTTATGAGTGTGTTCCTTAACTGATTTGAAGATATGACCATAGAGGAACAAAAAAACACAGCATTCAATATTTGAGAACAGGATCTTTCAAAACCACTGCCAACAGAGTCCCAATATTTAGAATTAGTGACAAGCTACAATGACATTTCTAATGACTTACAGTATGAGATCGATACTCTTTAAGTTTAGTTTGGGTTTCAAACTGAAGATTCCATGATAAATATTCTTCAAGTCAGGTCTCTTGGTTCCCTCTTTCTCAGGGCATCTGAGGAGCTAAAGTTAGTGACTTCCATCCAAGTTTATGATTATGCTTCCTGTGGCTGATAGAACTGCAGGATTTCCAATCCTATTAAACTGCTTGATGCAGAGACAAATAGTCTGATGACAGTCATTCGTGGCAGGGAGAAAAATGAACAGTGTCTCTTGCTGGAACATCTTCATTTATTTTGATAAGATTATTTTTACTAGGCCGGTTAAAATATACAGCATGAAATATAAGGTGTTCCTATTTCCATTTCTATAAAAACACACAATACTAGGAAATGTATAAAATAGATTTAACTATGCAGTTGTAACTTTAGTTTTCTGCATGGAAGATTACTTTTTTAATGATCTTCTCCACCTTCCTTAAGGCTCTTCCCTTAGCCACTTATCATAAGTATTATATTTGTGAAATTAATCATGTATCTAACTGTTTGCAAGACTTAATTTACCCCATAGGCATGTTTTCTTTACAGAGTGCAGAATTTTTGCACTGTTAAAATTTCACATTAAAGTCCAGATTTCAGGGGACTGCACTGCCTCTTGGAGCTGGTGTTGCTGCATTTCCCTGCACTCCCTGCTGCTCTCCGTGGCTGGGCCCCATCGAGGTCCTTGAGGTTATGCCCCCTGTCCTAAGCAACTGACGTGCAATTAGTATTCTACTGAGGATCCCCTGCGTATGTCCTGTTCAGGTCTGGATCAAGGTGAGGGCAGGCAATTAGTTTGCTGTGATTTTAGGAATAGAAATACATAGTCTAGTCATTACAGTAGCTGTGGGCATTTGTAAAATGTTCGGTTTTATTTTTCACCCCCAAGACCTTCATTTTATATTTTTAAAAAATCGTGGCTAAGTGAATGAGACTGCCATGTGCCAGCACCTTCCAATCTCTTTTACCAGCTAAGAGGGATTAGGTTGTACGTGTCTGGAATCAGACAGCTCTAATAATGTTAGAATTAAATGAGATACTGTATTTAATATACCTGACGTGATTGGCATCAGACAGACCTGAAGTCTAATTCTATCATGTTTCCAACCAGTTGTGCTGCCTTGAGCAACTTATATAGACAGTCTAATTTGCTAATTCTTATTTGCAAATAGGGTATAACGTACCTTTCAGGGTGATTGTGGTTTCCTTTATTCTTCCCCATCTCAGTACGTGGCAGTACCATCTGTCTCCTTGCTGAAGCCTAAACTCTAGGAATCACCTTTGATTTGCTTTTTTTCTTACTCCCCACATCCAGTTCTTCACTAAATCTTAGCTCCAGAACCGTAATTCCCAGACTGTGCCAGAGACACAAAACACTCCTCACGGGGCAGCTGTGGAACATTTTAAATTTGTGAGGGAAACATTGACCTGCTCTGACTACTGCTGTTACGCAGTTCGTAACTTAATAAACAGAACCATTCAGTATTTTTTTTGGCTTAGGGGTGCCATGAAAAAGATTACTAAGACAATAGGAGCCCCATGGAGCAAGAAAGTTTGGAAGCTCGGCTCCATCATATAGCACGTGTAATTCCCCTTACCTGCATCTACATGACTGTCAGCTATCCTAGCCATATTTCCTCTTGCTTGTTTATTGCAATAGCCAGTCTCCTCTTCTATTTCCATGATTACCCTCCGGAAGCCATTTTCACAGAACAACCAGATTGGCCTTTGAAAAATATAAATGAGATCTTAACTCTTTATTACTCAAAACTTCTGGTAGCTTTCTTTCCCATTTAAAGTCAACCCAGTTCTTCGCCATGATCCACAGACTCTACCTATCTGGTCTTCATTTTGTCCACCATTCACATTTCCTACCCTAAACCCTCCATTCATTGTTCAACCATACCAACTTTTTTCAAGCTAAGTTTGTTCCGCCTTAGAGACTTTGCAGTTGCTTTTCCTTCTGCTTTTATCTAAATTTAAATGTCACCACCTCAGATGGGCCTTGACCTATTTGAAATAGCCAGCTCCTCCCATCAATATTACATCACTCTATTTATTTTCTTCATAGTACTTATCACTGCCTAAAACTGTCCTCTTTGATTACTAGGTTTTTAAGCCTATGAGAGTAGAACCCTTCATCTATCACGTTCACCTTTGAACAGTGCAATAGGCACTAAGGAAATATCAGAAATGAGGACAAATACTTGTATTTCCCTTCGTCAGAGAATGTCATTGACGGTAATGCACCCATTGCTGCTTTTTTATCGTAAAGTCTTGTGGAAATTTTGAAAGATTGTTCAGGAGGTTATTTGAAACATTGGATTATTTACTCATCTTGCTTCTGTAATCAAGAAATGTAGTCATAATGCACTCTACCTTTATTTGAAGTGCCAGACTTTTCCAAATCCTTACTAAACTAATTAAACAACTCAAAGATTCCTTTTCTATTCCTCTCTTTACCTTAATCTCTCTAGATTGGCGGTCCTCACAGTGGGAGAAGTACTGGCACACTATGTAGTCCAGTCAAAATCACCCATGTAGACCCCTCATTCCATTATAACACAGAACTAAAACCAGCGTGCAAGAAAAGTGTGTGTGTAGCCTTTGGATTTATCCTATCACCTTTCCTAAGAAGTGGATGAACTAGATTGTGCAGGGCCTGTTTGTAGTTTGTAAAATGAAACTTCCAGCAATCAGTTAAGAAAAGAAGAGCTACACCAGTAACAAAATGAGGACTCCATGACTTAACCTCAATAAAACTATGATATTATAATAATACAATATTATATACAATAAATTAAAGCAATAACAATATTTTTGTAATTAGGAAAAAATGCAAACAAGTAAATTTGAATAAGCACTTACTGTTGTAGGTACTTGTATCCTGGCTGTATGTTTAGTAGGAGAGTATTTTTGTCTTTCATTAAGCCTTACAGAGTCCACCACTAACTTACTCATTGTTTATTTTCTAAGGATTTAAAGTTTAATTGGAAATACAGAAGAATCATTTCCCAGTAGAAACTCTGTGGCTGTGTTAAGCTGGTACACAAAGTTCCCTTATGTCTTAACACATCTGAAATACTGAAATAATCATATCATTGCTGTTATAGGAAAACTCTCAAGTTACAAATCAAAATCCTAAGTATGTTTTTCCTGAGTCCCAGGGTTCCCATAGAACTGACTTTAGGTGCTCAGAATGCCCAGGCTTCTCGAGGCCCAGGTCTGTTATGGACATAGATAGGTGCCAGACCCTTTTGGCAGGTGAATGGGCATGCAGAAGAGTGGGCAGAAACAGGAAAAGTGTCAGCAAGGGCAGAGAGCAGTGGTAATGAGAAAGAGAGCTCTGGTCACAGTAGGGTTTTCATTTTGTCTCTGGTGTGGGAGGACGGAAGTAGATCATTCTTACGGTGATTCTGATAGCAAATGTAAGAGATGAAGGGGGTACAAGACCATTCCTGTGTATCAGTTGTCAGTGAATTGTATGTTTATACATAAATGATTTTCTCTAATATGGATACATTAGTTTATAATGTAAATAGTTTATAAAATCAAAAACTAAAATGATTAAGAGTTTCAGCATGAATCATATACTAACATAGTATTTGTCTCCATGAGTTCATTAGAAAGCCAATTTGTGAATTAATTTGGTTACTAAAATCATACTGCTAATTTAAGTTGTATGTATATAAAAGTTTCAACAGCCAGATGAAAAATGTTGGTTAGCTGTATTTTGGTGGTAGAATATGAATCAAGTGACTTGACCGGTTTGTTTTGAAGATTGATCTATTAAAGAATAGTAAAACAAGTTTTTCTGTTTTTACCGATTTTCACTTTTTTTTCAATAACCAATAAACTGTACACTTGAAGTTGGGTAGTTTATATAGTTGGTTAAAAAAGTCACACACTTGTTCTACAGTTATTAAAGTTTTCTGTTTTGAGTTTAATTTTGATCCCAGTATTACATATCCAGGGTCCGGCAGAAGTAACGCCTGCTTGCATGTGGTTGGTATGGTAATAATATGGGTGTAATAATTTATAGTTTTAATTTGAACATTTCACCTAAAATGTCATACGGTGTGCTTGAGTGCTGTAGTGTTATATAACAGAATTAGATGCTGATGATTTTGTAAGATTTTGTAATAAGAAGGACTTCACTTGTGCTGGACCCTGTGTAAGGGTCAAGGTCCTATAAAGGTTATCATGAAAAGCATCTCTGTCCCTGTCCCTCCCTTCCTTTGCCACAAGTTCTGCTCTCCAGGGGTAAGTGCTTTCACTTCTAGATGTTCCTTACCATATTAACATCTGTGTTTCTAAATAAATAATATTTATATAATTGTATTGATTTAAGTTCTCAAAATTCTGAACTTTCTGTGACAGAAGATGAAACACTTCCAACTGCTGCCCCCAGCCATTCACTCTCACACATCCCCCCACTTGCAATTATATTTCAAGTTTTGGAATTCATTAATATTCATGGTTTTCATCATTATGACTACAGAAATGATTGTTTTCAACCGAGCCCCTGAGTGCGCGGTGATTGCATGCATTTCTCTGTGAGGCTGTGTGTCGTCTGTTTGCTGCTCTGTTGACACTCCCGCCCTTCTGCACCTTAGCCAGGGCCCCGGGGCCTGACCTGGTGAACTGACTGATCCATGGGTACCAGCATTTTTTTCTTTGCTATAGTAAATGATTGCCTCCTCCTCTAATTTGCTCGGTGCTCAGTGTACCCCTCAGTAATCCTTTCCCGACACTCTTCTGTGGAACTGTGAAACTCCTCTCATTACGGGTACACCTAATAAGAGACAATAGGACATCCTTCCTCATCATCCTGCTGCCCCCCCCCCTTGCCTTTCCTGCGCATCTCCCCCCCCCCCCCAGGCTTCCGTTCTCCTGGTCCCTCTGATCTGGATGCGCTCCAGGCACAGCTGTAGGAATTCTCTTTACCGCACTTCTAGTTCGCTCCCCTGTTTCCTGGACCACATGTCTTGTCTTTGGCCTTCTTCCTTTTGGTGGTTCTCATTCTGCAGTAGTTGCCTGCGAAAAGCCCAGTGGGAAGAAAAAAGAATTGAGGACCGTAACAAATTTCATCCTGCACCCAGACTTGATTGTTGTTCTCCCTCAGAAGTTTTAGGCCATACACTTTCATTTGCAGACCATGCCTTCCAGCTGACTGTAATGGTGCCTGCTGTCCTCAAGTCGGAAAGCTCGCCTATGCACTGGCTCTAGACAATAAGCCCGTCTCCGCTCCCGGTTCGTGTAGGGTGAGACATCTGGGAGGGAGACTGAGATGAAGAGGGGTGGCTATAACTGATTTATATAAAGATTTTCAAACAGTACTCTTGTTTTTAGCCAATGTCTGAAATATCTGGTACCTCCAATTCTTTGACCTTTTCAGAGTCCTGCCGTGTAAAATCACCTTGCTTCTGTCAAGTTTCCCCCTTGTATATTCTGCTTTTGTAGGCAGATCAGCACTCTGTCTGTTCTCCTTCATCAGTCAGTGTTCTCTGTCCTTGCATATTATATAAAACATTAATGATCTTGTCATTTTAGTGAAGAAGGTAAGGAAGTAAGGCTGCTAAGTTTAAATAAACATCTTTTCTAAGTTCTTAAAAAATATTAAGTAGGCACAGTATAGTGGAAGTTCATAGTAAAATGCTTCTCTGAGATAAAACATGTTATTTATTTTTAAAAGTTATTTCTACACTCAATATCTTCAGAAATTTTAAGGTTTTGATTTTTAAACTGCATCTGTACAGTAGAAAATGTAGCATTTTGGCTCTATTTATTCCCCATTCATTAAAACGAGCCTGCTTGGTCCTGCCACAGAAAGTGCACCAGAGCCAGAAAGGCAGATTGGCGGGCTCTCAAGTTAAATCAATAAATTTACACATGAGAAGTAGCATGGATTTATTTCATAAATTCCTCTAATATAAGTGAGAGGGAAATTTTTCACCCAAGCCAGTAAGCAGAAGTTGAGCCACAACATACCAAATAGTAGTGCTCTGAAATTAATTTTTTTCAGATGTATGAAGTATCTAGCATTTTATAATTTTTGAAATAGAAGATGTTCAGATTCTTTTTTCCCTTTAATGTTGCTATAGAAAAGAATCCAAATCAAGTAACATAAGTAACAAACTCTTAAACATATACCAGGCTCTTGTTACTTGAAATTTAATTCATTATCAACTACATATACATTTGATACTAAGCTTACAATTACAATATGATTTAATTTATACTTTTATCTAATGTTTGTGTGTCCACATTACTTGAAGTTCATTCTTTTAATTCCATACTTCATAGAAACTGAATAAATGTTGAAATTAATCACATCTTATATATGCAGCATAGTGCTTTGAACATAGAAAGCTTAATAAATTTGTCAAAGTAAGCAAAGAATATTTTTTTGCTTTTCTAAATATCCCTTAAAATAAAAAAATATGAATATTAAATAAACCAGATTTGGCTAACTTACTGGTTTTGAAAAGCAGCTTTGAAGGCAACAGTAGAAATATTTTTTCTCATTTGATAGTTTATTTTTTTAATCAATATATGTTCGAAGTGTAAGCCAAATAAAATGAATATGCTATTTGAAGTATTAAATGTTTTGTTAACTTTATTAATAGAGCATGAAATCCTAAACTAATTTGATTTTTTTAGGGTTTTATATTTTCATTGACATGGTGGGAGAAAGCCAAGGATATACTCTGATTAATATGTTTATAGTTTTTTCCAGGAACATTTGAATTCATATGGCTCACCAGTTTTTAATGGCTTTGTACTTTTTCATTGTTCCATACCTAAAAAAACTTTAAACTCTGCACATATTCTGGTGTCAAGAATCAAAGGTAGCATTAAACTTGCCTTTTAATTTTTTAACTTTTAAAATTTAACTTTTAACTTTTGAAAAAATTCTATAAAATGCACAAAATGTATTGAAGCATTTGATAAAGAGAATGGAAAGAAAATGTTATTACTGGGCTCCCCAGGCCATTTAATTATGACACATGAACTGTAGACTTTTGGCTGACAAGAATGTTATCTGTTTTAAATGCTTAATGCAAAGTCTGTTACTGTTCAATTTATATATGAACAGACTAAATGATTTGGCTCTGAAGGTACTATTAATCATAATGACATCTCGATGGATTGCTGTATCAACTGAACAGCTTTTCTCAATCCAGTAGTGTCAGGGAAAGATTTTTCTCTATAAATGAAACCTCTAAAAAAACTTTTTAATTTTTTAAAAAATTATTTCTTTTTGGTTTAATCTGTACTGTATGCTTTCCCATTACCATTTAGTCCCCTTATTCCTCCCTCCCCGCAGCAGTCACCACCCTGTTGTCCTTGTCCAGGAGTCCTCTTGACTTTTTGCTCAGTCCTCCACCCCTTACTATCCTCCTGCCACTAGCTGTTATCTGCCCCCATCTCTGAGTCTGTCTCTCTTGCTCGTTAGTTCATTTTGACCATTAGATTCCACATAGGCATGAAATCATAGGGTATTTGTCTTTTCTCTGACTGGCTTATTTCACTTAGCATAATATTCTCCAGGTCCACCCATGCTGTCGCAAAGGGTAAACTTCTTTTTTATGACTGAGTAATATTCCATTGTGTAAATGCCCCATAGTTGTTTATCCACTCATCTACGGATGGACTCTTGGGCTGTTTTATCTTGGCAATTGTAAATAATGCTGCAATGAGCATAGGGGTGCTTATGTTCTTTTGAATTAGGGTTGTGGGTTCCTTCGGATATATTCCCAGAAGTGGGATCACTGGGTCAAAAGGCAGATACATTTTTAATTTTTTGAGGTGACTCCATACTTCTTTCCACAGTGGCTGTACCAATCAGCATTCTCCCCAATAGTGCAAAAGGGTTCCCCTTTCTTCACATCCTCACCAGCACTTGTTGTTTGTTGATTTATTGATACACAGTCTGACAGGTGTGAGGTGATATGTTGTTGTGATTTTCATTTGCATTGCCCTGATAATTAGTGACAATGAGTATCTTTTCAGATGTCTACTGGCCGTCTGTATGTTCTCTTTGGACAAGTGTCTATTCACATCCTTTGCCCTGAATTTTTAAATTGGGTGTTTTGGGATTTTTTTTTTTGGTGGGGGGGTTGAGTTTTATAAGTTCTTTATAAATTTTAGACTTGAAAACTGTATCACAGGTATCGGCAAATATATTCTCCCATTCCATGGATCGTCCTTTTATTTTGTTGATGGCTTCCTTGGTTGTGCAAAAACTTTTAGTTTCATGTAGTCCCATTTATTCTTTTGTTTTGTTTCCCTTGCATGGGGAGTTATATCCTGTTAAAAAATCTTTATTTCTAGAGTTAGAGTTATAGTCTATTTATAAGACTGTAGAGATAGTTTTGTTATCTATTGCAATAACAACCTGGCTATTAAAATACAAGTGAGAGATAAACCAAAATACTAAAGAGCAGTTTACGAAGCATTCATTCATTATAGGATGCTGACCATACAATTTATATTTCTGCTCTGATTTTTATAAATGTCAGAACCATATAAATAAATTTGATTATTGTTAATTCATCATAATAAAAGTTTCTGTAATGTTTTCTGATTGCACTTTTTATGCTTTTGAATCTTTCCAAGCCTCTAACCTTCGATTTACATGTAGGATGTTCTTTAAAACCGAGTAAAGGGATAGTAATCATTTCTTCAGAGTAGTTATGCCACTCTTTCAAGTAAATATTTTCTGACTTTGAAAGAAAAGAATTGTTTAAACTCAAAGGATTACTATTGCGCACATATTTTAATAATTGTGGAAAATTTTATTGTTTGAGGAATGTTTATCTTGTTGATATTTAATGTTCTGAACATTATCTTAGTTCTTTTCAACAAATTCCAAGCAACCTTTGTTTTAGTAGTAGGAATTTTTAATCAGCTCAATAAAGAAGTTCACCAAATGCATGTCCAGGTGCAAAACAGGCCTCATTTTTATTTTGGACCCTGTTCTTTTCATGAAGAATTATGTGGAATATCCTAACAACTGGGTGAGAGTGACTAAAGAAATGAGAATGGATAAGTTAAATAAAATTATATTTTCATAATAAAATATGTCTTACTCGGGAAGATAGGTAAATACTAATAAGTGATATAAATGTGGTATTAGCTAATTTGGTTTTAAATGCTTTAAACAGATTTTTTTACTTCCAGTTTAATTTGCCATTCAACTTTTCATGTACCAGAACTGATTCTTTTTATGAGTAAAAGAAATATGCATTTGATTTTATTAAAACATTGAGTCCTCTAAGATTCAAATCTAATCAAATGCAGCTTTTCTAAGGTATTTTTTTCATTCATTAATGTTTTATAGACAATCCTAGAATGGCCCTGATGTTGGAGTCATTAAATGTCAATTTTAAATCACCTGTTATGACTATGCTCAGAGAGATAAGGTAGTATTTTTGTAGTGAATGAAAAGATAGGGAATCTCAACAAAGAAATGGAAACTATGAAGAAGAACCAAATGCATATTTTACAACTGGAAAATACAGCACCAGAAGTAAAACAGTTACTGACCGTAATAGCACAATGAAGACAATAAAAACCATCCAATACGAAGAGGAAAAAGATTTTTTTTTTTTTTTTTAAAGAAAGCCAGAGATCGTGTGAGATAATTTCAGAATGTCCAACATATGGGTAAATGGCATCCCAGATGGAGAGGGGTGAGATAATGAAGCAGAAAATAAAATTTGAAGACAGTGTCATAAAGTCTCTGAAATTTGGTAGAAGATACACATTTACAGATTTATAGATTCAGTAACCTGTTTGCTATTTTGTTGTTGAATTTTAAGAGTACCTTATATATTATGGATGTTAATCTTGTATCAGATGTATGATTGCAAATAATTTCTCCCATTATGTGGGTTCTTTTACTCTGTTGCTACTGTATTTCATGCACATATTTTTAAAATTTTCATGAAATCCACCTTGTCTTCATTTTTCTTTTGTTGCTTGTCCATTGGGTGTCATATCCAAGAAGTCATTGCCAAATCCACTGTCATGAAGCTTTTACCCTGCTTTCTTCTCAGTTTTATAGTTTTATGTTTTACACTTAGGTCTTTGATCCTACTTTTTAGTTAATTTTTATATATGGTATTAGGTAAGAATTCCATGTCTTTTTGTTGCTGCTGTTGTCGCATGTAGATGGATAATTCACTTTTCTCATCACTGTTTGTTGAAAAGACTGTCAAGAGGTTCCACATAAAATTTAGGATGAGTTTTCTATTTCTGCAAAATATGTCATCAAAGTTTAACTAAGGATTACATTGAATCTGTAGATCACTTTGAGTACTACTGGCATCTTGACAATATTGCCTACCAGTCCATAAACATGAGATGTTTCCATGTATTTATATCTTCTTTAATTTTAGGAAAAAATGTAGTTTTTATTGTACAGATCTTTCGACTCCTTGGCTAATTCCTAATTATTTATTATTTTTGATGCAGTTGTATAATGCATGGAATTATACTTGTAAATTCATTTTCTGTTTGTTCATTATCAGTGTGTAGAAATGCAACTGATTTTTGAACATTGATGTTATGTCCTGCTACTTTGTTGAATTCATTTACTAGTTCTAACAGGTTTTTTTGTGGAATATAAAGGGTTTTCTGTATAAAAGATCATATCATCTGCAAACAGAGATTGTTTTATTTCTTACAAATTTGGATGCCTTTTATTTCTTTTTCTTGCCTAATGCTCTTGCTAAAACTTTCAGAACTCTGTTGAATAGTTCTAGAAAGCAAGCATCTTTGCCTAGTTCTTGATCTTAGAGAAAAAACTTTCAGTTGTTAACCATTGAGTGTGATGGTCACTGTGTTTTTTTCGTGCATGACTTTCATTATACAGAGATAGTTTCCCTCTATTCCTAGTTTGTTGAATGATTTTTTTATCAAAAAAGATTGTTGAATTTTGCCAGGTGCTTTTTCTGCATCAATTGAGATGATCATGTGTTTCTGCCCTTTGTTTTGTTGATAGGGTATATTACACTGATTGATTTTTATATGTTGAACCAGCCTTACATTCCAGTAATAAATCTCACTTGTTCATGGTATATCATATTTGATTTTTATATGTTGAACCAGCCTTACATTCCAGTAATAAATCTCGCTTGTTCATGGTATATCATATTTTTAATATGCTACTGAATACGGTTGACAGTATTTTGTTTAGGGTGTTTCTATCAATGTTTATAAAGAAAATTGGTCTTTAATTTTCTTGTCATATCTGTCTGAATTTCCTATCAGAATAATGCCAGCATTATAGGATGAGTTAGAAAGTGTTCTTCCTATTAAATTTTTGGAAATGTTTGAGAAGGATTGATACTAGTTTTTTGTAAATACATTGACTAGTGAAACCATCAGATTCAGAGTTTTTTCTTGTTTGGGAGGTGTTCTATTACTGATTCAATTGCCTTCCTATTTATAGTTCTATTTATATGTTCTGTTTCTTCATGATTTAGTTTTGGTAGGTTTTATGTTTCTAGGTATTTGTTTATTTCATCTAGGTAATTCAATTTGTTGCCATCAAATCATTCATAGTACTGTTTTGTAATTTTTTTTTATTTCTGTAGTATCTATAGCAATTGTCCCCACTTTCATTTTTGATTTCAGTAACTTGAGTCTTCACTTTTTTCTTTGTCCATCTAGAAAAGATTTGTCAGTTTTATTGATTTTTTTTTTCAAAGAACCTACTTTTGAGTTCATTCATTTTTCTTTCTTGTTTTTCTGTTCTCTGTTTTGTTTCTCAGTGTTCCAATCTTGGTTATTTCCTTCCCTCTGCTAGCTTTTAGTTTAGTTTGTCCTTCTTTTTCTAGTTTCTTAAGTTGTAAAGTTAGGTTGTTAATTTGGGATCTTTCATGCTTTTTACAATAAGTATTTATAGCTATAAATTTCCTCTTTAATGCTGTTTTCTCTGTGTCTTGTAAGTTTTGGTATGTTGAGTTTCTATTTTTATTTATTCTTATGTATTTTCTAGTTTCCTTTATAACTTAGATTTATCATTTGTTTAAGGATGTGTCGTATACTTTCCACAAATTTATGAATTTTCCCGATTTACTTCTTGTTGATCCTGACTTCCTCCCATTGTAGTCAGAGAAAATATTTTGTAAAATATCTCCTTAGAAATCTATGTAGACTTAATTGGTGGCCTATCCCTATGATCTATTCTGGAAAATGCCCTCTGTGCACTTAAGAAGAATGTGTATTCTGTTGTTGGATACACTGTTACGTATGTGTGTGCTAGGTCCAGGTGGTTTATTGTGTTAAGACCTCTGTTTCCTTACTTACCCTCTGTTGGTTCTTCTTGAGGAAGATGAAAATAATGAAATTCTTGATGAGTAAATGTTACGATTTTAGATGGCTGACAAAGACTTTAAGTTGAATTAGTGATTAAGTACATAAAAATTAAGCAAACAAACAATAAAGGAAATTATTCTCCCCATGGGTTGAGGCAATTGTGTAGGAAAGGGATAGTAATAATACTACAGTGTAAGGC
Organism: Pteronotus mesoamericanus; assembly: GCF_021234165.1. Lineage (NCBI taxonomy): Eukaryota > Metazoa > Chordata > Mammalia > Chiroptera > Mormoopidae > Pteronotus > Pteronotus mesoamericanus. The sequence continues at coordinate 12,469,914 of NW_026555310.1, forward strand.
TCCGCTGCCAGCAGCTTAACATATTGGAATTATTGGAGACATTGAATTTTGACATAACAGAAACTGAAATACAACAGTATTAGGAGGATGGGAGGGTGAGCAGGGGGCCTGTGTGGATGGTAGAAGTAGATGGTAAGAGGAAGCTCAATTCCTGTCTTTAAAAGGAGGCAATTAATATGAATTGCTGAAAACTTTATAAAAAAAATCTAAATCTAAATACAGATATGCAAGTAAATCCAAATGAAAGTAAAGTGGCAGTGACGTCAGGAATGGGTGAGAAGTGATAAAGGGGACTAGTGTCTTAGATACTATACAACATACTTGTATAGACTTTTTAATACTAAAAATTAAAATTATGTAAATTTGATTAAAACATCTGAACTATACCTGTAGGTTTTGAATATTTCTTTAACCTCATTTAAAAGAAGATATTTCTTTTATTTAATATTTTTAAAAATACACAGATGAAAAATATTAATGTTTCATCAATATATGTGCTCAGTTGGTATAAGTAAATTCAGTCATTGAGACATATTACTGTGGCTTCTTTTATTTTTTAAAAGAATATCATGATGTCATGAATAGTGAAAGATAAATGACAGAAGTTGAAAGACAATTAAAATACATTCATTCAGTTTATCATTACTTTTTGATTTGCTTTAGGTAAATATTATAAATGCAAATAGTATATCTGTGTATATATAGGACAGTTGACATTTATTCATGTGACATATGTCATATTCTCTAATATAGATGGCAATATTAATAAACGTTGAAGAGTCACTTTAAAGTAACAGTTCTCAGCAGATTTTCTACAATGTATTAGCATAGAGGAACAAAGAAACTTGTTTTTCATAATAAGTATGTATGTGGAGTCAGAAAAAGGTGAAGGATTTTATCTTGCTAAATGACTAATTCAACTTCCCACATATCTTCCTGACCCTCTTCCCTGCCGTAAAATGGAGGTATTTTTGGCTTGAATTTGGTAAAGGTATTCATTTTAGCGAGTTTTGTAATTTTATTTTCAAGAATGCTTTGGCTTTTCTGACAGTCAAAAACTGGGATATTTTGTATAAACAACGATTATAATTGTGTAAGAGTGTGCATTATTAACATCTGAGGAAGAGAAACAAAAATAATTTTAAAATAACTTTTAATTCTTTTTACCTTGATGAGCTATATTCAATACAAATAATTTTGGAGTATTAAGTATAAAAGCCTTCAAGAAAAATAGAATTATTATAGCTTTTGTGGAGATATGAAAACCAGTAGCATGTTTTTGGTTTTAATTCTTTTCCCACATCTGCATACTAGTTTATATGTGTTATGTTTTCATTAAAAGGATACAGATGTACATATTTTATCTCATCACAGTACTTTGAGGGAGGCAGAATACATAATGAGGTACTAAGGAATTTGGAAAGTTTTGTTCGTAATTTTTCTATCTTTGCTATTTTTAAAACATGTTTTATTGTGGCAAAATACACATCACAAAATTTGACCTTTGTACCATTTCAAATGTACAATTTAGTGGCATTAATTACAGACACGTTCCAAGTTAACAGCAGGTATACATTCTGCAAAATGCATCGTTAGGTGATTTTGTACTTGCACAAACCTAGATGGAATGGCCTGCTACGCAGCTAGGCTGTGTGACACAGCCTGTTGCTCCTAGGCTACAGGCCTGTACGGGGTGTCATCATACAAAACTACATAGAATTATGAATGAAGCACAAGAGAAGATGTTGCAGTAAAGGGACATGATAAACATGATGCAGTCAAAGGGCCTGATGATCATGAGTTTTCCGGGGCCACTTCTGGAATAACACAACATACTGTTTTACAGCAGATTATTTTTTAATAACTAGAAAAAATATGTTTAAAAAAACAATAAAAGTTGTATCAGACTTTCCTAAAATTTCTCAAACAAGCAGTCTCTGGCCTCAGCTTGCCCTGTACCTCTCCCTAAGTGGCCCCTGACCCGCCATAACCAACATACTTAGGCTTACTTCAGTTCACGTATTTGCCTCTAAAATGCTGCCTCATGGCCAAATCAGAATTTTGAATTGCCAAATTAAAATAGAATATAAAAATGAAATAATACATCTGACCTACAGTAGAGAATATTTTGTTGTTCATCAATCCTGGACTCACATAGTAATGTTTGTCACTTGAAAATAGATTACTGGAGTATAGGCAATTAACGGTGTTGGAAGCTGCCTTGACTTTTGTGTGCAGGTGTGGCTGGGATACAGTCCTTCATCCTGAAACCCTGCAGGCTCCTGGCTGGGAGAAGGGTGACAGGGCCGATGAGAGCTCCCTGTCTTCATCATTGACTTCTTTGAACTAAGGGGAGCCTTTTGCCTCAGAAAGATTCCCTAAGCTATTATTGGTAATTGAAGGTAATCATTTTCCAGGAACAAAAAGAGGGAAATTCATGCAATTTCAATTATTGTGTTAATTATATATGGGAGAAATTTTAGACATATGAGTAAACAAACATTCCTGAAAAACAAAAAGGGAGTAAAAGTATCATGTAATATTGATTATTTTCATTTTACCTGTGTGTGCCTTAGCATAAAACAAGATATAAAGACTTTAACTTTATTTTACTATTTGTAATGTAATTATCCATACCACACAGTTGCCTTTTTTTCTTTTTTTCAATCCTTAGCCAAGGAAATCATTTCATTGCTCTTACAGGGAGGGAGGGAAAGAGGGAGGGAAGAAAAAGAAACAAGATGTGAAAGGGAAACATTGATCAGCCATATTCTGTATGCGCCCTGACCAGAGTCTGACCCTGCAACCTAGGTATGTGCTCTAACCAGGAATTGAACCCACAACCCTTTGGTGTATGGGACAGTGCTCCAGCGAATTGAGCCACACTGGCCAGAGCCACACAGTTGCCTTTTTTAATGTTGAAATAATAAGGTTTTCATTGTGACAGTGGCATTTTCTTAAGCATTAGCCAAGAAGAATATTCATCACATATACAGTTTATATTTTTTCATATTAAAATATTTATCATTTACAAATGTCTAGAACCTTTAGGTCTGTTTATAACTAAAAAAGTTTTTCTTTAACTCCTTCTAAAACTTTGTGCACAGGTGCACCTACCATCCATCGTATTTTATAGATACATATACAGTGTGGTAAAATTGACTCAATATTTCTTTTTGATGAATGAGGATTCATTGATTGTTGAGTCAGCCTTCTGGTTTGGCAGTCTCATTGCTCAGCATGGGGAGGCTGGTAGAGGCTGAACGGCATCTCCCCTGACCTCATTTAGGACTGTTAAACTTTCAGGGATGGGCAATTAATGTCTGATATAAAATTATATTTTTGAATTAAGTTATTTGTTTTAGAGGTTAAAATGTGAAAAAAAATTCTTGTTAATCAGGAAAGGATTTCAGCACTAGTAATGCTTAGTTGTCCTTAACGTCATTTGAAATAATTTTGTTAGATTTTATTGTAACACCTATCATATCAGCGTGCATTTAAAAAAAAAAAAAACTTACCAAAATTGGTGAATTTTTGTGCAGCTATTTTTTATTTTTTTAATATATTTTATTGATTATGCTATTACAATGTACCAGTTTTTCCCCCTTTGCCACCCTCTTTCCGGTGTTCCCTTTCTTTCCAGCAGTCCCCCGTCTTTGGTTCATGTCCAGGGGCTGTGCATGTAAGTTCTTTGACATTTCCATTTCCTACACTCTTCTTGACATCCCCCTGTCTGCTTTGTACCTACCAATTATGCTTCTTAAACCCTGCATTTTCCCCCCTATTTTCCCCTTTCCCCCTCTCACCTGACAGCCCTCCAAATGATCTCCATATCTCTGATTCTGTTCTTGTTCTCGTTGTTTGCTTAGTTGTTGTTGTTTTTTTAGATCAGTTGTTAATAGTTGTGAATTTGTTGCCATTTTAATGGTCATAGTTTTGATCTTCTTTTTCTTAAATAAGTCCCTTCAACATTTTATGCAATAATGGCTTGGTAATGATGAACTCTTTTAGATTTACCTTGTCTGGGAAGCACTTTATCTGCCCTTCCATTCTAAATGATAGCTTTGCTGGATAGAGTATTCTAGGCTGTAGGTCCTTGCTTTTCATCACTTTGAATACTTCTTGCCAGCCCCTTTTTGCCTGCAAAGTTTCTTTTAAGAAATCAGCTGATAGTCTTATGTGAACTCCTTTGTAGGTAACTCTCTCCTTTTGCTGCTTTTAACACCCTCTCTTTTTCTTTAAACTTTGGCGTTTTAATTATGATGTATCTTGGTGTGGGCCTCTCTGGGTCCAAGTTGTTTGGGACTCTCTGTGCTTCCTGGACTTGTATATTTATGTCCTTCACCAAATCAGGGATGTTTTCTTTCATATTTTTCAAATGAATTTTCTATTTGGTGGTGTTCTTCTCTTTCTGACATCCCTATGATTCAGATGTTGGTATGTTTGGAGTGTCCCAGAGGCACCTTATTACTCTCCTCATTTTTTTTTTTTTTTGAATTCTTCTTTCTTGTATTCAGATCGTTGATCAGAATCCTGGCTTCATCCCCTCCGCTATCTCCCTGTAGATTTTTCTTGTATTTCACTTAGTGTAACTTATCATTCTTCCTGGGTCTTTTTTATTTTGTTGCTATACTTGATAAGTTCTTTGAGCATCCTGATCATCAGTGTTTTGAACTCTGCATCTGATAGATTGGTTATCTCCATTTCGTTTAGTTCTTTTTCTACAATTTTGTTCTGTTCTTTCATTTGGGCCATATTTCCATGTCTCCTCAATTAGGCAGCCACGCTGTGTTTGTTTCTGTATATTAGGTAGAGCTGCTTTGACTCCTTGTCTTAGTAGCATAGCCTATTGTAGAAGAGGGACCTGTAAATGGTGTGGGGTGGAGCCTTAGGTAATCGCCAGGGTTTGGCAACCCACTTCACAGCTCTGTAGCCCTGTGTTGGGGAAGGGCTCAGAGAGGGGACAGTGCTGCTAACTGGCTTCTGGAGGTTTGCCCAGCACTTGTCCTGTGCGAATGGCTCCCTTCCAGCTGTTGCCTGGTGCTGAATCCTAGAGGGGGTGAGTCTGCATGCGTTTTGAGTCCATGTGGGCTCTTTAAACAGAGTCTTCTGAAAATCTGGCAGATCCTTCTACTGCCCCAACCCGCACTAGTTTTTAACAGCCAGAAGTTAATAGGGATTTATCTTCTGGCACTGGAACCTGGGCTGTGCGGCCTGGCCTGGGATTAGGATCACTTGCCCCCAAGATATCCCTCCTGATTTTTATCCGCTACATGTGAATGTGGGGCCACCCGCTCTATGCCACTCTGTGTCTCTGCCCGTCTGTGCATCTGCATCCCCCTGCCCATCTGGATGAATATGGCTCCTTTAAATCCTTGGTTGTTGGACTTCCATACAGCTCGATTTTCTGATGGTTCTGGGTGTTACTTGTTTTGAGGTCTATTGTAATTCTTTCTGTGATTGCATGAGGAGGCAAAGTATGTTTTACCTATGCCTCCTTGACTGGAAGTTGTGAGCGATTTTAATATTGAAGTTGGAAAAAGATACGCAACATTTTTGGCATAGGTAATTGTACTTTATTGTACTTTATTGTATATATTGTACTTTATTATTTCCAGACAGGTAAAAACTCAGCTGGAACCCAAAAAAGGATTTGTTCAGTATATATAGAAGGTACTGTGACTGATTCAGTGTTTCAGAAATTGTTTGCAAAGTTTTCTGGTGCTATTGACATTTTGGGCAAATCATTTTTTGCTGTGGGGCTGTCTTATCCATTGGAAGGTATTTAGCAGCACCCCTGGCCCTTACCCACTAGAAGCCAATAGTGGGAGACAGCCGACATACTCAAAATATGCAAAACAATAAAGTTATTGATGAAAATGAAAAATGTGTCTTATTTTATGGGAAAAAGACTAAATGGACATTTTGGCCAACCCAATATATGAATATTAAAATATCAAGTTGTATGCTTTAACTATATGCAAATATAATTAGGGCATATAGTATAAATAGTACCACAAAAATATAGTAAAATATGGTAGATAAGATCCAAAAAATATAGTAGATAGGATCCAGTTGAAGAATACATGTTTTTGAGCACCTACCGTGTGTCAGGTAGTATTCTAAGCTCTGGGATCCCTTGGGAACAAAACTGACAAACTTGCCTTTATGTATTTAAAATTCTAGTAGAAGACAGATAATAATCAACAAAGGGAAAATATATAATACTTTAGAAGGCAATACATGCTCTAGAGAAAAATAAAACAGGGAAGGGATTATAGAAGGCCTGGGGTAGGGAGGAGGTTGAATTTTAAATAGTGTTCAAGAGATCTCTCATTGTGAAGATGACATTTTAAGATAAGAATAAGAATTGAGGGAATGGTCAATTGAGTATGGAGGAAGAGCATAGGGGAGAAAGAGCTTGCCAGAACTCTAAGAAGAGTCTAATGTGTTAGAAGAACACCAAAGAGTTGGTATGGGGAAGGATGAGGAATTCTGCTTTCCACACATTGAGTTTGAGTAGTCTATATTTTAATGTATAACTGAGGGGAAGAGTTCGGATAAACTGTCCCATCTGGGGATCAGCAATGGGTAGATGGAATTTAAAGCCACGAAGCTGGGTGTAATCAGCAAGGAAGCTAAGAGAAGAGAGGTCCAAGGATGTCCCTGGGCCCTTGGCAGGAGATGAATCCAGCCAAGGAAAAGGAGCAGCCTAGAAAATACTGTGTCTTACAGGCCAAGTAGGGTGTTGGGGGAGCTGGTTTCAGGGAAGGAGTGAACAGCTTTGGCAGATGCTGATAAGCCAAGTTGAGGAACGGCTAAGAATTGGCTATTGCATTTAACAATGTGGAAGACATGGCTGACCTTGAGATGCAGCGGTACAATAAAAAAATCTAATCATAAGAATAAGAGGGGAAAAATAACAATGAGTACAACCAAGTCTTTTCACTTCCTTTTTCTTTTTAAAAGGGAAGGAGGGTCAAGAAAGTTGGGTGTGTGTGTGTTTTAAAATGTCTGTTGATGGGCATGTTCCAGTGGAAAGGAAACAGACAATGTAGGAGAAAGACGAAGGATTGCTGGAGTGGTGCCCTTGAGTAGCTAGAGTGTTTTCGTATGAGCAGAAGAGCATGAGTCAGGTTTCAGCGACAAGAACATTTTGTTCAAGAGAATGAAGGCCGTGAAGTTCATGTGGGAATCTGATAACACAAATAGGAATACGAGACAAAAGAGGACTGAACTTCATTTTGTAGGTGGTGGGATGCTGTCAAGGGTTCTGAGTAAGACAGGTGGTCTGGCACAAGTGGACAAGATGAATAGGGAGTGTGCAGACTGTCTCTAAGGAAACAGCAGAAGGGCCTTGCGAGTGTAAATCCGAACAGTGAAAAAACGGTGAACATGCTAAAGGCCTTAGGCAGTCTAAATAAAGAATGTATCAAAAAAAAAAAAAGGAATATCTGGAAATACATGTGTTCCTTGGTAAGTATGAACCTGAGGTACCTGAGTGTTCCATCCTGGTCATTGATAAATGAGTCAGATGTTAATGGTTAAATTAAGAATAAAAGTTGCACCTTCTTATTGAGGTTTTTTTGTTTATGTTTTAGTTATTGAGGCTATTTAATTAAGAATATAAAATATTAGTTACCCATTATGCAGGCACATACGTAAGGCCTAGTTACAGTTACTTGGGTCTGTCACAGTCTCTACTGATCCCAAGGGATCAGCGTTATAGCATTATTCTTTAGCTGTAATTTGGCTTTTGGTCTTATGCTACTGGATTTCTTTATATTTTTCACTCTTACAACTAGGAGTAGTGTTGGCTTCTTATTCATCTTTATATATGAACAGAGTAGACAAATAAATTATAAAATTATAAACCTTTTTTAAGGCTTCTTTAATCTTGAGACAATTGGAGATATTTAAGTATGGACAATTTATTTGATTATATTATGGAATTACTATTTTTCTTTGGTATGGTAAAGGTTGTTGGTCTCTGTCTATCTGTTTATGTTTATGTTATGGATTGATTGGTGTCCCTCCCCAATATGTTGAAGCCCTAATTCTCAATGTAACCATATTTGGAGCTAGGGCTTAACTGAGGTCATAGAAGTAAGATCCTAATATTATTCCCACAATATTATTATTATCCTAATATAATATATTGAATCCTTATAAGAGTATGCTGTCTCTCTGCACGTGCACAGAGAAAAGGTTACATGGGGACACGGCAAGAAGGTGGTTGCAAACCAGGAAGAGAGATCTCACCAGACACTAGCTCTGCTGGAACAAAAGATGCTGTTCCACCCTCCAGAACTGTGAGAAAGTCAATGTCTGTTTAAAGACTGGAATTTTATTATGGTGGCCAAAGCAGGGGAAGACTAGAGACTGTGTTTTACGGTTTTGTTTTGTTTTGTTTTAAGTCTTGAACCTAGGTGAAGAGTGGGCAAACTTTTTCTTTATAGAGCCAGATAATAAATAATTTATTTTCAGGTCTATAGATCTCTGTCACAATTACTCAGCTATACCATTTTTAACATAAAAATTAGCCACAAGTATAAACAAATGGGCATGACTATGTTCTAATAACCTTTATTAACAGACACTGAAATTTGAATTTCATAACTTTCATATGTCAAAGAATTTTATTTTATTCCGATTGTTTTCAACATTGGAAAAATGTAAACGTCATTCTTAGCTGGTAGGCTATACAAAAACATGCACAGACCAGATCTGACATCTGGGCCATAATTTGTCATACCTAATTTAGGTGAGAAGTAAGCAGATACACACTGTGCTATATTTTAAACTTTACTGCAGAATTTTGAAAATTCCCACAATAAAAAGGTGGGGGAAAGTGATTAATCTTGAGAATAAAAGTAAAGCCAAAGAACATTGTCAAATTTGTTAATAATTTTGTTGGTTTTTACTGCTGAAACGAAAGGATAATGAAAAACTTTCTCAAGAAAATGCGTCTCTTGAAGAAACTTGGATTTCGTGGAGAGAGGGTAGTAGTTACATAGAGGACAAGTGGGGTGACCATACAAATGGAGATACTTTTGAGAAAAGAAAAGGGGCACCAATAATAACTGGGTCAGGACAACAGGTACAAATCGAGATGTGTGGTCACCTATGTGCTGGATTAAGAAGGTTTTGTTCATTCCCTGGGAGTGCTGTAACAAAGCACCACAAATGGAGTGGCTTAAAGCAACAGAAATTTATTCTCTAACTGCTCTGAGGGGCAGGAGCCTGCTGTCAGGGTGTCTGCTGAATCATACTCCCTCTGAAAACTCTAGAGAAGATTTCTCCCTTTCTTCTTCCAACCTCTGATAGTTGCTGGCTGTCCTTGGTGTTCTAGGCTTAGACACATCACTTCATGACCTTCTTTCCTGTGTGTTTCTGTGTCTAAATGCCCTTTCACTTCTCTTACAAAGACTCTAGTCATCAGATTAAGAACCTGCCCTAATGCATTGAGGCCTCATCTTAAGTAATTACATCCTTGCAAATGTAATTACTATTTCCAAATAAGGTCACGTTCTGAGGTTCTAAACAGACACTGTTCAACCCAGAACAAAGTTTATTTGGTTGGTTGGTTGGCTAGTTGCTGTAAAACTGGAAAGACTCTGGTATCTTAAGGAATGAGGGCAAGTACCTAGTATAATGAAGATAACGGTGTGTTTTTCATGCAAGTCTCTGGTTCTCTTGTTCATATTAAATGAAATCATTTAAGCTAAGTCAAGGGGGAAAAAAGTTATCAAAAGGCTGCAACAGAAAATTTCACAGCACACACGTGCTGGAAATGATCTGTGTCCCTTCACCCCCTTTATTTTTTTTGGCTGCTTCTTGCAGAAAGAGGGGGGATTAATGTGTGAATGTTGATGATAATGGGAAAGGGGTGGAGAGAGCGCAAGTTTCAATCAAGAACAGGCTGAGATTAGTTATAGAGAGTGGGTTTGGTAGGGAATGGGTTTACCTCACAGATAGGCTACTTACTCTTCATTCAACATGTAGCACATTTTATTGTGCTCTCAGTGTGTCAGGTCATTGTTTTCATGCTTTTCCACAGAAGATCATGTCAGTGTAGAGTTGCAAATATCCTTGGGGATCTTGCCTGAAGTAAGTTCTCCATGAAGATGCTGGTGTATAGCCCTCTCACCAAAAAAAAAAAAAAAAAAAAAAAAAAAAAAAAAATTGGAATCTTATATTCTATTCTGTAAAATATTTGTGTTTATTTTAATTTGCTCCCCTTCCCCAGACACTTCAATTAAGTTAAAGCTCACATAGGCTGTATCATACTAACTCTTGGAGTTTTAGTACTGCCTAGGGGGGAGGTTGTTACTTGAGGGTGTGAACACCAACAGTTAAGGCTGTTAAACATCATTATACCTTGGATATGTAAATGTCATAATTTGCAAAGCATGGCTATAAGGCTGGTCATTATTATTTAGATGGAAAAGGACAGTGACCGTGTTTGTTAATCCTAAGGGCTTTGCAGTCAATGTTTAAATGAATTTATATTTTTGTGCACATTTCCTTCTTGACACTTAAGGTTTTTGTTTTTGTTTTTGGGTTTGCTTTTTTGTATTTTGTACTTAAATTATATTTTTTATCTTTGGAGTAATTTAGAATTGTTTAAAAATGAAAGAAAATTGAGCTAAACTGAGTAATAGAGAAGGGAGGAGAAGAAGATGATAAGGCTCCCTTGCTTTTTCAGCCACCCTGGCTTTGTACTGGTTCTAACCACACGTCTTCCTACACAAACCCATGCTCCTGCTGTTTTTTTCTGAATAAACATCCTTTCCCTTCTTTTCTGAGCTAACTCTTAAAAACTCTATTTAACCATTTCTTCATCAGAGAAGACTCTTCTGCCACTCTGATTAGAAGCATTCTCAATGCTTCATATGCTTCTCTGAAGTCTATCACATTATAACTTTAGATTTATTTGTACATTCCTGATTAATGTATATATCCTACCCTAAACCAAAACCTTGGGGAGGATAGGGACTCTGAGTTTGCTGCAAGCATAGTGGATGACCCATAGCTGGTGCTCAATAACTCTGTGTTGAGTGGATATGTGAAGTGTGCCACACTCCACTGATATAATTAGGGAAGAGAATTCGTATAATCTAAGATCATCTAAAGTGGAGAAGGAATACAGCTGAGTTTTTTTCGGTCCTATGTTAGGGAAGGTGACGACATTTCTAATACCTGTGCATAACGCAGTGAGAAAAAACTGTCCTCAGTTTCCACCTTAATGACTTAAATCATACTCCTTCCCCAGGACAAGACCATGACTGCTGAATTGGGAGGTAAAGATACTGAGTTCATCATGTACCTAAACACATGAACTTAAAATTCTTGTAGAGATCAGGTTATTGCTGTGCTTGTGATAGATGTTTTTAATATATTATGATGGTGCGGGCCAAAGCTGACCGAGCTGCCTGGTGAGGTATAGTAGTCTGTGTTCCAAGGAGACATTTATGGGAAACTTGATTAATTTTAAAGGTGTTTTTCTTCTCACATGCGAAAAAGGAAATAATTAACCTTTATTGTTAATACCATTTAGTTTTAGAATGCCAAGAGGTGTGCTGTTGGGATTCATGTAGTATGTATAGTGGCTGAAGTTTCCGTTTTCAGAATTAAGATTTTAGCAGGAGCAGAATGAAATCCATTTTCACCCTCACTTTCACTTACCATAGCAGTGAACAGAGAGATCTATGTTTATTATTTTTTAAAGGGCAGCACTGCTGGCCTTAATTTCTTAGAAAACTTCCTCCAGACAACTGAGAACAAAGGCTAAAATTAATGCATTTTGGCACTTGATTATGTTCCATTATATTATTATGCACTGCCCTACATAAGGTGTATCTGTGCGGTAGTGGAACTCAAAAAATCATACATAATTTATGCTTCTTAAATTAACATTGCCCCTTCATAGTAGTCACCTTAGGAATATTCTGAAGATGCTGGTATTGAGTTTTTCCTTTTTAATTTGCTTTTCAATCCTAAGGCAAGTTCTTTTGGATATCCTCAGTGGTAATAGATCTTTGTCTTTTGAGGATGATTAGATTCTAGGAAATAGGAATAAAAGGCATTTAGAAGGTGTTCTATCTTTTGAATTAAGGCGCATGATCAAGACTTCTTGGTTACTTTCCTTTTTTTCAGAAAACGTGCTGAGAATCAGAGATTGGTCATGATGGAGTCAATCACTGAGCTCTTTATGTCGCATAGACTCTCAAATTTCAATTTTTTTTTTTAATGATGATGGCAGTTAATGTTTACCCTTGTGAAATTTGGCATTGCAGTTCTTTTTAAGTTGGGACTGTCCTCAGTTGTCACTTTGATAAACCAGCTTGGTCTTGGTATTTTTAACTCTAGAATTTTTTTGGTTTGTTTTATTTATTTCTGTGTAATAATCAAAAATCCTGTTTCATCACTGGCTATTCTTAAGCTTCCTATGAATGATGACAATAAATGTCATGTCTTTTACTCACTGAAAATTGATGAGTTAATTATTTCAAAATTTTCTGTATGTTCAACTTTCTTTCAGAAGAAAAGATTTTACTCCCTCAGTCATGATTTTGCTTTGCTATTCAATCAGATATCTGACCTTGCCCTGTGAGTATTTTACTTCCTCCTGATAGTTTGACTATCTTATGCATCATTATTATTGTTTGCCCCATTAAAACCTTGCTCTTGACTTTGCTTCAGTCATTCTCTTCACGTCAGTTAACTCATTTGTCAATACGATTAACTTTCCTGAAAATTTTTATGTTATACTCACTTTTATGCCGCTATGAAACATATGAAGGTCCTGTCCTAGTTTTTGTACATTATCATTGTGATTCCACACGTTCCTTTTTTTTTTTTTATTAATACATCTCTCCCACATCTTCCCTTCTCCATAGGAATTCAGCATACCTATGAATTTAATAGTCAGCATACTTAACATACATTCTTTCAAGCTAAGAAATGCTTATTTTGATTAATTTTGTTTTGTGCTCTGTCCTAGAAATCTTGTTCTCTAGGTTTCCCCCTTAATATTAGGTTGTTATATGCAATTTTAAATCTTTTGATTGCTATATTTTATTATAATATTTATATGACACATTTAATACCTCCATATTCTGTTGATGGAGAATTTTAGTGTCTCCAACTCTTAGCCTTTATAGACATTTGTGAAATGAGCATTCTCTTAATATACCCCCATATAAACCTCATGAGGATATTTCTGAAATATATACCAAGAAAGGGGGTTTCTGGATTTTAGGATATTCTTTTTAATTTAATCAAGTCTTTTTAGATTACTCTCAAAAAGTAGCTTAATTCATTTCATGCTAAGATTTTGTGTATAAAGTTTTCCATTTTCAACCCTCACCTTCATTACCTTTTTATATTATATAATTTAATAATTTCTGACAATCTGGTAGGTATATATTGTCTCGTTTTAGATTTGCATTACTCTGATTATTAGTTTATTAGTTATCAATAATTCCTTTTTCATGCATGATCATCCATATGTTTCACCTATTTCTCTAATGTTTTTCCTGGCTGATATGAAGGTGTATCTTACATATTGCATATATCTATGCCTTGTGATGTTTTGCGTCTGAAAATATCTAATCCAAGTCTGTCATCCACACTGAATTGCCTTTGTTCTATAATTAACAGTTTTTCTCTTTATAATTTGTGCATTTTAATACTTTAAGATACTCTGCTTTTTACTGAAGTCCCAAAGATACTTTGTTACATGGTTGTCTTATTAGTTTATAGCTTTATACATTTAGGTCTTATATTCTAACGGCTTTTTTTCAGTGATGTAACATACAGAGAATACAGTTCTATAAATTGAGTTACTATTTCATTAATCACTTACTATATTTTATATTTTACATTGTTTCATTTTTTTCTGTGTTGATCTACCCCACTGAGGTATTCAGGTCTTTGGCTTACAGTTATTCATAGTAGTCATTAATCTATTTCATGCTTAATCTGTTTAGTAGTTCATAATAGTAGTTACCCATGTTTCACTCTGTGATTCATTTATGTTTTTCCTCTCTTCTTTTTCATCAGTATTGCCAAAGGTTTGTCTGTCTTCTGTCTTTTCAAAGAGTTTTTGTTTTGTTAATCATCCCATGTGAGGAAGCTGTTGAACTTTAATGAAGTATAGTTTATATAAAATGAAATTCACCACTTTTAAGTGAACAAGTACATGAGTTTTGAGTTTGGACAAATATATACAATCCTAATAAAGAGGAGTACTATCCCCTAAAAGCTTTCTAATGATACTTCCCAATTATATTATTATAAAGAGGAAAAAATATATATGGATGGCAAATAACCACATAAAGGAATGTTGAGCATCTACAGTCATTAGAGAAATGCAAATTAAAACCACAATGAGATACTACTTCACTTCCACTAGAATGGCTAAAATGGCAAGGACTGACCATACCAAATATTGGCAGGATGTGAAAGAACTGGAACTCCGGTAGAGACTCAGAGTACTGCAACCACATTGGCACTAGATACAAAAGACTCCATGCTCTATTATTCTGTTTATATGAAATTCTAGGAAAAACAAATCTATAGGTACAAAAGCAGTTGAGTAGTTGTCAGGTGTTGGGGGAATAGTTTTTTAATCTTGAAAGCATGTATGTTTTGTCCATTGCTTTTTCTGCATCGTTTGAGATGATCATATTTTTACCCTTCATTTTGTTAATATGGTGTATCACATTGACAGCACCTGGAACTATTCTTGAAGCCCTCCAATATATCTAGTTTGATCAATTTTTGTATGGTCCTATAATGTACTATTAGATTGGGTTTGCTAATACTGTATTGAGGATTTTTGCATCTAGCCTCATCAGGGATATTAGCCTGTAATTTTCTTTTCTTGTAGTGTCCCCGTTTTTCACATCCAGATAATGCTGATGTGAAAATCCTAATAAATGAGTGTCAAAGTGTTTCCTCTTCTATTTTTTGGAAGACTTTAATAAAGATTGGCATTAATTCTTCTTTAAATGTTTTCTAGAATTTGCCATTCAAGCCATCTGCTACTGGACGTTGGAGAAATCTCTTTGGTCTGTCCATATTTTCTTTTTCTTCATAATTCATTCTTAGTAGGTTGTACGTTTTTGGGAATTTGCCCTTGTCTCACAGGTTATCTAATTTGTTCATACTAATCTCTTGTGATTCTTACTATTTTTGTGTTGTCAGTTGTAATTTTTTTCTCTTACATTTCTGATTTTGTTTATTTGAGTCTTCTTTCTTCCCTGCTGAGTTTAGCTAAGCCTTGCTAATTTTGTTTATCTTTTCAAAGAACCAACTTTTAGTTTCATTGATATTTATTATTGTATTTATAGTCTCTTCCATTTATTTCTATCTCTATCTGATCTCTGTTATTTCCTCCCTTCTACTAACTCTCGCATGCATTTGTTCTTTTTTTTCTAGATTTTAGAGGTGTAAAGTTAGGTGGTTTATTTGAGATTTCTTCTTCCTTAATTAAACATTTATCACAATAAATTTTCCTCCTTGAATTGATTTGGTATATTACATAAGTGTGGTATGTTGTGGTTCCCTTTTTGTTTGTCTCAAACAAACAAAAGATATCTTTTGATTTCTCATTTGATTTCTTCTTTGACCCGTTGGTTGTTCAGTAGCATGTTTAATCTCCGCATTTTTGCGAATTTTTTAGTTTTCTTTCTATAATTGATTTTCAATTTTATGTAGTTGTAGTGAGAAAGGATGCTTGATATGATGTCAGTCTTCTTAAATTTGTTAAGATGTCTTCTTTGGCCTAACATATAATCTATCCTGGAGAATGTGCACTCAAGGATGTATGTTATGCTGCTGTTGGGTGGAATACTCTGTCTTGTCTAACATGTGGTTTAAGTCCAACTTTTTGTTACTGATTTTTCTGTCTGAATCATCTATTTTTGAGATTGGAGTAATAAAGTTCTTCACTATTCTTACATTGTTGTCTCTTTGATTATTTTCTGGTTGTCTTGTAGTTCCTTTGTTTCTTTTTTCTCTCATGTGCTCTTCCTTTATGATTTGATAATCTTCTGTAATGGTATGCTTTAATTCTTATGTCTTTGTTTTTTATGTATCCACTATAGGTTGTTGCTTCGTGATTACAAAGAGACTTACATGAAACATCTTATAGTTATAACATTCTATTTTAAGCTGATAACAACTTCACTTGAAATGTATATTTACCCTTCTCCCTCCCACATTTTATGTTTTTGATATCAAAATTTAGATATTTTTCTACTGAATATTTATTAACAAGATACTATAGTTATAATCACATTTAATACTTTTGTCTTACAATCTTTATACTAGAATTGTAAATATACCACCACCATTATAATATTAAATATTCTGGATTTAAATATATGTATTTACTTTACCAGTTCATTTTATGCCTTTATATGTTACCCTGTTACTTTCCTTTCTGATTAAAGAACTACCTTTAACATTTCTTGTAAGGCTGTTTTAGTGGTGATGGTGATAAATGCTTTGAGTTCTTGATGTTTTGGAAAATTTTTCTCACTCTTTAATTTTGGGCAATTTTGCCAGGTAAAGTACTCTTGGATGGGAGGTTTTTTGTTTTTGTTTTTGTTTTTCCTTTTAGCACTACAAATATATCATCAGATTTCTTTCTGGCCTACAAAGTGTCTTTTGAAAAATCCACTGATAGTCTTATGGTGGTTCCCTTGTATGTAACAAGTTCCTTTTCTCCTCCTGATTTTAAGAATCTTTCCTTGTCTTTAACTTTTAACAATGTTGTTATAATGTGTGTTCATGTGGATCTCTTCAGATTCATCTTATTTAGAATTCTCTGGGCTTAGTGGAGCTTTTATTTCTTCCTCTAGTTCAAGTAGGTTTTCATCTATTATTTATTGGAATAATCTTTTTTTCCCCTTTCCCTCTTCTCTTCTGGGACCCCTTTTGCGTGCACGCACGTGTGTGTGTGTGTGTGTGTGTGTGTGTGTGTACACTTTATGATGTCCCATAAGTCCCTAAAGCCATTTTTATTTTTGTTCATTCTTTTTTCTTTTTGCTTCTCAGATTGGAGAAATTCCACGGTTCTGTCTTTTAATTCTCTGATTCTCTTTTCCCTTGATCTAGTTTGTTGTTGAACCCCTGTATTGAATTTTTCATTTAATTACTGTGTCTTCAACTTTCTGATTTATTTGGTACTTATTTATGTTTTCAGTTCCTTTGTCGAAATTCTCCTTTTTTAATGCATTGCTCTCCTGGCCATTATTCCGAATTCTCTACCTGATAAATCACTTATCTCCATTTCTTTAAGCCCAGTTTCTAGAGATTCGTCTTGTTCATTTGTTAGAAACATATTCCTGTTTCCTCATTTTCTTGACTCTCTGTGTTGGTTTCAGCAAAGCATTCGCCTCTCCCAGTTTTTACAGACTGTCTTATATTAGAGGTGAAACATCAATCAGCGTGGCCTGAGCTTCTGGTTCCCTCTCAAACTTTTGTGATTGTGAAAGCCACTGTCTTTATTTTTAATGTCTTTCAGTAGTTGAGGGTGTACTAAGACTCTCCACTGTCCCAAAGAGGAGCTGACAGTAGCACCTAGATGTCTGCTGAGTGGAAGCCAGGCCCTGGAACAGCAGATGGTAAAGTATGCAGTCAAACCTCTTTCAGAGAAAGACTGTGAGAGGAGCATTTTTGCTGGCTCCTTCTGTGCTGAGCCTTGGGGGAGGGGGAGGGATAACCAGAGCAAATGCTTGCACACCCATTAACAACTGATTTTTTGTTTTCTATAGTCTTGTGGCCCAGTGAATGCAAGCTGCATTGGCTTTCAGAGCTTGGCCATTTAGCGGTCTTTTCTCTTGGGTGTCAGCCTAAAATGTTGGGCCACTAGCTGTGTGGTTCAAGCCCTTTGCTTCTCAGGTTGAAACTGGGAATTGAGGTGCCTTCATTGCATGGTGCGCTGCGAGGGGCGGGGTTCACGGTGAGAGTATCTCTCAACCTTTCAATCTGTTTTTGATGTGAATATTTTCTCTGTCATTCTATTGGTAGGAGTCACTCAGCTATTTTCTGGATTTTCCTCAGAGGGAAGTTCTCTGTCTGTTAGACGTACCTTTGTGTGTCCACGGGAGGAGGGAAATTGAGAAGCCTCTCGTGTCACAACCTTGGTCTAGACCCCCGGACTCTTGCCCCTAGAGTGTTGGTTCTGCCATCCATAAATCTTTGTAGATGAAATATTTGTTCAAATCTTATGCCCTTACTTTATTGCATTGCATGTCTTATTAGAATGGGGTTGTGAGAGTTTTTATATATATTTTTTATCAGCTAAAAGGCAACTTCTCAGGGTGGTGTTTGCAGTGAACAGCCTTGAGAAATAGGTAACATCTCCTCTCAAACAACAAGCTTTCTCCCACTTGCTATAAAAGTGGTACATTCTCACCAAGTTCAGTGTTCCTCTCCTACAGTGTAACCCTCTGCATGTGCAGGCATCCATATAGGCCCACTGGTCTTTGCCAGCAGGGACTGAGGAGGCAAGTGAGAACCATTACCAATTCATGTGATGTTCCTGTTGCTTGCTCTCCCTTGAATAATAGTGTTGGGTTGGTTGGTTTGTTTTTTGTCTCCAACCTAGTAGTCTGTGTCTTCTGCCAGCATCCATGAAACAATAAGCTAACTCTTAGCTCACAAATAGGGTAAAAATCTTAAAGCCTTCACATGTTCTGACAGGACATAGTTCAGTTGCTTGTGGACATAGCAGGATCCTTTCAAGCCTTGCTTTTAAGCTTTATCGGGGCAGTTCCAGAGCATGTTTAAGTGAAGTCCACCTACTAAAGCAGTACCCTGCTAAGGACTTTACTCAGCGTCCTTTGTGTTCACTCTGGCTAGTGTCCACAAACTATTCCTGGTCCCGTGTGAGCTCCAGGGGACTTTTTCCCACCTGCACTTCCGGTGGTGCTTTGTCTGGCCTCAGCAGTTTCTTCACACACGCGCACTGAGAATTACCAACCAAAGGCTCCAGGAGAACCAATGCAGTCCTGTGGGATATCTTGTCCAGAGTCTGAAAACCCTGAAATCCTGAAACATTGAAAACCCAGTGTTTCTTTGTATTTCTCCTTATTTTCTGATTGTTTAGGATAGTAGAGTGAATTCAATATCTGTCATTCCATTATTGTAAGCAGATAACTCCGTTTCTTAATTTCTCCTGTAGAATGCTTAACGGACTGGTATTTTGTTCATTTGATGTGAAAAAATCTATTTAAAGCTCTGCATTTCACCCTACTGCTTTAGATGCATCTCACACAGCCTTGACATGTGGAACTTTCGCTGTCATTCAGCTCTTCAGTGTTTTGTAATTTGTCTTGTCACTGTCACGTCATTTAATTATAAATTCACTTAACTATTTAGTTGCCTGACATTTTTTAAGCTTCCTTTTTATTATTGATTTAAAGCTTTTTTGAATTGAATGTAGAGATCATGGTGCATAGATTAGTTTTCTTGGAATTTGTTGAGACAACCATTGTGGTATAATGCATAAAATATTTATATATTCTTAGAAAGAATGAGCATTTCATGTTTGTTGGGTAAAGTTTTATTATATATGTTTTTTATTGAACTTGTTCATGGTATAACTCACATTCACCGTATATTTGCTTATTTTTTTCTACTCAATACGTCCATTTCTAAGAGAGCTGTATTGAAATTTCCAGTGAAAAATTGTGCTTGTTTCTTTCAGTTACTGGTTATATATTACATGGGTATGTGTTTCTGAGCATTATATCTTACTAATATAATGTTATTTCACAAATGAATTACCTATTTTTTCTCCTTAAATTAGTTGCTCAGTATTTAAATTGTTTTTACTCTTTCATTTGGTTAGGATTTACCTTATGTATTTTTTTTCCATTTCCTCTATCAACCTTTCTTTGTGGACAATTTAATGACATATTTTTTTTTCCTTTTTGTAAATCAGAAGTGAGTCAGTCTTTTGATGACAGAGTTTGACAAGTGTATTTTTATTGTATTTATTATTGTATAGAGACTTTATTTCTGACATCTTATTTCATGTTTTTATTATGCTTTTTTACTCCTTCTATTATATTGACAACTCAGGCTTTATTCTTTTTGTTCGAAAGTTACAAATACTATTTTTATTCTGTTATCTGTAACTTAATAAGATCCATTAGATTTGTTTTCCCCTTCTAATGTGTAAAACTTGATCCCTCTGTCTTCCCTCCTCAACAACAATCTTACCAGTCTCTAACTCTTATACTATAACCTCCCCCTTTCTTTCATATTGGTATCATGGGAGTTTTTTGTTCTATGTTTTTTATTTTTATTCAGGCAACAGTAATTTTGCTAAGTTATTATTTACCATTGATTCCCTTTACTCTGCTTTGGCTGGAATTCTCATCAGAACACATCCTGCAAGAGATTTTTCAAGAGGCCCTGTCACTGTGTGATACACTCTGTAAGACTAGTCTACTTCTTCTGAGTTACACATCTGTGGTCACATCCAAAACCACTTTCTTTTTTTCTTGACTCATCCAGTCAGCAGCTCTTTTGGGGTTACCTAGGTATTACTCCCGGTGTGAAGATGGAAACAGAGCCAACAAAAGTTTCTGTTCTCTGGAGCTTACCCCCGGTGCAGAAGAGAACACCTGGGGCCTTCTCAGTAGGCCTCCGAAAAGGCCCGCACTCCCACAGAGCTCCGGAGTGGCCATGATGCTACCCTGTGGCTTGTGGGTGCTACTGAGCAGGAGGTGCTGCCTTCTTATCCCATCATGACAACTGGGCAAGTAACATTTTCACCATGGAACTCTGGCAGAGAAAAGGGGCCAACTAGAGTCCATGGCGTTTGACTCTGCTGTTTAGATGGTAACTTTCCTATCCATATTAGGACAGCTGCGTCCCGCTCCCCTGCCCCAGTTTCTTATTTGTTGTTTTTGTTGTTATAGCTGTTACTTTATTTGCTAAGTAAGGTTCTGAAAACCACCAAGACCCGGTATCCATAATAGCTCTGTGATTTGTCTGCAAAAGAAAGCCAGCGGCCATGGCAATTCTCTATCTTGTCCATAATTGGCATTCCTGGTAGAATTTATTATTATTCATTATTATTATTTACTATCATTATGGGATGTAGATGCTAATGGAAATGAATACCAAGAGAGTTTCCACAAATGATTATCAAACACATCCTTAGTTTAAAAGAGAAAAACTATGAAATTTAATGGCATATATGGTACATTAGTGTATAAATTATCAGAATCTTAGGAAATTTTTATCTGCTGAGCCAGGAGCGTTGGCCATGTGGGGAAAAGGGACTGAGGGGTGAGGCTGAGGTCCACTGAGTGGCCCTTCTTTATGTGGTTCCAGAAGGCTGGACCAGCTCCGACTTCTAGCTCATCACAGAAGTCAGGAGTGAGTGAGCGTCTTCCTTTCAGACACAGCCCTGAATTTCTGAAAAAGCACGGACAGGAAGCTCTCAGAAAGAACAGCTGCACGTGACTGACTGAGCCGTGCTAGCCTTCTGACAGCATCCTAGCAACATGCCTTGCACACACCTTTGATTCTAAACCTTTTCCTCCTCCTCCCTGTGCGGTCCTAATTTTAGGACACACCTCCCCACTGCCCTTCAGTCTTTTTTAATTTCCAGTTAAAGGACTTTAATATTGGATTTCATCTTAGTTTGCAGCTTAGTAATTTCCTTGATAGTCACAGTCTTCTCAGACACTGTTTCAGGGGAGAGTGCCAACGCTGCAGCAGGCTGTGGGAACAGGCCCCTGCCTAGGAGCACTCAGAAAAAGGAAAGTGATTTGGGGCACTGTTTTTACATTGAAAAATACTCTATGTCGAGGAAGGTTAAGGACTGTATAAAAACCCTTTCTTATAAATCCTCTTGTGCTTTTTCTTTCTTCCTAGTTTGTATTAAATCCAGTTATCACAAAGGTAGATAACAGGCTGAGGTAGGAGTGTCTTAAAACAGCAGCAAGACAGGTTGTATGCCTAACACACTGTGTATGTTTACTGAGCAAACAGCAACACAGTTGGCCTTAAAATAGTGTCAATAAATGACAGTATCAGGACAACGGTGATGTTCTAAAGACAGCTCGGTAAATAAAAAGAGTACGCACTAATTAAAAACAAAATTTTATTGTTATTTCAAGCTACATTATTCATGTTTCGCCAAGGCCAAAATTTTAACATATTCACTGTAGCAGGTACATGTAATAGAATGTAATGTCTTAAGCTCATGAACGGTCCTCGGGATACCAATTGCGATTAAAATAAAAAAGGTTGGGCACGTTCTTCCTCCCGTCGCCAAACTAATAAATTAAAGTGCACGCACGCACACACACACACAC
Organism: Pteronotus mesoamericanus; assembly: GCF_021234165.1. Classification (NCBI taxonomy): domain Eukaryota; kingdom Metazoa; phylum Chordata; class Mammalia; order Chiroptera; family Mormoopidae; genus Pteronotus; species Pteronotus mesoamericanus. The sequence goes on from NW_026555310.1 coordinate 12,492,269, forward strand.
ACACACACACACACACACACCCCACCCCCCACCCCCACCCCCACCAGGGTGTAGTAGTGAATGTTTTTCCTGTCAGAGAAGCCTAGTGAGTCACAATTTGCTGAGCTGAGAATCTGAGTTCTGCAGCTGTCAGACGTGTTCTGCGGGTTCCCAAGGTTGTTGATTCCCTCTGCTGTAACAGACGGAGTGCAGGAGAACAGAAAACTCCATCTAGCAGGAGGCAGGCATGTTAGTATTCCAAATGTATCCATGTAAAACCAGGAAGTGGTTATATCTGAAAACAGTTAAATTTACCAAAATATCACCTGGAGCACCTTGGCGGCCTGACAATGCTTATTTCCTTTAAAAAAAAAAAATGACTTGAGGTTTATGCAAGTTTGACTATACCACAAAGGTGGCTAGAGCATAAATATATAGTTTCTTTTCCGTAAGTGTACACTAAAATAACATTTGAATCCAAGAAATGATTGAATTATACAAATTCCGGTATATTTATTAAAATACAGCACTTACTAAAATTGACCTACGTGTATAATAATACATATCACTTTCTCGGGTTATTAGTGTGTATTACTTTATTCGAAAAGGAAATGTATTTTCATGTGACACAGTACGCAGGGAGGCAGGTCATGAGGTTCTGGTCCTTCTTCTTACAAGGGCTTTTGAGAAAGCCCTATGACTCTAGTGGACCTAAGGACTTTTTTCCAAAAGTGGGAAAGTGCAACACCCTGATTGCCCCCAGCAGACTAGTAGTCCAGAGCTCCTTCTCCCTCTGCACGCTTTTTACGGGGCTAAAACACCAGAACTCCTTTTATCTTGCCTTTCCATTCAGACACCTGTGGTTTATTTTTTATTGTAACCTGGGGACAATGGGAAAGGAGGGAGGAAAGAGCTAAACATTGATGGATTCCCTGTCTATCTAGGGAGATGTTCTCTATGTTATTTAACTCAAAGTAGAATTAAAGAAGAGAAATGAAAGAGAACTGGTATTCTTTGAATACCCACACCATGCAAATTATATGCATTTTCTCATTTAATTTTCAAAGAAATTTCACAAGTATGTTTCATTAAGACCATTTGAACAACTTAGATTCAGAAAGAGTAAAGAAATTGCCCAACACCACACAGTTGACAATGGGGGTTGACTTTAACATCAAGCCCCCTTGACTGTCTTCACTTTACAGCAGAAGCTGTTCACATTCACTTTCCCAGTGGTCATCTTTCTGTATCTGCAAATCTTCATTTCTACTCGGAGATTTGCATTTATTTATAAAGGCAATATTGGGTTTTGATTTTTTAAATAATTTTGGGTCTATTATATCATGCCTGTATGTGTACAATTGAATTGTACAATAAATTGAAGATTAACACATTCTTCTGCAATATTAATGGTAGGCAAAACAAAGAGCACTGAACCCAACAAACTGAATGGCGATTTTTTATTTTCTGCCACATTATTAGCAGATACAAGCTGTTCATATTTTGTTATTGGGTAAATTTGTCAGCCCTGTTGTAAATGTCATCCTTCTCACCCTGTGAAACTAATTGCAGAGAAGAAAAGCATATTTAAAATAGAATTTAGAAATAAGAAGGAAATGACTTAAAAAGGAGTGACATGATTGGGAAATATATATTTAGATCTCACAGCAGTATATGATAGAAAGATTTTAGAATAATCCTTTTTTCTTTGTTTGATAATTGATGAGCACAAAATACTAATTTCCTCCTTCTGTTACTAATCCTAGAGGTTTCCAAACATGGAACATACATGTATGTCACTTAATGCTTCCTTGTGAGCACTACTCATTTCTACCCCCATGAATTTACCCCCTTTTTAGTAGAATCACCTTTTTTAAACAAATTTTTTTCATGCTTATTTATTTACAAATCTTGATACAGCTCATCTCTGTTTTATCTGTATCCTTCAATTATAAAAACTGTCCAGGCCATATGACCTAGTATGTACTTGTTCTGAATTGCCCCATCCATCCTCCTCAGACATGTGGTCTGTTTCTCCGACCCTCTCAAGTAACAAACCCTTTTTGCTTTTTGCCTCTCCCCTGCAACCCAGGCTTCAAAGGGGTGGTTATGGTGTAAAAAGTATTGATCTGGATATTAGGATGAGGGCCAAGTCAAGTCAACACCTTCCTTGCTCCCATAAAACTCATCCTTGGTACCAGAGTCCTCCTATTTTTGCATCCCTAGATTTCTCCCCTTGACCTTCATCTCATTATCCTCAGCCACACCTGGTTCTTTTTTTTTTTTTTTCCTTCCTTCCCTCCCTCCTCCTTTCTCCTCTGCTATCTTCTCTGTTAACACAATCTGTTGCTTCAGCTTCAGCTTTCTCTTCCTCCTTGGTTTGGAGGGACAGAATGCAGCACGTAGAGTTTACCCTTTACCTATAATCCCCAAAACACGTAACTCTGTGGTTGTCTGTGGGGTTTTACTGTGAGAAACTTTGGGATGTCCAACAAGGGTAGAGATAATTAACAAGAAGAAAACATTCACACTTAAAGGTATTTTGCCCTGCTCACAATTAAAGGTGTCACCGGAGATGTTTCTTTTTGTATCCAAAGGTCCACTTTTGGAATCTCTATCACGTTCCTTCAACTTTTTCCTCACCGTTGTCTGAATAAATAAAGAAAGGAAGAGAAATTTAAGAAGCAGGGGACCTCAGTTTCCAATCCCTGCAATAGATGGTCCTTATTGTTCTTGTGATTGTAAATGTCACAGCACCCCTGCCCCCCTACTGGTTCCCATGTGTTCTTCCGCCATGGCCCCAGTACGCAGAAACTTTTGAGGGTGTGATTATAAAGGTGGAGTAATCAGGGAAATAGAATGGGTGTGTTGGGACGGCAGACTCTAGGCTCCACTCTCTTTCTAGTGCCCAGGAGAGAGCGCTTGGGATAAAACAGAGTTGAAATCTGTGCAGAAGGAATTGGATAGGCTACTTTTAGTTGGCATATAAATTACTCCCAGGACAAGCATCCAGTCTTCATATTTTCTAGACCTTCAGAGCTTTCTGTTTCACAGGCCAGAGAGTTTTCTAAAGAAGAATGATTAGTGAGATATGTCTGATTCTATTTCCAAGATAATGTATACAGGATAGATAGTCTTAGTGTGCAAAACTGGATCATTTAGCACACTTTCCCAATTCATTAAAATATCATCCTACATTATGGACAGGTTCTGTATTGTACTAATAGTATATATATCAGCTAAATTTTGGATTTTATAGGGTTTTGTGAGATCCCTGGGCCTCTACCTTTCACTTTTTTTAATGGGAATATTCATCCTCAGTGCCATACAGATAAGATTTTTCAAATCTTGTAAACTAGGGATCAGCTTGTAAACTTGGTGAACAAATTTTTGTGTCTCAATTGAGAAAATTAAATAAGGAAGTCAGTATAAACAATTTAAATTTGTTCACTGTGTTTATAGATAATACATATGTGCTCTTTCATCATTTTACATCTTGATAGATTTTCATGAATATGTAAATATTTAAAAAACTAAATGCATACCCCTACTTCTAAGAGCTAATAAAATAGAATGGCTTTCCTATTTAGAAGATTTACATATTATTTTAATTACCAAGAAAATTGTAAAGGATTACTAAAATGCAGTAACAACCAAGTCACCATTAACATGATAGCTTTTAAATATAGTAAAATTTATATTCATTCACCTTGACTTATTTGCTTAGGTTTGTTTTTAAATAGCTCAATATATACCTTGAAAGAAATCTGAGGGACAAAAGTTAAAGCAAATAACTTTTCTGTATATAAAAAGAATGAAGTAAATATATAGTTTTGCTTCCTAATGGACATTGCAAAACAAATTTTATCTGACCTACTCTGTCTTACTTCACAAGGTTTTGTCTACTTTCATACTTCAAGGAAAGTGAGGAAAAAACATTACTGCAATCATTTCTACTTTATCCACCTTTAATTTAAAATAATCACAGAAGACATATGAGTCCCCTGCATTTAAATAGCTCTGACTTTAATAAGAATTTTAGTAATTGTTTTAGTGTTTGCTTGGCCTGAATAATACAACCGAAATTCTCTGCCTTCCTCATCCTCTCGGTTGCCTAGCAACAGAACAGAGGGGCGATCCAGCAGAACAACAACAAAAACAACAAAACACACACACACATGGTTTAACTATCAGGGAATCTGATGAAAGAAAGCTGTTTCTTTCAGATTAGATGAAACCCTGGGAGAAGTCATCTAGCAATTTATATAGCTAATATGTGTGGGCATGAATGTGCATGTAAATTTAATCTCCATAGATAGTAGGAGTAGTGACAGTTACCTCTGATGATATTTAGCTGACAAGCTTACTTAGTTATTCAAATAGAGATTCAGTTAATTTGCCCATAGCCTCAGTTTCTCTCCTTAAGAAAAGAGAACTGGAGTTATTCAGGGATTGAGGACTAGGAGTATAAAAGCCAGTAAACTGTCCCTTATAAAATGGTCTCATTTGAAAACAAACAACAGTTTTTTTGCATACAAGAATTGGAGCTTATCTAATACAGGTGCCTTTTCGCACAAACAAGTTTGTAGCAATACAGTTGAAGTGTATTTAGAATTTAAGATGTTTTTAGATAAGAATCCTTTTAATCGGCTGTTTGATTTCACTTGAAAGGTAAATTATAAGTTTACTGTTTAAGCCAGATACAACTCAGTTTAACAGATTATTACTCAGCACAGTCAAAGAGATTTTTTTTAAAAATACAAAGGGTATCTCATCTGTGAGATACAGTGGAATGAATTACGCATGGAATTAGGGAAAATTTTTTCTGGGCATTTTTATGAGCTTAATGCCATATCAAAATCTGTTTTAATTTGTATCAGGACTTTTTTCTTTAGATTAAAAGGATATACATGATTGCTTTCTGAGCTTTCTCTAGCTCTGTGATTCTACAGTGTGTTTCAGAATATTTATGTTTATAGGTACTAGATGTCTTAAAGGATAGCATCCTATATTACAATCAGCAACTTTGGTAAGACTTAAACTGAGGAAAATGCACTCATACAAATTTACTGTGGTTTGATTCAAAATGCTTTATTTACTTAAAGGTAATATTCTTAGACACAATCTGTAAACAAGAGGTGGGGAGGATGCTACAAAAGGCATGAAGCAACTCGTCTAGAGACTTAATTAAAATCATGATGATACATTCAGCCTGGAGTTTAGTTTTATTTTCAGCTAGTCATCTGCAGCCATGCTTCCCACAGAGGGAGGTTGCCAGGCTCACAACACACTGTGCAACTTGGATGAACAGTATTACTGGCTGCTTATGAGCATATTACATCTGGGATCCGTGGACAGCAGCCAGGGCAGCAAGACAAAGATGCTGAATGCAGAGTATTTTCTAGGTAGGTTTCCAAGCTGCCTACATGCTCATTACTTTTCTTGAGTACAGTGTCCAGAATGTAGTAAGAAACAAACTACAGAGTGGGGCAAATGTAGATTTTACAGTTGCTTGTAAGGAAAATAATACAATAATAATAATATAAGAATAAACTCTGTGTTTCAGATACTCACAAATGTAAACCTACATTTACCCCACCTTGTATATTTCCAACTTAATTTTTTTTCCCAGTAAGACCAGCATGTTATTCTTTTTTCAGTTGTTCATGTGAATGTAAGTCCTATTCTCTGGGCATATGTGTGTTCTTCAAGTTAATTTATTGACGCATAACTGAAGCATAAACTATTGATAGCTCCAGCAACTGACGCAGCCATTTTGCTGCTGACATTTGGTTTGCCTACACGTCTGTGACAGGAATTTGGCATGCCGTCTGTGTGTCACATTTGTTCCAGAAGCAGCTACCCAACCAAAGGACAGTGTGGAAGATGCACTAGTTCAGGGGCATGGCAGATTTATTTCTTGTGATGCATTCAACAAGTATGCTTTAAAGGAATAAGACATACAAAGAACTCTGGATACAAAAGTAAATAGATGTTGCCCTGTTCCCCAGTAGCTTGTAGTCTAGTTTACTTGGGTACAGTAGAACAGGGCATGTAAAGAAATGCTGCTGGAGTCTGAAATAAGATCCATTCTTCTATCAGAAGAGGGCAGATGGTAGGTCATTGAATTTATCTGCAATATCTGTGATGGCCAGTCTAACAAACAAGAACACTCTCCATGGAATGTGGTGCGCAGCTGTTGGAAGAAGGAGTGTTGTAATGTGAAGTCTTGAAGTATCCTAAAGAAAGGTCGTGAGCAGAGTTAATATGCCAGGCCTAAGAATGCTGTCCTTAGAAAGGCCGGCTCATCAGGCTGGCCTTTGGCTGGTGTTTGGGAGCTTGAATGATAAACAGTTTCCTATACTGAGTGAAAACTTTCTCCTAATGGCTGGAGCAGCTTACTGTGTGCTGTGTCTAAACTGTTTTACAAAAAATGTGGTTTCTATTGAACATCTCTTTTCCTTCTTGGAGGCTGGAACTTTTGTACATGATCAACAGAGAGTGACTGTGTGGCTAGCTCCCCATGAAAGCCCTGGGTGCTGATTCTTGAATGAACTTCCCTGGTGAACCGTTTCACAGGTGTCACCCTCGCTGATGAAGAAATTATGTACTGTGTCACTCCACTGGTCGACTCCTAGAAGCTTACACCTAGTTTCCTGCATGCTTCATTCTAAGAGGCTTTTCTCTTGCTAATTTTAGTTGAATCCTTTTGCTGTAATATAACTATAACAACTTCTGGGTCCTCTGAGACCCAGTGAATCATTGCGACTGAAGCTAGCCTTGGGGACCCCCAACAAAGGCGGAATCTGAATTTCAAACTACTCTGTAGCAGCAGGAAATCAATGGATAGCAGTATCTTACATGTTTTTCTTAAGTCCAAATATGGTTGAACCTTAAGAGCATTCTGTTAGTAAAACAGACAAGTCAAAAACTGTATGATCTCACTTATATGTGGAATCTTAAAAAACAAAACAAAACCAAACTCCTAGAAACATAGAACAGATTGGTGTTCACCAGGGGTGAAGGATGGGAGTAATGGGTGAAGATAGTCAAGGGGTATGAGATACAAACTTCCAATTATAAGATAATTAAATTCTGGTGATACAATGTACAACATGGACACTATAATTAACAGTACTTTATTGTGTATCTGAAAGTCGCTAAGAGAATAGGACGGGGAGAGAGAGAGAGACACACGCACGCACGCACGCACACACGAAAGAAACCACTCGTCCACCTGATACATTTTGTAGCTTTGTCTTGAATATTTTTGTGCGTTTTAGAAAAATTCTTCTCAAAGTAGCTAATCCATCCAATACAGTGTTTTGATTAAAAGCCAACCACATAGATTAGTACCCACTTCTGAAGTCCTCCTTTTGTATTCCAATTAAGTCCAATGCCTAAATTAATAGGACAAATGCCATAGTCAGGTTCAGAATATTATTCAGATTTTCTGTAATTAATTGGGCTTATGCCTATCAGATCAGCTTACATTTTAGCTTTATTTTTTCATCTAGATTTGCTAATTGGACTCAAATTAAGTAATTACTGTATTTCTATGGCCTTTTAATAATGTCTTTTCCCCTTATTACTTGCCTCCTAAGCACAGTAATTTAACTTTCCATCGCCTTGAAGAAAGAAAATCAGCCTTTTTATGAACAAATGTTTCCTAGAACGTGGTTGACCTTTTATATGTAACTCAATAGGGAATAAGATGCAGATTAAGCCATTGAATTCTTAAGAGAATTTGTTTCCCAGTTGCTTCTTTCGAGTTTGAACATAAAACAGCTGTGCCATTCACCCCCTTTCATAGTGTGAAACTAACATAAGTATAGAATTATATAAAGCCCATTAAATCTTACTTCTTTTTGATAGCCTATAAGATAAGTAAAGATAGTTTATGTGGGATACATGAGTTACAAGGCTGTCCAAGGAAGTGGTAACCCCTGCCTCTGAAATGCTAAGAGGTAGGGGTTACCACTTTTAGACATAGTACCCTTTTTCTAGATCTCACTTTGGAAAGAAACACAATATTTCTTCTCATTTGTGATTGTAATTTAAGTACACCTGGCAGAGTTTAAAAACAACATGAGATCTTCCATGGTGTGTAGCGGGCATACACCACTGTTTAATTTATGGCAAGCACTATGAACAGAGCATTGAAATAAGACTGCACACTGATAGGGGGAAGAAGAGGACACATTTCACATTTAAAAATAGTTCTCTCTCCTTTGCATATGCACATTTTTCACTCTTCTTTTCTCTCCTCCCTTTTTCTCCCATCTTTTACTTTATGCACAAAGACAAAGAACGCGCTAAATACAGTAACACATCATTCACACATTTAATTTGTTCATGCTGAAAGAGAATAATCCAGAGAGATATAAATAGTGTGGGTGACTGTGGTTCCAATCTATGAATATATGCCCCAGATTGAGCAGTAAAATGGTAAATTGCAATCTGCTGTTTCCTCGTGAGTTCTCAATTCCATGTAATTCTCATAATGTGAGTATAAAGCTGATTTCAGTGTGATTCCTTAATTTAAAGATACATATGCTACATATAAAATACCCCTAAAGACAAGCCAGCTACTTTGCCTGGTGTTCAGTTGAAGAAATAGTAATACGTTTAGAGCCAGAGGAAAAAGCGTGGCAAGCATGGGGCTCTTGAGTGGCAGCAGAATGTGGTGTGTCAGTCTCCAAAAAGATACACAAATACTGTTTGCTGTGACTTAAGGGTAAATCAGAGGATTTTCCTGGGTAATTACGAGGTATGTAGAACCTCAGCATCTCCACTGCACCATCATCATCACCATCATCTATTTACCCTAATGACTTGGGCCTAACGGTTTGCAAGGCTTCTTATATTTTTAAGAGGTTTGTCTTTTCATTGGTTATTTTCTGTGTAGTAATTTGACAGTAGTTATCCATAGTCTGAAAAACATACATTTGACCCATCAAATCCAATTCTAAAACCTTATCCTAAGGGAATATTCTTGCAAACAGAACAGGTAGGTATACAAATATGTTCACTGCAGGAGCTTTTTTGTAAGAACAAAAATAGGATCAAAAACCTAAATCCCCAACAATCATAAACTGTTTAATCCTACTATCTCAGTATAATGTTGTACCGTGCAGTCATTAATAATAATGGTTGATGTCTAGCAAGTATTTACATTATGCCATGCACATAATACATGTATTAATGCAGAATAATTCTAGGATTTTATAGACCTGCATAAAAATGTCTAATATATTGCATTTATATGTATTTAGTTTATATATGCATTATGTCTTTTGTGATTAATATATTCAGTAAAAGAAAAACTCTAGAAGAATATAACAAAAATGTAAATAATGATATAGGTATAAAGTGATTTTTTTTTAAAGATTATATTTTATTTATTTATTTTAGAGAGAGGGGAAGGGAAGGAAGAAGAGAGAAAAACATCACTGTGTGGTTGCCTCTCACCTTCCCCGCACTGGGGACTTGGCCCACAACCCAGACATGTGCCCTAACTAGGAATTGAACCAGTGACCCTTTGGTTCACAGGCCAGCACTCAGTCACACTGAGCCACACTAGCCAGGGCAGTATAAAGCAATTTTTAAAAATATGTTGTATATTCGAATTTTTCAAAGTTGAAGATATTACTTCATTTTGGCCATTAGTTACATATTCGATAACTCTTTCCTGTAGGTAGAATAAATAGCCCCTGGCCACATTTGACTATTCTAATGAAAATTAATTGGACTTAAATTTTTAAAAAATTTACTTCCTCAGTAGCACTGGCCACATTTCTCTGTGCTCAAGAACTCCATGTGGCTGGTGGTTCCCATGCTGCACTGAGCAGATCTATTTCCACCATCACACACAAAGTTCTGTTGGAAAGCACTGCCTAACTCCTGAATTAAAGGCCGTGGTCCTTCACCAGTTCCCTGTGAAGACATTAAAGCATCTTCATCCTACTAGGTAGAGCAGTGGAATTGCTACATTGCTTCCTATATACTTGTGGTTGACCGTTTGGAATTGTGGTAACAGGGGCAGTGCGACTGTGAAACTGGGAGCTCCGTTTGGGCTCGTCTTCCAGGCAGGCCGTGGAGGCTGGCAGCAGCGCAGCCCTGTGCTTGCGAGCGCTGACCTCCGCGCTCTGTTCTGCTGTGCGCTCGTGATACAGATACCAGCTGTCACCATCTTCTTTTTTCAGTGGATGGAAAGATTGACTTTCAGAAAGATTGGCCAAAAGGCCTACTGTGTCTCTTAATCCAGAGGTCTCTTTGTTCACAGGGGTAATCATAAATAACTATCAATTAATTACTTGCTATCAGAAAAATTAGCTTTGAACTAAGGATTAGAACTTGTCTATTCTTCAGCGTTTTATTTTCTTTTACCACACCCCCATCATTGTGTTTAAAATTGGAAAAGTGAAAACAAACCATTCAGTTTCTCTTCCACCATCCAGCAAGTTGAAATTCCAGTAAATGAAAAAAAAAAAAGGACATGTTTATATAACTTGATTGTAACAATCATAAAAATGCTTCGCTCACTATTGTAAAATAATTTCTCAATAAAAGTATATATAGTTGTATAGACTTTTGATTATGTGAAAACTGCAGTAAATATGAAGTGCAAGGTATTTTACTAGGATACGCTGTAAAATATATGCAGCCTTCAGTTTCTAAGAAAACTAGGGGTATGTTTTAACCCCACTGAGCATTATGTTCTTCTAGAAATTATATTTCTTTCTTTGAAAAACAACTTCTGTGGTCTGGTTGCTCCTGAGGCACATCCACGGGTGGCAGACTCACTGCTTGTTACTTAACTGGCCGCGGTCCCTTCTCCTTGTTGCAGGACTTGGGTCATGGTCGGAGTCGTCCTTCCGTGCAGGCTTAGCAGGGTCTGCGCACCAGCTGCTTCTGCAGTGGTGATTACGGCAGTTGTTAGTCTTCTCTCATCTCCATTTCTTCTTCTTTTTGTCTTCCTTTTTCCTTTCTTTTCCTTTTTGCTTCTTTTTCTCTCTTCATCTTTCTTTGTTGCATTTCCCTGCTTTATTCCCTAATCTTTACATCTGTTTTCCTCTTAACTTTTTAAGTAAAATACACCCAAGGCCAGTATTTTCCCGTTAGCCTAGCTAGCCCTATGGATTGATCTCGAACTTAAGATTGTTACTGTCTGCTTTAGTTGTTTACCTTACTTTAAAAGGTGTAATGTAGCCAGAAAAGATCAGTTTAATTTTATTTTCCCCTTTAATTATCTTAGTGTGAGGATTTTCAATCTGTCTCAAATATAGTCTGGGTTTAACCATTCCAGTACCTAAGCTAAATTAATTCAGCAGGACAAATTATTTGTATAGACACTGCTGTTTCTGTAGCTCTTGAGCAGCTGACTGGGAACCGTAACTCCGTTTGCATCCTTAACTTTCCTTTGTCAGGTAAAGCAGCACGTTCATAGATTCTGGGCATCAGGACATGGGTGTCTTTGGGAGGCCATTCCTCTGACAGCCACAATGTGGGTATTTTTCAGTTTTATAAATATTGTGAAAAAATAATGCTCTGATCAACTTTCTTTTATATTTTAGTTCTATATTTTGTAAGGTAAAAAGATAACCAACTTTTTCCTGTACATTAAATAATATTCTACATATTTCTTTATTAAACATAACTCCAGATTGTCTGTGTTCCTAATTATTCCCTGGTTTAGGATTGTAAAAGTGATACAGGCATACAATAATATTGGGGACTGGGGTTATTTTAGAGTTTGTAGAATTTCTACTTACATGTAACAATTTTCTTGCTACTTCCGTAGAGACTTACGGTTACTGTGTATAAATATAAAAATTATTGGCCATAGACAAGTTAAAAGCAAACCTGATAAAGACATGAAGAATTATATTTATTTTTCTGTTGAAATTAATGTATGGGAGTTTTGTAAAATATTGACTCATAAGAACAACAGATGAGGTTTTAGACCTTAAAGTAACATGTTGTTCACCACTAAAGCATAAGCTCTGCTTGTACTCGCTTCTAGTGTTTGAGCACTTGAAATGCATTCACACTCTAATAATTGTAACACACAGGGTAACTGGCAGGAGTACAAAACTACATTGTATTAATGTATCTTAAAACTTATCATTTAATATAAAAAAGCACAATCTTCCAGTATTTTAAATGCTGAGAGAAATATAACATCCCAAGAGAATAAAGTAATAATTCAAATATATAAGGAAAAATTTAGCAACAAATACAACATTGATAATAAACTTGAGGATTCAAGTTGGTAATTTATAAATGATAAATAAATAAGCAATTAGACAGACATAATCTGCAGAAAAATGGAATAGACCTAATAAGCTTTAAAATGAGCTGTCATCTGGTTTGTCTTTAGCAAAAGTAAGAGCAGTCCCTAGTTTATGTTTGTAAATATTTTTAAAACCCCTGTGTCACAGCTGACATTTAGGTTCTATTCAATATGTGAGAGTTTTCATTTTATTTATTGAGTCTCCATTTGTATTTTTGAAAAGTAAACACTTTGAACTATTCCAAAGGAAAATAGCTGAATATCTGTGGTTATTTGAAATCTGAATATTTTAGTTGTTTTCATTCAAATACAAGCAGATCATAGCTGTATGAATCAGTATATAAAGTTAGGTCCCATAAATTATTAGTATTATATTACAAAATTTTGATTACTTTGCAAATAGAGGAAAATACTGTATTAAAAGGATCTGTACGGTAACTAATTTTTTTGCTTTGCTACTGCAAGCATCATTAAGTATGAACAAAGGATGATCACGAAAAGCAAGTTCAGTGCCCTCTTGAAATTTTGTTCTGTCTGACAAAGGGTGATTATTTAAAAACAGTAAGTTTTGCATGCTTTTACAATTGTACTAATTCTAAGCATCTTACCAAGTTGTGTATATGTTAAGTAAACAACCTACATGAAATCCATAAGATTTGCTCCCATGGATGAAACAAGGCACAGGCCTTGGGAACTGGAGGGAGCCCACCTAGATGGCACTGCCCCTTCTCCAGAAGGACATAGATCCTCTAGGGGTTTTTGCCAAGTCAACCCAATCAGTTTGTCATTTGATGTCTGCCAGCTCAGACGCATAGCGTTTCCAAGCATTCTGTCACAGGGCTGAGAGTCGGGTGGGGGTGGGGGCTGCAAAGCAGGAGGATATGAATTTTTGAAGGGTCCCGATGTGAAGAGTAGTAAGGTTGTTCGTCACTGATCTGTTCACGCCACTCCTCTCTGGCATCTGCCTTACTCAGTCAGTAAGGACAAGGAGAAACCAAAGAGGGGCCTCACGTAGTGACAAGAATAAGGACATGTTTCTTGGCTCCAGGTTCATGCTCTTTCATCTCTGTATCAGTGGTACTGTCACTTCTCTGCCTTCCTTGCCCAGAAGAAAGAACTTCTAGAAAAATTTTTTGAAATGACTTAGTTAAACTATAACAATGACCTTCACAACAGAATAATGATTACTTTCTCATGAACTGGAATAAATAGCCCAGTCCTAAGCTGTGGTCATTAAAATAGAAGCAGCTGGAAGAAGAAGGAAATCTACCCTCTGATGCTATTAAAAAAAAAATATTTTTTTTGGCTCAATATCTAATAATTCCTTGCCCTGCCATCACTGTGATAGACAGAGAGACTCCACTTCCCCTTTTTCTCATACATTTGTAAAGATGCCCTTTTTATTCATTCCCCTTCAAGTCTGCTCTTTAAGTTTATTTTAATTGATTCTAGAGCTCTCAGCAGAGGGGAGCAGGATTGGCCGCCTCTGGGATGGGCTGGTGCTCTAAACCCCTCTTCAGGGGCCGCGCACGCCTGTCTTTGAACAGGCTGGCTGCCCTTTCCTCTGCCCGCCCCTGCAGGTCTTCGAATGCTTTTATGACTTTTATATTTTATGAATTTCATGACTAAGGACAACTTATTTAGCAGCAAAAATGCGAAACTGGACAGAAGGCTTAGTTATAGAAAATGAAAATACTTTCTATGCAGGAAAAACTGCAAAGCAGTAAATGTTGCACAAGGGGTTTATGTTTTGCCCCGTGCAGAACGTGGATAAGCTGAGTAAGAATTTCCATAACAGTCTCTTTGGGATCCCGAGTATATATGAGAGAATGTAATGTAAAACCTTTATGTTGAGTTAATTACACCCTAAAATACTTAGCATTACTTCTTACCAACTTTGCATTTTCATATGATGTTTGTAATGATTGATAAAATACAGGTGAAGCACATCTGGACACTGCTTGGCGTATAGTAAGGTTCATTAGATGTTATTTCTTCTTTTCCTCGTTTATCTGGTGGTGAGCCCTGCCATCAGTTCCAACTCTAAAATTGAGTTTCTTAGACTCTGAAAATGCCCAGTAAATGTTAGCCATTATTCTTGTTTTCCTCTGTATTTTCTTATAAAGAAGCTTTAAGATTTTCATTGTAATGAGCAGGAATTCTACATGCATAAAGGAAAGTGGAGAATTAAGACAGGACATCAGTTCAAACACAAAAATATTTAACTCTATTTTCCTAATTCTTCTGGATTTTCAGAATTAGCTAGATGCTTTCAGCACTTCTTTGTAGTATCCGAGAATTGAAATGTTTTTCATGCACGAATCCCTCAATAAATATACGATGACTCATTGATAACTGCTTTTCTTCTTTGGGTCACACTTTATGTATATATAGAGGCACATTTTTTTCTGTCATTTGTGAAAAGTCCTGCAGTTCTGCTAATAATTGAACAAGCATGTCCTGTGGCCACATGCATGTACTTGAAATGAGTCACGTGCAGTTTTCAGGCTCTATTTGAATATCAAAGGCCATGGTGCTGTCAAGGGGCTAGCAGCCAGTGAGCAGCCTGTTTACTGGTTAATAATGCATTGGTGCCCCAGGCCTCTCTTTGCAGTCTTTTTTTTTTGCCCAGGGCTGTTACAGCTTCACTAGTTCCTCTGCTGTTAAAAAAAAAAAAATTATATATATATATCAGTCATCTTTTTCCTCTGATATTTGGAAAAGGAAAAATAAGATTTGTCCGTATTAATTCAAAAGTCCTTATTCATGTCATCCCTTCTTTACTCTAGAAAAAGTTCAAGGGCTTAATTAGGGAGGCAGTAAGGTACAATAAACTTTAAAATTTAGACAAAAAACTTGATGTCACCAACTAGGTCACAAAGCCTGTCTCTTTTCAAAGTGGCCTTGGAACCCCCTCAAAGCAGAATCCAGGGCGGGTGGGTGTGTAGGGGTGAGCAAGGAGGATGGACAGGCAGGAACCTTGCATTTGGTACAAGCCCCAGGTGATTCTCACTTACACTGAAGGTTCAGAAGCACGTTGTTCTAAACGTTTTAGCAGCCAGTACAGAAAGGGAGAGATGTTTTGTTACATGAATCACAATGTCCATAAGATAGAAACAGTCAGTTGCCCCAGAGAAGCCAAAGAATTCCTCCTTACCAGATTGAATTTCTCTCTGGGTGCTTTGGTGCTAATACAAGATCCATTAATATTAATCTATCTTTTCAGAGCAAGTTTATTGTAACAGCCTAAACTCATTGGTTTTGAGATCCGTAACAGCTAAGTCATGCTGTACAATTCCTTCATCCACAGTATAGCAGGAGAAAGAGAGGGAAAAAAGAATTATTTCTGTACTTACATGTTAGATGATGAAATAAAATATATTACTTTGGTTCCTTGTTCACAGTATTGTATTCTGCTTCCCCTACCTGCTCTTATTCTACAAACCCACACTTCTCATTAAGAGATGAAACCATCATTTGAAGAGTTGAAGGCTGAGCATACTAGGGAATTTCAAACGTGGTCAGTCTGTGTGTTGTTCTGTCTTTGGGAACTGAGTGGTGCTGTCAAGCTTTTATAATATCATGTCCCTCCAGTGTGCCCTCTTCCCCTCAATTCTTTGTCCTCATGAACACCAGTGGATGGAGCTCCTTTGCCATTTATCATGGATCCCCTGCATCAAAGGCACAACGTAGATATAGTTATATTCAGATCATTCTCATCTCCTATGAAACCAAAATCAGGAAATTCCTCCCTGGCTCTACCGTCCACCTCTGATACTACAGTTGTCCTAATTGGTGAACCAAATAGGTATTTGTCGTCCTGACTAAAACTTAGAGTCTCTGAAGTTCTTTTCAGTTCTCCCTGTGTATGATCCATGAGCTGGTTTTAAATGCTCTCCCAGGCTAAACCCATGATAACTAGGATCCTAAATTCCTGGCCTCTTTGTAGTTTCGCAACCCCAGAATATGAGTAGTAGTAATACTGCTAATTGGAACACTAATAATTTGAACTGTTAGGTGGCGTTAACCACTGCCTTTATGTTCAGCAGCGCCTTATTCTAACTTCTGTCCTTGCATTTGGCCCGGTGGGGTGTCGCTCATTGTGCAGCAGCCTCCCCCAGCGGAGTGTAAGCCCCAGCCCTCACAGACGGTCCCAGACATTACTTGTCTTTTTACCTCCCACTGTTTCTGAAACATTGTAAGCCCTGAATAAGTGTATATCAATTGCATTCAGCCATGATGTACTTATTTTCCATTAGAATATCTATTACTATTATGTCTAAATATTTGCTGAATTGAATAGATAAGCTAGGAATGTATCTCAGTCTTATTTGTAGTGTTTTGGCCACTAAAAGGTATATGACATGGATTATTTCATTTAGGAAAATACTGAAAATACTGAGGGCAAAGAAAAATATAAGTGTCTTTCTCTGAAGACAAATATATCCCTTACGATTATTGTCTTGTTTGTTGTACTTAAAATAAAAAATGGATTTAGTTCACAGATTTGGAGGCTTATGGTGCCTGAATACAACATATGACATGTTATAATCTACAAGATTTTAATATTTTAACCAATAACATCTGGCTATTAAAAAAAATTAAGAACAGTAAAGAAGAAAAGGCACCTAAATTCCACAACCCAGATAGAATGCACCTTAACATTTTGTTGTATTGTATTTGTTGTATTTTTTGTGGTTAATTTTGCGGTTAATACTTGAGGTTCTACCCTCTACATAGTTATTCCTTTGCTTTTTTCACTTTATTCTGTATGCTCTTGATCTCTTTTTTCAGTCTGCGATTCTACAGAGACTCAGAGTTATAAATAATGTGCATAAAACTACATATCTTTGCATACTCAGTTTTATGTGACTGTGTTCCAAAAATACTGCTTTTATATAGAATTAAAGATCTTGCAAACTTGCTTACAAACAAACCGTTGAGGCCATTGCAACTTAAAATAAAGCACTATTTTATTCCGTTATAATAGTGCTGAGAGCAGTGGTTTTCCTAAAGTAAATGCCACAATCTGCCCTTCTTCCTCGTGCTCTGGCTCTTAAACCTCTGGGGAGGAATTTTAACTAGACTAGCACCTTTTTTCATCTTGATTGCTTTAATGGGGCATTAGGCGGAATGACTTAGAACTAGAGGGACAATAAATGATGGAAAGACAGACTAGTTTGTATCACTGTTTGAGTGAAAAAGCTCACAAGTTCTATCCAGTCATTTTTTTAATGCCCTCTTCAGTGGTCCTGAGGGTACCTGGGAAGTCAGCGTGGCCCGTGGGGGAGCCTCGCCGAACCAGGGAAGCGTGAGCGTTGAAAGTGAACCATTCAAAACACAGCCCCCTACCCGTCCCTCTCACCCAACTCCAGGGACTTTTTTTTCCACTTTAAACCTGAATTGTTTGAATACATTTTTTAAAAAAATTAACTACTATAATTATTGAAGAGGTTAAAATTTAGCCATAGATTCACTAAAAATCACTGAATTATACCCTTTAAAAAGGTAAGTTTTATTGTATCCAAATTGTATCTTAATATAAATTTAAAATAAGGCAAAAAAAAAAAGAGATGGAATGCCATTCCATTCACTCATTTATTCATTCATTTAAATAAGCTTTACTAAGTGTATAAAAATATAGGCAGAAGCCTGCTTTGGTGTTGCAAAGATGAATCACATATGGACTGTTTTTTTGGGAATTTATAGTCTAGTAGAGGAAATACGATGTGTATCAAAGTAACTAATGTCAGAGGGAAAATGGTGTGTATTGTAAGAGAGGTACAGATAAGTTGCTGAGAAAAAGCAGAATGATTAATAAATTCCAGCAGCAAACATTGAAGAAGGAATTGAGAAGAAAAATACTTGAGTGCTCATTGATTTTTTTTTTCCCATGAATTAGTATAGAATTGATCAGGGAGGTTGGTGGATTTGGTGGTAGGGGGATGAGGGAGCAAGCACCCTGCTGATTGCCTACACTTTCTTAGTGAATATTAGGCAAATTTCTCCTTAGGCTGAAGAGATTGGGACAGCAGAAAGGAAGGAAACGCTATGAAATTACTTACCTTTGGAGAGTTGCAGAGTGTGCATCTTAGAAAATTTCAGGTGAGGTCAATTTGTGTGTTTTTGTTTAGAGCCTTTTAGGTACTAATGCAAATGCACAGTGGAAAAATAACTGGATATAAGCAAGCAGTGTTGGAGTCTATGAGATGAATCTAACAAAGGGGAAACAGGCCAAGGAATATGAGAATGGTGAAAGGAATTATAGTGGTTTGGAGAAGTAAATTTTTGGAGCAGTGTCTGCATCACGTGAAATCTTGTTACAAATGCAAATTCTGGGACCTAGAATCAGAGACTCAGGGTGGAGCTCAGCATTCCTCTCCTCCCCCCCGCTCCCTCCTCCACCCCTCCCCCTCCTCCTCTCTCCCCCCTTTTTTAAATCCTCACCCAAGAATGTTTGTTGATTTGAGAAAGAGAGAGAGAGAAAGAAACATCAGTGTGTTGCCTCTTGTACTCAAGCCAACTCATGATTGAACCTGCAACATAGGGATGTGCTATGACTGAGAATCAAACCTGCAACCTTTTGGTGTGTAGGAGAAACTCCAACCAGCTGAGCAACTCGACCAGGGCAGCATTCTGTGTTTTGACAGGCCCTCCAGACAATTTTGTAACACACCAATACCTGAGAACCACTGGTTTGTACTACTTAAGGCAGAAGTACAGCTATGGGAAAGGGGAAGAAATAGGTGATGATGGGTAACTAAAAAGAAGTATAGTATAAGTATGGCTTAACGTCTCCATGAGAGTGAAGAATTGTGTGAGTGGAGGAATTCAAGTAAGTGAGCTGAGAGGGTAGGCACTGCTGGTTAGAGACTAGGACGCTTGAAGGATTTTTAGAAGTGGAGCAGCTGAAAGACTTACATGTTGTCTGGATGGTGTTTGTTGATGCAGCTCTTATCAAGAGTCATGATACAGGCATAGGAGTGGAGAATAAAATTGTGAGGCAGGGACTGAACTCGCCACTGAATGAAGAGTGACTGGACAGGCCAACAGCTAAAGAAGGAGGGTTAGAGGATGGTCTAGTGTAGCTCATTTTCTTCCATCATCATCCTCTCCTCCTCCCTCAGTATGTAGGATGTATGAGAAGAACAGCCTGCGCTCTAGATCCAAGCTGCAAGACGGCGGTGCCCTCATGTCAGACTTAGTGCACTGGGCACAGTGAAAGAGTGTAGCAGGGGTGGATGAGGGGAAGATCGAGTCGAATTAATGAATCTACAGGGTAGTGTCGAAGTAGATGACCAGTTGGAAGTGGGTGACCTGAAAGTCTTGGACTCCCGCTTGTTACTGTTGGAAGCAGGGATGTGAGCCCCAGTGAGGCGTGGCAAAAGCCCTCTCGGCTGACATGATTAGGACTGGCACACTTTCAGCGTTTTATTTTTACTTGTATAATAATTCATCATATTCACTGCTCGAACTTAAAAAGTTGTTTTTCTTGAGTAAACCACACTCAGTATTGTCACCTACAAATTCCAGGTTTAGTTTCTCTCAGATAGAACAAGAATTGAAAGATACTTGAGAAGAAACCAAAGGGCAGACTCTTCCTAGACTTTTACATTTTATCCCTTTTATTTTTTGATTGTTACTCACATAATTTTTAAAAATTTACTTTTATTTGATCTTCTCAAAATGTACAGTTTTGTTTTTAATATAACTCTCTTTTAGCCCCTTGCTTTATTGATGTATGCATTATTTGATTAAGTTATATAATTACAATGACAGGCGTAAACAGGCTGGGGAACACACACACCTGATCTGATACACATACTGTTCAACAAGTGGGAAGTGGCTACATGAAGTCCCAAATGTCAAATATGCTGTGGGTCTGTGTTTTATAGAAAAAATTACTAGGTTAACCTGGCAAATTGGTGAGTTGGAGTTGTTATTTAGAGAACTTCTATCATCGTCCTTAGTGATTCATGGAGGAAGGTCAATGGTCCTATTAAGCTGGGTGAGACATGCAGTTGCTCCTGAAGTTTCCAAAGGTGTGAAGCCTCAGTTGCTCTCTGAGATGAAGGACAGGTCATGCTGGGAACCCTGAGGGTCTGAAGAAATCCCTGACGTTTTTCTCTGCTTTTTCCAAAAGATTTATAGAAGAATTTAACTTAAGAAAGTTGTCTTGTAATATATTAAATGTGATTGATAATTAGCTTTCTGAGGATTACTGTGATTTTTGGGTCATTGTTTGATTTGAGAGTAATATGATACAATTACTCCACAACACATATGATATACATGAAATCCTAATTTCTGACTTTTCTAACTTTTATTTTTGGCGTATGGCTTGCATCTGATACACAAAAAGGATTTCTCAATGTACAAAATACATAAAATAGATATGAAAATTTGAATCGTGTTTTAAGCCATTTTTAGACCTTTGTATTTGAGTGAAACATTTTTCTCTTAAAACTATTGAGATGGTTTCCACACTTATCCATGTTTTTGACCCTATATAAACACCACCCCAATAGGAAAATACAATGTTTTCAGGTAAAAGAACATCTTTTATTAGAATTACTTTTTAAATACGTAGTCAGTGTACTTCGGCTTATGATACAAATAAATGTATTTATAATATCAGGAATTAAAAGAGCCGAACAACATAACTTAGATAATGGGGGTCTTTCAGGGCTTGTCATCAGATATGCTGTGTGGCTGCCGGTCCTCTCACTTTATTTGGCCTTCACCCAAGTGTGGACACGACCCACAATATTATTAAGACGGGATTCGTAGATGAGTGTAGCATTTGGAAGCTGTCTATAACACAGCTAGGATATCGCCTTTATGCCACATAAATTAAAGGAGTTATGACTGAATTTCATCAATTAATTTGTCTTATTCAGAGTGGCTGTCAGTGTCAGGAGTAGTATATTCCACATCTCTTTTATTCTTAAAATTAAAGTCTTCATAGTTTCATGCCAGAATTTTATTATGAACTGAAAAGTTTTGTCAGACAGATAAAATTATCATTTACTATTTTGCTTTGGCTGCCAGCAGCTTTAGAGCTAGCTTGTAGTGATTATGCAACTAAAGTTTTCATATAATTAGCTTCATCTTTTAGCTCCCTTACTCTCTCTTACCAATCTTTAATTTTTGTTTTAGTGATTCTGTGTTTTTTATTATAAATATTCTTTATTCCCTTTTGAAAGTTGGTGGCAACAAACAATTATTGAGTGCCTAATTCTTGCTGTTAATTTAACTTTGTTACACTGGCAATAATGAAAAAGAGAGGCTCCAGCTTCAAGTAGCTGGGGAAAAAACCCACCTTTTCAGGAATTTGTAAGAAATGCATTGGAATGAAAAATATGTATTTTGCCAGGCATTTAAAGTACTCATGATTATTCTTTTATTACTAGTTAAAAGTCATCTCTAGGATGGCTTGCCATTACCCAAGCCTATGTTTCCTAGAGCTTTTTTGTTTTATTCAGATTTAAAATTCAGGCTGGAAGCTGGGTCTCACATAACCTCTGAGATAGCAATGCGCGTAGAGGCCGGCCTTTTCTGTTCTTAGAGGTCTACAGAGACTTAGGAAGCCGGGGCTGCTGTGAGAACACACTGCCCTCAGGCCTTCCAGCTTCACTCTGGGGAAGAAGCGATGGTATGCGTGAGATGAGCAAAGGTTGTGCAGGGAAATCTTTGAAGAAGATGATAATTTTGTCTGATAGGTATTATAAAATGATTATGAAAAGAGGCTTTGAGTTTAAAAAGAAAAGAAATCCTTCTTCTGTTGTTCATATTGTTCTTCTACAAAAAAGACTCTTTCATGTTTTGTGTAGCTTTGAATGAATACCCAGTCCCTTGAAAATTCAAACTACTACATAAAGGTATAGAAGCTTATACATATGGTGGTAGCCAATTTCATAAATGCTTGGCCGATAGCATCAATTATGAAAACATTGGAATTCACACATTTTAAAGTGTAAATTAAATACATCTTTTCCCTACTCCATTATCTAACATTTAAAAACAAAGTTTGTCAATTTTTATGACCTAGATATGTCATTCCCTGCCCATATGAAAGAATATAATTATTGCCTGAATTTTTGTAGAATTGATTGCCCTTTAAGTGAATGTCCTTGCCTTCATTCCTCACCTTCTAACTCTTCTAACTACTGGTCCTTTGCTTAATAGCACCTTCATGTGATAGGCAAGATAATTTCTCCATCCTAAAATATGCATGCCTTAACCTCCACAACCTGTGATACGTTATATTACATGGCAATGGGAAATTAAGGTTGCAGATTGCAGTAAATCTGCTGATCAATTTACCTTAAAATAAAGAGATCTTGCTGGCTACCTGGGTTAGTGCAGTGTGATCCCAAAGGTCCTTAAACATAGAAGGATGCAGAAGAGGACAACAGAGTGAAGTGACATGAGAGGAACTTAAGCCACCTTTGCCAGTTTTGACGATTGAGGAAGGGGGCCCCACAGGCAGGAGACTTCCTATACCCAGAAAAGGCAAGGAAACCTGTATCCCGGAAGAGAACACCCTGCTGACACCTTTGATTTTTGACTTCCAAAGAAACCCGTATCAGATTCTGACCAATAAAAAGAACTGTTAGGTAATAAATTTGTGTTAATTTAAGCCACTAAACTTGTGGTTAATTGGCTATGGCAGCAATAAAAAACTAACACATTTATCCATGCTGAAGAAGAGATGAAGATGAATCTCACGGCACCCCATCCAGGAAAAGACTTAGTGGGGGTGGGAGTTGCAGCTCTTGTTGACAGGGAGATTCAGCCCCTGCTTTTCACTGTTTCCCGTTAATACAGAAAATCTACAGGTGCCTGTTACCAGTGTAATGACCTTACAGTAAACGCTTCAAAACGGTCTATCTTTGCTTCAGTCTGCCCATGGGGGTATCATTAGGGTGATCTTTTGATAGGACAGACTTAATTGTGTTATTTCTCTTTAAATTCCATTTTGTGATTTCCATTGATTACAGATAAAAGCCTCAAACATGTGGCATGACAGTCAGTGCCCTTCTACAACTGAAGCCCCTGCTGCCGCCTTATGGCACACTCTTCCTCTGTCCTTGCGCCTTCTGTTCCTCCCAGGATCCATCCTCACGTTCTGTGAGGCTAGCATCGTAGTTTGCACTTTTCTCCTTCATACATGGCATTTCCTTCACCACCAGTGAGTGCCCTGCCAGATCATCATACCTGCTGGCAAACACCTGTGAATTCTTCCAAGACTCAACTCAAGCATTAATTCCCCGGAAAACCAAGGAACCTTTCATACCAAATAAAATTGTTTGGTCTGTCCTTTAGGCCACATTGTGAGTTGAACACCTTGCAATATTAAACTTTTTCTATTTTATTTTCTAATACTAAACTGCAGACTTCTTGAGGGCAACCGCAGGGTCTCATAACGTATCTGTGGGATCTTAGTATCTCACACAGCTTTCACAGAAGGTACTCAATAAATAAATGGTAAATGAATGAACGATCAGGTTATATAACCTGGCCAACACACCACAGAGATGCCATTAGAGTGCAGGTGTCTTGATCCCTAGGCCAGCCTGTAGTAATACTCTGCCTCTAAAACTTAAAAATTTTTGTCTTAAATAACTAGGGAACATTTTACATTTTAAATAAAATTCTGACACCAACTTTTTTGTTTAATATCACTTATCTTTCTATCCTTTAACACTTGCAATTTTGTGATTTTTTTTTGTTTTGAAAATGAAAAAAACATTAAAATAATCTCTCTGTTGTATTTATGGCTCTGTTTGGAAGAATTATTTGGTTCAGTGTCTCTATTCTGAGTGTCCTTGGTTCAGTGAGTCTCTGTTGCCTTAAGTATGTAGTTGCAGTGTATACTGACCCCTCATTGATGGACTTGGAGATAATCCTCGGTAGTTTTAGTGAAACTGCCAGCTTTCCCGTTTGTAGTCATGGGCTACAGTTCACCTTGGAAGCCTTCCGTCCTCTATCCGCTTGCTCGAGTGTCATTTCTTACTATATAAAATGCAAAATAAATTTATCTCAACACAGTCTACAGTGATCCTTTAAACGGTTTCCATGTTAATTTCATATTACTGTAACTAGTCATTGGTTTTTTTATTTTTTAGGTCAGCTGATTTTTTTTTATATGAATAACTTTTGTTGAGGAACCATCAGCAACGAGTGTTTTGTTCTTGCCTCGCAGGTACTACAGTGCAACCATTCTGCAGATGTCTGGTGTGGAAGACGATAGACTCGCAATATGGCTGGCTTCCGTTACGGCCTTCACCAATTTCATTTTCACTCTCATAGGCGTCTGGCTTGTGGAGAAAGTGGGCCGCAGAAAGCTTACGTTCGGTAGTTTAGCAGGTAGGTGCCTGGATGAGGATTCAATTATAGAATTTTCTTCAATTCTATAAAAATTCTATTGAAAAAAGAATTTTTTTCAATTATAGAATGATGACACGTTAACCTTCCAACATACGATACCAGTACCACTTTCTGATACTGTGTTTTTAGCCAAACAATAGAGTTCCTCTAGACAAGTTTTTTTTTTTAAAAGAGAACTTAGTGAATGTTATGTAACTAGAAACCTGAATGTGAGTAATAACCAGAACTGTCAGAATAATTTAAATTTATTGAAGGTACCATTTTGCAATTATTTTGGTTCTGCTCAAAGGTACAAAAGTAACAAGAGTAATTGCTTTTTGCTTTTCCTGGGTTGAAAAACTTGGTATCCATAAACTCACTTTTATGTTTTATTTTTGAGTTTGGAATAATATGGAAGTAAACTGGGGACATTTTACTTCAAAGCTCTCTCAACAGTGGAATATCAGAACCATATAATTTCTTCACAAAGCAAGAACAGACTCTCTTTGTGTTTGAACCAGGCAAAATTCTATGGTACATTCTGGTGTCTTAAGTCTGTTTTCTGTGATAGCTAAATAAGACAAAGCCTTTCTCACTTTCAAGTATCTTTTGTCTTTAAATTCTGCCCATTTCCTTTATTATTTCTCTGTACCGGGCTGTTTCACTTGACAAAATGAGACCCATCTTTACCATTGTCCTCACATGATTATATAATACAATTTTTTAACCTTTTCATATATACAAGCTTATTCCTACCTATCAATTAGCTATTTTCTAATAGTTCCTTTATAAGTTTATTTAGAATAATAATACATTTTTCCATTAAAATGTAGAGTTTCCAGGCTAGCATTAACTAAATTTTATTTTAACCAAATATACCTAAAGCAGTAATCTAATAGAATTTCTTGAGGTACCTGTTCCAGATTTGATGAGAAAATACACTCTGAGTTTCATGCTCAGTTATTAAGAACCCATACTCTGTCCTAACCCTCACTCCGGGGGAAGGAGTGGGATTCATCCATCCTCTGTTCTGGCCTGAGCAGTGGAAGCCCCTGAGCCTAGTAATGGAGGCTGAACTGTAGTATCAGCACTGAGGGGAAGGAGAGGGGACGGGTGAGGAAGAGACAAAGGAATCAGGACAGCCGTGGTACACAGGGAAGTGGGGGAGGGAAAGTGAGCAAGGTGAGGGTTTAAAAGCCACACATTTGCAAACCTGTTCAAGAAACCAGAAGTGTGTATAGCCTTGGGAAAACATCTAAAGGGAGATCTAATAGATATGTTATTCTAGCAGATGGTAGATGTTACGAGGACAAAGTGAGGGTTTAAAAACCACACATTTATAAACCTACCGAAGAAACCCGAAGTGTTCAGCCTAGGGAAAAAAAGTCTAAAGGGAGATCTAATAGACATCTTACTCTAGCAGATGGTAGATGCTATGAGGACATAGATTTTTACTTAATATAAGAAAAATATTCCTAATAATCAGTTATCCAACAATGAATTTGGTTGCTTCCTTAGGATAGTAAACTCTTAAAAAAAGGGGGGATAGATGACCATCAGGTAGTGATGTGCTAAAAATAAATCTGTACAGCTGGTTGGAAATTGGATTTGCCCACCACTGAGGTCCAGGTCAACTCTAAGAGATAACAGCCACTTTAAAAGTTTTTAAATGGATACCCTTCCTTTTTGACAGAGCTTTAATATATTGCTACCTGAAGAGGTCTGTATTTTGTAATGGATTTCAGTTTTCTTAAATTTGGGATTTGGCGCTTGCAGTCTGAGAAAACTGCTGATTTTGATTTCTGGAGAAAACACTTTTTTGTAGCAGCCTCTGTTCCTTCATTTGTTGTATTCCAGTGAGACACTTTCCAACAGTTCTGCAGGATTTTGAGGTGCTATAGAGCCAGACTGTTTGGGTTTGAGTTGTGTGGCTTTGAGCAAGTTTCCATTTTCTCATTTGTAAACAGGGATTAACTGTAGTCTCTACTTCGGTTAGGATTGTAATGAGGACTAAACACATCCGTACATGTATAGCATTTAAAACACCGTCCGACACAGAGAGGAAAGTGCCCAAAGCATTTCAGCTATGCCAGCGTTATTACTACTGCCCAAGAGTGATTCTTTGTTCTTTTCCCATAATGTAAAATCAGTTTGCATCAGCAGAATGCAGGAACTTGCCTGAACTCTTCCAGCTGATATCATGTTTCCCCACTCAGCACAGGCCCTCTGCCCCAAGGACTTCCAGAGCCCCGTGTGACTGTTAAGAGGAAGCATTAAGACAGTAATGGGGGGAAGACTGAGAGATTTCGGGACTGCTGCTTATGAACGTCTTGTCGTGTTTTTCTTTCCTGCCATGTTATCTTTCCAACCCAAACCACCCATACCCCAGCGCCATTCACTCATGTGACACAGTGATGCCTCCAGCCTGAAAAGGCTCTTCCACTAGGTAGGCCCCTGATTTCCTCGTGATGTGGACGATTAAAGTAATTATGTAGATATTACAGTGGTTTAGCAGGTAGAAGGCCTGGGTTTTTGTCACAGGTCTCCCCTTTATCTGTACATGTAGATATAAACAGTGCTGTTTATGCAGTTCTGGTCTTCAACTGACTAAATAGGTCTCACTTGAAGAACATAATGACCAATGGAAGTTTATAGCTTTAGAAGAAAATCAGTTGCCAGAGCCATTAGTGTACAGTTGTCCCTCAGTATCTGCAGGGGATTGGTTCCAGGACCCCCACGGACACCGACACCCACAGATGCTAAGTCCCCTATATTAAATGGTGTAGTATTTGCATTTAACCTACCTACATCTACCCGTATACTTTAAACCATCTCTAGATTACTTATAATACCTAATGCAATGTAAATACTACATAAACAGTTGTTACGGTATATTGTTTAGGGAATAATGACAAAAAAAAATCTGTACATATTCCGTTGTACCTAACTACACAGTACACATCAGCAATAATGTAACTTTTTTGTGAAATATTTTTAATCCTTGTTTGGTTGCATCCAGGAATGTGAAATGCATGGGTACAGGTGGCCAACTGTATTAGTATTTCTTCACCATGACCCACAAAGATGCCTATTCCACTCTGATTCCAGTTGACTCTGGATTAGTCATTTTTATTTCAATGCATTGTTTTATTAATGTGTTTATAGGTATATATTTGATATTCTAATAGAGCTAAGTATTAGAACACTGTTCTATTTCTTAAGTTAGAATTTAAATTTAAAGAAATTTAAATATGTTTAAATTTCTTACATTAGCATAGAATTTTTAAACCTTTGATTCACTTTTAGTCCTTATTTTGTGTTTGTATTATGACTTTTCATTCTTTTGGGTTAAAAAATAGTGGGAAAACATATCAAAATAATTTTTGAACAAGTATTCATTCTTTAAAAATGATTGCAAATAAACTATATATAGCAAGACCTGGATAAAGAACTTCTTTATACAACAAAATATAAATTATATAGTTCATGAATAATTTTAAATGTAGAGCATTCTGTGGTGTTCTGAGTTTCAAAGCTTGCTCAGAGAACTGGTCTTCCTTGTAAATATTACAAACTTAATGAGAACCTCTTGATTCTTTTAATAGAACATTTATATCTATGTAGCTTATTGCTTAAAAATAAGAAAGCCAGAAACTCTGTAATTTCCCCCCAGGTATTTTGGTAGTGGACTATTTCTGAAAACATCACTCCCAGGCTGTCCCCATCAGAATTCCCAGGGGTACTTGTTTTAAAATGTGGATTCTTGTGCCCTGCCCCAGACCTGCTAAATTGGAATCTCCGGAGATGGGGTTGTGCACCTTACACAGGCTCCATAGCCGATACTAATGCACACAGAGTGTGCTGTGTTCGAGTGGTGAGAGGGGAAATCATTTTTTTCAGTATTTACTAATAATCTAAGCCTTGTACCAGGTAGTTAATGTAACTTACTCTGTCAGATATTTTTGAGAATGCGATTTATCCAACACGCTCCACTTCCTGTGGAAAACATTGTTAGGTAGAGGGTAACAACATAGAGGGACCAGGAGGGCTAATGGATTGATGATCATAACTTGCTGTGCAGTGAGCTACAGTACAACGGTAAACATTTTTATTTAAACTTTAAAAGTTGCTGTCACAAAACCTATTTCATTATGTAGATCATTAAAAACTTGGTCATTCCTTTCCTTTATCAGAAGTTTCAAAACTTTTTTTTTCCATGCCCTCTGACTTGCTGCCCTTAAGTGACCTGACAGTTTATCAGTCTTACTCAGAATATAATTCTCTACATCTAAATCACACATCCTATCTAGAGAGTGTTTTTGATCAAACAGCAATTTTTTAATGATTTGTTTGAGGTAACATTTTATTTAAAATATCTACCAAGAAAGACAAAACTTAGAGTATGGCACTTTTTGTTTCTTCTCATTCTTATTTACCATCAGATGTTCTGGGACTCAGAAAATGAGCCTTTTAAGTGATATACTTTATCACTATTCCTAGACCTTAAAATCAAACAAATATTACACTTCCAAAAACCAGCAGGAAAGAGAAATGGAAACCTGTGTTACTCCATTTCTGGTAACTGAAAATCTTCAAAAAATACTAGTATTTAATATGAAATGCTATTTCAACTGCTTTTAAAATACTCATTTGTTACTTTTTAGTTTACTTATTTGGGTCTTACATGATCAAATGCCATTCAGACAGTTCTCTTGGTAGTAAAAGGAACACTGAAAACCTGCTGCCTTTCATAGTTCCTGACTTGAACTATTAGGCACTCGATAAGGTAGTTAACACTAACTAATTTTAAGAGTATCTGCAATGCAGGGTGGCTTTTTTGGGGGGGGGGGGGAGGTTGTTCTTTTTGTTTTGTTTTGTGTTTTTAGAAAATGTATCATGTCTCACAATGAGTGTACTATTGAGCTTTTCTGCTAACTTGTTCATACGAGCATTCTTGTAATCCAGTGCAGAGAGATCAAGGTATGTGTCAGAGCTATCTCTTGCCAAATTCAGTCTGCTTTGGAAGAATATTGTCAACTGTTCTTTAATGTAAAACTTTTTTTTTAGGTACCACCATAGCACTCATCATCCTTGCTTTGGGATTTCTGCTGTCAGCCCAGGTTTCCCCACGCATCACTTTTAAACCAATAGCTCCGTCTGGTCAGAACGCTACATGCACAAGATACAGGTAAGATTTTTGTTATGATTCCCTTCTTAAGTTAACTCTGAAAACTTTTTTGTTTGCTTTTAACTTTTATAACAGTCGAGAGATGAATTCCCATTGCTTGCATAGGGGGGAGGTAAGGAAATGGAAAAAGTGGTCAGGAGGGACCACCAGGAAAAGGAACAGTTCCTGCAAAGATCTGAGGGTGTAAGGGCTTCAGGAAAAGTAAGTTGTTAGTCACAGTTCTGGTGATTTTTTTTTTTTATTTTGGAAATTAAAAATAAGGATTGATACAGAATCTATGCAGGAATACTTTAATACTATTTTGGA
The DNA here is from genome assembly GCF_021234165.1 of Pteronotus mesoamericanus. Classification (NCBI taxonomy): domain Eukaryota; kingdom Metazoa; phylum Chordata; class Mammalia; order Chiroptera; family Mormoopidae; genus Pteronotus; species Pteronotus mesoamericanus. The sequence continues at coordinate 12,522,409 of NW_026555310.1, forward strand.
TCCTATGCAATTCAGTGATATCTACATTGCAGCTGAAATAAATAATTTTAATCGGTAATTAAATTTTGCCATGGTATACATATCCAATATAGTTGAGTATGAGCTGGATAGTCTAACAGTCTTCACTGAGTTCCACAGGTAAGCCCTCATTCGTTTAAGCAGAAAAGAAAGTTTCCTCTCATTACTAAGATTCTTCCTGAAGATTAGAAAGCAGAAAGAGAACAGTAAAAGAGAGCGAAATGCGCACTAATGGCCAGGTACAGGTGAAAGAGCTCATTAAGTCTGCTGGTGTACACACTATGTGATAAATGGGTGGAGAAATGGATAGATGGCCTGGTACCCTGAAGAATGCAAAATTGAATTAATTAAATACTGGGTGACTAGACAGATCAATTAATATATTAGGCAGCAGAGTTTCAAAGCTTTTTACTTCCTTTCAGTGGTTGAAAAGGCTAGCAACCCCTTTAAAACATATGGATAGAACAAGACTTCGCTTTAAAAATATATATGTATTTCTTTAGCCTCAACTAGATCGGCACAAGTCTCAAAGCAGTAGATAGATGATTGTATTAATTAATTTATTAGTAATGAGTAATTTATTAAATTTTAGTCATATACTTCTATATGAAATTACAGTGTTAACATTGATACACTAAATTCCCCTTGGAATCTCCCTGGAGCTTCTTACTGAGCATGTGCTCATGGTAGCTTCTCATTACAGCAATGAGGAAGATACTATATGCTATTATGCCTTCCCAGTCCTAAATTGCGATATCCAACTGCCTTTCGAAATGAACAGTTTTAGGTCCTTCTTTCTCTTACTAATAAGTTTTATTTATTCATTGGCTTACTAATTTTTATAATCTTTATCTTGTTCTAAAGAAGTCTTAATACAAGAAGCTCACCTTAGCATGGATTATTTCTAGATGCAGATATCATTCTTTGGACATCCCACCTCATCTGCTGGAAAGATAATAGAGTGTTGACAGAATTCTGCGTGTTTTACATTTGATTTTCTTGGTGGATATTTTAAGTAAAATGGTTTTTTAACACAGTTACCTCAAATTATTAAAAACCTGCTGTCATTTGATCAACATGAAATACTGCCTGGATCTGATGTCTGATTTAGAGGTAGTGATTTAATTTCAGAATAAGACTGACATACTGCCAGGTCAACTAAAGGTAGAATATCAGCTAGAGAGTATGAAAAAAGTTTTATGAACTTCTGATACAAGAAAAGGATGACTAAGTTTTTAATGATTTACATAATGAAATAGGTTTCCTAATATCAGTTTTTAAAGTTTAAATGAAAATATTTGTTGCCATAGTGTGGCTCATTGTACAGCAAGTTATGATCATCAATCCATGCACCCTCCCCATCCTTCTAGGTTAGTATCATCTACCGAACATTTCAAAGTACACTTGGAAGGGAGTGAGAAATGTTATAGTCTTATTTTATTCTTATCAAAAAAAATGAGAAGCTAGTTTTGAAAACAGAGCCAATTTTTAGGTGTCCTTTAGAAGTCAGTATAAAAACAATCATATATTGTGTGCCTTTTTTCAGTGTGACATATTAGTCTCTGTGGGAATTTCACCGTATGCATTATAGTCTGAGTGATTTTATAAAATGGGCCTGCAGTCCCCATACTGATTGTGGTGTTAAACCTCATCTGCACACTTTTCCCCTTTCTGTAGGATGAAAAAGTCATGTTTATAGTACCTTAAGATGCTATCAGTTTAAGTGCTGTGCCTTCCACTGATGAAGTGAGATTTCTTTGTTTTCCAAAAAGTATGTCTAGTTCTGGACCTGCATAGAGGGTGCAGAGTAGACACAGAAAGCAGTTGCCTGTAACTCAGCACATTTCTTTGTGCGCAAAACTGCTTCAAATGGGCAAGACAGTCTGACCCTTTTTATTAACTCTTTGAAAAAATGATTGGCAGTGTGGTAGTTAGCCATGTTCTCTTCCTTGAGGCACATTCAGTGGACAAGTTTCTCGTTTCTCTAAAGTAGTAATAAAACACCAAGCAAGACAGTTTCTTGGTACAGATTTTTCACAGGAAATGTATAGCATTTTTACATTCTGTTTGTTGGACTGTGGAAAGTACATGTGAATTTTAGTCTTACTCAGGAGCAATTAATTATAGTTACCGCTTGTGTGATATTAACAGGGCTTAAGTGTAAGGCCCATAAGGGGAAATTTGACCAGAGTGTCTTAGAACCATTCCAGAGACTGATTCATTTTAATTTCTTCCCCCTTGGAATAAGTTATTTCTCATGAAAACACTAACCCATGTGACTGAATGGCTGATCAAAACACTATTATTATACAAACTTTCTGTATTTATATCCACCTTATGCATCTTAACCTACCTAAATCCATGCACCTGTGTTGTAGTCCTTTCTAAATCATGCTCCCCTTGATTGAAAACAGATTCTGTACATATTCCCGTATTTTATTCTAAGATGACAGGGGTTAAAAGATAAATAAGACATTGTTTCCATCCTCAGAAAAATTTCTGTTTGTGGAAGAGAAAGATGTTTTACACCATTGTCTATAATTTATATTTTTACCCGAGGGCAAAGAATATTGTACTTTTTGATTCATGACACAGTAAAATAGATGAATCCATCTTTTTTTAGAAGGATTCTATCATTTTTTGAAAATTTATTTTAAACTGTGTAGAAGTGCTTAATATGTAGTGATAATATCTCAAAGCTCAGCATGTCTTAAGTATTTCATATTATTAGGGAGCTGATGATACAAATCTGTTCTTCATTCTCCTGCTTTTCACTTGGTACAGCTATAACTGGCTTTTTCTCCATGTACATATAATATTGCCTAATTAACCAGTTTTTGTGGAAATTTGTTTCTCCTTGGCAATTAGCATTGATGACTATGTCGATTCTATGGTAATTTCATCTTAGGACATATTTTTTTTAATGATATTGAACATTAGATCCAACTTGCATTCAGATTAATAAAGTCTCTGACCGCCACAGATACTACAAAATGTACTGTTCGTTTTCATAATTATCAATGTCATAAAGTCACTACAGTAGCCCAGTTGAGAGTCAGAATTTAATTTTTAAGCTCCTTATTATCCTTTCTTTTATTTTGACTTTTATATTATAAATTCATGCTGATTAGTCTTATCAAATAAAGAATAAAAGTTTCATTCGTTTATTCATAGAAAGAGCTTATTAGCATTTTCTAATTCATCCATTTCAAAGCAAAGGAAATATTTTTTAAACTTACTCGTATTTATATACATGTTTAACTTTGTGGAGCCTAAATATTTAGCTTTTCCTGATTTTTCATTTTTATCATTGTCTGATATGTGACTATATCAGTAGATATCTTCACAAAAGTTCAGTGTAAAGTAATAAACATTTGAAATTGAAGATAGTCACTCACCCCCAAGACAACAAATATGAGGATATGTATTATCCTCATTCATATATGCTATACAATTGTGTACAGTACTATGGATAAACAAAGACAAAGAAATGAAAGTATAAGTTTCTTAGCAATTAACATGTATAATGTTGACACATTTAATTCTTTGTTAAAGTTATTTTCTTCTTTCATCGTGTGTGTGTTGGCTTGCTATATATGATAAGAGTAAACTTTAGAAATCTAACCAGGCTAAATTAATATTCCTGCTCTTTGTACTTGGAATTCCAGCACATGTACCAAAGTGGTCTTACCTTGTTATGAGGACTGCCAAGAGTCAGTGCAACTGCAGGAGAATTTTAAGAGGAGTTAGCATAATGTACTTTTTTATATTAATATCTATTCTCTTCCTATCTATAGGCTACCTTATTTTACTTAATATGAAGATTGTTGAAAAGTATGTTGGTGCAATAGAGAAACTCAGTATTTTTAAAGAGCCATCCATCCAATTGTTTTAAAGTAATAACTCCTTTTTAGTTCCTGTAACTACCCCTTGCTAAATCCATTGGCTCTTGGGACTTTATGGAAGGTTTCCCAAAGCTGGGCAGCAAAGAACTGTTGGAGTTAGACGGGCCAAAGCAGGGAAAGACTGCTTTCCAGACAGATAGAATAGCGTGTGTGCAGAAACAGAGAAAGCTGAATATTTTCTAAAATCTACAAGCTTATAGTATTCTCTGGTTTCAGATACCTAGCTTCATAGAATTCATATTTTTCTTTCATTAAACTTCGTGCCTTATATGCCTAACTTTTCACAGGTGACCTGAGGAGCAGTCATTTTAAGCTCTGTCATGAAGGCACTGGCAGTAAGAAAAAAGGCTCGGCCCCGGAAAGGGGTGGGGGAAGCAGGCTGATGGCTCTTGAAAATGCCTATGATGTGCTGAGCAGAGCTGTATTGGTTCTTCAGCTCTGAGAGTCTAAAACTGTCTCCTGTCCCTTCCTATTGCTCCCTTTTCCAGGGGCCGGTGCGGGGGGCGGGGGGGTGTTACTTGCCAGTCAGTGCCAGCGTCCCCAGTGAGCATCCATCCCCGTGGCCTGACCCAATCGCTCTCCCTTCCCTGGCGTCCACTGGACAGGTGGACATGAGGCCAGCTTCACCAGGAGTCAGCTGAGTTTGTGGAGGAGAGCAGCCAAGCCCTGCCCCTAGGCGACCTGTGCTATGGTAGCAGGGAGAATAGGGACCCTCCCCGCCTCCCTCCTTCCATAGCTCTGCTCTAGGTGTCTGTCACAGGCTAGTTCCGAAGTTTAAAGAACAGGGTCTACCCAGTCATCTTTCCCATCCCTGTGGCAGAGGGGCGGGCACCCCTGGAAAAAAGAGCCAAAGTCAATGCCCTTGGATCCCAGCGAAGGCTCCTAGGCTAGTTCTCTGTCGGCAGACTTGAATGACAGGCAAATTTTGAGAAAACATATACTGCCTATAATTCTCTTTAGGAAACATGAGATGATCTCTGTACACAGATAGGAAATGATGAGAAATAAATCTAAAGAGCCAGGTGGGCATTTAAATTACAAGTAGTCGTGCATACCGGTAATGATGATTTTTGAAACTCCCTCATTTGAAAAATCAGGTGAAGCTATTAAAATTATCATCATCAGATTTGTATTTTAGCTAAATCATCCTGGCAGCAAAGATGGTAGATGAGCAAACCTCTAAGAATCTAAACCAAGACCTAAAGTGGAAAGATGGCTCACTGTCGGGTCTTGGTGACTGAAATGACCATTTTTATGGCTTGTCTTCCTAAATATAAATTTGTATCTTGAAAGCAGGCACTATGTGTCTTCACTTTCTCTCCTTTCCTCTTCTCAGCTCTTTTTCTTATATACCTAGCAACTAACATCATAACTTACATAACGTTTCCTGATTTAAGCAAGTACTAAGACCTAACGTGTGCATGATTGTTTAATTTTCTCTGTAACTTCAATAATGGCATAAGCCCATTTGGAAATTCAGTAGGAGATGTTTCGGTCAATCTTATGCCTACCTAAGCTAACTGAAGGTTCTCAAACAAGTCCCTTGCGGTACCCTGAACCACTCTTCAAGCCTCCTGATATTGCTTTATTTCTGTTTGATGAGATTCTTGCATTTGGCTTTCCACACGTGTCTATTTTGTTCTGACAAACTCAAGTTGAATTAAATTATAAGGAAGATGTGGAAAAACAAAAGAATCTAAAGATTTTAAACTGCAGAACTAAAGAAAGATTACACATACTAATAACAAAAAGAGAAGAAAAAATGTCCTCTGAGAGATATTTTTTTTTTAGTTCACCAGACTTTAAGTCTAACCAGGAGAAAATAAAAGTGTAATGACCATGCAATTCTGAAAATAACTGAGGATCTACAAGCCCTCTGAACATTGAAGTATTAAAAAAGAAAAACCACAAATCGAACATATCACCAGAAAAAGCTGAGACATTTACAAATAAATGAAACCCAAATAAACATGAATCTGTGAGACTCCAAGAAAGACAAACTTGGTAATTATCCTGTCAGAGAGAAATCAGAGCGACTGAAATAGTAGTAGTTTAGAAAGAAGTTTCACTGCTCATTTACCCTATAAAGAAGAGGCACAAAGGAACAATCACAGATGTACTGAGGTCAGATAGATGCAGTCAAGAGCACATCAAAAAACAGAATAACAAAACAAAATGACCTTGACAAGCTAGAGCACTCAGGGTCATTGTCGTTACTGAGCTCAAATGAGGCAGTGTCCAGCCACGGAGGCTTAGCCCTCTTGGGTATGTAACTTTAAAGGAATGAGACATTAACTCTTTGAAATTTTTCAGGTCACCTTCAAGTTACATGGTGTCCAAGTAACTTGAAAGAACCAGTGTGCTTGGTAAATGTCCTGTTCACCACTAGACACTGACAGAGGTGTTAGAGAGAATCTGCATTGCCAATATGAAATGATATGAACACGCTACTGGGGACTCTTTCCCACTTGACATTCATTCATTCAGTCTGCATTATTGAATACTGACCGTTTACCAGCTATTGTGTCAGCTGTTACGGAACAAAGCATGAGAAATAGCCCCTTATCAGGAATTGACAAAATCTTAGAATGGCTTTTATTTGCATTTTGAACTCACACTCGAGTCTTACATCTTTAGAGAAAGAGGGGAGACTTGAGGAGAAGCTTGTATTTCAGGTATATTTAGAAATGAGCAAAAATATGTTTTAAGCATTTGAAAAAAAAATATTCTTGCATCAGTTAGGAATTGTCTTTGGCTGTATACAACAGACAAACCCAGAATAATTGGCTTTAAAAAAAAAGTTTTCTTCCTTTCTTACATAAAATAAATTCAAAGGTAGGGCATTTGGAACAGATGGGATGGGCTTAGTATCATCAGGGGCCCAGGCTCCTAACTTTTTGCTGTATCTCTACTGCATCTATATTATTCTTCCCAAGTTCACAAGGTGTCTGAAACAGGCCAGAAGGAGAAGGTGGAGAAGGTGGAGAAGCTGAATCAGCTCCTGTTAATCCCATGCAGTGTTCCCCATTACAGTCCCATGGCCATGTGTAGTTGTAATGGTGACTGGGAAATACCTTCCTCTATTCAATGGTTGACAGAGGAAGGAGAGAACACAATGTTCCCAGTTTTAAAAAAAAAAATAGAATTCTCTTAACGAAGAAGGAAGCAAAAAACTGGATATAGGGATAGATTATTAGCAGGGTTTGACACAACAGTAGAGATAGGCAATCTGTTAACTTTATGGGACATGTATGAGTGGTTCTGCTTGACAGCAGAAAAGATGAATTCGTTGACCAAATACAGCTCTACCTACTTGCATGGTTTAGTTCTCTTAATAGTGATTAGAAGTCTAAGGTGACAAGGAATATGGCCCTCTTAAATAATTTACCTCCATCTTTGAAAAGGGGAAAGAATTTAAAATACTTTGTCCTATTTTGTTGCCTTGTAAACCATTCAATAGCTGCCCTTTGTCATGTTTGTTCAAAATGGATGATTTGACTGAGTTATTTGTTTATTCAAATGGAGTACTAGTCATGACAGCCACCATTTATTATATAGACACCATTGTGCCAACCACTGTTCTAAGAGCTTTATATGGATTCTCTCTCTTAATCCCTCCACAATACTGAGGTAGATTCTGTTATTTTCCCCATTTTACCAATGACATTGAGGCTTAAAGAAGTTATGTCAGTTTTAGAAAATGATGTGGCTTAGCAGACAGTAGGACTGAGCTTTACCTAAGAACCCAGCTCTTGACCACTCTTCGTTCTGAAATTTCCCAGTCAGGCTCTGGGGTGCTCCTACTGCCCAGAGGTTGCACGTACCCTTTAGTAAGTGAAAAATGCTTCTTTATGGCTAAATGCCAGTGGGTCTAAAAATACCTGTGTTGCTGTGTTTTCGGTCATGAGGTAAAATTCAGATTGCTTTTCAGAGAAATCTTTTCCTGTGAGTTGTAGTTTATTTGGGACTTAAGGAAGACTTATTAAAAATTTTTGCTCAGTTACTTTTATTTACCTATATTGACTCAGCTCAGAAATTTTTTTCTGCCATTTTAAGAATCATTATAGAACATTTTTGATACAAAAGCAAGTGCTTAACATAAAGTAAAATCATTCTACAATATTTTAAATGATTTACAACCTTGGGTTTCCTTAGAGCCAAATGATCTTAACCATGTAGCTTTGAAAATGACTATCTGATCCAAGTTAAATTGTAGTTTTTATTTTGCTTTGTTCATGTTGAGTAAGTGTTCTTTTTAAGGCCTTTTTTACACAGGTAGATGAATACAGAAAAAGTAATGTAAGACAAGAAGCAAATATAGATGATATGTACTTACAAAGAAATACCCTGTAAGCAAATTAGACTATCTGTGTAGGCTCAAATGAGGAAATGAAGACCGTGAAAGCCCCTCTCGTCTTAGCATCCTCCTCCACTTGTGGAGATGAATTATGCAAGTGAACCTGACTTTAAAGAATAATATTTGTATGCTGATACTAGTGTTTTCATGGCGCTCCCCAACCCCCACCGCCAGCCCCAGAGATATCACTGTACTGATTTCCTTTGGTTTCATCCACCTTGAATTCTTTTAAATTTCATGAAATCCTGCCAGTACGGTAGGTTCCAGTTGTAAGAGCACAAGATTACATTAAATAGAGTTGCGGGCATCAAAGGACATGATGATATCCAGGGAGATGACTTCCAGGCTGTCTCATTTCATCTTTATCATACAGAATAGCTTCCAAATCAAACATCTTTCTGGGGCTCCAGGGGCTGATTGTTTCCTCACTCTCCAAGCAAAACTTACTTTGTCCTTCACATTCAAACATTTCATTTCCTATGAAAATCGAAAAGCCCTCCAAGTAAGCGTGGAAGAACTGGTAAGCAAAGCTGTATATGCCAAAATGGATTTTTCCTTTTGATTTTGTTTTCTCTGTGTGAAGCATTTACAGTCTGATAGGCATAGGGCTAGAGGTTGTAAGATTTGATGAAAAATATAAAACAGACTTAGTCCTCAGATTCCTTTCTTCATGGATGAGGAGATACTTGGGTACTACTTAAAAATTGAACAATCAATTATCAAAGCAAACAAATGAACAAAAATGGGTCCCCAAAGAGGCAATTTTAAGATATGTTTACCTAGATAGATTAAAAACAAAGTACTATGAAGTTCTCATTTTAAAACAGCCTATTTTTTGTGTGTTGACGTAAAGAAAATATATCAAAGTCAGTATGACTGTGCATTAACAAAGAATTCAGTACTATATATTCAAATTTGAATTTGTGATTCTCCAAATAGAGAATGTTAATTCAGAATAAAAGTTGATTCCCATTCCCAAATTTATAAACTAGAAATCATATGTAAATTCTTCGAGGTGTGTTGGTTTATTTTTTTAATTTTAAAAGTCATGAATTTAAGTAAGTGCATGTTTAAAACCAGCACAGTCTTTTCATTTAGTTGTTCTGAGGAGTATTTTTAAAGCATATTTTGGTGGAGACAGTCTCTCCATATATATTTCAAGGAAAAAATAACTATTTAAGAAAATAAGTAAAATTGTCCTGCTTTATATTCTTACTTTCATTTTAACCTGTCAAATGAAGAAAGAATGTAATTTCCAAAGTCCATGAAAGACTCAGACCCAAAACTGAGTTTATACTCACTTGCCTCTCTCAGTGCCCTGAAAGTAGCATTGACAGCTGAGCTCATGACTCGGAATTCAAATGTGTTGACAAGAGTTTAGTCTTCATGGATACTGAATACAAACTGCTTCAGAAACAGATACCTTGCTTTCTTGATGATTTATATATATTTTATATGTTAAACAGATGGATGTTATCTCTTCCTGAAAAGGATACCCTGGATTGCTTTTAAACTTTTATTTTCTCATTCTGAAAAGTTTCAGAACAGAGAATATTTGTGGTTATCATTTCTATGTATGAAAATATATTTATGAGCTGCTCACTATTAAGAGTTTTACAGTTATGTTTTAAAAAATTTCAATGAACATTGATGTGGCACCAATATATTTAAATTCTCAGCTTCGTATTTAGAAAATCTTACACAAATTCATCAGGTCGTGTTCAAGAAAGCCTAAAGAGCAAATCATGAATAAGAAATAGCCACTTCTAGAAGTTGTTCCTTTTTTTAATGTCATTTGTTAAAGCCACAGTTGTGTTATGTGCTCCCTGTAAAAGGTCAATTAGCAGATTACTCAGGATATTTAAAGTTTTGTGTTACCTTCTAAATGTCAAGTGAAAGTTAGAAATGCTGTTACATTTGGGAGAATTTTGCCATAAAATCGTCCGTTTGATGAAAAAACAAATTTCTAGGTCACAGATAAGGGTTGACCACACCAGTTCCCAAACAGCGGCCCTCTCCCTGGGATGGCAAGCATTTGGACTTTTTAATACTTAACCTCTTTTTCACTGAGTGACTCCCAACAACTAGTATGGAGGGATGTTATTAGAGTAGTAGAAAAGACAGTTTCTCCTGATTTTTAATATGGGAAAGGCTTGAGCATGCACATAAACAATTGGGTAAGTTCTGGGAGAGGTTTGAGAGAATGAAGAAGAAAATAATCAATGGGACAAGGTGTCAGTCAGTCCTGGTGAAGCCCATAGGGGTTGAGATCAAAAGCCCTGGTAGAGGGATGATCTTTGAATACCTTTTCAGACCCTGCAGGAAAAGAGCTGAATATAGATGGCTTTATTCATGTCTGAGTTGAAAGCTGAGAAAATTCATGCATAGCCCCTTCAGTTTTCACTGTGAAGTAAGACAAAGCCATCTTCTAAGAGATCAGTTGGGGAATAAGGATTGGGGTTGGAGGAGAGTTGTGGGTTATATGACGTGTCTGTTGTGGGAGTGGGCGGTGTCACTGATGAGGGCCAGGTAAAGGTTTACTGGCAGCAGCAAGGATTCAGTGGCAGTTGAGTGCTGCTAATGCGTACTTGTATTGATACGCCTGGTGGTGTTGATTCCTCACCGGTACAGAGCATCCTGGAGGTAGAAAGATGATTGGAAAGACTCAAACATAAAAGTTTATAGGCTGACTGTATAGACAGACTTAAATACAAAGACTTTGAGGATCTGGTGAGAGTAATTAAAGGGAATGACTCTGAAAGTTTGACAGAGAAGGACACACAAGGGTGAAGTGAGTGGAGGATCAGGAAGAAAGGAATGCAGAAGGCTCTGCGGTAGGAGAGCAGTCGATCTGTAAGTGAGGAAGCCAGAGACCTTGAAGGAGAGGAGTTACGACTCCACATAGAGGGTCTGCGAAGGTGTTGTAGATCAGGGATTGGCAAACTTCCTATAAGGGGTCAGATAGTAAATATCTGTGGCTTTGTAGGCCATGTGGGTTATTTTAGAACTTCTCATCTCTGCCCTTGAAACATGAAGGCAGTCATAGACAGTAGGTAAATGAATGGGCATGGCCATGTTCCAGTAAAACTTTGTTTACAAAGAAAAATAGACCTGCTAATTGGTCTGGATTTGTCTCAGAGGCTGCAGTTTGCTAAACCCTGTTCTAGATAATGGCAATTTCCAGGATATAGAAAAGTAGAGGCGAAGACTGCTAGAAACCAAGGGGCTGAAACGCTTTAAGACCAATATAATTACTATAAACCATCGAGATCTAATAGAACTGGAGAACATCTCATGTCACCATCAACAGAAAACACATTTTTCTAAAGTGCACAGGGTACACTCCGGAAAGGTTATATATGCAAGGCCATAATACGAACCTCAATAAATTTGAAAAGGACTGAAATCATACCAAGTATGGTCTCTGTCACAGGGGAATGAAGTTAGGAAACACTAAAAGAAAAAAGGAATTGGGAAATTCACAAATATGTGAAAATTAAATAACATACGCCTTAATCCAAAGGCTCAAAAAGAAATCACAAGGGGAATTGGCAGTACTTTGAGAAGAATGAAAATGAGGACACAATATATAAAGTACAAATACGGGCTGCAGCTAAAGCACTGTTATCAGGGAAGCTTATAGCTATAAATTCTGTATTAAAAAGGAAGAAAGATACCAAATTGGAAACCTAATCTTCTACCTTAAGACAGTGGATGTATAAGAGGGGAAAAGGGCAGTAAACAGAAGGGTCTGAAATGGCCTAAAGAGATGGGATGCAATGAAAGCCCAGATAGAGCAGTTGGTCTTAGGATAAGAACAAGTTTCTCTTTGCATGTGGAGCGTAGAAAGTAGGATGGTTTATGTGTTGCTATAAGATTATAAAGTTCCCATCTTTACCACTTTCATCTCTTTTCTCTCTAAGGCTGGAGTTGAGGTTATTTGCAGAGAGCAGGAGAAAGGAAGCATTGGAGATTTGAAGAATAGTCCTTGTGTAGGGTGGTTGAAATAATCCTTGTCTGGAGTTGTCTAGAAAAAAACTATTAAGGATTGCAGGGTGTTGAACATTCTGAGTCTGGTAGTAGCGCATTAGAGAGGAACAGCTGTTGGGGGATTCTTTCAGCTGCATTTGGGCCCGTGGGTGAAGGCACAGAAAAGGCAGCTGTTTGCATTCATACATGGCTGGGATTTGGGCTAGATAGCGGTGATGGAAAAATAATGGTCAGCGACATCAGGATGGGCCATGATCAGCAAGTTTGGTAAGGACAGAACTAAAGAAAGGAAAAAGCTAGCAAATAGGGAGGCAGTAGGGGGACCAGTTAGCTGGAGGTCACGAGCAGGTCTAATATAAATCATACCCACGAGTGCAGGGAATCTGTTTTGTTCACAAATGTGTCCCAGTCCCTGAAATAGTGCCTGGCACATAGGACGTGTAAAGTATTTGTGTCTTTTGAATGAATGATCGTGGCAGAGCAGAGATTGTTCGCTAAACAAGCTGGAAGGATGGGAGATGTGGTCAGGGTTGGATGCTTGAATGAGTGATGGAGGAGGAAAAGCATTACCAATAACACTCCGTATGTCTGATGCATATCTATGGTAGATTCTCAGTAACTATTAGTTTTTATCACCTTTTATAGGAACTACTTACTTCTTTTAAAGAAGTAGTCATTTCTCTGAGAATGTGTGAGTTGACCTTTCCCAAATAGTACCATTTAAAGCCATTGAAACAGTCAAGGTTGTTGGAGGCCACTTCATATGGGCAAAATAAACAAACTACTTGTAAGAATTATTATCTTCCATTCCTAATTAGCCTAGTGTAGCTCTCATAGCCAGAAGCTCTGGGGACTACTAATGCTTTCTATTGCTTTGTTTATTTTGCTTATCACAGACTTGGGCAGTTGTATATTTACAATACTGTATCACCTCTCTAAAGTACACTGACCTTTCAAAAGCCTCTTTTTTGCTTTTAGTAGAGGGCTGAAGCCTCGTTTAAAAATAGGATGGGTGTTTACAAAGGAAAATTTTACAGAAGGAAGCTGAAATGATAATCATACAACTTTTAAACAATGCTGGTATTTTCCCATTTAGTAACATGAATCAAGGAAGTATTTTTATTTTGAGTCAGGATCCATATCTTTTCCAGATAACTTACAGTAGCTCTTACCCTGTTGGTCCCCGTACTCTGTCATGTAATTACTTGTACACAGTAGATATTTAGAAGTCTGTACTGACTGATCTTTACTGGTCAAATAAGCAGGCCTCTGAACTGCACTTCCCTCTTTCTCTTTGCCTGGTGAGTTTCTTCTATGCTCCAGTTCAAATACCACCTCTGAAATTAACCCCAGGTCTCACAGGCAAATGAGCATTCCCCTGTGCTTAGATTAGTTCGTATTTTCTCCTACTCTGCCATTATTTATTTGTACATCTGTCTCTCATCCTTGCCTTTTATCTACCCAGGAGCAAGGACTTTGTCTTATTTATTTGAGTATCTCCAGTGCCTTGCATGGCCTGCCATGGACGAGGTGCTCCAGAGTTGTCTGGCAAATGAATGTGACAGCAAGAAAACTCATTTTACAAATACATGGGCTTAGGCTGGGAAACCCTGCCCTCTAACGGATTTTCCTGTTTAGAAATTTTTGCAGTTAGCATACTGCAAGAGATTAGTTGATTAAAGCCCCATGATCCAGTCAGTAGATATAATTAACCTAGAGAAAAGTTAGCCTTTTTTCCTATACTAACTTCTTTTAAATTAAGCATTACTGCACATAACTGATATTTAATATATAATTGTTAAAAGTACAGGTCCACCAACACGTTAGCAGTGGCCCTGACCAGTGTGGCTCAGGTGGCTGAGCATCACCCCACGTAGCGGAAGGCCGCCCCCGGTTCAGTTCCCAGTCAGGGCGCATGCCTGCGCTGTGGCCTGGTCTCCAGTTGGGATGCACAGGAGAGGCAGCCGATCAGCGTTTCTCTCCTTCTTGTCCTCTCACCCTTCCTGTCTCTCTAAAAATAAATAAATCAATCCTGTTGTAGTTCTTTTAAAGATGTTAACAGTGGCTATTATTTGGATGGTAGTATTTTTGTTTTTTAATTTTCCTTTAGATATGATTTGTTTCGCTCTTTGAATTTTTCTGCTTCCGAATATATATGTAGGAGAATTATATTTTCCATTTTTAAAAGATGTGGTACATGATAAAAAACAAGAGAAAGAAATGTTTTGGTATAATTTGGAACCAGTTAACTGGGCCAAGATGGGCCAGTCCTTGCTTGGGTAACAAATCTCAGTGGTTTAGAAAAGCATAGTTTGTTTGCTGCAGGTTGAATAGGGTTCTCCATCCAGTGACTGCAACCCAAGCCTCTTCTATCTCAAAGTGGGTTCCAGAGGTGCTGCAGCAGGAGAGGGGGAGACAGGAGAGGCCTGCCAGCCCTCACATGCCTTATCACATGTCACTGTGCCTTGGGCAAAACCAGCCTCATGGACCCACGCTTGCTGCAGAGTGGAAAATGCAGGGGAGCACCAATTGTCGCTGCTAACACAACTGTAACTCTTCCCATTTTACAGTTACTGCAATGAATGTATGTTGGATCCAGACTGCGGTTTCTGCTACAAGGTGAACAAGTCAACCATCATCGACTCCTCCTGTGTTCCCGTTAATAAGGCATCGACAAATGAGGCAGCCTGGGGCAGGTATGTCACTCATTACGTACTGTAAGAATATATAGTAGAATTTCAGAAGGAGACCTATTTTTAAACTTACAGAGTGGCTACAAAAATGTCGACAACTGCGTTTCTTTTGAACTGGTCTTCTTTTTAAACGACCTT
Source organism: Pteronotus mesoamericanus (assembly GCF_021234165.1). NCBI lineage: Eukaryota > Metazoa > Chordata > Mammalia > Chiroptera > Mormoopidae > Pteronotus > Pteronotus mesoamericanus. The sequence goes on from NW_026555310.1 coordinate 12,537,510, forward strand.
TTAAACTTTGCAGCATATACTGACGAGAGTGGATATAAAGCATTGCAACAGTATGTTTCACAGATTTAGAGAAGAAAGCACTCAAATGTAGACTCCTGGGCATCCAGATTCCAGGTCTGCCTCTGCCCTAAGCTGTAGGAGTTTGAATCTTGAGGCAGGGGTTCCTGTTTTTTGGCAAGGCAAGTTTTTCCCCATTGCATATTGTTTTATTACACTGGTAATTTTCAGACTTCCAAACTTAACTGAAAGAAAATTGTCAAGTCAAAATAAATTAATGTCACTTTAAATTCTTTCATGGAACTATTATTTTCTTAGAGTGCTTTCCTGGCGTTTAATGAAATTTAGCAAAATAAGAATAAAAGTTGGTAATCCTGGCATATAACCAGTCTGAGAAGCTAGAAACCTTTCTCTTTTGGACAGATCACATTGGTTTGTAGTAGGCAAATAAATGAAGTACTTGTATAAAACAAATATTCCCCACATTTATGAACTAATGTGTTTATGTGGTCACAGGAAATATGTAAATATTATTCGACATGGCTTTAACCTCTTTTGTGTTTTAAATTCCCATAAAGAGAATAATATGTTCTCATCTGTCTGCTGCATAGTACTGATGAAAGTAATGAAATCTGTAATAAAGTACTTATACCTCTTAGGAGCTATAAAGTACAATGTGCCATTATTAATCATTATACTCTTATCATTAATCATTTTACTAGGAAATTACTCCAAAGAAGTGGAAGTAAATTATATGGTAGTTGAGTGAAAATCCAGACCACATTTTAAATATGCTAATTACAAAAAAAAAATCTGTAAAAAAAATTCAATTACTATTTAAAATTAAAGCTTTAAAAGAGCTTCTTTTAGAAACACCCAGTGTGTAATTTTCATTAGCCAAGCTTCATTAGGGAGTTAATTGACTAAATATTTCTGGAAGTGATAGTTTATAATTTTAACCCTTATGATTCCTTTTTCAATACCAAAAAAAAATAAAAAAGAAAAGAAAAGAAAACCCTGAAAGGTAGTAGTCTAGAATTATGGACATACTATGAAATCTGTGTCTGTAGTATCCTGTATTTCACAGAATTAACTTCTAAACTTACTATAAATGTTTACCAATGGAAAGAGAACACTAAAGTTAGACATTTCTCTTACTCTCAAAAGGTCTAGAGGCTTTAAATAGGAGCTCTGTTATTAATTACTTTTTGCAAATAACAAAGAATTGAATATATAACTCTTTAATAAAAATGTATATTCTTTTATTACAGCATATTCTTACATTTTATTTATATTTTTGTACTATTATTCCTTGATTGAACACACTACTAGAGAAGAGCAAGGCACACATAACAATTGGAAGAATACAAAGAACTAAATACAATATATAAAGACATCTTATGTTTGTAGAATATTCTTGGGAAAAGAAGTTTTCTTATTCTTTTCTGTGCTGAGCAACATTGGTTGCCTCAATCTGTGCTTAGGAAAAAAAGCAAAAAAGGCAGGATGTGTTCACCATGAAAACTTTCTATAATAGAATATTGCAGTTAAATAACATTCACTGTATTTTTGTTTATTAGTTGGCTGATAGGTTTTATACAAGTACCTAGACTCGTATTCTCAGGGCAAAATCTACCATTACCTTGGATTTACATCTGAAATATGCAGGTCATAGATATTTCGGGGCAACATCTGTGCCCCGAATTCGTAGCCACAGATCCTGACCTCTACCTGTAGCTGTTTCCTGAAAAGACACCAGATGGAATAGTAATACCATTCATGATGGAGATAGTATGATGATTTTGATAAACTGTGAATTGTCTCAACATAACAAAAACCACTTGCCCATGTAATCAATTATGTCTTTGTTTTTACATTTCAGTAAAATTTAAAAAAATAATTTAGCTCTCCAAAGAAAGTATGTAAATGGTCAACTAGTAACTTGAAAACTGCTCCATATTACTAATCATTAGGGAAATGCAAATTAAAACCACATTGAGATACCATCTCATATCCAACAGGATGGCAGCTCTCAAAATATAAAATAAAAACTGTGGAGGGTATAGACAAATTAGAAAGTCTGTGCACTGTCGGTGGGAATGTAAATGGTGCGGCCACTATAGAAAACAGGATGTCGGTTTCCCAGAATTTTAAAATAGAATTACGTATCATCTGACAATTCCATTTCTGGGCATATATCCAAAAGATTTGAAAACAAGGTTTTTTAGAAACATTTGAGTACCCATGTTCACAGCAACACTATTCCTAACAACCAAAAGATAGGAGCAACCCAGGTGTTATGTTATGGGTGAATGGACAAAAAAAATAGGATCTATACATACATTGATATAGTAATCAGACTTAAGCAAATTCTGGCACATACTACATCATGGATGAACCTTGAAGATACAATGATAAATAAAATGAGCCTGTCACAAAAATAACAAATATCCTATGACTCCACTAATGTGGAGTCGAGTAGTCTAATTTATAGAGACAGAAGAATAGTGCTGGTGGAAGCAGGGGAGTAGGGACTACAGTAGCTGTTTAATTGGCATGAAGTGTGTTTTGCAGAATGAAAGGAGTTTCGGAGATTGCTTGCACAACATTGGGAATCTACTTTACACTATTGAACTGTACAATTAAAAATGTTAAATGGTTTAAGATGGTAAGTTTTTTGTTATAGGTATTTCACCACAACTAAAAATAAAACAGGGAAACTCATTTAAAAATCATTTAGCATTCTTCTTTAGCATCACTTACTATGGTAAGTGACGGAAGGTCTTCTCCTCCCGCCCATCACCCTCTGTACTTCCCACATGCATCCCCCACACATGCAAATACTAGTTTTGAAATTTAAAAAAAAAAACCATCAAATTAATTAACAGGTTAAGAAGAAATCATAATGGAAAACAGAACATTAAGATTAATAACTGAAAAGATTCACAAGAAGTTAGACCTAGAGCTAAGCCTGTAGAGAAAGCAGAGGATGGAAATTAAAAGATGAGAAAAAATAATGCAAAGCAAAGAAATACTAGAGAGAATCAAAAAAACAAAAGTTGATTCTTAGAGAAGACCCATATAATGGAGAAATTTTTGACATTACTCTGTAAGAAAAGAGAGAAGGCACGAATAAACAATATTTAGAATGGAAGAAAAGCATGTAAGGACACTTAGTAAATACTTTAAAAATCATAAGAGAATACTACTGATAATGTGCAATGCATTTGAAAACAGATAAAATGGACCATTTTCTAGAAAAAAAATAGAACTTTGCAAAACCAACTCAACACCTCCATGAAATACAATTTTTTAAAATTTAAATTATACTTTATTGCTTATGCTATTACAGTTGTGCCAATTTCTGCCCTTGCCCCGCTCCACCCAGACCCCCCCATTTCCTCAGGCAATCCCTACACCATTTTCCAGGTCCATGTCCTGCACATATATTCTTTGGCTACTATATGCCCTGTGCTGTTCTTTATATCCCCGTGACTATTCTGTAACTCCCAATTTGTACTTCTTAATCCCTTCACCTTTTTCACCCATCCCTCCCAACCTACCTCCCATCTAGCAACCATCAAAAAGTTCTCTATCTATGATTCTGTTTCTTTTCTGCTTGTTTATTTACTTTGTTTTTTTAGATTCAATTATTGATAGATATGTATTTATTATTTTATTGTTCCTACTTTTTATCTTCTTATAGAAGATCCTTTAAACATTTCATATAATACTGGTGTGATGGTGATGAACTCTTTTAGCTTTTTCTTGTCTGAGAAGCTCTTTATCTGTCCTTCAATTCTACATGATAGCTTTGCTTGGTTGAGTAATCTTGATTGTAGGTCCTTGCCTTTCTTCATCACTCTACATATTGCCATTCCCTTCTAGCCTGCAAAGTTTTTGAGAAATCAGCTGGCAGTCTTGTGGGAACCCTTGTACATAACTAACTGCTTTTCTCTTCCTGCTTTTAAGATTCTCTCTTTGTCTTGAACCTTTTGCATTTTAATTACAACGTGTCTTAGTGCGGGCCTCTTTAGGTTCATCTTGTTTGAGACTCTGTGCATCCTAACTTCACCACGTACATTTCCTTCACCAAGTCAGGGAAGTTTTCTGTCATTATTTTTTCAAAAGGTTTTTAATTTCTTGTTCTTTCTTTTCTCCTTCTGGCACCCCCGTGATGCAAATGTTGGTATGCTTAAAGTTGCCCCAAAGGCTGCTTACACTATCCTCATTTTGGGGGATTCTTTTTTCTTCTTCCTGTTCTGATTGGTTGTTTTTTATATCCTTATATTCCAAATCACTGATCTGATTCTTGGCTTTCCCCACCCACCTGTTGATTCCCTATAAATTGTTCTTCATTTCAGTTAGTGTACCCTCCGTTTCTGACTGGTTCATTTCTGTGGTTTCCATGTCCTTTTTTATGCTGTTGAAGTTCTCTCTGAATTCATCTGCTCCTCCCCTAAGTTCATTTCATATCCTTATAACTAGTGTTTTGACTCTACATCTAGTAGATTGCTTGTCTCCATTTTGTTTAGCTCTTTTCCTTGAGTTTTGTTCTTCTTTCATTTGAGACATGTTTCTTTGTCTCCTCATTTTGGCAGCCTCCATGTGTTTGTTTCTATATATTAGGTAGAGCTGCTATGCCACTAAGGTTTGGTAGTGTGGCCTAATGTAGTAGGTGTCTTGTAGGGTCCAGTGGTACAACCTTGCCTTTCACCCAAGGTAGGTACTCAAGATGTGCCCACTGTGTAGGCTGTGAACACCCTCCTCTTGTAGTTGAGACTCAGTTGTTGTTGGCAGGTCAGTGGGAGGGATTTACCCAGTTCAGTCAGATGCAAGGACTGGCTGTGACTACTGACCACCAACCTTTGACCACTGTGGAGTGTTCGCTGTGCAGGATCCCATTCCATAGAGTAGATTTACTTCAGTGGGGCTCTGGTGCTTGCCTCATCCACTTACTGAGTGTGTTGCTTATGGGAGTGGTTGGGTGGTAGTACTCCAACATGGTCTGTCGCTGTCCAGTGGGGGTGCACAGGCTCTGGGACTTCCTGCATGCCAAATCAGCTACTACCTGTGTTTTAGCTGGGGCCACCCAGCATAAGCTTTGCTACTTGTGCTAGGCTTGGAGGTCTCCAAGCAAGGCCAAACTGTAAACCAAGGTGAGTTGTGCTAGTACAGGGCCTGGGGCCACTTAGCAACACGTACACGGCTCACTAAGGCCAGGTGCTGTTTATTTGAGAGAATTTAGGGAAAAAATGAAGCATGAGCCAAGACAAGTTATTTGTGTGGAAAAACCACTGGAAACAGCATGGGTCGGGCAGGACCTCAGGAAATCACTAGGGTGGGGCAAACAGTGTGAGCCGGGTTGATGCAGTCTCAGATAATGTCACCTGCCTGTGAGCTCTGTGGAGGGAGGACTTAGAAAAGGAACAGTGGTCTCTGCCAGCACTTCCATCTGGGAAAAAGCTGCCCCCCGCAGCTCTCATCCTGATGCTAGACACTTCAGTTCCTCTCTGTATGTTTATGATGCCATTCAAGCTTCTGCCCCTGCTCTGGAGCTCAGAGGGAATGAGTCCGAGTAAGTCCGTGTACAGGCCCTTTGGAAAGAGCTGCCTGAGGCTCCAGAAGTCTCTGTCTTCCTCAGCCAGTCTCCACTGACTTTACAGTTATATGTTATGGGGTCTTGTCTTCCTGGCACTGGAATCCTAGAATGGGGCTGGTATCCCTCATTCACAAGATATCCCTCCCAATTTTTATCTGCCATATATGGGTGTGGGACCAGCCTATTGCACATCTCTGCCCCTCCTACCAGTCTCAATGTGGTTTCTTTAATTCCATAGTTGCTGAACTTCCATTCAACTCAATTTCTGGTGGCTCTGAGTAATGGTTGTTCTGTAGTTAAGTTGTAATTTTGATATGGTTGTGTGAGGAGGCAAGCTGCGTTTACCTACGCCACCATCCTAGCTTGCTTCTCTGAAGTATGATTTTTATTCCCATTATACAGATGAAGATAGCAGTGCCTTAGAGGGTCTGAATGATTTCTCAAAGTCAAAAAGCCAGTAAGTCCACCAATTTTAAGGGGACAACAATTGGTTAGAAAGATACACATTTTAGAGTCAGGTCATCTCAAATTTGAGCTTTTATCACTTATCTCTAAGTAGTACTAGGACCGTTTGGGCCTCTCTGAACCCTTTTCCTCATTTGTGAAAAGGCAATAATATAATTGCTGTGTTAAATAATTTTTTTTAAATGAAGATTAAATAAAAGTGAAGTCTTAAAACACTTGTAAATTTGTTATGCGCTAGGCAAATGCAAGCAGAAAATGTAGTAATTTTTTTTCAATTTGTCAATGACACATTTTCTAAATTACAATAAGCACTTCCTAACATATAAGCTCATTAGACTACTTTCTATTTATCAGTGTCTTTTCATCTACCTCTATATTGCCTGGCTGTATACACACAAAATCATAAATCTGTTCTGGAACTTCCAACATCATGACTCTTTAAAAGTATTGCTAATGAGGGATACTTCCTTAAAGTGCTGATTCAGTTTTTGTGTCCTATAATGCAACGTTTTTGCTATATAATTAGACACACTAAAATAGCTAGATTGATTCCCTATTTGGCAGTTTATTGTTCTTAGTCACACTGCACGCCTGGTTTATTTGCAGTGATCCAGCAGCGATATTTTTCTCAAAGCTGCACTCTAATACAACACCAGACCTATTTCTGAGCCTCCTCCCCTCTCTCACACTGAATTCTAGTCTATCCACCCCTTGCTCTCACCCTAATATCTATTCTGATTTCCCACTTCTGTGCCTTTCCTCATGCTGTGCTTTCTGCCTAAAATGTACCCTCTCTCTTCCTCCTTTTGATCTCTGCTTGACTCCCAACCACTATTTTTATGCACAGATCAGATGCCACCATTTCCTTGCAGTCTCTCTGATTAGCCCCAGAAAAAAAATGCTTATAAATATCCCTTGCTATCCTCCAGCACATTTCTATATGAATTATATGATAATTATATTGTCTTATAGCAATCTGGGTCTGGGTGTATCTTCTCTTCTAAATTATAAATCCCAATGACTGTATACTGTACTATTTGTAATCCTTGGTGCCTTGTACACATCAGGCAATCAATCAATAATTACTAAGTGAGAAAGCGGAAAAGCCTGCCATCGCTAGAAAGTATGTAAGGATTTGAGAGGGCCACAGTTTTAAATAAGATAATGGTGTTCCCATCATTTCATTTTAGTTAAAGCTTCCACATTCATACTTATTTCCAGGAAAGGAAACCTCAAAGAGAAAAATGAGAGCGATGCGATTTTCATTAACAACATTAAATGTTTACTTGGTACTACTTCAAACACTAAAAAAGAAAATTAAATAAAACTTAACCATGTACTTTAAGTATGCATACTACATATTGTTAAACTCATGCTACATGAAGAATATACTTTTTAAAAATTATTGAAAGAAATACATTTCCTCGAAACATTATGGTCAGGGCATAAGATCAAGTATATTATGAAACTGGGCCAAATAACAAAATGAGATTTTCCCTTTGTCGCCTTTTTTTCCCAAGATATATATCGGTTTTGCATTTAGAAATTTATTTTATTATTAACAGATTATATCAGTATCTTAACATTCATGTACAGGATTGGTGTTTTTATCAGTTATTTATGTTAGGGATTTAAAATGCTCAAATGTGCTTCTAAATGAATAATGGTATAGTTCAAAATTAATTTCTGCTAGTATATATTTCATAGGGAGAATCAAATATAGACTATTTTAATCCATTTTGCTTTTTAAGATACACTTGTTTTTATGTTTTTGTTTAAATAGGAGTCACTATGCTTGATTACTCCCTTTAAGATCTGGAGTTGGATACCGTGTATGTGCAAGTTTCCTCTATCTATAAGTCATTTCAGAGATTGCATGCTTCAGGGCTCTTCCTTTTTCAAGGCCAGACACTTAGACTTCCTTGGATTTAGTGAGTGTCTGTATTGCAGACTTTGATGCTGTTTATTTATGTGGCAAAGTATACAAGTCAGAAAAGCAAGGCATTTCTGAATGCTGTATCTTCCTCCTTTATGTTAGTTTGTCCAGTTTCTTAGTTTGGCATTCAATTATAAGAATAAATAAACACACTTGAACAGTTTTATTCAAGTAGTAATATTCAAAGTGTTTGACCACCCTTCCTCTTAGCTCATAGCCTTACATTTCTAGTCAATCCATGTCCCTTTTACATTTAAAAAAGTATTCCTCAGTTTGTGCATCTCTGGAGTAGTCTGTAAGTTACTTCTCACTACAGAAGACTGTAAGGCTTTTAGTATAAGGATAAGGACCAAGACTTGAATTACATATGCTTGGTGAATATGAAATAACAGTAGTGAGTCTTGGTTCGTCAAATAATGGTGCAGATAAGCAACAGAAGGTGTGGAACTGCAGAGAAGTCCAGGGAGATTGGGATTTGTCAGAAAAGGAGCAGAGGGAGGAATGGGGACAAGAGGAGGGGAAATAATAGATGGCTGGAGCGGATCCTAGAAACAAGAGTTTGGATCAGAGTGTCAGAGAATCTCTTTTAGGAGTTCTTTTATTTTTTTAGGCATATTTTTAAAGGTGTGGAAATCATACTGGCAGTGATTTTCAGTGAATGACTATAGGATACCAGGATGGTGGATATGACATTGTATCACATAATGAGATGCAGTTCTCTTTCGAATATTCTGAATATATTGAGAAAATCAGTTGACACTAGAGTGGTGTTAACACATTTTCTGCCTAGAAATTAATAACATTGTTGTATTTGCATTTCACTTTTATTATATCTCTTCTAGGCAAGTGTGGTTGATTGCATTATTGTTCAAAGTATCTCCTGCACTCCCTAGAGAGGGATTTCATTTCCCTTGCCCACACAGTCTTATCCACACAACTTGCTCTGGCCAAGGATATGAGAGCAGGCCCAGTACGTGTCACTTCTAAGCTGCAGCTTTAAGGACAAGGATTTGTCGTGTCTTCTTTTTCCTCTGCAGTAAAGTAGGCAATGTCCAGAATAGAAGCTGTTCCATCAGCTTTGGGCCCAGAGTGAAGAGGGGGTGGAGCAGAACCACAGCTGACCCCAGAGGGGCCTGCACCACAAGCACGGGATCAACCCAGTTCGTGGCACTGGGACTTGCGGCTCTTCTGTTACCTCTGCGTAACCTATTCTCTTTCGACCGACAAAGCAAGATAAACTGTATTCCACTGTGGAAGTGGCACACAGCGTTCCTTATTTGTGTTATAAAAGGAAGCTCATGTTTTTAAACTATTACAGTGAGAACAAAGATGTGGTAAGCAATCACAGGGAGGATTACCAAATTCCTTAAGTTTGGGAAATACTGCTATGGATAGTAGGAAGCTGCTACAGTTTTTAAGTAGGGGCTAATGTGAATGGCTTTCAGTTTAGAAGATAAAATTCTGGTAGAAAACGGAAGAAAGAATTTTTAAAAGAATAAAACTGGTTGACAAATAAAAATTGTATATATTTAGGTTGTATAACATGATTTGTTTAAGGTGTACAACATTGATTTAATAAAGTACACATTGTGAAATGCTTACCACAGTCAAGTTAATTAACATATCCAACACCTCACATAGTTACCTTTTCTAAGGATACAGTGCAATATTTTTAACTAATCATCATGTTGTACTCTAGAGCTCCACTACTCATTCATTTTGTAACTGAAAGTTTATACCATTGACCATATTCTCCGCATTTCCCAAACCTTGGGAACTACCATTCTGTTCTCGGGGTCTACAAGTTTGACTTTTTTAGATTCTACCTATACATGAGATCATACAGTAGTTGCTTTTCTGTGTCTGATTTATTTCATGGAGCATTACCTCCTGGTTCACCCGTGCTGTCACAGTGGCAGGATTTCCTTCTTTTTATGTCTGAATAATACTCTATTGCATATATATCTATATAGATATCTATATATCTATATAGATATCTATATAGATATATAGATATCTATATAGATATATATATCTACATCACTTTATCCATTCATCTGTGGACAGACAGGTTATTTTCATATCTTGGATCCTGTGAATAATGCTACAGTGAACACTTTATTATTCTTGATGAAACTTTCCATTGAAAACTTAAAAATGAGATTGATGTGTGATGTGTGGAAATCCATTTATTAAAACACAAGAACCATTGAAGCCTCTGAAGCATCAGGCATGGGAAACCATTGTTCCTATAACTGTACTGTTTTTGTTTTTGGAGGGGCCAGACTGGATTTAAAACTGATTGACAGTGGAATATCATCATCTTTTAACATTGAACTTTTAAGAAGTACTTGATTATGCAAAATTAGTTACTTTTTAATTATTTGGTTTAGGAAACAAGTTATAATTCTGCTCAGGAAAGTTAAGGGATGAAGGAGAGAGGCAGAACAGAGTTAAGTCAACATTTTACATTATTCTATTAGTATCCAAAAACATTGACTAATAATTTTGCTTATTCCTGAAATACGGCGGCAAAGTTTGGTGTTTGTAAAGATTTGAGAGAGATCAGATTTGGAAAAGAATTTCAAAGTTGATTACCAAACAGAGTCATATCCTTGATCTGAGCAGTCAGAGCAGCTCTGACTTTTAGTAACATCAGAGTTAAACAAAGGATGGTTTGCCTAGAACATCCTTTTCCCAGATAGCCGAGCTTTTATTATTATTATAAGTTCTTTATCGATTCATAATATGAGGTCTGTCTGGAAAAAGTCCAACTATTGTAAATATAACAACAGTTTCCATGACATCCATGTAACCTGGCAGCCAAGGAGAGTGGATGGGAAGGTGCATGTGTGAACAATGATGACTTCACTGTAGTAGTCCGTGGGGGCAGTAGACGCCATTGAGTGAGCTTGTACACTATGTGGCTGTCACATTCAAAATGACTGGGCAAGTAGAGCAATGAATCTGCATAAATTTTGTGTTAAGCTTGAACTTCCTCCATGGGAACTATTCACATGATTCACAAGGCCGCAACTAAGGGCAGCTGGTGATTGGCAGCTTCATCACAACAGCTCATGGCAGTTTTTTAGCATGACATCAAATCACCAGGTGACTCAGCCCCACTACAGCCTACATTTGGTGCCCCATGACTTCTGGCTTTTCCCAAAACTAAAATTATCTTTGAAAGGGAAGAGATTTCAGACCATTGATGAGATGCAAGAAAATACGACAGGGCAGCTGATGGCGATTGGGAGAACTGTCTGAGGTCCCAAGGTGCCTGCTTTGAAGGGGACTGAGGCATCATTGTCTTATGGACAATGTTTCTTGTTTCTTGTATCTTCTTCAGTAAATATCTCTATTTTTCATATTACATAGCTAGATACCCTCTGGACAGACCTCACATATCTGATATCTTAGGAGCAGTGGACATCTTAGTAAATAATTCTTGATTTATTATTACAGCTTTGATCCTTTAAGTAGAAATTAAGAAGGTGCATAGAAATATTTCATGGGGTTTTTTTTTTTTCTGTCTGGGAAACCACGTGTTAGTGTAGGAAGGCAATTTTTCCCCTACTCCTTTTACATTCTGGGCTGGGCTCTGTAGCAAAAGTAGTTTAAGAGGAGAAGACAAGCAAACATTTTATTAACATGTACATATATATCTCATATATATGTGAGGGAAATTTAGGGATGAGTAACCCAAAGAGGTGACTTTGAATTCAGTCATATATAGGATGTTCAACAAATTTTTAGAGAAGTGACAAGACAAAGGAAAAGGACCTTGAGTCTGTAGAGGTGGCAAATTTAAGAGGGTAAGTTTATAGGAAAGGAATGGGATCTATAAAGTTTACTTAGTCAAATTTGTTAATATAGATTCCTTGGGTGCCATCGCCAGGCTGATGGTGGTCTACAGTTGCTCTGTGATTAACTTGTATTAATCAGAGGGGCACCTTTGTAATTGTCCTGCTTCTAGGCAGACAGGGGGAGGGCAGAGCACTTTCATTTTGTTTGCTACTTCTCACGTTCAGCTCAGATGTAAAGTAGGCACATTTTGGAGTGAGATATTCTGGTTTCCTTCATATGGGAAAACTGGGAAGGGGGATTACACACCTAGGGACGTCACTTGGTCCAGGGAGTGACCTACTGCCGATCAGGAATGCATGAAGGAAATTAGGAAGCATGGGTAGAGGATAAAGGGCTGGAAAACATGATCATAAAAGTATGCAAATAGTAAGGACAAAGTATGGGGAAAAGAATGGAGAAATACAATGAAGATAAAACAGGGCACACCTAGACAAGTCCAAGGTATTTATCTCTTGGAGACAGCTCAGAAAACACTCTTGAGAGCACAGTCAGCTTTTTCTGTGGTGAATTTTCTCGTTTACAGAGCACTCTCTTGGCTGGACAGGAAGTGCCTTTGAAGTAGGCAGAATTGCCGCAGATATAGTGGCAAAGTTCTGCTAAGACCGGAAGCTTGAGTGTTTCTTGTAGGTTTAGTATTTGGAATCTATATACATTTGATATGGTTACTTTTTTAAATATATACTTAAAATACATAAAAACTGAAGGCCAAGTAGTATGCATAGCATTAAATTTTATAGTGTGTGTACAAATAACTTTTTTATGAATGTAGATGAAGGGTACTGTATCTTTGTTTCATTAAAGCCCTTAGCAGTCATCAGTTTCTCTTCTCAACTGGCTTCTATAAATGTTTAATGTCCCTTAGTGCAGCCTTTTCATTTCAGGCAGGACACTGTTTCCGGGATTAAGGGAGGGACTGGGAGAATATGAATTACTGAGAATCTCAATCTGTGGAGCAGATCTTCCACCCTGGATGCCGGCAGAGCCCATCCTAAGTCGAAACAGGAGTAGAGTTTATTATCCTGTGACTTACCTGTGACTCCTAGCAGCAACATAACCTTGACTGATGACCTCCTCCATCCCACTCCCAACACCACACGCACCACCCTGAAAATGAGCAACACACAACAAACTTGGGAGTTCTTTGTCAGTTAGTCTGATTCCTTAAAAAGAGATTTTCTAGCCCTTGTGAATGTGTTCTGAGTAAGATGTTCAAAGAAGTTAGTGTTTCCCAGTACCACTCACTCTTTTACATTCCAACTCAATTGAATGAGATATTCTCTGTGTGCTGCTGTTTTGAAAAGGGAAGGATAAAGTCTTTTCACTACTTATATATCCTTTTATTACATTTTTCTTCGAGACATTTGTGGCTCTTGGCATTCTGAAATTGAGAATGATCCAAACCATATGGGAATAATAATATATACCTGCCCAACATAAATGATTGAGCATTCCTAGTGTACTAGGTATAAAACAAACTCAAAGCATCTGATCCTGTAAGCATTTTTTAAATTAAAGTCTTTCGAACTCTGAAGAATGCTAATATTCAGAATTCAGTGGAGCATTGCTGTTCAGCACAGTATCCCCACGAGTTAAGTAGAATAATTGCAAATGCATGGAGGTTCTAGCAGCATAGCCCAGAGAGACCATGAAAGAGAAGGCCTGACGTTGTTGGTTTTTTTTAAAAAAAATCTAGTATCTTATTTTTAATTTATATGAATTTTCCTTTAGTTTCTGACATATAGCCATGTTCAGTTCGGTGTAATAACTGGTTTTATTATTTATCCATTGATTTTCCTGGACAGCCCCAATCCACCACCTCTCATTTCATCTATTACCCCAGCAGTGAGGAAAAGAAAACATTTGTCCCTAGAAAATGTGCTACTTTGTTCTGCAGCACATCAGTACATGTGCTGATTTGACAATAAAGTATAGGCCCAACCCAGAAACATCTAAGCATAGGCTCAACCCAGAAATGAGCCTCTGGTTTACAAAAATTAAAAAGTAGGCAAATTCTATTGAAACTTCAGATCTCAGTTCAGTATCAGTCTAAGACATAGGCCTCATGGATTTAAATGTTGCAGTTAGGATTTTGGCAAGCCCTGTATGGCCTATAGTATAGCTAATTGAATGAGACTTGAACATGTAATTGAATTCTTGAACAAAAAAAAATATTCTCAGAACAGAAGGGAAAATATTTCAGAAATCTATGCCTTCATAATACTATTGACCTTGAAACAGTATTGTACTTCTGCAGATTTTTTTGGCTATAGTAATTTGATATTTGGCTCTCTTTTACAGAATGGTGGACTCAAAAAACAACTAAAATAACTATTAATTTTCACAGACTGGAAATGTAGTAAGTTATTTCATTTTAGCTAGTACATATTAAGATACTTATCAGCTACTACTCCAGAACACCCTATCCTCATGCACTTAAGTATAACTGCTCTCTAATGCTTTGTATGTAACCTGTAATTATTTTCATATGCTGTAGTAGGGCTGTACCTACTGGTATTTGTCTCTGTCCCCAAAGAGGATAATTATGCCTGACACAGAGAAATCTCTCAGTGCATGTGAATATTATTGAAAGAAGAGTACTGAGGGAAAAAGAGTGCTGCAGCCATGTGCCCTCAAGATGTTTTGACAAAGAATCTGTCAATTTTATTCTTCTGGGTGATTTTATGTCATTGGAGAAGGCCAGACTTTTTGAGAAACTTGTAGTGGAAATAACTACAGTTAACAGTAACAGCCACACAATTACCCTGTCTACTACAATTCACAGTATTTTTGCATGGTTTTATTTCCTCTTTTTTCTATTTCTGACTTGGTTGAGTATATGGGATTCAGGAGGTTTCTTTAGGAAAATCTAAAATCAATGGGCAGCCTAGCTCTTGTATAACAGTCAGAGAGTACTGCCTAGAGTCAAAAGACGTTGATTTGTGTCTGGACTCAGAAACTATCCAGAGTATGGCTTTGGATCACTTATTTTACCTGTCTGATCCTCGATTTCCTAATCTTTAAAATGGAAGAAAATAATAACACAATTTTGCCTGTCATGCAAGGTCATTGAGAAAGTTAAATGAAAATGTATGTGAAAAGAACTATACTCTTGATTTTTTTTTTTAAAAAAAAACTTCATTGTAAATCTCATTTTCCCAATCCACCTTGCTTAATTGTATAAACTGAGTGGAGTTACATATCTACTTAGCAAATGTAGAATTGAACACTTTCTTAAGCATGCAAGTATTTTAGGATAAAAGAAAAGTTCCTTTTCCTACAAATGCATTCTTAAGTTTGTAAGACCTTCATCAATTTATTTTCATTAAATCTTACACAATTGTAATAGTGCTCAGCATTATCAGAATTTTAATTATATTTAATGAGTCTTCTGTTATTTGGCATAAAATTGACTTAAGCCTTCTTGTGTTTTTCTTAAAGTGTAGTAGATGTTTCACTTTATTCTCTAGATGTAAAAAGTTTAGGCTGATAAAAAATGTACAATGTGAAATTATGAATAATTCATTAAGTGTCCTTAATGAGCTCGTTCCTCATACTCCATCAGTTGCCACCTATATCTGTAGCTCATTTCCTTGGGGAGTAAAACAATGACATTAAAAGTCCAGTAGTAAAATCTACATCAGAATGGTTGCTTAATTTTTGAAGTCATGTCTCTAGTCTTTACATTTTAAGTTAATTTAACTCTCAGTTGTCATAAACAAACAACATAGTGAAGGCAAAATTTAAGAAACTATTCATGAGCAGTTTTTCTCCTCTTGGAAGATGTGGTTATGGCTTTACAGGATTTGGCAATATAATATTGATGAAGTAGTAAGAAATCACTTATACCAAAAATTGTCCAAAATTAAAACTTTAAAAATATGAAGTACCTAAAATGTGGCATTGTGAGCATCAGAGAATTTCCAAGAATGACATTCTTCAATATAAAATGGAAACTCAAATTGAAAAATGTATGGTAGTGTAGAAGCTCAATTTAATTAATATTGCAAATTAAATCTTTTTAATTATTATTTAAAATTTTGTATCAGATAGAAGGGCAACTGGGATTTAGGGATGGTAGTGGCAGCACAGTGTTTTTAAATCTCCCTGAATCTCTCACTTCCACTACCCCAATAAAAAACATCCCAAGGAATGACCTTATTGGAATCTTGATTCACACAAACTGTGGGAAAAATATATATTTTTAAAAGACATCCAGGGAAATCTGAACATTATTGGCTATTTAATGCTATTATTTTTTTATTTTTTAGATGGTAATAGTTATTTTGTCTTTTTCAGTAAGTCCTTACAGAGATACATGCTGAAATAGTTACATGAAGTAATATGATATCTAGCATTTGCATCAAGGTGGGATACGTAAGAGTTAGTGGGAGCTTAGATGAAACAGAATTAGTCATGTATTTATAGCTGTTGAAAGTTTATATCAGGTTATCAGGTTTATACATTGTTGAAGGGTATATCAGGTTCATTATACTGGCTGTCTTTTGAATATTGTTATTTGAACATATTTTTAATGAAAGATTTTGTTAATATCAAAAAAAAAAAGCTAGCCTACATCAATGACTAAAAATTAAAAATGATAGCTAAGAAACACATAGAAGAGATTAAATTGAATGTGAAAATATAAACAGTTAAAACAACAAATCTTTTAAAAAGAGGAGAAAGTATAAAGGTCGGATAGGATAAATGTAAAAGAAAAAATGGTAGATTTAAACCAACTCTACTGAAAAATTACATCAAATATAAATGGTCTAGAAACCTCAAATAAAGAGCAGAAATTTTCCAGGCAGATTTTTAAAAAGAACACTTAAACTATTTATTGTCTTGATGAGGAAAAAAAACACAGTTTAAATATAAAAACATATATGGATTAGAAGGGACGGAAACAGACATGCCATGCAAACACTTAATCACATGAACCTGGAATGACTTCGTTGATGTTGGACAAAGAGGGCTGCAGAATAAGGGTTATCATCAGAGATTAAAAAAAAGGACACTTCGTACTAGTAAAGGGACAAATTCATCAAAATATAAAAACAAAAATCTTAAATGTATATTTCTCTAATAGCAGAACTTTAAAATACATAAACCAAAAACTGAATCCACAATTATAACTGGAGAGTTTATCACCACTCTTTTTTGATAATTGAGAGAACAAATAGTAATTGAGAGAACAAATAGACAAAAATAGTAAATACACAGAAAACTTGAGCAGTACTATCAGTCAACTGGATCTAACTGGTCAGATATTATAGAACATTCTGCCCAACAACAGCAAAACATTCTTTTCAAATGAACACAGAGCATAACCAACATCTACAGTATTCTGAGCTATAAAACAAGTCTCAATAAATGTTCAATAACTGAATTCATAGAAAGCAACTCTCTGACTACAGTAAAATTAACTTAGAAATCAGTAAGAAAAGTTTTCACAAAAATGCCTAATACTTGGAAATTAAACAGCATACTTCCAAATAACCTTGGTATAAAGAAGAAATCACAAGGAAATTAGAAAATATTTTTAACCCAATGAAAATATACCAGAAACGTTGGGATGTAGCATAAAGCAATGCCTGGGGCATATGTTTGGCTTAAAATAATTACCTTAGAAAATAAGAAAGGGCTAAAATCAATCATCTAAACTTCCAATTTTGAAGCTAGAAAATGAAGGTCAAATAAAACCCATGTAAGTAGAAGAAAAAAATACAGAGTAGAAATCAATACAAAAAAAGGGAGTGCAGTAGATAAAGTACACGAAATCAAAAGGTATTGTTTTAAAGAGATCAAAAGTTGATTGTTACACTCAAAAAGAGAAGATGTAACTCACCACTATTAGAATTAAAAGAGAGAATTTAGAGAAAACGGTCAAAATCTGGTGAATGATGCCAGAGATTTACGGAATAATGCTAATCCTACATAAACTATTTCAGAAAATAACAGAGGGGGTAAACTTTCGAACTTACAAGGTTATCATCTTAGTATCAAAACAGTACAAAAACTATGAGAAAGGAAATTTACAAACATTCCAATATCCCTCATATACAGGAATGGGCGAAAGTCGGTTAAATTATCAAACATTATTACCAAAAATATAAAGCAGAAGTAAGGATACAAAATAACAATGAGAAGAAGAAATGCAATTAAATAATACAATAGTTAATAAATAATAACACAAGAAAGAACTTACCGTACTCACAGCTGAAAACCTACTTTTGCCCACTCCTATAGACTTAAATTCTCAAATTGAATCCAGCAATATAAAGGAATGCAAGATTGATTTAACATTTGAAATAAATTGATTTAATTGACTATATTAATAGAGCAAAGGAAAAAAACCATATGACCATCCGAATAGATATAGAAATTTTTTTTTACAAAATTCAATACCAGTTTGTGATAAAAACTCTGAAAAGGCTGTAGTAAGGTATGTAACCTTTGGGATTTGGCTTTTTTCTCAGCCTAACTCTCTGGTGATTCATGTTTATGTACCAAAAGTTCATTCCTTTTTATTGCTAACAAACATTGCTTAGGGTGGACTAACCATTCACCTGCTGAAGGCTATTGGAGTTGTTTCCAGTTTTAATTTCAAAGAAGTTCTTTTCAGGTACCTTGATTTCATTATTACCTGACATATGTGTTTCTATATATATAATTTAAGCACTTTATAAAATTCTCAAATATTACAATATTAAGTTTTTGTATACTGTCTAAAGTACCTTTAAGGTCTGTTTCCTGAGTCTGTACATAAGGAAATTTGAAGAGGTTATATCTTTTCAAGTACAGTGGCGTTTCATTTATGTAGCACCAGGATCTATCTCAGCTTAGGTTTTTACCACAACTGTTTTTTGAAGGACATTGTATAATTTGCAGATAATTATAAATGCGATCAGTATGCTGTGTAGCTTAAAATTAGAGCCCAGGGGAAAATGTATCCAGTAGCGTAATTTTATCCCGGAAAAGGGTGACTCCTCAGGCACATGGGGCCAGTGAGACACACCCCTTCATTACGCTTTGCAATTTGTTGGGCAGGCGTTTGGTTCTGACATATCCTCCATTCCCTTTTAAAGTGGATTGAGAGCATCTGATCTGATCTTTCAGTTTCAGAGGTTCCACACAATATCCGGAGCGTCAACTCTGAAATATAAACTTGTCAGTATTTTTTTTTCTTAAATTTTAGTTCATAAAATTGCACTGTCGAAGCCCTTGTGAAGCCGTTTTATACATTTGTATATAGATTGGTTCTATGATTTTAAATCATCTGTTCTGTAGCGAAGATATGTGACTGTAAGCTTGCTCAGCAGTCAGTATCAGAAAGAAGCTGGGAAGCTGCTACTGCTCGAGAAAGTGTTAAATGAATACAACAGCCATTCATTGTATCTTGCTGGTTTCTCCAATCATCTGTGAATTTGGAACCTAGACAAATTGGGCCTACAGCTTTCTGCTCTCTGCCTGTGTTTCCAAAATAATCCATTCAGCGACCTTTCCTTTTTTCCCTTTGGCAAACGAAAGTGAGGAAAGGCTAGCTGCTTTGTCTTCTCTGTCACTTGTCTAAGACCTTCACCCCAATTTTTCCCACCAAGCTCCAGGGTCCTCGGTGCCTGAGTTACTGAGGAGGTGCTGCCCCTCAACTCCCTTCACTTCTCTTTGCCTTTTAGTGAACAGGTTATTTATGTAGTATGATTTTTTTTAAATAGCAGCAGTATTTACAACTTCTTCAAAAATTTTTAAGCATGTTGCCTCAGACCACTAGCCTGTGGGAGTAAAGACTCTGAAAAGATAAACAAATTAGAGGCATTAGGAACCAGATAGAGTATAGCTTGGGTGGGCACAGCTGCCTGGAAAGACTCATTTATCCGGGGGACCCTCTTCACTATATACCCAGAATCCTACTGCTGCTGCTTGTGCCGCGCCCAACCTCTGTCACTCTCCCCTGGATGACTACAGAGCCCCCAACCCGTCTCCCTGCTCCAACGCTGGCCCTCTGCACCCTGTCCACCAGGTATGCTGCACAAAACAGCTACAGTGACCCCTTACATCTGGAAGCCAGTTCAGATTGTTCCTCTGCTCAGGACTCTGCAGTGGCGTCCCTCGCACACACCTCTTTGATCTGGTCTCCCAAACACCATGTTCCTTGCTTACTACACTGCAGCCTCTGTTGTTGCAGATCCCAGCCGGCTTCCATCTTGGGCTTTCCCCCTGCCGGGAAAGCTCTCCCTTCAGGCACCTGCAGGGGGCACTCTCTTCCTTCTCTGCGCAGTAGTCACCTTAGCACAGAGCCCTTCCCTATGAGCCCTGTAAAAATAGTAAAGTACCTACCCCTGCCTGGTTCTTTGCAATATTATGCTTATATCTGCATGTTAGTATGTAAACATATTTGTGTATATATCTGTTTTCTGTGTGCCCATCTAGAACCTAAGCTTCATGAGAACAGAGACCTTTTCTGTTTAGTTCTGTGACACTGTAAACAGTGCCCGGAGCCTAGGAGTCATGTAGTAAATATTTGAGTGAATTAATTAATGATTCTGCGCCCCTTTGTTTTATACTGCAGTACCAAAAGTGGCAGAATAAGCTAAGAGCAAAAAAATCAGAATACTAAACTATGTAAAAAGCATATGAGTCTGGCAAATAAATTGATTTTGACAGATGGACTATTATTATTTTTATTAATCTAGCAGTTTCTGAGAATTAATGTTAGACTCCACCATTATGATAATGAAGTTGTCAGTTTCTCTTTAAAATCCTGCAGTGTTGCCTTGTAGCTTCAAGTATATTTAATCAGGTGATTACAGTATTAGAACTATCATATTTTTCTGATGAAATTAACCTTTTATTATTATATATCATTTATTCTTGATAACTGCTTTTACCTTAAAATCCATTGTGTCTATTCTGGAGCAGTTTCAACAGTTTTCTCTATGTTAATGTTTGTTTACGTCTTTTTTCTTTATAAATATTTCAGCTGTCAGCATCCATGTGTTTAGGTGTTTCTCTTAAACAGCACATATAGGGATTTTCCCACCATTCTAAACAGAGCTTGTTTACATTTACCCATATGTGTACCAGTTTTTTGTTCATAATTTTTGTTCCATCTTTTTCTGGGCACCAAATCTGGGCTGTAGGAAGGCTGAGTCACCTGGGTGATTTGATGTTTTGCCAAAAAAGCTGTGATGCATGAGCAGGCACGTTGTGATGAAGCTGCCAATCACCAGTTGCCCATAGCTGCGGCCTTCTGAATCATCCAAATAGATTCAGCAGAGAAATGTTGAAGCTTAACACAAAATTTGATGCAGACTCATTGTTCTACTCACTCAGTCATTTAGAATGTGACAGCCACACAGTACACATGCTCACTCAACAGCATCCACTACTGCCCCCACTGACTAGTACAGTGAAGTCATCATTGTTTACGTATGCACGTCCCAGGCCATTCTCCTTGGCTGCCACGTTACATCGGTGTCATGCAAAACATTCTCGTTATATTGTTTTAGTATAAACAATATCTATGACTCTGGACTTTTACCAGACAGACCTCGCATATAAGAACAAAGATACATATTTCTTCCTCCTATTCTGTATCCTGTAGAAGCTTCTTCTGCAATAGTATTAGTATTAGACTTTTCCCAAGCTTTGCCTGAAATTTACTTATTTTTCCATCACCCTTAAATGATTATAACCTGGACATAGAAATCTACATTTACACTTCTTTTCTCTCAGTACTTTCAAAATGTTACTCCAAGACTTCTGAGCAGTCTGCCACCAGACTAATTATCATTCCTTTCTAAGTAGCCTTTGTTTTTTTTGGATGCTGTAAGCCCTTGTCCTGGTCTTTAGTAGCTTCTGTAGTTTCACAATGATGCACCTTGATGTGAATTTAATTTATCCTGCTAAGGGATCATTGTTCTTTGTAAATAAGAAGTCATGTTTTTCACCGATTATGAAAAATTCTCAGCCATTAAATCTTCATGGAATTCTCTCTCTTTTGTCCTTCTGGAATCCCAGTGAGATGCATATTGGCCACCCCATTCTGCCCTCTGTGCCTCTTATTTCATCTCTTACTTAGCACTGGAAAATTTTCTTAGATCATTCACCACTGCTGTAATAGTCTTCACTCGGGTCTAATCAGCTGGTTAGCACATCTGTTGAAGGGTTTAATTTCTATGGATACACACACATGCACACATTTAGGAAGTTATATTTGATTCTGTGTCAAATACAAATACTTTATAGTGTTTTTTTTCATATTTTAGGTATCTCCTTTAAGTCTTTTATCATGCTTGTTTTTTTTCGCTTCTAAGTGATAGCTTTCAGTCTAAAGTTTTTGCAGCTTTGAATCTGCTGTTTGTTGTTGTCTCCTGTTGTCATCTGCTGGTGACTGAACACAGTAGACTTTTTTACGTGTTCTGTATAATTGTAACAGTGCATTTCCAGCAGAGTTTTTATCTGTGGCCCTCCTGACTGCCTGAAATCAGAGCTTGTCCTTGAGAGACTTTATTTATTTATTTATTTATTTATTTTGCTTTTGTTTCTGTTAGATACTGTTGGGGTTGTCACCAACCAATAGGCTTAAAAGGACACCAAGAGAGGCTGCCCTGTGCGCTGCACTTCAGGTGGGGGTCCGTGGGCTGGTTGCATGTCACTCCACTTTTCTGAACATTATTACAAATAAATTAAGAAATGCCTGTTTTCTAGTATCATCATAGGGGAGCCCATGGAAAATACCTGCAATGAGACCTCTTTTCAAACCTAATTATTTAGATGGCTCCACCCTGACTGAGTTGTCCTTGTAGTAAGCTTTACTGTCCTAGCACATATTTTTGTTACGTTTTCTGGTTGGATGTTCCTAGATTATTCCGTGAACACTGAGAAATCTCAATCTGATATGTTGTTTGGCCTGTGGATGTAAATTCTCAGAAGACAGAGAGGAAGAAAGGTATACATACATATGTGTGTATAAATTCACAGAACACACACACACTCGGTATTTCAGTGTGAGTTTACACCAAAACAGACAAGTGTCCTTCTGTCTGTCTACCAGTGCGTGAATTTTTCTTCTCATATGCCCTTTCATAAAGTCCTCTACGGCTGTGCCCAGATACAGTGCAGTCTCCTACAAGACCCTGTGCCAGCTGGCCCTTACCTGCTCCTCTGGCCCCATCTCCTGCCACCACATTTCTCTCTTAGTCTTTCCTGTTTCTCAAATATGTCAACATTATGTTGCTGTTACCTCTCATGGAATGTTATTTCACCATCACCACATAGGAGACGCTCCTCCTCATTCAAATCTCATTTCTCAGCAAGACCAGCACATGTGGGGCTCGGTGTAAAATAACAATACAGGCCCCTTGTTGAAATTTTCAAGACAGTGACAGCAGAGCATTGACCCACGTGTGGGCTTTCCTAAGCGTGGGGCTCGATTCCATTTAGCTTTTCTCTGTCATATCACTCTGGTGTTTTTCTCTTTGTGATAATTACCAGTATCTGAAATGTATTTTATTATATTATATTATGTATTTGCTTACTTATTACCTGTCTCCCAATTGCTAGAATATGATCTCTATACATGCAGAGACTCCTGCACTGTTCACTTAGAATGATGCCTTGACTCAATATTTTGTTTGTTTAATGATCAAATAACTTAGTCCACTATTTCTTGTTATAAATAGCAGTGTACTTTAAGGCCAAATATACTTCAGAGTAACTTAATCCTTAAAGCCAGAAATTCTCAAACAACATAGGTTTTTAATAGATATAAAAGTAGACAATCAGAATTTTAAAAGATCAGCTTGGAAGTAAAAATATTCTTCCCATTCAGAGGGTTAAAGATGAATTGTAAGACACCCCCCCCCCCAAAAAAAAGAAAAAGAAACCCTTATACCTTAAATAGTTTATATTTAAGCTCCCAAGAACATGTGACAGCAGATTGTATTTATTTTTTAAATAGAAATTTTTTTTCTTCTCCTTAGAGTTCATATAATACTCAGTACTAGCATATGGACTTAAGCAAGTTTTATCACCTTGAAAATATCAGTGATATTGATATTTATCATTAACATACTCTCTTTCCTCTAGATTTCATTATACCCTTGAACTAAGGACCGTCAATCCACTATAGTTAGATAACGCAATGCTAAGCCTCATAAGAAAAAATGCGTTTGAACTCATTAACTTCTATGATCCCTGTACTTACATTATTTTACAACTTCATTATAAAGTACTTTAAAATATTTTTATGAATGTGTAAGTTCTTTTAGACTAAACTTACTTTAAATCATTTCTGATTTATTATTTGATTAATGTACATTGTTCACCAAGCTTTTCTTAGTTCATAACAGTTGAGAAATAAGTTAATGATCCCCTCAATAACAGCAGTTATGCTACTTATTAAAAATAGAGCAGTCAATTGCCAGCTCTATTTCTTATTGCATTTCCTTTTCAAATTTAAGTTGTGAAGTCTACAGTGTGTTTCCTTTAATGCTGCTGTAGCTGCTTAGCATTCTACAATGATGTGACAGGCAAAGTACAAGGAGTTTTAATGAAGTGCTTGGTATCGTAGCTATGACAGTTAATATTGCCTCAGCCCTGTGAAATGCAAAGCCATGCCTGATCATGATCTTGGGGTTTTATCAGTGCAACCTGGTACCTACCATTAAGTGCCCTTTATTTTTTTTAAACTGAAAACCAATTGCTTCGATAGAGTCATTGTTACTTCTTCAGATTAACAGCCTTTGATAGTACAGACTATTCTTTCTACTCATTACCAGGTTCTTTATGGTTCCTAAGTGTAGTTTTGTTGAAATAATCTGTCAGTGGGTTTTCTGGTTAGTTATATTCAGCGAACAAGGGACAGATTGCTTGAGCCCAAGGACCTCAACCATGCCCTTCTCCGGCCATCCGTCCGCCAGGCCTTGCCCCGGCTGGCCCTGCTGACTGATCGCAGTCTCCTTTCCTCGTGGGTCCCCAAGCGGCCTGAGGATCTTTCTTAACATGGTACTGATTTTGCACAAATTAGTAAGTCCTAGATTCTAGTCCAGTCTTTTCATTATCCAAATGAAGAAACTGAATCCCAGATATTTTCAATGATCTGCTAAAATTTACAAAACCAGTTAATGGCAGAGCTGGGATAATAAAATCAGTCAGATGACTCCCAGTGAAATCCTCTTTCTCCCAGCACTACTACTGTTGGTGAATTTCTCTGCCCTAGTGCTCTTTGTATTCAGCAACCTGACTTTTTCAGTAGTCTGAAAGAGAGAGAATATTACCGATTTTGAATCATATCTTTGTGACAAGGGAGCTTAGACTAGCTCAGCCCTCTCAAGTAGACCACAGGACTCTGCTCCCCACAGCAGCCTACGTTCTTCCAAGCCCCCTCTTAGAAACAGCGTCACCAAATCACATTCGGCATAAACTGCTTTCTCGTTGATATCATTCTCAGAAGAGTTTAGCCACAAATTTTTCTTCCATTTACAATTTTCATTCATAGCATGTCTGTACCAATTACCATTCTGCAAAAATGCCAAGGATCTTAAGACATATGACTGGTTTGGGAAGTTCAGTGGCAGTTGTAGAGATGCCTTGATTTTTTTTTTTTTTCCATGTACGAAGAAGGTTGGACTAGGTCCAAATAGATATCCCACAATGCATATTGTATGCATTTTCTCAGCAAGGAACTGTTTTTCATGGAACTGCTGGGCATCAGTCTTCATTATGCATTTTGTACGTGTCAGCTGCTCCACTGCAGATCCAGAGCAAACTCTTACTCTAAGGATTCTGACAGGTTACAAATTGCATTGTTATAAATTTGATTCTCACTGGGCCAATGAGCTGAGAGTTCTACCAAGTTGTTTTTTTTTTTCCCTGAGTCATGTAATTCAACCAACCCTTCTCTGTCAGACTTCAGTAATGTGAAGGTATTATCCTCTTTGTTTCTGAGCGTGTTCTTGTATAATAGGCCTTACTTTAAAAAGCACTCAGTTACTGCAGTTCTCTGACATTTCCCCACCTTTTGAATTGCTATTAGTCATACAGACCAATTTGCAGCCTTGGTTTTTCCAATCTTTTTGACCCAGCTGGTAGCTAATCCTCAGTATTTGTGTGTGTATGTGCCGTCATACTTGTTGCCTTTATTTGGTTTGCTCTGCCAGCAGCAGTGGAAATGAACTTATTTTTTCTGTAATTTTGGTGATTACTCCGGGTAGGGCGCTGTAAAAGTATATCTTGGGGGTGCTAATGTTCGCAATTGAAAAACAGCAGGGATTCTCCAGGTGGTGGTACCTTTCCAGGGAAGGCAGCTGAGGATGGTGGGATTGCATATAGTGTGAAGACAGGCAGTAGCTTTGTTTCATTAACCTGAGTTATTTTGGGAACCACTTATACAGTATTTTGAGCTTTATTTAGAACTAAAGACTGTAAGAGATTTTTATATTTCTACAGAAATGTCACGGGAAATGTCCTGAAAGCTTAGGAAAGCTGGAAGTGTGTCTCTGAGTCTCTCTTCTGCCTTTGCACTAGCCCGGGGTGTTCCCGGGAGGCAGAAGTGTCTTGTAAGGAGGCTGAATGCAGGAGGCTGGGGGGCCTCACCAGGAGAGAAGCACTGGCTTTTCAATTAGGAAAAGTTAAAGGGCTTTTCTTACACATAACAGGTATGTTATGAATTTTTTCCAATATTTTATTTGTTTATTTTTAGGGACGGGGTATAGAAAGAGAGAAAGGGAGAGAAGCAGCGATGCTCGAGAGAAACAGATTGGGTGCACCTCTCACACGCCCCCAACTGGGGACCTGGCCCACAACCCAGGCATGTGCCCTGACTGGGAATGGAACCCGTGACCTGTCAGTTCTCAGGCCAGCACTCAGTCCACTGAGCCACACCAACAAGGACATATGTTGTAAATTTTGATGAATGGAAAGTTACTTAGAAATATAACTTCTAATTTAGGTGTCTCCTTTTGCTTTCAGTTTCTTATTTCGGTTAATTGACCTTCACAGCCCCTGTGTTAGTGATCTGTTGCAGTGTGACAACCCCCAAATTTAGCAGCTTAAAACAATAAACATTTTTCGGTGCCAAACAGTCTCTGTGGATGAGGGATCCAGAGAGGTTCCGCTCAGTGTCACTCATAGATGGCTGCCCCGGGTGTTTCGCTCGTGTCCTTGTCGTAGGCCAGTCCCTCGATTCTCTCCCTGTGGACTCTCCATCGAGCTGCTTCAGTGTCCTCAAGGTGCAGCAGCTGGCTTCCCCACATCAAATGCTGTGAGAGAGAGACCGGCAGAAGCCATGCTGCTCCCTTCCGTAATAGCAGTTACACAGGTTGACTCACAAAGAGCTGTACGGGTATGGATGCCAGGAGGTGGGACCCCTGGGGACGGCTTACAAGCTGACTCCCACAGCCCCAGGTAAAAGCCATGTCTGAAGGAGATTTTAGTCAAAACAATAGCTTTTGTGTTCACATGAATGGTATGGATGGGTTGAGTCATGACTGGTTAGTATGTGTCTGTGTATAGCTATATCTCTCATAAATGGCATATAATATGTGTCCATTCTTTTTTACTTTAATGCACATTTGTATCTTGGATTGTGATTATAATATCTGACTTGTGTTTATCATGGTCACAGAATAAAAGCTACTAACATGAGACAACAAAAATCAAAAATTCAGGATGCAGTTGTTGGCCTCATCCGTGTGTAGCTAATTTAGCTACTTTTGGAGAGGTGGGCTTTCGAGTAGCTTCTTATTTTTATCAGACCACCACTCACGTACTTTCCACATATTGCTCTTGTTTATGAAAACAGAAAACCATTTTCTGTTTTAGAACCACAATATAAATGAGAAAATGGTGAGCTGAAATAGGAAAATAACATAATTATAACTCAGGAAATACAGGTCAGAATTTCAAAATAAGTTTAGTGTATGCTGAAAATGTTAGCATTTTTTAATGTACTTCAAGATAATTACATTGCAAACATAATACAATTTTTACATTGTTTCCCAGTTGAAGGGCTTAGGGATGTTTGCATTCTTACTTTAAATTGCACCAAGAGATATGCGTTGTTTCCTTGGCACTGGAGCTTATACAAATAATAAAATGAATAGTTTTCACTGTTCATCAGTTACTTTTATTTATCCTAAGCAAGTTATCATTATTTTTTTTAATGATCATTAACGCACTCTTCTGCACTGATGTCAAGAGTAAACCAAATCATCTTTCTAAATGGAAATCTGTCAGTATGTATCAAGAAGCTTAATGTCCACACCTTATAATTAGCAATCCCACTTCTAGAAATGTGTTACAAAGAGATTATTGGAGCCCTGGCCAGATGGTTCAGTTAGTTGAAATGTTATCTCATGCACCAAAAGGTTACGGGTTTGATCCCCAGTCAAGGCACATACCTAGGCTGTGGGTTCGAACCCAGTTGGGGGCATATGTGGGAGGCAGCCAATCGATGTCCCTCTCCACACCCCCAAACCCCCTTCCTGTCTCTCTAAAATCAATAAATATATGCTCAGGAGAGGATTAAAAATTTAAAAAAAAAAAAAACAATAATTGGACAGAAGTAAGAGATATATATGTCCATGGCAGCATTACTATTAAAAATATTGGAATAGCCCTGGCTGGTGTGGTTCAGCAGATTGAGTTCCAGCCTGTGAACCGAAATGTTGCCAATTGGATTCCCAGTCAGAGCACTTGCCTGGTCCCCAGTAGGGGATGTGCTAGAGGCAACCACATATTGGTGCCTCTCTCCTTCTCTTCCTCCCTCCCTTCCCCTCTCTCTAAAAACAGATAAGTAAAATCTTTTAAAAAACTGGAATATTACCCAGTGGCAAATAAATTTAATGATGCTACATTCTAATTATATTAGTTACCATACAAGCTAAGCTGCTGTACCCAAAAGACACAACTAAACAAAGAAGTTTATTTTGATCTTGGACAGACTTGCCTCCCAAGCCCTTTCACTGGAGCTTAGGGCAAGTGTTTGTGAGCAAGCGAGCCTGCTCAGGCCCATAAAGAGGACACACACATGTGGAGCAGGTCTCCATCGTGCCCAGGGATCCCTGATGATTTTCACAGCCAGATACTGTGGGAACTTCTCCTCCCAGCACTGATGCTCCAGGCTGGGGAGCCCAGGGTGGAGCTGGGAACCCTCGCTCCTCCACTGCCAAGATACCCTCCTGATTCTTAACCACCACACATGGGCGTGGGACCAGCCTATTTTGGGCCTCTGCCTCTGTCACGAGCATGTGTTTCGCAATATACTCTTTCCTAT
The DNA here is from genome assembly GCF_021234165.1 of Pteronotus mesoamericanus. NCBI lineage: Eukaryota > Metazoa > Chordata > Mammalia > Chiroptera > Mormoopidae > Pteronotus > Pteronotus mesoamericanus. The sequence continues at coordinate 12,566,652 of NW_026555310.1, forward strand.
AAGTCGGTCGGGCAACTGCTGGGCTGTCTGCACGCGGGGCCAAGGAATAGATAAGAGTCACACAAGGTAACGATGCTATTCACTCGGCTTTTATTAAGTTGACTCAAAGTAGAACATCAACATACTTTAACATCCTACTTACATTTGAACAATCTAAGAGGAATATAACAGCAATCAGTGGTGGATAACAAACCTGAGTCCCAGGGTCAGAATCCAGCAGAACAGAGCCTCTAGTGACTGATGCCAAGGGAGAGCAACATGGCGTGGAGCAGTGCTCTGGTGTGTGGAGCTCGGCTGTCTCAGCAGTGGTGTGGAGCCTGCCTCAATTATACTCTTGAGGGTGGTATACTCCCCCCAGCCTGGGTCTCTTGATAAGTGTCTTGGCACTCCTGGTGGTGAGTGCAGGATTTTCCCAGGAGCCTGTCTAGGGGTGGTCCTGCTCTGCAAGCATGAATGACTTAGGTAGTTTCCTGCTTGAACCCAAGTGTCATGGCTGACTGACAGCCATCTTGGTTGGCACGGGTGACTCCACTTTGGTTTGTATATTTTATCCTGTTGTGACCAGACCACCCCATGTTATTGGTTCCGCTCTCCACAGCCCTTCCTACCAGTCTTAGTGTGACTTCTTCTTTATAATCCTCAGTTATAGGAATTCTGTTCAGGTAATTCTGAAGGGTGACTGTTATATATATATATTTTGGTTGTACTTTTGATGTGGTCACAGGAGCAGGCAAGCACATTGTTTGCCTACTCTACCATCTTGACCAGAAGTCCCCCTTCTTGAGTTTTAGACAATGAGGAAACATCAGCTGAATCTCCCAGGTGTTTCCATTCACCCTGCATCGTGATCTACTTTTTTATCCACAGGCCACCTCCTCCTTTACCCTTTCCACTTACTCATTTTTATCCTAAGATTTATTATATAATATTTCCGAAAGACGGTGCTTACATTACTGAATAGAAATAAGTTTATTCATGATTGCATGACAAGTAGACTTGTTCCAATAGTGAGTAAAGAGGAAGCTAAGGAAGTTTACCAAAATGTTATTTAAAAAAAGATAAAACAATTTTGAGGGAGATAAGTAAAAGGGGGAAGAAACACATTGTCCTAGGAATCCAGATAATGTTATTTCCTTCTCTTTTGGGAAACACATCATATCCACAAAACAGCATTGTGTAGAACTTTATAGAAAAAAGAAGTATTTTTTGTCTTTCAGGCCCAAGCCTGCAAATACATCTAGTTTAATAGTAGCAAAAATAATTAGTTTCTTTCACAATAACTTCATTGTATGCTAAGCATTTTAAAATGAAGATAGCGAATCTCAGATAGGTTACCTAACTTAAGGTCATTGGTGGAAGTTAGAAATTGAGCCATAATTCAAAACTTCAGAATATTCTTTCATTGTTAACTTCTGTCTAAAACTGTCCATATACCCAAATCCATCTCCATTTCCTCTGTAGCTGTTAACCAGATTGACTTGCTCCTGATATATCGTCAGAGATTTACCTTAACATCTATGTTGATTAAATTGTTTTACTATATTGCAGAACCACAACTTTTAAGTTTTTAAAAGAAAAAGCATTTACCGAAAATTTAATTGTGGCCAGCATTTGACTCATATAAAAAAATGTTCTAAGGTAAATGGGACCAAAAAAGAGCTCAAAGTAGGCCATTTACTGAAATTTCAAATTTGATCAGCATTTTCTTACAGGGAAAATAGTCTTTGAACCTGTTACAAAGGGAGAGGATTTAGATAACGTACTTAACTCCCTGAGCCTATCTCCTACACTCCGCACAGGGTAAAGATAGTACAAAGAATGATTCACTCACCAAGGTTGAGCCCAGATTTAATATTCTGTGTGAAGTTTTCCCAACTCCTAAAATTTTGTGAAACTGGATTTTCTCTTTTGTGATTAGGGCAGCCAGACTAATCTAGCTGGCCCAGAGGACCCACGTCTGAGTTGTGTGTTCTCTCTGCCTGTAGCAGTGTCTGCTTAGAATGTGCGTTTTCAGATGCTTCAGGACCCTTTTTCCCTTAAGGGACAGAACGTTGAGACGTATCAACAGTAGGGACTGTTCTGGGAAAATTTCTACCCAAAGCAAGCCCCGGCTTTCCTTTGTTGAGGAGTTCCCCGCTTTACTTTATAATAAAACCATAGCGAGTCTCCCTGAAGTTACAGTATGTGCTTCCCCCCTAAGATTTTTCTTTATCTCCTAAGACCTTTGCCCTATTTCTAGGCATAGGTCCATGACTACAGTTACCTTAACCGCACGGAGTACAAATTCATTTAGGACCCAAGATAGAGCCCAGACGCAGAGTAATGCCCAGTTCATATGTTCATGAGACACCCACAATCGAAAACTCACTGCCTATTCACTTGTTCAGGACTGATTATGCAAGTGCGGGGCAGGCTGGGTGGAGGGGAGCGAAGGGGAAAAAAGTGGGACAACTGTAGTCGCATAAACAATAAAATTATAAAAAAAGGAATATTCCTCATTAGCAGGCATTAGAGCCAAACTCCTAGACAATTCTACAAATACTAAGGCAAATGTGCTAAGCCTCCTTCTTCAGGCTACGTATCAAGGTCCTCTGCAAACCGCCCCCCCCATCCACTGTGTCCATTGCTACCAGCCCCTTTGCTCTCTGAGAAAAGTACCACAGATTTCCACTAATATCCCTTCCATGGTATGTATGTGTGTTGGGAAATATAAAAACTCCCATTTCACTTGCCAAATTTTTTTGCTGTGTATCTAATCATTTTAATTGGCTCTTACCTTGTAATAAATGATTATTGAATGATGGAATGAACTAATATTTATTCATCTATTCTGATGCTTATTCTCCTACCTAGAACACAACAAATGTTTGTTGTAATAATTAAAGGAATAATTACTCGGAGTTAAAATACATGTAACTATTTTAAGTACCTGCTATAGACTATCAAAATATAATTCATATGAATAAAGGACATACTACATTGCTAATTCATTATCTCCTTATCTAAAAGTGCTTTAGAAATTGTTTAATTCTTTAGAAATAAAAGAATTTCAAACGTGTGAGGTACTGTTTTATTGTGACATTCTCAAATGGTGAAAATGATTTATTCATTTAACAGACATTTATCAAGCCCCAGCTGTGTGCGGGCCTCTGAGGCACAGGGTGTGGTGGGGAGTGAAGCGGAGGAGGAGGGGCCAGGGGAGGCTGGGGGTGGGGCGGATGTGCAGGGGCCTCCGCAGGCTGAAGCCAGGGCTGTTTTTAGGAAGATGAGCGTGATGGTGGGTATGACCCGACTGCTTTGCCCCAGTGCCAGTAACAGATTAGAAGGAAGGATAGGGTGGACTTCTTGGGGTTTATTTTTTTGTTTTTGTTTTTAGGTACAGTTGGCATGCAATATTATGTTAGTTTCAGGTGTACAACATAATGATTCAACATCAATAAGTAGAATAGATTTTAATGGACCTGCTAAGGTATATGTTCACCCAAATGGTAGGAAAACTATCGTTGATTTAGACAAATTAAACCATCTTTGATTTAGAAGGAACCAAGCAGATGGGAAGGACCTAATAAAGACTCAACTCAATATTATGTCTTTGACAGCAGGGGGCGCCACGAGCCAAGGAATCGGGGGTGGGGTGCGGAATCTAGTAGCTGAAAAGCAAAGAAATGGGGTTCCCCTTGGAGTCTCCAGAGGGAAAGCAAGCGCCGCGTGCGCGCGCGCACACACCCAAAAAGCATTGAGACATCTGTTTCGTAATGCTGATAATCAGTGTGGTGTTTCATAAGTTTCAGTACAAATCAGGAAGTGATAAAAAGGCAAATGCTGTTAAAATGCTTAATTCATAAAGCTGTTATAGTTGCACTTTGCAGTAATTTGATATAAAATAATGTGAAACTGCCTTACATTTTATAGTTTTTTGATAGTGTCTATCTCTTCATTGTTTACTAAATTCTTTCAGTAACTAATAACACGATTTCATTTTAAAGTAATCGCTGAGACATTCCATATGTATTTTCATATTCTAAGCAACTTCTGCAGAAACATTTTAATTCCTTACTCATGTGACTGTATCAGATACAATCATGTGGCTCCATGTTTTAGAATGTGTTAAGACTGCTTAACACTACCACCCTATTGCATTAGAAATCACCGTTCTCTTTGTAATACATTTGTGGTGTTGATATCACTTCCCTCATATCAGTTATCTCATTATTGAGACTGTTAGATTTATTAACTTTCAACTTGTTTCTGTTCTAATTTTGCACTTTGGGGCAAGATGGATACTGAGTCCAAAAAGAATGCACAAGACACAGAGGCCCAGATGTACTAAGATGCTGCCTATTTTAATTCCTACTGCTCTGTGAGAAGTATCATACATACTCATCTTGGAGGTAGATTTTAGGGATGTGCTCCCACACTGACATGAGGGCAGAACTCTGACTTACAGGAGATTTCAGGCAGAGTTTTCATCTCATTTTCCATTCCGATTCCATAATATGTAAGGTAGCTCAAGAAGGAGAGGTTTTCATATATACAGGAACTAGTAGGATGATTATATTGAAGTAAAAGGAAAGAGAAGACTGCGTTTCAGATATTACCTCTGCTGTGCATTTCTAAAAGACCTATCTCATGCAAAGTGGGAATGGTGATGCTATTCCTTTGGATTATTATGAGAACTTAATGAGTTAATGTATAATAAGGTGTTTTATATATGATAAAACTTTATACAAATGTTAGTTTCACCAAGTGAAGATTTATAGCTACTTTTGTTGGGAGCACAGCTTTCATAAAGAAGCCACAGAACTTATACTTGATGGAAGGCAGCTGTAGAAGGGACTGAAAAGCATCCAAGAGCCAGATTATACCATTGTTTGCATCAAGATAGCCTGCAGCGATAAATCAGCTACATTCATTCCCATGCACCTGCAAAGAAAAGCCAGCGAGGAAGGGATTCGTGCAGGCACTCTTACGGTGGAAAGAAATCAAATCAGGGTACTGGTGTGTTTAAAATTCCTGAAGCCTGGGATGACACAGGTGGATTTTGCAATGCTTAGGGTAAGGAAATATGTTTTTCCTATACTGCCACAGGCAATAACTTTAATTAAGTAGAGATTAATTTCTTAAAAATAAAAAAACATTGACAACAAATATGCCTGTCTACTCTAGTGCTTACAATATAGTAGAGAAATTGGTGTGAGATGTCAGCTTAATGAGAAATGATAAAAGTATTTTTATTTTTATGGAACGAGAGAGGTGCTGCGTCCTCACTGGAGAAAGGTCCCAGGTAATGCAGGGGAGTAAAAGAAGTCAGGAAAGCCCTGACTGGTGTGGCTCAGTTGGTTGGGTGTCGTCCTGTAAAACAAAATGCCAGTTCAATTCCCAATAAAGGCACATGCCTGGGTTGCTGGTTCGGTCCCCTGGTCAGGGCCTGTACGAGAAGCAACCGATCAATGTTTCTCACACCGATGTCTCTCTCCCTTCCCCTCTCTCTAAAAAATAAGTAAAATCTTTAAAAAGAAGTCAGGAAAAAGAGTGAAACCTGAAGTGTGGAAAAACGTCAGTTCTCTGAATTGGCACTTGAGAGGGAGGGATGGTCTAATCACCATCGCGAGGTCCTTGTCACAGCACAGTCACGTGAAGGCCAGCCATAATCCTGCTCCACAGAAGTAACTGTGGTCCCATTATAAATCGTATTCATTTTATTTACTTGGTATTTTTTTTGTTTGAAACTAGCCAATATACCCACAAATGGTTTAGATGCAGCGATGTATATATAACTTCATTAACTCATTTCTTAAAATGGCATTAAGCTGCACATTTCTCATGCAGTCAGAATTTATCTATGTCTATGATTAAATTATCTCAGTAATTCTAAAGGTTTTATTTTTACAGGGAATAATAATAATTCATAAAATAGATGACTTCTTAAACTTGCCTTTCTGGGACAGTCCTCTGCATGAAAATTGTAAAACATTAAAATGGGAGGGAAAGGCTGGACAACAGATAAATACCCAAGGCTGAGCTCTTCAGCCCAGTCTGCACATTGCAAGCTCAGGGGCCAGTCTTTTCCAGTGTCCTCCCACTGCAGGCGTGCTGGAGTTTAACTGCTCTGTCACCACCCTTGACATACGTTTATTTCATGTAAGACTATTATATATGAACTATGCCAGTGAAGAGAAATTGAAATATGTGAGTAGTAATGAGCCAAGTTTGTCATGGTGGCTTTTCCTGGTTGCTTTGATGGGATGTCCGCAAGCTGGTGTTTCTCCCCATCCTAGTCCTCTGACTGATGGGCATTGTGTTTCTTTATCTCTTCAGAGAACAGTGCGGGTGTCCTCTCCTGGGGAGTCAGTCTATCCTTTTCTGGGTACCTCTCCATCAGCACTCTCAGATTATGTGTAATCAGATCGTAAATTCTGATAATTATTAAACCGTCACGGCATCCATTTTGTTTTGAGGTGATACCTTAATGATCCTGTTCACAGAAATTACAGCCCTGCATCGGGACTGGAGATGAAATCGTGCTTTCCTGACAGTTCTCAGTAATGGACTGGCAAGTAGAGCCTGACCGGTGAACCCAGTAGAAGAGTAGATGTGTCACACCAGCATAGTAAGCCCTCCCTTCCCTTTCTCCAAAATCCTAGATCACCCATAAGCTTCTTTGGAAAGGGGGCAGAGCTTCCCGATGACTGCAGTTAGACAGAGTTTGAAGTTTTGTGTTCTGAATACACGTGGTATCTTCTCCCACTCCCCATACGTGAACATGAAGCAGTTACGTAATTTCCTCATCATGAATAAATGGTGCAGTATAAAAAGCATATGGTCTCTGTGGCAGCAGCAATTGTACCACTTAGTTCTTTTATTTCTTGGGCTTAAGACTCTTTGGATATATGATGAAAAGGTAACACAAAGTGATAGAAACAAATAGCTCTTCACCCATGAACTAGTCTGGGATGTCGGTTGAGTAGGCAAGGGAGAATTGTGCCACCTTCCAGGAGAGCTGTTAATGTCTAGATGTGTTTAAATTAAAGGAAGCACTGTGGGTTCTGTGGCTGGAATGGGGAACTGATCATTTATTCGGTCTGCATGCCAGGCGTTAGTCTAGTCATTCTGCTGGTGAAGATTCGTCCTCTCCCTCTGCCAAGATGAGACAGATTCCGCCTGCTTGCCTGTGATCTGCAGCGCTGCCCACTGCAGCACCCTGTGCGCAGCTCCCGCTATTGGTTTTCTGTTTTGGCTCCAGGACGTGGTGAGGCGGCCCCATCTGAGAGCGTGATGTTTTCTAATCCCAACCCACACACTGATGTCAAAGTACTTGTGTTCTTTCTCTGGAGCTTTATGTTCTTCCACCAACAGACACGAAGCCAGGAAAACATGAGGGTATTTTGCAATAGCATTCAGAGTATACATTTTTCAGTTGAGATTTCTAGTGTTTGTATTTTGAAGGTCAGGTGTGATGTCACAGTCTTAGTCATTAACTGTCTACCTATTGCTGCGTGTGTCACTCCCTCAAGTCAGGGCCTGCAGTGCTTTTACACAGATAAATGTGCGTATGTGGCCAGATGGTGAAAAGCTACCTCAGAGCCAGCAAAGAGCCTACCCGAAAATAGGCCACATTCCATCATTCCACCAAGAGATTATGCAAGGAACTTTGGTAAATGAATGAAAATAGTAAACAGAATTGTTCAGTGAATTTTAGTGATGTCGTTATGTGTAAGCATTCCCTCCCTGGGAGCCTACCTCTAACTTATGCTTTTCCTCCTCTGCCTCTCCCTTCCCTTTCTATTCTTTCCTCTTCTCCCTCCTTCCCTCTCTCCCCCAACTCCTTCTTTCTTATTTTCTCATTGTAGTATCTTCATAACTCAGAAGACTGATTGTTTGGAAATGAAGGTGGAGGATTACTGATCAGAGAATTTCTGATGCTGTTTTCTCCTCACAGCTAAATGCCAATATAAAGGCTTCGTTCTTCACTCAATGACCATTTATTTCTGTAGAGAGTACTGTTACGGATTAGAGGTTGAGATTTTAAAAAGAGAGGGCGTACAAATTTGACTATTTGGCAAAACTTTAATAATTAAATTGCTGTCTTTGTGCCAAGCAATTAACCCTGTATTTAATCTCTGTAACAAGTCTATTAGGGACTCATTATTACAGCTGAGTAAGTGGCCAAACCAAGATACAAAACCATGCAGCCTGACATAGACCCTGTGTCCTTGACCGTCGTGTTCTGCTGCCTGGAATGAGAGCACAGCAGGGAGGGAGTGTGTTCAGACAGGATAATACAGGGCACTGTTATTATCAGATAGATCATAGTGATAGAAATGAGGGAAATGAAAAGGCATTGAGAGGAGGGAGAGAGTATTTCAGGCAGGTGAATGGCTGGCACTGGTATCAGCTTTGAGGGCTGATGTTGATAGAGACCAGGAGCGAGTTTTCCTTCAGTTAAGGATGTGACATGAGTAGAAGATGCTGGGTCTGGAAAGCAGGTGCAGAGAAAGTAAGTCCAGTTTAGTTGGAGAAATGGATCTGTGTCAAATTGACACAGGATAAGTTGGACACAGCCGAATTCTGCAAGCCCCCTTCCGTAGGCAGCTGGGATTTGGGGGGCAGGGGGTGGTCAAAAGTTTTTGAGCAGCTACATGGCAAGAGCAATGCTCTAGAGAGCACCACTTGGTGAGGTAGCAGTTTGAAGAAAAGAATGCTAGAAGCTAGAAATAGGAGGCTGTTCATTTTTTATTGCAGCATAATGATATTAGTGTAAACTTACCAGCTTAAAACAACACACAGTAATTCTGAGTAATTCTGTTTCTGGGGGTCAGGAGTCCAGACGTAGCTTAACTAGGTTCTTGGTGGAGGGTCTCACAGGACTATACTCCAAGTGTTGACTGGGGCTGTAGTGTCTTCTGAGGGTCAAATAAGGAAAGATGAGCTTTTGTTGGCAGAATTCGGTAACTTTCATAGCAAGGATTTCCATTTCTTGCTGAAGGCTTCTCAGTTCCTTCCATGAGCATCCCAACACTGGGATCCCACAACATGACAGCCTGTTTTTTTTTCAAAGCAAGCCAGGGAGTCAGAGGCTTCAGCTAAACTGTAATCCTACATACTGAATCACCTATGTCCTGTCACTTTTGCCACATTCTGTTAGAAGCAAGTCACGGGTCACTCCCACACCCAGGGGGCAGGACTGTACAAGACCGTGTACGTAAGGAAACATGGATCACAGAGGGGCTGCTCTAGTGAACTTGCCACAGAGACATGCAGTTGACACCCCAGTCAGTAGTCTCAATTAGGGTGTTAGTGATGCAAATAGAAAGGAAGACTCAGATTGCAGGATTATATCTAGGAGCTAGGACTGCTTGTCTGTACCACGTTAAGTTCTTACCTACCACATCTCATGTAAGCCTCGAAATACCTCTTTTGAGATAGGTGCCCAGAAAATCCTTTCACAGATGAGGACACAGGCTTTGAGAAGTTACGTGCCTGTATAACATACATCCTAGCTTCAAACCTGGGGACTCAGCCTAGGTTTGAACACAAGATGTCAGTCCCAGAGCTTAAATCTTAGCCATTTTTCTTTCCTTGGACTTAAAAAATACAGAGGATTCAAACACAAAAGAGTAACAAACCGCTGAAAATAACTCTGAGATTTTAATCCGTTTCAACTCAGGGAATGGGGGTGTTAACTAAAAATAGAAATTTCTTGACCGACACTATTAAAGTAATACATACTGTGTGTACACTACATGTGCTAAGCACTCATTATACATTGTATACATGTAACATTCCCAACAGCCTGTGATGATAATTCTTTTCCCTATTTTCCAGATCAGGAAACAGGACTGTGCCAGTGCCCACTAAAGTCTAGTTTCCACAAATGCAGTTGATCTATAGTGTCTGGCACATAAATTTTAGAGTCATGATTTAAACTCACAACAGCACAACTCTTATCTCCTGAAGAAAAGAATGCATTCCATGGTAGCGCTAGTATTTCTGAGGCTATACCAGGACATTTAGGTGTTTGTTCAGCAGATACCTAAATTCTATCAACGGAGCTTGAGAAACTGGTCAAGGCTAGAATAACCTACCGGGGAGCATCCATGTGGAGATTAAAAAGCCTTAAAATGAGCCTTAAAATGAAATGAGATAATTGAGAGAAGCTATAAACCCTAAAATAAAACCTTACAGAACCCCTGTATTTAGAGTTTGAGGAGAGGAAGAGGCATTTTTAAAAAGCAATGAAGATATATACATCAGAGAAATAAGATGGAGATAAAAATGTAAAAGCAGAAGAGAAAGAAGAGGGTTGTCAGCAATATCAACCACTGCAGAGTAATCAGAGAGCCTCAAAATTAAGGCAAGATACATGAATGGGAGGATTTGAAGGTCGTTGATGACTTTCAGATGAGCAGATTGAAGAAAACAGCCTGAGTATCCTGTGGGTGGGGAAGCTGGGCTGTGAAGAAATGATTGGGTGATGAGGCTGTAGAGCTCACTAGTATAAACTTCTCTAGAGATTTTGGACAAGCTATTAGTGGTAATATGAGAGGGTTGATTACAACACACAGGATCACTCCTATGCAAATAACCAAAAGGGAAGACTCAAGTAGGAAAAAACTAAAGGTGGCAGAAAGAGAATAGCCTATTGAGCAGACAAAAGGAGAACGGGATACAGGACCAGTAATAGGAAGGGCAGTTCTGAGAAAGGGCGAGAAACATGGTACAATGGAGGTAGGAGAAGAGTCTGAAGAAAGTAAAGTAGAGGTTCAGCAGAAAAAAAAATGAGTGCCCTTTATTTTTTTTTTTTTATCTTATTTTTCTTTTTTAAGAAGGAGGCAAGTTCTTAGTACCTAGAAAGCAGAAGGAAAGATTTCAGGACTGGAGAATAGTAAGAAATATTTTAATTATGTCAAGAGTTGACATAATTAATAAAAGCGTTTATTAAATGCCTACTCTGAATAAGCAGAGAATTTAGTAGAGAAGACAGAAAAGGATAAAAAGGAAAAAAAACCCATAATTTGGCACTCAACTGAGAAGAAATAGTATGAACGTGTAATAGAACCCAGCAACGTGGTTTCATAATTTTGCCCAGCTTCTCAAGAGCAGTTATTGAAAGAAGTTAATGGTGCTGCACCGGGTTGGGACCTGAAATGGTGAGAAAGGCAGACAAGCATGGATTCTGGAGGCCAGCAAAGACAATATTTGCATGGTCTAATAAGCTAAGCAATGAGATGAACGAACACAGGGAAGAGTTAGAATCTAAAGACTGTGATTTGGGCCCTGGCTGGGAAAGTCAGTTGGTTAGTGTCTTCCTGTACACCAAAAAGTCACGGGTGCAATTTCCTGTCAGGACGCAAACCTAAGTTGCAAGTTCCATCCCCAGTTGAGGTGCATATGGGAGGCAACTGATCAATGTTTCTCTCTCTTAAAAAAAAAAAAAATCAGTGAAAACATATCCTCGGGTGAAGATAAAAAAAAAATTATAAAGACTGATTTGGGAGTAAAGTTGCCAGAAATAAGGAAGTAGGACCTGTAATCAGAAAAGTCTAAGACCTTGAAGTCAAATAGTTCCAAATCAAGCACATTATAATGTTCCCTCTCTGCAGTTTCAGAGGTTAAATAAGGAACTATGAAGCCAAGGTATGGGCCAGAAGTAAAAATAAATGAATGAGAGGAGGTGGAGATGATGGCAGACCAGACACCTAAGTCACAAGACAGGCGGGGTATTCAGATACAGGTCAGAAACACGGCAATAAGAACAGGGCTTAGATGTCAAGGTTCAAAAGTACAGGCTGATGGGGGCAGAATAGTCTTAAGATGACAGTAAGGAATACAAATGTTTTGGGGGCTGATTGTGTCTTAAGAATTGGAAGTTCACCTTCAGAATCAACCTAAGACCATAGGAGAGTTTGCTTCACCATGGAACTAGGAGGCAAAGTCAGCAGCAAGTGGCTGAGCGGAGCAGGGACACACAGCAGAAAGGGAAGGAGCTAGTTGGAATCAGATGTCAGATTGGTTCCTTGCCCTCATCTACCCTGTCACCCCTTTACAGGTGACCTTTACAGATAAAGAAAAAAAAAAAAATCTGGTTCTGGAATGTGAATCTTGTCCTGACTGCAAAATCTAGTCTTTCTACCACAACACACTAACTCTCTGTGGTCTTTAAGTGTTACTGCAGCTCTTAAGGACTAACTGGAAATCATGTCTGACTTACATGGCATAGGTATGAAACAATATATTTTTTTATTTTTTTGAGTATAATTGACATATTAGTTTCAGGTATGCAACATGATTCAATATTTGCTTACATTGCAAAATGATCACAATAAGTCTAGTTAATATCCATCACCATAGTTACAGGGGGTTTTTTTCTTGTGATGACAAATTTTAAGCGCTCTCAGCAGCTTTCGAAGATGCGATATGGAATTCTTATCTCTAGTCCCCATGCTGCATGTTGCACCCCTGTGACTTCTTTTATAATGGGAAGGTTGTACTGTTCGGCCTATTTTACCTACCTCCCACCCTGGTAACTTACCAGTCTGTTCTCTGTATCTATGAACTCAATTTTTCTTGTTGGCTTTTGTTTTGTTTTAGTATTGCATATTTAAGTGACATCATATGGTGTTTGTCTTTTTCTGTTAGACTTATGCCACTTAGTGTGATGTCTGTAAGGTGGACCTGTGTTGTCATAAATGGCAAGATGTCCTTTTTATGGAATATTACAGTGTGTGTATACACTTTCTTTATCCATTCATCTATCAATAGCCACTTAGGTTGCTTCCATGTATTGGCTATTTTAAATGTGCTACAGTGAACATGCGGGCGCAGAGATCTTCTTCAGTTAGTGTATTTGTTTTCTTTAGATAAATGCCCAGAAGTGGGTTTGCTAGATCATATGGTAGTTCTATTTTTAATTCTTCGAGGAATAGTCATTCTGTTCTGTTTTCCATAGTGGCTGAACCAATTTACATTCCCACCAACAGTGCACAAAGGGTCCCCTTTTGTTCACATCCTTGTGGGTACCTTTATTCCTTCTTTCACACAAAGGCCACGTACGCAAAGAGACTCCCAAATGCCAAAGGAATGGATGGAGAGGCCAAAATACAACACAGACAAGTCCAGCTTGTGAGTTTAAAGTTTTAATAGGGAACTTAGTCAAGGAAACACCATCTTGGGGAGCAGCAGGACAGAAAATGAGTCCTCGCACTGTTCAACCCCCAGACCATTCCCTCCAAGAAATGGACCTACATATTTGGATAGGAATACAGGGAGGGTGATGGAGCTGAACAAAAGGACCAGATACTGGGGCTCTGACGTCACGGCAGGTCACACGTTGAGGGTGCCTTGCCCCAGAGGAAAGATTAATGGCAGTTGGTGATTAACCTGAAACCTTTGTTCATATTCCAGAGTCAACCCCAGGGGAAGGGGGGGGGAGTGCACGAGGATTCAAGTATTGTAATTAGTTTTTAAATGGAGTCAGCTTTTTAAAATGAAGTCAGCTCTGTCTACACACCTGTCTTTTTTATGACAGTCATTCTAATAGGTGTGAGGTGATATCTCACTGTGGCTTTGACTTGTATTTCCCTGATGATTAGTGATGTTGAGCACCTTTTTATGTGCCTGCTGGCCATCAATATGTCTTTTGAAAAATGCATTTCAAATCCTCTGCCCATTTTTTATGGATCTTTTTTTTTGTTATGAGTTGTATGCACTGAGTATTTCTACATGCTTCTCTTGAATTATATTCACCTTTAAAAATTTTATATGAGTAGGCATATCTAATCCTGTATATTTAAACCCTAATTTTTTTTTTCAAGAAAAACATTTGGACCCTTTACTTTAATGATGTTAAGGAACTTTCAGATGTGTCCTAGATGAGCACATTGAATTTCTGCAACTATATTCTAAAACACTAAGTTAATATTTATATTGCCTTATTTTTCAGGTGTGAAAATGAAACCAAATTCAAAACAGAGGAAGTATTTTGGGCTTACAATTTCTGCCCTACTCCATACTCTTGGACTGCACTTCTGGGCCTTATTTTATACCTTGTTTTCTTCGCACCTGGTAATCAAGCCTTCGCTGTTATCGTATTAAATTGTCTCTTCATAGAGAAGACAAGCTACTCTTTTTAAAATTCCTTGCATGCAGCTTTACTGAAATTTTTAATTTCATATTTCTCAGGAATGGGACCGATGCCTTGGACTGTGAATTCTGAAATATATCCCCTTTGGGCAAGAAGTACAGGAAATGCATGTTCATCTGGAATAAATTGGATTTTCAATGTTCTGGTTTCACTGACATTTTTACACACAGCAGAGTATCTTACATACTATGGTAAGAGGATTTTTTTTTTTCAAGTATATTTTATTTTTACTTTTCCTACTTATTTTTAGATATGCTATCATTTGTGATTGAAAGACTGTATTATTATATTTTTGCTGTTATAAACATTCCTGTGTGGCTTTCTTGTTCCCCCAAGTCCTTGGGAATGTACCTGGGGAAAGGTCAGAGGAAATGACCCTTCCGAAGCAGCATTGCTCCTTGTGCCCCAGGGCTTTATAGCTTCTACTTTCCCACCACAGCCATTGCCAGCTGTCTCCCTGGTTGGAAATCTTCACAGCACAGTTAGTTTAGTGATGAAACATAACAGAGAATGGTAGAAAGGTGGAGGCAGGGCATCCGGGGCCAATGCTTGAAGATGCCCCAAGACAGGGATGGAGACATCCTGTCAAAGAGCAGAATCAGAGTGCAGCTGAAGGTAGCTCCCCAAATGCCATGCTGTGAGCTGCGCCACCCACTCTTCCATCCATGCTGTTAGGGCAGGGCGTGTGCATTTCGGTGTCAGGGAGACCAGCTCTTACACTGCCAGAGCTGTACACATGTCAGAAATGTTCAAATGTGTGGAGACCGCAACTCAAAGAAATAATATGGGGAAGTGGCTGAGTTAGGGGAAACCTTTGGGAAGCTACTTCAAGTCCATTTTTACTAAAGTGAAAAGACTGTCTTTTCAGCAAGAGGATTTCTTCATTGTATGAGTTTATAAGTTGTGGTTAGATTCTAAATGATAAGCCTCTGTGGTGTATATGGAAGGCCTCCTGCTCAGACTGTTCTCCGATTCCCTCCCACATCGCTCACCGCATCCATGAATTTCTTTTTGCAAGAACAGCTTCAATTGTAAGCGCTCCTACCCCTCCCTACCGGACCATAAATCCCTTGAGCTCAGGCCAGGACGAGGCCTTGTTTACCATTATATTCCCAGTCCCTTGATAAGCTCTCAAAGTGTTGATCAAAGTGCTGAATAATACACAGGTGAATTTTGTGGATAAATGGTGAGTAAGAGAAACACTATAAAAACCTATTCCTTCTGTTTGAAACATGCTGAATTATTTAGTTTTATATAACATTTATCTAAAATTTTGTCTTTATAAAACTCAGTCACCATTTAGAATAGTGAGAAACATTAATACAATAAGTAATTACCCATTTTTGCTGATTGTTGAGAATGCTTAACATTTGAAAACTAAAGTGTAGACTGGTATCCTGAGAGAGCATTTTTTATCAAAAGGGATAGACCAAATAATAAAAGTCACAGTAAGACTTTTGAAGCAAAGCTCCTCTTTCTTGAATTTATGCTGCCAGAAAAACATGAGGCAACAGAAGTAAATTTTAAATAGGGCACAGCGAGGCTTCTTTCAAAACGATGCAGTTAGCAGCAGCTTTTTGCTTTGCATGAAGTGAAGTTTCTGTCAGGTCAACACACTGGTCCGTTGGGTCTACTGCTGGCTACTAATGGGACAATATTTCAGGTCAGGCTAGTTTTTCCCCTGGTTTTTGATCTCCATTTTAGTCTACATGTTATAATTTATATGGTACATACTTGTATTCCTGATTTAATGAACACATTACCATATTGCTGTATGTCTCAGGAAATACATCTTTTTATTTCTTTTTAATTTCATGAAACCTCACATTTCTATTCCTTCTGAAACTAGACTCCTTAGGCTTCCTTTCAACTCTTCAGTAATGTTGACTACTCAAAACTGTTAAAATGTCACCACATACCATTTTATCTATATCATGTGTGATGAAATAGATGCCCTGGAGAGCATTACAATCAGACATGATCTGTGAGTCCTCATTTTGTATAATTCAATTACATGTTTATTTTAATATGGAACTTAATATAGGACTCTAATAAAATTTATTTCCTTCAGAATAAAGCTGAGGAATATCTGCATTGTTTAACAATCCTGCCTGGCTAAGGACAGACATTTCTTTCTTCGTTTTCATTCCGAGAGGGAATAGTTATGATAGTTACATAACTGATTAGCCCATTACACGCAGCAGGTCCAGCCTCCTGGGCCTCCCCCCACCTCTTGTTTACCCCCATGTCTCACCAGTGAAGGCCACGGAGGCACTTTTGGTATTTGTCTGCTTTAAATTCCTCAGTTACTACTATAGGACCTTGTAGCTTACTAGAACTTCCTCGATTATTAGTTGGCTTTTGGAATCCGGGTCAGAAGCCAAAAGCTCTGTGGCTGTCAAGAATCTTCCCAACCATCAAATTGTTTTAGCACTGACAAATGTGATCAGTTGCTTCTAATCATGCCACTGCTAAATTGGGCAAGATGATAGGTATTTCCTCAATAGTACACCTTATAAAGCCAAACTAGGTTTACTCTGTTAAAGGAGTTTATTAGCCTGATTTAATCTAAAATGTTATCACCTGCACTTACATATTCCTGTATTATCATCACCGTGATTACCACCCTTCCTTTGTCCCTCTCCATTAAAGAGTCCATTTCTCTTCTTACATCCACAGTTTTGATTATCTCTAATCGGAACACAGGATTTCATCTTTCATCTTTTTCCTCTCAAAATTCCCAGTCTCCAAGGACTAGATTGTCAGTGTCACCCTTTTGATGAAAACATTTCCAATTTATTAGTCATCCTAATCTTGTTCTATTTCTAACAGCAGTTCTTCTTCCCTTGTCATTTAGTAGAATTTAATAGTACTATCACTTTTTTGAGCAACTAGTATCCAAAATTCTAATAGGCATGCAACATACATTATTTCTATTCTTTTTATTTAAGTAAATATTCAGTAAATTAGTTATATTAGTGTCAGGTGTACAGTATAGTGATTCAGCATTTTTATACCTTACAGTGTAATCATCCCACTAATTCTAGTAATCATCTTCACCGTGCAACATTATAATATCATTAACTACATTTCCCTTCACCAATCTCCTCACTCCCTCCTTTGTAGTAACCATCCCTTTAGTCTATCAGTCTCTTTTTTCTTGTGTTTGTCCGTTTGGTTTTTTTTATATCCCACATATAAATGAAACCATATGGTATTTGAATTTCTCTGGTTATTTCACTGAGCATAATACCCTCTGGATCCACCCATGTTGTCGCAAATGGCAAGATTTCATTCTTTTTAACTGCACTGTAATATTCCACTGTGTGTGTATATATGTACCACATGTTCTTTCTCCATACATCTATTGGTGGACACCTAGATTTCTTCCATATGGCTATTCTAAGTAAGACTGCAGTGAACACAGGAGTGCGTGTATCTTTTCGAATTAGTATTTTGGATTTCTTCAGATAAATACTCAGAAGTAGAATTGCTGAGTCATATAGTATATCTAATTTTTAGTTTTTTGAGGCATCGCCATACTGTTTTCCATAGTGGCTGCACCAATTTGCAGTCCTATGAACAGTGCATGAAGGCTCCCTTTTCTCCACATCCTTGCCAACACATGTTATCTTTTTACTTTTCAATAATAGCCATTCTGACTGGTATGAGGTGGCACTTCATTGTGGTTTTTGATGTGTCCATTTCCCTGATGATTAGTGACATTGAGCAACTTTCCAATAATGTCTGTTGGCCACCTGTATGTCTTCTTTGAAAAAATGTCTTCTCATGGCCTCTGTTCATTTATTGATCGGAGTGTTTTTTTCTTTGTTATTGAATCATGAGTTTCTCATATTTTTTGAATGGCAACTTCTTACTGAATATATCACTTGCAAATACATTCTCCCATTCAGTAGGTTGTCTTTTTGTTTTGTTGATGGTTTCCTTCGCTATGCAGAAAACTGTAGTTTGTAGAAGTCTCATTTGTTTATTTTTGCTTTTGTTTCCCTTCCTCAAGGGCACATATCCAAAAATGATTACTCAGAATAGTATCAAATAGTTTACACTAATGTTTTCTTCTAGGTGTTTTATGGTTTCCAGGCTTAAGTTTAAATTTTTAACTCATTTTGAGTTTATTGTTGTATATGGTTTAAGAGAGTGGTCCAGATTTTTTTTTTTTACATGTTATCTGTCCAGTTTTCCCAAGACCCACTTGTTGAAGAGACTATCATTTCTATATGCTTACATTTTCATTGTAAAGTAGTTCACTCTAAGAGAGGATTTATTTCTGGGTTATTCTGTTTCATTGATTCATGTGTCTGCTTTTATGTCAGTACCATCCTGTTTTATTATAGCTTTGTAGTATAGTTTGAAATCAGGGAGTGTTATACCTCCGGTTTTGTTCTTTTTCAAGATTGCTTTGGTTATTTATGGTCTTTTTGTGGTTCCATATAAACTTTAGGATTATGTGTTCTAGCTCTGTGATGAAATATCATTGGTATTTTGATAGAAATTGCACTGAATTTGTAGATTGCTTTGGGTCATATGGTCATTTTAACAATGTTAATCCTTCTAAGTCCATGAGCACAGTATAGCCTTCTATTTGTGTCCTCTTCAATGTTTTACAGTTTTTCTATACACAAAGAATGAACCATCAGAAGGAAAAAATAAAACAATCCCATTTACCATTGCATCAAAAAGAATAAAATACCTAAGAATGAATTTAACTAAGGAGGTCAAAGACTTGTACTCTGAAAACTGTAAGAAACTGAAGAGGACAAAAATAAATGGAAGGGTATACCATGCTCATGGATAGGAAGAATTAACATCATTAAAATGTTCATACTACCTAAATAATCTTCACATTCAATGCAATCCCTACAAAATGCCAATGGCATTTTTCCCAAAGCTAGAACAAATAATCCTAAAATTTATATGGACCACAAGAGGTCTCAAATATAGAAAGCAGTCTTGGGAAAAAAAAAAAAAAAAAAAAGAACAACAAAGCTGGAGGTAATCATGCTACCTGATATCAAACTATACTACAAGGCTACAGTAATCAAAACAGCATGGTACTGGCATAACAACAGACACATAGCTCAATGAAACACAACAGAAAACCTAGGAAAAAACCCATGCTTAGGGTCAATTACTCTATGACAAAGTAGGCAACAATATACAATGGGATAAAAACAGTCTCTTTAATAAATGGCATTGGGAAAACTGGACAAACATATGCAGGAAAATGAAACTGGATCATATTCTTACAAGAATTAACTCAAGTAGATTAAAGATTTACATATATGAACCAAAACTATAAAATTTCTAAAAACACAATCAGTAAACTCCCTGACATTGCTCTTAGCGTATCTTTTAGACATGTCTCCCCAGGCAAGTTAAAATAAAAAATAAACAAATGGGACTACATCAAACTAAACAGTTTTTGCACAGTGAAGGAAACCATCAACAAAAATGAATAGACAAAGATATTTGACAGTGATAACATCCTACATGGGGTTAATACCCAATATATATGAAACTCACACAAAAAAAATACCATTAAAAAATAGGCAGAGGACTTCTCTCTCAGTCTATTTTTGAGTCATTTCTCAAAAGAGGACATACAGGTGACAGAAAGACACATGAAAAGATGCTCAATGGCACAAATCATCAGGGATTTCAAATTAAAATGACAATGAGCTGTCACTTCATACCTTTCAGAATGGCCATCATGAATCAAACAGCAATGTGTTGGCAAGGATGTGGATAAAAGAGAAACCCCATACACTGCTGGTAGAATTGTTAATTAGTGCTGCCACTGTGGAAAACAGTGTGGAGGTTCCTCAAAAAAAAAAAAGTTAACATACAACTACTTTATAACCCAACAATTCCACTTCATTGCAACATTATTTACCATAGCCATGAAATGGAGTATAGTATTACTTAGCCATAAAAAATAATGAAATCTTGCCATTTACAACATCATGAATGGACCTAAGGGGTATTATGCTAATTGAAATGTCAGACAGAGAAGTAAAAATATCATATAATTTCACTTCTTAGTGGAACGTAAAAAACAAAATAATGAACAAAACAGAAACTGACTCTCAGATTCAGAGAACAAATGATGCTTGCCAGATTGCGAGGCTGAGGGCATGGGGGGTGGGCAGATAGGTCAAAAAAGTGGAGGGATTAAGAAGTACAAATTGGTAGTTGTAAAAAGTCATAGGAATATAAAGCACAGCATAGAAAACTTTGTCAATAATATTGTAATAATTATGTATGATGCCAGTAGCATACTAGATTTAATGGGTTGATCACTCCATAAGTTGTATAAATGTCTAATCATTAGGTTGTATACTTGAAACTAACATAGTCAACTGAAATGAGTATTAAAAAAAAACAACTTTTAACTATACCAGAAAAAAAATAATAAAAAAATAAGCTTTATATCAGATGCTGATAAATTCTGTGAACCTCAAAAGACTAGAGTGGTCTAACAGCAGGAGCAAGGATACTAGTCAGGAGACTATTGCAGTAGTGCAATGAGGGAGGTTGGTGTCAGTGCAACAGTAAGAAGTGCCATCTCTCAAGTTACATTTGAAAGTAGATTCGATGGGATCTCCTAACAGATTGGATACTGAAGGGGAGAGTAAGGAGAAAGTCAAGGTTGACCCCCAGACTTTGGGCATGAGAGAGTGGAAGGATGGAGTTGCCTTGTACTCCATTAAGTCATGAAATCAGCAGTGTCATCATTTTATGTCATTGTGAAAGTACAAGATAAATGACAATGAGATTTCTCCCTAGAGTACTCCAGTCTAGCAGGTAAGATAAACAAATACATGCACATAATTATGATACTTCCTGGTTATTATGATACGGTGCCTCAGCAAAGCACTATGAAAGCACATAGGAGAGAAATAGTTATCTCTAGCCAGGGAAGTGAGGGAAAACCTAAAAGCAGAAGTTACATATGAGCCTGCTCTACCCTTCTTCTTGAGTTTGGCATTATATGACTAGAAAACTAAATTGCATTATATTCACGGGGTTAGGACAATTAGAGTAACCAGGCTGGCAGTAACTTTTCGGTTCCATTTCAGACCACAGTTATGCATGATTGACCAGAAAGAAAGGTAAAAATTAAGTACTCTCTCTAAACTAGGCATGTAACACACACACACAGCAAGGTCTAGAGTAACTTCATTGCATTCAACATTGTTTTGTTATAACATTGATGAAATGCCTTTTGTTTATATCAATTAGACTTTGGTAAAATTGGTTTTGATACAGTTAACCTTTGAACAACACAATTTGAACTGCACAGCTCCACTTATACACAGCTATTTTTTTTGCAATAAATACAGTACTGTAAATGTTTTGTCTCATAATTTTATCTTTTTCTAGCTCCCTTATTGTAAGAAAACAGTATATAATACATACAACATATAAAATATGTTCATGTTTACCATCAACTGTGTTAATGGTAAAGTTTCTAGTCAACACTGGGCTATCAGTGAAGTTTGGGGGGAGGCAAAAGTTATATGCACATGAAGCAGAGTCTCCTAACCCCCACGTTGTTCAAGAATCAACCACACATGATTTTACCTCAGTTCCAACAACCTATTGATGACATTAAGTGAGGACTTACTGTACATTATTTTCTATCACAGGAGCCTTCTTCTTGTATGCTGGATTTGCTGCTGTAGGACTCCTTTTCATCTATGGCTGTCTTCCTGAGACCAAAGGGAAAAAATTAGAGGAAATTGAATCACTCTTTGACAACAGGCTATGTACATGTGGCGCTTCAGATTCCGATGAAGGGAGATACATTGAATATATTCGGGTAAAGGGGAGTAACTACCATCTTTCTGACAACGATGCTTCTGATGTGGAATAATTTTCAACTTCTGATATCTGTAGTTATTTTTAAAAACCTGGGAGAAAAGAGCAGCAATTGGTGACCTCACTGCCCTGCTTCTAATCTGGTTCTTTCCACAGTCTAGTTTTGAATGACTTCATATTCTAGAATCTTTGATTAGGAGGAAGATACAATCATGTTGACATTCTTTTTTCATAAGCATAAATGTAAAAAGAAAAAATCTACCAAGCTTTCAAAATAAGAATTATTGAGCAAATTGTGTAATTCCTTCCTGAGATAGTCTAAAATGAGTTATTGTACCCAGTGACTTCAGTGGTATCTGTTTATCCTAAGACCATATATAATTATTAGTGGCAATTAAGTCAGTGCTAATCTAACTGAATCATGTATGTATGATATAAAGAAGGATTCTAGGATATGGACTAACGATTGTTGTCGATCAAAACATGGCCTACTGGCCCTAAATTTTCCTAAGGACAAGTATCGTATCTGGATCAGCTGTTAGAAAGTAAATCCCATTCAAGTTTTCAAAAACTAAAAGTGCCTCCTATGAGGGCACAGCTGTCTTATCTCCTTTGGATTCCACATTTTGGTTTCTCTCTCCAATTCCAATCTTGAGAGTTCTTCAGAAACTGACTCTGCACAGAATCTTTTGAACATTATGAAAAGCAGGTCTTTTAGGGTATATTTTCATACATATTTTTTGCATCAGTGATAAGTGTACATTTGCAGAGATAAGCTAGCAAGTTTTGATAAGTATATTTTACTGCTAGAAAGTAAAAGAAAAGATTTTTTATGGATCCCCAATTGAGTTACTCACTTAGGTATGCAACTATAAAAAATAGCACTAGATCTTGAGCTGCATTTCAGGGTCAGTTTTTGTTCATGCCAAAATCACCTGATATACACCACGCCTTTGCTAATCAACCCCTTGAGTCCTACTATTTGTGCCTTCATTTGTGTTACTATAAATGTGTTATTATAAATAGCAGGCTACTTTCCTCTTTTTTATTCAAGTAATTTCTGGAACAAAAAAGGCAGATAATCAGTGACCAAAAAAATCCTACTATTATTGGTATTTGTTTAATTAAATAGTGGGACTTATTTTTAACTTAATTTAACTTTTGATTTTTTAACTTATATCCATATTTTGCCATGTATAATGCGCTCCCATGTATAATGTACACCCATGTTTTTGGTCCAAACTTTCCAGAAAAAAATCTAATTTTTTAAGTCAACTTTATTTATATTTAGAAACAAAACTGATTATTGTATTCCAGGGTATTATTTTGCCTATGGATATTATTACTTTCTAGAGTTATACTTTTAATGCATAAGCATAAATAAAAGTTAAAAGCATTTATATAGATACGGAATTAGTCCTAACCATGTATAATGCTCATCCTGTTACCTCCTTCAAAAATATGGGTAAAAAGGTGCACATTATATACAGCAAGATATGGTAATCTTCCTAAAAAATTGTCTCATTTTTTACTTAATAGTACTTGCCTTTTGTTACTCTAAGACCATAAACGGTTTTCATTTTGCACATCTTTTCTCAGTTTCCCTGAAAATTTACTCCCCACACTCTCCCCACTGAACAAAAATACATAGATTTGCCATGGGTGTTTCCTTTTACTCATGCTTAGCTTGAATTTTTTTCCTTCTTGTCTAAAAATTGGGATTTTTCTATTGGAACAGATTAATGGTTCTCACATAACACATGGCTTAAGAAATGTTGACTTTCTGCATTTCTATAATGTCTTTTCAAAGTATTTATTGCTTTTTGTGTTCCTTTATCAATGAAATCTAATTTTCGCTCTTAAAGAACTATATAGTATGTACAAAATCACCTGCTAGTCCCAGTGAAATTATTAATGACTCTTCTAAGGACAGTTAAGAGTGCTTAAGTTTGATGCATTTTAACATGGCTCTAAACATCTAATAAGGTACACTTAGGAGTGAAAATGTGGCTATCTCTAAATTCAGTGTGTCCCTGCCAATCTCTAAGATGTTTTCTCTTCAAGTCTGGCTTGTTCCTCTCACATTGTCAAAGCTGAGACTATAGCCAAGGAGGTTCATTCTCATAAGTCACCAAGGGTGTGATATGTGCTTTAACAGTCACTTCACTGGACTAAAAAGTTTCCTCCCTTTAATCACCTCAAATAAAAGATTTTATTTAACAGTGTTTTCTTTGAATTAGGTGCTTTGACAATTGATTTCTAAGGGAATATTAGTATTAATTTGCCCCATAAAAGCAGATGTGATTTCATAGAGAAAATTATTCTATTGATATTTATTATCTGTGTAATATTTCACACAGGTGAAGTGCAGAGGAGCTCTTGTGTGTTAAAATCAAAATATAACAGGGAGGAAAAGTATTTAGATCAATAAAATACTCAATTTTTATGATTTATCTAAATAGTTGCTTCAGTTCTTATTATATGCACAGCATTAACTCAGCTGGACTGAATGCACGGTAACTTTATTAAAGGAGAAATTCAACTCTTATTATTTTGTAAAGCAGAACATGGCCTGTTCTCCCTGACATAGCAAATGGTGTTTTCAACTTTATATCCATAAATGCACATAATAACAGGGAAAATTAGCCACAGTTCTCTTCAACCCTTCCTTTAAAGGACTGTATGTTATTTATAAAAAGATAATATTCCATGTCTTTTAAGTACAGAGAGGCAAAGTATAAGAATTATTTATAATTTTTTAAAAAACAACTACTTGAAAAGGAACCTTATACAATTAGGGTATTATTTTTAGACTCAGTGAATATTTATAGTTATTAAAAATTTAATGTTTGAATTTTGAAGGTTTTTTATTATGCACCTTTTAAGTTGTCAGCATCTTTAGCTATCACTATCAACTTGAAAACATTCCATTTGAAATATCAAATATATTTTTAGGATAACATATGTGGTATAATTTAACCTACCATATTAAAAGACAGTAAGCATCATGCTTTTAACTGAAATTATTGGTTTGGTTCTAAACATGCTGCAAATTCAATAAATATATGTTCAGTTTTAGGAAAATACAGTGAAGAAAGCTGTAACCGCTACTGAGGTTTATGAGCTGGATGGCTGACGAGATCTGCACTAGACTTGAGAATGTAACTTTCCATCTCCATCTGAACACTTAAGTCTAAAGGTGATGTAAGAGAAGGATTTGGTATTGATATTCTTCTTCAATATAAACATTCCTAATAATTTTGATTGTTGCACTTTAGTCAATAACTGCGCAACACATGATGTTGAATATTTATGAAAGAGATCTAAATTAAAACTAGATTTAAAAGGTTTGAAATCTTGTTCCCAGTCATATAGAGTAGTTAGTTCGCTGATAGAAAATGCTATGAGAATGTTATCAAGTGCTTTCTAATAACCTTATTTTACCACTGAACAAAATTTAAGTATATGAATCTAGATATGTTTTTAAGTTATTTACTCTAAAATGGAAAATCCATTAAAGCAATGAATTTAGAAATTACTCTAATTTCACAATCAGTTATCCAGAGGAAGAATGAACAGGAAAAATGTAAGTTGACAACTTACCCTTTTTCTTTTTCCTCAGTAAAACTGAAATGTATTATAATAATCCATAGATCTTGGGGGAAGATACTCTAGAAAATCCTATCCATATATTATCTAAGAAAATCTCACAATGTAATGACACTAATATAAATACTGTAATACAGTGAGGGGACTGGAAGGATTGTTTTGATTTTATTTCATTGGCACAGTAATTAAAAACAATAAAACTAGTGATACATTTTATTATCATCAGATTTCTTTAACCTTCTACTTATAAAATCTCAAATTATGCTAAGCATCAAATAACTGACCGTTGTTGTAACAAGTTTTCAATGACCAAATTCAGACCTTTTCACTAACAACAAATATAAGAATGACATACCAGGCCAGGAGCAAAGAATTCATAGTATATGCTTTGTAGCAAAGTATTAAATTGTGGATAAAATTTACAGCTCATGTGTAAGTGCTGCCTATAAAAAGACTCAAAATTGTTGTGTGGATTAATTTTAACATCCTGTTTTCTGTCACTTTCTATTAATTTTTTTAGCCTCATGTACAGTAACATTAAGCTAATAGATGAAGTGATTCAGGTTGTAGCAGTGTAACAATGGTCAGTACATTGTGTTCTGAGTGGGCAATGTTGCTGTTTTCTAGAAATAGTAATCATTTAAAAATGCCAAACAACTAACTGCTACCAACTCTCTTATATATTGCCCCTGGGGAAGGAAATTTTTGTGTGCCAATAATCATCACAGAGCTATTTTATGAGTGTTAATGATATTCAGAAGTACATGAAAGAATTTTATGTTAATTTGCTTGTGAGCGTAAAACAATATAACTCCTATAAATCTTTACTTTGTGTGTATAAAATAGTCTGTTGCATTTGAGTGATTTGGTCTATGGAATGTTAAATAACCTACCTTCATTAGCAGTAATACTCAAATTTTTATTTTTAGACAGTTAAGTTCATGTGTTTGATTTTGTCATATCAATATAAATGAGAAAAAGAAATGGAGCATACAAGTAAAGGTAAAAACCAATATTTTGTAATGTTTTAAAATTTTAGCAAATTTTAATATTCAAATTACTCCATCTCATTTAAATGTTAAAAAAAGATGAGATTTAACTCTAGCCAAAGTAGAAATTTATATTATATGTGTCCAAATTGGTTCTTAGCAGCTTTTGGACTATATCTCACTTTATGTTATAATATCTTTTATTTATAATGTTCAAATTTCTATTTAGAAGCTCTAATGTATATCTAGATTAAATCAGAACAGTTTTATGCTTTTTAAATGTTTTCAAAATGTATTATTTTAATTTCTGAGTGCATGTTATACAGTGTTTAATATTCACATCTTGGCAAATCCAATAGAAATATTTATTCCTACATGTGACATACGGAGTATCTCTTAAAAATTATGAATATGTATCATTTCCTTC
This sequence comes from Pteronotus mesoamericanus, assembly GCF_021234165.1. Classification (NCBI taxonomy): domain Eukaryota; kingdom Metazoa; phylum Chordata; class Mammalia; order Chiroptera; family Mormoopidae; genus Pteronotus; species Pteronotus mesoamericanus. Next base: position 12,593,662 of record NW_026555310.1, read on the forward strand.
ATTTAATTCTAGCCTATAGCTGTATCAAAAGTATTGTATATTTTATGGAGATTTAGTGATGTATATGTAAATGTTTTTTAAGTTATTTTATTGAAGTTCAATCTTTACATAAAATTAAAATCTTTTTTTAAAAAAAATGTGTCAGTGCCAGAACTGTAAATGAAAATAATTAAATAAAAGTTAAGACAATTCATTACTCATTTATCTTCCCTGCACTTTTGTATTTTTTTCTAATTCTCTTCCTTAGATTTTAGGCTCTAGGCTACACAGTGAAAACATTTAAAAAGAAGTATTTCTGCAGTCCTCCTCATTTTAATGTTATTTTACCTATTTTGATCACATGTGAACTCATCTTTAAAAGTATTTGATAATACCTAATAATTGTCTCAAGGAATTACTCTAAATAGTAAATATAGAACTTTGAAATGAAGTGCTTAGGAACCCTTGAAATATTATTTCTGGTTGTTGTCAGAACCAGATGTTAACATGAACCATTATGTTGGGATGACAAAAATTATTTTTGGTTGTCGCTTTGTAAATGAGAACAAATTACCTGCTGGATGACCAGCTAGCTCGCTGACGGTCCTTTTGGAACTCCATTGCTCTCTACCACAAATTTTATTAGTAAGGATTAAATTATTATTTGATCTGGGTCACTGCTCGATTTACCCCACAGCCCACGCCCCACCCCCGAAGTTAGCGTGTGCCATCGGGAGCCCGGCTACAGAACAGCCCAGGCAGGTCCTTTCAAGACATCCGCTGTCATTCCAAGGCTTACAGTAGAGTTGCAACTTAACCCAGAATTCTTGAAAATCCCATAAATTATGCATAAAGTGTCCACTCACTTGGACAACCAAATAGTGCCCTACAGGTCTCATTCAGTTGTCAGAAAAGTCTTCATTTAACTGCCTGATCTTGTGGGGTAAACGTCATCCTTTTATCAATAGTAAAACTTATTTTGGTGACTTGCCATAGTCACACACTAGGTAAGTGGTACAAAACTCCTCCCTGCAATGGACTATTCCAACAGTCTCCCTCTCCGCCCTCATTTGCATTGTCTTGTCAAATCCAGGCAGAAAGATTAAAACACAGACATTGTCGAATTCCTGTATAATAACTGAAAGAGTGTGCATAAATGAATCGCATACCTCATTTTAAACTGCACTATAGACACAAATCCTGAAAACATTTGATCTGGGATTTTTCCAAATATGAAGCAGTCCATGTACATTGTTCAAGAGATCAGACCGAAGGCAAATTGTCTAGGTTTGAATCCCAGTTTTCAACCTGCTGCCTGCTAACCTAAACTACATTGAGTTACTCTTCGCCTTATTTTCTTGTCTATAAAATGGAGATGTTATTACTGTCATCTGTGTTGGGGGGTTACATCAGTTAATCACGTAAAGCACTTAATGCAATGACATGAAGTAAGTGCTGGATGACTGTCGGCTCCTCTGTGTATCATCATCAATATGCTACCCCTGATGCTGCTAAGGTTATTATGTCCGAAGTGCAAGCATTGTGCTTATTAATTCCCTTCCTGGGAACAACCGCTACGGACAGGAACACATGGGCTGCTTTGGCGTTTGCCACACAGACTGCGTGACTGCAGCAGCCCAGCTCCCTGCTGACCAGAATAGTTTGAGCTGATCTGGCTGACTAGCCTGATGTCCCTCTTTCTTTCTGCATCTCTTCCATGAATATCCTCCTGAATGGCACTGTTGATAAGACATTCTCATAGTCTCTAGATGAACAGCATTTAATATAAATTTCTATTTATGTGATCTCTCAGTCAAGAAACAAAAATACTTTCAGGATTTCTCAGTCACTTAATATTTAAATTCCATTCAGCTTTTAAAAATAATTTTTGAAATCCCCTCCAAATGAAAACTGCCATTAACCCTTCACTGATTGGCTATATTGAAATTAAATTCATATTGCTATAAATGCAATGAAGTCGATATGAAACACTGATGGTATTTTTTCCTGTAACATGTCATGTACTTTTCCATTATACTTACCAAAATTAGTTTCAGATGATCACAACACAGAGCAAATGTTTTACATAAAAGAAAATACCAGCATGTTTTACTTTTAGCAGGTGGATACTAAACTCTTTAAAAAAAAAAAACCAAAAACCCTCACAGACACAGACCACAGTATAGTACGGTAGTACGGTGGTTACCAGAGGAGAGGCAGGTTGGGGGGAGGTAGTAAAAGGGTTCAAATATATGGTGATGGAAGGAGATTTAACTCTGGGTGGTGAACACACAATGCAATACACAAATGATGTATTATAGAATTGTACACTTGAAACCTACATTGGTTATTTTACAAACCAATGTCACCCCAATAAATTTTTAAAAACAGATTTGTCAGAGCATTAGTTCTCAAAGTGCCCTCACACTTGTAGCACAGGCATCACCTGTGAGTTTGTTAGAAATGCAAATCTGGAAATGTAATTGGCATATAAATTGTGTAAGTTTAAGGTAGACAACTTACTGAATCGATACATGTATTGCAGCTAACACTATCCCATCAATTAATTAATTATTTATTTTTGTAGTGGGAACAACTAAGATGGACTCTTAACTTTCAAGTTGAAAATACAGCACTGTTGTCTATAGTCACTAAGGTGTGCATCAGGTCTCCAGGACTGACTGACCTATAATAGCTCCAATGTGTGCCCTTAAACATCATCTCCCCATTTGTCCCAACCCCAAACTCTGGTAACCACCATTCTACTCTTTATACCAGTTCAAGGTTTTTAGGTCAGGAAACTATTTTAAACACTCCAGTGACTCTGAAACACATGACGGTGTGGGAACCGCTGCATTAGAATTTTGAAATCACCACTTTAGAAAGGAAATTAGCATTATGTTCTTTCAAAAGGTGAGCTCACCTAGTGAATAATATATCAATGGGTTGAGCAGATTCATATGCAAGTTACTTAGGAATTCATAAAGCTAAGTCATTTCCACCCCAGGGGTTCTGCACGTGCTGTTATCTGTGCCTCATATGCTTGTCGCCTATTCTTTGTGTGTCTAGTTCCTTGTTGTGATTCAAGTATCAGCCCAAAATCATCTCCCCTGAGAGCCCGCATTGACTATACATTTTAATTGCACCCTTCCTGCCCTATACATTGTCCTGTAACTTTTATTCCCTTCCTAGTATTCATCATTATTTGAAAGTATTTTTATTTCTTACCTGTTTCTACCACTAAATATAATCACACGAGCAAGGAACTTGCAATAGTTCCTACTGACTCTCCAGCACCTCATAAAGTAACTAGCATATAGTATGTGCTCAATAAATGTTTGAAGAATGACTAAAAGCAGGCATCACAGGTGTTCGTGTGGGCCACAAGGAGCAATGGAAGTTTTTCCTGAGCTGGAAAAAAATGACACCATGGCACTAGGCCAATATCAACCATCATGCTTTGTAAATGAACCTTTGTGTAGCAAAGCTGTTTTAATCAAGCAGCAAATTCCTCTTGGTATGAGAATTCATGTGTATTCACAAACACATTAGGATGAGAATTTTCGTTTGTTTCTTTGAGTTGTATTAAAAGAGGGGAAATGTCATTAACTTTAGGTTAGCCAAGTTGGGATTTGCTTGTTATAGTAAATTATTCTATTTCTACATTTTATGTATAAAATAACAATTCACATTCATTATATGCCAGATCATCCATATAGTAAGTCCTCAATGTTGTCAACAGGTTCTGTGATATTAAGCAAAAAAGATGTAACAAAACCAATTTTACCATAGGCTAATCGATATAAAAAGGAGTTAAGTTCCTATAGCATCTAATCAACATTACTGTGAAACAACATTAAAGGAAACAATGTTCTGTGAGAACCTCCTGTATTCATCATCACATTCTATCTTCACAAAACCCTATATCTAAAGCACTATTACGCCCCTGACTTTATGGATGAGGGTATGCTGAGTCACGGGAAGTAAAGGAACTGACATTAGGTAGCACAGCTGGTAGTCTGAACTTAGACCCCGGTCAGTTTTTGCCAAAGTAATGTTTTAACCACTACTCTTTATTGTTCCTTTTGTACAATGAGCTTTATAGGGAAAATTTTATTATTGTCCCTACCTGAATGGATAACAAAACAAGGCCCTTACATATGCTGTCTACAAGAGACGCACTTCAGAGGGAAAGACTGGAAGTAGAGAGATAGGAAAAGGTATTTCATAAAAATGGAAACAAACAAAAAGCTGGTGTAGCAATACTTACACCAGAAAAAAACAAAGGCTACAATAAGAGACAAAGAAGGACCCAGCATCTCCACTTCTGGGCATTTATCTGGAGCAACCCAAAATGCTAAATCAAAAAGACACAACCATATGATCACTACAGCATTATTTACAATAACCAAGATAGGCAAACAATCTAAATGTCCATAAACAGATGAATGAATATCGAAGTGGCACATATATACAATGCACTATGTATGATTCTACCACAAAAAAAAAATAAAAAAACTTGCCAACTGCAGGAAGATGCATGGATCCAGAGGGTCTTGTCCTGAGTGAAACAGAGACAGGGGAAGACAAATGCCAGATTCCCTTATATGTGGAACCTAAAAGACAAAATAAACAAACAACCATACCAGAAACAGATTCATACATGCAGAGAACATTTTGATGGTTGCCCGGTGGGAAGAGAGTTGGGGGGCGTAAGTGGAAAAGATAGATTAGGTACAAATTGGTAATTACAGAATTGTCACGTGGATGCAAAGTACCACATAGGGAATTTAGTAAATGATACTTCAATAACTATAGAGAGTGTCTGATGGGCACTAGATTTATCAGAGTGGTCAGTTTGTAAGTTATATAAACGTCTAATCACTGGGTTGTACACCTGAACCTTATATAATATTGTCTGTCAACTGTAATTGAAAAAAAATTTTTAAATGTCTAATTCTAAAACTGTAAGGTCTAACATCAAATTGCCATGAGTCTTTTCATTCTTACATTCATTCATTAATTCTTACAGGTCTTAATTTCTTCAAGTATGGAAACAATTCAATGGTTCCAATTTTATTATATTTCATATATTTTCCATGAAGACAATACAGTTATTTTCTGTGTTACTGGAGTAGGTGTTCTTAGTTCTCAATTTCGTGTACATTATTACATTTTTAATGGTAGATTCTCTCCATGGACCCCCAAACATGAGTCACAAGAAAGAATGTAGCAATACCACAAAGCAGCAGCAAAGAAGGCATAGGTTCTGGAGAAGCAGCAGCTAACCAGCAAATCAAATAAATGACATGGGTGAACTCGATGGATAATACCAAGGTCAACGACTAGAAACCTATGATAACATCAAAACCATGTAAAGCACCATCATCAGGAGCACAGGCTTTGGAGTCAGATCGTTGACTTGAATCATATCTCTGCTATTGACTGTACTGCCTTGGCAAAGTCACTTCCCCAAATTATACTTCAATTTCCTTATCTATACAATGGAGATGATAATCCTAATGTTGCTGTGAGGATTGAAAGAGGGAATTTACATAAATTACTCATAGTCTTTCATACAGTTAAGGCCAGTCAACAAATAATCACTGATTTTTTACTATGCACTAGTTACAATTCCAAGGAATAGGTGGCTCTCAACCTGTAAAACTTACATATAGCTCAGTATACTTTCATAGTTACGGAGTCACAGTCGAGGTGAAGTGAAAGCAATACCAGTTATAAACTCTACATTCAGAAAGTAACTAAGGTAAACAAAGCAACAAGAACAGGTTGAAAGGGGAAATGTGAAATGATCCCCTGTATTTCTAGAATGAGACTGCTTCAAAAGAGCCAGATTCAAGTAGCCTGGGTTGTGTTCCAATTCATTAATAGTGCCAACTGAGTTTATTGAGTGTCCACTGTGTGAAAAACACCATTTTAGACCATACACATTTAAATACATAGTGCCAAATAAAATTTTAGCACTCGATAGCAAATATAGTAATGTGAACAATGATACATAAACATGAACTGTTCCAGTTATCTAATATTGTGTAACAAATCACCTCAAAACTGTTAGTGGCTTAAAACAATATATTTTGATCATAAGTATTCAATTCAGCAGGGTTGGCAGGAACAGCTCATTTCCATGCATCTTTGGCTGGGTATTACTGAAAGGCTGGGGCTGGGAAAGCTGGGGCTCCTCCGGAATCTTTAACTTTCTACATGGCCCTGCAGCATGTGGGCTTTACGATAGCCTGACTTCCTAAATGGCAGCTCAGCAACAGAGGCATGAGCCCTGAAAGAGGAAAAGAAAAAGGAAAAGCTATCTTTTTTTTTATAACAGAGCCTGGAAGTCATGCAACATCACTTCCACCTCATTCTATTTGTTAGAAGTTGGTCCCTAAGGTTCACTCATATCAAAGGAAGAGCAATTAGACTCCCCTTTTTGTGGAAGGAGAGTCAAAGAAATTGCAAACGTACCCTCCAGCCTCAAATTATTCATATACTTTTTGCATGCAAAACACACTGCCCACTTCCCAAGACAACCCCACCTTTGCAAAAGTCTCACTTGTTATGGCATCAGGCATAAAGTCCAGAATCTCATGTGAGTGTGTATGGGACTCTTCAGATGCTACTTATCAAGTACATTCCTCACGTATAGGTATTCTCAATATGAAGACCTGCTGAACTAAAGAAGTTAGTTATATGTCCTCTACACACATTCAGAGGTAGAAGAATTATAAGATTATTATCAACTTCTCCACTGAAAGGAGGGGAAAGAGGCAAACAGGTGGTCACTAATCCTTAATTTTGAAATCCAGTCAAGCACGTACTGACGGTTCTTTGACCTACTGCCTGGAAATGCAGCACAGCATTTCTACAGATCTTGACTCTACACCCTGAGGTCATGGTTCCACCCCCCTTAGCCATCCTCTTCCAGAAAGAAAAATTGCTGATATTCACAGCTAAGTAGTTTTACCAGCCTTCTTCCTGCCAGTAGTACTTCAAAAGTCCAAAGGCCTCTGTTTTGTTTTCCTTTTCTTGTATTGATTTTAGAGAAAATGAGAAGAAAGGGAGGGTGGGCTGGCTGGGGGGGGGGGGGATAGAAATCAATTTGTTGTTCCACTTACTTAGGTATTCATTGGTCGATTCTCATATGCGCCCTGAGGGGAGATCAAACCCACAACCTTTGCATATCAGGATAATGTTCTAACCAACTGAGCTCCTTAGTCAGGGCCCAAAGTCCTCTTTTCCTGTTGTACTGTCTCTGCCCCTTTTAGTCCGAGCCGTTATTGTCTCTTAAATCTATGTAGGTCTCTTATCAATTGTACTGGGGTTCACCCCTTTAGATAAAAGCCATATCCACAGAATTCAAAACTGGCTTCCTTAAAAGCCCTACTGTTGAACAGAGACAATTTCCAATGCATGCTCTTTAAGATCCTTAGAGATATTTATGTTTGAGATACCGCCTCAAATCCTGAAGTCTTCGGCAAGGTGTAGCACCCTTGATGTTATCTTTATTCCCATTTTCCTGACTGTGTCCTGGAATTAATTTTTGTCCAAGGCCTTTTCATAATTTTAGTATCATTTGCCACCTGAAGAAACTGAAATGAGAAACATTTATTTTCGATTCGAGCAATACCCAGCTCTGTTATATAAGGGAGATCCCCCCAAAATTATTAAAAATAGTATATTTATTCTTACATGTTTAAACTTCAGTCACATTCAAAGTACTTTCCATTTGATGCAATACATCTATCGAGACATTTTTTTTTTCCTAACTGCTCAAAACAGCTTTTGAACTCGTCAGTATTTTCATGCATTTTAGTGTTTTACTGTTTTTCGTTTCACCTATTCCACACTGGCAAAAACATTTCCCTTTGAGGACTTTTTTCATCCAGGGAGACAACAACAAAAAAGTTGTTCAGGGCAAAATCAGGTGAATGGGGAGGATAGGGTATAGGGGTCATGACTTTTTTGGTCGAAAACTGCTGACCACTCAACGTGGTGTGGGGCAGGTGCACTTGCAAATTACCCATCAGGAAACAGGCAAACGTTTTGAAAGTATCTTCAAAAAAATTCACTGAAAACAAGCACAGCCTCTCACAATGCCAGCGAGAACACCGATACAGATGGGCTCCTAGGACATGAACCTGTTGGAGGGGAGCCTGTACCACAAGGGGCCCACCCTCCAGAAGATAATTCCAGTTTTATGGGGGTTCCTCCTCATACACATAGTTATTTCACTTAACATGCTCATACTGCATTTTACTACAAGCAGCTAGAAGCCATCAACCCTCTCCTTTGAAATCTCCTTAATTTTCTAGTTCTACTTTCTCCTTAGTTCTATTCTCCACATTACTACAGGTGATAGTGTTGCTTAACTTTCTGTCATTACATAATGTCCCCAATCTTCCAAATTACAGTAATATATCCTCAATTTCCTTTCAACCCTGACAAAAAAGCCAACCTTAAGGACCATAAGGTTTCTACTAACAGTCTCTTCAAGGGCCATTAGATTTTATCTAATAATCTTCTCCAGCTTCAACTCTTCGAAAGCCACATTTTAGGTTTTTGTTATGGAAGTACCTCACTTCCAGGAATAAAAATGTGTTCCAACTATCTACCTTTGGGTAACAATTTCCCAAACCCTTGTGGCTTATAACATAAATATTTGTTTTGCTAACATGGCTAAAGTCTAGGCAAAAGCTTTATATGTGAAATTAAAGAAACCCTAAATAAATTAAGAGATATGACATATTCATTGATTGTAAAACGCAAGGTGTCAATTCTCTATAAATTACTATATAGATTCAATGTGTCAAAATCCAGCTAGAATTTTTTTTTTAGAAATTGACAAACTGAGGCCAAATTTATATGGAAATACATATAAACCCAAACAATTGTTTGAAAAAGATGGTAATATCTGATTTCAAAACTTGCTACACATATCAAAACAATGTGATATTCATATGAAAAGATATATAGAGCAATAAAACATAATAGAGTCAAATCTACAAATCATGGTCAACTGAGTTTTTACATAGTTAATTCAATTGCAGAAATAATTGTGTTTTCAACAACTGCTGCAGTAGCAACTGGAATTTACATGCAAAAAAAAAAACTTATAACCTTATGATTTATTGTTTAATTAGCTGGAAATGAATCATACACCAAAGAGTAAGAACTAACAATACAAACTGTCTTTAAGGAAATGTGGAACAGAATTTTTGTGACCACAATCATTCCTTTTCAAAAAGATAAATTAGATTTTATCAAATTTAAAATATTTGCGCTTCCAAAGACACTAGTAAGGCAATAAAAATGCTGTTGTCTGGGGGGGGGAAGTCTCTTCCGCTACAATTGTTTTGAAAAGACAAATTTGTTCCCCCATAGTAGAGTAGAGACAATCTGAGCATAATGTGAATTTATACCACCTGATGTGCAACTGCATCAACCAAACATTAGGTACAGAAAGCAGCACCTTTCTTAACTGAGCCACACAGGTAAACACAAAATGAACACATATGTTCAAAAATCAAGCAGCTACCTCAATTCACTGTGCATAGTATCTTTTAAGGTTGTGTCTTGCTATGCTTTCACATTTGTGAAGGCAGATTTTATAGATATGCTTGGGATGATGGTAAATATATATATAATCCCAAACATATCTGAGTCTCTTAATTAAAAATCAACAATGAATGTGAAAGCTTTACGCATTTGAGAGAAGCTTGAAGTAATAAAGCATTTTGAAGATGAGAGTATGTGATAGCTCTTCAGCAACATGGATAAAGGAATATACACTGCAGATCACTGGAGACAACACTGAAAAAGTAAAAGAAATTCTTATGGATGAACAACTTCAAGTGCTTCAAAGTCCATTAATAAGACCAAAAGAAACAAGACCAATGGAAGAATTATTGAACATATGGGTTAAACACCAAACAGTGAAAAAATCAGAAACTTCTCTCATTAAAAAAAAAGCACTGCCTACATACAAAAAAACTTTAAATATAAATCAACAAATTCTTTAGAAATGGTTCTTTAATGCTATTATTAAATAGTCTGGGGGTTTCAAACAGGACTAGAGCTGTAAGGAAAAGCAATTCTAGGGTAACAGTTATTTTCTATCAGGATTGGAAGGTATTATTGATTACACTGCCTTTCATGTTCCATTATTGCTATTAAAAAGTCATCGAATAGTATAGCTGTCATAGTTTTTTTCTCCCCAGCTACTTTTAAGGTCTTCTCTTTATCTTTGAGGCTAATATTTTATTATGAGGGGTCTCGATATTGATTTCATATTATTTATCATACTTGGAAATTTTTGCCCATCTTGAATTTGTGGATTTATATGATCGAGCAATTCTGGAAAGTCTCAGCCAGTCTCTCTTCAAATTCTGCTCCTATCCCAGTCTCTCTCTCCTCTACTGTTGACACTTAATTAAAAATATGTTGGAGCCTCTTATTCTATCACCCTTATTGTTTCTCTTTCATATTTTTTTTCTTCTTACTCTCTTGCATTCTGGATCTTTTACTCTGACGACGATTTCATTTCACTAATTCTCTATTCATTTGTGTGTAATATGCTGCTAGATGCACTTGAGTTGTCAGCAGGTGGCAGAAATGAAAAACTGGGACTAAAGAATTGTGAAACTAGGAAAAGACAATTCATTCATCCATTTATCATGGTCCCTGACCTGTCAATATGGATTCCCCCATAAGCAAACCATAACACAGAGACAGAGTGCATGTGATTTGTTTGGAGGGCGATCTCATGAAACACCACTACGGAACTGGAGGAGACAGAAAAGAAAGAAAGCTAATAAGGGGTTTATTATCCAGCAAGTTACCGTTACACACAACTTAATCCTTCTCAGGAACTCTAGAAGAAGAGTCCCTATTTAAGCACAGATTCCTATGCCCCACTCCCAAAGACTCTGATTCAGTAGTTTTAGAGTGGCCTCTAAGAATTTGCATTTCTAACCAACCCCCAGGAAACAGTGATGTTAATGTCACAGGTCAGTGGATCGCACTTTGAGGAGACAACGCTTCCGAGGGAATCATTCCATCCAAGAGACAAGGGAACAGGGGTGTTTATCCATTGACTCTGATCAGTCATTGTTCTAAAAGACTGCTCTCAAGCAGCATTAATTTCCTGGTGCGTACTGCCTGCCCACACATAGGCAGAATGAGATTCTGCAGCCAAGAAAAACCCCTAAGGAAATGTGTCACAGGTACTGGCAGTTGGAAATCAGGCTGGCATGTATTAAAATGGAAAGTGCCAAGGAAGTATTAGCAGAGCACTGACAGCATTTGCTACACTGCTATATGTGGTGTCTTGGGAAAAACAGACATTAACCAAGAAATTACATGAATAAATTACTTACGATAAGTGCTATAAAAGTAAATTACATGAGACTATCCCTAAAGATAGCCTCATATTATTTCGGATGTCAGCTTCCTAGAGTATTTGACGCTGACCAAAATAGTGCACTGTTTCACAAATGCATTAAACACCAACCACAAAGCAGTATCATATACATCAGCCATTACTGAATGTGCAGTATCTTATTTGAAGTCACTGTGATTGGCAGTTTACATTACAAATGTGTGAAGAATCATTATTAACTTTTCCACTTTGTTTCATTTCAATAAACCTTAACCTAGGATTTACTTTGTCTTATAAACCTTAAATTGCAAATATGGGGAAAAAAATGCTATGTTTCATTAATTTTTTTTTCATTAAATGCTTTTACCAAGAGAAAACTAAACCGGTACTGCACTGAAAAAATATTATAATCTATTACATTATATATCTTTTTTATTTTGTAATTCTATATTTGCTTTCCTTTAAATATATTTTACATATATTTATCCCTTAAAGCACCTAAAGAGTTAGTAGCTGTAAAGTAAGAAAACTTTATACAGAACTACCCTTACTGCAGGGCTCCAAGAGTATCCTCAGATTTGATCATTGCTGGGAAGACTCAGAACTCACTGAAAGCTATTATGCTCAACAGCTGCAGTTTATGAAAGAGAAAGGATACAGACTAAAATCAGCCTAGGTAAAAAAAAAAAAAAAAAACACAGGAAAAAGTCTAGGAAAGTTATGACTGCAAAGCTTCCAGCTACTGTCTTCTGTAGGGTCAGGAACAGTGCTATTTTCCTGGTATTGGTGAGGGACAACACACAGGAATACTGGCACCCAGGGAAGCTCACCTGGGCCGTGGTGTCCGAGCCTTTCCTGGGGTTCCATCACAGTTGCATGGGTGAATGCCCACAGTCTAGCCTCTAAGGAAGTTGAGATGATACTGCCTGTCTCAAAGTCCCATCCTAATCACATTGTTACTATCTGGCTTGACCCAAACATCCCCAGGCAAAGGAAGGCACTTCTGTCAGTCATGACATTCCAAGAATTTAAGAGATTACCTCCCAAAAGCCAAGGGCAAAGGCCAAACCTCTTTTGGGTCAAGTTTAAATTCTTTAATACATAGAACCTTACTTACCCTGTTCTTATTGTGTATGGTCAGTGCACTACGGAACCCTGATATTCTTCTTCACCTTACAGAGTTTAACTGCAAAATCATGATATTAATAATAATATAACTACATGCGGACCTCCTGAAATGAATGTGCTTTCAATATTGTTAGACAAGTATTTGGGAAAAATTAGTTTATTTATTTTAAGCCAATTCACAATTCACAGCTCAATCTTATTATAATATCACCAGCACAGAGTCTTCTTTTGCCATACATTGGTCTTCATTGCTCTATTTCATGTTTTGCAAAATAATGCTCAGGATAATCAATCCATGGTGGAATACCTTTCATTTTATATCAGGATGAAAATCTGGCCTTTTGAAAAACTATGAATGTATATCAGATAATTATATACCCTTTTCATGAGATGATTACTATACTTTAAGAAAATTACTGCAGAGTTCATTGTGCTCTGAGGCAGCAAAAATAACTTCCTCCAACTAGATAAAAACCTGAAGATTGCTACTATTTAAACATTAGCTGCTGGTGTTTCTAAATCGTTATGCTTCAGATAACCTCTGAAACACAAACTACTGAGTAACATGGATGCATGTAAAAATGCAGTATCTAATCATCCTTTTCATTAAAGGCACAGAAATGCCTAACAATTTTCTTTTTTGGTTCAGTTAGATATCAGAATGGCCCCCTGCTGGGCACTTTGTAATATATCCATACAAATAACAATTTTAGAGTGCAAACATTTAAAATCTTGACACAAAAACTAAGTATTATGTTGGAAGCAAAGCCTAAATTTTATAAATGACAAATCCTGTTGTAATATTTATGAAAAAACCTCAGCAATATTAATATTAGTAAACATAAATCATTTTTCAATGTTCAACAATTCTTTTATAAAAGTATTGAAAGGTTTTTTAACCTTGAAGTGAATAACATTTTCCTTAGACTACAAGAACCCACAAAAATGTTATCCAAATAGGATAGAAAATGTATTTTATCTAAAAATTAATGCCAGAATTTCTTAATGAGGGTATAATATTTAAGATAGTAGCTAAGAAAATTCTTATAATGAGGTTGTAAAATGTATTTGATATTACTGGTATTATTTTATGTCTGAAATCTTAAGAGAAAACATTTCTGCTAAATATGTGACTGCACTAAGTTTTAAAATAAGTCCGCAAGGAAACTATTAAACATATTTATAATCCATATAGAAGCATATAATGAATAATCACCATAATAATGACAGACAGTAAATTTATATATAACTTTCTAAAATCTTGATATACTAAAGTTGCTAAATAAATATCTACATGAACTTATATTAAAATGTTTTTCAAACAAATCATAAATATATTCTCTGAATATTGTCACCCTGTGTTCAGCTACACTTTCTCATTCCTTATAATATTAATGAAATTCTGAACATTAAGTGAAATGGTAAATCTCAAGCAGAAATTTTGGAATATTAGTTGTTGTTAAGGGTTTCCAGTCCTTCAGTGGTATCTGCTTTAATGTTTTCTCTGCACCTTTTAACATAACAAAGACACATCACTTCTACATTTACATCCTGAAATTATATCACACTGTATGGCAGCATCGAATTTTTCTTTCATTACAGGTACACTCTCTGTTTGTACCCATACATCACATCTTACAAACTGCATGCTGCAGTTATCACTGGGTTTGGTTTGTAATACATGGGTTGAGTTACTCTGACACTGTGCTAGCTGATCTGTGTTATTTTTCATTGAGAACTGGTGAAGACGCTCACGTTGTTCATGAATTCTGGCACTGTCTTTAATACTGCTATCATGTGGAAATTCTGCCGTCCTTTCTAAATAAAAATTATTTGTTGTGTCTTCAGTTTTGATGGATCTCCTACTTGAATCTTCAACTTGATGCAATATTTGATCTTCATCTTCAGATGGCTAAAAAAATTTCAGTAATTTTACTGTAAATGATGCTTAATTTTTTAAAAAATCATTCAATAACTTAAAAACACAGATTCATAGAACAGAAAATTTCAAACCACAAGAGATGTTGGCAAATTGCAAATCAAGCTGGATATTTGGTGTTTGAAAATCAAGGAGATTATTAATTTTTAAAATAGCAGGAACAATTATAATTCTTGTAGTAAAAATACAAATGAGTTAAAAAGGAGAAGGAAATTCTGTCTCTTCTCAGTACGCATAATCACAGTCTACATCATCCATCTTTCATGTAGAGGAAATGGTATACAACATACTCTTGAACCACTTAAAAAGAGTGGAATGAAAGTAATAACTTTGAAAGAAACAGCTAATATGTAAAACTTCTATTATTCAATCACTCACTTAGCAAGTAAAAATACCTGTATTGTACCTTTTATAGGCCCAGTCTCATAAAAGATATAACTTAAGGAGAATTATCAACTAACATAAAATAAAATAGTTAATAGAACATCTGAATAGCAATGAATATTATAACTGTTATATAAAATGTCAAATTTGAAGAACTTTTAAAGGTTCTAGATTTCAATTTACTAGCTTGAATGTTTCAACTTCATGAAAAAATTTACCTTTTAATTACTAAACTAACCAAAATATTCTTTTAATGAAAATCTTACATAAAGGAATTGATTATTCAAGTTGGAGAAAAGAAACAAAGTTAACATAAAAAAAACCTAAACTAAGGTATATGTCTCAGTTGATTGGCACTGAAATAGAAAAAGTAAGCTCACAAAATAGCACTGAGACTGCCTGGACACAAATTAAGAGAACACAAGCTCAATAAATTTATTTATTCAAGAAATGAACATTCATTTTGTATCTGCAATGTGAATGAAGCAGACATGATTGCTGCCCTCTTACAGCACACATCCTTCTGGGTTGGAATGATATGAACCAATTAATCACATACATGTACATATAATTTCAAACTGAGAAATACATTATGAAGAGCAAGTATGAAGCGTGTTGAGAGCATAACTGAGGGGCCTCATTAAGATTAAGGAACCAAGGAGGGGCTTTTAGAAGAAGTGACAAATTTAAGCTAAGACTTACAGGATGAGTAAGAGTAAGGTAGAGGAAACAGGGTATATAATGCACTGAAGCAGAAGAGAGACTCATAAGCTAAGGAAAGTGAAATGTCAGTACGGGTGAATATGGTGAGAGGAAGAATGCCAGAAGTCAGAAATGCTACCAAGGTCATGAACACATGGCCTATAGCCACTGTATTTTAGATTCCAAAGTAAAATAGAAATCCATTGAATGAATGCAAATAACATGATTTTACTTTAAGTTTTCAAAAGATCATGATGATTGTTAATTGGAGAAAAGCGGGGCAAGGTTAGAAGTAGAGAAATCTCTTAAAAAATAACCACAGTAGGTCAAGAACAAGATGATGGTACCTTAGACTAGGGTACTGACACCAGAAATTAAGTAGATAAATATTCATTTTGTTTTGGAGGTATAATTGATTGGATAAAATGAAAGATCGGGGGCATTCAGTTTAAAGTAAGAAAATAAGTAGATTTTGTAAAATGCCCCAAAAGATATATCCAATAGGAAACTGGACATCTAACAAAGGAACTGGGCTATAGTCATAGGGTTGAGAACTATCACTGAACAGAGAGTAAAGTCATCGGAGTACAGAGCATCACCTAGAGTTTGGAGGGTAGGTTAAGAGAAGAAAAGGGTCCTGCCCTGGCTGATGTGGCTCAGTGGACTGAGTCCGGCCTGAGAACTCAAAGGTCACAGGTTCAATTCCCAGTCAGGGTACATGCCTAGGTTGTGGACCAGGTCCCCAATTGCGGGGGTGCAAGAGACAACCAACCGATGTATCTCTTACATATCAATGTTTCCTTCCCTCTTTTTCTCCCTCCCTCCCCCTGTCTCTAAAAATAAGTAAATAAGTCTTTTTAAAAAAGAGAAGAAAAGGGTCCTGTAGCAAACGTTAAACATTACAACATTTAAATAGTGGTAAGGGTGAAAAAGAAGTGGGCAAAAGCATAACGTATCATTCAGAGAAGTATGAAGGAACTGAGATATTGTGTTATCATTAAAGCGAACAGAAGCAAATATTTCAAAACTAGAAAATTATTAATCATTTCTACAATATTACTAGGAATTCTCATAAAATAAAAACTGTCCAATGAATCTGGCAACATAGAGGTCATTGGTGTTCTTCCTTTAGCAAAAGCAGTTTGGACAGTGAGTTAGAGACAAAGGCATATATGAAATAGAGATGGAAGTATTAATGAAGTAGAATTCCATTAATCACGCAATTTAAGAGAAATGCAGCATTCCCACTCAGAAAATAACATCACTTCAATTATTCAGATTTAAGTCTACAATAACATTTTATAGCTTTCTTCATATAAGCCTTGAGCCTTTCTTTTGTATGTATTCTTGGCTGTTTTAGGTTTTCAATTATTGAGTGGGGGGAAAAAAAGCACAACTTTACCATACACACACACATATTGATAACAATCACTTTTGTAAATAACAATGAGCACATTCATCATCGTTATAAATGTGGTGTTCATCTGCATTTTAATTTTATTTCTTTCATATTTTCTTATATTTTTAATATTTCCACATTTCTGTTTACATTTATTTCCACAATCTATTGGCTCAACTGTTTTTCTCAACTATTGGTTAACTATGAGAAACACAAAGAATTCAAAATTAGTAGAACATATATTAATAAGCCAAAAAAGGAAGGAGGGAGCAAAACTTACCATTTCTGAACTAGAACTGAAACAACTATCTGTTGGCCTTGGAGAGTAACTGGAAGACTGACTACTCTGTGAAGACTCAAGATCTGAAAATAAAGGTTTAATTTATGAAGAATGGTATTCATTAATACTCTAGAAAATACATACATAAGCACAAGGTATTTGCTAGTAAAATTAAGTTTAGCTAACACATTAAAGAGCTGGTTGGAGCTGGGCAAAGGACCTTCCTACATGCAATAAACAATGAGTACTATTTATTCATGCCTTGGGTCACAACTGATGCTCTCTATAACAAAAACTAACCTCTGCCACCTGATAGACACAGAGGATTTAGCTGAACTCAGATACCCTTAGTTCATCACTCTAGAAGGAAACTGAAACCCTCATGGAGCAGGTGTTTCCTGAGAATGGAAAGCAGAGTACACAAAAGTGAATGATAGAATTTCACTAATAACATGATCTAAGGGCATTCCCCCACAATAAGTTTCATTCAATCCAAAGATACAATAAACTCAGAATCATTAGTGAGGAAGACAAATGTCTGTTGAATGAAGCCTTAATCATATGTGGAATCTAATGAGCAAACTGAATTAACAGGCAAAACAGAGACAAACTCATAGATGGAGAACAGATGAAAGCTAGTAGGGGTGGAGGGATTGAGTAAAAAAGAAAAAGGACTCAGACATGGACAACAGTGTGGTGATTACTGGGGGGTGGGGGAGAGTGGGATATAAGGGGACTGAATGGTAATGGAAAAAATATACAATAAAGATTTAAAAATAAATAAAAAGAGAAAATGCAGATCAAAATGTAACTACAATTTAACACTTTATGCAAGGCACTTTAATAGTTAGTAGGGATACATGGTCATAATGCTCAAAGTATGCAGAATCTTATAGTGAAGAGACATATTTATTAAAAATAGTCCTAAGATTAGGTACAATAATGCAGGTCATACAAGGTACAGAAGTAAAGAAAAGCCAAGTGTGATGAGCTATAAGGGAGGAGACATTTGATTAATAGCCATAGAGAAAGCACAATAATAAAAAGTTGATTTTGAAAGATGAACAAGAATTTTCCAGAGATACAGGATGAAAAATAGCATATGGCATGGGAAGGAAAAAAGTATAAGGACATACATTAATGTTAAAGAAATTTGCATTTTAT
The DNA here is from genome assembly GCF_021234165.1 of Pteronotus mesoamericanus. NCBI lineage: Eukaryota > Metazoa > Chordata > Mammalia > Chiroptera > Mormoopidae > Pteronotus > Pteronotus mesoamericanus. The sequence continues at coordinate 12,612,032 of NW_026555310.1, forward strand.
ATTATCTACCAATGCATCTAATACAGTGTGGGCTAAAGAAGGGTGAGACTAGCTGAAAGCAGGTCAGTTAGGAGACTAACTAAATTATCTAGTGATGAAATGATGAAGATCTGAAATAAGGCAATAGAGTGAAATTGGGATGGAGAAGAGGCCAAAGATTCAATTTTAAGAAAGCTTTCAAACAGCCTTAATTTTTACATGTATGTAGCTTTAAAAATTTTTGTGAACCTGTTTTAAGTTGAGTACTAAAATCTGAGAAAGATTAGACACACACTCATTCACGTGACAAAAAAGAAGAAATTACAATGATACCACAGAAATTCTAAGGATCATAAGAAGCTACTATGAACAAATACACACCAACAAATTGAACAACCTAGAAGAAACAAAAAAATTCTTAGAAATACACAGCTTACCAAGACTGAATCAAGAAGAGAAAATCTGACTAGAGAAATTACTAGTAAGTATATTGAATCAGTAATCAAAAATCTCCCAACAAAGAAAAGCCCAGAGCCAAAATGGCTTAACTAGTGAATTTTATCAAACATTTATAAAAGAATTAATACAAATCTTCTCAAACTCTTCCAAAAAAACCCAAAAAACCCTGAAGAGGAAGAAACCCTTACAAACTCATTTTACAAGGCCAGCATTATTCTGATACCAAAAACAGAAAAGAACAGTACTAAAAAAGAAAACTACAGGCCAATATCCCTGATTGATATAGATGAAAAAGTTCTCAAGAAAATACTAGCAATCCAAATACAGCATATTAAAAGGATTATATACCATGATCAGGTGGGCATATCCCTGGGATGCAAGAATGGTTCAACACATGTAAATTAATCAATGCGATTCATCACAATAATAGAATAAAAGAACCATATCATCATCTCAATAGACACAGAAAAGGCATTTGACAATATACAACATCCATTCATGATAAAAATTGTTAACATATTAGGCCCAGAAAGAACATTTCTCAATGTAATAAATAAAGGCCATATATGGCAGGCCCACAGATAACATGATACTCAATGGTGAAAAGCTGAAAGCATTTCCTGAGATCAGGAAGAAGGCAAGGGTTCCCACTTTCACCCCTCTTAGCCAACATAGTACTAGATGTCCTAGTCTGAGCAATCAGGCAAAAAAAATTAATAAAAGGTATCAGCATTGGGAATGAAGAAGTAAAATTGTCTCTATTTGCAGATGACATAAAATTTTAAGAGTCAACCAAAAATTTTTAGATCTGATCAATGAATTTAGTAAAGTTACAGGATGTAAAATTAACATGAAAAGAACCACTAATAATAGACTTTCTAAAAAAGAAAGAAGTCAATCCCAGTTACAATAGCATCATGAATAATAAAATAAATACTTAGGAATACATTTAACTAAGGAGGTGAAAGATTTCTACTCTTTACAAGACATTAATGAAAGAAAGTGAAGAAGACACAATTAAATAAAAAGGTATACCATGCTCATAGACTACAAGAATTAACATTGTTAAAACATCAATACTGCCAAAAGCCACCTACAGATTCTACGCAATACCCATCAAGATTACAATGCCATTTTTCACGGAAGTAGAAAAAAAGCACACTTAAATTTATATTGTACCACAAAAGATCCTAAATAAAAGAAATCCTGAGAAAGAAGAACAAAGCAGGAGACATAACACTTACAGATTTCAAGTTATACCCTAAAGCTATAGTCATCAAAGCAATGCAATAATGACATTAAAAACAGACAGACCAGTGAAACAGAATCAAGAGCCCAGAAATAAACTCAGGCATATACATTCAAATAATATTTGACAAGGGAGCCAAGAATACTCAACGGAGAAAAAACAATTTATTCAATAAATGGTGCTGGGGTAATTGGATATTAATGTATAAAAGAATGAAACTGGACCCATATCTTATACTGCTCACATAAATTAACTCAAAATGATGAAAGGCTTAAGTGTTAAGATATGAAGCCATTAAACTCCTAGAAGACATAGGAATAAATCTCCTTGACATGGGTCTTGGTAATGATTTTTTTAATATGGCACCTAAAGCACTAGCAACAAAATTTGTTTTAAAAAGTGAGACTTCATCAAACTATAAAACTTCTGCAAAGCAAAAGAAACCATTAACAAATTGTGAAAACCACCTATAAAATGGGAAAAAAATATTTGCAAACCAAATATCTGATATGGGGTTAATGTCCAAAATATATAAAGAACTCTTAAAACTCAATAGCAAAAAGAAATAATCACCCAATTAAAAATGGGCAAAAAAGTCAAATAAGCACTTCTTCAAAGAAAATATATACAAAAGGCCAACAAGGACATGAAAAGATGTTCATCATGGTGATGTTAAGGAAATACAAATTAAAATTACAATGAGATATCACCCCATGCCTGTTAGAACGGCCATCATCAAAAAGGGAAGAGATAAAACAGTAGAGTGAATGTGCAGAAAAGGGCACCCTTGTGCACTGTTGGTAGGACTGTAAATTGGTGCAGGTACTATGACAAACAATACAGAGGTTCCTCGAAAAACTAAGAACAGAACTACCATATGATCCAGCAATTCCACTTTCAGGAATATATCCAAAGGAAACAAAAACACCAACTTAAAAAAAACATCTGCACGCCCCATGTTCATAGCAGCATTATTTACACTAGCCAAGACATGAAAACAACCTGTGTCCACCAACAGAGGAATGGATAAAGCTGTGATATGTACACACGCACACACACACGCACACACACGAAATATTTTTATACCATATCTTTTTTTTAAAAAAGAAAGCCCTACCATTTGTGACATGAACAGACCAAGGGTGTATTATGCTAAGTGAAATAAGATGGAAAAAGACAAGTATTATGTAATCTTATCTGTGATTCTTAAAAAACAAGCAAACAAAAATACAAACAGAAAGAGAATAGACTCTTATTTACTGGAGGTAAAGTGTGGAGAAAGGGAAAACAGAAGGAAGGTGGTCAAAAGGTACAAATTTTTCAATTAGAAGATAAATAAGTACTAAGAATGTAATATACAACATGGTGACAATAGTTTCCACTGCTATATTTGTGACTTACGGCAAAAACCTAAATCTCTAACATAGGAAGATTCTTAAATATCAAGGAAAAAAGAAATAGCCCAAAACTCAATTGGTCAAAAGATATGCAAATGACCATTGAATATTTTTTTAAAAACACTGGGCTTCACTCAGATAGAAAGTAAACTCAAACTTCTATCTATCTTTGTAAGAGTCACAAAAATTCTTAAATTTGGCCACAATCCCTTTTGCTGAGGTTGTGGAATAAAACACACATTTCTGGTGGAACTGCCAAATGGTGCAACAGGGAATTTGGCAATATCTACAAAAAAAAAAAAAAAAAGTACTTTAAGCCTTAGCTTTACATTGTTGAGAGGTTCTGCAACTTTAGGTGAAACAATCCATAACTAAACCAATTACACTATAGGCTAATTTATATAAACAACAGTTAAGTTCCTACAATATCTCAGCTGAGTCTTAATTGAAACAATGCTATTCTAGGATTCTGCTGTATCTCTCCTTTGACTCAATAATCCCACCCCTAGAAATTACCCTGAAAATCATCTCCACAATTAAGTAATATACACACAAAGTTGTTCTCTGCAGAATTATGTTCAAATTAAAACTATAAATTATTACATCCAACGACATCCTACCAATGACACTCAAGCAGGCGATACTTCTGCTGGACCCTGTATATAAAAGACACATCTAGTAAGGAGAGCCAAAATTCCTAAAAGAAATACAGACAAAAACCATGAAGGGAATTTCACAGATGACCTGTGGATGGCCAGTCAATCTAACCAATAATCAGGGAAATATAAATTAAAATTGCAATGAGATAGAATGCCAATAATGATAAAAAGCTAACCCAGTGCAAGTGAGATTATATAACAAATAGGACTCCTATCTCGCTAGCAGAAGTTTAAACTGGCACAACCTCTTTGGAAAACAGTTTTGCATTACCTAGAAGAGGTGAAGATGTGCATATCACATTAACTAGCCAATTCTACTCCTAGAATTATATATCCTAGAGGAAATTTTTATACATGTGTTTACCAAGAGAAATGCCAAGAACTGCCAAAGTAGCATTGTTTACCATAGCAAAATATTCAAAACAACCTAAACAATCATTGCCAGAAAATGTATAAATAAATTATGGTACATTCATATGAAAGGAGGCTGTATAGCAGCTAACAAATGTTAAAATTACTGGAGTTTTCATGAGTTTCAAAGTAGGTGAACCTCAAAATATAGTGTCCAGCAGAAGTAAGGCCTGTTTAAGTGTGGATCGTAGGGTCATAATATGGGTGTAATAATTTATAGCTTTAATTTGAACATTTCACCTAAAATGTCATATGGTGTGCTGGAGTGTGATATTGCTACGTTACAGAATTACACGCTTATGATTTTGTAATAAAAGATTTATAATAAAAAAGGGGCATTATTTGTGCCAGACTCTGTATCTTACTGGGAGGGGAAAAAAAGGAAGTTGCAGAAAGAAAGAGTTAGCCTCATTTGTAGAAAGTTCAAAACCAAGCAATGTAAAAGTCTATGTAGGATATCACAAATACCAAATTCGGGATAATAGTTACCTCTAGAGGGCAGGATAGGTAATGCAATTGAGAAGATCTTAAGAAGTACTGGTTACACTTCCTTTTTAAAAAAATATAATCTTTATTGTATTTTTTTCCATTACCACTAAGTCCCCTTATATCACTCTTCCCCTAGCAAACACCATACTGTTGTCCATGTCCATGAGTCCTTTTTCCTTTTTATGCATTATTTCTTAAAGTACAAAGTGAGTACAACAGTATGTTTTATTATTTTTTGTTAAATTGTACATATATATGTATCAATCATGTATATTATATTTTACAAAAAAAATAAAAGCAATTTTAAAGAATCAATTGCCTTACTAGTACATTCTAAGTTAACTATGAAACATATTTGCTGGTAAAAATATAAAAAAAAAGTTTAACTGATTTCAGTTTAAATGTAAGTTTTTTTTTAAGAATAAAAGTCACCTACTGTTATACTGACAGATTTTCTCTGTAGCTGTTGGTGTGCCTTTTAGTGAACACAAACCTCCTTCTTCTGCCAGATTCTAGAAGAAAAACAAAATGTTAACAACCTCTATATACACAATATCCACTTACAGCTCCCTTTTAATTCCACCAATTCATTTCTACAGTACTCTTCCTTCATATTACTTTAAATGAACAAAGATGATTTTATTTTAAAAGTTAGAAAAATTAGCCTGTGATGAACAATAAATGAAATGAAATTAAAACTGCTTCAGAAACACAAGTGAAAGAATAAACATTTGCTAAGAAATTACCAACAAACACAAAAGGCTTCAGGTAGTCATAGTAAATGTAGTTGGAAAAGACAAAGATACTAAGTAATTTGGAGATTTATTCTGTTATTCCCTTTCAAATTTCTTAAGTTGGATAGCAGTTTGTTTATTTTCAGTTTTTTTAAGTAAAAGCTTTTAAGAGGTATAAATTTCATGTGGAACACAGGATTGGTTTTGTTTTCCATCAATTTCTATAAAATTTGTAACTTATTTCCATTCCTTTTCTTTTTTAAAACAACATCGTTTCTTAATTTAAAAGAAGGAAGGTTAAGCATCATTTTTTGTTGTTGATTTCTAATTCAATTAGTTCTTATCAGAGAATGTGGCTATGAATCACTGATTATATAAATCTCTTAAACTTTATGGCTTACTACATGAATTATGTTTACAAATGTACCATGAACTTATAGAAAATATATATTCTCTGTAGGTGGGATATAGAGTTTTAGATAGACAGGCAGGATAGAAGAGAAACTGCAACCAAACCAGTTTCCTTTTCCTCTTAGGCATACAACTATAATAGGCTACACTTCCTACCCTTCCTCAGAGTTGGCTTGGATGTGTGATTTAAGTTCTGGCCATGGGCAGAAGCAGTGTACACCACGGGCAGCCCTGGCCCATAAAAATATTCTTCTCAGCACTCCACTTCCTTTTCCCTCAGCACACACTACTGATATCAGCACACACTACTAAAATATCGAAACCAGCAGTTAGAGTCCCTACCAACTTGAGGCCCTAAATAACTTTACGCAGTAGAGCCTCTTCTCTAACTCCACTATTCAATCATTTTTAAAGTCTTGTATGTTCAACTTAAAAAAAAAAATTCAAGCCCCACACTTGCAGCAGGAATATACAAGCTGAAAAAGCTATATGGACTTCATGGCAGGCACACACTCCTATACCTACGTCAGATCTGTTGATAGAAGAAAACAGACAAAGAAGAGCATCCCAAAGAGAAGAAACTGAATTGTTCAAGGAAACTTGCCCACACTCTAGGACAGCAAGCCTTCACAATGCCTGCCCAGCAGGGTGTCATAACTGGTACGGATCAGTAACTTCTATCTTATCTTTTCTCAATAGGCATTTATACTGCACTTGCTACAATACTATGTATTTTCTTTAGGTGTCTATTTTGCTATCTTTTATTTTCAACCTTTATTATTATGTTTTACATGTTTCTTAAAAAGTATATAATTTTTTCTTTTCAATTTATTATTCTTTGAATCTTGATAAGAAAAATCACCCCTTCATATTTAATATATTAATTGCTAAGCAGATTCTGTCCCTTACATTTTATGTTTACCATTTATGAAGAAGTGTAATTTCATTTTTTCCCCCACCTTAATCAGGTCTCCTAGCATGACATCCACTCCTTTGAATTCTGAAGTTCTATGTGTTTTCATTTCTCCAATGAAGAAATTACTATTTAAACATTTATATTTGAACCTTTTTCCTCTCCTACTTTAAAATTAAATATGTTCCAGTTCAAGATGGTGATGTAGGTGGATCCTGAACTCACCTCCTCCCACAGACACACTGAATCTACAGCTACATATGGAACAATTTCCTCTGGAAAAAAACCCCAAAATCTAACTGAGAGACTCCTTCCTACACATTGAGCGAACAAGAAAAAACACACATCAAAATGGGAAGTAGAGGCTCAGACACAATTTCACCATAAACACCACCCCAGGCATGGCAATCCACAATCTGGAGGGAACCCACAACTCCAAGCTTCTCCCTGAGGAGAGGTACACAATTTTTTAAGACATGTACTTAAGAGCCATCAAAACATCAAGATTTGAAAGCCAATAGGGCTTGTGTTCACAAGACCCACAAGCTATAGCAAATTGAGAAATAGTTCTTAAAGGGCTCATCCAGGCTCAGTGTAGCTCCCTGCCAAAGCCTAAAGCAGAGGCAGCTTTAGCACTGCCTTATCCAGTCTTTGGTGGGAGGGCGGGGATGTGGGGGTGGGGGTGGGGAGCCTATTAGCTTATCTTCACAGCTGTAGTCTGACAGTCAGGCTTCTGATTAAACTCACATCTAAAGGCCAACCATAATCCTCTCCAAAGACCATGGAGCCTGGGAGCTATTTTTGCCCTCTCCCTCTGCGTCACTCCAGGTTGCCAGTATCTCCCCAAAAAGGAGCTGTGCACATGTCTAGTGTCCCAGTTTTTGTGGCTGCTGATGAGGGAACACCCCTTGATCACCTCACTCTTGGTAGCCAATGGGGCTTACATTCAGGGCTCCCAAAGAACTATAACAAGCAGAGAAAGAGTTCTTCACTGGCTACCCCTCAGGGAAGAGCATAGAGACTGCAACAAACTCCCAGTCGGTCTGTGAAAGAGGCCTGTTAGTATATCTTCACACCTGTGGCCTGAGAGGCAGGCTTCTAATTAAACATATATCTAGGGACCAAATGCAATCCTCTCCAGAGACCAGAAAGTCCAACAGGTGCCCTCTTCATGCTCCCCTCTGCCCTTCTCCAGCTCTTCAGTGTCACCAAAAAAGGAATTTGCACATACATCTGGCACCCAGCTTTTGTGGCTGTTTCCCAGAAGACACATTTGTTCAAAGGGACGGTAGCAAACAAAGAAACAGTTCTTTACTGGCTATCACATCAGGACTTGAGGGAAAACAGATAGAATTGCCCTTCTCAAAGTATATTGGTATACTTACAAACAGACTTATCTATATGCCTGAGGGTCCAGTTTCTGATCACACTTAGTCTAGGTGCTACCTAGGATCTTCACCATTGGGTCACTGGCAGATTTGGCACACCCTACACTACAAAAAGCCACTAAAAATAAAGTAGGATACCTGGACCATCACAAAGCTTTGAGAAACAACCAAGAGTTGGGTCAGTGCTAGAATATAAAGTTTATTTCCTATACAGGGCCAATTCTTTTAGGCGAGGTGGCTGTTTTACCTAATGCATAGAAGCTAACAAAGAAGGTCAAGGAAAATAAAAAAAACATAATAACATGTTCCAAACAAAAGAACAAAATAAAGCCTCAGAAAAAGACCTTAACAGAATAAATTACCTGATAAGAGTTCAAAATAAAGATGCTCACTCAGGTCAGGAGAACAACACATAAACAAAGGAAGATTTTTAACAAAGAGGTATAAAAATATAACAGAGTACCAAACAGAAATCACATAGCTAAAGAATACAATAACTAAACTGAAAAATGCAACAGAAGACTAGATGAAGCTGAAGAAAGGTTCATCAAACTTAAATACATGGCAGTGATATTTATCCGGTCAGAGGAGCAAAAAGAAAAAGAAAAAAGTGAATATAATGTACAGCACTTATGGGCCAATACCAAGTAGCCCAACATTCACATTACAGGAGTCCCAAAAGGAGGAGGAGGAGAGAAAGGGCCAGAAAACTTCTGTGAAGAAATTATGGCGGAAAACTTCCCTAAGCTAGGAAAGAAAACAGATATCCAGATCCAGGGGGCCTATAGAGTTACAAATAATATAAACCCAAAGAAACCCTCACCAAGGCACATTATGGTTAAATTATCCAAAGTTAAAGACAAGGAAAGAATCTTAAAAGCGGCACGAGAAAAGCAACTTCTTATGTACGAGTGATTCCTCATAGACAATAAGCATATTTTTCACCAGAAAATTTCCGAGCCGGAAGGCAATGGCATGATATATTCAAAATGCTAAAACAAGAAACTGCCAAACAAAAATACCCTACTCAGCAAAGCAGTCCATCAGAATCGAGAGATTCCCAGAAAAGCAAAAGCTAAAGGAGTTCATTACCACTAGACTGACCTCACAAGAAATGTTAAACAGACTTCCTTAAGCAAAAGAAAAGGACACAAATTAGTGAAAGGAAAATATATAAAAGTATAAATATCACTAGTAAAGGTAAATATATTGTAAAATTAAAAATACTCTAGAGCTGTAAAGGTGGTGGGTTAACCACTTAGAAAGCTAGTATGAAGGTTACAAGACAAAGGTAATAAAAATAACTACAATAATTAATAGATACACAAGATAAAAAGGTATGTTGTGACATCAAAACATAAACTATGGGAGGAGTAAAAATGTAGAGCTTCAGAATACATTTGACTTAAGCTTTACCAACTTAAAATAGACTGCTTTAAATGTTATTTTTATATATGCCTCACACTAACCACAAAGCAAAAATCTATAGTAGGTATACAAGAGATAAAAAGATATCTAAACACACCACTACAGAAAATCACCAAAACAAAAAGAGAGCAAGGAAAAAAGTACCAAAGGAATTACAAAACAACCAAGAGACAATGAAGAAAATAGCAGTAAGACTGTATCTACCAATAATTGCTTTAAATGTAAATGGTCTCAATTCTCCCATCAAAAGATACAGAGTGGATGGATAGACTTTAAAGGAAAAAAAAAAAAAAATAAGACTCATGTAGATGCTGCCTACCAGAGACCCACTTCAGACATAAGGACACAGACTAAAAGTGAAGGGATGGGAAAAAGATAATCCATGCAAACAGAAGTCAAAAGAAAGCTGAAATACCTATATGTATGTATACAAGACAAAATATTTTTTAAGACAAATACTGTACTAAGAGACAAAGAAGAACATTACATAAGGAAAAAGGGTCTATCAAACAAGAGAATATACATTTGTAAATATTCATGCACCTAACATAGGAGCACTTAAAAATATAAAGCAAATATTGGAAGATCTAAAAGGAAGAAATAGACAGCAATACAATAATATTGGGCTAGTCAAAAAGTCCATATGGTTTTTTCTGAAATATAAAAGACAAAACTTTCATTTTCACCAATAACTTTTTTGATTTGGAAGTTTTGAGAATGCTGGCCATCTCCTGCTATTAGCTACTAGTGCGTAAAGGCCAGGGGTGCTGCTAAACATCTTCCAATGCATAAGACAGACCGCAGCAAAGAATTATTTCACCAAAATGCCAATAGTATCAAGAAACTTTGCAAAGCACTTTTGACACATTTGATCAGTCACAGAACATTTTCCATACCCTGCACAAATCTTTTTTTTTAAATTTCAGTTGTGTTTTTCCCTTCCTTGAAATAATAAAGCATAATATGCCAAAAATGCTGCATATTTTCTTCCATCTTCAATATTAAAATGACTACCCAAAAATTCAAGAACTTTGATAATTCTTTTTAATGCACATATGACAGCTGTCACAGTACAATGTAACTAAATTATTTCAAATGAAGTTAAAGACAAGTAAGCACTACTAGGGCCATCTTACAGGAAAAAAAACGAAATGAACTTTTGGCAAACCCAACAGTATGGGACATTAATACCCCACTTTCATCAACGGACAGATCATCCAGACAGAAAATCAATAAGGAAAAACTGGCCTTAAATAACACTTTCCAAATCAGGTGAACTAAACAGACATAGAGAATATTCCATCCAAAATCCACAGAATGCACATTCTTCTCAAGATACATGAAACAGTCTCCAGGATAGTTGAAATATGAGGCCACAAAACAAGTCTTAATAAACTTATTATTGAAATATTATGCATATTTTCAAAACACAATAATACAAAACTAGAAATCAATTACAAGAAAACTGAAAAATCATAATATGTGAATATTAAGCAACATGCTCCTAAACATCCAATGAGACAAAGAAATCAAAAGATAAATTTAAAAATATCTTAAGACAAACGATTATAGAAATGCAACATACCAAAACATGGGATACAGCAAAAACAGTAGGAAGTCCATAGTGATAAATACCTACATTAAGAAACAAGAAAGAACTCAAATAAACCACCTCACTTTTAAAGGAATTCAAAAGAGAAAAAAAAACAAGACAGCCTACAGTTAGTAGAAGGAAGAAATAACAAAGATCATGGTAATAAGTGAAATAGAGACTAAAAAAATCAATAAAACTAAGAGTTTTGAAAAGAAAAACAAAATTGACAAACCATTACCTACATGCAACAAGAAAAAAAGAGAGGCCTCAAATAAATAAATGATAAAGGAAATGTTACAACTCATACCACAAAAATACAAAGCATGAAAGACTACTATTAACAATTATGCTACAACAAATTGGACAACACAGAAAAATGGATAAATTATTAGAAACATACAAACAACCAAGACTGACTCACAAAGAAATAGAAAATACAAACTGACTGATCTTTAGTAAGGAGAGCAAATCAGTAATCAAAAACCTCCCAATATGCAATAGTCAAGGCCTAAAGGCTTCACTGGTAAATCAAAACAAAGAATTAATACAAATCATTCTCAAACTCTTACAAAGAATAGAAAGGAGAACATTCCCAAATTAATTTTATGAGGCCAGTATTACCCTGATACCAAACCAGACAAGATACTACAAGAAAAGAAAATTCCAGGACAATATCCCAGTAATGACCGTGGATGTAAAAATCATGAACAAAATATCAGCAAACCAAATCCACAATATATTAAAAGGATCATATATGATCAAGTGGGATTTACTGCAAGGATGCAAGGATGTCTCAACATACGCACATCCATCAATGTGACATACCACATCAGCAAGAATAAAAATAATATCATCTCAATAGATGCATAAAAAGCATTTCACAAAATTCAACACCCATTAGTGATTACTCACAACAAAAAGGTATAGAAGATTTTTCTCAGTCTGTTTTCTTGCTTCTAGGTGTATCCTCTGTTTTTCTTAAATAAATTTTTATTAAAAAATTTTTTCAAAGATATAGAGGGAACATACCTCAACAAAATAAAGACCATACATGACAGCTTAACACCATAATCAACAGTGAAAAGCTTTACTCTAAACTCAGAAACAAGAAAAGAGTGCCATGCCCTGGCCAGTGTGGCTCAGTTGGTTGGAGCATCTGTCCCATAACCGAAAGGCCGAGGATTTGACTCCCGGTCAAGGCACATACCTAGGCACATGGGTTCAATCCGTGGTCCAGGAGCTGGGCACCTCAGGGAGGCAACCAATCAATGCTTCCCTCTCACATTGACGTTTCTCTTCCTCCTTCCTCTCTTCCCTTCCTCGTTTCCTCTCTTCCTTCCTCGTTTCCTCTCTTCCTTCCTCCTCTCCTCTCTCCTTCCTCCTCTCTTCTCTCCCTTCCTCTCTCTCTAAAAGCAATGGTGAAAAAAAAAATGTCCTCAGGTGAGGATAAAAACAAAAATAAAGGATCACCACTTTTAATCAACATAATATTGGAAGTGCTAGCTGGAGAAATCAGGCAAGAAAAAGAAAATACAACCAAAATAGAAAGGAACAAGTCACAGTGTCTTTATTTGCAGTTAACATAATGTTATATACTGAAAATCCTGAAGATTCCACCAAAAACTGTTAGAACAAATAAATTCAGTAAAGTTGCAGGATATAAAATCATTGCATAAAAATCAGTTGTTTCTATATACTAATAATGAACCATCAGAAACAGAAACTAAAAACCAATCTTATGTATAGTTCCATCAAAAATAACAAAATACCTAGGAATAAATTTAAGCAAAGAGGTAAAAGGCCTGTACAATGAAAACTCTAAGACACTCATGAAAGAAATTAAAGAAGACACAAATAAACGGAAAGATATTTTATGATCATGGACCGAAATAATTAATATTGTTAAAATGTCCATACTATCCAAAGCAATCCACAGATTCAATGCAATCCCTGTTGAAATTCCAATTGCATTTTTCACAGAAATAGAACAAAAATACTAAAATTTGTATGAAACTGCAGAAGACCCCAAATATCCAAAGCACTCTTGAGAAAAAAGAGTAAAGCGGGAGGCATCTCATGTCTTAATTTTGAACACTATTATAAAGCTGTAGAAATCACAGTATGATATGGGCATAAAAACAGACACATAGACCAATGGAACAGAATGCATGGGCCAGAAATAAGCCCACTCACATATAGTCAATTAATTTATGACAAAGGAGCCAAGAATACACAATGGGAAAAGGACAGCCTCTTAAATAAACAACGTTAGGAAAGGGATAGCCACATGCAAAAGAATGAAAATGAACATCATACACACAAATTAACTTGATGGATTAAATGGATTAATTTAAATGGATTAAAGACTTGCATATTAACACCTGAAGCTATAAAACTTTTAAAAGAAAAGACAGACTGTGCAGAACATAAGTTATTAAAGCTCATGTACCATCTTGACATTTGGGTGAACTTGGACCTTTGACATTTTTCTCTTCCCCCAGGTGAGCTCTGCAATATATACATAGAATTCTGGACTGATCACAGAATTCCCATTAATTCTCTTTCTGGAGCTAGGCGCCTTCAGTATTTCTCTCAACTTGCTCTAGCCCCAGATCCTCAACACACCTGGTCCCTTTGATCACCCATGAAATTCACTGCTTTGAACTGCAAAGCACAGAGTTTGGGGGTAGAAGTCCAGGGATCCATTTGTCTTGCTGCCACCTGAGACTGCTTTTGGTATGTAGTTCCTATTACATTATTTAAATCAAAAAGCTAGGCTTGCCTGACTCATTCTTTGGCCTCTAGACTCTTTTGGCATTTGAGGATCACTCTGCATACATGGCTCTTCCACAAAACACAGGTGGTAAGATCCTGACATCCATGTTAGCAATGACTTTTTAGATTTGACATCAAAAGCAAAATTAAGCAAGTGGGACTACATCAAACTAAAAATCTTTTGCATGGCAAAAAGAAGTCATCAACAAAATGAAATAGCCTACAGAATCGGAGAAAATATCTAAGTCATATTTCTGTTAAGAAGTTTATATCCAAAATATATAAAGAACTCATACAACTCAAGGCCAAAAAAAAAACCCTATTTAAAAAAACGGACAGAGGAACTGAATATGCACTTTTGCAAAGAAGACATACAAATGGCCAACAGATACATGAAAAGGTGCTCAGTGTCATGAATCATCAAGAAAATACAAATAAAATCCACAATGAGCTATTACCTCACACCTGTTGGAATGGCTGTTATCAAAAAGACAAGAAATAGCAAGTGTCAGAAAGGATATGGAGAAAAGGAAACTCGCGCACTTGTGGTAGAATGTATCGTAAACTGGTGCAGCCACTATGAAAAGCAGTATGGAGGTTCCTCGAAAAAATTAAAAACAGAGCTACTATGTGACCCATTAATTCCACTTTTGATTATTTTTTCTGAATGAAATTAAGACACTAACTTAAAAAGATTACCCTCACCCCCATGTTCATTGCAGCATTATTTACAACAGCCAGAGTAATGCTAGGTAATTTTTTAATCACAAAATGTAAAATGTTCAAACATTATTATTTCTTCCTCATGCAATAATCTCAAATAAGTTTTCCTGGTCGGCAATTTATTTTTTTCCACTAGTGATTTGGAGACCCCGTCTTTCCCATCTTGTGGCTCCAAATATCCCTTAGGACATCACTGCCATCTAGCCATTAAAAGCATAATGTTAGAAAATGAAATCTCACTTCTACAATTTTTGAAAAGATGCATCTCACTTCTAATAACATTCCATTATTGAGATCTAGCAATGAGGCTGCACTTGGATAGAGGATTAGGAAATATGTTCCTTGGCTGGGTAGCCATTTCATAGTAACAGCTTTATTCTATAAAATATGGTACATGAATTTTGGTAAGCAGTTCACCTTCTCTGCAGCCTCCTCCTATGTTTTCAATCTTGGTGAATGGCGCCATCCCATCAACAACCCATTCATTTCCCCAAATCATAAATCCAAGTCTTCAAATTTTTTTCTTCTCCCTTAAACTAATCACCAATTCCTATCAAATATAGATCTTCAAAATATTTTTGATAGCTCTTCCCTCATTTCCATCCCTCCTGCCACTGGTCAAGTTCAAGCCCTCATTACTTCTGACCCTGCCTTGAGTCTCGCCTCTTCTCAAATCTCATCGTACTGTTGCTAAGATATGACTTCTTAATACTCCAATGTCATCATACTCCTCCACTAAAATTTTTTCAGGAGCTTTTTGTTTTCAGTTTAGTGAGAGGAAATTAAATTATTACATGTCATACAAGGTCTTTTACAACCTGGCCCCTTTATATTGTCCAAAATTATTTCTTGCCATCCTCCTATCCCTTGAAATTTGTACTACAGTAATAATAATAATAACTAAAATTAAACAAATTACTTGCAGTTTTTAACTCTCTAACATCTTTGGTTCTATCTATGCTGCCTCCTTCTTCATAGAATGAAAGCATTTTGTCCATTTGGTAAGATTATGAATACCCAGATGAAAAGTTTTCTCTTCCATCACATCTTCCTCCAACTACCTGTGAAATTTAGAAGTATCTTTTGCTAAGTTCCCACTCACTTTTGTACAAACCGCCATTAGAACACTTTATCAAAATGCATTTAATTTTTTCTCTTTCTGAAACTACTAGATTATAACTTCTTAAAGACAGGTTCCATATCCTTTCATCTCTGCACCTTTCAGAGTGTAGTGCATAGTGGAATATAAGCTTCATGAGTACTACAACTTTTTTTTACCACTGTATCCCCAATGACTAGAATGTAGAAAACACTGAATACATACCTATTAAATGAATTCATAATCTACTCAATTCATATTTATTGAAGATTAAAAATGAAACAATTAACATAGTTAAAAATATAGAGTCAGATGACAAGAGTTTGAATCCTGCCTCAAATGTGTGACATTGACAAAGTTATTTAATCTGAGCTTGAGTCTCACTGTGAAGATTTTATGGGATCAGGCTCTTGCAGATTAACGTACATAAAACTCCCAGCACAATGTCTGGACTTAAAACGATCATATACTCTAATTATGAGCAAGGGTTACAACTTACATAACCAATGTTTGCAGATGTTTCAGTATTCCTAAATATATAACCATGTTCCCTTGTAGCACATTGAAACCTAAAGCATTTTCATCTTGTAAGGAATTTTCTAGGATATCAAAAGTTTTAAATGTACCTATATTGGTCTGTCTCAAATAAAGCACATTACAGTTTCTGAAAATATGGTAATTTTATTTCTAGATCTAAGCTATAATTTCCTGAGTATGAAAATATTTTTTAAAAAGAGCCTACAAAGTAGGGTTTTTAGAAAAGCTAATGTTAAATCAAAATAAACTGCAAATATCACAATATAAAATGATAATATAACTGAATTAATTAGAAATATAATGTAAGATGTACATTACCTTGCCAAGTCCAAAGCCCCATGACTTCTTAGACTGTGATTCTTCCAAAGGGATATTACTCCTAAGAGTCATAAATAAGACAGCATTAAAGTTTGCTTTATTCTTTCTGAAAATCATTGTTCTAAATTATGGTTCCCAAAGTTAGCTGCAAATCAAAATGATAAAGGAAGCTTTTTTTAAAAAAAATAAAGATTCATAAGCTCCATCCTAAGGAGCCTATTTATTATGTGTGGATCAAACTTGCTTTTTGTATTTTAAAATCACTACCTCAAGTGATGTGGGTTTAGCCAGGTTTAGGAACCATGCTATAAATGATTTTTATAAAGTACATTGTATTTATTTACTTTTTAACCTCTACAGAGGACATGCTTCTTGATATTTCAGAAAGGATGGGAAAGGAAGGAAAAAGAGAGGGAGAGAAACATCAGTGTGAGAGAGAAACATCA
Source organism: Pteronotus mesoamericanus (assembly GCF_021234165.1). Classification (NCBI taxonomy): domain Eukaryota; kingdom Metazoa; phylum Chordata; class Mammalia; order Chiroptera; family Mormoopidae; genus Pteronotus; species Pteronotus mesoamericanus. The sequence continues at coordinate 12,629,041 of NW_026555310.1, forward strand.
ATCCATTGCCTCTTCTACATGCCCCAACTGGGAACCAAGCCTGCAACCCAGCCATATGCCCTGACCCAGATAGAATCCACAACACTTTGGTTCATGGAATGGCACACTCAACCAACTGAGCCACACAGGCCAGGGCATAAAGTACAGTTTAAAATTCAAAGCCTAACATGCTGTTTTCCATTCACAAATTTTCTCATTCATAAATGAGAGCAAAGAATCTCATTTGTTGACTTTATTAAATATGTTGTGAATCTGTTTTAATTAATTTCTTATGCCAATCCCATCCATAAAAAAATACTTCCAGAATAAAAATCTATTCTAGGTCATGATTTCCAATTAGCAATATTTGAATAAATCATAATTACTACCAAGAAAGTTAGGACTATTTTGAAACTACAAGTTGTCTTTAATTATCTATAACTACAGTGTCATAAACTATTTTTTTAATTTTTTTTAAAAAATTCAAGTACATCTGTCTCCATTTTCCTGCCCCACTTTCCCCTGCTCCACCCTCACCCATGTCCCACCCTCAATCCTTCCCCACTCTGGCTTTGTCCGTGGGTCCTTTATACATGTCCCTTGACTTGATCTTTCTTTCCCTTTCTTTTCCCTGTTGCCCCTCTCCCTCCTCCCCTCTGGTTACTGTCTGTTTATTTTTTCTTTCAATGTTGCAGGTTATATTTTGCTTGCTTGTCTGTTTTGTTGATTAGGTTCCACTTATAGCTGAGATCATATGGTATTTGTCTTTCGCCCCCTGGCTTATTTCACTTAGCATAACGCTCTCCAGTTCCCTCCAAGCTGTTGTGAAGGGCAGGAGCTCCTTCTTTCTTTCTGCTGCATAGTATTCCATTGTGTAAATGTACCATAGTTTTTTGATCCACTCACTTATTGATGGGCTTAGGTTGCTTCTAGCACTTGGCTATTATAAATTGTGTTGCAAGGCACCCAAATTGGAAAGGAGGAAGTAAAACTGTCATTGTTTGCAGATGACATGATAGTATACATAGAAAATCCTATAGACTCCATCAAAAAACTACTTGACCTAATAAGTGAATTTGGCAAAACAGTGAGATACAAAGTTAATATTCAGAAATTGAAAGCATTTTTATACTACAATGAAATATCAGAACCAGAAATCAGGAAAAAAACCCACTTGCTATATAGCAACAAGAAAAACAAAGTACCTGGGAATAAACTTAACCAAGGAGGTAAAAGACCTGTACTTATAAAACTACACAACACTGAAGAAAGAAATTAAGGAAGACCCAAATAAATGAAAGCATATGCCATTTTCATAAACTATTGATATGCTTCTTTATGCCATAAAAATTTGAATTCTATTACTCCCTTGTTCTGATTGGTAATAACCAAGCAACCTTCCCATGGAGAGCTGCCAAAAGTTAAAAAATACACTTATTAGACTTCCAGTCAGGATGGCAGCATAGGCAGACATGGCTCGCCTCTTTGCACAACCACATCAAAACTACAACTAAAATATAGAACAACTATGACTCAAAACTGTCAGAAATTGAGTTGACTGGAAGTGCAAGTCTGACAACTACAGAATTAAAGAAACCGCATCCATCCAGACTGGTAAGAGGTAGGGCAGACTCAGAACAGACTGGTCGCTCACCCACATGTGGTGGATAAAAATTTGGGAGGCGTATCTTGGGATTGAAGAGTCCCAGCCCCACACCAGGTCCCCCAGCCCAGGATTCCAGTGCCAGGAATGTAAGTTCCTACAACATCTGGCAGCAAAAAACAGCGGGAATTAAGGCTGTGGAAGACAGAAACTGCTGGAGCCCCAAGCAATTCCTCTTAAAGAACACACACAAGGACTCACCCACTCAGACTCACTCCCACTGAGCTCCAGCACCAGGGTAGCAGCTTGAAAGGTACCAGTGGCATACAGGAAGCAACTGAAGTGTCTGGCATCAAGATGAGCAGAGGCCACTGTCCCTTTGCTGAACCTTCCCTCCCCAGAGCCAGCAGACTGGTGCCATATCTGAGACTCCATCAACCTGGCTAACACTGTTTGACTGGCCTTGGAGATCCCCAGAGACGTCATCCCACCCAACTTAAGGGCCCACCCAAGCTGCTTTTCCATATGAATGGCTGGTCGTGGCTCCTGCTTCACAACTTCCTAAATCCTATCAAACAAGCAACAGGAGGCCTCAGTGAGCCCCAGGCCTGGCACTAGCAGCAGCCAACCTAGATTTGCAGCTTGGCTTCGCCTGGGAATCTCCGAGCTCAGCACAAGCAGCAGCCATCTCAGACTGCTTTATAGCTCAGGTTAGGAAGCCCTGTAGACAACACAGGTGGGGGCTGATGTTGGCCTGCACCACCTGGGAAACCCCAGGGTCAGCTCACCCAGTGGACAGCCACAGACCATGTCAGAGCACCTCCATCCTGCTCCTGCACAGCTGATCCTCCACAGAAGGTGAAGGTTGGTGGTTAGTGGTCACTGCCAATCTTTGAAATTGACAGACTTGGGTAAATCCTCCTACTGATCTGTCAACAGCAACCAATGCTCAACTAAACTACCAGAGGAGGTAGCCCACACAAAGGGTGCACCTTCACTACCTAGCTTGGGTGACAGGGGAGGTTGTACCACTGGGCCCTACAGGACACCTACTATATTAAGCCACTCTACCAAGACATGGAGTAAAAGCAACTCTACCAAAAACACAGAAGCAAACACTGGGAGGCTGCCAAAATAAGGAGACAAAGAAACATGGCCCAAATGAAAGAATAGATCAAAACTCCAGAAAAAGAGCTAAATGAAATGGAGATAAGCAATCTATCAGATGCAGAGTTCAAAACATTGGTTATAAGGATGCTCAAGGAACTTATTGAGGACCTCAACACCATAAAAAAGATCAAGTCAGAAATGAAAGATACCCTAACTGAAATAAAGAACAATTTATGGGGGAACAACAGTGGGGTGGATGAGGCCAAGAATCAAATCAATGATATGGAACATAAAGAAGCATAAAAACAACCAATCAGGACAACAAGAAGAAAAAATAATCCAAAAGGATAGAAAAAGCAGCTTCTGGGACAACTTCAAAAGGTCCAACATTCTCAACACACAGGTACCAGAAGGAGAAGAGCAAAAGCAAGAAATAGGAAATCTATTTGAGAAAATAATGGGAGACAATTTCCCTAATTTGGTGAAGGAAATAGACATGCAAGTCCAGGAAGCACAGAGAGTCCCAAACAAGATGGATACAAAGAGGCCCACTACCAAACACATCATGATTAAAATTCCAAACATTAAGAGAGCATCTTAAAGGCAACAAGAGAAAAGCAGTTACCTACCTTATATAGGGGAAATTACCCATAAGACTATCAGCTGATTTCTCAAAAGAATTTTTGCAGGCTAGATGGGATTGGCAAGAAATATTCAAAGTCATGAAAAGCAGGGACCTACAGCCAGGAATGCTCTATCCAGCAAAGATATCAGTTAGAATCTAAGGGTAGATAAAGAGCTTCTCAGACAAGAGAAAACTAAAGGAGTTCATCATCACCAAACCATTATTACATGAAGTGTTAAAGGGACTTATTTAAGAAAAAGAAGATCAAAACAGGGAACACTAAAATGGCAAAAAATACAAATATATCAATGATTAAATCTAAAAAACAAATTAAGCAAAGAAGAAGAACTGAGACAGAATCATGGATACAGAGTGCATTTTGGTGGTTGCCAGATGGGAGGGGGTTGTGGGGCAGTGGGTGAAGAGGTGAGGGGATTAAAAAGTACGAACAGGTAGTTAGAGAAGAGCCATGAAGGTGTAAAGTACAGTATAGGAAATGGAGTAGTCAAAGAACTTATATGTATAACCTATGGACATGAACAATTTTGGGGGGATTGCCCAAGGGTGTGGAGAGTGCTCAGTGGAGGGGAGCAAAGAAGATAAAATCAGAGCAACCATAATTGCATAATCAATAAAATGAAAAAAAAATATGCTTATTACACCAGACAGCATTCCTATACATACAATCCTTCTATTTCTTACTGCAAATTAGTAAGTTAATATCCTGAAGAGTATTTAATTTTTTTGAACTCATAAATCAGTTTTACCAAATCTAATTAACACCAAAATACAGATGAAAAGATACTATTCTCTCAAGCAGAGTGATATAATCAAGATTCTTACAACTAGTAATCCTTCTTTGAGGGCATCCTGCATAGCCTCAGACAACAATATGCCTCCTCCACTTAGCATAAATTCAACCCTCAACGTGCATTATACTAAATTCCGATTTGCAACCCCCAGATTTACCCAAGAACTTACATATTGTTCACTGGATATTTCTGGATTTCCATCTGTGTTGTCTTCTCTTGGTAGCCCCTTTCAAATTTTCCTTTAAAAACAAAAGTATGCATTGAATTAAAACTTGAGCATAAACTATTTTTGTTTTTTTTTTAATTTGAAGCTATTTGTATGACCCAAATAGAGGGAAATGCCTATCCACATGTCATATAATAGAATGTCATTCTATTTTTAATTTCATATTCCTCCAAATATACAAATACACACACATACACACACAAAAGCTGAAAAGAGAAAAACCCAGTACTACTACATTTTTAATTCGTAACACCAACCTTTTTTTTCAGAGCTGGATATATAGCAATCCTTCTCAATAGATATATTGGGATTATTTCCCTCATTATTGTTGTACTCTTTCTGATCATTCTTGTTTGGCTGACACTTTTCTGGATAACTTATTTCATTAAAGTTAGAACTACTAAAATTTGACTCTGGATCTGTAAAAATACTTCTAATGCTTCTATCAGAGGAATGGTTTTTATCAGAACTGGAGACTGCACAAATATCTCTGCCATAATCACATTTGTCAAATGGTTTCTTTATGGCTTGTTGATCTATTCTTAATAAATTGATCGTATTTTCATTAATAAAAGAGTCAAATTTTTCTGATAGAAGGCTAGAGGTTGGCTGGTTCACAACTTGAAGAAAATCTGAAACATCTTTTCTATTTTCTCCCCAAATATGTTGTACTGATTGCTCTTCAGTGATGAAGTCTGAGTGTCTTCTCTTATCCACGCTTCCACAATCTTCACCCATAACTACAGCAGGTCTTCCAGTGAGGAAATTCCTATTTCCTGGACTTTGAGGTAAACAAAATCATATTTAGCAAGAAAAGCATAGAGCATTTTCATTTAAAAACTCTTAAATGCTTAGGAAACATATTAAGTAGCTACTAACAGCTCCCTAAATTATGCTTTTATTTTTTAAATTTAAATACATATCACTTTGGGTGGAAATTTGTCTATTGCACTTGTAAAGCCTTAGTGAGTGTAAAATAAACTACACTTAGTTTAGTATCTCAATGTGGAAAAATTACTATGTGGTTCAATTTACTGTTACACTAACAAAACATGACCAACCTATAGTATATCTTCTGTAATAATGTCTAGCAAATAACATACGAAACCACCACTATATGTCACTGATGCTGCATTTAACCAGAGAAAGATGTTTTTAAGACTGTGAAGAAAGAATTTATCCCCAATGTTAAAATATTAAATCAAATAGTTATGAGAACATTATAATACGTATTTGTCAACCTAACAAAAATATAAAAACAACTCTGATGTCCCCAAGAGCAATAAAAATACAAATGTATATATAATAAAACCAAGAGCTAAATGAATTAAATGAAATGGTTAAACTAGATAACATAAGTACGATTTCTATTGCAGAAATCATAATTCTAGGTTATGTCCAACCTGTATGAAAGAATCAAAAGCTGTCATAAAAAAAATAATTAGAAATCAAGATATTTTGGATTTTGCTGCCATTGGCTATCTACAAATCATTTAGAGTTAGGTTGTTACAGAGATTAGAGCATAAAAAATTTAGAAAAGAAACATGAATTGCTAAAATAATTGATTTCCAATTTTATTTTTTAAGTTACTTGTTAAATATTTAATGACCAGTTACACCTGTTGTGTTCCAGAGAGTACACCACATGTTGGGGAAAGAGAGATAAAAGAATTCACTTTGGTATTAAAGAAAAGAGATGTTTTGCCCATGAATGTTCATAGATCATGATCCTACACTGTTTCTCAATATGGATCTTATTGGTGTTTATGGCAGAATAATGCTATTCTGTTTTATAAAAAGGCATAACCTAAAGTATGCAATAGTATATACCATTAACACCAGAGACATTTCTATTACTCTAAGTAAGAAAATAAATGTAAAAGCACTTCATAAGTTAGAAAGCACAATTATTTTTAAGTATTCTGACTCAGGAGAATCAGTCGCTGAGAGGTTTGGGTATACAGAAATACGCAATGCACTTGTTTCTCACAAGAAATAGTCTAAAAGAAGATAGAAAAAATTAAAGATAAGTGCTATCCTGTAGTCAAGTATTACTATAGTAAATATGAAAAAGAAATTGTTTTGCTTGAAGAAAGTCAGGCAGGTAGCATCTGCACTGGGGACTGAATGCTGGGAAGGATTACTACTTGTAGAGATGACAGAAATGTTATTAAAAACTTAAAAGTCTTATTAAGACAAATCAATCCAACTTTAACAATTTATATTTCCTATAAATATAAAAATTATTCACTAAAATAGGAAAAATTTATTAGCTAAATGTCTTTTATGTGTATTAAACAGATATTTAATGCAGGCCTACTACATGGTAGGGAGAAAATACAGCTTATATTCTAGTAAAGATAATAAATAAGATAATTAACCATTAATAAGTAAAATGAATAAAAGAAATAAAGAAGTAAACAAAGATAATTATAGCACCTTTTTAGGTGCTACAAGATCACATGATGAAATAGCATGTGTTGGAGGTCCCATTTCAGATAATTTGGTCAGTAAAATGTCTAGTAAGGAATCGATAAATAAGCTAAAGATTATTAATAAGCAGAATGATTAGACATGTACAGAAAAAAAGTAAGCACACACAAAAGGATGGAATAATAAAAACAAATATAAGGTTTGCAGCATGTTTGAGAAACAAAAACAAGACAAAGTTAGAATAGAAATAGTGAAAGGAAACTTGTGACCTGTTTTAAAAGGTACAAAAGGGCCCAAATTATGCAGAGCTTCATTTGGGGGGAACATTAAGAAACATAGAAAGGTTCTAAGTACAAAAGTAATATTAACTTGCAAAATTCAGTCTGATTGCTAGGTGAATATGGATTTCAGAAATTCTATCTGGCCAAAATGAAACAAGAATGACCAGATTTATCCTGCTGACTGACTGACACTCTCTCTCTCTCTCTCTCTCTCTCTCTCTCTCTCTCTCGCACACACCAGGAAAAAATATATTAAACAATGGTTTTCAGGCCACCTGAACAGGTATGAGCTGGTCACCAGGTGGAACAGGATAATGATTTCTGAAAGAGGGAAATCAAATGAGGTGAATCCTGTGATTTCTCCTAGATTACTGCCTAGAGAGAGGATTCAAGCAACAGAATAGAGAGGGAACACCCATTCAGAGCCTACAGACTCCCTTTGTTGAGGACATAGAGCTTGGGGTTCAAAGAGACTCCAGATGATAGAGTTCATAGGGTAGAGTACCATGAAGGAGAGTGTTACAAAGAAAGAGCTCCAGAGATCAACAGGGAATTCTCAAATTTCCAGGTTAAGTACCAATCAGCACATGCATATGAGGTAATTACCCAAGGCTGGGAAAAGAAACACCAAAGGTAAGAAGTTAGAACTAATTCTAGAAGCTCACACAACAAGGGGAAAATTTTTATGTTCCCACCAGCAAGAGTGAAAAAACCTTATAATTCAAAGGAAATCAGAGAGTACTCAGAAGGGTATTGTCTTAGCAGGGGACAAAATTAGCCATAGACTGAAGATGTATCTGCTCCTATTTAGCAAAGTTTAAGGAAAGCCTCAGTAAGATCATACTATTTCCAACTAACTAAATTGTATCCCAGAACAAAGCTTAGTACAATTTACAGGAGTACAAAAATTACGAAAAACCAAAAAGATAAAATTCGCAATGTACAGAATCCAAACAAAATTACCAGGAAGGCAATAAAACAAAGTTATATAACCCATGATGAGGAGAAAAATCAATTATTAGAAATCGATCAAGAAATGACAGAAGTGATAGAATTTGTAGGCCACTACATTAAAAGACATAACTATATTCTCTATATTTGAGAGAGCAAAGAATGAGAATATTAAAGATATGTGGAAGATGTAAAGAATAATTTAATCTGCCTTCTAGAGATGAAAAGTACACTCAACAGGTTTACCAGATTAGACACCAAAGAAAATACATACAGCAACATAATCTATGCAAAGTGAAACAAGAAAAAAATTAAAAATAAACAAAGCATTAGTAAATTTTGACACAACTTCAAGTGAATTAATTTACATGTGATTTGAGTCCCCAAGAAAAGGACAGAGAAATCAGACAAAAAACATTTGAAAAACTAACAGCTGAAATTTTTCCAAATTTAACAGTAAGTACACAGATTCAAAGAAGCTCAATGCAGCATAAACACAAGAAATAAAATGAAAATGACATCCCAATCATAGCATAGAAATCCATGGTAGAAAATTCATGATGGAAAAATCTTAAAAAAAAAAAAAGAAGAAAAGATATATATGCAGATGTTAAGAATGACAACACCCTGGCCAGTGTGGCTTGGTTGGTTGGAGCATCATCCCCTACAGCAAAAGGTTGTGGGTTCTATTCCAAGTCAGGGCACACGCCTAGGTTGTGGGTTAAATTTCCAGTCAGAGCATGTTGCAAGGCAACCAATTGATGTTTCTCACACTGATGTTTCTCTTACTCTCTTTTTCCTTTCCTCTCATTCTAAAAGCAATGAAAAAATGTCCTCTCATTCTAAAAGCAATGAAAAAATGTCAATGAAAAGGATAAAATAATTAAAAAAATAAGATAGCCAACTTCTAATTGGAAATAATGAAAGTCAAAAGACATCTTTTGAAAGGAAGACCAAAATAAAGACTTACAAATATACAAAAGATGAAAAAATTACCAGAAGAGCCACAATACAAGAATGTTTAAAGAAAATCTTTCCAGGAAAATAAAAGTGTTACCAGGTGAAAATCTAGATCTACACAAAATAATGAAGACCATCAAAAATGAAAAATTTATGCTTATGTACAGAAAACATGTTTTATAATAAAGATAAAGATAAAGCCAAAAGAATGTATTAATTGGGTTTTCCAGTCCCAATGGTGAAGTAGGTAAACTGTGTGCTTACCTCTTCCCGTGATCACACCAAATTACAACTAAATTATAGAATACTCATCATTGAGAACCCCTAAAGACTAGCTGGACAAAATTCCTATAACTAAGAATACAAAGAAAAAGCCATCCCTTGGCTGGTGGCTTAGTTGGTTGGAGTACTGTCCCACACACCAAAGGTTGTGGGTTCAATCCCAAGTCGGGACACCTATGGGAGGCAACAGTCTATGTTTCTCCCTCTCTCAAATCAATAAAACATATCCTCAGGTAAGAATCTTTTTTTTTAATTAAAGAAAAAGTCATGTCAAAATTGGTAGTAGGGGCAGAGATGCAGAACAGGCAGGAGAAACAACCAAGATGTAGTGTTTAAAAATCAGAAGGGATATTTCAGCTGAGGGGTGCCCCCTACCTAACTGCCCCACACCTGGCTCCCTAGTGCAGAGCAACAGAGCCAGAAAAGAAGTCCCCATAATAATTTGTTGTGAAAATAAACAGGGAGTGCATCTGAGAAAAACAAAGGGCTGCAGAAGACCAAGGCATGCTGCTCTTAAGAGAGCCAGCACACAAATTCACTCACTCAAAACTCACTCACTCTAATCTCCAGCACCAGGGCAGCAGGTCAAAAAGCACCAGGGACATATGAGGAGACACTAAATTGACTATTAAAGTGACTGTCTTCTGCATGAGGGTTAGAGAGGCAAAAGTTAGGGCAACTCTCCCCAAGTGATGAAAGCTTTGGCAAATGCCAGTTTCCTTGGTGAACTCCTGCTCACCCAGCCAGCCCAGCACAGGTGCAAGCCAAATCTGTGCTCTCCAATAAACTGACTACCAACATTCTCTCTGCCTTGGTGACTCCCTGAGACCCCACCCCATCCCACCCACCTCAGTCCCCAGGCCCAAACTTCTACCCGTGGCTCCTCCACACAAACAGCCTGTCTCAGATTGCACTGCAGACTTTCCCCAAATCTCTCAAAGGTACACAAGCCAAAAGGCATGCCCTGTAGTTCTTCTTAGGTGGCCACCACAGAGCATAAGTAGTGACACATCTCAACTTGCATTGTTAACTCCCACCAGGTGGCCCCAAACATAAGGAGCAACCAGTCTCGGTCTGAACAGTTTCATCAAGCGCAATGCTTGTGGCAGTCAGCCTCCGTTCACAGCATGGCCTCTCCCAACTGCCTCCAAGCCCAGCACAAGAAGTGACCAACTGCAAACCAGCTAGTAAGTCTGACCAGGCAGCCCCAAGTGTAGCACAAGTGCAGCTGGCCTTAGCCTACACCTGAGCACTTCCCAGTATACTCCAGACCCAACATACCCGGTGGCAGGCTTCAGACCACATCAGAGAACCACCTAACCAGCTCCACAAATAACACACTTAAAAGAGAAATTCAGCAGGCACTACAGCCCCACTAAAGCAATTCACACTCCATGGAATCAACACCCATACAAGACCTAGTCTGCTGTAATCACAGCCGGTCCTCACAGCCAGTCAGCTTGTGGGTAAACCTCACCCACTGACTGCCAATAATAATTATGGCCCAACTACAAGAGGAGGGCACTCAACCCATAGAGCACAAAGCTCAAGCGACCAGAATGACTGCGCCACTGGGCTCCATGAATCACTTTCTACATAAGACCTCTCTGTCATAACCAAAAGACATAACAGACCTACCTAAATACATGCAAACAAACACAGGGAGTTGGCTATAATGAGACAATGCAACAAGTCACAAACGAAAGAACAGGACTAAACTTCTGAAAGAGAACTAAAGGAGAGTGTGGCAAGTAATCTACCAGACACAGAGTTTTAAAAAATGCTATTAAGGATGATGTTCCATGAACTTAGGGGAAGAATAAATGAACTCAATGAGAACTTACAATGGGAAGAGACAGGAGCCATGAAAAAGAACCAGTCAGAAATGAAGAATACAATAACTGTAATGAAGAATACAGTAGATGGAATCAACAGCAGATCACATGGACTGGGGATCAAATCAGCAATTTTGAAGACAAGGCAGTAGAAAACACCCACTTGAAACAGCATAAATACGGAATTTTTTTAAATATCCATGAGGACAGTTTAAGGGACCTCAGAAACAACATCAAACCTAACATTCACATCATACGGGTACCAGAAGGGGAAGAGAGAGAGAAAAAAAGCATTGAAAAACTATTTGAATAAGTGACTGAAAACTTCCCTACATGGTGAAGGAAATAGACATACATGTCCAGAAAATGTGGAGTTCCCAAACAGATGAACCCAAAGAGGTACACATCATAATTAAAGACATATAATTAAAATGCAAAGGTTATAAAGAGAAAATCCAAAAAGTAGCAAGAGAAAAGAAGTTAATTCTGTACAAGGGAGCTCCCATAAAACTATCAGCTGATTCTTCGATAGAAACTTTGCAGACTAGGAAAAAAAAAATAGCAGAAAATATTTAAAGCGTTGAAAAACAAAAACCTACAGCCAGTATTACTCTACTGAGCATGGCTGTCATTCAGAATGGAAGGAGAGAAATGGTTCTGCAGACAAGAAAAAGCTAAAGTTCATCACCACTATACCAGTATTATGGGAACTATTAAACAGACTTCTTTAAGTAGAAAAGATCCAAAACATGAATAAGAAAATAAAAGAAAGAAAAATATCTCACTGACTAAGGCAAACACTTAGTAAAACCAATGACCCAATGAACTATAAAACTAGGACAAAGGTTAAAGGACAAAAGTAGAAACACAAAAAGTATGTAATTACAACAATAAAGGAAACAAGCACACGCAAAAGGAGTAAAAATAACAACAGAAAAAACAAACATGGAGGGAGTGAGTAAAAATTGTAGTGGATTTAGAATGTGATCAAACTTATGCAATAATCAAATTTAAGTAGACTGTTATAAACATAATTTGGTATATATGAGGCACAAATCAAAAACATATAAGAAATATAAAAGATATAAAGAAAAAGGAATTCAAACATAACACTACAGAAAGTTATCAACATATAAGAGATCAAGAGAATAAGGAACAGAGAACTACAAAAACAATCGGAATACAATTAATAAACTGGCAACAGCTGCACACCTATTAAAAATTACTTAAATTCTAAATGGACTAGAGATCCAAACAAAAGACATAGCATGGCTGATGAGATTTAAAAAAACAAAACCTATACATGTGCTGCCCAGAAGAGAGACCTACTTCAGACTGAAAGTAAAGGGATGGAAAAAAATATTTCATGCAAATGCAATTTTTTTAAAAGCTGAGATAGCAATACTTTTTTCAGAAAATGGACTTTAGAACAAAAGCTATAAAAAGAGACAAAGAAAGAGATTTCATAATGATAAAGGAACCAATACAACAAAACAATGTAACTTTTATAAATACCTATGCACCCAATGTAGGAGTAGCTAAATACATAAAGCAAACGTTGACAAACATACAGAAGAGATCAACAGTAATATAATAGTACTGGGGGCCTTTAACAACCCACTGACATCAATGTATAGATATCGGGACAGAAAATCCACAAGGAAACGGTGATCTTAAATGACGTGGTAGACTAGATCAGCAATTTTCAACCAGTGTGTCACAGCGCACCAGTGTGCTTCAAGAATTTTGAACACATGCAACACCTGACAATTTAGTCAGGGGCACTGACCTCTTTTCCCTTAGACTGTCAAATTAAAGAGCCATTCAATATGAATGAATCAAAATTATACGTATACCTATTTTTTGTCAGATCAGCAAAAACATTTGGTGTGCCGCAGAATTTTAGTAATTATTTTATGTGTGCCATGAGATGAAAAATGCTGAAAATCACTGGACTAGATGGATGTAATTGATATTTTTCAGACATTTCGCCCAAAAGCAGCAGAAATACATTTTTCTCAAGTGTCCATGAGCATTTTCTAGGATAGACCACGTTAAGCCACAAGAAAAAAAAGGATAAATTAAATACAAAGTAAACGGAAAAAAGAAAATAAAGGTAAAAACAGAATTCAATGGACTAAAAATGGAAAAATAAGAAATATGTTCTTTAGCCAACAACAATAAGTACATCTCTACCATAAAAATGCCAGCCTAGGAGCTAATGCAATAAAGAAGAAAAATCCTTATAGTACAGAGAGCCCTTGGGCGGTCTGTGGGAAGTGGGCACTGAGCAGGGGAGGTTGAAGCAGAAGTCAGACCTGCCACAGTGAGGGCCCTTACTGCTAACATACATTGCAAATTTAATGCTTATTTAGCATATGAGTGCTAGCATACAAAGCAACCATATGGCATGGAAGGTACCAAAAATGTTGCAATAAAAATAACTCAATGAGCACCAAAAAAAAAAAAAAAAAAGTGAAACAGAGATGATTCAGTTAGAAGATTAAAAAAAGCTGGTAAATCTCTAATCAGAATGACTAAGAAAAAAAGGGGAAAAATACAACTTACCATATTAATAATGAGAAAAGAAGGCATCGCTATGGATGTTAAAGATTTTAAATGTTTAAAAAGGAGATTTTCTGAATGACTTTAAGTCAATAAATTCTACAACACAGAAAATAGGATACATTCATTGTATGACACAAACTATCAAAGCTCACTAAAGAAAAAATAAATATTACTAGCCTATATCTAGTAAAAAATGGTAGGAAAAAAAATTTAAAAACCTCCGCACCAAAAGAACTCCATAGAGAAAGCAGATTTGCCTTGGAATGAGGGTAAGATGTGAACTGGCCAGAGGAAGGGATTACAAAGATGCCCAAAAAACTACCGGGGATGATGAATACTGTTTCATATTCATTTTGTTTGACAAATCAAAACTTATCAAAGTGCACATTTTAGATAAATACAGTATGTTGTATGTTGATTATACATTGATAAAGTTATTTTTTAAAATGGATTGAAGGACAAGGAAGGAACAAAAACAAATGTTATGTGGCTGTTACAATTCTCATAGCAAGGGGCAAAGGTAGTTTAAACTGGGATGGAACCCTAGAGATAGAAACATGAGGATAATCTTAAAGTTTGTTAGAATACCGAATTGGCAATACTGTTGGAGAAATGGATACTGGGAGTTGAAGGAAGGAGGAAGGAATCAAGGACAACTTTTATTTTGGTTTAAGCAACTGAGTGAATAATGGTGCGATTTACTAAAATAAGGAAGACTGGAATAGGATTACAGAGTCAAGGTTTTTCACCAGTTACAAAGTGTGACTCAAACTGGTTTTACAAGTTTAACAGATTTAAAACAATAAACCAGAGTTTATAATCAGACATCAAGAAAATAAAAGTGGGGCACTGATCAACTGCCGTAAATGAAAAAGGTATTAATGTTTATGATACAGAAAAAGAAACTAGTAATTTCTGGAGATTATAAAACAGGTGCACAACACCTTTAGCCCAAAGTATTTTTAAATCAATAAATAAAAGGTATGTGTGCCCATTAGAAAATGATTACTTAAAACTATTTTAATTAAATGCTATATTTTACTTCTAGGGGGTTTTTTCCTACTAGTATTACTTAGGTCTGTTGCATTTCTAACTAAAAATATTTGTGACCATTAAAAGCAAATTACTAATTGAAAGAAAGAAGCTTATTTCCTTCCATAACTTTGCTCACCTGTTTAGTCTTTCAAATAATGTTCCAAATTGTGCTGTTTTATATGATGGACTGAGAGCATCTTGACTTTCATTTAATTTGGAAACCAAGGAATTAGAATAATTAACATTACTGAGCTGAAAAATAGAAAGGAAAAATCTGACAAAATGGTGAATGTTCATATGCACAATTAAAATTATTTACTATAAAATGCCATTTAAGTGGACATCTATATTGGAAAAAAATGTATTTTTATTAAAATAACTGTGTTCTTATTAAAAACAAAATTAACACTGTTCTAACAATGAAAGCAATATCAGTATTTGCATAACAGTTAGTGATACTATGGTGAGGTAACCATTTTTTTTTGGAAGTTAGAAAACCAAAAAAGGATAAAGAAAAATACTCAGAATATCAGGATCTTGAGGAAATTAAACTTCTCTAATAGAAAATAAATTTCTCCCAAAGAAACAGCTGTACTTATCTAAGTTCTTTCACTTACTAATTTTACAGACTGCTACTTTAATCTTTCTGAATGTCAGTATCATTGAGTTAACGGGGAAATGTGTGAAAATTGTTGTGAAAAGCAAATGAGATAATACATTTTTTAATGTGGAAGGTACCATATAAATGTAAGATATTGAGTATGTTGGTCTGACACTAATCTCTCCAGAAATAATTTATATCTGTAGTATATTTTATTTATAAACTACAAAACAAAGAAATGAGAGTTCCAAAAACAATCAATGGTAGACATGGAGGAAAAAGAAAAGAAAAAGAGGAGACAAAAAAGAGTTATTCAAAGTCTTTTTTTAAAAAAAAGATCTAAAGTTAGGGAGACCTGGAAATAAAGTCTCATAAGTTATTACAGTCTCAGAGATGACAGAAGTTCAGAGGGGAAATCATCCCTTGAAGTGAGAAACACACAATCAAAAGAAAAAGAGATTATATATTGGCTCAATAGCACTTCTCTAGAGACAAGTGAGCCCCACATCACTTTTTCTTCTAACCTGTTTTTTCAACTCATTTTCTTTTGTATTTTATAATTTAATGTTACTACGTCTCACTTTTCTTGAAATCCCTCCAAATAAGCTATTACTTCCATAATATGCTTTAGACATTACCCTCTCTTCTCTCTCTTCTGCCATATTAATTATAACATTATTACCCCTCTGGAAATAATCACAAACCAGAATCTATAAGTAGGTTATTTAAGTACTGATTACAAGGAGTTTCATTCTCCATTCTATAAACTATTTAATAGAGCAAAAATGAGTTATAAGCTGATCTAGGGTGCAAGTTTTACTCTTTTAAAGCATTATACAAATTGAATGGGTAATTAGTTTTTCATTCCATCATCCAAAAATTATTGGGTCTTTAATAAGGCTAGCACATATCACTGAAATATAATAATTCATTTTCCCTTCTCTGAAAAACAGAAAACATACTTTTATAAATACTCTTATAAAACTGAATCCTACCATTACATATAGCTACAATATACCATAATATATACCTACCATTTGTTTAATTATGAATTTATAAATTATAAATTTTTAAATAAATACAAAAATATGGCCAAAAAACCCAGTGTGTGCTAAAAATGAAAGACTTCAAAACTAAATATTCCTGTTAACAAGACATAGTGTTTATATAACCACTTCCTCACTACCATTTTACATTAGTATTAGAACCATTAACAACTTTATTTTTTAACTCTATATTAAATTAGTAAAAGATCATGTTTTGTTATTTTTATGGCTAATATATTTCAGCATTTTAGAATGTTGATGCTTTTACCATTTTTACTCTAGAGAATATAATGATTAAACAACATTTTAGCACTACACATCTCTACCTACATAAATATAGTTGTACAGTTTTAATTAACGTGCATTTAACCAGTTCTCATTTGTCAAATCATAAAAAGAATCAAGCCATCACAACTCACACTTTAACAGGCTACTATGACCTCCTGAAATTATGTATTGCTATTTAGGCCCTTTTCCATATCATGCCTACTTGGCTACAATGACATCACCAACTGGTCATTTACTGTGATCACAACCATCAACTGTCGTAAAACACACTGAACTACTTTCAATTTTACTATCAGCAATTTTATAAAAGGGTGATTTCAAAGATTTTTTAAAGAACATTCTAGTTTTTGGATTTATAATCTTCTACTGTGCAGAGAATTAAGTTTTTGTCCTAAGAGGAATTATTATACTTAATTTATCTCCTAACTTGGCTACATCTGTAGCAATTCACAACTAATATTTTTTATTTTTTTTTTAATTGACAGGCCTTACTATGAGACAAGAGAAGTTATCAACTAAGCATGTACTTAACAGCTCCTTTCCATCTGCCTTTTCCCCTTTGGTTCCCTCCTCCCTAAAGCTCCATTCCTTCTGTCATCTCTTAATGACAGGAAATCTGCATTTTATTAACTCATAAATTGAGATGAAAAGATGTTAAAGAGATTTTAGTATTATTGCCATTATCTTTTTGAGGAAATTTAACTTTGACAATTCAAAGGAAAGAAAGGATAATAATATCCTTTCTGGTACTGGACCTTAGAATTTCAGGTTTTAATTACAATCTATGCATTTTCTAGTTGATGAAAATATTACTTGCTAAAAAATAAGTATTTGCAAAACTTCAAAATAAAACATCTTGGGATCAACATCAATTCTGAAAATCACCATTTGACATAAAACAAAAACAATCTGGTCACCATACTAGAAGAGATAAATTGCCAATGATCACATGGTCCCAAAGCAAGAATCCCCAAATGAATTACCCTTTGCAATTTGTCAGTAACAAGTAGAATCAAATGTTATGCACATACAGGTCTAGTCTACATTACCAGAACTCTAAGGGGATTCTCATAAGCAATCAACTAGAATATTTTTATGGTACAGTTTCTTTACCTTAAAACTTTTCAGAGAATAATTTTAAAGACTGTAAAATTTTTTTAAAGCATAACTAATTTTCCCTGATATTCAAAAAAATTTATTATTTGGGAGCACACTATAATTGTTAATATAACTTATAAATTTTTTTTTAATTCTCACCTGTCCTGGGCCCAGTTCTTCATTGCTGCCTAGTCTTTTAATGTGAATACTAATAATAAAAATAAAAAGTTAAGATTAAAAGCAGAGACGGCAATAAAATTGACTATCTCTTTATATATGTTTTAAAATTCATAGTGTTCAACACAAATACACAAAAAAACATATGAAACTCTAATTAAATCATTCCGGGATCTACTATTTTATAAAACTCAATAATAGTAGTGAGTTTTACAAAAATTACACTATTATTAGAGAGACATTTTTATGATAGGGAAAGTCAAACTATGCATACAAAACACTTAGTATAAGCATTAGGTCATTTGACAAAGGTCTTAGTAGTTTAAAAACACAGCAATATGAAATCTGGAGGTAAAAGAATAAGCTCTTCATACATGTTCCAATGAATAAAAAAGCAGTGTCAATAATGATCAATTTAAATACCTAATAATATATAACCTAGATAAAAACCTACTTGTTTTCTATATCATCAATGCAGAGGTTAGATGGTACACGGGGAGGTGACATTGGAAGTTCTACATCATGCTTTCTTAGGGGCATTTTTATGTCTCTATTCATATTCACGTGGATTGGTTTTCTCACAGTTTCTATAACAAAAAATATTTGAAAATAAGAATGGATAATAAAATCTTTTAAACGTACAGCTCGATATACCATGTTCATTAAATAAATGTATATCTTAGAAATTTACGAAAACAATCTATGTTCTATATAGGCTTTAAAAAAGTCATTACAGTACTATCACAGGTAATTAAAATAATCTTTTTCTTTATCTTACATACTCCTCATAAAAGTAGCTCTACTAATTGTATTCTACTTTTTTCTTCCTCCAGGGCTTCCCTGACCCCCAGGCTATAAGAGGTGCTATGTTATATAGTGCAATAGCACTACATATGTTCTCTATTATAGCACTTACAGTTTATTGTATTTGATTAACTCTATCTACCTCACTATTAATAGATTTTTAAACTTGATAGAAGCAGAAGCCTTGTCTCTCCTTATAAAAATTATCACTATTTTATCTGTTCAGTACCTCTACTCTCTCATTCTAAGAAATGCTTCCTATACATGGGCAGACTATAGAGTTCTAGAACAGACTTTCTATCTTCTTACAAAACCCTACTTCTCTGGAAAAATAATTGGTTTATGGGTTGCCATCTGACCTAAGACAAATCAGTAATAATATCAAATCCCACTGGTATCAGATAATTGTTCCAGTGCTGGGACCCAACATCAACAGGGCAAGACAACATCATTCCAGTGAAATTTAAAAATTCAGAAGCGGAGAAACAATCCTCAGTATTTCCCTGGTGGCAAAACTAAAGGATGAGCAATATTAGGTTTTTTAAGGCCACATTTTAAGCCCCAGTGATGAAGACAGTCTGAGAGAATAATGCCAGTATCTTAAGTGAAAATCTTCATAATATTTCAGTCCCTAATTCAAGCAGCCTCTGAGGCCCAGCTGCACCTCTGCTCTTCCTTTCGGTTAAGTCTTATCTATTCAGGCTGCTGAAACAGAACACCATAGACTGGGTGAATTACACACCACAAAAATTTATCAGTCTGGAAGCTGAGCAGTCCCACATAAAGGTGCTGTCAGATTCGTTACCTGATGAGGCCTGCTTCCAATTCCTAAACAGCCATCTGCTTACTGTGTCCTCACATGGAGAAAGGTGCAGAAGAGCTCTGTGGAGTCTCTTTTATAAGGGCACCAATTCCATTCATGAGGGCTCCACCCTCATAACTTAATCACTTCCTAAAGACCCCATTTCCTAATATCTTAACACTAGGGATTGGGATTTCAACATACAAACTTGGGGCGGAGGGGATATAAACATTCAGTCTATAACATTAAATAAATATATATTTAAAACTTCTGTCATTTTCAGTCATGAGTCTTAATTGATAGTTTTGTTTTTGTAGGGGGGGGGAAAACATCTTGTTCCTCTACCCCTCTAAATTCTCAGCTGAGGCCCCTGTAACAAAAGACAGATTAACAGGAGAAAGTTATTCAATATAAATTTTATGAGAAAAACCTTATATGGCAAAGAAGACCCAAAGGAGTGGTTAAAACTGAGTGTTTTCATGCTACACTTGAAGAAGTATGGAAAGTCATGGAGAAAAGTGATAGGACAAAAAGGGAATGAGCTAAGCGTAGTAAACTGGGGAAAATAGCAAGACCTGTTCATCTAGATTCCTCTTAAGTCCCTCGGTCTTGGGTATAAAGACCCTCTGTATTTAGGGAAAGCACGTCTCACATGCGAGTCCTTCCTGCACATCCTGCTTCTCAAATTTCTTCAGCTTAAAACATTGACTATGCCAAGGTTCCATAAATTTGGGTACCATGCCCTGACCCCATCACTTTCTGCTCAATTCCCAGCATCCAATATAAAACTTATGGTAGGCACTCAATAAATATATGTTGAATGTATGAATGAAATGTGGGGTGCATATATTCTTTCTGACTAGTGTTAAGGGATTCTTAGGACATATTCCCAAAAGCAAAATCTCTGGATCAAAAGGCTTATCCATTTTTAATTTTCTGAGGGTTCCCCATACTGCTTTCCACAGTGGTCGTACCAATCTGCATTCCCACCAAGAGTGTATGAGGGTCCCCTTTTCTCCACATGCTCACCAGCACTTGTTGTTTGTTGATTTATTAATGACAACCATTCTGGCAGTTGTGAGGTAATAGCTCACTGAGGTTTTAATTTGCATGTCTCTGATGATTAGTGATGTTGAGCATTTTCATGTCTATGGGTCACCTGTATGTCCTCTTTGAAGAAGTGCCTATTCAAATCCTTTGCCAATTTTTTAACTGGATGTTAAGGTATATAAAACTCTTTATGAATTTTGGAAATTAACCTCTTGTCAGATGTATCATTAGCAAATATGTTCTCCCATTCCGTGGGTTGTCTTTCATTTGGTTGACAGTTTCTTTTACAGCGCAGAAGCTAATCAGTGTCATGTGGTCCCATTTGTTTATTTTTTCATTTATTTCCCTTGTGCAAGGAGATGTATTGGCAAAGATACTGCTATGAGAGATGTCTGAGATTTTACTGCCTATGTTTTCTTCTAGGATATTTATTGTTTCCCAACTTATATTTAAGCCCTTTATCCATTTTGAGTTTATCTTTGTGTATAGTAGATGAATGGCTAAAAAAGCTGGGGTACATTTATACAATGGAATTCTATCAGGCTGTGAAAAAGAAGGAACTCTTACCCTTTTTTACAGCATGGATGGACCTTGGAGAATATTATGTGCTAAGTGAAATGAGCCACTCAGAGAAAACAAGTACCATTTATCTCACTCATAATGTGGAGTCTATTAAACAAAAACTGACGAAGAAGATAAAACCAGAGGCGTGGATACATAGAACAAGAGACTGCTAGATCTCAGAAGGGAGGTAAGGAGGGGAAATTGGAAGAGTTTAGCTAAAGAACATATATGCATATATGCAAAGCCCAAGAACACAGACAGACGCCAATGTAGTGAAGGTGGGAGGCATGGGGCTTGGTAAAGGGGCAAAAGGCAGGAAGGAAATGGAGGACATCTGTAACAGTGTCAACAATAAAACAATTTTAAAAAAAGAAAATAAAGTGGAAGAGAAAAAAATATTTAAAAAATAAATATATCACTGGACAGTCACATCCAAAAGAAACCAGAACCCTACCTTAAATCATACATAAACAATCAACATAAAATGGATTAAAGACTTCAAAGTAAGACCTAAGACCATAAAACTCCTAGAAGAAAACCTATGGGACATCAGTCTTGGCAATAATTTTTTTGGACATGGCACCAAGCAAAGTCAACAAAAGCAAAAATAAACAAGTAGAATTATATCAAACAAAAAACCTCCTGTACAGAAAAGGAAACCATCAACAAAATAAAAAGGCAACCTAAGAAATGGAAAAAAATATTTGAGAATTCATATTACTCGCTAACAATCTAAAAAATACTCTGATTAAACTTTTATTTACTTGAAGAATCAAAGTGCAGGCCAAAATGAACTTTATTTTGAAATGAGATTACTAAAGTTAACATCCCAGGACTGTATAAGAAATTATTCAAGTTGTGAGATAGGAAACTAATCACTGAGGCAAAAATCTTTTCTGCTCTTCCCTTCAAACGAGTTCTCTGAATAGCATAAGATAGTAAAGAAACTCATTCCCTGTCTTTTAGCTAAACTTTGGTAACCATCTGCTTAGCCAGCGTGATAACTGAAACAAATGAACAAGAATAACCATACCTTATAAAATTAATTTTACATAACACATAACCTAAAAATAAAAACAAATGGATTAAGCAACAAAAGATTTTAAACAAAAATTATCAAGGCTTCTAATTCAAGAACACAACGAAGTTTTAAAATTAGTTTACTTTCCACATCCTTTGAGCTCAAAAATTACAAACTAATTCAATGCTATGATCACATTAGAATCAAAACAAAATACTACTGGAAAGACTTACTTACCAGGTATTTTCTTCTGGCAGGAGATCTGATTTACCACATACAGGTTAAGGAGGTCTAAACTGACAGCGGAGTTTTTGACAGGAGATAAAACTCCCAGTGATTTCATTTTTAATTTTAACCTTTTCTTTTCAAAATATTCCTAAAATAATTAAAAATGAAAAAGTTATTGCAGCAACAACAATGAGGCTTCAGGCAGGATTATAAATAACAAAAAGCAATAATGCTATTAAATAATTTAGTTGATATTTTTCTAATTTTGTGACACCGCTGTTATATCTTTACATATACATTACATTAAATAATGATGACTTTAATTTGCCTAAAGACTCTAAATTTTACAACTGGCTATAATGTTTCTTTTGTTAAATACAATGCCTTTAAAATAGAACTTTATAAAGCCATTCCCAGGTATCATAAAAATGTTATGAATGTAGAAAGTTTAAAAAAATTGATAGAATAAATCTAACAGGTTAAAAACTTGTTTTTCTTCAAGGTATGCTGTCCTATAGATATAAAAAAAAAAAAGCCTTAAATATATGAACAACTAAGAACTATTAAAAGTCAACTGAGCCTGTGACTCAGTTGGTTGGAGCATCACCCAGTAAACTGAAAGGTTGGGGTTCAATTCCAAATCAGGGCACATGCTTAGGGTGCAGGTTCGATACCTGGTCGGGGCATGTACCAGAGACAGTCAATCAATGTTTCTCTCACATTGATGTTTCTCCCCCTCTCTCTCCCCATCCCTTGCTGACCCTCTCTCTCCCTCTCTCCCTTACCCTCTCTCTAAAAATCAATAATCATGTCCTCCCTGGAGTAAGGATTAAAAAAAAAAAAAAAAGTCGACTTAAATGAAAAGAGAAAAAGAAGCCAAGTAAGAACTAATCTGCAGCCAATGCCAATTTAATTCCCTTTGTTATTTATCTATATGAATTCCAGATTTTTTAAAACCAGACTTCCATATAATTATCATTTTTCATACAATATTTATATTTTTCTTGGTTGTTTGAACTATAATTATTCTTCCTTAGCTTCATTATTTTTCTTTCAGATTACATCCTTAACTTACAAAGTTTAAAAGTAGTTGTTTAAAATTCATTTACTGGGCACATATTATATATTAGACACTGAAAAATAAATTGTGAAAATATCTTCTCTTCCATTAAATAACTCACAATACAATGCCATAAACAATGATTATATATGTGAGAAATCAAAAGCAAAAGAAGTCCAAGATGGCAAAAAAAAATTAATGCAAAAGAAGTATCACTTTTCCAAGAAGTTAAGGCTCTTTCACATCAACATTTCAAAATATTGTTAATATTTTACAACCTTAAACTTTTAAGGTTTAAGAGACTTGCCAGCTATCAGGCAAAAAAAGTAAATGTCATGCCATTACGCAAAATTAACCATAGATGAAATTATTTGTCTATATTTCATTTGAGTGATTTGCAGCCCCAACTGGGATTTAAATGTCCTTTTTTTTTTAAGATTTTATTTATTCAATTTTAGAGAGAGGGGAAGTAAGGGAGAAAGACAAGGAGAGAAACTGAGATCAGTTGCCTTTCCTAAGCGCACCATCCAGGACAGAACCTGCAACAAAGGCATGTGCCCTGACCAGGAATCCCCATAACCAACCAAGCCACATGGGTCAGGGCTGGATTTAAATGTCTTTAAAAAGATCACATTATATAGCTCAGTAATGAAATGACAGGACCTTCAGGATGCAAATATTTTCCCCCTGAAAAAATGAGTATGGCTCTAATAATTGATGGTGTCTTGAAATTAAGATGTTAATATCAAGTACATTAGGAGATGTAGGATCCCTGGGAAAGATATATAAACTATGGGTAGGTGGGGTGAGAGTAGGCAGAGGAGGGCTAGAGGGAAAGGAAGGTTTCTTCAGAAATTATTTCTAAGATAGATGGATGTATCAGAGGTAGCCAGAGGATGGGAATACGTGTAACATTCCAGGAATAAGGAAAAACAGCGCAAAGGCTATCTACTTTAGGGGACACTTCTGAAGGGACTGGACCCTCATACCTAGCAATCATGATAGCCTCTAATGTTTGTATACCTAGAAAGAGCAAGGTATGTGGCTAACTTATTTACCTGACAAAGTTGGGCTTAATTTTTCTATCAACTTTCATTTGGTAGATATATGTATAAAATATTTCAATGATAATTAGAAAACTTACAGAAAATAATAAAATTTTAACATGAAAATAGCTATCTAACAGGACCAGCTGCAAAAACAGACATAAAATCTGGAAAATGTATCAAAGGAAACAAGGGAAGAGCTTGTTTCAAGATGAAGGAAAAGGGCAGTTCCCCAAGAGCAGACTGTCCACTTTGTGCAATGTTAAATAAAGTCTGTATCATTAAAACAAAATAAGGGAATGATAAATCTGTGCAGGAGATGATGGCATACTAAAGTAAGTTGGATAGAAAACTATCCTTGAAATGGAACATGAACTTCTATTCTGATATTAGCAAGTGCTGTTTAGTAAAGTGGACTGAGAAGCGAATGGGAGGTTAAGAGTGAAGGAGTACAGCCAAGAAAGGGAAAGAACCCAGAAAGGACTTATTTGTTTTAATAGGAGAGAACTGAAATACCAGTAGAAAGCCTCTAGTTGACAGGGAGTGGTAGAAGACACAAGAAAGCGAAGAAGTAACTGAGGTCCCTGAAAAAGCAGAAATAAATGGAATTCAGATCACAAATAGAGAGACGTTCTTTGACAAAAGAAAACTTCTATAGTTACAGGGGAGAAAGAAAAGATGGGTGTAGATATAAGAAGGTTTAGGTGTTAGGTGGTAGAAATTGACATAATTTTCATCTAACAGGTTCTATTTCCTCTGAAATATGAGGTAAGGTCATCTAATGAGTATGAAGCAGGTGCAGAGGGTGTCCAACCTGCTGCCAATGGGCCGCAGGCAGCCCAGGATGGTCGTGAGAGCAGCCCAACACAAAATCGTAAATTTACTTAAAATATTATGTGGGGGTTTTTTGTCACTACATGTTACAATGTATTTAATGTGTGGCCCAAGACAACTCTTCTTCCAGTGTTGTACAAAGACTCCAAAAGGTTGGACATCCTTGGAATAGGATTGCGGAAGAGGTTTGAGGAAGCAAAGGAAGATATGAAATTTTCAAAGAACAGGAAAGTGACATAGCTAGAGAACAACACTTGGGGAAAGGGCCATTTGTCTTTCCCTTTCTTATCCAAATAGAGTGAAATTATTTTTTAAAATATAGTCTGGGGACAGATTACATTCATAGTCTATTTATTATTGAGTGACTATTGTATTGCTAGTCACGGTTTTACGCACAGGAGATACATAATGAAAAAAAGTAACAAGATCCCTCTTCTCATTGATATATCTTAATGGCAGGAGGAGGAAAACAGATTTAAAAAATTACAAGAAAATATGAGATTATGAAAAGAATGATGAATAAAAGAGAATACAAGACAGTAACTAGGGGATGGGAAACTATTTCAATGTAGTGATTAGAGAAAGCCAATCTAATAGGAGATACTTTAGCTGAGACACAATTGTTGACAATGCAGACATGTAAATACCTCCAGGAAGAATGTTATAGACAAAAAGAAAAAAAGTAACAGAAAGAGTTAAGTTTGCCTGAAATACAATGAATAGGGCAAGTGTTAACAAATAAGGTCAGAGAAGCAGGCAAGTTGCAGATTCTTCAGATCCTTGTAGGCTATGGTTAAATCAGATTTTACTCTCTAAAAGCAATTGAGGCTTTTAAGCAAGGGAATAATAAATTGTGATTTGTGCTTTTTAAAAATCATACTAACCTCTGTGTGAGGAGTGGGCTAAAAGGCATAAAAGATAAAGCAGAAAAAAGCTGGTAATTTCAACTATATTAAGAGCTTTCCTTCAAAGACATTAAGTAAAAATAAAAGTCACAGACTACACATATGACTGACAAAGAAGTCCTAAATATATAGTCAGTCACAATAAGAAGACAAATAACCCAAATAAAAAATAGACAAAATACTTGGAAAAGAACATCACAAAAGAGAAACCTGAATGAAAACACAGTCAGCCTCATTATTAATTAAGGAAATACTAGTTAAATTTATGAGGTATCATTTCACTGAGTCACCAACTATCCTACTTTCATGGTAATCACTCCTTAGTTTTCCCTAAATTTTACCACAATTTGTTTAACCATTCTACTGCTAAAGAACACTGGGATGGTCCCTTGTCCTGCCCCCTCCCCTTCCCTTTTCCTTTCTCTCTTCTTTTCTCTCCCTCTCCCCTTCCGTTTGCTACTTAACAACAATGATCCAAACAAGTTTGTACATGTGGACACGTACACATGTGGGAAAGTATCTCTCAGACACATACTGCTTAGTTGTAAAGGTATATACATGCTCAACTTCACTATATAATATAATCAATGTATTTTTTCAAAAAACTTTTAAAAAGTAGGATATAGGCTATAAGGTCATTACAGTTCTCCAGGCAATAAATGATTGTGATTTGAATCAGGGTGCTAATAGGAAATGAGAAGTGATCAGATCTGCGATATATTTTGGAACTAGAATGACAAGAATCAACAATAATTCTCACGTCTCTGCCTGAACAAAACAGAAGGCTAATCAAGCTATCTACAATGATAGAAGACTAAAGGAAGACAATCTTTCAATTTCACTTAGATGAATCTGTAAACCTGGGAAAATGCTTGAAAAGATCACTTTTCCCATTAAACTAACAACACAAATAAAAATAAATTTTCTTTACCTTTTGCTTTCTCTTTTCCTGCCTGATAAGAACCCTGGTCCTGAAAAGAGAAGGATTAAAAAAAAAAAAAACAATTAAAGAAATGGTCTCTAAAACAATTGTCACTTCAGCTGAATTGAAGATGAAATTTTAACGAAAAGTGTAGTTATCAGGTTTTAAGTATAGTGATAATTATTTTCTAAAAAGTTCTTAGAAATGATATGAAAATGATTTTTAAATATTTATAGTATATAATCCTCCATATAATTTTCTTAAATAGAAAATACAAGAATAAAAGAGTTTAGACCTATGATAAATAATTAAGCATAAAATAAGTCTGAATTATAAAAATCGGAACAAGCAAAGAGAAACTGATGACTGGAAAGAATATATCACTGAAATATTCTCATCTGATAGTAATACTCTTGATCAATACTATTATTTTCTTTGCCTTTCTTTGTATTTAATATTATACTACAGTCAACAGGGAATAGAGAGATAATCAAAATCTATATATAGGATCTAAGAAAATGCTAAGTTTATCATTAGAGCAACCTCAGTTACATTACTGTATCAGCTATTTGTACTTGAAATCTTGTATCTTCTTTAAAAAAAACAGCTAGTCATTATGGATGTCCTTCACACTAAGATCTTTGTTCCAAACACTGCATTGAATCGCAATGATAGTGCAGTATTTAATGATTATAAAATATTTGCTCTATTAATAACAGCAGAATGCTATAAAATATTCATGAAAATAAAAGCAGACCTGTACAAAACATCTGGAACATCTTAGCTGTATGAGATTATGTAATAAAATAAAAACAATATTAGCAAATGAGTACAATGTCTCACACCATTCTGGATATGTCAGATACTTTACATACATGAGCTCATTTAATCTTCACAGCAACTCTGTAAGGTAGGTTCTATTTTTATCCCCATTTTACTGATAAAGAAACTAAGACACAGATAGGTTAAGTAATTTGCACACCGCCACACTACTAACTGGTAAAGCCCAGATGCAAACCCAAAAACTCTAATTTTAAAGTTTTTAACCAGTGTATTATACTGCTTTATAAGTATGTGAATTGTGACTATGTTAAGCTGTTCATTTCTCCAAATGATCTTAGTTTGCCACACAAATATGACAGTTACTGAATACCTCTAGACTCTGACACTTACTGAACTTGTTCTTTAATGTATTCCCTAATAGTTACATCTTAATTTACCATTTTGAGCTCATTGAGCAAAAAATCGGTTATATTCAGCCCCATGTAACATCATAAGTGTACTACTGGCATTCACTTTAGGAAAAAAAGGAAATAAATTACTTGATTCATCAAATGCTAAGTCTAGAATGGACCTAGGAATTTAGTTTATTCTCCATTATTTTAAAACGTATAAAACTGAGGCATAGAGAGCAGAGTGACTTTTCAAAGTTCAGAAATATAAGACGTATGACAGACCCAGCATTAATATTAAATATCAAGATTATAAAAACTAATAAATATCAATTCTATAAGCAGTTCCCACATTATAAAGCTCAGTAGGGTAAGAAACATGTCAAAGTCTAAATCAGTCTTCATGTACATATAAATCAAGTGACTTTATTCCAGGCTGATTTCCATTGTCCAAGACATTCTTAGGGTTCTCACTAAATTCTATACACTACATAATCCAGATTACTATGTGCCTAAAAAATTTAATTAGGTTCAAAGTCAATTGCTAGATAAGCTACTACTCACTAGACCACAGTGAAAGTGAAAAAGGATCCTGACTTCTAAGTAAAAGATTCTTAAACAAAACGTTTTTTCTATTCTTATGTGTATCTTATTGATTGTACTATCACAGTTGTCTCAATTTTCCTCCACTTTATCCCCCATCCGCCCTGTACCCCTCATCCTCCTGCATTCCCCGCATCTTAGTTCATATCCATGGACTGTACATATAAGGTCTTTGGCCTCTCCATTTCCTATGCTACTCTTAACCTCTCCCTGTCTATTTTGTGCCAGTTATGCTTCTTATTCACTCTACCTTTTTCCCCATTCCTCTCTTCCCCCTCCCCACTGAAAACCCTCCATATGATCATTTCTGTGATTCTGTCCCTGTTTTAGTCATTTGCTTAGTTTTTGCTTTTTAGGTTCAGTTGTTGATAGTTGCGAGTTTGCTGTCATTTTACTGTTCAAAGGTTTTGATCTTCTTTTTCTTAGATAAAATCCTTTAACTTTCACATAATAAGGGCTTGGTGATGATGAACTCCTTTAATTTTACCTTACCTGAGAAGCACTTTATCTGCCCTTCCATTCTAAATGATAGCTTTGCTGGATAGAGAAATCTTAGACATAAGTCCTTGCCTTTCATGACTTTGAATATTTCTTTCCAGTCTGTTTTTGCCTGTAAGATTTCTTTTGAAAAATCAGCTGATAGTCTTATGGGTACTCCTTTGTAGGTAACATTCTCCTTTTCTCATGCTGCTTTTAAGATTCTCTTCAACTTTAATCTTGGGTAATGTAATTATGATGAGCCTTGGTGTGTTGCTCCTTGGGTGCAACGTCTTTGGGACTCTCTGAGTTTTCTGGACTTCCTGGAAATCTATTTCCTTTGCTACCTTGGGGAAGTTCTCCATTATTTTTTCAAATAAGTGTTCAATTTCTTGCTCTTCCTCTTCTTTTTCTGGCACCCCTAATATCCAGATGTCAGAATGTTTAAAGTTGTCTCAGGCATTCCTAAGCCTCTCCTCATTTTTTTGAATTCTTGTTTCTTCATTCTGTTCCTGTTAAATGTTTATTTCTCCCTTTTGTTCCAAATCATTGATTTGAGTACTGGTTTCCTTACCTTCACTGTTGGTTTCTTGTATATTTTCCTTTATTTCACTTTGTACAGCCTTCATTTCTTCCTTCATTTTGCTACTGAACCCAATCATTTCTTTAAGCATCCTGATTACCAGTGCTTTGAACTCTGCATCTGATAGGTGTCTATCTCCTCGTCACTTACTTCTTTTTCTGCGGCTTTGATCTATTCTTTCATTTGGGCCATATTTCTTTGTCTCGGCGCACCTGTTATATTGTAAGGGGCACAGCCTAAGCTATTTGCCAGGGCTGACAACCCTCTTCTCTGTGTTGTGGTGCTGTCAGTCTGGATGAATGCTTCTTTAACTCCTTGGTTGTCAGAATTCCAAGAAGTTTTATTTTCTGGCAGTTCTGGTTGATTTTTTGTTTTTAAATTGGTTGTTATTCTTTTGGTTGTACGAGGAAGCAAAGCATTTCTACCTATGCCTCCATCTTGCATGGAACTCCAGAACATTTTAAGTTATCATTAAGGCAACCAACACTAATAGGTCAAGCTATATGTCTAAATGTTTTACTGAATCGTCACACTCAAATATCTGCACTAAAAAAAAGAAAAAAACACTGCATAAGTTAAGATTATTAGTTACAAGAAATTGGAAGCATCTTTCTCTAATTTAAATAGAAAGTAAATTTATTAAAAGGAAACTGGGTGGCCAACAGACTTGCCAAAGAATGCCGAGGAGACAGATTTGGTGACTGGCAAAAAAAAAAAAAAAAAAAAAAAAAATCATCATCATCATCATCATCAGTCTAGGGAGCTGTGGGGTTCCAGCCCTGTCATAATTAATGTCATAATTAGTCTCTAAAATCACTACTGCTGGCACTGGTGAACACTGAACACCACTGACTGCATCATTTCCATCCTGGACAGTGTATACCTCCCCTGGCGTCACTGGCATCTCTGTCCCTGACATTTTAACCTGCTGCAGCTCCTGCAACTGCCTGAAACTACAAAACATTCTCTGTAGTCCTTATTTCTTTAGGTCACTGACTTCTGTGTATGTGTGCAATATTTTATTTAGTAACTTGTTTACAGCTGAAACTTTGGGAATCCCATATTAAAATCCTTGCCCATGAGCTTCTTATAGATACCAGAAAAAGTTTCAACCTGTGTTCCACATTGTTCTGTTGGGCTTTATTCAAATGAACCTGTATGAGCTGCTGCCATCCAATTTCACATGGATTTTCTTGCCCACAGTTCTACTTGGGAAAATCAACTCCTCCAGGATCGCACTGCGTATGTCTCTAAGAGTACAGCTCCTGGATGCTTTTGTTTATTTTTTTGTATGGCCTTTCCCCCTTTGAGTAATAAAGACAACATGCTTCACACTGAACTTTTTCTCTAATTTACATACTAGCCAGACTTGAATTCTTTTGTAAGATTTCAGTTGAGGAACAGGAACAAAATTATAATAGCTTTATCACTGCTACCAACTTCAATTTCCATGGCTGCTATTATATTCAGCTCCCAGAGCTGGCCTTAAGATGCGAGTTCATCTCCAGCTTAAGCAGAGTTGGGCAGATACCAGACTCATGAAGGAAGCAAGCAAATCACCCATCTCTTAGTCTTTCCCTCAAAAGCTTTATCTACATACTATAAAAGCTGCTGCCTGATATCTAGCCTATAATTCTAGCAGGCACTAGGGGCTGACTATAGTCCTCTCCAGAAACAAGGAAGCTGGAGAATACCTCTCCTGCCTTCTCCTTCCAACCCACTCCAAAATGCCAGTATCTCCCCAGAAGGAGCGTGTAACCACATCTGTACTGCAGCTACACAGGTCACTGGATCCCCTGGCTCTAAAAGCCAAAGTGAGTTCCTTTCATGAAAACAATAGGACTGTAGTAAACAAAGAAACAATTCATAACTGGCCATCTCCCCAAGACTCAGCACAGAGAAATCAGGCAAAACTGCCCATATCCCGGTACTTCCCAAAGAGGTTCACATGCTTACCTTAAAAGCTGCCGCCTGATGGCAAGGCTTCTAATATAAGAAGCATCTGGAGGCTGTCTGTGATTTTTCCTAGAGACCAGGGAAGCCTGCAGCCACGTCTCAGGGCTTGTCCCACCAGCCCATTCCACTGATAATAAC
Organism: Pteronotus mesoamericanus; assembly: GCF_021234165.1. Classification (NCBI taxonomy): domain Eukaryota; kingdom Metazoa; phylum Chordata; class Mammalia; order Chiroptera; family Mormoopidae; genus Pteronotus; species Pteronotus mesoamericanus. The sequence goes on from NW_026555310.1 coordinate 12,661,116, forward strand.
AAATTGCTAGTATGTCCCTAAACAGAGCCTGTATACTTATTGGTGCCACAGCTTTTGTGAACAGCCTCCAGAAGAGTAGGTCCCCAAATCACCTGACTCTAACAACCAAAGGGGCTTGCATTCATGGGCCCCACAGGAATGTGACAAAGAAAGAAACAGTTCTTAATGGGCAGAGAAACACCATCCAGACACTAGACACTGAGTCGAGCAAGGAAGGATCTGGCAAAAAAAAAAAAAAAGCTTATTTTCCAGTTTCTCCCTGGGAGGGTCTTAACTACACACATACCCCAGCTGCTGCCTGAGGGTCAGGCTCCTAATCAGCTAGCATATAAGTGCTGACACTAGGACACTGATGGAGCATGCCACATCCTCAACTACTGGGAGACACTAAGAACAAAGAAGGAGGCTAGGACAATGACAAAATCTGAGAGAGAACTAAGGATATATGACCATTCTGCCAAAACTCAGAGAGCAGCTGTTTTCTCTAGTGTGCAGAAACCAAAACAAAGCAGCAAGGGAAATGAAGAAATAAAGAAATACGTTCACAAAAAAGCACAGAAATGCATAAAGAACTTCAATAAAGATATAGAAATGTAAAATAGTACCAACCAAATCATAGGGCTGAACAATACAATAAATGTATTGAAAAATTCAATAAAGAATTTCAACAACAGACTAGATCAAGAGGATGAAAAGATCAGTGAATTCAAAGACAGGGTAGAGGAATTCATCCTATCAGAAAAGCAAAATGACAAAAGGATGAATAACAATAAAGATATCTTAAGTTATTTATGGAAAACATCAAACAGACCAATATACACATTATAAGGGTCCCCAAATAAGGAGAAATAAAGGTGCATAAAGCTATTCAAAGTGATGATGGCTGAAAGCTCTCCTAATCTGAGGAGTCATAGACACCCAGATCCAAAAAGCCCATAAAATACCAAATAAGAGAAATCCAAAGATTCAAACACTAAGACACACCATAATTAAATTTTCAAAGTTAAAAAAAAGGACTCTTTAAAAATGCAAGAGAAATGCAACTTATTACATGCAAGAGAACCCCATGTCCATGAGCAGGTTTTTCAACAGAAACTTTACAGGCCAGAAAAAAAGTGGTATAACATTCAAAGTTCTGAAAGAAAAAAACCTGCCAAGCAAAAATACTCTACTTGGCAAAGCTGTCCTTCAGAACTGAAAGAGAGATAGTTTTCCAATAAAATAAAAGCATAAGGAGTTTGTCACAACTAAACCATCCTTACTATAAATGTTAAAGGGAATTCCTCAAAGTGAAATGAGAGAATACTAATCAGTAATAGGAAAACATATCAAAGTATAAAACTCACTGGTAAATGTAAATATATAAATTCAAAATACTCTAATGTAACTTTCATAATTCCATTTTGAAGGTAAAAAAACAAGATTATTAAAAATAACATAACCAAAATAATTTGATAACCAATACCCAATGAAAATGATGTAAGTGGTGACATCAAAATATAAAAGGTGGGAATGAGAGAACTTTGATGTGGGTTTGAAGTTAGTTATATCAGCCCCAAATAGACTGTTATAAATGTTTATGTAAGGCTCATTGTAAGTACAAAGTAAAAGCCTATAGTAGATAAATAAAAGAGAAAGAGAAAGGAATGAAAGAATAAAGAAAATCATCAAATCACAAAGGAAGAGTGCAAGAGAAGAAAGGAACAGAGAACTTACAAAACAACCAAGAAAAAAAAAACAATTAAGAAAATGGCAATAACAAGTCCACACTAATCAATAATTACGTTAAATGTAAATGGGCTCAATTCTCCAAACAAAAGATACAAAGTGGCTGAATGGATAAAGAAAACTATGGCGAACCTATTTGTTGCCTACAAGTAACTCACCTCAGGTTTAAGGATATGTATAGACTGAAAGTGAAGGAATGGAAAGAGATATTCCATGCAAAGAGAAACCAAAAAAAGCTTGGATTAGTAGACTTAAATCAGATAAAAATCTACTTTAAGTGAAAAACTAATGAGACTAAGAAAGTCTTTAGATAATGATAAAGGGGTCAATTCACTGAGAGGATATAATGACTATGACTATTTATGCACCCAACAGTGGAGTTCCTAAATGTACAAAGCAAATATAGACAGAGATAAATGGAGAGAAAGCATTACAGTAACTGCAGAAGACTACAATACCCTACTTTCAACAACAAATTGATTATTGTGATACTATGACTTATGATAAGAAATATATATTTGGTCTTTATCCCCAATCAGGGCACAAAGCTCCTAAAACTCTTAGAACTTTCTAAATGAGAGCAGAAAAAGTATATTTTGTTACATTAATGAAGTGACTTTGAGAACACAACTAGGACAGGGCTGGTTGTCAATAAAAATACCCATATGATTAGAGGTTTGCAACTTTCATTCCCCTGCCACTTAGAGGTGAGAGGAATTGGAGGTTGAATCAGCTGCTAATGGTCGATAATTTAATCAACCATGCCTGGGTGATGGAACCTCTATAAAACCCAAATTTGTGAACACATGGAGATTTGGGGAAGTGGCACACCTGAAGAGTCTATGGCAGTTCATGCCTTGGCCTACGCATCTCTTCTAAATGACTGTTACTAAGTTATACCCTTTTAAAATAAACCTGTAATCTAGTACGTAAAATATTTCTCTCAGTTCTGTAAGTTCTTCTAGTAAATTAATTAAAACCAAGGAGGGGTCATGGAATCTCCAATCAATAGCTGGTAGTTTAGGAGCACAGGTAACATCCTGGACTTGCAATTGGTGACTGAAATTGGGCTGGGGGTTGGGACAGTCTTTTAGCACTGAGCGATTAACCTGTGGAATGTAACACTATCTTCAGGTAGATTCTGTCAAAACTGAATTAAATTGTAGGACGCCATGCTGGTGTTGAAGAACTGATTGATGTGGGGGAAAAATAAGAGATACACCAAAATGGGAATCACTTAAACTACACATTAAATTGGATGGTATTATTAGACATTTACAGAACATTTCAAACAAAAGCAGCAAAATACACATTCTTCTCAAGCACATAGAGAACATTATCAAAGTAGATCATATATTAACCCACAAAACGAGTCTTTATAATAAATTTAGGAAGACTTAGATCACATCAAGTACCTTTTCCAAGTACAATGGTATGAAACTAGAAATCAATTACAAGAAGAAAACTAGAAACTACACATTTATGTTGAGACCAAATATGCCCCTGAACAAGCAATGAGTCAAAACAATTAAAAACAGAAATTTAAAAAAATATGTTTAGGGAAATGAAAATAGAAACACAACACACAAAAACTTATGGGATGCAGCAAAAACAATTCTAAGATGGAAAACTAAGCAATAAAGTGACTATACTAACAAAAAAACTCAAATAAACAACCTAACACTATACCTTAAAGAACCAGAAATAAAACTAAGCCCAAAGTTATCAGAAGCAAGGCTATAACATACATCAGAGTGGAAATAAATAAAGTAGAGACCAAAAGACAACAGATCAATGAAACTATAATTTGGCTTTTTGAAAAGATAAATAAAATTGACAAACTTGTTGACTAGACTTGTCAGGAGAAAACGATGATGCAAATTAGTAATTAAAGGAGACATTTCAACTGATATCATACCAATAAAAAGTATCATAAGAGAGTTCTATGAACAATTATAGATCACAAACACAACAACGTAAAACAACTGGAGAACTTCTTGAAACATACAATCTACCAAGACTGAATCATGAAAACATAGAAAGTCCGAACAGTCCAATTACTAGTCCAGGACCAGATGACATCACTGGTGAATTCTACTAAACATCTACAAAATAACCAATAGCAATCCTTCTCAAAGTCTTCTAAAAAATAGAAGAGGAGGGAACACTTCCAAACTCATTTTACCAGGCCAGCATCACCAAGATACAAAAACCAGACAAGGATACTACAAGAAAAGAAAATTACACGTCAATATGCCTCTTATCATAGAGGCATCTTTAACAAAGTATTAGCAAACCAAATTCAACATTACATTAAAGGAACATACACCATGATAAAGTGAAAGAAACAAGCAAAATCATTTTTAATCACAGATAACATGACATTATATATAGAAAACCCTAAAGACGCCATCAAAAAAGTTAGAGTAAATTCAGTAATAAAAATTTTGCGGGATACAAAATCAATAGACAATAATCAGTTATGTTTTATTCACTAACAACAATCTATAAGAAAAAGAAACTAAGAAATAATTCAATTTACAAGGAAATCAAGATGGTGGAAGTGTGAATGGGAGTCACACTGATCTCCTCCCAGGACCGATCTGGAATTAAAACTAAATTGTGGAGAAATTACCTGGAACAAACAACAGAACAATAGCAAGAGAGGAGCCTTATAACCTCGGACAGACAGAAGAATCAGCTTTACCACAACCTGACTCATAAGGAATGCGGTAGAGACTAGAGAAGGCAGGTGGAGCACCCACGGATGGCAGCACCAGAGGGATACTGAAACAGCCAATTGGATCCTCCTGAGAAGAGTGGGATCTAAATCATAAGCAGAGATTCCCAGCCTACAACACCAGAGCCCCAAAAGTACACATATAACAACCAGCTGCAAAAAGCGGCAGTGTTACTCTCTGCCACAGATGGGTGGCTGGAGACACAAAGAGCTGTTTAAAGGGCCAATGCATAAATGTTTATTTGCAGCCACTTACCCTGGTCTCCAGCAAAGGCGGGGGCAGACTGGGCTAGAGACTCCTGAGTAGAGACTGGGGAAGGAGGCTTTGGGGAGAGAACTGAGAGAGTAGCCAAAGGGATCCTGGTGCTGACTCCTCCTCCATAAGGCAGCAGCCATATTGATCAGGCATACCACTCTCCTGAGCAGCAACAGCATCAGAAGATACAATAGCCCTGCCACCAGGAGGGACTCTGCCCCGCCCTGTGGTGCCTAAGCCTGACAGCTGAGAGCAGAGTGACTAGGTTAATAACTGAAGGAGACAGCCACAGACAGTAGATTCCTGAAAGTTTCAAACAGACTGACAAAGGTCAAACAGGGTCAACAGCTGGCATCATCAGAGGCAGACCCAGAAAGAAAAACAGCAGTCTCCTACCATAGAAGTTCACACCACAAAGTCAGGAAATCAAGACAGATCAACTTAAGAAGCAAAAGCAAAAAAAAAATAAGAGTCTCACAAATAATGGGAAGACAAAGAAATATCCCCAAATCAAAAGGAAAGGAGGAATCCCCAGAAAGAGAACTAAATGAAATAGAGGCAAGTAAGCTATCAGATATTGAGTTTCAAATAATGGTTCTAAAGAACCTCAATGAGCTCAGTGAGCTCAGAAAGAATTACCAAAAACTGCAGGGAAACTACAAGGAACTTACTGCAAACTATATCAGCATGGAAAAGGACATAGAAACTATCAATAAGAAACAAGAGGAAATGAAGAATACAATTTATGAATTGAAGAACGCAGTAGAAGGAATCAAAAGCAGGCTAGATGAAGCAGAGGACTGAATCAGCAAGCTGGAGGATAAGGCAGAAAAAAGCTCCCAGAAAGAGCAAAAAATGAAAAAAGTCAAAAAGAATAAAGAGGTGTTGAGGGAAATGCAAGACAACCTGAAATATAATAATATTCGTAAAGTAGGGATACCAGAAGAAGAAGTGGATGAGGAAGGGATAGAGAACCTGTTTGAAAAAGTAATGATGGAAAACTTCCCTAATTTGAGGAGAGAAAAAGTCACACAAGTCCAAGAAGCATTCCCATTCAAGAGGGTCCGATTCAAGAGGAACCCAATGAGGCTCACCCCAAGGCACATGATAATTAAAATGGCAAATATCAAAGATAAAGAAAGAATACTAAAGACAGCAAGGGAGAAACAAGTAGTAACATACAAGGAAACCCCAATACGGCTAGCAGATGACTTCTCAACAGAAACATTATAAGCCAGAAGGGAATGGCAAGAAATACTTCACGTGCTGAAAACCAACGGTCTGCAACCAAGACAGCTCTACCCAGCAAGGCTCTCAATTAAAATGGAAGGCGAAATAAGGGGTTTCCCTGACAAAAGAAGGCTAAGAGAATACACCTCCACCAAACCAGCACTGCAAAATATGTTAAAGGGACTGCTTTAAGAAGATGAAGAAAAAGAGTCTATGAATACCCAGTTTCTTTAACAGTCACCAATACTTGATATTACCAATATTTTTAATACTTATTAATCTGATTGTAACAATGATGTGTTATTTTAATCGTCCCTTTATTATTTGTTGAAACTAAACCTGTTTGTGTATATTTCTTGCCTATTTCTATTATTTTTAAAAAGCTTTAAATGACTGTTTGGTATTCTTTATCCATTTTTTGATTAAATGTTTATAGAATTTTTCCCCTAAAAAAAAATTAACCCTTTTTTACATTTGTTGCAAATACTTTCTTATTCTATTACTTGTTCTTTAACTTTTTTAATATGTATATTACTGTATAGTCTTAAATGTTTAATAGAATCATATTGCCAATATTTTACTTTATAGCTTCTGGGTTTGACTATGTTACTTCAGGGTAAGAATAATATTTTGAAATTTCTCCAAAAACTCCTCAGATTTTACATACTGATTTTTAACTCACCTGAATATTTCTTGTATAGTGTGTGAAATAGGGCTCTATATTTGTTTTATTTCAAGTCATAGTGGCCCATGCACCTTATTTGTTGAATAAGCCTTATTTTCCCCATTGATCTGAAGTATCAATTTAATCATATATTACATTGTTAGACAGATATATACATTTGTATCTAGAATGCTCATTCTGTTTCATTGATCTACTTGATTATTCTGTGCTAGTGTCATGTTTTAATTGCTAAAACTTTATAATGGATTTCAATGTTTGAATATTTTATAATGGATCTTGACAAATTAATTAATTAATTAATTAAAATTCTGCATTTAAAAGAAAAAGAAAGAAGGAACTCCTACCTTCTGCGACATGATGGATGGAACTGGAGAATATTATTCTGGCTAAGTGAATATTTCACTGGCTAAGTGAAATAAGCCAGTCAGTGAAACACAAATACCACATGATCTAACCTATAAGTAGAACCTATTCAACAAAATAAACTAATGAATGAAATAAACCACAGGCAAGGAAACATGGAGCAGACTGAAAGTGACCAGAGGGGATGGGGAAGGAGGACAATGGTGAAAAGGAGATGGGACTACATAAAGAACATGTATGAATGACCCATGGACACAGACAACAGAGTGGGAATTGACTGTGGGAGCAGGAGTGGGGGGTGGGATGGGTGGAGGAGGGCGAAAGGGGAAAAATTGAGACAACTGTAATAGAATAAACGATTTAAAAATAAAATTTAAAAAAATACATCAACACAATAGCAAATTCATTCAATGGAATATTATTTTGCAACGAAAAGAAATGAATTCTGTTATATGTTAAAAAAAAGAAATAATCCAATTAGCATCGCAGTAAAAATAATATATTGTAGCAAGGAGAATAAAACACTTAAGAATAAATTTAACAAAGCAGGTGAAACATCTGTATACAGAAAACTATAAAACATTGATAAAACTGAAGAAGAGACAAATAAATGGAAAGATATTCCATGGTCATGAGTTGGAATAATTAATATTGTTACAATGTCCATATTACTCAGAGAATTCTGCAGATTCAATCAGAATTCCAATGGTATTTTACACAGGAACAGAACAAACAATCCAAAAATCTCTATGGAACCACAGAAGAAAGATCATGACTAGCCAAAGGAATCTTGAGAAAGAACAAAGCTGGAGTTACTACATTTCCTAATTTCAACCAAAATTACAAAGCTAGAGTAATTAAAAAGTATGGTATTGCCATAAAAATAGACACTCAGACAAATGAATCATCATAAAGAGCCCAGAAATATGGCTGCACATATATGGTCAATTAATTTATGACAAAGGGACCAGAATATACAATGTGAAACAAGAGTCTCTTCAAAAAATAGTGTTGGCAAGCACTAGACAGCCACATACAAAGAATGAAAGTGGAACCCTATCTTACACCACACACAAAAATCAACGCAACATGGTATAAAGACCTGAATGTAGGATCTGAAGTCACAAAATTCCTAGAAGAAAATATAGGCGGGTAGGCTCCTTGTCATTGTTCTTAGCAATGTTTTTTAATGTGACACCAAAAGCAAAGGGAACAAGAGCAAAACAAACAAGTGGGAATACGTCAAACTAAAAAGCTTCTGCATAACAAAGAAAATCATCAACAAAATGGAGAAAATATCTGCAAATCATTTATCTGATAAAGGGTTAATATTCACAATATATAAGGAACCCATACTATTTATTATTGCTACATACTGAAAAGTACATTCCACAAGTTTACAATTCTGGGAAGGAGAAATATAGATATGTTACATTATTATTTGTTAAGAAAGAATAAAATAAACTAGAGAGGTATAAAGAGGTTAGGGAGGGAAGGAAAAGAGAGAAGAAAGAGGAAGGAAAGAGGGAAAAGAGACAGAGGGACAAAAAGATGGAAAGAATTAAAAACATGCTGACTGCAGAAAAGTGTCAGGGCATTCTGCCACTTGCTATTCTTTCTTTTCTTTTATTCTTTGTAATCCTCATCTGAGGCTATGTTTATTGATTATAGAAAGATGAAGGGAGAGAGTAACATTGATCAATTGCTTCCTATATATGCCCTGATTGGGGATTGAACCCACAACCTAGATATGTGCCCTGACTGGGAATCAAACCCACAATACATGTCCACCAATTGAGCAACTGGCCAGGGCACTGTTCTTTCTAGTAAGGAAAGATTTAAAAGAAAATACTAAAGAAACGCTTTCTCTACCAAAAAGAAGACACAAAGTCAGTAAGTTAGAAATATCAAAAACAACACTAATGTACACTTTACATGTAGTACACAAGAGTTACTACCACATGAGGGATTAAATACTATAGTTGTCATATGCCTAACATTATTAGTCTTGAAATGTTCTTTTTTTTTTAATCTTGTTTTTAGTTTGCTGCTTAGTTTTTTTTAGTGGCATGGTGCCACCTAAAATAAACTGCTTCCAGATTGTTAAGATCTTACAATAATATCTTAAATTGTGATTAAAAGTGAAAATGTAATTATTATTAATAGAGCAATAACTAACAAATGAAAAATAGTATTTTATGGCTTGTGTTAGACTGAAATTGATGTTAATTTTAAAAACATCATAATCTAACATTTTAGCTAGCAGACTTATTAAGATTCAGGACAGCAACTAGCCTAGAAAAAGTACTTACATTGGCTTTCCACAAAACTAAAGGTCTACCTGATGTGTTAGGAATAGTAATGATATATGTTAGAATGTTATGGCTTTTAAATAAATTCTACTACAATAAAAAAGTTTTTAAAGATGTATGAATTACAAAAGGTGAGATATTGAGAAAAAACACTCAAATCAATAAGAAATCCATCTAATATTCAGAATACAGATCCTAATACAAATAAATTGAGAGAGATTGAATTCTCAGTATTTTCACACACTAAAAAAACAAACAAAACATAAACAAACCAAAACATTGTTTTATTATTAGTGGCAGCAATGATAAACATGAGCAGCCATCTTCTGAGTTCCACAGTGTAAGCTTTTAGAATGTGAATAAAACCCAATATAGATATACTTTCAGGTTACTCAAAATTAAATCTTAAAAACTTTATTTTTGATCATTATTAACTCACTAAAAGTTTCAAATGCTGAAGGTTTTTTCACTCCATTTATGGGACACTTTTAATAACAATTTCCAACTGGTTTTGAACAAAATATCATCAAAATTTAGAGATCCTGCTTACAAAAAACATTCAATAGCAATGTAAGACACATAGATTTATAAAGTAATTCATCAGACTCAAAAGTTTTGAAATCTAACTAATGAAAGGCAATGAGAGAAAACTTATGACATCCCCAAGTATTCTTTTTGTACTCAAAATTAGTATTGTCTCAAAAACACTGCAATTCAGTTACATTAATTGTGCATATGTAAAACTCCTTAAATTTTGACAACATCAGCTATGTGGTAAAACATCAAGTTTCTTTGGATGCAACTATGATATATATGTAAACCACAACCAATTCCAAGTATATCTTGGCTACGGAAATTACATAATTTATTAATAACCCTGCTTTGTCTATGATGTTGTGATTCACCAAATCTGAATTTATACTATTATTGCAGAAATAATTTTATCTTCAATGTTCTGCTGTTACATGTGTCAAATTATTGTCTGCAGCAATAAACTCCTTAAAATACTAAATCTGAAAGTAAATGGTGATGCTTTTGCAAACAGACTCGTGTCTTCAGGTTGTCATATGGTCAATGATGTAAGATGGGAGATGCTAAATCTTGGCAAACATCTTGTGCACATATGAACAAAATGAACAAACATATGGTCACCATCAACTTCACTGAAAAAGAAAATATCAGTACTTAATTTATCATTAAGTATTAATTTTCCTTTATTTGGGCTCCTTGCTGTCAAAAAGATTACAAACACATTACCTTGTAATAAAAAAAAACAAAACAGTTGTTGACAAAACCACTGTAGCAACAACTTTCCTGCTACTCTGTGTATGCTCTCTGACAGGACTGATCAGCCTCCATTTCTTGCAAACATTTTACTTACATGTGATCTGAAATATCCCAAATTTCCTACTGACCTCACCCGCAGGCATGCTGGTTATACAAATCTCTGTCTTTAGCTTGCCATGATGCAAGAAGCTGGTACAAGAGGCCTGCAGCGACAATAGCACTAAACGCTTCTCCTACCCAAGTCAGAGAGTTAGTTGTCCCTAACTGCTCATGTCCCAGCACACTTTATTTCATCAGCAAGTGCCCTTCATGTTGTCTTTAAAAGGAGTTATCACTTACTTTCCATCTGGAAAGTGCCAGATTTGGATTATCATTGGATGTCTTTAGATGTAACCACATGTTAAATAAGAATTCTCTTCACTATACACATGGCTCATGCACTAATTCAGACCACGGCAAAGGTTAAAACAAAGATCACTGTTCATTGAATCTACCTGGGCTCATTTAAATAGAGCAATTAATGATAGTTAATATTTAGTTAAAAACAAAAATTCCAAGATAAATGCTAGACTGGGTATGCCACTAGGACCACAAGCATAAATGGAGTATCACAGGCAAACTGCGATGATGTTCACTGTACATTGAAGTGTTAGCATCATTTAACAGATGAAGAAAGATGCATAGAAACAGAGGCTAATTTACTATATGGAAAATTTACTGTAAATCTAAGTACGCTTAAGCTTCGGGTTCTACCCTTATTATATATGCCCCTTCCAATTTTGTAGCCTAATTTTGTCATCACAATTTTGCATTCTTTTTCCATATAGAGGGCTCCTCACCACCTGGAACTCCCCATATAGAGAGAGGTTTAATAATCCAAATCCAGATAGCCCAGGATACCTAAAAAATGAGTTTGGCCCTGGCCAGTGTGGATCCGTTGGTTGGAGCATCATCCCATAACCAAAAAGCTGCAGGTTTGATTCCCTGTCAGGGCACATACATAGGTGACAGGCGCAATACCCAATCTGTGAGTGTATGGTCCAGGCCTGACGATCCCCTGTCTGGGTGCATATGGGAGGCAAATAATCTATTTTTCTCTCTTTCCCTTCCTCTCTCTCTCTAAAGACAATGAAGAAAAAAAAATCCTTGGGTGGGAATAAAAAATAAAAATGAGTTTGGACTAGTGTTGATTTAATTTGAAGAATATATAATTTTACCATAAAATGGAAAAATAACATTGCTTTCTCCCCAACAGACTCCTAACTGGTGTCACTACATTGAAGTCGTTCCCTGCTATATTCCAACCTACATACCACTAATATTATAAGCATCATAAAAAATACCACTTTAATTGTGTTCAAAATTTCAATGACTTCTCAATAAATTTCAAATTCTCAGTGTGGCTTTCAACCTCACCATCAAGCAGACAGATACACACATTTTAATATATTTAACTACATAGGTTTTACTTTCTTTGTTTTTCCCTATTTGAACTTTATTTTATCCTTGTTTCTGATTTTCCAAATCCTCTGCTAAAACTATTGTATGTTCAACTACTGTTCATAATATCTATTTTTCAAATCAGGTATTTTTGACTCCCAATCTTAAACATTTTAAACTTATTTGCATGTCATATCCCCACTCACCCACACAAGAAATTATAATCTCTCAGAAAAAAACTAAATTTCAAATATTTTGTACCCTTGCCTAGCACACTGATAGGTAGATAGCACTCAATAATTACTCCTTACATGCAAACATTTCTAGGCCTACATTTACAAATGCATACTCCTCCCCCCTAAATTTACAAGGATTCTATCTGTGTATTTCTTATAACACTGGTTGAATTCTTCAATCCACCTTATAAAAATAAACTTCCCCTAATTGTTTTTTAAAAAGCTTTTCTTATACTGCATGTATATACTGTACTATAGACATATAACAGATCTCATTCTGAATAGCATAATGTGCCCTCAAAGACTGGTTACATCTTTATAATCACCTTCCTCTCCTCTCTTTCTACTACTTGATGCTGGAGGTGGCTATGAATCTGGTGAAACAAGACATTGGTCAATAAACAAGGAAAATAGAAAAGAATATTTTCTAAATTAAAAAAAAAACAGGGTATCAGTGATAACACGTAAAAAGTAGAAAAAAATTAAGAGTTCTAGGTCAACGATTCCCAGACAAGTAAAAACAATCATTTCAATTGGTAAGACTGATTAAATGGTTCATATTTTAATTTTGTCAAAGAATTACTAAAAAGGGGAGGGGCATTATAAAATCAAAAAAGTAAGAATATACTTTTAGAAAAAATAAAGAATAGACCACTAAATTGAATAATCTGACATTATCACTGACTAACAAGTTTCAGGGAGAGTAGATTAGAAACAGCTATCATAGATAGGGAAATTCATTTCAGCTGAAACCAAATTTCTTTACCCAAAATTAGACTTTGTTTGAAATGAAATTTGTCTTGCAAAGATGTCTACAAACCATAATACTAAAGTCAAACCAAGTAAATAATTTAGAGAGAAAAATAAGGGAAGCTTACTTACTCCCTACCTGCATGCCCTTTCCCTCCCAAATAAAAAACATTTTTATGTATGACTCATAGAGTCCCTAAACTGAAAAGCAGGAAATTTTGTTTTATACCAAGAAAAGTTGTAAAGACTTTGCAATTGTAAAGATCCTCCTTTCAAATGATTCTGCAATTAAACTTAATTATATATCAGATTTCTGTAATATACAACAAGAATACTCTGCCTCAATTTAGTGCATATAATCAATCGTGTTGCCATGACCAAAACATAAAACTTGCTATAGCCTGCTTCATTCAATTCCCTTGACAAAAAATATCTATAGCTCCTTAATGCAGACCCACATATTGCCTGCCACATAATCCTTGCAAGTTCTTTAATACTTCTTCTACCAACCTATCTCTTGTGAGCTTTGCTAAAAATTAGGTCTCCAGTTGGTTCAACCATTTATCTTACCTCCTTTTCAACTATTACGAATCTCTGTTACCACTTCTCTGTGGTGCTTATTCCCGGCAATACTGCTATCCTTTAAGACTTAAGGTAACATCCTGTTTTTCAGTCCTCTAAATATATACAGCCCTTTATTTGTACCATTTCACAATACTTGTATTCCTACATGGCATTTTACAGCGATTAAGCACATTGTTCTCAAATCCTAACTCTGCCACTGATTAAACAGGTGACCTTGCACAAGTCACTTTGCGGTGCTCGGTTTGCCCATCCGTAAAATGGGCATAGCTTTTGTACATACTTCACAGCGTTCTTGTTAAGAGTAAATGTGCTAATATACAAAAAGCACTTAGAACAGTGATTGTTATATATACAAGTGCTATTAACTATCTAGTATTATAGTCATTTACTTCATTCTAACCTCACCATTCTACCATAAATCCTTTTTGTGACCCAAAATTGTACCATTTTCTTTTCTGAATCCCCCCATATAGCTTAATAATGCCCTAAACAGGTAGGCAAGTAAAAACTTATTTCTTTAATTAATTAATGTTAAAGGCTTTAAGGGAATAGTTGTTCTGAGGGAGCTTTGTGAATGTTCTCTGGTTACTTCACTTGTCTATATTAAGAACTATTATATTCCTAACTTGTCTATGTTAAGAATTGAATAATTCAGAAATAGTTCTTAAAATTTTCAACTGAAAAACAGCCCTAACAACAGAAAGCGGGACGGTCTGGAATAAGAATTCAAATCTCTATTCTATAGTAGCTCCAACCAGCTGCTAGTGATTACCAAGCACTGTCTCAGATCCTGAGGCCATGATCAACTAATCTTACCCACCCTTGTCTATTGTGATAGCAGTAAGCGGAGATAATAATTTTTTCATTACCAATCTGGGGTTTGACCCTGAGGAGCCTATCCACTCCCCAAAAATTTATTTTAAATTACATATTTTAATCTTAACGTTTCACAAGAGTTTTGCATTTTACTCTATAATATATCCATGTTTTTTTTAAGTTTAAAAAAATCCCACCCTGGTTGGTGTGACTCAGTGGACTGAGTGCCGGGCTGCGAACCAAGGGTTGCCAGTTCGATTCCCAGTCAGGGCACATGCCTGGGTTGCAGGCCAGGTCCCCACAAGAGGCAACCACACATTAATGTTTCTCTCCCTCTCTTTCTTTCTCCCTTCCCCTCTCTCTAAAAATAAATAAATAAAATCTAAAAAAAATGTTTTTCCTCTGATCTCTGAATAAAACTGATGCTCCAGGGAGAATGTGTCCTGTTTTTTCTGTGGTTTCTTAATTACTCGCCCCGATGCCTAATACCTCCAGGGCAACGCCACCTCATTTGGAGAAACACAATCTTAGACTTGTTTCCTGTAGTACATTACTCCCTAAAAAGCCAGGACTTTGAGATATATGACAGAATAATAACAATTATAGTCTAACAGTGCTTAATCATTTGTTAAATGGTTTCATATCATCATTTAATATTCACATTTTAAAGTCAAATTCAAAAACATCAAATTATCATTCAGCAGCTAACTCTTGTGAAGTCTTTAAGTGAATTTTCACTTTTCTCCAAATTGGTAGAATGATGCTAGAACACTTGCCAAGAATAATTCAGATAAATTCCTAAAATGCAATGCTAACATACTCAACAGGATAAATGCTCCTGCAAAAATTATTGTACATAGCTACACGACTTGGTGAACATAAAAGCTGCATGTCTTTCCCACTTATAAAATTCCTTAGGATGTAAATGTTATATTCTGATCATATTACCACTGTCCTGGGTCGACTTGTGAAAAATAAAAAGGTATTTGACCAAATGAAATTACAGGCCAACATGATTTCCATCCTAGTGGACTTTAAGGTCAACAGCAATGGTTAGGTTATAAAAACTAAATTGTCGGCCTATCACGATTTATGGGATTAATCCTAAATACTAAATTATAAAGTCTCTTAGATGTTATTAAAGTAAAAACTACTCCCTTTATCTCCTTTCGAAAAACAAACTCAATTGGTTTCATGCCCCCAACAATAAATTTAAAGGCAGCAAAGAACGGCCTCTTCTTCCATAATACTTTCCAAATTCATGAAAAGACGTATAATACCTCAGACACAACCCCTCCAAAAAGAGAAGGGCAGGCGCTGGAAGGCGGCAGAAGAAAGATCAGGAGGCCAGAGGCCTCATTACAGGCAGAGGATGAGGTAGCCGGGAAGGGAGAGCAGGGGACATCGCCCCGGGCGGGCCCCACCCCTGAAGCCTGTAAAGACGGTGAGGAGAAGCTGAGCTGCTTTCCTTTTATGGAGAGGCACGGGCCTAGGGTTCCCCAGCTTCGATAATGATTGAAAAACCCAGTCCTACCAAGTTCTCTCCGGCTAAGCCTATGTCCTACCCCCGGGGCCTAGGAAAGATGCGTCATTACGGGAATAAATATCCAGGGTCAAGAACCACAGTCTCAAGACCAGTAGCAGAACTCACCGGGAACCCCCGACCCAATTCATCTTTCCCAAACTTCTTCTTGAGGAAACACTGAGGGCCCAACGGCTGACGCGCTGACTTCCGGCCTCTGGGCCCAGCCGTAGTTTTTAGATTCAAACTGGCCCCACGTGGTCTCCCCGCCCTAAGGCCCAGCTACCTAACAGCCTCTGCGGCCCTAGTAGGTAAGCTCTAACCTGGCCTCCCGACAGCCTCTGCGCCCAGGCAGGCTGTTCCTGGGCCTCCCAAGATCCTCTGTGGCCCCAGCCGGTTCCAGCCTGGCCTCCCGACACCCTCTGCGAGCTGGCTAGGCTTCCCACGGCCTCCCCACAGCCACTGCGGTTTCTGCAGAGACCCTGTCTTGGTAGGGCCCCAGGGGGCGCTGTGGGGAAGCAGTCGGCACGCCCTCAGGAGAAGGAAGACAACAGTTTTGATTGCTCAGGCAAGGACATCTAAGTAAATGAGGTATCAGCCTGTGGCCACAGGGTTAGTGTTTCAAACCACCTCCGCCATAATGTTATTCAGCTCTTTTTGGGCTCAGTCTTCTTTTTCAGGTCAAAGACCAGACTTGGTGAAGAAAAAGGAGGCGAGGACAAAGTTGTAAATCCCTAATACTAAAGATGATGTTTCTATTCCCACTTACCACTCTGTACAAATCCTTCAAATATCTTTCACGTGCAGTTTACTAGTCAGTAAACAGTTTGCTTATTAAAAACATTGCATTGTAGTAATTTGCTATTCTGTACATTTTGTAAGTTTCTGAGACAATTTTATTAATTTAGCTCCAAAGGCTACTCCTTACCGAAAAAAAATCTCAAAACAAACACTGGATTTTACTGTACATTCCTGTGTTGTATTTGTGTATTCTCACAAAATATCCTAAAAGCTGTTCTATAATGCTTTGGTTAGAAACTAGAAATCTTTTGTCCCAAATAAATGCACAAAGTACTTTTTTCCCCTCATTGTCATGATTGTTTTCTTGATTTAAACCTGGAAAATATTATAATTTCATATATATATACATTTTCTGTTACATCATTAGGAAATAGACCCTAAAATAGGATTATGTCCCAGGGTAGACATCTTGTTTAGTTATATAAATTCTGACTTTTATAACAAAAATTCAACAAAAATACTTCTATCAATGGCCAGGTGAATACAGCATTTCAGAAAAAATTAGTCTTAGGCATGGAATAGCTGGTCATTTTTCAGTAATTAAATCATACAGTCAAGGCAGAACAATAGTCCAGTATATTAGCCTTTCCTATTTTCAACATTTTAAAACAGTTACAAACTGATTAAAATAAGTAGAAGAAAACAATTTGCTAAAGGATTAACTGATTTATTTATTTATTTATTTATTTTTGCTATATTGTATGTGAAGGGACATAAAGGAGAAGTTGATCAATTTGTTGAAAAGAGTCAAGAACAGGGAGCTGCATAGAATTTTATCTTTCTTCCTAACTAGAGTCACAGCTTTCCTTCTAGTCACAGGGAGGCAGTGGAAGTGGTCAGAGGCTAAGGAAAGATTACTCTATGAGACACATCTCCAAACAAGATATTTCCTGGTTTTTCCTTCAAGGAAAATACATTGCCTTATAAACTAGTTATTAGTTTACAAGTAACTAGTTTACTTGTTAGGTATAAAAGTATAAAGTTTTTATATACTTTATTGTATAAAAAAATAACTATTTACAAGTAGTTATTTGTAACAGTGGAAATACTGACCTAAGGTCTCATCTTCAATGTTGATTATGCCTCACTAAATAAGGCTAGCATAGCTCGGGGACTGGGTGAAAAAGGCAAAGCGATTAAAAAGTACAAATTGATGGTCATAAAATAGTCATGGGAATGTCAAGTACCGAGTAGGGAATATTGTCAATAATATTATAATAGCTATGTATGGTGCCATGTGGGTACTGGAAATACCAGGAGAAACACTTTGTAAAGTGTGATTGACTACTAGGCTGCACAGCTGAAACTAATACAGAATAGTATTGAATGTAAACTGTGATTGAAAAATAAAATTTAAATTAAAAAAATAGGAGATATTTTGATTGAAAAAGAAGAGACTAGGATAACTGATAGGTAATGAGTCAAACCTGTGCTATTTTAGAGACAAGGATACAGCACAGATAAAATATTATTGCGTTGGCCAAAAAGCCCATATGGTTTTTTCCATAAAATAAAGGACACATTTTTTAAATTTTCACAAATAATTTTATGGATGCGAATATTTTGAGTATGTCGGTTATCTCCCATGTGATATATTGATTGTTCTCAGTTAATGTCTCAATTTGATCGCTATCAACTTCAACTGGTCTACCCAGCTATGGAGCATCATCCAGCAAGAAATCTCCAGTACGAAACTTCACAAATTACTTGGACAAGTTTGATCAGTCACAGCACCTTCTCCATACACTGCACAAATCCTTTTTTGCATTTCAGTTGCATTTTTACCTTTCTTGAAATAGTAAAGCACAATATGCCAAAAATGTTTATTGTTTTCTTCCATCTTCAATATTAAAATGGCTACACAAAAATTCACCAATTTTGATAACTTTTTTTAATGCACACTGATATGACAGCTGTCACAATACAATCTAATAAAATTGTTTCAAATGAAGTTAAAGACAACTAAGCACTACTAGAGCCATCGTACAGAAAAAAACAAATGAACTCTTTGGCTAACCCAATACTTAGCATATGTTGAGAAGGAAATCCATCCAAATTCTTAAATTTTAATATCTTACCAATATATGTAAATATGTATATTGTCTAATATTTATAAATCTAATCCTGCTCTTACATGGATATTGATAGTGTCCACTTTGACACTGGCATTAAGAGTCTCACACTTGAGAAAGTAATTTGATAATTATTTCTCATTTACTTTCATTCATTTTCAAGATCTTTTTCTAAGATTATTTCTCCCCTCTTAAGAGAATTTTAATACTTTCCCACATAAACACATGTAAAGTTGAAAAACTTGAGTAAAAATTAGGCTGAATTATGTTTACTAGTTTAAGTGATTTTTTTTAACCTCCTTTTTCTCACATAGTTTGGAATTCCAACTAAATTTACATTCTCTTTGCTTTAATTTCATGCTGTTAGTAGGAAAAATGAAAGAAGTACCGTGACATACTTAGTTTCTTACTTAAATGACATTTATTTCCAACTGGAAATACCTATCATGTTTCAGTCGTCTCAAATTCTTCCTTTGCCTTCCCTGAAGGCTTGAGCCTAGTCTGCGATACTAAGATCACCCCTGACTCTGGGTGAAGAGTGTTGGGAGTGAACTTAAATGGTTACAGCTTGGTCTGGACTTCAGTGGCTTAAATTCAAGTCAAATCTCACATTGACTTTTTCCCCAGTTCCAGTAACTGGCCTTCCTTGTACCACAATTCCGGTAACCAGATTCCTATCTTGACTATTTTCCTCATACTTAATTGTTCATTCTAACAAGTTTTTTCACTCTAAGCATTAAAAGCTTATTCCTGTCCTCATTTTCAGTTGGTAAACTGACCTACGTACAATGATGTGGGGACCTGTTTGGATGTCTAATGTTAGTTGCTACTAGATTTCCCACTATCCTGCTCCTCCCTTGATATGGCTGTCTTCTCCGAGTAATGCACGCCACTTGCCTCAGCTGCCATCTGCTTTCTGACCCATGTTCTGCCTGGCTGAACATCCTCTCATCACCCCTAGATAAGTTTACCCCAGGCCTCCACCTGTCTTACCACAGTTAGGAAATGTAACATAAAGAATTAAAATTTATGAATATAAAATAGACTTATTTTAACACATGAAAAGCATGAGATTAGGAATACAAGATTTTGAAATAAACTACTATGATACTTTGAGCTCTATATATAGACTTAGAGAGTCTTAATGGAATGACATTGTGCTGCTAATATGGCCAGCTAACAAAGAGATTCCCATGAATTCACCACTCATATATTCATAAATCTACTGAAATGAAAGCAAACAAAAAGAGATCTGTGATGACCTCAATTCTAGTTTAATGCGTATCTTTCCAGGCTTCTAGCTGACTAGATATGTGTACGTATGTGGGGAGTGGGAGCGATGAGGAAGCAAAAATATTTTTGCATATTCAAGAATATACTCACCCTTATTTAAAATAAAATGACCTTTATATTTTTTAAGTGTGCAGAGTTTTGCTTAACAATTTAGCAGTTTAAGTCCCCCATTAGGAATATATAGAATTTTTTTTTAACACTCTTGGTTTTCATAAAATAACTAAAATATAAACGGGAAGTAGCCAATAGATTATCTCTAAGCCTAAACAAAACAAACAAAAGCTTGAAAAAGAGAAAGAACTCTTTAAAAATGAAGTAAGGTCCTGGAGAAGCTATTTTCAGTAATTCTGGTTGTATTCCCAGTTAACATTTGATTATAGAGTAACATACCTCCAAAGTAACAAGGGACGCAAGGAGGTGGGAGAAGGGAAGCATTGCTCTCATTTATTTAGTAGTCACCTTGTAAATAAATACCAGTGCATCAGAACTCCATTGCTAAAAATAGCAGGTATGGGGCTGGAAGACTTTTATTATTAGGACAACATAGCAATGGAGGTATAGCAAAGAGTTAGTTTCTATAATGGAGACTTTTCTCCTATTTATTTAACCCCCCCAAAAAAATAAACAAATAAATACCCTCAATGACAACTTGTCTGATAGGTTCTGGGGCTTCATATAAAATCGCAGGCAGAAATAAATGATAGATAGATAGATAGGTAGGTAGATAGATAGATAGATAGATAGATAGATAGATAGATAGATAGATAGATAGGAACAAGACCGCAAAACAGATTCAAGTATTTTCTCCAGTTCCTTTTCCACTTGTCACTTTCTTCTCTCACCCTTTCAGATTCATTCCGTAGCCTTTTCATATTCATTTTACGTTGATCCTCCTGACCCTCAACTCCCTCGTTCCTTCTCCCTTGGCCCTTTTATAGCTTTTGAAAATCTCCCTTTCTTTTGTCCTTCCCGTTGTGGTATCTACTAAAACCTTAGAGAAGTGATGTATGTTCTGAAACTTCTGTGGGTTGCTAAGTGACGCTGAGCATGCTCAGTAGCTAGAACAGGTTTTGTCGCCAAGAACCGTCTTAATGCGACCTCTCCAAAAATAGACATTTAACTCTCTGAATTCCAGTTTAAGGATGTAATTCGTTTTGCTCTGTCCACGTTTTCGAGGTTCAAAGGGAAGCAGTGAGGATTCCAAGGTCCCACCGCCCTCACAGCCAATGAGGGGCCTGAGGGGGAGGAGCTTGGGGCGACTTGGTGCAGCTTGAGCTTCCGAGCGAATCATCCCCTGTAGGCGCAGTGGATTCGGAGCTCTGCTGCATCTGTCACAGCAGAACAAAATTAAAAACAAAAGCAAAGAAGAGG
The DNA here is from genome assembly GCF_021234165.1 of Pteronotus mesoamericanus. NCBI lineage: Eukaryota > Metazoa > Chordata > Mammalia > Chiroptera > Mormoopidae > Pteronotus > Pteronotus mesoamericanus. The sequence goes on from NW_026555310.1 coordinate 12,682,603, forward strand.
CGAAGCTCTGCAGAGTATGGAACGCTGTAGGACTTTTTGAAATATTTGCCGGGGATCCCCGTGGAGGATGATCTTTTAAATAATTCTCTTTGAAGCTGGCCTGGGTCACTGGGAAAATGATACATATGCTAAATGCAGCAGCTGATCGAGTGAAATGGACCAGATCGAGTGCTGCTAAAAGGGCTGCCTGCCTGGTGGCTGCGGCATACGCTCTGAAAACCCTCTATCCCATCGTTAGCAAGCATTTAAAGCAGACTGGCCACAGGAAGAAAAAAGAAGCTTACCCGGCTGCAGAGAACAGAGAAGTTCTGCATTGCACCGAGATTACTTGTAAAAAGCCTTCGCCTGGAGTGAATGCAGATTTTTTCAAACAGCTACTAGAACTTCGGAAAATCCTCTTTCCAAAACTTGTGACCACTGAAACAGGGTGGCTCTGCCTCCACTCGGTGGCTCTAGTCTCAAGAACATTTTTGTCTATCTATGTTGCTGGTCTGGATGGAAAAATCGTAAAAAGCATTGTGGAAAAGAAACCTCGGACTTTCATCATCAAATTAATTAAGTGGCTTATGATTGCCATCCCTGCCACTTTTGTCAACAGTGCAATAAGGTACCTGGAGTGCAAATTGGCTTTGGCCTTCAGAACTCGCCTAGTAGACCATGCCTATGAAACCTATTTTACAAATCTGACATATTATAAAGTAATCAACATGGATGGGAGGCTGGCAAACCCCGACCAGTCTCTTACTGAAGATATTATGATGTTCTCCCAGTCTGTGGCTCACTTGTATTCCAACCTGACCAAACCTATTTTAGATGTAATCCTGACCTCCTATACGCTCATCCAAACTGCTAGATCCAGAGGTGCCAGCCCAATTGGGCCCACCCTAATAGCAGGGCTTGTGGTATATGCCACTGCTAAAGTGCTGAAAGCCTGCTCTCCCAAATTTGGTAAATTGGTGGCTGAAGAAGCTCATAGAAAAGGTTATTTACGGTATGTGCACTCCAGAATTATAGCCAATGTTGAAGAAATTGCCTTTTACAGAGGACATAAGGTAAGAGAAATTAAGGTGATGGGTGAAATGTGAGACTTCAAGCTGCCACTTCAGTGCTAGATACCATCTGTTGTACTATTGATAGACCCACTTCTTTAGCATTTTTGATTCCTGTGACATCTAAACCTTTATTAAAATATATACTTCATTACCCTATTTAATGACAAGTTGTTAAAAAATTATAGAGTGCAAACTTATCTAAAGTTTCATGAGAATAAAATGTTTGGTACTGTAAAAAAAAAATCTACTTATCCCCCGTTACCCACATATGCTCAGAATTATCTCCAAAGCCTTTTCTTAAAACTTAAATTCTAACTTGGTAGCTAGTTCTACAGAATTAGAAGAAAATATATGTTTGGAAACTAAGTAAACCCATTTCTATACAGATGGAAAATTTAGGACAGTATTTTGTTATTGTTGTCAATTTTTGTTTGTTTGTTAAGGAGAGGAAAGAAACATGCTTTCATATGAAAGGCAAGTTTGACAGTTTTGCATATCTAGTCAATGATGGAGTGTCCTAAGTTCTGCAAAGTGCAGTAGACTGTGTCTTACAAACGGCATTTCCATTACTCTTAGTTAATGTTCAGCACATATCTTGGCACAAATAAGAAGAGGCAGTGAAATGAAATCCTGTCTAGCTTTGATAGAAAAGCTAAGATTAGAAATAAGGAGGAGAAAAGGAGTTCCAGAATGTTATTTTAAATATTAAAGATATTCAACATTCAGCAGATCCTTAAAATAGTTAGCCTAATTACCTAAAATTGCAGTGCATGAGAGTAGCTTTATAATGTTAAATGTAACAGTAATTTTTAAGATGATGCATCTGAAACCTTAATACAAATGACTTGGCATATAAAATATTAAGGTATTCTAAAGTTGAAAATGGTATTTTAATTACCAAGTAGAAGTATTTAATTTTTGACACATCATAAATTATCAAAAAAATTTTATAGCAGTACAAGTCTGAATAAGAATCTTTAAAGCAACTTTAGGACTTTTACTCCCACTTGAAAATTGGCCTCATCTGTTGTATTAATCATATTGATGTGTCAGTCTTCTTGAATCACTGAATTCAGTGATGTAAATTATATCATGCTGTAGGTTTCTTGAATTTAAGACAAAATCCAATAAAGTGAGTTAGTTCAAAACTGGAGTCTAAGTACACATATATGTATCATGTGTTTAGTTTCAGATATTCTTGGTACAATCAAGAAGGATAAAGTCCTAACATTACTTACGCATGTCTTACAGAATATCATTTAATTTTAACATCTTATACATATACTTTTAAAATCATGATTATAAATCACATATTTTTACACTGAACATTATATTTACTGAATATCATGGTTGTTTTACTATTACAAGTGTGATAAAGCTAAATAATAATAACTAAATCTGATCTTAATCTGTATTTATTTGTTGTTAGAATCATAGGTAATACAATACTAGGTAAAACAAACGTGTATGTAACTTAGCCTTAAAGAAAGTCCCCAAGCATGCAATATTTATTTTGATAGCTCATGCGAAGTTAATTCTTAACTCTTTTTCTCTCTCTGTAGGTAGAAATGAAGCAACTCCAGAAAAGTTACAAAGCTTTAGCAGATCAGATGAACCTCATTTTATCGAAACGTTTGTGGTACATCATGATAGAGCAGTTCTTGATGAAGTATGTTTGGAGCGGCAGTGGACTAATTATGGTGGCTGTACCTATTATCACTGCAACTGGCTTTGCAGATGGTGGTAATGACATTTATGCTTAATCTCAACTATATATTTAAGATTATTTCTCTTGAAAGTATCACTGCTAGTTTTGTATGAATAAAATTGTGTATGTAGGCATTGTTCTGTAGTCATTAACAGTCAGAAACAATCAAGGACTTTTCAACATCCAATAATAAGACCAGCAATAGATATATATATATATGACAAATGGCTCAAAAGAACTTTCCAGTTCTGAAACATTTCAGAGATCTCTGATACAGTGTTTCTGGGAATTGAACTTGAGCAATTTTAATTATACTGACTAATATCAAATAATTCTCTAGTTAAACATTTAAACTCAAAACAAAATACCTTCAAAACAAGTATAACACAGGTTTTTCCCATTGCTAGCTTCAGTTCTGCACATCCAGTGCATTTAATCTATAAATATTTGATAACTGGATCAGCCCTGATTTTATGAAACGTTAAGCAACCAAGAATATTGTTTCACAGAGTGCTTCATGCCATGGAACAAGTCACTTCTCACTTGTAGTCTAAATAGATAACTTCCTATGTAGCATGTTTGTGGTATTGTGGGGGAAAGGGTTTTCAAGCTGCAAGTGTCTAATTCTATCCTATCACTACCTCAGTGGTTTTTGCCAATATTTTCATCCTCTGTAATAGTGAGAAATATAAGTGCAAAAAGGACATCGTTAAAATGTTGTGTAATACTTGACTGAAGTGGAAGTTTGGATCTTAATTGGCAGGGACAGAAGGGAATTAAATAAACATTTTCTGTTCTTTCTGCAAAATAAAACATTTCCCTACTCTTTGAAAACCACATGACCAAATTGGCCTTAGTGTTGGAGGAGTGAGGCAAGATCTTGGGCTTTGTAGTGAGACAGAACTTTTCTCAACTCCTGGTTTTCCCCCCACCTGTCTGAATATGTTTGAATCATCCATTTAACTTTCTAAACCTCAGTTTCTTAATCTATAAAATGAGAATCAGAAAGGCTACTTCAGGAGGTTGTTGTAAAGATTTCACAGAGTAATGTTTATAAAACACAGAACGTGCTCTGGATGTTCTTGATACATGGTTACATTTATTTCTTAGAAAACAAAAGGTAACACTAAAAATAACCTAACAGAATTCACGCTATTTTGCAGTTATAGTTGCTGTAAAATTAAAGTTTAATACTTATTCGTTTGAAGACATCTAATGGAAACAAGTAAAAAATTACCATATGCTTTTTTTATTTTTATTTTTTATTGTTATTCTATCACAATTGTCCCAATTTTTCCCCCTTTCCATTCCTCCGCCCACCCCACCCCTCACTCCCACAGTCAGTCCCCACACTGTTGTCCATATGCTCTCATATTTTAACACCACTTCAATACATTAACCAATTCTTATAAAAACACTTGCCCAATTTGACTCATTCTTAACCTGAATTAAAATCTTAATTTTAGTAATTAAGATTTGTCAATCCCTTGTGATAAGTGCTACACGTATACCAAATATACTCTGCAACTCAACAATGGACATCGTGTTTACACCACCATGAAACTGAATTTCATCTGTTTTTATGTTTTCAAAATTTATTCTTTAAAAATATTATTAAAAAGCTTATATTGAAAAAGGCATTGTTAGTAATTGCATTTTTACACTTAATCTTTTTATAATAATATAAAATAAATTGGCTTTACAATAATATTAAAGACAGAAAGACACAAAAACCTATGGTCTTAAGATTAGTTTTACTAAGAAATTTGACAAAATTATCAGGTATTCATAATAAATCTAAGTCTGTGGATATTTTAAAAGTTTCATATATAGCATATATTACCAAAAACCCCAATTACAAGATTATGGTGTAGTTCTGTTAGTCCTTGGAAGCACTGGTCTTATCAGAAAACCCTAGAGTAAATATACAACAGAGAAAATGCAGCTATTAATGGTGACAAATTAACCCCACAGAGAACAGTAAAAGGTAAACAATGTATGCAAAGAATATAACAATCTTACTTCTGTACCTGATGTAGTAAGATATTTAAAAATATATCCTGCGAATCCTGAAAATACCATATTAAATTAAAGAAACAGCATTAAAGTTTTAGATGGGCATAATAATATTGATGCAAGAGAAACAAAGTGATTCTTTTTTTAATTGTATTTTTTCCATTACCATTTGTCCCCCTTATACCCTCTCCTCCATCCCCCCACCCCAAACACTACATTGTTGTCCATGTTCATGAGGCCATTTTCCATTTTGCTGGATACCTCCACCCCCGAAGCCCACCCTCCTATTTCCCCCCACCCTGCACAGAACTGTCAGCCTGCTCTCTATCTATGAGTCTATCTTTATTTTGCATGATAGTTCAGTTTGTTCATTAGATTGCTCATATGAGTGAAATCATGTGGTATTTGTCTTTCTCTGAATGGCTTATTTTACTTAGCATAATGTTTTCTAGGTCCACCATGATGTCACAAAAGGTAAAATTACTTCTTTTTTTAATGTTTTTTAATCTTTTTTTTTAAATGTCCGAATAGTATTACATGTATATGTAGTATAGTTGTTTTATCCACTCATCTACTGATGGACACTTGGCCTGCTTCCAGATCCTCATGATTGTAAACAACACTGCAATGAACATAGGGGTGCTTATGTTCTTTCAAATTAATGTCTCAGGTTTCTTCAGATAAATTCCCAGAAGTGAGATTGCTGGGTTATAAGGCATTTCCATTTTTAATTTTTTGAGGTACCCATACTGCTTTCCACTCTTGCTGCACAAATCTGTGTTCCCACCAACAGTGCAAAAGGTTCCCTCTTTCTCCACATGCTCATCAGCGCAAGTTGTTTGTTGATTTATTGATGACAGCAGTTTTGACAAGTGTGAGGTGATGTCTCATTGTGTTTTAATTTGCATTTCTCTGATTATTGACATTAAGCATCTTTCCGTATGTCTGTTGGCAATGTGTATGTCCCCTTTGGAAAAGTGTCTGTTCAAGTCCTTTGCCCATTTTTTAATTGGATTATTTATTGTTTCTGGTTTTGAGTTTTGTAAGTTCTTTGTAACTTTTGGATATTAACCCCTTATCAGATATCAGCAAGTGTATTCTCCTGTTCAGTGGGCTATCTTTTTATTTTGTTGATGGTTTCCTTTGCTATGCAAAAAGTTTTTAATTTGATGTAGTCCCATTTGTTTATTTTTCCTTGTGTTTTCCTTGCCTGAGGAGATACATCAGAAAAAATACTGCTATAAGCATGCCCGAAATTTTACCACCTATGTTTTCTTCTAGGATGTTTATGGTTTCGGGTCTAACATTTAAGTCTTTAATCCATTTTGAATTTATTCATGTTTATGGTATAAGAAGGTGGTCTAGTTTCACCTTTCTGCACATACCTGTGCACCTTTCCCAGTACCATTTATTGAATAAATTATTTGTGGCCCATGGTATGTGCTCTCTTCCTCTCTCAAATATTAATTGACTCTAAAGATGTGTGTTTATTTCTGGGCTCTCTATTTTGTTCCATTAATCTATGTGTCTGTTTTTATGCCAGTACCATGTTGTTTTGATGACTTTGGCTTTATAGTATAGTTTTATATTAGGTAGCATGATTTCTCCAATTTTCTTCTTCTTTCTCAAGATTGCTGTTGCTATTCAGGGCCTTTTGTAGTTCTACATAAATTTTTGAAATATTTGTTCTACTTCTGTGAAATACATCATTGGTATCTTGATAGGAATTGTGTTGAATCTATAGATTACTTTGGGTAGTATGGACATTTTAATGATGTTAATTCTTTCTATCCATGAACACAGCATGTGCTTCCACTTATTTGTATCTTCTTTCATTGCTTTTTTCAGTATCTCATAGTTTTCTGAGTACAGGTCTTTTTACATCCTTGGTTAGATTTATACCTAAGTACAAAGTCATTCATAAAGCTTCTTTTCAAAAGAAAACTTTATACAAAGAAAAGCAATATAAGGATTTCATAGAAGAAGAAAACGAGTTTATAATGACAACATTATTATGAGAGTGTGCCTCAATATCTTCTCTAATTTCTAGGGTACTACACATATGTTTATAATGTTTATATGTATGTATTTACTAAGTACATTTGACCTATAAATGACTTAGCACATGTAAATTTCATTTTACTTAGACAAAATAATTTATTCATTGGTTTAGATGACTGTATATCTTTGAGTCAGGCTTTAGTCTTTGGTCTTTGAATTGCATACCATATAGCCTACTCTTCAATCTAACTTACTCTTATTCCCTGAGTTATCCTGTATGCTAGAGATGAATTAAGTGTAAGACACTATGTATATTTAAGGTAGAAAAAATGGGTGAATGAGAGAGGAATGTCAAAGACAAAAGGGAGAAAAAGTAGGATGCAAGAAAGAAAGAAAATAGAATAAAGATAGAAGCAAGTCACTGTTTAAATCTTGACTCTTATCTAAAAGTATTTATTATTAATAAAGTTAAACTTTATATGCCTCAGTTTTCCTACCTTAACTATAAAGAAAATAATATATATCTTAGATAATTGCTATAAAATTATATATATAGTACTAATATACTTTGAAACAGTTCTTGGCAAATCATGAGAACTTAAGTGGAGGCAATTGTTAATGTTTATTTATATTCTTACCATGTGGGTTCTGGAGTCAGAATCTGGCCCTTTTGTTTAGTTGAGTTTATCTAAGGACAAATAGTTAAACCTTTTTATGCTTCAATTTTCTCATTTTTTAAAATGGGGGAAATTATAGCATGGTAGGTAGGAGGATTAAAGAAAATCACATACATAAAACTTATAACAATGCCTGCCTGCCTCATAGAAAATGCTCAATAGATGTTTGATGGCATGATTATTGTTGTTAAAGGAGCAAGGCATTTGAAAGTTATTAGGAAGATAAGCATAAAAATGCTGATAAAAGAAAGAGTCTGCATAATTTTGTTGAGAAGGAAAAAAGAAAAAGAGTTCTATGGTAGACTTGTTATACCATCTACCTACAACTTTAAGTGAAATGTTACAGTAAGGACAGGATTACATTTATATTCAAGTTCACATTACAAAATTTCATATGGAATTTTGGTATTTTCACATCAGTGGAGGACCTTACAGTTTATATGGTTTGGAGCCCCAGATTTGTCTAAGGTCACACAGATGGTTGGTGGCGGCACTAAGGCTAGAAGACATTATGTAATTCCTGGAGTATTGCATTTTTTCCCCTTCGCCACAGTGCCTCTATATTAGCTATTTAGAACTAATTCTGTCAGGGACTTGCCTTAGTTTGAGACCAAGAAATCATGGGACCAAATGGTTGAAAAAGCATTGAAATAGTTAATTACATGTAGTTTCTATTATATATTTTCTGGAGGAAATTATCCCTTTGTTCACTTTGTAATAAGAGAAAAACTGAACTTATGTGAAGAAAATAGTTACCCGAGAGCTATAATCTCATTTTTTTGATATTACAGGCCACTTTCTTCTTTTCATATCAAAAGCAGTTGTGGGCAAGGTCAGAGAAAGTTGCCTGTAGGTCCCTCATGCTAGTCATTATCTCAGATACTATCAGGCAGGGAAGAAAGCATCCAGACTGCTAGTACTGCCGGCAGTGTGTGCATAGTTTAAATCAGGGTCCACTCTTTGTATTGTACAGTTCTATGGGTTTTTTAAAAATGTATAATGATATAACTTCTGTTTTTTAATTCTTTTCTTGCCTTTTCGGTGAAATAACAAGATGTGACCATGTTTTAATACAGGGTCTGGCAGAAGGAGCACCTGCTTTAGCGTGATTGGTAGAGTAGTAATATTGGTGTAATAATTTATAGTTTTAATTTGAACATTTCACCTAAAATGTCATATGATGTGCTTGAGTGTGATATTATGTTACAGAATTATATGCTTATGATTTTGTAATAAAAAAAGGGGTGTTATTTGTGCCGGACCCTGCATATACTTATTATCAGCATGGCTGAACAGTATAAGTAAAATGAGAAGATACAATAATAAATATTATATCCTTAAAGGGGAATGTTTGACAAAATATTAAAATACTTGATAGGAAAATAAAATGTGTTTAGGTTACAAAATAGATGAGTGCTTTAGGTCATGAACTCATCCGGCCCTGTCACAGAGCTTATGCAGTTGGCTGTCATATGCATGACACAATACCACTGGCACTATTTTCACAGTATCTGCTAAAGAATAACCAGTAGAATAGAAGTCAAATGAAATCTGTCCAGAGCTATTTGTAATTTTATTGCTAAAAGCTTGAAGAAACCCAGTGAACACTGGTCTGCCAAAGCAACATGGAAAGTACCATTCCATATCAAATACTGGTCCACCTGTGCAAGTATTTTCTCTTCTTAACAGAGGCTGTGAGTGAAAGCTACTGTTCAAACCCCTTTTAACACAAATACATAACATCTTATAATTATTTTCAATCATCAGCCAGACTCTCTATGAGCCAATACTATTCCTAGAGTTTTAACTGATAACAGCAATTTACTATTTTGGTAGCTTATTAAGAATCCTTTGTTTATTTTGGGGGGACTTATCTAGATTTTTCACATGTTTAAAAGTGTTTTTGAGAGTATCTACATTCTGTTCCCAGTCTATTTATCCAATCATACCTTTCACTCCTCAATTATACCAGCACTCAAAGCCTTTCTTTTTCCATTCTTCAAGGAAATAACTTCATGGGAAATAATGATAATTCACTAGAGCAGTGTTTTTAGCAGGAGTGCCCACATTGGATTACCATAAAAGGTGCCTGTGAACTCATAGTAATTCTTATACTAAAACAAAATCAGTGCCTGACAACAACCCTCACTGTGTCTTGACCAAGCTCTCTTATCATTCTGTTGGCATGCCTTGAAATTTCCATTCTCCATGCCATTGCTTATGCCATACTTGTGATGTGTTAAAATTGTATGTGGTCTTCAAGACCTCCCTCACAATCTAACTCCTCCACGAAGCATTTCCTATCTCTTGAAGCCAGAAATTATTTTTACCTCCTTCAGACACCTCGCATTAACTCTCATCATAGACTTCCCAGCACAGTTATTTGGAAATTTGGCTTCTCTCTCCTACCCAACTGTAAGCTCCCTCAGGAAAGAGTCTGAAATAACATTTATCTGTGCATGCACTGTAGAATCTTACCTCATTTTTTGCACAACTAGGTGTTCAGCAAATGTCTGCTGAGTGAATTTTACTTATGCATGGATCCCTTTCAAACTTGGCTGAGCTATCTATGAGCAAGTAAAGGCAAAAGTACCTGGTAGTCATAGTGGGGCACAAGTTAAATAATTGTATTGTTGTGGAGGAAAAAAAAACCCTTCGCACTGAGATAAATCAGGGAGAAATAAATATTAAAATGGGTCTATGGACATCTTATCATTCTAATTTCTTAATTAATTTGCAGCATTTAATTTAGAACTTTTAAGATAATCTGTAGAAGGACCAGATAGAGAATCAAGTTAATGGCAAGATAAGTAATGACCTGGTGAGAATAATTTTGAAGAATAAGATTAAATTGAGTAGATATGCAATAATAACAATAACTACAGAAAATAAGAACAGCTAATAGTGCACTTATTTTATAGGCCATGGATTAGGCTAATACCTTGTTTGTATTTCACCTTTAAATGTCACAACTCTTTGAGGTAAAATTGTTTGAGGTAGTACTATTATTTCCCTCATTTATAGATGAGAAAACAGTCATAGAAAGGATAAATGGCTTGCTCTACTTAACTCAGTGTGTGCCAGTAGGTAGTACAATCTGGATCTGAACCTAGTCTAACTCCTGACTCTTAACCATAATTTTGAATTGACAGTAACTTGGGATGTTCATCTATGCATTCATTTAATACATATTAAGGAGTATTATGTGCTAGACACTCTTCTGAGCACTATGAATAAAGAATAAAACACACAGCCTTGACCTTTAAGGAACTTTTAGCCCATTAGAAAAGCTAGACAAGGGTTTCCACTGAAACCTGTATTAAACTCTTGAAGAAAGAGCTAGGTGAAAAAGGAATGTAAGTATATTAAAGAAGAAATCATATGTACAGATATCAGAGGGTAAACAGTATTGCATGTTTGGGGAGTTGCTGTACTGTAAGGTGAAGGTTGATTGAAACAGGTGGACAGAAGCTAATTTGCATTTCTATTAAAGGAACCACACTGGAAATATTTGCTTATATTACAGTCAATTGGATGTTATTGACCAAATAAATAGTATTTTATTGCCTAGCTACAATAAGGGCAGAAGTTATATTTGGAAAGGGTTGAAAGAATTCTAAATGAAAATAGTCTTAATACCTATAGATTTAATTGTTCTAACTCTTTTTCTAGAAAAATAATAAAACAAAGGGAGCTTTAAATAAAATCTGGTACAATTACTGTATTTTTAATAATTTATTAAATCTCTAGGAGATTGCCAATACTATTGAAAAATTTACATATGGCTGTCACAGCCACAATTTCATCAGTATACAAAAAACATTTATTTACTTGAAAAAACTAAATAGATTTGTATTTGCTTTTATAATTAGAGGATGGCCAAAAACAAGCTATGGTTAGTGAACGGACAGAAGCCTTTACCACTGCTCGAAATTTGTTAGCCTCTGGAGCTGATGCTATTGAAAGGATCATGTCTTCATACAAAGAGGTACTTGCATTTCTTGTTGTCAGTTTGATTAAAATAAGATATCTGAATATCAAGCAAAATTTAACTTATCAGATATACTAAGTATTTTGGAAATATCTTTTCTCTGTCAAAAACTGTGAAGAGTATAATCAAGATAAAGGACAGCAATTCCCAAATGTATACCCAAATGTTAATACCCTATATTTTTTACTCTATCAATTCACAGTTTTTTCTTTTTAGACACCTTGCCCACTCCACCTTCAAGCTTGGTCTACAAATTCATTGCCTCCTGCCTTTCTTTCCTTTTAAATCTGTATTTTGTTAATTCTTAGCTCTGTTTTCACACTATCAATTGTAATTCCTCTTTTCTGTCTACATATGGCATATTTGTTTTTAAACTTAAAAATAAAAGTCCTTATGTATGGATTCTGGAGCCAGAGTTCCTAAATTTAAATTCTTGCTCTAGTATTTGTGAAGTATGTAAACTTGATCAAGTTCCTTAACCTCTGTTTCTATTTCCTCACCTGTTAAATGAAAATGATAGCATTGACTTCGTCAGATTGTTTATATAATATTAATAATAATATTGTTTATATACCTTGCAAGCTTTTACGCATTCTTCATGACAAGTAAAGCCTCACCAAGCACATATAAAATGAGCTTGTGATTCCACCTTCTTCTTGCCTTCCTTGCAGAGTCTGGGTCTTCCTTCTTTGTGTTCACAGTGCATCTGGTGCATTTCCACTTTATAATTGTCTATCTTCTGCACCAGACCTTGCGTGTAAAGCAGGAACTCTTACTCATCTTTATATTCCTAATATCCATTTTAATAATTGGACTATTATCTGTGGTCAGTAAATACTTGTTAAAGAATGATAATAAGATATGCAGATATTACAGTTAAGATTAAAAATTACTTTATTCAATTGAGGTATTACTGATAATATTCCCACTAGCAGTCATTCTCACTATTAATTACTCTTGTGACTTTGTATCAATATAAACTGCCAGATAAACATTATAAATTTAGGTGTCTATTAAGTCGGCCTTGAATAAATCATATAAGAGAGTTATAAATTTTGTGATTTGCTGACAAAATTTTCAGTTTCATTCAACAACTGAATAATTGAATTGAGGTTTTTTAAAAGTAAAAACAGTTATTTAAAGCCAGATACCAAAACAACGCAATTTACTTTTTTTCAAATAGTAATTTTGGAAACCTGAAGACACAGTTTGGGAGATTGGTCTTGTTTTTCAATTTTTGTTTTTGTGTTTTGGGGGGTTTTTTTTGACATGATATATCACATGTCATTAAAATTAAATGACAAATCAAAATTTTATCCATCTCACTTTAAAATATTTTGGTATGTAAGTTACAGAAAGAGTATCATTTTTCTAAATGATCTTCCACACTGTAAATAATTACATTGCTTTATTTTGCCTGCATGTGCTTTGAATCATAGAATGTTCACTGCCAAACAATCTTACTACTGCTGTGACAGCATATGAAAGTACCATGCATTCTTTGCTAGCTCCAGGGACAAGTTTCCTTTTTGGAGCCCAAAGGCGTATCTGCTGTCTCATATCCCACAGTAATTCATTCACAGGCATATTCCCAGTATTTTTCAGACACTCTTTGCCCACCCCACCTTGAAGCTTGACCTACTAATTCATTGCCTCCTGCTTTTCTTTAATCGACCTCTACATTTGGTTTTGGAATTTTTTCAATGCAAATATATTTATCCAGGTTCCTTTTAAGTCTATATTTTGTTAATCCTTAGCTCCATTTTTCTCTACTTGGGACCTCAAGAGATTCTTCTAGGTAACATTTAAGAAATTATTCTTTCAATAGTTATACATTGGTATATAGAAATTAAATACTAATCTAATTACACAGTAGAGACATGTTATAGAGGCTTTTAACAAAAACACCTACTCATTTACTTCTTATATTTTGCACACACAACAATCTTATCTAAATGTCAGCATTGTTGTATTATTCCACAAATTATTGTTTAAGAAACATTTATTAGGGACATGCCTTGCTTACTGTTATCAATTTTCTATTCAACGTCTCTGTAAGGGAATGATTTTTGTGCTTTCCTTTGCACTGAGAAAGATGGTCTTGACAGGATATGAGTCACATTTTACAGTACCTTGATAGCAAGGTGTTCTTTTAATAGAAAAACAGCTGGAGATTCAGTCTAAATTGGAAAATTTGGCAGAATAGAAGCAAGACTGCTGAACTAAAACCGAAATTTATCTCATTTCATTTTATAATCTCTCCTAGGAAAAAAAGTAATATTTAATGTTTTTCTTTGGGCACATATATCATGCTTGGCTTGAAAAGAAGCTGAATTGTGGGATTTGGACTGAAAATTATTTGAAGTTTTCACTGTGCTCACTCCCAATATTGGTATCCTCTAGCAGAGATATTTTCTTTGGCCATGTTTAGGAATTTTAATAATCACTTTGACTCATAAACATTAATTTTATAATAAGAAAAAAATATATTTTTCTTCCATTTTAAAAAGATACCAAAATAAAGAATTACTGTTTCACTGAGTTAACTTAAGCTTTTCATAAAATTTCTAATTTTCTGGAAATGAAATTTGTTGTGTAAACAGGGGTTAAGTCAGCAATTTGAAAAGTTTTTGCATCTCACTAATATACATATTATGAAATCTTTACCTTTCATTTTGAACCTTGACTTGAATGAATGATTTTAATGTATTTTATAACTCCAATCAAACTCACATTGACATCTTGCTATTGTGCTCTCTTGGTAAGCTTTTTACTGTTACTTGTTTTAGTTATCAGATGTACTATCTATTTCTCGTGAATAATGAAATAGGACCTTTGGTGTTTAATCAAGAGGTTTATATGGTGGCACATTTATTTAAAAGTCTATCTTGGGTATATTAATTCTATTTCATTTCTATGTGTTGGTTTTAGGTTACTGAATTAGCAGGCTATACTGCTCGAGTGTACAATATGTTTTGGGTCTTTGATGAAGTAAAAAGAGGCATTTATAAGAGAACTGCTGTTGTACAAGAATCTGAAAACCATGAGAAGAGTGGAGCTACCATAGAATTACCCCTCAGTGACACATTGGAAAGCAAAGGTTTTAAACTCAAATGTTTTTATATTTTTTCCTATATTTAAGTTACCAACTTAAATAAAAACCAAAGCTCTTTAGATGATAGCTTTTAACTGTTAAAAGGGACCCACATTGAGTTATTTAGACAGTTATTCCTAAAGTTAGTGTTGCAATTTGAAGAGTAGTGACTAATATTACCATAAAAAATATTATGCTTTTTTTAGAATTTAGGACAAAATTTCTAGAATTATTTTTGGAAACTGCACATATGGCAGAATGAATTGTTTGCTTTTAAGATTAAAATAACAGAACTAGAGCTAATGTCATATTGTTCTTCCTCATTCTGTATTTTAAAACCTAAGTTTACTTATCCTATTTTTAAAATATTGTATTCTGTGCTTATTTCCTTTTTTGCAGCACTGTGTTTATTTGGTAGAAGAGGTTCATTCGGAGAAATAAGTAGTTATAAAAAGTATGGCTCAGATAGAGTTTGGCTTTCTCTCATGATTGTGACATCAGATTATTGCAAAATAATCTGAGAGAGATTTCCCAAATAGATGTGTCAAAATGTTGCAATTTACATTAAAATTTGCTTTAACTATAAATATATATTTACATTTATTTCTATGATTTATTACTGTGAATTATCTTTAAAATATATTTATCTATTATGCTACATTATACTTTAAGGTATTTATTTTGCAAGATGTATGATAGTTTTTGTAACTTAAACTGATCCTTAACTTACAGGAAAAGTTATTGATGTGGATCGTGGAATAATTTGTGAAAATGTTCCCATAATTACACCAACGGGAGAAGTGGTGGCTTCCCGGCTAAACTTCAAAGTAAGATGATATTCAAGAATCTTCTGATTGTTGCCATCACACTAATATAAAACAACTCAAAATTCATATACCTTATGTTAAATACTTGAAGGAGCATATGGAAAGGAGGGGAAATCAAGAAAGGTATGCATAGTGGCTCAAATACAGAGGCAGTTACTTCCTCAGAAAGCAGAGAAAAAGAAAATTTGATTTCTACTGCTTTATTGCCAGGCTAAATATCAATATTGTAGTGCACTGGGAGCCCATAATAGGTAACTTTTGAGAGCCGTAGAAAATTTTCTCAGAATTAACATTTAGAAATAAATTTTAATTTTGTTCCTTATAGGAATTACTCAAAAACTACAAGCCTATATTATAATATGTTTACTAAAATATGATGATAAAGGCCATTGGCAAGTTTACTTCTGTTAGTATAAAGTCTCTAAATTTAACATATGTTTGAAATAATCACATCTTCTCTTAGGGAAAAATCAGATTCATGGATTGGAATTTAGTTTATAACTCTGTTAATGAGCTGTTATTTAACATTTTATGTTGATTATAAAAATTAAAATGTAAATACAGTTAATAAAACTGAGGCCCTGATTTAAAGCATAAAATTCAAACATGCAGTTTGGAATTCAAGTACAAAATAATTTGCTCTTAAGCATTATTGATTCTAATAAAGACATATGAGCTTTAGTTCAAACAAAGATAGGACTGGATTTGATGGGAGGATTATAAACATGACAATACATGTTCTAATGATTTTAGTATGGACCTTGTAGTCAATGTTTAATTATTAAAGATGTATTTACAAATGAAGAAGGGCCCTAGAAAAGGAAGAGAAATATTGAACAGGGAAAATTCTGTGTTAATAAATATAAGAGAAATTGTATTTTAACTACAAGTTGATGAGGCTTTATTTTTCCATAGAATTCTTTAATTATTTGGATTTGAACATGAGTACAAATTAGGTGCCAAAGGTGCACCGTAATCTTTAATAGATTTGAAATAAAATGAGAGGCCAAATGAAATATTTATTTATTAATAGTTTTACAATTTATAACTTATGACTTCTTGTGTACAGGTTTGTTTTTTTGGTCAGGTTAGGTTTTGTAATATCAATTCTTATTGTTCCACTTATTAAAAAGAATAAGAGTCTTGAATTCTGCCATCTATTAATTACATTATTGTGGACATATCATACTCTTCCTGTAAAAAAAAATCAGAGCTCAGTTCATTTTTACATAAAATAATTTTTTAAATAATCTAATGAAAGTGTCCTATACATTTGAAGTTCTACAAAGATACATTATTTTGGTACACTTTTAAAATAACTGTTTATTTTTGTCTCAGACAGGAAGTTTTATCTAAAGTCTCAGGTCCTTAGAATATATAGAAAGTTCTGTTTCCTCTGCATGGATTAACAAACAGGTTTTTAGAGGAAAAGATTCTCATCTTTTTGTTGGCTTTTCAGAATTAAAAAAAATTGGAGAAGAAAATCCAATAAATGTGGGAATTCTTTTTGCTTCACACTCACTGCTTACTAAATATCAGAAAACATGCTAAAAATACAAATGTATAAAAGTCTATTATGACTCAAAATGCCTTAAATTTCTAAGGATTCTAACAAAGAATGACCCTATTAAAATATTTTGTGAATGTGCCTTTGCCATGGTGCATGGCTTAAAAAGTCATTTGGGAAGTATTTATGCTTCTACAAAATTTAACTTCCTAAATTCTCTCTCTAGTCAAAGAGCACAGCAATTCACAAATTGTTTTTTCTAGGCTCTTCCTGGGACTTGAACTTGATTTTAGTTTGGCTACAATTAAAGAGGAAAAAATGTCTATTGTCAAGTTTTATAGACTCAAGCTTGCTTCTGTCTTATGTACTTGTGGTGGCTGTCTCTGCTGCCTAGAACACTCTTCCTCCAGATCTGACTAGTTGCTTCTTGCCACCTAGGCTCAGCCAAAATGCAACTTCTTAAAAGAGTACTTTTCTGACCACCCAATCAAAAGAAGCCCTCCTCCATCCTCACAATGCCACTATCTTTCCCTAAAAATTTTCCTCTTTTGCTGTCATAATAGCATTTATTGTGACTTAAATTTTTGTCCATGTGTTTATTGTCATCTTTCCCATCAGAATGTAAGCTCTATGAGAACAAGTGCTTTGTCTTGACCAACACTGTATCCACTGTGCCTAGAAGCATGTCTGGCACATAGCAGATAGTCAGTCAATGTTTGCTAAGGAAAGTCTAATTATTTAGACAGAATGTGAATCTGAACCATTTTTGCTTTATATATACTTACCATATGCATTCCTAGTTCCTCTGTCTAACCTCCATCCCAACCCTTTTTCTTTTCCATTCTCCATCCCCTCCTCTTCTCACTACGTTCTTTCAACAAAAACATTTCAGCTTATGTCATACAAACAAATGAGTCAAGGACAGACATGGAACTGGATGGTCCCTTACACTACAAGCGTAATACAAGTAATATAATGCTCTTTCAATTTTGAGTTTGCACTATGGTGTATTCTACATCATTGATACTTAGATAATTGTATCCATATGATACAAAGATATATCTACAGATATACTGTAATTTCTTCCTTTCATACTTTCATATTATGTTTATTTTTAAATAACAGTATAAAATATCATTAGTTCTTAGAACTGGGTCAAATTTTTTAATGGTATTTCTTTTCTTTATTCTTCACAATATTTTTTAAACACCACACTAAACAACTTCTCAATCCTACTGAGTAGAGTGGCAACTCATGATATTTAACTGTTTAAATTTAAATGGTAAATAAGATGAAAGATTTTATAGATGAGTATCCAACTTATAATTGATAAATATCTTTTATTTTATTGTTATAACTGTATATATACATACACACACACGGGGTCTGACTAATAACATCCCCTTTTATTACAAAATCTTTTATTACAAAATCATAAGCACATAGTTCTGTAACATAACAATATCACACGCAAACACACCATATGACATTTTAGAGGAAATGGTCAAATTAAAACTATAAATTACTGCAACCATATTATTACTCTACCAACCACACTAAAGCAGGAGTTACTTCTGCCGGACCCTATATATTTATTTAATGCATCCCTAGACATAAGACTAAATTATAGTCCTCTTGTTTTTCTCTCTCTTGGTTTAGTAAACATATTTTTTTTTCTCTGTGAATAAAGCAGAACTGGAATAAATTTATTTCCCTGATTATGGGCTTGTATGATTTCTGTAACAATTCAGACTGCTGAAATATCAAAATTAAACAACCTAGCTGTCTCTTAGAAGAACTGTGCTTTATAGCTAATAACTCCAACTGACAAATATGATAAAGTTGTATTTTAATTCAATATAAAGTTATCAAATATTAATACAAATAAAATTAATCTATGATACTTTTAGCTTCAGAGCAGTCAAAGCCAAATTTGATTCTGTTAGTCCTGATATATTTTTCTTGATTCTTTGCCCCTCCTACGTTATCATGTGTTTGAAAGGATTTTAAAAAATAAATCACTTTTAAATGCTGCCAAATAAATTATTTTAAAATATTGCAGTTTGTAATGTTCTTTTTTACTTTAGGTACAAGAAGGAATGCACCTTTTGATAACTGGTCCCAATGGTTGTGGGAAAAGTTCTCTCTTCAGGATTCTCAGTGGACTCTGGCCCGTGTATGAAGGTGTCCTCTATAAACCACCTCCCCAACACATGTTCTACATTCCACAAAGGTAGGCAACATTGTTTATATTACAAGAAACAATTTCCTTTTGCACTTTAATTATCTTTATTCCCTAAGCTCTTCAGTTTGTGATCTTTAAGCATGTTTTCATTGACAGGAGCTATTAAAGGAAATAAAAATTCAGTTTTAAAGAGGACAATACCAGTTCCAGGAAAATATCACTTTTGTTCATTTTTACAGCTTACTAGATATAATTAACACTCAAAGGCTACAGATGTTAGTCTCAAGGAATAGCAGGCTACTCCAAAGAATAATTAGATTGCCTTAGATGTAAGATTATCTCTTCTCACAGAAAAAAAAATAGTACTTGGAGTGTACTATTGTATACTTCATACATTGTAAAATTGTTCAGTTATATATAAAGAGCCTCTGAAAATAGTCTTATTACAATTATGCTATATGATTAATTAATGATTATAAAATACATTAATTAAAATATTTTACTTAAGAATAAGTGTAAAGTAAGTATAGAAATATTTAAAAGAAGCACTGTTTCTTCTGAAGTCTTTGGTCATCTTTCTCCATAAAAATTTAGAACTGTCTAAAAACAAAATTATACTTGAAAATATAGAATATTGATTGGATAAGAGAAAATGAAATTTGAAAAAGAGACACACCCTTATACTCATCTGACCCAGTAAATCTTCCATATGTCCTCACCCTGGGTTAGGTAGATAACATGGAGTACCCATATTACATTAAGAGGACTATTCTGTGGGAGCCAACAGAGCAGCTAGTACCAGAGCAAATATAAATGTCACATCAAGGATGGTGCTATCACATGTCTCTTTTGCTCCTTTTCCTTTGTGAGAAAATACTTGTACCATCCTGCCTACTAGTCTAAGTTTTAGACCATATGTTATAGTCAGGCACAAGGTTTTGTGGATTGTTTTTTCTTTAAAGTAAGACCTATGGTAGTAGCAGGAAGCTACCCGAGATGTAGAATGATAAAGAACTGCAATTGGAAGTAAGAAAATATTGGGTGTATGCAGTATCATAGATATTCATGTTTAGCACAAAATAGATACCGCTTTGTGACACCAGAAGTATTTTCTCTTTCTGTCTATACTTTAAAGTTGTTTGGGAAACCTTCTAAAGCTAAAAGTTAAATTTTACTCCCAAAGTTTAAGTTTCAGGCATTAATGTGTTAAGTAGACTGATTTTAACTTTTTTTTATTTGAGGAAAATATTATATCACAGAATTCTGCTCTCAATGCAAATAAAATTATGTACATATCTTACATTTTAAGCTATTCTAGATTTCATATATAATTTGAAAGATCCAGTTCTTGAATGTAACTATGATCTGAGCAATGTTAAACGGTTCAAAGACATAATTCAGAAAACTCATCCTTCAGAAATGAAGGAGAAATAAAGACTTTCCCAGACAAAAACTGAGAGAATTTGTTACCACTAGTCTTGCCTTACAAGAATGCTAAAAGGTATTCTTAGAACTGAAATGAAAGAATGCCAATTAGTAACACAGAAATATACAACACAATGGTAAAGATAAACATATAGTCAATTCAGACTACTCTAACACTGTAATATGATGATGTGTTAACTACTTAACTATTAGTATAAAGGTTAATAAACAAGAGTATTAAAATAACTATAGCTAGTATAATTTGTTAATAAATACATAATACATAAATAAATAAATTGGCACATTAAAAACATAAAAGGGAATAATAGGGTAGAAATGTTTGTATGCATTCAAAGTTAAAGTGTTATTATAAAACAGGCTGTTGTGTTCTATGTAAGCCTCATGGGAACCAGAAATCAAAGACATATAGTAGATTCATAATAGATAAAGAGAAAGGAATCATAACACACCACTGCAGAAAATCACCAATTTACAAAGCAAGGCTGCAAAGAAGAAGAAAGGAACTAAAGAGCCAAAAAATAATGAGATGACATTAGTAATTCCTTAACTGCAATACTGTAAATATAAGTGGACTGAATTCTTCAAACAAAAGGCTAGAGTGGCCGGATGGATTTTTTAAAAAGCAAGAACCAACTATATGCTGCCTATAAGAGATTTACTTCAGTTTTAAGGAGACACATAGACCGAAAGTAAAGGCATGCAAAAGGACATTCTATGCTAATGGAAATCAAAGGAAAGCAGGAACAGCTATATTTATATCATTAAAAATAGACTTTAAGCCAAAAATTGTAACAAGAGACAAATGAAATCATTATATCATGATACTGGGATCAATTCATCAAGAATATTTAACAATTGTAACATATATGGACTCAATATTAAAACACCTGAATATATTAAGCAAATACTAACATATCTGAAGGAAGATTGACAAGAATACAATAATAGTTGGGGACTTCAGTACCCCACTTTCAGCAGCAGATACATCCTTCCAACAGAAAATCAACAAGGAAGCATTGGAGTTGAACCACGCTTTAGACAGAATGAACCTAATAGACATATACAGACACTTCATCCAACAGCAGCAGAATACACATTTTTCACAGGTACACATGAACTATTCTCTAGGAAGATCACATGATAGGACACAAAACAAGTCTTAGCAAATTAAAGATTGAAATGATACCAAGTACTTTTCCCATCACAATTGTATGAAACTAGAAATAAGTAACAGGAGAAAAACTGGAAATTTTACTGATATGGGGAAATTTAACAACATGCCCCTGAGCAACCAATAGGACAAAGAAGAAATGAAGAGTGAAATAAAAAATATCTTGAAATAAATGAAAATACAAACACAACAAACCAAAACCATGGGAAGCTAAAATAGCAGTTCTAAGAATGCCATGTAAAGCAAAAAATACCTACATTAACAAAAAAAGTAGTATCTCAGACCTAACCTTACACCTCAAAGAACTAGAAAAAGAAAAGCAAATGAAGTCCAAAGTTAGCAGGAAGGAGGAAATAACAAATATTGGAGTAGAAATAGATGACATAGAAACCAGAAAAAATAGAAAATATCGACAAAATTAAGAATGATTGTTTAAAAAGATAAACAATATTGTTTAAGTCAAAACATAAAGGTGACATATCTGCAGAAAAAAATAATCATATTCAAGTTTTTACATTTTTTTACATCTTGCCTTCAGGTTTGCAAAGGATAAATACACAAATACATACTTAAATGTGCTTTTTTGCATCTTTAAAGAATAACAGTATTTTCCACTGCAAAAAAATAAAAATAATTAAATTAAATCAAAAAATAAAAATGGGCAGAGGAACTAAGAGACATTTTTTTTCCAAAGAAGATACACAAATAGCCAACAGGTATATGAAAAGGTGCTTAACATCACTAGTCATCAGCAAAATGCACATCAAAACTATAATGACATATCATCTCACACCTATTAGAATGACTATCAACAGAAAAGACAAGGAATATGAAGTGTTGGCAAGGATGAAGAAAAAGGGAAACCTTTGTGCACTTTTGATGGAAATGTAAATTAGTGTAGCTGCTATAGAAAACAGTATGGAGGTTCTTCAAAAATTTAAAAATAGAATTACGATAAGACCCAGCAATCCAACGTCTGAGTATTTATCCAAAGAAAATGAAAACAGGATCTTCGAGAGATATCTGTACTCCCATGTTTATTGCAGCATTATTCACAGTAGCCAAAAGAGAGAAAAAACCTCAGTGCCCGTCAACAGGTAAATGGAAAGAGAAGATGTGGTGTGTATACATACAATGGAATATTCTTCAGCCACAAGAAAGAAAGAAATCTTTCCATCTGTGACAACGTGATTGAAACTTGAGGGCATTGTGCTAGGTGAAATAAGTCAACAAAGACAAATGCTGTGTGACATTTATATTTGGCAACTAAAAAGCTAAACTTATAGAAACAGAATAAAA
The DNA here is from genome assembly GCF_021234165.1 of Pteronotus mesoamericanus. Classification (NCBI taxonomy): domain Eukaryota; kingdom Metazoa; phylum Chordata; class Mammalia; order Chiroptera; family Mormoopidae; genus Pteronotus; species Pteronotus mesoamericanus. The sequence goes on from NW_026555310.1 coordinate 12,705,577, forward strand.
TGGTGATTACGAGGGTCTGGAGAGTCGGGGAAAGAGGGAGATGTTGGTCAAGCATACCAACTTCCAGTTAGAAGATGAGTAAGTTCTGGGGATATAATGCACAGCATTGTGATTATAGTTGACAATAACATATTACATAGATCTACGTTATTAAGAGAGTATATTTTCAAGGTTCTTACCAGAAAAAATAATGGTAATCATGTGAGAAACCAGAGGTATCAATCAGTTCATTTTGTTATATGTGTTTCAAATCAGCACATTGTGTACCTTAAACTTACATGATGTTGTATGTCAGTTTTATCTTAATAAAACTGGAAACATAAATAAAACATACCACTGAAATGTACACTTAAAATGGTTAAGATGCATTATGTTATGTGAATGTAGTTTAAAGGTCGGGGTGGGAAGGGCAAGAAAGTGCATAAATCCAGTCTTTGTCCACAGAGAAGCCTAACTCTGTTATTTTGCAACAGACATAAATCACTGGGAAACTTTTTCTTAGTTATGAAATTTACTTTTGCCTAAGCAAAAGGTCAACTACAATTTAGTTAAGGAGAAAGATGAGAATGAAGAGTATTTTTGAAGGCTAAAAATGTTTCTTAATAATTACTGTTGAAAGTAATTTTATCTTGATTATATAGTTTTAGAAACATGACAATGTGTATTTATGTTTAAAATCTTTATGTTGCAGAAAAGCATAGAATTTAAATGTATATGTAAACTAAGTCTCTAAATGTAATATTTATTTCTTATATTTTAAGAGCTGCTGAATTTTTCAAGTATATTTGAAAATAATCTTATGTTTCTATTTTTTAAAAGGAAGCTAAAACCTATTTCAGAATATTTCTCAGTAACTAATTGTAAACATTGCTTCATAGGATATTCTCATTAATTAATATTATCTGATATTTTATTGGATTAATTTATAGCAATACAATATTGCTTTTAAAAAGTAGCTTAGAAGAAAAAAACTGTAAATTGAATATAAAATTGAGTCTTGGGTACCTACAGAATAAACTTCATAAGTCATAAGGAAACCTTTACAATAATTTCCGTTTTTACTTTTGTGATTGAAAGACTTTCTTGCAGAGAATAAATCTGTGTATGCAGCAATCAAATGTACATTAATTTTTACTTTCATTGGGGAAAAAGCAATGATATTTGTTCAAGTGCATTTCTAATACTGTCATGCAGTGTACAAAAGGAAAAAGTAAACTACTGAGGGAAAAAAAATTCTAATTAAGCATATTAGGCCACTTAACATTTTTCAAACCAAGTCTCTAGAGAATGCTGGTATGGCTCAGTTTAAAAGTTGGGAAACACGAACTCCTAAGAAATTATGAGATCATTTTAGCAATGTTAATAATGAGTCCCAGATAAAAGAATCTGGGCCTTAGTTCGAGAATACAAATAACAAGTTGTGGTAGATAAACTTGTTTCAAAACAGCTTTTTCTCTCATCTCATCTTCTCTAATATTGGATATGACAATTACTGGAATATTTCATAAGTTTGAGCAAAGAAATATTTCATGTAAAATATAGATTTAGCCATTCTAAATCTATGGTAAAATTCTTAGTCTCGTCAGACAACACTTTAAAAATATTTTGGTAATTTCAAGGCTGTTTGAGACTGAATTTCCTGAGCAATGTGAAAGTGATGATTAAAACTCATTGTTACACTCTTTCACAATGGGTTTGCTGCCAGTACACAGGTGTCGAGAAAACCAACACTAAATCAAAGCCAAAATGGGAAAAGAAAAGACTTACGTCAACATTGTCGTCATTGGACACGTAGATTCCGGCAAGTCTACCACTACTGACCATCTGATCTACAAATGTGGTGGGATTGACAAGAGAACCATCGAGACATTTGAGAAGGAGGCTGCTGCGATGGGGAGGGGCTCCTTCAAGTGTGCCTGGGTCTTGGATAAACTGAAAGCTGAACGTGAACATGGTATCACCATTGATATCTCCCTATGAAAATTCGAAACCAGCAAGTATTACATGACCGTCACTGATGCCCCAGGACACAGAGACTTTATCAAAAACATGATTACAGGTACATCTCAGGCTGATTGTGCTGTCCTGATTGTTAATGCTGGCATTGGTGAGTTCGAAGCAGGTGTCTCCAAGAATGGGCAGACCTATGAGCATGCCCTTCTGGCTTACACGCTGGATGTGAAACAGCTGATTTTTGGTGTTAACAAAATGGATTCTACTGAGCCTCCCTACAGCCAGAAAAGATACGAGGAAATTGTTTAAGAAGTCAGCACCTACATTAAGAAAATTGGCTACCACCATGACACCGTAGCATTTGTGCCAATTTCTGGTTGGAACGGCAACAACATGCTAGAGCCGAGTGCTAACATGCTTTGGTTCAAGGGATGGAAAGTCACCCGCAAAGATGGCAGTGCCAGTGGAACCACAGTGCTTGAAGCTCTGGATTGCATCCTGCCACCAACTCATCCAACTGACAAGCCCCTGCAGCTGCCCCTCCACGATGTCTACAAAATTGGTGGTACTGGTACTGTCCCTGTGGGCCGAGTGGAGACTGGTGTTCTCAAACCTGGCATGGTGGTCCCTTTGCTCCAGTCAGTGTTACAACTGAAGTCAAGTCTGTTGAAATGCACCACGAAGCTTTGAGTGAAGATCTTCCTGGGGACAATGTGGGCTTCAATGTCAGGAATGTGTCTGCCAAAGATATTCGTCATGGCAATGTGGCTGGTGGCAGCAAAAATGACCTACCAATGGAAGCAGCTGGCTTCCCAGCTCAGGTGATTATCCTCAACCATCCTGACCAAATCAGTGCTGGTTATGCACCTGTTCTGGATTGTCACACAGCTCATATTGCTTGCAAATTTGCTGAGCTGAAGGAGAAGACTCGTCATCGTTCTGGGAGAAAGCCGGAAGATGGCCCAAGGTTTTTGAAATCTGGTGATGCTGCCGTTGTTGATATGGTTCCTGGCAAGCCCATGTGTGTTGAAAGCTTCGCTGACTATACCCCTCTGGGCCGATTGGCCGTTCGTGACATGAGACAGACAGTTGCTGTTGGTGTCATCAAAGCAGTGGACAAGAAGGCAGCTGGAGCTGGCAAAGTCCCCAAGTCTGCCCAGAAAGCTCAGAAGGCTCAATGAGTATTATCCCCAACACCTCCCACCCCAGTCTTAATCGGTAGTGGAAGAACGGTCTCAGAACTGTTTGTCTCAACTGACCACTTAAGTTTAGTAATAAAGGACTGGTTAATGATTACAATGCATCATAAAACCTTCAGAAGGAAAGGAGAATGTTTTGTGGACCATTTGGTTTTTTGGTGTGTGGCATTTTTTAAGTTCTTAGTTTTTTAATCAGTACTTTTCAGTGGAAACAACTTGACCAAAATCTGTCACAGAATTTTGAGACCCATTAAAACAAAGTTTGATGAGGAAAAAAAAAACACCTCATTGTTACCTACTGACCCTCAGGAAAAGTCTTCCACTTGGATAAAGATCTTAAATTACTTTTATCATTTCTTGGTGCAGTCTCCATCTTCCTAACCACCTAAGGGTAGATTTATGATCTCCTGCTCTAACCCACTAATTCACTAGGTTATGACCCATTAGCACTTAATAATTCCCTGGTATGTCTCTGTTGTCTTCAGCCATTAAAACCTCAAAAGCCCAATCTTTTATTGAGTTGTTTAGTTCACCTCCTAACAAAATATTATTATATGCTAATGCTAATCAAATGAAAAAGTGAAACTTTTGGTAGAGGTGGGAGGAACAGAAAGTGAAGGAGAGAAAGGGAAGGAGGGACAGAAGAAAGAGGGGAGGGAGAGAGAGAGCTAGAATGAAAGGGACAGAGGGAAGAAAGGCAGAAGATAAAAGATGTTTACTCAACAAAAGGTAGCAAAATCTCTTATTCCTTTTACTACTCGTTAAAAAATCCTCCAGAGGATCTTTTGTGTACATTACATATCTCTCCTCGGCAACAAGTCTCCAGTTAGGCACCTACCCACAATGTAAGCATGTTCCCAAAGCCCTTCTCTCACTATCTTGGAAAAAAATATCTTGGGACCAAAATTTTAACCATGATCTTACTACTCAAATACTAACACTCAGACAACAAATCTGAAATAGATTCAGATTTCCCACAATTTTGTATGAAAAGGAAACTTGTACAAATTTCATTTATCTTTAACTTGAAGTATGAGAAGAAAAAGGTTAGGAAAGTAAAAGGATTGAATTATGGGTCAAATTAAATTTGACTAAATATTTTTTAAAAGAAAAAAGGAAGGAAAGAGAGGGAATAGAATAGGTAGGATCTTGTACTTCATATCTTGGGAAAAATTATTGAATTGTACTCTTTGTCAATATGCTACTCTTTTTTTTAATTTAATTTTAACCAGTATTTACTAAAGCACTGCTGTAAGATACTACAGAGGATAGCCAGTGAGCAAGACATATTTTCTCACAGTATGCGGTCCTTATATTGAATTTGGTTTTAAACAAAAACACACGAGTAACTTCACTAAAAGCCAAAACAAGTGCCTCAAAAAAGGCAAGAAATGTTACAGATGTTCAAAATGAGGAAAGAATATGAAAGAACAGTGTGTCATTTGACCTGGGTTTTGAAAGTTAGGATTTTAACATTTGTCATGAATTGGATGTCTCTCCAAAGTCTGAATAGATCAGAAATGCCACAGATTCAAGTAAGCACAAGTTATTAATTTTTGTTTTTTGTACATTTCTAAGCAGGGCTATCCTGTCCACTCTTCCTGTAATACACCAAGCAGAGAAAAGCAAATATTTATTACATATACCTCCATTAATATTATGTCATTCGTACATACTGGAAATAATAACATACATCCCCTGGCTCTTTAAGCATTGCTAAAGTGTTCTTTGAATTACTTTTTATTTTTATTTTATTTTTATTGATTTTAGAGAGAGAGAGATGAAAGGGGGGAAGAGAGAGAGATTTGTTGTTTCATTTATTCATAAATTCATTGATTGGTTCTTGTATGTGACCTGACCAGGGATCGAACCTGCAACCTTGGCATATTGGAACAATGCTCTAACCAAGTGAGCTATCCTGATGGGCTCTGAATTACTTTTTAACACTCTCTAGTGTTTTGGGAGTCTGCCATTTCCTGCCTTTCTACCTAAGGAGCTCATCTCCTCTTTTGGAGTAAATGACAGTCTGCCAATGAATCTTGAAAAACAAAAAAAAATGACAGGAACTTGCTCCTATAAGAGTCCTGTTTTTTCCTCTTTTGTCAGAAGATACTCTAAAATTATAAGTAACATTTTATTTACCAGCTCAAGATTTGTTTAGTAACTACTTCATTCACAGGGTAGTATATTTAAACTCCATGTTACTTAATCTTCTAGACAAAATGTAAATAATGCTTAATAAAGTAGTTATGAGTCACACTTTAATACATAATGCATCATAACCCTAAATTTGGTTGTAGATAGTAAGGAAAGCATAACTAATTAGTCTGTATAGCAAATTAAATATAGATAACTTTATTTCTGACTATCTTTTAATATATGAACAGTACATATTAATTATGCTCAGCATAAGTCATGCTGATAGAATATTTTAAATAATTAAATTGTAGTTCCAAGGGATTAGAGGCTTTAATACTTAGAGTTACCTAGCAGTTCAGAGCCAGGGTTACACTTCTCCAAATCTTTGAACACAAATCCTTTCTACTCACCACCTCCTTTTTTCAGATTAATAAAATAATTGTATTAGAAACATGTACCAGTCATTTTTAAAACCCCCAGTGTTAGACCTTAAATACTTTCTCAGACAATCATAATAATTAAAGCCTCTCTAGCATTGTTATTCCCCAAATTTATAGGGAATAACAAACTATCATTCTTTTATGGTTCGCATTCCCTTTCAAAAATTTCTGTTTTCTTCAACTGTGTTTCTTAGTAAGAAGGGCTTATGACATAAAAGTTTAGCTTTTAGAAGTGCCAGCATTGAATTGTTCTTTGATGGCATTTTTACTAATGCCTTTAATGATATAGTCTGTATATTTTTCAAATAAACTGAATTGATATTGATTTTTATTTTAAGAATCTTATGACCCCTGAGATAACTGATAGATCCTAGGACATCTTAAGCAAGGGCTGAGCATCTCTGGCCTATTACTTTTTTTAAAATATTAATTTACAATGTATCAAGCAATTACTGTGTGCTAGTAGCTATATTAAACATATTTATTTTTCTAAATATTTTATTTATTTTAGAGAGAGGGAAAGGGAGGGAGAGGAACATCGATGTGTGAGAGAAACATCAATCAGTTGCCTCTTGCAAACATGCCCCCAACCAGGGACCTGTCCCGCAACCCAGGCATGTGGCCTGACTGGGAACTGAACCAGAGACCCTTTGGTCTGCAGTGCTCAATCCACTGAGCCACATCAGCCAGGGCTAAACATATTACATGTTTCTAATTTTTTGTATGATAACCCATAAGGTTGGTGTTAGTACCCCTAGTTTATAGATGAAAAAACTTGAGAGACTGAAGTCATCCAGCTGATAAATGTTGCAACTAACAATTTAACTTAGGCATGTCTGACTCTAAAGGTACTTTGTCTTAGTTATTGCCTACAGCCATGGATGTATCTCTGAAAATTTACTATTCTCTGGCCTGACCTTTCAAGTGAATATCACTAGCTAAGGTTGTTGGCTTGGTATGCTTAAACTGTGCTAATATCGAGCTATTGTTTGGCAGCAGAGTTCTTTTAATGCTGTGTGTAGAAGGCAATCCAAGCCAATTTTAGCAGAATGTCTATCATAGCTACTTGGCTTTCATTCATTTATGTTAATGTGAAAGGAGATCTGTTCTTTTATAAAAGTGAAATTTTTAAAAATTTAAACTGTGTTCAAATCACTTTCAAATTAGAATATGTTCCCTATTCTTTCCTTTTCTTCTAAAACCAATTTTTCTATAAAATTTCAAAGGATTTCTCAAAAATATTCCCTTAATTTTAAATTAGAATTTTTTCAGAGATATCAAACAAGCAAATCTTAATTTTTACAAAGCGTCATGGCACAAAAAAATCATTATTTATGCTATATGTTGCCAAAAGAAGAGGCTCTTTGCAACACAGCAAAGATTGTTACAAGAATTCAGCAGAATGTACAGAACACTCAGGTAGCACCTAAAGTACCAACATACGCACAGCTGCACTGTATGTTAAGATGTACAGGTGTTAAATGTGTTTTGTAGATATTCAAAAATCTGAACATCCTTTTGACTTGTTTCTATATGAATGCTTTCCAAATCCAGGATTTGGACTATGTTTTATAACATCATTTAATCCACATATATAAAACCAGATAATGACTGTTAAAAATCCAGGAAGCACATGAGATCAGAGGGAGGTTAGAAGACCTAATTTGCCTCCTTTCTCCATGGAAGAGAGGATGCCCTCATAGTAAAAGTATTTTCAGCGAGACTCTTGCTTTTCTTTTTTGGTCTCAGATCTCAGATTAAAACAGGAGGAAGTGGCCCAGAAAAGGACCTAAGGAAGAATATGGAGGAATGTTAGTTAAATATCTTGACCATTTTTTCCCGGATCTCTGGCTTTTGGACTTTTTGATTCTTAATGAATTTCTAGGTGCCTGAACACACAGAGGGCCTCTGCAGACCAAGACTGTGTTTATTTAAGTAAGATGTAGGCTAGCCAGGCCGTTGCCACTGGAATGTTGGTCTGAAAGGGCCACTGGAATGAAAGAAGAATGTGATGTGGCTTCATCCAGGCCTACTCAGGGAGCCCCATACCTAATAGGTTACGTATACACTGGTCTTGCTCTCTCCAAATTAAGCAAATATGGGCCTCAAGAGTGGGAGTTGTCACTGGAAAAGACTTTTGCCTATGTTGTGTGTGAGCCTCTGTTGAACAGATCTTTTCGAATATAAGCTAGAAAGGGCATCTGCATGCCTCTTTATGCACTGGTGGTATCCTGCTAACTCTATAGTGTGCCTACTGGCATATTGTAACTGTCCAATGAACCTCTGATGCATAATTGAATAAATTAATGAATGAGTATCTCCACAGACTCTACTGCCAAATTAGTTTGGTGCTTGCACTAGATATGTCACACAGGCTCTTTAAGATGGGAATAAATATTTGTCATTTAACATTTTTTTAAAAGAAACTATGTTACTATGAAGAAGGTTCAGCAGTACTGCTATAGCAAATTCTCTTCTATTCTTTTGCTTTATGACTATTAGACTCAAAGCAAGTGAATAAATATCTTCAGGTAATTAGCTGACAGAATTTTAAATTATACATTTTGGTTTATCCTGTGTAGTAATTGTTACAGTTTAGTTCTTTAAAGTCTCTTAAAGGGATCTATAAATACAAACATAATGTCCTATACTTTTGTATGGCTTGGAAAAAATTTTTTTCATATGTAACTCTTCTATGGGCTAATTTTTAAAATAATAATGGAAAAAAATCTTGCATTGCATCTAAAAGTTTTTATTATTAGGGTAAGCCACATGGAAGTATAATTTGTGGAAATCAATAGGGCAAGTGTAATGTCAGTAATTACATACAGTAATTTAATATAATGATAAATACTCAACAAAGTTGACTTAAATAATGTACATTTTATTAGCTTGTTGATACTTTGATTATTCCATGAACATTATTTTTATTACTTGGAAATGAACACAGTTCCTGCTCTTAAGAGGATGTGCACACCTCGGCTTTGGCACCTAGAAATATTTTATCCTAGTAATATAACTTCAGTAGTAAGTAACTATCTCTTTTCAGGTGAGCATTTCTTCTTTTTGCTACATATTTACTTTAAGAATATTAGGAATGAATTATGAATTAAGGGCTCAAATCTTGTTTTTGCTGTTCATAAAAAAAACTTTGATGACATGATTGGTCCAGCGTGTACATTTATATGAATTGCTAGATCTATGGCTTTCAGGTTGCTAACTTCTTATTACCATGGCAACATAGCAGTTCTTAGCTGTACCTTATTCATAAACTTAATACCTGCATTAAACATAGTTAAATTGCAGTGAAACTTTTATCAGTATTATTCACAATTAAAATCTAGATGACTACAAAATATTTAGTATTTTGCATGATCATACTAGAGACTCCAAGCACAAAGAGTTAACATTTCTCCATGCTTTCTTCTTTTCATTTTTGTCCCTGTCAAATAGAAAAATAGAGAATAATATAAAACTATGTGAATATAAACCCTAATAAGTGTTAATATATTTTACCAAAATAATCATAAATTGCCAATACTTAAATAGACAAAAAAAATGGGTAGTATGATACATATTATAAAAGTACCCTGAGACATTTGTAATAACTTTAAAAAGCCATAATCACTGGACATGGGTTTGATCTTAAATAATTTTACTTTAATTTTAACATTACAATGAACAGTTTTAATTATAGATGCATTTGAAGGAATTTTAGATTACAAAGAAAAACAACTATGATAATTGTTTAAATAATAATAATTATTTAAATTATAATGGAACACCTCTAGGTTTAGTCCAATATTTTTCTCACAACAAACAGGTGATTCTGAATTTTACTTAGATAAAAGAAAAGTAGCTAGTCTTTCTCTTTTGAAAGCTACGAATTATAAGCAATCTACTTTTTGTTGTTGCTTATACTATGTATGTTGCATGATTCTCCTCCTCATGGTCCAGAACAAGTAAGTTAATAACTTTCTGACATGGTAATTGATCTACTTGAAATATTTAGAAGATAATTTGAATAGGTCTATATATCTAGAAAGGAAGGTTTAGTAAAGGGTACTTTCAGTGCTTATCAATTATGTATAACTTTGGTAGGACTAGAGAAACTTGAGCTAGCTTAAAATGTTAAATTCCAGGCCTTAGAGCTAGAAAAGGATCACATGCAAACTACTCATATAAATACTGGATATAGGGTCCTCCATTTCCTTGTGCAAAAGTCAAATAGATTCTTGATATAGCCTTTCTAGAGGATTCTGTGGTAACTTCAACTTCATAATAATATTTTTTAAGATTATACTCGTTTTTTAATTGTTGTTTTAGTACAGTTGTCTCCATTTCCCCAACACCACTCCCCTGACCCCACCAACGCCCACCTCCCACCCTCAATCCCACCCCCTTTGGCTTTGTCCATGGGTCCCTTATACAAGTTCGTTGATGACCCTGCCCATTCTTTCCCCCATTAACTCCTTTCCCCCTCCCCTCTAGTTACTGTCAGTTTGTTCTTTATTTCATTGTTTCTTGGTTATATTTTGCTCACTTGTTTGTTTTTTTTATTAGCTTCCACTTACAGGTGAGATCATATGATATTTGTCTTTCAACCCCTGGCTTATTTCACTTAGCATAATGCTCTCCAGTTCTGTCCATGCTGTTGTGAAGGGTAGGAGCTCCTTCTTTCTTTCTGCTGCATGGTATTCCATTGTGTAAATGTAACATAGTTTTTTGATCCACTCATTTACTGATGGGTGCTTAAGTTGCTTCCAGCACTTGGCTATTGTAAGTTGTGCTGCTATGAACATTGGGGTGCATAGGTTCTTTTGAATTGGTGTTTCAGGGTTCTTAGGGTATAGTCCCAGCAGTGGAATTGCCAGATCAAAAGACAGTTCCATTTTTAGTTTTTTGAGGAAATTCCATAGAGTACCCTTAGTTACTGTGTACCTCATTAAACATACAGCTAATATGCTGTTTTTACCATTTCACATTATATAATACAATAATTGAGAGAAATATGGAACTTTAATAGAGCAATATTTATTGTCCTTATTGAATATATAATTTTATAATATATTTTTGTACAATTTTATCAGCCTTCCCTTCACATAAATTTTCTTCTTTTTCCCCATTTATGGTTTCTTTTTCTTTCTTTCTTTTTATTTTAGTTGTTCAACTACCTTTGTCTCCATTTTCCCACCACCACTTTCCCCTGCCCCACACACCCTCACCTCCCACCCTCAATTTTTCCCCACTTTGGCTTTGTCCATGGGTCTTTTATACATGTTCCTTGATTTGACCCTTCCCCTTCCTTTCCCTCTTACCCCTCTCTCACCTTTCCTCTCATTACTGTCGGTTTGTTTTTTCTTTCAATGTTGCTGGTTATATTTTCCTTCCTTGTTTGTTTTGTTGATTAAGTTCCACTTAAAGATGAGATCATATGGTATTTGTCTTTCACCCCCTGGCTTATTTCACTTAGCATAATGCTCTCCAGTTCCATCCATGCTGTCTTGAAGGGTAGTAACTCTTTCTTCCTTTCTGCCCTGTAGTATTCCATTGTGTAAATGTATCATAGTTGTTTTTTTAATCTCAGACATTCCAAGCAGCATATTTCACCAATATGTCCCCTAGAGCAAGGGACATAAAGGAAAGAATAAACAAATTGGACTTCATCCAAATAAGAAGCTTCTGTACAACTAAAGAAAACATCAGCAAAATAAAAAGAAAACCAACCATATGGGAAAATATATTTGGAATGATATCCAGACAAGGTTTTGATCTCCAAAATATGTAAAGAACTAATATGATTCTACTCCAGGAAGACAAACAATCCTATTAAAAAATGGGTAAAGGACCTGAACAGACACTTCTCCAAGGAGGACATACACAGGGCCCAGAGACATATGACAGGATGCTCAGCATCATTAGCCATCAGAGAAATGCAGATCAAAACCACAAAGAGGTACCACCTCACACCGGTCAGAATGGCCATTATAAACAGATCCACAAACAACAGGTGCTGGCGAGGCTGTGGAGAAAAGGGAACCCTAGTCCACTGTTGGTGGGAATGCAGACTGGTGCAGCCACTGTGGAAAGCAGTGTGAAATTTCCTCAAAAATTTAAAAATGGAACTACCTTTTGACCCAGCGATTCTACTGCTGGGATTATACCCTAAGAATCAAGAAACACCAATTCAAAAGTACCTATACACCCCAGAACAATTTACAATAGCTAAGTGCTGGAAGCAACCTAAAGTACCCATCCATAAATGAGTGGATCACATAAATTTCCAAAGTAGCAATTTTCATGTTCTAGTAAATCATTTTGAATAACAGTGGTTCAAGTAACAAATTATATGGACACATTTGCAGATCTTAATCTAGCATCATAAAATGTTTATGGTTTGACATTTTATTTAAATCTCATCCTGATTGTATTTTTTAAAACCTTAGTAGTTAAAACTATGTTTCTTTTTTGTTTTGACTTTTTTATTTCAAGATTGCATATTCAAAGCACTATTAGACGTATAAATTCAATTAAAAAATTAGCATTGCAGAACAGAATTATTTTGCTTTTCTTTATAATTAAGAACCCTTATTAGATAAATTGCCATATTTGTTCATCAAAGAGGATTGACATATTTCAAAAAGTATAAGGAAATCTTAAATAATATTAAATCATCCATTTAAAGAAATGATAAAGTTTTGCTCTTCTAAATTCCTCTTACAAAGAAAGCATATTGATACCTTTGAGGTCCCATAAATTGCTCCAGTGAATTAAGTGGTGCTCCAGTTAATTAGAAAAAGTACTTATGGTTAAACTTGAGGTGTTTCCTTGAGTGTTTAACAGAATAGAATCTCTAAAATCTATATAATTAGGTACTTATTAATCATGTTGAGAAAAGAAAAAGTTACAATAGTATATAAAACTATAAGTTTCTTAGCTGGCTAAATAGAAATTCTTTACATCCTTTTTAAGATGTTGCTTTTTCACATAGGTAAACTTAAACCTAAGTAGAAATAGGGGGGTTTTTTGCTTCAATAACAGTTTAATGAATGCCTACTATGTGTTCTGACTACATTGTTTTATCTGATCCTTATAACATGCAATAAAGTAAGTTACTTTACAAATTAGGTACCTTTAGCTCAGATTTTGGTTACATTGCTAGTAAATGGTGAGTTCAGCATTCCAGCCCAAAACCATCTCCCCAAAGCCCATTATCACAACCATGGTTCTGTGCCATGTTCCCTGAAATGTAGATATAAAATGTGATGTCATCAAATACTGCCAGTTAATCAAGCCTGTGATAAAACCCTGTAGAATCACTTGTGAAATGAATGTTCAGATGTATTGTAATCATTATAGTCTCAGTTATGTATTATGTCATGGCTGTCCTGTGGATCAAATTATATCTGGGGCTTATGGTAAGGTAATAGACTATCTGTGCTTCTGATTTATATTAAATTAGGACTGGCATCACGTTGGAATTAGCAAAAGTATTGCCTATTAAGGTTTCTCGTATTTCTTTTTCTAAAGAGTGTCAGTGTACTAACTAAAAACTGTTCATTGGCCCTGGTGGCCAATTTTTACTTTATACTGCTATCGCTATTATTTATACTATTATCGTTAATTTAAGATATTGTCACATTATTTAAATGCTTAAGATGATGTAAATAAACAAATAACTGTGTGTCCTCATTGTATTTAAAAAAATAAATGCTTAGACTGGAGAGGGAAGGATGGAAAAGAGGGCATGAAGGGAAGACATAGGGTATTGTAGAAGAAATGTGACCAGAAATTGTGTACCCACTTTGGAAAACTGTCAGGCAATTCTGCAAAAAGCTATCACATGCCCCTGTAAGTTGACTCCTATGTGTACTTCTACTATTAATACTAGCCAAATAGTGGAAATAACTGAAATATCTATCAGTGGATGAATGGATTAATAAAATGTGGCATATCCATACGAAGGACTATTATTCAGCCATAAAAGGAGTGAAATACTGTTACAAGATACACTATGTGTTAACCTGAAAATATAACATAAGAAAAGACAATCACAGAAGACCACATATTATGTAATACCATACATATTAAGTGTCCAGAATAGGCAATCCATGAAGACAGAAAGTACATTAGTGGTTGCCAGGGAGTAGGAAAGAACGGGGAGGGTCTGCTATTGAGAATGGAGTTTCTTTTTGGGGTGAAAACTATTTTACCATTATACAATGGTGATGGTTGCATGAGTTTGTGAATCTACTAAAAGTCACTGAATTGTACAGTTTAAAAGGGTAAATTTTATTATGTGTGAATTGTATTTCAATTATACATATGTACATTCTTATAACATTTTTCAGTTGGTCTTTATAAATATAAGGAACCTGTGGTCATATTTTTTAAAATAGAGATATATTTTTATTTTTATATATTAGTTCAATTTGTTACAAAAATAACCTGTGCTGTTTATTCTTCAACTAAATCATTTGCATATTATGGGAAATAGGTAACAATTGGTCTACAAAACACATTTTGTAATGTTGCAAGTCTTCAATTCTTTCTCTCTCTCTCTCTCCCCCCCCATATACACACACACTTTTTTTCTATTCAGTAATCATAAATCTTCACTCTTAACTACTTCAGGGTATATTTTCAAAAAACAGAAATAGTCTCTAACATTACTATAATACAAAGAGCAAATTTGTGAAAAATAACATTGCTGTAATATTATCTAAACATACTTTTGTTTGTTTGCAAACTGACCCTCTGCACAGAGGTCAAGGAGAAATGGGAAGAAGAGGCAGACCATTCCAGATTGGTAGGCTGCTGTTTTAATAAGCAAGGAATTTACACACCAGTATTGTCTTGGGCAGCCATATGATGAGCAGACCACTGCCTTTCCCAACAGAATCCTAAGAGTTTATGTCTAGGTCTTAACTGGGCTCAGTCATGTATCCCATCCAGATAGGCTCAACAACACATTGTTCTCTCAAGGCCATGTCCTTGAAGAGAGCTCCAGCTGGGATCCATGGGCCGAGCTGTCAGTCATTTCAAGAGCAACAGAGGGAGTGAGGAGCCTTGGATTTGCTCAGGTGTGGCTCACAGGTCAACTAGTGGTCATGTCGTCCAGATGACCTCTTCTAGCCACCTTCCATATTCAAATTTTGCCAATTCTCATAACACAATTCTTTATAATAACTTGTTTTTCTTGAATCAGCATCATACATTGCATTTTGAGTTGCCACGTCATTTCAGTTTCTTTTAGTCTGAAAGTATTCCTCAACCTTTCTTTGTTTTTTATGACATTAACAATTGTAAGAAGGCAGGACTGTTGTTGTTTAAGAAAGTCCCTCAACCTACGTTTTTCTAAGTTTCCTCATGATTTGATTTAGGTTACACATCTTTTTGCACAAATACTAACTGTATTAGTTCCCAAGATCTGCTGTAACCAAAAACTTGGTGTACTTTTGCAAATAGAAGCAAACCTTTCCTGTGTTTTCTTTTGTAAATATAAGCAGATAAATATGCATTTTCTTATTTTGCTTTTATTTTACATAAAAGTAGTGTACTGCAGTCATATGTACCTGCAGTTTCCACATCTGCGGCTTCAACCTGCCGTGGATCCAAAAAAATTTTTAAAGATGTTAGATTGTTATGTTGTTGCCTATGGGTGCTATGTCACTATGCTTGCATCTGTACTGAACATGTACAGACATTTTTCCTTGTAATTATTTCCTAAACGACACAGTATAACAAGTATTTACATAGCATTTACATTGTAATGTTAAGAAGTAAAAGTAATCTGGAGATGATTTAAGGTATACAGGAGGTTGTGTAGGGTATATGCAAATACTATGCCATTTTATATAAAGGACTTACCCATCTGAGGATTTTGGTATCCACAGGGGTGCTGGAACCAATCCCCTGCAGACAGCAAAGACAACTGTATAGGTCAATGGTTCTCAGATAGGAATGGTTCTGTCCCCAAAGAACAATATCTGGAGAATTTTTTTGTCACTACAGTAGTGACAAAAAAACATCCTACAATGCACAGGATAGCCTTCAACAACAAAGAATTATGTAGTTCAATATATCCATAATGCCACTGTCGAGAAACCCTGCTATATTTCTACTTTTGCAGGATTTTTTTCAACTTAACAATATTTTATGGAAATTACCCTATATCAGTTCATAAGGATTTCTGCATCCTGTTTTATAACTATGTAGGGTAGGTATTATAGCTTACTCAATCAGTCCACTTTGTATGAGCATTTAGGTTGTTTCCAATATTTTGCAATTACAAATAATACTGCAATGGATAACCTTATGAACTTTTTGTTTTTGCTGCTGTTGGTATTTTTGGAAATATGTCTTTAGAGTAAATTCTTAGAAATGACTCAAAGGCCAAGTGATATATTGGTTTGCCAAATCCCTCCAAAGGGCTGTACCATTTTACACTTTCACCATTGTATGAGAGTACCTGTTTATCTGTAGACTGGAATGAGTTGTTAGGCTTTGACTCTCTGCCAATCAAGTATGAAACTTAGGGTAGTTTTAATTTGTATTTCTCTTATTATAAATGGTATTTTTAAAAAGTTTTTATTTGTTCACATTGCTGGGTCAAAATCCTAAATTTTTCAGTAAAAGTTTACATGAACATAACAGTGTATTATCTTCCCATACCAGAGAGAAAAGTATTGAGCACTAGGCAATAAATATAATCCTAGAAGTGTGGTATTTAAAGTCCACTGTGGAGTTTTCAGAACACCAGAATGTCACACTGACTAAACTGAAATGACTTTATACTAGGATTCTTGTGTGCTTGGTATTTTATAGGCCATACATGTCACTTGGAAGTCTTCGGGATCAAGTCATCTATCCTGATTCAGTGGATGACATGCATGATAAAGGTTATACAGACCGTGACCTGGAATGTATCCTCCACAATGTCCACCTCTATCACATAGTTCAAAGAGAAGGAGGTAACCTCCATCATTCTTTTTTTACTGCATTTCACTTTGATTTTTAAAAATAAATGGGTAAATTCTCTGTGGTTTAATTTGAATATATGCTATTATTGAAACATAAGCACACAAGGAAATATGCAGTCTACAGCTTTCACTACTTTTCCCTTGTTGACGTCCTCTTTTTCACTTGCGTTGTATTTCATGCAGCTCACTAGGCTTTTTATTAAGCCTGCTGCTGGCATTTTAAGACAGTTATTTTTTCTTTTTTTAAATTTTATTTATTTATTTTTTCAAATACATTTGTCTCTGCCTACCCCCCACCACTTTCCCTTGCCCCCTCCCTTCTTCCCTCCCTCAGCTCTTCCCCTTTGGTTTTGTCCATGAGTTCTTGCTATATGTTCCTTGACTTTCCCCTTCCCTTCCTTTTCCCCGCCCCCAGTCCTTCCTTCCCTCTTGTCTCTGTTGATTTCTTTTCCTTTCAGTGTTGCTGGTCTTATTTTCCTTGCATCTTTGTATTGTTGGTTAGGTTCCACTTATAGGTGAGGTCATATGGTATTTGTCTTTCGCCCCCTGGCTTATTTCACTTAGCATAATGCTCTCTAGTTCCATCCATGCTGTCGCGAAGTTTAGTAGTTCTTTTTTTTTTTTTCATATTTGAAGGTACAAGTGTCCTTGAGGCCATTGTTGATCTAGATACATGTAAAGTTTATGACAGAAATATTTTCTCTTCAAGTTCTTGGCTTACATTAAACTTAACAATTTGAAAGATAACTGTCATGGAACTTCTTTTTTGTTTTTAGACCCACAGTCTTACCAATACATTTTTTCTCTCTTAAGCTACATATAGAGAATTAGATAAAATATGGAAACTTCTGTATTGTGTTTTTTCAGCATATTTTTGAAAGAATAGAAATAATAACTGTACATTTAAAAGAGCTCTAAAAGAATTGCTTTAGAGGAGTCATCTTGTCAAATAACTTGATAACATATAATTTGATGGCCTAGAAAAACTACTGAAATAACAAGCTTGAATTCTAAGTTTAACTTTGCATGGATTTTATGTTCTATTCCTAACACTTTTACATTATCAGAAGGAGGAGGGTAGTATAGTGACTAAGCATATGAGCTTTGAAGTCAAAGTTCTATAATTAAATCTTAATTAGCTCTGTTCTCTGTATCTTCAACTGTAAAATGGGGATAAATATCTACCTTATAAGGATTCTAAAAAGATTAAATAAGACTGTGTAAAGCATTTAGAACAGCTAAATGCTGTTCTAAAGAATTAGTAGCTAATGGTACTATTACTAGTTGTAATATTGATGCTACAGTATTTTGCCTTTGTGCGATATTTGATATTTCACATAGAATTTTCACATATATTATTTCATTTGATCCTTACAAAAAGCAAATAAGACAGACAAGGGAGGTGTTATCATATTTTTAATGGGATTTGTAATAGCACTATTTTTGAATGCTACAAATATGGGAAGCAGGTTGTCTTTTTCTTTTTTTCATATGGTCAACTCCTTCCCAATTTTAAAACACTGTGCCACAATATATGCTGCCTGTTAATCTTGGGTAAATTATTTTGGATACGTTCGGTATCCAATAATCCAAATAGAAATGTTTGATACACATGGGGCATTTTTATTTTTTAGGAGTCATCAAGAAGTTCTAGAGCTGTTTGTAAGAGCATTCCAACCTTAAAAGTGTAATAGTAATTGTTGTGGTTATTGAGTGCTTACTCTGCAGAATGTAACATTAAGCAATTTACATTGTCAACTTATTTAATATTTATAACTTCCCAATGATGTGGGTTTTAATAACCTTCTTTTACTGATGAAATTTGGAAGCTTAATACATTCCCCAGGGGCCTATAGCAAGTGGTGAGCCAGGGATTCAGACATAGATCTTACTTGAAAGTCAATGTTCTACACTGTGCTATGACACTGTACTATGTTATCTCCTAGCTTCCCAGACACTAATAAGAATTGTTACATTGTTACACATCAAAAAATTCCAAGGACACACACTTTATTTGCTTAATTCTTAAAATATGAAATATGTTTTTAAGCAAAACAAGAAAGCACTTACATTTGCAAGGTCATCACTTACTTTAGAAGAAGCCTACTGAAGTTTCGTTTAGGATACCTCATGTTTTGCTAGAGTTGGAATTCAAAGTTATGTTTCATTCCATCAAAGAGGTTACAAAATGGAAAGCAGAAGTGTTAACAAATGGACATGAACTAAAGCAGTTTGTACATTTCTAGGAAGCAGGAAATCCATTGTCTTTTTAGCTGTCTTAGTCTCATTCAGTCAGCACATCAGAGGTAATAGTATGACTTAGAGTTCTGATTTAGGTGTTCTGAGGTTAAGCAGTAATGCTTACTAAAACTTTTGGGTTTAGTGAAACAAAGGCCATGATTTATTTTAATATGTAAAGCTAAAATTTCCTTTGACACAAATACTTTTCTCTTGTGTCTTCTCAAATGGAAGGGGGAATTATTTTTAAACCCAGAATATTTCTCCACCATGTAGAAATCTGAACCTATTTTTCAAATTCTCACTTATGTTTCATAAATGCTATAAAATTCAGTCATAAAGAAAAATGTTATTTCAACAGTTTTCACTAGATGCAAGAACTTCAAATCAGATGGCATTTTGAGATTTGTTTCCTAATATAAAATAACAAGGACATGTTTTTAAATAGATAAAAATTTCCTGGAAGGACAATGACACACAATTCTGCAGTTTGGTTTTTCATGTAAAATATATCCTAGATACATTTCTGTATTAGTAAGTACAGATCTGACCTATTTCTTTAAATGGTGCATTTGTTTTTTGAATAAATATCCAACTGAGTCCATAATTAACAGTTGTAAGAGATGGCATAAGTAAACTGTAAAAGCTTGAAGGTAGATAGACTTATAAATCAGAACTCTGATTATCTCGCTGTGCAAAATTAGACATGTCAATTTTTCCATGTGTTTCAGTTTAGTCATCCATAAAATGCAACTAACAATATATACCTCATATGGTTGTGGAACATATGGGGAAACTATACCATTTAAGTGGCACATGGGAACCATTTAAGTTAGTTCTTGTCTTACGCTGTGAAGACTTGTGATAGGCCTATGAAAATCTGTTGGTCTTTCCCCCAAAGCCTGCAAAATAAGTATAACTATACCACTCTTTAGAGATATTAAGAAACAAATTTTGTAAGTGTCAGGTTTTAGAATTCTTTGAGGATGACTTGTCATTAAAAGGAATTATTACCATTAAAAAATAACATAGCCAAAACAAAAGTTTATATATGAGGCTCTCTAGTTTATCCAAGCATATGTTCCATAAAATACCAGGATCTTTGTGTTAATAATTTAAACTTGTCCCAGTCCGTTGTCCAAAACTGTAAAAACTGTAACAATTAAACAAATGCTTTATTATATATATATATGTATATATATCTTTAATTTTTAAGGATGGGATGCTGTTATGGACTGGAAAGATGTCCTATCAGGAGGGGAAAAGCAAAGAATGGGCATGGCTCGCATGTTTTATCATAGGTAGGTATGCTATTCTCAGAAAATTACAATTTCATTGCTGTAACCAAAAAACTTTTGGACAAGATTCCGTGTCCTCATCTTTAATTTAAAAATATCTTACTGAAAAAAAGAACACTTAGACTTTACAGTTTAACATGTTTAAATTGTTTTTTTAATGGGACAGAAATTTCCAAGTCTTTTCTCTATTTCTTTTATGTTGACTGTTAGATGGCAAAATTAAATTTTTATGTATTCCAAGTTTGAAAGTAAGATTAGTATTAATTTTAAATTGAGAATGCCTAACCACTATCATACTGTTGTGAACACAGTAGCTATGCATCCTGAATTAAAATGTTAAATTCAAACTAAATTAACTTTTCAACTACTCAGTAACCTATTAAGTTTAATAGTGCTCTCCTCTTCAAAAATCAGAGACATAACCAATGGAAAAGGGTGCTGGTTAGCACAGGTCTTAGTGGACTCAGATAGAGAGGGATTCGGAGAATAATTTCTTGTGATAAAACTTTTTTCTTTGCAACAGGCTTTAGTTTCATAACCTTTGGAGGTGCAAGATACCAGGCACAGGACACTAGACAAAAAAGTAAAGCTATTCTGATTTATTCCTCTTGTCTGTCCTGGTCTTCTCTGAAAAAAAAATCTCAATCTCAATCTCTCTCTCTTTCTCCCTCTCCCCTTTTTTATTTTAGTCAATGAGAACCTGAGTTGTATGCAGAGCAGGTTATCAGAAAAATGTTACTCACTTTTAATACTTATGTCTTAGTCAAAAAAGACCAAAAGTGACATCCATGAATGCATGCATGGGCCACACGCTGGGGCAGATGCAATGCTCCTGAAGGAGCTGCAGTGGAAGCATTAATACTTTTGTGGGGAACTTTAAAAAACTGTTAAAAGAGCAAAAACATCAAGTAAGCCTTATTAAACACTTAGCACCTAGTAGGCCCTCGCTTAATAGCTAGCTGTCTATCAATTATTTAAAAAAAGAAAAACCTTTTATTGTAGAAAAACATCAAAACCTCAAAAAATAAGAGAAAATTTTAAGATGGACCCCATATTTTTATCATACTGATTCAATAAGTCAAACATTCTGCCACATGTAATTTATTTTTTTAAGCATTTTAAAGTGAATCCCAAATATTGTGACTTTTTTTTCCCTTATACTTTGACATCAATCTCTGAAATCTTAGGACATTTTCTTACATAATAACATACCATAATTGTACCTAATAAAGTTGACAATAATTATTTAAAGTCATTTAATACCTAGTTCATATTCAAAGTTTATCATTGAAAAAAGCACATAGCATTTAAACAAGTCCATTAAAATGTAATTATACATTCACTTCATAGAAGTAGAAAATTTAGATAAATAAAAAAAGAAAAACAACCTGTTATCTCATTAACTATAACACTTAAAATCTTGGAAGTGTTTCTTCTTAGTCTTGGTAAACAAAAGTTGATCATTATCTTGATTTTTTAATGTAACTATTTTCACAAAGTATATTAAAATTTATATCCCTCTTTTATGTGTATTATTATGTAATAGCTATGCAGTGTTTCTTAAAAAGTTTTATTGTAAATTTTTATGTACCTAATGTACACATCTTAAGTGTATAATTCAATGAATTTTGCTAAATATATAATACTTTATGTAACCAATACCACAGTTATGATAAAGAATTTCCCTATTGCCCTGGAAAGTCCCTCATTCCAATTTCCAGTTTAGTTCCCCCCATAGATGATTTGTTTTGATTTCTATCATCATAAATTAGTTCTTTCTGTTCTATAACTTCATATAATTTAAATCAGACAGTATGTATTAACTTCATGTCTAGCTGGAATTTTTAATGGGAAAAATTATTGTGTTAAAAGCATGGCATTTGTAATAATGTACATGGTTAGTGTAAGAATATAGCAAGCAAAAAAAACATGGACCAAAATTTGTTAACTTATAGAGTTTTCAGTGAAGTGTATTTTGTAATGCCCCTTTCTCAGATGCTGTGCTAAGATTCAGGTGTAAACTTTACAGTTTGACATTTATAACCAGCTGTTACCCACTATTATCACCCGGAGTATTTTTGAGCCCTGTCCATAAATACTCAGTAATATGATCTCCAGCATAGTTGGTGAAATGCAATATGATGGAATGCAAAATGTGACCACAAATTTCTCACTGCATCAGTTTGTTAATAAAATAAACTATGTAATAAAGAGCAGAAGGCATTAATAAAAGATGCTAACCCAAAGAGATTTCAAGTACCCATAACTTGAAATAAATAGTTGATACTTGTGTATCTAAAATATTTTGGATATAATGTAAGACTAAATAAAGATACAAATACACCAATGAAAAGAAAATTTAATGATAGTGAAGATGACAAAGTTGTTGAAAAGCAGAATCTATTGAGGAAAATAAAATTAAAGGGAAATATTAAACCCAGCGAAGGCAAACTATAATGAGAAACTGCCTCCCTCGTCTTCAAAGGACGAATAAAAATATTTGAGTTGCAATGGGAAAGATTTGAGCTTGCTAAAATGGACAACTTTGGCAGGGAGCATTAAGTATCACAACTGTATACTCTTTTTGAGAGGATTTTTAATGTTAAAAGAATGACCAGTGTAGTCCTGTCTTAACGGAGATAGACTAGATCTTCAGCAGGACTCACTCATCTGATGATACACCAAAAGAAAAAGGAAGAAAAATCTGAGAAACCATTTTATCTAACGTTTTACTTAGTTTTATCAGTCCCAGATTCCAGCTATTGCCTACTAAATTTAAGTACACACACACACCAGTCATGCCAAGGAAACAAAAGTGTGCGATTTGTCTTACATCTGCTAGACTAGGGGTTGCTATGACAACAGTGTGAGATACATACTTCTTTCTAATTCTAAAATGGCATCTCTTCTCTGTTAGCCCAAAGCATTCTGAAAAATAAGACACAATACAATAAGTAACCTAATTGCTGGAGAGATTTACAAAAAAGAAAATTTTATCCAAACTTCTCTTTTTTAATTTTATTAGTTCTTTTTAAAAATTAATTTACTTTAAATTATAATTGACATACAGTATTATATAAATTGCAGGTTTAAAACATAGTGATTCAACACTTATATACCTTACAAAATGATCAAAACAGTAAGCCAAATAACCATCTGTCAATATACGTATTATGATGTTATTATGACGTTATCAACTTACCCTTTATGCTGAACATTACATCCTCATGACTTTCTCTATAATTGGATGCCAACCCTCTCTCTTATACTTTTCTTCTGCCTCTCTTTCACTTAAAAAAATTATCCATAAAACAGTGATCAACTCTGAGACAAAGAAGTAATGCTTAATATTAAATCAGAACAGTAACCAAACACCAAGCAGCAAAACTGCATCTGTTGATCTCATGAGGAATCTGTAGCTCTCTGTTTAAAGAGCAGTTATTAAAGTCAAATAGGGTGACTTTGACTTCTGTATCGATTGGCCTTCACTACTTCCTACCTCCCTCCCCCACCCAAGTCCCGAACAGATAACAGGATCTTATTAAAAAACCAAATCCATCATAGAAAAACTATTTACAATGCTAAGTAATTATTTATGCTGAATGAGAAATTACCAGTGGTTTCAATGTGTATGTTTTCATTGTCATTTATTGTAAAACAACAGATTATCTTCATGGAGGAAATTGTCCTAGAAAATACCACATACTGATTTTCAGCCCTGAAGTAAATAATAAATAACAACCCATAAATTGACCTTTGGTCCTATTGACAAAGCTAAGTCATATTGCTGAGTACCAAATACATACCTAAAGTGCAGACAACCTTGAAAGAAGACAGGTAAAGGAAAAGAATTATAAAAGTAGGAGGTAAGGTGAAAGGAAGAGAAGAAAGAGAAGAAAATGGCGGTAAGTGATAGCTACCTCTGATAGTAGTAACAAGTCATTTCCAGAGTAAAAATTGAGCTAGAAAATCAAAACTGTTGACTACAATCAGAAAAGTATTTCCTGATCTTTTCCCCCAAGAAACTGATTGTGAAGCATGGTCACAATGTTACCAAGTTAAATACCCACTCTAAACTTGTCGGATTAAGCATACTTTTGCAGAATCTTATAGCAATGAGTTCCATTAATAGTGATTAGGTACTCACATGGTTGAGAAAATTATCTTCTTGGTAAATCTTTTCCTAATAGCACTGTGGCTTGTCTGAGAATTAGCTTCCGTAATGTATTTTTCATGTGATCAGTCAGAACCTGGTCACCAAGAATGAACGTGCTTTCTGCAGGAAATGCCCTCAGTGACCGGCCTCAACTTTCCTGGGCCTCCTGTTTATGATGCATCCATCTGCAGAATAACAAATCTATTGTATTGTGAGCCGGCTTCAGAAAATCTATTTAAAATTTAAGAAACATATCATATTCTAGTCCAAAAAAGGGGATAACTGCTCTTTGGCTTCATCATTTATCACCTTTAATAATGTCACAGACTCTTGTGCTTCTTTTCAGTTAACATTGCAATACATGTTGTTCAAATAAAGCCATATCATTCAAATAGGAAAATCAGCATTTATTTGTGTTTATTTTTTAAAGACCAAAATATGCTTTGCTGGATGAATGTACCAGTGCTGTCAGCATCGATGTTGAAGGAAAGATATTTCAGGCTGCAAAGGCAGCAGGAATTTCCTTACTATCCATAACACACAGGCCTTCTCTTTGGTAAGTCTTTCCAATGCAAGTTTGTGATATATTGCTTTTCCTTATGTTTCTTAAAGAATAACCTCTTCTAAGCTTTTCACTAGGGCATTTTGCTGTTTTCTGCCTGTATTTTTGTTAAGTTGACACTAGTAGTTCAGGTACCCCAAATCTAGCATTAATGTGCTATTTGAAAACTATCACCACATTCCAATAATCCTTAAAAGAAGTAGAAAAGCTTGGTGACTTTTTTATACTGCAAATATTCATAATTCCATAGCATGTCCTGGTAAAGGATATACAGAGGTGGGCAAAGTAGGTTTATAGTTGTGAGTACGTGAAACACAAGAGTTTATCCTTTTGAGTTAATAAACCTATTTAACAATCATAACCTGCATGCCTTTTTCTTTTTTAAAAATTTTTACAGTTGTCCCAAGATTTTCCCCCTTTCTCCCCCTCCACCCAGCCCACCCCACTCCCACAGTCAATCCCCACACTGTTGTCCATTTCCATACAAACAGTTGTAAATTTACTTAGGTTCACTCCTGTATTTACATAATGTTACATCATCTCTTAGTTTGTTCTTCAAAATCCAGGAAAAATGCCAAAATTGATATTGTCTTAAATTAATAAGTTGAAGGCAACACGGGGGGAAAAAAACCTTTCTTTGGTTTTATTTTAAGGAAAAATAAATGAAAATGTTTTCTAAATAATATCTCATAAAAACCTAATGGGATTTCTTATTTTTAAAAAATAATGCCATTTTGCCCTGACCATTGTGGCTCAGTTGGCTGGGTGTCATCCAACAAAGCTAAAGATCGCCATTTCGATTCCCTCTCCAGGTACCTACCTGAGTTGTGGGTTCGGTCCCCAGTTGGGGCATGTACAGAAGGCAACTAATTGATGTTTCTCTCCTTCTCTTTCTCCCTCCCTTCCCATCTTTCTAAAAGTAAATAAATGAAATCTTTAAAAATAAATAAATTTTAAAAAATAATTCCATTTCTACAATCCCTCTACTTTTTCATCGATTTATTGTCATAATAGTTATTAATGGAGATTCTGCACCTATTCTGTCGCAGGCTCATTTTCTTTAAGCCCCATAACAGCCCTAAGGAGTTTAGTAGTTCTAATTATTCCAGTTGTAAAGAATCAGGAATGACATAGAAACAAGTCAGAAAAATTCTTGAACCCTTTCTGATATGAACCTGTCATTTACAGGCATGCGTCCTAACTGATCTCATGTTGGGATGACACGAAGTGATCTCTTAGTGCTGGTGTTTGATGGTGTCTAACTTCTGTCAATGGAGTCATTTTGCTATGCTGTCATCCAGTTCCTTACTTAAGTAGCCTAAAGAGGCATTGAAAGCTGTCAGTCATTTTTTTTCTCAATTAAAGGAACAAATAGACTGTTGTTGTTTTTAAGACTTTATATTATAGATCAGTTTTAGGTTCACAGCAAAACTGAGAGGAAGGTACAAAAGTATCCCATATATTCTCCACCTCTACACATACATAACCTTCCCCATTGTCACCCTCCCCACCAAAGTGGTACGCTTGTTACAATTGATAAACCTGTATTGACACATCATTATCACCAAAGTCCATAGTTTGCTCTTAGAGTTCTCTCCTGGTGTTGTACATTCTTTGGGTTTGGACAAATTTATAATTACATTTATCCACCATTACAGTATTACACAAAATGTTTTCATTGCTCTACAAATCCACCGTGTTCTGCTTATTCCTCCCTCCCTTATCCTAACTCCTAGAAACCGCTGATATTTAATGTCTCCCTAGTTTTGCCTTTTCCAGAATGTCTTATACCTGGAATCATACAATATGTAGCTTTGTCATTTGGTTTCTTTCACTTAGTAATATGCACTAACATTTTCTCTATGTCTTTTCATGGCCTGATAGCCTCTTTTAGCACTGAATAGGACTCCCCTGTTTGGATTTACACTGTTTATCTATTCGCCTATTGAAGGAGATTTTGGTTGCTTCCAAATTTTGGCAATTATGAATAAAACTGCTATAAACATTCATATTCAGGTTTTTGTGTGGACATATGGTCAGTATCAAGGAGTACAATTGCTGGATTGTATGACAAGAGTATGTTTAGTTCTGTAAGACACTGCAAAACTATGTATCAAAGTGGCTGTACCATTTTGCATTCCCCTTAGTGATGAAAAAGAGTTCCTGTTGCTCCACAGCCTCATCTGCATTTGATATTGTCAGTGTTCTAGATTTTGGCCACTCTAATCACTCTAATAAGTGTGTAGTGAACAAATAATTTTTTAAGAAAATAACAAAATCCACAATTTTATCCCTTTTAACAAGGAAAACATGTTTTTAATTGCAGTTACCCATAGTACATTCACTAAGATCATTTTAGTTCTGCTTTATGGATTAGTTTAGTAAATTTATGTTGTAGAAATCTATCATTTCTCATTATCCTTTTTCCCTAGATGAAATCTTATTTCCCCTGAAAAGATTTCCAAAGAAGGAAGAGAGGTATTATATTTTTCCTCATAACAACAAATGGGTCATTTTTGTTTGTAAAAATTAAAATCAGTACCAGTTTCTGAAGTGGCCAAAAATTATAGAGGCTTATTACATTTTTTTGTTTCCTAAACAGAATTATAACTTTTGAATTACCGCTTTACTGTGCTTTATCCTATTTATTCAGGGAGTCTGCAGGTTATTTGCAATGAGCCTCAGTTAATGTAGTAGTTCCTTTTAAAGTCCTCTAAGATGAACCCTGAAATATTATTTTAGCCCATAATCTGGAACACAGCTTTGGATCTCAGGTCATGAAACACCTATGCAGTTACTTCCTTTCATGCAGAAATCAAATAATGTTGTAGAACTGGAATAATGAGCCAAAAAGTTCTTGTACATCGCAGAAGGAAGTTGCCCAAGATCTGAACTACCACATTCTAAAATTGCTCCTAGTTGTATATCCAAGGTTAGCAAGGCCCAAGAAATGTTGAGAATGAAATAAACAAAATGATACTTTTGCTATTATTTCTCTTTCTCATATGACAATTTTATTTTGTTTTTCTAGTATTTTTATTTTGGTTCTCATATTTTAATAGCAACACTTTCACATTTTTCCCACTTTACATAGAAATACATTGTTTTGATATAAGTTTTATGAGGTCCAACCTGTTGGGAGGTCAAATTTTTGAAAACTAAAAAACCTAAACATAGTAGATGCTCAAAAGCATATGAAAAATATCATTAATCCTTGCTATATCTTATCAAACACTTGAACTTCAACATTGAGCTTGAGAGTGATGTTAGTCTTTTAGATATAGTTTAACCTAGCTTATTTTTCCCATCTTACAGCATGTTAAAACCATCCAACCAAAATGGGATGAAACCTAAATATCTATCAAGGGATGAGTAGATATGCAAAATATGCAATACCATACAATGGAATGTTATTCAACCATAAAATCTAATGAAGTACATTACATCTTACTATTCTATGAATTTTGAAGTCATTTTGTCAAGTACAAGAAGCCAATCTTGAAAAGGCACATATTATATGACACCAAATATATGAAATGTCCAGAATAGGCAAATCCATAAAGAGAAGGGAGATTGATGATTGGCAAGGGCTGAGCAGAAGGGGAAATGAAGAAAGTCTGCAAATGGTAAGGGATTTGTTTTGAGGGTGAGGAAAATATTCTGGTGTTGGAGAGCGGTGATAGTTGCATGAGCTTGGGAATATACTAAAAATCACTAATTTCCCACTGTAAAAGGATGAGTTTATGGTATGTGAATCATATCAATTAAAAAAACATAAAAGCTACTAAAATAAGCCCACTCATCATAATACATAATGGCAGAAGAGAGTTTAGAGGGGAATAAGAAGTGAGAAAAACTATAGGGGAAAGCACAGAAACACGGAGGACACAAAAGAGCATGGGCCCCATCAGCACAGTGATAAAATGCAACGGCTCAGCCTCAGCCGTGTGAGGCCAGCTCTGCCGCGTCGCTCTCGCCATGCACCCCCACCAATCCCAGAGACCGGGGGCCTCCGCCTGCCTTTCGGAGAAGACGGACTGTCTGCTGCCTCATTAAAAATATCATCTCTATACCTCTCTGAAGTTCCTAATGATGAATCAGAGCCATGAAGAAAATAAATTAAATTATACGGAGGCATAGAAGTATTTTTAAAAGATTTCTGTCAAAGAGTTAATTTTTAAGAGTCTTTTAAAATTTTAATAATTGAGAAATGTCTACTTAGGCAGAACAAGTCACTCCTAAAAGATAGTGTATTAATGAGTTGGTATTATATTTTCTTAATTTTTTTAGGTTTTTTTTTTCCTATATAAACTTTAAAATGTTTCCTTTTCCCCCTCAGCTTCCTTTCCTTATTTGCATTCTAAGCATCTCTTGATATTTATTCAGGAACCATACTGTATTGTGAAGATAAATTACATAGATGCAACAGCATGCTTCAATTTATATATACTCAGAATATGAAATAAACTTAACATAAGCAATAGAATTTCCTAGAGATTAATGACTTTTGGTGTAAAAAAAAATCACAAATGTTAACCTCTTGAGAGATTTTTTTGTAAATCAAATGAAAAATGGGCACCTCATTTAAAATTTACTTTTAGAAATCAGAATAATAAACCTATAATTAAAATGGCTTTTCACAATTACTGCTAATATTATTTTACTTTGATTATGCAGGAAATACCACACTCATTTATTACAGTTTGATGGTGAAGGAGGTTGGCGCTTTGAACAATTGGATACTGCAACCCGTTTAACACTGAGTGAAGAAAAGCAAAAGCTAGAATCTCAGCTAGCTGGAATTCCTAAAATGCAGCAGAGACTCAATGAACTATGTCAAATTTTGGGTGAAGACTCAGTCCTGAAAACAGTAAAAAATGAAGATGAAACATCCTAATTTGTTTTTATGTGTTTTAAGAGTTAATTTTTAGGTAAAAGCTCAGAGACACTCTGTTGTAGTGCATGCATTGTCTTAAGCTAAGCACACAGAAAACAGCAGCAAGAAATATTTTATAAGGTTTTAGCTCAAGGAAATATATGATCTGACTTTTCAGAAGAAAATAAACAAGTTCATTGTATAAGATTAGTCATTATGGCTTGTACTAATTCCTGGTGAAAGCCTAATTCACCTGTAAGACAGGATGTTCTTGGTGAATTCATGATGAATACCCAGTTACTATGTGTATATGATGTGGCTGAAGTTCTTAACAAATATGGGAGATGTCTTCAGAACAGAACAACTTAAGAGCAGCATTTGGGTTGAAATCAGGTGCATAAAATTAGAGGTTTGAGTAACATTTCAGTCTGTTTGTGGTTATTAGGTTTAATAGCTAGAATTTAGGTTCATTATTGCTGATACTCAACTAAACCTGTACACAAAATAGCTGACAGTTTGATAAATAATTTCAGTTTGATAAATAATATGAAAAAAAATTTAATGGCAGTGGTTGAAAGGAAGAAGCATGGCTATGTATAAAATGCCATATTTTAAATTGTAAGTTTTGACCATCTTAATGTGGGCACATACCAAGTTAGTTTTAATGAAACTCTTACATATTTAATAAATTCTTTCGTTTTAAAAATAGAATTGCCAATACAGAAGAGCAGTATCCAAACAATGTTTGTTTCAGCCTGTGACTTTACTGGACAGCATTATCTATTGCAACTTCTGCCTAGAAATAACGTTGCTTGTTTTTGTGCGCAAAGGAGGAGTCCACCACATTTTTAAAATAGCAATATTATAATAGAATTTAGCGATTCTCTAATCCCAGCAGTAGTAACTTGCAGTGGAATGGTAATTTATAGTTTGTAATTCTCACATCATTTCATTTTCATCCTTGTGGCAATCTTTTGATACAGATATTATTTTTTCTAGTTTGCTTTGAAAAAATTGACACTTAGACTTACGCAATTTATTTAGGAACAGATCCAGGGATGAAATGAAGTTCTCCTGAATCCCTTGTTCAGTGCTATTTCTACTAGATATTATCCTTGAAATCTAACTGGGCTGTAATATCAATAAAAGTTAGATGAGATGTTGAAAAAAAAATTGGTAATGTTAGTGTTATTTGGTTATTGTTTACAAGATACAAAAATTAAATACCAAGTGGAAGAGTCATTGATTGGTCTGTGGTTTAAAATAAGCCAAGAAAGTTAGCAAATCTTTCAGCAATTATGCACTCATAACGTTAATTTACCTCCACAGACAACATTCAGAAGGGGAATTAATTGTGTTGTAGGTAAATTTAATATTTATTGAACATAATGAGAAAGAATCTGAATAGAATAGTCATATGAAATAAATCTTATCTATTCACGTGCCCTGGAGTTTGAAGTACAAAAGCCAGACTGTCATGCATTTTCATCTCTTACTGTCTATGACACCATGTTGATAGACCAGAAAAAAATGGGAATGATTAGTTGTTAATGGTTTAGAATTTTATTTGCATATTTAGACACAGGCATAATTGTTGCTAAGTCAGTGATTTTCAGACTTTTCAGGTGGTAGGATACCTAGAAGGCATTCATGATGATTGTAGGAGAACATCATGAAATTTTCAACTTTGCTATGTGCACTAGGACATTTTTAATTATCAATAAATATAACTACTTTATGTAAAGGAATGCAATATGTAATCATAATCAGTACATCTGTCTAAGATTTTCATTTAGTATTGTTAGTTATTCATTTATTCATTTTTTAGTTACTACTACTTTCTTTAGAAAAGTGATTCAGGTATCAGAGTTTTAATAAATGCAGGGAACCAAAACTTACACTTAATAAAAATTATCCATTAATAATAACTTCTATGTTAGCACTTAACTAGGTTATACTGCCGCTGGGAAAAATCTGAGGCAAGTGTCTCAAGTTAACTTTGAAAGGTATAAGAGGAAAATAAAAAGTCCTTATTTGAAACATGTCCATAATTTTCATGCCTTAATTTTCATAATTTGAAAAATAAAACATTAAGGACCTACTATATTGTTTTTGAAAACTTGAAAGGAATGCCAAAATGTATATTAGATTTATAATTAGCCCTTATTTAATATATTCTACCAATGAGCTAAAGTAAATAAGACTCATTATTTATAATGTACAGGATTCAAGGATGTTTAAAATTTTATACTAAGAACTACACATATTGTAATTTAAATGTTAAAATTGTAGGAGGAATGTGTTTTCCATGAACTTTTTTGTGCCTATTTATTTTCTTCCAAGACCAATCCTCTAACTGGGAGGGGGAAAATATCTGCAATTCGAGTTTCTATTCATTTGCTATATGCAATTTACCATATTTTACTATTCTTATATTTTATAAAAACATGAACAAGATTGAAAAACTAAGTAGCCATCTTTGAATATAAAAAGGAACAAGAAAGGATTTTTTGAGGAAAAAAATCCTCAAAAAAATGAGGAAAGGAAAAAGAAAGGATTTTCCAAACTACTTTTAAACCATATTATCTATTTGCCCAAACTATTGACTTCTGGTTCTATTTGTTTATTTGTTTGTTTTGTTTTTGTTTTTCTGTTTGTCAAAGAAAGCTACAAGTTTATGAAGCTTGATTTTTCAGATTTTTTAGCATTTTTTGGTTAACCTTTATACTTGGAAAATAAGTTGCATTCTGTGAAAATTTCACATTACATTTCTTCAGCATGTAGTGTTGTGCCTGCCAAGCATGAGTTTAAAATAGTGTGTGCTCTTGTAAATAAGATATTGTGTAAGCATCCCTTTCCAGTGATCTCAAAGAGAATGATGTATCTTGAAATTCAACCCAAGTTCACATTTGTTTACAATGGGAATAGTTTTCCCTTGATAGTAATTTGGTTTGTGTGTCAAATTTTGTTCTGCCAGTGGAGGTAAAAATGAACATGAAAGTTTTTTATTTGTGACTTTGGTTCCAAGTATAATTTCATATTCGACAGTAGACTTAGCCTATTTAAATCTGTTTGGAATAGCTTTTTGATTCCATAAGGCTAGGGAAATTGGTTACACATTGGAAACCAAATCCAGAGAATGTTCCACACATCTGATATGTGCAGAAAATGGTCATAGTTATTAAACCACTGATTCAAAGATGACTTTGATACTTCATGGGCAAACATTGTCCTCATTTAGAAGTGGGAAGTGCTTTCACACAAATCAGGGTGTTTACAGTTCTGCTGATACACATTTAGGTATGTCAAATATGTTTTAGAGTTGGACCTGTACTGTTTACCACAGGAAATTTTCAGGTGGATGTATAAAATATTTTTATTAAAAGCAAATTTCTTCTTCATTGTTGGTGCCTTTCCTGATGACCAAGTACGAAAATGACTTTACAATTTTTAATTTGAAATTTTCAAAACCAGTAATCTACACTTGTAATCAGGGGTTGTGTTAATAAAAGCAAATAAGAAAAATGGTAAAAATAACTACGCAGCCAAACTAGAGTGTGTCTATGTGTGAATATAGTATAATATAGTCTCCATCTAATGTGCAGTTAATTGGGCTCAACATTCCTTGTGAATATCTTAATCAAAGGAATTCTAGTGGTTGAAAATGCCCTATTCCTATATTTTAAATGACTCTGTTGGGTATTTGTCTACATACACCTCAGTTACAAGTTGAATGGTATACAACTCTGTGTAGTACTATGCACAATAGCTACTGAAGGGTTGTTTAAATATTTATTTTCTTTATTAATTCAACACACACTCATTTATTAAGTACCACCCTATGGCAGTCACTGTGCTAAGTTCTAAGAATAAATAAAATATGGTCCCTGTCCCACAAAGCTTACAGTCCATTGAAAATCAGGAAAATGAGTACCCTCAGCCTGAGAAAAAGTCAATAGCTACTATCTATTATTTACCAAGTAGGCACAAAGCATTGCATATACAATGAGAGAAAAGTCAAGACAGAAAGGTTAAGTAATTAAATTCATCCAGCCTCACACAGCTACAAAGCTATAGAGCTGAAATTTGAACCTAGTAATATTTGATTACAAAGCCTATGCAATTCCCCATCAACTTTCTTTTAATTAGTTTAGGTCAGTTTCATTATTACTGTTTTTAACTATAAAGTTTAAGTATATTTTTAACCAGTTCAAAGTTTCTGGTTAACCAAACAGATGCATTTTTTTCCATCTAAAAAGGAAATTTATTTAGACATTACACAAATTATATGTCATTTTTTTATTATAAATGATGAATGTGGTCCTTTAGGAGGAAAACAAAAGGCAAATGTTCACATGTTTTGAGGAAGATGTGTCCAAGCTGGTTCAGTAAATATTTATTGACAGGTTCAAGATACCAGTTATTGTGCTACAGATTCATAAGTAAACAAGACAGACCTGGTCTCAGCTCTCGTGAAACATTTTATCACATCAATACTAAACAGCTGTATTGCTGTTAGATCTTGTGGTCCAATTTAAATGACATATTTGTTTTGTGGCATCCTCTCAATTCTTGTATTTCTTGCCTTAGACTATTTTGTTGCAATATTTATGCAATAAGCATTTTCTGGAAGCAGATTCCCTTTACTATACACTTAAGGGCTTCATAATTCTCATGCCCTCCAACTTACTCTAAATTACAAGGTCTAATAAAATAGTCTGTAGAACTGTATCATCCTTCACCAGTAGGTGCTCCCATACATTAGCATGTTGTCTTGAAACCTGAGACACATTAGCTTCTCAAGTTCAGATCATGTAAAGTGAGCCAGTTTTGTAACAATGAAAAGTATCTCTCTGTGTTAATCCAAAAATGCAGTTAACTATAGTAAGAAAGTTCTAAAAAGCAAAAAAAGTCAATGTAAATGTAAATATACAAACTTTCCAAAGTTAAACACATTTGAAATTATATGCTCTATTTTACTACTTGTGACCCAACATAGAAGACAAATTGATTAACTATTCACCTTGTGTGTTTTTATGAGATTTAATACCTATAAAATAGAAAATGCAGTGATGAAGCAATGAAATAAACACTAAATAATACTTGATTGGCAATAGCATTTAACTATAGTTAGTTTAATCCATATAAAATGGGATGCAAGCTTATACAGCAAATATTTAATTTTTATATATTCAATATGTTAAACAATAATTAAAATGTATTGGGGCTAGACATTATGTAAATGTATAAAACTAGAAAAGTTTGCACTAGAAAAATATTTCAGGATTCATATAGTGATGAGGCAATAAATGTCCTATAATCAGATGACATTTTATTGGGAAGATAATATAATGGGGACTTTTGCAAGATGAATATAATGATAATTTAAGAGTGATAAAGACTGATGAAGCAAGTGTCAAAGTCCCCTTGATTAGGCTAGCCTGTTGCTCAATGTGGAACAAGTTTCCAAGATATATGTAGGTGGGGTTTAGAGAAATGAGGTTAATGTAGGTCCAAGCAAATATATATTTATCTGCAACCTAACACACACTCATATACATACACACAACTTCTTAGAAGTTTAATACAAAAATAGCATAATGGTCCAGAAATGTTAAGGGCACCCACACTTGTGAAACAGATCTCCAGGATTTTCTCAGCTTAACAGATCTGAAACTCTGTGCCCATTAAACAACTGCCCTTAATCCTCACTCCCTAGCCCCTTGGTAACCACCATTTTACTTTCTGTTTCTGTGAATTTAACCACATTAGCTACCTCATGTAAGTGGATTAACACAGAATTTGTGTGTGTGCGTGTGTGTGTGTGTCTTATTTCAATTAGCATAATGTCTTCAAGATTCGTTTATATTGTGGTATGTAATAGGATTTCCTTCCTTTCTAAGGCTGAATAATATTACATTGTATGTATATACTACATTTTGCTTATCCACTTTTCTGTTGATAGATTGGGCTGCTCCAACCTTCTGGCTATTATAAATAGGGCTGCTATGAACATGAGTATACAAACATCTCCTCAAGGCCCTGCTTTCAATTCTTTGGGATATATACTCAGAACTAGGATTGCTGAATCATATGGCAGTTTCATTTTTAATTTTTTTAGGAACCTCCATACTATTTTCTGTAGTGATTGCACTTTTTTACAATCCCACCAACGGAGCATAGCGTTCCAATTTCTCTACATCCTTGTCCACACTTGATATTTTCTGTCTTTTTTAGTAGTAGCCATTGTAGTCAGTGTGAGGTGGTACTGCATTTTGGTTTTGATTTGCATGTCTCTGATGAGTAGTGATGTCAGGCATCTTTTCATATGCTTGTTGGCCACTTGTATATCTTATTTGGAGAAATGTCTATTCAAGTTCCTTGCCTGAAGAATTTTTTTTAATTAAAAGTTTCAAGGCCCACCGTGACCTGGCCCCAATTTGTTTCCTCTGCTTCCAAAAAGCTGTTCTCCCCTTCCCCTGCTTCCACTTCTCTGCTCCTCATTCTCCTGGCTGTATGTGGCAGGTGCTGCCTCTTGCTTTTTCTCTTTTCACTTTATTTTCTGTCAGAAATGTCCCTACTGTGTCCCATATTCATCTATCAAAACCCTATCTAGCTTTAAGAATGCTTTAGATTCTTTCTAGTTACATATGTTTTCTTTGTTTATGCTTACCCAGCACTTTATTTGAAACCCTATCATTACCTCTATCACATGCT
The DNA here is from genome assembly GCF_021234165.1 of Pteronotus mesoamericanus. NCBI lineage: Eukaryota > Metazoa > Chordata > Mammalia > Chiroptera > Mormoopidae > Pteronotus > Pteronotus mesoamericanus. Next base: position 12,742,137 of record NW_026555310.1, read on the forward strand.
ACCTTTTCTTATTTATTTGTGTACATTTCTTCCCCAGTCACTCATTCATTTTTTCATTTGTCACATAATCTTCTCAGACAATTCATGATAAATGAGCCCCCAACCAGTCCTTCTCTATCACACCCATCAGTTTTATTTATGTAACTTATTATAGCTCCACTTATTTACTTATCAATTGACTGTCTCTGCCTATGACCCCTCTCCTTCGTAGACTATAAACTTTGTGGGCCAGGATTCTTGCTTGTCTTATTTCCTGCAGTATTCATAGCACGTAGAGTAATGCAAGACCGATGGGGGACATTTACAGAGTATTTGTTTAGTAGCTGCATAAATGAATGAGTGAGCAAATGAATAAAATAGAATAGAAGAAAAAAATAAATACATAAATGAAAATGAATTCATAGGAAAGAATGAAATCACCAGGAAAGAGATAAAAGCTGCACTCTCTCCTTCATATCCTTGTTAGTAGAAGCACACTGATGGGCTAAACTGTAATGTACAGTTTCTTTTTTGTTGTTCTTTATTTTCTGCCATAAGAAAACTTGAGTACCTTGGGAATTTCATACTATTTTCTTCATTCACTTTTTTCCCCTCCTTTCCAAAACAAGTTAGGAAGTAATGCATTTGTTGTAATCCTCCCAACATGATGCTGATTATAAAAGTTTCACCCCATTTCTTCTAGTACATTGATTCAATTGCCAGGTGGGAGGGCGATTTGAGAGATGCGTGAAAAAGGTCAGAGGATTAAGAAGTACAAATTGGTTGTTACAGAATAGTCATGGAGATGTAAAGTACAGCATAGGGGATACAGTCAATAATACTCTAATGACTATGTTATGGTGTCAGATGGGTACGAGATTTATCGGGATGGTCACTTAGTAAGTTATGTAATGTCTAATCACTGGCGTGTACACCTGAAACTAATATAATAATGTGTGTCAACTGTAAATGAAAAATAAGAATAAATTAAAAAGAATAAAAGCTAAAAAAGAAAGAAATCAGGTATCACATCAACTGTCCACCCAGCTCCAAGTTTTCTCTCTCTCTGAGATCTCACGTGTATACACCCTTCTACTTTCTGCTTCTCCCAGTTGTTCTCAACATTCCTGAAGTCACTTAGATTAGGCTCAGTGATTCATAGATTCTATACCTTCATTTTTATCAATCTGACTGACCATAAAGAAATCTTTCCTCAAATGAGAGTCATAAATAGACTTACTTTCTGCGATGTTTGTATAAAATGCAATGCCAACAGAAAACCCTACCCTAATGACCACTGGACTCCTTTCTGACCATAAAACTAAAAGGATCATTTCAGAGTGGAAAGCAAACTTCAATTCCAACCCATAGCAGAGCCTGTTAGAATGTAGTACCTCTTCTCTCCTAACCACAAGCCTGAGGTGTAGACTATGTTGAGCAGTGGTTAAAACACAGGCTCTGGAATAAGACTCCTGGGTTGAGTCCTGCCTCTGCCACCTGCCTGGGGAGCATATTACTTAATCTCTCCACACCTTGGGTTTCTCATTTTTAAAGTGGAGATAATAATAGTACTGACCTCGTAATGTGTTGTGAGAATTAAATGTATTCATATTTATAAAGTGCTTAGGAGAGAGCTTGGCATGTGTTTATAGTTATTACCATTTATGCATATATTGGTATGAGTTATTTAAATAAAATCTAATCACCACTCCTTAGAAAATGGTTGCTTGTGACTGGCTCATGGAAGATAATTTAAGGAATTTAGCAGGAGAAGGACAGATGAACATATGTCAAAGATAAAACTGCTTCCTTAGCAATTTTGCCAAGTATCCAAATGCTAGTTGGGATCTCACTGAAATTGGATGGGGTTGCTATCTTTGCAGTGGGTCCCATTGTTTACTGAAGACTGATATTATGTATAAACTAATTTCTCAATAAAGGTGAAATGTAAATCTTCTTCTCAATTTACTCTAAGTCCCAAATCTGCCAATGCCCATGCACAATAATGCTGTGCCTACTTTGTGCTTATTTTTCCCCATACAATGCAAAATGAAAGAGGACATAAAGAAAAGGAAGGATTTGGAGAAAAAGGACAATGAAGTGCCCTGACCAGTGTAGCTCAGGTGGTTGGGCATCATCAGGCAAGACGAAAGGTCGCCGACTTGATTCTCTGTCAGGGAACACGCCTGGTTGTGAGCCCAATCCCTGGTCAGGGAGTGTGGGGGGGGGCAACCAGTCATGTTTCTCTTCCTTTCTTCCTTCCCTCCCCTCTCTCTAAGAATAAATAAATAAAATATTTTTTTAAAAAGGGCAATAAAGAGAAAGACAATAAGAGAGAAAGGGTAATATGTGACTGTGTTTGCAGTGACAACAGAGAGTATGCTAGAGAGGAGAGGAGCAGAGTAATTCTGGAAACTGTGAATGACCTTCATCATATGCCTTCCCTCATCGCCTCTCTTATCTTCTCAGGTGAATTTCCATATTCCCAGGGAACTCTAAAACAAGTGCTTATTAAAGATCTAAAGATGAAGATAGAAAGTGGAGATTCATTGCAATCTCTTATTGACATACTTTGAGTTATTCTACTACCCCTAAACTACACTGATCACGCCCATCTGGCAAACTTCCAGTCATGTGAGATCCTAATCACCAGTTCTCTTCATGCCTGGACAAGGGCAGCTGCATGCGGGTGGAGCACGTCACTCTTCATGGTAGCATGTTCACTATAAATTCACGATTGACTTCTGAAGACTTCTCCGGACCACTGTCTTCCACGCTCCACAGCTACTTTCTCAAATTTCCGCTCCTCTCTGAACAGTTCCAACCCTCCCTCCCTTTCTCACAGCTGGCCTTTGGCTGGCCCTTTAACTCTCTGCTACCAAATCCTATTCCTCACAAATTCTGTCCTTTGTCCCTTCTCAGAGAGGACTGCTTCCTTTGTTTCCTAAAACAGTTGCTCCTAGGAATCATCCTTGCCACCTCCTCATTCCTCACACTCCCTATGTAATTTCCCACTAAATCCTGTACACTTTGCCTCCTAAACAATAGCTTTCAAATAAGTCTCCTTTCCATCTTCATCATGCTATACAAGGTTCACAGAGAAATCATTTTCTCCCACCTGGACTATTGCCATTGCTTCCTAACTGATCCTACTGTATCCATTCACTGAGATTCCACCAATCTATTCTTAAAAAGTTTTTAAATGTGTTTTCAGTGTAGCATTACACATACACTGAAAACTATACAAAACATAAATATGTAGCAGAATACATGATCAAAAATCAACACCTATTTAACCACCACACAAGTTAGTAAGTAGGGCATTGCAGATACTGTAAAAGCCCACTAATGCCCCCTTCTAATCACTAGTTCCATCTTTTCCACTCCTAGCATAACCGCTATCCTGACTCCTTAAACCACATATTAGTTTTGTCTGCATTTAACTTTCTGCAAATAGGATCGAACTGTATGTAACTTTCTGTATTGGACTTCTTTCATTTAACATTATGTGCATGAAGTTCATCCATGTTGTAGTGGGTAGTCATAGTTTGCTCATTCCCATTGTTACATTGTAATCCATTGTATACTTATATCACAATTTATTCATTCTATTCTTGATGAGCATTTGTTTTGTTTCTAGTTCACAGCTTATAAGCATTTCATACATATCTCATTCTACATATTTCTCTGCAAGCCCATCCATGCTGGTGACAATAGCCAGAGACCTTTTCCTAATGCAAATCTAATCTTGTTATTCTCTCAATGACTTTCAATAGCTCTTGAGAGAAACTAAAATCCTTAATTTGTCCTACAAAGCCCTGTCTAATCTGGATTCCCTCTCCAGAGCCTTTTCTCAAACCATGCCTTCTTTGCTCTAGATCCCTTTTTCCTTTACTGAAATAGTAAACATTCCTTCCTATCACATGGTCTTTCACAATTTGTTCCACTTGCCCACATAGCTACCCTTTTGCTTCCTCACCTATTTTATTCTTTCTTCAAATCTTGAGTCTGTCTTTAAGCCAACAGGGAAGCTTTTTGTTACCCTGTAGAAACTTAATTTTCACAATGTTTTATGTGTCCTTCATAACACAGAAACTTGTAATTTTACCTTTCTTTGAATAACATTTATTTCCACCCCCACCCCCCCCCCCGCCCTACACTATAGATAATCAGTTACAATAAGACAAGGACTATGGACTTTGCTTCTATTTGTTTGCTTTTTTGTTTGTTTTGGCTCTAGATTTTATCCTAGCTTTCTGTCAGGCCCGTAGTAAAAACACAAGAAATAGTTGTTCAATGAATGAATGAATAAATCAGTGAAACAATCAAATTACCACTCTTCACTACGCATAAACCTCTAAGATTTAAGATCACGTATCAGAGAACTGGTGTTAGAGTCACTAGGTCATTTTCTAATAGGATTATTAAAACAAGAAAAACAGCATTCTCTTCTTCATTTTTCTATGTCTAGAATCTGTCACCATGATCGTTAGCCCTACTTAAAAGCACGATTTAGCTTTTTCCATGTATATAAAAATATTTCATCTTGCCAATTGTAAGTAGCATTTTATGAGCAAATATATAAGTATCTTTTCTTAAAATAGAACTTAAGCATGAGATTTTATTTGAACCCTTTCACATTAATGGACTGTTATCTATGGAGTTTCCAGATGTTTCATCTTCTCCAGGGCAGCTCTGGGGACAGAGAGAACTCTCACTGCCATCAGCATGTCTGTGGTGGAACTGTGTGGGGTCTGGTTTGTTCTCAAAAGTGAAGAACCATGTTTTTTAAATGAGAGAATAATAAACAAATAACAAACAGAAATACAAAGACCTTCCAAGCATAAAAACTCTGGAGATATGGGTAAAAAGTAGATGAATAAATACATATTTACATATGTAAATAAATATATAAAGTGTACCTTTTGGGTTGAGTATTTTACATGGATTTTTCATTTCTTTATTTAATTGTTTACTTATTAATTGATAATTTTTTAATTTGAATATTTTCTTGTTATTCTATTATAGTTGTCCCAATTTCCCCCCCCTTTGCTCTCCTCTACCCAACACACACCCCACTCCCACAGTTAATCCCCACCCTGTTGTCCATGTCCATGGGTCATTCGTACATGTTTCTTGACTAGTCCCTTCTCCTTCTTTCCACCCTTGTCCCCTTCTCCCGTCCCCTTTGGTCACTGTCAGCCTGCTCCTTGTTTCCATGACTCTGGTTCTATTTTGCTCAGTTGTTTGCTTTGTTCATTAGGTTCCTCTAAAAGATGAGATCATATGGTATTTGTATTTCACTGCCTGGCTTATTTCACTTAGCATAATATTCTCCAGTTCCATCCATACCTTTGTGAAAGGTAGGAGTTCCATCTTTCTTTTTGCTGCATAGTATTCCATTGGGTAAATGTACCGCAGTTTTTTATCCAATCATTTACTGGTGGGCACTCAGGTTGTTTCCAGCACTTCGCTATTGTAAATAATGCTGCTATGAACAGAGAGGCGCAAAGGTTCTTTTGAATTGGTGTTTCAGGATTCTTAGGGTATAATCCCAGCCGTGGAATCATTGGGTCAAAAGGCAGTTCCATTTTTAGTTTTTTAAGGACATTCCATAGTATTTTCCACAGTGGCTGTGCCAGTGTACAATCCTACCAATAGTCCACTAGGTTTCCTTTTTTTCTACAACCTCACCAGCACTTGTTGTTTATTGATTTGTTAATGATGACCATTCTGATTGGCGTGAGGCAGTATCTCATTGTGGTATCTCATTAATTTGAATCTCTCTGATGGTTAGTGATGTTGAGCATACTTTCATGTACTATAGGCCCTCTGTATGTCTTTATTTTGTGTTCTACCATTTTGTCTAGCTTTGAAAATGCTCCATGTCCATTTGAAACGAATGTATATTTTGCTTCTTTGAAGTGAAAGGTTCTGTACATATTAAGTCCATTTGATCTAGGGTGTAGTTCAATGCCACAATGCCTTGTCGATTCTTTGCTTGGAAGATCTACCATTGTTGACAGTAGATTGTTAAAATCCTATAGGATGAATGTGTTGCTGTCAATATCTTTCTTGAAGTCCTCCAAGATTTTCTTTATATATTTATGTGCTCCTATGTTGGTTGCATATATGTTTACAAGGATTATGTCTTCTTGATGGATTATCCCCTTAAGTATTATGTAGTGTCCTTCTTTGTCTCTTTTTATGGGCTTTGTTTTGAAATCTATTTTGTCTGACATAAGTTTTGCTACCCTGACCTTCTTTTTCATGTCGATTTGTTAGGAAATATTTTTTCATCCCTTGACTTTCAGTCTGTATAGATCTTTTGTTCTGAGGTGGGTCTCTTGTAGACAGAGTATACACAGGTCATGTTTTCTTATCCATTTAGCTATCTTATGTCTTTTGATTGGAGAATTTAATCCATTTACATTTAATGTTACTATTGATAGGTACTTATTCATTGTCATTTTTTCCTTTTGTACCTGTGTTTCTCTCTCTCCCTCTCCCTCTTTCTTCCTCTTCTTAAAGTAGCATCTTTAGCATATCTTACAATGCTGGTCTGGTGGAGATGTATACTCTAGGCCTTTTTTTTTTGTCTGAGAAACTCCTTATTTCTCCTTCCCTTTTAAATGAGAGCCTTGCTGAGCAGAGTAGTCTTAGTTGCAGGCCTTTGCTTTTCAGTACTTGAAATATTTCTTGCCATTCTCTTCTGTCTTGTAGTTTTTCTGTTGAGAGATCAGCTGATAACCTTTTTGGAGCTCTCTTGTATGTTACAAGCTGTTTCTCCCTTGCTACCTTTAAGATTCTCTCTCTGTCTTTAAATTTTGCCATTTTAATTATGATGTGTCTTGGAGTGGACCTCTTTGGGTTCACCTTGATTGGGACCCTCTCTGTTTCCTGGACTTGTGAGACTTTTTCCCTCATTAAGTTAAGGAAGATTTCTGTCATTACTTTTTCAAACAGGTTCTCTATCCCTTGCTCCTCTTCTTCTTCTTCTGGTATCCCTATGATATGAATGTTATTACATTGCATGTTTTCCTGAACCTCCCTTAATCTCTCTTCATTCTTTTTGAGTTTTTTTCCTTTTGTTGCTCTGTTTGGGAGGTTTTTTTCTACCTTTTTCTCCAGTTCACTGATTCAATCCTCTGCTTCCTCTAACCTGCTTTTAATTCCTTCTAATGTATTCTTCTTTTCAGATATTGTATTTTTCATTTTCTCCTGGCTCTTATTGATAGTTTCTACATCCTTTTTCATCTGATGTACTTTCCAGTAAGTTCCTTGTAGGTTCCATGGAGTTCCTTATAGTTCTCACTGAGCTCTGTGAGCATTTTTATAACCATTATTTTGAACTCAGTGTCTGATAGTTTGCTTGCTTCAATTTCATTTAACACTCTTTCTGGAGATTCCTTCTTTCCTTTTGATTGGGGGTTGTTTCTTTGTCTCCCCATTTTAGGTGACTCTTCTTTTTTGTTTCTGCATATTATATTGATCTGCTTTGACACCTTGTCTTCATGGTGTGAGCTTCTGTGGTAGGAGACCTATGGGACTGATTGGTGCAGTCTCCTTGATCTCCTGAGCTGGATTCTCTTGGGATACCCTTTATGTCATTTATGTGGGCTCTCTGGTTGTAATTGAGTTTTGGTTGTTGTTGGGTTGTTCTTTGGTGGGTCCTTCCTTTTGGCTGACTGACTGAGAGTCACACTGCCCACCACATCTTGTGTGCTGTTGTACAGGTGCTGCCACAACAAAACCAAACAACCCAGGAAAAAAATCCACACCTGCAAAGATAATCCCTACCTCTAATAACACTATCAACAGCAAAGGGGCATATATCAATAAAGGTGAAAAGAGAGCGAGACTATTATAAGAAAGGAAGAATGGACATGAGATGACTAACTGAAAGAAAAATTCTTTTGAGAGGATTGAGAGAGGAGAAATAATAAGAGTAGGGAATAGAAACAAGGCAAAGAAAGAAAAGACACTTTACATCATAAATAAAAATGGCAGGGAAGAAGGCAGAATGAAGTAAGAAAAGGGAAGAGTATAACATTAGGTTTAAAATTTTTTGAGAAAGCCCTGTCTGGTGTGGCTCAGTGGATTGAGCATTGGCCTGCGAACCAAATGGTTGCCAGTTTGATTCCCAATCAGGGCACATGCCTAGGTTGCAAGCCAGGTCCCCAATAGGGGCATGCAAGATGCAACCACACATTGATGTTTCTCTCCCTCTCTTTCTCCCTCCCTTCCCTTCTCTAAAAATAAATAAATAATAAAAATTGTTTTGAAAGTATATAGTGAAAAAAATAGGAACCAAATTGGAGGAAAAGATCCACCGCAGCAATATCAACAACAAATGAGCAAAGATTAATGGGAATAAGAAAGAAAAAAGAAAGGAAGAAAATCTTATCAGATGTCTAGGGGAAAGAAAAGTGATTTTGAGATGACAGAGGGAGATGGAATATTAAAAGTGAGGAATAAAAATCAGGCTAAGACAGAGAAAAATTAAAATTTAAAACTAAAAAAAGAGAGAAAGGGCAGGATGAAGACAAAATGGAGTAGGAGAGGAAAATGGTAAAATATGAGATTTAAAATACAAAAATAGTGAAGATCAAGAAATAAAATTGAAGAAATGCAACAACTATCACCATGTCTACAACTAATGAGCAAAGATTAATAAAGATGGATCAATCCACCTTTAAGAATGGTATTTTAAGGGTATTTTAAGAATGGGAAAAAGAGTGTCAGATGACTAATGACAAGAAAAATGGTTTCAAGAGGCTAGAGAGGGAAGAAATAGTAAGAGTGTGAAATAGAAACAAGTCTTAACAAGATAAAGAAAATTTAAAACAAAAATAAGAAGAGGAAGGAAAAAGGTAAAAAGAAGTAAGAGAAGGCAGGAACAAAATAGGAGACCCAAAATAAACTAAAATATAAAAACTAGTGAAATAATAGGCCCAAAATTGAATGATGAGAAATGAATGTTAAAAAGCTATGCAGGAGAGGAAATAACACAAATTATGAAGAAGACCACAGTGGAATTTGCCTCACTAGAATCTAATGTTTTCCACTGGATCCACCTTCGGTAGTGTCAGATGGTGTCCTTGTCTGGCCCTGGGCAGCCTGTTCAAGATTACAAGCGGTCCACACTCCGTGGCTGTCTCCTTCAGATTTATCTGGTTCCAGCTCTTCTGCCCTGCCAGCTTTCCACCAGCCTAGCGCCTAGGAGTGGTGAATGTAATGACCCGAGAGGACTGCCAGTACCTTTTCCACCTGCCTTCAGAGAGGGCCTCTGGTGCCATCAGGAGGGTGAAAACCCTGTGCCATCCCCCAGGGGGCACTGGTTAGTCTTCAGGGAAGATGGTGGCAGTGTTTCTCCACCACTTCACCACACGTCTTGGTCTGTTCCAGATTCTTTCCAATAATGTGTTTTCAGATGAATTACCTTTTTCCTGTGAAGGGCCAATCTGTCTAAAAGAGGCAGCTCTTTCCTGCTTGCCACAGACAGCAGCTCTCTTTAGGCTCCAAGGTTGGGCAGGGCTCTGAATACTCCTTGTTGTGCCTGTCTCTAATCTCTCTGCTTTACTGGTTTCAGCAGATTGTGACCTGAGGAACAGGGTAGTTCGTAGTGTCTTATAAACGGCACTTTCAGAAATTTTTCTTCCTTCCCCTGTGGAGTGCTCCCAGCAGGGAGCTCCTGAGTTTGTCCTCACTGATCTGCAGAGCCTGTAATCCTGCAGGTGGGGACTGCGCTCATCTGTCTGTGAGGGGACCTGCCTGGCTGCAGCAAATCTCGGGGATTCAGCTCCTGGCCATCCAGTTCCCAGTCTGCTGCTCTCTCACTGGAGACCTAGGCCTGAATTCTCCACTACAGTCCTCTGCTCACCAGCCATGCTGGGTTGGGTCCGACAGTCCCTTCGGCATGACTCTGCCCCTCTGAGTTCTTTCTTTGTGGAGCTGCTGCACACGCACGCGGGCCCACGCACGCTGGAGCGCGCACACACACGAGCACCACCTTCTGCTGAGTCTCCAGTCTCACCTCAGCTCCTCTTTTAAAAGAGTTTCTGGCCCCCATGTTGCAGCACTAAGCCCTGGGGGGCCTGCTTTCCATGCACTTCCCCTCCCCGCAAATCACTAAGTCTCTCTCTGTCAGGTCTGGCCACAGCCTGTTGGAGACTCCTACAGTTTTAGGTGAAGTTTCTCTCTGGATCTCTCCATCTCTGTGAAGAGTCCGCAGCAATACTGTAACATGAGGCAGTGGCAAGATGCACACGTTGCTCCCTCCAGTGATTCTCAGCCTTGGTTGGGCCTGCTCCCACCACACTGGCTCTGCAGCCAGCACCTTCCCAGTCATCTCTCTTCACCCCGGGGGCTCCTGGCTCCTGAGCCCATCCACAGCTGCCCAGAATCAGCACAGGCAGAAGTGCTGGATTGGGCAGTGGCAGCAGCAGTTGCTCCACTAGAGGAGCCTGCGCTGCCCTGTCCCAAGTGCCCTGCAGGCAAGCAGGCTCTTTCCCACTCACACATACTCCCTGTACTCTTGTCCACATACACACTCACTCAACACACGCTCTCACTCATTATCCGCTGGATTTTCCAGTTAATTGCTCGGTTTAATTGTTTCCAGTTAATTCACTGCAAGACCAGTCTGGGTCTGGGACCAGGTAGACAGAGCTTCCAGCTACTCTGAAGCCATCTTGGATCCCTCAACTGATACTTTTAATAGTATAGAAAGTTTACCTAAGACTTTATTTCAATGATGGTATTGTAGCTTTTATTAGTTTCTAGGTAAGTATGAACACTTCTTTACATATTTTGTATACATTTTAGAATAAACGGATGTTTAAAGTTGAGAGATTACTTTCTTGCAGTTACTTGGATATTGAAGTACGCACTAACTTCAATTTGCTAAATGTTAAAGCAAAAATTAAAAGATATATTTTTAATTTAGAGATTATATATTTGAATTGAATATATAAATTTATTTTAGACTTTAAATATTTGAAATGATAAAAAAGGAATCTAAAAACTAGCTTTGTTGTTAAAGGTTCATTTGCCTACATATGTGTCTTCTTTTTTTCAGAAAATGGTTTGAAAGTGAGAAACTTCCAAAAGAAAATGAAATTTATTTATAAGTATAGAATTGTAGAGGTATGGATTTAAAAAATATAACAATTACCTGTTTGTTTAAATACCTAGTTCCCTCATCTTTAAGATTGTGTTGTATTAGATGTTTTCTAAAGTCTCTCCAACATGCTATGATTATTTGATTCCCCTAGATTATTTGATTTTTATCCTCTGATTTCCAGTGTGGTCAGTTTGAGTGAAATTGTATCTTATTATGTAGCCCTCTAGTGGCTACAATTCAAAACAGGCACAATATTAAGGAAAAAGAATTAGAAATGTTTAAGAGAAAAGAACACCCATTCAAAAAAAAGAAAAGTCCCAGAAAAACAGAAAGTAAGGGAATTAGATAGAGAGAGGAAAAATTTATTAAATGAGAGGTCAGGGTTAGGCAGTGTGAAATAGATAGATGGGAAGGAGATGAAGAGTCAATATTTTCTTATCAGACATTGTACTAGAAACTTTTTCACTTAATCTTCATAAAAATTCTATATAGAGGGTATAATCACTATTTTACAGGCAAAGAAATTGAGACTCAGAAGCTGAAATAACATGGCTAAATCATACAATTTGAAATTTGTATTACATGGTTTGGAATTTTATTCCAAAGTCTGTGCCCTCCAATATCAAGTGAAGTTGGAAACATTAAAGAGAAGTTCGATCAGCCCTGATCGGTGAGGCTCAGCTGGTGGGCATCCACCTGAATAGCAGCAGGTCACTGGTGGGATACCTGGTCAGGGCACATGACTGGGTTGCGGTTCAGTCCCCAGCTGGGGCGCACTCGAGAGGCAACTAATCGATGTTTCTTTCTCACATCCGTACTTCTCTCCCTCTCTTTCCCCCTCTTTTCCCTTTTCTCTAAAACTAAATTAAAAAATATTTTTAAAAAATGTTAGTTAAATCAGCGGTTTTCAACCTTTTCCATCTCATGGCATACATAAACTAATTTCTAAAATGCTGTGACACACCAAAAATATATTATATATTTTTCTGACCTGACAAAAAATAAATATAATTTTGTTCCATTCATACTGGATGGCTATTGTGATTTGTATGTTGTATGTTGTAATTTTTTTTTATTTGACAACCTAAAGGAAAAGAAGTTAGTGCCCTTCACTAAATAGTCAGGAATTGCATGTTTTAAAAATTCTTGCCGCACACCAAGGTGCCTGCCACAGCGCGCTAGTTGAAAATCGCTGAGTTAGATGAAAGTTTTCCATTTTTCCTTATAGGGGTGCAATTTCCTGTTGGCTCAACAACTGGATGAGCAGGGGTATGATGGATGGTTGTGACAGGGCCACCACCCAACCACACACCTATTTACCTACTTATGGTTCTTGTGGAACTGGAAGTAAGGGGTGGAGTTCACTGATGACACCCAGGTTCAGAGTTCCAACCATGATGCAGTAGCTTAACTGGGTGGAGAGGGGGAAAAGCAGCCATAGCAAGACAATTTGGGCTAAAGAAGTAGTTTCTATATTCCAGTTCTGGAAAATAATATTCACATGCAGCAATTCCTCAGGGAATTGCCTGGGTTAAGAGAGATAACAACTTTCTCTCACATTTTTCTGCTGCTTCTTCTTTTTTACCTGTTTTTATGACTTGTAATGCTATAACTATAGCCAAAGGCTAGGGCTAGGCTGTGTTTGGTAAAACACTATACTGGTTTCAGGCAATATAGAGACACTGTGAATAGTTTTAAGGATATGTCTCAGGCAGTGAACCAAGACATGTCCTAGGGAGTGTCTATGGAATTCCAAATACTGTTTGTCAATTAGTACAAAACTAAACAGTACTATTTCTTTAATTAATTTTTTAATGCTTGAAAGAACCCCTAATAAATATAAATAAGAACATTTCCTATAAGGTAGCTCTCATTATAATCAAACTTCTACATGAATATCAGAATTGAAAACTTGAAAAGGTTAATTTATTTTTTTTAAAGAATGCTACTCAGTGTAAGAGAAATTCTTGGAGTTCTTTACATAGACTATGCCCTCAATAGATTATATATTGATCCTTCAAGGCCCATCAATTAATTGTCCTGCCTCTTCATGCTATTTTTATACTTCTCTTGTCCCTTTATAAGAATGTAATTTCTTTTGAGGAAATTGTTCTGCTCATCATAGTAGTTTTATTTTTAATGTAAAAGTAATCATTTTTACAGCAAGTCAGAAAGTCACAGTATAGCCCTTACTTGTGCGGCTCAGTTGGTTGGGCATCGCCCCACAAAGTGTAAGTTCACTGGTTCGATTCCCAGTCAGGACACATGGCTGGGTTGCAGGTTCAGTCCCTGGTCGGGGTGCATTCAAGAGGCAATTGATCAATGTTTCTCACACCGATGTTTCTCTCCATCTCTTTCTCCCTCTCTTCCCCCTCTCTAAACATAAATTAATAAAAATCTTTTTAAAAAAGACAAGGTCTATGAGGAAGGCACTCATAATCTCTGTCTTCTCCCTTCAGCCCTATCCCATGATATATCCCATGGGAACAAATTGCTGGGTAATCTCCACACCTTTCTCTATTTCATACCAATATTTATAGGATTTATTTCCTTTTTACTGCTTACTCAATATATAATTCTATAACTTTGTGGAAAAGAAAGGAGGTCTCTGTAATAAATCTGACTAAAAGTAGCCACAAAATGATCTGATCACAAATTCCAAACTGGGTAGGTCATGGTGGGTAAAAATGCCCAGTACTACAGAGCTTTGTCTTTGCCTTAAGCAAGCCCTGTCCACTGTTCTTGTGCAACTAGGTTAATACACCTCTGAAATGTAACTGCCCTCAAGGGAGCACATTATGTTGTTGACTATCCTGTACCTTGCTTTCTCCCACCTTCATGTAATCTTCTTTATGTTTTTTTCTTTCTTCCAAATGTATAAAAGAAACTGTAAAATTTCGAGAACATTTGAAATCTTGCTTCCCAGCATGTTTTCACTTTGGTTCAAATAAACTCTTATGAAAATTCTCTATAGGTTTGGACATTTCTTATGTTGACACTTTTTTAAAAATTAACTTATTATAGATATTTGCTCTCAGAGCACTTATTCTAAGTTGTCCTTTTTAGTAGAAGCATATCATTCTGCATTACGAGTGCACCGTCCCAGTGTTGGAAGATGTTTTGTTACCCATGTTTTGACACCCTGGCACACTGCAATAAGCAGATTTGTGCATTTGGCCTTTATATTGTAACTATGTTCCTGCAGAATAGCTTCTCAAAAGTGGGATGGAAGAAATAATAGGTATTTCCAAATCTCCGATCAAAAAGACAGTAGCAACCCTTTCAGGAGCACGTAAGAATATCTATTTGCTACCCAGTCCTCAGTGTTGTCTTTAGTTCAGGTTAAGGTAGCTGTGAGCTGTTGTCTAGTTCATTTCTACCATTTTTTGGGTGCCTCCACTTCAGTCCCCAATAATTTCAGTTTAAAATGGCCATTAGTACATTCTGAGAGAGAGAATGTGTATGTATATATGTGTATTTTCACATTTTAGGGTAGGTGCATGCATACACACTCATACACACATTCATACAACTATATTTATCCTATGGTATAAATCTCATTATTTTCTCTATGCCTCCACTGTAACCTCCTTTATTCTCCTTTATACCTCTCAGAAAATAGACATATGGCTATGGAACCATGACAGACAACCTAATACATGTCTACCAAGTTCTTTAAATCAGTCAGAAGAAATGAGCTATAAGTACAATGGGTGGCATGGTTTTTATAAAACATTTAATCAGAAATGATAACAATCCTAAGTCATATAGAACAGTATTTATAAAAACTGAGAAAGAAGAATAGCAAGTTCTAGAAATAACAGAATCAGAGCTGTGGGTTCTAATCCCAGTTTACCATGACTCACCTGAATGACTTTGGACACATCATGGAACCACTCTGCATTTTTATTTCCTTATAGGCTAAACAGGATGACAATACTCACCCTACCTCATAGGGAAGATGTTTGCACTATCTACTTAGTGATTGTACAATGTTATTAAAACACACTATGTAATTATTGGATCTGGGTCTCATCCTATATAATTCAATGAGAATTTTATTTTTACCCTTTTAATTATACCTGAAGATTTTATATAAGGCTTCCCATTTCCTCTACTTTATTTCTTGTAAAAGAAATCGCAATGTGATCTCTGTGCTATATATAGTAGCTTTCTTTTTCTAACTACCTGTTGAGAAAAATCTGTTGAAACCAATAAATAATACTTCTGTGTGTACACAGAAGATATTATGAAACACTAAGGACTGTGAAAGGAGGTTATCTCTTACCTAAGGATTCAATAAATTAGCTCCATGACTTGACTAGCAACACCTTTTGTAAAGGAATTATCATACACAATTTAAAGATTGATTTATTTATGTATGTATTTATTTTTAAAGAGAGGGGAAGGGAAGAAGAAAGAGAGGGAGGGAAACATCAGTGTGTGGTTGCCTCTCACGCAACCCCAACTGGGGACCTGGCCTGCAACCCAAGCATGTGCCCTGACTGGGAATCTAACTGGCGACCCTTTGGTTTGCAGGCCAGCGCTCAATGCACTGAGCCATACCAGCCAGGACATCATACATAATTTTAGATTCAACATCACAGGTTGCAATGAGCTAGTGTTTCTTTATAAACACAAACTGTGATGTATGCAGTCAGCTTTTTACAATGAAAATGTTGGACTTGAAGTCATGAATATCACTTATGACAACAGAGATCTGGAACTAAAGATCCAACTCCAGCAGTTAGTGTCTGTATATATATTGGCAAGTAATTCCTTAATGTTGTTCCCTTTCTTTTATTTTTGATTACAGAAGTCAAACTAAATAAAATAAATGTTCTCAGAACTTAAAATGTAAAACAGCATTTGCAGAGTCCTTTTCTAATTTATAAAGTGTTATGTAAATGTTACACTGTTATTAATGTTGTTGTTACTGTCTTGCCATTGATGCACCCCAAAAAGTTCTGCAGAAGTGTTATCTTCTATTTCCTTGTCAGTTTCCCAGAGTTCAAGTCGATCCTTTTAAAATTGTGTCATATAATAGAACATTTTGCTTCAGTGTATCACAGTAGGTAGTTCTCCTACACAGGAGACATCTCAAAACATGCGACTAACAAGCCCAGAGAATAATAATTGTTGCAGAAGTCCTAAAATAAATACATGCCATAGACTCAGAATGGGGAGCAAGTGCATGGACTTCTGGATATCTTTGCAGGAAATTTTGATAAGTGAAGCAATTGCATTTGCTTTCCCTACTTTATAATCCAGTTAATATACATGGATATTCAGAGCTCAGCTTTTTTTCCAGTTTCATTGAGATATGATTGTCATAAATATTGTGTAAGTTTAAAATACACAATATGTTGATCTGAGCCATTTATGTATGGCAAAATGATAACCACTATTGCATTAACTAACACCTCCATCCCATCATATAATTGCCATTTCTTTTTTTGTGGTGAGAACATTTAAGATCTATTCTCTTGGCAACTTTCAAGTATATATAATGTGGTATTATTAGCTATAATCACCACCCTGTACATTAGATCCCCAGAACTTGTAAACCTTATAATTAGAAGTTTCTACCCTCTGACCAGTATCTCCCTTTTTCCACCACTCCCCAGCCCCTAGGAAACTACTACTCTACCTCAGTTTCCTACAAGTTGGGCTAATTTTAGATTCCATGTATATGACATTACACAGTATTTGCCTTTGTCTGATTTATTTTACTTAGCATAATGCCCTCAAGTTTCATCCAAGTTGTTGCAGATGGCAAGATTTTCTTCTTTCTCATGGGGTGTGTGTGTGAGCGTGGGTGTATGTATTATCTTTTCTATCCATTCATCTGTTGATGGATACCTAGGCTGTCTTCACATCTTGGCTAGAAATACCACTGCTGAAGCATATGGCAGTTCCATTTTTAATATCTTAAGGAACCTCCATACTGCTTTCCACAGTGGCTGCACCAATGTACATTCTCACCAACAGTGTACAAGGGTTCCCTTTTCTCCACATCCTTGCAAACACTTGCTATCCACAGAGCCTAGTCTTCACTTAAGGGGGCAGAGAAGTGTCTATGGGGAACCTGTCAGAGCAGAAAACTGTGGAGTCAGAATTAGGGTTGCAACCCCTTGGTAACACTGGGCTTTCAGGGGTAGGATTAGAGGAACGTGAAGGCAAATGGGGTTTGGAAGATTTGCCACAGGCCTCACTTGACTTTCAAACAGCTGAGAGCTTCTGAGGATAGAGAGGTTATTTATGAATTAACATAGGTTTAGCTATTTGCTTCTTCAATGCGTTTATCACTCTTAAGAGTATTAACATCTGTTTGTTTATTTACATATTCTTTAATAGATGAGATATTTAAACTAGCATGCTAGCTTTGTATGTAGCTGGAGGGTAATCTCACATCAGGCCTGTAAGTCCACCTGGGTATAAAGAACAATGTGAGCTCACATAGTGATTCACTCATTTATTTCCTTAGTTATTTCTAGACATTGTGAGGTTGTGGTTTCCTTCGCACCACATAAGTCCGTAAGATGCCAGCAACCAAATTCCAGTGCTCCCCAAAATTAGCCTATTAATACAGTCACCAGGAGATTTTTTAAAACATACATGTCTAGGTCTCATCCCCTGAAGTTCAGCTTCCGCAGGTCTGTGGCGCAGTGTGAGAGCTGCCGAGCCAGTTGTCGAAAACACTGCCCTGCTCTTGCCTTGCTTTCCTCAAAATTTTTCTGACAGTTTAATTATATGCCATGATTTATGCAAAGTACTTTTCATTTAATAACTAAAATTCTGAAGAGTAAGTATTTTATCCATTTAACAACATGGAAACTAAAGAACAGAGGGATTAGGTAACGTAGACCAAATGGTGAAGCTAGGATTCCGAGCCGATCTGCCCAACTCCAGAGCTGTTGCTCTTTGATGTTTCTTTATATGAGACCCTGTGCAGAAGATTTTATTTCAGCAGCATCACTACCACCTTTCTTTTCCTTCCAACTCCTTGGTTAAGAAACCCTAGCTTAACTTTTGCAATCAGTTTTGCAAACATTTCAAAGACATTTTGTTGAAAGCAATTTTTAAAATGTCCTCTACCCCAGAAAACTGGTCACAGTTTTTTGAATTGACAAGATGTGTTTGTTTTATCTTACTTTGTTGTTTTCACTGCCAGCCTACTCCAGGTCGCAGGGTTCTATGTGCACTCCCCCCACCATTTCCCGTATGTCATTTGACATGTATCTTAAGTGTCATGCTGTATATAATGCTTTCATTCAGTGTGTTGCAATGTTGAAGGCAAACACAAACAGAAAAACAAAAACATTTTGTTCACAAGTGGCATCAAAACTCATTCTTTGCCGGTAGGAGTTATAGTTCAAGTAGGTAATGAAAACTTATTTTCAATGGTCATGGCCATGATTAAAATCCCAACTTTAGTTGCTGATATTTACCAATCTGCTCCATGGGGCCTTGGAAGTCTTAAGCCTGGTTTCCAAAACTCCTCCACTTCATAAATTATAAGCAAAAGATAATATGACTATTCCTAAACTTTTGCTTCATCTTTCAGAATTAAAAATGGAAATACTGGTTCCAGATTTTTAAAAAAGGAAACGCACACGAATATTAATATAGAATAAGAATTTTTTAATTACCTTTGCTGTGTACATGTTAAAGACTGGAGTGTTTGTTTCTCGTTGTGGTCTTTCCAATATTCGTTCAACAGAGTTCTTGAAGCAACGACGACACAGCAAACAGCGGCTGTGATAGAAAGGCCTACTGAATTAATGAAAACTTCTTTCAGATGGGAAGGCATCTTCTTCCCATCTTGCTGGCTTACATGATCCTCTGAAAATTTTCAGTCTAAAATGGAACAAAAGGATATGAATTGGGGGGTATCACACTATGCCTTCAGAAAAATAGAATTTAAGAACTAAGAGATGGATTTCCCATAAATGTGTGATTTATGGAAGATGGATACTCAATCTTCTTACCAGTGAACATTGCCAAGGACCTCTCCGCATCCCCAGACCAATGACCTTTCGTCTTGGACTCTGGCTGGACCTTCCTCTCTTTGCACTCTTGCCCATACAGAAGTACAGCCTGCCCTGCACCCTCCCTGGACTCACCTGTAGCTTCCTAGAGCACAATTTTCCCAAATTGCAATTTCTCTGCTATTCCCCAATAAAATCAATTTCTGGTCGTTCGAGCTTGCCTCAGTTTACCTCTTTATTTAGAGACGACCCTGAGCCCTCCTTACTAAGCCATGTATTCTTTTGGTTAACAAGTATTTTTTTATCTCTATGTGTCAAGCATTACATTAAATTCTACTTTTGTATTACTTTCATTTTAGCAAAATATAGAAAGTAAAGACAAAGAAATGAGTCCCTAAAAATAAAATTTTATGTACAATGAATAAGCTTATTGAAAGTGTATTTCTAAGGGCAGCAAAGAAATTTCATTGTTCCTGAATACCCAGCAAATAATAAGTATTCTCCTTTGCTTGTTCTATTTTTTTATTAATGTTTTTAGTTAAAAATAATATATTTTCAAATCATAAACTTAAGAAAATATCCAAAAACTAAAAGGTTATACCCAAAGCTAACCATAATCTTACCAACCTAAACTAGACACTGTTAACATTTTACTTTTATCCTCCTACTTTTTTCTTAATTACATATTTATGTACATAATAGCTAAATGACAGGCATTTAAAAAGAATGTATAATAAATATATTTAATGCTATTAGTAATATAGTGTGGTTGTTCCACCTTTTGCTAAAGCAATCTGTAGTGTTACAACTTTAAGGGTTTTTTTTTTTATATTATAAGTAATGAGTGATCAATGTGACTACATTTCTGAATATTTCCTGAGATTAAATTCCTAGAAGCAGAGTGAAGGGATTCGTACATTTAAAATACTGTGTTTTAACTTTAAGCTGGTTTGCTATTCTCTCATATACTCTAAGAATTAATGTTTCATTGATACTTATTCTGTCTAGCTATAAGAATAACTGATACCTTTGAGGAATAAAGATGACACATTATTTGCAATTTAAAAATGACAATTCTGTCTTAGCTATTTTCTTTAGTCTGTGGAGTCAGTGATAAAGAACTTTCCATAGCAGATAAACAGTATTGAGTAGAGTTAAGATTTCAGAACAAATAGTATATTTGCTGATATTTGCAATGTGACTAATAGCCAAATATCAAAGGCAGTCCCAAAGAGAAAGGAAAAAGAGCACAAATCCTCTACAATCAACTAAAACGGTTGTATAAAAAAAAAAAAAAAAAAAAAAAAAAAAAAGAGTGTGGTTGCTGAGCAACCATCAACAATCCAGAGTTCTTTGCTGAGAATTGGAGTGGGGAGGGTATGAAATGCCTCTGTGGTTGTATATAGAAGCTCCCATCTATTTTAGTGGCAGCTGGTATTATACCTCCTTCCTACTCTCTTCGAACTCCTTTCCTCACTGAGTTCCAGTCCACCCTCCCAAATTTTGAAATAATGTGCCTCTTCCATGTTCAGGACCCAGATAATCTGATGGACAGGTTCAGGTTTGTTTGCAAAGTGAAATTCAGATTATTGTCCCCAATAAATATCTAATAATTTATTAGAGCACATCACTATTATCTTATTACTTTGATATATGAGGCCAGGATCTTCTATAGGCCTTATAATTCCCTATAATCTTGGACCATAGCAGAAAAGGGATGGTTTCTTTTGAGATAGAGATGAAAAAAAAAGTCACTGCAGTTAGGGAAAGGGAAAGGAAACAATGCTCCCAGAAAAGAAAACTGGTTTTAATTTATGTATAGTACCAACTGCATTATCTTTGTATTGGGAGCTATTTGAAACACATTTATTTATTGATTCAACATTTATTAAATAGCCATAAAGTATCAGGCCATTCATCACTGCGAGGTTAAAGTTTAATATTTCATAGTCATTGCCTTTAAAAAGCATACAGTCTGAAAGATCTGAATGCAATATTTTTAGTTACATCTAAATTTGGAAGTGGGGGAAATGGTAGATATAGTTTCCAATGTAAAGCTCAGGTTAGGATTGAAGAAGTAGCATGATTGGCCAGAGTGGGGGCTAATTGCTGTGTTGCGGTGCCTGTTGAGTGCCTCAGATACCAGAGAACTTAGAATTGTTTCCTGGAATTGCATATGGATGCACTCATCACATGTGCTTACAGAGTTAGCACTTAGTGACACATCATGGATATGTCACTGAACTAAGTGCTGCCAAGTAAGAACAATTATACCTTGATTTCATGAAGTTTACATCTAAATCAGTTGGTCACTGGAGCACCCAAAGGAGAGACATAGGGATTTATTTGATGTTTGGAAAATGAATCAAAAGTAAAGCTGACACAAGATCCTGTAACCACGTAGAAACTTCATTTCTTTAATATGATCTTTTCTCCTTTCTTTTCTTTTGATTCAAACTGGCCTCATACAGCTCCCTGACTCACTTGCCCCTTTCTCCCTTGCAGGACCTGTCCTATAATCATTAAGCCCTCAGGACAATGAGGTTCTGGGCGGCATCAAATAATCTCAGGGAACAAAGCCTCCAGTCTGTTGACCACAGAGACAGTTTTGGTCAAACTAGAGATAACATCTAGGTCTCAGTAGTTTTTCAGCTCCAGGCCCAGAAAAGCAGTGAAACCAGGTGAAGCAACTCCATGGCTGACATCAGGACCAGATGCACTGGTCAACTACCCACTACCCTAGACCTGACCAATCAGTAGAGACCATGATCCTGACCATGACCCTAACTCCCCTAGTCCCCATAAAATGACTTTTCCCCTATACAACCCATGGGGAGCCAGGTCTTTGAGCGTTAGCTCACCTGCCTCCATGCCTGGGTCACTTCCTGAAAATAAACCCTTATTTTCTTTGCAGCAAGCTCCCATTCATGTCTTATTGGGCTCTGATGTGCGCAGGCAAATGTACACTTAGTCCAGTAACACTTTTTTTAAGGTTATCAGAATGGATTCGGCCCAGTGGATTTATTCCAGAAGTCACCTACCTGGGTCAAGAAGGAGGGCAACATAAAACACAGAGAGTTAAGAGGCAACTAACTTAGGTAAGTAGGTGATCTTTCTTGTCAAGTTTCTTGGTAGTTCCTCCAGAGAAGCTGTACCATCTAGTTTGAAAACAGAGTGGGTAATGGTTAGTCAACACTTAAAAGGATGACAGTGACAAATTAAAGGAAAATGCAACAGTTGAAATTACATTGCAAAATTATGATAAGAAACAGATTACCCAGGGGAGATTGTGCCACCTTAACCCAGATACTGAAAAAGAAAAGGAAAAAAATAACCTGGTATCAGCAATCTTGTAAAGAAGCACAGTACAAAACTGAATTTTTTAAAATTTCAATTAAATCTGATGCTTCTTTTTGGTGGTAATCCCATCTCTTGTTTTGAGATAACCCAGGTATCTCCAGCTATCTCAAAGGATATTATAAAATTTTATATACAAAATTAATTTTCTAAGATAATTAGGTGTAGGAAATATATTTCACTGGGCTTCATAAAATTTGAATCTTATTTTAGTTTAGCAGCAACTAGTGTGAATTTGAGGAAATAAATTTTCTTCCTGACCAATAATTTCTTAATTTTAAGTTAGGTGTTTTGACTGATTTATTCAGTTTCATCTAATGGTATAATTTTGCCTTCTTGCACATCTTGGGCCCCATAGATATATATGTGTGTATGTGGGGTGGAGGTGGGTAGTATTGGTGATTTGCAACTCTCCAAAACTGGGGACTCATTATTACATACTAAAGAAGTTAACACTTCCTTTGGGAAGAATAGGGATAAAAAGAAATTTGACTTGTAGCTGGGAAGACACGCAGAATACTCAATAGAGCACAAGGAGAGGGAAGAATAACTCTTGGTAAAGTCTTGAGTCCGGCTGTGTAGACAGAGAGGATGGACCAAAGAAACCCATCATGGGAAACTCTGTTATTTATTTATTTTTTCCTTTCACACTAATATTTGGCTCAAGAAAGTACCAGAATGTTCCTTTCCTGGGATCTTATAATCCCTGAAGTCATGTTGCTGATTGCTCTACTTTATTCTTGGCAGAAGGTAACATACCCTGCTTTTACAGGGTTTGCAGCTGAACAAAGCCTTTTGTTTCCTCTGCTCAGTTCTTAATAGGGAAGAACAATTTTGTGTGTGTGTGTGTGTTTTGTTTTTATTTGAAGGAATCATTCTGAGCTGCAGTCAACAGCCACCCCAGGCATGTAGAGTCAAGCGTTTTGGCCAGTCAACACTTCAATGAATAGGGGAAGGTATCTTTCGGGTCAGGTATTAACCATGGAGAGGCATTCAGGTATTTTACCTGTTGAATTTTAAAAGACTTAACTTGTTGTGAAATACTTAAATATGGGGCATTGTGGAAAGAAGTGTGCAAACGTTTAGGTTGCTACCACTTAAGTGGTTGCTCACAACACAACCAAGGTGTGGCATTTGTACCACACAGGTCCTATCTTGCTGATTATTTATGGTAATTACACAGGAGGTGAACAAACAGTGCAAGCTGGAAAAATAAAGAGAGACTGTCAGAGTTGAGGGGAGGGGAGGAAAGGAGCAGGGAGAGAAAGGAGTCGTGAATAAAAAGGGTGTGGTGTATGTTCTGGTTCTGAAATCTTAAATGTCTGTCAACCATGCAGACGATATAAAGATCTTCGCAGTATTAAAACTGCTAAGAATCCCTTCTAAGCTTTGCTTCCTAACTTTTGCTTTTGAAATTCAGCCCCCTTCGATACACATTAGAATTGTAAAGGGGCTGTTTTTCAACTTAAAGCAAAAGAAATGAATTTACCATTTCTCTTATCCGACTCTTTATGTGCTAATCAGAATGTCATAAAAATCATTGTAGTAGCTGACATTTCTGACATTATTTATCCTTCTGCTATCCTGCTGAGTAGTTTTTGCCATAAGCATCTGACATTTTTAAAAACATACATTTCAAAAAAGTTTCTTGTCTTAAAGGTTTCTAAACTGTTCATTTACAATATTCTGATATTATAAAAAAATGAACCTGGGTATGTTTTATATTCTTTTTTCTTAATTATCTGTACTAGTATTATACTTTAGCTTCAGCATGTATCTGAAAAATTTGTTAGGCTGTCTGAGCTTCAGTTTTCCCAGCAGTAAAATGAGATGTGAACACTTTCTGAAGATTGCTCAGAAAATTAAATGAGAAAATGTAGACAAATCATCTAGCACAAACTCTGACAGTGTTAGTTTACTTAATTAATATGTTTATTATTAGCCTGACAAACACGTTTAAGTCTTCAAAATGTTTATGACATGGGTATCAAATAGTCCAAAGGATAACTTACTGATATGAATTCAGAGCTCTTGAGAGTTTAGTTATGTAAAATTCTGCATTTATTCCCATTGCCTATTTGTTGTGATTAAGAAAGTCTTCCCAGTATATATGGGCTATAAGACGAGTAGGATGAACTGGAGAAGCTAAAGCTTGCAGAAGGGGGCAAGAATAAACAAAGTGGGATGGAATTGGGTCAGGGAGACAAACTGATGATACACGAAGATTTTCAGTTTCCCTAATTCAGCTGCACGTTGGAATACCTAGGGAGATTTAATGTTGAAAAACATTATATCTGGCCCCACCTCAGAGGCCTGATTTAATTGGTCTGGGACGACATGGGTGGTAAGATTTTTTGAAAGCTTTCCAGGTGATTGCAATGTGCAGTCAAAGATCAGAGCCATTTCTCTAGAGGCAAGAAATTAGGAAGCTAGGAGGAAATAGAAAGAGTAATAAAGAAGGAGAATAGAAAGGCTAGGATGGAAGGAGTTGACAATTTATGAAAAGGGTTGCAGCCTGTGCAAAGCTATCCTATGCCGAGCTATGCTAAGGACTTTAGGCTTTACACTGAAGAAAATATAGTTGCAAGAAAGTTTTGCTCTCACAGGCTGCAGGGTTGGGAACTAATTTTAGGCACCAAGACTAGAGGTGGGTGAGTTGGATGAGTTAGAGATTGCAGTTGATCAGACTAGAGAAGATGGTAGCCTAAGCTAGGGCAGTGGCAGTGGACTGGATAAAAATGGAGTGATCTGAGAAACCTTAAAGGAAGACCTGACCGGAGTTGGTCACAGATTAGATAGCAAGGGTCAGGAAGGAGTTGGCTGAATATGCTGTTAATTGAGTCAACCCAGAACAAGTAGAGAAGTCTGGGAGAAGAGGATAAACTTAGTGTCAGAAATGCTGATTTGAAGTGCCCATTGGATGTTTAGATGGAGGTATTGGTAAGGAGTCAAACATGTAGGTCTGGAGCTAGAAAAACAAGGAAGAGTGAGTGTATTGGATACAGAAAGCAGTGATCTGTGACTCAGGTCTGATACAGACTTCCTTCCCCTCCCTTATTGCAGCTCCATGGGGTTGGCGTGCTCTGGACCAGCACTTAAGGGCCTATCACACAAATAACTTTAAATTTAGCACATAGTATCAATAAAACACTGAAGTAAAGGGGGAAAACTAGAGGAGAAATTACTACAGAGATGACTTTGTCCCAACTCTGTTTATGGAGATGGTAAGACACTGCGTAAGCACTAGAAAGACAAAATTAAGTAAGATATGGGCTCTGCATCCCACCTCAGGTGTTGGTTCTTAACAGCCATATTTTTATCTATGTGGCTCTGGCTCCTTGGTCAAAGGTAATTGGACCAAGTGTAGCCACTGAGTCCAGTTGGAACAATCTGATACCCTCCAGAGAATGTGAACTGAGAGACGTACTAATCACAGAGCTCTGGAAGGACAAAGGATTTCCACTTTGAAGTTTCTCTTGGTTCCTCCATTCTTGCTGACAGTTGACTTTTCCTTGAATTCTGCATGAGAGACTATACTGATAGTTCCAATATAATACCTAAAAATTCTCATTTAAAACGGAAAATATCCTAAATGCCCATCCATCAACATAATGCAGTCATTACAAAATGAGAAAGCTCTTTAACTCTTGAGTACTGCCTTGGACAGTTTTCCATTAAATACAAAGAAACAATGAGCCCTGACTGGTGCGGCTGGGTTGGCTGGGCGTCATCCTGTCAGGCAAAAGGTAACCGGTATGATTCCTGGTCAGGTCACATGCCTGGGTTGCGGGTTCTTCCCTGGTCAAGGTGCAAATGAGAGACAAGTGATTGATGTTTCTCTCTCACATAGATGTTTCTTTCTCTCTCTCTCCCTCCCTTCCCCTCGCTCGAAAAATAAAGAAATACAATCTGTTTTTATAAAAGAAACATTGAACTGAGCACTGTTGATGGTATAAGCCTATGTGAAGAAAAATTTGTCTCTATGTGTAAAATCTGCAATGATCCACAGCCAGGTTTTCATAATAGTTACTCCTTCTGGATTTGGAATTGTACAATAAGTATTTAGTATATTTTTGAAGAGTTTAAAAATTTCTCTTTCTCTTAACCTCCTTTACATTGATGTTTCTAACTTGTAACCAAGAGCCATCACACCGTAGATGAAGGCATGGAGACACAAAAGGTCATGCAGCTTAATATTCATCAGTTCTGCAGTGGGGCAGAGAGAGGAGCAGGGCACTGAGTTGGAAGGGCATTCGTTAGGGAGGGTAGTCAGTCTCCAGATCATGGTGGGTCTGCCGCCTATCCAGGCTCACCTCCCCATGAATAACAACCTCAGGTTCTAGGAATAATGGAGCACAAATCATTCTTCTTGCTGTACAAGTATCTGATGATAAAACCTCAAAGCATTCCAATTTACAATAGTGCAGAGGACTGTTTTGAATATTTGAAGCATTTTCAACTGAAATGTTTGAGCCTAGTCTGGATTTCGTGGTAGTACAAGACTGTGCTAACTTGTCCTTAGCAAATGCTGCCAACTGATCAGTATCAACTTCTAAATCTACAAACACTTCAATTAATCTTTTATTTTACATGACATCTAGAAGAAAATGATAGCAACTCAGCAAAGATATTTAAAATATCTAGTCACCTATAGAATAAAAATATGCCATTTAGTTTATGTAAGCCCCCAGGGAATAAGAAAGAGATCTTATTTTTGTATAAGTATGTCTACCATAATATACTGCCAACATTTTTTTTTCAAACTGTCAACATTTTCAAATCAAGGATTTCCTCTCATCACTAGAAGGTAAACACTCCAACTTGCACACTGAAATCTGTACAGTCACATCTCGAGTCCATGCAGTGAGGAATAATCCCTCAGTTGTATCAGTTTTAAATGGACTTGGTATTTTCAAAGTAGGCAATTTTAATTAATTGTGACTGATTTTTTTTTAGCCTGTTTTTAATTGCAAATATATAACACATTTGGGAGGGTTTATTTAAAAAATGCAGATGTAACCATTACACAGGTTAAGAAATAGAACATTTATTCTCTCTGCTTATGTATGCCTGCTAGAGTGGGTCCTCCTCCACCCCCCCCCCAGCAAAACCATTATTATAATTTTATAATATTCATGTCCTTGATTTTGTTACAGTTTCTTTTTACTGACCTATATATGTATTACTTTTCCTGAACTTTATATAAATGTGTGTATACTAATAGTTTTCTTTTATATCAAGTATTTTTATGAGGCATATCCATATTTGTGCATATCTGTAAATTGTTCATTTTCATTGCTGAGTAATATTCCAGGGTACAAATATACCATTTTTTTTGTTCTACTTTTGATACACAAAAAACATAAAAACTCTTTAAGACCTAAGGTAAAATATAACTTGGTGTGAACTTAATAATTGTACTCAAAACTTAATTTAAAACTATTTTTATAAAATAGGAACCTTTAGAGCAACATTGTCCAATAGAACTTTCCATGATGATGGAAATGGCTCAAAAATCACTTTCTATCTACCTTTTCCTCTCAGTTTCTCCCTGTAAAGTTTTTTCATTATATATTTCCACCTTTGGAAAACAGCTATTCTTTGTTACTTTCCACAAATTAGAGAGAAACGCCAGGATAGACTCTCTCGCAGAAAAACTCATTAAGAGTATTGTTAGGTCTGCTGTTATCCATGGAAATTCTTGACACAGCAAAGCATTTACACCTCAAGTGAGAGACATAACTGCTGAGGACACTCCCTTCACTCTTTGTCCCTATTAGGCTGACACTGCGGCTGTGCAGCAGGCGCACAGAATTTTTTTCCTTTTTAAAATTATTGTAAATAGCCTCCCTGCCTTCCCCTACTCAGCAGGTGGTCCTGGCCCTTAAAGAATACCAGGCAGCGAAGAAATGGTCCTGTCACTGAATTCTGCTCATCAGAAATGAACAATTTGAAGAATTAATTCAGCAAAAACAATTGCCATTTTCTATCATTACTGAGTTGAAGCACACGATAATGCTTGGCAAAAGTAAATCAACTAATGCTCACAACTTAAAAAAGAATTTGTGGGATGTACTATGGAGAGCATTAATCAAACACTGGAGCAAAGAAACTTTACAAATTTAGTGGCAATAGAATAAAATATGTTGCTACCTAAAAATGTTAAATTACATGTTAATATAATGGGCAGATATATCAACAGTTTACTCTCTTTTTGTTATACAAAGAGGAATTTTTTAAACACTTTATAAAACACTAAATAATAAATGATCACAGACAATTCCCAAATTAGTTAATGTGTCTAATAATCAGATACCTCCCTTCACATGGTCCCTTCCTTGCTTTAATTAATAATATCTTGGGGGATAACTGCTATTAGCCTGGCTTGATCCAACTGCTGGAACTGCACGTGATTGGGTAGTACCATTGGCAGCTCCAGCTCAAAACAGGTAGTCAGAGGGAGAGTTCTAAAAACAAAGAGTATGATATGTTTACTAAAGGAAGAGAGGTTAGAATGTTGAGTATACAAAGCAATTAATATGGTAAAAATTGAGAATCGTATAAAATTTAAGTCAATTAGTTTCCTTTTTAATAGCAGGTTATATAGAAAATGTGATTGGGAAAATGGAGTTGCTGGCTAAAATGTGATTTCCAAAACTGTGTGCCTTTACTACTATGAATTTACAATAATTTCCTGTAACTGTAAAATTACATGTCATCTTTCTAGAGGGATTTCCTAAGATTGATAACATAAATGGAAATTTAAATTCAAATTCCAAGTTCAGTTGGTGTAAAGGTACAAGGTATGAAAAAAGTAATAAAAAAAAACCCCCAAAAACTCAAACCCACAGCATATAGAAATAAACACTTTAAATTTATCTGGTATTCGGTGAGTCTTACAACCTGGGCCTTAATTCCACTGAAATATTTGGAAGTCTTTCTCACTGAGCTGGCCAATTCCACATGTAGAAGATGAATAGAACCATCTCAGCTCTAACTGAGCACAAAGATTTCCAAAACAGGAAACAATCTGCCTGGCACATTCTAACACCTGACACAGCAGTTTCCTTTTCTGAATGCATGTATTTGTATTAAACTGGGAAACATTTCTGAACCTGGTTTACTAGCTAGAAAATCATGCTCTTGGATTATGTTTTCACTATTTGCTAGAATTAAATGAGAACAAACATGTGCTAGAAAGAACTCTATTTTAACTTGATTCATCTTCTTTCACCCTCAACATTTATGAGTAATCAAAAAAAATGTTTATGGTATCTTTAATTTTATCGCAAAGGATAAACAATCACAAGAATTCTGTAGGTTTTTTATTAAATATACACCAATATTATGAACTGACATTGATTGTATATTAGGATAGATAATGCTAAACCTCCAAATCACTAAGCATGAACTATCATTTTTAGATTAAACCCTTTTTATTCCAACACTGAAGATAAGCACCAGTGTGAAGGATTTTGTAAAGCCAATGTGCTCACCAACATAAAGATTTAAGGTAATAAATAATGATGGTTAACCAGTTACAATCTGGGTTTTAGTTTTGTTTATCTGCCCTGTTTTTAGAATACATCCTTAACAACAACTGAGCTTATACTGGGAGGAAAATATTTTTAATTATTAAATAACCCAAATTCAAAATGCCAAGAAAATGGTATGTAAACCCACATAGATGTGGTGTCTTTGTAATCAGTCTATATTACAGGATTAAATTTTGCTTTAGTTCAAAATTATATCAGGGTATTTTACATACATACATACTCCTTAACTAATAATTACATATAGGGTCTATCCAGAAAGTATCCAGCCATGTACTATGAAAAATAGAGCCATTTATTGAAGAAGATACAAGATAAAAGAAATATTGTACATAGGGCAATGATGCCTCAAGTTCCCTTCAAATAGGCATCTTGGGAGTTCACACAGTTCTCCCAGTTGCCATCAGTTGCCCTGCCATATTTTCTTGAATCTCATTGATGGTCTGAATTCTCGCCTCTTTCAAAGGTGTTATTAGTTTTGGGAAAAGACAGAAGTCACAGGGCACAAAATCTGGGCTGTAGGTGTGGCAGAGTCATTCACCTGTGTGATTGATGTTTCACCAAAAAACTCTACATGGGATATGATGCATAAGAAGGCATGTTGTTGTGATGAAGCTGCCAATCACCAGCTGCCCATAGCTGCAGCCTTCTAAATCACCTGAATAGTTTATGCAGAGGAATGTTCAAGCTTAATGCAAAATCTGATGCAGATTCATAGCTCTACTCACTCAGTCATTTTGAATGTGATGGCCACGTAGTACATATGCTAACTCAATGGCATTTACCACCCCCACTGACAAGTACAGAGAAGTCTTCATTGCTCACTCATGGGAATTCCAGTCCACTCTCTTTGGTTGCCAGGTTACATTGATGTCCCACAAACTGTTCTTATTATATTAACAAAGGCTGTATATTTTCTGGACAGATCTCATATAATATGTTATATATATTACACTTGATAGTTTTCAGAATTTTTCTTTATTTAAATTTCTTCTTACTATGATAATAAGATTCAACTGTTATGACATTAAATTCATAATTTCAGAGATTGGTTTATAAAGGATAATTCATTCTGGGCTTTGGCACAAAACTCTTATTAAAGTACAAAATCATTGATCAAAAAAATGTTATATTTTCTTTTTCTTTTAACATGCCTGAGATAACAAAAAAATAAATCATTGTGTACTGAAGAATGTAGAGATATTTTCATTTATGTGCCAAAGAGCAATATATTGAAATTTGAGCCAGATTATGTATAATGCTAATGATCTGGAAAAATAGATGAAATTCAGTAATCTGATAAAACTAAATTAAATTAGATGAAAATTAGCTAGTTTTTTCTCAGGAGGAAACCCACACCATAAGTACTCAATGATTAAGCAATATAGACAAAGAGCTATTGCTGTAGGAAAGCTAGGAACAAGTGCAATTGTTAATTGGGCTGACTTGTCCTTCTTAAGCAGTGAGCTAGCCTTCCCTTCTCTACAGTTGAAGTCAATGGGGAATTGTCTGTGAGTGCGCGGATGCATCATATTCCACTGCAGGAAGGTGCTTCTGTCTCTAGGCAGGTTCTCACTAAGGTATTGTTGAAGTTCCACAGAAGATCAATGGAAGTGTTCTTTCAGTGTCACAAAGAGCTGGTAATCTAGCTTGTTGGCTTCCACATCCAGATTTTCTAGTGGTTTGTTCTGTGATAAAACATTTACCCTTAAGTTCAGTTGTCTAAAATAAAGGCAACTTTGCAGCAGGAATGGTAACAGGTTTAATTATTCTTCCTAAGGAGCTCTGAAATCTCTGGCTATTGGGCTCAGGAAAAAGTACATAATTAAGGGGCTGGTCTTCCAGAAGGAAAACAGTAGGCTGGAAAGTCTTACTATAATGAAGAACTGTGATAACTAAGGGTTATATTCGTTAGTTAAAAAAGGAGATAAATTAGCCTTGAAAATAACGCTGAGAAAATATGACCCCCTAATAATCAGCATTAGTTTGGGTCAGTGGAAATGTGAGGATCTGTAAGTACTCAAAGAATTGGAAGGCAGAAGTAACTTCTTGTTTGAAGGGTAATACCATGGTTAGTGCCATTTATTGAGAACCTACTATGTTTTAGGCTCTGGAGGCAGGTTATAAATATAACTTTTTATAATCATTGTACACCCTTGAAAGGTAGGCATTATTTTCTTAATATATGAGCAAACTGTGGCACTGCAGGATTCCTTAATTTGCCCAAGGTGACACATCTAATAAGTGACAGGATTAGCATTTAAACCCAAGTGTATTTTGACTCCAAATGGTATTGTTGTCACTCAGCATTGCAGGAGGATGAGGTAGTCTGGGTCTTGATGCTATTCCAAGAGGAGGACTTGCTTGATAATGGCTATGTACAAAGAACGCAATTCTCTGGAAGTTTTAGCCAATGAGATTTTGTCTCTTGGGTTAAGTGGCCAAATGCTGTTCATATGTGAAGAACTCTGGAGAATTCCAAGAGAAACAGAGTCATTTCAGAGGCTCTGCTCCCTAAATCAGTGAAGGGCATGTGATCTTCACAAATTCGATGCCATGACAATCACATGCAAAATATTGGACTCTACACAAACAATCTTAAGATGTAATATAGTAACTCATTTAACAGTTAAGACTGCACAAACTGTTTAAGAGGAATGAAATTATAATTTCAAATTATATTTGCATTATCAGTATAGTTATTGGAAGAGAATAAGTTTGGTAGTTTGCTGCACAACAAAACAGTTTTCCATGATGTTTAACACCTGTAGGTATTTGTTAGTGTATGTATGTTGTGTTATTTTGAATTTTTTTAAATTTAATTTTTAGTGAGCGGGAAGGGAGAAAGGGAGGAAGACAAACATGGATGTGTGAGAGAAACAGATTGGTAGAGAAACATAGATTGGTGGAGAAACATAGATTGGTTGCCTCTTGCATGCTCCCACCTGGGGACCTGGCCCACAATGCAGCTATATGCCCTAGCTGGGAACCGAACTGGAGACCCTTTGGTTTGCAGGCTTATACTCAATCCACTGAGTCACACCAGCCATGGGAATGTCCATATGTTTTATGCCCAGGTCTTAACTTTAAAATATGGGTCTAAAGCTACGTTCCCAAAATGAAGTAATTGACATTTCACTGAGTGGCACTAACGTCACTTAGTTTTAGTATTTTTAAAAACTTAAATGTAATAACTTTTACCAAATGACAATTTCTTTGAAAGAGATAAATTTTAAATGTTTTATTAACATATTTATTAAAAAAACTGGATACTGTAATGTCAAAAACATAAACAATTAGTTTTCTGTTATGAGAAAGTTGCCTGGAAAATACATCCTTAATTATACTACAGAAGGAGCAGAAGAGTGATCTTAAATACAATTACTTATTTTTACCTTAAATAATTAGGAATCGGTATCAGGTAGCAAAAAGAATAGAACACCTGGGTTTTAGTTCCAATTGTTCCACCTACTAGATCTTGGATAAGTTTCGAAAACAAGAAGGTTGGATTGGTGATCTCAAATGTTTTGAGCAGCTCAAAGACTCCATATGGCTAAATTTCCTAAGAGCAAGATGAGTAGCTTACAAAATATTTTCTCAAGCAATGGTAGAATCGTTGCCATTTGAGTCATTGAAATGTTCTCTGGACGAGTTGCTCGTGGAGTTCCTATGTGAGATCCCTCCGTTGTTCGGTGTGTACAGGGTGATGTAATGTTTTCATAAGCCCCACCTTAGTCTGGTGCAATCACTTTATCAGTTGAGTTCTAAACTGACAGCCAAGAGGAGTACTAAAAGTGGACCGCATATGAAATTCAAAGTCTTTTTATTATACTGCATGAGGAATTCAGAAAAATCAACATTCCAGTGTACTGAGAACTAAAACTATCACTATCTATGCCCACTTACGGCACATACTATGGCAAGGTCTGTGTTGTGTAAATCATGCGGTTGTGCAGATAAAGGTTACTTAGAAAAGAATTCACAATCAATGAGGGGGAACACCAGTGATCTTACAGCTCTTATCATCATACCATTTACATTGTGAATTTCTTTAAGGAGACCTTCTTGAATCTTTTTTTAAGTAATGTGGAAAGATGGGCATTTAGCCATGGTTGAAGAATTACCGAAGTTGTCTGTGTGGGTGGGGAAAATTGCTTTACTACAAAATCAACTGGAATATTCCCTCAACATAAAAAAATAAGGTGAAATAAAGTAAATAAACTTCATGTTTCTCTGGCATTAACCACTCTCTCTTCCTGTATTGCTTTTAAAACCAATAAACATATGCAAGGAAAAACATATTATACATATGCAAGTATTCATGCTTAGCTATTGCTCATTTCAATTTTATCACTTTTAAGTTGTAATCCAATTTCTCCCACATTTAAAAAGTTCAGCATTTAATTTTTAGTTTAGAAATATAGATCAGGCAATCAGCCTTTGGGATTCATAGGCCACATATGCTATTTCTTCCCTACGCATCTCCAAGAAATTAGGAAAAATATAGAACATTTATCCTTTACATTTCTCTCTGTAGGTGATAAACATAGTTCAGTTCGACAAACATTTACCAAATATTATGGTAGGCACTGAAGGTACAAAGCTTAACAAATAATGATTACTGCCCTCATGGAGCTTAGAGTTAAGTAGGAATGCAATTATAATAGCAGTAATAATGGTAGTTCATCATGTGACTCCTTTGGTGCCAAGCAGCACTAAATGTTCTAGATGAATTGTTTTATTTAATCAACTCTATAGCCTTCTGGAATACGATCATTATTATCCTCATTTTACAGCTGACGAATTTGAACTTTGGGAGAGGTTCATTACAAGATCACACTTGTAATGAATGACAAAGCTGGGTTCAAACTCTGGTTTATCAACTCTAGAATCAGTACCCCAAATCCATCTAGGAGCACATCTTACAAGGAAAGGGGAGGACCCTGCAGTAATCTGTGGCTCTAGAGATGGCCTGTTAATTGTATAGAAGAGGTAGCAAAAGAAGGTAGGTATAGTTTGTGAGTTCTAGGCCTTCATACAGAATCAGGACAAGCTTTGATCAAGAAATAATATTCTCTTTCTCTTCGTTGCATTCTCTAATTCAGGTGTTTACAGAGCTCTGGTTGAGGATGCTGAGAGTTCATGGGATGCAAGGAAGAAAATGCCCTTGTTCTTATAGAGCTTAAATCTAACAATTCATACAGAATTCAGAAACTTCAGATTTTAAGCAAGTGGTAAAAGCAAAAAAAATAAAACACAAAACAAACCAAAAACAAATATAATCCAACAAAATCCTGAAATATCTAGGCAAAATTTTCCTGGCATACCAATTCTTGTTGCTATCTTTATAATACATTTTTAATTGGAGTCTTTGAGGTATTTGGAGAAAAGATACAGAGAATATAACTGCAGAGCAAAATAAAGAGGTGGACTTAAAATTTTTTAAAAAAGGAAAGAAATCCTACTTTAAAAAAGGTAGATTGAGGTACATCTCAATACATTTTATCAGTTTTTACAGCATTAAGAAATACATAATTAAGAAAGACTCATTAGAATTTAGCCAGAGTGTTTTTAAAATTTCCAGAGATTAAAATTAAGAAGATATTCCTGTCTGCTAAAGATTTTTAAAGCATCTCAAGACTACTTAAAAGAATCTATTTTATGGGAAAAGCTTGACAATGAAAATTTTATTTTTTTGAGGGGAGATACTAAGAGGCTTGATAATTTATAGAAGAATATTGAGAATCAAGGACCAAAAACAAAGATAGTAAAGAAGAATTATGGAACCAATTTTTTTTTATTGCTTCCAGGAAAGTAGATACTGGTTTTATTTTTATGATTACTCCAAGTTAATGACTGATTATAAAGAATAAAGGAGAAAATTCAAGTTCATTCAAGTAGTATTTAATATTTGGCCTGAACACAATTTGCTTTTCATTATTTTTTGTTACATTCATAAGCAAGCCTAACAGATGAACTGTTGTTTATTGCACACAGACGACCTCTGGGATATATCGAAAGACTATGTATTCTTTCTAAATCAGTGAGTAATGAGGTATGCTTATCAGGCTGATTTTTCTTAAATCACCCTATCAGAATATAAACATTCAAATACACATTTTTCCCTTTCTCAAAATCACTGATATCATCAAGTTCAATTACGTGATTTATTGAGACCACTGCTGAAGATAATTTTAGAAAAAATCATTTGAGAACAGCTTTCCAATTATAAATTGCATTTTTAAGGAACATGTATAAAGGACATGGACAACATGGTGGGAATTGACTATGGGAGTCGGGGGTGGGGTGAGGGGAGGTCAACAGGGGAAAATTGGGACAACTGTAATTGAACAGCAATAAAATTAAAAAATAAAATAAAATAAAAGTATACTATTTGTCAAACTTTACCCTTTGAAGGTAGGTTTAATTTTTGTAGTTAAAGCTAAAATATTTGAACCAAGTCTTATAAACAAGGATTATTTGTAATCCAAAATGAGCTATATCTCTAAAGCAATAAGACTAATTCTGATATGAGGCTTTTGGAAAGTGAAGAAGTGATGATAGGAGAGACATGTTGCAACAATGATTTGCTTGGTTAACAATGTTAGATGATCGATCAACCAGATTACCAAGTGAGGGAAGAAGAGATTTGAGTAACTTGTTCATGGTAAACTCAGCAGAGTAAATAGTAGAACCCATAGCTGAGCTTTTATTTGAGGACATACTCACCTACTAGAGCATTCACTGCTTGTCTGGGCTGCACTAAACAAAATGGCAAATTGTACAGTAGACAAAAAGCAAAGAACAAGGGATTTGGTAGTTAAAGGGAAGGCTCTGTGTATTTTTAGATTAAATAAGTAATGTAAGTAAAGATTTCTGTTAAAAATCAAAATAGACAATTTACTCACTTCTACTGAATGCTGAAGAGAAATAAAGAATGGCACTGTTTTCCCGCTGCTTTACATCTTTCTTATTAAATTAAGATTCACAGGATAAGTAATTAAAAGAAGTGTATATAATCATCATTCAAATCTTCTGAGTCTTCCCTTTTGAAAACTGGCATTTCTATTCAAACTATTATTTACAGTGTTCTTTGACAAGGAAGATTTTACAGAAATATAATACATTCATTACTCATCAATTTGAGTTACATTTGAGATGATAGATAATACCTTTAATTGGTATAGCACTTTGAGGTTTTCAAATTACTTTCCTATTTCTATGGCATAGAAACAGGGAAGGTCTATCAGTCAGGATTCTCCAGAGAATCAAACTAATAGGAGATAGACCATCGATAGACAGATAGGATAGATAGGTAGATAGATAGATAGATAGATAGATAGATAGATAGATAGATAGATAGATTTTAAGAAATTGCACACTTATGCGAACTGGCACATTTGTAATTTGTAGAGCAGACCAAAAGGCTAGAAATTCAAGCAGGATTTTTCTGTCCTGAGGTAGAATTCTTTCTTTTCAAGGAAACCTTTGTTTTCAATATTAAGGCCTTCGACTGATTGGATGAGGCCTACACACACAACCAAGGCTAATATTCTTAAAGTCAACTGATTGTAATGTTAATTACATCTACAAAATACCTTCTTAGGTTTTTTTCTCACTTCTGAGAAAACCAAGCATCAGCAAAGTTAAGCAACCCAACTAAATCGTCTAGGAATTGACAGAGGCCAGATTATAGTTCTGATTCTGCCTCCTAGTTTAGGTTTTCACCAACTCCACTCTAACACCTCTTGCTTGAATATTTTCAGTGAGGATCATAGCTCTTAGTATTTAACAGGGAAATTTTTTCCTCAATCACAACTTTTATTTTAAATGTTTTATGATTATTTAGCTAGCATAAATGCTTTGTTCCTGATTGAAAAGGTCATCTTCTTGGCTTATATCATTTAATCTTTCATTTATTCACTTTACCTGAGGTATGTGATTTCAAAGACTGCGACAAAGCCTAGTTATATTTGTTGCACGGGGAACTACTTTGATGCAATGATAGCTTCCAAGTATCCTACCAGGGCGACTCCCTCAGGGGTCCGAAAAGACCGTTTCTCATGGAGCAGAAAGATTCATAGACAAAATTAGGATGTTCAAATTAAAGTTAACTAAATCATTTTAAAACTGTGAAACCAGGGAAAAGAGATGAATTAAGTTAGCACACTTAGAAAAGATTACAAGTAGGAATACCACATTACCATACTTTCTATTAATTCCTTCTATTTTTGGAATGCCTTAAAGATTTATTTATTTACTCATTCTTGAAGTTTTGTATGTATAATGAGTTCACATATATCTTACACGTTACTTCTTTATTCATTATATATTCTTAATATATCCTATATCACACTACCTAAATTCTTTATGCAATCCCTTAAGCTCATATCCTGTGAGCTTCAACTATATATTATAAAATAATAGTCTACTTACCATCTATGATTTAGACCTTTAATAACTTTCACCATTTTCCTGTATTTAATGGCATAATTCAATACTCTTAAACAATTTTCACGTTACAATATTAGAAAAAATAATCACAACTTTTGTAAACCTTTCAAAGATCAATCTTTTAAAAAGTCGTTATGAGAGTAGAGCTTTAATGTTCTCACTACAACAACACTATCAAAATGATAATTATGTGAAGTAATACCTGTGTTAACTAACTTTATGTATATGATGAGGTCCCTCAGTTTGAGAAGCTCAAGCAAAGGGAAAGAAAGAGTTATAATAACTAATTCTTACCAGAATAAAAATGTCACAGAATAATGGAAGAGAAAATGCTCTCTAGGAGAATAGCAAAAACCTTGCAAGAGAAGCCATTAAGGTTTTACTTGGTGAATACAAGTTTGCAAGATGGTTAGTTGAGAATAAAGACAAGCCAACCATACAGGAAAGATATGGAGAAATAAAAGAACATAGCATGGGATAAATTTGGAATGGCTGGGGTACAGACTTTCTTTGGATTGGAATATGAGTAGAATAGTAAGGTATCTTGTGTCCATGATATAAAAGGCCTGATCAGCCTTTGTTATGAGTTTTGGACTTTATTTTTAGACAGTGAGGAATTATAAAAGAAGTTTAAACATGAGTGTGACAAAATTGGATTTGTCTTCCCAGCCATCACTCAGTATGGGTCAGACAGTTCAGATTCTGCTCCTGTTTTCAGCCTTGAGTAACCATTGTTTCCCACCAGCCTCGACAGCTCTGCCCAACAAGCATTCTTTATGTACCAATATCTTTTTATAATCCCCAGTCAACACTCCTCTCTTCCAAACACACACAGAAAAGCACACTTTGTATTTGTGGATTGTATTATGCGCTAAAGTTTTCCCTTGTATTTTTCTCTATGTACATATCTCAAGTATCCCTTTACATACCCTGCATCTTATTTTTTTCCATAAAGTCTTTTTTGAATTAAAAAACATTGTAAAGCATCAGCTTAGAAGTCATCCAGTTCAACTTCCTCATTCCATTTTATACTGATTTTCATAACAGTTTTGAAAATTTTTATATTATTTAGTTCTTAATTGTATATTCTTATTCACAGTGTCCCTGTAGTTTCATTTATATTTTATTACCATAAAATTTTTTATAACTGTATGCCTTCAGTATATTTATTTACTTTTAAATGCAAAACTCTGAGAAGTAATCGCTAACTTTCTAGGCACTTCAAAATGTCATTATAAATCATCAAAATTCAAACTGTATATTTGTATGTAACTCTAGGAGTTTGGATTATGATCAAGAATATAGAAAAATGGCTGACTAATTATTCTTGTCACAGTTGTTGCAGATACAGCTTGGAACAGAGAACAAGAAAGAGTTTTAGAGTTCTGGTAACAGGTGAAATTGAACTCAAAATTGCAGGCATGTCTGTTCATTTCTGAAAAGACTATTTCATCTCCTGCCTGAACACAGTAAAAGTCTTCTGTTGTGAATGACATGAATTCAGGTGTCACTCAGAGTTAGGAAACGCCCCTTTTAACTGGTGCCTGGGAACCTTCAGGGCTTCTGGACTGAACAAAAGTGCTCTCTCTAAACACAAAGGCTCCTCTCCAAACACAAAGGCCCCTCTCCAAACACAAAGGCCCCTCTCCAAACACAAAGGCTCAAATGTCTGTTGTTACCTCTGGGCTCCGCGGGAAGCCACTGCTGTCCTACCAATAATTTTTTTTAAACAAAAAATTTCAAACTTGTTAGTAAAATGGCATAAGTTATACAGAATTTGTTATGCTTAAAAATTTATTTTGCAATGACTATATTTACTAATGAGATATGTCAAATCAATTTTGATTTTAAACTTTGAATTAAAAAAAGAATTATTTAGACAACTTGAGATGGAAGAGTATAAAATTTGACTACAAATCTATTCAATGGGCTTAAGGACATGGCATGCTTCTAGGCAATATATGTAAATAAGTTTTTCAAGAATTTTGTGTGGTAGTTTTTATAATTAAATCAAGAAAAAGAACAGCCAATAATGTCAGACCTTTCAAAATTTGAGGTATAGGAAAAAATGTTTAGAGAAAAAATTTTAGAAAAGACCTTACCAAACTTCATAAGAAAAAAGATTGATAAATTCAACTACAAAATCATCTTAAACTTCTGCAGAACAAAAAAAATCATAAGAAAATTAATAAGAAAATGTAAAAAAATATTTCCAACATAAACAACAGAAAAACTAACTCTCTTAACATGCAAAGGACACTTAAAATTCAATAAAAGGACAAATAATCCACTAAAAATGGACAAAGGTTATGAATAAACACTATACAGAAAGAATGGTGTTAAATAGTGTACAATGTTTCCTTTACATCTTATTGTAATAATAGCTATGGGACCTTGGTATAAAGATAAGTCACTAAAACATGTCCTGTAGTTCAACTGTAAAATTCAATTGATAATATAGTACCTACCCACAGGGTTATTATGAGGATTAAGTAAGTTAATACATGTAAAGCACTGAGAAGAGTTCTTGGCACATCACAAGAAATATACAAGAGCACCAAACCTTTGCTGGCACTGAGATACTATCAGAATGTTGTTATTACGATTAACAACCTGAAGGATAAACAATGCTATTGATTTGCTTTAGCTTGCACTTCCTTAATTATTAGTACAATGTAAAATTGAGCATTTTCCTGTTTGTTTTCTTTTCTCTTTTTTTCTTTTTCTTTGTTTTGTTTTGGTATTATCTCTTCTCAATGATAAATATAAATCCTTTGCTCATTTTATAAAATTTGTTTTGGTGTTTTCAAATTGAATGTTAGGAGCTTCACATATAGCCTGACTAACAATCCTTGTAGTAAATATAGAAGGACTTTTCTTCAGTTGTTACTTATCTTTTTATGTTCAATTTTTCTTTTTTTTGCAGTTTTCAATTTTTATGTATTCAAATATATCAAGCATTCCTTAACAGTTTTTGATTTATGTAATATATTTTACATTTTTTCTAATATTTACATAGTTTTTTTCTTATATGTAGGTATTTAACACCCAAGAAATTTTTTGTGTGTGTATGAAGTAATGAAGGGTTTTCCTGTTCTTTTTTTTCCCTAAATGGGTATGCATCTCCACATGAATAATTTAGAATTTGATTATTGTCCAGTTGAGCACTTGTACTCTCATTGCCCCAAATCTGCTTTATTGCCTAGATAATGTCTTTTTAAAAAAAGGGGGAGTGGGGGTGGGAATAGAGTGATAACCTAATCAAGTCTTTCCGGGCCTTAGTTTTCAGCCTGCTGCAGAACTTGACCTTGGGGAGTGAGGGGGAGTGTCTTGGGCCTCCTGCTGAGCACCATTGAGAAGTAGCTTGAGAGGGGAGGGTGGCAGTTCAGCTGGTAAGAAGATCTTGAAGATCACTCTCTTAGCTTGGCTGACAAAACAAAAATGCCATAGACTAGGAGGGTTAAACAACAGAAATTTATTTCTCGTATTTCTGGTAGTTGGTTAAGTCTAAGATCAAGGTACCAGCCAATTCGGGCGCATGGTGAACTCTCTTCCTTGTTCGCAGATGGTTACCTTTCTCATTGCGTGTGCTCACCCGACCTCTTCTTTGTGCACGTTGGGAGAAAGAGAAGCTCCCTGGTGTTTCTCCCTACGAGAGCAGTAATCCCATCATGCAGGGCCCACTACCATGATCTCACCTAAACTTCGTTATATTCCAAAGGCCCTATCTCTGCATATTATCACATTGGGTGTCAGGGTTTCAACATATGAATGTCAGGGAAATGCAAACATTCAGTCTTTAACAGCCACTATTACAGGGCAGTAGGTCACCCGTTGGTCTTGCTTTCCACCCTAGACGGCCTTCAGGGTTGGATTTCAAAGGAGGGAGTGAAAGTCCTCTTGACACTTCATGGGGACCTTGACCTCAGGCAGATTGGGGATGCCGTCGTCACCTGCCACTCTGAGATTAGCCCACAAGAAAGCAGAGGCTGTGAAACTTCAGGGTGCTCACAGCAATTGGCCCAGTGCAGGCAGTAACATCCCATTGGGTTTGGGCAGACCACCTGGCTCTGTTTTCCAGCAGAATGGTGTACAGTGCTCACTACGGCCGGGATAGAAAGGAGCATTGTAGCCATTGTCATTGAGTTACCAACTGGATTCCTCTCTCAAAGTCTATTTCTCTAGCATGTGCTGCATATACCACACTTGGGTGATAGCAATAGGGGCTTCATGCATACGGTCTGGGCACTGCCACCCTGGCCTTGGCCTTTACCTTGGGCTTGGGATCCCACTTGGAAGATGGTGGTGGAGGGGCAGCCTGTAAAGACATGGCATTTTTTTAAAGCACTTCACCCGTCAGTAAATACAAAACAAAACAATTTAGTACTTAGATTAATTAAGAAATTAAAAGAATTAGAAGATATTATTAGTGTATGATGTTGCCAAATAAAACATCAGATATACATAAATGAGGGTTCTAAGAAAGTGTGAGAAGGAACAAAAAATAATAATGTATTATAGTTCCATGTTAGTACTCTTTCCTGTGCAAATGCATAAAATTTTATTTACATTCACCATTTGATTCTAAGCCTGAACCCTTTATCCAGCATATGATAGATATTTGGTGTGATGAAACATCCCGTCTCTCCTTCGCATGTTATCCTGAGTTTTCCCCCAAATTTAAAAACAGCAGTATCACAATAAAACCCATGATCCCATTTATATACCCTGTATGTGCAGTAAGAGGACCTGTGGCTTAATTGATTAATCCATGTTCCATAACGAGCAGCTAGTGTTTCTTTAACTAAAGTTCATGTTAGTTAACATTTGGACTTGAGGAAATTACTATCCATTCATCCTTTCATTCAGTCAATATTTACTGAGCATCTACTTTGTGCCATTGTACCATGGTAGACACTGAGCACAAAGTAGTGAGCAGGACATATGATTCATGCCTTCTTGGAGGTTACAATCAGATGATTGAAGTTTTCTGCCAAATAGGAAAGAAAAAACAATATATTATGACACGGATTTGATAAAGAACAAAGATTATGTATGTGATCTAAGTTGAAATAAGTTTGAACAGGAGGTTGAACAGGAGGCTTAAAATATTATGAGGGTAAAAAAATATTAAAAAGGACATGGAAATCTTCAGGTATGGAGAAGGCAAATAGGGTGTCTCAGAAACATGGATATCAAACTATTATTATTAGAATTTAATTTCACAGCCAAACTATTCTATGGAATCCTTAACAGGTTAAAAAAATATAACAAACTATTTTTGGAAGCTTTTCTCTTAGAAAATGCACATGACACTATTAACATT
This sequence comes from Pteronotus mesoamericanus, assembly GCF_021234165.1. NCBI lineage: Eukaryota > Metazoa > Chordata > Mammalia > Chiroptera > Mormoopidae > Pteronotus > Pteronotus mesoamericanus. The sequence continues at coordinate 12,785,922 of NW_026555310.1, forward strand.
TTAATTTTATATATTCACTGAATAGCTTTTTTTTAAAACAAATCTCAGATGTTTCCAAAATCTTTTTTTAATTGTATTTTTTCCATTATATTTAGTCCCCTTATACCCCCCTCCACTCGGTAACCCCTACACCCTTAGCTGTCATCTGCTCTCTATGTGTTTGTCTCTCTTTTGTTTGTTAGTTCACTTTGTTCATTAGATTCAACATATGAATGAAATGATATGGTATTTGTCGTTCTCTGACTGGCTTATTTTACTTAACATACTATTCTCCAGGTCCATCCATACTGTGGCAAAGGGTAAAGTTTTTTTTGTTGTTGATGTTTTTTTAACAGCCGAGTAATATTCCATTGTGTAAATGTCCCATAGCTGTTTATCCATTCATCTACTGATGGACACTTGGGCTGTTTCCATATTTTGGCCACTGTAAATACTGCTGCAATAAACATAGCGGTGCTTATGTTCTTTGGAATTAGTGTTATGGGTGTCTTCAGATATATTCCCAGAAGTGGGATCACTGGGTCAAAATGTAGAAATTTTAATTATATAGAAAGACATTACGGGTAACTTGACAGCTGTTCTGGTGCTCAGACACTGATGTGTAAGGTAAATTGAAGAGAGGATATAGGCTGGAGTCAGAGGTGCTATTTGAGGAGAAAATGTAATAGTTTTGACAATTTCTTAAAGTTTGAATTAACAGTTTTGATTTATGTTTTACAAGTATATAATTTCTATCTTAATATTTTAATATTAAATAACCAAAATACATAAGCACTTCAAAAATTTTACAAGTTTTATGTTGTTTTATTAATTCAAATTAATTTTTAATAGAATACTTCTAATAGGTAATTTTTTATAGTTTACAATGCATGAGATATTAGTAACAGTGACTTTCGGTGCCAGTCAGTAATATTCTGAGGAAAAGCCAGCATTGCCTTTCTTCCTTTCCTTCCTCCCTCCATCTTTTAAATCTTTTTTCTAGAGAATAAAATTTAAATCTTTTCTTTTTTAAATTTAAATTTAAATTTATTCACAGGAATAAAATAAATATCCACGAGTCCATTCTGATGTAAACAAATAATGGAAGAAATAAGTAAATCGGGGAGAAAGGACAACTGTTACTTATGAAGAATTCCAATGAATAAATATAGAAGAAATGATGGAAATAGAAAATCAATATGAGGCAAAAACCCCAGTAATAATTATTGTAGGCAAAAAGCCATTGACAGACACTAAAATTAGTGGATAAAAGTATAAGAAGGAACAAGATTATACTGTCAACACATCTTCCAATAAGATAATTTATTAATTACAAAGACAAAATAATACTTTTGGAGAGATCTAGCAGATGTCACCTCAATCACACACCATCAAAGTTAACATCATTGGTGCTACGAATTGAATTTTGTCCCACCCAAATTCATATGTTGAATCCTAACAACAAAGTGACTGTATTTGGAGATAAGGTCTTAAAGTAATTAAGATTAAATGAGGTTATAAGGGCCTTGATCTGATAGAATTAGTGTCCTTATAAAAAGAAACACAGAATTTACTCTCTACCATGTGAGGACACAGAAGGTAGTCAGTCATCTCCAAGGTAGGAAGAGAGCTTGCACCAGAAACCAACCGTGCCAGACCTTCTACCTCCAGACTCATAAAAACATAAATGTCTGCTGGTTAAGATCCCTAGTCTCTGGAATTTTGTTTAACCCAAGCTGACTAACAGATCTGATAATAAGAGACGCTGGCATCCTGTGCCCCCTGACATGATGTGCTGAGATGGGCACATCACTTTGCTGGGATTCTTGCCGTAAATTCATAACCTCAGTCAACTCCTGAGAAAACATCAGACATACCTCGTTGAGGGACATTCTATAAAATAAATGGCCAATAGACTTCAAAGTTATCAAGGTCTTGATAGACAAAGGTGTTCTTGGTCTAATATAAGTGTGAGAGCATAAAGAAAAGAGTCTAAGAACATTTTCAAGGTTGGGTAGTTTGGCCAAAGAAACAAGATGTAGCATGGAGATAAGCTGATGAAAGTAGCTTTGAATATGGTGTCATTTAGGCACTAAAACACTTGTTGAACTGATCTAATGACCCTTTTTGTCTCTTCATTAAGAACTCCTCAAGGAGTAAATGGTCCACTTGCCTTGCTACCATCAAGTGTTCACTGGACATGTAGCTTTCTCCCCACCCCGTCCTATTAAAACTAATCTCTATGGTTAAAATTACCTATGTTGATCTGATAGATCCATTGATTATTCCTCTGTGTTCATTCCCTTTGGTTCTTTCAGTGCCTTGATGGTCATGATCTAACCACCTCTTGACAGTCTCTACTTATATTTTTTCACATTGTTTCAACCCAAGTTCTTGTTCTACTGTTCAATTTTCTTCTACAAAATGAGCTCTCCTTCCTTTCACCCGACTTGCCTGTTTCAACTAGTAACATTAGTCTCTCAGTTACTTGGATTTAAGAATATTTTTAAAAACCACTTTATAAATTTATAATCTCTTATAGGAAAAACTCTCTGCAACTCTTTAGTTCACATCTCCTCCTGGTTCTTCTCCCCAGTTGTTGCTTGCATCTTTTTAATGGTACCTTGTCCAGTGGTTTTCTTGCCTCTGCCTGAACATCTTCAATGAAAGAAATATTAATGCCTTAATGCACTATTATTCTTCTCCCACATTGCCAAATCTTGTTAATTCATTCTTAAGACTGTCTTTCTTTTGTATGTTCCACTTCTCCAGTTTCACCAGTCTATTGAGATGCCTACTTTAGGCCCTTACCATGTTATAACTAAATTAGTATAATATGTCTGCCTAACTGAGTCTCTCCAAATTATTTCAGACTTGATTGGATCAGACTCATAATCCTTGAAAAAATAATTTTACTTTACATACTTTAAATATACTGCCATTGGCTTATTACTCTTTCTTTCACAAAGTTTAAATGATTTCCTTTATTCTACTAGATCAATCTAAACTCCTCTGCTTTCAAGACTCTATGGATGGCCTTAGCTAATATAGCTCACTGAGTTGGGCGTCTTCCCACAAATTGAAATGTCACCAGTGTGATTCCTGGTCAGAGCACATGCATGGGTTGTGGGCCAGGCCCTTGGTTGGGGGCGTGCAAGAGGCAACTGATCAATATTTCTCTCTCTCTCTCCTTCTCCTTCCCTTCACCTGTCTTTAAAAAAAAATAAATAACATCTTTAAAAATTTTTTTTAAAGACTCTATGTACCATATTTCTTATTAGTATCAAAATACACCTTCTCTTTTGTGGTATATGCATAAGAAAGTGTGTTAAGGTGTTGCTATTATTCTCTTGCTTGTAATTCACTACACATGGACATCTTATTGTGTCCATATCTCTGCTTTTACCTTTGCTGTCAAAATTAGAGTGGAAAAAAAGTAATTTAAATAGTCGTTTTGAGCCATGGCTAGTGTGGCTCAGTAGATTGAGTGCTGGCCTGTGAACGAAAGGTTGCTGGTTTGATTCCTTGTCAGGGCATATGCCTCAGTTGTGGGCTAAGAGGCGATAGACAAGGAGCAACTAACTGGTCAATGTTTCCCTTTCTTTCTCTCTCCCTTCCTCTCTCTCTGAAAAATAAAGAAGTAAAATCTTTTTTAAAAAGTCATTTTGAGAGCTACTTGTACTAAAAAAGGAATTTAATGATAATTTTTCTATCAGAAATGGTTTTTCCCTTTGCACGTCTGCAAAAATTGGAGGAAAGACTTGGGATCATCAAATAAAAACAAATATCACTAGTTTCTCCTTTTCAAGAAGCTTTTCTTAATGGAACGTACTGTGAAATAAGTGTTTTCAGATCAGATCAAGTTAATGAGTGATAAATTGTATACTGATTTAGGTAAAGTATCATAGAAGCATAAGCTGTGTGTTTTGCTTAAAAAGCACTGATATCACAACATGGGTGTCTATAAGGAAAATTAGGGATCCAGATGTTAGAGCTTTGTAACTTCTTTTTTACTGTAGCTTTTTTTTTGTGTGGGGGGAGGTAAATCTAAGCACATGTACCTTGCAGAAGTTGGTGAAATATTTATCATATTATTATAAATTATAGTTAACTTCATATTTTTATTATTTATTGAATTTATTGGGATGACACTGGTTAACAAAATTAACTTCATATTTTAAGTGCTATAGATTTTATGAAATAAAAATGAAAAATCCAGAGCTTCATTAATTTTTTGTTTTCAGAGTATCAATAGCCATCAGAATTTGACAAATAAGCATATGGAGGAACAAGAAAAGAAAAAGGTTAGAAACTGAAAATGAAGGCAAGAACTTCAATCAACAGATATGATTAAAGAATGGTGGTACTGATGAATAGTAAATAAAAGAGGAGGGGATAGTAAATGGTGAATTGTTCTCAATTAAAATAATGAATAAAATAATTTTTTGGCAATTCAGTTCTCTAACATTCCAGCTTCAAAAACAAAAAAACAAACAAAAAGACACCACACACACACACACACTGAAGTTCTAATGAATGACTATCCCAAACTGCTTATCAAGTTCAGTCCTGCACAGTTAGGAAAAAAACACACTCCTCTTACAAACTTGGCTGAAGCCTTTGGCACAAGACCGGCTTGACTTAATAGCTGTAATTTGCATTTGAATGCAATTAACTGGGCCAGTACTTTGGGGTAATCAAGCTGTGAGCAATACACATATGCTACAAACTCAACTGGAGAGAAAGTCTTTATTCTTTGAATTTCCCTTAGGTTTGGAACTCAGGTCTAAAACCTTATATGCAATTTTTTATCTCCTACTCATAAGTATGAACAATGAAATTTAACTTTTATTTGTTTATTCTTAATAAAGAGGAGTATAGCTACTTGTCATTTTTCTCTTAGAAGAATTTCATTGTTTTTATAAAGGTGATTTATATTATTTAAAAATTTTCAAGCAATATAAAAAGATACAAAGAAGAAAAAATTCCTCAAATTCTAAATTTCCACCCAGAAATAATCCTCATCTATATTCAAATAATCATGAATGAGAATATGTGAAGAAATTGTATATATAGTTAAGTTTTTTTCTAGTAATTTTCTCAGTCATTAAAAAATCTACAAGAATTAACAAATTGCTTTTAGCAGAAGGTAAACTGCTACTATAAGTATTTAAGATTGTTTACCTTCTGTTATTTTTCAGTATATATTCTTCGAACACAAACACTTGCAGTGTAGGCTGAGATTTTCAAAAATCCAAAGAATAATATGTTTTGTGAAATTAACAGTGAAGGACAGAGTCCAGAATAGGGGGTCAAAATACATAGATTTTAATTTAGCAGTGCCACTAATTGACTGTGGATGTAAATATGTATGTATGTGTGTGCTGAGGGGATAGTAGGTGGTGGTGGTCAATTCTCCTCTTAAGAACTCTGTTTCCTTATCTCCAAAATGAAAAGGATGTACTAGAATTACAAAACACCTTCCATCTCCAGAATTTTAGGAGCCTTACTTACATTTATTGGTTTACAGAATCTCAGGTGCTCTGGTTTACTTCCGGATAGTTAGAAAGCCACCCTTTACAGAACTTTGATCTAGAAACAGTCTCTCTGGGAGCTACAACTAGTGGGAAGCAGATTATCTACAATGAAAATTTGCTTTGTGTTGAAATCTAAGCATAGCATGCCCTTCTGCTGGGAGTCTCTGATTTTTGTCAACAAATAAGTATTGAATGCACTCCTGAATTTTCCACAAGTTCTTCTTTTTAGGAATTTATAATCTCTTTGAGGAATTAAATTGATAATTGCAACAATAACAAAGACAAACTAAGTGCAATAGAGATTTGGCAGAAAAATAATTACACAACTGAAATCAGGAAAAGTTTCAAGAAAGAGGTAATTTTTAAGTTGGGTGTAAAACACAGAAATGATTTTAACAAATAGAGGTTGTTGGAAAGGCTTCTGTTTCTTCATATGTAAAAGGGACAATAGTAATTGTTTCCACCTTCTACAGACATTAAGAGAAAGAGTGGAGTGAAATAATGCATGTTAGCTAGAATATTGCACTGGCATGGGTGGAAGAAACCTAAACATGCTTTCCATTATTATTAATGAGGGAAATGTATAAAACAAAAAGAATTACTGAAGGAAAATTGATATTTCTAGACTGAGGTATTAAAGGTTAGTTTCCTAATGATTTTTTTTTTCAAAAAGATTTCTGAGAAGGTGTTTGTCCAGGCATGCTCTTCCAGAGTCAGTTGTTCACACATGGAGTTATAATCAGAACTTTTTCTTTTAATCTTTCTGCTAGCAGCAAAAAGAAAGAGTTCAATAACTTTTTAATGACTGATTAGAATGTGGAGAGCAGAAAGACACAGGGTAGATGGCCTAGAGGGAAAAACTGGTGACGTAGCTTTTTTTTTTGGCTGCCTGCCAGGGTGTGCTCAAATATATCTTTTATTCCAAATGTACCTTAGACAGGTGCAGCTATGGCATGAATAACTGTTTTTTATTTACAAAGATGTTTATAATAAAATCAGCTCATTTTATTGTGCACTTATTGTGAGTTAGTGCTGTGATTAACATCTGATAAGCAAAGCTCTTTCAACCTCCCAAACAAGTCTGTAACGTAGAAAATACATTACTTACATGTAAGAACTGAGATTTAGTTCTCATATCTTGCCCAAAGTAACATAGTCATTCAGGTAATATTTAATGATCCATAGTATGTGTCAGATACTGTTGTGGAATCTACAGATGCATTAGTGAAAAAAACAAAAAGGATCCCTGCAGTCTTGGAATGCACATTGAGGTGAAGGAAGGCAAACAATAAACAAAATACGAGAGAATATCAGCTAGTGATAGGGCTATGGAGAAATAAAATAGTGATGGGATAGCAAGTAACTGGCATTATAGTGCATTGGTTAGTACAGTCACACAAGGCTCTGTGCATAGAGGGCCTTACTCTTGATTTAATACTCCTACCACTGTCTTGAAATTCTCAATATTTTTACTTTTAGATTTGTGTTTTGTAAGGCAGGTCTGATAAGACACTGGAGCATGTGAGTAAGCAGACGACATATTTGCGACAGGCACGTCCTCTGTTCTTTGTCACACTATTCTCACGTAGCTTTCTTGATGTCCCGTGAGCATAGAATTCAGGTTGACCCACAACGTGTAAGAGTTAAGTGAGCTTCAAAAACAGTACAAGTACTGGGTAAAAGGGTTATGTCTACAACTGACTAAGCAGGGATGCCAACAACTTGGGAAGCCATATTTCCCTCAACCGAGGGCTTGCCTCAAATGCAAAAAGAAGGCAATGGAATTTTAAGAAACACAGGGACCAAAGAGGCCTATCTTATTCTTTCTTACTCATTACTTCTCTGTGGCTGCCAACTACTGACTCTGAAAATGATGATGTAAAAAGAAAAACAAAGACAGGGAAAGGTAGTTCCTCTTCCTTTCAGTTCTTCCTGACGCATCTGTAAGACAAAGGTAGAAAGTGTTAGTAGAATACAGGTGTATCAAGAAGTGAAACAAAAACAATTGAGTTAGTTTTGCACAATGTTACTGTGGTTCAGTTAAAAATGAAATTCCCATGTGTGTATGAATTGCATAATAGGAATTATATAATTTTGATAATTCCACATATGAATTAAATGCTCTTCTATACATCTTAAAACTGACATTGCACAATATAAAGATGAATGGTAAAGTCATGCTAATAATTAAAAATTTTAATTTTCTTTATGGAAAATGACATTAAGTGGCAAATTAAGAAAACACCCGTGCCAAATTGAGATCTCAGAAGAAAAAAAAAAAGCTTTATAGATCAGTATCTTTAACTGCATTTTTATACTGCTTTTCTAACAAGACACTTCATTTTCAGTTTTTCACTGGGCCATGCAAATCATGTGGGGTTGTTCATTTAGATTAGGAGAGGTCTCTCCAAGAAGATAACATTTAAGCTGATTCCCAACAAATCAAAAGGCGCTAACCAGGTAGAGGGAATAGCTAGTTGAAAGCTCGCAAGACAAAAAATAACTTTATATGTTCAAGGAATAGAAAGAAGGAGAGTTTCACCAAAAAGAATGATTAAGACTTAGAGTGGCAGCAGATAAGATTAGAGCTTGGACAGCCCAGAATTTATTCTATTTCTGTTAGGTAGCCTTTAGAAGGTTTCAGACAGGAGAATGACATAAATGACTTATGTTTTAAAAGGTCACCTTTACTGCAGTGTAGAGGCAAGTGTAGACTCAGGGAGACTATCCTGAATGGTCTATACCAGAAGAATTCCTCATCCTTCCAGATGGAATTCATCATACTCTTGTCATAAATTCTGATACTGCAATCATAGATTTTCATATTTGTCTCCCTGAACTAGACTGCAGGCATCTTGTAGACACCAACAATCTTAATCCTCCTATTTAGTGTCCAGCACTGTCTGTATATAGCACTCATTTACTAAATACTTATTGTGTGAATAATTGGAATAGGATTTAAACCACTCTTGTGGTAAAGAGCTCTTCCCTAGGAGTTTCCTTCAACTTAAGATAATTATTCGGTGAGCCCTGGCTGGTGTGTCTCAGTTGAGCATTCTCCTGCAAAGCGAAAGGTTACTAGTTTGATTCCTAGTCAGGGCATGTGCCTGGGTTGTGGTTCAGGGCATAAGAAAGGCAACTGATCCATGTTTCTCTCTCACATCGATGTTTCTCTCCCTCTCTTCCCCTCTCTCTAAAATCCTCTCTCCCTCTATCTCTAAAAACCAATGGAAAAAAAAAAGTCCTTGGGTGCGTATACAAAAGAGAATTATTAGGTGATTCATAAGGAAGGGGACTATAGCAGCTCTAAAGGAATCTTAAATAAATACAAAATAGATCATTAATTTACAAATTTTGAAATTTGGAAGAAAATTACTGACTCAGTCATCAATGAGTTTGAATTTTTACACTACCTGTTCCTGAACCCATGTGCAACATGTACTCAAAGACATAGTTATATTGGTGCTAATGTTTTGATCAGAAGTTTCAGCCTGATGCTTTTGACTGAAGTTAGCCCAAGACAGATTTTAATTGTTTTGCATGATATGTAAGTGTAGTGCTGAATTAGTTGCTGATGTTTAAAAAACTAAGGAGTTTTCACATAAAGGTCAGGTTTTGCTCTATCTCTGGAGAACATACAAGCAAATAAAAAAACTTTGCAGCAGTGGGTCTGCATTCCAGCAGTCCAAAGCTGGGGATGGCCACTGCCTCTGTAAGGGGCCTGCGTTCTCTCTTCTACAACAGTCCTCCACCTGCCTGCTCCACGCACTAAGGTTACCTGCCTGGCTCCTGGTGGCATTTTTGTTTACTCCTACTGAGACATTTATGTACTAATGCTGCTGGAAATGAAACTTTAAAAAAAAAAAAAAAAGGCCTAAGTTACATACATCTCTTTAGTTTTCTTGCTAAATTTGCTTGGCTTTACTTGCCTTTGTTGTAGCTTTTATCATTCCCAGAAGCGAGGTGTCCAGTTCAGAGCCATCCAGATGTGGGGCTGTGAGGGCAGAAGGAACCAGCGCTCAGGTTTGTTGATAAATACTGAGAGGAGGGGGTGCTCTCCAGAAAGACAGCCAGAGAAGAGCTTTGCTGCCAATTCATTCTACGGAAGAATCTTCACCGTCACTGGTCTCTTTACTTCCCAGTGATGAATATGTTAAGACTCCGAGGTATCAAGGTTAAGAGACAGAGTAAGATTAAGCCTATCTATAATTATATATCACATGGGTATTTACTGAGATCATTATACACTTCTTGTTGGTTCCAAAATGTGCTGCCTCTTCTGGTGTTGCTGCTGTACCTCTTCTGGGTATTAGGCGTGGGATTTTCGATTGTAGGTATTTGGGGCAGCGCCTTTATATGGAAGGTGCCATTTAATCTATAACACTGCTTTGTGCATGCCCACATGTTTATTTAGAGAAACTGTATGGCCAGTCAACAAAAGATACTCTGTGGTAAAGCTAATAAAGGCTGTTTCCACAGCGCTATCTCAAGGCATGTGGAAACACAATAGTCACAAGAAGAAACCACAATGGGTCAATGTTGATAGAATCCCAAGATTGAGAAGTGCTTTTTGAAGGTCAGAAGGGAAAGAAAGTCAGTTTGGATTTACTACACAGCAGGTCTTGGTGGATATTCAGTTCTGGGAACACGTAGCAGTACGAGGGTACAGTTCATTTACCAGTGTACAAGTGATTTAACAGAAACGCATTCAGGAGTCTCAAGAGTAAATCATTTCCATATCCCACGCGGGCTGGTAAATGGGCGATGGGCTGCAGAACAGAGACAGCGGCCAAAGCGGGGAACCAGTTTAGCAAGAGTGGCTGATTCTCCGGAGGGCGAGCGTTCAGCGGGGGACTGGGGAAGGGGGTCAAAGTCCAGGCCAGAGAGAGGGCAATGAAGGTAAGAGTGGAAACAAGGCCGAATCCGAGTGGCAGCTGGCCGGTTCCTGGCGCTGCGCTGGTCAACAAGCTTTGATTTAGAAGAGACACAGGCAACAGATCAAGCGTCCGCTGCTGCGTTCTCCCTGGAGAGCCTGGAAGGGCGCGCATGCTGGTGGCCCCTGGGCGTGGGCAGCCTGTGGCCGGCAGCCCTCCCCCGCGCGCCTCTCTGCCCAGCAGCGCCAGGCAGTGCCCCGCCGAGGGCAGGGCGGGCCGCCGGCCGGGGGGAGGGCGAGGTGGGCCGGGCTGAGCGGCTGCCGCTGACGCAGTGCAGGGCCAGTAGCCCCGAGAGCCCAGGAGGACGTGGAGTTTCAGCCCGGCCGCGGGCCGGCGGCGTCCCCACAGGAGGGGGCAGGGCGCACTGACACTGCCGGCTGGAGGCCGCCGGGGGCCTGCTGGCTCCTCCGCCGCCGCCCTCGCCATTCAAGCGCGCCGTGTCCCCGCCCCAGATCCTGGGGGGTGAGAGGGGAAAAAGGGGCGGTGCCGCCAGCCGGGAATCACCTCCTCCTCAGCTCCTGCCTCAGCGCCGCCGCCTCAACCCTGCCGCCACCTTTCCATTCAGTCGCCTAACATGGCTGGAGCGCGGTGGAGGTGAGCCGGCTGCCCCCTGCCGCTCCAGCCTGCTGCGCCCAAGCGTCGCGGCTCCGGCTGCGCCTCAGCTCTGCGGTGCAGAGGCCCAAGAGCTCGGCTGTCCCCCGCCACCAGCATGTGGGGCGCCCCGGATGAGAGTTCGGTGCGGGTGGCTGTCAGGTGAGGACGGACGCGGCGGCGGCGGCGGCGGGCGGGCTGCGGGCTGCGGGCGCGGCCGGGACCTGCTCTGGCCCGGGGCACCGGCCGCCGCGGTGCAGATACCTGAGGGGTGGCCCGGAGGGTGGGTGGTGGGTGTGGAAACTGAGGCAGCGGGTCCCAGCCGGCCTGGCGCGCGCGGCCGAGCTCTCGCGGGGAGACCCCAGCCGTCCGCACGCCATCAGCGTTTGCAGGTGGCCAGCGGCTTCGCGGCGCCAGGTCCCCCAGGCGCCCTGCCTCCTCCGAGTCCCGCACCCGACCACAGCCATCTCAGCTTTGGCTGCCTTGGGCGATTGCCTGTCCGGCTTTGCCTGGAGGAGCACCCTCTCTGCTGGACTGGGGTGCTCTTTTTATTTAGAGAATGTCATACGTGTACAAGCAACCCCGGCCTTCTGAGGCAGGAGACAAAAGCATCAGCCTGACAGCGCTTCCACCCGCAGGTTCTAGATAGATGTCTGTGCAAATACAAGTCTCCTTATTAAGCATCACTGCGGAGCGGACAATAGCACCAGCCTGTGGGTATAGGAGACACATCTGGCCTCTAAGGCTTTGGAATGGGAGTTGTATTTAAGAAGAAATCACTGGTGATGTGTCCATAGAAGGATGGAAATCCTTCAGCAAGTGAAAGGGTTAAAATGCGTGCAGGGTGGATACAATATGAAATAATACCTGCCTGGAGCTGAGTTTGGGAATACTGGATACCTCAGAATTGCATTTTGGTCAATGGCAGATACACAAGTACTCAATGTGGTTTAGACCGTTTTGATACATGTGAAGAAGCAGTGCGCTGACAGTTGCTCATGGAAAATTGCAACATCATCCCTGAAATATTAATGAAGCATTCATGGTGGAATAAGTGCGTTGCTTTCACAGCTCGGATAGACTACGACTGTGAATTCACTTCTCTTTATGTATACTTTAAGAATTATAAAAATAATCTGTTTCTCAAGAAATTATTTTTTAAAATCCTCCACTCTTGTCTTTCTGGGAAGTTATTTTGCAAATCCTTTCATGCCAGCATTTCTGTTATTTTAGTGACAAGTCTTGGTTAGGCATAGAAATGGCAGTTTTATATATACTTCATATTTTTATCAATTTAAAGAATAAAATTAATTTTAAAGATTTTTTACATGCTCCTTACACACCAAAGAAATGACCGCCCATGGAAGTGACAGTTTTATGACTGTTTCGAATCACCTGTTACAAAGCATTTGGAGCTTTAATTTGGCCTTGGTTATTCTGGGGCTACTTATCTAATTGTTGGATTAGTTTGTGTCTCCTATTTACTGCTACTAGGTCTCCTTTGGTCTTTTAATACTTATTAGTGACGGTACCAAGGCAGAAGAATGAAAAGGAAATAGGAAGCCCAGTAAGAAGCAATTTTGTTCGTTAACTAATCTGATCAAGGAACGTAATCAAGGAACATAAAATAGTAATGCAAACAGAAAATTCGGCTGTGAGAAAAACCATTTATAGAGATTTGAGATTTTTATCTGAGAATACTCTTACAGGGTGTCCAACCAACGGCCTGTGGGCCACGTGTGGCGCTGGATGGCTATAAATGCGGCCCAACACAAAATTGTAAATTTACTTAAAACACTTTTTTTTGCTCATCAGTTTTCGTCAGTGTTTGTGTATTTAATGCGTGGCCCAAGACAACTCTTCTTCCAGTGTGGCCCAGAGATGCCAAAAGTTTGGACACCCCTGGAACATCATAGGGCAATCTATTGGCCATACTGTTAAACCTGATGCTTCTTTGAAGTAGAGGAGAGCAGAGCCATGGATCACCCTAAAGTGAGGTTGACAGATAGACAACTTATACTTGGTTTTGGTATGCATATGAGCACTATTTAAATGAATAGTGTGGGTTTGATTGTTGGGTAAAAGCTTTGTAAAAATTTAACGATTTAGTAAGCCACATTATGAAGATCTGTTTTTTTCCTTCATCAAATACATTGTGTGAATAGGTCCACTTTCTAAACTTATTTTACATAGGACAAAAATAGCTTATATAGCACTTTGGTATTTATAAAGTGCTTGGACATATTTTTATTTACAACAAATATTTATTAAGCATGTATCCCCATCTCCATTATCCAGATTTCTGAGTTAAAAATAGCAATAATTGTTGGGTACATACCATGTACCAGGATCAGTGCTGTGTGTTAAGATGTTTTATATCCTGTGAAATCTCATTTATTCCTCATAACAATCTTTGACTTAGATCTTGTCCTATTATTGTTATGGCCATTTTACAGATGAGGCGCAGAAAGATTAAGTAACCTGCTCAAAGCTAAACTGATAGCAAGTGGCAGAACAAGAGCTCCAACCTGGACTGCTTGCCTCTAACCTAAACTGTTAACCATTAAGCCTGCAGAGGTGAGAGGCAAAAACATGCTTTGCAGAGCTTTACTGAGTATTAAGGTCAGTTGCTTCTTCCTGGTTCTGTACCAGAGCAACTACAAATGAAAGGCTTTGACACGTTATTCATACCTAGATTTTGGTGGAAAAGATGGATCTCAAAAAGAGAAGACCTGAACTTAATGCTAAAGTATTTTCTTAGAGTCTTTACCTTTCCAGTGACCTCTGGTCCTACCCTCCAGTTTGTGATAACTTCATCAGCAGGGTAAATAAATCAACAAATAGACACAAATCAGCAGGGCATTTGACCTGCTTTTGTCCTTCAATGTATAATGTAATAATAGGTAATAAATAGAGAGTTGACTTTACTTGTGTAAATGCACAAAAATGTCCTCAAGGTTCTTGTGTTTTATTAGATGTAGAGACTTACTAATTATGTCAAAGCTGATGACTCTATTTTAGGGTTATTTTTGAAATAAGTGGATGGGTCGTATAAAGCTTTATGGAAAAGAAGTTAAACAAAAACTTCCTCATTTAAGGAGAACATTATTTATTCAATTTTTGAAAATGCCTTTTGACAGAGTATATATCTGAGGTGTGGTAGATAAGAATTCAGGTGATAGGCGCATTACTTGACCCCACTTGAATTATGATTAATGCTACTAAATTTTAAAGGATTATAAAAATTGGTCTTTGATTTAGTTTTTGGAACAACTTGGCATGTGGATCTACTTTTTAACTGTTAAGTTTATGAAATCTAAATACCGATAAAGTATTTCTGATGAATAGTGACCTATTTGACATGTCTGTTAAGTGTAATGTATGCATTGTATTTCAAAGACTTATGAAAAAGTATGAAAAAAGACTGTAAATATATCAATAACCTTTGTATTGATTATACATTAAAATGATACTTTAACATATTGAATTAAATACAATATTATTAAAATTAACTTAATCTATTTAATTTTCCTTTTTAAAAATGTGGTTACCAGAAATTAAAAAAAAATTTATTTACTTATTTTCAAAGAGTGGAGAAGGGAGGGAGAAAGAGAGGGCGAAACATCGATGTGAGAGAGGTAGCCTCTTGTTTGCGGCCGTACTGGGGATAGAACCCATAACCGAGGCATGTGCCCTGACTGGGAATGGAACTGGCGGCCTTTTGTTTTGCGGTCAGGGCGCTACTAAAAATTTTAAAATTAAATATAATGTTGCTTGCATTATATTTCTATTGGATAGTGTTGCTCTGTAACTTAAAAAATGTGAAGAAGAAATATAAAATAAAGCTGTTCAAGCCATTTTTATTACAGACTAACCTCACCCTCGGATCAAGACAATACAAAAATACTAGCTGTCTGTATTTAGAGTGGTTACGCACCCCCCCACACACACACACTCACGTGTATATATAAGATTTGATTTAGTAGGAACAATTTTTTTCCTCCCAGTGCATAGGTATAGAAAGTTACAAATTATGGGCTCCATATGGTAGCTGATTCTGAATCTAAGACATTATGAGATTGGTGTCTTTCCTTTCCCTGCTGAAATAATATTTGGGATTTTTTTTTTTCCTTTACAGGAACTTTAGCTTGCAAAACATTTCAAAGAGCTGAATGAAAATGGAGATACAAGAATAACCATTGGTTTTAATGTCATTATCTATGTCAGTGATTTTTCAGCTGGTGTGCCACGGCAGGCACTCTGTTGTGGCCACAAGAATTTTTAAAACATGCAGTACCTGACTATTTAGTCAGGGGCACTGACCTCTTTTACCTTAGATTGTTAAATAAAAAAATGACAACAGCCAATACAATAATAGCCATCCAGGGTGAATGAATCAAAATTATACCTATATTTTTGTCAGATTGGCAAAAAATAAAATGTATTTTTTGGTGTGCCACAGCTTTTTAGTAATTATTTTATGTGTACTGTGAGAAAAAAAGGTTAAAAATCTCTGGTATATGTGGTTGTGACCTAAAATTTTTTTTACTTGGCATCAGCAGAGAATAGTACATGGTTTTTGACAGTGAATTTGGATTAGTGTGTAATGTCTAATTTGCTATGTTTTCAATTTACTGAAGCACTTTTAAGAAGTAGCATTGCTCAGCAGTCTTAAGAGCTGATTGGACAGTCAAAAGCTCTGTTATAGGTCTGTCACTAGCACTGATTTGCAATGTGACCTCCCTGAACTTTTCGCTTTCTTCATGCTGTGGTGGCAATATCATGGTATTAAGGGTTGTAAGAACTTTCCGTATTTAGTCTATTAAAAATGTGATTATTTTGTTGTTGTTAGTCAAGCTGTTGGCACAAATGGTACCTCCATATTGACATGAAGAAATTATTTTGCCATTCCAAACTTGACTTTTCCAACACGTTTACTCTGCTTGCTCTTGTGACTGAAGAGGAAACATTCAGGCTTTTGTGGTCTCTTTGTTCCATTCTGGTTATAATACAAATATATGATACTTTATTCAATCTACATAAAGACCCTAAGAAGTAGGCTGCAAGTAGGCTATCCCTGTTATACTGATGAAAAAATGACTCTCAAAGACACTAGTGACCTGTTCAAGATTTCTCAGCGATTAAACACAAAAATTGGAACTCAAACTCAGGTTTTTCATTCCTGTTTCTGTGTTCTTAAACATATTTCCAAATGTTTTCAAACATTTTAGGTACTAATTTCAATGTAATAATGATCTTTCAAGCTGAAACACGAATACAGGTGTTAAATTATTTGAAACAATGTAACATTTAGAAAATATAGGAGTAGATAAGCAAAGCTCTTAAATATTAAAAAATAAATATTCTATAAATATTTACTTTATAGAAATAGATGGTTATCTAGTGTTTGGTCATTTGTTTATTCCTTCCTTAATGCAACAAATATTTATTTAATGCCTATTATGTGTTGGGTGCTTCCTACAACTGGATATACAACATGTGACAGACATGATGCTTTCATGGATCTTAGATCTAGCAATATGAGGTTCTTCAAATGCATCAACATGCATTTGAACATGCATTTTGCGCTGGAACCAATGCAAAATATAGACAGCAGCACAAATTAGACATGAAAGACAATTGTTTTAGTTTTTATTTCCCCCTATTTTTAATAGCATTTTTAGTTCATACATTTCTCAGGAACAGTGATTTAAAAATGAAAATTGTGCTCTGTTTCCAAACATATATCATACACAAATTGAACTCCAAAGTCTATGCATTAGAAGGATTTAATTTATATCATGCACTACTTGATAGAATGTACATGACCTACTTGTATGTCTTTATATTTGGATCAGAAAGTAAGGGAAAGGAAAGAGAGGAGTAAAAACTAGCAGATGATGGGAATTGAAAGCCAATGAAATTATTTTATTTACAAAATATGATACATTTTCTTCAGGCTTATTAAATTTATAAAGTGTGTTAGACCTGCTTGTTTGAAAAGCCATGGAAGTTCAGATTTCATGTCTAATTATCACTGCGTCTTGAGCTCTTATTATCTTACGTGCTAATTGGTTAATATTTTGATGCATAATTATGGGATAGTAAAGGATGCACTAGAAATTCCAGTTTAGTGAAGCCATGAAAGAAGAAATTATCTTGGCAGTAAATTCCATAATCTGCCCAGTCTCCCAATTCACATCAATTTCTCCTCAAAGAAGTAAACTTGGAATTTTCATTATTATGGATGTTTTCCCCCAAGACAAGTTTCAACTCACCTATGTGACTCTGACTTATAAATGGTCGTTTTCTGTCAACATTAGACATTATCTTTATCTGTGTTTTAGATCAGGAGGAAAACCACATCAATGAAAATGCATGCCAAATAATAGAAAGTATTTGTATACAGTGTATTATTGAATAACTTTATTCAAAATATGACAAATATATTTGCTGTTTTCAATGCTTCTCTCTGGGATGTGGATTTGTGAATTCTGTTTTTCAACATGGTTTCCCAGTGGATTAACTATTTAATCTTCTCAGAGTGTTAAAATAGTTTTCCTGTGGCTCAGGCTTTATTTGAAGCAAATGACAGCCAGGCCAAAAGGGCACTTTTCATGACACCTCACAGTTATTATGAGGCCTTTCTTAATGCTTAGGAATTATGTTCGAGGTTCCCTTGTCTTTCGTTATTTTGAAATCATTAGACATTTTATATATTGAATATAATTTTTAGTACTTCTATAATTGGCTTTAAAACTTGAAAGGGACCTTGAAGGGACTAGCTGGTTGAGATCTCCCCCAACCTCTGCTCCCCTGCCCAATTTTTTAAGACGGTTGTGGCCATTTAGACCCAGCCAAGTTGCGGAAATTGCTTGAGGAGCTACGACTAGCAGCTCAAGTCTTCTTTGTGCTGTGGATTTTCAAGGATTTCACGTTTTGCTGGCAGACATCCCAGAAATAGAATAATTTTAAAAACTGCAGTTTTAATCCCTTAAGCACTCCTTATAAAAGTTTAATTTGACATTTAGATGAGTTCTCTCATTCTCAGTGCCCATTATTTAGGCTTTATGATTGGCTCAATTCTAGAAGCTAGACCAGAGATTCTAGTGAGAGTGGGGCCCTGCAGTGGATATCCAAGCTTATATTCCCGGTATATTCAGATGTGAAGAAATGCCAAAACTGGGCTATAAATGTAATATAGGTAGTTTTCGACACTTACATGTAACGCATTAATACTTGAACAGCAGCTGGAAAAGAACAATGTGTATGTAGTCTGCATGTGAAATAATGTTAAACATGTAAATAACATGATTTGGTAAATGGTAGGCCTGGAACATGGGGACTCTTCCTTCCCTCACCTTGGATCTTACAATTTTTTTCCCCTGCTCCTATACTTAAGGATTATACCACATTTCAGTAATAATGGCAGTCTCTTTACAAAGAAGGTGGCCGGAGTGTGGGATTGGGTTGGAGGTCAAGTGGGGTGAGGTGAGTTGTATTTTGGGGTATGGAATTGGAGATGGATATAGAAATCTGAGTGGTTTAAAACGACCCTTTTTGAGTATTACTTTACTAGACAGGTGATTCTAAACTTTTGAATAATGAAATAAAGAATACAATACAATTTGACCATAGTGGAGACACATCATCCAAAAAGTACCCTAAATCCCACCTCTACACAAAGTCTTTTTGGACTGCTCCCATGCAGAGAAATTTCTGCCTTTTGATGCTTCTTTCTATGATTCTTCTTTCACTCTCCCTAAAATCCCAGTTGGAGAGATATAAACATTGTGATGATTTTCACTGTTTGGCTTGAAATGTTCCCAAACCAAAACTCAGAGAACATTTAATTTTTTTTAAAGTAGGTGCTAACAGTATTAACAGCATTATTACAATAGAATATTTGAAGGACATTGGGGTTATTGAATTGAAACAAGCTGATACAAATCTAGGTTGGAATGAAGGTCATTCAGGATTTAACCCCAGGGTCAATTAATTTGGATAATCCTCTTCCTTCTGTTTCTTCAGTAAGAGCAAGAAACAGAAAATTGTTCAGACTTGGTTGTGGAGAAGTGGGCTGCAGGAGCCCACCCAGGGACTAAAAGCAAGGTCAGCTCAGGTTTATTCCCTACTCTTTGGAACTCTTAGTGTATAGTAAAATTTTATTTTTTGAAATTATTCTCAACTTTGGGAAGTTGTGTCTGTCAGTTATGCATAACAATATCAGTTCTCTAAATATGATCAATTATATTTTTTCAGAGTAGATATTCACATTCTTTGACACAGCTACACAGTTAGTTTGGAGTGCTAAATAAGAGACTTTTCTTGAAGCAAGCAGCTACAAGAAACCTTGGAGAGGGTCAAGCTGTAGTTAATTATTATGATGTGGTATGTTGATCACATGGTATACTAATGAGGCACAGGGCATTCCTACCCTCAATTGTAGTCCTTCTAATTTTATTTATTTTGTTATATCAAAATTCATTTATTACATAATTATTGAATGTCCACTGTGCACTGGAATCATAGAAGTTAGAGGCATTAAAGCAATTAGGGGCAAGTGATGAATGAATATTTGATAATTTGAAAACTATTTTGGCCTGGACTCTTAACAATGATAAACTTGGCTTTGAGTAGGTAGTTATCCACTTACTTCAGTGGACTTGGGAAAGGAGTAAAATAAATAACCATGTGAAAGCATTTGGAAAATGGTTTTTACACAAACACAGGCAGTAATACTATTAGAAATGAGTTAGATATAACCAACAATGGGTGTGTTTGTTATATTCCATAATCTAGCAATTGATTAGTCATTCTGTAATATGTAAACCATAACTTGAATTTGCAGAGTGCTTATAGGTGTCTGTATTTATTTA
This sequence comes from Pteronotus mesoamericanus, assembly GCF_021234165.1. Taxonomy (NCBI): domain Eukaryota; kingdom Metazoa; phylum Chordata; class Mammalia; order Chiroptera; family Mormoopidae; genus Pteronotus; species Pteronotus mesoamericanus. The sequence goes on from NW_026555310.1 coordinate 12,805,842, forward strand.
TTTATTTGTTTATTGCTTTTTGAGTGTCTATTACTTGCACCACTATTAGTTAAACAAAAATTTGTATAAATACTTCCAAAAACCTTACCTTACCTAGTTTTTAGTTTTTTTGTTTTTAATATGTAAATCACATACCATCTTGCTCTATGTAACCAAATTCCTTTTATAGTTTAGTAAAATCCACTATTTTTATTCTTTCCTTTCTCTTTATACAAAGATGTTCAGTTAGTATTGTTTTTAGCATTTTGTAAAGGTACTACCATATACTTTGTGGGATTAACAATAGTATTAAATTATAACTTTTGTCAGTTGCTTACCCTCTTGTAAGAGGACGGTTGTTAAGTTGGTTAGTAAAAATGTGAACTTCCCTTCTGAATTGGCTTGCACCAGGTTTTTGAAAATGTTGCTAATGCTTTCCTTGCTTTCTGTTATCAAGCATAGCCACAAGACACTATACCAGGGTATAGATTAAAGAGAACTTTAAGAAGTAAACTAAGTAAAAAACAAACCAGAAGTAATAACAACACAGGTTTTAAAAAATAAATCTATATTTTTTTACAAAAACATTTTTTCTGGCATCTGAAGCTGATTGGGACATATGTCTGTAGTGCTGAATGTTTAGAGCTAAGGGAAGATTTAGCTGAAAGCATTTTAAGAGAAGATTGATACTTAGAATCAGGAAATAGATCTTTCAGGCCTAGTCTATCTCAAAATCAGTTTTTAATATTTTATTTTTATTTATTATCAAAATAACATAATCACATTAGTAAAAGTATCGGAGAAAAGATGAGAAAAATAATCAATCATATAACTTACCATCCTGACATAATTACTATTAGCATTTTAGGATACACACGCACACACACACATACACGCATATCTGTTTTCATATGTATATCTACATTTTAACAAAATTGTTGTAATCTGGATACACTTTTATAGCCTGATATTTACCACTTTAAAGTATAATGTATGAATTTTTCTATTTCTTTATATTAAAGAAGAGTGTTTTGCATATATTAAATATACATCATCTACTCTAATAATCCCATTCAATATATATTCAATTCCATATATCAAATAATAATTTGACAAGCCTTTATGATCTAATAAGGACATTAATTTTTCTAAGAGTTGTGCTGTATCTTACGATTCTTGGTAATATTTTCATTTGCACTTTTGAGCACAGACTCTACCAGTAACCATTTTCTGGTATTGAAGTTTCTAAATACGAGATTTTTTCTTTCAGCAAGCTGGAACAAGGAATCTGGGAGAGGGTCAAACTGTAGTTAATTATTATGATGTAGTATGTTGATCACTAGTTGTTGAAGGGGGAAGATAGTTCCTTTCACCCAGAATATATGATTAAATATTATGATACTGAGGATGCTTTTTAGAAGAAGATATATCAATATATAATTTTATCTTTTAAGCTATATGTAAAGCAAGATATGGTGTATTAAAATAACACAGGTATTGGCTCAACACACTAGTCTAAGCTATGATGGTAAACCAAGCACAGGTTTATCCATGCCATGTTCCTTGGAAATCAGTGCATTTCTAAGGCATTTATTGTGCTTGTATTCACCTCAGTTCAACACAAAACACCTTTGTTTGAGTGGCCTATTGGTCATGTGCTGCATCTGTTCTGACCTAAAATGGAAGTTGTCAACTGCTGATTGATTAAATATGAGATTAGAGATTTCATCCCTCATTATTTGGCCTGCCATTTAAGATTCCTTAAACCAGATGTGACATCTGTGACATTTTCACATCTCCATTTAGGCAATACACTATGATGCTTTTGAATTTTAGTTTGCTAACTTGGCCTTAAATTGGCAACAAATTCTATCTGCCCTTGATTATGTTCTTATCTATTTTGTTATATAAGTGTAACTGGACCTTCTGTTACTTTTGTAGCAGATTTGGTTCTTGTGTTTGTGTATAGGGTTTCTTTAGTTATCTTTGAGTCTAAATTTTGTATTAACTTGGTATAACTGTCCATAACTTTTCATTTATCTTGTTTAGGTGTTCTGTGACTGCAGCTCTCAACATAGAGTAACTCAAAGACTTGATGATTTCACAATTTTAAATTTGAGTATGTTTTGACGTACATTTTGTGATCTCAATTTTATATGTTTCAATATTAGGATTCTACCTCATTCTATTTAAAAATAGGCATAAAAACTTATGTGTCATTGAGTGCTGTGGGTATTGGTGATTTGTAAGTCCAGTGATTTTAGTGTGAATGATAAAGCCAAGATTATGAGTTTAATCCCTGGACGGACTTGGTACTTTGCTGCTTTTTAATGTAACCTTTACAGTCACAGCATATGCTGCTGTTTGAAGCAGCTACTGGATATTAGTGGGGATGAATCAGAACAAATTGTTTAACACTGATGAAAAACATCTCCAACCATATTCCAGAACTCTCATACCCTTTATTAGATATTATGAATGAAGATATTTTTATATTCAAAGTCTACAGGGGGCTCACTTAGAGAAAATATACCTATATATGTTTGTTGTGAGAATTAAATAAGGTAATATATATAAACCCTTGCCATAGTACTGGTATTAGCAAATGTTTTATAAAGAAAGTTGCTACTATCATTTCGTTGTCATTATTCTTCTCTATTTAGTACTTCTGAATTTCTGGGTGCGTCCTCAATGAGCCAGTAGTAAATCAGAACACTGTTGTTGTCCTCACCAGTCCATTGGTCTGAATTTGTCTTGCTGCTTCAAAATTATATGCCTTTGCTTTTAAGGATCATGGCTTTTCCTGTTGCTTCCTATTTATGTGTCCACAGTTGGGTATTGTCTTGGTTTCCTGATAAATATTTTCCCCCTTGATCAGGGTTGTCCAACCCATGGCCTATGGGCCACATGCAGCCCAGGATGGCTATGAATGTTGCCCAACACAAAATCCTAAATTTACTTTAAACCTTTTTTTGCTCCTCAGTTTTTGTTAGTGTTTGTGTATTTAATGTGTGGCCCAAAACAGTTCTTCCAGTGTGGCTTAGAGATGCCAAAAGGGTGGACACCCCTTGATCTTGAATACAAATCTATTGGATTAAGTAAAATTATTGAAAGCCCCCTTTCTGTGGAGGGGGAGATGTGTCCCCTTTTTTCCCCAACTGGGATCTCCTTCAACTCCTGTGGGCCACTCAGAACTGGAAGCTGCCATCAGATTGAATCCACGTGTGCACGTCTGCTGGCACTGATCAAGTCTGGGTCACTTCTGGACCTCACTTCACTTCCCTGTCTCCCAGGCCTCTTGCCAGGCTTGTTGTCCAGCTTTTTCCTTAACCTGTGCCAGCTGGGAGGCCCCAGTATGTTTTGAGAAAGATTTTAGCTGAGATCAAGAAGCTGTGACTTTGGTATTAAATTGACATGAAGTATGCAAACATACGAGTACACACACACACACACACACACACACACACAAAGGAGTTGGTGAATCTGGCCAATATGGTATAAAATATATTAATGTTAATAAACAAAATGAACTGATATGGGTTTCCTTTATTTTCAATTACAGTTTATATACAATATAATTTTGTATTAATTTTGTGTGTGATACTTGTTTCTTAATATCAGTTAATGAAAAAGATTCTCATCTTGTCCCTATGACATTTTGGTTGAATATGATATATTGGGTTTGTCAAGAAACTTGAGGCTTTGAGTCCTCATCTCAGCTCTCTTGTTTGTCATTTTGAAATGGAAGATTTTAGTCACAACTGAATTGTATCTACCATTGCATTAATATGAAAATGGTTCTTTTGGCTTCTGCTTAGGCCATGCAGTATACGCACAGTGATGGATTCACATTTCAGTTTTGAAAAGCATCTCATGACTGTGTGTTGGGCTAGGCCAGGCTGCTGATATACTCTCTGCAATTGCTTGGTAAGGGACTGGCACATGCAGATGAGTTGGCCATTGTATATTCTCAAGACAGCTTCACTGACCTGAGATGTGATAGCGAAGGACACGAATGCATGAAGGGGCCGGGGGTACTGATCCTTAAAATCAAGTAGCCATGTTAGTTCCTGGTAGCTAGATTAAAAGCATACTCTGTGTGGCAGCAGTGTGTTGTCTTATCACAGTATCCATCAAGGTATTGCTAAAAGCTGGTTCATCTCTCTTTCCTAGCTTCACAATCATCAGTTTTCTTTTCCCTTCACCACTATCTCTGCCTTACTTTTCTTTACCTTGGCTACATGACATATTGCAAAAAGCATGGATTTTAGAGTCACATAGATTTGAGTTCAGAATTTAGGAGAGCCTCTTAAACTTTATGTACCTTAGATTTTTCATCTGTAAAATGGAGTTAACACCTGCATTTACATACACACACATTTTATATATAAGCTTAAGAGAACATCTCACTATTTCTATGACTAACATGAAGAGATTTGATTGAGGTGACAGTTTTTTTTTTTGTTTTTGTTTTTGCTAACTCAGAAAAAGAATCTGATTGATTTTGTCCTTCCTTTATGTAGTTCACATTATGTCATTTTGCATATTTTAAAATTTAATTACCATGATTATAATAAATAAAAATAAAAAATAAATCTGTGACTTTTTCCCCATAAAACCTTACTCAATAATCAGGTCTTCCTTTTCTATACAATGTCAACTGCTGACATCTTTGACTAGGTGACTAGTTTTATTTGCATTGAAAAACAAAGTCTGAAACTTAAATAATCCTGGAAAAAAACTACTTTTTAAAACAAACCTGTTAAAAAAAACTTGATTGAATTGGCGAAGTGAATGATCTTCTATGACCTTCACAAATTGGTTTACTGTGAAATGAAACACTGTGAAGACAGATGAACTTAGAAAATATGTGGTAGAAAGTGAAGTAGACTGTCGAAGATGACTAAGACAGCACTGCTTGCTGTCTTTGACAAGCAGGAGAATCCTACCAATATTAGCTTTTAAAATAATAAACAGAGTGGTGGACATAAAGTAATGTAACTGAGTATGAATATCCTTCAAACTCATCTGATTCTCTACCCTCATACCGAAAAAATAGATGCTTATTTATTCAAGTCATTTTTTGTACATTTTAATGAAAACCATGCTATCTATTTACTTGAAGAATGCAATAACAGGAACTTGTGCTTCCAAAAACAGTCATCTTTGTGCCTTTGGCCATCAAATATTTATTTGCACAACACATAATTTTCCTTGTATGATTGAATCTTTTAAAAATGAACTTTGGTGGTAAAAGTAATGCTTTTGGATGATGAGCGCAGATCTCTTCTCTTTCACTGACTCACTTTGAGGTGGCAGTGGTGTAAAAGTAACCCTGTGGAAAAAAACATGACACCTTCTCTATGACTCAAGTCCCTCTACATGTCAAGTGAGTTACACTTCTGCTGAGTACATTATAGCCTCTTTGTAAAGGGCTATAAAAGTGTAAAAAGAATGCTATTGCTCCAAGCTCAGTGTAAGTACAGCAGAAGTTCATTAAGTAACGTTAGGTATTTTATATCTTAAATGGGAGAATAAAAATGAATTTGTGAAGATAATAAGTATCTCTTATCCCTGACCATTCAAATTCATTTTAACTCAGATCAATTCAATATATTTCAATTTAGTTCAATTCCATTCATTAGTTATTGAGGCCCACTAAAATCAAGTGCACTCTGAACACTTTACTTGGCTTTGGGAAATGCAGGGTGAATAGATACGGGTTTTGTCCTTAAGGAACTCAGTCCAGTTGGGAGAGTTTTCCAATGTCCTTATGAGACCAGATCACTCTTCCATGAGACAAGCCATAAATGTAAAATGAACGTGTATGTGCAAATTATTGGAATAGTCCACCTCTATAGACATTGTACTCACATGAGCCCACTTTCTAAGAAAATGACCCCTTATTTTCCAAAATAGTAATGTAAACTGTTTTTTAAATAATTTAAGTCTCGTGACATGTACTCTTTCTAACCTCTTAATCTTTAACATAGCCCTGTTGGTTTATTTGCTTTCTATTCTTTTCCTTTGTACTTATTCTATTTTTCATGCCAATTTCATTAAAAAAATAATCCTTCTCCATAAACTTCATTCATTTTCATCAGATGTTACTTGCAAAGATTTACTGACAATTACTTATCCCCACATTTAAGGACATGAGCATGCACACATACCTGCACATGTGTGTGCAATTAAATGCATATCCTTTTCCCACATTGTTAATAACTCATTCCTTCTGAGTGGTCAGCTTGGATCTGAGTGATGCAGGGAGCTTCCATGGAAAGTTCTCTAAAATACTCCATTTTTAAGAATAGTTTGAATAAAATATAAAATCCCTTTGTTAACTGCCTATTTCTTATGTATCTGCTTCATCAGTCGCAGTGTTCTGTAGGTAAGAGGCTGTGTTTTTTCTCAGGAGACTGACGATCTGTTATGTCTTTCAAGACCCAAAGACCCAAAGACCCACTTTGAACATGTGATATTTGTGGAGTTATGGGCTTCCAGAGATTCTTGACAGCCTTGTTTGTGATTATTCAAACTTTTGTTAGATGTACCTTTCAAAGTAATCAGCTCTGGTTATAAGGAAGTGCTAAAAATAATTTCTTAAGAGGAAAATGAGATTTGACATCATGAAACTAATTTGAACCTGACTCCTGGTTTTTAACGTTGAGTGAATTGTTTAAGTTGACTGAGTCTCAATTTCCTCATCTGTAAAGTATTGATAATATATAAGGTCTATCCGTAAAGTATCCAGCCGCATGCTATGAAAAATAGAGACATTTATTGAAGAAGATACAAAATACAAGAAACATGGTACATCAGAAAATGACACCTCAGTCCGCTTCAAAGTAGGCACCTTGGGACCTCACGCAGTTCTCCCCGTGTCTCTTCCACTGTTTAAAACACTGCAAAATCCTTTGTTGGAATTGCCATCAGCTGCCCTGTTGTATTTTCCTAAATCTTATCGATGATACAAAATCTCTTCCCTTTCAAAGGTGATTTTAGTTTTAGGAAAAGTCAAACCTGGGCTCTAGGGGGCCTGAATCACCTGGGTGATTTGATGTGTTGCCTAAAAATTCTGCATGAGAGGTGATGCGTGAATGGGCATGTTGCTGTGATGAAGCTGCCAATCACCAGTTGCCCACAGCTGCAACTGTTTATGTTGTATATGTCAACTTATGAAGAACATTGAGGTAGTACTCCTTATTAATTGTTTGGCCTGGAGGGGTGTATTAATGATGGACAACACCTTCCCAATCAAAAAACACAGTTAATATGGTCTTAATCTTGCTGGAACTTTGCTGTACCTTCGCTGCACCTTCTTCAGGCATGGAGAACCAGGTGACTTCCATTGAGACGACTGGACCTTCATTTCCAGATTATAACCGTAGACCCAACATTCATCTCCAGTTATGACCTTCTTAAGGAAATCTGATTCATTTGGAAATCTGGTAGCCATTTGAATCAAGTCATTATCAACTGTAGCATGATGTTTTTGCTCTGGTGGCAGAAGCTGTGGAACGAATTTTGTCACAACACATTTCATGCCAAGATCCTGCATCAAAATCCCAGAAACAGCAGTTTTTGGAATCTCCGCATCAGCTTCAGCTTATCTCACTGTCAGTTACTGATCTTTGTTGATTACAGCTTGTACATGTTCAACATTCTCAGGTGTTCTGTTTGTTGCAGGCCTTCCAGAACATGAATCGCTTTCAGCAGATTCTTGACTATCTTTGAAGTATTTGTGCCATACTTTTATTTGCATTGCTCTTATTGCATCATCCCTGAAAGCCTTCTGAATCATCTGAGTAGTTTCCATGGAGGAATGTTCAAGCCTAATGCAAAATTTGATGTAGATTTGTTGCTCTACTCACTCATTTTGAATGTGATGGCCACATGATACACATGCTTAATCAATGGCGTATGGTGGCCCCACTGACTAGTGTAGTGAGGCTGTCATTGTTCACACATGCACATTCCAGTCCACTCTCCTTGGCTGCCAGGTTACATCTACATTGCGCAAACTTTACATTCTTGTTACATTAACCATGGCTGGACTTTTTCTGGACAGACCTTGTATACTTTGTAGAATTATCCTTTCCTAAGGGTGTCTTTCCTGACTAATTCTGTTATATTCACATATGTAAGTATAATTTATAGTATATGATAGATTGCTTTGTAACTAGTTGTCTTTAATGTCTTGGGTTTATGTTGTTTTTTTTCCTCCTCAGTGAATTTTTAATTATTTAAGAGTGTGAGCAGACTTTTATTACTTCTTTGTCCTTCTCTGTGAAGTGTTTAATACATCAATAAGCATGTCAGATCTGGTTTTCAACACCAGGAGAGGAAATATAGTAAACTCCTGATAATTCTTATGAAAACTTCAGTCAGTCTGTCAGAAGTATTTGACTGCTGTTGATGTTGCAGGAAGAGATTGGAGGATATAGATGTGAACAATATAAGAATTTTTACTTTCAAAGTGCTACGATTGGGTAAGGGTGGAGACCATAAACATAAAAAAATAAAATAATGTCAGGTGTCAGTAAGTACTATGGAGAAGATGAAGTGAGCCATGAGAAGATACGAGAGGAGAATTTCAAACAAAAGCACATGCAAAAGCTGTGAAAAATAACCTGGCTTGTTAGTGGAATGTTTTAAAGAGCAATATAGCTGAATATAGCAAATAAAAAAGAGGATGGAGATAATAACAGAGATAGGCCGGAGCCAGATCACTTAGGGCCTTGTAGTCTAGAATGGGAAGTGTGGACTTCATTATTTTTTTGGTAGAAATTATTATTTTATTTCATTTTTTAGATCTAAGGGCCTTTTACTTCTTTTTTTTCCTTTTTATTGAATTTATTGGAGTGACACTGGTAAAATTATATAGGTTTCAGGTGTATAATTCTACAACACATCATCTATACACTGCATTGTGTGTTCGCCGCCCGTAGTCAAGTCTCCATCCATCACCATTTATCCCCCTATATCATTCTCTACCTTTCTTCCCTTCTCCCCTGGCAATAACTTCAGTGGGGAGGCTTTTAGTGAGCTTTAAGTGGAGATGACATGCTCTAATTTATATCTTAGATAACTGGTCACTATATAGAAGATGGACTGTGTATTAAGAATTAAAAATGGAGGTGGGAGACCAGCGAGAAATCTGCTGTTGTGTTCCAGAAGAGAGATGGAGGAGGCTTGGACTAAACAATGGCAGTGCTGATGGTGAACAGTAGATTTGGGGTACATTTTGGGATAGAGTTCTTAGGACTTGCTAATAAAGCATGTGATGACAAGAGAAGAACCAAGTAGATTATCAGATTTGAGGCATTGAGAAGAAATTGATTTTTTGGGAAAGGGGATTAATAGTTCTATTTTGGCTGTGTTGTGATTGCTATGCTTATTGGGCATCCTAATAAAGATATCAAGTTGGCTATTGAATATATGACTTTGGATCACAGGGAGTATGTCTGGGCTGAAGATAATCTTTGGAGAAAAAGCATCATTTATGTGGTTGAAGCATGGGACTATATGAGGTCATCTATGTGTGATGGAAAAACATTTAAAGAAGACTTGTGAGGAGAAAGCCCTGGGACAACCTAAAATTTAGAGGCCAATAAAAGAAAAAGATCTAGCCAATGAGAATGGAGAAGAACATCCAGCAAGGTTAGGAAAAAGTAGGGGTATTATGTTGTCCTAGAAGCTGGTCAGCTGTTTCAAATGTTGCTGGAAAGTCAAGCGAGATATGAGAAAAAATTGGCCATTAGCTTTGGTAAGACTTTATTGGTGACTCAGATATCAGCTCTTTCAGTGCAGTGGTCACTTGGAGTAGATTAAGGAAAGAATGAGAGATGAGAATGCAGAGATAGTGAGATCAATAATGCGTTTTGGAAAATTTTGCTGTGGACAGGTGCAGAGAAATGAGACAAAGGAGAACAAGGTTAAGGGGAATTTGTTTTAATGGATGATAATGAGCAATGCTTATGCCTGACTGGAATGATCCAAGAGAGGGAGAAATTGATGGTGTGATAAACAGGGGAGATATTTGTAGGACGGAACTTTGAGATGAGTCTAGGGATGAGTGAGGAGAGAAAGTGGAGAGAGTGGCTTAAGGAATAAGTGGGGAAACTTCCATTTTGACAAGATAAAAAGAAGTTTTGGAGGTGTAGATGGATGTGGTTTGGAACTGGGAATATAAAAGTGAAGTAGCTCTCTTCTGACTATATCTTTTTTTTTTTTTTTAAAAGAATATTTCTTAAGGAGGTCACTGTGAGATAATGGTGTTGGTGTATCACCTAAGGGATTTGAAGTTCCCAAGAATGATAATAGAAGTATTGGTGAAGGGGCTACTGTAGACTATAAATGAGATCATTGAATGAGACTGTGTGACAAGGACAGCAACAAAGGATGCTGAGGAGTGGTAAGGTATGATGACATGTGCTTCAAAGAAGGTAGAATCTTTGGAAGGAGAATGAGGAGAAGAATGAGGAGTGGTAAGGTATGATGACATGTGCTTCAAAGAAGATAGAATCTTTGGAAGAAGAATGAGGAGAGAATGAGGAGAAGAATAGAATCTTTGGAAACTGCGCAAGGGAGTGAGGAGAAAACCTACCTCCAGGCAATGACTTTTATGTAATGGGAAAGAAAAAAATAGCCTTATTTGAGACCACTTTAGTAAAAGCCATGTCCTCAAGCATGGGCAAGCGACATTATCGGTTGAGGGTATAGATGAGTTCTAATCAGAAGAAATGAGCTATCAAGGGCTCATTCTATGGCAGAAGCAAATGTTCTAAACTCTAAACCACATATTGCATGATCCTCACAGTAACCCTATAGTATAGGTATAGTCATGTGCTACATAATTCTGGTCAATGGACCACATTTATGACCATGGTCCCATATATTAAAATGGAGCTGAAAAATTCCTACCACCTAGCAGTGCCATAATATCATAGCACAATGCATTTACTCACATATTTTTGGTGATGCTAGTGTTGCTGATGTAGGTTGTAAACATCAACCTACATCATATAAGGCAGCACATCATGTGCTGCCTGTTACATAAATGTATAGCATATACAACTATGCGCAGCATATAATACTTGGTAATGATAATAAATGACTGTGTTGCTGGTGAATGTATTTACTATACTATGAATTCTTACTTTAGAGTGTACTCTTCCTACTTATTTAAACAAAATTTGTTATAAAACAGTATGCCATGTTAGGTTGGCAGCAGTCTCATATACCTCGTATTTACTGCATCTTCTCATTGCATAATTTTCTCTTGTGCTTGATTTAATCTCATGTGTTTTGGTGCAGTAACATGCTGTACAGGCTGTAACCTAGAATCTATAGGCTATACCGTATAGACTCAGTGTGTATAGGCTAGACTGCCTATATTTGTGTAAGTACCCCTACTGACACATTACTCAGAATGTAATCCTGTTGTTAGATGATATGACTGTACTGTTATTGGTCCCATTTTTATGAATGAGGAAAATTGAGAAGTTTAGCAATTTGCCTGGGATCACATGCACAGCTGTAAGTGAAAGGGCTGGATTTGAATTCTGGCACGTTTGGCTCCAGCCAGTGTTCCAGGTTTAACCACTTGTCTCTGCTGCTGCTTTTGGACTATGATTTCCAACACAGAGTGGAAAAGTTTAGGAAGGAAGTAAGAAATAGAAGATGGCGTAAAATTAGAGTAGTATTAAATGAATACTTTTATATTAGGTGACCTGGGAAGTTTGGCTTCTGATGGTGAATGTAGTGCACAGGAGTTTGTTGAACTGTTTCCATATTTTAGACCAAAGATCAGCTTGAAGATCTTAGATGGCTGGTTTTGCTGGGTGCTGGAGATGTTTTGCTAACTGGGAGAAAGTGGGTAATGAAAATTTTGAGTTGGCGGTTGACACTACTGAGAGGGGTTGGGAGGGCAAATGATTATCTAAATTCTGCTAGCAGTGGCTTGCCATGTCATCATTTTGTAGAGAACTCACCTGACAGTTTTTGGTGAACATTTTATTGACAAGTTTATTTTTCTGGCTCTGAAACTCAAGCATGTTGTAGTTTTTATCATCTGATGTTATTATGCAAATTGCTTTTGGCTGAAAGATTTGGAACAATATTAATGACTCTAAAAAGTAGATAGAAGTTGATTTGATGTAAGAGTAAACATTTCATAGTTTCTCACAAGACTACTTTTGACAGTTAGCCCAGTTGTCAATGCGAAGGAAAAATTTTAGTAGTATATTTTTTCTGATTATAAAAATGTTATCTATTCATTTTAGAAAATTTATAAGAACTTTACCCCAGCTAAATAACAACATTTTATTTCTTCCTAGTATATTTTAACATAATTTCACTTATGTAAATTAAATCCTATTGCATATACAGTTTTTCACTATATTTTTTTTTATTTTACATTTCTTACTTCATGAGTGTCTCCCTAGGCTATTAACTTGTCTTCACAAATGTGATTCCTAAAGATGGTATAAGTGGTTTGTTCAGTGGGCTGAATTTGGTATCTTTCATCTAGGTAAGCATTATGCTTCAATCAAAATTTGGCTGGTAGTTCCTTCCAAACTCTTGGTTAGGTCTCCTTACTTTCAGGTTATTTTCAGCTGTAAGAATGGTCTCCTTTTCAGGAATTAAAGTACAGTCCAATCTAAACCAAAAACATTCAATTCATTATTCTTCTTTTTCCATCCAGCTCAGTCCTGACCTCGTCCATTTCCCCTTCCATGCTTCCGCTACCTCTTCTGGGTCTTTCAAGGAGGGAGTGGGGAGACATTTAAGGAAGAAGAGCAAAATTTCTTTTACTTAGTGTTCTTTGTAGTTCTTTACTTGGTGCCCTTTTGTAGTTCTCTCTTGGTTCTTACTAGTTGGCTGTTAGGTCTTTGGATTCTTTCAGAGAGCCTCCTGAGGCTTGCTACAGCTATACTGAGAGTGGCACTCTCTGCCTGACCTCTTGAGAATGCTCTAGCTCCTTTTCCCTCCTTACACCCCTCATAACTCCTACAGTCTCTTACAGTGAATGTCCGTTTGCTCTGATGGTAGTCAATTTTCCTTGCCAAAACTCCTATCAAATGACTTATTGTCTGGCCACTCTTGTCTTGATCATTTGGACAATGAAAAATATTATATATATATATATGTATATATATATATATATGACTTGTCTAACAGTAAAATGCAGCTTGCTTGCTTAGTTGCTGCCCTCTAACTTTTTTTTTTTGACCTACTATCTCCAGACTGTTCCAGTCTGAACTCCAGAGGGCACATCATATTTTCCCAGGGAGTCTCACTCCTTCTGAATGGGCACTCTGAGCTGGGCCTGTATCCTGGGAGATGGATATTTTGCGATGGGAACACTGTTTATGGAAGTGAAAGGCCACAATCCCCTTCTTAAGGCCCTTCAATCTTTAAAGTAAAGAAAACCTTGGACTACCCCCTCACTTGGCTTGACAAGAGGAGAGATGTTTTACTTTCCTATGCTTTGGAGAGGAAAAGAGGAAAAGAAAAAGTATGCTCTTTACCTATGAATTGTTTTCAAAGTATCCCCACCATGCATTTTTTAGCCTTATCTTCTAGAGCCTGAAGATGAGTGATAAGGATTGATAGTTGAACAGCCAGTTTGGCCAACTCTTGGTAAATGCTGTGGGGATGTGTCTAGAAACTTTTCCTGAGGCTTGTAGTTGAAATTAAGAGGCAGCAAGAAAAGTCCCATTCAACATCTTGTTATAATTGCTAGTATTTTATTATATGAATCATTAGTTCAAATGATTTCACAGTAAATATTGCTAGTCATTATGGCTCCTTCACAAAGGAGCTCCAGTCAGCCTCCACGGTAGTGGCAAAAAAGAGGAACTTTTAGAATAGAGCCAGTAAGTACCTTCATTCTATGCTGTTTCATTCTTTTCCATGTCACACCATTCCTTTCATTTCTTTTTTTATCAGTATATTTATTTGACAAATACAACTGTATTTAATCTCATGCATCTAGTCATTGCACCAATTTCATATACTAGGTAGATAATGTACCTTTTTCTCTAAAGAGAGGAGGAATAACCACATTTTGAGAAACTGTAGTTGAGAAAATAATAAAATAATAGAGGTAGATTCTAAGTATGGTTGCTGGAACATAGTAGTTGCTTAACAAATATAATGGGCAATTAAGCCAGTTGAACATATTCCTGGAGGCTCCAGTAATTGTGTGATGTTATTGCTAAATTCTTGGTGATTTATGGGTACTCTAAGTACTTTATTAATAAACATAATTATGTTACATCATCAACATGACAGGCATTTAGCAAGTTGCTCTTGTTGCAAAACCAAATCTTCTTTTTGCTGGCATACCTCATTTTGTTGAGCTCTGCTTTATTGTGCTTTGCAGATATTGTATTTTTCACAAATTGAAGGTTTGTGGCAACTCTGCGTGGTACAAGTTATCAGCACCATATTCCAACAGCATTTGCTCACTTTTTATTTCTATGCTATATTTTAGTAATTCTTGCAATATTTCAAACTTTTTATTATTATACTTATTATGATAATCCGCTAGCAGTCTTCTTTGATATTACTATTGTAAATATTTTTGAGGGGGTGCCATGAGCCATATAAGGTGCCCATATACAATGGTGAATTTATTTGATAAATTTTGTGTGTGTTCTGATTGTCTCACTGGCCAGCTGTTTCCCCATCTCTTCTCTTCTTCTAGGACCTCCTAGTCCCTCAGGCCCAATAATATTGAAATTATGGCAGTTAATAACCTTAAAATGGCCTGTAAGTGTTCAAGTGAAAGGAAGAGTTGCATGTTTCTCACTTTAAATAAAAAGCTAGAAATGGTTAAGCTTAGTGAGGAAGGCATGTCGAAAGCCGAGATAGGCTAAATGCTAGGCCTTTTGTGGCAGCCAAGTTGTGGATGCAAAGTAAAAAGTTGAAGGCCATTAAAAATGCTACTCCAGTGAACATACAAATGATAAAAAGTTGAAACAGCCTTATTGCTGAAATGGAAAAAGCTTTAGTGGTCTGAAGAAAAGACGACCTAAGCTTTTCCTTAAGCCAAAGCCTAAGCCATAGCAAGGACCTAACTCTTTTTCATTCTGTGAGGGCTGAGAGAGGTGAGGAAGCTAGAGAAGAAAAGTTTGATGCTAACAGAGGTTTAGGGAAATAATCCATCTCCATAACATAAAAATGCAAGGTGAAGCATCAGGTGCTGATATAGAAACTGCAGAAAGTTACCCAGATGATCTAGCTCAGATAATTAACGAAGGTGACTACACTAAACAACAGATTTTTCAATGTAGACACAACAGCCTTCTACTGAAATAAGATGCCATCTTGGGTTTCTATGGCTAGAGAGGAGAAGGCAGTTCTTGGCTGCAAAGCTTCAAAGGACAGGCTGACTCTTAATAGGAGGTAATTTGTCTGGTAACTTTTAAATTGAAGCCATTGCTCATTTATTTAGTGTGCCAAAAGTCCAGGGGCCCTTAAAAATTATGCTAAATTTATTTTGCCTGTGCTTTATAATTGGAAGAATGAAGCTTGAATGGCAGCACACCTGCTTACAAAATTGTTTACTGAATATTTTAAGCCCACTGTTGATATTTATTGCTCAGGAAAAAAAAATCCTTTAAAAATATTTCTGCGCATTGACAATGCATCTTGTCACCCAAGAGCTCTGCTGGATATGTACATTGAGATTAATGTTATTTGCATGCCTGCTAACACAACATCCATTCTGCAGCCCATGGATTGAGGAGTAATTTTGACTTTCAGGTCTTATTTAAGAAACACGTATCATAAGGCCATAGCTGCCATAGGTAGTGAATTCTCTGATGGATCTACGTAAAGTAAATTGAAACTCTTTTGGAAAGATTTTTGCCATTCTGGATGCCATGAAGAACATTTGTGATTCCTGGGAGGAGGTAAAAATTTTAACATTAACAGGAATTTGGAAGAAGCTGATTCCAACTCTTATGGATGACTTTAAGGGGTTCGTGACTTTGGTAGAGGAAGTAACTGCAGATTTGGTAGAAATAACCAGAGAACAGAATTAAAAGTGGAACCTGAAGATGTGACTGAATTGTTGTGATTTCACAGTAAACGTTAATGGATGAGGAGTTGCTTCTTATAGATGAGCAAAGATGAGCATCGTATAGATGAGATGGAATCTACTCCTAGTAAAGATGCTGTGAGGATTGTTTCAGTGACAAAAAAGGATTTAGAATACTACATAAACTTAGTTGATAAAGCAGCTGCAGGATTTGAGAGAATTCACTCTGATTTTTAAAGAAATTCTACTGTAGGTAAAACGCCATACTATTGCATGCTATGGAGAAATTGTTCATAAAAGGAAAGAGTCAATTGATGCAGCAAACTTCATTGTTGTCTTATAGTAAGAAGTTGCCGCAGCCACCTCAGCCTTCAGCAACCACCAGCCCTGATCAGTCAGCAGCCACCAACATCCAGGCAAAACCCTTCACTGACAAAAGGGTTACTACTCACTCAAGGCTCAGATGATATAGTTTTTTATGAAAAAAGTTTTTTTTTAAAATTAAGGAATGTACATTTTTTTAGACATAATGCTTTTGCATACTTAGTATAGTACAGTGTGAACATAACCTTTATATGCACTGGGAAATAAAAAGAACCGTGTAACAGTTGCTGTACTGAGACATGTGCTTCATTGAGGTGGTCTAGAACAATGTCTTTGAGGTACACCTGTACATATTAATGGGTAATTCTCACTGATGCTAATATAGGTGCTTGAGTATTTACCACTCATTGGAGGACATTCTGAATTAGATGGCTTTAGTTTGTAAATTTTGTTGCTTCTGTAGTTTTACAGTATTCACAAGCAGTGATATTTCTATATTCAGGTGAGATATAATATAAGGTATTATGACCAACAGACAATGAACTCATAAAGAACTTCAGGAAACCCTATATTGAGTTCCTGTATCAGGTGTCCAAGTTAAGAAGCATTTGCATTGTTGGAGGAGACTGATCAACAACATAAACTATGCTTTTCCTCATTCCATACATTACTTTATGTGTGGACCATTCCTACTAAATAACTAACTAGGCAGGCCTCAAGACTGTCACTAATAATCTTTGTCTAGATAGAGACCAGACCATACTGAACCAATGTTTTCTGGATACTATTCTGTCTACAGCTTATCCTTTGTTTATTTAAATGACAGAATTTGACATCTCTAGGAAGAGGGACCAAATTGGATTCCAATCAATATAATTGAGGT
Source organism: Pteronotus mesoamericanus (assembly GCF_021234165.1). Classification (NCBI taxonomy): domain Eukaryota; kingdom Metazoa; phylum Chordata; class Mammalia; order Chiroptera; family Mormoopidae; genus Pteronotus; species Pteronotus mesoamericanus. Next base: position 12,823,082 of record NW_026555310.1, read on the forward strand.
GGTGGAGCCCTGATCATTGCATATTCATGTACAGATGTGTTGTTGCTGTCTTTTGTGTCCACATCCTTTTTTTCCATTTCCTTTGTCACTGCCCTAGTTCAGGTTTTAAATTATTCAATGCTTGAACAATTACAACAGTGTTTTAATTAATGATGTGGACCAGTATGATATGACACTTGTAAATCCTTCCTTCCAGGATGATCAAACCTAGAGTCACTAAGAATTGGTTTTGTTGGCTACAGCTTTACAGAACTCCACAGGTGATGTGTTGAAGGAAGCGATACCTTTTCCTTGTCTATTACATTTGAGAAGTAATACAAAGAAGCACTTTTCCTTTATAAGTTAAAATGTATCAGCTGATACATTTTTTATTCTTTGTATCATAATATAAGTAGAGGAAATTTTATTAAAATCTGAAAAGCAATATACAATACAATTGGCAGTATTGTTCATATTAGAAGTTCAATCATGATTGAACAAAGTTGTACCCACTTAAGCATTCTATACTTTCTTTACCTGGATTTAATACTATTAGAAGTTATGCTTAACATTTTTTTCACAATTCAATACTCTATTTTTTTTATATCACTCTATTAACTTTATCTCTGGTACTTATATTTTAAAAATTTCTCTTTTTTTACTTACCCCTAGTTGTTGACAAATACTGCTGCTTTCTCCTCCTTAATGTCTCTTATATTATGCTTTTCCCCTTATTCTAACCTTAATAATTCACACTGCCTTCACTCTAGTTCTGGAGTTTACTATTTAATGACTGCTGTTGTCTATTTTCTAATGATAGTGGTAACTAATATTTGTATGGCTCCTAGCAGGTCAGAGAGCGAATCCTCATGTTTTCATACTTGAGCTTCCTAATCACACTTTTGTTATTCCTCTTGTAAAGATGACATAGACTCTGAAAGTATCAGAAAATGTTAAGTAAAAGGGTAAGGACTTGAACTAAATTTTCTGACTTCCAACCACATGCTTTTTTCTGCCTTACTTTATGCCTCATTTTGTATCCATCTCCAATCTTTCTCTTTCATTGCTATCAGATTATTTTTCCCTAAAGCATTGCTTTGAACTAATCTGTACTGATCTCTTTGTCTTCTTGCCACTGTATATCTCTACTCTTTGAAGTTAGGCTATTTAAGGCTTGCAGATTTATCATTAACCCAGACTCCAGGACAGATCCTGTTCTTAAATACCAGGCTATCCTGAGCTCCAGTGGCTCAGAGGTTGGTTTTGTCTTGCCTTTTTTATTTTTCATTTCTAATACTCAGACATGACTTCTTCTTCTTTTTACTCTTTTTTTTTTTTTTGCTAAATGAATTAAACCTTTATTACTGGGCCTTCAATAGCTTAATTCCAGGAATTGAACTTTTGGCTCTGTCTTGTATCACTATTCCAATAATTTGTACTGTCTTCTTGCTCCATCTGCCTTAGTAACTGCTTTTGTTTACTACTTAGTTCATCATTTAACTTTCCCTAGAACTAACATCAACAAAAACAACACTTGTATTCACAGAATGTTTAGCACAGGCCCTTGTGTATAGTAAGTTAACTTTGTTTTATTCATAACTGGGCTGCTGGAATCTAGAACAGCGATTAATTCAGAAGAGACTGAATAAATATTTGTTGATAGACTATACATTTTTGTTATAAAGCAAATAATTGTTATTGAGTCTCTGATACCTGCCAACATACTCTCCCTGATGCCTACTATATCTGCTTAAACATCTGCCTCCTGCTCGACTCACTCCTGTTGTTGTTTTCTGCCTACCTATTGCCACCTGCCTACATGCATGGATTTCTTCCTATGGCATGATACCCCTGGTTGTCAAGACCCCATGCATCTATTTAGTCTTTGACCTTATGTTTAGCTGGATCCGATGTTTAAAAGCCTGTATAGAATTCTCTAAAAGCTGCTTAAAGCTTTTTAAGTATTTAAAAAAAATGATTTTCTGACTATGTTTGCCTTCATAGTTGTCAGTAAATATCAACAAGATCTTTTGATAATAAAGTACCAGAGACAGTGATGGAACTGCAGTTGCTGTCCTCATTGTGACCATGTATGGTTTGCTTTCTTCACAGCTACCCTTCTGTCATTGAGTGAGCTGTGGGGGAGGAGAGAGAAAAGGACAATTGGGTGAAACAATCTTTCTATTACTGTATAGCAATGGAAGAAAAATTATCTCTAAATTTTTGAGTGAAATGTATTAAGTATATAAAATGATTTAGAATGGTTTTATTAATATGTAAAGAAAAAGAAAATATCAAGTCAGTTTGTTATATATACGTTAGTTTTCTTTTAAGTTTATTATAGGGTAGAGATTTATTTAAATTAGAGTATGTCTTTGTGATATCAAAGCATATTCTACATTCATACCCATTTTGTGGGTGTTAGTGCAGTACTTTTATTAGCTTCAATAAATACATTTGTTAATTAGCTTCAAAAATAGTCTTTTTATTTTAGTTTTATAGTGTATTGTTGATCTTATCTGCCAGAATTGTCCATTATTACTATGGGAAAATAATTTTACTAAATACTTACAGTATAATACAGCTTTCATTCCATAGGTTACATTTAATGGTTTTATTTATCATTATGGCAAAAAAAAAGACATGACCTGAATAAATATATTTTTATATCTTATGTCATGTATATGCTATTTGTAGTTCCTATTTCACAACCAGTTTTAAAGTAATTGAAATTATTGATTTCTGTGGGACTTCAAAATTATCCATCAGAACTGCTTTTATTATCTTAAAACAAAGAAGTGAGGTGTGACAATGGGCATGTCTGTACACATTTTCTTCTTGTCCCTGAGGAACCCCTTTTAAGTATTCTGCCTGGCCAAAGGGACTCAAGGATTAGCTGTTGATGTTTTGTTTAAGTGGAATAACATTAGATAGGTAGGAGCAGGAAAGAAGAATTGACCAATTGTTTTCAAATAGGGGTAAGAAACTGGGCATGCAATATAAGCCACTAATTTATCTGTATAAATTAGAAACAAAGATTTTTAGGTACTACAGTGTCAATGAAAATTGTACTTTCTTTATGGTATCCTTTCAGGTGCCATATTATTATTTTTTTTTTAGAAGTTCAGGTAGATCAAGATTGATGTTTGCCCTGAAAAATACAGGGGACATCTCTTAAAGATTTTCCGTATTAACAAAGGACTACACTATAAGAGTGCTTTCCATTTTAAATTTCAAAATCATTATGTAGATCCTTCAGAAAGATGAATTCCTATTTGTTTGTTTTACATGATATTAATTTTTCTTGTCTTGTAAATGTATTAGCATTTTCAGCATTTTGGTAAACTATATAAAATTGATTAAAATCTAGAAGTAGTTTTAGGGTAGTATTTTAAAACACAATTAAACATCATATCCTTGAAGGCTTGAGATGGGACTGAGGCAGTTCAGACATAGGTATTTGTAAAGTGGGGTTTGAATTATTGCCCTACTTATAGCAGATGCACTAGTCATAGTAGATATATCTCTAGTTGATGATTGACATGACTTTTTTTTTCTTTTCATCTTGGTTTTCTTTTTCATCATGGGCATTCTTAGTGACTAGTTAAAGATTTAAGTTCCTTCTGCAGAATATGTAAACAACAAGCAGGAGAAACACAACCCTTGATTTTTATGGGCATGTTATGTTGCAGTGTGCCTAGATTTTAGATGTGTGTCTACCAGCATACAATCATCATTTCCTCTGAAAATATTTTTTTTCTGACCTTAAATTTATTGTATGCTCTTTGGATGTTAAAAATGTAACAGCATGCATGCTATATTTTCACATCGATTTGAATGATATTTATTGAATTGCCACTATGAAAAGAAACACTGTAAGGTATAATATCATTAAATAGCCAACATTCTAATTGAAGAATTAATGTTTATGCACATGGAATACTTAAATAATACTTTGAGACAGGTGATTGAGACATGGGTGATACATGGTTTAAAAGTTGAGGGGAAGTTGAAATCATTATGGAGTGCTTCATGGCAAAGATGAGGTTTAAGTTGGGCCTTACAGGGAGGCAGGAATTGATGGAAAGGCTTTACAGAGAAAGGGAGCAGTGTCAGAGACAGAGAAGAGCCCGAATGAGGGCCGTGATTTTTCAGGGCTGGGAGACTCATTCCCTCTTTATTCCCCCCCACCCACAAGGCTTCCAAGGTATGAGAATTTGGGGACAGAGGAGGGACAGAGAGGGAGCTCTGTAATTTGCTTAATTTTCCAATATTTAAGAGTTATAAAGTTATTTCTAGTTTAATTCCACTGTGGTCAGAGAATATACTTAGTATGTTTTCAGTTTCTCTAAAATTTGTAGAGACTTACTTTATTGCCTAGCACCTTGTGGAAAATGGTGCAGTGCACTTAAAGAATGTATATTCTACAATGGCTGTGCTTAGTGTTATATAAATATCAGCTAGGTCAAGATAGTTAATAGTATAACTTAAATCTTCCATATCTGCTAATTTAAAAAATCTGCTTGTTTTATTAATTACTGAGGTATCACATTTTTCAACTGTGATAATGAATTTATTAATTTTCCTTGTGTTCTGTCACTTTTTGCTTTTTATATTTGAAGCCATAGTATTGAGTAGAGAGTTTCAAAGTCGTTGTATTTTTTGTTTTATTCATCCTTGTATTAGTTTTCTACTGCTGCTGTAACAAGTTGTGACAATTTAAAAGAACACAAATTTATTTTCTCCCTGTTATATAGGTCAGAAGTCCAAAGGGTTTCACTGAGCTGAAACCAAGGTCCTCCAAGGCCCTGCGGGAAAATCCCTTACCTTGCCTTTTCTAGCTTCTAACACTGTAGTCCTTTATTCCTCATGGTCCTTCCTTCATGTTCAAAGCCATCAGGGTAGCATCTTTAATCTCTCTGTTTTCACCTTCACATTGCCTTTTCTCTCCTAGGGACTCTTGTGATTAGATTGAATCAGACATCTAATATGGTACCTGATAACTGATAAGGCAGGATAACCCTCCAACTCAAGATCCTCAATGTATTCACACCTGCAAAGTCCTTTTTGCCATGTAAGATAACATTTCACACGTTTCAGGAATTAGGACAGGGACATCTTGGGGTAGGTATTACTCTGTCTCTCACAATCCTGTTACCATTATGAAATGTTCCTCTATATCTTTAGTAATGTTTCTGGCCATAAACTCAACTTTATTTGCTTATAGGGTTCGCTGAGTTTCTGGAATCTCCAAGCTTATGTCTTCCAGCATTTTGGAAATTTCTTGCTCATTTCCTTTTCAAATATTGTTTCTACCTTGTTTTCTTGCTCTTCTCCTAGAGCTCCAATTACAGGTACATCGTATGTCGAGTATCCCACATCTCCCTTCTGCTATTTCTCTTCTCATTATTTTTTCTTTTTGTATTTCATATTGAATATTTTTACTGCTCTCTTTTTGAGCCAAACATGTCTTCTTTGTCCAAGCTGTTGTCAAACCTATTCAATTAGTTCTTAATTCAGATACGTATTTTGCAGTTCTAGAATGTCAATCTATTTTTCTAGATTCAAATTGAAATGATCTTTTCATCTATTTGTTCATCTTTTCTTTAATATACTTATAATAATTATTTTAAAATCCTCATTGGCTAACTCCAATATCTTGATCATTTGTGGGTTCATTTCTATTATTTGTTTTTATTTTTTCTCTTGATAACTGGTCACATTTTCCTTCTATTATATATGTCTTGACCTTACTGGTTTTTTGCCAGATATAATGTGTAAAAGACCAATAGAGGGAGATTTTTGTTTGTTTTTGGAATGAAGCATGGGTTAAAAGAGATTGGGAATTGCTGTGTATAGTATAGTAGGGACATAAAGACATCTGCTTTGTTGCTTGTGAAGGAATTGGGGGTCATATTTGTTAAAATGATTGCTAGAGTAGAGCCAAATTATGGGATTTTATCTAGAACTTGCTCTGAGATTGAGAAAGCTCTGTGACTTTTAAAAAATGTTTAAACTTAGAAAATTATTGAGATCATTTTCTCTGATATTTTCTTATTTATTTTTATTTTAAAAATTATTTATTTATTTTTAATGACAATATTTATAGCCCAGACAGAATTTACCTTATTTTTTAATTTTATTTTTCAATCACAACTGATACTCAATATTATTTTATGTTAGTTTCAAGTGTACAACATAGTGGTTAGATAATCATTAAGCTGTGTGATCTTGAGCAAATTATTTAACCTCTTGTTATTTAACTTTCTTCTTTAAAATGTGATAATTATAGTATCTCACAAAGTTATCATTAGGATTAAGTGACTATGTCTGGCAGCATAGTAAGTGTTCAATATGTGTTGGCTATTATTTGAGGACTGAGAATAGGCAATTGGTTTTGGTTACATGGAGCCATTAATGTTGTCAGATGGGTTTTCAGAGTTTGGTGGTGACAAACCTGGGTGGAGGAGGCTTAGGGGAGAATGAGGAATTAGAGATAGGAAAAATAGGCCACTATTTTGAGAGAGCTCTAACGGGGATTAGAAAATGTGTAGCTGGAGGGGACTATGAGGTTAAGTGATGGATTTAAAACATGAAAATAAAAATAATTATAATTATAGTAATCATCACAGCAGCTCCATAAAGTAGGTACTATTTTTACCCCCATTGTAAAAATGAGGAATCTGAGGCATAAAGAGAGGAATGCAATTATAAAATGGTTGTACGCTGAGAATGATCAGTAGGGAGGGAAAAATGCAGGAGCTGAAAGAATAATTCCAGAAGTAAAGTTTTCAAGTAGGTGAGAAATGATGGAATGCAGCCTGCAGTTGGAGACACTGACCTTTGATAGGAGCAGGCAATGTGCATTCACTTTAACAGCATTGAAAGCAAAGTATAAGAGTAGATTCGAAGTGGAGAAAAAAGTTCTACTTTGATAGTTTGCCTTTTGCATTGAAATAAGAAAAAAGGGGATTAGCTGGGAGTGGGATTGGAGATGTTGGAGAAGAAGCAGTGAAATAGTTATTTTGGAGAGTGAGTAAAACAACTTTGGATATGGATGAGCTTTTTGGTAGTCCTAAGGGATCGTTTGAAGATTGTGATCATAAAGGTAAAGTGGGGGTTGAGGAAGCAGGAGAGAAAAGGGATAGAGGGAGTTCATCTTTGAGAAGGAGTAAAAGGTGAGTTAACATCTAGAAGTCAGGAAAGGTATGAAACAGTCTTTGCCCTTGAAAAACTTCTACATGCTAAGTGGGCACACCTAAAGGGACAATTAGTAAGCAAACAATAGGTGCCAAATAGAACACCTGGACTGCAGGCTTTGTTTCTTCAAAGGAAGGAGTGAACACTTCAGGCAACATGGGTGGCTTAAGTAAAGTGTGAGCATTGATTGGGCAATAAAGTGTTTAAAGATATCAACAGGATAATCATTTAGCATTTCAGAATATATGTATTTAATATATTTTACAATATATAATTATATATTTTCTATATAATATTTGCCATTATATAATTATATATTACATATGTACTTTTTTATAAGCTATAGTCTGTAACCTCAAATTTCTGTTAGAATTTACAGTAGGTTTTTTTTTTTTTTTTTTTTAGTATTGTAAGCTTTTTTTGACTTGAACATGAAGGGTGGTCAGGAAAGAAAGAAACGTGTTTTAAATACGAGCTAAAGTAGAGATTATTTTTGTATACAAAGTAAAATGTTAGTCATATAGTTGATATAATGATGTATTTGTAACTGTTTTGTAACTATTTTGCCCACTATTGAGTGAATTTATTATTTTTTCTTATTACATTTTTTTTCTTATGGCCTAGTTAAGTATGACCAACTCTATGTTTTCAGTCATTTCAGTGAACAGGCAGCCTTCTGTTTCAAACAGAGAAACGTCTGTTAGTAAGAAACATGCAACAATAATGTGAGACTTTTCTTCGTAGTTTGTTTTGGAACTTTATAGACACTTTTATAAAGCAGCTGCAAGGAAAAATGTGTGTAGGTTTTTGTTTCTTAAATGTTAATGTAAGGATTATTTAAAGAACTGTATGAAGCTTTTCAACAGTCCTTTATTTGACTATTACTATTTAATTTTTTTTACATTTCAGTTTTATTAGATGGCTTCAATTTTACATAAGATCCTAGATATTTTTATTATATAAACAGATAATTTTTACAAAATATTTTTAAAAATGTTGCAGTTATTTTGGATAGTAATTTCTTTACATTTTTAAATTATTTTTTTTTACTTTTTAAAATAGCATTGAATGTTAAAAACAATTTAAAAAAGAAAATTCTTAGCTATAATTTTATCACATAAATAGCTTTAGATTTTTATTATATATTTTAATGACTCACTATATATTTTTTAATTTGAGGAAAAAAGGTCTTATAAAAATTTAATTTACATTGGCAAAATTTAACACTGTGCATTTGAAATTTGTGTTAGCTCAGTAAGGAATGTATAATATTTGGAATAATATAGATATTGCTGAAATAGTATGTAGGTATCACTAATTTTATACTTAATTTGCTAAGAAGAACTCTTAAAGTTTTATTATTCTCTTTGTGATGTATTTATCTAACATTCAATTAGGAACAAGTAAGAAGCCTCTATAATTGAAACTATAGAAATATAGTTTCAGAACTCTTGACTATGTATTTTCATATTTCTATATTATTAAATGATGGTAGTATTACAATGCAAGGGGTAGGTGACATTTATGCTAAATTGTGTTATCTCAAGGAAAAAGGGAATCAAAAGGAAAAAGGGCTCAAAATGCTTATTGCACATTTCTCAACTCCTTTTGGGTGTGTTGTCTAGTTACCAAAAAGAATAACAACTTTTATTATTTTTAATACTACATAAGGTAGTGAAACTAATACGTTGAACATATTATCCTTTCTTAATTTAAAAATATTTTTAAAGTAGCTGGAAAATACAGTAAATATTTTATAAGATCTTTTGTTTTCTGGTCAAGACATTTTTTTCCCTAATCTTATTTGCTAGTAAGTTCAGAAGAAGCAGGTAATCTTTTGCCATAGGTTAGTGGCTCTTAGATTTTAATATGTGTAAAAATCTCCTGGGTGCTTGACAAATTTGTGGATACCCACTCTCAGCCCTCTCGAAATTCAGATTTATAAGTCAGCATGTTTAACAGGCTCCTAGGTTATTCCAATGTATCTGATCCATTTAGAAACTAACCAGGTAGCTGTTCTTCAACATTAACTTAATTCTCCCTAATATTAACTCAGTGTGAATTTCAACATTAACTCAATTTTTATTAAATTATCAACACTAGTCTTAAAAGGAGTAAGACTTGGCAGTTGAGCTGAGCTTCTTTTAAAAACTTACATGAAAGTATTTTAGCTATGCTAATAGCTTTGGAAGTTAAAATAAGTGCTCATGTTTTGGATTGTAATAACACTGTACATTTGTAGAGTTCTACAAATTAATAAACACCATTACATCTTTTTGTAATTTCATCTCTATAATAAGCCTGTGCAGTAGGTAAAACAGGAATTACTATCTTCCTTGTATGTACTGGGAAGTAGGCTAATGAAAGTGAAGCGACGTGCCCTAGGTCATGCAGCTAACAAGCAGTCACTAGAATGGAAGTCTTCACTCCTAGCTCGGTGCTTTTTCCATGATGTCACATCATATAAGCTATCTGAAATGGAAGGGTTAAAAAAGTATGTGTATGTGTATGTATATTTATGTATATACATATTACGCTTCTATGTATATTTCTAAACATATACATCATCAGACACAATTAAAGTTTACAATGAGAGAAGTTAGCATGCTGATTAGATTTTAGTATTTTTTAGAAAGTTAATATGCTTTATCTTATAAACTCTGGACTGTGAGTTGTGTAAGGGCGTGGCTTGTGTGTTATATATCTGTATTTTAATCACCAGGCCTGCTTTTCTGAACGGAGCACCCAGGTGTTCCACAACTGTTTGATGAATGAACAAATGGATAAATGAATGACCTTGAGGCTTTTGTATCAAGAGGGAGCATTTGAAGTTTTTGGTGTGTATTCTAGTTTTAAAATGGAAAAGGCTCATTACTGGGCTGTTGATATTTAAATGAGGATGATGCAGTCCTGAATCATGAATACAGATGTAGTGCCAGTTCTCACAAGCAGATGCCAAATAATGCTTTGTAAAGAAGTACAACAATGATAAGGAGGTAGTTATTTTTTTTGTAATGCATTGTAGAATATTTTATAGTTTTTAGGTCCTATACACACTTTTTTTTCCTCAGTAATATAGTGTATGGTTACCAGGGTAGAACTTAAATTCTCAGTAGAGAGGAAAGGAGTTCCTTACATTTTAGAAATATATCAGAAAGCCTGGAGAACATCTAAAGAAAACAGTTCCAAACCCAATAAACCTTTAAACTACCATTATAACTTTCTTCTTGACTTTCTAAAAAGAATTTGACCCACCTTCTGTTCTAACCAAATGGTTTTCATAGTTCAGGAAGATTTCCAATATTCTGGTCTTTGTCTTGGAGAGCTCTTTTTGTGTTAAACAAAATAAAATGTCTTTAGTCTTTCTTCCTAAGTGTGTAAAATCTCCTAAAAGGCACAGTCACCTTTCTTTTTCTAGAACAAGATTATTCCTTATGCCAATTATTTAGAATGTCCAAATAGATAGTTTTTGTGGGCCAGTAGTTTTGATTTTGTTTTATCAATGTATGTAAGTTTTTGTTTGAAAGAGTGGTAGGAAGAATTAGTGAATCAAATATACGCAGGGTATTTCTCTGCATAGTTGCATATTTGCAATTCATAACTAACTTGGCAAGGAAGTATACTAAATCAATGGTTCAAAAGACACTTTGGATAAACTATGGTTTATTGTGTTTCCACAGTTCCTCCTTTTAAATGTTATATACAATTGATAAGTGCATTTATTACTAATCCTGAAATCCCATTTCCAAAAGGTAAATGTCCACAAAAATACCTTTTCTTGAAAAAAATATTTGAGAATTTAAGAAGAGAAAACACTTTAAACATTTCTTATGAAGACATGCCTTTGATTGATATATTCTGGGCACTGGTTTTGATTCAGTGTTTGGCGCTTAGCCAAGTGTTCCTCCCATGCACTCTCGAGTTCTTTGAGTTGCCTCACTAAGATTATGTAGAATCATGGGAACTTGGCCTTTACAATTGTTGATAACATTTTACTGTGAACACTCTTTAAAATCCTTGTTATACTGAACTTTATCTAAAATATTTTTTCATTATTGTTTTTCAAAAATTGTCTTTATAAATAGGGCAATTGGGCAAAGGATTTGCTTTGAAAATTTTGCTTTTTAACACTTTGCTTTCCCATCTATTATTGTTTCTTTTGACCTAGAAAGTAGTTTATTATCCAATATAATTCTCTCATCTTTTAGCTCTTCCTAGAAATAGCTTCTTGCTATAGCAACTATTCCTTAAAAGTGTTTTTCCTTCCATACTATACTTTCTGACATTTTCTTCATTTCCTTTTGACAATGATTCCCATTGGGTTCTCAGAGCATTTTTTTGTATTTGCTTTTGCAATACTTATTTTATCTTGTATTTTTTAACATGTCTGAATTCTCTGAAATTCAAGTTCTGTGAGGGTAAGCCCTTATCTTATTCATCTTTGTTACCTGTGCCAAGCGTAGGGATTTTCAAAAAATACATGCTCAGTAAATAGTTATTCTTTTAAATTAAACTAATATTTTAGTCTGGTTTCCATGAATGTAATTCTATTAAAACTGCATGTCTCCAGGAGCCTTTGTAAAACTTAGACAGAAGATGGGTTTCTCTTTTGGTATAATTAGCAGTTTTCCTTTAGATTTGTTAGTTCTAATTTCAGAGGTATCATCAGAACTGTGTATCTTTGGTGATACCTTATTTTCCTTTAGGGATAAATTAGTCTTCAGAGCTTCATTCTAAATCATCCTCTCTCTATTCATGTACCTAGTTAATACTGCTTGATACTGTTGACAAACCGCCACGATTACTAAGAAAGTAGCAGCAGGCAAAGACACTCCCCTTCTAGAATTAAAAAGATCCTGGACTCTGCTGTCCTTGTACACCACCGAAAGTAAGGCTGAGTGCTCAGCCATAGGGGAAGAAAGTTGTGAACAGTGGAAAATAGCTTTTAAAGCCTTGAGCTGGGGCTTTTCACTGTAACGAGTAAAAGCACTTTTTTTTTTTTTTGTATCATGTTAACTCTCTTTGTTTCTATATTGCTGTTTTCACTTATTAGCAAAAGAGCTTTATGTCTCTACTGTACATGGGAAGCACAGATATTACATGCTATATACTTGTATACAGAAGTGATGAGGAATGCTGTTCATTGCTATTCTTTGCTTTGAAATAAGTATGATATGAAATATATTAATGGGGACAGGGTCACATAAGAACATGTTAAAATCCTTTAACTTCCACTAAATAAATGTTTTGTTTTGTTCTTTTTCACTTTTGGTTGTCAGAAATGTGAAATCCATCTTTCCGAAGAGCCAGTTAGTGACTTATAGATGATTGTTAAGAAAAATAGTGTGATTCCCCTTCCCTTTTATATGTCATCTCAGCCTAATTCTGTCCTAATAGAAAATGTGGCTTTCATTGCTGAAGTTATCACAATTTTCATGAAGCGTATTTCCACATCACAGATCAGATACTGGCTGGCCATATAACTTGGAATAAGTTATGTCTCAGAGTTCCTCATTAGTAAGTGGGGGGTATCCGGCTCAGGGTCCTTATAGGACCTGCCTTTTTTTCCTAGCCTAATTTAATTTCCTTCTTGCTTGGCTCCAGTGATGCCTCCAGATTTTCTATTTATTTTGTCCTGTTTCCCTCCTGTCAAGAGCGGGTTGGGATTAAATTGTTTTATGATTGCTAAGCTCCTCTGGAAATCTCTGGTGGAGTCTTTGCCCTTTATTAGACCCAGAATAAGGACTGAGCCTGGCTGCTTTTGCAGTAGAGAGTCTCAATATTCCTTATTTCCCTCTCCTGCTTTATGCATGGCCTTAGGATGCTCCTGATTCAGGACCCTGAATCTAAACCTTCTTAATTGTAAACATGCACAAGTAACTAATCCTCTTCACAAACAAAGAAGGTAAGTACCTTTATCCTTTTATCAGGATAAGAAAACTGAGACATAGGCTGATTCAGTGACTTGCCCAAGTGCATTGAACTATGGAGTAGCAGAGCCAAATTTCAAATTCTGATCCTTTAATCTGATACGAGGGTCCACGTTCTTTACCACCTCACTATATCAATGTTTTCTGTACACAGAGCTCATGTCTTCTTTGGTGCAGGCAAGTCTCTATGTGGATTTTCTGTGACTTTTCCTCATCTCCTGATTACATAACCTAGTGCATATCAATATCTGAATTTTGATTGCGTTTCTAGTATTTCTTGAGGGACTACCTGAAGGACCTAATTCCATTCAGAGAGCACAGTCTCCATAATTGTAGGGTTTCCTCCTGTCCTGACTCTCAGGTCCTTATCTTTGCTGTGTTCATTGAGGCACATCATCTGGAGTTTGAGGCCAAGATGTCCATCAATTTTTTGTTTTAAAGAATATAGAGTATATACAGCAATGTATAATTCTATTAATTTTTTAAAACTTTTGTCACTATATATTTAGAATCTTAAGAAAAATATAAGAAATTAAAAAGGAAGGTAAGAAGTGTCTATATACCAGCCCAGAGACTATTACTTGTTAACGTACTTTCTTCATACCTTAGACAAATACACACACATATATGACATGTATATAATTTTTATTCTATATTTTTACTTTGATGAAGGTAATTGTTATTCTATATTATACAGTTATTTTAAGAAGAAGTTTATTTCCATTTGCATAGACAATATCAAAAATGGATTTCATAGCTTCTTATTTGGTAGTGTTCATGACTGTGACCAAATTTCCTTAATTTAGTCTTTAGAACATATCTTTCCATTTCTTATACTCACCAGGTGCACAGGCCAGTAATTTTGGATTTTCATTTGTCACATTTCACTTGTAATACATCAACAAATCATGTTGGCTCTGCCTTCTAAAATAAGCAATATTTGAATAATTTTTCTTCAAGGGTAGACAGTTTGTTTTATTCAATGTTCATATTCTAGTGCTTGACACATAGTAGTTGTTCAGTAAGTATTTGTTTAATAAATAAATGAATGGGGAGCCAAATTATTCCTTGGGAATTCACTTAGCACAGTGGGATTCCTTTTCTTCATGAAAAAATTAGTGTAAGCATAAGGAAAATTTGGTTGTAAAGGTCATGAAACTACTAACTTGGCTGTTGAGGAACATTTTGCAATGTGAGATAGTTAAGAATATAATAAATATTAACTTTTAAAATAATACATAATAACTTAAAATTTATCTGATTGCATAAGGATGATTAACTTTAGTTACCATTTTTGAACCTTTGGTTCCATGATAAATCAACCAAAAATAATTTTTACAATAATTAGCATGTATTTCAACAAGTATGGAATACACGTTCTTTCCAAACAAGTACAAAGAATGGATTTTGCAATTAAAGATTTTACCTTCTATATGGGAAAACAGATACATTCAAGAAATAGGAAAGGAAAATGTATGGAAAGGTAAGGTTCAGCATAAAATGAGTCAGAGCTAATAAATCACGTAGGAATTCAGAGAATGAAAAGGCCAATATTGGCTAGAATGCTAGAGAGGCCACTGTTTGAACCTTGGACGATGGACTGGATTTATAGAAAGGGGTAGTGGATATCTAATGGAGGTAAGGAAAAAGATGCTGAAGGCTTACATAACAGAATAAAGAGTTAGAATAGAAAATTTTAAAATTAGGAGATAACATAATCAGATAAGTATTTTAGAAATACAGTAAGTGGTGGTGTATGGAGGATGTGCGGGGAGAGATGGCGGCTCCAGCATGAGTACAATAAAGGAAAATAGAAAAGGCTGTTGTAGTAATTTAAGAGAGATGATGGTGTTCTGAACTCAAGTACAGTCAAGTGGGGTTTTTTTTGTTACCCTTTATTAATATTGTTTGTACAATTTATTACTGTCCCCCTTTTACCAGGTTTATGATGACCTTCATAGAGGTTTCTGTTATTGCACGTAGTGCACAGCATTGCAATTTTTTTCATGCTTCTGTCCTCTACTAGTTCATAGTCGTCTTGTGTCCTAGGCATGTAGCTCAGTGCTCAGAAAATGTAGGACGAATTAAGTGAGTTTAATGAACTCCTAAGCTGTTTGGTTAGCATGAGATAACTTCTTAAATTTAGCTTCTATTAAATTTTAATGGAAGTTAAAATAAATTCTTAAACTGGGGGATAGTCAACGTATGTTCACATAAATATGT
Organism: Pteronotus mesoamericanus; assembly: GCF_021234165.1. Lineage (NCBI taxonomy): Eukaryota > Metazoa > Chordata > Mammalia > Chiroptera > Mormoopidae > Pteronotus > Pteronotus mesoamericanus. The sequence continues at coordinate 12,838,414 of NW_026555310.1, forward strand.
TAAAGTAGTTCAGGTGATTGGCACAAAATTTAAAAATTCGCATCTTGACAGTGTCTGTAAAAAGCATATTCCCCGCATTTCAACTCACTCAGACATGTCTGTTCCTTTTTTCTCTTAATAGTTTATTTGTGCTTGATTTTATTGCTTTCATCTTGGTTATCAAGTGAAATGAAAACATTCATATAGGGTGTTAAAAAAGAGCAAAACATTAAATTTAATATTTAAATATAATGGAGTAAAGGTAAGCATCCTGCAGAGAAAAAAAACTTTTTAGCATTTTGTCTTGGAATTCTTAGTCTATCAAAAACTTTTTTTTTATGGCTTTTATATGGAGAACACCTAGGCATGGCAGTTTGGTAAACCCTTTCAGAGCAATTTCAGAGCAAAGATTAGAAAGAGTCACTGTCTACAAGAAATGAGAGAGGATGGACAAGAGAAACATGTCTACAGGTACAAAATACGTATATATTACTTCGGGGTCTTTAAGTATTTTTTATGATTTTTTTAGCCCCATTACAACCTGAGTAGACAAGCAGATTGGAAACTGTTTATTTCTGTTTGACAAATGAGAAAATGTGGTGTTACCTCTCATCAGCAGCTTGTTTTTCTTTATTTCCTTATACCTCTGTTCATGAATCATCGTTTAATATTAGACATGGCCACTTTAAACCAAAATTCATGACCTCTCCTTATGATGTTTTTTAAATGTAGAGTGTAAATTTCCCCAAAGAGACTGAAGTGCATATTTTGAATAGTGTGTACAGCATTGTTGGCACCAGAGATAAGATTATGTCAGTTATTTTGAGCTTTCAGCGAAACTTTCAGTTAGAAGAATCCTTTTTGGTTGTCAGTTTGACTGGTGGTTACATAAAAGCCCCTCGGGACACAGTTTGACAGTCTGAGAGTACTGGGTTAGATTTGTGTGGGTGACTGTGGTTGAGGCAGAACTGTTATGGAATACTTAAAATCTGAGGAATTTGATCCTCACTTCATCTAACATTGTGTTAAGTCTGTAAGCTCAGCAAACAGCTATTTATAGCTTTGTGGACAGTGCTTGCCACAAGACTATTTTTGCCACCAGTCAAGTTGCTTTGGCCGTATGTGAAGGGCTGTGGGCCAGTAGATCCCAAATATTAATTTGCCATTATTTGGGTTAACTGGTTAATATGTAGATTCCAGGGCCCCAGTCCAAAGGTCTATTTAGTAGCCCTGTGATGAGGCCCAGGAGAATTTCACTCACACAGTAAATATTTGAGTAATGACAATGTGTGCCAGGAACTGTGCTAGGTTGGGGGGATATCTCAGTACGCTCTCTCTCGGGGGCTTCTTGCTATATTGTGTGTGTGTGTGTGTGTGTGTGTGTGTGTGTGTGTGTGTGTGTGGATCACTGCTGGGAAAAAGGCAGTGACATATTAAGTTAATTATATAGTGTGTTAGAGGGTGATAAAACACTGTGGAAAAAATAGAGTTGTTTAAGGTGGAGTAGCGATGTAGGGAGTGGTGGTTGTGCAAAAAATTAGCAAACTGTGTGGGGGTTGGAGGTTGGAGGTGGAAGTGGGAGTGCAGTTTTATCAGTTCTCAATATTATTTTGATATATGTTTGATATGTTTTTGATATACGTTTGATGATATGTCTGAGAAACACTACTGTGGACATTAAAATTTAAAATGGTAATTTAATATGATTTGCCATCAATGTGGTTCTTAAAATTAAAAAATATCTTAATATTAAGTCCAGCCATTGTGAATTACAAAGAACTGAAGAGTTACAGTTTTACTGGGATAACATTTATAGGCCATAAAATTTACCCCATATGAATGTTTAGTTCAATAAATTTTGATAAATTTATTCAGTTGTGCAGCTGTCACCGCAACAGAGTTTTGAAAGAGTTCCGTTTCCCCAAGATGTTTTTGTACTTGTTTGCTGTCAGTCCCGCTTTCCATTCCCAGCCCCAGGCAATCACTTATTCTGCTTTCTGTCTCTGTAGCTTGCCTTTTCTAGAAATTTTTTAAATAACTGGAATCATATAATATTAAGTCTATTGAATCTGATGTCTTTCACTTAGTATTTTTTTTTGAGGTTCATCCAAGTTGTTGCATGTATTAGTAGTTGATTTCTTTTCATTGCAGAGTAGTATTGCATTGTGTGGCCATACTGCACCTTATTTGGGTTGTTCTTGGTTTTGACTATTTTAAATAATGCTGCTGTGAAGTTTTGCACACATTTCTTTGTGCGCACATTGCTTTTATTTCTGTTGGGCAGATATTTGGAGTGGAATTACTAGGTTTATGGTAAGGGATGTTTAACTTTTTAAGATATTTTCAGTTTTCCAGGGTAGTTGTACTATTTAATATTTTTACCTGGGAGGTTCCAGTTACTCCCCATCCTTGCCAACACTTGGTAATGTTAGTGTTTTTGATTATAGCCCATGCTGTTTGCTATGTAATGGCACCGTGGTTTTAATTTGGGTTCCTCTAATGACCAAGGATGTCGAGCATCTTTTCATGTGCTTATTGACTATCTGTATTTCTTTGGAGAAATATGTATTCAGATTCTTTGCTCATTTTTAAATTGAGTTATTTGTTAATAATTAAGTTGTCATTGTTCTTTATATATTCTGGATATTAGACCTTTATCTGATATATGATTTACAAATATTTTATCACATGCTGTAGGTTTTCTTTTCACCTTCTTTATAATGCCATTTGATGCACAAAGGTTTTAAATTTTGGTCAATTCCAAGTTATCTTTTTTTCCTTTTGTTGCTTGTGCTTTTTGGTGTTCTGTTTAAGGTTCCTTGCTAAATCTGAGGTTACGAAGATTGACCTCTTTGTGTTTATTATCAGGACTGGCTTCCTAAAGGAAATGATGCTGGTCAAGAAAGGAGTGAGCAGGATGGGTGGGCCAAAGATGGACATTGCAGGCAGTGGACGGAACATCTCCAAAGCAGTGGATGGAGAGAGTGCCTGGAGTGTTGGAGGGTAGAAACCAGTCAGCCTAGCTTTGAAGGTGATGCGGGACTATTAAGAGATTTGAAATAGAAAAATTAGCATTTTTGCACTGATGATTTTAAAAGACAGGCACATGGAATAGAGTTTAAATTGGGTTAAGTAGAGGTCAGAAAGGAGAGCAGACTGGAATTGGTGAGAACAGTGAAAAGATTTTTGCTATTGACCAGGAGAGAAATGACATTGACCTGAACTAAGGCAGGAGCAGTTAGAATGAAGAAGATCTTTTTTTGCATTTCAGTTGTGTTTTTACCTTTCTTGAAATAATAAAGCAAAGTATGCTGAAAATGTTGCTTATTTTATTCCATCTTCAGTATTAAAATGGCTACACAAAAATTCACCAATTTGGATAATTTTTTTAATGCACGCTGATATGACAGCTGTCACGATATGACCTAACAAAAATTGTTCCAAATGAAGTTAAAGACAACTAAACACTTTTAGAGCCATGTTACAGAAAAAAGCAAATGAACTTTTTGGCCAACCCTATATATATATATACATATATATATATATAGGCCAACCCTATATCATTGTAAATATCAAAGAAAATGACACCTGAAAGTACCATACTAATCAGTTACCTGATGAATAAGTGGTAGACCAAGCTCTCCTGAACTTGAACATGTGAGCTCTTCTTCCCAATGAAGTATATTCCCATGACAAAATTATGGAGGATATTTAAGTGGTAGTTGGGCTTGAACTTTCATGATCTTTAAAGTCTTTTCTGAGTTTCCTAAGTTCTGAGGTTGAATGAGTTCATAAATGGAAAGCCCATAAACAGTGCCTGGCACATAATGTGTATTGCATAAGTGTTTGTGACTTTTCTGTAAATCTGTAGAATCTTTGTGGTCTCTGTTAATTTGGATACCAGTATTGTTTAGGTATATCAATACTGTTTGATTGTAAAATGTGAACAGAAATAGCAAAATTAACTAAAATGCAATCCGGTGTTTTATTTCTAATTATTTGTAAATAGATTTGCCAAAAGCAGTAAGGGCTATTGCTTGGCTAGAATCACATGTAGTTTCTGGAAGGACCTGGAAAATGAAAGAAAATTAAATTTGAATTAGCTGAAATTTAATAGGTTTTCTGTTTTAAAAAGGCAAATAGGCTCTGGCTGCATGGCTCAGGTTGGTTGGAGTATTGTCTCATACACCAAAAGGTTGCAGGTTTGATCCTGGTCGGGGCACATACCTAGGTCGCGGGTTCGATCTGGTTGGGGCCAGTTCTGGAGGCAAGGAATAGATGTTTCTCTCTCACATCTATGTTCCTTTCTCTCTCTCTCTCTCTCACCCCCCCCCCACCCCCGCCACCTCTCCCTACCTCTCTCCTTTCCTCTCTCTAAAATCAATATCCTCGGGTAAGGATTAAATTTTAAAAAAAGGCAAATAGACAAACACTGTGACATTTGACATGAAGATGGCATCTGTATTGCATACTTTGCCCAATTTACAGAAGCTTTGGCTTAGGAAAAGTGCTTTCTGGCTGCCCCAGGGCTTGATTAGCATCTGAATGGAGCAATGAAAAAGTTGAAACAAAGAATGAGGAGGAAAGGACTATAGGATTCCTGCACTTGGGTGTAGTGTTGTAGGTACTCAAACTCTGGAGTCTGCCTGCGCTGATCTGGTTGACTGCCATACCTAATCCCAGCCATTGTGCTTCTACTGCTGTGCTGAGCTCAGTATTACACAAGTTAAAAGCTTAACCTCTTTTCTAATATTTCCTTGTTTTTTAATGATAAATTTGGATGGTTTAATGTGAGGATTAAATGAGATTAAATGAAATAACATGAAAATCCAGTACAGTGCCAAGCACACTGTAAATGTTAAACCTATGTTAGTTCTCTTTCTCCTTACTCCAATGCAAGCACAGTGATGGTTAAAAATATTCTTTCTTTCTTATTCCTTTGTGGAAATTATCAAGCTGTTGCCTCAGTTAGTTTAATGCTGTCTGTATTAGCCTGGGCTTCCTAGACAGCAGAGACTGAGTCAAAGCCTAGGAGCAATGCTCATCAGGAGTACAATCCTAGGGTCGCAAAGGAGGGGAAAAATGAAGCAAGGCAGAGAAGATGGGATAGCAAACACAAAGTGCACATTACTAAGCCATGAACTCAGCAGTGTCACCCAGGGATGTCTCTGGATAAGCCATATAGAAACTCTCATTTCAGAACAGTCTGTTGGAGGCAGGAAAGGGGAATAATCAATTTTTTCTTTTCATCTCTTGTCTTTCTTTGGTCAGTGTGTGCCCCCTGGCCTACTGGGTTCTGCTACTGAGCCTTCTGGGCAGCTGCTGGGAAGCAAGATCTTGCCATCTATGGAGCAGCCCTTCCTTTGAGTCTGAAAGCACTGGGAGGTGCCAGGGCCTCTGTGGGTCTAGTCACACCAGGTCTGGTGCCAAGATGCTGCAAGCAGTTCCAGTGCAGCACCAGGAGCCCAGCCCTCTGTGCAAGTAAGGCTGAGCCAGCTGACAGTGTCAGGAGGTGATGCAGGTGGGGCTGAGGTATCTGTAAAGGATCAAAAACGGTTCAGTACACAGCAGGTCCTGCATCATGGTATTGTGTTGAAAACATTTCTTTTTATTTATTGTAATTTTAAAAAAGATTATATTATTTATTTTTAAAGAGAGGAGAAGGGAGGGGGAAAGAGAGAGAGAGAGAAACATGAATGTGTGAGAGAAACATTTCTTGGTTGCCTCTTGCACTCACCCCCACTGTGGACCTGGCCCACAACCTGGGCGTGTGCCCTGACTGAGAATCGAACCAATGCCCTTTCATTTTGTGGGACGACGCTCAACCAACTGAGCCACACTGGTCAGGGAGGAATCATTTCTTTTTAAAATGTTAATCCTTTTATATATATCATCTAGTATAGTTCCCTTATAGCATATCTTTTTCCGATGACCTGAATTTTATTTTACACTCTTACTTGTATGAACCAGCACTGCAGAGGAGAATGGTGCTGAATTTTCCTTTGCATGTGAGTGCGCAGTACTGCAAATGCTGTCAGCTAGGGAGAGCACCAACTGCTTCCTTGAGCTGAGAGCATGCTACCAAGCATAATGCACTTCGCGTTGACCTTTCCACTGACATTTATTTTCACTTCCTGGCAAACCTAGGTGATTGACAAAAGGTGCTGGGTTTGCCACAAAGAAACAAAGGACTACCCATTGGGTTGTAAAGCAAGTGATCAGTGAGAGATTCTTCAAGGAAATACTAAGTAAACTGAAGGTCACCTCCTTTCTGCACAACAGAAAACATCATACATATCTGCCACCTGAGAGGACTGGCCAGCAGTTGTGTGAACAGGAGCTGAGAGGATGATGGTAGATGTAGCATGAAAAGCCAGGCATGTATAACTTGTCAGACTGTTCTCATTCTTCCATGAATACACTCTGTTAATTCCCATCTTCTTATTCATGTTTCTTCCTCTTGGCTGAAAATAGCCTTTTTATTTTTTGGCCTAGGTTTTGCGAATTCTGTCTTTCCTCCTACAGTAAGAGCTATTTTATCTTACCCCCTGACTTGTGCTTTTGTGATTATCTTTATCAATCTTTGTATTTAAAAATTATTGCTGTTTATACTGCTTAACTTTTACTTTTGTATATTATGATAGACTTAACATATATTTACATACACACAAGTGTGACAGACTTGTTTTTTCCAAGTAGATGGTAATGCCTTGTGAATCAAAATGCACATTTTAAATCTCTTCTGTTTTCTCCACTGAATTTAGTACAGGACCCATCTTAGCATTACTGGAAAACCTATTCAGGTGGTTTTCCTGTGAACTGACCTCCAGCTCTCTGAACTCAGGAACTGAAAAAAATTCTGAAAATTTGTGTTTGAATCCTTTAGTATTCACCTTGTTGCTGTTTGCCATCCCAAGCTTAAGAACCAAATAGATATATAATTTCTTGCTATCAGAGTTTGCAATCAGAACTCTCTATCCAAGCTTAGGAACCAAAAAGTTTTCGATAGCATAGGGCACCCGTACTTCGAGATTCGTGTTGTGTTTCAGTGATGGGGTCAGCAGTTATACTGAGACTCTAGCTACAGCTCCTTCTTTCCTCACTACAGTACACAAGTATAATAATCATATTGTTATCGTTGTTACCAGGGCTGCCGCCAAGGATATGTTGTCTGCTATTGTCTGATTAAACCAGAATTTTCTCAGCTATTACGAATACTTGTTTGGATCATTCATTCCTATGAAAATGTAGTTGGAATGATCCGAATGCCCATAATGTGTAAAAGTTGTACCATGAGTGGAGTGTATGGCTGAGAGAGAGAGCGCAGGTGATTTTTTTTTTTTTTTTTTTTTTGCCATTTTGAATTGTTTCCATAGTCTTCTGTCTCCCACCATCCTAAGAACCTGCCAGGTGGAAGGCAGTGTTATATGGGAGAACAGATACAAAGAGATGAATCAGAGATGTTTTCACAGTCCCCGCAAACACGATTTGAGTGGAAATGTGCGTGGGGGAGAGACGGATAGCCCACAGGAAGGGGAGGTGTGCAGTGCGAGCAGATGTGGCAGAGAAGAGAAAGGTGGTGAGCCTTTAAAGCCAAATTGCATGACATCCCAGCAGATCTGGGGACAGGTAGGCTGTGTGGTGGAAACTACTTAAAAATCTCTACAGCATATGTAGTTACTAATGGGAATTATGGGTATCGAAATAACTTATTTAAACAGCTGTAAATTGAAAATTTAAAGGATTTTCATCTCCATAACAATAGATACCTCAGGAAAAGTGCCTTGCACTCCGAGAGAGTAATAGGTAAGGACGTGCTGGGAAGGATCTGCTTCTCGGCGAGGGCGGGCATTCTCCCAGCAGCCCTGAATCTTGGTGTGCCCTGAAGACTAATGGAAGACACCTGATGATGGGAACTCTGTCTCCTCTAAGACTCTTTCATGGCTTAAATATTTACAAATGTCATTTGGCTTATGGGGATTCTGCCCTGTGGCAGTGGCAAGCAGACCCCAGTGAAAAGAATTCTGTGGGGAGTTAATATTTTTCATTGCCAGTTAGGGCATCCAGCTCGTGTGCCATGGAATGCATTATTTATCAATTTATGTCACAATAGCTCCTTTGAAAGCTGTGCTGTGGATGATCCAATACTATATCTTATTCATATCTAACTCTTGAGTGAACAAATTTTTATATGTGAAAGATAAATGAAAAGCATTATGTGAACTCTGAAACAGTAAATGTATGTTATTAACTATTTTTTTGTTCTTGGACTTTCAGGAGGCATTAGTATGTATATGTTTTCACTGAATAAATGTTAAGGAACTAAATATTGAGTTAATATTAATCTGTATGATAGATTTTTCATTTGATCTTTTTTTAAAATTGAGGAAAATGAACTGACTTCCTTCATTCTAACCAACTCTATAACATATATGTGCTATTAAAATTTACATTTTAAGAAATGCCACCTACACAAATGAGTTTAAAATTTCCAAATTTTGTAATTCAAGGCATTCTTACTGTGTTTATAAAACCCTTTTACAAGAACGCATTTCATTTCAGTGAGGTTTCAGTGAGTTTAGTGTTCTCCTAATATTTTTAATAAGTGGTAATGTAACACCGTATTTTGACTACTATTATTGTCTTGTAACAAATGGTTTTATCAAACAGAATCATCATAATGAGTCGCAATCTAAAATAGCTAGCAGTTTACCTGGAATCAGGTTTTGAAGCCTTGTGCTGTGTCTTTACACCTATCTATACATTAGATTAAAAAGTTCTTTGGCATATTTTTGTAAGCATGTGTATGTTATGATCTAGGATTGGCTGCTATAACAGAGATCTAAAACATCAGTAGCTTAAATAAGATTATTATGCTAATCCAGGGTTAATAAGGAATCTGCACAGTGTTGAGGACCCAGGCTCTTGTTACCTTTTCGCTTTGCTGTCTGGATATCGATCTCATCTAGGAATGGAGACCACCATGTTTATATCCCAGCAAGAAGCACTCCCTTTCTTTTAAGGGATTGACCTAAAAGTAGCACACATCACTTTTCTTGCATATTTTTATTCAGAACTCAGCCATATCTCTATACATAGTAACAAAGAAGGCTAAGAAAGGTAGGATGCCATGTACTTGACTAAAATTTCTGTTACTATGAAAGAAAGAGAACATGGTTTGGGGGAGACATTTAACAGTGTCTGCCAGGTGCACTCCATCACCCAACCATGAAACATACCTATGCCGGCTCCAGGTCCCACCCATCTCAGTTTATTATACCTGTGTGATGCAAAGTCGATTCTTTTTCTCAAGCCCTGATATTACTTCTTATGTTTGACACATTTGATCTCAATTTATCTGCAATCTGCTTAGCCTTCAACGCCCTAAATGCACATCCTGTATATAATGGTAAGGTTGAGGCAGGGTAACACATCCAAAAGACAGAGGTAGAGGAGAAGCACGATAAGACACTCCCATTTGGAAAAGGGGACGATAGGAAACCCAATAGTCACTCAGCATTGGCCAAATCCTGTGTGTAGGAATCATGAAGATTTTTATCCAGGAAGTAGAAAAAGGTCTTTGTTATCCCTCCTGGCAAGCTTGCCCTCTTGCTCTTGGGAAGGAAATCACTTGTTCTCCTTGGTTCCTGGCTTTGTCCTTTGGGAAGGTTCTTTATTGTCTATTATTCGCTTTGGCCAGATCTAAAGTGGGCTTTGGAAAGTATACCCTTTTCTTGTGGATAGATAACTTTCAAAGCTGGCTTCCTGCTGGTGCAGGGAAAGGAGCCTGAGGGGTTGTCTTTGAGTTGAGCATTTATAGGCTTTTACAGTGTGTGTGTGTAACACAAGAGCTTAGTGGATTTTCTGCGTATTTGTGCTGATTAGTTCCAAGTGCAAGTAAACATAGACAAACATTAATTGAGACATAGTTTTGTGGGTTTCCCCCCAGCTAAAAATAGTGGATTTTAATTGTTGGACTTCGTGTTTGGCAAATCCCTCAGTTTCTAAATCAAGGACAGTTACGTTGATGGGAATGGGCGTTTACATTTGTATAAAGCATTTATGTTCTGTGAAATCAGAGTTGCTGTCTGATTTCATAAGAGTTCTGAGTATTCAAATATTTTGAGAAAGAATATTAAGGATATCTTTGACCTGTGCTGATTTTCCAAATGAATCTTTTGAATCTTAAAGGGAAAAAAAAGGACAGATACCTTGAGGCTTTGGTGAAAAGGTAGACCCCTTAATATCTTGTTGATTGCTCTGCTGGTCCCCACTGTCTGGCTGTGAACTCTTGGAGCCTCTGCTTATATCAGCTTAGGCCGTGTCTTTGAATCTCCCATTTTAACTGTGTTTATTTGGGATACAGAAGAATTTGGCTTTTAAACCATATGAAACCCCATTTTACCACTCAGTCAACCTAGATTTCAAGCTATAGGGTGGGGTGAGATTTCTTTATTAGAGCTGAATTCTCTTCCCCATCTGCTCACACTGCTTTATTTAGGTTGAGTTTTTATCTCTTAAAAGATCTTTTGAAAGCAGCAAGAAGTAGCTGATACATACTAACATTCTTCCTTTCTCCAAACACTTCCCTTCAAGCCAGAGGCTTAGTTGATACCTTTTTAAAGGTGCTAACTTTGAAGGTGATAGTTTGACTTAACATTTTGCCATGGAATAGCATGAGTCAGCAGCTTTTCCTCTTACTGTTTCCTTACCACTTTCTGCTCAACTTTTCCAAGTCAGTATCACAAATAATAGATTCTGTTAGGGCAGCTATCAAATTTTGTATTCCTTTGGACATGTGTTCAGCTGCTCTAACGAAGACCCCAAATTGTAAGGACTTGTTCAAAATAGAGGTTTGCCCCCCGATTTCGAAAAAATGGAAACCCCACCGATTCCATTTAAGACTCTACTGTTCACATCAACAAAAACTTAGCCAGATGCCACATATAGCTGCATGGAGGCTTAAAATATGCCCGATAGCTACATATGATTTTTTGTTAATTGTAAAAAAAAAAAGTATTAAGGAAAAATAGGAGAATAGATTTTGGACTACTCTTAGATATTTATACCACAAAACATAAGATACACATTTGGATCCTAAAGAACAAAACCAAAAACCAACCAACCAACCAACCAAAAAACCTTTATTACCACAGCAAAAATTAATAGTTGTTAGGATAATTGTAAAATACAATACCCTAGGCATCAAAACCTGAGTATACAATATATACATTTAACTTTCTTTATAACAGTTTAGTCTGCAGTTTGCCTTCCAGAGTCCTCAGTGGACATGCCCATGTGCATTATATTACATTAAGGCTATGTGCTTAAAAATTTATTTCTTCCTCTGTGATTTCTTTTCCCCCTCATTGACACTTACTGAAGCATGAATTACAGAGTAGACCCAAAATAGCATTCAGTGTCAAGTGTTTCCACCAAAGTTCCCCGCATGGCCAAGAGAGAAAATGCGTAATGTACACTCAAACTGGAAATTTTTTTGAGGGAGGGACTCAAGTTTTATCTACAAAATTCAGTGCAAATTTTGTGTTGCACTTCATTTCACATGCCCATTCGATAAATATGTTTGTTTTTAATATAAAATGTTTAAATCACTTGTTAATTTTACCAAATATAAAGTCCAGGAAGAAGTGCAGTGTTTTTTCCTTTGTCTTTTCACATTGATGCGTATCTCTTGGGTAGGCAAAAAGTGGTTGAGAAGTTCAGTAGTTGGATTTATAAAACTCACCTTATATACTTTATTTACATTTATTAGCCACCAGTGATGCACTTCAGAGATAACTGATACAGCAACTGGCGGCAGTCATTTTCAGGGCTACCTTCTGCCTCCTTATTTCATCTCCCTCCCCCTCTATTCCCCGTGGTTGCCTCCTCAGCTCACTTCTTTCACACAGCAGATTCCTCATTCTTCAAGTCTAATCAAATGCCACATTTTCTGAGAAAGAAGTTTTTTGACTGTGGCAGAAAGCTCTCAGGTGACACCTGATCCTGTCCTCCTGGTGGTCATGTCTTTCCGTAATCCCCTCTGCTTGTACCTGTGACTTGCTTCTATTGCAGTAGAATTTTGGCAAAAAGGATGACGGCATGTCACTCCCGTGGCTTCTTTGTGTAATATGAGACTTGGATTTAAAGACTAGAGCAAGAAATTCTCTTGGTGGTTTTGGAGTAATCAGCTGCCATGTGCCATGTATGGCTGGGACCTGAGGGTGGAATGTAGGAGCTCAGAGCTGGTCCCCTGCCAGCAAGAACACAAGAACCCAAGTCCTACAACTGTAAGTAACTGAGTTCGGCCAACAACTTGAATGAGCTTGGAAGAGGACCCTGAACTGCAGCGGAGAACGCTGCCCACCTCATGTCTTGTTTTCAACCTGGTGAGACTTTGAGAAGAGGGCTGAACTATGAATGCCGTGCCTGAACTTCAGACGTACAGAAACTGTGAAAAAAATCAATGGGTATTGTCTTAGGCTCCTAAGTTCATAATATTTTGTTACATAGCAATAGTAAATGAAGAGATGCCAAGATTCCTGTGTTACTTGAGGAAAAAAAATTCACATTCTCTATCCTACATCCTTCCACATGGGTGTGGCGGTCAGCATTTGGGACAGCCTCATCTAAGGTGGTGGAGTTGGGGATACAGTCCAGAATCAACTTTACAGGCTGCACCTTTTGTTGAACTTTCTTGTTTGAGCTTATCCCGTGAACTTCCAATTATATTAGTGCAGGGTGAAGCTGCTTGACTTTGAAATGTCTAGAGACCTTAGTTTTTAGGAATGGCATTTTAACAGAATTCTGTTTAGTATATATCGATAGGTAATATAAGAGAGCTTTTTTCAAATATTAGATATAATAATTACTATTAGAATTGAACTTAAGCGAAAATACTCTATTAGTAAAAGAGCACATGTTTCTTTGATTTATTTTTTATTTTATTTCTTTTTCCACAAAATCCCACTTTTTCAAGAGCCCTCTGAAATATCTTCTCCCTTCCTGTCCTGACTATACTTTCTTTCCTTTTCTAATGTAGTGTGAGGTCTTCTACCTGTTTTACCTTAAGGCAGCAGTGCTACATCAGCATCACCTGTAAGCTTATAGAAATGCAGATTCTCAGCTCTCAGTCAGACCCTCAACATTTGAACCTGCATTTTTATAAACTCCCATATAATTCATATAGAAAGTTTGAAAATTCATGCTCTGAACCTTTTTAATGGTACTTACTACTATATCTTGTTGAATTTCAGTTATTTTTGTGTTTGCCTTATGTCTTGCATTAAATGATAAGTTTCCAGGTGTCAGAAAATTAAAATTTGCTCATCTTTATTTCTCTGGCTGTGTCTAGTATTGTTTCTTACATATAGAGGTGTAATTTACACAGTGTTATTTGTTAAAGTGAATTGTCTGTAGGACAGTTTCTATTTTCTTTAATTCTTATAGTTAATCCTAAAATGTCTGTTACTTAGGACATCATTTTGTTGATAAAGCAGGAAGCTTCATAATCTACTTCTAGATATTAGACATTTGCCAGAAAGGGAAAGCAAATGGCCTGGAGAGCTCATTGTGGTTCAAAAATCTCGAATGACATTTTTATTCAATTCCTAACACTCAGCTTATTTTCTCAGAATGTACAAATGTGCTTCCTAACTGTTTTAGTATCCACACTAATGGATGAGACTTATCTATTTCCTCTGACCTTCAATTCAAGAAGAGGATCAAAGTGCATCCTGTGTATTTGTGAAAGATACTTTGTTCTCTAATGTTTCTCTATTACATTTATGGGCTAAAACCTCTGAGAGAAAGCCAGCTTTCCTTGATAACCGCTCATGTCCACTTGTAAGGGATCTTTTCACTTCCTTCCCATCTTGTTCTTTTTCAATCACTCATTTTTTTCCTCTCAATTTTTTCAAACTGGGGAGAATTTTGGGGGGAATGCTATTTTTCATACTCCAATCCTGATTCTTCTTGAAATAATATAAAGCTGCATGGATGATAATTGGCTGACTTTCTAAAATGTAAACAAACTGTAAAAAGTGAAGCAAATGTGGGTGGAATTTTATGAGAAAGATAATTTCAGTGATAGGTCATTTCATCCCACACGCTCTATGGGGTGTTTGTGTGTTAAAAAGATATGGTGTGTTACTTGTTTATTTGGGGAGGCTTCCCCAAATATGTTTGTTGATGTATTTTTATGAGGAGTCCCGCTGAGGCTCTTTCGTGGTCAGTCCTGCCTCATAGCACTTGGCAAGCGTGATTGTAGGACAGCAGAGTTGTTTCACAGTGTACACCCTCGAAACAGTGTTTTAGTCAGCTTGGCTGCTAGAATGAAATACCATAGACCGGGTGGCTTAAACAGTAGGCATTTATATCTCACAGTTCTTGATACTGGAAAGGCAAAGATCCAGTTGCAGGAGACTTGGTTTGTGGTGGGGGCCCACTTCCTGGCTTGCAGATGGATGGCTGCCTTCTCTCTGTGTTAATCACATCACAGGAGAAAGAGAGGGAGCTCTGGTCTCTCCCCCTTTTAGGAGGACACTAATCACATCGTGGAAGCCCCACCCTCATGACCTTATCTAAATCTAATCACTTCCTGAGGGCTTTACCTCAAAATACCATCACAATGAGAGATAGGGCTTCTCCGTGAATTTTGGAAGAATACATAGAGTCCATAGATACAGCAGGAAAGTAATTTTTAAAAAAATCTAGGTCTGCCGAATCTGTTCCATACCCCAGTGGAGTGAAATCTTTTTTATTAAAGGCAAATTGACCTGGGAAATAAAGAGACATAGGCAGCTCTGCCCTCCCAAACATGACTCATGTTTTTATTTCATTGACAATCATGTTACCTGTAATTGTTTTTAGAATCATCACAATGTGAAGTTTTTAGAATTTTATAGCTGATGCTTAAGGGAATTTTAGGATTATTTGGTTCATCTTTTACAATATGCAAGAATCTACTGTACAACAATAGTTTTCAAACTTTTATGACCTCCAAATTATCTCCTTTTAAAAATAAAATCCTACAAGTAAATAAGAGGCTGAATCTGCCATGCTTTAAAGGGAACGGTGACACACCAAAAGATTCTTCCCCCTTCACCTATACCTCACCCTGAAGTATCCTCAGGCAGAAGACTGAAAACAAAAGAAAGGTCATTTATTACAAAGTTGGATGACACGGCCCAACTTATTGTATTAGTTGAGATAAACTCCAAACACATACTTTTTAAAGACAGTTCCTTCTCTGAGTAGTTGCAGTGACCATGGACATTCTGCAGCTGCCTACTTGCAATGATGTGGAGGCTTGGTTTTAGAGGCCTGTTCTCTGAGGAGCCCTGGCTTTCACAGAGGAGCCTCGGGGGCTGTCGCTGGCAGATCTAGTGGCGAGGACCCCCTTGGTTACCTCCAGGAGGAGTGACTTGGTTTTTACATTTTCTGCATATTGGGCTCCAGAACTAAGATTGTGTTTGGGAGAAAAGCAGGTTGTGGAAGTAATGGCGTTATTATGTGGATGTGTGTGAAGACCAAGGGCGGTCAGGTCCACTACCAAAACAAAGGGCAAATATCACTGCTCACCACTGCTTTCAAAGTTTGGTGCTGAGCTGGCACTGTGTTAGAGAATTACTTAGAGAGCTAATTAACAATATATATTCTGCCTTTCCCTCTCTAGAAATTGTGATTCAAATGTGTCTGGAGTAGGCCCCGGGAATGTAAATTAAAAGCATAACAAAGCAGAATAAATAAATACATTGAAACATATTAGGTGATTCTTCTGTGCAGCCAGGTTTGAGGTTCAGTATTATGTTATCTGTTGTCAGTAGCCATTGTAGGTACTCCCTAACTCCTAAAGTAATCCTTCTGTTTTTTTGATGGATTAATTGTTAAAAAAATTTTCCTCACTTTGAACTGAAATATACATGTCTATAATTTGGTTGAATTCTCAGCTATGCATGCACCATGAGTAGGTTGATCTAGTTTTCCTGGGACAGTTGTAATTATGATGTTGGGCCACCTGGATAATGCCGGATAATCTCAAAATCCCTCATTTACTCACATCTGCAGAGTCTCTCTTATCATGTAAGGTTCTGGGAATTTGGGACCATTACTTTTACTATATATAGTCATAAAATCAGTTTTTCTCATGAAATAGTTTAATAATCATATAGTATTATAAAGCATAGAAAGAGACCTCTTTCTTACCTCCAGGAAGACATGTGGTTTTATTTAGAAGGGGCATTATATGAATATTTTTGAAAATTTTTTATATAATTGTGATGGAGTATAGTAAGAAAAATAAAAAGTATTAAAAACTTATGAATCTCAGAATGAGAGCCGAAATATCAGCTAATTATGACAACTCTCATTCTGAGATTACTTTTACTCTCTTTACTTCTTTTCTCTTGAATCTTCTTCCACCTTTCCTTCCAGTTTGAAAAACAAAAATGAAGTGTTATTTTTTTATTGAATTTAGAAAACAAATTCTCTTGACCAAGAAAGAGAATGCTTAACAAACTTTGTGTTATTACATATTTAACAATAAAATCCATTACATGGCTCTTCTCACGAAATAGCATGGGTCAATGACTTGCCTGTGAAGGGCTGGAGAATCGTAGGGACATTGGTGGCTCTGTATTCCGGTCAATATTGGTATTAGGAATGGGAAGGCGGCACAGGCAGTGAAAAAAAAAAAAGAAGGTTGTTGCCATTTTTTTGAGACTAAGCCTGATTTGGTCAGGATCTTGGCAGGCAACACATGATACACTCAGACAGGATGACTGGAGAGCGTGTGGTAGTGGATGGGCAGCCTTAAGGGAAACTCCAAGGGATGAGTTAGTTCTCTGGCGTTAGCAGTAGAAGGGCTAACTAACTACTATTGTAAATGCCCCGAGAGAGCTGTGACCTTTTCAAAAAGTGCACAGCCTCCCAAAAGGACTCGGTGGGGAAGAAACCAGTAAAATCATTCCACGCCTATCTTACAATATCCTACTGAAGCCGGAGGACAAGAGAACCCCACTGGAAGCCCAAGGGCAAGAAAGCCCATCGTCATAGCTCATGAAGATCAGTCTCCTAGGACACAGGATAAGGTGAAGATGGGTGAGGAATTGATCTAGAGGACAAAACAAAAATATATTTGGCAGAGATCTCTAGTATGGCTTTGGTGTGCCTTTTGGCTGCATCTTTCATTTTGTGGAGATCAGGGAGTTTATTTTAGAGAATAATGTCTTAGGTAGGATGCCTACTTAAGTGGTGTCATGGCATCCATAGAATGTTCCTAAATTCTAACATCTCATATTACCTTGGTGCTTTTGCCCCAAAGGACTATGTTGCAATCAGGAACAAATATACTTCAAGTATCTTTGCCTGTCTTTTGCCTGAACCTACCTTTTCTTCCTTCTCAGCCTGGAAAATTCTAATCACCTCTTGAAATCTAGGTTAAATATAATTTCCTGTTGGAGGATTTTCTGTAACTATCCTCATCTCCTCTGGCTAATCATTAATCAGTTTCTTCTTTGCATATAATATTTCTTTGAGTACATGCTTAATATTCTTCTAGGTTTATTTTTTGGTTTTTTTTTTTTTTACCTCTTCCATGGCTACCCCCTTCAAGTTTTTTTGTTTTGGCTCTTCAAGTCCTACACTGACATTTAGTAGATGTGCCACAGGGATTTATTGACTCAAGTTTTCTGATGGCGTTGAGTTATAGATATGCCACCAGAAACAACAGAAATACCATGAGCACTTTGGACAATAGGCGAGTGGGCTATACTGTCCCTTAAAGTACCCTGTTTTCTTCCTAATCTGTCTTTTATTATTATTTTTGGAATGGAAACTCTTGTATTTCTGGGAGAGAGGCTAACGAAGAAAACCCCAGTTTCCAAAAGGATTAATTACAGTGATGCAGAAAATTAGTTTTCTGAACATCTGGTATTCAAAAGAGAGAGTAGCACAACACTGCCCTCTATGAGAGAGATTAGTTTCCCCACCTAAGAGCGAGCTTCTCTCAATGTTCTGTACCTTAGTTGAATCATGGGAGTAAAAAGGTATGAGACATGAGAGTAGACGTCAGACGAAGATGGCACAATGTCTCTTCATCTTATTTCCCCCACTTTGTTTCCCTAATAGGCAGTATTTGTTTTTGAGAGTGGGGTTGTAAACCAGAGACCAAGTAGCTTAGGGTAGGAATCACAGCACCAAATATTAACAGTATATACTGTGAATCAAATACTTTAATTAAAAATAGATATGGCTATAAATATCTTTTGGTGTTACTGAGTAAGAATAAACTTGAGTCAGGTGGACCACACAGAGATGAGGCATTTAGGGACATAACTAGTTATACAGATTATTATAAGATTTTTGGTTAATTTAAAAAAGTGATTCATTATTAATGGATTAAAACATGAAGTTCTCCTTTCCATCTCTGTAATTCATAGACATGTATATTTCCTGGTCTCCAGTACACACTGCTGTGCTTTATTGTTCTTAGGATTTTCACAGACTTAATGCCTTTAATGGAATTACAGAGATGCTTTTTCTTGAGTGTCTTGAAGAAATAACAATACATTTCTTTACGTCAATCATCATTGTAATTAAAGATCCATTTCTGGGAGGGGAGTTTCTTTTTGTAGACCTGTGTTACTTGTGTATGCAGTGCCTGATCTCTTAGGAAAACAATTCAACAAGGTGGAGAGGGTAGAAGTAGGGCAGATCCTTTCTTAATGTGTCTACTAACTAGAATGAACTAGGGGAGGATCAAAAAAAGGACCTGAAACCCTAGTGGCTCAGTTGCGGTGAAAAAATGATAGCTGTCCTATTTTTTTTTTTTAAACTGTAAGGGATGAAATTGGTAAGATATAATTAACGTTAAGATATCAAATTGAACACCAGTAAGTAAAATCCAATATAGTGATCACCCAAAACACTGACAAATGAGATAAAGGCAAAGGATCATTACAGGGGACAGATTTATTGGTGTCCCTGTAGGAAGAACAAAGATGTTAACAGGGTGCCAAGTGGGCTAGTTACAGATAGCTGTAAGTAAAAGAGCTACACAAAGTGGGAATCAGGTCAGATTATTGAGTAAACTGGAGAACTACCACAATCGCGTGGGGATGAGATCAGAATAACTCAAGCAAAAAAAGAAGGGACAGTTTACAAAGACATTGAGGTAATGGAAAAATTTGTCACATTTATGAAACCATAGATTAAGGACAACAATGTTTTCTAAGAGGACAAGAAATTAGCAATGGCCAGTAGCAAAATGGAAGATATTTTGTGTGTTATTTGTCTTCTATTTGTGGGGAAAAATAAAAATAACTTAACCAATCAATTAGCAAAGAGGCTTATCCCTTGTGATGTTTTAATAAAATGGGGAACAGAGATAAGAGAGGCGAGAGTATATGGAAAAGTCTGGAAGGTACTACAAAAGTACATGTTTAAAAATATAGGTTTGGCTATCAGCATCCTTGGACTTAGGTTCATAGTGATTTTAGTGCTACTCTTCTAATTCAGGGTGAAAAAAAAAGGTGTACATGTTCTGGGAGGTTATAAATTATAATGCATGCAATTATTTATTTTCCTTAAGTCAGCATCTTTTAAATGGTCACAAATCATTGATTAGTCACTTGTCAACATTCTAACCACTAACATTTAATCAAATTTAATTCAGTATAAGGACAAATTGTACTAAAACAATTTAATTCCTCATTTTAAAATAACCTGTTACTCAGAAACTTGGTTCTCTTCCATTCTGAATGAAATTTTTTTTCTTTTAAAAGATTTTATTTATTTATTTTTAGAGAGAGGGGAGGGGAGGGAGAGTGAGAGGGAGAGAAACAGCGATATGTGAGATACATGGATCGATTGCCTCTAGCATGCCCCCAACTCGGAACCTGGACCATAACCCAGGCATGTGCCCTGACTAGGAATCGAACCGGTGACCTTTTGGTTCACAGGCCGGCACTCAATCCACTGAGCCACATCAGCCAGAGCTGAATGAAATTTCTTTACTGGCTGTATGGAGGTAGTGAAAATGATAATATTATGAAAGAATAGAAATCCCCATTTTGGCTTTAATAATACTCTATTCTGATATGAACAGCGTGATGAATGAGGGTTTGTTATTTATTACTATGAAAAGTTTAACTTTTGGATTACGATATTCCATTGCAAGTGGAGGTATAATATTCAGCTTGATTATCTTTGCACAGCAATATATCTATGTATATTTGTATGTATATGTACACATATATCCAAGCAACAGTGTTCACTATTATACTTCTATTCCTGACATAGTAGTTTTACATTTAATTGTTCTAAATACTCAGAGCATCCAAAGGGCATTTTGAAAAATATGGCTCTAGTTTGGGGAGGCAAAGAGTAAATTATGTATTCTTTAACATGCTGGAGAACCCCAATGGATTTGAGATGTTAAGGTGTCTGATGAAGGAATAGACTTGGAGAATTTTCAAGTAGTGCTGTAACAACAATACTCTATACCTCCATGGGCTTTTATTGCCATGTATTTTCTCATTTGGTCAAGATTCTGTGATGTGGACATGGCAGTAATGACATTACCATTTTACAGATGGGAAACTGAGGCTGAGAGGCACTTGCCTAAGGTCACAGTTAGTATCTGTTAAGTAAGACCTATGAGGGGCCTGAGATTTTACGCAAGCCAGCTTGTTTCTGTTTTATGTATAGTGGCCAAAGACAGAAGACTTCTTAGTAAGAAGAGGTAAAAGACTTTTATTACTAATAGTACCATAAGCATTATGAACTTGATGTTAATTTGAACTGCTTCTCCATCTTGCCCTTGTCCCTAATCCAATGGACGCAGTGCAGATAGAAACACTGAGCCTGGGAAATTTACTGTTTTTGTAGAAAGCAGAAGCAAGCCAGCTCTTTGTCAGGTGGGAGACATTACCCCTAAAGTTTGCTGCAAATGTACCTTGAGAAATGATCCACGAAGAGAGCAGTCAGGGTCTTGCATTCTTGGGATGCTCAGCAAGAATGTGCAGGAATGCTCATGTCTCTTCCAACAATTAAAACTTAAATGCAGTTTTGCTGACTTTAGTGTCTAAAACTTTACCTACAAAGGCATCAGCTATAAGCTACTTTTCCCCCAACTATGTTTAGCTTCATATTTCTCTGACCTACCCAGGACATAGTGAAACTAGTTCTTTGGCTTATTTGATATTCTTGATTACTAAAACCAGTTGTGGTTATTATGAAGGCAGAGAACAGAAACGAGGGTCCAATTTAAGGAAACTTAGTGGTCTCAGCCTCACTCCTCTAATCTTTATAGATACTGCCACTGCGCGAAGCCATGAGAGTATTTTCATCAGGGAAGTTCCTTGTCTCTATGGCCACAGTAACATTTGCTACAGAAATTGGAGAGCATAATAAGAACTATAAAGAAATAAAGAACAAGTGGTACCACAAATAGTGAATATAGGATGTGATAGGGGAAAAAAAAGTCATTTATTGATGCCTCTTTTAACTCAAGATTTTGCTGTTCTGAAAAGAATAATTACAATATAATTTTAAGGTAGTAGGAAGAACTTTAGGAATATTAAATCCATGCTTCTCATCTTATAGATTAGAAAATTGAGACAAAGAATGGTTAAATGATTCTTCAAGATCAAGTTTCTAGTAACAGAGTGAAGTGATAGAATGAAAGTTACATTATGTGATAAGCAGGTACTTGGAATTGGAATTCACTCCCTCCCCCTTAACTAGAGCAGTTTATAAGATTCAGTCAATAAAAATTTCTTGAATTACTTTGTCTTATGAATGAATAAATATATTCTCTGCCTTCAAGGAATTTATTAACTAGGGAAACAGCAAGAATTCAAATTGATATCTACTATTCTAAAATCATATTCTAAAATTACATGAGATAATTCAAGTTTGGGCAAAAACTTTATAAAAGTATGTATAGATGTTTCAGCTAAGTCTTGAATAATTACAAAGAGGTTTCTAGGCAGAGAAATGGAGGGCCAGCATTCCAAGCAGAGAGAAAACCGTATACACTGGCATGATGAATAAAAACATACAAGTTGATCAAGAAATGGTCAGTGATTTGATGTAGCTGGGTGTAACTAGATTTGAGAATGCAACAACAGGAAGAATACGGCATTTCTGTGGGGAAACACTGACATTTTAAGGCAAGTTGGTATATGAGGTGTAAGGGGAAAAGATAGGCTCATAAATCTGAATCAGAACAAAAAGGGATGTTACAAAAGCCAACTGCAGATAAAACACTGAGAAGTACGATGTTTGAAGGGTAGCAGTGTATGCCATTCCCAAATATGCCACTTTGACATAAGGATTATTTTTAGTGGAAGACAATTAAAAAGCAGTGACAAGAAAATATCTCTGCCCTTGCACTATTTGCCTAAAAGCAGGACGTGAATTTGTAAAGGTGTTAGCCTTCTCCTCTCTACCTGGAAGGACAGAAGTTAATCACTGGATATGGCGCCAGAGGAACCTACCTAACAAACTTTGCTAACTAGCCCTTGTCTTCTATTAGTTTCTCCCTATGTTCATTTATTTTCCCACAATTTGCTGTCCTAGAAACTCAAAGTCCTGTTTTCTTTTGTTAAGGTGTTGTATAAGTCCAGGTTCTAACTAATCTCTTGAGTTACTCATCACTCATTCTAATGTGTACGTGTGTTAAGAAACTTTGTTAATAAACTGCAATTTGTTTTTCTTTTGTTAATCTTTTGTCAGTCTAATTTACAGGGCATCAGCCAGGATTACCTAGGAGGGTAGAGGGGAAAAAATCTTTCCTCCTCTTCAAGTTGTAAATAGGATCAAATGCCTAAGAGGGATCAGGTAGGATGAAGGAGACTAAAAAGGGGCCGCTTTATTTGGAGATGAAAAGGTCGTTGTTGACTTTTTCTGAGAATTTTGAACAGGGTGTGAGGACAGAAGTAAAATGAGTGCTATATGTTAAGGGAAACATTCAGCTGTGGGAAAACGGAGATATTTGTTCAACTCCTTTTGTCTCAGAACTGAGTAACTTGACAGCTTGTGTCATACTCTGTTTCAAACCTTCAACCTTCACAGACTGATAGAACAAACGAGATTTTTTTTTCCTGTATGGCTCTCCATGGCTTTTCCCTTTCCGATCTCACCCCATTGGTCAATGGCCCACAAAAGATAAAGGTCCCATACCTCATGCTGACAAAACAACATCGTTTCTAGCTCAACTGTCACTATTTCCATAAGAGCCTCTCTCTGCCGGCATTCCTTTCCGGTGTAGCATTAAAAACAAACAAACAAACCCATCTCCATTATCAAGTTATTATTATAGACAGAACCCCCACTGTTGTCTTTTCTAATATTATTTAGCTGTATAATTTAAAATATGTTATTCTAAATATCTGTGACATGTTTTACCCATAATTGTTTTTCTTTAAGGAGAAGTTTCCACTATATCTGGTTGTATGCTTGCACATTTTAAAAAGCCTGCAAGGCTTTTCTTCTTCCTTTTATTATTATTTTTTATTGTGGATACTAACTAAAATATGAACACTGAATATTCTTAGTGTTGGGATTAGATGAGTGTGTTTAATGTTCTTATTCTTTATATAGGAATACTAAGAGTAATTTCAAAACACTTATAGGAATAAATGTCATATTCTATTTTTAGTGTTGTGTTTTTGAGAAGGGTTGGTGTATTTTGTGTATAATCTGAAATTATAGTTTTGAAATTGAGGTTTGTAGCTGGGCAAATTTCAAAGTCTTTACATTATTAAAGCAGGTGATTTGGCTTGGATTAGAACTTCATCTGAGAATTCTTGACTTGACTGTAAATTTAGGAATTTGGAGAGTTTAAAATGCTTATTTTTGAAAGGGAATGAAAAAAGTGAATATATCCCTAACCTTTGAAGTATAGTCCAATCACATACATGTAGGAGAGACCATCTCCTTCTCGGTGGGAGTTTCTCAGATCTGCTGGGGCACTGTTATTGCCTGGATGTGGTAGAAAAGGACTCTGCACATCTTGTTGGTTTAAAGCCATTCTCTTGCCCTGTCCATGCGAATGGATGGAAATGCACATCATCCCTGCTTCAAACACAGTCCTCCTCACCGTTGGCAAGGATTGTAATCAGATGAATAGAGGTTAGGAGATTAAGTTCTGAATGACATTGGCATTCAAAAGTTGGCTGTCTTATCTGCAGTTCACATGGTAACTATTTGATTTTAGAGGGAGGGAGGGAGGGTCGGGGGGGGGAGAGAGAGAGGTGTATCAATTTTTGTTCGACTTATTTATGCACTCATTGGTTGCCTCCTGTATGTACCCCACCTGGGGATCGACTCCGCAACCCTGGGACATTGGGATGATGCTCTAGTCCACTGAGCCATCCAGCTAGGGCATGACAACTATTCTTTGTTCTGTTGAAATGATATTGAAACTATCTTAAGAGCCAAATAAGTTAGCCTATAGTTACTTAAAATTAATGTGGAATGGATTTCAAACTTTTCATTTAGACCATGTATTTATTTTTATCAGTCTTATTACATGAGATTTATTAAGCTTCACAGCTCCACAGTATAACTATCTGTCCAGCAGGGAGAAATCAGAATCCTGGGGTAAATGTGGTAGCTTTCTGGAAATAGAACAGCCTGGGCTCAGATATGACTTTATGTTTGAATGCCAACTGTTAGTGGGCCCTTCTCAAATAAGTGAAGTCTAAACAGAGATTGAAAACATGAGATGTTCAGGCTGGAAAAGGAGTTAGAAATTAAGAGGCTGGAGAAGAGTAATCCAGGAGAAGAGAAGAGCATATTTTAAGACAAGGCTAGAGAGGGCATAACTTGTTACTGAAACTGGTTTACAATAAACCGTCACCACCAAAAACTCACTAATGAAAAGATGAAGCATGGCAAGAGGAGAGGCTACAGAGAGGTTTAGGGATATATTGAAGGGTTTCAAGCAAGATAGTGACCTGATCAACTTCATATTTTATAAATATCACTAATTTGCAGGGTGTGGAACAGATTAGGGGACAAGATTAGATATGGGCTGACTAGTGAGGAGACTTCTGCAATCATCCAGGTAGAGATAATGGTAGCGTTGGTAAGAGTGGCATTGGTGAGAAAGGAAAGAAATTTGTGGGTTCAAGAGCTATTTTAGAGATAATTAATAGCTCTTGGAGACAGATTAGATAGATGGAATAGGGAGGAGGGAGTCATTGAGGTCGACTCTCCTGTTTCTGGTTTGGCAACATTTGGAATAGTGATTTCCTCAAGGGTAAGGGATTTTGTTATGGTTTCCTCCCTGTGACTGGATGAAGTGAGATAAGAGAAGAGGAGTTTGGAAAGAAGAGAATATTAATTTTAAGAAAGACCACTCATCAAGGAATTGTGCAACCATACAACCCAAGTTCCTATCTACCATTACATAGATCCTTATAAGCAACCCTTTGTTTTATTTATTTATTTAGTCTGTATAAAAGTATGTAAATATTATTTTTTCTTCCTCACTTCTATAATAAACTATCCTGCAGCCAGATAGTGTTAAATCTAAAAGGAACCTTGGAAATGATAGTTTCCGTTCATAGGTGAAGGAATTGGAGCTCTGAGAAAAGACCACATGGTATCGATAGAGTGACAGAAGTAACAGAACCCAGGTCTCCTAATGACCACTCCATCGCTCTTTCCACTGTACCTAGCCAGCTCCACAATGATTATTGTAGCCCATTAAAACAAAGTTAGAGACTATAAAAGGACACCATTTTCACAAAGGAAAAAAGTTTCATAAGTAAGTGTATTTTTTACTTAACACATTTTTTGATAGTGTACAAGGTCTGTCTGGAAAAATGTCCAGCCATTACTAATATAACAAGAATGGTTTGCATGACATTGATGTAACCTGGCAGCCAAGGAGGGTGGGCTGGAATGTGCACACGTGAACAATTACAACTTCACTGTACTAGTCAGTGGGGGTGGTAAACACCATTGAGTGAGCTTGTGCACTGTGTGGCCGTCACATTCAATATGACTGAATGAGTAGAGCAACAAATCTACATCAAATTTTGTGTTAAGCTTGAACATTACTCCATGGAAACTATTCGCATGATTCAGAAGCCTTTTGGGGATGATGCAATGAGTGCAGGCAAATAAAAATGTAGTACAAATGCTTCAAAGATGGTCGAGAATCTGATGGAAATGATCCGTGTTCTGGAAGGCCTGCAACAAGCAGAACACCTGAGTGTTGAATGTGTATGGGCTGCAATCAACGAAGATCTGCAGCTGACAGTGTGAGAACTAGAAGCTGATCTGGGGATTCCAAAAAGTACTGTGTCTGAGATTTTGACACAGGATCGTGGCATGAAATGTGTTGCAGCAAAGGTTTAGTCCCTTCTTAGTATTATCTTTCCTATTCTTCCATTGAACTTCCATCCTGATGAACTGGAAAGGGCTGAAACTCAGGAGACCCGTACTTAGGCTTGGTTTTCTCTCTAATAAATAGGTGAACCTGGTTCTACTTCCAAAAAGTAAAAATGTGGGGCCAGAATCTTTTAAAAATCCTTTCTTTACTCTGTCTTTATCATTTTACATTTTCCACTACTGGTTTTCATTACTTTCTTCCTTAAACTGCTTCTCCTTCTCCATGGCATATAAGAACTTCTTAAAAAAAAAAAACAACCCACCAACCCAGGTAGAGTACGTCAGTGATGTGTATGTCCAGGATGGTCCTGTTTACAGCGTGAATAGAATAGGGCCAGATTTTTGGTTTGTTCTGTTAGCATATCGTCATATTTACTTTCCTTCTTTGAAAATAAAAATAGGCCTTGAAATCAGGAAGAGAGGCAGGAGAGGAAGAATCTGGGGTAGATTTGGGTGGGTGTAGGGTAAGTCTAATGCTGTGGTCTTCCAGTGAAGAGAGGACACCCCAGGAGCTGTACATGATGATCCACTGGGTTTTGGAAAGAAAATACTGGAACTTCTATTTGTATTTATTTTTAATTTCTTTATAAAATTGTGCTTTTGTGTATATCATAATATATGACAAATCAGTATCATACATGAACATCATTTAGAAATAAATGCATGTACACATATATACTGGGAATATGCTTAAACATGTTCAGCTGACAGAAGGATATGTTTAAGTTTGGAAACCATTGGTGAAGAGTTTGCAAAAAAAGGTGAATACAGGGCATCGAGATACCCTTCTTGGAAATAAAGAGAACAGTATTTCTTCTGTCAAGCAAGGAGAAAGCAGAATCCTGGGGTAAATAACAACAAATAGCACTTTGGTAGCAGAATTATTTAACTGAGTCTTCTTACAGAGTTGAAGAAAAATATTCACCCACAAAAGTATTTAATTACTCTTGTTCATGATTTTTTTTTTGGTATTGTCAAGTATACTGAAATTCAGTCAGTTTAATTTATTTAAACTTCAACTGAAGGAGCAGAAGTGGATTAAATGTCTTTAAAAGATTTGTCTAGGAATTTTTAAGTCCTATTTCTTAAGTTTTTCTACATTTCCTTTATCTTAATTTTTTTTCTTGATTATTTCTCACAGAATAAGACCACAACTTGCCAAAGAAAAGATTGAAGGATGCCATATCTGTACATCTGTCACACCAGGAGAACCTCAGGTCTTCCTAGGGAAAGACAAAGCTTTTACTTTTGATTATGTGTTTGACATTGACTCCCAGCAAGAACAGATCTATACTCAATGTATAGAAAAACTAATTGAAGGTTGTTTTGAAGGATACAATGCAACAGTTTTTGCTTATGGGCAAGTAAGTACCAAATTATTTTTATAGAAGTTGTAACCTTTCCTAAGTGTCAATTCAGTTGCATTTTCATTTTTGTTATCTGAGGTTACATTATTAAGATCAAGGATACACAGTTTTCTCTGTTGCTTTACTCAGACTGGAGCTGGCAAAACATACACAATGGGAACAGGATTTGATGTTAACATCATTGAGGAAGAACAAGGTATTATTTCTCGTGCTGTTAAACACCTTTTCAAGAGTATTGAAGAAAAAAAACACACGGCAATGAAAAATGGGCTTCCTCCTCCGGATTTTAAAGTGAATGCACAATTCTTAGAGGTAAAAGACTAACTGTATCATTAGTTCCTTGTAAATCTCACCCTTAACACCGTAGACTTTATGATTTTATGCTTCTAGCTTCTAGTACAGTATTTTGTACATAATGCTCAGATTACTATTAGGTCATAGATATTAGAATAGATAATATGTAATAAGTATTCTTTACTTGTTGGCATTTAAGATTATAAACATTTGACCAGTGTCCACAGAGTAAAACAATTAATAATGTTTATTTTAGAATCTCTCTGTATCCTATAATTACTATTTAACGTAGGCAGGCTCACAAAGTGCTGGGAACTCAGTGATTAAGACCAAAAGGGCGGGGAGAACTTGAGGATTAATAGGATTGAGGCTGTTGCACTACCCTGGCAGTAGAGACTGGTATTCCTGCAAGGATAGGCAGATGTTTTGATGCAATACCCAAAGGTTGGGGCAGGTTTGGATTCATTTAGGGCAGTCTAGTCTGGTGGGAGGGACCTGAAGAGGACATGTTGGATATGAGCAACATAGCAGGTAGATGAACGGTAACAATGTAGCTGCAGGTGCTTGGTGCAAAGAGTGTTCTAGTCTAGTTCTAGTCTGGATTACCTGAGCTAATCATTTTGGTCATTGATGAAACATTTTCTACTTTATATAACACAAAATAGAAAACAACTCAAATTAACATCAGTTATCTTACCACTGGTTTTAATAGACTTCCCAATTTAGTAAAAACTAAAGCAAGGAAACTAAATGATGGAAAAAGAAAGAATAAAAAAACCAACGACATTTCCCTGGCTTGGTGTGACTCAGTGGATTGAGTGCTGGCCTGTGAACCAGGGGGCTGCTGGTTTCATTCCCAGCCAGGACGCATGCCTGGGTTGTGGGCCAAATCCCCAGTAGAGGGTACACAAGCAGCAACCACACGTTGATGTTTCTTTTCCTCTCGTTCTTCCTCCCTTCCTCTCTCTCTAAAAATTAAAAAAAAACTTTAAAAAGAAAAAAGAAAAAAAGTGTTCTATCTTTCCTTTTACCCTCCCAAGTATTATTACGCATTGTGACTTTATTTATATTGATAGAAAAATGGTTTGTGCGTCCTCTTCTAAGGAGGTAGCTCAATCTTGTCTTCCACTATTGACATAGAAACACTGATATCATTGCCCACCCTGCGAAATATTAATACTAAGTATTAATTTTTAAATATATTAAGAAAGGGTGTAGGACAATAGGAAATACATTTTTAGCTCAAGTAGTACAAATTCTTAAAATCTTCTCTTAGCTTAATTAGGACTTGTCTGCATTTGGTACATATTTCTTAGAGTTTGATTGTATTTATAAATATTCCTTTATTTCTTGCAAAAGTTTAGTAGATCATTTTATCTAGCCCTCAGCTTATTAGTCATGATTACATCATTACTGTTCTTATAAAGAAACCTGGCATTCATTTGAATTTGTAATAACAATTGCCTCACTCATTTTTATGTGTTATTTTGAAGAATTTTATGTTGCTGTATTTTGAAGTACATGTAAGATATGTTTGAAAGATAACATTACGCAATGTGTGTTATTGCAGCCAGAGGCAATTTCTTCTAAATGTAAACTGATCAAATTTCTTTTTGATAGCTGTATAATGAAGAGGTCCTTGACTTATTTGATACCACGCGTGATATTGATGCGAAAAATAAAAAGTCAAATATAAGAATTCATGAAGATTCAACCGGAGGAATTTATACTGTGGGCGTCACAACACGTACTGTGAATACAGAATCAGAGGTGACATCAATATTATAGTTAAAATAGAGCTTTGTTTAATATTCAGCTTTGTTTATAGTTTGCTTAAGATCAAGATATGAAATTTGTATTTTAAGTGTAACGTCTTGTAAAAATTGTCTTTTTCCTTATATTTTTATATCAGGATTTTATTATTAAAAATGTCATAGTTATGATAAAGTCAGTTCATTTATTTTAGCTTCGAAAGAATCCAAGGCAATGTATGTATGGTTGTCTTCACAGCTAGAAAAACAGGGTTAGATCATTGAAGATGAAAGATGGGGCCACAGTCCCTTTGCACCTTTGCCATCATATACGTGGGACTGTATCATGGCTCCTAAAGGGAGACTGTTAAGAAAAGTTACAAAAAATATTTTGATGAAAGATACAGAATAGCCTGAGTAACTCAAGCTATTGCTCAGTTTGTTCCAAAGTGTTCTGTAACAGTTTGGAATGGACGCTGCAAATGTCAGCAAAAGACAAACAATGGAATCTCAGTGTTTTCTCCTATTTAAAAAATAATACGCTATTATACTGAGAAGTTCAGCTCAAAAAGTGCATGTAATTAAAATAAGAGGAAATTCCACATCCTTTCCATCCCTTAATATGGTGGATTTTAGCTGTTAGCTCAGACTTCTGATTATATGGTATCTTGCATAAATACTGTTCATGTAAAACCCTTCTTTCCTCTGCTTTTCCAGATGATGCAGTGCTTGAAGCTGGGTGCCTTATCCCGGACCACTGCTAGTACCCAGATGAATGTTCAGAGCTCTCGTTCACATGCCATTTTTACCATTCACTTGTGTCAAACTAGAATGTGTCCCCAAATAGATGCTGTGAGTTATTAGTTCTAATCTCTTAAACTTTCACTTCCCTCAACACATAAATCCCAGGAAAAGTGTACATTTGAACCAAATTCAGTTTGTTTACTTATTCCTTTTCCTAATGAGAGATCGCTGATCCTGTTTAAGCTGAAGCTGGCTAACTGTAAGATTTTGAAATAAAAAATGCATATGTGCCTGCAGCAACCAGAAAGCAAGCTGTGGCCATATGGTGATGGATGTAGTCACCTGAGATGCTTTCCTCTGAGGACTGCGTGCTACAGGTGTTCCTTTATCAACATAAGCAAAGCCTCAGTTCATAACATTTGGGCTCTGACCATCAGGCTTCTTTCTAACTCTGTCTAAGCTTCTAATTGTCCGCAGGCATTTTTGCATGTATAGTTATTTGACTACACACAAACACACATACACACTCTCTCTCTCTCTCTCTCTCTCTCTCTCACACACACACACACACACACACACACACACGGGGAAGATGGGATTTAAGGATATTTAGTGTCACATTAGTAAAAATATTTTCAATTATTTTCCTCGATTGCAGGAAAATGCTACAGATAACAAAGTGATTTCTGAATCATCACAGATGAATGAATTTGAAACCCTGACTGCGAAGTTCCATTTTGTTGATCTGGCAGGGTCAGAAAGACTGAAGCGTACTGGAGCCACTGGCGAGAGGGCAAAAGAAGGCATTTCCATCAACTGTGGACTTGTAAGACAATAATACTAAGGCTTTGTACTAAGAATATATCAGAGATTTCCTATTGTTCTCCTTCTATTTTGTAATACTGAATACTCAAGTGGAAATCCTTCATGCACTGAGCTGAGAAGGAAGAGTTTTAGTAAACTTGTAAACTTAGGCATAATGCATTGAATTTTGATGTCCTCACATTACGGGACTTTTTTAGTTATTCACATTGCAAATTTTCTTTATGTGTGTCTGTTTATTTGGATTAAATTTTATGATACATCTAGAAAATAGTATATATTGTAGACAAAATTTAAAAATGACACATTTAAAAATATTTTGTCAAAATCAACATTTAATTTTAACTATTGAATGAGGTGACTTGAAACTAACCTTTTTTTGCTACTATATTGAGAATTATAATCAATGTTTTTTAGTAGATTGTTTCAAAATGAAAACTTTTCTAAATTATATTAGAAATTAACTTTAATACCATGCCACCTAGTGGTATTTTTTATTGGATAGCACCTTGTGTTAGCATAAAGCTTCTGCTATACAAAAGGAATTTTTTAGACTGTTTGTTTAACAAATATTTTATTCTCATTGACTTCATTATTAAATTGGACATTTGTTCCTACATAAAACTAATGACATCCCTATACTTCTGTGATGCTCTCAGGATCAAGGCATGTGCTTTCTACTTGCTTCCCTTTGTCCCATCCTCCAGCTGGGGGCTCCAGTCATAGGCTCCTATTTTGCCATTGCCCAGTAGTTGCTCCTGTATGATTATAACCCTTCTGTGGGGGAATTAACAACCAAGGCTGATGAGAAACAAACATCTCAATTTCATGTTGATACCCATCCTGATGCTCCCTCCATATGGGTGAATTTTGTGTGAAAGGAAGTGACCAGGATCCTGGACTTTGTGTGTTGTTCTGAATTTCTTAGGAGATAAAATCATGGTGGTATTTATATTTGTGCTATCAGGAAAAGACAACAGCATTGGTCTGTTTTCCTGTTTGAGCTACTGAAACAAGGTCAGATACATCTGGGGACGTTTCAGTGTAGCCTCTCTGAAAGAGGGGTCAAACGCTCAATGTGATGCTAATGCCACCCTCTGCAGATCCATCGGCCCTAACAAAGCCATGGCTGTAGATGCTTGCATCACTGAATGGAGCTGTGACCAACATTTAGGCTAATGCTTACGCTGTAGGTGCTGGTGACAGTAAGAAAAACAGTAGGGGTGGCGGGAGGAGTGACTAAAAAGTTCTGTAATTTGACTTAGTTTTTTCAATATTGGATGCTTAGCTCATAGATTCATTTTATTTCTAAAGACAGCTATACTTATATTAGGAATACCTTGTTCAGAGGAATCATAGTGATGTTTTTATGTTGATTAAAGGAGATTTTGTTTTCCCTTAAGGTAGCTATATTGCAACGAGAAAGTTTCATGACATTGTTAAACTACTTAAACATTTTATTGAGTAGAGGAGAAGAATTTGCAACATGAATTGACAGTTTTCTGAGGACACACCTGATGGTGTGGTAATTCTAGAGATGGTTAAAAGTCACCATTCTTCTATTTCTAAAGAAAATTTTTGAATAGAAGTTTAAGTATTTGTGAATTATGAACGGAACTAAATGTTGAGTCAGTTGTCAAATTTTGTGTCAGTTTTTAATAGTTAACACAGAAAACTTTGATGTTTATGTCATTAAAATATAAATGTAAAAAACCCCAAACCCAAATGTTTTCAATGCTGTCATCTCCACATTATTCTCTGTAAGCGCTTGTTATTGAAAAGTGTTATAATTAGTACATTTCCTTTTTCTCTCTCTCTTTTAGTTGGCACTTGGCAATGTAATAAGTGCATTGGGAGACAGGAGCAAGAGGGCCACCCATGTCCCCTACAGGGATTCTAAGCTGACGAGACTACTGCAGGACTCCCTGGGGGGTAATAGGTATGCATAAGGGATTACTCATACTCGTGAATTTCAGTTCTTCATTATTTTTAAAGTTTGTAAAGTGACTTATAAGGACTGTTTTTATTATAAAACAATTTAATAGAATGAGGAACTAATAATTATTAAGTACTTAAAATGTGTGAGTCCCTTATATGTGGTTACTTCACATAGTTCTTATAACGTTCCTTGAGGTGTAGGTGTTATTATTCCTAATTTGTAGATAAGGAAAGTGAAATCCAGAGAGGTTAATTAATTTATTCACAGTCACTTAACTTGTAAATGAAGTTCATAGCACTTGCTCTTTCTACTCTATCATTGTTTTTACTTAAGTGCTTGGCGCATAACATATGCCTAATAAAATTTTGTTGGAAAGAAAATGATGTCTAAGTAAATACAAAGTAATTTAAATATATTTTATGCCATTTAAAAAAATCTCTTAAAAATTCAACTTTTTTTTTGCACGCGGAAAACCTTTTAAAAATGTCACTTAAATGAAATATAGGGTATTTGTTATGTCAGTATCACTAATATTCCTCTTTTTCCATACTTTGAATTATTCTGATATGTTTCACAGGCTAAATGCATTCTTTTGTAATGCTTTACTTTTTAATAAACATCCGCCTGTTGGCTTTACAAGTAGAAATATTTTTGGCATTTAAATTCAAACTACAAGTCCGCAAGTTACAGACGACCATTCACATTTTTAGTGATCCTATTACAGTTAACAGAATCTATTTTACAGCATTTTCAATGCCCTAACATCATGTTTACTGAAAAGAGTGTTAAATGCTGTAAAAATGACCAGGTAATTAAACTTCCAAACTTTCTTTTTGAATCAGTATTATTCAAAGAGTTTTGATAATATTAAATCTAGGTTTGAAATTGAAGAATGGTTTAGAAACAAAGTTCTGTTTTATAGAATTCAACAGTATCATTTTTATATTTCTTCCTTTTATTGTAATATTGGCATTGTCTTAATGCATCTCCATTCTAGGGCGTCCGTATGGGCGCAATATTGCTTTCATTGTTGCGTATTTCTTTTGTATTTTCACTCTGGCTTTCAGTATCGATCTGGGTTTAATTACATCAGGACAAATTTTTTTTTTTTTTTTTTTTGCTTTTTAATCCAGATATAAATTTTTTAAAGTTTGCTAAATTGTAGCCCTATCAATATTTCAAACTTGCTAAATTGCAGGCTTTTCCTATAGATGACAAACACCCTCTCCTTGCAAGTTTCAATACTTTTGAATACTTCAGTAGTTTTGAAAGTTTGCATGCCCTGTAAGCTGCCTAAGATGTTTGCATTGCGGGTTCTGAATTCTTTCTGAGTTTTAGGCAGGCCACAGCTAAGGAGTCTCAGGCACTTTTTACCTATTTCTGTACTCAGTGGTAAATTCTCAGACAAGGGAAGACCTCTTCTAATCCCATCCTTAGAGAGTGTCAAACTCTTAGTTCAAAAGCCTTATGCTTTTTTATAAGCTTTGGAAAACAAAATATCTTCATTTTTGTGAAGTTTGTACAAATTACTCTTAAAAGAAAAATCAAAGATATTTTTGGTCTCAAACTGCGTATATTTATGGACGTAATTTAGTAAATTGTCTTTTTTAAAATAAGCTGGATTCATACATTCATAACATTTAATATATTGTAACAAGATTATAGCAAAAATTCTGAAAAATACAGAAAAACAAGAAGCATAAAAAATCAATTATATTTCTGTTACCTACAAGTAACTACTGTTAAAATTGTGATGCATTTCCTCCCTAACATATAATATAAATAATATGGTATATGACATAATATACTAATGCATGATATATAACAATATAAATGGTGTGGTTTCATTTAAGACAGATATGTGGTTTCATATAAACTTAAAAAGTAAACAAATTTAATGTTTTTTGAGTTTTTCATAAACACAACCCTTCTTAACATTTGTGTCTTCTGGGTTTTATCTAATATGTGAACTTTTCTGTACCTTAGCTCCTATCATTCTTGACTTTCCCTATTCTCCTTTAGCACATAATTCCAGTGCTTTTCAAAATATTTGTGAAGGGCAAGTTCTTTTCCTCCTCCAACACCTATTTGTGGTGGGTTGCTTATGCATGATTGTACTCAGCTTGCCCCATTTGTGACTTACGTGAATTCTAAAACACTTGAACTGGTCTATACTCTATTCAGTGAGTTCATTAACTACAGCAAGCTCAACTGTTCCAAACTTTAAAAATGCTTATTTTCAATTCCTGTGCTTACTATAAACTGGTAACAATAGTTTGCAGACTGGCACTGGACTGGGGTCTACATTTTGAGTAGTCCTGTTCTCTAATTAGTATCTGTAATCATCATTCTCACTTGATTACTTTATCTTCTTCATCAAAAGAGAGCTAGAGAGGCATGAGTTATCTTAACTTTCTGACCTTCAATAAATAAATAT
Source organism: Pteronotus mesoamericanus (assembly GCF_021234165.1). Taxonomy (NCBI): domain Eukaryota; kingdom Metazoa; phylum Chordata; class Mammalia; order Chiroptera; family Mormoopidae; genus Pteronotus; species Pteronotus mesoamericanus. Next base: position 12,874,156 of record NW_026555310.1, read on the forward strand.
TATGGGTACATGACATATACCTCAGCAATTATTAATGACATAGTATGTTCCAAATATTGTGTTATACAAAGTATAGTGATAAATAAAAGTTGATAATTCTTGGCCTCTAGGAGTTTAGGGTCTAAGGGTTGGGGTCTCTAAAATTTAATAATAATAATAATAATAATAATAATAATAATAATAAAACCAACAAAAAAGAGATATGCAAAGGATGTGAGGAAGCAGAGAAAAAAATACATCCAGACTGAAGATTGGATTATTGGATTAAACAATACCTGAGTTGAATAGTAAGAGTAAGGGTAAATAAGGATGGGCAGCAGTTGATAAAGAGAGAAAGATGGGTAGAATAGGTTACTATGAGTGCTGTGTTGAGATTAGTGTGGGAAGGCAGGAGTGGAAGCAGGAGACTAGAAGGCTATAGATTAGAGTTGAGAAGCATGAATTCCCTACTAGAGTGGGTAAATTAGCTCTTTAATTGCAGGTCTCTAGATTTTTCAGTGAATGTGTAAACTGATTAGAATGTCTTTGTTTCACTGACAGACAATAGCTGGGGCATACTAAGCATTTTACTGTCCTATTCTTTGGTAGTAAACAAACAAACTATAAAGTAATGTTTCCCATTTTTCCTGTGTAGTCTGGCCCTGGAACTTGGACCACTCAATCACAAATGATGCTTTATATTATAAAACATATTGATATATATTAAGTACTCTTGTTCAGGTGATAGGATTTTGTGCAAAATATTTTGCTCACAACAAAAATCAGGTTACAAGTGATTAAATAAAAGGAAGAAAAATTTAAAATACTCAGATATTAAGTAGATAATGAAAAAGTGACTTTTGAATTTCAATTTAGCACATAGATTGAATTTTAGAATTCTATAGCCATTGCCTCGACTTTTTATTGTGAAGAGATGAGATATAAATATATGCATTTATACTTTCTCAAGGTATTATGCATCAAAGAAAAATAATATAAATTCATCTTCCCAAATTTTACTTAAGTAAACAAAATCATTTAAGATAGTCTTAAAGCATGGGGGCTTTTTAATTTGTTTCTGTATTTAAGTTATTAGTATCAATTTTTTTTTGTATCTTGAGGAGAAGATATTATTCAAAGGGCAGGAATTTAAAAATGATTATCTCAGTGTTTTATTTGCTTTTATCCATAAACCTAATTCTTCTTTGTAACTTGCAGCCAAACAATCATGATAGCATGTGTCAGCCCTTCAGACAGAGATTTTATGGAAACTTTAAATACCCTGAAATATGCCAATCGAGCTAGAAATATCAAGAACAAGGTGATGGTCAATCAAGATAGAGCTAGTCAGCAGATCAATGCACTCCGCAGTGAAATCACAAGACTTCAGATGGAGCTCATGGAGTACAAAACAGTAAGCTAATGGGTTTGACGTTGCATTTTGTGATACATTTTGTGAACATGATGATGCCTTTTATGATATTTTGCACATGTATGCCTCTGGAACCTCTTATTTTTCAAGATAGTGGCCTTCTTTCTTTGAAGGTAGAATTCTCTAGTTTTCCTTAGTTATGCTTAGCCTATCAACCTGACCAACTGTTTGGTTCAAAAGGCTTCCTGTTCAATCAATTTCTTTAGTGACACACCTGAGGAATGCAATAGGAGGACAAGGATCTGTTTTGCCTTGAGGCTGTTAAGATAAAGGGCTCTTGGTTGTAAAACTACATAGTTTTCCTTGTGTGTTTAAGGTTCTTCAATCAACAGGGAAATACCCTTCTTTTCTAGGGTAAAAGAATAATTGATGAAGAGGGTGTGGAAAGCATCAATGACATGTTTCATGAGAATGCTATGCTACAGACTGAAAATAATAATTTGCGTGTAAGAATTAAAGCCATGCAAGAGACGGTGGATGCACTGAGGACCAGAATTACACAGCTTGTTAGTGATCAGGCCAACCAAGTTCTTGCCAGAGCAGGTAAGTGCTTAGGGTGGAATGCGTGAGGGGTTGACTTTTGGAGTGCAGGGGGCATTCTTTGTGTTCATTAATTACCTGGAACATTTAAAGCAGAAATGTCAGTCTTTATGTACAACTTGTGATTTTAAGTTAAATACTTCATTTGTAAATAGTGTATTTTTGCAGAAACAAAATGTGCCCTTTATTTGTTATATTATGTGGGTGAAGGTTGGAAACTTGCTGTATGAATTTTGTTTTAAAGCATTATTATTTTATTTTCATAACTTGTTTTTTTCTCCCATTCTGTTTTGTTGACGTTTTAATTGAAAAAAAAATTTCTTGTTTTCATGTTTTATCTTGCAGGGGAAGGGAATGAGGAAATTAGTAATATGATTCACAGTTATATCAAAGAAATTGAAGATCTCAGGTACAGTTCATGTTCTATAATATATACATTTTAGGTTTTTTAGTGTATTAATATTGCTATTTGTTGGGCTTATTGTTCAGTAACTGATAACAGCAATATCCCAGCCCTTTGGTTAACGTTAGGGAAATCTGTGTTTGCCTTTCCATAATGTCACATTCCAAAAAACTTTCCTTCCATCTCTTCCCATGTTATATTTTCATGTCATCTTCCTACTCTGGTTGTCATAGCCCTTGTGGGAGCTTATCTAACCTGTCCTATAGAACAGGCATAATTGATATTGATGAAGTAACCTTGGGTGCATCCCTCACCATTTGGGAATGATCAGCATCAATAAGTCATCTTTAATTTTTTTAAATCTCCCACTCCATATGTTCCCTTCTACTTCTCCAGCTACTTCTTATGTGTGAGTCATTGCATCCCTACATATTTGCCAGCCTCTCTGGCGCAGAGGCCCATTCGTCACTCACATTTCACACACATGCTACAAATGCTCACCATATACTGAGCACCATGCCGTGATGCTCAGTATAGGTCACTTAGCAAGTGTGACATAAACAAGTTCACGGTCTAGGTGGGGTAACTTAGGTAAATAATCCCATGTCATAAATGGAATGACAGAAATTAGTAAAAGGAATGCCACTGCCTGGCATGGGAATATAGATAAGACCCCCGAGCCCAGACTAGGGAAGCAGGAGTCGGAAAGAAGGCCAGGGACACTAATCATTTTTATATTTTTCTCAGTTTCCATGGTTTGCCCTGATGGCTCCATTACTTTCTCTTGAAGTAAAACAATAGCCTGCTCCATGGGGAGCATCTGTGTAGCTCAGGTCTCATTTTTGTACACATTCACAGAGAATAACCAAGTGGGAGATGGTGGTTCACAGCTATCCCAACATTTCTCCATCTTGTATTTGTGTTCTCTTTCCCTTTGTGTCCTTCTGACTTTTCTAGAGATTCTTAAATGGAGATGGGGAATCTTTTCACTGCTTCTGCCTCTGCAAGGTGCACTGGATCCCTTAAGAGTTCTAAACAGCAAAAACAAGTGAGATGACATCTGAAGTGGAAATAAATAGAGTTACTTCATTAACTGTTACTTTTTTCCCCCGTACATATATCTCCAATCTTTACCTTTTGGCAAAAATCTTTGGGGCATTTGTTCTTGGTTCTGGTCAGCAGGCATCTGCACTTGCATTTTTATCTTGTGCGGGCAATGCTCTTTCCTGTCTACTGCCAAAAGTATGGCTTTCCTCACTCTGTAGAACCTGTCTTTACCATTCCTTGAGACACAACTAATATCTGTCTTTTAGTACCTGAAGATGCTCTTCCTGCTGCTAGCTTGCTTCTCTTCTGTTTCCTCGTCCCTGGTCAATTATGAAGGCTGATTCCACGCCCTCCTTATTATGCTGCTACTTCTCTTCCACCCTGTTATTCTAAGGTCTTATCTAAGCTTTATCTCACAGCTGGACAAATGGCTTCATTATCATTAGTGTTATTTCCTAGAAAACTGACTGAATCATTTCTGCTCCTCCTAGTGACTAAAAGCAGCATTTAATATTTCTTTCTTCTAGTTCTTGAGGTAAGACCATTCTTTAAGCCATTTAGAGAACAGAGATGGGGCAGGGGGCGTGAGTTCAATAAGTGATCAAACCCTTCTTGGTTTAGGTTAATAACTTGTTCTGTTTTCCCAACTTTTCTTTGATTGTTCTTTAATTAGTGTGTCTCACTCCTGAGGAATAGCCTTCTAGAATCCCAGCACTGTAATTTACAGCATAAAAATAATTTGTGTGTAAGCATAAATGAGCTTTGAATTTAAATTGGATCACCTACCTGTTTCAAAATTTATTAATTTATTAGTAAGTGTGTGACCTTGGGAAAAGTGACCTAATTTCTCTGAGCTTTAGTTCATTCATCTGTAAGAATGAGGTAATTAATACCTGCTAGACTCAAAGAGTTATTATGGGCCTCAAATAAAGCAAAGGATATAAAAATTCTTAAACTCAAAAGTCCTGTAAAGTCCTAACACATTATTGTTTATGTGCAAGTTCTCACATTTTGTTTTTCTTTACTAAGTACTGCTCCAGTTCATATTTCTATCAAAACTTGGTTTTAGGAAGGCATTTATTTACAGCTTCCTAAACTTAACACAAATGTATGTTTTATCACTTGGAAATGTTTATATTTTGCTCTGGTGTGGCTTAGTTGGTTGGGTGTAGTCCCCTAAAGCAAAGGGTTGCCGACTTGATTCCAGGTCAGGGCACATACCTGGGTTGCTGGTTTGGTCTCTGGTTGGGTCGTGTGTGAGAAGCAGCCAATTGATGTTTCTCTCTCACATCGAAGTCTCTCCCTTTGTCCCTCCTCTCTCCTCTCTCTAAAAACAAATAAATAAAATCATAGAAAAAATGTAAAAAAAATAAATTTATAAAAATATAAAAATATAAAATATTTTAAGTCTTATCATTCAAATTGTAAAATAATACTAGTTACCTTTTTACCTTTTAATAACTTATATGCCATATTTTTTCTGAAATAATAACAGTTGCTAATTCTTGTTTTGGTGGCATTTAAATTTTTGTAGAAATTTATGAAAATATAAGGCAATATAAACAAAATTAATACCATTCATATTCCCACCATTCCTAAAATGATGATAACATATTGGTATATCTCTTCAATATTTTTTCAGAGCATACTTTAGCAAAATTCATATCAGGGGTTACACATTGCTTTGCTACCCAGTCTTTGAAATACGACAAGATATTATGAGTACTTTGAAAATGTTATTAACTGTTTTTTTTACATGATTTTTGCTTGGCCCCATGTAGTACTGTCTTCTGTTTTTAAATGATTTAACTAATTCCCTATATTAGATAATTATATTGTTAGCAACTTTTCAATAAGAATAGTTTTATTTGTTACATACATTATCAGTCAGGTGAGTTTAAATTCATTATATCATTGATTCACATAATTCTAGGAAAGTATATATTTTTCATCTCCATTTTACAGAGGAAACAGTGGAGGCTCTTAGAGACTAATGGTCCAAGATTGAGTGAGTGACAGAGCTGGGAGGCAAGCCCTCAGTCTGCTCCTTCCCAAGGAAGTCTGTATACTTCCTTTCTGCCTCACTGCCTAGTCTCCTATTTAATGAAATGCAGGCAGCAACAAGTGGGCTGGGTGGGTGTGAAGAGAAAGAGAGGGTAACAGAGAGATGCTCTCTCTACGGTCGATATAAAGAGCAGGTTCTGCTAATGTAGCATGGGATTTGCGGAGGTGAGCCCTAAAGGTTTTAACCATTATCAACACTAGGATTGAAGGAACATTGAATATGCCCCTACCAAACACACACTTTTAAGATCAGATAATAAAAAAACACAAGTTGTCTGATTGTTATATAAATCAGCCAATTAAAAGACAGGTCCTTTAATGCCTATAATATTATTAAGTATTCTGTGTTTGAAAGTTTTGGAATAATAACACACAATGGTATGCACAAGTGAGTAAATAAAACTGTGTTTTAACTTTGAGAAAAGACAGTATTGACAATTAGCTTATTATATTTTCATTTATTATTAATATTCATTATTGTGCACCAGGCTTTATGATAGATATTGAAAATATGGAAAAGTATAAATTTTGACTGAGTTTTTATATTTGATTTTTTGAAGATTTTATTTATTTTTAGAGAGAGAGAAAGGGAGGGAGAAAAAGAGGGAACATGTTTGAAAGAGAAACATTGATTGGTTGCCTCTTTTACACAGCCTGACTGGGCACCAAACCCACAACCCAGGCCTGTGCTCTGACTGGGAATTGAAACGGTAACCTTTCACTTTGGGAGATGAAGTCCAACCAAGTGAGCTACACCGGCCAGGGCTTGACTGAGTTTTTATAGTTAAGCTGAGTTTTTATACTTAGGTTGCTCTCTTGTTTTAAAAAAAATAGCAGCATTATATTTATGATTTTCTTTAAAATAATTTTGAAGTCATTTAACCTAGAATTTTGTGCACAGCTGCTTAACCATTCATTTAACAATATTATAATTGCTTTCTGCTCACATATAACACCAGATATATAAGACAATTTCATTAAAGAATTAGTAGGGCATTAACTTGAAATACATATTCACTGATTTATATATACTCTCTCTCCAGCTGGTTTCAACAGTGTCATGAATAATTTTGGTAAAGAATGAGAAAAACACAGACCTGACTATGCCTTTGAGAGCTTAATCATTACAAATAATCTAACATCTTTCTTTGAAATATTTGCACATGTAGCAAAAGTTCTTAGTAATACAGTTTTGGGGCAGAGGTAGTAGGTAGCATTTTCTCTTTATAGTCCCATCTCAGTCACATTTGCCAATTTACCTTGGAAATCTATTATATTGAAGTTGATAATTGTGTTCTTGATGTTTTAAATCAAATCAAGGTAAAGGGACTGGCCCAGAGGACTCTCTGAATCCTTTTCAGTTTCAGGTCCAGGGTGTTTTAGGATCTTATTATTCTGTGGTTTTGCATATTACTGACAGTACATACATTATTCTCCTGTCATTAGTTGGACCACTTGAGTAAACAAAAGAATGTTTTCAATTATCAGACTCAGGTTTCCTTGGAGATACCATCTTTTCCCATGACATATTCAGGAGCCAGATGTCTCTCAGCCAGTTAGGGGCAAGTTTGACTGACTATTCTTTGCAAGGATTTGGGAATGCTATTATGGCATGATGAATGAGGAACTGCATGGTTGAGAACCATGCTGCTTGTGTATTTTAAGTTTCAATGATGACTTTACAAAGCAAGGATAACCAGTGTGTGGTGGCCAGAATGCAAGTAATCTAATTACTGTTGGCACTTTTGAGCACAAAGAGTGTGATTTCAAAATTGTAATTATTTAACCAGGGAATTAAAAAATATCCTAAACATTAACGTTTGTGAACACATTTATTTTTTTTTTTAAAAACCTACCTTGTAGCCATGTTAAGACATTTTGAAAATCTCTTTTTCTTTTTCTTTTTTTTTTTTTTTAGCACGCAAAAGAACTAATTCAAAATGCCTGTTTATTCCTGGTGTAGTCAACTTTGTAGAGGCAGAAAGTAGAATGGTGGTTGCCAGGGCCTGGGAGGAGAGGGGAATGAGGAGTTAGTGTTTTATTGGTACAGAGCTCAGAGCTTCAGCTGGAGAAGATAAAGAAGTTCTGGAGATAGACGATGACAGGGTTTGCACTAGCCGTGCCAATGAGCTTGGTGTGCTGCAGAGCTGGGCACGTAGGGATGGTTAGGGTGGTGAATTTTATGGTATGTATTTTTTGCCACAGTAAAAAATGTTTCCCATTTCAATATATTTTTATTCACTAGGGCAAAATTATTAGAGAGTGAAGCAGTGAATGAGAACCTTCGAAAAAATTTGACAAGAGCCACAGCAAGATCACCTTACTTCAGTGGACCATCATCTTTCTCTCCTACTATACTGTCCTCAGACAAGGAGACCATTGAAATTATAGATCTAGCTAAGAAAGATTTAGAAAAGCTGAAGAGGAAAGAAAAGAAGAAGAAAAGAAGGTAGTGTTTTAAAAATCACTGGTTTATGAATCCCTATTTTGTTTTTACTTTTCAGGATACTTTAGTTGGTGATTACAATGAGTATACAGTCTCATAAATATATTAACAAATGAAATGCTACTTAAATTAGCTGACAATTACAATGATGCTCTTAATAGTTTATCTTTACTTGTATGTAAAAAAGTTGATAATATTATGGTAATGAATTTTACTTAGACTATGCCAAGGTAAAATTACTATTAGAGACTATTTTATTATTTCTTCAAATAGCTGCTCTTGCATTCCATTCACCTTTCTTTTCTGCAAAGCTTGCTGTACCATTCCAATTCAATGTTTTCATTCCCCCCCCATTTTCTAATGCAATTAAATGGTCTCATGGATACATTCTAATTCCTGTCTAGATTAGTTTAACTAAAGGCTAAACTAATCCATCAGACTATCATGTAATATCATTTGCTCTTTTAAGTATTTTCTGCAGGGCATCTAATTTGATTATGTGAAAGTTATTTATTATCTGAACCAACAAGGAGTTACTCAGCTTTTCACCACTGTTCTAGGCTGTCTTGTCCTTGCATCTTGATAATATCTCCTTCTGAAATCAACAGGGTGCAAAGAAGAGGAGGAAAATAAAAATATGACCACTTGTAATGTGTGAGTGGTTAAATATACATAAATTCTTGACATGTTTACATACTGATTCTAGAGTGCAGTCAAATATATTTTGAACATGCCAGTCAAATTAATTTTAAGCATTTTTGGCTAGATATTCAAAAGTAGGCAAAGCTATGTTATTTGTTAAGTGGTTTGTTACAAGGGGCACACTTTGTAGGATTATTATTGACATTTAGTCTACCTACTGCTTTGTTCTGTTTATTTAGAAATTTATTTTAGGCATCCAGGTGTTTCTTACATAAAAAATAAAAGAGCTGGTCAAAGTTATTGGAGATAAAATTCTTCATATTAATTCTGCTCTGTGTCCTTGAGTTAAAAAGGAATAATTAAAATAATTAAAACAAGGATTTAGACATCTATGGTTAGGAAGCATTGCAATTGAAGTTTCATCCTTAAGATACTAATATCTTAGCAGGAGTTTTCCATGGATGGGTGATTATGGCAGCATTAAGAAATCTACAGTGATTCCCTTTTAGGTAGGGGATTTGAACCTGAAATAATGATTATAGAATTACTGAAACTGTTGTGACTCAACATACTGCTTGGATGAAAATGGGACTTGTGCACAAGACTTACCATTTACATATAAAATCTAATTCTGTAGTTGGTCACAATGTCAAAGGTTATAACTTGTATTTAAAGGTTTAGGTGATTTATGTTCATGAATAATTATAATCAAGGGTACATTTCTTGTGGTTATGAGCTGGTTCTGCTCTTTCCTTTTGAGTTAAATTTAGAGATATTACCTAAATCACTGGTCGATATGAATAATTAAAAAAGCATAAAGATACCAATAAAAACATAGGCTGTTTTTGACATTCTTGTCGTGTCCATAGATACCCCAAATTAATACCTCTGATGCAGGTTATTTTTGTGATGATGCACAGTTGTAAGCATTTTGACTGATAAATGGTGTTAAAGGAAAAACATTTTTTTATTAGGATTTGTCTCTGTTGCTTTTCAACCATTTCAAGATAAAAATATTATCTTTAATATTTTAAAGTCAAATTAATTTTAAGCATTTTTATTCTTACAAGTTAAGTAAGTTATTACAAAGTGACAAATTGTGACTATTTTTAGTGATTCTTTTAGAGGTAATAATTATGAGATAAAAATAATAGCCGATTTAATACTAAGAAGAACTCACCAAATAACTGGATTTAAACATAACAATACAGGTGAAAAAAAGTTATTTTCTAACAAAAAGTTACATGAGATTAAAGAAAAATTTCTGATAAAAAACCAAACAAGCCAGATAAGGTGAATTGAGAGATGTTACTTTAATCTTCTGTGAAAAAAGTGGAAGATAGCTTAGAATTACAAAAAACAAATTAATACACACTATAATAACTCCTTTGCAGTGCTTTAAAAAATGCTTTATAAAACATTTTCATACACATCTGTGGATTAAAAAATGAAAGCCAATACTATTTTACTAAGCCTGATAAAGATTTTGTTTGTCATCAATAACTTTTAGCTATAGATCCAAATAACATTTAGCTGAATGTTTCTGTTTTAAAATTGTATGTAAACTCTCATTTTAGCCAAAGGGTAGAAACAAAGAATAAGCAAACATTTCCTGGAGAATGACTTCAGGTTTACTGAAGTTAGTGATTAGTCTTCCAAAGGAACTCTTGGCAGGCTATAGCTCCTCTTTGGATATACTGATTTTTGTCAAGTTGTGTTATATGCCTCATATTTATTTTATTTATCGGAGAGACATTACAAAAATTTGTGTTCTGCCTCAACCTTACATATACAGTAAGTTCTATCAAAATTGTTCGGATCTTGAACTAACCTTTTCTCTAGGAAGTATGGAGTCTAGGTTTCCCAATTCACTCACATGAAATGATTTTTACTGATTTTATAATGTGCTGAAAGCATGAAGTTCAAGAAGGCAATAGGAAAAGAAAATAAAGAGGAAAGAACCTTTCATTCTCATGGGCGTAGCCAGCCTTTAGGGGCAAATGTGAATTTCTGCCTTGGCTCTTCTTTCTTATTGCCATCTACTGATATTTTGTGCCCATGTGCTGCCTTGATCTGTTTGTGCAATACACAGTCAGTTCTCATGTAAGTGTACCCTATTCCAAAGTACTCCCAATTTCAAAATCATCTACTTTTTTCTCTCATCTCTTTAAATTCAAATCTAGGAGCAAAGCCATCTGATGAGAAATTCATGCCAGTGGAAATGACTTATAACCTATAAACTTTTTTACTAGGGATGTTTGTAATTTTGAATGAGGAAGCATTAATCCAAATGCTAAAATGTAGGGCAGCAACCCCTCAAGAAAAAAGAATCAAGTCATGTAGGAAAAAATTGTTTTTTTTTACCACCTTTTAGCTGAGAGTTTCTGTACTTATCTGGGGCTTGACCTTTGGGTTCCACTTTCCTAGGCTGTCCTGGTTCTCATAGCTGCTTTCTTTCCTCCCCACTGAATCCACAAATTCTTTAGAAACTCCATGTCTTTTTATTTACTTTGTTTTGTGTTGCTACTTTTTGGTTTTAGTGGCTATGGTGGGAAGAGCAGCAACTGGGTCAATTTTATGTGAGTGCAAGTCTGTGTTCAAGGTGGATGTCATAGGTCATGTTTTACATCAAAGTTTCAATCTCTTCATCATCAAAGTCTTTATCAAACCTACAAGCAATAGCTAATATATGATGTTTTAAGGTTTGGTATTCTATCTTTTTGTTGATCTGTAAAATAGGTCTACATAGTAAGAAAATAAGGGAAAATAATTGCCAAGACTATCTTGCCTGTTTTTCTGTTACATAAATGTCTTAGAATGGTTAGGAAGATTTGTACCTGCCTCTCTTCCTGCCCTCCACCCCTGATGTAGAAGTATTGGTAGTGTAACTAAATGAAATAAAAACTGAACTCCTTTAAATTATGGAGAAGTGTCAGATATTAGTTTATTTCTCTGACCCCCCCATTGTCTTTTTTGAACTATTGATTGCGAAGCTTTTTAAAAAAGGCAACTGTGAAGGCATCTAAAGTTTTTCTACGTATTAGCTTATAATCATCCATAGATTTTAATGTAACTCTGTAAATCTTCATGTTGAAAATAGAAAACTTAGTCTCTTTGCCAATGAACCATATCTTTTGAGCCATTGTAGCTCATTGTCATAAATATAGGCCTAGATTAAAAATAAAGTATTTTTGCATTTTTTTGTGTAGTTGGATAAAGAAAATCTATGTTCACACATTTATCCTGTATTTTTGGATATCTAGCTTTAAATGACTTGCATTGTAAATGAAAACATCACTTACTCATCAGACTGCATTGTATTTGTATTTAGTGGTGTCAGGTTGAAACTCTAGAAATACAGATTTCTTAGGCAATGGCTTTACTTTCATTTTTTTTTTAGCCATTTTACTGCACCTTTGATCCCTGGTGAATATCACTCTGTTGACTATTTTTTCTCAGAAAGATTGCTAGTCTCTTCTTGTAATAGCAGTATATAAGTATGTAAGAAAAAAAAATCACAGGCCAAGAAATAAAAATCATATGTGAGTCCATATTGTTACAAAATTAAACTGAGAAATGGCTTGCTAAAATAATTAATATCTAAGACTCAGTCTCTTCATTTTAAAATGATGATTCTGGGAAATATTTTTGAAATTTTGGGCAGAAGTGGACTGTATCAAGATTGCTATGTACTTCTTCAGAGCCTAGCAGATCTATCTTCTTGTCTACATGACAAATGTTGGTATTCAGTACATTCCATTGAGTAAGGATGCCCCATTCTGCATAGTCAGTATTCTTTAAATTTATTTCAAAGCCTTTAAGTACATACTTATAGTTTTTAATACTTTTCTCGTTGAAATATAATCTTACTAATGGAAAGTACTACATTTCCCATTTTATTGCCACCTTTGCCTTACATGTCCTTTGTTAGTTTTTAATATTAGTACAGTGATACTTTGAGATTTTAATTTTCAATTGATGAAATTAGTTTTTCACTGATACCATGTTCATTTGACTGTAATACCATGTCATGTATGATTTTGAAATAGATTTTTTTTGATATAGTGATGTTCACATGTATATTAAGAGAAAAAACATTTTAAAAGTAGTATTCTAGTATGTAGCATTAATGGTAATTTCATATTATGGTATAAAGGCATTACTTTTTGAAGTTCTTTAATGATGCCATAAAACGGTCTTTTGTAAAGGTCTAAAAGGCAGAGGATATTATTGAAAGTAGGTCTTTGTGGGAAACTGAGAAAATCAACCCATTTCAGACTTTAAAAAACAAATGGCATCCAGCACTCCTGCTACTTACATAAATTGATACTTCACGTTTTATTGCTAAGTAATTTCAACTGATAAGTCTATATATCCTTCTTAGATATGATGCTGCTTGTTTTTCTACTTACTTTTTATTCATACAAAATGTATTGCCTTTTTACTGTGTATTGTCCTTTGATGATATCTTTTAAAATTTATTTTAAAGTCTTCAAGCTCATGTTTCATTTTTACCTTCTTATCACTCTCGCTTTTTACTGTCTGGTTTGTCCTTCATTGGCTTGGCCTTCCAATACTGTGCCTCGTGGTTTTGAAGGCTACAGAAACTTGAGGAAAGCAATCGAGAAGAAAGAAGGTTGGAATATTTCCCAGGTTTTTAATTAAAATGTCATTTAAATACTAGTTGCCATTCAAAAGGGAATGTGTTATAGAATTATAGATTGTTTCAGACTACATTAGCTTGGTGCTCCTAAAAGTAATGATGATTTTGTAAAATTAAAAATATCAAATATATTTTTGAAAACACTTTTTAAGTAGAAAACTATGACTAGTTACATGAATTAAAATTCAGGCAATTTCATGTGATTTCAGAATAAACTATCTTAATTATAAAGGCAACTTACCTTTTTAAGACTGAAAATGACCCCAAGCCTCCTTTGACTTTCAAAATGTATCTTTCAGAAACTTGTGAGCAGACTGGCAATTATTAGTTGGGTGGGCATTGACATTTTGTTGCAGTCCGTGCTAAGCTATGGGTGGGCTCTCTCCTCCTCTCCTTGTTTGGTATAATCTTTGTTGAAAAACAACATTAATATGGCAACAAAGCAAAAGGAAACTGTGGCCTTACTACAGATAAGATTTGCAAAGCATTTTTGAGGTCAAATTAGGAAAACAAATGTTTTAAAATGTATTTGAAATGAGCATCAGAAACAAGATCTTGTTTTTACATTTGAAATTTGACAGAAATTTAGAAGTGCATTTCTCTGTATAATAAACCTTTTCATTTTTTCTCATTCAAAATTATGGTTATTTAAACTAGGGTCAAGTGGTATTTTATTTCCTTGAAGAATTTCTCTGCATAGATTTTTCTAAACAAATTTCCAATTATGTAACTGAAATGATTAAGAAAATAAACTAGTTTTAATAGTAGTCATATATTTTGAAGCACCACTTTAGAAATTTCTCTCTTAAAATAAGCCTTTTGAGGACATTTGCTATGCAACAATTAGGTAAACTGATATCTTACTTTAAATATGAAAGCTTAAAATTATGATTTCTTGAAGTTATTTAATAATTACATTTCACAATTATATTCTTTATATTATATAGTATTCTAAAGTTTCGATAACTGTGTTTTATAATTCTACAGCTTATTCAAAGTATCCTATAATTATAATACAGTTCTAATTGTCCATGAGTCATACTCAGAATCACCTGATTTGTATATATCTAGGACATTATGTTTATCATTGGAATTAAAGGCATAAAAATGTGATTTTTTTTTTCTATTTTAAAAAATAAAGTCCAAATTAAAATAGTGTGTGGAAAAATTTTCCCACCATAAAATATTTAAGTCCCTTAAATGCGCTCAATGGATAGTTTGCTTCCAACTTTTGTATCATTCCTAAGGGATAGCAAAAGCAGCACAGTTTGATGTTCTAGGACAGGGCTTCTCGAACGTGAATATGCGCACAGATCACAGTGGGAGTTTGGTAAAGGGAAGAGTCTGATTCAGTAGGTCTGAGGTGGAGCCGGAGGTTCTGCCTACCGCACAGGCTCCTGGATGACGGCGATGCTTCCTTCTCTGTTGGACTCAACCTCTGGGACCAGGTTCTAGAATACTGGCCCGGGGATCTTGATACCTGGTTTTATTCCCCTTGAATGGATTAATTTATCCAGGCCACAGTTTCTTTTTTGGTTGTTAACCAAAATGTTGACACTGGTTGTCAGATGTGAAAGGGGTAAAGCCACATGAGCACTAGTGTTCCTCCCGGCTCCAAGATTCTGATTCTGTGTAAAGTGCAGACTTAGATATCTTTGTTTTCCATATTAATTTGCCCCAGTTTATTGAGGAAAACTTGAATATTTCAAGTACAATAATTATGAAGTATCAATGTGTATTTTAAAAGCTTAAGCTTGAAGTGATTTATAAAGGTAAATTAATAACGTAAAGTTACATCTACTGATTTTTCTGCATTAGAATTGGCACAGACAGCTTATAATATGAGCTAACTTTATGTTAAGTAAAAAGTAACGTTTGTTTAACTGGATAATGGAGGGAGGGAGAGGGTGTGTTGGGTCAAGGATTTGGAATAAAGGGGTTTTATGGGTGTAAACCTGAGGAAAATAGAATTGGGGTTAGAATTTGAAGTAATGAAGGAACCAATAAAAGCAAAAATTATATGCTGCAACAGTTGCAGGTGAGGAAGGGAGACAGCATAGGTGAAGGAATGGGGGTGCTCATGGGAGATACCTTTTCTAACACATTCTCCTTTGTTAGCCCCTAACCTTAGTCCTGTATCTCAAATGTAGCACTGTTTGAGTGTATGGTACTGACCTTTGAATGGAATGATTGGATGCAGAGGGAGTTCCTTTCTAGATTTTCAGCTTGAACTACATGATGGTGGAAAATCAGCAGCCCTACTATATAGTACAAGTGATATAAGACAAGCATTCTGTATATTCAGTATTTTTCTCTAATGAAATGATTTAACAATGTTATGGAACTCTATTATCATTTACTTGACTCCTCTCCAGTTAAGATTGTTTTACTGATATTCCTGCTACTAGTTTCTCCTCACTGTAGAGATATGTTGTTATCTTCCATGCATCTTTATGTATCTTTCAGTCTGCCATTGAACTCTAGCAGAGGTGCAAACAGAGGTGCTTATGTGCAGTCATAGGGATTCATGTATTTGACACTAACTGCACATTTATTATGCATGTCCTCTGAGTGCTGGGAGTGTAATGTTGAGCCAAACAGACATGATCCCGGCCCTCATGAGGCCTACAGTCTAGTGGGGAAGAGACAAATTAAGTAGATAATCTATAAATAAAAATAAATTAAGAACTCTGAAAAACACATGTAAAGGAAAAAGTATTTATAATTTATCTTGTGTGAGCCTGAAAATATCAGTGAGACTGGGACCTAGAAACATTAGAGTTCAATATTAATAATAATAACAGAGCCTAAAGGAGTTTAAAATTCTAGTCTAGATTCTAAAAATAAATCCATTTATAAGGGCAATTACTTAATGTAGCAGAGTACCAGAAAGAAATGGTAGCTAGTATAAAGTTGTTATGATAAAGTTTTTAAACTCATTCTTAGGAGGGATTTTGTTTGGAGACAATTGCCTTATTCAAGTATTCTTTTCATTCTTAATAATTTGAAAATGTTACTATAGCACACGAGTAAATTTTTCACATGTAGATTCACTTAAAGTTCACTTTTCTTAATATTACTTACCTGATTAAATGTACGCGTCTAGTGTACAGATGTGTAACTTCTGTGTCTAATTGAGTGTGATTGCTAAACCCCTAAAAGGGTCAAGTGACGTAAGTGTTCAAAAACTTTGCTCACTGTAGAGTCTTCTGACTTTTTCTCAAGGCCAACAGGGCTGACCTAGTTTAGTTTTAACCATTAATTAGCATTCGTGGGTAGTTAAGAGTTCTTAGTACTCAAAAACTGAAGAGGAGGCTGCTATTTGTATGGAGAATCTTGTGGCAGAACCTGAAATTTCCTGTTCACTCAAAGGTCAGGCTGAACTTCAGACAGTTTTGATGTGCACAGACACATTTCTGTGGGGTTATCAGAAACAGACCTGTGCTGTACTTAGGGCCTAGGAAAAAAGCATCATGTGCTATTATTACTGGAGGACACCTGGACACCTTGATGGGTGCAGCCAGTGTGGACAAATTTAAGCTGTGGCAGATTTATTCTGGATCTTTACATTTATTCTTAAATGTATAAGGATAGCAATAAAAATGCAGTTTCTATAGCTCTATATTTAGATGAGAAAAGTTTTATATATTTAGATGGAAAAATATTTATTTTGATGCCTTTGAATTTAAATTCCTTACATTCTAGTTAATCGACTGTTTCTGTGGCTAGTTCTTAGCAGTCTCAGTGGGTCTCATACTCCAGGGCGTAATCTGTTCCTCAGTATTTCTGGAAATAAGTTGTTCCTTCATTAGTATAAATCACTATACTATTGGTTGAATGGCAATTTCTGTTTTCCTCTGAAGCATCAGACGTGATAATTTTGGTCAGTTAAATGGTCAGCTCTTTTAGTTTGTTTTCCCAAATAATTGATGATTTTTAAAAACCTGAAAGAAAAGAGTGAACCGTTTTTCTCTTTACTTTAATATCACACCCTTTCCCCCTTTTTTTTTAAAAGCGTGGCTGGTAAAGAGGATAATGCAGACACTGACCAAGAGAAGAAAGAAGAAAAGGGTATTTCAGAAAGAGAAAACAATGAATTGGAAGTGGTAAGTATGAAAAATGAACCTGTCAATTTTAGTCCCTAGCTTTGGTTGTCATTTGTTGCTGATAGCTATAATAACTTGGATGTAGAAAAGAGAAATGGTTGTCATGCATCCATTTTAAACTGTTTTCTTGAGAACCTCCTTTTTTGATATGTGAGCTATAAATATTGGCTACATTCATTTTTGTGCATTGTGAAAGCATTGTGTGTGTGGGGGGGGGAATAGGATAATATGAGAGATGAAGCACTCTTTGATTTAAGACAAAATTGTTATGTAAATAACCTTAAAATCATGGAATGATTTTTGAACTGATGAAAAATGAAGTTTTTGGAATTTACTGCATACTCCAGTAGTCTCTCTTAATGGGGTACTCACTTTGTTTTGCCATAACTGTGTATTAATGGCTACAAACTACATTTTAGGAAGAAAATCAAGAAGTGAGTGATCATGAGGATGAGGAAGAGGAGGAGGAGGAAGAAGAGGATGACATTGAAGGGGGTGAAAGCTCTGATGAATCAGATTCTGAATCAGATGAAAAAGGTACTTGCACTTTGGTACAAGGACAAAAATTCATTTGGAAACTTGTTTAAAACATGACAGAAGAGTCTTTACATTCTCTACTTCATCCTTGATGAAAACAGCTTTTATAACTGCTGACCTATGATGATGCCCTTCAAGGCTCGTGTTTCTTCCCTTATTGGATTTAGTCATTGAGTGATTTCCATTCTTATTTAGTACAAACAGTATCTGTTGTCCCTGATCAATATGAACACTCTCTATCTTGTTCACCCGTTTTAGTTTTGTTTTATCTAGAACATTTTAAAAATAACTGCTAAGTGAATATCTGGATGGAGATGATAGTTTTAATGTACTTGCTTGAAAGATAGAATTATAACATTTTGGCCCATCCTAGTATTTTTATTTTCTTCTTTTATAAATAGCCAATTATCAAGCAGACTTAGCAAACATTACTTGTGAAATTGCAATCAAGCAAAAGCTGATTGATGAACTAGAAAACAGCCAGAAAAGACTGCAGACACTGAAAAAGCAATATGAAGAGAAGCTAATGATGCTACAACATAAAATTCGGGACACTCAACTTGAGAGAGACCAGGTGCTTCAAAACTTAGGTAAAAATTATATTTAATTCAAATAAAAGTTCAAACTAAATTATGAAAATTGAATTTTTATAGTTTCTTCCTTTAGAAGAAAAATTATATTAGAAGTCACATAAAATGTGAATGTGTATCAGATATTAAATACTGTTTATTTTGTTTATTTCATTCTTGTACCTGTCTGAGCTATTTAATTATTTTGACTGAAGTTGTGGTTAATTGTTTGAATGTCTCTGATTTATGCTGGAAACATTTTCTAAATTAAGAAGACTTCAGTAATTGTTAAACATGTTAAGAGTAGATAATAAAGAAAGTGATTCAAGAGACACCTTGGTTTGTGTTTGGGAGGTAGTTCTTCTCTAAGGTCGTGAGCTGTAAGTCTGTGAAATAAAAGTCTGTGTCTCACAAAAACAAATACACATATTCTTTGATCATTTAGGATCAGTGGAATCTTATTCCGAAGAAAAGGCCAAAAAAGTTAAGTCTGAATATGAAAAGAAACTCCAAGCCATGAATAAAGAACTGCAAAGACTTCAGGCAGCTCAAAAAGAGCATGCAAGGTTGCTTAAAAATCAGTCTCAATATGAAAAGCAATTGAAGAAATTGCAGCAGGATGTGATGGAAATGAAAAAAACAAAGGTATTGATTATATTTTCCATTTAAGTCTGATGTCAAAGATGCTTGTGTCATTTGGGACAAAAATATTATTGTGGTTCTTTCCATATTTAATAAAAGGTAACCCTGTCTTACAAATGATGCACTTCCTTTGGGCAATTAGATGTTGTTCCTGTAGTCATCCATCACCAAAGCCTTAAAGCTTTTCTTCAGAGTAGCTGAAAAGCATGTGGTCAGCAGGGATTCTTGGACTTTGATAGATATTTCTCCTCTTAAGACTCTTACACAAGGCTAACAAAAATATAGAATATTTCAAACATGCAAAAAAGCATAGGCAATTACATAATGAACATTATATCCACTATCTAGTTTAAGATACTAAACATTACAGATAGAAACAAAGCTTCCTTTATATCCCTTCCGATCATATTTATCTTTCCCTGAGAAATAACTGTCTTGCATTATGGCTTATCATTCCCATGCATAGAAAAGTACAAATTTTCTTCTCTTAACTGAAGAAAGTACATGAATCTTGATCTATTAACTGTTTTTTGTTGTGGGATCAGTTATTAACATCTGGCATAAAAATCAATGTTGTTTCCTTAAAATAGCAAATGTGGAAATGATTAAGGAAGTAGGTTATTATGTTGTGTATTTTCTGATGATGACTGCAATAGCCGAAAGTATTTGGTGCTTACTGTATGCCAGGCAATGTTATAAACATGGCACAAATATTAATTCATTGAATTTTCCTCATAGTACAATGCCATAGAACTATTATCTCCATTTTGTGAGAAAACCAAAACCTAAAGAAGTTAAGTAACTCACAGCTTACTGCTAATAAGAATAAAAAAATCATTCATAGGACCACTGCACACAATATAAAAAACATAGAGTACTAAGCAATTTGATAGAAACATAATGTATTAGAAATAGAAATATATTAATTCCACAGAATTAAGAATCGACCATTTGAAATGCAGCAGAACTCTGCATTTCCATGTTAAATTTCAGAAGTCTCAGAACTGATTTCCATACATGTGGTTTATTGAATGAATTTTGTGGTAGGGCAGTTCCAATAGATGTGTTTACCTAATTTTTTAGGTTCGCCTAATGAAACAAATGAAGGAGGAACAAGAAAAAGCCAGACTGACAGAGTCTAGAAGAAACAGAGAGATTGCTCAGTTGAAAAAAGACCAACGTAAAAGAGATGTGAGTGGACTTTCTCAGTTATATATGAATGTTATACATTGAACAAAACTGTTTAATAAGTGGAGGAAAATTTTCTGATAACTGTAACTAGTAAAGACAGGCTGAGGACAATAAGCATTAATTTTATATAGTGTGTATTATAGTATGTAGATTATAGTAATTTAATATAAAAGTTTATGAAAAACTATAATATTATTATAAATTTTATTGAAGGCTATTTCCTAGATGATGAAATGGAAGAAAATGGCAAAGAACAGCTGATTATCTCTAGGGAGATAAAGTAGCAATTTTAGAATGGTCCCAAAGACAGCTTTGTCACTAGAGACTCTTAAAAATATTCCTGGAATAATAACCAGGCTTCACTGGAAGAGGCTTTATTAAGAGATATAAAAAATGTTCATATTCTTAGACTCAAAAATTCTACTTCCATGAACTCAGACTAAGAAAATATACTAAAATAACAAAAATTATTATGTGCTAAAATCTTTACTTTAGGGTTATTTGTAATAGTGAAAAAGGTAAAAACAACCAGATGCTTGAGAGTAGGGGGAATATATAAATAAATTATAGTCTATCTCATTTAATAGGTTGTTATTCACCCATTAAAAAACTGGGTTTGGAAACTTCATAGTAAAGTGAAAAGTGACTGATTTAATGTTAAGTATAAAGTAGCATTTAAAATATGCATGTTTGATTAAAATGAGGGAAATTTTTGAAGGCTATATCACAATATGCTAACTGTAGTTCTGTTACGGTTATAGGTTATAGTTGATTTGGTTTTTCTTTTTTCCAAATGTTTGGCATCATGGTTATTTCATTTGTGATTTTTTTTTCCTTAAAAGAAGAGGTCATCACCTTCTTTTCCCCATTGTTGGCTAGATTTTAGCCTTTGTTCCTTTTTTTTTTTTTTTTTTTTGCTCAACATAACATTTTCTAAATCCTCCCTGGAGAAAACATGAGCATATAGCATATTTCAGAAAATAGAAATATACTTTGGGAGGTAATGAGGAAATTTAAGGCGGTAAAGAAGATAGAGTAATAAGGTAGAAAAGTAAATATTTTAACCAGATGATTTCCATATTTATGCCTTTATTTATTTCTCTTTTCCAGCATATCAATGTACTTTAATAATCAGTATATTTTGTCACTTTCAATTCCTCGACACTTTAGACCTTGTTTATACTATTTTTATTAGTGAAACCAAGTAGAAGGACATTATAACATATTGCCTATTCTTTTTTCCTATCTGTTTTTTTAAAAATTGAGATAAAATTTACTCTTTTAAACTATACAATTCAAATCTTTAGTATATTCACAAAATTGTGCAACAATCACCACCATCTAATTTCAGAACATTTTCATCGCTCCACAAAGAAACCTTATATCCACTATTAGTCACTTCCTATTCTACCCTCTCCCTGGCCCCTGACAACCACTGATCCACTTCATTATCCCTATGGGTTTGTCTAATTTGGACATTTCATCATCTTTAAATGGTATAGTATGTACCTTTTGTTTCTGGCTTTCAATTAGCATGATATTTTCAAGGTTCACTCCTGTTCTAGCAAGTATTAGTAGTTCATTCTTTTTTATGGCTGTATGGAAAGAGCACATATTGTTTACCCATTCCTCAAGTGACAGACCTTTGCATTACTTACACTTTTTTGCTGTTTATTTAGTTTTTAATGAAAACTTTTGTGTGACAAGAACGACTGCCTTGCAATATGTGGTTTTTATTTCTTTATTGCTAATTCATATGAGGTATAGAGAGATCAGTATTGAACAATTAACTCTTTGGAATCTTATCCACAACATATGATCATATATGATATAATATTCTATTATAAAGATGTGAGGCTCTCTAATCACATACAAAACTAACGTTGATGCTCCTTTTCCCTTTTTTATGTGTTGTTTTGTGTGCATACTGTCCTCCTTTCTAAATTGTTTTTTGTCGTATTTACCTTGTACACCATACAAAAAAACATGAATGAGCTTGAGATTTGACTTTTAAGAGGAAGAAATTTAACAAGTTTCAAACTATATGTTAATTTTAATTTTTTTGTAATTTATTCATTTTTAAAAGATTTATAAACTTTGCTTCTATGTCAGTCATTATTGTAGACAATAAGATAGGGCAATGATAAGATAGAATTCTCATCTCTAAGAATTTTCATCTGATGACATAGTACTGTGACAGATCATAGAGTTAAATAAATGACAGAACCAGAATTAGCATTTTTAATCCAAAACTCTTCCCTGAAGTATAGTCCTGTGAAATGGCATAATTGTCTTTATGATACAGAGTAGCTAGAAAGAAATTGATATCCAATACTAACATGTTTTATTGTCAATTTACTTTACCAGCACTTTCAAAGTCATTATCAAGTGCTAATACAGTTAATTTATGTTCTCCCCATACTGAAAACAGAGTTTGGAATTACTGTATATATTGTAAGGTATGTCTACTGAAAATATTCTAAGCTGTGTTTCTTTCTCTGTGTCCCTCAGCCAGCAAAACAAAATGTCTAAAAAGAATGAAATGAGAGTATTTGTAAAACATTTAGGAAAGTGCTTGTATATAGTAAGCACTGTATTACTGTATGTAAAAAAAAGTATGTGTCACAGAGATAGCTTTTCATTTTTCAGAGACAAATGGCTATATCAATATGTATTTGTGTTTATTAAAATAAAATATCTGTATCTGTAATAATGGCTGCAAGGCTGTAGTTGTTAGCTCAAATTTTGCTAAAACTCATAGTTCCCAGCAGTATGGGGAATATGTTAATGTAGATGTAGGAAGTATTGTATCTTCCAGTTTACTATTTTTAACTTATTCAATATTATTTTATAGCATCAACTTAGACTTCTGGAAGCCCAAAAAAGAAACCAGGAAGTGGTTCTTCGTCGCAAAACCGAAGAGGCAAGTTGGCCATTTGGAGGAAATATTCTGGCTTTGAGATAAATTATGTATTTCTATAGACTAAGAGAATGAGTCAGTCTCTGTTGCTCTTTCAGGTTACAGCTCTTCGTCGGCAAGTAAGACCCATGTCAGATAAAGTGGCAGGGAAAGTCACTCGGAAACTGAGCTCGCCTGACACCCCTGTTCAGGACACAGGTTCCAGTGCAGCTACTGCAGAAACAGATGCCTCAAAGGCAGGATCTCAGCAGAAAATGAGAA
Source organism: Pteronotus mesoamericanus (assembly GCF_021234165.1). NCBI lineage: Eukaryota > Metazoa > Chordata > Mammalia > Chiroptera > Mormoopidae > Pteronotus > Pteronotus mesoamericanus. The sequence goes on from NW_026555310.1 coordinate 12,897,598, forward strand.
TTCCTGTGGCAAGAGTGCAGGCCTTACCAACAATGCCCACCACAAATGGAACCAGGTCAGCACAAGCCGTCTCTTCCTCCTAACCTATAATCTTTGTGGCATTATTACTGAGTGCTGGGCTTAAATGAAAAACAGCGTATTTTCTGGTGCACAATCAAATAAGCACATGAGTAATTACGTTTGTCTGTTTTTATATGATTGTAGAAAAAAATATCTGAGGAAGGGACTGACTGGCCGAGTGTTTACTTCCAAGACGGCTCGCATGAAATGGCAACTTCTTGAGCGCAGGGTCACAGACATCATCATGCAGAAAATGACGATTTCCAATATGGAGGCTGATATGAATCGGCTCCTCAAGGTGTGCAAAATAGAAATGAGATATGCTCTCCCTTAGCTGGCTGTTAATTTTTAGTGTCTTGTGTTTGTTCACTGGGTATATTTAATACTTACCAAGGTTTGGGTTTTTTTTTTTCCCCGTGAGTTTTGATCGCATTGTGCATGAATAGATGAACATCATTTTTAAAAAATTGTGCTAAGAACAGGTAACATGAGATCTGTACTCTTAACACTTTTTTAAGTGTACAGCATAGGATTGTTAAATATAAGCACAATGTTGTACAACAGATCTCTCAAACTTATTTGTCTTAAAAACTGAAACTTTATGCCCATTGAACAGCACGTCTCCATTTCCTCCTCTCTCAACCCCTGGCACCAGACTCAGGCTGCTCCTGTGAGTTTGATTCTTACATACCTCATATAAGTGGGATCCTTCAGTGTTTGTTGTTCTGTAACGCACCTGTTTCACCTAGCATAATGCTCTCAAGGTCCTAGACAAATTTGACATCTTAAAATCCAACTTGTTTTCTCAATAGCAACGGGAAGAACTCACAAAAAGAAGAGAGAAACTTTCAAAAAGAAGGGAAAAGATGGTCAAGGAGAATGGAGAGGCAGATAAAAATGTGGTTAACATCAATGAGGAGATGGAGTCATTAATTGCTAATATAGATTACATCAATGACAGTATTTCCGATTGTCAAGCTAACATCATGCAGATGGAAGAAGCAAAGGTTTGTAATTTTAAAAAAATGTTTAATGCCTTACTAAAAAGTATTTTTTCTTATTAAAAGCATTTTGAATTTGTATATTCAGGGGTTTCCTTTTTCTTGATTTAATATGATTCTTAGGTTTTGTATATACACCGCTCCTGTCTGCTTTCCAGATAGCTCTGATCACTTTGTTATATTATTTACTGTTTTTAAAAGACATATATCATTTTTTAACATATCTTGAATTCAGACATGTCTTATCTTTTCAAGTAAGTCATATGTTTCTTGGTATAGGGGTTTTTTATATTATTCTGAGGAGTCTTGGTAGCTAACCTGAAACTATCAAATAAGTACACGAAACAATAGGCTTTTGCCTCCTGTTTAAATACAGTGAACTCAAAGTAATGTGCCATCATATGCTGGTTTGATGTAGGAAGAAGGAGAAACACTGGATGTCACTGCAGTCATTAATGCTTGCACGCTGACCGAAGCCCGGTACCTGCTGGGTCACTTCCTGTCAATGGGCATCAATAAGGTAAGATCAACACGGTTATTGAAAAGCTTAGTTTTGATTAATTCATTGCAGTTTTGTTTGTCCTTCTCCACTGACCCTTTCTTTTGTGATAAGGAAGGAGATTCTTTTTAATGAGGAAGTATTCCTTTTACTTTTCCTTAGAGTTGTTAGCCATAGTGAGGTCAAGTTCATTAACTTGTTATCTATTGTGTTTGTGTATTAGAACAGAAAAACAACTTAGAGAATACTTAACTACTCTTTTGCTCTAACAAAGGAAAAAATTAAAGGAAAAATCTCTTGTGATGCAAACAAATTTGGTATCATAACTTGGGTTGAATACTGATTCTTTTTTTAAAAATTTTAATTGTTCAATTACAGTTGTCCCCATTTTTCCTTCATTTCTCTCCCCTGCCCTACCCACCACCACCTCCCACTTTCAATCCTCCCGCTACCTCCCTGTTGTCTTTGTCCGTGGGTCCTTTATATGTGTTCCTTGACTTGACCCTTCCCCTTCTTTCCCTTGTTATCCACCTCCCCTCTGGTTGCTGTCAGTTTGTTCTTTATTTCCATGTCTCTGATTCTTTACAGCTTAAAAAAAATCAGAAAGGAAAAGCTACAGTTAGGTGCATTCCCATCCTCTCTGAATGTGAATGCATTAATCTGTTACCTGTAAGAAACTTCTGCCTAAATGTTGAAGGGGATAGTAATTCCTGACTCATTTCTTTCTCACGTTGGGGTTGTGCCTAGACCTTTTATATTACATTCTCTTAATTCACAAATGCTAGGGAGTGGGTATTATTCATATCATTTTGCACATAAGAAAACTAAGAGTCAGGAAGATAAGGTAATTTGCTCAAGATAACCAAACTAAGTAAGCAGAGGAGCTGAGATGAATTGAGGTCTCTCTGATGTCAAAAATCCATGTATCACATGCATTGGCTATTTGATACAGATCTTTGTATGGTGGACTCTATTTTGTATGACCTAAGATAATTTTATTTATATTTTTGGGGTTGTTACAGGGTCTTCAGGCTGCCCAGAAAGAGGCTCAAATTAAAGTACTTGAAGGTCGGCTTAAACAAACTGAAATAACCAGCGCTACACAAAACCAACTCTTATTCCATATGTTGAAAGAGAAAGCAGAGTTAAACCCTGAGCTAGATGCTTTACTAGGCCATGCTTTACAAGGTAATTGGGACTAAATTTTAGTTAAATGAATTGCATGGTAGCTTTTCCCTTTGAGTATGCTGTTCTATACCTCTTTCCCCTGTAGCTTGACTGAATAGATGCTATATTTACTTATGCTTTTATTAATTATTCCTTCTTTAATGCATGTATACATTTTGGGGGATGTAATTATTGTCATTCCAAGAAGTGATTACCAACTTAAAAAGGCTTAATTAACATTACTAAGCAATTAGTTTTTATGGATAAAGAAGATCAACCAAGTTTCTGAATTGGTTATTTAAATTATGTATAACATTAGCCAACTGTCAATACTTGACTCTGCATATCTGCCTACCTTAAAAAATTAATAAGTTTTTGTTATGGCATCTATTCTACATATCTTATAAATGGTACTATAATCTTGTTTTATGTGGGAGTTCTTAACATTGGATCTGTTTTGATTGGAATTGCTTTTTGTTTCCTTTTTGCTGTTATTTACACAGATCTAGATAGCGTACCATTAGGTAAGTATGTTTAGCTTTCTGTGTATCCTACAGCTGCATGAATTACTAATTGTTCATGTACACTAATTGTGGTACATCTTATTTTTAAAATGTTTATTGGCAACCACTGTTTTTTTTTTTTTTTTGCATGATCTTTTTTGAAATGTATCCACGACCACAAACATACTAAGTCTTTTGTCTTTCTTATACATTGCTGGTTTAAATTTTTAAAAGATGTTTAAAGATGTATGCTTTGTTTAATTTTTTCTTTTATTATTTGAACTGCAATTGCAGCTCCAGTTTTGTAAGCCCTTCTTTCTCTTTCTTGTAGAAAAAAAATGGAGTATATATTTCTTTTTAATTTTTAAATATATCTGTTAACTTACATCTGTTGTTTTAACCTCATAAATAACTTTCTTTGGTATATACCTTTGGTGTATATTTGTCTTTGGTTTATGTTTGCTAGATTCTCAGCTATTCTTAATTTTTGTAAAATTAAGCATGTATATTAATGTTGTAATTGAATAAAACCGTCCAGGGATTTTCTGTGAAGAGATTGAAACAATATATAAAATCATAACATTTTTAAGTTAGAAGAGGCTTTACTGATCATTGCATATAGATTTTGAATCTTTTTCTCTTGCCACTACAGCATTCAATGAACTATACACCCCCTCATTAGTAATAGCTTTGCTTCTCTTAGTGATCATACACACGGAGGACCAGGAGCATTAGGGCAATTTAATTACTTGTGATTTTTCCGAATGATTATTTTGGAGCAATTTTTATTTAATTAGAATTATTTAATAATCTGGTCTAAACTTTCTTTTTTCCAGTCATACAGCTGTCAGTGTTTTCTAAATTCTTTTACCTAAGGAAGAGGAATATAACTGAAAGGTTAAATGTAATTACCTCTCTGTGTCACTAGAATAAACATAATTTGTGAATCTGAATTTATTTTAAATGATGTTATACAAATAAAATGCATGAGGTATATGATTTGAACACTGTTTATACTTCATGTTGATCTTAAAGTAGTATTTCTTTGAGATCAACTGCATACTATAGATACGGAGAGGCTACTACTTTTAAGCTTCTAAAGCTATAACAAGTACAGGTAGAAAAAGTAGGATTTGTTATATCCTAACCAACCTGCCCAAGTTTTTGGATTATAACCAGAATTTTTACCATTCCATGTGTTATCAGTGCATTTCTTTTACTCCTTTTATTCTTCTCTTTCTCCTCTTTGTTCTTCTCTTTCTTAGTGGCCCAACTTATAGTAATGAGTAAATTTTTATTTAAGTCCATGATTTTTTTTAATTTGGAAGAAAAATGCAATGCCCTCTTTGATGTCCTTTTGTGCAGAAAATATAAAGTGACTAATTTGATGAGCATTGTTACTTTGTCACAACTTTCAAACTGGTTTCAATTACCTGTAGCTTGAAGACGGGTCAGAAGCAGAGAGCTGGAGACCATTTAACTGATGTAACCTATGTCTTGTGGCAGAAATTTGCCCCAGGCACTAGGGCCATATCTAGCCCAGAGGTTCTTGGAGGAAAAGTATGGAAGGAGGAAAAAAATAATGGATGTAAATCCACAGGAGCTAGACAGTCATAAATACCTTGCTTTGAGAAAAAAACAGTTTATTTAGTACCAGCTTTGTCCCAAGCATTGGGTGGAGTGCTGGGATTCAAAGATGAGTAAGACACAAAATTTTGCACTTAAGGCCTTGATTCCTTGCTGAGGCTGACAGACCCTGAACAGATTATGATGCACTATGGTGAGGATACTGATTAGGGTATATACAGGGAGTTAGGAGAGCACAGAATGGGATCACCCAACAAGAATGGAGGAGTCAATGAAGGCTTTCCAGAGGAGGTGACATTTGAACTGAAACATAAAGAAGATAATTAGACAAAAAGACAAGGTGGAAGCGGGGCCAGAGCAGAGTGACTCAGGGCAGTGATTTAGCCCCATTATCGGTGCATGAGGTGTTCAAGCAGTTCCCCAGAGCAACAAGGACATGGCACAGAAGGACATGGCTAGAGGGTGAGCCTGGGCCAGCACCTCATGCTAATGGCCTTTGGAGAACATCTTTATCATTTTCTCTTCTTTTTTCCCTACCTATGTTAGCATCCCTAAGATCATCCCTGTCTTTGGATATTTGCTAGAAGACCCATGGGGCTCACAGTATTGTATTCACAGCAAAGATTCATGAGACTAGGAAGGATACAGCTGTGTCATAAGGGCAAAGGACACAAGAGTCTGGAAGAGCATGTCCAGGCTTCCTTAACAATATTTCTTCCTCCCATGGGAGATTACACAGACTGTACTTTTCCCCCCTGGAATGAAAGTGCAGCAATATGCATGTTATGTTTATGCCCAGAGAAATCAGCACCCAAGGTTTTACAGGGGACTGGCCACACAGATACTGGTATATCTGTCTAGTATAATCCTGGATTCCAGACTCCCAGAGGGAAAGCAGTAGTTTGGCATAAGCTATATGGTATGCACAGATTCTAGGTACAGTGAGCGACTCTGATTATTTAACTGGTGACGAGGGCCTTTCTGCCAGCCAAGTTGCCAGATGCCAGTCAAAGCCAGCCTTGCAAGCAGGCCATTTTAAGGGTAGTGGTCACCATGCTGCCAGGTCAACTCTTTTCTGTATGCTGTCTTTTAATATAATTTTAAAAAATAGCTCAAAGAAGACATAAAAAAAATTGGTTAACTTCCAGTGAAGTGAGATTATGCAATTTTGTACTTACATGAATGAACTTTAAGGTGTCCAGGAGTTATAAGTCTCTTTCATTAGCTTTCGTTCCGTGGTGATGAGAAAAGAAGTGGGTGTTGGGCTGGGCTTAGGTTCTCGCAGCTGAGAGTGTGACAGGGAGGATGGCGTGTCCTGCCGCCCAGATGACTAGAGCTCATGCTAAGCTCGGTCCTGAAGAGGGGTCTGATTTAGTGACTGTCTGGGTGGCGGCTCCAACCTTTGGCCAGGATGGTTATGTCAAACCCTAATTATCTCTAGAGAACGGGACATACACGCATAAGCAGGAGCTAAGTAGTTTTTCCTAAGCCTGTAATGTTTAGCGTACTAACTGGTTTCTCCCTGCAAAAACTATACAAGCCAATCTTAGTCCACTTTTCTACATGGGAAAATAAAGGCTGGCTTTGTCATTTCTTTATAACCCCATTTTCTATAGGTAGTCCTTGAGCCTCCCTCTGATGGTGGGCTTTGAGATACACAGTCCCTTCAAGAACATGGTTTTCTTCACTTCAGAAAGTAAACTCCCTTGTATGGGCCCTAGATGGGCTCCCTTTTAGATAATACTTTCAAGTATCAGGTATTACTGAATTTCTATGGTACGTGTTAAACCTTGAGGAAGAAAGGAAACATCAGAGAAAGGAATCAGTTGACATAGTGCACAATCCACCTGTAGGATATAAAATTAAAAGCTAAAGGAGATGACTAATATATTTTTATTAATATGTTATTTATAATGCTGTCTTTAGTTTTGTGGAATGATTTTATAGTACAGTGTGTGTTTTAAAAGCCTGCACCTATGTTATGGCCTCACTGACATTTTAAATAGTTTACTTTCAATGGCTATTTTATTTACTGACTTCGTACTAGTTTTATTCGTTTGCTTTTTCGTCTCTTTTTCACTAGTCTGCTAAAGTTATTCTGAAATAGCAGTGGTTTAGTGTGTTCATTTATAAAACTGTTGCATGCAAACCTATTGTTTTCATCTTTTGTGTACATGTGAATGAGCTGCATGTGGATATGTAACTGTTGGGTACCTACACACACTCTCTCTGTAAAAAAAAAGTAAATATAAGTGCTGTACACATGAAACTAATATAATATTGAATGTTAACTCTCATCGAGACATGAGAAAATTTTTTAAGTGAAATCACGTATTTATCAGAGTATTTATAATTACCTCCTGTGAATGTTGTTCTGTGTTTTATCAAACTTGTGGTTTTCCTGTTTTGAACATGTTTTTTCTCATCCTAGGTCATAAAGTCAAAGGATTTTTCTTAGAAATATTTTTCTACATTTCTGTTTTGATTCAGTCACTAAAGCCAAAGTGCCCATAGTGAACCCTTGGGCTGATGTTTATTGTAGCCTAGGGGTTGCGGCCATCATTCAAACTGTGACATGTGGGTAATACATTTTGGAATTTTTTTTTAGAAAATGTGGAGGATAGTACTGATGAGGATGCACCTTTAAACAGCCCAGGAGCAGAAGGAAGGTAAGAGAACCTTTGGGAACTTAATGGATTTTACTTGCTTCTTTAGTATTTTTAATTCTTTTACCTTCTTGCTTCAAGCAATTACCCTTATAAAACAAATAATTTTGAATTTCATGGCTAAGTGAATAACACTGGAAACAGTAATATGGAGACCAATTCAATCACACTTCACCACCACAAATTTTAAAATAAAAATACTGGAATATTTAAGTAAGGAAAATGAGTTTTTAAATTACTTCATTTTAATTTTAAATATTGTCTGTCTTTGTTTTCAACAGATGAGCATGTACAATTGCTTCTATCGTTGTAACATAGAAGACATACAGTTTTGTATGATATGTTCCCTTTTAATTTTGTGGTTATTTATTTGCCTATAGCACACTGTCTTCAGACCTTATGAAGCTCTGTGGTGAAGTGAAACCTAAAAACAAGGTATGCAGGATTGAAAATGCCTGGTAAACATTCTTTTTCCCACTGTTCTTTGTTATCACTGTTAAACACGCAGGACTCAGGCTTCACCCTTAATAGGGTAGCAAGTAAGCATGTCTTTTCCAAAGATTCCATGTATAAGATAATGTTTTCTTTGAAAAAAGTTATATTGAAAAATTTCTCTGTGTGGAATTTGTGCTTTCCTGCATCCTTAAGCTTTTCTCACTAGGAATCATTATGGAGGCCTATTTATTTTTTTCGCTTACCCCCCTCACCCAGGTCTCTTCTAAAAGTTTATTACGTATTAAGGAAGTTATGTGTTAATTTATTAAAGTTTCCTAAATTTCCTAGTAATAAAGGAGACAGTCAAAAACTACTAAGCAATAGTAATTTAAAGCAGTTGGCTAATGAAATTGTAGACCTGTAATGGCATGTATAAGAAATCATTTTGATTGGTGGCAGACTTTTGAAAGTTTAACATTCTAGTATGTGTTTAAGTATTTCTTACTTGCTTTGTTTAACTATATCCTGAAGTGGTTTGATAATAAGCCAACTCCTAATTATCATGTTGTATTAAAAGCCAACAGGCTACAATGTATATTTGTAAAGGTTTTAAAAAATATCAATGATACATGCTGTTAAATGTGTAAGATACACATGGTACTTTTCAGATTGAGTGTTAACATTTGATACCAGATGAATAACCTAACCCTCTTTAGATGTTTGAAAACAAAGAGTTCTTAGTAAATACTCGTTGAATGAATGGATAGAATTGGGATCTGAAAGAATAATACTGTGCAAATGGACAGGAGGGATTTAAGGCCTCAGCAGTTAGTTAGATAATGGAAAGGAGTAATTTGGCCAGATGTAAAATCAGGAGTCGCGGTCGTTGTGATTACCTGAAGAGGACGTGCCCCTTCTAAAGCAAGTGGCCACCACTCACCCCTCACTCATTTTTGCCATGATGGCATATGGGCCTAAGGCTTACCAGATCCTTTGATTTTTGAAGAGAAGCCTTAAATACGGATTTTTAAAGACTTTTTAATCTTTAAAACACTGCAAACCTATCAAAAAACATCTTCAGGCTATATGTGTGGTCCTTGAGCCAAGTGTAGTTTGTGTTTTATTATTCTAAGTGACTAAGCAGAAGTAACCCAAGCCGAAGAAAACATTCTAGCATAGCCTGGATCCTGTCTTAAGTGGAGGGGAGACCCTCTCAAGGTAACTTTTCATCCTTTAGGCCTTGTGAAAACCGACTTATTCCTGCTCCCAAGAAAATGATTCCTTTCTGTCCTGGCCCTTGGCAGTGGAGAGAATTAACAGTGTAAAAAACTGGGACTTTCTCTTCTCAAGTTTTCAGAAGTGCTACTTACTGTTTGTTTTGAATTACAAAGATGCCTGGAAAAATCATTTATTTTTTTTCTCTTTGAAGTTGACTGTATGTTTCAAATAGGTGTGTACCGGCACTACGTGAAATGTAGGGGATATAAAGCTGAATTAAATGGGGTGTCTGCCCTTGTGAGGCCTGAAGTCTGGTAAACACCATAATTACCTATTAATTCCTTGGTGATAGCAACTCTGAGCAACAACAGGGTAATCACTTGGTTTTCAAGAGTAAAAAAGGGAAATGCTTACAGTGAGTTTAGGTTCTAGGAAAACAACCTTCACCTGCCTCCCCGTGCTACCCAAACTGGTGCAGGTGGGTGTTGAATTATCCAGCAGGCAGACTGAACACAGATACAGCATCAGGGGAGCGGGGGAGCACAGTTTGAGAAATGGGCGTAAAAATAGATATTAAATAAAGCATCTAAGCGTAGGAAAATTTAGAGTTTGGTTGGCCTTCCCTATAGTTATATTTTGGTTCAATTTCCTCCTCCTCCTCCCCCTCTTTCTCCCCCCACCCTTCTTTCTTCTTTTTAAACTATATACTGAGGAAGCTTGCCGGGAGTGGCAGGATGGCACAGTACCATTGGAGGCAGATCGCCTAGGGTAGAATCTGGCTCTGCCACTTATTAGCTCTGTGACTTTGGGCAAATTACTTCACTTCTCAGTGCCTCATTTGTGAATTAGGATAAAGATATTATGTGCTCCTAAAATAATGTGTTTAGGACAATGCCTGGCATACAATAAGTACAATACAAATGTTGGTTATCACTCTAGCCTGTGAAGATCTTAATCTGGCTGTAGCTCTGGCTTGTCACTATCTTACATGCTATGTTTGACACACTTGCTAGGAAAAGACACACTATATGTTTTTACCTATTTCAAACTAATATTAAATCTCTTATTTTCTAATCATCTTCTGTGCAAAAGTTTGCTCCTGATTGCTTTTCCTCCCATTCTCTGACTAGGCCCGAAGGAGAACCACCACTCAAATGGAATTGCTGTACGCAGATAGCAGTGAACTAGCTTCAGACACTAGCACAGGAGATGCTTCCTTGCCTGGCCCTCTTACACCTGTTGCAGAAGGGCAAGAGATTGGAATGAATGCAGAAACAAGTGGTACTTCTGCTAGGGAAAAAGAACTCCCTCCCCCATCTGGCTTACCTTCTAAGATAGGCAGCATGTAAGTCTGGCCTGGCTACACTAACTTCCTTTCTTTTGGCTTTTCTTTTTTAATATGCATGTTACTAATTTCTTATTTCTATTTTTAAAAATTTATGTTAATGAGAACTCTGGTTTCCAGTGTAATTTCTGTTAGGTATTATCTCACCTAATTTTTTGGACATTCAAAATGATTTGTAATGGAAATGTTCTTTGTTGAATTGCATTATCTTGTTTTGTAGTTTTAGGGTCATTCTTATAGGATTATAATTTTTGTTAAGACTGAGTTATCAATTGCAGATACAATTTATTTAGCAACACCTAAATTAGGTTAATGTTTTATGTATAAAACCATAATATAAAACAGAACCTTTAAAGACTCTTAAGTTTGCTCTAAATTATATATGTCCTAGTTCTAAGAGCCTGGTCAGGGTAATAAATCTTTGCTGACGACTTTAAAGAAAAAACAGAAATATGATTTACGATCAATACATTTTGGGCTTTCCTAATTCTTTGCCTTAAAACACATTACATGTCTGACATGAGTGTTGGCACAAACTATTTTCATTGGTATTATTAATGATTTGCAGGAGGGCACATTCTTTCTACCATCTGTGATGATCTGAACAAAAAATATTCTACTCAAAACAAATCTTATTTAGAGACTTTTCATTATTTTTTTCATGAGGATAAAGATTTTCCTGTACAGGCCCATGTGCATATGTGTACATTATGTGTGAATATGTGTTTTGAAAATTATATTAAAATTATGTCAGTCTGGTAGATTTAAGTGGTATTTTTCAAACTAACCCTCACATATAATCTAGCAAATGATTTATGGGATGAATTCATCACAGCATTGAGAAATACTGCCAAAGAGGCAGCACACACTATATGACTCTGCAAATAATAAAGTATAACAAACTTTCCCCCCTTGAATATCTCTGTTTCCCATAACTTTATGCATTTAATGAAGATATCTCTGTTGTCTTACATCCAGTAAGCCCAGCTGCAGCCTTTAGTTCCAAAATTAATTATAACGATGATAGAACTTTCTTGCATGTGCTTAAAGTGGCCTATGTAATTAACTATTGGATTTGCTATTAGAGATTTCTAACCAGTATAGCGTATGCTTCAGTGCTTTTCTGATAAGATGACAGTAGAAGAAATGCTTTGGGTGAAGGTAGTGAGACAGAACTGAGGACAGGTTTTAGGAACCCACATGTGTTCACTGTAGCCTGTCAGATGAGTAGAGACTTTTGGAACTTCAAGACTAAATTTATGGCCTGGAATCCAGATTAAGGTAATACCTTCTTTTTTGCCTTTTTTTTTTCATTAAAAAAAGTGTATCCTTTATGACAGGTGGTAAAAGATACCTTTTAGACTCTCTCTTTGGATTTATTTTTAAGTTTTCATAAATTCAGATGCTTGTGTAATTTTGCACAAATTTAAAATCTGGTCATGTGCTTGATGCAGTCACTTTTATGAGTCATTGCTGCACAACTTTTATGACATTAACTAAAATAATTCACTCAGGTGGCCTTTATAATTTAAACGATGCAGAAGTTCTAAAACTTGATTTTTTCTGATTAGAAAAATTAGGTCCACAAAGTTTAATTACACTTAGTTTTTGCTTTCAAATAGAAATCATGTAACTCTTACTGGGGACCTTGCTTTCTAATTCCTCAATGGACTTATTTTTCTTATTAATATAATTAGCCAAGAATAGCAGAAATTCATTTTCTCAATTAAAATTTATTACTAGCATATACAAAAATCATAGTCTTAAATTGTTAATTATATAACTACTATACAATTTTTAAAATTTATAAGGTAAGAATATTTTAATTACAAAAAGCTTATTAGTTAAAAATTAAATAATATAATTAAATAATTGTGTGGGTATTTTTTTCTTTAACTTTGGCCAAATATAATTCATTAAATCTTATTGTTTCTTATATTCTGATATTCTAATTTTTTTTCTTGCCAGACTGTAAAGACAATGTAACTGAAGCAATTCTGATCAAACTTAAACACTTACATTTAAAATAAAACATTTTAGCTGTTTGGCAATATTACGTTTGTTTTTCTATTCAAAGGTAATGGGTTTGCATATATTTGAAATGGTTGCCAATTTAAAAATTGAATATATAGTTGTTAAGCTTCTATTAACTAATCAGAATATTTTCCTATACTAGTTTTATTTCTAAGTAATCTTTCTCAAGTTCTAGTTATTAATCTATTACAAATTTTAGGTTGAATATCTGCCAAATAAAGTTATATGTACATATTTAAGATTAGATGATTACAGAATCTTTTTCTATTTCAGTCCCAGACAGCCACCTATGTCAGAAAAAAAACTTCCAGAGCCTTCTCCTGTAACCAGGAGAAAGGCATATGAGAAAGCAGAAAAATCAAAGGCCAAGGAACAAAAACAGTAAGTTACTCATATTTTTTACCTATTAGATTGTATAAAATGTCTGCTACACTTAGATGCTAAAGGACGATAGTGAAATTATTTTCCAGATTTAGGCCGGCCTTGTAGTTATGACTAATTTGACTAACCAAGACAATCAAGTCAGCTATTGGCTTGGCTAAGTGGTCTTCTAAATTTCTTGGTCACACACACCTGTACAAATATTTGAACACTTGTTCTGATTATGTGTACTTTTATATATTTTTCAATTATTTGCATATATTATTTTAAGAGTTAGCAGACCCTTGAGGGAGACGCTTATTAAATCTAACTAAGTGTTCTAGAAAAATTTTAAATTAATCTTGGCTGTCGTTTGATAAAACTACACTGACTTCAGCTCTTTGAAGTAGTTGACAAAAACTAGTGTTGGAGGGTGCGTGAGCTGGACCATTTTCTTCGGGATCTTTTATGTTTAAATTGGTATTATCCCCAATTGATTTTTTGCCAAAATCTTTAAAAAGCTTTTTGTGAGGTTTATTTTACTTAACAATACATAATATAATCTGATGACCCACTGGGCCATTGTAAATTGCAACAGCACAACATGCGGGAAGGTGAATGAATGGGTTAGAGTCGCTGTCACTCATCTATTTGTGGCACACCCACCTCTCCCTCAGGTCACCTAATGCTCTGCATGTGGCAGGTGCATCTGTGACACAGCCTTGAGTGAGAACACCAGTGCCAATCTGCATTTAAATATTGGTACAACTTATTTCTTTAACATGGAAATGAATATAAAAAGAGATTTTAACATATTTTCTGTACCTGAGAGGACAGTGTTGCACCATCCTTCGTCCCTGAACCAGCACGCATACTCTGGACTTTGACCACTGGGCTGACTTGAGTTTCAGGGAAATTACCCTTCTTATCACCCTTGCTTCCTGTATTTAAAGGTGTCTGTTTCTACTGAATCAGATGGCTCAAGAATAATTAGATGTGGGATGGAGCAAAAAGTATTTTTTTTTAAGTAATCAATTGAGTAGACAATCACTCTTAAACCCTCTGCTGCTGTCTCTTTGTCTCTAAAATGAGCAACTTGGTTTTAATTCTAAAATTGTACAATTTTAAACTTGGCTTGCTTTGTGCTGCCTTTACTTTAGCATCTAGAACTCTCTCTTTAGTGCCATCTTGTGGCCAATGTAACAAAATTCAGTGGAAAGAAAATTAAATAGTTCAGAGTGCATTTTATCTTACAAAAAAGGAAAAGAAGAAGAAAGGAAAAGAAGAAGGGTTTCTCTAATGAAAAGCTTCTTTTAAAAAGCATGTTTCATATAACATTCCTAACAAATCATAAACAAAACCACCGATTTAATGTTCTTTTTTCTTGTAGCTCAGATTCTGGAACCTCAGAGGCTAGTCTTTCACCTCCTTCTTCCCCACCAAGCCGGCCTCGTAATGAGCTGAATGTTTTTAATCGTCTTACTGTTTCTCAGGGAAACACATCAGTTCAGCAGGATAAGTAAGTTATTATGGAAAAGAGCCCCAACGATTTATTACGATATTCTGAACCTTACCATACAGCCTGTACATTCAGCCATCTCTTAGTGTGGGAGATGGAGTCTGACTTGTGAACTCTTGCCGAATTTTATGTGTTGTTCCAACAGGAAGTGAATCATAGAGACAATATTACAGAAAATTATTTTCCTGCTGAACATTATTCCCTGTTACAGATTTGCATTGCTGTACTTCAGCACTTGTCTTGCTCTTTCTTTTACAAGTACATTAGATGCAAAATATCTTTGAGACCACTGGAAGGTTAAATTTCTTGGGATTCCTCAGCTTCTGTGAGCATACAGACGCCTCTAATACAGATAGTGTGAGTTGAAAAGAAGCAAATTATTTACCTTCAGTGGATATAACAGTTTATAAAGACCACTATAATATGTGGAACATGTTATTATCATTTGGTTGTTCTATACAAATCCACCATAAAACTTCGATAGTTGTGTTCTTGGAATAAAAGTACCTTTATGGGAAAAGAGGCTAGGACTAAGGGTGAGTTGTGGTGGAAGAGAAGTTGGAGGGATATGGATAATACTATTTTCATTAAATGTGGAGTGAAAAAGTATTCTCACACTGAGCCAGAATCTCCCTTGCAAGAATTCAATACTAACAATGCTGCCTTATGGTATTTATTAACTCTGATTTGTCTGCTTTGATTTTGTATGATAACATTGTGTATGTGTGTACTTGATATCCAGTCTCTCACCCCAATTATTCGTTTTCTGCACTATAATCAATCTGTATATATCAATAATTTCTGAAATTTATAGGATTTTGTTTAAGATATTTGGCATGTTTAGATCATGCTAAACGGCTTCATAGACTTAGAGAAACAATATCATTTTGAAATAATTTTTAATCTACTTAATTTATGGATAAAATTTTTCATTTGATTTTAATATAGTTTAATCAGCCAATGACATATCCTTTAAATTGATCTAGATAGGTAAATATCGTGATATTATGTGTTACTGAAAAAAGACTCTAACATTGTTACATCAAACCTATCATTTAATTAAGAAAAGGGTAGAATAACATTAGGTTTGTCTTTGGGAAGCTCATTTTCACTAGTGATATGAGGAATTATCAAATTTTCTTAACCTTGCATTTAGTCATAAAATTTTCTGTCTTTTAATAATCTTGACAATCTCATCATAGTTCCACACTTTTTACTAAAATGTTTTTTATCGACTACCAATAATTTGACTCTTGTCATTTCTGAAAGTTAAAACTTAGAATAACTACTTTACACCTTCAGACACTTACCTACCATTTGAATTACTTTCTTCTGAATTCCTTTTTGAGACAAGTATGTTTCACCCATTACATGGAGATCCTGTACATTGTTTCTGGTTACACTCCATGCCAGCAGCACTTACCCTACCCTCTCCTCGTTCTTCTCAAACCTATTAGACAAGTTAAATAGATTTTTCTAATAACCAGACATACCTCCAGTCTTGGAGGTTTTAGGATAAGGCTGATGGATGGGTCACCTACTTTTAAATCCTTGTGAAGTTCCCCAGCTATCAGCGAGGGACTCTCTAGTAACAAATACATATTTTTTTAAAGATAAGTTAAAATCAAAGGTTATTAAATTATGACTCATTTGCTTCCCTTTCAAACATGCAATATAATTTTGCAACTGCCCCCTTAGAGTCCAAATCTAAAGTAATTGTTAGAATGAATGAAATGCATGAATAGTTACTGAAATGGAAAATTTATTTCTGGTACAAGTCAATTAAATAGAAAGAATCTTGAAGTGATATATTTTACTTATTTGATACTGTTGCTCTTTAGGACCTAAGTTTTAGAAGTAATGGTACATAGGTACTGTAGATCAGGATAGAGAATTTTTTGCTTTGGAGTCATGGTAAATATTATAAGAATCAAACAGTTTACTAGAGTTGCTGACATCCAGTGCAAGTAGAAAAGCAAGGTACTATAAAGGAAGTGTTGGCTATGTTTCTATTATTCATACTGTTGATTTTCAGTTCAATCTCAGTGCCTTTATCTGTTGACATCTGCATTCCTTCTCCTCATAATTCTAACTCTTTCACTGTAGGTCTGATGAAAGTGATTCCTCTCTGTCGGAGGTACACAGGTACTTTCTTTCTATCTTTTCTCTATTCTGGCATTTCATAATGTTCTAGCCTTTCTAGAAGCTCTAAACAAGTCACATTTTTGTTGCATGCATAACTTGTTGTAAACCATAGTAATGCACTAATATTTTTAAACATATTAATTTTGACATTTTTTGTGATGTACCTTTTTGACAAAGTTGTGGCAAACTTTTTTGTGTAATAACAAAATCTTGTCTTATTTGTTTTCTATTAAGTTCTATGAATACTGATTTCAAGAAAGTTTGTTCCTCAATGATATTTTTATTTCCAATACCTTAGAGTCTGGGAGGGTGAAAACGATTGTTTTTTATTGTTTGCTTAGCAATTTTAAATAAAGAGTTTATGGCAGGTTTTCTGATTTTAAAAAAAAGGTACGCTAGAAAAAAAGGATACAATGATACCAACATATAGAAAGAAATAGAATGTAGAAGAGCTTTTTTTAAAAAAAATATTTTCTACTGATTATGCTATTTTTAAAATAACAGTGTTGCATTTTTTCATGTTACGGATTTTTTTTTGACTCTTAATTTCTCTCTGTTCCTCTCTATCATTTCTTCTTCCCACTTATCATTTGTCTTCTCTCTTTTTGCACTCGTTTCCCCTGTTTTATGGCCATTTTGCTGATCATCAGTAGATCCTCCAGAAGGTAGGCAGAGGGAGGGAGATGCAATTAATCTCATTCACAGTATTACATTTTTTTCCTTTCAATAAGGTTTGTTTTACAAGTTTGCAACATTTATCCTTAACTTAAAGTAACTATTTTAAAGTTGGTTGCTATATTCCAGAATGTGAATAGATTAATTCTAATAGAAAAAAATACAATGGATTTATGTTTCCAATTTCTATATTTCCATACTCCATTTTCTATGTTCTATATTATTAATACTTGAGAGCATTTTTTGGTACTTAATTAATAAAATGCTATGTTTAATGTTGTAATTGTTTATCTTCAGAAATGAGAATAATCAATGATATTAAAAGATATAAGAATGAAAACCAGTTTCTCCAGAAGCTATGCCATACTTAAGTCATTGGTCGAAAATGTTTACTGAATACTATTGTGATATAAGAGCCTTTGACATGAGAAAATTGTATGTGATGTTATATGATAGGGGAACATTGAATAAATTCTTGAATGACAGAATTATGTTGGATATTATTGGGTTGACCAAAAAGTTTTTTTCTCTGTAAGATGGCTCTAGTAGCACTTAGTTGTCTTTAACTTCATTAGAAACAGTTTTGTTAGATTGTATTGTGATAGCTATCATATCAAAATTGGTGACTTATTGTGTAGCCATTTAATATTGACAATGGAAGAAAATATGCAATATTTTCAGCATATGATGCTTTATTATTTCAAGAAAGGTAAAAAAGCAACAATGCAAAAAAAAAATTTTGTGCAGTGTATGTAGAAGGTGCTGTAACTGATTGAACGTGTCAAAAGTGGTTTGCAATGTTTCGGAGCTTTGTGCTAGAGATTTCTTGCTGGACGATGCCCCACAGCTGGGTAGGCCAGTTGAAGTTGATAGTTATCAAATTGAAGTATTGATTAAGAACAATCAATGTATACCACGTGGGAGATAGCTGACATACTCAAAATATCCAAATCAATAAAATTATTGGAGAAAATGAAAAATGTGTCTTTTATTTTACAGAAAAAAATAAATGGACTTTTTGGCCAACCCAATATACCATAGGGGAAGATATAATACATTCTGAGGATGATGCTGATAATTTGAACGAAAGAAATCTTTTGGAGACATAGTGTCATACAATTGAGGCTACTGGTATTTTTTCCTTAGAATGATTGGTATCATTAAATACAAATCAAAAGCAGCTCTTAGACTGTTACCATGAATTTTTTTCTTTATAGTCAGCTTGTTAGAAATATACATGCATATGTTTTCTGTTTGAGATGTAACGGTAGCAATTAACTGTGCATTAATCATCTCTCTAAACATTTGAAGCATTAATTTTATGGCATCAATTCATACTAATAACCTCACATCAGCAGGAGGATTTCAGAATGTTGGATTTCAGAATGTCAGATTCAAAATTTAGAGGAAGTTTGGCTCCTGTTTCAGCTGTAATCTGTTTAAATTCTTACATTACAAACAAGTTACTGAGTATTAATTTCAGGATTTTCAAGTTGACATATGTACACAAAGAAGAGCATTAGACTGTGTACTTATATATCTAGTAGTAACAATTCCTGGTATCATTTCTAGGATGCTGAGCTTCATTTACTTTTTGAAATCGTTATACTTGACCCTAAAAATAAAGTGTTTTTTTCATAATCCTAAGCCTAAATTTACCTCCTTTAAATTTCTATTCATTGGTCTTTCATGAGATGTCTTTAGCTATACCAGAATTAACCTAATACCTCTTTTTCTGTGTATGAGACAGTTCTTTAAATATGCAGCCCTTTAACTGTGCTATTGTGTCCTCTATATCATCTATATCGGTTTAGTTGCATTATCTGTTCCTTATATGATACGGTCTACAGATCCTTCATTCTGCATCCACTATTTTAAGAGGTGTCTAATTTTTCAGTGTTCTTAAAATGTGGCATCTATAACTCAACTCCATACCAGATGTGGCCTCGGCAGAATGTGGTAGCTCTATTACTTTATTTCTCCTGAAATATTTACTTCAGTTGAATAAATCATTGAAAGTGTTTAGGAGAACAACCATTAGTTGTCAGTCCATTGATCTTGTATTCAATAACTAAATCACTTTACTTTTTAAATGCAGCTTACTACTAAGCCACTTTCCTCCTTGAAGCATTCTGTTATGCCTTTTACTTAAATTTTATTCAATTATTATTTTCATCCTAAGTATATACTTAACAGTAAATGAATTTTGTTTCAATCATTTTTCTACACAATACAGCATAGTAGCCAGCTTTATAATGTATCAGTTTAAGAAACATACTATTTCTGTCTTTAGAGCTAGAAAAAAATAGACTGGATTTTGAAGGTCTCCTTTCAGGCGCAGGACCATTGATTCATTAGGTGTTACTCCGAACACCAATGGAACTACCTTACTACAACAGTTTCATACTTACCCACTCTGTCCGCAAGGATATCATTGGAAAGGCTTATTGTCTGAGCATTATTGGAGTCAACATATAACGTGAATGTGACATTCCCCTATTTTGTTGCCTAGTAACCCTATAAAGAACTTCCTTCATGAGATCAATGAACTTTGTTATCTCTTATTGATGAGCCTTTATTTTTGTGTTTATAATGATTTTATTCATATGTAATTTCTGAAATCCACTTTTCTCCTGACTTTTGGAATTGAATCTGCATGGCTTGTCCCCTTTATTGATCTTCTTAGAGTACCAGTGGAGGCATTCCGTTGGTTTTTGCCCCCACAATGTCATACACTTTCAAAAACCCATGATAAAATGATTTAAAAACTGAAATACGTGAATTCATCAAATGTCTCCATTGTTAGCTCTGCTTAGCTTGGGTTCATTCTTCCTCTTAGCCTTTTCTGCCCCTTATGTCTTGAAGATTGTTTTCTTTCATCAATAACATAGAAACCAACTTCTTTTAATCCCTGTATTTGTTTTAATATTATGCCATGTGTCTTATATAATGGACATATTTCAACATAATTTTTCTTCCTGCTCAAAGCAAAGATACATTTGACTGATATATTTATCATGTCTTAATTCAGTCTCAACTTCAGTCTTATACAGTTATTTCAATTCAGATCCTAAATTAAACTTTTTAAGAATAGGAATAATGTTTTGATAGTCTCTAACTTTCCAGAGTGCATAAAGCAGAAACTTGGGAAACATTAAGCTTATGGGAAAGATCCTTAAAGAACCTCGCTGTTCTTTTAAATTCTCATTCTTTTGTCTTCTTTGAGATTGTTAGAGTATTTTCTTTTAAGTTTTTGATATTTTTGAACTCCATTAAAATTCTGTACACGCAGTCTTGTCCTTTTTTTTTTCAGATTTTCTTGAGATAAGCTTTCTTGGTATTTTAGGCAGTATGTGTTATACTTTCTCAGGAATGTCCTTTTTGACATACAGTAACAATCAAGCATGACATGGAGCCACATCTTCCAGTTATTATGATTTATACATTTTTATTTGTCAGAATTCACTGTACTAAAACACTCCCAACATTGCTTCATTAAAGGCAGAAGAGATGAAATTGTTAATTAGAAAATCCAAATGTATCATACCCTTTGCTCTTTGGAGAATGCTGCTGCTATTTGGTGCCTAATTAGTTGACGTACTCCATCACTACTATTGCAATTTCACATGTTGTCTCTATCCTTTTGCTTAAAAAAGAGACGAGGAAGCAGTCTGATTTTTACTGATTACTTAGAGAGATTTCTTAAGGTCAGGGAAAAACTAAAATTAGTTTCCTGATATAACTACTGAAGTTGTCTTCTAATTTTTCCTCCCCACCTTAGGGGTATAATCAACCCATTTCCTGCTTCTAAAGGAGTCAAAGCTTCTGCACTTCAGTGTATTCACATAGCTGAAGGACATACAAAAGCCGTGCTCTGTGTGGATTCCACTGACGATCTCCTCTTCACTGGATCAAAAGGTGCTAGTAGTTGTTTCATAGGGTTATTTAACAGATTCTTTTCAAAAGAATGATTATATTTTAACAAGCTTTGAAAATGAAAGCGAAACTGCTCAAACCCGATAAGAATCTGAGAGAGAATGTGGTTCAACCCCTGAATTGTATAACCTATATAATCATTTCATAGTTGGGAAGAATGTAAAGTCTCTGTTGATGTTATGTAAATAGACTATTGGGAGACTACATCTCCCTAATGCATGGAAGCCCTGAGTTTGGTAGTGCAGTTTACATAAAAATTTACAAGAGTCCATTAGAATGTATAGTGTGGTAAAGAAAATCAGAAGGGTAGCAACCATAGCAACCACCATTTCTTGAACACTTAACTATATGTCAGAGTTTATGCTAGACACTATTCAAATTTTATCTTATTTAATTCTCACTACAACCCTAATGAGATACATGTGGCATCCTCATTTTACAAATGAAGACACTGAGGATTCAAGAAATTAAATTTTCCCAGAAAAACTTAGCTAGTACGTGGAAGAGCCAGGATTGGAAATCTAGGTCTACTCATCTCGAAACCTGTACTCTTAACCCCTTTGGTACAATTGTAGGTAGCTAGAAATCAGCTCTATGTGCTAGGAAGAGTTATGGACAAAGAGTTTGGGGGTTTTTGAAAAGGGAGAAATTTGGCAAGCTTGTGGGAAGTAAGTAAAGCTTTAACAAGGGGGCATTTAGAAAGAACCTTGTAGGATGGTTTGAATATTGATAGGTAAGGACTGGCAACCACGATTACAGAACAATGTGAGCAGAGACATGCAGGTAAAAGTGGGATATGTTTGAAAAGTAAATCCAATTGGGTTGAATAGTAGACTATACGGAAGAGAAGTGGGGAGACAATGTGGCTAGAAAGGTAAGGAGGAAGCACGTACAGAAATTTGGGGAGCTAGTAAAAGTTTAGTATTTAGGGATGTTACAAGACTCAGTTATTGCTCATTGTCTGAGGTTATGTGTAAGAATCTGGCTAGAACTTAGGAACTGTACATAATGGCAAACAGTTCCCCATTTAAAAATAACCTGCTCTGTGAAAGTATCCTTTTCCAATGATTCAAATTAAATGTATCTCTCCAGGATAATTAGATAGTCAACATGTCAGGAAAAAAAAATAGAATAGTTTTATGCTTATGGTTTTGCATCAAAATTAAACCCATCGTGCTGGGACCCCTAGAAAAGGAAAGGGTTGTGTTTAGGCATGTGGTGTGTTATGAGGGGGTAGAGACGTGACCAGAGCAGAATGTGAATCAGCAGGAAGAGGCTGAGGCAGGATGGCCATTTTAAATTCGGAGCAATTTGAAACAACACTCATTTGATAAGAGTATTTCAAAACTTGATATAATAATTTTTAATGTTGCATAATGCATACAACAAGGCATCTCTGGCTTTCAAGGCATCTAATCCTTTACCCCTACTTTGCCCTTGAACCTGGGGTGGAGGGTCCGGGATGGAGCAGGGCGCCTGTGGCGGATGAGTGGAATAATTACTGTTTTCTTACTGCATTCCCTTCTAGTAAGAGAGAACTTGTTTAAATAATTTCTATTGCTAAGATAATCTAATTTAGTTTATATTGACAGTATTTCCCCTTTTTCAATTGTTTGTTTTAGATCGTACTTGTAAAGTATGGAATCTGGTGACAGGGCAGGAGATAATGTCACTGGGAGGCCATCCCAACAATGTCGTGTCTGTAAAATACTGTAATTATACAAGTCTGGTCTTCACTGTGTCAACATCTTATATTAAGGTGTGGGATATCAGAGATTCAGCAAAATGCATTCGAACGCTGACGTAAGTAACTTAAAGATAAGTAGCATAAGAAAAGATAAGAAAAGGCAGCGCTATAAAGGCAATTTTATTTATTTATACCTATCAACTTCTAAAAGGATGTTAAAATGTTTACAATAAGAGCACAGGGTAAAAAAACTATTGAGGAAAATAAAGTATGAGAGCTTACTGCTAAACAGGGAGAGATAAATCATATTTGATCCCTAACACTAAGGTATTACATTTTTGTAGTATTTACTTCCTGATGTAGTTAAATGGTTTATATTTTTTTACTTCAAATGAATACCACTCCTTGGAAAATAGCACAAATCACGATTGTGGATAGTTAAGTATTTGTAATCTTTAATCAGCTGGTATTGAATAATCGATGGGCTTATTGAGAGGGGATGGACTTACACTGCTTTGGTGTTAGCACAAATTTCATAACTACAGGCTATAGTATAGTTTCTGTGTCTGTTATCATATATGTCTTTAAAATGTGGAGCAAATAAGCCCATAATGATTCTTTTTGACATAAGACCGCTGAACTGTTTTATAATTGAAATTGAGGTGAATTTTGCTGGTTTAAATAAGAGAAGGGAACATAGGAAAGATTAATTTTTACTAAAATTAGGGTTTTAGAATAGGTATTAATCATTTATAAGGTAGGGATTATTAACCATTAATTACTAATTTGTATTTGGAGAACTACTAATTATTTATTGTACTGAATACAAGTCTCTTGAGGGAAATTTTATTAAAAAGATGTTGGAAATTTATCAATCCAGTTGACTCCCTAAAGGCAAATATAAGAAGATTGATTATAACTTGATATTTTTGAAGTTAGTTGAGAAAGTGTTTCAAAATTTTAAAATATACTTATATTTAGAATTTATCCAAGGAGATAGAAATAAGTTTGAGTCTTTAGCACATAGTAAATACTGCATGTATGAGTGGGCTAAAGTAAATAAAAACTAAAAATAACTTAAAAAGTCCTCAGAGTCTTTAATGAAAGAGCAAATTTTTAAAAAACTTTATTTTTAGAGAGAGGCGAAGGGAGGGAGACTAGAGGAAGAGAAACATCAATGTGAGAAAAAAACATTGATCGGTTGCCTCTCATATACACCCTGAGGAGACCAAACATGCAACCCAGGCATGTGCCCTGACCGGGAATTGAACCAGCAACCTTTCGCTTTGCAGGACAATGCCCAAAAAAGTGGGCCACACCAGCTCAGGGAGAAAGGGACAGATCTTATAGACGAAAGGAATATTGGTAGGTCTGGTCATCAGGAGGTTTCTGGAAGCTGCAGGAAAGTTAATTACCCTTTTTAAAAAAAATCTTTGTCACCTAATTTTTTTCTGAATGATAGTTTAGTCATTCCTGAGTCAGGGCTTATAATTCCTTAGTTTTATAATAGAATTTCAAATTAAGAGTCTTCAGCTGTGTCATCTTGTTTTATTCATTTAAAATATCTGGAGTGCCAACTGTGTGTGTGGGAGGTGCCATCCTGTGTTCTGTGCACGCAGTGACCAAACAGGCACGGATCTTACTGTTGCTTATGGCAGGTTTCCTAGGAATTCAAGGAGTTTTAAGCTGAATTCCGGTGCAAAAATGTGACTTGTTTGTTTCTTTTATTCTGTCTCTGTTAAGATCTTCAGGTCAAGTTTCTCTCGGAGATGCTTGTTCTGCAAGTACCAGCCGGACAGTAGCTATTCCTTCTGGAGAGAATCAGATCAATCAAATTGCACTGAACCCAACTGGCACTTTTCTTTATGCAGCTTCTGGAAATGCTGTCAGAATGTGGGATCTTAAAAGGTATAATTTTGATGAAAATGTACTTCTTACATGTGGAAAATACAACTTTTTGACAGTACATGTGAAATCTAATTTTTATAACCCCAGAAGTTAATGTAAAGTTCATAGGCTTTTCTATTCAGCTCAATACCCCTAAAAGTCTCTTCTCTCAGTAGCAAACTACTCACAATTTTCCTTTCTTTTAAGTTGCATGGCTGGAGAAAATGTATATGAAGGAAAATAGAATTGAAACCTTAGCCTTTTTGAATATTTGTTTACAAATTGTGTTGTTTGCTTGAAATAGGTCAGGATCCACATCCTAGTTTTACCAGTACCTTTGAAAGAATTACTTTTAGCAACATTATTTAGACTTCTTATTATCTCTAACATTTCAGTTTATAAACTTAATTGAACAAATGTGGGCATAAAACCTTAAAGAGTTTTTGTGAATATAAATATATTAATGTATGTATACATAAAGATGATGAAGTGGTTAAAAAGTGACCGATAAATTGAAATGTAAGGCATTACATCTTTGATTTGATTTTTATATGCCATGAATAGGAACTTTTATCCTTTAGTTGAGTGTTTATTTTAGTTTCTTTTCTAGTTCTTAAAATTTTTGGCAGCAATAGCATATTCATTTACTAGTTAACACAAACTTATTCAACTTCAGTTTTATCAGACATGGCCCGAGTGTTATATTAGTTCCTGAAAATAAAAGCTACACCAGACAAACGTGGTGCCTACCTTCTTAGAGCTCATGCTACAATGGAGGGTAAAGGCCATCAAACAGCGATTATAGGGTACTGAGTCAAGTTTTCAATCAGGGTAATACAGGGAACCCCCTTCTACAAGGGCTTTGTCAGTGGTAAATAAAAGGGATGAAGGGATCTTTACTTGAGAAACTTTGAGACTAACTAGTAATAACATTTCAACAGACGACTGGAAAGTGTAACAAGCATAATTTGTAGACAGAGGGGAGAGAAAGAAAGAGAGGAACTGCCGTCCTGAATACTCTTTTAGAAATAAAATGTAGAAAATTTAAAACAGAGCTTGTTTAAGAAAATTGGAAAAGTGGGTAGTTGCTTTATTTTTGAAGATGTTAAATTTGACACATATTAGGAACACCATTGAAGAAAATAGTCCAACCATGACACATAAGGCAGAAAAGACACCAGCTTTTTGAAAATCTTTCTACTTTTGCATTTTGCTGAAAAGTTAGATCTTTGTGGAACATGGTTAATTTCAGCAACATGGTTAAAAACAGATTCATCTTAACTAAGTAACTGAGAGGATAGTCTTTGAGAAACAAGTATCCTGAAAGCCAAATACATCTCTGTATTCTGGCAGCTTGATTTGAGGCAGGACTGTGAAACAAAGGTTATTGTCACTCCCTGTTGATTGTCATCATACATATTCCTACCAGCCAGATATATGTTCTGGTCATTTTCATATCTTTCTAATAACTGATGAAATGTACCACCTATTTTCTGATGTACATATATACACATATATGTGTGCATAGGTGTATGTATGTATAGGTGTATACATGAGTGCCTCTGTGTATTTGTATATGTAAGAGTATTCGTATCTTTAATAAAATAACCTTATTTTCACTGTATTGTTATTGATCAGCTAAGTTATATTAGTGGTATAATTATTTTAATCAGTTTTCAATTGGACCTAATAACATCAGCCATATGTCTAGCACATGCTTGAACATTTAACAGATTAAGGTTTACCTGCACTTAGATTGGAGTTCAGATTAGTCATTTGCCATTTTTTTGGACTTTTGCTGCATCTTTGTATATTACATAAATAACATTAGTCAGCTCTAGAATACTTCTTTAGGACTCTTCCCTTGTACATCATAGCATAGCTTAGTTTAGCCATTTTTTAAAAACTAATTTGAAGAGAGTTGCATAGAGGTGGAACTAAAATAAAAATAGTAAGTTAGTGAACTATTTTATCAAAGAACATAGATTATTTATATTGAAGCTTGGCCTTAGAATGCTGAGAAATATTTTCAGAAAAAATTATTTTTCTTTCTTTTTAAAGGTTCCAGTCAACAGGAAAGTTAACAGGACACCTAGGCCCTGTCATGTGCCTTACTGTGGATCAGATTTCCAGTGGACAAGATCTAATCGTCACTGGCTCCAAGGATCATTACATCAAAGTGTGTATGACAGAGCTGGTGAAGTATAGTTTGAAGTATTCAAATTCATTCACCCTTTCTCTTAATCAGTTTTTTCACTATTCCTAGCCTTTGCTTTCTCTTCCTTATCTTTTCCTCCTTAAACAGTTCCTGATTTTATCATCTTATTTAATCATGTATTCTCATATTTGATAGAAGATAGGTTGGGAGGGATTTTAAAGATTTTAACTTAGTCATCCAACTGATACTTGAGTCTCATTGTCGCCATCTTTTATACTGGACATATTTTGGTCTTCAGATTTTATAAAATTAGCAGATAAGGTGAGGAAAATGTGTGGTTTGATTCTGGAAATGTTAAATTTGGGATACTAACAGAGGACATCCTCATGTAGGCCCACAGGCTATTAGAAAGGCAATTCCAGAGCTCATGATAACTTACAACTAGAGATGAAGGTTTGGCAGCCATTCACATGGAAGCAGATGTTCAAGGAGTTAGAGTAAATGACACGGGCAAAGGAGAGAGAAGCTGGCAGGACTCGGCCTCAGGAAATACCCTAAGAACCAATAGGAGTAAAAGGGGGACACAGAAAGAGATAGAAGGAGTGTAAGTACTCTTTGCAGAAGCTTTGATTAAGAGAGAAAAATGGGTGACTTGAAAATAGACTGGAGGGGGTAACTGGATGAAAGAAGGTGAAGGGATTAGCCAAATAAATAAATACACACACACACACACACACACACACACACACTTCCTGCCACCCCCCCACAAGTGTGGTGATGGCCAGAGGGATGGGGGAGAAGGGGAGGAAAATGGGGACATCAGCAATAGTGTCAACAATAAAAATGAAGAAAATTTAAAAAAAGAAAATAGAATGATATAAGGGGAGAGGATTTTGTATCCAGTAGACTTGAGCATGTTCACGTGCTTGGGAAATGGGCTCAGGGGAGAAGAAAAGTGCAAGAGGAGCGAAGTGGCAGTTGATGAAGGCGGCGGGAGGAGCCAGAGGCAGGTCAAAGGTATGGACCTTGGGAAGAAGTGAGCACACTGTAACATCTGAACAGAAGGCGCGGCTGAGAGAACATTTGAAGATAAAAGGAAACTTTGGGATGTAGGAAAGGGTCCAGAAATATATTACTGATCATGCTAACCTTCTCAGAAACCAGCAGGTCAACAGTTTTGGAGACATGAGGGCAACTGAGGTGAGTGGAAGGTTTTGAAATAGGGGAAGGTTTTAAAGTAAAGTGTAAGGGGAATTTGAGATGACTACCAGTACTTCAGAGCTTTCTAATAGCATTTAAGTAACAATTATATCCTTTATTCAAATTTCCACTGGGTTGATATTTAGCATTTTTACTATTGAGCATATCATTCGTACACTTGTACATAGAAAAGTTCATTGCATTTCTTAAAAGTCTACATGTGACATGTAAGCGAAAGTACTAGGAAAATAGGACTCAGGTTCATCCTGTGTGGTTCATACCAAGTTAATTTAGTTAACTTGATAAGATACTGTAACAAAACTAATCATATATGGTTAATACACATGTGTATGTGTTTCTACGAATGAACACACATAAGAGCTTATTTTTAAGTTAAATATGATGACTGCTTTCTTTCTGCTTTTTTTAGATGTTTGATGTAACCGAAGGGGCTCTTGGAACTGTGAGTCCCACCCACAATTTTGAGCCCCCTCACTACGATGGCATTGAGGCACTAACCATACAAGGGGATAACTTATTTAGTGGGTCCAGAGATAATGGAATCAAGAAATGGGACCTAGCGCAAAAAGACCTCCTACAGGTAATGTAAAACCTTTTCATGGAATGGAGTGGGTACCTCAAAGCCATTCTGTGTGAGAATTTGAAGAGCCTCCATGTAGATCTTCATTGTTTAAGAAAACATTAATGAGGGCTTCCCCTTAAGGAGTGTTTCATTTTCACCCACCCGAGTTACTAATTATGAGAAGGTCAACATTCATAGATCAGAGGACAATAGACACTGAGAAAAGTTGAAAGACCTGGGATCGTCTCATGCATGTGCTTATTAAATAAAATCATTCTTGGAGTAGAGCAGTTATAACTTCTCACTTTGTTTTATTTTGTTTTATGTACACATTTCACAGAGAACCAAGGTTAGCTAAAGCCAAAGTAGTGTAAATGATTCTTCACCTTACAAGAATATCTTCGTGCATCCAAAAGTGGCGGTTCTCTCATTCCCTATAGAAGAATAATTGGATTGGAGTGTTTTGTCAATACAGTCAAATATTGATGTCTTTTCCTAATTCCCAGGGGAATAAATGAGTTAATAAGTGAGATTGTTCTCAATTTCAACCTTTCCCCAATACATGCACGGGTGTGTATGTCATGCAGTTGCTGCCACTTTCTTGCTTGTGACAAGATAAAAACAAACAAGTAGCATGAATATTAATAGAAAAAATGGCAACAGATGCATATATTGCATTCAAAAGCTTTTATCGACACACATTCATAATGGGATGTTTATATGGTGTATGTAAAAATATTTGCACATAAAATATAGTTATATAGTCTGATCATATAATTATTGTTTGCATATTATAGATGTATGTTAGTTCCAGTCTTCTAGGAAAAGCTTTAGGCCTCCATGTTCTTTACTCAAAGTCCAAAGCACTGCTTTTAGGGGGCAGTCCTCAGAGTCTGCATACCAGGTTGTAGTCTTCAAACTTGTTGTGTTAAATACATTTTGAGAAAGGTGAGATGCTTATTACCTATGAAGAGGATGTGATGTTTGAAAAATGTTGTATACTTTCCAGGTCTCTTAGATTCTATAGATGTTTAGCATTATAGGCCTTTAATGCTGATAACGCTGATGACGATTAGGCACATGTGGGAGCAAATTACAGATTTATTTCTGTAAGTCCCTGAGAGTTATTGCTTAGAAAAATGATTTTTTATAATTTCCAGGTCATTCAACATTCCAAAAATTGAGTTTGTCAATAAAAATGTTTGTAACTTTTCTGGGCGTGAAAATGCCTATTTGGAAGGCTCCCCTTAAGCTTCTGATTTCTCTTTTTTCTCTCAGCAAGTTCCAAATGCACATAAGGACTGGGTCTGTGCCCTGGGAGCGGTGCCAGGCCACCCGGTGCTGCTCAGTGGCTGCAGAGGGGGCATTCTGAAACTCTGGAACATGGATACTTTTGTGCCAGTCGGAGAGATGAAGGGTCACGATAGTCCTATCAATGCCATATGTGTTAACTCCACTCACATTTTTACTGCCTCTGAGTAAGTTTTTCTTACGTGATTTTTCTCTGCATTGGCTGCTTGTGTTCAAATTTCATCAATGAGTTGTAAGTATCTGGAAACATGGAACATGAACACCTTGAAATTCCTCTTTTATTGTAGTGATTCTCATGTCTGCCTTTATGTCCGCCTTGAGATGTGAGGACTGAACTAGCAAGCAAAGTATAGACAGGCTTATAGATGGAGAGCAGGATGACAGCGGAGGGTTGGGGAAGGAGGGATTGAGCAAAAAGGAAAAAGGACTCATGGACATGGACAAGAGTGTGATGTTGGCTGGGGGCAGGGGGTAGAAGGGGACTATATGGTAATGGAAAAAATACAATACCCCCCACCAAAAGATGTGTTATTTGTATTTTCTGATGCACAGTGTGGGTACTGAGTTTAGGCTCCCCAGCCTTCATAATAGTGTTCTTCCTATATTACCACGCTGCTTACACTAAGTCTGCTGCCAGATGAGTAATTTCTAAAAAATTTTTTCTCCAGAAAGACAACAAACCTTGCTTTTCTGCACATTTTCAACAAGTCCTTTCAAATATCTCTTTGTGCCTCTTCCACCTCCCTTTAAAGTATAAGTACATAGTAATAACATCTCCTTCCTCCTTCTTGTGAATGGCTGGGTTGACTGATTCATTTGTTCATTTATTCATTCATGATGAGTCTCCAATGTGCCAGGCATTGTTCCAGGCTCTTGCGAATAGAAAAGTGAACACAACAGATGCAAACCAAGGTTTAGATTCTAACAAGAAGACAAGAAAAGAAATAAGTAAAATACATTAAATCATGGTATGTGCTATGGAGAAAAATAGAACAGGAGAAGGGGATAAGAATATCATGGCGCAGGGTTACATAATAGGTCACTCAGTGAAGGCCTCAGTGAGAAGGTGACTTTGAAAAAGATGCTTGGAAGAAGTGCAGAGATGTTGTGACCATACAAAATGGCATAATGTATATATAAGTACTTTGCAAAGGAAAGCATATGTACTATAATGTAAGTCATTGGTCTCACCCAAATAAAATGTAATTTCTCATGAATATCTATCTTGAAAATCCCCCTAGGTCATTTGTGCATCAGTCATGTTACGTAATTTAATTTGAGCATCTTTTTGATTTGTTTCAACGAGTCTCATTTTACTCTTAGCAGTTCTAAATGCATGGTTACTCTGATTTTATTTTGAAACCCCTGCTATATTTCCGGGGCAACTCTTATAATTTGTGCTGTTTCCATCAAATCCCTTTTTTCCTTTAGAGTTTTTTTTTTTTCATCAAAACCAATTTATTCTGTGTTTTTCTAAAGTACTCACCTTCAATGCTTTGATAATGCTCTTTCCACTATGCATTGCTTTCTTAAGAGTCACTGTCTTTGCTTATTCTCTTGGAAACTTGTTGTGTCTGTGATAATTTACTGAAAATGATTTAATACCCTGCAGAGCTTCAGGACACTCAGTAAAAGACTATAGAAGTATTATGTATCACTGAGGTCTGGTGGGTAAGGTATGATTAATTGTACTAACCTCTCTTCCATTGTACTGTCTTATTTTTGAAGACCTGAACTGTTTCTCAGTTTATCCATAGTGTATTTGATGGAAATGTATTTACTACGTAACTTAAAAATCAGAAAAAAGCCAATAAAATCAAAAGGCCTATTTTTAAATTAGTTCTACTTATTTGTTATTTAAAAAAAACATTGTATAGTGCTTAGTGTCTGCCAGGCATTGTTCTAAGTACTTTCCAGGGATTAATTTGTTAACTCTTCATAAGAACTCTAGAAGGTAAATATTGTAATTCCTGTTTTACAGGTGCTAAAACTGAGGCAATTCATAGCATGTATAGTAATTGTAAAATCCCCGTATAGTAAGTTGTAAAATCTTTATCAAGTAATTCCATCCTATCTGATATTTATGGATCTGTTGTCATTGATTAATTTTTCTTATAATTATGGGTCTCACTTTTCTTGCTTCTTTTATATCAAGTAATGTTTTTTTGGATGTTGAACATTATAATGCTGTGTTTTCAGTATCTGGATTCTGTTGGTTTCTTTGAAAACTGTTGGGTTTTGTCAGGTAGCTAACTCACTTGTGATGCAGCTTCATCTTTTTGAGACTTGATTTTAACTCTTCTTGGATTTCTGCTGAATATTCTGGGTGTTTGATGATAACCCTTTAGTTTGCTGATGAGAACTTAAACATCTCATAGCTCTCTGTGAACTCAGGAAATCATTCAAATTGCAGCTCTCTAATGGTTGTTTTTCATGTGTGGCTTAACATTCCATCAGACACTATGGGCCCTGTATGTAGATCTATCGAGTTCTTTCCCCAGAGCTCCATAGTTCTCTGTGCGTAGCTCTCTTCTCTCTACTTGGTTTCGCAAATCCCAGCTACTTCACAGGTTTTCAATTCTTTTTATCCAACTCAGTGGTTCTGTGGTTTCTCTGCTTGGATTGTCTTTTCCCTTTTGCAGCCTGGAAAGTGCTTCTGGGCCTAACGCCAGTGCAGGCGCAGAGCTTGCCTTCTCTGTTTCCCTTTCCTCAGGGATCATAGCCCTCCGCTACCCATTGCCTCAGGCCTGAAAAGTTTTGTCCCCTGTATTTTGTTAAGTTTTTACTCTGTTTACATCAGGAGAGCTAATCTGGCCCAAGGTGCTCTGTGATGGCTTGCGGTGGAAGTTCAGTCCTCGTGAACTTAATATGTCCAAAACTGAACTCCCAGTCTTCCCAAGAAACTGCTCTTTTTACAGACTTCTCCATCTCAGCTGCTGACTTCACTTTCTTCTGTGGGGCTCAGGCCAGGACCCTTCATTTCTCCCTTTCTCTCATAGTCCACATCCAATCCATCAGCAAATCCTGTTGGTTCTACCTTTAAATTATATCCTGAATCTGACACTTCACATCTTCTCCTACCTGACTGATCCATCATGATCAGCTTCTGGATTATTACAGGGGTCTCCTAAACCGGGCCCCTTGCCTATAGGCTGACTATTCTCAATATGGAAATGCTTGAAGTCTCGCTAGACTCCTCTTATCCTTGAAATGGATCACATAATCTCTGAAGTGCCTTCTGCTATTAAATTCTATGGAAACTCTTTCTTCTGGCTTTGGGCTTATTAGGAAATTGGAGAAGAGCCATGTTGCCTTTAATCCATGAGAGACATGGTAAGAAATGTAATTAATCTAATGACTGGTCCTCAGTACCCACATATTGGCTGAACAAAACACATTTTGTATATTTTATGTTCTGTGATAGGTGGAGCAGTCATCCACTTCCCAGTAGCCTCCTGCTTTTTCTGTGGGCTTATGCTGACTTTATCCAAACATAATTCTTCCTTACTCTTGCCGGATTCACCAAGGCCCTGAATTCCCTGCCCCAGCCCCTTGCTTTCCAGAGGCCTCACTGTGACCTTACTTTGGGTGGTTGTGACTGAAGACCTGTGACCATATGTCATATCACATCTTATTTTCTGTAATAATTAGTGCAGTATAGTGGCTAAGAGATTGGGCCCTGGAACCAGACTGTCTGGATTCAAATCTTGGCTCTCTTACTTACTTTGTGATCTTGGGCAAATTACTTACCTTTCTGGACTTCAATCTGCTCATCAATAAAAAGGGGAATAATAACACTATCTACCTCTTGTGGTAATTGAAGAGAATTAAATGCATTAATGTATGTAAAGGGCACATAGTAACAATGCCTGGCACATACTCTTGATAATAAGCTATTTTTAGTATCAATATTATGGGTACCAGTTTATACTTATGAGACAAGGTACATTTTTACTTATACCTATTGAAGACCTATTGAGAAAATATTTCCATGATAAGTAATTCTAGGAACTATTTATCTTTCTGCCTCTTTTCTCATGTGTATTTTTAATTTATTGTTTTGTAGTGATCGAACTGTGAGAATTTGGAAGGCTCGCAATTTACAAGATGGTCAGATCTCGGACACAGGAGAACTAGGGGAGGATATTGCCAGTAATTAAACATGAATGAAGATAGTCATAAACTGAATACTGTGATAATACTCTGTATATTCTTCATGGAAAATGTTACCCTGTATTTATTAGGCGAAAACTTATGAATGCGATTAACTGGAAAATATATCTGACTCCAACTTCTGCATATAAATGTTTTCTAGTAAAATTGTATCCTATCCTGTGTGCTTAATATTAACATCTCTGAATACATATATGTCCTATACTTGATATATTGCTTGATTCGCACTTTTATTGTGGCTGGATTTTTGTGACTAGCTATCAAAAAACTTTCAAACTATTTAAATTACAAAGTGTCTGCTTTTGTGTCAGTCAGAAAATACAGTTGGAATATAAAGGAACTCACTGTTAACTCATTTACATAGGCTGTTCAGATGATTTACGTATTTAAACATATTGGAAATGTTAGTCAAATTGTGGTCTGTTTGTCTGGTATTTATATCAGCCTATGGAAGATTCCCAAATTTCAAAGCTCTTTTAATGTAATGGAAAAAAATAACATGAGAATAGTGTTGATGATTTTTCGTAAGGTGGAATTGACCTTAATCTACTAACAAAGAATGTTAAACAGTCTATGTTAAATGTTGACGTTTACTTGTATTGACCAAAGTTTTGCAGCTGTGTTATATCCTGTGCTCAGGACTAAAATGCCGTTAAATTGTTTTGTTAGTGCTGTGCATACATTCTGTGATGGGAAACATTTTTGAGGTCCTAACAGAAATATATTTTGATCTATTTTCCTATGGAGTTGTTTCTATGATCACCTTTTAATTTCATTTTTATTTAATAGTAGTACTTCCTTGCCCTTTTATCTAATTTTTTATATGCTGCTAAATATATTTTAAATACACTATGTTTGCAAACTTGGTAGCTATGATGAAAACTGTATCATCTGTGGTGGGAAAAGCTATGTAAATAGGTAGATTGTAAAGAGAAAATGTCTTACATTGTAATTGTATGAATTCTTAAATGCTGTAGATTGGATTTTACAAAAGGATGTATAATTTTTGTCTGCTCAGAATATTAATTTGTAAATTCTGCGAGTTTAATTTTTATTTAGATGGTATAACATTTGAAACCATTGTCTTGTGGTTTTTGTTTTCCTGAAACTATCTGCTTGTAAATGAAAGCTTAGCTAGGGCTTAAATAAACATGTTGCTTTGAATCATTTTTATTCTTTTGATCTTTTTCTAATTACATGAAAATGGGCAACGTTTTCAAAACTTGATTTTACCTTGTGTGATGTAAGGAAAGGCATTTTTGGGGATTATCCAGCACTTCAAATACATTTTGCTCACTAGACATGATATATTCTTGAAAAGTTTAAATCATAACCTAAGCTTGATAAACCACAGAAGCTCACTATTTAAAGGAATTAAATCAAGCTATATAATTCAGGCATTTGAACATAGATGGTAAAGCAAATGTAAGTCATTCCCGTAGCTTTTAAGACAGCAGTGACTTTAGTTACTTGGAGAAGTGGACGGAATGCTGATGGGGCTATTGCAGGAAGTGAGTAGGGGTTCGGGGGGTGTGGAGGTGCTTCCGGGGCCCCAGCGATGTTCTATGGCTTGACCTAGGTCCCACGTGACGTGTTAAATTGTAAATTTCTCTGTCCTATTTTATTTTGTGTGTTATAGTTAAGAGTGAAATATTTTTAAAAAAACATTTTAAAGAAAATATTTCCCTGTAAAAGAGAAACTTGATTACTTTGTAGCTTTGCCTTCTTCCCTGAAGGAAGGCACTATGCCTACACCTGAGAGACATTGTCAGGACTATTTTGAAATTCACTACTCAGGGTGTTTCTTTTCACAGGAGCATTGCTCAACAATTTGATGATTAACTTATTAAATAAATGTTTATTGAGCATATACTGGGCCAGGTACTGGGGATGAAGAAATGACAAGACTGAGGTGAGGCTTGCCCGCTTGAGAGGAGAGAGAATAAACCCAGCACTTAGGTAACAGCGAGGGAAGTTCTCTGATAGAGAAAACCTGGATGTCTTAGAGCCTATTAGAGGCATCTGAGCCTGACCGTGAGTTCAGTCAGAGGTCGGTTATGTGATCCTGTGTTTGCTTGTGCAGAATACAAAGCCCTGTGTCTAACTAATCTCTTTTAAAATGCTGGAGGCTCAGAGTTTATCAGATTCACATAATGAAAATGAGTATGTAAAAGAGTCATTCTCCCTAAGATTTAAATTTTGAAAGATGCTGGGAGAAGTCATCAAGAAGCTATGATCGCCAGCTGACCTGAGAGCTAGACCCGGGCAGGCAGCAGCCCCTCACCACCCCACAGTCCTTGCAAGGTAAGCTTCCCCACCTGAACGTTCCGCCCACTGTTCTGCCTGGAGCTATTAAAGGAGGTAGCCGTGGGAGAGTAAGGTGTTGAGAGCAGGGGGACAAGATTGATGACCAAACCCAGTTGAGGCCTCAGCATAAGCTTTTAGGATTCTGGCCGGCCAGGGCAGAGATCTGCTCATCTTGTGGCCACCAGAGACAAGGCTCATGTAAGTTTCCTTGCTCACTAAGCCTGCCAGCTACCGATCTGCAGGGGTCTCCGTTTTCTTGCCCTATAATCAGGGGGGTCCAACCATTTGGTGTCTCTGCACCCCACTGGAAGAAGAAGAGTTCTCATGGGCCACAGATTAAATACATTGTGACACATAATCCCCCCCAAATCTCCTGTTTTAAATAAATTTATGATTTTTGTGTTGGGCTGCATTCACAGCCACTATGGACTGCATGTGGCCCGTGGACCGCAGATTGGGCACCTCTGCTACGTGTAAGGAGGGAGGGGACTATTTTAGGAACCAACAAAAGATGGCCTTAACCCCTAAAGATGTCATCCAGGATGATTAGCAATAACTGAAAACAGTCAAAATAGTGTCTCTAAAACTTAAAAATGGGTTATTCCAGACTATGTATTAAATATATGTCTTGTCTTCCCAAAATAGCATCTTTTTTTTTGAAGACACATTTCTTAAAAATTCAAATCTTTACGTTTTAGCTAAAGAGTAATGACAAAGTTTTGCACGTTATATCCACATTTATTTATTCCCAGCTGACGTGGAACCTTTTAAAACATTTTAAATGGATATTAATATATAACGAAGTTGTTTCTTGTGGCTGTTTGTTTCTTAAGCATTGTTTATATCTTACCCCAAAATCATTTTAAATTCTGTTTCCAGTCTCAGAATAAATAGTTGTATTCCTGCTATGTTGTTGGGGATTTGATCTGCCAACTACTGTGCAGGTGCTGATAGTTGGAATTTAGTGTTTGCAAATTAAATTACAGGCATGATAAAACGTATAGATTTCTATATTGAGCATTATGGTACAAAAATTAAGAGTTATCTATCTTTCTAGTTTCTAAACATAATGAGAAGCTCAACCAATTTTAAAATGTCACAGCTGCCATTAATCTCCCCTCTTTTTGATGAGGTTAATAATCGTAAGAGCCAACATTTGCTGAGCATTTCCTCTCCCCGTTTGTTTTTCGCTGGGCCTCCCCTGAAATACGGGAAATCTAAGATGCCATTAATGATCGGAAGCACCCAATTTCACTGATGTTTAATTGTAAAAAAAACCCCAAAAAACGTGCATCCTCGAACTGGTAAAGTAGAGCCTTGTGAGGGATTCTGCCAGACAGACATCAGTAACAAATGTCCCCTACGTCATATATGGCAGATGATATCCCAAGCCTGTCTAATATGTTTTAGTGTGAGTTAGATTCAGGGAAAGCATGGGCCGCCTTTTTCATTCTTTCTTTCAGCTTGGGCCCCCCCCTTAGCTTGGCTCCCACCGAGCCTATGAACCCACAGGCTGTGATTTGCCACCCCCTTCTCCAGAGTGCTACATGGAAGAGAGAAAACTTCTCTCCTTTTGAGCCACTAAATTTTAAGATCCTTTGTTAGAGCAGTCAAACTAATATGGCATATATCTATGTAGTTAATGACTTAACGAAATATGACCTAGACGATGTATTCTGCAGAGCGGGAGTGGTTGTGAGGACTTCCATGCAGTTCGCAGCCCAAGAAGACAGACGTATATTTACTCAAACAAGTTTAAGGCACATGGCAGTAAATCATCTTGTTCTTAAAAATGCAAGAATACAATGATAATTTTCAGTATATGGAATCGTAAAGTATATTCAGGGAGGCATATGTTGTTGTTTTTTTTTAATAGTTTGAACAAAGATGACTGTAAGGTAGCGAAAGCCAGCCCTGCAGCTTAGCTCTTTGATCTCCACGGGCTAAGAGTGACCCATTCCTTATTAAAGGTCAGTTCAAAAACCATACATTTCTCCCCTTAAAAATATTGGTTGTTCAGAAAACTCGGGCTACATGGAATTTTTCATTAAAAATTTGAAATTTGAAGCGCTGCAATGTTTTCTATCACATATGCCGCAAATAAAAGTGATAATGTCAGCGATTTAAATAGAACAATTTGGGCAAGATGGCATATTAATAGTTTCTCTGGGACTTATTGTTCTATGAACAATTGAACTTTCTGATAAGAATTTAGCTTCGTAGAGGATTCCTTACGTCACCTCTGGGGTCCAGGTGGGTGGCACGCAGCTACCAGGCAAGGTGCTGGTGGTCCCTGCCTTCTGCGTCCCCACTGAGCAGTCCACAGCGAGCACTTGGGCAGCTGCTGTACCTTGCTGTGCTTGTCGCCTCCACACACACCTGGTGGCAAGTAAGTAAAATGAAATCTGAGTGTAAACTTTCAGAGGATCCTAACTCTGGGTCTAGTAGATATTTGCCACTCTTCCGGATTTCTTAGCATCTTTGAACAATTTTCTATGTTAAGGGTATTTTCATCTTTTGAGTTATACTTCTCACTGTAGATGTCAATTTCTCCATTTCCACACCTTGTCTTGCAGCCTGGGTGGCAGGTGACTTAGATTTGGCCCATTAGAGCCGCTGGCAACATACTTTGAAGCTAGTGATACAGAAATGCAGGCACTTCCCTGAATCCCTGTGATGGAGGTAGTAGGAGCTAATGCCATTTTCCATGGATGCAATAGAAGAAGTTTGAGTGTCATTATTGGTGTACAAGCCGTGGAGTCTGTGCCTCGTTCAGGAAGAAGCTACCAGCTGTGAAAAATGATTCTGATCATGTTCCTGGCTGTACAGCTGCCAAATCTCATGCTCTGGCCCCTCTGGAAATATCCCCTGATAACCTGTAGTACACGTCTTTTCTGTTTGAACGTGAAGAGTCGGCTGTTGTTATTTGCGGCTAAGAACCACTGCTTATAAACTGGATCAAAGCCCAAGACAAATGAAGGTGATCTCTTGGACACTGAGTTTCAGCAGCAGAAAATGAATGACCGGAGACCATTTCTTTTGCTGACGGGTTCATGTTAAACACCTCCCTGGATTAAAGTAGCCTTATCTATTTCACATTCCTAAGAGAGACTTGCAGAAAAAATTCCAGAAGGGGGTTGAAATTCCAGTTCCGTCCATAATAAACATGTTTCTGTTTCATAGACTATTAACATGTTTTGACTGTTTTCCTTAAACAAGGCATGTCAAGATCACTGTGTCCTTACTAGGTGACTTAACTGCTTGAATTGAGGATAAAGGCATCTGCGATACTGTGCTTAAAATGCCTTTATTTAGTCTTGTTGCTTCCTTGATATATTTGATGTGCGGCTTTCTGTAAACAGGTCAGAAAAATCTTTCCCTTTTGTATCCCAAATAAGCCAAAGGTTGTGACTGGATTTCTCCTTGAGCCCTCTGTAATCGGCTGAGAACACTGCCTTTGTTTACTGAGCCGAGGTCTGGTAGTTCCCCCCCGGGGTTAGCTGTGGGGTGGGGGTGGCAAATGGTCAACCCACCCATCATAGTGTGAGCGATAACATCTTGGCAACTTATTTGAATAATTAAAGGTTTCCACCTTTGGGTAGAAAAAAAGTAATAGCTAGAAATTATTGTACATTGCATTGAAATAGGGAATAAGTGGCCCATGAGAAATATCTGGCTGAGCTCTCAGTGTTCTGAAAACTTTGTTTTGTTAAAATTAAAAATGATTAAAGTACAATCTAACTTAGAGAGAATTAGTCTCAAGTTGTGAAGACTCTAAGGCACAGTGTATCTTTCTCAGACTTTAATTCAGGAGTTTGTTCTACCCTTTCATAATCCATGCCCTTCAGGGAAACCCCATGAAGAGTTCAGGGAAGTCTAAGCCAGGGCTCCTCCGTCAGCATGGAACAGTCAGGATTACCTGGAGGGCTTGGCAAGGCACAGCGTGCCTGGTCACACCCCTAGACTTTCTGATTCACCATCATTTGCATTTCTGACAAGTTCACAGATGACGCTGACGCTGCCGGTGAAGGGCCTGTGGTTTGAGAAGCACAGGTCTAAGTTGTTTCCATTACCCTGTGCAGTGTGGTTCAGGAACCTGGTTTACAA
The DNA here is from genome assembly GCF_021234165.1 of Pteronotus mesoamericanus. Lineage (NCBI taxonomy): Eukaryota > Metazoa > Chordata > Mammalia > Chiroptera > Mormoopidae > Pteronotus > Pteronotus mesoamericanus. The sequence continues at coordinate 12,938,161 of NW_026555310.1, forward strand.
TAAATTAAAACCAAGCATTCCCCTGGCAGTGCTTACTGGCCTACGTAAGGGCGTCTGGCCTTGTTCCTGGGTCTGTTGAGGGGAAGGGTTACTCTTAAACCAAGACTGGAGAAGCTCACTTCACTCTCCTCCAGAACAACTCAGGAAGCATGTAGCTGCAGGCGCTGCTGGAAGCCATCTCTGACCACAAAGGAATCCAGTTTGGGGATGATTCTAGTGACATGACTGTCAGGGCAGGCTGACCTCAGGTCTACCAAAATCCGGGAACCCCCAGTTCTGTGAGATAATACTATTATTGATAAACATGTCTGAGCGGGGGTTTCTTTTCCAGCCCTGGAAAATACCCCAATTGAAGCAATGGTGCCCAGGTCGGAGGTGTCTATACATGGAGTTAAATAAGAGGCCGTTTGAAGGAGTTTGAGGTGTGGGTCAAGCTAAAACCTGTCTTGAAAGTACAGTTGACCTTTGAATAATGTGGTTTTGTAAAGTACCAGTCCACATACACTGGAATTTTTTTCCCAGTGAATACAGTTGACCCTTCCTATCCATGGATTTCACACTCCCAGTATTCAACCAAACACAGAATGAATACTACTTTTGCACACCTAAATTTGGGTTCCCACCTGCTAATCCAAAATGCTCTTTTCAGTCCATGTTGGATCTGCCCATGCGAAAGGCTGACTGCAGAGGTAATGTATGCTCAGGTTGTCCAGGGAGCGTCAGCGGGCGCTTTGCGTCAGCTGTACCAGTCGAAAGTCTTTCGACTGCCTTTGATCTCCCTTTATCTAGCAAACAGAAAACTGAAGGTTGTTCTCTCTCTCTCTGAGAGGTGACGCTTGAGTGTCAGTTCAGAGAGGTAGCAGCGGGGAATAAAAGTAATGGGATGGGCGGGGAGAAGGAGATTGCATAGAATAATGAGTGATAGATCAGGGGCCAAATCAGAACAGTTAAGGACCTTAAACTCTGGTCCACTGTGGTGATACCAACAAAAGCTTCTATATATGGTAATGACAATGATTCTAGTAATGCTGTGCCAATGGATTGAAGGAGGCATGTAGTACATAGAAAAACTCCTAGGGGCTGTGGGAATAACCCAGGTGAGAGGTTTCAAGGGCATGAAGCAGGGCAGCAGCCTTGAAAATAAAAAAGCATCTCGAGGATGTGTGAGAGAGAAAGGCCTCTTTAAAGGACCCTTGGCACGCTGGGGTAAGGGAGATGAACGACCCCATGGATCCATGTGCGTTAGGTGGATGGATGGAGTGCCAGGGGAGGAAGGAGATAGAAGTCAAAGCCTGGAAGTGATCTTTGGCCCCTCCCCCTCCCTTGCTGCCGTGCCAGCTCTTGCACCCAAACCCTCACGTCTATAACCTCTCTCCATCTCCCTGGCTGCTCCCCACCATCATTTCTCTGACCTGGACTTCTGCTCTATCCTACTCTTTGGTTTCTTCTCCTCTGCTCTGATCACCCCTCCAAACTGTTCTCCAGAGTGATGTTTTCCAAATAAAATTTTATTTCAGTCACCTTCTGCTTAGAACAATTCAGAGGAGTTTGCTGGTTCTTTGGACAACGACCAGAGGTTTGGAGCCCTCTATCACCAGGCCTCTGTACACTGGCCTTCGCTTACCAAGTCAACAAATCTTTGCACATGGTGGGTTTGCTCAATTAATTCCAGTCCATCCAACAAATTTTATTTCAAGCTTGAATTCTTTAGGAAGTCAGGAATACTGAATGCAGTACACATTCCTCCCCCTTTCTTCATATAACTTATGTGAGTTTTAATTACTTCTTTGTGCTTATATACATTGTGTGCCTTCTGGTTTGACTGCCAAATTCTTGAGAGAAAGATCTGTCCGATTTTTTCATCCTGTATCCCCCATATTTAACATAGTGCCTGCCACATAGTAGGAGTTCAGTAAATATTTGTTGGGTCAAAGAATGGACTCATTTGGGAGCAAGATCTTGTTTTCTTTTGGGTATCAGAGACTGATATGCTTGTAGGAAACCCAAAGGAGTACCAGCAGATAGTGTTACCGGAGGACAGGTTTAAAATGTGGAAAATGAAGAAAAAGGTTAATAATATTCAATTGAGTATCTGAAGTTGGGTTTCATAGCTTTGCTATCAGATGAGCAGTGACCAGTGTTAGTCTAATCTGCCAAGGAGATTGTTTTCTTACTTAGTCAATGGAAACATCAACATTAATTGAATATTTTACAAAGGAACATATTGATAAAGTTGGCAGATATTTTATACTTCAGAAATTTAAAGGGAAAGTTTAAACAATGTACTGTCACTGAATCTTTCAAGAAAAAGCCCTGGCTGGTGTGGCTCAGTGGATTGAGTGCCGGCCTGCAAACTAAAGCGTCGCTGGTTTGATTCCCAGTCAGGGCACATGCCTAGGTTGTGGGCCAGGTCTCCAGTAGGGGGTGTGTGAGAGGCAACCACACATTGATGTTTCCTCTCTCTCCCTCTCCCTCAGTCTAAAAATAAATAAATAAAATTAAAAAAAATAAAAATATAAGGAAAAAGTCATGTTTCCAAATAATTACACAAATGATTTCAAAATGTGATAAACTGAACATTAAAGAAGAAAAAAATTACCTTATCTGGGGTACTAGACATTATTAGTACAGTGATCAGAATAACTCCAAATGAATTAATGTCTTCTATTCCATTAAGTTATAATACGGTTTTGAGAAGAGTCAGTGAAATGAGGACGTCAAAAATCAAGAAAATGACTATCACAGGAGGATAAAAGTTTCATGAAAAGGATGTTTTCCTCTTCACTCATGTAATATTCATAAGAATTGAAAAAGCCAGGCAAGAAATGTTATTTCAGTATTAGTGACATTGGATACAAAAGGGTTGTCAACATTTGAAATCTTTAGAAGTTATTTTATGGAAAAATGTTTTCTTTGCAAAACCCATTACTTGCACATCACAGAGAACACTGAGTACAGTTAGCATTGGGGTGAGGGCACATTAGAGTAAATTCACAAAAATAGTGCTGGGTGCATTATCCATTGTCAACACTTAATCTTTAGGGAGTTTAGTGAAATTTCTTCAAATCAATAAAAGTCATTTTAACAATGCTAGTAATATATTTCAGAGTAACCCCTTCAATAACAGTTTATTTGTAAGCTTTAAATGATAATTCAAAAGAAATGCTATCCTTACAGATAAACTCTGTATTATTTATTAGTATCAAAGTAATTTCCTACGTTATGAAATGGAATGGGGTAATGATGAAATAGTATAGAAAATAGAACTATTATATGGAAGTCCAATCACATAGTATATATTCAGTTTGAACTTCTTAAAAGTTTCAAGATTGTATCTTTTGCTAAACATTGGGGAATACAAGACAGGTTAGAAAAAGATATAAGGCAATGTAGGAAGTTAAGTGGTAGATCTCTAAGGGCTGAAAGATTAAAAATAACAAATAACTAAAATTTTTTTAATCAATATGTAACTTTCACCACATAGATGCATATAGTTCTGCTTAAATATACATGCATACAAGGTATATGTACATTTCTATAAAATATTTTGAAAGTGACATTTTTCGATCAGATTCAATATGATTACTGTGTTTCAAGTGTCTCAGTTAATTCGATAATATAAGAGTTCCTGTTATAATACCATATATGCATTTAAAAACCAGTGGTAACTTCCTAAAACACATTTCTTTCAATTTTTCCAAAGTGGGGTCTCACCAAACAACTAATCCCAGGGGACGGGATTGGGGAAGGTATGTGATCTGAAATCAGTTTTAGAAATGCTGCATATAATAGTGTACATGTTAGCATATTAAATGGATATACATCTGAGATACACTGCATTTAAAAATTTTTTAAAATTTGTTTTATCTAGTATTCCTGTATACTCTCTATAATAATTAACATTCTATAATTGTAATATACTATGTATCTGCTGTGTTCATTCAACCAAATGATAGATTAAAAGTTCTTAAGTTTATGTATGTATATGTCAAGTGATCATTTTAGAATTTCCTGCCTTATATTAATTTTTCTACTACTTAATCAGATGCTTTAATATCTATATCAATGTTCACATTATTAAACAGTGCTATCTATTCACAGTTAAGTTTTCATGTAGGAAATGCTTATAAGTAATATCCCAAAAATTTTTACACTGGAATAAAAGCATAATAGAAAAAATAAATAAATAAGAACCAGTGGTAAGAAATAGTAACAAAAACTTTACCATCCTCATCATTTTAAAATATACAGTTCAATAGTATTACGTATACTCACATTGTTGTGCAACAGGCCTCTAGAATTTTTTGTCTTGCAAAACTGTAACTATACCTACTGAAAAATAACTCCTTCTTTCTCTCTCATCCCACCCACCCCCTGGCAACCCCCAATTCTACTTACTGTTTGTACGAGTTTGAGTATGTTAGATACCTCATATAAGTGAGGTTATACAGTACAATATTTGTCTTTTTATAATTAACTTATTTCACTTAGCATATGTTTATCAATGGAGAAATGAGAAACAATGGTCAAAGCAGAAATCGTTCGCAGACGAGGCATTTTCATTCATTCATTCATTCACTCACTCACTCACTCAACAATAATTTGTCCTAGAGATATAAAAATGAACCAAACACAACTCTCATATTCTTACAGAAGTTATAGTTTACCAGAGGGAAATAAAAAAAAATTATACTGTAACGTTATTGGCACTGTGGCCAATTCTACCTGGAATGAGAAAGAAGTTCAAAAATATACTTTATAAAAGCGGGGACTTGAGAGTTTTGAAGCCGAGAGGGGTAGGGATGGGGAAAAGGCAGTTCAAGCAGGGCCTTCAGCGAAAGCCAAGAGGTGTGAAACGGTGGGTGTGGTCAGAGGACACAATTAAAGTATAGCTTTTGCGTATCATGCCAGGAAACAGGAACTTTATCATATACCCAATGGAAAGTGAACAAAAGGTTTTATGCAGGGGAATAATAGCATCTAACTGGTGTCAGGAAGTATAACTCTGAAAGTAGTGTAGAGGATGGATGGGAAGTATATCTGTTGTCATAATATACTGTACCCACAGCAATAGCCTGGGGATAAGATAATGACGATGCATGAATGAAAGTGGTGGCAATTAGGAAAGAGAAGAGGGAATTAATTTGTAAGACATCAGTTTTACAAAAGAAATATTGCTCTCAAAGTTTTGAGTTTACCTAGAGAGTTCATTCATTCATGAAAAATTTGGTTCTGCACTCTGAAATCCCAATTCAGTATGGGTGGTGTCTGGGAATCTGCATTAAACACAACAATAATAACAAAACAACAGATTCTCCAGATGATTTTGATGAGCAGCCAGGATTAGTCTGCACAGGTTTGAAAATAAGAATTCTTGGAGTTCAAAGAAGGAATCAAGTTGGAGCCACTGGGGAAGGCTCCTTCTGTGAAAGTAGCTCTTATACTCTTTTCACTATGTCTCCTCAGGAGGGAGAAGGCCGAATGTTCTTCATTCTTTATCTTTTTCAACAGGAAAATAGCATGAAAAATCAGGAAGGAATTAAGATGTAATTTGCAAATTTGCTGTTTGTGCAGAAGCCAGATTTTTGTAGATTCATGAGTCGGAGCTCTCCATAAATCCACTAGTGTACTAGTTTTAGTTTATGAATACAAGTGTTTGCCTTATTCTAAAGTGATCTTTAGTTCTGTCTCAGATCATTAACCTGGGAGATTTTAGTTTCTTAGAGTCACTATCCTTGAGACCATCTGGTGATGCATTGTAGGTATGTGAAGCTAGTTGAGTGAGGGTCAAGAGACTAGGGAGGAGGAAGAGGAAGTGGGATAACACAGACATTGGGACCCCACGATCATCTCTCTCTCTCTCTTTAACTGTTGCCACTATTACAGATGTCCCCTCATTTTACCTCCCTTTGCCCCCCTGCACCCAGCTGCTCACCCCACCTCCACCATGTTGTTGACTGTGTCCATGGGCTATGCATATATATTCTTTGACTAATTTCTTCCAGTCCCCCCGCCTCCTCTCTGAAACATTCTGACCCCATTCATGATTTTTAACTTACAGATTTCTCGAGTTAGTTTTTTTGTGATAATCTTCCAAAATCTTCTTAACCTGCAAATATTTTAATCTTTATGGGAACATTCTCAGGAACATTTTTTAGTGTTTCCACCAGGGGAGAGTAATGTCCTTTGTAATGTTGGTACTGTGGATAAAAAAATGTATCATTCTTTTTTTGGACTTGAAGTGGGTGTGAGTGGGAAGAACTGCTTAATTCTGCCTGCCCGTGGACATTAGGGTGAATTTGAAGCTGCATTCCAGCAGATGACAGAGTAGGGAAGGTTAAATTTCATCTATAGAGATACAGTATTTTAAACCAGAGTGACCACTTGATTAAATCAGTTGCTGAAGTTTATTAAACGGAGCAGCTATCTTGAGACTGAAAATTCATAATTCTTCATTCTCCTGTCTAGCAGGCTTAGGAAGTTTGAGGTCTTAGATGTAGCAAGAATTAAATGTCCCATGAAACCACAAGGAACAAATATTGCAGCACAGAGAGCAAGAGAGAATTGGTTCTGAACTCAAACTCTTAATGAATTCAGGCCCTCTTGTCACTAATTCCACTTTAGCTTGTCTGAAGAGATCTGGCTGCTGGAAGAATAAAACTGTTTCTACTGGGGTAGGGTTAATGGGCTTGGCCTTTAGCAAGACAGAGGGGCCCCTGGGGTGCTGTGGTAGACCGAGGACGAGACTCGTACTCAGGGGAAGACATTTGAATTCTGGTGCTGCCCTTCGAATGACTGTAATGGGTGTGGATGAGGATCCTACAAACTGGGTTTTTTTTCTGGCTCTGTCACTAATTCTGTGTCATCTTACCTAAGTCACTTGGCCTCTGGCCCTTCATCATCCACGTCTGTGAAATGAGTCGGTTGGTCCAGGTGAGCTTTAGTATTCATCACAACTATAAAATTCTCTATTCTATGAAAATATAAATCCGTTCCCACTGTAGGGTTTATCTACCAGCTGGACAGCTCAGGATGGTTCTGTGGAAGAAGAGGTTTTCAGCATGAGACGGACGGGACACCTCTTATCAACTTTATCCAGCACCACAGAATTTGGTCTTAGTTATATAAAAGAAGGAGGTTCATGACTGTATTCAGTGGGCTGAGAACTGGGAGAAATAGATCACATAAAGTTTCATCTAAAAGGCATTAGTACTTTTCTTTCTACTCCATTACTTGATAAATGAGGAAGAGGAGACATACCAAGATTCTGCAAGATTCATTCATGCAGTTTCTGTTCTGGGTGGAGATACAGAAGCAAACGAAGCAAAGTCTCTGTTCTCTTGAGCTTAAGTTTCAGAACCAACTAGAGAGTATTGTAGATGGTGATAAATGGGAGAACAAAAGGGTTTCAAGGATGTGCCAGGGTTCCATTTCATTTATGTTCTCTGGGAAGGCCTCTCAGTGAGAAGACATAAGATTAGAGCCCTAGGGAAGGAAGATATTGTTTCAGGTAGAACAGTGAGTGCAAAGGCTTGGAGGCAACCCAGGAACAAGGATTTGCCTATTCATTCCTTCAACAAATTGTGCCTACTCTGGGCTGTGTATGCACTGTTGTTACCAACCACTTTAAATGTGGCCTCTTTGGTATAGTGCCCTGTCGCTGAGCGCTTTATAGGCATCTAATTGAAATTAGTCTTCAACAAACTAAACTGTGAGGTTGTTTCATAAAGAATAAACATAAATGAGGCTAAGATATGAAGAAAAATGAAATAATATTATTTATTCCAGTTTCTATTAAATTAGATGGCAAAGACTCACATCTTTGTCTTGTGAATAACTGCTGTAAGTTATCAGAGTGACTCCATGGTTATTATTCATTGAATTCATGTGAATATTTACTGAACGTCTGCTTTGTGCCTGGTGTGGTGTTAGAAAGATGAATACAGTATGGACTCACACAGAGAATTACAATAGTCGTGATACATTTTCTGAGCGTTAGGGTGAACTCAGAGAATGAGCAAAGCGCCATTCTTCCTGGGGAAGTCAGGGAAAGTTTTACAAATCAAGAAAGACTTGGGTTGGACATTCTAAGTATTGTGCGCTGCATGGAAAAGGTATTTTAAAGGGTTTATTGGGTGGGGGGGGGGGAACTTACAAACAGAGAATTAGCAAAGCACATGCAACAGCCTGCTCTTTTACTGACCCACAGTTTAGGTCGATACTAGGGTGCATATGTGAGAGCCAGCATTCCAGTTGAAAGGGGTTCCAACCCCGGAACTCTACATATTTATAGGGTCAGAGGCACAGTGGGCATGCCTGTGACTGTGTTACAGGTGAGAAAATGACATTGTTATTAAGAGGGAGTCTGTGAAGCTTAGCAGCTGGTATCGTCCAAAATTGTGTGCTAGCTCGGACCTGCTGGGCCAGCTCTCTGCTCATCTACCTGGAAGGGAGGAAGTGAGTCCACAGACCCATCAAGATCTGTCTCTTCTGTCTGTTTGAGGGCAGTCCTTAAGAAAAGGGAGACGTGTGTGAAACCAGAGATCACAGCATGTTTGGAGAACTGCAGATATCTTGTAATGACTGAAATATATAGTGTCAGGCCAGTCAGGGACGGGCATCAGGAGACGAAGGGGCACTAGGGAGGGAAGGACCGCAGAAAGGTCTCCCAGCAGAAGCACACCCAGACAGCTTTATCTGCCATGTTAAGGCACTTGAAGTTACCTTTTAGGCCAGTGGATCCAGTCATGTAGCCCATGCAAAGGACGGCAGCCAGATGGACTGTGGTAAAATGGAGCTCGGGACACTCCTGCCCGCAGGGTGCAGGTGGTATTCAGCTCCGCGTTGTTGCTTTGCAGAAATTGGAGCCCAGTGTTAACCAGAGCTTTGGATTTTTCAAGCAGAGCCATAAATCTGGATTCGTACACAAAATATTTCGATTTAAATGTTGAAAACAAATTCAAATTTATGTAACAAATATATAGGCCAAACAAAACATATAGACTGGGCTGGTCTTTGGTTTCTGATCCCTGCGGGAAGTGACAGGGGCCATGTGAGATCTTAACAAGGTGGCTGATGGGACCAGTTTTGCTTTTTAGAAGGATTATTCTGGAAACAATGAGCAGAATAAGTTGAAGGAAGCTAGGATAGAATCAAGAAGAGTAATTATGAGGCTCTTGAAATGAAAATTGAGGAACTGTACTTAATGCAAAGGTAGCAGGAATACATGATGGACATTTAGAAGAATGGTAAGATTTGGCAACCAATGAGATATAGATACTGTAGAAAAAGGAGTGTAGGGTGACTTACAGATTTCTAATATGGATGGCTAAGCAAACGATTTACCAGTCACTGAAATAGGAAATGAAGGGCAAACACTGGTTTACAAAGAAATATCTAGAGTTCTTTTTGCGTATATTGTTTAAGGTAGTCTGTGGGACATTGAAATGAAAATATCATAGCCTGTTTGATTAATTCTGAAGCTCCGAGAAGAAACCAGACTGACATTACTCACTGGGGAGTCATCAGTGAATGGCTCCTAGGCATTCTTTCAACAAATGTAAATATTTTCCTTTGAGGGGAAGCAGTTTGTCACACCAAAATATGCCTTTTTTGGATATTGAAAGAAATAAATTTATTTTTTAAGAAATAAAAGGCTCAAGAAGAGTCTCTTACCTCCCCCTTACCTGCCTAAAAGAATTCAGAAAAAAAGAAAAAACGGCTCCAGGAAGGGAGATCAAATGAGCATAATATGAAACTAAGTACAGCAAACAGTAATCTAGCAAAGTCTGTTGTTAGACTTCCCTCTGCGCCCCCATTGTTTCTGGGAGGCTAGGCAAAAATTTGTTTACCAAATGTTTGCTTTTTCCTCATCTACCTGTGAACTGTCTGCTTTGTCTTTGATATCCCAGATCCCTGCCTCCCTCTTCTTACTCCAGAATGGCACATAACTGCCCCATTTATCTTTGAGTCTTATATTCTTATAGAACTCCTGGATGTTTTTATGAAATAATTAGGTTATTTCCTCCTGCTAACCTGTCCCATGTCAATTTGATTGTTAGTCCAGCTAGGAGAACTTTGAAGGGTGGTAGGAAAATGACTTTTCCTTCCCTACACAGTTAACATGGCAGGCCTTGTGCCAGGTGCTGTGGATACCAATGGTGAACACAGCGTTGGACTGTGCACTCATGAAAATTTCAGTATAGTAAGCAAGCAGATAGTAAAGAAGAAGGCAGATTAATACAATAAATGCACACCGTGATAAGTGCGATGGAAGAAATATGGGTCATATGAAGACCAGAGATGGGATGGGAAAGATGTAGAAGCACATTGGTCACCCCCAGCCTGTAGCTAGGAGGAAGGTGAGGAAGAAGGAACAACTTTTTTTTGTCCAGAGCAACTGCAACTTTGGTGCTGACTGAGAGGAGAATGGAAGCAGGAGCTTGGTTGTGCCGGATTTTACAACAGCCCGTATTTTTCAATCTTTACCTGTGAAAAGGGGAGGTGGGTGGAATTCTGGAGTGCGCTTTTGGGGCTCATTTCACTGCTGCTATCTCTTGCCCAATATTTCAGAAATATGTTCATACATCCCAGGCATTTTATGGCTCGATTATATTCAATGCAGTATCTTAATCTTTGTCCTCTGCTTTCATCAGCATATAAATATCATCTTCTCAATAACATTGTTAGCCCCTAAATTCTTTCTTATGCTCCTTCAATATTTTTCCTGGTCGGGACTCAGTCAATTGCCTCTTTTTTGTTGAACTGAAGAACTTGACTTGGGTTGACTAAGAACCTACATTTTTAAAAAATAAAATCCATTACTTACAGACAATTCAATCCCTGATGCCAAAGCCTGTTTTCCCTTCCCAGACTGCTCATTAAAAGTCATTTACTAACTTCAATGTACCAGAATGTATACTAAAATAAGACCAGACTCCTTTTGTGTTCTACAATGCTTTCATTGCAGAGTTTATTATTGACATATCTCTTTTGGTTTATTCTTTTAATTTCTTATGTTTAATAACCCATCTGTATGTATTGTGCTGTCCTAGTTGATAATATAGCTCTAGATAATAGAAATCCTTAACGTCACTTAAATATCCTCAAAGGAAATTAAAAAAAAAAATTTGCTCTCCAAGGAATAGAATGAAACCCAAGAAGGAATTCAGTCTCTGATTAAGAATCAGCATGTATTTTTTTTCCAAAGGAAGAAAGAAGATAATAAATCAGAATTGTAGTTTCATGCTGCTGTATAAAATGAAACCCATATGGGAGAAGAAAGGCTGTCAGTAATCTTATGGAGCAGATGGATGTTGTTCTTTCGAGTGAAAAAAGAACCTGAGTCTTTATTCCTAAACTATCTTGAAGTGGAAGTAAGCAAAGCTTATTTCCACCTTCACCACTTTCTATTTCAGACTTATATTTCTAACAAATCAGCAGGAAACTCTTAAAGAAATTAGTATTAAAATGCAAAAGCTCGGTGTCATCCATTCCATAGGAAACAATTTCTTTAAGTGCATTTAAGTCTTGGTTTGCTGTTATATTTTCTCCATTCATTTCCATTTTCTTTTCTCCTTTTGACTGATTTAAATTTTTTAAAAAATTTAATTTCTTATAGTATAATGAATAGCAATAAGCTCTTATTTGATGCTGCCTATTCTCCAAACATACACCTGAGAAGGAAACTCTTTTGATAATTTCTTTTTTATCGTTTGGTGATTATATCAATGAACCCCCAAATATGGTTATATCCCTTTTTTTGCTTTATCAATAGATAATTATCAATGTAGATAAAAATAGAAAACAGACAATGTTGACTGGGTTTCCACTGTGAAAGATGGGGCTTTGGCTTCACTGGCCTCCCGTTCCCTCCACCTCCAACCCCTGCCTGAGTCCATTGGTTCTATTTCTCTTCATTCCTCTCTTTGATGCTGTAACTTGAAATCGGAACTTGGATCCCCTTTTTCTTGTTCCATTAGCTTCCATAGTGAGTCTTGACGCCCCAATTATATATTCGTAAGATGAAAACGTCAGCATCCTTCTCCTTTTGTCTGCTCTTCTTCCCTCCTCTTTGATTTACTTGGTGTCAGTTAGGGTTTTGCTTTTATGTTATCAAGGTTATTAAAATTTGGTTTGTTTGGAAACTACATCTACGTCTTTTGTGTTTTGTCCGCATGTTAAATCTAATGTTGGGCAATGATACATAAAATGATGTCATTATGACAATATAAATGAAATTCAGTTTATGTCTAGAGAATGCTAAGATTACATTTCTTCTCCCCTTGCAAAGATATGGTCCCAATTGTTTAAAATAACGCTGCATTTCAATCGCGTTTTATATTCAGATCTTGATATTTCTGTAGCGCCTCCCCCAACCCGTGCTTGTTTTTCCCAGTGTTTCTAAATGTTCTTTTCCCCTTGCATTAGTTTTAGTTGTAGGCTTAATTTTTTTTTTTTTTTTGTGTCAGCCATCTTTCCCCTTAGACTCCTTCCCCTTGGAACCTTCGTATTTCCTCTCCAAGACAGACTGGCAGCCCTCTAGGCCTCTTGTTACCTTGGGACTTTCCTTCTCTAGTTTTCTCATTTAGTTTCTGTGTACTTATATTCTGTCTATTTTCATTCCCTGCTTTGTTATATTTTTTGGCTGGAGTTAATCCTTAATTAACTTTTTAAGAAAAAATGGATTGAAAGGAAACTTTCTGAGTCTAGCCTAACTATGGCTAACAACCATTACAATACTTGATTAATGAATTGACTTAGTATAGAATTTGGAGTTGAAAATATTTTTGCTCAAAATTTTTAAGTATTATCTTAATTTTTTTCTATCATATTTTATTGGTGATAAGAAATATATAATGCCATCCACTTCTTGTTACTGGAGGTAACTTGTATTTTCCTTAAAATGTTCACTTTATCCTTGAGTATCTGAAATGTATTTAGTATGCATATATATTCTTCTATTTCCATTCAAAGGTAAGTTTAATGTGAAGATGCCTATCTTGGTTATCTCTGGAATATCTCGATCTGAAATTTCTTTGCAAGAGTTTATCCCCTTCATATAGCTCTTCTCTCCCTCTGGGACTTCCCTTAGTGTTGGGAACTTCTTGCCAAGTCCTTTATTTGTTTTGTTCATATTGCTACTGGCCATTTTGTCTTTTTGCTCTATGCCTTGGAAAAATTTTTGAACCCTATCTTCTAGTCTTTGTTTTGATTTTTTTTTTGGAATTTTATGCAAATTATGCTATCCTGGCCTCATAATCAGATGGGTGTTAAAAGAGAATACTGACACTAGTGACCGCCTACTCACCCTTCCTCCTTCCCAAACTGGGTTGTGTGAATCTCTCTCAAAACTTGATGCCATTTGGGGATGCCATTAGGGATAAGAAGAATATACTTGGAGAGAAAAGAAAAAAAAGTCTTTGAGGAATTTTTATATTTTAAGTATTTTTTTTAGAAGAGAAAGCATCCCCAACCACAGAGATTATTTTAAACCAGAAGAAACAGAAATAACTTTGTCACTATTTTTTTTTATTGAAAATGAAGCTCAAGAACAAAATGATCTCAGATTTAGAAATAAATATAACTACTTGGTTTTGCACATCTGAGACTCAGTGAATAAATTTTGACTCCATTATAATGACTTTGAGGATTTGAATATGTTTTAAATGTACATACTTTCAAGGTGAGAGTAAATCACAGTCTGTGTCAATGAGACCCAGATATCAGTAATTTTTAAAGCTCCCAGATGATTCCACCAGACAGCCAAGTTTGGGAAGTAGTGAGCTAGAATTATGACAGATGGACAATCAGCAAAGTGATTTTGCTGGTAGCGTAGTGCTCACTAGGTATAGCTTTTCATCTAAAGCTATTAAAACTTTGGAGGCCAGAAAATATACCTTGATTTTAAATTCTTTTGCCCAAATCCTTCTTTGCCTGAAATTTAACTGTAGGCTAGATGAGAGACATGTTTGATGATAAACATCTGCAACAAGGTGATTGGACAGCGATCCCAAATCTTAAATTTGGAATTGAAGAGCAATCATATTAGTAAAGGGGATAAATGGAATAATCGTTTGCTAATTTTTTCCTGGAGGTCCAGTAAAGCTGTAATTTATATCTTTGCTTTGGAGAATGACATTTAATCACAGTGGCATGAGGCAGTAGCAAGTAGTATTGAAACACTACTGAAAATGACTTTAGTGAATTGGGCAAAGAGGGAACATAAAGGGTTTATAGGACAGTGATTTTTAGGGAAGCTGGCTCCTGGTGGCAGTCTTCTGTACTGAGAATTTTTCTGTCTTCCTCTCACCTTTCCAGTAAGCATCTTATTTTATATTGGTTGGTAAGCTAAGTAACTCTACTTTGGATTTTTTAAGAATGCATGTATATTTTAGGGCCATGCTTAATTCCCTGTCTTGCTGCTGATCTCAGAAGCTGTAGTTGGCCGGGGAAGGCTTCTTTCAGGATTTGCTGTGGTCTCTATTAATAAGCCACAGGCTAGAAGAGGTTTTTAGCAACTTAACACTAGCTCAGTGTGGAGAGCAGGAACAATAAAATGGCATTGGTCTTGTCAAGATAGCATAAAACACGCAAAGGACCTGTTTTAATGTATCAACATACATCAATATCCTACTCACACTAACAATCTAAAGAGAATTATAACACACACAAACACAGCAGTCAATGGGGGATAATGAACTTGAGTCCCAGAGTCTCAGGTCCTTGGTATCAGGCTGCTCAATAGGCAACTGGCTGAGAAGTTGCCTGGCTGACTTATAGGAAAGACTGTATCATGAACATATGCTCTTGACACTCAGCTTCTAGTGTACCTGCTGTGCCAGTTTAACTCTCTAATTCCTGTAGCTTTCTCTTTATTTATGTGCTGTTACTTAAGACTTGTGAAAGATTCTCCAAGGTCATCTTTTGAGTCCATTCCCTGATTCTAGGTGGGATAATCTATTATACACAAGTTACCATATCCTTGTGTGCAACAGGCAATTCCCATAGCAGTTTGTTAGAGTGTTGAACAATTTAGAAACAATCTTAATATTGTATTTTTGGTCATATTAACATAGGAAAAAAATCCTCAATTTTAGATATTGTGGGTCATTTGAAAAATAACTGAGAGTGCTCTTTCAATTAATTAATTTTTTTTATATTTTTTGTTGCGTAAGTTTTTGATTATTAAAATTATTGGCAAAATCTCTGTTTACAAGAGACCAAAAGGGAAACCCTAAGGAAAAATGTGGACATTTCTGATTACACAAAACAGTATTTTGGAGGCAAAAGATTCCACAAATGAACTCAAAAGGTTAAACCTAGAATGGGAAGAATAAAATTTTTATTATCCCTAATATACAAAGAACATAACGAAATGTGAGGAAGGAGACACACCAAGCTGATAATATTAGCTACTCCATGGGGATGGAAATTGGGGTGGGATGGGGCTGGAGACTAAAGATGAGGGAAAATTACCTTATACATCTTTGACCTTTTATTATAGTGAATGCATAGTACCTTTGTAATAAAAACTTAAAACTGTAACATGTTAAAATAGAAGGTTCAAATGTAGTACTATGATATATATATCAGAGTCCAAAGCAATTTAGAAGACAGACTATGATGTAAACAGTTCAAGTAGATGTCTAGAAACTTAGACTCTTTTAAAGTGAATAAAATGGTTGGGGTGATGGAGTTCAGGAGAGATTTGAAGATTTCTTCGGAGAGAGCTGCACTAGGGGGTTGATAATATTCATCCTGCAAACTGCGTAGACAGGGGGACTTCAGTGTGTGTGACCTGCCCTCCTTTCCCCCTTTCTATGAGAGCTCCTTAAATGTCCTGTGCCTGGGGATTCTCATGGGCAAGAGAGACCTCTTTGGGGACTAAGCAAAGAGGAGTGGCTGCTCTTTCAGGCTGTGTGAGTAAAGAGGGACAGTGGAGCTCTAGTAGAGAGAGTTCCATGGGGCAAACTGCTGGAAAGCTGAGGACAACAATAAAATCCACCAATAGCTTTACAGGATTTCCAGTCAGATACTTTGTCCAGAGAGTAAGGGTTAGCATTAAACAGATTGTGCATATTTTTTGAAAACCAAGCCTTCCTGCATTTTGGAAGATGTAAGAACTTTCTTGCTACTCTTTTCTTCCTTCCTGAGCATCAGCTATGGGTCAAAAACAATGGCCAATAAGGTGGGGAAAGAGGAGCTGAGAAAGGGATTAGTTTTTAATTGAGTTGGGTGTTTTGATCATCACCTACATTTAGAAAGTTTTGTAAATGCATTAAGACCATGTTGTTAATTTGAACTTTCTATTATTTACAAGTGACTGGAAAACACAGGAAACCTAGTGTAGAAAAGATTCACTAAAGAGGCGTGACTTTAAAGTGTATAGAAATCAGTCATTTGAGTGAGTCTCCTATCCAAAAGTAATTAAGATGAGGCTGAAATATAAATTCCTTTCATCTACTTAGATTATCATTTGAAATCTTGCTGACAGAAAAGAATACATATTAATTAATGGACTTATGTGGTCTTCAGTTGAAGTCTATTCCTGAGAAATAATTTTTTTCTAGCCAATAAGATAATGACTATGAGTTCTAACAACCAACTCTCTTAGCAAGTCATACCTCGCCTGAGCTCTCCCCTCTCTCTCCTTTCAGGATGTCCCCTCCAATTTTGGGAGAGCTAGCTTCACAAAGGTCCCGAAGCCATGCCTCCTGCTGACTACTACATACCTGTTTTTAAGATTGGTACCTCTGAGTCATCCGTATCCAGCTTAGGGAGATAGAATTCCTCTCCTCTTGTGTCCTGATAGAATTTATTTCAAAAGGCATTAATATTAGCATAGTGCCAATAACAATAATAAATGATTACAGTACTTAAATTTGTTACATTTGTGATGGATAACTTTGTTTGCACAAACCTTCTTTTCATGCTAGTACTACTCCTGCTGTTTGCTGTGTTTTAAATTGCTGGGTCTCCGTGGTTAGTCACGCAGACCTCATCTAGACCTTCTTCCACAGGGTAACAGTTAGGAGCTTGCTTTGTGCTAAGTACTGTTTAGGGACATTCCTTCTTATACCCAGACTATGAGATAGAGTACCTGGGAGACCATTTGTAGGAGGTGAGAGGAGACATTCACATTTCTCCATTAATAAGTGTAACATCTCTCAAGAGGCATTCACACCATATACCGTGTCTTCTACACATTTAAAAATAACTTCCCCAAAGTGTAACTGGGTAGGTCAGAACACGGGGCCCTGGAAAGCAGGGGCACCCTATTACTCCCCTAATCCTGCAAAAAAGACGGGGGAGTGGGAAGGAGAATCCATGGGAGAGCAGAAAGCACAGCCTTTGAGGCACATTGCATAACAAAGGCAGATTAACAGTCTGTGCCTTCCTGAAGGGAGGAGTTGCAGGGGAGGGCTGTTGCCCAGGGCAAATTGTGTAGGTGACTGTCAGACCGAGTGGCCTGGCAGGGTGACTCGTGTCATAGCCTGGGGGAAGCTCATACAGTACCCGCAGGAGCTGCAGGGGTCGGATGCCCCACCCAGGATGGACAGATGCAGGTACACCTGTGTGTGGCTGGGAAACTCTTGTCCTGACTAAAGATGGCAGCCAGAAGACGGTCAAAGACCGGGCAGCTGACAAAAATCGTGGACACTAACACACCACAGAAGAGCCAGATGTTCAGCGGCGCCAGAAGTTCTGAGCTGAGCATTTAAATTTCAGTGCACTGAGAAACATGAGGTCTGGAGGTCTGCCTGTAGGTCAGGCTGTGGATCTGTTGGAAACATCCTCAGTGCCCCTCCCACACAGAAGATGACAGAGGTGGCGACGCTGTGGGAGACCTGCCTGGTCAGCGCACAGCCACACGGGTGAGCTGATGGCTGGATAAAGGCAGCTCGGAAGAGAGAAATGGACACTTTGAGAAGGAATCAGGCTGGTGCACACCAACTCGTGAGAGATGCTTGGAGTTGAACTGGGACTGGGAATGCTGGGCTGCAGATTTCTGCATTTCTGAAGGACAGTACTTTTGAGTGACGTGTTCTGAAACTGGTCTTGCTTGGCAGAGGGAGGCAGGGCTATTGGTTTTTGGGGTTTGTTTTAGAGGGAGGGGGGCTTAATGGCAGAAAGGATCTCTCTCTCTCTCTCACACACACACACACACACACACACACACACACACACACCCCTACCTGGTATGGAGAAGTCACTCTTTTGGTACAGGGGCTCTTGGTATGGGACTTAGGAGCTTGGTGCAGGCTCTCTCACTCTCTGAGCTTTTGGCATTTGGACAATCTGGGCCTCTGGCCCTGCTCCCCATGTGGAGGGGAGTGCTCGTCAGACCAGGAGATGTGGGGCCCACCGGAGGCTTAGGCCTCCCATCCTGGGACACGCGCCTCACTAGGCTCCAGCATGAGATACCCTGATCCAGCATAGCATGGCACCTGGCTTCCTGGACTGCTCCATGGAGACTGAGAGTGGCGAACCCCAGAACCTGATGGAGAGGGCTGCTGCGAGAAGAGGGGCACCCTGAAACCCATAAGTGCACATCCAGAGAGGAAGATCAGTTTGCATGACTGATATACAGATGGATAAAAAATGGATACCTGGAACTTCCAGGTATGGTTTGGGCTTATAGCCTTTTGTGGAGCAAGGGAAGTTCTGGGTCCCATGAGAGAGAAGAGCGCTGAGCAGGAGTCCTCTCAGCCCCGCAAAAGTTGGAACCATGTTAGTAAAAACCTGCTTCCTTCAACACAAATCCTTGAGTCATATAAAAAGGCACCAAGGGGCCAAAACCCAGTTTGCACTGTTACAAAAGCACAGCAAACAAAATGGGCATCATTTAATTCATTCCTTCATAAACCAGGTAGACCATGGTTTTCTGATTGTTACTTGCATTTGCTGAGTACAAAGCTATCTTTTAAAGTTATTAAAATACAACCAAGTCTTTTATATTTATCTTCATATGAGGGGTAAAACCCCCAAAACTGGAATTTATTTATAAAAAAACTGTGTATTTATTCCTACATGTTTAAACATCACCTTCAAAGCGCTCTCCATTTGATTCAATCCACCTATCGAGACTTTTTCCACTGCTCAAAACAGTTTTTGAACTTGTCAATTTTGATGTCTTTTAGTGCTCCTGCCATTTTTTGTTTCACCTCTTCCACTTCGGCAAAATGTTTTCCTTTGAGGACTTTTTTTAACCTGGGGAGACAAAAAGAAGTTGCTCAGGGCAAGAGCAGGTGAGCAGGGAAGGTGGGGCATGGGGGTCATGCCATGTTTGGTCAAAAACTGCTAAACACTCAGCATAGCACAGGCAGATGCACTCATAAATCACCCATCGTGAAATGGGCAAACACATTGAAAGAGTCTTCAAAAAAAGTTCACTGAAGCTGAATGGAGCTTCTCACAACGCCAGCTGGGACACTGATACAGATGGGTTCCTAGAACCCTCATCTAGCAGGGGAAGCCTGTGCTACAAGGGACCCGCCCTACAGAAGACAATTCCATTTTTTGCGCCTCCCCTTATAGTCTGACTAGACATGTACTATCATTTTTATTTTTATTCCTCTCGTGCCTTTTTTTATTCTGTAGTAGTTAGTGAGGTTTTTTTTCTTTAACACTACTTTTCAACAAATGATGTGGCTTGATGTGGTTTTCTTTGACATATTTTGTTTGGGTGTCCTTGAGGCTTTTGTACCTGCAGGCTTCTAACTTTCATCAACTTTGGAAATATCCCAGCATTCTTCATCAAATATTTGTCTGTTTCTCCACTCTTCCTGGGACTTCAATTACATTTATATTTCACCACTGATATTGTCTGATAGTTCATTGAGCCTCCTTTTTTCCTCCAGTCTTTTTCTCTCTGTGCTTTACTTTGGACACTTACTACTGATATGACTTCAAGTTCACTAATATCTTCCCTTGCACTGCCTAATATGGTGTTCATCCCTTCCAGAGTATTTTTCATTTCAGACATGTTCCCAATATCTAGAAATGAGCTTTGGGTGTATTTTATGGCTTTCATTTCTTTTCTTATTATACTTATGTTTTCCTTTACCTTTTTGAAAACATAGATCATATTCATAATAGTTCTTTTAATGTCCTCTAATAATTTCATAATTACTATGATTTGGGGTCTATTTCTATTAATTGATTCCCCCATTTATGGGCCATATTTTCCTATCTGTAATCATTTTAAATCATATTTGAATGTGCTGAGTTTCAAAGTATCGACTGCTGTATTTTGTAGTGTTTTGCTAGATATAGCATTGGATTGTTTTTCTGTCACCGGTTTAAGTTAATTAGAATCAGATTCTTTTAAGCTTTGTTAGGGTAAATCCAGGGAAGTCTTTGGTCTAGGTGCAATTTAGTCCCATTACTAAAGCTATGTTATTTTTAGGATTATGCCCAGTATCTGATCCTGTGTGGGCTCCAAGAAAAGTTCTGCTACTCCTTTTCAGTGATTCTTTTTCTGGCTCCAGGTAGGTTCTTCTCCTGCATACACAGGTCAGACAAAGACATGGGGGCATCTTCTGCAGGTCTCCGGGGCTCTTTCTCTGCAGTTCCCGCCTCTCTGTCTCATTGGCCACAGATCCTAGATGTCCTGAGCTCCCTGGTCTCTGTCTCTTCAGCTCAACAAGATTACTGGGCCCTGTTTGAGTTCCTTCTTTTCGTTCTGTGGCATGTAAACTGACTCTAGGCCATGAATTGACACAATTGTAGGGCTTACCCTGTTCGTGTCCCTTTTGTCCAGGGATCACTGTTCCTTGCTGCCTGTTTCACATGCTGAAACTCTTTCTCATACACTCTGTTCATTTCCTGCTAGTTCTAGGTGGGAGCATGTATTTGATCCCTGTTCTTTCTCAGTGCCCAGAGTAGGCCTTTATTCACTCCTCTTAGAATTACTATGGACAACAGAGGTTCTGATATGTTTACTTTACTGACTCAGTTTTCGTCCCAACTTTGATTTCAAGCCATACCTATCCACTACCCAGTCAGAAATTGCTGCTGTTCTCTATCTAAATTTCCAGAAATTCCTTGATGCTTTGATACAACTAATGGATATAGCAGTTGTCTCCAAGTGAACTAAGAGTTACCCTAAACCAGAAACACCGAAAGCTGCCTATGACTCGTGTGTGACAATCACAGCTTTTCATTATTTTCTTTTCTGTTTATCTATGGAAGGGGCTGTGGATACCAATAGATTTCCCTTCCAGAAACATAGTGATGAGCACCCTCATCCCGGAGCCTCTCAGGAGACACGCCCAGGCCCAGGCAGGGCAGTGCGGTGCTGCCCACCGGGTCTCAGGGTTTCTTCCCCACTGAGGCCAAAGTGACGCCCTGGGAGGGGCGCCCACGGGTGCCGGAGGAGAAAAATGAACTGGCTTTAGAATTTTATAAACAGTATTTTTCTTGTAACATTTTTGGCTCAGCCTTGGTGTTCTTTTCATGTTATTCTGTTTTAATTTCTGTATCTTATTTCTGCAGCACTTTGCACTGTGGTGGTGACTCAAAGCTGAAAGCACTCTTTCATTTTTGTATCTTAATCACTTAAAACTCACCAGCTGAAGAGGAAGTTACAACTTATTTTATGTTTTATCAGTTGTAAGGTCCCCTGACTGACATCCAGACGTGCTTTTTGTTTTTTACATTGAGGTGTTTCATTGCAAATTAGAAATACATATAAATCCTATTAAAATAAATATTTTCACAATTACTATTACAATTCAACTGGTTCAAGGAAATTTTTTGATTTTTCTACAATAGTACAATTCTATTAAAAAATAATACTTGCCATGTATTATACCCTTTTGCAATAATAATGTCATGATTTTATTAACAACATAATTTATTTTATATAATTATTTGTTATAGTTTTATTTACATATAAAATATTTTGGGGGAATATTACAAAAAATTAAAAACTGTGAGTGTATCTGTTTTCTCAGTGCTAAACAAGAAAAAACCTTTGAAATGAGTAAGTGGTTTTAATTATTAAGTAACAAAGATGTATTAAATATCAGTAGTCTATCCATTACATAGGAAAATATTTATTCTTCCATAAGTTTTCTCAAATAATACTAGTTATAAATCAGATATCACATATTGTTTGTATTAATTTTATATCTACCTATTTTCGGAGGCTATATATTTTTCATGTTTTTATTAAGGGGTAATTTATATACAATGATACTCAAGCCTGTTAGCGTACTGTTCTGTGAGTTTTGACAAATGCATACAATTGTGTACCTGCAACAGCTATCAAGATATAGAATAGCTTCCCCAAATTCCTCCACGCATCTTCATAATCAGTTCCTTCCACCCCTTCCAGCTCATGGCAACCACCAGGCTGTTTTTGTCCCTACAGAGTTATGTTTCTAGAATGTCATGTAAATGGAAGTATGTGGTCTTTTGAGTCTTTTTCCTTTCATTCAGCATAATGCATCTGAAATTCATCCATGCTGTTACATATTGTTCTTTCCTTATCAATGCTGAGTAATACTCCACTGATAGAGGTACTATTGTTTATATATTCCCAAATTTGTGTTATATTAATATTGGCAGTCTAGGTATATTTTTTAATTTATTTTTATTAAAAATGTTTATTTTTTTAGAGAGCGGGAGGGAGGGAGAGTGGGGAGAGAGAAACATCAGTTTGTTGTTCCATTCACTTATGCACTCATTGGTTGTCTCTTGTATGTGCCCTGACTGGGGATCAAACCAGTAACCTTGGTGTGTTGGGATGACACTTTAACCAACTGAGCTACTCAGCTGAGGTTATTTTAAAAATTTTTCTTTATTTAAAAAATTTAATTACAGTTAACATTCAATATTAAATTAGTTTAGGATGTACAGCATACTGATTACACATTTATATAATTTATGAAGTGATCTCCCTGGTGAGTCTAGTACGCACCTGGCACCGTATATGGTTATTACATTATTATTGACTATATTCCCTGTACTATACTTTATATCTCTGTGACTGTTTTGTAACTGCCAATTTGTACTTCTTAATCCCTTCATCATTTCACCCAGCTTCCCAACCCCTCACCCATTTGAAAACCATTAGTTTGTTTTCTGTATCTATAAATTTATTTTGTTTGTTCATTTATGTGTTTTTTAAGACTCTACATACAAGTGAAATTGCATGGTATTTGTCTTTCCTGCCTGACTTACTTTACTGCAGTCTAGCTTCCTTTTGATTAGTGCTTTTGTAAGTATGTCTTTTTCCATCCATCTACTTTTCTACTGTCTAGGTGGTTTATCCAAAACAGGTTTCTTGTAGATAGCATATCATTGGGTTTTGCTTTATTTTGTCTGACAATCTGTGATTTAATTAGCATGTTTAGATTTTTTTTGCATTTCATGTAGCTACTGATAGGACTGGATTGAAATTTACCATCATTCCAATAGCTATTTCTCAAAAGAGGAGTAGTTATCTGCAAAGGATGGCAAAACACTGCTTCAACATTGTAAGGGCCAGGACTATGTGTGATTCACCTATAGAGGCCTCCCAAATGCTCCAAATAGCATCCCTGTTTGCCACTGCCACTTCAGCGCCATTGGATCTGCTGGATCATGTGGCCCGAGTAAAGCATCTTGCATGATAGCTTGGACCTGTTGCAGAGCCTTCTCTTGTTCTGCACTGTAGTCAAAACTCACGGCTTTTCAGGTCACTTGGTAAATGGGCTGGGGTAGCAGCCAACTGAGGAATATGCTGTCTCAAAAATCCAAAGAAGCCCACCTAAGTAGGGATTCTGTTTAACGCAAAAATCCACTGATTTAAATATTAATCTCATACAAAAAGAAAACACCTCAAAACACCCATACAGAAACATTCAGAGTAATAGTAGGCTAAATATCTGGGTATAATGGCCCAGCCAAGTGGGCACATAAAATGAACCATAGTCTGAGAAAATCTGATTGAGAAATAGTAGCTTTAGGGAGTTCCTGAAGAGCAGGCAGAAGCTGTATTAGACCTAGAAACGTTAAGTGTCATCACAGATTGGGATGCAACTAGCAAACTGATATTGGGTGTAAAGCTATGTGCTATTTATGTACCTGAGAGATTTAAGTTTAGCTCTTTCATTTATGTTCTCTCTACTTGATTTGCAAACAGTACAAAATGGTGCAGTACAGCTTGGGTTTGCTTCAAAGATTGATAGTGTCTGTGTTATAACCATCACTTACTACCATGATCAGATTTCAGTGGTGACCTGTACCAAATCTGGATGTGGAAGTAACCTGTAGCATGGAAGCTTGTACCATTATCAACCAGGGCAAATGACTGAATGGTTTTCCCATAGAGACTTCTTGAAATGGAGATTACACGAGCTCCTCCTACATCAGCATGAACCTCTACATGACATTGCATAACTATTGTATGGCTAGCAATATATTTTTAACTGTATTTTCATTCTCTTTTATTGGTCTTATCTCAATGAAATGACAACTTCCCTTAATATACAATCCTCTCTATATCAATACCTTATCAAAAGAATATATAAATTAAATAAATATTTCATAGCTAATAAAATACACGACTGCTTATATCCTACATTATTAAAAATATGGTAGCTAGTATATGGTCTTTACTTAAAATGGGTATGTTAATATTTTGGCGTATATATGAGGCATTTATGTGGATATTTTATCCCATATAACTAAATATGACATCCAAAAGTTACCATGATAATGACATCACTAAAATTAACAGAAAGGGTAGTATTTTAAAATGGGACACCATATCTTTGTTTGGACACAACAAATCTCTGATTGGAGTACACTCTATGGGGAAGAATATATGTTTATTTAATCTTTTTATCTGCAAAGAAGTGGTCAGAGTGCCTCATATATTGTAGATATTCAATAGATGCTTATTGATAAGCATCTGTCTATTGTCAGATACTCATTTAAGGAGTGCTAAGTAATAACATACAAGTAATTGAGATACATTTTGAGGTTGAAAGCCAATGATTAGAGGAAAATGTGATCATGGACAGTATCCCTTGTGAGGAGACACATGAGTTTACACCTCCTCTTTCCTCTCTCTCTCTCTCTCTCTCCCTTCGGCTGAGATAGGAAAGCTGGTGACACCTTCAACTGAGACCATTTGTTCTACTGAGATATTTGGAGGGGAGAGAAAACGCAGAACTTCTTTCCCCTCTGGGCTGAAGAGAGGCTAAGAAATTAATGCCGTTGTGGGGGGAGGGTGCTGGAGAAGACCTGGACTGCATGGCGCCTAGAACACAGTGTGCATTGTACATTGTTTTTAGAATTGAATTTCCACCTCTTTCATTCTTTTAAATTCCGCAGGACCAATTATTTCTGCAGCGAGGTCAGGGTGGTATCAGAGGACGCCCACCGCTTTCCTCAGCGACGCGGCTTCCTTCGCCACCTTCCGTGTTGCTTGGCTCTTGCAGGTAACTGGAAAGACAGCCTTAACCCTCCGCTCTCACACTCCGTGACTCCCAGGGGGCCCCATTGGCATCACTTTTATGAACCTTGCCTTCCTCTTCCCACTGCTGAACCTATAAGATCATTTTTTATAGAGAAAAGAAAAATATTCTTCCCAACAGGGATTACCAGTTGTTGATTTAGAGTTTATGTGATATTTTTGTCCTTTGGTCTCCATGGCAGCCAGCACTGACGCAGAGCCTATAGTTACAAAAAAAAAAAAAAAAAAAAAATCCTTTGTGTATAGCAGAAACTTTTTTATTGAAAAACTAAAATCTTTTTTAGAACAATTTAATATTTCAATAGAAGTATGAGTTTAAAATAATGATATAAAACATGTCTACCACAATGTAGCTATAAATTATAAGTAATATATTATTTTTGATTAATTTTTTCTACCTAGTTTTAAAGTTCAAGATGATTCCTTTTATAGAACAATAAAAAGAATGAGAAAAGCACTCTCGCCTACCATTTGAAAACGTAACGTCTGAATTGAGTACCTAGTACATACTGGAGACAGGGCCTCTGCACTGCTCGGTTGCAGGTGCTAGAGGCTGAGAGTCAGAGAGGCGGGATTAGAGAGTTCCCTTTAGAGACCTTCTCCTCCAACCATCTAGGTTTACAGATACCAAAATCAAGCCCCGGAAACAGTAAGAGACCTTGTCCAGTGAACTGTTGAAGCAAGTCTAGGATTCAAGCCTCCTGACTTTCAGCATTAAAACAATTGCCACCACGGCCTCAGTGGATGCCTGACCTTGTGGAGAATGTCCTAGATGAGGATGTGTGTTATTTTAGCCACCAGGTGCTGCCCAACTCCTTTTAGTTAAATGGAGCTTGAGACAAGTTTGCATTGGCGTTCAGCGTTCATGTGCTGTTATGTTGTTCAGGAGCAAATGACAGTGACATTTTATTTGATACAATTCCCTTCTAAATTATAAACATTTGGTGGCTTTTCTCCATGTGTTTGTGATTACCCACTCACCAAAATGATCCAGGGAGGAACTGGGCTTCAAATGCATTGCCAATAGCTTTGTCTTCGCAGAAGTTACCCCATTAATATTAGTTGCATCTTGTGTTTTCATCAAATGTGTAGAGAAAGGTTGTATTCAATAATGTGTTGAGGGCTTACTGTGAAGAGTAAGGTTTAATGGCTACAAAAGGCCTAATTGTTTCCATACAAATTTTAGGGTTTGTTTTCTATTTCTATGAAAAATGCCATTGGGCGTAATAGGGATTGCATTGAACCTATACATGGCTTTGGGTAATACGGACATTTTAACAATGTTAATTCTTCTGATCCATGACTACAGGATACATTTTGATGTATCTGTGACTTTTTCAATTTCTTTCATCAATGTTTTATAGTTTTTAGCATACAGATCTTTCACCTCCTTGGCGAAGTTTTTGGTATAGTAAGTCCTGTATGTCTGTGTGTGTTGTAGTAAGTCATTTACCCCTTTTAACCACAGAAGTTGTGTCTACGTTAATGTGAGGTAGGGAGGAGAAGGAAGGGGATAGGATGATTTTCAGGAGTTTGGAATGACTAAGTTAATAGCACCATTAGGACCTTGGATGAACAATAGAACAGGAATGATGGTTGGTTAAGAAGAACTTGGGAAAAGAAAATGAGTTTAATTTTGAGTATGTTTTGTTAGGAGAGTGATCCTTAAAGTATGGACCCTGGACCAGCAGTATCAGCGTCCCCTAGGATTTTTTTAGAAACAGATTCTCAGGTCCTATGGTAGACCCAAGCGCATCCCGAGCTTATTTTAATAAATAAGTTTTTGATAAATATGTGCCCAGAAATGGGAGTTTTAACAAGCTCTCCAGATGGTCCTGAGGCACCCTAAAGCTGAGAACCACTGTGTTTGCCTCATCCACATACAGATTTTTGGTAGTTCATTGGGAATAAAGGTTTAAAGCTCTAGAGAGCTTAGGTGGGAGATTTTGGGGTGACCAGCCTGAAAACACACACGTAGGTGAGATTGTCTAGAGAGTATCTAGGATGAAAAGAGCAGAGTACCAACAGCAGGTACCCAGTGCCAACCTAGGACAATGACAGTTAAGGGAAGATGACAGTGAGGGTATTTCTGCACCAGGGCTGGACAGCAATGCCTGTGATTCCTATTTAGTTTCCTTTGGCTTCCAGCCTCTTTAGTCTAATGGCAGCCTCACCCCTAGACCCTAGAATTGCGAAAGCTGCAAATAAAGCAATTGCCAAGTGAACATATTTGTATGAAAATGTTTTTTCCCATCCTGAAAAATTAGTTATGAGAAGTACACTATGATTGGGATGGGGAGAAGGAAAACTGCTCTAGGTTTTCATGTCTTTGGTTTTACCCACAGGATGAACTGTTTTGTTTTCTTATTTTTGAGATGCTCTTCAAGTCTAGTTTTGTTGGTTAGTTTTGTTTCTATGGTAATATTTCAAAGCTTCATGCAGCTGAACTATTCTTCATTACTTTTCTAAAGTTGTCAAGACAACAAAGAGACTCAGTAGAAGACAACTGTGGAGACACTTTAGTAATTATCTCTTAAACATTCTCTACTCACTTTTATTGTGTTCAATCTGTAGCCATGCAAGAAGCTTATTACACTTGAGTTTCTTATATAGCAAGACTGTATTTAGTCATATTACATAGAAGAACATTTACTTTAACAGTAAATTTATAAGTTTTTAATAAGTATGCATATTGGATAAATATTCTGAATTACTTCAGGAGAGGTCACTGGGCAGGTCCCACTTTTATTTACATCAGTCTTCAAACTTCACTTTGCATGGGAATCACCTGGAGATCTAATAAAATGCAGATTCTGCATTTCTAACCAGCTCCCTGGTGATCCTAATGTTGCTTGTCATGGACCATACTTTGAGTAGCAAGACTTCAGATAAAATAGATTCAATTGAGATATATCAATTCAGTTGCATATTTGGAAATCATTATAAAGATGAGGTCACAGATGGAGAAATCTGCAAGATGTGCTAATTAAATTAAAAAAGCAAAATGAAGAACTGTATATCTTATGATTCCATTTGCATGCTTTCATGGGAATATATATATTATATATATAAATTTCTGAAAGAATATATAGGAAACTTAATTAGAGATTACATTTGAGGAGGGACAGCAAGGTCTGGGTGGGAGGGACACCTTCTTTCATGGTTTATAACTTAACTTGTTTTTTTTAGATCAAGAACTATTTAAAATATACAAAGGTGTATTGAGCATGTGATAAAGAAAATGAACTCTCCAAATATAAAAAGAGTTTTGGGGCCATGTTTGCTTCCATTCTTCTTTTTTCCCTTAACATATATCATATTGATGAAGCAACTGAAGATCCCCTTTTGATTCCAGTTTCCAAAGCTACCAGCATCCTGAGGTTGATGAATTTTCTGCATCCATATGTGTATGTGGATGTGCATGCACAGATGCACACATGCATATGACACATATGTGCATGCACATGTATATACATGTGTGTACACATATACATATGTTTTTATTTTTAAATTTTATATCAATGGAGTCATTATTTATTTTTGAATTATTTTCCATGTGATGCTACTGTTCTTTTAATAAAAGAAGCAACCCAAAATCAATAAAGTAGGTCTGTAGAAACTGTGACATAGCTATGATGTAGGAAGTGCACTGGATCAGGGATCAGAGAGTTATGCCCTTAAGGTAGATCCTCACTAAGCAGCTTGTGACACTGGGTGAGTCATTAGGCCTCTCTGTGTCACAGTTTTCTAATATGTAATCTAGATGCCCCTAGGATGCTGTATCATCTAACAGCCCAGTTATGAAATACATTAATACATATTTTTCCTGTTCTCAATTTACAATTGACTAAGGCCTCGAACTCTCATTCAGATTCCAGAAAGCTACCACTGTGCATTGCAGTTTTTGCCACTTGAGTGCTGATTTGATTTCAAGATTTTGACTGAAGATCTAACCATTCAGTTGATCCCAGTCAGGGGAGAGTCAGGCAACGAGGAGGAGAACCGACAAACGTGAGTGACAAATGCACCTGACATCCTGCCTCACACCCTCTTTGTTCAACAGTCATGGATGCATTGTTTTTACAGATTGAACTGCAACAGATTCCTGAAGTAGTGGCAGTGAGCGCTCTGGTTACCACCCGTTTCATTGTTATCACTGTCACCATTGTGTTTTCCTGGCTTAAATACACCTAGGGTGTGAGTCACACGGGTGCAGTCACTGACGTAGGGGGCCCAATGCGGGCCATGCTGGGGAGGGGAGAAGAGGGAGCAGAGGGTCAGCAGTGGCTTTCTGCATCACCTTGTGTTTGTTGGAAAGGTGGCAAACAGAGAGATGTTCCAAACTAAGATTTTGAAATTAATAAAGGAGCTAAGTGAATGTCCCAAAGGACATTTTGAAATTTTGAAAAGGATTGATGGCATTTATTACTTTATGAAAAGCAGATCTTATAGTAAATGTTGTCTGAAATATCAGCTATGCAAGAGAGATTATTTTATAATGTCTTTGCCAAAAAGAACCAGGAAGATTGAGGCTTCCATTCAAAATGGAACAGTAAGGTTCACAAGATGTATAGTATATTTTCTTGAGTAAAAGTCTTAGTGGTAACACTTATTTTCATGGATATATCTATAAAATGCAGTCGACCTGTCTGAACATAAATGCCAATTTAATGATGCCAGATACTTTTCTTTCTCCTGTTATGCTATAAAGGGGGAATAAAAACAACAATTGTATTAGTTATTTA
The DNA here is from genome assembly GCF_021234165.1 of Pteronotus mesoamericanus. Lineage (NCBI taxonomy): Eukaryota > Metazoa > Chordata > Mammalia > Chiroptera > Mormoopidae > Pteronotus > Pteronotus mesoamericanus. The sequence goes on from NW_026555310.1 coordinate 12,968,377, forward strand.
TTGCGGCAAAAGACATTATCCCCAAACCTAGCTGCTTACAAATACCAAACATTTATTACATCATGCGGTTTCTGAGATCTGGAAATCTGGAAGAAGCTTCTCTGGGTGTCTGACTCAGCGTCTCTCAGGAGGTGACAGTCAAGACATGGCCAGGACCGCAGACATCGGAACTTGACTGGGATTGGTGGATTTATTTCCAGAGTGGCTCACTCACATGACTATTGGCCGAAAGCATCAGTTTCTTGATGGCTGTTGGCAGGAAGCCCTGGTTCCTCACCACATGGGCTTATCTATAAGGCTGCTGGCATGTTCCCATGACACGGTAGCAGGCTTCCAAGAGCAAGTGATCCAAAAGAGAGGGAGAGCAAGACATACCACAAGGCCTTTGCAATTCAGCTTGCAAGTCACAAACTTTCTCTTCTGCCATATTCCATTCATAAAAGCCAATCCCTACATAAGCCAACGTTTGAAGGGAAAAGTATCAAAGAATTTATGGACAGATTTTTCAAAGAACCACAACAGTGAAATTAATTAAAGAGGTCTCAGTAATATAAAATCAATGACAAGATTGCAAGGGAGCATAACATTGTTAAGCAGTCCTTCAATTCATATAATTTCCACAGAAAAATCACTAATAATAACTAATATTTGTTTAACACTCAATGTATCAGGTACTGCACTTGGCCATTCACATCACCCATCTTAGTTGGCCTTAGCACCATCCTGGGAGACAGATGCCCCTTTTACCACGTGTCATCAGAATTAAAATGCCATGAATGGAAACATGCATCCTCATGTACCATAAAGAAAGAAACAAAAATGCCAATTAAACTGTATCACAATACCTTGTTTATTAAATTGTGTACTTTGTATTTATTGAAAGTAAATGTTCAGGGCTTATTTAGACCTTTGTTGGGGGAGTCATGTATCACTCTGTGTACACATAAAAAACATAGTGAAATAAACTGTTGTTCCTAAAAATTTTTTTACTTTGAGAATCCAGTTCTTCGCAATCATTGACATTGTTGCTTCCTACCAGAGAACCCAGCCTTGCATTCCAGGGCCCATGCACGCAGGGGATGGGTATAACTTAGGAGAAGTGGCTCTATCTCCAGCCTTGAAGTTATAGCCATTATCTGGTAGTGAGATTTTGGGGATCATACCAGAAATGAAAATATAATCTAAATATCACTGTATTTCTAAGTGTAGGACCTTAAATTTTATTTCCCATGTCTGATTCAGATACATACACTTGTATTCAGTTTTCTCAGGCCCTCAACCACAACTTCTTAGATTTCAGTCTTCGATCTTATGTAATTAGCCCATATCTTGTTCCATATTGGGGGAAAAAATAAATTTTCACTTAATCTATTCTGATTTATTCAGTGAGTTATCATCAAATGGTTCCCTAAAATTGCACAAACAATTGAATAGGAAAATTTCATCTTCACAGTATATGCTTCCTTTTCAAATCAATGACTTTTTCCTCCTAATCAACTACATTTTCTTTGCTCCAAATACCCATATAAGATAGCTTTATTTTCACTTTTGCTTAAGTGTGCTTTAAGAAAGAAAAGTTCCTCATTTGTATTCAGTTTGGTTTCTTCACGGTAGGCATGCACACTTTAATACATCCCTCTTGGATAAGGAATTATTCTGTTTTTAGTGAAGAGGCTACAGGAGGGAATTAACACTCCTCAATAATCTATTACAGATATAATACTGCAGTACAGCTCTCAGATGCTAAAGTTTGTGTGATCAACCATTAGGCCTGTCAAGCTTCTTATGCCTCCAAATTTTGCTCTTTTCACAACTAATCAAATTCAATGATAGTTACTACAAGATTTAAAAAGTTATGGAGAAATGAGTATTTTTACGCAAATAAATGGCTCCTCCTTGTGAAACTGTTTTTAACCATTTAGTCTGAGTGTTTACAGCTCTTTATTTACATTTTCTAGGCCATCACAGCCAGTTGCATGTGCAGTGATTCAGTTCCCACTGTACCGTGATGACAAGGAAAGCAAAACTGAAAAGAACAAAACCAAAAATCTCAAAATGGTGAGCCACCATGTTTCTCTCAGGCTTTTGGAGGAGCTATCAGGATGCTCACTGGTCGTCAGCAGATGATCCTGGGCAACAGGAAATGGGATATGAAAGCTACCCTGTGCTTTCCCAAGGGAAATCATGGCGGAGAGTCTGAGCACAGGAAGCGAGGGCGAGCAGAGATGGAAATTCCACTGAACTGTCTAAGGAATGTGCTGAAGGCTCCTGGGAGCTGAGGGGAACTTACCAGGTCCTTTTTTTTTCTCTTCCAAGAAGCAGCTTCTAGTAGGAGGCTGGAGAACAAGAATGGTGGCGCCATTGAGAAGGTATTTAGAGGGGGTGGTGTGGCATAAGGGGAAAAGCACAGGCTTTGGAGACACACACACCTGGATTAGGCTTTTGGCTCAGTCACTTCCAAGGTGTCAGAAGCAAAGAGGCTTCTTGAAATTTAAGCTGTACATGGATCACCTGGGAACCTTGTTAAAATGCAGATTCTGACTCAGGAGGTCTGTGGTGGGGCTGCAAATCTCACATTTCTAACAAACTCCTAAAAATGCCAATGCTGCTGATCTGGGAACCACTCCTTGAGAAACGAGAGACTTGAGGAATCTGCATTAATTCCAAGTTTTGGTCACCTCCTCTGAAATTTTGAAAAATAGTATCCAATTCCACGATTATGGCTTTGATAATAAAAAAAATATGTAAAAGTTATTGGACAGTGCTCAGGACATCATAGATATTCAATAAATGGCACGGATGTTGAACAAAATTTTCTTCATTTAATCAGCTTCAAATGTTTTGCCAGCCTAAGCCGAGGAGCAGTTACTCCAGGGACATCTCTATTAGTTGTGACAAGATTTGGCTAAGGAAGCTTGAATTTTCATATACATTGTTGGGTTCATTTTTAAGTGGATGATTGTTTTAGCTCCCTAAAGATTTCTGGTTTTCTTTTTTCTCTTTTTTTCCTTGACTAATGGAGCGTAATATATAGTCAGAGAAAAAAAAATGAAACAAACAAAAAGATAGAATTTCAACAATTAATATCACCTTGGTCACATTTTAAAAGAAAGAAATAAGCCAGCTAGGATTTTAGATGTGTCCTTCAACAACATGATGTAAATGCATGAAAGAAGCGTGCTTGCGGGCGTGCAGGGTCTGACACACTAAGAGCACTCAGTGAAACAACAGAAGCGTTCCAGAGTCTCAATGCTATTTTTCCGTTACAAAAATTCTTTGTAGCTCTTTTACATTTCTACAGTCTAAGGTTTTACCACTTGGTGTAATTTCTTTGGTAACTGCTTCTGATTTTATAAGGTTAGGCTTTTGAGAAAATTAGTGGTTCTATTCTGGTCAAAGTACAGGAGTCCTGTAATTACCGAGTGCACTCCACAGTAATTATTGACGCTGTGCCTTTTCTCCCTGTGGCCAAGGAGGCCTGCCTTATTATGATATGGTAAGTGCTTAAAATGTTTTCTCAGGAGGAAATGGCTAAGAAGGGGCTAGCTCCCTTTCTCTGCAGGAGATAGAAGATTAATACATAATGGCCAGATCCCTCTGCCATTGTTTCCCCCTTCTGTGCTCATCCTGCAAGTGGCTTTAACTTGAGGTGAAGATTTTGTGAGCAGGTGAAAATTATAGTCAAAAAAGATGCACGTAGTAAAGTGATAAGGAGATGTTTTACACATAAAACAATTTAGGGGTTATATTTGTTTCCTTGACTGGGTAGTTTTAAAAACCAGTGAAAATGGGTTACACTTTAACTTTTGAGAAATAACTCTTCTTAAAAATCTAACTTGTTAGAGTAACTCACTTTCTTTACAGATAATGTTAAAGAAGAATCAAAGTTTTTAATCAATATGACACAGCATTCCTTTTCTAAATAGTTCAAAGCGATTTTGTATAAATGGGATGATTTGCCTTCAAAACATATTTGGAATACAACTAGAGCAATGCCATTATGATCTCAGTTTTGAATATGTAGAAGAGAGAGAAGATTTATCCTGGCAGCAAGTTCCAGATTAGATGTAGATACCTTTGCGCCATAGGTCCTTCAGGTTGTCTCACCCTCTTGTCATGAAAGGATGTTATAGCTAAAAGTGGGCTCCCACCCCCTCCTGCCCCCAGAAGACATTAACTCCCTTGATCCTACAAGATGGTCAAACTGTTAAATTAATTAACTAGAAAATATTAAATAAGCATTTTCTATGTGCCAGGCATTGTGATTGGTGTTGGGATAAAGCAGGCAAGCAGGAAAGCTACACAGTTCTCATCCTCGTGGACCTGTGGTCTAGCAGGGCCAGAGATGCCAAATGTAGATTTGGAGCTTAGAGGCAAGGTTGGCCTGAAGACCTTAGTTTTGGAGTTAATACAAATAGTTATTGAAGCTGTGGGGGTTGATGAGATTGGCTGGAGCTATAGTCCTTAATTCTTAGTTGCATATTAGAATAATTTAGGAGGCTTTTTAAAAGACTTTTTTATTGATTGATTTTTTAGAGAGAGAGAAAGGAAAGTGGGGTGGGGGGGAGAGAGAGAGAGAGAAGCATTGCTTTGTTGTTCCATTTATTTACACATTCATTGGTTGATTCTTTTATTTGCTCTGACTGGGGATTGAGTCTGCAGCCTTGGGATATGGGAATACTGCTCTAAGCAGTTGGGCTACGCAACCAGAGCCAGGAAGCTTTTAAAAAATCTGAAGCTTAGGCCGTATCATAGACCAATTAATTAACTCAGACCATCTCCTGGGGGTGGGGCCTGATGTTGTTTTTTAATAGCCCCCAGGTGGTGTTAATATGCAGCCAGAACTGAGAACCGCTTGTCTAGAAAGAGGGAAAGCAGGCAGATACAAAGAAGTTATGGGAAGGCATAAATCCCAGTTATTAATGGGATTTTCAAAAAGCTATTTTAAAGAGGAGTCGATATATCATGTTCTTATGAATTGAGGAAAATGATCTGACCTGTAGCGTAAAGAAAGGGTTCTATTTTGTCTTGTTTTCCACCTTTCATATATGTGTAACTTGGAATTTTGACACTCTTCCTCAAGTATCAGAATAACAAACCAGCATTATATGTTCCCAGATGGATGGCTGTGGATCTGGCACTGGGTACTGTTGAACTTTAATTAGTGTAAGGGTCAAAATAGCCCTGGAAACACTATAAGAAAAAAAAAAGCTGTATGGTGGCAGATGATGACCATGGTAATCATTTCACAGTATATACAAATATCAAATCCTTACATTGTACACCTGAAATTAATATATGTAGATTATATGTAAAAAAATAGCCCTGGAAAGACATTTCTGTGCTTGACTCTTCCTGCTCTTCTGCTAGAAGAGATTTGGACTTGTACCTGTCTAATTGTAACACATTCTTTTCCCTGGAGGGTTCCTTTCTACTTCGTATTTCAGATTTTATACCCATCCTAGCTTTGCAAGCTTTTTAAATCTCAGGATTAATAGGTATTATTACCTATGTACAAAATCCACAGCGGGACATAATTCAGGTCTGAATGTAAAGAACTCCATGTTCAAGTGGATAAGTACCTTTTATTCTGAGTGTTTACCCCTGTACTAAGTTCAGGAAGTGGAGAGGGAAAGGCGAAGGGAGGGAACAGCTGACTCCCACTCTCAAGCAGCTTACAGTACTGATTAACTCGGAAATAAGTGCTGCAGGTTATAGCAAATAGTGTGAGAAGAGTTGCAATGAATGCGGAGAGGGCGTTTTCCCCTGTGCTCTGGGAGCAACCCAGTTAGAAGGGCAGAGAGGACATGCCTACCTTGTACTTCGGGCATAGTGGACTCCCTAAAGCCTCCTCCATCTCCTAAAATAGTCTTCTCTTCCTCCTCTGTGAGCCCATTTTGCTTTATCCTGTGATGAGAGAACTCTCTCTTTTGCCCTCTAGGATGCCATCATTTTGATTAAGTGTCTCTTCACACTCTTTCTTCCAAGGCAGGCGATTCTTTTACTTGGGAGTCTACCTCATAGGATCCGAGATATTGTGTAAACCCATTCTGATATTTATTTCTTCTTCCAAGTTGCTTTTCTCCACAACAGGTCTTGACTTCTTTCTGACTAAGTGTGATCAGGAGCTTTGCTTTGAGATGTGGACAGTCAGGCTGCAGGGCGGCAGGCAAACTGTCGGACAGAGCCAGAGCCCTCACGGATGGCCAGGCCTGGCCTTCATGGTGTGAACTGGGCAGGAGCGCCAGGGAGAAGGTGTTCACCTCCATCTCCTTGTCATTTTACCAAGCATCATGCACAGTGCTTTACATGCATTGTAACTTTACATACATTGTAACTTTACATCCTCTTATCATCCCTAGAGAAAGTCCTCCTATAAACTCCACCTTAAACATGAGCAAGATAAAAATCATGAAGCCAGAGTGATATTATCCTTTCACTCGAATATCGGAGAAAAAAGCAGGACAGACACATACATCTCAATCATGGAGGATGTGATAAACATGGTGTGTTTGGTGTAGTACAAGTATAGCTTGATGCATAGAAAGAAGAAAGTTTTCAAAATGTAATGACACCTGTCTTGAAATTTAAATAAAAAGTTATAAAAAGGGTTTCCCAAATACAGTTTTTGGGATAGCTCTGCAGAGCTAATTTTCAGAGAGATTGTCTCTGTGATAGTATTTTACTACTCTTCAAATATTAAGCATTCCTGTGACTATTGTAGCTTATTAAGTTTGCTTTAAACAATAAATCAAATACGGCTGTCTTCTCTGGTGGTGACTTGAGGACATTAATAATCAGAAAATACTGTCTAGTAACGTTGCAAAATGCTGGGACCTGTTTGGTAGTAGGTCTGATGCAGACAGAATGATTTGGGTCATTTCAGTTCTCATGGTCATGTCCTACGTGGGGATGCACTGAATTCCATGAGAATCATGAAAATATCCTTGAGAATATCCTTTAGAACAGTGGCCCCCATGCCTTTTGGCACCAGGGACTGGGTGGCAGGGGGAAGTGACCGGAGGCAGCGGGCTTTGCTCTCAGCAGCCAGGTTCCTAACAGGCTGTGGCCTGGGGGTCGAGGACCCCTGCTGCAGAATATACTGCCTCCTCACATGACAACCTCTGCTGTAAAGGTTTATTGGAGGGCAATGAATTAAATGAAAGCCATAGATTGTTGGTCTCTGGCTATGATCCAGTTACACATTCCCATAATAACTCAGCAATTCTTCTAGACCACTGCAAGCAATGTTCTCTAACATTCATGGATTTTCCAGAGGTTGGTTGGTTTGTTTTTTTTCCTTTCTGCCAAACCATGGAGGTGTGGGGCCTCAGAAATATAACTTTCCTCCCCCCACCTTCTCAATTCTTCTAGTGGAGCTAATAATTAGATTTAACAGAGACAGATTAACAGGAGAAGATGTCTAAAGCTTATTATACAAATGTACATTTTGGGGTGCTACAACTAAACCCCAAGAAGCTTTGGGCAGTTGAGATTTATATGCCATTCTGAACAAAAGAAGAGGGCAGGAGTCCAGGGTTTTGAAGGGGAAACAGGCACTTCAAACAGATTCCTGCAAACCCAGAAACAAGGGGACAGGGGTGTGGGTGGGGGTGGGGTCGGGATCCAGAACAGGCACCCACGCTTAATTTGAAATACTCAGGTGGACGTGCTAAGATTCCCTTTCTAAAGTGGGCCTTTATATTTGAATTCCCTTAGGCAGGAAAGAGGAGGGTCAAAGATTCTTTCTTAGTCTTTTTGTTTCTTAAAAACTAGCTTAAAATCAATATCCCAAAAGTTATATTTCAGGGTGGCAAAGCTTAGATTCCCTCCAGAGGAAATGCAGGCAATATTGCTCTTATCTCTTCTGTAAATTGGAATTCCAGAGTAAGATTTTATTTGAGAAAAAAAGAAATCTACAGTAAGAAAACTCTGAAACCCACTGATACAGACCATATCGCCCCAGATCATGATAGCATTTCATATGGAACCCATTGAAGAATATATTTGCCATTGACAGATGACAGTAGTCATTTTCCATGTACCTAGATGTTTCATTATGTTGTCCTATAAAAGAGGATATTGTTGTCCCAATAATTAAATACTCTGGATTATATGAAGGAAGCAAAAGAAGTGTTTCTGTTCTTTAGGAGTACATCTGCCAAAAGGGACAAATAATAATTTTTGCTCTAATAGAGGCTTCTAGTATAAGGAACAGCAAAAAAATTTTTTTTGGTAAAGAACCACATAGAAATATTTTGGGCTTTGTGGGCCATATGGTCTTTGTCATGAGTCAACTCTACTGTGATAGTATGAAGAGAAAGCAGTCATTGGGCAGTAGGCATGGCTGGAATTGATCTGCAGGCAGCCTCGTCTTGAAAAATTATGTATTTTATTGATGTTGCAAGACCCAAGTCTCCAACTTTGTATATCATCTTATTAAAGAGAAACCAATCAGCCATGTTTAGTGATAACTCTTTTCTTAAAAATGTGAGAAGACAGATTTCAATGAATTCACTTAGAATTTTAGAGAGTAGTTTACTGTTAATGTTTGGTTATCTTGTGATATTAGGTTATATTCATTCAAAGATATTTTTTAATGTCTCTATAATACTTTGCATAGTAATTATACATTTGAGGACTTTAAAATTATTTTTGGAATGGGTATTCACTTTCACCTCTTCCTTAGCTATCACTCATAAATGTTTGTCTGCACTAAGGTTATGCCCAGGGTTTGCTTGGGAGATTAAGAAAGTTTTTATATTTTACAGACAAAACTATTTTCTAGAGTGGTCCTTACAATTCAGCTTAAATATATTTTGATTTTATTTATTTTAAAATTATAGTTGACATGCAATATTACCCATTTTGATTATTTTAATATCTTTAATAGAGGACAGAAGTTGTAATTTGTTGCTTTTAAATAATGCCCAATTTTCTCACTTTTTACATGTTAAATTTACAAGGTCAAAGGAAAATCATTTCCTCTTCAGTGTTACTTTATTTACCATCTGTTATACATAATGCCTGTGACTTTAAGTATTTTCAACACCTAGCTACAACATTTCAAAAACATTAAAATGACCTTAGGAGAGAATTTAAAAGATTATCTATGATTACAGACGCTGAACTGTTGCTTTTTAATAAATGTCAGAATTATAGGGAAAAATTATACCAAGAAGCATGATTATCAGTGAAATCTTCAGTATTAAAAAGCATTAAGCATTGCTTAGAATATTAAATAATACTTGTACTTACAACTTCTAAAATTACTCTGTGTCCCTTTCTGTAACATTGTCAGCTTCAAATAGAGCTATTTTCATGTACCAATAAATAACAGTTCATGCTATGTTCCTTCTCATAGACAGTAATAAGGATGTTTTTTTTACCAGGTGTGATGTTTTACTAAGTGCAGTACAGAGCACGGTTGTGGATGTAATTTCTGCTTGAGATTATATATCCTCAGAAATGGCTAAATAGGAAGCGGTGGGCAGCACACAACTGAAGCTGGGTCTTGTTTGGCTTGCATAATGTTTTGTAAATTTGTTAGGACTTAAATTAGATGATTAAAAAATCAGGTGATCTAAAAGATAGGTGAATCTGTTATAGAAGGCTTAAATTTCTGCATAGCCAAATATAATGGAGCTGACAAGTTTTTGTCCTTTTCAGGTGGCACACAGTGCCTGCGTCCATTCAAATGTCTATCCCTCCTAAACCATTAAGTCTTCCACCTGACCCTGTAGGCATATAGCTTTCAGCCTCTCAGCTACCTACAAAGCAGAGATAACCTAGATTTATTTGTTGGGCTGCTTTCATTGAATGCTTACTATATGTCTGTACTGTATAAGAACCTTCATACCAACCCTATAAGTTAAATGCTGTCATTTCCTTCATTTTATAGCGGCAAATTAAGGTTCCTAGAGGTACAGCACCTTGCATAAGGTCCCCGAAGAGGACGTGGGGTTACCATCCCAGGCCTGAGGCCACAATAGTAGTAGTCTTAGCCACAATGGAAAGTAGTTTCTACTTCTTGGTCACTTTCTCCCCGAGAACTTCCATATCGAGTTCTAACCATCCCAAACTATGCAATTGTAGTTTCTGTTAACACTGATTCCATATGAAATGATGTTTATAGAATTAATTTTTATTTTATTCAAAGTAATGTATACACATAGTTTAAAAACAAAATTTCCAGTCCATACTACTTTATGGAAGTCACCTCTGATATTTACCTGTATGTTTATGAATCATTGACTTCCCGTTCCAATGGCTGAGGATTTAACCTCTTACTTGATCTCACCCTCACTTTCTTCTTCCCAGTTTCCCAATAAAATTCTATTTTCATGTCTACATTGTCATGATAGCCAGTATTGCTCATTAATATCTTAGTACTGCACTGTGATCACCTTTTAACCATATTCTTTTCCCACCCCTGGAGGTAATTGTAACTCTTATTCATTTGCTTTTTTCCCCAATATATTTGTTTTTTTTTTTTTAAATGCTTCTTTACACATTTCTGAGCCTTCTTTTCAAATGCTCAACCCCTCCAAACAACCCATCATTCCCACTTTTCCCACCCCACAACCTCCAGGCTTCTCCTCTGTAGCCCCGTGCCTTCTGCGCTAACCTAGATGGCTGCCCTGTCATCTAGCGCGGAGTTCGCAAACTCGGCACTCCTCTTCCCATCCCTCTGTTTTGTATCTGTGACCCGGATCCTGTGTCCTCCACTTTCTTGGGTCCATTCTTTCATTTTGCTGAAGGACAACTCTTTGTAGCTTCCTGGAAAATTGTGCAGGAGAATATATTTTTGAGTCTTTGAATATTTGAATCCTTTTATTGTATTCTCATTCTTACATCTTAATCTAGATAAAAGTGCATGTTGGAAAATGTTCTCTAAGAATTTTGAAATTACTGTTTGCACTGTCTGTTGTTCACTGTTGCTGTTAGACTTCAATACCATTATATCTCTTTCTTTGTGTATGATTTTACTGCCCCTGCCTGGTTTGGGGATCTGTTCTGAAATTTCACAGTGAGTATTTCTATGGGTCTTTTATTAGCTAAAGAGGTAGGCACTCAATTTCCTGGTCTCCTGCACACAATTACAGTTGTTCAGAAGGCACATCCTAGATGGCACATCCGGGAAAGAAGGCTGAGGTTCTCACTGTTCATTATGGAAACATTCTCTCGATTCATTTGTTTTGAGCTTGCTACCTCATTCCAGTCCAAAAATGGGCAAAGAGAGAAACTTCTGATCTCCTGTGAGGGATGTGGAGACCTGATGGGGAAGGAGGAAGCTCTCTAGCCAAGTGCATTAGGACGGCTGAATATGTGGCTGACAAATTCAGATGTTTTCATTGTTATAGCAAGGAACTACAAATATTGGTTGTGGTACCATATCAGTGAGTTATGGTAATTAAGCTGGAACTGACTTTTGGGCATACAAATTAGAATTCATTGTTCCATAATTAAGATGTGCGTGGAATCATTTCTTTAGAACTGTATATTTGGAGAACTTCTTAAATTCTTTTATGGTAATCAACATGAAAGAGAACTAGAGCCTGCAACATGATCATGGAGACTACCTGCCATACTCACCCCTAAATTTTTGCATAGTTTTACATTTCACTTTGTTTCATTTATTTGGCTCTGATTTGTCTTGAGATAGTGACTATAAATTTTTATTAAACAATATTCTGACTAGTGAATACAAAAAATGGTGCACATAGAAATAGACCTAGCAGCTGTACTTCTGGGGGTGAAAATAATTTTATATATTTGAGAGATTCACTGCATGGAAATAAAGTAATACTTTAAGCTACTCACATAAAACACAAAAAAAGTCATGTCTCCCATAATTACTTCAAGAACTTTCCATTAACATGCTGTCTCCAGTTTCACAATAAAATGGAAGCATTCTATTCCTAGTTCCAGCTTGACACTGAAAAGCCTCCACTTAGACCCCACCACCCACATGTATGCGCTCCGAGAACATGTTAATTGCATCTGAATTATGTTGCCAGTTGGAGTCCTTAAATAATAAAAAGTTTCTTTAGATATGTGGTTTTTCAATATAAAGAGGTATAATTCTAAATCTTTTTATAACTTAGGAGTAAGAAAAATACTACTGTCACAATCTGAACTTAATGAATTAAAACTATGAAAACCGCTTAATGGAACTGCTTATTGGATCCACCCTTATAAGGCAAAAAAGTATTTACCAAGTGTATTTGTTTGCTAGGGCTGCCGAAGTACCACAGATGGAGGGGCTAAAGGAACAGAAATTTATTTTCTCACTGTTTCAGGATCAAGGTGTCCGCCGAGTTGGTTTCTTCTCGGCCTCTCTTCTTCACTCACAGATGACCACCTCCTCACTGGGACTTCATGTTTTCCCTGTGTCCAAATTTTGTTTCTGTGTCCTAATTTCCTCTTCTAAGGATACCAGTTGTGTTGACTCCATTTCGACCTAACTAGCTCTTTGACCTCTCTCCAAATAAGGTTACATTCTGAAGTAAGGAAGTTTAGGACTTCAAAGTAGGAATTTGAAGGGGGGCAGGGCAGGAATCAGGCTGTAACACCCAGACTATAGATGGAGCAACTTTCAGCCTATTGTATCCCTCAGTGTTTTTTCTCAAAAAGTAAAAATGTGTTTGGATTGAATCTGCCAGTCAAACAGTAAGTCGTGTGTATATATGCAGTCTGATTCACATACAAGTTATGGAACCAGCTGTTTAACCAGATGGGGAACCACAGCATTGGCTCAACACACTTCATGGTGCACAGAAAGGCAATGGTCACAGCATTCTCCCCGTGTGCTAAGTACATTTGATATATATTCTATTACCTAATGTTCACAGCAGTTCTTCGGTGAATATTTCACAGATGAGTGAACTAGAAGTCAGAGATCTAAATAATTTTCCCAAATTAGCATCATTGATAAAAGAAGCTTGTATTTGGATCTCTATTAGATTCCAGATATCATGTTATTTCCATTACTTTATACTGCTAGATTTGACCATTCTCCATATTGGCAAACTTTTTAAATCCTACGAATCAACTTTGCACCGACTCTGGCTTTTACAAAAACAAAGGTAAAGGAGAAAGTTTAACATTTCTGTGAAAATATCCCATGTTTGTATTCATTGACAAGTGTACACTACAGGGCAGTATTCAGTGACTGAAGAATCCTTAATGATATTGTGAATACTATGACACTAAATTATAACTCATAAGAAGGAATAGTAAGAAATATTATTAAAATGCTTAAACTTGGCTTTAAAAACTTTGGGCAATAATTTATATTTTCTTGTCCTTACGGCATAGTAAATAGTTATTTTTGTACTACTCACTTTCATGACTTCATTTTTATGCATTAGTGACAAGTGTCTAATTTGTTATATATTTGAAACACATGATCAAAGGGACCCATGTAAGAATTGTTTATCCTGAGAATATTAAATTTTCCACCAAAATTTTATGAAAAAATGTGGCATCTTTAATATTTTAAGACAAAAACACTGAAGGATTCCTTTTCCCATGCCCTGGTGCTTCTGTGAATGTTCTATAAGAGGCCTAGCATTTGTTCTGAGTAGTTTTACATCTATTAGGAGAAAGAAATCCTTGCTTCTTGCTTCAATGTGGAGGAAATGTCAGAAAGTCAAACACTTGACTTCCATATGTATGGTTTCTCACACATTTCATAGCAATCTATATATATTTTAGGTTTCGAATATTTTTTATTTCTAGTAAGATAAATTGTACTATTATATTTTGTAAGCACACTAGAAAATTTACTGACATTCTCCATTATATTTGTGGAAATAAATTTTTTCATGACATTCTAGGAAACAGAAATTTTCTTATAATTTCTTTGGAAATGCCCTGAACCTATGGAGGTCACCATAGTCTTGAAATACATTGAATTTTTAAAAGTGAAGTGAAACAGTTGGTCATGATAAAATAAGATGTGACTTGGAGAATAAATGGAACAGATTATTTCCTCTGTGAACAAGCAATCACAATTTTAGACTTCTCAGAATTTAGGGTGGTGTAAAGAAAGGAATTTTGGACAGAGAGGGTAAAATTCACGATAGAGATTTAGTTACTTCCTGTTTTAAAGTATGGGGGTGAAATTTAAATGACCAAAGTATAAAGACTATTCTTTTTTAGGTGAAGCCTTATAATTAAAGACAAACAACAAATCAATAAAAACCCATACAATTTATCTATAAAAGATATAGTGGTAGGTCAATAATTTAAGAAGTGTTGCTGATATATTAGATTTTGGTATTTTATTAAGATGTAAAAAAGATAAAACTAATTTTTGCTAGAAACTATAAATGTGACATGGTAATAGGTTAGGGTTAAATGCATGTAAGAATTATAAAAATAAATATGAATATGATTTTCACATGAGCTTATAGCATATTTGTAGCAATTAGGTTGTTTTAGTGATCATATAGTTTTTATTACATACTACATTATAGGAAGGTATTTGTATTTATTAGTGAAATTGTTATGTGATACATCTTGATATTGACATGAACAAATATGAAGTTTTAAGCTGATATTTAGGAGTTAAATGTGAAGTGTACTTAGGAATATTGCATTGGATTCCTTCCATAGCATTTTAGACCCTTTTCAGGAATCAAAATGTAAATTGGTTGTCAATAAAGTAAAAAAATTCCTTTGAATATATAAAAGATAATCACCATTTTTTCAATGTGAGAATAATTATATACACATATATAATTATGTGTATATATACTTATATAACATGTCAAGAGTTGAAATCTAATATGATTTTAAATTAAACTAGAAAAATATATGTTTAGTTTTCTGTTATTTATTAAGAGGTTGCAGAAAAAAGTAAAAATAATAAAAATTACAGAAGGATATTTCTGAAGTTCATGCGTGGATATAAATATCATGTAGCTCCTAAAAAGGGAGTTAACTTATAAACCAATTTTATTAAAATATACAGCAGCAACAGACCAACCATATCATATTTAATAATTCTAAATTAGCTTTTTAGTAATCAGTTAGTTGAATTTGTATACTGCAAGGGAGCAGTTTACAGAATGGTCCAGTAGGAAGTTATCTCCCTTCTTGGCTGGGGGCAAAGTTAGTGGTAATATCAGTGACAAGCTCCTCAGACTTTGTACTCTAACCTTCTTTGGGAAGGGAAAACATTATGGAAATGACCTGCCTTCTTGAAATAATCTAAATATTTATAGGATTCTTTGACATATGGATTGTTCACTATGATTCAAAACTTTTACAGACCTTATTTAAATGACAGTAATTTCCAGTCTTATAGCGATGTAAAAGAATTGTTAGTAATACCATTATTGCATCGAGTGTATTTTTGCAAAGATCAAATATTATGTCTAGAATTAAAATATATGAAGAAAAGTATTCAACCGTCATCTGCTCCAGAAAAAATAATTGGGGAAAGAGTGACACTTGATAAATTTGCATTTTAGCCAACAAAGTCTTCCGGGTATGTGTTTCAGAAGCTCCTTACTTTTAATAGAAACAAGAGAGAAAGTATTGTGATTTCTAATTCAATATTAAATATGCCATATTCTTTGATATCTTATTCTGCCATTTTTATCACAGCAATGGAGATACAAGAACTTATTTATGTCTGAATAATATTCTATTGATTTCATTCTAGCCTCATTTGGTTTTCTGTAAAGTGGATCTGGGTGGCCTCAATTAATCTGTATAATCATTTGTATACAAGCCAATCAAAGATGTTTACTTCTTTTTTCTTTTTTTATTGTATTTTTTTATTATTGTTTATCCCCCTTACACATTTTCTACTTCTACCTCCCTCCCTCCCCCTTTCTGAAAGTGACTAGATATGGGTCATAATCAATGAGCACTTATTGAGTAATTCTGCTATGAAAAACATTATGGTAAGTGGTTTATAGCATAAAAAAGGAGTATAAGATAAGATATCAATCAAGAAAATGGAGGAAATAAACTTAGCTAACATAAAAGAGCTAGAAAGCAATATAGGACAGCATAAATTATAAATTATTAATATGAACAGAACATTGTATAGGAATTCTCAGAAGGGAAAGATCACTATGGTCTGAAATTGGGAATATTTATGAAGCAAAGCAAGATTGGACCTGGATATGAAGGCTGTTTAGAATTTAGTTTGGTAGTGGAACAAAAAAAAAATGGTCAATTTATTCAACTGCTGCTTTGACCAGATATAAAAATACAAATTTACATGTTGTCAGGAAACCTATATTTATAACAATTTTTATCATATAATAAATTATTTATATGTCCAAATCTAAGTTTTTTGGCAACATCGATCAGAAAATGTTTGTATTATATTCACATCTTTGTAAAATTTCTTACTATAGGAACTATTTCAATTATTTTATTTGAAAAAACTAAAGTATTGTTGGAGAATAAAACAGTATCATGAAATATCCTCAGTTAACCCTTACTCTAGAAGGTCATCTGGTAAAATCGGTAAAAGTAAGAGCAGAAATATTGGTGTTGAAACAGCAGTTATTCCTGGGTGTTTGTGGCACATGTATACTCTTGGGTGGATGTTCCATGTCACAGGACACAGTAACATTGTAGAAATTATGAATAAAAACCTATGGAACTAATTTCTTTATAAAATACTAGTGTTATGCAAAACTCACTGTGGCCTGAGATAGAATTTCTAGTGACAGCATTCCCAGTTCCAAAGGCTTCATTTCTAACAACTTAGCTGGAAATGAAAATATATATGCTGGGCAACTCTGTTGGATGTCTCAAAAACTTTAATTGGTAATGATAAAGGCTCCGATGTCAAATGTGCATGTTTAAATAAATCACTTGGTGCAATGTCAAAGTGGGAAAAAGTGTGTTAATATTGCGTTAAATATTCTGTTTAATAAATGTTATAAGTGGATTTTTATTTATTTTACTTAATTCAAATGGGATACATAATTTTTTTAAGGGGCTCTCCTAGTTGGGAAAATGTGGACTATGTTATACTCAATATTGTTCTCCATTAGGATTTACGTGGCATTCTGTAGGCGCTCCTACAGGAAATGTCACTAGATAACTTCCAGGATGAGACCAAAGTCTATTGGATAATGATACCTCATTTTTAATGCCAGTTTATTTAGTTAATGATTAGATCATCGATACCAAACATTTATTGTACCTAGTATAATTCTACCTTTTTCCCACTTGCCCTCAATTCTTAAGCAGCTTGAATAGTCTGCTTCAGAAGAGCTGGTTAAGGTTATGTCTACAAATATTTTATCTAAATTAATGATTTCTCACATTCAAAACTAGACTTATTTCAGGTCTTTAGAGTTATAGAATAGACAAATATTCCTTTAGGGAAGAACAAAAAGCATCAAGGTAAGAAGAGGCAAGTTCTGTAAGTTTATGCTGCTATGATATGGTGTTATTGTTTTTAGAACTAAAAACTTGTTTATGTACTTAAAACTAATCCAGGAATGTCACAGGTGAATTTTTAAAATAATATTTATATTAACTTTTGAAGGGATCATATTTCTTTAATTTTAACAACATAACTCTACTCTTGTTCAGCATATCTGAACAGACCTGAAAAAAATCTTTAGATTCTAAACAATATAGAAAATTTAAAGGAATAATATTAAGGAATAAATACCTTGAAATTATTTGGATTATTTTATATCCTAAAGCAACAAGAAATCCACCTCTGCAAATATTTCAACAGCTTTATCTGGTCTTTTCGGAACAACCACTCAACCCCATGGCTCAAATCCACTTGCTTCTGCTTGGCTCAGCTCCACATAACCATCCCACATGCCTGCAAAAAGAATTCTGGAATAGGGTGTAAATGCAGTTGGGAGAGGGTTAGTAGTACGAAAGATGCATACAAATGAATACATACCCTTTCTATCATTAATTTCTTTCCCAAAATAAAGGGAAAGGAAGCCTTTATAAGTCTTGAGCTGCTGACCAACCTGTAAATATTTTCAGTTAGGATTCTCAGAAGCTCTGAAAAGCATTTTCATGGCTGAACTGCTACAGAATCCATTTGCAATACATTTAGTTTTGAAGAAGTTTAACACTCCCATTATCCTAGAACTGCGATCAGGCCATTGGGGGATTCTCAATCTGCTTCACATATCTAAGGTTAATGCTGACTCTTGTCCTCGTGGGCTAAGGAGATTTAAACTGTCAGTTGTTTACCATTGTCATGCTGTGAAACATAGGACCTAGGCCCCAAAGAGTGTAAACTCTTTCTGAAAAAACCTATTGGCAAATGCTTAACTATGGGTAATTTTGACCTGATACACTCATCAAAGCTTTTAGTAAAAATAATCAAACATATTTTCATGGTGCTGCTGCATTTATAAAGCTCTATGACATATGTTGTCAAGTCTCTATTTTCCCTGAAGAAAATTTTGTTACTTTCAGGGATATATTAAAAATATTTAGTCAGTGGTGCAACAAGAGTAGAAGAAGGGCAGGCCAGGCAGCTGAAACAGTGGGGGACACGTGTCCACATGTGCAGGTGATGGGAGGTAAAGGGCCAGAGGGCAGAGGGGCTGCCTTGTCATGCTGAGGGGTTTGGACCTTAACCTGGCAGAAGTGAAGTCTTTTGAGGAGACAAGTATGTGTTTAGGCTTAAGTCATAGAAAGACCATTTAGGCAACATATTAAAAATGTTTTTAAAAGTCAAATAATGGAAGTGACTGCAGTTATCCAGGCCAGAAACGAAGAAGGACTGAGTTCAGGCGATGACGATGGAGTCCGATAGAGTTATACAGGACTTATCTGAGAGGTACGAAGGAGGTAGAGTGAACACGTTTTGATAATCGCTATTGGTTAAGTGGAGTCAGAGTTAGCTCCCAGGGTTCTGTCTTGGGCAACTAGATGAAAGACAATGTGACTCACGAGGCTATGGAATGGGGATGAGACACTAGGTTTGGTGGGGAAAATGGGTTAAATTGTGAATATATTGAATTTATAGGCATATGAATATGGAATAAAATAGTATTATCTACCAGAGAATTTTTGCTGTGGTTCTGTTTCATAGGAGGGAGAGAGACTGGAGATTTGAATTCTGTGGCTTCAGAGGAAAGCAGGTAGTTGAAACCATTGAGTGAATTGAAAAATATAACAAAAGAACACACAGAATGAGAAAAAAAAAGATGGATGGAGAAGGCCTCATGAAGTACTAGTTTAAAGTAAATAGTCTCTTCATATATTTATGAATATGTGACTTATTACTGGCTAGGAAAGGTATGTCTGTTTTAATTTTTTAATCAATGTTAATTATTTTTCTCACAAGCTCTTTGACATTCTAAGAGTAATTTCTTGATTTGCCCTTTATGAAAAAGCTTGATGAACTTAAAATGATTCATTAATTATTTAACTTCATAATGATGTATTGCTATTAAAAGTATAATTGAAATATAAATGTAAGTTTTCATTTAATTACTCAAGCCAAGCAGTTTAGAAAACCTGCTCTGTGTTTTTTTTTTCAACACACTCTCACCTGATGTCTCCTTGTCTTGAAACTTGTCAAAGTCACCAGCAACTTCCATGTTTCCAAAGCCAATGAGCGTTTTTCTGACATGTTCTTCTTCAGTCTCTCAACAGGACTGTCACTTTTCACTATTTTCTTCTTGAAACCCTTTCATAAACATGTTTGTAAATTCAAGGATTAGCTGTGGAGAAAGGTGTTTAAGAAACTGGTCATCCTTTTGCAGTTCATAAGCGGGATAACTGGGTGTCCACACTCGTGTGAGATGTGCCCCATCATACCTTGTTACAACATCGGCACATTGCCTTTCTCACACTAAAAGGAAGAAGAAGAAAAAAATAAACTGGTAGCAATAATAACTATTAAAAATATCCACAAAATATAAACCCGATAACATTATGGTGAATCTGGAGAATGCCAAAATTAAGAGATATATTTAAGATCAACTAGAGAGAATAAAACAAATTATCTTCAAGTTACTCTATCTACAATTAGACTCATAGCTGGCTCTTCATTGGAAACAAAAAGAACTAGAAGACAGTCAAGTGACCACTACAGTGAGCTAAGAGGAAGTAATTATCACCTAGAATTTTATTCTCAGTGAAAATATATTTCAAATATAAGGTAAGCAAAACAAAAATACCAAAGAGTTTGCCTCAACAAGAAAAAAACTCTTTAGGTTGACTTCAGGTAGAAGGAAGGTGATCCCAGATGGGAGATCTGAATAGCAAGAAGGAATGATGATCCAAGAAAACATAAATAATTCTAAGCCTTCATTGACTGTGTAAGGTAATAGCAATCATTAAAAAAAAAATGAAACAATCAAATTAAAACCAAAATGCATGACAAAATAGCATATATGGTGGGAAGGAGCCATCAGAGTTAAAGATCTTTGTTCAGAGGTCAGTAAAACCACTGAATAAGTTTAAATGTTGGTAAGTTATATTTGCATGTTTAAATTTTTAGAGTAAGCACTAAAAATAAAAAAAAAGGTATCTTCATTGGATTCTAAGTATATTTCCCATTTCACTAGCCTAAGCTACAGCGTTCTGCTTTTAAGACTTGTGATGGTAAGATTTACATATCCTATCACAGAATCTAACATTGTCCAAGACACAATTTCTACAGCCAGATTTTGACTGCCATTGATCAGAGAAAGTTGGAGTGAGTGAATATCATGTTCATCTCTACCTCTCAGACAGCCTGATTTTCCAGCACTTAGTTACTGCAGCACTTGGCAGGAGATGATAGAAATATACAGTGGTTTTCTCTTTTCTCCTTGTATGATAAAAAGTTGATGTTCTTTAATATCCTAATGAAAATAACCTAGGATTTACAAGTGCTGAACTTCTTGTGTTGGATTTCTCAAGTGCCTGTTTTAATCAATGCTAGACAAAGACCTTATTTCTTTATATTTTAATTTCTCTTTCAAATTATCTGTCTCTCATTTGATAGATATAACTCTTACTATATACTAAATAAGCTCTTTGCTATAATAACATTTTTATTACAGTTTACATGTCATTTTGTTATTTTCAAAGCACTTCAGCAAATATTGTTTCTTTTTTTCATGCAAAGACTTTCAGGAGGTAGAACAGATATTAAACTTATTTTCAGGAGCTGGTACTGCAGCTTAGAAAGGTTAAGTGAGCACCTAAGTTGCTAGGACTGGTGACTGGCAGGAGAAAAGACCCCTCCTGATTTCTGACTGTGAAAGCCTGCTGTCTTTCTAACTCCTCAAAGCTCTCTTCTAAACAGTGTTTGGTCACATTAAGGACACAGGAGCTCTTTGGTAAATCTGCACCAAAAAGCTTGCATTTGCATACATGTGCACCAGATCATGAATAAGGTGAAAAAGAGAGAGAATTTGATATACCACAACAGGAAGCAAAAATCTCTTTTTAGTTAAAAAAATTTTAAGAAATACATTTAATGGCCAAGTTTTCAAATTTTCCAAACCTTAACATACTTACAGTGTCAGATTGTGTGTGCATCATGTAACACACACACACACATAAGAATTTTTTGTTTAATAATATTTGATGGCAACACTCTAGGTTATATATAATAGTTTTATTTAAGATCAAACTTTATACACAACATGTTCCTACATATGGATTTTCTTTCACTTTTTTCTTTTCTGTCACATGAATATTTTAAGACTTATGATTATGAGAACTGTTTCTCATAAGAGGAACATTTTCCTTGAAAAAAGTTATTAAAAAAACTGTAAGGAAGCAACTTCAGTTGTGGATTAGACTTTGTATATACCTAAGCATTCATCTCAATTTTGTATTATGTAGTGTTTGAATTCTCTGGCATTGTCACTTTTTAAGGTTTATTGGGAGTAGATTGGCCAAAAGCCACATACTTTGAAGGGGCTGGTGCCCCAGAAAGGATGGTGATGATGAATCGTTTTGTGCTTTTTTGCTTCAAACGCCAGCCAAGGAAGTCTACTCTATGGATACTGCGGCTCTTCAGAGTAAATTAAGTTCCGGCCAATGAGAAGTCTTTTGAAACCAATCAATGTGTAGTCTATCTCTGATACAAATATAACTTAAAAACTTACCTTTACATCAGAATAGTTTTTTTTTTTAAATCCTCAGCTGAGAATCTATTTATTTATTTTAGAAAGACAGGAAGGGAGAGAGAGAGAAACGTCCACCAGATGCCTCCCATGCACACTCTGACCAGGAATCAAACCTGCGACCTAGGCATGCGCCCTGATGAAGGATCAAACCCTCAACCTTCAGGTGTGCAGGACAACTCCAACCAACTGAGCCACCAGCCAAGGCATCAGAATAGGTTTTTTAAAGTTAGTAATACATTTGTGATTTGAATTCAATGAGTATAGTCTCTGAATTAAAAAAAATAAAGATATACACACTATGAAAATCAAATAATTCAGAAACCTATGGTTATAAATTACAATCTCTTGACCAATCTTCATATCCATTCCCATCACTACAGTCAATATTTCAAAAAGACCTCTTTTTTTTAAGTTTTAGTGATTAATTTCTTAACTATATATACCTCCATCTTTTGAACTTTAGACAATGTCTGATTCCTCCACTGTAAAAAAGAAATAAAGCTATAGGTCACTTTTATTACATCTTCACTCTCCCTCTCTTCTGCTTGGTGTTTGAGGGTTAGCTTCTTTTTAGTCCTTCCATTGGTTAGCTTTCTTAACTTTACATCACGTAGTCTCTGCGCTGTTCCATCTTTGTAGTCTGTGTCTTAACTCTCTGCCCTATGAGAGGATATAATGCAGGGTACCTGCCATTTCCTCCCTGTCCTCTCCCCTTCCAACTGCCTCTTTCTAACAGCTATAACTTCAGCATTTCGTCTGAGAAATTGTTACTGCTTAACTTGTGTTCGCTACCCCACCTGAAACTTTCGTGCTTTGTCGAGTGGTTGTCTTGAATAATTGACAACTTGTAAGTGGCATTTTTATTATTAATGACTAAGGAAATGTTGTTCACTAGCTTAAATGGGGCAGCACTGTGATGCTCCCTTCTCTACTGGCCTCATTCCTAACAAGGTCAAATAGATTAACTAGATTCTCTGTTTTTATACGTTGCCGCATGCTTAAAAGTCATTTTTCATTTGTTTGTTTACCTTATGGTGGAACCACAACTTTCTCAGGACAGTTTGGAATGCTTCTGATGAAGAAATTTCTAATTGCCCACTGTCTAACTGAAAGATGTTTTCATGTTTTCAATTATTTCTATGCTGTAAATTATACAGTCTGTTGCACTTAATTTTTACCTGGAAAGCACCCTTCTTGAGGAATTTATTGTTCTAAACTAATCAGTGGCCCAGCTGTGCCTGCAGCCCAGCTGTCTTCGTAGGATTTAGGATTATGTTCTTGAACTGGATCCCAGCTTCCTTTAAAAAGATCTGTGTTGAAGACAGTTCTTTTTCTTTTGCAAGAACCGAATTTTGTGTGTGTGTGTGTGTGTTAACTGTCTATTTATCTTGATTTGAGGTTAGGATAAGACACTTTAGAAAAAGGAGACATGGTACTAAACATTGGCTGAGGTGTGATTCTTCACCTGCAGGTTTTGGAGAAGTGTCTGTGGGAGCCTTTCCCGGGTGGTGTTCTCTGAGACGGAGGCATGTCCCTTTGCTTTTCCTTCATTAGAAAATTTGTCACTTATTTTACTTAATTAGAGAATTAACACATGGCACATAAATAAATAATTATGACTTTTTAATAACTATTTACAACAGTATCTTAGATACAATTTCCAAATGAAAGTCATGTCTTGATTTTCAAGCTTAGAATGATGTTCACATTCTTGTCTCCACATTAAGAAGTCAGGAAAAAACTTAAAGGGTGTTCATTTTCTAAAGTAATAAGGAGACAGACTGAGAGAAAAGTTGCTCTGTGTGTATTGTCCATGTGCTACATGTAAGATAATTGTTTCAGTGGAGGCTTTGGCTGTAAATGAAAGATACGTTTTTTTTCTAGACCAGTGGCTATAAACATGAAAAGTAAAGATATGTACTGGCTTTACATTTGGAAGAAAATGAAAAAACCCACTGCTGAAAGCATAGAAATATAGCTTATGTTACCCACATACCAGCCTCAACTCTTTAAAATAAAGTTGTAAGTACAATGGAGTGAATGAAAGGAATATATGTCCAGATATATTCTGTTTGAGCTTGATAAAATTAAGCCCCAATGAAGCCTACCATCTGGGAAATTAGCCAAGTCCCCTAATTTTTGACATTGTCCTCCTGGCAGGCATCACTGCAGTCATTATTAAATTATCTCTTTAAGTCACCACCAACTTAGATTGCCATTCGTCATGACCTTTTCCAAAGTTGCTATGACAACGGCATGGTACTTGTAACAAGTGGATAGTTAAGGCTAAGCCTATAAACAGTATGAAGCACTTGTAGAAATAGCGTTATTTACTGAATTTTGAGAGCTTCCAGCTGTTTACATAATTTTAACAATTTTTTTTGAAATCTAGATTAGTTCTAAGGTTGAATTGTTTAATCCAAGGATATGCACGAAAAGGGACCCAAACCCACCTCACCCCGGAATATATCTATAAAAAAATGAGTATTTATTCTTACATGTTTAAATGTCAGTCACCTTCAAAGTACTCTCCATTTGATGCAATCCATCTATCGAGACTTTTTTCCACTGCTCAAGACAGTTTTTGAACTCATCAATTTTGATGCCTTTAAGTGCTTCTGCCATGTTTTGTTTCACCTCTTCCATATCAACAAAATATTTTCCTTTGAGAATGTTTTTCATTTGGGGAAACAACAACAAAAATGTTGCTCTGGATGAGATCAGGTAAATAGGGAGGGCAGCACATGGGGATCATGCAGTCTTTGGTCAATAACTGCTGAACACCAAGTGCAGTGTGGACAGGTGTGCTCGTAAATCACCCATCATGAAACAGGCAAACACAATGAGTCTTCAAAAAAATTCACTGAAGCTGAACACAGCCTCTTACGACAACACCAGCTGGTACACTGATACAGATGGGTTCCTAGAACACTCACCTAGTGGGGGAAGCCTGTACAACAAGGGGCCCTCCAGAGATAATTCCAGTTTTTTGGGTCCCTCCTTGTACATCCTATAAATATGGCACAGAAAAATGTTAGTGTTCAATTTACTTGTTGTAACTTAACCCTGTAATTCTGTGGCACAGATTATGGTACATTTTCATTGTGAAAAAAGGAGAAAAGGGAAAAACTAGTGTTCATACTTGAAACTTTTTAAAGATAATCAGGTTTTTCAAAGAGAAATCAATACTACCCAAAGCTTTCTGCTCATAACTCATTCTATTCTGAACCCCTCTCTTTCCATTTCTCTGTGTCCATCTCTTAGTTTGAGTAGCATGTAAGGTAACTCCTGGAGTTACTATTCCTGAATTACCAATACATTTACTCAGGTAATATTTAAAGTATCCCTAAAAAAAGAAGCTACAATGGTAATCAAGTTGTCATTCTATCCTCTGGGAGTTCTTGGTTTGGTTTTTTTATTTTCCCCAGTTTGTGAAATAAAAGAGAAAAATAGGGTTGACATAGAAGAATTTGTGGCAAAGACAAAGAACCTTTTTGTAACTTCTCAGACCATGAACCTGATTCTAAGTGAAATTTTCAAGTTCTCGAATGGTAAAACCATTTATCTGTAGACATGGCCATACAATTATTCCTTGATACTTTAAAAACCACTTTGTGCGTGAGAAGGTGTAGAACTGATGCTAAGCATACTTGGGAGATCATGTGCTGAGTTCCACGGGAAACAGGAGGAAAAAAAAGACACTTTCATAATGGTGACCTTGTTTGCTTATAAATGGCACAAACTAGTTCTACCAACATGTGTAATTAAATGTATTTTACTGTAACAGTCATTTAAATTGGTGTTCATAAGAAGTGTAGCATTTGACAAGGTCTCCAGGATAAAGTCCTCTATAGATTATTCCTCACTTAAGGATTATAGTTGGTGCCTTCAACATGTTTGTTTTATCAAATTCAAAGAACCTAAGGGCAGTCACTTTATTTTCCTGTCTTCAGAAATTAACAATGCTTAATACAAACAGTTCCAAAATTTGCAGATTAAGTTGGGAGTGCCATTAGTGTCTTATGATCAGACCCTATGCAGTAATTATTATATTATTAAGAGCAATGATTATTTTCAACAGAAAATAGATGTGACCAAGTCCTTATGGGGCAACTTTGAGCTTTTCATAATATGGCCTATGGCCATATTAAATCAAAAAAGGATACTTTGCCACAGCCTGTAAAAGCAAATCCAACTGCACAAAGCATTAGCAAGGAATGTGTATTTTATTGATGATATTGTGAATATATAAATGAGAAAAAGGTACACTATTATACCACACTTAACAATACATAATGAAAATCCCCATCAAACATTTCCAAACTCCTTTAGCAATTCTTCTTCAGCTAAAATCCACACCACGTGTTCACCAATTGCCTCCTAGCCATTCCTTTGCTGCTTACAACCAGTTTTTAGTTCCAGATATGCGCATGTGCCAGCTCTCTTGAGGTTGTCCTCTCTTGCATTCCCCCACTTATCACCCAGTTCAGCAAGCAAGGCATTCTGTCCAGGGTCAACTCACCTGAGAAGAAAACAGGCGCATGTGTATTCAAACAAAAATGCACAAGCATTTTGTTGTAAGAGATGACAACTATTCTCTTTTCTTGACACATTATCCAGAGAAATGTGAGCAGAAATGAAAATTACATAACGATGATACCAGTTGGAGTTACTTCTCGTTCTACTTCCTGTAATGCATGCTAAACTTCAAACGGTGTTCTCTACGGGAAAACATATTTCGAACCAATTTTCTTCATTTCACTGGCAACACAAACCGTGATCTACTTCACTTCTGTGTACTGATACAGAAGGCCACTGCATTTTAGTTCTCATCTCAATAAATGCAAAATGACTCATTAACTTGAGGATAACTTGAATCAAGAGCCAGGGCACAGCCGTGGCAGTCCTGTAGATAGGCTTTCATTAGTAAGCACTGAAATCCAGCTCCAATTAGTTTTAGCAAAAATGGGGGATTTATTAGAGTGCTATTGGAATAGTTCACATGATGGATAGAGGAGATCCCGGAACCTGTCAACACTGGGAGGACTCAGGAATCGAACATTGGAGTTGGCCGCCAGGACTCTCCACATTTTGTCTTTCATTTGTCCTATTTCATGGATGGGACTATGATACCTGTGTCCCAAGAAGGAGAACAGGCCCAATTTTGTTAATTTCACTTAGAAAAAGCCCAGAGACAGCCTCTGTCTACCTTGTTAGCAACCTCACCTGAGCCAGCCACTGCAGCGAACAATAAAGATGCAAGGCTGAGTCCAGGCACACGTTCTCTGATGATGAAGGAAGCAGAACCCTGTTGCAGTCTCAGCAGTAGAGGCAATTGCACCGGCTAGACAAAATCATAATTGGTGGGAGAGTCACACTTATATTTAGGATAATTATTCTTACATTTATCAATGGCTTGAACAACATGGTTTTTTTTTATTTTAAAATATGATGTTAGTCTAATATTTTTGTGGAAGATATGGAGGTTTACCTATTTTTAAAAATCTTCAGCAAAGGATATGTTTATTGGTTTGAGAGAGAGAGAGAGAGAGAGAGAGAGAGAGAGAGAGAGAGAGAGACATCAATATGAGAAAGAGATATCAATTGGTTGCCTCCTGTACACTCCCTGACCGGGGATCAAACCCTCAACTTTTCGGTGTATGGGATGATGCTCCAACCAACTGAACCACTTGGCTAGGGTAAGGTTTAACTTTTTAATGTGGGAACTATTTGTATAAATTTTTTTAATGCACGTTGAAATGATTATTGTCAAGTCACAATATTCTTATTTGCTTTCTTGGCTCCATCTGTCTTTTCTTGGAAAAAGAGTCTTGTTCATATGAAAAAAGGGATCATTTCTCAAGGCTCTAATTATGCACAAGAGGAAGCACAGCTGTGAAATCATCATTGTCTTTGAATCTTCCATGTATTATTTTATACTTACACTGTGTTAGCTGCCATAGAGACATAATAATCGCCAGTAATGTTAAATTCTGTTATGGTTGCCACTGGCAAAGATAAATTTGTAGGTGATTTATAGATATGCATATGTAGATAAATTTAGATTCATCTGAGAATCATGATGATAACTCAGGAATCCTGTACTTATGCCATTTGCCAGAAAAAAGCCTTTGGCATCTTGGATTTAGTCTAAGACTGATTTGCCCATACAAAAGGATTTTACAAGGATTTCAAATGACAAGAAAAATAATGCTAAAGAAACTTTTATCTGGAAATAGTATATTTGATTTTTCCTTAACAATAAGTAAATAAATATATTAAGATTTCCCACAACCAAAATTCATTTAAGTGGGACAGAATTGGGAGAATTTGTGACTGCTCTAAGCAAATTATCAACAAAAAAGATGCTCTCTATAATATCATGGTAATATTGCTTTAAGTAATACAATAATTAAAACAGTAAATTAAGTGGGAAAAGGCAAACAAATCAATTTTATTGAGCAGCTCCTATATGCCATGTAGTCTGGTAGGTACTCTATTTCTTATCTAAACCTCACATGTATCTGAGAGGTTTATTACTATTCCCCTTTCAAGGCTATGGGGATAAATGCTTCAGAGATTCAGCAATTAGCCTTAGGAACACATCTATTAAGAGCCAATATTCAAACTTCATTTGCAAGTTATCTATACATTTATTGAACCAATGTTTATTGAGTATCAATAAGGGACCAGGTAGTATTATAAGAACCAAGAATACAACAGAAAAACAACAAAAGACTGGAACCCCTTCCACTGTTGAGCTTAAATGAGAATGTCATGAAGAGGCTCAAGTTGTGACATTTCTCTAGTGTGGGCACACATCAACCAGTATGTCTGGCCCTCCATCAAATCAGCTACTTGAATTCCACTGAATTAGTCCCAGACCAGGAAAGCCTGGGCCACATCTTGTCCTGCACCATTGATTACTGGAGCTCTTCCATTTCCCTTTAGTGTCTGATTTGAACTCTGCCCTGAACCCCAGTTTCAAATGAGAGTGAAAACCATCAACCACCTACTTGGTCAACCTAAATTATGTTTCTGCTTAATGTCTGTTTCTTGATTCTGGGTTGTTTCTTTTTGTTGTTGTTTTTTTGTCTATTTATAATGTCAGTATGGTGAATTCTGTGATCCTAATTTTTATCTGTGACTTGAATACATAATTCCTTTTTGATTCCATGGGCTAAACTAACAGACATTTAGCCTATTTTGAGAAGAGGTGACCTTTCCTAAGGCAAACTGTGAGAAGAGGCCCTTTTAATTCTAGTTTATTTTTTTCTCTCAAGTTTAATTAAATCATGCAGATGTGATCTAAAACTTCTGAAGGATTTATGGATGTGGACACAATCAGGCTGCTGACTGCCTTGGTGGGGAAGTTTTCCCAGACCTAATGCCTACCTTAGCGCCTGGGTCGGATTAAGACCATGGAGTGGGCGTAACAGCACCCCCCGCCAAGGAGCCAGCTGAGCAGAGCCAGAGACTCTAAATATTGAGGCTGGGGGAATGTGGTGGATTTAAGGAACTAGATTTAGAGAGATTAAATTACTTGACAAGAGCTGCTTGCAAAAACTCAGGTTTTGATTCAATGTTCAGTGTTTTTTTCCCAGATAAATCTTTGCTTTTATGAGTTTTAAGGTTTCAGTTAATGGGTATATAGTGCTTTTTCTTGGCAACAATTATGAGTTGGTTTTGAAACAATTCAATATTACGCCAGCTTTGATGATTACTGATCTCTCAGTTCCTTTGGGTGACTCTGCCAACAGGGGACTCTGTACCCACTGAACAGCAACTTTCCATCCTACCCGCAGCCCTTGCAAACACCTTTTTATTTTCTGCTTTTGTAAATTCTACTATTTTCAATAGGTCATGTAGGATGAATCATGCAGTATTTGTACTTCTGTGACTGGCTTATTACAATTAGTATAATGTCCTCAAAGTTCATCTATGTTGAGCTTATAAAGCAATTTCTTTATTTGTTTTATAGCCCCCCAAATATTCTATTATATGTATATACCACTTTTTTATTTTTACTTATTCATTCATTGGCAGATGTTTAGGTTGTTTCCACCCCTTGGCTATTGTGGATAATGCTGCAATAAACATTGGTGCAGGGGGTGAGGAGGATGGCAAATTTATTTTTGAGATCCTAATTTTTGTGTAAATGCCCAGAAGCGGTATTGCTATATCATATGGTATTTCTATTTTAATAGGAAATACTGTTTTTCATAGCAGCTCTGCTATTTTTCATTCCCACCAACAGTGAACACAGGTCCCAATTTCTTCACATCCTTGCCAACACTCCTCCCTTTCCTTTCTTCTTTTCTTTTCCTTTCCTTTCCTTTCCTCTCCTCCCCTCCCCTTCCCTCCCCTCCCCTCCCCTCCCCTCTCCTCTCCTTTCCTTCCTTCTGTCTTTCTTTCTGTCTTGTTTTTCTTTTTCTTTCTTTCTTTCTTTCTAATGACCAGCTTAACAAGTTTGAGGCGATACCTTACTGTGGTTTTAGTTTGCATTTCCATGATGATTAGTGATTTCAAGCATCTTTTCATATATACTTGTTGGCCATTTGTATGTCTTCTTTGGAGAAATGTCTGTTCAAATCCTTTGCCTATTTTTATTCAGAATATTATTACTATTAATTATTATTATTTTCTGTTGAGTTGTACGGTTTCCTTATCTACTTTGGATATTAGACGCTTATTAGATAGATGGTTTGCAATTACTTTCTCCATTCTATAGATTGTTTTTTCACTCTTTTGATTATTTCCTTTATTGTGAAAAAGGTTTAGTTTGATATGGTCCCACTTGTCTATTTTTGCTTTTGTTACCTGTGCTTTTTGTCATATCCAAGCAATTATTGCCATGACCACTCATATACAGCTGTTCCCCTATATTTTCTTCTAGGAATCTTATAGTTTCGGGTCTTGTGTTTAAGCTTTTAGTTCATTTTGGGTATCCTTTTGTGTACAGTGTAAGATAAGGGTCCAAGCTCATTCCTCAGCCTGAGCATATTCAGCTTTCCCAGCACCGTTCATTGGAGAGACTGTCTTTTCCCTGTTGTGTGGCAGTGCTCTCTGTAGCAGGCTCTTCTCCACTGTTAGTGTGTTTTCAGTGGCTCCAGGTATCCAAACCATGCTGGTTTCACCAGTGGTGTAAATGAGCCAAGACAGAAGTCAATCCCTCAGGCAGCACTTTGAAAAGCCAGAATGTTGGATACAGGTTTCACTCTGTATACTTCCCACCCAGAGAACAGAGGTTATGAAGGGGAGCGTTCTTTCCTGGTGCTGAACTGTGAGCTGTGCTGGCTAGGGAAGAGGTTGAAACTGCTCTTCTTACCCATTTCAGTGTGGACATTTTAGCTTTGTGCTAGTGCTGGGTACTGCAACTTCTTAACTGAATTCTAGAAATCTCATAAAGGTATTTTGGCCAGTACATGTTTGTTAAGTCATTGTTTCCCTAGGGGAGCAAGGGTTGAGACTTCCTATTCCGCCATCTCGCTGGTTTCTGTTTTTAATGCTTAAATTACCTGGGGATGTTTATTACAAGAGATTAAAAAAGCAATTTCCTTTTGTCCAATAGAGTTTCTCCAACTTAATCACAAAACTATTCATTAAAGGGAGTCTAAGAAAATGCATTAAATGGGGATTTACAGCATATGGTCATTAAGTTACTATTTGATACCAACAAATCACTTTTAAGATATTTTCTAGCAGACTATGTAAAACTTATTTAAATAAAGCTTTTCAAATGGAAGAAGGTTTTTAATGTGCATATAAAACCTCAGTATGTATGTTAAGAAGTCTTTTTTTTTTATCAATTGCATTGGTTAAATATAGGACTCTGGAAGCAGCCTACCTGAATTTAAATATGAGCTCCTACCCTTGTTAACTTTTTGACTTTGGATAAGTTACTTAACCTGTTTCTTAGTTTGTTTTACTTGTAAGATGAGGATAGTAAAACTATTCACTTTACAGGGTTTTGGGGAATGTTAAATGAATTGATATATATAAAAACTTCAAATAATGCATAGCATATAGTAAATACTATAAGTGAGTTATAATTATTATCAGAATTGTATTAGATTTTAATTCTTTAAAAAATACCATTAGCTTTTGTTTTGAGACAAGTATGTTTGGAGTCACATATGCTTTTTTTTTAATATAAAAACCTTTTTATAATTTATGGAAATATTTACCTAAATTTATGTGAAGTGAAGCACAATAAATGATACTCAAGATAATAATAAGGCAATTTGAAAAGATGAAAACCTTAATCATTTGAAGGTAAACATAATAATTAAAATTGACATCTGACAAAACTTAGTTTAGTAAATCAGTAATAAAGACTACTTACATGAGTGGCTCTGTTAGAGCTAAAAAATGCAGCAGACACCATTGACGTCCTGTGCAGCTACCACCTCTGTACTCAACCATCGCCCTTCTTAATGGAACCCTGCTCTTTCTCAGGTATCAGGCAGCCATGCACTTCATAAGGAATTGCGCCCCTTTTCAAGTGTTTGATGCTCTAGTCAATGAATAATTTCATTAAAGATTTACAACTGATTGAATATTCAACCAAAATTGAGGGGTTTACCATAATAGGACAGTTACATTGATTTTCTTCAAACACTTTAAAAATCTGATTGATGACAGATAATAAAGATAAAGTGAGTATTGCTCTTCTGAGGTGTTTCTGGTATTCTTCATTAACTTTGTCTAATAAATATTATAGTTCAGTTACTGTGTAAATAGAAATATTTTGTAAGTTTTGACAATTACAGCTTCTACTTCAATTGTTAGAATATTACAGCCTGTTTTCATGCCACATTAATTATGTACTAATTACCCTAAGTGTTTGACTGCTGAATGGGACTTAAACAGTTTGTACTCACACAACATTTTATTACTGGCTAAGGATATAATGCATAAAGAGCAGGAGAGAATATGCCTTGAAAGGGTTCTGAAGCAATCTCAGGTTCAGGTTTCTTTGTCCTCACACTCCTGGATCACACAAGATGCTCTTTGTCTCCAGTTGTTGAACTATAACCAACAATTTTATGAAACTTTGAAAATCTGGAGGCCCAAAGTCTACTTGTGTTGTGGGTCTTTTGCAGTGAGTTGGCTGTGTTGGCACATTTCTGCTGTGTGATCAGTGGTTACTGTGAAAACCTCTGGGCCTCAACAAAACCAGAGACAAATCATAATCAAATAAATTGCAAAATCTGTAATATACAAATGATTCCATATTTTTGCAATAACTTAGGTGTGGGTATCTATTTAAAAATGCAGTTAAACCACCCTATAATTCCTGCATGTTTCCTCATGTTTTTGTATCAGTTAACATTTTTCTTACTACCTTTGTCTACCGTGATTTGGACTCTGTGATAAGTTTGAACAGATAAATTTAATACCATAATTAACTGATTACTAATTAAAACTAATTCTATTTAATATCATAATTAACTGGTTACTAATTAAAATTAACTCTTCTTCATGATAATTATCTTCCACTGGGATTAAGTATTAAAGAGATTTAAATTCAATTTCCAAGAGTATTTGAACATCAGTTTCTGTATATTGTAGGCCTTATTGACAACTATCAAATTAACCTCACTAATAACTTTCAGTGTGATTACAGATAAGAGATAGCATTATAAAACAACTCATAAATTAAGACTGCAGTAATCATTGACCCCTCACTGCGGGTATGTCTCTTTCCCATACAAAATCTTATTGTATACCGAGGTATCAACCAAAGCCCATGTCTGGTTGAGTTTGGGATTCTAAAGCTTCTATGAACATAACCAGATACATTCCTTTATCTCATAGGACTAAATTGAAATGGGTTTCCACTGGGATGGTCTTTTAAGATGGCCCATCAGCTTCCTGTTAAAAGTGCACAGGTAAAATCTGAATATATCTTCTATCCCTACAAATTGTACAATTGACTGTGTTTTATTTGGCTCTATTCATGGTAGAAAAGCAGTTAAGTGGGCATCAATATAAATTACATTCTCCACTTAGAAACTCCTACTAATTAGAGGACCTGAATGTTTTTCAGAAATAGACCTACTGTGTATGTCAGAGGGTCTTCCATAGGCAATTTCTTTAGATTTCAGAGGTTCTAGAATCCAGTATATGAGCCCACCATGTGATTCCTCATGGATCGATTCGATTGATCTTAGTAACACACATGGTTTTTGTTATGTTATTGTTGTTGTTGTTTTTTGCCTACCATCCACAAATACAGTGGAAGAAACTATCATTGTGACATGTTGGACTAGGATGGATGGCTTTTTACTTTTATAACTTGGTGATTTTTTTAACACTTCAACATCAAATTCATAGCTACATGGATTTTTTAGCTCCATTTCAGAACAGAATATTTAAGGATTGACCTGGGGAAAGAAATTTCTGTGGGTAACTCCCCAATATAGGTCCCCGGTAGGTAATGTGCAAAGTAAGAGCCAACAGAGCTATGTTGGTACTGTTCCATTTGACCACCATGAGGGTTTCCATTGTTTCACCAAAGAATAAGAGGTAAGACACCTTTGTTCTCCCACCTGCTGCCTCCCAGGTCATGGTGTTTTGTATCAGTAATAGCAGAGGCTTTGACAGACAAAGTGATTCACATTTATAGACATCTGAGTGAACGCTTCAAGAGAAAATTATCCTTTTGCTCTAAACCTTTCTCGAAGCACCGAAGTTGTGCTTGACTTTCCATTTTTAAGTATCCTTTTTTTTAGCTCCCTCTGTCTGGGCCATTATTCACCTTCTTTCCATTTATTGCTTATATCAACCCAAACTTTCCCTAAGCAGGCATATCAGGTTCAGCCACTAAACTGACCCATGTTTCTGGAATACAAAATGCCTCAACAATTGTATTTTTCTGAATTTAGTGTCCGGTCTCGGGAAGGCAACAATATTATGAAAACAGATTGCCATTTGATTAAGCCTAGTAGGCACCTAAAAACAACAAATGACTGTATCTTGGCTACCTGTTAATCAGAGTACCGATACAATTATTTAAAATAATTGTAACAGTAATATGAATCTCCTCTCCCCTTCTCCTCCCACCTTCTCCCTCATTTCCTTTCTTTTCAAAAAGAACCTAACCAAGTTTGTGATAGATTTAACAAAATCCTGGAAGGTTTTCCCAGTAAATTTTCTGATAAGATACAGGTCACTTTAACATATAACACATGTAAGTAAAGATGAACAAAACAATGAATTCCTGCAAGTAGACAGAACCCTAAAAATGGATGATTACCTTATTATTTTTTTAATAGAGGCATATCTCATCCTTCAGACATGTAGACAGCTGCACCCAGGGTCCCCTATTTACTCAGACTTTAACACATCTAATATATAGAATTCCCTAAATTAAAGAAACACAGACATCTGCTTTGCTGTGCATTACTTTCCAAATTTCTGCAGACCTTCAAATCTTGCTCAGAGGTATCAGTACCACAGCCAAGACATTACACAAAATGTCCAGTCTCTATATTGAAGACAACTTCTAGCAACAGCCCAAAGAGAGCATTCAGACTCTCGCTGTGGGAGATAATAACCTGAACAACCACACTTTAACTTAAGGTTTTAAGTAATATTCTAACATGACTTATACAATTATATTGTTCAGCTTTTAAATTTTGAAAGGTAAAAACACCTTTGGTAAATGGCTACATGAGAATCTAAAAAATGGGTCCAGTCTACAGTGTTCCAAACAAACAAACAAACAAATAAAACCCAAACCCCACAAATGCCTTATAGCAGCTAAGGAGCCCAGAAAGTCAGGGAGACACAAAGGCAGTTCTCAAAGCCATTCCAAGCAATCCAAGTAATGCATGCTTATCGTGACATCCTTTGGTCCAGATTTCAGTGAACTTGCCAGAACTGCCATGGTGCAATTTTCAAAATGTTATAAAACATACTTCTCATACATTATGAGAATATATCACAGTTTCATTTAACTCATAATGAAGGGACCAACCAGTTCAAAAGGGTACAAGATGAACCTATGTATGTATGGTCATTAAAAGAAAAGAGAAAAAGAGGGGAGGGAGTGAGGGGTGAAGAAGGGAGAAGAAGAGAGAAAAAAAGAATGAGAATTGGTTAAAGATCTGAAGGGCATTACAAGTTTAAACTTTGGGATTTTCTTCTCTATCAGACAGAATAATTTGTATTCCTATCCAATAAAATTCCTTTTTATCTTACCAGTTCTCTACAAATTGACATCTGACATTACGGAGTTATAATGTGTGGGTCCTAATCAGCAGGAAGTAAAACAAAATTTATTTCTTTACAGTAAGATGGCACGGCACTCAGGCAGGCAAGAGAAAACCCTTAGATTAACACTGAAGGCAGTACAGTCATCTTTTTGAGTTACGAGTTTTGAATAATTTTTCTCAAGAACTCACAATTCTCCAAGCAAGTCTGGAAGAGGTGGACTTTTCTCTGCCACGGAGGGGGTGATGTGTACCAATGGTAAAAGAAATAGCGTACACTTAGGTGGGCACCCAGTATTTTCAGTTTTATGTAAACTTGACATTTTGATTTTATTATTGAAGTTTCAATATCTAGCAAGCAAATACTATTTCATCAAAATTATAGGCTAATCTTTGTTTACTGTAAGTGGTACATATTTCTTTAATGGTAAGAACTTTCTTTAATTTTGCTGTTGATGAATCTTCCATAATGAAACTGATTACAAATTTTTTCATTTCCATTGTTGGGTTTTCCTAGTCTTCCACAAAATGACAGATTATAGCATGGTCTCTGGAATTTTAAGTTAAAATTCTCCAAAATGTTTTAATTTTAAATGGAGAAAATAGTAAAATATGATTACTAGCTCTACATCCTCTGGTAAATTATACTTTCAGATATCACTATATTAATGAAATCTATAACAATGCAAATCTTTTAAGATTATCTCCTCATATCTTTTTAAAAATTTTTTTATTGTTGTTCAGTTGCAGTTGTCCCCATTTTTCCTCCATTGCTCTCCCCTGCCCCACCCACTCCCCGGCCTTGTCTTTATCCCTGGATCCTTTATACGTGTTCCTTGATGACCCTTCTGCTTCTTTCCCCCATTATCCTCCTTCTCCCTCCCCTCTGGTCACTGTCAGTTTGTTCTTTATTTCCATGTCTCTGGTTTTATTTTGCTAACTTGTTTGTTTTGTTGATTAGGTTCCACTTATAGGTGAGATCATATGGTATTTGTCTTTCACTACCTGGCTTACTTCTCTTAACATTATACTCTCCAGTTCTATCCTTGTTGTCACAAAGGGTAGGAGTTCCATCTTTCTTTCTGCTGCATAATATTCCATTGGGTAAGTGTACCAGTTTTTTGATCCACTCACTTACTGATGGGCACTTAAGCTGTTTCCAGCACTTGGCTATTGTAAATAGTACAACTAAGAATATAGGGGTGCATAGGTTCTTTTGAATTGGTGTTTCAGGATTCTTAGTGCATAATCCCAGCAGTAGAATCACCAGATCATTCATATTCTTAAATGTTAATAAGTTGTGAGAAAAACAAAAGATTACATCTTTTTACATTCAGAATTAAGACTGAGCAGGGGTGGGTGGGGCAGGGGAAAATGGTCATGGGAAAATGAAGACAAATGTGTTGGAACAGTAAAAAAAAATTACAGAAAAAGAATTATGACTGAGCATTTTGGCTCTGCTGACAGTGGTCTCCAAAGTGTGACTTACCAAGTCACTGTGTTACACTATCGAAGATGGGATGTTATCTTTTATTTGTAGCTACTTAGAAGAGTATTTCACGAACTCCCATCTGTTACCATGGAAGCTCATCTTTCTGTTGGGAAAATAAAATTTTCAAAAATTTAAACATTCAGCTTAGTTGAATATGCCTGTCTTTTTTGAATTCTCACTGAGTCAAGAACGTAAGGTCCTCAGAGTTTCTGTAGCATGTCATGGAACGCAGTTGTAAGATGCTGTGTTTCCAATTCCTTTTCTCTGTGGAAGTCTTTCCTGGACAAATGTGCAAGCTTTTCAAAATAGAAGTACTTTTATTAGAAATAATTGTATTAATCATTACTTGGCAGCAATTAAGTACGGCACAATGAACAATGACATCCTCTGTCATCATTTTGTACTAAGGAGAAGTACTGGAACAAATCAGACTTATTTATTTATTTATTTATTTATTTATTTATTTATTTAATTTTACAACTGGTAAGAGTCTCAGTACAATGTTTCAGCACAAGTCAAAGAAGCTTAAAAGAGATAGGATCCTTTGTTATAATCAAACCACTCATGCAAGTTCTACCTGGAATTTAAAACTCATTAAACAGTTAGGTAGGTATTTAGACTTTCACAGTACAGAGCACTGTTTTAGGATCCTGGTACTAGCTCTCTTTCTTCCTATTCTCTAGTCGTCTGTTGGTATTTACTTGTCTAATTCTCTTACTTTCGAGAAGAGAGTGACTTGGGAATGGAGGAAGAGTCTATTTAAAGGTATAGATTTGCCTAATTATAATCAACCTTATTTTTTTCTAAGACAGGGTTTTTTGCTAATATGTTCATTCATTCATTCAACAAAGAATTAATGGGCATTTATTCTGTGCCAGATATGGTGGTAGATGCTTAGGGTGGGAAAGAAACACATGAACAGAACAAGGTCCATGGTCTCTAGAAGCTCACAGTCCTTGGGAGTTGTATTTTGCCAAGTATAATATGCTCCCATGTATACCGTGCACCCACATTTTTGGCCCAAACTGTCAGAAAAAAAATATTTTGTTTTAATTTTTTAATTCAATTTTTACTTACCTGTATTTAGATACTTAGGGTTTTTTGTATTATAAAGGAATTTTAGCATTTATTTTTTAATGTATTATGGTACAAGAGATTTTATGTAACAAATAATTACAAAACACAGGAACAGATATAAGGTATTTCAGGTACTACCCATGTGTAATGCACATCCTTATTTTTCCCTCATAATTTTGGGCAAAAAAACTGTGCATTATACAGTAATGCACCATACAGTAATATAGAGCCCCTTGATTTGTGAAAGGCATTCTTACTCAAAAGAAGTCTTCTGTTCATTGCTTACTTGTTGTTCTAATCTTGTAAACAGGGTTAAAGAAAGTCTAATCTTCCTTTAGTGATTAGGGAAGGAATCGCAATGAAAATATGTTTATTAAATTCAAGAGATTTCAAATGACAGATCAAGAATGGCTTCCTCACACTTTCCACACACACAGCATCACAGGCCACAGGACCAAGAGCTTGAACTGATTTTCCATCCTAATGTAAGGGACTAATCAAGACTACACCCCTCATGCCTCACCTTTGACCCAGCTTGATCGCCAAGAGAAGCCCATGGCTCCCAGATCATCCATCCTCCTCAGGATTCTTATTTCCATAAATTTTTGTGTATTTGCTATTCTAACTAAATCCCCAATCCCTCCTCTTCCTTCTTAAACCCTTTCTCTATTGCCTCTTAAACTGTAGGGTAGGTGAACAACAGCCTACTACATTTGTCCTTTTCTGAAATCCCTCTGACCCCCTTCCTTATGAGAGCTTCCTCTGATAACTTTCAAATGAAGGAAGTTTTCTCTCTCAGAAACTTATGTAACTCAAGGCCAGGAGGCAGGATAAATGTTCAACTCGTTTGCCATTGTCCTTCCTAATTCTTCCCTAAACAAGATAACTATTTTGAAATTCATGTTATGTCATGTGATCAGCTATAACTGTTACTTACTCGTGCTATTGACAAACCACCACATTCTTTACATTCTTATACTGAATTTTGCCTTCCTCTCTATCCCACCCCAATAATATTCTGAGTGATTTTATTATCTTGTGAATAACTGATCTTGGACCCTCAATACGTTGGCCAGGGGGGAGAATCTCCTGTAGATAATTTAAGTAGGAAAAATGTATTCCAGGATAACAAATAATTTGAAGAATCATTGGCGAACTGGAAGGAAAAAGAAAACAATTTATTAAACCTTCAACATTGACTACCAAACCTAGTAGTCACCCTCTCTCCCATGTCTACCTCCTTCAATTACTATCACACCACACTGCCTATTCTCTTTATAATTCTTATCAAATTCTAAATTGACTAATGTATGCATTGACTTCTTGGCTTGTTTACTTTACTACAATGTAAGCTTATAGGGCAGGTATATTTTCAGTTTTGTTCACTTCTATATTCATAGCACACAGCTTGGCACAGAGGAGAGGTTTAATAAATATGGGTTCAATGAATGAATTGCTGTTATGAACTAGGAGGAAGAAAATGGTGAGGAGCATCAGGAGGTGGGAGAAAAAATTCTGCCCTTGCACATTTCCTTCTCTGGGCAAGGTTTTGAAGCCTCACAAAGATGTGAACCTCCACCCCCCTTTCCTGGGCTGTAAGTAGAGCAAGTAGAAATGGTTCCAGATGTAACAGTATCCAACATCTTCCTTTGAGCTCCTGTAGCATTTCTATCATTTATCATTTCAGAGAAGCTCTCTTTTTCAATGGTATCTTTGATTTATGAAGAGTCATTGTAATGTCATCTGATTTATGACAATTTTTCAGGTGTTTATTTTTCAGCTGTGCATTCTCCCTTTTAAAAATTCAAGCTTGTTTTTCCTTTCTTTTTCTTGTAATAGTTATGATAAAACCCACATTGTTTACTTCTGTTCAAACTATGATTTCTTATCTTTCAATAGGTGTTTTTTTTTGGACCAATTATTTGCTTACTCCCTATTGCACATTTTTTTCTGTCTGAACTGCCTATTCTCTTCTTAATGGAGAGCAAGAACTTAATATCCTGTGTTGCTTTGTCTCACTAAGTTCTGAGTCATTGACTCATTTTCGGGTTCCATTTAAAATAATTAAGTGCTCCCAAAGGAAGGGAAAAATTGCTTTGGTTATAAGGCCATTTTGGTTAATAGAATCATGTCTGATTTCCAAATCATACAATTTCAGAGTTAAATAAGGCCTTAGATATCATTTACCACAGAAGTTCACCCATCATCCGCATCGCCCCTGGCATCCCACAGCACCATTCGCACCATGGGGGCGGGGTCCTGCCCGTTATGTTTGCTGCTCTGTCCCCTCGATGCCAGCATGAAGATGCCTGGCACACAGTGGGCACGCCTCGTTTTTTGAACGAATAAATGAAATTCTTCATTTGGGCAACATAATTTTCAAGTTCAGAAAATATAAACAGAAATTCTTCGAGAAAATTTTGGCCCAAGGAGACAAGCCCAGAGATGTTCATAGTCTTTTTATTGAAAAGCAAAAATACTGTGGAAGTATCTACTAGTAGGAGAATGGATACATGTTATATATTCTTTGGACAGAAACTTATATACAGTAGTCAAAGAAGATGAGCTAGTGATACATGCAACATGGATGAGCCTCAAAAATATAAGTTTAAGGAAGGAAAGCTACGTCATAGAAAAGTAACAAGGAGTTATTCTGTCACATGAAGTTTAAAAGTATGCCACACTTATAAAATATATGCTTTGGAAGACATACATATGCAAAAGTATAAACAAATGCTTGATTATAGTAAACAAGAAAGTCAAGGTAATGTTCCCCTGCTGCTGGTGGGTGCGAGTAGGAAGGAGCCACCTAGGAAGGCTTCACAGGGTCTTCATGGCCACACTTTATTCCTTAAACTAGGTGTTGGGTACACATGGTTTCGGTTTTAGTTTTCACATTCCTTTATATGCCTGAAATATTTCATAATAAACACAAAACCTCAGTGGACTGTAATAAAATTGAACAAAAAAAGATATTCTTTCTTAAAGAAAGTGACTGTGAGGCACAGGGAGACAGTCATTGCATATTGAATAGTTTCTCCAAAGACATAAAGTATAAATTTTGTAAGGAATATATGAAGAAATAATTGACATTGTTAATAATATCTTAGAATTCAACTAGAATAATTTGGTATTCAGTATTTTCCCCCCAAATTATTCATTCCAATTATTGAAAACATCAGTGACCATCATGCTTAAGTCTTTGAAACTGCTTTCTGAGAGAAAACAACATGAAAGTGTCTGCAGTAAAATGTAAGTGTAGCTAGATGTGCTTGTAAGAAGGCTGAGTTTCTGATAAATTTGCATAGAATTTGAGTTATAAATGTTACCTGGTTAAAAGGTAAACTACATTGTATAAATGCCTATACATTTGATAGTAAATATTACAAATTAATTGCAAATATTACCTCATTTAGTCCTCACTAACAACCATTATTATCTCATTTTACAGAATAAATAATTGAGGTATAGAGAGTGAAGTGAAGTGACTTGTCTAAGGTCACATATCCCAAAAAGGATGTAGGCACAGTTGCAAACCAGATTGGCCAGTGTCAAAGTCTATCCACTGACATTAATTTCCTACCCTCTCTAATAGACAATTGGCAATGTATCAGAGAATCATATTCTTCAAGTTCTTTTCATTGTGATCCATTATAGTTTTGTCAGGAGGAGAGCTCTGAGTGCATGCTATGTGCCAGGCAACTTGTCTGTGCTCTACCACTAAATCTTCCTAACATCCTGCCGAGGTAAGTGCTGCTACTCCCCATGTTGCATAGGTGAGAGAAATGAGGCACAGGGACTAGAAAGTTTCCAGTCCCTCATAACCAATCTTAAGTGGTATGCATAAGAACTATTATCACTTGCAGGTACAAAACAATTTGTAAAGGAAACCTAAATGGGGGAAA
This sequence comes from Pteronotus mesoamericanus, assembly GCF_021234165.1. NCBI lineage: Eukaryota > Metazoa > Chordata > Mammalia > Chiroptera > Mormoopidae > Pteronotus > Pteronotus mesoamericanus. Next base: position 13,011,167 of record NW_026555310.1, read on the forward strand.
GTAGAAGTAGAAGAGGGTCTTACATGTGGAGTAGCAAATGAGACAGAAGCAGGTGTCTCTGAGTGGTTTAAAAATATTACCACAGAACATGCCCATTTAAAACCCTAGCCTTCAAATTGTGATAGTACATTTTCAGTTCGAGTTACAGAGCATTGGGTCAAGATGGTTGAATATATCTATGAGGGGCTACTCTCCATCGTCCCCTGGTTTAAAAGCCCAGGTGCCGGAGGCAACCATAAGCACGCCGAGGGCTGGGGGCTGTTCTGAACGTGTGTCCTCCGTGCCTGCAGCAGGCCTATCTGCGGACCAGGATATGACCTCCCGCTGTGTGCCGTGTTTCCTCTGATCTCCCTGGTGCTGGGTCATGTGCCCAGCCCTGGGACCTGGAAGTCACAGCAGGTGAGGCTTGAATGGGGAGTGCGGCAGGAGCGGGGCTGCAGGGCGAGCAGGACAGAGCCGTGGCATTCCCTGTGTCTGTGTCTGGCGCTTGGACGAGTACGGGTGTGCGCTCACCCCGAACAGGCGGGCCCTGCGGGTCCCCAGGCCCCCAGGTGCCGGCTGCCAGGTCATCAGAGCGTGGCTGACTCCAGTGGGCTCTGGAGTGTCGGGTGGGGGATGGAAGTGAGTGGGTACTAGCGCCCTTTGCTGAAACCCCTTAGAGTGAGAACATGAAGTTGGCTGGTGCCTTTCCCTTCCATTCCAGTTTGAATCGAGTCCGGCCTGGTCCTGGAGGTGGGAGCAGGCAGAGAAAACAAGGAGCAAACCAGCGACCCCTTCTCAGGACCTTGGTGGTGGGGGCCCCGAAGCTGGTCCGGGAACAGTTTTCCAGGTGTTCCCTAGGGTTAGGGAACTAGCTTGGTTGCCCAGGCCTCCCTGTTCCCCAAGTATCTGTGGCCGGGACCTCTGGCAGCAGATGCGGTGACATCTGACAGCCAGGGCACCGTGTGGAGGTGCGGGGATCGTGCGTGCAGGACGCTGCCTCTCTGTGGAGGGGCAGGGCGAGAGAGGGCCGCCCCCACCCCAATAGCTCTATGGTGAGCGGGGACCCTGCAGCTGTGGGCCCTCAGCTACCCTGAGACAAAGACCAGAACGATCACAAGTAGGTGGTCAGTTTCTGGAACCTGCCAAATTTCCCAGAAGCCTCACATAATCCCTGGAACCCGCTGCTCAACCTCCCTTTCCTTGTTCTTTAGATCTTCTTTTAACTATCCCACATCCGATGCTTAATACTGTATTGTACACTTACAACATTTGTTAAAAAGAAACATCTCAATGTTAAATGTTTTTATCAAAATGCAATGATAAATTTTTAAAGAGTTACTTGGCTTTCTCATCTCCAATATCATGGTTCTTTTATACTTGAAATCTTCCAACTAAAACATTCTTCCTGGTGCATAGTCAAAGTTAGGTACTACAGGAGCATTGCGATGACTTTCCTACATTCCAGTCTGCGGAAGACACAATTAAGGATTCCTTTGCACAAAACCAAATCTGGCTGAACGGTACCATGGAAACCAATGCAGAGTACATGCTATTGTGTAATTACAAAGTGTAATGACTTGGGGGGAAGAAAAAGATTAGAATGGATGATGCCTTCCGGGAATGTGCCAAAGAAGACAGGGACTTGCATATGGAGCGGGGAGGAGGGAGGAGGGCAGGGAGGATGTGTGCTGAAATTGAATTGATCCTAGAGCTGGCGAGCAGGCCCTGCGAGGATGACCTGCGTGGAAGGGTGACCTCACGCTCTATGTATTTGGGTAACTGCAAGGAGGAGTTTGATCACAGTGTTTTTTCGGAGACGTAGTACAGACCCAGGTTCCTACTCATTCTTCCTACTCCTTCACAGCCTTTTTTTTTTCCTATTACAGTTGATATGCAATATTATTTTGTATTAGTTTCCGGTGGGCAGTATAATGGTTAGATACTCGTATGCTTCCCAGAGTGGTCCTCCCCCATGTATCAAGTACCCACTTGGCACCACACATAGTTATTACAATATTATTGACTATATTCCTTATGCTGCACTCTACAACCCCATGACTGTTTTGTGACTACTAATTTGTATTGTTTAATCCCTTCACCTTTTTTAACCAGCCAACCAAACCCCCTCCCCTCTGGCAACCATCATTTTAATCTCTCTATCTATGAGCCTATTTCTATTTTATCTGACCATTTATTTTGCTCTTTAGATTACACATAATACATGAAATCATATGACATTTGTCTTTCTGTGTTTGACATTTCATTTAGCATAATACCCACTAGGTCCATCCATGCTGTTGGAAACAGTAATATTTCATTCTTTTTTTATGGCCATTGTATACATACACATAAAAATATATGTATATTTTTTATGTGTGTGTGTGTATATATATATATATATATATACACACATATATATATTCACACATAAAAAATGTGTGTGTATATATATATATAAACCATAGCTTTTTTAAAAAATTTATTTACTTTTTAAATACATTTGTCTCTGCCTCCCCCCAACCTCTTTCCCTTAGCTTTTTTATTCACTCATCTATTGATGGGCACTTGGGTTGCTTCTGTATCTTGACAGCCTTTCTTTTTTTCTTGGTAAATATTTTTGCTCTGTTCATTTCTCTTAATAGCTGTAATCTCTGCCCACAATCAATAGGAACTTTATATGAAATAATAATTACCTGTACTTTATAGATTTTAAAAGGACAAATGACTTATCTTTATACTCTGCATTAATTCTTGGTAAAGAAAATAAATGTAGCAAGTTGTTTATCCTAAGCAGGGGCACTTTTCAGTATTCCCCTGAGAACCTGGCTTTGGTAATTCTTCCTCAATATTTCCCTTCCACATTCCTTATAGTAAAGCTGTGAAGAGATACAGGATAGAGTAGATTACTGCTTTGGAATAGCTTTTGATCAATTTGTGGAAATGTATACACAAATAAAAGATTAATTGTAAAGCAACATATATACATATATATGCACATGATACAGTATAGATTGAAATGTATAATGGCAAGGGACAATAAAATAACTGAGTAAACAGAGAAAAATGTATTTCTGGATGCCAAACTAAGTTTAATGTATGGCTTTCTTTTCTATAACATCCATATGGTGTTTGACAATTTGGCAAATTAGTGGTATCAATAAAGTTTTTAGAATGGAGTAGTTTCCACCCTTCATCAGAGCAGTAAAATCAATAGCCTGACTTAGAGCTTCGCTGTTTTGTTTTCTGTCACAGTGCTAGAGGCAGAAAACAAACCAGCTGAAGCAGGGTTTCAAGGATACCAATCAATAATGTTCTAACAGGTGTGTTATCCCAGTAACCAGAATTGCCTGCTACACATTGAACCACCCTCACAGGATGCCTGTCTCCAATTCTCCCCAGCCAACCAAGATCAGCAAGTCCACAGGCTGTAATGTTGACCATACTTTTATGAGATATTTTCAATCATAAGACATATTATCCATTTTATTATTTATTTGACAAAGAATTCTTTTGAGGAAAATATAAAAAATACCATAAAGTAATATGCTATTCCCATCACTATTTGAGAAACTTTTCTGTTGAACAGATTAGTAGTTCTCAAAGTGTGGTTTCTAGATGAGTTGTATCTTCTCAGCTGAAAATGATGTTCAAGTTTGTCACTTACAAAATACACGTTTCATTCAGCAGAACACATTTTAACCAAGTCTTCTGCCAATTTATAACAAGGATTGCATTTCAGTTCCCAAACTTCCTTCCAGTTCCCAAAAACATGTTCATCTTTTCCTTCTGAAACCTCACCAGAAACATCTTTAACATGCGTACTTCTAGTCCTATTCTGTTCATGGCAACATGTATGTTCTCCAGTATGATAGAGACTTTCTCTACAGCTCTCTATCATTCCTTCTGGGCTCTCTTCGGAATCTCCTGAAATGTCTGTGTTTTTACCAACAATCTCTTCAAGGCTGTGTAGGCTTTTCCCCTAATGTACCTCAAAAACTCTTCCATCCTCTATTCATTGTCCATTTCTAAAGCCACTTCCACATTATTAGGCATTTGTCACAGGAGCATGCTACTTCCTGGTGCTAAAAATCTGTATTAGTTACCTAGTGCTGCTGTAACAAAATGCTACAAACTGGGTAGTTTAAAGTTCTTATTGTCTCACTATTCTGGAGGCAAGAAGTCTGGAATCCAGGTGTCAGCAGGTGGTTCCTTCTGAGAGTTGTGAAGGAAATATGTTCTTGTCTCACTCCCAGCTTCTGGTAGTTTGCTGGCAATCTTGGGTGTTCCTAGGCTTATAAGTGTATCATTTCTGTCCTCCACTTTCACATGGCATTCTCCCTGTGTCTCTTCTTATAGTCTCTCCACTGTGCATATCTGTGTCTCTGTCCAAATTTAACCTTTATATAAGGACACAGTTATATTGGATTAGGGCCCACTGTAATTGGATTAAGGTTTATCTTAATTTGGCTGCATTTCAAAGACACTATTTCCAAGCAAGGTTATATTCCGAAGGGCTGGGAGTTAGGACTTCAATATATATTTTGGGGGAGATGCAATTCAACCCATAACAATATCTATATATGAGTAGAGCAATGAATTTGCATCAAATTTTTGCACTAAACTCTCTTCTGAGGAAACTATTCAGATGATTCAGAAGGCTGCAGCTATGGGCAACTGTTGATTGGCAGCTTCATCCCAACAGTGCACCCACTCATGCATCATGTTTCATGCAGAGATTTTTGGCAAAACATCAAATCACCCAGGTGACTCAGCCCCACCACAGACCAGATTTGGTGCCCTGTACTTCTGGCTTTTCCCAAAACTAAAATCACCTTTGAAAGAGAAGAGATTTCAGACTATCAAAGAGATTCAGGAAAATGCTGCGGGGCAGCTGATGGACACTGGAAGAACTATGTGAGGTCCCAAGGTACCTACTTTGAAGGACACTGAGGCATCATTGTCCTATGTACAATGTTTCTTGTATCTTATCTTTTTCAGTAAATGTCCCTGTTTTTCATATTATATGGTTGGGTACCTTCTGGGCAGATCTCTTACGTTACAAGTCAAAAAAATACTTATTAGCGTCCGTTATAATTTCATGTTTTTTAAAGGAGCTGAGAGAAGAAAAGATAACTAGGTGTATATTTATAGAGTTTGCTATATTAGTATACACTAGTTGTCTTTTCAACATTTTCTTGTTCTCTTCATTTGTTCCTGTAGATTCAAGTTAAAATCTAGAGTCCTTTCCTTAGCCCAGTACAGCTTTGTTCCAACCCATCCCCTCTGTGCTATTATCATGAAATACATTGCATTCCTATATGTTATAGGCAAAACAATACAATTATATACACATTTATCTATGCAATTGCTTTTTGAAATGATGAACTATTTTTAGAGCAGTTTTAGGTTCACAGCAATATTGACTGCAAGGTACAGAGATTTCCTATGTGTCTCCTGACTTCACACATGCATAGCCTCTCCTACCATCAGTATCTCACACCAGAGTGGTACATTTTTTTACAATAAATAAAACCTACATTAATGCCTCATTATCAACCAAAGACTATAGTTTGTCTTAGTTCTTCCTTGGTGTGATACACTCTACGGCTTTCGACAAATATATAATAACATGTATCCACCATTAGAGTAGAGTAATCCTCTGTGCTCCACCTATTCATGCCTTTTCCTTCTAATTTCTGACAACCACTGTTTCTATTGTTTTCACTTTTTCAGACTGTCATGTAGTTAGAATCATACAGTAGGCTTTCCGATTGGCTTCTCACACTTAGTAATAAGCATTTAGGATTCCTCCATGTCTTTTCATGGCGTGATAGCTCATTTCTTTTTAAAACTGAATGATTTTCCATTGTTTGGATGTACACAATTTATCCATTCACCTACTAAAGGACACCGTGGTTGTACCCAAGTTTTGGCAATTATGAATAAAGCTGCTATAAACATATTTATATGCTCTGTCTATAAATATCTATGTGCAGGTTTTTGTGTGACTGTAAGTTTTCAACTCATTGGGTAAATATTCAGGAAGACCAGTGCAGGACTGTAGGGTAAGAACATGTTTAGTTTTGTAGGAGACTGCCAAACTGTCTCCCACAGTGGCTCTACCATTTTCATTCTCATCAACAATGAAGGAGAGTTCTTGTGTCTCCACATCCTCACTAGCATTTGGTGTTGTCAGTGACTTGATTTTTGTTTATACTAATAGATATGTAGTAGCTATAATTGTTTTTTAATCAGTTAAGAAGAAACATTTATATTGTCTTTTATAATTGCAGTTACTTTAACCAGCCGTCTCTGTTTGCCTGTGTGGATTCAAGTTACTGCCTGAAGTTATTTGCTTTCAGTCTTGAAATCGTCCTTTAGTATTTCTAGTAAAATATTGTGTTATCAACTAATTCACTCAGTTTTGGTTTATCTGAGAGTGCCTTTATTTTGTCATTATTTTTGAAAGATAGTTTGCTGTACAGATTCTTGGTGAACAGTTTTTTTTTAGTTTCAACTCTTTGAATATGTCATTTCATAACTTTCTGGTCTCTATTGTTTATGGTGAAAAGCCAGTTATTAATCTTAATGGTGTTCTTATATGATGTGTGACAAGCCATCTTTTTCGTGCTGCTTTCAAGATTTCCTCTTTGTTTTTGGTGCTCATCATTTTTGTTATGATGTCTGATCATGGATCTCTTTGAAAGTATCCTATTTAATTCAACTTATTCATTGAACTTCATGGATGTATAAATTAATGTTTCAATGTCTTTTAAGACCTTTTGAAGATATTATGTCCTCAGATGTTTTTTATATTTTTATAAAAATATATTTTTATATATTTTTTGTTTTATATTTTTATATAAAACATTGTTTTATATTTTACTCCTGCTAACTATGCACTGACAAACCACACATATAACTATGAAAAACTGTACATCAACTAATGACATAAACCATATAGGAAAATGCTGCTGATTAAGACTTCAAGCAACACATCTTTCTAGATAGCCAAGATTTTCAAATAGCTTAGATCATTACCATTTTAAAACTTTAATCATTGTGCATGTGAAACAGTCTCAAGTGTATTATAGGATTCCAAGCGTTATGAAATAGATCATACTAAACTTGACTTACTTTAGGATTAAGGGTTATTGTTTTTAATAAAAAGTATTGTGGAATACTGTGACACACACATATTCTTATGGCAAGGAGTAGGCTTCTTTGTCTTTATATGAGATAACTCTAGACAGTTTGGGAGTTTGTGGGCCTACACATACAGCCTTCAAATATGTCACAGAGATGTCTGTTTGGTTCACCAAGGGCTGAAACAATTTGAGTATGTTATGTGTATTAAAATGGGGGAAATTTCTGTAAAATCTAAATTTCTAATGTCTTTTTTAAAAAATCAGAAGATCCAGCTACCACTTAGCTTTAACTTTCACGTGACTACAACTGGCTGATGCTGAACAGCGGCTGTCACTTGTAGAGGGTACATGCATTCTCTACTTTGTCACAGTTGTCACTCCTCCTTACTGACTTATACAGGTTTCCTTCACTCATTTACCTATCTTGCTTACCCTTTTCTGTGAGTATCAGTTTTTGGATTACGGCATCCTATTTCAATTGGACATGGAATCCAGACAGCTACAGCTCTTTTAAAAAGCTACAAAAATAGTTAATAATTTCTAAGTGAGGCCTGAAAACTTCCTTTGATTATATACATTTTAATAAATGGACTTTGTGTCATTTCATTTGGCCACTCAGAGGTCTTTAAAAAATTACTTGTAACATTTTTTTATTGCAGACTAGTTTCAGATCAATGAGGTTTCTAGATAGCTGAGTCCTTTAAAAGCAATGTGCCAATGGAAGGTTTTAACTGATATCTTTGAAACTGTAAGTTCTATAGATAAATTGGATATAGTTCACTATTTTCTGAAATTTAAAAAGGACATCTTGCTATGTAAGAATAATGCATTTATAATAATAAGATAGCTCACAGTAGTTATTTCATTTAGCCAATGAAATTAGGGCGCTTTCTGCATCTCTACTTCTTTCGCTATGATTTAGGCCTCAGATCTCCTTGCTAAACAAAGTCAATAGCTTCCTAATTATTCTCACTATCTCCAGCTTTCCTTTGTCAAGCTATTTTTAATGCTTTGGTAGAGTGATGCTGCCAAACCAAAAATCTGGTCAAGATAACTCATGCTATATTCAGTGCTCCACATCCTCAGTAGCTGTAATTACAACTCCTTAATATGCCTACAAGACATTACGTGATTCCCTTTCGAGCTCATCTACTAGTGAGGGAAAAAGAGATCTTCAGGTAAGTTTTCTACTATTTTCTTACATTGTTTTATTCACTAACTTTCTGTTAGTGCTCTCGGAAGGTCAATATGAATTTTGAAGGCAGATGTTCTGAGTCATTTTTATGACATTATTCCCAGCTAAAAATTTTTTCTGTGTTAATCAACAGGAACACTTCAGACAGAGAATATTTTTAAATGTTTATTTAACTAAGGATCTACTGTTACATTTTAAAATTACCTAACTATATGTTATTTGTGAACAATTCATTGCATTCATCACCCATCTTTTATAAAAAAGTAAGATAGAATGAAGATGGTTCTGGCTATTTACAAGCTCATTTGCCTGGAGGCCATTATGGGATTTTATACAAAGTTGTTAAATGACTTGGAAAATAAGATTAAAATTTAAATGACTTAAAATTGAGGAAAGGAACTTAGAATTATCTGTGAGAAAGGAAATGTTCAATCGGAATCAGTGTAATCGAGATGCCTTGTGATAAAACCAAACCATGCGATAATATGTGCTAAATATCAAGTAACTGAGGAAGGACAGGCTATAGATCTTGATTCCTGAACTGGTTGTAAGGTCCTAGCTGGAATTAATGTCTCTCTTACTCTATTACTCCTTCTAACGTTCCCCTTGACTTTAGCTACGAGGTCGGTTGGCCAGGGTTACTTGCTTGTAATTTTCTCATCCAGAGTAGCTATAGTCTCCCATTAGCCTTTATCATCAGGCATAGTTGTGTAAGAGCCTTTGGCTTTTGCCTATACTGTGCCTAGCTCTGATATGTGTTTATCAGGGTTCACAATTGAAATCTGTCCATAGAGAAAGTAACATAAACAAAGCAGATTGAGCAGAGAATATTAACTTGGAAAGACACACTTTGAAGCCCTGTCAGAGCTTGTCCCACAGTGGCTATGAGGATCAGATAGTGCCAAGTTATGAAGAAGTTATTCTGAGTTACATTGTGTGTGTGTGTATGTACTGTGCGTATAAAAGTATACTACTGTCTCTGGCAGGTAAAAGCCAGCCTTTATCAAAACATTTATTCAAAGGGGAGATATGCATTGTATGTGTTTGTAACTACATAACATTTGCTAGGCAATGTGTTAAATGTGATAGTGTCTTACTCTGTTCAGGCTATTACAACAAAAATACCATAGACTGGGTCGCTTATAAGCAACATGAATTTATGAGAGCAACATCTGCAACACAGCTGAATATAAGATGTCCCTTTGTGATAAAAACTCTCAACAAATTATTAACGGGAGGAATGTACCTCAACATAAAAAGTCCAAATATGACAAGCCCACAGCTAACATCTTACTCAATGGTGAAAAGTTGAAAGTTTTTCCTTTAATATCTGGAATAAGACAAGGCTGCCCACTGTCACAACTTTAATTCAACATAGTATTGGAAGTCCTATAGCCAGAGCAATTACACAAGAAAAAGAAATTTTAAAAAATTAGAAGAAATAAATGCATCCAAATTGGAAAGAAAGAAGTAAAACTGTCACTTTTTTCAAATGAGATAATAATATGAGAGAAGAGAATCCTAAGAACTCTACCAAAAAGCTGTTAAAACTAATAAATGATTTCAGTAAAGCTGTAGAATACAAAATTAGTGTACAAAAATCTGTTATGTTTCTATACATGAATAATGAATTATCAGAATGAGAAATTAAGAAAACAACCCCACTTAACAATTGCATCAAAAAGAATAAAATACCTAGCAGTAAATTTAACTAAGGAGGTGAAAGACCTATACACTGAAAACTACAAGTCATTAATGAAAGAAACAAAGAAATGGAAAGATGTTCCATGTTTATTGATTGGAAGAATTAATATTATTAAAACACCCATATAACTCAAAGCCATCTATAGATATGACAGTCCCATTAAAATTCCAATGACATTTTTTTCACAGAAATAGAGGGGAAAAGTCCTAAAATTCATATGGAACCACGAAAGTCCTCAAATGGCCAGAGCAATTCTGAGAAAGAATGGCAAAAATGGAGGAATCACACTTCACAGATTCAAGCTATACTACACAGTTATAGTAATGAAAATAGTATGGTACTAGCATTAAAAATAGACACATATACCAATGAGGCAGAATTGAGAGTCCACAAATAAATCCTCATATAATCAATCAACTAATATTTGGCAAGGGAGCCAAGAACATATAATAGGAAAATTATCCTGTCTTCAGTAAACAGTGTTAAGAAAATGGGTAATTGCATGCAGTAGTGTAAATTTGGACTCCCAGTTTCCAACATTTACAAAAGTTAATTTGAAATGAGTTAATTAATTAATCATAAAACTCAAAACTACTCGAAGAATACATAGAGAAAAAGCTCTTTGACGTTGGTCTTGGCAATGATGTTTAGCATATAGCATCAAGAGCACAAGGGACAAACACAAAAATAAACCAGTTGGACTACATCAGATTAAAGAGTTTCTGCGCAGCAAAAAAACCAGTCAACCAAATGAAAAGGCAACCTATGGAATAGGAAAAAATACTTGAAAATCATATTTTTGTTAAGGGGTTAATGTCCAAAATATATAAGGAACTCATTCAACTCAATACCACCCCTCAAAAAAATTAGAAAATGGGCAGAGGAAGAACTGAAAAGATATTTTTCCAAAAAAAGACATGCATATGACTAACAGGGGCATGGAATGGTGCTCAACATCATCAATCATCAGGGAAATGAAAATCAAAACCACAACTGAAATATCACTTCACGCCTGTTTGAATGGCCATAATCAAATGACAAGAAATAACAAGTGCGCAAGTGTTGGTGAGGATGTGGAAGAAAGGGAACCATTGTGCAATGTGGTGGGAATATAAATTAGTTGGTTGGAGCCACTATGGAAAACACTATTGAGGTTCTTATAAAAATTAAAACAGAGCTACCATATGATCCAATGATCCAACTTCTGAGTATATACCCTCCAAAATTAAATCAGGATCTCTGAGAGATATTTGTTTTTTCATTTTTATTGCAGTATTATTCACAGTAGCCATGGTATGAAAACAGTTTAAGTGTTTATAAATGAATGAATGAGCAAAGAAGGTGTGATTATCATATATAGAATATATATAAATAGAATATTATTCCGCCATGAGAAGGAAGGAAACCCTGCCCCTTGTGGCAACATGAATGAAACTTGATGGCATTATGTTAAGTGAAATAAATCAGCCAGAGAAAAACATATACTGTATGATATCACTTATATGTACAATCTAAAGAAAACCAAAACTCATAAAGTAGAGAGTGGAATGGTGGTTGCCAGAGGCTAGGGAGTGGCAGAAATGGAGACATGTCAGTTGAAGGATACAATCTTCAGTTATAAGATAATTACATTTGGAGAGCTAAGGTACACCATGGTGACTATTATTAACAAAACTGTATTTTATACTTGAAAGTTCTTAATAGAGTAATTTTTAAATGATCTCATCATGAAAAAATAAATGATAATTATATGAAGTAATGTATCTGTTGACTAATCCTACTGTGGTGTTTCTCAATATGTAAGGGCATCAGATCATCATCCTGTACATCTTAAACATACAGAAAGTTATATGTCACTTATAGCTCAATAAAGCTGGAAAAACAAAACAGAAACAAACAAACAAAAACAACAGAAATTTATTCATCAGAGTTCCAGAGCTTGGGAAATCCAAGATTAAGGTGCTGACAGATTTGGTGTTCTGGTTCATATATAGCTGTCTTCTCGTTGTAACCTCCATGAGGGAAGAGCCAAAGGCACTCCTGGAGACTCTTTTATAAGGACATTAATTCCATTCATGCATGTTCTATCCTCTTCACTTAATTGCCTCCCAAAGGCTCTACCTACTAATACCACCATATAGGAGGTTCGATTTCAACCTGTGAATTTTGGGGAGACACATTCACTCTATTGCTGGCAGTCAGGCGACGAAATGAGCAATTGGAGTCACAGCCTAATTTCACTTGTGATAGTTTGCTGCCATTTTCCCATGCCCATAATATTCTGCGTGTGCTAAAATGGGTAATTAATGGAGCATATGACATATCTTACAACACTTGGCATCTTTTAAGTTTTTATAATTGCACAATTCTCTCTAGTTCTCTAATTAATGTGGTTGTGGGTTTCTGTTCACTCCTACAATAGGAAAGAGAATTGACAGTGGCTTTCATGTGGCTCTTCCTTTCATAATAGGTTTTACTACAGGCCAGGAAACCAATGTTGAAGTGCCATTAATGGCTGAACCTGCCATTCAAACTTCACAATTAGTCAATGCCATTAGGGTATCCCTGGGTCTACCGTGAGGCAGACTCAGGTTAGAATACTGTATACCATCTGGACCCCACAAGCCTCCTATCTGACATGTGGCATACAGGGACGTTGCAGATTCCCCCCAAATTAGTGTTATTTTAGAGCTTGTATTCAATAATTCTTAAAAGAGTGTGAAATGTTTCCCTTGTTCTAAGATGCAGTTACCCAGATAAACTGACCACACATCCTTTTGGAGAAGGTTAGGAGGAAGATTCAAGTGCACAAAATGGAGCTAGTTTCTGGTCTTCTCTCAGTGGTGCCCAGCGGCCCTTTGTTGAGGCGCCTCTGCGACTGTGAGTTGACCCAGGGCTTAGAATTGTTTGAGAGGCAATGACATAAGCAGGGGAACTCAATCCGGTGGCTGTTCACTAGGTCTGTTTTTTTTTAAACAAATTAAATATGACCTTGGTGATTGCTTATTGATTTCATTCCTGGAGCTTCCCATTTGAGTCAGAGTCGGAGATCTCCTGTCTAAATGTTTGCTGTCACCTATTACTGTATGGTCCCACTGCCCATTATGTTGATGAAGCCACATGAGCCACATGGTTTTAATCATTTTGGGCACCTGTGCAACTGGCTGATATTAGAAAATCCTTTTCATTTGCTGCACTTCCTGAATAGATTACTGGTCTAAATACCACAGCTGATCATTAACATTTAAAAGACTGGTGTTTTCTCCCCAATGGCTTTCTACAGCAAAAATGAATGGAGATTGATTAGGTTCTAATGGGCAAGGAATAAAGGGCAAATGGGTGAATTGCTCAATAAATCTAGCATTTCCATCTTTGAAATAATTGAATTCCTTCTATGCTGCAACAAAACATTTCTGGTCTCTTTGTCACTTGACATGACCCAGTTATCAGGCAAGATGATAAAATCAGACTCAATGCCTTAGCTGGCCCATTGAATGTAGCTTTGGGTGCCTATGTCAATATTAACGAAATCAGCTCTACCTACTCAAAATTATATTTGGATTAAAATCAATACACAATAGTGAAGATTCTTTAAAAACCATTATCACAAATGTTCTCTCTCTAGATTGAAAATACAAACAAAATCAACACCATATCAGTTAGTGGAGTCCTTCAGTTCCTCCTAGGCATGAGGCTTCTCTTCCTTTCTCTGTCCTCGTGTTTGTCATCATCCTATGTTGAGATGTTGTGCTGTGTGTTGAAACAGTAGTGAAAGGAGGGACATGAATGGGATTTATACATGTATTTCCCTTGAAAGAGTGTCAAGATAACTTTAGGCAAAGAAAGCGCTGTGGTATTTCTGAGAAATGTGTTTTTGAAATTCTCCATTTCTTCCATCTTTAGATGTGGTGCTAAAATTATTAGTATCTTTCTTCTTCTGATTAGTGCTCAAATGTTTACATATGTGATCTGTTGAGATTGTGTTAGTTTACCAGGGAGCAATTTGGGAACTGACAGCATCAGTTTTTGTGTTTGGTTTTCTATACTCTCAGAGTTGGTGAGACTTGCACGTTGTGAGTTCTATTCTGTGCCTTGAGGGGAGGGTTTTAAGATCAGAACTTTTCATTTTCTTTAAGTTTCTTTAAATCGTTCGCAGCCACCATTTTCCCCAGCAGTCTAAAATCTCCGTATGCTCTTCATTTTGGTTAATGGTAGCAGCTCTTCTGCTACAGCTTCATACTCACAGAGTTCATTGTCCCAGGTGGGTAAACTTGATATCTTATTTAGTTGTTTTGCTACTTTGTAGCAACGGCTACTAGGTCTTCTTCATAAAATGCAAAGTGGATATTTACTTCCATCCACCTTAGCCCAGTAAGTAATTCAAGTCCTACATGCATCCCAGAGGGTCTTCTGCCTAAGTTGTACACTGATACCCATTTCTCTGACTCTGGTACCCTTTAGCTGTAAAGAATAGAAATCAATTCTGGCTAAGTTAGGCAAAAAATAATTTATTCAAAGCATACTTATTTAGTCAGAGAATAAGAAAGAAATCTGAAGTATAGGGCAGGTCAGGAGGTCAAATGGCAGAGATTTTTAAATTATGTCTAGAGCATTTCCTTGAGTTCACTTGATTCCAGCTGCTTTCTGTCTTAATGAATATTTGCTCAGGGCGCAGATTGGCCTTACCCGAGTCACACCCTCACCTGGTGATGGCAGGGGGGGGAGTGGGAGGAGATTGGTCCTGGGAGGAGTGGTCCCTGCAGCCACACGTGGTGTGGGGACAGCTCGTGTCTCCAAATAAGGGTTTTGAGGCAGACCAAATAAATAACCACCCAGACCATCCATTCACAAATAAATAATTTGGTCACTCCAATAGCTCTCCTCCTCCTCCATTTCCTTCACCTTCTTTAAAGCGGGCTGCAATGGTTTTAGAAGACAATTTTCTCATTATCAACTGTGTTTATTTCCTAAAACGGGCAGACTATCTAGAAAAATAGCATCCATGTCTATGTAAAAATTATATAATAATTATAACTAATATTGTTATTAAGTAAAATTATATAATTACATAAAGGAATGTTCAACTCGTGGTTCAACTTGTTTCTTCAATCTTAAGGGATGATAGAATAAGATAAGTGAAAAAAGAAACAAAAGCAAATGTTCTTGGATTACAGGGGAAAGATAATTGTTAGACATATTTAAAGAAATTCCTAAGGTTATTAATGGGGAAGAAAAAAGCTGCTCAGCAGGCATGGATTGAAAATAATAATCATCTCAACATGAATCTCAAAGGCATATAATTAGTTTATGGGAAGAAATGATTTTGACCAGTAGCTTTCAACTCTGGCTGTGTAGAAGAATCATCTTTTTAAAAGCACTAAAGCCACATCACCATTTCCAGAAATTTGTTGCAGGGCCCAGTAGGACCTCTATGATGCACAACTCGATGGGATTCTATTCACATCAAAATTATATGCACAGTGTGCCTTGAAGTTGTGCAGTGCACACACAGCCTGTGCAGCTAGAAGCAGTGGCCAGGACCGTCAGCATTTTAAAAGCTCTCCAGGGAGGGGAGGGGGGTGGTGTGTGTGTGTGTGTGTGTGTGTGTGTGTGTGTGTGTGTGTGTGTGTGTGTGTTCTAGCATTTTAAAAGCTCTCCAGGGAGGGGAGGGGGTGTGTGTGTGTGTGTGTGTGTGTGTGTGTGTGTGTGTGTGTGTTCTAAATGCTTAGCCAGGTTTGCAATCTCTGATTCAGGTAGTCCCTTGTCTCTTTTCCATACACCCAGCTTTACTGTGCCTTTTTGTGGTTACTCCTCTAAGGTTCTCTTTGTGTTGACTGTGATCTCACCTGTCTACGATTTGATGGCTGGAACTGGCAGTACTGAGCACAGAATTATTTCCTTCAGGCTGGACCTCACATGGATGGCTTTGAGCACTGCATCTGATTCCAGGGCAAGTGTAGGACGATCTTTATTTAGGGCATGCCGGGTAACATTGAAATACTCAAATCTGTGAATGGTAAATGACTAAATTTGATTTATCTGCAATAATAGTATGTGGTAGAAGAAGTTATTAGGACGTAGTAAATCTCTGTGTCTAGAACTGTGATTTTCAACTGGTGTGCCTCAAGAATTTTTAAAACATCAGTACCTGACTATATACTTAGGGACACTGATCTCTTTTCCCTTTGATGATCAAATTAAAAAAAAAAAAGACACCAGACAACACAATAGCCATTCAGTGTGAATGAATCAAAATTACACCTAATTTTTTTTGTCACATCGACAAAAAATATATTTTTGGGTGTGCTGCAGAATTTTAGTAATTAGTTTATGTGTGCCATGAGATGAAAAAGCTTGAAAATAGCTGGTCTAGAACAATGCTTGTTATCCAATCTTCTTCTGATTTGCTTTCTTTCTTTTATTGTGGGGGAGCTGGTAGTAAGAATAGGACATGTACATTAACTTAAAAAAGCAAGAAAGAATGAAAAAATTCAGGTTTTGCATAACAAAAAATTTTAAAAGTGTTTATGGGATTATTTTCCAATTTATCTTTTGAAGTGTGTCTTCTATGTAATGTATTAGAAATAAATAATAAAAAGAGGTGAAAAAATTGGAAAAAATTCTCAGTCTAGGAATAAATTGTGTAAGTCATGACTTGGGTATGTCATCTTACTCCAAAAGTAATACTTTTATTTTTAATTTATAAAATTTCTTTTTGTCGATTGAGATGTTTGTGTAACACTTGAATGTTCTGTAAAATGTTCCAGTTGCTGAGACTTGGATTTTTCTCAAATAGGATTTGTTTACATTTATTGGTGCTGCCTTTGGCTTTACTGCGTACTTATATTGAATCCCTTTAAAAATGTATGGAAACTTTATTTTAAAATGGTCAGAACGCTGGCAGATGTAATCACCATTTTCAAATATTGAATCTTTAGTGTCTTGCTTTATTGATGACCAACTGTAAAAATTTGGAAAGCTCACCATTTGTGAGATGTTCAAGTTTCTCTCAGAAGAAGTACAAATGAAGATGCTGATATTAGTTAAACACAAAAGAACGTAGTCTTGACCACAGTGCTAACAGTCTATGTGTGTCGAGTAGGACTGGCTGAGTTTATAGCAGGACAAAGGCAGCTCCATGCTTACCTCTGGGAATGGCTAGAAATCTGGTACTGATAAGGTGAGATGAGAATAATATATACTAGTTAGTGACATATAATGTGGTATTTGATGTTCAAAAACAACTGTGGAGGTATGGGGGCTGGCTTGTCAACTCTGTTGAGGGATATATGAATTGGTGGTTTATGCTTAGTGTGATCACTGCATAACCTGGCTTAGCTATGTGACCAGCAGGGTAAAATAGGTCCCATTGTAAACGTGGGCCTAAGCTCCCCTGAAATCAGGTTATGTCTTGTGTTAATGTGGAAATGCCCCCGCGGGCTGTGCCTGCAGGTCTCTGAACTCTCGGTGGCTGCGTGGGCACTGTGGCTCCTGCTATACCATACCCTTTGCCTTTACCGAAGCCTTACATGAATACACACTATGGAGTGTGGGGGAGGAAGAAACTTTCATCTTCCCTTTTTGGTTCTTTCAGCTGGTCTAATAATCAAATAGACATGAGACAACAAGAGACAATAACCAAATTTAACTACATTTGTATGTATGGGAATCCTATTTACACAAGAGAGTCAGAGATCTGACATGACAGACTTGGAGACGGAAACGGAAATTTAGGTATTTATGACATTCTGAGCTAAAGATGAAGATGAGATGGGCTTCAGACAGGAGGAAAGTCATTGGTAGGACAATGAGAAGAACAAATGTTCAGTAATCAGAAGTATGTTCTTTATTATAGATAGGTCATAAAAAGTTATTTCTGATAACTCTTATTTAAGGTAAGGCTCCCTAATTTAAATTCATTAAGGGAGAGGTAAAAGTTTCTCATGAGATTTCAGGCTCTGGGGTGCCTTCGGTCCAAAATAATTCATGTTGCCTTAGTAGCATATGTTGGGGAGGCCTGTTCTGAAACCCTTCAGGAGTCTTGGGAATCCTTTCAATATGTGACACAGTCTAATTGATGTAGAGAGTATCTGTACTTTGTTCCATTTATTAGTGTGTCATGAATGAATAAACAAAAATGTGCCTAAGTATATATTATAATCTAGTATACTTGTGCAAACATTAATCTTAATTTGAATGTCTGGTTTTAAATCTACATTTAACTCTTTGTATACTCCTTGCTTCTCACGTTTTTTCTTTCTAGATTACATCTCTGCCTGTCAAAAGCACCTTAAAATATTTCAACTACACAATGTTCTGTGCGAAAAAAGACAAATAGAATGCAATATAAAGCATTGGTAACTTTCAGAAAGTTTGTTTAGATGATTTTACTACTGTAATAATTTGAGACTATTGATCAAATTGTAAGCCACTTGTCTAGCATTTAAATCAACCTTAAATATGTTCCTGATTCAGTAAGTTCCTTTTCATATTATAATGAAATAAGACAATTTGCGGCGGGGTTGGGGGGGGGAGGTGGGAGGGGACAATGCTCTTAAAATGAAGATAGCTTTAATCTGCTAACAAAGGGAGCAGTTTATGTCACTGTTCCCTTTTAACTTGTATTTTCAAACTTGTGCACCTGCCTATATTCTGTGCTAAAATTTTAGTAATTATATAATTATTTTTTAGTGCTTTGCATGCCTTTGTGCTAAGAAATATTTTTAACATTCTCACAGAAATATACTTTAATCTTTCTAATGGAGTTATTTCTGTTTTATCTTTAAATTTTATTTTTATTTAATGTGAGGATGTACTTTCCTTTCTATTTAACTTTGTTACATGCTGCTGGATATAATTTAACAGCACTATACTCATAAATCTTGGTTGAACTTTGTCACTAGTAATGGGAAAACTATATAATAAAAAGATTATAAAAAGAGCACATTTTTAAATATGATATTAAAATTTCCCACCTATTTAGAAATTTTTAAATGAATTCTTCAAGATTAAATTTTATTAAACACGTGGAAATACTGTGATTTTTTTGCCTGTGATATTTTTCCCTTGAATTGTATTATAGCTTAAATAAATATGCCAGTATCTCTGTTTTCACTTTACTTCTGGCTATATGGTCATGACCAAAGAGAGTTTAGAATCTGTGAAACATTGTTTTAGCTGTGAATAGTATAAGGAAAGGCAAAAGTTCTTCTTTTTATCTAGCAACACATGGGTGCCCTTCCTTGCTTATTTAATATATTCAAATATTTCTAAAGTTTGAATTAGCCAAAGACTTTAAATATTTGACCAGAAACTACTATTCAAAGGAATTGATTATAATTAGTAATAATAATTTTGTAAGATTAAAGTATCATTTGTCACTTAAATCTTCATTCCCAACATTTTTTGCTAATGTATGAAGAGCTTTCACTTAATGGGAGTATATATTGTTACTTTTGAAGTCCCTGTACATATTTTGACGTTGGTCTATATTTCTCAACTATAAAATGTGAATCAGAGAAGGAATTAGGTATATTAGAGACTATTTCCACAGAGTTGAAATGGAGAGGAGTAGACTGAAGAAGATAAATCTGAGAAAATAACTCCACTGTTGCTGTCACAGGAAGGCCCTTCAGGGAAATATTTAATTGCCTATGACAGAAATCCAACATGTACCAACCTAAGGAAAACATGGATTTTTTTTTTTTTTTAAAAGAAGCACAGCAGCTGGCTCAGAGAAAGGAAGGAAAACTTGCAGGAATCTAGATCTCTGCAGTGTGAAGTGAGAACTGAAATGTTGCTTTCATCATTGCTCTCATTTTCTTTCTGCCCCTCAACTTCTCCACATGGCCAGGGTCATGATCCAGTTCCTGGGGAAGGCTGGTGACAGATCCAGTTGAGTCATATGATTGGGTCTTATGATTGCTCTGTGTGGTGATGTGGACTAACCATGTGACAAGGAGGCTGTCTCCACAAGAATGGTATGCTTGGGGTGGGGAAGAGATGTTACTACAAAAGAAAAAAGGGCTACTTCCGCAAGTTGGTAGAAAGTGGTTCTAGACAGAGGAAGCCATCATGTGGCAACTCTTACATGGACTCAACGTGGGTGCAATGTGGAAAATAATTCCAAATTCATTTCATTCCCTTACTGATAGGGTTAACCAGGTAACAAAGTAAGGAGTGGCTCAGGTAAATCTGTATTTCATCAAATTACTTGGCAAAGTCCCACAATATCCTTGTGAATAAACTTGTACTGCAGATTGAATGACAACATTTTTTGATGAGTTATTAATTTAAATAATCTGATGTCAGCCTGGAGTGAGGTCTCTGGTAGTGTTTTCTAAAAACTAGTCTTTGAACTGTGAAACATTGCTTTTTAAAGCATTTTTTTTTTCAGTTTTCTCATCTGTATAATGGGGATAGCCTTTAGCATAGGTAATTGCTGTGAGGGTTAAATGGTTGAATGCATTATTAAGTTGCTCAGCCCTTAAGCTGGCAGATGGGAAGACTCGTTAAAATGTTAGTTGATGATATTGTTTGATAAAGTGTAAGCAAAATGAGAATCATGTACATACAACCACATTTCAGGGATGTTGATGCCCCTTTCTCAAATTATTCTGAATTTCTTAGCACCAAAGAACCCTTTCCTTGAGATTTGTTCTTCTTCCTGACATACTTATCTTTTTTAAAGCATTTTTAATGAAGACAATAAACATACTTTTACTAAGAGCACCTTGTGGCCCGGCACTATTCCAGGCTCTGTTGATTTAAAACATGCTAGACAAATCCTTTCCCTCAAGGAGCTCACTGTCTTGTTAAGGAAGACACATATTTAAACTAATGATTACTTTAAAATGTAATTTTTAAGATATGATAGCCTAAATTGGGGTAATCTAATGAAGGAATTCGCAGAAATGGTGATGCTTGAGCTGTGTCCTGAAGTGGTCATTTTGGAAGGAGGGGAAAAAGATATTTAAGCAGAACATTACTTAGGCAGTGAAGTGGGAATAGCATCACACATTCAGGCATCAGCAAATATCTATGAAAAATGGAAGTGGAATATGAATTAAAATAAATTCTGTATGTTTTGGAGCAAGAATCTGTTTGGAGGCATAAAGGGAGAGGTGGCTAAAGGGTCTTGATCAGATCTTGAAATGTCCCTGTGAGAGCGAGAGGAAGTTCCTTACCTGTTAACCAGGGTAGCCACGCATGTTAGAGACATCCTTGTAATGACGTCCAGTTAAAAATAATAGAGTAATGGCATCTTTATGCTACTGTAATAATTGAACTCAAGTGTAACCTGTGAAGGAGGACGTCCTCACACAGCTACACTGAGGCAGGTAACAGAGAAGGGAAGTTATACTTTGGCAGATGTCCCAAAATAGTTTGCTAACTTCAGGGGATGTATCAACAATACTTCCTTTGAAACAGCCAAGTCCTGGAATGTGGGAGGGCTAAGAGAATGTCTTTGAACTCTGCCTGACTCTCCCAGAGCTGACAAGGCAGATGAATGAGGAAGTGAGTAACTCTTTCTATCCTCCCTCCCACAGTTAAACTACTTATACGACACACTGGAGCACACCCAGGTGGGTGGTACAATCAGTGATGCTCACCAGCTGCTAAACAATAACACATATTCGTGCACCCACACAGATGCATGCATGCCTCCTAAAAAGAAGGCTTCACTTAGAGTCAGGGAGGCGCTCTGTTATGTGCTGAGTAATAGCCTGGGGAGACAGTATTCAAGGAAACATCTGGAAACAAACAAAAATCCAAGTCACTCTCTGACCCATCTCCTCCCATCACCCTTCCCTTAAATAACCTTCAACCAGAAGCTAGAAAATGTCAGTCCCCATTATAAGACTCGCTTCAAACCAATATAATGTAGTGATTATGATACTCGGTTATATGATGCTCCTTCTTGCTAGCAGGTTCCATCTAGAGGCTCTTTCTCCTTTGCCGGCGTGAATCCTACCTCCACAGGGAAGAGTCCTGTCAACAGCCTGGAGCAGCTTAGGAGCCGTCAGGCCGTCTCTTACCTTGATTACGGTGTTGTGAGCTGCTCAGCAGAGGATCTAGTTAAGTCAAGCTTGGATTCCTGACCCACAGAAACTGTGAGATTAAAAAATGTGTGTTTTTAAGCTGCTAAATAGGTTATACTTGGCTACACAACAATAGAAAACAAATACAAATGTATACCCAATTATTGATTTCTGAAGTTTATATTCTCGTGGGCGACCTAGACAAATAAACCAGTACTCTAAATAAAGTATGGTAAAAGTCATACTGGTGAAAGTTTAGAAGTTTGTTCCCAGAGAAATAAACACAATTCATTGTTCCTGATATCAGGAGAGAAAATGCTTTTGGGGCTGGAAGCAGGGGCCGCGAGGAGCAGAGGTAAAAGAGCAAATCAGGGAAAGCTTTGTGATCCTTGCTCAGGTTGGAGCAAAAGAAAAAAATAAAGAAGTGTTTAAAGCATCAGAATAGTAGAATTTAATTTGCATATTAAATTGATCACTCCAGTGGCTGTGAAAAACTTGGATTCTTTAAAAAAAATTTAGATATTTAACAGAAAGATTGGACTTTGGGGATATGAGCACAGTTAAATTGAAAAGATGAGGGCTAGAATTAACAATATGGCAGTGAAAATGGATAATGGAGAGGAGAGGCCACAAACATACCTGAAAATATTATAAATACAGCTCTGTTTGGCCTTGGTGACTCACAGAATTTGGGAGATGGAAGAGAAGGGAAACTGACACTGAGTTGCTAACTCATGTGACAGAAAGTAAGAGATAATGCAAAAATGTAATTTTTAAGTGGTAAAATAATTCTCATCCAATATAAAATACATGCATGTCAAAGATTTTATTCAACTTACTAGCTCATTTAACTTACTAACTTTTTAGATAAACAGTGAGATGGTATTATTAGTTCAAAGGATAAACTGAAGACACAGATAATCAAAATGCTGAAACAAATTTGCTAAGAGATTCAAAATTTATAATAACCTGCAGGATAATAAAATATAATGTTTGGTATAATTGAAATAGAAATCAAACTGGTCAAAATTAATCTTTATTTCTATGAACAAGAGTAATTAATCCCAGTTTTCTTCAATTTTTAAAGTTGCAAAGTACTAAAGACAAGGGTACAGGCAAAGGTTCAGTCTAGGCAATCATTTGGAAGGATACCCAGTGACCTTTTGCCCAATTCAGTTTTTCAAAATTTTCCCAGACGTTGGTTCCAAAAATGAATCCAGGCAAAAAGTGAGTTCAGAAAGGAACACAGGACAGAGAAAACTCAGCATGTCATTATGAAAGAGAAAAGCTTCGTTTTGCCAGGAAGCTGAGAGAACAAGGGGGCAGATTCTATGTCAGCACCTTTCCCTCTTGTGGGTCCAACTTCAAACGAATCTGAGGGGGCAGAGACTTCAGAAGACGCTGGGAGTCGGAACGCTAGGGAGGATGGTAGGTTTTCCCAGGCAAGGCCTGCGCGGGGGCTGCCTTTGGCTCAGCACTAAGTCCAACCTGGAAGGAGCGAGAGTGCAGATTTGCAGAGGAGACTAAGGCTGCACTCCCTGAGGCTCTCCTCCCACTCCCCAAGGCCTGCCAAGGGCAAGGGCATGCAAGGGATTGGGAAGTGCCTTTTACTCTAGTGCAGTGATTTTCAACTTTCTCCATCTCATGGCACATAGAAGCTAATTACTAAAATTCTGTGGCAAATCAAAAATATATTTTTTGCCTATTTGACAAAAAATAGGTACAATTTTTATTCACTCATACTGAAAGACTTTTATTGACTTTTGTTTGTTATTTTTTTAAAAAATTTGACAATCTAAGGGGAAAGAAGCTGGTGTCCCTGACTAAATAGTCAGGTATTGTATGTTTTAAAAATTCTTGTGGCACACTGGTTGAAAATCACTGCTCCAGTCCTGGCCATTGTGGCTCAGTCGGTTGGAATGTCCTCCCATAGGCCAAAGGGTCACAGGTTCGATTCCCAGTTGGGGCACATGCCTAGGTTGCAGGTTGGGTTCCTGGTCATGGCATGTAAGAGAGACAACTGATTGATGATTCTCTCTCTCTCTCTTTCCTACCCTTCCCCTTTCCCTAAAATCAATAAGCATGCCCTTGGGTGAGCGTTAGAAAAAAAGAAAGAAAATTGTTGCTGTAGTAGGAAGCATGCAGAAGTGCTGAGGGGATGAGGGGAGCCACGAAGTGAGAACTTTAAGGCCAAAGGCCCCTGCCACACCACCTCCTCATATTCTTTGCACACTTCAGTGTGCTGTGAATAAAATTTGCAGCTTTCTTTCAAAGAAGTTTAAAGGACAGAAAAAAAAGAGACAGAATATAGAGGCAGGTGCATCTTATTCTTCCGTTAAGTATTTAGTGAACACTTCCTCCAGTTAGACCGTGGACTAGTGTCCTCTGTACTGCATACTCATGTAAGAAGAAAAACTACAGGGAGGACACATTTTAGGGAAAAATATGATGTGTATACTCCCCTAATTTCTCCCTTTCTTAGGAGAACATTTCTATATTATTTCAGTTCACAGAAATTTCATTAAAAAATTCAGCCAATAT
This sequence comes from Pteronotus mesoamericanus, assembly GCF_021234165.1. NCBI lineage: Eukaryota > Metazoa > Chordata > Mammalia > Chiroptera > Mormoopidae > Pteronotus > Pteronotus mesoamericanus. The sequence continues at coordinate 13,035,779 of NW_026555310.1, forward strand.
TTATGGACTCTTATGGGCCAAGTGTAATGTTAGGTCCTGGGGAAGAATAATCATGAGACACAGTGTTGGCTTTCCTTGCAGTCTAGTTAGAAAGTAGCAATTACAGAATTGTGGTACAGCCTTGTAAGCATTTTGCTAGGCTATGTGCAATGTGCTAGAGAAGGATCTAGGGCAGACACTGAATTCAGACTACACTGGGGTCTTCAGGCTTGGTTACATTTCTGTCAGGGCATCTGCAGTCTTCTTAGAAATTCTTTACTTTATGCAATGTGTATCATGTGTGGAATAGTTAGGCTAAGTAAGCTACAATTCATTCAAAATTTGAGGGCTCATTCCAAGATTAATCAGCTAAAATAATAATAGAAAAGCCACACTTTGGAGGTGCCTGATCGAGCAAGTTGATTGACATTTGAGGGTTTGCTAATTGGCATACAATGTCAGAAATGAGTTTTTAATTGGTGACATTGATGGCTCGATAATTAGAAAGGTAAATCTTACAATGGGTTCTAATTGGTGAAGTTAAGTATACGTGAGGATTGGCTAAAATATTTTAGATATACTCATGTATAAACAGAGGGTAATAATCCAGCAAACCTGATAACCTAGACCTTTAGGAGGTTGGGGCTCCGTGTGGTCCTGCCTCCAGCCACTGCAGTGGAGGATCTCTGGTTATCTGATGCTGCCCCCAAGAGAAAAAGAATCCTGCCCTGGTATGTCGTTGTGATTGTGTCGAGCAACACTTTCCTGAATAGTGAGGGTTGGAATATGTAAAGGGACAAAGATCTGGGACTTTCTTGAGGTTGCAAAACAGGTATATTAATTGTTTTTGTTCCTGCTTTCTAAGGAATGTTGGTTTAATAAATGTGGCTGAATTTGGCCTGAGACTTGCTTTGCTTATAGCTTGATAGCAAGCAGTAGTTCCTTCTCAGGCAACTACCATTACTTTCTATTTAAAAAGAACTCATATGAGTTAAAGGTAACACTAACTGACTTAACATATTAAATTAGAAATGCCAGTGGATAACACAGAAGTTTTTTTATTTCTCACTCGTGTAAAATAGAAATGGTAGTTGGAGGTGGGAAAAGCTCTTGCTCTACCCAGTCATTCAGGCACCATTGTGTGGCACGTGGCTTCCAAGGTGGCCCTGGTGTCAGGATTCAGTGAGTAGGAAGAGGAATCACGAGGGAGGTTTTCAAGGCCAAATGTTACCTCTGTTTGTACTTCATTGGCCAGATATAAGTTAAATGGCCTCCCCCAGATGTAAGGGGACTAAAATGGTGTAGTTTTTGGCTAAAATAATGCCTTTAATAGCCTTCTCCAATAACCAATAACCATGTAGAAGGGGAACACGAATCTTTGGTAGACAGCTCTCTCTGCCACAAAAGCTGAGAACTGTGCACGACCAGCTACTTTAAATCAGTTCTCAATATTGCTCTTAGAGCTTCCCATTCTTGTGGTTTACCAAGACACAGAATTTAGAAGCAAGAGCCCATTTCATTTCTTTACATGAGCATAAAATATTAGTGTCAGAAGTTGTGGTATCATGCAGCACAAAAGGAGGTCTGTATTTTGAAAACACATGTTTATTAACCCCAAGAAGCTCATTCTAAGATAGTAAAATAATTTTGTTAACATACTTGTGCTTTAGATTCTGAAAAGTAGGTTTATCTCATTTTATATAAAAATGCGTTCTCATCTTGTTCAAAAAGAAAGGTTTGGTTTGAGCTCTGTAATTTATCTTCTTTCAAATTCAAACAAGTAATAACTGATTAAATTATTATTATGATAGTAAGAAATTTTGTCTGTTGTAATTGTCAGGAACTAGAAGGAAAATGGTAGCACCATCAAGGTGAGGAGTTCAATAAAGGGACCCTTCTATGAAGCTGTGATGCAGAATTAGGGACATCTGCTGGCACAGTGAAGTGCCTTGAGGCTAGCGCCAGTAAGAAGTTGTTACTTATAGGCCTGAAGGAGCAAAGGGCAGAGTCAATCGGAAAAACCCAGAGAAGGCTTGCATATGGAGACCTCCACCTGGCGTGGCAAATAGATGATACCAGCACAGTTATTAATTCAGATATAATTAAGTTTTATCTAAAAATTTCTTACCAACCTCAGAAAAGGAGTGATACACAGCACTATAATTCAGTGCATGCATCTAGAACCAGCCCCTCTAGATTCACATCCTTGTTTTGCCACTTTACTTAATCCTTTTGTACCTTAATTTTTTCATCTGAAACATGGAATTTACCTCTTGTTGGAAGGCTTACATGAGTTATGATAAGTAAACTCTTAGAGCCGTGTCTGACATATGACAAGTGCCACATAGCCTTTACCAATTTTATTGGGTGTCTTGCATTTTTATTTTATTCAAAATAATAAACCCATACATCAAGTTGTCTCATGATGCCTCAGTCATTTTTCTGTGTTTTAAAGTATATCACCATTGGGTAGACTCTATGACGTGGGTAGGCTTCTGTCTGTCTGGGGTGCCTTGGGGACCCACCTCTCCTCAATTTTCAGCCATTAACATGGTTTAGGTTAGGTTGTCCCTTTGCCTAACAAACATGTGTGTACTTCCTTTCATGAGACTGACCCATGAATTAAATTCAGCTAACTAGGTGCCTCTTTGTGAGTAGTCCTGGACCCATCATTACATTGAATCCTCTTTTTACTATAATGGTTAGCTATAAGGATAATCTCCCTAGAATTGTCAATAGCCATTTTCCAGGGTTTTTTGTTTTGTTTTGTTTTATGTGTGTTTTTTGTTTTTAGAATGATGACAACATAGAGAAAAGCAAGACAGAAAATGGAGAACTTACCAGTTACAAAACCAGAATGTTCTCATCTTCGTGTCTTCTAGTTTAAATTGGGTATCTCTTATTTTCAAGTGAAAAAGCTTAATTTCAAAATCCTGTCATGTTTCATATTTAATACCTTTGTCAAAGCTCTCTATTTTGTGACTGTAATATTCAAATCATGAGATTTGAAATTCTTTGTGCTGATAGCTGGGGGTTTCCATCTGCAAAAATTAAAATGCAACATGAAAACCAACCTGAAGGGTTATTGTGATGCCATTAATTCCTTTAAAAAATGCAGACTAACAATTTTTTAGTGAAAACTGTGTGAGGCATCATGGTAGAAACTTTTTATGAATTAGCTCATTTGATTTTCACAAAAATCCCAAGATATTGTTATACTACTGCTTTGTTTCATAGTGAGAACACTTAGTCTCAGAGGGATTAAAACCACCCCCCAGGCCCTTAACTGTTTGCAAGTAAGTCTGTCAGGGGCTGTGCTGTGGACTGAATGTTTATTCCTCCCCTCAAATTCACATGTTGAAACCCGAACCCCTAATGTGATTGTATTAGGAGGTTGAGCCTTGAGAGGTGGTAAATTTATTAGGGTGGAGTCCTCATAAAGGAGATTAATGTCTTTATAAAAGATACCTCAAAGAGCTCTCTTGCTTCTTCTACCATGTGAAGCCACAGTGAGAAGCTGGTAACAAAACAAAAGACTGTCACCAGAACTGGACCATGCCGGATTTCTAGCTTCCACAACGGTGAAAAATAAATTTCTGTTGTTCATAGGCCACCACAGGGTGCTTCGTTACAACAGCCTGAGAGACTGAGACAGGCAGAGAGGAGCCCTGGAAGAGCATGCTGCCCACGTCCTGTTTACTGACGTGCAAATAACCACAGTACACAGTGTTGAGGAGAAAATACGTAACAAATAGGTAAAGAAGCACATTGATATAAAATAGCTTTTTTTAATCTTTTTTTAAATTGATTTATTTTTTTCAAATACATTTGTGTCTGCCTCCCGCCAACCACTTTCCCTTGCTCCCTCCCCCTTCTCCCTCCCTTGATCCTTCCCCTTTGGTTTTGTCCATGAGGCCTTGCTATATATTCCTTGACTTTCCCCTTCTCTTCCTTTATATTTATACCTTTCCATAAAGAGATATCTAGACAAAATTATCTGTATTTATGCAATTCATATTTTGTATATACATATTTTCTATAAAAATATCTAGGTAAGCTAGCACTAATGTATTACATTATATATATGTGTACAGATATGACTATAAATGTATATAAAATATCACATATTTATATATTTTCATAAAGCAATATCTGGAAAACTGTTCAACAATAGACCTGGTTTGATAGATTTCAAGTTATTTTAAACTCTTCTCTGTGTTTTTTGTCCTGTTTGAATTTTTTTTTTATCCTCACTCAAGGACATTTTTTCATTGCTTTTATAGAAAGGAGGAGGGGGGAGAGAGAGAGAGGCAGAGGAACATCAATGTGAGAGAGAAACTGATTGGTTGCTTTCTCGTATGTACCCCAAAGGGACCAAACACAAAACCTGGGTATGTGCCCTGACCAGGAATCGAAACTGTGACTCTTTGGCCTATGAGCCAACACTTCAACCAACTGAGCCACACCAGCCAGGGTCTGTTTGAATTTTTTTAATGGATGGGTATTGCTTTTATAAAAATAAGGCAGCTTCAAAATATCAATAACTGCCCCAAGCCAATAAATCCTTCATGAATATCACAGCAGAAAAAAGGACAAATAAAATACTAAGTATTAGAATTCTGATATAGCAACCAATGTATTCCCTTATTCATTTATTCAATAAATCCTCTTTGGATAGTAGGTATTGTGGGAGGTACCTGGGGTAAAACCATGAACAAAGTGGACACTGTCTCTAATAATAATGTGTAAGATGCCTTTGAGAGCAAGTTTCAGACCCTTTAAGGAATCTGATACATATGAATATGCAGTTGTATGTTATAGATGTTATTGTGTACTTCTAAGTTTTGGGGGGAGAGCGGGAGGTAGAAGCAAGCAGAGCCCTAAGGAAGCCCATCCCTTGGAGCATTCTCTGTTCTATGTGACATCTGTGAGCAGGCCCCTTCTGTAACACCCTCCTGGATAAGGCTCAATGAGGCTAGCCGCTAGTAAGAGTTTTACATAGGTTCCCATCTCCTTTCTCAGAGACCCAGTTATAGAAACCTCCGAATGCATGGCAGTTTGTAACGTACACTCAGAAGTAGTGGTGTATGTATATGCCGGCCTATAGGTGTGTAGAGACACACACACTACTGTTTCTTCATACATTCCATGAAAAGAATTTATCAAACACATTGCATAACTCAAAATAAAAAATGGGGAAACTTCCTTTCGAAAAGGGAGAAATAAAACATTGTTAAGAAAGTTCGAGATAATTTTCAGCTACTTTGACCGTAGCCTGAAAAGCCTCAAAGTAAATTTATCTCTTGTCTGAGTGGTTGGTCTGATTATTTTTCTTTCTCTCCCTTCCTTTTCCATCAGGCTGTCCTCATACAATAATTTGGAAATAAACTGCTGTTTGGATCTGACAGGCAAATCTGTTAGAGCCATAATATGGCCTGGAAGTATGTTCCTGATACTTGAATAGAAAGGATATTGGATAACTTGGAATATTTGGAAGAGCTTAGCAACACCCTAGGAATTGTGAGGCCCTCTGTAGTGATTACATATTATCCACAAATATGGATTCACAGGTAGTCCAAAAGTCCAAGGCCTGAGAATCAAAATCCCATTATTTGGGGTCACTTGGATATTGTATATATAGAACACAAGCCGCAAAAAAAGTCCTTCCAAGCATAGGAGACAACCCCATGCATGAAAGCAAAGACGTGTGCATCAGTGTGGTTTTTAGGTACCTGTAGTTGTTCTACATGACTGAACCAAAGGCAAGATGGCGATGGGAGGAAGCATTACACTGAGCATACACAAGGCTAGCAAGATAATTGGATGGAAAGGAAAGCCCTTCTACCTGCTTCTGGTACCCGATTGGGGGTGGGACTGGGGAAAAGCAGGCACATGCGCCATAGAGGTCAAGATGGCACCCTGGGAGGTGCTGTATCAAAGAAACCTGTTAGTCTAGCCTGGAGAAAACAAAGGACTGCTTGGGGGCCAGACCCTCCCAGAGAGTGGAAGTTTGGGCTAAGAAAAGCACCCATTCTGGCCCACACAGGAAACTAATATAAACCCAGGGGAAAGAAGGGATGCCTGTGCTTGCCCACCTCGTGTGTATACTGGCTGGTGCATTTGTGGGAACTTCTGGCCCTGGAAGCCACCTGGCCCATGGTAGTGCTGGCCCCACACATGGGTTCCAAGGAGAGAGGCTGAGGCCTGCCTGGACAACCACTCAATGGCTGCCTGTAGCTCTGAAGGGGCAGTATGTGAAATGGGAGAAAGACATCTGGATGCTGCCTTTGGTTTTGGTCTGTCTGAGGGTGGCTGGGCTTTCCTCTGAGTTTCTGGACAGTATGGGCTTTTGAGACAAGAGTCTGCCATTCTCTCACATTGTGCAGCATTTGAATAAAGACATCTTTATTTTCTCACCAACCTCTGCTTCTGGAATTTGCCTATTGGTGACAGCAGGCAGCTGAACCTCCACTTTGGTTCAGCAACATTATGATGGGGGAGGAGGCAAGATGGAATAGAGGCCAGGTTTAGAGTGGTAGGTAGGGCCCAGGTTGTGAAAGGCCTTAAGTGCTGAATTAAGGAGTTACATGTTTATTCTGAAGACTATGCAAATCCTTGAGAAATTACCAAAAGACTCTAGGTTATGAATGACATGTCCAGGGGTTAACTGAAGAATTAAATGCAGAAGAATTAAATGCAGCAGTTTCAGTAGGTAAGTGATTGTCTTTGGGTTGGAAAAGAGGGTGGCAGGAGCCAATAAAATGGTTGGGTTATGATACACTTTTCACCTCCCCCAACTCCCACAGGGCAAAACTGAAAGCAGAATGGAACTAGAGATGTTCAGCACTGCCTTTTATTCTTTGTTAACATGACAAAAGTACTCCTGCCTTCCTTTCTCACTGAGTGGGACTAAGGTGAGCTGGGGAAACCCACTACTCCTTTCCAAAGCTGCTTTGGCATTTTTTTTATGCTTTACCAAATTTTATCCATTTAAGAACAGAACTGAAGAGAGCAGACAGACCTGCAATTCACGTCTTTCACTGAACCCTCTAAAGGGGACCTGCAGGAAGGGGGCGTACTCTAAAGGATGAAATGATATTTGGAGGATGAATACTGGAAAATGCAGAATTTTCCTGTAGTCACCTTGATCTTTATTTCTAAGCAAGGTTTTATGGCTCATGTTGGGAAACTGAAAGCTTTTATTTTTTTTCTCCATTCTCTTCCTTTTTGTATTTTTTAAAATAAAGAAATATAAAGTATGGAAGAATGTTAACAGAAAGAGTTTATAAACTCTAACTAAACAGGAAAGAAGAAGACAAAACCTGATAGAACATTGAACAAAGATTATGGAAAGGACACGTGATGATTCCTTTCATGTCAGCCTTTTACACACTCTCACTCTGTTGTTTCACTGTGTAAGTATTGACTTAGGGCAAGTGGAATCCTTACTGACTTTAAATCTTCATGGGGTTTTTCCTCCCTGTTTTTAATTTTTTAATTTTTTTTTTTAAATTTTTGAAGCTATTGGGAAAGTCCAGCAGCAGTTAGGGGATATTTTGGTTACAGTCCAAGGACAGATAATCAGACCTTCTGGGAAAAGAAGGAAGCTGGTAGTTTGGATTAGAATCTCTTTGTATCTGTGAAACTCTAGTCCACACGTCTTATCTCAGTACATGTCTGTTGCTATGACTTGACCTAAGTGATTTGGTCAAGTACAACTATGAGATCTTTGGTAAACAATGGTACTTAACAATATTGAGAGGTCGTAGGGTTAACTGCACACTTCCTCTCAGGTCTCTCTATCAACTTATAAAGGAAGCAAAACTCAGACCAAATGCTGTAATGCATAAAGTTATCCATTGAGCAAACATTTATTAACAAGCAGACATAAAACAGTTCATACAATCCATTTTGTAGGCTTAGTGAATTTCTAGCTCTCAGTTCTTTTGTGTGTTCTGATGAGATCCAGCATGAAATATTTATTCAAGGCAAATGTGACAATATATTAAAGGCAGAAGTCAGTTATATTTATGAGCAGCATCAAGGAATAAGCCTCTTCTAATAAAGTGGCTGGAAAGACTGTACTTTCAGGGATCATTTCTATAGTTTGTAATAAAGTGGCTAGATCCAGTTTGTTTATAGAATTAACCTTTGGAAGACTTTCACATTTATTTGAGTGTTCAAACAGATGTAAATTATTTTAGTCAATTTGTGTATTTTGATTTCATTACTAAGAACTCTATTTTAAACATCTGTTATATGATTAAAAGGCCACAAATTTTTACCAAACTTTTTTTCTAGCATTCATTATGTTAATTTCCTAAGGCTTTGATATTGATTGGAGATAATGATATCAGAAAGGCTTGGAGTAGCAGCTTCTGGAGTGTAGATATTTCTGATTAAATGCTAGTTAATCAGGCCCGGAGAGTACCTTTCTCATTAGGGCAATAAACTACACCTAGAGTGTCACTTAAACTAATACATGAAGAATATCACATTGTCTGTGCTGAATGAAGAATTTTAAATTATAGAGCTCATAACACCTGCCATCATTGACTACATGTTTTTTGTGTTTCCCTTCTCCTCTACCTCATCCCTCACAAATTCTTATGTTGAAATCATAATCGTCAATTTGGAAATGGAGCTTTTGGGATGTAATTAATTCATGAGAGTAGAGACCCCATGAAGGGGGTAGAGCTCTCCTGAGAAGAGGCCAGAGAGCTAGCTAGCTCTCTTTCTCTGACACATGAGCACACAGCAAGATGATGATCTGTAAACCAGGAAGAGGAACTTCACCAAGAATGTGACCATTCTGGAACCCCGATCACAGACGCCAGCCTCCAGAACTGTGAGAAATAAATGTTTGTTGTTTAAGCCACCCAGCCTATGGTATTTAGTTGTAGCAGCCCAACGTTACTAGGACACCTGCTATGGTTAACTGCTTAGCCTACTAGCTGATGGAAGCCTCACTGAAGTTGTTCCCTATTCCTGGTCAACTGAAAAGCACAGACCCGTATATAAGTATTAAAATGATATTTTACTGGTACCCCTTTAAAACAATGAGAACACTTACATTGAGGTGCATCGAAATGGTCTTGTTACTTTGTATTTACACATATGAACTCATTCATATTCTTTAGGAGAAAAGCTGCGGTTTATAAAATGGTCCAAAATCTGATATGTCAAAGTGCAGCATATATTTAATTACATAATTTGATTAATGGTGCTTTAGAGAACATACTTGACATTTACTTAGGAAATTTGATTCCTTTGGGAATTATCACTAAAAGAGTAATCTAAATTTATATTGAAGTTATCTTCTAAAACCAAAATTGCCTCTCCTTCAATAAAAAAATCATGTCAATTTTAGTCATTTTTTAAAAAAATTGGGATTTGATGAATATTTGTTTGTTGATATTTAACAAAGCCAGATAAATTAAGGATGGACATTTCAATACTGCAAGATAAAAGAGCGCCTTTCAATGTTGGGCAACATTGCAACTACATTTTTTAGAAACTTCTATTGAGATCTATGTTTAAGAGGCTATTTTTTAAAATATGAGTACCTTAGACAACTTACCATGCCTTTAAAAAAATTTCTGATTAGACTAGCATTGGCTTTATTTTACAACCTTTTAGTGAAGTGTGATAATAAAACACATAAGTTCAACCTGAGTATTATAAAAAATAGTTTTCCCCCAGCTGGTATGGCTCAGTGGATTGAGTGCCAGCCTGTGAATAAAAGCGTCACTGGTTCAATTCCCAGTGAGGGCACATGCCTGGGTTGTGGGCTAGGTCCCCAGCCGGGGGTATGCAAGAGGCAACCACACATTGATGTTTCTCTTCCTCTCTTTCTCTGTCCCTTCCCCTCTCTCTAAAAATAAATAAATAAAATATTTTAAAAAATAGTTTCTTCTTACCAGAGTTTACTAATTAAGTACAGGGATTCCCATCCTCTCTGTTCATTAGTTTTGCTGTGCAAATCAACTAATAGACCACGATCATATTAGTAATCTTCAGACTATCCCCTTTTTCACTGATGGGAAAAGGAAAAATCATTAGGTAAGACGCATTATTAAATGAGACCCTAACGACACGTGGAGAGCTATGCTGAGCAATTTGATGTGAGGTTGGGGGCAGAATAGAAATAGGATGCCCAATAACATACTGGGTTCCCAAATAAATTTAAGTTTCAGATAAATGAATGATTTTTTTAGTATAAATATGTATGTGTATAAATATGTGGTAGACATACTCACACTAAAATATTATTAAGTCTTCTGTGCTTCTGCTTGTGAAATCTGGTAACTCTAAGGAGGAGGTGGGGGAGAGGAGAAGTCTATAGTTAAATTCCTATTTTTATCTGCATATTGTAAATTGTTTTGTTTTTTAATGGTGATCATAAATGGAAGCTCCTTCAGGAATCATTTTGAACTGAGATTTAGAGGGCTGCTTATATTTCTACCTAACGCTGTGAATGTTTCTTTCTGAAACCTGTAAATCAAAGCAATGCGAAATGCACCCTGGCTGGTGTGGCCCAGTGGATTGAGCGCCGGCCTGGGAACCATAAAGTTGCCAGGTGGATTCCCTGTCAGGGCACAGGCCTGGGCTTCAGGCCAGGTCCCCAGTGGGGGGTGCGCAAGAGGCAACAGATCTGATGGATCTCTCGCATATTGATGTTTCTCTCCCTATCTTTCTCCCTCCCTTTCTCTTTCTCTAAAAATAAATAAATAAAATATATATATTTTAGAAGTAATGAGATACTCATTGTTGTTTAGAAATGAGAAACTCAGAGTCATTAAAAGAGGGATGTGAGACGGACATCAGCGCTGGGCCATGGGATGTTGGTAGAGTCGATCGATTGCCATGCAGCTTGAACTCTGGGAAGCTCTACATTAAGTGTTTAAAATCAGATACACTTGAGTCCAGCCACAGAATTTTTGATGTCTTTTGGTGTTAACATCTTTCTTAAGATAGCAAAATGAATATAGCAATAGTATCACAATATTATTTGATTTAATCCTGTTTTGGGGATTGAAGCAAATAATACTTGTAAAATTCTTAGCATACTTGACTTATACAAAATACTCAAGAAATGATCGCTTTATTCTCTTAAAGTTTTTCAAAATCAAGTATGTTTTGCACAAGGTTGGATATTTTTTCCTTAAAAACAAATAATCAAGAAAAATTTTTAGGTTTACTATGGTAATTTCAGGAAAAAACATTTTATTTGCTGTGTAAATTAGGCTAAGGAATAGGCATGAATAACATTATTTGTTTAGGAGCAGAAGTCTATAGTTAAATTCCTATAAAAATAAATAAATCAAATAAAAAATTATTTGTTTAGGAAAATTCATGAACAATTTTCCCTGTTATTTTTTCTTCCCTTTTAAATTTTCTACCTTCTTTTGTTGACAGAGCTCTCATAATTATCACCTAACTCCCCTTTTAATATTTCATATCTGTCACGCACAAATATCCATTGTTTATTTGAGTGAAAAGCTGAATTTATATCATCAAAAATAATGATAATCTAAAGGTCTGTGGTATTTTAATGCAGAAAAATTACATTTCAAGTATTTGGAAAATTTTAAGGCTTTTTACTATTATTGTAATCAGATACTTTAAATATTTAGTTGTTTTAACTTAATTTCTAGTAACTATTTAAAGCCTTGATTTTCAAACTGATAATATTGTAGAAATATGATATGCTGATTGTAGACAGGCATGAGATAGGTAAACATGTGATAACATTGGTAGGATATTTTTTTCCTTTAGTTAAATCAAACTATAATAACCTAGTGAGTGAAAGTCTCAGAATCTCTAGTGATGGAATTGCCTTTCCCAAGAGCTTAAGCATGGTGAATTCTGATTGGATCATACCTGGCCAAATTGACTAAACCATTATCTGATTATTTGAGATGACATTACTTTATTTGCCCTTTGGGGGATGAGGAGGTTCAGTGATTCAGAAGTCAAGTTCTCTTCAATTCCATATTTGAATCCATTGGGAATTTTTGCCACCTAATTGACAAGGGAGAGGTTTAGGAAAATGTCACTTAATAGGAAACTAACTGCCTTCCTACCCTCCTTCTTTCCTTCCTTCCTTCCTGACTAGATGGACACAATATTCACTCTTACATAATGTACTCTTAAAGGGAGAGGGACCTCCAGTGTGTACGGTTTGGTTCGAAATAAGTGCACATTCGGAAGCGGAGGGAGATCAAAGAGATAGCCAAGGAAATCGGAGAGGTCAAGCTTGCGGTGTGGGTTGGCAGTGAGAAGAGGCATGGGCTCCAAGCACTTGACAACTTATTTCAGAAGAAAAAGAACCATAACTGGTTGAGGGATTTCCTGGGAAAACTACCTATTTTGGAGATCTTAATAGGACACAAAATATGGTGAATTTTGCCTAGACCCAACAGAGTTAGAACTTTTGATATTTAAAATAAATGCCTTGTTGTAGTTGACTAGAATAATAACAAATGCCTCAACAATTAATATGTAGTAGGTTAAGCTCTACATAAATAATCTCATTTAATCCTCACCACAAGTCCTTAAAGTATAATTATTTCCAGTTTGCAAATGAGGAAATTAAAGTTTGCAAAATGAGGCTCAGAGAAATTAAAGAACCAGAGTCAAAGTTGAAACCCAAGTATGTCTGCTTCCTTCACCTGTATTCTGATTTGACCATTTTTTATGCTATTTCTCTTTAATTTAAGGGATGATGGCTTGATAGTCTTCTCTTTACATTAGGAAGGCAGAGTAGACAGAAGAAATAAAAAAAAGTGCTTTAAAATTGAATTACTAGCATGGCCTTTTACACTGTTTCACCTACACATGGAGAAAATATATGCACTCAGACATTTACACAAAGTAAGTACGTAAGTGACTTATCCTTATTCCCTGTTTTAATAGAATTATCCAGTAGAGAGGAGAAAAAGCAACAGCAATTCAAATATTTGTCTATTGGCATATCCCAGAAAACAGAATTCATATGAATAACTAAAGTAGAAATAGTTCTCTACATAACTTATTTTTTAATGCTTGTGTTTCTAGCATTAATTTTTTTTTTCATTTTTTTCCTATTGAAAAAGGAGATTGGAAGCTTTGTTGTTAAATGCATTGGGTGATGAGGTTGGCTGAATGTATGATACAGATGAGAAAGCAGGGGATAAAATGGAAATTAGGCAAATACAGCCAGCTGAATGTCAAGACCCAGAAAGGAGGATAGTTTTCTGGATTCATTTTCTTTTACTTAAGGTGCATTGTGAGCCCACTAGTGAAAATTCCACTTTGGAAGATAGTCTTAGACTAGCCTTCAGTATTTCCACTAGAGGGCAGTGATATCCTCTACTTAATATATCTTGGGTGATGGTAAAAGTTTAGTCTGACAGAACAGTGAGAGGGATTAATCCAGTTAAAATTGGATTGCAGGGTGGATTTGGTGCCAAAGCCTAATGCAAGAGCAGCAATATTACAGTAGCAATTGTAGAGGTACAAAGGATTTTTAAATCAAAGTTATAAACACAATAAATTGCCATTGTTTGTTGAAATGGGATGGTTAATCCTGAAAGATACTATCAAAAGCCTTCAGTGAGATGTATAAATGGGCATAATTTTTGGAACCATGAGAACAGAGGGGCCAGAAAAAGAAGTAGGGATATGGCATTCCTTCTGACGAACTCAAATGTATAAATCACTTTGTCTTGTGCAAGGGGAGGTCTTGTTTCTAACTGCACTTGTCATTCAAATTGCAGATTGGCTTAGTGGAATTAGACACTAAAATGAATTCTGAGGTGCAAAATGCTTATTTGGGAGAATACTTGTGGAAGGCAGGGGGAGAAAGCACGACTCAGCAGAGCATAAGGTCTAATTCCTCTTATGCTCTTAATTCCAAAGCCTTTTGGAGCAAGAATTTCCCATTAGTGTCCTATGTTAGACTGAACTGAATAGCTCTTATATGCCCCTCTTTTCACTCAGTCATAGATGTGAGCTCTACAGAAAGGGCTCAGGAAGACCCTGGAGGAGCTGTGAGGTGGAGACTGTGTAAGTACCTCAAAGATACCTTGCCATACACTGAATGTTTGTGTCCTCCACAAACATTTATGGTTTCTAAAATCCACATGTAGAAACCTCAGTCCCCAAATGTGATGGTATTTGGAGTGGGGCCTTTGGGAAGTAATTAGGTTTAGATGGTGTCCTGAGGGTGGGGATCCCTTGATGGGGATTAGTGTCCTTATAAGAAGAGAAAGAGACCAGAGCGCGCATGCGCTCTCTCTCTCTCTCTCTCTCTCTCTCTCTCTCTCTCGCTCTCTCTCTCGCTCTCTTTCTCTCCTTCCCTTCAGCCCCTACACCTCTCTCTCAGCCATGCAAGGATGCACGAAGGTGGCCCTCTGCAAATGGCTCTTACCAGACACAGAATCTATCAGCACCCTGATCTTGGGCTGCCCAGCCTCCAGAACTGTGAGGAATAAATGTTTATTGTTTAAGCCACCCAGTCTAGGTAATTTATTATAGCAGCCCAAGCAGATTAAGATAGGCCTTTTCCTACTATGACAGATAAATTCAGTTTTGGGATGTCAGATTAAGTTGCTAAAGGGGCTTCCCCCATGTCATTCCAAAAGACTCCTTGTTCAATGAGGTTTCCTAAACAGTAGTTCTGCCCTCTGATCATGATATTTTCCTCTTTCATAGAACTATATAGCTGAAAGAATAGCAACAGCTTACTCGGGTCAACCTACTTTTACATATGTGGAATGTGAAGACTAGGTGAGTTAAGTAATTCACTGAAAATTACAGAGAGCAGTTAGTAGAAGAGCTAGTATATGGATCTCATTCCAGTACTTAATCGCGTACTCACTTTCATTTGCCAAGGTGTGTCGATATGGCTGTACACTATTGCCAGGTATCTCCTGTTATCAGCAATGTAGTAGATTGACGACATACGGAAATCCACCCTGCTCCCTCTTTTTTGCTGTTGACATCTTTCTTTCATGCCCAAGTCAAATTCTGCCTCCATTCTGTTTGGTTGAATTTTCCTTCACCTGGAGGAGGGCAGTATCAGGTGATGCAAGTTTCTTCCTGATTGGAAGCCCACTTAGAGTAGATTTAATGGAACTCTGCATGAGAGCCACTAGTGTGGGAGGCAAATGAGAGGAACATAGGAGTAAGAGAGAAGGGAAGAAGTCGAATAGCTAAGGAAAATTTGAGTTGTGCCTCAAGGCTGTCCTAATAACATGAATCAATTCTTACATACAGTAGTAGGTTGTTATGTTATACACTGTCCCTGTATTATTACACTTTAATCACTATAGCCACTGGCTGACATTGGGCACTATTGTCCCATCTAACAGATGGGAAAACTAAGGCTGGGATAGGTTAAATAGTTTGAGCAAAATCAAACAGAACTCCCTTCCTTCTTTCTTCATTCCTTCTATTTATTCATTCTATCTTTTAACACTCATTCATTGCTATAGGGTAAATGGAAGCAGTCTGGCTTCCTCACCCAGATGTCTTGGTAACTGAGGGAAGTGGTTTCTCACAACCTTGAAGGGGTCTGATCAAGTAGTGTTCTCATAGCCTTGAGCCTGGGTCTCATAGCCTTGAGTCTGGGTCTGATAAACTGTTCCCATAGCCTTGAGTGGGCTCATATGCATGGTATGAAGCTCTGTTGCATAAGGTCTGTTGGCACCGTGCCTGCTTTGTTTGTTTTAGTGCTTAAGAAGGTAGGGACTTCTCAGTGGGGGCACAGACATAGATGGGGGTTGGGGAGGGAATGCAAGGGCCACACTGGATGTCATGCAGAGGGGACAGGTGACATGCAATATCACATGCAGCTTGCAGTGTGCGTGGATTGTCCACCCTTAAATAAAGGCATGTCAGACATCCCAACAGCTCTGTGAGTATTCTTCCATATGCATGAATCCCATGAACCTGTCCAACCCTGAATGGTTGCAATACAATTGCCTATTATGTGTCAAACACTGGGATGTATGTGTGACCTACATTGGACTGTGATGTGTGAAAAGGAAATAAGCTTTTATTTATTAAGCCATAGAGATTTGGGAGTGGTTATATTGTTTTTGCTTTGTTTATGTAATTCCATTCTGACTAGTGCGAAAGTATTAGTCAAAGTCTGTCCTTGTGACTTAATACATTCTAAAAATTAATATATAAGATTGGTTTTCTTATATATTAATATTAAAAACATGTTTGAAATGGTCTGATTATGGTGATGGGAATGTGTATAGTTCATTGCAGCACTCGCAGCTCTAACACATTTGTTGTGCTATGCATTGACATATATTATGGAATTTGTTTATTTATTTATTTTAATCTGATACTTTTATTCTATTTGTGTTACATACAGTGTTTTGGTGTTCTCATTTTTCTCTTTCTATCTATTTGTACTCTCAATTGTTGGAGTATTTCTTTTAGTTTGGTAGTATATTTGATCTATCCTGATTCTTGAATCTTTATAATATTTTAGAGTTCTTACTTATAGTTTAGTCATTTTTACCCTTCTTACAACTTTAAAAATTTTATTCAGTAAATGTTCAATGATACACACAATTTTTGATTAAATATATAAATGCTCTGAAACTCACATTTTTAATAAGCTTCAATATAGTGTATTAAGTTCAAAATCACTGGTGCATGTTTATGCTCAGGACATTGCCAAATCAATTTAAAAATATTAAGTCAATGCATGTTCAGAAATGCATTCGATTTTTTAAAACCTGAGAGTGTTGACATTTGTAACTTTTCCAGACTGTCTTACATGTTTTCACTTGTCTTTTTATTGACAGATGTGATCATTTGAAAACTGACAGAGCTGAATCTTGGGAAAATATAGAGTTTGGATTATTTCTTTTTAGGTGTTTTGTCAATAGTCCTATGATATTATCATATAAAGAAGTAAAAAACAGAAAGACTATATTGAATGTTACTTTATATTCTTAATAAAGCAGGGGAATAAAAGACAGATTTGCTGGAAAAATAATTGTCAGAAGAGAAAATTTCCAGAGTGAACTCCACTGGCTTAATTCATTATTTAATTCATTGAATAAGCTTGCATGGAGACCTGCAGCTCTATGCTAGGAACGGGCAACACAGATATCAATGACATATAAGTCCGGACTTCAGGGCATTCAGGGATGGAGTCAGTGGGAGGTAGATATGCAAACAGACCATTACAGTATAATAGCTTCTGTGTCTAACAAAGTAAGTGAAAGTTGCCTTGCACAAAGAACCAACACTTGACCCTTCTTGGGAGAAAAAGAGACTCCTCATACAGATGGGATAAAAATAAGAGGACTAATAGGATTTTACAGAAGGACAAGGGCATCTAATCCTACGCTGATAAGATAGTATGAACAGCTCTGGGTGAAGACAGAGAAATCACTGAGTGTTTGGGAAACTGCAAGAAATCTGGTTGCTTGAAGTACAAAGGGAGAAGAGAGTGGGGTGTGCTGGGAGGGAAGAGTAAAGGTGGAGAAGATGACAAAAAAGACTGTGTAGGTGATACTACTGAGTTGAAATTTTATCCTTAGGAAGTGGGATGTCATTGTGTGATTTAACTCAGGTAGTCCTAGGATCAGAGTTGTGTTTTAGGAAGATCTGTCTGTCAGTAGTGTATGGGATGAAGGAAGCCACCAGGGATGAAGGGTAGATTAGGAGTCCTTGAGAAACATAATCTCCCTAAGGCAGGCCCAAAGGGCAGAAGATGAAGGGATAGAAAGATGAGTAATTTAGGAGGTATAATTAACTAAATTTGTTAAGTCATTAGATATAAATTAATGAATAAGAAAATAGAATCTAGGATAAGTATCAGATTTCTCTTTTTGTTGACAATAGGGAATGCAGAGTGATATGGACTGAATTGTATCTTTCTCCACTCACACCCCCCAAATTCATGTGTTGCAGCCCTAACCCCTAACATGACTGTATTTGCAATTGGACCTTTACAGAGGTAATTAAGGTTAAATGAGGTTATAAAGGTGGGGCCGCTAATCCAATAGGACTGGTGTCCTTATGATAAGAGAAGGAGACTCATATTCTCATTCTCTCTCTCTCTCTCTATAGTGGAAAACCACATGAGGACATAAAGAAAAGGTGACAGTCGACGATACAAGCTAGGAAGTGAGGTCTTGCAGGCAGCCAATTATGTTGGCACCTTGATGTTGGACTTCCAGCCTCCAGGACTGTTAGAAAATGTCTGTTGTTTAAGCCACCCAATGTGTGGTATCTTATTATGGCAGCCCAAGCTATCTAACACATAGGGCATGTGACGGGTTTAAGGGTGAGGTTCCTTTCTAAAACATTTGAATGAATCTGACGTTCTTTCAGAAGAACTAAGGGAAGGTTTCTAGTGAGCAGATGACTATATCCATTTGAGCCTAGGGAAAGTTCTGGATTGGAAGTATAAATTTGGGAATCATTAGAGCATATACATAGTAGCTAGGTCTTAAAAATGGATGAGATGGCTTCCAAGTTAATATGATGATCATTCATTCATTCAGCAAATAATTAGTGAAGTTTAACATATTCCAGGACTTCTCTTTGTACTGGGAGTGAACAAAACAGTGATCCTAGAGCTTCTATAGCCTGAAGACAGTATGTAATAACTGTGTTATGAAAATAAATTATATAGAATGTTAGAATATAATAAGTAATATGGAATAAGGTAAAGTAGTACCGGGTAAGAGGAATTAGGAATGTGTGTGTGGTAAGGTGGAAGTTGCAGCATTTTAAGGGATGGTCTAATAAAAGTGATTTGAAGGAGGAAAGGAACTAGCAAGAGCTTATGTGGTTGAAGAGTATTGAAGGCAGAGGGAATGGGTGGTGTAAGAGGTTAAGGCAGCATTACATTCAAGGGCCATCAAGCTGTCCAGTGTGGCTTGAACAGAGTGAGAAAGAAGAACGATGGTAGATAAACTCAGAGAACTTGGGCTGGGGTAAGCATTCAGATCAAGGCCCTATGTAGGCCAAGGACCTTGACTTAAAGTCAAATGTGATGTCATTGAGAGTTTTTAATAAAGAATGATGATATTATCTGACTTGTGTTTTAAAAGAATCACTCTGGCTGCTTTGTTGAGAACATATGCTATAGAGGAACGAGTGTTAAACTGCTAGGAGGCTATTTCAGAGTTCCAAGTAACTGAATTCTGGGTATGTTTTGAAAGCAAAGCTAACAGGATTTGTTGCTGGATTGGTAGCATTTAAGAGAAAGGAAGGAATCAAAGATGACCCCAGTTTTATTGCTTTAGAGTCAAGAAGAATGTTCCATGTACTGAAATGAAGTAGGTTTTTTGTTTGTTTTTATGGGGTAGGGAAGGAGAAGAGAAGATAAAAATGTTTTGGATTTGGTCAGTTTAAAGTGTTTATTCCACACCCAGGTGATGAGGTTTGTTATGTTCTGGCATTATAAACTGGGAAGTTGTCAATATATCCATGGTCTTTAAAGCCATGAGACTGAATAAGACCACCAAAAGAGAGGTTATGGGCTGATAAGAGAACAGGGCCAATGCATGAGTTCTAGGGTACCCAGACAATAAGATTTTGCAGGGAGGAAGTAGAAAACTGCAAAGGGGATTGAAAGGCTGTGACCAGTGAGCTAGAAGAAAAAACAGAAGAAAGTTGGGGTCCCAGAAGCTGAGTGAAGGAAGCATAGAAAGGAGGAGGGAGTGAGCAACTGTGTCAAATACTGCTAATGGGTCAGTTACAGTAAGAACTGAAACAGAAGCTCCCAGACTTCCTTGCTTCATGTCCCTGTTAAAGTCTCAGTACATTTCAATGGCCATCCTTGACCAAAAGGAACACCTAAGAGTTTTGCTTATGTTTAAATGGCCTTGCCCAAACAACTTCGTAGATATTTGAGTCCTATCAACTTAGGAAAGCTGAAAACCTAACACATGCAAATTACAAGGGGAAAAACCCTAACATTTAATTTCATTCTTGAATGACTGCAGTTGTAATTTAATGGAGTGTGTGTATCTGTCTGGGCACTGCACAACTTCGAACTTGGGAATCTCTTTGGACACCCTCACACTCATGTCCTCTTCCACGTTGATACCTGCACTTTTTATTTCACGTCTGGACTTTTTAATCACAACAAACACCAAAAACACAGATTTGCAAAAATGTGACATCATTAAAAGGGAAGCAGTGCAATCGAACATTGAAACTGTGAAAGAACTTGAGCTAGTGCTTGCTGCTGTAGTTGACAGATGTGCTTTGCCAAAATCTTAAAATATCCCTTCGGACCCAGTGAGTTTGCTGTGGTGCTTTGGGGAGCTCTGGAAAACAGGGTGAGAATGGCCATACTCAGAAATGGCCACGGAGTCTTCAGTGGGAGCCATAGAGAGGGAGACTTATTGTCCAAACAGGGAGGGCGAATGTGAAAATGAAAAGGGGCACTCTCGTTATTAAGTTGTGACAACTGGAGCCAACTCAGGTTGTGTGGGGAAACTGGAAACTATCACTTACCTAGTAAATTGGTGGAATAGTAGAGGGAAGCCATGAGTTGAGTGGCTTTAAGAAAGAATGGGACACTGTGCAATATATAGATCTTATGTCAGGAAAATGTACACTTAAAACCTATTAACCAATGATCCTATTAACTGATGTCACTCCAATAAATTTAATTTTTAAAAAAGAAAAGAATGGGAGAAGACATTGAAGACAGCGAGTACTGAAGAAAACTGGTAGCTGAGAAGCACAGCATAGTATTTATGGAGCTGATGGAGGAAGAAAGAAGACAGAGGGAGGAGCAAAGGAAGAGACCAACCATAGGAGAAGAAAATTGCAAGGTGGTCAATTGCAATCAGATCAGATACAAAAAGTAAGCAAGATAAATAACTCAAATGTATACACTGGATATGTAGGCAAGACAAGAACAGTTTTTGAGGGACTATGGGAGTAAAGCCAACCTTCAATGGAAGAGCAGAAAAGAACAGCAGAGTAGATTCCATTTTCTAGAAGAGATGGGTAGGCCAGTGCCTAGGTGGGACTGAATTACTTTAGAATGAAAGAGGCTTGAGAATCACCTAACATTTTTGTTTTTAAACATTTGGTGGGATGTGATCTCTCATCTTTGTAACTTCTATAAATGCTATTCCTGTGGTAAGGAAATCCTTAGAAACATTTCAAGGACCATTTAAACTCTCATCTCTTTCTCAGTGCTTTCAGAAATCTTCTGAAATTTACTCTATTCCATTCTTTTGGAAACCTTGATTTTATTTTATTTTTTTTGTGTTTAGTCCTTGGTTGATCCCTTATTTTCAGGATACACCTCTGGCCTTCCTGGTAACTGTAAACTTTCTGAGCTGGGGCCCTCCCAGTACACATCAGCGGGCTCTAACCTGGACCCTTGCACAGGCTGTGGACAAGGATGCCCTTCCTCCCTGCTTCAGATCCCTACTCAGCTGTCCCCCTTGTAAGGAGCCCTGCCCTGAACTCACCTACGTAAACTGCAATCCTTCCTTCCCTCATCCTAATACCTGTATCTCAATCACCTTTGCTCTGCTTCATTTTTTCCTAGAGATTTTTCAACTTCTTCCATATAGTTATTAATATTTAGTGCTCGTGTTTTGCCTTCTTCCAGATAGAACATAACCTCCATCTTTTTTGGGGGGTGGAGGAGGGATAGAGGTCTCTTCTCTTTATTGATGAATCCTAAAGCCCTTATAATAGAAGATGCTCCAACAGTCACTAAGTTAACAAATTTGTTCTTTATGTAGCTTCTTCAATGCAGTAAGTCTCAGCTGTGGCCTCAAATTTCAGTTAATTTCAAAGAACTGACTAGTATTGGTTCAAAATCTTAAAAGTTCTGTAAATTTCCTAAGAAACAACTCCTCCTTTTACCTTTAGTGCCAGAGCACATTTTTCTGTCTAGATTGGCCAGGTAAAGGTTTTTTTTTTATTTTTCCTTTTCTTCTTTTTTTTCCAAGCCTTGAATGAAATGTTTGTTGAAACTACACTGACTACTTTTATGTTCCACATTTTTACCTAGAATTTCTTTAATTGATTTTATCTTTTTTATTCGTCTCTCTTTTGTTCCCTTATACTTTTAATACAGCTTGCTGCATCATGATTCTCTTTGGTGATACTGGCTTCAAAAATAGAAAACAAATATTTCTTTTCTCCAAAGAAATAGAAAACTTTCCTCTATACTCCCAGGGGTGTACAGGAGGAATACAAGCATGAATTCAAAGCTATGACTAAGACTCAGCATGCACTTTTCTTTAGTAAAGTTGGGAAAGTTAAACTCAGAAGCATTGTTTGTTATGGTGAATCAAGAGAAAAATAAAGGCTGTCAGCATTCTTACAGAGAAAATGAATGTTGCTCTTTCAAGAAAAAGCCCCCTCACCTTCTTTTTAAAGTGTCCTTAGGTAAGGTAAAAAGGGTCTATTTTTTGGCCATAGAATTTTCTATTTCTGTCTGATATTTTTCCCAGTCAATAGAAGTCAGCAGGATACCCCAACAGAAATAACCATTAAAATGCAAAAGTGCTTTAACCTTTTATCTAAGATAGATATTGCTTTTAGGAATTGAATTTAATCTGTTCACTCTTTCACTTCCTAGGTTTATTTCCAGTTTTTATTTGTAGTTTGTTAACACATTAAATACTTACATTGGTTTAGGTTTTGTCTATATATAATAATTAAATTATATTAAAAACGAGACACTTGGTATCGGTTTACTGTCTGCTGACTTGCATGAGCATATTTCACATTGCTATCAGGCCCTTAGTCAGTAGTTGGATTAGCCAATGTGTTCATGCACAGCATGTCTGAATATCCTTTAGGGTTTAGTAGGTCAGCCCATTGCTTTTTTCTCTTTTAATTATTTTTCAGACAAGTCTTAGGTTCACAACAAATTAGCAGAAAGTACAGAAAGTTCCCACATGCTCCCTGTCCTCCTTCTACACACACACACACACACACACACACACACACAGCCTGCCCTACTATCGACATCCGCCCCAGGGTGGTGCATTTGTTATAATCTAATAAACCTTCCTTAACACATTGTTATCAGTCAAAGTCCATAATTTACATTAGGGTTCATACTTTGTATTGTACATTTTGTGGATCTGGACAAATGTATAAGGACATGTATCTACCATTACAGTATCATACAGAGTAGTTTTACTGCCCTGAAAATTTTGTGTTCTGCTTATTCGCCCCCTTCGCCTACCAAACCTCTGGCAACCACTGATCCTTTTACCACCTCCATAATTTTGACTTCCCCAGAATGCTGCATAGTTGGAATGATACAGCATGTAGCCAGGTTAGCTTGGCTTCTTTCACTTTGCAATCTGTAACTAAGGTTTCTCTGTCTTTCTGTGGCTAAATAGTTCGTTTTTTTTCTTTTCCTTTCTTTCTCTCTTCCTTCCTCTCTTCCTCCATTCTTCATCCTCCTTCTCCTTCTTTTTTTTTTAGCATTGAATGGCATTCCATTGTCTGGATGGGATAAATAAGCCACAGTTTATTTATCCATTAATGAATTGAAGGGCATCTTGGTTGTTTCCAAGTTTGGTCAATTATGGATAAAGGTGCTGTAAACATTCATGTGCAGGCTTTCATGTGGACAAAAAAATGCCAGCTTCTTTGGGTATATACCATGAGCATAATTGCTAGATCATGTGGTAAGAATATGTTTAGTTTTGCAAGAAACTGTCAAATCATCTTCCAAAGTGGCTGTAACAATTTGCATTCTTACCAGCAATGAAAGAGTTTGTTTTATTCACATCCTCACAGGTGTTTGGTATTGTCAGAGGCTGTCATTTAAAAACTGTTTTCTAATTTCATGTTAGAATTTCCAGAAAAGAGTCAGAAATCAAAGGCCAGCGTTCAATTAATATCTTTTTTTTCCCTTTTTTTATGGCAGGGAGAGAGAAAGAAAGAGTTCTTTCCTTTTTTTTATGGCAGGGAGAGAGAAAGAAAGAGGATATATGTTTCCTTTACAGTATTTCTTATTTGTGAGGTTTCCCTGGAAACTTGTAGACCATTCCAAGAGAGAAAACATACTCACAAGATTAATAACTATGAAGGAATAACTTTGAAGAGGATGGACAAGTAACAAATGTCTACATTTTTGTTTCTGTATTGGAAAATTTTTTAAGTATTTATTTTGTAATGTAGGATTAGAACTATGAACTTGACTGCATGTTCTTCTACTCAATAATTTTTCTTTCCATTTTAATAGTATTCAAATCAGATAAGAGCCTGCCACCGTATCTTACACCAATATTCAAGATTTATTAAATATTTTACTACATGTATTGAATTCATTATATTACATCCCCTTTTAATATGAATGCATAATTTTTATAAACCCAAATTCTAAATTGTACTTATTGGGGGAAGTTTGTGAATCAGATTGAAAGTACTGAGTTTGGAAAACTTCAGTAGTCAAGACACTTATTTCCTGCCTGAGGCCCAGGCCAAAGCACTGCCTTTGGTAGCTTCCTGGGTCTTAGAGGCTGGTGATGTTTTGTGAACTTCAGGAGCCTGGAGTTTCACTTGGCGAGTTGTCAATCCACAAGTGTGTAAAAAGGAGTTTCCATGGGCCATGAATTAAAGGTGTCTATAGCACTTTTTAAATTTTCACTAATAAAAGCTAACCAACGAAGTTACTGATAATTTTGTACTTTCAGTTGGCACAGTGTGAAAGCCTCCGTCTTGTGTGCACATCCAAGATAAGGCGGAAGTTTGTCTCAGGGGGATGAGAGGCACATGCTGAGGCTTGAATGTTCCATTAAGTTAGTCCTCAGCTAAACAAGTGTTTTGAAGTATTATACGGTTTTTAATTATTTTTATTCTTGTACGAGGTTTGTCCAGAAGGTATCCAGCCATGTACTATGAAAAAGACATTTATTGAAGAGGATACAAGATATGAGAAACATTGTACACAGGACAATGACACCTCAGTGTCCTTCAAAGCAGGCACCTTGGAACCTCACACAGTTCTCCCAGTCACCATTAGTTGCCCCGTCATATTTTCTTGAATCTCATCAGTGGTCTAAAATCCATTCCCTTTCAAAGGTGATTTTAGTTTGGGGGAAAGCCAGAAGCCACAGGGCCCCAAATCTGGGCTGTAGGGGGACTGAGTCACCTGGGTGATTTGATGTTTTGCCAAAAAAACCCTGCATGAGACGTGATGCATAAATTGGCACGTCGTCATGAAGAAGTTGCCAATCACCATTTGCCCATGGCTGTGGCCTTCTGAATCATCTGAACAGTTTCTGTGGAAGAATGTTCAAGCTTAATGCAAAATTTGATGCAGATTTGTTGCTCTACTCAATCATTTTGAATGTGACAGTCACACAGTACACATGCTCACCCAATGTATCTACTGTCCCCACTCACTAGCACAGTGAAATTGCGCATTCTAGTTCGCTCTCCTTGGCTGTCAGGTTACATTGATGTTGCACAAACCATTCTCATTATATTAACAATGGCTAGACTTTTTCCAGACAGACCTTGTATATTCTATTTATACCCCAAAATGGTTAACTTTTCAGAAAAAGAGAAAGTACAGATGTTAAAATGAAAAATAAAAAAGATGAAGAATGAAAAAAATCCTTCAAATTTACCTAAAAATATTTCTCAGATCTGTGCCTTGTGTCCATCAAGTTTTATTCAAACTTTAGAAATACTTTTTCCCTTCAAAAACCAATGTTAAATGGCAAAAGTATAATATTTATAAATAACTTGTTTTCTTTTGTTATTTTAAACAATTTTTGTAACAGCAATGCATTACTTGACGATAAATGTTATTTTTAAAAGCATATAATTCTCCCTTTTAAAATATTTTTTAAATAATTCATAAAATTTAGTTTTGTAGGTATGATAGCAATAATATATACTGACACTACTTAACTAAAAATATCCAAGTCCCTTAGGCAGAAAAATTTTAAACTCTAATGAAGGATATAAAAGATGATCTGAATAAATATCTGACATTCTATGCACTTTACTGAGACAAATTAGTATTTTAAAAGTGTTACTTCTTCCCACACTAATCTACAAATAAAGGCAATCCCTAAAAAATTTCCAGTTGGATTTTTTAAAAGAATTTAGTAAACACATTGTAAAGTTTAATCGAAGTAAATTATCCATGAATAACTATATCATCTTTGACAAAGACTTGCCTCCCCAAATTACCCTGTTGTTTATAGTGATTTTTCTGCTATATATACATATATATCCACATGCATGTATAAATAATAAAATCTAATAATATATTTTTGTTTGAAAAAGTAACATCTAAAATTTTTAAAGAATATTTTAAGAAAACTAATTTACCAGAAGACATTATACATTAAACGTTATGAAAAAATATATCTCCATAAATGCTATAACTTACAATTATAGCATGCATTATGAAGAAATTTCAGCTTTTCTAATGAGGCAAATGTTATTTGGGTACCAGAGTCAGCTTGTATGGTGTCTAGGTTTGCTTAGCTAAACCAGCCTCTTTTGTTTGAATTGAGGTCTTCTCAGTTTATTGTAGTTCTACTTTCACCTCATTAAACAGTGTCAAGCTTGATTTTCACACATATGTGTGAATTGCCACAACTTTGATTTGCTAACAAGGGCCTGCCTGCCCTCGTGAGAAATATCACTGAATGATGTACCTGGAAGTATCAAGTTCTCACTTCAGCTAATAAAGTGCTTAATTAATGAAGCTGCCAATGGCAATTTCATTTTGTAAAACACTGAGTCCTGTTAGACCTTTCACCAGACTAGAAAATAACCTTACTTTTTTCCCTTGCCACTCCTTCTCCTTACCTACTAAGTCCACCTTTTAAAAGTCCTTGTCTTCATAGTTTCTGATCAAAGGTCATTGACATAAAAGCCTTTGTTGAGTCCTCCTTTTTAAAGGATTTTAAATTTATTCCAAGGGTACTTTATGCATACTGAAAGTTATACTTTTCTAGGGTTTCTATCCAAAGACTGTAAAAGAAATACTAAAACAAAGTAGCTTGTTAAAAAAAAAAAAAAGAAAGAAAGACTTCTTTTCTCTTTTTGTGGTTAGAAATTAGAAATATTGGATTGGCCAAAAAGTCTGTATGGTATTCTCTTGGAAATAAAAGACATATTTTCCATTTTTACCGATAACTTTAATTGATTTGGATATTTTGAGTATGTTGACTTTCTCCCATGTGGTATAACGTTTATGGTTCTGAATTAATGTCTTGATTTGATAGCTATCACCTTCAACTGGTCTACCAATCATGAAATATTGTCCAGGGAGAAATCTCCAGCATGAAAATTCAGAAACCACTGTTGACATGTTCTATCAGTCACAGCACCTTCTCCATACACTGCACAAATCTTTTTATGTGTTTCAGTTGCATTTTTACCTTTCTGGAAATAATAAAGCATAATATGCCAAAAATGTGCATTTTCTTTCATCTTCAATATTAAAATGGCTACACAAAAATTCACCAGTTTAGATTTTTTTAAAATACAAACTGATATGACAGCTGTCACAATACAATCTAATGAAATTGTTCCAAATGAAGTTAAAAACAACTAAGCACTACTAGAGCAATCTTGTAGAAAAAACCAAACGAACTTTTTGGCCAGTCTAACATATTTATATTTTAAAAAAATGTTCAGAGAGCCCTGGCTTGTATGGCTCAGCTGGTTGGGTATCCTCCCACAAACTGAAAGTTCTCCACTATGACTTCCAGTCAAGGCACACCGCCTGGTTGGCAGGCTCCGTGCTCTGTCCCTAGTCCTGGTGCCTGCACAAGGCAAGCTGATCGATGTTTCTCTCTCACTCATTGTTTCTCTCCCTCTCTCACTCATTAGCTCTCTCCCTCTCTTTCTCTCTCCCTTCCTCTCTTCCTAAAATAAAATAAAAATAAAACATTTTAAAAATATGCAGAGGAAGTCACACTTAGATTTGTAAATTTGGAATGTTTTAAAATACTTCATATCCTCCTTTTTTGCTAAATATGTTTTTAAAATATTTCTCATGTCATTAAAAAGTGTTTACAAAATATGTTATTAACAGCAAAATCCTTTTTCATATCAAAGTACCATAATCTATTTAACTATTTTCCTGCTGCTATATATTTGATACTTTCAATTTACTCTCATATTAATGTTGTAATAAAAAAATGAAACCATTTCTTTAGTGAGGTGAACAAATGAGCTACTTGCAATGTACAGTAATGGTGGAAATGAGAGGGAGGTGTTTTGGGCTGTCACTATAGTTACAATTTGGGGCTAGTACTTTTTTACTTTAAGGTGAAACATGGTTCAGATGCTTAGAACCCACTCATTTAGAGTCAAGTACTTTGGCAAGAATTCATTTAGACAATTGTCTCTTACTATAATCTGCCAAGAATGAGGTGGTGGGACATGGAATTGGTAGTTGCAATTGGAGGAAAATTCTGAAACATTGGTTGCCCCAAGAAAGATGGGACAATTAAGTCCCTAAGCTGGGGTTTGGGGTGGACACAGGAGGAGCAGTGGCCGAAATGGGGGATTTGAGGGACACTACTGAAAAATAACTAAATCTTTAATGAGCAACTAGAACAACTATGAAGTGAATGATTGGAAGTCAAGTAGACTTTTAACTTGAACGTTATTACCTCTCAGTGTTTTAAGTTGGCAGTATTCATGGCCCTGATTGATTTTTAGGATTAGTTATCCCACAGGTTAACGTAAATATTTGTCTGATTTGTCAGGTGTTACCTTCCCTCTCAAATGAATAAAAATAAATACACTCAATCAGTTTGTAAACATTTAGATGATAAGATGGGTAAACTGCAAGGTGACTTTGGTGGGAGAAATATGCCAGATAGATATAATTTTCCCCTGGCTGCTCGTACCTGGTGTCCCCAAATATACCAAATACGTCCTGACTTTAAAAAGCATCACTCTCTGTTATATAAAGTTTTTTTTTTTTTTGACAAGTGATCTCAAATGAGTTTTGTGAATGATTTGACTAAGGAAAGGGGACTATCAGAATTGTTGGTTAAAGTTTGACCAAAGCTCAGTAAAATTTATTATTTATCTGTGCTTGGAGAGTAGAATACAATAGTTATTACTGGCTTGAGAAAGATGGACAGGATATTGAAAGATAGGTCTAGAAAGGATATTCTGAAGTTTGGAAATGTGAACATGCTAGATGGGGCCTTGTAGGACAATTCTCCTAGGGACGCTAAGACAGTTTCCGCTTTTCTTCAGGCTATGCTCTTTCCTTGAAGAATATGAGAGTGACTGGCAGGATATTCAGAAAAAGTATTCAGAAAATAAAGGAACAAAACAAACATTGCAGTAGATATTTTTTCCCCTTACAAGTTAAATGCGTGGTTTGTCTCTTCTGTTCAGTATCACCTCAATACCAGGTCAGTATAAGATAAATGTGAGCAGTGTATGGCTCTGCATTTGTACCTTCTTAGAAGCAGATTCCATTATATCTCTTCCCCTATCTTTTTTTCCTACATTGGAAATTTGGAGTGAAATGTGTAATCCATATTAGTGTTATAGTGTCTTCTTCAGCTAGGAATTGACAAGGAGGACAGTTTACTTTGTCAGTCATTTCCTTTTTACTTGCTAAAATAAATGACATGTTTGAAGAAAATTTAACCAACATACAAAGACTAGTAGCAACAACTCTAGCCTACTATTAAAACTTAGACGGAAAAGTAATTGGAAAACTCCAAGTACCAAATGTAAGTTTGAGTCAGTCTAGAAATACATTGATGTCTTGTTACTATAACCTACTTAAGCCCCCTGAACGTCACGGGACAGAGCTGTGCCTTGGGGATGGGGCGGGTTTCCTGTCCCTCCCACTGCCGCAGGGAAGACCCCGTTCAAGGCGCTCCTTGCCCTGCTCGGTCTGTGAGGGCAGGGTGTGTGTGGCGTCCCCAGTAGCTTGGCAGAATTTGGCCCATCGTAGGCACTTAGTAAATACTTATTGAATGAATAAGTGTGCTTTTTAGAAATTTGTTTTCTGAGCAGAAACCACACCCTTAGGGAACATCATGATGAAAGCTGTTTATAAACGTTATGAAGAGGACCTTTGAGTTGCGTAAGGGTCTGTAGAAGATAAACGTGTATGCGCATGCATGCCGTCCGAGATTGACTATCTTACTTACACGAACATGATAAATAAAATACTGTCACCTGTCTGCTTTCTCATTCCTCCATCACCAAATCACTGGTATATTAACGGAAAAGTCTGAAGCAATGGCTGATTTAGCCCTGACCTTCTGTCCCCGTATCTGCTGCAGTATGAGATCCAGCTATTTCCCTCATTAGACTATCGCCTTAATATTTCACTTCAATATCTTTCTTATTTAGATTTAATATCCAAAATGCTTTCACAAGCAGGTTTTCCTACTTAAAGATGCTGAACCCTAGAAATTGATAAATGTTTTTGATCTATATGTCAATGTGAAAAATGAGAGATGCAGCATATTGGGATTTCTGGTTATATATGCTTAAAATAGCAATTTGCTGTTAACTTGTATAAAAAAATGGTGCTTTATATAATCAGCATAGTCAGTTGATGAGATTGTCAGAAAGGGGTGATTATAATCAAGTGAGTAAATAAGTACCACAGCAAATATTTAAGATATTAAATTTTTATCTTAATTGGAATTTTAAGATAAATTATTTTAATAAACTTTTGAGGAGGGATCTGATTTGTCCTTAGGCTTTCATATTATAAACAGTGATTAAAACAGTATACAAAGCTTGCAAAATTTTGCAATTCTTTATCCTAAAGAATTAGGGAGGTTACTGCAACTAATGAAGGATGATCATAGCACAGGTTTATTTTTAACATCTGTTCCTTCCTTTGAATATATTAAGCAAATAGAAATGATTAAAATATGTAAATACAGTTGGAAATTTTAAATATTACTATAGGGTAAAGATAAATGAATATATGTGTATATCCAATTTTGCTAACAGAAAATACCATATGAGCTAAATAGTTATGGGAATTTTAAGTTTATGACAGGAAATTTGAACAAATGGTCTATTGCAAGACACCCATTATTTTATTTTGTTTTTTAAAACAGTTGAAATTTATACATATGTAATACCATATATGCAAATAGTATTTCTAGGCATATTTCTGAATTTCAGCCAATAATCCAGATTTCAAAAATTCACTTTTAAAAGCACAGTGAATTCGACCCAAGCACAGATTTAAAATTTTAGTTAGATACGTGTTGTGAATAAATGTTTAGTAAATGGTACTGACAATTTCCTGCTTCGAAGTTGAAAGTTTATGATAAAGATGCGGGTTGCTGTTCTTAAGGGTCCTGGTTGGGTGTATCTCAGATGAAAAAATAAATATGATTAGATTGCCAACAAAAATATTCAACTGGATGATAAATGTGAATGCTGTACTTATTGGATTTTTAAATGTCTGTACCCTGTGGGGCTCATAATTCCTTTAGAGAAGCTCTCTTGTATATTCTCGTGATGCAGAAGGATGTAGGTCATACATACCTATCTTTGTAACCAAGGACTCGGCATTCTAAGGCTTTTTTTGCCAGCTGGATTTAGAAAAGGTAGTAAAATGGAAAAGGTAGAAAAAGTAGAAAAGTTAGTACAGATTTCTTTCTACCCACACTTCAGCAGCCCCGTTTAAATCATGGCGGTATTGTTCAGCTTTGGTTCAGATCTGAATCTGGGCTCTGCTGTTTTTTTTTTTTTAATTTTATAACATTTATTTATTTTTAAAAAGAAGGGAAGGGAGGGAGAAAGAGAGGGAGAAAAACATTGATGGGAAAGAAACATCAGTCGGTTGCCTATCATACATACCCCAGCTGGGGACCAAATCTACAACCCAGGCATCTGCCCTGACCGGAGTCAAACCAGCAGCCTTTTGCTTTGCAGAACAATGCCCAGCCAACTGAGCCACACCAGTCAGGGCTGGGCCCTGCTGTATGATGCGGGCATTCTGAACTCCTCTATTCCATTCTGAATAATTCTGTGTCCAGGCAGAATTTATTACAAGGAACCGGGTTTCGAGCTTCCATTGGGCAGCTACCAATGGAAGTATCACAATATTTGCCAACAGATTAAGTTTCCCAGTTAAGGTGATTAAGAGATTCTTTTGTAAAAATGTGAGAGACAAGTTTGTCTTTGCCTTTTTCCACTGCTTTTCGTTTTTTGATGTCAACTGACCCCCTTTCCCGTCCTTCATTATTAGATCCCAGCCTTCCCCTTCTGGTAATTAATTAATCCAGTCAGTTATTACAGTTGGACTCGTAGAAGGTCCTTTGCTTTCTTCTCCCAGGATCCTTCTTTTCCAGTTAAAAAAAATGTTAAACTGTTTCTTTCCACTTTACTAAGTTAAAATTACTTCCAGTAGAAATACAACTCTTAGCCCTGATAAGCTTGAAGCTGAGATTTTCTGGTTGGGAGAAAATGTCTCATGCTGTGGTTTGTTAGTGAGGCGAAAGAAAATTGGAAGATACCTTCCTAAATTTCACCGCATGTAGAGTTGCCCACTTACTTGAATGTAGGATGGCCAGGCATTGTTGAATATTGATGGGCTATAAAATCCTGTGACTTCTGTTAACCTGAGTTGTCTTCTCCCTAAACCCTTTCTCCCAACACTTTTATGCTGACCCTGAAAGTACAGTGATTAAAGTTTTTGCTCAACTAGGAAAAACTTACAATACCCACAGTACTGGGAATTTCAAAGGTTAGAAAGATAAATTATAATTCATTTGCAGCTTCTCTTACCTAGTTCTTAATTCCTCCAGGAGGTCAAAGGGCCTGAGTTATGTCAGGGGAGAAGCTGACTTTTCACTGAAGTTTGCCTTCTTATAGTAATGTTGTAACTATGATTTTCATTCCAATCCCATAAAGTGGGCAGGGCAGGTATTATATCCATTTCATAGATGAAGAAAACTCGACTCATTACCACATGGTAGGGATCCATTACCACATCCAACAGAGTGCTAGATAAAACCCCAGGCCACCTGTATGCTAATCGCGTATCTTTCCATTACACGGAGTGCCAGCCACTGGTAATCTTGTGGGAAGACTTTCAAACAGTTATTCTTGGCCTGATTGCTCTGCAGAAAAAAATTCAAGGCCAAACAATTTATTTAAATTGTCCTGTATAAATACATTACATGCCATGAACAAGTGTCACTGTCTGGGACCATGGAGGCCATAAGACTTCTCTGTTTTTGTTCCATGATTCTGGCTGGTAAGGGACTTACCTTTTGGTAATTTTTCTTTTAACAAATTTTAAATCAAAACTTATTCTAAAAAACCATGGTAAATCAACTTATCTAATTTTTAATATTTAATATCTCTTATCCTTGATGGGTTTACAAAAGGAATTTAAGGTTTTTCTATATATTGATAATAAACATTAAGTATTTTAATGTATGCAAGTTTATTGTGCTAAGCCTTGTATTTGCAAAGCAACAGCTAACATACCAAAAGGGATGTGCCAGCTGCTGACTAAAAATCTTTACATGTATTAACTGATTTAATTTCTCAAAATTCTTTGGGGCAGCTGTCAATTCTGTTCCTGTTCTGCAGAGCAAAGTAAAGCACTTTGTCCCAGGACATAGCAGTGTTGGAACAGAGATTTGAACAAGGATCATGTAGCTCCAGGGTCAGTCCAGGCCCTTAACAATGATATCTACATATTATACTATACATTCTACATTAATTTAGTGATCCAAGAAATAGGCAGTTAGCTCAGAATTTATGAGCTAAGCTTTGTCATTGCTATTTTAAATATGTGGCTTATCTAAAGCCATATAGCTGCTAAAGTAGCAGAGCCATGGTTGGCCCTGGGAGCAAACCCCTGAGTTGGCTCAGAATGAGACAGGAGAACTTGGAAAGGATGGTGGGGCAGTGATGAGTCCTTCGGTGACAAGCAGGGGAAACTGAGTGGGGAGCTCAGATGGACAGAGAATAGATGCAGTAATACCTTGTGTGCAGAGTAATCTGACACACTTTGCAGGTAAGCGAGGATGATGCCTAGATACCTATGTGTGAAGTTGTTTATCTAGTCATGTTATTTGCTTGGTTTGAATTTTGCAAAACATAAGTGTGATAGTGAGTTTCCTATTTGTTGGAATTGACATTTGGTTTTGTGGAAAATTGTAAGGACCAATTAACTTATGTGATATAGAACAGTAAGTAGCCTTCTCATTGTAGTTTACATACTCCTGGACAGATGTGATTGCTGGTGGTAGGTGGGCACACATAGTTTTGGAGGGGTTCTGAACATTTGTGTGTGAGTATGTGTGTGCCTGCGTGCACATGTTTGTGTGCCTATGGGCAGCCCGCTGAACTATAACAATCCTTTCTTAGAAGAGTTTTTAAATGCATAAAGTAAAATACATAGGATTATGGATGAAACTAATTATATTAAAAATTCTTATAAAAATATTTTTAAAAAAGTGTGATACACGAATAAATGTGCTTCTCTATTAATGCATTAAATCACAAGAACCAGCATCTTGTCTCAAAACTACCATAGTTTCAAAGTTATGGTAAATTTAAATAATGTTATCAGATATATATATATATCACTGTAATATGATACAAAAGTATCTGAAATATCTGATAGAGTGATGTGTATTTTGAATGCTGTTATGGTTTTTTGCCCACTTCATAAGTGAAGGAAATGCTAAGTATTAGTTAGAATTAGTGGAAATAGATAAAAATTTTTTTTTACATTGAAGTTCATAAATCTCATTGCATTTGGTTGTTCTGGCTCTTAAGTCTCTTATTCTACAGCAGTCTCTTCTACCGCTACCTTCCTTTTATGCCGTTAATTTATTGGCGGGGGGAATCAGGTTATTATTTATTTTGAAGAAAGTCCCGCATTCTGGATTTGGCACTTCCTCATGGTGGTGTCATTTAAATGTTCTTCTGTCCTCAATATTTTTCCTGTTCCAATTACTTCCTAAGCTGGCCATTGTTTCTAGAGACTTGAACAAGTTTGTATTTAATAATTTTTAACTGGAATACTTCACAAGTTGTACTGTAAAATTCCTATTGCATCACATGAGAAGGCTCATAATATATCTTATTTTTCCATTTTCAGTGATGCTAAGACTTGTTAGTGTATGATGTGGTGGCACCTGGTCCTTCATTATAAAGCCTCCATCAACTTCCATTTTATGGTTTTACTACTCATTGACGATCATTATCTATGTAGATTATCTCATTAGAAGATGCAAAATGGGATCTAAGTCTATAATTTGTAAGAAATTTTTTAGTAACTGGGATTCAATTTTTAAAAAACAATTTTCATGATCAAGTCCTTGGTAATCTTGTAATAGAGTTTATATAAGAAACACAGGGTAGTGTATGATTCTTTCTCTTAGGTTATCAGTTTTCAGTACAATCAATATTAAGCTTTTGCCTGGGCAAATACACACAAACATACTGTCTATTTGTGTGTCTATCCATTGAAGTGACCTTTATTTTTTGGATTATTCCATCTAATTCCATTGAGAACCACTTCGAGTTGGTGCCAATAAGATGTGATGCTTTTCTTTATATCTAGAATATAAAGAAAATATAACTAGATACAGCTAAAGAGTGATCCTTGTCTTCTTCCCCTTGTTCCTTTTTTCCTGAATATATAACTTTTTTTTAGTTTTTAATCCTTCCATTGTTTCTATTTGAAATTATAAAGAGATATGAATATATATTGATATCTCCTACTTCATGCAGAAACAATGTCCTGAACCTTATTTTTTTTTCTACCTAATATAATCTGGAGATCACCTGATATAATATATAGAAACATTTCCTTATTTCTTTTTTATAACTTCTCTGCCCATAACTTATTTAATTAGTCCTTTACTGAAGGACATTTTATATATAATTTGCCATTACAAATGGTGTTTTACTAAAGATATTTGGGATAAATTCCTAAAAATATAGTATTTCTGGTCAAAAAATTAAAGCAAATGTGATTTGTTAGATATTGTGTAATTCTTTTCAATAACAGTTGAGCAATTTTGTATCCCCACCAACCATGTAGGGATGAGAATGCTCAGTTCCCAGAAAAGTGTATTTACCAATTTGATAGGCAGTTCTGAGACAACTGTTCGATGGACCTCATTTCCAAAAACATGGTTGAGAAATCATTTATGATAAAATAAAACGGATCAGAATGAAGAGGTGAACTGTATCTGGGTTCAGATATTTTATGTAATTTATGGAGAAACAGATTAATAATCGGTGGCATTTGTTGTATTCGTACAATAAAACTCACACAAATACCGAAAGTGATGATAGCAGCATCATCTACAACACAAACCTAGAACTTTTAAAAATAGCAAGCCATGAAAGAAAGAGGATGAAAAAATACACCAATATTTTGGCATTTTTGAGTGTTTAATTATCATCTCATAAGAAAAAATGGACTTATTTGAAATACAGTGTCGGAGGGGAGCTCTGTGGATACTCCGTGTTCTGGATTGAGAGAGAGAGAGGCCAGAGTCAAGAGGCCGCTCCCCTGCTTGGTTCTTGTCTCACATGCAAAAGAATAATTCAGGCGAGAGACAATATGTACCGTGGAAATGAGGTAGCCAGTTCATTTATGAAACACATAAAAGCACAAAGCTGCAAGCAGGCATCCAGCTAATCTGAGTGCCCCGTGTATAGAGGAAATAAAGCTGTTAGTAAGCTAGTGAGTTTGTTCTATACACTTAAGCCAAGGCTACAAGTGGCTACTTAGCTAATCTAAGTAGACCGGCTATTGGGGTTCAGGGGTTATATACCTCAGCTGGCTTCTAGGTTCCCCCTCCTTCCCCTTGGGAACAATGTTAGAGACAAAAGCTTTCCTTTTCAGTTAGTAAAGTCTCTTTGTCTTGGTGAAATTGTTGCAGAGGCTCCCTTTCCCAGTGTGGGATCTCAAGGACTACCCCCTCCCCCCACTTCCTGTATGATTCCTGCTTGTGGTGTTCAGGACAGCCAGCAATCTCCCGTAAGATTGTTACAAAAGTTTACAGAAACTCCTTTTCTCAGCACAATCTCAAGGACTCTCCCCTTTTCCTGTGCTGTTTCACTTGTAATGCTCGGGACACCAGCAATCTTATCAAGCTGAGATCAGAACTGCTGAGTGAGTTGGTGAGACACGGCTCTCTTTTGCTTCTAGCCTCCTGTATTAAGTTCTTTGTTAGATGGTAATGGCAAGGGTCGTGCCTTTATTTCCCCTTTGACTGCTTATTCCTAGCTGCTACCTAACACCTGGACCACAAAAAAGAGGAATAGGTAGGTCCAAGAGCAACTTAAACTTGAAATGTCATTGGAGGCAAAAATGACAAAACTGAACTGTCCCACTGCAGGCACATAATGTGAAGGCAGGGTGTTGGGGTTTTTTTTTGTTTTGTTTTGTTTTTGTTTTTTTTTTAGAAAAGGCAACAAGGCTGGGAAAAATAGAGGGCAGGAGGAAATGAGGAAGACCAAATGTGAGATGGACTGGCTTCACAAAAGAAGCCACAGGTATGATGAGTCTATAGGAACTGGGCAGGGCTATGGAGGACGGGACATGGTGAACATCAGTCTTTCACAGGGTCTCCAGGAATTGGAGTTGACATATCAGCACATAACACCCACAATACCTAGTTAGTTTAGAGGAAACATGTACAGATACTTCTGCACGGTTATTTAATTAGAGGACTGACAACTACTATCCAGTCTATAAATAAAGGAAAATATAGCAAACAGAAAAGGCAATTTTATTGACTTTTCTGAAATTAATTTGCTAAGTTTGTGGCAATGGTAAAGAACGGGCAGGTGGAGAATATTTGGAGTGATGAAGTAAAATGTTAGTGCTGAATTTTTTAAAAAAGATTTTATTTATTTATTTATTTTTTAGAGAGAGAGGAAGGGAAGGGGAGAGAGAGAGAGAGAAACAGTGATGTGTGAGAGATACATTGATTGGTTGCTTCCTGCATGCCCCCAGCTGGGGACATGGCCTGCAACCCAGGCATGTGCCCTGATTGGGAATCGAACCAGCAACTTTGTGGTTTGCAGGCCAGTACTCAGTCCACTGAGCCACATCAGCCAGGGCGAGTGCTGCATTTTTAAGGGACATGTTTTTTGCTTTCTTTTTTGTTTTACCTAGGCTGACAAATATATAGTACTGTTTAATATCTATTAACTATTCCATTCATAATCTTAGCACTTTGAGAGACTTTTTTTTTTAAGTTCTACCAAAGTATCTTAATGATGATTATGTTGTCTAGATATTTTTGCATTTACTTTGCCCTCTTTTCCCTCTTGGTTCAGTTCTATTCCAGCCTGTTTGTTCAAGTTCGTGCTTGGCATCTCTCGCCCCCCAACTCCGTAAGGACTGTCACCCTGATCCTGGAGCCTCTGAAGCCAGTTGTCTGGCCAGGGATTGCTGCTGGTCTCCATGGAAAACCCCAGGTGTCCCTTGGTGTTTTGAGAAGGTTGATTCGTGTTCTATAGTGCCTGACTCCCAACGAACTGACTGTCATCCTGAGTCAGGAGCGAATGAAGCTGCCTGTATTAAGCGGGGATGTCACTGGTGTGCTTCTGAGAACACCACTGCTCCATTCTGTTTCTATAACTCCAAAGAAGAAGCTACTTGTTCTGCGATAGTTCCTATTCAGAAACGTGTTGATTGCCATCCTCAACCAGGAGCTTCTCAAGAAATCTGTGAAGCTAAAGGCTGTGTCTGGTGTTCTACAACCATTGCCAATGTTCCCTGGTGCTTCTACCCGGCAGATGGTCCACATGGCTACACTATGAAAGATGTTCCTCAAAAGACAGCCAAAGGATGGAGGTATGTATTTTTGAGAGCTTTCAATAACCATTTCGACCATCTAAAATTTCTTAGCTGCACTGGCTTGTTTGGTACATGTTATCACCTCAGAGATTTCATTCTATTTTTATTGGCTATATCCCGAGAACTCTGAGTCTTCATGGTAAATCAAAAAGCCTAAAGTACGTGGCTTTTTGCTTCCTCATCATTTTGACTTCTAAATCATTGTCACGACTCCCCTGGTAAAGAGTAGGTTACACTTCTCTTTCTTGTTTGTCAGTCACTTGTGTGGGACTTGCCAAATAGCCACGGACAATATTTTTATTTTGTGTGTTGGGATGATTCATTGCGAACAAGCTGAGCTAAGGTAAAACTCGTGTCTTTTATGATATTTTGACAGTCTTTTAGAAAGAAATCTTTTCTTCTTTTTGTTGTGTATCTTTTGTGAACCATGACAGAGCAGCTAATTTTCAGTGAAATGATATAAAAAGTTAGAATGAAAAATTGCCCCAAGCAGCAACCATTTCAGGACACCAGAAATTATAATTTAATATCATCAGAGTACTTCTTCTACTTAATAGTTACAAAAATAACTGAATCACAAATAATAAGCTTAACTTTTATGATAACAGAATAAATTATCATTTTTCCTCCACCAAGATTCTTAAGAAAAAGAGCCACATTTAATAGGTGTCACTTTTTAAAAAGTTTATTCCTGTACTGATTTTCAGAGACCAGATCTTGACTTTGAAGGTACTTTTCTGGGGAAATGTATGGAATGTATAAAATTATAGTATTTACTTAGTTGGAGCTCAGTTGAGTGTTATGAAAGTTGACTTTACTTCAATTTCTATTTGGAATTTATGAGCTATTTCCTCTTTACATTGTAAGAGCAGGGCTTGAAAACTATGTCAAAATGTGTTCTCTATGTATTTTTATTTATTTATTTTTTTACCAGGAAGTGATATAAAATTTAATGAGGGTGATTAGGAGTAGGGATTTAGAAGACCATTCTCTTTAAAGACAAAGGCAAGACAAAGGTTAGGACATGGGCTAGAGGCAGAAGGGTGAGGTCTGGGCTGAGAGGGGCGGGTTTATGTCAGGGCGGGACAGCGCAGTCTCAGAAATATAATGAATTCCAAATTGAAAGAACAGAAAAAAATATTGTTACATTTAGATTTTATTGCTTCTGGACCTTGAAAATGCTCTGCATGAAAGACACCAGCCTATTTTATGGGCTCAAAAATAAAACTTGACTGAACTAACTTACATTATATGCTATCTTCTCTTATTTGAGTTTTTATAGATTTTAGCAGAGACCATCATGGGAGATGTTTTGAAAACTGATTAAAATCTGGAATTAAAATAAAAAGAGCTCAGGATGAGTAAGAGCAGTGAACCATAAAGTAAAATAAACAAATATCAGATAAATTACATTATAACTATATTACATTCTGACCGGGAACAAAGTTTATTCAGAACGGGGAATTGCGAGAGAAGCAGAAACACTCTGAGCAATTCGGGGTGACTCCAAATATCAGTGTCTGTGCTGTCTGGGCTGCCTTTGGACTACTTATTTGTAATGTGTGCTTAGCCTTGCACTTCACTCTGGGCCTGGGAGATCTCATTATGTCTCCATTTGACCATTAGATCATTTTGCTTGCTGAACTTAACTCCTCAAATATTAATGGACTCTTTGTAAATTAGGAAAGAAGGTTCCACAGCAAAACAATGTTAATATGTGGTGCTTTTCCATGCTAGACCATAAACGGTGGACCTAATCAAGAATATAGCCAAGGAAATGGGCTTCTCTCCTTGAATCTAACATTAGAAGGCTTGGTTAGAGTGAGTGATTGTGGTGATGGCATTGAGTTGGAGATTCTAGTAGCTGGACGCGTGTAGTAGTTTCACACACATTTGTGCAGGGTGAGGAGGGAGGACAGAACTGGGAGGAGAGGGGCTGTGCCCAGAGCTTTGGGTTCCTGACTGCCCATTGATTACTTCTAAGCCTGGTTTTCAGAAGTCATTGGTAGCCATCCTGATTGAACGTGACAAGAGATTTCATTCTACTGCAGGGCAGATTGCATGACTATCAGCTAAGTTAGGTGGCCATGTTTTGTACTTTGTTGTCGCAGTTCTTCCTATTCTTGGAGATGTATTAGGAAGGAAATTAGTTGATTTTCCTTATTACCATTTCAGCATTTCACATCTGCTCCTCAGTGTTTCTGCTCTTAGTAAAACAGTTCTTATCAGAATTATCTTTCCCTTGAATGTAAGTTGTTTATCTCTCTGTTAACATTCTTTTTACCTGAGGAATTCCACTCATTTGTAAAAATAAATATGCTTTGCTTGGGTTAATAAAATTGATTTATTTTATAGATTAACATTAAACAAACATGGTGCTATATCCCTGTTTGGAAATGATATTTCCCCAATTGTAATGGATGTAGAAATTCATACTAAGGATCGGCTCCGATTTAAGGTAAGTGTAACTGATGGTCTGTATTTTTCATTAATACAAAGCTTATTAATGGAAATTTTTAAATGTCATAACATTATTTGATTAAGTACCTCACATAATATCCTGAATTGGAGGTAACTACAATTTGCCATTTCAATTATTGGTAACATTGCAATTAAATTACTAAAAAAATTTAACACACCCTTTATTCTATCTAACCTGTTTTAGATTTATGATCCCAATAATAAACGATTTGAAGTCCCACTCAATATTGAACCTTCTTCAAATGTTCCTGTTGAACCTAACTATGATGTTGAATTTGTAAATGATACAGTCCTTCAATTCAGAGTAATAAGAAAGAAGACAAGAACAGTATTGTAAGTACTATTCATATTGATATGCTCTTAGTATCGTCCTTAGAAGCAACACATGGAAAGGTTATGGAGAATATGAGATTAGCAAGTTTAGACTATTAGAAATATGAAGTTTAACTTAAAGATATGTTTTAGAGTTGGGTATAACAAATACTCATTTGCCTCCTGTTAAGTTGTATATTCAGGAGAATTAAATTATGAGGAACTGAATTAGAAGCTATTTATACTTTAAAATTCTGTGTTCCCTTTCAAAATTTAATTTAGTTGGACTGGTACATGGTACATATTCTCTTAATATCAGCTGTTATTGTATTTACTGTTTTTACTATTAACTATTGATGTTATTTTTGAGCATTATGATAATCAAAAACGCATGCCAAATAATCTAAAGTAATATCGGTTATTTTTTATTAATTTGTGTCTTATCATTATTATGCAAAATAATGCAGTGCCAATATTTGCTTTGGATTTCCAGGTATATCTATGTCATCCTGACCATTCAATTCCTCTCAATATATATTGACCTTGAATTAACATGAATTATAATGTGGTTATGTCCACACTGACAATACAGCTATATCCCTGGTTCAATAACTCAGATGATGAGCTTCTGGTCCTATCAGTAACACAGCCTTCAGCGTTTATTCTGCCCACTTAGCCATCTTTATTCTATGAGGCTACACTGAGTTCTTAACTGGTGAATTTTAAATGGCCACAAATTCTTTGTACCCTCTTCTGGTCAAGAGATGAATCAAGGGTATGCTCCCCTCTTGATTCTGGGCTGGTCCTGTTTTATGCTTTGACCAATAGAATGCCAAAGAAAAGACATGTGACTTCCAAGATCTGGTCCCAATAGGCCTTAAAACTCTCTTGTTTACCCTCTTGGACCATTTTAGCATCATGTGATATAAGTCTATATAGAAAGAGAGGCTCAGCCATTTCACTTATTCCAGCGATTCAGGTGAGTCCCCTGTCTTATGAGTGAGATGCTGTTATGCCATCCAACCACAGCCAGGCTGACATCCAGTTCCTTTCTGACTACAAGGCACACCAATCCCAATTTATGTCTATATTAGAGATAAAACAACAGTCATTGCCTACTAAACGTTTACACTAAATATTGGGGTAGTTTAGTATGTAGGAATTGATAACTAAGAAAGAAAATGTGTTATAGGAGCACTTGCTAGAAATGGGCTGTCATTGGTAACAAAGACATAAATCATTTATCATTGGTTTTGGGACCCAGTCACAAGCAGAGGCTGGAAAATGGTAAAGAGATTTGTGGGATTGTGAACAAACTATCAGCGGAAGTTGAAAGGATGGCTACCCATGTTTTTTACTTTTTCATACAATAATTTGAAAGCTAGAAAATGTATCTAATTAACTTGTTATCTGACAAAGGAGATTTCCAGGCATACTTTTGAAAATATTAAATTAACTGTGTATAATGTTATAGAAAGAGAGAAATAAACTAAACTAGAAACAACACAGCTTTTAATCAGAATTAAGGAAAAAAACATAAAGAGCTCTGGATTTTCTGGCTGGTTGGAATATACTTCTATACTACTTCTCAGCTCTGGCTGGGTATCTCATTGGTTAGAGCATGTTTCCGATACACTAACATTGTTGGTTTGATCCCTGGTCTGGGCACATACAAGAATCAACCAATGAATGCATAAATAAGTGTAGCAACAATTTCTCTTTCTCTCTCTCTAAAAAATCAATAAAAAAAATTATTTCTCTTCTCATATGCAGTCCCTCCAAAGAAAAAAATGGCCTTAGGTAAAGATTGACAAGTTTATGACTATAAAATCTTTTTTAAGACTATGAGAGACCCTCTCAACTAGATCAAAGGGCCTCTAACAATCTTAAAGCATTTCTCCCAGTGCTTTGTCCAAAATAAAAAAGTCTTTTTCTCAAAAAGAACTATAAATATGGTTTTTGGGGTATAAACCATATTTATTAAAAAAACCAAAGAGGTTTTAAGGGCATTTTAGCAGTTTGGGCTGGAAGAATCAGAGCCTGTTCAATATGAAAAGATGTCTCTGATGCTGTACTTTCCATGGCTGAGTAGAACTATGTGGCTTCTCAGCTATAAACATTGGCCATTTTTTAGGATGAAGGAAGGACCTCTCAAGGCATGAAACCAGAAGTCTTGAGGGGGACCTAAGGATCACAGAACAATTGATTA
The DNA here is from genome assembly GCF_021234165.1 of Pteronotus mesoamericanus. Taxonomy (NCBI): domain Eukaryota; kingdom Metazoa; phylum Chordata; class Mammalia; order Chiroptera; family Mormoopidae; genus Pteronotus; species Pteronotus mesoamericanus. Next base: position 13,079,563 of record NW_026555310.1, read on the forward strand.
GGAACCAATTCATAAGGACTAAAACTGGACCCTAATCAAGTCACATTTGATCCCCCCAGCATAGGGAGCTCTGATCGCTTGTGCCTGGATGGATTTCAGAACTGCTGTGGGCTACAGATCACTATGTGCCTCCTAATGTTTCCTTTTTAAATTAAGAATGATTATTGCAATTCTCCTATCCTTGTTCAATCCCTGTACGCTGAGTGTGGGGCAGGGGAGGGTGGGGCAGATATTTTGCTTTTGGAAAGGGTGACTGTCCCTGAGGAGCATCATCTGATCATGATCATGTGATCATGAGGATGCTATGATAATGGGTTGAACCTTTTGAGGATTTTAGGAGGGACAACTTATTTGCATATGAGTGGAATGTAAATAGTTGTTGCCAGAAGGTAATCTACAGTAGACTAAAGATATCTATAAATCCTTTTCAACTTCTCCCATCCAGTGGTGGGGACTAATTCATCATCCCTGGACGCTGGGCTGGCCCTGTAACTTGCTAGAACTAATAGAATGAGGCAGAAAAGTTGTATGATTTCTGATCCCCAGCATTATGAGGTTTTACAGATTTCACTCCTGAATCCTTGGAAAACTTCTGCGCTATGTGGAAAGAGAAGCCCAGTTAGCTGGCCTATTCCAGCCATTTTAGCTGAGATCCCAGATTAATCTGCTCAGCCAAGTCCCCAGCTGGCTGCAGCTACAGGAGTACTCCTGGCAAGACCAGCAGAACTGCCCAGCAGTTGTGAGGAATAAGGCATTGTTAGTATTCTAATTCACAGTTTTGGAGTGGTATGATACATAGCAATAGAAAACGGGCAAAATAACCTTGAACAGCTGGCTCTCAGCTGCATGTCCTGGGCACAGTGGGCAGAGGAAATGAGAATGAAGTGGGTAACAAGCTCATGGTCAAGAATGAAAACCAGCCAAAGCACATGCCTGGAAGTGGTTATAGAACCTTATTATGGATGAAGCAAACACATCCAAAGGGAACACATTCACTGTAGTGGAGAGTATATTCTTTGGGTCAGATGAACCTTGGTCCTCCTCCTCCCCCTCCCCTTCCCCCCCTTTCTTTTTGTAAAGGTGGGTTTTACTAAGTCTTAAATGAAATAATATGCAAAGCTGTGTTCTCCATAAGTGGTAGTCATTATTTTATCATATATTTAAAAAGTAGGCTATAACTCCCCTTCACCCTTTATCACAGGTATGTATTTTATCTTCTTATTAATACTTGACATTTTCTTATGAATGTGTTTTATGTGTTTATTGTCTTCTAGTAGAACAAATGATCCCTGAGGGCAAGAATTCCATCTATTTATTTCACTTCAGCATTCCCAACACATAGATTAACTGGTGCTCAATATTCACTGACTTACTGATTAATTGTGAAATTGAATATGATGAAAGTTCCACACTTACATGTATAGAGAAAGCCGCAGACAGAAACAATCCTCAATAATCTCATCTTTTCTCCTTACCTCTTTCGTCTGCACTTTCTTTCGAATGCCATGGCTTATCTGGCCACTTCTCTTCAGCAGATCTCTGAATCTCTACTTCAACTTTCAACTTGTTTCGATTCCACATTGTGAGCTTCCTGTTAGACAACAGAGACTTTATTGTTCTGCTAATCCTTTGACCTTAGAACATTCAGAACTTAACTTCACTCTTCCACACCCTGCCAAGCCTCCCTTTGTCCTCCTCTATACATCCTACTTCAAGCCCAACTGGACTACTACCTTGCTATTTCTGGGACCTACCTGAGCCTTTTTCCCTTTCCACATTTATTCAGATGATTTTCTCTTGAATATCTTTCTCTCCTGCCTCTGCTGATCAAAATTCTTTCCAAGTGTAATCTACTCTCTTCATAAAGTTTGCCTAATGACACTTCCATACATGGAAATGACCTCTCTTTCTTTTTAAGTTAAAAAGAACCAAATCTGTACTTTTCTTTAAACTCCTATACTATATTTCTCATCATATTCATTTCACCTTACTATCTTATCTCCCTCTAGATATTAATTTCCTTTATGGCAGAATCAATGTCTGGTTCATTTTTATCATTTTTATGTATTGAAGTGTGCAGCAAATGTTCAGTAACTAAATATCAGTGAATACTTGTCCACTCTCCTGTAAGTTCAGTTTAGATATGCTGAGAAATAGCAAGACACAATTAGACTGTAATTAGAGAAATATGGCATTTCTTCGCCTAAACTGAAGATAATGCAAAAAGTGTCTTAAGAAAAAAGATGTGAGCAGTTCCAATAAATGCTGCTGGTAGATTAAATTGGATGAAGACTGAGAATTGAACATTGGTTATGCCAACATATTTCATTGCTGATGTTTAAAAAAAAATTTATTGCAGTAAGAACACTCAACATGAGACCTACCCTATTAACAAATTTTTAAATGTACCCTACAGTATCTCTGACTGTAGGTACAGTGCTCGAGAGCAGCTCTCTAGAGCTCGTTGTACACCTTGACAACGGCAGCTCCAGTAGAATTTTGTAGAGGTTAAGTGAGATTGGGGAGAGAAATTGGAAAGACTGAAGGTAAGCGACTGTTTTGGAAAACTTAATTTTAAGGAAGAGAGAAATGGAATGAAATGAGGTCAGGAGAGAGAATGTGAGGGATTTTTTTTCCCCTTGAGGTGAGAAAAATAGCAATGTGTTTCTATTTTGGTATGAAAGACGGTGTGAGAAAGAGGGGAGAAAAGGCGGGAGTCCAGTGAATCACTGGAGGAGTTCATCTGAGGAGCACGGGCCGTCCCTTCGCCATAACAGACCAGGAGGTCAAGTCAGAACACACAGGCACCCAGCAGTCGGCCAGCATGGTGGCTGCTTGAGGTTGAAAACCAAATTCTTTTCAAATCTCATAGTAATGCATGTTGGGGGTCTAATGCATTTAGTCTGAGGGATAAAAAGAGCAATGAGGGTCTAGCCTGTTTGGCCTTTCCATCTTTTAGGCAAATGTCCCAGCTGCCTGAGGTCTGTTTGTTGAGGCCATGGGTATGAATGTTGCTTTGATACCCACTCTGGCTGAATGGGAGCCTGCAGAGACTGGTTGCCCTGATGCCCAATGCTCTGGTGTGTACTGCAATTCATGTTTGTGGTAAACACCTCCTTCTCTATCTCCATAACCACCCCACCCCCATCACACAGCTGTGTAGAGAAGGCTTTCTCCAGTGACCTGAGAGTTAGCGTGCACCCAAGGGTGAGTGAAGGATTGAGCTTCCTATCACTCTGTATAAAACTTTTCCCATAAGTGCTCAATACATTTTGTTGCACCTTGGGTTTTATTCAAGTACATATCAAAAATACTATTTTCTCATCATTCATTTAGTGTTTGTTATTGGGAATAAGGAATAATAAAGAATAAACTACCTGCTGTCAATAGGGCTAACTAGAGCAGCCAAGAGAATGGAAGAAATGCAAAATGAAAGTATGAAGAATGGAAAAAGATTTAAATTCTGACAGGAACAATGAGATAAGACTTTAGGGACGAGCTGGCTGCAGTGAAGCTTTTTTTTTTTTTTTGTTTAAGGGGACTGTATAAGAAAGGCACAAAACAAATAAAAAGACTGTATATCTTTGGTTTTAAAAAGACCGGTATGTTAGGAAATACAAGGAGGAATTGTGACATGGTTTTATAAAGTGTATCAGTTCATAGCTCACCTGATGGTGTTGGGGAGGAAGAGTTTCCCTTCACCTTCTTAGGGTCCCTGGCTGGGTCTGAAAAGTAAACCGACAGATTAACAGTAGAAAAGCATAAAACATTTTTGAATTTGTAACAAAATCTAAAATGTTACCTGGAGCTTTCACAAGAGAATGAAGACACAAACAAGTGACCAGAGCAAGGAGCTTTTATACATTTTAGACAAAGAGACAATAACTTTATGAAGAATTGACAAGACATGGGGGTTGGGACTAGGGGGTAGTAAATGGTGAAGAAATAACTAAGCAGATAAGGGTCAGTTTAACAAGGTTTGTTTATATAGATTTTCTGGCCTCCGATTCTCTGGTGATAAAAATGTCTTCCTTCCTCTAGGCCCAGTGAGGCTATCTTTCACATAGGGGATTTATGACCCCTTTCAGGGAAGACCAGTGAGGGGGAAGAGGTTACAGTGACTTTCCTGCTTCTACTGCTTTTTCAAACTTTCTCGGCTGAAGATATACAGTATGGCCCCAAATTAACCATGTTTTGGGTGAGCATGTCCTGAACATCATCAATAAAGGATTAAGGAAGTAGAGGTGGCGAAGGGTCCTGCATGCTGTTACCCCACTTTCTTCAATCTCACTGACTCGTCCAATGCTGGCCTTGTAGTCATTGTATGAACTGATCTAACTCTGGTGGAAACAATCTATTTTAATCAACCCTCCAGGGCATAGTATTCAAGAAACCCTTCTTCCCTCCATTCACTTCTCTGTTAGATGTTTATTTGATACCTATTATATGACAAGATATTCATTTTTAACAGCTAACAGCAATTTTAATGGTTTGTTAGTGACAGAGGTTTATTTCTATTTTATAGCATCAATCCTGAGTTAAAAAATTATTTCTTTAAATGTCTTAAAGAGATAGTTTTGGGGGTGAGGTGAGGATGTTCTAGTGCTATTGATAATCCTTTTAAAGTTCTAGGGAGATCTTTCTACTTTGAATTAGCAAAGATAGTTTCTAAAAGTTTATCTCATACCAATAGCTTTTCTATTAAGTAGGTTTGAACACACCAGTATCAATTTGTAATAAATGGGAATATGTCAACATTAAAGCTTAGGACACTGGGGATTATGAATAATGTGGTTGTAGGTATTCTGGAATGTGCTCAATAATATTAATTTTAACTCATGTGATTAGAATCCCATCATCTGTTTATATATCTGAAAGCTATGTCTTGCCTAAGCCAACCCTTTTCCCCCCACATTCAAAAAAGATGTTGTTTCCTTACAACATCTGGTTAGGTTGTTTCCTAACCAGAGCATGTGCCACTCTGGTTAGTCTAAAAGTGAGATTACATATAAAGAATTAATAAATACAAGGAATTTTTTATGATAAACTCATTATAGAGAGCTATCTCTGTGGTAAAAAAAAGAAAAGAAAACTAAGAAAGACACAGAGGCAGTTCTATTTCACTTTTAATGATCTTTAATTTTTAACTGATCTCAGTTTTCTTTCATTTATAAAATTTTTAAAGGGGAAGTAGTATGATATTTTATTTTATTTTTCCTCTGGTATTATTTTAATTGCACTAAACTTATTTTAGTTTTATTTGAACAATGTATTTGAACATCATTTTAAAGCTCAATCAACATTGTTTACATAATGCTATGTCTTTTTTTTTTTTACCTATTATAGTCTAGCAGTAGTCCTATTTTTTAATGTTTAATGTAGGTAATTTTTAAATAATGAAATATGCTTTTTTATTCAGGAAGTTTTTCCTTTTGCTTGCCAACACTTATATATATATATATATATATATATATATATATATATATATATGTGTGTGTGTTCATGAAGGCGAATGAGAACCAGGAATGAATATTTGTTAAGATGGCTATGAAAACCTTAAGTGACTGTGTGCCCCCAGAGTGGTGCTAACCTTTTGAGAACACTAGGAGTTATAAGAGGGAGGGACCAACACAGTTTATTCCCCTTAAATCAGTTATTCCAGTTCCAGTAAACTGCTGGTAACAAGTCACAATATGCCACACACTTCTGACAGCCCAGCTCTTTCAATAATTAGGATTTTGTTGTTGTTGTTTTGACTACGGAAAAGAGTATAAATGTGTATTTAGTAGAATATATAGGAGGTTGCCCCTAAGGTTTGTGGTTAGAACTAATGAGACTTGTAGAAGGTTGCCCTTAGTTCTGCTTGGCTTATATAAATAAATGACATTTCAGATAAACCCAAGAAAACCATGTGCTTCTATAAGAAGTAGCACAGACAGATTTTTGAAGAATCATTGATTGTATACTACTAACGCTTAATTGATACCTTTCTTTACATAAAAAAGTCAAGGCAAAAGGATTTTTTTTTAAATGACATTTTCTGAGATATTAGGTAGTTACGTTTAAGGCTTATGGCAAATTGAGTTAGAAAATAATTCCTTATCTCTAAGAAATGGTTACTCTTCCTTAGGTATAGGCTCCATTATGGTTGTAACCACTGTGAAAATGTTGAGATACTTCCATGGTAGTTGACAGCTATTCCCTGAGCCAGTCCTGGGTCCCTCCTGCTGTTGTGTTACTCACCTTACCCCTCCACCAGGAACCCGCAGGTCTCCCGAAGTCCTTTAAATGGCTAAGACCTGTCATCTCTGGGGTCTTCGGGTCCTTGCTCCAGCCTTTGGTCCCCAGGGGTTCTGATTGGTCACCATGTGCTGAGTTAGTTTTTAATAATTCGAGTATGATCCTTTTGCATACCCTTTCTAAATGGTTTTTTGGAGTTCAAAATCTAAATAATTTTTCAAGTACTATTAATATTTTTATGCAATCTTTGAAGGAGATTGTTAAGTCAAAATAAGAGCACTTCCACCCCCCATCATTGTATTTTTAAACAATTGGAGGCAAATGATTCCTGTTGCTATGATTAGTTAATCAGAAAGTATTATGGTAGCATTCTGGTTTTTATTTCATGTCTTTGTGGCTAGCTGAAAGTTTTAATGAACTTTTAGGAAATTACACTTTGAGGCTTTGATACTGGTAGGAGAAATTATGAGAGGAATCTTGTTCTGAGGCTCCTGATGGCCTGAAAAATTAAATGTGTTTTTGTTAGGGTCTGAAAACCCTGTATTCAACTAAGAACATAAGAAAATAGATAATAAATGCTTTTTCCTATGGGGAACAGAGTCGACACATACTATTACTTTTCATGCACTGTACCTCACCTGCTCACAGTATTTCTCTGAACCTCCACCTTCTCAGGCTGTGGCTTGTGCCCTGTTCTGCTCCTTTGTCAACAGGTACTTTTTACTCCACGTATCCCATTGTGGTGTAACTACCTAGTTGTTCCCGACTCATTCCTCTGTGTATGTCTCCAGGGTCCAGCACAGGGCACTCAGGAAATCATCCCTGAGTGAGAAGGCGAGGGAAAAGGGAGTTAGGGGAGAGACACACTGAAAAAGCAACAATTTTCAACAAACATAGTGAAGTGTTGCTACTCAGCAGGGCGTGATAACTCTACTTTGGCAGGGAACCTAGGAGCACCTACCTGCCTCCCCCCAGAACAGGGCGAGGGACTGGGGCACAGCAGAGGCTATGATGAGGTTACGGGTCCAGGAGCAGCAGGGGGCCCTCCCACCCGTGACTGCTGTGCTGTCACTGCCTCCCCCGCTCTCTCCTTTCCGTTTGATTTAACCTTGGCTTTCACCATGTAAACAGGTGCTCTGAAACAAAAGGTTTCAGAAAAATGTCAGTGCAATAGTCAGCTCTCGGAGATCCACTCTCTATTGCTCCTTAATAAAAACTTTGAAAAAGTCCGCAGAAGAAAAATCTAGCTCAGTTTGGGTAACCCACATTTCCCAAGTTTTATTTGAACACAGACGACTTTTATTTCAAGAAAAACCTACTTCCATCTCAATAGATAAAATGCTGCACAAAAATTTGGGCAGCAAAACTGACTGAATCCTGGCACTGTTATTTGGGTAATTTTAGGCAAGTACTGTAACTTTACTCCTTCTGAGTCTCAGTTTCTTCATTTATAAAGAGGAATAATAGTGCTTCCCACCGGGATATTGTGAAGATTAAGTAAAATACCATATATTATACCCAACATTTAGCAAATACTCAGTGAACATGAGTTACCATTCCCTCAGATCCACCCACATCCCAATTTTATTTTCTCAACCCCCTTTAAGCTGACTTTACAATGTATTTTTGGACAGGAAGTTAATGGAGAAAAGTTTTTATTAAAGTTTATAAAAATGTTTATAAAAAAGCTGCCCAGTCACTGTCTTTCTGCTTCTCTGTCTGGCACAGGTGGGAGACAGATCTGGGAGGCCTGATATTTTCTGACCAGTATATACAAATGATGACCTCTGTCCCATCCACTTCAGTCTATGGATTTGGTGAACATGAACATCCATCCTTTAAGCATGACATGAATTATGTTAGATATGGAATGTTTTCCAGAGATCAATCACCAGTGGTAATGTGTGAATATAGATTCTTAATAGTGGGAATCTTAAAGTGTTATAAATTTACTCTCAGAAATCATTTTGGTTTATACTTACTTGGTTAGAAAGGCAAGTTTGATTTACCCACCTACTCAGATTTTCACCAATTTGCCTTTTATCCTCATGCCATATATTACACTTTTTTTTTGACATGTCATTAATTGCTACTGGATGTCATTGAGATAGGATAATAAAAATTCTAATAAATCATTAAAAACACAATATTTCTTTATGCATTGCAGGCATTTAGCAATCTCTATGGAGTTCATCCTTTTTATATGTGCATTGAGAAAGATTTTAATGCTCATGGTGTTCTCCTCTTGAATTCCAATGCCCAAGGTAATGTGATTCTCTGGTTAAATCATAAAAAAGCAAATGCATAATGTAAATGCTATTTTTGCCCTCTTCCTTTAAAAAATTAATTCTTATTAATTAGAGCAAAGTAGAGAGATTATCTACATTTTAATATTTTGTATCAAAATCAGAAGTTTTTCAGTGAAAAAACATTCATCCTAGTAAATTGCAAAATACTATTAGGACAGATAGTACTAAAGATGTGCAAGTTAAGAAAACAGAAGCCCTTGAACAAGCAACGTTAGAAATTTCACAGTAATGGCAGTGTTCCTGGATCTGCATCATAATCTCAGCAATGTAAGCATTGCAAAGGCCTCCTTTCTGCATTTTATTAGCCTAGAAATATTTGAAATGTGTTACCTCTGCAGCAGCTTTTCTTAATTCAGTACCTCAGGTTTAAACTCTTACTCTCTCTCTGTCATTGGTTTGTGTGTATAAATGCAATGCAATATATAATTGACTTGATGAACTCTTCAGAAGAGAAAACTGTCAACACATAGAATTGGAAAATCCTGGCAGACACGTAGATGCTACCAGAGCTAGCAATAGTGCCTGATAATAGATAGCCAGCCAAAGTAGCATCTAAATAGTAAAAATATTAAAAGTATGATCTCTGCCACTTATATTATTTGTGCTTCTTCTCTAATTTGCTTTGTTCTCTTCAGATGTCACGCTGAGCCCATTTCCTTCTTTAACATTCAGGACCATTGGAGGAATACTTGATTTCTACATGTTTCTTGGCCCCACTCCTGAAAATGTTATCCAGCAGTACACAGAGGTGAGCACAGTATTGTAATTCTGGTCAAGTTTTCATTGTCTTGGCACTGAGGAAAGGAGGAGCAATGAACAACCAGTCCTTTAGCCTTCTAGTCTCCTGGCTAATTGTTTCTACATTTAGGCAAAGCCTTCTGATTTGGTTATAATTTCATCTCAGTCCCCTTACCTCTGATCCATTATACTCTGTGCCACTTGACTCCTCTCCCAAAGGACTTATCTCCCAGCCACTTGGTTCATTGGGGCTCAATAGAACTGGGTTTTGAGGAATCAGTGTTTGGAGGAAAACCTCCTGATAGGACAGAACTCATGGGAAAGTGCAATGGTGACCTTAGTTTATCGTCCACACTCACCTTTCTTTTTGCCCTTCTTCCATATCTTTACTTTCTAGATCTAGCTGAAGATACTCAATCTCTGTTCCACTCCCCTATGTCTACCAGGCATTTGGTACACAGATGTAACCAAGGTACATCACCAATTTGTTGCTCATCCCCCATCAAACTGTCAGTCTCTGAAAGATCTCTCTAGGGTGAACTAGTCCAATACCAAAATCCACTGGGATATCTGCAATTCCAAACAGGACACCTGGTAACTCTGAATAACTGTCTAACAAAATAATTATAGGCTTTATTCTAGGTCAGTGGGAAAGGTAGGGTGGACAAATCGGGCCAGGGAAGGGCCTTAGCAGAGCTGTTTAAATAATAATTACTAGAATGATGGCTTTTGTTATGGCTGTCACTGAATCTGATCAGCAGGCAATTCAAAATGCAGTAGCAAAAACCTTTGCTGTGATAATCATGGAGAGGAGAAAAAGGGCCTTTCTTATCAGATTTCTCAGTTCTCTTAGAGATCAGGGAGTGCCTGATGGAGGTTCCTGGGCTGAGGGAGGTTCTTTTAGCCCTTCTTCCTAGTGGCACTTGCCACAGCAGGGTAGAGGAATGGAGTGGGGACCTATCCATCCAGCCCCTCTGCCTAAAACAGCTGTGGTTTGTTCTCTAAGCCTTTGGAATAGCTGGCAAAGGTGGTGACAAGAATTAAGCAAAAGTTCCTCCCATTTACCTTTTCTCCTGAGCAATCTCTCACTTCCCTGAAGAACTGACCCAAAGCTGACAACTTAAAAAATAAACTTCTTTCTTTCATCTTAATTTCAACCAGTTGTTGATAATATAAACTTCCCTTAGCCCACTTAGTACTCTAGTGGAGGTGATGACTGGTATTTTATATCTGTATGGCTTGTAGTAAGAACACCCCTACATGTGGCCTGGGCTTCAATCCTGTCTACTCGTGATGTTCTGTGTGATCTTGGGCAACTCACCTAACCATCCTGTGTGTCTCATTTCCTGCATCTGTATCATAGGGATAATTATAGTACCCACTTCGTAGGATTGCTGTGAGAATTAAACGTGATATAATAAACATAAAATATATTTAAATCATCTATGAAGCTCCAAAATTTCCATACAATAAGCACTTATTAAATTTCTCTGCTAACTGGTGTCCTTGAAATCAGCTTGTTAACCTTTTGAAACAGTATTCCTGGTTCACCTCTAACCCCTCTGACTTCTTTTTCCTAATCTCCTGGCAAACTTTTTATTCACCCAATAAATGCTGGTATTCCTCAGAGATCTGTATTCTTCAGAAAAAACAGTTTTTCAGAAGTGATATCACCCACTATGCACGCCCTGATGAACCACATGTCCCTATTTCTAATCCAAAGGTTTTCACTGAATTCTAGCATATTTATTTTTGTCTATTGAAAATGTATACTTTAGATCCCAGAAGGATCACAACATATTCTATACAGGATTAATAACCTCTTCCTAAATTTCTTGCTTCAACTAGATCTTCCTACTATCATCTTCTGAGTTAATGGAATCATCAAGAACCCAACTATCCAAACAAGAAACTTAAAAATTATTTTCTTTTCAATCCTTTGTTTTCTTACAGCCCATGGATTGAATCTGTCCTTTTCTTTTGTGGCCAGCTTTTTTGCCTTAGTAAGCTTTCATCTTTTCTTCTCAGTAGGTTATAATAGCTGGGGAGCTGATTTTCCTACTTCCTGTTTTTTTTTTTTTGCTATAGACCATTCTTCATTCACTCTTTTGCCAGGAGGATACTTCTAAAAGGCAAATCCTACCTTCTACTACTCTGTTAAACACCTAACCATTATTTAAAAGCATCATTGTCAAATAGAAATATGTGTATTGCAAGACACATTTGTAGTTTAAAAAATTTTTAGTAGCCAATTAAAAAATGTAAAGACAGGTGCAACTCATTTGAATAATATATCCAGAACATTATCATTTCAACATGTAGTCAGTCAAAAGATAACAATGCAGTATTTTCAAGTTTTATTATACTAAGTTCTTGAAATCTGGCGTCCATTATTTTACACTTAACATTATATCTTAAGCTGGGCTAGCCATATTTTGAGTACTTACAGCCGTAGGTGGCTACTGGCTCCCAAACTAGTCTACACAAGACTAAAGGATAAAATATCCAAGTCAATTTACATGGCTTATGAAGGTTCTTAATTAACTGTTTCCATCCCATGTCAACAGCATTATCTCCCATCAACTTATTTTCAAACTCCAGGCTCCAGCCCTACTGAACATTTTCAAGGTCTCCTGTGTACTTAGCGTCCATGCATTCCCTTTACTTTGAAGAACTCCCATCTTACCCACTTAGCGATCAGTTTGCTCTTTACACCATCTTCTCTGTGAGAGCCTTCTACTGCTGAAGACCTAGACTCCCACTCTGCTTGCACACTCCCTGTTCATACAAAGTATGGATGGAAGCTTCGTCACCTACTGTCTTCTATTTCTGCCTTTCCAACAAGTCCAGGTCCTCTCTCCAGTCCTATGAAATCAGAATTTATCCTTGGCTGGAATAATGAAGGGCATATTTGAATCAGTTATTTCCTTGCTCTAACCCATGCACTGAGCAATTGATTTTTATTATTTTGGCTATAATTTTCAAAATTACTTTTTTCATAACATAGACATTCAAAGCCACATGAAATTAGATTATTGATAGTTGTTTTACATTATTTTTATAATAATAAAATATCAGCAAAACTAATCCCGAGGAAAGGAGACATTTCAACTGATTAACTTACTAGCCATTCTTTATTTAATTCGTTTTTCTTTATTCTTTAGCCATAACACAAATGACATATAACAAGTTTCTAGAATAATGGTACATTTAAAAATGTCTTCATTTATATTGTTAAAAAAGAACATCCCCATTTCTAAATATGCATGCCCTTCATGAATATTCTGGATTGTTTAAAATGAAGTCAAGGAATATTTTTCTGAATAAGTTTATTTTTAATTACACGTACTATGGAAATTTGTTCTCCATGTAAAAGTGTCAAATAATGCAAAAGATATCCTCAAATCCTCCTGTCTTTAGCAGTAACAACCACTTTTACGAGTTTTCCAAATATCCTTCTAAAAATTTACTATAAATTTATACATCTATTTATATTTTCCACTTCTTTATAAATTGGATCATACTAGAACTATTTTTCTGTGACCTGGTTTTTTTATTTACCTCAGAGGTCCTTCTATATGAGTGCATATAAATCTACATAATTTTTAGGGCATAATTTTTTAGGGCAGTTTTAGGTTCATATCAAAATTAAGAAGAGCTACAGAGAGTTCCCATATACCTACTGCCTCTCTACATACATAGCCTCCCCCAATATAAACATTACTCACTAGAATGGTACATTTGTTACCAAGGATGAACCTACTTTGACACAGCATAATCCCCAAATCCCATAGTTTACCTTAGCACTCACTCTTGGTGTTGTACATTCTATGGGTTTGGACAAATATATATTGATATATATCCATTGTTGTAATATTATATAGAGTATTCTCACTGCCCTGAAAATACTCTGTTCTCTGCCTTTCTATCCCCCATTAGCAGCCATGTCTCCATAGTTTTTGCCTTTTTCAGAATGTCATATGGTTGCAGTCATACAGTATGCATGTAGCCTTTTCAGATTGGCTTCTTTCATTTAGTAATATGCATTTCAGATTCCTCCATGTCTTTTCATGACTTGATAATTTATTTCATTTTAGCAATGAATGATATTCTATTATCTGAATGTACCACAGTTTATATCCATTCACCTATTGAAGGATATATTGGTTGTTGCCAAAGTTTGGCAATTGTGAATTAAGCTGCTATAAATATTCATGTGCAGGTTTTCATGTGGACATAAATTTTCAGTTCCTTTGGGTAAATACCAAGAAGCACAATTGCTGGATTATGTGGTAAGAGTATGTTTAGTTTAGTAAGAAATTGCCCAACTGTCTTCCAAAATGGTTTCCAAACCAGCAATGAATGAGAGTTCTTGTCACTCCATATCCTCACCAGTATTTGATGTTGTCAGTGTTCCAGATTTTGGCCATGCCAGTAGTTGTTTAGTGGTAGTTCATTGTTGTTTTAATTTGCATTTCCCTGATGATATATGATGTGGAGTATATTTCAGAAACTTATTTGCCATCTGTATACCTTCTTTAGTGAGGTATCTGTTAAGGTCTTTGGAGCACTTTTTAATTGGTTGTTTATTTTCTTATTGTTGAGTTTTAAGAGTTCTTTGGATATTTTGGGTAACTATCCTTTATCAGATGTGTTTTGCAAATATTTTCTCTCAGTCTGTGGCTCGTCTTCTACTTCTCTTGGCATTATCTTTGCAAAGCATAGGCTTTTTCTTTTTCTTTTTTGGTACCAGGTTACTTTATTTGAAGGAATGGTACAAATGAAGGACATAAGTGGATGATTTGGTACAAGTTATAGAAAAGGTGACGGTAACTCCAAAGGCTTTTACTGCTCTGGTGACCAGGGAAGTCACTCCCGTGGCTGTGGGAAGGCAGCCTGAGGCTTAGCTCTCTTCACTGTCTCCCAGGGTGTGCTTGTTAAAGAGATTCCCTGCCATGCCAGATTCAGGGGTCTCCAACCTGTGCAAGTTGGTTACATGGTCACCCAATTCTTTGATGGATTTCACCTGCTCATTCAGGTAGTAAGTCTCAATGAAGTCACACAAATGAGGGTCATTTTTTTTCAGTGGTCAGTAGTGACTGATTCACACTTTTTTCCAAGTGGGATGCACATCCCATTGCATTCGACCCATCCTCCCGGTCATCACAACTGGTTTCTTGATATCCTGAAGGAAGATTCTCCACCTTTTTGGTTCCGCAGCTTCATCAGGTTCCTCAGCATGTTCCCTCACCTCGTGAGATTGGTGAAGAAAATACTTGGCAAAGTTTTTCAAAGCCACATCATCACAGTCAAAGTAGTAAGACATGGGCAGGTAGATGTAGGAAGCATAGAGCAATGGTTGATAGCAGCCTCTGAGTCATAGTGCACAAAGCATAAGTTTTTAATGTTAATGAAATCCAGCTTATCAATTATTTCTTTCATGGATCATCTTTGTTGTTATATCTGTATTTTTTTTAAAGGCTGTATGGGCTGGCATTTTAATGTTTACCAATCAAAGAGAGTGAAGAAACAAACATCCTCGATCAAATGTCTTTGGGTACATGCATGCTTCTGTAGAATATAGTCCTATTGCTGAAATAAATGAATGAAGAATATGTATCTTTAAAACTTTGATAGATATTACTAATATCCTCCCTAAAAAGGACTGTCAATTTCCATTTGTGTCTCGGATATAAAGCATAGGAATTGGACTTTAAGACACTGCAGTTTTCTGGTGGCAGGAGCGCTGGGTTCAAAGCATTAGGAGAACTGGTCCCTGCCCCGCTTTCAGATGCCCAAATTAGTTCTGTGACATGGCATGAATCACTTAACCATCCTGTCTCACTGGGTCCTTTAAACTCTCAAAAATGCTGGTAGATACAGCTTCTCACCTTGGCTTTCAAGCATGTCAGAATTCAACAGAATTAATATGCAGTGTATTAAGATTGTGTTTCTAATCAATCTGATAGATCTTCTGCTTGCCTCCATTTTTTCAGAATGGAGCCAGGGGCATAGGAAAGCTAAGACCTCCAAGGCCCACTCAGGTCTTCAGAAGCCTGCTCTGCTCTTGGTGCTTTGCTGCCCCAGTGCTGCTTTGGCTCAGGGCTCTGCTTTTGGCTGAGTGTCTAAAGCTGGGGAGTGAGTCCAGGCAAGGAGCAGACAATCAGTTAGAGAGGATCAGCGCCAAGGTGTGACACGAATCCACTTACAAGCATTCTGAGAGAAAATGCTGTGTTGCCAGACTAACCTGTTTCTCAGTATTCACTGGTGGAGGTTTTCCATAATATAATTTTTCATAGTATAAGGGTTTTATTTCTCACCCTTTTGCCAGAACATGATTCAACCAGTCTCAAGTAAAACACTGTCTTTTTTTTTTTTTTTAACCAGTATTACTAACATTACTGTACATATTTGTTTGGTTTAAATACAATCGTACTGCAAGGTGGCAGAGATAAAATCAGCTCCTTGGGTGAATGTGATTCCGAGTTTGGCTGGAAAAGCGAGAAAGTGAGTAGAAGGTCAGCCCCACCTATTTTCTTTCTCCCTCTCAAATCCACATTTCAACTGGGAAAAAAAATGAAAGGATATTCAAACTGGAATTCAGAAATGTAACTGAAAGGAAGGTTTCTAAGTGATGCCAGTGATGGATATTTCCTAGGCCAGGGGTTCTTCAATGTTGATGTGCGTTAGAGTCAACCGGTGCTGAAAAACACTGGCATGAGCCCCAAGGTGGGGGAGGGGGTCACTGCGGGGATGGACTCCCAGAGATTCTGATTTAATTGGCCTGGGGACCGGCCTGACGTTAGGATTTTAAAAACCTGCCCAGGAGATTCTAATGTACAGCCTGGAGAGCCTGTGCCCTGGTCTATATGACAGCCATTAGCCCCAGGTGGCACAGAACACTTGAAATGTGTCCATGTCGACTTGAGACATGCTCAGAGACTCACTATAGAAAAACTAATATTACTAATTAAAATATCATTGATACCACATTTCATATCAATAATATATAGTGCATTAATTTATTATATTAATACCACTATTAGGACATTAATAACAATAAAATACTACTTTCTATGGATTGCATGTTGAAATAGTATTTCAGATAAAATATATTACTAAAATTAAATTTTACGTGTTTCTTTTTACTTTTTAAAACATGGTAATAGAATTTTTAAAATTCCCAATGCAGTTTATATTTTTTGGCTTGCATTATGTTGCTGTGAGACAATGCTGTGTGTCACTGGCTTAGGCAAGACCTCTGATGCTCTTTGTGCATTCCCAGACTAAGAAGATCCAGAGTGCAGACCAGAAGGGGGCGTGGTAAATTCTGCTTCATGTTTGGAGCAGTTTGTATTTCTTATGACTGCAAGAAATCTTTCGCCCCATAGGATTTAGCCTGCCACTTTGGAAATATAATTGTCAACCTAATTTCATCTGTAAACTCTTCATTTCCCTGTTGTAATTTCCCTGTTGTAAATTCCCAAAGTAAATTCATCAAAATTTTTGTTTGTTTTTAAAAATAAGTTTGAAACTTGCAAAGATTATTCCCAAAGAGTCCTCTTCTATGGCTAAAGCTGTCTATGAAATCACTGACTCTGTGGAAAATGTGATGAATGTGGGAAGAAATTCACTGACTTCTCTAAAGGGGAAGAAAAATCATGCGATTTTGCATTCCAGGGCATCAAATGGCTTTTATTTTTTCCCATAAGATTTTTATACCAAGGGAGAATTTGAGAGGCATAATAGTAGTCAATATTGAACCAATGTGCTAAGAACTTTAAACTCATTTTTCATAGTAGTCAGTTCTATTTTCTAGCAGTGAGAAAGCTGGAAAGCAAAATTTCCCAAGAACAAACTTGCAGGGGTAGAGGATTTATCTAAAATTTACCTAGAAAGGAAGTCTGTGAATGAAACCCCCCTTTTTGTTGAAAAATTAGTACATTGCTTTCTAAAATTAGAAATTTTAATAATTTTTATCTTGCTTTAAGTCTTTGCTTACCTATTCCTTTCAGCTCTGTTCTGAGAAGACCTGTATGAAAAAGGTGTAAGTTCTCTGCCCTTTGCATTCCTTTCTTGCTGTGCTTTTCTCTCCCTTCATTTACTCTTGAACAAGAAAATGAGAAAGGGCACAAAGCAGATAGTTTGGGGGGAGGATATATGCTATTATCTATAGCTCCAATTTTTATAGTTCTAAAAATTATCTAGCCTTATAAAATAGAAACTATCATTCACATTTATGTACATAATTGAGGGGCCACAAAATTGCTGAATTTTGTAACACAAAGGAAAATCCTTAAAAGGATTTTTTGAAGTGATCCACTTTGATTCATGGTCACCAAGAAAATCATCAGTAAGGACCTCATGCAGACTTTAGATAACCAAAGGTAAAGCATATATATCAGTTTGGCACCTCAGTCTTCTGAGTATTTTTGATACTACAGATATGATCTTGGAAAACTTAGATATTAGAAGTCTTAGCGTTTTAATACGATTATGCTCCAAAAATCCGTTTTGAACCTCGCTTTAAATGGGCTGTGATGCTGCATGGAAAGTATTAAATTCTTGGCATACACCCGTTAGATGGATTTTCCAACATATTTATAGATTCTACTCTAACCCTCCATACTTACTCATTCTTTTCACTTTTTGTTTTGTATGTAGCTCAAGAAGATTTGAGTATTCCATATGCCTCAGTTTTGCATGAGCTTACAGTGAGCATTTGGAATTTTCTGGAAGGCAAATCATAAGCTGTTTAATACTAGGTTTAGACGTCAACTGTTGAATCTTTGTTTTTCCCTGTATTACTCACATGGATTTGGTCAACTGATGTACCTGTCTGAGTTTTAACTATCTTTATCTTTAAAATTCAGGATATAACTTTCTCAAGATTAAAGGTATCTCTGTGTCAAAGTAAGGTTATATTGGGTTGGCTAAAAAGTCGGTAGGTTTTCCATAAAATAAAAGACACATTTTTCATTTTCATCAATAACTTTTATTGATTTGGATATTTTGAGTATGCTGGCTCTCTCCTGCATGGTATAATGCTGACTGTTCTCAGTGTCTCAATTTGATTGCTATCACCTTCAACTGGTCTACCCCACCATGGAGCATCATCCAGGGAGAAATCTCCATCATGAAATTTCGCAAGCCATTTTTGACACGTTTGATCGGTCACAGAACCATTCTCCATTGCACAAATCTTTTTTAGTGTTTCAGTTGCATTTTTACCTTTTTGGAAATAATAAAGCATAACATGCTGAAAATGTTGTTTATGTTCTTCCATCTTTAATATTAAAATGGCTACACAAAAATTCACCAATTTTGTTAAGTTTGTTTTAAATGGATGCTAATATGAGAGCTGTCACAATACAACCTAACAAAATTTTTTGGAATGAAGTTAAAGACAACTAAGCTCTACTAGAGCGATCTTGTGAAAAAAACCAAATGAACTTTTAAGCCAACACAATATACGAGGTACGTAGTAGGCCAGTGGGTGGTGACTCTTATTTTTGTTATGAGCTAGTCAATGTATGTCAGAAATGCAGAAAATGTTGTGTTTATATATATATTTATATATGTATATATGTATACACATTTGTACACATATATACACATATATATATAATTTTTTTTTTGCCTAAACAATGCTGAACTGTATAAGAGAGAGGGAGTTAAATATAGGACACTGACGCTGAAGCTAACTCCATAAGTTTAAATCCTATTTCTGTCTCTTCTTTTAAAATTTTGGGCAAATTTTTTAATCTCTTTTCCCCAGTTTCCTTACCTGCAAAGTAGATTATTCATAGTACCTACCAGATAAGATTATTGTAATTAT
Organism: Pteronotus mesoamericanus; assembly: GCF_021234165.1. NCBI lineage: Eukaryota > Metazoa > Chordata > Mammalia > Chiroptera > Mormoopidae > Pteronotus > Pteronotus mesoamericanus. The sequence continues at coordinate 13,098,688 of NW_026555310.1, forward strand.
TAAAAGAGTTAATACAGATAAAGACCCTAGAATATAGTTTCTGACATTCAGAAATGAGGCAGAGGTCGGACTCTGTCCCACAGAGTACGCTATGGGTTTTCATGGGTGGGGAAAATAAAATAAGTCATCCCACACTTTTCTCTCAGTCTGCCAGGGAAAGAGGTGGCACTTCCCTCGAGTGGAGAAGGCCCTGAGCCCCTGTGTCCAGTGGCTTTTTTTGAAAGGGTTATCAGTGAGGCTAGGTAGTAGGAATGTACAGGTGATCTCATTACATCAGTATGTTAATGTTTACAGAGAATAGATGATGTTTTGAAGAAAACAAATGGCAGGAACACACCAATTTAAGTGGGTCTAAGAGGAGACAAGTAAACATGAGAGTATAAACATAAGAGCTCCAAAGGGTTTAGGGTCAGGGTCTGTAAATAATGTAAATTTCCTTCCCAGCATGAGCTTGTTATCATAGCTTTTGAGGGAAAAACAAGCATGCATCAAGGAATTTACTTCTAGGCCTGATTTCCCCCGGGAACTGCCCGATCCAATTTAGGGCTGTCTCCAGAATTGTTTCAAACCTAAGCCAGGCAGGGGATCAGAGCCACCAAAAGATAAGGGGACTTCTTTCTGATAGAATGAGGACCCCGGTCACTTCAAAGCCAAGGGGTGAGGGTCTTTTTTTGCCTTTTCCCTGTGTCCCCGAAGTCCTTCCCATGATGACCCATGTGGCTGTGCCTGTCTTAGGTTGCCCCTGCCATCAAAGGGTCTTACCCGTCACTGACTAACCAGCTATCCTTTGGGGCCAAGCAGGGTGATGTGAGAGAGGCAGGGGCTGCGCTTCTGCCAGGGGGACAGGTTTTGCCTCCTCAGTGGCCTATTTTCCCAAGACCTCCTTGCTTAGCTCCAGCCTTGGGGCCCTCTTGCCTGTTGGCAGGGCTACAGTTCCTGAAACCAGATGGGATGTTTCCCAACACAGAAAAGATACATAAGCATATATTCATTCCAGCATAGTCTAGGAACCCAGTAAATGTACTATTATATAATTGGTTCATGGACAGAGACAGTTTTTAAGTGACAGTTTGGGGGAAAAGGAAGAAAGGCTTTTGAATTTCCCTAAAACGCCAAATGTATGGGATTATGATTGGACAAAAATACATGGATTGAAATGATAAGTACATTATCAAAATTATGGAAATAATCCAACTTGTATTTTCCAGATCCTTTAACATTATTTTACAAGTTGTTCCACACAAAAACTTAAAAGATAATTCAGGACAAGCATTATTATCTCCATTTTAAAACTGAAGAAACTGAGATTGAAGACATTGAATTGAGTTGCCTAGAAACACATAACAGGGGAGAGCCACATAACCATGGCTTCCAAATTTGGTTATTTTTATCTTCTAATTTTGGTTATTTTTATCACTATATCATACTTTCTGCATATGAAATAGTGTTGGGAAATGGCTGTAAGTATTTCCTGGATTTTCCAATGTGTTCATTTAACTTCACTGTTTTAATCCCTTTCCAGAAGAATCTTCTACATGACTTATGCAGATATATGTTTGAAAAGATTTTAAGTGTCAGTTCTTTAAAACTATAGCTTTAAATTTTAAAGAAATTAGCATTTTTATCACATGAAGTTTTTGTAAACATACCTCTTTGGAGTGTGTGTGTGTGTGTGTGTGTGTGTGTGTGTGTGTGTGTATAAAATCTTCAGTTAACTGGGATATTGATACTTTCTAGGCACTTCTAAAAATATATTTTAAATTTCAAAAGGCTACTGCTTCCCCTGAAGCCATACTGACCTTAAGGACAATGACATTTCTATTTTGCATGACACTGACAATGACTTAGTTTTCACCTTCATTTGAGAATTTGGATAGTTATGCACAAATTAGATTAGTATTCTTTCCATCTTCATGTTCATGGAGCAAGCCATTAAACAATTTTAATGAAAGGATTCCCTCTTTAATTTTCAGGATCTTTAGGTTAGGTTTACATCTTTAAGTGTACATAGCATCTTAAAAATCAGATATTGAGTGAATTGCCTCTGTAGTATTCTAATTTAGGCATGGTTTCAGAATATTACTGAATTTATTTTATTTACTTTAAGTTTGTCAGATTATCAGTCTCTATATCATAGGATGTTTGGCTGCTGTAATCAGATCTTTCACCATTTGTCTTGTATACAGTCAGTTGGCAGGGGTTTCCTGAAGTTTCGTTGCTATTTGAGTTTGAAATAAGGTCTTGTCTCTTATAAAAGCAACCATTTTTAATTTGTTGAAAGGGTGCACTTCAGTTAAGTCATTTGCTCAGAAACAACATGAGCACAGAAACACAGAGGATTTAAGGAAAAGGATTTAAAAATAACCCAGGTACTATTTTCTACAACTGAAATTTCTTTCAGTTTAATAGCCTCTGCTGTTTTCCCCTATGTGCTCCTTCAGGCGATGGATCACCCGATCTTTGCAGAAGCTCTAAGAGCCCACCTATATAAATCTTTCTGTTTATTGCTTGATAGTTCCCACAGTTATTTTTAGGCCCAGAAAATCAAATTATTGGTTTAGAAACGCCTAAGCTTAAGGCCAGTTATTCTATCCCTGGGACACTGTAGTTCAGCCTAACACTTGATCAACAGAAAAACAAGAGATATTTTTGTTAGAGCCCATTTTAATCCATTGCACCCTCAAGACCACACAGAAAGAATGTCCAGTGGCCCCTCAGTGCAGGGATCACAACTCAAAGGCTTTTGAGCCTGGGCTGCTAAAATAAACAAGTAGAGTGGGTAGTGGGGAGAAATGACTAGCTGGAGAGTAAATGCTCCTGCCAGGAACGGGAGGGTGAGGTGTGTGGGGAAGACTGTGTCCCTGAACGGGATACTATGATCATTATTTTTATTATTACTCTAGGCATATGAGTTCCTTATTTCTCTGAATGTCACTAGTTTCCTGGAACCTTACTACTTGTGTCTCACCCAGGAACAAATGGCTCTGGTGCTCACGTGTGGTGTTTTTGCTGACATGGGGCAGAGATGTAGAAAACCCAGTCCACCTAGTCTCTTTGCTGCTGGCCCCAGAACCCAAAATTCGACCCATCTATACTCAGGGAATGCTCATAGCCACTTCCACTTTTTGCAAGAGACTTTCATGTCTTTTCTTGTCTAATCAACTCTCTCTGCTTTCTCTTCCTGGTATTTCTCTTTGGTTAGTGTTCATCTAGAGTACCTCTTGTCATTTTTTAATGATAATTTGAGTTTATAAAAACTATCTTTTAATGTTAAGAGACTTGAGGTAGGAAATAGAGGTTGCAGAAAGTCTGACATCTTGAATCAGAGCTCTCCTATTTCTATTTTATAGAAGGTAATCAAAATATAAAATAATGAACATATGCTAAATGTGGAAGTTATGTCTTTTTCTTAAATAATCACTATTTTTTTCTTAGCTAATGCTTCTAGACTATTTTGTTTTGGTATAGTCCTAAAACCCATTTACTTATAGAAAGCTCCTAATTTTTTTCCGATAAACGTTTCTTTAACTGTTCTTCCTGGCACTATACACATTCTGAAATGTCTCCCAGCAGTTTTGTTTTTTTTTTTCCTTTCTAAGCTTATCCTGCTTGAGTGCCTGTGGTCTGAGGAAAGTAGAGTGTGGAACTAATATTTTAAAGTTAAATTATGCCTCATGCTGATGCAAAAGAGTTGAGTGCCTAATCTTAAAACTCAATATATGAAAAAACAGAGCTTGAGAGGGTAGCATATAAGCACAGTTCAAGAGTTATGTGGAGGAAGATGAAAAATCTGTACTCAAAGCAGCTCTAGCTATTTGCTACCTTTAATTTTCACCTTTGGAAATCTGAAGTCATGAAGAACAGATCTGACATTTTACATTCATAGTTCACATCTTTGTCTTATTTCTATGTGTCCCCAGAGTTTATTACAGCTATTGGTTTGTAGTTGGTGCTCAATTAATGGCCATAGAGAAGGATTAGAAAACTCTCATTTAAACAACAAGCCTCTGCCCATCTCTGATAAGCTGCTTCCTTTCTGGCCTGGGAATTTCCTGGCTGGAAAATAAGTTTCCAGTGATGCAGCAGGGAAACATCAGCGGCTTTATCTTTTCACCTCCTGCTTCAGTGGACATGCACGCACAAACCTGGGGAACTTGTCAATAATTTAATTTTGCTATCTAGACTGCAGAGTTCACCCTGCTGCACGTAGGTTTAAAATGATCATGCCATCAATACACACAGACAGTGCAGGAACAACCAAGGGGACGGTTAGGGGAAAGTGAGGCTCATGAGAAATTCAAGGGGTAAAGCAGGGACAGTAGCTCCTGGTTCAATTTTTAGAGGCCAGTTACCAAGGAGTTGGTTTTTATGGTGTCTCCTTGCTCAGCTGTTGGAAGATGTTTTTATTATTCTTTCTCTGAACCAAAATTACCCCTGGGTTTAACACTGCCACATTGCGCAATATTCATAACAGAGTCTTTTGTAAATGGATGGAAAAGAAAGCAATGCCACCCAAAGGGGAGAGGAGCTGTCCAGAGGGACTTTGTGTTTTTGGTCACTATTCAATCAACAGGATTGGACCCTGAGAAACTGTATAGCTAATTATTCAATCTATACAAAAAAATAAAACCAGGCACCCATACATATTCATCTTAAATAACATATTCTCACTAAATCATTTTTGGGAAGTCTCCTCTCACTGGTTGCAGGGACTTGGCTGAGTTGCTTAACCCTTGTGAACTTTAGATTTCCCATCTGCAGAGAGGAACCGTGGCACCAGGCCTGCCGGTTACAGGCTTCCTGTGTCCATCGCATAAGAGAACCAATAAAAAAATCCTCTGGACAGCTCTGAGATGCCATTGAATGTGAGGTAGCAGTAGTGGTATTTTTATATCTTTGTCTTAAAATTTGACAGCTGAACCTGTTTCCTTTTGTAGGTTTTTTCCCTTGCGGTTTAAGCTGGCTGAACTGCTACTTATCTTAGCTGAAGCTGAACACACTCTGTAAGAAATCCATTTTCTTTAATTCTAATTTCTTCTCCCATTGATCAGTTGATTTCATCAGCTTAGCAGAGCTGGGAAATATTTAACAACAGAATTCTGATATTGGGAGGAGTTGAGTTCTTTGATTACATTATAATTTATTCTAAAATTTTTCATTTTTTTTTACTTGCTTGTGATTCTTTTATTTCTCATGGACATTTTTCTGGCTCAAAGGAAATTACAAACTAATTTTCTGTCCTCTCCCCAAATTTTGGTCTTCTTTTAAAGTTTGACTCCTCACTTTTAACTTGTGAAGCTATACTTTACATGATGTGGTAGAAAACAATCAGCCTTGTGTATCTGTAGAGTGTTGCTTCAAGCTTCTATGTAATTTAGGTTTCCTGTGACTAACCAATACCACTATTGCAGCTAATTTAAGAACATTTCTCCCACTCAGCTGTTTATAGCTCCCTCCTACCCTTGTTACTAAGAAAAAAAATTAAGCAAATATCACATCTTGAGTCATGAGGTATGTGTTTCCTTAAAAGCCCTTGAATTTCAAAGGAAACTTCATGGTATATTCATATATATATCCTTCCCCATCCACTCAGCTGATCAGGCCAAAAAAGTAAAAAGCATTTATTTAGCTTTTGAACTTTGAATTAAAAGGCATTGCGTTTTCCAGCTCTGCACAAAACTGGCATGAAGATCAATGTAGCCTATCAGAGAGGAGAAGAGAATTTAGTGAGAATCCTGTGCAACCCTTTGTTAATTGAGTGAGAAAATGGAGCTCTGGAGAGGCCGGCTGGCTCTCTTAAAGTCACACAGCCAGCCGGCGGGTGCAGAGCTGGGCTCAGTACAGATCTTCAGCACAGAGCAGTGCCTTTCTACTACTTCAGGAAGCCCACCTTCACTGTTTTGCTGCTCCATGAACCAAGCCTTAAGAAAGCTAAAAATTGCAAGAATTTTGCTGGTTTGAATACTTCGTTTCTAGATGAGGTCTGCTCTATTTGACTACTGTGGAAATGTTGATCAATGGAGATGTAACTAAATTCACTTCCTGCTGTAAAATTGAGGCTTTTTAGAAGTGCAAATGCAAGTAGAAAAATGCAGTGAGACCTTTCAAATTGTTACCAAATCAAATCAAAGGAAAAGAAAACGTTTCCACCTCAATAAACAGCTCTGTTGTGAAGTGTCAACTTGAAAATAAATTTGTTAATTTATGTAAAGCAAATTAATTCTTCCTGCTTCTTCGAACTGACTGTTTTAACCTCTGTGTTAATTGCATCTTTCTAATTGAATGATGTAGGGTAGAAGAGAGAATCTGATGATATGTTTAACAGTAAGGAGAATTAGCCACATTTTTGTTTAGATCCCAAGTTCTTGCTTAGTACTAATGAGTTTTTGGTTAACAAGAACGTTTTTCTTTCTAAGTAATACATACAAAGTTATGAGAGCAAAATAGACATCAGCTGATGGAAAAATGGCAAAGAAGAACCCCTTCTGAGCAGCTAATTTTTAGTAGTCCTCTGCTCTCCCAACACTTGCAGGTTGAATTTCTGCTCTGAATCTTGCTCTGACGAGGATCTACCTACTAGACTTCATCCCTGGTTATGGCCTATGCATCCAGAGTGGAAATGAGTTGCATCATGTTATAAAAGCTCGGAGTTCTTAGAATACTAGTAACTCTGTCCTAGATGTGATTAATGCACACATTGGCACCTGCATCTCTTAATGGTACCCTGTAGGAGTTAGTTATTGTTGGTTTTCAGTATCTGGTTAGAAGTTGGAGATGCACATTGGGGTTGCCAGTATTACCTGTTGCTTGTGCATGAATTTTTAATGACACCTTGACCTGAGGATGTGAACAAATGATTGAAATTCACATGGCTCATAATAATTATCTTTTATGTATAGGCTAATGTATGCAGGATGAGGCTGGAAAAAACACAATTTTGTTCAGAGAGTTCCCAGAGAGTCAAATGAGTTCATTCAAGGCTTTCTACTATATTTGATGTGTACTTACAAGGTCTTTCCTCTCTTCTCTCATTAGCAGATGAAGTGAAATGTTTTATTAAATTTTAATTGGATTCAGTGCTGGGCAAGGGTGATAGTATCTGTTAGAGGGGAGAGGAAAAGCAGATAGAGTTTCAAGCTGTGTATCCTCAGTTTACTTAGGATTTAGTGTTTGTAACATTATTTTTTTCTAAGAAAATGTTTTAAAATAGCTCAGAACATGATTGGCCATCAAGTTCAAGAACTTGGTGAGTTTGGAGTATATGAGAATGAGACACATTTTTGCCATGAAGCATTTTGTGAGAGACCTCAGTTTTCAGAGCTCCTTCTATTGGAGCCCATTAGTAATTCCCCATAGAAATTCTATGCATTAGGTCTGGACTTTTTCCATTCTGGAAAAGAGCAACTGCCCGAGAGATGATAGTGGAGTATTTATCAGACTAGAAACATAGTTAGGAAGAAAGCTTCCAAATCATGTACTTTCCAGACTGTTGCTTAGCTTCCTGAGTTCTACCTTCTTCCTCTCAAAATTTCCTATAAAATATACATATGGGTTAAGAATAATTAATTATAATTCTCCTTTCAGTTGCTATAGCAATGTTAGTTCCTTAATGCATCCTATGTTATTTTATGCCCTCTGAATTAATTTTGCACAAAGCAGTTCAGTTTTAGAAATAAGGTCCTTTGAAAATAGGTGTCAAGTATTATTACAGTGATTTTATGGTGTCCAGGTGAGAGAGTAACTGTACACTTGGCTGGGCGTTGTGACTGCGAGAGAAGGTAGACTCCTCCTTCACCGGGCCCCTCTTCCCTACTATGGACATTTTATTTTTAGGGAAATCAATGGGAGTTCAGATTAAGAAATATGAAGAATAATATTCAGGATCCTTTTTTTTTGTAACTGTACACTAAAAAATGGATTCAAAATCTGTGTATTTTCCCCCTCTTTCACACTTTATTGTTTCTTGAATGTTTCTGTTTCCTGATTATGTTTAAAGGGAAAAATAAGAATGGTAAAATAATTTTATTCAAAATGACTTCTAAAGTGCTGAAAAACAAAGATTATTCCTGTTGGCACTTAATGTAACTGTAATGTGGTGAACGACAGGCATTCTGGCCATTCTAGAAGATAAGCACCTTTCTTCAATTGATAGATTTGTTCCTACAGAGTCTGTAATTGTATTAATATTTGAAGTAGAATATATTTTAATAAAGTAAATAATTTCAGATGTTTATATATTTATAGATAATAATTTATTAATTTAAACCTTAAGTTAATAAATTAGTAAATTTTTCTTCTTTAGGAAAAAATAGTTTAAATTTTGTCAAAAAAGTATAACCAAAATATTTTATGCTACTGATTAGCACATGAGAAAATAAACATAACTGAACAAAGGTTTATAATATCTTTCTTTGATATGATCATATATAATGAAAAGGCATAAGGAGTTCAACCCACTGTGTTCATTCCATTTTGCTGTATCAGTAAGGGTTCCTTCAGTGAAGTAGAACCACTAGATGATATAAATTTGTTACAGGATTTGACCTTATGCATATGTGTGAACTAGTTAATCCTCCAAATATCCCTTAAGAGTCTCTGTTATGGTCGACCCTAACCAGAAACATATAGAGAAAGGAATTCTGGTAAATGTAGCTCACCCCACCTGAGTTGACAGGTGACAAAGCCACCACACGTGGTTTGAGATTTACATACTTTCTTTAGCCTTTAGGGATTTAAAAAAATATAAAATGGCTTAATGTACCTCAAGCGTCTTGCAATTGATCTTACTTAAATATGAGTTTAAAAATCAACTGTTTCCATTTTAAATAATACAAATTACAGAATTGCATAAATTTGCCAAACAAAATACTGCCTCTTAAAAGTAATGGTCAATAAAACATATATTAATATAAATCACATGTAAGTGCCCTGTTACTGTTAGGCAATATATTCAAGATCTTTGAAATCTGTCATTTGGAGGTCATTTGAATGCTGACTGTCTAAACTGCTCATTGAATGAATTTAACCTCCATTTCCTCCTATACAAAATGAAGCCATCTCTTGAGATTGCAAGGAGGTTCGCTGAGAAAATGTATATTAAGCTCTTGGTTTTGCACCTGGGTTACAGTAATTGCTCAAAATTATAATTATTATTAACAGTAGAATATTTACCATTATTTTGTTAACATTTTTCTGCTTTTATGTGGATAACAGTGATTAATAGCTTTGACTTGATTTTGTTCAAGTGGAATTCCCGACTGCATTATGCCAAAGGGTGAATATAGAGATACTAAGATGCGTTCATTTCACATTGATTTTTTTACAGGTTTTTTTTTTCCACACTGATTTTTCAAACCTATAAGTTTTAAGTCCCCAGTGCTGAAATGAGCTTTCTGCTCTCACTGAGGACTGATTTGTTTTGAATCCATCGGGTAGTAGAGGAAAGCACCTGGTAAGCAGCGAAGCAGGTGGAAACTTCTCTGTTCAGACAGAGGGCTGCTGTTTACCAATGCACGCTTTCCTTGTCCTTGTCATTCCTGTGCAAAGCCGTTTCATTTGCAGATGGTCAAGAGCATGAAGCCAAATAATAATCAAATGCAATTAGGAAAATGGGTGAAATTTCCTTATGTAAGACTGACTTTTCTTTACTCCCCAGGCTTCAGAAATTGTAATTGTTTGTAGCAGGAAGTAATAAGAACAAGAAAAGTTATTCCAGTTCTATAATATAAAGCGAGTGAAGGAGGCAATTTTTAATCCACAGTGGGTTTGTTTCATCTGCCTGGTAAAGAAATGTGTCTGAGTGGTCCTTTTAAGCCATGAGGATAAACTTAAATCCCTCTTCTTCCTGTCAACAGTATCTATCCTAGGAGAGCCTATCTACTCTAGGGAAACAAATCTAAAATTTGGGTAGGATAGAAATAGATTTAATAAAACTTATCCCTACATTAAGGCGTTCTAAGACCATCGGGCTATACAGCATCAGGGAAATGGTGATAAAGGAGAGGATTTTACTCCTTACCTCCTCAGCAACTCTCAGCAGGCATTCATAAAGGAATACTTAGAAATATGAGATGACTTCAAGGCATATTATTTGTTAGGTTAGTATTTATTGTCTATAGCATTAGGTAATAGACAATGCTTTTTATTTAATATCGTCTATATGTATCATAGACTATGTATACAATATTATTTATAATAATTATATGTTACATACAGTGACATTGTTTGAAATGTCAGGCCCTAGACGCCTAGAGAATTCTGCCAGAGTGTATGGCAGAGTGGTTTTTCTGTGCTCTTAGGTTAGTATGAGGAATGTTTCTCGACATATGTGAGAACTTATGGTATTGGGAAGCTGGTACACATACCAGCGACTATAGAACAATACAAAACATATTTCCTTATTCACTTAGATGTTCTGCACTGCTTCCTCCAGTTCATTGTGCCTTTGCTTTTTTCATTTTTCTTGAGGCTCGCCACCCGTCGGAACCACATGCTCTCTAAGGCTCTAGTTTGTAGTCCTTCAAGTGTATCTTGCTCTCAGCCCTCGTATCCTGGCTGCCTCCTTCCCCTCCAGTATCTTCACTGTCTTTTAGGGGAGATGTTTGCTGTGCTATTGAGAAGGTGGAAATAGACCAATCATCACTTATTACAAGCTGGGAGTGAAAGAAAATGGATTTAAAAGGTAGCAGCAGAGACTAACATTAAACGTGGTTGTATAGGAATCACTTCTAAGTGCTTAGGAGATCCAGCTGATAAGGTCGTTGGTGTGTGGAGGTGAGAGGTCAAGTGAAGTGTCCAGAGATGGAGTTCCAAAGGAGAGGCTGGTTCCGGCTCTCCGGCTGCTCACTGTTTAGCTTAGTAATTCTGAAGCCTTGCTTTGTGCCAATCGTACAGAGGCCCTTTAAAATGCAGATGCCTGAAGTCCACCTTCCAAAATTCTGATTGAATTATTCAGATCAAATTAATCTACAGTGAGCCCTGGATAGAGCATATTTTTAAAAGCTCCCCACATGATTTTAATATTCAGCCAGTTTTGACAATCATGGTTCAAATCAGCTCTGCTTTTAGCCTTTTTATGTGGTGCTAGATTATATAAGTCACAAAAGCTCCTTTTTGACTCTGTCCTGCCCGTAAAACATGGATGATATCACCAGCTCTTCATTCAGTCATGTCATAAATAAATGTTTATAAAATTCATATTCTGTGTTGAACATTATAATAGGGTCAAAGGGAGAGATGAGTCACAGTAGCCACTGGAAAGGAGTTTACAGGAAGAAAACTTTACAACTGCAGACCTGTGCAGCTTTTGACACCAATATGCTATACACAGCAGACAGGTACTTTGTGCTAATTTACTAATGAAACCAGTACCTGTTCCTGGCCAACCAATAGGTGATTGTGCTGACAAGTGTCCCTTCACTTTAATCTCCAGGTGCGCTTCCCTGTCCCATTTAGTAGCAATCCTACTAAGTGTCCTAGACACGTTTATTTTCAATCCCTCTCACAGAGACTATTATTTCTCACTTTCTTTTCTAAAACCTCCAACACCAACCCACCTAACTTTCAGCTGTCGATGTGTCTTATTATTTCACAGAGGAAAATAGAAACAATTAAAAAAAGAAACACATTGTTCCCCAAGTACAGGATCAATCAGTTTACCTGCAAGCATACCTATATATTTTGCCTTTCTTCTTCTTAAGGTGGTCCCTGCTTGTTTCTAAGTGTAACAATTCTTCCTGTGTTCGAAATCCACCTCTGCCATCACCTACAGAAGCTCTTCAGTTGTCTCCCTGCTTTACTGCGTCGCCAATTTACTCCTCTGTGCCAGGTCCCTTCCCATCAACAAATGTGCATTAATAGCACCTACCTGAACACAACTAAACAAAAATATCCTCCTAAGAACCCACTTTGTCCTACATCTCTTCGCTCCTCTCCTCTGTACAGCTTTTTGAAAGTGTCTGTGTGAGCTCTCTCTACCTCCTCACTTCCCAGTTTTCTACCACATTCCAATTGGGCTACAATCCCCACTACGTTCTATAAAGGTCTTATCAAAGTCATAAGATAAGTAATCAAGTCTCTGTTCTCATCTCTGTCAGGCCACTTGTAGAAACATTGTCTTCTCTGATACCACATTGTCTTGGCTGTTCTGCTACATCACTAATGGCTTGTTTTCACTCTCCTTTGCTGATGTCTTTGAATGTTGCATCTCCCAGAGGTTAGTTACGCTTTCCTTTGATCCCTGAATATTCTCTTCCCATGTCTCCTGGTTCTATGACCCTAAATACATCTGTCATTGGATACCCCTTAGTGCCTGCGACCACATATCTCATGCCTGGTCCTCTCTCCCCACAAACCTGCTCATGTGCCTTCTTCATTATTTCCCATCTCAATGAATGGAATGAATTGACCTGCCATTCTATCCCCAAACTAATGCCATCCTCGATTCCTTTCTCTCTCTTTTTTCATTCTACTACATCAAATCCATTAGAAAGGTTTGTTAGCAATGTCTTCAAAATGCATTGCAGTCTGACTCTCATTATCACCATGTGGCCTCCTTTGTTCCAGCCACTCTCATCCCCACCTGGACCACGTACCCGCCTCCTGTTCGGTGTCATGGTGACCAGCGCTCTCCTGTAATTTATGTTTCAGAGTTGTCAGAGTGACTTTTTAGAAAAAGTAAATTAGAGTGCATTACTCATTATAATGGCTTCCATTGAAATTAGAATATAACCAATCTCTTTTCAAATAAATCAACTGTAAAAAAGACGTTTTTGAAAAAAAAAACTAGAGAAGTTTGGATGAGCGTTTGAGGATATTAAGAGATTGTGGTTAATTTTTGTTTAACGTGGGAATGATATTTTGATTATATAAGAGATTGTCTGTATTTTTAGGACTATGCTCAGGGGTGAGATGACAGGATTTCAGGAATTTTCTTGAGAAAAGCTGTAGCAGCCCATCATCTCTCCAAAAAGGAAGAAAAAAAGATGTATAGCAAAATGATACTTGTTGATTCTGCTTACATGGAGGTTTATTATACTATCCTCTGTCATATATGCTTGACAATTTTCATAATATTAAGTTGGAAAGAAAGATAAGTAAAAAGTTTCCAGCTCTTTGTCACGGACCTTGTGATTGAGTAGCTGCCCGCTCCTCTGGTGTCCCATTTTCCCTCCCGTTTGCCGGAGTTCAGCCGCGGGGCTGTCTTCTCTCCCAGAGGACGTCCAGCCTGGGCGCCCTCTGGGCCCTGAGCCTGGTTCCACTGCCAGAGAGATTTCCCTGGCATCCGTCCACCCCACCTCACATACTCTCATTCTGAAAATTATGCCACTTTGTTTACAGGTTTATTGCTGGTTTTCTTTTACTAGAATTTAAGCTCCATGAGGCAGGGACCTTGGGTCTGAAATAGTGCATGGTGAATACTTAATAAATACTTGTAAATGAATGAAATGGGTACTACTATTTACGTTATTTTATAAATAATAAACTAAAGAAGAAACTAAAGCTATAAAATTAGTAATTGCATTAATGCCACAGATATTAGAAGCAAAAGTGAAAGTTGTTTCTTTGTTGTTGTTGTTTTTTTTGATTGGGAACCTGTAAAGTTCTATTATATTCCTTCCTGGCGGAATGGATTAAGTGGGGTTGGGGAGAGGAGTCGGGGAGCATGTTCCCCTACTCATTAAATTGAAATAATTGCTTTTGTAGGTATATACTTTGGAAAGAAATTCTATGGCTTTAATTAAATTCTCTAAAGAGTTCTTAAGACTCCAAATTTTCATCATTATTTCTTTGGTTGTGACCATGGCAACTTAAATTTCAGATGCTGAACACAATATAAGTTGAAACTGAAGCATTGTTATCCAGTTCTGAAGACCCCAGACTTGTGAACATTTAGCAAATTTATTTGGACTTAAATACCTCTTTTTTTTTTTTTTTAATAGGCTATTGGACGTCCCTTTATGCCTCCATACTGGTCTCTGGGATTTCAGCTAAGTCGTTGGGGCTATAATAGCATAGATGTGCTGGAGGAAACGGTTGAACGTTTAAGACAGTATGATATTCCTCATGTAAGTGTATACCAAACAGTATAGGGGGAATTGATAGGAACAAATAAATTAGAAAGTGTAGTGATTATACTGTACTATATACAATAATATATATTTGTCTTACAGTACTCTGTCCTTATCCACAGGGGATATATTCAAAGATCCACAGTGGACACCTGAAACAGCAGATAGTACCAAACTCTATGTATATTATGTTTCCTTCTCTATGTATCTACCTTTTCATGTAAAGGAAGCACTATATGGCTTCTCTTGGGCACATCCAAATTGGCAGCATCACTATTCTTGTGCTTTGGGGCCATTATTAAGGAAAGAAGGGTTACTGGGACACAAGCACAGTGAAATTGAGACAGCCAATCTGATAACCTCGCTGGCTACTAAGTGACTTAACAGGCGGGGATAGACAGAGACAAAGGGATGATTCACATCCCTGGCAGGACAGAGCAGGGTGGCGAGAGATTTCATCACACTACTCGGAAAGGCATGAATTTAAAACTTATGAATTACTTATTTCTGGAATTTTTCCACTTAAGATTTTCAGACCACTGCTGACTGTGGGTAACTCAAACAGAGAAGGAGTTTTAAGAGGGGGATTACTGCATTTTCTCAGTTTCCAATAAAAGGATTGTTTTCATCTTTTTTTCTTCTGGGATAATCTGAAACTCACACCAGTGTTTAAATTTCCAATTATATACATACATTTATTAGCTATTTATGAGTCTTTGACAATATTTGCCTGCTTTTCTAATGTTTGAAGGTTATGTCTGCACTGCTCTTTTTCCAGGATGTTCAGTATGGTGATATTGACTACATGGAACGTCAGCTGGACTTCACGTATGATAAAGTTAACTTTGCTGGTCTGCCTGAGTACATTCAGAAACTGAAAAATGATGGAATGCGTTATGTCATTATTTTGGTAAATTCTTCTGAAGATCAAACATACATTATTTAAATTTATATGTTTTAAGCATTTCTAAAAATATATATACCACAGTTTAGGAAAAAGAATTTCCAGTACTAAAGTATTTTTGAGGAACAAAATTTTATTTAATATATAATAAGTGTTATATTTTATTAAACAATAATAAAATCTAAGCAAGTTTTCTATTATGCAGAGATACCAATAGTGTTATCAATAAGTAATGAAGGAATTTAGTAACAATTTTAAAAATTGCAGTGTTCTGTCTTTTAAAAACATGACATAGATAGAAGGAAAAATATGGTTTTCCACAGGCAACTTGATTTGTCTCTCAAGATTTGAAGACTCATAGTAAAAATTCTAAAAAAGCATAATATAGTTATTGAATAAATGCAATGAACTTAGGTTGAAAGGATCTTTTCTGTATGTTCGGGTACAACATTATTTTTCATCTAATATTATTTATAATATCAAAAGAAATGTCACCTCATAACTACTTCAAGGAGCGTGAGTGTTACTAAAAGTTGGTTCATAATGAAATATTTGTCTCACTGCAGTTGAGATTAATTTAATAAAATAATTTTCCCATAAATAATTATTAATGTAATAATAAAAATGTCCCTATGTGTTATGATTACTGTATGACTTAATGGTGCTAGAGGTTTATGGGCAGAGGGTGTTTTTGTCTGTTGTTAAAGAAGATATATTTTAAAAAATAGACTTTTTTATTAAAATAATTTTATTTATTTTTAGAGAGAGAGGAAAAGAGGGAGAAAGAGAGAGAAAAAAATATCAACATGTGAGAGAAACATTGATTTATTGATTGGGGATCTGGCCCCCAGTCCTGATGGGACTCTAACCGGTGACCTTTTGGTTTGTGAGATAATGCCCAGTCCTCTGAGTCACACCAGCCAGGGCTGGGCAGAGGTTTTATTTTGCTTTGTTTTGTTTGGTTTTGTTTTATTTTTTTAAAGGATGGTTTATTATAAATAAAAAATATATACTTATAATCCAACTGAGATAATTTATCAGGGACATTTGAAGAAAAATATTGAAATATAAATATATTATGATAGTAAAATGTTTAGCAAGGGAAACAGACTTGGAGTAAGGCTGAATATTTTTGAAAAATGTGGAACATAGAATCATAGACATTTTTTGCTTGCTTGTTTGTTTTGTTGATTAGGTTCCACTTATAGGTGAGATCATATGATATTTGCCTTTTACCACCTGACTTATTTCACTTAGCATAATGCCAAGCAAGCAAAATATAACCAGAGACATTGAAATAAAGAACAAACTGACAGTAATCAGAGGGGATGGGGAGGGGCCTAACGGGGAAAAGAAGGGAATGGGTCATAAAAGAACATGTATAAAGGACACATGGACAAAGCCAAAGGGGGATAGGATCTAGGGTGGGAGGTGCAGGTGGGAGGTGGGGGTGGGCAGGGAAGGGGAGGTGGTGGTGGCAAAATGGAGGGAACTGTACTTGAACAATTTAAAAAAAAAATCATAGACATTTTTCTTCTTGATTCATTTTCAGACTTGATTTTTTTATTGTTGTTCAATTACAGTTGTCCCACATTTTCCCCCATTGCTCTCTCTTGCCCCACTCCTCCCACTTCCACAGTCAATCCCCGCCCAGACTTGATTTTTAAGAGGGGCAGTGACTTTAAGAATTTGCCAACTGCACTGTTTCACTTTGTGAAAGAGAAACTTGTGCCCTCTTAAAATCATGTGGCTTAACCAGGCTGTTTGTAGAATCCAAATGTCTTGATTTTTCCATCCAGACTTTTTTGTTTGTTTGTCTTACAATTTCACAACCTTATCTCATATAAAAAGCAGCAAACAAAAAAATAAGAAAGATTGTTTGCCAAAGTAGCATAAGTATTATATTTATCTACTTACATAAATTTTCGGAATGAAAATTAGAGACTTTTATTAGCGGGAAGTGACTACATTGTTAAATTGACATTGCTTGGGTCCACATTTTATCACAGTAAAAATAAATGGAAATAGACAGTTTTTATATTTGTAACCAAACTTAATAGCTGGGGTCATCTTAATGTGCACAGTATAATAAAATGTATTGTGTATATGAGTAATACATATTTTTAGTTCAAAAACTTTTGGAAAGCTTATACTTAAATATCAAATATCAGACTATTGCCAGTTACAATGTTCTTGGGAATTTGCAGGATCCCTTTCTGACAAAAGATGAACCACAAGGTACTTATAAGCCCTATGAACTTGGACAGGAATTGGGAATTTGGGTGAATAACTCTGATGGAGTCACACCAGCTGTAGGCAAGGTAAGCTCCTGGAAGAAATAGATGAGTACTTCCTTCTCTCCTGAGTATTTGATTTAAAAAAATCATAGTTCAGATGGTATCAGTGAACTGGATTCACCTGAGTTCAGTTCAAAACCATTGTGTGCGGCTTCTCAAGCTGAGTATTTGGAATGTAAGCCTGGATACTCTGATTTTTAAGAAATTATTTAAGTCCTACAGAATTGGTGTGATATTCAAAGGACGCACTAATATACACTGTAACATTCTGAAAGGGCACATTTCAATAAGGATGACATAATTATAATGTTGATTGAGATTACATCGGAAAATTAAGTTTGTGTAGATTGAGGAATAACACATAAAATGTTTCTTAAATGAAAGGGATCTTCTCACTTTTTTCTTTGACACAATGCAAATATCTTTAATGCTTTTGCTGATGATCAAATTAGTACAATATTGTAAAAAAATTATGTAATATTGACGTAAAAAGTATAAAGTGACAGTTATTCTTTTTCCCAAAGTATACATTTTATCATTTCAGCATACATTCCTCCAGAGTTTAAACACATGTAGCCATATTTTTACATAAATGGGAAATAACAGCATATGACATTTAAAACAATTTAAAAAATATAACGATATTGTAAATATACTTCCATGTTAATATATATGAAACTATGTCATCTTTTGAAATAGTTATGTGATATCCCACTGTTGTCATGTGAGGAAATTAGTTTAACCATTTCCCAATGATGAAAATTTTCTGTTTATCATATCTTAATGTTATAAACAAAGCTACAGTAAACATGTTAATACATAGTGTTTTATATTCTTGTCTCATGTCCATATATTTTTTTAAATGTAAGTATTTCACCTAAAAATTTATGTTTCAGTTTGAAGTGACTTGACATCTATACAACATTGAGTCTTCCCATCCACAAACACTCTATCTCTCTTAATTTATGTCTTCTTTGGAATACTTCATGAACATTCAGTAGTTTTTAATAAATCATGTTTATGGCTTTTGTTAACACCATATACATATTAAAGTTTTGTTGCTATTATAAATGTAATTTTTATGTTTTCTAAACCTTGTATTAGTATTGATGTAGATTTATATGTGAAAAGAAATGGCTGAAATATAAAAGAACAAGGAGACATATGACTTCATGTATAATTTCATGGTTGCAGCACTTTATAAGGATGT
Source organism: Pteronotus mesoamericanus (assembly GCF_021234165.1). Lineage (NCBI taxonomy): Eukaryota > Metazoa > Chordata > Mammalia > Chiroptera > Mormoopidae > Pteronotus > Pteronotus mesoamericanus. The sequence goes on from NW_026555310.1 coordinate 13,117,168, forward strand.
GGGATTCTATTCCCATTCTACTGCAAACTTGTTATGCAGTTTTTCTATATACTTGGTTATTTAATTTTATTGACTTTCAGTTTTCATTTGTATGACTCAAAGTGCAAAATAAGGGCCAACCATAGCTATTCTATACCATATTAGGTGAGTTACTATTATTTAGTTTGACATCCTTGTCCATTGTAGGCCTGGCCGCCTGGAGAGTCAGTGTATCCAGATTACACCAACCCCACAACAGCACAATGGTGGATACAGATGTGTATGGAATTTAAAAATATCCTTGATTATGATGGGATTTGGATTGTAAGTCTAAATTTATTATTTAAAATTTTTTTCCCCCGGTGAAAAAGTAAAATGTTCACCTACTTCTCTTCTTCCATTTTATAGTAAGTTGAAAGAAGTAAAATATTTCCCCCTCCTGTTTCTTGATAATCTCTGCCTTAACTGCTCTCATGCACCACTGGAGGGGAGAGCTACTTCCTGTAACAGTGGAGCATCTTGTCTGCTTTCTTTTTCCATGCTTTATCTTACTCTGGATGAGGTTTATGCATTCATTACAGTCTAAACCTACTCAGTACAGGGCACTGGGGAGGCAACGGTTGGGGAGAAAGGCTGACAAACAAGCTCTTGTGTGGCCATGACAGAGCAAGCACTGGATACGGTAGGTATGTAGATGAAGGACATTAAACTCAGGTCAATTGAACTCAGGTCTGGAGGTTCAGACATAACCAATAGAAGTGATGTTTAAGATGAGAGCTGGCCAATGAATGGGAGTTAGTTAAGTGAAGCTGGGTGTAGGGTGGGTGGAAGTGTTTCAGGTAGTGGGAACAGCATATGCAAGAGTGCAGAGGAGAGAGACCCTAGGGTGGTACTGATCTCATACTATTGGGACAATCACAACTCACATGCCTAATAGGCCTCACATGGCCAGAGAGACACTTGCAAACAGAATCATTTGACCAGAAGATTGAGTGAAGGCTAGAGAACTCTTACTACTCAACAGTGGGGCATTTTTCCCTACATGCAACATAATTTGTTATTTCTGTATCTTTGCTCATGCTCTACTCATTTTTTCCTCATTTCTACATCTTTAAACTTTGCAAGCTTATCAACATGCAGCCTCCATATCAACTTCTCTATGAAGTCTGCACTGCTACTCTTACTTGTAGTAATTCTCCCTTTCTCTTACTCCAAGAAACACTAATTTTGGGTGCTTACTCTGTGTCAGGAGACATTGAGGACACACTTAGAAAAATTCTTGCCATCACAGAGCTGGCATTTTAGTAGAAGACATAGACAATAAATAAGTAAAATATATAGTATGTTGGGTAATAGTAATTATTAAAGAGAAAAAGTAATCTGGGAAGTGGGTATCTTAGTTGACTCAGGCTCCTTAGTCCCTTCAGACTGATTAGTTTATAAAAAATAAAAATTTATTTCTCTCAATTCTGGAGGCAGGCAGTTGGACACCAGGGGGCCAGCATGGCTGGGTAAGGGCCCTCTTCCAGGTTGCAGACTTCTCCATGCATCCTCACGTGGTAGAAACACCTAGGGAGTTCTGTGGGATCTCTTATAAAAAGCACTTAATCCCTTTCAGGGAGGCCTTCACCCTCAGGACCTAGTCACCTCCCAAAGGCCCTTTCTCCTAGTGCCATCACCTTTGTGGGTGTTTGGATTTCAACATGTGAATTTGGGGGGTGAGGATACCAACATTCAGACCATAGAAGTGGGGTAGGGAGTTCAGGAACTTAGAAAAGTTTAGAGTCTAAACAGAGTGGTCAGGGAAAGTTATTAACTGATGACAAAGCCCTGGGGATATGTAAAGGGAGAACATGGAAACAAGAGAACACATGCCAAGGCCCTGAGCAGAACATGCTTGGCATCTTCCAGGAATAGCAAGGAGGCCAGGGTGGCCAGAGCAGGGTAATCCGGGGGACAACCAGAGAGCAGAAGGTCAGAGGGATATTGAGGCAATATCACCAAAGGCACCGCGGAACAACTGGGAGGTTTTACTCTGAGTGAGATGGAAAAAAGCTGGAGGGTTTGGAGCACAGGTTTCAAAGGATCATTTAGTCGCTACATTGAGAACAGACCATCAGAAGGCAAAAAGCAGTGTGAAAGCAGAAGTGAATCCAGATTTTATGGAGCTTTATAACATTTTGGCAGCACTCTTGAAGAAAAATTATTAAAAATTACAAATAGAATTGTTGGTATAGAATTATGAAGAGGTCATGCAAAAAGTGACCATGAAACTTAGGTTTATTTAGCTTCCAAATAAATACCTCTGGGCCCCTGTGGGATAGACCAGTTAGGAAGTTATTGCGACAATCCAGGCAAGACACAATGGTCATGTGGCAATGCAGTGAATAAGACATGGCCAGATTACGTATATATTGTGATGGCAGGGTTGACAGGATTGATTGACAGATTAGATGTGAGCTGCAAGGAAAAAATTAAGGATAATTTGTGTCTACATCAGTTGGAAGTTTGGAATTACCTTTCACAGAACAGAAATGTTGGTATCTATTTCTGTTCTGTGACATTTAATATATTTGTGAAACTTGCTATATACTCTTTGAAACCAGGGACACTATCTTGTTTATTGCTATGCCTCACCGACCTCCTAGCTCACCATCTCACACAGTTAGACTCTCAAAATGTGTCTGTTGAATGAGTGAATGACCTTAATGTGCTCTTTTTTCCTAATGGAAAGTAAGAAAACTCTATGCCCATTATTACTCACTGAGTTTCTATTTTTATGTAAGGATATGAATGAACCATCCAATTTTCAAAATGGCCAACAGCAAGGATGTGAAGAGAATCATCTAAACTACCCACCATATGTACCTGGTAAGTATACTGAAAGTATCCAGTGATTTTGAAACATTTTTATACTTCATGGGAAAAAGTCTCTTCAATGCCATCAGCTTGTTTTAGGAAAGTATACATTTTCTTTTGTAGCTCACCAATCTAGGAACAATCCAGGAAATTTAGAACACATAGGAGCACCCACTGCATTCCTTTGGTAGGAAGGCCTTGGGCCGTTTGTGAGTTGTGTCCTCACTTCCCTAAGAAGGATCCAAAGACTTCCTCCCCTGGCCAGCCTTACAGGGAGGCAGGGAGCTGGATTTGGTGGTGTGTTGCAGCTGATTCTTAGATGACCGAGTTCTTTCCCTGGCTACAAGGTGTTTGCAATTTATAATTTCCACAGTTTTTGCTATTTCTGTGATTAATCGGATATATTCAAAAATGCTACAATTTAGGAAAGTTGTGAAGATTTAACTGAGAAGTAGAGTTTTGCAGTCAGACTGAGAGGCTTATCCTTGACTGCAGACATCTCGTTTGAGTGATTACAGCACTTCATTTACATTTCCCTTGAAATTATAGCCATTTGCAAGTACGGTGATTCAGTTCCCAGTGAAATCAGAACAAAAGGGAAAAGCAAAAACTGAAATAAAATCCACTTGAGACTGGTAAACCCTTGAGTCCCATTCACATCCCTTGAATCCCTGAGATACTGAAATCCTTCCACATGTTACTTGTTAAGTGGAAGAAGTGGCATTCAAGAGTTGCCCCCTCCTCTCATTGTTTGGTGAAATATCTAAATGAAAGTATCAAGTAAGCAGCAAGATGTATAAATCTGGAGAGAAGCAATCTGGGCTTGAGATAAAAAACTGGGAATTATATGCATAAAACTGGTGTTTAAACCCACAGGGATGGATGAATCAATGTATAGAGAATGTCAGAGTGTAAAAGATAAACTTGACAAAGGGGCCCTCCAACCCTGAGCCCTGAGTAGACCCATACTGCGACAGTGAGGCTTTGGAGAGAAATAAAAATTCAGCTAAGAAAACCAAATGGAAGCAATTGAATAGGGACGAGGAAAGACGGAGGAGGGATGCCTGGTGTCCCAAATGGGGAGTCTAAGAAACCAGAAAAACATATGACAGTGTTATTCTGTCAGACGATGTCAAAAAGTTAAACAAGAGGAGTGTGGAATGTGCCCAGTTCGGCCATATGGAGACTAGAAGTACTGTCAATACTAGTTTCAGTGGAGTAGTGGGAATAGATATAAAACCACATTCCAAATGAAAGGGAGAGAAGAAGTAGAGGCAGAAGTGTAAACCAACCTTCGACAGGTTTGACTCTGAACGGAGTAGACAAATGGATCTGTAACTGAGACCGTGAGTACAAGGGGATGTTGTTTTATTGTCTTTGTTTTTTACAAAGTGAGAGATAAGTGTGTTTGTTGTCAGGAACGAGCCAGTCGATTGGACAACAGTGGCTAATGCAAAAGAAAGAAGAGGTAATTCCAGGATTGAAGTCATTGAGAAGAGAGCTCAGGATAGCATTATTTGTGAAGGGATGGAGCTTTCAAAGAACAGGCACACTTTACTGTTGCTGGAGGAAGAGGAAGCTGCACACAGATGTAGATGGATGGGTTAGCTGGTGGGAAGCTGGAGATCTTCCCACTAGAAAAACTTCTGTCTTAAAGGTTTATTCATCAAGCGGAAGTGATAGGGAAAATGGGATCGAATTTGAGGAGTAGGACGCTATTATTTTTTTTAAAGATTTTATTTATTTTATTTTGAGAACGAGAAGAAGGGAGGGAGAGAAACACCAATGTGTCGTTGCCTCTCACATGCCCCCTACGGGGGACCTGGCCCACAACCCAGGCATGTGTCCTGGTCGGGAATCGAAGGGCAACTCTGGTTCACAGGTTGGTGCTCAATCCCCTGAGCCACACCAGCCTGGGTGAGGACTAGGAAGTTTTAAGAGATAGAAGGGCTGCCACAGTCATATCAGACATTGGCAAAATGAATTTATGAAAGAAGCATGGCGGGATTCCTAGGCAGTGTTGAGGATTCCTTGGTGGTTTGCATTCTTGAAGCAAAAGATGAGAAATAAAGAGAATAAAAATGTCAGGCAGTCGATGGAATCACACACAATAATTCCAGCAACAAGACACCTGTGTCCTATCCTGCCCAGTGACATGGAACATTCCCCCAGGAAGGCAGCCCGCTGGAGGATGGGCAACAACACACGAATGTCACATTGACTCCAAATTCTAGCTTAATCCCTTTCTAGGCTGAGGAGCCTTCTTTGGGCTCCAAGATGGGAATATGAATTCAAAATTTGCAAGGTAAGGATTTAAAACACTCTGTATAAAGCAGGCAAGTGATGTGTAACAGGTGTACCAAAAATTAGCCATTATTGTATCTATTAGAAACAATTTGGGAGGATTTATATTTAACTCTAAGAGCTCCACAAAATACTACAAATAAGCAATTAATATAAGGGGTGATTGTTCTAACAGGTTTCCATCATCCTCATTATTTCAGGGTGTGAAGCCAGAATTAGCTAAGACATCTCTCATTTTCCCCCTAACTGGGGTCATTCTTTCAATAATGATGACCTAATGCTCAGCTACCTTTTCCCTGGCTTATATTCTTTTAAATAACAAGTCTATCACTATGTGGAACTTACAAAAAAAAATGGAAGGAGTATGAATCAGAGAAGAAACTGACTTAATACCAACTTGAAACATGAAAGATAGAAACAAGATCAGTCAAGTTCTCAGACACATTTTTTCTAAAACAGCTATTGTAAAATGCATTGAAAAAATCTGCTTGTAGTCAGGGCGAATGTTACCAAGATACTGAGCCTAATTACTAAAGTTTGATGCTGCATCCGATGAATATTCTTATTCCCTGTGTTTTTTTGACCAATGTTAAATTTCCCTTTTTTCTCTTTTACAATTCAAAAATCTAAGGCAGCAATTTTCAACCAGTGTGCCGTGACAGGGACACTGAGGGGCAGCAAGAATTTTTACAACACGCATTGCCTGACTCTTTAGTCAGGGACACTGACTTCTTTTCCCTTAGATTATCAAATAAAAAAATTGACCACAGCCAACACAACAATGGCCATCCAATGCGAATGAATCAGAATCATTCCTACTTTTGTGAGATCAACAAATGTTTATTTTTTGGTGTGCCGCAGAACTTTAGTAATTAGTTTATGTGTACCATGAGATGAAGAAAGTGATCTAAGGTCTTAGAATTTTGTGTAGTCTCTTTGATTGGTAACTGTTTCAGGTGGTATAAAGTTAGGCTTTTGTGATAATTAGGAGTTATATTCCGGTTAAAGCACAGGAATTCCATAACTACCACTGCATTCTGGTGGGTAATTATCTACATTCCAGTTTTTCATTATGGCCAAGCGGGCTGGCTCTGTTGTGATATAGTTAGTGCTTCAAATGTTCTCTCGGGGGTGAGGGAATATGATGAGGCTGCTGCCTTTACCTATAGGAGGTAAGGACATTATTACACAATATCTAGATTCCTGTGTCACTATTTTACATGTACTACAAAGAGCTTTAACTTGAGCTTAGCTATATATGTCATTAAACTTAAGCCACAACTGATGACCAAGGTAAGGTGATTCAGTTGTATTTTACATTTTGAAAAATCATTAAAAGGTCCATTAGACTTATTCTCAAAATGCATAGATTTAGAAATTAAATATCAAGTGGCTCTACATCTCTTTAGAAACACACATTCTTTTCAAAGTAATAACAGGTTGGGAGAAAAGTTTATCATAGGAAGAAAAATGCTTTAAACAGACATGGTTTTCTTTCCTCCACCCCTCTTTTGAGGGGGACCAAATCCTAGTATTTAAGATCTTACGTATCTTCAATATATCACAAAGACAGCTTTGAAATGATATTAAAATCTCAATTTTGAAGATCTAAAAAGAGGCAAACATTTCGAGGGAGCAGAATCTGGATTACAATTAGACTTCCTTGGGTATTAGACTCCTTCTATCCTTGCTGCTGTGTGAACAAAATGCATTTAAAAAGTCATAGAAGCTATAATAATGATTCCAGGAAAAAAAGCCAAGAAACTGCAGAAATGTAAAGGTAAAGCAACTCACAGAATGGATACCTACAAGGGAACTCCATTAAAACTGCTACACAAAGGGCTATCTCTGAGTAGATTTGTTGTAAGTCAAGCCTTAGTGTTACGTGCTGTATACGTTTTGAGAGGTATGACTTGACTTTGCTAATCTCTGAATCTATACACAAAGGAGATAGGCAGATCAGAAGATTTTGGAATGCTGGCACTCTTGTTCAAATATTAGGAACTTCTCCAGGGCTTATGCTTTCCAGTTGAAAAGACTGTTAGAGGTCTGTCGTCTACATCTAAACATTCCCTTAAACCCCTTCCGCTGCAAGGGTCAGAGTGAGGCTGTTGAAAGACAAATCTTTGACCAAGTGTTGCAAATTTTGTTTCAATGCTGCAGGAGGTAATGCTACATGGCTTTCATCATGTAACACAACCTTTTCACCCTGGTGTTTTTTAATCAGTCTCTCCTTTCTCACATTGCAGGTTTTTATACTATTATATATAGTATAAAACTATACTATATATAATATATATATATAATATACTATATAATATATACTATATATTATATAGTATATATAATATACTATTAACATATGATAAGAAATAGTTCCATATTACGGGACCTTGTATTTTAGTAAGATATGATTGTCATGTATAATCAGATCCACATCTAATTTACTTGTTCTGGGTGTTAACACAATGATAGGGTTAGGGAGCAGGGAGTTATTTTGAAGAGTAGCTGAATCTCAACTTCAAAAAATTGTACTGAATGCAAAGTTATTTATTTTTTTTCACTTGAAATGAGTGCTTCCCAACTCAGAGAAATGGCAACTCAAAGTTACCCCTCAACTACCTTATAATTGGTACCATTGTGTTAGTAGGAATACTAAGAACTCTTGCTAGGTAGATTAGTTTTCTATTGAAGCTACAACATATTATCGCAAATTTAATGGCTAAAAAATAACACAAACTTATTATCTGCCAGTTCTGTAGGTGAGAAATCTGACAAGTGGCTCACTGGGTTAAAAATCAAGATGTTGGCAGAGCTGCATTCCTTTCCAGGAGCTTTAAGGAAGAGTGCCCTTATGTTTCCTTGCCAGCTTCCAGGTGCTTACTACCTTCCTTGTCTCATGACCCCTTTCCTCCATCTTCAGAGCCAGGGATGTTGCATCTGTCTTTAACTCTTCTTCCACCAGTTACATCTTCCTGAGCACAGCTGGCAAAGGTTCTACCCTTTTAAGAATCATGTCATTAGATTGGATGCACCTGCATAATCCAAACTAAACTTTCTGTCTCAAGGTCTTTTTCCTTCTCAGTTTCCAATGAGATGATGAGTATACTACTTCCCCCAACCCCTATTTGTCTTTTAAAATTATTGCTTATAAAATTTTATAATATCTTTATGAAGTTCTAGACTTACATGATTAATCTTTAGGTTCTCTATATTTTTGATACTATTTGGTATGCCCCTTTATATGCCCCTTATCATTTCACTTTATATTTGTTGCTGATTTATAAAATGTAATTGGCTGAGTTTTGTATTTTGATTTTTTAATCCAGAAAATGTGTTATATTATAATACTAATTCTCATAATTTAACCTGTTGATTGTTTAGGATTTTCTTCCTATGAAGACATTCACATCATACATGAATTATACATAGCATTGGTTCTTCCGTTTTAATCCTTTTACCTTTATTTTTTTCCCTTGCCTTATTTTGCTGAATAGGAACTCTAGCCCAGGATTGGACATCTCAGTTAAATGTTTTTAATATTTCACAACTGTACATGAACTTAGCTATAGGTATTTTTGTAGATAACCTTAACAAAGTTAGGGAAGTTTTATTTTATTACTATTTTACTCAGAGATTTTGTCATGAATAAAATTCAACTTTTTTGAAATACTTAAAAGCATCTGTGGAGGTGATTTAGTGCTTTTAAAAAATGTTAATATATTAATTATATTGATTGATTTTCTAATGTTACACTGAGTATTTCTGAGAGAAATCCATCTTAGTCTTGATACTAATATTCAGCTATATCCATAAATTCAAGATACAAGTAAAAAAAATTGTTATTATAACACTGTTGTCACCGATTGAAAGACATTTAATATTTTCAAGAAGCTTATATACTAGTGAGGGTGACCAATATGGAAATGAAGAAATAAAATACAATAAGGATATTTAAATTATGTTCAGAATGCATATTTATCTTGTTTCATTTTTAGATATCACAGGTGGATTATTGGCAGAGAAAACATTATGTCCCAATTCCAAGACTTACCTGGGATATCATTATGATACACATTCTCTGTTTGGCTGGTCACAAGCAAAACCTACTTTCTAGTGAGTAGTCTGTAAATCTCCTTGAAATGTTTTGTTTTAGTATCCACAACTTTATATTAAAATATACTTTAATAAATAGGAAAACTTTGTTTAAAGCTGATGTTACATGTTATTCGTTAATTTTTTCAAAGACTAGTAAGTAATCTTCCTTTTCTAAGACTTTATCTTGATGATTTATTATTTTTATTAAGTGTTCACATTCATTTCCCAAATATTTTTAACAACCTGTTGCAATAGCAGAGCAGGATAACCTTATTAGAGCCATTAAAAACTTACAAAGACCACTAAAGCTAAAATCTTGACTTTAGATCAATGTTAGAGATAATTTTGGAACAATTTTATAATTTTGGAAGTAGCTGTTAATATACTTTAAAGTTGTACACTAACATACTGCCTTTATCTTACTTTATCACCTCTGGATAGAGCCACTTTAAGCTTGGTTAATTATGAAGGTTTAAAGTCCCCAGCATTAGAGGCAAAAGTGAGGATTTGTGCTGCCACATGTTTAAGACACCAAGTGCAATATGCTGAAAGCTTGGCAGATGTCTTCTTCTCTCTTGGATTTGATAATCCCAGGTTTTGAAGCATCCTCTCAGTACCCCTGATTTATGATGCTCCTCTGCGTTCCCCCATTTCTGTCTTGTCCTGCGCGTGTCTGCTGGGAGACTCTCGTAGCCTGCATTAGTAGAATTAGGTTCAGGGGTTCAGGTACAGAACACCGTGTTTCCATTTACTGCATCCTTGTCTGCCTAAAAGAGGTGTTTGTTCCAATTCAGGTTCAGAGTACTTTAACAATTTGTCGTAAGTATAGGCAAAATATATATGACTCATAGAATCAGCTTGTTTGATTTATAAAGTGAACTCTCAGAAATACTGGCTTTTTGAGTTATCAGAATCAAAATAGAACTGATTATTTCAATCATCTACAAACACATTCCATATTTATGCTTTGAAATATATCCATTTCCTAGAGTTATGAATTCGGGGAACTTAATGAAATTTGTTTAGTGAACATGATAATGAATCACACAGCTGAAAAAGTTCATTTAAATTCATTTAACTGGGGTCTCCCTTACCCACTACTGAAAAATATTTAGGTCTTAATTGGACTGAAAACAACATTTAAAAATGTATAGTAAACTGGATAGACAGCATTCTGAATATATTTTTTAATGTGGCTAATTAAAAAAATAGAATCAAGCAGCTTTCAACTATTTGAGGTTTATTTATTTTTAAAAAATTTTTTGAACTTAGAGGGGTGATATTTGTTAATAAAATTATATAGGTTTCAGGTGTATAATTCTATAATCCATCAGCTGTATATTGTATTGTGTGTTTACCACCATGAGTCAAGTCTCCTTCCATCACCATTGATCTCTCCTTTACCCTCTTCTACTTCCCTCCACCCATCCTTTCCCTCTGACAATCACCATGCTGTTGTTTCTGTCTATGAGGCATTTGTTACCTTTGCTTAATCCCTTTAACTTTTTAACCTTTATTTTCATAAGCCATTTCAAATTTGTATTGAACAGGCAACGAGTCAGTTCTTTAGAGTTTAGAATGTACTACTCATACCTAGGTTACCCAAGAAACGGTTCATTGTGTTTAACTCATCAAGGAATTTAGGCAAGAAGAGGAGGAGGAGAGAGACGAGACAGAGAAGTAAATGTGAACATGTATTCCTCTTTAGTGTTGAAAATTATATTTCTGAGCACTTGTTATATCTCAGGGATAAAAAATGAATGTGACTTTCAAATTCTCAACTTAATGAAATTCAAACAATGAAAATTACTTCCTGGAAGGCATAAAAATAATTTTAAGTGGAAGCATTAGCAAACTTTATCTAGAGAAGGCATAAAAAATGTTTACTGACTATATCACTAGAGCCTCTATTATTCAATTTAATAATTTGACATTTTCCTTCCTCAGTATTTTACCCTTGAGAAAAAAAGTAATTTGTCCTGGAGGTCTAAGTAAATAAATAATGGCTAAAACTGAAATTTAAGTTGTCTAATTAGGGTGGAGCAGATCTGGGGCTATAATTGCTAGGCAGTTTCAGAAGTACAGGAAGGGGATGAGCCTTTACTAAGCACTTGTTACGTGTTAGGCGGGTGAGATATGCTTTCATATATAACTTTTTTTCATTTAAACATTATAACAACCCTGTGAAGTTAAACATTATTAACCTCATTTTATATTAGTTAAGTAACATGCTAAAAATTACTTGTATTTTATATTGAAGAACTGGATGAAGTTTAAACTACATCTGTTTGATTGCAAAACATATTTCAACTAACTTTTTATTCATAGGTTAGATTTAAAAATGGTTAAACAAGCACCGTGTAAATTTCAAGTTTTTCCTTATCTATAATATTAACTCTAACCTCAATGTATGAAAACAAATATTGGGAGAGTCTGACACAGTCCCTATTTTAAAAGTGAGTGATATGAGAAAGAAAAAATTCTTGATTTTTTTTTTTTCTGTTGACTCTAGTAGGGAATAACTATGTGACTTTGCCTAGGTAACTCATATTTTGATCTTTCCAGCCCTGACAGAATGTAATTAACTATATCCATCTTTCAAAACATAATACCCTCTTGTAAAGTATGAAATTGTCCATCACGTGAGTCTCCATTTTCAATGATAATCATTGTTTAAATTTATATTTCTTTTCCTGACAATTAATTTTAGGAACTTTATCTTAATTAGCCAAGGCTAAATAATATTTTTCTTTACATACCTAAACAAAAATTAACATTCTAAGAAGTTTGTGAATCAAGATGGTGTGACTTTCAACTGTTCCAGCATCCAATAAAGTATTAAAGAAATTATCTTTTTTCTCTTCATGCTTTCAAAAAGTATTTATAGTGTGACTACTATGTGGCAGACATTGTTCTAGGCACTGGCAAATAAATCAATAAATAAAATAGAAATAACTCCCTCTCTTCAAGGAGCTTTATATTTCACTAGATTTTAACAAAATTTTCTAGTACAAAAAGAGGTATATCATTTTGTAAATAAATTGGTGTTGATGATGTGCATTGTACATACGTGGACTGAAACAATTGTCAGAGTTCCAATGAAGTTACAGGGTGTTTGATATAAAAGGCAAAAGAAGTACTAGAAGAGTATGAATGGTGCCCAAAGTTAGGAGTGAAGCTGAAATAGAGTGGAGACCAGTTTTAGATGTTAAAGGAAAACAAACAAACAAACAAAAATGGTCACACATGTAAGTTAAAATTCAAACAAGAGAAAAACTAAAGTAAAAACATACTAAATATTTACCCATATATTATTTTTCATATACATGTATGGTTTCACTAAGGAAATATAATCAATTATCAGACAAAAACTACTGGCATTTCCAAAATTAGTATAAAAGCTGCTGCCATTGCCACATATTAAAAAACACAATAAAAAAGGTTGATGCCCAGAGGAGCCCATTCCTATACAGTCTGATTTACCTGATCAAGGATGATGCCTTCTTTTCTTTCTCTTTGGAAGCTATCAGATGTTTCTAATATACAGCTGTGGTTGAGAAACCCTGTACTACCTGCACTATAACATAACTCATAAGGAAAGTTTAGTGTGAGAAAATTTGGTTTGGATATTTAGCATCGGCTTTCAACAGTTCTCTTTTTATTATCTTCAGTCCCTCCTTTTCGCGTCTTCAGAGATTTATACCTTTGATAAAATATTTAAAGTACATTAAATAGGGAATTGTTCATACACTTTAACATCATATTTTTTTGTTGTTTTTTTTTTAGGGGGAAAGATTTTTTACAATAATACTGAAGAAAGTTTTTTCTTGTTTTTTCAAGTGCTTCTCAGAACGCTACAGGGAAGCGAGCTTTTGTTTTGAGTCGTTCAACATTTGTCGGGAGCGGGAAATACACTGGCCATTGGCTGGGTGATAACTTCTCACGTTGGAGAGATATGCATATGTCAATCATCGGAATGCTAGAATTTAATCTCTTTGGAATTCCATATGTAAGTTTTAAAATTAAACATTCATTTAAATTAAGGCCTGTCAACCAATATTATTTAGGGATGCCAAACTTCCTCTGTGAAGATAAAATGCACTCAAGCTGTTTTTAGGACATTATAAATAATACACTTCATATAGCCACAGTAGAATTGCCCTCAGCATATGCAGATGTCAAGAGGATTGCATATTTCTTAATTATTTTTGTTTGTTTTATGCCATTAAGACAGTTGGTCATGGTAAAACTGGAGAAGTTTATTTTTTGTCATTCATTTCTGTGCTTACCCACAATTCTTCTACATCCTGTTACTATAAGCTCTATAGGTGAAGGGTGAGAAAAAAACGGACAGACAATTTGGAAGAAGGGATAGAAAGTTCTTTCAAAGGGCTCTATCTTCTGAAACAGGAAGAAGTGAAATTAAATCAGCAAAATATTTAAACATAGAGTGAAATACTTCCTTATCTGAGATCTAGTGATGAATGACTTAACTTAAAGAATTTGCTGCTATGTTCACAAATTTGTAAGTTTTATGGTACCAGATTCCCTATATCCCAATGACTTTTTACAAGAAATAACAGAGCCCTGGCTGGTGTGTCTCAAGTGGATTGAGTGCTGGCCTGCAAACCAAAGAAAGGGTCACTGGCTGGATTCCCAGTCAGGGCACATGCCTGAGTTGCGGGCCAGGTCCCCAGTAGGGGGTACACCAGAGGCAACCACACATTGATGTTTCTCTCCCTCTCTTCCCCTCTCTAAAAATAAATAATCAACCAACCAATCAATCTTTTTAAAAAAGAAATAATATAGAGCAAAATTTGTTTTATTTTGGAAAGCTTCAAATAAAATTGTTCTAAACTCAAATTTAGTGAGAATTGCATTTCCTGTTCAAGTGATGGATGAGGTACTTTCAAAGAAGAATTGCTAAATAAATATTGAAAATGGAATCCAGCTTCCAGTTCTGTCTGGACCAGAAACTGACAGGAAAAACTTATAATACAAGCAGCTTCAGGGAGGAAGGGAGCATGACCTGGTTTTCTCCACTGGAAATCTTAGAGTTTCAGTGGAATAGATGACAACCCCCATGTTTGGGGAACTAACATTTTTATTACCAGTGACATGTTTTATGACTCCATACTTCACTTCTTTCTGACATTTTTGCTTACGAACTTCGACATTAATTGAGTTTGGGGGTTAAAGATTATATTTCTGGGAGAACAAGAGCTCTGGAAGATAATAATTTGAGAGATGAGAGAGAGGCCTTCATTAGCTACAAGGAAGACGATTTCTGTAACTTTATATGATAAAAAGAAGCACATAGTCAGTGCAGTAATCCTGGGTCTTTTGTTCCAGCCTGAGTACCTAGTCTCTAAGGTTTTGGATTAGCTAAATGTTCCATGTCTTTAACTCTCATACTGAGACAGGAAATTTATGGTACTGTACTTGAGAAAAAAAAAGCATTTGTAGGCATGTTGGATGACCTAAAAGACATAATTATACTGTGATGTAGCCCATAATAATTTTTTTAATCATGGTGGACAAGAGGGAATTGTCACTATTTTATTCCAAATATTCTTCTCAAAAAGGACTTTTACACTTTCAGATTCCACATTAAAAATTAAAAATAATATACTCTAAAATATTTCAGTGCAGGTTTTATAGCAAAATTAGTAAGTGATATGTTTTGAAGTCACACAAATGTTTCCCCAGATTGGAGCTGATATATGTGGATTTAATGAAGAGACAACTTATGAACTGTGCCTGCGTTGGATGCAACTTGGTGCATTTTATCCCTTTTCCAGAAACCATAATGCAATTGGAAATAAGGTGAGTGAGCATTAATGTCAAATGATAACTGCTATACCTGTATCATAAGTAAACTTTATAGAATATATTTAATTGAGAAACAACTTTGCAATAACCTATTACTATGAAAGGCTTTCAAGTTGAAGAAATATTTTAAAAATGTTCTGATTCTCCCTAAGCCCCAAAGAAGAAAAAAAAAAACAAACCCAACACTTAAAAGACTTCCTACTTCAGATAATAAGTCTATCGAAATGTTTCTCTTTTATAGGAACAAGACCCTGGGGTATTTGGAGAAGAGTTTGCTGCAATTTCCCGTTCTGCATTAAGGATTAGATACTCATTACTGCCTTACTTATACACCCTCTTCTACCATTCTCATGTCAGTGGAAATACAGTGGTCCGAGGACTGATGCATGAGTAAATCACACTTAATTGTCCCAGTCTTAGGTTTTCTGCCACATAGATCCTAGAAGCCTGGGTTCTGTGAATAAGGGAATTATTTTGGAGCCAAATAAACATGCAAATTAGTTTTTTCTCCCACGGAACATGATTAGAAATAGTTTACAAGTTTGAAGAATTTAGTTAAGAAAACACTTTCAATCACTTAACAAAAGCAAAGATTTTGTCTTGCTGTTTAAATAATGAGGGACTTAGAAAAAGAATGAAACGTGGTCCCTGCCCGCAGAGAACTGGGAAGATCGCAACTAACAGATTTCCAAGAAAATGAGTATAAAATAGAACACTATGCATTTCTGTCCTGATTGTGTGGCATAGCCTATAAAAATTCGAGGAAGGGCAGGGTCACTGTGAAATGAAATGGACAGCTTTGTGAAAGAGATGGGATTGATGCCAAATCCTTAAAGGCAGATGCAAAAAGGAACAGCAACATCTTAAGACAAGTAGAGTGATTGCTTGGCCCTGTTTTGATCTGAGCTTTAATGCCCATTAATCTTCTGGTCAGGAAAGAAAACGGATTCCAGCTGCTTTACTTGATGATGAGATTTTATTCTTAAAACTACTTGTACCCTAAACTTTGCCTGCTGTTATCTTTTTGGTTTTCTTGGTGAACTTGAGGTAGTTGAGTAAGATTTTAGTTATACAAAGTCATTAATTTGATTAAATTAATGGTTTTTCACCCTAAAAATCCAGATTTACATCAGATCCTCAGACTCATGAAATTGACAGAGCATTCCTTTGGGGACCAGCTTTAATGATTGCTCCAGTGCTCGAAGAGGTACGTACCAGAATTCTCTATCAGCACAAACAGTTATTATTTTAAAAAATTTATTGAGTTCAGAGACAGGAGGAGGAGAAAGAAGAGAGAGAGAGAGATATTTGATGTTTCACTTCTTTATTTATTCATTGGTTGTTTTTCATATGTGCCCTGACTGGAGATCAAACCTACTACCTTGGCAATTTGGGACAATACTCTAAGAAACTGAGCGATCAGGCCAGGAGCACAATATAGTTATTCACAGCAGTTTATCTTGGTGACATCTGATACTTACAGCCAGTCCAGGCTTGCCATATTCTCCTGTTTTACTTACATCATTTTTATTCTTTTATTTGAAAAAATGTATTTATATGTTTATTTTACCTTATGTAAAATATACTTCATGTTAAGTAAATCTCAACGAAACTGAAATACATGCTTCTTCTATTCAGATATTCCCAAGTTAATCACAGGATAACGTGTAAGCTATTGACCCCTCAAAATATGCTATATTAAAAAGAATAAAGTTAAAATGTTTTGTTCACCTATGCCAATGTAATAGCAAAAAGTCTATTCTGAGAACAGCAGTTATTTCACTGGCCTTTCAAAAAACAAACAAATAAACAAACCCCCAAAACCCAAATTCCTGTTTCAAATCCATTTCTCCTTCTCGTTCCGAAAGCTGTCCTCCCTGTACTCGAGTCACAAGGGGAGGGAGGACACGACTGTAATCTGAGAGAATTGGGGTGAAAGCCACTTATGCAGGAGAATAGGCAGGATGCCTATTATGAGGATGCACTGAAAACAAATCTGTGCAAATTTTTGAGACTAAATCTTAGAATTCCCAGAGACAGAAAAAATGTATTTTTCAATTTTTTTCAATTTAATTTTTATTGTTGTTCAAGTACTGTTATCTCTATTTCCCTCCCACCACTCCCCTGCTCCCCACCCATCCCCGCCTCCCACTCTTGATCCTACCCTCCTTTGGCTTTGTCCATGTGTTCTTTATACATGTTCCTTGATGACTGTTCCCCTTTTCCCCCCATTATCCCCATCCCCTGCCCCTCTGGTTACTGTCAGTTTGTTCTTTGTTTCAGTGTCTCTGGTTATCTTTTGCTTGCTTGTTTTTTTTGTTGATTAGGTTCCACTTATAGGTGAAATCATACAGTATTTGTCTTTTACCACCTGACTTATTTCCCTCAGCATAATGCTCTCTAGTTCCATCCATGTGAAGGGTAGGAGCTGCTTCTTTCTTTCTGCTGTATAGTATTCCATTGTGTAAATGTACCATGGTTTTTGGATCCACTCATATACTGATGGGCACTTAGGTTGCTTCCAACACTTGACTATTGTAAATTTTGCTGCTATGAACATTGGGGCACATAGGTTCTTTTGAATTGATGTTTAGGAATTCCTAAGATATAGTCCCAACAGTGGGATGACTGGGTCAAAAGGCAGTTCCACTTTTAGCTTTTTGAGGAAATTCCAAACTGTTTTCCACAGAGGCTGCACCAGTCTGCATTCCCAGTACTTGGGTTCACTTTTCTCCACAACTTCGCCAGTACTTTTTGTTTGTTGATTTGTTTATGATGGCCATTCTGACCAGAATGAAGTGGTATCTCACTGTGGTTTTAATTTGCATCTCTCTAATGGCTAGTGATATTGAACATTCTTTTGTATAGATATGTGGCTTCTGTATGTCCTCCTTGGAGAAGTGTCTGTTCAGGTCTTTTGCCCATTTCTTAATTAGATTGTCTGTCATCCTGGAGTGGAGTCGTGTTAGTTCTTTACATATTTTGGAGATCAAACCCTTGTCCGAGGTATCATTGGCAAATATTTTCCCATACAGCTGGTTCCCTTTTCATTTTGCTGATGTTTTCTTTAGCTGTGCAGAAGCTTTTTATTTTGATCAAGTCCCATTTCTTTATTCTTTCCTTTATGTCCCTTCCTCTAGGGGACACATCAGTGAAAATATTGCTGGGTGGAATATCTGAGATTTTCCTGCCTATTTTCTCCTCTTGGACTTTTGTGGTGTCACGACTTATATTTAAGCCTCTTATCCATCTTGAGTTTATTTCGGTGTATGGTGTAAGTTGGTGATTGAGTTTCATTTTTTTGCATGTAGCTGTCCAGATCTCCCAACACCATTTGTTTGAAGAGGATATTTTTACTTCATTTTATGCTTCTGTCTCCTTTGTCAAATATTAATTGACCACAGAGACTTGGGTTTATTTCTGGGCTCTCTATTCTGTTCCATTGATCAATGTGGCTCTTCTCATGCCAGTACCAGACTGTTTTGATTACCGTGGCTTTGTAATATAGTTTGATGTCAGGTAATGTGATCCCTTCTACTTTGTTCTTCTTTCTCAAAATTGCTGCAGCTATTTGGAGTCATTTATGGTTCCATTTTTGAAATGTTCTACATTTGTGAAATATGTTATTGGTATTTTAATAAGAATTGGTTTGAATCTATAAATTGCTTTGGGTAGTATGGACAGTTTGATGATGTTAACTCTTCCAATCCATGAATACAGTGTATGCTTCCATTTGTTCATGTCTTTCTTAATTTATTTCTTCAGTGTTGTGTAGTTTTATAAGTATAGGTCTTTTACTTCCTTGGTTAGGTTTATTCCTAGGTACTTTATTTTTCTTGTTGCTACATCAAATGCAATTTTATTCCTGATTTCCATTTCTGATATTTTGTTATTGATGTACAAAAATGCCTTCGATTTCTGCATATTGACATTGTATCCTGCTGTTTTGCCAAATTCACTTATTAGGTCAAGTAGTTTTTTGGTAGAGTCTATAGGATACTCTATGAACACTCTCACGTCATCTGCAAACAATGATGGTGTTGCTTCCTCCTTTCCAATTTGGATGCCTTTTATTTCTTTTACTTGTATGATCGCTGTGGCTAGGACTTCCAATACTAGGTTGAATAGAAGTAGTGAAAGTGGACATTCCTTTCTTGTTCCTTATCTTGGTGGGAAAGCTTTCAGTTTTTGCCTGTTGATTTCTATAGGTTTCATGTATATGGCTTTTATTATGTTGAGGTATACTCTCCCTACTCCCACTTTACTGTTTTTATCATAAATGGTATTGTACCTTATCAAATGCTTTTTCTGCATTTATTGATATGATCATGTGATTTTTGCTTCCCTTTTGTTTATGTGATATATTACATTTATTGATTTGCAAATATTGAACCATCCTTGCATTCCTGGGATGACTCCCACTTGATCATGGTGTATAATCTTTTTAATATATTGCTGGATGTGGTTTGCCAATATTTTGTTGAGGATTTTAGTATTTATCTTCATCAGCAATATCGGCCTGTAGTTTTCATTCTTGGTTGTGTCTTTATCCCAGATGGTTTGGAGATTAAGACAATGCTGGCTTCGTAAAAAGAGTTTGGGAGTCCTCCCTCTTCTTGGATTCTTTGGAATAGTCTATGAAAGACAGGGGTTAGCTCTTCCTTAAATGTTTTGTAAATAAAATTCTTCTGTGAAACCATCTGGTCTGGGGCTTTTGTGTGCTGGGAGTTTTTTGATTACTGCTTCAATTTCACTAGCTGTTATTGGTCTGTTCAAGCTTTCTACTTCTTCATTCAGTTTTGGAAAATTATATTTTTCTAGAAATGTGGCCATTTCACCCAAGTTTTTAAGGCTTCCTGTTTATTGTGTCAAACTTCACTAGCTTGATGAACTTGTCAGAGCAACACAAGAACTGAAATTGGGCTTTTATGGGATTCTTTAAAGTAACTATTTTCTGTATTTCTGGATTTTCATAGAATTCACCACAGTTTTATCTAAAAACACATACACAAATATACACAAGTATAATATAGATCTACCATACATATGTATGCACATACATATATGTATATAAAAATGAAGCATACACATAATATAATATATAGCATACACAAGAACAAATCTGTACTTAGTAAGAACTCAAAAAAATTTTTATTTTTTAAAAAGATTTCATTTATTTATTTTTAGAGACAAGGGAAGGGAGGGAGAAAGAGAGGGAGAGAAGAATTGATCAGTTGCCTCTTGCATGCCCCCTACTGGGGACCTAGCCTGAAACCCGGGCATATGCCCTGACTGGGAATCAAGCTGGTAACCTTTTGGTTTGCAGGAGGATGCCCAACCCACTGAGCCCCACCAGTCAGGGCTCAAAAGAATTTTTAAATATATTGATAAGTACTTCACATTTTAAATTTTTAAATAACTATCACAATTGCCCTTGAGCTAAAATGCTACCAAGTAATTGCATGGTTAGAAATAGATTATATTTACATTATTCTGAAACTTAATGTTTTGAAACATAGCCATCCCAAGTAGTCTTTTTAGAAAACATACATATTTCATGGAAAGTCTCTAGCTCTATTGTATCATCATGTGTGAGTTAACTAGTACTTTGTTTTAATGCCAAAACAATAAGATTCAATATCCCAGGAGCCAAACTTGTATTTGTACTGGAATATTTTAATACAACAAAATATTTTGAAAAGTCAAATGTTTTCTTTTTTTTCCCAAAGGGAGCAAGATCTGTGTATGTGTATTTTCCTGAAGCACCCTGGTTTGACTTTTATACAGTATGTATTTTATAGAAAAAATTGTATAACTCTATGAACTCTGAGATTTATATGCTGGTTTTGTTTTTCACTGTTTTTATATTACTTTTAGAGTATTGGACTGTATAATTCTGATGACTTGGTTCTTCGTAAAACCTTTTGTTTACAATTGTTTGCTCTTCTCAGAATTGTAGAATTAGGCCATATACACATAAGCAAATATTTAAGATAAGAGATATTAATAGAATGAATTTTTTAGAACTAGAGTAGACATTTATTTTAAGCAAACACTTAAATTCTTAAAAGCAAATGATTCTACATAGTGATATTTCCTTGTAGCAGAGTGGAATAGATGTATTTCATGAATCAGACACTTTATCTTGTAAGAAACAGAAACCCATTCAAGCTCATTCATGTATGGGGTTTATTACAGGGATATACCTGAAATAACAAAAGAAATCTTATGGAAATCCACGAACAGCAACCCTGAAAGCCTGGATTTCCTAGAGAAGTTCAGGGTTCAATTGCAAGTTTGTGAAATTTCAGCCCATGTTGTTTTTACCAGCCATTACCAGGACTCAGCATTCCGTGAGGCCATTTTGTTTTATTAACAACTGACTTCCAAAGGGCCTCATCTCCTAATGAACTCTATATTTGGACTTATTTTAATACATCCTTTGTGCTTCTGTGATAAGTGGCAGCCTCTTTTCCATGTTTTATAACTCACATTCCCAAGAAATATAATATCATTCATCTAACCAGTTTTTTCTACATCAGCTACACCTGGTCTGGGCAGTAGGCCCGACGGGCTCCATGGCGGGGGAGGGCAGCGGACTGTGCGGGAAGCAATGTGACATCGCTGCTAGAACTGAATTCTGTTCTCCCATTCTTTTACTATATTTTGATGAGCCCTAGCTAATTTTACCTAATATTTTATAAATTTTATAGGAATAAATTTAGATGTTAACCCTAGGACTAATCCCATATTTAAAGAAAGGACATGCAACCTATTTTCAAATTATAAGTTAGTTGTGACTGGGGGACGTGGCAAGTAAGACTCTCCATCCTTGTGGTCAGGTTATTAGAGTATCTTAAACAACTAAACCAGTGGTTTTCAAACTATATTCTATGGAGTTGCTTAATAAATTTCCTTAAATGTTTGCATTAAGTTTCTCAATAAAACTTCTTAATAAAATTGAGCATAATAAAATTGCTTACACAAAAGCGTTATTACATCAGATTTTAACACTTTGGAGCCAAGTTAACATGCATTCTTGTCATTTAACTTTTTAAAAAGTTAAGAATAGCTATAGAGTTATAACCATAACATCTGATATAAGTATATACTAATGAATGCTGCCTTCATGTGTTTTACATACTGGAGTTTATGTTTTGTTTTGGTTTTTTTCCCATTTTTTAACTCTGATGTAGGCATTTAAGTCACTCTTTCTATTAGGGAAGTCTATGAGTGCTTTGTTGCATTTAAACAGGAGTTTGGATTTCAACTTCTGTGTCCCCTGAAATCTATTACTTGTTGTCAGGTATGTAACTGGCAGGTTAACTCTAGCTTGTTCTGTGCTAGGGGAGGCAGGTACCACCTTCTTGGCTGACGAAGTCTGTTGAAGTTCCTGCTCCCCTGGATGTAATTCCCCTTTTCATTCGTGGAGGATATATTCTGCCAACACAGTTTCCAGCCAGAACAACAGTGCTGAGGTAACAGGCACATCCGGTCAGGAAACTTCGCATTGAACTAGGGATTTGGCCTTCCTTGTTGTGGTCAAACTTCCTTACTGGGCAGTGTCTGAGGAGGGGCCCTTTGTGAGCAGGAGGCAAAGAACAGGAGAGTGGCTCAGTCAGTACTGCAATTAATGATTGGTCTATGTGTGTGTTTGTACATGCATATGTGTGAGTCGGTGTGTTCATGTGTGCATATGAGAGAGAGAAAAAAAAAGAGAAAGAAGAGAAGAAAAAAAGAGTGAGAGAGATTAGTGAATGATATGCTTGAGCATTTCATCCAGTTCTCAGCTGTCCTGCCCTAAGTACATTCTCATTGTTATCTTTAAGACAGCCAATGATTTCCAATTCATGAATTCTCTCCCAGGTTTTATATGAAGGCTAGGTCAGGGTCCTTATGCTTTTATTCCTTTAGGTTATACTTAATTAGTCTTTTTATTCCTCCATAGATATGTAATCAAGGATTTTGCCTAGCAAACAAGCAGAAATTTTTAGCAATAGTAATTATTTCACATTTCTATTTTACATTAAAGATTCATAATAACAAATCAGAATCTCTAATCAACATTAATTGAAAATAAAATCAGCTAAAAATATGCATCATTATTAAAGGGAAGTTTGCCTAGACATTCTTGAAACATTGAAAAGTCCGTGAGGACCCTTTGAACTATATACTAGATCTAAGCACAGTTTCTAAGCACAAACTTGAAAAATAGATGTATTTGATTTCAAGTTAGTATATTATTGTTTATTGCCAAGAAAGAAGAGAGGGTCTCATGCCTAACTTTTCATTTCAGTAGAAAAACATTTAGTGAAATAAGTGTATTGTAAATAAAACCAAAGTATTTTCCTCAGGGAATTCTCACTAGCTCGACTTCTCCAAAAGTAAGATTGTTTTATCACTTGCACTGTGCCGTTTTTTTCTCTTTGCAATTTTGGGTTACCAAGTGATTAGGGTCAACTCCTTGAGTCCTGTCCCCATTGTGGAATCACAAAAGAGGGCATGAGGTCCTGGCATCCTTGCTCTTGAGAGGGTAATATGGCTGCCAGCAGAGCAACCTCTCTCTGAATTACTATTTAAGTTTCATTTCCCTGAAATCCCTTTGGTCATACTTTAAAATCAGCTCCTAGATTCCCAGATCCAAAGACTGGCAATTTTGTAGATAAGCCAAAGAGAGTGGTGGGTATACTTTCAATCAACATGTTATGTTAATTATTTTATCACTTTATTAATTATAAAAACTTTTACTTTTTTTTTCTGTTGGAACACACTTAAGAGGCCTATGTTAGGGCAATCACTTCTTCTCAGATTGAGCAGTTCAGGGCAGAAAGAGGTTACTTAAGGATGTTTTAAATTTCTTATCACTGGAGGTATTCAAGGAATTATGGTAAATTTGGTAAAGATGTTTATAAAAGGGCCAAACACTTTTCTGGGTAGTTCCATGAAATGATAGGGATTAGGTCCTGCTAACTCTGAAAATGCAATTTTTACTCTTTTTCTACAGCCGTCTGAATCCTTTTGCCCTCCTCATTGCCCTAGATGAACAGGGAGAGGCATCTGGCTCCCTTTTCTGGGATGATGGTGACTCTATTGGTAAGTGGACCAACATGTACAACAGTTGAAATGTTCTGGATTTCAATATGACTTTACTAAAAATTAAAATTTGGAGACCTAGACCAAGAAAGTAAGATATAACGGACACCACGGCAAGATTCTGCTTTTGCCAACATTCCTCTCCAGGAAAATTTCCTCATACCTGGCCACCCATCTGAGTTAAGCAACTCAATTATCTCCAGGAAGGTGCTAACAAAATGCATTATATTTATACATTATCTCCAAGGAAGTACTAACAAATTTCTCTATGGTTACCTGAGAAGGCAGAACATTGGCTTAATATGGTAAAATAAAATTTTTCTCATTAACTTATTCTCATTTAGGAAAGAGTGGAGGTTCCAGTTTTAAGGAATCACACTTTCAATATATATTTGTAAGAGCTTGGCTCTGGTGGCATAGACATCAGACTAGAGGAAGAAAGAACTATTGAGGTTACATGGTGAGGAGATACAGAACATCATTTGAAGAATTATAGCAGAGGAAGAGGTATAGCTTGAACTGGGAGCATAGGTCAAGATTTCGCTGTT
Organism: Pteronotus mesoamericanus; assembly: GCF_021234165.1. Lineage (NCBI taxonomy): Eukaryota > Metazoa > Chordata > Mammalia > Chiroptera > Mormoopidae > Pteronotus > Pteronotus mesoamericanus. Next base: position 13,141,881 of record NW_026555310.1, read on the forward strand.
TAAGGCACAGTATCAGTGGTTTTGTTTATTCATTTATCATTATTCTCCTTTTCTCTTTTAGTCTAATCTCATAAATCAGCAAAATATAGAAAAGCCTTTCCCTGAAACAATAGAAATGCCTTATATTGTTAAAGAAGATATGTACTTACTGTATATACTGATAAATACATACAAAGCAGCCACATTTTAAAAATCAGAAATGGGTTTTCAAGAATATGGACACTATTCCAAAGAGATGATAATGTCTGTGCAGTTACTGCTAAGAACATATCTTCTGTCACCATATTAGTTGACTTTATATCCAATTTTCCTTTCTTGCCCCTCTTTCTTAAATAAAAAAGATGGGGATGAAAGACTCATTTTCATAACAGAGATGAAAATCTAGAAAAAGAATGTAAAAAATAAAATTTTAAGGTAAGTAAGAAGGTACACTCTTAATCTTACATATAGACAATGCGGCTGGTTCTGTGGTAGAAGTCAAGAGGGTACAGGGACTGCCAATGCTTGTATTTTTATGATAATCAACATTCTTTTTGCCCTTTCTCTTTCCTTTTTTTTTTTCTTCAGTGAATTACCTCAGGAAGCACTGATTAAATCTCTAACATTAGAAAGATTGTTTTTAAATTTTAGAGGACAGGGATTGAAATCAAAAGAGAACCAGAGAGAAAGATAAATATGTCTATCTGTGAATGTGAACTTATGTATATGGAAAATAAAGAGAAATGTGGGAGGAGGTTGCCTACAAAGTTTTAGTCAAAGAACGTATATGAATGACTCATGGCCATGGACAACAGTGTGGGGACTGACTATGGGAGTAGGGGGCAGGCTGGGGGGAGGGGAGCAAAGGGGAAAAGTTGGAACAACTGTAATAGCATAAACAATAAAATATTTAAATTAAGAAAAGACAAAAAACACACCATCAAATATTCTCATTACCTGTAACAGTATACTCTACAATAATGAAAGCAAAAAATATATAAACAAAAAATAGAACAAAGCTCATTTCTCTCTTTTTTTTTCCATATAAAGTAAGGATGGAATATGATGGGGAAATGGGAAGATATGATAAGATGATGAGGCTTGCTTCACAGGCTAACTATTTTTTATTTGCTGAAGACCACATGAAAAATGTAAGGCTGGGGCCAGTGATTCTTCACTATTTTTTTTCTTTTTTTTTTTTTGCTCAACAATTGCTAGATAATTTAGAGGATTCCAAGCACAAGGTTTAGCTGAGGCCTGTGGACTCAAGAGTTTAACTGATCAGAATTTAAGTTAAAAAAAAGTAAAGGGAAAAACTGACATTTATTTTCTAATAAGTTAATACTTATTTTTCAGATTCTATTGAAAGGGGAGAGTACTTCTATGTTGAATACAAATTCAGCAATGTAAGTTTAAACATTCAGTTTATGTTGTAATATAATCATTTTTATGAAGAAATATATTCTAAGAGATTTTGAAAGTAAGAAGTACTTAAAAGTATTTGCAATTCTTCATACCACTTTGAGCTCTAAACTTTTGTGTATTATTATCATTTGTTTAAAATTCTTTTCTCTCCTCCTTAACAACAGAGAACTCTGAAAACAACTGTTATTAAAAATGGCTACCGTGGAATTACTACCCTAGTTTATAGCACTATTCAGATCCTTGGTTTCACTTCGAAGCCAAACGTTATTGTTATGAATGGAGAAACCATCCCAAGCAACAGAATGCATTATAATTCCAATGGGGTAAGGTTTAAACACTATTGACTTAAAAGGCAAACTTTCCTTATTAAATCTCTAGGGCTAATAATAGAATTTTCCCTGAATGTTACTTCTGTGCAAAAGACCCAGATCATATTTCTAAAATAACAACTTGCATGTTTCTGAAATGCAAGGAAGAACAATTATTATTTCTAGATAAAAGCATGCCCATATCAGTTCTAGAAACTTTGATTAAATATCACTAACGATAACATGCAAGGCTGGTGTGATCCTTGGTAAATGCAACATAAAGAAAGGATAGATGGATGGCTAAAATAAATAAGAATAAAAGCTTGTAGAAAATTGGGAGTAGAAGGTTCTGAAAGGACTGTATTTCAGATCCTTAATTTAGCAGATAAGAAAACTGAGCATCCAAGGAGGTGAAGTTACTTAATAAGGTCATGTACTTTAATAACTGACAGAACTGAGTCTTGACCTTACAACTCCTGAAATTTCACAGCTCTTTCCTTCTACTCTATTCCATACTTTTTTTTAACTTCTAGTAAGAGTTTGAAAATGTGTATCATGCTTGTAGATATAACACATGATCCCTACCCCTGAAGAATTTAATAGCAAGCAAGATAGACACCAAAACCCTAAACAGGAGGAGGGAGCTATTAATTTCAGAGTCTCCGAAGAAGCCCTCTTTGCATTTCTAGTACCTTATCACACAATATGACCTAATGATGGTCTTTAATATTTATTCAGAGCAGTGACACAGAACTTAATTTTCATTTCCTTCTGTAAAACTAAGAAATAGTTGAAACAAGGTTATTTGAATAATAATCTACTCTAAACTTACTTTTTCCTAATTGAATAGATTTTCAAACTGGGAAATGTTAAGCAAGTTGTTTGATGTCTTAATCATACTAGTAGTTCTTTATTTGAAGTTTTATGACTTACAGAAGACTTTCAGCAAAATGAATCTGTTTGATTCTCAACATGATCCTGGGTATAGATTTGTATGGTCAATATTATCATCCAGCTTCTAAAGAGGAAGAAACAATGTTTTAGAATGATGTTACAGCTAATAAGGAAGTGACAGGAAACCAAAGTTGTCCTTCCTTTGGTTTCCTGTTGCTTCTTTTTCCAAAACTCTGTGCTTTTTCTCTTGTGTAAGTTCCTGATAAATGAGAAGTAATTTATCAGTTAAAAACAAACAAACCAACCGGAACAGCTCTTTTGGGAAATTAGTTTCAAAATACTGGTTTCATATATGTATGTGAGTGATCTTGAATAAGAGAAAAAAATCCCAGAAGAACTTAATAAAGCTGCAGGATACAAAGATACAATGTTCTCTTTTGAATAAAATAAGTTGTTTAAGTGGAGGATTCCATAAACTTAAATTGTTAGAGTCTGTGAATCACTTGAGAACTGTAATATACTCCCATATATTATGTATTGGATATATTATATATAAAATACACAATACATATTGCATGTAAATATTTAAGATATCCTTAACACTTTATCACATTTGATTATCTTTATAGCATCATAAATTAATTCTAATAACTTCAACTCTTACTAAATTTCTCTACATTGATTTACTTTTGCTAATCTCTTTTTTCTCTCATCTGTTACAGAAAATCACTTTACAGATATCTGCACCACTTTTCCAGGAGTTGACGATTTCATTTGAGCATTGAAAAAAACTTTAAAAAACAACCAAAACAAGAATAGTGAAAAGTTATGTATAGCAGTAATTTAGAACAATTGAAATTTATTTGAATATTATGGAACTTGTTTACTTTGAATAGCAATACAATTAAAGCATTTCATTCTTGTGTGTTGTCTGTGTGTGTCATTCAAATTCTCTGACATTGCCTCTTACAGAAGCTGGGCAAAATGCTAGATAAAACTTCCTCTACTTTATAAGGACCGGTATACGTAGAAATGATGAGCTGATAAATAAGATTGTTTTCTAGTCTTCAAAGCAAGTCTTTGAAAAATCCACTGTGGTATTTCTAGTTGAGTAAAAGGCTTATGAACCCAGTGAAACTGGGTTTCTAGCAAAAGGTAACTTTTTGTGTACCCTAACTTTTCAGCAGATTTTTTAATATTTTATTTTATTTTTATGTTTTATTTTTATTGTTAACACTATTAGAGTTGTCCCTACTTTCCCCACTTTTGCCCACTTCTACCCAGCCCCTACCCCTCAGCCATCACCACACCATTGTCTGTGTCCATGGGCCATGCATATATATTCTTTGGCTATTCCTTTCCCTTTTTTCCATTCAGTCCCCACTTTGCACCTGTCTCTGACAGCTGTCAGTCTGTTCCATGTATCTATGCCTCTGTTTCTATTTTGTTCATTAGTTTATTTTGTTCAGTGGATTCCACATATGAGATCATATGGTATTTGGCTTTCACTGACTTGCTTATTTCAATTACCATAATAATATCCAGGTCCATCTATGCTGTTGCAAAAAGTAAGAAAAAAAAGAAGTGTTTCTTCTTTTTTTTACTGCTGCATAGTATCCCATTGTGTAAATGTATCACCGTTTTTTATCCACTCATTTACTGGTGGGCACTTGGGCGGTTTCCAGATCTTGGCTATTGTAAATGCTGCTATGAACATAGAGATGCATATTCTTTTGAATTGGTGTTTCCAGATTCTTGGGATATATTCCCAGAAGTGGAGTTCCTGGGTCAAAAGACAGTTTCATTTTTAATTTTTTTGAGGAACCACCATGCTGTTTTCCACAGTGGCTGTGCCTGCCTGCATTCCCACCAATAGTGCACTAGAGATCCCTTTTCCCACATTGTCACCAGCACTTGTTTGTTGATTTGTTGATGCTAGCCATTCTGGCTGGTTTGAGGTGATATCACACTGCATCTCTCTGATTTCCATTTCAGATTATCTGAGTTTTTCTTAGGAATAAAATAATAAAACATGATTGTGGGGTTTTGTGAATTGAAGAAATCTCTGAACACAAATTTACCAGTAGGAGTCAGATATTTCTAGGAATTGTTTACTTAACTTTACAAAGCACTGGCATACTCATTTATTGTATCAAGTTAATTATTCACTGGTGACTTGGGTATTGGGGTAGGTAGAAATCAAGACAGTTAAAAGCCAAGTAAAGAAAGTCTTTTATGACTTTCATGAAGGGGATGAATGGACCTCTGGGTAAAATGCTTTGGACTCATCAAGAAAATAGGCACTGAGAAGTGGCCTTTGGGTTGGTCCAGCTGGATGTTGTTGGTGAATGTGACAGGAGGGGACCAGGTGAACTGGAGCAGGTCTAAGAGCATGTGAAAGAGGAGTGAGTACAGACAAATCCTTAAAGGAGTTTAGTCATAAGGGGCAGCAGAGGTGAGGCAGTGGGTGGAGGAAATGTAGGTATGAATGTGCTGTGTATGTTGATTTGATTTGTTGTTTGATTTAAAAATAAATTGTAGACAATAATTTGCTGATACCCAAAATTTGTGTTTAGTTGTACTCTATTTATGTTTAAGACTGAGTAGAAAATAAATCCAAATGGAAATCCATACCACATTTATTAGAGTGGCTAAAATATTATTAGAGTGGCTAAAATACTTCTGGAGAGGATGCAGAGACACAAGAGTTTTTATTCAGAAATGTAAAACGGTAGAGCCAATTTGGAGGACAGTTTCTTATAAAATTAAACATAGATTTAACATGTGACCTGGAAATTATGTTCCCAACTCAAATGATTTGAAAAGTTCTGTCCACATAGAAACATGCATGCAATTTTTATAACAGTTTTATTGATAATAATCAAAAACTGAAAGCAACCAAAACATCCTTCCATGGGCAAATATACGTATATATGGCAGTGATGCCCAGTAACAATGGATATACCCAAGACTCAGATCTTGTTTTCCAGCAACAGTCTTCAGTAGAAGAAACCAGGCATCTTTAGAGCAATGGCTGTTTCTAGGCAGGGACAGGAAATATATAAGATGAATCAGGAGCATAATGTAATGCCAAATATTAAGGAAATTTGAAAATAATCCACATGGTAGGAGTATATCAAAGGGACACAAAAGCCAAATGAAAACGTTTTCAAAGGCCAAGCTGGAACAGTTTGAGAAACCAAATGAATAACATTGCATTGGATTTAACCCTGTATATAAAATAAATACCTATGAATCCATACTGAGATAACTAAATGATTGAATAAATAAGTAAATGGGAGAAGAGACATAACTCTCAGAGAGAAGAATTCCAGATAATTTATGGAGAAACTTCAACTCTGGGTTATGCTTAGTAATTTCCTTGAAAAGAAAATATTAAAGAAAAGGGGGGAAATAAAAAATTAACTGCACAGAAAAGAAACCTGACAAAGGTTCCTCAGCCAAGTGGTCAACATTAATATTGGTGTAAGTGACGATAGTATGTTCTCTGGATATAGGGTGCTGAAAATGACATTTTACTTCCTGTAATCCTTTTCTCCCAAACCTATAATCCCAGCCTAATTAAAACATCAGACACACCCAAATTAAGGGATATTGTACAAAATACCTGACCAGCACTCTTCAAATCTGTCAAGATCATTAAAATAAAGAAGGGGGGGGCAGGGAAAGGGAAGGGAAGGGGAAAGTCAAGGAACATATAGCAAGGACTCATGGACAAAACCAAAGGGGAAGAGCTGAGGGAGGGAAGGTGGGAGGGGGCAAGGGAAAGAGGTGGGGGGGAGGCAGAGACAAATGTATTTTAAAAGTAAATAAATTAAAAAAAAATGTCTGAAAAACTGTCAGAGCTGAGAGGAACCTAAAAAATCAATGATGGCAAATGTAACACGATGCTAGATATAATTCTAGAACAGAAAAAGACCATTAAGGGAAAACTAATGATACCTGATAAAGTAGGAATTTAGTTAATGACAATGTATCAGTTTTGGCTAATTATGACAAATGTACAGTAGTAACATGAGACGCTGACAATGGGGGAATCTCTGCACATGAAATTCTCTGTACTGTCATTGGGGCTTTTCTGTGAAGACTTCCTTGGATCCAAAACTTTTGTAAAATTACTTTAAAATTAAAAAAAGTTTACGAGAAAGAAAACATATGGAGCTTCACAAGCGTTCACATATTTGTTTGAAATTTGGCATCAACTTCGCAGCAGGAGTCGCTGCAGTCACTGCTGAATGATCTCTTCAGGTCATCATCATTACAGCTTCCCCTTTGCTATGACTGCCTCCAAAGTGGCTGCGGCACCAATATGGCACTTGTAACAAAGTGGCTGGTTATCTTAAGCTTGTGCACAGTGTAAAACAATTATGCAAATATAATTATCTTTTTAATTTCAAAAGTTTCCAGCTGTTTACACTATTCTAATAAAGCTGTTATTGAAATCCAGATTGCTCTGGTATTTAATTTATGATTGACCCAGAATTACAGAAATGTAATAAATATGGTGTGGATCTACTTAATGATATTCACAGTGTGCAACTCCTAGTGCGGTCAGCATGGGATAAATAGACTCATTTATTTATGAGGTCTGTCATGGGCCTCCTGTGTGACAAGCATGTGCTAATCACTGAGGATATGAGAAGAGACATCATCTCAGACCTCTAGTTTAGTATATTTACATCCTTTTTAAGAAGCCACATCAGTGCCAACTAGAAAAGAGAGAGCAGCTTGTGGCAAAGACCAAGCTTCTTGCCAACCCTTTACAAGTCCCAGATGTTGATCCTCAGTCCAGATCCCCAGGTCCAAAAGACCTGGGGACAGGATAAAATTTCCCAAAGCCCCTTGCAGGGACTCGTGCACAACAGGAGAGATAGAGGGCAATTTAAAAAATGACTCATTTTTGATGACCAAGGGAAGGCACCAGACATTCCTCACTGTTGAGAAACATCTTACCCTATAAACCCAGAGGTGTTTGAAATTTTCAGGAGGAACTTTTAAAGAACTACATAAAACAAATGCATTTTTTTTTTCCAGGAGAGACAGACCGCACACATGCATGCCTATGTCTTTGAATGAGCTGCCTCTGCTATAGGAATATTTCAAGGGACTCCACTGAATTCTCAGCTATTTGAGAATATCAAAGTTCCTTTATGCTGCAGTTTCTGAAACAAATGTGATTTCACAAAAAGAATGGTTTAAAATAAATTGAAACTAATATGTTTTGATTATCACCTTTAAAATGTTCCTTGAATTGTCCACTGATATTTTCTTAAACCAATCTTCCAGAACTTTTTAAAACCTGAGGTCACTTAGAGGTAGGCCCCAAAATCCTTCATGTGGTATCTGTCAATAACAGCCAGTATAGTTTCTTTGGCTTTTTGATTCTACATAGTATATAAGACTAATGTGTTTACTTTTCCTGGAAATAAACAACAATAGTCAACAAAAATGACATTCAATGGCAATATTATGATTGTCAAGCCTAATCATATACAGAAAACATTGGATTAATTTACTTTCAGATATACTTTGAAGACTAATTACTGTTTATTTTGAACTCACAGGAAATGTGAATTCAAACAAAGCATATACAGAAGTAATATTACCTAGGTCCTTTTACAGCTCCAGTATATGTAATATGGTGAGCAAGATGAGAACCATACCACAAAATGTATTTCAACATATTGATTATGAATCAATTTTCCTTATTTCTAAGCAAAACAAGACCCTCTGCTTATTTTTATCATTGTATTGATACAGAAAGCAAACTCACTCTGCTTTTCCACACCAGGGAAAACAAATGATACTGCAATCGAGGGAAATTAGTGCCAATTAAGACCATTGCGCAGCTGTGAACAAGGGCATATTTAGATTGTTGCCCTTGTTTTATGCTTAATAATGGCCAACCTGACAGTGTGATGTATAAGTCCAGGCTTATAATTTTCAACAAAGTTTTAACTTTTATTTGACAAATTGTGCTATTTTTATTCTGGCTTTCAAATTGAACAGATTTGTGTAAATTATTTAAATGCATGCTGGGGTGTTCATTGTACCATCACATTTTTGCATTTGCTTTCCCCATTCCATCTGTCTTTCCCCCACCCCAGAGAATTCCGTAGGTATGAAAATAGCCCATTTCTTGGGGTGATAATTATGTACAAGAAAAAAGCCCAACTGTGAATGGACTGTCACCATCAAGGCCTTTACAGCTCTACTCTTTAAGTGCTTCTTATATGTTGTAGTAAAGTGTTCAGAGCTATACAGACACAGTAATGTCAGCAGCACATCCTATATCCTCAGATATTTTCTGGATGGATTTTAGGCAACTTACAGACATACATACGGAAAGGATTCCAAACACTGAAAAAATGCATGTGAAATGAAATATTCATATTGCATAGATGTGTGATATAAATCTTGTTTCTTGGGCAAACATCCCTGAGAGGTGGGGAACAAAGAGGGTGGACTGTAGGAGAGCTCCAGCTTCCTTTGCGGACAGAGCTTCCAGGCCTTGGCTCACAGAGGGTAACTCAGGCACAGCCCCATCGACTCCCCAGCGGGGGAGACAGAGTTTGGACCTGGGAGAACGAGGCAGCTAGACTTTGTGGAGCAGAGGACTAGAGAGAAGAGAGCTGCTTTATATATACTTCTCTGAAAGCAGCCTAAGATTGTTAGAGTCAAAGAAATAGACTATCGTTTTAGAAATTGATCTAAATCTACTAATCTAAAATCTAACGCACTATCAAATCTAATCAAATGCTAAAATACTTCCATCTCTCAAATACTGTTAAAAGGTACAATTTCTAATCCACAATAGTTGTTCCTAAAATAAAATTCTGTCACACTCTGCAGCTGAACTGGGGGCTATACCTTATTGAAGGATTTGCTCTTGAAACCCTAGCAAGAGGCAAGCATGGGCCTAGCCTTTGTTCTGCTAACTGCCTCCTGTCCTCCTCCGTCACAAGGCCTCCACAAGTTTCCTGCCCAGTCTCCATTGCAAAAGCCTGGCAGCCAGCAGCTCCCAAAACTATCCTCCAGGGAAGGGCTGGCTGATCTCTTAAGCAATATTGGTGGAGAACGAAACACTGTACGTGAAAGATCTTGCCCCTTTCATGGAAAGAAAACCTGTCAGATAGTTCTCATCCTTTTTTTCTTTTCATGGAATTAAATAATCTTTTCAATGGGGTGTTCTAAAATAAAATTAACTAAATTCTGGGTATTCTGTAGAAAGACCTGTCCTGAATTTGTAGTTCATAATATTTAAGATATATCACTGTGACCAAACTATTAATTAATTCAACTCCAAGGATTCCCATAGTCTTCATTTAGAAAATAAAATTACTACAAAATATTATTTTTACAGTTTTCAGTCAAAAAGCTAAAATATTGAATTTATTTAAAGGAAACAAATTTAGAAGTAGGAGCATTTCAAGCCTCTGTTGTTTCTTGAATAACAGGTCATTTATTTTAATCAGATTGTACACACATACGCACAAAGATGCCAGATTCTTCCCACATAGATTTTATTAGTAAATACTGAACTTTCAAATGGCTCTCATAACAAATACTAAGAGAAAAGTACAAAGGTGATACTGAGCAGATGGTATTAATATGATGATAATAACATGAAAATTTGTTAATCTATATTGAAAAGATTAATAATTAAATGAGATGATTGCACATTCACCTGCTCTAGCTGCCAAGTTCTGAGTGAAGTTCCTTGATTGCAAATTTTGAAGCATGAATTTTAAGCTGAGTGTTATAATGGGGGATGATAAGTTTATCAAAATTTTCTTCAGTAAAAATATTACTGAAAAAATATACAAGACCATATTCACACATGCATTTAAATTCTTTGATTTAATGTCACCATCCAAAGATACTCATAGGATCAGAATAATCTACAAATAAAACCTTTTTCTGCTCGGAGACATTTTGTCTTTAGCATCAAATATAAATACAACTTTAGCTCCCACCTTTAAGTTTGAATAAATTGCATAGCAGTATCTTATTGCAGAAATAGCAAAGGTAATTTAGTTATAGCCTCTTAGACAGAATTAACAACAAGGCAGAAATGGAACTTATCAAATGGAGATTGCAAAGATGCACTCACATGGAACAGTCTGGTTATCTGTAGTAGTGAGCAGGGCATGCTCTCGGACTGTATAAAAGTCCATATCTGTGTTGGGAGAAATCCTGAGACTTTCAGGAGGAGGAAGACAAGGAAAGGAGATTAATAATGGCACTATTGGAACTAAATGGGACAGAAAGAGACGACTGAGTACACAGGATTCACCAGGAACTATTACGAGCATTCTCGGATAGCATTCTTAAACAAAAAGAAGGAAAAGCAGATGTGGCCTCATGTCTTAACCCCTCTTCAACACACCCAATACCGTTTTTCCAAGTTCTCCCAGTAGCAAATCAGAGATGATTGCTTGGGAAACTTGAATAAAATCCCCCTTAAAACTCAGTCTTAGAGCCAAAGAGATCAGTACTAACTCACCATTCACAACACAAAGCAGATTAAATGTGCGTGATAGTAGAGATACAGTCTACTGGTTTAGGAGGACAGGGAAAGCCTGACTCACTTCAATGGAGAGATCCAGGGAAGTGCTGGGATTTGGGGGAGGAAGAAGTGAGAAAGAGGCCAGTGGAATCACTCATTCTTTGAATGAAGGGTAGGTTGTTGAAAATTAGAGAATAGAAAAAAGGAAGAGAATGATAGAAACAAAGATTTATGAGGTAAAATGTCTAAAATGTTTTTTTCCAGATAGTATGCCAATTTCTCTTTTACTATTTTTACTATATTTTACTATTGACTATGACTATTATTTTGTTCTTATTTAAAATTTTTAGGTGGACCAGTTTATCCAGTGGTTATTTTTAAAATAACATAACAGCTGATTTTTAAGCAGTGACACGTAGAATTTACATGAAATATCATGATAATCACACAGAAAAAACAACCCTGCAATAACAAAAGTGTTAAAAATAACAATTAAAAACAAAGTAATTTTATGTAATACATATTAATTACTGAGCAAAGTGATGACTTAAAACTTGAAAGTTGTGAATGAAGGAGAGTTTAAATGTGCATTCACTTAGTATGGTTTTTAAAATGTCTAACATAAGGTTCTGGCAATCTACCCAATTGTATATAGAATATAATTTTTTTCATATCCCTTTAAAAATATGGTGTATTGAATTTAGATGAAATTAATATATTTTTCCTTATAAACATTTCCCAATAAAAACATGAATGGGTCCTTGCACTTTATACATTTTTGTACTAAAAACTAAGAAATATGTAGAAACTGGTGAACTATGAATACAGTATGTAGTTGAGTTAATAACATTGTACCAACATCAATTTCCTGGCTTTGACAATGTATTATGGCTATATAATTTTGGTAGGGTAGCAGGGTAGACTATACTAGTTTTTTTCTCTCTTTTTTAACTTGCTGTGAGTCTTAACTAATGTCAAAATTTAAAAAGTTAACTGGGATGGTATTGTGTGGAGGATGTCTGTATTTTGATGATATTACTGACTTATGATATTGAGCTTAAATTAGGTTCACAAAATTAGAACTATTCTCTTAGAACATACTAAATGTACTTTGCTTTAGAGTTGATTAGAACATATTGATCATCACAATCTGATTACATTACTGAGAGTAGGAACTAAACCACTTCATGTTAATAAAAAAGAATTCAATAAAACTTATAAACCTTGTCAATTAACCAGAATTGATACATTGAATGGATTAACAGTGTTCAGCTGGAAATATTTCTGTGTTCTGTAAAATGCGATGAATTCGTGCTAGGTATTTAAAGTCAAAAGAAATATGATACTGCACTGATTAGAATTTGTATTTTTATAATTCCTTTTATAAGGAGTTAGAAGAAATAAGAGCCTTATCATCACTTACTATATGTAAAATTTTAGACTGGTCTTGCAGTGAGCAAAGGAGAATGGAGTAAAACAATTCATATTTATAGAACATCTATTGTGTATCAAACATGATTATAGGCACTTTCATTTTTCTCATTAAATCTTCCTAATGACTGACTGCAAGTCAAGTGTTATTATTCCTACTTGAAAGATGGGAGCATAGACCCAAAGAGACTAAGCAATTTTTCAAATGTTTCACAGCTTGTGAATATTGAAGATCATGATTTAACCCTCTCATTGAACCCTCACTCTTCTCCACTGATAGAGCATGGTGACTGACATTGATTTTGACGCCAGCTTAGTAATTGCACTTGTTAATAGAGGCAATAAATCTTTGACTGACCTTTCCTTATTCTGGAAAAGTAGTCTGTATTTTATTGATCATTTTGTCTTGCTAATCTTCCTGTACTTATTGGGGAATACTCGTACCGATTAGGACTAATTTCTACTTTATGTATTCCTGGGCACTTGTAATTTCCTACTGTGTTATACATAAGGGTTCAGTCATTGTTTTGTCATTTTTTTTTCAAGCACAATATATTCTTACCACTTCCAGAGAAAGAATGCATTTAAAATATATTGGACAGGTCACAGAATCTCCTTGTAAGGCAGAGAAGCAAAGCAGCCAGAAACAATGTCCAACCACACTGTAGGACTTCTCTAGCTAAGACGTCACCACCATGGCTGGTTGGTGTCTATGACACTCAGAACTGGATGATAGAACCTCCAAAACTGGCTCCTCTAACAAACCAATGCCTGTATCACACCAGCCAGAAAGTAAACTTTTCTGACTATAATTGCAGCCACATAAGGCACATTTTTACATACGAGGCTTGTGCAGATGTTTGACTGGCAAAATGTAGAATTTAAATGCCTTCATCTTTGAAAACTAGAAGGCCAGATCCATTTGAGAAAAAGCAGCTTTCAACAAATGGCTAAAATTCTTCCTAGCCTTCACTGAAAACATTGTAGTCACTTATCAGGGTAACTATGCATTGCAGAAGGAAAAATCCCAAGGAATTTTGAGGATAACAGAGCATTGGCACTGAACTGACACGAATCCAGAGGACCTAAAATGCCTTGATGCTCCATGAGTCAGAGTGGGGACTAACAGGAGCCAGGAGATAAGTGGAGTTTTGGCCCAATTTCCTTTTGAACTGGACCTTTGGATTTATGATCCTAGAGTTATTTACTCAGTTTCTGAATTCATAATTGGAATGGACAACTCAGCACTTTCTGAATAACATATTTGTTAGCAGTAAAGGCAATCACTGACTATCAGAAATTGTACTAATTTCTACAGAATTGTCAAACCGTCTTTATTACAGAAAGGGCAGCAATTTGATTTCACTGGATCAGACACTAAGACTATGAATTTGTTTTCCCTACCTACAATGCTTTGGCCAGCATTATAATCTAGAGACTTAGTAATGTTTATTCAACACCATACTATCCAATGACAACATTGATCTGGCCAAAATTAGTGAAGCTCTTCATTTAGGCTCATATCCATGAAGAGTCACAAGTCTTACAAGACATACTGTCAACAGAAGTGGTTGACATGATAGAACTGCATAATGATATATAAAGCACTAACTTAGATTGCATATTCAACAATCAACTATGGAAAATCGATATTCTTCTCCAAAAGATTCACTAGATAATCTAAACCAGTATCAGTTTATGGTGCTGCTGTCTCCCATATCCAGGCTATATGGATCTGAGACCTAAATGTGGAAAAGTGATCGACCCTAAGCATTTTTTTTTCTTGCTTTTAATATCCTCAAGTCTGGGCTCTGTTAGTTTAGAAGTCTTATTTCTGATGGATATAAGGAAAGGAAGAGAGTCATTGTACTGGATAAAGTGACTGGTCCCGATTATCAATGAAAAAGAAGGCTGTTGCCACACAATGGGGATCAGAGGAAGCATGAAGCTCAGGGGATTCTCTGGGGCACTTCTTAATACTTCCACAGACAGTGACGGAAGGTGAGAAGACTACAGCATTTCAATGCAGTTAAGAACACTAATGATTTAGATCTTTCAGAAATAAAGGTTTGGGTAAACACACAAAACAAAACAAACAAAATAAAACAGACAAAAACAAAACACTACTAATTGAAGAACTAGGTAATAAGTATTAGAAGAAGACAATGAGGAGTATCAAAATGGCTTCATGACTTGTTACAGAAATAAAGACTGTATTAGCTTGCATAATTTATTCCTTACATTGTTATGTATATGTTTGCATAGATTATTTTCCTCTCTACTCTCCCAGTTTTATGTAGGATGTGTCAGTGGTTTTTAACCCTATTACTTCTTGGAAATTTGGGTTATCTTTGCCTATAGGGTTGTGGTTAGACTACATGATCAGAGGCAATCATGAGACATTCTCAAGGAGAGAAGAAAAAGCAATCGTTCTCCAGCGGCAACTGCAAGCATACTTGCAGACATCGACAGAGAGCGGTATCAAAAGCTGTGAAGGGTCTGAAATTTTACGCTGCTTGCATCAGTTTATCCTGCCACCATTTCATAAATGCCGGCAGAAGACATGAGACTCCCAGCACAGCGGGCAGCACAAGCTTCATGTTCCTACCAGTTCCTGTTGCCCAAGTCCCAAGGGGGTGATACGGAGCCACAGAGGCGGATGTTGCACTCATAGTATCACAGGTGAAAAGTCCTGAATTTAGGAACCCTCTAATCTTATAAGAAGACTGCCAGCCAAACTGTCCAATGTTTGTTCAGGAGGGAGACATTATTGTCCCGGCCCGGAAACAGGTCTACTCTGTACCTCAGAGAGAGATCCAATCTCCACCTCCCAAGGTTGTTTGCTATTAAACATCCTTGGAAAAATAGTCCAGAATATGAACTTATATAGGATATTCAAAAATGCCATGGAGAATTGTCTTTTAATAACCAGATGTGGTTGTGCTAAATCTCTTTCTACTCAGATTGTTTTCCTAATGAAACCCAGATATCAACACTGTTGTTTTGGAAACTCCAGCCAAGACAATAAAATACAAAACAGAGATAAGACAATATGGCTGTACAATTATTATTTTCATCACATAATTATATTCAAACAATATCCTAGAGAATTCCCTGAAAACTTTATAATTACAGGAAGTCCATTAAAGTGATTAGAAAAGTATATTGTGTATAAATATGCAAAACTGCTAATTCTCCTTTGTATCTGTAATAACCAGTGAAAACACACCTACTGAAAACAGGGTAAGTTCATTAGAAAACATTTGAGAATTAATCTAAAATAAGGAAGAGAATTGTGTGAAAAAACACAAACATCCTTTTTTTGTATTTCTTCTTTTATTATATTTTATTGATTATGCTATTACAGGTGTCCTGATTCCCCCCCTCCACTCATCACCCCCTTCTCCCCCATGCAATCCCCACACCATTGTCATGTCCATGTGTCCTGTGTATAAATTCTTTTGTTACTTTTGTTCCACATCTTATATTGTACTTTACCTCTCCATGGCCATTCTGTAACTATTTGTACTTCTTAATCCCCTCACCCCTTCACCCATTTCCCCAAAACCCCCTCCCGTCTGATGATGATCAAAATGCTCTCCACGTCCATGATTCCATCTCTGTTCTTATTTGCTTAGTTTGTTCTTTAGATTCAATTGTTGGTAGATATGTATTTATTGTCATTTTATTCATAGTTTTGATTTTCTTTTTCTTAGATAAGTCCCTTTAACACTTCATATAATGGTTTGGTGATGATGAACTCTTCCCCCCGCCCCTTGGAAGCTCTTTATCTGCCCTTCAATTATAAATATCTTTACTGGGTAGAGCAATCTTGTCTATAGGTCACTGCATTTCATCACTTTGAATACTTCTTGCCAATCCTTTCCAGACTGCAAAGTTTCTTTTGAAAAATCAGCTGACAGTCTTATGGGAACTCCTCTTAGGTAACTAACTGCTTATCTTTAAGTTTTGGCATTTTAATTATGATGTGTCTTAGAGTGGGCCTCTTTGCATCCATCTTCTTTGGGATTCTGTGCTTCCTGAACTTGCATGTCTATTTCCTTCACTAAATTAGAGAAGTTTTCTTTTATTATTTTTTCAAATAGATTCCCAATTTCTTGCTCTTTCTCTTCTCCTTTTGGCATCCCTGTGATTAGAATGTTGGAATGCTTGGAATTGTCACAGAGGCTGCTTATCCTTTCCTCATTTTTTGGGGGGAGGAATTCTTTTTTCTCTTTATTGTTCTGATTGGTTGTTTCTTGCTTCCTTATTTTCCAAATCATTGATTTGATTCTCAGCTTCATCCACTCTACTATTGTTTTCCTGTAAATGTTTCTTTATTTCAGTTAGTGTATCCTTTGTTTCTGACTGGATCTTTTTTATGTGGTTGAAGTCCTTACTAAGTTCCTGTGTATCCTTATAACTCGAGTTTTGAAATCTGCATCTGATTGATAGATTGCTTATCTCCATTTTGTTTAGTTCTTTTTCTGGAGTTTTGATCTGTTCTTTAAATTGGGTCATGTTTCTTTGTCTCTTCATTTTGGAAGGCTCCCTGTGTTTGTTTCTATATATTAGGTAGAGCTGCTATGACTTGGTGAGTGTGGCCTAAGGTAGTAGGTGTCCTGTGGGGTCCAGTGGCACAGCCTCCCCTATCACTGAACCTGGGTACCCAGGGTGAGCTCTTTGTGTGGGCTGAGTACATCCTTCCTTTTGTAGTGGAGCCTTGATTGCTATTGACAGGTCAATGGGAGGGATTTACCCAGGGCAGTCAGCTTCAAGGACTGGCTGTAACCACTGACTACCCACCTCCACTCTCCATGAAGAATCAGCTGTATGGAAGCAGCATGGAGGTGCTCTGACATGGTCTGTATCTGTCCACTGGCTGTGCAGGCTCTGGGGTTTCCTAGGCTGTGCAGGACACAGTCAACCCCCACTTGTATTCTGCCTGGCGCCACCCCACATGAGCTATAAAGCAATCTGTGATGGCTGCTACTTATGCTGGGCTTGGAGGTTTCCAGGCAAACTGAAGCTGTGAATATAGGCTGGCTGCTGCTAGTGCCATGTCTGGGGCCACTTAGCAAGAGGTATGGGGGTTGGGGGTTCACTGTGGCTGGCTGTTGCTTGTTTGAAAGGATTTAAGAAGTTGTGAAGCATGAGCCAAACCCGCCATTCATATAAAAAATCTGTGGGTGGGCCTGTAAGTTGGGTGGGACTAAGTCTCTGAGGATTTCCAGAGTAGGGCAAACAATGTTAGCCACATTGATGGAGTCTCAGAGATGGGACCAGCTTGCCCAGTCTCTGGTTCTACTGTGTTGTGGGGGGGGGGGGTATTCAGAAAACGGACAATGGCCTCTGCCCACCTTTCTATCTGAGAGAAAGCTGTCCCCCAGCCCTCACCTTGATGCCAGACACTTCAGTTCCTCCCTGTATGCCCCTGGTACCTTTCAAGCTGCTACCCTAGTGTTGGAACTCAGAGGGAGTGAGTCTGAGTAAGTTTGTGTGTGGGTTCTTTAAGAGGAACTGCTTTGGACTCTAGAAGTTTCTTCCACCAACTCAATCCCTGCTGGTTTTTATAGCCAGGAGTTATAGGGACTTATCTTCCTGGCACTGGAACCCTGGGCTGGGGGTCCTGGTGTGGGACTCCTGAGATATTCCTCCTGAATTTTTATCCTCCACACCTGGATGTGGGACCAGCACATTCCACATTTCCACCATTTCTACCAGTCTGTATGGATGTGGTTTCTTTTATTCCATAGTCGTCAGACTTCCATTCAATTCTATTTCTGACAGTTTTGAGTGATGGTTGTTCTATATTTGAGTTGTAATTTTGATGTGGTTGTGGGAGGAGACGAGTTGTGTTTACCTGCCATCCTGACTGGAAGTCTAAACATTCTTATTACTAGATGTGGAAGAATGATGGAGTAAATAAAGTAAATACAGAGCTCTTGGATGATATAACAATGATATAAATACTTAAGTTCTTTTTCTTTTTTCTTTTTTTTTATGTTTATTTATTTATTTATTTATTTTTTACTAAGTATAGTACTTTTTTTTTTTAAGATTCCATTCTTTTTTATTTATTTATTTTTTACTTTTTAAATACATTTGTCTTTTTCAATTATATTCAAGTTTCAATAACATTTTTATCAAAATTTCAAGAGTGTGAACAAAGCCTCAGGACAATGAATAGTGAAACTATAGGTGAGGAAAAGCAAATCATCAAAGCATCCAGGAAGAAAGGAGAACTCAGTCTAGATGTGTTAGAGAGGCGTTAGAGCAGAGAAGAAAAACATATCTCATGATTCAAAGTGCTTTTATTTTTTTATTTTTATTTTTTAACGATTTTATTTATTTATTTTTAAAGAGGGGAAAGAAGCGAGAAAGAGAGGGAGAGAAACATTAATGTGTGGTTGCCTTTCTTGTGCCTCTACTGAGGACCTGGCCTGCAACCCAGGCATGTGCTCTCGATTGGGAATCGGGCCAGTGACCCTTCGGTTTGCAGGCCAGCGCTCAAAGCGCTTTCAGATCTCCCATTCAAAGTCCATTTATTCTATCATATTAGAAGTTTAAATTTACATATATTGTTATCAAGAAGCATATTATGAAAACTTTCTTCTCTTACCAACAGAATTTCATCAATTTAATCCTGATATTTTTTAATGTAAGGCATTCAAAGGTGGCATATTAAATGTGATTTTTAATTATATATGAATATGATATAACCAGACTAAAATATTGTTTGGAAACCTTTTTAATGGGCTGTGTTTTTTGTTATTTAGCATCCATTCTTCCCCATACCCTCCATTTTTGGTTACAGTCCTGCTGTTTTCTTTATGGAACCACCTCTTCTCCATTCTTATTCCATGTGTTTTAACGCATTGTCTCTTCTCAGCTCTAGCAGTGTGCATGAGCTGGGCATGGGGGTTGGGTTGTGGGGATTGGCTAACCAATCAGAGCATCACATCTCCCCAGTCACTGTGATTGACTCAAGATTCTGCATGGGTCCCAATCAGACCTAATGAAGTGTAATGAGACAGCTCTTTACCAAGATCACCTCCAAGAGAGGCAAGTTTTCTTCTCCAGTGTGACTTGGCATTTCTAATGTGAGACTAGAGTTGACTAAGGAGTATGATAATAAAGACAACAGAGGGGGAGGGAAGAACAATGTGAACTTCTGGGTCAAGCCCTGCTTTAACATATTATTTCAAATACTATTACTGAGATTTTTCAGTTTTTGATTCAATCAATTTTTTTCTTTTTAACCTACTGATATGTGTTCTGTTATTACAGTCAAAAAGAGCCCTGATTCAACTGTCTATTTATAAAAATGAATAGAGTGAACACATTTTTTAGAAAGAAAATAGAAAAATTTTATGTTGACATAATACTCAAAATATAAATGTAATACTGGACAATTGCAGTGGCAGAAATATTTAAAGGCTTTTAAATTTTATTCATAATATATCTACAGCTTTCTTTTTTTGAGGCAAGCAATCCTTTCGAGAGACACTTGCTTTTGTATGCAAATTTCCTTAATAATTAAAATTCCATTTGAAGGACTCTATTTGAAGATGTGTAATAAATCATACTCTAGATAAATATGTATTCATAGTTATTAATTCTGAACAAAAGCCTGAATCATTTGTAAGAGGAAAATACAAAGTACATGAGAGTTGTCAAAATTTAGCTCCACTAGTAAATAACTGGAGCAATAACATGTAAATATAACAATCTTGTTCTCTTCCCAATTGCTGACTTATTATAGTTCCTTGTTACTGTTCACATACATGATAATTTTTGCCCCAGCCTGGGGACCTCATCATCCCTGTGGTTATCCATTGGGGACCTGGTTACTCAGTTCCTGATCTTGTTTCCCATTTGCAATTATATACAATGAATATTTATCAAGATCTTAATCTTCATTACAGTGAACTAGAAATTTTTCTGCCCTCAAAGACTTATCTTCTACTGGAAAAGACTTGAACAATAATAACTAACTACATAATATAATGTCATGTAGTTAAATGATATGAAATAAAATATTATAAAGACACAGGGAACACTATTTAGAGTGGTTGAGAAAGGACTCTAAAAAGTGACATTTAAATAAAGATTTCAATTATGTAAAGGGTGGTCCATGCAACATCTTGGGAGGAAACTAATAGAACAGCCAGAGTATTGTACCTGAGGCAGAGCTCGCTTGCTATGTTGGAGGAAAAGAAAGATGTCTGCTTCTGGAGCAGTGGAAAAGAGTGACAGAAAATGAACTTGGATAGGTAGCGAGAAGCCAGGTACACATGGCCTTAAATATGGAAGCAATTTTGGATTTAATTCCAAAAAGCCTTTGGAGGGTTTTTGACCAGAAGAAGTATAAGGTAATTTATAATGAAAAAGGGTTATCCTGGTTAAATTGCAGAAAATATTAATAAGAGCAATAAGAATGATATGAGCGGAAGCAAGGGGAACAGGTAGGGTGTTGCATTAGGCAAGGAGAGAAATGGTGGAGCCTTACATCAGAATGAGAATGTGAAGGCATTTGCCATCTTGGTCACACCACTCCTGAGGTCACACTCACAACCTTGTCATCATTTTTCTTCTCAAGAGTTCTGCTCTACAACCAGAAGTTCACAGCCTTTCAACTTGTTCATCAATGTGTTCAGTGATGATCTTTGGCCTCACCAGGGCCTTCGGGCCATTGATCCCTGTGCTTGTTCCCAATCCAATCAGCCTTCTCTCTTCTTTACTATCCAAGTTATCCAGCTTAGATAGTATGGCTCCTTATTAAGTAACGCACTGACATCTGTAACACCCTGTTCTTTAGATTGTTCATCTTACCAATCTATTAAAAATACAAACCTAAAGGACCCCATTATCTGCTTTCTCTATTTTTGTGCCACAGTTTTGTACCACCACCACCCAACACACACCACTGAAAAACCTGGGTATCATCCTTAATACTTTTTCTCCTTTATCTCTGATACCCATTTTCAATACATCCACAAGTTCTTTCCATCTAGTTTCCTAAATATCTTTCCAGTTGGTTTACTTCTTGTTATCTGTAGGCCACCACTCTTGTCAGTCGTTTTCAACTCTTGTCTGAATTTCTTCAAGAATCTCTAACTTCAAGAATCTATACAATCTTGCACACCCTATAATATACTCTCACTGATGACACCAGAATGATATTTTTGACTATCAAATTTGATCAGGGTACTTCCTTGGTTAAAAATTTTTGGTCAATTTTTCTCAGGATAAATTTTGTAGGATGGCCTATAAATAAGGGGGCTATATACCTTATTTTCCAAAATAGGGTACTTGAAAGCCAAGGCTAAATGAGGACAACTTATATAAACCTGGAATACTCTTAGAAAACTGGAACATATGGTGAGACAACATAACATTCTATTGATCCAGTCACTCCCTTACTCTCTAGCTCTCCAGTTTCATCTTGCATTTCATCCCCATCACTTGAAAACACTCCAGCACCACATCACATGGTTTCTCTTTGCATTTAGAGCCTTTGTCCAATGTTTTCCCACTCACTGGAATGTACTCCTTCCTGTCCCCTCACCATGTGATTGCATCAACTCATCCTTTATCTCCCAACTCAGACATCTCTACTGAACTCTGTATTTTTCATTTCTTTAGCCAAACTTTTTTAAAAGGATGCTTATTTTTTCTTACATTTTATTTACTCCACAATCCATGACAATTTGGCTTCTCTCTCACCTAGGAAAACAGTTCTTTGATCTTACAGTCTAGGCCAAGGATCTCTATTTTATTTTCTTATAATGTCATATACCTCTCCTTGTAATTTATTTATGTTATTTAATTGTTTCACTTTCTAGATTGTTAATTTTGCTTATTAGGTATTTAAATTTCCTGACAAAATGTCTACCACAATAGTAGACACTCAATACATATTTGTTAGGTATATTACTAAATAAATAAATGAAAATTTAAAGTAAAGATGTAAAAAGAGTAGTCATGCTTATCACTCTGTTCTAATAAATGTTAGATCTGAGTAAGTCTCTTTGTGTGTTAATTCCAACATCATTTAATTGAAAAAATGTTTTTATTACTTATCATGCCCAAAATACTTGTTATTGTTTTTTATAGAATCTATAACTTTACTCTGTCCTTCACTGAAGCCATCAAAATAGACACAGTCGTAGGATATTTTTCTTCCTTTTGTTTTGTCTTTTATACTTATTGTTGTGACTGACATATATGGCGTAAAGTAATATAAGCATAAACACATATATGTGCATGATAAAAATTACTTGTGCATCTTTTTCTAACTATACCCTAACCCCATTTTTTCCTACCATCACCCAACCAAGAAATTATCAATAGTTTGGGGATGAGGCATAAAATTCACATACCTAAACGAATGCAAGAAATATTTTTTCCTGAGAAGAAAATTAATTATGTGCATGGAGAAATAGAGGGAGAGTTGGGTGGCGATCTTTTCTGTGTTTTAGTGAGCTGGATGACGTTGTCTGGGTTCTTCCTGGCTCTGCTCTTCTGTCGCCACACCTGAGTCATAGTTGTTTCCTCAGTAAAATGGAGAAACTAATACTACTGTTAACTTCTGAGAGCAAGCTCTACAACATAAAAGATTGAACTCTTTTCAAAACTCTAAGATTCTCTACGTCTCTAAGATTCTAGGCGGCAAACATTAATGGCTACCCAAATCACAAGACAGACAACCAGAAACTGTATAGCTCCTGATAGCAGCAGACAAAACGACATATATAGTAGTTTTTGCAAACAATTGAAGATGAGTCTAATCAAGCATTTGGGCCTAACAATCAATTTACAGGAAATTATTGAATAGA
Source organism: Pteronotus mesoamericanus (assembly GCF_021234165.1). Taxonomy (NCBI): domain Eukaryota; kingdom Metazoa; phylum Chordata; class Mammalia; order Chiroptera; family Mormoopidae; genus Pteronotus; species Pteronotus mesoamericanus. The sequence continues at coordinate 13,165,289 of NW_026555310.1, forward strand.
AGAGTATGTTAATGGACACAACAGATATGTAACCAATAAAACCCAGATTGTGAGGAATTCTACAAGACAAATTGGCATAGTTTCTGCCATAAATAAGTTGCAGGGCTGAGAGAGGGATTGAGAGGAAGAGAGAAAGGGGCAATGGGGGATTTTACATTAAGATAAATTTAGTAGACGTACCAACAGTTTGCAATGTGTATACTTTATTTTGATACTGATTCGAGCAAATTAATATAAAAAATGTGAAAAACAAAGCTATAAGGATAATGTGAACATTGGATATTTAATAATATTGTGAAGCATGGTTAATTTTTAGGTGAAATACTATTTTGCGATTATATTTCTCAATAAGAATTCTTACTTTTTAGAGCTACACGCTGAAGTATTTATCGATGAAATAATATGATGTCTGGGATTTGCTTCAAAATAATCCAGGGAAGGGTGGAGGAAAGATATAGATGAAGCAAGATTGGCTTTGAGTAGGTAATTATATAAGATAGGTGAGAGCTATGTGGGGTTTTATTATACTATTTTTTATACATTTAAAAAAATATTTTATTTATTTTTAGAGGGAGGTGAAGGGAGAGAGGAAGAAAGGGAGAGAAACATCAATGTGTGGTTGCCTCTCCTGTGCCCCCTGCCTGGGACCTGGCCTGCAACCCAGGCATGTACCCTGACTGGGAATCAAACTGGCCACACTTTGGTTCACAGGCTGGCACTCAATCCACTGAGTCACACCAGCTGGGGTCTTTATACATTTTTATAATTTTAAACTTTCATAATACAATCTCAAATTAAAAAATATCCCTCAGGGGAAAAGCAACCTTTTTCTTGCCTTCATCTTCCTCTTCTTTTTTACTCTTCCTCCAATATCTCTCTCTCTGCCTCTCTTTTTAATAAGAAAATGGAGGCTACAAAATATTAAGTGACTCATCCAAGGCATATTATTTTCCAAACCAGCAGTTTCTGGAATAAAGATCATTAATTTCATATCCTTGCAAGAAATATCTGTAAGACTGTATGTGTCTCCTTGTATATTTTTCTCCATGGAAAAAAGATCTTTTTCTTTCTTTGGACTCTCAAAAGAATCTGATGTGGAAGCAGATCTCTCTGAGAGTAAATGTGGATGCAGAATCTGATGAAGACATAGAACCAATGGCCTATATTTTTACTTTCTAATTTTCATTAAATGATTAATTTTACATATCCAGAAAATTTTCATTTAATTAACTCTAAGCAATAATATATACACCTTCTTCTACCTATAGTCCTAACTAAATTGCACCTGTAAAATAAACAAAAGCTTTATCTCAGAGCAATTTTATAACGAGGAAAGGACGGTTTCCCCTCATTACTTACGAAATATATAAATACCAATTGTAAAAACAAAAAAAAAGACTCAATAAGTATAAAGAGCTAAACAGGAAATCATATTCTCCACAAACTGTTCTCGGAAATACCCACTGTTTACAGTTTAGTGTGTATCCATTCAGACTTTTTTATGGACTTATATCTACTCAATATATGTATATTTAATATTGTTTATAAAAATACATATAAATGGGCACATCCTATACATTTTTTCCTGTGGCTTCTTTTTTCTCCTTAAAAATAATCATTAGTATACAATTCTTTGCAAATTTGTATTCTTTTTAAGCACTTTATTTTAATAAATAGTATGAATATACTATAACTTAGCTATTCTCTTACTGATAAATATCTAAGTTGCTTCTAGTGTTTGCATTACAAACAGTATTGTGGTACACATATTGTACACGTAACTTTGTTGTCATTGTCATGTGAATGTATTTCTGTAGGATAAATGCCTATTTCTGTAGGATAAATTCCAAAAAGTGGAATTACTAAGTCATTAAATACCTTTAAAGTTGTATTCAGTACTAGTGACTTGCCCTCCAAAAGGCTGTATAAATTATTCACGCCCCAGCAGTGAGTTTCGGGGCCCATTTCCTCACATGCATGGTAATGATAGTTATTATCAATCCAATTCAATTGTATGTACAAAAGTATATTTTTCTGATTCCTAGTCATTTTGTCATTTACAGATCTATGGACCATTTCTACTTCTGTAAATTTTTCTCTGTATTCTTTAATTATTAAAAATAATTTTTTGTAGATACTCTATAAACAGATTTTTTTAAAACATTAATTTCAGATTATCTTTCAGTCTTTTGCTTGTCTTTAATTTTGATTGTGGTATCCTTTGACATGGAGAAATTTTTCTTTTTGTGTAATTTTTTATTTTCTTAAAATTATTGGGGTGACATTGATTAATAAAAGCATGTAGGTTTCAAGTGTACAGTTTTATGATACGTCACCTGTATAATGCATGTGTGTTTGTAATGTTGTTACTTGGTAGGAAAGCTCTCCTGCATATCAAAACTTAAAAAAGTACACTTTTTGATGTTTTTAATGTTTGATTTTAGTAGTATTATAGAAACTTGTTTTGTATATGTTGATTTATAATCCATTTGAAAATTTTTAATAGGGCTCGAGACAGGAATTATTTTTTGAATATTCTTGTTAATTCTTTTAATAGCATTTATTAGATAAACTTTTTTTTGCTGTTGATATAAATTGTCAATTATTTTCATAAGCTATACTTTTATTAAAACAGGTTTTTAAAAAAAATTTACCAGTTATTTGGCAACATGGTGGAATTTTTTGTTTGTTTTAATTAGTAAAATCTTTCATATATTTTAACAGATTATTGGTATATATGAAATATATAATATAAAATATATAATATAATAATACATAAAATATACATTTTATAAACATTTTTCAAAGATCTGGCTATTCATACACATTTCTAGTTCTTTTGAAATTTAGAATCCCCAAGCCCTGTTGGAATTTACCATAATTGCATTGAATTTATAGAATAATTTTAGAAATCTGGTTTTAATTTATTGTCAAAAGTAAATATATCTATGTAGTTGAGGCTTCATTAATACCTTTCGGTCAAGTTTGATAGTTTTATTTGCAGGACTATTACATAGTTCTTATCTTGTTTATTCTAGTTCTGGGACAAGAAAATGTACAAGGTGAACCTAAAACATCTTTTTTTTACACCAGAAAACATGAAGCTATCAAAGACTACTAGGGTCACATCGGAAAAGACTCAGGAGCCAAGATGAATAGACTCCCAGGCAAAAGATGAGAAAAATTGGTCAACACTAAAGATAGTATCTGCAATGACTTGAAACAAGGCTATATTTAAATCCATATGCTTACAATTGCACTAAAAATGTCATTTGTTAACTTGGGAGATTTCTAAGTAACTCATTATTTGGAAAACTGCCAGAGAAAAAATGTCAAACAATCGTCATGCCTTTCCTATATAAACAGTACTTTAGAGTAGGCAAATATGTGATGAGATGTTTTCTTTTATAGGAGCATTCCAGACAGCTACCAGAGAATCATTGCCAGTCTGAAATATCTAGTTAATTAAGGGTATCTCAACAATTACAACCAATGGTTGCTAACATTACATAAGGGCAAACACTATGTGTACTCTAACAGAAGTCTACATCACCACTTATCAAGTACTTTGCCCTGATAAAAAAGAAACTGAATCTACAGTAGTCCTCCCCTTATATATATTTTTTAACATTATATGGTTTCAGTTACCTGTGGTCAACCATGGTCTAAAAATATTGCATGGAAAATTCTAGAAAAAGGAATACATTAGTTTTAAATTGCAAGCTCTTCTGTCTAGATGTGTCTTATCCAGCACATGACTCACTCCTTTGTCCAGCATCATCCCACTGTGACATCACTCACCCATTAGTCATTTAGTAGCTTTTTGCGGTTATCAGATGACTGTTCCAGGGTCACACTTGCTTAGATTCAAGTCACTCTTCATTTTATTTAATGATTGCCCCAAAACCCGAGAACAGTGATGCTGGCAATTCAGACATGCCAGAAAAGAAGGCTTAAAGCGCTTCCCTTATATGAAAAGGTAAAAGTTCTTGACCTACTAAGGAAAGAAAAAGATCATATGCTGAGGTTAAGACCTCCAATAAGAATGAGTCTTCTTAGAAATTCATGGTAGTTTCACTGTTGAACCTTAAACTGCAAAAATTATGGCCATGGTGCCTGGTAAATCCTTAGTCAAGATGGAAAAAGCAGTAGATTGGTGGGTGGGAGACCTGCCATCACCATGGCTCAATGACCCTTCTTCTGACTATCACCAGGTCAGTGGAATTCTAAGGGTATGTCACAATGTCTGCATGATTCACCTCACTTCATCTCATCATGTAGGCATGGTATTGCATCACCACAAGAAGGCTGAGGAGAGTACAATAATATAATTTGAAAGAGAGAGCACTTTCACCTAACATTTATCATAGCATATTGTTATAATAGTTCCATTTTATTTTTAGTCATTGTTTTTCATCTCTATTGTGCCTCATATATAAATTAAATTTTATCCTAGGTGTGTGTGTCTGTGGGGGGGGAAATAAATAGGACACATAGTGTTTGGTACTATCTACAATTTCAGGCATCTACTGGGGTTCTTGGAACGTATCCCTCCTGTATGGGATGGACAACTGTAATTCAGCCACTAAATCTAACTACCAATTTCTAAGAAATATAGGGGGCAGAAGAAAATGTTAATAAGAAAGAATGTAGTCAGCAAAACCAAGACTGTGACAAACTCAATAAGTCAAACTACCCAATTCTTTACAACACCTCTCAAAATAAATCACAAAAAAAAATATGGTGGGAAAACTATAGGATACAACACAACTAAAATGTGTGCCTGTTTTGATTCCTGATCCAATAAACTAAAGAAAACACTAAAAGACAATGGTTAAGTGTGAACTATCTAGATGTATGATCATATAAGGAAATTATTAGTTTTTAAATGGTGTAATGAAAATGCAGTTATGTTTTCAATTGCATTCTGGGGAATTCCTTTATTTCATCTGTCAGCTCAATAATGTAATATTTAGCCATATTTATATAGCAATTAAGCCCATTTTTTGAATGTTTTATATTTTAACAATTGCTTTTTACATTTCTACAAACTCTCTTTTCTAAACTTTCATTAATGTTTATGGACATAATAGCTTTTTTAGTTTCTTTAAAGACATTATTTTTATTTTAATATGTTCTCATGTAGTATTTTTCTTCTGTTCATTCTTTCTTTACTACCTTCTCTCAGATACCGGTGTTCTGTTGACTGAATTCAGTGATTCTCTTTTACAATGTTGATTTTTCCTGAATTTTCAACTTTTTTTCATATCTTAATAAATGCGATGTTTAAAGGAAGACCTACATAGTGTATACAGCAGAAAAAGTGATGAAAATGAGAAAAAACTTAGGATTAGTATAATAAGGCACATTGCTTAGTGTGGCTGAAATTAACTTGTTAAAAGGATGTGATTATGATAGGGTAGGCCAGAGAGTTTTTAAAGAAACAAGCCAGGGAAGTCTTTCTTTGCAAATGTTAAAACATTTTGCATTGTATTCCACTATCAGTGGAGAGTCATAATTGTGGCTCATAAGAATTACTTTAAGTAAGTGGTTTTCAAGGAAATATAAAGTACTCCTTTAAGAGAATGAGCTTTGGCGATACACGATTGGTTTGACAGCCGGCTTTACAACTTATAAGCTTCATATATTAAGGCAAGTTATATTATTATGCCTTCTTACATTTCAAAAATTTCAGCAAATAATACCCACCTTGTGGGTTGCGTAAGAATTTAACCTCACATTGTACTTACCACAAAAACATAGTAAATGCTCAAGGAATGATAGCTATCATGACTGTTATCACGATGGTAGATTTCCCTTTGGACATCCTGCATTGGAGTTGCTGTAGGATATTATTAAAAGCCAAGCAATTGACATTGTCATTTGGGCAGAGCATCTTAGTAAATTCAAAACACCCTATATCACCTCGCCTCCTTTGCGGTACGTTTGGATCCATATGACTAGTTGTAGCTACCAAAATCTATGAAGTGGTGTATGTTCATTCCATGAAGAACTTGTAGGTCATATGTTTCATATGGCATGGCTAAAATATAGAGGTAGGATACCTGATTTGCATAGATAGGTGATATGAGGAAGAAATAACACTTTAAATTACTGTGATTGAGGGGTTTTTTTTTGTTGCTGTAGCCTATTTGCTCTTGTTCAAATATGGCCACGATGATAGACGGTAAGATGGGGAGCCTGGGGAAATGTTCTAAACAACTGGACTTTAGCCAAAATGTTTTCAAGAGAGAGCTTGTGACTTGGCTGTGGGTGAAGAAGGAATATTTTTGGACACTAAGGAGAATAAAACTTAGAACAGAGGGGACATATTGAAAGGGCAGATAACAAGGCTCCTCCATGCACCTTCTGACTCAGAATTCATGATGATGACAATCTGAATCTTTCTCAAATGACCCAGAAGATACTTAATCCATTTTGTGAAGTTTGAGAACCTCTGATCTGGAAGAAGATTTTAAGACCTTACCCGAATAGCTAAAACAGAAGACAGAAGGTGTGATAATTATCATGTAAGATCTTAAAGTGTTAGAAGAGCTGAGAGTGTATTTCTATAATGTGTTTGTGTCTAGGCCTATTTAGACACTGGAGTAAATATGGAGGAGGTTGCATCTGATATAAGAAATAAAAATATGGTAATATTTTGGTGGATGTACATAAGCAATTCAGATGAAGGAAATGGTACAAACCAAAGGACAGTAGAGATAGATATTAAAATTGCACTGAAGGTAATCTGATGGCTAGTATTTATAGAGGGCCTACAAGCTTTCTATCTCTAGTTTTAATCTCATGATCCTATCAATAACAGATATTAAAAGTTTTGGTTTTATGCAGGTATTCCCCTAATTGAATTTACTTACAATATGTTAGAAATACTTCTGAAAATGGCAATTTTATGATTAAAGAAGCAATATTTTCTGCTAATATCATAGGCTTATTTTTTCATAAATTTATAATGCTTTAATGGCAAGACAAATCTATTATTTGTCTAGATTTTTTTAATAAATGGATGGATTACTAACATTTCTTGCCATGACAATTGTTGGATTTTCCTACCCTTTTCACCAAATAATAGTTTTTAGGACTCTCCTTCAATTCTGAGTCATAAAAGATCTCCAAGATGTGTTAATTAATGACTTCCAATGGAAACAAAAAAGGAGGTTTGTGGGGGAGTGATTGATACTTACATCCTGTGGTACTTGAGTTCAATTATACCATTGAAATCTACAACAATGCAATGCTTTAAAGACCAACTTCTCATATTCTTAAATGTTCTGTATCTAGTTATTCTGGAGAATTGCAGCTTGGTTACAGGCTCTGGAGGGTAAGGCCTTTGTGTTTTTAGGTAGGTGAGAACTCAGCATTTTGAGTCTATTATTTGTGATGATACCTTGGCATCTACAGCTAGTATGGTACTTACACAATATTTCTCTAACCTCTGTTTAGTGTGTTACTATGGAAACAAATACCTTGAGAGCAAAAATACCTCTTTTGATTCAAAAATTAAGTTTAGCTCATTTTCCTCTTCATTTGTTATGTTCCTTCAGTCAATTGCATGGGGAAGGAGGGAGAAAATGTCACAACATGGAATATAGTAAGAAATATGCTTTTCTAAAGGCATATTCTCCATGTAAATGCTGTGTGTTAACATTTCTGGCCTTTCATAATAGAGATAATGTCTTGTGCTGTTTCTTGCAATTATCTGGCAGGAAGTATATAAAAGGGTAAATAAAACTTTTCTAGTCACTATCTTTCAGGAAAAGCAAATCTTGGAATAAGGCTCATTATTTCCATCTAATTTTAAGCATGATTATAGAGTTGTACTTAATAACCAGAAATCAAAGTAGGAAGTAAGAAATTGCATTTAATCTTGTAAGGAGGAAATGAGGTGGGTGGTCCCTGGCTTCAGCATCTTCAGGCCATTTGACTACCATTTCAGAACACTGGACTTGTGATACTACCTTCTTCTGCCAAGTGGCCTGTAGGAGTTACAGTGTCCAGTCTAAATTCCAGACTTGCTAAAAATGAGTAACTTATGAAAGAACATAAGAGAAAGGGAGAACATAAGAGAAAGAACATTGGAGAGAAAGGGAGTCTACTGATTTTTAGTTTAATTTTAGAAGTATTCTGAATTCAAGTCAACTTAACTTTTGTTGAGTGTGAAATTTCACTATGCATATAAGGTAACAGGGTGGATGGAACAGTTCATTACTGTTGATTTACACAACTATCATTCTGCTAATGTGTTACTTCCGTGATTCATTCATTCATTCATTAAATACATTTGAGTATTTATTCTAGCTGAGAAGCCTATCAAAGGTAGTAAGAATAGAGAAATGATTAAGAAATGGTACCTGTTCACCAGAAATTAATACAGTCTAGTGAGAGTTAAATACCATCCTTGAGTATAGGAGGAGATTTTTAATGGTTGCTCAGTTAAATTTGGTGTTGCCATCAAATATGTGAGACAGAGTGGGAGAAATTTTGTCTGTTAAGAAGTTATCACATATTAAACTGCTTTTACAGAGAAAGGGCAAATTCTCCTTCTACAAAACTTAGTCTCCCAAAACAACTTTATTTTTTCTAAAACTGAGTTTACTCTCAGTCTCAAGTTTCTATTCTAGGCAGTAGTAGAAACCTAATCTTGCAAATTTAGGCTAAGCTCAATCACTGTGTGGGATTCTCTTCCCATCTTCTCTCCCTAGGTTAGCACTTAATTTCTTGGGGGCTCATATAGAATCATGAAAGTGTATGTCCAAGATCCAAAATGCTGAATGTCTGCTAGGACTATTAAAACTAAGAATCCATTCATGTCTAATTCCTACCCCTGTGTCCGTGGCTTCTTTATTATTTATTTTTCTGAAATTGACATTCCTTGGACAGAAGCATGCTATATGATATTCCACGAAGTGATAAAAGTTTGGATGTATTAACACTCAAGGTAGGAATGCTTTCAGCCTATCAACACAGTAATGGTTCTGTTGAATCACAAGCTGTTACTCCCAGTTAGATGCTTCTTAACTTTTTGAGGCTGTTCAGTCAATCAGTATTCAGCAGATATATATTTGTGGTACAATGAGCTAAGCTGCATGAGATTTCCTGGGTGTGCCACATCCTCTAATGTTGAACAGCGTTTGTCTTATAAAAGAGTGGAAGACTCAGTTCCAGTGCCAGCTGTGAGACAAATCCTTGAGAGGTTGTGGTGCTTTCCGGTAGGGTGGGTTATAGGCTAGGTCAGTGAATGGTGCAGTCTCTCTCATAGTTACTGTATTTGTTTCTTAATGTTTACAACCTTGCGTTCTTGTTTACAGGTTTGAGTATAACCAGGGAGGAATGTTTTTCCTGGAGAAGCCATAATAGTTACATTGAATTTGAAGCCGAGGTTGCCTCCTGGCAATTTCAGCCTCCTCATGCCACTCACTATAGGAGAGGCAAAAAGCCTCAAGTGGCTCTGGTGAGTTAGCCCAACTCGCCAAAGGAAACAAATTCGTTACTATGCAGTGGGGACAGAAAGAGGTATAAACAGAACCCACAATGGGTGCTGGTCCATCCATGTCCATTAAATGGAATGAAAAGCAATACTATAGAAGCAGGACTTCCAGGGCATGGTTTCTAAGAAATGAAGGTTAGGCTAGAAACTCAGGCCAGATTTGGTGTGGACTGAAGGAAAAAGAAATAAGTAAAAGGGATGATTAAAGAGAAATGAAGATTGTAAGTACCAACCAGTTGCCTTATAACCAGTTGTAGATACAAAAAGGATACATCCACATTTTTTCTTGCAGAGTCTTGTGTATATATACATTCTACAAACTAATTTCCATTTTCTTTCTTTCTCTTCCTCCTCCTTTTCCTTCTATCTCTTCTCAATCTTTCCCTCTATCCAAATTATTTTATTAGTTAGTCCATGCTTCAAAGGAAATTGAAGAATTTTGTTGGACTAGGAAAAAAAAATGGGCTTCTCCTAGAGATCTTGAAATAGGATGTGGTAACTAACACATCTTTTTGGAATGAATGAGTGTGTATTTGATGTACAAAGCATAGGTATGATGTGTTATATATAATCATGCATGTAGGTGTATGCATCTAAATACATATTTAGAAGCTATAATAGAGGACCATCATGGATTTTTTTTTTGGGGGGGGTTGCTGCTTACTCCCATTATTCCTTTCTACACTTGGATTATTCTTACTTTTTGACATTCGGTGGACTATACAACCCATTTCTCAGTATAAGTGCTGATAAACTCTGGATTCATTTTCTTAGCCTCCTTACATCTAGAGAATGGGCCTTTTTTCTCTTGACCTAGTGTCTCTAAGGAAAAGAAACTAGACTATTCTTTCTTAGTGCTGGCCGCGGTGTAAGCGCTGCAGCTGGTGGTGGCAGTGGCAAAGACATGGCAGTAGAGGTGGAAGCACTGATGACAATGGTAGCAATGATAGCATTCAGGCTGATGTTACGTGCACATCAAATTTCCAGGGACAACAATCAAGTGTTACTAAGGACAGCACTGAGTAACCTATGCTGGTAGTATCAACAATACCAGGGCAGTATCTATTATTTGTTGTTGAAAGCCGTGGTATACTCATCAGACTCTTTTTAAAGTGTAATTTATGGGCACTGTTTCTAACTTCATTGCATTTGAGACTGGTTCTCTTGAGCTCCTAGTGATTCTGGAAGGCATTCAATATCCAATTAATTTTCTCCTTCAATCACCAAAATAGTTTTTGTTGCTTGCAATCAAATAACTTGACTGATGAGACCTGTTGATTTAAAGTTTCCTCTGACAGAGAAAGGCATGTGGGGTCAGAGGGAGAGGTTTTGTCAAGTCTTCTGACAAGGATTTCTTCATTCTTTCCTTGTTACATTCCTCCTTTGAATATGAGCCTTGGAATTTCGTTCCCACATCTAGATTAAACTTACACTAACCCATCTCCTATAACATTAAACAGCTCATTTAGGGGTACTCTAAGTTATTCCCTTAAAATGAGATTGGCTTTTTCCTATATTAATATAAATTTTCCTATATGCTATTTTGGGGGGGTTTCTTATTGAAGGGTCTTCGCAATTTCTTTTTCTGTTCTAAATGGTTTATAAAGTCTTGTTTTTAATCAAGATTTTGGGTCAGTGTGAGACAGCAAAAGAAAAAAAAAGATTACTTAAACACAACTAGTAAAAGACCTTTAATTAAATGCTGAGCACTTGAAAATTCAGAGATGGTTAAATTTAACACCACTTAAATAAAGCGAAGTACTGTATATTTGTTACAGGAGATATTAATACCCAAGGTTAGAAAACACTAAACACTTAATGCTTTTTGAAAATGACTTGGTTCTAAAATAAAATCACTTAGTGAAAGATTTTTTAAAAAGCCCAAATATTAAAGACTAGAAGTGTGCAAGGTGGAACAAAAAAAAATCCAAATTATTTATGTTGAAATAAGAATTTACTGTAATTTAAAGAAATTATATCTACTAATGTAGAGGAGAGAAAAAAAGGTTTACAGTTGTGAGTAGGCAGTTTATACTTACATTATTATATATTGATTATTATGTTATTGTTTGTATTACAACTGCAAACTCACTTTTGCTCAACCCTCTATTTATAGTTTATATTCTCTTTGCCCCAAAGATTTTAATAATAAAATTTATATGCTTCTCCTTAGGAAAAGCATTTCTCCAAACAATATTTTGTAAATAATTTTTTAGGATTCATTGGCTCCTTGAAGTCCATCTATTAACTCCTTCTTAGGGTCTTTGGCTAGCATATTAAAAATCTTTGTTCTACTATAAGTACTCTACCAAAAGAAATTCAGCTGACTTTCTGCCAATTTATTTGTAAATTTACATTATTATGTCACAGATTTAATCACTTGTTCATAATTTAAAATTGACTTCAAATAACCTAATCTTATTATATGGAATAGTTTATGTATAGAGTTAGGGAAAACATCATACATTGAGGAGTAGGTATCATTTAATTGTTTTGAAAACAGAATCTTATTTCTATTTGACTCAAGACTTTAAGTAGCAGAAAGGGAAAAAACATTTAGGAAAACAAAAGTAATTAAAAAATCTAAATCTGATCAGTCACAACAGTCACAGCTGTTCAAAACAGCAGGAAAAGAAGACACTGGCAGGTAATTTGGTTACTGATTGTTTCACTAGCAGGTAGGCATGTGCCCCCTGCTGGTCAGAAAGATTGAGCTGTGCGTATTCCCATTATGCTACAAGCATGAGTCAGAGTCTGAAGAGTGGGGATATATTTTCACAAAGCAAAACCTCTTGAGAATAACTTTTTTTTTACTGTTCTAAAAGGAGGTGTTATATTATACATAACTCTCAAATAAGACTTTCAATGACCTGATTATTTAATTTATGAAGCAATAACGTTAGTTACATATTTGAACTGAAATCCACTTTCTGCACAGATATAAACTCTAGCTTTGATGTTACTGTTTTTCCTGTTTACTGAATCTCCATTCCATAAAGGTAGATGTAAAAAAATTTTCAGCTGGACTATGGAAATAATCCTTGGGAGAAGATTCATCTGTCTATCCGTAATGCTCTGAGGTGGGATGCAGAACAAGTGGCTTGTCAAGGTCTCTTATGGCAATGTTCAAAGATATATGGATGACTTTTCGAAATGACCACATACAAAGCTATATAATAAGTCTTGACAAATTGTAATCTGTTATTGCATAATCCATATCATCTGACAACATTGCAATTAAATTATTAATCAATAATAAAAAGGTAAAAAAAAGCCTTCAGAGAAAAAATAGATTCCTGAATAATCAATTGTTTATAGATGAGTTCAAAATGAAATTTATAAAATATTTGGGATTGAACAACAATAAAGTAATATACACCGAAACTTACAGTATGCAGCTAAAGCTGTGCATTAGGGAAATGTATAGCTTTAAATCATTTAAAAAGTCAGAGAAATGAAACAGAAAAGGCAAAAGACATAAAAAACATAAATGTAAAAATAGAACAAGAAAAAGATTACATGACACACAAAACAGTGTCAGCAGAGCTAAATGACTATGAATAATAATAAATACCATGAACTTTCAGAAGGGAAACAGGCCAGCTATGAAGGAAGGGGAAATAATGCGCACAGTGAGAGGAATCCAGACTTGGAGTTACTTGGTTGGAGCCATCTGCCACTTATTCTAGATATTATGAGCTCCCTAAGTTTTCTATTTTTACTTCTTTTTTATGTGTGCACCACAGACTAACAAACAAATAAATACCAGGGGTAAATTCTCAGCCATGCTACGTGCTATAACAAAAGAAAACATTCTACCACTGAAGAAAATTCTACACAGACAAAATTTCCAAACAAACAAACATATCCCCAAATCCAAAGCAGTATTAAAGTAAAAACTACTTGAGATAAACAATTTCCATCCTCTGAGCAATTTGAAATCAAAACTTCGTAACAGTGACTATCAAAATTTTCTGTAATTAAACTTCTATTATAACAGATAAGGAAATACAATAGAAGTTCAATTGTTCCAGAAACTGTATTATAACTGAAACAGGGTAATTATAGAAATACTTGGGTGAGAATTGCATGTTCAACAGGACCACTGAAAATCATTTTTTTCAGACTGAAAATAAGTCTTACATGTACATGAGAACTCTTCAGTAAGATCTGAAATGAAGAACAGGTGAATCTGTTCATTTCCTCTCTTGTTGACTAATAGTCCACTGTATGGATATAACAATTTGTTTATTCATTCATCTTTTGTTCATAGTTTTAGGTTATTACAAACGAAGCTGCAATGAACATTTACATATATATCTTAGCATGGACAAATGCTTTACTTATCTTGGGAAACTACCTAGTAGTAGGATGGCTGAATCATATGCTTAGTGTATAGTCAACTTTTAAGAAACCACCAAACTTTTTTCAAAGTGAATATATTATTCTACATTCCTACCAGCAATATATCAGGGTTACATGTGTCCAAATTTGGTGTGCTCAACCTCTTTTACTTTAGCCATCCTAATAGATGTGTTGTTATATTTCATTGTGGTTTTAATTTATAATTTTCTAATAATTAATGATATTTTTCATGTACTTATTTGCTATCTGCACATCATCTTTGGTGAACTTGTTAGCTTTCTTACTGAGTTTTGAGTGTTCTTTATACATTCTGATTACAAAGTTCTTGATCAGATATGTTTTACAAAATATTTCCTCTAGTGGAGTTTTGTCTTTTTATTTTCTTCACAGTGTCATTCTATGAATAGAAAATTTTAATTTTAATGAAACCCAATATTTCAATTTGTTCTTTTATGCTTCTAGTACCACAACTATAAAATATTTGCCTAACTCAAGGTCATAAAATGTTTCTACTACTTTTATAATTTTAGGTTTTACATTGAGGTTTATGAGACATTTGAGTTAAATTTCTGTATAAGGTATGTATTAAACTTCATTCTGTTTTCAACTGGATATCCAATTGAACTATTTTTAACTTTGATAAATATTACCAGGTTGTTTCCTGTGAACATTACATCATTTTACACTTCTACCAACAATTTGTAAGAATGTGTCTTACGATCTCACAACACCTATTCACCAAGAAAAATTACTACCTTCATCTATTGTTAAAGGGCCATTTTAAAATTATAAAAGAGTTGAGAATTGTTTCATGTATTTTAGAGCTATTTGCATTTCTTTTCTCTGTGAACTCTCTATTTCTGTCCTTTGCTCATGATTTCTATTAGGTTGTTAGTCATTTTTACTTTTGTGTTAGGAAATCACTTTAAAATTTTGAATTCTATTTGATGGCAAGTATAGGAAATGAAGTAGCCAAAGACCTTATGTGCATGCTCCATAGACATGAACGAAGGAGAGGGGATTGCAGGAGGGAATGGGAGGCATGCTGGGTGGAGGGGGGCAAAAGGGAAAAACTAGGAAAACTGTAATAGCATAATCAATAAAAAATTAAAAGAATAAAAAGATCAGAGTGTAACACATGAACACTGAGTTTGTAAAACATATTTGAACTTTTAAAACTAAATAGTGTTTCAAAAGGAAGTCTCAAACTACTTCACCAGAAAACTGTTGCTGAGTTAAATGTGGGACTTTTGAGATTCAGATCTCCTAATTCGCCAACTTTCAATGAAATGGACAGACTAGACCAGTATTTGAAAAGTCCGGAGGCACAGTGAGGCCATGTAAATAGCCGCTTTGACATAAATAGACTAAATGTTTCACTTACTGTTCATATTTGCAAAACAAGACCACATAATACAAAAACTTGGCTCCAGTCAATAAAATGTCTGTGTGACTTTAACAGAAAGATTTCCTCCTGTGACTTTCCTTATCAGTATCAATGTTATTTAGCAAATGTATCATCTATGTGAGTTTGGTCCCTCAGCATAAACAGGCAAACACAAGCAGATTTTATTATGTGCATTTATCTTTTTTTTTTTTTTAAAGAAACTAAACCTCAACACATTCTCTTAGAATAAATGACTAAAGTCTTTTCTTTTACTCTCAGTGACTGAAAACTTTCCCTCAACACCTAAAATCCTAACAAAACCAATTTATTTCTATAAACCATACAGCATTTTAAGAGACTCACCGGGGAAACACAATAACTTAAAGATCTGAACTTGAATAGAAAATACACCATCTACTGTGACAAATCATGGTAAATTTAACAGTAATTATCATGGTTATGAAAAGCACTTTTGTAAATTCTGCCCAAATCTCTTGGACAGTTAGAGAAAGGTCCTGCAAAATGTTACCATTTTTGCATTAGAATAACTATTTTCAAATACAGTGAAAGTCTGGGCTATCCCAGAAGAATGCTACTTTCACCAAGTTATTAAATACTTAATGATTTATATTCTTTTCTTTGTGTGTGCCTCTCTAGTTTTCAATAAAACTTTTATTCTTTTGCGTGGTTGCACATTCCAATTGTCAAAGCAGGAAAGAAACCAGGGTGGACTGTGACCACATGCTAGTTAACACTTATCTGTCCTGCTCTATAAGTGATCTCAATCAGATTTGAAATAGGCATTCATTCTTCATGCTTCATGGCCATAAAACGCCAGGGGGGTTTTTCCTGTGTGAGGTCCTCAGCATGCAATTGCGCAATGGCACTAAAGACTCCTGGAGGAGGGTCAGCTTCATGCTCAAGAAGTGTAGTGGGGCTAAGGGTGAACTTCCAGGGGCGTTTCGGCCGAAGATTCTGAAAGATAGGCCTGGAGTGATAACAGAAAAATTTTAGAGGATTCTGTAATATTCAGAACTGCTCAAGAAAGAGAGTGTGACAACCCACAATGACAACAAAAAAGGCAATAATGTGACTTCTGAAGCTTCTGCTGTAATGATCCCACTGTCCTCCTTCTCTTTAAAAGCATCTTCCTCCTTGTCCCAAGTGTCTTGATCCTGGGGGTTTTTCTCCCCTATTTGCCCAAGTGCTTCTATCTCAGCCATTTCTTTGGTGGGACTGTTGTCTTCCTCAGGGTGATTACTCATCAGATTTTAATTTCATTTTTATTCCTCTTCCCTGTTTCCCTGGAGTGTTCACCTAAATCCTTGGCTTCAACTGCTAACTCTAAGCTATTGACTCCAACTTGGACAATCCTGTCTCCTCACCACTGCCCTAATTACCTGTTGAATATTCCATTTGAGTGCTCAGCTCTCTCTGAACTCAATATATCAAAGTAAATTTCAACAGTCACTACCTATACTGACTCAACACCTGACTCATATCAGTCCATATGCTGGGCGCAGGAGATAATCAGTAAAAAAGAGACTGGCCCTTATGTTCCTGAAGCTCAAAGTCTATCAGGGGACATAGATATTAAGCAAGTTGTCACACAATACTAGTTCTAATAATATATTTATAGGTAAAAGGTATTATGACCTATCCTATTTGGGGCATTTAGGAAGGTTCCTGCAGGAGCAAAATATTTTAGACTTCATATTCTTTTATGAGCATATTTTCTTTGCTATATTCTTTTGATAAGTTTCAGAATTTTTTGGGCCTGCCCTTTCTGATTTATTCTTGTGAATGGATTTCTTCCAGTCAACTTGAAAAATCAAACTGTCTGAATTAACAGATTTAGTGAAAAGCTACTTGGGAGAAACTTGAGATATATTTGGAGGCTGAAAACATTTATTGAAAGGATAAATGTTCTGTGTTCTGTGTTTAGTAACCATGAAAATATGTTCTTAAAAAATTCTTATAAACCCCTTTTAAAGACACCTAGATTTCAAGAAGCATAAAGTTTATTCTACGGAAGTTCTTAATGTTAGCTGGTTATCACTGGATGATCATAGTCAAAGGAATGTCTATACCTCCAGAAGAAATGTAAACTGGCATTTTTTCCTTAATAGATACAAGAATTTTAAAGCTTCATCTTTATCTCTTCTCTGTGCATAAAGTTGTCCCGTTAGTTGGTTGTTTAAAAACAACGCAAAGATATCTATTGGACACTTGTGGAGAAGTGACATTTTGGATAGGCTGTGAGGGGTGAATAAGAGTTGGGCCAAGTAAAGATGGATTTAAGAAGATATATATAAAATAAAAAATAAAATCTTCAAGGAGGAGAGGAGCATAGTAGTTTGTAATGGTTCAGGGAAGGCCATATGACTCAATTATAGTAAATGTGGATCCCTTTAGTCATATGAACTATGTAAATCATTTTAAATCATTACTTGACAGATAGGTGGCACTTCTTAGAATGCAACTTTGGGTGGCTACATGAGAAAATAGAGATGGAGTATGTAAACCATCCTCACCCAATTATTATTGACATAAGCATTAACACTACTCTCATTATAAATGTTAAGCACTAAATGATTATAATTATTTTTTACCAATTGTGTGTCATAGATGATTGTATCATTTTAAAGATGAGAACACTGTCACTCAGAGATGTTTGAGAAGTCTTCGTCAAGGAAGTGGCATCTAACTTGGGACCTGAAGAATAAGTTGGAGTTAGGGAAAGAGGCACAAAGGAATATTCCTGGCTAAAGATGACATGACTGATTTTGGCAGGAATTTGAGAAGACGAGATTAGTATTTATAAAGTGTATTCTCACTGCAGAATGAGGAGCAGATTGGAGAAGGGAATGACTGGAAACTGGGAGACAGATAAGAGAGTGTTGCATTATTCCAGGTGAAAGATGGTAGTAAATTGAACTCAAGGCAGAGGGGAAGTGAAAAGAGATTTCAGAAATATTAAGAAGTAGACTAGATTGTCAGTACTGTCCAATAAACTTCTACAGTATAAAGGAAGTATTCCATAACCTATACTATCCAACAGGGTAGCCATTAGCCGTATGTGTCTACTGAGCATTTGAAATGTAATTAATGCAAGAACTTCATTTTTAATTTTATTTAAATATTAATTATTAAAATTTTTTTTTATCCTCACCTGAGGACATTTTTTCATTGCTTTTAGAGGGAGAGGGGAAGGGTGAGGAGTCAGGGGAGAGAGAGAGAAACATGGAAACATCAATGTGAGAGAAACATTAACTAGTTGCCTTCTCTATGTGCCCATAACCTGAGTATGTGCTCTGATCGGGAATCAAACCCTAGACCTTTCAGTTTACAGGACGATGTTCCAACCAACTGAAACACACCAGCCAGAGCTAAATATTAATTAATTTAAATTTAAATGGTAAACTTCTGGCTATTCTACTGGACAGAGCAGGATTGGATAACTTTAGCTTACTTTCCTTTTACATATTCTCTCTGAATAACCAGGTCTTTTAAGATAAACTCACTCTATCCAAATTTACAGCCTTCTTGGCTGAGTTTGGTTTTCTTGCTACTGTACAAACATGTTCAATACTTATTTTTAACTCTATATTTGCTTATATTTTCTTTCCTGTATTTTTTGTCCTCTGCTTTTACTATTGAAAAATATTGTCCCATTTCCCCAGGTAAGATTTAATGGTTATTCTTTCTCATTAATATGTCTTTCCTTGAGCATCAGTCACATTGGTCTGTACCACATGATCTCATCACAAGTCACAGCTTATTTCTTGTTCTTTCTTATTTTTTATTAGTATGATGAATTGATGCTGGACCTCAAACTAAACTAATGCTTGCAAGCAGGGAAGATATTCTTCATATTTTCTATATTTCTTCCTTCTCTGTTCAGCATATAGTGAGCAATGCCATTATTGAAAACAAATCCTTGCTTACTATATGATCCTACTCATTACAACGTATGCTACAAGACTTGTGGCTCCTTATATAGACTTATTTTTTTCAAGTAGAACACATTAAAAGTAGTGAAAAATTAGATCAGTGTTTTTTTAAAATGAGGGGCATATAATTATTTCAGCCTTAATTGAATTGACTATTTTTAGTGGGTAGTCCCCAAAGACGACTGCTATCAATTCCTTACCTTCCAATACGTGTATGCTGCTCCATCCCTTAGGTCAACTGAGCCACTTCTCCTGCCCAACCTCCCCCCTTGAATTCGGGCTGGCCTTATGACTTGCTTTGACAAATAGAAACCAGTGGAAGTGACACCGAGCCAGTTCCAGGTCTAGCTTTTCAGAGGCATGGCAGCTTCCATTCTGGCTCTAGGAAAGTAAGTCACCATGATGGGAAGTTCTGGCTAAACTACTGAATGAAAAACCAGGGAAGCCACATGAAGGAAGAGCACTGAGCTGCCACACATGGTAAGGAAGGCTTCTTGGATTTTCCAGGGCAGCCATCTTCTAGCTGAATGCAACCACGTATGTGCAGGGAGGGGAATAAAGGGAGAAAGAGAGGGAGAGATGTTGCCTCTCCCATGCGCTTGGACTGAGGACTGAACCTGCAACCCAGGCCTGTACCCTGACTGGGAATTGAACAGGAGACCTTTCATTTTGTGGGACTACGCCCAACCAACTGGGCCACACAGGTCAGGGTGAGTGGTTAAGTTTTGGATTGGCTTGTTAAGAGCAATAGATAAGTAAAGTACTATCATTTGAAAAAAAAAAAAAAAGGATTCTTCAGTCATAGTAAGATAATTAACCTCAATTTAATTACGTTCCTAATCTACCCCATCCTCCGTCCTCATGAGTTCATGATATATCTTTATTGAATAGCTAGTGTTTGAGCCCAATGACTCTATGATAATGGATAAATAAATATACTTCAACCAACCCAAGAGTTTCTAAACACAATTTAAAATATCTTCTGTATGCTTAAATATTAAGTATGAAGTTCTGAAATTGAAACCATTATGCAGTCTAAATAGTCTCTTGAGTATAAAATTTACTTATTTATCAAACACAGGAGAAAAGCTTATGCTTGAAAACAGGCTCACCTAAAGAGCCATCCAAGATCCCTTAGGTGCTACTTGGTTAAAATATTGGAATTCATATTCCTGGACACTCACCATGTATCTTAATCTTGCTATTATCTGTAATATTTTAAAAGTGATATTTTTCTGACTGCTTTAACTATTGGAAAGGTGGTATTTACATATTGGTGAGATAATTATTTAGTCACAAAGGTAACTTCAAGCTAAAGATATTAGTAATACTATCTATTATAATGTCTGAAATGATTGAATTATCTGCAGATTTGATACAATTTGGGTAACTCATCTCCAAATGATTAGCAGTTCAGTGAGAAGGTAGGTACTCAGAGAACAGGTTTTGGACACTCATCAAAATGTCTTTCCTCAGCTGCAATTTTCCCAAAATTAAATAGCTAGTCCATTCTTTTCTATGAAGTTTATTTTGTAAGCTGTGCCTTCATAGAGCAGATGAAGTGGCTAATTGGTTATATAACTATCCATAGAGGTTAAGCAATGACATAACTATCTATTTTCTTCAATTTTCTGAGGACATTTGTAAGGTAAGCATATGGCATTTCTGACTTATCTTGCAGTGTCATAGTTGTTAGTCCCAACCAAGCCAATTTTCCACTCATGCAGCTACAGCCTGAAGAAGTGCTCAGTGCAATTTGTTTTGGATTTTGGCGTGAGCCGATCCAGCACTTGTCAGAAGAGGTAAATGAACTTTGTCCTTATAAGGATATGCTTTCAAGCCAGCTGATCCTTTTTGACCATGCTGTTTTGCAAATAAATGTTTCTGAAAAATAACTGACAATGACAATTTAATATACAAACTGAGGTCTTCTCTAATTCTGTGGAATAATAAAATCTCAGAAATAAAAGCTCAGTGATTCATTCAGTGTAACCTCTGCCAGTCATCCATCTCTGTGCCAGAGGATCTTTGCCTCCTGGGTCTGTCGCAGTGCCTAAGCACATAGTAAACATTCAACTAATTTTTACTGAATCTCTGACTTGGTGAATGATGGCTGCTTAGAAATTTTAGTAAATAAAATCCATCTAATTCTTAACATATTCTAAAGTCATTTACATTATTTAAATAGATTTCAATAAATATAAACTTTTTATTGAAAATTCTTTAAAATAAAAATTTAAAGAGAGACATGTCATGATTCATGATATTTACTAGGTTTAGTAAAAGTTATTTTTAGAAATTGTAATTCTTTATGTATTGTGCTGACTACATTTACAAAGAATTTGGATATACTTTAAAAGTTTTGTCATTTAAAGCTTACTTCAACGTGAACTATGAGTACTGAATGTGACATACTCTCAAAACTCAGGAATAATAAGACAATTCAGTAAAAATGAGCAAAAGATTTGAACAGAAACTTTGTAAAAGATTTACAGATAGCAAATAGGCACATCAAAATATGCTTGTCATTAGTCATTAACCCACATGAGTCCCAATATCATTAGTCATTTACAGACTCCTCACACCTACTAGACTGGCTAAAACTTAAATGAGTGCCATAAGTGTTGGTAGGGATGTGAAACAAGTGGAACTCATCTAACGCTGTAGGACTGGAAAGTAGTAAAACTATTTTGGAAGTTTAGCAGTTTCTTAAAAAGTTAAATAGTCACATTCCATACAATCCTGCTATTCCAATCCTAGATACTTACCCAACAATAATATAAGCATATATCCACATAAAGTCTTCTACATAAATGTTCATAGCAGTTTTATTTGTAAAAACCCAAACCTGGAAACAACTTAATATCCACCTATGTGTGAATGAATAAACAATTTGTGGTGTAGCTATACAATGCAATAATACTGAGCAGTAAAAAGAAATTAACTATTTGTGGACTCAACAACATGGATGAATCACAAAAGAATTTTTCTCAGAGGAAAAAGCTGTAGGAAAAAATAATATATGTACAATTCCATATACTATATATTTATTTATAGAAATGCTATAAAGAATATCAGTTGCCTTGAGGGTTTTTTTAGTGGTAAAAGGAGAAACTAATAAAAAAAAGGGACATGAGAAAACTTTTGGGGTGATGGAATGGATTATTATTTTGATCGTGATGGCTTCACAGGAGTATATATGCATCAAAATTTATCAAATGGGGCAATTGAATTATGCGGAGTTTATTATATATCAATTACAGTTCAGTAAAGTGGAAAAACTTAAGTAAAATGTCTTAAGAGTTGAGTAATACTTTAAAGTTCTCAACTTTTATTTTCTTTAGTAGGCTTCCATAAAATAAAGTCTGGTTAGCTTAAGAAAATGCAGCAGGTCTCTTCCCTCAAATTAATTTTGGGCAAAATAATAGAAATGTATGGAGTTTTAGGGCATTACCAAATAGTAATAAACTACAGTTTAATCTGTGATAGGGAAAGAGGAAGAGAAAGGTAGAACTTCAGACTTAGCGGGGTGACAGGTGGTGGGTGCAGAGATCAGGAAACAAAAAATGTAACGTGAAAAGGATACTCGACAGAGGGAAGTGACGTCTGTGCAACTTGTGACTTTCCGCAACTCTATAGATTCGCTCGGCAAGTGGCTCCAAGTGGATTACAGTGTTAAAATTTATGTCGGATCCTCACTCGTGAAAATTTTTCCTTTATGAGTTAGTCCTACCAGCTGGAAACTCCGCGTTTGGCGCACTTAATGAGGACGGACACCCGTCCTCTACTCTCCTAGTTTGCCTTACTCTGCATCCTGTTCTCGGTTGCCCCTGGCGGCGAGCTCCTGGGGACCCCCAGGCGCTCGGGCAAGGCTGGAGGGAAGGTGCAGGAAATAAAGGTCGCTGAAGTGGAGGTGAGCAGCGGTTACCTCCCTGTGCTTGCTCCGCTTCTGCATCCTGGCACCAGTCTGACTGCTCCGGAATCCGGCTTCCCCCACGCTGCGCTCGCTTCTTGGCTTCTGTCCCTCCAGTTCCATTCAGGTGTTGCTGGTTGGGATTGGGGTGAAGGAGCTGCATTCTAGGGTTGTGACCGCCAGGTTTCAGGGCAGAATTTACCTGTGTTTGGAAACGAGGGGGCGCAGAAGAGTCCCGACTGTAGAAGAATGGTCACCATTAGACCCCTACGTTCCCAAGAACTGAGGGAAAAGGGAAACCAGATGGCTTCCTTAAATCCCAAATAGTTTTTTCCCCCCACCTTAGCGTCCAACCTGCTCTCGACTTATCCCATATATTGATCTGTCACTTTACCACCGCTTACATAAGTTTGAAGATCGTCTTCATGTACCATCGTCCCCAAACCTTAAGTGGCAGAGGGTGGGCATTCCAGAGGCAGGGACCCGGCTCATCTGCCAAGGGCACCAGTGGAAGGGACCTCGGTGGGTTCCAGGGGTGAGGCGAAGATCAACTGGGTGGGGGTGGGGTGGGGATGGGCTTATCATAGAGGAGTTAGGAACCGGCAGAGGCACCTACACCTCCAGCTCCCAACCCAGGAGACTGTTTGACATTCCGGTCCACACCTGATTGACAGAAGGGAGTCACGGCCCAGGAGGCGGGTGTGGGTGTGTAGAGGCGGAGACAAAACCCAAACCACACACGCAAAGCGGGCCAGGGCTTTCTCTCCTAGACGGTCTGGATCTGGTGCCACCTATCTCGCCAGGTTGACCACGGGCTTCGCGGAGCCTCTGGGAGCCAGAAAAGGACTACGGAGTGTCCTCCGCTGGGGCTGCTGACAGCAAGGAGGGGGCAGGGAAGCCAGCAGCCTCAGACACCACTTCCCCAGCAGCTTCATCCTCTGCCGGGACTATAACTCGTGGCTCCCTTGGGGGCTCAGCGCGGAGGTTCGCCTTCCTGCTCCCTCCTCCTACCCGCGAGCTGCCTCCGCCTCCTTCCTCTGCCTCCACCCTCAACCCCTAACCTGGTCTGCCTGGGGCTGGGCTCGGAGCCTTCGTCTGCCCGAGCTCTGGATGTGGGCACCGGACAAGTCCACGGCACCTCCACCCAACATGGACAGTCGCTACACCAGCACTGCGGGCATCGGGGACTTGAACCAGCTGAGTGCGGCCATCCCGGCTACGCGAGTGGAGGTGTCCGTGTCGTGCAGGTGAGGATGCAGTCTTTCCCCTCCCTCCGCTTGTCCCCCCTTTGCTGGGTTGGGAGCACTTGGCGAGCGCTCGCTCGGGATACTCCGAGGCTTTGAGCGAATACGAAGTTGCATGATGAGCAGCAAACACCTTAGTTGTAGGGTCTGGAGTCACCCCCAGATAGGGCAGCGCGGGAGTGGGTGGTGCGAACTAGATGCGAGTGGTTTACGGGACTGAGACTTTTTTTTTCCGTGGAAAATGCTGTAAAAGTTGGCTGGGCTGTGACTCAGCGGTGAGAACTCCTGCCGCCGCCCTCTGTGCAAGCCCGTTTTACGTCCCAAACCCAAGCCCGAGCTGTACCGCTGGGTGATGACGGGAATCGTAGGGGACAGCATTGCCTAAGCGCTGGTGACCGCTGCGTGCAGCGGCCTGGGACTCTCCCTGCCAGGCGTAGATGAATGTGCTCCAACCTCAGTTGCTTCCTCCCCACCCACTTCCTGGAATCCTCGAACTTGCTCCCCCCCCTCCTCCACTCTTCCGGGCTTTCTGCCTCCAGCCTGGGACGTAGGGATTTGGGCTCCAGCGGTTTTTGCAGATTGTGTGTCCCTTTCCTAAAATCTGGGAAGCCAAGATTTTCTGCCAGCAAGTGGGCACTTTCGGTTGCCCAACGAATATAAATTTCAAACAGGTTTATCTCTCGTTCTTTGCGTCAGTCTCCCTGTAAATAAAGCAGCCCAACTACTATAGTGCAGGTTTTGAGGAAGTGGGCTGACTAAAAAAGCTAAACTGATAATTGCAACAGGAGAGAGAGAAGTTGCAAATTATAATTCACTCTGTCGTTGGCATACTTTGATATCTCTTCTTGGAAAACTCTTTTCTCACTTGTCCACGTTTGCCCCAGATTGTTTTTAATGCCCTCAAATCCTTCCTTTCTTTCTTTACTAAAACTTGCCTTAAAGAAATCTAATAAACACGGGGAATCTTCCATTTAAAAAAGCCTTGGAGCTTAAAATGCTGTCAGCACAGTGTTATTTGATTTTGTATTTTCACAAGACAGAGTTGAAAGCCAAAGGAATTGTTTTTATTTATTTATTTATTTATTTATTTATTTTTTAGGGAGGAGTGAATTCAAGTAACAACCCGTACAGGTGTTACTTAGCTATGGGGGGGGGGGATATATATATGTGTGTATGTGTGTGTGTGTTTGTGTGTGTATATATATATAGAGAGAGAGAGAGTGTGTGATTCTTCTTACTGCTGACCTCAAACTGTGGAAACTACAGTGCTGACACTGAGAGCTAAACATTAAGCTCTTGTCTTACTGTGTGTGGCCACTGTTTAAAGTGCTTCCACAGATTTCTTTCTGTCAATTGAAGAGGTGAACCTGTATGGAAAACTCTTTTTAGACATTAATTTCTAGGCCCGCCCTCCCTCCCTCGCTTCCTTCCTTCCTTCCTTCCTTCCTTCCTTCCTTCCTTCCTTCCTTCCTTCCTTTTTCCCTCCCTCCCTCCTTCCCTCTCTGAAGCTGGGTTCAGATGCTAGAGGAAGGTTATTAATATATACAGATAATGCATAGTCAAAAGTCCTACATTAACAGGATTTTTCAGAGTTCCTATCCTCTGCTAAACGTCCTACAAAGTCTGAATGCTATATGGCCCATACATGGAATGGATGTAAATATGTTGTAAGTTAAATCTGAATTTCCCATAAGCTCTTAGGGTGTTTATACCTTTAGAGAAATTACACCTTAGCTTAACTTTCTGCTGGAAAGGTCAACATTTAACCATTCTAGGGGGTGGTACTGGTGGTTATTTTCCTGGGTGCTTGTTTGCATGAGTGTGGCGGGAATCCTGGAGTCTATTGGCTATAAGGCAGTTTGTTTCAACTTGGTACCTCAGACCCTGGAAATGTCCTTGTTCCAGCCTTTTTTCATACCACAAATTTGGTGTCTTGTCTTTAATTTTCAAATTTTCAAATAGAAAAATAAAGTTCCGAAAGAGACCATAGTACTTATTTTACTTATATTGTTAAGAATTGAATCTTGTAATCATAGATGTGGTATTCTTTGGGCTTTGGCATAAGAGACCTGGTTACAAATTCTAGCTTTGTGACTTATGTTGTTACTTGGAACAAGGTCTTACCTACTTTAAGTGTCCTCAACTCTAAAATGAGGATAATTATGGAATTTATCTTATACAGAGTGCTGTCAGAGTTTAATAAAATGATGTCTGAAAAATGCTTGTGCAACATATGTCACATAGAAAGTGTTAAAAAATGTTATTATTATGATACTAGCAGTAGTATTTATTGAATAAAGGTATTATATGATTCAGTTATGAGATTCTATAAATAGTCTTTCTCTTTTGAACTTCAAAAAAATTGGCTAAAGAAGACAAGGATGGAAGCAGCCTTGAGATACCTGTACCCTCTTTCTCTTTTTTCTTTGATGTGCATAAAGAGCTTCTAGCCTAGAATGCTTGTGGGTATTGCACTTAGCAGCAAGGCACAACTGTAGGCCCCTCAGCCTTACAATGGGCAAGCAGAGCAAAAAATTCCCTTGCCTTTTTAATTAGAGCCCTCTGGTAATTTGCTGACATTAAACAAGCAACTTAGAAATAGAAACCCTTCTGATAACCTCTGTTCACTGTGCCCAAAGACTTTAAAAACTTTATGTTTTCATCTTTGTGGGGGAGGTAAGAAAATCAACAGTTGAAGCTTGAAGCTAAATATAATTCCTGGAAATCATTTAGTCTGTTTACTGACCAAATGTTTGTCTTTTATATGTCTAGCATTATTATGCCTTGCTCCGTGAGAAATGCAAGAGTAGTTCTCTGAAAATGTAAAATCTGGTTGGGAAATGAATATGACATAACATGAAAATATAGGGCTAGAGCCAAAGAAGAAGTGCATGCACAGCGAGGAAACAGATCATCGTGGACCAGGGTGTTTGGAATATACTTCAAAGAGGAAATCGGGCTGAGGGGGGACAGCACCGGACAGGATGGACATGGTTTGCATTAGAGAAGGGACTGTGCACATAGAGGTTATGTAGTGGCTACAAAATTGGTGTGTTAGGATGGCAAATATACGTTTCTTGCTGGATTTGTGACATTCCTTCTACCCATTATTTATCTCTTGGATTCATTTTTCTTTATTATATTAATTATAGTTTTTTAAGTTAATTGGGTTACCTAATTAAAATGTATATAGCTGATATGATACAGCCTTAGAAACAGAAAATGGTATCTATAATATTCCCATTTTATTCTGAAAACAGATTAGTTAGAATGAGATAAAAACCAGTGTGAAAAATAACATATCATAATCACCCGTTTTCCCTGGGACTTTAGTTACACTGTTTCTAACACATGTTTTTGATGACTTTTGTCATTTTCTCTGATTGAGAAGTTAGCAATAACAAAATCAGTGAGAGAACTCTGTATTTGTAGACTTTGTAGGTTAGCTATCATATGTAAATCCTTTCACAGCAATGTTAATAAAACAAATTTTAAACACTAATATCTAAGGAAGAGTACAAAGTGGGAATTTATTGAGCATCTCTTTTGTACTAGACATTCTAAAAAGTCCTTCTTGGCCTGGCCATAACTCTTTTGTCTAATTTCTAGGTACTCCTCACATGTGTTCTGTGACTGAACATATTTAACAAATATGTGCTTAATATGTGCTAAAACTTGTCCCAGATAAATGTGGCTCCAAAACACAAGTAAGAGGTACAGTTCCGAGAGAATTTGGTAAATCAGATTCTTTCTACCTTGTTGACCATGCACATCATGCTCTCTCTGCCCTGAATATTCCTTCCTCCCTGCTCCTCCTTTTCTTGATTAGCTTGTGCTCTTTCAAGACTCAGGTCAAATATCATGACTCTTATGAGTCTTCATGCTGGATTTTGCTGTTTTCCCAAAGCAGCTGGATGTAGCAGTATCAGAGTGTTGGGGAGAAAAAATTTTCCTCTACACATCAACCTACTCCTGCCTGGTTTACTTGGTTTTCAGGGCTTCTACCAAGTCTGCTGTTTCTTAAAATTAACTAGCCTAAAATAATCAGTATCCCCCCCAAAAGGCATATTTTGGGGTGACAAACTTATCTTCACTTCAATAATTGTATTATAATTCTTAGTCGTTGTATTCTCCTTGAGGACAAGTTTTCTCTCTTTTGTGTTCGTGTTGTTGGGGTAAGAACATCCAAACCTGTAGGGAATTTTTATAAGAATTTATTTGAGCCAAACAGAGGATATACCTGGAAGCAAGAACTCAACAGAATGAGGAAAATGTCTCTCTGAATGACATTTTGCGGTTTCTTTTATGCATTTGGAATCAAGGAGGGGGCATAAGGAAGATTACAGGAAGATGGCAGAAAGCAAGGTGGGGATTGAGTTACAGGAGAGTTAAGATTATGTGCTCTGTTGAGGGTGATTATACTTCCTAGGGGTCTGAAGAAGCCATTTTAAGGGTGTGTTAACCTAGATGCTGGGAAACAATGGATGGGGCTCATTTAAGGAGAAGAGAAACATTTTAGTTTTAAACCTAATTTAGAGAATTTATATTTATGCTTGGGCATGGCTACCCACCATGACTTACCCAGTTAGAAATTCATGATTAGTCCCTCTGTGAGGTTACTTTCTATCACTGGACATGTCAAGTTTTATTACAGAACCCTTTTTTCACTCCCAGTACAGTATATTACAAGCTTGGCACAGAATATGTAGTCAATAAACACGGGATGCTGTGATTCTCGGAATGCATCATTCTCGTGTGGGGAAGGCACTGTGCCTGTTAAAAGACAGATTCTTAGGCCACCACACCAGATTTATTGAGTCAAAAACAAAATCTCTAGGTTCACCACATACTGGTTATTTACATTAAACTTTTTAATCAACTAGTTTGAGGAGGAAATGACTCTGTGACCATAGTCACTTGATCTCGATTAGCAATACCTGTCCTACTAAAGTGTTAAGATGATACTTTTTAGTGGTATGCTGGAGCTGGTTTAAATGGGATTGAGACAGGAACTTGTGAGTCAGTTAAAGTGATTATTAAAAATTAATATGTAAACCTAAAATTTATTTATTTTTATTTTTTAAAATGTATTATGTTATTGTTCAAATACAGTTGTTTCCACTTTCCCACCACCAATGTAAACCTAAAATGTAATATATTACGTTTTAAGAGAAAATTGAGACATGCTCAACAGTTATTACTTTTAATTATTCTACTAGAATCTATGCTTTATCTTTTTAATCTGTGTGGTGAAAATATGCAGTTGTGTGTTACTGTTCATCTGTTTTCAACCCATGTTTGGTGATATCACATTGGTGGCTTGAAGTTGGCCATGGTGGGAATATTTACACATGGAAAACCACAACCACTGCAACTCAGGGCTTGGTTATTGTTTTGTTATTGTCAGCATTTAAGACATTCTGTGACAATCAATTAACCTTATGGAATTTACATATATGTATATTACTATTATTTGTAAATTGTAAACTTTTATAATAAATTATGTAAACACACACACACACACATACATGCGTTTACCTTGTTCTTGGAGACCCTATTGTTAAATATATACTTACTTTCACATCATTGTTTGTAGGCCTTTGGTAAAAGATAAAGCATTATACAAAGGAAAGAAATTGTTGCTGTTAGACTGTCACTATTAGAAATGATAGTGTCAAGTTCAGCACTGTCCCTGTTCTTGTTTCTCTGCAGGGATAATTGGGGTTGTGTGGTTTTCATAATCAATGAAAGGTTGTGACAGCCTGCAAGCATATTGTGGATGAAAGAGGAACACGTTGGAAATTTCGTACGCTTTTTCCTTTCTTCTTCTTCTCCTTTTCATGTGGTCCTCTCCACATCTTCTTTACTCTCGTGCTTCAAAGACTTTGTTTCTTTATCCACTGGTGACATATACCTTGCCACCACACAGTTCACAGTTATGTATCACAGTTCCAGTTACACTTAGTGATTAACTGACATGCGGGAAAGCAAATCCCGACTCCAAGGGAGAGAATCTGATGAGTCCAGTGGGAACGGGCCCAGCTGGAGGCAGGTGCCTGTGCTGTTCTCATTGTCTGCGGTGAAAGAGAGCCCAAGTGCTGGCTCTACCCCAGTCCACGCTGGTTTATCCCTTAGACACACTACCCTTCTTTAGTCAGACATTTTGAAGTTAGTTTGTAAATAAGTTTTCAGATGATGTTGTGAGCTGAATAATTCTGTTACTGTAAGCTAGGGAAATTAGAATTCTTGTCCATCTGTTAAGAAGGCATATGGCAGGTTACCTGAGGGTCAAGGTGTGGCATGCCCATAACATCTCGTTCTTCTGGTTCTGCAGTTCTGAGGTCTTGTTAAAGAATGCAGTCATCCCACAGTGCTTTTGGGGGCCATATTTGTTTTGTTCGTTTCTGTTTTTGGCATCAAAGTTTTAGGAAAATTTGTCCTAGGGGTATTTCTGGACAGTGATTTTGAAATCACAGTGTGGGAGTTGTCAGGTATATCTTAGGAGAGAAAAGGCTTACTATGTTGTGCCACCAGTATTTTGGTTTACTCTGCATTTGTTAGCATGTGGGACCTGGAGTGTTCAAAAAGAACCCTGAGATGTGGAGAATGGAAGTCTAGAAGCAATTCACAAAGCAAGGCCTCCCCAGAATAGGGTGTTAACGGCTGTGCTGTTTTAGTTACATTATTTGTGGCAGAAGAAGCCTGCATTCCCTGTTTGAGTTTACTCAAGGCCAGGAAGAAAAACAGTTTCTATCAAAGGGGTTTTATTCAGTTGTTAGCCTGCTTTATACTAGTAACATTTGCTTATGAGTGCCAGTTTTGTTTGCCTCGAAGGACATAGGTGTGGAACTAGACCAGCCCTGCCACTACTAGCTGTGAAACCTTGGAAAGTGACTTAATCTCTCGGTTTCTCAATTTCCTCACCTGTAAAGTGGGGAGAATAGGAGCCCCTACCTCTTATATTTGTTTTGAAGGTTAAATAAGGTAATACATCTACATGAGTTAAAACACTGCATGTCACATTAGGTAAGTATTCAGTAATTTGAAATGGATTTAAACCTGCTATTCCATCATACTATGAGCATTTAGTTCATTTCTCCCATTTGTAACATAAGATTTATAGTCCCTCTCTCTTCCTCATGTGTGTATATGACGAGGTCTGTCCAGAAGGTATCCAGCCATGTAATATGAAAAATAGAGACATTTATTGAAGAAGATACAAGAAACATTGTGCATAGGACAATGACACCTCAGTCCCCTTCAAAGTAGGCACCTTGAGACCTCACACAGTTCTCCCAGTTGCCATCACTTGCCCTGTTGTATTTTCCTGAATCTCATCGATGGTCTGAAATCTCTTTCCTTTCAAAAGTAATTTTGGGAAAAACCAGAAGTCGCAAGGTGCCAAATCTGGGCTGTAGGGGCCTGAGTCACCTGGGTGATTTGATGTTTTGCCAAAAAACTCTGCACAGGACATGATACATGAGCAGGCACATTGTTGTGATGAAGCTGCCAGTCGCCAGGTGCCCATAGCTGTGGCCTCCTGAGTCATCTGAATAATTTCTGTGGAGGACTGTTTAAGCTTAATGCAAAATTTGATGCAGATTCATTGCTCTGCTCGTTCAGTCATTTTGAATGCTACAGCCACACAGTACACATGCTCACTCAACGGTGTCCACTCCCCCGAATGACTAGTGCAGCGAAGTCGTCATTGTTTGCGCATGCACATTCCAGTCGACTCCTTCACTGCCAGGTTACATCGATGTTGCACGAACCAGTCTTCTTACATAAACAATGGCTGGACTTTTTCTGGACAGATTTCATATGTTTGCATACATTGTACAATGAAATCATACTATATTCTATACAATTTATCTTCTTTACTTTTCTGTTAATATTATATCATGTAGATGTTGCTGTCATTAGTTTTTGAAAATGGAATCTTCCGTGACTATGTAATAGCCTATTATATTGGTATAATATATTTATTTAACTTGTCTCTTATTTTCTAAAATTTATTTCAAATAGTGAATATTCAAAATAATACTACGGATGAGCATTCTTATTCAACAATACTTGACAACTCCTATGATTCCCATTCCCCCCCAAACTGGGTATAGTTTTCTAGAGCTAAAGTAATTAATAAGCTATCTTCTCAAGGGGATTCTAATACCTACTTTTGGTTATTTCTCCCCTACTCCTCTTTAAGCAGAGTCAAGTCTAAACTATTGGCTACACCTTTCTAAATACTTTTATTCCTATGAGACACTTGCATGTAAAGATTAATGAGAATTTAGGGCAGCAGAGTGTAGCAGCAAGAAAATGGAATTAGAAGTCAGACAGATAGATGTCTTTAAGTCCCTTTTTTATCCCTTTTTGGATTGTTATTTTGGGGAACTTACTTCAACTTTTGGAATTTTATTTTCTAGTCAGTAATATGGAAATGATTAAAAAAACAAATTTATAAGATTATTGGAGAAGTGAATGAAATAAAGTTTATAAAGTGCTCAGTACCATGCCTATGAAAAGAAAAGCACTTAATAGCTGTTAGCCTTATCTCATTTTTTGGGGGTTGTATTGCTGTGTGGCAAATAGCAACACAGAAGAGAGGGTACCTGTACTTTAGGAAAATTTATGGTCAATTTGCAGAGTCATAGAAACATGAACTGCTAGGTGACAATTTTAAAGCTGCATGTTGAAGACCGTATGGCATAGCCCAGACTGAATACAATCTAAATGCAGAGGGGGAATAGAACAAAACAATGGCCAGGGAGCGTAGATTAGAAAATACACTACTCAAGTTCTACAGATTCCACTCCATGGCTCCCCCACACCCTCCCACACAGACCTGTGGACTTAAATGGGATTTGACAGACAGGAGGCCTTGTTTAACAACAAAGTTTCGGAATGAAAGCACATTCTGGCACATTCTTACATGTGATCAATAAAAGCTACGGGCTGACATTTAGATTGTTCTTTCCTGTTGGACATACGATAAAAGAGATATTGAAGTAGATGACAACACAGGACAAAGGAGAACAAGAATTTATTGCCAATAGAAAAATAGGGTGGGTTTAAAAGTTGCCTTGCTGCAAATGATCAATATTCTCCTTTTTATTTTTAACCTTATGACAACCATCAATGTTAATGCCTCATCAGCCGGGGACATTAGCTATCAGGAATTCTTTTTCAAATTGTGAGATATTTTGTCAAGTTTATTCTGTAAAGAGTAATACTCTAAACCCCCTGAGGGAATTATCATTTATCTTCCAGAAACTCTGAAGAAACAAAATATCATTGATACTCCCTAGGAAATAAAGAAACAAAATATCATTGATACTCCCTAGGAAATATTTTTATTTATCAGACAGTAAAGCTATTCAAATATAAAAGCTGTACTAATAAGGCCAAGAAACATGAGACTTTTGGACATTTGCTATATATTTTATTTAAATTAATGTCAAAGCCTAAATCTATGTGAAACAGTGTATAAAGCACTTATGCTGATTCACTCATCCTTCCAATAATTCTGTAAAACAGATGATGTCCTGTTTTACAGTTGAAAAGATTGGAATTCAGAGACAGTGTAAGTAATTTGGCCTAAGTCTTACATCTAGGAGGTAGCAAGGTTCAGCTCCTAATCCTTAGACCCAATATATCTGGCTTTAAGACGCAGGCTGCTGACAACTAGCCATATTCTGTTACCCTTCTATAAGTTATTTTAGACTTCAAGACTGGGGCTCATTCCTATCAGTATCCAGGTATTGGTGACTGAAGAGAAATTACAAAGCGGGGAGACACAGTTATAATAGATACTAATATTAACCCTAGGGAGAACATGAAACTTTTTGGTGATATTTGTCCCCAATTGGTGAGAGCTGTGAATAGAACAATTCAGATGAGTGGCGTAAATGTTAACCATTTGATGTTTAGTTTCCAAGTATTGATTCTTATCTTTTTTTCTGCTGCTGAGTTACCTAATGAAGTTGTGGGAAATTAAGTAATGAGAGGACTATTTAACTAGAAATCAGCAGGCAGGATAAGATGAAAGCTAAATGCAGGAGAAAGGTAATGGACTGGGCAAATGCAAAAATTGAGGAAATTAATTGAATTAACTCTGTGACATAGATATTTGTCGTTGGAGTTGAAAATGGGTCTCAAGCTCTATTATTTCAATCCACTGTTTTCTTAATAATGAGGCAGTCACCATTCAACTTGCTAGTTTTTTAATAATAAATTCCAGGATTTCCTTTCAAATATGTTCAAAGATGTTCATATGACAAATATGTTCTTCAGAATCCCAATATAAATAATTACTTAGATATTGAAAATGGCACTACAGTATTCTTTGTGGATTGTGACATGAATTTGTAAAAGACAAACTTCCTACTTTGTTAATTAGCTTCTCTCTATCTATATATATGCATATATATGTATGTATATATATGTACAACAAATGACATATAAAACAAATGACATTAATTTTATTAAAAACAACCACAAATGTCAGAGAGTGTAATATGAACCAGATATGATTACAATTGCTACAACTGGTTGAAACCAGCACATTTCTCAGCATTACTTAGCATAATAATGTTTTTAAAATCATTTTGAGAAATTTGTTTCTCAGTGCCTACAGATCCTTATTATTGCATCATCTCAATGTGTATAATTCTGGGAGCATTTCTACAAATACCTTTTTTTTAAAATCTAACTGTACTCCTGTAAAGGCAATATCACATTATTTGTGGTTTTCTCCATAACCGAAAGCCCAATCATTCTTCTTTGATGCCTTCAATAGGTTTTTATGTTTCCTGACTGTAAAAGCAAAGACTATGAGAGAGCTAGTGGAGAGAAAGCAAATGAATAAGGCTAAGTGATATCTGAGAACTATACAGAGCAACAACTTTATTTGCAAATCTCATTTAAATGAGCTATTTTAGATATTGCATACTATCTGACTTATTTTGATATCTCAACTTTCTTTTGTTTAATTTTTAATTTTTATTTTTTATTGTTGTGCCATAATTACAGTCGTCCCCATTACTCACTCCTGCCCTACTCACCCCCACCTCCCACGTCAATCCTCCCCCCATTGTCTTTGTCCCTGGGTCCTTTATACATCTTCTCTGACTAAACCTTTCCCCTTCTTTGCCTGGTTTTGCCCCTCATCCCCCCTCCTCTCCTCTGGCCACTGTCAGTTTGTTCTTTATTTCAATGTCTCTGGTTCTATTTTGCTTGCTTGTATTGTTGGTTAGGTTCCACTTATAGGTGAGACCATACGGTATTTGTCTTTCGCCCCCTGGCTTATTTCACTCAGCATAATGCTCTCCAGTTCCATCCATGCTCTCACAAAGGGTAGGAGTTCCTTTTTCCTTTCTGCTGTGTAGTATTCCATCAATGTTCAAATTAATTGTAGAAGCAGCAATATTAAAAACTTGATTGTGATTGATTTTTTTATGCCAGTTGTCTCATCAAAAGTTTTGTAGGTTTTGGGAAAAGGATACATAGTATTAAGTTGCTAGTGAATATTTGTCTTAATTGGTAATTTAAATTAGTGAATTTAAAAACTATTTTTGAAAAGAAGTTTGAAGTGTACTAGCTGAAAGATGGTTGATTTTTTTTCAACTCAAGGTTTATCTCTCATAATTTCAATTAAATGGTTTCACATTCTTTGTTCCAGTTTTATCATTTTGTCATTCTAATGGCAAGTATTTGACTTCCTGCTTCCTTATGAAACATGCCAGTGAAGCGCAGTGCCAACCCCGAGGTTTTGTTCTGTTTCTGACACTGACTCTGACCTTGACAACCCCTTTGCTTCTCTGGGCGTTCCTGGGGAAGGCTGCGTCTCTGGTCCAGGTGACCTGAAGTGTTCCTTACAGCTTGCTGGAAGCAGAACCTTGAAATAAATTGTAAAAATGTTCTGGTTAAGGAAAATTTGTGATTGTCAATACACGTATGAGGACTCAGGACCTCATTCTAGTATGTGAATTTTTTAAGGGGATATTAAGGTAGATTCTTTCTATTGCCAACCACTTTCCACTTGAAAGTTCTCATTTCATCTAATATTCTCCCAAAGGGGTGTCAGTTATGTTCTGCTGTTGCTATTCAAGTTTTTCTTCTCATGAAGGATCTATAGCTAGCTAGCTTTCTTCACATGAAAATAAATGTTTGATATTACTAGGTATCTGTGCCTTGCCATTTGCTTTTGTAATGTTACCTTTTTTTTTTTCTCCCCACCATTTATATTTCTGTGGCCTAGACTTTGTAATGGAGATGGCAGATGGGCTCAATCCTGTGTTAAGTGATTAGTTGTTACTAAGTGCTGGCTGCCTGAGGTAGTACCTGGAAGAATTCTTAAGGGACTCCTGAGTGTGGGAAAGAGTGTTACAATTGACTTTTGAAATAAAGTAAACCAACATTATGTGACACGTGTGCTGTTAATTTTACATTAATTACTATGTAATACTATGTTATAATCTTTAATTTACTTACAGTGACTGATGAGTCACTATGCCTCCAAACTGTTGCTTCCTTTCCATTCTGCCTGCCATCATTCTTACTGAGGAAGTTGTTTCTTTTCCCCAGACTACTAGAATATTCTCTGTGACTTCAGAATTCACTTCTTTGATCTGTCCTTCATTTGTTGCGTAGTTAGCTCACTACACAAAGGTTGAATTGTGTGATTTTCCTTTGGCAGAAACTTTCAGCATTTCCCCTTATCAGGGTGTTCAGTAATATGATGTCCAGGGTCTTTCCTCATTCTGCTTGGACAGCCTCTCCAGTCTCCGGTCAGACGTGGACTCTAGACCAAGGGGAGTACTTCGCTCACCTCCAAATCTCTAGTGTGGACTCTCGCTTTCCACCATTGTTGATGCTTTCTTAAACTGGAATTAATTGTTTCTTTTTTGAGCTCTCACACCACAATTCTTGTACTTTTATTCTACTCTGTTTATAATTATTTAGCTTTTTGCATGTCTGTCTCTGTCTCCCCTACCAACTCTAAGAGGGCATATTTGTTTTATCATTAATTTTCACAAAACTTTACTGTGTGCTTTGCACATAGGTTTTCAATAAGTGTTTGCTGCCCGAGGGACAGATTGGAAGAATGGATCTGTATATTCCTAAATGTGTACATTCGTGTTTATGTCTATACCCTTAAAATAATAATTTATATAAACTATTAAAATTACTCCCTTTTCCAGTGCAATGTAATCAAACATTTTTATTAGTTTATAAACTAAGACTTAACTAAATTAGTTTATATAAAGTTTTATTAGAAGAAATGAGAAACAAATAAATAATTTCCAATGAACTTTGTCTCCAAGCAGAGCAAAGATAGTTTTAGAAGTAGACATTTAAGACTTTCTTATTAATGACCGACAACTTGCATATTTAATTTTGGACAAATAATATGCAGAGAGAGAGAGAGAAAAAAAAAGAAATAGAATTTGTATGTATGATATCCTAAGTAACATACTAAATAGGGACATAAGTGAACACATCTTTAGCTGAATGAAGATTTTTGTCTTGGGAAAAGATGTTTCTAATAAATTACTTGGTGAACTGAACTGATGAAGTGCGACAGGATGTGATGCTTCCATTTGTGCAAAACCAAGAGCAAGAAGAGCTATTTGGTGGCCTGGGCTCTTTAAGAAGCACTAGGTATTTATCTGCTAATGTGCTTCCCCTCTGTATTTGCTTCACCAATTTTAATTTTGTGCACAAAGTGGTAAAACAAAACTTTAGAAAAGCTTAAATTCAACTAAAAAATAAGGGTCAGAATGGGAAGATGGAAGAGGAAATGCTGCTTTCTGTACAAGAAAAAACAAAACAAAACCCAGAACTTGTTTTCATGTGCGCAAGTAAAAAATGACCATGTTTATTTAAGTTACTATCTATAACTCACATCATTTTTTATACTTGTCTGGTTATAAAAATTTGTTGGATTGCCTAAATAATTTCCTAAGTGCTTGTAACACAGCTGAAGTATCTAAGTGTTCAGTTGATTATGTTTAACCTAGAATGTTGTCCTGCCTGATTGCATCAGATCTTTCCAGAGACACTGACCTCAATAGTGGGTCTAACTATAAAATTAGAAAAAAAAAAAACAAAATTATAAAGCCACTTTGTTTCAGTGAGGACAATGAATGGATGAATTAGTTTACTACATGCTGCTGCCGCCAATGTTTTATAAACATTTCCAGCACACATAGAAAATGCTGTGATTTAAAAAATGAAATTATTATGTGCTTGTGTCACTTTCATTTTAGGGGCATGGTCTAAAGCAGCTATTCTAAATGAGGGTCATGATCATCAGAATTGCTTCAGAGATTTTTCAAACTGCATATGGGCAGTCCTGAAATTCCAGTGTGCTTCCCTACCAGGGAGTAAGTACGTGGTCCCCACCATTTTCTCTATGCCCCCAATAACCAAGTAGCCTTTCTGCCAGTTGAGTCTCACTCCCTGATTTTCTCCCTCTTTCACTCCTACGCTGTCTCTTTAACATGGCTGACCACTCTGCTTGTGATGGGTCCGGGCCTGTCTGACTCCAGCCGAGACCACAGCACAAGTTTATGGACCCTCCCAACCTCACATCTTGCCCTGGGCAACCTTCTCACTGCCATGAATCCTGTGCATGTTCAGAAAGGGAAAATACCATCATACTCTTGCTCTCTTGTTAAAAATCCTTTAATTGCCTGTGTACTAAGTCTGACCTGGCTTTTCAAGCCTCCTCTCTTTCTGTGGTCCCACCACCCTATTTCTCCCTGACTGTTCTCTCAAAGCTCCTTGCTAAACTAAGCTGTATCAGACTACTTGCATTTCCTGCGAGAATCATGATGCTCACACCTTGGTTCTTGTGGGAATAATTTTGCTTAATGTTGTTATCTTACTCGACAGCTTCTACTGATAGTTGAAGCATCACTCTCACTGTAAAGATTTTGCCTGATTCTTCAGATAGAATTGATTATCCCTCCTTTTATGTAATCTGTAATGAATTTACTAACATGTTCCATATTTTGCTGCACATATTTGTGTACAAATCTGTCCTGTTAATGGACTATAACTAATCTAGGGCCAGAGCCCATGTGTTCATATCACAGTCTGAACACCAAATCCTTTTTCTGTCACTTAGTAGCTTAGTGTTTGTTGAATAAATATTTGAAATTGTTAGGCAATTATTAAATTACAGATTCTCATAGGACAGGAACTGTATCTTGTTCACCTTTGTTTCTGCTTTGTATCTGATCCGATGTTTTACATATAGAAAGTGTTTAATTATTTATTTATTCAATGTATAGGTGATAGAAGGGAAGTTGAACATCTCAGAAATTTGAATATGACTAGAGGACGTAAACGCAGGAAAGAGTGTAATGTTCACTGACTTAGAAAAGAGTCAGTTGGATAAAGGCAGGATGAGGGAGACATGACTGAACAATTGTCTACGCCTAGTTCATTGTTATATTTTAGAATTTGTAGAACTACATGTACAACGGGCTCATAGTTGCTGAGGGTTTTTTTTTTTTTTTTTTGGACCTAGATGAGTATTTTGGAGTCAGGGACAAATTCCTGGTCTAATCATTTGTGACAAGGATACCAGATGCATACTGGAAGATTGTTTTGTCTCCCTGTTTCAGCTGGCTGGTCATTTATGCTTACAAACAAATTTCCTTTCCAGATTAATTCCTTCTGTTTAAATTCTGTTGTTGATTCTGCAAAGCTTAAATTGCTCTTAAGGATATTTGAATATTTCAGTGGCTAGTGATCCAAAGAAATACAGAAAATATTACTTAAAATATGGAGGACAAAACAAAACAAAACCCTACCAACCTAGCTTTACCTTTAGAGGCATATTTTTTTTCTCATTGGCATAGCCTGTGTACTGATTGATTAATCCTAAAGGGAGCTGAATCAAGACAACCCTGCTTATAGATAAAGATTGATCTAGAAGCAGTCTATTTATTGCTCAACAGCTAATAGAGAAACAGAAAACCTAGTAATATGACCAACATATTTTGGGAGTGGTGTTTAGAAAAATCTGAGCTGATGTCCAGGGCAGAGTAGTGTTAGCCTTCAGCTTTTCACTTTGGGGTAGACCTATCAGAGACATTAGCTCATAGTTTTTGGACAAGTGATTGCCACCTACAAATATTATGCATTAACTTTGGGAGAAGTAATAAATCCTGACAGACTGCTAATCTAGCTAATTGTTTAAAATATGTGCAAGCTCAGTGCCCACCCCCCCTGTTAGCAAGTTAGGTAAAAGTGGTTACTGCTTTTAGAGTAGGCAGGAGGAAGGATTGAGGAAAATGATGATATACAATCTCAAGTGTTGTAATGTAATTACTGTAATAGTGTAATATATTGAGGAGCAGAGCACAAGTTTAGAGATGGGAACATCTTGATTTAGACTGAAGTTCCTTAGAGTACCAACTGTACCAACTGTGAGAGTTCAGATTAAAAAAGTTAATCTCTCTGTGGTTTATAAATGAAGATAGAAATTCCTTCTAATGTAGTTGCTATGGGGAGTACATGCTGTGACATCATTATAAGGTATTTAGAAAGTTCCTTTCACTTAGCAAGGAACTCTTATTTTTATATAAGCATTCAACAGAAACAGCTCAAAAGCAGTGGACCCACATTATGAAGATAGTGAAGGCTCTCTAAAAAAAAATATTATGATTGTTGCAAAAGTGCTACATGCTCACTGTAAACACACACAAAGAAACAAGCCAGGCAGCATTGAAAACGACAAAGTAGGACACATCATCCCAAATTCAACCCCGTGGTGGATCATACCAACCAGATCTCTCTCTCTGCATTTATTTAGGCATATATAAAAAGCACGTATCATTTATATCCATTTTTTGATGACCAGACAAGGTGGACATAGTTTTTTCCCTTGAATATTCCTCTTCAGGTGTTCACCCCAGAACGTGGCTTCCTGTCTGCAAGCCCTGCGCTCCCTGCCTGGGGGGCAGGCACTGCAGTGCAGCCCTCTGAGCCATTGACCTCAGCTGCTACCCCAGGAAATCCCTCCTGCTTTTCTCTGCTGCATCCATAGAGCCCTCAGCTCATTGTTAAAATGTCAGTGTTGAGTGCCACTGGGAAGTCACAGTAATGCCCTTTTGCTGCAGGGCCTGCCCTGTGGCCTTGCTGCCTGCTGTCCCTGCAGCCCTGCCCATTGCCTCATGGTGCTGGTTCTGTTCTTGTTTAGTTCTTCCCATAAGGTCAGTTACGTTTCTGCCTCTGTCTTCCATGAAACATCTCCATATTTTCATCATACATTTCTTTAATGTCACCAGAATATTGCTGCATCTACCTTAAGATGCTGTCCCTAAAAGCACAGAGAGATGGAACTTGATTGAATTTGTAGAGCATATTGTGTGACTGTTTTGAGTCCCTGTTGGCAGAATTTGGTCCTTGACTTGCTTTCATGGTAACACAGGATATTGGAGTGAGGTTATAATGAAAGAGAGCTGCATAGCCCTCACATAGGTCAGTAATTGAAGACGACAGATAACTACCAAAAAGTATGAATTGGATAGGACAGTTAATAACTGTTGAAACCCAGAAAACTATTGACTCATATATTCATCATGTGTCCAATCACTTTACTGAATTATATTACTAATTTTGAAAGATTTTATTAGTTAATTCTCTTATTTTTTTTTCTAGGTACAAAATGAAGTCTTCTGCAAATAATAAATTTTTCTCTTTGTATTACTATCATTTTTATTTTGTATTTTATTCCCTAGAACTTCCAAAGTGATGCTGATGATGACATTACTTGCAGTTCATTTCATTTTGTTCTCAATAATATAGTTAGTCAACATAACAAATACAAAAATTAAAAGTAAAAATTAATTGAAATGTACAAAAATGCATAGGTGAATGCCTCAGGAGAATCATATACTATTCTCGTGACTTTGGCCACTTTATGTAACCTCTCTGCATTTTATTATCTCATCTGGAAAATGTATTCTGATGATAATTGCTACTTGCTAGGATTATGGTGAAGGTTAAATGAAATGATTATCTTAGAGTGCTGAGATTAGTGCCTGGTGCCTGGTCCACTAAATGAATATTAGGTGCAGAATTCGTGATACAGTTTCCCGTTGGGTGTAAAGGGACACAAAAAAGAAGCATCGGTTCTCCCTGCCCAGGGCACAGCAGTGGGGAGGGGGAAAGAGGTTCTCATTTCCTGGAAGGAATGGGTTTGATGAGGAAATTTCAGGGGCAGAGTCTGTATGATATGCCATATGGATAGAGGTGCTGCTGGAGATAAAGCCGGAGTCAGAATGTGGCAGACGTATTCAGTGCTGTATTATGGAGTTTGGAGTTTCTGAAGGTAATGGGTTTAAACAAGGGAGCCATTTGGTCAGGTTTTACTGTAAAGAACTT
Organism: Pteronotus mesoamericanus; assembly: GCF_021234165.1. Taxonomy (NCBI): domain Eukaryota; kingdom Metazoa; phylum Chordata; class Mammalia; order Chiroptera; family Mormoopidae; genus Pteronotus; species Pteronotus mesoamericanus. The sequence continues at coordinate 13,208,061 of NW_026555310.1, forward strand.
TTCTCTTGGATGCATCTTGGTGAATGAACTGGGAGATGGGATGCAGGAAGACCAGTCAAGAGCTCTAAGGTCTGGGAAGTAGTTGGCACTTGGAGTCAGAAGCCACAGTAGGGGATGGGTTAAGGCAGAGGGAGAGAGAAAAGAGGATAATTTAGGGGTCCCCTTGGAAGACTGGTGGGTCAGACAGTGTTGCTGTATTAGTTTCCTGTGGTGGTTGTAACAAATTCTCCCAAATTTGTTGGCTTAAAACAATAGGACTTTATTCTCTGACAGTGCTGGAGGCCAGAAGTCTGAAATCAGTATCGCTTGGCTGAAACAAAAGTGTTGGGAGGGCCGTTCTTCCTCTGGAGACTCTGGTGGAGAATCCATCCATTCCTTGTCTTTACAGCTTTCGGGGGCTGCTAGAATGCTGTGGCTTGTGGCCATATCCCTTCAGTCTTCGAGGGCAGAGTCAAGAAATCTCATTCTACTCTGTTCACATTGACTCTTCCACTGTTTGTGTCAAATCTCCCTCTGTCGTTTTATAAGGATATATATAATTGCATGTAGAGCCCACTCAGATAATCCAGGATGATCTCATCTATCTTTTCAGGATCTGTTATTTGGTCATATCTGCAAAGGCCTTTTTCTGCCCTCAAAATAAAGTCATATTTATAGGTTCCAGGGATTAGGACCTGGTATGTTTGGGGTGGGGCGGGGCTGGGGGCGATTATTCTGCTGACCACAGATGCCATTTCACTGAGATAGGAAATAGAGGAGCTACAACATGGAGGAAAAGAGAGTGAGATTAGTTTTGTATGCATGTTTTAGATTTAAAAGAAGACCTATAATCTGTTCTCAGTCTCTTTTTATTCTGCTCAGTTTTGTTAACATAAATCTTATGTTTCTCTTCTTCAGCGGAAATCAAGGACTGGTCCTTTTTCTTTAATCTAACAATAGTTCAAACCTATGGCTTCCTCTATCTACTTTAGTTCAGGCAAACCAAAGCTCTGACATATCAGATTGGGGAAAAAAAAACACCTTGGTTTACTTTGAGGTAATTTTCAAGAACATCAGTCATAGGTGAATGCCTCAGAAGAATCGTAAAAGTTTTCATTGTTATCTTCGCTTCAAGTTTCTTTTAGTATCTAAACCAAATTCAACCCATGCAGAGGTTGAAACTGTTATTTTTATCCCTGGCTTTAATAACTAAAAAGTACTAATTGATAAATACTTTAAATAACTTCATTTCAGCAAAAACTGAGACTATCATAAAGTTTATTTTATTCTTAGTTTTTGTGGGGTAATATGTACCATGTATGGTGACGTTCTATTTGTATGCTCAGGTTATGAGAGGAAGCTGTTTAGCTGAATTTTAGTTTATTTGCACAACTTCAAGTCTGAATGTCTATCCATATTTTCTTGAAAGCCAGATAATCTTAAGTACTTTCCAATGACTCCATCCTTCAGAATTACTTTGTATCTTAGATTCTAGCTGACTTTGATTTTTCAGTAAGCTTCAGTTTCAAATACTTTATTTATTTCTTTTATCTTAAAGCTTTACTTTTAGCCTGTGTACAGTTTCTCCTTGCCAATGAATTTGTAGTTTCAGGAAAAATATTTCCTTAACTTTCCTTAAACGTGTATGCTGAGTTTCTAGAGGTAATGTTTATTTAGTTAATAAAATAATGAATAAATGAGGGGATTAAGTTTTGCATTCAGATCACTTCCAGATTTGATCAATTTCCTTTTAGTTGGTTAAAAAAAGCTTTTATTTTATTGCCTTTATAAAAAAAAACAACAACCCTGAAAATCACTTTGTGTGTATGTGTATTTAAAAATGTATACACACATACAGACCTCCTTCCCCACCCCCCCCACCCAGGGAACTGTCAAATTCCAATCCATAAAACAGTATAATACCCATAGTAAGGGCCCTGGGCATGGTGGCCCAGTGACGTGGGGCTTGGTTCCAATCCCAGAAAAGCAGTCACTCCAATATTTCCAGTTAATGGATTACTTATTAGGGCAAAGGCCTTCACCTTCTTCTTTTACTCATTTTTCTATGATAAAACATGTTGCCATATCTAAAGTGTAAAAAGTCGATACCTTTGCTTGGATACTGAAACCGTTCATTCATGCAGTAGGTGCATGCGGAGCCCTTGCTTATGTGCAAGCCTGTGGTGTGCTAGGTTCCACCGTGTCAAGTGCTGCTCGGTAAACTTACCTTGCAGGTAGTCAGCAGTCTTGAGACCACACTGAACAACATGTAAATAAGAGGGCCCTAATAATTTCCTAAATTTTGACTTAACCCCAAGTCATTTTGCTTATAGATACAGAACAGGTTTCAGGGAAGATTATGTGATGCAGAGATGTGGTTCTCTGTCGACACGTGGAAAGTTTATGCTGGGCAGTGTTTGTAAAACAATAAAGCATTGCTTGACTATTTAGTAGGTCATGTTTTGGTTTCTGTGGAAAATTAAATGGATAAATTTTTGTTTGGCTTTATTTGTAAGCTGTGTCTTTTTTCTTATTAAAAAGTAGGTAGAACAATTCCACCAGGTATAGCAGTAGACCCCTGGGTTACATACTGTCTAAGCTCTGTTGGCCACAAGGAGCAGTGCTTTTTCAGAATTCACTTCATATCTTCAATTTGAGGACTTATTCCATAAAACAAGTATATTGTAGATTTTGTTAAATTAGCACTTTAAAAGGTCACAAATAATATGATTGCCTTTAACCTGAAACTGTCAGGTTTAATATTCATAATACATAACAAATATATTTTCTTTTCCGAATTGTCTCTGTGTTAGGATAATGGTTTTTGCTTTTCTTTTAAAGTATTTTTAAGACCTTCAATATTTATCACACTAATAACAATATTTATTAGGTAATTTCATTTACTAAGTAGGAAAGAGAAGCAGACCTGCAACTTTAGTTTTAACTCACAGATCACATTTACCTTAATAGATCATGTTATATGCTCATTTTACATAAGAATTAGAACTTTTAATTTTCCACTAATAAAGTCATTATATATACATATAACAGAAAAGATAACAAGCTAGATACTTGTTTAGATTAATTGTATAGACATACCTATAAGTTGTTTTATTCTAATATTTTTTAAATCATTGAGATGAGTTAACCATTGTACCTATTTTTTTAATTTAATTGTATCTGAATCTATTTGAGTTTGTTTTTAGGTTATTTTTCCTTCTTCCTATAATAAACTGTTATTTTATACACCATCCAATATTACTATTTAGTTATTTCTGTGAGTTTGTTTTCCTGGTAAAATTTATGTTTTTGAAATAAGAAACCATGTCTTTAATATTTATTTTATCTTCACAAGTGTTTAGTTAGATCTCAGGCCTAGAGTATTTGCTTGAAAAATACTTGCAGAATTGCACTGAAGTCTGAAGAAAATTGCTACTTTTCAGGTAGGGGAAGACAAACCTGAGATGTTGTTTTAAGGGCTAACTGGCTGCTCTGTATGGGTCTTGGAACACCAACTGAGAATAAAAACTAGAATTGTCAAGAAAACTGTAATATTCATTGTTGGCCAGTTAGCATAGGTCTGTGCTAATAACTACATGAGAAACTCTTTTAAAATCAAAAGGTGACCTGAGCATGAAGCCAGAGCAGGCAGGGTTACTGGATGAGCTAGCTGACAGCTGTCGTCAAGGGAGGAGGGCTTGGTGCATCAGTCTCTGTCGTAAGGGACTGACCCTATGAGGGTTGAGTAGAAACTTGGGTATCAGGGAAGTCTTCTTCTGGATGGTCCTAGAAAGATATTACTAAATTCTTGCTTATCTACTCCTATTTCAAGCTTCCTACAAAATACACCTTTTGCATGAACCCAGCATTTATTTCTTCATGCAGATTAGAGTTGAATTGGTTGGGCCTTAGCCTTTTAGGTATGTGATTTCAATTGTAGTAATTTAAGTCCACAGTCCAGGCATACTTTAATTGGAATTTGAGGATGAGTGGGTACTAGAACTCAAGCAATTCACAGGTCATAATTTTGATTAGGTTATTTCTTCAGGTAAATTTTCTAATTCATTCAATGTATTTTTCCATAATTTCTTTTCAGGAATTTATTCTCTTCCTTGTATTGGCTGCATCCAGATCCAGATCTAACCAACTAGAAAGACACAGTCAGGATTTTTTACCTGATGAAGTTTACATCATGTTATAAAATTGTAGACATGCTAGCTTCAGCAAATGACACCCGGTGGAGGGAAGGAGCAGCCTTCCTATATAAAAGCTAATGCAGGCAGTGTGTGTGTGTGTGTGTGTGTGTGTGTGTGTGTGTGTGTGTGTGTGTGTGTGTGTGTGTGTGTGTGTATGCTATTTTTTGAAGTGCCTCCTATGGAAAACAAAAGTATTTTTCTATTAAGTACAGTTATGTTTGGCTTCCTGCCCTAGTTCATTTTATTTTTCTGTAGGCAGCATCTTCATGTTAATCCATGAACTAGAATTTACCAAGATTCACAGAAAAGTCAGTTGTTTCTTCCAGACTTCTCCAGACTGTGTGTGGCCTTTTGTAAAGAGCAGGGAAATCAGACTGAGAGGGAGCTGTCTGCAGTGGATTATCCTGTCCTAGGTTGTGTGCTCTTACTCATTTACTCAGTGGCTCTGAGCCTCAGCTCACTTCCTTTTTTTATAAAACGGCCTTCGCAGTAATGCCTGTCTCATTTACTTAGTGTGAATATGCTTTGTTTCTAATAGGATTTGGGAAGGTAAAAACATTGCATCCCTTTAAAAAGTCGAAACTGGATGATGTATTTTGATAATTGCTGGCATTTTGATATATATTAAACATATATTTATATATTATATAAATATAATAATTATTATATATGTAATATATTATATGTCATTATATATGTAATTTAAGAATACTTGCCCTTCCCAACTTTAAAAATTGCATATGTTTGAATAAGTAGTCTTTAGGAATTAAATCTAGTCAGAGATAATCAATTCTATTACCTTCATATGATCAAAGTATAGATGAAATTTGTCATCAGGCAGCAATGGGAAAATTAAACTGTAAATTTAAAGGACTAAATTATGAAGAGTTAATGGAGTTTTATTTCTTACCATATAAAAGATCTAAGACTTTTTGTTTCTTTGTTTTTGACTTTACCATTATGTGTTATGAATCCTATGGCCAGAAGAAACAATGTGACCAGTAAAGTCTGTGATTTAGAATATTTAACTTTTTGTTGATAGAAATTCATTACTTTATATTTGTGATTAAAATAAAAATATTTTAAAAATATGTGTGTAAGTTAGTTTTCCAGTCCTATCCACACTAATTTTTTTCACTGTTATCTCTCCTTGATATTTATGAAATGTGAAAGAAAGTTGAATTACATTTTTTAAGGACACTTAATTAGCAAAAGCTGGAGACAGGAAAGTCTGGAGAATTTCTTCATAAGTGGAGAACTACTTTTTGTAAATGTGTATCACAGTAATTTCTCAAATAAAAATGTTTTAATTTGCTGTTTACCAACCATTGCTGCAGTCACGGTGTCTGCTTAGAGGACAGAAAGGTTATTTTAATTTGATTTCTGACTAGTAGTCTTTGAATCTGATTTAATTCCAAATATAAATATGTCTGATATTATTTTCCCTTCTTCCTAGAATATTTCAAGACATAATCTCACTTTTTTTGTATGTGCTTCATTGTTCTGTTGATTATTTTTTTTCTAATTATTCTCAGTGTACAATGATTTAATGGAAGCAGTAATTCTGAGAATCTGAAATAAGATATCAGATTGATGTGAAAACAGAAGGCCTTTCAAATACCAAAGGCAGTACAGATAAGTGCACACGAGTAGTAGTTCTGGTGGAGGAATAAGACAGCTTAAAGGTGGTATTCTTATAAGTATTAAATATAGAAATTTAATTTAGCTATTATAAATTATTATCAATTAATGGAGGATTACTATAGAGTACAAATCTAACTTTTAGAACCTTTAAGTCTTCATTTTGGAGAGCCAGATTTTTCAGAAAAGGTTATAGCTTCAAATGATCGCTTTATAGAAAAAATTAGTTTTAGATAGATTTTTATAATAATTGACCACCTTATTAATCAGAGCATAATGAATTTAACTTTTTTACTACTCAGGGTTATTATGAGCATAAAGTATAGGGCTGCATTAACTATCTTTGAGTTAGAGAACATAGTCCAATACCAGCGAAATCCAGACTTTCCCAGTTTCTGATTTTCCATTTTTATTCTGTTGTGAAGGTGAATATATCTGTAAAAAAAGAATAAATAGGTGCTAAAAGGGCCCTGTGTACCTTTTAAATCTTTTCCTCTCCTGGGAAGAATCTTCAAGCAAGATCCATCTTAAATTCCCGAACCATCATAGCAACATAAAACTCCTCAGGGCTGATGCCATGCAACATTAATAGACAGCGCTTCACTGTTGCCTTCTAACCGTATGGACTAATGTGATCCTGTGCTGTGAATCCCAAACAATTTTGCAGTAGTAGCCACTGACAGTTCAATTCAGGACACATTTTTGAGTGTTTATATACTTGTTAATGAGGGGATAAAAGGAAACCTAGAACAGGTTTCTAGGTTTAATCTAGGCGATTTTAATCTTAGACTATGGAAAGGCTTGTTATCGGCTAACTGCAGTACAGGGCTGAACAAATACCCATCCCTGCTTCCAAAATTCCAGTGATGATTTTTGAATAAATACAGGCAGGTCTATGGTGAGTTTTTATTTATTTGTGTGTGTGTGTGTGTGTATGTGTGTGTAATACATATGTACTATATACAATATATACACATTTATACATATATATTTACATAAATATTTCGGCCTTATATTCATCTAACATTTTATGTTTTATTCAACAGAAATCTTCTTGACAGAGACACATTTTCTAAATCTGACCCAAGTAAGTATCCCTTTACTTTCTTTTGAAAGTCCACTTACTTTGCTTTCTGATTTTGCAAAAATTGTATGAAGCTCACAGTACTTGTTTAAATATTTGTTTTAAAGCCTAAAAAGAAAGAAGGGGAATGGTCTTAAGCCCTGCATGCTCATCTCTCTGGGTAGTACTCTGCCTAAAGAGAAGTTGCTTTGAGTTTTGAGAATACGGTGAAAGCGCAGAAGACCCCAATGTAGGATAGTTCACCTTTGAAACTGCAGCCTCATGGTATGGCCATATGGTAGAAATTAAAGTTGAAAAACAATTGTAATGGGCCATGATTTTAAGTGATTTGGTCAGAGAGTAATGCTTTTCCTTTTTTTTTTTTTTTTTTTTTTAAATAAAAGCCACATATAAGGCACATATAACTAAATGAAATATATAACATCTGGTATGAGCTGAAGTTTTGATTTTTAATTAGAGATTTTGAAAATTAGAGATAACTTGTAAAATAATAAAGGTAGTTTGAATTAGAAAACAGCAGAATTAATGTATAAACCAGTTAGTGTTTATAAGTCATGTAGTATTTAGAAGCTGAAGCCTGACAGCTCTTCCTCTCTACAGATGTGTGGAAAAAAAAAAAAAGGGTTTAACTACAAGGGAAAGGTTTTGTCAGATGTTAAAATTCTTTAGGTGCTCATTAGGAAATGGCATTATAATTTGTGGGTATTACAATTTCCTGTGGCTCATTTGGCAAGTGGATGGGACTTTATAAAAATTCCTTAATCTTGACCCCAAACCCTTCATCTCCCATTTGCTACTTTCCTTTATGGTTGACAGGATTTCCTACCTGTTTACAAATATAGGTGTATCTTGAAGGTATTGAGGTTTCAGTTTCAGACCACCACAATCAAACAAATATTGCAATAAAGAGAGCCACTTGGATTTTTGGGTTTCCCAGTACATATAAAAGTTATGTTTACGTTATACTGTAGTCTTCGAAGTGTGCAATAGCATTAAGTCTAAAAAATATACATACCTTAATTAAAAAATACTATTGCTAACAAACACTGGCCATCATCTGAGCTTTCATTGAGTAGTAACCTTTTCGTTGGGGAAGGGTCTTGCCTTGAAGTTGTTGGCTGCTGACTGATCAACGTGGTGGCTGCAGAAGGTTGGGGTGGCTGTGACAATTTCTTAAAATGAGACCATAATGAAGTTTGCCTCATCAATGGACTCTTCTTTTCATGAACAGCTTCTCTGTAGCATGCAACACTGAGTAATAGCATTTACCCATGGTTAGAACTTCTTTCAAAATTGGAGTCGGTTCTTTCAAACCCTGCTGCTGCTTTAACAACTAACTTTATGTAATATTCTAAATCCTTTGTTGCCATTTCACCAATTTTCACAGTATTTTCACTAGGGGTAGATTCCATCTCAAGAAACCACTTTCTTCGCTCATCCACAAGAAGCAATTCCTCATCTGTTAAAATTTTATGGTGAGATTATAGCACATCTTCAGACACTACTTCTAATTCTAGTACTCTTGCTGTTTCCACCATATCTGCAGTTATTTCCTCCACTGAAGTGATAAACTCCTCAAAATACATCCATGAGAATTGGAGTCAGCTTCTTCTGAACTCCTGTTAATGTTGATAATTGGACTTTGTCTCATGAATCACAGGTGTTCTTAATGGTATCTAGACTGGTGGATCCTTTTCAGAAGGATGCCCATTTACTTTGTCCACATCCTACAGAAGGATCACTGTCTACAGCAGCTATTGCCTTACTCTATTTCTTAAATACTATGACCTGAAAATCAAAATTACTCCTCAGCCCATGGGCTGCAGAATGGATGTTGTGTTAGCAGGCATGGAAACAACGTTAATCTCATTGTACATCTCTAGCAGACCTCTTGGGTGACCAGCTGTATTGTCAAAGAAAAGTAATATTTTGAAAGGAAGGTTTTTTGGTTTTTTTTTAGTGGTAGGTCTCAAGAGTGGGCTTGAAATACTCAGTCAGTCATGTTGTGAACAGATGTGCTGTCATCCAGGCTTTGTTGTTCCATTTATAGAGCACAGGCAGAGGAGGTTTAACGTAATTCTTAAGTGCCCTGGGATTTCGGGAATGGTAAATGAGTATTGGCTCCAACTTAAAATCACCAGCTGCTTTGTCCCCTAACTAGGGAGTCAGGCTGTCCTTTGAAGCTTTGAAGCCAGGCACTTCCTTCTGTCTATCAAGGTTCTAGATGGCATCTTCTTCCAAAATAAGGCTGTTTTGCCTACATTGACAATCTGTTGTTAAGTGTCAATGTCTTCATTAATTATCTTAGGTAGTTCTTCTTGATAACTTGCTTCAGATTCTATACCAGCACTTGCTGCTTCACCTCACACTTGCATGTTATGGATTTGGCTTCTCTCCTTAACCTCATGAACCCACTGCTGTTAGCTTCACACTTTTCTTTTGCAGCTTCCACACCTCTCTCAGCCTTTCAGGGAATTTAAGGAGAGCTAGGAACTAGCTCTGGATTAGGCTTTGGTTTCCGGGAATGTTGTGGCTGGTTTGACTTGTGTCCAGACCACTAAAACTTTGTATCAGCAAAAGGCTGTTTTGCTTACTTATCATTTGTGTCTTCACTAAAATAACACTTTTAATTTCCTTTAGAGTTAAAAGTAGAATAGCACTTTTAATTTCCTTTAATTGCATTTACAACTTGGCTCACGGGCCCAAGAGGCTTAGTTTTTGGCTGGTCTTAGCTTTTGACATGCCTTCATGACTAAGCTTAGTCATTTCTACTTTTGATTTAAAGTGAGAGACTACATCTTTTCCTCTCACTTGAACACTTAAGGGCCACTGTATGGTTATTAATTGGTCTAATTTCAATATTGTTGTGTCTCAGGGGAGATGGGGTCCCAAAAAGAGGGAGAAAGACCAGGAAACAGTCAGTGGAACAGTCAGAACACATACATTTATCAGTTAAGTTCATTATCTTACCTTGGCACACCCCCAAAACAATTATAATACTACCACCAAAGATCACTGATTACAGATCACCAAAACCAATCTAATAATAATGAAAATGTTTGAAATATTGAGAAAATTACCAAAATGCCACACAGAGACAGGAGTGAGCAAGTGCTGTTGGAGAAATGGTGCTAATAGACTTAACACAGAGTTGTCGCAAAACTTTTATTTGTAAAAAATGCAATATCTGCAAAGTACAATAAAATGAGGTATACCTATATTGAGGGTGGGAGTTGAAAAAATTAAATACACTGTATAATTTGCTCTAGGTTGTCCTTTTTATGATGGCTTTGAGCACAGTAGGTATTTAGGAAAAACTTGTGACTTATGGCTATTAACATACTGATATATATCAAACTGTTAAACTAGTTTGATTAAAATTTACCTACATCTGTAGTATAATGTAGAAGACAGTAAATTATCATTATATTTTTTATGAACCAAGCTTTCTATATAATTAAGTTCTAGAAATGTAACATTGTTTTTTTTCTTTCTTTACAAAAAATTTCAGTCATGTATTGATTTACTAGCAATTATCCTGCAAGAGTAGGGTTGGGAATTAGGAATTAATTTTGATGTTGATTTTGGACAGTTGAAAAATAAATTATTACATTCATATGTGATGTTTATAAATGACATTAATGTATTTTTTTAATCTTTTGTAGTTTGTGTCTTGTATGTACAAGGAGTTGGAAATAAAGAATGGAGAGAGGTAAGAATTTAAAAAATTTAAAAAATCACTGTGCTGGAAGATATGGTATGAGTTACAATTTGATGAAGGTGATTCTTTCCTGTTTTAGTTATTTTAAGCCTTTCTGAATTCAAAGATTGAATTTCTTCTTCATTTTGTGAAAGTAACCTTTGTGTTTTATTTTTAATAATCCTGAATATTTGGCTGATTTATGACTTTCCTGTGGAATATTCTAGCCTTAAAACTTGTATTTTCCTCAGTCCAAAGTAAATTTAATGTGTTGCAATTCTTATGTGATTGAAGTCTATGGACTTAGTCTCACTTTTAGAGGTCAAATGCGGATTTTCATAAACTATTGCTTTAAAGGGTTTGAAGTGTACGTGTGATTATCACCTGCTTTTTGCCCTTTAATAACATATTATTTGAAAATAAAGTAGAAACTCAGTTTCCTAATATAATTACGCTTTAGTAGAGCAAAAGCAAGGAGGCAGAATTTCTATTTTAGTTAATTTATTTTCTAGTGTGTGTCAAACAGAAGCATGAATGCTGGAGGGGAGGGGAACATATTAAAATAAAAAGCCTTTCCATCTGCTTGTAGTTGCTGGTTACCTCAGGAATTTCGTGCATTGTTTTAATGAGGTTACAGTTTCTGGTGCGATATCCCTGGTGAGATTCATGCTATTTATTGCCACAGATTGCTTTGCAGTCAGCCATTTTATAATACCAATGTGTCTCAATTGTGAGAGGGTAAGAATAGATCATTGTAATTTATTTTCAAAACTGAGAGAATAAACCAATTCAAAAAGTGTCTCTACTGATAATGGGTAGGCGGGACGCTGAGTGCCACTTTCTCTGATCTAACTGCGTTTGCACATTTCCACAGTGTTGTTCGATGTTTATGTGACACTCTGCATATCCAAATGATGTGAACTCACCGTATCCGCTGCTTCTTCACTCCAAATGTAGCTAAAAACATCACCGGCCAAAATATCAAACTGCAATTTTTACAGCCGTCCTTGACTATCTTTCCCATACCTTCTTCATTTAATCAGTTATCCAGTGTTATGAATTATTTTTCATAAAAAAAAAATCTCAGATAAGCCACCTCCTTCATTCAGACTCATGTTATCTTTTGTCTTCCTGTGAGTCTATGTCCCTCTCTTTTGTTCCTCTAATTATCCCTTTCATTATTTTCCTTCAAAATATGCTTTCTTTTGTTATTCACTTTTACAGTTTCTTTTCTCAAAGGCCTGGGACAATGCAGTGGACCTGCTGACTGACCATAGGTCAGGCTAGATAAGGCTGAGCATTTACCAGGGGTGTTTAGAAAATACCATTATTCAAGGCACCAATAAAGGAACTGAGATAAGAAGCCATAGGTCTAGTAACAGGCATCTTGACCAATGCATCTCCCTAATGATGAGGCTTTCTTGTTGCCTACGCAATGAGATACAGATTTCTTACTTAAATTTACAAGGTCTTTTGTAATAATAATAATGACTAATGTTCTAAGCCCTTTAGATATATTGACTAATTTAATTTGCACAACAGCCCTAAGAGGTAGATATTATTGTAATCCTTATTTTACACATGAGGAAACTGAAGCTTAAGTGACTTGACAAAAGTTACCTAATTGTAAAAAACAGAGTAGGGATTTCGACCCAGGCCATCTGGCTCCAGGGCCTCTGCTGTTAGACCACCTTGCTTTGCAGAATCCTTATCAGATCCCAACCTTTACTTTCTGGTTTTATTAATGGAAAGACATTCGATAAATTGATCTTTGGGGCTCTATACTTATTTTTTTAAAACTTGACTCTAAAGGAAAGACAATAAGAGAGGGGGACCTGCTATTTAAGGAAAATGGCATAAGTTAAAAATAAAGAGAAAACAATATTTTACACGTTTATTTTTTTCTTTGAAGGAATAGAAAGTATTAGAGGAAATAATGCTCAGAGGGGGTATAAAAACAATGTAGAAGTTGAGAAGTTGATGAGAAATAGGACCCAGACTCATCTACAATGGGTAGAAACATATGGACAGTACGGGGAGATACCAGTTAAGAGGCAATTTCAACAGACAGAATTTCAGAAGAATTAAAAGTCTTAAGTACTAAAGAATGATCTAGAAAAATAGAAAGGATGTGTCAGATGCAAGAGACAAGCATTTTGTAGCTAAAATCCCTTGCATTTAGCAGCTGATTGAATATGCTTGGGCAGACCCAAGATGGCAGAGTAGGTGGAAGCTACACTAACCTCCTCCCAGGACCAAACTAGATTTCCAACTAAATTAAAGAAAAACCATCCTGAATAAACAACTGAACACTAGCTGGAGAGAAACCTTATAACCAAGAACATATGGAAGAAACCACTTCCTTACAAGAGAATGCCACTTACCCTGGGCTCCGGCAGAGGGAGGGCAGAGTGGACTAAAGACGCGTGAGAGTCCCAGGCTGGTGACTCTGGGGAGAGGGCTGAACGATTAGCTGCCAGGATCCCTGTGCTGAGTCATTCCCCATACTGCAGAAGCCATCTTTCTCTGGCAGAGCACTCCCCTCCAAGTGGTATCAGCCTTAGGGGAATCAATAGCCCCACCAGCAGGAATCCTTCTTACCGGCCCCACCCTGTGAAGCTTAAGCCAGGCTGCTGAGTACAGATGGAGGCTATTTCAGTCATTAAGTCTAATAGCAAAGGTGGATCTCTGGAAGCTCTGAGACTTTAGCTGACCCTCCCCCAAGCCTGGTGCTGGTAAAAGCTGGTCTGGGTGCACAGCCTGGTTCTTTCTGCATACAAGCAGGCCCAGCAGAGGAAGCCACAAGCTGTGGATCCCTGATAGCTCTAAACAGGTTGCCCAGGGCCAGTCGTGGTCAGTGTCTGACAAAATTCTGCGCCAGACTCTTTGCAGATCTACCTAAAATATGTAAACAAATACAAAGAAGCAGCCAAAATGGGAAAACAAATAAACAGGCCCCAAATGAAAAAAAAGAGAATATACCAGAAGAAGAACTAAATGAAATAGAGGCAAGCAATTTATCAGATACAGAGTTTCGAGTAATGATTATAAGGATACTCAACAGCATGAAAAAAGACATAGAAGCCATAAAAAAGGACCAGTCAGAAATAAAGAATGCAGTATCTGAAGTAAATAATACACTGGTAGGAATAAACAGTAGGTTAGATGAAGCAGAGGATCGAATCAGTGATTTGGAAGACAAGGTAGAAAAAAATACCCAAGCACAGGAGTAAACAGAAAAAAAAAAAAGGAATTTAAAAACATGAGAGCCTAAAAAACTTTTGGGACAATATGAAGTACAGCAACATCTGCACCATGGGAATACCAGAAGGAGAGTGAGCAAGGGATTGAGAACCTATTGGAAGAGGTAATGACCGAAAACTTCCCTAATCTGGTGGAGGAAGAAGACACACAAGTTCAGGCATCACAGAGAGTCCCAAACAAGATGGACCCAAAGAGTCCTACACTAAGACACATCATAATTAAAATGAACATGCTGGTTAAAGGACAAGGGATGAAAAAATGAAGTACACCATGTATATTATTAAATCACCCCAAACCACTTGAGAAGGACAGTGTGATACACTGATTGAGGGAGTGCACTTGACTTCTCAGTGTCTCTGGTTCCCGCTCTGTAACAGGGGGAATGATGATAATGATTCTAACTCATGTGGTTGTTGTGAGGCTGAAGTATGAACCACTGACAAGGACTGTGTGTCTGGCACATAGTAAGAATTATATGATTAAGAATACATCAGGACTCTAAGAGATCAAAAAACTTTTATAAGCATGACAAAACCAGTAGGTGGCTGGTATGTAAATTCCTGCACTGTAAAATTCTGTGAAATTCATTGCACAAGCCGAGCAGTTGATGGGAAAATGACCTATGGGATTTACTTGGCCTCAAACCTAATATGAAGCTGTGGTGTTACACAGCTGCTAAAAAGCTAATGCAATCTGAGGATTCATTGATGGATGTGCAGTGCTTACATCAAGGAAGATAATGCTGTTATGTTGAGCTGTATGAAATTGTCATTTTTGTAGGTCAAAAATGGCTGCGTTGGTAATTTCACGTGATTCAATCGAACACTATTGTATTTTGCCTTGGTGGGAGCAAATCTAGAGTGTTATTTTTCAGTTCTCCATTTGAGACCATTGAAACGCCAAGTATGTATTTAAGGAGGGCTGTTATCTTGAAGAACAGTATGGGAGCTATGACATTTCAAAGAAGGAATGTTTAACCTGAAAAATGCAAAGACTCTAGATAGTCATCATTATTGTCCTCAAATTCTTAGAGGATTTTCACCTAGCAATGAGGGTATACTTACTTGACATTGAAATAACAAAAAAAAGGGGAACAAAAAATTCGGTCCAAAGGATCAAGAGACAGAGAAGCATGATGTGGTCCACTGTGGAGAAGACATTTGTGACATATAGAGTATCTCACAGTAGAGTGGGTTTTTCAGAGCTGCCTCCTCGGGCTCCCATGGCTGTCCTGTATTCAAACAGCTGTCAGTCTGGTTTCACCAGGGAATAAGTTGCGCTTGTTTCCCTCCAGTTTCCTTGTGAGTCTATGATTTTATGGTGGAGTTCAGAAAGAGTTTTCTTCTCATTTTATCAGTTCACTCAAGTACCTTTTAAGTATTAAATGTTGTTTTACAAGGTAATAGCCTAAATCAGTATCATAATGTGGAGGAAAAAGAAACTTTCCTCTGTCCTTCTAGGTTCTTCCGGTTGGTCTAATAATCAAATAGACATGGAACAGATGAATACAGGAAAATGTCCGTATTTAGTTACATATGTACATGTGGGAATCCCACATACATGAGAGAGTTAAAGGCCTAGCATACATGAGAGGTTCAGAGACAGAAAGGGAGAATGAAGTATATGGGACATTCCAAGCTACAGGTGAGGTCAGGCCCCTCGGGGCTTCAGAGGGGAGGAAGGCCATTGCGGGATGATAAAGAGCACACATGTTCAGTAATTATAGTTCCCCCTGCCTTATATATAGGTCATAAAAGGTTATTTCTGGTGCTCATTCTTATTATGGGCAAGGCCCTTATTGAAATTCTTTAAGGGAGAGGTAAAAGTTTCTTATAAGCCCACATGGTCTCAGTTGCCTTCGGCTCAAAATACTTCACACGCCTCAGTGCCTCACCTCGTGGAAGACTGGTTTGAACTCCTTCAGTAATTACTCTCAGGATATTTTGAATCAAACAAGTAAAACAGTATTATAGATGCTTGATTAATCATTTAAGTATATCCATCCATTTAGCATGTTAACCTATATTTATTGGGTGGCTGTCGTGTAGCTGTAGTGGTGGGTAAAGTTTTAAAATAGACAATATTTCTACCTCAAGGAGCATAGAATATAGTTGAGGAATTTTCCAGGACCTTCATTATGTTTATACAACCAAGTTACTGATTTAGGTATTGACACTGTGTCAATAACATAGCTCATATTTGAATTTAGATGTATTCTTGAAAGATCTGTAGTAAGTATCCACATGATTTTATGTTCTGGGATAAATTACTTTTAGGTAGTAAGGAGGATAAAAAAAGGAGTTAAAAAATGTGTTGAAATCAATGCTCCAAATAAAATGATAGAAAAATTATTTAAATTTATTCTATAGATAAAATCTGCAATTTAAAAATTAAGTCTGACACTATTAGAATTACCTGCATATCTTCAAAAATTCTATCTAATAATGATTGTGAATTATCAAAAGCTCTCAAAGTAATAAGATCTTTTAAAACTAAAATTATACTTTAGTGCATAATAATTTTGGAGCTAGAAATGATATTTAAGTGCCATGAATTATGAAAATATGAAAACTTTAGTGGCAAGTAGAAATAGCACAAAGTAACATCCATCCCTAAGGATGTACACTTGACTTTGAGAGGTTCTGAAAATGTTGCAATTAACTACTTTGAGTTAGATTTTACTTATCCATTTGTAATCTTATTTTGTGAATTATTTTTAAACATTTGAAATTCCCTAAGCTAGTATGTGATCAAAGAGAGCGAGCTGAAGTTGTTTATAAGCCACAATTACTGTAATTTGGAGGCAAATCTACTGCCACATGCTGATTTATTATTACTTGACACTGTCTCTGCTTCTGTACCATTCCACTGACATTGAGCTATTTTAACATTTATCTCCATACTGAGTAATATATGTATAATAGGTAAACACATATTCAGAAAGGATGAGAAGAGTCTTTATAGCTCAGCTTAAATGTTACGCTACCTACTAGTCTTTCCTGACCTTAACAACTAGAACTTCCTCCACGTACCTTTGATATTCCATAACTTCTATATATTTCTTCTGGTCCTTGTCACCTTCTACTTTATATCACTCAACAGACATCAAGGACTTCTTTGTGAACTCATTTTCTTGTATATCTTAGCTTTACTTCTTAGCTCAGTGCTCCTTAAATGTCAAGCTCTGACACTGCAGCATTTAGGATAGGGTTGTATTTTTAGAAGGTGCTCAGTTAATATTTGTTGAAGGGATAAGTTTGAGGATACCCTCAAACATGGGCACACATTTTTCATGCTTTCAGAATTTATGAGTTGGAAAAATCCCTTTAGATTGTTTGGTACAAAGGCCACATTTCTCATGTGAGGACATTTATGTGGTATGCTAATTAGTTCTGAGAACTTAATGCTTGTTGTGCTGCCTTTTGCCTTTAACAACTATTTTGGAATTTGAATGATAGCATCTGTTGCGAAATGCTATTTACCTTTTAGACTTCAGGGGATATTCGTTTCATTTTCCTCTGTTTGTTCTGTGGAAATATTATAGTGAAACATGTAAGTTATTGATACAGGAAAAAGGAAGCTCCCCGCAGTCGTTGGGCAATACTGTTGCCCACCCACTGAGGGTCCTGCAGGGCTACTGACATTGTCTTCACTGTTGCAGAGAAAGTGACTATTTTTGTTTGGTTTGGGTTTTTTTCTCTTTAAAAAAAAAGATTTTAACTACAATATACTGCTGAGCATTTGCTCTGTACAGATTTTATTCGTTTAGTGGACATTTGAAGGATTCTTACTATAGGTGTTATGATTTCTCCATTGTGACTGGTTGAGGCGATTATAACAAAAGATATTTGATCTCTTACAAGAACGGCTGTGCAGCACATGGATGAAAGGACTTTGTAAAACCCATATATTCTATGGAATGTTTAATTGGTTGTAAGGCATTATTATTTTAGCAAAAATATATTGCTTGTCCCTAAGGAAAATACTGTATATACTTACTTGGATCTCCAACGTCAGTCATACTAGTTTCGGAAAGAGAACTGCAGATTGGTCTTGAAATTGTTTAGAAAAGGACATAAAATAATTTTACAAGTATTCCTGACCAGAAATAATTAGAAGCTGTGGCTTAATGTAAGTTGCCCATAGTTTATAAGGCT
The DNA here is from genome assembly GCF_021234165.1 of Pteronotus mesoamericanus. Taxonomy (NCBI): domain Eukaryota; kingdom Metazoa; phylum Chordata; class Mammalia; order Chiroptera; family Mormoopidae; genus Pteronotus; species Pteronotus mesoamericanus. The sequence continues at coordinate 13,226,082 of NW_026555310.1, forward strand.
AAGTTGAAGCCTATTAGCTGTATCAATATGCTGAGAATTCCTGGCTTTGCTTCTCTCTCTTCTCACTTTTTTTCATGCTAAAAATTAAATCTATTGGGGTGAGATTGGTACATAGGCTTCACGCGTACATTTCTATGATACATGATATGTATTTTGCATTGTCCTTTCTCCATTTTTATCTGAACTGTCTGTTTTCTTTGTCACGGGTTGGTCTACTAATTAACTTTCTCTCTAACATTGGACCCACCAACTCTTGGCTGCTTTTGCATTCTGCAGTAATACCAAACAATAAAATTTTGTATTTTATCTACTTTTTGTGGTTCTCAGCGGGAGTGTTGGTCTCTTGCAAGTGACTCTATCAGGACTGGAGGAAGAAGTTCTTATGTATGATAAAAATTGCTGAATATTGTATAGGATAAATTAGAGACAGCTTGAGGCTTTGGTTGATTTTATATTTCTCCAGAATGGGTTTACTTTTGCTTCTGGGGAGACAGCTAAGCTATGAAAAATTCACCGTATTTCAGTTAAAGATTTGACTGACTCGAAGCTGAGTTTTATTCCTATGAAGAACTGCTGTGGCTCTTGTTGATGCGATCTTTTTTCTTTTTTCTTTTTTTATTGTTGTTCAATTACAGTTATCCCAATCCCCACCCCCGACCCTCCACCTTGCTCTCCCCTGTCCAGCCCATCCCCCTCCCGCAGTCAGTCCCCACCCTGTTGTTCATTACTATGGGTCCTTTATACATGTCCCTTGACTAGACCCTTCCTCCTCTTTCCCCAATTATCCCTCTGCCCCCATCCCCTCTGATCACTGTCAGTTTGTTCTTTATTTCCATGTCTCTTCTGTTTTGCTCGTCTGTTTGTTTTGTTGATTAGGTTTCACTCATAGATGAGATCACATGGTTATTTGTCTTTCACCCCTGGCTTATTTCACTTAGCATAATGCTCTCCAGTTCCATCCATGCTATCACAAGGGTAGGAGCTCCTCCTTTCCTTCTGCTGCATAGTATTACATTGTGTAAAGGCACCACAGTTTGTTGATCCACTCGTTTACTGATGGGCATTTAGGCTGTCTCTAGCACTTGGCTATTGTAAATAATGCTGTTATGAGCATAGGTTCTTTGGAATTGGTGTTTTAGGATTCTTAGGGTATAAAGCCAGCAGTAGAATCACTAGATCAAAAGGCAGTTGCCATCTTTAGTTTTTTAATTCCATACTGTTTTCCACAGTGGCTGTACCAGTCTGCATTCCCACCAATACTGCACCAGGGTTTTCTTTTCCCCATATCTTTGCCAGCACTTGTTATTTGTTGATTTGTTAATGATGGCCATTCTGACTGGTGTGAAGTGATATCTCATTGTGGTTTTAATGAGCATTCTTTCGTATAGCTATGTGACCTCTGCATGTCCGCCTTGGAGAAGTGTCTGTTCAGGTCCTTTGCCCATTTTTTTATTGAATTGTTTGTCTTCCTGGTGTTGAGTCATATGAGTTCTTTATATATTTTGGAGATCAAACCCTTGTCCGATGTATTGTTGGCAAATATGTTCTTCCATACAGATGGTTCCCTTTTCATTTTGATGATGGTTTCTTTAGCTGTGCAAAAGCTTTTTTAATTTGATGTAGTCCCATTTGCTCATGCTTTCCTTTATATCGTTTGTCCTAGGAGACATACTGGCAAAGATATTGCTGTGGATATCTCACATATTACTGCCTATGTTTTCCTCTAGGACTTTTATGGTGTCATGACTTATAATTAAGTCTTTTATCCACCTTGAGTTTATTTTGGTGTATGGTGTAAGTTGGTGGTGTAGTTTCATTTTTTTTTTTTTGCGTGTACCTGTCCAGATCTCCCAGCACCATTTATTGAAGGGGCTATTTTTACTCCATTATATGCTCCTGCCCCCTTTGTTGAAATTAATCGACCATAGAGGCTTTTCTGATTGATTTATCTGTTTTTTTTAAAAGATTTTGTTTATTTATTTTTAGAGAACAGGAGGGAAAGAGGGAAACATCAGTGTGTGGTTGACTCTCATGCACCCCCCCAACTGGGAACTTGGCCCACAACCCAGGCGCGAGTCCTGACTGAGAATAGAAATGGCGACCCTTTGGTTCACAGGCAGGCACTCAATCCACTGAGCCACACCAGCCAGGGCATGATTGACTTATTCTTACTCTTTGATATAGCCTTTGGTGGTCCCAACTCAAAGCCTTTGTTGCCTTATTTTTTAAATACCCTTTTTAAAAAATTAAACATGTTGGCAAGTAGAAAGAAATTTATCCCCTTTATGGATTTTTTAAACCTCCATTGCCTTCCACAGTTGGGTGAGACTACGGAAAACTCTGCTCTGTGTGGTTTCTCTGTTTTAGATGCAGGAACCTACAAATGCTCTTTTTTTCTCCAGATTTTGTTTCTACAACTTATAACTTTTTATTAGCTCTCTTGTGCCCCAAAATTATTTTAGTATTTTGTTCAACTTTTATACTGAGGGGAAAAGTTGGTCTGAAACAACTAATTTGCCATTGACAGAAATAGAAGTTTGTTGTGACTACTTTTGAATGGAAATAATTCTCAGACTTAGCTTTGCAGTATATCTATTTTCCTGTAAAATTCTCAAAAAAAAGTAAACTGAATAAAGCTCATGAAAATTAGCACTGAGAATGTAAGAATCTCAGTGCTGAAACTGCCTACAGGTGTCTGCCTTATACAACAATTTCAGGAACGGAGGAAATTTGTTTCAAACCTTAAAGGCAGTAATAGAATTTAATAATTCTTTTAAAAATCTAAGAATTATTAATTTGGAGATTTCATAAAGAAATTTATTAAAAGTTACTCTTGACTATTTTAAATATATCATTGCCTACTTTTTAATGAATGCCAGTCAACAACACTTACTATGCATTTGCATGAAAAACTGCTTTTAAATATTCAAAACCATCAGCATTGGTATGAATACATTTTTCAAGTTTATTTTCAATTGAGTTTAGATAACCTTGTAAATAAAATAACAATTTAAAGTAATTGGGCAATCTAATTGAAAACAATTTAATTTAAAATAAATAACATAATAACCTGCCCAATTTATTTAAAAATATGTTGTCTCACATAAATGAAAAACTAACTAATCTGTGACAAAATTAACCCATAATCCCAGTACAAACCTCATGGATAAGTTGAGTCCATTTTACGATTTTTCTTTTTCAGATGGTAAAACATATAACTAATCACAGGGTTAATGGCAAACATAGACATTGTAAAAAGTGGTTCCTTAAAATATTGTTATTTTTTAGAGTATGATTTAGTATTACAATGTTCTAAATAAGGTTTCAGCATTATATACTCTAGTTTTGAAAATTGATGGAGTTTAGTCCTTTCGATATTTTATGTGTGACAATTGCAATGACATGATCAAGGTGTGTTTTTTTATGGTTAATAATTTAGATTCTTTTCTGAAAATAGAAGATCCAAAAAAGCAAAAGAAAGTCCCATATGTGAGCTACTCTGTTTTAACCAGGAATACTAGAAGGAGGTCACTTCTTGTTTTCTCTCTCTCCGTGTGTGTGTAAGTGTGTGTGTGTGTTTGTGTGTGTGTGTGTACATATATATCTACTTCCATAGCTACATCTCACTGATCTATAATAATGTAAGATCCAGATAAAGCCTTCAGATTTTATACTTGTCTTCTTGTAATTGAGTTTAAGATTATTAATACTTTAAAAGCAAAGAAAAGGCCTTGGATATTGAGTTACATGACAAAACTAACCTCTTTTCCCTTAAGAGAAAAAGTCTGTGGATTCCCTGGTAATCCCAGGGTTTAACTTTCAAGATGAAATGTATAAGAATGTGAATCTTCAATTCTGGCCTTGTGTGCATGCACTTGTACAGGCACTCCCGTTTGGTATCTTCCATGCAGGTTAAATATGTGTGGTCCTAAACTGAGGTTCTCTTTATTGAATTTATCAACTATGTCAGCACTACTCAGTTTATCTAGTCTTTTAGCCTAATCTCTGGAGACTGTCCTCTATATCACCACTACTAAGATTGAATTCTAATACAATAACGGAATTAAAGATGGGTGCTGGTCCAGGTGGCCTTTTTCCTCCATCACTTCTACTTCACTTGAAAAATAAATATGATACTGGGGTGGCTGTTCTGGGCCTTCGCAATATGTTAAACATTTCTGAACACTTTTCCTTTAAACAAGAGTTCATCTGCTTGATGCCATAAATAGATAAATGTTCGTTCCAGTACTGCTCCTCGGATCCTCTGAAGCAGTCTAAAAATTAGTTGATTTAAAATCAGGGATATTTCCATTCTATCATTTTCTGCAAGATTTATTCCTAAATAGGACAAATTTGTATTTATCCAATTAGCCCAAGTATAAAACAAAGAAAAACTTTCAGTGTCTTGATTGTAAATTGTTTTTTATTTTTGCTTAAAGTTTTACAAGAAATAGTATTATGTTCTATAAAAATTAATAGTTTATATACCTTGTTTTTCAAATGACTGAAAATTTTCATACTTGGTGAGCAAAAGAACATTTTTTTCTAACATTTGTTCTAATTATGAGATGATGAAACTTAATACTGTATAATTATGTAAAAGTGCTTGACTGTCCACATTTGCATAAGGTCATTGTGCCAGAGATTATTATAATCAGGTTTGTAGGTACTTCTGACAATTCAGAATTGTTGATATTCAGAAAAAGACTTGTTAGGATACAAGTTACAATTCTTTCAAATGTAGCTGTTTTATGTATATTTTAGATATATACCATTATAAATATTATTGTCCTTAAAATTTTTATCCTTTTTGATCTGCATAGCATTATATGCAAGTGCACATTTTTTTTAGCAATTAGAAAAGTCTTATTTAGTAATATAAGGTATTAGCTAAGACAAATTCTATTTCAAGTCAAAAAGATAAATCACTTAGTGGAGAGCTAATATAATCCCGGCCTCTGGGAAAGAACCAACATATTTCCCATGAGTTGAACTAGTCATAATGTATCTGTGCATTTCTAATTATTGCCAGTTTCCACTTCTCATGATAGAATGAATTAACAGAAGCAGTGCTTAAAAGTTTTATGTTTCTAATTTGAAAAGTAAAACATACTCACCTGAAGAAGTTAGGAAAACCCAGAAATACACAATAAAAACAATCAAGATAATTTCTACATTTTGGTATACTTTCTCTTTATTTATACACACACACATACATGCATTTACACTCATGTACGTGTGTGTATATATATATACTTATATTTTAATCAAAGTTGATAGACTATGCATTGATATTGTTTTCTCTGAACAATATATTGCAGATCTCCTGTAGTTAACCATTTGTTCAGTTTTGTACAGGTGTAAATCAAATAGATATATATGTCCTGTGCTTTCATGGAGCTCAGTGGTCTGGTGAAGGAAATATATATTTTATATAAAAAATATAAAATATAATTCTAAAATATAAATTTCATTAAGAAAAGAACAGGTTCTATAAGGAGAATAATTTTAGAGGTGGGACCAGCTTTAGGGTGGGTGTTATAGAGAGTCAGAATGCTGACATTTAAGCAGAGGCTTAAAAGATGAAAAAAAGTTAGCTATGCAAGAGTGGGGTTAAAAGCATTCTATGAAGAAGAAATGACAGCTGCAAAGGCCATAAGATGGGAAGAATTTGGTGTGTAAAGGGATCTGAAGGAAGAGCAGCTGGCTGGACAAAGAGAAAGAGGGGATACTGGCCCACGATGAAGTTCAAAAGGTAGATGGGTCCAAGTCCTGTAGACGAAAGAAAAGAGATTTTATTCCAAGCACTATGGGAAGCTGTTAAAGACTTTTAGAGTGGTGAAGTTGCATGACTGCATTTACCTTTTTAAACAAACTATAGAAATGATCTCCGAAAGTGTAGTCTTTAACTTTTTTAAAGGATTACTCTGGATGTTATATGAGGATGAACTGGTAAGGGAACAAGAATGAGGAGAGATGTGATTTAGGAGGCCCTTGATTTGATCATGAGAAAGATGAAAGCTTGAATTAAGCTAATGACAGAAACTGTGGAGGGAAGTGTTCTAAGATGTGTTTCAGAGTTTGAACTGACAATTTCTGAGTTTGTGATGAACAAGATTGAGGAGGATCTCCCATTTATGGCCTAGGAAATCGAGTAGATTGTGGCGTCATTTATTGATGAGGATAGGCATGCTCAGGACCAGGACTGGGGCAGTAGTTGTGGTATAGAATAAATATTTAAGTTTAGACAATAATTTAGAGGGCCTATAAGACAATCAAATGTGTAAGGTAGGAAGACAGTTATGTGCATAAGTCTCTATTCAGATGAGTCTGGGCTGGTGATACACATTTGGAAGTTATGATCGTAAAGATAGAATTTAGAGCCAAAGAAGCAGATAAAATAACCTAATAGATGAGTGAAGATAGAGACATGAAGAGGGGAGAATCCGTGCTTTAATAATGAGAGATTGCATGCCAGAGAATCTGAGAAGAGTGGAAAAACAGGGAACTGTGCTGTCAAAAAGCCAGAAAAAAAGACTTCAGAAAGGAAGGAATGGGCAGCTGTGTCAAATGCTGCTGAGACGTCTAGGGCAAGGTGGCCCAAAAAGTGATCACTGGATATCACAATGAGAAGGTTATTGGTGATATTTCAGAAGCAATCAGGGCTATGTGTCAGAAGACATACTGTAATGCTCATAATTTGTTGAAGGTTAGCTAAAATTTTGATGGCTACGTATTAATCTTCATTCGAGATAGTAGAGTATACCCAGCCACCCATATTGCTGACAAGCCAGTATTCCCTAAGAAACAGGCTTGTGGATGTTTCAATGGCTCAGAGGCCCTAGGGAATTGCTGGTTTGCAATTCTGTGGGGTTTACCTTGGGGAACTGCATTTTATCTTCTTACCACTGAGGGCTGAATCTGGGTTAAAATCTACAACAAGGATTTGGGTGCTTGGGAATATGAATACTGGCTGAGTTTCTCGATGGGAGTATTGTGCATTTGCCTGTTCGATGCTCTCTGCTCAGACCTGGAAACCATTTCACCCTCCAGCAGTAGAAAGGATACTCTGTCTGGTTCAGATTTATACTCCTTGACCTTTTGCACTGCTCTTTGGGACATGTGAGCACTGTGGGCATGTGGTTATAAGGTACATGCCCTTGTTCCCATTCCCTCAAAACTGGAAACATGGATAAGCTCATGGTGGAATATTTCCAGGGCCCACCTGAAATAGAAGAGAGTCCTAGGAAGAAGGTGGATTTTGTAGCCACAGTGACTTAGGTTGGGACCCTCTGCTTCAATTCTCTCCTCTGTAAAGTGGGACAAATAATACCTAACGTTTAGGGTTATGGTAAAGATTTAAAGTAATGTGTGAAAAGTGCTTAGAGCCAAGTAAGTACTCAGTAATTAGTGGCTGTCATCACTATTATTGTTCAAAGTAATTGCTCAGTATTTTGCAAATGTTAAATTAGTTACCTTGGTTATGGTTTGTCTGTATGATACCTGTCTATGATATAAAACATTGTCCAATGCACAAGCCTCTGCAAACTTGTTCTTTTTAGGATAATTAGCAATAGCCATAGTAAATTCTTTGTGATCAGTATTTTGTACCATAGTCTTATTATCAGAATTTATGTAAGCTCATGACCTTCACTTTTTAGTGGATTAACACAGTTCTTTTATTCCTATTAAAAGGATAGCTTTTCCTTGAACTTTAACAAAAGTTGGTTCTCTGATAAGACAGCATGCATAATGCTGTTCAGAACTGAAGGTTAAAATCCCCTCATTAGAATTCTGTGGCAGTAGGAGGGGAAGAATGTAAGCCTGATATGAAAATAGAGACATAAAGTTTTATTCTGCACCGTCTGAGGAGGGGTGCCTGATGGACTTCCTTCACGTTGAAATGAAGGAGGGCTAGCCAGGGAGTTTTGTTTTTTGGTTTGCACTTCCCCTAAGATGGAGAGACTTATTTTTTTCAAAGCAAAAATGCAATGCACTAACTTAAAAATGTATAAGAATCATAGGTCCAATGTTGGCTGTCTAGAGACCATAAAGATTCAACCAAAATAAAAACCAAATGATTGAAGTGTATAATACATTATAAGAAAGTTCTTCCCAAAACATGGCTAATCACTCTATTGTGTAGAGTACTGCTTGATTTTGAATACTTTGACCCCTCCAATTGTAAGAATATGTGTTGGTTGGCTTAATTATACACTAGTTTTTGGCAAAATATATGTGATAAATTTAAATTTAAGATAGAAATAACTTCTTTTGATTAGAAAGGGATCTGGTATTCAAGTGGAGAGAACAGGAGAAAAATATTGCAGCTTGTTATATGGATTTTCAGAAGCTGCTTTTTTTGTAATATGAATGAACTCAGTGCTCACGTTCCGATTTCTCTAAGTAAATAAGAGGGAATGGTTTGATCTCTAAAAACTTTTCTGAAGGGCTTTATTGTATGAAATCACTTCGATATTTATTGCTTATGTTTTCAAGGAACTATGTAAATACTAAGTAGTATACTGTAATAAGAAACTATGCAAGGGTTGATTTTAACCTCTCTCTCTCTTTCTCAACAGTTTGGAAGGACTGAAGTAATTGATAATACATTAAATCCGGACTTTGTAAGAAAATTTATTCTGGACTACTTTTTTGAAGAAAAAGAGAATCTTCGTTTTGATTTGTAAGTTCTACTAAAGCTTGCATTAAAAAATTAATATTTAATGGGAATTTTAGTAACATAAGCCTGGTTCCTATGGTTGCACTGAACACTAGATTATATTGGCAGGAAAGTAATTACCTGTAATTTTATTTAGAGTGTGACCTGAGCCTTGTCCATAGTACTTCTTTGCATTTTACCGGTTTTTGGCTATCTGTTAATTCATACAGTAAGTGAACAATTCAACAATGTAGAAGTTCTGGGCAGTATATATGGACATTCTTTCAAACTGCCCTCTGCCCTAGTAGGTTTTTGACAAGTTCTGCATATACCTCAAAGTGACCTCATTGACTCCATGGTGGACGTCTCTCAGATCTTTTAAGTTTTTCTCAGCTGCTTCTTTGTATAGCACATGCATCTCTGCCTAACTGTGGTTACTTTTTATTCCTTCATGGCCTCATGTTTCTAAGACACAGGATGCTTGATATTTTTGATATTTTTAATATTCTTGGGACTTTGATGCTTAATTAAGCATATTAAAATATTGGTAAAATCAACCCTCTGTCCACAGAGAATCTGGAGTCAGTCTGTTTATAAGATACATTAATTACTGAGTTTTTGTTCCACATGGGTAAACTGGTGATAGTTGAATATCTGGATATTGTTAAAAGGAATTCTATAAAGGGGGAAAGGTATAACATATTATAGTATATACTTAATCTATTGAAACAGAGTTTATGAACATTACAAGTATTTAAAAAGATAAATATCTTATTTTAAATTGCCAAAAACAATAAAGTGAACCATGCTGTCACAATTTATAAAGACTTTTAAAATCTTGCTTCCTTATGGGGACAAAAGGCCTCTACTGTTAGTAGTTTTCCTCATTTTCCTCTAAATTGTGTCCAGTAAAGCACCTGCAGTGCTTGCTTGAAAAAGAGAATTTTATGCCAACCCTTTTCTTCAGGACTTATAGGAGTTCAAAGTATTCATTATATGTATCATATAGAAATTTTAATGTCCCATTTAGTTTTTATTTCCTTGAAACCCCTTTAGAAGTAATAAAAAATGAGGCTCATAAAAAAAGAAAAAGAAACCTTATGGTGTAATGTAATGATTTCCTGACCATGTTTATCATGGAGATTGCATATACTGTTGTTATTTAAAAACACACATACATCAGGTAGAATGTAGTTTGATTGTCCTATTGTTCAGGGCCTTCACAGTAATTTTTAAAATCAGTTTTTTTCCTTACATCAGCATGGTAACCCCTTAATTTTCTCTCTGTAGTTTAGACTTAACTTTATCCTACAATCAGCCACTATTTCATGATTCTTTGTTCTATTTCCTTTTCTCTCTTTCTTCTTTTTCATTCATCTGTATAGTTTTCTCTCATTTAAAAATAAAAAATATTTATTATAAAGTTTGAATAATATAGCCATTGAAAAAGTAAAAGTTGCTTCTTATCCCAATAACAAATATTGTTTTATTTCTTCCAATAATTGTTCCAACAATGTCAGGTGAAGGACTCCCTTATTTATGGTCTAATTTAATCATTTTTCAGTCACTTTTTTTTATTAGAACTATCTCACTTTGTTAATCATTAGGGACTCTTCACTTTAAAATTTTAATCTCAAACTTAATCCACTTATACTCCTCTCACTTGGAGCTATTGTCTCAGCCACTTGCAGGAGAGAAGGGAGGTGGAGGAGCAGAAAGGTGCGGGGAGGCAGAGATGTGGGTGTCCTACCCCCTGGGAAAATCTAGATCTTAGAGGGCACCAACTCCAAGGGACCTGTGCTTAGCACCTTGCTTGCCTTCCTCACTGTGGAGGAGGTAGTCTTCCTCCTCTTCCACAAAAGGAACTTTGTTCCCTGTTCCTCAGTCCTCAGAAGGCATTTCCTAAGACTGTGACCTGACACTCTCTTCCACTGGAAGTTGGCCCTGCAGACAGGTTCTGTACCTGACTGAGGAACCAGATGCTGACCTCCCCTTCTCATGAGCACCCCAGATTTTGGAACTCCCTTCACTTGTCTTTGGGGAGTGGAAAGAACTTCTTTGGGGATACTGCTCTTCCAAGAGGTAGGGAATAGACTGTCACTTCATGAGTAAGCTTCGTGGAGAAGGGTCTGATCCTAATGTTAGGACTCATTGACTCATCTATCAGCATCCCTGAGCTAAGCATGGGGATACTTAGATTCTTTTGTTTTCAGCTTTAGACCTCAGTTGGAATTTTGGAATACAGGAATAATTCCAGTCAACATCTGTTACCATGTAGTAGAAAACATAACCCTTAGGATCCATCCAAATCAGTTACTGCCAATCAGGGACTCTAATAATAAGATTTCAGTAGCGAGATGAAGTTGTTTACAAAATTCCCCTTAGTAAATTTAGGCACACTGGGTTGCACTCTTCTCAGGATAAACTAATGAGCTTCCTACTTTGCAATGTATTCTCTTTTCCTTAAGGAGAGTGTGGCACTCATAAACCTAGACACACACACGCATTCGCCACACATTATAACCATTAGGATGTAGTGTTTATGTTCTGACCTGTGAGGGTGAGGACCGGAGTTAGTCTTTTAGAAAAGTTAGAAGGAAAATTCCATTGATAGAAAAATCACGGTCATTATGAATGCATTGTAGCTCAACATATTATCTTTAGAGGGATGCTGTAAATTACCTATTTTTGAGATAATAGCATTTAAAAAATTTTGTTAAAGACAGTGAATGAGGGCTATATTTGAAAATAAACCTCTGTGATAAAAACATAACTTCTTTTCTTTTTGCTTCTTTTAACTGAGCACACCATGTAATTTCTCCCCAGCCACACTAAACTCTTTATAGAAAACGATTTCCAGGACCAATTCTTGGGAAGGAGCCAATGGAGTTATGTTTCACCTTTGCTATTGCTACATTTGCTAATGTCAATCTTATCCTTAAAAAACAGAAGTCTTGAATAAGGACAAGTTCTTGAATAAGAATTATTTTTTTATACTAACATCTGTAGGTGTTCAGTAGATGTTAGGCAATTGCTGATTTAAAAATTCTGGGTTACAACTGTTGAGAGTGTTCAGCACACCCTAATGTGAAGAAGAGTAATGCTTCTAAGTCAGGTATTCGCATCACACAATGTTAAAGCCAATCTGTGCTAAACATCCTTTGCTCGTGAATAAGTGCACCTTTGCCCAGCATCAGTACACTCAGTGAACTCTGATTCTTTTCATGATTGAGATGCTTTGTTTCTTTGTGAAAACATTCTTGTTATGTGAGACATTCTTGTTATATGAAAGGGAAGACTTTAATTAACCTTAAAAGAAAGCAGTTAATTTTTGGTAGGAAGATGCACAAGGGATGTGCAAGGAATATGACTTGGGAGAAAGACTGGAGGCAGTACAGTTTCCTATTCAAGAATTTGGCAAATTCTGGTTGTTTTGACTGTTAGTGATCTTACCATTTCCACAAATTCTTTAAAAAAAGGGGCTAAAGTGATAGTGAGTGATGTTTTCTCATGATCTCTTCAAGAAATCATTTTGAGTACCAACTAGTCTAAAACAGGATATATAGTAATCCAATATAAACATATTTTTCTTGCTGTAATATACTTGTTTTCCCCAAGTTCTGTGATTGAGTAAAAATAATGTCTTGTTCCTTTAGCCAAATTTCTAAGTTAACTACAGCATTTAACATATTAAGTAAGCATTACAATATATGCAAATAACAGCCCGTTACAAATTACCGGCTCCTCTGTTTCTCTTTTAATAGTATCCAGGGAAGGGGAATTGCAGATTTTAGGGAATTTTCCATACTATTAGATACTAATTGCTTCATAAGAAAGGTAAATTTTAAACTTGTCTTAGTAGAATTGATGACTAAAACATTAGGGTTTCAATTTAGGTTGTAGAAATAAAAGGCTTTCTCACCATTATTAAAATTTTGATTCATTTTTATATTATTTAGGTTTTTTAGAAAATACTGATATTTTTATCTAGCTGTATGTTATGGAAATAATTTGTTTTATATTTTAATCTTTCAGGTATGATGTTGATTCAAAGAGCCCCAACTTGTCCAAACATGTAAGTTCATATTTTATATTTTTTATGATGATGATTGCATAATATAAATTACAATGTCATGACTTATGATTGATACTTATGTTGATTTATTAATATTAATGTACATGTCCATAACTTTCATGTAATAATAGTCATAAAAATAAATGACATTTTAAAGGACCCTAAAATAACATTTAGAAGAGCTTTTTAAAGAAATATACCTTCAGTATGTAAAATATATTAGTCTTATTTATTTTTTTATTAGGTGAAGAAGTCATGTCCGTTCTCTGGATCAGGTTAAGAATGATGTAAGAGTGGGCCAGTATCTTTTTGGGAGGCTTCACCCTGAGAGAATGGAAATTATACTTAGGTGCAGGCAGGATGATTTGCTATTCCACTGTCCTTGTAATTCATTTGTTCAACAATATTTTCTAACTACCTCTTCATGCTGGGCCCTATGTTAGTTTCTGAGGGTACAGTATGAACAATACAGACATAGAGTCTGTCCCAGAGTCACTTACAGTCTCTTGTTCTTCTTGGGTTCTGATCTTCCCACTCCTCTGTTGTAACGAGTTCTCGTCACAGGGTGACAGGCATTTTATTGGGGAATTTACAAGTTCAGGAGCAGTGGGGCAGTAGAGGGAAGCAGATAAAGAGGTGGAGGTAAGAAGAGAGGGATGGGAACGGATTCTCTGGCTAGGCATTGGTGGTCCTGATCAGCCTATTTATTGACCTGTGGGATTGGAATTAGGCCAGGCTTCATATGAAGGGCTGAAATGGGCTTAACTAGATGCCACATGAAATCTGAGCCCAGATACCAAGGTTGAGAGGCCAGCGGGACTAATGTCCATGCCCAGAGGCTCAGGAGGGTGAGATTTTCTACTTTTCTATTGTTGTAGGTTATTAACTATAATAGAATAGAATATATGTGTGATTACATACGATATATGATAGACATAATTTCTAGAGCTGTTTGGAGAAGGGGAATGTTTTCATTTGGAGAAGAGAGGGGATATGGGGGGGTCCCAAGCTCAGAAACTTATATGAAGAAACTGGATACCTAGGTATGGTGGTAAAAATTATAATTTCTTCTGCTTTCTTTCATTAAAGAAATATTTATGATACTTATTTTTGTTATGAAGCATAGAGCAGAAGCATTTGAAGAAAGATTCAAAGGTGCTGTTATAAGCTCATTGCTGTCCGTAAGGGAAGTTCGGTGCAGTTGCCACGTCACCTTCCTCGTCTTCATGATAAGAGTCATAGCATCATGGCTGGACATGTACAGTTTCATACCTTTGTATTGGAAGGATCAGAAAAGGAACCACATTTTTAAGTCAGAATTACTTAGTTGCTAGGAAAGAAAATGCCTTCACTTATCTCACACATAGGAAGTTTATGAAAGGGATTTAGGGACATTTCATGTGATATGTAACCTGCCTTTAGGGGAACTGCAGCAGAAACAGGTGCAGTGGGTTAGACTGAGTTCCTCTCTCCTTCTCTCTCTCTGTCTCTCAGGCCACGTGTTCTTTGTACTATGACGTTTCCCAGAGCTTCTGTTTCTCAAAGAAAATCACACTTCTCTGTTTATCCTTGTCCATAAAGGGAAAATGACCTCCTAACCCTGACTAGACATAGACTTTCAAGGGCCCTCTCTCCCTGAATGTAATTTCTGCATTTCTTGTTCAAAGAACTTCTTGTTCATATGAGAACTGGCAATTTGTATTTCTTTTTCTTATTTTTATTGAATTTATTGGAATCACACTGGTTAACAAAATTATAAAGGTTTCAGGTGCGTAATTTCCCAACACATCATCTATACACTGTATTGTGTGCTCACCGCAGTTAAGTCTCCTCCCACCACCATTTATCCCCCTATACTTTCGTCTATATATTGATATCATCGATATATCTATATCATATATCTCTATCTCTATCTCTTTCTCTATACCTTTTCCATTACAGTTTTGTTCCTCTGCCTATATTATCTATCTTGAGAATTATCATCAACACAGTATACTTACTTGATGGAATTATTTAGTGGAATTCTCAAGTGAAGTTGCATAACATCTTCCTCCCTTTGCGTTTCAGGGCCAACCTTCCTTAACCTATTTCTGTTAAAAAAGGAAGCCATTAGGTTGAAACCTGGATGTATCATCAACCTCTTATTTATTTATTTGCTTGTTTGTTTGTTTATTCATTCACTTTTTCATACTAGTGAGAATGGATTTTATTGAAACTTCCATACAATTTCCCTGGAACTTCTTATGACAAAAACATTTCAAATTTCTGAAATAATTCCTTAGTTTTTGAGCAACTAAGAATAAAAATAAAAAATCAACAACAGATACAATATTGGCTCATTTAACACCATAACAGTGTTCTAGGGATCTTTGAAAGGGAGCTGAGAATCAAATTGTGTTTGACTTAAAACACACTAAATCCACCTCTATCAAAGGCAAGGATCCTGAGATACTACGTCTTGGCCTTCGCATGCAAGGCTGGAGTGCTGCTTTTAGAGAACAGTGATAGTCCCACTGCGGGAGGGGGTCGTGTAAAGCTCTGACAGTCCTGAGTCAGTTACCGGAAGTTGTCCCTTTGGGACTTACCTATCTTCTTCAGTCATCACTTCTTTATGAACTTTATCCCATTTACTTGCTGAATGGAAACTGAGCACTAACTCAAGTAGAGTTGCGTAACATCTCCCTCCACTTGTATTTCAGGGTCCACCTTCCTTAATTAACCTCTTTCTGTCTCACACACGTATAGTGAGTCAACAAATTCTGTTCATTGTAATAAAGACTTTTCTTCTATATTTTTTACTTTCTTGCTGGTACTGTCTTAGTTCAGATTCTCATCACCTTTTTCCTGAAGTATTACGTAGCCTCCTGTAGTTCCTGTGGTTTATGTTATCTTACATTTTAACATATACTGTACATTATTCTCTGTTACTTTTCTTAAATATATTTAGTAAACAATATAAATTAGTTGATAAGAGCCTGAATTTATAAGTGAATGAAGCATGTGAAACGAGGAAAGAAATGTGTTTTTGAATTGCTCTAAGAGTTTCTGTTAGAAATGAACAATAATAGCCCCTCCTCATTGGAGTGCATTAAAGTATAGCTTTTAGGTAAAAGAGCATATAACTCATTCAACCCAGTGAATTCAGGAGACATTTATAAAATCAAAAGAACCAATAAACAAGCTAAACCTATTCTCTGAGGATACAGTTTTTTAAAAATGTCATTGTCTACCTGCCAGTTTTGCAAAGTGAAATAAAAACTGGAACCTTTTAAGAAAGACTGCTAAGTGCCTGGGCTCTCATGTGGAGTGCAAGTGCTTATCTTTTACAAAAGGAATTGAATAGCAAGAGAGACTCCTTAACAATTATAAAATATTTTTATTTTTCATCCTCATTTCTGATAATTTTGAAAGAAACCCCTTTCTGAATTACTTTATTTGGTTTTCAGTACTTAAAAACATTGGGTCAGATTCTTAAATTTGGGGTACTATTAGGGAAAATGGGAATATGGAGCTATACCCTAGATTCCTGACATTGCGAATGAATGCTTGATAAATTGATAAATTATCAGTATAACTTTAATTGATACTATTGATGGTGGAAAATTTTTTTAGTGGAGAAACATGATCCAGGCTGACTTGTGAAATCCAGGGACATATTTCTTTAGAGGATTTATCCATTTAATGATCCCCTAGAGAAAATTACTAAAATATTATCCCCAAAAGCATTAGATATTTTGAACAAATTTAGTGAACAAAATTTGATACTTTGAATTCCAGCTTTGTTCTGTAAGTTGTATTGACCCACTCATTTTAATGCCATTAGCAGAACTACATGGCATACGTTCATTTGCATAATTGTATTAGCCAAATTATTAATGAAAAGATTAATAACAGGCTCATAATTGATGTATCTAAGACTCTGCTTGGTGTTCTGGACGAGATGACATAAACACTGTACTTGGCTTACTAAATTTTCATACCCATGCAGCTTTCCAAAATGCATTTATGCATTTGATCTCAAAGGGTCCCCGCTAAAATTTTTTAGACATGTTAATGGCTCACTGGATTATATTGGTTACAAAACACCAGCCTTCAATGAAGATGGGTATGTTTTTTAATATGTTTTCTAAATATTATATTTATAAACTTCCACAAGTGAAAATTTATTTGAAATTAATCTTTAGGCCATTAAATGTATTTTCTTTTAGGAATAGATTTATGAGTGAAGTAAGATTCTTTTATTAGAATAAAAGACAACTTCACTCATATATAACTGAACTGAATTCTAATGTATATTCATATAGTCACTCAAGTAATAAATATATTCTAGGCAGTTTTCTAGTGCAAAAGAATACGAGGTCTGTCCAGAAGGTATCCAGCCATGTACTATGAAAAATAGAGACATTTATTGAAGAAGATACAAGATACAAGACACATTGTACACAGGACAAGGACACTTCAGTCCCCTTCAAAGTAGGCACCTTGGGACCTCACACAGTCTCCCAATCACCATCAGCTGTGCCATCGTATTTTCCTGACTCTCATCAATGGTCTAAAGTCTCTTTACTTTCAAAGCTGATTTTAGTTTTGGAAAAAGCCAGAAGTTAAAGGGCACCCAATCTAGGCTGCAGTGGGGCTGAGTCACCTGGGTGATTTGATATTTCACCAAAAAACTCCGAACAAGATGTGATGCAGGAACAGGCACACTGTCCTGACGAAGCTGCTAATTACCAGGTGCCCATAACTGTGGCCTTCCAAATCATCTGAATAATTTCCATGGAGGAATGTTCAAGCTTAATACAAATTTGATGTAGATTCATTGCTCTACTCGCTTAGTCATTTTGAATGCAACAGTCACACAGAACACATGCTCGCTCAATGCATATACTGCCCCCACTGGCTAGTACAGTGAAGTTGTCATTGTTTGCATGTGCGCATTCCTGTCTACTCTCCATGGCTGCCAGGTTACATTGATGTCATGCAAAACATTCTTGTTGTATTAACAATGGCTGGACTTTTTCTGGACTGATCCTATAGCAAATATGTTTCATGTCCTGAAACAGCTTACATTTTTGAAGTTGGGTAGGTGGAGTGGGCAAATTTATTCAATAGAAATAAATGGGATACTACTTGGCCAAAAAGAAACCATTTGTGACAGCATGGATGAAACTGGAGAGTATTATGCCAAGTGAAATAAGCCAGTCAGAGCAAGACAAGTACCATATTATTTCACTCATATGTGGAATCTAATAAACAAAATAAAGTAACAAACAAAATAGAAACAGACATAGATATAGTGAACAGACTGATAGCTGTCAGAGGAGAGAGGTGTTGGAGGACTGGGTGACAAAGGTGAAGGGATTAAGGAAAAAAATCCCACAAAACCTCACAGACACAGACAACAGTTTGGTGATTCACAGAGGGAAAGTGGGGGTGGGGAGAGGTAGAATGGGATAAAGGGTGGAGAAATGGGGATGGAAGGAGACTTGACTTGGGTGATGAACACAATACAATATACAGATGCTCTATTATAAAATTGTATGCCTGAAACCTATATAATTAAAAAAATAAATAAATGCAGATTAATGGTTAAGTTAACTTACTTTTTTATAGCACTGAGGGAGAGTTACTGATGAAGCCCATTAACTAGGAGCTGAGATTTCTCTCAACCAGGCAGCATGATTTTGCACCAGTTCTCACCCTAGGTATACTTATAAAAGGGAAGGAGGGAGCTATTGTAAATCTAAGGGAAAGGCATTCTAAGAAAAAGGAACAGCAGTGCAAAGTCCTTGACTCAGGAAAAAGATTGGAATACTGGTGTGACTGAAAGATAGCTACTGTACAGAGAATATTGTGAATATTGAGAGGAGTGGAATAAAATAGTTTAGAAAAGTTCACAGGATTCAGATGGAGAGGTGGAGATTTGTAGGCCATGGTTAAAAAAGGTCGGATTTTTTTTTCATGGATTTCACTTGAGAATGATGTAATCTTATTTATACAGTTAAAAAATGACTGGCAGTTGAAGTGGAGAATGGGGTAAGGAGTTAAGGAGACTGTTGGAGGAAGTCACTGAGAGGCTGAGAGCACTGGTTGACCCATGAACTGGACCCAGGCAATCAGAGTTCCTCTCCCATTCCCCCAGCCCATCCTTAAAATGTGCATTCTGCCCACATAGCCTGAGCCATTTTGAGAACACAGCCTTGAGAGAATAACGTGTTGTTAGACCATCTGGACTGAATATATGACCGAACCCCATTAATGCCTCTGTATAAACCTTAAAGATTCTTGAGGGCAGAGATAGCAATCTGCTTGTTTTTCTGCTGCCCAGGATAAGCCTACCGTGTAAGATCCCCTGCTTGTTAAAACTGTCACCTACCAATCTGGAGTAGCCTGCCTCTTTCTTCGGTTTCTACTTACCTTTTGTGTAAGGGGAGCCGTTTCAGATTCCACCCAGGGTTGGGAACCGACCGAGACCAGTTATAAGGTCGCTGTAATTTGGCGAGGTGAGCACTTAGTAAAGATAGCCTTTGAGGTGGTAAGAAGTGATCAGATTTCAAATACATTTTGGTGATATGTTTGTTGATCAGTTGGATGGCAGATGTAAAGATAAGAGAGGTGAGAATGACTACTAGGTTAATGGTGAGAGCACCTGCATAAATGGTAATGTAGTTTTGTGCAGTGGGTACATTGGGAAGTGGGGGAGAGAAGTGATAGAAGTGAGTACAGTGAAATCAGTGCTTGGGACAAATTTATATTGTTTGAGACCTCAATAGAATCCACATGGAGATACTGATTGGGCCATGTCTGGGAACCGTCAGTTTATAGAGTTCCAACTAAGTTATCTAATAAAAGTATTGTATAAATGGAAAAGAGAAGAGGATAGAGCCTTGGGGGAACTTCAACATTTAGAAATTTGGTAGAGAATTAGCCAAAATTATCACCTTAAAAGGCTGGTCAGGCCATGTCACTTTCAAGTGCAAACTCTCCAGTGACTTCCCTGCACACCTAGGATGGAATTCACAGTCTCTCGTGGGCCTTACTTCCCTCCTCTGCTTCCATTCTCGTTTTTGCTCACTCCCCACTAGACCCTCTGGCTCTCCTGCTTTTCCCCAAATACATACCCTCAGTATATTCTTGTCTCAGGACATTTGTTGTTGCTTTTCTCCTCCCTGGAATGCTTTTATCCCAAATAGTCACATGGTTCTCTCCCTCACATTGTTCAGATTTCTACCAAAGTGTTACTGAGAGGCCTTGCCCGATTGCCTAGTATCCTCTCATGCCTTCCCAGTAATAACTTTCTTTTTCTTTGCATGTTTTCTGGTCCTTCATAGATGATGAGAGCTACCCTTATAAGCGTATTCAAGCTAAAGAATTTATGACTGATCCTCTCTAAGTGGATTATGTTCCCATTCGCATTTTCTATTTGGCCTCGTAGATCTGCCTTAGGCTTTGAGACAGATAGGGACAAGGCCTGAGGTATGTTTGATGACGGCGTCTGCCGCACTTACTCGGTTGTATTAGGTAAGATTGTTTGTATGTATAACTGGCCCTTACTCAGAACTTAGTATTTACTAATGATATTGTTTGATAGTTGTTATAATTAACATTATTCTTTAATAATGCTGTATTTCATATTATTGAATAATAGTAGTTAGTAAGTTTTTTAGTTATTTGGCCTATTGATTTTCTCACCATATTTACTAGTAGTGAGAATATTTACTTATTTTCTGTTAGCATGTTGTATTTCTCATTTCTTTACTGATGAGTGCTAGTATTCTGTAAAAGTGATATGCCTCCGTAAGGTAAATATAGTCTATACATTTGTTATATTTTTGAATTGTATAGTTGATTTTTAAATTTATATGTCATATGGTTTGCAAGTGTTAAGTATATATGTTGTGGATAATTTTTTTAATTAGTTAATTTATATCAGTGTCCATACTCATTGTTGAAAGCTTACTTTTTATTCGACTGCCTTATTTGCTGCTTTCATTTGGACACTTAGCAAGCAAAAAGTATTTAGAAAATTAACAAGTGCTGAGGAAAAAGAAAGGAATAAATTTAGCTTTAGGAAATAATTTTGAAATTGTATTTATAATTTAACTACTGATGTCTGGGTTTAGTCCTTTTTTTAATCTCTTGAAGATAAGATTAGCATTTGTGGTTTGTAGGTCAATCCATTAAAAAGACAAATTCTTGTTAAAATGTGACAAGTTATTTCTACTAAAATACTGAATCCAGTTGTTTCATATTAAGATTGCCTTATTCCCCAAACAACATGTAGATGTGCTAACAACCGTTAAGATAGTAGGAATGATTACTGAAGCAAAGAAACACTTTGTTTGATTAGCAGATTGAATTATTGCCATATTCATGCATAGTGCATAATATAACAAAGTCACACTTTGATCTTTATAGTTGATATGATTAGTATGAATTAATTAAATACAAAAGAAGGCAGCAATATTAGCAAAGAGTTCCAACATAAAAGAGTAGTAGATAATGTCAACAATAAAATTTCACAAGTAATACAAACTTTCAGCCCAATGTTTTCTCACTTGGTTAAATATCGTAAATGCAAGAAATTTTGTGTTGTTCTTGTTCTTGTTCTCTTGTTCTTACTGGCATAGAGTGAATGTGTTTAGATGAAGTATAATGAATACAAGGTAGAAGCAATTAATAGAGGCAAATCATGAGTCTATCTCATCAAGAAATTGAATGATTAACTTCTGAGCAGTTGACTGCACCCAATTACTCTGCTATAGTAAAACTTCAGCTATCAATAGTGTAGTTAATGTCTTTTAACTTAAATTATTTATTAATTAGAGATATTGTTTTTCAGATGCTCATTGATCACTTTATAAAACAAGAAAGACATTTAAAGGTTATCTTTGTAGTCCTTTTAGGAGAAAAACGCCTTGCTGTTGAATAAGTAGGAAATTGTTAATGATGATGCTAATGATAAACTGCATGCATTAATTAGCTCTGTAATAGTATAGAAATCAGTAATTTCACTTAGCATTAATGCCGCCTGGTTTATTATACCATGGTTTGAAAAACTCATTCTTTTGCACATATATGTTTGTATGTATACTAGTTAACATGTAAGGTAAGCTGGTTTATAAGACACATTTGGATTTTATAATGACACTCAAAATGAGCATTTGTATTGACCATGAGTATGAAGTGGTTTTGGAAAAGAAGTATATTATTTTATTCAGATAATTATAGTATCCTCAGTACTGGCATCTAGTGGCAAGTAACAAATTTTAAGTATATAGTAATGTTGCATTAACCCTAGGAGGTAGGGAGAAGAAGAGAGGAATAGATTTCTTAGATGCTTACCATGTTCCAAACATCTGTTCTAAGTGCTTTGCATATATTATTTTATTTATTTTTATTTTATTTAGTCTTTCCAACAATCAAACGTATAGGTATTATTTATTTTGTTTATTTTATAGAGTAAGATACTGAGGCATAGAGACATTAGTAAATAGCCAGAATATAAACACTCTTACTACATTATAGACTCTCATAATTCTCACTGTTGAGGTGTATGTTATATGGCTTTGCTACATAAGCAAATAAATATATGTATGTATGTAAAAGACCTTTTAAAAAAAAACCTTTACTTGATTGATTTTAGAGAGAGAGAAGTCAGCAGGGGGTGGGAGGGGTGTTGAGAGAGAGAGAGAAACACCGATATGAGATAGAAACATGGACCACTTGCTTCCTGGATGTGATCCTACCTACCAGGGATTGAACCTGAAAACTAGGTATGTGCCCTGACTAGGAATTAAACCTGCAGCCTTTTTTCTGATGTATGGGATGATGCTCTGATCCACTGGGCCATCCTACCAGAGCTGTGAAAGATCTTTTAAAAAAGAATATATAGGAATCATTAAAACTGGTAACTACCAAGCAAGCAAGAAAAACCAACAAACAAAACCAATTTATTTGTTGCAAAGTATATTACCTTTTAATATGTGAGGAATTATTAAAGCACATAGCCTTAATGTCATTTTTAAATATTATATAAAATGTAAATCGATGGACTTGACCAGTAAAAATTGGTAAAAAAGAAATAATAAAGTAATAATTTTGAAGAAATTAGAATATTTTACTTGTTTATACAGTTATGCAGTTAAAGTAGATATTCCCCTGAATATTAACAAGAAAGACAAGAGAAACATAAATGTGTTTATATAATAATCAGCTGGAATCTGATGGTATATCAAGGCTTCCATGGATTTTTAGCTGTGTTATGCTAGTACTTAAACTAGATTATATTGTTATTGGAATAATCCAAACATTCCTGATTTGCTTATGTGCTTTTTTTTCCCTACCTATGCAATGCAAAATTATGTTATTGTTATAATGCCTTGTATTGCTGTGCTCTACGCCTTTTTCTTATCTCCTACACTTCTCGCTGCTAGGTGGTTTTAATACCAGCACGTTGGATTCAGGGTAGTATCTGGATACTTTTAAAGAGTGGTAAAATGCATCCTATATATAATAACAATATGGTTTATGTACATTTAAACAAATTGATAAACTAAGTTCTATCTGTGTATTATTTAGATTATAAAGTAAAATTTAACTCAATTAACAAATATTTGTTGATCTCACGGTCAGTTTGGGGAAAGCCCAAGAGCTAACATGATTGAATACATTAAAGCACTTCTGAGCTGCTATCACTCTAGTCTAGATTGGGTCTATGTTCGTGTTTGAGTTGTGGAAAGGAGCCTGGATTTATTGCTGGACATACTATTATGACCTTATTATAATGACTTATAAACTAGGAAGAATACACCATAGCTAAAAGCAGTAAATCAGTTCATGTTATGTAAAACTAGCTTTGATTTATATATTTATCTAACTAAAGACCAAAATGTCTAAAAATATCCATTATATGACACTAATTAGATTACCAATATTGTATAAAATGCGTAGGAAATGTGAACCATTGAGATGACTAAAGGATGGATTCAGTAGAACTTTTCAACACAAGATGTAGTTGACAAATGTTGCATGTTGATTTATGTTTTTTGAGTAGTAAATCTGTTGCTCTATAGGGAATACACAAGTAGAGACGGGCATAAAACAACTACATAAATGCCATGAATACTTAGGGGCAAAGTGTGCAATAACTGTGGAGATAGTACATGTAGGTTCACGCCATATCTTTTTGTTGCACATTTTATTCATTTTATTATTTTAATTTATTTTGTCCAGCAATGATGATACCTGTTCAGTGTTTAGCAGTGTTTGCTAATATGTGTCTTCCCTAATATGGATAATATGCTCAAGACTTCTGTTTTGTTTTCTTGGGTAATTACAGCACAGAATAACTTTTACTGAGACCTGTTATTCCATTGGCCAAAACCATTTAATCATGGTATGTGCAGCTGACCATGAATATCAGTATCCCTAGAAAAGAATTCTAGAAGCTGCCATGTGTGTTTTTTGCTGCTCACTCAGAAAAGCAATGATATATTCCAAATCTTTAGTATTCAGCCCTACCTATACACCATGAGACTTAGAGAAATTTAGGTTTGTTTAGAAAACCCAGAAACATATTTGTAAAGTCTGTTTTGAAATTGGAAAATACATGTTATTGTTAAAAATATTTAAAGTAAATATGTGAAGGCTTTACCTTAAGTACTTTTTATGTATTTGAAAGCAAAATTACAGGTGATTTGTGACTTTATGAAGGTGTTGTCATTCTGTCAGTCATCACGTTCCAAATGAGACTTATTTTCTGTCTCTCACTCCCTCTCACCACTCTACCCTTCCCCCACGGCCAGATATAGTCCACACAATCCTGTCACTTTTCTGTGCACTGTTGCCTACCTTCTTCTACAACTTCAGTTTGGACCTCAACACTTCGCTTCTTATTAACTGCTATAGCCTTCTGATTGATTTGGCTTCCAGAGTCTCTTCTGCAAACGGGTACCTAAAATTTTCAGAATGCTTCTGATTAACCTAACGCAAATTTTTTTTTTTCCCCCGGTCTGGTCAAGAGGGCTTTCCATAGTCGTGGCTTTTCATCTCCATTTCTACCTTTTAATTTAGACCCACTCTTTTGTCATCATCTCTTTTGAGTTTCTGCTTATTACTCTGATTTGTCCTCTAGGACTAGAATGTCCAGCTTCCTTCTCTCCATGATCTCATTCCTGCCTGGTTCTCTAGGGTTACTGCCTTTGGGAAAATATGCCCCTGACTCTCATGGGCCTTAGAGCGCCCTTCCTTCACTTCATTACTTTTTTTCAGTAAATCACATCGTTTTACTTTTGCGGCTTGTTAGGCATTTTAAAATTGTATTTAGTAAAACCTGAAAAAGAGATTTTGTCTACTGTCATTTCTCCACCCATCTCTGCTAAGGGCTTCCCCTGGGCAGTTCACTGCACAAATTGAGGGAGATCTCCCACGTTTTCTTTTAGGACAGATTGGAATTACATATGGGCTCAACTAGAAAGTGCCTCTGCCTAAAACACCTCCATATTTCCTGCCTCAAATATCCAGATGATGTCGGAGCCCTTATTTGATTAGCATGTAAAGTTGCATTGTATTTATGATATTTAAATTCTTAGGCAGCATATCATCTAGAATCAGAACATCTGGGTTAGTCCCGACTTTGCTATTTACCAACTGCTTAAAACATGCAAAAGTGAGCCCCTCGATGATTAGTGTCTTTTTATGTGAGGTGAAACATTCATAACAGACCTCACATGTTGCAAGGTTATTCTGAGTCTTGAAAGCAAAAGTCAACATTAATGAACTTTATAAGGTTTTATATTTAACCCGCTTGCAGGCACGTAATGTATGCTGATACCCACTCATGCAATAACTCACTGAGCACTCCAACTAACTCTGTGAGGGGGATAAATCCATTTTAGAGATGAGGAAACTGGAGAGCAATTAAGTCCACAGTCACAGGTAGTAGTGGTGGTACTGGAATAGGCAGGTGGTGCGTGGCTCCTGACCCTGGTCATACAGACAGTGCCCCACTTGACCTGTTGGTCAGTGGCTCTGGCTTTGTCAGCTGCCGCCGTTCTGTGCTTTCACAGTTCGCTGCCTCAGCCAAAAGCTTCGTGGTTTCAGAGACATCCAGAGGCAAGCCAGTTGTGAATTCAATTCCTGGAATTTTTTCCATTTTCATTTTGACTTAAAAAAGAAAAATAAAATAAACAAATATTTAAACACTCATTATAACAATCCTGCTCTGTGATTAAAAGGATAAAACACTGCAAACTTAGGGGAAAATCACATTGCTAAAATTAATACATATCGCGCTTATATTATTTAATATTGGAAGTTAATTCAGTTTTTCAGCAATGAAAACAATACAAATATGATGTACAAAATATGTAGTGTAAAGACCATCTGGGAACTCATGAGCTTTAATCCTTTTATCTATTTTAGGACTTTCTGGGACAAGTGTTTTGTACATTGGGGGAGATTGTTGGTTCACAGGGAAGTCGCCTGGAAAAGCCGATAGTGTAAGTATTTTTTAATTCAGACCATGAAATATTAACTCTCATTTTTATTTTTGCAGTTTGGGATTGATGAATGCATGGTTGTAAACCAACAATGGGTTTTGAAATCTTATTTTCCTTCCAAAAATAATTTTGACATGTTTGTAAAAGATAATATATATTTCAGCTGTCTTAGGCCATGCTCCAAAATGTTCACAAAATGAAATGAGCACATTTAAACAAAGAAATGTGTTGTTTTCCTTTTGGTTGTACTATTAAGTCTTAGAGATTTAGTACTTTCGAAAGGGATTTTACCCCTTAGGGCCAGGGACTATATGTAGCACCATCTTTTACACCATATGTTTAATAAATGCATTTTTAGTGGCTAAGGTTTTAATGATTTTTATTACAAAATTGGTTTGCAGTGAAGGCAGTAAGTCTGTAAATGGTAAGAGAAGGCTACCAGTAACTGTGGATTGTTTCTTCCACCTTCACCTTCAATCACTGGGATTGTGTTTCTTTTTTATTTTTGTTAGTTGCATGGGATAATCATATTTTCTTCAGTTTCAAATAAGGCAGAAAACAAACTCTAGATGTTTTTCCTAATACTTCATCTTTCCTGTACTCTTCTTTCTCCTCTTGCTAATCTGATGATATGGATCCACTTAACTGTTTATAAAAGTCAAAACATCAATCTGTTGCCTCTCGCACACCCCCACCACAGACCCGGCCCGCAATTTAGGCTTGTGCCTGGACCAGGAATCAAATCTGCAACCTATTGGTTTGCAGATGATGCCTAGTCCACTGAGCCACACCAATCAGGGCAATGAATTCTAACTTCTTTTATTTAATTTGATTTTTTGGAAAATAATTATTAAATGTTAGTTTGAAAACTTTTGGATATCAAGTATCTTAAACGTTCATTTCATGCGTAATTTGTTTTCACATAATTATAGGATTTGGAAGATTAGATATATTTTGTTCACTTTAATAAGTTAGTAATAAGTTATTTGTAAAGCAACTAGGCATAAATATTTTATTAAGTGCATATATTTGTATTTTTTTAATGAATATAGTTCTTGTTGTGTTCTTTAATCTAGTCACTCAGGCCCATGAAGGTTCATGAAAGATCACTAAATATACCTTTTTGGTTTGGCTGAGAAAAAAATCAATAATATATACAGTGCCAACTTAAAGATGTCTTTAATATTCTTTGAGAGAAAACAAAAGCAGTTAAAAATAGAATTTTTGTTTCAGAGCAACAGTATAGAGATTTTTATGGAACCTGTACTCATATTTTCAAATTGATAATTTTATTTGAAAGTTTTATCTGACATTTTCTCCATAAAAGGAAATCATAACTCTTATTTTAGAAAACTCTTAAATTGCATAGAATTTTTTCACAGTTGAAAATCATTGTTACATTAGTCTTGAAACATGTTAAAAAATTGATATATTGTTTGCAATATGTGGTAAATAGAATATAGGCTGGGCAGAAGTAAGTTTACAATTGTGAGTACATGAAACACAGAGTTAATAAAGATATTGTAGTAAGCATAACCTACATGTCTTTTTCTATACGAACAACTGTAATCCTACTTTTGCTCGCCCATGTATTGTGTAAGATGTGACTCTTGTTCAGCTAACTCAACATTCTCCACTAGATAAGACTAAGAAAGACAAATTCATACTAAGATACCTAGAGTAGTGATTGGCAGAATATGCTAAGGTTGGGAGTTTTTGCTGACATTTGAGTCATGATCATTTTACATAATCAGAAAAGATGAGATGCCCTTTGGATGTTTCTTAGCTCCTGCTGAGGATGCGGTGGCATAAATGAGGCAGAGCCTTAGAAACCTGCTCAGATAAAATGGAGGTATTGCAACTACACACTTCATGTCATCTGAGGGTATTTTGTAATTCACAAGTGTTTATATCTATCTTATTGAAAAAAGTACAATAGATTAAATTGATTGACTTTTAAAAACTATGTGCCACCAATCTTATATTCAGCCTTTGATCTTAACTGGGAAATCATCTCAGGCAAATAGACATTCTATTGTAAAAGGGTTTAAACCTGGGTTTATTGTTTGAGCAGTGGGAGATTTAAAATTTTGTCTAAGTGTAGCTAGGTAAATATCAGTATTAAATGGGTAATAAAATACAAGGCTTCAGTGTAGGAAAGTGACTGACTACAAAAGAAGCAAAGAACAAAATCCAAAGAATTGCAGAATGGTACCCTACTGCATGAGGAATTAAATAAGCTACTTGAGATAAACAGAATATGAGAGAGGGAATTCAAATGGGAGATTGATCAAAAATAGACAGTAAAAAGGAATATAATTAGCTTTCTTGTGGAAGGGTATTTTGGATTTATTAATCAAAGGATCTGGTAATAAACTCATGCACTCTTACCTGAGCAGTTACTGCAACCCAGTTGGTTGGGAAAAGAATGTTTTTTGTAGTCACTCACCCTCTTGTTTGAGAAAATATTGACTTTTATTAAAAAAACCTAGCTATGAGAGAGGCATGTTTCTAGAGGAAACGAAGAGTGGATTGAAGAAGCAAGTCCACTAACATGAGCATGCTGTCTTGGGTACTTGGGAGATCAAGTGCTTAAGAAAAGATGTAACTTCTATTCAAATGGCATTTTACACCCTTACCTCAATGTCAATGAATAGCAATCAAAACCATTCATACTTTTTGTTTGAAATGCTGTTGTCATGGAGGCGTTATCTTCCCACAACGTCAAAGTAGCCCTTTAAAACAGCTGGTCCACTCCATAGATGCTTTCAGATTCCACCCCCATGGCTGCTGACCCCTGCTCTTAGTGACATCTTTGTCTATGGGCTTGAGTTTTTTAGTCAATCTGATGAATAGATAGGAGGGAGAGATGGGGAGGTTGGAAGGTTTGGAAAATTTCGGTAGAAAAGAATTAGCTTTGGAAGAAAGGAGGGAGCCAGTGAGAATATTGGAAATAATACAAGGTCAGGGAAGTTTTCTTCTTTTACAGGAAGTGTTAGGACAAACACAGCTTCTAGAGTCCATGATTTATCACATAATATATAAAAACTGTGGAACATGTGAAAATATGGAAGAAATGATGAAGTTCACATTAAAGAAATAATATGTATTTAACATGTTGCTCTTGCATTTCTATCTTATAGTCCCTTTTCCCTGTCAGCCTTCTGCCCCATGCAAAGATGATATTGTAGTATGGGCACTAAGTATTTTACTGTTTATCACTGTCTGTTCCCCATGGCTGGAGATAGAAGTAGGATTTGTACACTCTCCTGTTGTAGCCATTGCTTTTGGAGCTTTTATGTTGTGAAGAGTTTAGGGGATTTCCTCTGTTGGGGTGAGTTTAGGCTTCAGAACTGCAGCACAGGACACCTCCTGAGGCAGGTAATCCACCTGCAATTAACAAAATGGACTCATCTGGAACTTTAAGAGTCTTCCTGTGTCCCGAATGTTTTTTATCTAAATAGCATTATCCAAATGATTTAGTGCTTATTTACTAATTTGTTTTAGATTAGAGATTTATTTTCCAATTAGTTTCCCATTTGTATTCTAAATTATTCATAATATTCCCTTGTTTTCTTCCCTTTAAATGGCCTAGTTTAAATTATTTTCTGTTAAGGTATTCAGAATAATTTCTTCTGGGTTCTTAATTGCAATTGTCTTATAATATCTTCTCAGAAGTTGCCTTTTTAAAGTGATAACTATAAAATGCACAGAGTTAAAGTAGGCATACTAGAGGTTTAAATTATTTATTTTTTTATTGTTGTTCAATTACAGTTGTCCCCATTACCCCCATTACTCTTCCCGTCCCTACCCACTCCTACTTCCAACATTTGGTCCCCTCCACCCCGCCATTGTCTTTGTCCATGGGCCCCTTATACGTGTTCCTTGACAGCCCCTTCCCCTTCTTTCCCGCATTATCCTCCTCCCCCTACTTCTCGTCACTGTCAGTTTGTTCTTTATTTCCATGTTCCCGGTTCTATTTTTCTTGCTTATTTCTTTTGTTGATTAGGTTCCACCTATAGATGAGATCATATGGTATTTGTCTTTCACCCCCTGGCGTATTTCACTAGCATAATGCTCTGTGCTCTGTTCCATCTGCTCTCATGAAAGGTAGGGGTTCCTTCTTTCTTTCTGCTTCATAATATTCTATTGTGTAAATATACCATAGTTTTTTGATCAGCCTATTTAGTGATGGGCACCTAGGCTGTTTCCAGCACTTGGCTATTGTAAATTGCACTGCTATGAACATCAGGGTGCATAGCTTCTTTTGAATTGGTGTTTCAGGATTCTTAGGGTATAATCCCAGCAGTGGAATTGCCGGGTCAAAAGGCAGTTCCATTTTTAGTTTTTTGAGGAAATTCCATACTGTTTTCCACAGTGGCTGCATCAGTCTGCATTCCCACCAACAGTGCACTAGGGTTCCCTTTCCTCCACAACCTCGCCAGCTCCTGTTGTTTGTTGATTTGTTTATGATGACCACTCTGACC
Source organism: Pteronotus mesoamericanus (assembly GCF_021234165.1). NCBI lineage: Eukaryota > Metazoa > Chordata > Mammalia > Chiroptera > Mormoopidae > Pteronotus > Pteronotus mesoamericanus. Next base: position 13,256,808 of record NW_026555310.1, read on the forward strand.
AGTGTGAGGTAGTATCTCATTGGGTCTTAATTTGTACCTATCTGATAGCTAGTGATGCTGAACATCCTTTCATGTGTCTCTGGGCCCTGCGTATGTCCTTCTTATAGAAGTGTCTGTTCAGGTCCTTTGCTCATTTTTTAATTGGATTGTTTGTCTTCTTGGAGTGGAATCGTATCAGTTCTTTATATATTTTGGAGATGAAACTGTAGTCCAAGGTATCATTTGCAAATATATTTTTCCATATGGCTGGTTCCCTTTTCATCTTGCTGATGTTTTCTTTAGCCGTGCAGAAGCTTTTTAATTTGTTGAAGTCCCATTTGTTTATTCTTTCCTTTATGTCCCTTGCTCTAGGGGACATATCAGTGAAAATATTGCTGTGTAGAATATCTGAAATTTTTTGCCTATGTTCTCCTCTAGGACTTTTATGGTGTCATGATTTATATTTAAGCTTTTTATCCACCTGGAGTTTATTTTTGTGTATGGTGTAAGTTGGTGGTCAAGTTTCATTTTTCTGCATGTAGCTGTCCAGATCTCCCAACACCTTTTATTGAAGAGGCTATTTTTACTCCATTTTATGCTCCTACTCCCTTTGTGAAATCTTAATTGACCATATTTATTCTTAGTCAAGTCTTTGAGAATTAAGTTATGTTTATTACAAAGGAAAATAGTTTCTTGTACATAGCCATATGCTCTATTAAATAATTAGAATTAGAATTTAAACTCATCTCTTCATTTTCTGTGCTTCAGAAAACCTAGAGCTTTGTGTTATTATTGTCACTTTTAAAAACAGATCTCATTTTTTAGTAAAATAAAAATTATTTTTTAAATCTTGTAGAAACTTATGTGAAGTTTTTGAAATTGATGTTCACAAATTTTTAATTTACTTTTTAATAGCAGCTCAATTTTTTACAATTTCCAGCAGTCTGTTCTGCTGGATTCAAGTTTTAAGCAAACACATTTCTCATATCTTAATTCCATCTTACATTTTGGTCTTTTCCCTGAACCTTCTGAAAACGAGTCTCGTGCTGCTTAATTTGTCTGCAGTGTTCACTGTGTCTTCCTATGACTCATCGGCCCTTCTCTTTAGATCGTCACATTATGATTTGGCATTATGCCCACTGAGCAGTGTGTCTTCTCATGCTGTGAGACTGTATCCAATTTTCTGCGTGATGCTGTTAGAGTCATACTTCTATCTTTAGGGTTCTCAGTGATGGATTCAGAAAGTCTTCCAAAATGCTGGAATCAGCACCAGTTTAAGTAGATTGCCATTTTCTACTGTAGGAAAATAGCATTTATTATGTTCATCAAGTAACAGAATTGTTTGTTCCTGTTACTCTCTTCCAAGCATGACTGGTTCCGTATGAAAGCACGGGGCCAGGAGGCAGGGACTGGTTTGATTAGAAAGAAGATTCTTGCTCAGGGGTGGAGGTGGACCTCCAGGGGTAACTGAACTAGCAGCTGTTTCGGCTTAGGGAAAAGATTATGTTCTTTGTAGTCTGGCTATTGCTGCATATAATCTTGACAATTAGTTGTGGGTGAGAATAAAGGGAGGGGTCCAAAAGGGATCAGTGAGTGTCCTGATCAGTGATGAAGAGTACTGGGACAGGGACCCAGAGGCAGGTTATAACTGGAAGACCATTTTGCAGTTGTCTGATGGACATAGAATCTCAACTCTAACATAGGATTCAGGAATGAAGCCTGATGGGTACTGATGTTCAACAAATGAAAAGTGGGGAGGGGAACAACACAGGAAGGGAGCTTGGAAATAAGGCAGAAGACTAAAATACAGGAGTAGGTCTTGAGGAGGACTTGAGGCTAAGCCTTAAAGGGTTGGCTTAAAGATCTGACTGAAATGTAACCTTATTCTGAAAGCTATGCTGTGGCCGTAAGTGCTTGTGGGAGAAGAAAGAGGAGGAGGAAGGATAGGAGAATGGTTAGTCTTGAAGAAGAGAAACATACAAATTTACAATAAGGCAGTGCCTGTTCTCACTGAGCAATGTTTGCATGTGAAAGCACAGTCAACTTTGGGGGAAAATTTGACGTTCAAAATCATCTTTACTTTATTAACTTCCCTGAACATTAGACTGATACTGTTATATCTGGTTTATTTTACTGGACAGGATATTGGGCTGAGAATCAGATAAGGTTTTTAGTCCTATTTTTGCTAACTTGCTGTGTAATATTACAAAATTTGGACATTTATATTATATTTTATAGCTGTGGATCACATTTGTAATATGAAGAATTTAGTCTAGAGATAAATAAATTACCATTGTAATCAAGTTTATAGTAAATTGGGAACAATCAGATCTGGGTTTCATAATTTATTAGATATATAAGTTGAGCAAATTGGCTTAAATTTCTAAGCTCTAGTTTCTTTGTCAGAAACGTGTGAATACACTTTTGAAAGAGTTGAAGAAATAGCTCTCTTCCTAAGAGAGCCTATATGCAAAGTTGTGTAGAGGAAATTTTAGAACATTTTCTTATGTGTTTTGCACAAGATTACGAGTCTCCCATAAAGTGAAATTTAATAAATATTTAGCTGGACCATTTTCTTACATTCCTTTTTGGATCTGAGCTGATCCTTTGGAAGGATCTCCAGGGATGTAATTGTTTACCCTAAGTAAGCAGATAGTATAGAGCTGCAAACTCCCATGCTTCTCTGTACTATTCAGAAATTGCAGTGTTTATTGAAAGCTAGAGGCATATAGATGGACTCCTCTAGATAGAAAGGCTTCTAAAAGATATATATATGGCCAGTCATGAGAAATATGGATAAGATAAATACATTTTTCTCAAAATAACCCTTAATATCATCCTCAGACACAAGCCCCAGAATGATTGGTCTGTTGTTTTGACTTGGATGTGCTATCTCCCTGTTTTTGTGAGGCTGTGTGAAGTAACTTCTTTAGGTGCTCCAGTTTAAGAAAGAAAAATGAAAAGCAAAATCATTTTAATGTAAGTGCTTAATATATAGACTATATTTATTGACTGTATTTGCTTATTTTTCTGTCAGACATAATGTGAGTGTAGTAGAGACCTTAGGGATTCTTTTTTTAAAATATTCGTTTATTCAACAAATCTTTACTGGGAATACACTATAGACCACAAATTGTTAGACACTAAGCATACAATTTTGAAAACATGAGTTGTTTTTATCTTCATAGAGTTCATCTATTCATTAAGTGAATAATCGCACAAATCAATATAATTATATATTAATTTAAGCCGTATTAAAATTAGAGTGTTTTCTTAAACCAGAATATAGGGTATTTTAAATATTTTGAATTTTATCATAAGTACAGTGGGAAAATTCATGATATTTGTTCAAAGAAATTTGTTTCCTTTTATGAGGAGAATGGTTGGGGTGGTTAACAAAAAAATTGGTAAGTTAATAATTGTTGAAGTAATATAATTCAGAGAAGACAAGCAGTTTGGACTAAGGAGATAAAAAGAAATGGGCGTATTTAAAATACATTTTGAAAGTTGATTTCACAAGGATTGACGATAGGTTGATAGTCTTAGGTTAATAAGATTTCAAGGATGACTTTTATAATTTTTGCACAAGTAACTGGGTGCATGGATGCATCATATTTTGATGAGAAGATCATTCATTTCTGGGCTTGCCATAACTGATTAGTATCTTTAGGAGTAGGAAGGTCATTCTGTCCTTGTGTTGTAGATGCTGGTGTTCACCCAGGGTGTAAACACTTGCAAAACTTTTTTTGAATCACCCATGGGCATGGACAACAGAGTGGGAGTTGACTGTGGGAGAGGGGTGTGGGGTGGGATGGGTGGAGGAGGGCAAAGGGGGAAAAATGGAGACAGCTGTAATAGAATAAATATGATTTATAAAATAAAAAATATATAAACATAATTAAAAATAAAAAACATTAAAAACAAACAAACGAACAAAGACTTTTTTTTTATTGTATTTGCTTAACCTCACTGAGTTGGATTGAAAAATTGGTAGCAAATCCTGATGAAAAGAAAAGACATAATCTGTGCTATTTTGGAGGATGGGTTCTAGTACCTGCCATTATTGAATAAACATCCTTATTTTCACTTAGTTTTGATATCAGATGAGTGTCTAAAGAGTTACTCTTTGCATAGAAAATGTTTAGAAATTGCATTTAAAAGAAACTACAATTTCCTCTATAGTGATTTTTTTTTCTCTTTTTTCCTTTCTCCCCTCTTTTGTCTGGCCTTATTTGCTGATTTGGGGATTTAAAACAAAGGCTAGGTATTCCTATAGTTAAGCAAACCAGTAAGTAAAGAAAGACTTTTATGGGCCCACCTTAGAAAGAGCATCTTGGTCTGAGCTCCAACCCACTGATGAAAGTAAGTATTTGTAACAAACATTTGGAGATTCTCTCAGCTCCTATAACTGATTCTTTGGATTCTTTGACATCAAAGTAAGTGAAAGGGAGTGGTGAATTTTTAAAATTAAAAAAAAATACCACAGTTATCAAAGTAAGTGAAAGGAAAAGAGAATTTCTTTTTAAACAATGCTAGTAGCCAAACTGATTAAGTTCTTATAATGTGTCAGTTGCTTTTCAGCCTGTTTTACACATAGTAACTTCTTTAAGCCTCATAACACCATTATGAGGTAGATAGGTAGATATTGTTAGTATCCCTTTTTATCAGAGGAAGAAACTAAAAGGAGTCTGGAGAAACCGAAGTTCAAATAGAAGGCGTTTGGCATCTGAGGCCATATGCCTAACCACAGCACTATATTGCTATCAATAAATGAATGTATTTGCATATAGCTTCGAAAGAAATTAAATATTTTTTATTTTATTACATTTCAGTAGTACAAAAATATTTACTTACAAGTCAAGATCATCTCTGGATGGTAAGAAGAGCTTTCAAGGGATACCTGTTCTCACAGGTCATTTCAGGGATGAGGTTCCTTCTCATTGTCTTACCCACACAAGTCTTCCACTAGTATAGTCCAGTTTCCCATTTTTTCCTGAGGTAAACAGTGCTCATCCCTTCAAAAGTTTCTTCCTCTTCCGTCTGCCTTGGGTCACGAAGACTCAACTTTTATGACCTACTCTAGGCTCCCATACGATGTGGGCTAAGACTGTTCTTTTCCCTTTGTTTTCTGAGAAGACAGCAATAACCCTAGAAGTGAGGGGCAGTACGGCATTCTAGTTTCCCGATCTCTACCCCAGGGTGACTGTAGTCACTCTGTGGTCAACTAAGGTGAAAATGCTCTTTTCTTAGCGCCAACACAGTCTAAATAGAATGACGATTGGGCAGAAATTAAATAAATCTATATCTAGTTTCAGAAAGAAGTAAAAAGTATATCAAATTTTCTCCTGAACTTCTGGAAAATCATTATTTTGAATTCACAATGTGCTGATAAGTAAACTGCACAATGTTCTTGCCATCCCTTCCGTTTGGTAATGCAGGATGACTTGCCTTCATTTCCAAAAGCACTGCTTTCTTCCCTTTCAAAGTTCAGAAAGGGCATTACAATGTCAGTGTATTCACTTTTTAATATATAAATATGCCCTTTCTAGCTAACTGAATTGCTAGCTTCTCCCAGCATTATAGTGAAGGTTCTGCCCTTCTTCCATTCATACTATTTTTGTTTATTTTAAATTCCCTATCCTTTCTTAAGCAGGTCCATTGGAAAAAATATAAAGAAATACACAGTAGATATCCCTGCTATGTTCTTAATAATCCTGTGAACGCTGACATATGTGGTTTCCACAGTACGCTGAAGCAAAGCGCCTGAACAGCCTTGTACAATTCAGTCAAGAGGTTGAATATTTTCCCTGCCCTTTCTTCATATAACAATTGTGAAAAGACTTAAAAAGATCTTTTTTCTCTGTATTGTAGAAAACTGTTATTGTGTATTGTAAATAGTAAGAATTTAATAATGTTTATTCAACTGAGTTTTCCAGCATAATAGTTACATTTATATGGTTTTCTTTTTTGTTAAGTACACTAAATGCACATTACAACTTTGTGTTTCAGTTTCCCACTTGGCACAGAACTTTTAGATTATAGTATTGTTGCTACACAAGCATTTTACTGCAGTATAAATTTAAAGTATATTTTTAGCAACATTAGAAAACTAATGTTTCTGTAATTGAATAGATCATATTATCACCATAATTTAGAGATAGAATCACACCATTCTTTTCAAAAATTACTTTTAATGGAAATCTCAATCTTCAGAGATGATGAGCAGTTTACTTTGTTTTTGTTAACTGTAAAGTGGTGTACCAAGTCAATTATTGTACGCATTATGCTTCTGTACCATGATAATAACCATCCTGCTTTCTTTCTAATGTCAACATTTAGCATTCTAACTATAAAATGGGATCACATTTAATTTAATTATAATGTTAAAAATTACAGGGTAACAAATGAGATTCTTGAATAGCAAATGAATTTTGAACAAAAGAAGATTTCGTTTTCTGGCATATGCCATTTTCATACTGAACATAGTGTGTTTTCTTTTGTGATAACTGATTTGGTAAATTCTTACAAATGACATTACACTAATATTTTAGATTTAAAACATATTACATAGAAAGATAAGTGTATTAGATTTAAATTGAGTGAGTAGTTTTGAAATATTACTTGCATGGATCTTTTATTTTTGTCTTTGGAAATGATATAATTTCCTCAGAAAATTAGATCTGATAAAGAAAAATACCATTCAATATAGCAGGAAGAAAAATAAAGTACCTTGGAATAAATTTAACCAAAGAGGTAAAAGACCTGTACGCAGAAAACTATACAACTTTGAAGAAAGAAATTAAGGAAGACACAAATAAATGGAAGCATATACCGTGCTCATGGATTGGAAGAATTAATATCATCCTACTGTCCCAACTACCCAAAGCAATTTATAGATTCAACGCAATCCCTATTAAGATACCAATGACATATTTCACAGAAATAGAACAGACATTTCAAAAATTTATATGGAACCATAAATGACTCCAAATAGCCACAGCAATTTTGAGAAAGAAAAACAAAGTAGGAGGGATCACAATACCGGACATCAAACTATACTACAAAGCCACTGTACTCAAAACAATCTGGTACTGGCATAAGAACAGACCCATAGACCCGTGGAACAGAATAGAAAGCCCAGAAATAAGCCCAGGTCTATAAGGGCAGCTAATATTTGACAAAGGGGGCAGAAGCATAAAATGGAGCAATAATAGCCTCTTCAACAAATGGTGTTGGGAGAGCTGGACGGCTACATGCAAAAAATTGAAATTGGATCATCAGCTGACACCATACACAAAAATACATTCAAGATGGATAAAAGACTTAAATATAAGTCGTAACACCATAAAAGTCCTAGAGGAGAACGTTGGCAGGAAACTCTCAGATATCCCACGCAACAGTTTTTTCACCGGTATGTCTCCTAAAGCAAGGGACATAAAGGAAAGAACAAGCAAGTGGGACCTCATCAAAATAAGAAGCTTCTGCACGGCTAAAGAAAACATCAGCAAAATGAAAAGGGAGCCAACTGTATGGGAAAATATATTCACTAATGATACATCAGATAGAGGTTTGATCTCCAAGATATATAAAGAACTCACTCGACTCCACTCCAGGAAGACAAACGATCCAATCAAAAAATGGGCAAAGGACCTGGGCAGATGCTTTTCCAAGGAGGAGATACAGAGGACCCAGAGACATTTAAGAGGATGCTCCGCATCACTAGCCATCAGAGAAATGCAGATCAAAACCACCGTGAGGTACCACCTCACACCAGTCAGAATGGCCATCATAAACAGATCAACAAACAACAGGTGCTGGTGAGGCTGTGGAGAAAAGGGCACCCTAGTACACTGTTGGTGGGAATGCAGACTGGTGCAGCCACTGTGGAAAGCAGTGTGGAATTTCCTCAAAAAGCTGAAAATGGAACTGCCTTTTGATCCAGGGATTCCCCAGCTGGGACTATACCCTAAGAATCCCACAACGCCAATTCAGAAGAACCTATGCACCCCCATGTTCATAGCAGCACAATTTACAATAGCCAAGTGTTGGAAGCACCCTAAATGCCCATCAGTAGATGATTGGATAAAAAAATTATGGTACATTTACACAATGGAATACTACGCAGCAGAAAGAAAAAAAGAACTACTAAACTTCATGACAGCATAGATGGAACTCAAGAGCATTATGCTAAGCGAAATAAGCCAGGGGGCGAAAGACTAATACCCTATGATCTCACTTATAAGTGGAACCTAACCAACAATACAAAGATGCAAGGAAAATAAGACCAGCAACACTGAAAGGAAAAGAAACCAACAGAGACGAGGGAAGGAGGGAAGGGGGGTGGGGGAAAAGGAAAGGAAGGGGAAAGTCAGGAACATATAGCAAGGACTCATGGACAAAACCAAAGGGGAAGAGTTGAGGGAGGGAGGGAGGGGGCAAGGGAAAGTGGTGGGGGGTAGGCAGAGACAAATGTATTTGAAAAAAATAAATTAATTAATTTAAAAAAAAGAAAACTAATAAACTAAAATTTAAGAGTCTCTCCCTTTGAATGTTAGTGTTAAGGTTTTCAATTATTGGGCTGTTTAGGTAGTAATCCTGATGGCTACCAAGTAACTAATGGGTGGGTCGCATTTACAGTGTGGATATGCCGGACAAAGGGATGATTCACATTCTGTGCTGGACAAAGTGGGACGTGTAAGATTTTATCACTCTACTTAGAATGGCACATGATTTAAAACTTAGGAATTCCTTATTTCTGAATTTTTCATGTAATATTTTTGGACCGTGGTTAATTGTAAGTAACTGAAACCACAGAAAGCTAACCACAGATAAGGGGCAGGAGACCACTGTAATCTTCGAGTCCTCTATCACATCTTTTTCTCTCCTCATTCCCAATCTTTTACTTTTACAACCTTACTTTTTTACTTTCAGAGAAAGTAACCATAAATAATATTAGTTGCTATTTGTTATTTAACACACTCTTTCCCTTCCATGCTGCAATACTCTGTGATCCCAAAAGTACATTCCTAGGCATAGAGCAAGGAAATATATAATTTTTTTATGCTTTCTTGCTTATTTAGAAGAAGTCTGAAAACTACAAAAAATTTTAGCAACTTAATAGTAGGGATCTATAATTCATAAAATGGACTACTACACAGCAACAACAAAAATGAATAAACTACAGTCAAACCACAGAAAGTTCCATCAACTTGATATTTTCTGAATAGTGTGTTTTGGTGAATAGAAATTCTCAATTTTAATGTCAAATTTTAAATTGTTTTCTCTTTCATTTGTACTTTTTTATCACGTATTAACAAAATTCTTCATTATTCTGGTCATATTTTCTTATAAAAATTATATATTTTTTCTTCCTGCTTTTAAGTTTTAGATTTTAAAATACTATACAATACTGTATTAGAATAATTGTAGCTGGTCATTGTAGTATTGTCAAGTATTTGATTGATTGGTTTGCTTATTTATATTATTTACCACCTTCAGCATTGGTGTTAAGTACATTCACATTGTTGTATAACCAATCTCCAGAACATTTTCATCTTGCAAAACTGAAACTCCATATCTGTTAACAACTTCCCTTTTCCTTCTGCCCCAGCCACTGATAACCACCATTCCTCTTTCTGCTTGTATGAACTTGATTACTTAAAATACCTCATATAAGTGGAATATATAGTAGTTTGTTTTTTTGTGTGTGTGTGATTGGCTTATTTCACTTAACATAATGTCCTCAAGGATTTTTCAATTGTAGCCTGTGACAGGATTTGCATCCTTTTAAGGAATGAATAAAATTCCATTGTATGTATATACATATTTTGTTTATCCATTCATTCAGTGATAGACATTTGGATTGCTTCCACAACTTGACTTTTTTAGAAAGGTGCTACTATTGAGCATGAGTATACAAATATCTCTTTGACACTTTACTTTCGGTTCTTTTGGATATATAACCATAAGCAGGATTGCTGGATCATGTATCAATAGTAGTTCTACTTTCAATGTTTTAAGAAACCTCCATACTGGTTTCCATAGTGGCTGCACCACTTTAAAATCCCACCAATAATATGCAAATCTTCCAATTTTGTACATATGTTTATCAGCACCTGTTATTTTTCCTTCCTTCCTTCCTCCCTCCCTCCCTTCCTCCCTTCCTCCCTTTCTTTTCTTCCTTTCTTGATAGTAGTCATCCTAATAGGTTTGAGATGATATCTCATTGTGGTTTTAATTTACATTTTTCTGATGATTAGTAGTGTTGAGCACCTTTTTATATTCTTGGTCATTTGTATATCATCTTTGGAGAAATGTCTGTTCAAGTCTATTGACCATTTCTTAGTCAAGCTCTGTGATTTTTTTTCATTGAGTTGTAGGGGGCTATTTATATATATTAACCTATATCAGATATCCTGGATATTAAATCTTTATCCAATATATGATTTGCAAATATGTCCTCCCATTCCATAATATGCATTTTTATTCAGTTTATATTTCTGTGATGTGCAAAAGCTTTAAGGTTAGATGTCGTCCAATTTGTCTATTTTTTTCCTGTGCTTTTGATGTTATTCAAGAAATTAGTCAAGACCAATGTCATGAATCTTTCTTGCTGTTTTTCTTTTAGCAGTTTTATAGTTTCAGATCTTACACTGAAGTTGACTTTGAGTTGATTTTTATGTGTAGTGTAAAATAGAGGCCCAACTTCATTCTTTTTGTGTGGGTATACACTTTCTTTATACCGTTTATTGAAGAGACTGTACTTTCCTCATTAAACCGTGCTGGAACCATTGTTGAAGATCATTTGGCCATATGCATCAGGGTTTATTCCTGAGTCTTCTATTTCGTAGATTTATTTGTCTGTCTTTATGCCAGCACTGCACTGTTTTAATTACTGTAGCTCTTTTGTAATTAATTTGGAAATCAGGAAGTGTGAATCCTCCAATTATTTTTTGTATTCAAAATTGTTTTGCCAATTTGTGTATCTTGAGATTTTGTAGAATTTCATGATGAGTTTAAAAATATATTTCTGCAAAAAATGCCACTGGGATTTTAATGGAAATTATGTTGAATCTATTGATCGCTTTGGTTTAATATGGGCATCTTAGCAATATAAAATCTTGCAGTTCATGAACACAGGATATTTTTCCATATATTTGTGTCTTCAGTGCTTTATAGTTTTCCATTTAAAAGTCTTTTACCTCCTTGGTTAGATTTATTCTTAAGTATTATATTAGTTTTATGCTATTGTAAACAAAATTGTTTTCTTCTTTTTTGGATTATTATTAGTATGTAGAAACACAACTGATTTTATTGTGTTGATTTTGTTTCCTGCAACTTTGCACAATTTGTTTACTAGTTCTAAATATTTTTTAATGTGGTAACTTTAGGGCTTTCTACATATAAGATTATGTCTTCTGCAAACAAAAAGATTTTCATTTCCCTTTCCAATTTAGATGGCTTTTATTTCTTTTTCTTACCTAATTACTGTGGGTAGAACTTCTTGTATGGAGTTGAATAGAAGTGGCAAGGGTGGGCATCTTACCTTATTAGTGTTTTTAGATGGAAAGCTTTCAGTCTTCCACCATTGAATATGATGGTGTATTTATTGTTTTATAGTAGTATGATCAGTTCTTATATATCTATATGTATATATACATATGAATGTATATATAAAAGCTATAATTACATACAGTATTAATGTCACATCTCTTCTTAATTGAGCCTTTTATTATTACATAGCAGCCATTTCTATCAATCTTTAAATTTAAAATCTATATGTTTGCTATTAATGTATGTGCGATGGTTTTCATTAAGGTTAGTTTTCCCTCCTTCATTATATCCATTCTTTTCTTTTGAATTTTCTAAATCCTAAATTTTGATATCTATTGTAAATAGCCAAGGATGAGTTACATTTTTTTTTTTACACAGAGCAACAAACTTTGTTTTTAATCTGGAGCATCTAGTTTTAACATGCACTTTCCATACCATTCCTCTGGATTTATTTTCATCACCTACTTAGTCCTTCTCATCTGCCCCACCTTTTTCTCTTTAGTTTCTTTTGAATTCATTGTATTTTTAAAATACCTGCCCTCAAGTTTCATTTTTAGCCTCCAGATTATAAAGTCATTAAAAAAAAAGTACCTTCCTAGATTTAAAACATATTTACTTAATTTATCAAATTCTACTTACTTTAAGGCATTTTTTACTTTCTTCCTGAATAATAAAACAACATCAGAAGACTTTAACTTATATTTTCACCCTCCTGATTATTGGTGTTATTATCCACTTGTTTTATTATCCACTTTATTTTAGTTTTTCACGGTGCTGTGAAATATGACTTATAGTCAATATTTCTTGTTTCTTTTTTTATCTCAGACTTTCCATCTATGATTCTTCTCCTTCAGTTTGAAGTCCACTTTTTAGCAATTACTGGCTAAGAGTTTTTGGCTTTAAACTTACTCAAATCTTACTTATTTGAAAATATATGTAGTTCACGCTTTTCCTTAAAAGAGATGTATGCTGTGTACAGTCCTTGCGTGACAGTTATTTTCTTTCAAACCATTGATGATATGTTTTCACTTGTCTTCAGCTTCTCATCTTTCTTCTGAGACGTCAGCTCTTATCTTTATATTTATGCTGTAGTCCATCTTTCTTTTTTTTTCCCTGCCTCCTTTGAAGCTATGCTCTTTATTTGTGGTGTTTACCTTGTCCCTATTATGTGTATAGGTATAAATTTATTTTTATTTTTTTCTGCTTGTGATTCACTGGACTTTTTGAATCTGGTAATTAATTTTATCATCAGGTCTCAGACATTCCCTCTTCAAATATGACATCTATTCATTCTTTCTGTTTCTCTGGACCTCTGACTAGATGTATATTAAAAGTTTTGCCTTGGTCCTCTGTGTCTCTAAACCGCTTTATAATAGGTCTTATGTCTTCCTCTTTGTGCTGCATTATGAATAATTTCTTTACATCTGCCTTTCAGTTCACTAATTCTGTTGTGTCTAATCCCTAGTTAAACTCATCCACTGAGTTTCTATTTCTATTATTATTTCTAGAAGTTCTGTATTTGTTTTCTTCCCAAATATTCTTGATAGGCTTTTGCTAGTTTCTCAGATTTCCATTTTTCTCTAAATTTTAGTTATATCATGCATATTTACATTTTATATATTACATATAACATAGTCAATAGTCTAAATCTATGTGCAGTCTGTTGTTTCTGGAGACTCTAAATCATGGTACATTTTTCTTCATATATATGTAAATATATATGTAAATACACACACACACACACATATTCATTGGGCTTTAATGTCACAACTTAAGTTCCCAGGACAAATAGAAGAGCTGAACTATGATTTGTGAGAGGACAAAAGAAGCATGAAGTATATACCTTTGGAGCAAAGATTAAGCTTTGGAAGATTCTCATGGACTTGTCTCTATATTTCCTCATGTAAAGCCAGGAACCATCACTCACCTTGCATTTTCCTAGTAGAATTTTCTGTTAATGTCAGCCAGAAGCTATGTGAGCAGAAATATACGAGACACATATGAAACAAAAATTGAATGGGGGTTTCATCTTGTTTAATTTTGTTTATGTGTTACATATGTTTCTTACATATCAAACATCTGCTATGGATAGATATTTAATCTGTTGGTTTATGTCATGAGTTTTGCTCTTACACAGCTTATAATCAACTTGAGAAAACAAAGGGTAAAAAAGGCTGAATGTAACAATTTAGGAATAATTAAATGCTAAGCTGTAAATGCAGTAGGACTACAGGGAAGGCTGAGCTTTGTGTGAGGTTGACTGGGATAAGCCTTCCTCAAACAAACGGACCATCATCTGGGGACAGGGACACTTTGAGGCAGGATAGGGAACAGTTAACACACACACACTGTGGTATGTCAGGTTGTGGGAAGAACAGAAAGAAGTAAGTGCAAATAAGTAACCATGTTGATGAAAGGAGAAAGAAATATAAAAACCAAGATTAAGAATAGGTTTTAATTACATAAGAGAAATCTTAGAAACCATTGGAGAAAGTTTTATTATATTACATTATATATGGTAGACAGTATAAAACTATTGAATTGTATTGAACATTTGGATAGAAGACCGACATATTGAATGTGATCAAAGTTTAGCTTCATCAGGGCCCCCAAAAACCTGGAATTTACTTACGTATTTAGTCCTACATGTTTCACATGTTTCAACTTCTGTCACCTTCAAAGTGCTCTCCATTTGTAGTAATACACCTATCCAGATGATTTTCCACTGCTCAAAGCAGTTTTTGAACTTGTCAATTTTGATGTCTTATTTAGTGCCTCTGCTGTTTTTTGTTTCACCTCTTCCACATTAGCAAAACGTTTCCCTTTGAGGGTTTTTTTCATCCAGGGAAACAAAAATAAGTTGCTTGGTGAGATCAGGTGAAGGGAGGACGGGATAGGGGAATTATGCTGTTTTTTGGTCAAAACCTGCTGAATATTCAGCACTATGTGGGAAGGTGCGCTTATAAATCACCTATCATGACATGGGCAAACACATTGAAACTATCTTAAAAAAAATTCACTGAAGCCAAACACAGCCTCTCACAACAATACCAGCTGGTAAACTGATTCAGGTGGGTTCCTAGAACACTCACATAGTGAGGGAAGACTGTACTACAACATGCCTGCCCTCCAGAAGATAATTCTGTGTCTTTTTGGGTCCCCCAAAAACCTCAATGTTGCAACTGAGAATATATTTTATTAGGAAATAACCTGCCGATTATTAGTACTCTATTTGGTTATATAAAAATAGAATATATAATATTATAAATATAAAATATTAATGCATATAAATATATTTTTGTTGTTTTAGAGGAATTCCAGGGAAGAAATGTGGCACTATCATACTTACAGCAGAGGAATTAAACTGTTGCAGGGTAAGTAAATATTTCTTTGGTTTAAATAGTGTTTCCAATACTTTTTAAAAATGATATTTCTGAAACTCTACATAAATGATTAATTCTTGAGTAATTTAAGCAAAGTATAATTGAAATTATGTGTTAAAGAATTCTATAATTTATAAAATATCACTTTAAATACTTAGTATTTTAACCAGAGAGACTACCTTCTATAGTCCAAAAAGGATAATCGGTTATTTTAACAGTCTTTTTAAGGAATAGAAAATTTCAAAATAAAATCTAATGTCATTGTAATTTAGGGAACATTGATATAAGGCATTATCAGTGTACCAATCAGTTCAGTTCTTGCAAAAAATTGGGAGATTTATATGTGATTTTGAAGGAACATTTCTAGTTATTTGACATTAGCCCTATTGCATAACATGCCCATTTTTCCATATTTCTAATTGAATTAATTCAGAATATACATTATAGTCCCATCTTTTGTTAGCTTGGTAAGTCAACTCGGAACATGATGATGTGAAGTATTTTTAGAAAACTGCTAGTTTATTTATGATTTGCTGATACAGCCACTGACTCATATTCACTGATTTCATTGTTGTCAGGATGAGCTGATAGGCATGACACTCCGCACTGAAAGTAATGATGGCTCTCTCACTCTGGAGTCAATACCCTCTGTTTAGTGTGGTCCAGTAGAACCCTGGGAACTGTTATTTCTGGGGAAAAGAAATTATATCTTAGTGCTTTTCATTGACAATGTTTGCTTCATGATTTTAGTAACAGAAGCTCCCAAAAAGCACCAAAACTTAATACTTTGACATTGGCCATAATTTTTATACAGGGAGCTGTTATTTATTACCTGAGTTTTTATTTTTAATCTCATTTTTTAAAAAAAAGATAATCACTATGGTTTTATATACATAAGTATGTGTATAAAAGCTGTACGCTCGGAAGAACATGGTACTACTTTCCAGCAAGTGATGGAAACTGAGTATTCCAATTGAATATCTCCCTTTGGGATTCTGGGGGTAGGAGTAGTAAAATAACAAAAGAAAAGTACAATAAGAGGCTTGTAGAGATAATTAAACAAGAACATTAGATTTTTACCCTGACTGGCATGGCTTGATTGGTTAAGAGCTGCGCTGCAAAGCGAAAGATTGCGGGTTCGACTCCTGGTCAGGGCACACTCTGGGTTGAGGGCCAGGTCCCAGGTTGTGGCATGTGCGAGAAGCAACTGGTGGATATTTCTTTCACACGTCGATGTGTGTCTCTCTCTCCTTCTCCTTCCTTTCCTCTCTCTCTAAAAATAAATAAAATCTTTGAAAGAATATTAGATTCTAAGCAGCTACAAATGCACTCAAACTGAGGCCTGTTTGTTTCCCTCCCATTATTGCTATCCCCCTGAACAGGCCGCAGCCACCCGAGTCTCAGTTTTCGTATGCATAGAGTGCCCGAAGCTACGTGCAGGGTAATACTATTGAAGACTGTCAGACTGAGTTGAGTTTTGGTGTTGCAAGTAATTTTTACTTTGGCTTACTAAGTCACTTGATTTTTCTGTGTTTTACTTTCAGTATTTGCAGGGGAAAGAAGGAGGGGAGCCAAATATATGAACCAATCACTAGAATATTTTAAAAAATTCTTCCATCTATGAAAATTGACTACCATATCATTATATCTAAAAATATAATGTGTATGAAAGCATTTTATGTATACTAAAATACCTTATAAAATATTACAATTACAGAAATAATACCTACTATTCTATTTTTTTAGTTAAATTGGCACAGTGATTTCTCTTCATGGAATCACCTAATCATCTCTTACACTTCATGCGTCTGGATTTGTTTATGTGTGTGATGATATGAGTTTTGCATAATGAGGGAGGAAGGAGAAAAAGAAGTTCCAGGCCAATAAGATGTATGCTCTTTATAGTGACATTAACAAGCTATTTTGTCAAAATCTGATATTAAGGTGATTTTGTATAACTATGCCAATGCGCACATTATTATTCATCTATTTCAAAAGAAAACCAAGAACCAAGGCACGTATTAAGTATGGCCAGTTTGCATCTTGTCTTTTGCTTTCATTTCTATTGTTTTGTTTGGAAAATTCTTGTAAAGCTTCCATGGAAGTGAAGTAGAATCTGTTATTTAGAGACATTTCTACTATTTTCTACTACCAAAGCTTTAGGAACTTGGAATTACCTTTCAGTAAATAACCACATATTTCCCATATTTAGAAATTGTAGATCTAATATTTTTAACGTATTGTTTAGAATCTTGATCTAACTTCGTCTTCTATATTCTGTGTTCTGATTCATAACCACAGCCTTACTGATAGTCAACCTCATTACTGATATGTATAAATGTTGAAATAATATTTCATTATTATGTTAGTATAATAGAAGGAACAAATATATTCAAAGAAATGTTCATAGTTACTTCAGAAGAGACCATGCCTTTTAAATTGACGTTTTAGAATGTTTTTAAAAATATTTAGAGTTTTGAATGAAATAATTTTATTTCACATTGTACAAATTGACATTTTTTTTTCTTTAAAACACACTGTCAGACATTAACTTAAGGATGAGCTTTAGAGTCAGAACACCTAAATTTTAGTCTTACCTTTTTCACAGATGAGTGAGGTTATGTTCTTGGATCTTTAGTTTCTGTATTTATAAAATGCTGATATTCTGTTTTTCTAATTTAATTTAAAAAATTTTTCAATTACAGTTTACATTCAATATTATTCTGTATTAGTTTCAGATGTACAACAAAAGAATTAAAAACACTAATATTCTTAATACCTCCCCTAGATAGTTACTCTGCAGAAAGAAAAAACAAAACAAAACAGCATATGAGTGATGTATAAATCATAGTTTACATGTATCTTGAAATTACCCACATGATTAACATGTAGCTTGAAAGAATGTTTTTCATTCTGATCGATTGATTCCACAGTATTGTACAAATGTGCTAATCTTAGAAATAGATGCTTGGAATCCCATGGTGAGGAAAAAAACAACAGCAGGCAACCTTGGACCTTGTCTTTAATGAACACATTATTTATGGGAAAAGCACATATTAATCAGATGACAATGCAGGTAAATACATGATGATATGGATTAAATGATCAAATATATTATGAGAGAGACAATGGAAAATGTAATTTACATGTAGAAAGATGTCCTGTGGGCCTCCTTCAAAAAGTAACATTTAAGCTAAACCCTAAGTAATGGTCTGCTAGCAAAGGGTAAGCATTCCAGACATGAGCACAGCTGGTTTAAGGTCAGAAAGTGTGTCTGGTGTTTGATTACTAGGACCTGGAAGCTGGGGATGATTGAGGTTAAAATTTTGTCAGGTGAGGGTGGAAGAGGCAGCTCAGGGCCCATTCGGAGTTGGGCTTAGGAGCCCATGTTTAAGATTCTGTTTATCTGAAATACAGGAGAAAGCCTTGAAGCATTTAAGTTACGTACAGCATTCTTTCTTCCATGTTTTAAGAACATTACTCTCTGCCGAATGGAGAATGGATTGGATAGGTCCAAGAGTGGAAGAGGGAGAAAGGAATAATTGCCACCATACATGTCCAAGTGAGACAGGAGGGGGGCTTGGACTGAAGTGGTACCAGTGTGGCTGAAGTGGAACTTTGAGGTGCAACTCAGTGAAGGGCCACATAAAGGGCAAAGCAAAGGGAGAAATTGAGAACAGCTCCTTGATCACTTGGGTGGATGATGAGCCACTAATTGAGCTTGAAAAATTATTGGAGAAGCAAGTTAGATTTTGAACTTGTTAGAAGTGTCTGTAAAATATTCAAGTGGATTTCTTCAACAGGAAGTTTGTTATACTGGTGTGGAGTACTGAAGAAAGGTTTGAAAATTCTCTCAGTTGGCATTAAACCTAAGAGATTAAACAAAAAAACAACTTTGCAACAATGCCTGTTATTTCTGAAAATAAGTAAATGCTTGATTTTTTTCCTTAGAAATTAGATTTCTTTTTTTTTCTGTGCTTGTTATAGATGAAATCCTTGCTATGTTATTAACCTGGGTAATTGCAAAATATATTTTTCCTAAATTTATATAATTTGGTACATTGAAAGAAATGTTTATTTTGAATTGGTTGTTCATTTTGCAAACCTTAAGTAATATAACTTGAAAAATTACAACTTGTTATTATGTTTACCAGTGTTCTTAAAAAAATTTAGTTTTTAATAATATTTGATTTCTTTAAAGTTTAATTCACAGATTGAAATATACATATTTTACAGTATTTTCCTATTAATGCAGTTTAAATATATCAGAATGTTTTTTGGGAGTTTGTGTTTTGATTGAGGTGCTTTGGAGAGTGTCTTCCAGAGGCTTTTTAAAATTATTTTATTTTATTTTTTGGGTGGCAAGAACAATGTCCTTGTCCCATGGTCTTAAAAAACCACTCTCACCCAAGGGCATTTAATATATATGAAGATGAAAGGTCATTCAAAACAAGTAAAACAAAACAAAAACCCAGCACTTTCTTCTCCATTTTGCCCTTGATTTTGTAGTTCATCCTCCAGGTGATTCTCTCACTGCTTCTTTAATGGACACAATATAAATTTTTTATCTTTAAACCTCAGATTTGAAAAGTGATCATAGTTGAGAAACTTGAGTTATTAATGATGTTTATATTGTTCTTGCCTGCTTAGAAATGTAATGCCTGCTCTAATATGAGCATTCCTCTGGCAGAAGTTATCACATCTGTATTCTAAATATGTAGAATGACACTCTAACAATGCTTTTGAAAATGAGAAATCTAGAGCATGAACTTCTCTGAGGATTGCTTGAGAAATGTTTGCTAATTACTTAGCAATGAATTACTTACATGAATAAGTGAATGAAAAACAGAGAGCGTTTTAAGTGGGTGCTTAATAAATATTGGACTCTGCCAAATAAAGAAGTAGTAAATAAGAGAGTGCCATTTTAGTCATTGTAAACATTTTCATCAAATATTATTTAAGTCCTTGACCCCTTTGATTTAATCTAAATTACTCTGATCCTCCACATCTTTCCAAAATTATTAGCATCTACTTTCAGTTAAAAAAGCAAACAAACCAAGATAGTGATTTTATCATTAAAATTACTACATATTTCCTACCTTTTTAAAATGCTTATACTACCTAATTGAATACTGTTTACATTCTTGATTTATGATGCCACAGTTTAAGCTTAATCACATAGATTATGAATGTTTGAGTATATAAATTGGTAAAAAGTGATTGGTTTGGCATAGTAATTAACATACAAATGTTTAATTTAAATTAAAAATGAAAAAGAAGGTGTTCTGCTTTTTTTGAAGTCCAATATAATAGAAATTATTTTTAAATGTAGTTATTGAGACACTGTAGAGGATTTGTGTGTAATTAAGAAAGAACCTTTTTTCCCCTCTACATGGTAAAGTATGTGGTCAGAATCTGGATCTGTCTTGTTCCTCATCTAATCATCTAATACATCTTAACATCTGCTACGGGTTACTTAGTAGATGCAGAGTAAGTATTTCCTCAGGAATTAAAAAAATGCATATGTTCTAAAAATGTGAAAAATTGGCGATATGAATGAAGATTTGTATTGTGATATTGGGTATCTGGATTCATCTAGTTTAATTTCACTTTCAGGAGAGAAATATTACAGATTTTTAAAAAGTTATAGTTTGTGACTAGATCAAACAGTTACAAAGTCAATTTTTCTGTTCTACCAGCTTTCAAAAAGCAATTCTATTTGTCTGGGATTTTCACACACTTGGTCATTTGCATTAAAGTGGCAAATTTGTTTTCTTGTCAAGTCTTGCTTGTGATCTACAGTTTCTAGTTATTTGAACTATTTTATTAATTTTGTTTTCAGGATGCTGTTCTGATGCAATTTTGTGCTAACAAATTGGACAAGAAGGACTTCTTTGGAAAATCAGATCCTTTTCTTGTATTTTATCGAAGTAATGAAGATGGCAGGTAGATTTATATTTTATGCATTATAACCCTATAGTTATGATGATACTTGAATTATTTTTCTCAGAGGAGCTCGTTAAATTGATAAAAAGAGTAAAATATTTTTGTATTTTATAAATTGATGTGATTTTTACATTTCAATAACAATGCATAACTTTCTAAGCATTTTATATATTTTGTTTAATTTTTAAAATAAAAGATTTTCAGCTTCATGGAAACATTTCCTTTTTACTTTTTATAAAATTATAGTGTTGCCTTAATTGTATGGGACAATTATATTTTTGTGGACATCTAATATAGTTTGTACAGGCTTTATTTTCTGAAGAAGAATATAGACTTTATGGGTTGATTTATTTTTTTAATACTACAGGGGTTTTTTTTCCCCAATACTTTCTAACATTGAATAAAATTTTTTAATTACATTCTAGTAATTTGAATGTTTTTACCAGTTGTGATTAGATTAGTTTCCATGTGGTTTGAAAATGTATCCATGGGTATAGAGTATAACAATACATATGACTCTACTACTAAATATATATTATTGTTTTCTTTGATTCGTATATAAATGTAAGTATTCATGGAAAAGTTTAGTGTTTAAAATTATGGGCTAATGTTTCATCATCATAGTTTAAATCATGACCCTGCTACTTAATAGCTATGGGAACATAGGCAAGTTTTTACATTTGAGACTCAGTTTCCTCTTCATAAAATGGTCCGTAATCAGAGCTACCTAATAGGGTTGTTGCGAGTATTACATGGTTACTATGCAAAAAACATTTAAAAGCTTGCTTCTCACTTTAGAAAAAATTAAATATCAGCTGCTGCTGTGATTATTATCTTATAGTATAGTGTTTTTTAATATGGTTTTCCTTAACTGTGCATAATAAAACATTAGCTAAAGAGAACACATCACTTAGAAATTAAAAATGAGCAGACAGGAATGAAAACAAAACCTATCACTACTGCTACACTTAAAAATAAAACACTATAATATATTAATATTATATAATAAGTGTGTAAAATGTTACATAAAAATAAAACATTTGCTATTTAAAATGAATACATTGGGCAGTAGAAAATGATGCTTTATTATTGTGGGATTTTTTGATGCAGGTACAGGGCTATGGTTGGCTAATTTTATTGTGGTGTCCTATTACTGGATTTTACATCTATTTTAGTGGTTAAGTTATCACAGTAACATTTGCAACTGAACACTGATTTCATCCATGTGAAAAATATTGGATGATGAAGAAAATAATCATTATTTGCCAGTCATTTCAAAGGTAGAGAAAAACAAAAGAATGAGGTCAAAATTTCTTGAATCACAATTTTCTTGTCTCCTCCTGTCTGAACAACTTATTTCCTGAGTTTTCTATTTTTATTCTAGTTTTCTTTTGTTCATAAAGATGAGTTCAATATATCACATATTTAATGCTACTGGTCAGAGTTACATTGCAGAAATTTATTATGCTTGTCTGGTGATAACTTATTCATTAAATGAAATCTAAATATTAAGGAATTAGAGAACAATTAATCCAAAAATCTCAAATAATTTAAAAACAATTATTACTAAAAGTTGGGAAGTCTAATTTCAAAAAACTTTCCATATATATTACACACATAAAACTAGTTCACCTGCTAGATCTAAGTTTATATTAGGATGTATTTATTAATGTGTTACTATATGTCTTTTGTTTTAAATTAGTAAAAATGTATTACTTCTCAGTTTTTTATATATGTCTCTTTTTTGACTACTAAGATTTTAGCCTTAATTTTAGAATTTATTTGAATATGGAGCTACTTCAAAAATTGCCATTGCCTAGTGTATTTGAGGCTTATTTTATAGAAAAAAGTAGAACTAATTTCCACCAGAAGCATAAATAAAAACATTAATAACACATGATTATACATTTTTATTTTCTGCTTTCACAATAATTTGGCAATTTGACCTATATTTATAATTAGCTAATAACTTCCCTTTGGAATAGCTGGGTTTTGGCAAATGGCTTGAAGTATTTTAATACACGTTGTTTAATAACTTTTTTCTTATAATGCTATTTGTAATGCATACACAAAAATTATATTTATTTAAAAATACTCCTGAACGTTAGTAAATGCTACATCAGACTCCTGCCTGAATTTTCACTAGTTACACTAGGATTGCAATTTCTACGGAAATTTTGCTATCTATATCACATCTAATGCACTGCAAGTAAGAATGATTAATAGAAGACAAATGACTACCTGGCTCATAAATAGCTCACTAAGAAGATGAGTCACTGTCTTAAAAGACATTTCAAGTTTCAAAGTATTTAATTACTGTGGCTGGTGAATACTAGCACTATAACAGAAGTTTTGATTTAACCATAAGCAAAGATGCCAAAAAGAAGTCAGTAGATTGTTGAGCATGTGGGTTTGAAGATGGTCAGTTAGTTACCCACTCCCATTTATCTATCATCTATTTATCTGTCATCTATCTTTCTCTTTATCCATCCATCTATTGATCTATCTATCTCTATACCAAAGATTTAGTATATATTAGAATATAATATATATTCTAAGAATAGAAAGCCCATTTGTAGATCTTTAAGAATATATTGTGTTAAAAAGGAAGGCAGATGTTTTTCTAAAACAAAACAATATTGATAATATTCTCCATATGAATTTTTCTTAACCCCTTTTGTATACTCTTGCTTTTTCTTATTTGAATTCTTGTTTTTTTTTTCCTGCCTACCTCTCCCTTATCCCCTCTGTTTTTCTTCACTCTGCATTAAATATCTTCATTATGCCTCTCTGAGTCTTTTCTTATCCTTTAATAGCTTTTGGCCCCAGTGGTATCTTAATTGCTTAAGCGAGTCAACTCTGAGAATATTGACCACAGAGCTCTCAGAGTTTAGTAACGTGAGTTTCTTTAGATGGGTGAGGTTACTACCAGGAAGGAAGTGGTATGATGTCATAATTTTTGTAATAAATATTTGATCTCTTTATATTATATTTCTATTTGACATCTTGATAGAAACAAACTTTTCTTTCGGGAAAGGGGCAAAATGGACTCAAAGGCTTTTCAAATGTGATTATTTTCTTATGGGGGTTAAGTGCAGATTTTTCATTTTGGTAATTCTGTAATAGTCTCATATTTTGACCATTAGAGAGAGCCCTGCATTTGGAATACTTTGTGGCTAAGGTCTTGGTGAAGACCAGGTTTATGTATTGTTCTAACCAGGAATATTTTAAACATTTTATAGCTCATGAACTGCTGCATGAATTCACATGAAGCAAGAAAATTTATAAGACTCAATGTCTGGAGATTGAATGGTTTCGTGGAAATAATACTGGAATTTGAATCAGAAAATTGAGTTTAAGGCTTTGTGGATTTTACTTCTTATTGTGTGTTCTTGAGTTGCTATCTTCTATCTATCTAGGTATTCTTCAGAGGTATAGAGCCAACAATTTAAATAAATAAGGAACCATAGACTCAGTGGTCTCATTAAAACTCGTGATGTTAAATAGGACCTTGGGCTCCCAGGAATCCTACTCTTTTTCATTAATCCATCAACTTTTCCTGTCTCCCACACACTTCAGCCCTCTGCCCTCATCCTTCTTTGCTGATGGTCATGCTTCTTATAAGAAAATGGACCCAATTGGAGAACTTCCTAATGACCTCGTCATAGCACCCACCCCAGGCTGTTTTACTGTGGCTTCCTCAGTGCTCCTGAAGGATGCCTGTAGGGCTTCCAAGGGTGGCTCCTGCTTTGCTGCGCTGGATCCACTTTTCCTCATCTTGAGGACACTGCTCCAGCCTTTCTGCTCTTTCTCTCACAAATCACACATTGGTTCCTCTCTAGCGGATATTTTCCTTTAGCATACAGGCTTGCTGTTATTTCTTCCTCCTTGAAAAAAAAGAATTAAAAAGTAACAACAACAACACAAATACCTTTCACTTGTCTAATTGTTCCCCTTAAGCTACCCCCAATTTCTCATTTTCTCTTTAAAGCTGAATTACTCAAAAAAGTTGTTGATACACTCAGCCTCAATTTTTCTTCGTTCTCAAACCAGTTCAAACCATGTCTTGGTCCCCAACACTCCAACAAAACTCTTTTTCTTAGGATTTGACGACTGTCATATTTTTAGTGACTTGTGGATATTTTTCACTGTATTTGTATGCCATCTCAGTTTTTAGAGATTGTTTACAAAGCAACTTTAGAACTTACTGAGTTTGCAGATCATGTATAGTAAATTCAATTCAAAATACTACTGCTTTAATTTATAGTGAGCTAATGTTTCAAGTGTTAAGACCACAAATCCCTTATTAAATGATATAGCAGCAACAGAACGATTGGCAACATTGATTCTGCACAAAAAGAAAGGGGAGAATGACTACTAAAACAATATATCATACTTGAATCATGAAAATAACTGGGAAAATTTTTTTTTACAGTTTTACAATTTGTCATAAAACAGAAGTTGTGAAAAACACTCTAAATCCTGTTTGGCAAGCATTCAAGATCTCAGTCAGAGCGCTGTGTAATGGCGATTATGACAGGTAAGCTAAGGGACTTCTCTGAGAGCTTTGATTATTCACTATAGATTTTGTCTGCAAGAATCCTAATTCAGTTTTTAAAAAAATTAAGGTGGCTTCTTTACTGGTGTAAATGTGTATTCACAGAAGAATGAACAATTTATTTGGAATTTTAAAAATAACTTTTTTTCTTTAAATCCACAGTGATTTGGGGGAAAGAGCAATAATTTGGCAAATTAAAATTGGTTAAACTGACTTTCCAAGTACAAAACTGTGGGAAGTGCTAAATACATATTGAATATTAATTTAACTTTTAAAATATCATTCAAAAGTCATTCCAGCATTTTCACTGCCTCAAGGCTTTCATTTGTTATTGTCTTTCTAGGTTCGAATAAGTAAATAGATGAAATATAAGACTATGGCTAGAAAAATTATCAACCCTGACAAACTCTTGAAAATGCTGTTTGGCAACACTCTTCAGGTGCTTGCTAAATCATCTAAGTTCTATAGATCTAAAGCAAGGAGATTCAGATGTTTTACAAGTAGGTGTGGGTGAGGGCTCTGAAGGTTTTTCTACAATATACCTGAAAATTTCATAATATCAAAGCTTTTTCTTTTTCTTATAAAAGTTTTTTTGTAGGGTTGCAATATAAAAACCTGATTCAACTCCCCAAAAAGCAAATATATCGAAATTTTTAAAAAAATCAATCTCTTTATTTTGTTACTTGTATACTAGAAAAGTGGAAATTTATTCTATTAACTAATATCATAGAAGGAACTGTTGATTACTCAAAATGTCATTATTTTTATTTTAAAATATATCATGCCACTTGACTGTTACTTTATTCATTGATAGGATTATAATTTAAATTAACTGGTCATTCTTTCTCTTATAAAGTGGTCTTCATAATGTGGTTCAGCATCACCTGGTTAGCCTTATAGAAATTCAGGTTCTCAGGCCCAACGCAAGCCTACTGAACCAGCAGCTTGGGGCATGAGGTCCAACAATCCATGTTTTGACAAGCTCTCCATGTGGTTCTGATGCATGCTGGGATGAGAAACCCTGCTCTAACGCAGTGTTTTCAAGAGTAGGGAAGTAGCTGAATGCCTCTCTGCAGAGGAAGGAGCTTTGACAAACAACACATCTCTCTCATATACTATCTCTACACCCTCTGAAGAATCAATGCAGATTTTAGAAACTTATGCGAAGATATAAATTGAATTACAGCACTAAGATTAGCAAAAGTAACTTCAAACTGCTTTGTAAGACCTTCAGATATATGTACTATTTTATATTAAAAAAGCTACAACTTATTTGTAGATTCTCAATCATATATTATTTTGATCTTACTAAGTAACTTTAAGCCTATGTTTTTCCCATGTGCAGAACAATCAAAGTAGAGGTATATGACTGGGATCGAGATGGGAGGTAAGACATTATTTTTTCTCTTATTCCTGCTCTTGAAACTGAATATGCTTTAAGAAACAAGTATACTAAAATGACCATCTTTTTAAATTTTAATTTTGTCTTGTTTTTCTAAATATTGCTGAAGTGTTTACTTGTGATTTTAAGAATAAGTGTATTTTCTTTAACTTGGAGATTGAAATAGAAGTCTTCTTCATTCCCAGTAACATAATAAATTTGGATCTGATGATTTCTCATTGTGTTCAACTTACAGATGTTTAGTTTTATAGTTGTAGAGTAGTGATTCTCAAATTTCTGTATCTTACAATCTCTCTAAAGTTTCCTATAATCTTTACATCCCATATCATTCATCAGAACACACCTGGGTGTCCACCCTTTCCCCCCTCAAAAAGACATACCTCTCACGAACCAATAGCACAATACAATGCTAGAATTACATCTGGTGATTGCCATGCAAATAGTTGTGTGGAGTTCTTCAAGTATGGTCTCCCTCTGCATATCACAGCAGCTGTTAAAGAGAGAGAATGTAAAAAAGAGAGAATGTACTACATTATTTTTCATCTTCAGTGTTTTCCCAGTGTTTCTACTATTTTAAGTAGGATTGATATCGAGATGTTTTTAAATGTTGTTAAAGCCAGTGTACCCAGAAATGCTAACTCTCTCACGTTGGCCCAGATCAGCAATTTTCAACTAGTGTGCCGTAAGAATTTTTAAAACGTGCAGTATCTGACTATTTAGTCAGGGGCATTGACCTCTTTTCTATGAGATTGTCAAATAAAAAATGACAACAGCCAGCACAACAATCACTGTCTGGTGTGAATGAATCAAAATTATACATATTTTTTTGGTCAGGTCAGCAAAAAAATATATCCTTTGGCATGCTGCAGAATTTAGTAACTAGTTTATGTGTGCTATTAGAAGAAGAAGGTTGACGATTGCTGGCCTAGATAACTGTCTCTCCAGGTGGTTCCAGGGACTGAATATTCAGAGGCCAAATGGGAAAACAAAGAGCATTTAACTTTACTTGGCTATGTGCCCTAAACTACAGCTGAAAGGTCACTGGTAAATGGAGCTGAAAAGCATGAAGTTAAAGCTCAGGATCTAAGGCCTCTCTCGGCAGTATATGCAAATCAGTAGCCAGGCTGGAAGGGCCTGGATACCTGCGCACTCCTCTTCATACAGAAACAAGTTTGATAACAAAAGAAAGGCTGACCTGTCCTCAGGGGGCACCTCCCCCCATCCCTTCTGCTGCTTGAGGAGGAAAACGCCTACGTGCAGCGTCATGCAAGCGCATATGTGCCACTTTCCCGTACACTCACACACATGGTCCATTAGGTGTCCTGGAATTTGGCCCAGTTATTATTTTCTCCTTTCTAAGGAGGGATAATAAAGAATGGAGAGAGAAGTAGAGATTATACACCACACTTCAGCAACTACCAAATCAGACTCAGTGATTTCAGTGTTCAAGTTATATCTCAAATATGACTGCTGAAGTAGCCTAACATTGTTTGACATTTACTCTTAGAGATGATCAATGCTATCTTTTTTATCTTTCACATCTGCCAGCTTATTCATTTGATTAATTATTTAGGTTTTCTGTACACAAATTGTACATGCATTGTGAAGAAATCTCATGAGAAAAACTTATGTTTTCCCATAGGGACTGATGCCTCATTGCTTCACTAAACTTTATTCACTGAGAATAAATGGATAAAGAAATAATGCCAATCTGAGTATGGTAGGGTTTTATGCCTTTATAATATACCAAGATGATATAAATCTAGGGTATATGATATACATTTTTATGATGAATCATATACATTTTAATTGAGAATGGGCAAAATTTGACCTTTTCCTAGTAATTGTAGGAAATTGTAGAAAAGGTTTTAATTAAACAACTTAAAAATGAGGGGCATAAATTCCAGTCTCTTGTGTATCTGAGACAATTCAATCCAGATTTGCAAAAGTTGTAGGTATTTTATTGTCTTGCTTTGAAAGGTGAGTTGTTTGTTGTTGTTGTTGTTGTTGTTGTTTTAATCACTCTCCTGGTCTCTTCAGTCTACTTCTGAGTCACAAAATTGTTGAATAGCTTTGAGGATCAGAGTTACGTTGGAATTTAATTATCCTTTATTTTGATGTTGGAATTTTGAACATTCCTATACAGATTATGACCTGTTGATTGTCTCTAATGTGCCAGGTATCCTCTGAGCATTTTTCATGTTATTCCCCATTTCATTTTTACAATAAGAGATAAGTACTATATTAATACCATTTTACAGATAAAGAAATCAAGGCAAAGAAGTTAATAGGCCTAAGGTCACACAACTAAAAAACGGTGGAGCCAGGACCTGAACCTTGGCAGTGTGCTTCAACAGTGCACTCATAACCAATACTCTATATATTTCTACAGCATTATAATGCTAAATTCTGGCACATAAATAAAAGCCTTCAACCAGACATTGCCATTACTCTATGAGTCCTTGTTAACTGAAAATGTGGTAATTATGAAGAATTCCGGGGCTGTTTAAGAAAGCTTAACAGTATGTTATCTTACATTTTATAGTATTTGGATAGTGGATGAAACATTCTTAGGAAGCAAGTCTTATGTAACAGGAAGTTAGGTAGAGAGAAATGAATATTATACATTTTGAAAGAATACTAACAGACATTGACTGGGCCAGTAAAATATACAAAGGAGTTGTTTCAGGTTATGAGGATGAGAGCTAAAGTGAGATCAAGAGCAAGCAACAGAGAGTAGAGTTAGGGATAAAAATAGAGAAAGAGGTTATTTAGGAAATGTAGCTAAAAGAAGTGAAGGATTTGGATCTTTAGACTGGGAAAATTTTTTTCAATAAAAACGATGATTTACTTTTTAAGACATGGATTTGGAAACAAGTGAGATATTTAGATAGGAGATTTTCTAAGCTCATTGCTGTAACTGGATCATCAACTCTTCAGGAGAGAGATTGCCACTGGTGCATGCGATGTTGATTAATTTTTAAATTTCACTTCAATGTACCATTATTAACAGCACATTCAAAAGAAGCCTGAAGAGTTAAAGAACTTTAAAATTCCTTAGAAATGAATTATGATTAGTACAATAATTAGACAAAAGTATTGTGATTTTATGAGTACTCTAGTAACTTCTTAGCATTCGTGTAAGGTGTTCTTTCTTTAATCCAAAATATAGCTCTATATTTTATATGAAAAATTTTAGTATATAATTCTTTATAATCCATGTGCACTAAAGGAGCATTTTTCAAAGTTAGCAAAATTATCAGTTGGTGGATGACATATAAAAAACCAAATTAAAATCATGACTAAATTCTTGAAAACCCTTTCAACTAAATGATATATATGAAATTCAACAAGCATATTAGGCTCCAATAAAAATTATGTATGTTTAAAAACTATAAAACCCACATACTAGTTTTATAATTCAGTAATAATAGTCACTGTATAGATTCTTATACTAGTTGGTATGCCAGCTTGTGGTTATGTATGGTATAATAACATAAGGTTATTATACTTTTTTCATGCATTTTTGTTTAATTTTAATTTCCTTAGTTCTTTCCTTAAATCAGAGTGAATATATGATGCTCATTTTATTTCCTAATACAATGTAATTAGCAGCAGAGATTGTTTCCTATTCTTTACATTTGTTTTCTCATCATATTTAATATTTGTTGTAAATCCTGTATATGTATCATTCTTTTTAGAGAAGATTATTTGCTCAGTGGACTTTTTGACAGTCTAGACTAGCATTTTCCAATAGAAATATAAAGTGAGCCACATATGCAATTTTAAATTTTCTAGTGGCAACATTAAAAATAAACCAGTGAAATTAATATAATAATATATATTATTTAATCCTACATGTTCAAAATTATATAATTTAATATGGAGTTAATATAAAAATTATTGAGAAATTTTACATTTTTTAAAAATTATGTCATTGAAATCTGGTGTGTGTTTTATGCAAATAGCACATCTCAGTTCAACTAGCTACATTTCCAGTGCCCTATATCAACATATGGACAGCACCATGTAAACTTTAATAAAGTATACAGCATGGATCCTAAGTAATTTCATATCAGGTGGAATGTTTTGCCTGCATTTAACAGAAGTTTAGAATGTGGAAAAACTGTTCAGACATCTGTATTATTTTGTGTATGAATTTAACCACAAGAAACCAAGAAATAGTCTGATCTTTCAATCTAGAGAGAATATTTTGTTAAAAGATTCAAGTGGAAAATGCTTGACAGTGTTACTTGCTTACAATCACATTCTGTTTTATTAGTGAGGATACTTAAGATAGTTGAGGTGATGATATTCACGGATTAGGAGCTTTAGGAAGTGGTGTGATCTTGAGTCAGAACTCTGATGGGGTGTGTTTGACTCAATTCATCAACTTAAAATTATTTCTAAAGCAAACATCACTTGCATCTGTGAGGAATACAAAAATGTGGTAATGCTGTTGAGCAAGTAACCTGTTGATGTGAAATTAGGTACCTTGCATTCGCCTATAATAGAAGAAATATAGTCCTTTGTCTTTTTTATTCGAATACGTTGACAGTGGCCCGAGAGTATTGAGTCATTACTTAACCTTGGTATGAATGACCAGTTTAATTTTCTGCAAGTTAAACCACTTAAGTCATTCCCATAATTCCTACCATTTCTTCATGGGATGTGAAGGAAGAATATTTAAATCTCATTTTAACAATTGAAAACCTGAAGTGCTGAGAAACCGACTAGTCTGGGTTATAAGGCAATCAGTGGAGGTACCCTTGACGAGCTGCAATTGCTTGAAGTTGCTTCGGCTGACTTTGTGTCGCTTACTTTAAAGTACAAGAGCAGTTACGGAACAGCTCTGCATTAAAACGATGTAGCTCTAATGTGGGACTGATTGTAAACGGGCCGCCAAGGAGATCACTGTCAAGTGATGATTTGAAGAAAAGACTCAGCCTGTGATGTCTCCTGAACAGGGAGGGAGAGAAAGGGTTTCGTTATTGCCACTCTATTTGGTCAAATCTAGTCATTTTAAATCGTGATTAATAAGTGCAAACTTCATTTATATGTGAAATGTGTGTGGATGCTGTAAATTTTTAGTTATCTTTGAAGATAGTATTTGATAAATGCATTTGATGTCTTGTGTCTGTGATGGTGCATCGTCGTGAAATGAAGTGATTCTTGTTTCAGGGACATACTTGTAAGGTGTCTACGACATTATAACTCATTTAGGAGGGACACATGTAAACCTTTTATATTTTTCATTTATTTTAAATTTCTTACTCTGATTAATCTGTCCCTAAAAATAGCCCTCTATTTGCTTGTAGCTAACTCTAAGTGTCCTAAAAGCATATTCAATAGGCAAAATTCAGCCTCTTTTCCTGATCTACTACCTATCCCTTCTTTGAGACTTAAAAAATGTTGATAAATGGAATTTCATAATGTGCATGTGTTTTACTGACATACTGCTTTTTCTTACACCTATTAAAATTTTAGGTAATGTTTTTTCTCAGCTGCAGCTTATGGGTTTTTGGACCCCTTTTCCCTTTCAATCTATCATTCTGTGCTTATGAAAGATTGAATGAGTTATGTAATGAATCTGATACCTAAAGTGGTAATCATTATTTTTTACTTCTGTATGTTTATATTTATGATCTAATGAAAGGAAATTCTATTAATTTATTTACAAGGAAATTGATATTGAGCATTTATTATGTACTAACTTGTTTGCCAGGTGATATGACTTAATGAGAAACTTAAATGTTTATATAACAATATTTTAATTTTCCTTAATGTATTCTGTTATATACCTCCACTTATCCACTTACCTGGAGTGATTTTGGATTCTTTTAGATCTATATTTCAATGGGAAAAAAAAGTTTCTCATTTTCAATAAAAAGAAAATTACATAAAGGTTTCTCATTGGCCCTTAACTAAGATATTTATAGATAGATTTTGGGATGTTTCAGGATTTGCCCTGAACTTTTCCATTACCATAAACTTGCTTAGATGTCCTTGCTCTTTGAAAGCTCTTCTGTGTTCATTTTTCCCTGTTGGCTTTCTGTTTAAGCCCAATACAAATGCTATCACTTGTCTGAAATCTTTCCTTATACATCTAAATTCATTTAATCCCTTCCTCCTGTGTGTTTTGTTTACCATTTAGGAGTTTTATTAGCATATCTAACACATTATGACATTAAAATGATTTGTTTTGGCTTTATCTTTCATACTAAATTGTAAACTCCTAAGATTAAGAACTGCGTTTTTATTATTTTTCACAGGGCAAATTACAGTGCCTTTAAAGTAGTAACTTCTTGCTATGTTATTTCAAAACTGTAGAAGGGAATACTTAAAGTATCTCAGTCATCTTTCTAATGAACACTCAATCCTCCATCAGTGCGTTTAGATCTCCTCATTTCAACCTTTTACTTGTAATTATGAAATTATCTTCAATAATATTAGAGTTTTTATTTCTATAGTAAAATGTCAGGCAGTGAGTAATTAATCCAGCTGTCATTTTCTGTCTCTTTTTTCTCTATTTGCAGATATCTTAGATTTTATATTAAGATCATGTACTTGTGATCTCCTTGTCATACAGATTAAATGTTCTGCTTTATTCCATGTTCAGATACTGATGACTTTCACCAACTCAACAACAGAACTATCTAATTTAAATAAACACATTTATAGTGTAAATTTTGATTTTTGACCACCTTACTGTTTACTTTATTTGCCTCAATTAAAATGTTATCAGTCAATTTGGAATATAAATTAATTTCTAATTTTGCCTTATAGGTAATAAGATATATAATTATCTTATTATAATAAGATAATATTAAAGACCTTAGGGATGGAAAGGACCTTTAGAGTTAACTTTTTATTTTATAAGAAGGAGGCTGAGTCTAATTATTCATAATTTTGAATTAGTCATCTGCTTCAGCACTAAATCTGCCATTCCTTTCAAAGGTTTTATTTCATTATGAGAATACCTGGGGTATTATTAAAAATTTTTATCAACAATCAAAATAGACGAGAGCTGTACCATATGAGTGGGGTCCTGGAAACCCTTTTCTTTGCCAAGGTCAGCCTCTAAATTACTAACTTACAGGGTGGCCTGGAGAGTCCAGGAAGCATCCTGGGAAGCTGGGGCAGTAGGAGGGCACGTAGATTCTGAACAGTGTCTAATCATCAGTGCGAGACTAGACAGATGTCTTTATGTCTTTACATCTGCTTTTATTCTACTGAGTTACACCCCTTGAATATTAATCTCTAGGCAGTACCATAATCCCCAGCTTGCAGACTTGAAAAATTATAATCATATTGACCCCTCCCTTGCTTTCATCCACCATATCCAGTCAACTGCCATCTCTTCTACCTGTAAGAAATGACCAACAAAATGATGCTGATGTTAGTGAAGTTAATTTTAATAATGTACAGTTTCCACTAGGTTAAAAGATGGAATAAATGCGGATATTTGTAAAAGAGTATGAATATTTATTATTAAGTTAAAATGGGTTTTTGGAACAGTATCAACTTGTACAACAATGTAATGGGCATAATTAAAAAATAAACAGATACTGGAAGAATAGTAAAGAGAGCAACACAGCAATAGAAAATAATTTTACAGTGCTGGCTTGTGTGGCTCAGGGGATTTAGTGCCGGCCTGCGAACCAAAAAATGCTGGTGCAGGTCGCATGTCAGGGTGCATATCTGAGTTGTAGGCCAGGTCTCCAGCAGGGGACGTGTGAGAAGCAACCACACATTGACATTTCTCTCCCTCCCTTTCTCCTTCCCTTCCCCTCGCTCTAAAAATAAACAAATAAAATCTTTTTTAAAAAAAAGAAAAAATAATTTTACAATACAGTTTACAATGCAGTCTTTGTAAGTTTGAATATTTTGTGCCAATCCCTTCTGGCCTGAAATATTTCTGTTGAGAAATTGGCTGAGAGTTTTATGGGAGACCCTTTGTAGGTAAATATCTGCCTATCTCTTGCTGCTTATAAGATTCTTTGTCTTTGACCTTTGCCATTTTAATTATGTGTCTTGGTTTGGGCCTTTTTGGGACTTGTGTGTCTTTTTTTTCACCAGGTTAGGAAAGTTTTTAGCCATTATTTCCTCAAGTAAGTGCTCAATACCTTGCTCTCTCTCTTGCTTTTCTGGTACCCATATGATGTGTATTTTGTTGTGCTTGATGTTGTCTCAGAGGTCTCTTAAACTATCCTCATTTAATTTTTTTTCTTTTTGCTATTGTGATTGGGTGTTTTTCACTAACTTTGTTTTCCAAATCATTGATTTGACCCTCTGCCTCATCTAACTTACTGTTGATTCCTTCTGATATTCTTTATTTTAGATATTGTATTCTTAATTTCTGACAGATTCCTTTTTATGATTTGTATTCCCTTTTTTATGTGGACTCTCTCTTTGTTTAAGTTCTTACTGAGTTATTTCATTCTTCTAAGTTCCTCAAGCATTCTTACAGTCATTGTTTTGCACTCTATGTCTGGTAAATAGCTTGCTTTCGTTTCGTTTAGTTTTGATTCCTGGGGATTTCTTCTGTTCTTTCATTTGCAGTATGTTTCTTTGTCTCCCCATTTTGGCTGCCTCTGTCTATTTGTTTCTGAATATTAGGTAAATTTGCTATGTTTTCCGGTCTTAGTATGGTGGCCTTAGGTAGTAGGTGTCTTGTGACGCTCAGTGGCGCAGTCTCTCTGATTACTGTGCTAAGAGCTCCAGGAATGTATATTGTGTGAGTTGTGTGAGTTCTGTTAGAGCTAAACTTTGATTGCTGCTGGCCCATTTGTGGGTGGGGTTGTCACTCAGGCTGGCTATGAGGATTGACCCAGACTACAATGTATGTGCTGCTGTGTGGGGGCTGATGCCATGAAGTGGAATTCACCCCGGCAGGGAGTGGTGCCTGAGATTTCCCTGTTGGTGTGCCATTGGAGGAGCTATCTGGGTCATGCTCTCATGTGGCCTGAAGCCTGCCACTGGGTTTATTGGTCCTGGGGATCTTGGGAGGGATTCTGGTTAGGCACAAGTTAGGCACCACCTGAGACAAGCCCTGGGCTACCTGTTTGGTGGTATAAAGTGTTCCAGAGTTTGTGGCTGCCTCTGCTGGGCCTCGGTGTGTGTGGGAGGGGCCCAGTGGCATACCAAGTCTGGCTTTGACCAGCACCAAGCCAGGGACAGGCCAGCAAAAGGCTGGGGGAAGCCTGAGATCTGCCTCTGTCTGCCAGCTGCCTGTTAACCCAGTCAGTGGAAGAGCCTCTGGTGGTGCCTGGTTAGTGTGAAGTAGTTTCTCAGTGAGTCACCACGTAGGCAGTAGTGGTGTTTTCAAGGCTGATACAGATTCAAATTCGGTGCCAGTGCTGGGTTTCAGGTCACTCATCAGCCGCCTCCTGCCAGGCGTTTGTATACCTTTGTGGTGGAGAGGGTCCTCAGGGAGTTGTCAGAGTGAGACCAGAAGAGTTCATTAGTCTAAAACAGACCGAGATTTGGCTGTGTGGAAGGAGAGCTGTGCCCAAGAATGGTGGTGCTGCTGGAATGCGAGAGAAAAATGGCCCTTGTCTTAGGGCCACACAACTCAGTTTTTTACATCTCCTGAGTCAGCCCAGACCTCTTCAAGAACCTTCCATGAAAGCCTGCACTGTGAGTCCAGGCTGGTGGCAGTCAGCTAACTCCTCTGCAGGTCTAGAGCTTGGCAGGATAAGGACACAAGGAGTTTGGAGAGTGAGGCCAGTGCATTCCCTTAGGCTGATGCCACATGCAGAACAGTGCTCAACCTAGGAAAGATGGCTTCTGTGGATGATGTGGGTGAGGGACCTTGGAGCCTGTACCTTTTGCCTTGTCCTTGAAGTAACAAGCCCTCTGAGCCACTTTCCCACTGCTGGAGCTCAGGGTGAGTGGCTACCAAAGAGATTTTGTGTGCTGCCCCTTTAAGAGGGTGCCTGAGTTTCTCGCAGACTCCTATCTCTCCCTGGCAGTCAGA
Source organism: Pteronotus mesoamericanus (assembly GCF_021234165.1). NCBI lineage: Eukaryota > Metazoa > Chordata > Mammalia > Chiroptera > Mormoopidae > Pteronotus > Pteronotus mesoamericanus. The sequence goes on from NW_026555310.1 coordinate 13,293,608, forward strand.
ATCCCTACTGATTTTCACAACCAGATGTTAAGCGGGCCCTTCTTTTTGGCTCTTGTGCCCTGGGATGGGGAGCCCAGCATGAGGTTGAAACCCAAAGCTCCTCAGGGGGAACCTTTGCCGCTGAAATATCCCTTTGGATCCTCAGGCCCTGCAGATGGGTGTCCGGCCAGCCCTGGTTGCATTCCACCCTTCTTACCAGTGTCAATGTGGCTTCCTCTGTAAATCCTTGGTTATAAGACTTCTGTTCCGCTAGTCCTCAATTCGTTGTTCTATAATTTAGTGGTAATTCCAGTTTGGTCCTGAGAGTAGAGGATTGTAACTCCTACTTACATGGCTACTGTAATGGATCCATCAGATTCTTCTGTGTGGTCTGATGATAGTAACATTACTTAAAAACAACAACAAGTCCATGTATGTTCTTGGAGTTGTGAAACAAATTTTCTCAGTGAGTTGACTCGAAAAGGTTGGAAAGAGTCTTCGGTGAGTCACAGACATTAATAACAGTTTTAGGCTCTGTTTTGAAAATAGCACATATGTAAATGCATGTATATGTATATGTATCCATTATCTTCTGTATTCTTTTGTCACTGCCTAACTTCCCTTCACCCATCTGGCAGCTAGGGGCAGGCACTAGGGGCTCAGAGAGACAAGTTGGCTGGATCTCTCCTTCCCGTCCTTTGCCTCTCTTCAGCAGCTGGGCTGCCTTTTAAGGTGAATGGGCCGTTGTAGCCAAAGAAAGCCCAGAATACCTGCAGAAGGGAAGCAGAAGGTGACACAAAATAGCCCCCCAGAAGATGGTAACATCAAAAAGATTAGTTCATCAGAGGTCACAGTTTCCTGCAGCTTAAAGTCTTAATAGAAAAATGTCAAGTCACATCTTCACATTACCCTCCTGTCTGTGACAGTGCCTTGCGCTTGCCTTGTCTTTCAGGACCTCAACAGTTGAAGAGAATTGGCCAGTTATTTTGACTAATGCCTTTCAAATTGGGTTTGTCTGATTTTTCTTATGATTATATTGAGATTGTGCATGACTGGGGAGGATACCAGAGAGGTGATGTGTCCTTGTCAGTGTTTTATATCAAGGGGTACTTGATGACAATATATGGTTTGAAAATACCCCCAGTGCTAGTAGATGATAGAAGAGGAGACGTATCTCTGAAGTTCCCTTTCCGACTCTGAAATTCACTCTGAAAGCTCTAAGCTTTTGTCTGCATGTGATTTTCTGCTTCAGTAGCTTGGAGATAGTGATAGTGGAGGGAAGGATACTAAATAAGTAAAAAGCATTCCAACTAATGTAATTCCCCTCTGACCTTATTCATGCTCTCAAAACACTTTTTAGAAGCATTAAAAGATGGGCTTGGTTGAAAACCCAACATGAAGCTTGCATTATGGTTGAGGTGGAAAGTTTATATTGAAGGTACTCATCATGTCTGGGAGTAACAGGATATTACATAGAATCACTCTTCTCAGAAGAGCCTTTGAATTTTACACATGATGGGAAATTACAATCAGATCCATCAATTAAAGGCACAGCATTAACCTCTTCTTTAATCACTGACATTGGTGGATATTTTAATTTTATTCAGGAAGAAAATAAGGCTTATGTATAAATAAAAATGAAAGAATTTCGAGTATAAAAACTTTATTGCTGGTGCTCCCCTGTTGAATACAGTGATTTTCTGGTTACCTGACCTGAAATGAATTGTAAGTCAGTGGCTCAAGAGAGCACAATACAGTAATTCAAGGTTCCAGGTTTTGCCTATGAAGCATAAATATTTAAATATTTGCATTACTATTTCTGAATGAGTGGATTAACTAGCTGTGAAATATTAGCTCATGTTCTTACAGGTATGATTGAAATATTACATTCAATCCTTACCCACCCCAGGAAAAAAAAAAAAACTCCACAAATCCCCGTGTTCTATGGAATGTTAAAAAGAAAATCTCATTTCAGCGTCTTGCTTCACTGAACTGGTGCAAGGTCTGTGATATGATATGGCACCCATATTGCAGTGTCGAATTTAAGATTTCATTGTACACAAGTGCACTCCACTTTCCCTATACTCTCTAAAAATTGTTTGAAAGTTGAAATTTATAACTTAAGAAACAGAGCTTGAAACCTGAAGAGTTTTTTTTTAAGGCAATGTTGGTTTTGCAATGCATTTTATGTTTTGTAAGCTTGTTATTCTAAGTATTGGGATATTAAAGGAAAATTTATCGCTTGGACTTCCAAGACCAGGAACTCCTTACTTATCTAGGGATCATGCACTAACATTCTGTTTTACAAGGGTCATATTAGTCTTATGTATGAAAAAAATAGCAGGTGTTTCCTTTTTAGTATAAGAAAATGATAAGCATTTCACCATGATCAAATTGTTTATCATTATTATTGAATATAATAATATAAACCATAGACAATTGTATTCCCCCAATAGTGCATTTGCCAACTTCCCAACTAATATGTTGCTATTTTCACATATTTTGATTCTATGTGTATTTTAAATCTCACCAGACACGATGATAATTTTATGCAGCCAATATTGATACATTTTTATTACCAGAAGTCCATAACTTTTTCAGATTCCCTTAATTTTTACCAAGTATCCTTTCACTATCCTATGATCCCATCGAGGATACCGTATTACATTTAGTTTTCTTACATCCTTAGGCACCTCTTGGCTGATTCTTTTCATGACTAGGCTAAGGCTAAGGGCTTTGGAGAGAAAAACCACAGTGGTAAAGTGCCGTTTTTATCAAGTCATATCACACTATCAGCATGACTTTCACTTTTGATGTTAACCGTGATCATTTGACCGAGGTAGTGGTTGCTAGGTTCTCCACTGTAAAGTTACTCTTTTACTCCCTTTCCACACTCTACTCCTTGGAAAGAAGTCACTATGCACAGACCACACTGAGGAGTGGGAGTTATGCTCCTCTTTAAGGGCAGAGTATCTATATGAATTATTTGGAATTCTTTTGCATTGGAGTTCGTCTCCTCTTTCTATTTATTTTGTTATTCAAGTGTTTAGGTTATGGGCATTTATTTTATACTTGAATTATAATATAGCTTTGCTTTATAACTATTTTGTTAATCAAATTGATCGAGCTTTGGCCATTAGGAACTCTTTCAATTGTATACTGCATTCCTTTGATATAACACCATTGTTGTGGGTTTGTTGATTTTGTGCTTTTTTTAAGCACCTCATTATTTTCTGGTACTACAAGACCCTCCTCCAGGCTTATTTTTCTGCTGCAGTTCTAGGACCAACCATTTCTCCAAGGAACCCTGATTTCTTTTATTGTGTAATGGGATTAGAAATAAAGATTTGGGTCCTAGGTATGCTCATTTCTACTGGGGTGACATTACTTCTAGTCTCTCTCATCTGACAGAGCAAGAACATACATGTGTGTTTACTCATATATATACATATATATACACAAATACACAATATAGAATCTATGGTATATGTATAAATCATACAGATAGTGTGAAACCATCTGTTTCAATAGTTCGCTAAATATGAGTTGATACTAGTATCTCTAATCTATTAACACATGGATTGTTCGTTCTTCCCTTGCTTATCTGTAGACTCTCTCTTCAATAGTGAGAAACCTGTTTCAAGTATCCTCCATTTATATACTTAATTGCTTAATTCCAACGTGCTTGTATAGCAAATTCAAAATTGTTTACATGTATCCTGTGAGACACAGCTTTACCAACCAAAGAACAGAGCTATGTACAGTTTCTTACAGTCTACAGTTTCCAGTTACTTAGGTTATCACTGTTTCTATTCACCCTCTTCAGTGAAATTTATTCATACATTGGCAATATGATTGGATTTATATTGGTTCTTCCCTTTAAAAAAATACTTTTGTTTCATCATGTTTTATTCTGGATATTGTCTTCTGACCTATGTTCCAATTCATTAACTCTCTATTCAACTGGATTTACTGTACTAAAACCAATTGGGTTCTTCATTTTGGTTATTATATTTTTCAGTTGTGTATTTTTCAACTTGATTTTTTAAAATAGTTTCTAGTTCCCTGTCATGATTTTCAGTTATGCCTATTACCTCTTTGGACATATTAAACATATTCTGTGTCCCATGACCTTATTTGGATTCCATGTGAGTTTATTTGCTTTGTATATTTTCCTCTTTGTTTGTGATCCCTTTGTCTTATTTTTTCTTTGGCTTGATTTAATTTTTATTGAATTTTAGAAATCATACTTGAAATAATGTCAGGTAAAGTGAGGTGTAAGATGGTATTCCTCCAGAAAAGATGTATTTTTAGCTTCTAGCAGGAAACTAGGGCCACTAGAAATCATGGATAACATTACTCTAAATTCAGGGATTGAGATGGTTTGAAGCAGGACTTATGCTATTGTGAAGATTGATTTATTTATGGTGCATAGCTCTTTTGGGTGTACCCAAGCCAAAACATGGGAGGTTTCCAGGGCTGGAGTTACTAGAAAGACTTTCTATCTAAAGTGACATATGCAAGTGCAATTTACATATACAGACATGCCATTGACAGGTGGTAGTTTGATATACATACCCTATATTAATATTAATATTAATATAGGATATGTAGTAAATTTATTCCTAAAAACTGGGGGGTATACTAGCTTATATAAATTTAATGTTTTAAAAAAGACATTTTTCTTTAGAGACATGCTATCTATTATTAATTTATTTTTAAAATCTAAAAGAGACAACTGTCCCATTTACTGTTTTTCTGAATCCAACTGCTCATTTATTTGGGTGGGAAAAAGGCTGCATAAATTCTGTCTACTAAATAGCACTAAGGAGAGGGCTCCAAAAAAGCAAGTCAGAGTTCATCTTGATTCTCTTTTCTGCCTTTTCAGAAGTCTGTGTATATTTTAATCTGCTAGTATTCATTTTCAGTGTGTCAGTTTTTTGTAGGTGCTAACATTGGACAGGTGGCCTTAATGCTTTTCATGAAACCTTAAAAAGATGAGTAATAAATAGGAATGTCACTTCTCTAGAAAAACTGAGGGCCACTGTGCTCACCTTTGATTAATACAGGCAGTTGGTGTCTGCAGCCTCATAGGTGAATTTTTCTCTCAGGAATGAGGTTCAACCAGATCATAAAGAATCATTCAACTCAATGCTTTGTATTTTAAGGAGATAATGAGTATCATGTCAGAAAACCTTAATAGATTTTTTTTTTTTTTTGGAAATGGTGTGTAACATTAGGCAAATCTAGGACAGAGGCTGAGTGTCAAGGAAGTTGTAGTCCATCTCTCAATATCTCTCACTCAAGTTGTTAGAGCATGGCTATCACAGCCTAAGGCAGGTTCTCATTTCTCATCTTATTTTGCCTTTTTTTAATCTTTCTTCCCCTCCCCCGCTGATCTCTCTTTCTCTCTCTCTCCTTTTCTTCCTCACTATGAGTTGTTGTCTCTAATATTAGGAACTCATTTAGCCAGTGACCAATAGGAACTCAATAGGTCATTTCTGTGACCTATTATGTAAAGCCAGGAGTGCTTGGAGCAATTTCTAATTCTTTCAATAAAGTGGCTGGAGTTGGTATTCTAACTCAGATGTCTCAATTTGGAAAAGGATAACCAGCTACATTCAAGATATTTTATGCTTGAAGATCCACGGCCATCTCACCATGACCCACATTGAACCCCCTTTTCCTTGTCATCTTTATTCCCAGACCAGCATGTGTTCTCCTACCCCACCACTTACAGATTGATCCATATCTACCAACATTATATACTTATGCAATATGTATTTCTATACTACAGATAGATATCGCATATATAACTTCTAGTCATGTAATATTGGAATCTGGGTATCAGTAAACATTTTTTATTATTATAATCCTCAAACATCTATAAAAGTAAAAGTAGTGAGGGTAGTTTAATGAATGTCGTATCAGGGACTATGATACTTCATATATCCCGTGTTTTCATGAGCCTTAGAATTGTGCCTAGCACAAAGCAGGTACTTTATACAACTTTGCTTATCAAACAGATTGCCAGTTTATCAAATGGATTTCCTCCTTCAAAAATAAGAACTTTGTGTAACTGCAATATTTGGAGCCCTTCTCCCCCCAACCCCTGACCTTTTTTTTGTTGTTCAAAATGAACTTGCTGCAGACCTGTGGCTATAGGAAATTAACAGAATCTTTTTTTTTTTTTTTTAAGTAGGACAAACTAGGCATCTTCTGCAGTTTTCTGAAGGTCTTATACTTGTTGAGTAGAGGAGGACTTATAACAGGCTTTTTTTCTCTAGTAAAAATGTATCTTTTATTACAATTTAAGATCATGGCTATTTGAAGGTACCTAACCCTAGAGTTTAAATGCCTCTAAGAGAATGGAAAAAAAAAATACATACATCAAGACCGAATTAAATGTTAATGAAATGTGAAAACATGTTTTATATATAGAGCTTTTTAAACAGTTTTTTTTTCATATAAAAGTTTCATATAAAAAGGCTAGAGCTCAGCAAGATGGGAGTTGGGAGTATAGAGCTGGTGGATTTCCCAGGGGGGTGGGAGGGAAATGGTCCTTGCCTCAGAGCTACACAATTCAGTTTTTCCCTGTTTGTCTTTGATACCCCGTGCCTACCCAAAACTCTTAGGAGCTCGCCAAGAAAGTCTGCCCCTGCACCGTGGGCCTGGGCTCGCAGCAACCAACAGACTTCCCTCAGGGCATGAGCTTGGCAGGGCTGGGCCACAGGGAGTAAGGAGGATGAGGCTAGTACCTTCCCTTGGGCTAATGCTGTATGAATTGGAGTGTTGACCCAAGAAAGGTCGCATCTGTGGGCAGAGTGGGCAAGGGACTCGCTACAGGCACTTTAGCGGCTGTTCCTTTAGCCTTTCCTCAAAGTCACACAACCTTCTAACCAGCCTTCCCTCTGCTGCATCCCAGGGTGAGTGGCCATGAAGGAGGTTTTGTACATTGGGTTTTTAAGAGGGTGCTAGGGTTTCTAGAAGACCTCCGTCTTTTCCTTGTAGACAGAATCCCTGCCAGTTTTCACAGCCAGATGTTATTTGGGTTCTTCTTCTTGGCTTTGGCACTCTGGGATGGGGAGCCCCCCCAGGGGTGAAGCCACTTGTTTCATTTGTTCCACTTGTTCCTCAGACCCTTGCCTCTGAGATTTGCTCTGGATTCCCAGCAGCAGTAGGTGGGTTTGGGGCAGGCCCTTTTTACATCTCTGCCCTCCAGCTGGTCTTGATGTGGCTTCTTCTGTAAGCCCTTGGTTATAGGACTCCCATTCAGCTAGTCTTCAGTTGGTTATTCAGGTTGAGTGTTCTGTAATTTAGTTGTAATTCTGGTTTGGTCCTGGGAAGAGGTGAGGGTAACTGCCATCTAGTCTGCTGCCGTCTTGGATCTCCTCCTGGACACATGTAGAGACTGCCCTACAGGTTTTAGTTGTAAATGAGAATACATGTAATATCCATTTTTTTTCCCACTATTTATAGATCATAGAAATGATTGTAAGGTTTTAACAGTTTAACCACTTTACTCAAACAAGGCCTTTTAGAGCAAAACTACTGACTACAGTACTTATTGATTTGCTTTAAATATATTTTAAAATTTTTTCCTCAGATTTAAAGTCATATGTGTATTATAAAAATTTTGGGAAAAATCTAGAGATGTAAACAGATAAATAGTCATGGAGTAAATTTTATTCTATAAATGCAGTCAGAGAGCTTGAGAATTATAACATAGAAAATTAGTTTAGTTTCAGTTAAGTCAACAGGAAATAGCAAAATGGTATTATTAAATCAAAAGGAAATTGTTGGTGATTTATTATTAAAGTCTGTTTATCATATTTCTCTGTATAGTGAAAATTATTTCAATATTATACTCAAAAACCATGAACAGAATATTATATCAAATGTAATTTTCCTCTTATCTTAATAAAATCTAAGAATAATTTATGATAGGGAAAAAGATACTTATAAGAATAAACAACTGAAAACCATGTTTGATACTTTTTAAAAAGTACTTATTTATAATTTAATATACGGTTTTTTAAATAGGACAGGTTATGAAGGAAACTAAAAATTTCCAGTATTTTAAGAATTCTATAACAAAATTGACCTGAGAATCTCTTCAGTTATTCACCCAAATTCTCTGACTTATTCTGGAGACAAGCCACCTTTTTTCTAGGATTGGCTATTTTATTGTTCTATTTACTAATTGCCATAGGTTTATGAACTTATAACGAAACCTCACTTCTTGATTCTCCTTTTACCTAGGAAATGTATCTGAATAGATACAATGATGTGTTGTATCTATTTTTAACTTCACAGAAATGTCTTAGACGCTGAAAAGCAATCTGTGACTCACTTAATACATTTTCTCCTCTACATCTCAAGAATAGCACTGCATTTGTATGAAATGCAAATTCAGTGTTTTATTCAAAATAACTTTGAGCACGATTCAAAATGCAGGGGTTGGGAGGCAAGTATTTTATTCACTTTAAAATTTATTTATGACCTTATTCTTAAAAGGATCCAAGACAGTTTATAATAAGATATAATAAGCTTATTGTAGAAAGCATATAGTAACACATGGTGAACTAAACTATGTGAAGAAATTGAAGCAAAGGGGAAAATAATTGTGAGCTATCTGAAAAGCCTGCAGGGAACAGTAGTAGTACATCGTGAAGACATATCCTGCTAGCAATGGGCCACAGATTTGGCTTTAAGTCCTCTACTCAGAAGGGAAGTCTCCATTTCGTAATGAACAGGGTCCTTTCAGAGTAGAAAACACGAACAAGAAGCACAGATTCCTAGCACTGAGACCAAAGAGAATTGTACTCCATTGTTCATCATTAACTTCTTAGAATACCAAATTTGACCAGAACAAGACAGAACAAAGTATCCAAAAACTGCTTCTTCGAAAATTCCACAATGACTTCAACATGGGCAATTCAATGTTCATTTTGGTAAACCTGACCACTTGCAATTGGGTCTAGATTTGCTACGTTAGTAGGCTGACTTTATCCAGATGGATGTATTACTTGGGACTTGATTGAGTAATTGCATTTATTTGAGAAGAGTAAATAGTGCTCATCTCTACCAAGTTTTTGATTAGTGTTGAGTGGCAGGAATTTTGTTAACAATAAGAGCTGAATGTAAACAGTTAACCAAATAGGGGTAGGATTTGCACAAAGAACTACCATTCGGCCTTAAATGATCCAGGTTTTACATTTTAAGGCCTCTATATTAAATTTCTACCCTCATGGTGAGCTCTAGTTATATAAGACTTGTCTATACTTATCAGTATCCAAGTGTTGTGTTTGAAGTGCTATAAATAGAACCCCTATCTCAATGATTATTACTTAAGATATCAGAAACAATAGCAATGGAGATGAAAGATAGATTCCAAACAGAACCTCCATAACTCAAGTTTTTAAGATCTGCAGTGAAAGAGATCACAAGCTTTAGTTTGCATTTCTGAAGGTCAAAGAGAACTATAGGAAATATGTAGCTCTGAAGTACTATTTTAGAAATTTCCTCCTATAATGTGAAAAAGTGAGTGCTAGGGGTTTGGGCTCATAAATGACTATGTATTTATCTGAGTCTCTAATTGTCCTTTCCTTTAACCATTTTCATGTGTATAGATCTATGCCTGAAAATTAAATATCAAAAAGGTCAAGGTGATACTGATATAAAGAGAAATGCCTTGTATAGAATACTGTGTACATGTATAAGATCTTTGAAATCAAGAGAACTGGGAAGCTAGATATCTATTTAAATGGCTGTATTTTAAATAGTTTTTTTAAAAAGCACTTTTAATTGCAAAAGTTCTAATCAAATGAAAGGACAGCTGGATTTTTCTTTCACATTTCGTATTTATAAATCATTTTGCATGGCTAGACACAACTCCTTTGTGGCTTGTCACTGGTCATCAGGTCTATGGGAGGTTTATGGATTTTAGTGATTGACATCTAAGCCTTAAACCGATGTGGGGGTTTGGGAAAATGTCCATTTTTATTGTAATGAACAGCTTGTATTTGCAAAGCAAATGGGCCAATCTTAAATTGTATGATAAAAATAGCAGCAAGATTTCCTAAGTTTATTATAGGACTTTAGCTCCTACAATCTTTATCTTCTTCCTTTGAGGCAAATCATTTCACCATGCCACTGAATACCAGCATTTCACCTTTATTTCTCAGCAGTGTGTGTTCAACCTGGTGTTGACCATTAAATCAGCACAAAGTAATGGAATACAGATCACCTCTAAACTGATGAATGCGTCACATCTTTTACAGTTGCATAGGTCAGCCTCTGTTACCATGCTGATAAACATTTTATACTGGGAACCAACACATGCTTACTTAGTCCCCATCCCGCCCAACTCAAACTGAGAAGGCATCTGTAGAGGGCCTGCTTTCTGAGAAGATAGTGGCAATTGTTTTAAAAAGGTGAAGAAGTGTTAGTATTAGCAATATACTTTTAAATTATTCTTACTGAAAATAAGACTTGGTGACTATTACCCATATTAATATGGGATAACCTTTTAAAAAGTGTCCTATTACATCGTGATCATAGGAAAGTTTGGTGATTTTTGTATATTCATGATTATTGATATGGATAATAATAAATTTTTGAGTGTCTTAAATCCTAGTAAACAGTTAATCATTACAGAATATCAAATGTTTTTGAGATATGAGTTTATAAAACTAATATATCTGTTTGAAATATTAATATTGGTATGATAAATTAAATAACATAATAATGAATGTGCACAAAATGCAATTTTTGAGTATACTAAGTTTTGGGTTAAAGAACAATGAAATTATGTATCAGCCTCTTTTAAATATAAGCTAAGCTATGCTTATAACAATATCAAGCACGTCTTTCATGATTAAACTATATAGTTCTAAAAAATAAATATAATTGACAAATATATGAGAACTAATATTGTCTTTTTTTCCCTTAATTTTAGTCATGATTTCATTGGAGAATTTACAACAAGCTATAGGGAACTTTCTAGAGGGCAGTCACAGTTCAATGTATATGAGGTAAGAGGAATTATTTTATTATTTTCCTCTGGAATAAATATATTTATGCTTTAAAAGTATAGATTTTGAAAAGGATGATTGTCAAAGGTTAACTTAGTACCCATATAAGTGAGAATCTTTAAACTTATTGAGCAGACTTGTTTCTAAGATTAAATGATATTGTTTCTCTTCAGGTCACATGGTCTTTTAAATCTGTTTTATGACATTTAAAATCTTGCCTATGTAACTTTTTCTTATTTTTAAAATACTCAATAGGATGCAAGTTTATTTTTCTTAAAGCCTCACTCTTTATGTTTTGCCTTCCTACCAACCTCCTCCTTAAGCCCTTTTTAAAACAAAGTAAAATATTCATTTTAGTTGTGCCAACATGGTGCTATAAAATGAACTGTGGCCTTTAGTGTGTTTGTACACATTCACTGTTGTTTAGATGAATACTGAAGGCAGTGACAAGGTATGAGTCAGTCATTAAAGAAATCCAAGTTATTAAAGCAAGCACACTAGTTATTTCTGCCTTAACAGTACCTTGCCAGTTAACTACCAGATATGTGTTGAGCATATGGTATGTTTTAGCACTTCTAACTCTTGAGCTGTGTTATCTGTACATTCTCTATATTTTTAAATTTAATATTAATGGATAGCAAATCAGTATATCTCAGTACTTAGTCAGTAATGGTAACTATTTTCTTGCCAGATTGACACTAAAATTGACTTTTTTAAAGTTAAGAGGGGAGAAATCACCTTCTTCTACCACCTTCTTACTAGCCTAAGCCGCTGTATTACGTGCATTCATTCATGCATTAACTTCTAAATAAAATGTTTATTACATGGCTTCTTATTCCTACTCTGTGCCGGGCCCTGGAGATATAGAGATGAATAAAAATTACAGTGTTAATGGGCAATACACACACAGGAAACAGTGCATTTTGAAAAATGCTATATATAATAATATACTCAGTGGTCTATGAGATATTTGGGTGGGGGGCAAACTCAGCTCAAGAAAACTTCCCCGTCAAGGACAAACACTGAGTAACAGATCAGTTTTTCTATCTGGGTCTTCCAAGGAAGGAATATGAAGGCCCTGAGCAGGCAATGACAGTAACAAGACAGGTTGTACTTACACAGATGCCTGCTTTCTCTTCTACCCTCAAAGCTGAGGAGGAACGACACATGTACCAGCCCTCCTTGTACTTCGGATTCATCTGCTGCCTGTCACCACATAATCGTCCACAGATCACCACTTTGTATATGTTGGTGCACTCCTTGTTATATGCTCTGACAGTGTAAAACTTGGACTTGGCGATCACTTGCTGTTTAAGCAGACTTGTGGTCAGCCAGATTAAGAATTGGGCTTCCTCAGGTCTTCCCCAGTCATGCGTGGAGATCTGCACACATATTTGACCTTTTAGATTACCAGCTTTTTTTTTATTTTATTTTTATTATTTATTTATTTATTTATTTATTTATTTATTTATTTATTTTTAAGATGCCTGAGCTGGTAAAAGCCTAGGCTAGTTTTGGCAGGTAAATCTTTTGTGTGATTCCGGGAATGATAGCATTACCTCTAGAATTGCAATCATACTGGGTTGGAACTTGTCTGGAGGCTATTGCTAGGTCTGCAGCGGGGTCCTTGGTTGGCGTTATTACCAGGGACTTGACTGGACAAGGATTCTCTCTGTTCCCTAGGTAGATGACACTGGCTCTAGTACCTTGTTCAGTGCAGTGGTATTGGTCTAAGGCTCTTCTGCAGGGTGCACAGTTGAGTCTTCAGTAGCTGGCCTGTTACTAGGTGCACAGATATGTGTGGCTCCTGCCAGGTCTCTGGGAGGGCTCGCCCCTGAGTAGGCAGGACTGGTACTAGACCATGCCTTGGAGGACCTGGAACTAAGCCCCATAGCTATTTCACATTCCATAGCCAAGAATGAGGTCCGTAGACCTGGCTCGCACAGATGAGATTGTTTCGCCCTAGGTCCCTGGGGGTTGCGGGGGAAGGCGGGCCTGGACTGTTTCCTGACTAAGGCTACAGGGGCTAGAGCCAAGTACAGCGATGTTTCAGGATGCAGAGGTGCAGACACGAGTGCTTCCTGGTGCGTCTGCGTGCCAGCAAGACTGCTCACAGTCTGTGCCCAGGTGGGTCTGGAAATGAGTGCCGGGCCCTTAAAGATCTAGAGGTTGCAGACAGGATGGTTTCTACCTGGGACCCTGGAACCGCAGGACTGTTGGTGGACTGCAGCTGTGAGGGGGCGGGACCCGACAAAGGGCCCAGGAAAGGACCCCATCGGGGTCTGCAAGAGTGCAGATGGCGGTTTCTGCTGCTGGCTCCGTCTGCCAGCAAGCCTTCAGAGTCTTTCTTAATCTTTAGGTCTTTTCTCTCTGCTCCAGCCAGCTGATTACTTTTCCCCTCTTTTTAGAGTGTTGCATGTATATATTTCTTTTCATTGGAGCCCTAGTTTTTAAATAAATTCCAATTCAAATAATACTTACTCATAAATTCTTTCATCTTTCTTTCCCTTTCAAAATGCTTCCGTTATATTTTGGATTGAGATGTGCTGAAAGATCCTTTCTTAAGGCACTTACATGTTTGATTTATCCTACTCGATCTTTATATTCCCTATGTCCTTCAGTATCTTAGACAGTGTAGGAGTATGATAATATCTTCTCATGGTACAAACAGTCCAAAACTTAGTCTTCTATCCACAAACCACACCTTTACCAATTATTATGCAACTTGGGTGTCTAGTGGAAATGATTACTAGAATAAAGCAATAGAGTCAAGAGAACCCTTATTTATTTGCACATTTGGGCAATTTGGTATATTTAACCAAATGGAAAATTATCTTTTGACTATACTTTTCTTTTACAACTTACTATTTTTTTCTACAGAGCAAACGTTATTATTTAGAACCTTGGGTATTAAAGGTCTTTCTCACGTCAAGAGATGCAGATGGGTAAGAGCAATCAATGCATAAAGTGATTGAAAACACTAATGGAAAAATGTTTTTAAAGATGAATGTCCCTAGTCACTATTGCTGCGAAGTGGTGGCTACCTGGTTGTGCAGGAGTCATGTTAAAGGTGTTGTAAATGAAGAAATGGAGAAGGAGTAAAGGCAGCAGGCTGACTGCACATTTTAAAATAACTTAGTATCAAACCTAACACATTATAATTGCTTTATCTTTTTAAGGTGGTGAATCCCAAAAAGAAAGTAAAAAAGAAAAAATATATCAATTCGGGAACAGTAAGTCAAATACTATGTTATTCATTAAGGATTCAAATAAATAAATAAATACCATTTTTGATCAGAATAGAAGTAACTCAAGACTGAGTTGTTTCACTTAGAATTTTAATGCAAATGTATAGAATAGAAAAATAAACTTGCTGTTGGAACGTTTCTAATGGAGACACCTTACGGGAGATAATAACTCACTTTCTTTAGGTTGTTCCAGGGGCTGTAGGATTTCCGAGGGAAGCTGAGGTTTTGTTAGGAATCCTTCATTTAGTGGAACCACTGTAGAGGGAATCAAGCAGACATGAAAGGGGTTAAGGGGTAGTAAGATATACTTTATTCTTTATGTGCTACACTTGATTATTATGACCCATTTTATGGCCTGTGAAAGTACTTGTGTATAGTGCATTAAAATTTACAACTCTGTAGGAATGCTGGACTAAATCAGCACAGGAAGCGGCAAAAATGAGAGGATCTTAAAATTTTGAAAAATCATAATCATCCTATTTTGATAAAACATACCCTGAAGACTTTATCCTAGGAGTAATTCTCCTTGGGAAAAGCAAAACCTACATTCTCTCAAAGTTTCCTTTTAAAGATTTCTGTAAAGCAAGACACTTAAACTATTGGATGGCTTCATTATGGGACCACAGCAGAAAACACATTTCCTCTGATACAGCCTAGCTCATTGGCTTTGATTTTTTAGTTTTTGACCATTTTCCAACTCTCTTCTTTCATCTAAAACGGGAAGCAACACCATGTCCTTGTAGATCTTTTTTATGCTGTTCTTTTAAGGAAGTAAAATGGTCATAGAAATGATTTAGTTAAAAACTTTTGGCCATTTTCCTTCTGATAATTTTAAGTATAAAGAACAATCAGTCCTGCAGATTTTAATAGGAATAATATCTTTAATTTTCAATGTAAGGACATGTGGTTATCTTCCTGATAGCCAGAAAAAAATCCATTTGGGGTTACAATTAGTACTAGAAGGTAATTCTGCCTTGTTTTTCTTTTTATTTTCCAGGTAACCTTACTCTCTTTCTTGGTAGAAACAGAAGTTTCATTCCTTGACTATATTAAAGGAGGGTAAGTGAAGTTGTTTCATTGCTTAAGCATTACTTTCAATGTGTGTAGCAAGTACAACCATTAGGGAATGAGCAACTTAAACGGTGACCTTTATTACGTTTTGATGGCAGACCAATTGCACTTTTGTTTCAGGCCTATAAGATAAACTTTTATACCAAGAGCTATTACTTTTGAGAAAAATTGCAACATTTTTATTTTTCTTGATAGATTTTCTGTCAAATTTTTTTTACTTTTTTTAGACATTGTAAGCCTTGCGGGCTTTCTGCTCATACTTATTAAGAAATCTCAACACCTATGTCAGCGGTTTTCAACCTTTTTTATGTCATGGCACACATAAACTGATTACTGAAATTCCGTGGGACACAAAAAAAATATATTTATTGTTGATATACCAAAAAATAGGTATAATTTTGATTCATTCACACCAGGTGGCTATTCTCCTGTTAGTTGTTCTTATTTTTAATTTGACAATCTAAGGAAAAGAGGTCGGTGCCCCAGACTAAACAGTCAGGTACTGCATGTTTTAAAAATTCTTGTGGCACAGTGGCTGAAAATTGCTGCCCTAAGTAGATAAATGCACTGCAGTGGTGGAAAGTCATATTAAAAACGAACTCATAATTACACAAAATTTCTGAACAATAGCAAAATAGAATATAATGAGTTGCACTCATTTCAGATAAGAATAATTAAAATAATTGACAAGTAATTATGTAATAGTTTCAATAATGGCTATTGACTCTCTTCAGAACAACATGTCAGAATTCCTAGTCTCTTACAACTAAAAAAAAAAATTCTGAATGCTCTTAAACACCTTGATAATATTTAGTATTCCTCATAGTAATCTTTTTTTCCAAAAGCCATACAGTGCTTTCCTTTTATTAGTTTTATTTTCAGGTTTGGGGAAAGAAATATTATGTCTCCCAAAATTTAAACATAAATATCTATATTTGTTTTTTACATTGTAAGCATAAAGTATGAAATGGTAAGAAGAAAAATTAGGTAAAATTAAAATAACTTAGTATGAAACTAGATCCCCTGTAATCATACATTCTAGAGACAATTATTGTTATAAATTTCTCAAACACACATTATTTTTGTAACAGTGGGATCACACTGTGCACAATATCCTATATATATTTTATACATTAAATATATCGTGTATATGTATTTCCATGTCAATACTTACATATCTACCTTGTTTTAACGGTTTTTAATTTTATGGATGAGCACAATTTAATTTAAAATTTCCCTGTGCTATACATTTTAGTTGCATGTATTTTATTTTCCTATTATAAACAAGGCTGCACTATTACAAACACACACGCACACACACACACACGCACACAAAACAAAACAAAACCCTGGTGCACTTCATTTTGTAGTTTGTTAGGTATTTCTAAATTGTGTTGCTGAAAGGGTGAAAATAATTTACACTTCTAACATTTGTATATGATTGTTGACTATATCCTTACCCTTACAGAAGAGTGCTGTTCCTTTTTCATTTTTGCTAATTAAATATATAAATATTATGAACTGTTCGTTTTTATCTGTGAAATCTCTGTTTATTAAATGTGATGTCCTTTGTAAAGGCTGATTGTTAATCAGTGATATCTCTGGAAACAGATTTCAAAACTCTTATTTTTTTTTTAACTTTTTCTTTTCTTCTGCTTTTTCTTCCCCCATTCCTACCATAAACAGTTCAGTATTTTTAACTGAGGACAGAAGACAGAAAAAGCTGGCTTGCTTGCAGCTTCATCCCTTAGTATGCTCAATATTTTAGCTAAACTTCCCCGGTATTCACATTTTGGTCTTTGGTCTCTACTCTTCTTCAGCACACACCTAAAAAGACTCTTCTTAATTTAGCCACATCTAGTCTTGCTTCTTTTTGCCTTGTGATTACTTTGAAGGAGAACAATAAAATATAATTTAACACTTTGGGCTACAATCAAGCAAACAACCCAAAATAGAATTTTGAAGGTCGTATTAGTATATTTGAAGATTTGTCTTCAAGGTTAGCTTTTTTGAAGATATGCTCCAGAATATTTCCAAATAAGCATGATATTTGAGAAGCTATTGGAACTAAGTGTTGAATTCAGTTTTATTTTTATAATAAGTCACAGTAACTCCTCATTTTTAACGTAAGATATCAAGATATCAGCATTTGGTACTGGTATTTGTGGATTGTTTTGTTGCTGACTTGGGTTAGGATCATTGTTGTTAATTTTTGCGGCATCAGTTCAGGGACTTACCATAGCCTTGCTAGTCTAGAATAAACTATTGTTGAGTTACACTGATTTGTGGTGACTCTTAATTGACAAGTTAAGCTAGAGGTCTTCAAAAAAAGTAAAAAATCTTCATATAAAATGAGAGTAACAATTAAATTGCTACTCGGGCTAGCTCTGGGCCATTTAAAATAAAGTTATTTGAGGTTTTCCTGTGTTGACTTTGTCCTCCGCATTAATTTTATGAAGCTTTTCCAAAACACCAGTGTCTGAGAAATGAGCAAGGAGGCAGAACAGGCGACTGATGTGGAATATGCGGGACTAACAGACCATGATTAAACTCTTAGACATTCTTAAATTGCACTTCAAAACTTCATCTCTCTTCTTGTTTCATCTCACAAAAAAATAATAGAATAGAAATGTATAAAAATGTGATTTGTTTTCTCATGAATCCAAGTAGAAATTATGCAGAATTAAGAATGAAGACATTTAAATATGAAACAAAACTGTTTTCCTAGTCCTTTAATACCTTCTCTTTCAAAGGAATGTTTTTTACAGGCCTAATTTTTAGTGTTGCATATTCTAGGATTCCATTATTTTAGTCATTATTGAAGTAGGTATTTACATGAAAATATAACCCTGATTGTGAAATCATTTGTTAGCTTGTTACTTTCCATTCACCATCTGAGTTCTTAAAACACTGTGTTTAGCTGTAGTTGCAGGGTTTCTGGATTCAGGTACACAGTGAGCAGGTGAGGCAAATGAAAGAGATGTATTCTAAATCAGCCAAGACCCCATTTTTATGCAAATATTCTGTGAAATAAAAATTGGATTCTTAGAACTTTTTTGTTTAAGCAGTAATGTGCTTTTCCTGCAGTATAAGATGCATTTTATGACTTGAGTTAGTAAAGAGTTTTGTTTTTTTCTACATAGGAATAGCCACAAAGAAGGTCTTAATGCAGAATAATAAAACCTGATTGCCTCTTCTGGATGATTGACTTTGGGGTCGTTATTTTTAACCATATTCTGTACATTTATTCCAGTGTTTTTAATTTCTCCGTTCTT
Source organism: Pteronotus mesoamericanus (assembly GCF_021234165.1). Classification (NCBI taxonomy): domain Eukaryota; kingdom Metazoa; phylum Chordata; class Mammalia; order Chiroptera; family Mormoopidae; genus Pteronotus; species Pteronotus mesoamericanus. The sequence continues at coordinate 13,312,217 of NW_026555310.1, forward strand.
ATTAAGAAATAATTTTAAACATTAAAATGTCTCATATAACTGGCAACTAAAGATGTTTATTCAGTAATCCATTTATAGCATTGAATATTCCATTATCATTAACAAGGACAATGTCAGATTCATTTAAAAGCACAGAGTGTTTTGAAATCTGTGATACTCCTTTAGAGTAACATTCATTGTTATTATAATTATTATTGGTGAAGTGGGTTTATTGACCTCTAAAGATCTGTAAAATACATATTTCCATATTCCCACCAACTCACACTGTAAGTTTGGAGAGCAGAATAATAAATTTCCATTTGGTTTTATCTGCCCTGTAGTCCTCTATGCATTTTAAGTCTCCATAAAACTCTTTAGTACACCACTAAAATGGCCATGAACAAATACCTATGAAGGTTTCCACATCTCTTTGACTGGCAGGTGAAAGGAGAGAACAGATCCCAAATTCTGGTGCACCCTGAGCCAGTCTAAGCTCCCAGGTTTTAACATCAACACAAACCCTGCTCTATGCTTTTATCAGAAAATTGAGTGTATTAGAAACTTGCAGATCTACAGACTGTCATTTTCTTCCTCTAAAGAAACTCTTGTCCAACTGGTCCCAATGAGCCACTTTTATCCAGTGGTTACAAGTTTCCCTGGGTGTCATTTTGATTGTCTATTTATGTGCTGTGTCTTCTTAAAGAGACTGGCAATTTTTAAATATTTTTATAGAGCTAAACACAAAGTAGCCACAGAAAAAATATAAATTAATTAGAAAGCCATTTTAAGCTGGACCATAGACACTTTACCCTAAATTTCTTAACATAATGAAGCATTATAAATAAATAGGACTTTAAAACAGAGAGTATGACAATTCAGTGAACTGGATTACAAACCCCCACGTGTGTATCTCTCAGACTTTATCATCCTGTGACCTTTCTCTTCGCATGCCTCATACCACAATTAACAAACAAAACAGATGGGCCAGGCTTTCTGGGATTAAAAAAAAAATGCTTTTCTTTTGCTTCTGCCAGAAATAATCTCAACTTCACTCCATATCTAGGTTTGTAGTGACTTGAAGGAAGGTAATATTGAGATTAGAAGCAGCAAGTGTTTGTTTTCCTCACATCTTAGAAAAGGAACACGAGAGAAGGTAGTAGGGGAGATTTTAAGTGGCAGGTTCTGGGCAAGAATCAAAATAATAAGGAAATGTTTGGCAAAAGTCAAGTTGATTGTAAAAATGTGGTTGCTGATAATTGAGACAGTCCACACTAGGGGCCAAGAAGCTGGGTTCTGGCATCAATTGCCTCATTGAAATCCTAGATCGGCCTCTTGTTAGCCTAGCCTGTTCCCATTTCTATGAAACAGGAATAAAAATAAAAATGCTCATCTTACAGAGAGGCTATGTGAATTAAATGGCGTATAGTTAACCCTCAATAAATGCTACCTATCATTTTTCTGAATAATTTGAATTTATTTCAAGTCCCAATATATATTTACCTCACTTAATCATCATAATATTGTTGGCTGTAATTGTCCTTCTTATGGGAGACAGGGAGAGGAAAATGATATATTAAAATTTACAAAGTCAATAAATGTCACTGTTTTTGTAGTTCACTTCTCTTTGCAGGAATGCCAGAACATTTCTTTCATTCTAGTCAATCTCAACACAAACCTTTGACCCCAAATCTGAAATTTATCTAAAATTATTCATAAAAGGTTTATATTCCACTTAAAAAAAGTAAAAAGTCTTAGGAGAAAAAAAAAAAGAGCCACCTACCTATTGTAAACTAATTTTAAAGGCTAAAGTGGGCTTCTTGATACTGCTTATTTTAAACATGACTTGAATATCAGTAACTCCTGTTATCAACAAGTTCCATAAGGATTTTTTTTTCCTTAAAAATACTTGAAGTCAGTGCCTTAGTTTTATAAAATTGGTGGCATTATATTGGATGTGTTGCCTCAGGGAGCACATCTTGCCGGAACATGCAACACTATAAGGTTTTTATCCCCCCAATCCAATTTCTTATTTGAAAACCAAATATACGTGTCTAGGATTATTTTATAGTGCTTCTTGTTGTGGCACCCGAGTGTTTTGCTTTCATCAGATCAGTGGAGAGCTAAACCCTGCAGCACTGAATGGGGATAAATCTAATAAAAATAAAGCCATTCTGCCTTCTATAAGTACATTAACATGGAACATTATCATATTTAAACTACTCATCTAAACTAAGATTTAGAAAAGAAACTTTTACAAATATTAAGACTAAGAAACATTGCTTTGGATAATTCCTAATTCTAATGTTTTGACACGTGAAATGCATCCTTGAAAAGTCTGGAGATGTCATTATCTCCTTCAAGATTGCCAGCTTATGCTGTTTTTCAGGTGGTTTTTTTTCAATGCTGTCCATTGCGATGCCAAAGGAAACTCATGTATGTGTCATCATCAGCACTGGTGTTGGTTGAGCCAAAATATCAACAATCTCTTTTGTGTCAATCAGTTTCTTACTTATGTTTCGTTATCCGTGTATGCACTTTCAGTCACACTATCTCTGAAATAGTATTTGATGGTCAATTGAAAGATCGAGGACAGGGGAGGGGGAGAGAAACAATGATAAACAAGCGTGGCTCACTAAGGGCAGGTTCTGGTAGGGTAGGAGAATTTATTACTGATATTGCTTAGCATTGCTGGTGTATGGTGATATTAGGATGTAGATTGAGTACTAGAAGATTACACTACTGTTTCTGCTATCTACAAACACCCCCTGCTGACTATACTGTTTGGGGGTTTGTTTCCCCATCATTGATACACCACTGACCAACATTGTTAAGTAAAATTTCCTAGGGCTAAGAGACCAGAGAAAGAGTCTGACAACTCCATCACCATTATCAAGAGTTTATTAAGGGTAATTACCTAAAAGGTACTTGTTGGATGGTGGAAAGAGGAATAGATAGCCTCCTGCATTTAACCAACCCCCCGACTGTGCTTTTATCTCCTAAACAGTGAGCTGACATGCTGGGAAAGGAATGCTTGGGTGACCAAAGGGCGCAGGGACTTGGAGCACCTGTCAAGAGGTAGATAACATTTGAGGGCATCTTGATCTGGAGGTTGAACTAATGAGCATTTGTAATTAGCCCAGAGAAGCTCTTCTGTGCATTCCACAGCCCAAGGGCTAGTCAAGGCTCTGAGTTCATTCAGGAGTCAAAATGTTATATTAGCTTTAAGATGGAATCATCTTTATTTCTAACAAACACTATGGGAGGAATTAATGAAAAGGAAATGTACATTAATGTAAAGAGAGAACTGTCTTTTCTGACCCAACAGAGGGAAGGATTAATAGAAAGCAGGAGAGAATGACATGGATTGCTCAAGAGATTTGCCCTGCAGCATGTAGAATATTTGTTGTGTACAGATGCTTTAGGGTTTTATTTGTAATAATTAGAGGGCTTTGTCAAAGTAGCTGTTACCTATTTATCATATGAGATAACTGGGACTCAGACACTTGACAATTTTGCAAAGGAGTCACAACAAGCTAGCTATTTGTGATTCTGGGTTTCAAACTCCAATCTCTGAAAAGTTCATAGTTTTTCTTCTAGACATCATTGCCTCCTTATTTTCAAAATGATTCAGTTATATAGTGCTTGTATTTTTGATTTGGTGTTGATATTTTGATATGTCAATCATGAGATATTTTCTAAACTAATGGTTTGAAAAAAATGTTGGACATCTTGCATACCATCCTTGAGTTCTTGAACTGCAAGATCTTGGGAAGTTGTACTTTGGAACACCCCTACTGTGTTTTAAAAGAACAAAAACAGAAATCAATCTTCGAAGTCTGGAGAAAGCTCAAAGTTTTTTCAATTTGTGACAGCAAGAATTAGTAAGGACCAAGATTAGCGTAAATAGTTGAAGAATCACATCACTTGTCTCATTTCTTTTTATTCTTCCTTTTGACATTTCACTGATCCCTCAGAAATGCAGAATGTGTAGAGGGATAAAAAGAAAATAAGACGGGGTCAAAGCTTACAATTACTTAATGTAGAGGGATTTTGTTTGAGGAAGTACCTAGATAACAACTTCTAAAACGCTGGGTTATTTGCAGTGTAGTTTGAAGTGGGACATATTTGGACCTCAGCAGCAGGTGTGAAGGAAAGGAAAACCTGACATAAGAGGCTCAGGTTCTGAGAAATAACCTGAAACTCTCTGGTAGACCCAGACATTTGATAAAAACGGCACACTCCAGTTTTCAAAGAAGTACCCTAAAGGCAAGTCCTGCAAAACTAGCACCAATAATGGTAATGCTAATCATAACTACTACTTATGGAGTATCCGCTAAAGGACAGATGCCCGTCATGTCCCCATAACAACAATCCAAGGAAGGTTTTATTATCCTTAACTTACTACAGATGAAGTGCAAAGAGGTTGAATAGCTTTCCCAAGATCACATTGCAAGTAGATAAAAGTATTTATATTTTAATTTGCATCTCAAAGCCTGCCTTCATTCTAGCAGATCTTAGTTGTTAAAGGTAGTGAATCCTGTGAATAGTTTATGGGTATGGGAAGCAGGGATTGTGAAAAGCAGCAGCAAAACTTGGAGTCAGGCTGCTGTCTGTGTTGTCATATAGGTAGTTGAATTACCTTTAAGAAAGAAGGAAAAGTAAGACAGAAAAGGATTCAAGATTTAGCCCATGGTGGGGTAGGGTTTTGAAACTTTAGGCTGGGTGCAAGTGAATGGGTACAGGGCAGGTTCTAGAACCGAAGTCGGAACTAGATTGCATATCCAGTAACCAAGGCAGAATCTTAGCCTTGGTGCCTGCCTGACACCCATAGGGGGAATACTGGATTAAGAGTGGGTAGACATCTGAACTTCATTTATAGATTCTAGATTCCAACAGTTTATGGATCTAAATCTGCATTGGTCAAGATTAATTCAAAGAAGGATGGCAGAAAGTTAAGCTTTCATATTGATAACCTTAAGTTTGTGCAAGCGAACAGAATTTGAAGTTTGGGAAGAAAGTAATGCAGTCTTTCTGTACACCCTCATCGCAGTTGTTAGTTCACAAGAATTAGTTTGTAATTACAGTTGCAGTAAAGTTATTTAAGATGGTATTACTCTATGTGTGTTATGTGTGTGGGAGTGCATACATCTGTGCAGTTTTCTCTGATATGCAAATATCTACTTGTCTTGAATGGTTCTTTGCTTTAGTAGTTAAATCTTCCATCTTGACATCTGATTTAGTTGTCATTCACAGCTTTTGGAAAGGTGGCAGAATAAAGTAAGGACACTTTCTGAGTTTATATTTTAGCACTACTAGAACATATGAATTGGGAAGTCTCAGGAGATGTTACTGCTAACTCATGAAATGTGGCAGGCATGCCTTTTTTTATACTCTAGAATATAACATAAATATAGAAGTAGTAAAACATAAAATGACAAAATGACAACTAAAATAACACTTCCTAAGCAGAATATTTCGAGGACTTATATGTGATAGTTTTATGAATATTCTATCAGTCATCTCCTGTAAATTTGAGTTTTTACTTTGACGCATGACTGATTTTTTTTCCCTCTAACATTAGGCTTCAAGCAATATTCAAGAATGAATAAATAGTAACAAGATTAATGACAAAGATGTTTTGTCTGGCTTACTTTTATGACACAAATAATTTATCAAAGTCTTTAAGAAATCTGCCTTTATAGCCTAAAGTTATCGTTTTGCTAGAGACTTAAAAACTTCTAATTTTTTTTCAAAATACACTCAGTATAGTAAGTATACATTATAATATGGTTGGCAGATTCTTAGAAATCCTGGGAATAAACAAGTGTTACCCAATAAATGCAAAATCGAGTTTTAACTTATGCTATTGAATGTGAATTCAAGAATTCAAGAATTGTTTTGGTTTTATCCTTTTTTCTCTTTATCACCTAAACACAGAGCTTGACAGTTGGAAGATGCTCAATAAATAATTGTTGAAGCATAGTTATTTTTTAAGTGTAAAATTTTTATATTTAGAATTAGCCAGCGGGACTCAGTTTAGATGATCCCAATTTTGTTGGCAACATCCAAAGCATCATAGTCTGGAGCCAGTCGAACGTCCGCCTTCTTCTCCCCATCAGGCCTGATCAAAGTGTTGACCTTGGCCACATCAATGTCATACAGCTTCTTCACAGACTGTTTGATCTGGTGCTTGTTGGCCTTGACATCTGCAACGAACACAAGTGTATTGTTGTCTTCTGTCTTCATAGCTGACTCCGTAGTCAGGGGGAACTTGATGATGTAATAGTGGTCAAGCCTGTTTCTCCTGGGAGCGCTCTTCCGAGGATATTTAGGCTGCCTTCGGAACCGCAGTGTCTTAGGCCTCCGGAAGGTGGGAGACGTGCGGATCTTTTTTTGTGTGTGTGGCTGCGGACGCCTTTTAGCTCTGCTTTGCTTTCAAAGCCTTCGCCTTGGCTTCGGCTTTGGGAGGGGCAGGGGCTTCCGTCTTAGCTTTGGGCGCCATCTTCATGACAATGGAGAATCATAGTTTTTTTAATGAAAAAAATCCGAACGGTGTAATAATAGATTAAAGGACCAGCATAAACATGAAGTGAGTTTTATGTAATGAGCCATCATATTTTCCTTCTGAATTGAATACTACTGATTCAAAACAGACAGTAAGATCCTTTCTGACAAGCAGAATGAGGCAAAGAGTTAAGCAAACCTTGAAATCAGCCAGCCACCAGATGTGCATTACAATATGTGAAAAGCATTGTGCAGACACTGTTATAAAAGAGAATTGAATCAAGACAGGGTGTCTCTTCCTACAACCTAAGAGAGATTGACCCAAAAACTCAATTCCTAAACTGACCTTTAACATGTACTGCAATGTGCTCCTGAAGCTTGGAGTTATTTTTCATTCCTAAGGAGGTGTTATTTGAATAAAATAACATAAGCATTTATACCAGTAATTTTGAGATTGATGTATTTGATAACATACTTAATAGCACAAATTTGCCCAAGCACAAGAATATATCCTGGCATCTTTATTATTAATAATATCTGTGCAGTATCACTTTTAGGTTTGCAAAATAATCAACACTATCTTTTATTGTGTTCTTATCATAGCCAGGCAGTTTACAGATATTTAATTGTAGAAATAGAATAGCACAGAGTTTGAAGTTAGATATAAATTCAAATTCCAATAGCATTGATTACTCAAGTGGAAAGTTATTAAATATTGTGAGCAACACATTTTCTTGTCTATAAATTAATAGCCTTACCTTCTTTTAAAATTCATTGTGAGGTTGATTAAGCTCTGTAAAACCATTATATATAATGTGTATTATATATACATATAAATAGATAGATATAATGTTTTGTGTAGTATTTTTCTGTGAGTCCTTACTTAGTTATTATGTGCCAGACATCTTCCCTCTGAGAGGTTTAAAACTTGGCTAATGTCAGTAACTGGGTTGTTGGAATTCAAACCCAGTTTTTTCAAATGCAAAAGCTCTCCCTGCTACACCATACTCCCTTGTATTATAATCACTTCTCTCCCCCGTCAGCAGAGTGACAGAGCAATGTGCTGATGGTGACACTTTCAGATCCTCAAAGGGATTTATTATCTCAAAATGTTCTCCTGAAAGTACCCCTATATTCTTTTTTCTAAAAATGTTTAACTCATTTCAGTTCATACTGGTTAGTGTATGTTCTAAATTAACCTATATTCTTAGCCTATAAACCTAATTTCTGTTCTAAGAAAAAACTACCATATACCTATAAAGAGAATCCATATTAGTTTTTTATTAAATGTAAAGCATAATAGATTCTTTACTTAGAAAAAAAATGATAGAGTTTGTTTCAGTACCTGAATAGTATTTAGGGCTTTTCAGGCACAATTTTTAAAAACAGAAGAAATATTACTCTAGTTAATACCAAGAGAACTGCAAGGGATCCTGTGCTGTAATAGCTAACTATCATCATCATCATCATCATCATCATCATCATCATCACCATCATTACCACCATTTAAACAACAACTCCAAACTTGAAGTGATAAATCAAATGTGCAGTGTGTGAAAAGAATTTGTTACTAACAATAGTTGAAGTACTCCTGTTTTCAAATGATTAGCTTTTAAAATTAAAAAAAAAATTTAAAAAATTCGATTTGATTGCAGCTTATCTCAGTAATCATATTGTCCCATATATTTTTTATACCCTACTTGATGAGAAGGAGGCTGAAATACACATAGAAAAAGTCAGAGGTATATCCAAAAAAGTGAAGCTTTTATGTGAATGCCACTGCTTTGGTTTCAATCAGAAAAATATAAAAGAAAAGTATAACCCAGAAAAATCATTTTGGGTTAACTACAATGTTCTGCAAGTATATGTGACGAATTTTATCTATATAAATATTTATCTATAAATATATATACACACACAGGGATGTAGTAATCACCAAGAAATGGATGAGTATCTGAAATACTTCGTTTTTGAGGAAAGCAGGAGAAAACTGTGTTTTAGGATTGTTGGAAACAGTTCAAGAAATGATATTACTAGAGATGATTTTAGCTATGTCATACTTTTAAAGCCATAATAATTTTACATGGACTATAGGATAGGTTTGGAAACAATTAAGAATGAATGCTGACATTAGAGGCTGGCAAATCATTATTAGCAGTTTGACTTCTTCATTACGAGCACCTTATTGTTATGCTCCCAAATAGGAGCTGTTTTATTGCTGATACCTTATGTTTTATTTTACAGGTATATGATTGTAAAGGTATTTTGCCAAGTTCTTGCCTTTTGAAAACTAGTGTTTACTATAACACAGTTGCCAGAAATAATATTTAAGAAAATGAGTTATGTTAAGAATATGATAACACAAATCGAAATCAAACTTTTTTGAAATTATTTAATTACTAATGATTCTTATTTACTTATATTCTAGGACACAAATCAATTTCACAGTGGCTATTGATTTTACAGCATCAAATGGTGAGTATTATGACTATCTCCTAATAAAAATTATCAGCAATTAAGTGAAAAATATTTATTTTCATGAGGTTTAGAAAGTATTTCTACATTTCCATACTTTTGAAGTGTTTTGTATAAAATTCAGATATTCAGATAATTTTTTTCTTTTCTTTAATTGATTTGGGGGCAGAGGGAAAAACATTGATTTGCTGTTCCACTTATTTATGCCTTCATTAGTTGCTTCTTGTATGTGCCCTGACGGGAGATTGAACCCACAACCTTGACACATGAAGTGTCATTCTAACTAACTGAGCTAGCTGACCAGCAACTCAGATAATTTTTCTTTTTTTTTAACATTATGAATTAGTTCAGGTATACAAATGGCTACATAAATAGAAAGTACATTATAGTCCCACTCAAATTTATTAAATATCAAAACATGGTCATTTTTATTTTACATATTTTTAAAAAGAAAATTTTAGATCTAGTTGACCTTATTGTGTACCTCTGCCCCATTTCTTCTACCCACCCTTCTTCTCCATATGTAACTATAATTTTGAAACCTGTGTAATTAAAATCCTCATTTTTATAGTACTTTTGCATATATTAATTTATATAAATGAAATTCAAGTTCATGTACCTTATTTGACTTGCTTCATTTTTACTTGATTTTTCTTAAGAATTATCCATGTTAACACATTTATATTTAATTAGTTCAGAAATAATGTCATCTAAGGGCCCATGTGCAGATATTAGTAATTTGTATATCAACTATTTTAATAAAGGATAGTGGAATTTTAATTTTATTTTGAAGTATCTTTATTTCAAATAGGACAGTCAACTGAAATCCATTATTTTGTATCATGAGAACATTAATCTCATTATTTATTTTTACCTGAAGTTTTCATCAGTTTGTAGTAATCAAAGTTTCTTTTTTTTCAAATTATTTATTGCATTTATGGCTCTCACATTATATTCCCTTTACCTCACATTTCTTTCATGCTGACTCTCATTTCACAAAATAATAGACTGTTTTGGTAAGAAAACACCTTGGAAATAACTCCAATTTACCTCTTACACAAATGAAAATAAAATATCTAGAATATATTTTTAGTAATAAATACATCTCAACTGCTAGTTCTTGAGGTAAAAATAGAGATTAGGAGACCAAACTCGAATTCAGCCCACCTTAGACTACATGTTAAATTTATTCTCCAGTGTTATGACATGAAGTTTATGTGTTACTCATTACAAGTTACAAGTTACTCATGTGTTTTATTCAATAAATTATGGAACATAAAAATAAAACCTAAAGCTCAACTGGTCTAAAATACTAGCTTTTGTTCATTAATGAGCATTAGCACAGTAAGAAGAGCAAGAATCTACTCAGTGGAAAGACACAAACTATTGGAATTCACATAAAAAAATAGACAACATGAATAAGAGATTGAATTAGTAATAAAAATAAATAAACTAAGCACAAAGTCCAGATAGCTTCACTAGTGAATTCTACCATATATTTAAAGAAGAATTAATAACAATTCTTCACAAATGCTTCCAAAAAATAGAAGAGGAGGGAACACTTCCAAACTCATTCTATGTGGTCAGTATTACCTTGATACCCAAATCAGACAAGATATCATAAAAAAAGAAAAACTAAAGATGAATTTTTTATGGATATGGATATTAAAGTTCTCAAAATAATGCTATGAATTGAGCTATATATAGAAAGAATTCTACATCCTGACCAAGTAAGATTTATCGCTGGAATGCAAGGTTATCTTAATATTAAAAAGTCAAATAATATAATATATTGTATCAGTAGAATAAAATATAAAAACAACATGGTCATATCAATGGATGCAGAAAAAGCATTTGACCAAGTCCAACATACTTTCATGATAATAACACTTGAAAAACTAGGAATACAAGTTGACTTACTAAAGAAGAGAATATTTGAAAAACTCATAGCTAACATACTTAGTGGTGAAAACCTAGATGCTTTTCCTCTAACATAAGGAATAGGACGAGAAAGTCTTTTCAAAATTGGACTGGAGGTTGTGTTCAGAGCAATTAGATATGAAAAAATTGGAAAGAATGAAGTTAAACTATTTTTATTTGCAGATGACATAGTCTTATATATAGAAAATCCTATTTAATCCACTAAAAACATCTGTTAGAACTAATAAATGAAATCAGCGAGATTGATGTATAAAATATCAATATATAAATTTTTGCCTACACACTTCTAATGAAAAATCTGAAAATGAATTTATAAAAACAGTTCTTTTTATAATAATATCAAGGTAATCCATTAATTAGGACTAAATTTAACAAAGTGAGTGTAAAACTTAAACTCTAAAACCTATTCTGAAAAAATCCTGTTGAACAATTAAAGATCTAACTAAGAGGGAAAATATGCCATGTTTATTGATTTGAAAATTCAACATTGTTAAGATGGTAATATTTCCTAAATTAATTGACAGATTCAATTCAGTCTCTATCAAAAATTGAAGATGGATAACTGACCCAAAAATTCATATGGAATTTCAATGGATTCAGAAGACCAAAAGCAGACTTGAGGGAAAAAGAAAAAAACAGGAAGATTCACAAATTCTCATTTTTGAGACTTACTAGAAAGTAACCAAGAGTGTTGGTGTTGGCATAAAGACACATTATAGATCAATGAAATAGCACTGAAATTCCAGAAACAAACCCATGTGTCTAAGATTAACTGGTTTGATAAGTGTACCAAAGCAACTGAATAAAGAAATATAGTCTTTTCAACAAATTATTCTTGGGACAACTGGATAGCCATAGGCAAAAGAATGAAGTTGGACCCTTACCTTACATAATATATGAAATTCATGCAAAATAAATATAAGGGTTAAAATTATAGAACTATTAGAAGAAAATATAGGGATGCATTTTTATGACCTTGGATGTGGCAATAGATTCTTGGGTATGACACCAACAACATAAGCAACAAAAGAAAAAAATAGATAAATTGAATTCCATCAAATTGAAAGCTCTTTATGCTTCACAGGATATTATTAACAAAGCGAAAGACAAATCCGAGATTGCAAGAAAGTATTAACAAAGCATATATCTCATAGGAGACTTGTATGCAGAATATATGAATACTTAAAACTCAATAAAAAGGCAACTCCCTTAAAAAAATAGAATAGACATTTCTCAAAAAAAAGATATAAATATGACAAATAAGTACATGAAAAGTTACTTAGCATACTTAGGCATCAGGAAATGCAAATCAAAACCATAATGAAATACTATTTCACACCCACTAGGATGGCTATAATCTAAAAATCCGGAAACAAATGGTGGTGAGAATGTGTGGAGATACTGGAATCCTCATACTCTCCTGGTGAGAATATAAAATGGTACAGCCACTTTAGAAAACACACTGACATTTTCTCAAGATATATCTACCATATGACCCAGTAGTTTCACTTCTGAATACATACACAAGAGAGATAAAAACATACCTCCATACAAAACCTTGTACACAGATGTCTTTAGCACCATAGTAGCCAAAATGTGGAAACAGCCCAAATGTCCATCAGCTCATAAATGGATAGAAAAATGTGATATATTGTTACACATACCATTTGACAATAAACAGGAATGAAATATGAAGTGATAAAATGCTACAACATAGATGAACCTTGAAATCACCATGCAGTGAAAGAAGTTACTCACAAAAGACCATATAATATATAAATCCACTTACATGAAATGTCTAGAAATCACAAATTAATAGTTACAGAAGGTGGTTTAGTTATTCTTTAGGGCTGGACTAGGTGGAATGACTAGGGAATAATAGTGAATAGGTACAGGGTTTCTTCTTGAGGTGATGAAAATACTCCAAAATTGATTGGAGTGATGGTTATACATATCTGTGAATGTACTTAACATCATTGAATTGCATAGTTTAAATGGGTGAATTGTAAGTTATATGAATGATATCTCAATAAATTTTTTTAAAAAGAGTCTATCCAAGTGGGATTTTTTTAAAACAAAGGCAAGATGTACCTCTGAAACAAAATCAGATATAAGTTTGATAGTATTCAGGGTTTAAAATATTTTAGGATCCTTAAGTAAGAGTTATAGCTAAGAATAAGAACTATGGAATCTGAATGCTAAGATTCATATTCTAGTTTTACCAAGTATTGTTGTGTGATTTAATCTGAAAAGTGGGTATAATAAAAGTACCCATAAGTGATTTGTTGAAAAACGAATGAGATATGAAGTAAGTTATTCCATACATTTTAGATTTCATGCTACTGTAACTACTGTTGTCATTAATTGGGCTCTAATATGATCAACCCACTACAAGTTCATTCTTCATATTCATTGTTACAGACACAGAGATGGTACAAACATGGTCCCAGATTCAAGAAATTGACACTCCATTTCGCAGATTGCCATGTTTTGTGGTGCAGAACACAAGAGCCCTAAGAGTAGGAGAGGACAGTAAGGGCTGGAAGAACGAGGAAGGTTGTCTGGTGCATATGAGACAGAAACTGGAGGAGAAGAAAGTGAACTTCCCCACACATTGGTAACCCAAGAGGTAGTGACAGGAAGAAAAATACCGGTAGTGGTCCAGTGAAGAGACTGGTCTGGATGAAGTTGCTGGAAAGAGTTAGGCAACGTCTTTGAATGGGTAGGATCAGGCACTGTTGTGCACGATAAGCTAAGCTGTTTAGACATGCTGAGGTATTAGTAGTATTTTTAAGTTATGGCTCTTAGTGGAATTGAATTAGTTGCCATAATGAAATCTTTGGGTAACAACTCTGCTTATATTTAAAAGTTGTGGTTAAATTAACATTTAGTCAAGGAATGGTATTGCTTATCTGTGGCTCCAGTGGTCTTTTGATTAAGTGACAAAATTCCTCCTTTAAAAGAAAGTGTCACAGAAAATTTTTACCAAATTAAACTGGCTAAGAAGACTTTATCCATAATTTGCAACAGAGATCAAAGCTATTGCAGTAGAAGATAGTGACTCAACATCTCTAACACAAGAGAAGGGAGGGGATTTAAGTGTCTTGGTGCACTAATAGAAAAATACTGGAGATATTAGAGGGGAGTTTGTTCTGTGTTATTGCACCATCTGTATTTGCTGATTAATACTTATTGAAGTTAGGCTGCTTCCCACAGAGACTCTAGCTGATAGGCGTGGTATCTTTCTTACAATGACTTCAAAGGGCTGACTCCCAGATCTTTGAGAAAGACATTCTGATTGTAGAGGATTTAGACCTCAAAGGATGGAGAATTTTACAATTATGAATTATCTAAAGTAAATGCTGTAAGAAAAGGGACCTTGGGGTCTGTAGTCAGGAGAAACCTGCCTAAAGTTTGGTCAAGCTGAGGGGAACATCGAGGCCATTTTGGTCAGAAGATACTTATTTAGACATTTTATCAAGTGGAACCAGCCCTTGAATGTTTATAAACCTCTGGAAATTTAAATGTTTTTACACAATAAATTATTTTTAGACCAAAAGTGTTCTTGGTATAATTATATGTACTATAAACCAAGGGAAGATCTCTATTTTGTTTCTCTCTGGATTTCAAGAGCTTATTATTATCTATTTTCCTTATCAGAAGAGAACTATGCCCTGAGGCTTTCCTTCTTTAGGCAACATTTTAAAGTAGAATTGAGCTTTATGTTCCATATAACTTTCCATTTTTACTTAAGAAACTTAATGGATTTTCAGGCTGCCAAGTGCTGGTAATTAGGGCAAATCAATGTGAATCTCAATGTGTTTAAGTGGCAGCACATACGTTACTTTCTCTCAAATTCATCTGTATTCAAATGTAACGTGCTGCATAAGATAAGATACTGAAAATCAGAACCTTGGGGATGATCCAGACATTAATAACAGTAGTAGTTAAACCTTACATTTCTATGGCACTTTCTTGTTTTTAATCACTTTCTCATGCACAATCTTGCCTTGTCCTCCCAGTAACACTGGGGTAGAATTTATTACAGGCATTTTATAGATGTTATCCTACAAATGACAAGATTCGGCTTTGGGCCTTCTGCCTCCTACCTTAATGTTTAGTTAGAAACTCTGAATAATTTTTCATATTGAGATATTTTATTAGCTTGAATTTGAAAATCATTGTGCTGTCCTTTTTTAATTGATAATTTGGGATACTTCTCAAATACTTAATTTGTTTTTGTAATACCACTTTAGGAAGACCTCATAATTATTCAAGCCCATTAATTCAGTTGGATCTTCTTATATAGGCATAAGAATTCAAGGTAAAAGCACATGATATTTTTAAAATAAATATTACAGTAAAATGAAATTAACAAAATACTTTTATACTTCTCTGGAACTGAATTTCAAGAATAGCCTGTGCAATTGACAATGAGGAATACTTTCTGCCGGGGGCGGGCGGGACCAAAAAACCCTGCATATACTTGATCTTCAGGAAATTTTCTACATGTACGATTGAATGTAATAAATATTTCCATGTTAATATCCATTAAAAAAACTATTCGGCACACTATGGATGTAGGCAGAAACATGTAATTTCTAAATATCAAGGAAGAGAAATAAATATCAAGACATGGATATTAAGGAAAATGTTGTCCAAAAAAATTGCACCTTTAGCCTCATCACTCATGTTTGAAATACGTTTCTGTCATCAGGCAACCCGGCCCAGCCCACTTCTCTCCACTACATGAATCCTTACCAACTGAACGCCTACGGGATGGCACTGAAAGCTGTGGGAGAAATTGTTCAAGATTATGACAGTGATAAAATGTTCCCAGCTCTGGGTTTTGGTGCAAAACTGCCTCCAGATGGAAGGATATCTCATGAGTTTGCTTTGGTAAGAATATATCACAAGGATTTGTTATTTTTAAAAAAATTATATATTGGATTTTTAAATAAGTTCACTTCTTCTGCTTTGGCCAATCTTGTAGCAGTTCTTTTTGACTGTAGACTCAGCTTGATTTTGCTAAATGATTGATTTAGGAGCGTAGTATTAATTGAAGAAAAGACAGTTAAATAGGTTAGCAATAAATCTACCTACACTGCATCTGATTTATAAGTAGGGGGTCAATTATGGTTACTTATGGCTGCATAACAAAACTCCCTAGGAGTTTGAGGTATAAACCAATGGCCAGTCTGTTATGCATGATTTCTGGGTCAGAAATTCAAGGAGAATACAATGGGAGATGCTTTATTTATGTATTTATTTTGCAATGTCTGGGGCCTTCCTGGAATGGCTTGACTGGCCAGAGATGGCTGGAATTGTTTGAATAGAGCCATATTCTTGATTCTGGCTGCCACTTGGATTCCTCTGTTCTTCTCCATGTCATGTCTTCTGGGGAGAGCATGCTCTCTAAGACGGCTTCTTTGCTCATGTCTGATGCCTGAGCCGGCATGACTGAGAGAGCTGGGTTGCCTGGACATCGTCCCCTCTTTCTGCATTACAGCCTCTCCGTGTGGTTTTCATCAGCTTTATCACAGTGTGGTGGACTCATGGTAGGCAGACTTCTCACATGACAGTTGGCTTCCCAGAGTGAATATTCTATAAGGCTGGGGCGAGGTGCAGGGCTCTTTATACCACAGCCTTGGAAGACCCAGAACATTCCCTCTGCCATATTCTCTTAGTCAAGCCAGTCAGTAAGGCCAGCCCAGTGCCAAGGTAGCAGAAGTAACTTTTACCTCTCCAAGGGAAGCAGGTCAAAGAATGTGTGGCTATTTTTAATATATCTGAAATGCATCTGATTTATAAATCCTCTGTTGATAAATAGCCTCTTCTAAAATGGCACTTCAAAGGTAAAGAGCTAATTATAGCTAGTGTTAATTTTTTCAAATGTGAAGCAGCACTGATGGTTATAATTAATTAAGATTTAAATATACTGTAGTAGGTATGATTGGAATAAAAATATTTCTCTAATACATGTTAATTTATATAGATCTACTTTCCCATTGTGCGATTGCAGATAAGCAATGTGTTACAGTCTTCCTTCGAAATAAACTCCACATAGAGAATGCCTATCGGCCCAGTCAGCCTTACTCTTACATGCACTTTCTCATAAATAATGGGGAAATTGATATAGGAATGTGATCTATTATTTGAGAAAAAAATTAGGTTTCCCTAACAGAGGTACCTCCCTAGCCTACCCTACATGTTGTCGCAGGTAGATAAACTCTTCTGTCGCCCACATTTTTTTTGTAGGTCTTTGTTTATTGTTTTTATTCTTATTACAAAAATAATACATGATCATTATAGGATTTTTTTAAGTCTGCAAGCAAAATAGGCAAAAACGAACACTGATATATAACATTGTCCAAAGTGAACAATAATAGTACCTTTACCAAGTGATCACTGAGTATTGATCTAAATATTTTATGCTTATTTTCTTATTTCATCTTCACAAAATTTCTGTGTGGTAGGTATATCATAGTTGTCACATTATGCCACTACAGCAAATGCCCTCATTTTAAATATGGTAAGAAGAGTGCACCCAAGAGTTACATGACGCAGCTCAGAGGCTCAGAGTTTTAACCAGGGTTCTAACAGACAAGACTTGAACTCAGATCAATCTTGTTTTAGAATTCCTTCTCTTGACCACTATTTAACCACATTTTATGAAATACCTGTAACACTACTGCTTAGAACTGTGCTTTATTAACAACATTATCTATATGTATATGTAGATACATACATAATACATATAAACATGTACACATGTATATACACATATATAATGGTAATACTTATATACATATATGTGTATCTGTATACATATACACATTTCCTTTAAGTGATGTTTATTTTTCTTAAATATTTTAAGAAGAGTATTTTAATATTTTTATTGCTGTACTTATTTTTCCTTTCTGTTCCATCACCCACAATTTCAGAAAAGGTTGCTATAGGGTTTGATTCTTTCTCCCATGAAATAGCCCACATGCCACACTCCCAATGTCATATAAAAATGAATGTCTTTTGGGATTTTGTTTCTAGGGGAATTAAAACTTTGCAGAAATTTATAAAACCGTGAAAATCACTCATGTGATCCTAAGTCTTGAGTGCCTCAGGAAAAAGGTCATGAGCTATTTTAAGCCTAAGAAAAAGAATAATTATGTAAAACTAAATGAGGTTTGTTAATTTTCTTTCTTTGAGTTTTCTCTCACTGTTGCGTATGATTTCTTTTTCCCTTTCTGTCTCTGTCTTATTCTCTCCTTTTCTGTGTTTCCTACCTCTACATTTATTCTTTGTAACCAAACCTATGCAAATAGTACTGCTAAGGAAGACCTTTCTTCTTATTTGCAGATATCTTAAGCTGTTCTTTGAATCCAAAGTTATAGAATAGAGCCATACTCCTTTAAATGTATGAAAAGTAGTCTCCCAAATGGATGATGAAAACAGTGATGATGATGATGATGATGATGATGGTTGTTCAACATTAATGTAACTTGTTATGTCACTTGAGTTTTTTCAAAACACTTTTGTTTTCTTAGAAAAGTAAGCCATTCAAAGGTTAAATAAATCTCCAGGGAGGTAGTATTTGACTTGATTTGTGCTAAAGCATTTTGTATTAACTTCACCATATATAACTGCAATATATATTCTATAAGTGCCAAAAATAGCAAATACAAAAACTTCAGTCACACATCAGTCTGGCACTTAATATACCACCTAGTGTTCACACACTCTCAGGTTTCATGGTAAGAAATATGATGTGTATTCACAAATATTTATTTTTATCCACATCAGGGTCAAATAATCTTTCAGGTGGCAAGGGAGGCTTTTTAAAAAATTAAATACTCTCTATTCAGTGAGTTTCAGGTTAGCTCAAATGCTGAAATTGAGCTTTGCTGAATCAAAAATATCTCAGGTAAACCAGCCTTTTCATGTGAAATATGTTTAAGAATGGATGTAATCAGTTAAGAAAAAGGAATGGGAAAAGAAAGGAGAAATGTCCTAGTATTATCATATTAAGCACTTTTGGTTGTGAAATTGATGAGTCATTGCTCTCATGTCTTCATGATTCTTGATGACTCCTTATGGAATTGTAACTGGAAATACAATAGTGAGGGGCTTCAGAGGAAGTGTTTCTAATAGACATGTGGCCAGTGACCTTTAAAAGGCGGTTTTGCATTGATCAGTAGAGGAATGCTACACCTGTCCAAGCTCTTTCTTCTACTAAATATCTAAAAGAATTTGCATGCCTTTTACTTATTTTGGCATTTATAGGAATCTATAAAATTTAATATATATGTGTATACTTTTTCTTTCAACTAGACATAACAAGTGTCTTTACCCCTGTATGCATAATATAACAGCTTGATAGATGTTTTGGGGTTTTTTGTTTTGGTTTTTTTTAATTGAATAAAAGAGAGAGTTCTCTCGGCTTTTCCTACAGTAAGCAGTCTCTGGGCAGCAACAGTTAACATTTCAAAGAGTAAAGCAACAGCCCCTGAGAGCATTTTGTCAGTGTGTTAGTCTGGCTCAGAAGAGTTATAGGCTGTAGGTCACAATACAGATTATAGGCTTGCTGTAGAGAACTGAATCTAGCTCCCCAGTTACAATCCCTTAGTGAGTCAAATGGAGGGAAAATGGGTGAAAGCTGGACACTCTCCCCACTTAAGTCTGCATAGTAGAATTATTGCTCATTTTGAATTCTGTTCTATATATTTCTGTGTTCTACAAATTGACATTCATGATTTTATAAATAGAAAAGTTTGTTAGTTAAAATGAAAGTATACAATAGAGCATCCATTGCTGTCTTCATTCAGAATAAAATTGAATACTCTTATTTTCAAAAACATCCTGTGTGTTTTGTGTGTGTGTGCTGGATCCACATATAAGCTTATTTTAGTTTGTTTTAACAAGCAAAAACTAATTTCCAACATAATTATTTTAAGAAACAAGTTCTTAAAAAAGTTTTCAAAATTCTTTTTTATAACCCATTACAATGTTGTCATTAAGAGGAAAATCTCATTTTATTAGTCATAAATTATTTAAAATAATCCTGAGATAATGCAAAGCATATATTTAAGAAAATGTATAATTTTATGTAATAAAAATTTTTATCATCCAGGGCATATGAGGAAATCTTAGAGCAATTTATTATGGAATTAGGACTAGTACAGAAATCAGTGCTTCAGAGAGTCGATAATGATGAAGAGAACATCCAATGATTATCTTTCCACTAAGAAAAAATTAAATAGTGAGAAAAATGGCAACTTTGTAATTTTAGTTCCAGAGGAATAGAGGAAATATAAACTGCCATTCAAATGTTAAAAAGACAATCAAAAAGAAGCCCAGAATTATAATTTTTCCCTCAAGGAAGCTATATAACACATTTTAATGCCCAAAATGAATAATTTATTTTAATTAGCCTTGTGCCTTATCAAGGGAAAAGAACACTGCAAAATTTTACTTAAAGGAAGGTTAAATAAGTCAGCTCAGGTTGACATCAAAACCACGATTAACTGCTTTGTGCTAAATGTTAAACTTTTACATTTTAATTTCAGTTAACTGCACTGAAACCAATTTTATAATATAAAGAGGTCTTTTATTATTTTTATGGTTTTAAAAATTTACATGAGGTTTAGTTAATAAAAAGTTTGAAGAATAAAAGCAAAATTAAAAGGAAAATGTGTGTATAACTCTTTCTCCCACAAATGCCAAAACTAAAGTAGCACCTGGTTTAGTTTCCTAAGATCTCCAGTCTTCAAAATGCTTAGGATTTCATAACATGGTGCCATAGCGGTGGTGAAGAGATTGGAATTTGGAGTTGGAGTGTGTGTGTTCAGATATTGGCTCTTTTCCCTTGCATTGTGTGACTTTTGGGCACAGTATGTAAGCTCTCAGTGCCTTAGTGTCTTCATTTGAAAAGTGAAAATAATGACACTATTTTATCTACATTTTTAGAGTTGTTATAAAGAACTACATAAAGTATGTAAATATTTTCATATGGAGCTTGGTATATAGAAGTCAATGATTTTAGTTATAAATTTGCAGTTATTTGGGATTGTTCAGATAAAAACATACATGCTAAAATTATTGCTATGTTAAATACAGTTACTGTCCTTAGTGTTTTAAAACATATTCACAAATTTCACTTGTGTCTCTTCTCCCCTTCCAGAGGTGGAGCCGAATTCCCCTTCCTTTGAGTATGAGCTCTACTTAGTGACTCATTTCTAGCAAGTAGATTAAAATAGAAGTAATGATATGCAACTTATGAATTAGCTTATGAAGGCATTGGGACTTCCTCCTTGCTCTTTCCATTGAATTGTTCTTCCTGGGGAAGTTAGCCACCATGTTGTGAGGACACTCAAGCAGCCCTATGGAGAGTCTTAGTTGACCTCTCACCAGCAGCAGGATAAGTGAGCCTTCTGGGAAGCAGATCCTTCAGCTTTGGACAAGCTTTCCAATGGTCTGTATCTTGACTGGGAACTCATGAGAAATTCTTAGCAAGAACCACCTGGCTAAATTGCTCCTGGATTTTTGATACCCCCAAAACATATGAGATAATAAATGTTTATTATTTTAACCCACTAAGTTTCGGGATAATTTGCTGAATAGAAATAGATAACTAATACACTGCCTTATTTGTGCTACCTGTGTAATCTGGACTAGGAAAATTAAACCTAATACAACAGAGTATTCAAAGTATGAAAAAGTGAGAGCAGGTCTCCAGGTTTAAAGTTGCCCTTCTGGGTGCTCTCTTTCAGAATAACTCCTTGGTGGTAAGCTCCATTTCCCTTGAACAGCATGGATATGTTTCTTTGGTTCTTTTCCTTTTATTTTGTCTTAATATTTCTTACACCAAATTGCATTCCCTCTCACTCCTTGTCCAGTTGGGGTTGTCAAGTGTGTCCTGAAGATGTGTGTGCAGCAAATAGTTTACATTTTTCTTTCTATAAGGAGAAACTGAATAGACAGCATTTATTCTTTTCTGATTTTAATATATGACTGCAGAAACTTGAAAAATATAGAATAAAGAGTGAAATAAATGTCCCCAATTATATAACCACTTAGAGTTTACTACCGAATATTTTATTTACTTCTCAGAATTTTTTATGTTCATGTCTACATGTACAAGACCTGTGTAAAATTAAGACATTATTAATTGTAGAATGTGATATTCAGTTCTCAAGATTATTTAGTCATCTCCTGCCATTGTTTTGAAAAGTATCTTTTTTAAATTATTGTGCACATTCTATTATCATAGCACACTCTATATAATACATTGCAATCTGTTGTTGATCCCTTAATTTTTGCTGTTATAAATATATAAATGAGTATTATTCCAGAAAATTCTTCATGAGCATCAGTGTTTATTATCCTTTCTTCACCTGATCTTTACAGACACTATTAATTTTTTACTGTTTTTTGCCTGTAATGTTCTACAGAACGGGAACCCTCAAAACCCCTACTGTGATGGCATTGAGGGTGTCATGGAGGCTTATTATAGGAGTCTGAAATCGGTACAGCTGTATGGGCCAACCAACTTTGCTCCTGTAATCAATCACGTAGCAAGGTAAGTGGAAGTACACAAGATATTTACTTTAGTGTACCAGACCACAGTGAAATCATAACATTATTGTTAAAATGATTTCACAGATGAAAGTTTCTCCTTCTCACCTCCAAGAAAGTGAAGAATTTCAACATGCAGTAGAAAGTCTCCTATGAGCTGCCATACTTTGCTAAAAACTTTACATCACAATATCAAGTGAAGAAACATACACTGGGTTATGTTAGGACCTGCATTTGTTTAACCAAAGAAAATTCCTTTTTTTAAAGTAAATTTTATGGACTAACTATTACAATTGTCCCATTTTTTTTCTCCTTTATTCCCCTCTGCCCAGCATCCCCCTTCCCCCCAGCATTTCCCCCCCTTAGTTCATGTCCATGGCTTGTACATATACATTCTTTGGCTTCTCAATTTCCTATACTATTCTTAACCTCCCCCTGCCTATTTTGTACCTACCACTTATGCTTCCTTGGCCCCCACCTTCCCTCTCTTCCTCCCTGCTGATAACCCTCCATGTGATCTCCATTTCTGTGATTCTGTTCCTGTTCTAGTTGTTTGCTTAGTTTGTTTTTGTTTTTGTTTTTGTTTTTAGGTTCAGTTGTTGATAGTTGTGAGTTTGTTGTCATTTTATTTCTCATAGTTTTGGTCATCTTCCTTTTCTTAGATAAGTTCCTTTAACATTTCATAAAATAAGGACTTGGTGATGATGAATCCCTTTAACTTTCCCTTATCTGGGAAGCACTGTATCTGCCCTTCCATTCTAAATGATAGCTTTGCTGGATAGAGTCATCTTGGATGTAGGTCCCTGGCTTTCATGACTTTGAATGCCTCTTTCCAGCCACTTCTTGTCTGCAAGGTTTCTTTTGAGAAATCAGCTGATAGTCTTATGGGAACCCCTTTATAGGTAACTGTCTCCTTTTCTCTTGCTGCTTTTAAGGTTCCCTCCTTATCTTTAATCCTGGGTAATGTAATCATGATGTGCCTTGGTGTGTGTGCTTCCTTGGGTCCAACTTCTTTGGGACTTTGAGCTTCCTGGACTTCCTGGAATCCTGTTTCCTCTGCCAGATTGGGGAAGTTCTCCTTCATTATTTTTCTAAATAAGTTTTCAATTTCTTTCTCTTCCTCTTCTCCTTCTTGCACCCCTATGATTCAGATGTTGGAACATTTAAAGTTGTCCCAGAAGTTTCTAAGCCTCTCCTCATTTTTCTGTATTCTTGTTTCTTCATTCTGTTCTGGTTGAATGTTTATTTCTTCCTTCTGCTCCCAATTGTTGATTTGTGTCCCAGTTTCCTTCCCTTCACTGTTGGTTCCCTATATGTTTTTCTTTACTTCACTTTGCATAGCCTTCACTTTTTCCTCCATTTTGTGACCATACTCAACCATTTCTGTCAGCATCCAGATTACCAGTGTTTTGAACTGTGCATCTGATAGGTTGGCTCTTTATCACTTAGTTCTATTTTTTTCTGGAGTTTTGATCTGTTTTTCATTTGGGCCATATTTCTTTGTCTTGGCACACCTGTTACATTGTAAGGGGTGGAGCCTTAGGTACTCACCAGGGCAGGTAACCCTTCACTGTGTTGTTGGGGTGGGGTCACTGTATGTGGGGGAGGGGTCAAAGAGGGAACTATGCCACCTGCTCAGCTTGCACCCTACTTTCAGTCACTTCCCCTGCTACCCGCAATAAAATTGAGCCCTTCTGGTGCTGATTGCTGGATGGGTGTGCTTGTGTACATTCTGGGACCCTGTGGGTCTCTCCAACGAACTCTCTTGTGAGATTGAGAGTTTTTCCTGCTGCCACAACCCACCCAGGACTTTACAGCCAGAGATTTTGAAGCTTTCTTTTCCCAGGCTGGAACCCTGGGTTGTGTGGTATGTTCCACACCCCGGTTGTTCCTCCCGGTTTATCCTCATGCAAATGTAGACTACCTGGTCCTCCAGTCACCACCTTGCCACGTGTCTGTCTCCGTCCCTCCTACCAGTCTGGATAAATGTTTCTTCTTTAACTCTTTGGTTGTTCGACTTGCATACAGTTCGCTTCTCTGGCAGTTCTGATTGTTTTTTGTTTTTAAGTTTGTTGTTGTCCTTTTGGTTGTGCAAGGAGGAAAAGTGTATCTACCTATGCCTACGTCTTGGCCAGAAGTCCTATTTTCTTTGAAAAGGCATGTATGAGAGCAATAACAAGATCAATCATGATCTCAACTGTATAAATTATTCACATCTAGTATTACATTCCACAGTAGATAGAAGTAATAAAAACTGAATTCCATAAAGATGACTATTCCTTTCAGTGATATAGAGGGCACATTATTTTCACCTCTCTGAAATTATTATACAGTTAATGTTCTAAATTTCCAGAGTTCTACCCATATATATTTCATAGTATTAAGATCAGAATATAATTGCTTATAATTCCAAGTACATGTTCTAGAAAAAAATTTAATGTAAAAATCTATTTAGATTTGTTTATCACTTTTTCATTAGTGCATAAATAAATTAGACATCATTTTTTAAATACTTTTAAGTTTGGCTTGATCCAGTTGCAATCTTCAGAAAATTTGCCTAATGTTTATACAGTATACAAAATATACTCGTATCTCTTGCCATGACTGATGTAGCTCAGTTGGTTGGAGCGTCATCTGGTAACTGAAAGGTTGCGGGTTCCATTCACTGTCAGGGCACATACCTAGGCTGTGGGTTCCATTCCCAGTCCAGCTGCATTTTATCCTCAGTCTGGGTATGTATAACTGCCAGCCCAGACATGCCTGGGAGGCAACCCATCGATGCTTCTCTCTCGCATTTATGTTTCTCTCTCTCCTTTTCTCTCTCCTTTCCTTTCTTTCTAAAAGCAGTGGAGAAATATCCTCAGGTGAAAATTAAAATATATATATATATATATAGCTCTTGTATCCTTCCTAATATGTAGCCAGAACTTGAAAAATTACTGCATTCATATCAGTTTATTAATGCACAAAGGCAATATGAAACCTTGGTTCTCCACTTGAAGGTTCTGGTACTTTGACCATGACCCTACCAGACATCATGAGCAACTTAAATGTATTTTAGTTTTCATTATCTGGGACATAGGTAAGACACTAAAACAACTCTGCACCCACGGTTGACCCCAGTGGCTGGAACTCCACCTCAGCTTGACAATGATACGTTGATGACCATTCTCTGAGTGTGACCTTTTAACTCAGGTTTTTCAAACATTTGTATTCACAATCTGTACTGATATAATTTTTGCATCTCATCTCTGGATACATACAACTTTTTCAAAAAGATTATGAAATAATACTTATTATTATTATTTCATGGTATCTTATTTTCTATTACTCTTTTTGTAAATCAGGTCTTGACCCACAGAATTGATTTCAAAATTCACTAATGAGTCTTTACCTGTATTTGAAAAGGACGTTCTAGCTTATTGCATTAGCCTGTATAAGTAGTATTATCTGTACTCTATTTTCTTCGTGTTTTAATGGCTTTCAAATGAAGAATCAAAATAATATTAATGCAGATAAATTATAGTTGATGCTCACTCTTTCCGTCACACACTATCATACAGATCACTGTTTTATATTCAATGTAAGAGAAAATGATAGGACTTATTTTGTGTTAACTCATGCTAGTTGTTATAGATGTTCTCAACAGTGCTTACCACGTTATTTTGTATTTTTGTCCTTGTATATCTCCAGTATAAATACTAAACTTTTAGATAAAACTTTCTAGGTGCACTTCTATATACCATTTAAAATACAGGCTCCACACCGTTTTTTCATCATTCGTTATATTGGATCCAGCATTTTTTAAATTCAGAAATATAAAGGTAATTTCCACCTAACACTTTCAGACTCTTTGAAAATAATCTGTGATATAATAATTCTTTATTGTAATTTGTCAGGACACAAAATAAGAAACAGTAAAAAATGGCTTTTTGGGAATCATCTCTTCCCTGCCAATACAATCTGAAGTTCCTTGTATCTATTTCTTGTTATGACTCTCTGTAAGAAATGTCTTTCACTTTTCTTTTATCTTTGATAGTTTTGTTTTTAAGTTTTTATTAAGACATATTTGCTGTGTGGTCCAAAATTATCTCCCCAAATTTATCAACTAAAAAAAAATTACTATTTGTTTCTAAATCAAGAGAATTGCCACAGTTATAGTGTATATGACCTCTGTGTGCATTTTGTGCATTTTGTCACATTTAAATGTATTTCAAGAGTAGATGACCATGTCCATCCTATGGAGGTGAGTACTCAACAAATGTCTAATATAGTCTATGTATGTGAAAATATTTGTCATTAAAAGTTATTTTTTGTAAAGTCAAAAGCAAATACATTTTCTTTCCTATTTGCTTGGTCTTTTTCCCTTTAAAAAAGTATGTTCTCTTTATTGGTAAAGCTTGGTTATTTATAATAGTTTTCTGTAAGCATTATGATGAATATTTACTTATTCTTTTATAAGTAATAATTGGAATAACATGCTTATTTTTAGGAATAAAATTTATGTCATAAGACTATTGGTTTTGGAGATAATATTAATGAGATAATACTGTAAAATAGTCAAGAACCAAGGAATCAAGTCTGTGAAACTTTAAGGTTTTACATACTATTCTGAGTCTTTCAAACCTGCTATCTCTAATTTTGAACCTCTCCGCTTCTTAATTTATAGAGTTGTCCAGAGAACAGCATTTCTAATAATGTAAAAAATAACCTACTTTACATCCATTGATGCCTGTCGCAAATTTAAGTTCAAATGCTTTAGTTTGGTATTCAAGAATTTTCAGTATGTAAGTGCCACCCACTCATCCAACCTCAGTCCTCTCCACATTCTCCCAAACGTAGTGCACCTCAAGTCACAAAGAATCTCTGCTTCTGGGCTGTGATGGCATTCCAAGTACAGCTCTATCACAGCACTCACTAATTTGATTCTACTCCATTGTTACATATAGATCTTTTCCAAATTGAAGGAATTGTGACTTAATCTCATAATTCTTTGCCTGTACCAAGAAATCCACACCTGTTTGTTTAATTGAATATTTCATATATCATATATTACAAGTATAGTTTAATAAGCTTATAATAGGAAACTGACAAAACTATTCACGATAATATTTAGTCAGCCTTCATGAGCTGTGGGAAATATGATTGTAATTGCTACCTGCTATATCAGTCAGGGTTCTCAGGAGAAATGGAACCAGTAGGATATACAGGTAGTGAGATTTAGTGTAAAGAATTGGCTTATGAAATGGTATGTGCTAGCATGTTGGAAATTGGTGGAGAAAACTGGCATTGTTGGAAACTCAGGCAGAATTAGATAGAGTCTTGAGTCACAATTCCTTTGCTTTTAAACTAGTTTTGTTAGGCCTTTAGCTGATTTGATAAGGCCCACCACATTATCAGAGGAAATTTTATTTACTTAAAGTCATCTAATTATAGATGTTAACTACATCTACAAAATACCTTCACAGCAATACATTGATGAGGGTTTGACTAAATAATTGGATATTACAGTCTAGACAAGTTGACACATAAGACTAACCATAACATCTCCCAAAAGAAATGTATTACCATTATGTTGTAAATTGAAACCAAATTTAAAATCAGAGAATACTTTTAGGTCCTTTTGTTATCTGTGTACATGGGGCCCTTTCAGTACCTAAAGAAAAAGAATTACCTGAGACCCACACAGGACGAAGGGGCTCTGTGGAACACATTATTGGTGATGTACAGTTAAGGAGGTTCCACCTCTGTCCGTCTCACCATGGAAAAAGTCCAGTCTTGTCTTCAGGAGGGCCAGGAGGAAGGCCACTGCCCAGTGTTTATGCTCCATATCCAAGCACAGTTCAGTCCAGCATCCAGCTAGCCTAGCATGTGTCTCTGGTTGTAGTCCATGTCTGGCTCCCTCCTGGAGCCTGCATGTGGAGTTGCGTGGCCATGGGTTGTGTGGCTGCTTGGATAGAGGACCTGTCAACACACGGGGCAAGTGCAGGTTACCTGGTCAAGGGAGAGAAAGCTTCTTTGTTCCCCTGGGATTTTATTAGCTTGGGTGTGGGGCAGACTAGGTGCTTTCTCAAAATAATCAATTCCCAAACTTTTGCACTCTTCGGGTGGGTCCACCTCCCAACCAATCTGTTCTTTCCCCAGGCAAGACTGATAGCCCTCTCTGGTCAGGCACGTCCCCCTGCACCATTTTTATTTCTATTGCACATGTGCCTGCCTCCCCCTGTTCCTACCTGGTTATCTGAGACCAGAGGCAGGGAAGGAGGACTGCTAATTCTCTTGGCAGAGAAATGCTGGAATTTCCTGGGGTAGGAAGCTGCAGCTTCTTGGCTGGCAGGCAGGCTTATGCTTCCCAGTTTATTAACTCGATGTCGAGTTTTCTTTGCTCCCCTTTCCTAGCTGAATACCACTGGTAACCCTTTCCTATGTGAACTTAATAACTTACCTGTTGTCTGTAACACTGTCTAAACCTGATTAATAACAGTAAAAAGAAAATGTTAAGGAAATCATGTGCTTATAGATATATGGTTTGAGGAAAATAGAATTTTACTTATCCCCTGGTTACTCTCAGTTTCCCCTTGAATATGACAATTTTTACATTCCTGCTCAGGTCATTTTTTTCCAAAGATTTATTTTCATCTAGACTGTTACCTCAATAATTTCGAATTATTCAGAATACATTTTGTTGGTAAATTTCACCAATTTATTACTTTAAAAACAAACCAATGCACCAATGAAAATTATGAGCTCTCTTTGCAGTCTATCATTTGTTTGCTGTGTATAACCATTTACTTTTTCTTGTGGCTATCACATTCCAGTTCTTACAAGGGATTTATCAAGTTGTAACGATTGGCTAGATTTATTTTTCTTTTCCTGATACTGAGAAAAATCAAGGATCCTGATAATCAGCTAAGATTTATTTTCATTTTTCAGGAGATAACATTGGTTTATTTTGGAATTTTCATAACTAATTGTAAAATTAATCTAAATAATGTGTTAATATTTTATCTCTTCCATCTGTAGATCAATAATAATAAAATCAAAATGACAGTCATTATTGCCTAAAATCTGTCTCAGGCAGTAGGCTCAATGCTATAATGTGGTTTATTTTATTTCTTTTTATCCTAACTGATCTAAAAGTTGACAATAGTGTTATTGTTCCCATTTTCCTGAGGACCAGGTAGAATTGTAGACTGTCCATTTGTGGTGGAGCTAAAATTCCAAATAGACTAATCTGATTCCAAATCATTTTGCCTTGTACTCCTAAACCTTTTGATCTCTGCTACAGAGGTAAAGACACACCAAAGAAAGTGCAACAAAACTACCAGTCATGTGGGTACTGTGGTCATTTCGTTGCACTGCCAAAAATAGTTTGGGTAACAACTTAGGAACATAAAATTTATGCCGTTACTTTGTACTGAACTATTTAAATATGTCCCTTTACTTAGTATTAAGATTTAATTCATTGTGCAGGTCAAAATTAAACTACCTAAATAAAATATTCCTGAGTCAGTTTCTTATCTTGTTTTGTTGTCCTCTCTATCCCTGTGAACTAGTATGAGCTGAAAGAATATTCCAAAAATCTGAGCCAGCCATTTCTGAGTTTATAAACAATCCTAGAAACTTACTTGACAAAGACTCTAAAGAAATAGATGTGTTTGAATTCCAAAATCCTGACCAAGTTAACCTCTCTCTAAATTTGTCATAAAAATATTAAAATACAAGTTACATATTTTCTATTTTTGAAAAAGACAGAAGGCTTTCAATATTAAGAGTTTTAATTATGCATTTTACAAAAAGATTAATCATTAAGTTCCTTTAAGAAACAAGCTTCTTTAATAGCCTAAAATACAGTTTGAATCTGCAAATCTGTGTATCAGTGTTACCTTTTTGAAGACTGGGATGTAATCTGCCTCTGGTTTCTACTTTTACACAGCTATAGTATTTAAATTATTTTTCATAAACATAGAATGCTTTTAGTACAAAATATGATTTTGTTTGAAATTTAGATTAGCTGGTGAAGTGCAACAATATGAGAATGTGTGGAGCAAATGCCATAAAAACGATGAATAGTTTAAGATGACTTACAGTGCTGATGGTAATAAAGATGAAAATGGATTGAATAGTTCTTATTTAGAATGTAATTTATTTTCAAAGCAGTTTATCTAAGCAGTAGTGAGAGCCACACAATAAACTCATGTATCATTCTATAGCATTAATTTTTCTCGAAGTTAAGTATTAATATAAGACATTTATTATAAAGTAAAATGAAAAATTCCTAGTTTTACTATGTTTCAGGATCTAGCCCTAACACTCTTGGTAATATGAATATATTGTCCTGTTCTTTATGGTGTACTTTCTAATGATTCAAAAGGAAACCAAAATATAAGTGGACTAAACTTCCCAATCAAAAGACAGAGTTGGTTAATGTTTAAGGAAGAAAATACCCAATTATATACTGTGTATAAAACCCCCCCCCACTAAACTTAGATTTAAAGATGTATATCAGTTGAAAATGAAGGGATGAAAAAAAACATTCTTTGCAAACGATAATCAAAAGAGAGTAGGCAGGAGTGTCTGTATTTTTATCAAAGTAGACTTCAAGTCAAAAACTGTCACAAGAGCCCTCACTGGTATAGTTCAGTTGGTTGGGCATCCTTCTACAAGCAAAAGGCCTCCAGTTCGATTCCCAATCAGGGTAGTTGCCTGGGTTGCAGGCCTGGTCCCTGGTTGGGCGCACATGTGAAAAGCAACTGATTTATTCTCTCTCACACATCAGTGCTTCTCTCCCACTCTTTCTCCCTTTCCCTATCACAAAGAATAAATAAATAAAAACTTTAAAATTAAAAAATAAAACTGTCACAGGAGACAAAGAAGGTCATTGCAGAATAAAGAGGTCAATTTATGTGAGATCAGCTTTGAAAAAGGGGCACCTGCCATTTGCAACAACAAGGATGAACCTGAAGAATGTTATGCTAGATATTAAAAGTGAGACACAAAAAGCAAAACACTGCATGATCTCAATTATATGTGGAATTTTAAAAAGTTGAATATAGGAGCAAAGAGTAGAATGGTGGTTACCAAGGGTGGGGAGGTAGGAAAATGGGGAGATACTGGTGAAAGAGTACAAAGTTGCTTCATGTAGGATGCATTGTTCTAGAGATGTAATATTTTGTGTGAATACTATAGCTAATACTATATTGAATACTGGAAATTTGCTTAGAGGGTACATTTCAGGTGCACTGAAGACAAAAAATATGGCAACTATGTGATAAGATGGGATGTTGATTGATTTTACTAATAATCATTTCACTGGGTATATCAAATCATCATGTTGTACACCTTAGAGAAGTACAACTTTCATTAAAATAAGTTTAAATAAATAAGTTAAATTAAAAAAATAAATAAGTTTAAAGACATCAATTCACAGAGAGACATAATAATTACAAATATGTGTGCACCTAACTGCAAAGCGCCAAAATATGTAAGCAAAATTGATATATCTGAAATGAGAAATAGATAGCAGTATAATAATATTAGACTTCACTTCTAGACCAAAATGGGCCTAACAGAGATGTCAAAACATTCCACACAGCAGTAGAATGTACATTCTTTACAAGCATTCATGGAATATTCTCTAGGGTAGGTCACACAATAGTCACAAAACAAATCTGAACATATTAAGTCATTCCAGCGTATTGTTTTTTATCACAATGGGAAAAAAACTGTAAATCAATAACAAAAGGAAATCAGGAGTACTCACAAAAAAATGGAATTTAGCATATCTTTGAGTGACCATTGGATAGAAGAAGAAATAAAAAGGAAATGAAAATTAGAAAATATTTTGGGACAGATGAAAATGAAAACACAACATTCCAAAACTTACGGGATTCAGCAAAAACAGTCCTAATAGGAAAGTTTAAAGTGATAAGCACCACTTTCTAAAAAAAGAAAAATCTCAAATGACCTAACATTACACCTCAAGGATCTAGAAAAAGAAGAACAAACTAAGCACAAGTTAACAGAGAAAAGAAATAATAACAATTTGAGTAGAAATAAAAGAAATAGAGAATAGAAAAAATGACAAAGCTAATAATTTTTTCTTTTGAAAAGAAACAAAATTGACAAACCTTTAGCTAGACTAAGAAAAAAAAGACTCAAGTGATATCAGAAGTAGAAGAGGCGACATGAAACTGATGTCACAAAAATAAATATCACAGGAGACTATTATCAACAATTATAATCTAACAAATTACACAACCTAGAAAAAATGGACAAATGGCTAGAAACATATAACCTATCAAGAACGAATTAGAAAGAATTGGAAAGCCTGTACAAATAACAAGGAGACCGAATCAGTAATCAAAAAACCTGCTAATAAAGGAAAGCCCAGGACGATATAGCTACACATGTGAATTTTACTGTTTAAAGAAATATTAATACAAATCCTTCTTCATATCTTCCAAAAGAATATAAGAGCGAATACTTTCAAACTTATTTTATGAGACCAGCACCACCCTGATACCGAAGACAGACAAGGAGACAAGAAAATATCCCTGATACAACATAATGGTGGTTACCAGAGCAAGGAAAGGGGGCGGGGGGTGCAAATTTGGTAAAAGGGGTCAAATATTTGGTAATGAAGGAAACCTTTGGTTGGTATACAGATATCAAGCTATTATACCATACACCTGAAATTGATATAATATTGTTAAATAATGTTACCTCAATAAATTTATTTTAAAAGTTATTCCTGTTGAACTACAGTATAGATCAAATTCCTGATGAATATAGGTTCAAAAATCCTCAAAATGTTATTAGCAAACTAGATATAATAGCACATTAAAATAATTATATGCCATAACCAAGTAGGATTTCTACCTAGGAAGCAAGCATAATTCCACATATACAGATCAACAAATATGATACACCAAAATAAAATAAAGAACAAAAATCACTTGGTCAAGAGACACAGAAAAAGCACTTGACAAAATTCAACAGCTTTTCATGATAAAAACAAATTAGGTGCAGAAAGAACTTATCTCAACACGATGAAGGCAACCTATGAAAAAGCCCACAGGTAGTATCATACTCAATGATAAAAACCTGAAAGCTTTTCCTCTTAAGACTTAGAAGGTGACAAGAATGCCCACTCTCTCCACTTCTATTCAACATAGTATTGAAGTCCTAGCCAGAGCAATTAGACAAGAAAAAGAAAGAAAAGCCATCTTGATCACAAAGGTAGAAGTAAAATCATCTCTGTTCATAGATGATGTAATTTTATAGGTAGAAAACCCAAAATATTAGCCCCCCCCCAAAAAAAAATCTTACCTCTTAAGAACTAATAAATGAATTCAACAAAGGTGCAGGATACATAATCAACCTCCAAAAATAATTTGTGTTTTTATACACTAACAACAAACCATCAGAAAAAATTAAAATAATCACAATAACACCAAAATAAGAAAATAGTTAGGAATAAACTTAAGCAAGAAGGTGAAATACTTTTACACTGAAAACTATAAAACATGGATGAAAGCAGACAGAAATAAATGGAAAGGCATCCTGTCTTTATATGTCACAAGAATTAATATTGTTAAAATGTCCATACTACCCAAAATGTTCTACATATTTAATGCAATACCTATCAAAATCCCAATGGAAAATTTTTGCAGAAATATAAAAAGCAATTTTATAATTTATATGGAACCACAAAAGACCCCAATAGCCAAAGCAACCTTGAACAAGAACAAAGCTGGAGGTATGATACCACCTGATTTTAAAATATATTACAAAGCTTAAAACTATCAAAACAGGAAGATACTGACATAAAAATAGACATATAGATCAGTGGAACAGAAAACAGAGCCCAGGACACACGCGCACGCTTTCATGCACACACGGTCAATTGATCTTTAATAAGGGTGCCAAGAATAAACAATGGGGAATGATTTCTTTAATAAATAGCACTGGAAAAACTAGATGTCTCTGTGCAAAAGAACAAAATTGGATTCTTACCTTACACAACTCATAAAAATTAAGTAGATTAACATAAGACCTGAAACTGTAAAACTCATATAAGAAAATATAGGGGAAAGCTTCTTGACATTGGTCTTGGCTATGATTTCTTGGGTACGACATCAAAATCACAAGCAACAAAAACCAAAATAAACGGACAAGTAGGACTACATCAAATTAAAAAGCTTTTAAGACCTAGAAAGAAAAGAAAATGAAATGGAACCTCTGGAATGTGAGAAAATATTTGTGAACTATATAGCTAAAAGAGGGTTAACTTCCAAAAAATATAAAAAACTCCTAGAACTCAATAGCAAAAGAAGAATAATCCAGTTTAACAAATGGGCAAAGGACTTGCATAGATATTTCTCCAAAGACAGAAATAGCCAGCAGCTGTATGCAAAGGTGCTCAACATTGCTAATCATCGGGGAAATGCAAATTGAAACAGCAGTGAGCTGCTGCCACCTCACACTTTTTAGGATGGCCATTACTCAATGGCCAAAAGGTAAGTGTTAGTGAGATATGGAGAAATGGAACCTTTGTGCACTGTTTGTGGGAATGTAAGTTGGTACAGCCACTATGAAAAATAATACAGAGCTTCCTCAAAAAATAAAAATTGAGCTACCAGCAATCCCCCTTCTAAATATATATCCAAAACAATTGAAATCAGGTTCTCAAAGAGATAGATGCATCTGCCTTTAAAAATAAAGAAATCCTGCCATTTGCAACAACATGGATGGACCTGGAAAACATTACGGTATGTGAAAGAAGACAGTCACAGGAAAGCAAATACTGCATGATTCCTCTTTGATGGGGCATCTGAAACAGTCAAATGTACAGAAGTAGACAATAGAAAGGTGGTTATCAGGGGTTGAGGAAAAGGGTTATGTGGAGCAGTTATTCAATTGACATGAAAGTGCATGTATACAAGGTGAGTAAATTCTGGAGCTCTGCTGTACCGTATAGTGCCGATAGTTAACAAAGTATTGTGTACTTAGAATTTTGTTAAGAGGACAGATTTTATTTTAAATAGCTTTAACACATACACACACATAAACACATACAAAGGGACAAAAAGAAACTTTTGGAAGTGAGGGATCTATTTATAACCTTGATTGTTTTGATGGTAACACAAGTGTATACATATGTTTAAACTCATCAAATTGTATACATTAATTATGTGCAAT
Organism: Pteronotus mesoamericanus; assembly: GCF_021234165.1. Lineage (NCBI taxonomy): Eukaryota > Metazoa > Chordata > Mammalia > Chiroptera > Mormoopidae > Pteronotus > Pteronotus mesoamericanus. The sequence goes on from NW_026555310.1 coordinate 13,347,890, forward strand.
TTTCTTTATACCAATTATAACTCAAGCTGGGGGAGAAATACATACTGACAACTGAGACTTTCTCCATGGGTAACTAGAAGCATTGAGAGAAATAAAAAGTAAATTAAAAAAAAAGAATCAGACCATTAAGCTAATTGAAGTGGTATTTCTAAGATTGCATAATACTCCACTTTTCATGTTGTTTTTGAACCTGGTAGAAATTTGTCATTTTAAGAACATCATGTGGAAAAGTATAAAAGCCTTACTATTGTACTCATAGAAGCTTTTCTTACTACTATTTATAAACTTCAATTAATCACATGAAATATAAAACCCTGTGTTTCTGAAGTGTAGTCAGTAAGAAATGCTTTTAAAAAAATAATGGGTATTTAAGAAAATTGTTTGTGTCTCTCACAGCAACCGTGACCTCCTCAGGGTTAAAAATTTAAAAATGAATTCCTAAGGGAGATTATCAACTTCTTTTCTTAAGGAAAAAAATAAGGGGAAAAATAGAAGAGGCTCATATCTGCTTTGGATTGAATTTGATTGATTGTGCTACAATCAAGTTAATACAGATTTTAATGTCCAAGATCAGTTTTTCAGTATCATGGGGCTATTTTTGACTATATATTGAGAAACAAGTTTAATACTCTTTACAGATAGTATTGTGAACAGGCCACTTACTGTAGTCTCTTCATTATCTGTAAAACTATTTTATTAGCAGCATGAGCAATTATTAGTTTCTCTAGTCTATGGCAAAGTTGTAAATATTTTTCTTGTTCATATGGTTGTTAATTCTGCTCTCCAAGAAATGTTTTGCCCTGAAATATTGTGCTGTTGATCTGTCCCTGACCTGTTCAAACTTGCTTCCTTAGGATCCTTAAGATTCCTTCCTTAGGCTTTGAAGGAATTTCACTGGTAATCAATTACAGTTTTTTTGAGCCCAAATTTTCTGATTCACTTAATGATTTTTACAGAAATAGAACAAAGACTTCTTGTTCACTACCTCCAAAGTTATCCATAATTATTGCTCATTACTACATAAGACTTGCATGCTAGTTATGTACTAAAGGTCATAAAGGTTTACTTGTTGAGAATATAATTTAGATACACAGAATATACAACATGATGGAAAGTAGATATAATAAAATATAACATGCATAAAGTTTCCCTTTAAATTATTGGGTATTATTTGGTGGTACTGCTGATAAACTTATTTAAGAACTATATTCTTATTACATGGCTAATTTTTTGGGGGGTGGGGAATAATTGACCTAATTTTTAATTTATTTTATTGGGGTTACATTGGTTAAAGCTATTACATAGGTTTCAGATGTACAATTCTATAATGCCTGATCTGTACATTGTATTGTGTTTACCATCCCAAGTCTAGTCTCCTTCCATCACCATTTATCCCCACTTTACCTCTTCTACTTCCTGTACCCCACTTTTTTATCCTGCTTTCCAACCCCCATTCCCTCTGATAGCTATCAGTCTGTTCTCTGTATTATGAGTCTGTTTCTATTTTGTTTGTTAGTTTATTTAGATTACTAGATTCCACATATAAGTAAAATCACACGGTACTGTTCTCTCTGTGACTGGTTTGTTTCACTTAGCATTATACTCTAGATTCACCCATGCAGTTGTAAAGGGTAAGATTTCCTTTTTTTTTTTTTTTTTTATGGTCTTGCATGCCTAATTTTGTCTTTTTGTCCCAGCTTTCATACGTTTAAGATGTGTTAAGAACTTGAACTATGAATGTTTCAAAAAGCTTTTCTTCTGTTGTATTTTCTTTTATTCAGGTGGAATTCACATAACATAAAAATAACCACTTTAAAGTGTACAGTTTAATGACATTAAACACATTCTTTGATGTTGTACAACCATCAACTCTGCCTAGTTCCACAAAAAAAAGCACTTAAGATTATTGTTAACTTATAGAATTGCATTATATATTGAGTACCATAGATGCAGTTTCATTATTAACAATACAAAAGTGTGTTATCAACAATACAAAAGTGTGTTATCTTGATTTTAAGACTAAGAAAATAAAGTTCAGATAGCTTAAGTAATTTACTGAAGATCATACACATAGTATGTTGCTTAGCCAGGATGTCTGTTTCCAAAAGGTATATCCATTTCACTGTGCTAAACATACCCTTGTCCAACTCACCTTTTATTAGTAAATACATTTCTAAGGTAGCCAGGCATTTCTGTGGGCCAGCATGCAGTAAAGCTGCTGCTGTTTAAGTGTGCTAGTTCAGGAAAATGTGCATTTGAGAATTTGCATGATGTAGACTCCTAACATATGTTTAAATACTTTCCTGCGATTAAAAGGCTTGCTGACTGTTTCACATTATATAATGTTTATATTTATATTTATAAATAATGTTTTCTGTTCTGTGGTATTCTTTACCCTTTTCCTGCCTTTCAGGTACGCTTCTTCTGTAAAGGATGGCTCCCAGTATTTTGTGCTCCTGATTGTGACGGACGGTGTCATCTCAGATATGGCTCAAACGAAGGAGTCTATAGTGAACGTAAGCAGGAGTCATTCAACTTGGGCTGGCTAAGGTGACAGCATGGTGCAACTCAGGTTGAGACCAGGGTCTTGTTGACTTCACAGAGAAACAAAATGCCCATGCCTTTGGTGCCAGTTGCATTGTTAACATTACTTAGGCAACTCAGACACATTTGTACCATTAATCCATAAGTACTAAACTAAGGGTATGGATAACTGAGTTGTAACAAAATTACTGGTACTTCCAAAAAAATAAAAAATAACTAAGGTAATAAGACTACCTTTATAGGCATGCGTGTGTTTGTTTATCTGTTTGATGTACACAATTTTACAATTTGTGTGAGAGATTTCTTAATATTTGTGTTTCAGTTATAGAACTGTGCTGATTTCTATTCCTCTAGAGCTAGATAGGAACTGGACTTGGTTCAAAAAACATTTTTCTCATTATTTTTAATTATGTTTAAAGATTATTTGATTGTCTTTATTAAGCTATAAGCTATACAATCTACATTTACTAGATTATAATCAATAAAATTATTTCTGTTTTACTCCCCTTTCTATATCCAGGTTAAGCAATGTTTGGCACAAACTAGACATTCAGTAAAAATGGGTGGCATGAATGTTTATCATACTTCATAATTATCAATAGCATGTAGAAAATACAATTAGCTCTTTGGTGTGAGAGAAAAATAGTTTCATGTAGGGAAAAAATCAAGGGCTTTATAGGCATATGCTCAGAAAAACCAAACATAAAAAGGAGGCAGGAGAGTAAAGGCTTACATATTTATTTATTTAACTAGACACATTGGGTTCAGTTTATCTTGATTTCTTTAGTGTTCTGGTCAGTGGCATTAGTGTACACTTTAAAATATGTATTTAATGTAGATTTGAACTGACAGGACATGATGCACTGAGGAATAGTCTTTTATAATTCAGTGACCTTCATAGATGAAGATGTGGTTGCTATAGTGTTACATGAATCTGTAGCTAGATCTCAGATTTTTACCATTAAATTATTTTAAAGCGAAGATTTCATTTAAGTGATATACATAATGAGAAAACATTCTGTAACATATTCAGTAACCCACACAACCTCATGGATACTTAATATATAAATTAATCACACTAATAACTTTCTGTAATTATCATTTATATTCCCTTATTTGCTATACAAATTGTTTTTCCTAAACTCGGGTAAAAATGAGGTAGAATAGGGTGCTACCATTTCACAAATATGTGACTCTTTTCCCCCTTTTGCAACTGAAAGTTGTCTGGGAGGAGAGAGAACATGAAAAAAGAGAAACTAAGGATACCCAAAGTCATCGTAGGCAGATTTGGGCTGATAATAGCAAGTGAAAGCTGAATCTCAATACTTTTTATTTTTTATATTATCCAAGGCTGGTCATTCCTGAAGAATGTCCCACTTTATTAGCCTATGTACAGCGTTAGGCAAGCGTAAGAGTGGAATAAAGTATATTATTCTGTTTTTTTAAATATGTTCATAACTACTTTAGTGAACATCTGTGTAAAAAGATAAAATAAAACAGGATATTAATTTTTTCTTTCATCTAAATTCTTAAGAACTGAATTTCTTAGTGTGAACTAATTGTGTATTCTCTCTGAAGGCTTCAAAACTTCCAATGTCAATAATTATAGTTGGTGTTGGACCAGCAGAATTTGATGGTGAGTAATAAAATTTTAATAGTATTCCTTGGGAGTTTATTTCACTAATTCATCATGCTCTTAAGTTTCTGTCACTTTTTGGAAAATGTATGAATGTGAGTGTGTATGTATGTGTGCATATTAAGTCCATGTACAATAGACATAAATATAGATATCTCACTGAGAAGTCTATTAAGGAAAGCAAATTAAAAAATTGTCTTCTGAGTAGAACATTGCCTCTCCAGTATAGATTAATGCAACATGTATCTTTCCATTTCAATAGAGATGGTTTGTAGCTCAAAATAATATTTTTTAAAGAGTCACAGAGTGATAAATTGAGTTTTTGTTCTGAAGGCAAAATACTCTCTGGGTTTACTAAAAAACCTTTGAGAATGAACACTAAATTAGTAAACCATCAGGCTGTGAATAGAAATGTTAACCCAGCATAATACGCTCCTTTAATGGATTTTCAGTCCCAGGCTAGTTGATAGACATTAGCTTTATAAATATATAAGTTCCTTTATATGAAGTGCAAAATGAAAATAGAAATGACCATATCAGGCTTAAACTGAGTTTATATAATTACACAAAATTGACTTACTAGGTAGTTTTTTGTTTGGCCTCAGGTCTTGTCCAAATGCTAACTCAGTGACAGGTGTTTGTGTAATTAGTGATCTGGGCAAACTTCTTTAAGGATAGTCTGTTAGCCCCGGCATGGTGTCTCAGTTGGTTGGGGCATCATCTCATGCACCAAAGGGTTGTGGGTTCAATTCCCAGTTAGGGCACATGCCTAGGTTGTGAGTTAAGAAAGGATAGTCTCTTACTAGTTATCCGGTGAATTCCTTTAAGAGACATCTGTGTTGGACAGCACCTGCATGACCTCGTAACAGTCACCTGGTTCAGGTGTTTTATATAACAATGACAGTTTCTTTAGCTTGGGACTTTGGATATGAAAATAATTTTAGAATATTTGGAACAACCTTTGGTATGTTAACAAGTTAATTTAGGCATGTAGGTGGCTAATTTTAGTATGATTATCATGGGGTTCATTCTCATTTAATCACCAGGACCTCCTTCAGAAAGGGAGTGTAGATCTGTCTGCCTCAGATAAAGAACCACAGGCAAAATTATATCGCTGACTCTGTGAAGTCCTTCCTTTGATTCTGTGCTGGGCTGGTCCTCCTTTTCATCATAATTTTCCATTCCCTAAAGTAAAAAAGTCGTTTAGCCCCATGGCTGCTGCTTCTGCTGATATTTTCTCTGTCTTTGGATATTTGTGTCTGTTTGCATTGTATTTCAGGCATGAATATGACACCCTTCTCTGCAGTCAAGAAAGCTAAAACACATCTTTGTTCTTAATGCTTTGTGCACTTGATCATCTGCATTAATTAGTAACAGACAGATTCACAGTCTTTACCCATGGCTAGGTTAAAATAACTCATACTTTCTTTTTCAGCTAATAATTTGCTTTTGCCTCTCAAGGATACACCTCTGGTTGGGTACATTTCAGGCCTCTCAAACTCGTATGGAACTCCACTATTAGGCATGTGAACTCAGAGATGGTAAACCCTAGTCCCCTATTCATCAAGAGCCCTCACACATAATGTTTGAATACAGATCCACTGACCCTTCCTGGTGTATATTTCTAATCATATATTTCTATTTAATGCAGAAGACACCACTATTTATTTTGTTTTTTTCTTTAGTTCCTAATGAATTATTTATTAGCATTTTGAGGTATGATTATTCATCATTTCCCTCCCTGATTTCCTGGAGGAACTAAAAAAAAAAAAGATATGCAGGAAATGCTCAGGCAGAGACCAGAAAATAAGCTTTATTACTAGTGATGCAGAACTGGAGACTTTGGGTTAACCTGTGCCCAGAGGCAGACTTCCCACTGCTTTTTTCCCCCAAGATGAAATGACCTCGCCCTTATCTCCGGGCCTCCTCCATCCAGGAGCAGAGGCTTGCCCAGTAAGCATGCCAAGGGAGGAACTGCCTTCAGCCTGAGGATAGGCAGCTCCAAAGAGAGAGATGGGAGGTCAATTTCTTCCCCTAATCTCATTAATCCCATGAATCCTCCCTTTGTCCACAAGGAAGAGTGAGGGAAGATTGTAGGGTAGTTGACTTTACAGTAGAATTCTCTCCTGGGGATTAGAGTGAAACTTTCTTCTGGCAAATCTGTGGACAGGGGATTAGGGTCCTTCAACACTTGGTTCCTGCTTTCACCAGGATGGGAGTTTAAATAGGATGGACAACCTTCCAGGTCTGGCACTAGAAAAGTAGGTTATTCCACTAGGAGACATTAGATGCTTCTCTAAAGGATTTTTTTTCTTTCCTTTCAAAACACATACATGACTAAGAAGAAAAGGACAGAATACTCATGTTTAATATAGAAAATCTCCAACTTACATTCAAATTGCTGCTGTCTTATCAGAAGGGCTTTTCTCGGGCACTCATTTCCAAGGCTACCATAGAGTAAGTTTATATGCATACTTACAGACCGGAATAGGGAAAAAAATAATAAAACCTGCAAATCTTATCAGTTAAACACCTCAATCCATCATCTACAGCTTTTTGACCAGAAGGACATTGTTTGCATGGACAAGAAAGGGAATATTTTGTCATCCATTCCTTGAAGGTTGAGGGAGTAGGAATAAACTATTAGACTAATGCACATTCAAATTTCTTATTTCTGTATTTTAATAAGAACAACTTACAGCTTTCTGTAAAAATTCCCCCCAGTGACTTTTTACTCCTTTATAGAGCACCTTCATTTAAGAAGAAAGATTTTTCAAGGTGGGACTTCTTTATCCTTAAAAGGCAAAAAGTCAAATTAAAGCAGCATCTTGCTACCTGCTTTGACCCACTCACATTAGGAGAAGGGAAGAACTAGAATGGACTCTAGTTTCACCCCATCTCCTGTGGCTAGAAAGCATCTCACGTCTATCCCACATACACCTTTTCCCAAGGTCAGATACTGGTGGGGAACTGGGGCTTACAACATCAGGCCCCTTGAGGACAAGATAGTCCGAAAACCTGAAGGGTGAATGTTACCCTCCCACCACTTGCACACCATTTCTTTTCTCCTTGCTCTCAAAAGTGTAGTCTTGCCACATGCAGCCTTTTACCCCATAAGATACTCTGGAAGTGGTAGATACTTTGCAGTGGTGTCCAACCTTTTGGTGTCTCTGGGCCACACTGGAAGAAGAAGAGTTATCTTAGGCCACACATTAAATACACAAACTTAACAAAAACTGATGAGCCAAAAAAAAACCCAACATAAAAACAAAAAGGCATGTGCATAATTTTCATGATACCCATCATCAGAGATAAGCAAAAAAGTCATCACATAATAACCCTAATTATACAGCAGCCCTTTCAATAATTTTTTAAAATCGTCTGGCAGGTCCCAAGTTTGTGATCACCGTTATGGATAGAGAATATCCATAGCTAAGTAATAAAACTTAGTATAAAACAGTAATTAAGTAGTGTTTTGAGTAAATTTGCGATTTTGTGTTGGGCCGCAAACATAGCCATCCTGGGTCATGCCTTGGGACTCCCCTGCTTTATAGAATCGCATTCTAATATATTGCCTGAATAACTGTCATTTTCTTTAATCAGCAAATTCAGTAGTAAAGAAGAACTGCTGGCATGTCATTATCAATATACATTTGTATCAAAATAACATGAAAATTTTGAATACAAACCTAGACCAAAAAGAGGAACAAACTCTTGAAAATATTTGAATATAATGAGTTCTCTTATTTATATCCCTAAAAAATAGGGGAGACAAAAATAGGTCTTCTGTGTTTTGAATAAGTTAATTACCTTATTATCAGTCATATACTCACACACATTTTGCTAATTTATGACATATGTTGTCTGTCTAAGCAAATTGAGTGGTGGCTCTGTCAGTTATGTGTACTAGCGATGATTCAGCCCAGGCACTGACTCATAAACATGTGTAGAAAAATAAAATTTAAAATAATGTCTTTAACCCAAATGCATTTTTCATGCACTGAGGAAAATAACAAAAAAAAAATGTTGAGGATTATATTCTTACTGAGCAATAATTTTTGGAAGGTTGAGAGGCAAACATTGTAATTGCAAGTGGCTCTTATGAGTCTAGTGAATGTCATGTGTATAGAAAATGAATTATCAGTAATAAAATTATACTTTAAGCACAAATTAGCATTACTCATGTAATTAATTATTTAGAGAATTCTCACTGAAAATCTAATAAACTCTAGAAAATGTTCTTAATTGCAGCATTCCATTACTGCATCACCCAATGAACCCTTACATCATGCCATTCCCACATACCAGTTGGTCCATGTAACGTTGAAATTTCTCTTAAACAACAAAATATCATATTCAGAAAAATCATACTTAATCCAATCAGTAGAAGGGCAGAACAAATGTTTCTTTGTTTTTAAATCTATTTTTAAAGTGGAAATTGAGCAATATGGATATGTAGCTTTGCTGTAGTTTCAGTAAGAATAAAGTTCAAATTGTTATTGGACATTCTGTGATGATTAGCACCAAGTTTCTTAACTTAGGGAAAAAAACATAAAATTGAATGGATTATATCACTTGTTCAAACAGTCATTTAAAGAATATAAGCCAGATTTGAGAGCCCCTGGGATGGGCAGATGCATCCAAAGACTGTTCTATATGCATTCACTCTAGGCTTTCAAAGGGTCACGGGATGTGCTGGCTTGTTTCCTTCATTTGTAGAATTTACCCCAGTCAAGTTCTGTGGGAGAAATGACAGACGATAAAGGGATCAACAGCTCTCTGCCTTTACATAGGATATGTTGCTACTTCATACATCTTGATTTCCTTATTGCCTACATTGTTTTAGTAAATGGATAAAATATACTGGATAACTAATTCTATTTTATTTTCAAGCAATGATTGAGTTGGATGGTGATGATGTAAGAGTTTCCTCCAGAGGAAAATATGCTGAAAGGGACATTGTGCAGGTAAGAAATTTAATGAAAATTATTTAGTTTGGTCATTGTGAACAGCCCTTGTCAGTTCTGATTAATAAATCAACAAATTGAAATTAAGCATCTCAGGTTCTGTTCAATTTAATGGTGGATTCTCTATGATATTCCCATTAAGTAACAGGGCCTACAATAAGCACCAATGACTTTCCTCTGGACTTTAGATTCATGGTATGTAAAAGAGAATTGTTAGTAAGTTATTTTTATTACTGTTTTATTATTACCTACTTTATTATTACCAGAAAGTATTAAGATTTTTAGTAAGATTAGAATCTAGAAACATAATGGACTTTTTATAATGCTTATTTAATCATTATTTAGTCTGCAACGAAGACTTAATATATTTTAAAACAGCTATGCAGAGTAGGTAAATAAAGTATAAACAAACCAAAAGTGTAGATATTGTCATACTTTCTTGATATATTTTGGTTAAAAAAGAAGAGCTCTTAAAATCACCATAAATATATAAATTATATATAAAATATATGAATTATATATAACCGTAAAATAACATATAACAATATATAATGATATATTATATATATGATTCACAATTCTGTTAGAATTTAAAAAGAATAATTAACTAAAGCCTACTATGCTAGGAGTGAATAGAAAGAAAATTAATTAGTAACCAATATAATAAAATTTATAATTAAAAACAAGAAGTTAATTCAACTAAATTTCTGCATACTTTAGTCTCCATGTCTTTTAGGATGTCAGAAGGGGAAGAAGGCTGTGAGGTTTACCTTCTTAAATAGGAAAGTGAATAAGGTGTCAGTTTCATTTAAGCACATAATATGAAAGTTTTGGAGGAGCAAGCAATGGATTTCAATACTTTCTCCTAGATAATAACCGATATATTCCCCATAGTACAGTCATTAAGACAATCTAATTTGGAATCCAACAGAATTTGGTTGAAATCTTGTATTGTCCAATTGTGATAACCTAGAAAGCTTTTCTAAATTTCAGTGTTCAGGCATGGTTGTAAGGATTAAATGAGATTATGTATATGAAAAAATATAATGTGTATTGTATTTTACTGAGTCCTGAAATAGAACTCAGTAAAATACAATAAAAAATTATTAAAGTAATTTGAGGGAGAATATAACATAAAGTAACTTGTGAATATAGTAATATAGAGATGAATGTTGATAAAGATTTAAAAGCATTGTTCTTAATCAGTCAGCAAAATTAAATTTTAAATAAGACATATTTGTATAACAGTTTTTTTAACAAAAAAATCATTAAATATGGCCCTGGCTGGGTGGCTCAGTTGTTTGGAACATCATCCCGTACACCAAAACTTTGCAGGTTTGATTCCCAGGCAGGGCGCATACCTAAGTTGCAGGTTCAGTTCCAGTTGCAGTGCATCAGGGAGGAAACAGATCGATGTGTCCCACTTTGATCTCTCTCTCTCTCTCTCTCTCTGTCTGTCTCTTCCTTACCTCCCACCTCTCTCTCCAGAAATCAGTAAAAACATATCCTTGGTTGAGAGTCCAAAAAAAAAGATAATTAAATATGACTTTTCAATCTAACATTCTTGGTAGAGTAAAAAAGCGTGTGTGCACACATATGAATGATTAGGTTAGAAGCAGCTAAGAAAGGGAACCTAGTAATACGGTCATCTATTTAAGAACCCGGTGGTATTTTATTTCCACAATTACACCCATGATTATTCACCTGAACTCATTAGCATAACTATAGGTTCAAGTGATTACAATTTACCTAAAAGTTCTCCATAATGTCTGGCTCACAGTTTCCAACTATTAAATTACTAAAGTGAAATATGAATTTGAAGTCCTTTGGAATATGTTATGTTGGTGTGGTAATGCATTTTTATAAAGTTAATAGAGGCAACTCCATGTCTCATGGTATTATCTAAATGATGCTGATGGGAAATTTAGTATTACTTGCTTAAGATTGGTCATGTTTTAAGGTTTTCTTTAAGAGAACTTATATATTGTGTTGGTGATAGCCAGCAGTTCTTAAAATAACAATTTCCCTGATCATGAAAGTATTTAGTCTCTCAGTGGGTGTGCTATATTGGACAGAACATTGCTAAAGGACTCAGTTCAATGAAACTATATTGTTAGCACTCTGAACAAGTCAATAAGTCTCTTTGAGCCTTTGTTTCTCATTAACTCTAAATTCATCTTTGCTCTTCCTATGATGTTGTGAGTCTTAAGGGAAGTAAAACACATGAAAATACTTTGTCACTTATCAGTTAAGGTCATATAAGTATAATTATATATTTCCTCTCCTTTACATTAGAATCCTTAAGACCAGTCCACTTCCATAAAATGATTCTGGGATCCCCAAAGGTTTTGAAGGCACCTGGGGAAACAGCTAAACACTCAAGGGATTTTACCCCATAAAATTGAACTGGAAGAGCTATGAAATTTTACAGATTCGGAACACAAAATTAAAATGTCCTCAGAGCATCAGTAGCTCCTGAATGACAGTGACATCTTGACTTACATGACTACATTTAGTTAAGGAGATTTGATATATACCCTTTTCTAATTTAATGGAGAAATTCCTAAATGGCGATTGGCCTTTTAAAAATAGCAAGCAAGGTAATCATTTACATACACTATCTTATTGAATTGAAGAACAATTAGCATCCTCTCTCTCATCTTGAATAAGATTTTAAAAACATTCCACCATTACAGTTTTCCAGCTTCTGCCATCCACTAAAACATTTTTTAAAATGAGTTATTTTCAAAAATAGAAATACCTTTGAATATTTAGGATATCAGAGTTGCAAGGGCACACAAAGAATGGCATTATCAATCTTCCCATCATCAGAAACTATCTAAGCCGTCATAATTAATGCAGTAAACACTGCTGGCTAAATTATTATCAGAAAATAGGGTCTATTTAGGCTTTCTTACATTTCCACTTTGAAGCTCATCAAGTTAATGCATAGCAACCAAAACTCCAAATTTCTTAAGTGGACAGTAACCTAAGGCTGCAAATAATAGTAGGTAGCTTGAGTTTCAGCAGATAATCGGGGGTAGTAGATGGGGTTTTCATTATATTGTCAAGTCCTAAGTGATATCCAGCTTCTTCATATAATATTGACATGGAATCATTTATTAAGTCCTTCATGTCCTAGGTAGACTAAGAGCAATAGCATTGCTTCATTCAGTCCTTACTTGACTTTGTTGAGACAAGTACTTTGATTACCATATTTTAAAAAAGAAGAAATGAAATTTAATTTCTCCTGTTTGTAGTCACAAGCTAATAAAAAGTAGAGTCACAGTTTAATCTTAAAATGTTTGACTCTAAAATTTTAAACAAATATTCTGTTTAAAATTTTAAACTCAGATTTTGAATGGCATTTAAGAGTCTCCATGCCCTAACCCCAGTCTTCCTCTTTAGCTAAACACACACACACACACACACACACACGCACGCACGCACGCACGCGCGCACTGTCTAGACACATAGGACTATTAATTATCTTTGCATCATGCATTTCCATTGATCGTTCTCTTATTTTCTCTTTTCATTTTACTGAAATAGCCTTCCTCTCATTGGGTTGATTAAAATCCTACATTTTGATTTGGTATAGTGGAATTTCCCACTATACCACTTTTTGCAACGGTCTCTCTCCACACACTTGAACTAATTTTTTTTAGAACTATATTTGTATATCACTTTATATATTCCTGAAAATAAAAATACTGATCAGCTTTTGCCTTATAATAATTTATAAACAAGGAAACTGAGACCCAAGATGGGGTGTTAAACAACTTATACAAAGTCATTTAGATCATAAGTTGGCTGATCCAAATTTTCAACCAAGTTCTGATTCTAAAACCTATATTCTTTGTGTGATAACAAAGCTACTCTCCTAAAATGCAAAATTCTAATGAAGAATATTAGGATTTCTTCCCCTTTTCATATTACTGTCATGGTTAATGTATCTGAGTAAGATTAATTTGGATTCAAATAATGATGGATATTTATAACTAACTATCTGATAATTGGTAAGTTAATTAAATTCTCCAAGTTTCAGCTTCCTCTTCTGTAAGCTCAAAATATGGAAAACATGCTTATAAAAATTAAATATTGTAAGATATTTTACTGAATCTCCTAGCAAAAGCCCACTTACCAGTTGCTAAATAAATTCATTAATATCAGTACCAGTTATCATTAGTTAGTGTGTTGGCATAATCCAGTGGGAAGGCATTTTATGTCACTATTTCATAGTGCTTGTACCTTGACAAATGACACTAGTCAGCCTTATGTGTGATTATATTCATTGCCTCAGGACTCAATCTCATATGACAATAGTATAAACAGTAATCAGGATGAGATCCTATGGTTGTTATTGTAAAACTTAAATGAGTTTGTTTGCTTGCTTCTGATATGGATTGGGCATTGTTCATAAAGCAACATCAGTTCTCTTGGTTGGATACAGCTGCTGGCCAGCCTATCATTTTCTTAAAATTATATTCAAATCATATTTTCTATTAAAAGGAATATAATAACCTTGAAGACTTAGACTTGAAAATCACTAATGGAGCTCTGCACAGTAGGAACAATCAAGTAATATTTAGCAGAACAACAACTAAAAGCCCGTTTGCCCAGACTAATTTAAACTTGCTTTCACAAATAGGCAAAGCCAGCCAGCAGAGCAGCCTTGAGGAAGATATTCCTTCTAGTGGATGGATGCTAGGAGAAGGATGTAGAGTAGAAGGATACGCTATACTTTTACAAAACAGAATTCATTTATTCGTCTAACCCAAGCATTTTAAGAGTCCAAGTTAATTTGTAATAATAGTCAATGATAATTCATTCACAAATACATGGAAATTACTCTGAATAGGAGGTCCTCAAATACAGTGATCATAAAGGAGTAATTAAAGGAGATAATAAGCAGGGTGGTCTAAGAGGTGGAGTGGAAGACTGTGATTGTAGAAGGATATGAGCAATAGTTTAAGAAAGAGGGCATATATTTTTTCATGAAAACTCTAAGATACGACATTAGTAACAAGTAAAGGGAATGGAGTGACTTGTCATTTTCATCCTGACATGACTGAACTGATGAATGTCCCTTTGGAAAAGGTTTAGGTAATCTAGATGAATGAGTAGGTTCTCAATATTTTTTTTTCTACACCAAACACGCATGTGGGATGAGGTACACTCCTATTGATAATAGTCATTTTCAGTCTGGGGCAAGGTCCCTTAGTACTCAAGGGACGTATCTATGCCCTTGATGTGATATATATTTTTCTTATCCATTATTTATAAAAATATTTTTAGATGAGTATAACGATATCTATATGATCATGGTTCTTAGTTTTGACATTCCGGAATATCATGACATTCTTAAAAATAAATTTTAACTTACTTCAATAAAAAATTTAGCACATCGTGTAGGATTTGCTGGAAAGGTGGAATAGCAGATGTTTTAAAATTACAAAAAGGCCGGGAATTACTATTTTAGATTACAGTACTGATACTGTACTTAAGTCTGAAGATCAAATTGATAAGAATATTCCTTGTATTTAGTGTTTAATAAGAATATAAATATAATACTATTAAGAAGATAGTTTCATATTTATATTGAATATATAATGTATAAAGTGATGAATAGTTATGGTAATGATGATCATAATTCTTATATATAGTACATATTATGAGTTGAGTACTATTTTAAGCACTTTACATGTCAACTTACTATTAACAGTCTAATGAAGTAGGTAGATGTTATTATTCTCACTTTATAGAAGAGGAAAATGAGGCAAAGAGTGGAAAGCAACTTGTCCAAGATCATACAGCTAATAAGTAGCAGAACCAGCGTCTCAACCTGGGAAATCTAATTCCAGAATTTGTAAGAATAGTGGTAAAAAGGTAAATGAGTTTAGTATACCTGGTGTAGAAGAAAGGTAAAGAATCAAATAAAAATATAAGAGCAAAGTTGAGGTAAAGGCAGTACAAGGCAAGTGAGCTCTTCCCTGTGGAGGAATCAGCTATTTGCTGGAGGTGTCGGCATTTCCCTGAAAGGTAAATAAGAGCTGCATATTCTGGGGGGAAAAAAAAACTTTTAAAAAAACAGCCTAAAAGGTAATTAGACGTATATGAGCCATACCAACATTACTAGATGTTAACTTTTAAACTTTTAAAACAAAAATGAAAATAATTGTAGCTACAATGAGACATCTTTTTCTCATTAATCCTTAACTATGTTGATTGCTATTTTCTCACTTTTCTAATTATAGTCTCAGAGAGAAAAATAAAAGTTAACTTTTTTTTTTGCACCTCTTCGATTTTTTAAAATTAAAAATGTCTTGTCCATAGTTAATACAATTTCACAAAAGTTCATATCCCCTTCTTTTCTCAGCTGAAGATGATATTTGCTCTGTTAGTTTTATTTCTTATCCATACTTAGCTATTTTTAGGGGTAAGAGTAAGAATTGCCTCTTTTCTGTCTCAAACAGTTGAGTTTTCCTCCTCAACTAGATAGGGTAAAATGGGTCATATAGGTATGCTTCTGCCTACTGTGTGTCTTATTTTATTTTAAGGAGTGATTTTTCTACCCTTCCTTAAAAGACACTATTTTCATTGTATGTAAAAGGTGTTACACCTTCTATTTGACTTCTTAAAATTTTTACTTGGTTTAACTGTAGCAACCTGACATTTTAAAACCTGCTTCCTAATAACAGTTGTTTTCTGAAATCACATTTTGAGTAACTGCTTAAATCAAGAGTAAGTTTTTCAAAGTAAGTTTAAAACAGTTATGTATGAGATGGGAGTGTGTTCAC
This sequence comes from Pteronotus mesoamericanus, assembly GCF_021234165.1. Lineage (NCBI taxonomy): Eukaryota > Metazoa > Chordata > Mammalia > Chiroptera > Mormoopidae > Pteronotus > Pteronotus mesoamericanus. The sequence goes on from NW_026555310.1 coordinate 13,363,837, forward strand.
TCTTTCTCTAGGGCAAATGATTTAATTTCAAACATTACACTTAGAAATTGTTCAATGTCCTAAAATGTCTTCACTCTGCTTTTTCTCTAAGACCTAAAATTACTGTGTTCCTGAATTACCACAACATTAGCAGTTCCAATCATTTCCAAATTGCTTCAGGAATCATCATGTCTCTAAGGGGAAATTGAACAAATGCCCTGAAACAGCACTGTGTTTATTAATTTAAGTATCATTAGAAATGAGGATGGAATCAGGCAATCTATTGCCAGAGTATCTGGGGTTGAGCTGATAAGGACTCTCACATAATTGCTTACATAAAGATAGAGCAGTCGTTTTTATATGATGTAAAAATAAGAATGATGATACTTCCATAAGAAGTATAGCAAAATCTCATGCTGAGCTCTTTTGTTTGTTTGTTTGCCTTTCAAAATAACATAAAAAAATGAACACTGGGGAAGACTCAATGTACTGAACACAGGGTAGAGCAAAAATAGATTTACAGTTGTAAATACTTGAAACACAGAGTTTATTCTTGTATTATTTATTAATTATTGTATTATTCTCCAAACAAACAACAGTTAGCCTACTTTTTCCCCACCCTGTATTTCAGGGTCCTACTAATACCAACTGTCTGAATTTCATATCCATGTCCTTATAATTTGGTATTTTAATCATAATTTAAAATACTTTGCATGTGTTTAGGAGTCTTTAACAATATACACTATGTTTTTTGCCCTTCGTTGGGTAATATTTCTGCTTTGAAATCTGAATTAGGCATGGATTAACTTCATTTGACAAGAAACTGAGCCCCGAAGTGGTTCCGTGATCCATCCTATTGGGAGTCAGGCTAGGTAGAGAACTCAAAACTACAAAACCCATGTAAGCAACATCACGGACATATAGGGACCAGGAGACACGAGTTATTGGGGGAGGGGGAAACATAGAAAACAGTTGCCTCCCTTTTCAGGTAAAGTTTATATTAGAAAGTTATGCTCACCGTTATCTGTCATGAATCAAGTATCTTTAAAATGCATAGGATTTACTGACCATCTCCCATGACTCGTCTTCTCCGATACTCCTACAACCAAACATTTACATGTACTGATTTTTGTGTCTATTAACTAGCGTGCTAAAGTCTGTGAATTAACCTTCTTCCACTTCTGCTCTGTAGTTTGTGCCTTTCAGAGATTATATTGACAGAAGCGGCAACCACATACTGAGTATGGCTAGATTGGCTAAAGATGTCCTAGCTGAGATCCCTGAGCAGTTCCTCTCTTACATGAGGGCCCGAGGAATCAAGCCATCGCCTGCACCTCCCCCGTACACCCCACCTACACATGTGTTACAGACTCAAATATGACTGTGCTCCGAAACGTTAACGTTAACGACGTGTCAGTTAGAAATGCTGAGTCAAGCTTGGTCCTGGTGCTCGGTAATGAACCAGGGAGTGAGAACCTTTTCTCCGTTTGCAGCAGTACTGGTTAATATGCTTTCTGGGATCCAAAATTATTCTCTTCCTAAACCAAAACTGTAAATATGGTTGTTGCATGAGCAACAGAAAAATTGTTTGAATGCTTGAAGCAAAATATGGATGTCTTCTCTGAACCTTTACTTTTCTTTTTTTCTTTTTCTTTTTTTTGGACAGAAATAGCTAATTTCCAATGTATTGTTGGGAAAAAGCACAAACTATGTTTTTAACTAAAATATTGTCCTCGACTGCTGTGTGTATAGGAAAGCAGTCTTTCTGTATCAATGTTTACATGTTACTACTTTTTAAATTTCAATACTTTTATAACTGTTCTTAAGAATAAGAGTTTTGAATATTGAATCCTTTGTCTTCTAAACTGCAATAGCTATAATTACAAGAGCAATATCTCTTTGAATGGCTGTCTGGACAAACACAGTTGCAAACAAGGAAAAGGACAGATACTTTCACATTTCTTCAGTGAGTGAATTGTCTTACGAAGCTGCATCTGCTTAGTAATCAGTTCCTCCGCATTTGCCAGGTATGGGAGTTTCAGCTTAGCAGATGTATATCCTGTAAGAATGTGCATTTTCCATGGAGCTTGGATTCTAAATTTAGACTGCAGTCAGTTTATGTTCTGTACTGCTAAGTAGAAATTTTTAAAAAGTCAAACATTGTGAACTGTAAATGCACACAAAACACTTTGTGTAAAAAAAGTAGCCTCTTTATATTATAATGCTATTTAGCAAGACTAAAACCCAAAATATTTAACTGTGAACCATGTAGCAGAAATTTTAAACTTTTTATTCCATTTTACCTTGTCTAGATATTTTAATTCAAAGGGATACTGGCGCTCTTGGATTCCTTACCATCTTTCTGCATTGCCACACAAAGGTGCACTGGCTGGAAGTTTTTTGGTGAAATTCCCAGTTAAATATACACAACCATGTGACTTAGTGCACAATACATTTGTGAAATAACCTACTCCTATATACTAATCTGCCTGTCCACAATTAATTGTAAAGAGTTTTTGCATGTACAGTTTTTACAAGTATTACAGTTTTGTGATGTGTCTAAGTTAAAGCATTTCCTTAGAACAAATGGCCTTAAATCCTCACAGAATTCCTGGAAATGATTGTGAACTGCCTTTAAATAATAGAAAAGTGTATTTATTTTTTCTTTTGTGTCAATAATGTAACTGCTTTATAATGTTTTCCTTACTTATACATTTATTACTTGGTTTATTTTTACTGTATGTTGTTCTCTTTGTCCAAAGTTGACTTAGGGTGACTTTTATAAGCATGAAACTATTTTACTGAAAAGAAAAATATATACATCCACATATCTAACAGTATCAATATTATATAATTATGTAATACTAAACTGTCCATTTTTAAGTATGTATTAAAATCTTTAAAAGGATACCTATTTGCTTTGTAAATTTTATTTAAAATGACCCAGAGTCTGATGATTTCCTTTACTGAGCTTAAATATGTATGCCACTATAGTTTATTAACCTACAGGTTTTCTATCTTTATCAGTCCAAAATAACAAAAAATAAATAACATCAATATTCTTTCCTTCTTGTCAAACATCAGTCCTTTTTCCTTGAACTGATCAGCAAAAACGAAAGATGTGCCCTTTCTTGTCTAAATAATAACGTCCCCAAGCCTAGTGGGGGTAAATGGCTAAGAATGGACAATCTCACTTGCAAACCTGTCATTTGTATGGCTATCAGTAATTATCAGAAACATATGTGATGTTAGTGCCATGTGTAGGATTAGAAAATACCTAGTCTTGTCATTGCCTAAAGGACAAAACCAAGGCTAAAAGGGTTAAGTGATTTATCAAGACTAAATAACTTGTTATGGGAGCCTAAATGTTGTGAGTTGCTGTGAGGGGCTGCATAATGAAAACCCCCAGAGATGATTACTCACCGTTGCCGTGCACCTCACTCCAGCTTCCCACCAAATAGTCCTTCATTTGCTGTGATGATACCTGAGAGTTACTTAACAACCAGGAAAGTGTTTCATTCCACACGGTATAGGGAGATACTAGGATGAAACACATGAAACTTTAAAGAACTAATAAGCACACTTTGTAATTTTTTTTTCTAAAAGGCTTTACTTCATTAGATCTTTTCTTAAGCTATCCCTTCCCTTCGATGATGAACACTTGGTACATCATGAGCACAGAACTGCCAGAAAGGGTTTCCTTAGAAGACGTGAAAGGGAGATTGAGAGAACCCACAGGACAAGCCTGAGCTGTGTTTATCACTCTCGTCACAGATGATCATCCTAATACTGTTCATAACTCAGATTCCAGTTTCACAACCAGAGTGAGCATCCACCACGTAAGTGTTTTTCCAATGGAGAGTAAGATAAATACCCATATCAAAATTATTATTTTAAGTTGATGTGACTCCCAACAACTATTTTACTGTATGGAAATATTTGTATGTAATTTAAATATACTAAATAATAAACAGGTCTCCAGTGTTTGTACTAAGAATATTATCTAAAGACATAGCAGTTGTAATTTAAATGACAGAATGCTGAGCAGTTTTAGAGGAATCATGTTTAAACCTTATAAGGAAGGGTTGTTGTTTATATCATACTTTATCAAACCACCCTTAACTCTGTCATCTGGCATTGCTCTTCCTGTATGTCACCATGTATAATGCACACTTTTTTTGCCCAAGGTTTAGAGGGAAAAATAAGGATGTACATTATACATGGGTAGTACTAATTAAAATTTCTTGTACCTTATATCTGTTCTTGTGTTTTGTAGTTGTTACATAAAATTTCTTGTACTATAACATGTTTGAAAATAAATGCTAAAATTCTTTTATAATACAAAAAACAAGTATCTAAATATAAATAAACAAAAAGTTGAAGTAAAAAATTAAAACAAAAGATATTTTTCCTGAAAGTTTGGGCCAAAAATGTGTGCATGCATTATGCATGGCAAAATACAGTACTTCCTGGGTCTTGGAGATGCTCTGAGGACCAAAATCTGAGAGATGACCACTTGAGGTCTTGTCGTGGAAAAAACAAAAACAAACCGCTCTGAAGATTTGCTCATTCAGCTTCAAAGCAATAGTGGCCATGACCGCATGATTTTCTCATCACAAAGTTATTCACTAATTTAATTTCCATGAAACAGGCCTGCTGGGCATTCCTAATGTATTTAGATAAGCTGATGTCACAGAGATAGGATTTGCTATTAGTCAACTAGGTCAATATCATTGACCTTACAAATTAGGAAGAAGGATGAAGAAAGAAAGATACTCAGGGTTGGCTTAAAAATAGCTACTTTTTCAGAGATCTTCTTACAAAATAATTTCATGGAAATTATAACACTGATTCAGTTATTTTTGGCAGAGAACAACCAGTTTGATAACTTTTTTAAAAAGATTTTATTTATTTTCTAGACAGAGGGGGAAGCAGGTCCCACATCAATGTGTGGGACCTGGCCTGGAACCCAGGCCTGTGCCCAGATGGGGAATCAAACTGGGACCCTTTGGTTCACAGGTCAGTGCTCAATCCACTGAGCCATACCAGCCAGGGCCAGTTTGATAACTCTTAACATTTACTCAAGATAATTCTAACAAGAAACACCATATGGAATACCTCTTATTTAGTTATCAAATTTATTATTAAAACTTCTAAAAATATTAAAATTAGAGTCGATTTAAAATTAGCAAAATTGGTTCATTTTCAACAATAGCAAAAGGCATATTCCATAATTTACAGATAGGCATGTTCAACATTCACTTTAGATAATAATTCTGCACAGAAAGTTTTTTTTTTTAAGTGGGGAGCCTGATAATGCAGAATAACAATTACTAAAACTCCCCCCTTTGAATTCATTGATAACAAACTTTAAAGTCCCTAAACATTATATGAACCTATCAAAAAACATTGATAGTTTAGGTCATCGCATGACATTTTGGAGAGATGAGTATAGGCACATTTACTTTTTTATTTATTTTCTGAGGACATACAGTAATTTTAAATTAATGATTTGAAATCTAAATCCAAAAAGATTATGTATGTGCTTGGCCTCTTATAAGGGCTGGTTATAAAGTTTCTAGAAGCTTCGTGAGAAGGAGCGTAACGCATTTACCATGCCATATATTGGAGTCAAAGGACCTGAATTTCCAACTCAGCTATCTGACTTTAGCAAAATATCACTTAAATACCTAAACCTAATTTTTATCATCCATATGTTAGGGTGATAATTCCAAAGGTCCTTACAGCACTATCCTTCTGTGGTTCTCTCAATAATAAAAGTTAATTGGAATACACCCTCAAGCTTGGTGCTTGAATAGCCTGTTGGGATGAGATTGCTGAACGAATTTAATGTACTGAACTATCAAAGGGCTTTCTGAGAAATTGGTAAACAAGTGAAAAATCTTAGTTTATTAAAAAGTCAGGTTATTAGCTTAAGCATTACTCCAAATCAGCCATGGAGTCTCGACATTTCTCGGTCTGAGAACCAGGAAGGTATGGGGAAATGGGAGAAGAACCCAGAGCCCCATTGCCCCGTGGATGCCTTTGAGTGTCCGTATGTGTCCTCATGCCCCTGTGTGCCCGTGCTCTTACCCTCCTGTCGACTGATCACATTTTTAATTACTTGTTTGCTCTCCGAATAAGCAGGTCATCAAATGAATTGTTGAAAGTGAATTGAATGAAAAGATTGATCATTAAAAATACCACATTTTAAGATAAGCCTGAATTTCAATATATCAATACAATTTTAAAACCTCAGCATACCGTACTTTTCCCACATTTATCTGTCCCCCCTGTAAACCAGGACTATGAAGAGCATGAATAGAGATTAGCAGCATCTCTCTTTCCACCTGCTCTCTGGCTAATTAGCAATGAAGTGGTCAACAGGCAGCCAGGCAGCAGGAGAGAAGAGATTAATGAAACCTTGGGCATCTGATAGCCACAGGTCCTGATACACTGTAGTCTGAGAGGAAAATATTCGCAAATGTGAGGATCTTATACTATTTCTGCTCTGAAATTTCCTTTGACCAAGTACACTAAATAAAACAAAACTAAAGAAAACACTCTTTTTAAAAAGGATGTTGACTGCATTCTACCCTAAAAATGAAGCAAAATAACTTGCATTTTAGGTATTGGAAGAGTGCACTGTATTCTTACCTTTGAATTTTACCTGTGCTTTGTTTATTTCTAAGTAGATTGCATGCACACATGTGTGTGTTAGGAGTGATTATATGCCTTCACTCATGCATGTACCTGCATATATATGCAGACAACAGTAAATGCGGGGACAGTAAATAAGAACACAAGAAAAGACAACGCTTACAAGCATTTACTGCCTTTCCTGGTGCTGATTATCCAACTGGGGAAGTATTCCAGCCTGCACAAGGTGTGGACAAGAACACAGTAGGTTAGAACTTTGCAGCTGCATTCGTAATAGGACGGGTTGACTTGCAAATTATACTATGCTAATATTTATGATTTTTAATGTATTCTTGTATCTTCTGCTCAGCAACAAGGGAGAAGGATTTGATGAATATGAATTTGGCTGTGGAGGAGAAACGTGGAAAACTGTAGTTATTACCTATTTGAGTTCTAGCTCAGAATTCCACCCACCAGTTGGTAAGACTGAATTCCATTTAACTTTCTAAGAAGGTATGCATAAATATTCAAAATCTTGCCTGCGCCCTCCATTAAATAGTCTATTTCCTATAACTACTTTTTAAACCATAGTAATGACTTTAGTTTAGCATCTAATCATTTACAAAGCACTATCTCACATGTAACCTCTGTCTACATGTATCCAAGCTCGGCTCATCCACCAAGCCTCAGCTCAAGAGCTGATTTTCAGCAAAGCTTTCCTGTATTCCCTGAATTGCTAGGAGTCAGTGCCTCTTTTTCTCCCACCTGTTATAGGTATCCTGCTCTGCCTCGCTGGGGGCAGGCCATGTTTGCAGTGGGAAGGTCTTAACTGCCGTAACACTGTGGTAGGTTAACCTAAGTCAGAAGTTCATTAACAGGAAGTCGATCTGCCTAAAGATGTGAGTCACAGTCTCTAATGTGACCTTTGTCAGAGATAAAGGGAGTGCTTTATCTCCTGTCTACATTACTCCTTTGTCCTTTGTTCTCACAGCCTTAGAGAAGAAGGAGTTGATCTATCCAGCCTCTCAAACAGCCCAGCAGTCTCCTAGTGAATCCCCTGCCTGCAGTGCTATACTCCATCTCGTGTGGCTCTGCATAGCCACTCCTGACTGGGTTGGTTCCCTCTACCTGGCAGGACAGAATCCACAATCCTTAGTTTGTGTTCTCCCCTAGGCAAAGACATGTAGTTTGCAAGGGAGATAATCTCCCAGAGTGAGGGTTGATATAATTACTGATATATTTAAATTAACATCTACCATCTTCCTAGTTTTAAAAATTTGCTCTACTCAGATTATGTATGTTTTTTTTCTCCTTACCTGATTTGTTTTTTTGTTACTTAAATACTTTTTGTTATTTCATAATAAAATTACCAATGTATTAGCCTCCAGTTCACATGTTCTTACACTATTCTTTTAGTGTCACTAGAGGTTATAATCTGTATCCTGATTTATTAAATTCTAGAGAAATTAGTACTTACACCACCTCCTAGATAATGCCAGGATAGTAAACTTGACTAAACTTCTGTGATTTTTGTTATAACGTATTTTAATTCTACAAATACAGAGTCCGGCAGAAGGAAGGCTTGCTTGAGTGTGGTTAGTAGGTTACATGAAGGTCTCCCACGAGACGGTCAGCAATTTGAACATTTCACCTAAAATGTCATATGGTGTGCTTGAGTGTGATATTCTTATATTACAGAATTACATGCTTATGACTTTGTAATAAAAAAGGGGCATTATTTTTGCTAGACCCTCTATATTAAACTCAATAAGATGACTGTGATTCATTTTGTACACTTAGTACTTTATGCTTACCCACATATCTTTTCCATTTTTCTCCATTACTGTCTACATTTCAGTATTCCCATCTGAGATAAAATTTTTCTTTTACTTTAAGAACTCTATTTTTCTTTTTAGAGTCTACTGGTGATAAATTCTCTCGATTTTGTTTTACTAGATTTACATATATATGTATATATGTATACATATTTATATATATCTCAACTGTGTGTGTGTGTGTGTGTGTGTGTGTGTGTGTATCTCAACTGTATATATAGTTTCTTGTCCTGTTTCTTGGTTGGCTTGCTAATTTATATTTAACCTGAGATGTCTGGAAAAATTATAGAATTTCTAGAAAATTTGTTTTCTTCTCCCAAGAATATTCTCCCTACTTTCATACAGGTAGGTGGATGGTTCATATCAGGAGGATCACCTAAATTTAATGAGGTGTCCAGGTGTTTCATTCCAGGAGTGCGCTCTGTGAGGCTAATCCTACCCTCCGCTTCACCCCTTGCTCCTAGAGTGCAGCTTCGCAAGGTTCCAGATAAGATTTCAGGTCAAGTACCAAGTTCTTTTCATGGTGGCTCTGGATTGTAAGTTTTCTCTCATAACTCAAGGAGATTGCTTGGAATCTTGGCTGGATTCTCCCTTTCTTAGCAGCTGGTCTCAGCATATTATCTTAACCTTTACCTACCCAAATCCATCCCAACCTAAGACTCAGCAAATGTGCCAAATAAAAAAGTCAGTGCAGAATGCTGAGCTTGACTAAATAAGCACCCCTTCTCTCCAAGAACTTGGACTTTCTTTAGTTCTTAGCTACGGCATCATTTCCTCCTGGACCCTTGCCCTAGTCGTCCAACAGGGTAATTGTGCACTCATAGTATATGGGCTAAGGATCCCGACCATAGTCACATAAGTGATTCACAAGTTTTTCCTTCTTCCCCTCCCCTTCCTCCTCCTTTCCCCACTGCTCCTTTCCCCACTTCTCCTCTTCTGTGGCTTTTCTAGGAGGGGGTGTTTATGTGTTTGTATTGGTCTGTCACAAGATCCTCAGTCCTACCTTAGAAATGGAAGCTCCTGGAATTATTAACATGTCTGTATTTCCTTCTATAATAAATATTTCCTAAAGACAAGTAATATGTTCTTTCTATGAGGAGAGAAAGAATGAAGTGTTAAGTAAAGAAATTGACTAACAAGTATCTATCTGATTTTAGAGGAATAGGAGAGTCAAGTTTCAAAATTCATTCATTCATTCATTCATTCACCTATTTACTGAGTTTCATACTACTGTAATAGTCAAATATGGCACGGGAAAAACTGAAGTCTTGGAAATGTACAATATCACTTGAAATTTTTTCCTTTGGTTTATAACCAAACATGGAACATTTCAAGACCTACTCTTTGTTCGTCTGTCTAGCCTTATAATATTATCTCTCCTAGTTTCAATACATGAGCTTCAGCCACACCAAACTAATTGCTGTGTCTCAAGGTGTCATGGTATCCTTTATTCGGTTAGCCAAAAAGTCCTTTTGGTTTTTTCTGTAAGATGGCTCTAATAGTACTTAGTTTTCCTTAACTTCTTTTGAAACAATTTTGTTAGATTGTATTGTGACAGCTGTCATATCAGCATGCATTAAAAAAAATCAAAATTGGCAAATTTTTGTGTAGCCATTTTAATATTGAAGATGGAAGAAAATGTACAACATTTTTGTTATATTATGCTTTATTATTTCAACAAAGGTAGAAACACAACTGAAATGCAAAAAAAAAAAATTTGTGCAGCATATGGAAAAGGTGCTGTAACTGATTGAATGTGTCAAAAGTGGTTCATGAAGTTTCATGCTCGAGACTTCTTCCTGGATGATGCTCCACGGTCAGGTAGACCAGTTGAAGCTGAGAGTGATCAAATCGAGACATTAATTGAGAGCAATCAGCATTCTGCCACATGAGAGATAGCAGGTGTCCTCAAAGTACACAAATCAATAAAGTTACCGGTGAAAATGAAAAGCATGTCTTTCATTTTACGGAAAAAACCCATACAGGCTTTTTGGCCAACCCATTTGTAACTTCATTCACATCCTCCACTCCCTTTTTCCTAGTTAACTCCTCTCCTTCAGGTCTCACTTCAGATATTCCTTGAGGATAGTTCTTTGAGCCTCTAAGGCTGGGACAGGTGTCCTTTGTGTATGCTCCTACAGGGGCCAGTGGTCATTGCTGACTGTGTTTGCACAGTAATGTTTTCTCACTGACAGCCCTGGCTTCCTCACCATACAGTGAGCTTCCTGAGAACAGAGACTGTCTCTCTGTGCTGATTTCCCACAGCCAGCCCAGGGCCTGAGACACATTCAGTACTCGCTAACACACATTCAACCAAATGAATGCCCTGCAGGTTGGCATTATAGAAATAGGTGAGAACCTTGTGCATACATTTTAACTTGAAGAAAAAAAATTTTAATTTCACCCCTTCTACTAACATTTTTAGGAAAAGCATGAAACTCAACAAAGTGTTCACATTGTTCTGATCCCTTTTTGAGGGACTCTGTTTGGAAATAGCTTCACACACTCCCTTTTTCCTCTCATTCCTCTAATCTCAATGTAACGCAGTGAGCCAGGAGAAAGATATTATTTTGGCACAAAATTTCATGTTGGTTTAAAAAAAAAAAGAAGCTCTGAAAGCCTTGAGCTGTTTTCAGTGGTGGATGTTTTTCATCCTCTGGTTAAAATAAATTAAAAAATAAAAACTTGAGCCCACCAGCCAACAGGCAAACCCAACTTCTTAAACTTGCATCTGCTGTAACTTATATGCCTAAACCTCCCCGTCCCATTTCTATAGCAGCAATATTGAGAACCAACCAACAATTTCAGTGACATCAGTAAATTTTTGTTTGCTCTTCATCTGATAATGTAATTGCTTCGGTTACTGTTTCCTACTTATTTTAATAAACTCTCAAGAAACCATCTTCCCAGAGCATTACCATATTCTCATTCTAGTTTAAAGATTGAATTTACAATAACCTGTATTCCATCACATACTGGAAAAAAAATCTTATGTGTAAATATGGTATTTAGATCTATTTTATGGAATTTCAGAGGGAAAAAAAGCAAGATTAGTTGCAAAGATACAAGGAAACATATTTTGTATCAATATGAGAAATTTTTAAAAATTAGAGTCCTTCAACTACAGAATGGCTTGACTTAGGAAATAGCAAATCTTCTCTTATTGGACTTATTTAACAGTAGAGCTGATGACCTCTTAGAGGTATCATAGAAAGTTTTAGCAACACATTTTTACATTTTTGTAAGATGAAGTCCAATTAAAGTTGCTTTGTTATTATTTCCCAAAAACCACACTTCTTCTAAAAATGCTTATATATATATATATATATATATATATATGCACACACACACACACACTATATAAAATCAGCATTTATAAATAGTGTATATTTTTTAAATATGCACTATATATAAATTTACACATCAATATATCATATATTTATAAGCATAGCTTGGTGGAGCAAAACTAAGTTTACAGTTCATATGGGAAACAATACAATAATAAATAATAACACAAGAATAAACTTTTGCATGCTTACAACTGTAAACCTACTTTTTCCCTACCCTGTATATTTAATTTTGTTATATTATGCTTTATTTATTTGTATACTAAGTACAATGAAGAACATAAATTGAGTGATATGATAAAAAGTGTTTGGGTCCCCCTTTTAGGTTGAGCAGTGTAGAGGCCAAATGAAATCTGAAAACAAAGGCTCACTGCCAAGGTATAGGAGAAAAGAACATTTTATGAAGAGGAAATAGCTGGCAAAAAGGCTGAGGAGGAAATTATTTATCATGGTAGGAGATCAGTGAACAGAGCCACTATGGCAGTAGCCTAATGAGCAGCAGCAGCGGCGATAGTGCAGAATGAAGGAGGGGAGGAGGGCAGGGTCTCTCGTTCCTCGCGGTCTCTGAGATTCATCAAACACACGAATATGTTCAGGACAATTCGATCACGCCCTCATTGTAACTCCTTTTTGCTCCTTCACCAAGCCAAGTCTACTAGGTTCAACTTTATTCACAAGTACTGCTATCTCTCTGCAGAGAAAGTGGTTTGTTACTGTAGCCAATTAATGCAACTGCCATGTGTCAAAGCTGTCTTTTTGCAGAGTGCATGAAAATGCCCCTTTCCCTTATTGTGATATGTTCTAGTAAATTGTGCTATATTCCCTGTTGTCTCAAACCTTGCTCTTCGTGTCCCTCTATATAAATCAAATTATCTTACTACAATTTTTTTCAGTCAACAAATATCTCTTTAGTGCCTAATCCGGGGTGAAGCAAAAGGGGGTTTATAGTTGTTAGAACAAAAAACACAGTTTATTCTTGTAGTATTATTTATTAATTATTGTATTATTTTCCATAGGAATAACTGTAAACCTACTTTCCCTCACCTTGTATAGACTAGGCAAAAAGTCACTGGGCATGAATCAAATATGGGAGTGGAGGAAGCAACAAATCTTTAGTAACATACACCAGGTTGGAGTCAGAAGCAGGGATGGGTCTCTCTGCTGACTAACACATTGTTACTTGATGAATTTGGTTATTTATGGCTGTTTCTTCCTTCAGAATAAATTTCCTTAAGGGAATGCCACTTTAGTGGTTCAAGCCACCTATTCACCAGATAATCTCAGATTGTTCAGGCCCAGTAGTAGACCATGCCTAGGATTAATCTGATATTCTTAACCAATTCTACTTATTAAAGGCCTCCTACACATTCATTTTGCCAGATAAGAAAAAACAAAACCTGACAATATTCTAAAACTGGGTTCTGTTGGTAGTTTCATAACTAAGTTTACTAAAAATCAATGAATTTTACATTATTTATGAATGATGAATTTTATGGTGTATAAACTATACTTCAACAAAACTGTTTTTTCAAAGTGAATTGATAAGGAGATTGACAAACATTATATTAAGTTCAAAAATATAGTACATAGCAAGTATATAGAGATAGAAAAAAAAGTTGACTGGATTGTTGCTTCGTCCAGACTGAACATCCCTGACGACTATTTTTCCTATGTTGGCATATTAGCTGCTCCATGGAATGTCACAGTTCTTTGTAACCTTTATTAATTTTCATTGATTTTCTAACAATTTATGTATATCTTTATATTTTTAAATAAAAAACAATGGGATAAAAATAAACTAATAAAAGAAAAATAATATATAGGATTTACATTTTTTAATGTATTTCCCCCATTTGTTCTAATTCACTTTCAGGCAATTGTTCCTGCTGTACTTGTTTGAAAATCTCATAAAATTTGGAATTTTACAATTCGCTTGTTATAAATGCAAGTAAATGCATAGAATTGTTAGAGAGCATTGTTTACATAAGCATGTGGCCTATAAGGAAGACAATTAGCATGCCTTTGATCTATAAATTCCTCCATGATTATTAAAAATTTTCATTATCTCTCAGCTAAATATATATGAAACTAAGACCATGCTGCTTTGGGTATTTGTGTTGCAAGATAGCAATAGTAGAAAATAATTGTGTCTGGAAGTGTTCCACCTTGGCAGTTACAGTGGAATGACCCACTAAAACCCCCATACGCCTTTCGTTAATTTTTCTCAGTGTATGAGATTAAGAATAAAACCACAGGGCGTTTGCTAGGGATTAAGATCTAATAGCAGTTTCTGGTCAAATCAGAGTTAAACCATTTACTTCAGCTGGTTATTACACCTTAGAATGTAGTCCAAAGACTGTTTTCCATATGTGTATTTTTTAATTTATATTTTATTTGCCTTTCATTGTTAAGGATCTCCCCCTCCTCCTTCCTCTTCTTCTTCTTAGCATAGATCTGTCCCCAGTGTCAGAATGTTTCCTAGTGATGCTCTGCGTTTTCTCACTGTGGTTAAGTTTTATAATTCATCAACTGTTACCTGCACATACTGTTGTACTTGGTAAATTTTTGCAAACACAATTCTCCATCTCCTCAAAATTGCTATCTGTCGGTGTTTGATCGCCAACTTTCATAATATAATGTCAATTGGATTATGTCACTTCTCTGCTTAATCTCCTTCAATAATTCCCCACAGCTTTCAGTATAAAATCAAACCCCTTTGCTTGGCATGAGCCTCTTAATAACATGTCTGATTCCAGCCTGCTACTTCAGGCTCATTTTCCAGCATTGTCCTCACATAACCTTTGTTTTCATTATTTGGAACTTCCTGTAGTGCCCTTGAACATCACGCTTGTGAGTTTGTAGATTTCTGCCTTAAAAATGTTTATTCTTCTTGCTCCCTGCTTCTTCATCTAATTAAGTTGTATTGATAAAAATGACCTTTTTAATTTCTCCCTGGTATTCTGCACATTCTTGATCACAGTCTTTACAACATAATGCTGTTATCATGGAGTTAGTGGCTGCTCTTTTCTAAGAACACTTCTGCTTTTTGAGAGGAAATAACAATAATTTTCTTTAAACTCCAAATTCTAGCAACGTTTGTTCATATTGAGTATTCAATAGGCATTTGTCAGATAAATGAATGAATGAATAAGGAATATTTGTTGTGCTTTGCACAATTAAACTAATACAGTTTGTTAACAATTTTTTGTAATGAAAATCTTGACAGTCATTATAAAATCTTAGAAAATAATTCTAATATCAACTAAATCTGAATTTTTCATATGACTTGTAGCTATAGCCATTCTCTCCCTAATATTGATTTAAAAAAAAAATAAAGGTGCCAGGTGAGTACTTCAAATATCGGGGGGACCACTTTGTAAAGTATATGATTGTCTAACCACTATGCTGCACACCTGAAAATAATGGAAAATGATATTGAATGTAAATTGTAATTTAAAAATAAAATTTAAAAAACCCATTCTCTTTTCTCTCAACTCTCCCCTTTTCTTATCAGGCTATAGAAAACGTCTGACTTCGTTTTAAACCTAACATTCAAATTGTAAAAACCTTGAGTAAACTAGAAGTTGTTAAGTAATCATATGTCAAACCAATGCTTCATTTTATTGTGTATTAAAATACTAAGATTATTCTGAAACATCAAAATATGCACAGTCAATTCTCCTACACATCTTTAGTTTGAATGGGAAGCTACTGATAAAAAAACACTCTCACTAAATTTTGACTTGTTCTTCTTGGATTATTAATTGCCTTAGTCACCACCACTTTTTCAACCTCAGGTTGATTTGTTGAACATACAGGCTCTGTATCGGCCATAGCCTAGCACTGTTCTGAACTGCCATCTATCCAGGAATGATGACTTAGTAGGAAAAGCAAGAGCATGTGCTAAAGCTGCTCTGTTGGTGAGCATCCTTCTCTACGGACAAGGCCCTGGTGAACCTTAGCAGTTAGAACACTGTTGGTTCTTGCCATTGCCAAGGCAAGGAAATAATTACTAGCTCTGTAAACGCTAGTGCACGTGTTCGATCCAGAAATCCAGATACCACTTTTAAACCTTTTTTTCTCTTCCCCCACGTCTTGTCCCTCAGTCCCTTCTGTCTTTTCTACACCTTGTATACCTCTTATATAAATCCACCAGCTCTCTCACTTTCCACTGCCACCTCGCAATATGAATCCACCATCATCACCAGCTTGAATGATGACAACAGCCATCTGAATTTCTCCCCTTCCTTCTCTGTCAATCACTGCCAGCCTCTCTGCGCACAACAGCCTGGGATCCTCATCCATCTGAAGACATTGTTCTCCCTGGTAAGTCTGTCAACAGTTCCCTACTGCCCTTAGAAGAAAGTCTAAAGTTGTTATCATGCTTTCATATCTTACTCCCCGTTCCCTATTTCTTAAACACACACACACACACACACACTCATGCTATTCGACCTTTCCATTCCTTAAATGTGACATGTTTTTTTCTCCTCTCCCTTTGCCTGGCTACTATTATTCAGTTATTATTTGCTCATGGGCAACCTCCCTGGCCCCACCTACCCTGTTAGGTGCTCCTGAAATACCCTGTCACATTATATTCTAATATCTGTTTTTTCTTTCTCTTTCCTTCTCTCTCTCACTCTCTGTCTCTACTGAGTCACACAACACAGTCAGGGCCTAATACTGGCTAGTTATTCAATAAGACATTGTGGAATTAAAGAACAAATGATTCTATTCAAGTTTCAGAACCCACATAGGTTGGATGATTTGTGATAATGAGGCACACTTTACATATTGCCCTGAATTTAATAGAGCAATTAAATCTGTCTTCTCTGCAGTCACATAGCACTGATATTTTCATCTGAACATCCAGAGGACTGAATCATAAATTGCTATGGAGACAGCGATCAACACGAGCCTCTATTAGCCTTTGACATTCACCACCTCCCCCAAAAATGAATTCATCTGTAGACGTTTTTAGTTTAAAATCCAGTTTGCTATGAGGTTTTCCCACATATGCAGGCTGTGCTTCAGAAGAGTTTCAAGTATGATGTCCTGATCACAGAAATCAACAATGCACCAAATTCTGAAATGACTTCAGAAATTCTGAGAAGACCGCTTCATCTCAGTATGCCAAAGTGAGTTTTTTTAAAAAGTTGACATTGTCAATTTAAAGAAATAAAGATGATCCAGCAATGATGAACAAAAAACTCCTTTGAAAGGACTAGTAGAGGAGAGGGTCGCTGGTTTGATTCCCATTTAGAGCACATGCCTTGATCGTGGGCCAAGAGGCAACCCATAGATGTTTCTCTCGCACATTGATGTTTCTCTACTTCCCTTTCTTTCTCCCTTCTGCTCTCTAAAAAAAAAAATAAATAGATAAAATCTAAAAAAAACAAAAAAACAAAAAACCAGAAAGGTCTGGTAGAGGATAATTTTAATGCTCTCCCCTGTACCACCCAGGACTCTGCCTCATGAATGGCAGTTACTTAACAGAGACTTACTGAACTGAAGGCGCTAGTACATTCAAAAGTGAACAAATAATTTTTCTCAGGAACCATTGTTATAAAACATTCCCTACTTCCAGTTAAACACATTTACATATTAAACAGATTTTCTCAGACAATTCTGCTTAATACTCCTAAAAATAACTTAATGAAATTTTACTCCTTCAGGCTTGCCTGTTTGGGATTGAAGAATCTCTTCCAAAACTACAGGTAATCTAAAATCACGTTGTGCAGATATTAGTATGAATAGCTTTGTGTATGTTCTGTTTGCTTTGTTACCTGCCTTCTCTGCTGATTGGGTGAAATAGGTTGATAGAGCATTACCTGTTTAACTTACTGGATGGGTTGTTTCTTTCCCTCCTAACTTCTAGATTTTTTATTTCAAAGGATTCCATTTATTTACTTGACAAACATTTAAAGAGAACCCACCATTTTCATGAGGCTGCACTACGTAATGGTGATCCACCAGTGGACAGAAAAAATAGAAACATGTTTCTGCTCTCATGGAACTTACTTCTTAGTGAGAATGACAAAATAATAATTAGCATAATCATCATTGTTTGGATAATTAAATTGTTAAAAATAGAGAAATAAATTAGATAATTAGGATGGGGGAGAGTATATTTAACTAACTAAATGTAAGTAATTTTAACCAAACATGCTTTAACATCTTTTATTTGGGAGCTATATCTTTTTAACATTAAAGAGGCTTACCTTTTTTGGTCAGTGTTAAACAGAATATAATATTTATATTAGCATTTTAACAAGAATTCTACACAGATTATTTTTCCTCTAAGTGAATAAAAGCCATCCAAATGTTTACAGGTCATCCATTTCCCTGAGCATGAGAAGATTTATGAACATAAAGAGAAACAGTGCTTTTCAAACCAGTACCAATATCTCATAAAATCTATGATGGAATATTCAGTTGTGATACATTTTTCTTCTCACATAGGCCACTATCTGTGCCAAAACAAGGCATAGGTAATTGCTATAAAAGCACTCTTATCTTACTAAGCCTCTTTGGTGAATAAAAATAGGACACATTTAACTCAGGTGAATAAGAAAAAATTTAAACTTCTAGGTTTTGATACTTTTATGTGTGGGAGGGAGTAGTTATTGACAGGGAACAAAAACATCCTCAACACAACAGCATTTTGCAGTTGAACAAATGCTATTTTCCTTCACCAATGTAATAGGAGATAGAATTTATCTTTTACTCACAATAATCTATGAGAATTATTGAAAATTCAGCAGCCTGCTGAGATAGCCATGTGGATATTTAGAATCCTCTGATTCCATATGCTTTGAATAGGCTATATTATAATGGATTTAGAATTGCACCCTTCCTCTGGGAGTACCTTCTTGTAGAATCTGAAAATATTCAGGCTGGGAAGGAGCTGGTGTATTGAAAGAGATATGAAGCTTTCCCAGTAAAACTCAGTTCTTGTCATTCACTCATTTATGAATACATTCATGCAACACGTATTTCTTGAGCCTCTATAAGAAAACAATTGTCAATATAAGGACACTTCCTTGTTTCCGTAAAGTAATCAAAGTGGAGGGATGTTCAGGCTTCTTTTTCCTTTCAGAACTGCTCCCCGACTCCTGCTACCGCTGCCTTAGGACCTTAGGATTTCCTTACAGGCTACATTCCAGGCATTGAATGCATCGGAACACAAAAATAAATAACTCATGGTCCCTAGCCTCAAGGAGCCACATGATAATTTTAGGAAAGTGGGGTAGGTGTTATGGATGGGCTCTCACAGGAGAATTAACAGAGCATAGAATACCTTTGAATTCAGGTGGGTCAGTAAGGCTTCCTAGATATGGAGGGACAAAGACATTGCTTTTTAAAAATGTGTAGAAAAGACTTAAACAAGTGAAGAAGGTAGCAGTAGGGAAAGGATAACAGGTATTTCAGACTTTTAAAAAATTAAGAATCCAAAGGTATAGAGCATGAAACAGCACAGCATTTGGGGAAATATAATTCTTTAGGTACAAATGGAGTAAACACAAATAAGTTAAAAGAAGTAGATTGTAGAAAATATATGGAAGATCTTACATTTTAGATTGAGGAGTTTTGATTTTGTCATAAAGCTTTATGAGAGAACTATAATGATTTTGAGCAAGAGAGTAAAGGGATCAGATTTATATTTTAGGCATTTGTGTCTGGTATCTGTGGGAAGCATGGATTCAAGTGAGACAAGCATAGAGGTAGGGAGATTTCTGTGGTCACTGAAATCATCCAGACAAGAAATGATGAGCACTTGGAGGCATGATAAGAGTAATGATAGTTAGAGCGGAGAGAATATAATGCTTTTTTAAAGCAATCAGAAAGGAATTTGTGAATGGTTGAGTTTTGAGGTATTGATTAGGGCATCTGGGGACATACTAATGCTTGGCATAGGGACAGAGAATAAAGGAGGTGGAGCAGTATTTCACTGTCAAGTTTAAAATACCTGTTCTCTCTTCCTGTGGATATGTCCAGTAGCTTTCATATCAAACATGGGAGAAGAAAGTTCTGGACCAGAGATGACTCTACCAATATTTAAGGGCTTTCAGTATTACCATTAGCTTCCTACTCAGTTGAAAAAGATTATAAAATGTACAATTTAACCAGTGTGGTATCATTTTAGCATTATTGGACAGTATCTTTAGGCCTGCTGAATCAAAATACAATGAATTAAGTTTAATTAAAAAGACAATTTTTTAAATAACCTATGAACCCAAATGTGAATATCTTCAAAACTTTTATACAAGACCACACTTTAGTGCCATTAATTCATATTATGAAAGAAACTGCAAAAAGTTACCATTCTTCTTTCCTTATAATTTTATCATACATGAGGTGGAAGGGACCACTGATTTACAGTGACCTATTAGCTCTCTCAAAACACAAATGACATTGAGTGTCATGCCAGGAAATTTACATGTTAACCAGGTGATAGAAACCCATTGAAAGTCTTTACAAGGACAATGACATTATGATACTTAACATCATGTAAAGTTTATGTCAACAGCACTGAGAAGCGAGAAAGAATAAGGAAAGATTGTGGTCAAGAGTGAAAGTTGGGAAGTCATTTCAATAATCCAGCTGAAAGTTTGGATTGGGTACTCAAAATACAGGAACAGGTAAAAATTCTAGGAACTAATAATAATAGTATTAATAATAGAAAGAGCTAGTACAATAATTATTGCATACTCTTCATATACCAGGTATATTTCTAACTTTTACATGAATTATTTTACTTAATTCTCATGACCACCCTATAAAAAAGATTATTATCATTTTCCCCATTTTACATATGAGAAAACTGAGCCACCAAAAGATTAAGTAACACACCTAAAATTACACAGTTAATGAGTTGTGGTACTAGGATTCAATATAATACACTGTGAGTCTACAGTCCTTGTTCCTGATCATTGTGCTTCAAAAGCATCCTTACTGAAAAGATTGGAGATCTACTGGTCTTTTTCTGAAGACATGGGATTTTGCAGCTGTTATGAGTCATCATGTGAAAATTAAAATCTCATCAAAACAATTCATTTAGAGTGTCAGTAATGACCAGCAGAAGGAAGAGGCAAAATGGTTATCTGTCTACATCTTTGAAAATTACTGGACTTCTGTCACTATGTATCAAGTGTCAACAGCCCTTGAGTAGGAGTTAGGAAATATTAATTTGATCTCTGTCATCACCTAGCTGAGTGACCGCATAGATTATCGCCGAGTCTTGGACTCCCGATATACAAGATGAAAAGATTAGACTAAATTATTTTCAAGGTCTCTTCCAGGTCTGAAATTTATAATTTTCAATGTCAGCCAAGAGAAAGCTACAAAGCAGCTATTGGTTTGGCTAAGGGGGTAGAAATCTTTGAATAAGGCTATTATCCCATGCAAAGCCTTGGCAGTGGTAATATGCTTGGCAAGTGCAGCTTGCATTGAGCACTCAGGGTGAATGCATCTGTTCCTTCCAAGAATTAATTGCCTCACTCTGCGGTTGCCCTCATATCAGGTTGTGGATCAGTTTGCCGGGACTTCAGTTATTAATGAAGAAATAAAATTTGAAAATCAGGATCAGACTCCACAAAAACATGCTTCATTCATGCAACTTAACAAGTAGTACCAAGGCAAAAGGACTTGTCAGCCAGAAGTAAGGATCTAAGTAAAATATCTGGACATTAAGCATTGGACAACAGTAGAACTCAATATGTTTACTTGCACCTCTTTAGAGTGTTTCAATGCTCTTTTTTAATTTGAGTAAAATAAAATAGTCCAGATAGGTTTAAAGTGAAGAAGTGCATCGCTACCTCCCATCTCCAATTCAAGTGTCACTCTTCAGGGATAATCACTATATGCAGTTTCTTTCATATTATTTCACAAAGTCTATTCTTTTACAAACATGCATGATAGTCTTTTCCTCTACATACACACATTTGATTACATTATACTTTCTTTTCTGAAACTGGCCTTCATTATTGAATATATTGGACATCTTATCTACACATATAGATAAACTTTATTTATTTATTTTTAACTTGTATTTTATTGATTATGCTCTAACAGTTGTCCTAATTTTCACTCTTTACCAACCTCCACCAAGTACCCCACTTCCTTCCAACAATCCTCACGCTTTAGTTCATGCCTATAAGTTCTTTGTTGATAGATTCAGTTGTTGATAGTTGTGAATTTATTGCCATTTCAATATTCATAGTTTTGATCTAAGTAAGTCCCTTTAACATTTCATATAATAATGGTTTGTTGATGATGAACTGCTTTAGTTTTTTCTTGTCTGGGAAGCTCTTTACCTGCCCTTTGATCCTAAGTGATAGCTTTGCTGGGTAAAGCAATCTTGGCTGTAGGTCCCTGATTTTCATAGCTTTGCATATTTCTTGCCAATCCCTTCTAGCTTACAAGGTTTCCTTTGAGAAATCAGTTGAACATCTTATGTGAACTCTCCTGTAGGTAGCTCTCCGCTTTTCTCTTACTGCTTTTAAGATTCTCTTTTTATCTTTAACCTTTGGCATTTCAATTATGGTGTGTCTTCATGTGGTCCTCTTTGGATCTAACTTGTTTGGGACTCTATGTTTCCTGGACTTGTATGTCTATTTCCTTCACCAAATTATGGATGTTTTCTTTCATTATTTTTTTCAAACAAATTTTCATTTTCTTGCTCTTCCTCTTTCCTTCTGGCATCACTATGATTCAAATGTTTGCACATAACATTTCTGAAGCTGTCACAGAGTCTTCTTAATTTCTTCTTGTTTTTTTGAATTCTTGTTTATTCATTCTGTTCTGGTTAAATGTTTATTTCTTCCTTATGTTCCAAATTATTGATTTGAACCCCAGCTTCCTTCCCTTCACTGTTGTTTCCCTGTTGATTTTTCATTATTTCACTTAATATAGCCTTCATTTCTTCCTTTATGCTTTTTTCATACTCAATGATTTCTCTAAAATCCTTATCACCAGTGTTTTGAACTCTGCATCTGATAAGCTGGCTATCTCCATCTCATATAGTTCTTTTTTAAGTGTTTTGTTCTGTTCTTTCATTTGGGCCATATTTCTTTGTCTCCTCAATTTGGTGGCCTCCCTGTGTTTGTTTCTATGTATTAGGTAGAGCTTCTTTGATTCCCTGTCTTGGAACACCTGTTAAGTTGTATGGGGAAAAATCTTAGGTATTCAGCAGAGTGGGACAATCCCCTTCACTGTTTTGTGGCTCTGTATATGGAGGAGGGGTTGGAGAGGGGACAAGGCCACTGCCACGCTACTGGAGGCTTGCTCAGCACTTGCCCTGTTTCCAATCAATTTGCTCATTTCTCCTATGCAACTGGCACCCTTCTAGCTCTTGCCCTGGTGGTGGTTCCCAGAGTGGGTAGGCTTGCATATGTTCTAGGACCATGTGGGCCCTTCAAATGGACCTTCCTGAGAGACACAGATTCTTCTGCCACCCCAGCCCCCATTGATTTTTACAGCTAGAAGTTAGGAGGGTTTATTTTCCTGGCCCTGGAACCCTGGGCTGCACAGTCAGGCTGGGGGCTAGGATTACTCGTTCCCCATGTATCCCTCCTGATTTTTGTCCACCATATGTGAATGTGGGACTGTTTGTTCTGCCAGTTACCATCACTACCACTGCCTCACTGCCTTGCCATCGCCACACTGTGTCCTTCCAGCCTCTACCCCTCCTACCCTTCTTGGTGAATATGGCTTCTTTAAATCTTTTGTTGTTGGACATTCACACAGTTCAATTTTCTGGCAGTTCTGGGTGTTTTTTGTTTTGAGGTTAGTTGTGATCCTTCTTATGATTGTGCAAGGAGGCAAAGTGTGTCTACCTACACCTCCATCTTGACCAGAAGTGAAATAAATTTTTTGCTTTCCTTGCCTTGCCTTGCCTTGCCTTGCTTTCCCTTCCCTTTCTTTTCCTTTCCTTTCTTTATTTTGTCTGCTACCAAGCCGTAATTTGTTTGCCTGCACCATATTTTTTTTTTAGCTGTTTGGCTATATCATAATGTAGTAAATGATTTCTTATTACTTAGTATTTAGATTTATTTTGGATCTTTGTTATTACAAATAATGTTTTGGTAAACTTAATTTACACAGTTGTATTTATCTAGGATAAATTTTTAGATGTCAAATTATGGGGGTATTGTCAATTTAAAGAACTCTTTATATACAGAGAAGTTGTGATTTATCTCTATATATGCAATTAAGTTTCCTAGATTAAAAAAAATTTTTTGTTGTATTTGGCTCTAACTACTTTAAAATTGTACAGTAAAAAATATTATTCCTTTAGTTTTCATTTCTTTCATGTGGAAGTGACATTATTCACTTTAAGATTATTTTCTTTGCTTTCTCTAGTATTTTATTTTTTAATGTTTAAGTATTTGAGCCATTTAAAATTTATTTTGATATAATAGGTGACAAGGGGAACCAGGTTTATTTACTATGTAGTTATTTGTCCGAATAACATTTACTAATACTTCATCTTTCCCACTGACATTTCTTTGCTAAATTCTACGTACAGCCTGTTTAGTCCTGTTTCTTTTTATTTAATCTCTGTTTCTTCACATCAGTGCCAATCTTCCTTAATTAAAATGATATTTTAATATGCTCAGTATCTTGTATCATTACACTCTCTCTTTATTCCATTTTCTTTTTCTTAAATTAAAAAAAAAATCTGATTAAAGATAGTAGAGTTTGACTAAGCCAATAGATGAAAGATAACTATTTTTTAGTTTTGGACTCCTGAATGGCAAGTTTTATCTACAAACAAATCTAAAAGGGTTATGAAACACATTTGCCTATTTTGTGATATTTGTCATTTGCGATCTTAGAGCATATGTCAAAACTGGCTCATACATTTTTGAATGATTTCTGCCAATAAAACACAGGACGAGTTACATGTTCTTTAGCCAGACCTTCTGCTGATACAAATCTCAGATTGTCTAGTGTGAATAGCTATCTAGACATATAGAATCTGCTTTCATGGGCACAGCACATACATGTAAAAGTTCAAATAGGTCATGGCTTTACTTATAAATAATTCTTGATATTCAGCATTTATAACTATAATTAATATGCAAGAATTTGTCATTTAATTTCTGTCATATTTGCCATACTTAATAGTCTATTGAAGGTTTTTCATTTGAAATGTGATTTTTTTGTGTTTGGTAGTTCCTATAAAATATTCTATTTTCCAATTAAGTTTTCTTTAGTGACCATGTCTCTGGTAGCAAGTGAGAGGGAAGCAGCAAATCTGAGCATCTTAATCTTTAAAAAATGGCATTAATAATTTTGTTTTGATTATTAACTTAGCTCCCAGCGATAGGAATTTTCTTTTTTGCTCAAAATTTAGGCACATCTGCAGAGGAAGCTACTAAGCTTCCAATAACAAAGGGTTAAACCTTTTATTAGCACAGTAAATGAACTTGAACCTAGCATAGACTAGCTGCACCTCTACAATTACCTGGTGTACTTTGGAAATAAAGAAGTGTGAATGCAATCAACATAATTATATGGTCAAGCTCTGGAGGAGAGATTTCAGAGTTATGTACAGCATATTTGGAAAAAAATAAGTATAAAATGACCTGAATCTACAAGAAAGGTTCTTTTGAGAATAAAACTACTTGAAATAAGTAGTTAAGTAAATTCCTAGTACTTCCGGAAAATAGTAGATATTGTCATAGGGTCATTTTGAGCTTAAATCAGAGACTATCTAATAAAGGAATGCTCCTGAGTGCTAACCAGAAGCTAGAGTTTGTATCTACAGTGCTTATCTTCCCAGTCCAAAATTGGCATCTTTCCAATCAGCTCCATCTGCACGGTACAATTTAATTGATAAACAATTTGGAGCTGACCCTTGAAAGAATATGAAGATTGGTAGCCCAGATAAAAGTGAAATAATATCTAAGGATAACAGGGATCAAAAACTGGAAGTAAAAAAGAATTTTTGAATAATCCATATACGAAGTAAATTAGACTAAAAGAGTTGCAGACTCATAATTTATAATTAGAACTTTCCGTATTTGATGATTTTTATTTTTGTTAAAGCTTTTTCTATGGCATTCTATTTCCCCAGATGAAGAGGTATGATAGGTGTGGTTGTAGTATCATGGAAACTTAGGTTTGGTGCAGAATTAAATAATATTCTACTGGGATTGACCATATATGTATGTCATATATAAATGTGTCATATATATATATATATATGGTCAACCCCAGTAGAATATTATTTAATATATATATGTGTGTGTGTGTATGTATATATATATATATAAATAAATAAATATATAAAGGGAGAAGTCATTCAGAGGTCCAGATGACTATTGCATGAGAAGACCACCCAAAAATGGGGAATCTGAATATAAATCTGAACATATACCATCATAAGAAAGCAAGGAATGTAAATGAGATCAAAGATGAAAATGAAATGTTGGTGATGGGATATGCAATTTTCTTAGGACAATTTTCTTAAAGTCCTAGGTGGCTGGCATGGCTTTTTATAGGAAATATTAAAAGCATTGACATTTTCCTCATGCTTGATATGAAATAGCTAATTTCTACTCTGCTATTATATCTACCAACCCAAACTCTATCCATCCTTTATTGG
Organism: Pteronotus mesoamericanus; assembly: GCF_021234165.1. Lineage (NCBI taxonomy): Eukaryota > Metazoa > Chordata > Mammalia > Chiroptera > Mormoopidae > Pteronotus > Pteronotus mesoamericanus. The sequence goes on from NW_026555310.1 coordinate 13,390,251, forward strand.
TCGCATTTAATTATATCTTCTCAACAAAGTCTCCTGCAATGACAGAAGTCAGTGATTCTCAATGATCATTAAGCAATGGAATCAATGATGAGTTTTGTATTTTGTTTTTTATTCCAATGTCTGTACCTGACCCTGGGCAAGTACTATCAGGCTTTCAGCAAGTGAGTTCTGTGTTATTTTTTTTTGTAGATGTAGTCTTAGAATTACCCCAAGTGCACCCAAGAGTAAAATTAGACCACTCTGATCTCTTACTTTTTCAAACTCCTATGCCTTAAGATGCACTGATAATAGTAGGACCTAATCTTAAAGTACCTTTTTAAAAGTTCCCTTATAATAGTAAGAGTATAAAATTTTCTTTCTTTTAGGATGGTCTGCTTTCCCTTTAAAATTATATTTTTCTAGCATGTAAACATTGGCCAGGGCTTCTCTCCCATGTGAGGGCTTTCCTGAACACCCCGGGGGGACAGTGTGACAGTGCTGGCCAGTCACTTAACCTGTCTGAGCTCTGTTTACCAAATAGATTGGATGTCTACCACAGATTAAGCAGAGCTGTATTTCATGTAACACTCTAGGGACCTAATTAAACTTGAAAATAAATAGGAAGAATATTTTGTGGGGCTGACAATCCTATCAGTTCATCACGTGATAGCTGAAGGCAGTTTAGTTTTCCATTGTCTGTAAAAGTAAAACTGGGACCTTCAGATGTATAATAAAGTACATTGCTTTCAACTTAAAATATCTTAGAAGATCTGCTCCTCAGGCCACAGGAAGCAGAAAAAACAGGTATTAAGAACGAGTCTACTGTTGGTTGATGAAGAAAACCTGAATTGTAAAGAGTATGACATTGGTTTCCAATGAATGTCATTGATTTTTTTCCCTCCAGGAAAATTAGTATTAGGAAACTAATTGTCCCCCTCTTTTGCTTATTTTAGTAATTTTATATTGACTATTGTATATAATTCTTGGTTTGTTTGTTTTTTAATCCTCACCCAACAATACAGAGAGAGGGAAGGCAGGAAAGAGAGACAGAGAAATATTGATGTGAGAGAGAAACATTGATCGTTTTCCAGGATGCCCACAGAATGGGGATCGTACCAGAAACCTAGCATGTGCCTTGACCAGAGACCAAACTGCAGCTCTTTAGCATATGGGACAATGCTCCAGCCAACTGAGCCACCCAGTCAGGGCTACTATTTTTGGTTTTATGTATTGTGTTACTTGCAGTAAGTTTGTTGCTTGTTTTATTTTATTTGTGTAAAAATATTTTATCTTATTTTTTTAAAACATTTTGTTTCTTTAAAAAATATTTTATTTTATTTTTTAAATTATTTTTTTCTGGAAGTTTTTAGTTATATTTCTGTGTCTATTCAGTCTAATACTTTCGAGATCAAAGAATTCTGGAAGCTGTAAAGAGTGCTAAACTGCCTCAGCTTTGATGGTGTTATAAACACTTTGGGAGATTAGTTCCAACAAATTTATCTTAGTTTTAGTCGTGGTGCCCTAGTCATTACTGCTATCCCTTTTCGAGGCTGATAAAGTGATGTCTTTCTATTTTGAGGTGCTTAGTGGATGGTAACATACTACATACTACATCCACTAGGCACCTCAAAATAGAAAGAAGGAAGCAAGAAATGGAGAAAGTAATGTACACTTCAATCATGTTAATGTTTTTCTGAGAACACAGAGGTCACATTCTGAGGTACAGTGCCAGCAAAGAAATTTGGTCCTGGTTTATTATGATTCTTTCATTTTCTGTGCCATTCATAGCTGTCATAAACAAACAAACAAGCATCTTTCCAAAAAACAAATAAACCTTTGGATATTGCTAAAACATTGAAAAAAAGTTTTGGTACTCTCACATTTATTAACTTTTTCCTTCACTATCATTACATGTGAAAAATTATATAATGCAATGTTTTTATGAGAAACATTTATGAGAGAAACACTGGAAACAACCAAAATAGGGATCCAATTTTATAAATTAGAACACAAAAATGTAATTAAATAGTTTAAGCTAGTAAAAATGATACAATAGAAAAGTAATAACTTGCAAATATAACTGTATTAATTACTAAGTGAATAGTGGGGGTTATATATGGCAAATTCCATTAACACTAATCTCCTGCTCTGTATTGCTACAGATACTGCACTTTTACAGGAAACCCCTACAAATGCTGTACTTCTACAGAAAAAAATATTAAAATTCCAAGAGAAAAATAGATTAGGAAAATAACAGCCTAACTCTCCAGGAAGAAAGAAATGGGATTTTCTCATTGCTGCAAATGAAGGGGAAACATTACACCAGAACTACAGGCTGTTACTGAAATAGCTCAGAGGTATGGGATCTAGGATAAAGTTGACAGGTTGGAGTATTGCTGCTCATGTTGGAACAGCAGCTATAATTTTGGCTTCATATAAAGTGGTTTGGAATAGAACCCTCTGCAGGGAAAAAAAGAATTGATGTCACTATTGGCTACAATGCCTGTGGAAATTGGCTTAGAAAAACCACAGATCCAGGGAACATGCCAATTACCAGATCCATAAATGGAAAAAATGTAACCTAGGCAAAATAAAAATCCCAGTTCCAAATCAGATGCTGTGAGTTCTGAATGTTTAACTACTCAGGATATAGGAAGACAAAAGTTAATTTATTAACATTGGTTTCATCAGAATATATAGCCCACAATGCATGAGGCTCCCACAAAAAAAATCCACCCTTACTGGAAATGAAATTACAAAAAAAAATTTAAACTATACAGAAAAAAATTAATTACAGTGCAAAAAGAGCCAACAAATGAAGCAAACATAAAAATTAACATTTAAAAAACTAGTAATAGAAATGGTCTAAACATGACTATCTGATATTAGTATTTAAAGTTATTAAAGAAATACAAGAAGATACAAACCAAACCCCTTGATGGAAGCAGTATGGCAATAAAAAAAAACAAAACCTAATATGGAACAAAGCCAAATGAAATTTCTAAGAATGACAAGAAACATATTATATGGAACATTAAATTCAACTCAATAGAGACAGTAAATTAGAAAATAGATTAAGTACTTTATGCCAAATAAAGTAGAGCAAGATAAAAAGATAAAAATGCTTATGGACATGTGAGATAGTGAATGAAAATCTAACATATAGTAATAGAAGTTCCAGAATTAACAATAAACAGAAACTTGGAGAGCTAATAGTCCAAGAGAAGATAATGGCTGATACTTTACTAATATTAAATAATATTAGTTTTCAGATTGAAGTTCAAAAGTTAATTAGACTTATTCTATATATCTCTAAGTGAAGGATAAACATCACAAAATCATCTTAATTGATGTAGAAAAGTGACAGATTCAACATCCTTTAATAATAAGAAAACTCAACAAACTAAGGATAACAATAATTAACCTTAAGTTAATAAAAGATATTTATGAAAAACCCATAGAGATCATCATACTCAATGGTACATCCTACTCAAGGTTCATTCTTGGTGGGTATTGTGTTTCTAGGAATTTGCCCATTTTATTTAGGTTATGCAATGTATTGATGTACACTTGTTCATAGCACTCTTGTATAATCATTTTCATTTCTTTTTTTAACTTTCATTTTTTGATTTAACCTTTATTGTATTTATTCCATTACCACTTAGTCCCCTGTTACCATCCTTCCCCCAGCTATCACCACAGTGCTGTCCATGTCGATGAGCCTTTTTTCCTTTTTGCTCAATCCCTAACCCTCTAACCTCCCTCATCACCACTAGCTGTCATCTGCTCTTCGTCTATGACTCTGTCTCTGTTTTGCTTGTTAGTTTCATTAGATTCTACATACTGTAACAGGGTACAGCCAGGGCCCCCCCAAAGTGTATTTGTAACAGGGTCCAGAGATTGGGGTGCCCAAGAAAAATATATTCCCCACCCCAGGGCGGGCCGCCATGGGGGATGGGAGCCTTGAGCAGGGCCATTGAGAAGTCAGTTTGCATGTCAATAACAGGATAGCTTCGTTCCTCCTTTGCAAAGAGGATTATTTGGCATATCACCAAAGCTAATCAGGAAGGTTTAAAAGACTTAATACAGAATGTGAGAGAAGGAAAGAGGACAGGGACAAAGAAGGAGAGACAAAGGGACACAGACTCTGGGGAACAGTGGGAAGGCCACGCAGGAAGAAAGAGGGGAGAAAGGACTCTTGCTAGTGGGCCAGAAGAAGGTGCCACATGGTTATGGATTAAGAGCTGGAGATCGCGGCGACGCAGTGGATGGTGCTGAGACGTGAGAGGCCTGCCTAGCTGAGCCCTGGACTTCTGTTCTTTTCTTTCTTCTGAAGGACGGTACCCTGACTGGCCTGACTGGCCTAACTGGCCTAACTGGGCAAAGAGGGGAAGGCAGGACCGTGTGTGTGCTGGTGGTTGTTTTGAAGGGATTTTGAGGTTTAAGGGTGACATTTAGCCATTAATCAAACCTGTATAACTTTTGAATAAATAGTTCCTTTCCTTTTCACCAAACTCTGCCATTCAGAGCCATAATTCCAAGGGCGACGGGCAAAGGACCCACAACCGAGGGGTCCCAGGGAAGGAGGGTGTCATTTCAATAACAGCATCTGGCCACCCCACCACGGGTCCTTTTGTTCAGTTACAAGTAAAATAATAGATTATTTGTCTTTCTCTGACTGGTTTATTTCACTTAGCATAATGTTCTCCAGGTCCATCCATAGATTGGAACAGAATAGAGAGCCCAGAAATAAACCCACAACTTTAAAGTTAATTGATATTCAACAGATGAAGCAAACACATACAATGGGCTAAAGATAGTTTATTCAATAAATGATGTTGGGAAAATTGGACAGATACATGCAGAAAAATGAAACTAGACCACCTTCTGCACCACACACAAGGATAAATTCAAAATGGATCAAACACTTAAATGTTAGAGCCAAAACCATAAAAATCCTAGAAGAAGACATGGGCAGCAAAATATCAGACATTTCTCATAGAAATTTATTATGGGACATATCTCCCCAAGGAAGGGAAACAGAAGAAAAAATAAACAAATGGGACTACATCAAACTAAAAAATTTTTGCACAACAAAGGAAATCATCAATAAAATAAAAAGACAACCCACAGAATGGGAGGACATATTTGCCAATATACCTGATAAAATGTTAATATCCCAAATCTGTAAAGTACTTAAAAAACTCAACACCAAAAAAACAAAGCAAACAACTCAATTTAAATAATAGGCAAAGGACCTGAGTAGACACTTCTCCAAAGAGGACATACAGATGGCCAATAGACATGAAAAGATGCTCAACATCACTTATCATCAGGGAAATGCAAATTAAAACCACAATTAGATATCATCTTACACTTGTCAAAATGGCTATCAACAATAAATCAACAAACAGTAAGTGTTGGTGAGGATGTGAAGAAAGGGGAACCCTTTTGCACTGATGGTGGCAATATAGACTGGTGCATCCACTGTGGAAAGCAGTATGCAGATACCTCAAAAAATTGCAAATGGATATGCTGTTTGACTCAGCGATCTCACTTCAGGGAATATATCCAAAGGAAACCAAAACACTATTTCGAATGAACATGAGCACCACTGTGTTCATTGCAGCTTTATTTACAGTCACTAAGATATGGAAGCAGCCCAAGAATTGAAGAGTAGATAAAACAACTATTGGATGTTTACACAATGAAATTCTTCTTGGCCCTATTCATTTCTGTACAATCATTAGCAATATCCCCACATTCATTTCTGCTTTTAGTAATTTGATTTTTCTATCTTTGTCTTCGTCCATCTAGCTAAAGCTTTGTCAATTTTATTAATCTTTATACAGAACCAGCTATTGGTTTTGTTGATTTTCACTATTTTTTAATTCTCTATATGATTGATCTTTTTCCTAATTTTTATTATTTCCTTGCTTTTTCTAGCTTTAGGTTTAATTGGTTCTTCTCATTTTATAACCCTCTGTTGTAAGTTTAGGTTGTTAATGTAATATCTTTTTTAAATGTAAATAAATTTTTTTCTTTAACATTGCTTTCATTGTGACTAGTATGTCTTGGTATGTTGTGTTTTTATTTTCATTCATTTCTAAGTAATTTTAAACTTCCTTTATAATTTCCTCTTTCATCCATTAGTTGTATAAAAGTGTGTTTTTTAATTTATACAAATTTGTAAGTTTTTCCATTTTCCTTCTGTTATCAATTTCTAACTTCATCCTTTTGTGTTTGGAAACTTTGTATGATATTTCTTCTTAAATCTTTTGAGACTTAATTTGTGTCTTAACATAAAGTCTATACTGGAGACTGTCTCATGGGTACTTGAAAAGACTATGTATTCTGTTGTTGTTGGGTAGAGTGTTCTATTAGAGCTACTTGTTTTATTGTGTAAGTCCTTTATTTCCTTTTTATTTTTCTGTTTGTTCTCTCCGTTATTGATAGCAATGCATTGAAGTTTCCAACTATCATTATAGGCCTATTTCTCCCTTCAGTTCTGGCAATTTTTGTTTCTTATATTTTGATGGTCTGTTATTAGGTGTGAAAATGTTTATAACTGCTATATCTTCTAGATGTATTGAACGATATATAATATGCTTCTTGTTCTCTTGTAAACTTTTTTTGATTTAAAGTCTACTTTGTTTGATATTAGTACAAGTTCACTTTTGGTCTCATTTGGTTACTATTTGCATGAACTATCTTTGTACATACTTTCACTTTCAAAATATTTGTTTTTTGTTTTTTTTGGATATAAAGTGAGTCTCATGTGGATAGCATGTAGTTGGATCATGTATTATTAAATTATTCTGCCAATCTCTGTCTTTTGATTGAATAGGTTTTTTTTTTTTTAAGATTTTATTTATTTTTTGAGAGAAAGGAAGGGAAGGAGAAAGAGAGATGGAAACATCAATGTGTGGCTGCCTCTCGTGCAACCCCTACTGGGAACCTGGCCCGCAACCCAGGCATGTGCCCTGACAGGGAATCAAGCCCACGACTCTTCGATTTTTGGTTCACAGGCTGGCATTCAGTCCACTGAGACACACAACCAGGGCTGATTGGGTAGTTTAATTCACTTAAATTTACTTTAAGTGAAAAGGGGACTTACCTATGTTATTTTTCTATTTGTTTTTTAATGACTTTTACTTCTCTTGCCTCTCAAATCCTGCATTTCTGTCTTCTTTTGTGTTTAGTTAATTTTTTTTTGGTGTTTTAATTCCCTTTTTATTTCCTTTTGTGTATATTTTATTTGTGGTTGTCATGGAGATTACATTTAACATGCTAAACTAGAATACTCTAATTTGAATTTAAACCAGCTTAATTTCCAAAAGAGGCAAAAATTCTGAACTTATTTCTCTAGCCCCAACCCCATTGAGTTACTGAAGTCACAAACTTACAATGTTATTCATTTGTGTCAAAAACATATTGTACACATTTTTAACACATCAGTCTCAAATAAAACAAAAGTATTTTTAGAAAAAAATTGTAATAAGTGAAGTTACAAATCAAATTTACAATGGTAATAGCTTTTAGACTAATATTTAAAAAGTATATTTGCTTCTTAGATAATAAAGAAAATCAAAAATACAGATAGAAGCCAAAGCTGCAATAATGCTAGCTGTTATAACCACCCATGTGTTTACCTTTACTGAGATCTTAATTTCTTCATATAGCTTTGAGTTTCTCTCTAGTGTTCTTTCATTGTAACCTGCAGGACTCCTTTTGGCATTTCTTGAAGGTCAGGTAATGAACTCTCTCATCTTTTGTTTATCCAAAAATGTCTTAATTTCTCTTTTACTTTTTAAGTACAACTTTTCTAGATATAGGATTCTTTTTACTATTCACTTTTTATGCCAGAGTTTGCAAATTGCTGAGGTGAGTCAAGTCATAGCTCTATGGGTCATGACATATGGACGCTGCTGGGTCTCATCAGTAATGTGTCCCAATCATAGAGCCGATCCCCAGATTTTTACTGAGTCTAAATTAGTCAGAATTGTCAGTTGGACCAAATACTTGTAGAAATTCAAGAATCAACAATTTTTGCCCTGGCTGGCATGGCTCAGTTGGCTGGAGCATCATCCCATAATCTAATGGTTGCTGGTTCAATTCCTGGTCAGGGCACATGCCCAGGTTGCCGGCTCCATCCCTTGTAGGGGCGTATGCAGGAGGAAGCAGCCCATCAGCTTTCCCTCTCTCTCTCTCTCTCTCTCTCTCTCTCTCTCTCTCTCCCTCCTCCCCACCGTCCCCTCTCTTTCAAATGAAAATAAAATAAACCTTAAAAAAAAAGGAATCAATAATTTTCAGAGAAAACAAAAGCAGAGAAAAAATATCCTGAAACAAGGATTCTCAATATATTTACAACTAAATTCTTGAAACCCCTGGTGGTTTGTTTACAAAGCTGACATCGGTTTGTAAACCAAAAAGACCTAGAAGTCGTCACAGGCATCCCACCCCAACACGCCCTGCCCTTCTGCTCCGCCTTGGTGGGGTACCCAGCACGTTGACCGCTCGGAGCCAGAGAAAGCACAATAAAAAGGCAAACACTATTTTCCAAACCTGAGGCGTTTATTTTTAGTGATTATTTCCACCTGGCAGCACATAAACCTCTGTGAAAAATAAATCCTGCTGCTGCTCAGATCATTTAGAAGTGACACTTGTCAAAGGTCATGCAGAAGCTTGCAGAGACATTTCTTTATTTCTTACTTTACTACAGAGGAATGTGGACCTCAAATTCCTCCAAAAATGTGATTTTAAAGATTAAGAAGCTGCATTTTTCAATTTCGGACTTTACCATATTGCAGGAAAATATATTTAAAAATTTCCTTTGTTTATAGAATCCAACCCACACTACACACACACACACACACACACACACACACACACAATCAAAGCATAAATTCAAAGACATTTCCCTCTGATATGACGAATCTATGTTGCATAAATTACCAAAGGGAAAATTCCAAATCTGCGAATAACGTAATAGGCTTTCATCTCCCTTTTCTCTCAGTCAGAACCTTCTTATGAACAAAGGAGTGCTGATTGTAACCCCTGTAAAAACTGGAAATTTTATCATCTCTCCAATCTGATTTTCAATTGGAAGGATTACATGGTAGATTGAGAGGAAGGAAATTATTACACAAGCCACAAAGAAATATCGTAGTAGACTCCACAGTACTGTTCAATTATGATTTGTGGAAATGACCATAATACAAAAAAAACCCATAATAATCTGTACTTTTCTTCTTGATCTAGCAATATAACAGAGCATTTATAAAGTGGTCATGCACTTAATATTCAAAGAACAATGCATTATTAATGAGGGCTGGTGAAAATAGCAATTGTTTATTGAGTATTTATTAGAGCTCAGCACTTCGCATACATTCTCTCTAATTCTCAGAGAACCTCGTAATGTATCCTAATCAGCACTTCACAGTGAGGAAACTGCAGTTTCCTGTATGTCACATAGCTACCGCCATAGTGTATCAAGCAGTGTTACATGTAGGAAATAGAAAACATGTTAGGTATTTCATGCAGAAAGAGATTCAATAACGGGAATAAAAGGGTTTACAAAGCTGTTGGAAGGGTACGAAAGATGAAAGACGGGGGTTTTAAGGACAATTGGTCCCAACGTTAGCTGCCGCCCGAGGATGAGAAACTATGGCTGAAGCTTCTGCTACAACTGCTGATACCGAAACTGCCTCATCTGTCATCACACCTTTTGCCTGTCAGACCTTTGCTGTTAGTTGCCACAGCCACATAAGGTATCTCTATCTCATTCCCACTTTCCATACTTTATGTGAGTAAATCTCATGGATAAGACCAAAAGCTCACAGAATTCTAGCTGTACAGGAAAAGTACTTTAACCGACCATTCCGTTACGCAGAGGGGAGCGTTGGGGAAAGTGAAATGGATGCGTTCCTGTTTTACAGTACAGTCGGTCCCTTTGTTCGCTCAGCATTCCTGCATATGCTTCCATCAGTTAAGTCCTCAATGCCAACCCTGACAAAAATAAAATGAAATAAACCTTAACTAACACAATACAGCTCTCCCATGTAACTCACACTATCCTCAATTGGAAGAGATACACATTTCATCTCAGTATGTTTATCTTACAGTTATGTTCATTCTTAGTCTATCTCTATCATCATTAGCTATTGATATCCTATAACCTTAGAGTTAAAGTAAAAATTTGGCCATTATTGGCTTGTTTCTGTGTAAATTGGTAAGAAAATGAGGGTGGGGTGAGGAATATGTGATCGTGTAGATAAAACAAGAAATAAGTTATGCGTAGCTCTTATTATCCTTGACTTTGCAGCTGAGCACGAAAGGAGATTAAACTGCTGAAAACAGAGTACCTAATGGGATTTATATATGTAATCACATGAGGCTTCTCAGCAATAGCAATTCTATGCCTTGAGGTTACCAAGAGTAGCTGTCTGATGCCCATATAAACCGGACAGCAGAGAAAGAGGAAGACTAGACTTTCTCAGACTTATTTCTAGATGACATTCCTGGGTCCTGATCTCAGTATGCTTACCACAGAGCATCAGGAATTGAGCCACATGTATCCTCTACGCATGCTGGCGGGTCCAAAAGAAAAGAATGATGGGTGGAATTTGATATGCTCAGTTCTTCTCTAATTCTAAAGGCTGTCTTCCTTTACAGAGGAGTGAATTGGAAAGGATGGTGGAAACTCTCCGTTTAGTTCAAGGAAGTGGAGGTTCCTGCTCTGGAATACAAAATTAGGAATTAGGCAGATGAAGAGAGAATGATTTCTGTCCATCAACAGTAAAAACCAAATTTCATATGCAAATTTTTAAGACAAATTATTTGCTAACATCAGTGGTGCCAGTAATAATTAGCTGAAGTGAGGACATGGAGACTATGAATTGGTAACCCTGCTGTGTAATAAAGAAAAATTTAAATAGTTACTTAGATGGTGTTAAGACCACAGAATGAAGGTTATAGTATTAACTAATTATCAAGGCAAAATTGATCATTGTGGTCCAGAGGAAATAACATTAAGCTTTAAGAATCCAGAAAACCATAAGATTTGTTTTACTAACAAATATGTGAACTGTGTATCTGATTATTAAAAATAAACAGTAGGTCTCTTAACATTTCTGTGGGTTTAGAAGCTTTATAACTCTGAAGCAATGTCTAAAACATCATTCTCAGTCCAATTTACCTAAAAACTTCTCAACAAGTACGAATTGCAATTCTGCCTTTCACAATACCTGGGTAAATAAACTCCTATCTTGAAAAAGCTTTTTCCCCCCCTCTCTTCCCCAGAGTAGAGCCTGGCACACTCTGGCGCACTCTACTTTTTCCCTTACTACTTGGGACGTCCTGCCCCCACCCTTGCCATCAGCTTCAGTACCTTTAGCACCTACATGGATAATATCTGTAACACCCTGGCTGCAGAGATGCATCATTTCCAGCATTTATCTCTCAGATAGATGCTTTGTGGTTTGGAATGATGATATTTTGGTATAACAATGCACTTATGATTTTTTTTTAATGAGCTAGCTATGAACAGAGGAATGATGGGGAAAGTGGTTTTCAGCTCTTTCTTGCTAATTTCAAGAAAAATAAAGACATGCTCTGAAGCTATGATCTCTCCCTCTAATTAATCACATTTTCTTGCAAATAAAGAGATATGAAATCTATGGATAATAATGAAGATCAATCAATTTCTTCACAAAGCTTAAAATGGGAAAATTGTAAATTTATGCCTCTCATCAAGTAACTGCGCCGGCACTGATGAGATGTTCTTGTATTTCCCCATCAGAATTACACGCACTGCTCTGCTTTATCAGAGGTATTTATCTGACTGGTAACAAGCTCTCTATGCAGCAGCAGAGAGGCTCTGGCTCTCACCTGATGATTTCAAAACTTTGTTGATTAGTTCTATGTGCCGGTAATGGCGATAGCCCTTACACAGCTGCAATGTTTCTACAGCTCTTCTCTTCATTCTTTGCAACTTTCTTAGCTGTTGATAACAACAACAAAAAATCTTAGAAATTGATTGCCCAGAGAAAGTTGGAAGCGGTGATGTAGTTTTAAAAAATTGATAGTTGGCCAACTTGATAACTAGACGGATGAAGAGGTATATAGATAACTAAGTATGATATGTAAATAAATTATAGATAAATGGGTAGATAGAAACTAAATATAGACATACATACAGATATATATACACACACATATACACGTAGATTAGACATGCCAGAGAGAACATCACCAAAATGTAATGGAGCACATTATTAATTTTTAAAGAAAAAATTAATATGCTATTTTGAATGGATGGTGACATGAGCAGAGTGAGTGAATTATCTCAAAATCTCCATTTTCCACTTCTTTCTTGATAATAGAGTCTTCAGGTTTTAACTTGACTCATTGATACCCAGAATAATTTTTTCAGGTTTGCTTGAAGCTATTGTGTGACCAGATGGAAAATAATGACAAGTGGAAATTAACCAAAATGTTATGTGTAGTTTTTTTGGAGAGATTCTTAAAGCGGGGTGGGAAAGGTCATTCCTTTCTTTTGTTGCTTTATCCATTGTGCTGGCTGGAACAGAGATGTCTGGAGTGTGAGCAGCCGTCTTGACAGAGACTAAAAGACACGTACTGAAGAAAAGTGAAGAAAATGTTTTAGAGGAAAAGTGGTCAATGACGGGAAATGTTGCTGATAAGGCAAATGAGATAAAAACTGGAATTGACCCTATAATTAGGTTATTTGGAGGTCATCAGAGACTTTCACAAGCACAGTTTCAGTGAATTGCTCAATAGTGGACTAGACAGCAAGAAAGAATGAGAAAAGAGGGATGAGATAAAATGAACATGGACCATCTTTTGGAGAAATTTTGCTGTAATGGGGTGCTGTGACCTGCAAGGAGTGGTGGTCCCTGAATGGGAGAGACAGGAGATTGAGAAAGGACAACACAACACAAAGACATAACACAAGACAATTTAGAGAAAAGCGAGGGCCAGGTGGGACATTGTCTTCTGATGAAGAGATAATGACTATGACCACAGTCTCCACGTTTATTTTATAGGAGTTGGTTAGATAAAGCTCAAGGGAGTTTTGCAGACTTAGGGGAAAGCTGTGGGCATGGATAGTTCCATTCCCAGACTATCTACATGATAAAACTTTCTTCTGCAAAGGTTGCAGTCATCTTCAGCAGAAGCTTGCAGGTATCTACGCCCTTCTCGACACCCCCGGGCTCAAGCTGTTGCCAGTTGCCAGCTTGCTCTGCCTTGCAGATAACAAGGTGGCCTTGCCAAGCGCTTAACCTGGCTTTTGACATCAGCCTTTGCCGTCCTCCACAACTGGGCTGTATAGCTGGAAGGAGTGTGAGCTCAAAATAACATTTTTGTTTTTTTAATCCTCAGGATATGTTCATTGATTTCATTTCATTTCATCTCATTTCATTTATTTTATTTTTAACCCTCACCTGAGGATGTATTTATTAATTTTAGAGAGATAGAAGGAGAGAAACAGAGAAACATCTATGTGAGAGAGAAACGCCAATTGGCACCCTCCTTTACACGCACCCCACCCTCCCGCCCCAGCCAGGGACCAAACCGGCAACCTTCTGGTATATGGAAGGATGCTCCAACCAACTGAGCCTCTCCATCAGGGTGAAAGCATTTGTTTTTTAAGATGTGAAGAATAATATCACCTTTTAATGCTAATGAGAATAATCAAATGCAGAGAGAGAAAGTGATGAGTTGAAAGAGAAAAGGGAGACTTGCAGCAATGATCTTGAATTTGGAGGGGAATCCAATGCACAATTTAAGAGTTAGTCCTAGAAGGAGCATGGGTCATTGAAATGCAGTAACAGGAGGGAAGACGGGGTATAAAGATATGGAAGTAGATGGTTTGAATGTAGTTGATGATAGCAGCATGTGAAAATAACCCCTACCACATTTGAAATTATTATTTTGATTTCATGGTTAAGAGATGTTACTTCCATTAGATTTCAAGCTTTCTTTGAGCTTGGAAAATCCCAAGTTAGTGTGTCTAATGCATCACTGTGTTCTCAGCAGGAAGAATAGTGAGCCACTATCCAATAAACGCCTGATAGCAGATGAGTGAATGAACAATGCTTACACACACGCACACACACGCACCACCACCACCATCAGAACCACCACTTCAGTTGTTTAATGTTTCTAACTGGTTAGTATGCGAATATTAAGTTTTAGAGGTTATCATTCTAGAAATTATAAAATTTTAGGCTATTACAGTCCCTGAAATTTCATAGAATATTTATCATATATGAGCAAGATAAATCTTCCTAATTTCCTGCCACATTTACAATCCTCTGTAAGGTGCTTCCTTTCATATTTGTGCCACGCAAATCCATTCTCTGGTCACAATAGATTGGCAATAAAGACAAGCAGCAGAGGTTCTTGAAATGGGCCACTATGAGAAGGAACTGTGCAAAAGCTCTCCTTTGTATAGATGAGAAGCTGGTATCTATGTTGGATATAACTGCCGAGCACTAAGATTCTCTTCTTCTTGGGGCACATGAATGAAAGATACAGAAAGAGTAAGGCAAAAGCCAAATGCAAACAGTAGGCACCAAGAAGACACGAGGCAGTGGTGTAAAGTAGGTAGAGAATATTTGAGTCACTATAAAGGTGGTAACACTGGAGTAGGAAGCAAGGGAAGTCTTCTGGGTGGTTTGTTGGGATCAGAAAGTTGCTATACTTTTGCCACAGTAATCTGAGTGATGGTTCAGTGTTTTATGACATATGGTTATGCAGCACTGAAGGTTGTTGCTTGTTCTTCCTTCCTGCAATAGCGCCCTTTAAATTAAATTAGTAAGAGCGACTCTGTGTTGTCTCAAATGTACTAGTACATATTGTTTATACTGAATTGTGCTCTTCATGGTAACTTATCTCTGTGATCTCATTAAGTTTTATATTTTTCTTATTAATATTCATGCTAATGTCTAATCAGCAATCATAAAGTCTGTGAAAATAGGGCCATTGTCCGCTTAATTTGAAACATAGAGTATAATAGCATAGCTATATGGTTGTATATTTACTAATTACTATGGGTACTTTTATTATTTAAAGTAATTGTTTTTCTTCTGGATAGCTATATTAAATGGACAGATGGGTGTGAATAATTCATTTTAATTCAAAAGTAACTATTCTTTTAGTTAAATAACAAATAATTTTAATAAAAATTTATTTACCTATAAAATTATATTTCTAGCTCCTGACTGCTTATCAGAGCACAGAGATTAATTGCTATAACATCTCCCCTTTTTCTTTGGGATATTCAGCTTTATGTCTATCTACTTTAACTTTATCCAACAAAGAACAAGCATGGCCTGCTATTTGGAGCATTTACTATATTCCTTCCATATAACCCCTGTAGGTTAACTATATCATGACTGTTACAAAGAACTCCATTTATCTCTGCAATATGACTTGCTTTTTATAGTCTTTCTCAAATATTAACTTCTATTTCAATTTAATTATGAAGGCCCTATTAATTTTCTGTGGTTTCTTTCCAGAGACAAGAACTCTTTCTTTTCTCCTTCGAACTTTTCAAACACAGTTGAATATAGTAGAGTAAATTTTTAAACAAAAATTAGTAATAGTTTAACATACTTTTTTATATTGATAATGATCTTAATATCACTTGTCTTTCAAGAAAATGGCAAGTACAATTGTGATCGCTTTTGCCATACTTAGCACTGGAAACACCTTGCAGGTTTATATCTAGATCAGTTAAGTCAATAGTGAAAATCTTTCTACAATATCTTGTTGGGTTTATTTAAAAACATACTATGACAATTCTGAAAAATATTCTTTGGAAGTATATATCTTTAAAGGATGTGGCCAAGGTTTGGTAAAATTTTTTTCATAAGGAATTTTGTGCCAAATATGAAGTAAAGGAATACAGTAACTGTTTAACTTACACTTAAATCTGCAGACCTTGGCCAAAGGAAGTTTTTCTAACATCATTGGCTACTTCAACTCTTGCCCTCCGTTAAGCCATATGTTGTTTATGAGGGGGCAAAACATGTTTCCACTAGAGGCCTGTGAGGCAGAATAAAGGCCTCCCCGCCCAAAGACGTACACATTGTAAACCTTAAACCTATGAATATGTTTTGTTACAGGTCAAAATAGAATTAAGATTGCAGAGGAATTAAGGTTTCTAATTATGCAACCTTAAAATAGAGAGATTACCCTGAATTATTTAAGGTGAATCCACTATAACACAAGGGTCCTTGAAAGTGGAGGAAAGAGGCAGAAGACAGTCAGAGAAGGAGATGTGGTAATGGAAGCAGCGTCAGAGTTGTTGCATCATTGGCCTTGAACAAGGAGGAAGGGGGGCATGAACCAAGGAATGGAAGTGGCCTCTAGAAGCTGGAGAAAAGCAAGGAAATGGACTTTCCCTTGGAGTTTCCAGAAGGAATGCAACTCTGTTAAACTTCGAGGCCTGCGTTAGTTTTCTAACCCACAGGATTCTGAGATACCAAATTTGTATTGTTTTAAGCCATTAAGTTTGCCGTAAGTTGTTATGGTAATAAAAAGGAAGCAAAAAAACAGGTACAGTAGTAAGATAGTAATCCTTTGTTATTACAGTATTTCTGTGGTGTATTGATTGGCTATCTTCCTCCTAGTGGGAGAAAATTTTGAATGCTGGGTCACCCTAATATCAAAGTTTAAAGAATTCAAGATTGGCATCAACAAAGAAAGACTTTAGCTGGAAATGCAAAAGCACAAGTCATATGACAAACTAATCACTAAAGCTTGATAAGAACATACTCCCATGCGTAGTTACCATGTGAATTTCCAGCGTTCCAGATATACCAGCTTAGCTAATTTATGCCAGCTTCAGCTTCCTCCCTCAGCTTCTGACTGCATAAAGTGTTTTTTCTATATTTTCAAACCAATCCACATTGTTTTGAGATTTGAAGGTTTGCCTTATCCATGAAGCTATCTTCTCTTTGAATTTCAAGGTCCTAAACTGATCCCAAGTTGGTCCTAATTTGGCTGTAGCTCCATCTCCCTAAGCATCTCCTTATTCATTGTCTCTTCTTTCAGAGCTATCACCAGATATAGGGCTCCTTTTTTATTATTATTATTAACTCCTGGGTTTTTTGTCATAATTGTCCTAGTTACAATGGAAAATAAAACTGTTTTTGAACTATTAAATAACAAACATTTGCTGACTACTACCTCTGAAGCACAGTGCTGTCACTCACACAAAAAAAAAACCAAATAAATATGGCATGGTAAATTCTGTCAAGGGTCTCAAAATTTAAGGATACAGCATACAAAATATTTTTTAAATTGTAGAAGTAGACCAGTTGGGGCTTGCAAAAAGTGTTGTGAGAGAACAGAAAATGAAATAGAAAGAATCAGTGGGGGTTCTTCAAGTGGGCAAAGGGAAAGGGCGTTCAAGTCCAAAGAAAGCACATTTACAATCAATGGTACCGAGACTTGCGAGAACCTAGAAGGTTTGAGGAATCGTACCTGGTAGTAAGGGATATTATGGAGGGGGGAAGAGAAAACACCGAAAAGGATTCTGAGTATCTTTATCTCTTTCTTAACTTAAAAATAAATCCTGTGAAGTAAATGTCCCTATGAAATTCTGTTGACCACAAATGTTTTACTCCTATGTTTCAAACACTAGGTGGACTGAAGAGATCTAAATAGGTTATGCTAATTTCCAAAAGGAATGAAGTGTGTCATCCTGTTGAGACCATTCTATTTGTAATTCTGACTTAATGGTTGACTACTTTTCCAAAGAAATCACTCTGCAAGCTAATCTAAACTAATTAAAATGCAGGTACTCATTACATGTCTGGATTTAAGAATCCTTTGTCATCTAATCTCAGGCTCTTCAGCCTCACGTCTCTTTATTTTCAGCATGTATACTTTATTGTAACCTCAAAATCAAGCCATAATCATTTCTACTCCATTAACTATGGAATATGCATTTTAAATTTGAATATTTACTATATAAGGCAAATAGTGCTGAACATATATTAGCATCTTCATAAGTACTTGATTGCTCAGTCTGACAGCATCTACCTTCTCAGAATCATTCAAGTCACCTCTTAAAGAAGTTATTGTCAATTTGTTAATGGTATCTCTAAAAACACTAGATCTCAAATTTAGAGAAAGCTTTGTAGAATTAATGCTATAAAATAATGGAATGTGTTTTGACCAAAACTCACATTCAAAGCAAGGACTGCGTCATCATTGCAGTAGTAACATTACTATTTTTTAGTGACCCATTCATCTTCCTGTTGGAGGAAGTCATTGAGAGGGTGTGACCAGTTGACTCGTGAGCTGGACCTTGGCAATGGGAGGCCCTTCACCCCTCCCTTGTCTTTGGAATGAGCCTTTCACTTTCCTTCTCTGCACTGTATCTCTATATATAACATAAGTCATATTGATCAAGGCAGTAACAGAGTGATTCTGTAAGAAGCATTTTGGATAATCCACAGCAGAGAAAAACTTAAATCAGGAACTATGGCAAGAAGACTGTTAGAGTCTCTAGGTCCTGATCCTCTGTGCCCTGGACTGCCTCCTTACGAATAAAGTCCTAAATCTTTGGTCTTAGAAATCCTTATTAGCTATTTATTTTCTTGTTTTTAAAATATGGGTAAAATATCTAATATAATCCTTTTCAAAATAATTTGACTTTGTATTTTCCCAATGTCTTTGGAAATTATGAAAATTACATATATGTATATATTTAAATAGCAATTGAACAATTTAAGATATATTTCACATCCATTTTCTAACCTGAGTGGACAGAAAAGGTACCCTCTTGCCCATTTTAAATCTAAGGTAACTGAGACTTCAAGATGTTAAGGGGTCAATTCAGGATAAGGAGCCAGTTTTCTGCCTTTTCATCTATCACCTGACGGTATCATCATGATAACAATCACTTTGGGATGAAAATGAATCAGCCACACCTCCTCTTGGCTGTAATGTAAGCTCCCTGCTCTCTGTAAACTATGTGGCTGTAGTACTCAAAAAATCTCACACACATTTTTATCAAGCTTAACAATGAATTTTGGTTGATACTAAAAAGTCTACTTGCCCTTCTATTACTTGCATTCTGGTACTGGTGGGATATCTAATTTTTATAAAATTAAAGTTTAACTGTTTATGAGACATCCTTAGGAAATATGAGTTCCTTCTATTTTCCTCATGTGAACTAAAGACACAAAACAAAAGCCAGGCTGACTGTGAGCTAACACGTAGATGGTTTCCTTGGTAACACATATGTGAAAGATTGCAAAATCTCTCCAATTTCCATTCCTGTTCTCACAGTGGTTGTTTAGATTGCTAATATGGGTATGCCTGAGTGGCAGCAAGCCATTTTGTGTGAGAGTAAGTGCTTATAAAAGACAGGTGAGGGCGAGGGCAAAACCACGTTTAGCCAAAAGCAAGTATACAAGAGAAATCAGTTCTCAACACTGAGTATAAAAACAGGAGAAACATGAAGCCAAGAGATTCTATTTTGAGTTCTTGTAAATACAATGAAATATACACTTAAATGACTATAACTATTCATTAAAAAGCATGTCCTAAAATGAAGGACACAACCCAAATCTATGTATTTGTACCTAATTATTTGTCATATTAAAGAGTGACTGTGCTCTGGGGTTTACTCAGTAGAGAAATGACTCTTCAGAAGTTCATAAAACTTCCCCTCTACCCCTTCCAGCTATGCATTCAAAAGTTCATAAAATGCTCTAACAATAGTTAATGTTTCTTTGCACTCACTAAGTATCAGATATGTGCCCAGGATTTTATGTGTATTATTTCAATTAATATCACAGTAGATATCATGATAATCTCAGGAGGAAGATGAACTGTTTTTTTAGACAGAATAATTGAGGACTAGAGATGGTAAGAAACTAGGCCATGATCACTGAGCCAGGATATTGTGAGGCCAGAATTTGAACCCAGATGCCTGACTCCATACCATACTCTTAACCAGGACGTAACTATTGTCCCAAAGCTGTGGCTATGGTGATGCCAACTGAAGAGGCATACAGTGTTCCTGACATCTGCCTGCGAGACCTTTATCTGGCTCACTGTTTTCTGGGTATTCTCCAAGATCTTACTAAATATTTGAACAAATAAAACCAAATCTGATTTGTTATGATTGTGGAATTATAATTAAGCATGTTCTTGGTAAGGTAGAGAAGGTGGCAGACAAATGCAGTTATCAGGAACAATATGAAATAAATTATTGAAGTATTTGAATGGACAGAAGGATAAGACAAAGTAGAACTCACATAATTTTTAACAAAAAAAAAAGATTCAGAGAGTCAGGTGTATTGCAAGCTATAATGACTCTAGTTATGAGCAGGAAAGAGGATATTTGTTCTGATCTTGGAGAAAAAAATGTATAGATAGACACCAACTTAATTAGTTTTCATTTTCTAATTGTTTATATAGGTATTTCTCTAATAATCTATTGTGTTTTGGGGAAAAAAAGAACAAACATACATTCTGTAAAATAACATGTTAAAAATAAGAAAACTTTGGAAAAATGAGATTGGTTAGACCACTCAAAACTTGTACAATTATAACCAGTTGGCTAGCTAAAGCAATAACTCCCAATGAAAATATTAGAAGTTAAAAGGACACATCAATGAGGACACTTTAAATTTTCTAATAAATATAAAAATACTATAGTAAATGTACAACTTTATTTGAAAAGTAAAATAAATGAGAAAATAAGTGAAGGAAATAATGGAGTATGAGATGAAATAGTTGAGTTATAAAGATAAATGTAAAGCAGAAAATAATTATTACTTGTTTTATTTTTTAGTTTTCTGTGTTTGGAGTATTTTATAAATACTTAAAAGTAAATAAAAATTAAAAATTAATATTAATGGAAGCAATATTGTTGGAAAATGTAAGAAAAAAATATACACCTCTTACCACAGATTTAATCAGGCCAGCTCTGCCATCATCTTTTTAGTGATGTTGCAAATGTGTTCAAACCATAATCCACAGTAAACAATTTTTTAAAAGTAGTTCTTTTGTTTCTCTAAAACTTCTCTGATCTATCTCATGAGATACTCCCACTTACTGAGTAGAAGTAAACACAGACACACTGCCAAAATTAGTCAAACTAGGTTCAGAGTTTAGTTAATTTAATGACTTAAATAGACATCTGGTTTAACACTGCTCTGGAATGATTGCTCAGTCTGACAGAGCTCCCTTGTCTCCCCACTCATCTTATAAATGGTGTTGGGCTGTGGAGAGGAGGAAGTATTCAGAGGATGCTTTGGTCCTTTTCTAATACTTAATTGAGCTCTTGCTGGCATCTTCTGAGCCACACTTGGCTTGATTAAATACCTGGGTATTCTCTGCATGTTGACTATAGTCTGTGATTGAGAAAATTAGGGAGCAATTTTTTGGATCAGCCAAGGCTCAGGAGCCTCGCTCTGCTGATCCTCCCTTCCTGTTGTTCTGGTGATGCCTTTGAGTGTCTGCCAAATACTTCAACCTGCCTGCCCCTGGCCAGGGTTGGCCATGCTGTAGCCTCTGTGGGTAGCCCTGTATTTCCCATTACTGTGAACTCTGGCAGACCACCTAGCTTTTAATTCAACATGTAGACTTGCAGGGAACTAAAGAAGGATCAAGCATGCAAGAGAGACGCTCCCTCTGCCTACCTCCCCTGAAATTGTCTCGTGTCTACTGAGGACTACAGTATACAAAGCTTTCCTCCTAGAATCTTGTACCTGAATCTCAGGGAAAACACTTGGCCTTGGACATTTTCCTCACGTATTGAACAGGCCCGCAGTTCTCCAGCTGAAATCTACAGAGGCAGTAAGACTGAGGCTTCCCTGCCTCTCATCTTTGCCTTCTCTCATCACACCGCAAATCAGTCTGCTGAAAGTGTTGGGCTTTGTTTTCTCTTCCACTCTTGTCAAGACTTTGCTCTACATTATTTCTCTCTCCTTGTTGAAGTGGTAGCCATCCTCTCTTCCTTTAATAAACTGTGACAAGAGAGAGCATCAAAACCTGTGCTCAGGGAAATAGCATTTAGGATATGTACTGAATATACCTTATAGTTGTTTCATATTTTGGCTTCCATCTAAATCTTTGAAGTGTTGGTTTTGCAATTCAGAAATTTGACATGAAGAGAAGTGAATAGAATTAAGACTTTTTGAAGAACAGTAAATGATAGCTAAAAGGATGATTTTTAACAGCATAAATTAAGCAACATAGTAGATTTGTGGAGGTACAAATAAATGATTCACGGAAGGGTAGTCTGGAACTACAATTTATACTGCAGAATGAAACATAAATATGGTGAATACCAGGAAATACAGTTTCAGGAACAGTCTTAAGACATTAATGTCCAGAATTGCAGTATATTAGAGTTTGGATGACAGCAAGTGTAGTAAAGAGAATAAATGATAAGAATGTTGTGGTAAAGAAATTTAGTCATCTGTATAATGTATTAAAGTTTTTATTTATTCTACCATTTATTAAAAACGAATAAATACTTGAGTAGGACAGCTGAATCCAAAATGTATATTCCATTTTGTGAGTGCTTAGAAAACAATGTAAGAATGTTTAAAAGAGAAAAGACAGATTTCTCTTTTATTATAATCAGAATTTCTTTTCCTCCTCACAGCCAGGGATAGCATGCTGCACAGGCAAGATAACACTGTTAATAGATGACAGAGAGAAAGCGGGACATTTCTGCTCTTAGGTTGCTTCTGCTTTTTTATTTCCTAGCAAAGAAATTAAAATAGGATGTGAAGAATAGAATAGAATTTTAAAAATTGAACAAGTACAATAAAACAGAAATTGAAATCAAAGTTAGCCAAGAAACTGAAAGGAAACCTGCTTACAAGGAATTCAAATATCTGGTTCTGTTATTTAAGCTAACTTGCTGAATGAATTTGCAAAAATGATTGTTTAGAGTCACGTCAGCAAATTAGGAAATGAGAAATAAAAAGGGCACTGGAAAACTGTAATAAAAGAGGCAAGCTCATTGTCAAAGCCAAGAAAATGCTTAATATCATTGTAACAAAACCATTAGAGGATGGATTATAAAGGCAATAGTTTAGACCTCATTTACAATATGGTGACAAAACGTCAGCATTTTATTTCTCCAGAAAATTATTCTTAAACAACAAAGAGATGTGAAACAAAAATGTTAAAAACTATTTTTTTTTTTTTTTTGCAAAACTATGAGTCAACTAACACTCCAGGTTTACAAATAGCTGGAATGATGTACAACAGAATAATAATGGACTGGGTGAGCACGTAAAAGGGGAAAAAGAGGCCACACTGGGTAGGTTGGCAGTGGCCCTTGTTTCAAGGAAAAACCAGTGAGACTGAGGAGCATATCCTGAAGTGTAAAACCCAAAACCTTTGTTTATAACATCAAGACAAGGGTGACAGAGAAGAGTCTCTCTATATTAGGGGGGAAAATTCATGGTTTCCTATCTTTGTTGACTATGGATAAATATAGCTAAACAATTCTTCTGCAAACCATGGCCAGAGGATGTGGCCCATTCTCCATATGAAACTTGTGAAAGTAGTTATTTGAGAGAAATAAAGGCCTTTTTAAACAAAGACCTCCTTAAATAAAGAATAATAAGGAAAGCAGGGTCGGAGTAGGGGCAGAATAGGAAAAGAAACTGGCAGATGAGGAATGTTCTGACAGCAGGTACAGGTAGTCCCAAATTTTACTAGAAGAGCTTGAAAAATCAAATGCTCTAAGAACTATGCAATTAAAATATCCCTTGATTGTGTGAATAAGTTACATCCACTTATTACTGTTGAGATATTAGCGGTCTCCATGTTCTAATAGCAGTTTTTCTGAAATACATTTATAAATTATTATTTTTCAATAACAGTTTATATTCAATATTATTTTGTATTCGTTTCAAGTGTACAGCATAGTGGGTAGATAAACTTCACCTTTTACACCCAGTCCCCAAACCTCCCTCCCCTCTGGCAACCTTCAACCTGTTTTCTGTATCTAGGAGTCTGTTTCTGTTTGGTTTGTTCATTTATATTGCGCTTTAGATTCCACAAATCACTGAAATCATATGGTATTTGTCTTTCTCTGACTTACTTATTTCACTTCACGTAATACTTTCTATGTCTATCCATGCTGTCACAAATGGTAAGATTTCATTGTTTTTCATGGCTGATTATTATTCCAGCATATGTATGCATCACCACTTTATTACCCTCTTTGCCTAACGATGGGAACTTGGATTGCTTCCATAGCTTGGCTATTGTAAATAATGCTGCAATGACATAAGAGTGTGTCAATCCTTTCAAAGTAGTGTTTTGGGTTTCTTTGGATATATCCCAGGAGTAGAATCACTGTCTCTAAGGCAGTTCCATTTTTAATTTTCGAGGGCCCTCATTATTGCTTCCATAGTGGTTGCATTCCCATCAACAGTGCACAGGGTTCCCTTTTCTTCACATCCTCGCCAACACTTGTTGTTTGTTGATTTATTGTGATAGCCATTTTGACAGGCATGAGGTGAAAATCATGATGGGTTTAATTTGCATTTCTCTGATGATCAGTGACATTGAGCATCTTTTCATATGTTTATTGGCCACCAGTATGTCCTCTTTGGAGAAGTGTCTATTCAGCTCCTTGCCCATTTTTTATTTGGATTGTTTTTGATGTTGAGTAGCATGAGTTCTTTATAAATTTTGGGTATTAACCATTTATCAGATGTGTCATTGGTGAATATGTTGTCCCACTCAGTGGGCTGTCTTTTCATTTTGTTGATGGTTTCCTTTGCTGTGAAAAAAACTAGTTAGTCTGTAGTCCCATTTGGTTTTGTTTGTTTGTTTGTTTGTTTGTTTCCCTTGCCTAAAGAGATATATCAGAAAAAAAAATATTACTAAGAGAAAAGTCTAAGATTCCACTGCCTGTGTTTTCTTCTAGGGCTTTTATGGTTTCAAGTCTTATATTTAAGTCTTTAATCCATTTTGAGTTAATCCTTGTACATAATGTAAGAAGTTGGTCTAGTTTCACATTTTTTTGAGTGTATCTATTCAATTTTTTCAACATCATCTACTCAGTAGACTGTTTTTATCCCATTGTATGTTCCTGTCTCCTCTGTCAAATATTAATTGACTATATAGGCATGGATTTATTTCTGGGCTCTCTATTCTGTCCCATTAATCTATGTATCTGTTCATTTTTGCCAGTACTATGCTGTTTTGATTAATATGGCCTTGAAGTATAGTTTAATATCAGGTATAGTTTCATATCCTCCAACTTCGTCCCTCTTTCTCAGGATGCTGTGGCTATTGGGGGTCATTTTTTGTTCCATATAAGTTTTTGGATTATTTGTTCTAGCTTTGTGAAATACATCATTGGTATTTTGATAGATATTGCATTGACTCTATAGATTGTTTTAGGTAGTACAGACATTTTAACAATATTAATTCCTCCTATCCATGAACACAGTATATGCTTCTATTTATTTGCATCTTCTTCAATTTCTTTCTTTAGTGTCTTTTAATTTTTCAAGCATAGGTCTTTAACCTCTTTTGTTAAAGTTATTCCTAGGTATTTTTTGATACAATTGTGAATAGGTTTGGTTTCTTAGTTTCCTTTTCTGTTAGTTCATTATTGATGTATAATAATGCAACTTCTTTCTGAATATTAATTTTGTATCCTGCTACTTTACTTATTTATCAGTTTTAATAGGTTTTTAGTGAAATTTGTAGGGTTTTCTATGTACAGTATAATGTCATCTGGAACTAATGACAGTTTTACTACTTCCTTTCAATTTGGATGCCTTTTATTTCTTCTTCTTTTCTGACTGCTATGACTAGGATTTCCAGTATGATGCTGAATAATAGTGGTGGAACTGGACATATTTGTCTTGTTCCTGACCTCAAAGGAAATGCTTTTAGTTTTTCCCCATTGTGTATGATATTACCTGTGGGGTTGTCATATATGGCCTTTTTTATGTTGAGATGTGTTTCCTTATTTCCACTTTTATGAGAATTTTTATCATAAATGGGTATTTGATTTTGTCAGAAGTTTTTCTGCACCTATTGAGTTGATCATATATATTTTACTCTTTATTTTGTTTATGTGGTGTTTCATGTTAATTGATTTGAAAATATTGTACTAACCTTGTATTTCAGAAATAAATCCCACTTAATCATGGTGCATGATCTTTGTAATGTATTGCTGGATTAAGTTTGCTAATATTTTGTTGAGAATTTTTGCACCTATGTTCATCAGGGATATTGGCCTATAAATTCTTTCTTTGTAGTGTCTTTATCTGGTTTTGGAATTAGGATAACACTGGACTTGTAAAATGAGCTTGGGATTTTTCCCTCCTCTTACTGTTTTTGGAATAGTTTGAGAAGAATGGGTGTTAGTTCTTCTTTAAATGTCTGGTAAAATTCACCTATGAAGCTATCGGTCCAGGAATTTTATTTTTTGGGAGTTTTTTTTTTTAATTACTGCTTCAACTTTATTAGTTGTAATCAATCAGTTCAGATTTTCTGTTTCTTCTTGATTCAGTTTTAGAAGAGTGTATGTTTCTAGGAATTTATGCATTTATTCTAGATTGTCTAATTTGTTGGCATATAGTTTGTAATATTTTCTTACAATGTTTTTATTTATGTACTGTCAGTTGTTACTTCTCCTTTTTCATTTCTGATTTTATTTGGGTCCTCTCTCTTTTTGTCCAGATGAGTCTGGTTAAAGGTTAACCAAACTTGTTTATCTTTTCAATGAATCATCTCCTGGTTCCATTGATCTTTTGTATTGTTTATTTAGACTATTTTGTTTATTTCTGCCCTGATCTTTTTTGTCTCCTTTATTTTCTCTCTTTTACTTACTTAGGCTTTATTTTTTATTCTTTTTCTAGTTCTTTGAAGTGTAAGTTTATTTGAGATTTTTCTTGTTTCTTGAGGTCAGCCTGAAATGCTATGAATTTCCCTCTTAGGACTGCTTTTACTGTGTACCATAGATTTTGGGTTGTTTTGTTGTCATTGTCATTTTTTTCAAGTATCTTTTGATTTCTTTCTTGATCTCATTGTTAACCCATTTATTTGTTTAGTAACATTTTATTTAGTCTCCATGTGTGTTTTTTAATTTAATTTTATTTCTTTGTGGAATACACTTTAAAAACTGCTTAGTTCATTTTATAGACAAGAAAACAGTTCTGACTTGATCACCCTTACATATCAAGGTAGAGGTGGAGCTGAGTTTATATGCTGAACATAAGATTTCAAGTCTGGGCGAATGTGTTCCCACAACACCGTGCCATTAGTTGCATCTTTCTAAAGATAGACCATAATGGAGCCTAAATAATAAATAATTATTTTATTTGACAATAATAAATAATTCCTTATAATTTTAACTTAATTCAATATGTATTAAATTGGCATCAATTTTGTGACCTAAACATTATTATAAGTATTGTGGGAGAATACATTTTTTTTTTATTCTTTGACTTCCCAGTGCAAGCTTTTTGTTAGAGATAGAATTTACATACAGAAACATTTAGAAGAAATAAATCATTGCACTATTTAATTTTACAAAATTTGTTAAATAAATCAATTTTAGGTACTATGAAAGATGTTTAAAATTACTTTCCTCTGCAGCTTTAAAGCAAACGTATATATACTGGGTCATTTAGGGTTTGTTCTTGTTGTTGTTGTTGTTGTTGTTGTTGTTGATAATTGTCATCCACGATCCCTTCTGCATCCACAGAGTTTAATGGAAACAGCCATTTTTAAGGTGTTGCTTTCTCTGGCCAAACTGATTTGTCTAGCAATTGCCATCTAATGTGTGCTTACCAAGCAGATTTCTTTCCTAGAAATGTTGATGAAGTGAATTAAAGAATTAAATTAGGCCCATCTCTTTCATGTTGGTGAAAGTTGGAATTTGGAAACCCAAAGCCAAGCGACTGCTTTCCACAATGTAAAAGGAATAGCAACCACAGGGAAAGTCCTAACTAATATGAAATATATATGAAACAAAGGCAAAGCTGGGTCAATACATGTCACGTATACAGGTAAAGACAGTGCATAATAGTGGAAAGATTGCTGACCAGAAGTGAAAAGATCAATGTGCATAGAGGTCCCAGCTCTTCACTGACTAGGTGAGCTTTGATCCGACTTTCACCTTCCAGTTACCTTATCCATAAAGTCAGAGGGTTGGATAAGGCTTTTAAATTTTTCTTAGTACAAAACTCTCTTGAAACGAAATCATAAGGATAAACCAACATGTTAAACTGACAGAAGAGAGGAGAATGGAGTGGGGGTCCAGGTCTTCTCTGTTATCTCAAAGGGCCCCACGGAGCAATCAGAACAAAGCACTAGATAATATCTGTCCTACGTTATCTCAAATATCCTATGATTTAAAGAATAAAACACATAAAAGGGGTATTCATTAAAGAAGTTAAAACTATTGGTTAAATCCAAAGAACAAAAAGCAGAAGAAAAATTCCGGGGTGAAACCAGTAGCTAATTATACTTGAAAGCTGCTTTTGAAAGGAGCGAGTTCCTAGGCAGATTCTCAAGAAGCTTTAACAGGGCAGTTCTTCCAGTTTCCCACTGAGGACCTATTAGAATGCCCTTTATAGTTCAGCTGAAGATTTTCCCCATCTACCACCTATGAATAAAAAATTGCTGACAGTGTGGACATAGGATCATCTCTATGAAAATCAAATAATTTTTATTAAGTCAACTCCCAGGTCAACACTTGAAATGATTGCTGAGGAAGAAAAACAGTTAAAAGGGATAAAGAATGCAATCGATACTAAATAGCAACCTTTGGGTCACAGAAGAAAAACCAATTGGTATTTTCCTGCTGATATTCACTAATTGAATTTTTCTGACCGTAAGTGCACATTGATTTTCCCCTGCTGGTATGAAGAGCACCACATATGTTATTTTGAAAATTATACACTGAAAAGTCGTTTCAGTTCTCAACTTGTAAAAGCAAACATCCTTTAGAGTAATTAGGTCTGCAAGGCTCCCATCCTGACAGATTAATTTCCCTGTATGAGAGATGCTGTATCTAATTTTATTCTGTGTAAAAACTAATATGATCCTTACTTTCCAGTCAATTCTACAAGTGCATGAGCATATTTGGTTCTATTCAGGTAGCCTGAAAATCTCAATAGATTATTCTCTTTCATGAGCCTTTAAGTCATCTGTATCTCATCGTTGATCTGGAATAGTAATACTTTGTGATTTCCATTTTTCCAACATCTGTCCAAACAACGTAACCAGTGTGTAGGTTTCTTGCCAAGACTCCTGGAGATAGGGGAAAGTTTTGTTATTCTTTTCTAAGCAATGCCATAAGGCAGCTAGTCTTTCCATAGCAGATGGTAAAAACTGCAGCAAAGGGAGATTGAGGACAATGCCTAAGATTAAGTAGCAAAGTCTGAGCAGTGTTTAGGCTTTAATTTATGCTTTTGAATTCCCATTTGAGCATATATTTGAATTTCAGTTAATTTTCAGGGAAGTGAAATTGTGTTAACAAGTGAAACTGAGGACCAAAAGATTAGAGGTGATAGTGTCTAGTCCTCAAACAGGATCCAAATAGTGTGCGCTCTCACCAAGCAGAGAGGGAAAGAAAAAAATGCAGCTTTCATGGAAGCTTGCTAGCGTAGAGAGAAGAGTCTTATCTCAGTGCTGTGGAATAAGTAAACCTGGTTTGAAGACTACTCCAAACAGGGCCCAACAAGTCTTATAACAAGCCCAAAAGGATAAAACTTTTCTAAGTAGCTTTTCTGCACCCCAGAACTAAGCAAGGTTAAATTGACACTCTCTAGCATGAAAATATACCAGGTGTGATGGTTAATTTTATGTCAACTTGACTAGGCCACAGAGTGTCTAGATATTTGATCAAAGATTATTCTGGGTGTGTCTGTGAGGGTGTTTTTGGATGAGTTTAACATTTAAATTGATAGACTGAGTAAAGCAGATTGCCCTTCCTAATGTGGGTGGGCCTTATCCAATCAGTTGAAGTCCAGGATGGACTAAAAAGGTTGATTCTGCCTCTGAATAAAAGGAAATTATTTCTGCTTGATGGCCTCAAAAAGGGGTTATTGGTTTTTTCCTGACTTCAGATTTGTATGGAAACATTGGCTTTTCCTCAGTCTTAGGCCTCTCAGCCTTTGGACTGAAACTGTACCATTTGCTCTTTTAGGCACTCAGGTTGCTGCCTGAAGATCTTGGGACAGCCTCTGTGATCACCTATGAATGAACCTATTCCAAGTACGCGCACGTGTGCGTGTGCATGTGTGTGTGTGTGTGTGTGTGTGTGTGTGTGTATGTGTGTGTGTTTAGTTTGCCTGGAGAATCCTAATATATATTTTGGTACCCAGAATAGTTCTAGAGAATAGGACTTTTAAGAATTTTCTGAGTTAGTTCTGAGTGTCTTTAGTTGGCTTTCTAATCTGATTATAGAAGCAAATCACTACCTTTCCAGGAGTAAAGAGAGCACTGATTCACAGCGTGATCTGGCAATAGAGATGCAAAAGATCATGATTGGATACTCCTTATCAACCCCTTATAAAGCAAGAAACAGGTGATCGTGTATATGATACTTTCAAACACTTTGGGCAAACTAATGAATATAATGAGATTGGCTGGTTGTTCCTAATATGGCTGCACAAAGTAAGGAAAGAAAAGAATGAGCTCAGTGAACTGAATTCCAGCTCAAATTCTTTGTAAATGTGTGTGAGCTCTGTCTGGGTCCCCAAAAGGAGACCTTTCTCTCCCATAGCTGCTGGGCAGAGATGGCTGAAAATCACACGCTAAACCTCATTGGCTGACTGGCTGAATTACAAACAAGTTGAACTCCCCCCTCACAGGGGTAATTGTTGAAGAGAGGACTCTGACTGGGAACAAATAAAATCCTGAAAGTTGGAATGGGGATGCTTGGAAAGACCATGATAAAGCTAAGGATAGTGAATCTCTAAATGCTGATCAGTCCTTTTTTGCCAGTGGAGGAGGACTCTCCATATCCCCATCCGGGATGCTCCTCTCCTCAAATGGAACTGATAAATTTTCCCCATGTGTTCTATTCTATGGAGTCACGAATGGATGGCTAAGAATTACTAGACATTTGAGGAAAGTCCAGAAATACTGGCACTAAAAGTAACAAGTAGGGGAAAAAAAATCTAGAGAGAAAGCTTCCATAAAACCAGACAGTTTTATATCTTTAGGAAAAATAGTAAAAAGAAATCAAAGGTTAAGACTAAGTTCTTAGAAATTAAAAAGAAGGGAGCTAAATTCTTTTAAAGTCAAAAGAAGGATTTGATGAAACTGCTAAAGAATTTTCAGACAACAGACAAAAAACCCCCCAAGACATAAAGATAACTAGGGGATAATTCTAAACAATCCAAAATCAGAATAAAAAGTTAAGAAAAATTATCACAGAATAGCACGAGAGAAATTTCTATAATCAACACAGGAAACTAAATATATACATACTTCTTCTCAGAACTCTGGAAGAAAAAGAGAAGCCCTTTAAAAAAAAGTTGCAGAAAGAATAATAAAACAAAATTAAAATTTAAAGAAAACAAACTAAAAAAATAAAAAATAAAAACCAACAAAGCAGGAATTAGAATGAACTCAGACTTTTTGATAGACAATATTGCAAACCTACTGGGCCAGCTGTGAATAATACACACATACACATTCACACAAAGTCATATAAACTCACATATAAGCGTTATCTGTGTTATAGATAAGTATTATATGATTGTAAATACTGTGCCAACCCAATTGGGCCAGCTGTGGAAAATATTTACATGATTATGATTTGTATACTGGATATTAAAATAAGAAGAAGTAGTGCAATAACAATTCGGAAGACGGTGGGGGGATGTATGGATAGGATAGTATAATGCTCAATTTTTCTCTCATCTGGTAGACTACCAAGAGATTTTATCAAAAATGGGAAAAGGGGAAATAGCTTACTTTAGAAAATGAATGTAAATATTAGGATAAAAAGATAAAAGTTAAAAATGTTTCCTCTGGAGAGTAGGGCTTTAATTGTAGAGAAACTGTGTATTAGAGGCTTTGCAGTAATACTAATAAAACAAATTAAATTTATTTGAAAATAAGTATAATAAGCATTATTTACAATAACACCCAAATAGAAGCAACCCACATATCTATTAACTAATGAAAAAACAAATGTGATTTATCCATGCTATGAATATTATTCAGCCACAAAAGGAAAGAAGTACAATGGTACCTTGGTACTCATTGTTAATTTGTTCTAAGGAGTGGCTAGGAAACGACTGATGAAGCTTCTTCTCTGGGGGGGCGGCTTTGTGACTCATATAGGTTCTAGCAAGTGTGACGAGTGATGAGCAAGCACCAAGTGCTAAAATATTTTTTCTCATCAAGACGTGACGAGTACCAGGTTTGATGAGTTTGGAAGCTGACAAGTACCAAGGTACCACTGTATTGACATACAACAACATGGATGAACTTTGAAAACATTATGCTAAGGGAAAGACGTTAGACACAAAGGGTGAATGACATACTGTATGATACCAATCATATGAAATGATGAAAACAGACAAATCCTTGGAGGTAGAAATAGATTAGTAGTTACCAGTGGATGAGTAGAAGGGAAAATAGAGGGTGACTAGTAACGGACATGACATTTTCTGGGTGGGGGAGAAGAATGGGGGATATGATGAAAATGTTTTGGAATGAGATAGTGTTGATGGTTGCACAAGCTAATGAATATACTAAGTCACTGAAATGTACACATTAAAATGGTGAATTGAATTTTACAGTTAGCAAATTATATCTTGAAAAGTAATAAGAGCAATACAAAAAGAAAAGATAAAGAACAATGATAGCCCAAGTTAAATAGTAAATAATGGGTCAAGAAAGTAAAGAGAAAACTACTAGAACATTTGCAGAAGGAAGAGCATTGCACGCAGAAGTAACATGTACCAAGGCATGGAGTCATGAAAAAATATAACATTCGGGAATAGTGAGAAGTGCAGCAAGTTGTTCAGGGTTTGTGGATGATGGAAAGGAAAAAGGTAACATTTCAGAGTCAAGGTCTGAGGAATATTTAGGATCTGATTCACGAAGTCTCTTAGATTGTGAGAAAGGGTTTGGATTTTAATTTATCAGGCATACTCAGCACAATGGGGTGTTCACAACGATGAGAATGGCTGTGGGTAAGAAGACTGGCTGGAACCACTTTAACAGCTCATTGATGAAATGATGGGATCTTGGATAACTGCATAGGTAAAGGGGTTACATGGAACATGAACAAGGAGAAGTATGCACTTACGAGAAAGTAGTTAGAGCTGAATTCATGCAATAGAAGTAGTATAGTTTGACTTGGGAAGTAGAGGGAGAGGAAGTAAGAGATGCTGCTCTTTCTAACTAAGGACATTGGGAAAACATCTTTAAAGAAATTATAGCAGGAAGAGAAGGCTTAAAAACAGGCATCAAGATAAGTTTATTTTGGAGAATAAGTTTGAGATGATGTGGATTTTTCAGTGATTCCTCCCTCACATCTTCAGTATATTTTGATTAATAAGTTTCTACTAAAATGAGGCAGGTTTTTGTTCAGAATAAAAGTGAGTGGGGTGTCAATGAAGCAGAAAGAAGTGATCTTTCATTCCTGTTGAGTCTCATGCAATTTCCCATGTAGAGTAGAATTCTCTACATCTGTATTATAGCGATGCATTGAGGATAACAGGATGTCAGTTTGCACTGTTGAAAAAGTAAAGTTCCCTTTGCAGCAAATCGCCACTTAAAAATGATCTCATATCTCATCTAGTACTTTGTCACAGTAGGTAGTCTACTTATGCAAGGAAGCTGAAGTCCTGAAAATTCAAAAGACTTTCTCAAGGTTATCCATTTAGTCAGGTAGGGAACTTAGCCTCAGTACAAGTTTCTTTTCTTTTCTTTTTTAAAAAATCTCCTAGACTAGTAATTTCCCACTATGCTACTCTGCTTCCTTTAAAAAAGCAAAATAATCGGATAAAGAACTATGACTGAGATGGTACCAAATATGCATTAAATGTTTAGCTCTGCTAATGGCTGACTCTCGTCCACTGCCTCAACTCTAAGCATGTTTTATTCCAATAAAATGAAGTCTTTCACTCAATCAATATTAACAAGGGACTTTGAGATTCTTCTTTAATGAGCTTCTTAATTAGAGGTCCCTCTTTTTTTCCTTGTGGATCTCTGGCAAATCAATAACAAAGTAAAACAAAATAAAAATTATCAACTCACCTTAAATTTGCCAAGGTTTTTCTTTTTCTTCCTGACAGGTGACCATTATTATTTGAAAGCATACAGGTATGTATATGTATATGTTGGACACAGTCAAATCTCATCTTCCCCCTCACTTTTCACCATCTTTATTATTTAAATCTCCTTTTTGACACTTATCTTGAAAGTTTTCATCATGCTATCCTCTCTTAGTTTAAGACAAAGTTCCTAAATTATAAGCAAGAATTGGAGCATGTGGACATATATTTCACTTTTACAGATACATATAATTAATATTTCTCAATATTAAAGCTCTTTTGTGTTTAAAGAAGATTTCTATATTTCTTCTAATATAGTCAAGAAGACATTCTAAAGCCATATCATAGACCTGTTTGCCAACTGTAGAATGGAATAATACATAAACATTTTGGTGCCTTTTTTATAGCAATATTAGCACCAATACCTAGAAAATGATTTTTAGCTGGATCTTCTTCTTTAATATTTAGAATACTATGATAACACACAAAGTGGAACTATCATTGTGGCATCTGATTTCTCAGTTCCAAGAATTTGTATTTTCTTAGTACATAAGGCAATTGAAACATGAAATAGAAGTATAATCCACAAACAGATTGAAATGCAGAAATTGCCTCAAACCAAAGCAGAAGCAGATGGGAAAGCCCCAGAGGAGCTTTATCCTAAAGGAAAAGGTACAACCTGCCATCCCCACTTACTGTTGCTAAACTGAACGCTAATTGGGATAGACTTTTTTTTTGCAAAAGCTTTAACAAAATTCCCCATCCTTTAAAAAAAATTCTTTTAAAGTTATTTTATTTTTAAAACATTACTAAATTTATGACCAAGTGAAAAGTATTCAGTGCCTACAGACATGTTAAATGTTACTTTTCTGATTCCTACACTTTTTTTATTGTATACCTTGGGAGATTAAGCAGATATAGAATAAAAACTGCTTCAGCATCGTCTGACATTTTAGGGGGTCAGGACATCATAATTTGCCCTCTATATCTTCTGATATGGTATTCCCATTATATTTACACTCATCTCCTTCCAAATATCTTTCCCTTTTGTTGTAGTAACCTTTTAAAAACAAAAAGGTTGTTATGGGCTTTTTCATGTCTTACAATGACAAATCATCATAAGTTCATTCAATCATTCATTAAATCCTTTGAACTATTAAGATCCAGCTGGCTAGTAAAGAAGACAAAAAAGATTAATAGAATACAGTATTTTCCTTCAAAAGGTGCTGCCTAATAGTAAAGCCAAAACAGCTACCTTTATATTGTGTAGTACTCCATTATTAAAAATGACTCCTTTATATTATTCAATTTGTTACAGTCTCTGTGATAGGGAGAAGAACATATGCATTCATTCATTTATTCTCTTTATATACATATTATTGAGCACTCACAATGTGCCAGGAACTGAAGTTAGAAAAAAGACAGCATCTGCATTCTTGAGTAGTTCAGAGACCTGCGAAGAGGAAGAAAAAGGAAGAGTTAACAATGGTGATCTTGACAAGGGTTCCATGGCCTATGCAGCATGAACTTGTATGAACGTGGAGGACTGGCAACAATTCCAGGCTCATTTGATCTTGAATCTAGGCTCTACTCTGCAGGAATCACATAACTTTGATCAGGATATTAAACTGCCTTGAGCCTCGATTCCTCGTCTGTAAAATGCTTCTATTTTGTACAGCTATTGTGAGGACTAAATAAGGTAATATAGTTACAGTGTCTGACACATGAAATCAGTAATTAGCTCATCACATCTTCAGGAACTTGTCAGTCTACTTGAAGTATTTCTCTCCTTCTCCTTCTCCATCACAATTCAAGTGTTTTTGTCTCAGTTCTCAAAATATCAGATATTTTGCAAGATGAACAGCAGCATGAGATGAGCTAGAGAAAGAAAAACAGCAGAAAGCAGAGTTAGAAGAGCCCAGGGAACCATCCATCACAAAGCCATCCTAACTCAAAGTGAAAAGTGCAATACCCTAAGATTCTGACAATGCCAGTAACTGAACATTCTGCTAATCTTAGAAAATAATAAATGTGAAGAAGCCTTGTTTATTTAATTGACTAAGGCCAACTGAGAGAGGGAAACCCCAGATTGAGAAGAAACAAAAACCAGGAGTTCCTTCCTCTCAAATGATACCACTACTAAAAAGCATTGTGAAGACCCAGTGGCTCTCAAAAGACCAGAACAGTTATATGATTTAGTGTTGGCAGCTTGCTCAACAGGCTGTTCTTTAAGCTTGCAAACCCAGCAATCAATGGAAGTAAGAGAATTGAAGGAGACAGAGATGATGAGTGGAAGAGTCAATTTGTTCTGGTTGGTAGGGGATAAAATCTGATGCTGTTAAAGTTCCCAATGAAATAAAAATTGCCACCAAGAAAGAATAAAAGAATATTAAAGCAATTTTTTTGATGTTACTGACTGCTCAGCTTCTTAGAGGAAAAAAATGATTTTGAGATTAGATTTGCAGAAATGAGTAATGGAAAAAGAGGTAAATGCCACCCCCACTTTTTTTTTCAACAATTGTATCCTGTTTCTTCAACTGTGTTCTAAGTTCCTGGAGGACAGCAATCACACATTTCCTTCTCTATTCTATCCTTACTCTTGGAATAAACCTGACAAATTAGGGGTTCAACAATAAGTCCTGCTAAGCTGATATCTATAAATAGAACACCAGCAAAGCAGCAAAGCACAGGACCCCACTTATTGATCTAATATAAATTTACATTGACATAACTTTTTCAATAAGAAAGGAATAAGGAAAAAAACGGAAAAGAAGTGATGTCTTGTTATTTCATTTCACTTCAGCACAGAAACTGGCTCCTAGTGTTTGTTGATGGAGTTAGTAAGAAGAACAACAGAAGTAAGAGGGCACGGGATACTGCATTTCTCTAGCCTTGATAAAAAGAACCACCCTCTTCTTGCTGAGGCAGGCATTCTGGCCATAGCATCAGCAGAGATGCAGGCAGCTGCATTTTCTTAAAATAGGACCATGGATCTACAGATTATAAACTGTGATCTCCTGCAGGTGCGTGTCTCCTGTTATACCTCAGTATCCAGCTGGGTCCTTCACAACTGTGGAGGTGATCAAGTCACTTCTTGTAGTTTTTCTGTTCTCATCTCTTCCTTATTTTCCCAGCTCTCCAATCTTACCTGAAATTCCTGCATTTATTACAAATAAATCAAACAAAAATTCAAACTTTGAGATTATGTCTTTGTAGGTTTGTTGCCTACCCTTCCGGGTTATAACATGATATTTTGGAAAGGATGTCTCCTGTGAGATTTGAAACATGGATTCACTATTTACTTAGAAAACCTCACATAGCAAAGGTCTTGAGCTTATGATGTGTTCACCCTAGATTTGGTCAGGGCTAGAAGTGTTAGGAGGATCATTGGAGAGATGTTACAAGCAAAGACCTAGATACATGAGATGATGGAAGTGGCTGGTGGAAGTGGGCTCTTTCATGGGATCACAAGGAAAGCATTCCATGGACCCACGCGGGCAATTGTGGTTTGGCAAGATTTATTTGGGTGGAAATAGATGGCTGCCCCTGGGTTTCTAATGTCCCATTTCTGTCCATCCCACTGTGGAAAAAGTCCAACCATGTCTTCAACAAGGCCAAAACAAAAGCCAGTGTCCAGAGTTTCTGTTTCATATTAAAGCTTAGTATTTTGGAGCCTGCAAATGGCTGCTAAGTGATCTCAGTTGCCATCCAGGTAGCATAACATTGTTTCTAGCTGCGTTGCTGTACCCAGGCTTCCACCTGGAGCCTGTGTTTGGAGTCTGTGCAGCTGCTAGACCCGGGTGAACAAACAGGGTAAGTGCAGGTTGCTTAGTGAGGGAAAGTGAGACAGATTCTTTGTTAAGCTGGTTATATTATCATGGGCTTGGGATAGGCCAGGCCCTTTATCAAAATAATCAATAAACTTCCCAAGCTTTTGTGGGCTTCTGATGGGTCCATCCCCTCACCAATTGATCCCTTTCCCAGGTTAGACTGACAGGCCTCCATGGTCCAGCACTTCCCCTGTGCCATTTTGACTTCTATTGTGCATGTACTTACCTCTTCCTGTTCCCCTGAACAATTCAGTACTGGGGTGGAAAAGGGATGGGTGTTAATCCTTGATGAGATAATGCTGTGATCCCCTGGAGTGTGTGAAGCTAAGCAAGCAAGCAAGCTTATGCTCCTTGGTTGATTATGCTCAGCAATGCCTGATTCCCTTTGCATCCTTCCTTTACTAATAACTAGCTAACTACCTGCAGTAATAAAGTCTCTTTGACCACAGAATTTATTCATTCGACTAATATTTGTTGAGTTCCAACTGTGTGTGCAATGCGCAAGCCTTGTGTAAGGTGAGGCACAGAAAACCATGATCTCTGCCCCCTAGAGACGGTAAATAATGAGCAAGTGAAATAAGCATTTCAAAAAATTATAGAATAGCGTGGAAGCATAGTGTAGGGGGACCTAACCTAGTTTAAAAAGAGAGGTCAGAGAATACTCCCCTAGAGAAATTATGTTTATGCTGAAACTTGATGAGTGAGTTGAGTCACATAAGTGCGGATCAAAGAAAGGAAAATGGACTCTGGTTAAGAGTTGAGGGATAGTTGGGCAGCATAGTGTCTGTCTAATGGATCATCTCTTGGATTAGCTTGTTTAGATTGATATTTGAGACTTAAAATGCAGTGTCAACAATAAAACAAAATGGAGTTGTGGGAACAATGGGGGCCAGAACTGAAATTTGAAAAAGCTGGAGCCCCTGTTCCAGAAGAGCCGATGTCTATGGCTTCCATGTTGAAAAGAATTATTATCTATGGGTTTGTAGCTAAGGGACACAGCACAATTTTTTTTTTTTAATCTTCACCTGAGGACATATTTATTGACTTTAGAGAGAAAGGATGGGGAAGAGAGAGAAAGAGAGAAACATTAGTGTGAGAGAGAATCATCAAGCAGCTGTGTCTAATATATGCCCTGACCGGGGATTGCACCTGAACCTAGGTATGTGCCCTGGCCTGGAATCCAACCCACAGACTTTTGGTGTACAGGACAATACTCCAACCAACTGAGCCACCCATCTAGGGCACACAACGCTATTTCTTTAGTATCCATGTACTGTGGGTAGATATTAATGGACAGAAGAACTCACCTTTGGTAAGTGGGCACAAGCACACAGGCACACAGACACACATTGCAGCAAGACAAATAAGTACAAGCAATTAGTCAATAAGGTAGTGTTATAATCACAAGTAGAATGTCCATGGTTACTCCCAGAAAAAGCATGGAGAAATCTGAGACCAGAACTTCCATGTAAGAGTGGATGGCATAAGTCAAATCTTGCATTGTGATTGTTATAGTAACTTGGTTCACACAACTTAGGAACAGGAGTTTCCCTTATTACCTGTAGACTTTGGGTTTCAGCTTATACTCACATTCTCTCACCTAAAAACCTCATATGGAACTTGTACATAATTTTTTTAAGGTATTAGGAATATAGACAGATGGGTAAGTAAACTAACAGAGAGTTCTCCTCTTATGGCTAGTTTTGGTTCAATCTGAGGGAAAATTTAGTCCCTACGTATTGTGGGGTAACAGTAACTGAATTTTTTACTATTCTCCTTACCACCTGTTAGGGCATGGTTGGCTCTTTAGATACCTTGTAGTTTTTGTGCCCTCATTAATGTGGCCCTTCGATGATAAGCAAACACAGTCAACAAGATGATTTGTCTAAAATGGTTGAAATATTTTAGTAAGTAGGGAATATCCAAAAACCAATACAATAAATCTGTTATGCTTTAATTGGGCTCTTATTGCTTCAGTCGTTATCATAAATAGTATTCTAATGAATATTTTAGACTTGGAAATCCATAAAATCAAGGGGATTTATGAGAAAAATTGCAAAGTCATTGGCACAAACAGATAGAGTGCTGCCCAAGTGTTCTGACTTCTTTGGAAATTTTTATTAGCCTTACCACATTAAATAGGAGGTACTCCAGTTAATATCATTTACTGAATGCCCAGATTATAGATAAAAATCTCATTTTTATGAATGCCATTATAATGTTCACTTCTATATGTCTAGGTAATTTTTACATTTTGTTTGCAGTCCATAATAACTATGTCTAATTGATATGGGCTCAATGGCCACTTTTGAAGTAAAAGATTTCTTTAATACATATTTTTCATTTCTGAATATTTAAAAATCATCTTTAATAACAATATTTATACTCGACAGCTGTATCAAAATACATGTATGTTAAATGTTCCTTTGAATATAATGATCTTTAATGTTATATTTTTCAGGAATGTTAATGGGAATGGGAAAGGTTTTATAAATTATTTTTATTTTCTAAAGAGACTTTATTTTATTTAAATAAATAAAAAGACTTTATTTATTTAAATAAATAAAATTTTAAAATAAAGATTTTATTTATTTATTTACATATTTGTCTATTTATTTTTAGGGAGGGAGAAAGAGGGAAAGAAGCACCAATGTGTAAGAGAAACATCAACTGGTTGCCTCTTGCACATGCCCGAACTACAGACCAGGCCTGCCACCCAGGCGTGTGCCCTGACTGGGAATTCAACAGGTGACATTTTGCTTTCTAAGACAACCTCCAACCAACTGAGCCACACCAGCCAAGGCTGTAACGAAGCTCTTGATATTTGTCTTGGTGAAGTTCAAAATATACCTCCACAATTGGAACAAAACCATGCAGTGGTTAATACCTAACAGCTCCCATTCAATGGTGAACCCCATCATCCAGAAACTGCATCCTCTTCATCGAATTTTCTGTACTTAGAACAAAACAATTGCTAATGTTAGTTGAATGATTTAAACAAAAATGTATAAATTCACATCTTCCTATGAACAGTAAATTATCTGATGGCAGGAACATGAAAAGAATCATTACTTTCTGAAGTATCATGTTGCAAACTAAATGTGGCTTACTTTAGACGTGGCATTAATAGAACGACTGTTTTGTTTTCACATGAAAATGAGAGTAACTTGTGATATTATTTGTTTCATCAATCCAAGAGCAGATATACTTTACCAATATGAACCAACTGGTATATAAATCCTTGGAATACCACCAACACAACATTTGGAAGTAGACATTATTAACACCAGGGCTACATAGCCCCTTCCACTTTCCCAAGAAACCACTCCAACTGTTTGAAAATAAACTGCACACCTAATCATTGTAGTTACCTTCTTCTATAAATTATAGCTATAGATTCATTTTTATAAACCTTTCTTTCTGCTTTCAACAATCTCCAATTTGGATTGCATTTACTTCTAAATAATTGTTTTGTGCAATCATCATTTCTCACCTAGGTTAACAGAACTCTTGACTTCAAGATGATCCTTCTCATATATGCTCCATGCCACTGACATTTTAAAAGCACATGTGTGATGATGTTGTCATCTACCTATTTAACACATTTTATTACCCCCTCTCCCTTTACTCTAAGAATTAATTCCAAACATGGTTTACAGCAATCTTCATGACTTGGTCCCTCTTTATATGTATTTTATTCATTTAAAAATGTATTTAGCCCTACCTGGTGTGGCTCAGTGGATTGAGTGCCAGCCTGTGAACCAAAGGGTCGCCAGTTTGATTCCCAGTCAGGGCACATGCCTAGGTTGCAGGCCAGGTCCCCAGGAGAGGGTGCACAAGATGCAACCACACATTGATGTTTCTCTCCCTCCCTTCCCTTTTCTAAAAATAAATAAATAAAACCTCTAAAAAATAAAAATAAAAATGTATTTATATATAATCAAATATACACACATGCATATATAATCATACATAAAACACACATTTACATGTACCTCATATTCCATTCACCCCAGATGTTGAGAAGTGGCATGAGTAATGGCCCAAAGAAGCAAAGTACTCAGCAAAAAGCAACCTTCAGAAGAGGGGGAGGGACTTTTTACCCTAAAATATTTATTTGATAGGTCTTTTTAAAAAAGCACACTTGAAGAAGGAATTTCAGTTATCTTCGCTCAAAAAAGACATCTAACATATTTGACAGCCGACATAAATGTTCATGATGAGGTCAGATTTCTGTCACCAGTTCCCTGAAACACTGACAAGAGTTTTGGGATAACTCAGGAGAACTAGGTGCCACTTTTAGAAAAACAACTAAAAGTGCACCCATCTTCATGTCAGGTAAACAAAGCTCTGAAATTCCTCTCGCCCACATACCAAGCAGACAGCCAGCAAGGATACAAATGAGACCAGCTGGGATGTGGGGGCATGGCAGCCAACTAGCCTAGAAGTAGTCTAAATCAGATGTTTATTCAACAAATTTATATAGTGAGCAGTTGTGCATGAGAAACCATGCTATGTTAGATAAGATACTGTATTTATCATCTGGGAGCCTACATTATTTTTTTTAACTTAAACAAGAGTATTTATTGGTTCACAAAACTGAAAAGTCCAGAGAATAAACTAGGTTCAGGCACAGGTAGATCCAGGAGCACATACATTGTCATCAAGACTCTGGTCTCCATCACTCGGCTCCACTCTCTTCAG
This sequence comes from Pteronotus mesoamericanus, assembly GCF_021234165.1. NCBI lineage: Eukaryota > Metazoa > Chordata > Mammalia > Chiroptera > Mormoopidae > Pteronotus > Pteronotus mesoamericanus. The sequence goes on from NW_026555310.1 coordinate 13,433,059, forward strand.
CACTGGCTTCGTTTTCTGACTGACTCATTATAATGGTGGACCCTGCTGGTTTGAGCTTTTTCATCCTACAAAGTTAAGCAACCTCAGTAAATTGGGTTTCTGAGCTTTTTCTCTTCCACAGTTCAGTAAAACTCCTAGGGTTGAGTATCACTGGATCAACTTGAATCACATGACCATTCTGAATTGGTCACGATGGTGAAGGAGTTGATTGCTGGTTGATTAGGCCTGAACCACATGTCCACATATGAAAACTAAGGTTAGGTCAGACTGTCTACATGGACTAATAATAGTAATGGTTCCAAGAAACATCAGAGAGTTGTTACACAGAGGTGGAATGAATTGCTGGTCAATTAAAAATAACTAATATCAGTGATTAGACCAGATATTGAAAAAGTTTAATTTTTGTTCATAAAATTGAATGATAACAGTTGGCATTGTTACTTTCTTGATAGTTAAAGTATACCCCACAAAAAAAAACACCTTGAGGATTATGTCCTGTACTCAGGAAGTTTATAATCCATTGAAATGGAATAATCACATCCGATAACATACTCTGGATGATTCAATAGAGTTTCAATATAAGTAACATGAGTCTGAGAACCCAACTATCTAGTTGACATAATGTAAGACAACTAGCTTCCCAATGGAAAGTAGTCCTGTGAAGCTATTCAAGTCAGTGTTAAATTTTAAGTTTGTGGGAAACTTTTCTTGTGTTTAAGTCTTTTGCCAGTTTGAACATTTCTCATTTCTGTACTGGTGAGTCAGACCTACCTCTATGTTACTGCAGAAGGGAGAAACTGACAGTGCTTTTAATTTGCTGTACTCCTTCAGATCTGGTAGAAGGGGGCTCCAGGTACTGAAAATAATCAAATATATATGGACTTAGAGGCTTCCTCTGCAAGGAAAGAGAGAAAGAAAGAAAGAAAGAAAGAAAGAAAGAAAGAAAGAAAGAAAGAAAGAAAGAAAGAAAGAAAGAAAGAAAGAAAGAAAGAAAGAAAGAAAGAAAGAAAGAAAGAAAGAAAGAAAGAAAGAAAGAAAGAAAGAAAGGAAGGAAGGAAGGAAGGAAGGAAGGAAGGAAGGAAGGAAGGAAGGAAGGTTGTTGCCAGTGAAAGAGTATACAGCATGGGCCCTCCTGTTGAGAACACTAAGTCCTAGTGGGGTGAGGTGCAGGTTGCTGCTATTCAAAACTCTTGGAGGAACTAGGTATAAGATAGGCTGAGATCAGTCAAAGTCTCCTTGAGGACAGCAAGTCTGATTGCACAAACATGTCAGCAAAGGCGGGCAAGGGCTGAGTCAGATAAACAGGTAGTAAGTAGGATACCTTTAGCCTGGCCAGCCATATCAAAAACCAGGATATAATATGGAAGAACACAGAGTTTAATACCGAAGCTCAGTATATTAGTTTTTACCCTGAGCACCCCAAGGTTAATCTACAGTGTTTACTCTGGATACAATTTACTGACCTTAAATAGACAGTCAAATACAGCAGTTTTCATTTTTCCTACTCATTTGCCCAAGAATTTTCAGCTCAGGAGAAGACTATATTCTCAATCCAGACCTGAGACTCTGTTAAGGTGTCTATGCTACACCTGTGAGTGATAGGATTCATCAAAATTGGCCCTAATTTCTTTGGTAACCAAGTCTCCATATTCTGTAATACAACACATCTCTGGGAAATGAAAACAAGTCACGACCTCAAACTGGTTGAACGGTGCTGCTGGATGCGCTTAGGTGAGATTTGAGGCATGGAGATAGTAGGTAAGATCCTAGGTTTGAATTAGGTTTTCTGCTTTTTTGACTACCAATTCTTATACACAGTATTTATTAGACTCTTGAAAGATGATCATCTTCGCCTTAAGCCCCTCATTTTGACTAAGTTTGACGGGTTTAAAGGGAATGAACGGCAATGTAGATCAATGTCTTCTCCTGTACAGGAGAAAAAAAATATAGCTGATATTTTGAAGGCAGTAAAAAAATTGAGTGTGTAGATAATTTTCCTTCACAAATAGTAGTTGAATATACAAGCAGGATAGTCATCTTTTATTTTTATTTGTTGATGAGGAGCAGTCTAGAGTAACCAGACTTAGGCCTGGGAACTTACATTCTTATGAGAGATATGGACCAAGTAATCAGGCAATTATAAAAACATAGGATAAGTATTAGCAGAAAGGTAAGTGTAACAGGTATGGAGACCACTTCTAATATGAAGATGTGATAAAAGGGTTTCTGGGGGAGATTTTAAAAAACAGTTTTTTGTTAAGCCCAAAAAGGGGAGGGACAGAGAATTACCAAGTAAAGAAGGCAACAAATAACAAACACTGTGGTCCAGAGAACCCAGTGATTGACTGGCATGCTGGATTTAGCCTTAGCTGTTTCCTTTTGGGAGCAAAATACAGGGATTTGGAGCTCTTTTTATCGGGTCAGGCTCTATCTTTGAGATGATAGGTGGGGAGTTGGCTTGGGTGGGGAAGTCTGTCAAATATATAGATTTGATATTAGAAAGCTCATTTCAATGTAAGTGATGTCAACAACTTGATCTTTACCAAGGTTATGCTTCAATTTTCCATTTGTTATTTGCCTTATTCCTCAATTTGTTCAAAATCTTAGTACAAAAGAGACTTTCTTAGGGAACCCCCCCCCAATAAAAGTCCAATTTTTAAAAAGCACTTAGGGACTCTGCTGATTCTGCACTTAAGCTGTATTCCAGCTAAATCAATGACTCTTCTTCACAGAGATACACATGGACAGACCTTGAACTTACTACCTCCTGTGATTGCTTCCAGCTTTAGCAAAACTTGGCTTCTGATGAAGACAGAAAAGGAGGGGGATGGTTTTCTCTACTGCAGCTTCTGCTGGCTTGCTCATAGTGGACTATGCCTTAACTAGAACTTCAGCGTTTGTGTGTACTTGATACGTGAACACTAGGTTGAGTTCTCATTGACTTCCCTGTTTTGTTAATCCCCTCGCATTTTTGAGCTCTGAACCACTTCCGTGTTTGCTTCAAACATTTGTTTCAAGTTTTTTCCTGGTCCTCTTGAGAGTGATTCTTCACCTATCACTCCATCACATGCCATCACTACTACACAACTGCTAGGGGCACAGGGGTCATTCTGGGTGGCTACGCCTCCAGCTGCTGGGAGTCATGTGTCTCACCATTTCTCATTGGTTTCCCTTAACTCTGCTCACACTTTCTAAAGTCTCCTCATTCATTCATCTTTCACCAATCCTTCTGAGGGGACCAATCATTTCTGGCAAAGGTCTCATCAATAGAACACTGCTCTTCCCCATACTAACTGTCCATTAAAACTCTCTGAGCTACCATAAAAATTTTTCCCCTTCCCCAAGGTCCTACTTTGCCTAGTCCTCTGCTCCCTGTTTCAGCTCTGAAGTAACTTAGAATGGGGTTATTCCCAATTCCATGCTCAGTCTGTGAGAAACAAGGGAGATTCTTTTCTCTCTCTAGGCATCTTAAGGTTAGAGAGGTTTTGCTTAGTTTTCTTTTCCATAGAATCTTATTCCAAAGGTGGGTACATGTGTGAATGTAGTGATAACCTCTGAATTTTACACATTTGAATATTTAAATTACATAATTAAAAACCACTTATTGTAGAAAAAACTCAGACTTTAATTTTTTAAAAGATTTTATTTGCTTATTTTTGGAGGGAGGGGAAAGGAGGGAGAAAGAGAGGGAGAAAAATATCCATATGTGAGAGAAACATCAATCAGTTGCCTCTCACACATGCCCCTAAACCTGAACTGGACCTGCAGCCCAGGCTTGTGCCCCTACCAGGAATTGAACTGGTGACCTTTTACTGGAATTGAGGGATGATGCCCAACCAACTGAGCCACACCAGTCAGGGCAAAATAACCTCAGGTTTAATATTTTTCGCTTTATTGATAATTTGCTTTTCTTATTTCTCGTTGAACTTTTAGGAAAATGCCAAATATTAAATTATAACTAAATATTGTAACAGAGATCTTTGCTTTAATGTTCTAAGTACATTCATTCTATTTTAATTCTTTACATTAAGCATCCTCTGTGTAATATTAATATTGTCTTAATTTTCTCAGTTTGTTACATTTTAGATGTTTTCATAAACTACTTTAAATAGATTTGCAAAGGGGTTGGAAATAAATAGCAATATATTAAATATCTCAGCTATATATATTGAACACAATATATTACGTAAGTAAACTATATGTATTAAGCTTTTGATATAATTCATGATCTAGTTTTTTCTTGATTATTAGGGAGATTATATGATCATTAACCACCATTAACTAAATAATTCAAAAATTTGTTTATATGAGAAGCAACTTAGCTATAAACCAATATCAGCAATTTCACCCATCTTTGTGCCTTGTTATTTGGGAATCATATTTGAAATTACCATTTGTTTGGTTTTGTGTGTGTTGTTTGCTTTCTCCTGACCATAGAGACTCAAGGCCCCACATACTTAGTTCTGATACTCTGGAACATGAGTGATTATCATCTTTTTGACATAGCCCCCAAGGCTCCCCAAAATGATTTTCTTATACATCATGTAGTCTATATGTTAAGAAATACCATACTAAGCATGCTGTCTTAATACATTGAAAAATCCGTCTAGCTAATGTCACACGAATCTTAAACAGAAAAATGGCAGAAACACTTTGTTTATACAGATCAATGAATCTTGATGATGGTTTTTGTTATACTTAATTTCCACCTACTTCCCCCCCCAACTTCTTCTTCTCTCCCTCCTCCTCTTCCTTCTTATTTCTTTTCCTCCTCCTCTTTCTCCTCCTCCGCCTTCTCCTCCTCCTTCTCCTTATTCCTCTTTCTTTTCTTCTCCTTCTTCTTCCTCTTCCTTTTCATCTTCTTTTTCTTCTCCTTCTTTCTCTTTCTCTTCCTTCCTCCCCCTCCTCTTCTCACTTTTTCTTTTCTATTTGTGTATGACTTTTCACTTTCATGTTCCTGGTCTGTGTTTCCATAAGCAAAAAATTCTAGTTGATTTCTTTACCTTACTGGAATGGTCTAGAAACTTCTAATTAAGAAATATTTCAGTAGTCCAATTACTAACTCTTTCCCCAACTACCATACCTACTTTATTTCTCACTCCTGTAGGAGTTGGATAAGTGCCAGTCAGCTCTCTCTAATAAAAAATTAATTTGCCTTACTATGTTTCATCTCAAAAGGATATTTTCATTTTAATGAAAAACTTGCATAGATGGTATGCCAACATAAAGCAATTAATCCTATAAATGGTGGTCTCCAATTCTATGGCAAGTCTATTGTAACATTATTCTTCACAAAATATCCTTTCCCTATTACTTCTTATATCTAACAGATAAGTCATATTTTCATGCTCCAGTACTTGCTATGTATAATGCATATGCTAGGTATAATTTACTCATGACTAGTAGATGGTAGATACAAGGTTTGTACTAGAAAACCTGATTCTGAACTTTCTGCCTGTAATATAACTAGTGCTTCACAATTTATAATTTTTTTAATACTTTGCAGGGTTTTTAGATGTATAATCAAAAGCTTTCTAATTGACTGTCAAGAAGTCAACAATTCAAATTGGTGCTTTAAAAATTAGGGGTAAGTATAATTTCAGAAAATATAAGTGAATACATTGCTATCTGAAATTATTTCATTTACTGCTACAACACTTTTTTACCACATAACTTTTAGAACATATTTCTTTTAATTTGTGATATTTTTCTTATAGATTTAGAAAACTGAAGCCAAAGAGCCTCTTTTGGGGCGGTAGAATGGGGAGTTCTTTCTATCTATGTTATACAGAGAGAGGTTATATTTTCTATACTGATTATTTTCAAAGAGAGTAATACACCATTTTCCAAGCTTTTGGTGAGTCATAAACATTTATAATTATGAATAAGCCAAGGAATAAATTTACATTGTGTAAATGATACAGTTCAAGCCCCGGTGCATTGTAACCTGAACCTCATGGAACAAAGAGCACAAATTTAGGCCAGAGGTGATCCTAAAGCGCACCAGCCCCAGAGCACTCCACCAGCATGATTCCTACCTGCCCGAGAGAGTAAGCACCCTGTTGCAAGAAGCACAAGAGAAAATACTAATTAATTCGCCTCCAGATTATAAAGAGTACTGATGATTCGTTTGTTTAAATTAATTGAACTTAATATAACTGACATTTTAAAGCCTTAGAAATCTAGCTTCATTTTAAAAAATTATTGGTCATGACATTTTTTTTTCTATTTTCTTAATGACTAAGAGCAAGGGAGATTAGACAAGAGAGATTTAGAAAAACAACTTGGAATCAGCTAAGAGGCTCTACTTTTTTCCTGCACTTGTTCCACAGGTTTCTGGGAAATTGACTACAGCAATTTACTAAAACCATAAGCACAGGATTTTTAAGAAGAGCAACCATCAAGATGCACCTTCAAGAAGAATGGAACAAATAGGGCTGCTGAACAGCTCAATTTATGCTAAAGATTTTCTTTCATGAATAAAAATGTGTTGATTAACTAACTGGCTCTGTTGGCCAAAATGGTAATAGAACCGAGAGAATTGGGTGTGAAGATAACAGCTCAGAACAAATCCATGAAAAAGTCACACAAGCACATTGTCTCATGGTCACATACAGGCTCTGCACGAATTTAAATAGACAGTATTATTTTCATATTTATTAACATTACTAAAAATTATTTTCAACATTTTAAAATATTTTTAAAGCAATTGCTACTAATATCTTGGATTTCTTAAAATTCAGATTCTCTTTTCTTTTAAGTTGAAAAGTCATGTTCAATACAAAAATAAATGAAAAATATAAAATAATGCTTACCAGTTAGTAAATATTATAGAAATGCTCACCAGTTAGTGAATATCATAGAAATGCATTATAACATTTGAAATTGTTACCATTATTATGATTTATGATGCTTGCTTGCTGAAATATGTATATAAAATATTCCAAAAAAGAAGATGTAAGAAATTAAAACAAAGAGTAGAAAATGGACTTTTGAGTTCAGTGTTTGCAGATTGTTAAAGACTTAGGTTTGTTCTAGCTGCTCAATCAGACATGTATGTTACCTAAATATTTTGTTGTGAAGATAAAAGATGTTTTATACTCTTGACTCTGGCTTATAGAAATAACAAAACAGAGCAGGTAATCAAACTGAAACATTAATATATCCCATAGACTGACAAACAGAAATACAGATTTTCATTTATTATAATTTCAGGCTTGGTAATTACAAATTTCATTACAGCCAATATTTTTTTATTTAATTTTTATTGTATTTTTTTCCATTACCATTTAGTCCCCATATGCCCTCCTCCCAGCAATCACCACACTTTTGTCTATGTCCGTGAGTCCTTTTTCTTTTTTGCTCAATCCCTTCACCCCCTAACCACCCTGTTACTAGCTGTCATCCTGGTCTACGTCTATGAGTCTGTCCTCATTTTCCTTGTTAGTTCAGTTTGTTCCTTAGATTCCACATATGAGTGAAATCATATGGTATTTGTCTTTCTTTGGCTTTGAATGAATACATTTTTTCTCTGTGAAAAAATCCATTTCTTTCATTTATTTTTCTGTTAGCAAACAGGGGGCCAAAGAAGATAGTCTTTCTTATTCAACATTAATAGCCCATTTTTAATCCTGTGATAAATTCTCTCAGCTCCCCATTACTTGAACTAAAAGGGTAGGTGTTTTCAAAGGAGATCATATTTTAAAACTTTTACCAGTTTGCTCTTGAGTTTGAGCAACCATTTCAGCTGTGTATCCTTTTAGTCCCCCTCTCCCTAGTGTCCCCCGACATTATAAGATAAATAAAGAAAACACTTTTTAGAGTGGAAGAGAGGAAAGACAGTTTTGGCAACTCTGCTGAAAATAAAAGATTTGGATTACAGAATAAAAATATAGAGTAAAAAGAGTTAACACTAGTGAACTTTTGAGGATGCTTCCAGAGGGATATGGCTAACATATAAACAGTGTTTCAAAGCCATTTTTTTTAAAAAAAGTTTTTATGTATGTTTATGTACCACTGACTCTTGCAATCTGCCTCTCTCTTTTTTGGACAGTTTTTATAATTCAAGAAAGTTCAAGCTGATCTTCAGCTTATATGGGATATGCCTTGATTTTGAATCTGTCCTTAATTGTCCAATTCATAAGGAGTAATTACATTAAATCTTTCATTATTTTGAAATTTTCATATTGTAGATCTTCAATGTGTATTAGAACATACAAAGGATTTTCAGTTCTGTTATCTGGGCCTGAATCTGCCAGCCTTCCCACAGGATCAGACAAACGACTGCATAAACAGATGGGCACTGGGTTTTGTTCAAATAAAGTGGGAGGCTCTTTCCTGAGAAAGAAATTGTCCTTAAGGAAACCCTCCTCCTCTGACAGAACTGTGGAATACAAATTTGGTTGTGATATCAGTGTTTGCCTGGCTTCAGCTCACAAGGTGCTATTGAAACATCAATGTGATTAACCAGTTACCAGTCCTGACCACCAATACACAGATTTCATGATGAAAGTGTGTATTTTACATTATATGGATATTAAGAAGTCAGTTGTCAAATGAGAAAAATAATGAAGCAATCAACTTTGATTTAAATGCCTTACTGGCTTGGTAAGAAAATGAAATGCAGCCCTGCTTTTCTGTAGTTTGAAAACATGTAAATTCAAGTAGATATGCTTAGCTAAGGAGTGTAAAACGTGTTCAACAAAGCAATTCGTGGCGACAGAGAGTACTGAACACACTTGCAAGATGACGCTGCGTATCCTGTCCGCTCAAATCCCTAGGAGCATTCGCTCTTGGTTTTCTTACCTGAAATCTCTATCCTATTCCTCTTCTCATTCAAATTTCTCCAAACTTTCAATTTTCAGTTAAAAAAATCCCAGCCACTCCTAAAGCATATCATTAACCAATAAAATATGTCCCAACGATCTACTTGATAAGTAAAAAAAATGGGGCTTGCAAAATTAAGTGGTTCTTAATTGTTTTATGATAAGAAAGTGACACAGTTGGAACAGAAACCAGTGTAGTCTGAAACTAGAAGTCACAATCTTGATAACAATATGATTTTGGCCCCTTTGTAAGTAAGCTGCCTCTGCTGAAAACTTTAAGGTTTTCTTTGAAGTTTTAAAATTTCAATAGTTATTCTGCCTCACACTCAATGGGAATTTTCATTCTGAAATTCATTCTTTAACCCCTGGAAATGTCCCATATTATTCTTGTATATTTTTTTCCCTTTTTTGTGTTCTTTCCTATTATTTGATGCCTGTTGGACCTTCTGAATCAGTCTTGTATGCAGTTAACATTTAAAAAAAATTTTTTTCCTTATTTTTCTGTATTCTGGGAGACGTTCTTATCTTTATCTTTCACTGTCTAATTTATATGTGCACAGTGATAGTTCTTTGAATTAGATTTATTTTTAGTTTAAGAAACCATATTTTTATCATTTGTCTCTAAGAAAGACATAGAACTAATTGTGAAGAATAACACAAAGCTTAATAGAATAAAACTTTTCTTAAAAAAATGAAGATACAAATATATAGATTGAAAGAATCCATAGAACCACAGAAAAAATATTTTAAAAAATATTTTAAGGCATATTTTAGTGATATTGTTGAATTACAAATTCAAAAAAAAACTGCATAGGAAGGAGACGGTGGTCACTTACAAAGTGCATTGGGGGTTGGATGGGGTGAGGGCAGTATGAAGTAAAGTAGAGAGTTGTCAACCATTTTGGAAGCCAGAGAACAGAACACTTTATCTAAATTATAGATTCACTAAATTCATTACATCCTTCAAGGTGTGTCTCAAGTGCCATATTTCTAATCAGATTTATTCTGACCACCCTATTTAAAGTTACAGTTCTCCCACTACCCAACAATTTCTCATCCTACTTTCTTCTCCCCAAAGTACTTATCTTCTAATATACAACATTTTTTTTCTCATTTCTTTGAGTCTTTTTTTCTGTTTCATTCTACTAGAAGGTAAGCTTTTGTAGAAAGATGCAAATGCCTAGTAGCCTGCACTAGTAGGTGCTCAGCAATTATTCATTAAGAGAATAAATGAATAAATGTATAGTATTGGAAAGAGTGTGAGGGATGGGTACCCTCATGTATGGCTGGAAGGTATGTAAATTATACATTATAATAACCTTCTAAAGGGTAGCTTCATAATATCAATTAAAATTTAAAAATTTTTATATTCCCCTATTGAGACTTTCTATTTCTAGGTGTCCATTTTAGAAAAGATACCACATCCACAGGAACACATACAGTGATTTTCACTGCAGCCTTCTTTAAATTGTTAAAAATGCTAAATAACCCAAATGCACAGAGAAGGGAAATAAACTATGGTTTATTTAATTTATGTAATACTAGAGGATTTTTAAATGAATCATTTACATAAAAACAAAATAAAACAAAGCCATATACTAGGATATGCACATATAAACAAGCAAAATTGGGTGAAGAAAAGCAGATCGGGCCAGACAAATTAAATGACGACTTCGAAGGACAGTGAAGGATTTTGGAGAAACATGAAGACATGAGAGGTGTAGGAAGACTTCAACAATTTACTATGAATATGTACGTTGCTGTATTTTCTGAATTTTTCACAATGAAGATTTTTCAGATTTTATGGTGCAGTAATTTTATGATTAAAATTAAAACAAGATAAATTGTCCATCATGGGAATGTTCAGTAATGAGTGATAGAAACATTTATGATGATATTAATAATTGCATTGTTTAGATTAGTAATGTTATGATTATATATAATTATTGTGTATTATTAATACTAGCATCTGTTGAGTTTTTTGTTTGTGCTAAGATACTTTGTTAATGAATGTACATTATTATTTCATTTAATCTTCAAAACCACTCTGGAATTATTGTCACCTTTTTTTCCTAATCTATGAAGATACTATGGCTTTGAGGTTAAATCACTAGCCCAAAGTCCCACAGCAAGTATGTGACAGGAACAGGGCATGAGTCACATGCCAAAATTCCTTTATTTTTCAAAATACTGCTTCCTAAGCTGTTGGAGCTTTTAAAAGTAGATTGTGACCAAACCCACATCTTACACAAAATTGTGTCCTTGCATGTATAAGAGAACTAAGTAAATGCTGCTTGTGACTTAAAAAGTACATAAACAATGTCTACCTTATTTTGCTGGACATATTCTATATAATATTACTAAATGCAGATCTTTTAGAGGGGCACAATTTTTCTCTATTTTAAAGGCATCCTGACAAAGATCAATTAATAGTTATATCTAGCTACATAAGACTAAATTGCAGTTGGCTTTTCTCCATGGAAGTTCATATTTTCAACTTGTGGTTTCAACAGTAATTTAAATACACATGCTTTACGCTGACTGATGTGGCGTTGAGTGTCATCCTGCCAACCAAAAGGTCACTGGTTGATTCCCAGTCAGGGCACAGGCCTGGGTTGCAGGCCAGGTCCTTGGTCGAGGGCATGTGAGAGGCAACTGATCAATGTTTCTCTCCCCCTCTTTCTCCCTCCCTTTTCTCTCTAAAAATTAAATAAATAAATATTTTTAAAAAGTATGCATGCTTTAAAATTGCACTGAATATTTCTGGTTTTTCTAGATAAATAACAAGACAGAATTAATGTTTTAATGTTTCTAAACTATTTAATTTGTCTGTTCTTTCTCATAATAATGCTTTAGAAATACATTAGACTCCAAACTGTTCATTTTACCCACATTTAGTTGCAATGTGTGGTATTTGTTTTTTCTATTCTAAACATGAGCATTGCTTTAGAAAAGCAATAAAGAAATATTAAAAACATAAATTAAGGCAAACACAAGACACTAGAGGATTTTCCAATATTAGATTTGAACACATTTTAAATGAAAAACATGTTTCAGACTCTAAATAGAACCAAATGATGGAAAAGAAATAGCCAATTCATCTTCACCCAGTGGCCCCAAGTTCAGGTTTAAATATGAGACGACACTGAATATTGAGTGATCAGTAAGGCTTCTGATTACTGGATCTCCAACCCCCCAACCCCCCCACCACTAATTTGCACAATAGAACCAGTGATTATCTCACAAACATTAATTGAACGTGTTTTCCTTTTAACACAATGAGTCTATGGATCTATAATGAGTACATATGTGCACACTGTTTTCTTGGTATTGATGACTGATTTCCACTGTATGATGGGTTTCTCATTGAGCCTCATGACAAATCTGCAGGTTGGCTGAGGTTGGGGATAGCACCTCTAGTGCTTGAACAGCACAGAGTGAAACAGTTCTCAGAGATCTTCATAGATGACCTTGAACTCATTAGCTGGAAACTAAAAATGAATCTACATCCCAATACGTTCTATCTTCGTTAAGAACATGGCTATCTTCATTAAGATCATTTCCACCTTGGAAAGAGGGTTCCTTTCTTTGTTTTTTTCCCTTTGCATTTTTCTTTTATTTTAACCTCATCTATGTGAGTGAAAAATATATTTAATTTAGTTCTCTTTAAATTTTCTCTTCAGTCTTCTCTGATAAGATAGAGTATTATTTTCCCAACATTTTCTGAATTTATAATACCCATAAAATATGCTATTTTATAATTTTAAAATATCAAATTGGAGTTTGATGAATGAAAATGTATTGACTTAGGTGTTGGGGAGTTAAGAGGAAAAATCAGACTTTCTTCTCTCTTTCTTTTTTCCTCCTCTTTCACTTCCCTATTTCTTGGAATAAGAAGTCCAAAAGTTAAAAATTAAACTTTACATTTTAGGAAGAGTTTAGAATTTTAAAGCATGTGGTAAGGAGGAAAAACAAAAAAGGATAACTTAAGGAATCTGAAACAATTGCTCATTATATTACATTGCATTTCTTTATTGTAACAGTATTTACCTATGTGTGTCAAAAGCCTGTCCAATCACATGTCATATTGATACTTCATGTTGTTAATTCATTTCCAAATCTCAGAGAGACAGAAAAATAATATGAAAAGCAGCCTTATCTGGGAACATGCAAATCAACAAATGTCTTTTAAAAATATATTAATTTTTAAAAATGATAGAAATTCATTACTGTTTGATTTTTTATATTCTGTGTGTAAATATGGCCAAAGAAAAATGCATGAATTGTGTGTGCATGGGAGTGCTGCTTAAAGAACGCCTGTCAATCTGTGATCATGTTATACAGACAACTAGTGTGACATCAGAATGGGTCAGTGTCTGTCTCTTGCATATATGTCACTAGAGCATGACGTTAGATTGTGTTTTAAGACTGCTAAAAAACCCCTAAATATCTTTTATGGAATTTAAGCAAGAGGATGAGACTATACATGAAATGCTGTGGTATTACTGAGGATGATCACTGTAGCCGAGTGATGGGCACATGGAGGTTCATCAAACTCTTCTCTCTACTATTGTGTATATTTGAACTCTATTAATATATAAAACCTTTCCTCCAAAAAAATATCTCTCTGTCCATTGGACTGAGAATATATTGGAAAATTGAAAAAAGGGAGTTAATGAATTTTGATGGTAATATACACCAGAGTGATACTGGTGGAGTTAATGGAAATTGGTTAGATTCTGGATAATTTTGAAGAAACAATCAATAGAATGTTGTGAGGATTATAAGAGAAAGAGAAATCAAGACTTTGGGGTCTGCAAGTGGCAAAATGTAGTCGCCATTTATTGAATTGGGAAAAGCTGAGGAGGAAGTTTCCAGATGTGAGAAAGATGGATAGTGAACTCTTGGACATAATGAGTTTGAGGTGGTTATTGGACCTAAAGTAAGGAGGTGACCATATGAGACTGTAACCTCAGAGCAATCAAAGGCTATATTGTTTTTCAGATTGGCATTAATAAAAAAGTTCATAGGCTGAGTCTATTCATTATATGATCCAAATCTCTACATAGATTGCCATTCTCTGGTCAGGGCAAGGTCTAGGAAATAATCAATGCTATGGTCCACATCTTCCCTTTATGCAGTTCTTGAGGAAATTCATAGATTCTTGGCAGTTTGGAAATATTTGCCTTAAGGTATTTTGACAACAATGTAGGGTTTTAATAGAAAAAAAATATGAGAGTTGCAGAATGTTACATTAGTCAGGAAATTCACATTTACATATCTCAAAATGCCCAAAATTGTAACCTTCTCTTTTCCATACTTGAGTGTGTTCAGATTTCTTAAAACAGATTTTGCAAGTGCTGCATTAAAATCTTTAAATCAACAAAAAACAAGTGTTGGTAAGGACATGGAAAAAAGGGAACCCTTTTGCACTGCTGGTAGGAATGCAAACTGGTGCAGCCACTGTGGAAAGCAGTCTGGAGAGACCTCAAAAATTTAAAAATGGATCTGCCTTTTGACACAGGGATCCCACTTCTGGGATACATCCGAAGAAACCCAAAACACTAATTTGAAAAAAACATAATCACCCCTATCTGAATCACAGTGTTACTTACAATTGCCAAAATATGGAAGCAGCCCAAGTGACAGTCAATAAATGAGTGGATAAGACAGCTATGGGACATTCACACAATGAAATATTACTCAGCTATAAAAAAAAAAGAAAAGAAAATTTTACCCTTTGAGACAGAATGGATGGTCCTGGAAAACGTTAGGCTAAGTGAAATAAGCCAGTCAGAGAAAGATAAATACCATATGATTTTACTCATATGTAGAATCTAATGAACAAGCTGGACTAACAAGGATAATAGAGACAGACTCCTAGATAGAGGGCAGGATGACAGCTAAGTGAGGGGGAAGATTAGGGAGTAGAGGGACTGAGCAAAAAGGAGAAAGGACTCATGGACATGGACAACAGTGTGGTGAATATGGAAGAAGAGGGTTATAAGGGGACTATAAGTATTTTTAAATGATATATTTGCTGATTAGAGTTGTGCCTCCCTTTGATAACATGTAATTAAAATCTAAATTTGTTAAATATTGTAATTATGAAGTGTTGACTTACTTTACAAATTTATTATGTGTTGTAGTCCTACAAATTTAAAAATAATATTAATATAACAGTATCTGTAAAGAATGTTTAACAAATACATCTTTCTAGTGAAATAGCTTCACCTGAGGAACTGATTTTATCTTTGCTTAATCACAGATATATTGGTCAATCATTATGTGATATAATTTTGTAACCCACTTGTTCCTCTAATAATTTAAAATAAACATATTTCTAAGATGTCACATAACCTTCTTAATCATTATTTTTAATACAACATATCCAGGAGTCAAGTGGATATTGCATGAACCAATAATTTTCCTCTTAGATATTTCTACTGCCTATCATTTTTCTCTAACATTAAGAACAGTGCTGCTATACACATACTCTCTCTCTCTCCGTCTCTGTCTCTATCTCTGTCTGTCTTTGTGTGTGTGTGTGTGTCTCTCTCTCTCTTTTGCCCTCTCATACACACACACACACACACACACACACACACACGTTCATGCGGGTATTTTTAAAAATTCTTTTGGATGATTTTCTTTTTTATATATTTTCCATAGTGCAATTAGCAGTATAAAAATGTTGATGGAATTATCAAATTATTTTCTAAAACCTAATGATAATTTATATTCATTGTAGCAATGCATATGTATCAATTTGGCTGTAGCTTGCCAACTTTGAGTGTATCATTAAAATGTTTTAGTTTTGTAGGTGTTAAGCCAGTTTTAGTTGAATCTATATGCTTAATTTTAAGATATAAACCTTTATTATTATGTTAGGAGCTTTAATACCATTTCCTAACAACTTACATCCCTCTTTATTTAATCTTTGTCTGTTTACTGTGATACCTTTCCAATTTATATTTTAATTTTAGCAAATATTTACTTTTTTTAACGAAGTCAGTTACCTTTCCTAACCATGTTTATCATGGCCCTACTTAAATTACACCTATATATTTATCCTACAATTGTAAAATGTGAAAAGTACAATCTACTATATCATCTATTAAGTGACTTTAGCTCAATAATCACAATTATTGTGATGGCTAAAATTGATGAAACATTTTTTAGGCGTAAGACTCTTTCATGTGGGAAAACTCATTTAACTCTTACAACAACCCTCTGACTTAGGTATTATTTTGACTAAAAATGTCAACGTTCCCAGTTAGTCCCTGAAAAATAGGTCATTAGATTCTGGATACGTAAGCACTGAAAGAATAATTAGACAATACGAAGTCATTTTGGAGGAAAATGTTACAAGGATTTTGACTACAGCTAGTCAATCTTTTGTCCCTGAAGAAGGGAAGCAGAACTTGAACTGCAGGAATCCTGTTCTTCCCTCCTTAGGTGTGAGGCACCGCCCCCTGCCCCCATTTCAGCGTCTCTCGCGTAATAGCTTTTTCTCCAGCCTCTTTGCTTACTGATAACTTTACTTTCTCCTGCTGATGCGCAGTTAGCAGAGATGTTAGATATCCTCTAACTCGGACTCTTGGAAAGACTTTGAGGTCAGCCATTTACCATATAAAATATTCTCATTGGGGCTCTTTATTTTCTGTTTATGAACAAAGCTCCCATGCAGGGAGAACGCTCTTAACAATTCTCTTTCTCTGGCTTATCTGGAATGGAAAGTACTGACCTCAGAAATGACTGCCACTGAGCCCTGAAAGGATAGAAAGAAAAAATAAGATTTGGATCTTTTGATGTCACTGGGAGTGACTGTGTAGTGCACATTTTTAACTAGGACTTTGGCAAACTTGTCGATCGATGAGCAAACTTCTTTAAAAAAATAGCTTTCTAAAGCACAGACTACTTTACATAGATAAAATTGCTTAAGTCTTATTTTTTTGGCAGCATTTGTCAAATACTGTAATCCAAAGTCGGATATATTTAAAATATATTCTTTGAGATTGAAGTTCATGCTATTCTGTTTCTTTCCTTTGGCAGAGAACATGCTGGATACTTTTGCAGTGAGTAGAATTAATTATTATTGATCAAGTACTGTTGGCATTTTTTGTACTGTACACTACTTAATTGACAAGATGCAGTTCTTGCGCTGAATACTTTTTATTCTGTTAGACAAAATAACATTACACTTTGCACTTGGTCCTTTTGGTATTTTTATCCTACACTGTGGTGTTAGATGGTCATTTGGTGTGGTTCCTCGCCCATGTTTTTCTTTGCTGGACAATTACTAGGTGGTGTTCTGGGGACATACCGTACGTTGTGTGGAGAGTTTTGAAGTGTAAAAAGGCAGTGTCTGAGGTTCACAGGAGAAGATACTGGGTCACAAGTGATGTAACTAAGAGTGGATGAGAAAAACAACACGCCGAAGTGGAAAGGAGGCATCAAAGAAAATTTGGAGCAAAGAGAATCGTACTTTTCCTAAAGGAGGATGAGGCAAGAAAGACAGATTCAGAGGTTATTATTTAGTTTGGAGCAAACTAAATGACAAAATATAATAGAAGTTTTGTAAGTTTTGACTCTGGAAGGATTTCACATTGGTACAGCAGTGTGTCCTGAAATGTATATTTTTCTCAGAAGGACTGAATATCCCCATGTTTCTGATTTCCTTAAATTCATTCACCTGCCTTACTCTCTATTTAATTACTTCTGCCCATTATATAAAATAAAAACCTCTCTCCATTCAAGAGTACTAAGCATTTTACACAATTCTCATCATTTTTTAATAACTCAATTTCTATGATGGATATTAAAAGTTTAAGAATTTAATTGTTATTTTTACCAAAATGATGTGTGCTTAGTTAGAAAGTCAGACAGTACCAAAAGGCATGCAATGAAAATTAAAAGTCTGCCTGATTTCTCATCAGTAATGGCCACTCCCTGAGATGGTAAAAAATAATTTTCAAAAGTGGTAAAATCATGACTTTTATGCAGATGTAAAATATATAAAATACATCAAAGGTTTAATTTAAACTCACTAATTAGTGAGGAAATCAGTTTGAAGAATTCCCGAACCAGGCAAATATGTAAAAGCACCAGAAATGATTTGTATTACTATAAGTTTTCTACACATTACTTTTGTCTCTAGGGGGTTGTATAATAGCTGAAAGTCAATAAAGGGCACAGTATAAAATCCTATAGAACCTTACAACGTGAAAGGATATTCTCTAAATAATGCAGAATTCACTACTGAAGTCACCTCGTGATTTTTTGGTCCATTTCAATGTGTTTTACAATGTTACCTTAATGAGACTACCACTTCCTACTGTTGTATCTATTCTAGTATTTATCTCCATATTTTAAAATAGCATACTTAAACTGTTCTTTTGTACTTAATCAAGTTTAGTAATTGACTTAATTCCATAGAAAATGAGGTTTTAATTTTTGTATATCACTCCTCACACAAAGTTTTACTTGCCTGCCCCAATACTTACATTAAAGACTTAACTCATTTTATGAAATATATATATACATTCATTAGGGCTCTGCAAGTACTGTTTCTGTCTTATTTGTGTATTTCTTTTTCTCCTTTCCCCCCTCCTTTTTGTCATTCTGTGTTTTCTTTTATTTTTCTCTTTTATGCTGAATCCATTCCTGTTGGAGGCCTCCATCTTCCTGACAAATTTGGGCTGATGGCTTTTCTGGCTGCTGTACCTCTGTCCTTCTGGAACTTCTCTTCACAAAATACCTAGGAATTCCCTTTATCTTGTTTCCTCTGCTTGGCCCTCCATTTCCTGGGTCCCGTGACTTCCTGCATATTAATTTATACTTTAAATTGGTAAAACTGATGCTCCATTAACTTCCATACAAAAGGTGAATGGGAGGTAAAATTCTGAGATCTTGTACCTCTGAAGACTATAACTGCCAGCATATCTGAATGTAAATGTCTAGATTTTATCATGTAGTTGTCAGGAAACTAGATTTGTCCTTATTATTTGTCCTTTGTATAACCTAATTTTTCTTAAAAGTTTTGAAAAATCTTCATTTTGTTTTTATTTATTTATTATTGAATTTATTTGGATGACATTGATTAATAAAATTATATAGGTTTCAAGTATACAATTCTATAATACCTCATCGGTATATTGCATTGTGTGTCCATCACCCCATGTCAAATCTCCTTTGGTCACCATTTATCTCTGCCTTTTCCCTTGCCTACCTTCCCTACTCTCTTTTTCTCTGGTAATCACCATACTTTTGTTTATGTCTATGGTTTTTCTTTTTCTTATCCCTTCACCATTTTCACCCAGCCCCCCAACCACCCTCCACTCTGACAACTATCAGTCTGTTCTCTGAATCTATGAGTCTGTTTCTTTTTGTTGTTGTTGTTGTTAGTTTATTTTGTCCATTGGATTCCACACATGAGAGAAATCATATGGCATTTATTTTCTCTGTCAGGCCTATTTCACTTAGCATAATGTTCTCCAGGTCCATCCATGCTGTCACAAAGTGTAAAATGTCCTTCTTTTTCACAGCTGACCACTATTCCATTGTATAAATGTACCACAGCTTTTTTATTCACTCATCTACTAATGGGCACTTGAGCTGCTTTCAAATCTTGGCTACTGTTAATAACACTACAATAAACATAGGGGTTCATATATTCTTTTGAATTAGTGTTTTGGGTTTCCTCAGATGTATTACCAGAAGTGGAATAATTGGGTCATGAGACATTTCCATTTTTAATTTTTTGAGGAAACTCCATACTGCTTTCCACAGTGGATGCCCTAATCTGCATTCCCAGCAACAGTGCATGAGGATTCCCTTTTCTCCACGTCCTTGTCAACACTTGTTTTTTGATTTATTGTTGATAGCCATTCTGACAGGTGTGAGGTGATTTCTCATTGTAGTTTTAATTTGCATTTCTCTGATGATTAGTGATGCTGAGCATCTTTTCATACATTTTTTGGCCATCTGTATGTCTTCTTTGGAGAAGTGTTTATTCAGGTTCTTTGCCCATTTTTCGGTTGGATTTTCTGAGCTTTTTTTATGTCGAGTAGCATGAGTCCTTTATACATTTTGAATATTAATCTTTTATCAGATGTATCATTGGTGAATATGTTCTCGCATTCTGTAGGTTGTCTTTTCATTTTGTTGATGGTTTTATTGCTATGCAAAATTTTTAGTTTGATATAGTCCCATTTGTTTATTTTTTCTTTTGTTTTCCTTGCCCAAGGAAATACGTCAGAAAACACATTGCTATGAGAAATGTCAACATTTTACTGTCTATGTTTTCTTATAGAATTTTAGTGGTTTTAAGTCAAACATTTGTCTTTAATACAGTTTGAGTTTATTCTTGTGTATAGTGTAATAAGGTGGTTTAATTTCATTTTTTGGGGTATATATTTGTCCAATTTCCCCAATACTTTTATTGACTACACTATCTTTGTATGTTCCTGCCTCCTTTGTCAAATATTAACTGGCCATTTGGTTTAATATTTTATAATTTTATGCCTTGGAATAGGTCTTTCTCATTCAGTGTCTGAGAACTTAGTGGATTATTCTATCCTGGAAAAACACATTTTAGTTCTAAACAATAACTTCATATTATTTCTCTGATAGTTTTCATCCCTCCATTTTTATTCTTTTCACCCTTCAGAATTGCTGTTATTCAGATGTAGGATCTCATGGAAGATCCTCTAAGTTTCTTCTTTTCTCTCTACTACTTTATATGTGTTCCTCAACTTTATTTGCCAAACTTTCATTGACTTTTAAAAATTTTGCCATACTGATTTTAATCCAAGCACTTTCTCCCTGCTTTTGTTCTGATTTTTCTATATCACCCCACCCTTTTCTTTTTATAAATACAATAACATATTTACCAAATAATATTGGTTATAATTTTGACTTTTTTTCTGTTGTTTATGTTTCTTTTTAGTTCTTTAGTTGTACTATTTTATTCTATTTCTTTCATGTTAGAAGCCTTCCTAAAATGTCTGCTGGAACCATGGCTGAATTTCACACTTAGGACTATGGGCTGACACTCATGATGGGAAGCTTTGTGTGTGTGGAATGGATGAATGTTGTTCAGATTCTTTGAGGTCTAGACACTCTACTACCTAGCAGAGTGCGTGGTAAATGTTTGTCCCTGACATGAAGAAAAGAGTTTTCTTTGAAGGAAAGAAAAAATAATAAAAAGAAAAAAAAGAAAAAGCCCAGGACATATGGGCACAGGTAATCACCATGGTTCCTTTTTAGCTTAAAATAAATAAGTAAGTAAGTAAGTATATAAATAAATAAATAAAACTTTAACACCAGTGGAAAACTGACTAAAATAAGATCTTAAATTCTGCTATGAATCCTTAAATATCACACACACCAAAAACAAATTATAAAGTTAACGATTTTTTTTCTAGCATTTCCAGACATCCTTCGTGTCATTTCTCAGTCTGTGTGAACATCCTGCCATTGAGTCCACTGCAATTGTGCTAACCCCTGACTTCTCTCTCTTCCTCAAAAACTTTACCTCATAAAATAGATTAATCTTTTGTTCCTTTTCATTTTAGCATGTTCACTTCTCTTATCAGGTAAGTTAAAATTTAAACTTTATTGTTTCTTAAGGAACTGAAGGCTTAGCTTTTAGCTGAGGGATTTAAACCTTTTAGGGAACTAGAGAAACAAGCATTTGGAGCAGTATGGGATCCTTTCAGGTCCTTGAAAATGTCCTGTGTCATGTTGTACTTACTTTGCATATGTGACACTGATGATACTTGGAGACTTAAACTTTCCAGGGAGATCTCTGAGGCAGGAAGGAGCCACTCCTGTTCATGCTGATAATATACTTCAGAAAAACTCTCATTAAAAGAAATATTTTTCAAAATATATTTTTTATTTTTCTCTCTCAACATTGTGTATCCATAAACTTCTTCTTTGCCCCAAAAATCATTTCATAAAATGAGTTTAACAAAATTGACTAATTTCATAAAATACTGGAAATGAGCTGACTTTTTAGCCCAAGTGTTATAGAAATACAAATACTGAGCAGAGTGGGTTTTTGGAATAGGAAGATAGTAAATTACTTCACCTGTTAACAATAGGGCCAGAGAGACTAAAAACACTTAGATAAAATCTTACAGGAGAATAATTAGGAAAGGCAAAAGAAAAGTGAACATATTGTTCTGGAGATAAGAAAAATTCTTAGAGAAACAGTGAAACTCCATGTCCTCAAAAATGTAAAATTATTCCAAAGAATGTATTAGAAATTGTAAAATAGATGTAAAAAATGTTGTCTGGAAGATAAAGTGAAAAAATGTATTCACTCATTTCGCTCTTATATTTGTGACTTGATATCACAACTTGCGAATAGATAAAAGCTTGAATGCATTTCTATAATAGCCACTTCATCACTGTGCTTCCAGACATTTCCCTTGACATTCATTTCTACTGTGTGAAGAATGAGAAGGAGATGAAAGAATGGGGAAAGCTAAGTGGGATAGAAAGGCCTAACTCATTTGGAATTTATCTTCAACCACAGTAATCCAAAATGGTAGAAGTGTTCTCCTGCACAGAGAATCCACCTGGCTCGCCCTCCCTTTTATTATGAAAATTAATCTGGGACTGTTAGTGTGCAATTCTGAGCAAATATTTACAATGTTTGCAATTGTAGAACTATTGAAAGCATGAATTTTTTGTTTGGTAGAAGTCCCAGAGGAGAAGTTTTGCAGTCATTTTGGAGTAATCTTGTTAGTATAATTATCAAGTTATTATCTATCAGAGCAATTTGCAACATTTCACAGATCTCCTAGAATTTGCCTTCTGATTTTAATTCGCTTTTACTTTACAAGTCTTTATTCTATATTCATAGGTGCTTGGGTGTTTTTCAGAAAAACGTTCCCATTCTGACAAAGATTTCCTTTTGCCTTCTGGAAAGAGCGGGCTTTAGGGCTGCTGCTGCGTGGTGGTGCCTTCCGGCTGTTTTGCGTGCTCTTTTGCATATGTCCTTCAATTATTCTGTTCATTCCTCCTCTTATCTTGAGGCAGGCAAGCAGCAGAGGTGGTAGAGGAAGGAATATGCTTTAGTGGCTGCTTAGTAACAGCTGCATTTTGTTAGAGACCAGTGTAGGTTCCTGTCCAAATGTTTTACGGAGGATTTATTAACACTTAAATTACAGCAGGAGCATGTGTTTTCTCTACATTTGATATGACCGTCATGAATAATACACGCTGGAAGACTCGTAAGCATACTGAATATGTCTGAGTGCTGGAACAGATGGATCGTGGCCTTATGAATACCATTCTGGGGGTTTTGTGATGTCTTGTATCACAGGCTCTGTTATTAACGAAAAAGAGATAAGAATTAACCAGGATCCAAGAGCTAGGAGGCTGGGAGAGTATTTATTAAGGAAATGGCATGGGAAAGCTCTTGACAGATGATGAGACATTTGCCAAGCAGAGTCTCCCCCAGGCGAAGGAAGTGGTGTTAGGAAAGCAGGGAGGTATGAAAGAGCCTGGAACATGGAGGGAAATGTACACAGTGTGATGGGGCTGGAAAGCAGAGTGGAGGAACAGCTGGCAATAAAATGGGCTAAGTAATTAATAAGGGCCAGATCGCGCAGTTCTCCGCAGGCTGGGGTACTGGTATGTTAAAGCTCTGAAACTTCCATTTCACAAGCATATATAGTAAAATCATATGTGGTTTATATACATGTTATCCATTTGTAATCAAGGATTTAAAATAAATTGATATTAAAAATGTTTTAGTTTATACTGATTTATATATAATATTATCTAGCAGTACCATAAGATTTGTTAAATATTTTTAACCTCCCTTGTGCTTAGCCATTTCAGGAGTAGGATGACTAAATCTCTACCATGTTATCATTTTTCTTTTCAGCACAGTGATATATGTGAATACCAGTAACTCCTCAAATCTTTTCTTAGAAGAGCCTGTAAAGAAAAGCCATAATGTCTCACAGAACCTTTCCTAACCCCCAGGCTCCTTTCCCACCGTTGACCTGCTTCCTTAGGATAAGCACATCTGTCTATTCCTGTTCTTAAGTGAGAATAAATATTCAGCCATAATGAGTGATTTTTACATAGTTGTTAAATTATATAACATTATTTCATGACTGTATCTCAATGAGCTAAAACCTCTTACTACATTGTGTCACGAGTAATCACGACATGAAGTTATGCATACAGAACACTTTAATTTAGAGAAATGTGCACATGTTGATAAAAATTTAAGCTAATTGAAAACCATTATGTGCGCTTATTTCAGAGTCAATTAACATTTATGGAAAGCCTGTTGTGGACCAGAAACTACATGAGACATTTTACACTTGGCATCTTATTTAATACTTATATTTATCCCATAATCTGGACCTTATCAGCACATATAAAGATCACAAAACCTGTTCATTATGCAGTGAGCCATCACTGGATTGTCAGCCTATCACCTAATAGCCTTCCTAGAGTTGTTCCATCTCCCACCTCTATCCTCATTGTCAGAGGATGTATCCACAGCTACTTTCTGCTCCTCCTCTCTCCAGGACCCTGATTCTTCTCTTCCTCCTGCCAACCTTGTTCCCCCAGAGTTGGACGCTGCCCCACAGCTGCTACACAAAGGGCACGAGCATGCTACATGCATGTGGGCAATTTGCTCACATTATTTCCTCTTTTCTTGAATTACAAAGATAATTTGCAGCTGGTATTTCTCTTTTGTCAGTCTCTGCTCACCAGATTGGTCATCTTTATGTTGATGATTCCAAAACACTCTAACTTTGAGGATCTTTGTGTCGCCTGGGTAGTTTTCTGGATGAAACCTCTGTAGCTGGGTTCCTTTTTTTAAAATTATATTTATGTATTTTTGAAGTTTCTTTTAATTGAGGCATACCAATTATTTACTCTATGTAATCAATATTATTTTGTATTAGTTTCAGGTGTACAGCATAGTGATTAGACAATCACATACTTTACAAAGTGTTCCCCTCTAATATTTCCAGTACCTACCTGGCACCATACCAAGTAATTGCAATATTATTGACTAAATTTCCTAGGCTGTACTTTACATCCCCATGACTGTTTTGTAAGTACCAATCTCTACTTCTTAATCTTTTCACCATTTCCTCCCTACCCACCAAACTCCCTTCCTTCTGGCAACCTGTTGTCTCTATTTCTGGGTTTCCCTGTATCTGAGTCTGTTTTTGTTTTGTTTATTTTGTTCTTTAGAGTCAACATATTAGTAAAATCGTATGGTGTTTGTCTTTTTCTGACTGATTTGTTTCATTTGGCATAATTCCCCCCAGGTCAATTCATGTCACAAATTAGAAGATTTCATACTTTTTATGGCCAAGTAACATTCCAGTGTATATATGCATCACCACCTTTTTATCTATTCATCTATTGATAGGCATTTGGATTGTTTCCATATCTTGACTATTGTAAATGGTGCTGCAATAAACATAGAGTGCATATATTGTTTCAAATCAGTGATTTGGGTTTCTTCGAATATACACCCAGAAGTAGAATCACTGGGTCACAGGGCAGTCCCATTTTTAAATTTTTGAAGACCCTCCATACTTTTTCCACAGCGACAGCACAAACCTGCATTCCCACCAAGTGCATGGGCTCTCCCTTTACATAGCATCCTTGCCAACACTTGTATGTTCATTTATTGATGACAGCCATTTTGATAGGTGTGAGGTGATGTCTCATTGTTATTTTAATTTTCATTTCTCGGATGATTAGTGATGTTGAGCACCTTTTTAATGTCTGTTGGCCATCTGTATGTCCTCTTTGGAGAAGTTTCTATTCAGGTCTTCTGTAGCAGGGTTCCTTCTTTTGATCTCTCCCACATCCTCCACTTAACTTTTGCTTCTCTGAAAATACTCTCACATTCAAACTCACCAGTCCCATCAAGCAGAAACTGCCACTACTCACACGCTAAATCTACTGTTTTGCTTACCTTTTCTCACAACTAATGATCATTTTATTGCTACAACACTTCTTTCAAAGTTATCTTTTCATTTACTTTTGAATGGCCTAGTTAGTCTTCTTTTCCCATACGTGGTTATGACAAACATTGGAGTTTGTTGGTTAACACATTCTCACTAGGATTTGTTCACCTGGAAGAGGGTGTTTGTTTTAGGGCATGTGTGCATGTGTGTGTACACTGTGCATGTATCTTGGTCCCTTCTTGATTTTAGGGTCTTAGAAGACAGGAGTGTTATTCTTTAAATGACACAAAATTTATGATGACCCAAATGCCTAGGATTAATATTCTTACCCTGGCTCTACCATTAGTCTTTCTGTGTCTGTTGGCCTGGTCCTTAACTTCCTTTAGCATATGTATGTTTCCTTATATAAAATAAATTGTTTTTCCTCCTTAATCTTTCAGCATCAAAGTCCAGTCTTCTACCATAATAGAGTTTCCCCGAAATATTTTTATGAGCATCACCAAACTGGAAGATTTAAATATCAGCTCATAACTCTGATGATTAAATATCAGGCCTTTCTATTATTACATGTTTCTTTTAAAAGCATCTCATTTTACGGGGCTCAGTTTATGGACGACAGGGTGTAAGCTTCCTCCTTGCATCTGTGGTCCAGGAACCATAGTTTCAGTTTTGCTGAGCTATGAAGCAGATAACTCACAGGGTTTGAGCTAATTGATAAGCACTAAGTGAAGTTGCTGGTGTGAAAAAAAATTGTTTCTCCTTGATTTCCTCTATAATCTTCCTAAGGAAAATTTCAATCTCCAGACAGACTGGTATAAAGAAAGAACTTTAGTCAAGACAAAAAAACAAAACAAAACAAAACAAAACACACCTGCCCTGGAACCAGCTGAACAGATTGTGTAGTTCTTCCTGGTGACAGCTCTGAGAAAGAGGCTTGGAAATGGCTAATTCAATCAAGAATTGTTTAATGCAGTTTGACGGATTTCCAATATAAATCAGGCGATGTTACTATTTTGAAAAAAAAATCTTGAGCACAGAAACTTATAGCTTAAGGAGAAGCAGTGGCAGGCTGAAAAGTTTGCTGGCACTCCTGACAAAATGGAGTTAATAGATTTGGTCTCCATCCAGACTAAATCTACAATGAATTGAAAGAAAGTAATTAGAAAAGTATCTGATGAGGAGAGCCAGGCACTTTCATGACAGAGGGAGGCAATGCATTTGATAGACTGAAAAATTCCCCTAAATGATTAAGCCTACACATTTCTTCTCTTCAGAATGCCAGGCCCAAAACTAAAAAATAAATCTGTTTGCATTAGGCAGTATAAGATTATAAAACCACTGGAGAAGTCAGTAGCCCATGACTTAGGACCAAGGAGGAATCGGAAATGTAAACATAGACTCCTTCTATACAAATATACAGTGTTTCTCAGATTTATAGGCAAATGAGCGGGGATTAAATTGTCTCTCTTTGGTTGATTAGCAAATACCTTAAATTGGAAACTGCAGATCCAAAAGCCAACTGGAAATAAGTAAATAAAATGATGTAAGCATAGAAGTGGTAGAGGCTAGGGTGAAACTGTTACCATAGACCCCGTCTCAAAGTGGCAGCCACTACTTAGTTCCAACTGCCCGTGGTCAAGGGTACGTCTGGCCCCAGTATGCCAAATCTAGATTTTCAGGAAAATCAGAAACCTGCAATTTCTATGTGAAACATTCAAAATTTAAATGTTGACTTAAATTTAAAATAAAACAAATCTCTTTTTGAATCAAAGCAAGCACATTTGTGGCCCTCTGGTTTGCAACTGCTCCAACCTCTGTGTTGTTCAAGGACCTTCTTCGTGATAGCTACAGCACCTGTTTCTCATATCTATTTGCAAAACCAATTATTAGATTTGGAATTGTTGGGTAAAAAATTTGCATATTTTAATACTTTTGATGTGTATCATCATATTGCCTCTAAAATTGTAAAACAGTGTATGCACCCACCAGCAGTATATAAAGTAACCACTCTCCATATTTTGAATAATTTGTATATAATTTGGCATACATTTTAAAATTTATTAACTTTAAAAGTAAAAGCATCATTATTTTTAATTATAAATATATTTTAAGGAATAATATTGAAATAGAGGAAACTAGATGAGGACATATTAAGATCTCTCATCTTTCCCAATTTCAGTCTTCAGACATACACGTATACACAATTTTATAAAAATGAGATTAGTTTATAAATACTATTTTGCTCCCTGCTTTTTTTCTACTAAACAATATGTCATAGTTATATACAATTCAGTACCTATATAGATATACCTAATCATTTTTAATATGCTTCATAGGATTCCAGGGGGAATATCTTTATTCAAATAAATTAAAATACATAATATAAAAATATTGCAGCTGTTTATTTGATCAGTCATTTTTCATAGACATTAAGGTTGTTTGCAACATTTCACTGTTAAAAACTATGCAACAATTAATATAATATACTATACATATTTAATCACCTGGCAATTATCTCTTTGGAATTATTTCCTGAATCATGGTGTATACATATTTAAATTTTTATGAACACTGCCAAATAATTTTTCAAAGGTTTGTATTAACATACTTAAAAACAGGGTAAGACACTGTTACAATTTTGTGGATTTGTATATCATTTTGGGCTTTTTTTATTATTTTTTTAATCAGGTAGAAAGTGAAAGAAAATAGTCAAATTTGTATTTATTTTCTTTTCTCTATTAGTGAAGTTGATTTCTAAAATATAATACTAAGGTTATATTTCCTATGAATTGGCTGAATGTCTTCTGGGTTCTCTCTTCTGTTGATTTGTAAGAGCCTTTTGCATATTAGAGTTACCAATTCTCTGTCAGATAATGCTGCAAACATTATTTTTCTCTTAGTTTAGAATTTGACTTACAAACTTGTTAAAGGTGTATTTTTTGCCATGGGGAAGTTTAATTCTTACTTATTTATTTTGTAATTAAGTCTATTAAAGTTCCTATGCTTTCTGGCTATAGTGATATGTTAGAAAGACCTTCCTTATCTAACTTCTATCTTAAAAACTCACAATACTTTTTTTCCTAAAATTTTGGTTTTAATTTTTATATCTAAATTATTCATTGCTTTTTTATACTTAAACTCTGTTCCATTGATTATCTCATCTATATCTCTTGTAGTAGCACACTCTTTTTGAATTAGTAAGAATTTATAGTGTATTTTATCTAAAAAAGAAAAGAAAGAATTAAAAGTTCTTTTTTTTTTCAGAATTGTGTGACTTCTCACAAATGAATGCTTCTGGATGAACTGTAGAAACACTGTCCAGTCAGAAAAAAGTCCCCGTGGTGTTTTCACTGAAATTTTATTGTACTTAGAGATTAATTAATAAAGTTCTGTCTTTACAGTGGTGATTTCCTTGCCAATAATAAGGTATATTTCTATGTTATAAAAATACTTGTGCCCCTTAATATATTTAATAGTTTTTTTCATAAGGCTTGCATATGTTTTTGTATGAATTGCTCAGTGAGCTGTTTTGCTAAGTGGCAAAAATATCTAAAATAAAAAATAAAAATAAAATTTCCAAAGTTATTCTTAACTGAAGTTACCCACTTTTTGTGTTATTTATTACCTTGGTAAAACTATCCTAGATTATTTAAGTATTCAGTAATAACATACCATAAGCATATAATGATAATTATGCTCCTTCATCCTAATATTTAGAAACTTTTATTTTATGCTTGTATTTTTTTTAAGAGAGAACTGTCAAGCATCTTGCTTTTAATTTTCACTTAAAATCATTCTTGCACATATTAAGTTAATTTCATAAACATTCTTATTTGAGCCTAATTTAATCAACAGATGCTATAGTTGATATAACCATACAAATGACTTCTAAATATATGGAAAGGGATTTTAATCATATGTTGACTGTTCATATTAAAATTTTGTAAAGTTAATTATATTTATCAGTCATGATCGAGTAATTAAAATAATTTAGAATGAAAGAGAAAAAGAGATGGAAAGGCTCACGGGTCTGTCTGAAAAAAGTCCAGCCATTGTTAATAAAATGAGAATGATTTGCACAATATCGATGTAACCTGGCAGCCAAGGAGTGGACTGGAATGTGCAGGCGTGAACAGTGATGACTTCACTGTACTTGTCAGTGGAGGTGGTAGAAACTGTTGAGTGAGGATGTGTACTTTGTGGTCATTACATTTAAAATGACTGAGCCAGATGAGCAAAGAATCTGTATCAAATTTTGCATTAGGCTTGAACATTCCTCCATGACAATTATTTGGATGATTCATAAGGCCGCAACTATGGGCAGCTGGTGATTGGCAGCTTCATCACAACACACCCACTTATGCATCATGTCTCATGCACAGTTTTTTGGTAAAACATCAAATAACCCAGGTGATTCAGCCCCCCTACCCAGATTTGGTACCCGGCAAATTCTGGTTTTTCCAAAAATTAAAATCACCTTTGAAAGGGAAGAGATTTCAGACTGTCACTGAGATTCAGGAAAACACAACAGGGCAGCTGATGGGATTGGGAGAGCTGTGTGAAGTCCCAAGGTGTCTACTTTGAAGGGGACTAAAGTGTCTTCTTGTATCTTCTTCAATAAATGTCTCTATTTTTCGAATTATATGGCTGGATACCTTCTGGACAGTCCTTGTATACCTATCTACATACATACATACACAGCCCTAAGATATTCAGTTTCTTAATAAATATTATTCGTATTGTTCTCCTTAGTTATGTAAGGGTAAAATGATAAAATTATTTTTGTTTAATAAAAAGGAAGGAGACAGCCAGTCCTCCTTAAGGTGTTTCTGTGTAAACATGATTGGCCCAAAAACTAGCTGGAAATTGTAATTTTACAATCCAAGGCCATGGGTCTTTCTGATGTTTAGAATTGTCAGCACACACCTCCAAATTTAATTCATGATTTTACCATGGGTTTCATAGGAAACAATCAAGTTGCATCCATTTATCTCTCAAGGTAGTAAAGACGTTTTTATTGTTTTTCTACTTTGCTAATTTGTGTGCAGTTCTCTTCAGAGTTTGGTTTCACTTTCATGCTAATTTTCAGGCATATAAATCTGATAATGCTTCCTCAATAAGAAAATACGTTCTTTCTTCTGTATTTATAGAAAGTTCTTTTTGTTACCAATATTGTTTTATATTCACAACAATTGATAAACATCACATGTGTGAGTAACTCATAAAATCAGAACATCATATCAATGCACATTATTTCAAATTGCACTAATAGCATAATCTAATAAATATAATCAATTTTATGTTTGGGAACTCATTTTTCTTTTGTGATAGTAATGACTCCTCATAATTTTATTAGTGTGTATATATGCATATATCTTTGTTTTAAATTTATCATAGAAATCATAAACTAGGTCTGCCAGATTTTTTGTTCCAGAAAATATTATTATAAGTTAATGATGTTTTTTTCTACAACACTAATTCAGTACTTACACAAGGCAAGGCAACATGATTATTGCTAAAAGCCCATATTTTATCTTCTCAACAGAGTTCCTCTTGGCCCAAGAAAATGATTGGAACATCCAAAGCAGTGCCAAATTCACATGAACCACATGGGTCACATAATAAAATTTTAATTATAGTGGGTAAAATAAATGGCTTGGGAACACTCCCAAAGATACCAAAAATATCCAGGTGAGTTTAAAAAATAAGAAGAAAAATAGAATTACAGAAAGAATGATTAATGATTAAAAGAAACTAACTCTGCTTTTTTAATCCCCTTGGGTTCTGAGCTGTCATCTTGAAATTACAGCCCATTGGAATATGTCTCCTGTGGTGAATCTGATGGATTTAATAGTGACAGCTGCGAAGTTGGTCCAAGTTCCAATAGTTTCTGAATTCCATTTCACTAAGCAATATCAAGCAGAAACATGTTTCTTTTCTGGACTTTTTTTCCCCATTTTTGTTTTCTCTCCTTTCCTAATTACTGAAAGTGAAGAATGAGTGTCAAAATGGAGCACTCTTAAGATACAAGAGTTAGATATAATTGGGGAAAAATAACTTCTTAAAATGGACTTAACTAGAATTCATTCATGCATGAAATTAATTAGTTGATCACACATACCTCTCAAGGAAATAATAAATTCTAAAATATGACATTTGTAATGAATAATGAGGGGAATGTGTACCCCTCAATATTATTAGGCAATCAGGAAACTCTAGCTCAAATATAATGACTAAAATTAGCGTAAAATAAATTGAAATCCTGGAAAAGACAACATGCACTGGAGGCACATTAAAGTGATGGAGAAGATTTTGTAATTAGAGAAGAGGTACAGACTGTCATGTACTGAAAATACTAAAAGTCTCATTGGGGGAGGGAATGATAATTTTGTATTCTCCTATCATGGCCTAGAAATTGTCTTTACTGACTGGTTGATAGTAGGGTCCTTGTTTTCTTTTTAAGCAGCCTTATAGGAAATGGTAATTTACCAGCTTACCACAACTCTATGTAAATATTGTTTAAGTCCTCCAATTACCTTTTGCTTTCTGATACTTTTTCTCTATTTTTGGGTGAATGTTCTGGAAGAAAATTTTTATACCTGCTGACATTAATATATGGTCCCTTTGGTAGTATCTATTTCAGAGAAAATAACTATGTTATTTTGGCTTAGGAATAACATTCATTTGAGTTTATTGACCATAAATCAGCTCTTCAGAGTCTGATCACTTACATCTTAGTAAACTAGGGCTTTTGCAAAATTACTAAGAAATGGAAGTGTAAAAGGACAATAAAAGATCAACTTACAACAGAGAAATCTTCCCCCCAACACACACTGTTAGGCACCACTCTATGTCCTTTTCTTAAAATAATTTGTCTAATCCTTAAAACAATCTTGTGAGTTCCTTACTAATTTTATCATCATCCCCACTTTACACATGAAGAAACTAAAGCTAGTAAAAAGCAGAACAGAGTTCACACCCAAATAACTGCTTCCACATTCTGTACTAAACCAACCATGTAGTACCTCTAGAGAACTTGCCCTTTTTTCCTGTGTTTGCATCTACATTTTGCTTTGTCTCTCTGGAAGTAACAGAGTTGATGGGCCACCAAATCAATATTTGATTATAATCCCTTTTATCCTTCACAAAATATCAAACCTTCTTTTTTTTAATAATCCTTTTCAATACAGAAGCTATTTAGCTCTTTGTAGAGAGCTTTATTAATCTTTATAGTTAACTTCCACCTTTCTTTTAAAAACTTCAGAATCTTTGTAGCTCAATCATATGTCTCTGCAATTATTTCTGGAAACTTTCTATGGCATAGAAACTGAAGTAAGGCATTTAAAAAATTATTTTCTACAAGACAATATTATTGGTTTTACCATCAAAATATATCTACAACCCAAACATTGGTTATCATTTCCACTGCTGCCCTGTAGTTCAAGCCTCCTCAATCATCTCTCACCTCAGACATTCTAACTGCTTTCTGGCTGGGAACCCTGTGGTTCCCAAGGCATATTCTGCACATAACTGGCAGTTTGATCTTGTGAAAAACATCAATCATATGGCATCGTTCCATCTCCAGAAACCCTCCAGCTGCTCTCACGTGCAGGTCTTTCCAGGGATTTATGTGGTTTTACATAATCTCTCTTCAGTTCTTTCCCTGACTTCACCTCCAGTCATTGTTCTCTGTATTCACTCTGCTCTAGATACATCAAACTCTTTACTATTATTACATATGATAAGTATATTCCTGCTTTAGGGTCTTTGTACTGGCTGTTCCCTCTATCTGGAATATTCTTCTGCCACAAATGTACTTATCTAATACATTTCTTCAAATTGTTCCTTATATGTATTTTCTTCATTAGTCTTACTCTATTTTGTTAAATTTTGATTCCCCCATTCCTGATTCTTAGCATTCCTCCTTGCCCCTAACCCTTCTATACACTTTTCCCATAATAATGATCATACTTTTAAAATTATGCTTATTGATTATTGTCTATTTTTCCCCACCTCAAACTAGAATATAAATTCGATGAAAGCGGGAATCTTTGTTCCTTATATTAACTTTTATGTCCCAAATCCTTAGAATAGTGCCTTGTACATACAGCAGGTGATAAATCAATGTGTTGAATACATGAAGGGTATTAAAATAAAAGTAGTGATATTTAATCAGTGCTTACTATTCCTGGAAGAATCCTAAGCATTTTAATTTTATTAGACAATTTAGTCTTCACAGCAAAGCTATGAAGAAAGTGTCAATATTATTCTCAGTTTACAGATAACAAAACAGAGGCACAGATAGTCACAAATGTGTACCAATTAATCATTAAAATGAACTGAGTTTCTGCCTGGAGCAGTGATTACAAAAACAAAGAAAAAGGAAAGGTAATTACCACTCAAGATTTTAAAGTTTCTGGGTCCTGGGTAAGAAAAATATTTATTTTTATAATCTATTTTGATTGATGAAGTATGATAATAATTTTTCAATATTGAAAGAGAACAAGTACTATATGAATTCTAAAAAAGAGCATTATTCTAAATCTATATTTTACACTGATTTTTTTCATAGACTTGACCAAGGGCTGCTTTAGCCAGCTGCCTTCTGCTGACTGACATGAAGATAAAGACCACTATAATATAAAAATACATTTTTGTGCTGTTTACAAATATAAAATGCTTCAAGTGACAGGTGTAAATTTAATCTTTAATCTATTTTGTCAGTAGAAGTAAGGAGTTATAAACTATAGAAATAATAACAATGTTATTATTTTAAAAACATTTTTCAGTTTACAAAGCGCTTTCATACATGTAATCTAATTTTTGTCATTACAGCAAGTCTGAGAAGGGTAGTACAAAATTTATCACTCCCATTTTACAGATAAGAAAACACAAGTTCAAAAGCTTAAGTTGTTTTCCTAAGGGCATACAATGGGCAGAACCAAGAATAAAAATCAGTGTTCTTTTCATCAAACCCCTCTCACAAAGATTCCTAGAAAATAATCTGAAACATATCATTGTATTTCCTGCTCAACGTGATAGAATATCTTAAACTGGTCTCTCTTTAAAGTCCGAAAGCACACCCAGCACCAGATACTTATTCAAAGAATGAAGCACGAAGCAAAGTCACATGCGTGGAGAGAAGGCCTGCGTAGCCCCGGCATTTCCTCAGGGCTGCAGGTAACGACAGTGACGGGGGCTGTGTACGTGGGAGCTAAAAGTGGTTTTAATTGTTGTGCGTCAGGGTGTTTGGCTCCATCTAAGGAATTTACTGACTAAGAATATTCCCAGTCTGCCATTCTGACTATCTGCCAGGTGCTGTTAGGGAAGGGAAGTTCTGTTTCTTACTTGCACTCATAAATAGCACAGCGCTCAAGAGAAGCTGAGATTTCTGCTGCGGTCTCCTAATAATGCTTGTATGGCATTAGGGTTGCTGTTTCTGAGGACCTGGGAGAGGATTCTTTGTTTTCTGTTTAAAAACAAACAAAAAACTTCATTTCTTTAGAATACTGAATGCATTTTTGTCCTCTCTATGTATCATGTCTTCAGCACAATGTCATCCATAGAGAATGATCAACATATTGCCCCTCTGGTCCCATGCTTTCGAAGCAGTGGTATAAAATGAGCTCCTGAAAGAAGGAACACATAACATCTTAGCAATCAAGAGACACACAGTCTCATTATCCATATTGTGCACTATGCATTTTTCCATCCATCAGAACATCCCCCTGGTAACCAAAGAACCATTTCATTTTGCATGTGTTTGCCGTTTAATATCTAATATAACAAAAAGGGTTACTGAGGTATGTTTCTAGGCTCTTGATTCATAAGTACAGTACTGTGGAAAGAATCATCGATTTTTAGGTTGTTATCATATGGATTGGTTCGTTACATTCCAATGAAAGCCATTAGAAGAAAAAAAGGTAAAGCTAAATGTCACAAGCTTCTACTTTTCTTCCTTTTTTGGCGTTAGTGAAAAAGGTATGTGATAGCAGGGGTCTCGGGCTTTACCGTTAGCCCTGTCGTGCCCACGGAGGTACCAGAGTCAGAGGCAGCGCTCCCGTAGCCCGGGACCCAGAAGCAGCTTGCAAGTGCAGCACCTCCAGGAGTCCTTCCAGTAGCTCCTCATCTCTCACTTCTATTAGGATAACATGACATATATCAGAATGTACAAGCTGCTTTTCAGAAGCTCTGATTTCCCTTAGGGCTGTGTCTCCATGGCTCAAAGTATAGGTCATCATCATGACTCATTTTAATGTGTGGTCTGTGATCAGACCTCAAAATATTCCCCACATGACTTTAAAAATATCACAGGCAACCTACTTTGCCGATTCCTTCAGGAAATCAGTGGGCTGTTTCAGAGAAGTTTACAGGATTCTTGGTTGAGTCAGTTATGTAAATTTTTCAGTATTAGAAACTCATACTCCCCTCCCCCACAGCTTCTGCTAAGATGTACTAGTGTGGAAAATTTGAAGTGTTATTTCAGATTAGGTTATCCCCAACATTTCTTATTTCCAAATTGTTAAAGAAAGCTCAGGTAAATGCCCAACACTGAAATGAATAGAATTACATTGTCTAGAGCAGAGGTACATTGTTTAGAGCAGAGGTCCCTATCCTGGGGTGCCAGGACACCCAGGGGAGCCTCTGAACGGGCTTTAAGAGGTTTATGAGCACCTGAAACTTTATGGAAGGGATGGTGTCAATTTGGGTTACTGAAAGTGAGCTTAGTTCAAAATATTCTTTTTATTTTTATTTTATTAATTTATCTTTTAATTTGTTTTATGGCTCAATCACAGTTGTCCCCATTGTCTCCTCTTTGCTCTCCCCTGCCCTGCCCACCTCCCCTCTCCCACATTCAATCCCCCCTGTTGTCCTTGTCCATGGGTCCTTTATACATGTTCCTTGATTTCTTTTTATTTTTAATGCATGGTATTTCTTCTAGAATCTTTGGATATGTTTAGAATATTTCTTTACTAACAATTCCTCATCGCCACCCATAAAATACATTTAAAAAAGAAAAAATTTTGTCACTTGTTAGACAAAAGCCACATTTAAAGATTCAAATATCTCATAACGTGGTTTGGCAAGAGAGGCAAAATATGTTGGAATAAGTTCTCGTATCTTCAAATTTTGGGGGTTGTGTGTGTGCGTGAGTGGGCACATGCAAGTGCACGCATGCACCCATGTATGCAGACACAACTTCACTTAATTGGCTATCAGAAGGCAGAGATCTTGTTGTAGGCAAAATTTTAATCTGTGCCTAGATCACTTGGAATAACATTTGTTCATTTATCCAATGTTCAAACTTGTGGTCCCTTAGCACTTGTTATATTAGAAACAAAGAATAAAAGATGTAAGTAGATTAATATAGTACAACTCAGTGAGTAGCATGCTTGAAGGATGAATGTCCTGAGGAGAGGACATAGAAAATAGACCAGTCATCTGGGTGGTTGAGGAAAGGCTGGCAGAGGAGATGGCCCTTGAGCAGATTCTGGCATGAAGGGTGGAAAAGAGGAGGAACAGCTTATTTTCAATAGAATAACTGTTTGAAAAGCAAAGCGACAGTCATGAAAGTCAACCCTGGGTAAGATCATACCTGTCTTCCAGCTGTAGGTATATGCCCCTAATTTTATATCCACATGTAAAACAAAGTTAAAGGGCTAAGATTCTGACTCTTCCATCTTTCTAGACTGTCAGTTAAATAAACTATCTATAAAGTAAACTGCCTAGGTTCAAATCATAGCCTTGATATTTAAGCTCTCTGGGCCTATTTTTAAATCTTAATTAAAATGATGATTAAAAATTGGAACATACTGTGCCTTACTAAGAAAGTGAGATTCGAGCAAGGACCTAAAAAAGTACATTATTAGACAAATGGATATCTGAGGGAAGAACGTTACAGAGAGAGAGAGAACCCAAGACCAAGGCTCTAAGTGCCTTGTATATGCATGCTCAGAGGCTAACATAGCTGGAGCCTAGTGATCAGGGGAGATAGTAGTGGGAAATGAGGCCAGAGAGGTAACAGGAGGCAGAGCACATAGGGCCTGATAGGCCTCAGAATGTTGAGCACAGGAGAGATAAGATCTGATCTGAGGTTTAAAAGAACAATTGTTGGTGGTGAAAATTGGCGAAATGCGCAAATTAGAAAGAAGAGAACCTATTATTAGGTTATTGCAGTGATCCAAGCAAGACACCTGTCGACTTAAATCAAGATGCTAGTAATAGAAATTATGAGTATTAGACAAGTCCTAGATGTATGTTCAAGATGAAACCAGTAGCATTCTTCATGGATATGGATTTGGAAAGAAAGACAGTTATCAAAGATGACTCTAAGTTTTCTGACCTAAGCTACTGGAAAATGAAGTTGTCATATATTTCTCTGTGTGTGTATATATTTTACTCATATATATGTTATATTATATATTACAAATGAAACTGAGAGGCCTATGACTTTGATTAAATTTAGTTTTAAACTCTAGTTCTAGAAATCATCTCTCTCTATACAGACCTCTCAGAGACCTAGCCTTTCCCCTGAAAATCAACAAACCCTGAGGCTGCAGAAGACAGTATCCTGGACCTGATTAATGGCCATAAGCTAAGGATAACATACTGACCTAAGTTATGTTTCAGTTCCTGAACCCTAAGGTAGAATGACCCCCCAGCTATGTTCCCATGAAACCAGGCAGACAGAGAAACTCCAGAGCAGACCTCAGAACTGTCCTCAAGACCTGAAGAAATGATTTATCACCCTTACCTCACCTCTGATCAGTCAGCTCCCAATACAACCCCAGACCCCTAACCTAAGGTGTCTTGTTATTTTGCCATATGTATCTGTAACCTACACACCACTGGGGAGTTTGGGATTTTGAGCACTAGTTTTCTATTCTCCTGGGTGGAACCATTTATAATAAAATATCCAACATTTCTCCACTGCAGTTCTTAATGTCTAGTGTTTGTCTTGATAGTGCCAGGTGGCACTATCTGTTCTGTAACAGAAGTAGTCTCTTTATATATACATGCATATATTTATATGTATGTGATATATTCTCTACTCATGAGATTACTGTTATGATAATGAAATGGTTTAGCCCACGTAAAACACTCAGAGTAGTGCTTGGCATTTAGCAAAGAATCCAATAAATGTTAGCCATTTCTATTCATGTTTGCCTTACTTAACATGTCTCTTTAGGGCCAAGTTGGTTATTTTCTTGCGGGACTTTGACTCAAAAATAGCTTCTGGGTCAGACCAAAGTTACCACGTGACCTAGAAATTCAGACTGCTGAATGGAAAAGAAATGGCAAAACTTTTTGTTAGCAGCTTTATTATGAGACAAATCACTTGGGAAGAGGGGAAAAGAAAAAGAAAAGAAAGAAAAAAACCAAAAACAAAACAAAAAAACCAGACTCAGAGAGGAAATGCAGATGCCTACAATGTAATAGTTCATAGACTGTGTCAACTATAGAAACAAAGTGTCACTGTGTGGTGTTGTAATTTATAATAAACATGTACCTGGTCTTCGTCTGTGTTTATGTGTCATAGCTCCCAAACCCTTGGAATTTCCTAAGTGTTGAGAGTGATAAATATCCTTTGGTGCATTATGAGGTGACTATTGAAACCGCCTAAGGGTGGGAGGTGGCTGTTTCACTACCACCTTGGACCTGACCTCAGGGGAGAATAAGGAAGGGAACTAAAGACAGAATCAATTGCCACAGCCAATGATTTAGTCAGTTATGACAATATAATGAAGCCTTCTTATAAACCAAAGAGGACAGGGTTCAGAGAGCTTCCTGGCTGTTGAACACGTGGAGATGAGGAAAGAGGTGCTCCGGGGAAGGCATGGGAGCTCCGGCCCCTTCCATGTATTGTTCTCCATGTATCTCTTTATCTGGCTGTTGTCCAGGAAAGAACTTTCAAAGCTGCAGATAGCTTTATAAGAATTTATTTGAAGTGAGTTTTGAGGACATGCCTGGAGGCAAAAATCTCAACTGATTGAGAAATACTCTGGAGAATGGTGGTTTTGCAGCCTCTTTTTATACATTTAAAATCAAAGGAGAAAATGTATAGAAGGTTACATGAAATCTATTGGTGGTAGAATATGGAGGTGGGAGAAGGGCAGGAAAATCTTTAGGATTGATTAAAAAAGAAAATGGGAAGACACATACTCCTTTTACATTGGTGCATATAGGATAGTTAAAAATTAATTCTTATCACACACAGAGATGGTGTGTGGGGAACAAGATAGCAACGAGCACTTCTGTGGTCTCCTGCTCTGGTGCCTGTAGTTGTGACTTTGAGGGGTCTGGAAAAAAATTACTCTGACATTTTAAAGATATATTATCCTAATTGCATAAGAATAATGGACAGGGCTCACATAAGTTAAAGATTCACCTTTGCTAAGAAAGCAGTAGTCCTGGCATGTGATTTTGCCATGACCTGCCCAGTTAAGAATCTATGCTAAGACGATTCTGGAGGTCACTGTCAGCCACTGAGATTGCCAGGCCTGCCACGGAGCAGCCTGAGCTTGGTGGGTCTACTAGGTTACCCTTTTTCATCCACACTGTTGATTTGTATCTTTTAATATCTTTTGCAAGAGTTCAGAAATATAGTGAGTAAATGGGTTGTGAGTCATTCTAGCAAATAAATCAAACCCTTAGTGTTGCCAATAGAAATAAGATTCTTGTGGTTTCACAAGGGAAGCATTCCAGGAGACCCACAGGGAGAATGAAGTGTGGTGATAAGGTTTATTTGGGGTGCCAGATGTGAAATCAAAAGAGTTCTTCCTCTGTTCTCAATGTCCTATCTCTGTCCATCGTACCATGGAAAATCAGGGCCAGAAATAAGGCCAATGTGCAGAGATTCAGTGCCACAGTAAAGCTTAGTCCTTTGGAGCCCACATAGTCTGCCACAGGCCCCAGGTGGCTGCTAGACCCTCATGGTTGCTGTTATTGAAGAAAGAGAACTCTTTGTTCGCTGGGATTACATCATCTTGGACTTTGAAATGAGCAGGCATGTTTTCAAAAGAACCAATCAACTTCCCAAGCTTTCATGGGCTTCTGATGGGTCCATCCCCTAACAAATCTACTTTCTTCCCAGGTTGGACATACAGGCCTCTATGGTTGCTATCTTGGCTCCCATTATGCATGTGCTTACCTCTTCCCATAGTCTGGAGTGAGTGGACCAGGGAGACTGAAAAACCAGTCCTTCCTCCCTATACGGGAGAGAGAGGGATATTAATCCTTTTGACAGGGAAATGCTATGATACCCTGGAGTGTGTGAAGCTGTAGCTTCCTGGTGAGACAAGCAGGTTTCTTAATATCTGATTCCCTTTGCTCCCTTCCTTTATTAATAACTAATACCAATAGTAGGAACCTCTCATTTATAGGCAGTTGGCCAGAAGCACAGGTAGAAACCTGGGCTTGAGGCTGGTGTCTGAAGTGGAGAAAGTCTTATGGAACTGAGCCCTTTGCCAATGGAATCTGATATATCTCTGGATAGATAGTGTCAGAGTTGAGTTAATTTTTAAACACACTGATGGTGTAGGAGAATTGCTTATTGGTATGGGGAAGACTACACACACAAACAGTCACAGAATGGAGCTGGGTCCAGGAACCTTTCACGTTGTCATTATCTCAGAGGATTAGGAGAAAATGTGGTGTCACACAGTTCAGAATGGGAGCTCTGACAGGAGCCAAAAGGTTACATTGGTACTGGAGAAAGTCTTGTAGCTCTTTACTTGAACAGGATATTTAAAAAGTGACATGACATTAAGTCAAACAATCAAATTTCAAGGATCTAAATAAACTCACAAAAATGTCAATTCCCAGTCACAGACAACTAGTATGTCTATTTGGATCTCACCAGTATCTTAGGAATACACATATTTGTATTTTACACATAATTCTATCATTCATGCCAAATGAGGCCATATTCTTTTCTCTCCCACACCTAGTTAGAGGCAGCTGTTTTAAAATCATACATGGGAATACTGGGAATAACTTGACAAACTGACAT
Organism: Pteronotus mesoamericanus; assembly: GCF_021234165.1. Taxonomy (NCBI): domain Eukaryota; kingdom Metazoa; phylum Chordata; class Mammalia; order Chiroptera; family Mormoopidae; genus Pteronotus; species Pteronotus mesoamericanus. The sequence continues at coordinate 13,474,866 of NW_026555310.1, forward strand.
AGTTCTTGGAATTTTCCAAATAGTATCAACTAAAGAAACACTACATTGAAACAAGCAGAAAAAATCAGGGCAGACTAGCCCTGATTCCAAAGGATTCCACAGAATCCTTTCCTGAGGAATAGCCAGATCAAAGCTAGTGAGTGCTTTCTCTAAATTATAATTAAATCAGAAGTTAGAAATTGAGTCCACTTTGAGCAATATAAAAAGGGAACTGCAAATCCGTAGCCAGCTAAAATTCATTGCACAGTAGAAATGAAACAGACTAAGTCACAGAAGCTCTACACACGCTCTAGTTTTCACATTATCTAATTTTCGATGATCTATTAGCAGGCTTACCTCCTAAGCAGATTCTCCAGACTGTCTATTATACTCTGACTCACATATTTTTTTCTTGGCATTTTAGTATCGTAACAGGAAATAAATAAAAACTTGAACTAGTCATATTAACAGATTTTTGTCCACATAATTAAAGATAAAACTTGGTGTTTTGACTTCTGTTGACATGTTTAAGAAGAGAAAGAGAAAACGATCCTTGACCAACATGTTGGAATCTCAGTGGGTGGTAAAGTGGATTTCCACATGTGTAATGATTAACCTGAGCTCAGAAGAGCTTTTAATACTCTTCTCTGTGGATTTGATCATTTTGTGTTTCAAATCATTCAACTGTGATCAAGTGTACAAATAACATAGCCTTGTAATAAGTATGATAATCAAAATTTATTTTTAAAAAAAATCTGTGTCCAAAGGATTTGGTATACTAGCTTACCTAACAAGACTGTATGACCTTAAGCACAAATAAATTCTATCCATCAATCTCATAAATAGAACTGTGCATGTCTCTATTTCTGCAGTCACAAGGAAAAAAATAAAAGAAACCCAATGTTACCATGAGAATTTACCCTTCTTTCTTCTTCCACCCAATTTTTTTAGCATGTAGGTTTTGGTTTTATTGATATAATTAATCAGATGGTAAAGAAAGTCAGAATACCGATTTAATTAATTTAAACATATGGATGGAATATATTTAAATATCACACAAGTGATCCTCCTTAAATTCTGCCTTTTGTGTCATCACATTGAGAAGGTTAAGTGGATTCACCTTGCTATAATCAAAAGCAGCCTATTGGCCACTTCATTTTAATTACAGCTCTTTGGGACTATTTTGTTGCCAGGGCACATCCTGCACTTGCTTTATGAGGACCATGATTAAAGTTGTCAATCCTCAAAAGTCAAAGTGCATGAGAGCAGAAAGGAACTGGTTGCTTTAGGTTTCTATTTAATTGAAACATAAAACAATTTGTATGTAGATAAGGAACATTTAACTGATTTGCAAAGGCTAGGGATTCTTTAACACAAAAAGGGTTGTATACGTGTAAGGTATTATCATCAATTGTCTTAACAAATGGAGAAAAAAAGTTTGGGGGAAAATACAGGCAATGAAAAGGAGTGCATGTTAATGCACTAAAAAATAAATGCTTAACTGACTTTCTGATGCTTCTCCCAAATTCCACATTCCCACAAAAAAGCCAACATCACTATGAGGCTAATATGCTTATAATTGATGAAAATTATTTATATTACTTTCTGCTGCATTGAAATTCCTCAGCTCTAAGGTCAACCACATGCTTGGAGTTTTGCATGCTTTCCAGGACAGTTGTGAAAGTAAAAGCTTCTAGATTCTAGATTGGAATTTTTGTTTCTTCAAGCTTATTTTAAAGAGAACAAAGAAATTTAATATTTTTGAATAAGATATTGGAAAATGCAAAATCACCTTTGCTAAAAATATCAATATTCAAATGAAATAAATGACAAGCAAAAGGAAATTATAAAGCATTATCAAAACTTTTGGTGACTTCTGGTCAAGATGGAGGTGTAAGTAAACACAGCTCACTTCCTTGCACAGCCATATCAAAATTGCAACTAAAATATAGAACAACTGTCACTCAGAGCCATCAGAAATCAATTTGAGGGGAAGTCTGACAACGACAGAATTAAAGAAACCACACCCATCCAGACTGGTAGGAGGGGCTGAGACACAGAATGGGCTGGTCCCATATCCATGTGTGGTGGATAAAAATTTTGGAGGGATAACTCAGGAGTGAAGAATCCCAGCCTCACACCAGGCCCTCCAGCCCAGGTTTCCAGTAGCATGAAGATAAATCCCTATAATTTTTGACTGCAAAAACTAGTGGGAATTGAGTTGGTGGAAGACACTCCCAGAGTTCCAAGCAGTTCCTTTTAAAAAACCCACACATGGACTTACTCAGACTCACTTCTTCAGATCTCCAGCACTGGGGTAGCAGCTTGAAAGGTACCAGTGGCTTACAGGGAGGAAGTGAGGTGTCTGGCATCAAGGTGCGAACTGGAGGACAGTTTTCTCTCAGAGAGAAAAGCAGTCAGAGGCCATTGTCCCTTTTCTGAACCCTCCCCCGCAACAGAGCCACATTGCCAGTAAGTTGATGCCATATCTGAGACTCCATCATCCTGGCTAACACAGTTTGACCTGCCCTGGAGATCCCCTGAGACTCCATCCCACCCAACTTACAAGCCTAAGCTACTTTTCCATATGAATGACTGGTCTTGGCTCATGCGTCACAACACACTAAATCCTCTCAAACAAGCAACAGCCGGCATCAGAAAAGAACCCCATCCCTCTTGCTAAGTGACTGCAAGCCCAACACTAGCAACAGCAGGCTACATTCACAGCTTGCATTTGCATGAAATCTCTAAGGCCAGCACAAGTAGCAGCCATCTCAGATTGCTTTACAGCTCATGCAGGTGGCCCCAGGAAGAACACAGGTGGGGGCTGACCATGGCCTGCACCACCCAGGAAACCTCAGAGCCTGGGCACCCAGTGGACAGCTACAGACCACATTAAAGCACCACCACCATGCCCCCACACAGCTGATCCTAAATGGAAAGCAGAGGTTGGTAGTCAGTGGTCACAGCCAGTCTTTGCAGCTGACTGGTCTGGTTAAATTTCTCCCATTGACCTGCCAACAGCAGTCAAGGCTCAACTAAGAGGAGGGTGTACTTAGCCCACACAAAGGGTACACCTCAAGTACCCAGCTTTAGTGATAGCAGAGGCAGTGCCAGTCGACCCTACAATATACCTACTACATTAGGCCATGTTACCAAGACAAAGAGTCATAGAAACTATACCTAATACATAGAAACAAACACAGGGAGGCTACCAAAAGGAGGAGATGAAGAAACATGGCCTAAATGAAAGAACAGATTAAAACTCCAGAAAAAGAACCAAAACAAAAGGGAAATAAGCAATCTATCAAATGCAGAGTTCAAAATACTGGTTATAAGGATGCTCAAGGAACTTAATGAGGACCTCAACAGGATAAAGCAGATTCAGTCAGAAATGAAGGGTACACTAATTGAAATAAAGTACAATTTACAGGTAAGCAACAGTTGAGTGGATGAAGCTGAAAATCAAATCAATGATTTGGAATATAAGGAAGCAAAAAACAACCATGCATAACAACGAGAAGAAAAAAAGAGTACAAAAAAATGAGGAAAATATAAGCAGCCTCTAGGACAACTTCAAGAGATATAACATTCCCATTATAGGGGTGCCAGAAGGAGAAAAGAACAAGAAATTGGAAATCTATTTATTAGTGAAATAAAATTTCCCTAATTTGGTGAAGGAAATAAACATGGAAGTCCAGGAAGCACAGAGAGTCCCAATCAAGATGGATGCAAAAAGGCCCACTCCAAGACACATCATAATTTTAATGCCAAAGTTTAAATATAAAGAGAGAATCATAAAAGCAGCAAGAGTAGAGCAGTTAGTTGCCTACAGGGGAGTTCCCATAAGACCATCAGCTGATTTCTCAAAAGAAACCTTGCAGAGTAGAAGGGATTGGCAAGAAATACTCCAAGTCATGAAAAGAAGGAATCTAGAGCCAAAATTGCTCTACCCAGCAAAGCTATCATTTAGAATCAAAGGGCAAATAAAGAGCTTCCCATACAAGGAAAAACTAAAGAAGTTCATCATCACCAAACATTATTATATGAAATGTTAAAGGGACTCATTTAAGAAAAAGAAGATCAAAACTATGAATAATAAAATGGCAATACGTATCTATCAACAACTGAATCTAAAAATAAACTAAGCAAACAAGAAGAACAGAGACAGAATCATGGATACGGAGAGCATTTTGATGGTTGCAAGATGGGAGGAGGTGTTAGGGAATGGGTGAAGAGGTGAGGGGATTAAGAAGTACAAATAGGTAGGTACAGAATAGTCATGGAGATATAAAATACAGTATAGGAAATGAAGTAGCCAAAGAACTTATACACATGACACATGGACATGAACAATGGTGGGGAGATTGCCTGAGGAAGTGCAGAGTGCAGGGTGGAGGGGGACAAAGGGGGAAAATTGGGATAACTGTAACAACATAATCAATAAATATAATTTAAAAAGGAAAAAAAGCATCATCATTCATTAAGCATTGACTAAAAGTTATTTGGTTTTAGTTAGGCAGCAAACAAAATGCCTGGCCCTTAAGAATATCATTCTTTTGAAGAGAATAATACATTTCGGTTTAAAAATGAACAATAATTAAAAATCTAAGAGTGGCTTGCCTTTAAGCTTACTCGTTGTTTTGACTAAGGCAGAGCCTATCACTCTAAGTTACTCAACACTGCTTTCCCTCCAGAAGAGAAACTGATACGAAGAAGGCATTTAGGAGAAATGACTCAGAATCTTCTGACTCAGAAGAGCCAGTATAAGAAAATCTAAAGTAAAGATCTCCTTTTGAACATGGAATTTGGTATTTTATGTTATATAAGTCAAAGACTCTCGATAAACAATTTCTGAGTCTTACTACAACACTTCCCCATTACCGTAGACTTTGAGTATATTGACTTCTTTTCACCTCTTGGTACCAGTTTCTGACTGAATAAAAAGTTGTGGTAAAAAATTTAAACTTATGCATAAATTACTGGTTCTATGGGTACCAGAAGATATGACACTGATAAATAAGGTAGGGACAATAAAAAACATTATAAGCCAAAAAATATTTTGGAGATGGTGCAGTTTAAGAAAACTGATCTCAATAAGGTCAAGGTTATTTGTCATCCCTGTACCATTGTGCAAAGTGTAACCTACAAGTATCATGCTTCCCCTCTTTAGAAATTATTCATTGACTCCAAGGAAAAGTCAGATTTTAAATCTCAATGTCTATTTTTAACATTACTGCCTCAGCTGAAGACTTCAGCTATAGATTTACTCTGCTCCCCGACATATTCATCCATGTCAAGATTTCGACTCCTCATGCATTTACCTGCTTAGTGAATTTTAAGAATCCATATCAAAAAGGTTGCCAAGCTCAGTTTCACTCTCACTTCCAGCTAGCATTAAAACATTAGTCATTGTGTCTTATATCATCCATGTTTACTTACTATGTAGTTGCTTGGCTCAAATTAATAAACAAATCCTGACATGTACATATAAATAGACTTGGAGTGTCTTCATGCAATCAAGTAACTGAAAAATTCGTTCTATTTGCCCATTTGACAAATTGAATAGTTAGAAAGGAAAGAGCCTGAATTGTCTAAAAAGTTAAAAAAAAAAAAAGTGCTACTGTGTCTTCTTATTGGTTATGATATAAAAATCAATGACGCAGGTTTTCTCATAGGTAAGTAGCCTGATGACAGATCAGGATTTCTGGTAAGACATTACAGGAGGAAGGCAACTAAAAAGAAGGGCGTGAAGGAAAATTACTACTGTTACTCCTATTATTAACTAACAATAATTGAGTGCTATCAATCTTCTAAGTGTTATACATACGTTGTTCTATTTAATTTTTACAACAACGTTACCGTCATTTGAGAGATATGATAACTAAGGCACAGAGAAATTTATTCCCTTGTCCTAGATCAACAGAGCCACTAGATGATGGAAACAGGATTTCAGACCTAGGAGGTCTGCTCTATTTTTAACCTTGTTTTGTTTAAATCTTTTGTAATCCATTATAGTTTGGAAATGAGTATTAACAAGTATCCATGGAGAAATGGTCTACGAAAAAACCAAATTTTTCTCACAGCTTTTCTCTAGGACTAACCCGCACCCCATAGGGGAGGACACATGTCAGGAGGGCCGTGAAGATTGCTCGTCTCTGGGTTTCTAGGATGTTACTCAGAGCAAAGACTAGTCAGGGTGTCAGACTAGTCTTATTTCCAGGTGCCAGAATCAAGGCAGGGAAGCCACACTCTTTCATCATTTCCTTTTAAACTCTGTAGGCAGTTCTTTCCAAAGCACATGAAATGAGGCTAATTCATCATTCATAGTAGATGTTGGGGCTTCCTTTGATATTGATGTAGGGAGGTGAGATTCCCTATGGGGAATCTGTGACAGTAAAATATTTTAAGAGAAGGAATTACTACATCCTAAATTTTGTACTCCAATTTTCAAAGTCAATGAAACCAGCGTAATGGCTTCCCTATTCTTCAGATTCTGGAAATGAGGTCTCAGTGTACTGACTTCCCCAAACTCGTCTAATGACTTGGTGTCAAAGCTGTGACTAAACCCGGACAGGGACTATCCCAGGTCAGTGCTCTTTTATAAAACAATTTGAAAGATATATCTGTTTATATCCTACTGGGCACTGGTATTAAATATTGAGCACACAGAAAATAAGGAAATATTCTGAGGAAATGATTGTTCGAGAAAACCTTTATGGAGAAAGTGGCTTTTGAAGTGAGCATTGAAATAATAATGATGAGCTATGAAAAGAACAGGAAGAACAGTATAGGTGGTGAGGTCTTATATGCACTTAAGAAAGGAGGCAGGATTGACAGGATAGCAGTAAGTCAATGAGAAGTTATAGCTGGCCAGACTGAAACTATTATGCTGGTGAAAATGAGGGAGAAGATGAAACAAATATGCCAGAGATTAGTGGGACGTCTGTGAACACTGACTCTGTATTAGGCACCATTGAGTTGTGTTTGGTTTTGTTTTTTAAGATATGCATTATTACCTAATATTCCTAACCACCCAATGAAGCAGCTATGATTATTATATCCATTTTATAAAAAATATAAAAAGACAAAGTGGATGATATATCTAAAATTGAAACCAAGACTAATTTCCTTTAACAACTATAGTATGATGACCGTTGTATTAAAGAGTCTTGATGAAAAAAAGAGCACTGAATGTCTAAAAGGATATTTAAAGTTTTCCTATAAACATGTAGACCACTTAAAACTTCTTTGCTCCTAACGAATGCAAGGATTAGAAGCATTTCCTTGTCATTGACAGAGCTATACAAGGAAAATCTTTGAAGCGCTTTACTTTTTCAGGTCACTTTAAAAATTTTGCTTAGTGAGCTGCAAGAAATCACATCATAAATTGATAAGAACTAGCTCCAAGGAAACAAGCTCATAAATGTTTAAACAACAGTAAATCATGCATTAATAGTGGAGCTCTCCATAGTGCTCTATTTGAGCAGTGTCGATTAAATTCCAGAACATGAGTGCTGGAATTGGTCACATTAAATCTGAGATTTTAGTCCTAAATACATTTTTTTTGCAACAGAAGTTTATGGAAAAATTTTAATGCTTTAATGAAAGGAAAATAGAAAATTAAAAAAAAAACAAACCCTGACATGCTTCAGAGTCAGTGAAACTGAGTCTGAATTTTGACTTTGACACTAGTAACTGTATAATATTAGACATTTTTGTTCTCTAACATCACTTACTTATCAATATCTACTTCACTGTTGTAGGCACAAATCAAATGAAATAATATACAAAATTACATAACACTTGGCAAATAGTAAGTCATGGATTAATTGTAGCTATTATTAGTGGATAAATACAACGAAGGCATGAAATAAATTAGCACAGGGGAATCTCCTTTAGCACAGGGCAGTCTGAGTGTGTCTGCTGCAGAAGTATTCTAAAAAGGTCAACCTCATTGGCCTAATATGCAAAGATCTTCATGAACTTATCAGTATAGCCCAGGATAAAGAGCATAAGTCCTGGACTCCTACTTGGCTCAAGTTCTGTCTAAGATTTTGATTGAATCCCCATCTTTGTGGCTCAGGTTTCTCATATATAAAATCATATAGCAACAGTTTTTATGTTTCAGGTGTAAGGATTAAATGAAGTAATCACTGCCAAGCCCTTTCCTCAATTCCTCAAATATAGCAGGCACTGAACACGTTACCTATAACATAAGCTGGCTGGTCCTGGTATCATCTCCTGCCACACTGATGTAGAAACTGTTGAGCTGTTCAACCAAATTGCAGTTGCCATGTTCCTGTGATTCCATAATTCTTTCCCTCCATATGTATTGTTTTTACTGCCTAGGATTCCCTTTGTGCTCCCTCCACCTAAATCACTCTTAATATTCTTCAAACCTCTGCTCAGATGTCTCTCCTCTGCTCTGCTCAGAAACTGGAAAGTTTCCCTGGCTTCCTTAGATCTAGGCCTCCTTCCTTTGCCCCCTAGTCTGCTGTATTTGCCCAACCGGCCTGTGTCACTTGTTACCCAGCATTGTAACCAAGGCTTTACTTCTTAGCCTTTCTCACTAGAACACTTCTTGAGAGAAAGGTCTTATGCTTATCTCGGATCAAGCCTGGTACTGGCTCTTCATAAACTACTAATAAATAATGTGAAATAAATGAATGAATAAATATGGCTGACTTGCTGAAAAGTTACAGTAGTAAACTATATCTAAAATTCATCTGTAGCATTTAGGGACAAAACAGCAAAGAGGTTAAGAGTATATGTAGACTTAGGAGCTTGGTAGCCTGAATTAAAATTGCTGGCTTGCTGTTCCCAGCTGTGTGGCTTTGGGAGAGTTATTTAGAGTCTCTGTGCCTCCTTTTCCTCATCTATAGAATGGAGGTGTTAATAGTACACATCTCATAAGGTGGTTAGAAGTAATAGGGAAATAATTTCTGTAAAGTAGTTGGAATAGTGTCTGGAACATAACAACTATTCTGTAAATGTTAGTTGGCTATTCAGCAGGGACAGCAAACCCTAGACTATGAAGAAGTTAACACTGCTGTCTCAAAGCATTTGAGAACAATTTGGTGTTCAGTGTAAAAGCAGTGGCATCTGGTGCGTGAGAGTTAAATGTAGCCCTCAGTTTACTAGTCAAGGGACCAAAGGGTGGTTTGGAGATGCCACTAATATCACACTCAGATAAGTGATGGCAGGAGTACTTTGTACATGATATGAAACTGGTTTAAGAGGTTTTCATTTAAACAAATTCCTCCTTGCTAAATATTTAATATTTGTTATTTCCTACTTTTTGCTACCCTCAGGTAACTTTCTGATTATGTTTTTGTTGCTGAGGAATCATAAATATAGTTTGTTTACCTCTCTTGTCATAATGGAAATAAGGAGAATGTTTAGTACTGTGCTGAATTCTAACAAGTCCTTTGAAATGAATAAAATATTTAGTCTGTAGACAAGGAGGATGGAAAATAAGACCAGCAACACTGAAAGGAAAAGAAACCAACAGAGACAAGAGGGAAGGAGGGAGGGGGGGAGGGGGAAAAGGAAGGGAAGGGGAAAGTCAAGGAACATATAGCAAGGACTCATGGACAAAACTAAAGGGGAAGAGTTGAGGGAGGGAGGGAAGGAGGGAGGGGGCAAGGGAAAGTGGTGGAGGGTATTTGAAAAAATAAATTAATTAATTAAAAAAAAAGAAACTGAATTTAAAAATGCTAGATTCTTGCTTCATATTCACCAGAACTATTCCTCCCTAGCTGAGGTTAGGAAAATTACTTCTAATATTCATTTCAAATAAAAAAAAGATATAATCCTATGAATCTGAACATGACTTATCTTCTAGAAAAAATTAATAAAATCAATAAAAAGAAAATGATCAAATGAAAATTTAATCGAAGATCATTTTAATAAAGAGGATGGGAAGTTTTATTACTATTATCTATTATTCTAAATTAAAGAAGTTTGTATTAATAAGATGGTAAAAATTCATATAAATACCAAAATTCAGGCAAGTGAATAAACACATAAAACACCTAAATTAAATAGAAAATTCACAGTAAATGCAATTAAAACAATAAGTTCCTAGAGTAACATTTCAGAGCTGAACCTCATGCAACCCCTCTGAGCAGTGATTTCCCATTATTAAAAAAAAGAAAAAAGTAAAATATCAGCCCTACTTAGTGTACAGAGTTATGAGAGAAGAAAATAATAATAGATTCAAAAGTAATTATAATGTTATCCATGTGCAGTCTGGGTTTAGTACGGCAAGTCCTGCAAATCAATGAAGAAAATTATATCATATTTTATAGAATGCAGCAGATCTTGACTCCAAATCACCCTGCTCTGTGCACTTACTTTGATAAACAGGAATGTCAATATTTTCCTGTAATTATTTTCCTCCAGTACTTCTGAGAATTTCCAGGTGTGTTTACATATGCAATAGAATGTTCTCTATTCTCCATCAGTTTAAGAGTCTTTGACATAAAGACTCTTAACCATAAAGAGACTAAACCATAAGACAGCGCTGGGGGTCGATGTGGGAAGGAGGTGCAGGCTGAGAAGGAGAGAGGTCTCCCATGCGACAGAGCTGCGCGTTCTCGGCTACTCTGCTGCCGCGCCCCCCCCACCCCGCCCACCCCACCCCCCGCTGCCCATTTCCTCTGACTAACCCGCGACATGCTCTTTATGACTCTCATTCTGCCTTTTTTTTTTTTTTTTTTTTCCAGGATCTCTGTTCTTAACATCCTAGGATTTTCTCTGGGTAAGTTACTTTTGACGGGAGTTTTTCCAGCAGAGTTATGAAGCTCCAGCCCAATGGTGACTTCAGCCATTCAATGTCAGGGCCGCCTCCCCCCACACCCCCTGCCGAATCACGGAGATCCTCCACAGCAGGAGCAGAAGGGACTTGTCTGATCAAGAACAACTTGGCGATGTACTTTCTAAAATCACCATTTTTCCACAAAAAACGGTGCTCACTCTAGCTTACTCTGTCACTTCTGTTCATTCTGAGTGATTCTTCTTCTTCTCATGGGTCCAAGTGCCCAGCTTCTTTTGGAGACTCACATTCTATATAATCCTGAGGCCCAGAAGTATGAATGAGATTCAAGTTCTATCTCTGTTAGGCCCATCAGATCCCAGGAGCTGTTCTATGCACCAAGCACATATTCTGACATTGAAGACAAATGTGTGCTACATCCTTAGAAAGGAGACTGTCTTGCCCAGGGCATACAGAGGGCATCAAAGGGATGGCGGAGTCTTTATGCAGCCCAAATACCATGTTGTATATGTTAATGATTATTATTTTTATATCAAGTGGTCGTGAGTGACTCCAAGGTCCTATGATACTAATCCTTATAACACAAGCTTGCCCTTCTTTTTTTCATGCTGTGAAGTTGTTTGCTTTCATTACAGTTTCTACTCATTGTCAAATGTCAGAGTAACACTGTCATACTCTAACCTTTCAGCCAGAAAACTGGAATTGAAGTAAGCAAAGAAAACAATAAACCATCCTTAATTTTCAATTCCAAATAGAGGTCAGATTGTTGACTCAATTTTTTTTTTTAAAGACACATACAGTAACAACCTCAAGTCCACAATGACATTAACAGTAGAAGTTAGTGTTAAGTTGTAGGATGCAAACTGAAATTTGGTCTGAGAGAGTTAAAAATCTAATACAATTTAATTTTACAGTAATGATACTATCAAGATAGGGAATGCAATTACTTTGATTTGAAAACCATGATGGGAATAGGCACTTATTACAAGTCATAAAAGACTGGAATATCTAATTCCAATTTTGACACTAAGATCCATTTAGATATAGCACCTCTTAATAATCTCATCATTTAAATGAGAAGAAGAGTTACTACTTACCCAGTACCTCAAGCAATTTTACATTCAGACAGGCGTGGTGGTTTGATAGTGGCAAGGTATATTCAGAGAGTAAGTCACTCGCCATCATATCATCTGTAGGGGGTGCCTCTGTAGAAACAGCTGCTAATAACAAAGAGAGAAGCTCTCCTCTTAGACTTCATTGGTGCTTTGGAATTATTGCCTTCTTATTCTTAAAATATTTTCTCAAGGAATTATAATCATCAATACTAATTAACTTCAGGATTCTGACTGTACAGTCTTGGTTGGACTATTTATTAGTGTCTAGCCTTCCACACAGCAAAAGGGAGAAGGAAAAACCTAAGTGTCTCCTTATCTATGCTTTTTCTAAAGTTCATCTTCATCATTCTATCATATTTAATCACAAATTCATATTTTAATGTCTTCAAAACACTTAGCTCCATCGAAAATTATAATAATATTTGTTTACTTATTTTCTCTCTCTGCTCAATTGAGAATTTAATCCTTGATAACCATGGGCTTTTAATTTTTTTTATCATTTCTCTAGTTAAAATAATATCCAGAATATAATCTCAAAAGTGCACTGAATGAATGAATAAATAAATAATATATCTTTAATACATTCAAGAGAAAAATTATACCATAAATGAGGTTAATATTTGCAATTAATCTCAGTCCTAAGTTTAAAAAAATTAATGTTTTAGAATCCTGATCTCTAAAGATTTTCAAACAAATACAGGCTCCAATACAAAAACACCCTTTTGTACAAAATCTTTTATTTAAAAATCATAAGCATGTAATTCTATAACATATCACACTCAAGCACACCATATGACATTTTAGGTGACATGTTCAAATTGCTGTCCATCTGGTGTGAGACATTTATGCACCCTACCAACTACACTCAAGCAAGCCTCATTTCTGCCAGACTCTGTATAATGGTTTATGACTGATTGACTAATTGGAAACTATTTATATTTCTATTAACTTTTGCAACATATAAATATGGTTAAGTAAATTTTTATAGTATCAATTTTATTAAATGTTATGATATTTTTAAAGTGTTAAGATAAAGCCTTGTGCAGCTAAATGAAAATATATGCATATATTTAAGTGAAATAATTGTAGTAAAAATGCTTGCCTTATGCTATAAAATTTTTAGGAATGGAAAGAAAGAAAATTAAGTGGGAAATGATATCTTCATTAAGGTAGTGGTACTCCAAATGAATTCCTGTTTTTATTTTTTAACTTGTTATTTTTGCAATAATGTTTATTTATATATTTAAAATATGGGCATTAGAAAATTCTTGGGACCTGTTTCAGGCTGATTCAGCATTTGAAGTAGCAATATACCTATCACTCTTTAAAAGTCTCTAAAAATTGACTACTGTCTTACATGTTTCTCTAAGCAAGATATCTGATGCCTCCTATTTTTGTTGACTAAAAACTGACATTTACTTACCTCTCTCAGTGTATTTATCACACAGTGATAAACTCCATCAATGCCTCCTTCCACTGATAACTCCCTCCCCATTCTTTCTTGTTTTCTGTCTAAGAATAGCTATCACAAACATGTCCTTAAAATCAGCATGGAAATTATGTGTGCGTGGGTTTATGTGTGTGAATATTGGATAATAAGGAGAAATGTGAAGAAACACTTGCCCACAGAATAGAGCAGCCCATATAATTATTTCTCCAGGAGCTATTATCAACATCAAAATAATTATTTTAAAAATCAAAATTCAACCCTGACCTGATGGTTGAATATCGTCCAACAAAGTAAAAGTTCACTGGTTTGATTCCATATTGGGGCACATGTCTGAATAGCAGGTTTGGTCCCTGGATGGGGTGTGTGTGAGAGGCAATTGATCGATGTTTTTCTCTCACATAGATGTTTTTCTCCTTCTCTTTATCCCTCCCTTCCCCTCTCTCTAAAAATAAATACATAAAATCTTTTAAAAAATCAAAGATTCACAAAAATGAAGAGATTTTTCCAGTAATGATAAAAATTCTATAAATACTATACATTGGCTTCTTATTAAAAACAAAACATTTTTCACACATTATCTCTTTTTATACAATAAACTCAAGAGAGAAGTAAAGCAAGCATTAATTAGTTTAAAAATGATATTACTAAATATATCCACAAGTTCTGTAATTTTTCTGTTCTCTCTCCCCCTTGCTACTAAATTTATTTTTCTTGTAAATATTGAATAAATGCATTCCCCTATCAGTGCTATCTTATTTGTTCTAATACAGGGTTAGTTAGCACATGCTCCATTTGCATGAAATTTTGCATTGAGTAGGTTTTGAAATAAGTGAACCTGAATGATTTATGTAGCACTTGATTTGTACTCTCAAGAAATCTCTTTATAATTAATATTACATCACTATGGATAATTTATCTTTAAGATGGTTTAGGTTGAAATGTTAATGCTGTTAACTGAAAAACCAATGATTAATTATGTTGGCCGCAATTATCTCTGTGAGATGACTGAGAGGACCCTCAGGCTTTTGGTGTGTTTCTGTAAAGGAGAACTTCCAATGAAGATGGGATAGATTTGAGTTCACAGGGCTGCCCCCTAGTGTAATTATTGTTTATGGTTTTCAGAGAGGGAAATAGGAACTGAAACACAGAAGAATAAACTTTGGGGTAGGTCATACTTTGAGTAAAGTATGGCATCCTGGAATTGTCTGATTACCTGTGGGCTGTACACTTTCTGATGATAAAGAACTATGCTACCTACTAAATGTAGAGTGCCTAATATATGGCCATCCATATCCTAGGTTCCCAGTGACTGCCACATATGATCAGCGCAATGCTTCCTTCCTGGAACAATGCTGATATATCAGTTTTGTGATACTCTCCTTAAATTTCTTCAGCCTCCTTTCCTTTCCTCTATGCTTCTGGTAAGTAACATTAAATATCCCCAATCATACCAGAGAGTGGGTTGAATGATGGCCCCCAAAAACATATCCATGTCCTAATACCCAGACCTGTGAATGTTACCTTACTTAGAAAAAAGGGCCATTGCAGATTTAAATAAATTAAGGATCTTCAGAATAGATTGGGTGAGCTCTAATCCTACCATGAATGCTGTAAGAGACAGAGGAGGAGAAGACACAGATACAGATAAAGCCAAGCGAAGATGGAGGTAGAGATTGGAGTTATGCAGTCAAAGGAAAGGAATGCCTAGAGTTGCCAGGAGGCAGGGAAGCCAGCAAGGTTACTTCATTAGAGTCTTCTGAGTGTGTCCCTACTGATCCCGTGGTTTCAGACTTCTGACTTCCAGAATTGTGAAAGAATGAATTTCTGATGTTGTATATCACCTAGTTTGTACTAAATTGTTGCAACAGCCATAGAAAACTATCACAAGCCACAATGATAAGTGGTGGAGAAAAGACTTTGAACAGCTAAAACAGGTATTATTCTAAGCCATGTGAATTTAAACAATACTCCAAAAAAAAAAAAAAAAACCCCAAAAAAACAAGTTTGTGTAACAATGTTAAAAAGAGCCACATTTATATAAATGGATATGAGGACAGTTGTAAAATGTTCAGACAACTTATTCATTTGGTTAGTTTGTCTCTTCAACAGCTACTAAAATACTAAAAGGAAACAGCATATTCAAATAATGTTTTCTCCTGCCTCAAGTTGCTGATAGCTAGATATAACTATGGGGATGAGAAGTTCTCTTTTTGAACTATGGGGAAGGAAAAATTTTACCTTCTAACCTTTTAGGTTCTGTGGCTATGCTAAAAATTAAATTGACATAGGACAAATTACCAGGAGGGAAAAAAAGTTTTACTTGCATACACATGCATGGTAGCTCCCAAAAGATATGAGACTCTGATGGAGGAATTTGGAGGTTGGAAATTTTTAGTTTTAAGTAATAGTTAATAAGCTTAGTAATTAATGCATTTAAAAATCCGTCGTTTCAGGAATGAAAGGTATGACCCATCCTGACTCCAGGAGACCACAGGCAGTCCCAGCTTTGTGCCTCAGGGGGACTGCAAGTGATCAAGATGGTATCTGAGCCACTGTGCTCCAGGGAGAGCTCACTGCTCACGTAAAGTCACTGGTCAGCAGATGAAAGAATGCTAGGAAAATGTCAGGCTGCTGCTTTTACCTGATTAACCGTTTCCCTGAATTCCAAACCCCTTATCTATTTTTTTTTTTCCTGAATTCCAAACCCCTTACCTACACTTTTCTTTTCCTTATTAAAAAGGGTTGGTTTTAAGTGAAATGTAAGATGGTCTTTTAGGGTGTATAAGCTGCTGTCTTCTCAGATAACTGACCATTTGAATAAAGCACACATAGAGATTCAATCCCTGTCTCTATTTACTGGTTCTGGTGGTGACAGGCAGCATGAATGCTGACTTTTCTGGCTTCAACTCAAAGATAGCTGGACAGTTGAGACTCCTATTCCATCCTGAGCTCAGGAAAGGAAAGGGATGGGAGTTTGAGGCAGGGAGAATGTGGCCTTTTATGGGCAGGTATAGGGAGAAAATGTTTATTAAACAAAGGATGCACTGCCAAGCAGATAAGTCTCTCAGGTGAAGAAGTTATTTTTGGTTATCTTTGGTACTTTCTAGTCCTCTTTCTAATAAAATTTCCTTTATAAATGTACATTTCCCACACAAATAGGGAAATTTATATTTTGTTTTAGGCAGTGAAGAGGGAAGTAAAGTTTTCCTTAGTCTGCTGGGCCTTGTTTTCCTTCTGCGCAAAATAATCTTCACGCCAAAGTGGCATATTTTGAGATGCCATTGTTCTGAACCCACTTACTACTGAAAAAAAAAATAAAGACTCAAATTTTCTCTGCAGTGGGAAGCTTCAGGGTTAGTCTTGGGTAGAATAGCAAGAGGCCAAAAGCAGATCCTTTACCATGTAAACATGTGACGGTCAGTTCGTGGTCACTTGATGTTATGCCTCAAAAATAACATTTCTAAAAATAGTGATTTCTCATGTATAGAAAGCTTTCTCTTCTATAAGAAGCATTTTCTTTTTATTGTAACCATGACCTTTATCTATACACAATATAATAAACATTTAACTAGCCACTCTAATGGAAGGAGCTGGTATATAGATACCCGAAGCCAGTGGTTAATCAGAAAAGGCATTGACAATTTTTGTTTTTGGCAGGAATAATGGACATAATGGCTGTGTCTCTGAGAGACAAGTGAGCCCAGCTGCATCTATTTAAGCTTGATTAAAATCACTCCATAAAACATTAACTGTTCAAGTAGAGTCCAGAGGCATTTCCCCAAAGGGTTCTTTGGCTATGATATTCTTGATGTGGTCATTTGGTCAGGAAACTCAGTTTCTAGTATTTTGGGGCCCCCTGCTGTGAACTGCAATTGCTGAGAGTAAGCTAGCTGCACAGGACACCTGCTAATCATTGGCTCTTACATCTGTCGTTCGTAAGTTACCTCCATATCGTAGTCTTTGCCACTGGAGTTTGAACTCATTTTTTATTCCTTATTTTACTATGTTCTTGTAGCTTACTTTAAAGAAAATTAAAACATTGATTCTTTTACTTTTTACTTTAAACTGGCCAAGAGTAAACTCACAAACACAAGGAATTCCTATCAATAAGGCCCCTTCCTTAAGCCTTGGGAGTTGCACATATTTTCCCCTCAGCTGTACTGGCCTTCTCAGAGCCCTTTGTAAGATGCTGATGACATTACTGAAAACAAACAAACAAATAGTTCTGGAGAATCACAGGCCAAATTTCCCCTCAGGATAACAAGTTAAGCTCCAGCAATAGTTCAGCTGAATTACTGGAAGGATATTAATTCCTTATAAATCAAACAATTTGATCTCTTGAAAAGCAAAAAAATAATTGAAATCAATGATTTCAAGTCTATACAACTGTTCAGACACTACCAACTATGGCAGAAACATAGAGATTGCTCAGTGACTAATGCAGTGCCTAATTATAAATATTTCAATACCCTCAACAAGAGGCCAAGGTGCACAGAGTATAAGTCACCACCACATTATTACAATTCCTCTTGCACAGGACTGCACTCATGTTCTGCCCAAGTAGAATCAGAAGGTTGACCTTAAGTTCTAGGTTGTCTCACTCAGTCTTCCTTCCTTCCTTCCTTCCTTCCTTCCTTCCTTCCTTCCTTCCTTCCTTCCTTCCTTCCTTCCTTCCTTCCTTCCTTTTTTTCCTTCATTCTTTCTTGAGCAAAGGAGAAGATTTCTGGGACTGAGATTATAATTTATATAGATTTTAGAGAAAGTAAGTATAAATAGTTCTCTATCGGTTAGTTAGTCCAACACACAAAGAATAAGAAGCATATTAGTCCAAGAAATGATTAGATCATATACCTTTCCAATAAGACAGTAACTTCCTCATTTTCTGATAATGAACTTGTTCTCAAAAAGAAATAATCTGATTATATGAATCCAATTTTAAGATTCTTTTTATATCTCCCTTTTCACCTCAAAAGTAATTAGATGACTTCTATGAACATGCTGAGGCCTTGTAAGGCATAGTAGGCCAGTGTATAGAATTTGGCTATTACTAGGTTGAACAGTATAGCATTACCTCATTTAGGTAAAAAACGTTTAAAAACTGACAATTTCACAGTTATTTCTTGTCAAATATGGCTGTATTTCTACTTCTTTGTATGAGAAATACAGATAGGCATGGACAGGCCTGGCTAGAATGTGAGCGGGAGGAGAGGGGAGGACTACCATGAGACTTCATTACAGATGCCCCCATGTTCAGTGCAAAGATGATGCAAGAGAAAGTCATTGCACTTTACTTGTGCAAGGCTGGCTAAAGGAAAAGTCCTTCTACTCCTTCTGGAACCTGGATGGAGGTGGGCCCAGGGGACTCAGGGGCCTGTACCTTACAGGTTAACATGGAGATAGGAGGAGGTACTGTGTCGGAGAAGACCTGTCGGTCTAGCCTGGGAAGAAGAAGGGATTGGTGGTGTGTTTGGGTGAGGGGGGTGGTTAGACCCTCCCAGAACCTGCTGAAATTTGGGTCAGGAGATTTAAACCAAGGAAAGGGAAAAAAGCACTCTCTTCCTCTTGGACCCACTTGACAGACATGGGGGCCAGAGCTTTGGCTGGATCTGCTGGCCCTGGAAATGCATGATGAATGGCAGTTTGGACAACACACATGTTCTCTAGGAGGAAGCCTGAAGCTGGACCACCACCCACTTGGCTGCCTTGGACTCCAAAGGACAAATAAGGATGGAGTGGAAATTATGGGCATTGTTTTGGGCTTTGATCCTTTTAGAAACAGATGGGTTTTGTTTGTGTTTTGTGGAAAAGAAGTGCCTGGAAATGGGGAGTTCTTTGTCTTCCTAAATTGTGCAACATTTTAATAAAGACCTCTTTTCTTCCCCACCAACCTCTGCCTTTGGAATTTGCCTATGGGTGGCAGTGGGGAGCCAAACCTTGCTTTTGTTTCATAACACAAGGGCCTAAAATATTATGTTTCCTACTTATTTATGGAATTTGGATACGTCACAATTCTTTTAACAAGATTATTATGCTTTAGATCCCACCTCTACAAAAAGCCTTCAGTTTTGCAGTTTTCAAACACAATATATAGCAAAGCTCTAAACTGATATGCTACGTAAATTTAATGTCTATGTAGATGACTTAACAACTAGTCAAAGAAAATTCCAGGTTGCAATTATGCCTGATTTATTATATGTTGAGAATTAGTGGAAATGAACTAAACGCTTGATCAGGAACTTCAGTTGCTCTTTTTAGGTTTAATTTTTGGGTTTTTTTTTTTTTATTGCTGGATATTTTTGTCTGTTATGGTAGAGTTTCTTTAGAGTAAAATTCTCAATTATTTATTGATTATTTGTTAATACCTAAGACCAGTTATTTTATATCAAATTCAATTATTTTTTAACTTTATTGAAGTATTATATACATATTGAAAAATTCATGTATTACAATTTTTTGGAATTTGGCACATCCATGTAGTCAACACGCAAATTAAGAAACAGAATAGTATCAGTATCCACAAAAGAACTTTCCTGCCACCCACCCCCAGATATAACCTCCATCCTGACTTGAAATAGCATAGATTGGTTTTGCATATGTTTCTACATTGTATAAATGGAATCATACAGTATGTCCTCTTGTGTCTGATTTCTTTGGCTTAATATTATATTTGTAAGATTCATTCATAGTTTTATGTGTAGTTACAATTTGTTCCTTAATGTAACTTAATGTTCCTTAATGTTCCTTAAATATAGTACTCTTTTATATAAATATACATCATTTCCTCATTCATTGTATTGCTTGTAAACACGTAGTTCCCTGTTCATGTATATAAGTACTGCTGTGATAATTACTGTTGGATATGCACCTAGAAGTAGAATTCATAGAGCATGTGAATTGTCAGCTTTAAAAGACACTTCTAAACAGATTTCCAAAATTTTGGCCAATTTACAATCCTATCACCAGTGTATTTGAGTTCCAGTATCAACATAACCTTATAACATATAGAATTTTCTGTAGTCTTTACTTAACCCATTCCAGAGAGTCTGCTGTAATATCTCATAGAAGACTGATAACTTATGATAAGTACATTTTCATATATTTATTAGTATTTAAATACTTTTCTTGTTTTTCTTTGGTCTGAAAACAACTTTATTCTATTTTCATTTTTAAGAATAATATCACATTTCACGGTGTATAGAATTCTGAATTGCCATTTCTTTCATCACTTTAAAGAAGTTATTATACTTTCTTCCATTGTTACTGTTGAGAAGTCAAGTGTCAGTATATTACCTCTTTGATGATAATGTCTTTTCTTCTCTTTCTGCTTTTAAAGCTTTTGATTTGTCTTGGTTTTCAAAGGTTTGACAATGATTTGTCTAGGTATGATTTTCTTTATTTTTGTTATAATAGAGATTATGTATGCTTTAGGAGTCTGTAATTTAAATCTGTGAGTTATAAAAAATGTGAAAAGTTCTCAGCAATTATTTATTTTAATAAAACTTCTGCTTTAGTCTCTTTCTTCTCCCTTCTGTGATTAAAAGTACAGGTACATAAGAGCTTAGGAGGGCTTTCTATATGTCACCTATACTTTTATATGTCTTTCCAATCAGTTTCCACAGTGAGTTTTGGTGTGGAAAATTACTACTGATGCCACTGATTCTATCTTCCCCAGCTCCACTGCTATAGTTTAGATGTTATATTTTTCCTTTCTAGAATATCCATTTGATTCTTTTCTAGAGATTTCAATTTGCTGAGTGAAATTCTGTATAATTTTATCTTCTTTTTAAAAATATATATTAAAATTTTTAATATTAACTTTTATACAAGATACATACAAAAACTCATAAGTGTATACACCTTAGTGAATGTTTACAAAGAAATTAGCACCCACTCAAATAAAAAAATATAGCATTATCAGAAACCAGGAAATTCCTTCTTATCCATTTTTAGTCATTATTCTCCAACACTGAACTTGAACACCACAAGGTTATAGGGATTTTTTTTGGAGGGGGAGGAGGGTTGCTATTTTCGAATTTATACAACTGTAATCCTACAGTATGTATTATATTGTATTTGTCTTCTTTAACTGAAATTATGTTTTTGCGATTTATACGTGTTGTGAATATGTAGTTTGTTTGTTGTCCTTACTGTATAGTGTTCTGTATTTTTCCATTCTACAAACCAACTTAAGTCTTTTTCAGTTTGGGGCTAATACAAACAGTATTGCTATGGGTATTTCTGTACATATTTTTGATACACATATGTAGGTATGGGATTGCTGCATCACAAATTGTGTGAATTTTCATCTTTAATAAATACTAATAAATAGTTTCCCTAGATTCTTAGTACTCCTTCCTATCTTCATCAAAAGTAGATATTTTATATATTTTTCATTGTAGTCTTTCAATAGTGAATATTTTAAGGTATCACACTCTAGTTTAATTTACATTTCAATAACACCTAATTATAGTGAACATGTTTTGTATTTTTCTAGCCATATGGATATCATTTTTAATAAAGTTCAGTTATTTTTCCAATTTTTCCTATTACTCCTATTTAATCTGTCTTTTTCTTATTGACTTTTAAGAGTTCATTTTATTCTAGATAAGAGCCCTTTGTTAAGTATTGCAAATATTTTCTCCTCTGTCTTGACATCTTGATATCTTAATTTTTCTGAATGAGCAGAAGTTCTTGATTTAACTATAGTACAATAGATGAATTTTTTGATTGATGTTGTTTATTGCTCTATTTATAAAATATTTTGCCTATCCCAATACCATGAAAATGAAGGAATATTTTTATTAATTGAAATTTTGTTGAGATACACATGTAGATATGAGAAATAATACAGAGTGATCTCTTCTCAATTCTTTTCCAATTGTAGCATATTCTATAGTATCACAAATACTATAATATCACAAGTAGGATATTGATACATTATACCAGTTGATGCAATCTACTGGTCTCATTTAAATCTCTGTCTCTCCAGTTTTACTAATATTCACTTGTGTGCGCATTAAGTCCAATACAATTTTAGCACCTGAAGAGATTAATGCATTTACCACTGAAGTCAAGATACTGAATAAGCCCATTACCACACAATCTTTTGGGTCTCCTTTTTATAACCATACCAGAGATAGGCAGGCTATGCCCTGGGTTCAGCTGGCAGGAAGCCAAAAACCTATGAATTGCCCCTTCTGTCTTTCTTTCTCGTTACAGTCAATCAGTGACGAAGATGAAGGACACTGCTGTCCAAAAGATTTACAACATGAGAACAAGGATTTTTTTTTCCCTTTGCACATGCATGCACGCTAGCAAGAAAGAAAAGTTATGAAAGATATGATGCTGGCAGTGTGTTTGTCATATATGTTCTTTATTTTATTGAGCTATGTTTCCTCTATTCCTACTTTGCTGAGTTTTTATTATAAATGGGTGCTGAATTTTATCAAATATTTTTCCTGCATCTATTGATATGATCATGTGGCTTTTATCCTTTATTTTGTTTATGTTTATGTTTTGTTTATCCACTTTTATTGATTTGCGGATATTTTTCCAACCTTTCATCTCCCTGTTAAATCCTACTTGATCATGGTGTATGGTCTTTTTAACGTATTGCTGGATTCAGTTTGCTAATATTTTATTGAGGATTTTAGCATTTATATTTCTCAGGGATATCAACATATAATTTTCTTTCTTTGTAGTGTCTGTCTGGTTTTGGAATTAGGATAATGCTGGCCTCATAAAATGAGTTTGGGAGTCTTACCCCCTCTTGAATTTTTTGGAATAGTTTGAGAAGGATACATGTTAATTCCCCTTGGAAATATTTGATAAAATTCTCCTGTGACACCACCTGGTCCAGGGCTTTTGTTTGTTGGGTGATTTTTAATTACTGCTTCAATTTCACTAGGTGTAATCTGTCTATTCAAAATCTCTGATTCTTCCTGATTTAATTTTGGAAGATTGCATGTTTCTAGGAATTTATCAATTTTGTCCAGATTGGCTGATATTTAAGCATATAGTAGTTCATAATATTTTCTTACAACCCTTTGTATTTCCATGGTGTCAGTTTTTACTTCTCCTCTTTCATTTCTGATTTTGCTATTTGAGTCCTCTTTTTTTCTTGATTAGTTTAGTTAAAGGATTGTCAATTTTGTTTATCTTTTCAAAGAACCAGCTCTTGGATTCATTAATCGTTTGTATTGTTTTTTAGAATTTATTTTGTTTTTATCTGCCCTGATTTTTATTATTTCTTTCCTTCTACTTGCTTTGGGCTTTGTTGGAGAATAGTATGCTAAGTGAAGTAAGCCAGTCAGTGAAAGACAAGTACCATATGATTTCACTCATATGCAGAATCTAATGAACAAACAAAACTAACAAGCAAAATAGGGACAGACTCATAGATAGAGAGCAGGCTGACAGCTCCCTTGGTGAGGTGGGTGGATGGGAAGGGGGAGTACTGGGCCACTGGAGGGACTGAGTAAAAATGAAAAAAATAATAAAGAATTCATGGACATGGACAAACGTGTGGTGATTGTTGGGGGAGGGGTGTGGGTGGAGGTGGAAGAGAGTTATAAGGGGGATGAATGGCAATGGGAAAACATAAACTTTAAAAAATTGAAAGTTAAAAGTTATTAAAAAGAAGTACTCTTCTTTTGGTGACTTTCCCTCAATTAAATGCTAAAAAACAGACCCCTCGGTGGAGGTTTAACATACAATGAGACAGGTGAATCACATTGTACAAGCACCAAAAAGACCCACCTCTACATATTTTGATGTCACTTTTCCTGCCTGAGCCACTTTAAAACTCTCCCCAGCCTTTGTTCAGGGAGTAGCCCATTCCTTTCCTTCCTCCAGGCTGGCTTCCTCACGCCCAAGTGCACCTTCTTTCTCTGTATTGGTTTCTGATGAACTTTTTTGATTTCCATCCTGGGTGTTCACAAGAACCCAGGTCACCAGTAACATACTACCTGCCTATGCTCCTCTCACTATAAAATTAATTAATTAAAATTATTTCATGTGAATAATTCTGCATCTGTTGTTTGTTTTCTCTTGGTTTTGGCCATATCATGTTATCTGTTTACAGATTGTTGGGGGAAAGCCCCAACATCTAAATTCATGATTGATTCTGAAGAATTGACACATAGACTTATTCAAATTCATTAGAGGTTTAATTGAAGAAACTTACATAAACGGGCAAAGCAGTTGCTCCCTGTGGTGGCCAGCCAAGGAGAATTCACACCCTGCCAGAACAGGGTCTCTTTTTATAGGAGTTAGTAGTAAAACCATGTGGTGGGTAGTCCTATAGATCACCAGAAGGAATAATGCATTCCTACATTAATAGGTAACATCAGGCAGCTATCACAGGCTATACATTCATTAACTTCCTTCCTGGGGACATTTCAGTTTTCTGGGTAGTCCGCCCAGTGTGTGGCTACAGATAGTTAAGCAGAGAGTCCAACATTTCCCAGATGCTTTTGCTGCTAGAGCCATATTGGATCTAAAGTGAGTACGCCTACACATATCTCCTAATTTGTTTATTATATGTCAGCTATTGTATATAAACAAGTACAAAGACCCACAGTGATATCTTCCACTGAAGAAGAAGAAACCACTGAAGAAGGTATCCCTTTTTATTTGGTAGGCAGATAAAGTGGCTGATTACATCAATCTAATCAAGGATTGAAGTTGAGTTGAAATTTTATTAAGACAATCCTTCAGGATTTCCAGGCCATAGTACTTCTGAACTTTATTTGAGAGCCTAACTGTTTCGCAGCTTTACTTTTCTGATGTTTTCAGCTTACCTCTGTAGCTTCATTCCCCAAGCAGCTTCAATATTTGGCAGATGCATTGGAGAAAGATCAGTCATATTTCTGAGATTTCATGAGTTCCTAATTGTCACTCCAGCCCTGCATAAATAACAAAATCTCTTTTGGTTTTTATGTTCCATAGCAATGCCTTCTGCTCTGTTCTAGGCCTGGGTTGTTAGCCTCTAGCACTATAGACAATCATTAAGTGCTCTTAGGTGAATCGTGATTATTTGTCCTACCTTCAATTCACTATCTCTTTTAGGTCAGTGGTTCTCAAAGTGTGATTCTGGACCAACAGCAGCAACATCACCTGGCAACTTGCTAGAAATGCAGATTTTCAGGCTACATTTCAGAATTATTGAATCAGAAACTCTGGGTTTGAGATTTAGCCATCTGTGTTTTGATACCCTCTAGAGTTTCTCAAAGTTTCTGATTCAGTAGGTCTAAAGTGAGACCCTAAAATTCAAGTGTCTTGCACATTATCAGATGATGTTGACACTGCTCAAGTGTGACCACACTTTGAGAACCATTGCAATAGGATTTCATGGCTTGCCCATTTCTTTTCAGACTCCTTTCCTCAAGACAGTCATTGTTAGTTAGAACGTATGAGATTTTATTCTGCCTCTGAGGTTTTGGTCTAGTTCTTTATCCTTTTGAACAGCCCCAGAATTTAGCAATGTTTTTAGGGAAAAATCAGCATATTTTTGAAATTTTTCAACTCTCTAATTTGCTCATTCTAGTCATGTCTAATTGCTTAAAGTTTTACTCATTTCTCATCTTCTCAAATCTTCTTTCTGCCACTGTCACATGGAAGCCCGCTCGCAGAGCTGGCAATTGTTCTCAGGGAATGAGAGCTGTCCTGAGTCTTCAGCCCACCCTTAATGGTTGAGCCCTCTGGGGTATTAGTCCATCAGTCTCTGTTGCCATGGCTCTCTGGTACTTTAGAAACATATGATTTCTATAACATATTCTATTTTTCTAGCTGTTTTCAATAGAAGTATTTATCTGTCATGACATGCTATCTAGGAGAGGAAGTCAATGTTGTTGACTTAATTTCAAATTTATTATTGAGTAGGATAATGAGTTAAATGCATGGGGTATAAAACTTTAAATATATATAGAAAGATATATATTGGAAAGGGAATCTTTTGAATGCCCCAAGTTAGTTTCTTTCCTATGAAACAATACTACTATTGTTTTTTTATACATTCTCTTAGAGTTACCTAATGATATGTATAGTGTGCACACACGCACACATATGTATATGCATATGTGGGTACACTCGTTTTTCCTACTTCTGTTCTGTATTTTTCATTTTCTGTATTTTGCTTTCTTTACTGAGCAAGACATTTTGCAAAAATTGCTCTTCCAGTGTCTCATTCTTTTTAATAGCTACATAGCATTTAATTATATTTATAGAATTCAGTTGATTAATCAGATAGCACTGATGAATATTTAGGTGGTTTCACATTTTTCTTTTATTACACACAATGGACAAATAAATATCCTTCTAAAATATCATTTTGAACTTGTATAAATATAGATATAATTCCTGGGCTTGAGCATCGGTAGTTTTTTTACAGCTTTATTGGTATATAATAGAGAAGCCATAAAAAGCACCAATTGTAACTGGTTTTAGTCATCAGATAGGAGTGCGCACCCATCATTACAATCCAAAGTTTTCCATCACCGCAAACCCATTTGTTGTTAATCTCCACTCTTATTCCTATAGCACTGGACAACTTCTGATCTGCTTTAGGTCTCTATAAATATGTATTTTGTGGCAAATTCAATATAAATGAAATTATATACTATGTAGTCTTTTTTGTCGGGCTTGTTTCACTCAGCAAAATGTCATTGAGGTTTATCCATGTTGTAGAATGTACCAGCTGATTGTTGCTTTTTCTTTCTAAATCCTGTTCTATTTTATGGTTATACTTGGTTATATTGCATTTTGTTTTTCTAGTCACCAGTTTCCAGGCATTTGGATTGTTATTCTGAATATGTCATACGAGTCTTTGTGTGAGCAGGGGTTTCCTTTCTCTGGTCAGCTCTCTTTTGGTTTTGTTGTTGCTTTTATCCGTCTCTCCGGGCCTCTATTCCAGGACTCAGCATTGTAATTTTAGTTCAGATTTACCACATCCGAGGACTCTGGGGAAATGACAGATCCATGACAGTGCCGTGGGCCGTCTGCATGGACTCAGGATGCTGTGAAGATTAAATTGCACGTCGATAAATAAGGTAAGTCCAAGCGTTTACAGATGTAGTCAATGAGACTATGTGAAAGACAAAGAATGGATATGACTGCTGATAATTATTCTTACCGTTTATGCTTTCAATTCAGAATTTTACAATTGTCATAGCAATCTCATCATACTGGTTAATCACCACTTTTAAAAATGATGAAATTAAAAATCATAACTATCAATAATTCACTAAAGGACTCATAGCTAATACTTTAGAAACTCAGGATCTAATACCAGTTCTGTACATTGTGAAAGTTTTCAAAGTTTTAATTTGTTTGTGAGAAAAGCAAATTAAGAAATTACAGTATACCTTTAGTTGTAATATCTCTGCTGTTCAAAAAGTATTGTTAAATTAACGAATGCCCAATCACCTGAACAGTAGCAAAAAAAGTCAGTAGGACCCTGGGTGAAAATTATTACACAGATTTTATGTTTTATGGTGTGTCAATTTAAATATACCTTAACAACGACAGAATCCTAAAAGGATGTGGAATATTCTCACTTACAAATGAAAAAACTGACATCCTTGAATAATAAGATCAAGATAGGACTACACATGACCTACAGCAGAGCTGATGTTAGAAACTGGAGTTCTAGGAACTCACTTAACCGCCATCACAATGTCCTGTCTCTGGTAACAAATTCCTCCCACGAGGATCTCCTTGAGTTCCAACTATATTTGAAAGATATTTTGACAAGAAGATTCTAGTTTAATGAAGATCTTGAGAAATGTTTTAGCATTTAACATATTTGGCTAGATATCCTAGATATCTTTGGTATCTTATTTCTCTACCCATTTTGAAAAATAAATCAACAAAACCCCTTTTTCTATAAATTAAAGTGAGAAAGTTCAGCTTCAGCATAGGCTAGCTAGCACAGGAAATCACTTGGGCTCTTGTTAAGAAAGTCCTTGGAATTGTGAAGGGACTCAGGCTGCATCTTGAGGACTTAATGAAGTGTCAAGTTACCTCATTACAGTGTTTGAATCACTGAGAAATGTTGAGTTCTTATTAGACCTTAAGCATTGATCATGTTTTGGGTTGTTTTGTTTTTTTTCTTTTTCTTCTCTTCCTTTTTTTTTTTTAAACCAAGAATGTCAAGAGATTCATTTGTGATGGTATTGAAACAGTCATTCAAAACTGGAAACACTGGTGTTTTCCTTTTACAAATGAGAGACCACAGACTTTTTTTTCCTCTCTCTCTCTCTCCTTACGAAATAAGCAGTGATTTAGGGACAGCTGAGGCGGTCAGAATCCAGAAGTCTGCCTAACGGGTCATTTGTTTCCAGTTTTTGAAGCACTGAGACAATCACAATGATTGCAGCTCTCACACTACAGGCTTTTTTGTTCTTGTGCAGTAATAACGTGGGCATGCATTAGTCATCTTCGCCAGCTGATATCTTATTTGGCACTCCTGCCTTGCTATCATTTTAATTAACAAGAAAGCCATTAGCAATTCCTCTTCCTCCTGACAAGTCCAGAAAAGACAGAGGAACACACACTAAAACTCTTTCAGATATCACCATGAAGAACAAAAATGGATGAATGAATAAAGCAATGGTGGGGGCAAGCATGAATCTAAAGTAAAAAAGAAAAAGGTCAAAAACACTGTGTATTTGATATCTTCAAATAGTAGCAGTTGAATGAGAAGAAGGAGAGAAAGTTACTATAATTTAAATATATATTTTTCCCCAGAGGAAACAACCATAGTTTTTAAAGTTTAGATTTTTTATGTATTGAAAGATGGATATTTTAACAACTTCAACTTAATTGATCCATGAGAAGCATTCTTTGAGAAATCATTGTTTTATCAGTAAATACTCCCTGAACTTAGAGGCCAAATGAGAAGGATATGCCCTACGTTTAAAGTATTAAGATATCTAACGAAAATTAGAGAAAATCTTTCCATTTTCAGAATTTTATCTAAGAAGACTATGTTAGAACTCTTCCAATTTTATCTTCATGATTTTAAGCTAAAATCATATATGCCCCTTGCCAATAAAATTTATCATTTTTTCTCTTTCCCTTCAGTAATGTTGGCAGGTTTTACATTAATTTAGGCACTTTCTTTTTTTCTTTTTGTATTTTATACTGTGCTCAGGGGCAAAAATTGGCAATGAATCAATAAATCAATCATCATCAAATATTTCTTGACTGATGGCAAATAAAAATATGGGCCTTCCAGTCAAAATCCTGGTTTGAAACCCCCTCTTGCCATTATCAGCCTGTGTGATTTCAGGCACTTAATTTCTCATTAAGTTCCTCATCTGCACAACTGTGAGGAACTTATGGCTATTATAAAAATGGCATATAGTATAACAAGATGTATCAAACATAACAATAACTTACTAGGATCTATGATGCATAGTATACATTATAAGGCACTTTTAATAGTTAATTTTACATGTCCCTTGGATAAGCTATGGTGCTCCATTGTTTGGTCAGACATTAGCCTAGAAGTTGTGTAGGTATATTGTAGACGTGGCTGACATTTATAGTCAACAGACTTTAAGTAAAACAGATTATGCTCCATAATGTCAATGGGTCTTACCCAATCAGTTGAAGACCTTAAGACTAAAATCTGAGATTTCCTAGACAAGAAGGAATTCCGCCTTGAGGCTATAAAGTAAATACCTTGCCTGAATTCCCAGCTTGCTTGAGAATCTACCCTACAGGTTTTAAACCTACCACACCCCACAATCATGTCAGTGAACTCCCTGCCCACCTATTTATCTAAGGCTGCTATCCAAGAAAGCATAGACATCTTCCCCCAGGACATATTAAAAAATAACAAAACCAACACTGTGGTCATCAACACTATTTATCTCCAGGCCCCGTAAAGAGAGATGGGGACTTCACAAGAATTAACTGAAAAAATTGAAGGTGTATGCACCTCATAATTTAATTATATCTTCTCATTTATAAGAATCCCATGAAATGTTGTTTATACCTCTATTTATTTTTTTTTAAATGGGAAAATTCAGTCTTGGAATGATTAAGTGACTCGCTTAAGGTCCCAAAGTTGCAGAGCTGGGACTATTTCTGGACTAATGACTAATCTAGTCTAAGCATAAACATTTTCCTGCTGCACTAGGTTTTATGGGTTAACCATCTCAAAGCAATACTCTGGAATAATGGAGTCTATTGTTCAAAAGGACCATTCCTATCTATATTCTTCAGTACATTTGCCAGGAGCTCAGAGCAACTGTGACATTACTTGTTGCCTACCACAGGGCACATGAAGAATGATCAGTATTTTTAATAACAATGGCTTTTCATTAAAATCCTTGTATTAGAGGCTTCATATGCATTAATCTCATCTAAATTGCTAGGTGAGTTATTCCTTGACTTACCCTTCCTGCTTTCTCCCTGTCATCCACAGTCAAACAACTCTGCTGCATAATGGGAGAAGAATATATATGTTTTGAGTATATTTATGAAGGATTACCGAAATAATAGCTACAAAATGGACAAGTAGCATATATTGATTTTGACCTTATTACTTAATCCATCAAGTGACCCTCTACTTTTAAGTATTCAGCAAATATTTGTTGAAAGAACTATAAATGAGCCATGAATTACAAAAAGAAATTTATTCTATTTTAAGGATTGCCCAGGGGAAAAGTACATTATTTTCATTTTCAATATCAGAAGAGCATATATTTTTAAATTGGTTTTATTCCCCTCTACTAATCTTAGTACAGGAACCTCTCCTTATTCATGGTTTCACTTTTTGTGGTTTCAGTTACCTAGTCAGCCACAGTCCAAAAATATTAAATGGAAAATTTCAGAAATAAACAATTCATAACTTTTAAATTGTGAACCATTCCAAGTAGTGTGATGAAATCCCACACTCCCCTGCTCTACCCACTCGGGACTCATCCCTTTGTTCAGTGCTGTATATGCTCTGCAACCTTAAGTCATTTAGCAGCCATCTTGGTGTTCAGATCGACTGTCAGTGCTGCGGTGCTTGTGTTCAAGTAACCCTTGTTTTACTTAATCATGTCTCCATAGCACAGGAGTAGTGACGCTGGCAATTCAGATATGCCTGTCAAAGAGAAGCCACAGAGTAATTCCTTTAAGTGAAAAGGTGAGGACAGTACAAGAAGATACTTTGAGAGAGAATATTTACATAACTTTTATTAAAGTACATTGTTATAATTGTACTATTTTTAGTTAATTTCTTACTGTATCTAACGTATAGATTAAAATTTATGATAGATAGATAGATAGATAGATAGATAGATAAATAGATAGGGTTTGGTACTGTCTGCCATTTTAGGCATCTGTTGAGGGGCCGGAAACACATTTCCCTCAAATAAAGGGGGGAAGGAGAACTACTGTAGCTAAGATTTTAAATAACATAATTACCAAAGGTACCATGACATTCTTCTATGATTCCACATTCTTCCTCTGGAAAAGTAAATATGTATTTTATTGGAAAATAAACTATTATTCCTTATGGATTAAATTCAACATACTCTTGTACTAGCTTTTGCTAATCAAAAGTTTCTTCTCTATGTTTGACTTAGTTTTTCTTCAAATGATTCAAGCCATTCCATTGTTGGCTCTTCTTTAAAATGAAGATTCCCTGGTAAGAATAATTTTTTCCCTAATTCAGACTAAACTATTTTTTACTTAGGCTAGGTTCAATTTTAAGGAATAGAAATTTAACTCTGACTTATATTGATAAGGGCAAGATGACTTAAGAGGAGCAGCCTAGCCAGAGACCCCTCCCAGGTTAACTGTTAATCATTGCTTATCTGTTCCTGTAGCCCGTTTTCACATCCCTTCCCCCGCCTGGGTAGCACATCAATCTCACCAATCTCCCACCTGAATGCTAATCCCTTCCCCCACCTGGGAAGCCCATCCGTTTCCCGCCGGAATGCTAGGGCTTATAAACCCCTATCTAACCCCGATTCGGGGCTCAGAATTTGGAGACTGCCTCCTCTGAGCCCGCGCGTGTGAATAAAGGCTTACTCCGTTCCCTGAATCGTGTCTTGAGTCTGGCTTTCCATAACAATATAATGAAGAAATTTATTATTTCATGAAAAAGTCAGGCCAGCAGGAAGAGATGTTTTGAGTCTGGTTGATTTTATTTTTAGTTTAGTTTTGTTTTTTGTTTGTTTTTTTTTTTCAGGAGGGTGGTTGCTCCTCGATTTGCTAGCTACAGCCCAGATTTAATCCTAAATCAAGATTCCCTTCTGGTAATCTGAATTTAAGCCTCAGACTTTACAGCATATAGAACGTCTTTAGGATGCTCTGCCTTGCCTTTGCCGCTCTGGCCTCTTCTTACTCAATCCTCCTTCCCATTCTGCTCCAGGTACACTTTATGCCATGCCTTTGCCTAGAGCCTTTACTCTGCTTCCTCTACTTAGAATATTCTATGTTTATATCACGTAACCCCTTGGCTTTATCCCTCTTATCCTTAAAATCTGCACAAACCCCAGAGATTTATTTTGGTCATTTTATTTCATTAGGCAGCCAGCCTCTGAGCACTGTCAGTCACTCTCCTCCCCTTTTATTGTACAGGGTATACATGCCCTTCTAATTGTTACATGTATGGTTTATTCATTGTAGCAAATGATTATTGTCTGTCTCCTCGGATAGAATATAAACTCCACAAGGATAAAAACTTTTGGTGTATTTATTATACCCTAAACCCCTAGAATAATTCTTAGGAAATAGTGAGTATTTAATTAAATATTAAAGGGGATATTATTGAATGAATTATAATAATATAGGAGGAAAGAGAACTGGCTTATTTTGTTCTGAAGTGAAGGAACGAGGAAGCTTTTTGAACAAGGATTATATTGTAAGAAATCTTCTATATCAGAAAGGATGAACAAGACTCTGCTCTGAATATCACTGGCTAAAAATTATATCACATGCCCTTTCCTGAACTACGCTCAGTCAAGGAAAATGAGATTCCTGAGACTGGTTGAAATCAAGCTGAACTTACTTCTCCAGTTTGAGGATGGGTTGAGCTCATTTAACCTAAGACACATGGGCTTTGTGAGGAAGAGATGAATACCTGTACAAAATTGAAGTTTTCTAGGAAGAAGGAGAAAATTAATATCAGTTAGGTAACCAGCTTTGTCCACTATGCCTCCCATAAGGGTACTTCATAGTGCTTCTTCACTTACTTCTTGTTCATGTTATAATCTCTCAGACAATAAGCAGAAAAGGAAGATTTTATTCAAGACTTGCAGTAAAGGAGAGACTGAACTCAACTCCACTGAAGCAAAATGCCTGGGAATTTTTAGGCATTGGAGAGAGCTAGTAAAAATTATTACAGCACATTTAGTGGGATGGTTGGTCAGGGTGACTCAGCCGTCCATGTTTGCTAGTTGTTGCTTATCCAGCTCCTACTTTCTCGCAGAGGGGGAGATAAGGGTGTTATCTTTCTTGATGACGAGATTTTAAAGAGATAGGTCCCAAGTCCTTGAGAAAGATATTGCTAAATTGTGGAAGACTTAAATCACAAAGGGACAGAGAAAGAATTTATAATTGCAAGTTTTTTAAAGTAAATGCTCTAAGAGAAAGGAGGTCAGGGGCCTATTGTCAGGAAGAAGCATGTATAGAGTCACTGAGGGAAATACATATTTTTCCCTATAAAATGCACACTTTTTGCCCAAATTTTTGAGGGAAAGATAAGGATATGCGTTATATGTGGGTAGTACTAATTCTGTATCTATATAAATGTTTTTAATTATTTTATTTATGGTTATGTTGTAAAAGTATAACTCTGGAAAACAATGACAATCTCCACATGTTCAAAAATAAACGATAAAATTCCTTTAAAATACAACAAGCAAGTATCTAAATATAAATCAATAATTAAATAAATAAATAATTGAATTTAAAAATTAAAACAAAAGATTTTTTTCCTGAAAGTTTGGGTCAAAAGCGTGGGTGCACGTTATACACAGCAAAATATGGTATTGAGGCCGTCTTGTCAATTCCAATGTGCAGCTATTTGAGAAACAGCTTTACTCCTTTCTCTTCAAATATCTGCACTCAGTTGTTGAGTCTTTTTTATTTTATCTTCTGTCATTAAATTTAGGTATTTCTAGTCTGATTCTTTCTAGCCACACATCATGCCTGGGTTCCTAAGACTTCAAATGAATCTTCCTAGATTCATTATTTTCCCACTGCAATTAAAGCTACAACTTACTGCAAAAATTATCTGACTAAAATACAAGTCTCCATATAGTTTTCCTACATAAAATCCCGATGGTCCAAGAGGGTCTTGTGAAACAAGGTCTGCCTTCCATTTTATTATTTTCCCAAAGTATTGAAGAGTCAATATTACCCTTAGGTTTATATCCAATTCCAGCTTCTTCAGGAAATCTTTCTGGATCCTTCCCAGACTCCTCTACATAGGTCATTAATATGGCAATGTCTGCTCCCTGCCTTGCACTGTCTTTCCTATGTAACTGACTGTTTTCTAAACAATGAAACCTTATATGGCAGGTAACCCCTCGCCACCACCCTCCACCTGTTTTTAGTGCGTTATTATGAAATTGAACTTATAATTCATTCTAGGGATGTGTTTATTGAGAATGATCTTATAAACTAGTCTTTATCTCTTTTATTTTGAATTGAAAATAAAAGAAAGCAGTCAATCATGGTATGGTTCTGACTATGGTTCTGACTATAGTTGATTAAAAAGTGTTTCTACTCTTTAGACATTTCCAGGGCAACCTATGGATACTTACCAAGTGCCTGACTGCAGTGCTTTATAACTAGCTAATGGGCTCACAACTATAAATGGTTCACTGGGGGAAAGCAGTTTTATATATGTGAGAGCTTTAAAGTTATGTGAGAAGGTTACACTTTTACTCTTGGATTGGCATAGAACTTGAAATTTTGCTTCCTCCAAGCTCAAAGAAGAGCTGACCTGAGTCAGAAAGGTAATTGCTGTAGGATGTGCTAAAAGAGAATAACCTCTTCTGCTCTTATCTCTGAGTTCACTGGTGCTGAGTAATTGTGCTCTGCTAATTGCTGTCAAAAAGAAATGCCTGTTTTCTTCTGCCAACCTGGGCAAGACTGACATGCTTTTTGGCTTGGGTTCACAATAGCCTTTGTAACAAAATTTACCAATCTCTCTTGAAATGGATCTGCCAAGGAAATATTTGGTTTGCAATTAAATGGTTATATTCCTCTCCCTTGCATTCATTCACCACTTTGGTTTTTCTTTTTTCCCCCCTGCACATTCTGGCATTTTTCTCTTTAATCTAGTAATGTCTGTTTTCAGTATTTCAGGAACTCTGAAGGTTCAAATTGCACCAAAGCCTCCTCCCTCTTGTTTTTGAGCTGCTCTAACCTTTAGTATAGGATAGAGGAGAATAAATGTTGTGCTCATTTTACCATACTACTTATTTTTTGGATTGTCATCAAAATGAAAAGAAAAATAACCCAGATACAACATTTAGATCCCTGAAGTCATGTCCTCAGATTGAAATTTTTAAAAAATACTGAGCTTTACCATGTTGAAATAGCACATTACCACTTTTCTGCCACTGAATTCATTTTGCTACTGTTTGACAAACATCTCAAAGTAACCTGGAGAATATTCTTCTTGCTCTTGAGAAATCTGCCTTGCCTGCACATCAACTTCTGAATCAAAGCAGGTGTGAAGGCACAAAACAGGCTAATTTGCACAGATGGTACAGAGGTCAAGTGAAAAAACATTACATTTCCCTGGGTTGACAGTTGTGACTAGTGTGAAAACACCAGTTACAATACCTTGCTAATAGTCAGTTCTGTATTATTTATGTGTAGTCAGTAGCTCTCCAGTAACATTATCTTTAGGAATCTAATAAAAGGATGAAATGCATGACACAATATTGGAACTTGTTATGACACAGGGAATACCAGCCAGGGACAGTTGGCAAAAGAGACTATTTAAAAGAGTAAAAATAGTAGACCTAATTCATTGAATTCTGTGAAGGCATACTGTACATTTTTTCACTACCAGACAAATAACATTGTATTAATTATTAAGCCAGGATTCTTAAGGCAGCTGCCAAGTTGATTTATTGAGCTGCTGATACAAAAATGAGCCATTTATAATTAATTGCCCCTAAAGCAATCCTTTTAAAAATCAACACATTTTCTTGGATTTATTAACTGAGTTTTATGACGCGTATCAATATTTTCATTTGCTAAGAATCTACAAGAACTGGACACAAAACATGTTTTGCTAGAAATGTGACTCAAGTATTAGTATCAAATTACTTAAATTTAAAACATTTTAATTCTCATTCAAGAAATATGTTAGATCTTCCCAGAAGCATCTAAAATCGACACCCTTGCATTAACGTCTTCCTACTTGCTTTCTGCACTTTTGGGTCATACGCTGTGAGCAGCATTGCCTTTTTGGCTCAACATCACACATGTGCAGTGAAGCATCACAAAACTTCTTCAGTTTTGAGAGCTATATTAAGCTCTAAAGCCTACTTTTGGAAGCCATTTATGTATATTCTTGTTAAAACAGGCACTAGTCCTTCACCACGAATTATTCACCATGGGGGAGAGAAGGAAATATATTTCACTGAATAGATGTGAAACACAAATTAGTACAAAGTCATGTGAGGCATGGAAGTAATCTTGGCTTTCCATGTGGTATGATAAGGGACACAGTCCAGGAATTAGGATTCACAGAGAAAACCCAAGCACAAAATATTTTTACCAGTAAGTATGACTATGAAAACAGGTACTTTTACTAGTCAGCTCATTCATCAACCCACAGCCTTAAAGAAAACCTCTTTACCACATCATAATCACTTTTCATCTAACTGAATTTAGGCCTAGAGATTTTGTAGTATGTTCATAAATTCCGATAAAAAAAATAAAATACAATAGTCACTAAAATCTTTCATAGTGGCATTCCTGGTGTGTTACTTTTTATGTAACCTTTCCACGGAAATATGTTAAGGGTTCAAGACTATAATGAAAGAGAAATACTTTGTCTTTTATTGAGAGATGCTTACATTAAGAGATGTGCTCATGTGCTCAATTTTAATTCATTCTTTTGTTCAGTGAGCCATAATCAATTTATTTAAAAGTGTTTAATATCATGAGAGAGAGATTGATTGATTGATTGATTGATTGATTGCTGGTGCATCCAGGTATTTCTCCTTCTTAGAAGATGGGAACAGCAGTAAGCCTACATAGTGTCAGATACAAAATAATACCCTTAAAGTTGCCTCTGAAAGCACAACAGAATGGAATGAAAATGGATATTGTAATTGGGCAGATATAAGCTTTCATATTAATCCCATATTTTACTAGCTGTGTGTTTTTGGAAAAACTGCTTGATCTATCTGAATCAATTTCTTATGATG
This sequence comes from Pteronotus mesoamericanus, assembly GCF_021234165.1. NCBI lineage: Eukaryota > Metazoa > Chordata > Mammalia > Chiroptera > Mormoopidae > Pteronotus > Pteronotus mesoamericanus. The sequence continues at coordinate 13,512,594 of NW_026555310.1, forward strand.
AAAAATCAAGTCAAAACTTTTCAGTTTTGTATGTATGTGTATGGATGTAGATATAACACTAGCTGCAGGAATGATGAACGTTTTACACAAAAATCTTGTTTAATGTTCATAGTAGCCCTGGAGGTAGCTACTCTTTCAGTTACTATAGCCCGATTTACAAAGAAGGAAACCAAATTCAGAGGATAAAGACCTTGCTGTAAATCAGTGAATAAGTAATTGTTAATCTGAGATCTGTATAGAATGCCCTCACAATATACCTCTATTCTATGATGACTGTTTGGACTGTATAACTCACAGTTTACCTCTTCTATGATGTATGTTTGGGCTGTGTAACTGCTAGTACAAAGAAATTTAAATGGCTTGACTTTAACTACATAAAGAGATTAAGACCATTGGATTTAAATTCCAAGGACCACAATACAAATACTGACAGTCTTTGGAGCCAAGTAACAGTAATATTTCCAGCAAATGAAACTTTGTAGCAACATAAGAAGACTTATGGGACTGAGAATTTCATATTGTTAGGGCATGCCAATTATTCAAGATTGGTAATTTAAACACAAAGGACAAAGAGGCTAGATGAGGTTTCATAGACAGAGGCAGTGGTGGCTCATAAAGAACTTAGGCTCTCATTGTTTCTGACCTTCCTCATGCAGATTCTATGCACAAAATCTTATTTGAACTTTAAAATAACCTTATAACTGAAATAAAATTACCTTATTTTAGAGACGAGAAAATCTAGACTCAAAAGGTAACTTTCCCAAGGTTAAAGGATTGTCAGTAATGGGTCCAGACTCTTTTTAAGTCATCAAGTACTAGATAAGAATTCTAGTTTATTTCAGCACAGAACTAGGTACAGCCTTTGCCAGTAGTACCAGGGACTAGCTTTTGGAAGAGCACAGCAATTGTCATTCATTTTCTTAAGTCACTTTCACTATGTAGCAAGAGAATCTCTACTCACTTTGAATCGGTCTTCAATCACCTTAATGGTTCTGGCAATAGGTTTACCTAACTACTCTTGAATCTGGTTTTACTCGCATATATTCAGGATGGTAGAACATTCCATACCACTATGAAAAGAAGTGCTTTATCTTTGGGACCAAAAATTATTTAAAGGTGTTGGTATTGAGTTAGGGGTGGCAGCTAGGTCAAGAACATAATAAGGAAATTCAAGAGACAATGAGTTTTTTCCAGTTTATTACTCAGAGCAATAATATTAGCTAACATATAAGAATTTGTATTAGTTCCCCAAGCCCGAGTCCTCCCCTGGTGTTGTAAAGAATATCAAATGGTACCTGCATGCTCAGGGGAGAGAAACTCTGAGAATAGGAAATTCAATCTTTCATAAGGGGCAGTAAGCATGTCTGACTGTTGCTCTAGTTGAAGACATTATTTATACCACACTGGGCATTAAGAAAGCTTGCCTGAGGGTCACTGTATCTTCCAAGGCTGTTTGCTATGCAAACATCCCAGAAAAGATAGGAACAAAAGCAGTCAGTGTTTCTGCATCATGATGTTCAAAAGCTTGAGAAACTCATAAAAATGTATATCCCAAGAGTGACTAAAACAATACATATCTTTTTTCTTTTGGTCTTTTTTCCCTCTGGCTTTATAAACAAATATAAAATCAAATATATACAGTTGACCCTTAAACTGTACAAGTTTGAACTGTGTTGGTCTACTTATATACTAATTTTTTTTCAGTGTGTACAGTACTACAAATGTATTTTCTCTTATGATTTTTTTAAATAACATTTTCTTTCCTCTAGCTTACTTTATTGTAAGGATACAACATATAGTACATATAACATACAAATATGTGTTAATTGACTACTTACATTATTGGTAGAACTTCCAATCCACAGTAAGTTATTAGTAGTTAGATTTTGAGGGGAGTCAAAAGTTATACATGGATTTTGGACTGTGCAGGGTGTTGGTGCACATACCCCTCACACTGTTTGAGGATCAACTGTAATTATAAATTGTGATAAAAACTAGAAATAAAAAGAACATTGTGCAATTGGAAACAGAAGCTTGTGAGTTAGAATGAGGAGTCTCAGAAAAGTTTATCTGAGAAAGGGACTTTTAACCTGAGATATCAAATGGAAGTTAGGCAAGTAGAGTGGAGGAGAGAGCATTTTAAACAGCTTCATGTATCTGAAGGTCCAGAATTCACAGAATTCAGAGATTATCACAACAGCTAGTATGATCAGAATATATGAGACAGGAGATGAAGGTGGGAAATGTAGTTGAATGGGTAGATTACTATGTTTAAAGAGCAGTAAGAAAGCTACTCAGCGGTCCATTGAGGCGTCCAGCCACCTGATTTACACTTTTAAGGATGGTTACGCTATGTGTGGGATGCTTAGGAAGAGAAAATGACGGAAGGAAACCAGGTAGGAAGCTGCCGAATGATTATCATTTGGCAAGGATGATTGCGCTCGAGATGGAGATATGTGAGGCTCAGGGCCATCTTCCTGCTTTCACGTCCTGTTTTCAGGCTTTTTAAAAAGGGTTCAGTCTGTTTTGACTTTTCTGGTACCTTCTCAATTTTGCAGGTTACTATTGAACAGAAGTAGTATATACATTACAGATAAAGCCAAGACTCACTAACAGGTGGGATGTGCAATCACATAATTGTTAGAAAATTATAAACACTATTGTTGGCAAATAACCCCAGGTTAAGTCCAATTTGTATAGATTTTTGGCTTCCTGGTGGCCAAACCTAAGTATTTTAGATCTTTAAATATCATTAAGTAAATGACTTCATAGATGAATGAATATATAAATGAAGGCATGAAAGATTTATGATCAGCCTCTTCTCATGAAAACACCAAAGGAACAGGATGGATCCCCACCCCCAAATATGGTTCAGATAAGACTGATGACACCACACTCACATCATGAGTGTTTGGAAGGATTTATTATTCACATAATGAAGTTTTGTGGATACAGCAGGGCAGTCCTCTGAAGCTTGTTCAAAAATGTCTTGAGAGGAAAGGAAAGAGACTGGCTTGGAGTTTTAATATGGTTAAGGAGTGGAGCTGGAATGCAGGGTCTTGCAAATTTCTTCCTGGCACCAAAGGAATAAATACTGGGACTTTATCAGCTCATCAGATGTGGAGCAGAAAATAAACAGGGAGGCATGAGACTTAAGAAGTTATCAACAGTCAAAAATGAAAAAAAATAGAGTTGGACTCTTTATTACACTTGTTTACTAGAATGAAACTTGAAAGAAAGCAGGAAAGTGATGTGTGTTTATTGAGGAAAAGGAGTGTTCACTAAATATAAATATAATGTAGACTTCTTTAATATTAAATTTCTGGTTAACAAAGTTTACATTGAGATAAAACATCTCTCAGTATCTTCACAATTAATAACCATCTTGCATAAAAAGTTCATCTTGCTAGCTAGAAATTAGTCTATAAATAACAAAATTAGGGTTATTTATTCCTATAATAAAATTATGTTTGTATTCAGTTAGGGGCTCTTATTATGTGTTGTCATCTTATGGCAGGCAGTAAGGATGATTGGAAGGACATTCAGCACGAACACCAGCCCACGTACTCAAGATACTAAGACAGGGAGAAAAACAACAAAATACCTCTAGTGCGCATCTCTTTCCTAAAGCTTAAGAATCAAAGTGGGCATATTTAAATAGTTCACCTTTTTCTGGGCAGTAAACAGGTTTGGCAAGACTGCAACAAATTGGATGTGTCTGTCATAATCAACCTAATAAAAGGAAAGAAATGGGAAAAATACTCAGAAAAAAACAATGTATAAAATCTTGAAGGAAAAATAAAAAATATTTTTAGAAATGGAACATATGCTCAATTACAGTCTGACAATAGACACAAACTAATTAGATGGAACATTTCCTTTAGCACATTTACATATTTGAAAAATAAGACCTCTTTTTCCAATATGAGAATATAATGAGAGTTTATGTTCTTACAGCAATGGGCCCATCACAACCTGTGATTATTCAGGAACTGATTTTCTAGGTTGGGGGCTATTCACTCCCATTGGTTCCTTCTCTCTTCTCTTTTGCTCTTTGCCTTTTGGCTGCTTCCTTGCTCTTTAGCATTTATTCCATTGCAAGTGTCTCAAAATGGAATAATAAAGGAAATGAAATTCAAATGAGTCTGTTGGCTACTTTCTAAGCATATCAGCTAAAAGGATTAATTAGAGTAGAGGAGGTTATACCAATTTACTAAAATGACTTCATTTTTCTACGTTATTGTCCTTCAGTCACTGCAGATAATCAAGAACTAGCTTCATATAACTGAGTGAAGGCTGTTGTCTCTGCATTCTATTGAGTATTCTATGGATCATTCTATGGGTATACTCCATATGGGTATATTCTATGGGTATTCTATGGAGTTAGAGGTACTGGTTTCAGTGATTGTCTAACTTTGGAAGAAAGAAAAACATAAATGCATAATTACAAAACCTATCAGGTATTAAATAAAAGTTAAATAGATATAATAATCATAGTAAATTGATAATTTGGTGATTTTTGTAATCTTAATTAGCATGAATAGCAAAGAATACTTGTAAATATTTGCATAGAAAATACTTTCACAAATAGAAATAAAATTTCTGTATCTGTATTTTATGCAAGACAACCAACAATTCTTTAAAATTAAATTTATTGGGGTGACTTGGGTTAATAAAATTATATAGGTTTCCAGTGTACACTTCTATGCTGCATGATCTGTATATTGCATTGTATGACCACCACCCAAAGTCAAGTCATCTTTTGTCACCACATATTCGACCCCCTTTACCTTTTACAACACCCTCCCCGCACCCGCCTTCCCTCTTGGTAACCACCATACTGTTGCTGTGTCTCTGAGTTTTTAAGACACCCAATACTTGAAAGTTAATATTAGGTACCTGTCAACTGCTGCTTGTGTCTCTGAGTTTTTAAGACACCCAATACTTGAAAGTTAATATTAGGTACCTGTCATTTGACTTCTTAATATTCAACTTAAGAGAACAATTCAGTTGTACTGAGAAGTTAAATTTTAAAGACTAAGAAAATATATCCTAAAAAGAGAGTGCTCCATATGATCCAGCAATCACTCTCCTTGGTATTTACCTAGAGAAGCTATGGCCACACAAAATCTCCATGCAGATGTTCTAGCAGCTTTATTCATAACTGCCAAAATTTGAAAGCAAACAAGATGTTCCTCAGTACGTGAATGAGTAAATATTAGACAATAAAATAATATTTATCACTTAAAACAGGTGAGATATCAAGCCATGAAAAGACATGGAGGAATCTTAAATGCATATTGCTAATGAAAGAAATCAATCTAAAAAGGCTGAATATCGTTATGATCTCAAGTACAGTGACCCTTAAAAAACATGAATTTGAATGTGCAACCACTTATTCATGGATTTTTTTTCAGTAAATACTTGTACTGTTTTTGATCCATGGCTTGGTGTCTGTTGATGTGGAGGGCTGACAATATGGTTTGATCTATGCCAACTTATAACAAGGACTTGAGCATTCTCAGAACAAATCCCCCATGGATACTGAGGGACAACTAATTTTGAGGGAAGTTAAGTTATACACAGATTTTCAACTTCACAGGTGTTTGCACTCTTAACCCCCATGTTGTTCAAGAATCAACTCTATGTGACATTCTGAAAAAAGTAAAGCTCTGGAGGCCGTAAAAGGATCAGTAGTTGCAAGGGGTTTGGGGACGGGAGAGTTGAGAGTAGAGCACAGAGGATTTGAGGAGCAGCGAAAATACTTTGTAAGTTATTATAATGATGGATACATCTCATTATACATTTGTCCAAACTCACAGGATGTACAACATCAAGTGTAAACCCTAAAGTAACTGTGGATATTGGGTGGATTATAATGTGTCAATGTAGTTTCATCTCTTTTAACAAATGTACCACTCTGGTGGGGAATTTTGATAATAAGCGAAGCTATGAATGTGTTGGGGCAAGAAATATATGAGAAATCTCTGTACCTTCTCAAATTTTGCTGTGAACCTAATATTGCTCTAAAAAAGTAAAGTCTGTTGTAAAAGGAAGGAAGGAAAGAAGAGAGAGAAGAAGGGAGGGAGGAAGGAAGGGAATAAAATGTTGCTACTTATTCAGATATTATACTTAAATTTGATATTGTTTAAATATTTTGAGAAGACAGCAGGGTGTCTAGGAGTAAGAGAATCCCATGAGGCAGAAGGATAGGTATGGGAAGAGTAAAGAAGGGAAAGATCCAGAGAAAGAGAAGTTGGTGGCCAGAATCTGAATTATAGTTTAATATTTCAAAAGTGATCCTCATTGGTATGTCCATAAAATTGAATGGCTAGAATGAAAAGAATATTCAAAATTTACCAGAATTCTGGAGGTCAAAAAGCATAAACACCAGGTTATTTTGGATAAATTGACCACATGGACCTTGTCTCAGGATGATGAAACTTCTTTTGGTATTTTAATTTTTTTCACTGAAGGCCCAGTTTATCTTAAAATGTAACTAAATGAATAGCCAAATATTAATTTTTTTGTCATCTAATTTTTTTTTTGGAACAGAAGGGTAGAAAATTTTATTTTTCCAAATCAAACATAATCCCTTATTCTTATCCCATGGAAAAAATCCAGCACTCATCTGGGACTCCTAATCTTTACTCATCCATAAGAAGACAAATTCTGCTTATTATATCATCTCTATATTATCTGGTATTCCCTAGATAATACTTTTTATAGTACTCCAAATCATTAACTTAAACCTCAAGTGTACATTTTCTAGACCATCTTTATGCTTATATAGCCACTATTTTTACTTAACTTTTTAATTTTATTTGAAATTAAAGAGAATACCACTTTTATTTAGCAAAATATTGTTCATTTATTCACTTTTCACCTGGCAATTTTATGCAAATTTTCAAAATTTATAAACTCAGATTACTCTCTCATGCCATAGATCTGTTTTAGGCATATTTTTCTCACATACTCTATAGAGAGGCTGAGAGCAGGTTTGTCAATGAAATTTTCTGTCCTTTTTATTGTGTTTGCCATATCCCTTGCTGTCATTTAAGCATTATTAATAGTGACTGATAGCATTTGAGAGAGGTCAGATTCAGTACTCACAAATGTTTTGATTGCATTTCCTTTTCATATGGATCTCAACCTGCCAAACACTTGTTAAGGAAGAGGGATATAAAGGGGAAGAGAGTACAGACCTTCCCTAAAAGAGGTCTTAGTTTTATTAGGGAGGAACAATATGTGAACAAGTACTTGCAAGAATTTTAAAGGCAGTTAATAAATACATCACTGTGTTATAATTATTCATATAACTAAATTATACTTCCCAAGATATTTTAAGGTCCTGGGCAAATGGTTCTGCCTATTCATTTAACATCTCAGAGTGATTAGTACAGTATTTGACCAAAGGTAGATATTTAGTAATTGTTAAAGATCCTGTTCTACCTTTAATTAAACTTAATTTATTAATTTTTTAAAATACAAAACATCTTTATAAACATGTTTAACTACCTTAGAAGAGTGTTTGTCTATCATTACAGTTCTGTGACCACACTCTTCATGGGAATAACCAGCACACAGAGTACACAGTCCCTACTTCATGAGCGTACTTAACCTGTATCTCACTACCTTTGGCACACTGACCCAGACTACATGTTTCATTTATGGACTTTGTTTTATTGTTTTCTGTTTTTTATTTATTAATTTATTGGGGTGACATTGGTTAATAAAATTATACAAGTTTCAAGTATACAGTTCTAGATACATCATCTGTACATTGCATTGTGTGCCCACCACCCAAAGTCAAATTTCTTTCTATCCCCATATATTCAATTCCCTTTACCCTTTACTACTCCCCTATCTCCCATACCTCTGGTAACCACCATACTGTTTTCTGTGTCTATAAGTTTTTGATGTTTTTCTTGTCTGAGCACTTGCTTTTAGTTTTATACCTCACATATGAGTGAAATAATATGGTTCTTAACTTTTTCTGTCTGACTTATTTCACTTTGCATTATATTCTCAAGATATATCCATGTTGTGATAAAGACAGTATTTCATCTTTTCTTATGGCTGAGGCGTATTCCATTCCATTGTTTATATGTACCACATCTTGTTTATTCAATCGTCTACTGAAGGCCACTTCAGTTGTTTCCATGTCTTGGCCACTGTGAATAATGCTGTACTGAACATGGGGGTGCATATATCTTTGTGAATAAATGTGTTCAATTATTTTGGGTAGATACCCAGAAAAGGAGTTGCTGGGCCTATTCTTAATTTTCTAGGTGCCTCCATACTCTTTTCCATAATGGCTGTACCGGTTTACATTCCTACCAGCAGTGAATGAGGCTTCCTTTTTCTCCAGAACCTCTTCAACACTTGTTATTACTTACCTTGTTGGTAATAGCCATTCTAACAATTTTGAGGGGGATATTTAATTATAGTCTTTGTTTGTATTTCCATAATAGTGAAATTGAGCATGTGCTCATAATATAACTATTGGCCATTTGTATGTCTTCTTGGGAGAAGTGTCTGTTCAGGTCCTCTTCCCATTTTTTAATTGGATCATTTGTTTGCTTTTGAGTTGCATGAATTTTTAATATATTTTGGTGCAAAAATCAACAGCATTCCTATACTAACAATGAAATTTCAGTAAAAGTAACAAAAAAAAACCAATTTATTTTTGCAAATGCAGCAATAAAAATAAAATACTTATAAATCAACGTAACAACAGAAGTGAAGGACCTATAAGTGAAAAACTACAAAGCATTTTTAAGAAAGATTGAAAAGGATACAATGGCATGGAAAGATCTACCATGTTCATGGATTGGAAGAATCAGCCTCGTTAAAATGTTTATATTACCCAAAGCAATATATAGATTTAATGCAACCCCCATCAAAAATCCAATGGTGATTTCTTGAAGAAATAGAACAAAAAGTCATCAGATTTGTATAGAACCATGAAAGACTCTGAAAAGTCAAAGAAAACCTAAAAAAAAAGAATGAAGCTGGAGATCATACCCCCAGACTTCAAATTATACTGCAAAGAGGCTTTGCTTTCATTGAGGCCTCAAAGTGCAGGTAATTTTCAGGTCTGCAAATCTTCCCAAATCTTCTAATTTTAGGACAGCTTCAGTGAAGGGGAACACAATTGTTGCCTCTCTTTTTCTGTTCTCCCCATACAATCTAATCTACTCAGAGCCCTGTATCAGCAATAACTAATAATTCCTTGCATATAACAAGTCAATGAAAAAATAAATTATAAGGCATTTTCCCATTTTTAGATAGTTCTAATTGTTATTTAGTGTTATAAAATTTAAGAATATACATTAAATAACATTCAACTAGCATTGTTAGAAAAGTAAAACCTGCACAGGGTGAAAATTAAAATGTTACAGAAAGGCATCAAGTGATGGCCAGAGGGGTCCTTTCTTCACTTTTTACCTATGTAAGGAAAGATTCGTCCTATGAGTAAATTCTGATTCTGTTTTCATCTTTACTCACTCTGTTTCTAAAGAAATGTCATGCTGGTAAACTTTGTAAAGGTAAATTTGACAAGAGTGGAAGGCATGGTTGACATACTTCTACTCTCTTTATTCTGCTTTGGCTCTTTCCATGTGCAAGGAGCAGTCTGTCCACTGGTTCTCTAGGGTGGTTCACTCCTGCAGCTGGTAAGAAATTGGGATGAGGAAGATATTCACCTATCAGAAAATAAGCTCTTTCTGAGATGTATGTAGCAGATCTATTTGAGTTTCACACTCTGCAACTTACTCCACAGTGACATAAATCTGTATGAAAATGAGTTGTTTTCTCCTCCATTATTGTTTCTCAAATTGCATGTGGCTTTAGTAGAGTAGAAGAAATCTGCTATTTATTGAAAATCACTTTGGAGACTCAACAATGATAATAACCCACCTAATGCCAAACATTGGTTCCATTTCTAAGTTTATATGTACTTGTGTTTCTGTCCAGGAAAAAACCACGTATGTAAGTGTATATACTGCACACATTTATATTTATACCACTTTTTATACAAGTAGGATTAGTAGGGTCACATTTCCATTCTGTTCATCATTATGATTTGACACTGAATATTATATCTCAGAGAGCCACTTATGTCATTGTTTTCATAAAACATTTTGAGTAGTCACAATCTAAGTAATAATCTGATATATTTTACCGCAGCAATGTCTAACTTGGTTTTGTAAATTTATTCATCCCAGTAACTTGGGGCAGGTCATGCCACGAAACCCTTCCCTAAACTGCTTCTTTTCTCTTATATCATTGCATGTAGCAATTTGTATCTTCCAATTATTTCTTCCAAATATCTCCTTTAATCTCTTAAACATTTTCTGAAGCTGTAAAAATATGACTAGAAAGATCTCACATCAAACTATTTTAATCCCACTCTTCACAGAATCAGAGGAAAGGAAGTTCTCTTTAAGGATAAGATCTAGCTTTTATGCACCTTTGTATTTTTCGTCACAGAAAGAAGAACATGATAGGTAGCCATTTCCTTCAGAAAGAACATCTGAATTGCTTAACACATTTCTCCTCCTTTTCTGTACTTTTAAGACAACTATTAATATAGACAATATTAAAATTGTTAAAAGCATTAATGAACCTAATATAATTGTCCTTTATTAATCACAAGATCTATATACAATAGAAAAAATGTGCATTAATCTGGTAGGCATACACAGCCTACCCACCTCTACCATCCAATGTTTTATATCCATGGTGTTATTATTTCAGACCCATATTATTCCCAAGGGAGCCCTTTATGCAGAATTGGGACTAAAAATTTAATAACTTCATTTGTTAGTCTGTATAAATTTTCACTAATGAGATTCAGTAAGGGGATTTCAAAACCATAAAAAAGGGTATGTACAAATAAGCAATAATAATAACAACAGACATTTTTAGTGCTATTTTATAATTTTACTTAATCCTCCTACCTTTAAGTGTTTTATATTGATACCTATTCTATGAGATAGGTGGTATTAGTTCCCTTTTACTAAAGAAGAACATAAAGCTAGAAATATTATTGATGCATTAGCAAGTGGAAAAATTAAGATTTTCTACCTTGGTTCATCTAGTTCTTAAAATCCATACTATTTTGATAAGAAAAGAGAACGATGAACTGCATGTTAAAAGGTGCTTTAAAATGCTTAGTGACATGTTCCAAGAGCTCCAGGTCTTTAAAAAAAACAGATAAAGTTAAAAGTTTCTGTAATTTATGTGAAATTCTATTTGTTTGGGACCCAGCAAAGCACTTCATAGAATTAAACATTTAATAGAGGTTTAAGGCTTCTTCGGTATCTGCCTACATCTTTTTTTTAGCAGCAAAATTTTAACTGTTATCAATAGTCTTCCAAAAAGAGATTATCTATTGATGAATTTTAAAAAAGAAACATTTTTGGAGTCGAATAATGTGTAAGGAAATTTCAGTACAATCCTGCATACGGGAACAGTCCCTTTAGTCAAAGAATTTAAAACTTTTTCGAAGAATAAAGCAATACCTTTAGAAAGTTTTCTGTTTTGCAACCGAGGTGGAATAGCAGCTCAGAAAAAAGCAGTGGCCATAAGAGAGCCTTTCACAGAAGACGGGTTTTGAATTGAACCAGAGGAAAAAGAGTACAAGCAAAGGCATGAGGTAAGACTGAGGGAAGTCATACATGTCTGAAGATGTTTGAAAAGAGCAGGAAAAACATCTTTATTAAGAGTAACAGAAGAAAGGTTTGAGGAAGTTGGTGTACATTTTTATCCCCGTGAGGTTTCTTTCTGTTGCCCGGCAGACATCTTCAGCTTCTTCCCTATCAACTATCCTTGGTCTGTGACCAAAAATTTTAAAATAATTTTTGTATCAGAATATGTAACCAAGCAAACCAGAGCTCGGTCGTGTGGCGCCTTGACACATGACCCAACAATTAGTGTTGAAGGAGACAGGTTTTGATTAACAGGGTTCCAACCCAGGAGGGTGGAGGGCGAGAGCGCTCCTGCTCAGAGGCCCCTCTCCCGTGAGAACCAGCACTTCCCTTGCGCCCCAAAGGGCTACAAGCCAAAACCATGCCCAGAAGTTCCCCATATCTTTATCTGTTCTAAACAGATCTCCACCCCCTCTGGAAAGTTCACGTGTGGGTTTCAGAGCCTCCATCCTCTTGCAGCAGCTCTCTCCTTCAAGACTGGGGGTGTGCTGTTCTCAGCCTCCATGCAGTGGTTCAGGAATACATGTGCCATGTTACACTGGGTCATGGTGGAGTCCAGGGAGGCACAGGTCCCAAGAGAATGGCTTCACTGTACATCACATTCTTCAGAGAAGCAGAAGTGTCTCCTCCCTCACTACAGAGTGCATGGCTCCCCTTTTATTACATAGATTTTGGAGATCTGCTGGTATAATAAAAATGAAAAGATTTCCAAAAAAGGAAAAACAATTAGTTTCTTTCTCCACAGCACCACTGTATGTTTTTATCAGTATCAAGCAACTCTTTTTTTTTTTTTTTTTTTTTAGCTTATCATTTTATGGAACATTTGCTTGCACAATACTTCATTGTTTCCCTTGTTGCAGTAATTGGAAACAATGGTCAGCTTCAGTTCAGGAAAGTCTGGGGTAATCACAGCTTTCTGAAAGCAGACTCAGAGGCAACACTGTGCCCCGCAGATCTCAAAATAGGCAGAAAAGAGCTCTGGAGCCACAGAGGCACAACTTCTGTTGATGGTGGCTAACTGGGTGCACACTGGGTGTTGTGTATGGGGAGAGGAGTAGATTTCACTTATAAAAACAAAACAACTACAGCAATAATATTTTTCTTTGTGGAAGTTTTACTTCAGATTTCTGCTTATCTGGGCCCAAGAACCCAGGACACGTGTACCAGGGAATCATTCACGATATTGGCATTATGTACCTACCTGACCTTACAAATTTCAGAAGTCCAGATGGGCAGTCTTCATCACTGGTGTGTGTAATCAGCAGGATATATGGCCCCATGCCTCATGTTCCTTTATTCTATTGACATTTATTGACTTAGGCCTTTGAAATATCCTCAGTCTTCAGCCCAGAAATCAAAGACCCCTCTTGGTGTCAATGTCAGAGTACATTTTTAAATTAGAGAATCATGAACTCCTGCCCTTTCCTGCTTCTTTTCCCAGCATACAAATTTAAAAGTGTCACCCTAGGAGGCATTCAACATTGTCATCATCAAAGTTAATGTTGTATAATTCCTTCTCAGGACTATTCACCAAACTGCCATTTCCTTCTTTTCCTTCTCTTTCAGAAATGGAAAAAAGAGTGTGACATAGAGACTCAGACAATACGCGGTCCGTGCTGAAATATACATCCATTGATCTATCCTATTAAAAGCTGGGAGGCTCCATACAGACACAGACAATGACGAGCATATGTGACAAGAGAACTCAGACCCACAAGCTCTGCAGAAGGCAGCCCAGCCCGCCAAATGCCGGGTCTGCAGCCACCAGTCCAGACCACAACAACACCAGCTAGTACACTGATGCAGATAGGTTCCTGGAACACTTATCTAGCTGGGGAAACCTGTACTAAAGGGGCCCGCCCTCCAGAAGATTATTCCATTTCTTTTAGATCCCTCCTCATACATCTATTCAAGGAGAAACCATACACTGCCATTGTATGTATGTTTAGGGCTTGGTCAATAACTGCCAGCTTTCCTTGTCTTTGCTCCTACTTCCTACTCAGAACCAACCAGAGAAAGCCAGATATGTTCCCCTAATTAAGTATGTAGGTAGAATGTCTTGCTTCTGGTTACCCTACCACCAGCTTTCTCATTAGAACAACCTCCAATTTGGGCATACTTGAAACCTTCTCTTTTTCGCTATAACGTTTTCCTCTTCCCTGTTATGTTTATGAGACATCACAAAATTCAAGTGGTGGCAGCTGATTCACTGGTAGCCTCTGTGTTTTCTCCTTTGAGTTGTCTTTGTTTACGCCCACAATGCTCTCTTCTCAAGGCCTTGGTCAGTCTAACATATGGTCAAACAACTCTGTAGGTACCTTAAAACATATATTAGGTTTGAAAATAACTTTCAGGCACCCAAACCTCATTAATCATGTCTATTCATCCTAAAAATAATCAGACCAAAGGAGAAATAGTAGCTAAGACATATTATCACTCTGACTTGTGCTATGGGTTTCTAATTAAATTTTTAATATTATATGTTTACTTTGGATTATACCAAAAAAAAAATTCCCCAACAACTACAACAACAAAACAAAACTTTAGAAGTTCACCTTTTAGAAATTAAAGTCAGTACGTGTGTCAGGAGCCATGGTACAATGGCAGTGTATGGTTTCTCCTTGAATAGATGTATGAGGAGGGATCTAAAAGAAATGGAATAATCTTCTGGAGGGCGGGCCCCTTTAGTACAGGTTTCCCCAGCTAGATAAGTGTTCCAGGAACCTATCTGCATCAGTGTATAGCTGGTGGTGTTGTGAGAGGCTGCGTTTCACTTCAGTGAATTTTTTTGAATACTCTTTCAATGTGTTTGCCCATTTCACGATGGGTGATTTATGAGTACACCTGCCCACACTGTGCTGAGTGTTCAGCAGTTTTTGACCAAAAAAAGACATGACCCCCCCATGTTCCCCCATGGAACTTGGGGTAAGATTTGTTCACTTAATCTCACCCCAAGTGACTATTTTTGTTTCCTTCAATGAAAACATTTCCCAAAGGGAAACATTTTTGCCAATGTGGAAAAGGTGAAACAAAACAGCAGAAGCACTAAAAGACATTCAAAATCAACTAGTTCAAGAACTGTTTTGAGCAGTGGAAAAGTCTTGATAGGTGTATTGCATCAAATGGAGAGTACGTTGAAGGTGACTGAAATTTAAATATGTAAGAATAAATACACAAGTTTTTATACATAAATTCTGTTTTTTGGGGTCCCTCCTTGTAGTCCTATATTGCCAACATTTCAATTAGACTGTAATAAAAGTATGTTTCATGAAAGATTTGCTTATTCTTTGCTTCATGTTATCCCATGATGTGGCATCTTTTGACATTGGCATGCCCACTTATAAAATAGCCACTACCCACAGCAGAACTTTCAAATTATATTAACATATCATGTTTATTCTCCTCTCAGCAGGAATTGTACTCAACAAAATTTTGATGTGATTAAATTCTGCATTCCACCAGTCAGGATTTCATTTTCTTATGTCTTTCACCATCCCCTGTCTTCATGCTTCCTCTGTTTCCTATTTGAAAAGCTGCTCTGAAATGTTCTGATAGCTAAACAACATTGACGTATGTATGGCTGAAAGACCGGTTATAGTAGACTTTAATGTGCTATCATATTAGACATAAACTAAAATATGTTAAGGGCCTTTGTCCTTGTGTTTAGTAAACTCTCAATAAATATATTTTGAGTGTGTGTATGAATGAATACAGCAACTTATACAAATATCTAATTATTGAAATTTTCAGGATTACATTGAATGAAAAGAAAAGAGTTTCTAGGGTTCCATAAATAACGTTACATGGTCTTCAAATTTATTAAGGGATAAAAATCAACTGAATTCTTATTCAAAAGACTTGCGTGATTCAGGGCATTTTATTTACTAATAGGCCTGTAAATATTAGAAGCACCCTTCTTTTTTCAATGACTTTTGTCTATGGTGGTTCTTGATTAGTTATGTTAATGAAAGGAACCAATGGTTAAGAATAAATAAAATGGTAAATGATTTTAAAATATTTAGATCAGGATTTCAGGTGTTTGTTATCTATCAAGCTTAGAAATATAATTATTTGAAAAATTTTAACCATGCTTCCAAGATTTTACTATCTAGGTGCATTGCCCTGACCCTGTCCTAACTGCATTGATTGTCTCCTTCAGAAATGCACGCTATCACCTCTCAGAGGAGGGTAAAGAATCGATGTATAAAACAGACTTGAGCTCTTCCTTCTTCCTTCCTTTCCAATTCAGGAAAGTGACTGTATTACCTTTAGAACAACTTGTATTTATGCCAATACTGAATGAAATAGGCCAATTGAGTATCAATAAGAAAATGAAGAGATGTTTTTCAACAATAATGTACTCAAGAATCATAAAATTATAGAGCTTCAGTCTTGGAAGCATTTTTGAGGCAATCTAATAGACATCCTTCATTTTAAGATAAAAGAACTAAGGGCTAATTGATAAACCCCTGGACATTGAAATCTATCTGAGAATTGAAAAATGAAAAAAGCCGTGAGTGAATACTTTTGATCAGTACTTGGTAAGTCTATTGAAAAATTTCCCTGTGGCCTGGAAATTTCAGAGATTTAGGCTTTTTCTTTTAGTGCTAAATGGATAGATAAAAACAATTCTCACTTGCCATCTCTTTTAACTGTGTCCAGATTTGACCCAATTATAAGAGGGGTGGCCATTTTGCTTTTGGGTCAACACAAAGATTTTGATAGTAAAGAAAATGTGGAGGGATTTGAAATTTTTTGCAACTGTGCATCAAGGATATAGAGGAGTTTCTTAGAAATAGTAATGGAAATATATTAGCATTGACACTTTAAAACAGATATAATTGACATTTAACATTATATCACTTCAGGTGTACATCATAATGATTAGGTATTGGTATATATTGTGAAATGATCAACGTAGTAAGTCTAGTCAACATTTTTCACCATATATAGTTACAAAAATTTTTTTTTCAAGATCTAGTCTTTTAACAACTTTCACATATGTAATACAGTATAATTAACTATAGTGCTCATGTTGTACATTACAGCCACATGACTTATTTTATAACTAACATTTGTACCTTTTGACACCTTTTCCCATTTCACCCTTACCGTATTTACTCTTTGCCTCTACCAACCACCAATCTGTTTTCTGCATCATGCTTAGTATAATACCCTCAGGGTCCATCCATGCTGTTCTCAATGGTAAAATTTTCCTTTTTTCATAACTGAATTTTATATATATTTCACAACTTCTTTATTTATCCTTTGGTGTAAACTTAGATTGTTTCCATATCTTGGTTATTATGAATAATACTGCAAAAAACACGTCAGTGCATGTCTCTCTTTAATATCCTTTCTTCATTTCCTTTGGTTATATATCCGAAAGTGGGATTGCTGGACCAGATAGTAGTTCTATTTTTAATTTTTGAGAATCCTCCATACTGATTTCCACAATAGCTGTACCAGTTTGCATTTCTTCCAACAGCATGTAAAAATTCCCTTTTCTCCACATTCCCCCCAGCATTTGTTATTTCCTGACATTTTAAAGAATAGTCATTCTAACAGGTATAAAATGATATCTTATTGTGATTTTGATTTACGTTTCCCTAATGATTAGTGATATTGACTACCTTTCCATGTATTTTTTTGGCCATCTGTGTGTGTTTGGATAAATGTCTGTACAGATCTGCAGATTTCTTAAACTGGGATTTTTGGGGGTGTTTTTGCAACACATTTTATATACTGAAGCAGAGTAATGATCTCCTTTAATTCATTTTTAATGTAAAATAAAAAGGTCCTATCAACATCAGAGAGGCAATAGGAGGAAATGTGAAAATAATAACTAAACAAGTTTAGGCCCAGGGCCTAGTATTTAGAGGACAGGCCTTTCAAAGCTATGAAGTGAATGAATGAATGATTGAAACAATAGTATTCCCTTAATAAAAAATATTTTGAACTCCTTTAAAATGAATGTTTTGGAAATTTCTATAGAGTGCTGTTCCAGGGGTGTCCAACCTGTGCAGCCCATGGGCTGCGTGTGGCTCAGGATGGCTGTGAATGTGGCCCATCATGAAATCATAAATTTACTTAAACATTATGAGATTTTTTTGTGATTATGTGTTGTAATGTATTTAATGTGTGGCCCAAGACAACTTTTCTTTTCTCAGGGTGGCCCAGAGATGCCAAAAGGTTGGACACCCCTGTTGCTTTTCCATAATGATTGAATTGCAATATTGTCTCTCCCTTTGCTATATCTCTCTAGAATCCTAAAGTTCTCGCAAAGAGATTATATTAATAACATTGCTGAGGAGGCAGTCAAAACAAACAAGGAAATAATGGAGAATGAGATCATTTCAAAATAAGGAGAAAAATGATTTTATCCTGAATACCCTAGAATTAGATAAATGCCAAAAGGAAGGAGAAGGGCAACAAGATAGGATGGAAGGGATATATATGCATGCACTTTATCTTAAAAAGACAAGAGAGCGTACATTTTGAAATCCTATTTGCTGAAAATTTATCTTGGTTAATGTGCTATATATTTCTGTATTATTATGGAATTCTCCAAAATACCAAATTCAAATACAATGACTTGATAGGAAGAGAAGATTACTAAACTAAACTGGGACTCAGGAGTCAAATTCACAAAAGAAAAAAAATAAATAGCTCATTGGTAATAATCAGACTGCTGTTTAAAACTCAGCTCTTTTCAGTCAGGCTAAATGGAACACTTTACTAGCTACCTAAAAAGAAAAAAAATCAACTTCTATGGTCTCTTTCTTTTATATTTTTGTGCACACAATGAACTTTTAAAAAACATTTTCATTATTCTATGAAGTAGCTGTTTTCTCCTCTCCTTCCTCACCATAGTCTTAAAACATCCCATTGAAGAAAAAAATAGTCTGTTTTGTAAGCCAGTGTTGTGATGTGCTCAAATGCACCTAAAAAATGAAATTTTGTAGGACTCGTTGCCCAGGACTGAGGGATCTGGAGTGAAAGATTGAGGTTGTATTGCCCTGATTGTCAGTGCTTTAGGTGTGCAGGGCGACCTGGGTGAGTCAAAGGGGTCCTGTGGGAGCCATGGAGAAGACACATGCATTATGTGAAGTCCACCACTTGTAACCTGAGTGCCCATTGTGAGCATGGCCTACATGAGATGCACTGTCTTTGCCAAATGATCCACCCAGACTTGGGAGGTGCTATCAGCTTTGATGAGACCAATTAAATAATAGAAAATCCAAGTGAACACACATGTTTCAGACTTTCACAGAAGTAATGTCTTCCTAAAATCGTTTCTTCACCCTTCTCTGATAAAAGAGAATAACACCACAAAGGTATTTTGACCTATTGAATTGTAAAATTATTAAGATCCTTGGGGACCTAAAATTTCTTCCTATTGGAGAAAAAAATGGAAAGAGAAATTCACAAGCTCAAAACACTTCAAGTGATTTTACAAGTAGGAAAAAAGAAGATAAGTATGATTTCATTATTATCTATAATTAAATGTATACACTTATATGATGTTCAGGAAGGGGTTACAGTAAATTATGGAAACATTTAATTCAAGCTCTATAATAGAAATATTGAATAAAAGAACATTTAATTTACTGCTAAATATTATAGGCAGAGAGAACAGCATGTACAAAAACATAACAGAGAATAAGTCCATAGTATAAAAAGCTATGAATTATTTGACATAGAGCATGTGTTATAAGAAGAGCTCCCAGTAAGAATAAAAACAGGGTTTGAATCAGAAGGGCTTTAATATGTCATGATAATATTAATGGATTTGGTCATAGACAAAAAAAGAAAGCAATGTTCTGAAGGTTTTCAAAGAGAGGGACCCTATGATTGATATGAGTTTTAGAAAAATCATTCAAGCGGTAGAATAGATTAAAAGTTGGTTGGAGCATCATCCTGTAAACAAAAAGGTTTCCAGTTCAATTCCTGGTCAGGACACATGTCTAGGTTGTGGGTTTGGTCCCCAGTCAGCATCCATAAAAGAGGCAACCAATATTTCTTACCCTTTCTCTCCCTCCCTTTCCCTCTCTCTAAAATTAATAAGCATGTCCTGAGGTAAGAATAAAAAGAAGAAAATGAGACTGAAAATGGGAGATTAGTTGAGAGATTTTACAATAAACAAGTGTGGAATTATAATACCTTGAATTAAGAGAATGGTAAAAACATAAAGGTGACAGAAGAAATGATAACATCTAATCCACAGGACTTTCTGATTCATGAATTGTAAGAGGTAAAAAGAAAGTGAGAAAACTAGAATGACTCAACTTTCTAGCTTGAGAAATTGGTAGATAGTTAACTTGAGAAAGATGTTGTTACATTATGAAATCAAAAATTCACAGTGTCTGCATATATGGAGATATTTAGTAGATTGTCAGATATATGAACTGAGGGGGGAAACAAATCTGTGCCGGAGATTTAGAGTTGACAATTGTTACCATGTTCATACTTGACAAAAGCAGTGGAAATGAATGAAATTATTCAGCAGGAAGATGTAAACTGAAAAGAAGCCACATCCATAGAGGAAGAGGACGTAATGAAAGAAATGGGGCACAATAAAGAAAAAACTAGGAGAAAGTAATGTACCAAGGCCTACACATGGTCAAAAAACATAAACTTGAAATTTTTCCAGGGGTTTCAATAAGCAGAAGTTGGTAAGAGCAGTTTCATCAGAGATTGTAGAAGGTTGAAGTGAGGAAGTTATACAGTGAATGTAAGCTTCTCTACCAAAAATGAAATGTGTAGTATGATATCAGGGAGCTAAACGCATGGGCTCTGGAGGCAGCTTACCTATGTTTGAGCTCAGGTCTCTTGCCTATGTTTGGATCTCCTTTTACTGGCTCTGTGACTTTGAATGAATTGTATAACTATGCTGTACTTCAGCTATTTGTAAATAAGAGATTATTTAGCAGGAAATAGATAAGCCCACAGTGTGAGTAAATATACCAGCAATCTAATTCAAGTTGTAACAAATGTCAATTAAATGAAATAGTCATTGCCTACTTCCTGACTTCTTGGAGGACATTATTTTTATGACAGCATTTAACATATATTGTCACTCATTAGTATAATCTAAGATCCTCACTAATTACATCAATCTCCTCCTCAGCAAACTCTAGCTTTATGAATACCATATTTTGCTGTGTATAATGCACACCCCACATTTTTGGCCCTAAATTCCAGGGGGGAAAATCTTCTGTTTTAATTCAATTGTTATTTATTTATATTTAGATTTATTTTGTATTATAAAGGAATTTTAGCATTTATTTTTGAACATATTATGGCATAAGAAATTTTATGCAACAGACAATTACAAAATACAAGAACAGATACAAAGTACAAGAAATTTTATGCAACGGTAACAAATTAGGACTGCCCATGTATAATGGGCCTCCTTATTTTTCCCTCAAAATTTGGGCAACAAAGTGCTCATTATACATGGCAAAATACAATATTCTCCGACTCTCTTTTCTTTCAGATATTTCTCCATTCCCCAGTAAGTTATATTGGTCAGTTTCATCTAGTCACTTTACTTACATGGTGTTGTAGTACATGTGTGCAATTAAAAATCAGTAATTCTGTGGTCCAGTGCAAGTTCCTGCCATTTGTGGCATGCCCTTAGACAAATAGGGATCTCACAGAGCATCCATTCTCTCTTCATTAAATTGTGGGTAGCAATAACTTACCTCACAAAGTTTGGAGATTTAAATGAAATTCTATAATTAAAGCATCTTTGCACAATTAATATTAATTTTCTTTCCTTTACCAATTGTCTTTATTTCTCAGATTCTTCTTGAAAATAGTCTATTATTACCCGAGGTCTCACCTTGATATAAGTTCAAATGCATAGGTGTTTGTGCCACAGAAATGCCCATTTTGTCCCACTCCTACCCTTAGGAAGCACTACAAAACTGTACCATATTTGCAAAATCATACCATATTTTCTAACTCAAAATGTGGTCTCATCTGCCTCTTAGACTAGATCAAACTTGGAGATGTTTATTCACTATAACAAAGATTACAGTGGACTAATGGATAATACCAGAGTGCTGACTTAATTTACAATGAGAAAAATAATTGTCAAGGGGAACAGATACTCATTTCTCTGACCATCATATTCTTTCTGTATCGGAAGCTGCATGGGAAGTCAATTTACAATCAAAAGATTGCTTAGGGATCCTGGAATCAGAGCAGAGGTTGCCTGTGCTTTGATTGCAGTGCTTAACGGCCTTCAGTTTTGACAGCAAGATGTGCTCATTTCCACAAACCCACCTGCCTCCAAAACAGGACAGGCCTGTTCTTGTATCAAGTAGTGAGAGTACTGCCATGCGGCACAATTTTAGCAAGTACCATTTACATGATGGAAACCGTTTTTCCAAAATGGCATTTTAATCTACACTGCCAATCTATTTTTCCTTGATGCTTTTTTTTTTTTTTAACATCTCCACTGATTGCCAACTGTCTTTATGATAGATAGGCTTATCATTTTTCAGGTTTTGCATCGCATTGTCTTTGTTTATTTGTTAACTTTGTCATGTTGCTTTCAGAAAAGCAACATTCTAAAATGCTTTCAAATTATTTTTACAACAAAATATTTTATTTAATATGG
This sequence comes from Pteronotus mesoamericanus, assembly GCF_021234165.1. Taxonomy (NCBI): domain Eukaryota; kingdom Metazoa; phylum Chordata; class Mammalia; order Chiroptera; family Mormoopidae; genus Pteronotus; species Pteronotus mesoamericanus. The sequence goes on from NW_026555310.1 coordinate 13,534,938, forward strand.
CATTTGATTACATTTAAACAATTTGGGTAAGATATAAAACGGGACCTCCAAAAGAAATAGTGCTGAAGCTATAACGGTCTAAAACATCCTTGCATTCAACAATCTCAGCCTCCCTTAGCTGAATACACTTAAACCAATAGCCAAGAGGAAGGCAGAAAGTGCCTTTTGTCTTACAGAATATCACGGGTAGCTGCTAGATACTACTCTCTTAATTTTTTTATCTTGCCCCTGGTTGCATAGTCAACTAAAAATGAGAAGCCCTGTACTCTCTTTCCTGCCACCTCATAGTCTGGTTATGCATGCTAATAGCTTTGAGAATCCTTGCAGTAAATAAATGTGCTGGCTTTTGTTTAATATAGGGCTTCTCAAACTTTCATGATTATGATTTTTTTGTATAAAATCTGCTAACCTCCTTTACCATGCATTTCACCACCTCTTTTACCACCAAACTGGGACCTATTTCCTACGCATTTCTATCATGCATGTAATATTCATTAAACTAGAGAAAAATAATTTTGAGAGGCAAGTCATATCTGTTGCTAACATATGATATGTCTTAACTTAGAGGGAGAGGAGTGAGGCACCCGCCCTCCCTACTCCTCCTGCCACTTGGCCCTTACAGTTCCATAATCTCAGATGAGATGGATATTCTACGAAGCTTCTGGCAGAGCTACATGCAATACTGGATGCTAAAAGCTTAAGGTTGCATCTCTTATCACATCACGCCAAAATCAATCCACCCCGGGGAATCCACCTGATAGTGGGCATCTTCTATTGATTCTCTCTCTCCTGTGGAGCTCCCGCAGTTGGCTCTAAATAACCAAAAACAGATTAATGTATTCTTCTCTCTCTCTCTCCCCCCGCCCCACACACACAACACTAAAAGAGATGACAGACTTGTTTTTTATTTAAATGAGATTGAAAAGTAGTATGACATAAAAACATTAACAAATTCCTGTTATACATGTTCACAGATTTTTCTGTTAGGAGAGTCTTATCTCCTTAGGACTTTTGTGTCACTTTAAATAAAAATAGCCCTAGTATATGCTGACAGTTTTTTTCTACATGAATGCATCCACTCAAATGTTTCATTAATTTATTTACCATGACATATTCTATAACTTTCAGGTTTCCAGTTGAACAATCCCAAGTACGTCGTGGTATTTATTTGCCTAATTAAGCAGCCTAGATATTTTTTTTTTCCCTGAAAATGCAATGCAATTCCTATATCCTGTAGCAGAGGCTAGAAAAAAGATTTCCTTTTTCTTTTCAGTCCCTCCCTTTCCAGAATGGGGAAGATCTAGGAGAAGGAACACAGCTCTTATCTTAGAGATGCTTTGCTTCTGAACGGGCAGAGAAATTTTAAAAGGAAAGGACCTCCAGGGAAGGAATCACGGATCCCTCACTGCTTAAGTGAATGTCAGTGCTATGCCCCTGTATAACAATAGCATCCCTTACTCTCCTGTAAAGGTGAGAGGCTTTCAATTTCCTCTCCCTTTCTTTTAGTCAGCACAAGAGTCCCTTTCATTGCAGAATTAAAATAACTGAAGCCATTTTTTTACTGGGTGCAATGAAGCCTTATTGAGGGAATTTGTGTAGTGATGTAACGTGATCTTTAAGAAGACCTTCAAAAAGATGAAAATTACATCTTTGACAATTACAGAGTTCCAAAAACAGAGCTAAGCATCAAAACATCCCAAGAATACCCTATGCAAATAGAGATGGTTACTGGGTTCCACATTTTTTCAGATGTGGAGCTATCATAGCCCAACAGGTCACTCAACACTAAATATTGTTCACCAGAGAGTAGCCCGCAAGAGACTAGAGATTCATGTGCATGGAACCCACCCCAGGGTGGACTACATATTTCCTTGATATGCCTATAATATTCGTTATTGAGTTCTATCATTGACCTTGCAGTACTTCTTTATAATGTTTGTTTTGAATTCATCTCCTTGAGTAGACTGTGAGTTCCCAGAGAATACAAACCATATAAAAAGCATTTCTGTATCTTGATGCCAAGCAAAATGTCCAGCACTCAGGGTTTTTCTCAAACAACTAGGAAGTTTTACCATGATTATCACCATCACCAGGAATACTGAAGCAACACAGGTGGGACTACCTTTCTCTTTGCATTTATCTTCCAAGATATATCCTGATGGTTCATTCAAAACTGATTTAAGGTAATAGAGATCAGGGGAGAATTTGATAGAATAAATATTATTGAAACTGTTCCAATATATGTGTTATTACACTTAGTCCTTTCATGAAGGTTTATTTAAACAATGTAAGGTTTATTTTATAGATGACGAAACAAGTTCAGAGATTAAGTAGGTTAATGCTAGTAGAGCTGGGATTTGAGTCCAACCTATTTAACTCTAAAGGCTGGGTTTCCCCCAATATACTGTGCTGTATCCTTTAGAAATAACTTCTCTTACTTTATAGATAATAGAATTGAGGATTAGAGATATTTACACCCACACTAAAGCCAGATATTTGATTAATATTGTTCATTACTAAATTTCTGATTTTCAGACTAACGGCCCAATGGGTTTTCTACTGGAAATAACATAAGACTGTTTCACACTAGCCCTACATGCTGTGTCTCACATGCTATCGTGGTGCCTACAATAAAGCCCAAGGACTGGAATTGGAAGACTGAGATCTGGTCTTTTTTAGTGGTAGATGATGTGGAGATGGTGGTGATGCAATTGGTAGTGGGGAGAAGAGTAGAGGGGAGACACAGTCATTCCTTTCTGTTCCTCTCAGTGTAGGGCCTTCTTTACCAGAATTTAAGATTTTCTCTAATCTTCACCTTGGTAGACAGAGTTCCAAGGCAGGACTTTGATATTGGCAGTCATTTCCACAATGTAAAGCTTGAAATGTTTGTCTATTTTTGAGTGTATATATATATTCTATAGGGGTACAGATAAAGAAAATTCTGAAAATAAGAAAGAGAGGAAAGGGAGTGATGCTGCATTATGAAGGAAAAAGCATAATCACGGGAACCAATAGTCTAAGTTACAGTTTCTATAATGAAATAAATAAGTCAAGGTTTATAGTTAAATTCATCTAACACTAATCATGCATAGTTTCATGCTTTGTAGTGTTTTGTTAAACAAAAATCAACAGATAAAGATAAGTTGTCAAGTCTATTATTTGAAATGCTAATGATTTTGATTTCCCTATTCAAAGGGGTACCTTTAATCAGCAGAGAGAATTTGTTCTATTCCTGTAGATAGTAGGTAGAATGTTTATTGCATTTCCTCCATCACACAAAAATAGATGGAATTATTCTTTTAAATGAAGAAGTCTGTCACTTTTCTCTGGATTCATTTTTCTAACTAAAGAATGAAATGGCAAAGTTAAATGATGCTTGCAGCTCATTTTTTGCTTTAAAAATTTGTAGCTCTAATAAAACATATTTAAAAAACGTGACGAGTTTAGCAACATGGAGCTTAAGGTTGTAGCTTTGGAATCTGACAGTCCCAGTTCCCATCCCTTCCTAGCTGAGGGAATTTGAGAAGTTATGTCTTAATTTAAAGGTATAAGAATTACAATAACATTTAGGCCATTGCTCAAACCCTGAACTTTCTGTTAATATATATCCTTTAAATTCACCCTCTTCACCATCCAGTCCACTCCCAGATCTTAGCAATTCTATTTTCAAAATACATTTTTAGCCCATTCTGTTTTCATTCACTAGGGCGGCCATAATAAACTACCAAAGACTGGTTTAAACAAGAGAAATATATTTTCTCATAATTCTGAAAGCTAAGGGTCCAAGATCAAGGTATCAACAGGGTTAGATTCATTCTGAGATTTCTCTCACCTTGGTTTGCGGATGACCATATTGTCTTATTGTCTTCATCTGGTCTTTCTTCCATGCCTCTGGATCTTAATCTCCTTTTCTTGTAAAGACATCAGTCACACTGAATTAGGGCCAACCCATATTACCTCATTTTAGCTTAATTACCCCTTTAAAGGCCCTGTCTCCAAACGTAGTCACATTCTGAGGTCCTGGAAATTAAGATTGCGACAATTTATCCCATAACTCACCTACTTCTGTCCATCTCCACTGATGCCATTTCAGACCTAAACTGCCATCATCTCTTACCTCTACTACTGTATACATTTTTAGTGCATCAGCATATAGCCATTCTAATTTATTCTCCACATAGTAGCCAGAGGAACATTTTTAAAAATCGATATCAGATTATGCCAACTACTGTGGCTAGGGTACCATCAGCACAGTGGCAGTTAAATTATTAAAAAAGGTCTAAATAAGAGAGCAATTATTTATTTTAAAAACCTCTTCAATGTTCTCCAGGTGATTACTCCATTATTTAGTTGCAATTCCAGTTTGGTTTTGGGAGGAGGTCAGCGTGACTCCCTTTCACTCCTCCGCCATCTTTTCTGATGCTGGATCCTCTTCAATGTTCATTAAAATGCTTTGATATTTACTCTGAATGATATAAGATCCAGAAAGTATCTTGTATGAAGAATTAGGGGTTGAGAGAAATGAAGGCATTCACTCTTAGTGCCAACGAACTTTTATAAAAAGCACTTCACTGTGAAAGCAGTTTAATCTCATTCCCAAAAACTACAGGAAATTACGTACCATAACCTCATTCATCTTTTCTTTTATTTCTCTACTCTCTTCCTGCTGCCATTCCTAGAGAATGGAGTCCAAATATCCCTTGCTGGTCTTTCTATCTTTCCAGAGCTCTAAAATGCTGCCCTAGAGGTGCACTTGTCTAACTGTAAACCTATCATCATTTTTGCCTCGAAGATTTGTTCCGCCCCTAACTTTTCCATATTTTCAGTTTTTGACTCATTCTTCCCAACTTGTTAATGACATCTAATGGCCAAATACTACCTCACATTTATACTTACTTATAGCTTCTCTCACATTCCTTTCTTCTCATTCTGACCACCATTTCTGATGTCAGCTAAGTGACAAAAATTTTAATTAGAAAAAAAGTTTCATTGGATGCACATAAGGTAGTCAGTGATTGGAACAATAATTTCTCCTCATTTTAGGGGAAAAAGACAACAAACAAAAGTATTAAGCATAAATTTGAGGGTGATCCAGGAAAAATATCAGATTTCTAATTTTTACCATGGCATTTTTCAAATAATAAATCATGCAGAAAATTGCTGTAATTTTAGAAACATGGAGTAGGATTATGGGCAAAGGAAGAAAATTGTATATCTTTGATCAACCAAGAAGATATCTCTGAATTCCACTTTTCAGCAATCTTCTCTTAATAGCCAGAGCTTATGCCTTGTGGTTCTGGGGTACCAAACCAGGCCTTCATTAGTGTCTGCTCACTGAAAGACAATAAGTATGAAAGGAGCACTTCCTTAAAAGATTCTAGTTGTGGTTAATCTAATAGGACACAAGTCAAGTAAAAAGGATAGCATTGATGAGTTAAATAACTCTAATTAACATTTCTATTTATGCTTAACTTTTTACTATGTGAGACAGGGAAGCTAAAGATGAAAACATAAGTCTGCTGGCAAAAAATCAATTTTTAGGCAATTTTTAAAAGCATCAATACAAATAAGATTATTAAATTTTTATGTAAGTAGGTAAACTGTAACGCATAAAAATATTACAATGGATGGGTCAAGAAGAAAAATAAGAATAAAAAGATGGAGGAGTCAGAGGGAAACACCTGAGGTTGCCATGTAATAGAGAAAAGTCACTGAGTAAGGGGTCAGCTGAGCTGAGTATCAGTTTCAGCTTTGCTGCGAAATAGCGGTCACTTCTCTTGGATTCAATTTCTTTTTCTGTATACTGGGTCACAGTATCTGAGATCTCTTCCAGTTTTCAGCTCCTACAAATTCATAAGATGAAATAACACAGATGAAAACATTATGAAAAATATACAAGTCTTGTAAGGGTCAGGTGTTATTCTGGTTGATGAAATTTCTTACCTAAAGAGGAGACCAGAGGCAGGTTTCACAGCTGTCCCAGGCCAGTGTGAAGAGTTTGTGGTGTGTGTATAAGCTGCTCTGGGCTGATCCTTGCAGGTGAGGAACTTCACACTCCTCTGGTAGAAGGGACGGGGCCAGATATGGCATGTGGAATGCCCGCGGGACTTTGCAGCAGCACATACAGGGCAAGGGATGGCATAGGCCCAAACCTCAGATTCTTAGAACTCTTTCTTGAGAGTAGACAATTTCCACAGTAGTATTTTACTTTTTTTAGCCTCTGAAAGGACCAAAGAGCTCCCTGGCATTCCTACAGATTGACTTTCTTCATCTGGCCTCTCTTGTCCTTTAAGCATCAGGAGCCTCTTCAACCAGAACTTCTTCATTCTTTTAGGAAAACAGACAAACATGTCATGATCATTATTATTTACCATTATTTTCACCCATACACTTCATCATCTGAGAATTCAGAGATCAAATGCAGTTTATGAAGACTGGGAAAGGGACAAAAGTGAACACTTCTCAGCCAATTTCCTATTTCACTGAATGTTTCCCTATGCTCTTCTTTTCTCCTCAACAGTTTAAACAATGATGACTTTTATTTCGTTATTCATTGTCTAGATAATAATTCACATAATCAACTATCAAAATGATATAAAAGCCATCTATTAAAAAGCTTCCTCCTGTCTCTCCAGTTTATTCTCTGCTCTCCATGGACAACCGAGCATTAGTTGCTTAACAAGTCAGTGTTTCTGTGAGTACATCCAGTTATCTGTGTGAGCATACATGTCTGCTTATTGCCCTGCTTCCTTACACAACAGTTGTATACTAAATACACTCTTGTGCCCCTTGTCCCCAAACTTTTCTGATATAGTCTGCTGTTTAGGCACTTTGTAAAGTTACAGTCACATAGTCCCATTTAGAGTAAGCAGAAGAGCTAAGTCTGATTCACTGAAAGGTTATTGCCCTGCTGAGGAGGAAATTAAATCCTATGTCGCAATTTTAATTTTAAAGTAATTCTGGTGCTGTGGCATAGCCCTGACCCTAAGCAATAATCTCATCTCAATGTCTTGGAACATTCTGTTGGCATTTGATGTCCTTAATATCCCAAAGAAGTCATCGCATAAAAGCACTTAAAAAAAAACTTGTTGAATTCAATTAAATTTAAGAAGAAACGTGGCTACTTTGCTTCTGTTTCCCTTTTACTTTAATGGAACTTAGATCTTAAAACTAAGTAATAAACAGTTGGGGAGAAGACATAAGCCATAAAAAATGAATATTTCTTTTTCCATTTATCCATCCATCCATTCGTTCAACAAATCGTTGAGTTCCTTCTATACTCAGAAAATGACTCCGGTTCCTGGGGATATGAAAAACCAAGTTCCCACCAGCTCGATGCCCATATTCTTGTCCCTGGAGCGTTCTATTACCCCCAAACACAGGCACAATTATTGCCCATCCAGATTATTGCTATGTATGCTCTCTCTTCTCCTCGATTCTACCCATCCACCCTTTAGCCTCTCCTAAAAATAGTAGCCAGACTGGTTCTGTTAACAACATAGGTCAGCTCAGGGCACTCATGCTCAAAACCCTCTAACAGTTTCTCCTTCCCTTTGAGTAAAAGCCAAAGTCCTTACAACACTACCATGCCTACATGATTTAGCTCCCTTACTTCTTAGTGAAACCACATAATAATAAATTAAGTATAACAATGTTAGATATCAAAGGCTATAAAATTTAGAGTCATAGGTGCCAGCATTTATCTTTCCACTGGGAAATATTAACTACTTAGTATGTACAGACAGATGACTGCTGTTATTTCTTTAGATGTCAGGTATGAGAACAGTCGTGATTAAACACTAACTGCAGTCTCTGTCTTAAATAACCATAGATTTCCTTTCACAAGGGCATTCACAAATTTAAGAGAAATGAGTAGGAAAAATACATACTTTCATTATCTTTGGTATACTACTGTCCTAGGTAGCCATTAGCTAATAAGAGAGCCAGAGACCACAGAAGGAAAAATAACAATTGAAAATAGTAAATCAAGACAAGGCTGAACTGAAGATGTTTGAGCCTTCCTTTGGAATTTGTCAGAGTTCAGAGATAGCCTGAGTATTAATAGTCTTTTACAAACCCATGAAAAGATTCCAACTACACCTTTCTCATCACACCCAAAGGAGGGGTAAAAATGGTGCTTGATTTCATTTGTTCCCAAATACTGAGTGCTGGAGATAACTTCCAGCCAACTGATGAGAAGACTCTGAGATTCTAATTATTTACATCGTCCCATGTACCTTTTGGCAGAACAAATTATACTGCTCGAATTTCTAAGTGATATACAAAAAAAGAAAAAAAAAAAACATTTAACTGCCTGAAGGGAAGTAGTTCATTCATCAAACTGTATCCCAAACTCTTAACACAATTGCTATAGTTACTCTGTAGGCACTATCAAATGGATGAATGAATATATACAATGGAAAAATATATGCCTCTGTTGTATATTTCTTAGTAGAAAGGAAGTGAGGAATCGGGACCATCGAGGATATTTTTCTGTGTTTAAAACAGGAAGCTCTCTTTCTTTGGAATTTCTTCCTGTTACATGCGTTTGTGCTTTAGATCCAACGAAGCAGCGTGGGTAGTGGAAAGGGCAAGATCACCTGAACTCAGGTCATGGCGTCTTGTATGGTAACTGGGCGAATGACTTTGTATATGTTAGTTCTGTGACCTTGCATATGTTACTCCTTTGTCATCTAAAAATTAGGCTACTACTACTGGCTTCACAGAAACTTGGTGAGGTTTAAAGATGACAGTATGTATATAGGACTCAGGGCTTTTGCATTTACTGTTCTCTCTTGTTAGAATACTCTCCTTACACTTCCCTTAGCTGTCTCCTTCTTTTTTAAAAAGGTTTTATTTATTTATGTTTAGAGAGAGGGTATAAGAGAGGGAGAAAAAGAGGGAGAGAAACATGCAAAACATCCATCTGTTGCTGTTTCCACGCCCCCAACCGGGGACCTGGCCCACAACCCATGCATGGGCCCAGGCTGGAATCGAACTGGTGACCTTTCCCTGTGCAGGATGATGCCCACCCACTGGGCCACATCAGTCAGGGCTGTTTCCTTCTTAATAGTCAGGATTCAGCACAAATATTTTCTTCCCAGAAATGCCCTTATCTATATCAAGGGTCCCCTTTCTTAGCCTTCCTTGGACCACTCTATCACATCACCCTTTTAAAATTTTCTTCATAGCACTTACTATTATCTGAAATCATCTTATTTCCTTGATTATGGTCTACCTCTTCTAACAGAAGTAACCCTCTTAAAACCATGGGTCTTAACTAACGAGTTCACTGGTCTGTCCTCTGCCCTGAAAAGCAAATGCGTTGAATGAATGATAATAGCCTACGTAATTCATGAAATGTTAGTCTTCTCCCTCTTCTGAGAGCAGGGCCCATATTTAACATGGTTAAGAGTATGTAGCATGTAATCAGTAAACAATTTGGGAATATACAGAAAAATTGTCTGCAGTATGAGAACCTCTAGACACATTCTTAGAAACATGTCCTTTGGTACCTTGTATTAATTTTGATTTGTACAAACCTATATGTGTGGCTATTTTAGTTTACACATACAAAATAATGTTCTCTTCTGAATGTGAACACATCTGGCATTCACAATACCATCTCTATATACAGTTGGAAAATAATGTCTCCAGAGATTACAGACAAGTTAGGTTTCCAGTCAAAAATTCACCTCAGGATATCAGTTTGCTTCCTTTATCTTTGTTTATGGTGTCTTAAGAGAAATGACTAGTTTCTAAAGGGCTTTTCTTTTCCCTTTTGCTAAGGACAGTGGCGGAAAAAAAAAAAAAGTGAATTGCTCCTGGACTTGACAAAATAGCTGAAGAGATGAGTGAGACAGTCATTAACCTACCCGCCTCTTTCCAGCCTCTCCACCAGCAACAAGAGTTTTCAGAATAAGGAACTTGGGATGTTCTAAAGAGTTCAGATAAAATAAAAAAGCTACATATCAGTTGACAAAGAATCAAAGGTAAAAAGGAGTTGACAGAAAAACTCCCTTATTTATGGAATTTAGCTTGCTCCACAACACCGCATTTCAAAAGGTACAGAACCCTGTTGCTTTATAATTCAAAGAATTTGTCCTGTGATATAGCAATTTTGATTTATAAATTACTACACATCATTTCACTGCTTAAATATGTTTTATTTATATCCGATAGGACAAAGTACTTGTACTATTTTTAATACACTTACAGTTAAGTATTTTTTATAAAGTTGATAACTAATGCTCACATATAAAATGAGAATACAGAGCTTAGCTCAAACAGCTAATCATAATAAAAGTGGAATATCTAATAAAAGACTTTGTGACATGTCTTTGCATTACATGGTCATTTGCTCTCCAGTGAAAATTATATTTAGTCCTTTTATTCATGAGCCATCCAGGTAAGGCTGAGGTTATATTTTTTCAACTCTGAGTCCCAAATTACATATTGCCAAAAAATAAATAAATAAAACCCTCCTACAAGTGTATTTTAAATTTAGTCTTTTTAAAAGAAGATCACTGTTAGTTATATAGAATAATTTTGGGACATGAATTGTTATTTCCTGGGAGAGGTCTATGTAGAAATTTAGAAAATGTTTGACCATTATTTGCTCAAAACCTCCAAATCGTGGCAGATTGACTGGAATGTCACCCCTGGAGCGGACTTCCGAGTACTGGGTTGTGGCTCTGCCACTCACTAGCTGAGCAACTTTGGAAAACTTCATTTTTTTTTTTTTTTGTTTCTTCAACTTTTTTAATCTGTGAAATGCACATAATATGGAATTTTACCTACTTCATATGATTGTCTCCAATAGGTCCTGTGAGGATTGAATTAGTTCACCATGAAGAGCTCATAGAAAAGTACCTGGCATGCAGTAAAATTCAATAATTTGTATTTAATGATAATAATAAGCTTCTCCAGCTCTGGAGCCAGAGTAATCAAAAGTAATGGATGAAAGAAATCTCAGTCCAAATATGTCCTTCCCCTATGATTACTAAGCTGATTGCTTCTGCTGGTCATTCTTCCTGACTGAATAGAGAAATCTGGCTGTAGTAAGAGGAAGTTAGTGAACAGCAAAGAGAAACAGAGACAAGAGACAAAAATGGGGGTGTTGGAAATTTTGAGGGCCAGTTATAATTCTGACATTCTTGGAAGGGCTGAGATTCTTGTAGCTCTTTCTTTGCTCTTTCAATAAATCCCTTTTTGTTTTATTTTGCTATTGTTTAAGTTTGGGTTGTGTTTGTTCTTCTGTACCTTACAACTAATAGGCTCGTACTAGATCCTGGGACTAATGAAATGACATCAGATGAGGCTGTCACAAATATCACACCCTCATTTAAGACATGTCAGGCTCCTAGGCATCAGTCTATCTCCAGAGTCCATTTTCACCTGGCCTTTTGCTGAGGACCCTTTCACACTGGCTTTAGGGACAGAAGGACAGCATTGAATGAGCTCAGGGAAATGAAATATGAAGAGAAAGAACCACAGAAAAACAAAGATAGTCTGTGGCTATATGATAAATTAAAAAAAAACTCTTTTATTTTTAATGTGTGACTTCAGAATTCTGAAAATAATTCCAAGGAAGGGAACTCCAAAATATCTAGAATATAGATTAATCATTTCAATGAAGGTAGACCCACAAGGGGACTACTTTGGATATTTACATATAAAATATCAGCTGTGTATTAAGAAGATCAATATGTACTGAATCATTAAACAAATCCCAACGGGAAAATTGGCATTCTGGTGACAGTCATAATCTCTTCTTTTAGAACAAAGTTCAAGACTTATTGTTGACATGATTACATTTCTTATACTTGAGGGATTTAGGATCACATAATTCAAAGTTACATACCACCATTCGAGCCAAATGTCTAAAAATGTCTAATGAGTTATTTTGGTCTATGAGCCAAAAAATAGTAAATAAACTGGTAATAAAAAGTTTAGAATAAGTAAGTTTAGGTATTATAAAAATAAAGTATTTAACATGGAGGTAAACTAAATTGCCAGATTGGAAGCACAAGAGAACAGAAACTTTTGTTGGTTAACTCACCAACAACTCAATGTTTAATATCAATTGTAATTACAAATAAATTAATACTTTTTTAAAAAAACAGTAACATAGGAGTGCAGGTATCCCTCATTTAATTGTGCTTCACTTTATTGTGCTTTGCATATATTGCATTTTTTTTTTACAAATTAAAGGTTTGTGAGAACCCTGTGTTGGGCAAGTCTATCAGCACCGCTTTTCCAACCTTTCCTCACTTTGTGTTTCTGTGTCATATTTTGCTCATTCTCACTAAACTATTCCAAATGTTTTCATTATTATTATGTTTGTTATGGTGATCTGTGATTTTTGATGTTACCAGCATAATTGTGTTGGGACTCCACAAACTGCATCCATATAAACTACCTTGATAAATGTTGTGCACCTTCTTGCTGTTTCACTGACCAGCTGTTCCCTTGTTTCTCTCCCTGTGCTTGGGTCTCCCTCTTCCCTGAGACACAACCATATTGAAATCAGGCCAGTAAACCACCTTACAAAGGCCTGTAAGTGTTCAAGTGAAAAAGAGTCACATGTCTCTCACTTTAAATCAAAAACTAGAAACAATTTAGCTTAGTGAGGAAGCCATGTTGAAAGCCGAGATACACTGAAAGCTAAGCCTCTTGCATCAGTTATGAAAGCAAAGTAAAAGTTCTTGAAGGAAATTCATAATGCTATTCCAGTGAAAACAGAAATGATCAAAAGTGAAATAACTTTATTACTGATATGGAGAAAGTTTTCGTGATCTGGATAGACGATAAAACCAGCCACAACAATTTCATAAGCCAAAGATAACCCAGAAAAAGGCCCCGACTCTCTTAAATAGTGTGAGGCCCAAGAAAGATGACAAACCTTCAGAAGAAAAGGCTGAAGCTAGCAGAGGTTGGCTTATGAGGTTTAAGAAAAGAAACCATTGCCATAACATGAAAGTGCAAGGTGAAGCAGCAAGTGCTGGTGTAGAAGCTGCAGCGAGTTAATCAGAAGATTTAGCTAAGATAATTAATGCCAGTAGCTACACTAAACAACAGATTATCAATGTAGACAAAACGGCCTTATTTTGGAGGAAGAAGCCACCTACGACTTTTGTAGGTAGAGAAGAGAAGGAAATGCTTGGCTTCAAAGCTTCAAAGGACAGCCTGACTCTCCTGTTAGGGGCTAACAGCCAGTAGCTTTTAGTTAAAGCAAATGCTCATTTGCCATTCTGAAAATCCCAAGGTCCTTAAGAATTATGTTGAGCCTTCCCTGCCTGTGTTCTATAAATGGAGCAACTAAGCCTAGATAACAGCACATCTATCTACCACATGGTTTAGGCCCACTATGAAGAAGAAAAAGTTACTATCAAAATATTATTGTTCATTGACAATGCACATGGTCCTTAAGAGCTCTGATGGAAATGTAAAATGAAGTTCATCTTGTTTCATGCCTGTTAACACAACAGCCGTTCTGCAGCCTGTGGATCAAGAAATAATTTCAACTTTAAGTCTTATTACTTAAGAAATACATTTTTGTAAGTCTGTATCTGCCATAGGTGTGATTCCTCCGATAAATCTAACCAAAGTAAATTAAAAACCTGGAAAGAATTTGCTATCTTAGATACAACAAAAATACTCATGATTCATGGGAAAAGGTCATAATATCAAGATTAATAGTTGACATTTTGGAAGAAGTTGAGTTTGGATGAAGTTAATTCCAATCCTCATGGATGACTTTGTGGGGTTTAAGACTTGAGAGGAGAAAGTAACTTCAGATGTGGTAGAAACAGCAAGAGAACTAGGATTAGAAGTGGAGGTAAAGACGTGACTGAATTTCTGTAACCTCATGGCCAAACTTTAATGGTGAGGAGTTGCTTCTTGGGGATGAGCAAAGAAAGTGGTTTCTTGAGATAAAAACTACTCCTGGTGAAGGTGCTGTAAAGATTGTTGAAATGACAACAAAGGATTTGGAAGATTACATAAACTTACTTGGTAAAGGAGCAGGGTTTGAGAAGATTGACTCTAATTTTGAAAGTCATTCTACTGTGGGCAAAATGCTATCACACAACATTGCATACCACAGAAAAACAGTTAATGACAGGAAGAGTCAATCAATGCAGGAAACTTCATTGTTGTCTTATTTTAAGAAATTACTACACCCGCCCCAAACTTCAACACTCACTACCACGATTAGTCAGCAGCCATCAACATCAAGGCAAAACCCTCTACCAGCAAAAAATGTATGACTCACTGAAGGCTCAGATGATAGCTAGCATTGTTTAGCAATAGAGTATTATTTAATTAAGGTATGTACAATGCTCTTCATACATAATGCTAATACACACTTAATAGGCTATAGCATAGTGTAAACATAACTTTTATATGCACCAGGAAACTAAAAAGTTCATGTGCCTCACTTTATTGGATTATTTGCTTTATTTCACTGGTCTGGACCTGAACTCACAGTATCTTTAAATCATGCCAGTATATAAATCAGCATTGCAAAAATTCATCTGTGATTGATTTTAAAAGTTACTACAGATTTTTTCCTCCCCTTTATCCAAGCTGTTTTGTAGTAGTCTTCCATAGTGATTCTGGCTTGACTCTGTGAAGAGGTTCACACCAAGACACATCATAATTAAAATGACAAAGATTAAAGACAAAGAGAGGACCTTAAAAGCAGCAAGTAAAAAGTGGTTAGCTGCCTACTGAGGGGCTCCCATAAGACTGTTAGCTGATTCCGCAACAGAAATTTTGCAGCCCTGAAGGGTTGCAAAATTCAAAAAAATATTTTGAATGACACAAAATATTCAAAATGATGAAAAGCAAGGACCTACAACCAAGATTTCTTTACCCAGAAAAGCACCATTTAGAATCAAAGGACAGAGGAAGAGATCCCCAGATGAGAAGAAGCTAAAGGAGTCCATCACATTACAATATAAGAAATAGTAAAGGGTTTTCTTTAACAAGAAAAAATATCAAACATATGAGTAATAAAATAGCAATAAATATGTATCTATTATGCACATGTTCATTGCAGCAATATTTATAGTAGTCAAAATATGGAAACAATCTAAGTGTCCATAAATAAATGAATGGTTAAAGATGTAGTACAACTATACAATAGAATATGACTCAGTCATAACAAAGAACGAAATCCCGTCATCTGCAACAACATGGATGGACCTAGAGGGTATTGTGCTGAGTGAAATAAGTCAGAGAAAGACAAATGCCAGATGATTTCATTTAAATGTGGGATCTACAAAACAAGATAACTTAACAAGCAGAGCAGGAAGAGATCCATAGATACAGACCACATTTTGATGGTTGCCAGAGGGGAGGGGAAACTAGGTGAACAGGTAAGAAAGGTGAAGGGATTAAAATTTACAAACTGGTAGTTACCGAATAATCAAGAGGACATGAAGTACAGCGTAGAAGGCCTAGCCAATAACACTGTAACAACTATGTATGGTGTCAGATAGGAACTAGGTTTATCAGGGTGATCACTACATAAGTTATATAAATGTCTAATCATTGGATTGTACACCTGAAAATTATATTATATTGTGCATCAGCTCTAATTGAAAAAATAAAAATTATTAAAAGGAAGAAAAATAATAAATAAATAAATATAAAACAGAGGCTGGATACTTGCTTTATGCATTGTGGCTGGCCCACGGTTGCTGCTCTTTTGAGTCCTGACAATGACACCATGTGAGGAGGCCCAGGTTAGCTTGCCAAAGACAGGTGGCCCTGTCATTCTGACTACCCCAGTCAACAGCAGGCTACCCTCCAGGACCACATGGTTTAGCTAAACTTGTGAATATAGTGGAGACCAGCAGAAATGCACTCAGCTGAGCCCAGTGTACATTGTTGACCCACCAGAATAATGAGCTAAATAAATTGTCACTTTAACTATTATGACTTTATTGCTATTTATGATCTACAGGAGTAAAAAATGGGTACTAATTTTAAATGTAAAATTCTATAGAATTGCTCAGCAAGAATTATAACTTATCTATTAAACAAATCATGCATGAGTTAAATCACTGCAACTTATATCACTTTTTTTAGAAGCACAGGAACTTTCTCATTAAGCATAAGAATGTCTATTTTAAATGCCAAGTCATTTGAAATATAAAGGCCAACTTTTCTCAGAATTTCCTTAGATGCTTGCTGATTATTTTTCATAATTAGCTACTTTACTTCCAAAATTACCATTATTTCAATTTGATAAAAATTTGCTCCATATAGAGGAAAATTGGATTAGGAAGAAAGTAAAATTATACCAGTCCCTTACATTTGAATGATAAATATTTAACTGGGATTATGAAGAAAATAACAGTGCCTCTAGAGATTCATAGATTACATGCTAATACATTTATGATTTCCCAAATGAAATTATATATACATGAAGATTAAGAGGCAGTATAATATCAAACATTATAAAAGGCATAAGACCCATAAATAGTCTATTAACTTTCTGCTTTCTAGCTGTACAGGATTCAAACACATCAAAAGCTATATAGCAAGCTACATAATACAGGGGTGGGCAAAAGTAGGTTTACAGTTGTGAGTACACAAGACACTGAGTTAGTGAAGCTATTTAATAATCATAACCTGCATGTCTTTTTCCATATGAACAATTTGTCCACCCTTGTATATAACTGGAAAAACCAGGTGGAGATTTGCAGAAACTTCCAATTTACATTTATTTTAGCTAAAATGAATGACGGTTTTAAAAATTTACTTTCTGCCCTGGCTGGCATGGCTCAGGGGATTGAGTGTCAGCCTGCAAACCAACGGGTTGCCAGTTCAATTCCCAGCCAGGGCAGATGCCTGGGTTGCAGGCCAGGTCCCCAGTTGGGGTCACGTGAGAGGCAACCACATCTCTCTCTCTCTCTCTCTCTCTCTCTCTGCCTCCTTGCCTCTCTCTCTAAAAATAAATAAAATCTTTAAAAAAATAAAAATTTACTTTCTGTATCACTCACATAACACTACAAATAAAATTACTTTGCTTTTTTTCCTTTTCAACTGCCTGACAGCACAGCTGTTAGAGGATGGCTGACTTCTTGTCTAGTGGTCAGAGAGAAGTGAAACAAAAATTTCCCATTAATCGAAGTTTTTTAGAACCATTTTGTCTTTGTGTATTTATTTCCACAAAAATTAAAACTGCATTTATAAATTCCAGGTTTGGCTGGATTCTAGCTGTGGGGGGAAAAAAATATGAATGTTTCCACATATTCTCACTAATGGGGAAGGGGATGCAGTTGTAATTACATGACTGAAGTTTCCACTGATCCTATGTTTTCAAAATGCTCTGTAACAAAAATAAGCAAACATATTTTCTAAGCTAAACATGTTCAAAGAAAGCCTTTCCAATAAATAAATAAATAAATAAATAATCATTAGTTTTTGTGGTATCATGAGGGTAAGTAAAGTGGTATAAAGTTCCTGTCAGACCAACAACTGGAAAAGATGTCTAAGATTGCCACCTTGAGTGAAATTTAGGATAATGCATTTTGAAAATAAAATTAGGAGGGGGAAAAAAACAGGCTGAAAGTTGCCCAGCCCCGTAATCCTCACTAAAAAAATTAACATCATTTTTATTGTGCAAGCAGAAAGATTAGTATGGTCTTTCCACCCACACCCCTTTTCTCTTTCTTTTCATATCAGTATTCTGTAAGCAGTCCATAAATTTGCCTCCTGAATGAAATATTTTAAGGGAGACTGAGAGTCATTGACACACGAGGAAATGTTTTCCCTCCAGCTCCCTTCTTGTTCGCGCTTTGTCTTCGGTCTTGCTGCCTCCTTTCCCTCTTTTCCGTGCCACGCTGCTCAAGTTCTCACCCATCGTCTCCAGCCCACTTCCGCTTGTTCGGGTGGGTGGCGACGGGGTGAGCGGCGGAGGGGGCTGGTGGGAGGGTCGGAGAGAACGCACACACTGTCTCACGTGGTACTAAAACAGTAATGCCTGACTAGCCTTACTGCGTCGCTTTTCCCTACATTTCAAAAGGGACAAAATCCTACGACCGAGGCAGAGTTCAAGGTGGATTTATTAAAACTACCATCTTAGATCAGGAGGGTCTCCCCTAGGCCAGGGCCTCCTTACGCCCTGAAAACTGCAGGATGTTTGGTGACGCAGTCACGAGACCACATGCGTGAGAAGCATCGCCTTGAGTTAACATTCCAAGTCAGGCGAGGTTTGTTCATCTCAAAGTTCGTCCTTTCACCATAATTTTAGAAACTGACGGGTTGTAAAAGACACTATAAAAATGCACCTACTGAGAAAGACCGATATGGTTCCTGCTTCCTCTCAAGAAATGTTTTTTTTCTCCGGAGAAGACTACATTCTTTCCTCCTGGCTTCAAAACCCGTAGGGACAAACGTCTGAGGGTCGCTCCCCCGAACGCTCAATGTTTCTTATTAGAAACGCTCTTGTCCCGGGTCCCTGCACCACCTCTCACAGGGTCTATGTGCGGGAGGGGCCCCGGAGAAATTCCTTTCATCTTTGTGTTTTAATGGAAACCTGCCCATCCTCTCCCAAACAATAGCTACTTTTCTCCAACCCCATTATCACAGGGTCTGTGTGGGGGACGTGTGTTCTGGCTCCTCACTGCATGTTGTTACGTTTTCTACTTTCTACCTGAAAATAACCTCAGCTGCTTTGAAGCACAGGCTGTCAGATTATATACACATTTAGAGCGAGTCAGTATGGAGCCCGGCTTAGAAGGGCGGGTCCCAGAGCCACGCTTCCGAGAGTCCGAACGGTTTCGATATTCACTGTACCTCATTTTCCTCATCGGTGCAATGGGGATACTAGTATTTGCTTTACAGAGATACTATGAGGCTTCATTAGTTCATAATGAATATTTAGACTAAGTGTCTAGCATATAGCAGGCACTCCCTCATTTGGCCACTGTCATTGTCACCTACTGTTTAAGTGTATGATAGTTTTACTGTCCATTCCCCTTTGTCCTGCCTGGAGTGTTTTTCACAATGTCTACACAGATCTCCATCACATATAATCTGTCAGTTTTCCCATGAAATACTCCTTTGTCCCTTCCGCCAGATAATTTCTGTACCATGAGCTCTTACACATCTCTTTAGTTGTCATCACATTATACTTCGCATTCGTTAGCTCCCAGTTAGGTGAACACCTTTTTCCTGGAAGTTACAGTCACTTTTGTTTCTTGACAACATTTTCACATAAGGGATCCTCAAGTAATCATTAGATTTAATTATAAATATTATAATTTACTGTATTAGGGGACCATATGAGAAGTCAACATTCCAAAAACTTACTGATCCCACATTAACTATTTTCAGGACTCTATTTGCTTTTTGAAAACAAAAGCAACGGCACCCAACTTCCTTGTGCATAAGTAGAAAGTGACAACGATAGTCAAGGCAAGGCTGCTGGGCAGGTAATTGCAGAACTTCAATTGTATTGACTCTTCTGCAGATTGACTAAAAAGGAAAAATAAATAAATCTTGTCGAAGGCACCAAAGACCAAACTAAAGCAGGCAGGAACTAGACAGGACATGGTCACTGGAAAATCTCACTGCCTGACTTCTCCCCTGACACAGCCTAATCAGAAAGTTGCAGTTATCACTGGCTTGAGAAGAGAGAGGATGGAATTTAGGATGCCAAAGTGGCTATAAGCTAAGAAGGGAAATCCCAGAAAAGAGGGTTACAAGGACAAATCCCTGCACCTGTGTATAAGTCCTTGGCTGATCTTCCGAGCTGCCATCCAGTAGAAAGCATGAGCTGGAAGTCTGCAAACACAAAGCAGGGATCTCTTCTCCTTACCACAGGGATCAAAGTTTGGGGGTTGCATCCTGCCCAGTTAAAGGTGTTTGGAAAACACTTTGGGCTTCCTATAGACCTGGACTAACAAAGAAACCCAAGCCTCCACAAATTCAAAGTGATCAGTGAGTAATCTAAATGACTTCTACTATTATGAGAATAAAATAGTCATACAGGCTGGTGATGGGCACTTAAAAATACAAATCAGTTCTATCATTTCAAGAAGACTAATAAAGCACAGAATTTGTGGGTCGGAGACAGGGAAAAATGGCTGCTACAACAGAGTGAAAGAAAAAGCTACAAGCAGCCAGTTCAGAATAAGAGGATGAGTTAAATATGATAAATTATAAAATATTATAAAACATGAATTTATTTACAAACAAAATGAAACCATGATATGTGAACAAACTTTTAAATAAGGAAAGTCTGTTATTCTTATAAAGAATAGATTTATTTAAAAATCAATTTTAAGTGACATTAACCACAATACAATTTTAGAAGTCAAATAAACCTATTTTCCAGAACTGTAGCTAACAAAATATAAAACTTAAAAACATCTAGAACATATATATTTTTAAAGAGTAAGCTTTTCCAGCTGAACTTTTTAAAAAAAAATTCCAAAGTGTGTTATGTTTAACTGACATGATTTCATTTCCAAATAGGAGTCTCTTTGGAGAAACTAAGTATTAATTTTCTAATGACTCTGCTCCTCCATTTGTTAGCAGAAATCATTCTCATTAAAACCAAGGTCTTTATTTCATGCAAATTAATAGTTAAAAATCCAATCCTGAGGTTTTTTTTCTCCTTTATTTTCATACATACACACATCACTTTGAGATACCATCACAAAGACAAGAATGGAAGACACAAAGGCAAATGGAAGATCATCTGCCTCTGGAAGAGCCCAGATTAGTGTGAGCCTCATTTTCCTGACTATGCAAAAACAGAGTATAACCACATTCTCCATAATCATTTTTTTCCCAAAATGTTACAAACTCAAAGGTAGATTTTGTGCCCCCTCCCCACGCCCCGCAAGCTGATAGTTAATATGGATTCTGAGTCAACCTGCTTAGGTTTGAATTCCATCTCAGCCAGCTATTTTGTAATCTCTGGCAAAATACTTCATCTCTTTATACTCAGTATCTTCATGTAAATATAGAGTGGAAATGTTAAAAATAGTACTGATCCCATAGGGTTGTTATGAGGCACAGATTATGTGGGTAATACAGCCACTAAAAATAGTGGCTGATACAATGCTATGAGTTTTCAACTTTCTCATCATTATCACTATGACTAAAAATCTTGACTTGAAGCCACATAAAGTAAAAAAATGTCACATGGGAAGATATATTAGGTTAAATCACCCAAGATTGTAAAACAAATGTTTTTTTAACATTTGCCTTAGTTTAATATAATTAAAACATTTTGAATGACATTATAATAAACATGAATGCTATAAACTGTAGTTCAAAATTTAAAACTATGTGTTATTTCAGATATTGACTACAATACTTGAAAACAGCACAATATCGCCACCTGGTGGATAGTGCATTTAAAACAATTTTGAAGATAGTGTATGCCCTATTTATCTTTCGGGGGGAAAAACCGTTTCAAAAAGAAGCACGTTCTCTCCACTAACGTAAGGGAAATTAAAATGATAGGAAACAAGTTAAATACTATATTAGCAGTACTCTCAAACACTATAGCAAAAAATACATTCTAAGTTGTGTTTCTCAAATTCATTTCAAAAACAAGGTTAACAGTTTCTGTTCAGGAATGTAAAGTATATTAGACAGCATGCAAATTACCAACTATTTCACAATGACTTACCAATTAATGCAAAAAAAAAATAGCCATAACAAACTTATAAATTTCAAACCATAGGATTTTGAGGCCTCTTAAGAAACCCATTTATTCTACCTACTATCTGAACTTCTTCTGAAGCATCCCCAATGAACAGTAAGTAATCTTGCCTCCATTGAGCAAGGAATCTTAATTTTCTCTGGGTCCATTTCCCCGCAGAGACCAAACAATTGGAGAAAGTGTGTTTTTTCATGAGTTGAAATCTGCTGGTCCTTGATTTATACTTCAGGGAATACAAAATATTCCAATTCTTCTTCCAAATAATTATTCAATTATGAAAGGTTATCAAGGTACAGGACCCCAGCTTCTCCAAGTTAAACATCCCATATATTTATTCTTTTAGCCATTTCTCTTGCAACATCTGTTCATGATTCTGTTCATGCTTCTTTCAAGTTTCTAGCACTTCTAAAAATGACTACAACCACTGTAAAAATAATATGCAGTGGTCAGGCTAATGCAGAATAAAGATAATCACCTTTCTCTCCATATTCTCCTTCTCTTAATGAAAAACTTTCAGTGAGGACAGAGGGCAGTCAAAAAGTCCTAGGAATCAGACCAACCTATGATCTTAAGTGACAGCATTGGGTTCTGCAAGTTTCCTCATCTGCTTGATCTTTAGTTTCTCCAGCAAACAGAAGTCAACATCTGCCTCGTAAGATTTTAAGACCAAACATGGCAGTAATTGTAAATCAGCCAGTAGTAAAATTACCTCCACTGCAGGTATTCTATGAATGACAGCAATTATTTTGGATGTCACACACACACACACACACACACACACACACACACACACACACACACACGGTTCAACTGATGTTTCCTAATCAGTGTGAAAAATCAATGAAGTATTTAATATTTTGTCATTAGGAAAATACTGTATTTCTTTTGGTCTGATGGTGATATGTTGAGTTCAAGTTAACACTAAATTCATCAAATGCTCATTTTTTATAAAGTGCAACATATTATTGGATGACTTCATTGTGGCAAAATTTCTTACCCTAGAAATGTTTTCCAAAGATCAAAGAATTTAGTGCTGGATTCATGGATGTTTTTTTCAAGATATAACTTCAATATAACCCTTTTTATTATAATTTTCTCAGGTATACAAGTTCTAATATATTAAATATGTTTGGTCAACATTTTAATACATAAAAATATCCTAAATAAAAGATAACAAGTATCCTTAAAGTAGTAAGATTCAGCCTAAAACACAAAATATTTAAATTGGTTAAAAATTCTTTTCCTTAAAAATCTAATAACCATCAATTCTATTTTAATGGTCGGAAGTTACTTTCCTGATTTTAAACAGCAATAATTTTAAAATCACATCCTATTATAAACATAAGTAAATATATGTGTAAATATTAAACACTATCGTAAATAAAAAATTTTAAACTAGATTAGAAAATTTAGGCAAAGTTTAGGACAGCTCTATGAAATGTGATTTATTCCCTAAAAGTAGCTAATGATTATACAGTAAATTTTTTCTAGGATATTCACTTCTTCCTATATTAGAAACTTTATTCAGTATCCATTTACTCAATATTTATTGTATAACTTATTAACTTTTTGGATATGAGGCAGGGGCTAAATTCTTTTTGAAATAAGGCTAGCCATGTCCCAGGCACTTAACAGTTAAGACAAACACTATACTCATTTGAAATGAGAACCAAAGATTAAACCATTTGCCTTATTGATTCCAAAGCCAAAATCAAATATAGAAAGTCCTGCCATGTTAAATGCTTTTTCTACAAGCCCATTATTCCTGTCATATGTACATTTCTGTTACAAAAAACTTTTTTCATGTTATTTGCATAATGTTTCACTTTTTAATGAAATGCTGATTGCTTTAAAGATATGAAATGCTCTCTAACTTAATGAACATGAACTTAATTTTTTATATGAACATTTTATTGAGAAGTGAGTCTACATAGATACAGAGAACATTTTGACAGTTGCCAGAGGGAGAGGGTTTGGGGGAATGGGTGAAAAAGGCAAGGGAGTAAACTGTACATATTGGTAGTTACAGAATAGTCACAGGGATGTAAAGTACAGCATATGGAGTATAGCCAATATTACAGTAACTATGTATGGTACCAAGTGGGTACTAGATTTATCAGGGCGACCACTTCGTAAGTTATGTAAATGTCTAATCATGGAGTTGTACACCTAAAATTATAATATTGCAATCAACTGTAATTTAAAAATTTAAAAAATAAAGTGCACCTAATATAATAGTCTCCTATTTAGGGCGTATAAATAAAAATTGAGGCTCTCTTTTTCTTTTTGTGTCTTCAATTACAAAGAAAAAAATCTAAAGTGGCAGTTCAACTGCCATTGGAGTCAGGCCCAGTGTCAGTTAAACTCAAACTAGAAATGCACTACAGTGTGCTACTTGTTAGACATCAACGGCATGACACTTTATATTAAAGTACTTTATGACAGACTAAGCACATTCCAGAAAAATTTCCTTTAAGAAAAAGAGGAAGTGGCCAGAGCGCTAACAAAATAATTTCTCTTGCCAATGACATGCTATGTTTAATCTCAGGAACACTACATTTCCAAGTAACTTAAACACACAGTCAGATGCATTAGAAAATATTTCTGGGCACCCACTAAGAGAAAACATAAATAATATGTGAGAAAATACAGCATACTCGAACTTTACTAATGCTATATAAAGATAATATATACACTATATCTATGAAATTTGACATAAGGGAAAAAAAGTTCACACAGATTTATTGTTGAACCTAAACATGTATGGACTAAATCCTTTTGACATCCTTTAATACAATCCTGCTTACAGACTTTAATATCAATAATTGCAAGGCTCCACAGGCTCTCTAGCTTATCAATACCTTTTTCATAATCACCTTTTAATCAAGAAATTAAGTCTAATTTTTTTAAAACTTCACATAGAAAATATCTATTTGATAACTTTTAAAATGTTTAAAACACACAAAGATCACTTAGGATGTGTCTCAAAGCAATGCGCTATAGCACCTTGTAATTCATAGTATTCTTTTCAAAAATGTTAAGTACTGTATTTTATGTACTTTATAGAAAACATCTAATATTAATCTATTTTCTCTGAATGCAGATTTTTCTCCAAAACACCTAACATAACAGGAACTTAAAAATTAACTGAAAGTCCTAGCCAGGTAGGCAACCCACCCATGTCTCTCTCCCCATCGCGCCCCCTCGCCCCCTGACCCTTCTCCTTTCCTCTCTCCCTCTGAAAATACACCCTCAGGTAAGGATAAAAAAATATTTAACTGGAACAGTGCTTCCCCGAGTCTAAGGGGTGGAATGGTTTTCCCATTTTTGCCAGACTAGAGAGGAAAAGTTTTGCCACCTCAGATATATTCCTAAACAGATACTTTTATATATAGTATCAGATGAGAAAGCTGTTTTTCCTAAATTACCCATTTTTTCCCCCCAATTTTAACTTCCTGGAATTCAGGTTGCCATTATAAATAATAATTTCTTTGAGTGGGCTTTCTTGTCAAATTTTTTAAAAAAAGTTTGGGTATAAATATTTGTCCTATAATCGCTGTTATAACTAAAAAGTCAATCTACTTTCTAAGTACTGAGTAGAATACAACAAAAGATTACTCTGTATTTATTACTCAACCATATTTGTAATTTTCACCTGTAACACAATTTTATATTTGCAAATGCAGAATACTTTTCAATTCCACTCATTATTTAAAACCCAGAGAAAACATTATTCAATATCTAAGACAAAGTCACTTGTTAGCACAGCTATTTTTACAAGTTTACAAACATAAGATGAGGTTCAAACATGAATTCTATTCACAGTTTTAAGTTTACATGTCAAAGTTAACATGTCCAAATAGTACTTTTCTGTAGAATGACAACCCAATGAATATACTCAAAATAGACACAGAATCCAAAACCAACACACAAAAATCCTCCCCAAAATGTTCCCTAATCTACAAAATAAGACTAGATCAAATGATTTCTAAACTTCCTTTCAATTCTAACTTTTTTTGTACAATGGAATCAAATACCAGTTGTCTTTAGTTTTGTATTTATGTGACCTTGAAAGTCAAGTTGTTTTAACCTCAGTGAAGATAAAACTTCATTTAAACTATCTCAGCAAAGTTATCTCCTACACCTTTATTAAATTTATCCTAAAATCTCCTTTGGTAACTTTAGTGGGTTGAAAAGTGTCCCACGAAAAGGTATGTCTCCCTGGAATCTGTAAACTTGACCTTATTTGGAAAAAGGGTCTCTGTAGGTATTACTGAGTTAATGTTGTTATGCGACCACCCCAGATTAGGGTGAGCCTTAAATCTAATGACACTGTCCTTGTAACATAAAGAGAAGACAGACGGATCTTTCTAAAGACAAGGGCAGAGAGACTGGAATGAAGCATCTATTAACCACGGCCCAGCAAGGGCCACAGACAGCTTCCAGAAGCTAGAAGAGAGGCATGGAACTGACTCTCCCTCACGGCTCCAGGAGGAACCAAGCCTGCCAACACCATAATTTTAGATTTATGGCCCCGAAACTGTGAGAGAAAGTTTTTTAAGCCACGAAGTTTGTGGCAATTTGTTATGGCAGCCAAAGAAAACTAATACAGTGACTTATTAAAAAAAAAAAAAAATCTCTTTTGAAAGTCATTATCATCAACACAGTTTATCTCTGGCCATTGCATATTTCACATTAGGAATTCATGAAAGGGCTTTGCCATTATCAAAATCCAATAATTTAAATCCTAGGTGGACATAGATGAGCCTCAAATTTCTGATATTAACTATTGATGTGAGTCCATTTTGCCTTATGGTTAAAATTATATTACGGAAATGTTAAGCATCTTTTCAATCAAGAATATTAACTGGTCATTTGTAAATATATTTTAAATATTGTTTACTGTTTTCTGAAGAGAATACATAAGTTCCAGTATTACTGTATTTTGCCGCGTATAATGCACTCCTGTGAATGCGCATCCTTATTTTTTTGCACATTACACACAGGATTATCATACCCATGGTATGTAATCATTATACCCATGGATAATGCGCATCCTTATTTTTCCCTAAAAAACTTGAGACAAAAAAGTGTGCATTATACATGGCAAAATGCAGGTATAATACATGCCCTGTTTTCTTACACTTGCATCTATAAAACATTTCCAGGCTTTTGAGTGGCCAGCAGTACCAGAGATATCCTGAGATAACTGTAAACAATTTTATTTTCCATTAGTCTGGTTTATGAAGCAAGTCTTAAAGTTTTCTAAGTTCTTTACCACTTCACTCCCTTGGATTTGTTATATATGTTTAAAACACATATATCCAATTCTTAAAAATAAAAAAATCTGATTGATCGGAGGATCACCACTGTGCCTAAAAGAAAGTCCACAATTTGTATCTGCTCAGCTGCTCCTGCAGAAATGTCAAATACTAAATCTGTCTTCAGAGTTCAAGACATCTGTGATATTACCACATAAACCTCTGAGTCTCCTGGCTATTTGGCCACTGAAAAGTCTTGTTCAGAAAGATATAAAATGTTAGGAAATTAACAACTGCATAGCAACCCAGTTCACAAACAAGTCTAGATATGGGTGGCAGAGGTATGTTAAGCCTATAAATAACATAAGGTAAAATAAAGTAACGAAATTCTAGCAGTTTCTGAGGTACTGTAACAGTAAATAAGCATATGAAAAACATTAAGTTCCAGAAAACTGACTTTGATTTCAATGAGTCAGCTATACTCCAACCAGCAAATATATAGAATGGAACTAACAAATATTTCATAATTTCATATCTTTGAAAAACTCTTTTCCACACATAGAATGTATAATGTCTATTATCTGCTAATAAGTACTTATGAGCATAAGTGAATTTCCAAACTAAAAATATAGAGACTGAAGTAAGCAGAAAAAACTGAATTCTACGTTTCCAAACTAAGCAAAGAAAAGCTTTCATTTTGCTAGGAGACAGCAGATGAGGAAAGGAAAAAAACAGAGTGAAAGAGAAAAAGTAGAATAGCTGAGGAAAATGGAGACAGGCTTCGTGGCTGCTCCGATCGCCAACGACAATCCCCCCATTAACTACAACAAAAACACAGAACAGAAACATTAGAAGGATGTATGGCCAGGTCAAAAGGAAAAGCATACTCAAGTTCTTAAAAGACATGGAATAAATCAAAAGAAACTGAAGAATTTTCCTGAATTCTGAAAATGGTCCTTTAATAAGAGGAAGCCTCTCTTCCTTCTTCTTTTGTAGCTCAGTTTTCCAAGCTTCAGTTAACTTTTGTGCAATGATGTTTCCTGCGCAGAACACTGCCCAGACAATATTTGTTTGACGAAACATGAAGCCACAAAATCCAAGCAGGGCTGATGTTTTATGATTTCCATAAAGACACATCAAATAGGCAAAAAGAGTAAAAAACATGGATCCTGCTTCTGTGTAATAAAGGAAGTTAAAAAAATAGAGTGTAGGAAATACTGCTAAGGTTAATGTTGACAAGATCCTCTGTATACTTGAGCCAGCCTAGGAGGAAAGAAATCACAGTTAGCATTTTTTTCATGATAAAACAAATATGCTTTTCCTGTTGAGCTAATGAAGAGACTCCTTAAAAAAAAAAGAAAAACCTACATGATTCCTATTCAAATAAAATTATTCAATATTAATTTTATTTCTGGCTTTGCAAAAACACAATACATATTTATAAGAACACTCTGGCACTTTCTAGGTACACCTATCAGCTGCAAAGCCACTAAAACAATAAATGAGGATGCCAACACTTCTATGGCCTAAAATACTTTGAATCATCCCACAACAGTTAAGGAGTTATTGTGTACAAGACATTGAACTGAATTCTATGTGGAACATGGAGAGACGAAATGAGATACAACACAGGTAGTCCTACTTCTTCAGGCTAACGTCTTAGTGCCTTCAATAAGCATTCACTTAGCCAACACCACCAATTTCTTTGATGGATATCTCTTGAAAACTCTGCACTGGAGAATGTAAATATGTATATAGCATGCATACCACCATATCCAATGATCTTACTAATTCATGAAATTACAGGTATTTTCTTGAAAATACTGGGTTCAATTTAAAGTTAAATATCTTTTCTTAGCCTTTCTCACATACCATTTCAGAATTTGAAAGTGTTCTCACTTCCCTGAATTGTAGCCTTCATTTACTCTAAATCACAAAATCAAATCATGCCAATGCCTTGATTAAAATGAAGGGCTGTCTATCACCTATTAAACTTCTACACATTTGAAGATGTTCGTGACTTCACTCCCGCCTACTTCTCCAGCCTCACATCTCTATACTGTTAGAATCCTCTAATTCCAAACACCAATTCCCTGCATCTACTGCTCAAACTTTCTTCTTGTGCCTATGCTTCTCCTGCCAGGATCCATTCCCACCCTGAAGCCCTATCTGTTCATCAAGATTCAGGTCGGGTACCGCCTTCTCCGCGAAGCCTCGCCCACTGCCGCCCGCGCCCCCCGCTCCCAGGCAGGCTGCCGGGAGTGCTGCGCTCCTTCTCTGCCCCCGCACAGCGTATTGTGCCTATCTCCCTCTCCTGATTTACGCTACTGAAATAATCTCTTTAAGTTAAACATAATTACAATATTATAATTAATACTTATTGAGTCCTTACTAAACTACTACATCAGGCACTAGTCTAAGCACCTTCCATCATTAATCTCCTTTACTGTTCGTAACAGCCCTCTGGGGTAGACTCTATATTATTCCCATTTAACAGGTGAAGACACAGAGTGACTGAGGGGTCATCTGCCTGAAGGAAGATAATTAGTAAGTGGAAAGAATTCAAATCAAGGCAATTAACCTCCAGAGCCTGCATTAAGTCGTATAAAAATCCCTCAGTTAAAGTCTGTTTCCACTATGAAAATGTAACTTTCTTAAAAAAAAAAAAAGAAAAAAAGGTTGCCTCATTTACATCTATAGTTGCAATGCTTAACTTATGGAGTTAGGTCAGTAAATATGAATTGAATGGGTCTGATCCCTGAACAAACACTTTCTTTAGATTTTATAAATAAAAGTTATTCAAGCATTTAGATATAAATTTCTTCTAAAATGGGGTGGGGGATCTTGTTTTATCTTTACACAACATACACAAAACTAAGTGTTAAAGACATTTCATTATAAAGACATTAAAGAAGTGTCATAAAATCAATTTATCATAATTGTGGGCCTAACGGCACATAAACTTATAAGTTATTTTGAAAACATACCTTGTGTCTGGGTTGTACCTTGCGAAAAAGCAAATACAGTAAATAGAAGTTGCCAACACTGAAAAGAAGATTCACAAATCTGAGCATTCCGATGGAGCAGACAACGTGTTCCGACCATCCAAAGATCCAGCCGGCAGGTTTGACCACTCCCACTGAGAGCAGGTATAAGCCAGGCAACGTGGTAATCATGGGGTCCCACTTAAAAATGAAAGGCTGACAATGAAGCAACAGCAAGGACTGGCACAAAGATGTCAAGCTCAAAAACATCTTTACCAACACTCAGGCATGTTTATTCTGGGACACAAATAAATCCTCAGCAGATCAGATGTCACCTCTAAGGAAAAGTTTTGCTTATAGTTCTTGCTTTGTGATTGTTAAGGTATCACCACAGAGTGGACAACAACTTAAAATCAGTTTCTATCCTTCTGAAAGCCTACTCTTCTGAAAGCTTGTACGTTGGCGATCAAATCGCAAATGCTCCCATTTTAAAAAGTGTGGAAACATCAGCTGGAACTCTGGTGAGTTTGGAGAGAAAGGAGTGTTTAAAAGATGAACCCATCAGCTCCATAATGAAAGGTAACATGTACTGAGCCAGGAAGTAACACCAAACCCTCTGCATTTAATCCTGCAACATGCCCTAGAATAGATACTTTTTTTTTTTGTCATTTTTATATGAGTAACCTGAAACTCAGAAATTTCAATGTCAAATAACTAGTCGATAAACTTTGAGATTTAAAATCAAGTTTTTGTCTAACTAGACTTCATATTTCTCACCACTACTCTACACTGCCTCACCAGAAGAGAGAAAACAATATGCCTACAGTTAGTCCTCACTTAACATCTGTGACAGGTTCTGCGACCTAAGTGAAACATCTAACGAAACCAATTTTACCACAAGAGTTAAGTTCCTACCACATCTCATCAAGGTTATAAGGAAAGTACTTGAACAAAGGAAGTTACTCCAGTGCCTGTTGTAATTGTTCTTTATCTCTTTACATAGTCAAACATGATGCCACTCCACTAGTTGCCACTTTATCCAGTTAACAAGAGGGTCCCAAAAACACTAAGGATGGAATTATGATAACTTGTCACTTCTTGGTGGCTGATGATATCCCCTCCTCACTCTATCGCATCCCCAAAACACAGTGAGGTGCCTGACAGATGATCTAAAGTGAAGTTTTCTGCTATTTCCCAGGAGCAGCCCACGGCCTCACACAGGGGTAGCGGAAGAAAAACTGAGGTAACTATGATCGGCTGCCATGAAAAGGGGCAGTAACTCAGCTCCCTAATGGCATAACATTACTTCCTAGGCGATCGATCTGCATTTTATTCATTCACTTAAACATTTCACAGATCTCAGAGACAGGAATAAAAGATTACCCAGTTCCGTTAAAGGCTTTAAGGCTGGGAGGGTAGAGCAAAGCGAACTAAACATAAGGCTGGGGGAACTAGTTCTGGGGCTGTTCTGGGCTTGTCTCAGGGTGGGGACAGGGTGGGGACCCCACCTGCGAGAGGGAGAAGTGGCCCTCACAGTAGCGCTGCGCCTGCGGCAGGTGAAAGATCTCGTCCATGTAGGGCTCTCGGAGCGCCCGGCTGAAGGCGGAGAAGAGGAGACAGGACACTAAAAAGGTACAGCTCAGAGCAGCCGAGAAGTAGTAACCCTCCAACTGCGCCATTCCTGCCCCCATAGCCGCTGCCCAAGAACCCAGTCCTGGAAAATCTGCCAGATTCTAGAGTCTGCTAAGCCGAGATTTAAACTTGGGCTCGAAATGGGCGCGCAAGGCGGGACTGGCCGGACTCGACTGAACATAGCCGGAAGGCAAAGGACGCTGGGAGAGAGCGGACGCTGAATTTCCGGAAACATCAGTTCACTGTTTCCGGAGTGACGAATTTAGGTAACGGACCGGGCTGTTGCCCTGTCAATCAGGTGCACCGGGGCTCACTGAGTGGTCAGAGCCTCCGAGGGGCGGGCCTCAGAGTCTGCCGGCGTGGGAGAATAGCGGCATCCTGCTTTGAAAAGCAAGAAACTGCTCATCCTGGAAGTTGGTCAGCTTTTTTTCCTGCTTGTTCCCCATCTCCTAACCAGGAGGTGGCGTCATTTTCCTACGTTTGCAGTCCCAAGCTATTAAAAATTTGCACATGCCCCCTCGCCACCGCTCCCCGACCCCAAGTTATTTCTGTATTTTCTTAAATGATGTGAATTACGAAAACCTGCGATTCCAAGGCATTTGATTTCATCAACTCTGGAGGGTGAGAGGGGAGCGTTGGTTGTGGAAGCTCATCTGAAGGCCTGGAGAGACTATTCACTGCTAATGAACTAATTAGAGGATTGTTTAAAAGAGATGCATTTCAATATGTCGATACTCTCAAAGGTGATTAGTTAAATCAGCATTCATAGTACACCCTGACAGCCAGATCACAGTACTCTATGGGAGCTGGGGAAAGCAATTATTTTTGAATTTGGGATGTTTTCCATAAGGCTGACTTTTTTTGTGCCTGTGATTGTTCTTGTTAATCTGTATATTAAAGCATTCCGTTTTTCCTACTAAATAATAAGTGGAAGCATCCTCATGGGTGGCATTATGTGTGACTTATATTTGTAGCCCCCAAAATGGCTTTCACAGTTTATGCAGTTAAATCTGTAGGTTTTTACAGACTATATGGACTTCACATATTCCTTGTATTGGGACTTGGGGACAGGAGGTGAAAGTATTTGAAGAATGGTGACGATAAAATGTCTTAGAATATTGCCTTGAGCATAGTTGGCAATATTTTGTAGGAAAATGATCTCATGGGTAACCTCAGTCAGGTTGTGTTTGTTAAGAATACACCAAAAAGGAGTCAGGATTTGTTTAGAGTTGCAAACCTCAGCTCTTTCTCTTAGTCAAAGCTAATTCAGACTCTCCTAATTTAGGCAAGTTTGTCAAATTAAATTGATTCCCTCTCTATTCAGTCTCTGTTATTGCCTAATTAGCAAGAGGGGTAAGAGGTGAATAAGGGATGGGACAGGAATTTATTAAAGCCATTGGAATAAAATCAGGTCAGGATCCTACTTTGATGTCTTAGCTTTGTTTTCCTTATTAGCTCCTATTTTATCAAGAACATGCTACCTGCTTCTGTTTGAGATTATGTCCCCATGATCCAATCTTCAAGAGGTTGATATGATCTGTAAGTAGTTGGCCTCAGATCCTATGACTTGCTCAGTTGTGATATACTTACTGGGGGGCAGAGGATATCTTTTTCTTCTACCGTTTTAAATTTTCAACTGGGAGCTCTGTAACAAAGACCGATCAACAAAAGAAAGGTATACAAATTAGTGTAAATTTTATCTGACTCTAAAGCCTTTGTAAGGAAATAAGGAACCCCAGAAACGCTTAAACCTAAGTGTTTTCATGCTTGGCTTTATGAAGATTGGAAAGTTGTGGAAGGATATGCTAGGACAAAGGGTAAAACTTAAGTGCTGTAACCTGGAGGAAACTTAGCAAGACCTGTTTATTCATATTCCTCTTTATCCTGTTAACTTTGAAAATCAGGATGCTTCTTTCCTCTGGGTGTAGGAAGGGCACCTTCCAAATGAAGATTTTCATGACCTGCTCCAGGGAAAGACCAGAAATCCCTTCCTGCACATTCCATTTTTCGAGTTCTTTTAGTTTTGAAATATTTGATATGCCAAAGTGCAGCATTTTGGGCTAGCATGTCCTGAACATTATCCCTAACCCCCACCCCATAATACTCTGCAGCTTACTGGGCCTCCCTGGCCTCTTACTGGCCTAGAAATACTGGGCATTTTTTGAAAGTAGTAGAACAGGGTCAGACATTTCTGCTACACACTTCTGTCCATAATAATTGCCACCAATAGCTTACTTAAACATCCATCCTCTGTACATCATGACCCATTTAGAGAGTTTTGAGGAAAGTTTCTCAGAAACTTTGGAGGAAAGTTTGAAGGACAAAAGTTTCAAGGAAAAGGGGTTTTAGGATTGTGAGAGATCTTTGTTACTAATCTACTTGATTTTATTTTTCAGAAGAATCTGAAATTAAAGTGTTTTACCTGAAATCACATAGGAAATTAGGGGCAGAGCCAACGGTAAAAATTAGAATATCAGACCAAGAGTAATAAAATAATCCTATAACCTTATGGTTTAAAATAATCTTCCATTTATACTGAACTGAATGTTTCATTAGTCCCAATAACCTTATATTAACATTCTATGCCTTTATGTTTCCATCCACCAAAGTGAAAATACAAGTTTCTTTTTTTTTTTTAAATGTCCATATTCAGAATAATTGTATCAAGATCTTCTGGGGAACTTTGTAAAAATGTAGATGCCAGAAAATCATCTCAAACAACTGATAAATAATCTTCAGATTTGGAAACCATCAGTACAAAATATATCACCTTAGGATGCTAAGAAATTGTACCAGCCCAAAAGAAGTCTTCACAGAATACCCCCCACCCACCCACCCCTGCAGTTTGTTGGCGAACTACTTTTACTATACACAAATTGGTAAAGATGTTTTCACTTGTCCACTTTGGGATTGCCACATCTCCAATAACCTAAAAATACCTTCCAAGGTCTGCTACTAAATCAAGACTTCACAATAAAATAACAATCTCTAAGGATTTTGACAAAGAAAGTTGTATTTTATTAGGCTTATCTTTTAAAACTAGATCATCATTAATCTTCACCTTATATGTTCCGTTAAGGATTTCAACCCCAATTTTCCATAGATGTTAATTTTGCGGAAAAAGTTTATTACTAAGATGGGCAATTTTATTATCATTGAACATCAATTAAGTTCTCTTTTTGTGCTGTCTACTTGAATTATGATACATATAAAAAGTTATGGCAAAATGAGCAATCTATTGAAGTTCTAAGGATAGATAGTGTGCACAAGAAATAAATCTTTCTTGGTTTAAACTATTAAGGATTTGCATTTAAAATTTTATATTTCAATTACAGCTTACATTCAATATTATTTTGTATTAGCTGCAGTACAGTACAGTGGTAAATGTACTTTACAAAGTGCCCCCGCCGATGTTTCCAGTACCCACCTGGCACCATACATAGTTATAGCAATATTGTTGATTATATTCCCTATGCCGTACTTTACAGCCTCATGACTATCCTGTAATTAACAATTTGAACTTAATCCTCTCACCTTCTTTGCCCTTTCAACCCCCCTGCCCTCTGGCAATAGTCAGTCTGTTCTCTGTGTCTATAAGTCTGTTTCAGTTTTGTTTGCTGATTTATTTTCTTCTTTAAATTCCACATATAAGTGAAATCATATGGTATTTGTCTCCTAACTGACTTATAGATCCATCCACACTATTGCAAATGCTAGGATTTTATTCTTTTTTATTATTTGAGTAATATTCCATCATATATGTGTACCATCACTTTTTCATCCACTCATCTGTTTATGGGCCCTTGGGTTGCTTCCATATTTGGCTATTGTAAATAATGCTGCAATGAACATAGGAGATGCATGTATTCTTTAGAATTAGTGCTTTGTGTTTCTTTGAATATATACCCAGACGTGGAAATGCTGAGTCATAAGGCAGTTTCATTTTAAATTGTTCGAGGACTGTCCATTTTGTTGATGATTTCCTTTCTTATGGAAAAACTTCAGTTTGATGTAGTCCCACTTGTTAATTTTTTTCTTTTGTTTCCCTTGCCCAAGTAGATATCTCAGAAAAGTATTTCTAAGAGAAATTTCAGAGATTTTACTGTCTGTGTTTTCATCTAGGATTTTTATGGTTTCAAGTCTTACACTCAAGTCTTCAATCAATTTTGAGTTTATTCTTGTATATGGTGTAAGAGGTGGTCCAGTTTCATTTTTTTTGCATGAATTTATCCAATTTTCCCAACACCATTTGTTGAATAGATTATCTCATTACCCCATTGTATGTTCTTCCGTTGTTTGCCAAATATTAATTGCCTATATGATGTGGGCTTATTTCTGGTCTCTGTATTCTGTTTCATTGATCTATATGACTGCTTTTATGCTGATATCACACTGCTTTAACTATTGTAGCCTGTAGTACAGTTTGATATCAGGCAGCATGATAGCTCCTAATTTGTTCTTTTTTCTCAAGACTGCTGTGGCCATTTGGGATCTTTTGTGGTTCCATATAAATGTTTGGAATATTTTTTCTAGTTCTGTGCAATATGCCATTGGTATTTTGATAGGAATTGCATTGAATCTATAGATTGCTTTGGATGGTATGGACATTTTAATGATGTTAATTCTTCCCATTCATAAGCACAATACATGCTTTCATTTATTTGTATTTTCCTCAGTTTCTTCCCTCAGTTTCTTATAATTTTCTGAGTGCAAGTCTTTTACCTACTAGATTAAATTTATTATTAAATATTTTTGAAGCCATGGTAAATGGCATTATTTTTTTAGTTTCTCCCTCCCTCCTTCCCTCCCTTCCTTCCATTTCTTCCTTCCTTCCTTCCTTCCTTCCTTGCCTCCTACTCACTTCCTTCCTCCCTCCCTTCCTTCCTTTTCTTCCCTCTTCCTTCCTTCCTCTTCTTCCCCCTTCCTTCTTTCCTTCTTTCCTTCCTTCCTTCCCTCCTTTTCTTTCTTTCTTTTTCTTTCCTTCCTTCCTTCCTTCCTTCCTTCCTTCCTTCCTTCCTTCCTTCCTTCCATACCCCCCCCCAAGTCAGTTCTCCTACCATCACTATTTACCCCACTTTCTACTCCTCCAATGCCCTTCCCCTCTGGTGATCACCATACTGTTGTCTATGTCTACGATGGTTTTTCTTTGTTTAATCACTTAACCTTTTTCACCAGCCCCCAAACCCGTCTCCCATCTGACAGCTGTCAGTCTGTTCTCTATATCTATGAGTCTATATTTTGTTTGTTAGTTTATTTGGTTCATAAGATTCTGCATATAAGTGCAATCATAATGTAATTGTCTTTTTCTGACTGACTTATTTTACTTATCATAATGCTCTTCACGTCCATCCATCCTGTTGCCAAAGGTAAGATTTCTTTCTTTTTTATGGATGTGTAGTACTCCATTGTATAAATGTACCACAGCTTTTTTTATCCACTTATGTACTGATGGGCACTTGGGCTGCTTCCAAATCTTTGCTATTGTGAATAACACTGCAAAGAACATAGGGGTGCATATAATTTTTTGACTTAGTGTTTCAGGTTTCTTCAGATATATTCCCAGAAGTGGAATCACTGGGTCATAAGGCAGTTCCATTTTTAATTTTTTGAATTAACTCCATACTAGATTCTACAGTGGCTGCACCAATCAGCATTCCCACCAACAGTGCACAAGGGCTCCCTTTTTTCCACATCCTCGCCAACATTTGTTTGTTGATTTATTGGTGATAGCCATTCTGACAGGTGTGTGGTGATGTCTCATTGTGGTTAGTTTCCCTTTCTCATAGTTCATTATTGGTGTATAATAATTCAACCAATTTCTGAATATTTATTTTCTATCTCACTACTTTCCTCTATTTGTCAATTTCAGTTGTTTCAGTGGAACCTTTAGGGTTCTCTCTAAATGGTATCATGTCATCTGCAAATAATGAGAGCTTTACTTTTGCCTTTCCTACCTAAATGCCTGTTATTTCTTCTTCTTGTTTGACTGCTGTGGATAAAAATTTCAGTATTATGTTGAATAAGGGTGGTAAAAGTAGACATCCCTGTCTTCTTCCTGATCTTTAGGGAAATGGTTTTATTTTTTTCTCCACTGAGTATGATGGATCTGTCATATATGTCCTATATTACGCTGAGATTTGTTCCCTCTACTCCCACATTGCTGAGAGTTTTTATCAAAAATTAGTGGTAGATTTTGTCACACACTTTTCATGCATCTGCTGATATTATTTAATTTTTATCCTTCATTTTATTTATGTGGTTTATCACATTAATTGATTTGTGGATATTGTACTAACCTTGCATCCCAGAGAATAATCCCACTTGATCATGGTGTATGATCTTTTTATTGTATTGCTGAATTCCATTTGTTAATATTTTGTTGAGGATTTCTGCATCTATGTTCTGCATCTACTCACTTTGGTCTTGTTTGTTGTTCTTTTTCTAGTTTCTTTAGGTGTAAGTTTAGAGTGCTTATTTGTGATTTTTGTGATTTTTGTGATTTTTCTGTCTGGAATATCTATCCATTGATGTCAGTGGGGTGTTAAAATCCCCTACTATGATAGAGTATTACTGTCCATCTCTTTTTTTATGCCCATCAAAATTGGCTTTATATATTTAGGTGCTCCTATGTTGGGTGCATAAATGTTTACAAAGAGTGTATTCTCTTGCTGGAGTAATCCCTTTATCATTACATAATGTCTTCCTTTGTCTGTTACTACTGCCTTTGTTTTAAAGTCTACTTAAGTATTGCTGCTTCAGCTTTGTTTGTTTGTTTACATTTGCACAAAATATCTTTTTCCGACCCTTTTCTTTGAGTCTGTGTATGTTTTTCATTCTGGAATGGGTTTCTTGTAGATAACACACATATAGGTCTTGTTTCCTTATCCATTCAGCAATACTATATCTTTTCATTGGAGCATTTAATCCATTTACATTTAAAGGGAAAGAGGTGGGCGGGAGGCAGAGACAAATGTATTTAAAAAGTAAATAAATTAAAAAAATAAAAATAAAAAAATAAAAAAAGCCATTTAATCTGAAAAAAAATAAAGTAATTATTGATAGGTTTTTATTTATTGCCATTTTATTCTTTATTACTATGTTCCTTTCTTTTTTCTTTTCTTCTTAAAGAAGTCCCTTTAACATTTCTTGTAATAGTGTTCTCATGATAATGAATTTCTTTAGCTTGTTCTTGTCTGGAAAGGTCTTTATTTCTCTTTGGATTTTAAATGGTAGCCTTGCAGGGTAAAGTAGTCTTGGTTGTAGGTCTTTGCTTTTCATCATTTTGAATATTTTGTGCTAGTCCTTCTGACCTAACATGTTTCTCCTGAGATATCAGCTGACAGTCTTATGGGAGTTACCTTATGGTAACTACCTACCTTTCTCTCGCCACTTTTAAGATACTCTCTTTATCTTTAACCTTTGCCATTTTAATTGTAATATATCTTGGTGTGGGCCTCTTTAGATTCATCTTGTTTAGGATTCTTTGCACTTTCTGGACATGAGTGTCTTTTTCTTTCATCAGGTTAGGAAAGTTTTTGGTCATTATTGTTTCAAATAGGGTTCTCAATGCCTTGCTCTTTCCCTTTTTCTTCTGATAATCTTTTTTAATTTAATCTGATTTTTTTTTTTTTTTTTTGCTGGTCTCATTGGGTGTTTGCTGCTACTTTATCTTCCAAATTGCTGATTTGATCCCATGCTTCATTTAACCTGCTGTTGATTCCCTCCTATATTCTTCATTTCAGATAATGTATTTTTTATTTCTGCCTTGTTCATTTTTATGGTTTTTGTATCCTTTTCTTTGTTTACTACTTCTTTGTTTATATTCTCCTTGAGTTCATCTTTTCTTCCCTCAAGTTCTTTGAGTGTCTTTGTAACCATTATTTGAACTCTATCTGGTAGATGGCTTCCTTCCATTTCATTTAGGTTTTTTTTTGTTTTTTTCTTGGGATTTCTTCTTTTATTTCATTTATGTATATTTATCTCCCCATTTTGGCTGCCTCTCTGTATTTGTTTCTGTGTAGTAGGTAGATCTTTTATGCCTTCTAGTCTTGGTATGGTGGCCTTATGTAGGAAGTGTTTTGTGGGGCTCATCAGAACACTCTTGGAACTTGGAGCCTTCTTGTAGTTGGATCTTGATTGCTGTTGGCCCAGCCATGGTTAGTGTTGACCCTCATACTGGCTGTCTGTGATAATTGACTGCACCCACAGCATGTGAGAGGCTATGAAAGACACACCCCACAAAGCAGAATTCACCCCAGCTGGGTCTTGTGCCTGCCAAAATCTCCCTTTTGGTGTGTTGCTTGTTGGGTCATGCCTTGAAGTGGTTTGAAGCCTCCCACCAAGTGTGTTGTTTCTGGCCCCAACCCTTGTCCCCTCTACCAGCTGAAAATAAACTACCAAAATTGAAACAGACCCAGATACAGAGAACAGCTTGCACAGCTTTGTAATTGGCTTACATTCAATCACATTGACCTAGGTAGAAGCTCTGGAAATATAAGAACTTCCATGGAGAGATATTAGTTTTTCCACCTGTTATTCATAATTTTACTATTGTATTTTTTTCCCCCCAACGTTTCTTCTACAAGTATAAGGCCAATGTTGACAGGTATTTTCTGGGAAGACCTAAAATGTCAATATTTTCAGTGTTTACAAAACAAGTGGCAGGCAGGGTTTGCCACACAGATTATAGTTTGCCAGTCCCTGGTATAAGCAATTGTTTATAAACCTAATAGTTTTCACCTTACTCTTGGCTTATATTAAGGTGTTGAAAAGAATTTATAACAGTTATATTAACAAAAGAAATTACCAGGGCAGCATTAAAAGCCCATATGCCTGGGTATTCACCAACATTATTATTTCAACTGAAGTTAGCTACTACTTATAACCTGGGATAACACAAACATCTGTATTCTCTCATCCACCTCAGCCAGACCTCTATAGT
The DNA here is from genome assembly GCF_021234165.1 of Pteronotus mesoamericanus. NCBI lineage: Eukaryota > Metazoa > Chordata > Mammalia > Chiroptera > Mormoopidae > Pteronotus > Pteronotus mesoamericanus. The sequence goes on from NW_026555310.1 coordinate 13,575,453, forward strand.
TGAGCTACCTTAGGACAGCGAATCTACTGAGAGACAGTGTAGTGGCACTATAATTTATCAATTCATTCAACCTTCAATTACACTTCTGCATTAGAGAAGAAACTCCTCTAGGTCACTGAATCTCTGGATTTTTTTTATAGAGAGAAAGACAGTGCTGTTACCTGTAAGAAATAGGGATTTTTTGACCCCCTTTATGACTCATTTCTCTGTAGGAATATTTCCCCCCAATTAGGCACTACTTGTTAAAGAGCACGTTAACCAGAGTGGGGAAAAATGTTAAACCCTTTTCAGCTAGTGTTGTCTGGTTGGAATGTTTCAAAAGCTGATAGAGCATAAAAGTAAACTTGCAGATGAAGCAAGTTCTGCAGTTCAGGAGACTGTGCAAGAAATTTTTTTTAAATACCTTCTAAGTGTTATACAAGAGATAGTTATGGGGAAGAGCAGGTTTTCAAGGATGATGAATCTAGTTTATTGTACAAGACTTTGGCAAACAAAGCTATATTACTTGAATGGCATTTTGGTTGACAAAAGTCCTGTGACTAAAGACTTGCAAGTCCCTTTGGAGAAATAGTTTAGTATTTGCTAATTCAGTGTTTGTGGTGACTTTATAGAATATCACTACCGTGAATAATGAGCATCAACTGCATATCACATTCAAGCAGAAGCATTCAAAGCCATTGACCAATTAGCTCCTGCTCTTTTCCTTCTGCCAGGAGAATTTCAGGTCTGTTTCTTTAGCCTGGGTTCTGGAATGGGAAAACACATAATAGAATCAAAGCAGCCAACCAACAGGTATCCACATGTAACATTAATGAGAAATAAATGCTGTTTGAGGTTGTTATTGCTATAAAGCTTCCTAATATAGTACATTTATCATGTTGCTAAAATGATCAGTGAAAAATTACCATGTAGACACTTGATAGCAAGTAGCAGGTTATATGCCTTGCATAGTGTCAAACACAGTGGCTCTCAATGATTACTAAATGAATGAATAAATAAACAGAAGAGAGTGGAGAAATGTCATAGCATATAATAGCATTTCAATTTGCTCAAGAAGGAGAAAACTAGTTAGTCATTGGGGTTCTCTGCTCTTGTCTGTTCAACAGGCAGCTGCATCTTCTTATACAGTGCAGTGCAAACTGTATTCTGAGACATGGTGGTGAAGGTTGGAATCAATAAATTTGTCCACATTGGGCACCTGGTCACCAGGACTGCTCTTAACTCTGGCGAGTGGATTTTGTTGTCATCAGTGACCACTCCATTGACCTTAAGTACATGATCTGCATGTTCTAGTATGATTCCATCCATGACAAGTTTGGTGGCACAGTCAAGACTGAGAACTAGAAGCCTGTCATCAATGTAAAACCCATCTTCACCTTTCAGGAGCAAGATACTGCCATCATCAAATGGGGTGATGCTAGTGCTAAATGTGTTGTAAAGCCCACTGGTGTCTTCACTACGTTGGGGAAGGCTGGGGCACACTTGAAGGGTGGAGTAAAAAAGGTCATCATCTCTGTCCCTTTTGCAGTTGCCCCCATGTGTCTGGTGAGTGTGAACCATGAGAAGTGTGACACTCCCTCAAGATTGTCAGCAAGGCTTCCTGTACCATCAATTGCTTGGCCCCCTTGGTCAAGGTCATCTGTGATAACTTTAGCGTTGTGGACGATCTCATGACCATAGACTATGCCATCACTGCCACCTAGACGACTGTGGATGGACCCCCTGGGAAGCTGCACCATGATAGCCATGGGGCTGCGTTCTACAAAATCTCTGCTTCTACTGGTACTGCCAAGGCTGTGGGGAAAGTCATCCCTGAGCTGAATAAGAAGCTCACTGGTATGACCTTTTCTGTCCCCACCATCAATGTGTCAGCCATGGATCTGATCTGTTATTTGGAGAAAGCTGTTGAATATAAAGACATCAAGATGTGGTGAAGCAGGCATTTTAGGGCCACCTAAAGGGCATCCTGGACTACATGGAGGACCAAGTTGTCTCCTGTGATTTTAACAGAGATTCCCACTCTTCCACCTTGGCTGCTGGTGCTGGTGTTGCTCTCAATGACCATTTTGTCAAGCTTATTTTCTGATATGATAATGAATTTGGCTATAGTAACAGAGTGGTGGACCTTATGGTCCACATGGCCTCCAGAAATAAGAGCCCCCTGGACCACCAGCCTTAGAAAAGCTAGGCAAGAAGAGAGAGGCCCTCAGCTGCTGGGAGTCTTCCCAACTCCATCACCTACCACACTAACAGTTTGTCATCCTCAACATCAACAGTTTCCATCCCAGACCCCCTGAAGAAGGGGAGGGAGTTAAAGAGCCCTACCTTTTATTGTGTACCATCAACAAAGTACACTGTACTTTAAATAAATAAATAAATACATCATCAAGGACTGCTTGAGGAACTGGAAAAAATTGGGTCCTAGGAAACATCATGAAGTCATTTGTCCACATCTATGCAATGCCATTTGCCCAAGAATCTGTAAATAATTCAGTCTAGAAAACAGTTTGCTGAAGCTTAAGTAATGAGTCTTGTGCTTGACATTCTGCTAGTAAACATTTAATAAATATCTGTTGATTGCAATGCAATTTTTAAAAACATGTCATGAAAAAATGTACCCTGTCTTATTAAAATAAGAAAATAAACTAGAAGCCAGCAATAATCCATCAAACATTTTAGTATTTCTTTGATCAAAAAATGAGTGATTAAAAAATTCCATGTGACCAAAGCAAGGTCACAGCAACACAAGTTTACTTCATTCATGTATTTTGAAGAATAAATTTTAGCTTTAATTATTTATGATAGTTTTAAGTATGCTCACAAATTTATTGCCTTGTTTGGAAAGTATAATTAAATCCTGCTTTGGGTGGTACTAATATTATTAATGTGTAAAGCTAAATCTGAAACTACATAGTGAAAATGGGAACACTAATAGCTTACTCCGAATAACTGCCTTTTTTTCTCTTAGCAACTTTAATTATGCATCATTTGCATCCAGAAGAGTTAAAGTTGATTTTCCGTTTTTCAGTATTGCAGTCAGATAATATGTCAATTATTTCACACATGAAATTTTGGGAGAATAGTAAAATGAAGCATGACTTTCTTTACTCACATCTTAGAAGATTGTCCTAGCTGCTATAGTTGTTCCAAGCCTAAAATAACTCGTCAGACCAAACCAGACCAATGACTATTATTAAAAAAAGATCATATAACTGCATTTTTTGGTATTGTTAAAAATGCTTTTCAAAGTTTAAGATTGACATGCTAATAAAAAGTTCTCAAACATTGCAATATTTGCCTTTCCAAAACAATGAATTAATGCAAATGTATAACATGGAGTCCAAGCTTTAACTACTCATTTTATTACTATAGAAAATACACTTTTAGCATTTGGTAAAATAAAGAAAATCTTCATGTGAATCTTTGAGAGTCTTTGATACATAGTCTTTAATAATAAAATAGTTTATTGATATATTAACTACAGAGGATAAAAATATTTGTCTGACATATTTTAGAGCAAATGGATGTACCTGGAAAAACACTCATAAACCAGATTCATTTAGTTCTAGCGTTAGAGAAAGCTTCCCAAAGCTGTTCAGGCTTGCAATAAAGAACAATATAATTTAGTAAGATGTCAAGGCAAACTAAAAAGAAAAAGGGAAGAAGTAGAACATTCCATTTAGAGGTTAGTGGCATGTGACAGAGTAAGGATATATGAAAACATGAAAGTATAGAAGTTCATTCAAATTCAATTTTCAGAAGGAAACTATAAAGAAATATAAATATATTTATTCTCTCTCTCTCTCTATACACATATATACGCGCCATTTAAATACCCACGGCAGTCAGTCATGTGCTTTAATATATCACTTTGTGCAAGATATCAACATTACTTAAGTTTGCAAGATAAGTGAGAGACATACCAGCTGTTTAAGAGTCATTGGTTTTCAAAGGTACTTATATATTCTACATTTTATTGTCCACAGTCATACCACTTACTGATCTTTCAAGATAATTCACATCAACCTGTGCCTGGCTGAAAATGATGTGCTTAAGAGAAATATAGCGATTTCTTGTATACATTTTATATAAGTACCAAATACACCTTTTAGAAGTACTTGCACCCTAAATAAGAAAAGTTGAACATTTCAAAAGATGTGGACTGAGATCACTTCCAAGTCAACATTTTATTTTGTTTTTGAAAGTAAATCTGTGCTAATGGAATTATTTTCCAGTGTGAATTAAATTATTGTGCTCTATATTTTTTCCAGGAGAGAATAGGGCCCTGGCAATATGATGCTACATTTGCATTTTGATAGCACACAGTTTTAGACTGTTCCCTTCAAATTCGGAGAAATAGAAATTTATTAAATTAGAGTATTCTCAAGAGGAGTATAAGTATTCCATTATATTTCACTAGGCACATTTATGGGACTTCCCATAAAATCTTTAATTTTTATAAATCAAAGAACCAAGTAATAAAATACCTTATTTTCCATAAAGTAGGATATATGCACCTATTTCATCATTGGTAAGCTATTTCATCTTTCCTGAAGACATCAATAATCTATCAGAGTTGTTTGTGGTACAGGAAGATTTCTCAATGCCAGCATGTGAAGCTTATGCAATAAGGTAACAGATGAAATGTTCAGACTGTTATAGTCTTAGGTATAAAAGTAAAAAAAAAAAACCATAAATTTACAACACAAACAACATGGGGATAATTTTTCAAATTACATAATGATCTCACTGTGTAAAAATAAAAACTATAACAGCAAAGTAGAAATAGATTTCCTTTAGATTGCAGATACTCTGGCTTAATTAAAGAGGAGTCTAATTTTTAAAATTTTAACTGGTATATAACTTTGTAAAAAAACTTCGATTCAGTGAGGTCAGTAGACATGTAAGACATCAACATTATTAACAAACATGTTTGAAACCCTTGGTACTGTCCTAGATTCCATAAAATTTGTTACTGTGACAGTATCCATTCAGTAAGGATAATAAATCAAACTAAACTTAATAACTGGTGTTCATTATTCATAGCATACCAATAATTAAATTTTGATTTCTTTTCAAATTTACATAGTGATTTCTTGTACAGTCCGTTTTAACTATAATATGAAGTACAATGTAATAGATGAGAAGAGTGGAGTTTGGAGAAATCAACTCAGTTACACAATAAGGAAGGTTTTCTAAGTACAAGTTTAGTATCACTTATGATAAACATAGTGATGGAATAAGAAGCTATGTAAAAATATTTATTTTAAATAGATTAATGTAATATTTGATAAATAAAAATATAAATTCAATTTCCTATCCCTAGTATGTTTACTCTATCATGAAACTTCTTAGTTTTGAAACATAACCTATATACACAGTTTTATTTTTAAATCAGTAAGTCAATCTTTTCACAAGTATTTATTAAGCACTAAGGCTAGTGGGAAAGCAGTTAACAAGATACAAATAATTCTTTTATTCATGGCCTATCTCCTACTATAGTGCCTCTTACTATCTACCATCATTGTCATTCATCCCCTGAGAGTTCATGGATGTCTTTTAAGAGTACAGAGTTCTCTATAAAACTTTTATAATTTTGTGTTTTTACATTAACTATTATCTAAAAAGATAAATGTAAGTATATTTTAAAGTACTGCTTCTAAGGTATTATGATAATTTTTGTTTTTATGCTATCTAAAATGGTAGTCACTAGATACATGCGGCTATTAAACATTAAAATGGGACAAGTGTGGCTGAGTAACTGATATTTTTAAAAATTTTATGTAAAATAATTAAAATTAAAATATTCCCACATAGCTAATGGCAACTGCACTGGGAAGTATAATTCTAAAAGCTTCTGAAGTTGTACATTGCCATTTGAACTAAGCACTTTTCTTTCTTTTTATATTTCTAATTAGGCTCGACCTTGTGAAGCCCAAATAATATGGCCTCCCATTCTAATAATGAAGGCTTCCAAATAGTTTAAATATTGAAAGATGATGGAAGTTTTCAGACTTCACAAAATCATAGTAAATAAGAATGCCTCACTGAAAAGTTCCAGTGCATAGTAGCAAGTATGTAATTCAAGTTGAAAGCAGTGATTCATTTTTCCAAAATAAAATGACCTTACAAATTAAATTAGTATCAATAAATTGAATTATATAAATTATATAAATATAATTATATAAATTATATGTTTTATTTTGATTATTGTAAATTTGCTTCCAATATTTTATTTTTTTCTGTTTAAAATTCAACTTTATTAGTAAGTCACAACATATAAATTTTCTCATTAGTTTTAATACAAAAATTTCATATGGGATTTTTAAAATTAGATTTTACTTTTGAAACTGACTTGCTTATCTGAAGAATATTGGTTTTAAAATAATTCTGTTGTGGATATACTTGCATTTTCCCTTAGCTTACATCAATAAAATAAAAATAGATTTTATTTCTAAATTTTATTATAATCAATAGGCATATACATGTAATAACTTTTATGATTATATGTACTTAAATATAAAGTTGTACAAAAATCTATGATTAAGTTCAGTAAAAGTATTTCTTGATCAATTGCACTCTGTAAAAACAAATTTTTATATGAGATTCAACATTTAATTATTAATTATTGTACTTATATTTTGAGTAAGTGGCACATGCGGAAGGTATGTGATGTTTTCATTGTAATGCTGGAGCATTTAATGTTTGGATATTTTAATTTTTCAATCTAATCTTTAATGGCCTCTGGGTTTTCTGTCATATTTTTTAAAGATTTTTTTATTGTTGTCCAAATTTTTCTCCCTTTGCCCTCCTCTGTCCACACCACCCCCCATCCCCGAGTCCCTCAGTCCATCCCCACACCATTGTCCATGTCCATGGGTCATGCACACATGCTCTTTGACTAGTCCCTTCCTCTTCTTTCCACCATTCTGCCCCCATCCCCAACCTGTAAGATGAATCTAAAACACAAAATAGAACAAAATAGGAAACATGGAACAGACTAACAGTAAATTTGCTTCATATATTTTAGAAGGACTATAAACAAAAGGAGTTTACCTAGTTTAATGATACACCTATTTAAGTGACAATATAATTTAAACATTGTGTCAATACTAAATAAATCATTTTTTCCCCTTTAAAAGGCATCATTAATCACTCAAATTTTAAAAACACTAGCCTAACAAATTACATTATCCAACTAGCTCTATGTATGTTGTTTATTTCATTCTCACAACAATCCTATGAGGTGGATACATTCAACTATGATCACAGTTTTATAGCTTTGAAGCAGAAGCCTGTAACTTTAGCAACCTACTGGAAACACTATAGTTAATAAATGGTGGATTCAGCAGAAAAATGTATATACCCTTTTAGCCAGAATCGCATACCCCAATGTGATAGGCAGAATAATGGCTCCCCCAAGGATATTCACTTTCTAATCCCTGAAGCCTATGACTATGCTGCCTTATGTGATTAAAGGTACTTTATAGATGTTATTAAGTTAGGGATTTTAAAATAGGGATACTATCCTCAGTTACGTGCACTGTAGTCACAAGTTTCCTTATAAAATAGAGGTAGGAAGGTCAGAATGAATGAAGGAAATGTGATGATGGAAGCAGAAGTCAGAATGATATGAGAAAGGGACCACAAGCCAAGGAATGTACATGGGCTCTGGCAATTGGAAAGATCAAGGGAACAAATTATTTTCCAAGTCCCCAGAAGGAATGAAATCCTGCCCAGCAAGACTCATTTTAGACTTCTGACATTCAAAACTGTAGAATAATATATTTATGTTCTTTCATGCCATAAAATTTGTGGCAATTTGTTGCAATCACAGCATCCTTGTAAGGTAGTTGAAGGCCCATTTAGGCCTCTCAGCCTACCCTCTTCTTTTCTGTTTAAGTGGCAAAGAAGGAGAGTTCCAGTCAACCACACTTCAGACACACTTAGAAAATTACTGATAAATGTATTTCTCTCCCTCTTATTACATTTCCAGTAAGATTTGATGGCTAATAAATGAATAAGCCATTAATTAATATTCAATTAATGGATTCAATATGCCCTTTAAAGCATTTAGCTTAACCACGCCATAATCTGATGGTTACATTTCTATCAGAAAACAAAACATGAAATAGATACATTTGGCATAGAAAAGAAACTGGAGACTCTAGAATGTTGTAAAGCGCGGTCCTCTGAGAATTATCCACTGCCAATATTAGTCTCCTACACTAACACTGAAAATTCGTGACATATTTTACAAATAAATCAATTTTATTTTACAAAACAGAAATTACAAAGTGCTAGGGTGGAAAGTAGAAGAAGCTAAAGAGAAGGTATAGCTTACTGTATTTTGAAAATATGCTCTGCAATAATGCTAGAAGAAAAAATTGACAAAGATACTGTAAGCAACAAAGCTGTTCTTCAGAAATGAAGGAGTGACACTTTCTTAGACAATCAAGCAAAGGAAGGTTATCAACATTTACAAGACCTACCTTATAAGAAATGCTAAAGGAAGATCTTCAAGTTGAAATAATAAAAAGACACTAATTAAAAACATGAAAGTATAAATGCACTGGTAAAGGCAAATACACAATCAAATTCAGAATACTCTAATACTATAATGGTAGGGTGCCAATCACTTGTAACATTAGTATAAAAGTTAAAAGACAAAAGTATTAACATAACAACAGATACAATAATTTATTAATTAATATACAAGATAAAAAGATGTAAAATGTGACATCAATAACATAAAATGGGGGTGATAAAAGTCTAGAACTTTTGTATGCTATTGAAATTATAAGCTTAACACAGACTGCTATAGCTATAAGATGTTTTATGGAAACAACAAAAAATAAAAAACCTAGTAGTTACAGAAGTGATAGACTAAGGAATCCAAACATACCACTACAAAAAAAGTCATCAAATCACAAAGGAAGACCACAAGAGAGGAAGAAAAGAAAAAAGGAAGTAAAAAATAGAAGACAATCACCCAAATGGCAAGAGTAAGTCTTTACCTTACTTTAAATTAAATGGTTAAATTTTCTAGTCAGAAGACATAGAGTGACTGAATGGATTTTTAAAAAACCCCACCAAATATACTACTTACAGGAGCATATAGTATGATGCTGGCGTAAAAACAGGTACGTTGATGAATGGAACACAATTTAGAACCCAGAAATAGATCCATGCATCTATAGTCAACTGATTTTGACAAGGCTACCAAGAACACACAACAGAAAAAGGATAGTCTTTTTAATAAGTGGTGTTGGGGAAACTGGAGATCCACATGCAGAAGAGTGAAATTGGACACTTATCTAACACCAAATACAAAAATATACTCAAAGTGGAGTAAAGGCTTAAATGTAATACAAAACTCCAAAAAACTGCTAGAAGAAAACATAAGGAAAAGCTTCTTGACATTGGTCTGGGCAATAATTTTTTTGTATAAGACCCCACAAGTACAGGCAAGAGCAGCAAAAATAAACAAGTGAGATTGCATAAAACTAAGAAATTTCTGCAAGGCAAAGGAAATAATCAACAAAATGAAAAGCCAATTTATGGAATGGAAGAAAATATTTGCAAACTCTTTTATCTAATAAGGGTTAACATCCAAGATTTATAAGGAACTCAAACTTCATAGCTAACAACAACAAAAAACCTGGTTAAAAAATTGGCTAAGGATCCAAATATATATTTTTCAAAAGAAGATATCTGAGTAATGGGAGGAAAATGGGGACAACTGTAATTGAACAGCAATAAAAAAATTAAGAAAAGAAGATAAATGACCAGCAAGTATATGAAAATGTGTTCAACATCATTAATCATCAAGGAAAAGTAAATCAAAGCCACAATATGATATCTACCTCACCTATTAGAATAATTATCAATAAGAGAAAAGATAAGTGGTGAGAATGTGAAGAAAAGGGAACTCTTACAAACTGTAGGTGGAAATGTAAAATTGTGCAGTGGCCATGGAAAATAATATAGAGGTTCCACAAAAAAATTTATAACAAACCAGCCTATAATTCAGCAATCCCACTTCTGGGTATATATCCAAAGGAAATAATATCAGTATCTCGAGGAGATATCTGCACTCCCATGTTAATTGGAGCTTATTTATAATATCGAAATATAGAAACAACCTGAGTGTCCATTTACAGGTGAACAGATAAAGAAAATGTGATATGCATATTCAGTGGAATATTCTGAAGCTATAAAAAGGAAGGAAACCTCGCCATCTGTGAGAGCATGGATAAACCTGGAGGACATTATGCTGAGTGAGCTAAGTCAAACACAGAAAGACAAATAATGAATTATATCACATATATGGAATCTAAACATGTTGAATTCATAAAACTAGAGAGTAGAATGTTGGTGCTGGGGGCTGAAAGGGTGGGGGAAATGAGAAGATGCTGACCAAAGGGTTCAAAGGATCAGTTGTACAGGATGAACAAGTTCTAGAGCAGCATTTTTCAATGTTTTTCATCTCATGGAACGCTGATTACTAAACTAATAACTAAAATTTTTCAGCACAGCAAAAAAATATTTTTTGCTTATCTCACAAAAAACATAAGTATAATTTTGATTCCTCACACCAGACGGCCATTTCGTGTTGCCTGTTGTTATTTTTTGATTTGGCAGTCTAAGAGGAAAAGGGCAATGACCCTGACGAAATAGTCAGGTATAGCATGATGTAAAGGTTCTTGAGCCACACCAGTGTGAAAACCGCTGCTCTAAAGATTTAATGTACAGGATGGTGACTACAGTTAATAACCCTGTATTTTATACTTGAAATTTGCTGCGAAAGTTGATCTTAAATGTTCTCACTACCCGCTAACATAAAAAAATTGTGATCGTATGAAGTGATGGTGGGCTAATTAGCTTGATCACAGTAATCATTTCACAATGTATACATATATCAAAACATCACATTGCACGCCATAATATATACAATAAAACTTATTTGTACCTCTCGCAGGTTGCTGGAGAATTTTAATATTGATATAAGTACCACAGATAATGAGTCAGATATAAGTACCACAGTATAAGATAGTTGAAAAATAAAATAGTTTTTCATACAAAAAAATAACACTGTGTGCATCAGATTTGCTAATTCAGGCTTTACTGTGGATGGAGGAGTGGCACCTTCACCGCACATGCTTTTCGTTCAGCAAATGGTGTGATCACTCTACCCGTCTCATGATGGAGCTATTTCTTGTTTTTACAGGACCAGAAGAGAAAAGATTGATGACTGCTTTTTCACAGGTGACAAGTTTTACTTTCTCTCTAAGGTATAGTTTTTAAGAACAGAAAAGAAATCTGTATTTATTTATTGTGTGTGTGTGTGTATGTGTGCGTGGGTGTATGTGTATTCCAAAACAAATTTTACTTTATTTAAATATATTCAAATATATTAGGTAAATAATAATATCATTATAGTTATCAAAGTTCCACATTTACAAAGCTGAAGAGTATGTGTTTTCTTTTACTTTATTTTTATTATTTATACTACTACAGATGCCCCCATACCCTCCCCTTTGCCCACCTCCGCTCTGCCCTTGTCCCCCTTCCCTCTGGCCATCACCACACTTGCCTGTGTCCGTGGTTCGTGCATCTATGTTCTTTGGCTAATCCTCTCACCTTCTTTCATCAAGTCCCCCTTTCTCTCCCCTCTGGCAGCTGTCAGTCTGCTACATGTATCTATGCCTTTGTTTCTATTTTGTTTACCAGTTTAGTTTGTTCATTAGATTCCACATATAAATGAGATCGTGTGGTATTTGTCTTTCATCAGATGGCTTATTTCCCTTAGCATAATAATCTCCAGGTCCATCCATGCTGTTGGAAAAGGTAAGAGTTCCTTCTTTTTTACAGCCCCAGAGTAGAGTATGATTTTTGATCTTTACATAAAACCTGCAAAGACTGGTAAAGTAGCTATAGATTCCTGTTTTATAGTTGAAAAAATCTGGGCCTCGAAAGGTCTACATGCCTCAGCTCACGCAGATGGTAAACTGGTAAATCTGTGACTTGTACCCAGATTCCTTCACCAAGATCGCTGTTTTGTTTATTGGTGAGCAATTCCGTAAGCGACTTAAGTGATCTTAACACCAAAGAAATTAGAAGCATGCATCTGAAAAACAGCTGCTTTCAGTATAGAACTTTGGGTAAGATATTAGGAAAGGCCAGGGAAGGAAACTATTGTTTATTATGCTGGAACTTAGAGACCACAGATATAAATAGTAAGTTAGGGAATCGATCTGTTCATTTCTTAGGTTTTTATCTCCAACATTAAGAAATCTCATATTTGGTAATGTGATCGCTCCATTTTTTTTATTGTTATCCTATGACAGTTGTCCCAATTGTCCCCTCTGCCCTCCTCCACCAATCCCACGCCCCGACTCCCACAATCAATTCCCACACTGTTGTCCACGTCCTGGATCATTTATACATGTTCTTTGTCTAGTCCTGTCCCCTTCTTTCCCCCATTGTCCCCCTCTGGTCACTTTCAGTCTGTTCCATGTTTCCACGCCTGTGGCTCTATTTTGTTCTTTATTTTGTTCATTAAATTCCTCTTATAATTGAGATCATATGGTATTTGTCTTTCACTGCAGCAGCATGGAGTATAAGCAAAACAACAAAAACAATGGAACCCAAGTTATTTCATTTAATGTATCATTATTTGGATTTTTATTCAAATTATTGCCATATTTAATGCTTGTGAATAATATTTTTGTATTTTTGAAGAGGAGGAAATACTCTTCAGCTGTGTTATATTTATAATTTTCCCAATAATAAAAACTATCACTTATTTTTAAAAAAAGAAATCTCATATTTGAACATTCTTATATATAACTTATAAGTGTCTATTTGAATGTTTTGGTGTCCTTCCTGGCTATGGGTGATGGACGTGTTGTCTTTGCAATGCTTGGTTTCAGGTGCTGGGCATTTGCGTACTATCTGATTGAATCTTTACAACAACACTCTGAGTTGCACAGTATTTTCCTACTAGAATCCATGACTGAGAGGTCAAATGCTCTGCCAAGTTTACACAGTGAGGAAGGGACAATATCACAGCCATTCTTTCCAACAATGTATCTCCTACCACTAAATGTGAAGTGACTTACCAGGTCCTTTTTGAAGGCAGATCTCTGCAAGTCAAGTGAAAGACGATCTCTTGGAGAGAGCACGTGTTATTTCTTTTCTGTAAAATGTCCTCTTCCTAGTGATAGCTACTGACTGATGTGAATGATCCTTCCATGTGATAAGAAGAGACAGTACCAGAGTGTTTTAAAGGAGAACTGCCAAAGTTCTAGGGAAAACTTTGACCAAAGCCCTAACAGTGGACAAAGGAAGGTGACCCAGGTAGACATGGCTCCAGAGCCACCCAGTGAAGAAGAAAGCCACTGAAAATGAAACAGTGGGCTCAGCTTAGACTGACTCAAGCACTTCCAGTGTAAGGGAATTGAAAAAGATTTTTGTCCCTGAGGAAGGTACACATAGCATGACTCCCCTAATGGCAGCATTGACTGAAGAAAACAATTTCTGAGATAGAATGTTCCCGATACCTTGGGAGGCCTCTCATTTACTTGACACATTTTGATTCCCCCAAATAACGTACATGGATTCTTATTTCTTGTTGCTTGAAAGGAAAGGTTACAGTCACATAAAGTGAAGTATAAGGTGTCTGTCCTCGGTGTATTCTGATCACATAGAACAGTTTCTGGCACATTGTAAGCTTTCAGTAAGTATTTGTTGAGTGAATGAATCAATAAGTCACTGTATGTGAGCAGCCTTCAGGATTACAAACTTAGCAGTGCATTTGTTTAGCACATGAATGTAGCACCTACTTTTAGCGCAAATAAGAAAGGCTTTAGAAGTAATCTAATCTCCTCATTTTACAAATGAAAATGAGGTCCAGAGAAAACACAGGTTTAACCTAGGTTACAAAGAAGCCAGAAACCTAGGAAAAACAAAGAAAAAAATCGGAGCTCCAATTTAGGGGCCTTCCCTCTTCCCTTCCTCCCTGCCTCCATCCCTGCCTCCTTCCTTCCCTCTCTCCTTCCCTCTCTCTTTTCTCTCTCCCTCTCTTTCTTGTCTCTCTCTTTCTCTCTCTCTCTCTTTCTCTTTCTTTTAACCCTTCCTTTTTACCTATTACATAATGGGCACCATCTATAAATTAGTGAAAAGAGATTTCTAGAAAAGACACAGAAACTAGTCCCTGTATAAACTTTTCAAATTCAAGCCAGTCTCTAACTGTACCTTCCCCCCACCCGAAAGCTCAGGCTCAATGACTGCTCATGTCCCTTCTGTGGGTAGAGTTCTTCACTTAGAGATTGTATCTTACATGTGAGGATGGCATGAGATTACGTGCTTGTGCTTACCCTTTTCTCTTTGGAATAGAGGAGAACGATGTGGATTCTCTTGATTTCCGAAATGAAATTGGGCTTTACAGAAGGTAAAGTGGACATGTAAAGACTGCACTTTCGCAGCACATGATCTTCTGCTGGTGACTGAGAGCTCACTTCTTTGTCTTAGGAAGAGTCAGGTGCTGTTTAATGGCACAGTAGGTTGTACATAGTCCTACACTGTACTTAGCACATTTGTTTCATATTATTTGTACATACCTAGCATACTGAGTGGAAGGAAGGGGGCTACCTCCCCAGAAGAATGCTGACCTTTGTTATGTCACTCACAATATGCATTCAGGCTGATTATAGGGTTTCATTAAATTATACATTTTTAGAGCATAATGGTTAAGACTATAGGTTTTAAACTTAACAAATCTGGGCTTGAATCCTATCTCTAGCACTTCTTTGGCATGCATGAGTAAAATGGAGACAATAATATGAATTTCTGGAGGCTGTTACGCTTTTTAATGAAATAATATGCACACAGCACACCTAGCACAATGTCCCTTACCTACTCTACTGCCTTTTGAAATTATTATTGTCCAGCTTTCTTATTTTATATGTGAGAAAAGTGGAAAATCCTGGAGCAGCCTTATGTACATGACTAGAGATTCCAGATCTAGGCACTAGTTTTCTGATTTCTATAGATTTTCAACCTGCTGTACCTTATCATTGATCCACGCTGCCTCTGCTCAGGGTATGTGTACAACAAATGGAAGCGTGCCGCCAGCTCCTTTGCTTTCTCTTTACTCTCTTCTCTGTTCCTGGTTCTTTAGGTAAAGGGAAAGCCTTTCTGATTCTCACCCGTTAGCATCATCCTCTTCTTTATGTTCCACCTGTGCTAGTTCCTGGCAATGAGTAGGACAGACATTATACTGTTGATTCCCATAGTTTAGGAATTAGTATGTGAGCAATATTACCCAATGATAAATGAAATTGACAAATCACATGGAACTGAGAGAAGGAAAATACTGCCTATAACAAGTATATGCATGGGTTTATGAGTCTGCCACTTGAAACAGGGGCTGGGCATTCTGTACAATAGAATGTCCTTCTGGCACTGTATTGAATATAAAACTAAAATTAGCATTAACTACCTTATTTTTTACATGGTGAAAGCATTGGATATCACTGTTTACAAGAAGAAAAATACTAATTGTAATGCCAAATTCTTGGCAATACGTGGCACTTCATAAGATATTGTTCTGCACTTATTTACATGCCCAAGAAATACTGTGGCAGTGCTGAGATACCCTAGAACCTAATTCTAATTCTGACTATGGCACTAACCTACTCGGAGTTTTAGCAAGTCAGCAAACCTCCACAGGGCTTGGTTTCTTTATCTGAACGACATGATTGCAAAAATCTCTTCTTGTTCTGCCATGTGTCTTGTCAACAGTGAACTAGATTCAACTGAAGTTTCCACTAGGGCCTTCAATTCAATTTTGATTTCACAAATATTTGAGTACTATATTAGGTAAAAAAGTTAAAAAGATGAAAAGAAAGAAGCTGCCCATGGTTGCTTACAGACATGTAAACCAACAACTGTAATATAATGTATGGTAAGTATTATAAGTAAAACTCATATGAAGTACAACATTATGATAAAAATGAAATTATTAATTTTGGGAGAGGAAGTGATATTTGAACTGTGTTTTAAAGGATGAATAGGAGTTCACTAGAAGAAAATCATGGGGAAAAACTTTCCAAGCAGAGAGAATGGACTGCATAAAAAAGATAGAGGCATAAAATTGCTTGAAACACTCAGGAAACAAAAACCAGTTCGATACTGCTAGAACATTCAGGAGGGATTAGTATGCATGTCACAAAATGAGTTCTTATTTGTAAGCCAGAGTCAGATTGCAAAGAGTCAGGTAACACAGATAAAAAATGCTAGTTTTTACCTTGTAGTTTTCTCATAATTCAATCTTAATGGGTATTCTTATGTCTTTCGATACAAAATGTGCTATACAGAAAGCATTTTAATAAATATAGACCTTGATATAGATATAGATTGATATAGGTGATATAGATATATAGATATGAAACATGGAGATAAAAATTCAGTGTCTTACTGATCTTTAGACCCTGGTAAATATTTGTTGTATAGCTGAAAGGACAGAAAATGCATCTAGAATACAGTCTGGGTACTCATTTAACTTACTGCTTTTCTCTAGGGCTTTGTACCTGCCTGAGATTTTCCAGGAAGCTTTCTGGGAACTCTTAAAGATTTTGCACATGTCTACATATGTTTTTGAAAATAGCAGGGCCTAGAATGTACTTATCTCTATAGCAATCTTTGTTAGATTGGGGCAAAAACATCACAGCTCATCTGTCTCACTAAAATTGAGGAGTTCAGAGTGCCATCTGAAGAAGGAACTAAGCCTCAGGCCACTCTGAGTACAAATGAAATGCCATCCAAGCACAACATGTTTCTTTAGGATCAGAGTACTTTAGCCCTTGGGCAAAAATAGCCAACCCATCTTTCTCTAGGGAGGCCTGAACCAGCAAGTCCACAGGGCAGCTTGTCAGGCACAAACTCAGATCAGTGGATGAAAGGCAAACCTGAAGTAAAATGATATCCTATGCCTGTTCCTTGGTCTCAGTACACAGAAAGGGTTTTGTTTGTTTTTTACACAAAAACCTACATTGTGAATGTGTTCCATGTCAAATAGGAGCAGAAATTCTATTTGTCTTAAAGACCATCTTGGGCCCATTGCAAAATAGACAACATTGTTGTTTTTAAAATATTGTGTGCATTATTAACTGCATGCAAAGTGCGTATGTGGGCTCCTAACCAATGTTCACAAAGTGATCTTGTGATGACCATGAAGACGTTTGTCTTTGGAGCTCCTCACCCTGTTTCCCTTGCAGTCCTCAGGTTCCCACAGTGGGACGTCTGCAGCCTCCTTGCTGTGTCTCAGGGCCAACTTTACCATCCTCTCACCTGGTCTTTTCCAATCAGTGTGCATATCCCTTTAGTGGCCGCTTTAGTCTTTCCTCAGGGCCTGAATAGGCAGTCATTCACCTCTAAACATGACCTGATATGCCATCAGCTGAAGACCAGCTCTTGAACAGGGTGTTTGCAGAGGGATAATAATTATGGGAACTTCAAATACAATGCCTCATCAGCAGGAAAAGTGTTATAATAGACAAGAACTTGGCTACATGAATTGTCCTCTGTGGACCAGCACCAAAAACATAGCCTGGCAATTCACAAACAGGCCTACTCTCAGCCCCACCACAGACAGAAGGTGATTCACGTGCCTATAAAAATTTCCAAGTTACTTCTTTAGATATGATACATTTAGAGTACCTGGCCCAGAGTAGCCACTTTATATGTGTTTATTTTCTATCCTAATAGGGTTTCAGGACCTCCTAAGCCATTGAAATGCTAGTATGTGTATGAGGACACATCTCAGATACATTTCTAAATAGGAAGAAAGAAAAAATGAAAAATAAATAAATTAACTCTTAGGAAGCCTCTGCTTGGATTCATGATTAGGGTTTGTTGCAATCTGAAGACTAAAATTTTTCCTAAGAAATCTTTCAAGTGATTGTGTTGCATGTGATTAGTGTCCATTTATCCTGAAGTCTAATGGGCCATTTACCCAGGACCTTTAAACTTCATGTCATGTTTCTTTCAGGAAGCCTGTGCAAAGCACCAAGTTCCACATTGGGTTCGGGACACAAGTGTGATTCAGTAAGCTTGTTGGAAAGGAGAAAATCAGGATTAACAAAGAAAGAAAGGACAGTACAATGAAAGGGTGAATGTGCTATATAGGGTGTTTGATTTATTCCAGGGATTCTGGGGACACGGTGGGGTCCAGGGTCAGGAGATCATGTGTTTTTGCAGAAACTATTCGGACAGAACTATGGAGAATTACAGGAAAGTGAGACTAGAAACCAGGTCAGTTAGCAAAACATTCTAACGTTCAAGGTTAAATGTAGGTAATCCGTCCTGAACTCTGGTGGAGGAAATAAGATGGAGGGGAATAGATATTTTGAGGCATTGGAAGAAGAGGGAGCTGAAAAAGCATGAGTGTTCAATATGGGTGTGGAGTTGTGGGAGAAGGGAGAGTAAGGTGACTCTCAGGTTTCAGCCTTGCATAAAAGGATATTGCCACTTACAAAAATAAGGCCTAAAAGAGAAGGAACAAGTTTTGGAAGAAGGAGAATTTTAGCTTCATACATTTTTGTGTTCAGCTTAACTACGACACATTTGTATCAGACAATCTAGTAGATAATTGAATACGTGAGCCAAGCTACAACATAAAGATCAAGCTGATTATGGGGTATGTCCTGTAGAAGAAGTGAACTAAATCAATTCTTCATCTTTCCTCCAAATTTTTGGACCACTTCTCTATTCTGACATCATTTTATTACCTTCTCCAATGTTCTGTTTGCTACAACCGTATCACAGTGTGTAAAGCCTGGCTCTTAGAGATGGAATAAATAACTCCACTATTTCTCAGGTTTGACTTTGTAATAATCATTTTAATTTTGAAGTCTGGGATCTTCATGTCCAAATAACTTCATAATCTACCTCAAATCATTCCCTCATGTCCAAAAGACATTATGAGGATCAAATGTAAATGTGGGAGAGAGTATATAACACCCTGTCTGAAAATAATCAGTGCTCGGTAAAGCTAGTTTTCTCCACCACCTTTTTGGATCCTTTGGTTTTTTGGCTGTTAGTGAAGGTGAATTATATATCCTGGTAGGATAATTTAATTAATTTGTTGAGAGTTACTGTGTCAAAATTTGTTAGGAACAGGACATTGAAACATTTAAGATACCACATTCTACTTTCATATTATTATTGCAGGAAAGATGGATTTCTCTTTTAGGTTTGTTAGTTTTTTCCCTCTTTTTCCTAAATTTGGTAAGCAAAAGATGTTCATTATAGCTATGAATTAGTTTGAATTTGGAGAGTGTCAAACAATTACATTCATTTCTTTACGCATGATTATTTTAGCATCTGCATTTAACACTTCCAGTATCTGAAGTCTTTTTGGTTCTACTTCCCTTACAGTTTTCAACTGGTTTTCACTTACAGACTTGAGTTTCCTGTATCTTCTATTATTTTTTAATATACATTAAATATTGCATGTGAAAAAGTACAAGAATGATTTGAGGTAGATTATGAAGTTATTTTCTCCATAGAATATCCTTTGCTTCTTCCAAGTACCAGAGAGCATTACCGGCCTGCAACTACTGAAACCAAGTTTAAGTCTTAATATTCCTTGATCCTAAAATAGTCAAACCTAGGCCCTCAAATTTGGGTCCAAATTCCATATAATAGCTCTCTCATGTCTGATCTTCCAGCTCTTTGGAAGTCCCAGCTTATCATAGAGATGGTTCTCTTTTAAACTCGTTGTGAACTCTAAATTGTGCCTCTATCACCTCATTAAATGGGGAAAATTAAGAATCTAATATTAACAGTATCAACAAATGTTCTCAGAGCAAAAGTGGCTTTAATGCTTATCATTCTGTATCCTTGTCTTTCCTTCATTTTTGGCATGCATCTTCCTGACTGCTTTTTCATTTCTTAATGGTTTTAGGAAGTTAAAATGTTTTTCAATCACTTTCTATTGTATTTTTTTATTATCAGTTATCCCCTATACCCTCTTCCACCTCCGTCTGCGTCCTCCCCCTACAATTCCCACACTGTTATCCATGTCCATGAGTCCTCTTTCATTCTTGCTCCATCCCTCCACCCCACCAATGCTTCCCCGCACAGAGCTGTCAGCCTGTTCTCTATGAGCCTGTCTCCGTCTTGCTTGTTAGTTTAGTTTGTTTGCTAGATTCCACATATGAGTGAAGTCATATGGTAATTTTCTTTCTCTGACTGCTTGTTTCACTTAGCATAATGTTCTCCAGGTCCATCCATGTTGTTGCAAAGGGTAAAACTATTTTTCTTTTTTATGGCCAACTAGTATTCCATATGTACATGTCTCACAGCTTTTTTATCCACTTCTCTACTGATAGACATTTGGGCTACTTCCAGATCTTAGCTACTGTAAATAATACTGCAACGAACATAGAGGTGCATATATTCTTTCAAATTAGGGTTTGGGGATTCCTTGGAGAAATTCCCGGAAGTTGAATCACTGTATCATAAGACAGTTTCATTTTCAGTTTTTTGAGGTAATTCCATGTTGCTTTCTAGAGTGGCTGCACCAATCCTGCATTCTGCATTTGCACCAGCAGTGCAAAAGGGTTCCCCTTTCTCCATGTCCTCACCAGCACTCATTGATTGAAAACATAGGCAGTAAAATCTTGGACATTGCTCATAGCAATTTTTTTTCTGATATATCCCCTCAGGCAAGGGAAACAAAAGAGAAAAATAAATAAATTGGACTACATAAAACTAAACGTTTTTGCACAGCAAAGGAAACCATCAACAAAATGAGAAGACAACCCACTGAATGGGAGAACATATTCATTGATACATCTGCTGGTTAATATGGAAAATTTATAAAGAACTTATAACACTCAACTCCTAAAAAACAAACAACCCAATTAAAAAAATGGGCAAAGGGACTGAATAGGTACTTCTTCAAAGAGGACATACAGATGGCCAATAGACATGAAAAAAATGCTCGGCATCACTAATCATGAGAGAAATGCACATTAAAACCACAATGAGATATCACCTCACATCTGTCAGAATGGCTATCATCAGTTAATTATTTCTAGTTAAATAAAATGTTTTGCCTAGCCATGTGTCTCCGCAAAGTAACACGGTTGTTCAGAATAGCTTGGCTGACTATATTGAAACAATTTCCTTCTTTAGCTTTTTTAACTATGTAAAAAAGGGTGGGTATTTAGGTAATAATAAGAATTACAGCATCTATGTGAGATTTATTGAATTAATATAATTTTTCTTATAAATAAAGTATCTCTTTTGATAAATCTGTAACAAGAGAGCTGGGCAAGTCATAGCTATGTTGTATTTCTGATATTTGCCGAGATGTTGGACACGGGGAGGAGGGATTACCATAACCAAAATTTAAGAGGAGTTAAGATGAGCTCTTAGACCCCTGATCAGGGTATTTGGCTGCTTTGTTCTATTCAGTCTCCTCTCTTACTATAACAATGTTTCATCTGCTTGTCTCCACTGTTCTTACTTTTCATCTTCACTGTACTGTCATGACTCTCTGCTCGTTTTTCTTGCTCTCTGCTCAGATCCTTTCAGTTATTGACCACTAAACTCAAAGTCTGTCTCTTCATGCTGCTTGCTATGGCTTTCTGATGATTACCTCCTCAGCTATTTCCTCGGTTATTTTTCCTGTTTGCCTGTGATACTTGAATTATTTCTCTCTACTAATTTAGGTGCTTTCCTCTTTTTTTCCTTTTAGATATACTCCATGTTTTTGGAGATGGGAAGGAGAGGTAAAGGACACGTCTAACTTAAAAGATGTCCTCTACAAGATGATGAACAATGTCCCTGTCTATGTCCTTCTTCTACTTCCTTTCACTTCAACATATCCCTCATTATCAACTCACTCAGTAAAATTCATTATAGTGTTTAATTGACTTTTTTGAACACTATTACAGAAACATCCACTTAGACATTTCAGTTTTGCATAACATCATTATTATATTATTGCTAGTTAGTGTCAGCTATCTGGACTCTTTCTACCAAAACTTGTAGTATCTACAAACCTAATCCATAAAGCTACAAATAAAACCATCTCCAATTTCCAGATCTTCCCTTACAAACAACAACAACAACAGAGAATAGGATGCACTCAAAGCATCTTGATTTTCTAGGGCAACTCTGTTCTTCTAACCATTAATCATACTATCCATGGTTTTTTTTTTTAATTTTTATAGATATGTATGTTCTTTCTTTCTCAGACTGAACCCCCTTCACCAGCTGCGTGAGATAGTCAATGAGTTAAATGATTCTAACTCTGCAAAAAATTGTCTTTATTGAAGAAATGTCAGGCAGAAGGAATCATAGACATGGAAAGAATATAGCTCTGGAATTTACAAATGTGGGTGCTAGTTTTGACGGTTACTAGATGTGACCTGAGTACATTATGATGTCTTTGTTTCTTATTTTATATCATGAAGTAGCTTGCTGAACTATTTGTAAACATTCTTGGAAATAATAGTAATGATACAAAGCCTTTACTGTCATAATTCTTTATTCAAAAATTCAGCAAAGTGCCATACATGAATTATTACAATTATTTTCTTTTCTTAAGAACCCAATAAAGTAAGAACTGTTACTATTATCCATGTTTTATTAATGAAGAAACTAAAACTAAGAGAATATGTGACTTCCCAAATGTCATATTGTCAAGGTATATGTAAGAGCTGGGTTTCAAAACAAACTGTTTGACTCTACAGCCTTTGCATTTTACTCCCTATACACTTAGCGTGACTAAGGGCTACTTCCTTTTGGCCACTCAACATTGTATAACAGTGGGTACTAAAATGCTGCATGGTGTGAGCAATACGCAGAGGTATTCAGGAAATTTGTCAGTTTTCCTTTTCTTCTCAGTGAAAAAAAGATGCCTTCAGGTGAAAACCTATTAGAAAACTACCACCAACCATGAGCAATTGTTACAATACAGTATTTCCTGTCAGGAAGGGCTTTTGAATTAGAGACCCAGGGTCTGGCCAATGTTAAGTAGCAGGGAGTCCAGCTTCCTCACCTCTTTCCTTAAATTTGTAACTATGCTTATTCACTGTTACTCATTGAAAGCCAATTAGTATTTGCAACCTGAAGAGTCCTCCTGGAAGAACAAGTTTTTAACTGGATAATTGGTCAAAAGAACTCAATGTCATTCCTGAAGTTTATGCTGCTTGCTTTGACTAAGAAAGTTAACTGAGTAACTCTTAATAACAACAAATTATCTTTTCCTTGTACATATCTTAAAGTTTATACTCCAAGAATCTCCAAGAAACTTATACCTTAATATTACTTCTTTCCAATAAATATCTATTCTTGACAGGGGTGAAGGAAATGGAGCTTTAGAAAAAAGAAAGAGCCATTCCTGAAGGTGGAGGTAAAAAACGACTAAGAATAGAACAGAAAAGCCCAAAGTGGAGAGTGATTCATTACCAAAAATGTCAGCAGGATAGTGAATAATGACTGACTGGCTTAGGAAATAGAAAGTCTTTAAGATCATAATTTGGGCCTAAAAAAGAATGAAAAACAACTTTTTTTTCTTATTTGAAATTGGCGGCTTAGTTGGGAATAAAATACACCATGACGCCTGTTGTCAAGACAAAGCCAATGAGATGACCAGAGATAGGAAATGATGTATCAACTGGAGAAGAACCAGTAAAAAACTAAGGTATATTCAACTCTTCACTGAGCATAAATTAAAAAACACCAGCTATTCCTCAAAAGATATAGTCTGCTGATTTGAGTAACCTTAGATCTTGTTGCTCAAATACATTAATGGTTAATTCTCTCCTGGTCCTCAAAAGGCTCCTTATATTCTGCAAAGAGCTCAGTGATTATAAGAGAGGGTAGTGTGACTGTTATCGTCTGTTTTGTTGAAGTTTATCATATTTTATCCCCAGAGCAAAATTCTGTTGATTCCTTGTAATTTCTAAAAGAGTAAATCTATGCAACTGTGCAGAATTCAATGTAACTGGAAGGTTTCAGTTTTTATTAAGATAGTACCATAGTCAAAAATTTCTAGGAGAAATGGCTGTAGGAATTCAGAATAGTCAAATCTTTTTATCCTATTCTGTAATTGTTACTCTTGTTGTCTATGTTTTGCATAGAAAGTTCTTTTCATGCTGCTCAGCAGCTAATAGTTACTTGCTTGAGAGGCTCATGAATATTCAAATATGAGGGGGATACTTTCCTTTTCTTTTAGGACTCTTGCCTAATGATTTAGACAACTAAGTCAGTGAATCAGATGATAGTGAATTCTAATCAGATGCTCCTGGGAGTGAAATATCAAACATAGTCTTCTTTGTTACAAAGTATTGACTCAAAGTAAAAAGAGCTTCTGGGCAGCCACAAGACAAAGTTGTAGGATAATCATGGTTAATAACCTTATAAATTCAGGAATTATATATTATCATTCTGAGCAGCAGCCAGCCAATCATGTATTCAATAAATATTTTTTGAGTACTATTCTATACCATGCCCTGTTCTATGTTTTTGGGTTATAACATTAGTCAAAACAGCCAAGGTCCAAACTCTCATGGAATGCAGCGTCAAATAGAAGAGACAGAAAATAAAGACAAATAAGTAAGAAACATATTATACAATTGTAAGTGCTGTGTAGATGGTTTAAATAGGGTGATAGTGATTTGGAAACTACTTGAGACTAGGATACAAAGGCCTCTTGGAGGAGGCAATATTTAAGCTAAGATCCGAATACCATGCGGACTCTGACATACAAAGATTAGGCAGCAATAGTATCTGATCAGGAAGAACAACTAGCAGACCTATTTTCTCTGATTAAAAATTAAGACCCTAAAGAGAGAGCAAACCTTATATAGGAGGTAATAGAACAACATGATTGCAGCATATGATAGACACGGAAGATCAGGTAGACGGAGACCTGATCATTATGTTCTTTTTAAGTGATAAAAAAAATTATTGGCCCATCTCTAGCCCAAAATTCAACATTAACATTTTCACTGGATTTCTTTCTCACACGAAGACTCAGATTTGTGGAATTTGGTGTGGAATTCAGCTGAATAGCATAAAAGGAAATGTGTGTGTGTGTTTGTATGTAGAATGGGGTATCATGCAAAATGGCAATATGGCTAAACAATAACTTCCTCAAAATTCATATGTTGAAGTTATGACCCCAGTAACTCACAATGTGACTGTTTTTGGAGACAGGGCTTTTAATGAGGTGACTAAGGTGAAATGAGGTCATTAAGGTGGACCTTAATGCAGTATGAAAGGTGCCCTTTAAAGAAGAAGGGATTAGGATACAGACAGGCACAGAGCAAAGACCATGTCAAGATGCTGACAGAAGGTGGCCATCTACACCAGGCCTGGGAAGAAATCAACCTTGCTAACGCCTTGATCATGGATTTCTAGCCTCCAGAACTGTGAGAAAATAAATTTCTGTGGTTTAAGCCATTCAGTGTGTGCTAATTTATTATAGCAGCTTTAGCAAACTAATACCAATGGCTGCCAAATTTCTTTACACAGAGGGTAGCTGAGTAAAGAAACAGTCAAAGGGTAAATCAGAAGTTGGAAGACTGGAATTCCTTCACTTCCTTTTTTTCCCCTCAAAGAATGCTCTCCGTTCTAGAATATGCACCCCTACCCCTAAAGATTTCCTGGGATGTCAATCATATTATATGGTGTCTTGTTCTTTTTGCCTACCCATCATAGTGTTGCAGGGGGAAGTCATACTGAGTCTAGTTGGTACATCATTTTATGTTTCTCATATTTTGCTATCAACTTAATATGTTTAAGAAAATTAAGTTCTTTTCTATTTATCTATTTTGTACTAAAATACAGTTACTTTTTCACCAGACTTAGTATGCTTCTGATTTAAATTTAGGCTAAATAAAGAATTCAACCTGAGGAGGGACCTCACATAGCTTAACACCTTTCAGGATAGAGAGAGAAAGTGTGAGTGCTGAGAGACACATCACATGCACTAAGTCTCAATGTACAGAAGAAAAACAAACAAAGTGATTTAAAATATTAGATAAAAATATGGGATAAAAGTCCCATGGACAAACATTCTGAAATGTATAAGCATTGATTTTTCTGTCAACCTACTTTTTGTATAAGCATAGGACTTTACTGAAAATGAATGATATGCTTGAACAATGCATGAAGAGATTATTATACTCTATTTTCCATCTGCATACAAATATTAACATTTTATATAACGTCAGAAATAGTACATTTCCTGGGTGTCTGTCTCTTTCTTAAGAATAGCATCCTAAAGTTCACTTTATTGTCCAAATACATTGGTAATCACTAATGTAGTCCAATGATGTATGTACTGTATTCTCAAAGAACTACCAATAAAAGCCCTACAAGCTGAAAAAGAAAAAGAAAGAAAAAAAAGAAATAGCACATTTTATCTAGATCTTTGCAAACATTACAAAATCTCTACTTTCCTTCATCCTTTCTGTAACAATTTGATCTGTCTACCACAATCTCTTGTTCGGCAGGGCATCATCCTCTAGGCCTCAGAAGATAGTGGGAGTCCACATTGTTTTGTACTTTGTGACCATGGGAAATAATTGTGTAATGGGATAGAGATGGGCAGGACAGTGTAAAAAGGGCCAGATGGAGGAATAGTGGACAAAATATAGAGCAGTACAGAAACATTATAGTACAATTCTCAATGGTTTTTTACCCATAATTTTTATTCTCAAATTAATAGTTTATTTTGATACTAAATCTATGCAAGACTTCTCAAAATGTTCAGAGTTAAGCACTATGACCTTTTCCTTAGTTGATGCTGAGATACGAGAAAATTTAAAATCCTTTTGTGATTTCTAGATTTTTCCTCTTAGATTCTGAGAGCCTAAGAAGGGTCAGCCCAAGAAATTATTAATAAAGCACTTGAAGTTGACAAGCCAGTGTGAGCAGCTCTTTTGGAAATAGCTGGTCAATTTACATTTCAGTAGGCTTCAGAGAAAGGTCTAAGTGACTTCCTTGTAATAGAATAGATAGAATCAATTATAACCTGATAGATTCTGAGCATGAAAAGAGATATAGAAACCTTTGGTTTCAATCCAATTTAACTTGACCTTCCTAGTAATAAACTTCTTTTTTTTTTTTTTCAGAAAAGTCTTTTATGGAAAGAAAGAAATGTAATGGAGGCATTTTCTAAAATCAGGATATATTAAAACCATTGAAGCTACATTGAAATAACAGTTACAAAATACTTACTGAGCTTTTTCTGTGCTTCATGATCAAACTGCATTTTCAGTCTAGCTTCATTATGACATTTTAAGCTTAGGTCTCTTTTATTCTCTCTCTCTCTCTCTTTTAAAAAAACAGCTTTATGGGATAACTGCCATAGAATATGCTGCACATACATGAAGGGTATAATTTGATCACTTTTTACATGTCATATGACCCATAAAACCACAAAAAGGTAATGAACATCACTCTCCACCTGTTCCCATTTAAAAATCTCTGCTTCCTTCCTTGCCCTTCTCTCAATCAACCTTCAAACCGTGTTCGGCATCTATGCACTAAACAGTTAAATGAAGCAAAAGTGTGCTGATGGGGAATGAGGAGGCTGCCTTGAGTCCTTTATGTATTGTTATTTGTGAGGCTGGGCAACTTTAACCAAGTAATGGAATCTCTGTGTGACTTAGTTTCCCCATCTTAAATAAGGGAACTGAGTTAAAATAATGTAATCTTTTCCTTCTGATGCAATGCTTTATGATTCCCTAATTCTAATATGGCCAAAGATGCAGTGCCATATTATAGTGAAATTATCAGTAGTAAGTCTTTTAGAAGGAAGAGATATTTTTGAAAGGGACGCCTTGCCTCATCCCTGCTCCCATTAGCCCATGGCACTGTCCTACCATTTAACCAATCTATATGACTGAAAATGCCTTCCAAAATAAATCAAATCTTTTGCAAAGTGAGGGATAATCTATTCAAAGCCTTTCAAAATAAGATTTGTTTCATTGCAATAAATACAACGATTCTATTCGAGATTTCTACTCAAGAACTTTCAAAATAAGATTTGTTTCTTTGCAATAAATGGAATGAACATAGTGCCAAAAGAGAATATTTCAGAAGTGTTCTCTATTTTTCTGAAATTAATTTAATTTGAGCAGTAACAAGTATGTAGAGAGCTCTGCACTATAATATATAATGGTTGATATAAAGTTAATGGGCATTTTATAATCCTTATGATTTATTTAAAGTTAACTGCAATTGTTATTATTATTACTTTAGATGTTAAAATTTAAATAGAAGTTGTGAAAGTAAACTCTAATTATTAAATGTTCAACTTAAAAGATTCTTGTTATTTAGCAATTTTCTGTTCTGATATATTCTCAATAAATGTGCAGTACATTCACAGAGATGTATCATAAAGGTAGTTCCATTGAGTCATAATGAATTCTATGTGGATGATTGTCTATTGTAACCTTAACGTGTAAATGTGAAAAAGAATTCATTGTTCTATTTAAAAACATTTTTTGTTTAAAAAAATACCAATTTTGATTCAGCATGGACTCAAAAGGCTACTGCGACATTGTCTGTAATGACATTTTTAAAATAAAACTTGTATGTTTAGGATTGAACTAATGATTTTACTTTTGACCAAAAGGGGAAAAAATGTTATTCTTAGTAAGTAAGCATTAAATGATAAGCAAGCACATGTACGAGTGATGATTCATGAAAATTTATTATACTCAAATGCCATTATCTTATATTAAGAATGACTGGTTTGCAATAAGAAGCAATGTTCCAGGAAAGAAGATGGCTTATTAAATGGGGCAAGCCTGTTTCATGGCCTTGGAATGTCTGTTTATTTTTCATTGCTTTCTGTTCAGTCCCTCAGTGCCAGGCCACCTAGTAACACTGTTGGTCACTTAACAAAAGGTCTCATTGCAATAGAGTCTACATTAGTTTCAGCCATGAAAGGAAGCAAAAATATTGTTTAACCAGAGTCTGTTTCAGAACCTTACTTTAACCTTCTTTGTTTAGGTAATTATTTCTAAAGTGATGCACTCTCAAAGCAAGTTTATTTGGTTTCCCAACTTTACTTATTTGAGCTAGTAATTTCCTTGTTCCTAAGTAACAATTTAGGCAAACATCATGATTTTTATGGCTTTATAGGTCACAAAACCGTGTCTCAATTTAATAATTAGAATATGCAATCTCATGGTATCTGAACTTTGAGACCCTTTTCTCTTTTCCAGCTCAAGCTTCCTGAGAATTCTAGAAAATGCTAAGCCTGAATTGCCCCTTTAAGTTTGGGAGTCTTTCTTCTGAAGTTCCGTTCACCTGGGTAAATGCATTTCTTTTCTGGAGTTTCACTCTATCTTCCTCAGCCTTTAAACGAATAGAAATACACTTCAGCCTCTTTCTACTGCAGTCTCTGTGCTCTCTCAGCTGGGACCTCAAGCAATCTCACTCTGGCCATGTCTCTTCCAGCAGTTCTCATCTCGTTCACATTAATGTTTTATTGTTGTGACAAGTTCTAGTTGTGCAGTCTAATCAAGTCACCTCTCCTCAACCATTTTCTTGTCATTTAGATTTTTACAAGGAGTAAGACACCAGTCTACTCAGCTCTCAAATGCAGGGAATACATATAAGGTTTGCTGGTCCTTATGGGAATTGTAGCCTCCTGGCCTCTATTATTTAAAGACCCTTTATCCCCATGGATGTCAACTTTTTGTTCATACTTCTAAGATCCATCCCAATAGTGAGCTTATACTATTTTCAGAGCTCGTGTTAGGGTGTTGAGTCCCATGTGCTAAGAAAATGCCCTCAAATCAATGAGCTCTTATGTATCCAGCCTTATATTCTGGCGCCATTTGATTAAAAAAAAAAACAACACCCCCCCAAAAAAACCAACTTCAAAATCCAATTCCAGGAGTGCTTCATTATCACTTCTTCGTAAATGGAAGTTAGTTCTCAAACCAAGTATTCTCTTTCCCCCCTATCAGGCTTAGCACCTCTCTAGTCAAGTTACGCTGAGATTTACTGTTCGTTATTAGCCTGGCCGCCAGAAGAGGGTGTGGGAGCCATTCCTGAGTGGGGGGCACCTGCTACCTTGTAGGAAAAAAGCTTCCATGGGAAGCTATTCCAGCGTAGTAGAAGTGGGTAAGAGTGAGAGACTTCTGAAAGCCCACAGGGTCCGGGGAAGTTGCAGTGTCAAATCCTTGAGACATCCATTTAGATGGTGTCATCCACATATCTGACCCATGTTTCAGTATCCCAGTCTTTCCTGACCAGGAATCTAAACTTTGCATAACTGACCTGACTTGATGAGCATTCAAACATCTCCAAAGCTCCAGAACTCTTAACAATTGGTTCTTCAGCCTTCAGCTCAAGTGTATCTTTTCTTCCATGGTAAGAGGTACTCTCTGGCTTTCATATTTAGCCATGGAACTGAATGCTAAAATCCCTCAGTCATTATCCTTTAGCCGTGAGTCAATACAACTTAACCCTAACCATCCAACCCTGTGTCTGTAGAAATTATCGCCCAACCATTTTTCAAGTTTGGAGTCATTACTCTTACTTGCCACAGCATTTCCTGCCACTGGGACATTTTCCCAGGTCATCACTGGTCATTAAAGCTTTAGCAATTGAACCATCAGCTTGCCCTGGGGGCTATCCCTACCCCACCTACCAATCAGGACAGAATCCACTCTATTTGCCAGGCAGTAAGTCAGTCAGTTTCACCACCTGCTACTGCATGACTGCCATTAAGTTAGTTTGGGTCCTCCAAGAAGCAGAAGCCAAGACAGGATTAAACAAACAAGGAATTCATTAGCGCACAAGTCTGTGAGATAATATGGAGTGAGAGTCAGAAAAGGCTGGGAGAGCTTTGAAACTGCAATGAAAACCTGACGCCTACGGAGGAAGAGAAGGGGGAAGGTAAGTTGGAAGGGTCCTAGATTGCGGTGCTGTCTGAGGAGAGCTCAGCAGGGCTGTTGGGGCATTCTCAAATCAAAGGCAGCACCAGAGGAATCCCACATCTACCAGGAAAGGGGCTAGCTGGAGCATCCCTGCTGTGCTCAGCCGCCACCTGGGAGTGGCATGATAGATGACCTTCTCTACCTGGGAGACACCATAGGTTCTTTCTCAGATAAGGTAGTTAAACAGCCCCATGTTGGATGGCAGGAAGCCTTCCATAAAGTTGATGTAATCTTATCTCCCCAGGTTAAATGTGTTAACTAGTACAGATGTGTTTAGTGAATGGTTATGACTCCTACTACTAGAGTATCAAGTGAGCAACCAAGAAACACTTTTGCCAGATCCTAATTGAATAGGGATGCAGAAGCTGGGGCCCTCAGCTTTGCTCCCTGATGTTAGAGGTCTGCAAGGCTCATCCTCATGGCTTCCACACTAACCTGGGATGGAGAAATGGAAAGCTCAACGTTCTGCTTCACCTCGGCAGTGGGCAGATTAGAACTTATCAGACCTCAATAGTCATTTCCAAAACTCTTCATCATTAGGTGTTCTAATAAACCCTCCTCACCTCCCCCCCCCTAAATAGTTTGTATACTCAATATAAATTATGGAGTTGAGTTATTTTACTTTTCCCTTTAATTGATTTTAAGACCTCAAGGTAATGGTATCATTTTGGACATTTATGTAATGTCTTTATACCTTGGTTGAAATGGAGATGAGAAGAGTACCATTTTAACACCATGTGAAGCTTGCGTGGACTAATATGGAAGAACGCTTGTTGGTTACTAGGCGAAAGGAATTCATGTTGGTGGTAGGGAGGAGATAAGATGGAATGGAAGAGGATTACACAGATATTATGGAGTCTCCCCAATTCAGTGCTAGAATTAAGATGAAAGGAAATGATGGGTTTTTTTTTTCAATGAGAGAATTAATGAAATTCTTGGCAAGGATTCACATCTAGAGGATGAGTTTGTAAGGTTGTCACACAGATTTGTGAACCCCTGGCTACAGTATGAACCCATGTGACAAGGCAAGCCCTGACTGAGGGAGGCAACTTTTCTACCCACCTCTGGGTGAAAATGACAAATGTGTTGAAAGTATACATGAAAATTTTCCTTAGGATGGAGGAAACATTTTGCCAGCATGAGCAATGACAGTGATTAAGCTTTTCAAGTGGCTTTCTATTGTAGAAATAGAATTATGGGTAATAGATGTATCACAGTGACTACATTCAATAAATGATCTTGAGGTTCAGCTTTAGGTATTCCCAGAAATAACTGAGTCGAATTTCTCATGGGACTGATTTCTGACAGTCTGAATATTAAGGCTTGTCTATTTGTATCAGTCAGGTTTTAGACAAAAATAGGAATCATTCTATGTTTTTTGATTATGAAGGGTTTTAACACAGGAAATTAGAGGCTTATCTACCCAGTGTTGGCTGTCAAGTGAAGGCTGGACCACCTTCCAGAGGCTACCTCATTCCTTGGTTTGTGGCCCCCTTACTTAATATTCAGAGCCAGAAATAGTGGATCCCGTCTTTCTCACACATTGAATTTCTCCGTTTTACTTTCTGACCCAGGCAGGAAAGGCTCCCTGCCTTGAAGGACTCATGTGATTAGACCGAGCCCGCCAAGGTAATCAAGCTTAAGATCTCAAGGTCCGGTTACCGCAACTACATCTGCAAAGTCCATTTTGCCAGGTAATGTAACATAGTCACAGTTCCTGCTGATCAGTGCAAGACCATCTTTGGCAGGGTACTATGCTGCTGACCATGCTATAGAAATGGTTTTTGAAAAAGGATAATGAAGGTAACAAGCATTTAAATTTAGTTATTACATCCTTAATATCAGATTATTAATATTAACTGTGAATAGCTTTTATTATGTGAAGTAGATACATTTGCTCTTAATGATAAGAAATTCAACATTCTTAAAAGAATTATCTTGGGTCTCTGTGATTTGTGAGAATGTAATGTAAGCTAATTGAGGTTTTTTTCCAAAAATGAATCTCAGAAGAGTCTGAGAAATATTTTCTACTCTTTTTATTAGAAAACATGAATCCCAAGTAAAAATTAGAAGTACTTAATTGACATAATACTTACATTAGTATAATATTTTGTGTCTCATAAATCACTTTTTCTAAAGTAGACCATCTTGCAGGCGTAGAACTAATTAAAATAAAATAGGAGAGTGACAATATTCCTAAAATAATAATTATTAAAATGTTAACTCAAAAGCTTGATATCTTGAGAAAGAATTTAAACCTAATTATATTTAATTTTACTTTAAAATCGTCTCTTGAGGTTTTGCCTATACTGGCTCTTGAGTTGAGTATGTCCCAAGAGAGCCTTCCACTGACATTTGTTAAGGGCAATGTAAAGCTATTCTTTCCAAAATTTGGACAGAAAGAGATACAGTGCAGGGCAAAGGATGTGGACTTAGAAGGAAACTGTCCAGAAATCTGAGAACTTGAAGTAGAAGACTGCAGAGTTGTATCCTAAAGCAGATTGAGAATGAGGTCAATGTCCCCTGAACTTCTCTACCTGGCAGACACTATAGGTTCTTTCTCAGATAAGGTAGTTAAACAGCCCCACGTTGAATGGCAGGAAGCCTTCATAAAGTTTATGTAATTTTGTCTTCCCAGGTTAAATGTGTTAACTAGTACAGATGTATTTAGTGAATGGTTATGACTCCTATTACTAGAGTATCAAGTGAGCAACCAAGAAACACTTTTGTCAGACCCCAATTGAATAGGCAAAGTGAAAACCTTCCATATTACCTACCAAGTTACCTCGAAGAAGACAGACTTTGTGTGGAGGTCTGCTATCCCCACCAACTTGACTATGCCTTTAATGACTCACAGAATCCCATGATCAGTGACTGACTACGATCATGCATCTTTACTGGAGTTTATGGCAAATGACATGGGAATGGTGCTGCACTGTACATACATTCTGGGAGTTACACCACCATTTGAACAGTAATGCTTGTCACATTATTAGCTTTTAGTTGATACCAATGCTAATTACAGAAAAACATTTAATTACCGTGCTCCCAGAAATTCTATTCATTTCCTGTGTTACATCATTGCAACATTTATGCAAAATAGAGTTGCTCAGCAGAGTTAACTTTCTTGTTAAATAAAGGCAGTATATGCAAGAAGATGCCAAAGGCTGAGACACAGGAACAGTACATCAGGGATATGAGCCTGCAGGGTAGATAGTCCTAGTGTCTCCTGGGGAATTTCACTCAGCTAAAGTACAAAGTTCCATCTTTTTCTAACATTTGTTCTTGAAATTTTTAATTGACGTTCATGAAGGAAAGGGCACACATCATAATGTACGGTTCAGTGAGTTTTTATGAAATTAACACACTTAAATAGCAGTGCCAAGATCAAGAAACAGAATGTTACCAGTCCTCAGAAGACTCCTTTATCTTTCATATGAGTCCTAAGCATAGCTTCTATCCTGACTTCTCACCTATTTAATCTATTAAACAATTGATTAATTTTGTCTGTAAATAAATTTTATCTAATTGAAAAAAATATAGTGAATTCTTTTGTCCCTGACTTCTTTCACTTGACATTATCTATGAGATTGATTTATGCAGTTGTATATAGTTGTAGGTTATTTATTCTCAATACTGAATGATATAACAAATAGACTACAGCTCGTTTATCCATTTTAGAGCTGATGGACATCCATATTGGTTTTTTTTTTCATATTAGCTATAAGTCTGCTAATGAACTTGCATATATAAATGAAAATACACACACTCATATACATGCAGATTTCTGTTAGATATACTAGAAACAGAATCACTGGATCACAGGTGACACATATAGTTAGTTTTAGTAGGTTCTGCCAGATAATTTTTCAGAGTGACTATAACAATTTACACTCCCACCAGCAATGTATGAATATTTTAATTGTCCTATATTTCAGCAATGCATGGTATCACCAGCCTTTTTTATTTTAGTCTTCCCAGTGGAGGTGTAGTGGGTGGAATTGCCATATAACATTTCTTTGGTGGCAAATGAAGTAGATCTTCTTTCATATGTTTTTAATTATGTAGATATACCTTCTCAGTCTTATGCCCATTTTGTGGTTGTGCCATATACAGACCTTCGAGGGTCTCATTAAGGACAAGTAAATAGAGCTTGAAATACTGATGGCAGTGCCAGGTATTTAGGTAACTGCCTTTGAGAATATGCTTATCTATAGGCTTGGTGGCTTATAAACAACAGATATTTCTCACATTTTAGGGGGCTGAGAAGTCCTACATCAAGGCACGAAAAGATTTGGTGTCTGGTAAGGGCCTGCTTCCTGGTTCATAGATGACCATCTTCTGTCTCCTCATGTGACAGAAGGGGCGGGAGAATTCTCTGAGTTCTCTGTTATACAACAGCATTCATCCCATTCAGGAGGGCTCTACCCTCGTGACCTAATCACCCCTCAAAGTCTCCATTTCCTAATACTATCACATTGAGGATTAGGATTTCAACATATAAATCTGGGGAAAAAAGACATTCAGTCCATAACAATGCTCTACTGTAGCTGTTCAAACCACTAAAGGACTGAAAGAAGGCAAATATGATCCCCACAGAAGACAGAATGATATGTATTTTGCTTACTATGACAAATCAGAATTACACAGATTCTATTTGCTTGGTACACACCAACACCAGAGTTGTTGCCAGTGACCTATGTCGTGGTCAGACAGGTGGACATAATTGTAGGGATGTCCACTTGGAGGAAACTACTTTGTCAATAACTGTTTCAATCATGTCTGGTTTCAACATGAACATAATAACTCCAATCAATGTGATCTCCTTGTGGAATCAGCAGATTGATACTTTAAAAACAGTTTCATTTAGATATACTTGATATATTCAAAACTGCATATATTTAATGTATTCAATTTGGATATATGCATGTATCTGTCCAACTAGCACCACAATCAAGATAATAAATAATCTATTACCTCCATGCCTCTTTGTTTTGTGTGTATATGTGTGTGTAGAATACTTAACATGGCAAACAGAAATACTAACACTTTACTAAAATCTCTAGGAACTAAATGTGGTTTATAAGATATAGAAATCACTCTAAAAATATCTGGATGTTCACCCACCACAAGAGGTATTGTGGCATGTTATTACATACATCCAGAATTACTTGTCTCAAATGATTATGAGCTTTCTTTTTATCAAAGCTAAGGCTTAAAGTTCTGATATCCCACACAATGGGGTGTTAAGGTATCTACCCTCTTGGAAAAGTTTTAAGTGTATATTAGAGTATTGTTAACAGGCACTACGTTATATAGCAGAACTCTAGAACTTACTTATCTTGTATAACTGAATCTTTATAACCATCAAAGAACTCCCCATTCCTGGTTTTGATAATAACAGTGAATTATGAGTTAAAATTAATCAGATAGAAAGAGAGAAATGGGGCAGAAAGATATCCAAAGCCTGAAACTTAGCCAGAGTCAGCTAGAGAAAGCTAAACTGTAGACAATGTGAGTGACTGGATAAGTCTACAGGGAGCACAAATGGAAGAGGAAAGTACAGTGGGACATGTGTGAGGGAGAGGAAGTGGACCAAGATGAGAAGACGAGACAGCGAAGCATGGTGACTATGAACTCCGGAGTGAAGAATGTGACCAGCAGATGCCCACAGGATGACCGTTGTGTTCTGTTCTCTTTGAATGTGTACATGTACAAAGAAAAGGTTTGCTTTAAATTTAAATTTTTTGAAATAAACTATAATGACTACATTTATCTTTTCAGAAACAATAGAAATTTTAAGGATAGAGGTAGGCACATTGATTGAGTGCCTGAGATCCCCCTTCTGGAAGCACTTTGGAGTGATGATCAATGTGAGCTACTGTTAATTGAGCAATGTCATTTATATAATGGGTGCTTCAAAATATAATTTTAACTCTTTGAACAAACCCTAACTGTTATACATAGAAACTCTGAAAAATAAAGCAATGTTATAAGTAGTTTTGTGTGTAGACACTGACGTTAGACTCTCTGGGTTTGAAACCTGCCTATCTCCATTACTTTCTAGGTGGCATGGGGTGAGTTCTTGCATTGCTCTGTATTTCCATATGACTGGAGGGAAGCCCAATGTCTTTCCATTGGAGCCTCTGTCAATAATATCTGTCCTTTCTTCCATAGCTGCTGGGATAAAGACCACATTCCCTTGTTTAGGTTTATTTTTAATGAGGCTTCAATAATTCCCTTCACTCATAATATGGTTTAACTACTCTAGCCTACTTTTCAAACCTAAATGTCACATTTCATCTTTGGTCATTTTTTTTCCCCTTTGTTGGAGTATTCTGGCAAATTGTTATTTACCTTTTAAGACTCCTTCAAGAATAGTATGGACGCAGTAAGAGGGACTCCCTTAGGCTAGATTTTATGGAATCTGTAAATTTAATGGGAGGACACCCAGGTTGTCAAACAGAACCTAAGGGCAAGAAGTGCAGGCAGGCCTGAGAAGGACTGAAGTCAGAAACTGCAAACGGACTGGAATTGAAACTCTTTTCCTGTTTCTTTGTGAAGCTAAATGTAATTTCCTCTTTCCTTCAATGTCTGCTTTATCCTTGTCTGTCTCAAGATTGGACTCTGTTTTTTTTTTTAAATAAGGTACATGGTAGAAAATAGCTACCACAGGCTACATAATCTTTCACTGTAATTGATAATATAAAGAGCTAGAATCTCTATGTCCAAATTGTAAATTTCTTGGAAAAACAGATCAATTATGTTAGCTTGGACCAGGCTTCTATTCCTGTAAGACCAATGTTGGCTAGTAGAGGCGGAGCTCTTTACTCAAACATGTTTTCAGGGCCTGTCCTTTGGTGTGAAAGAAACAATTCAGGAATGGAATGCGTGTCCGTAGGGCAGGACGCCTGCATTAATCTTCTCTTAAAGCATTTTCAGAATCCCGCCAGGTAGGACTAATGAGCCTCCTTTGTGATCCTGTGGAGCTTGTCAGATGATACTATCCTTAATTATATAGCACACACATAAACATCCTCATTAGAGTGTGAGCTTCTCAAAGATTAGTGGGTTGTCTAATTTATCATTATATTTTCAGCACTTAATAGTGGTATAACCCTCAAAGAACTCCACCTAAGAGCGAAAGACCAAGAACAATACTGATTGCAATAAACAAAAAACATTTGATGGGAGAAACGATCCTTATAGAAGTTCAGGGGAAATAGAGATTGTTTTGGATATTAGTGATTGAGAAGTTTTTATGAAGGAGAAGCGTTTGACTTGTAACTTGGATGATAAGCAGATTGTGCCAGGTATCTGGTTGAGAGGAAGCAATTTCTAGCTTTGAGACAAATACGAGTAAAATTGTGAAAGTTGGAAAATGGTAAGATGTATCCATGGCAGTGTAAAGTGGGATTCAGTAAAAGTTTGTGGTTATTTAGACTCTGTAGAAGGGATGAATAAGAGATGAGGTGAAAAATACAATTAACATGAATTTTAAAAGCTTCCCTTGAAACAACACTTTGCTATTTTTTGCAATGTATTTTACCAGAAGACAATGGTGGTTTCTGGAATGAGAGAAGGGGAAAACAGTGCAATATGAGGATAAAAGGAAATAATTATTATGTAGTTAGGGAGCTAAAAGTCATATGAAATTTTCCCTTTTGTCTAGAACAAAATAAATTTTATAACAGCTCCTTTACAGGATAAACGCACTAATAAATAACATTCAATGAATCATAAGATATGTATTTTAGTTACATCTGTGTGGAAATAAACAGACCACCCAAATGCATTAAGCTTTAAATTTATTTATTCTGAGCTCTCTATAGCAAGAGAGTCAGGAATCATTATTTAGGCTGAGGAGAGACTCAAAGGCAATCCAAGAAAGCTTTCTAATAGAAAAAGGGAAGGTTCCAAGTGTGCCCTGACTGGAAGATGGGGGTTATGGGTGATGTATTAGTTAACAATATTCTATTAACTAGAGGTAGAGCATCGTATGTGATGGTCTTGTGGAACACATTTGACCTTTTCTGGTTGTTCCTAAATTGGAAGTGAGAGCAAAAATCAGGAAATCTGTCAGTTATTAATTAAGTCCTGGTTCTTTGGGCTACTTGTTTCAGGGATTATTGTTTGTTTTCCTGGACTAGTTGCTGGACACGGCAGTCTGACTTGCCAAAAGTCTGACTTGTAAATAGCTGTTAACTTCCTGGACTCCTTACTGCAGATTGTGGGTCAGGGTTCTATTTTTACATGTGGTCTGGCCATTGTGCATTTGTATATTCAGCTTCTTATTTGCAAGAATAATACTACACACAAAGGGGATTTTTTTCTATACAGGTACATTATCAAAGACTATAACAGCTCTTATTTATTATAAATATGTTGAACAAATTCGTTTTGCATGCAGTTGTAAATGAGAAAAAAATATTTTAGTTACTATCCCCGAATTTTCCTACACCTAAGAACTTACGGACATAACAGTATCATGCTGGTCATAATAATATTTATTTAATTGGCTCTTGTCCTCATACTCTTGAAAGGTATTTTTGTTGTTGTTATTTGCCCAGTGTTTCAATGTTAGGTCAATTACCTCAGAGCTCCTGTATCCCTCTCCCTCTCACTTTCCCAAATCCATGGCCATTTTTTTAACTGGCTCAAGTTTCCTTTGCCTGGTTCTTTCTCACTTTTCACAGGAGACTCTTTGTTTCCTATCTTTAAAAGATTTATAAAAAGTCTTTCTCTTGTTTGGTTGGCCATACTCAGACAAGTATGTATTCTATTTTGTTCTGAAGCTGAAAGCTTGGCAACGTATAAATAAAACTCCCATGACTGAGTCAGTGTATATGAAATGGAATTACTCAGCCCTTGTCACTGGATCATTGTCTAGTAAGTGTGCTCACCTGGGCTGTGCCATATTTGGTGCCTTTGACAAGTCTCTCTTTTTTGAAGCACTTTGACTTGGATTTCTGTTTTACTTAATCATCACAAACAGATTGTCCATTCTTTGTTCTTTCCTTTGTCATCTGTGGTTTTAAAAGTTCTATCCTCACAAGTCTTCTCTTCCTTAATACCACTTCCTAAGTGATCAGTTCACTCCTGCAGCTTCAATAACTATTTGCCAACCCCAGACATATATCTCTTATAGGTTACATTCCTGTATCTCCAGCTCCCTATTGAATATATTGTGTTGAGGTTGAGGTAGGAGTAATCTAATAATTGTCCTTTCTCCTTTTTTTTTCTACACACACACACACACACACACACACACACACACACACACACCTGCGTTCAGGCTAGACTGGAAAGCGTGGCCTGTTTCATAGTCAATGATGCAGAGAAGCAGAGAGAAAAGAGATGAATTTCCACTAATTTTTGGTATTTTTACCCCACCTGTGTTGGTTTAACCTGATACATTTCACTCTCTAACTTGATAAACATGAACTTTTTTTTTCACACACAAGAAGGGAGGTTTGAGGAAGGTAGAGTAGGAATAGTCTTCCTCTGACACTTATCTACCTCTTAGAACCTAGAGAGTACTATGCTAAGTGAAAGAAGTCAGAGAAAGACCAGTACCATGTAATTTCATATACATGAACAATATATAATACAAAACAAACAAACAAACAAAACAGAAACAAACTCATAGATATGGAGAAAGAACTAATGTTTGTTAGATGGATGGGGGGCAGGTTGAAGGACTGGGTGAAAAAATAAAAGAATTAAGAAGTACAAATTGGTAGTTAATAAATAGTCATGGTGATGCAAAAGTACAGCATAGGGAATCTAGTCAATAATATTGTTTGTTTTAATCCTCACCTGATATGTTTTTATTAATTTGAGAGAGAGAAATATTAATTGCCTCTTGTATGTACCCTGACTGGGGATTGAACCTGCAACCCTTTGGTACACAGGACAGCACTCTAACTAACTGAGCCACCTGGCCAGGGCTAGTCAATAATATTGTACTAATGGTATATGGTGCTGGGGGGTACTAGACTTACTGGAGAAATCACATTTTAAGTTATATAAATGTCTAACTACTATGCCTATGCTGTACACATGAAACTAATATTGTCAACTGTAATTGGAAAAAAAAATTTAAAGCTATAAAAGAAAGCATTCTATTTCTACCAGTAGCCTTCAATTGGATGTTCTAAAGAAACTAAGACAAAATCTCAGTCTTTCAATTACTGTCTCACCTCAGCCCATTTCTCCTCTTGGTCATACTGACTCAGGAAATACCGTTACCTTCCTGTTAAGTACCTGAGAGTAAAGAAGAGACAGAAATATGTGCAATTCTTGTCTTTCCTACATATTTTCAAAAAAACATTAAAGTATTAAAAATAGAAAAGAAAAATGTACGTTTTTCTTGTAACAATATCCCTTTTACATCTAACAGGCCCTCTGTATTTCATGATACTAGCTGAGCTTCTTGGTTATCATTAAGTATTTGATGATGGGGTTAGTCATGAATTTGCATAGTGACACTTGTGCCTCTCGATCCCACAGTCTTATTCCTGGCTGCCTATTGTTTAGAATTCCATTTTTTTCCATCTGACTTATAAAAACCACTCCATATCAAATAGTTTACAATATAAAGGAATGTTGAAAAGTATGTGTTGAAAGCATACATTTCTTGAACCTTGTAAAATAGATAGATGATGTATAGGTCATTACAAGAAAGCGACAATCTCTAAGCATCAGTCTTCTTTAAATGCCAGGTTCTTGTTGTAGACCAAGTAGGAAAATAGTCGGTCTAGAAGTATATATGACCTCTTTAAGCATATAAAAAAGTCATGTTATCTAGGAATTATAATTATTATAATTGTGAAGAACACAACATATTTCACAGAAATTGACTAGATTTTATCACTTATTTACTTTTTCTCTTGGATGAAAATGTATTTTATAATTTACTGATTAAATGTATATAATCTTAATATTTGATTCTGTCCATACCCAGAAAATAATACTTGTCATTAACACGTCTCATTATTATAAATGAAGAATTATAAGATCTGTAATAAATTGGACCTTTTTATACTACTACTACTGGAAACTCTTGATTATATAATAAAACAGTTTAAATATATTAATGTGCAAGGTATCCATTTTTTTGATTGTTAAAAGAATAATGACTTTGTCACTACTTTGTTTTTAATGTGAGAACCAAAAAATCTTTGTAGTGATAGTAGCTAACGTATACTATGTATTTACTATGTGCCAGACATGGTGCTATGTATTTCATCCATAAATTCATTTACTCCTAGGAGTACTACAGGTGTATAGTTCTTATTCTGAAATCACTGGGGCCAGAATGTGTTTTGAAAATTAGAGGATTCTTAAGTTTCATAAAAATAATACAGTGCATATACTGCAGATTAGGTAATGCCCTAGCTGGTCTAGTGCAGCACTCCAATGTAAACACATTAACACTTTAATAGAGAAATTTGTAAATGTTCACATTACATGGGAAAATATGGCTATAAATAACCATATCAGCTCAATTATTCTTGTTGCCAGGTGAGTTTGCTCCAAACTTAAAGTTTTTAGTTTTGAAAAATTTTGCATTTTCTAATTGTGTATATGGAATTGATGACCCATTTTTGGTGACACCTCCTGTATTTCACAGATGAAGAAATTGAGGTATAGAGTTGTTAAATAACTTACCCAAAGTCATATTGAAAAGCTAGAGATTGAACCCAGGCAGTCTGGCTCCAGAGTCTTTCAACCTCTGTGATCAACCATCATCCCTTAAGTCTGGACAATAAAGAGAAGACATATTCCCTTCCTCAGCAATGCAAGATGTTTTTATTGTATCCTTTCAGATGAATTCTCATAATGTTATGTAATTCTCTACTTCCCAAGAACACATTTTTTTAATATTGAGAAGAGATCTAACTCCTTCCTTACCTCCATTCACTATTTGTAATTCTCCCTTTAAAAGCAACAGGTAATAAATCCACTCCTAAATGGCAGTATTTCAAATATTTAAGGATGGTCCTTACTATTTTCCTTTTGTTTATTTAAATACTCTTAATTTGTTTATATATTAAAGTCTTTCCTTTTCTATAGAAAGTCTAAATGTCCTCCTGATAAATACCATGTTTTTATGAATATCCATTTAAAAGATATATTGATGAGAAGAAAAGTCAGTAAGCATTTCTGGATTTTAGCAGACAGTACAGTGGGAGATTTATTCCTGTGATAAGAACACCATTCT
The DNA here is from genome assembly GCF_021234165.1 of Pteronotus mesoamericanus. Lineage (NCBI taxonomy): Eukaryota > Metazoa > Chordata > Mammalia > Chiroptera > Mormoopidae > Pteronotus > Pteronotus mesoamericanus. The sequence goes on from NW_026555310.1 coordinate 13,618,671, forward strand.
TATATTGTTGGAAACTAACTAGTGTGCTGACTTTTTAACTATTTATATTCTGCTGTTGACTAATATTATTTCTGTGATTAACTAATTCCCATATACCTTTATCATGTGAGTTACAAGTAAGTATAACTTTCCTCTTCATTTACTTAAGAATATTTACTAAATGAATTTGTCACTAAATAAATTTTTTTAAAAAGCGAGTATTGCAAGTTTATTGTAGTCATATTTAACAGTTCTTAACTCTGTTGGAACGATTTAGAATCTAGAATCTGTTATCTATTAGGTATCCTTTTGGCTTTATGGAATTTTAATCTCTGTTTAGTGTCTTTTTTATCAAAGATTCAATCTTTGATCACACTTTATAAACTTCACATTTTATTAACTTAAAAACATAATTTGACATTCCATATGCATGATAAATTTATATGCATGATAAATTCTGTATGCAATTCGCTTACGTATTTGTTCTCCATCTCTCTCAACAGAAAGTATACTCCCTAAGAACAGTCTTTGTTTTGTTCATGCTTATATTCCACAGCACTATAACAATGCTTGGCATTTGTACATATTGAATAAGTATTTAAATAAATTGAATCTTACGGAGCATTTAATATCTTCAAGTGAGCATTGATAAAACTGTGAAACATCTAGATAGCCAAATATAGAATATTACAAGCAGGTCACTGAATAGCATGTTATGTTTGTTCTATAGCCATTAATAAATAATTTCAGTGTTAATTATCATCTTAAATCAAAGACATCTCTGAAATTCCTAATTACTATGTTATAGTAACTCCTCCTTAATCAATGAATAAAGTAAAACTATGTTAGTATACTAATTAGTATGCTAAAAGACATAGTAAAATGTCTCTTATTATGATTTACTTTGAATAAGCAATGATGCCTCCTGAAAGTCACCTTGCTTTTCTCATACTAATAAACAAACCATTTATTTAATAATTGTTCTATAATTTTACTGAAAATCAAGACCTAATCTGTAATTTCCAGTAGTTACTAGTTCCGTGCTTTTAGAAATTGGTGCAGTCACTAACCTGTAGTTCTCAATTCTTCTCCCAACATTTGTGATTTCTTTGAATATAAATGTTCTTGTATGGTATATTAACGTTCTTTTCCTTGTGTGTTAGAAAATTAACCGAGACCCAGATACTTAAGCACATTAAAACTTTCTGGTCCTTCCCACTATATTCTTACTTGTAATGAACTGATCTTGCTTTTTTCCATTGTTTGTTTTTCTCTTTCCAATTCCAAGCCTATTCTAACAGAGAAGATACGTTTGGGAACGTGTCTTTTTCTGTAAACTATTAATATTATATCATCTTCATCAATCATTAGATCATCCCTTCTTTCTCCTTTGTTCTTATGCACTAATGATAATAATAACTAACATTTAAGGAGATTTTACTTGTGCCATGTATTTTCTATATTTATTCTTATTTAACCCAAAAATGACCCTCAGCAATTGGTGTTCCTGTTAACCTCATTCTCAGAAATAAGGATGAGTCAACATACTCAATTCCCACAAGTCAAAGGGGGCCAGGCAATGGTGGCCATTAGAAAGTTAATAATAGAACCAGAAGTCAGTTAATTGTCTCTTAATTAGTTGACCTGGGTTCTGATCATTGGACTAGTCAAAACCTCATCATTTCCAGCTCAATTAGCTTATCAGTAAACCTAATTTAACAGGATAAGCTGTAATAAATATAGCAAGAGAGTGAAAAGAATTTGTTTTAATAGAAGGACAGACTCATTTGCTCTTAACTAATTTAATCAAGTAAATAAAAATATAAAGCATCCATCTTTAATGGTAGCCACTGGAAGACTTGGAAAAAGTAAAGCCCATCATTCTTCATAGGTTTCTATTCATAAATAAACCAAAGTTTTTCCTCTCAAGAAATGTGGATTTATCCATCAGTTGGCTCTCACATGCCCCCATCTGGGGACCTGGCCACAATCAAGGCACGTGCCCTGACTGGGAATCAAACTGGCAACCTTTCCGTTTGCAGGCCAGTGCTCAGTCCATTGAGCCATCATTAGATGATTGGATCAAAAAATTATGGTACATATACACAATGGAATACTATGCAGCAGAAAGAAAAAAAGAACTACTAAACTTCACGACAGCATGGATGGAACTGGAGAGCGAAATAAGCCAGGGGGCGAAAGACAAATACCATATGATCTCACCTATAAGTGGAACCTAACCAACAATACAAAGATGCAAGCGAAAATAAGACTAGCAACACTGAAAGGAAAAGAAATCAACAGAGACAAGAGGGAAGGAGGGAGGGGGGGCGCGGGGAAAAGGAAGGGAAGGGGAAAGTCAAGGAACATATAGCAAGGACTCATGGACAAAACCAAAGGGGAAGAGCTGAGGGAGGGAAGGAAGGAGGGGGTGAGGGAAAGTGGTGGGGGGTAGGCAGAGACAAATGTATTTGAAAAAATAAATTAAAATAAATTAAAAAAATAAAAAAAAGAAATGTGGATTTAGGTTTAAAGGGTGTGTGTAAAGAGGCAGTGCTAAATGCCAAGTCACATTTGGTGGCATAATGAGAACTGATTAGAGGCATTTTCTACCTCAATTATCCTTAGAACTGTTTAATGTTTTTATCCCCTTGATGTGAAGTTTTCAAGGCCTATGCTCCTTTTCTCTTTCTAAACTATTCAAATTGTATTGGTGAGACTGAACATTTATTTTAAAAAATCAGAAAAACAGGAATTTTTTTTATTTCTCACAATTTATTTTTGGAGATGATAACCAGGGTAATAGCCTTATTACAAGAAAGATTGTTTACCTGTGTGTTTTTTCTAAAGCAGAAACCTAAGTGGTGAAGTCAGAGGATCTGTCATGAGGACAAAGAACTGACCTATAGACACAACCAACCCTACTGAGAAGTGATGTAAATTCATAGGTTCCTGGAGTATCTTGGGGTCAAACAAAAGTTTCTCTCTCCATAAAAACTGTATTGATTCTGGTCTATCAGTGCCTGAGTCATTCACTGACAATTTAATTTAGTTGATCAGCTATCTCAGTTTATCAAAGAATATCACCTTAGATTAAAGAAAAGCATTTTACCCAAGAAGGGTAGTTATTAACGGGACTGGAAATGTCTTGAACTTGAACTGCTTCATTGAAGGTGCAAGGGGCAAAACATTACGGATATGCAGACCTTCACAGGGAAGAAGAGGGATGCTCCTATTTGGGGGGCTTACTTTCTTCAGTTTCCAGGGAACTTTCTCACTGAAAAGACAGCATTTTCTCCTGAACACATTATCAATAAGTCATCTATATTCAATTTCTTTACAAATATTCTTTCCTATCAATTAATAACTATCATTACCTGGTGAAGAGAATGGGAAGTAGAGGATGTTGTGTTTGGGCAAAATTTTCCTGAAATTTGAGGGGGTTTTTTGGTTGATAATCTGCTTTAAATGTTCCTGCAGTTTCTCAGCACTTGTTTTTATATTAGGCTTCAAACCCAGCCTGAGTTAAGACTAATTTAATTTGTTCCTTTTCTGTAAGGAAGACTGTTTACCTTAATTTTTCTTCTTGGACAGCAGAATCTAGATTACAATGTTGGTTGGAGTTTATCTAGATGACACCAAACAAGAAAAGTTTTATACTGAGGAATTTATTAAGACAGTAAAGCACATAATTAATCATGACTGAGTCTACATTATTGTATAGTTAACTTGACATAATTATTGTGCCTGTCCTAGTATTATATGTGTTCTGATATTACTGATAATTTCTCTTTATTAGAAATTGTGAAACCTCTTTGTCAAGGAGTGAATAAAGTATTTCTACTATGATCTACTTTCTTTTTTTTTAACAAGTTTTTTAAAAAATTTATTGGGGTGACTGGTTAATAGGATCATATAGGTCTCAAGTATACATTTCTATGATGCATAATGTGCATATTGCATTGTGTGCCCACTGCCCACAGTCAAATAATCTTCCATCTCTATATATTTGGGCCTCTTTACCCCTTCTTACCACCTCTTCCCTCTGGTAGCCACCACACTGTTGTCTGTGTTGATGAGTTTCAGTTTTATATCCCACATATGAGTCAAATCATATATTCTTTACTTTTTCTGAATAATTTGCTTTGCATAATATTCTCAAGGTCCATCCATGTTGTTGAAAATGTCTGCATTTCATCTTTTCTTATGGCTGAGTAGTATTCCATTATAGGTATGTACCACATTTTTATTGAATCCTCTATTGAAGGACACTTTGGTTGTCTCCATGTCTTGGCCACTATAAATAGTGCTGCAATGACAGGGATGCATATATCTTTGCAAACAGATGTGTCTGAGTTTTTTGGGTAGATACCCAGAAGAATGATTCCTGGGTCATATTGTAACTCTATTCTTAATTTTTTAAAGAGCTGCCATACTGTTTTCCATAGTGGCTATACCAGTTTACATTCCCACCGGCAGTGAATGAGGGTTGATCAACTTTCCATTTTCCTTTAGCTTTTTTTAATTTTTTAATTTTATTATTTTTTTTATTGTTCAAATACAGTTGTCTCCATTTTCCTGCCAGTACTTTCCCGCCCCCCTCCCTCCCTCAATCTTCTCCCACTTTGGCTTTGTACTTTAGCTTTTTTTAAAACATCCAAGTTCTGATATTTTATATGTGATTGTCACCTTGCTGGTGATAATAAGAATGGTCATTTTTGGATTATAAATTAAAAGTAAGTTCACTTTATCTGAAATTGCTCAGTTTTTTTTTAATTGTTCAGATGAATACCCAGAAGTGAATAGATGAATCACATGGTAGTTCTATTAATATTTTGAGGAATCTCCATACTGTTTTTTTAATTTAATTTAATTTATTTATTTTTAAAGAGAGAGGAAGGGAAGGAGAAAGAGTAGGAGAGAAACATCAATATGTGGTTGCCTCTCATGCATCTCCCACTGGGAATCTGGCCTGCAACCCAGGCATGTGCCCTGACTAGGAATCGAACCAGTGACCCTTTGGTTCACTGGCTGGCACTCAATCCACTGAGCCACACCAGCCAGGGCTCAAAGGTTTAAATGTAAAAACTTTAACATAAAATTTCATAAACTGGATATGTTTTTAAAATAAATGTAATGTCCCCTTTATTATGAAAGTAGCACGTTCATAAAAATTTTGATAAACAAAGAGAAAATAAAGAACATCCATTAGTTTACTACACCGTATGTGTTTTTCAGACCTTTAGTGTGTCTCCTTGTACATAAAAACCTAAAGCCACTGTATATGCTGTTTTGTACTCTTTGTTTTTCACTTAATATATCATGAGTATCCTTTCCAATAAGCATACTTCTATGACATCTTGAATGGACATTTTGAAACTCATTTAAGTAACACTATTTTTGAACATAGTCCTTATGTATTAGAAGCATAGGGTTGTCATAACAAATTACCAGAAACTTGGTGGTATAAAACAAAAGAAATTTATTCTCAGTCAGTTTTGGAGGCCAGAAGTCTGCAATCAAGCCTCACTCAGAAGGTTCTAGGGGAGGAGCTTTCCTGTTTCCTTTCCGCTTCTGGAGCTCCAGGCATTCCTTGCCTGTGGACTTTTTTCTTTCATCTGTATCTCGAATCTCCTTCTGTCTTTCTCTTATAAGAACAAATGGCAATGGATTAAAGCCCACCCTAAATCCACGATGATCTTATCTCTATCCCCCGAAATCAATTATATCTGTAAAGTCCCTTTCCCTGAAGAAGACTGTATTCCCAGGTTTTGGGCAGACACCTTTTGGGGCTATCATTTAACCCACTATACGGGAGAAAAAGAGCATGGATGTATGGAGGGATCAATTTTAAATACAGTGACAGAGACCTCAATGAGAAGACATTTGTCTAAAGAACTGAATGGGATAAAAAGCAAATCAGGAAGATGGATAACTTTACATGCACAGTTCTTACAGAGGGAATAGCAGGAGGAAATACCCAGAAGCTAGAGTGTTTCAGGTATGCTTAAATGCAAGGAGGCCTGTGTAACTGTGTCTCCTCTCTGTTGTGGACTCCCAAATACTTAAATAATGATCATAGTAACATGCATATACATTGTGCCCGATATAATGAGCAGTACACTCCAATATTCTCTACCTTTTCTCTCACCATCTTCATTTGCATGTCCAAAGCCTAAACAACAGACAATCTTCTTTAGATCTTGTTTTTTTCTACTTTACCCTTTTCTGCAAACATAACTGAGTAATAGAGATTTGTTTCTCTGCTGATGTGATTTAATGGTTTTAACCAACAACAATTTGGTTTTAAACAAAATTTTCTTCTTTACATTTAAATATTGAAAAAATATTAAAGACGAAAAACATATTTTCTGAACTTCCTTCTGTTTCCATGTTGTCAAGTTGCATTCTTGCATTTTGACTCCTCAGCAGCCACAAACTCTAGCATTCCAGGTCTTCTTGATTCCAGATATCTTCCAGTTCCTTGACTTATTTTGTAGCAACCCAGTTTTGATAGAGGTAGACCTGGATAGATGGCCTGGCCAGACCCTGGAGTGAGGGAGGGGCCACAGGAAACACCAAAGGCAGCATGGGTGATGCCGCTGTGCTAGTGCAGCATGTGACAACAAATTTTTCCACCCTTAGGCAAAGCAGCACAGGAGGAAGTCATTGCACTGAGCCTACAACTGGCTAGAGAGAGTGATTGGCAGAGGGGGAATCCCTTCCACTGCCTTTCTGCCCCAGAGTAAACAGTGGCACATGTATCATAAAGGTCAACATGGTTACAGGGAGAGGTGCTGACCTGTCAGTCTAAAGAGGGACAAGGGCAAGATTGGTTGGGGGAGCTGGACCCTTCCAAAGTGGGTGGAAGTTTGGGCTGGGAAATTTAAACAGAAGGAAGGGAAATGCTCACCCTCATCCCAGAGATGGTTCTCTGGGATTTACCTCGTGGAGCTTTGGCACAACAGGCTAGGTCCTGGAAGCCACATGGTAATGGTGGTGCCAGCCCCCACACGAGGACCCAAGAGATGAGCTTGAGGCCAGAGAGCCATCTGCTTAGCAGCCTAAGGCTCCAAAGGACAGATAAGGATGGAGCAGGTATTGTGGACATTGTTTCTGTTTCTGGGGTTGGCTGGGCATTGTCTGGGTTTTGCAGAAGAAATGAACCTGAAGCTTGGGAGTTTGCCACCCTGCCAAATTGTGCAACCTTTTAATGAAGACCTCTTTTCCTTTCCCAACAGCATTTGCCTTCAGACTATGCCTGTGGGTGGTGGCAGGCAGCAAACCTCACCTTTGTTCCATAACAGTGTGACACCCACTCCTCCTTCACCACTACCTACCCCATCCTTATTTCTCCTCTCTTGTTGTTTGTATTTATTTGAGTTCGACTTTCACCTCTCCTATATTCTCTAGTTACTCTTAATTACAATCTTGACCACACTTCTTTTCCCATCTATTGCGCCATATTACCTTCTGTGTTGCCATTGGAATTTTTTTAATTAATTAATTGTTTTCAAATACATTTGTATCTGCCTTCCCCCACCCACTTTCCCTTGCCCCCTCCCCCCTCTTCCTCCCTCAGTCCTTCCCCTTTGACTTTGTCCATGAGTCCTTGCTATATGTTCCTTGACTTGCCCCTTCCCTTCCTTTTCCTCTGCCCACCCCTCCCTCCTTCCCTCTTGTCTCTGTTGGTTTCTTTTCCTTTCAGTGTTGCTGGTCTTATTTTCCTTGCATCTTTGTATTGCTGGTTAGGTTCCGCTTATAGGTGAGATCATATGCCATTGGAATTTAGAAGAAACTAATATTGTTTGTCTTCCCACCTGCCTACTTCTCGCTGTCCCCAAGGTCAATAGTCCTAGACTAGGAGATTTATACAATAGTAGGTTATGGCTAAACATTGAGCACTCCATTTGTAGTTCACAAATCTTTGACTTTGGAACTTAAAGATTGTCTTAGGAAACTTGAGGTTTTTTAGTGTACCCAGGTTCATAGCGACTGAGATTTTGCTTCATTCCTCTTGTTCCCATTCACATTTTTTGCCTCCTAAGCGATTTCTGCCTAGTGGCCTTTAGCTCAGATTGCTTCATTCTCCATCCCTGACCACCTGATCCTGCTGCTATAACTCTCTGATAATGATTAGCCAGCCACCTAGAGTGAACTATGCTGATTTCCTACTACCTAGACTTTTGGTCATTATGTGCCCTACTCCCACTTGAATAGGCAGCTTAATTTTCATCTCAGTCCAGATCTCTTATATTATTCCTTGGAGGCCTTTGTTCATGGTTTCTTTAGATTCATCCCTAGGATAACTCAACCCTATCCTTGTTGACATGTTTAGACTCTCTCCTTTTATTGTCTCTCTGGCATGTTTTATCAGTATTCAGTCCTTGGTGCAGACATCTATTAAATTGCTATATTTCATCTTTAAATTTATTCAGTATTCCTTATTTAAATGACAGCACTAACACTCCATTCTTCCCACTGCTGAAAACCCATTTCTCTTAAAGTCATTTTTGTTTTTATTTCCTTTGGAGCAGTGAATCATGAACATTCCTACTCACTGCATAATCTAGCAAGACAATTCACTTTGTTACTGTCTACAAATTCAAACTGATTCTTCAGGGTAATGGTGTTTTTTGACTTAACTGAAAAAATGGTATTTACCTCAAAAGCTTTAGAAACATTTGTTTACAGTTACTTAAAAGACTTATTATAATCCTGAGCTATAAATATGCTTATTCTTCAGAGATTTCTCTTTGTGGTGATTGTTCCATTTTATCTCTGAGGATTCTTGTGATTGCAGTTAAATTGAAAATAGCATTATGGAGTATATACTTTTCTTGTAAGCTGAGATGATAGCTTTCAATTCTACCAAATGCAACAAATTTGTAAAGCCACAATACTCGTTAATTCTACTACATTAATAGGAAAATATTTATTAGGCAAGCAGATGCCTAGGTTTTTCACACAATTGCCATCTTTGCTAAACCCATAAGTAAGTAAATAGCAAAAAATACAAGATATGGTTTATGTATCTGGTTATAAATATTCAACTGGGTTGAACAGTCTTTAGTAGTAATGTCATAAATCCTATAAGATAGTATTTTTTTTTTAGTTTTGGATGCATGTAACATAAACCCAAATGACAGTGGCTCAGACATGATGAAAGTCTCTCTCTCTCTCTCTCTCATAATAGTCTGAATTTAGATAATCCAAGGCTGTTCTGGTGGTCTAAGAGTAATTAGTTTCCCTGACTACTTCCAGATTTCCTTGGTGGTATGACTTTCATCCTAAAGTTTCAAAGTTGAGGGGCTCCAGGAATCACATCCTTGTTCTAGCAGTAGGATAAAGAAACTTGGGTGTCCAGGGGCACACTCCCCTCCTGTTAATGGTACAGTCCAAACATTTTATTAATCACTTTCATTTATATTCTCCTGACAACTTAGTCATATGACCACATCTGGTTAGCCATGTGTCTAGGGACAGACATCAGTCTATGACATAGTTGAAATGTTCTCATTAACATATTCTACATAAATGTAAATTTTATTGGAATAAAGATCACTAAGACAATTTTTCCCAACCAAATGTGAAATCCATCATATGAACTTGAGAAAGCTGAATTGTCTTATTAAAATAGTAGGTACAGGAATATCTCCCATATCACTCATATGCCCTTGTCCCAATAAAGCCACTCCCATAAAGGAGCCTGAGGCTCCTAGCTTCAAGGATCAGTATCCCCATGTTGGAGTCAAGCAATACTTTTTTTTTTTAAAATTAGCAAATGGTCACAACACTATCTCTGGATCATGAAGAAACTATTCATTTATATTCATAAAATTCTTATTCTGAGAAATTTCATTGTAATTTAGGCTGGAAATAAGAAAGATTTTGCAACAAATGGAATATCCAGTTATTTTTTAAAAAGCTTAAATTAGCCTTCTGTGTATGAGTTACTGTGCCCAACTTTGAAAAATGTTTTCTCATCTTGTCCTTAAAACAAGTTTGCCAGTATGCCAGGTAAATGAGGTGTTATTGAGTAACAATTCAAATCATCAAATGAAATAAAGCTTTGCTTTTATGAATTTTTTACAATAAATCGTATTATAAGAAAACAGACTAATGCTGTACCATTGCTTTGATCTATCTACATCAACAGAAATTCATAGAGTTTTAGAATCACTTGTTGGGGAGGACCTTATTGGACCTTAAGGCTCAATCAGGTCCAATAACCCATCCAATATTTAAATATACTCTAATGAGTCCAAGTCATTAATGAACTCCTCCAAGGAATGCCACTGTGATTTAAAGAACATATACATTATCACTGATGATGTGATTTTGTTTTTTATCTCTCTTCATTTTTTTTTGAAAGGTCAAAGTTGTTATTATTTCCTTGAAAATGGGTATAGGTTAAGACTTGAAGACAAATAAAATGTTAGGTTACCAAACCTGCCTTATGTCATTGCGAAGAAGAGGGCTCATGATTGCTTTATGATTTTAATCATGGCCTGGAAAAAATTACATGGGGATAAGTTTAATTTTGGATTGGTGTAGTCACATGGAAGGTTGTTCAGACATGGATTTTTATAGCTCTTTAAGTTTGTCTCCAAATAATTTAGGAAAATGAATTGTAAACTCATTATAAATACTTTAGTTATGGGCTCCTTTCAGTCAGTCCACTAGAAAATTTTCTAGCAAATCCATCATCTGAACCGTGATATTACTAAGGTGGTAGAATACAAAATTGAATTTCTAACACTAGAGCAACCTGGGAAAGAAAGAGTTTATATTAGTTTCCTATTGCTGCTATAACGTATTACCACCACAGACTTTGTGGCTTAAAATAATACACATTTATTTTCTTGAGTTCTGAAGTCAGGAATCCAAAATCAGTTTCTCTGGGCTAAAGTCAAAGTATTAACCAGACTATGCTCCCTCTAGAAGTTCTAGGGAGGAATTCATTTCTAGAGACCACTCACATTCCTTGTTATCATGGCTTCCTTCCTCCATCTTCAAAATCAAAAGCAACAGATAGAGTTTTTGTCCCATCACATTGCTTTCAGCTCCTTCCTTTTCCATGTGTAAGGACCTTATGTTTACATTTTGACTATCTGGGTAATCCAGGATTACTTCCTATTATAAAGTCATCTGATTAGCAAACTTAATTCCATTTACAACTTAATTGTCTTTGTATTTTTCCAAGTAATCTTACATATCCAAAGATGCTGAGAATTAGGATGGGCAATGGGTCAGGGGCATTATTCTGCTTACCACAAAGGATTTTGGGTAATGTATTAGTTTTCTAGGAAAGTCATAACAAAGAACCACAAATTGAGTGACATAAACAATAGAAATTTATTGTCTCACAGTTCAAGGGGCCAAACATCCAAAATCAAGGTGTCTGCAGGGCTGGTTCTTTATAAGGACTATGAGGGGAAGATCTAGGCCAGGCCTCTGCCCTTGGCTTTTAGATGTCCATTTTCTCCATTCATCTCTTCACATTGTCTTCCTTCTATGCATGTGCCTGTGTCAAAATTTCTTCTTTTTATGAAGATAACAGGTATATTGGATTAGGGACCATCTTTTGACCTAATTTTAACTTGATTCCCTGTATAAAGACCCTATCTCAAAATAAAGGCACAATCTAAGGTACTGGGGGTTAGGACTTCAACACATGAGTTCATAATTCATAAGCATGGGGACAAAATTCACCCCATAACTGGCAATATTTTTAAAACCTTGCCAAAGAATTTTACGAAGTTCTTAACCATATCATACATAGAAGCTAAGATTTTAAGGAAGGAATATATTATTTCCTAATTAGATTTACTTAAGTAATAAAGGAGAGAAAGTATTGCTATATTCTCAATATTTCTTCTCAGCCAACATAAAATATCGTTTCTATTCACCTGTCCCTATAACCTAATAATAAAAATTAACAACATAGGGCCATAAAGTAAAATTAAAATCTCACTGTTTTTGGAGTATTTGCAAAGAATTAGCAATAAAAACCTAGGTGGCAAATGTTATAATTACTACAATATATGAATACTAAAATTTAATAGATGTGTTGTCTACATAGTTAAGGGCCTTAAGTCAGTTCTTAAATGTTAATTGTTCTCATTAGTAATGTTCCCCTGAAAAATATGTTGGTGTTTACGCCCTTACATAACATATTAGCATCTGCTTTCTTTCTCTTTTCTAGCCTCGAAGGAAAAGAAAATCATGTTAAACTCTTTCCCCCTTTCTGAGAATCAATTAGTCTCTGTCAATGGAAGGCCTTGTTATGCACAGACAAATACTATATTTTATGAGCATGAAAACATTGTAAAAGCACAACAAAACATGTTTCTGCCCTGGAAAAATCAGTCAAAGCTGTACCATAAGTTGGAGAAACTGAAAAGAATACATGATCCTTCACATCATCATAATATGGCACTCTAGTATTTCTAAAAGAAAACAAAATACAACTATATAAAATTGGGTATATACAACTGAAGTATGATAAAAATAGAAATTAGCTTTTTGTTTGTAAGAACAAACATTATAACACTTTTATTAAAATAGAAATTAAAATGTAAGTCTCAATGAGTCAAATCTCATTGATGAACCTACTATCCCCCTTTTGGATTATGCCTGCTCCATGACGCCTGTGGGAGGAAAAGATACTATGGATAATGCCCACCACCTTGGTTTTTACTAGCATACGGCCATCCAGCACACAGCCTCTCTAACATTTTTAGTTATAACAAAAATGTTTTCCTAGTTAGCTGGTGCAGATGAACCTTAGTCCAGTGGTGTGAGGGTTAGATCTTCAAGAAGAGTTGTGCAACTAACTTCTAAAAGTTAAGTTATCAGGTCTGGAACAACTCTTAATTATAAAGAAAGCTGAAAGTAGTTAATTATAAATCAAAGCGTTCAAGTTTGATGAATATCCTGAAATAGGGCAAATGGGTGAAAATCAGTATGAATAAATGCACACACCTGGATTTAGCATCATGTCTAACCTCCGCATAACAAATGGATTCCAACTTCTCACAACAGGTAATGTAATGTTTATATGTGTGACACATACATATTAATATGTCTCAGCATGTAACAAAGTCAGACATCTTTATCTGTTGTAAGACAATACCATTAGCTAATTATGGCTGTAGGAAGAAACCTTACTAACATGAAATTATATTTTTAAGGGAGAAATAACTTGTTGTTATACCTTTGACTTGGCAGCATAAAAATGACTCTATTTTCCTTTCTTTTTTTAAAATTATTTTTCAGAAAGGATTATTTGATCCTAGTCCTTGGCATTTTGTTTGCCACTCTTACCAGACATGTAACAGTTAAATTTATACACTTGACAAGAGGCTTTTAGAAACTGGCTAAGAGTATATGATTGAGAAATTTACTTTATTTTTCTTGCTTTGGTTCTCTCTCATAATAAGATATTTTTTCCTTGTAAATAACTTCCTAAACTATGGCACAGTCCCAGGGAGTCTGTGGCCACTGTCCCCGAGCTGGCCGTGTGAGGACAGTGGGCCCTGGTGTCAGGCAATGTTTAGACCAGCCAGAGGCTCATTGTTACCTTTTTACTGTTGTTCTCCGTGGGTAGAAATAAAGAGCAAGAGTAATTACTTCTCAAAAGGCAGGTGCTGGGAAGGCATTTTTTAATGATCATGAAAAAAAGTTAAATGAATAAAGTACACATAAAGAAAACCAAAGGGGAAGGATTGAGGGAGGGAGGGGGAGGGGGCAGAGGGAGGGGGAGGGGGCAGGAGAAGGTGCGGGGGGAAGGCAGAGACAAATGTATATGAAAAAATAAAGAAAATAAATTAAAAAAATAAAAATAAAAATTATAAAAAAAGAATAAAGTAGGAATAAAGCTTACTCTGTAGCTGCATTAATCAAGACAGTAGGATTTGGTGGAAGAATAGACACATAGGCCAATGGAATAGAATGTAGGACTCAGAAATACCCTCACACAATATACCAAACTGATTTTTGACAAAGTCAAAAAACTAGAGGAAGGAGAGCCTTTTTGACAAATGATTGGGGCAACTGGACATTCATAGGCAAAATAATGAACCTCAACCTACATCTCACTCATGCAGATATTAACCCAAAATGAAGCATCAATTTAAATGTAAAACATAACATGGACAAAACCAAAGGGGAAGAGCTGAGGGAGGGAAGGTGGGAGGGGGCAAGGGAAAGAGGTGGGGGGAGGCAGAGACAAATGTATTTAAAAAGTAAATAAATTAAAATTAAGAAAAAAATAAATGTAAAACATAAAACTATATAACTTCTGGAAAGAAATACATGAAAAAATCTTGAGGACATCAGGTTAGGTAAAGAATTTTTACTCTTGACACCTAAAGCATGATCTATGGAAGAAAATATGACTTCACACATGTGGAATTTAATGAACAAACTGAACTAACAAGCAAAATAGAGATAGATTCATAAATAGGGAGCAGGATGACAGCTAAGGGCAGTGGGGGGAGGGTAAGGGATGGAGGAATTGAGCTAAAAAGAAAAATAACTCATGGACATGGACAACAGTGTGCTGACTGTGTGGGAGAGGAGGGTATAAGGAGACTAAATGGTAATGAAAAAATACAATAAAGAAAGTATTGATAAATTAGACCTCATCAAAGTTAAAACTTTTTGTTTTGTGAGAGACTCTGTTAAAAGAATTAAAAGACAGGCTATTGGCTTGGAGTAAGTATTGATGAACAACATGTCTGACAAAGGCCTAGTATCTAGAATAACTCAGCTGTAAAAACCAAATCATCTAATCAGAATACAGGCAAAATACATGCACCGACATTTTACTGAAAAGGATGTACAGATGGCAAATAAGCATATGAAAAGGTGTTCAACTCCTTAGCCATTAGGGGAATGCAAATTAAACTGCCATGAAATACTAGTAGATGTCCATCAGAATGGCTAAAATGAAAAACTGTGACAAAATTGAGTGCTGGCAAGGATGAGAAGAAACTGAATCATTAATACAGTTGTTGGTATGTAATTGTTGGTGGGGATGCAAAATGTCACAGCCACTCTGGGAAAGTTTGATAATTTCCTTAAAAACTAATACTTAATTACTATATGATCCAATACTTGCTCTCTTAGACATATATTTCATAGAATAAAAACTTAAATTCACATAAAAGCCTGTACTTCAATGGTGATAATGGCCTTAATTTTATTAGACAGGAACACAAAACAACCCAGATGTCCTTCAACAGATGAATGGTTAAATCAAATGTAGCACGTCCATATCCTGCAATATTACTCTGTAATAAAAGGAATGAATTATTAAAAAAATAAAAAGAAAAACAGTCAACATTGAAAGGCCAAAAGAAAGTTTATTTTAAAGGAAATCTCTCTCTCTCTTTTTAATAGTTCCTTCTCCTGTTTTCTGAAGAGGAAACAAATCCCATGTCATTCTTTTATAAAACACTGCCCCATCTGTAGCCACAAATACTAAGCCAAATTATTGTAGGTACGTTTGTGTCTATAATGCATAATGTTCCCTGGTTATCTGAAATATACAATAAAGAGAAACAGCCTATCATCTGGGGTATATTTGTGACAAGCACTCTCTTTTATCACATGCTAGCTTAGAGGAAAATGTAAGCCACTCCTTTTCTCATTCTTCACTCTGGAATGTTCTGTGGCCTGGGGAAAGTATTTGGAAGGTTCTCTCCATTAGAAAAGGATGATGTTCTAACAAGGAAAAGTTGAATTTACTACATGTCATCCAGCATCAGTTGTGCAAGGACACATTCTGCATACTGTATATTTACAATACAACCCAAAGAATATATGGTGATGGTAAAAGAAATTAAATCTTAATTGTATTATTTTCATCAGTGCTTGTAAGTTGGAATAAGTCCTCAGTGGCCTATTTTGGAGACAATTTCCTTTATCCTGGATGAATTACCATCTTATATTTTTACTTTGTTTTGAATTTTTAGTAGAATGAGTAATTTAGGAATGTGCCTTTGAGAATATAAGACTAAAAAAGTAATACTATGGAAATATTTCCTTTGGTTACATCAAAAAATTTTACCATTAAATGAAGATAACTTGTTTCTCCTAAAATATTCACAACAGTAGCAAAATAATTATTAACCACAGAAACACAATTAAAATATAAAACAAAGAAAAACATTTAAAATAGATTCTGTATGTTCTAATTTTATAATTCTTTTCTGGTACCGCATTCACTATTATATTAAGAGCCCCTACCTCTTAAGTTACATTGTTTCTTTCTTATTAATCATTTCTACATGATTTTTTCAAACATCTATTTATTTTTCTTCTATAGATACCTGAAGAAACACACTTTTTGTTAAAGTATGGTCCCTCTGTCCTTTATAATAGAAGCTTAGTCCCTACTCTGAGTCCCCAGGTTAACTTAGTAAACTTATTGCCTCTTTTTGATGGTGAATGTCTTCAATTTTTAGAAGATGCTTTTATTTTGTACAATAAAGATATGTTAGTTTTTCTACTTAACACACATCATTCCCAATATTTGTTAATATTATATATTATACCATTTTTAATCATTACCCTAGACCCATCATTAAATCTCACTTCTACCCTCTGAGATAAACTCAGTTTGGGATTTGAGCACAATTTAGGGCTTAGTGTGACAATATAGATTAATAACTCCATCATAGTATTAAAGTCACTATTCCTCATGAGGAAGGTGTGATGTCTAGATTAATTATTCTAATGTATATCTCCCCTCCCTTTCCCCCTTTTAATGTGCCACCCCAAACCCAAGATCATTCCTTTCTATAAATCAAGATTTTATTACATAAATGAACTTTTTTTACTGAAGATATTTCTCTTACTCTCTCTTTCTTCTCCTTAGTTCATCCCTTTCTCTGTACCATAAATGGATCACATGGTTTATGAAGTCTTTTTTGGAGGATTATTTTCCAGATGGAATGGAAATTACATGACCTTTTTTAAGTTAATACTTCCTGAAAGAGCAAAGCCTCTGGTTAGTTTTCAGAAACTTAGGTCCCTGGAGAAAGGATTTATTTTTAAATTTTGTGACTTTAATTATTTTAAAAAGTCATTTTTTTTAATGACTGGGTGGAATGGTCCCTAGAGTGGTATTAGGAAACCTATGTTTTGGCTATAATCCATTAGTATATTAGTCATTGAACTTCTGTCATCGCCACAAGAATCTTACATTTTTGTAAGAAATAAATAAGATGGTAGATGTATGGTATTGCCTTGAAAGTAAAGATATTCAAACAACACAACTGTTATGTCATTTTATATTACTCCATGATATATATTTATAGTAATACGAGTACCTTATGATAATCCTAACTCCTCTCTACTGCCCTTCCATCGTTTCTGTCATTCACTTCCATGTGTAAGCATATATTGCTATTGTTATTTTGACGGTACTCATCTGCTGGATCAATTAAGAATAAGAAATGTAAAAAGTTTTTTATTTTATCTTCCCTTATTCCTTTTCCACACTCTTTCTTTATGTAGATCCAAGTTACTGAAATATATAATTTTACTTTTCCCTAAATAATTTATTTTAACATTTTTTGCAAGGCAGATGTACAAGCAACAGATTCTCTCAATTTGGTCTGAGAAATTCTTTTTTTTCCTTCATGTATGAAGGATAATTTCACAGGATAGAGAATTCTAGGCTGGCAGGGTTTTCTATCAACTCCTGAAATATTTCACTTCATTTCCTTCTTGCATCTTGCCCAGTTTCTGAGGAGAAGACAAATGTAAGTCTTATTTCTCTATAAGTAAGCCCCTCTAGCAAGTTCCCTATTTCAAATTCTTAACTTGAGCTTCTTAAGCTTCAATCACGTTCTCATCCTCCTACAGTGACCCAAGTACCATCATTTTGTGAGGGTATTCCTGCTTGAAGTATATCTCTTTAACCTTGACTTATAGAACAAAGGACAGTGGGTTTAAGACAAAGGATCCTGATTTCACCAGTAGGCGTCCAGTTTGTAGCATTCCTCTCTTGGTATTCTGTGTTCTTTACTTCAGTTCTGAGGCTGTACATACACACTGAAGTACAAGATTATAATCAGCTTACCCCAAATGATGTCTTTTTCTGTGGCCTTGAAGTCAAAATGTCCCTTAGAAGAATATGAGACTAGGTTTTCTAGCAACCATAAGTATATTAGCCATTATTACAGAATTTATAGAAATAAGTCTGAGAATTTTCCATACTGGCAGGAAGAATGATGCCTGGAATCAGTTTGACTCTTTGGATCCTAGCCTAGTTCCAAAGGAAGCTTATTTATTCTAAAGAAATATGTGTGTCTTTTTCCAGGGGGTGGGTATCTGAGAGGAGAGATAAATGTAGCTGGCATTGAAGAAGGAACCAGAGTAAGAAATTAAAGAGCTAGCTAGTCATCAATGCTTGTATTTCAAGTCTGCGTCACCTCTCTTCCTGTGGGCTGCTTTTCTCTGCTTTTCCAGCCACCCTGCAGAGGCTGCCTGGCAGTTGCTGCAGTTTGAGGGTGATAATTAACCACACCCCTTCCCCCCATGGTTCTGAACCAATTTTAGAGATGTAAGAATCAGACAGATGAAGATAAAAATATCAGCCTTATTCCTAGTAAGACTGGATTGGAGAATGTAAGTGGAATTTAAGGCCAAATGGGCTTCCTACTACTTTCTCTCTTGAATTAAATCCTCTTAGAGATACAGGTCTCACCCCTACAGGGACAGAGTCTCCCCAGGAAACTTACACCATAGGAAGAGACAAGGCAAGAAGCCAGTTGTGTGCGAGGTATTAATTCTACTCAAAGAAAACTAAGGAATGATAAAGGTCATAGTATCATTATTAAACCATTCAGATAAATCAGTTAAGAGTAATGTAAAAAGAGAGAAAGAGAGAGGCTGAAAGTGTTATTCTGGAAAAGACAGCTGTGAGAACAAAGCATGCATTTTTTTTTTTTCTTAAATGAATCTTTTAGCCTTATTTTTTAAATAGCTAGTGAGAAAAAAAAATCATAGTGACTTAGTCTGGGTCAGGTGTCTTCAGTATGTTCAGTCAGTGGTAGCCAGGGTAGAGGTCCTCTTCAGGACAAATTTGTTTGCCATATATTCCCACTGAAGTTTGGGGCAGGACCCCACAGGAAAACAAAAGTCAGGAGCTTGCCAGACACTGTAAAAAACATCTAGTTCATGCTTCCACTAGCTACAAATGAGAAAAGCTTTTTATTTTCATATACTTTCTAATTCACACAGAAGCTACACGAGCAGTACAAGGAATTACCAAATTCAGCGATGCTTTATATATTATCTCAGTTGTTTTATTATTTTCTCTATATACATCTAACTTTCTGCATTTTTTTTGAAATTTAGAAGTAATTTGGAGATATCATGCACCTTTATCCCTAAATATTTTTAGTGTGTTTTTCCTAAGAAAATGACACTAACATATGTTCTCTAACATAACCAGAGTATAGTTATCATAGTTTTAACAGCAGTACACTATCTAATCCAGAGCCCATATTCAGTTTTATTCAATGGTCCCAATAATGCTCTTTCTGGTATTTTTTCTCCAAAATGAATCCCACTCAGGGTCATATGTTACATATAGTTATCAAATGTCTTCAGTATCCTTTAATGTGGAATAGTTCCTCAGCTTTCTTTGTCTGTGTGACATTGATATTTTTCAAGTATACAGGACATTGTGAAATGTCCCTGATCTTTAACTTATTATTTGGAGATCAGATTATGCATTTTTGGTGAAGAATATCAATGAAGTAAGGCTATATTTTTCTCAACGCATCATCTAAGGAGGCCTAAGTCAGTTTCTCACAACTTTGACATAGTAGTTTTGCTTTCTTGATGAAAATGATTATGCCAGGCTTCTCTATAGTAGATTTCCTTTTCATCCTTTTTATTAATAAGTATATGTGTGCAGATATATTGAGATGCTGTACATTTCCTGTGCGTAATTAAATGTTTCACTCACTGCTTTTATCATCCATTGATGATTTTCAAGCTTAACTGTGTGTTAAGTATTGGAAATATTTAGTATTAGTTCCACCATAAGGGAGAGCTTTCCCTTTCCTCCTAGTTATTTATCTACTTACCTTATTTATATACATATGGACTAACTAATTAATTCTTGTTGTATAAAATGGGTTATACTTACTATTATTATTTATCTTCATGCTCAAATTCTTCAAGATCTGGCCAGTAGCGATTCCTTCCAACTCGCTCCCGTGTCTTTTTGTTATGGCCTCAGCATTTGTTTGTACACTTTTTACTTTCTGCTGCAACAGGATGTTCCAAGTTCTGTTTATATTTCTACTGCCTCACTCCTTCAATTAGTCCTGGTTCCTTTTAATAGATAAAGTATTTAGAAAGTAAGTGAAATTTAGGTGTAGTCATTGCAACTGGAATGCCATTGCTTCTAGAAAGAGCTAAGAAAACGATATAGAAAGATATATTTCTTCATATTTCTATAGATTATATATTTCTATATTCAATATATTAAAAGTCATGAGTACATGCTGCTAAAATTCCAACAAAAATCCATTTAGTATTTTAGTATTTGCTCCCTCTGCATTTGTATAGAATACCACTGTGATCAATAAAACTTAAACTAGAGTTCAACATTTATTGCCAGTTAATTTCATTGTGTAATAATATTTATATACAGTGAAATGCACAAATCTTATGTGTCCGATTTGACAGGTTTTGACAAATGAAAAGACTTACATAATTCACATACTATCAAGATTTAGATTATTTTCTTCACTCTAAAAAGTTCCCTCGTTACCCTTTCTGATCTTTTCACTATATATTAATTTTGTCTGTTCTGGAATTTCATGAGATGAAGTTCCAATTTGTGCTTTTTGTGTCTGGCTTCTTTTTGCTAAACATGTCTATGAAATTAATCCATGTGTTTGTGTGTATCAGTGTAGTCTTTCACTTTTTTATTACTACTAATAATCCATTGCATAGATATACCTTATTTTAAAAATCTTTTCTCTAACATTTAGGTAGCTTTCTGTAAAGCCTATATAAACAACATGTTTTCATTTTCTTTTTGTGCAAACTTTGGAGGAATTGCTGAGTCATAAGATATATATGTTTAATTCTATTAGAAATTGTGAAACTATTTCCAAAATTATTTTACCATTTCACACTCCTACAAGCAATGCATGAGAGTTCATCACTACTTGATATTGTCAATATTTTAATTTTAGCTCTTCTAGTATGTGTTATGGTATTTCATTGTGGATTTAATTTTTATTTCTGTGGTGATTGATGATACTGAAAATTATTATGTACCTACTAATTTATGAGGCCTGTCTGGAAAAAATCAAACCATTGTTAATATAACAAGAACAGTTTATGCAACATTGATATAACCTGGCAGCCAAGGAGAGTGGACTGGAATGCACATGTGTGAACAATGATGACTTCACCGTACTGGTCAGTGGGGTGGCAGGCACCTTTCAGTGAGCATGTGTACTATGTGATCATTGCATTCAAAATGACTGAACCAGTACAGCAACAAATCTGCATGAAGTTTTGTTTTAAACTTGAACATTCCTCCACAGAAACTATTCAAATGATTCAGAAGTTTGCAGCTATGGGCAACTGGTGATTGGCAGCTTCATCACAACAATGCACCTGCTCATGCATTATGTTCTGTGCAGAGTTTTTTGGTGAAACATCAAATCATCCAAGTGATTCAGCCCTGCTACAGCCTAGATTTGGTGCCCTGAAACTTCAGGTTTTTCATAAAACTAAAATCACCTTTGAAAGGGAAGAGGTTTCAGACTGTCAAAGAGATTCAGGAAAATACAACAAGGCAGCTGATAGCGACTGGTAGAACAGCGTGAGATCCCAAGGTACCTACTTTGAAGGGGACTGAGGCATCATTGTTTTATGAATAATATTTCTTGTGTCTTCTTCAATAAATGCCTCTGTTTTTCATATTACACAGCTGGATACTTTCTGGACAGACCTCAGATATTCATGTGTCTTCTTTTGTGAACTAGGTATTAAATTCTTCAGCTCATTTAAACAATCATTTTCTGTTATATGTTTTAAATATAAATCTGTCAGATTTCTGTGGTGTAAATATTTTCTCCTAATCGTAGCTTCTCTATTCATTTTCTTAATGGTGTTTTTTGATAGGCAAATGTTTGTAATTTGGGCAGTCTAGTTTATATATTGTTTTAATTTTATGGTTATTGCTTTCTATGTCCTGTCTAAAAAATGTTTGCTTATCCCCAAATCATAAAGATAATCTACATTTTATCCTGGATACATTACATGTATTTATTTTTTATGTTTAGACCTGCAACTCATCTAGAATTTATGTTTATATATACTTGGATCTTTTGAATTCCATATGGATAAGGTGTTCCAGTACCATTTATTGAAAGACTTTAATTTTCTCTTATTGAATTATCTTGGGGTCTTGTCAAAAATGAGTTGATCATATATGTGCGGATCTATTTCTGGACTATTTATTTTGTTCCTTCAATCTGTTAACCTATGCCAATATCATACTTTTTTTAATTAATGAAACTTTATAGTAATTCTTAAAGTCAGGTAGTGTAAATTCTCCAATTATGTTCTTTTAAAAAACTGTTTTGGCTACTCTAGGTCCATTGGCCAACAGAAATATGAAAAAATGCTCAATATCATTGATCATCAGAGGGATGTAAATTAAAACCACAATGAGATATCACCTCACACCTGCTAGAATCGCTATCATCAATAAATCAACAAACAAGTGATGGTGAGGAGTGGAGAAAAGTGGACCCCAGTGTACTCTTGTTGGTAATGCAGACTGATGCAGCCACTGTGGAAAACAGTATAGAGTTTTCTCCAAAAAATTAAAAATGAAACTGCCTTTTGATCCAGCAATCCCACTTCTGGGAATATATCCAAAGAATCTTAAAACACTAAGCAGAAAGAATGTATGCACCCTTATGTTCATAGCAGCATTACTTACAACAGGTAAGGTCTGGAAATACGCTAAGTACCATTCAGTATATGAATGGATAAAAAAAGTTGTGGTAAATTTACACAATGGAATTCTACATGGTTGTATAGAAAAAGGAACTCTTATGCTTTGTGACAGCATGGATGGACTTGGAGAATATTATGCCAAGGGAAATAAGCCAATCAGAGAATGAGAAATACCATTTGATTTCACCCATATGTGGAATCTAATAAAAAAACAAACTGACAAAAAAAATAAAACCAGGGGTATGGACACATGGAAGAGACTGACAGATCTCATAAGGGAGGGGTTAGAGGAGATGAGATAGGATTAGCCAAAGAACATATATACATATATGTGTGGCCCATGGGGGAAAATGGAGGACATCTGTAATAGTGTTAACTGCAAAAAAATGAGACATAGCTTGTCCACCTCTATATTTTAAAATAGCTTTGTTTTTGTGTTTGGAGTTGCAATGAATTTATAAATCAATGTGTGGAGAAATGATATCTTAAAAATATTCGGTCATCTAACCAGTGAAAATGATATAACTCTTCATTTGTCTTTTAAAAATTTCTGCAGTGTTCTGTAGTTTTCAATGCCAAGCTTATCGCTTTTTCTTAAATGTATTCCTGTGTATGTTATATTTTAGTGCTCATTAATGGGAATTTTTATAATTTGATTTACAATTGTTTCCTCCTACTTTCTGAAATACTATGAATTTTAATTTAATTCTTGTAACCTATGCCTTGATAAATTTACTTATTAGAGTTCATAGCTGCTTTGTAGACTCCTTAGATCAGGAGTTGACAAATTGTGGACTGTGGAACAAATCTGTCCCACTGCCTGTTTTTGTAAAAAAAGTTTTAATGGAACACAGACATGCTCATTCATTCATTTATATATTTTCTTAGGTTGTCTACAGAGTTGAGAGCAATATAAACTATAATTATGGCCCAAAATATTTACTGTCTGGACCTTTCAAAATGTTTGCCAAGCCATGCCCAAGATTTCTCTACATATTTAATCATAGCTTCTGTGAATAGAGAAATTTTTACTTCTTCCTTTCCAATTTTATGCCTTCTATTTAATATTTTATTCTTTGTTATATTCGCTAGCTATTACTCCCACCCCCACATATATTCAATGTTGTACTTGTTGTATTCAAGTACAACATTGAATATAATAGTGAAAATGTCAATCCTGATTCGGCCCTAAAAGAACTGAATTAAATATTTAATCATTAAATATAACATTAGCTGTAGGTTTGCCATGGACATTTTCAATTGGACTGGGGAATTTCCCTTTTATGCCTAATTTTCTGAACAATTTAATAAATTTTTTGAAAACTACAAACACTCTGGCCATAGCATAGAATTTTGAGAACACTAAATAAATTTAAAAATTGCTCAGCTTATAATTATTAAGTGGTCAATACATATAGCTATCATATAAAAGAACATTTAAAAAGTAAAGATTTCATATAAAAAAGGATTGAAAGCATATTATATTTCTCCCCAAAAATACATTTTGAAGTTGAAGATTAAAGGGCTTTTCTTTTCTTTCTGAATTTTGATGTGGATATAATTAGAATGTAATATCAACAGTTCACCCACCAATGTGTGAAGGTAACCCTCACCTTCATGTTTTTACTTTAATTCTTTCTCCAGTGACGCTTGGTGAGTCAGGGAACAGTAAAAAGAAACCTGAAATAGTATTTGTTATGTGCAAGTATCAAATCAAGCTACCTGTATACATATTAAAGGTAAAATAGAAGACATTTGATGTGATTGAAATTTTTCAGGTAAATCTTTCTTGTTCACAAACTTTTAAATCAGAACATAACATGAAAGTGAATATTAAATAAATATTTTAAAAATCCTTCTCAGTAATTATCAGAAAACAAAACAAAACAAAACACGGAGCTTCAAGCAAGTTATGAGCATTGAGAATATTTTCTTTTGTTACTCTGCAGAGGCAGCACGGTCTTATGAATTCAGCTATGAACAATGTGTGATGTCTACTGAAATAACATTTCCTTTAAAAATTCCTTTTATTACTCTAGGTAATCAAATCATGCAGTTCAATATTATTTCATCATCCTTATTATTAACATTAAAGTCATCCATGTCCTAATTAAAAATTATATCACTGATATACTTTTTTCCTTATCATTTTATAAAGAAATAATTCTATTATTGTTTAAAACATGGACTAAGAAACACAACAACATATATATTTTGTTCAGTATAAAATATATTCTGGGAAACAGTGATGTCTCCTGAAATTTTCCAATGAAGTGTTTCTGCTACTTTCTGGGAGGCAGTGTGAAACGGTTACATGCACAGACAGGTAGCAAAACAGCCTAAATTCAAACTTGAACTGTCTTTGCTACCTGTGTGCTTCACTCTCCACCTCTGTGAAATACCCTGTACCTATCTGTATTACTAACAATACGGTATCCTACTCATTGTATCCTCAATGCTCTCATAGATGGTTAGTACTTTTGTAAATTCATAAAAACCAGATAAGCACATGCCCATTTCATTAAATAATTGACAAAGAAATTTTATATCAAGTATTTAGGAGAGTGAACTGGAAATCTGGTTTTCCATTTGGCTAATTAGACCATTATCTGTTGTTGTGAGACTCTAGTAAGATACCAAATGGTTTAAAGTGTCAACATTTAACATGCTCTGGAAAAGAAGGAAAATATTAATTTTCTTT
Organism: Pteronotus mesoamericanus; assembly: GCF_021234165.1. Classification (NCBI taxonomy): domain Eukaryota; kingdom Metazoa; phylum Chordata; class Mammalia; order Chiroptera; family Mormoopidae; genus Pteronotus; species Pteronotus mesoamericanus. The sequence continues at coordinate 13,644,370 of NW_026555310.1, forward strand.
GCTACATGATTTTTTAGACTATGTATTTACTTTGCTTCAATTCCTCAGTTTTATCATTTGCCTTCACATTTTTTTGAACAGATAAAATCAGAGAGAAAGAGGTAAAAAGTAAAATCTAAGAACTTCACAGGAGAAATTCCAATAAAATTAGATCTGTTTCAATTAATAGTTAAAAAAAATGAGTAAAGGGTTTTTTACAATGTGGAGCTGCCTTTATTATTTCTAGCCTCCATTATTTAAAAAGTCAAATCCCAAATATACTGAATGAAAATATAGAGCTAATTTAAATTAAATATTTAAGGAAACTCAATAAAGGACTACATGAAATCCTGCATGATAAAATGTTAGTGTTTTCTTAGAAAACACATTGCTTTTAACAAAGGTTCAAGCATGTTGATTGGAGTTTCACATATTCTCAATAATATTAATAGCATCTAACACTCATGTTGTATCTACTCTTTGGTAGATAATCCATATATTTTAACATATTTTGACTCATTTATTCCCAAGACCTCTGTATCCTACATATACCATGATTATCTTTACAGATGAGGAAGCAGAAACACAACGATGAGAGACTTAACTGTGGTTAAGTGACTCTTCCTCATCTTCCTCCTTCTTATTACTTTACAATTATGTTTTTTAATGTCTTTTTGAGGGAAAAAAATGTTCTCTCATAATATGTCTCTTTCTTGCTTCATTTTTCTATTCCACATTTACAGGATTGTGTTCATTATACAAATAATTTCAGTTTTAAGCAAACTAATTTCTAGTCTTGTGGATTTCCAATGCAGATATTCTGAAGACATTTGGAGAAACATAAGACAAGAGAAAGAGAGCTAGGCATACAGAACACATTAAGCTGAACTCTCTCCCCACCCCTTCCTCTCTCCTCCTCTCCCTCCTTCTGCGCATGTTAGCACAAAGAACAGAGAAGAATCAAGGATCAAAACTTGACAGTGAGTCAAATAAATGTTGAGCTGTTCATGGGGCATTGCAATCAGCAACCTGCTGTTTCCTGTTAAGCAAGATTCTATCCACTCCCATACTTCTCTCCATACTCAACAGACATATTCTTATACATCGAATTCCAAGGAAGCTTTAAGACTTAATGTGGATTATGCTTCTTCAGCTTTGTGGTCATAAATTCACATGGGATATAAAAAACTTTTTGATGAAATAAAAATTATACCCTAATCCAATACATAAACATAAATACATTTTAAAATTATTAAATGAAGCTCCTTAGTGCTTCACAAGCAGCAATCAAATTTTCTTAAAAGTGTACTTCTGTGGCTGATGTTGCTGGCTGTTCAGCAAAATCCGCTGTCCTCTCCCCTCAGCATCCACGGCAAGTCCACACTTCCCAGCTGCCCTTTTAGGTGTGACTGAAATTCTAGCCAGTGGAATGTGAGAAGACAGGGTGCATCTTCCCCAAGCAAAGACTTAAAATTAAAAAAACAAAGAAAGAAAAAAACCCCTCCATGCCCTCCTTGTTACCAGTAAATGAGATGATGAGGAAGTCCTAGGGAATGGTTGAGCCAAAAGAAGGTAAAAGCCTGGGTCTCTGAATCCCTAACCAGGGACACCTGCTTTGAATCTTCCCATAGGAGAGAAATAAACTTCTATTGCATTTGAGCTATTGAACGCACCTGAGGCAATTTGTAGTACAGCAGCTTTTACTAACAAAATATTAGAGGACCTAAACTTTAAAAAATAAAAATTTGGGGTTTGTATTTGATGCTCCCCACCTCCTAGAAGACCATACCAAGTAAATGGTCTTCTCTAAGCCTATTTCTGGTGTAAAAGAGAAATGATAATTTTTCTTTACAGAACTATCATAAGGATTAGATTAAATAAATATGAAACTCCTTTAAAAATTAAAATCACTAAGCAAATGTATAAGAAATAATTTTCAAGAGTATGCTTTTTTGTTAGTCTTCCAGAAAATATTCCCTTTTTGTAAGTTTTAGTGAGACAATTTATATGCCATAAAGTTCATGTATTTTAAGTGTACGATTAAATTAACTGTAATATATTTAAAGTACTTTACAAATACCACCATAATCTAATTTTAGAATCTTTTTTATTACCTTAAAAAGAAATCTTATATACAGTCACTGCCTACTCCCATCCCCAGGCATATACAAATACTAATCTATTCCATCTATCTATAGATTTGCCCTTTTGTAGAAATAAGATATAAATAGAATCACACAGTTTGTGTTCTTTTGTAACAAACTTCTTTCATTAAGTATAATGTTTCTGAGGCTTATTAATATTGTAGCATGTAAGGGTATTTTGTTCCTTTTTATTGCCAAGTAGTATTCAATTCTATGGATATACCACATACTGTTTATCCATATAATAGTTGGTGGATATTTGGGTTGTTTCCCATTTTTAGCTATTTTGAATAATGCTGCTGCAAATATTCCCATATATTTATTTGTGTGGGCCTATATTTTCATTTTTCTTGGGTATATGTCTAGGAGTAGAACTGCTGGGTCATGTGATAACTCTATGTTTAACATTTTAAGAATCTGCCGAATTGTTTTTCAAAGTAGCTGTTCTTTTTACATTCCTACCAGCAACATACGAGTTTCAGTTTCTCTATATCCTTGCCAACATTTGTTATCTTTTTGATTGTAGCCATCCTCATAGGTGAGAAATAACATCTCATTGTGGTTTTGATTTGCATTTACTGGATGGTTAATATGTTGAGCATCTTTTCATGTGCTTATTGGCCATTTGTGTATCTACTGTGGAGATTTGTCTATTCAAATCCTTTGCCCATTTTTGAATTAGATAATTTGCCTTGTCAAAATTAATCTTTTATATGTAAATAGCTGATTGTCCCAGAACAAAGTTTTTAAAAGGCTATATCTTTTCCATTAAATTTTCTTGGCACCTTTGTTGAAAATTAATTGGCCAGAATTTGAGGGATTACTTCTGGACTCTCAATTCTGTTTCATTGATCTCTACACCTACTTTATGCCAGAACCACGCTGTCTTGATTCTTGTAGCTTTGTAATAAGATTTGGACATTGTAACTACCTACCTATAATTTATTCCTCTTTTTCAATATTGTTAAGGCTATTTTGGGTCCCTTAATTTTCATATGAATTCTATGGTTATTTTGTCAATTTCTGTTAAAAAGTCAGCTAGATTTTGATAATGATTACTGTGTTTAATCTGTAGACCAATTTGGGGAATAGTGCTACCTTAAAAATATTAAATGTTCCAATCCAGGGACATAGGCTATGTTTCCATTTATTTAGATCTTCATTTTTTTGATGCTTTTATAGTTTTCAATAAGCATGCCCTGTTCTCCTTTCATTAATTTCCTTCCTAGTATTTTATTCTTCTTGATGCCATTGTGAATGGAATCGTCATCCTAATTTATTTTTAGATTTTCATTGTAGCGAATGTCCTTTCTTTTGATCCACATTGTCATACTTAATAAGCTTAGGATTGGTTTTTATTATTTCTCTCTCTCTTTCTCAGACCAAGTGAACTCTATGCATGACATTTGTTAACATGGCATCTAGAGAGCCACATACATGTTTTCCAACAGCCTGAACTCATAACTGCAACCATATCCCAATTACAGCCATTGTTCTTCAGGGTATAAGAAAAAAATAGCTACATTTTAAATAATTATTTTTGAATTATGCTAAACAACTCCTAATCCAATTTATATTGTCAAGCACATAGGCTAAAAGGGATCTTGTCATATAGCTAAGGGACGAAAAACATTTAAGTCTGTAGCGTTTAGTTAATACACATGAAAATAAAATATAAAAATTAATTGAGCAAGGGGGGAGTGTCCTGTTCTGGATGCGTCTAAAAAGAGCGCATCCTTGGTGGTAGGGAGTATGATAACAGAGATGTTATCTGGTAAGATTTCCTCTTCCTGTTGTTTCTTTCCTATGTATAGAGCTCACTTGTATGCTGAGATTTCTCTTCATTCTGCCCCTTGGAAGGCCAAGTGACTTGTCATAAAAGTGAATTTGGGAAGAATTACTGGGCGCTCTTGCTCTGCTGCACTCTCTTCTTTCTCTGAGAATATCCTTGGCTACAGAGAGCACAGACCTCCCTGCCATGAGTTTGTGCAGTGGCTGTCTGATGTGCTATGTGTTTTGAAGGCAGGGGAATGGAAATAAGCTTAATTCTAGGATTCTGGGTGGGTTAGTAATTACTAAGATAAAAGTCAGTAATAAAGGTAATATTTTACCCTCCATTTCTCATCTTCTTAATAATTTATGGATAAGAAATTCTGTTAATTGGAAGTTCCCACAGAAATTCCAACAATAGAATTATAATAATACCAATAATAATAATAATAAATTATATTTATGGAATATTTCTTACATGTAAAATTTCCCTTTAAATGCTACAGATTTAATAAAATATTTATAATTTAGCTAATTCATAGGATTATTATCCACATTACAAATAAGAAAAAAAACTTGAAGTGCAGAAAGGTCATGTAACGTGTTCAAAGTAACAGATTTAATAAAGACCAGAGCCAGGAGATACACCCAGGCAGTTAAGCTCCAGAACCTGTGTGCCCTTAACCGCTGTGTTGCACTCCTAAATGTGCTCTTTTTTTTTTTTAACTTTTCATTGTGTTAATAAGGAAACCAAGGCTCAGAGAAATGAAATATTTTGCCCAAGTTAGCACAGGAAAGAAGTGGTGGAGCTAATTATGAAACAAATAGTTCATATACAACCTGAGTTCTGAGTCCCAGAACAGACAATGGGGAAGGTAAACTCTGAGGCTATTACTAATAGTGACAGAGAGAAGGAAACTAAGGCTTGGAGTGATCCTCTGCAGGTTCACCCAGCTGGGAGGGCACTGAGTGAAGATTCTCACCCAAGGCAATGAGGCCCTGATCTGATTCCTGTGGTCTCTCCACTCTGTACTTTTACATTCTTGAAGAGTATTCCTTGGAGTAAGAGACCAGTTTAAATGAGGTTTTGTTTTTCGCATCTGTGGGAAATAGGAATGAGAAAATATTCAGAAATGATTCATTTTTAAGTTTATAGTTGGAGTTTATGCTTGTGATTTTGAGAAAGAAGGACTAGACAATTGCTTTAGTTATAGCAGCCTATTTAAAAAAGCTCCATAACAGGTGCACTGAGTTGTTTAGAGACATATGCCTCCGGCCCAGGGAGGTTAAGAAAGAGGCTGCTTGCTGAGCGGCAGTGCTCACCACCAGTTATTGAAAAGCAGTCAGCTGCTCTTCCACTTAAACCATTTGTGTCTGCTCGCAAAACCAAACATTTTGCTTTGTAAATTATTGAGAAATTGAAATGTCAAAGAAAAAATGAAAAGGAAGACATTATTTAAAAAGTGTTTTTCTTTTTAAAATGTGTATGTGTTTGTGTGTGTGAAGGTAAAACTATATGACAGCAAATACACAATTCTATCTGAAGTGGAATTCAAACAAAATTCTATGGAATGATTGCTATAGAATTTGATAAAAGACCTACAGCTATTTTTAAGGAAGTAAATCTTATTTGTCTTTTCAAACTTTTATTTGTTGTTTGGAAGACACTGAAATTTTTCTTTTATAGGTAGACTGTGTTTAAGAAGATTGACTCTCATTCCTTTCTTTCAGACTCAACAATATTCTGTGGCATATTTTTTTGCTTCTTCTGTAGCAATAAGCCTCTGACAAGCACAGCCTCTCCCAAACCATTATTTTAAAGAATACAGCTAAGCTATAGAAATATTTCATTTTTGGAGCTCATTGCTCAGATCAAGAGGGGCGACCTGTGTTTCATTCAGATAATGAAAGAACAGTATTTTTCCTGAAATTAGATTTTAGAACCCAATTTCTGATGTTACCATGTTCTTCATTATGCTTGGTGCTTATGCAACCTTTATTTCCAAGGAGCTCCATGCACTTAACAAACATTTTATTACTTCTCTTAGGGTTTTGGTATTGAATTATAAATGGTGTGCCATGAAAAAAATTGAAGAAAAGCTGTTTCCTTCTGCGGATCAACTATATCATATTCTATTTTAATTTTCTTGATTAAAAAGTGAGTTTTTCACATTCTCGTCCTAGTTTCAACCTCTGTGCTCAATCAGCCGTCAAACAATCCATTTGTATGTAAGTAAAAACATATTTAGATGTACACTAATTCCCATTAAGTCACTCTATGGTTAGTTGTTTTCTTTAAATTATGAGATTCTTGTGGGAAAAGATGATATTCTGTGTATCATATTTTGGGTGGATTGTGTTGGGGGGGAGGTCACTTGGTAGATTAACAGGGGCTGCATACGGTGGGTGTTTTTGTGGCATTTAAATTTAACATTAACTATTAAAGTTAAACTATTGAAGTTTAACTTTATTATTAAAACTATTAAAAATAAACTATTTTTAAAACTATTAAAAATAAGACTATTAAAAATAAACTATTAAAGTTAGCTTTATTAAAAGTTTAAAGTTAACTTTAACTATTAAAGTTAAAATAAACTATTTAAATAACAATTGACCATATTTATTTAAATGATAAGCAAGCCTTTGTTATTTATAGTAATCATTCATCACATAATAGGTAATTACTGCATCTAGTATTGTACTGAGCATGATGTAAATTGATATGAGTATGTAAAAAGCATAACAGACAAATTGTTCACCAAAACAACTTTTTAATACATTTAGAAGAACACATTTTAAATACGAAGTAACATAGGAATAAATGATGAAATTGTGTACAACAAATGAAAAGTTAAGATCAAATTGTCCATGTTTTAACACATGGAAAGTACACATTAAAGATTCTGAAGATGTAGAAATGCAGAAGTGATTCAGGAAGACTTCTCTGTAAAGATGTAGCTGACAGATCGCAGGTGGGACTGATTGCATGTGGAAACTATAAAGCCTTTTTACTTATTTATTTAACTCTGAGCATCTACTCTGTGTCAGTCTCATGCTAGGTTATAGGTATAGAATATTAAACACAACAAAACCCCTCCCCTGAATTATGGTGTGTTGCTGAATACAGACATGCAGACAAGAAATTTGATGTAAGTGCTGCTATGAGAATAAGAAGGGAGGTCACTTAGTCCAGGATGCTCAGAGAGCAGTACAGAAAGATCCTTTGGTCTGTAGAGTTAAGACTGGTTTGTAGAACCAGGAGTAGAGGAGTTGGGAGTAAATTATATGAAGAGCAACCAACTAGAAGGCCATTGCTACTATTCAGGCAATTGATGAGGATTGATGTACTGCAAAAACAATAAAACTAAGAACTGCAAAGAATCCAGTAAAGACAAATAAATAGCCTATTAAGTGACTCCTACCAAGGGGCAATGAAAATGTTGATAACCAAAATAAATTTCATTGAAAAACAGAAGTTCAGTTTTCCCTCACCACAGAACACAAAGTCTTCTAAGAACACAGAGCCTTACGTACAGGGCAGAGTTTTATAATCTCAAAGAGAAACGCTTTCTGTGAATTTCTGAAAGGTGTGAGGGGAAATTCTCTGTTCTTTAAATGCAAGCAAATAGGCTCTATTATGTGCAGGCACTGTGCTGTTTCTGGGAACAAAAATGCCACATCAGAGATAATTCCAGACCATCACCATCTTTTGACAGAAGCAGCACACATGAAAGGAAGTATCTGTCATCAAATAGTTAGACTGATAAAATTTTGTTCAGAAAATCACTGTAGGAACACAGGGTTTGAGGAGATGGTCAGGCATGGTTACTAAGAGGTCCGCATTTGTTAAAGGATGAACGGCCCATCAGCCATAAACATACCAAAATATGAGGCAGAGAGGCGAGGAGGAGTGTTGGTGGGTGTAGGTGGGTGATGAGAATAGCTTTCCAGGATTCCTAGGAACTCCAGCCTGTGGTTCTGAGGTGATAGCCAGATATTTGTCTATCTATGTTACCATTCATATTTTATAATTTAATGTGTACATTTGGGACCACCTCAACCAAAATTAGTTTTAATAAGATCAGTAAACATTTTCATATCGATTTTCTGATACGATTCATTTAACAATGTTTGATTACTCATGTTTTTAAGTTGAGGTGTAAAATACATGCAATGAGGTGCATATAGCGCAGGGGTTATTTGTGTACCGCTTGATGTGGTTTTACATCTGTATACACCTTTGAGGACATCACCCCCGTTCAGATAAAGACAACTCCCATCACCCGGGTTTCCCCTTTCCACTTGGCAGTCAACACTACTCCAGTCCCACCACAAAAAGGGCTATCTCCACTAGTTAGTTTTGCCAATTTTTGAGCTTCATAGCAATGGAATTAGACAGTATTTACTCTCTAGTGTTGGTTTGTTTCACTCAACATAACATTCGCAAGATTTATCCATAATTTTATGTGTAGTTCTTATAGTATTATGGGAATACGGCATAATTTCATTATCTATTTTCCTGTTGAACAATTAAACTATTTTTGAATATTGCTGCTATAAACACTTATACATATATTCTGTGCCATTTTCTTTTAAATACTGCAGTGTAGACATTGTGGTATTTTGTATATATTAATTAGAATCAGGCTATCTACAAGTTAGGTATTGTCAGTTGCTGTGATCAGGGATTCACATGTTGGCACTTGTCCCTTGTTCTTTAATCAGAACAGCTCCATTTTAGAAGGAGCTACTTCTGAAGTAGTCAAGCTTCATTATCTCATTTGTCATTATTTCTGGTCAGTCATTGTGCAATTCAATTTTTGATACAGAGATTCACTGCTGAAATTAGTGACTTTCCAATTAACATAGTGAATGTTGGAAATGGGATCTCACAGGTGAAAACCACGATAATAAAGAAAAGATGATTAGCTAAAACAAATTGGACACACTCTCCACATTAATTGAATAGGCTATGTGCATCTAGCAAGTCCTGTAGTTTGTGCAATTGATGGGGATAATTGAGACCCGATTGTTAAATAATCCTTTGCCCATTTCTTGTCATGGAGGATTTTGGTTTGCTGATGATAATTATAAGCCACCTATAAATATATAGAATTCTGCATCTAGAATTATGTTATACCTACCTCAAGTAAATTGTTCATGAAAGATCGGATCAGCTCAGAGAGAGAGAGAGAGAGAAGAGAGAAAGGAATTTATCAAAGTGGCAGTACTATTTTCTTCCTTCTTCTTATTAAAAAAAATTTTAAAAAAAGGTGGGGGGGAAAAATTTGGGGGGGTTGCTTTCATTACAACTTGCTAGTGTGATTGTGAGTAAGCAGCTCTAATTATTGATCACAACCATTACTCACCAAAACATCCCCAGATGACCCATAAATATGGGAGAGTAAATGACTGTAAGCAACTGAGGGGTTTTGTGTTGTTTTTTGGTCACTTTATAGGGTCAGAATTATGGAGGTATAATGTTTCAGTGAATAAAATTCACCCTTTTGAGCAGTAGAGTTTTATGCATTTTGAAAAATGTACATAGTCACATAATCACCATCAAAATCAAGACCTAGAACATTGCTATCATAAAATGTTCCCTCAGGACCCCTTTTATACAAGCACCTCACCTCACCCTCAGTCCCTGGCAACCATTGATTTGTTATTTGTCCCTTATAAATTTTGGCTTTTCCAAACTGTCATATGAATAGAACTATAGGGTACTAAGCTTTTTTTATAGTTTAACCCCTTTCATTTAGCTCGATGCATTTTAGATTCATCCCTGACATTGCACTTATCAGTACTTTGTTCTTTTATATTTCTGAGGAGTATTTGACTACGTATTTAAAATGGTTTGTTTTTCCATTCACTAGTTGATAGACACTTGGCTTATTTTCATTTTTGAAATATTAAGAATAAAATTACTTATAAACATTTACATCCATGTTCATGGGTGGACACACAGTCTTATTTTTTTTGGTAAATACTGTAGAGCAGAATTGCTGAATTGTTAAGTATATGTTTAAGTTTATAAGAAACTCCCAAACTGCCTTCCAAAGTGACTGTAGCATTGCGTACCCTACCGCAGCGTTTGAGGGTTCCCGTTGCTCCATACCCTCAGCAGCTCCTGGTACTTTCCAGTTTGTGTTCGTTGTTCTTTTGATTTGTTTAGTGATTGCTATAGATGTGAAGAAGTATGTCACTGTGGTTTTAATTTGCATTTCCTTGAAGGCTAATTGGTATTGAGCTTATTTTAATATATTTATTTGCTATCTGTATTTAAAGTTTTTAATATTATTTGGTGAAGTATTTGTTAAAATCTTTTGCTTATTTTTCAATTTGGTTTTTAAAAAAAAATTCGTTGGGAGCCTTTATAAATTCTGAGTACAGGTCCTTTATAAGACAAATGTTTTACAAATATAGGCCAAAAAATAGGCTGGAGGAGCCTATCTTGACAACAAAGAACCTGATAATAATAACTGATTGGCAATTCATACCTCTGAATCCACAAACACGTGGGAGCCATCATCAACTGGCTGTCCTCTTTGAGTCACCTAAGAAGAGGGATCTGTAGTATGAAGGCTCCAGTTTCATCCCCTTCCTTACCTGTTATTCAACTTTAAAAACCTTATCAGTGCAGAGCAGCTTGACATACTTAACTGCAGATGATCATAAGGTTGAGCTTTATATGCATGTTAATGACACTTAGCAACAGCTCTCTTGTCAGCTATTGCTTCAAAGAGATGGCTTTCTCAAACATCATTTTTTCTGTCGCTTAGCAACACTGCTAATTTTACTAGCAAGGTACCTGTGATGGATATTGACCTGAACAGAAACACATTCTTGAACAACAGAGGACATAAAGGAGGAGACTTTGGTTTGCTTAGTTTGGCTCCAGGGCTGGCCCATGGGTTTTACTGTTAATGATATTAAGACATAAATTAGTAATCTTGTTTCACTATTGATAACATGTTTTATGTGTATTAATGCTGATGATTTTGTTCAAGCAGCTGCATGCCAGCATTTAAATTTCTTATGAAGAATCTCTCTGTGGCTTTTTTCAAACTGGTTTCAAACAGGAAAATGTTCTATTATTTAAAGTGTGTTCAAACAGTTTGGCTTTACTGAAGAACTCCTCTTATGACAATCAAAATGTTGGTAAAAGTGTCATAAAATTGTGGGTGTGTGTACACTTGATAAATTGAACATAGTAACTACTTGAAATGATATAACATATTGAATACTGTTTTGGAAAAATTTAATGCTATGCACTGCTTGCTGTAACTCCGTAGCCATTCTTTCTGTCCTCAGGATTTCTTCCGTGTTGGTGTATCTCCCATTAGAGCAGCTAAATATATTGCATAATCACCTTTCTAGCTTCCATTGCCGTAGGGCTTGAAAATGTGAATCAGCCCTGGCCCCAGGGAGCTGAGGGAGAAGTCTGACTCTTTAGTAAAACTTCTTTCTCAACAAAACAAACACAGAAGGCAAACTTCCACCACCCATGGACATTATCAATCCATGCCCTTCCAGAGAATGTGGCAACCATCTTGTTACTATAAAGTAATGAACCTAAGGAATCAATGAAAAAAAAAAGTTTAAGTGATTCCCATAGAGTTCAGAGACTTTATTCATCTGATAAGCCATAAGGGAACATCTAAAGAGTAAGTGACTCCCCAAGTCAAAGTGGGATTGTAGTTTTATAGGTGAGAAAAAGAAAGGGGTGTGAGTTCTGGTGGTAGCAGTTTTCATTGGATCAGTTGGAAATTATTCTATTTTTTTTTCTTTTTTCATGTTTCTTGCTGGCTATCATTGGTAGAATTCAAGAAGAGTGCCTTTGAAGGCTGTTTTTATATGCCTTGAGGTTTGCCTGTTAGTCAAGTTCAAGGGGAGAGGGAAGGGACAAAAACAATGAGTGGAGGAAAGGAGGGGAGGGAAGGAAAAAGGAGGTATAAAAAAGGGAAGGGAAGGGAAGGGAAAGGGAAAGAGAAGAAAAACTGGGGTTGCTTTATTATGTCTGTTTTAATTCTTTCACAAGATTAAGCCAACATACCAAAGATTGGCAAAATAGGAAAATGGGTCTTAATAACATTGCTGAACAACTGAACAAACCAAGGAACAAGAAAGAACCTTAAAAGTATGCATCAGATTAGAACCACTGAGAATATTCTTTCTGTCTGAAAATTAAATAATTTGGGACATTAATTACATCTGTAAAATTCCTTCACAGCAGTAACAAGATTCTTGTTTGACTGAATAAGTGGGAGAAGATGAATGTATGCCAACGGACAGGAATGTTGGGAATCATCTTATAATTCTCTCTATCATATAAAGCAGTAAAATTTTAGAAGAAATTTTTATATACTATATAGTAACTGACCTTTTCCAGATTTCAGCTTTTTCTAGCTATTGTTCAATAGAGGCTATATGGCTTGGTTTTGCCACTTCATCATTAAATATGAAGATTTGATCTTCTTTTTAGCTACTTCCTCAGTCTGCCAACCTGAAAATTAATAGGAGCTGTCTGCCATTTCACACTGGGGGCATTTGAAAAAAAAAAAGCTAATTTGAACTTTACTTTCAATATCCTAAGAAAAATCTCAGAGCCTGGAATTCAAAAGAAGATGCTCTCACTAAAAATCTGGAGCCCCATTATGTAAGTGAAAATCAATAATAAATACCTCCCTGCCCACATCCCTACTCTTAAGGGACTGTTAGGTCTCTTGAACCCTCTTGAACCTCATGTACACTTAGCAGAGGAGAAACAAAAACTGCTGGAAATATAAAACATAAATCATTCCTCATGAGAACTTGCAGCACAGATTCTCATACTGATGTGATCCAAAGCCAAGGTTGAAAATTCAGAGTAAGCTGAAACTTACTTAGATGATGGTTTTGCTAAAAGAAAAACCAACTGTTCCCTAGAGGAAGCCACCTGCATTTCAGAACCTCAAAAACTCCCCATGGACCAATGTTAGCAGGCATACCAAGTCATCTTTGTCTGCTTTGGGTAAATCAAGTGTGGAATAGCTTTGAAGTTCAACTTCACCTAGCAAATTCTTCTACTTGAACAAATCAGGGTGCTTAGGTATGATTTCCATTTGTTTTACATCATGACTCATAAAAATAACCATTAATAAAATGAAAAAATAACTTTTCTAGCAAGGAATATCAATGATAAACAGGAAAAAAATAATGGATTTAACTCTTACATATGCACCGCACAAGTGCTATACAAACTTTACATATTAAGGAATTGGCTTCTACAAATTAAAGTATCTGTTGGTAAACATTCATAAAATAATTAGCTCGTCCATATTGAATGACTTTGATAATGCTGTGAAATGCTGTTTTATTGTTTGATAAAGGTATTTTGTCTGTGGTTTGTTTTGCTTTGCCTCTGGGGTTATTGCTCTTTCTTATTTACTATTTAGACAAGTTTTCAGTCTTCTACAATAATTTAATTGGCTCATTTTTTTCTATAAAAAATAAAATTTTGAGTGATATTTTAGTGTGCGTTGCTTCTTGCAAAATTTAGACAATTTATATGAAAATCGGTCATTTGAATTTTTCCTTAAAAAGTCAACTATTTATCAAAATAGGAACGGTGTTTATTCTTAAATTGATATAAAACTATCAATTACTTCTAATATTATTCAGTTCTTTAGAGACTAGGGCAAAAGTATCATTGATCTAATACAATCCACATTTAAGATATTGTCATCTTCATAATATTAGACCTTTACTTTTTCAGTTGTTTGTAAAAAAATAAAAGTCATGATTACAGATAAACTCATATTCTTTATTTGTAATGGAGTCCTATTTAATATTGTTTCTTACATAATTTTCAGTTTGTGTCAGGGCACGTGATCACCAAACTATTTCTTTCTGGTTTTACTTGCTTATAGGTATAGTCAGGTAACTAACTTCTGACGAATGGCACGTGAGTGAATGTAATGTGTGACATTTGACGTCATGTTCTTGAAATGAAGTTACTTCCTTTCCTTCTCTCTCTCTCTCCTTTGTTATTCCCTGGGAGCTGGAATTGAGACCTGGCGGTAACAAGTCAGTTTTCAGCATGTGGCTGAGGATGACAGCCTAGGAGATGGTAGAGCTTTAAAAGGAGAAGGATGCTGGGTCCCAAGTGACCTTATGGGGGAGAGATTTTGTACCTGCCTGGACTGCTTACCAGCTCAGAATTTTACAGGAGAGAGAAAAAGCTTTTCATCTTATTTAAGTTAATTGTATTTTATCTCAAAACTGCAGAGCCAATATCCTAATATACCGTTTGTCTGTTATTATTTTAATTTTTAAATATTTCTATAAACCACTATTAAGCCAATAATAGATCATATGCTTTGGGAATGTTATACACACTTAATTACAGGAAAAAGGATCCAATTTTACAAAACATTACAGACCAGGCAAGTGAGATAAAAATACACACTCTGAGAAAGACTTTGTTATAATAGCTAAAGGACACTGTGACAATTCAAACTGTACTGGCTTTATTTTGCATGAATAATCTCTATTCTTGCAAGTCACGTGTGAAGGGTTTCCATAAAAAGCATAATGAATATTATAAGTTTCAAGTTTGTAAAATGTATGTGAACACAATTTCTACAGTAACTCTTTTGTCCTTAGAAAACTGTCTCTCTTTGCCCAACACTTGACTGATGATCAGGAACTAGCAATGATTTGAGAACCACTGGTCTAGGGTTTTTAAGTTAGGTTTATGTTTATGAATTCTGTTGCCTAAACAATTTACTTTATCCATACTTGGATAATGATGATCAGCAAATGTGAGAAGCAATTATGACATAAAAGCACTGAGCAAACATGTATCTAGTAAAGTAAAAAACATACTAGATAATTTCTTTATAATTTTCCATAGTTACTGGAGCAGCAAACTACCATCTGACAGCCATCTGACAACCAACCGTATGGTGCAGACATTTGTCTTCAGACAATACTTAAAAATATAGAAGTTGAATGTCTTCAGATAGGATCATATACCTTTCTTCTGCTATATATGTGTTTACTTTCTATACCCCGCTTGGATTCTCCACAATGGATGTGGCCACTCTGGCCCTTAAAATCAGAATTTGGATCTTTGGTCTCTACTATGTATGAACATTATGTGTGAGTGTCAAAGTCTGTGGAACTTTGAGAGAGACAGAGAGACAGAGAGACAGAGAATGACCGCAGAAATTGTGTAAGTGCCCACAACTGGTAGCCACCACCCCCGGGAGGAAAATGTTTACTTTCTCAGTCATTTTCTTGTTTAACACAGAGTTGCAAATGTTCTGAGTGGCCTCAAAACAATGTTTTTGTTGTTTCTTAATTCTACTCAGATACAGAGAAAGCAAGTTAGTAAATAAGAATATAAGCCATCTGCCCAGATAAGCACAGTTTAATAATCTCCTTTGGTTCTTCCTCTTGTTGTCTGGTGAGGCTAGGGAGAACCTGAAATTTTGGGGTAGCCAATTAAGACAAGGGAGAACAGTGAAAATTTTAGTAAAGCATAATAATACTTTATGCTTTGGAAGCATGGTGATGGGCAAAGCGGGTGCATATTTAGCATTCCCAAGTACTTAGGTTTCTAGTGGAATCATCTAAAATACATCAAACATTCAAGAATCATTAATAGGATCCATTACCAAGATTATGAAAAGAGAAGCAGGACTTACCAAAGTGCTTAGAGAACCAATCTTCTATCTAGCCTTTTGCATAAGATGCAATGGCATGGCCAAATGATTTGCCAATAGACACATATAGGTAGATGGGGATCTATTCTCAATTCCTAATACTGGCATGAAGCCGTTACTTCTTCACTCTTGTATAAATATTCCTTCTCTTTTTAAGTTTAGGTCATTTCATCATACTTGTATCCTTCAACATTGATATCACCTAGGAACCCACCACCAAAACCATGTGCATGTATTCACTCATGACTTTGGCACTTTGGTTCACCTTCCCTACTTCTGTTCTCAAATTCTTTTGGTAGTTTAAGAGTTACTTCTCTATCCACACTCCAGGTTCGTAGTTCTGTGACTCCAATGGCATTCATTGCCACTCTACAATAGTGATTTATGCTCCTAGCCACACTCTGGGCCTTGTTACTGCGAACAAGTATTTTATTTTTGAAAAGTGAAAAACTAACCTTATCCTTATAGTCGTATCATTTCCTTACTTCAATCTTAACCCCAACAAGCCTGTGATCTGAACTCCTCTATTGCTTCTCAGTGCTTCAAGTCCTTTCCCTTTATTCTATGGACCACACAGTCTGTCATTCCCAGCAGTCTAGTACCAATTCCCTGAGGGACCCTGACCCCTAGCAAAATCCCAACCTATGAATCTACCTCTGTCCTCCTGTATCAGGCTTTCAAACAATACTGGGGAGAGATCCCATGGCCATCAAGACTAGAAACACAGCAAATGAACCTTTTCCATTTAGGCTTAGTTTTGCCTGAGCAATGTTTGACAGTATGTTGCCATGTCCCTAAGAATTTGCTTCTATCATTGTTTAGAACCAATGTTTCAAATACTCATTATCTTCTGCAATCCCCTAATCCAACGTATTGCCTCTCCAATGTTTCCAAAATGAATACATATTTATTATTCCATATCTATGAAACTACTCTACAAAAGGAATATCTGGGCATTTGATATTTTTTTCAGAGGTCCTTCATGCCAGGAAATATACAGTTTCTATAAAGAAATACTTTTTAAATGTAGATGGGAAATTGGCTACTATATCTCTTATCTGAAATTTCCCCAGAGAAGACTAACCTGTTTAGTCCTTTGGCATGTTAAAGGTGCAGGTCCACCCTTACTCCAAAGAACCATTTATTTACCAAAGCAACCCAGTTATGTGCCAGACCAAGCAGCTTGCAGTTAATGATCTGTTGTTGTATTAGTTTGCCGTCTATTAATTATTTCTTATGTATTCACTGTGCAAAAAGTGAGCCAATTTTCATCTATCACTTTAATAACCACAGTGCATATGTACCCATAATAAAGGATAACAAAATTAATCATACTCCCTTTCCTTGTTTGGGATCGAGCTTTGTGGCAAGAAAGAGACACTTACTAAGCAACCTTAAGTAAAAGTGAATTTTTCTTTTTATTGAACACAGGTATATCTCAGAGGACTCAACTGTAAAAAGCTTCGTAAGACATCAGGGGAAGTAAATTGATCAAATGACAATTCCCTCCAATGCTTTTCTCTTCCTTTGGGGCTACATGTTATTGCATTTTTGCTTAATGGCCATTTTTGTTTCTATGAAACAAAATGAGATGTATACTGTATCATTTATATAAATTAAAAATAAATGCACATAAAGTAGCAATAGTCATTTTTCAAGAATACAAACAAATAAAAAGGAGAATATTTTAAAGATTAGAATGGTTGTCTGTAGGGTGAGAAGATTAAGCAAGATGAATGGAGATGAAAGAAAATCAATCGGTCAAGACGGGGAACTTTTCCCCTCGAAGGATCTTGTGCCATCAATTGAAGAGTATAATGACCTCAATTCTATGTACCTGATGTCCAAACAAGCAAATAAGCACAAGTGGGAAAACAAAGAATTAGAGGTGTGTCTTACATACTTTGCTAAACTATTTTCAAGACATTCATGGAACATATCATGTTTGGAGTCTTGCTTTGAAGTTCCCTAGGGTGCATTTATGAGAGCTGTATTCTCCATTATTTTCCCCTCGCAGACGGAGAGATCTCTTCTAAACCATCCAGCTAACTCAGGTTATCCTTAGCTAATTTCTTTGTTTTCATCTTTTCTTTCCCTCAGTTATTAGTTCTATTAAAACCCTCTAATAATGACAGAAAATATAAGCCTTAGAACTCACTGAAATCCATCTCATAAAGGAAATGGCTCTTCCCAAGGGACATAAGGTAGGGACTATAAACTTTATTGATGATATCAAAGAACAAGGTGACTCAATTGACATTGAAGTAATATATGTAGCATATACAATGAGTACTTTCTAGTCACAGCTTAGGAAATATGTGACTAACCTATACTTGAATTATTTTTTGCTAAAGTGTGGGTAAATGTTTGTATTCTCATTTTTAGAAAGGAAAAGTAAGTTACAAATACTGTCAATGAGTCACTCTTTACTAAACCCAAAAATCATAAGCTATTGTTCTGCTCAGATTTTCATCATTAATGCCCTGTTCCTTTTCATTTTCTCTTCTTAATTCAAGTTATATAGTTTACAATATGATTCTGCTACATCCCCAGGTTTATTAAACAAAATACAACATAACAAAAGCAGTAATACTTTGAAACCCAATATATTTCTACCTATCAAAAAAATATTTACTTAAATCCTACAGTGTTCTTTCACTGAACAGAAAAGAGCACAAAAAAATTAGTCTGAGGATTTTTAAATGAATACAAATTCATAAAATCATAATAAGCTTTTCAACTAGTTAACTTTAAATAAAAACAACTTAAGAGTGAAAACAATTGAGTCCCTCCTCAATTGAGTCTTTCCTCCTCAACACACCCCATTTTTTAACTGTTGGCACAACTTTATCCTAAGGGTCCTCTTGATGAAATTCTCCTCGTCCAGAGCTGCTTTGCTAAGCAGAGAGTCTGTTCTCTCTGTCATGATCACTCAAGGCCCCTTTGTTGGAAGTTGGCTAGAAAAGTCATTCATTCTCACACAAAAGGCTGAGTTGTCTCCTTCAGAAACACAAGGGTGTGTCAAATCACAAAGTGTCATACCTGGTTTTAAAAATTCACTTACCATTTCTCAGTTCTTCAAAGCTCAACGTTCCATTGACAATGCTATAACTTGCCAAATTGATTTTTTAAAACCTTTGTCTCACTAACCTATAATTATATTGAAAATACAAAATGCTTCCAATTTTTAATAAACCACCCAATTCCCTAGATCACAGACATATTTCTTTATTATCACCTGTTCCCCTCTGCTTCCTCTGCTCCCCACACACATCTTCGGGTGTTCATTGAATCTATCCTGTTCCCAACTCCAAACCCTTTGTTATTTCAAACAAAGTCTTTACCTCAGAAGAGGGACAGGGTTTGTAATAAGGAATCAGTGAAGCATGGATACTCCTTCCTAGCACTCTCACAATTTCAGTTTTTTTAATATTTATTTGACTATGTCTTTATTCTTCTCTTTGCTCTGTGATCTAGAAGGACAGAGACAATGGTTTTGATCATTGAATGTCCAGTTTGTAGTACAAATGTCTGACTCATGGCAGGCATGTAATAACTATATTTATCAAATAGATTTATAAATAATAACATGAACACAAGGCACTTACCTTATTGTGGGAAATTTTTTGAGAGATGGAGAAGAAGGAAAAGACCCCAAACACTATGCATTTTGTGCTGTGTGGCCTTCTTCTCTTCCCACTGGAATGGTGAGATAAGCGAGGGTTTGCCTTCATCTTGGGAGGGGGTACACTGCACTGTGGGATGAAGCGAAGTTGAAGAAAGTGTGAAACTAGGCCCTGGCTACATAGGTTTAGCTCTGCTTCTGGCGTCAAGAAACAAATGTAAAAGCAGGTGCGCAGGGCCCTCCATTCTCAGGCATTTATCATTTAAGAAGAGCTAAGATCTTCAGACGAGACCCTTCTTCCAGTCCCTCACATATGCAAGCTTCATCTACCCTGCGATGCCATAGGTAAAAATATGACTTCAGAGGTTGCTGCAGCAGGAGAGAGGTGAGGCACAGGGGCTCCCAGCTTCGATAGTCCGTTAATGATGCACAACATGTCCGTTCACATTTGTTTTCCAGCGCTAGTCACATGGTCCTAACCCACCTAGAAGAGAGGCTGAGAAATGGAGGATATTCAGAGAATTCAATTTCAGCCAAAAAAGAAATACAGACCTTTGTTAGAATGGAAGAAAGGTCAAAACACAGGGGTTGGCAACGGTAGGTTTATAGTTTATTCTCGTGCTATTTCTTTATTAATTCATTATTGTATTGTTTCTTTGTATGATTTGTCTTTTTTATAAGAACAAATGAAATCCAACTCTTGCCTATCCCTGTATATGGTATAGTCAAACAATGTCTATTAACCAACACACTTCTGTCTAATAATCTGTCAATAATTAGCTGTGGTTTACGAAAAAATTTAACCAAGGTTGTAAACCTCAGATAATTGAGGTTTCTCTGGCTTCTTTTCTCCTTATATTCCTTTCTAACTTTGAAGCCTGAGAGGTTAGGACAAACCTCTAATGATCCTTCAGGACAGGCTCTATTCAAGACAAAGACCAGAAACTTTTATTTCAGGTCAGTCCCCATGTAGCTGCCTTTAAAGTTCATCTGCATTAACATTCAGTGATATTTTTGTCAGCTGTGACTGCAAGCAACATCCTTGCAGTGGAATAGTAATGCAAATAACTCTGCATAGCTCCATTAAATGCCACATTGTTCTATAATGTAAGTGACATTTCATTATTTCTCAAACATAAAATGCTTCATGGCACTCAATGACAGTTATGCTTTAGGTGCATTAATATTTGTGGCAGATGTGATAACTCCAGGAAAAGTAAAGATGATAAGGATGAGTGATAGGGGCCCAGTAGTTACCAGATATGTTTATGAGGCCCCATAAAAATGAACCATGCATGGAGTGTGTAATTGTCAGTGACCTTATCCACCCATGGAGCCTGTGAACCTATCATACTGGTATCCAGAAACACATACTCGTATATTCTGATTCCCTTAATTGCCTGAGAGACATTGCAAGTGAGTTATCTTTTGTAATGTACTTTGGGGTTTCCTGGGTACTTAAAGGTCCTTTGCCTAGAATGATACATGAGCATTCTCATTGACAAAAGCTGTTGGATTTTAAAATAGAATTGTCAAAATAGAATATTTGAAACCAAATAAAAAATTTAAATGACACTACAAACTCTTAGAAATGAGGTACAAAAACAAGATTGTAAATAAAAGAAAGATTCAGGAATGCTGTCATCCAGCAGGATGGGAAAGAGTAAGATAGTTTTGATGTTGCGTTTGGTAAGGGAAGTTGGACTTAATCATCCCTGAGTCTAATAATCAGTGAAATACTTACCATATAGATACAAGCAAAGTTTAAGAGGGAACTTTTCGAAGACCCCTAGTGAGCCCAGTAAAGAGACAGTAAACATGGTTATTTATTGAGGGAAGAAGAGGGATTATAAATTAATTTTGGATCTGAAATTATGTGCAGAAATAAAAATGATCCTGTGATTCAGTCCCATTAGAGTGGACACTAGGATTCTGCTCCTTGGTCTATTGACTAATTGCAAATCTGTAGGCTAATTTCAGGAGAAGGTGAAGGGATTTTTAGATATGATTTTCTATTTCCCTATATGAGAGGATTATATCACCGGGAAAAAATAGTCCAGGTAAAAGGCTGGGTGACAGAATCTCAGGAGGTAGACAAATCTTAAACTGTGATGCCAGGAGACAGCAGGAAGGATGGTCTCCTCGCTGGAGCTACGCAGCGACCGGGTTGGGTCTGCCAGGATGGAGCAGAGCACTCAGAGATGGATGACCTGGCCAGACTTCCCTGAATTGTAGCGTGAATTCATGGGGGCCCACTGGTTCAAGAACTTTTGATAAGAGATCCAGAAATGAAAACATTACAATTAATCAAATTGAAAATATATTTATTGTTTACTTAAAATTTTTAGTGTTATCACATGATCCAACCCTCCCAATTCTGAGTATTTATCCTAAAGAATTGCAAATAGCATCCTGAAGAGATATTTGCACTCCCACTTTATTGCAGCATTATTCAAGATAGACACGAGAAAGTAGCAACCTGAATGGTTGCTGGATAAATGGATAAAGAAAGTGTGGTACACATACACTGGAATATTATTGAGCCTTAAAGAGAATCCTGTCATATACTATAACCCCGATGAACTTTGAGGACATTATGGAAAGTGAAATAAACAAAAACAGTGTATGTTTCCACCTATGTGAAGTATATAGAATAGTCAAATTTATAAAGACTGAAAGAATGACAGTCATTGCCAGACAATAGGGGCAAGCAGAAATGGGGAGCTGCTGTTCAACAGGTGTAGAGTTTCAGTCATGCAAGATAAAAAGTTCAAAATATCTGCTCTACAACAAAGTGCATTTAGTTTGAACAATACTGTACACTTGATAATTTGTTAAGAGGGTAGATTTCATGTGTGTTTCTACCACAATAAAGTCAATCATTAATGACTAAAACTTTAAATATTAGTTCATTCATTCTTTAAACTCACTCATTCATTAGACATCTAATTTTAGTAATCACTGTGCCAATGCGAATACATAATGTTGCCAACTCCAAGTAAGGTTACTCTCTTAGGACATAGAAGAGAGTAGGCATTTCACATATATTTGAGGAGACCCTGGCATTAAACACACTGCTTTGGCCGCTTTGTAAACTACATAGATATATGCATAACGTAACATCATTTTAGTTTCAATTGCAAAGCAGTAGAGAGAAAGTGATCAATCTGATTGTTGCTGAAAATGGAAAGTTGAAAGCTACAGTAACTAAACGGACCAGCAGGGAGGGGCTGCCTCTGGGGTGAGCCCTGCCCCAAACACACATTCCCTGAGGCATAGTGGGTCTTTCCTAAGACAGCTTGACTCTAACTAAGACTGTTAACTGTGGGATGTAAGCAAAGAGTGAAAGAAAGTGCCTCTAGCGAGCAGAGATTGTTATTACCAGAAGGATAGTAGAGTAAGAAAATGTCAAATGCTGTAAAAGATCTGTGATTTTTTTTCTCTATTTGTAAGCTAACATGTTAGCCAGCCACAGTTTCATGGATTCTGACAGAAAATAGAAGATTTTTAGGTCAGTGACAAAGGACTTTATTAGTCACAGCACAGCAGGCTGCTTGAGCTTTATGTTTCCACTTGTCCTTTTGTTATCAAGGCCTATAGGGCAACTGTCCCCAACCTTTTTGTCACCAGAGACCAGTTTGCCTCTGTGGTTGGGTGGGGGGAGACAGGAGGCGAAGCTCAGGCAAGCTTTGCTAGTGGCAGTGGCGGATGGGGGTGGGGGGATGGGGATGGGGGGGGTTGGAGACCCCTGCTATAGGGGGAGATGCAGAGCAGCCCAGGTAGACGTTGTACACACAGTGGGTTTATATCACAATTTGGGAATCCCAGGATTGGGAGTCTAAATCTTTTATAACATTTGCAATTAAAGCTGTCCTGTTTTTACTTCATAGGAGCATATTAGCTTTTTATACTAGACAATAAAGAAACCGGCCCCTGCTCTTGAAGGAGATACTGTCTCTTTCTTCCAAGTCTGTAATACAATTATCCTTGAAAAGATAGTCCAGGGGAAAGGCTAGCATGGCCTCCGGTACCAAACCTCTGTCCCTGCAGAAATGTGAGGGACCAGGAAAGAATTTTCTTCCAACAGGTAGGAGCCCATTTAATTGAGGACAAGTTATTCCAAAGAAGATTCCAGACCATGAGAGAGTGGAACAGGTTTGGTAGGAACAATTAGTCTGGAATTCAAGGCTCTTCTCAGAGCAGTTAACTGAAGTTCAGACCAAGGAAAAAGTCTTATCCAGCAAGCTGCTCACACAAGGTGAGGCTAGACATACAAATATACAGGAAAATGCTTACAGGGGGAGTCAGGCCAGGTGTTCCACTTGTGAGGAGAGGCGAAGCGTTCCTAAAACACTTCTAGGCCTTGCCCTCAGAAGCTTAGCTAAGGGGGTAGGTATCAGGTCTTCACCACTGACAGTTTAGTGTGGCCCGGCAGGCCCATGCTGCCCTGGGACATAGGATGCATCCTTTAAAGGGCCAGCAAGGATGGTTTCTGTTTCTGCCAGTGATGTCTAACCAATAGCCAGTTTGATATTCTTAGCCTGCACTTATAGCTATAAAACACTTAAAATTGCTTCCACTATATTGACTCACTCATTCTTTACTATTGATTTAATATTTTACCTTAACCATTAATGAATATTTCTTGTCCTTTTGTATTAAGTCTTCAACTAAGTTGTAAGAAATTGGCGAGCATAAATGCAATATATTTTTCTACTTGGAAATCCCCCCGTCCTTCTAAGGATAGTGTTGATTACATTGTGTGTCCCTAAGTAATGTTCACTGGTTCACTTTTTGGTATCAGCTCTGACAACCTGCAAGTCCCTCTTGTCTGAGCAACTCTAAGGACAATCTAAGGGAGCAGTGGAATTGTATAAACACTTGAGTTTCTTCAGCCTGAACCTTGTTAGAATATTACCTTTATGCTATAGAAATTAAATCAGTGGACAAATAAAAGTCACGTTTTCTACCCAGAGTACCTGAATTATCCTCATATGCTTTGAACTGTTTTGTACATTTCTTAAAAAATTATTAGAAAAATTTTTGAGAAATCCAACTGAGCAAACAATTACTACTGTTTGGTTTGGCCCTCAGAGGTAAAGTGCATCTGGTATGTTTCCTCTCATCTGACCTTTTGTAAGAGAGCAGTTAGGCGCTTCGCTGCTTCAAGTTAACTCACACGCTGCCTCCAGTGCTAGTCATGAACGTTAGGAAAACTCTTTCCATGTGAAAACAGAATGAAGCCCATTATTAACAATGTGAGGTGATAAGTAATATTAAAACAAAGAGCTAAGGGGGCTGAGGGTTAGTAAAAGGTAAAGGGTTCGGATATATGGTGACAGATGATTTGACTTTGGGTGTTGGGCTCACAAGGCAATATGAAGATCAATGTCACCCCAAGGAATTTAATAAAAAGGACAATAAATAACACAAAGAGCTAAATACATTTTTGTAACAAAAATAATCATCTTCATTCGGTAAGTGTATTTAAAAAAAGGCACGGTGTTGAAAAATAATTAAATAAGAAAAATGTTGTATGTAAGTTTAAGGACCTCACAATCTACTCAGGGGAACAAATTAATCCTCTAGTCACATCACACCCAATGTAAACTTACAACTGTGGGAATGACTGCAAAGGATAGCGGTATGGTGGCTTTGATGTGGGATTTGACTGAATTAAAAGGTAGAAGAACCCTGGAGGGCTTGCTGCAGACAAGACACTTGGACCAGCGTTACAAGAATGAGTAGATACTAGCTCAGGGGAGGAAAGTGGTTACAGACTTACAAATCCTAGGGAACAGCTCTGTGCTGAGGCCTGTCATGGCTGTGAACAAGCCAATGATGAGGGGCTTGTGTCATGAGCAGGTAGAATAAAGGCAAAGGCTTTTGCAACCCAGAATAAGGGTTTTCGTGTTTTCTATAAAATCAATGGGAAACCTTTGAAGGATTATAAACATGTCGGTGAACATTAGATTTGTCTGTCAAAAAGACAATTTTAGCAACAGTGTAGATAATTTATTAGAAGTTAAAACACAAGCAGGTAGACTAATAAGATGGCCCTTTTAAAAAAATGTAATAGTCCTAACAGGTTTAGCAGCCAGGAAGATCTTCTGTTCTTTATCAGCAACAAGGAAACAAGTTTTGAACTTTTTGAACTCCCTAGAGTCTCAATTTTACTTTATCTTAGAGTATCCTGAGAGCATGCCAGGTGCCTAACTCTGATAACATGTAATTCTCATAGGAACACTGACAAAGAATGCACTAGAGATCCATAGTATCTAAAATTTAGGTATAGATATGTCTTGGGAATGAGTTTGGGGAATTTTAGAAAAGTAATATAAAAGGCTATAACATTTCCAGTGGGGTTTGGAACAGAACCACTTAATAAAACACATTACTATTTCTACAGCTGAATGTCTATATATTAGCACTTTGTGACACAGGTAAATATTCTATGTAAATAGTCTCCCATCAGTTCAAGACGGATTTTGTTGATGAATGGGTCTGTGTAAGTTCATTTTCCAATTCCTAAATTACAAAATGCTTCTGTTCTTCAGAATATGTAACATTAGGAATTCAGAGAAATGATTGCGGTGGTACTGTGCAGAATCTCCTTTTTATAGACAGAAAATTGAGACTAATGGTATTGCATTAAGTAACCTCCCCAGAAATAGGTGGCAGACATAAATTAAACTTATCCTATTTGACTGTAAAATCTTAACCCATATCTTTAATACAATAAAGTCGGCATCTTCACTTTTTCAAGAAAAAAGAATGGGAACGGGTGACTGAAGTTTCACACTGGAGTTAAGACCAGACGCACAGTATTATATCTGCGCCACATTAGTGTGATGATGCTCTCAAATGGTGAGGCTCATTCAGCTTTCAATATACGTAACAGTTAGAGCTCAGCTGCTCAGCCCTTGACTATAACAACTTGGCTTTTATATAACAAATCTAATTTGATCTTTTAAGCTAAACAAGGTATTAACTCAAAACCTATAATATGGAAACATTGCAATTTGGTATTTTGAAAGAGACATTGGATAATTGGTAGACATGACTCAATAATAGCTTATCAGGAATTCTGATGAGCAACTTTTCTTATTACATCACATATACATACACATATATAAAATAGGTATTGTGTATATTTAACTTTATAGATACTTATGAAAATAATATGTCTGAAAATGTTTGCCATTTGTCTCAACTTTGTGAGTGAAGAGATGATTTTTCAACCCTTATTTTACTGGTATCCTACCTGTACTCTTATTTTTATGGGGCTATCTGTCATTAACAATTTTAGTAGAGTGGGCCAAGCTCCATTTAGGCACTTCAGCATTTGGCTGATCTTTTAAATCAAGAGGAAAATGCTTAATAAGTCACTAGGCAACATTCCATGCCTAGAATTATTTTCATTTTCTCACCGTCAAATGAGCTCCTCTCCCTAGGTATTCAAAGACTAAATTACTCAATGCAAGGACATTTTAAAGTTTCACACACTCGTGTAAGATTAATTTCTATCCCTCTGGCTAAAGTTTTCACCTTTCTCCTTTGTTAATTAAAATCCCCCCCTTCCATAGTACAGCGGTTATTTAATCTTTACTTAAGTTTATGCCTTCATTAATATGCTGGCATGTCATGACTTAATCTACTGCTTTATTCTTTACATCAATATCTATTAGAAAGCTATTAAGCAATTATGGCAACTATAAAAATTCAAGACAAAAAAGTTCAAGGGTATAAAAATGTAACATGCTTTATTTCCCTATCTGAATAGAATGTCTACCTCGAGGTTGATTCCCCTTAATGGCTGGAATGCTTATCCTATTAAATTATTAATAAATCAATAATTTTAGTTTTTTTAAAAAAATAATTCTCAGTCACTTAAAATGAGACAAATATTGGCTATTAATACTTATTCTTAAATATTTAGAATATAATATTTAATCATATAAAAGAATATGTATAATATCTATGTAAGTTATAAAGCTAATAATTAAAGAAAACCTTAAATAGTTTAATACTTAGAATATTGCATCTTCCTGGGTATTCTTTCCCCATCCCTTGACACCACCTCTGAGGTAACCACAATCTTAATTTTTTTCATATATTCACCTTTTAAGAGATAGCTATAATTTTATAACATATTTTGTATACCTAAACTTCATATTTATTTTGCCCTTGTTATTTAGCTTTACACAAATGATGTATTTTACATAGTCTTCTATAACTTTCTACTTTTTAGTCAGTTTCCTGTTTCTGAGTCATCTACTCTCCAAAAAGAAAACCTTCAATCAAAATAACTTCACTAGTAAATTATACCAAATATTTAAAAAGATTAACATCAACCTTCCAGAGCATAAATTAAAAAACAACACTTTCCAGTCATCTAACGAGGCCAACT
The DNA here is from genome assembly GCF_021234165.1 of Pteronotus mesoamericanus. Lineage (NCBI taxonomy): Eukaryota > Metazoa > Chordata > Mammalia > Chiroptera > Mormoopidae > Pteronotus > Pteronotus mesoamericanus. Next base: position 13,672,009 of record NW_026555310.1, read on the forward strand.
TAAATGTGACAATGAAATCTGAAAATGACATCAGAGAAAAAACAGGCAAATTTTAACAAAAGAATGGATTAAAAAAATTTCTTAAACATAATATAACAAATCAAATTAATACATGTATACCAAAGACAGTAACTCTTAACCAAACTGGGTTTGTTCCAGGTTTGGCTTAAAAATATTTTTTGAATGAATGAACATGCCAGAGTTTCACTGGGGTAAATTACTTAGGACTTTGTTCTTTATGCATGCATTAAATAAAAGGGCTGTATATGTTGCAATAAACACATCTAGAAATTTAAGTACTACTTATCACCTTGCATTTTGTAGATAAGGCTTTTTTTTTCTCTGTTCTGGTATGATAATGGTGCACGGATTTTAAAAGTGGATACATAGAAGTTACACAGTCTCATACATGTATGGTCTTTTGAATTATGTTGATGGTGGCACACGGAACTTTGGGTGGCATTGAGGGATGGGCAGTTTTTTTTAACAAATCGTTGTGGAATATTTAAATATTCATGAAAGGGATATAAATCTTGACCACGCAACTGTAATCAAAAATCAGTTTCAAGAGGATTAAATGTTAAAGCCAAAACAATGAAACTTCTAGAGTATAATATAGACCATCTGTATCATTTTAGTAGGAAAAGAAGCCCTAATGTAAGAAAATGATAAAATGATTACACTGAGATTATAAATTGCTCTTTGTTATAATCACCGGTAAGAATGTGAAGAGGCTAGCCATGGAATAAGAGAAGTTGTTTAGAATATATATTACTCACAATTAGCTTGTTTCTACAACATGTAAAAACTTTTTTACAAGTATATTTTTAAAAATTAGAAAATTAGAAAAATTAGAAACAACCTAACAGAAAAATCATCCAGATATTTTAACAAACCTTTGCAAAAGAGAAGAATGGCCCCTAAACATATGAAAAGTGTTTGTTCTCATGAGTAATCAGAAAACTGTATATTAAAACACAAGACACCCTGGTACTCACAAGTTGAAAGCGAGCATCGGTGAGGACGTGAGCAAAGGGAATCTGGTACACTGCTATTGTCCACTGTACACGGGCCCAAACACATTGGAAAATAGTTTTTCTGTGTTTCTTAAAAATAATATATACTTTACAACAAAGCCATTGCATTTTCATGTATACCAAAAAATGTATAAATGTTGGCAAGAGACAGGTATAAATTTGTACAAGTCAGCATTATTCATAATAGTTCAAATCTGGGAAAAACTCAATTGTCCATGAAGAAAATAACACATGATATATTCACAAAATGTAATAATATCTTCCAGTGAAGTGAATTACTACCTGTGCCTATATAGATGAAACTCAAAAATATAAGGTTGAATGAAAGAAGCAGACATAAAAATGGGGTAATTTCTAGAAATTAAGTAAAAGAAATCAGGGGGACTTTACATCCAACCAAGATGTATTCCATCAGACTACAGAAAAACAATCTTAAACATACATAAATTGAAGGAATATTTTACCTATGAGCTCTTATTAGATACCTACAGAAGAATGAGCTTTGCCCAACAGACAACTAGGAAAACTTCAGCAAAGAACTGATGCACTTAATATACTTAATTTTAAGAACAAAAGTTGTGATAAGAGTGAAAGAATAATTTATAAATGTTACAAGTTCTGAAAAATAACGAAGTAATACAACTAAAATAATGTGGGCACATGTACAGACTTGTGCGTCTATCACCTGAGTTAAGAGACAGAACAGTTCTACCATATGGGTCCTCCATGCTGCTCTTTTACAGCCACAGTAACCTTCCTCCCTCCCTCCACCTTGGCAACAACTAGCTGAATATTTTTAAAGCAAAAGTTAGACAAAAAATAGCATCTTAAACATGAAACTCAGTGCACCTTGACTGGTGTGGCTCAGCTGGTTGGGCTTCATCTCACAAATCAGTGACCCTGGTTCAATTCCCCGTCAGGGCAGGCACATGCCTGGATTGTGGGTTTGATCCTGGCCAGGGCACTATGAGAGGCAACTGATCCGTAATTCTCTCTCACATGGATGTTTCTCGCCCTCTCTTTCTCCCATTCTTCCCCTCTCTCTAAAAATAAATAAATGAAATCTTTAAAATAAAAACTTAAAATGTGTATCTCAAATAAGGTTAGGTAAGTTGATACTAAAACAGATAGAGAAAAATAAGCATTCAGGAAAAGAGAGGAATCTCTAAAATAAAAATGAATGAGAGGGAGCAGTTTTGCCAGATATTGAAATAGACTATAAATTTTTGTAATTAAAAATGTTTGGTATTGACACAAGAATAGACAGATAGTCAAATAAGATAAGATAGCCGAGAATATGAAAGTTGAATATATATCAAAACTAGCATTTCAAATCACTAGGGTAAAATAAACAATTAGATATGTATCTCACACCATATGAACTCCAAGAATATATAAACTCCATGAGAATAAACCCCAGATTAAGCAGTGATGTAAAAGGGGGAAAAAAAATAAAGTCTTTTAAGAATAGCAGGGGAGGGAGGGAATGAGTATAAAAGAGGCTAACTAGGGTTCCAAATCTATATTAGCAAAAAAAAAAAAGTTGTTAAATTTAACTATATACGTGTGTTGTTTTTTTTTTAAAAAAAAGACTTTTTCATGGTCTGAAAACACTACCTCAAGCAAAGTCAAAACCGAATGACACACTGGGAGTAAATAGGTGTAACATATAAAATAAGTAAGAAATATTAGAACTAATATAAAAGAACTCTTAAAAATTAAGGGGAAGAAGACCAGAAATCTGAGGGAGAAAAGGCAAAAAAAGAAAAAGGTCATGAAAAATAATATAAAATGGTATTAAAAGGACTTAAAACTTACTAGATGATGTTCAAGGTATCTACCAGAAAAATTTGAAAACATTCGTTGGCCAAGATATAAGCAGCCCTGTTCCCTCGGTGGCCAATATGTGGAAACAGCCAAAGTGTCCGTCGATAGGTTATTGGATAGAGAAGATGTGGTGCATATATACCATGGAATACTGCTCAGCCATAAGAAAAGATGAAATACTGCCATTTGTGACAACATGGATGAGCTGGAAAGCATCATGCTAAGTAAAATAAGGCAGACAGAAAAACTCAAGAACCATATGATTTCACTCATATGTAGGATACAAAACTGAAATCAACAAATAAACAAACAAGAAAAACAAACAAAAACTCATAGACACAGGCAACAATATGGCAGATACCAGAGGGCAAGGGGAGTGGGGGCTAGTCAAGGGTAAAGGGGGTTAAACACATGGTGACAGAAAAAGATTTGACTTTGGGTGCAAAGACACAATGCAGATGATGTATCCCAGAATTGTACTCTTGGAGCCTATATAATTTTATTAATGTCACACTAATAAATTTAATTTTAAAAATTAAAAAATGTAAAAAAATAGTTCAATGCAACTTAAATTACACTGAGATCCATTTCTCAACAGTTAGAGTGTCAGAAAGTCAAGACAGCAGGCAGGACACTATGTCCCGCAGGCTTGGGATCACAGGCACCCGCGCTCACGGTTGGTAGGAATGTAATTTGGTATAACTCTTAAGGGCGGTATTTGGCATTATGTGACAAACCTGTATATATGGATTTACCCCTGAGCCACCAATTGCACTTCCAGAAATTTAGACTTACTGTATATAGGTTAATGGGGAATGGGAGTTCTTGTATTATTCATTTATATCAAAATAAATTTTAACAAAAGTGTTCTAAGATATTAATAATCAGAATGGTATGTGTGGGGAGGAGTGTTTGGGAAGGTAGATAAGGGGGCCCCGTGGTGCTTCTATTTCTTAATCTGAGTCTAAATGATTCACTTTGCTATCAATCATTGGAGTCAATATATATGTCTTGCACACCTTTTCTTAAATGTAATATTTCAATTAATATACTAACAGATTATATTCTAGTTGCAAGCCCTTTGTTTTTACTGAACTGAATAGGTGATAATAATACTCTATTATTTAAAAGATAATAAATTTTAATATTCTATTATGTAAAAAAATAATAATAATAAATGTACTCTTAATGATCAACATTGAGGCTTTTACCAGTTTGTAGTCACGAAGAACAGTGCTTACATGGATTTTCTGTGTCTCTCTAGGGATATATACTTGTGATAAGACTAAGTCATAGGATGTGCTTGTGGCCAACTTTACATGATAATGCCGATTATTCTCCAGTGTTTCTAACAATTTACTCTCCTGACAATGTTTTATAGCAATTTCTTTTGACTCACAACCTTTCAGCAAAAAATACTAACAAACTTCTTCATTTGTACCAGTGGGTGGGAAGGTTACTTGGAAATTCCCTTAATTCCTATGTGCTCACCACCTTTATATATGTGTGTGTGTGTGTGTGTGTGTGTGTGTGTGTGTGTGTGTGTGTGTATAAAGAAGGCCAATCAGAGAAGAATATAGTCTATTTTATTTTTAGAAGATAAAGGCCAGTCATTTTTAGATTTTAAAATCAATCAGGTCAGGTTTTGCCCTCCTAGTTCCTTCATCTTCAAAGTGTTATGTAAGTCCTAAGAGGGTCTGTGGGAGCGGCTGCGCATACGGCGTGTTCCACGGCAGTCCTTCCTTTGCACGTATCCGTTGAGGCTGACAGTCTCACTTGGTCCTCGGGTGCGGTGTCTCCGTGTTCCCATGTGACCTCTGGCTGCTCGATCCATATTGCAGGAGCTTTCTCTTGTCATCTCAAAACCTTTTCAGAGTCCACAAATTTCTTCGCCAAACATTCATACCATTTTGAAGGGCTCAGAAAAAATTGTGTTGCTTTCCCATATCATGTCAAGGGTGCGAGAGACTTGAGTTTGCCCTCGGCTCCTGTGCAGCCGTTCCTCTTGGGATGGGAATTGCTGCGAGGCTCCTGCTCCCAGGGTCTCAGACAAAAACCTGAGCAAAAATACTTTGTATTCTCAGATGTGCACATATTTCTGGAGATGCTGCTGTGGGGCATATGAACTGGGGCACAGAGATCCCTAAAGCCTACCAACATTTCACTTTCTTGCCATATCTCTTTCACGCTGCAGAGAATGTTATCTAGTTGTGGATGAAATAGCGTACATTCTTCCAAACTTTTCGTGACTTGCTTGCCCTCAGGCTTAAAAATCAAAAGGAGTTTGGGGTCTTGATTTTCTGGCTTTGCTCTGAAAAAATTCTCTAAAACCATGAATATTTCTGGTTAGTAGTTCAAATTGAGTTGTACTTCTGGGATGGGCAAAGCCCGCGGCAGCTTACGGAAGGAAACAGGGAGTGTTTTATAAAGGAAGTAAATTGCTTTGTGCAATCTCCTCCCATTTATGGGAAGCACAAGTGTATTTAGAGTATGTAGCTGTGTAAGAAGGTCTGTTAACCTAAATACTTGGCCTACTTGTCTTCAAAGTCTATGACAAAAATTGCACCTCTCCTGGAAATTGCTCTCTGCCACACTCTATCATTTCCATGAGGTACAGATCCTGAGAGCAACCACTCACAATAGCATATATAGGACTGACTGCTCTTTAAGTAACCCTTCCTTTCTTCACTCATATAGCAGAATCAATTCTGCTAAAAAGAGGAGGAAAAATAAGAGTGGAGTAGAGCCAACGCTAAGAAGCAACCCAAAGCATGGATTTTTTTTTCTCCTCCTTTGATATTTTAGAGTATTTACTTAACATAATTCCCAGCTTTTAAGCAACAATCATCTCCATGGGGACACTTGAGTGCCATTAAATAGTTCTGAGGCTGCTGTTCTTAGGCTTTTTCCCAGAAAGAAATTCCTGGCACTCAACTCAAATTCCTGTTCCTTTTGTAAAGATATTAGGACACTTCTGCAAAGAAAGTTTATAGGTTCTTAATAGGTTCTTTAAATATGCTGGTAAATTCAATTGCCAAATGAGAGTTGCAATCTGATTGGAATAAACTGGATTATTCTATGACTAGAAAGTTTTTCCTTTTAGGGAAGCAAATTCAGTACGTTTAAAGGTCATTTACAGCTTAATTTGAGTTAGTGCTTTGCATGTGAGTATAAACAAAACACTTCCTTGAGAAATTAACCATTAAGATTTCATTTGGTTAAGGCTTATTTTGATGAGATTCCAATAAAAATAAAAATGCAAATATGCGGCTCAAGTTTTAATTAATACATGGGTTTTGTGTTTTTTTCTTTTAGCACCACACAAGACCCTGATCAAGTAAAGACAATAAACTCTGTGTGGATTCATTGGGTATTATTTGGCTTTTGGCTTTTAGTATTTTCAGGGAAAAAATGGAGTCAAAATAAAAAGAATGAGAGGGGGAAGCAGCAGGAGCTATAAACTATACACTTTGAGGATAAATGGTTGAAAGTTTTAGAGCATTGAATATTCCAGATTACGTGAGCCTATAAGCACCATTACATAAACAGTCTAAAGAGAGTAAGCTAAAGCATGGCTGTAGTTTATTTTATTTTATTCTATTTTATTTATTTTAGAAAACATAAGAAAGGTGAGAAGACATCCAGAAATATTTGCCAACATTTTGATTTTGTTATGTGTAAAGTCACCTTTGTAGTAGTCTTTCTAATGCCACTGGAAATGCAAAAAGAGCTAATTTTGTGCATTCCAAATTTTTCAGAAATGAGGAAATTCTCTGTGCTGTTTTTGCAGAGCCCTAGCTCAATAAAATATTACTGAGCTTAGAAACTCCACTGAACAATAAAGACACATAAACAGCCTGTTATTTATTGGTTTGGTTTGTTTTGTTTTGTTGTGTGTGCTGACTTGAAGATCATATGATCCTAAACACACTCCTTTAAGAAAATTAATGCACACTATAATACCATACAGTTAGAATTATAATGGAAGCAAGTTTTCAAACCTCTCCCACTCCCTTTATAGGAGTAATCTGTAAAGAGGATACTTTCCCAATTGGCCATGATCTGTGCTTTTGAAAATACATTAAAGCAAACCTCTGCCACTGACCTTTTAAAATTAAGGAGAGACTCAATTAGGTTCTGAACTGAAACCACTGTAGAGTCAAGGAAGTCAGGAAATAGTTTCATAATTGCACACAATGGAAGAGACTAGAGAGGATTAATTGGGGTTAAAGTCTGAGAGAAAAGATGTCCTCTTACAGAGTCTTTCCAATTGCCTCACAGTGAATTATTTCCTTCATTGGCTCTGAAACAACCATTTTAAGAATTCTGATAGAAATATAATTCAGAATTACTGAGTATTCAGCTTCTGAGCAGTGGAACATGCTTCACAAAATAGTGAGGCATAATTTACACACATGAAAAGGTGCATAATGTATTTTATAATTGTGTAATAAAAACACTATCATAAATAATAAAACTAATACTCCTGTACCCACACCAGTTTAAAAATTAGACAGTATATATTTTCTTGCAGTTTATTGACAAAATCTTTTTTTCAACCCTGGATAAAAGGATATTTTGTTGGCTCACCTAACTTCCCTTCTTCCTGTAACCACGCCTCAGCTGCTTTCCTTCTGTAACTGCACAGAAACGCCATTTCTCTAACATGACACTGTCTCCTTTCTGTCTGTCCTCTCCCTTCCTTAATCAATGACATCAGATTTTTGTCAGCGTCACGCTATCTTAAGAACAAATCCTTAGGTCTGTTGACCACAGAAACAGAGTTTCTGTCAAGCTAAAGATAACATCTTGACTTTGGTTGTGTTTCAGCCCCGGGCCCATGAAATCGGAAGGAGCGCGATGGACCGACCACACCCTCACAGAACCAGACAGAATAGTGCCATGGCTGACATCAGGACCTGATACACTGATCAACTACTTCCTCCCCCGGCCCCTGTCAATCAGTAGAGCCCAGGACCCCAACTCCTTTGGCCACCATAATTAATGATTTTTCAACTATATAACCCATCCCCTGGAAGGCATTGGGAAGTTAGGTCTTTGAGCACTGGCTCACCTGTGACTCCAATGTAGTCTCACCTCCTCAGTAATAAACCTTCACTTTCTTGGCTGCGAATTCCTGTTCACTGGGCTTTGATGGGAGCTGACAAACAATTCCTTTAGTCCCACAACACTTCCATATAATCTACTGTTAGCAGGGTAAGTGAATTCTCTTTCCTATGTTGCAACAGCCTCAATTGAAGCCTGATAAAATCTAATTATTATTGTTAACTAATAATGTATTTTATTTGTGGTAAGCAAATACATCCACAACTTTCTTTAAGCGTAAGACTAATTCAAATTTCATTCAGCTCAAATTAGGTAATTCCCCTAACATGGAGGCACCTGGAAATAAAAATTACGTTCCTGGCATTGGTCTAATCCATGTTTCCACAGCAATTGAGGAAACTTGACTAGAGAGCCATGGCCTGCCCTGTGACCTGCAAAACAAAGCCGTGATGAATTCTGAAACACCTGATAACATCCATGCTTCTTCATTCCATGTCTCTTCTTTTAGTTAGAAAACCCCACTTTTAATATTATACAACTCAATTTCCAGTGTGGTGGTGAAGGGATCACCCCATATCAACAAACGATTTACAGACACCAGCAGGGTCTTCAAGAGTTCAACTCAATTCTAACACTATCTACCCAGAGACAGCCTCCGATTCCTATTAACAGCCCTGCCCCCCAACCCCTTCAGAGGCCACTTGCAAACCCAGGCTGTGCTTCTGACTGATCAACTACTGAGTGAAGGTTCTAAAAACTCCTCCTTGGCAACTCAACTGAGATGCCACTCATAAGCCCAAACTGTTATCTGTTCTTCTAACTGGGTATAAATCAGGGGTTTCCAAGATCCCCTCCTTGGGTTCAATTAATTTGCTAAAGCAGCTCACAGAACTCAGAGAAACATGGTATTTACTAGATCACTGGTTAATGGTGAAAGGATGTAGAACTCAGGAACAGCCAGATGAAATTAGTGAAGAGGGCAAGGTATGTGGGAAGGGGTGCGAAGCTTCCACGCCAGCTCCAGGCGTCCTTCTCTCCGAATCTCCCGCGCTCACCGACCCAAAGTTCCCCCAAGCCTTGTTCTTTTGTATTTTTATGGAGGCAGAATTGATAAAATCATTAACTATTGATGATTGAATTCCATCTCCAACCCCTCTCCCTCCATTCCCAGGTGGGGGAAGGGGCGGGACTGAAAGTTCCAACCCTCTAATCAAACAGTTGGCTCTACTGGCAATGAGCTCCATCCTCAAGTCTTTTCCAAAAGTAACCTTATTAATATAAGTCTCCTTGATCACTCTCAACATTTAGAAAATTTCAAGGGTTTTGGGAGCTATGAGCCAAGAACTGTGGATAAAGGCCCAATATATATTTCACATAAGTTACAATATCGCATTTCCAATGCTGTTTTACATCTAGTTACCAAATAATGCACAAATGTTTAAACCACCAATCGGCTGCAGCTCTTGGCAGGTAAAAAAGTCATCAGAATAGTGATGAACCATAAACTCGACTTTGAATTTAAAACCACATGGTTGGAGATGGAAAGAAAAATAATTTTTCTCTTTTCCTCCACTGTGAATTATGCAAATACAAGCATATACAAAAGTGATGTAATCTGATATGTCTCACCTCTGGTCACTTTTTAGACCCATACTTCTGTTTTAAAATAAGATAAAGAATGTGTTTTTGTGTGTGTTTTTATTAACTCAACCGCTTTTTTTTTTAATGACTATGTTTGTTTCTGAGGAATAGGTGAAGGGAGTTTTATAGCAGAACACCAATGTAACTAACAGGGAAGTGGCTCCTCATTTTACTAGGTGTGATGTACCATAGTCATTAACTTCAAATGTGTTAAAGTACTGGCTAAAAAAATAAACAAACAGCAAATAAAACAACTGGCCAGTGACAACAAACTCAGGCTGCAGTTAGATTCTCTTTAAAATATAAAAATAATCCTAAGACTGAAGTTTCTGGAGCATTTGTTCTTTAGTCAGTCTATTTATTATTCAGCCTCTACTATACACCTTGCCCGATGGAGAAGGTAAAGGTTATCTTTCTCAACGAGCTCTATGACTACAACACAGACAGCAGATATTATTCCAGGGTGAAGCATAACTTTATTTTGGAACTAAAGGTTTCTTGACTTGCTTTGAAAAGAGAGAAACATCTGTGAAATGCGATTTTAATCTTACTAAAAATCTGTTATTGCATTTCTCTACTATTAAAGATTAAATATAAATATATAGTTATAATCTTGTGGTATTGTTTGGGTGAGGATTATTTTCAAATGTCATATTTACTTATTTAAGACAGAAGGGAATCTATAATTAAGGATGTACAGGGCAGTCAGGTTCTCATCTAAACAGGAAACATTTTTTAAGACATTGGAAGTATTTCAGGCTACAAAGTAGGCACATGAAAAATGCTATGTTTTACTGTGGTCTGTCTTAGGCTTGATTTGAATGAGTAGAGTTGCAACTCCAAGATTCAGTTGAATTTATGAAAATTCGTGTCAATGAAAATACCTTAATTTTACTAAAACAAAGAAATTAAAACATCCAGATCTACATATACTATAATATGCAGATGATCATTACATGCAAAACATTTGTACTAAAGGGATCTTTAAAAGAGCAATTGCATTTTCCATTTATAAAATTATACTTGTACAGAAAATAATTTGTATTTTCATGTTTCTGAATTGAGCTCTAGTATATATATCTAAAGGCAAATTCATTTTGAGAGAGACAACAATTAATTTTAGGAGTAGAATTTCTTTTAACATTGTTACTATCATGCATCCAGGAGCACTTTCACAATTTGACAAAATAAATGTTTTATATGATCTTCCCTCAGATTTCCTCCCTGTTCAAGCAGTTTATAAATTACATTTGCATTTATTAGAGTACATGTTAACATAATTCTGACCAGAGTATTTCTCTTACATGCAAGATGGGATGATTTACCCACCCAGATGGTATGGAAGGATCTGGCCACTACTACTAAGAGCCTCTGGGTTTCCTTCAAGCGTTGCCACTTAATATTTCAAGAAAATCCCTGAGAGGAGGTAAATTTTTCTGTCAACATCAAACCCCATCAAACTGATAAAATAAAGATTATAAAGATTATATGAGCCAGAGTTCTCACTGTCAGAAAAGAGAATTCAAATAGGAAATGGGGGAAAAAAAGAATGAACCCTATAGTAGGGGTTATAATCGAAGGGATCAATATAAATTCATAGTTTTCACAAATATTGATGTCTACAAGAATCAGTATGGATGTAAATATGTCTCTTCATACACACTCATATACATGCACATACTTATATGTCCCAGCTTTGTCTATTTAAAGGGCCTGAGAGTGGTGACATCTAGTAAATAGTAGTGAGCATACCTAGCACCCAGATCTTAGGTACTGTAAAGCATTCTCCACCCAAAGAAATAAAGACTTCTTAAAGAAATGGCAAATTCCAGGACAGAGGCAGACAAAGTACAAGATGAAGCAGGAATATGTGTCAGATAGCAAAGAAGTGCTAAAAGAATTATGAAGCTCCATCAGAAAGAAAGGCAAACTAGTTTTAATAGACTCTCTGTAGCCAAACCAAGGGAAATTTTAGCATCAAAATACATGATAGTAACAGATTATAAACTCATTGGATAAAATAGGAAACCATGAGGCCACATATATTTTAATAAATAAAAGAGTAAATGAGAAGTTTGATTAAGAACAGGATATTTCCTTAGTTTCAACTAGTTGTCCACAAAAATCTTAATAATTTCAAAGGGAAAAAAATAAACTTTAAGTGGAGAAGCCTGATAAACAGTACCTATTTCAAAAGACCAAAATGAACATCACCATTAACGTGATAGAATTAAAATCATATGCACCTGACAGAATGCAATAAAAAGCACGTAGCATCGCTTCTGTGACAGTGCAGCCAAAGATGGGTATCCTGAATCTAACCATGAGGAAACATCATAGACACCCAGATAGTCTACCAAAGGGTCCAGATCAAGAAAGTCAAGGAAAAATTAAAGAACTACTTCAGACCGAAGGAAACTAAAAGGACATAGGACATGTTGAGTAAATACAATCCTTGATTCTGAACTGGAGCTTAGGCTAATAAAAAGATAATATGGTGAAATTGGAGAAACATAAAAGGAGTCTGATGATTAGATGGTAATGTACCAAGTTAATTTCCTGATTTCAATGGTTCTATTATTGTAATACAGAATGTTCTTGTTTGTATGAAATACTACAAAATTTGAAGGTAATAAGGGCATTATATTGGAAACTTACTTTCAAAAGATCAGAAAAAATATTCTTTGTACTGTTTTTGTATTTTCTTCAATAAAAAGTTATTATTTCAAAACATGGAACTAATAAAATACTGTACATTTTAAAATTAAATTAAAATAGAATAAAATGTATTGAAATCTCTCATACTATAGATCTACTTACTGTAAAAATAAGAAGAAAATAACAAACTATTTTAATACAGAAACACTTATAAATAAATTGAAACTATCATAACATTTTGTTTTAATGTATATTTTAATATAGACTCCATTTTGCTATTTACTCTAATGCACCAATTATACATTTTGCCACATTTGCTGTCTCATTCTCTCTCTCCCTCTCTCTCTCTCTCTTTCTATATATATATATATATATAGTTATAATTATAGATATATACACATATAAATATATGGACTTTTTATTAATTTATTTTCTGGATAATACGTTTCAATAAACCTAAACAATTTAGAGTATATTTACTGAGGGATAGGGACTACAGTGCAATTTCAAAATTAGAAAATTTAAATTAATACATTATTTTTAAACCTACAGTCCATAATCAAATATCATCAGTTATTTCAGACTATTTTTTTCCTTATTCATTGCATTTGGCAATCATATTTCTTTAATTTCCTTTAATTGAAAAGTTTCTGAGCCTTTGTTTATACTTCTTAAACTTGGTATTTTTGAAGAATACAGGACAGTTTTTTTGTAGAATGTTCCTGATGAATCAAATTTTAATATTTTATTTTAATTTCTCTTTTAGTTATTTATTCATACTTCTCTGCATTACTTTTTGAATGGTTGCTCCATGGATTGCAATACATGTATCTTTAACTTACCAGAGTCTACATAGTTTTGCTATTATACTATTTCACACCAAATGTCCAAATGTGGCTCTATAGTTCCATTTACCTCCTCCCTTAATTTGTGTTATTATTTCCATATACATTATATCTCTATATATTATAACCCCCAGAATAGAGTGTTAAAATATTTCACTTAGACAAAAAAGAACATTGAAGTAAACCAATAGGAGAAAACCAGTATCTTCTTCACCCTGGCATTCAAAAGGAAAACCTACCCTAATCTAGGTCATGACTTTTCTTGTGACAGAAGAAAATTAAAAAGAAGCCTGGTGACTTCTGGGAATTGGCATAGGTCAATTAATACTTTCAATTTTTGGTCAAAGCAAGTGACATGGCCAAGCCATATGGCAGGGGATAGTATAATTTTGCCAAAGGAAGACACTGCAAGTATCACAGTAAATCCTTCAAAAGGAAAGATTATATAAAATAAAGATATCTAAGATGGGAAGGCATCAATCAGGTGGATCAGAATTTTGACTGTATCAGTTTGAGGTGTAATTCAATACCCAAATGCATATTAAATAGATTATTGCTTTTTTGGTATTATATAAATTGACAAATCTTACAGTATTGATGTAATGATTGGCCCCTTAACTTATGGACAAGACTTGCATTCTGTACCCTAAACAGACTTTACATAATTTACTATAACAAATCCAAATTCAGATGTTTGGACTTCCTCTAAAGGACAAAATTTTATTTCCAGATTATTAATAGAAAATGTTGAAATAATAAATTTCAAGTACATTGTTAAATTAACATGAAATTGGTCTCCTTCAGCCATTCTACAAGGCATCTTTGCGGATGCACCAAAAGATATTCACATCATAGTGTACTCTTGAACTTTTAGGCTGGTTCCTTCCATTAATATGCCAGTAGTGAAAGTGTCAATTCCCTGTTCCTATTCGGAGGCTCTTAGTCTATTCTGATTGCACATCTGTCACCATCCAAGGTGACCCAAGTAGTTAATCCTTTACTCCCTACTCATCTCCACAACCTCTGGTTCTTTTACTCCCGTAACTACTTATCCAGCAAATTGATTGATATAATTCCTTTCACCTAACCCTTCTAGAGTTCCTTGGGGGAAAATAAGGCATAACATTTTCAACCTGTCCTATTGTAAATTTAAAATCTTAAAACTTAGGCGGGACAAGAGAAGATCCGGATTTTTTTTTTTAATTTTGGTTTCCTTGTAAGTATACTGAGATGCACATTTAAGGTGACAATAAGCAGTGATTACTTAGGTGAAGTGCTGTTTAGACTATTCAACTTTCCCAAAGATATTTGGGAATATTGTCATCTACTTATTTGGTCTTCAAACATAAGAATAGATTATAAGTTAATAATAAAGGGTGCCTATACTTCAAATCACAAACACAGTACTTCCTGATTTTTGTTAAAAGCATAGAGATCTGATTGAGGACATGAGCTCATACATTATTCCAGATATTCAATTTTTCACCCCCAAATTAAGCTGAACCATTAGAAACCTGAATAGTTACAAATAGATTCTCTTCCATAGATGTTATTCACTACTTTTATTGAACTTTGAAAAAATATCATCACCACTCATGATTAAATACTATTTAAAATAACTTTATGAAACACATAATGGTATATATTTTAAGGTATTTTGAGGTTATGTCCATTATTTCACTTTTGAACATGAACAGGGTGCTGAAGGAATAACGCCTGTTTGAGTGTGGCTGGTAGGGTAATAATATGGGTGTAATAATTTATAGTTTTAATCTGAACATTTCACCTAAAATGGCATATGGTATGCTTGAATGTGATATTGCTGTTACAGAATTGCATGCTTATGATTTTGTAATAAAAGATTTTGTAATAAACAAGGGTGTTATTTGTGCTGGACCCTGTATTTTTCTTACATGAGTTCAATCTGTCAAAACAAAATTGCAGGAGTTGCTTCCCATGAGAAATGTGTATGTTTTTGTCTCATGAACAATAAAATCATGAAAATGAACATTTTTTAACTTTCTTTTACATCATCAGGGAAGCCATAGTCAAATATTCAAATAAAATTTAGCAATTACATAAGGTGTTTAATGGCGCAGGTTCTCTAATTTCTATAGACAAGGTTCATTTTATGTACAAATCTTAGGTGGAGAGAAGTAAGATAAGGATTTATTAATGCAATAAATTTGGCTAAGATCTCATTGCTGCCAGAGAACCCATTTGTTTTAACTCATCCATTCTGGACCTTTACCCTTCTCCACTCTGGCATTCTAGAATGTCTCTAACCATCTGCCCTCTAAGTCTTAACAGATGGCTTGCCTCCCCTCCTACAAATAAAAGCCATAAACAAAATCTCTCTCAAGGTCACATCCAGTTTACTCTGACTTCCTCTATATTTTCCCCAATCTTTTTAATTATATCAATAATACTCATTTCTAATTCCCATATGTCTTTTTCAATTAAAGTGTGACACACATGCAAAAAAGAAGGGAGGTCAGACCTATGCAGCTCAATTAGTTTTCACAAGATGAACATACTTTTATAACCAGCACAAAGGGTACAAAGCAGAACATGACCAGTGTTTCAAAAAAAAAAAACCCTCAATCTCCATTCCAGCTACTATCCCACTGTCGTGGGTATTCACTATTCTGGCTTTTAACAGCATCAATTTATTATTTTGCTTACTTTTTAACTTTGTACAAATGGACTCACATAGTACATACTTTTGTGTTGGCTTCTTTTACTGTACATGCCCAGATTTATTTAGATCCCAGATCTTTCCTGTTCCTTTGGAGACTTAATAAATCAATATTCTCTTTCTCTTCTAGCACATATCCTCTCTCTTTGCTGACTCCCTTTCCCTTACCCTCAAAGCCACTGCTTTTTCTCATTGTCAAATTTCTTGAAGAAAGTCTTTCTCATTGCCTCTTTGATCATTAGCATAACACCTTCTGCTGCCAGTCTCCAGTTATTCTGAAAGTCTTCTTTGTAAGTTTACTTGTGACTTACTGTTTCTTCAATTGTTAAGAGACCTGTTTATCTACGGCATTTGACATTGTAGGGCTGATCATCTCTGATGGGTTCACCATGTTCCACATTAACTGGCAATTTTGAAGCCCTTGGCCAACTGTTAATCTTAATCTGAGTTTTCCTTTTAGGAGGAAGGTCTAAAACTGTTGACTTTCTCCTTTTTTTTTATTGTTTTTTTTCCATTATCATTTATCCCCCTTCTACCCTCTTCCACCTCCACCTCCCTCCCTCCCCCCACAATCACCACACTGTAGTCCATGTCCATGAGTCCTATTTCTTTTTTCCTCAAGCCCTCTACCCAGAGCTGTCAGCCTTCTCTCTATAAGTATGTCTCTATGTTGCCTGTTAGTTCAGTTTGTTTTTTTTATTCCACACAGGAGTGAAATCATATGGTACTTTTTCTTTTTCTGACTGGCTCGTTTTACTTAGCAGAGTGCTCTCCAGGTCCTTTCATGCTGTCACAAAGGATAAAATTTTCTTTGTCCTTCCAATCATACTTCTCCGCCCCCATGAATTAAGCTGAACACCTTTATACTGGTGTGATATCTCCCACCTGGTGGTCTTCTCCTCTGCTGGGTTTTGAATAGAAAGTGGGGAAAAGGTTCTCCCAGTACCCACAATTTTCTTTATAATATACCTAGCATTCCTCTGACCCTGAATATAGAAATATAGGGTGATAGAGTTGTTCTTTCAATATTTTAAAAATATTGCTCCTGTTATGTTTCTGCTTACTGTTTTTAACAAGAAAGCTGTGGTAATCCTACACTTGCTTTTGTATCTGTGCATTTTCCATGTGGCAGCTATATGATTTTTTCTTTATCACTAATTTTAAACAATTTGACTATTATGTGACTGTGGGTTTTTTTTTCATGTTTCTTTTGCTTGGGGCTCATTGATGTCCTTGAGTATGTGGGTTTATATTTTTCAAATTTTTTTCCTGTGGTGCTCCTCCTACAGGGACTCCTATTACACATTATATATTGTTGTGTTAGAGTGTGTATAAGTAAATGTATGTGTATTCACTTATTCTACTCTCTCAAATTCTCTTTATAAGGTATATACTATTAGTATTCTCAGTTTTAATATAAGAAAAGTGCAGAGAAGTTTAATAATTTGTCCATACTTAGCAAGCTACAGAACTAGGATTCACACCCATGCAGTCGCTGCAAAGCATATGCTCTTAAGCACATAACTGAACTATCTTGAAGCAAGTCCATATGATTTTAAGTTCAAAAACTTTGCACAACACATGTAAAATTATGGTCAAAAACAAACCAAATAAGTTGCATCTTATCACTGTTGCTGGTTATTCTATAGCTATAAGTACTCATTAATAGAAAAATCATAATTAAGGACCTAGAAAACTATTTTATTAGGATTTTTTTTTGCTTTATTCCTCCATTGTCTCCTTTTGAAAATAAGAGCAAATACATAACTTTATTTTTATTACTATTCCATTTCTTTCACAAAAGTTGGCAGGCTATACACACAGGGTAGAATCTTGTTTTTTAAAATAGAATTTTATGGCAAACTGTTTATCAATTAATAGATTCTCTCTCTGATGCACTTTTCCAGCTGTATGATACTCCAGTGTTGAGATGTATGTGGATCATTTTGATCCAGTTTGAAAATTTTTGTCACAAAGAATAACCTTGCGTATTTGTCAGTTCATATTGGTTTATGTTGGTTTTCTTTGCTTTGCTTTGCCTTTTCTTCTTCTTCTCCTTGCCCTACCCCTTCTTCCTCTTCCTCCTGTATATTCTCCTCTTTCTCCTCCTCCTCCCTTCCCTGTTTTCCTCCTCCTCCCCCTACCCCCTCTTCCTCCTCCCTCTTCTTCTTTGTCTTCTCCTTCTCTTCTCCTCATTATGCTCCCCCTCCTCCTACTTCTTCTTTCTCTTTCTCCTCCTTCTTTCATCTACAAGTAAAATTTTGCAGAATTAAAGAATAAATGCATCTGTACCTTTTCTATGCATCTCCAAATTCCACTTAAAAGGAATTGTGCCATCTGGCATTCCCACAAGCATTGCATAGGAGTGCTTGTTTCACCAACAGGATTAAGTGCCAACCATGTAGATTCTTGATAAATTCAAGGTTGAGAAATGGTATCTCAGTGTAGTTTTTCTTTTTAAAAAAAATGATATAGATATGTTTATTTCTTTTGTTTCTTTAGCACTTAAATACAGGTTGTTTTTCTTTTTAAATCAAGAGTGAGATTTTAGATGTTCTTTTTTATTATAGACATCAAACATTTTTCATATAACTTGTAAATGTATTTTTTGTTACACTTTCTTAAGGTGTTTTGTGCCATAAACTTCAATTTTTTTTCATGTTGACTGTAACAAAGTCGGTTACTGACCTCATTTTCCACATATATAAAAATATAATAATAATACATACCCCATAGAACAATAACGAGGATTAAACTAGTTAATGAGAAAATTACTCAGAACACTCTCGCACACAAGTGTTTAAAAATGTTAATTATTATTATCTTATTAAGTGAAGCATAAAATTTCCTTAGAATAAGTAAACATTTTTTCTCTTTTATGAAATTCAGAAAAGAATGTATTATGTGGGATTTACAATAGGCATATAGAACAAATTTTTTTGTTTGTTTCTTTGAGAAGCAGTAGGGTGCAAGGGTTAAAGAATGGGCTTGAAAGTACACAGTGCTGGGTTTGTGTTCTAGTGGCAATACTTACCTACCATCCTTGCAACCTTGGGCAAATTATTATTGGCCTTAACTTTTCATCTGTAAAATATGTCCCTACTTTACAAAATACTAGGATGTACCTGTC
Organism: Pteronotus mesoamericanus; assembly: GCF_021234165.1. Classification (NCBI taxonomy): domain Eukaryota; kingdom Metazoa; phylum Chordata; class Mammalia; order Chiroptera; family Mormoopidae; genus Pteronotus; species Pteronotus mesoamericanus. Next base: position 13,690,912 of record NW_026555310.1, read on the forward strand.
ATAGTTTTTGGCATATAATAGACACTTAATAAATAGTAAATATTATGAATTTTAATTTATTAAAGGTGATTCTCTGGATGGATAAATAAAAAATAGTAGTCTTGTACCTAACTTTATATCGAAGTAGAACCTCAAAAATGTCAAATGTAATTAGCATGATTAAAAAATACTAAAATATTACTCTTATCAAATGTCTTTTAAAAAGAGCTTATGTAACTAATAGTCTGGTTTGTCCCAGAACTGCTATGTTTTGGTTTTATCTACATACTTAAAACTATCCAGATATAGTTTCTCAGGAGTACTTCACAAGCTTATATCCACAATCAATCTAACAGTGATTTGGGGAGATTTTTATATTTTTCTTGACATTAAAAACAATTATTTTTCACGTTTCTTTCTCCTTATATAATTTTTGATTGATAACAATTTTCTTAAAAAGTGGTATGCAAAGTATGCAGATGTTAAAGCTTTTAGACAGTTACTTTGTTAATTTATTAAAGTACAAACATTTACCTAAATTCTATGTTTTATTTTAGATCTATTTGATGAAACTGTGTCAATCTCTATGCCACAGATATCAAAATAAAATACATAAATATAATATCAAAATAAAAATATTTGGATAATTATTTTCCTTCTTTCTTGATATTTCTGGATCTACTCCATTATTCTCTTGAAAAACACAGAGAAAGGCAGTTAAATCTTTGCTGCCTGAAGGCATCAGAAGTGAAAGACATCTGTTAAGGTTTTGCTTGGGGGCTTATTTATTTTTGGAAATAATACTGACAGGAATACAAGTTCTCAAGAAGATAGAAAAAGATAAAAATAGTGGGCCAAATTTCTGGGTGCTTTGAACTTATTCAAATCACTGGCAGAGTCATGATTTGACAGGACCCAAAAATAAACCTTTAATTTTGATAAAAGTATAATACACAGTATAGGTTCTGTACAATTACACTTAAATGGTCTAATATTACTTAGAAAACAGGATAGATGATCTTGACTTAATGGCATGTTGAGATGTGGAATTAAACCATTCTCTGAATTTTTTCAGTTGGAAGTGTTAGTCATAGTGACTGAACTTTGTATATGATTACATTGGCCAAAGGACTGGCTAGTTTGTGCACATTTTATTGTTATTCTGATAATTTACTTTAAAAGTTTTCAAGTATTAAAAGAATAAATAAAAAAAGAAAAAAAAAAAAAGTTTTCATAAGAAGTAAGATGATTTATGCAGGTGGAAGTTAATTTTAATCTTAACCCAAAGAAATGTTAGCATTTGGATATGTAGTATATCCCAGAGGCAGTAATTTATACATTTCAAATATAGTTATCTAAATCTATAGTTCAGTAATCATTATCACAAGGCACATTAGACATGAGCTTTTATTAGTAGGATCATTAATGTAAGAGAGAGTTAGGTGGGTAGAAGAAATGACCAGACTCTACTTTCCTCTCATGAACAAAGTATATATTGGAAATACATAGGTATTTAGTAACCATTGCAGCCTAATCTTGAGGTACAAGCATGGAAGGTATAGGGCCAGCTGGTCCTTTGTCCCTCCCTCCTATTCATGGAAGGCTCTTTCACCTGAACCCAGTATAGGCCTGACTCTTCTTGCTGTTCCAATATATTGTTAAGATAGCTCAGAGTAAACTCTTCATTGACATTTCTGGGTAGAGTGCCTGAAGGGACAGTGGGACATCGCTTGAGTTACAGAGTAGCTTGCATGACCATTTTATGCCTCTCTGCTGACAAACATCTGTATGCTTGACAGAATTTGTTAGAAGGCTAGCTTCCACAACTACATTTGATAAGTACGGGGTTACTGAGGGAGAGAAGCACCACTTAACATATGAATGAGGCTATCTATATTTACAAATACTAGACTTTTGCTGAACAGCAGGTTGGTTTAGTTCTGTTCATATCAATCAAAATGACCACAGTGTTTGGGTTTTGTTACAGAATTATTTGAGATATAAACAATTCATAAATTGGATGAGTGACTATTTTGAAAATTTTTAGCCTCCCTTTGTCTAAATTAATCCATTTATAAAAAGGAACAAAAATCTCAAACTTACAGTTTTAAGACTGTGAAAACAGCTAATGAGTAGTCATGAGGTGACCTCAAGCACTTAGAAATAAAATATTCTATAAATTTTAGTTTGCATCATTATCAAGCAGTATTCAAACACTCAAATAATATGTTTTCTCTTTTTTTATCAGTTCACTCCAGCCTGACAAAGTATCTTGAGAAGTACTTGGAAAGTATTTATCTCTCCTCCCATCCTACCCAAGTGTATTACAGAAAAAGTATTTATTAAAGATCTCCTGGCTGACTCAAATACTCACTGTGAAATATTTAAGAGAGCAATGCATGTGTCCCCTTCTTCTAGGTTCTTTTGCAAGAAATGTGAGGCTGGATCTGCATCTGGATAATTAAGAAATGAGAAGTGTGGCTGAATCCATAAATATTGTTGTCTAGGTATATGAATGAAGAATATTTAAAAAGCTAGATATAGCGTAAGTTACTCATACAGTAATCAGTTATGAAGAGTTCAAAAACTATGGTAATATAAAAAATTTTTGTTAATGAAATATGATAGCTTTGGAATAGAAACAATAATATGTTAATAATAAGAATTGGTTGCTTAGCAAGAGGTGTTCCTATGAAATACACAGTCCATTCAGTCTTCTAGTTTACATTAGGAAGAGTTTCTTGTCAAAATGTCATGGGTATATTCTACAGATAGCAAAAATGAACCCGTGTTCCTTAGCTTTTAACGACACATCTCCTGGATTTGCTACAAGGTTAATTAAATAATTTCACACTAAAGAAATAACTGATGCAAAATCCTCTTCAATAATTACATAAGCTCCAAGGAACACCTAAATGATTGACACCTACTACTTGTATGCTGTGGGTCTAGTGCTAATAAGTACCCTTGTATCAAAAGTAGCCTAAGACAGTACTTGCTCTTACAAATCAGACATCTAACTGAAGAGAAAGCCTGATTAACTGACCCAATAATTAAGAATATAATAGTAACAAACCATCAATTTCATAACTTTGGCAATTTATTAGACCCCTGTATATTATAGTCAATAGTGTGAGAGGAGATAGATAACCAACACAGCACAGCGCAGAAGAACCCTGCCGTTCACAACGTATTGTTCTGAGCACTGGAGATGCAGCAATAAATACAGCCAACCTGGTCCTTGCGCAAGTCCTTGGTTGTATTTGTTGTGTTTTAATGGGAGAAAAACTTAAAACAATTATACTTATGTGTCATTTATTATTGGGATAAGTTCTATGAAGAAGGAATACAATACCGCACGGAAAACATCTGTCCTTGAATAAAGTGGGTTTATTAAGTATTGCAGCAAGGGAGAATGCACACCGTGGGGAACCTTGGGGCATGTCAGTAAGAGGGTGTCAGAAAGGACCTATTAAAGTAAATGGCTTAGGGTGGGCCATTTGGGGGATGGCCCAAGAAAGCAGTTTCACTCTAGACTGGGTACATTTGGAAAGTGGAGACAACTCAGTGAGAGTGTATCTCAAAAAACCTTATGTATCAGGAGAGCAACATGGCTAAAGTTGTGACTGGTAAAGACACAATGGCCAGTTATGTGAGCTGGGGGAAGGGATTGCTTGGTATTTTGTGAGCTACATAGTGACTGTGTTTTTGTCAGCACTTAGAAAAATGTATGAAGTAGTCTTTTCTCTCTCCTTTTATCATGGTCTCAGTGTGACTTCGATGTTGGTGTTCTGTGAGATGGTTTACGTTCCACAAGAGGATGACTTGCCTGGCTATGAGATCTGCTTTCTAACATTATAGCCAAACAGCAATTGTTAGAACAGTTCCCAGGTATGTAGGCTTTCTTTTTCTTTCTCAAGAAGAAAACCATATTTTCATTAGAAGTTGGTGATTTCGCTTCGTGATATTTCAGAAGTTCTTATGCAGGCAGTTAAACATGCAAGTCTGAGGTGTAGATGAAGAAGGGTCTGAGTTGCAGGTATAAATTTGGGAGTTATTATATATACATAGTAGTTAAAGCTAGACAACACCTAGGGAGAAAGTTTAGATGGTGGTTCATGTATGATTTCAAGAACTTCAACATTTAAAGATTGGACACAGGAAAGAAAATCAGCAAAGCAACAGCAAAATCACAGCATGAGAAACTGAAAACAAATGAAAATTATTGCTATGGAAGTCCAGTGAAAAGAGTTACTCTAGAAGAGTAGCCAACACTGTTAAGTGCTTCTGAAATGTCAGCTAAGAAAAAGCCTAAAGTATTGTTCCTTTAGAGACTAATGTCAGAACTAACCTTAGTAAGGAATAAGAGAGTTAAATAATGGCAGTGGTCAGAGATTGGAGTGAACTGAACGGGGAGCTGGGGCAGAAATACGGTGGTTAGACAGAGGAACGTAGAAAGGTGAAAGCATTAGTCTTAGAGAAAAGAGAGATTTGGAGATTTTAAATTCTAATAGGAAGCACCCAGGTATAAGAGAACCAAAGCATAATAGCTTCTGTCAAATTATTGAGAAAATGAAAGCGAAGTGTGGGAAACTGTAGAGGTGAAGGGAAGTAAAGACAGGTGTGGATACTAGTGGAGCTGGTTGGCCTGGGATATGGAAGGTATTCCGCTGTGAAACCTCCAGCTTCTCAGTGAAATGATGGAGAATAAAAAGATGGAAAGGTGTTTGGATTTTAAGGAGAATAAAGAAGAGATGATTTTACTTGTTATATGTTGTAATTTCAAACAGGAGGGAGAAAGTTCAATGCTCATGATTATTCTTCACTTCAGTTACACTATCTTATTTGTAAATTATTATAATTTAGGATTAGAAAAGTTCTCTGCCCCTTGGCAAATATAACAAAGAGTCATGAATTTAAGATATTAACCTCAAACCACACAGTATTTTACAGACTGCTCTTAATGCATCCAAGAGAAATCCTGTATCAAAGATAGTTTTGCTTTTTCCTGGTACAATTTGCTCTTCCAAACCAGGAAATGGAAGAATGAATGCTTAACAAAAGTAATACACTTAAAACATAATCCAAGTTTGATCCATATAAACTATTTTGACATGGGGAAAAAATATAAAAAATAAAAAATTTTCATACAAGTCAATATTCCCACATTTTGATGTATTTTCCATGTTTCTTATTCTATTAAATAACATTTTTCTATTCTAGCACATTTTATTATAAGCATGGTTCTATTTCCTAATGCTATTCTACTTCCTTCAACTGCATGACTATTCGTGCAATTGCACATTGTAAATAATTGTAGTGTTTACTGGATTTGAACCAACAAAGATACCAGTGTTAATATAAACAAAGCACTCCAATAATGTGTTTTTAAAATTATAAACATCAATTTTCATTAGCACCTTTTATATTTAGCTGTTTGTTTTTAATTTCTCTAAATAACTTTGTAAACAGGAAATTTTAAATGGCCTTCAGATATAGTCTTGTTTCTGCAAACCAGCACATAGATTTACTTTTTGTGTTGATGTCCCTAAAGCATTAAATGGAAGTAGTACCTTTTAGTGAGAATTTCATCTTCTTTTGAGACGAAATATTAGGAAAAGTTATAGGACTAGAATTTTCTTCTCACTTTGTCTAAATTTCATATTTTTCTATCCTTAGGGAAAATACTTCAAGTTTAGAGAGAACTAAGTGAAAGCATAGCATCATGATGGCATGGCTGTCCTCGGCTTCTTTATCAAGCATCAGTGAGGCTAGAGAATATGCTCATTTCAGAAGAAACCCGTATTCCACTCTTCAGGGGCTTCAGAAAACCCAGTGACTTTGTATGTATGTGTAATGTGAAACTTCAATGAACAATTCTTTGTAATCTCTAGCTGCAAATGGCATTACAAAAAGTAGGGCTTTTTTTGTTTTGACGATCACGCCTCATTCTGTAGAAATATGTTTGCTACTGTCTATACCATCAATTCTGAGGATTAATTTATAGTGAATAAATTAATAAAAACTCTAAAATGTTCCCTCTTCAATACATTCTTAAATATAGTTTCAAACAGTTGCATGTACCACGGGTCTGAGGCAGCTGTTAGCATCGTTTTCCTCTAGGCAGCTGCATTTTCCTTCTGGATCCACCCATCTAGACAAAGAACCAAACGCTTCCAGCTGTCCTTTGTTCCGACTCTCAACTTCTCACCCGCTTCCCTGCTTTACCTTCCCCTGTCTATAAGCTCCTGTGTTAACAATTACAGAGAGCTAGCCTTGAAGTTTCTCTTTGATTTCCTCAAGGTAAATATTTACTGGAATATTCCAGTAATATCCCCTATGTGTTTGTTTAGTTGGTTTATTTTGTTTTTGCTTCAGTCAGTCAGAGACAATGTGTTGCTTATGACAAAGGAAACTTAAATACTGGTATTATTGAAATCAATTTGTAACACTTTTCACATTTACAATTTGGGAAAACAAGCCTTCATTAGTTGCTCAGTGAATAAAAAAATGGAAATTATTTTGCTGAAAATGATGACATTCTCAGAATAATTAGATTCAAGCGAGATACACTGTGGGGACACTTGCTAATTAACTAAACAAATCAGAGAGTAAACAAAACAGCAAAGGCCACTTCCTTTTAAATGTTTGCCTTTTGAAGTTTATTTTCTAATTCTGTTTGTTAGAAATTCCAGGTTGCTTTAGTCTCAGAGTCTTCTCTGCTGTTTTATTCTTTTTCTTCCTCTCATCCTCCTCCATCACTTTTGTGGCACTTACAATCTATTTTTCAGTATCAGATTTTTCCATTGGAAACTCCTCAAAGCCTCAAGGACAGAGATCATCGTATTCTCCCAGTGTGCCCAGTACTTAACAGGGTGCCTATGGACATAGCAGGCACTCAAGATAAGTTTGTAAAGTGAATGAGTGAGCAAATAAATGGGTTATTTAAGGAAGATAACATTTTTCTCACAATGGTGAGTACTGTTCTCTTTGCATTCACCCTTCACATAACAGTCATTCCCTCCAGTTCAGATAGAATCCATTTCATTATTTCCACAGATATCTATAAAGTGCCTGTGAAAGGCTTTGGACTTGGCTAGTAATAAATTCTATATTCCTCAAAAACCTTTCACTCTAGTTCAGGTCTTCTCAGCCTGGCCCCTTATAGGGTCCATAGACAGACTTTAAGGGTTCATAAATCTCTTATATATGTCTGCCTAAGTACATTATTTTTTCCAAGGAAGCAAATTCAGAGCTTTCATCAGATTCTCACTAGGTAATATTTAGGAATATTGAACATACTTCTCTGTCTACCCGCGTTCATCTGAATCTTATGCATGCATGCTCCTGCCTTAACATTAGAAGAGAACAAAACACTCATCAAATAAATGGTGAAACAAGCATTGTATGTTACTTAACTAATGAATCAGACTTCAGTGTTTTCTGGAATGGAGACGAAGTACAGATGAACAAGGAGATAGCCCGTTATAGATATAATTTCACAGAGAACTTGATACATAGGTTGTATTTAGATAGTTGGAGTGGAGGACAGAGGGGATGGTTCAAGAGAAAGAAATCCCAAGATGGAGAGAACATGGGAGTTCAGGAAGCTTCATTTCTATACATAGGCAGAGCCAAGTTAGGAGGAGCCTTGTAGTGCTATTATTAGTTGATAAAGGATCACTTGCTGTATGGGAACAATGAGAAAATATACAATGCATAGGCTAGATACTATGGATATAGACGACATTGAATTCAAAATGTTTTTAGTCCAACTGAAAAATAGATGAATTACAATGCACTGTATTAAATGTTAGGATAGAAATTTCTATAGAAGCATATAAGAGGGGTACTTTATGCTAACAAATCAAAAAATGCTTCCTGTCACAAGATTAATCAGAAATAAATCTCTGATAAATACAATTGACACAAAAGGTGAAAGGTGAGGAGTGTCAAGTAAATGAAGGTATTTTAGATAGAAAAAAACAAACTTGTGTGAAAGCAGCTTATTGAGAATACAGAGTTACCAGTAACAGAGTTGCTTGGAGTGAAGAGGTATGGAGGCCAGAGATAAGGAAATTGAAGAAGACTTGGAGTATGGTGCTAGGAAGCCCCAATATATCTCTAAAGTCCAGGTGGATATCCATTGTCTCATTAGCGGACTTCTGACTGCTCCTCCTTTTTTATCCTACTTGATTTGTTGTTTCAGTTAAAAAATACAAATCAGACAAACCTGCTTTTGTGTCAAAATTGAGATCTTTTAATGAAATAACTAAATAAGGTCTTTGTTAATAGCCCACTTAGTGTCTGAGCTAAACTTCAGGATGAAAAAAGTTGAGTGAAACATATTGTTGAACCTTACAAAGCATTAAGTCACCCTTGTGAGAGGCTCCCCTGAAAGGCCGATGGAAGAGTCAAGGGAGCTGGCTGCTGGGCTCAGGTGCTGGCCTAACGGGGCACAGCGTCCTAAAGGGGCTCTTACTGTCTTCGGTTCCAGTTTAGTTATCAATAAAATTAAGGATTTCAGTAAGAATGATAATCCCTAGTATTCTGGTTTTCACAGACCCATCCTTTCAAACACGAGGAAAATCAATTAGAAATATTCATGCAGCATTACCAACTATTTTTATCTTGCATAAATGAAAAATTTAAGAACCTGACAGTCAAAATAATGACAAGCGTGTTACCACTACCTTACAAGAATAATATAAAGCCCACAATATGAATAAAATCGCCTTTACTGGTGAAGCCCCTCGGCCATCCCACCACCCCTGTTTTTCTCATTCTGTCTTGCGCAGTGAAACTTGGCCTTGCACACGCACCGGTTGGCTGACTCAGGTTTGGGAATCCCTGTCTTACTCCATGCAGGCTGCTCATTAGCTTCACCTAAAGAGCTTTATAAACAAGAATTCCCATGCCCAGCCGGACTCCAGACCAATAAAATTGCCTGCCTGAAGGTGAGGCCACAGTATCTGCATTTTTTTGTTTGTTTGTTTTTCCCCATATGACTCCAATGTGTAACCAGAGTTGAGAAAGCACTGTCCTTAACACCCCTAAAGTCTTTCAAGCTATACAATTCTTTAAAATTTAACTTTTTTCAACATTAGAGTCGCATATCAGGAAGTTTCTCTCTCTCATGTGAAATCTTATCAGAATTACTTTCATTGATTTACTTAATATTTGTTTATGGATTGGAAAATTAAAACTTTTGGTTTCTAAATAATTTTACATAAATATTTCTTGTATCTTAAGAATTTTGTATTAAATCGCATCTCTTACATTTTCATAATGTTTCAAATTCTTTGTTTCTACTTGATTAATAGCCTTGCCATTGCCAAGAGCTCTCTTTGAAAAGTTGTAATTTATTTCATTTAAATAAATTTGGCTGATAAACACCTCACCCCAACATTGAAAGTTAATTACTATCATAAAGAGTCTGTTTTGAAGTTGGAGAAACAAGTTCAAGTCAGAATTTAAATATTAGGGTTTTTTGTTGTTGTTGTTGCTGTTGTTGTTTTTGCTAATTTGTATTGCTTAAAGGGCATAGGTGAGATAAAACCATTTTTCCCTATTAAATAAGCAAGATAGCCATGTATATTTCAGAGCCAGGTTGCTTGTTTTTGAGCAAGGCAAATGGTTTGTTTCCTGCATGCAGGAGGTTTGGGGATTTATAAGACAATTTTAATTAATAGGCTTACTCAACCATAAAATAAGTGTATTTGTTTTGTAGCGTAATAAAAAATGTGTAAGGATTATAGTATGCCTAGTTCTTTTTAAAGAACATTCCGTTCTTAGGGGAAAACTACCTTTGTTAAATGTATAGCATTAATAGAAAAAAATATGGTAAAATGTCTTGATCATTTTAAAATAACCACAATTTTCAGGAAGAAAATAGGAAACAGTTATTCTGATTGTGTTTACAATTGAAATTAAATCTAAATCTTTGCCTCCAATTTTCCTGTGGTTAAAATTTTCCATTGTTCCATTTTCAGAGTTTTAAAATAATTGGTTTACAAATTTCATCAGTGTTTATGCTTCTATCTTTTTTTACATAACAATCTGAAATTTAAAAATCAACATTAAAGCATTATTTTTTTCTCAAAAAGTTTACGCCTCTTCTCTAAGACACCCATAATGTAAAGAAATAAAAAAGAAAATTTTACTTTGCCTTAACTTATGAACTCCAACAAGTGGCAATAACCTAAAATTGTTGGTCCACTTGTTTATAAACAAGTAGGCAAATATTTCTTGGTAATTGTAAAAAATCACAACTAACAAGACTCATTAAATCTTTTGGTCTGGTGGAGAAGAAAGTACAAGAAAAATTAACTAGCCCATATTTTTAATTGGTGATATTCAAACTTTCATGGCTATGCCTTATAGACATTTTACTTCATGACTCAATACACAGATACACACACACACAGACTCACACATACATACTAAATATATGCATAAAACAAATTTTAAAGCTATGGTATTTTTTATTCTAATTTTTAAATGATATTTATTTTGCCAAATTAGTTCCATTACCTACTTGTAAGTTGTCACCTCAGTTTGTAAAACTCTGTTTTAATCTTTATTTTAAGTAAACACTACTTGGAAAATGACCTAGACCACATTTAGCCTTTCAGACAACTGCCTTCACAGAATATAGATTCAACATTAACTTCTTGAGTAAGATTTAAATCTGCCATTAAAAACAGATGCAAGCGAAATGCACAGCAAAACTTTCTAAAATTAATGTGAAATATATTATTTTTATAATAGTCATATAATAACGTTTGCATAGAGTTTAATACTAGAATCGTGATCCTCTCTTAATGAATGAACACATTTTCTTTAACAGAGTAAGAGACTCTTATGAGCCATACTGCTTTATTTTCTTTTTTTTCCCTTGGCATCCAGAAAGACTAGGGCTATTATGCTATCAATTGTAGCAGTTGTTTTAGCCTATATTCTCAGTAATTCTGCTTAACTTCCTCTCCAAAACACTCAGTCCTTATTTTAATTTATTATAACTGATTTCAAATATGATTGAGGAATAGTCAGTTTATAATAATAAAGGAATAAACATGACACATTTTAAAATTTGTTCTCAGACCTTCACTTATTTACATAGCTTGGATAAACTAGATTCTGATACATTCATATTAGCACTGCAGGAACATATTATTTAATCCACTTTTCAAGAACTTTTTTTATTCAATTTCATTATCTTGAGCTGTACCTACTTCCACAATTATAATTAGATTTTGGAAGATTAAAGCTCATCAATTGCTAATTCCCACCAAACTCATAAAGCAAAGAAATCGTCGATATCTGATATTTAAGCATATTTTATGCATAATCTTTTTACACATCAAAAATAGACTTTACTGTCTCCCTCTTACAAGATATTACTGCTTATACTGGAACTGGCACAGAGCTCCCGAGACTGGGTTCCCCCGAGGAATGACTGGCAAGGCCCCCGGCTGTTGGATAGTTGGAAAAGCTCTAGGCACTCAGCTCAGTGCACTCCAGGGTCCAAATAACTGCACCTACTACATTTCAAAAACTCGGGAGCTTTAGAACTGGCAGTAACTGAAATCGTGTGTGCACCAAGTAAACCAGATACCGCTCTATCTGTATGTGCTGACTACCCCTTACACTTGCAGAAATGATGTTCTCAGCTTCGTGAGGTACCACAGAACGCCCCGTTTTTGTGAGGCCTAAATCTCACCATCACGGGCTTGAATCTTCTGTTCCGGTTTGTATTTGCCTACTAAATCTTGGAAGGGTGACTCATGTCATTATGACTGCCTGTGGCTAGGGGACCCTTGGAAGTCACATCTTCCACATATCTTTCTGTTTATAGCTTTCTGCTATGCCTGCCAGAGTAGGGTCATGGTAAAGGACTGCACATGGGAATAAAGACAGAAGTTTATCACCTTCCTATATGCAGTCAGTCTTTTGTATCTATTATTTTATCTTCTTTCATTAACATACACACATACATGTAAACAAAAATATGGAAGGATCCTCTTATCTGAAAACTATGGAAATATTTTCTGATTTTGTGGAACTATACCTTTCATTGAGTGATATTCAAACAGCAGATGGGTCTCATCTCTACCTTCACTGATGTCTTCCTATTAACTTGGCTTTGGACAATTTTCTCTCTCAGGCTTCTTGTAGTTTTTGTGCCTTGCTCCCATTTCTGTTTTTGTTCTGCTTACTTTGAAACCTAAGGGCACTGATGATTAACCTCTAGCCGGGGTTTCTAAGACTCAGGATGCTCCTTCTCTGGCTGAAGGAACTCAGCATAGCTTCTGGACTTGACCTTGGCTACTCCTATGGCCTATGACCAAAAACAGATTGTCAGTGGTTACTACCCAGAGAATCATGAGCTTAGTTATACCCCCAACACTTGTGTATCATTCACTCATTTAATATTGAATCTTTTCTATTTAGGGTATTAGTAGTCTAAAGAAACAAAGCACACTGGCCATCTCTTTCCAATGTTTATTTCTCAAGAAAGAAATTTAAAATATTTATTTAAGAAGCACTTAAGAAATCCCAGAGACATAAGAAAAGATGCACAGCATCACTAGCCATCAGAGAGATGCAAATTAAAACCACAATGAGATACCACTTCACACCGGTTAGAATGAATCAACAAACAACAGGTGCTGGCAAAGTTGTGGAGAAAAGGGAACCCCAGTGTACTGTTGGTGGGAATGCAGACTGGCGCAGCCACTTTGGAAAGCAGTATGGAATTTCCTCAAAACACTAAAAATGGAACTGCCTTTTGTCCTGGCAGTTCCACGGCTGGGATTATACCTTAAGAATCCTGAAACGCCAATTCAAAAGAACCTATGCACACCAATGTTCATAGCAGCACAATTTACAATAGCCAAGTGCTGGAAACAACCTAAGTGCCCAACAGTAAATGAGTTGATCTGGAAATTGTGGTACATTTACACAATGGAATACTTCGCAGCAGAAAGAAAGAAGGAACTCCTACCTTTTGCAACAGCATGGATGGAACTGGAGAACATTATGCTAATGATATAAGCCAGGCAGTGAAAGACAAATACCATATGATCTCACCTATAAGTGGAACCTAATCATCAAAACAAACGAGGGAGCAAAATAGAACCAGAGACATGGAAACAAAGAACAAACTGAGTTACCAGAGTGGAAGGGAAAGGGGGACAATGGGGTAAAGAAGGGGAAGGGTCATCAAGGAACATGTATAAAGGAACCATGGACAGGGACAAGGGGAGGGCGGAGCTTGAGCGTGGGCAGTGGGGGTGGGTAGGGTTGGGGAGAGTGATAGGGGAAACGTGGGGATAAGTGTAACTGAACAACAATAAAAAAGAGAAGCACTTAATTCTAAGAGGAAAGATGATACCAAAATAGCTAATTGAGCTCTATAATGTCAAATTAAAAAAGTGACTGAACATTGTCTTTTTTCTTCACTTGTACAATATCTCTAAATTCTTATTTTTCATCTTTATACTCATGCCCATTCATAGCCCCACAGCCCTACCATCACAGCCTTAATTCATTCCCCCACCATGTGATACCTCGACCATGGCAATTATTTCTAAACCAGCCTTGCCAGTTTGTTCTACCCACCATTTTAATCCACAAATCATACTGATTCTAAATTGATATTTCTACAAGTTATCATTCTATGGATGAAGTACTGAAAAAGGAATAGAGAAAGGAGATTCATATCGTCAGTGACTATGGGGCCTCTATCCCCTTCCCTTTTGGGCTCCTGAGAATTAGAACGCACTGAGGATCATGGCCCATCTCATCATCTGGCTAGTCATAACTAATAACTCAGCCTAGGCGTAGAGCTCATGGACAAGGCAGGGAAAAAGACATATATATCTAAGAAAATGGATTTCTTCCTGTGAATATGAATACTTTTGTTCATGAAATTATGGGTTAAGCTTTGGACTGAGAGGATTAAAACAAAAACTTAAGGACAAATCTAAAAATATCGGATCAACCGTTTTCCCTCCTATGTTGCAAGTCAATTTTTAAAAAATGGCCCCTAACCTTCAATAAAGAGAATTCATCTATGTTTGCATGGTCTGGTAGGTCACTCAAAGGAAGAAAACATGATGGAATCCACATAGGAAAGGAGACTCACCCCATATACTCACTGCTCTAGTGGAATGTGGTTTCAGCTCATCTAGAAGGAACTAGAGTTAGAGTGGGGAAGAGAAACTGAAGATGATAGTTGGTCACACCGAAGAGCTGAGGGGAAAGAGGCAGAACACAGGGGGAGAATTATGCAGGACAAAAAGGCTCAGAGAGGAAAAACACTGCTCAGCTCTGGAGGCTCCTTCTCTTTCAAAACAGAAGAGAGGGGACTATGGCACCATCGAAATAAAAAGAACATGTGGATTTTTGTCCTAACTATTTCATATCTAAGAATTTATTTTACTTATATACTTGTGGAAGAAAACAAATATATAGAGACACAGATATGTATTGTAGTATAGCTTGACATGAAGAACTCTGGATATTGGAACACTGGGTAAAAACTTAATAAATACATCTACAGAAAAGGGTAAAATTATGCAGAACAAAGTGATTTTGCAGGAGAAAAAAGAAGGCTGTAAATGGTTTAGTCATTCTGTGAAGGTACCATGAAAAGTAAAGTTTTATTTTTTTTAATAGTCTCAAATGTTAGAAACTTACTATAACCAATTATCAGACCTATACCACAGCCCCTACAAATTTAATATTAAGGTGGTGGATTTCTTTAAATTCCAGTTTCCTCTGCTTAATTGTGAGACTTGGATGACCTCAGCAGATCCACTAGACATAGCCCAGTATTTGCCACATAATAACTAAAAATAATGATGTTATTAATTATTTACTCCATGAATTCAAATATATACATAAATTAAATTCCCTTAACTCTTTTTTAAAGAGTGAAAAACTTTCAAGTCCTCTTGTACTTCCCACTGACAGTTGAACATATTGAAAGGAGAGCAGTGTCACTTTGTCCCCGCCAATTTTATAGAAAATAACAAGAGTACAAGAGCAAGAGCTGTCCACCCAGTTCCTTACAGTTTGAATCTCTTTTCAAATAACAAGATAATAAAATAATGGAACAACCATTATTTGTAATGAATGAAATGTAATGAATTTTGAATTTGTGATAATACACATATATTCATAATTGATATTGAACACACACACAATTTACTGAGGCTATTTTAACATACTGAAATTCAGAACCCACAGTTCAAGTCACTGAACCTATGACAGTTTCTCTTTCTATTACACATGTCTCTTCTCAAATGTTGCTGAAAATCAACAACAAAAGAAATCATTCGGTTTTTCTCCAGAGATTGAAAAAACAATCTTACAACTTTCTTTCTTAAAAGTGTTTCAGGAAAAAAGAAAATTAATTATTAAGGTCTAATATTTTCCAATATTTATACCTCTTGTTATTTTTCTTTCCTTGATATACTAGCTAAGATTCCAGGATAATGTTGAATCTATGTAGTGATATGGAGGGCATCCTTGTATTTTCCTACTCTCCAAGGATAATTTATAAAATTTGTACGGTTAAGCATAAAGATTGCTATGTAGATTTTCTGTGAGTGTGAGTACATGTATATAAAATTATGTGAGTAGTGTTGAGAGAAAGTCTAAAATAATATACATATAAAAACATAAAATTAATTAGAGAATATGGAAAGGTATCTAGATACAAAATCAATATACGTAACCAACTTTTTTCTATATATTTATAGCAAGTAGAAAGTGAATGCGTACTCAGACTAAAATTTCATACTTGAACTTACTGTACTTTAACTGCAGAACAGAAAAACCAATGAAACCAATGCTAAAACAACCTTCAAAGCTATCCAACAATAAAAAATTTAAAAAAAGACTGCCTACAAAAGAATAAATGATTTAATTTAAGGACATTAGAGAATTGTTTAATAAACACTCCAAAACCAGAAGACCAAGACATAATGGGAAAAAAAGGAATAATGAAGTTTAAGCAATTCTAAATATGTTACTAAATCTAAAAATCAAACTAACTTGGGGAGTTTAAAAACAGGGGTTATTAAAGGGTTAGATGCTAACATGGAAAATAGGAAAGTCTAAAATTAAATCCATAAATTTGGAAATTAAATTAGTGTGATAAGGAGCCTGGAGAGGGTGGACACAGGAATTGATAATACAAGACACACTAGAAAATTGTTGAGGCTGCTGAAATGTTTGTTATTATGATTGTGGTGATGGTGTCACAGGAATAGACCTATGTCACAACTCACCACACTATATTGTTAAAATATATAGAATTTATTGTGTGTCACTCATAACACATAAAAGTCATAGCAAAAGTTTACAAAATCCATAAAACTATTACAGAAATGCCTCCTGTCATAAAATCAGGGTAAAGCTATTTGATGTGGCTGGAGTTGAAGCATTCTGCAGTAATACCCAGAGGTTTGAGCCCATCACTGCAGGGACATCTATCATTCTCTCTATTCAGTTTTTTCTTACAGTATAGAATTATAGGAAAAATGCTAAAATACACAGCTTCCATACCTTCTAGGCTTTGAATGTTTTTTGTTTTCTATCTAGACTTCAGGGACCTGGAGAGAGTGTACATGTCTTGAGTCTGTAGGAAGAGGAGAGGTATCAGAAATTTGGAAATTCTTTGTCTCATCCAAGTCTCTTAGATGATTTTTTTTCTGTAACTTATTTTGTCTACTCTCTTCTCAGCCTAAACAAGTGTTCTTAGAATCTTGGTAAGGAGCACTGAAATATAACTATAATTGAATAACAAAATTATATAGCAGCACATTGTACGTGGCTCATGGGAAGATGATGTTATCATCAGTGATTATATAGAAAAAGACAAGAAGAAATGGAAATGAAATAAATTACAGTACTTTGGTCTGTTGGACTGTGTTCTGCTTTGAGCTTTTTATAAATAGTTGAAGAGACATCAGAACAGGTGGCACTGAAAGATGAGTTTACAGGCTGCATATTTTAGAAATGCATAAATCTCTGGAGCGTGTTTGAGTGTGTGAAAGAAGCATGTATACGTGTAGGCTTCTCTGAGTGCTGAACTATCAGGTAAAATGAGGAGCAATTCATCCAGCTGTAAGCCCGAGAAGTATGCAGTACATAATTTCAACCCTGCTGAAAACACCAAAGGATGTTCCAAAACCTTTGGAACATCAGTCATTAGTTATATGAACAAAATCTACATTTTCTAAACAAGCATAACACTTTCTATCAGATTTATTATATTTATTTTGGTTTTGCTTGTACTACAATTTGTACTCATCTCTCAGATGCAGAAGTGCTTCTCAAGTAATTAAGTTAGAAAATACAAGTAGAAAACTACAAAGGCCCATTATCTTGGAATGTTTATTTTTCATATGCACGCTTAACTGCGATGAACTCAGGAACTGGGGGAGAGGGACATATGGAGAGGTGCTCCACTCACCCCCATCAGCGACGCACCTTCTTATTAATTCTACATAATATTACAGTTTCAGTGCTGGGATATATTTGTAGCCCTCCAAAAGCTTATTTGAATGTCTTTAATATAGGAAATAAAGTAATAATGTATATATGTTGTCAAATATAAGTGACAATTCTACATGTTCAATAATCATTTAAAATACGTTTTTTTCAAGATAGAAAATTGAGAAACACAATGAGTATCTTCTCAAGGTAAGATTAACCATCTTTATATCCAAGAGCATTCCAAAATTTTTCATAAGACACATACAATGTTTTCCTAAAGAAATCCTAATCATAAGTCTCCTTTTTGCAATGAAGGTATTCCTTGCTTTACTTAATTCTTAGGGTTATTTTAAGGCTCAGATAAACTAATATATTTAAAATGTTCAGCAAAAGTTTATATAAATTATCAGTTTGCATTTCATGATTTAGAAAATTATTAATGCAGAGGTTAAACCATATCTTCAAACTTCTGCCTGCTAAATATAACAAGCCTGAACTTGTCAGAAATGGCCATTTAGCTTTTGTTGGTATATGCCTGTGCTTTGGTGGAAGTCATGCTGCACATAGACTTTAAAAAGTTCTGGAGCATAAATTAATCAAGATTTTTGGAAAGATTAAAAACAATCCCACCTTCCAAGCTTGTCTAGAAAGGCTAAGTAGGAATGCTTTGTTATTTAATTGCTTCCATAAACTTCCATAAATAAGGAAAACATTGCTTTTCTTTTAATACCATAATATGGCATCAGTGGCTTCTGTACATATTTTGTATGTATTTGATTAATCTCTTTTTACTTCTGAATCCATAATAATTATGTGCTCATTCCTTCTGATTATTTGATGAGTAGGTTTTAGAGATTCAAATGTTGCTATGGAGAAGGTGAGGGGTAAAATGACTGTGAATGAATCTATCGCATACAACAAAACTGATGTGTCATTGATATGATAATCACAATAATTTTAATCCCTCTTTCCTTTCCTTTTATTCTTTTTCATTCATATGTTGGGTTATATTGTTTAAGCCAGTTCAGTTAATGATCAGGAAATGTCTATGTGGATTGAGGGAATCGATATGACTGCAGTTTTTAGATAAAATGATGAGGTCTTTTGGCATCCTTCAGTATGCCACGATTCATACTGATGGTCCTGTTTATTTAAAGAGAGATAGTTAAGATAGTGCTGTCAGCAGACTCAAAGATATCATTGTAAGTGCACTGTTTCTTGAATTCCCCAAAAAGCACATGTTTTCAACAGTAAGAGAACTATATAAAACTGGTGACATTTTCTTCTCAATGTTGTTCAGATGGACCCTGGAGCTCCACTTGTTCCTTCATTCTGTGGCATACTGCCAAGATCCAGTAGGTAACAAGACTCATTAGAAGAGAACATTAAGGTGGCCCAACTTCTGTTTAGAATTGCAACTGTTACTGGGTACTAGTGATTGTCACTGATTCAGAAATAATGTGGGATTTCAGACCTTCCTGATAATCTACATATAGGAAGAAGGTAGAAACATCTTAATATTCAACGACCCAGATCTACTCCTGAAAGGATATTAAAATGACGTGGTTTTATTTATTATTTATAAATTTTTCAAAACATATAAATATACTATGTAAATTCTATATCCAGATCTATGCTGTGCTAACATGTTGCCTACTTCTTACCACACTTTATAGTCCATCCGTTCAGTAGAAACATAAATAACATCTTTAAATACTACCTCTAATGATCTTCTTTATCTTCTCCTATCTTCACTCTATCTCTCAGCTTCTAATCAACAATTCTCATTTCTTTCCTAGTTCTGCCCTGACTGAGTTTACTTTAGGACAGCCTCTGTCCTAAAACCAACGGAAAGCAAAGGACTGGAATACTATCAGTCTTAATGCTACCAAGTAAATGGTACTCTTAACTAGTCATGACTGCTCTCAAAATGGGACTGTCCCCTCTCTCACCTAGACAGTCCAAATATTGACCTGGTTCTTGCCATATGCTTAAAGACCACACTATCTCTTGCCTTTAAATGTCACCCAGCTGATTAAGAACTAGTCTTCCTATGTACACCAGATCAAACCCAGGGCAAGCCTTGTAGGAATAGGGAAAATCTAAGACTATTCTGGCTACATATCTGTTCCCATTCTTATTGTCTCTCATCATCCTGGGAACCCTGACTTTGAGCTTTGTTTTACTCAGTTACCAGTTGCATTTTCTACACCATGTTTTTTTTTCTTTTCTTGCATTCAAACTCTACTTTATAGGAAAGTGATTTGAGCTATTTTGCTTAATTGTCTTGCTAAATATCTTTGTTAAGTCAAGGTCATGCTGTACTGTGCCATTTTTAAAGTTATGCTGTAAAAGAGGCTAAGCAGTAGTAGGTTAAAATTAACTGGGATATGCAAAAGACTTCTTATTTTTTTAATCTAATTTCTATGAAATGTCCACAAAAGCAAATCTATAGAGACAGAAAGCAGATTAGTCTTTTCTTAGGTCTGGAGTTTGACTACAAACAGGTACAAAAGAACTTTTGGAGGTAATGGAAATACTTTAAAACCAGATTGTTAAAATGGTTGCGCAATTCCATAAATTCAGTAAAGCTGATAACTTAAAATAGGAAAAATATTTTTTTTTTACTTCAAAAGGATGAATTGGTAATGTTGAAATTTGAGGGGCAAAAAATGGATAAATTTTATGGCATGCGAATAATACCTCAATAAAGCTATAAAAATAAACATCCAGCAACAAATAGCTTATATTGGGAGGCAGAAATAAAGCAAGATTGCCAATTGTTGAAGTTCATTGATGCATAATGAGGATTTACCTTCATCTTTAATATTTATGTGCTTTTACACTTAAATGTGAGAAAAAGAAAGGTAAAATTAGGAGACCATGTAATCACAGCAGAAACATTGAAAATACATCTGGATATTTTTAACACTTACTTCCTAATGTGCTTTATATAGATTTGGTATTAAGAGTAATTTTCAAGTAATCTCCTACTTTCCCCCTCATTATTCATGGTAGGTTATTAGTGTCTGCTTCTAATCAAATTTCAGGACTTTTCTATTCCTAGTCTCACCGGTTGACCCCTCCTTCCCCCTAGATCCTCAGTGTTTCTTCAGGATGCTATTCTTTGGTCTGACACCAAATAGCACTCTTTTGAATTTAAGTTGGTGGCACAAGAGCATGGAAGCTTGCAACAAATGAGTCAGTCAGCTTTTAAGGCTGTTCTTTGGCTTATGCTGCCCAAAGAACCCTGGGAAGGATCTAGGGTTCTTAACGGGAAAAAAGCAGAGCTGTGAGCAAAGCAGAAAACAACATAATGTTGGTTTCAAGATATATCCAGTTAAATTTTGACATACTGACAAGATAACTCTTAGTCCATGTAATTTGGAAACTATAGTGACATATCTAGACTTATCTACATATATTTTAGAAGTAAAAAAGAACATTGAAAGTTTGTATAGTGGGTTATAGACTGAAGTAGATGAGTATTTAAGTAGTTTTCCACTTGGTACTTAATCAGTACTTAAATTTTGATTTTCTTTCACTATATTCATTAATTTGTTTACTTATTTTTAATTTTTTATTGAGGTACAGCATACATGAAGAAAAGTTCAAATATCTTAAGTTTATGTCTTCAACATATGGTACTGAAACAACTGGAAACCCATATGTAAAAAAATTAATCTAGATTTATATTTTGTGCCACCTACAAAATTTAACATAAGATGGACCAAAGCTTTAGAAATGTAAAACATAAAACTATAAAACTTCTAGGAGAAAACTTTTGTGATCTTATATTAGGCAAAGATTTCTAAGATATATACAAAATACAATTCATAAATGAACAAATAAATAAACTGGATTTCAATAAAATGAAAAATTTCTGTTCTTAAAAAAGACACCATGAAAAGAATAAAAAGACAAGTAACAACCTTGAGAAAATGTTTGCTAAGTATATATCTGATAAAGCAACTGTAAGATTATAAAACTCTCAAAATTCAACAATAAAACAATCCCAATTTTCAAACGTGGGCAAAAGATCTAAACAGATGCTTCACCAAAGAAGTTATAGAGATAGTAAATAAGCACATGAACAGATGTTCAACATCATTATTTTAACCACAATGATACCACTACAAACCTATTGAGATGGCTACAATTAAAAGGCTTATAATACCACATATTTACAAGGTCATGGAGGAACTGAAAATTTCATACATTGCAATATCTTAACTAAAAATAAATCATTGGATTAATTTACTTGGGCTTTTTTTATTTTTTACCTATTTATTTTTACCATGTGTCACTTACTTTATTCACATATCTTTCTTATGCAAATATTTGTTTTTATTTTGTTTAAATCCAATCAGGATGTTTTATTTAACAGGGTGAGTTTACATTATTTACATTTATTAAATTAACAGGTATTGTCTCTGTCATCTTATTTAACATTGCATTTTTACTTTTAAAATTCTTTTTATTTTTTATGTTTTGTTCACTGTATGGTTTATGGTATCCATTATTTTGTGTGTCCAGCTTTCTTTCAAAAATAGTTGTTTCTATAATCTGCTTTTAGTCTTATGGGTTCTCCCATGATAATTTTATTTAATTAGCTTACGGCTTAATTATTTAAGGTTTAAACAGAATTTAGTGTCCTCTTATATTTCACTCTGAGAGAGAAGAAAAATAGCATTTATAATCTTCTTACAAACTCCTATCCTCATACTCAGCATTGCAATTTTGTTACCTATAATACATTGTAAGTTCTACAGTATCAAGAGTCCTATTCTACTCAATCATAGTCTTTCTAGTTATTTTCCCTTATGTTTGTATTTTAATAGACTCTGAATTCACCACCAGTCCTTTACAATGACTTCTCCATTCACATATTTGTCAGTAAAATTTCATTATCAGGTGGCTTTTCAAGAATAAGCAATGCATGTTATGGTGCCTTATTCTTTTCCTATTTGAAAATAACTGTGTGACATCCTCCTTTTGTTTCTTGGGTTTGTTTGTTTGTTTTTGTTTTTTGCACTATCTCTTTGCAGAGAAATATAAGTGGTAAATATTGGGGAAATGTCCTTAAAAGCAGGCAAAATGGATTCGGTTGTCATGAATCATTTCTCTAATTTTATGTTGCACATATTGCCTTGACTATATATCTTTACTTATGAGGACAAAGGACAAGACGGCTGCTGGGTTGCAAGAAAGATCTTTGATTTCATTGTCTTCTGTGAGGTGGTCTAGCATTTATTTATCCTTTTTTACTGAGGTCAGCACATACAGAGCTCCAGCAAAGGTGTCTCTCCTGATTTCATCTTCCCTCTACTTAATGGAGCCTTAATTCCAAGTCACACAGTTGGACTTCCAAGTGTGTGACCAACTTGTGAGAAACCTGCAGCTCGATTGTCTACTAGGGCATGTTGCTTTCTTGTCCTCTCAATAGTTTGTCTAATGTTATTTCTCATATTGAGTATTAGAATCGTCGCTGCTTTCTGATTTCATTGAAAGTTGAGTAGTCTCTAGGGAGCATTCTTTTTGTAGTTTCAACTTGGTTTCAGAAGGGAGAAAGGAAGAAATGGCTTTAATTTGCCATTTTTATCTAGAAGTCTCCCGATTGTTTCTTAACTGAGCCATATAACAAAAAGATAGTTGCTTGGGAACAATTTAATCACACGCTTAAAACTAGTAACTGAATTATCTTTGGGGTTAAGTTAAACATTATAATTAATTGAAAGCACAACATACCAATTTCAGTTTAGCTTTGATAACTTGAGCCTTTTAATACACGGTAAGCGGTGTTTAGCCCGAGAAAGCAAGGTCTGCATCTCAGTTCAACTGTCTTCAGATTCATTTCCAGTTCAGATTCAGTTTCAATCTACTTTGTCTCCTTAAAGACTCAACTTTCATTCTCTTGCATGTTTCAAAAGAGTCAGAAACTATGCACTATCCATAAATCAGTGTCCAATCCAGGAAATAAAAATCATATACCTGTGAGGACCAATGAGAAACTGTAAATTCGAAGTGGAGGAGGAAGAGGGACAGACTGTGATGAGCAGGCACTTACACACTGCAGCTAAATGAGACGGCTGCCTTCAGCGCCACCTGATGGCTGCCAGGTAGGGAATAGGGCACGTGGGTGCTGGATTTCCATTTTGTTCCAGTAAACATGAAAATCTGATGTAATTCTGACAATTTCTAAATGTTAGCTTGAAGAATGACATCAGCAACATGGCTGAATATGTCAACCCCTGTCATACGTGCTCCTGCCCCGTCAGTAACAACAATTTAGCATCCATCCACAGACCAAAGTGCCTGTGGGAGCTGTTGGAACCAGTACCATATGCCAAGGGACCCGGCAGGAGTCTTGCCCACCTGTGTGTTGAGACATACTGGTCTCGGGGCTGGCTGTGGACCCTGCAGTGGCCTATAAACCAGCTTCAGCCCTTCTTGGCTATGGTCAAGTTTGCCCTGGAGAACACAGTCGTTGACAATTATCCACATACAATAGAGCTTCTGTGAAAGTCCAGGTCTCCAGCAAAGAAGTTCCATCACACTATTGGAACAAAAATTATTTTATATTTTTATATATAGCGTTTCTCTCCCAAGGTCAGTTTGTAAAGACTGGTGGATGTGACTGCTATTTCAAATGCAAAGACAACAACGGAATACTTCAAAGAACATAAAAAACCAAGGAAACATGATACAACCAAAGGGTCACAATAATCTTCTAGTAACCAATTCCAAAGACATGGCATTCTGCAATGTACCTCATAAAGAATTCAAAATAATTATTTTAAGGAAGCTCTGTAGGCTGCAGAACACAGAATGGCAATTCATCAAATTAGAAAAACAGTACACCAACAAAATGAGACCAAAAAAAATTATAAAAAAGAAACAAATTCTGGAGCTGAAGAATACAATAAAATAAATTTTGAAAAAAAAATGTATTTGAGAGTATCAATAACAAAATAGGTCAAGTAGAAAAAAGAATCTGTGAGCTATAAGAAGAGAGGAACTTTGAAGTTATCCAGTTAGAAGAGATGAATGATAAAAGAATGAAAAATAGTAACGGAAGCCAGAGGAATGACTTATGAGATACCATTTTAGCAATCTGTAAATTATTGAAGTTTCAGAGGGACTCAAAAAATTAAAAAAGAAATAGTGGCAGACTTGTGAGCTGAAAGGTCACAGGTTTGATTCCAAGTTGGGGCTCATGCCTGGGTTTCGAGACAATTCACCACTTCACCAGCCTTACAAGAAATGCTAACATGAGTTCTTCAGGCTGAAATGAATGGATGCTAATTAATATCATGAACATATACAACACAATGGTAAATGCAATGTAGTTTATCTCAGAGTACTCTAATACTGTCATATGGTGGTGTACTACTTAACGTAACTCTAGTGTAAAGGCCAAAAGTATTAAAAACAACTATAGCTACAATAATTTGTTAATGAATATACCCTATAAAAAGAGGTAAATTGTGACATCAAAAACATAAAAAGGGGAGGAAAAAGATAGAGTTTCTCTATGTGATCAAAGTTAAGTTGTTATCAACACAATACATAGACTTATACCTGTAAGTTTCTGTAAGCCTCATGGTAACTACACAGCAAAACTATATACCAGAAACAAAAGATAAAAAGAAGGGAATCAAAATATACTTTTTTGGAACTCATCAACTTACAAAGAAAGACTGCATGAGAGGGGAAAAAAAAGAAGGAACTACAAAACAGCCAGAAAACAATGACATTAGTAAACCCAAATTTAGCAGAAGGGAGGACATAACAAATATCTGAGAAAAAAATAAATAAAATAGATACCAGGAAAACAACTGAAAAGATAAACAATGCTTTTTTTGGAAAAGACAAAAAAAATTGAAGAGCCTTTAACTAGACTAACTAAGGAAAAAAGAAACAAGATTCCAATAAAATCAGAAATGGAAGAGAGGCATTGCAACTAATACAACATACACTGTGTGTAGTCACAGAGGCATATGTGGGAACTCTCTGTACTATCTGCTTAATTTTTCTGTAAATTTAAAACTGCTCATAAAATAAAAATAAACCTTGTTACAGTGTTGTTTCAAATTTGTTTCTCCTATACTGGGTCTTATTTCAGGAAAATTCTATCCCCTATTCAATTGCACAAGCAAGAAAACTAAGCATTATTCTTGACATCTCTCCCTCCATCGATCCCTGTATCCAATGTAGTATTATGTTTCAACACATTTTATTTCCTAAATATCTTATAATCGACCTTGTTCTCTCCCTGTCCATGTCTAACAACCACCACCTGTGGCCATGCTAAGACAATTGAAAGGGATTTTACTACATCAACTTGTAAACTCTATCCTCCCTTTTGTACAATTCCTATGCAGTAATCTTTTCAAAATGCAAATAATGTCATTCTCTCCACTCAAAACCATTTAATGACGTCTGGCTCCCTGGGTAAAGAGAGAGATTACCAACAGCTATGCATTTTCTGGTCCCTGCCTGGTACCTCTCAGCCTCACTGCTCACCTACACTTTCTTGCTCTTCATTTAGCCATACTGGCTTTCTTACAGTCCTGTGTTCCTTATTCTTCCCCACTACAGAAACTGCATGTGCTGATGACTCCATAATGGCTTTTTTTTTCCCTCTGCCATTTCCCTTGTTAAATTTTATGCATCGGTGTTATTTATTTGGGAACCCTACATCAACTGAAATGACAGGATCCTATTTTTCAATGTCTGAATTTAGTATCGCATATTCTACTTTGCAGAATTTGTCTCCATTTCTATTTTAAATTTGTTTTATGTGTTTATTTGGGTATTTTCTGGGTAGCAGGAGAAAAGAAGTTTATAACTTACAAGGGATCTCATTAAGCTTTGAGTGTATTTCTTAGCAGAAACCTTACAGGCTAGAATAGTATGGGATAATATAGTCAAAGTATTGAAAGAAAAACATTGTGAACTAACAATAATCTATCTGGCAAAGTTATTTGGGTAGATTGTAAGTTCAATGAGTGTGGATGTTCAACACTTTTTCCTTGTTATCTATCTTTATTTTCTTGCTACTATCTGACATACAATAAAAACTCAGTACGCATTTCTTTGAATGAATAAAATAATTAACAAGTAAATCAAATAGTGAGTTTTTCAATGTGTTCTAATAAAAAAATAATAAGTTTTGGAGATAGAAGGAATTATAGACCTTAAGACAAAGAAAGGAGCCCTAGCTGGTGTAGCTCAGTGGATTGAGTGTAGGCCTATGAACCAAAGGGTCGCTGGTTTGATTCCCAATGTAGAGCACATGCCTGGGTTGCAAGTCAGGTCTCCAGCAGGGGGCATGGAAGATGCAGCCACATATTGATGTTTCTCTCCCTCCCTTTCTCCTTCCCTTCCCCTCTGTAAAAATAAATAAATAAAATCTTGAAAAAAAAAAGACAGAGGAAGGATCTAGGAACAAGTTTTACTAATAAGAAGAACCTCTTGTTCATTCCTTTTCTTTAGAAAACAGAGCAGTCATGCTTAGGTAACAGATATATTTTTTTCTTCAAGATATCTGTTGTTACTCAATTAAGTCTGCTATAGCTGTTCAGTCCTTTGTTTAGTGTGTTAAATGAAAGACTAGAACAAGCAGTGACAATGTGGCTATTGCTGCAGAGCAAAGAGGAGACAGAGTGTTCAAGCTTTTGTCTGTAATCATGCAGAAAAAGAATGCAGAGCCTAGATAGAACTAAGAGGGGTGACAAGTAGCTCACAAAGGAACAACAAAAAATAGTCCCCAGATAAAACCCCTCCTTCCCAAAAATACTTCTAAAAAGCTGAAAGATATGGGAGTGGTTACATTTGGGTAACACATAATAAAGTCTTCAACAATTTTTTTCTGAAAATAAGTACCTCTCTTTTTCTCATTCTCAGCTAATAATCTTTCCCTTTAGCTCACTCAGAACACAGAAGCAGAATTTTGCGGCCTTTGAGATGCATGAAACCTTTAGTCAATGAGGTCAGTGGGTAGCAGGAAATTACTGGTGAGGTAGATTTGACTTGTGTGCTAGAAATAAAGGCTAAACAGCCCTACAACGGCCCGTAGAGTTAAACCTCCTTGTTACTGTGGCATTGCCATTTGTTACATGATACAAATCTACATCAGCTTGTTTTCTGCTTTGAAAATATGCAAAATCCCTTTTAGCAGCATGATCTTAAAAAGATATAAACAGGTACATCCTTTTTTTTTATTACAGGTGACATACAATATTGTATTTGTTTTAGGTGTACAATATAGTAATTCGATTATCTTGTGAAATGATCAGCCCAAAAAGTCTCGTACCCATCTGACACCATATAGTATTAAAATACTATGAACTATATTTCCTATGCTGTAATTCACATCCCCATGACTATTTTTATAACTGTCAATTTTTACTTCTTAATCCCTTCACCTTTTTCACTCACTCTCCCACCTCTGTATCAGGCCACCAGCAATTTATTTTCTGAATCTATGATTTTGTTTTCTGTTTTATTTGTTCATTTATTTTATTTTTTTTTAGATTCCACATATAAGTGAAATTATATGATATTTGTTTTTCTCTGCCTGACTTACTTCACTTAGCATAATACCTTCACCAAAGGACATAAAGATGGCTGATAGACATGAAAAGATGCTCAACATCCCTAACGTCAAGGAAAAGCAAGTGAAAACTACCCGGATATATCACCGCACACCTGTCAGAATGGCTGTCATCAATAAATCCACAAACAGCAAGTCTTGGTGAGGATGTGGAGAAGAGGAAACACTCATGCATTGTTAGTGGGATTGCAAATTGGTGAAGCCATTTTGGAAAACAGTATGGAGTTTCCTCAAAAACTTAAAAATACAATTAACACATGAACCCAACAATTACACTTCTAGGTATTTATCTGAAAAAACCCAAAACACTAATTTGAAGAGATATATGTACCCCTATGTTAATTGCATCATGATTTACAATAGCCAAGATATGGAAGCAACCTAAGTGCCCATCAATAGATGAGTAGGTAAAGAAGTAGTACATACCTACAGTGGGATATTACTTAGCCACAAAAATGAATGAAACCTTGTATTTGCAATACCATGGTAAATTCTTATTGAAAAATTAAAAACAATGTCAGTGCATTGAGAATGTTAATGATAAATGTGTAACTTTCACTAAATGATTTCTCTTATTTATCATTCATCCTTAAAGGCCACATTTTTATCATTAACCACATTCAGAGTAGAACACAAACTTCTGCTAAAGAAACAAGCATATCTACTTCAAATGTTATTTTTATATTTAGCAGATAAGAAAGATGACAATTCAGCCCTGGCTGGTGTGGCTCAGTTGGCTGGAATGTCATCACATAAACCAAAGTGCCACAGGTTCAGTTCCCAGTCAGGGTACATATCTAGGTTGCAGGTTTGATTCCTGACAGGGCACAAATGAGAAGGCAACCGATGGATGTCTCTCTCTCTCTCTCTCTCTCTCTCTCTCTCTCTCTCTCTCTATCCCCTTCCTCTTTCTTTCTAAAAGCAATGAAAAAATGTCCACGGATGAGGGGGAAAAAAAAGATGATAATTTAACACATGCAGTGGCAAAAGTTGTATATGTGTATTGCTCTATGAAATGAAGCAAGACACTTTGTTTCAAACAAATGAAAATGATTATTTTCTAAATTAATTTCACACATTTTCTATTCTAAGTTTTTTTTTGCATGTGTCTGAGAAATGAAGTAATAGCTGTTATTATGTTGGTTCCATTCACAGAATTTCTCAAACAGTTAAATGGTATTAGTTTTAGAACAATCAAGAAATGTTTCAAACAGTAAATTCATTAAGTTAAGGCTACCAACAGCTGGCTTTATTTCATTCAGTTTGGAAGCTCATTATGTTAAATATAAAATATCTAACATTAACATCATTATAAATGTATATATCCATCCAGTTAGGAAAAAAATGACACTGAAAATACTTTACTTTTTAGAAGGAAATAAATAAAAAAGGGTTACACAACTGTCAGAAGTTTATACACATGTTTACATGTGCATACACACATCATACTTTATAAAAATAAAGAGTAAAGAGTTTTCAAGCAAATATTGATTTTGAGCTCTTTTAACGAATAACTTAAACATAGTTTACAAGTAGAATAGCAAGTAATTAAGGACCAATGTATAAATGCCAAAATGTTCATGGAAAAACAGCAGGAATCTTACTAAAAAGAATAAACCATGAAATTGAACCAACTAAGAAAAATGGGATTTACAGGTATTGGAAAACCTATTGAATTATTTTCTACTTTCCCTAAATAATTCTTGACAAAGCATTATCTATATAACCAAATAAAAAAAGGTACTATTTAGCTGAACACATAACATGTATAACAATTTATCTTTTCCCTGTATCTGTTTAACAAATTGACATCACTGTTTTAGTGATCAAAAGAGCCCATAGCTTAAAGCACTTTTTTTGAGATAACTCCTAATTCTTGGAATGACTTGTCTATAAAAAGTGAAAAAATATTTGTTTTAAAATGAAGTCTTAATACCTTTGGACCTTCTCTAAGTTCCTATTAAATTACCAGTGAGAAACAATATTATGTGATAGAAGGCAGATTATAGAGCAAGCAAAATTAAGAGTGGGGAAGAATAATTAAAATACAACAAAGAGTTTTTAATAAATTGCTTTGAATGGAATAGCTTTTATTTTTTATTTCAAATTCAATTAGACTTTTTAATTAATTAATTTATTTTTTCAAATACATTTGTCTCTGCCTACCCCCCACTACTTTCCCTTGCCCCTTCCCTCCTTCCCTCCCTCCCTCAACTCTTCCCCTTTGGTTTTGTCCATGAATCCTTGCTATATGTTCCTTGACTTTCCCCTTCCCTTCCTTTTCCCCTGCCCCCCTCCCTCCTTCCCTCTTGTCATGAAATAGCATTTAAATTATTCAAAATTATATATGTATTATTTTTAAATAATATATCATTTTTAAATATATGCACCATGTTTAAAATATTAAATATTGCCTTTAATGCAAGGAAAATAAGACCAGCAACACTGAAAGGAAAAGAAACCAACAGAGACAAGAGGGAAG
This sequence comes from Pteronotus mesoamericanus, assembly GCF_021234165.1. Lineage (NCBI taxonomy): Eukaryota > Metazoa > Chordata > Mammalia > Chiroptera > Mormoopidae > Pteronotus > Pteronotus mesoamericanus. The sequence goes on from NW_026555310.1 coordinate 13,721,502, forward strand.
GAGGGAGGGGGTGCGGAGGAAAAGGAAGGGAAGGGGAAAGTCAAGGAACATATAGCAAGGATTCATGGACAAAACCAAAGGGGAAGAGTTGAGGGAGGGAGGGAAGGAGGGAAGGGGCAAGGGAAAGTAGTGGGGGGTAGGCAGAGACAAATGTACTTGAAAAAATAAATTAATTTAAAAATATTAAATATTGCCTTTAAAAAATGAAATCAGAACTGAAGTGTTGTTAATAGTAAAAACTTGGATAGTTCATGTGGGCTAGGTCGTTCTGCATTAACACAAATTTCCAAATCTCAGAGGCATAAATAATGCAACAGAATTCCTTCTGAATGAATAAAAATGCATTTCTGAAAAACAGAATTCCTAAACACTAAAAACTTTTCCTAAAAAAATGATTTGTTTTTTCTCTGACATATCTGCTATGAGAGAAGGGGATGATTATGCACATTGAGCTTTCCAAAACAGTTTGCATGGAACATTAAGACTAGCATGGTATAGATGACTATTTAACCCTCTCAGATACTGCTGGTCAGATAGTAAAGTGTTAAAAATCTTTCTTGAAAATTTAAAATTTGACAGTATGTATCAATAGGCTTAAAATATTATATGAGTTAGTTTTCTTCACTAGAAGGAGCTATATAAAAGAAATAATCTGAGGTAAAAGCATGGTTTTAAAGATTGCTTAAAAACTTGAGAAAATCCTCAGTATGTACTTATATACTAAGAAAAAAAATAAAGTTCTATACCAACTGTGTATAAATATATATGATTGTGGATACATATCATACATGTGTATGTGATAGAAATTTGGTATATATACACATATTCTACAGACACACTCATATTATGGAGAAAAGAACTTGAAGAAAATAGATCAAAATATAATTAGTACTTACATCTGTGTTTCAGATCCATGCTAGTTTTTGGCATCTTTTCTATACTTTTGATACTGCAAATTTTCTATAAAGTGCATTATTTTTATAATTAAAAAATTGATCCCTAGTTAAATTAGTATCATTTTTTTCACTACCTATCCCTTTGAATCCATTATCTTTAATAGGTTTATCCATGTTGTTTTAGCATTAATGATGCATATCAAATATTTGTCTCTATTATCTGTTTAGAATCCAGGAAAAAATAAACATTTTTATTACACAATATTTTCTATCAGACATATATGTCATCACATCTATCAGAACCAATAAAAAGATAAGTTGACCAACTTATTTTTGTGTTTTCTTGGAGAATGGATCATAGATAAGAGCAATTGAGTCTTGGGCAACTTCATTTAAGATTTTTTTCCTCATTTGTAGATATTCCAAGTTTTGGACTTCAACATTAGTCTGTAGAAAATCCTATACCCGTTTTAATATTTCCTATGACTTTTTCTTTTTATTTCCCAACAAAAAGCTATTTCCTAATAGAATTGGTTATGAAATATCGTCTTCTTTTTTCAGATTTTAGTCACCTGGTATTAAAAATTGCTATTACATAATTAGAGAATAAATTGGTGGTTCTATTTTAATCAGTGAGAAAACAAAAGGGAAAAAGCAACATTCAGTCCTCTTTTAATTTTAATTAAGTACCACAGGATGTTATTTTCTAACTAATAATCATATTAATTTAGTTCTGTAAAAGTTGAAATGCCACATGTATTTTCAATAAACTTGTTATATAACATAATATAGTAAAAATTTACTGTACATTAATTTCAAGTGGGAATGCTTGTTATATAATGTGTTATCTTTTATTCAGAGAACCTTTAAATCAGTTGCAATTATTCACATTAAGTGAACAAAGCATAGCCCTTTTGCCATTTTGGCTTCTTTAAAAAAATACATTACAGCAAATAATACTTTTTAGTGTGCATACAATAAAGACGAGTAGAAAAAATTTTTGAACGTCTATTTCTTTGTATTGAAGATTGCCATAAACCCACAAAATAATTCTATTTTGTCCAATATCAAATACAATTTGAAAATAATAAGGTAATTGCATAATCAAGATATAACACTGCTAGTATGCTATTTCTTTGACAGCATCATGGTTTAATTTTTTTCCTGCTCTTTTAAAAAATTATGCGGTCATCAGCAGTTTCTTCAACATGCAAAAGTTTTAGAATCCACCATCTGAACTTTTGACACTGTCACTCCACCTCCTTCAGCATGTCTTCAGCTTCACGTCTGATACCCTTTCCTTCTACACTAAATTTCCCAGTGATCTCATAGTTTTCTTTCATCCCTTTACAAAACCTGTTCTTTGAACATGAGAGTAGAAATCTCTGCAATATAGATTTATAATTGCAGACAATGATAAGAATTACTAAAATGACAAAATCAAATGCTTTCTACTCTTCATGTAATTATTCCTACCTTTCTCATAAAATCCCCTTGCCTTCAGCCTCTAATCAGAACACTCTTTGGGTTTCTGCCTGAATCAGTACTTTCTGAATAGCTATTCTTTGGATCTCAAATAAGTGCTTTTTGCCTCTCACTTCTCACTTTGGCCTTTTGTTTTTAAGGTAACATCTTAACGACAAGGTTTTCCAAGAATCCAAAAACAATGGAGAACTTGGTCCTCATTCAGCTTACTGGAGGACACTATATAATTGTTTTTTGCTGACTTGATAACAAATGCCTACAGAGTTTATTCTGAGTCTTTTCATTAGAAGCTGGTATTGAGAATACCAGAGAGAAGAAGAAAAAGGAAGAAGGAAGAGGAGAGAGAAAGGGAAAGGGTAGGGGGTCTTCGTAGTTATATATTTCCTAACTGAATTGGGCTGGTTCACAAAAACTGGCTTGCGAAGTTAAGAGCTCAGGACACATGAACTTAGGTTCCCCTGTGGATGTGGTGGAATGTTCAATATTGGCCAAAGGCTCAATAAACTTCTCACACGGTTCACGACAAGTGATGGTTTCGAAGGCCCCTGATGAGTTGGAGCTCTTAATCTCCCACAAAAAACTGGGAGATAGGGGTGCTACATTCCTTGATGGTAACATTTCAGAGAGAGAGCTCCCAGGACTTGTAAAGGCATTCCTGGGTCTTGAAGTTACCAAGAGGTTTAGTCATCTTTTAAAAAAGACTTGTATACATTGAAGAGACAGAGAAAGAACTTACATGTGCAAGTTTTCTAAAGTAAATGCTCTCAGAAAAGGGAATGGAGAGAAGTCTCTTCCCTTATTTTTGACAGGGGAAATTAAGCCTCTTATTTTTATTTGTATTTGCCTTTACACATTGCGATAATTCTCAACCATGCTAAAATTTGAGAACCACTTATTTAAGCCCTTGTTTAAATACTTTGTTTTGTATCTAGGAATACATTTTGTATTTATGGGAATAATCTCTGTAATTTTGTAGTTGTTCTCCACAGTCAGACAATAGCTTCTTAAAGGATAATTAAAAAAAAAAACAACAAACAAAAAAACAAAACCAGGTCAAACCAAGACTCATACAGATACAAAAACGCATAGATCTCAAACATTTTATTCTGCTCCTTAAACATGAGAGAACCAGACAGATGTTATAATTAGTTCGAAAGAAAATCCAAACACAGCCATGTTTATAGATCAGGAATATATAAAAAACATTTTTTCCAGAGAGAGAAGGCAATTAAACCTCTGTGGGGTAGGAAAGAATTTGCATGTCTAAAGACAGGAATTATTTGTTGTTCTTAATCAGTTACTGTTGTAATCCATTCTGATCTCTATAACAAAAGTACTATAAACTGGGTAATTTATAAACAACAGAAATCTGTTTTTCCCAGTTCCAGAGTCTAAGAAGGCCACATCAAGGCACTTGCTACCTAGACTACCATCTCTTCTTTTTGACTTCACGTGGTGGAAGGGGTATGAGTACTTTCTTAGACTGTTAACATAAGGGCACACCTCCTAATACTTTCGGGGTTAGGTTTCAACATGATTCTGGGTAGAGGGACAGAAACTTTCAAAGCATAGCAGTTACCTGAAATGTACAGACTTGTAAAAAAAGCTCAAAGGCAATGAAAGACTAGTTTCAGATAATCGGGATGGGTGTTCTCCCGTGTGGTACATTATTGAAATATAACTTTTTTCATACAAGAGTGATTTAATTGGAAATTTATGATTGATTCGAGGCATGATATTAAATTTGTAAGGTATTAGGTAACTTGATTGTTGGTATGCAGTAGTTGAATACTTAACGACAAGGTGATTTATTTATTTTATAAATTTGATTTATTAGATTTGCAATAACTGTTCTGAGAGCTTTAATGATCCTTCAATTCTACACACATCTTACAACTCTCAGAGCTGAATTATAATCAAATCCCCTTTTATACGTTACTAATTTGGCCCAAAAGATTATGCACAGGAAGTAGAATGAAACTCTGTTTTATTCTCAGCTTCTAAAGAGGTGAGCTAGAGGATGAACACAAATTAGATATAAAGCTCTCAATAGTCCAGACATGCAGAATAGTGTTTCTCAGTCTTTTGTCTCCTACAATTTGTGTAATTTTTCTGCCATAAATGAATACCACTTGTACTACTATGTATATAAAATTGTCATATTTATGTAGTTTAATTTAATATTAAATTAATTCATTAAAATTTTTACCTTTATCCTAAGCAGTAATGTTTTAAAATCATAGATACAATATATTATTTTTCTCTAACATTATTTTAAAACGTAGAAATACTGTAGGCATAAATTATTGTCAATGGACTCCCTATAATTATTTATATAGCACCCCATGTATACATCACACATTTTGAGAAGGACTGAGTCAGAGGAAGAGTGAAGATTCTCCTCAGTAGGTCAACACACATTGGAAAGAATGGAGACACTGCACAGAGCTGTCAGGTTCAGGATTGTTACTTCTTAGTTCTATTTTCAACTGAGTATAGGATTTGAAAAGGTTATAGCTCTAATGACCCCTGAAGCTGAACAACCAACATGTAAAAACATTATGAAAATGAATTAATGTATTTGAATGCACTTCAGAAATTGCAAAACATAAAAAGTTAAAACACTGAAGAGCTTCAGGACTTTACAGCAAGTTCTGACATGGCTATGGAGTAAGTAAAGACTTTTACAAATTAAACATTATTAAGAATATATCTATCTATCTATCATCTATCTATCTAGTATATCTTATTGATTTTGCTATAACAGTTGTCCCAATTTTCCCCCTTTGCCACCCTCCACCCAGTACCCCCAATCCCTCTGGCAGTCACCCCCTGCTTAGTTCATGTCCATGTATCACGCATGTAAGTCTTTGGCTACTCCATTATGAACACAGTTTTTAACATCCCCCTGTTTATTCTGCACTTACCAACTTGTACTTCTTAATTCCTGCACCTTTTCCCTCAACCTCTCCCTTTCTCTTCTCAACTGATAACCCTACAATGGGTTTCATATCTATGATTCTGTTCCTGTTCCAGTTGTTTGCTTAATTTGTTTTTTAGATTTAGTTGTTGATAGTTGTGAATTTGATGCTATTTTAATGTTTATAGTTTTGATCTTCTTTTTCTTAAATAAGTCTCTTTAACATTTTATATAATAATTACTTGGTGATGATGAACCTTTTAGCTTTATCTTGCCTGGGAAGCACTTTATCTGCCCTTCAATTCTAAATGATAGCTTTGCTAGTCAGAGTAATCTAAGTTGTAGGTCCTTGCTTTTTATCACTTTTGCCAATCTCTTCTAGCCTGAAAAGTTTCTTTTGAGAAATCAGCTGACTGTCTTATGGAAAGTCCTTTGTAGGTAACTCTCTGCTTTCCTCTTGCTGCTTTAAAGATTCTCTCTTTATCTTTAAACTTTGGCATTTTAATTATTGTGCAACTTGATGTGGTCCTCTTTGTGTCCATCTTGTTTGGGACTCTCCATGCTTCTTGGACTTGTATGTCTATTTCCTTCACCAAATTAGGGATGTTTTCTTTCATTATTTTTTAAAATAAGTTGTCAATTCCTTGTTCTTTCTCTTCTCCTTCCAGCACCCCATGATTCGAATATTAGTATGTTTGAAGTCCCAGAGGCTCCTTAGCTCATCCTTGTTTTTTCAGATTCTTTTTTCTTCTTGCTATTATGATTAAATGTTTTTTCTTCCTTATGTTCAAAATCATTGATTTGATTCTTGGCTTCATCCACTCCACTATTGGTTCCCTGTAAAGTTTTCTTTATTTCACTTAGTGTAACATTCACTTCTGCCTGGGTCTTTTTTATGCTGTTGAAGTACCCAATGAGTTCCTTGAGCATCCTAATAACCAGTGTTTTGAACTCTGCATATGATAGATTGCTTATCTTCGTTTTGTCCAGTTCTTTTTCTGGAGTTTTGTTCTGTTCTCTCATTTGGGTCATAATTCTTTGTCTTCACATTTTGGCAGCCTCCCTGTGTGTGTTTCTACGTGTTAGGTAGACCTACTTTGACTCCCTGTCTTAGGAGCATGGCCTATTTTAGAAAAGCACACTAGTAATTTGGATGGGGTGGAGCCTTAAGTAATCTCCAGGGTGAGGCAACCTGTGTGAACCAGGTTGATAGAGTCTCAGATATGGTGTCGCTGCCCTGTGGCTCTGTGTGTGGGAAGGCTCAGAAAGTGTACAATGTCATTGCCTGGCCTCCAGAGTTTTATCTAGGAACAAGCTGTCCCCCAGCACTCACCTTGGTGCTAGACACTTCAACTTCTCCCCGTAGGCCACTGGTGCCCTTCCAGCTGTTGACGTCATGCTGACGCCCAAAGGGAGTGAGTTTGCTTAAGTCCTAAGTCCACTGCGGGTCCTTTAAGAGAAGACTCCAGAGAACCCACAGTTGCTTCCACTGCCCCAGCCCCCACTGATTTTTACAGCCAGAAGTTTTGGGGTACTGCAACCCTGGTACTGCAAACTTGGGCTGGGTGGTCTGGTTTGGGGCTGGGATCCCTCACTCCTGAAGTATCCCTCCTGATTTTTATCCAGCACACACAGGTGTGGGACCACCTATTCCATGTCTCCATACCTCTGTGCCTCGCCACGTGTACATCTCTGCCCATCCTATCCATCTGGATGAACATGACTGCTTTAATTCCTTGGTTGTCGGATTTTTATACAGCTCAATTTATGATGATTCTGAGTGTTACATGCTTTGTAGTCTAGCTGTAATTTTTGCTGTGTCTGTACGAGGAGGACAGCTGTGTTTACCAATGCCTCCATCTTGACTGGAAGTCTGAATATATAATTTTTTTTAAATTTAGATAAAGTGGGGAGATAACAAGTCTTAAAAGTTGTTTATTTTAATGCATGCTTTGAGTTCATGTCTTATGTCTTAACTTTGCATATAAATTGACTGATAGTCACAAATATAGTCCATTAAAAATTTTAGATCTTTTATAAAATGCATCAGTGTCAGACTATGTCTCTCACTTCACTTGTGATGAGGTCGTCAATAATGTCTGTGGGTCAATGATGTCCCGTCGCTTTATTGTAGTCATAGACCAATTACTCTTTCACATTCATAGAGTGTGTCTGGAAAATTCATTCACAGTTCATGCCTGGCATTTTTTCATGAGAAAAATGGGAAGAAGACATTTAAATGTTGCCCTCTTATAGTCTCCAGTAGTTGAGATTCTTTGCTTAACCAATTTGCTTTGCATAAGATCCTAAAAGTTTAGGGTTTTAAGTTTCAAAAATCATATATTGTGCCAACTAGCTACAATGGAAAATGTTAATGTATCTAGATATTGTCCCAATGGAAACATTGAGTCAATGGTGTTTGTTAAAACTCTGCCTCCACTCATTTATTTTATGCAAAATGGTGGAACTTTGAACTGATAAGTGCAAAACAAACTAATGCAAGAGTGAGATAACATTTTCCAAATAATCTTAAAGTAAGTAGTATTGTGACTACATAAAGTTTATATCAAAAGAAATAACTATAAATGTCTGAAAGCTTAAGCACCTATTTTCAAGTTCAGTTTTATATTACCAATAGCAATTTTAGATTCCTTTACTCTTTGGATGGGGATTCCAGGCTTTTTTCTTCCATCCCTCTTTTTGGAATGCTTACTCTGATTTATAGAGCGTCTTCCTGTGACACTTTCCATTACTGGTTTCTCATTCTATTATTTACCTAGAATTCACCTTCCAGAAAATGTTCATTTTCCAGAGGTAGTACAATTTGACAGTTCACTGCTTTCTTAGTAAAATGGATTCTGTGTAGTTTCATTTAGGTATGACTGTCACCCAATCCCATAGATATTATGTAACCAAGTAGATAATTCAAAATTTAAAAAAAAGCTCCTACTAAAATTCCCTTAACTTCTATTGTGAGTTACTTCTATATATGGAGAACTGTGTTAGTTGCATATTTAAAAAACTAGCAAAAGATAATAAGCAAACAACTTCATCAAAAAATGAACTTTTCATTGTTAAGTCATTATATATTACTATCAATACATTGTTCCATTGTACGTTATTCAACATATTTTCCTAATTTTTGTTATATGATTATTTTGGGTGATTAAAAATGAGGCAAAATTTAAAGTATAGTATCTTAAACCATTAAAACTAATTTCTTAGATTCAATTATTTGTAATAGATTACTTATATTTTCATATTAAATTTAAATAGGCAGAGTGTAAATTCAGTAAAATGCTTAGTATAAGTATACACCTATGATATTAGTGGGGTCTCACACAACTTTTTATCAGAGAGTGTCTATTCTTTATTCTTGTCAGATGCCTAAGGCTAGAAAAATTCTTTCTGTGAAAATAGTATTAACATTATAGTTACTGCAGAATAAAAAAAACAATAGTAGTCTAAGTTGATTAACAAAGTGCAGAACTAAATGGAATAATTTCCTGTTACTTATGAATAATTTAACCTATAAATACAGCATCCACAGTTTCTGGACAAAATATCAGGGTATACAGTTACTTTAAGATACAGATGAAATATTATTAGAAACTATCATTTTTAGGTAACTCCATTGTGCCTGACATTGAATTAAGCTGTTTTCTAAAGTTTTCCCTTGTTTTAACTTTATTTTTATTATTTACACTATTACAGATGTTCCCATTTCCCCCCAAAGTTATCCGTTTTAATAATTATCTTAACATTTTCCCAATTGTTAGTATCCGCTTTTACAAATCACTCAAAATCTCACAACTGGGGGCCAAAGTCGGTCTATCTGACTGAAACCTGTCTGAGCCCACTGTCTGTGCACTTTCCAGGTGCTATACTTTTCTTCTTCATAATACATACAAAGAGAGATTGTATTTGGGCTCACTCTTATATTCCCAGAAAGTTCCTTTTTTTAAAAGATGGTATATAAGCCCCAATATCTTTTTTAAATTCAATTTACTTAAAAAGTTAAACTAAAAGAGTTCACCCATTTGGCCCCCTCCAACCCCTTCTCTTCCCCGTCTCACCCCCATATCTGGTAACCACCAATCTATCCACTGTATCTATGAGCCTAGTTTTGGGGTTTTATTTTTTCCATTCCATGTATCAGTAAAATCATGTGGTATTGCCTTTCTCTGTCTGACTCTTTTCTCTTAGCATAATGCCCTTGATAATAGCCATTTGATAATAGCCATTCTAACAGGTGTGAGGTATTATCTCAGTGAGGTTGATTTGCATTTCCCAGATGATTATGATGTTGAGCATCTTTTCATGTACTTGTCGGCCATCTGTATGTTTTCCTTGGAAAAATGTCCATTCAGATCTTCTACCTATTTTTTAATTGGTTTGTTTTTATTTTGCTATTGAGTTGCATGAGTTCTTTATATATTTTGGATATTAACTTCTTATCAGATTTATGATTTGCAAATATTTTCTCTCATTCAATAAGTTACCTTTTTACTTTGTTGATGGTTTCCTTTGCCTGCAGCTTTTTAATTTGGTGTAGCCCCACAGTTATTTTTGCCTTTTTGTTTTTGGTTTCAGACTTTTAATAAAATCATTTCCAAGACCTATATCAAGGAGCATACTGCATTTTTTCTTCTAGAAGTTTTATGGTCTTATGTCCAAGTCTTTAACCCATTTAAAGTTATTTTTGTTTATGGTATAAAATAATGGTCTAGCTTCATTCTTTGACTTGTGGCTGTCCAATTTTCCCACCCCAACCGCCCCTACCTCGCACCCTCATTCCTTCCCCCTTTTGGCTTTTCCATGGGTCCTTTATACATGTTCCTTGACAACCCTTCGTCTTCTTTCCCCTGTTATCCCCGTCTCCCCTCCCCTCTGGTTACTGTCAGTTTGTTCTTTATTTCAATGTCTCATTATATTTTGTTTACTTATTTGTTTTGGTGATTAGGTTCCACTTATAGATGAGATCATGTGGTATTTGTTTTTCACACCCTGGCTTATTTCACTTAGCATAATGATCTCCAGTTCCATCCATGCTGCTGCAAAGGATAGGAGCTCCATCATTCTTTCTGCTGCATAGTATTTCACTGTATAAATGTACTATAGTTTTTTGATCCACTCACATACTGATGGGAACTCAGGTTGCCTCCAACACTTGGCTATTGTAAATTGTGCTGCTATGAACATCGGGGTGCATAGGTTCTTTTGAATTGGTGTTTCAGGATTCTTAGGGTATAATCCCAGCAGTGGAATTACCAGGTCAAAAGGCAGTTTCATCTTTAGCTTTTTGAGGAAATCCCATACTGCCTTCCACAGTGGCTGCACCAGTCTGCATTCCTACCAACAATGTACTAGGGTCCCCTATTCTCCACAACCTTGCCAGAACTCATTGTTTGTTGATTTGTTTATGATGGTCATTCTGATCAATATGAAGTGGTATCGCATTGTGGTTTTAATTTGCATCTCTCTGATGGCTAGTGATGCCGAGAATCCTTTCATATGTCTCTGGGCCCTCTGTATGTCTTTTTAATTGTTTTATTTGAAAAGCTTTGTGATGCTGCCTGTCATGGGCATTAGAAATCATTGTTTTTAATATGTGTAAAAGTTGTTCTATAATTTAAATATACTTTAAGATTATTTTAAAATCAAGTGATTTTACTTTAGTAAATGTAATTATGTAACAATGTGAAATAAATTATTAGTAAATTTATTGTTACTTCTATGTTCCTATTTTACCATTAATGTTTATTAAATTATGATCTCCCAAGGTATGGACAATATATACTATACTTTGGGTCTTCTCACTATGGAAAGTATGGCAAACTGTCATTTTCCTAACGCTTTATTGCAATAAGTTAGTCCTATTGTATCCAGTTCAGTCACAAAGAACCAGACATGAAAATATTCATTAGTTGCCTTTACTGTGCACAAACTAATTACACATTTTAAACAACACATATTATTCAAAGGTCTTTGTATTTTTTTCTGTTGCTCCATAACAAATTACCACAAATTCAGTGGCCACAGGACCACACATTTATCTCAGTTTCCATAGATTAAAAATCCAAGTATAAAATAGGTGAATTCTCCACTCAGGGTCTCACAAAGCTAAAATCAAGGTCTCAGCTAAGATATATTTTTATCTGGAGTTTGGGGTCCTCTCCCAAGCTTATTCAGGTTGTTGGCAGAATTCAATTTCTTGCAGTTGTAAGACTAAGGTTCTCATTTTCTGGGTGGCTATTGATTAGGGTGGTTTTCAGCTCCTAGAGGATACTCTCTCTCTAGTTTTACACATGTAGGCCTTTAACAATATAACAGCTTGCTTCCAAATTAAAAGTCAAATGGAGAATCTCTCCCAATTTGCTGGAGTGAGGTGTTATACAATTCAATGTAATTATGAAAGTGACTATCAATCATATTCACAAGTCCTACCTACCTACCTACATTCAATGGAAAAGGATAACACAGAGTGTAGGCTAGGAGACAGGACTCTCAGAGTTTGTCTTAGAATCTCTGGGTCAATTCAGAAATTGGGCTGGCTAGTTAGGAAACATTTACTAAGATTTTTATGAATACTAGATGCTATGCTAGGTCTTGAGATACAGTGATAAATAATATAGGATCCTTGAAATAGAGGAACACCTGGATGGGCATTGGAGTATTATAATGTGATCAAAAGGATTTTAGGAAACTGGAAAAGTACTATAAAAATAAAATAAAGGCATTAAACTTTTTGACTTTGTTTCCATCACATATGTCCTTTTTGTCTGACTTCTCTGGCTTCATATCATGTTTTTGAGGTTTATTAAGCTTTGTATGCATTAAAAGGTGGTTCCTCCATATTGCTGGGTAGTTGCTATTGCATGATCACACTACCTATTGATAATTAGTTATTTCCAGCAGTTGGCTGTTATAAATGAAGCTGCTATAAACATCTGTGTACACATTTTTCTTTTGTTTTGTTTTCACATGTATTTTAATATCTCTTAGGTAAATACCTCAGAGTGAAATTGTTCAATCACAGTTCTCTAGACTTGCTATTGATAAAGCAGTTTATAATTTCACTTAGGATGAAGATTTTAAGGAACACTACCATTCTGAAGGAGTAAAGACACACTGGTTTTCCATCTTCCTCCCACTTTCTGCTCTATGGTTTTATTTCTTTTTTTACATTTAAAATTATCATTGGGAGAAAACTATAAATACCCCAATTAATATGCAGATAGTGCAGTATTTCTGTATTAATAAAAAGTCAAACATCAAAAAAAGAAAGATATAGCTTAAATGTGCAGAGATTAATTGATGTTTCCAACTAAGGAGAGTTCTAGGAAATTAAATTACTGTGTTTCTAGTTGCATATTTCCCTTTTTTAGTTTCTAAAGAAGTATTCCTTAAACTTTATACCAGTTAATGTTTCTAATCAGTGGTCTTTGTCAAGTTTTAAAGAGTATGTTATAGTTAATAGGCTGAAATCTTAGTGCATTTATCATTTATTTTTTAAAAGTGATGATAATTTATTCTGGCATGAATTGATACCATATACAGACTACAATACCTCACTTTATTAGAACCAAAATTCTGCAGCTTCTCTAGGGAATAAACACTTACTGAGTGACTGATTAAAACACTTTAAACAAGTAAAAACATGCTATCCCAATATTGAAATAATTTGAGCAATAAGGATTATTTAGGATAATACTGTCAGAATATTTTTAAATTAAAATTTTTACTCAGAATATCCTAAATTCCTTACCCACAGTGAAAAATAAGTTACTTTAAAAACCATATGCTTTACCATTATAAAAAAAGACTTCTAAAGTGCTGTTCTTCCTATTCACTACGGAAGCTGAATTCACAAGGACATCTGAATTGAGATGTATGGAACACTAGATATAAATATTTTTGGCCCATGAGTCACACTACAGGGACAGAAAATTGTCCCATTTATATTTTTCCTCTGCTTATTGTCGTAGAGGAAAAACTATCTCCCCCACACTTGTTTATTTTGAATGAGTCTCTACTTTCAGAACTAGGCAAGTGTAAGCCTTATTCTTTAATCATAAATAAAAAAAGAAAAGTAAAGAAATATGAATAGATAATGCAGTTAAGAGAGATAATATGATGAAATAATAGATAAAACTATGGAATATCATTGGCCACTGCAAAAGCAATGAAAACAAAAGGAAAATATAGGAGGCAAATATGAATAATATTTAATTCATATACTTAAAATTCAAGAGAATGTTGCATTAATAAATCAAGGGTAGGTAATAATGAAGAGAAGAGGAAAATGCAAAATTCAAAAGACAACTATGTAGAAGAGTCTTGATTTTAATAATAAATACCACATTGGAGTATGTAATAAACAGACATGGATAGCAAAAACTGATTTAGTAATTACACAAGCTTATGTAATTTTCGCAGAACTCAGAGAGGAAATTGAGGAAAAGTAAATGAACCATGAAACAATCTTAAGACAACCTAATTACAGAAGTTGTAGAAGCAGGAAGACAGAAAGAGTGAGGAGGGAGAGAATGCAAAGAAAGGATAAATAATAAATTAACTGAGACAGTTATTCAGGAAATACATATATTCTTCTCAAATACATGTTAGACACTGAAAATAATAATCAAAAATCCATGGCCAGTCTCTTTATTAAACTTCATGGCGGGGGGTGGGGGAAAGACACTGATTTAATAATCACGTAGAAGAAGGTACAAGCTCATCTGTAGTCAGTGCTGTATAATATTCAATTCATACGTCGTAAAATGCTAGCACGTCGTGGGGGACTCACCAAGACTGGAGAGAGAGAGTAGGAATTTCCCCTGCTATTTGAATGGTCTTCATCAGCAGGATTGTTTAGGTGAGGAGTAGAGGAGAGCAGAGTGGGCAGAGAGTAAGTGTCGCAGAGAGGGGAAAGGGCAGAAGCAGTACCTGGACTAAAGAACGGCATGAGACACAAAGAAGAAAGTTTCAGTGAGGACCAGAGAAAATTCATTAAAGCAAAATTAATACCTAGAAATATGTTTGACTACCATAGCAAGTGAAGAAGGGCTACCAATATCCAGGCTTCGAAAGCAGTTTATATTTTTAACATACCAGTATTTTGTTGGTTTCAGATATTTCCACACCTCTATATTCTTTAAGATAATTGTGGAATACTTACAAACATCTACATAGGAAAATACTGTAACCCAAGCTCTCAGGTATATCACCTCTTACCCAATTCTTGTCTCTTCACCAGAGGTAACCACATTCCTGAATCATATTTTCTAATCGTTCTTTTGGGTTTCTCTGTTTTTTATTTACTGCATGCATACAAACCTTTAATTAATATATTTTTTTCCTTGCTTTTGGACTTTATAAAAAATAGTACCATGTCATACAGGCTCCTTTAAAACATTTTAAATGTCAATTTTGTTTTAAAATTAATCTGTTCATATGTACAGCTGTGATTTATATATTTCTAATAGTATAGAGTATTATATTGTGTAACTATTTCACAAGTTATTTACCTCTTTTCCTGACAATATATACCTGGGCTGTTTCCACTCTAGCGTTACAAGCAAAGCTGCTATAAATGTTCTTGTACATGGATCCCAGTGTACGAGCATAAGAATTTCATAATACTTACTCCAGCCAGTGTTTTCAATTAAAGATGAAGATGCTTTTGCTGAAATTGAAGTAACATCTACCACCTGAGTTTCCTGGGCTTTATGCCTGTGTTAAAGCTTTTAGAATATATTGTCTTGCATTATGGTTCTTAACATTATGTAAAATTCTCTTACAATATTGTAAGCAACTTGTTAATAATGTTTCATTCTTTTTTGTTTCCCACAGTACAGTATCTTGCATAGTACACAGCACATTGCTCAAAAGTTCTTGAAATTAATAAAACATCTAAAAATGAATTTAATATTTTAAGATTAATCATTTTTAGCTTAAAAATGTTTGCTATCTTATCAGAGGTAGAAGAGATGGCTTTCCCCCCCCCCCCCCCCCCCCCCCCCCCCCCCTTCTTTCTCTTTTTTTTTTTTTTTTTTCTTTTCCTCCTATATTGCTTTCTAATTTTTTTTCTCTGACTTTTCAATGTATTGCTTTGAGCTCCAGTCCCTTAGTACGTATCATTCTAATTCATTGGATATAATTTGCTTCAGAGGTGAGGGCAAAATATAGCTTAAGATTCTGTTTTTAATACCCATATTTAATGTAGCAAATTTGTAATGTCATTTTTACTTTCAGCCTACTCTGTCCCTCTCTTGAACATCAAGAAGCTTTCTTCTCCCATTTTGTTTTTTTTCAAAATGTAAATCTGCACTCTGGCCAAAGAGAAAATATAGTCCAGGCCTTTACTTTTTATATGGGTTTCAGGAGGTTTAAAATATATTTGTACAGTTACAAAAGCCAAGAAAAAATCCAATAGATGGCGTCTATAGTTAGGGATAATTCTTAGATGGATTTGCGCTCCTTGTATTAAAAGATTACGGGCATTCAGGGGTCATCTGAGAGACTGCTAATTATTCTATGGAAGCTTCCCCAATACATTGTATTCTGTCTCCTTATTCTTTGAGACACAAATTCAGCCACTCAAATACTCAGTTTTAACATCAGTTTTATTAACATGTAAAGTAAAATTTATTTATGTGAGAACTATGTGGTTTTTGAATTATATCAGTTTACCTAAGATTTGTCTATGGGAGTCCCTCCTAGTTAAATTAACAAAATATTTAGTCAACCTACCATTATTTTGCTTAAAATAAAAAAGTAAAGAATATTAAAAGAGTGATTCTTAATATATTTCTAATTCAATTGACAAATAAATGTTTAAAGATACAAAGAGGTAATGTTATACAGCTGGCTGACGGCAGATTGAGAGCTAGAAGATTACCCATCACTCAGTGGTACCCTCCCCTGACAACTGTGTTCAGCCTTCCCTCCCCATCAGCCTTCCCTCCCCATCATCCAATTAACACACACGTACGTGAACACACACACACACACACAAACACACACACTAATATCACCACCATTGCCTCAAACTTAATTTCAAACAATGTACTCACTTAAATAATTTTGGCCTGAATTCCTTGGGTACCTAATAATCAACTTTCCAGCACAGAATAGAGAAGACTTTCAGATGGCTCATAATTTGTTCTGTCCTATAAAAACTGCACAGAGAGTTAGTCACTACACAGGGCTTTCTACAGTGTTGTAGACTGATAAAATAAGTGCCAGTGATAAGCATCGGAAATATGAATAAAAGATAAGAGTTTCAGAATTGTATTGCATCTAGTTTTGTGTTGACCATATTTAAACATGCTCTTTTCTTCTCCATATGCCCGGGGTGCCTTTATCTGCACATTCCAACAGCTCCCTTAATGTAGCACACATGTATTTAAGCTCTGTGATAATTTTGTCATAGAGTCTATAGTACTAGGCTATACCAATCAATACTATTGGGTAATAATGCTATTAAAAATCAGATTGCGTGGTTAGCCTGCATCCCACTGATGCAGCTAAGTGTTTGCAATTTAGCTCTAACATGTGAACACTTTACCTTGACATTCCAAAAGGGAGTCTGTGGAGTAGTGATCATTGTTAAACGTAGAGCTCATGAGTAAAAGTGATTGTGGTTTTCAAAGGACTCTTGTCTGACAACATAGATAATAGGACTGCAACTCATAATTTTTTATGGCATTTTTTTGAAAATGTCTGTTTCCAGTTAGAAAAAAATAAAATCCATTGATCTTCAAAAAACACTAACATCCTGTTTTGTTGTTTTAGCTTAGAGAATAATCAAAATTAGGGTGGTCCTCACTGAGGTGGATGCCAGAGACCCCATTTCAATTGCTTTTATGTGCAAGGACACTCAGTCCTATCATCTTGCTGTTCCCTAATGGCTTCTATAAGGCAGTTGAAACATCATTGGAAGTTCCAGCAGAGTAATTTCTGAGTTTACTATAAATAAGTTTGGGCATTTGATCCTAGGTGGGACAAAGAATAAAATCCATCTGTCCAAAAGATAGTTCTTCTGCCTTTTCTCCTCCAAATCTTATATATCTTGCTAAAGGATAAGCAAGGATTAAATCCCAAAAAGAGTATAGAGGTAGCCCCAAGAAAAGAGGAGAAGCAACTTATAATAATATTTTTCTTAGGTCTGGTCCCACTGATAACTAACTCTGGGAATCTCTCAAAAAAGCCAGAGTCTCTGTGAATGCACATCATTTCTCATTAAGCGCGGCCTCCCCAACATGAAGACAAATGGAATTTGAATCATCAAATTGCCTTTCAGCAGAGTGCAGTTTTTGAAAGGGATGCAGCTGTGTGCTTTAAGCAACAACACTTTTGGTGGCCGGGGGAGTGAGCGTTTATGATCTGATGTAGGGAATCTGGGTGGTGCATCGCAGCACCCACCACACTCACTGGTCCTAAATTCTTTAAAAACCCTTTACTTCTACTCCAAAAAAAGAATTTACCAAACAAACACAAACTCATATGATAGTTTAAAGACATTGTCTTTAGTGATCTCTTTCTAACAACCTACCCCTAAACTTAGAAGCTTAAAAAAAGGAGGGTTTACCTCAGTTTCTAAAGGTCATTAAGGCCACTAGTTGTGACATACCTTGGTGTCTCTGGCTCTGGTTCACTCATGAAATTACAGTCAGGCAGGTGGCCAAGGCTTTGATTTCATCTGAAGGCTCAACTGGTGGAGGACCTGATTAGAACCTCACTCTCAGGTTGTTGGACTAAGGCCTCCCTCAGTTCCTTTCCATGGGGCTGAATTGTTATAGGCTGAATAGTGTTCCCCCAAATTTATATGCCAAAGCCCTAGTCCTCCAGAACTTTAGAATGTAAATGTATTTGAAAATGTGATTAATTAAAAACCAGGCTGTTAGGGTGAGCTCTAAAGCAATCTGAGTGATGTCCTCATAAGCAGAGGAGCTTTGGACAAAAAAAGACATGTCAGGGGACACCATGTGAAGAGGCAACAAGGAGACAGCTATCTGCAAGCCAAGGAGAGAGAGAGGCCTCAGGAGAAACCAGCCGTGCTGGTACCTTAGATTCATGAGAAAATAAATTTCCATTGTAAACCACCCAGTCTACGGTATTGTGTTATGGCAGCCTTAGCAAATCAATACAGCCCTCTACCTCCCTCAGAGTGAGAAAGCAAGAAAGGATGCCCAAAATGAAAGCCACAGTCCTTTGTAATCTAATCCCAGAAGCAAAACCTTAGTACTTGTTACATTTTATTCAGTGGGATTCAACAGGTCCGGCTAAAACTCAAAGGGATGGGATGGCATGAAGGTGTGAAAACCATGAGGTGAGAATCATTATGGAAGATCTTAAGAAGGTGCTTGCCAGACTCATATATATTATCTACAATAGCTTAGATAATCTAATCAATATAAAGACAAAGAAACACAGAGAATACTATATGTGAGCAGGAGCTAGAATAAACCACCTTTATGAGTGTCTGGATGGGTTTAAACTGGAAAAGAAATATTAAACATTGGACAATTGTGAACATTTTCATCACATGGTGTCACATAAAAGGAAATTTAGTAGATTCCTAGCATTCATCATAGTTGCTGTGGGGGCTAAATCCAATTCTCCTTCCTTTATTACCACCTACATCTACTATCTTGTCTTACAAGCAAGAATAAATAGTAGAAAGCATTATAATTAGGTGAGTGTCATCAGTTGTCCTTGTGTTACTGCTCTGCATTTAGTTTTCCATCCACCCGTTGCCAGTTTTTGAGCTTGGCTTAGTAACACCTCTACAGAAATAAAGTTTGCAGTCAATTATTATGTGACAGTACCAACTATTGCCCTAAATATATATGCAAATTAAGGGTTGCATAGTGGGCATTTCTAAAACAGAATGTTCCTGTAAAACAAATAGAAAAACAAGCCAGCTAGAACATTATTTTGGGTGCATTGTCCTGCGGACCAGTATTCATTTTTTAGGATCTACCTATAAAAATTCATTTAGAGAAAAAAAATGTACACTTAGTTATAAGCAAACACTAGTAGAATATATGCTGTTGAAGGTGAAAAAGAGGTGCTGAGAATCCCAAACAGTCTTTCCTTCAGAAAAAAAAAAAAAGAAGCTCCACATATTTTAAGAGATCGAAAGACCATGCAGGGCATACATATGATTATGGCTATCTAGGGCAATTTTAACAAGATAAAGAAGAAGAAAGTCATTTTGGAAAATTTTGGAGAAGACTGTAATTTTTGATCCAGGCACCACTCTTTCTTAAGTCACTATAACAAGTACCTATATTCAAGTTCTGAAACAGTCATTAAAAATTATGCTCGTAAAAAATAATTATATTCTTGGAATGGGACATACTTGGAATTATAACCTCCGAGGTTTAAAATTAGCATTGGGAAGGTTTAAAACCTCATTACTAAAGGATATTCATTCTCCTCTGGTGCCATCTAAGTGGCATAGTAATTATGAGTCTGGAGCCTGCAGTTGGATCGACTATGTCTGAATCCTAACTCTTTCCTTTTCTACCTATATTTCTGAGATTCAATTTATTAATCTGTAGCGTGGGAATAATACTGGTAATTATAGGGTACTCATGGGGGTTAAGAGAGAACTTTTGATTACTCTGAAATGCCCTTCAATCTTTCAGCTTGTCAAATGCATGTTCCTCCTTGAAGATACAATTTCAATGTTTCGTGTTCTAGGATATCTCCAACAAGACTTCCAAATATTTTTCCGAACTTTTATGCCATTTCATTTTATCTTTATTTATGAGCTTGTCACTTTCATCATTACTTCTTTTTCTCTTTCCATTCTCTACTTGACCTGAATTATTTAAGAATATTGGTCATGAATTTTTCCTTTGGTCCATGTGGTAGGTTCACGACAAATGTTTATTAAGTAAATGAATGGGCACCAGACATTAGTACAACATCCTGTTGAGTCAGTAGATGTCAGGATAGAAGTTATGTGAGTGAGCATCTTTGGAAGATTTTTTAAAATCCTTGCTCTAAAAAAATCTCAAATGAACATATTCTAACAATAGCTACTCATCACTAATAGTTTGGCATCATTGGACCTTTTGAACAGGAGTATGTTTAAAATATATGATGCTCATGCTATGAACATCACTTACAAAAAAGTCTTCATTGTGATTTGTCAGGTAGTCATTTACATTTGGCATTTCAAGTCATTTACATTTGGCATTGTTGGAGTAGAATATCATGGACCCAGATAAAAATAGTATAAATTAAGAATGTTAGTCAGTGCTTAAAATTTTTTGAAAACTAACATTTAAGGAACTAGTCAAAGCAACTATTTAGCCTTTATACTTAACCACAAACATTTGAAATTAGTTATTGCTATTCATCGTAATACCCTGTGAAAGAGCAATATCCATTCAATCATATCTCAGTTCAAATAAATCATTACTCTGTGTTTCCACATCTTTCATCTAAATATCAAAATGTCAAAGCTTTACTTTCTACCCTGACCTTTAATGATATATTTTCTAATTAACTTTGATCTTGTGTATCATTATCCATTCTTCAATACTTGGTTTGAAATCCAAAGTAATTAGCACCTATCCAAATCAGCATTACTTTGCAATGTAAACAAGACCCTCATTTGAATGATGGATTTTAAACTTTAAAAATAATGTAATTTTATTATCTGGAAGTGTTTTTGTTAAAGTGTTGCAAATGTCAGTATATATCACAGTATGATTATTCAACTTTTGTTTATTAATGTACCTAAAACATTTTTTAGTGGCTAATATCAAAAAATGGTGATATGTATGTCATTCATGTAATTGGATATAAAAGGATTTGGAGTACAATTAGGCTGAATAAACTGAAACAAGGAACCTTGAATTAACTCTTTGAACTTACTGCAAATGTTAGGATAGTTTATTGTTTCCTTAGTGATACTTACAAGAGAAAACCAGAGTAAACTAGAAAAAGAAAATAAACCCTAAACTCTTGAAGTTCACGCCTCCAATAAGGATTCATTCTTTATTTTTCAGTGTCCTCATTGCTTAGCTTCTACTTTTAATTCATTATACAAGGCTGTCCCTGCCATCTCCAAATTATAACTAAAAGATAAAACTGCAAGAGATTTCTCTCTTTCTTCACTGCCACCATCATAGACTAACTATCTGTCATTTTTGACTGATACTGGCAATCACTTGGTAACAGAAAACTCGAATGCTTCCCCTCTTCTACAGTTATTTTTATGGTGAGTATAATTTGACATTCAGTGAAATGACTCAGCAGACACTTTTCAAATATTCTAAAACCAGTGCTACCTAGTTCCTAGTTTAGAGGAACATTTCTATTATTAGTGTGCTGGCATCTGAACACACTGCAGAATAAAGAGTTCTTCACCTGAGGTCCCTCTATCAATAGGTCGCTAAGGCCATGGGGATGAAGCTATATAAAAGCTTGATATCATCCTGAAACCAATATCATTATATATTTATTTTCCATCTGATGGAGGAAAAAATGGACAGAAATAAAAAGAGAAATAAGCACATCTTCAATTATTGGAAACATTAACATAGTTCTTTCAGACAAAATAAAGAAGCAGATATAAAAATCAGTAAACATAAAAATTGATATTGGGTAATTAGACCAAATTAACCCAGTTTATATAACAACTACAGAACATGTAATTTTTCATGTTCATGTGGAATATTTACCAAGGTTGTTGATTATTATTGTTTCCACATTTATTCAATAATGGATTGAAAGTCCTAAACAGTGCAATAAGACAAAAAGGAGAAATGACAATTATCAGATTGAAAAACGAGAGTAACAATTTTGCATTTTAAAAACCAAAATGAATCTTTAAACATATTATTAGGAATATAAAATATAGCAAGATCATAGGACACGATATCAATGTTCAAAAATTAATTCTATTTTATATAAAAGAAAAGATCAAATAGAAAATAAAAAAATTAACATTTACAGTAGTATTTAAAAAGCTGGATTCCTATAACTATAATTCTACAGCTAAGAATAAATTCTGGTAAAAATATGTGATAATTCTGCATTTAAAACTGCAAAGCATGAGTGAAAGAACTTCTAAAACATAAATTCAGAAATATATAATGAACATGGATCGGGAGACTCAGTAATTTTAAAATTTAAATTCTCCCCAATTTGATCTATATTAAATATAATTCCATTTAAAAATCCAAACTGGATATTATTTTATCATTTTGTTCTTTATAAATGTAGCTCTTTTTAAATTAAATATTTATTTGTTTATATGATTATTTTTGAAATTGCTATGCAATTTATGGAAATAATCAAGAACAGTTGAGAAAATCTAGAGGAGCAAGTTGAAGAATATTGCCAAATACCAAAACGTACTATAAAGTTGTACTTGTCAATCCAGTATGATATGGCTATAACATCATTGTAACACATTAAGGGGACAGAATAGTGGTGAAAAAGACCAGTATATATATATTTTTCTGCTTTATAACAAGATATCATTACAATCCAGTGAGGAAAAGAGGGTCTTTGTAATAATTGGTGCACAGCAATTGGATAAACACAAGGGAAAAATAATCTCAGACCTCCTCCTCCTACCATACATAAAAATTAGCTCAAGAGGCATCATGTACTTCAATGCAAATGATAAAATACTAAAACTTTTAGAAGACAAAGGAATATATCTTCACAAATATGAAGTAGTCCATCTTCTTAAATAGGACTTTAAAAAGTACTAACTTGAAAAGTAAAAACTGGTAAAAAACATTTAATAAAACTCAAGAGAGCAAAAAAATAAGCAACAAAATGTGAGAAGAGATCCACAACACAAAGCAACCTAATTAAAATTTGACAGACATCAATACAAAGATGCAAGGAAAATAAGACCAGCAACATTGAAAGGAAAAGAAATCAACAGAGACAAGAGGGAAGGAGGGAAGGGGGGCGGGGACAAGGAAGGGAAGGGGAAAGTCAAGGAACATATAGCAAGGACTCATGGACAAAACCAAAGGGGAAGAGCTGAGGGAGGGAAGGAGGGAGGGGGCAAGGGAAAGTGGTGGGTGGTTGGCAGAGACAAATGTATTTGAAAAAATAAATTAAAATAAAATTTTTTTAAAAAAAGGGAAAAAAAAGAATGAAAAGGTAAAAAAAAAAATTTGATAGAAATCTTGAACAGGCATTTCTACAACAAAAACTATACCAAAAATATGCCAAAATGGCCAGTCACTATATAAATGAATGGTAAACAATATTAGTCATCAGAAAAAATGAAAATTAAACTACAGTGTGATATACTGTATGCCCATCAGAATTACTAATATTAAAAACACATATCAAGAGTTGGCAAAGAGTTGGAACAATGGAAAGTCTTTGCCAATGAGAGTGCAAGTTAGATTAACCAATATTGAAAACACATGGGTATTATCTACTACACTTAAACATACATGTGCCCTCTTTTAAGCAATAGCATTGCTGAGTATACATTCTCCAAAGTATGTAATTATGTTGACTAAAAAGCATGGTCAGTAATTTTCATAGCAGTTTTGTTTGTAATGGCCTCACAATGGGTTTGTAATGCAAAAACCCACATTCCCCTCAACAGAAAATGGGTAAATAAGTTATAGAATAATATCTATATAGTGGAATGCCACACAGCAATAGAAAAGGAGGGACTGCTAGGTGCAGTACTGTAAGGGAATGATACCAGCAACATTGTTGACTTCCACAGGCATAAAATTCATTGAATGGTTTCAGTCACAAAAAAGAATATATACTACATGATTCTATTTACATAAAGTTCAAAAACAGGCAAAATCAATCTTTAGTGAAAGAAATCAGAATACTCATTTTTGCCTGCTGGGTTGATGTTGAATGGTTGGGGGCATAGCACAAGGAAGCCTTCCACATAACAAAACTTTCTCTATCATGGTAAAGAAAATATATTTTATATATAAAGAATATATTAAATATAACTCTATGTAACTTCTATTTCAATAAATATCACCAAAACCAAGAACAAAAAACAAAAAATCTGGGCACACAATTTGCACTCCACCTCTCCCCTTTCTGCTTATTTGCTTTACTAAATGATGTCTTTTGTGCCCTTATCCATTCTTCAGGTATTATCTTTTCTCCATCTTTCCCAAACAGTCAAAACTCAATTTTACTTTCTTTTTTCTTTCTACATATTAAATTCTTTGATAATAAAAAATTTCCCACCTCACTGTCAAATTCATGAGAAATTTTCAAGGGAGTTCATTTTTCAGTTTAAATTTGTTTGGTTACACACAGCAGTATTTTTTGGTTATCATGTCATTCCTCCCTTTAACTCCTGCTGCTAATACTAGAATCTGTTTTCATTTAACCACAGTCTGTGTCAGGTACACAATGAGCACTAAACTAATCTGTGTTGATGATAATAAATGAAGAAATAAAGAATCTTTCAACATTGAGGAAGAAACCAAGTCACTCCTCTGCACTTATGCTTCAGACATGTTTTCTTCAAAAGAAAAAAAGAGCAATGACACCTAGAAATTTCACCAACTAGGAACAGTTCCTCCAATTAACTTAATTTCTGTCCAAATATTATTTTGCAATATGCCATTATGTTAATGGTGGTGTAGCTCTAGGTGATCTTAGAAATGCAAAAACAAAACCAAACCTAGTTCTTCGGTGTTAAGTGAATTGTTTCCCTTAGATAACAGGTATTAATCTCAGCAGAAGAACCATTTCAACCTTAGAGCCAGGTGCAAGGATCATTAAGATTGCAGATCGTCCAGTCCTATCCACAGAGATTCTGATTTAGAAATTCTTAGATGAAGCTCAGTGATCAATATTTTTATCAATTAACACACTTATTTAACAGATATATTTGAGTGCCTGTCATTACTATTTTACTTTATATATAGCTGTGAACAAAACATCAAAATGCTTGCTTTTGTGGAGATTATAATTCAGTGAGAAATTCTGCTTTCATATAAGGGCTTGCAGTTTTTATGAGAGCAGTCTTTAATATTCTCAAGGTCTCTAAATATGGTTGTTTTATATTAAGCTCTTCAATACATCACTGTGTTTGGTGTGACACTTTCATAAGAAAATATTTTCAGAGAGCATAACATATAATATGGGTAACAATACAATAACTCATATGCATATGATAATCCTAATTTTCTCCCCAATTTTCAATGATAAGTACCTGAGCTGTATCCTATTTTATTATAGAATTGGTTCTCTTAGATATTAATCAGATATATAATGACAAAAAATAGAGTTTTCAATATAGCTTTCAAATCTATTTATGAAAAAGCATTTAAAACTCTCAACTATAATTTTTACTATAATTTTTTAAAATGATGTAATGGAAACTGATATTAATTAGAAAGAAACATCAAATTTGTCTTAATATCTATATTAAAGGGAGGTATGTTTCTTTCCAATCCTGAATACCTTCATGAGGCTCTTACTTCCCACTCTTTTCCCAACTACCTCCTACAGAAAAAGACTCGTTATACAAGCTGTAGAATTTTAGCAAGTGTTAATACACCATTGGTCATATCAGGCTCAATAGCTGAAGATGGAAGACGGGTTCTGACATATAAGTATCTTACCCCAGGAAAATGCACTTTTTTAGGCAGAAGGTGAGAGGGTGCTCTTCATAACAGGGAAATAACCCAAAAGCCAAGTAACTATATAGTTTCATCCAGGCCATATAGATATGCCAGAGTAAAGTGGGGGTGTACACTGTTTGAAATGTTTAATTCAAATACACCCCCAATGTCTGTCAGTATTTTTAGTCACACTCACCAGACACTTTTCTAGCTGACTGTAAGAAAAAAAGAATGGGTGGAAGGGCAGGGCGGAGCTGGCAAAGCCAACCTGAGTCTAATTAATGTTCCAGGTACAACAAATAACCCCAACTGCTGTGTAGCACCATTTATCTAAAGAAGACAGTGCCGTCACTACTGAGCATAGGCACTGTGATTTTCACTGCTGTTGCCTTCATGCCAGGAGAGCTCAAGTCTGTATTCTGCCTCTTTGTGCCACCAACTCTTCAGAGTAACTCTGATTAGGATGTGTTTAATTGGCAGACTCTGTTACATTCCTGTGTCTTAGCTGCAAGGGAGCCTAGGAAATAACTTTCAGCTTCAAAAGATGAGAGTGTATAGGTCCTTTACCAATACTCATAAAAACAAATTATCCTTTTACTGTGAGTTCAGAAGATGGACAAACTATATGATAAGGGACAATTTCAGCTTCACCTTAAAAATTTTTTATTTTTTAAAACTTTCCACTTTGGAGAAATGTGCTATGAGAACTCTGGGGACTTTGCTACAAAGATCAGGGATCCACTACTGTAAAAAATGGTAGAAGAAACCAATGTATTTTTTCTTTACAGGCAAGAGAGAGTTGCTTGTTTTTTCAAGCTAATCACTTACTGAATGAAGGGATTCTGAGTTACATCTGACAGAATGCAATGTGACCACTGAAATGCAATGCTTCCTGATACACAAACACAATTAATTCAGGTGATTTTAAATTTGACAGAAGGGAAGAAAGATTTTCAGCAGGTTCTTATACTGCTTTAATGTTCTTCCAGTGGTAATTGTTAGTTTTATAAGCATTCTTTCAGAATGAAAGGCATGCTTCTTCAGTCTTTCAGCTTCTTAAACTGCATGATACAAAATTTTAAATAATTAAAAAATTATATTACACCTCCTCAGATAATTTAAATTTACTCCTGGCTATGGGGCAAATCAAAATCAGAGACTGAAATCTCAAACTTCTGGGTGCATATCAGTTGCCTGAGTTAAAGAAAGAAAAAATACAGATTCTGTCTCCAAATGCGTAGTTGGGGAATGAGATTTGCATCTCTAGCAAGCTCCCAGGTGATGCCAGCTGCTGGCCCAGAGATCACACTTTGAATAAAAAGGGCTTCACACTTTTCTTAGCAATGGTTAATGTACAATCCTGGACACCTGTTGTCACAGGTGCTTGAAGGGACGATAAAGCTCTGAGCTGGCCATTCCTATCTAATTAAATTTGGATAAGAGCTTGGGGCTCTTTTGAAGAAAACTGCTTTAAAAAGGCTAAGAATAGAAATCTTAATTTCTGTTGGGTAAAGGTCTCTTTCTGTTCGATTTAGACTCACTTTGTATTTTGTCACCATGAAAAGATCATGACTGGTTTTTTGAAAGTAAGCTTGAGTAAGTAATTGTTTCTACCATGGTAAAATTACTTTGTACATTAGTTATATTTTAGTCTCATCATAACTCAGTAAACATTTGCCAAGGAAAAACTGAACATCTATGTTACTTTTAGGAGAAAAAAATTTACCCATAATTTTTATTACAGTCAGGCCTGAGAAAATATTGAGGCAAAAGCACTTGACACCATTTAATATATGAATTTAAACCACTCATATATTTTAGAATATGCTCCATTAAATCAGAGATAGTGGCTTATAATTTACAGAACAAGGGTTTCCCAAAAGTTGAGACCTGAAATTATGTTTCCCATCATATTTATTTAATGTAACTATTTAATGTAACTAAAATCTAATTGTTTTTAAAATGGAGTTTAGAAGAACATACAGCCTATTTCTGAACTGATTTCATTTGTGCTATCAAATAATGATAAAAAATAAAACAGTATTTCCTATCAGACCCACTGTCATGACTTTTAATTGTCATGACATGATTATTAAACAGTAGTTTTTGGACTTCTAGTCAAGATGGAGGTGTAGGTAAGCATGGCTTGCATTCTTGCACAACTGCATCAAAATTTTAACTAAACTATAGACCATCCATCACTCAGAGCCAGCAAAAATAAAGTTGAATAGAAGACTGACAACTACAGAACTAAAGAAACCACATCCATCCAGACTGGTAGCAGGGGCAGAGACATGGGGATGCTGAACGAGTTGGTCCCATACCCATTTGTGGTGCATAAGAGTTTGGGAGGGACATGTTGAGAGCGAGGAGTCGCAGACCCAGACAAGGCTCCCCCAACCCAGGATTACAGTGCCAGGAAGATAAATCATTACAACTTCTGGCTGCAAAAACCAGCAGGGATTGAGTCAGTGAAACAAATTTCTGGAGTCCCAAGCAGTTCTTAAAAAACATGCACATGGAATTGCTCAAACAAACTCCCTCTGAGCTCCAGCACCAAGGTAACAGCTTGAAAAGCCCCAGTGGCATGCAGGGAGGAAGTGAAGTGCCTGACATCTAGGCAGGAGCTAGGAGAGAAATGTGGGCAGAGGGCATTGTCCCTTTTCTGAGCCCTCCAACCAGAGAACCACAGAGCCTGTCACAGGTGCCATATCTAGGACTTCATCAACCCGGTTAACACTGTTTGCCATACCCTGGAGGTCCCCTGAGGCTCCACCCTACCCAACTTATAGGCCTACCCAAGCTGTTAGGAGTGGCTTTTCCATATAAATGGCTGGTCTTGGTTCATGCTTCACATCCCCCTAAATTCTGTCAAACAAGTAACAGCAGGCTTCAGCGAGCCCCAGCCCCTGTAACTCTCACTAAGTGGCACCAGACCTGGCCCTAGCAGCAGCAGCCAGCCTAGGTTCATAGCTTGGGAACCACCTGGGAACCTCCAACCCAGCACAAGTACCAGTCATCTGTAGGTTGATGTAAAGCTCATGCATGGTGGCTCCAGGCAGAACACAGGTGGGGGCTGACCTTGGCCTTTACCACCTTGGAAACCCCAGAGCCTGCACACCCAGTGGACAGCAACAGACCACTTTGGAGCATGGCCACTCTGCCCCTTCATAGCTGAGCCTCCATGGAGGGTGGAGGTTGCTGGTCAGTGGTCACAACAAATCCTAGCAGCTGACTGGCCTTGGTAAATCCCTCCCATTGACCTCCCAACAGCAATCAAGGCTCAATTATAAGAGGAGGGTATACTCATCCCACATGAAAGGCACATGTCAAGTACTCAGCTTGAGTGATAGGGGATGCTGGGCCATAAGACCATACAGGATACCTACTACATTAGGCCACATTACCAAGACACAGAGTCGTGGTAGCTCTGCCTAACACATAGAAACAAACACAGGGAGGCTGCCAAAATGAGGAGGCAAAGAAACATGGCCCAAATGAAAGAACAGATCAAAAATCCAGAAAAAGAGCTGAACAAAATAGAGATAAGCAATCTATCAGATACAGAGTTCAAAACACTGGTTGTAAGGATGCTCAAGGAAGTTAGTGAGGACCTCAACATAAAAAAGATCCAGTTAGAAATGAAGGATATACTAATAGAAATGAAGAACAATTTACAGAGAAACAACAGTAGAGTGGACGAAGCCAAGAATCAAATCAATGATTTGGAACATAAGGAAGGAAAAAACATTCAATCAGAACAGCAAGAAGAAAAAAGAATCCCCCCAAATGAGCTTAATATAAGGAGCCTCTGGGGCAACTTCAAGCACTCGAACATTTGCATCATAGGTGTACCGGAAGGAGAAGGGAAGGAGCAAGAAATTAGAAATCTATTTGAAAAAATAATGAAAGAAAACTTCCTTAATTTGGTAAAGGAAATAGACATGCAAGTCCAGGATACACAGAGAGTCCCAATCAAGATGGATGCAAAGAGTCCCACTCCAAGACACATCAAAATTAAAATGCCAAAGGTTAAAGATAAAGAGAGAATCTTAAAAGCAGCAAGAGAAAAGCAGTTACCTACCTACAGAGGAGTTCCCATAGGACTATTAGCTGATTTTTCAAAAGAAACTTTTTAGGCTAGAAGGGATTGGCAAGAAAGACTCAAAATCATGAAAAGCAGGGACCTACAGACAAGATTGCCCTACCCAGCAAAAATATCATTTAGAATCGAAGGGCACATAAAAAGATTCCCAGACAAGAAAAAACTAAAGGAGTTCATCATCACTAAACCATTATTATATGAAATGTTAAAGGTACTTATTTAAGAAAAAGAAGAATATCAAAACTATGAACAATAAAATAGTAATAAATATATATCTATAAACAATTGACTTGAAAACAAATTAATCAAACAAGAAGAATAGAGACAGAATCATGAAAACAAGAAGAATAGAGACAGAATCATGGATATGGAGAGAATTTTGATGGTTATCAGAGGGGAGAGGGGTTTGGGAAAATAGGTGAAGAGGTGAGGGGATTAAGAAGTACAAATTGGTAGTTACAGAATAGCCATGGGGATGTAAAGCACAGTATTGGAGATGGAGTAGCCAAAGAACTTATACACATGACCAGTGGACATAAACAAAGCTGAGGGGATTGACTGAGGGAGAAGGGGGGTGAGGGATAGATGGAGGGGGGTAAAGGGGGAATAACTGGTACAACTAAGATAATCTAATCAAGAAAATATAATTTTAAAACAGTAATTTTAAATAATATACTGACTTTTAATTGGCTTATAGAATCCATGTTCTCTGATTGATTTAAAGACCATTAATGTAATTTGATAATTATTAATTTACTATGTACACTAAGTTGGAAAAATAGTATGATAGAAATTATTTGAGTAACAATGAAAGGTTCACATTTAAAATATTGAATTTTGGAAAAAGAGATGATAATCTAGATTTGCAGAGAGGAAGATGCTGGTTTAAATCAGAAAATGGCACAGCTAAAACAAGTTCAAAAATGAAAGAAATGTAAGTTTCATTGGATATTTAGTAATTAGTGAGTATTATGAGAAGAACCTCACATGGATGGCATCTTTTAAGTTTTATGACATTTCTACAGTGGTTATTTTCAGCCTTCTTTTGTGGATAAATAATTAAGGCTCAGAATAGCTACTTAACCTGTTTGACATCGTGTACCCTACAAGTGGCATAGTTGGGATGCAAGCAAAAGTCAACCAGACTCCAAAGGCTGTAACTTTTGCAAACCAATAAAACTGAATTTGAAATTTTGCTCTGGCATAGGAGGTGGAGAACAACCATTTCTTGCTTGTAGGAGAACCCGAGTCTCCTAATTTATAGCTGAATTAAACAGCAAGGTTGGCCTTTGCCAGCACTTTGTGTTCTCCACTGAGCACTCATTCAGGCTAAATGTACTTCTCATTAGCCCCACTGCTTCAATTTTTGCCCTCTGGCCACTATGCATCAGCTTAATTTTTTTTCTTTATAATGTCAAATGTGGCAGGTTTAGTGTGCCCTTTATCACATGCACTCTTCAGCAAAAGATGTGCCATTAGCTCAATACAAAATAAATAAATAGTTTTAAAATAAATAAGCTCTGAGGATCTAATGTACAGCATTGTGCCTAAAATTAGTAATACTGTATTGTATACTTGAAATTTGTTAAGAGAGCAGATCTTAAGTGTTCTCACTGCATACACATGCATTCACACACAAAGGAAACAATGACAGGAGATAGGTGTGTTTATTTGATTGTGGTAATCATTTTACAACATTGAATATAGAACAAATCATCACACTGTACACCTTAAATGTATTTCACTTTATTTGTGAATTATATCTCAATAAGACTGGAAAAACTAAGTAAATAAAATTTCATTTAACCATTATGTTTATGATCAATTTTTGAAGCACAAAAAGAATACATTTGATTCCTTTTCAAGAATAAGATTTATTGAAACTATGACAACAAGAACAAGCTTAATATATAATAGAAAGTGATAAAATTCTCCTGAAAATAGATTTCTCTTGCTATTGTGTCCTGGCCATCTGTGTTTTGTTATTTTACTAAGATGAAGCTAGTGAATCATGCTCTTTAAAAATTAATGTTTCAAGATAAGAACCACTTTTAATGGCTTCAGGTTCCATTGAGTCAGCATAACATAGTTTATATAGAATCACTGCATTCTTGGATACATATTCAAAATTTTTTCCCTATTGAAAATTAAAATAATGCACCCTGACTGGCATGTCTCAGTTGGTTGGGTGCCATCCCACAAAATGAAATGTCACTGGTTCAATTTCTGGTGAGGCCACATACCTGTCTTGTGGGCTTGGTCCCCAGTTGGGGTGCATATGAAAGGCAATTAATTGATGTTTCTCTCCCACATAGATATTTCTCTCCCTCTCTCTTCCTCCCTTCCCCTCTCTCTAAAAATAAATAAATAAAATCTTTTAAAAAATTAGAATAATGCTAGTAAACAAAAGCAAAAATTAACAAGTGGGACTTTACAAAATAACTTCTGCACAGTAAAGAATACCATCAACACAATGAAGAAATAACCTAGTTACTGAATGGGAGAAAATATTTTCAAATTATATATCTGATAAGGGGCTAATACGCAAATTATATTTAAAAAGAACATGCAAAACAGAAAAAAAAATCCAATTTAAAAAAACATGCATTAGATTTGAATAGGCATTTTCCAAGAAGACATACAGATGGCCAACAGGTATGTGAAAAGATGCTCAGCATCATTAACTACCAGAAAATTAAGATCAAAACCACAATCAGATATCACTTCTCACCTGTTAGAATGGTTATTATCAAAGAGAGAAGAAGTAATGTGCTGTGAGAATGTGGAGAAAAGGGGAGTCTAATGTGCTTTTGGTGGCAATGTAAGTCAGTTTAGCCACGATGAAAAACAATATGGAGGTTCATCAAAAAATTAAAAAGAGAACTACCATGTGATCCAACAATTCCACATCTGGGTATTTATCCAAAGGAAATAAGAACACTAACTCTAAAAGTTATATGCATTCCCATGCTCATTGCAGCACTATTTATTGGAGCACAAGTGATTTAAACTGGGTAGACTGTATGGCAAGGAATTATTCTTTTAGAGGATTCATTTCATAGGAGTTCATTTACTTTTAGAACAAAGTAAAAAGACCATGACTATGGCTTTGTGTACAAAGTTTGAAGCCCATATAAAAAGGGAAGAAAAGTTATTAACACTTGCTATGTCAGATACTGTTCTAAACATTTCATAAAAATTGTTCCATTAATTCTGTGATCAATCTCCTGAGGAAGGCATTATTATCACCATATTAAAGAAGAGGAAACTAAGACTCAGAGAAGTTAAATATGGCCAAGGTGCACATTTAGTAAGTAGCAGACAAGGATAGGAATTAGACTCTAGTTTCTAGTTTATTATTTAATATATTAGAGTTACTCAAATATCAGTTCTTATCATTTTGAAGAAATGATAGATCTTATCTTGTTGAAAAAATACTTTTAAACAAGACAACTCTAAATTTAAGCTAAACGATTCTAATAATTTTTATTTGAGTGTAACTAAAATTAACTGAATTTTCAGGGCTCTTTTAATTTACATAATCCATATGGTTCTTAGGACATAAATGTATTGAAACACCTATTAAAATAAGGATTTATTTAAATGATTATTAAAAATATCATTATTATGACTAATTGAGTAAAACATAAATGGTAACCACTAGCACATCATCCCACAAAGCACTCTAGACCACTATACAATTGACTGTAAATTCTGTGAACAACATATTATTTTTCCAGGCTAAATTTCATGCTTCGAATAAAACATAAGATCTTACCATGAGACCAGAAGATTGATTCTACGTGGCAACCCTTCTGGCTTTGCTTCCTCCCTTTCTTCCTCTTCAGCTTGCTGTCCTCAAACACACAAGGCAGCTTTCCTCACAGGGTGTTTACACTGCTCCTAACTCTGCCTGGTGCTTGATTTCCCTAGATATTCATAAGCTTCCCCTCTCACCTCACTAAGGGCTCCCTCAGATGGGACCTCCTCAGGCAGCCCTTCTCTGAGGTTAACTGGTATCTGCAATCACACCTCTATCTCCCTCTATCCCCTTACTCTGGATCTGTCGATCTATCTTAATCCTATTGTCTTTATAAGATACATTTATTTCACTGCCTCCCCAGTAGATTGTGATCTTCATGCGAGCACGAGCTTTATTTGTTTATTTATTTACTTCTTTATTTTTGTTTGCTGTCACTTTCTCACAGCCTAGAACAGTGGCTTCATATGAAATATTTGTTGCAGATATAAACATTTTTATTTGTCAATTGCCTTTGACAAAGGTTATGCACAACAACCTCTGACCAAAGCCATCAATAACAGATGATTTAGATAATAATAGAAGTGATAAATCCAAATATTTATTTTAAAGGTATTATGTACCTATCTATCTTTTGGTCAAGGCAGACTAGATAGCATGGTGTTAGAGGCCAGAGTGCAGAGGAATAAACACTAGACCAAGAATTAAGAGACTGGATTCTGATACTATCTATGTTTATGACTTTAGGTAAGTCATTTCACCTTTCTAGGTACAGTAGTCTCAATGTTATCAAAATTTAAAAAGGAAAAATTTAAAGAAAGAAAAGACAAATTTCACAAACATATTATAAAGGAGTCCAGTTTACATCCCAGGTATGCCCATCTCTAAAGTTCATTCTCTTTTCTCGATAGCCTTTCTTCCACATTAAAACTGAACAGAAAATTTGACATTTATCCAATTTTCTCTCCATGAAAATCAATCTAAAAGTTTTTATAAGATTCAACCACCTAGGTATTTATTTCTCAAGCTACATTTTTGGATAATTTCCAACATTTACATTTGTTTGTTTTGTAGATCCTAGTGACACAGAAATACAGATTACTAAGGGGGAATATTAGATTTTCTTTTCTGATTAAGAGCAGTTGTTTTACATCAAGAAAAGGCTTGTAGTGAACCTCCAAGGAGACATACAATATTAATAACATTCAAAATCACACAAGAGTTAACTAAATGAAATTTATTCATTGATGTTCAAAAGAGCCTAAAGTTCTGGCTTAAGTCCATGTCTCCCCTCTGCATTTTCTTCCTACGATTGTGTAGTTAACAGATGGGATTATTACCAGAGAAATCCTTTACAATTTATTGAAGTTTTCCCATTTCAGCATATCAGGGCATGCTGAAAAAAATGAATTGCGGCTGTCCTTCAATTGCCAAGTTGTCTGCAGCATTATTTTTCTTCTTGGAAGCATAAAATGTATGAGAGTGATCATTACATCACTTTGCATCAAAATTAAATAATTTCATTAACATTATTGTCAACTTGATAGGAAACGAGGGAGGAAACAGTGACTAAGAAGTCAAAGAGGTAGAAAGATATACAGTAGACTGTTGCATCACGCAAATGAAGGGAGAAGAAGGATTAAATATGTGAGGTCTTTAAAAACCGGTGCTGCAAAGAAGCAATTAGCTATATTAATGAAAAATGTCCTTGATGACTTTAAAATAGTAATGATAGTAGAGTATGAGGGTAGGAATTAGACTTTAGGAGTTAAGAATATGAACTGGAATTAGACACTGGAGGGATTATATGAATGTAAAATGTGCTGTCAAAATTCAAGAAGGGATAGTGGGTAAAATCTTAGGGAGATAGTAGGGAAAAATATTTTAGAGATTTGGAACTTGAGCTTCTTTTAGATGAAGAAGCAAGGGAAGGACCAGAAAAAAAAGTGGAAATAAAATGAGCAAATTTGACCGCAAGGATCTGTGAATAGTTAAGTCCTGCAAATACAATTAAACCATTATTTCTCTTTGTAAAATATTTTGGAAATATACATAAATATGGTTTTTCCCAATTTTTAAAATATTTATTTTTAAATTTATAAATCATGTTTATTCTATTATAGTTGTCTCGGTTTTTAACCCTTTTACCCCCCTCCACCAAACACACCCCCACCCCCCATTCCCAATATCAATCCCCACTCTGTCGTCCAAGTCCATGGGTCATTCATACATGTTCTTTGTCTAGTCCCTTCTCCTTCTTTCCACCATTGTCCTCTTTCTCCATCCCCTCTGGTCACTTTCAGTCTGTTCATGTTTCTGTGCCTGTGGTTTATTTTGTTCGTTAATTTATTTTGTTGAAAAGTGTCCACTTACAGGTGAAATCATATGGTAATTGTCTTTAATCAACTGGCTTATTTCACTTAGCTTAATATTCTCCAGTTCCATCCATGTTGTCCCAAAAGGTAGGAGTTCCATCTTTCACTCTTTCTTTCTTTCTTAAATGCAGATTGACTTTACTTATTTTTTTGTTTTTGTTTTTTGTTTCTTTTATTTATTTATTTATTTTTTCCCAAATACATTTGTCTCTGCCTCCCCCCCACCACCTTCCCCTACCCCCTCCCCGCTCCCTCCCTCAATCCTTCCCCTTTGCTTTTGTCCATGAGACCTTGCTGCACATTGAACAAAATATTCATTCGATTACTCTTGTATTTTCATTTTTCCTTGTATATATATAGTGAATGTTCCTAATTTTAGCACTTCTATGTTTCCACAGTTAATTGCACCATCATCCTTGAAAATGTACATTCTTTTAACTTAGTACTCTTGTCTACAATAGGGAAATGGAATGCCATTTTTTGCAGAGCCACACCTATATGCTACATATATTACTCTATTTCTTTTTTCATAATTCTATTAGTGCATATTTACATTTATACACAGATGTGTATTTATATTATATAAAAATACACACTTATTCAGTACATATATATGTCTAACAGTGCTGATAAAGATATCATTGTGCTCCAAATACGTATTCATTCATGCATTGGCATAGGAATATGAGAGACTGGCCTTCTGTGCCTTTAAGACAATGAAAACCAGTGCCCTAAGCTTCTTCATTACCAAAACAGAGATAAAGCTATGGGAACAAATCCGTGTGCCATAAACAAACTAACCCCATTAGACATTATTTAACACTACTTATATGTATCAATACTTTTGGGAGAAGAAAATCTTCCTACTAGACTTAGAACATTTTATTCTTATAAAATTGACTTATGAAACAAGCTGAGCTCTGTAATACACAATAAGTGAAAAAAATAAAAATAAAAATTTCCCACATCTGGTTTCAAATATGTTATAGCGAATCTCCATTTCTTGCTTCTAGATAATATCACGTACAGATCCATATCTTTCTGATCATTTGCAGATATCAGAACCGTTACATTTTTAGGTATTAAAAAGTCAAGTTCAGTTTAAATCATAACTTCAATATTTTAGCCTGTTCAAAAATTTTCCACAATGCCTTTCTTCTCGTTAACTCTTGTTTATTCTTCAGATCTCAATTTAATTATCTCTGAGGCAGGAAGACTTCCTGGCATTTCTGATCATATCAAATCAAAAGAAAACTCAGAGACTAATATAAATATTAATAAAAATATTTTTACTTGTCGTACTTGTAAAAGTGCCCGACCTCTAGAAGAACTAAACTTTATACATAAATAATATGGCAAATATTTAGAGAAAATGTTTCATTTGTTAATTATTCTGTTTTTCCCAAAGGTCAATTTCCTTACATAATTATCATATCTGCAAGGGTCAGTATTTCTATATATGTTAATAATGAAAAAGACAGTGCTAAAGCTGTTTTTATTAGGAAATGAGGGACTTACTGAAAAAAAGAATCAAGGATTCATTTATTTCAAGGACTAGGATTAGACAGGTGGTGGGGGCGGGGGTGGTGATATGCGTGGGTTTATTTCAAGATGCAGTGATTTCTTACTGCAATCTGTGATATTCATGCTTAGTCATACTAAGGATGACTAAAAGAAGGTAAAAGAAGGGGCTAGTTTTGTTTTCTTGGTCGTAGCTCCCACTAACATAGACTCTCCTATGACCATGTGTCTCTTCAAAGCACAGCTGTGTATACGCATTCCCTTGGATGAACCTTTACTTAATGGTTACTCCAAGCTCCGTGTGGCCAGGAATCATCTCTAGTTTGTTCAACACTGTATTATAATGTCTAGCAGATTGTACATATACATGCAGGCATACACACATACATTGAACACATTAGTATTAGAAAATAGAAATGCATGCTATCTCAAGAATAAGCCATCTTAATTATGTTAAAAATATCTTATTCCACTTGCTGGGTACAGTGTAACATTTGATATGCCAAATATCTAAAGGCAGAATATCAACTTAGATTTGATCTTATTGGTATATGAATATTTGAAAAACCAAAACCAGTTTAACAATCCTCCAATTCTAAAAGTCTGTGCCACTTGGGGTCTCAACAATTTAGTTATTTTGGTTTTGTTTCATTTTGTTTTTTACCGGGTTGTTTATTCACTGATTCATCGACTCTGATGGCTATGGCTCAGCTTCTGAGGACAACTCAGACAGACACACAGCAGTAATAGAAGTTCATGAACATTGAAACTCGGTGAAGAAGATGATGCAGGCTACCAGGTGGTAGAAGATCAAAGATTTTGCTTCTTTACACAGTTCACCCTAGACCATTTGGTTACCATCTTCATGATGCCTTTTTAAAAATTCATTTTAACCCTAAGATGAACATTAATTCCAATTATATCATTTTCTTAATATTTACCAGATCAAAATATATAATACTAAAAATATTTAATGCTTATGTACTCATTTAGCTAACAATTCGTTGAGTGCCAAAACATGACGTGCCAAATACTTTTACTTCAAAACATTAATAAGGAAAGATTCCTGGTCTTAAAGAGACTTTCCTTCAAATCTTGCTCCCAAATTTCATAATGATATACCCAAATACCTTACTTGATTTCTCCACTTAATTATCACTTAGGAATCTCAAACCAATGTGTCTAAAACTAAACTTACAAGCTTTTTCTTCCAAACTGTTTACAAAACGGTGAACAGTTTGGAAGAAAAACAGTGAACAGTTTAGAAGAAAAACTTCTAGGTTTTTTTCCAAATAGTTTCACAAAACTGTTTTAACATCCTATATCTTGGTAATTGGCATCAACCCCTACCAAACTTTTCAAGACAGAAATCTTGATATCCCATTATATCTTTGTTCTCCATCAACCTCCAAATTCAGTTATTTACCAAAAGTTATTATTTCAAAATCATTCTTTACATCTATCTGACCTGGTCATTCTACCCATTCTCGATGTGGCTATCTTGATTTCAGTGACCATCACCTCCTCCTGGTCTGCTGTAGAGGCCTCATAAAAAGTTTCCTTCACACAAATCTAGAGTATGCCCTATGCCATTCCCCATCAGCTCTTGTGGTACAACAGTCCCCTCATTCATGGCAGAGGTGTTCCAAGACCCCCTGTGGATGCCTGACACCGTGGATAGTGTCAATCTTTATATATTTTTCATATATAAATATATATATGACAAAGTTTAATTTTGAAATTAAGCACAGTAAGAGATTAACAACAAAAATAATAAAATAGAACAATTATACCAATATACTGTAACAAAAGTTATGTAAATGTTCTCTTACTGTCTCTTTCTCAAATATCTAATTGTACTGTACTGACTTTTCTTCTCCTTGTGATGATATGACATATGCCAAACCTATTCCTGAGCTGTGTAACCATCCCTTACTTGCAATAAATTGCTTGGTGTCACTTGTTTCAGTGGATAACTTCCTGAGGTCTTCTCATAGGCTCAGTGCTTCCTGGAGCAGCATGTTACCATCAGTTGGAACATACTTTCTGTTCATGTCCTCCACCAACAAATATAATGCTTTTTCCACCTTACCTAAGCATTTATCATGCACTGTGGCTGTAACTTTTTCCGTTTGAGATAAGGCTACAAAATTAGCACAAATTTCTTCTCACAATTTCATGGACAAAGTCTTTACTCCTACCATAGATCTCAGCAACCTCAGCATGACCTTTTTTCCCTTATTAATTTGAGAACTTTCACCTTTCCATGTCAAGGAAGCATTATGGCTTTTCTTTGGCCCACCTGAATTGCCAGCCTCACTACTCTTTGCCCTTTAGGGCCGTAATTAGGTAAATAATGTTTACATGAACACAAGCACTGTGATATCACCAGGGTTCATCTGATAAACAAGATGGCTGCTAAATGACTAACAGGCAGGGAGTGTGTACAGCACGGAGACACTGGGCAAAGGGAGGAGTCACATCCTAGGCAGGACAGAGTAGACGACACAAGATTTCCCTATACAGCTCAAAATGGCCTGCGATTAAAAAGTTATAAAATGTTTATTTCTGGAATTTTCCAATTAATATTCTCAGACTGCAGTTGACTACAGGTAATTGAAAACACAACACTCGAACTTGTAAATAAAGGGTGACTCCTATAATTAGAATGGTTTTTCTAAAGTACGGTTGTAATCATGTCAATTCCTTTACATAAGAACCTTTCCACATGTCTCCTACTTTCTTCATAGCCTCATCGGTTCCCACTTCACACCTTACGCTGTTTCAATCATACGTACCTTAGTAGCAGGTCTGTAACTCACTGCTTTGTCTCACTTTCCAGTCTGAATCAAGTAAATACAGTTGCCTGATATATGCTTTGCCCTCTCGTTTGTCCCTCACCCAGCTACCTCTTAAGTATTCCACAAAACTCAGTTTTAGCATGACTTTCCTCAGAAAGCCCTACCAGACTCCCAGCAGGTGATCTCCTGGGCGCCTCTGCAGTGCTGGACCAACGTCTGCCGGCGCGCTCCTCCTGCTCTCCATCCTTCGCTTGCTTCCCTGAACGCTGGGTGAGTTATCATGAGTATGGAATTTCCATTTTATTTTCTGCTTCATCCCCAAGGTTTGGCACAGGTGGGTATTCAGTAACTGAATGGATAAATAAATGAAAAGACTCACATGGCAGTTAGAGAGAAGGGTCACATTGCAAATTTGAGAAAGTGACAACTTCTCATAGCTCAGCTCCCTTGTGAAATGAAGTAATATACTGTGGCCATTAGATAAAATAAAATATATAAAGTTCTCAACATGATGCCCTGTACAAAATGTGCCCAACAAACATGATTTGTATGTTTTTAAAAAAATCTATTGGAAGCATGAAAAGTAAAGGGACTAGATCAAGAAGTGCCAAGTAGATAAAGACGTGAGGAAAGTAATTTTATAGCAAACTAGTTGGATATTTTGAATCATAAGTAGAACTTTTTCAGGATAATGTAATATGCCCCGGAAAGTTGTCCCTAATTTATAAATAATTCTTTTGTACTTAAGAATGATTGAGTTATTTATAATATTTAAATTTTTAATTCAATTTTTAAAGTGGCAAATTTCAGGCATTATAAATTTATTTCTTTTTAAAACACGTAAAATGGTATTATTTTCCTGCTTTCATTCTATATGACTTTACAGTATACATAACTTCCTAAATAACACATAACAAAAGGCAATTTGTAAATGAGGACAGAGTGCCAGGTAGGCTGCACCTAGAATTTTATTAATCTTGAATTTTATGAAGATCAAGGATAATGTTTTCTTTAAGTGTGCTTATTTTTTTTTCTCTGTG
This sequence comes from Pteronotus mesoamericanus, assembly GCF_021234165.1. NCBI lineage: Eukaryota > Metazoa > Chordata > Mammalia > Chiroptera > Mormoopidae > Pteronotus > Pteronotus mesoamericanus. Next base: position 13,763,023 of record NW_026555310.1, read on the forward strand.
GAATGTATAGAAGTGATATTAAGTGCAGAGTCTGAGGAATTTAAATTAAGTGAAATGGCAAGGAGGTGACATTATTGAAGGTTTGAGATGCACTGCAAAGTGTGGCCCAGAATTACACATAACAATTGATCCCACTTTTAATTCTCTATTCCTTATGCCAGTCATGCTAGCAAAAACTGAAGTAAACGAATTGTTGTACATCAATCTGATTTTTTTAAAACCTTTTTCAAATTCCAGAAGAAGTTAGAAATAAAACACAAACATAAATTTTTTTGGACTGAGATAATATAATATTGCAGGGCTTTTGGTGAAAGTCCAATAAAATTGAAGTACATCTTGAATTAAAAAGCAGAAGGGCCTTCAGAATGAAATCATTTTGATTTCTTTCTGATTCTTAAATAAAAATTTTTCTTTGAAATTTAATTTACAAATGTGTGCTTTAAATATTTTAAATAGAAAATTGTTAAAAGGCTAAGAATGGTTATTATATATTGCAAAATTCAAAATCATTCTCACTTAGGGGTTATAAATAATATTTAATATTCTTGATCAACTAATTTTGCCACCATGGGGTTTCCATCACCAAAAAGAAAATGAAAGACAAAACTTAAAGAGGTAGTGTTTATTTAGAATCATTTCTCTCAACTTTTAGTCTGTTCCGTAACCTTATTTGATCTAACTATAAATGAATCCGTTATATCAGAGACAATTCCAGGTTAGTTTTCATTCATCAGACAGCAACAAATAAGTTTTTTATTAAGTTTCTTAAATAACTGGAAAATATAGCAGCTATTCTTCAAATACTTACATTGCAATATTCTACTCTGTAATGATTTTCCTTCTATAGACTAATGGTATGGAAAAAGGTAACATTCAGGATTTTGTAGCAGTTAGATCCACTTCTTTTCTCACCTCTCCATACACCAAGCCAGGAAGTCTGTCGTAAAGAGGCTGTTTTATTCAATAACTTGACATTTGGACCTATCTGAAACAAATCCTCATTATAGCCCTCATACACACAAAAGCCAGTATCACATCACTATTCTTCTGTCGTTTCTGCTAAACATCCCCTTTTCTTTCAACCAATCAACCAATCTGATTACATGATTTTCAGTCGCTGTCCTCCCAAATGGATTTTAGTTTTATTTGGAGTGCAGCAGCAAGCACTTACTGCAATATTTTAGATACAGTTTGACAGTGAACTGTAACATGTTTTCCATTCTTGACTGAGAGCTATTGATTACCAACTCCAGGAAGAATTAGGATTTTGTGAAAAAACTTCAATGGCTGTTTTGGCGTGGGTTTAGAAAGGCAGAGAGTTGTTTTACTTTAATAGTTTCCCTTTCATTGCTTTACATAGTTTATTTTTATATGCTTTGTGTAAGAATTTTCTTGAAAAAATATTTTTTTCACTAAAACTTTGAAAATATCCATTTAATATATTTTTGTGATATATCTAAGAATGCATTCATATTTTTGAAATTTTTTAATTTAAATTTTTTTAAAAATCATAGTCATATCACACTTTTTTCTCACTAAGCTGAATTCAAAATAATAAATAGGTTCTAGCTGGTGTGGCTCAGTGGATTGAATGCCAGCCTGCGAACCAAGGGGTTGCTGGTTCAATTACCGGTCAGCTTGCCCTGCGACACCTGGGTTGCAGGCCAGGTCCCCATTAAGGGGTGCGTGAGAGGCAACCACACATTGATGTTTCTCTCCCTCTCTTCCTCCCTCCTCCTCTCTCTAAAAATAAATAAATAAAATATTTTTAAAAATAACAAACATTGTTTCCAGTTGTAATGTTGCTGTCACCTCACCCAAATCTAATTTTTATAGGCCAAATTCAGAATGTCACATTTATTCCATTAATAGTTCAGCTTGTTAAATTTTACCTGTATTTTCACCTCTAACTTGAAATATTCAAAAATTTGATATCTTCTTCTTTTATGGTTATATAAAATACATTACAAAAACATATTAAAATAGATAATAACCATTGACACAGCATTACAGCTTAATGCAGGTACGATGATTGAGGCACTTAAATATCAATGAAGAAAATTAGATTTATAGGCTAGGGGGAAGATATTTAAAGATTTTGAATGAGGGAATAATGTGACTAAAATGACACCTTGGTATATTAATCTATTATTAGTGAGATATTGACATAAAAATGTCAATTAAGAAATTCTTTGTGCAGTTAAGGTGGAACAAGACAAGGACTGGAAGTGGAATGATAATAAAGTGGAATGGAAGGTTTGCGTGTGAGGAGCATTATGAGAGAGTTTTTGAGATCTATTGATTCAGCATATGGGGTGAAAAGAAGAAGAAAAAGAGAAAAAGTTAAAGAAAATTCAAATGATCTAAGCCTGACTGCATAATGATAGGTACCATTAACACAGGAAGGGGAGGCTAAGTTGCGGAAAAGCCAAGATGTTTTAGATTTATTGAATTTCATATGGCAGGCATCTGTCTAAGCAATGTGTGTGTGGAAAATATGCACACATATATAATTTACATATAATTAAGAAGTATCAGTGTTATATTGAAATTTTAGGGGAGATTTCAGAGCTGTAGAAAAATAGATGATGTCCATACAGGCAAAGAACTTGGTTGGAATAGTTGTAATGTAAAATCTACTCAGCAATCCTTCAGTGCTTTCTATTCATAATAGGCTCCAAGCCCAGCACACATATTTCAAATATAAGCACAGTAGGCAAACCAGGTTGAGTTAAATATAGTATTCCCATCAACTGCAAGCTCTTGAGGATTCTTCTGGGGTCCTCCACAGATCTCTTTAATGACCTATAAATAATGATTGTTAACAGCTCACAGTTACACCCACCTTAATCCAGAGAATTGCTCATGGCCAATAGCAACCACCACACCCAGAGATGTCTGGGGGGCACACAGCAATCCCCTCAAAGGATGATTCTCATGTCATGACTGAGTGATTAGAGAGACATAAAATATTAGACCTGTTACCTCATTTGGGAAAACCACAGTACCATTTAAGCTCCTCAGGAATTTGGATGATGCAACAACATAGCCATAGGAAAAATATATTTAATGCATACAGATATAAAATCAATACACAAAAATATTTTGCATTTCTATAGGCTAATAATAAACTATCAGACAGAGAAATAAAAAATAAAGGAAACAATTCTATATACATTGCATGCTCCTTTTGGGCCCCTGACAGTCTGTTTTATGTATTTAAGCTTCTGTTACTATTTTGTTCATTAATTTATTGTGTTCATTAGATTCCAAATATAAGTGACATCATGTGATATTTTTCTTCCACTGACTGGATTAATTCACTTAGCATAATTTTCTCCAGGTCCATAAATGCTGTTGCAAAATGTTAGAGCTCTTTTCTTTTTTACTGCTGTGTAATATTCCATTGTGCAAATGTACCACAGATTTTTTTACCCACTCATCTACTGATGGACATTTGAGGCTGTTTCCAAATCTTGGCTATTCTAAATAGCACTGCTATAAACATAGGGATGAATATATATTTTTTGTATTTGTGTCTCAGAGTCCTTGGATTTATTCCCAGAAGTGGAATTCCTGGGTTAAAAGGGAGTTCCGTGTTTAATTATTTAGGATACTCCCTACTGTTTTCCATAGTGGCTGCACCAGACCATATTCCCACCAACAATGTACTAGTGCTCCCTTTTCTCCACATCCTTGTCAACACTTGTTTGTTGATTTACTGATGGTAGCCATTCTGACAGGTGTAAGGTGATATCTCATTGCAGTTTTAACCTGCATTTCTGTGATTATTAGTGATGTTGAGCAATTTTTCATATGCCTATGGGCCCACTATATGTCCTCTTTGGTGAAGTACCTGTTTAGCTCTTTTGCCTACTTCTCAGTTGGTTTATTTGTCTTCCTGGTGTTGAATTGTATTGATTCTTCGTATATTTTGGAGATTAAACCCTTGTCAGATTTATCATTGGAAAAAATGTTCTCCCACACAGTGGGTTCCCTATTTGTCTTTCTGATGGTTTCTGTAGGAGTACAGAAGCTTTTTAATTTGATGTAGTTCATTTGTTTATTTTCTGTTTGTTTTCAGTGCTTTAGGAGATATATCAGCAAAAATATTTCTACATTGAGTATCTGAGATTTTACTGTCTATGTTTTCTTCTAGGATTTTTATGGTATTCCATCTTACATTTAAGTCTTTTACCCATTTTGAGTTTATTTTTGTGTATGGTGTAAGTTGGTAGTCTAGTTTCATTTTTTTTTTTACATGTACTAGTCCAATTTTCCCAACATCATTTATTGAAGAGACTGTCTTTGCTCCATTGTATGCTCTTACTACATTTGTCAAATATCAATTGCTCATATAGTCATGGGATTTTAAAACTTTTATATTTTAATTGCTTTAATCAAATTTTAAAATATACTATGTGTTATAAAAATGTAAAATATCCTCTTTCACCATTTAGTTATTCAGATGCAATCTAGTCATTGTGGATATCATTTAGCTATAGAATTTAGTTTCAGAAACTCAGTTTACAGAACTTTTAGAAATGCTTTTAGGAAGGCATAATAAAGAATAATAAATGGAACATACAACCTTTTAGAGATGGTACATAATGCTTGTTTTGTTTTCAATATTGCACTGAAGGTATTTTTAAAAGTAGAGAAATCAAAAAGATTTAGACATGAAATTCCTTTTTACCTTGACACATCAGTTCACATTTCCTAAAACCAAATACTTGCTTCTATAAACTACAGTACAATAATCAAAACCATGCAATTATTTTTGTTATAATATCTAATCTAAAGACCTTGTTCCAAAATTTGCCAATTTTATTCAACTATTTCCTTGGATACCATTATTTTGAGTCCAGGATTATTACATTTAATTGTCATGTCTTTTTAGTTTCTTTTAATCTGGAACTTCCTAAATCATTTTTATTTCATGATCATGTCATATTTGAAGAGTACAGACCACATATTTTAAAATGTGTTTTTCTGATGTTTTACACATTATAAGACTTATGTTACACATTATTTTGTCAGGGGTTCCACGAAAGTGATACTGTTTCCTGCTCAGTGTATCATATCAGCAAACATGTACTGTCTATTAGTTCCATTACTAGTGATTTTAACTCTGATCACTTGGTTAAGATGATGTGGTTCCCAGTTTCTTCAGCTCTAAAGTTATTCTCTTTACTTTTGTGATTAATAAGCACAATGAAGGGAACACCTTGATGCTATGTGAGATCATATTTCCCATAAAACTTCAGCATTCATTTATTATTTAATCTAATATGTCAGTATATTATTTCAATATGTAACCAGTACAAAAATATTGAAATAGTTTACATTTTATATGTTTTTTTAAAATTATTAAGACTTTAGCTTTCACCATGGCCAGTGTGGCTCAGTTGGTTGGAGGCTTTCCCACAAATCAAGAGGTTACCAGTTTTTATCCCTGGTCAGGGCACTTGCTTGGGTTGCAGGCTGGGTCTTCACATGGAGTGCATACAAAGGGCAGCCAATTGATGTTTCCCTGGCACATCAATGTTTCTCCCATCTCTTCGTCCCTCCCTTCCCCTCTTTCTAAAAATAAATTTTTAAAAAAACACTTAAGCTTTGTAGAAAAGTTTCAGACTTACAGCAAAATTGAGAGAAAGGTCCAAAGATTTCCATTGTACTCCCTGACCCTGCACAGACATAACCTTCCTAATTATCAACATCTCCCACTCGAGTGGTACATTTGTTACAATCGATGAACCTACATTGACAAATCATAATTATCCAAAAGTCCACAGTTTAAATCACAGTTCATTCTATGGGTTTGGACAAATGTATAATGCCATGCCTTCTTCATTATGGCATCAAATAGAATGGTTTCACTGCCCTAGAAATTCCCTGTGCTCCACCTACTCTTCCCTCCACTGCTCTCCTCCATGCCCACCCCAAACAACTCCCGGCAACTGCTGATTTCTTTTACTGTCTCCATAGTTTTTGTCTTTTCTAGAATATCATATACTTACAATTAGAGTATCCAGCCTTTTCAGATCGGCTTCTTTCATATAGTAATACGCATTTAAGTTTCCTCAATGTCTTTTCATGGCTTGAAAGTTCATTTCTTTTTAGCACTGAATAATATTCCATTGTTTGGATGTACCGCAGTTTATCTACTAATTTACCTACTAAAGGGCATCTTGGTTGCTTCCAAGTTTTGGTAATTATGTATAAAACTGCAATAAACATTCCTATGCAGATTTTTGTGTGGACAGAACTTTTCACCTCCTTTGGGTAAATACCAAAGAAAGCAATTGCAGAATCATATTGTAAGATTGTTTAGCTTTGTAAGAAACCACTGAACTGTCTTCCAAAGTGGCTGTACCCTCTGGCATTCCCAGCAGCAATGAATGAGAGTTCTCATTGCTTCACATTCTCATCGTCATTTAGTGTTGTCAGTGTTACAGAGTTTAGCTATTCTCTAGGTGTGTAGCAGTATCTCATTATTTTGATTTGTATTGTCATGATAACCTATGATGTGGAATATCATAAAATGCTTATAGTTGCTGAAAGAAACATGCTAAGAAAATTGAATTTGTAGAGCTACAGAAAGCAAAACCAGGATAGATTATAAAATAATTTTATATTTTATTTAAACCCATTGCATTTGTGTATTTTTCCTCTTCCCTTCATTTTAAACATCATTTGAAATATCAGTACAAAAATAAAGTAAAAATAAAATAAAAACAAATAAAAGCTTACTACAAGACCTTTCTCAATTCATGTTCTCATACTGCAATACCATTTATACATCAAAGAAAGGTCATGTCCTGTCACATTTTTATCTTATCTGACAAGCTGTAAAGTATCCCTTAAAAAGAAAAAAAGAAGTTTAAATGTCAATTTGTCTTCTTAACAATTTGAATAGGAGACAGTACCCTTACTGGTGAAACTCTGTCCTGAAATGATGAAGAGATTATTCTGTGAATAATGTACAAATCTCATTCCTACTAATCTGCTTTGCTTAAAAATCTTATAGTATTGCATACATATTTAATAATAGTATAAATATCATAGGAGAGTTGAATGACCTTTAAGTAAGTCGAAGTGAACATTTCACAAAAGAACAATACTTCACCAACAGGTCAGGATTTCAAATACGCAGTATCACGTACTTAGTTTTGTAATGCGCTTAGCAGGAGTGCTTAGATAAAAGGAAGTAGATTTCTGAATAAAGGATTTGTGAACTGGCTGAGTTGTCTTGAGCGTAAGAATGTTACTACTGAAGAAAGAATTTGTATGTGACAAACTTTCTCCCACTGACACACCAGCCCCACTTGTTTGACAGATGTCCTTTGACAGCTTTTGTTCTCAGAAAGCACAGGATGCAAGGTGCTTCTTGAACTTCTCCCTCCCCCTACCTGCCACTGTGCATCCCCCTACCCCACACACATGCGCGTGCGCGCGCGCACACACACACACACACACACACACACACACCCACCCCTGTTGGGAGGCTGGAAGACTACAGAGCCATTTTCTGCTCCTCACTCTCGGCAGGCCCCGGATACTCCCTAACCGTCTGCAGTGCTTCTGTGCTCAGACACCAGATTTAATATTTGTGAAATTCAACACAACTTATCAATATTTGTGAAAATCTATAACGAGTCAGGAAAATCTACAATGACCCAAACACTAAGAATATAGTTTCTCTCTGAAAAAATATAACAGTGTAGCTTAGATAACTATCTAAACAATTGAATGTGATCAGAGTGAAAAGAAACGTATTTCCAAAAATAAGGAAGGGCTCTAACTGGCCCAGGCTTTAGCAAGACCATTTATAAATTTTTGTAGGCCCTGGGTTCCATTCTTTTTTAATTTTGAAACCCCAAATCAAATCATATCAAGCTTTTTTAAAGTGGTGCCACCTCCCACTAAATTTTTGCTGGGCCTTTGGAAGCTAGTGCCTTCACCACCGTACCTACAGAGCTTAGTTAACACAACAACCAGCCTTGAGGAGAATGAGAAAGCTACATATGGAAAAGCATAGCCAAGCCAATATTTTCAGAATGCATAGATTATTGTGGCACTTGGGGAAGATGAAGATACAGTTAAGAAAATGGGGGCAGCATTTGCAAAGCCCCGGAGGCAAGACAAAGCCAGTGCTGAATTTAGGAAGAGTGGCGGGATAGTAAAAGTTGGCAAGTTATCAGATGATTACCAGTCGTCTTTAACTTATCTTGTAATTGATGAAGCATCATTAAAATAAATGTTGATAAATAGCAAAAGGAGATAAGTATCTTTTTTTTTATTAGAAGTTCCACTCCAAAGAAATGAGGACAGAATTTTTAATTGGGATGTAGGACAAGACTGGAGATAGGGGGTCCAGTGACTTGCAAAAATTGCTGTCCCAAAGACCCTAAGACTTTGGAGTCCAACACACCATTACTGGAACCAGCTGGGTGTTGAAGGTCTGGCCTGAGGTAGGTAGTAGAGCATTCCCTATGGGATCCTGTGAGGCGAAAAGATGTCAGAGTTGTGTTTCACAAAGCAGAGAACTGGAACAGACAAATCCTCAGTTCCCATCATCTCCTAGAAATCCTACTCACACAAGCTGTGAACAAACTCCATCTGATCATTGCTCTGAAGACCACGAAATCCCAAAGTCTCATCTTAATGAAATTTTCTTTTACCTTTCCCCTGCAACTATATTTGAAGTGAAAGACTTTCCTCCCCGCTGTTTTACAAAACCAATAAAAGGCCATGTGGCTGATTTTCAACAAAGAGAAAAATCTGGTGCCAGGGGAAGTATCCCCAGTGCTACACCTGTGCGTCTCTCTGCCACCTGAGATGGCAGCTTTATAGTTTGTTCTGATTAGCTTGTGCCCATGCAAAATGCATGCGGGGCACTTCACAATTCAAACTGCAGCAGCAATCAGTATTTCTAATCAAGACAGCTCTCTCTCCAGGGCTTTCTGCTGCTGTTAACTCAAGCTTGCTGAATTATTTCTATTCTCTAGTTAAAGTGTGTAAAGCAAAGATCATTGGTTTGAAACTCAGCCTTGGATTCAAGTTCTTACTTTAACATTAGCTGAGTGTGTGAACCACTCTTTTTAGCTCAGTTTTCTCTTCTACAAAATGGCAAGAAATAAGTTAAATAATGTCCAAAATTCTCTTCTCCAGGTTTATGGTTATAGTAGAAACATTTTGTTCAGTTTTGAGCCTAGCAGGCATACCAATCGCAAAAGGCACATCCATTGTAGAGATCACTTAAAGAAAATAAATGCTATATAAATTTGTGCATTTAATAACTGCTATTTTGTGTTCCTTTAACATGCTGAGGATGGGACTGCCTTTAAAATCCTAGCTCTCTCTCAAGAGATGTGCAAATACTTTGTATTTTATTAGCCATAGCTCTAGCTCTTGTCTTGTATATTAATATTACTTATGAGATAGTCTTGCTAGCATAGCTGAAGAGAAATATCTTCCTTCACTTCTTTTCTGCCACTTTTCAGTGCTATGTTTGTACTTTGTTATGCAAATAGTGACCTTGACAATAGTAGCTGTGCTTCTGGTTGTCCAACAACTGAGAAAGAAGTCTGAAGACATTCAAGCAACATGAGCTTTCAGAACCTTCTGCTTTGCTGTCTATCCAAATTCATCCAATTTTTTTAATAAAAAAATCAAATGAAAATTTCTTAATGATATTTCATTAAGATTTAAAAAAATTTTTCCTAAGGATGAATTTAAATAAATTTAGTAGTTATTCATCATGGTAATCAAAACATCACTTACGTGTGATACTAATCATAGGGGGTTGTGTCTTGATGATACAGATCACAAAGCAGCCAGTTCATTCATTGTCGATTCATAGTCTTATAGTACAGGTCTGAAAAAAGATTCAAAGGTCAAAATGTCTCCAAATAAAACAGAGGAAGTATGTCAGAACAAATGTTTAGATTTTATGTCAATTCACTATACAAACCATCTAGAAGCTTGAAAACAACTGAAGAAGTTTCTTGATATTAGATAAATCCCAAACCATCTTCATTTAACTTTGCTCTTGCCTGAAACTGATATGTTAAGTGATCAAATGTAGTACCTTCAATTATAATTGCATAATAATGCAACTGCTGGAGGCATACCTTTTACACTTTCCATATTCACCTTAGGAGAATTTTGTTTCTGAAGATTTGAAGGCATTTTTATTTCTCACTAGATTGCAAAGCTTTGCCTCAAAGCAGATAGGGGGAAAGTTGGAATGGTGTCTCTAGGACATGTCGCATGTTATGAGGGCCACCAACCGCACACTAATTCTCAGTCTTCCTCTTGCCAATCATTAGTGACTCCTTTGTCTTCACTGTTTATTACTCTGGGCTCAAGGTTATTTTATGATGCATTATGTATAAATGTCTAACGTACTCTATTCTGAATGTGAATGAACCTTTTATGACTAAAGATGTCTAGAGGCAACAGAGCTAAGATTGCAAAGACTGGAGCATAAGATGGGATGTACAACAACAATGAAGACACATAATACAGAGAAAGGAACCAATATATTAAGATAGTTTTCTAAGGAAGAATAGTCCTTAGCTACTTGGCACACACAATTGAATGATTCTAAAAGGTAAAAGTCTTATCAAAACAAGTCTAAACTTTATTTTCCCCATTGAGTTCACCGATTCAGTATACAAAACACACAGTGAAGGACAATTTTTAAGGCCTCTTAAAGACAGTAATGGAGAGGAACATGAGAGATATGTGAATAGCTGCTATAAAGACTGTGCAAAAAGATGTATAGACAGGAATTTCACAACTTTTTTTTAATAAGAGAAGTACTTTATTTTATTATGTAACACCATATAACAGCCATACTTAGATCTGCCTAACCACAGTACAGATTTAAATAGGGAAATGGCTCAGAAATAATAAGGATCAATAAGTGATGCAAGTATTATCTTTATTTGATAAAGGGTAGCTGTTTTGATGATTGATTTACCAGAGTTTTTAAATGCAATTTTATACTGAGTTCTTGTTTCCTTAAGAAAATAAAAACTGTTTTGAACTAAATATAAACTAGGTATATTCACTCAATGAACAGCGTTTGAAAACAAGCTTAAAAATCGTATTAGAAATGCCTAATTCTATCATCATGCTGAATTCCTCACTGTCCTTCACACCATTTCCAGGGGACTTCCTGGGAAGTAAGGAATGTCTATCTTCCCTCAGAGACATACTGGTAACCTGAAAGTTTTCTTACCACATTTCCCAATATTCCTACAACCTGCACCTTCTGCTCTTTTGAGATATGCTTCTTATTGGCACAGCAGAGAAAAACAACACTAGGATTTTTAAAATCTAAATTCTAAGCATGTCTGTGTCATGAACTACAGAATAATCTTAAATAGGTCAGAAAAATTCCACAAGCCTCAGTTCTCAATTGCAAAAACAGTCATATTTGTTTTCCTTTATTATTTCATTTTCACAGTAACCCTTAAAGTTAAATAAGGCAGCATTGTAATCATTTATAGAGGAAATTCAATCTCAAAGGGGTTATACAATCCATCCAAGATTTCACAGGTGGTAACATGACAGAGTTAAACATACATAATTTTGCTCAAGACCCTAATGCTGGTATATATTGTGTTCATAAATTTGTTAAATGAAGCATCAATTTCCCAGGGCCCTTCCAATGATCACATTTTACGCTTCTGCTTGCTATTCTTTCCTCTTCTTTCAACCAGCATTTAAATTAGAAAATACGTATACTTGGTCACGAAATTTCATTTATCATGGTTCTTTGATTTAATAATTATTTATATTTTTCTTATATTTCTACATTAAGTCCAGAGAAAAGTTACTTTTTTTCCAATAGCTCCCACTATTGCCTGCCTCTATGAAAGCTTTTGGACAATATTTTGATGTTTATTATAATATCTGCCACCTTATTTTGCCTGTTAAGAGGCTCCAGTAAATACTGTTTTCTTTGAATAAGAACATATAAGAAACATGGATTATAAAATAATCGATAAATTAAAATCCTTTACTCTTTAAAAAATAAAAAAGAACAGAAATGAAATAGCCTTTATTGAATTAAATGCATTTTCCCAGCCTTTAGTTTTTCCGGTGGTTATTCAAATTATGCAATTGAGGTACAGTTGTGGTTTTATTCTACAGTTCATATGTAAAAATGAAAACACTACTTCAAAATTTTTCACATTTGGACACAAAGAATTTGTGGTGGGAAATACTTTCTATTTTAGTGTAAACAAATTATAAAGATACAAACTACAGCAGATAAAACATGTTGTAGATTTTTTTAAGGAGAAAGAAGAGAAGGGAAAGGAGAAGAAAAAATTCTAAAGACAAATATATATATATATATACATATATACACATATCTATTTAAATATTTTTAAAGCAAATGAACATTTTAATGCCCATATTACCAACAGAATAAAGAAGTCTAATTAGACTTTCATTTGATTTATAGAACTATAGAAATGAAATATAGAATGGATTTTTATCAAAACCAAAAATAAAACAACTGATTTAGGATGACCCTTAAATGAGCAATAATAAGATTAGAATTGAGAGAAAAGTGAAAGTAATATGAGTATCATTTTAAGTTAAAGGTTAATTAACTCATAAAATGAACCTCAGTAAATGAAACTCAACTTTCCCCCTACCACAGTATTAGATGAGGAACTTTTATTCTGGTTTTAATGTTTTTATGTTCTAAGTAGAATGGATAATGGCTAAGTTAGTCGGCATTTATGTCACCACAAATAGTGAGAAAATAAAAAAGCACAGGAACATTTAAAGTTGTCACAGATTTCAAGGTATGGCAACTTTTCCATTTTTGTTTTAAATATATAGAAAGAAAAAACTGAACTGAACAAACACATATTTATGTACATAATTCTAAATTCTGGACAAAGTCAAAGAACCCATGAAACTATCAAATGAAGACTATTTCAATCAAAGCAAATAGGCTTGCAGAAGCCCTGGGATTGGAATGTACTTGCCATGCCCTATGAATGAAAAGGAGGCATGTGTGAATACATAATAGTAGGTAAAGTGAAACAGATGGTAGAACTTGAGGTTGGTAGATATCCAGGGCCATATAGGTAGACCACAGGAGGGTCTTCAGAGTTTACTCTTAATATGATGGGAAACAATTGGGGTTACTCTGAACTCACTGATCCTATCACCTTTAAATGTTATGGCATCAACATTTTCATTATGAGATAGGCTCCTCTAGAAATATCAGTGACAGGCCACACTACTAATTATGTAAAGTACAAGGTCTAGTGTCAGTATGTAACCCAAAGACATTCTTAGAAAACCAAGTCAAATTACTTTACCTTAAGTACAATTCTTGTACCACGGGGTTAGGAATAGAAAGTGTTTTGTTGTTGCTGCTCTAAAAGCCATTCTTTTTCCTATCAATAAGAAGCGTGTTTCAACTTCAAAGTGTGCAGTCCACAGTTGTGATACATCTCTCTCTCATTCATTCATCCATTCATCCATTCATTCATCCAGCCACTGAAAAGTACTTGCCTTTTAAGAGATGCTTTGCTAGGCATTGGATATATGTTTTAGTACTGACCAAAACAAGTTTGGTAAACCAGTCTAATTCCTTAAAATCTAGTAACCATTTGCAAACTTCACAAAGGTCATTATCGGCCACCATCTAATTGGACACAATACATCTACCAACTCAGCTTGACCACTGAGTTTTCCATAAGTGAATTTTTAAGACTCATCCTGAGTATCAGGATTATTCCAATAGTTTATAGTTTTAATCAACAGGATAATGACATCTTCAGATATCAAAGTTAAGTGTTACTAATGGAAACCCCCCAAATGTTTGCTTATCTTAGTATGTAATCTCTGCTTCTTGTCAATTTTCTGCCCTGGGTGCCATATGGAAACCACTGTTCTGCCTTCTGAACTATTGATTAGTTTGCATTTTCTATAAATTCTTATGGTTAGAATCATAGGGTACGTACCTGTTTTTGTCTGGCTTCTTTTATTCATCATAATTATTTTGAGATTTACCCATGCTGTACATAACAATAATTCATTCCCATTTATTTCTGAGTCATATAGTCTTCAGTTTATAGACATTTCACAATTTGTTTATCCATTCACCATCTAAGTACTTCTTTAGCTGTATCCATCCCCAAATTTTTGATGGTTATGTTTTTATCTTTATTAAGTTCATATTACTTTTTAATTTATTCAGATATATTCTTTGGCCTGTGAGTTATTTAAAAGTATATTACTTAATTTTCAATAAATTGGGGATTCCAGATATCTTTCATTACCGATTTCAAATTTAATTTCATTGTGATAAGACAGCATACATTGTGTGACTCGAATCCATTTAAATTTACTGAGACTGTTTTATGGCTTACATATTATTTACATTAGTAAATATTCTGTGTGAACTTGAAAAGAATGTGCATTCTGCTGTTGTCAAGTGAAAGAGTTTATAAATATCAACTAGGCAATTTGGTTCCAATGTTGTTCATCTCTTCAACATCCTTACTGATATTTTTTATCTTTTGAGTGAAACAAAAATTGAAGATCTGTTTATTTCTCTTACAGTTAGTTCTATATATTTCTGTTTCATAAGTTATGAAGTGCTGGTTTTATGTGCACAAACATTTAATGCTGGTATATATTCTTGATGAATGGACTCATTTATCACTAAGAAATGATGCTTTATATTCCTGATAAAATCCTTTTTTCTGAAATCTACATTTATTTTCATATAGACATAATAGTTTTCTTTGGGTTACTGTTAGCATGTTTTACTTATTTCCATCATTTTACTTTTAATCTTTTTGTGACTTTGTAATTAAAATACATGTCTTGTAGGAAGCATATAATTGGGGCTTGCTTTTTTAAAATCCATTACGTAAATGTCTTCTTTTTAATGTCATGATCGATATGGTTACATTTAAAAGTACTGTCTTTCTGTTTGTTTTCTATTTTTCCCCATCTGTATTTTTTTCTGTTTGAACAATTTAATTATGATGTGCCTTCCTATAGTAGTCTTCATGTTTTTTCATGCCTGCTGTTTTGCCTTTTAGTTTCTTGAATCAGTGAGTTTTAAGTTTTTGTAAATCAAATTTGCAGGGAAATGGCCATTATTTCTTCAAATAAGTTTTTCTTTCCCTTTTTATTCTCTCCCTTTAGTCTCCAATTACATGAATGTTCAGTTGCTTGAAATTGCCCTATGTATTTCATTGACACTCTGTTCATTCTGTGTTCAACTTCATCAAAATATTTCTCTGCAATGTGTATTCTGCCAATAATCCCATATGGTCTAATTTTCATTTCAGACACTGAAGCTTTCTTCTCTAGTGGTTTGATTTAGATTTTTAAAAATATCTTCCACATCTCTCCTTAGCTTCTTGAACATATGAAATAGTTATAATTGTTCAAGTGACCTTCTCTACTAACTCTACCATCTTTGTCATTTCTGTATGTTTTACTTGAATAACTTTTCTCTTAACTATGAACTGTATATTTTTCCATATTTGTATGCTTGCAATTTTTTTTGAATGCCAGGCATTGTGATTTACCTTGTTCAGCACTGCATATTTTTATATAATGTAAATATTCTTGAGCTTTGTTCTGTATGTGATGAAGTTATTAGAAATACTTTATTTCATTTATGACTGGATTTAAGTATTTTTAGGCAATACCAGAGCATCATTAAGTCTGTAGCTCATTTTGCTCCACTACTAACACAAAACCCTTTTCATTGCTCTAACCAATACCCGACGATTTATAGGTTTCTCTTCTGGCTAGAGAAACTGAAACTATTCCCAGCCCTGAGTGAGATTCAGGACTGACTATTCCCTGTAATCCTTTTAAGCTGTTCTTTCCTTAGGTAGTTTCCTCAAATATATCACTTTATCGATATTCAGCTGAACATTCAAGTATTCTGCAAATCTCTGGAGTTCTCTTTCTGTATCGTTTTCTCCTATCCACATGCTCTGAACTCTGTGCTTTCCCTGACTCTCAGCTCTATTTCCTCTATTCAAGAGGACCAATTGGCTTTGCCTGGGTTTCCTATCCCTGTTCTGTGTCCTACCAACTTTCTCCAGATGGCAACCTGGAACAACTTCATGGCTCACACCATCTGTTTCCTGTCTCCCAAGGATCATGTTCCTTCACTGTCTGATGGTCAATGTCTTGAAAATCATTGTTTCATATTTTTGTCAAGTTTCCCTCTTGCTTTATTATCACTATAAGCAAAAATTCAAAATTTGCTATTTTTCATAAACAGGAGTTAGGAGATTTAAATATCTGTGTTATTATGTATAAGAAATAAAAATAACTGCTTTTATCTAAAATAACTGGCAAACAATCACTAATCCATGAAATTAGATTTTAACAAAAAATAATGAATAATAATGACTTGCAACTTCTTCAACAACTAAAATCACGATGCCTCTCTTTTTAATTCCATAAAAATATTTTCCCTTTCTTTAATAATTTGTAAATGAACCTTGAATTGGATAAAAATTATTCATTTTGTGGAGAATTGCATGTGTGACTTCCAAATCTTATTTTATAAGTAAAATATTTCTTCTAGGTGTGAAACTTCTTCACAGTCTCCAAGATATGGGTTTAGCTGCTTTCCTAATATGTATCTTCAATGTTTGGTTTAAGCATTTGAAGAGTTACCTAATGATAAATACCAAAAAACCTGCCAGATTCTCATTGTCTGCTAACAGGTATTGGTAGGACAGAAAGTATAGGTTTTTGGTTTTGTCTTTTCAGATATCCTACTTTGGAAAGAAAAAGGTCCCCAGTAAGTAAGTAAGTCAATAAATAAATAAACAAACAAAATAAAATAATTGGAGGAACATAGTATATATATCAGTGCAGTGCTTTTTGCAAAAATTCTATATATTATGAATAAGTGTTGTGTTTATGTGCCTTAGGCACCATTTAGAGAAAGGAAAAGTAAAGATATCTTGTCCTTGAGGAACGTACAGTCTAGCATAAAGCTTGTGAAATCCTGCAGTAGTATCCTAACGAAAATGCTTTCATTTTGTGTTTAATTATTGTTGCCCTTTAAAAATGGGTTCTTTAGATTTCCATATTTGTTCAAAAATAAATTATTCACAAATGTCCCAACTCTCAAAACTAAACTGTCTGGATGTATATCCTGTAGAATGAAAGAACAATGAAAAACACTGGTGAGTCAATGCATTAGAATACTGAGACTAAATCTTTTTAAATTGTGTCTTCCAAGCACTTATCCTTTGTTAATTGAAAACATCTCTATTTGATCTGCACAAATGTAATAGGGAAATATATATATAGCAAAATTATACTGAATCATTTAGGCAGCCTCATTTACCACAGTTCAATGAATTAATAATTGTGAATCACAAGGCACCAGAGGGCTTTTCTCATGATTTCAAAACCCCCATAAACATCCTCCACCTTAACACTTGTACTTAGGTGTCTCAAGTCACACCCAACATAGAGTCAGATATACTGTATGATTTTTAAATGTAATCCTATCAAATGTAAGCTGTTCCTTCCATCCATCCTGTTCTAGACTTCAGTGTGCTGAGTCATTTTTTTACTCTACTCTGTCCTTTGAACTCTAAATACAATTCATAGCACTGAGTTATCAAATTGACTCACAATATCTGCTACTTCCTGCATTTCCATGAGCTCATCTTATCCTACCTTAGGTTATTGCCATTCGTGTTTCCTCAAGGATATCCTTCATTTCCTCCAATGTGTCCTCCACACCTTAATCAGAACATTCTTTTCAAAACAAAATCTGTTGCAGTCTCACATGAATCTCACATGATTAAGCAACTCAGCTTTCATTGATCATGGGATAAAAACAAAATACTTGTCATACTCTATAAAGTCTAGTTAAAATCCTGCTTTTAACATTCCAGTCTTAGTCTTATGCTTAAGACACACTGAACTTCTCTTATTTCTTAAAGTGATCTTCTTTCATAGACCTTTGAATGTGCTCTTCCTTCTGTCCCTGACCTCTTTACCGGTAAGTAATCTCCCCTCCATATAATTAATTTTAATTCCTACACATTCTCAGACATCAGTTCAATGGTCATTTCTTCAAGGAAGTATTCCTTTCTCCTTTAAATTAGTCTAAGCCTTGGTATTATGGGTTTTTTGTTTTGTTTTGTTTTGTTTTGTTTTCCACAGCAGCCTGCACTTTTTCTTCACTCCACTTATAACAGTTGTAAATTTTATAATTATTTGTGTTCTTATTTAGGTTCTCTTATTTTTCAAATGAGCATGCAAACTCCAAGGGGAAAGGGATGAGGCAGACAGTGGAATAATGAGAAAACTGAGCTAACAAGCAAAATGGGAACAGGCTCACAGAGGGAGAGCAGGGTGATAGCTTTGTGAGGAGAGGTTAGGTGCTGGAGAGACTGAACGAAAAGGAAAAAAACTCACAGACATGGACGAAAGTGCGGTGATTGCTGGGGGGAGGTGGGCATAAGGGGACTAAATGGTAATGGGAAAAATACAATAAAAATTATATTTAAAAAAAAACCCAGCAGCAACTTACATGGACCCCTTGCTGAGGACAAGGGCAATAAGGGAATATCACTGGACGCCTCTGAAGACATCTGCTCCATGGAAGACGACGGTCCACCACTAGCATTTAATGGTTGGTCTAAGACCAGCACTCAGTACTTCTGAGGTTGCTCACCTAGCTTAGACACAGCCATGAGGAATTGGCAAGTGAATCCTTAACAGACCAAGATTAAGTTTCTTAATCTAGTGAAATGGGGCTGCTGAAGAATAAGTTGATTCATAGAAAAAGTTGAAAGAAACTTCTTGCAAACCTTAATTTATAAAGACTAAAATGTACGTCTATTGTTTATTTATTATAAATAATAAAAACAGCAACAATAAAATTTTCAATCATTCAAGTTACAAAGTAAATAATAAGTAAGATTCCAAAGCTTATATTTCTTCCCATTTTACCCCTTTTTAGTCTCTTCTTTCTAAATCCTGGAGGAGAGGAGCAGGGAAATGGCAGTCTCTTTAGTCATGAAAACTTACTCGAGTTACCAAACTGTGCTTTATCATCTTGTAATTGGAATTTCACTAATTCCTAGTTAGGGAAATGGCAAATGCAGACATTCAGCTCTGATTCCCTTTTATGCCATTTAATGAGTTCCCTGCTGTATTTAGTTATGTAAATACTGTTATTGCAAAGTCTGTTGAAGATTGTGGCTGTGTTTTCATAAATCCAAGTACAGTATCTTTATCCTGATAAATGTCCTCAGAGCATTGCAAATTGTTCCTTGCTGCTGTTTCTGGAAAAAAGGAAGGAAGGGAGGGAGGGAGGGAGGGAGGGAAGGAGGGAGGGAGGGAGGAGGTGAGGGAAGGGAAGGAGAAACGGCAGGAGGGGCACAGAGGGAGGATGAAAAAGAGAAAGAAAGAGAAAATGTGGAAAAGTGAATCTTTTCAAATATCAAGCTGGTGTGGCTCAGTGGATTGAGTGCCAGCCTGTGAACCAAAGAGTAAGTGGTTCGATTCCCAGTAAGGGTACATGCCTGGGTTGCAGGCCAGGTCCCCAGTAGGGCACGCATGAGAGACAACCACACATTGATGTTTCTCTCCCTCCCTTTCCCTCTAAGTAAATAGAATATTTTAAAAAATAAAAGAAAATATCAATTTCAGCCCTGGCTGGTGGCTCAGTGGATTGAGTGCCAGCCTGAGAACTGAAAGGTCCCTGATTCAATTCCCAGTCAGGGCACATGCCTGGGTTGTAGGCCAGGTCCCTGTTTGGTGGTGCACGAAGAGGCGGCCAATTGCTGTTTTTCTTCCACATCAATGTTCCCCTCTCTCTCTTTCTCTCACCCTTCTCCTCTTTCTATAAGTAAATAAATAAGATCTTTAAAAATATATCGATTTCACAGTCATTGTAGCACTTTCAGGCTAAAGAAAAAGCATGTAATAAATTCAGAATCGTTTTCCAATATAAATCTATTAGATACAGGTACCATTCACTAAGGTCATTTATTTCTCCTGTGACACTTTAGAGAAGGATACTTACTATTCTGTTTTCCCCAACTACCTTTATATTTTGATGTATTAAATTATAGGGAAAGTTGTAACTACCTTATTTAGATCTGCTTTGATGACTAGTATTTCAGGTATGGCTATTCTTAGCAATCATTAATTTAAAAAATATTTATAGAACACTTATTCTGTATCAGACATTGGCCTGCATCTTAAGAATACAATGGTAGGAAGAATAAAGCTCAGAATAGAAAGGAAGGATTATACAAAAGTAAAGTCATATGTCTTACATATATGTGTTACTGGCTTGAAATATTTATCTCCTACAAAGTAGATATGATTTTGAGATTGCAAGAAACTCTTTTGCTCTGTATGTTTGCAACATGAACTGATTAAAACTCTAAGCTCAAACTAAGTGATCTTTAAGGAACAGCTGAAATCTGTTGGGGGAAAATGGTATCCAGAAATGACAAGACACTTTAAAAATTACTGATGGTTCCAGAGATCTCAGGAGACTGATATGACACTGATTTTAAAAAGGGTGCTACAGAATGCATCCACTTCTTCAAGCCAATGAACATGGCCTTGTTAGAGCTTGAGGGCTAGATTTAAATTCTGAGTCCCAGGAGAACAGATAAAGAAGAACAACATGGAAGGTAATTTTAAGAAGTCTCTCTTGAATTTCAAATTTCTAAAAAAGGAAAAGAAAAGAAACTGGCCTATACTTAAAAAGGAATACGTAATCGCAGTACTTGTTATTAGCCCTCGTCACCAAAGCAGAGGGACACCTTGATAACCATCAAATTGTCCCAACTCTCCTTGGCCAAATATACACTTTTGAACTTGGAGGAGGTTATTTTCTGTAGGGAAACAAAAAAAGAGCCCTGCCAAACCTGGAACAATAATGTTCTAATTTAGCTTTCAGAATATGAAGGTACGAAATGGTCTTTGTTTATCATGAAATGATGATGAAGATTACATGTTAGACTATATCTGAAAAGAGACCTTCATGCTGAAGTCGAGAGAGGTTCGGGATGTGTTTGGCAACCAGAAAGAGGATCCAGGTTAAAACTATGACAGTCACAGTACCATAAAAGTAAAGTTCCTTTCTGCATCCATTTTCCTCTTTGCTAGATGTTACATAATACTTTTGCACAGAAAGATGTCATGGCAAGAATTTATGATGGCAAAGTGCCATCATCATTTACTGCCTTTAAGCAAAGACACTTGTGCAAACACACATGTGACTCTACTTTTATTCAAGGTCTACCAGAAGTTTACCTCAGTGCAAGTTAAGTGCTCCCTGATCCTGAGGTTCCAGGAAAGAGATGGGAAGAAAGGCATGAATAAAGCCTTTTTGGGAGAAATGAAAACTTATCTATTATCTCCATTTACTTGTCAAACTAGAAGTTGTCCACCAAATCCTTTCCCTTCTTCGTGGATATTTAGCTGACCAGGTTACATTTCCAGCTTCTTGTTCAGCTATTTCCAGTCACTTAAGTTTTTCCCAGTAGCATGAGTTGAATGGCCTGTGTAAAATCCCTTCATTAGCTTATTAGGAAATTGTTCCCTGAAATTCTCCTTTTTCCTAAGCTAGAAACATGGATAAACCCACAAACCAGCTTTAATTAGGATGTCAAGAGAATGCAAGGGATAGTGCACAACAAGGAGGAAGGCACCTAAACCTGTGAGTGACCATCTGGAGCAGAGCAACTCCCTGACCTCAAAAACCTGAAAATTTTCACCTGAGGGAAAAATTAACATCTATCACTTTTAAGCTACTATATTCTGGAAAGGTACTTGTTTAAGTGGTTTAGTGTTTAACTCATGCATGTATTTGGCCTTTTGCAGCCTAGGAAATACGCTATTTCCTCAGCCATGTGCTTCGTTTTGTCGTGACTATTGCAATTTTGAACAGAGACCTAGGGCACTTACTCTTGCACTTGAATGGGCAGGCACAGATGACGATTTATGGTTTTGTTGTTACTGGTTGTTGCTGCTGCTGTTGTTTGTGAGGACAAAAGATTTACTAGTATGTTAGTTATTATCTCTCCACTCCAAGTCCACCTCTTTATACTCTGCTTCTTGTTGAATCTCTCAAGCCACATTTCTATTTGTCAGCTGGCTCCATATTAGAAGACTGGAAGGCCAGGGGAGGGGCCAGACATTGGTCTTTCCTTTTTATGTTTGGCTTTCTTTTATTGCTAGTGTAATACTAGCAAAGTTTTTCTTTTTTCTTTTAATTTGGCAGTATCTGTTTGTTCCATTGGCACCTGCTATATTTAGTATTCAGCTTTTTCAACACTAGCAACTAAATTTCCCACTGCCCAATCAGAGAGCTCGCACCGCTCCTCAGAGGCCTGGTCCCAGCCCCATGGTCCTCCTCAGGGACACCAGCACCAGGTGGGGAGTACCTCCTCGTCAGAAGTCTGGGGTTCAGAGACTCTCTTCTAAGCATCTAAGTATTAATAATTTCAAATAATTCCAAACCTTTACCTTTTCCCCCAAGCCACAGGAGAAATTAGTTACATTTTTGCAGCTGCTATCTTTATAATATTTTACTGCTCATTCTTTGCCTTTCAATCCCCTAATACTTGATTAACAATCCTTTTTATTAAATTCTCTCTGTTTAGGCTGTTGCTTGTCCTGCTGGTGAGCCTCCTGAAAGGCTGGCCTGGAGGGAGGAAGAGGACTTTTGGGCAAGATGGAGGCATAGGTAGACATCCTTTGCCTCCTCACACAGCTACAAGAAGAATTACAACTAACCTCAAAACAAAAAACACCCAGAACTTCCAGAAAACAGAAATGTATGGAAGTCTGACAACCAAGGATTTAAAGAAGCCATATTCATCCAGACTTGTAGGAGAGACAGAGATGCAGAGTCAGGGCAGAGAGGGCATGGCATAGTGTGGAGAGGTGGCTGCGGTGGCTGAGGCAGAAGGGGCAGTCCCACATTCACGTGTGGTGAATAAAAATGGGGAGGGGTACCTTGGAAGCAAGTAATCCCAGCCCCAGGCCAGACCACATAGCCCATGGTTCCAGCACTGGGAAGATAAAGCATTACTTCTGACTGTAAAAACCACTGGGGGTTGGGGTAGTGGAAGAAACTGCCAGTTTCTCAGGAAAGCCCATTTAAAGGGCCCGCATGGATTTCGAACGTGGCAAACCCATCCACTCTGGGAACCATCACCAAGGCAACAGCTAGAAGGGTGCCAGTCACATACAGGATGTGGGTGAAGTGACTAGAAATGGGGCAAGTGCCAGGCAAACCTTCAGAAGCCAGGCAGTGGCATTGGCCCCCTCTCTGACCTCTCCTCACACACAGAGCCACAAAGCAGTGAAGCAGATTGCTCTGCCCTGGCAAATAGCTAAGGCTGTACCCCAGGTGCTTAACAGATGCTCTAAGACAGGGAGCCAAAGCATCTGTACCTAATACACAGAAACAAACACAGGGAGGCTGTCAAATGGAGGAGACAAAGAAATATGGCCCAAATGATAGAATAGAACAAAACTCCAGGAAAAGAACTAAATGAAACAGAGATAGCCAACCTATCAGATGCAGAGTTCAAAGCACTGGTGATCAGGGTGCTCAGAAAACTCATTGAGTATAGCAACAACATAAGGGAAGAAATGAAAGCTACACTAAGTAGAATAAAGAAAAATCCATAGGGAACCAACAGTGAAGGGGAGGAAGCCAGAATCAAATCAATGATTTGGAACATAAGAAGAAATAAACATTCAACCAGAACAGAAAGAAGAAACAAGAATTTATAAAAAAGAGGAAACTATAAGAAGACTCTGAGACATCTCCAAATCTGCCAATATCTGATCATAGGGATGCCAGAAGGAGTGGAGGAAGAGCTAGATATTTAAAATTTATTTGAAAAAATAATGAAAGAAAACTTCCCCAATCTGGTGAAGGATAAAGGCATATAAGCCCAATAAGCACAGAGAGTCCCAAACACCTTGGACCCTAAGAAGATCACACCAAGACACATCATAAGGAAAATGTCAAAGGTTAAAGATAAAGATCTTAAAAGCAGCAAGAGAAAAGCAGAGAGTTAACTACAAAGGAGATCCCATAAGACTATCGGCTGATTTCTCAAAAGAAACTTTACAGGAAAGGTGGAACTGGCAATAAGTATTCAAAGTGATGTAAAACAAGAACCTACAACCAAGATTACTCTATCCAGCAAAGCTATCATTGAGAATGGAAGAACAGATAAAGAGCTTCCCAGACAAGGTAAAACTAAAGGAGTTCATCATCACCAACTGATTATTACATGAAATGTTAAAGGGATTTGTCTAAGAATAAGAATACCAAAACTATGAACATTAAAACGACAACAAACTCACAACTATCAACAACTGAATCTAAAAAACAAAACAAAACAAAACCAAAAACAAACTAAGCAAACAATTAGAACAGGAAAAGAATCACGGAAATGGAGTTCATTTGAATGGTTATCAGTGGTGAGGGGGATGGTGGATAATGGGGGAAAAAGTGCAGAGGTTAAGAAGCATAATCGGTAGCTACAAAATAGACAGGGGGAGGTTAAGAATAGCATAGGAAATGGAGAAGCCAAAGAACTTATATGCACGACCCATGGCTATGAACTATGGTGGGGATTGCTGGAAGGAAGAGGGTGCTGGGTGGAGGGGGGCCAAGGGGGAAAATTAGGACAACTGAAATAGCATAATCAATAAAATATACTTTAAAATTTTCTCTGTTTAAGTAACTTGTTATTTCTGTCTCCTGATTATAACTGATCTGATACAGCTAAGAAGAAAATGAAGACATTATATATTATTAATATCTTATACCATGGTTTCCCTTAGTTTCTCTTCCCCTTGACCCTTCTTCCAATTCAGTAACTTAATATAATCAATAATTTTTGACTCAGAAAATAGGTTTTATAGCAGAAGTCAGAGAAAACTAAATAATCAGCATGTATGGGGGCAAATAGAAAGACATACATGACATATTATGGAGAATATCTTATGAGTGACAGGTAATTGGCTAGGCAGGACTAACCACAGGAGTAGAATGGGGTCACCAACTCAAATGCCTACATAGTTCATGCAGTTAAGGTGAATGAGTGAAGCAGACAAAAGGTATAAAGAAAAAAATAGCAGAAGAATGACAATAAATTACCACTGACATAGAACCTCAGCACCAGGGAGCCAATAAAAAATGGAAGCAACTATGAAGAACTGGACAATACCCACCCATCAAAAGACAACAGCTATTTCCTGTGTCTAAACAGGTATTACTATGTGGGAACAATGACCCATTGGTCTCCAAATTCTGGATTTAGTCTTTTGCAAAAAATGTAAAATCTTTGAATTTTAACTGAAATCATCTTACTTATAAAGGTCACGCATCCAACTTTTGGAAAAGCATTCTGAGAACAGAACAAATCATGGCTTTGAGCCTGATCTGACCTCTAAGTTTCAGCTTGTGGCTAATCGACAAGACATTTCATATTCCTCTGAAATTGAAACCTTATCAAGCCCCGAGTGTAGGTCAAAATAGAAATTCTTGGGAAATTCGGGTAAGTGTGTTTAGGAAGAAGAAATTTAGGAAGAGTCAGACAGCTTCCTACAGGAAATCAGAGTGGCCTTTGTATCTCCTGAAGGTGCTCAAGTTCTGTACTGAATAGTAACTGACAAAGACCTTGACAGATTTCCACAGATTTTCAAGACCCAGTGTTGTGGGACATAGTAGAATCACCTGTATACAAATTAACTTAAGAATCTCAGGGAGACTTAGAAAATTTCATAGACCTTAATATCATGAATCATAAATAATGCACCTATAAACAATATGGGCAAAAAACTAAACACAACACAGGAATGAAAACATATTATTGGGTGCCAGCATGGATGGCTGACAATACCAAGATCCTAAAACCTTCAACCCATGACAGCTTGTTACATAAGATTCCAGAACATTAGATGCTACTCTGTGGAAGACAGGATCTCTGTATTAACTGAGACTAGGTTTCTGCCACCATGAAGAATGCTAATTGCTAAAAATTCAATGGAGTTAGAAAACTGAAAATAATTATAACACTGCATATCTGAGTTTGCCTCTGAGATTCCTATCTGCCACAAACTGATTGAAAGTAAAAACTTGACTTTCTAAATCTGCACTGAAAAGAAAGGATATATATTTTTAGAAGATACTTTATGCTGACTTTAAAATTTATATCTCTGTTCCTGACCTCTCCTTTGACTCTAGATTCTTAGCTCTAATTACCTTACTTGACATCTTTACTTGTTTGTCAAATAGCTAACCCCAACATTACCAAATCAAACTCTTCATTCTGCCACTTTCCCCTAATCTAATCCTCCTTCAGTACTTTCTCAGGACTGGGACCTCCACACTTTGGGTACTCAAGTTGAAAGCCTGGGAGACATCCTTTATCCTTTCCTTTTTGTCCCACATAATCCTCATCTATTCTATGTAATGGTGATTACTGTGGATTTTACCTCCGAGTATATTTTGTATCTGTCCATGCCCCTCCCTCTCTACTATGATCACCCTAATAAACTCCTATAATCCCTTCATTAAACCACTACATTAGCCTTCTAACCAGTGGTATGCTGAGCCAGCTTGTACCAACTCATAAGAACTAATTAAATTTTCAGAAATTTTGCAAGCCAAAGTATGCTGTTAGTATCTTAAAATTGGGCATGCATGGAAGTATTTATACCTATTGACACAATTAAAATAAGCAAACAAATCAGGGCTTTTCTTCCTTTCCAAAGAGAAAGTTAGTAAATACATCAACATATCACCATTCCTGTTTTCACATTTGTACCCCTACATCTATTGACTTTACAACAGCCTCTGTAGTTTTTTAAACATGTTTTTTGTCTGCCCTGGTTAAAATCCTCTAACAGTGGCTCATTGGACCTACAAACATCCAAAATCCCAACAAAGGTTTACGAACCTCATTTCCTCCTTTTCCTTCTGACTTCAACTCTTACCACTTCCTTCCTCATTTCCTGTACATGTTGGTCTGCATTTTGTCTCTCTGAGCCATCAGACTGTGTCTGATTTGGAGTATGTACAAGTGTTCCCCCTTCTTGGAGGGGGCTTCATTTATATTGTAATTGGTTCCTTTTTGTCACTCAGCTCTTAGTTAAATTTTGACAAGGATTCTGAACTGCTCGATCTACATCATGGTTTATCACATCTTTGTTTTTTCTTCTTAGCTTTTATCATGACTCAGAGTTAGATAGTTATCATTTGTCTCTCTCATTAGAATTTAAGTTCTGTGAGGGCAGGTGACTATTTCACACTGTTCTTTCCTCATTACCTAACTAATGACTGGCAGTTACCAATATTTTTGAACATAATAAAAATATTCTATTTTTACCCAGAATCCCACTGTTGATCAGAAGTTGCTTTTGTTGTGGTGGTTTTGTTGTTTGTGTTTATAAGTCTAAAGCCTTAATTTGAGAAAATCAAGGCATTCTGAGTAATTAACAATATTTTTCCTCCACAAATATAAAAATTTACTGAAAATCACACTTTCAGTACAATCCCATGTTCTAGAAAATCAGAGTTTTGTCCACAGATCCAACATAGCATAAAAGGCTGATAGAAGTATTGAAACATGAAGATGGCATTTGCCTCTTTGGACTATAGTTTACGTGTTTATTTTTCTGTTGTTGCATTAGATCTAACTTCCTCCAAGGCAAGAGTCATGCTTCTAAGCATTTTGTATTCCTATTACTGATCCAGTGACTTCACATAGGAGAGTTCCACAAATGTTTGTGGAATTAAATTGTGTTTGATCATTAAAGATGTTTGTAGGATTTATTAGAAGCAGAAATAATAGAGCAGTTTGTCTTATTTTAGAAATGAACCTAAACCTGAGAAGCAGGGCAATATGTAGAATCAAATAGGTAGAAGATGAATGATTTAAGCTGTTAAGAAATAGCTAATTTATATAAACTGGATGTGTATTTATTCTAAATGAGATAAAAAAATGAATTTGTAAAAATCACTCTTAGAGGTTATTCTGTTTTTTTCTGAAACCAGTGTCTAAAATAATAATCAGTTATAAAAGATCACAAAAATGTCTTCTAAGATGGTGGGATTTACAGGATCAACAAGACGTTTTTGTTTGCAGAGTGTTGATATGCTATGTGAGGCTAGGGGTTTGGGCTGAACTGATGGGTACAAGAGGTAGCTGGGCTTAGGGTTTCATAGGGGAAAGAAGAAAAGAATAAAAAGGTACTGGAAACAGAATCACTGAAGAGGGACTGATGAAAGTTCCAAGGAGGATTTATAGTTGTTTGCTATAAAACATGATATAAAAACCCCATCCTCCAGCAATCCCATAGAATTTTAAATACATTCCTATTTGGTAATTAATGCTTTTGAGATAGTAGTTTTTTGCAGGGAGGGTAGTATTTAGGTTTCATTACTCTATATGGATTCAGTAAATAGAAATAGTTTTATTTGTTTGAAGCCTCTTTTCTAAAAAATAGGTCTCTATTTTTCAGTTCCCTTAACAAAAAGTTGCCTGTTTTAAGAGCATACATAGTGTTCTATTGCTCTTAGAATAAAGATCAAAATCCTTAAAGAGCTGATTAAGCCCTCAGTAATCTGATCCATGATTATTGCTGAAGGCCAATCTTCCCCTAATTTCCACCTTGCTCTCTGCCCTTCTGACATACTGGCCTTTAAAATTCTTCAAATATTTCCACATTACTTATTGTCACAAAGGTCTTTATTACACAATTTCTTCTTCCTGGAATGAACTTTCTTCCACCTTTCACTTCCACCTATTGTCCTCTATTCATTTTTAAATATCAGCTCAAGAACTGATTCAGGGGAGAAGCCTTTCCTGACCCTACAGCCTCCAGAAATTTTTCTTTTCTTTTTCCTTTTTTTGGGATGTGAGACAACTGTTTCTTGTTATAATAAACCAGAAATATAAAATTCCACTGAAACTGGGACAGTTGACAGAATATCGTTAAACTTGCAAAGCTTCAAGGAAAATAAGAGGTCAAACAAAGCCAACATATGGAAAATCCCAAGACTGGTTTGTGATAAACATAAGATTTACATTCAGAATGGGTATCTTCTGAACCCTCTCCAGCAGGTATCTACCATATATCTCTCATTCCTTCTGAAGCATCTGCTTAGCCAAATGGCTTTTTCCTCTCTGTTATAGGCATAAGCCAATCCAACAGGACCCCTTTGGATGTGATGCAAAGCCAAGGTTTATAAACCTTATTCCAGGGTAGAAAGTATGCGCACACCCAATCCAGCACACACATGTGGTGTCAACGCACATGGTAGCAACTTTAATCAAATCAGAGCTGCTGCCATATATTTAGCCTGTTATTTGGCCCTGTAGCTAGGCCAATGTCCCTAATATACTACACTAACATATCAATGTGGCAGAGGGCATTTTTGAACTCCAGATTTTCTCAACACTTCTAAGAGGCTATTAGAGTGATATAGAACAAAAGTATATCTCAGAAACCTAGGCATTAGGGAAGAACACTGATGGATTATTTCTGGAACTTTTTCCAGAGGGTATAGAGATGAACAGAGGAAATGTAAGAATCTCAGGGCATATATAAC
The DNA here is from genome assembly GCF_021234165.1 of Pteronotus mesoamericanus. Classification (NCBI taxonomy): domain Eukaryota; kingdom Metazoa; phylum Chordata; class Mammalia; order Chiroptera; family Mormoopidae; genus Pteronotus; species Pteronotus mesoamericanus. The sequence continues at coordinate 13,792,685 of NW_026555310.1, forward strand.
AGGTGAGGGGAGGCAGAGGCAGAACGAGGGCCAACATATTTATGTTCCAAGAGAAGTCTGGGAGAAGGAGAAAAAAAAAAAAACCAAAACAATAAAATGAAACCAGGACAGAGGGAAAAAGGGTTTCATACAATATAGTATCAAAAACATAAAAGGAACACATTAAATGCACAAACTGGTGGCAAGTTAAGTCCATAGTCTATTGTGATAGGTCCTTTCAGCATCAGTCAGATCGGTTTCTTCTCATTTGTTACCTCAAGGTTATTGACAGACGTGATAACTTTAACAAGAGTCTCTCACATGGGGGCAGGTAGGCTTCAATTATTGGTTTCCAGATCTGCCTGTGCCCTGTAGGCATCCAGCTCGGCATCCAGGTGTCCTTTTGTTTTCAACACGTACGCATCCAATAGCTTGTCCAGCTGCTCCTTGGTCAGTACAGCAATTTCATTATACAACAATGTTTATCATTTTCAGAGCATGTGCCTCTGTTTATAATTGCATATTTATTAGCATGACAATTGGCTTAAGGTCTGACTGCTCCACTAGGTAGTAAACCTCTTGAATGAGGGATCATTTTGGAATCATCATTTTATCTCATCCCCTAGTAAGTACTCAACAACATAAAATGCCTAATTCTTCTCTTACCTCGCTGACCTTTCATTTTTTCTCTCTTTAGCAAGTACATTTTCCTCTCCCTGACCATTAAATGTTTTACCTCCTTAAGTTTTGGTCCTAGGTCTTCTTCTCTTATTATTCCTTATTCTTCATAAGATTATTTCATTCAGTTTAATGGATTCAATTACCACCTATACAACATCAGACTCAATTGTAGATGTCTCACCCAACCGAACCTCTTCTGTTACCTCTAAATCTATTTAACTGCCTTTATCTTCCCAACTGAATGTCATAATGATAAATCAAACTTAACATGACTAAGTCTGACCTCAGGATTTTTCCACTGTAAATCTATTTCTCTAAAATTCCACTTAATTGTGCTAAAAACCATGGTAGCTATGCTTATGGAAATAAGTGCAAATACCTTTAGTTGAGCCTTGATTGAAATTATAGTTGATAACAGAGGGCAGAGAATGGAATGGAAATTGTTGACACACTTGTTTTTGAGTGTGCAAAGCACTGGCTAGCCATTCTCATTAACTTAACTAGATAAGGTCAGTAAATATTTCAGCTACAGTTCTTATTGCTATGTAGATGTTTTTAATATATTTTGATAGTCATTTGTCAATGGCATATATGACTTGATATTTGTCAGATTCATTGAACAATAACTTGTCAGTTCATGAAACAGCTTATGAGAAAGTTCCATATAAATATTAAATAATGGTTGCCCAGGCCGAGTGGCTCAGTTGGTTGAAGCATCATCTTGTACACCAAAAAGGACACAGGTTAGATCTTCAGTCAGGGCACACATGTAGGTTGCAAATTCAATCCCTCATCGAGGCATGGACAAGGAGGCAACCCGTAGATGCTTGTCTTTCTCTCCATCCTCTCTCTCCAAAATCAATAAGCATATATCCTTGGTGGGGAAAAATATTAAATAAGGGTTAATTACATTCAGGAGGTATATATTTATATATATTCCTCAGGTAGTTTTACAGGTCGGTTAGGACAAGCACAGTTATTCTCAAAGTCTTTGAATAAGAAAACATTAGATTACGAAAAATAGTCACTCAAGATGAATATTTATAATAGATAAATTACATAATTTTATTTAATTTGCAAGTTGAGTTCCTCTTAGGAGAAAATGGGTGGGAAATATAGCTTCCCCCCTTGAAAGAATGAGGTCATTGTACTTGATCAGAACCCCCAAAGAGACCAAGGAGATGAGAACCAGGAAATGATTGAAATTCAGAGACACCTGGGTCTCTTGGCCACATTCCACCTTGTTCTTTACTGCAAAGTGGGAAAAGGACACCTTATGCACATGTCCAGGTGTATTTCCTGCCCTTTTAAGTAAATCAAGAGGAATAAGTCTACTCAGTTACAAATGCGTGAGCTCTTGAGCTTTTATCTGTTTACATTATTGTGTTTTGAGAGAAATGTTCTGCCCTTTCTCAGGTCCTGTAAGTGCCACAGAGTTCTTGTTAATCATCATTACCAAGTCTGCCCTGTCTTGCAGGGGAAAAAATACTGAATTGAAAAACTGCAAAAGTGTTAAAAATAAATTGTAATTGTGATCATCGTTGTTTCAAAATTTCTGAACATTTTCTAGGCTTTTGTATAAAAGCACCCTAAGGCCATCAGATTAAAATTAATCAAAGTCTTTGCAAAGCTTACTGATTTAGGAACACAAGCAGAAGCAGGCTCCAGTGTCAATCCACAGGCCTCTAGGAGTCTGATGGGAAGGAATGGAGCCCAATATAGTTACATCTGCCACCTGATGTTATTCCATGGTGAAGAGGGAGCAGGTGTTCTCTGTGTGGATCCTTTTCAGGGATGGCCTATTAGTGATGGCAAAAATGAACATGTCTAGTGTAGGGTGGCACATGAAAAACAGGAACTACAAAAATATTCACAGATCCAAATGGGATCCATTTAAAAAGACTCCCCCATCTGAATGCTGAATGCTCATTTTTATCATAATCAATCATTTTACCATTTACTTAGTATTATCATTCACTTAGTTTCCTACTTCACACATTGTTACTTACCCATTTTCTGTGCTGGTTCATCCTGTTCTCCCTGACTTTATGATTCGGAATAGGTCAGAGCTCTTTCTTTGATTTTTTTTTTTTTCTCTTCTCTATCTGTGCTCGCTCTGTGAGTGACCTTATTCAGTATCATGGATTTAAATGCCATCTATTTTGAATCTCGAGTCCAGAACACTACTCAACGCTTGAGATTTGTTTACTGAACTGCCTATTGGAATCTCCACTTGGATGCTTAAATACATCTCAAACTCAGCAAAATCAAAATTAAATTCCTGATATCCTCCTCTGCCTCACCCTGGCCTCTCACAACCTCATCAGTCACTGCTGATGCCCTCCATCCTTCCATTTATTCAAGACACAATTTTGAGCTCTCTTTTTCTTATAGCCTATATCCAATCTTTTAGAAAACTCTGCTTCTTTTCTCTTTAAAATATATTCAGATTCTGGCCAAGACAGAGGTATAGGTAGATACGCTTTGCCTCCTCACACAACCAAAAGAGGGACTTTTTTGTTTAAAACAAAGAACTGCCAGAAAACCGAACTGTATGGAAGTTCGACAACCGAGGAGTTAAACATTCATCCAGACTGGTAGCAGGGGCAGGGAGATGGGCAGCCAGGGTGGAGAAGACACGCAGCAATGTGGTAGCTGGGGACCAGGTGGTCCCACATTTGCGTGCAGATACACTGGGAGGAACAACTGGGAAGCAAGACAGACCGTGCAATACAGGTTTCCAGGTTTCCAGTGAGGGAAAAGAAAGTCTCAAAATCTCTGGCTGTAAAAAACTGTGCACGTTGTGGCAGTGGGAAAAACTCCCAGGCTCATAGGAGAGTTCATTGGAGAGACTCATAGAGTCCTAGGACATGCACAAACCCACCCACCCAGGAATCAGCATTAAAAGCCCATTTTGCTTGTGGGTAGCAGGGAAAGTGACTGAAAGCCAGCTGAGAGCCCAGTAAGTGGCATTGTTTCCTCTCAGACCCCTCCCCGACATACAGCATCACAACTCAGTGACCTAGGTTACCCCATACTGGTAAATTCCTAAGGCTCCGCCCCTTCCAATGTAACAGGCCCACCAAGACAAAGAAATATGGCCCAAATGAAAAAACAGATCAAAGCTCCAAAAATAGAACTAAGCAATAAAGAGATAGCCAATCTATCAGATGCACAGTTCAAAACACTGGTAATTAGGATGCTCACAGAATTGGTTGAGTATGGTCACAAAATGGAGGAAAAAATGAAGGCTGTGCCAAGTGAAATAAAGAAAAATATACAGGGAATCAACAGTGAAGGGAAGGAAACTGGGACTCAAATAAACAATTTGAAGCAGAAGTGAAGAGATATAAACATTCAACCAGAACAGAATGAAGAAATAAGAATTCAAAAAAATGAGGAGAGGCATAGGAACCTCTGGGACAACTTTAAATGTTTCAACATCCAAATCATAGGGGTGCAAGGAGGAGAAGAGGAAGAGCAAGAAATTGAAAACCTATTTGAAAAATAATGGAGAGCTTCCCCAGTCTGGCCAAGGAACTAGACTTCTAGGAGATCCAGGAAGTTGAGAGATTCCCAAAAAAGTTGGACCCACGGGTGTACACACCAAGGCACATCATGATTACATTACCCAAGATTAAAGATAAGGAGAGAATCTTAAAAGCAGCAAGAGAATTGGAGACAATTACCTACAAAGGATTTCCCAAAAGACTATCAGCTGATTTCTCAAAAGAAAGCTTGCAGGCAAGAAGGGGCTGGCAAGAAGTATTCAAAGCCATGAAAGGCAAGAACCTACATCCAAGATTACTCTATCCAGCAAAGATATCATTTAGAATGGAAGGGCAGATAAAGTGCTTTCCAGATAAGGTAAAATTAAAGGAGTTGATCATCACCAAGCCCTTATTATATGAGATGTTAAAGGGACTTATCTAAGAAAAAGAAGATCACAAATTATGAACAGTAAAATGACAATAACCTCAAAATTATCAAAAACAACGTACAAAAACAAAAATGAAAACAAACTAAGCAAACAACTAGAACAGGAACAGAATCACAGAAATGGAGATCAGAGGGGAAGGGAAGGGGGAAGAATCGGGAGAAAGGTACAGGAAATAAAAAGCATAAATAGTAGATACAAAATAGACAGGGCGATGTTGAGAATAGTATAGGAAATAGAGAAACGAAAGAACTTATATGTGTGACCCATGGACACGAACTAAGGGGGAGGGAAGGGGGAATACTGGTGGGAGGTGGGGGTGCCGGGCAGAAGGAAATAAAGGTGAGAAAAAAATGGGACAACTGTAATAGCATAATCAATCAAATATATTTTTAAAAATAAAATATATTCAGAATCTGATTGTTTCCCATAATTTCTATTCTTACTACACTTCTCTAATCCACTGCTATTTCTTACTTGGAAGATTCAACAGGCCTCCTAACTGGAGGCTCATATGTCCAGCCCCACTAAGTCAAGTCAGAGCATGGCTGACAAAGGGTCCTTTTTTCTAAGTAGGTCAGACTGAAGTACTTAGATCATGTCTTTATTGCTCTCAAGATTCTCCAATGGCTCCTCACATAAGGCCTACTGAGAGCTGTGTCATAAATCCCCACTTCACCTCTCTGACTTCATCTGTCCCTCGCTTCACCCCTCTAACCAATCTCCGTTTGTTTTTTCTACTCTAGCCACAAGGCCCTCTTTGCTGTTTCCTGAATGTTCAAGCAAACACTAACCAAACAGCCTTTACACTGTTTCCTCTGCTTGGACCAGCCTGCCCCCAGGTACCCACATCTTTCTTCACATCTCTCCCACAGGTCACTTCCCCGATGAGGTGTACAATCATCCTGTTGAAAAGGGTAGCCCACCAACACTAGCCCACCACTCCTTCTCATTCCCAACAATAATTCCCTCTCAGGCTGCTTTAGTTTATTTCCCCATAGTATTCACCATTTGCTCGTTCCTAGCACACAGTACATTTTATTTTTTATTGTCTACCCCATTCTTAGAATACAAGTTCCATGAAAGAAAAGGTCTTTTTTCTTGGCAGCTCATGTATTCCAAACACATAAAATAAAATTTGACTCACAGCAGGTACTTAATAAATATTTGCTGAATTATTGAATTAAAATATTACATATTTATATATGTAGATTATTTAGATTCAGTTATACCACTTGATGTTTAATTCTCTCCTAAACTGTATACACAATAAAGGCAAGCAGTATGCCTATCTTCTTCACTGTTTACCCCTAATACTAAGTATTCTGTTTGGCATATAGTAGGTACTCAGAAAATATTTGTTGTGTGAGTGATGACAAAATAGAGCAATGCTGATCTTTTATAAATTACTCAAAAACTATACATAGACAAGATTTACATGAGTTTTAAGCATGACTGATTCTGGATTCTGAACTGTCTCATCAAATCGCTCCTTTTATATGTGGCATGTTATGTTATTCCCCAAAAGGTCAGCAGAGCAGCTGGCTGTTAGTCTGCCCCACAGATTACACATAAGTCAGTTGATCCATCAGCCAACCTTGCTGAAAACTTTGGGCAGGCCTTGTTAACTTTCAGAGTCCCTGGTCTTGATTCATAGAAATATCCAAAGGCCTGGTCCTTGCGCCTAATTCCTATATTATTCACTTACCAATTAAACTGGAACATTTTAATAATAATTCTAATAATCTTTCTATATTTTTGTTGTTATTCAATTTGTGGTGTTCTTACTTATATGTTTGTGTATCTGTCACATTTATCTCTAACCAGTCTACTGGCTGCTTAAGATCAGGACCCACATCATATTTTTTTAAATCCTAATTATATACTTCTGCTGCTTGGGTGAGGAGTCCATGGTCATAGCTTCAGCACAAACTTAGATGTCTAAAAATCCTATCCCTGGCTGATCTTAAATATCCTGAAAAAAATGTCACTACTCGAGTTACCAAATATTTTAATTATCTCAGAGGGACCCTACAAAGAAGTACATAAAATTGGTCCATATCACTATTACCAGAGTTATGAAGGAGCCCAAGAGCAGTGTTCAAAACAAAACTCAACCAACTAAGGGATTCATGAATCAGGCAGCATCCCATCTAGCAATTATAAGGGTGCTCTGAGGGGTTGTACAAAAGGGAAGATTTTTATAGAAAAAAGGGTGGGGCAAAAGACCTAGTCACGAAAGTCTTGAAAAGATTACTTTTAGACCAGAACGTCTTAGGGGAAAATAAATCAAGAATGGCAAGAGACAATGTTTGTTTATTAAGCAGATTGGCACTTCTTTCTATGAGCTCACATGACAGATTATTTTGGGGGGCTGACCAGAAAATTTCAGACTTGCTTAAGGGGTTTTAGCACAGCTGACACGCTTTAGGGCTTATGCTTGTCTTCTTCAACAGTAGGGAAAGTTTCCAAAGACCTCAGAATAGAGGGATAGCCTTGGACAAGGTTTGAATTAGACTAAGCCACACATACGCAGGCCAAAGGAAGCACAAATCTGACAAAAAGATCTGTGGTTTCACAAAACACAGCAATTAGGCAAAAGCAAGTGGATCAGAGCAAGCCTTGGCCATGCTAGCTTAACTACCTTGAAAAAAATTGAGTTTAAATATTAGGACTCTGAGGATATTCTTCTAAAGAGTTCTGTTTTAAATTCAAATCTCCAAGAATGCCTGCCAATAAGACTCAAATTCATTAAGGAAAAAGTAGTATGAAGATGTTTGTAAAATTCAATGATGAACATCATTCATTCTCTTTTTTCCTCCTGAAGGAATTGAGAAGAAACATTAACTTTGACAGAAAACTGAAGCTTTGAATGGATATTGGATGGAAGACTCATTGTATAAAGACCTGAATTGCCTGCATGTTACTGCTGATCCAAATTGAAGTAATAACTTAAGGGTAAAAAAAACTATCTCATTATCTGTAACTTTTCATCAAATTATTCTTAAAAATTCTATAATTATTTTCTATGATGTGCTTTCTAAAATAATGTTTAGGTACGACCAGGGAAAAGGTGGTATTTCAGAGTGAAATTATATTGAATTTGTTCATCTTCTATTACCAAACCTGTGATAGAAATGATAATGGAATGTTCTCCTCTTGTAACTCTGAAGTAGTAGTATTAGTGAGCCATTTTTGAATCAGTTTTCTTTCTTGTTGCAGCAAAGAACAACTATTCTACAGCCTAGGTACACAAAGAGGACAAGAAGAATCTTCAGAGTAGGCTTGCTATTTGGTTCTAAAATGTCCCATAACATTTAGGAATGGCAATACCTGCCCCTCTCTTCTTCCAGGTCGTTATCTAGGCCATAGAGTAATATAAGGTCAATCAGCTATATATTGAAAGGGCTATGCAGCTGGAGAGATATCCATGCTGTTCGTCAGAAGTGGGAGGGGGTGGTGGAAATGACATTGCTGTTCTAGAAAATAAGGTTTATTCTGGACAAGAAAAGGGTGTCCCACACAGGTATAGGCATTTTTACTATATGAATTTTCTTTACCTTCTATTTTATTTCCAGCTCAAGTACAGACTTTGTCACACATAGCCCCTTATACATTATGACAGTTTTATTGCTAACACAAGAAAATCCCAAAGTAGACTTTGATTGATTGCATCACAAAAGGTGTCTGTTGTCCTAACAAGAATTTCCTCAAATCTTTATTAAAAATAATAACTATACATTCAGTTAGTTCTCAATTGTGAAGCAGTGGTTAAAACAGGAGACAATTCACACAGACAGACTCAACCATCCTCACGAGACAAGAAGCCCTCATTGCCCTGTGTCATACTTGCCCACAATTATACGATAATCATTATTACATTACTAGCTTAAGTTGGAGGGCCTTTCATATCCACAAAAGTTACTGGGAAAATGGAGACAACTGTACTTGAACAATTAAAATAATAAAAAATAAAATAAAATGTATCAAATCAACTAATGGGCCATCTTACAGTACCTTGTGAGAATGGGAAAATGAACCAGTGAGTGAGTTTTTCATGAGACAGGTCAAAACATGCCCAATGACTCGGCCACAATCTCAGAGGACAAGGTCAGTTGTGCGAACACTAGAGCAGGGCCTTGCTCAAGCAGAAAGTAACCTGAAGTCACTTGGATACACGGTGCTGAGAGAAGACGACACCAAAACAATAGAATATTCCCAAACAGTCGGTGGGAATATATCTAAGATAAATTTCACGTAGTTTTATTCAGCATTTGTGTAATACCTCAGAGTTTATAATGTGCTCTTACATACAGTATTATTATTATTCATAGATGTATTATCAGAAATACAGGCCATATCATTACCCCACACAGGCGAGGCCAACATGACAAATTATGAATGAAGAAATTAAAGTTCGAAAAGTTTTTCTTCGTATCTTTAACTTATTCATTTATTTAAAAAAATTTTTTTTTACCATATGGTACTGTCATGGGCTTTGAAAATAAAGTACACAGCAATATAGATAAGATTCCTTATCCAATGGAAATGGCATTCTAGTGGAAGATTCAGATAATAAGTACACACATAAATAAATGTAATTATTTTCAATTGCAATAAATGCTACATAGAAAACAAATATGTAATAGGAAGTAACTTCAGATATGGTTGTGAGGAAAAACCCCTTTAAAGAGATGATATATCACTGAGACCTTAAAGAAGACAAATCATTAATCAAACTATGGTAGAAGATTGTTACAGGAAGGTGAAAAAAAATATGCAAAGGCTTTATGATGAGAAAGGGATTAGGATGTAAAGGAGGTAGAAACTATGGAGTCATAGAGGTAAAACCTAGGCCCTTTCCAACTGTTCCTCTCAGCTTTATTATATTTTAATTTTGCCTACAGCTGACTCCGAAGCAAATGAAATATAATCCAAAAATCCCCCAGCAGGGAGATTACAAAGGGTTTTACCTATACTTGGAGGTCACCAGTGGTTACATGGGTTATGTTACTGATCAGTTTCTAGCTTAACTAGCCATTAAAGTGGCTAAACTAGTTCTACCAAAAATACCACAATCAGATTTTATAGCCAAAGGGCTTCAGTTAATGGGATTTTTCTGAAACCCAGAAAAATAAGACAGCAAGAAAAATCAAGAGCATAGTGCTTGAAGACAGAGACCATGATCTGAATACCAGTTCTCTTACTTACTGGCTATATCATCTGAGGAAAGTTACATAGTCTCCCTGAAAAACTGAGCCTTAGTTTTATTTTCCATAAAAAAGATCTATATTACTATCATGCAATGTAGAAATAGAAATTAAATGAGAGAAGGCATGTAATGCACCTTAATACAGAACTTTGTCAAAGAAAAAGTCTCTGACTGATCTAACATGAATTCTTTCTTTTTCATTGAATGTGCCTGATCGTTTCCTCAATTTCCTAGACCATTCTTCTCCTTACATGGCTGCCTGTGAGAAATCATTTACTTATAACATGAACTTTATCCTCAGTCTTTGGATGTGCACTTGTTTTGTTTAATTTTTTTATGTTTTACACTGAACCACATGGGGGTTTAGGTTGGTTACGTAGCTCCCTGGAGAATCATTTCAATTACTCTTTGCAAATATCTTCATCAATTTTATTATCAAATGAAAGTTCACATTTTGATAGTATTTTAAGTAGGATTTTTGAAGAGTGTCTTTGTTGAGAATGTATCATCACCAAAGTAAAATATGTCATTGTTATCACTCTTAAGGTTCATTTGTATATATAATGTACATTTAATGTTATTAGAGGCAATTTTAATAAATTTTGTAAAAAATAAGAAATTCTAAATCTGTGTTAAAAAAGAATGAGAAATCAGAAAAGACAACAAATAGGATTCTGTGTTACACCATATATCATATACAAGTAGCCTTTGATGACTTCTGTAGAGTTTGCTTTTAATTCACTGAACTACAGTATTTCTCAAATTTGGTAATATTTAACATGCCATAACTCATATACACTTTCATACACATAAAATCAAATATTTGGGTTGGCCAAAAAGTTTGTTTAGTTTTTTCTTTTTTCCTCTAAAATAAAAGACACATTTTTCATTTATACAAATAACCTTATTGATTTCGATATTTCAACTATGTCGGCTATCTCCCACATGTTATAACGTTGAGTGTTCTCAATTAATGTCTCTATTTGATCGTTATGAACTTTAACTGGCCTACCCAACCATGGAGATCATCCGGGAAAAATCTCTAACATGAAATTTCTCAAATCACTTTTGACACATTCGATCACCCACAGCATCTTCTCCATAAACTGCACAAATCTTTTTTGTGTTTCAGTTACATTTTTACCTTTCTTGAAATAATAAAACAAAATATGCTGGAAATGCTGTGTATTTTCTTCCATCTTCAATATTAAAATGGCTACACAAAAATTCTCCAATTTTTGTGTTTTGTTTTGTTTTTTTAAATTCACATTGCTAGGGCAGCTGTCACAAGACAAGCTAACAAAATTGTTTCAAATGAGGTTAAAGACAACTAAGCACTACTAAAGCCACCTTACAAAAAAACCCTAAACAAACTCTTTGGACAACTTCAGTGCTCATACCATGTTTAAAGTTGTTTCTCCATTTGGGCAATGAAGAGCTTAGGACAATTCAAAAATACATGCAATGCAATTTTATAGAGGGGAATTTATAAATTATGTTAACTTTGAACTTCAGTTCTGTTTTACTGCAGTAGGTCACCTGTCATTTACTTTGTTTTCTACTTTGGTAAAACTAATTAAAAATTATAAAACCTTTTCACTTTGTAATGTGTAGGGACTTTCAGTGGTAAATGAAATGAAGCACTTAACAATACCGGTTAGGGGTAGGGGAAGACTTTTTAAAGATGTTACATAGGAAATGTTTTGTTATCCATGTATCTTGTTCAATAAGAAAAGAGTTTAGTGCTAAAAAGAACATCACAAAATGCATCTTCTATCACCACACAGGCATAGAAGTCAACACAAAAACGTAAGATCCAGGGTACTCAGGTTAAAGTAAAGAGTTGGGCATAGTCATTCCAGGAGAATAACCAAAGCAGACAATAAGCATTTTACAGAGAATTGTAGAAAGTTTTCCTAGCTGGAAGGAGGCTTGTAATTTCCCTGGGTTTCTACTCATTTTGTCCTTTAAACCAGCCCTATTTACATAACCATATTTCTTTTATTAGGCAGGTAAGGAAAAACATAAATTTCAATTAATAAAAAGTTTATGCTTAATGTTCAAAATAAGAACTGACATAAATGTTATATATTTTGTTTGAATTTTTGCTCAATATTCTAGTTATGATACATTCACGAATGAAGGGATTTCATCATTCAAAATCATCATCATCTTTAGATGTTTTCTTAATCTCTATCCCTATAGCCCTTGTTCATTATTCATAGGTTGGATAAATGCCACCTGTATGGCAGAATGGATAAACGGAATAGGTTGGACTGATTGCCTTCAGAAAGTTTGTCCCAAAACTGGAAGTGCAGTCAATTACTCAAACTGAGTTAGATATCTTACAGTCTACCAGCTGGCCAGAAGGCCACACTGGAGACACTATCAAACTCTGCCTCTACTGATGTAGTTCTCATTTGGGGCTCCCCAACAATTACAAATAAAACTTTTTTTCCCAGGGGTATCATGTGCTCCACTGGGACTTTACCTCTTGGGTGGAAGCCTGGCATTAACTTATCTTCCTCTCAAAAACACTGTGACTTGCCTCTTAGGAGTGTTCCTAAGAAACAGTCAAGTGTTTAAGGAAACATCACCAGTAGATTACATAGCTTTCAAATGACTCTGAGAACCTCTCAAAAATGAGCTACCACTGGTTAATTAATGAAGTTATCTAGAGGGATAATAGACTCATTATTTAAACAAACTTTGTGGGCAGTTATCCCTGCAGTGTGGTCACCTAATTAGAGAAGGTGGTGTGAAATTTGTTACTGACTTTAGCTGAAGTAGTCAATGACATCACCTTAGCCCTGGAAGTCATCAAGTCAGCTCAATTCATTGGCCAGGTTTGTTATGGGTAGATAAATGCAGACCGAGGCAGGGGTTGCGCAATTGCTAATACACACTTCTATGCCTGGGTGAATACCTCAGGCCAACTAAAGAGGTCAGTATAGAAACTGAAGGAGAAAGATACCTGCCTATCTAAAATAGACTCGAATGGTTTGTGAGTTTTGTCCTGTTGTTTGGATCTGGGACCTGGGAGGCAAGCTTGAACTCAACACAGAAAGTTAACAACTCCTGTTTGGAGTCCTATTGGCATTTGTCTCAATTTAATGTATTAGGAGGCTAATTAACAGATTTGATTTGGAAAATTTCCCAGAAGCCAAGATAGTGTAGAAAAGAAGTGTGTATATTTTTTTAAACAATTCTCCATTTTTCTCTCCCATTGCTACATATGTTGCTAGTGATGTACTGCCTTTCCTTGTTTTTCTGAACAATCTTTTCAAGAATTATTGTATCGTGAACAGCCTTGGAAGACAGGGCCACCTTACACAGCAAAGAGCAGGTTGGCTTACAGCCTTTGAATAGGCTTTGCTTACAGCAAAGCATAGGCATGGTTACTCTCTAATATAATAAAGAAATTTCTTTTCCTCTGAGGAAAATGACAGGCCTTCTTACCACCCATTATAAAAGATTTGGTTTTCCTGACCTCAGAATCCCTCTTCTGTAACATAACCCACTGTTTGTCCAGCATTCACCTGGGTTCCTGGGTGTTGGTTCTGTAAAACTTGGGAGTATGGGGAACTGATGGAATATATGCTAATACTCATGCTGCCTGTTGTATCACAGTAATAAACTCCTTTCCCTCTTACCCAAGAGTTTCATGTCTTCTCGCAACATCCATGAAAGTGTGGGAGGCCAATGTGTCGGCGTGAATGTAGGGTAATGTATGACACTTCAGTTCTAGAAACAATAAAGAAAAAGCAGGGGAGGGTATTTATTATCTTATAAAACATAATCCAGTTTTGTCTCCAATTTAGAAATCTTATTTCAGCATTTCTCTCTCCATTTGGTTTATAATCCAAGTTTGTAAAATCCATTTTAACCATTAATTATTCTGCTGGTTATTGCATTAATTATTAGAATGAAAATGTGATATGTACTCACCATGCATATGAGAATTATATTTTTAACAATTTGAGGATTTTGCTTTTACAATATAAGCTCACTAAGGATAAGCTACATGACTGCTACTTCTTCTTTATCTCCCCCAAACACTATGCAGAAGCTATTAATATTTAAAAATTCAATTTTAGATGAATAAATGACATTTTATATTTGACCTGAAGTTTTTTAATGTCCTAAAGTCTTTCTAAAGAAATCATACAGGTTTTTAACAAAAGAATACACTTATATAGTTATAAAAACATCAAGAACATTGAAAAGAACATAAAAAAAAATCCAAACAGCTTATAGAGTTATCATTATTATTTTCCAAATGAATAAAGGAGTGATTGACTAATGTATGAATCAATGATGTAGTTTGTGACATAACTAGCTGGGATTAGAGATTTAACCTCTGGTTATTAAACATTCTCATATGATTCTACTTTTTATGGGAGTTGAAATCATGACTTCATCTTTCTATATCCAATGTCAGTTTACAGTAAAACTAATCAAACTTCAAAATGTATAAACTGTATAATAAAATATTGTTTTAAATATAAATAATGTTTTCTAGGAGATCATAGATCATAATTGTATATGTATTGCATCAGAGCATACCAAGAAGAAATTGCTCTTCTAAACATAGGAAAGTATACATATAAATTTCTAAATATAGGAATATATACACAGACACACAAAACATGCAAGGAAAAAATGAATGATTTTGCTTTTTTTTATGATCTACTAAAAGCTCATAACCTTCTGATTTGTGTAGCACATGATTTCAGTATTCCAGTATTACTTTCAAGCCAATGAAAGACATCACTAAAATTCACTATGCAGACAGGCAAGCACGCTATGTTCTTCTGAAACTAATTACCCAAATCTTCATTAATACAAGTAAAGTAGCACAGAGGGAGCAGAAGTATTCAATTAAAATAATTATGAAACCTACAGCTCCCCCTGATAGAGCACAAACAATTACATGTACAGGTTTTCTGTGTCATTAAAACAAATGTCCCTGTAGTAAACCTGAAATGCATAATACAAACTGCACATAACTAAAGAATTGTAGGCATGATATCCAACCACCTTTGATGCAATGCTGATGCTCTGAACATTCTGGAACACTTCTGGGCAATGGTAGCTTGGCAGCATCTATCTTTCAGAAGCAAGGCTAGGGGATTGCATTTGCCTAGAAGTCTAAGTAACATTGAAAATAGACTTTATACATCAAGAATTGGAATAGGGCTGATTGAGAAAGTAGCTCTCTCTCACTGCAAGCAACATTTTTTGCCCACTATTCTTTTTTTTCTTTCTCTGAGACCACAAATGGAGAACCTAAAAGCAGTTGATGCAAAAAGGATTTCACTGAGTTCAATGGTATTTCCAGAAAGATTTGTTTCCAATCAAGTTTATGCCTTAATAAATAATACACCTGACTCTCCTCTCCACTGGTGTTCCGAAGGTAGAATAAAAGGCTTCAGGTGGGGATAGAGGCACAAATAAAAACATAAAACAAAGTCTTCTCCTCATCTATCACCACACATG
Source organism: Pteronotus mesoamericanus (assembly GCF_021234165.1). Classification (NCBI taxonomy): domain Eukaryota; kingdom Metazoa; phylum Chordata; class Mammalia; order Chiroptera; family Mormoopidae; genus Pteronotus; species Pteronotus mesoamericanus. Next base: position 13,807,993 of record NW_026555310.1, read on the forward strand.
TACCAACTTCTCTGAACATTTTTAATAAACCTGTTACCATTTGTTCTGAGGCTTCCCTCAGGCTGCTACAATCCTGGAATGCCATACTCATTCATTTCATTTCATTTGTAAAGAACTCTCTACTCCTTCTAACCTATAAACTTAGCTAAAATGTATAAAACTGTACAGTTACCTGAGATGATTTTTAATGAAATTTCTAAATTCTGAGTGACAAAAAAGAGTTTAAAAAACAGGTTGGGCAACCATATAATTAAAGGCTGTGAGCAATTTGCACAACTGACTGATTTTTCTGTGATAAGTTCCCAGATAATTGCATGATTTCTTTTTCTAACATCTATTTTCTAGATGATAGACAGAGTATAGAGGATTTAACAAGAAATTTTGCTACCATTTGCTCTACAGAAATCATTCTGTACTTATAGTGTCGGTATACAATTAGAAGTAGTCTAGTATATAACAAGTGTAAGGCTTAGAATGGTAAGATTCTAAAATATTTTTCAAAAGTAAGGGGGGAAAAGTGAATAGTCATAACCATTCACATAGTTATGAAGTATATAGGTTAATCAAGAGTTAAGAATCTAGTTAGGAAGACCTGCATTAAATTTCTTGCATTATCTTTTCCTAGCTGGATTACTTTAAACAAGTTAGTTCTCTTCACAAAACATGTCACTTAATCTGTAAAATGGGCATAATAACTAGTACCTATTTCATCATGCAGTGACAAACAACCTGAGACTTGAAGAAGTGTAGTGACTAACAATGTTGAATAATTAAGTAGAATAATTGGTACTAATAATAATCCAGTGTATTTTTGTATTCATAATAAAAATAATAAAATATTAAATTAATAAAGTAATCATTGTCTATTAATTCCTATTGTGGTCGTATAACCAAGTGTCATGATTAAAGTACATTAGGGTTCTAGAAATGCAACCTGTATAAGTAACTTTAATAATTAGGGTTTTCCAAAAAATAAATTAGTTTTAATAGAATGTGTTTTATGTTCTCTAATCAAAAGCTATTGCCTAAAATATTAGAAAATAGCTGTGAAAATCCTATATGTTATAAATGGGGGGGAAAAACTACATAGAAATGTAGACAAGCTTTATATAAGATTCTAATATTGTTTGGATCAATATTCCCTCTGGAGATCTTTCTAAAAATTTGCCATGAATAGAAACATGACCTGAGGAGAGGAACCAATTTATTAAGCACTCCCACTATTCTAGGCATTTTACATTCATCATTGTATTTAGTATTCACATCACCTACAAGGCTTGTGGTATTTTCCTCAAGTTTCAGATGAGAAATGCAATAATTTGGGAAAAAGTTACATACCTGGTGTCAGAAGTGTCAGAATGAGGCTTTTCACGCAGTTCAATCTCACAAGTTCATGCTCTTTCCACTTTACCCAAGTTTTCAAAATAACCATGCCCTTTCAGATACTAATTGAGGCAACCCTGGGAATAAACGAAGCATACTGACAAGTAAAGCTTCTGCCTCCTGAGGAATGCTTTAAATAGAAGGACATTAAGGAGGAAAATTAAGTATCATTGAAAAAATACATGCCGCCTGAATTTTCTTTCCAATTTTCAACTTTTGGTCTCCAACACAGACATTTTTGATTACAAAACAAAGTAGTCTCTGAAAGTTAAATGGCATGTGTATGTATTATGTGCTGTTGAGTCAGCTTCAACTCCTAGCAACCCCATGAATGAGTGATGTTCACAATGTCCAGTCCTCTATAACCCTGCTCAGCTACTATGGACTCAATGACTTAGACTTCTTTTATGGAGTCAATCCATCTTATATTTGGTCTTCCTCTTTTCCTGCTGCCTTTCATTTCTCCTATCATTATTGTCTTTTCCAGGAACCCTGCCTGCCTTCTCATGATGTGCCCCAAGTCGAATGGCTTCAGGGTTTGGTTTCTGTTGTTGTTTTTTTTCATTTTTGCCTCCAGCAATGTTTCACGCTTAATTTGATCTAGGATCCACTTATTCATCTTTCTGGTGATCCAGAGTGTCTGTAGAGCTCTCTTCCAACGGTCTTGTTTCAAATGAATCAATTTTTTTTTCCTGTCAGCCTTTTGTACTGACAGCTTTTGCATTCATACATAGTAATTAGGAATACAAGAGTGTGGATGGATGATCTTAGCCTTAGGCTCTAAGGATACATCTTTGTTCTTGACAACCTTTCTTAATTCTTCTATTGCTCTTCTCAGTCACAGCCTTCTCTTGATTTCTTGGCATGGAAAAAAGATGATAAAGAATTAACATTTCACTCTACTACAAGGCTAGTATGTTTGTGCTATTTCTTTATAAAACAGTGTTAAAAGAGCTTGTGAGTTTGTATCTGATATATGCAAGTAAGCAAACAATTTACTGGCTCTAATTTTTCGAATTAAAAGCCAAACTTATTCTACTCACCTACTCTATAACTGTCTGTTCTTCACCACTACAGATCAGAGAAAATGGGTCTTTCTTTAGGCTTTGTCTACTGATTGGTAAACTCCTTCACTATTGCTAAGTATTGATTCTTTAAATTAGGTAGAGATTCCTATTATACTACAGTATTTCACAAAAAGGACATTAACTAACTACCCCTCTCTTAATTATTACTCTTTTGGTTAACTAAGTTATGTCCTTTGGCTAACTACATGTAACATCTAACTCATCCTGGGAGCTCCTCAGAAGACTGTGTGGCACAGGACTAGACATTCCACAGTATCATTCCTGAGGTTTAAATTTTCTGGACAATGACAGGCTACATGCAGCACCTTCCCTGATTATTTTTCTAAGGCATCACAAAATCTGACATATTCTGATGGGTGTAATTTTGCAGTCTCAGTCACTTGTGCAGGTATTGAAGCAGGTCCAGAGCTCCTTTGTAAAAAAAAAATCTTGTTTTGGTCTAAGTTACTAGGTCCCACGCTGCCACATAAAGGTGAAATCCATCAGAAAACATGATCTAGGCTGCTCGGCAGCCATACTGGAGAATCAACTCTGCCCATGGTCATGTGGCTCCCATGATATAACAATGTTTCCTAAATCAGCAACATAGGACATAAACAACTGGAAAATGGTAACTCATGTCTGCTTTGTAATGTCTAAAAAAAGCCTCGCTAAAATAATAACGATATTATTATTATCATTCATAATATTAATATTACTATTGTTGTCATTATTGTTCTTTAGGAATAAAATATAGAAAAGCGGTGGTTCCAAAATAAGTTGATTCTCAGCCCTGTCTGACAAGCTTTCAAAAGGCAGATTTCCTGGGCCTCACTCACCATCTAAAAATCAGAATGTCCCTGTGATGGGCCTGGAAATCTTTTCTTTTTAATGTTCCCTAGCTGATGCTGAGGATCCTTCACTCCTCTGGGTACCTCATAGATATCCTTCTCTAGGTATAGACAACTCTAGATTTAGTTAGTCTTTGTACTTGAAACTCAATGGCCTCACTTTCACATCACCTTTTTCTGTCATGTTATGTCTTCAATGAAGTTATCCCAAGAGAATAAAAGTGAAATCTATGTTTACATTCATACTAAAACCACCCATTATGGCACTCAATGTCCATAATATAAAATACTGAGTGAGAAATTTTTTTAAAATGATATCAAAAATAATTATTTTTCTCCTGATAAACTGTCACATATCCACCTTTTGTATAATAAGAATCACTGTATTGCATCTTGGTTCCTTTTTGTCTGAGTTATCAGGAATCTCAGAGTTAATTTTTATTCCGTACTCAGCAACTTTTTCTCTTTGGACTGGTATATTGTTTCTTCCTTGTTCTTTGTTCCTGAATTCCTCATTTTATATATTCATTTATTAACATTATACAAAGCATTAACATAAGAGCTCAAATCTTTAGAGTCCCTATTATATATCAATTACTCTGCTAAGTGCTTTATATAAAATATTCCATGTCTATAATGTGTTTAGTCTGTTCAGTCTGTCATAACAAAATTCTATAGCTGGGTGCCTTATAAACAACTCAGAAATATTTTCTCACAGTTTTGGAGGCTGAGGACTCTAACATCAAGGGACCAGCAGATGCAGTGCCTGGTGAGAGCCAGTTTCCTGCTCACAGATGGTCTTCAGCGTGTCCTCATATAGTGAAAGGGGGCAAAGGAATTCTCTGGGTTTCTTTTATAAGAGCACTAATCTTATTTATGAAGATTCCACCCTGTAACCTAATCACCACCCAAAGGCCTCACACCCCCGCAAAGGCCCTACTGTTGCATTGGGGATTAGGTTTCAGCATGTGACTGGTTGGAGGAGGGGGAGGATCAAACATTGTCTATAGCATTTAGCAAACCAGGAAGTTGGATGGATATTAACATCAGCCCATTTTCCAAATGAGGAAACTGGCTTAGGTAAAGAAATTACAGTGGTACTTTGGTACTCATCATCATCAATTCATTCCAGAACTCGTAACAAGTGCCAAAACCATGAGTACCAAACGATGAAACATTTTCCCTTGCCAGGCTGTGTTGCTACTTATTTCCAGTTAAGTGCAGTGAATCCCTAGCAAGCGCCAAGTGCTGAAACATTTTTTTCTCTCAAAATACGACAAGTACAGGGTTTAATGAGTTCTGAAGCCAATGAGTACTGAGGTATGACTGTTCATATCTTTCCTAGAATCATGCTCTCAGTAAGTGGCACATATATAATTTGAGTACAGAATCAGTTCTTTTGTATACTGTGCTATCTGCCCTTTCTAATAATTCTTTTTTCTGTGTTTCAGATAATTTTTTGGTTGGAGATGTAAAGGAAAAGATAAGGTAGAAAAAGAAGAGTAATTTAACAAGGGATGCTTTTTCTGTGATTGCTAATGATTTTATTATGTTAGGCTCTTAATTTAATTGATTCTGCATAAACTGAAATACCCAATTGTACAAAATAAAGCAGTTGTTAGAGAGAAAAAACATTTTCTCCACCTTTGTAAGTTTTTATTTCTGCTTAAAGAATTAAATTGACATTGAGACAGATTAACAGGAGAAAATCAAATTTAATTATGTCCATAGGTGGAATCTACATAAACATGAGATCCAAAATACAGGCAAAATGAGGCTCATATGCCATTTTGAGCTAAGGAGAAGGGGAGAGAGGTCTGGGACTTCAAAAGAAAGGAAGGCTATTCACGGAAAGATGAAAAGAGCAAATGTTTGGTAAACTAATACCGAAACAATGGGACACAAAGAATTTTAATAGACTTCTCTATATTACTCCTTGTCTACCACACCCAGTGCATATTATACTGTAGTTTTCTATGTTGATCACTCCTGTTTTGGAGCAGATCCTCCATATAAATTCTTTCACACAGTTAGGGGGAAGATCAAAGTTTGTTTCCAAGTCTTTTGTTTCTTACAAATAACCAACTTAAAATAATCAATATCCCCCCAAAGGCATAGTTTGGGGCAACAAACTCTGCTCCACCTCAGTAGCTTGCTATAATTTAGAAAAAAAATTGTTACTCAAGAAAGCAAACAAACTCCATGCATCCATTACTATTTATTCTAAACACCACATTTCCATTAGAGAGAGACTAGATTTTCTACAATGAAGTAGAAAATGAGTAAGAAATATAAATAGTACTTACTAAATGATATAAAAATATATTCAAATGTTTATTGAAAGCCCCAGTGGTTTATAACATCACTAACTATAAATTTATACCTAATTTATTATTATTTTTGATGAGTGTTGTTTAAATTATTTTTCAACAAAACTAAAGATAGCCTGAACTGCCTAAACCTTGTTTCAAATATGGGATAATTATATAACTATACGACCAATATAATGGCTTCTAATTAATATGATAAGCCAGGGGATAGTCACTCCAGTCTGACCTTCAATTTTTTTTGTCTTTGGCACTGCAGATGCTCAAACATCTATACTCAGTACTAAACACATAACTGCAAAAGGAAATGGCATTCAGCATTGTGTAGAAAGTGAGCCAAGAGAAAAAATCTAAATTTAACTTTTAATACCCTCCCCCCCCCCCCCCCCCCCCCCCTCTTCCCGCCATAGTCCTTGCTATATGCCAACTCCCCCCCCCCCCCCCCCCCCTCTTTTCCTTTCATTTCTCATATTGAGAAAAAATTTTCCAAAAATAAAAGCTATTCACATTTTTAATTTTTAAATTTTATTCTGTGACCAAAAAAAAGAGAACCCCTTATAATCTCATTTTGTGCTTTATTCTCTATTTTCTCTTTGTATCTTTGATTTCTGAAGGAAATTCCCATGTGAAGCATGTACCACCCTAGTGTTTCATAGCATTTTATCTGATGAGTTTCACTTCTCATCACTTTGGATTCTAGTTTGTATTTCATGCAGTATTCCACATGAATGTGAAAGAATAGAAAAATAACGTTAAGGAAAATAAAATAAAATAAATTAAATAATCATGGAGATTTAAGACTGGACCATCTTAGGTAACAATCTGTTTCCTTTACTAAAACAGTATTGGTTCTGACTATATAAACTTCCATTGCAAAAGGCCAGTAACTATAGGTCTAGTATTAAAAAAATTTCATGCAAAATTATGCCTGTTAAAAAAGTCCTGAAAATTATGATGTAATAAAATAATCCTTTTTTATCATTATCTAATTATCATTGTTATCAATTGTAGAGAGACACTAAAATTCCTGTTATATTAAGACAAGGGTTTAGCTGCTCTTTTCTTTAATAATCCATGAAATCACAGGTTCCTAAAATATCTACTAAATATTTAAATGTGGGTACTATTTATATACTGAAATTGTACCTGTCTTACTGTGAGATTTTACATCATTGTACTATTCCATAAAATAGAAATCTGTCTGACTTTAAATCCCTTTTTTTTAATATTCAGCATTTCAGGTTACTTATATTCAAAGTAATCTTTAATTTTTCTTTTATTACTCTTTTTAGAAAGGGCTTACTAAAAAATACAGTCTTGACTCGAACATACAATTCATCGTATAGCAACAGATCTTAAAATGCATTTGGATTAGTTAACAGGTTAGATAAGCACTGGCTCAAAACCAAAGAGTATGCTTAAAACAGAAACAAACCAAGGAAAATTTAACTCTCATCCATCTCTTCTACATTATAACACAATTTTAAAAATCATGTATGCAGAAGATGGGTAGGAAAAAGGAATGGCAGTTTGGAAAAAATCGATATTTTTCTCACCAAAATATTTTAGAAAATAAAATTTAAATTATACTAAAAGGAACTATATCATAACTAATTGTAGTATATTCCAGAAATGCAAGGTTGGTTCAATATTCAAATTAATTTATATAATTCACCATGTGAAAAAACTAAAAATACACACACACACACACATAAATAGATAAAGAATCCAAATTCCAAATTATTAAAATCCCAAAATAGCCATACATTCCCAAATGCCCATCAAGAGAAGAACGGATCAACAAATGTTGGTCCAACTCATTATCTCAGTTGGTTCAGGCTGCTATAACAAAGTAGCACAGGCTAGGTGGTTTATAAACAACAGAATTTATTTCTCACAGTTCTGGATGCTAGAAGTCTGAGATTAGGGTGCCACCATGAACAAGTTATGGTGAAGGGTCTCTTCTGGATTTTAGAATGCCATCTTATCATTATGTGGTGGAAGGAAGAGAAAGGAAGCAAGTTCCCTCCCAACTCTTATAAGAACACTAATCCAGCCTATGAGGGCTCTATCCCCATGGTCTCATCTGATTCTAATAGCCTTCCAAACTCCTTACCTTCTAATGCCACTAAATAACATAATGGGGGTTGTGCTTCAATGTATGAATTTGGGGGTTGGGGTACATGAACATTCAGTCCTAACACTCACATGATGGAATATTATCCAACAACAAAAAGGAACATACTATTGATACACACAACATAGACAAATTTCTAAATAATTATTCTGAGTGAAAAAAGCCAGACACCCAGAATATATACCATATGATTCCATGTAATAAAATTCTATGAAATTCAAACTAATCCATAGTAACTAAAAGCAGACTCATGTTTGCCCAGAGTTGGGGTTAGTGAATGAAGGTGTCGGGGGAGGGAATGGCAGCAATATGAAGGAATATGACTCAGAGATTCCACTGCTGGGAATATATCCAAAGAATCCCAGAGCACCAATTCAAAAGAATGTATGCACCATGTCCATAGCAGCACTATTTATAATAGCCATGATTTGGAAATAGCCTAAGTCCCCATCGGTAGATGAATGGATTAAAAAACTGTGGTACATCTACACAATGGGATACTATGCAGCAAAAAGAAAGAAGGAATTCCTACCTTCTGTGACAGCATAAATGGAACTGGAGACTATTATGCTAAGTGAAATATGCCAGTCAGTGAAAGACAAATACCATATGATCTCATAAGACAAACTAATGAACTAAATAAATTAATTAGCCAAATAAAACCAGAGGCATAGAATGGTGCAACAGTCTGACAGCTGTAAGAGGGTAAGGGAGAGGTGGGAACTGATTCAAAGAAAGTGAAGGTATAAATCAAAGAACTTACATGAAAGACCCATTGCCATGAACAACAGTGTGAGGATTGACTATGGAAGTAGGGGTGGGCTGGCTGAGGAGGTAAAGGGGGAAAAATTGAGACAACTGCAATAGCATAAACAATAAAATATTTTTATTTTTTATTTAATCTTTATTGTAATTTTTTCCATTACTATTTAGTCCCCTTATACTGCCCTTCCCCCAGCAATCACCACACTGTTGTCCATGTCCATGAGTCCTTTTTCGATTTTGTTCAATCCCTCCACTCCACCCCACCCCCCCACTAGCTGTCCTCCTGCTCTCCATCTATGAGCCTGTCCTCATTTTCCTTGTTAGTTCAGATTGTTCATTAGATTCCACATATGAGTGAAATCATATGATATTTTGATATTTTTCCTTCTCTGACAGGTTTATTTCACTTAGCATAATGTTCTCCAGGGGCGTCCATCCATATCATCACAAAGAGTAAAATTTCCTTTTTTATGGCCAAGTAGTATTCCATTATGTAAATGCCCCATAGTTGTTTTAGCCACTCATCTACTGATGGAAACATGGGCTGCTTCCATATCTTGGAAATTGTTAATAATGATGCAATGAACACAGGGATGCTTACGTTTTTTTGAATTAGTGTTTTGAGTTTCTTCGGATATATTCCTGGAAGTGGGATCACTGCTTTCTACAGTGGCTGGACCAGTCTGCATTCCCACCAACACTGCAAAAGGATTCCCCTTTCTCTACATCCTTGTCGGCACTTGTTGTTTGTTGGTTTATTGATGATAGTCATTGTGACAGATGTGAGATGATATCTCATTCTGGTTTTAATTTGCATTTCTCTATTATTGACATTGAGCATCTTTTTATATGTCTGTTGGCCACCTGTATGTCCTCTTTGGAGAAATGTCTATTCAGGCCCTTTGTCATTTTTTTATTGGGTTGTTTGTTTTTTTGGTGTTGAGTTTCGTATGTACCTTAAATTTTGCATATTAATCCCTTATCATATGTATCAGTGAATATATTCTCTGATTCTGTGGGATGTCTTTTTATTTTGTTGATGATTTCCTTCACTTCCAAAAACTTTTCAGTTTGATTAGTCCCATTTATTTTTTTTCTTTTGTTTCTCTTGCCTGGGGAGATATATCCGATAAAATATTGCTACAAGCAATGTCCAAAATTTTGCTACCTATGTTTTCTTCTATGACTTTTATGGTTTTGGGTCTAACACTTAAGTCTTTGATCTGTTTTGAATTTATTCTTGTGTGTGGTGTAATAGAGTGGTCTAATTTCATTTTTCTGCATGTATCTGTCCAGTTTTCCCAACACAATTTATTGAATAAACTATCTTTAGCCCATTGTATATGCTTGCTTCCTTCGTTGAATATTAATTTACTGTAAAAGTGTGGATTTATTTCTGGGCTCTCTATTCTGTTCCATTGATCTATGTGTTTGTTTTTATGCCAGTACCATGCTGTTTTGATTTACTATGGCCTTACAGTATAATTTCATATTAGGTAGCATGATTCCTCCAACTTTGTTCTTCTTTCTCAGGATTGCTATTGCTATGTGGGGCCCTTTCTGGTTCAATATGAATTTGTTCTACTTCTATGAAATACATCACTGGAATCTTGATAAGAATTGCATTGAAACTATAGATTACTTTGGATAGTATGGACGTTTTAATGATGTTAATTCTTCCTATCCATGAACACGGCATGTGCTTCCACTTATTTATATCTTCTTCTACTTATTTCTTCAGTGTCTTATCATTTTCTGACGACAGGTCTTTTACAGCCTTGGTGAGGTTTATTCCTAGGTATTTTATTCTCTTTATAACAATTGCAAATGGGATTGTTTTCTTAATTTCCATTTCTGTTAGTTCATTATTGGCATATAAAAATGCAACTGATTTCTGAATATTAATTTTGTATCCTGCTACTTTGTTGAATTCATTTATCAGTACTCATAGTTTCTTGATGGAATCTTTGGAGTTCTCTATGTACAGTATCATATCATCTGCAAATAAAGACAATTTTATTTCTTCCTTTCAAATTTTAATGCTTTTCATTTTTTCTTCTTGTCTGATTGCTGTGGATAGGACTTCCAGGACCATGTTGAATAAGAGAAATGAAAACAGACATCCCTGCCTTTTTCCTGATCTTAAGGGGAATGCTTGCAGTTTTTGCCCATTTAGTATGGTGTTGGCAGTGGGTTTGTTATATGTGGCCTTTATTATGTTTAGGTATGTTCCCTCTATTCCCATTTTGTTGAGAGTTTTTTTTTATCATAAGTGGGTGCTGGATTTTATCAAATATTTTTTCTATCTATTGGTATGATCATATGGCTTTTATCCTTCATTTTGTAGTGAATCACACTTACTGATTTGCAATGTTTTACCAACCTTGCATTCCCAGAACAAATTCCACTTGATCATGTTCTATGATCTTTTGATACATTGCTGTATTCGGCTTGCTAATATTTTGTTGAGGATTTTAGCATCTAAGTTTATCAGGGATATCGGTTTATAAATTTCTTCATAGTATTTTTATATGGTTTTTAAATTAGGATAATGCTGGACTCATAATATGAGTTTGGGAAGGTTCCCAAACTTTCCCTCCTCTCGAATTTTATGAACAATTTTGAGAAGGAGAGTTGTTAGCTCTTCTTGGAATGTTTTGTAAAATTCAGCTATGAGTCCAAGGATTTTGTTTGTTGGGAGATTTTTGATTACTCCTTCTATTTCATGAGGTGTCATCTCTATTCAGATTCTCTGATTCTTCCTGATTTAGTACATTTCTATGAACTTATCCATTTTGTCCAGGTTGTCCAGTTTGTTGGCATATAGTTGTTTTTAATATTTTCTTACAATCCTTTGTATTTCTTTGGAATCAGTTGTTACTCCTCTTTAATTTATGATTTTATTTATTTGGGTCCTTTATGTTTTTCTTCACGAGTCTGGTTAAAGGTTTGTCAATCTTGTTTATCTTTTCAAAGAACCAGCTCTTGGATTCATCAATATTTTTTTATCATTTTTTAGACTCCATTTATTTCTTCTCTGATCTTAATTATTTCCTTCCTTCCACTCACTTTCAACTTTATTTGTTGTTCTTTTTCAAATTTCTTTAAGTGAAGGTAGATTGTTTATTTGAGCTTCTTCTTGCTTTTGTTTTTGTTTTTGTTTTTGTTTTTGAGATAGGCCTGTAATGCTATGACTATCCCTCTTAGGATTGCTTCCCCAGTGTCCCACAGATTTTGGATTATTGTGTCCTCATTTTCATTTGCTTCAAAGTCTTTTGATTTTTTCTTTGATCTCGTTGTTGACCCATTTATTGTTTAATAGCATTGTATTTAACTTCCATGTCTTTGAGTGTTTTTCAATGTTCTTGTGATTGATTTCTAGTTTCACGGCACCGTGGTCGGAGAAGATGCCTGATATGATTTCAATCTTCTTAAATATATTGGGACTTATTTTGTGTCCTAACATGCGGTCTATCCTAGAAAACATTGCTATCCTAGAAAACTTAATAAGTATGTATATTCTGCTGTTTTGGGGTGAAATGCTCTGAAGATATCAATGAAATCCATTTGATCTAATGTGTCATTTAATGCTACTGTCTCCTTGTTAATTTTCTGCCTGGAAGATACATCCACTGAAGTCAATGGGTTGTTAAAATCCCTGATTATGACTGTATTTCTGTTGATCCCTCCCTTTATGTCCATCAAGATTTGCTCCACATATTTAGGTGCTCCTGTGTTGGGTGTGTAAATGTTTACTAGGGTTATATCCTCTTGTTGGACTATTCCCTTTATCATTATGTGCTGTCCTTCTTTGACTTATATTATATAGTCTTTGGTTTAAAGTCTATTTTATCAGACAAAAGTACTGCTACCCCAGCTTTTTTTCCTTTCCATTTGCATGAAATATATTTTCCCATCCCTTTACTTTTAGTCTGTATGTATCTTTCAATCTGAGATGGGTCTCTTGGAGGCAGCATATATATGGATTTTTGTTTTCTTATGCATTCAGCTACCCTATGTCGTTTGGTTGGAGCATTTAAGCCATTTACATTTATTGATAGATATGTATGTAGTGCCATTTTATAATTAGACTTTTGTTTTTTTCTTTCTCTCCTTCTTCTCCCTCTCCTTCTCCTCTTCTTCTTAAAGCAAGCCCTTCAAAAGTTGTTACAGTATTAGTTTGGTGTTAACAACTCCTTTAGCTTTTCCTTGTCTGGGAAGCTCCTCATTCCTCCTTTGATTTTAAATGATAGCCTTGCTGGGTATAGTAGCCTTGGTCGTAGGTCCTTGCTTTTCATCATCTTGAATATTTCATGCCACTCTCTTCTGGCCTGAAATATTTCTGTTGAGTAATCAGATGACAGTCTAATTGGTGCTCCCTTGTAGGTAACTACCTGCTTTATATGGCAGCTTTTAGGATTCTGTCCTTATCTTTAAGTCTTGTCATTTTAATTATGATGTGTCTCCATGCAGGCCTCTTTGAGTCATCTTGTTTGGGACCCTCTGAGCATCCTAGACTTGTGTGTCTTTTCTATGGTCATTATTTACTTAAATAGGTTCTCAATCCTTGTTTGCTCTCTTCTCCTTCTGTATTCCCATGATGCAGATGTCGTTACACTTCATATTGTCAAATATGTTTCTTAAGCTCGCTTTGTTTTTTTTTTAATTCTTTTTTTTTTCCTGCACTGTCTAGGTATTTTTTTCTACCATGTCTTTCAAGTCACTGATTCGATCCTCTGCTTCATCTAACCTATTCTTTATTTCTTCCAGTGTATTATTTATTTCAGATATTGTATTCTTTATTTCTGACTGGTCCTTTTTTTATGGTTTCTATGTCTTATTTCATGCTGTTGCATATCCTCATAATCATTACTCTATATTCTCTATCTGACAAATTTCTCAACTCCATTTCATCTACTTCTTCTGGAGAATTCTCTTGATCTTGCATTTGAGGTCTGTTTCTTTGTGATCCCATTTTAGCTGCTTTGTATTTTCCACCTTAGTTGTTAAACTAATCAGTGATATAGCCTTAAGCTATAATCAGCAGCCTAGCTCAATCAGCACAGTGTGGGGCAAAGTAATTTCTGCAGGCAGTGCTATTGCTTCCCCTTAGGCTAATGCCACTTGGAGAAGAGTGCTCTGCCTGAGAAAGGTAGCGTATGCAGTATAGGAATGATTCAGCACAAGGATGCTGGCAGCTGTTCCATTAGTTTTCTCCCCAGAGCCATCAATCCCAGGGTCTCCTCAAGCATCTCTAGTCCACTCTGGCCCCCCTCCACAGTAACCCAGGGTAAGTAGCTGCAAACGAAATTGTTTGCATTAGCCCTTTAAGAGGCTCTCTGTGTCTCCAGCCTTCTCTCTCTGGCAGGCAGAAACCCTGTTGCTTTTCACAGCTGGATGTTACCTGGATTCCTTTCTAGTTTTGGTGCTGTAGGCTGGAGAGCCCAGCTTGGGGTTTAGACCTCACACTTCTCAGGAAGAACCTCCCAATTGCTGAAATATGCCTCCAGAAGTTCAGCTGCCACCCATGGGAGCCGAGCCAGCCCTCTCGCGCCTCGTCTGCACTCCCTACCAGTCTCGTGATGAGGTTGTTTCTTCTGTCTGTCTTTTGTTATAAGGTTTCTCTCCAGCTAGTGTTCAGTTGATTATTTATGAAGCTTTATCTACAATTTAGTTGTAGTTCCAGATTTGTCCTGGGAGGAGGTTAGTAGTGTAGCTTCCACTTACTCCTCCACCATCTTGGATCTCCACAACAATAAAATATTTTTTTAAAAATCATAATACATTGTAAGCCTAGCTTTTCATAAGCCAATCTGAAGGTATAATTCAGTCATTATTTTATTAGTGTTTTAGGAGAACAGACTAAGGAGATGACATAAAAATCATATTTTTGGTCATTTGTGGGGATTGGGAATGAGAATGATAATTGGGAAAAGACATAGGTTGAGCATATCAACTAAACTAAACTGGGACATGTTAAGACATTAAAACATGGTACACAGGACCCTAAGACTATAAATCCAGGGCAGTAATTGAGATAATTAGGGGACTAGAAAAATGGTATGTCAAGGATGACAAGGAGGAAAAAGAAGCTTTAAGTGCATGTGTAGAAGGGAAGAAACTAACTTAACCCAGATATGTCATTTGGTATTTCTTCTAGGGTTGTCCCAAGATGGATTGACTTAATAATATTGCTATGCATTACTTCACATAAAACTAATTGAAGATTTATTTTCAAAACACCCTTGACAACTTAAAATAGATTGTGGGCATGCACACATGCACATGCAAGTAAGCACATATGTGTAGCCTTCTGTTTATTTAACAGCTTCTTCCTCCATATATCTACCCATTGATCCAGACACAATTTTATGGAAACTTGGCACTTTTAAATGATAAGCCAAAAAAATGATAAGCAGATTCAGATATAATGTGAAGGCTTATAAATTATAACTTGACATCAGAATTATTTTGTACATCTGTAAAAGTCCTAAATTTTACCCTGAAATATACACTGCATAGAAACTACCCAAATTTTAACACACCTATAATTTATACACTGCTGGTTTCCAAAATGAAGCAGAGGCAAGTCACACTAAACAATGTGATTTTAATGCAATGAGTTAGAAAAAAAACAGAATGAAGAAAACATTAGTAGACTGAATTACTGAATGTAAGATTTACCCTGTTATCTGATACTCAAAATCACTAATTAAGACAATTTCATGCTCATTACATAATGAAAGTAAACAAATTTACAAGAAAGAAATTATCAGTACAAATTTCTAAATCACTTAATCATATGTGAGTTTTTTATAATTGGCATTGATTGTGTGAATATCTATTTTTTAGCAATGGTTTATGGGATATAAGTTTATAAAGTCTGTCTCTTTTAAGACCCCAAAACCTGGTTGTATCATGTATTCTTCCAAAGGTGTTTTCTTAAACTCCTGGTAAATATACCCTGTCTTGGTGGAAGGCCTCAAGAAATGGCTAGGACAGTCATATGCCCTGATTTTCCCAGGACAGTCCCAATTTCTGCCTATTACCCCCGCTTACTGATTAATAGCAACTTTTCACTTTCAAGATCATGTCAGAATGATAAATCACATGGTTACCCTATAAATGGCTCATTTATAAGATTCAGTGGCAAATGTCATCAGACAAAAAAAAGTGTAATAGATCCATAGTCCTTACAATCATTAAACATTAGGATTTTTTAAAAATTTAGTTTATTTTCTCGTAACTGGTAACAATCAAGTAGATGGAAAAATACTAATATGAACTAAACAGGCATATAAAAATACGGAAAATCCAAGTTATGCTATTTGTATATCTTTTAGGGAAATACTTTTTCTGTTATTTCTTTTTCTTTCTCTTTACACCACCATTTTCTTTAAAACATCTGTCATTTTTACAAACTAATTCCCTTGTATTTAAATATAATTGTTCTAACACAGTGCCTACTGATAAGAATTTTAGCTGAAGTTTTCAAGTTGAAAATTCATTCATAAGAATATTGAGAATAAATATGCACTTCTTCACATATGTCAAGGCTATCATTTCATTGCCTCATTTGGAGTTTTATTTTTAGTGGCAAAGAAGACTGTAAGTGAGAACCATGGTGAGAGAGAGGTAATTGATGCTCTGGCATAGGACAGGAAGTCCATGAAGCACAGTAGGAAGGCTGTTGCCAACAGAAGGCAGCAGGAGCTGCAGAATTCTCACATCTATCAAAACTTATGAGATAAGCAAACAGAGGAACTCTTTTTGTTGACCTGACCTTTTATTTGTGTATGTGTGAGTAAAAAGACAAAAATACTAATTTCTTTTCTGAAACTTCCATTGTATAATAAGCATAAATTTTCAATTTTCCACAGATGCAGTCCACTTACATATTAGGGTATTCTTTAAAAGAATTATTTAATTTCCTGGTTTAATTACATGTGGATAAACAAATATTGAAATGTTTCCCTATGCTTGGGCCATGTTTTGATGCAATACAAAAGTTCAGGCCTTAGAGGTAAGATATTTATTTAGGGTCACTTTTGGTGGAAAGACCAAAGGCCAATAAAGAAAGCTGGTACTGAATGCCAATGCCAAATATGATTTCAAGCTTCTAAGGGAAATGTGTGCCCAAGACAGGGAAAAATAAGAACTAAAATCATCATGTAAAGTAAGCAAAAATGATTCTAAGTAAAACAGAAGCAATTCATTGCCTTGAACTAGAATTGTACCATTGAAGATGATAAGAAATTATCAAAGTCCAGATATATGTTAAAGCATATCTGAATTTGCTGATAACAATGAGTATAAAAGAAATAGAAGAGTCAAGATAAATCCATGTTTTCTGGTCTGCAAAACAGAATTTCCATTAATCAGGATTGGGAAAATTTATGGAAGTAGAAATCTTATTAAGTTTATAACCAAATAAGAGTTTTATGAAATTATTTACCAAATTTAAGTTTTCAACTTTCCCTAAAATAAACAAAAAAAGTAAAGTAACATCTTTCACCTCAAAAATATAAGATGATTCATATTACTAACAAATGGCAAAATGATCCTGGGGTGGGTAATTGTATTGTAGTGACCTACTAAAATTGGAGAAAATTACAACTTTTGAATTAAAAATAGAATAGTATCCAACTGGCTAAATTTTTACTTCTGGGACAATTAATTGAACCAAAACTTTAAAAAATATATTTGTATATATTTTCTTGATTCTATGGTTTATAATTTCTTCTAGAAAAATATGAAACACACACTTGACCATGCCACATATGTGCCTGAATGACCTCAAAGATTCTCTATCATGTACAAGATGTCCGGGTTCCACAGAATAACATTTGAAGCTATGACCTGATCCCTATCTGGTTTTCTTCAATCCCTGCCTTGCTCCTTCAACAAAACAGAGCTTGTTCTCTTGTCTTTATGCCTTTATACACCAATTCTTTTCCTTCTGCTACCTTTATTCAGTTAAAGCTCACTCTTCCTAGATACTACTCATAAATTGTCTACTTTAGGGGACATTTCTCCACCAACATATGGCTAAATGCCTTTCTCTGGACTTCTACATCTATACACAGAGAAAAAGACATAAAGCTGGTCAAATGCCAAAACTTGCATGTACCAAGGCCAAAATTTTCCTTAGTCTCAGCTGGGACCTCAGTTAAATCACTCACTTAACCTTCTAAAGTTTCATTATCCTCATTTGTATTTTAGAAATAAAAATAGTACCCACTTCATGAAGTTAAAAAGAATGAGTGAGATGAAGCCTCAAAGTTGCTATTATCATCATTATCGTAATTAATATGTATCCATAACTGTAAGGTCTCATTGATATGAACTTTTTTAGGTTTTTAATAAAGAGTTGTGGACTAGAGCTCTTCACTTTTACATATCTAACATTATTTTAGTTAGAATGCAAGAAACTAGATGTCAAATAGATGCTGTGAGAGTAAAATGTTATAATTATGTGTATTCTTGTCAAGATTTAATTTTCTCCAGGAATTAATCTAGGTAGTTTAAATGTATTTATATATTTTCATTTAAATTGTCTTGAATAATATATTTTAGAGGCAGATAACTGAAATTTATTATCGTTAGAATATTACTCTTCTCTAGTCTAATTAAGCTGTAAAACCTGTTATGTCTACAGGAAAATCTATTTGTTGTAAATCTTAAAACAGTATCATGTTTCCATTTTATTTAATCAAGAAGAAAAATTAAGGGTGTCTAAATTCGCTTTACTTGCAAACAAAAATAGATCCAAAAACTGAGGTTTAGTCAGCTATCCTCTGCTAACATCTATGAATGGCTCATCTCAATATTCCTCTGTAATCTTTTTACTCATCACTAGCTTCCCTCCTATTCTGTCCTAGTCACTACCACCTTCTCCATGCCACCAACTCCAGCCCTCTCATCCCTCCTCACTCTCGGCAGATGATTTCACCCAAATCTTAACTAAGGAAATAAATACCATAATATTCCTTTAACTTCCCACCCAACCTGACATTTCCAAAGAGACCTGCTAACGTGAGTCACTTCCTAAGCTGACCCTATTCCTCACCTCTTGACTCTATTCCTTATCTCTACCTAAAAGATTTTTCATGAATTGTCCTTTCTTTCTTCTGCACCTTTAATGTTTCTCATTACAATTTCTTAAATTCCGTCTACAAAAGGGTTCAAGTTCACATCTTCCATAAATACCCTTCCTTTGATCCTTTTTTCTTCTCCAGTTCCAGCCCCACTCATTTTTCTACAATATATTTTTAAAAGAGAAACATACTGTTTGGATTTTTTAACTCTCAGTCACTTCTGAATCTTAATTCACACATGTGGTTCTGCTTCTCATGATGCCACTGAAATTATTTGTCTTGTCACTCATGGCATTCTAATCTGAAACTATTCTTTATAATGGTTCCTCTTAAGCTCTGGCTGGTGTGGCTCAGTTAGTTGAGCACCGTACCACAAAGTGAAAGGTCACCGGTTCGATTCCCAGTTGGGACACATGCCTGGGTTATTCATTTGGTCCCTGATCAGACGCATATTAGAGGCAACCAATTGATGTTTTTTTCCCTCTCTTTCTCCTTCCTTTCCCTCTCTCTAAAACTAAATAAATAAAATCTTTAATTTTTTAATAATGGTTTCTCTTCATCAAATAGTCTATTTCACCTCCCTGCAATATCTGTTTATTTTTGGTTATGTCTTCTTCTGAAATATTATTTCCCTATGTTCCATGACACTATTCTTTTCTAACTTTCCACTTATATCCATCCATTCTTTTTCAGTCTCTTCCTCTCTCTGACCATTAATGTTACCAAGTATCTATTCTCAAGTTCTCTCCTGCCTAAGATCTACCTAAGCTAATTCATAACTTTAAATTTCATCTATTTATCAAATACTTTCAAATCTGTAGCTCCAGTTCACTTTTCTCCAGCTTAGAATTTTCTTTGGAGCTACACATCCACATTCCCAAGTACCTAGTGGCCATTTCTAAGTAGACCTTTTGTATTCATTATAAACTTAACATTCTTTAAAAAAAAATTTACCTTCTTTGAGACCTTCCTCTTCTCCAGAGTTTCTTAGTTCTATCAAGGGCAACACCATCCTACCCATCAACAAGAGCTAAATTTCTGAGAGCCATGTTAGGTTCTCTTCTACATTCTAATATATTTGTTCAACAATTTTTGTGGATTCTCTGTATACTATGTGTGTGTGTGTGTGTGTGTGTGTGTGTGTGTGTATTCTACCTGATTAGAATTATTCATAACTTTTGATATATTATCTGAATATAGAATCACTGTACAGAACTATGTTTGTTTTTCATACAAAGGTAAATACAGCTAGAAAAATTAAATATAACATGCCTATAAATATCACAAAGGATGTTTAAATCTTTACAGACTTAATTATAAATTTTTTTTAAATTTAAGTCCTAAATAAATGGACATTTTTATTAGGTTCATGCACAGGAAATTAATATCATAAGGGTGTGAGCTCCTAGAAACAAAGTATTTATTCATCTTGTATTATCTACAATACATAGTTGAGTGCATTATACCTAGTAGCTACTCTATAAAGGTCTGTTGAGTGAAATGGGTAGGTATTATAATGTCTTAATTAGCTACGCAATGTGTATAAAATTTCATTTATGCAAGACTCATAAGTTCCAGAGACCTGCTATAGAATGTGTCTATAGTTTATAATACTGTATTACAATTAAAGTAAATAAATCATATAATATATAGTCACTATTTTAGTATGTTCTCAGCAATTTTCCCTAAAGTTTAAACCTTAATTATCTTTAATATTTTTAATCTGAAATTATGCTGAGATTTAGACTAAAAAGAACAAAGAGAAACAAAGCAAAGGGAAAAAAAGAAGGGTAGAACATTCACTTGAACAAGAAGGTCAGTTGTCAGGTATGCCAGTAGGAACAGTGCAGCAAAAGACTTGGAAATGATCAGGAAGAATCTGCAACAGGAATGGAATTTTAACAATGGACCAGCTTCTTTATTGAGGCAGCTGTGTCTTTTGTTTCCCCACCTGGTAGCAAACTTAATTTGATCCTTCAAGCATCAAGAAGGAACAACTATACAGAAAAAAGAACACTTCTTAACACTGCATTCTACAACCATTTTTCAAACATTTCTCAGAGAACCAACACCGTATCTCCTATACTTATTTTGTGCTCAGCCATTAAGACACACAAGTAATCACAGAATAAAGAATTTTTCTTCTTCTGGAAGCATTTGAAAATAGAAGGGTTTCTTCTGTAGGTAGAATAATGATTGAGGAATCATCACCATTAGGTAAGGAAATGGTGTTTTGCAATGGCAGGAGATTAAGATGATTCTTTAAATTCCTGAATACATTTATTCTTCTTTGATTTGATGATGATAACCCAAATAACTGGAAAAGACAGTTTAATAGGTGAGGAAAATGAATAACAATGCTGATTTGTTTCATACTATCTACTGAAATCTATACTTAGGAAATAAATAAATTTTCCTGAAGAGTGAAATAAATCTATTAAATCACTTGCTGAAGGAACTTAAAATTTAATAAAAATCCCCTTTTGATATTGCTCACCCCTTGATTCAATTGAAATAAAGTTATGCACAAAAGAATCCATAATAAAACAATTCATAGTAATTCCAACTATTTCTGGACCTCTCTTCCACCTTCCTTCATATCTAAATTTTTTAATTAGCAAAAACTTTAAAACCTGGTTTGAGAGTTCTATTAGGAACACTGAACATTAACTATAAAAATAAGTATGGGCCCACATATGCAGAGCTTAAAAGAAAATTACAGTGGCCTTATTAAGAATCAGAAAATAGTCTTAATGAGAATGAATCAGCTGATCTAAAAAGAAATTTTAAAATGCTCCTTGTTCTCTTTTCCATCTCATTTTGGCTTAGTTTTTTGTGTTGCTCTATGTTTTAAAGACAAGTCAGAGTTTAGGATTTCTAAGCAAATTTTTAGTTTTCTCTTTATTGAGCTGGGGGAAAAAAGAATGATAGAAATGAAAAGAAGTAAAAACTTTTTTCCCCAGGCATATGTGTATTCTTTTAAAGATATTGACATGGCTATCTGTACAGAGGAAATTATAAAAAGATCAATGATTTATTTTCAACTAGCCTGAGATATATACTTACTACAGAAATAACTTGTTTCTAATATAATTCAATCACTGGCCAGGTTTTAAACCAGTAGATGATTGGATCAAAAATTATGGGACATTTACACAATGGGATACTATGCAGCAGAAAGGAAAAAAGAACTACTACCCTTCGGGACAGCACAGATGGAACTAGAGAGCATTAGCTACTCGAAATAAGCCAAGGGGCGAAAGACAAATACCATATGACCTCACCTATAAGCGGAACCTAACCAACAAAACAAAGAGGCAAGGAAAATTAGACCAGCAACACTGAAAGAAAAAAGAAACCAACAGAGACAAGAGGAAAGGAGGGAGGGGTGGGTGGGGGAAAAGGAAGGAAAGGGGCAAGTCAAGGAACATATAGCAAGGACTCATGGACAAAGCCAAAGTGGGGAAGGATTAAGGGAGGGAGAGGGAGAGTGGGCAGGGGGAAGTGGTGGGAGGAAGGCGGAGACAAATATATTTGAAAAAATAAATTATTAAAAAAAAGAAAAAAATTTTAAAGCAATAACAGCATTGTTGTATATTATTGCACTTCAATTATTTCTGTAGATTGTGATTTTCTTTTGATGTGGTTTTTTGGGTTTTTTTTGTGTGTCATCAAGTATAGAAAACAAAGGATCTAACTGACTTATTACTAATTTTCCTTCTGTTTTTTAAGATTTTCATGCCTTAGTTTCTACTTTTATAAAAGTGAAAAAGTGGATATCATTTCACTGTACAAGAATATTGTCAAAGTATTTACAATGTTCTGAACCAAATAAAGTATCTGAAAAAATAGGAAAATGAACATAAACAATACTGATAACAATTATTCAGACTCAATGTCATTTGAAAACATGACATATATGAGGAAAGAACATTGTAACTGTACTTAGCTAATGTTAGAAGTGTCAAAATTGCCAGGATATAGTTATGCTTGACCCCAAAATTTCAAATGCAATTATAAATTTTAGAATATATTTCATTATCTAAGGCCAAAATTACCCTAAGAACAAAACCAAAGACATTATAAGAATAGAAAACTAAAAATCAATATCTGTCATGAACATAGATCCAAAATTCCTCAACAAGATACTACAAAATAGATTCCAACAATCTACAAAAAGAATTATACACCATGACCAGTGGAATTTGTCCCAGGTATGAAAGACTGGTTCAACATTTGAAATCAATTAATGTAATCCATCATATCATCAGACTGAAAAACAATCACATGATCATATCAATCAGTGCAGAAAAAGCCTTTGACAAAATCCAATACCCGTTCATGATAAAAACTCTCAGTGACCTAGGAACAGAGGGACTTTCTAAACTTGGTAAAGAATACCTACAAAGAACCTACAGTTGACATCATACTTAATGATAAGAAACTTGAAGTTTTCCACTAAGATCAGGTACAAAAAATGATGTCACCTCTAACCATTCATTTTCAACATTGTACTAGAAATCCTTGCTAATGCAATGAAACAAGAAAAGGAAATAAAAGGTGTACAGATGGGGAAGAGAGACATAAAATTTTCTTCAGAGATGACATGATCAACTCTGTAGAAAATCTGAAAGAGTAAACAACAAAAAAAATCTATTGAAACTAATAAGCAAGGTTAATATACAAAAGTCAATTTCTTTCCTATGTTCTTACAATGAACTAGCCAAATTTGAAAATAAAAATGCAATACTATTCATATTAGCACCCCAAAATTAAGTACTAGGTATAAATCTGACTTAGGTATAAATCTAAAATACTATGTGAAGATCTGTATGAGAAAACTATAAAACTCTGATAAATAAAATCAAAGAAGAACTAAGTAAATGGAGAAATATACCATGTTCATGGATAGGAAGACTCAACATTTTCAAAATGTCATTTCTTCCCAACTTAATCTGTAGATTCAATACAGTCTCATAAAAATCCTAGCAAACTACTTTATCGATGTCAAAATGATAAAAACTCTAGAGTTTATAAGGAAAGGCAAGAGACCCAGAATAGTTAAAAACATATTGTAATAGAAAAATAAAGTAGTAGAACGGGCATTATCTGACTTCAAATCTTACAATAAACCTAGAGTGATCAAGACAATGTGGTATTGGGTAAATACAGACCAACAGATCAATTAAACAAAATAAAGAGTCCATAAATATACCCTCATACATACAGTTGATTGATCTTTAACAAAGGAGCAAAGAAAATACAATGGAGCAAAGATCGCCTTTTCAATAAATGGTGCTGGAACAACCAGACATCCACATGCAAAAAAGAAAATGAATCTAGAAACAGTTTTTTACACCCATCACAAAAGTTGACTCAATTGGATCAATAACCTAAACATAAAACACAAACTATAAAATTCCTAGAAAATAACATAGGAGAAAACCTAGATGAACTTAGGTATGATGATTTTTTTAATACAACACCAAAGCCATGATTTATAAAAGAAATAACTCATAAGCTGGACTTTATTAAAATTTAAATGTCTCCTCTGTGAAAGACATTATCAAGAAAATTAGAAAACAAGCCACAGACTAGGAAAAATATTTGCAAAAGATACATCTTATGAAAGACTGTTGTCCAAAATATATTTTAAAAATCTCTTAAAATTCAGCAATAAGAAAACAAGCAACCAAATTATAAAATAGACCAAAGACTTTAACAGACACCTCACCAAAGAAGATACAAAGATGGCAAATTAGCATATAAAAAGGTGCTCCATATCATATGTCATCAGAAAGATAAAACAACGAGATACCACTCACTATACACCATTAAAATGGCCAAAATCTGAAACACTGGCATTAAATGATGCTGAGAATGTGAAGCAACAGAAATTCCTATAGATTGCAGTGGAGATGCAAAATGGTAAAGCACCCAAAGTGCTGCATTTGGAAGGTAGTATGGTGGTTTCTTCCAAAACTAGACACACTTTTACCATAAGTTCCAACAATTGTTCTTGATATTTACTCAAAGGAGTTAAAAGCTTGTGCCCACACAAAAACCTACACACAGATGTTTATAGCAGTTTTACTCATAATTTACTCAAAACTTGGAAGCAACTTAGGTGCCCTTCAGTAGGTGAATAAATAAATAAGTTGCAGTACATCCAAACAATGTAATATTATTCAGTACTAAGAAGAAATGAGCTATTGAGCCATAAAAAGACAAGGATGAATCTTAAATGCATTTCATTAAGTGAAAGAAGCCAGTTTGAAAAGCCTACATACTGCATAACTCCAACTATGTGACATTCTGGAAAAGGCAAAACTGTTGACACAATTAAAAGATCAGTGGCTGCAGTGGGCTGGGCAGATAAATAGGCAGAGGTCAGAGGATTTGTAGGGCAGTAAAAATACTCTGTATGTTATTATAACGATGGAGGTATGTCATTAAACATTTGTTCAAACTCATATAAATGTACACCAAGAGTTATCCCTAAGGCGCACTATGGCTTTTAAGTAACTATGATGTGTCAGTGTAGGTTCATCCTTGGTTTAAAAAAAAAGTACCATTCTGGTGAGTGATGTTAATAATGGAGGAGGTTATGCATGTGTGGGGGCAAGGGATGTAAGGGAAATCTCTGTACCTCCTGTTAAATTTTGTGGTAAATGGAAACTGCTCTAAAATAAAGTCATTTAAAAAATAAAAGAATGTCTTTGATTCTTTAGTTCTATGATGCCTTAAAGTGCCAGAAAACATCTTTAGTCTTATTAGATTATGATTATGAATTTTTTTCTATTCTTTAATCATTGCTTATTATGAGTTGGTGTTAGCTGCTAACTTCAAACATTTTTTTAACCTGTTCTGCTCTGGGTCTTCTATTTGCTCTCCAGACAGCAATTTGGTCCCATGGAGTAAAGTAAAGAATATGTGGGCAGCCAACCTTAATATTATGTTTTGCTCTATTTTGATTGTAGCATGTCCATTATGCACAGCAAAAATAGCATTTAAAATTTGTTGCTGCACCCCTTTTCCTGCTGTACATTTTGCATAAAATGAATCACTCTTTCAATAAAGAAATTTGTTTCAGTTTAAAATATATTTTAAAACTTTGATTTAATTAAATGTGACTCATAATTCTTTTTTTGCAAATGCCACCTTTTCAAACACTGACAGCATCAAAAATTTTATTTTCCCCTGCTGAAAGACAATGCAATTGCAAAATGGACACTGATGTTACAACATAAATAAAAATTAGAATTCAAGTATCATTTCATCGATGGAATCCTGAAAAGAGATAGGAAACTATATGCCAATTTCTACTGTAAATTAGTATTTCCCAAAGTCACTAAATCTTCCTTACATCTAGTACAGGTTGATACAAAAAAATAAGTAATTAAAATAATTATATAGTTTGCCTTCATTTAAAGCATCTTCATTAGAAAAGAGTGTCACAATAAATATTCTATATTCTTATTTTATTTTTTTATATTCATGCATTTTATATTTGAAATTGAAGTTGTCAAAAGATGTTTAGTTTCAATTTTATAATATATGGAACAATGGCCTTCCTGAAATGAAAAGGTTCCCTCTGTATTGAATACTCATAGAAGTTTGTTATTAAAGCCACTGGAAGTCTTGCTATCTCTACTAAATGTGATGGTACAAAGAAGCTCTGTATTTATCATCAGGCTTATGTCAGTAACAAAGCTAGAATGTTTCCATATCATGCATATTTTAATGAACTTACACAGAACAAAAAAGATGGTCAGTTTCTGAGGCCTGGCAAATCCATTTATTGTGTGTAAGAGACAGAAAGACTTAGTTTATTAAAGAGCTGTTAAATTTTTTATCATATCTAGATACCTAATCAATATAAATGAGCAAGCTACATTGTCACTGAATTATAATAGGTTACTTGCATCATGCTGTGAAAGAACAAAGTAGGTATTTTGAGGTTTGCAACTGAAATAAGAGCTTCCCAAAATTTCTTACTGTGTAAAATACTGAATTTTAAAAAAAAACCTGTCAATAAGTTTATTAGTTGTCCATTTATAACTGTCTTATTTAAAATGCATGACATTTTAAAAATGGTTTTTCATTTGTTGATTACTTCTTCCATTAGACTTTGTTCCATAATGTGATCCAGTGCACTCTGATGCAAACTAAGATGAAGGTGCTATTTACTTAATATAAAGTGGTAAAAAGCATTCAAAACATAATAAATTGTAACTCCTCTAGGACATTGTTATTCCAAGGTCTTGTTGTATGGATAATAATACAAATAATGTTGGTGCCTTAATGAGTTTTATTAGGAAGGAGGTGGAAATCATTATACCAGAAGCCCTTGTCTCTAATATATATGTTTTACTTATTTATTTTATTGTCTTTCTCTCCAAAATAATTTGGTCTCTTTATGACTATGTATTACACCCATCTGCACAAAATTTTCAAGTATGTACATTTTTCATGAAATACATAAATACAAATTACCTTTAAATTACCTTGCTTACAGAGATTTCTTTTAAGCTCTTATAGTTTTAGTGCCTGTTTTCTGAATCCATTATTATAAAATTTATTTTTAATGCATTGTTTTTTGAAATATTTTATACTGAGTCTTTTCGTTTTAGTAGTTATTTGAAAGTAAACTCTGATGTTCCATATAGAAAATGGACATGCCATGTACCTTACTTAGTTCTGCATATAATTATGAAATGTCTCTAATATCTTATACTATAAAGCAAGGATGCAATTCATGAATATCTGCCATACCAACCACAGAGGGATCTCAGGGGGAAACATGAAGTATTAATTTTATAATAGTTAAATACCTCGTATAAATCATACCACAATACCACAGTATCATGGCCACTATTATCCATTTCCCTTGAAAGGGGATAATTCTATATTGTATTGTATAGCTTTTGGGGATTACCAATCATTGTTTTCAGGCATATTACATCTGCTAAACATGAAGCAAGAAAGTAGAAAATGGACTGATCCTGTCTGAAAGATTCAATTATTCACTATATGAATCCTAAAGAGCCATCATAGAAAAAATGGTAAAATATTTTTCATTGAAGTTTGCAACATCAAAAATATACATTAACTACTTTTGACCTATTTAATATAACATTTAAATGTAATATCTAGATTAGAATATTTAAAACATTTTCATATTATTTCACTGTATGCTAGTATTAAAAACACTATTTGTAATTGCAGTCCATCTCTTAATCTCTCACTGTTCTTTTAAAAGCAGAATAATAAACAATATATTTTTTATTAACAAGACACCATTTACAACTCTTGGTCACATACCATAACAAGCTTTACTGGATGACACAGGTTATAATCAGGTTCCAAGGTCAAGTTCCTCCTTCTGAATTTTATCTACTTCCATAAATACAGGTGTAGATACAGATATAAATATGTTTGTATATATAGATACAGCTATAGATAGATAAAGATATAGAGGCTGGATTAAATTTCCCCATAATTCTAAATTAGTAATCTAGGGACAAATGTTACTATCTTTTAATTTTCCACTTAATCTATGACTGTTAGTATAATAACACTGAAATAGTTAAGAAAAATTTCAGATGCAGTTGGATCCAGCCAGGAAAATAGAAAACATCTACATATTTCACCCAAAGAACTTCAATATACACAATTGGCTACCTAAGTTTTGGAGTATTGAAAGAATGAAAGGGAGACACTAAGATAACTCAGAGAAAGTAACTGCAGAAAGTAGCACACCACCCCAAAGAGAACATAGAGTATTTATCTCAATGTCTAAAAAAATAAACTCGTACATAAATAACCAAAATAATAATTATTTCAATATTGGACCAATACAGTTTAAATGACATTATCACTTTCCAACAGATTTGTGTACTGAACAATTAAAGTACCTCACCCCTACCATGTCCTTGGGCATAAATGACTACAGCTGCCTTTAATGAGACATGCTCTAAATTACACACACACTCCAAGTTACAGTAGAGAAAATCAAAAAGATATAAAGACACAAGACTTGGCTGTCACTTAGTTGAATGTATTGATAAATCTTAAGACGTTATGTATTATTCTGAACTGAGGCTGATCGGCCAGGTATCTAGATGATGAGAGTTAGAGAGTTGGAGTTGGCACTTGCAAACTTCTTAACTCGCTAGCAGGCTGCCTGATCTCATTGACTTTAATGTGTAGGCCACAGAATCCGACGCTATTAAATATAAAATGGTATTTGTAACTTCCATTGCTTAGAGTTTATGCATATCCACTAAAAGTCCTGCTGATAGTTTCACTTCCCCTGTAGTTTTTCTGATGTAAGGAATCTACTACTCAAGATGATTCACTGGGAATTATCAGTCATTGAAAATTAAAATAAATGAACAAGTTGTAATTCTACATTACACACTGAAAAGTCTCATGATTTTGGTTAAGGTGAGTAATTGGGACATTCAAGATCAAGATTTTTGACTTGCAAGTCCATCATATCTTTCTCTGGAGATTCCTGCGCTTGCTGCCTGCCTCCCCGTTCAAACATGTTTACTTACAAAATGAGTTGTTTTAAACTTTGATTAACAACTTTAAAGCTATTTCTGTTATCCTAACATAATATGTTGTTTACTTATGTCCTATTAGGTTCTAAATGACAGAAGGTCAGATACTCCCTTGTAAACATCTGTAACAGAGAGAAAATTACAGAACAAGAAGGGGCCTTAAAGATTTACAAAACTCAAAGCCTTCTCTCCCACATCCCCATTTTAGGGAGGAAGTCCCGATGCCAAGTGTTGTGGCAGACCTTGAATGAAGGCCTTGAATTCTACCTGTCATTTACCAAAGTCTACATACCTCCTACCAGGTGATCAATAAATTCTTGTTGAGGAAATGAGTGAATGTACAAATAAAGATATCGATAAAATAATGAATGAATAAGACATAACATCCTAAATTCACATAAATATAGAAATTCTATTCCCATAGAAACAAGATTTGTTGAACAAGCTCCTTGATGTTATCATTCACAACCCTGTCAGCAACTCCTGTTTAATCATATGTCAACTTTCAATTACACGGCACAGGCTATTCGATCTGAATACCAAAGAGACATTGCCAGTTTCAGACAAGGCAACAAACCTTGAGCTTGATATAAAGTATTATACTTTGAACTTGTATAATCTTGGAGTCTCCCTACAAAAGAAATCATGTTGATCCCACTTTAAATACATTATACACATTCTTTGATGAATCATTAAAATAATGACAATACTATGAAAACTGTTAAATTATTGGTATAAATATACATTACATGGGTATTTAAAAACTTTAGGCCCTCTACTGAAGAGGAATGACTCCCAATTTTCAGCTAAAAGCATCATTTCATGGGAACACAATAGAGGATAACTTCATAAAATTTCAGCCCAATTTACTACATTTCATTTCTCCCTTTCTCTGTATCACAGATGTTTTCTGCCATATTTCTTATACATAATAGATGCTCAATATACTTTCATTATAAAAAAAATTTGTTCCAAATTGTTCTTATTAGTATTATATATGCTATTTTTTTAGGTAGTAGGTTATATTTTTACACACAAAGCCAATAATTTAATAAACATTACTCTATTGGAATAAATCATTTAAAATGCTATTATTAACAGTTTATTTTAAATTTTAAATATTTATTTTTTTCAGCACTTTTATTTAATGCATATTTACAAAATTATATATTTTTCTCATGCCTAAGAAAAGTTAACCCCAATAGCACAAAATGCAAAATTAAAGACTTGCTCCCCTACCACTTCTAAATACTTCTTTAATATTAAGAATTGGATTAAGAGTCACAAAGACCTGTCATTTTTAGTTCTTCCTGACAGTTGCATTCTTGTATTTTCTTTGTGAATAGGAAAGTGTAGGAAATATATAGTGACTCATGGTCCTGGAAAAGACTGTCAGTACTTTGATGAAGCCACTTCAATGTCCTCAGAAAATTAGTGTCTTGTCATTCTGTAGCTATTATCTTTAGAAATGTGGACAGCTTTTAATCTACCTTGCCTTCCAGGTAGGAAATGGCTTTTTTCCTTTTTATTGAATTTATTGGGGTGACACTGATTAACCAACTTATACAGGTCATGTGCACAATTCCACAACACATCATGTGTATACTGTATTGTATGCTTACCACCTCAAGTCTTCCATCACCATTTATCCCTAATTTTAAATTTTTAGTTCTTTACTTCTTTTATGTTTTTTTACAATAATAAAAATAGTTACCATTTATATAATAATATGTGTAGGTATATTCTATATTCTTTACTCAAATTATTTAAGTCTCACAATAATTAAGTGAGATTTATATCATTATTATCTACTTTTTTTTAATTACAAAACTAGGACAGGAAGTTTAAATAATTTTCACAAAGCTTATATATACATATAGTGACATTTATACTAAGGAGAATTGGGCTTTTCACAATTTTAGACATTATATTAATGTTGTCTTTCATCTTAGAACCAACAACTTTGATGAACTTAATGGATTCTAATAGTTTGTTAGACTCTTGTAGGGTTTGTTTTCTTTTTTTGAGAAAATCATATTGTATGCTAATACCAGATTTTTCTTTTAAATCTTTATACCTTTTATTTATATTTCTATTACAGCATTGTCTAGCACCTTTATTGCAATGTTAAATAGAAGTGATAAGTGCAGACTTCCTTGCCTCATTACAAATTTTAATTATAATTTATTTTTTTACAAAACCTCATTCGTATTCCTATTTTACTAAAAGTTTGTTTTAATCATGAGGCCTTATTGATTTTTTGTGTGCAAAAAGTATCTTTATTAAAGGCCTGTTCTGAGGATACATCAGTGAACAAAACAGGGAATATACAAGATGCATAATTCAATTATTTTAGTATGTTAGGAAATTATAAGCACCATGAAAAAGAAATAGAGCAGGGTAAGCTCTGCTGTAGGGTGAGAGAAGGGGTAAATCTCATTTAAAAAGGTGGAACGACTGGAGTGAGCCACCCAGATGCTGGGGAGGAAGAGAATCCTAACTAGAGGAAAGAGCTGATGAAAAAGCACTAACTTGAGGGGCGAGATTGGGGTATTCAGGGAATAACAAGGAGAAAAGTGTATGTTGAGTGTACTAAATTATTGTAGAACATGAAACAGAGAGGTAAAGGGAAGAAGACCATAAATTCTTTAGTGCACTACAATTTTTTAACTGTATATAAAGGGAGGTTTTTAACAAAGGAGTGACATAAAGATCATGACAATTTCTTCTTTAAAAATAGATTCTAGGTGGTAAGGAAAGAAAAAGGGAGACCAGTTCAGAGGCTATTTCAGTAATTTAGTCAAGAGATAGTGGTTACCTGAACCAACAGTAAGGATGGTGAGAAGTAATGACATGGTGAAATTATAAACATAATAATAAGTAGAGCCAGTAGGACTTGCTGATGAATTGGGTGTGGTGTGTTGGAGGAAGAGAGTATATTGAATTCCTCCAATGTTTTCTTATCCAAGCACCCAGACACATGGAGTTGCCATCAACCAAGATAAGGATTGCTAAAAAGAGCAGATTTTGGTAGGAAAAGCAGGAATTCAGGTTTTCTCAATGTCTGAAAATAGCTGTTTCATCTATTTTGTAGCATTTTCTAAGTTTTCATTTTTTTACCAACAGGAAGACAAATCTAGTACCAGTTAGTCCAGCATGCCAGAAGTGGAAATTCTCTGTTGCATCACATTTTTATTCTTCTACTTTCTTTCTTTTTTTCTTCCAGTTTTTATTTGTTGCATTTTCTTTTTTCTAACTTCTTAGATTAGATTCTAACCTCACAGATTTTGAGCATTTCTCCTTTTTTATATGCATTTAAGACTACAGATTTCTTTCACTGTGAAATTTTGGCTGTACTCACATTTTAATATGTAGTATTTTCAATATACTTCTGTGTATATTATCATGTGCATTAAAATTATTCTTTGCAAGGCATTTACAAATATATTATCTTTAAAATGTTAATTTGCTACTAACTGAATTGTACTCAGAGCTTATATGTATGGTTACCATTTATTTGAAAATTTTGATTCTTCATTTATGGCATCTATTGTCCAATTTTGGTAAATATTTCATGAATGCTTAAGAAGGACATAAGTTGTTCAATTTTTAATTTCATTTTACTTACTATATCAAGCTTATTAATTTTGTTCTATATTCTTATTAATGTATGCTTGATCTGTCAATTATTTAGTATATATGTTGAAATATCACATGGTTAATTTACCCACCAATGTTTATAATTATTTCAATTTTTTTCTCATATATTCTGAGAACAGGCTATTGCAAGCTTAAAGTCTAGAAGTTAATTATGTTCATAGAGGCCTGGCCTGTTTTATTTTGACCTTTCCTTAATAGACTTTCCTACAAAATATATTTTGTATTGATATAGTCATACAAATATTATTTTAGTGAGTAAAAATGAGAAAATTTTAGGTGGTATTAACTTATTCTCACCTGTTTACCTGTTATGTAAAGCCTGATTTGGAGAGGTGCTATGCCTGTGTTTTATTTAAGAGTAGAAAAGAAATCAACAGAGACAAGAGGGAAGGAGGGGGGGCGGGGAAAAGGAAGGGAAGGGGAAAGTCAAGGAACATATAGCAAGGACTCATGGACAAAACCAAAGGGGAAGAGCTGAGGGAGGGAAAGAAGGAGGGGGCAAGGGAAAATGGTGGGGGGGAGGCAGAGACAAAAGTATTTGAAAAAATAAATTAAAATAAAATTTTTTAAAAAAGAGTAGAAAAGAGAATAGTTTCTCATTGAAAAATATTATTTCCTGAAATGTCAGACTCTTCTGTATCTTCCACTGTGGTAATTCCCAAAGAATATTTGTATAGGAAATTATTTTAACTTTGCCCCAATTTCCTCATCTTTAAAAGAACACAGTAATATGAATTGGTCTTTTTAATTCCTTTTTAGTGTTATAAATTTATGAAAGATATATTCTTCTGTGAGTTTTCTTAAAAGCCAGAGGGGAAGCTTTTGTAAGTTTTAGAAAAAGAAAACATCTATGTCTTCTACCTCTATACTAAAACATGTGAATCAATAAAGGGAAAAAATAAGCCTTCAACAGATAACTTTTTTTATTAAAAAAAAATTGTGCATGTCCTCACAGACAGAACTAACAATTATCTCTTTTAAAATGTTTCTAAGTAATAAGGACACTGATAAAAAGGCAATTAACAACATGATGAGATCATTGTTGGAATTTTATTGATATACTTCTCTACAAAAATAAATTTCTTTTCACACTAATCTGTTTTATTACTGTATTTGTAGAAGTTCCCTCCTTTGCTGAATGTTTTTGTTTTCAGCAATTAAATGTTCTACTTTATATCTTAGTTTTCAGATTTAACATGCTCACACAGCTCATAAGAGAATTTTGTAATATTAGAAATAGGTAAAAAACAGAGTCCCTATCAAATAAAAACTAATTATTAAAATATACTGTTAATTTTCTGTATTTTATGTTGTTTTGACATCTGAAAAACTTGCTGGCTTAAAAGAAAATGCCCCTCCTGAAGCTAGTCAGTTTTATTTTTAAGACTCTAATTTTTTTAGAGCAATTTTAGATTAACAAATTAGAAAGGGAAGTATAGAGATTCTCCATACCGCCTGCCCCCCGACATCTATATGTCCTCCTCCACTAAAGTGGTACATTTTTTACCAACTATGCACCTACATTCACATACCATAATCACCCAAAGTCCATAGTTTACATTAGGGTTCACTCTCCATGTGTATTTTATTGGTTTGGACAAATGTATGATGACATGTACTCACCAGTATAGTATCATACGAAGAATTTTCACTGCCCTAAAGATCCTCTGTGTTCTAACTACTTATTTCTCCATCCTCCCAAATGCTTGGCAACCACTGATCTTTTTACTGTCTCCATAGTTCGTCTTTTCCAGAGTGTCATATAGTTGGAATCATGCAATATGTAGTCTCTTAAGATTAGCTTCTTTTACTTTGTAATATCCATGCAAGTTCCCTCTATGCCTTTTTTTGACTTGATAGCTAATTTCTTTTTAGTGCTGACAATATTCCATTATCTGGATGTACCATAATTTATTTATCCTTTCACCAAAGGAAAGACACCTTGGTTGTTTCCCAATTTGAGCAATTATTAATAAAGCTGCTATAAACATCCATGTACAGAGTTTTGAGTAGCCACAATATCAGAAATAAGTAATAAGGTAGCCCCTATCAGTTCCTTTGGGTAAATAACAAGGAGTGTGAATGCTAGATTATATGTTGAGAGTGTTTAGTTTTCTAAGAAATTTCCAAACTGTCTTCCAAAGTAGCTATACCACTTTGTATTCTTACCAGCAGTGTATAAGGTTCCTTTTGCTCCACAACCTCACCAACATTTGATGTTGCTGGTGTTCTAAATTAGTGTTATCTCACTGTTGTTTGAATTTGCATTTCCCTGATGAAATATGATGTATAGGATCTCTTTATATGCTTCCCTTCTCTGTTTCTTCTTTGGGGAGTTACCTCTTAAGGTCTTTGGTCTATTTTATAATCAGGTCAGTTGTTTTTTTCATTGTTAAATTTTGGAGTTCTTTGCATATTTTAGATAATAGTTCTTCACCAGATGTGTAGTATATAAATGTTTTCTCCTAATCTACAGCCTGTCTTCTAATATTCTGGAGGCTAATCAATTTTAGCGATATCAAAGGTGTCACCAGGAGACCATATTTCATATAAAAATGAATGAAGCTCAAATCCATAGCCCAACCACCCTGTATTTATCTTTCTCACACCAAGTCAATATTCCCCCTGCCTTAAGTCATCCCAGGACCACAGAGTGGGCAACTAGAGACTAACCCTATAGTTTAAACCAACCAGTTCTAAACTCTTTACTCTGCCCTGATTTGCTTTTCTACAGAAATCCAATAAAAGCTCTGGCCTAGACCTTCCTCTCATTACTGTTTTCCGCCATCTTACAAAAAACTGGCAATTCTCCTTTGACTCTGAGAGGCATGCAGTGTTGCCCTCTGCGAGACCTAAGAATCTAATTGCCTTCTTCATTCAAGGTCTTATTCTCACTTTCGTGTGGCCACACCAAATTTTTATTACATTCACTGGAGAAACAAAAGCAATTGGGTTGGTGTGTGTGTGTGTGTGCGCGTGTGTGTGTGCGCGTGTGTGTGTGCGCGCGCATATATAAGGAGATTTATTATAGGAATTCACTCATAAAACTATGGAGGCTGAGAAATCCCACAATCTGCTGTCTGCAAGATGAAAAAATAGGAAAGTCAGCGGTATAATTCACTTCAATTCCAAAGGTCTAAGAACTAGGAGGCTGACGGTATAAGTCCTGGTGTGAGTAGGAAGGCTTAAGAACCAGAAGCACCAATGGATAAAGACAAAAGATGGATGCCCCAGTTCAAACAGAGAACAAATTTATGCTTCTCTCCTCTTCCACTTCTAGCAACACCATTATTTAACTATCCAGTGCCATAGTCTGCCAGATTCAGACAATTTTGAATACTTCTTTGTCTCTGCTATACATTACAGTAACCATACCCACCTGCCTTGGGCCCTTGTCACCCTAGGATCCAATTACTCCCATTACATTTAGGTTTTCCAATTGAGTGGCAATGGTTCCCACTCTAAGGTCTGCCCTACAAAGAAGAGTGATCATGGAACTCTTCAAGGATGCTGGGACTCCCTTCACACATTTATTTCTCAAAGATGTAGCATGTCTTCTAGACCATCCCAGTGAGTATGAATAAATCTTACATAACAAGTCCACTCAAACATTTCGATCTCTCTAGGCCTCTTAGTCTTTTTCTCTACATTAAACCAAGGGAGGCCACATATTTTTAATTCACTCACAGTGGGACATCCCATTTTTTAAAGATTTTATTTATTTTTTAGAGAAGAGAAGGGAAGTAGAGAGAGAGAAATATCAATGTGTAGTCACCTCCTGCACACCACCTACTGGGAACCTGGCCCACAACCCAGGCATGTGCCCTGACTGGGAATCAAACAAATGACCCTTTGGTTCGCAGGCCAGTGCTCAATCCACTGAACCACTCCAACCAGGGTGTCTTTTGGCCCATGTTTTAGCCAACTAACCAAACCAACTGTAGGAGCCCCTTCTAACTCCCCAAGATACAACATCAAATGCAGAATCTCTGCTTAGTGAGCCCACATCAGTAAATTCAGCCTAATCCAATTTTATGTTCCTTCTACCATTATTTCACACATCATATTCACACATGTGCCCCTGAATTTTTGTCTATATAAATTAGTAAACAGAAACAGTTATTTTGGAGCAAAGTGTGCCTCCAAATGGATCACATTTTGCACCTCACCTTTGAGGGCCTGCTGGGACTTGAGTCAAGAATTCCAGAATCAAAGAGGGATGGTGGAGATGGGTAGTGAGGAGAACTAGCAGTATCTTACATTGCAACTGCCTCAGGGGAGGCTGCTACTATTTCCTTAGGCAACACAGAATTAATCCACTGTTATCAGTGGGAGTCGGGGGATGATTTCTACTAGGGTTGGAGAGGTCACTTTTGCTGGGAATGGACTGGCCAATTCCAGTAGGGTTGGCAAAGCCATTTCCACTGGTAAACAAGACTCTATAATTTAGGGGCTCAGTGTCCTCAGCTTTATCGAAGTCTTTCCACACATCTCCATTAATTTGAAGGATCCCAATTTTTTGAATCAGTCAATGTCCTTATTTTAACAGTAGACACCCTGTGATACTGGGAATTCAACTTGCATTGTAATTAGCCCAACCTCAGGATGAGGTTCTGCATCTGATTTTCAGCAATTTTAGTTCTGTAACTATAGGAGGTAAAGCCTCTCCTTCAGAGCACACATAGAACACCTTAGTTCACTGATATGGCAATTGACCTGGAAATTTGAATCCCTGAACTCATTCTTTTTTTTCACCACTTTGTCCAGTATCATTAGGAGCAATCAAACAACTTCCTTTTATTCCCTACTTTTCCAAAAGTGTTCTGAAGTGTCACATACAGTCATTTATCTCCTTACTTATGTGGTATATTAGGGGTACCCAAAGCAAATATTATATGTATCTCTATAAACAATTCATGCCATGGACTATCAGTACACTCTCTACTACTGGAAATAGAGTCATTAGCATCTTTAAGTATAATAAGATTAGAAAGCCAATTCCAGAAACTCCAGACTTATTTATAAAACTCACCCTTAAAATTCTGTTCCTCTAGAACCTCTACTGGTAACCAAAATATGTATTGGGGTGCTCCAGAGAACAGAACCAATAGAAGATATCTCTCCCCAAATTTAAAAATATATGTGTATGAATATATACACACACAAATATATTTCTCTTTTACATATATAAATATAGAAAGAAAATGTATTTGTTCATAAATTTAACATATATAATTATATATATTTAAAGAGAAAGATTTATTATAGGAATTGGTTGATATGATTATAGAGGTCAAGAAGTTCCTCAGTCTGTTGTCTGCACCTGGAGAACCAGGAATGCTGGTGGTGTAATTCCGTCCAACTCTGAAGGCCTGAGAACGAAGAGTGCCAATGTCCTGGGGAAAAAGATAGAAGTCCGGTGTGCCAGCTCAAGCAGAGAGCAAATTCACCCTCCCTTCAGATTTGGATCTTCAGATTAGCCTCAAATTTGAAGCATTTCCGTTAGAGGGGTTGGCTGCAGTTCATTCATTCGTGCATTTCACAAATAGTTTCTGAGTTTTCACCATGTACCAGGTGCTATTCTAGGTGGTGGGAATAGAGAAGTCAACTTAAAAAAAAAAAGTACTTGCCTTTGTGGTACCAACATCATAACAGAGGAACTGAGAGGTTAAGCAGCAAATATTTAAAACAACATTGTTATTTTAAAAGAATCATAAATGTTATGAAGAGAGTAAATCAGATTAATGGGATCTAGGGTAACTAAAATTTGGGAGTTGGGAAAGGAGGCTACCTAAGAATGTTTAGGTAAATGCCTCTTTCAAAAGGGGTCATTTGAATGAAATTGGGAGAAAACCATGCGAAGATAAGAGGCGGGATAGAGTACGAGGCAAGGAGAAGGCTGGTGCTCAGAACCACATTCCCTGTCCTTTATTTCGGAACTGGAGCAACAGGAATGATACTCTACGGCAGAGAGGAGTAGAGAAGCTAGAGGTTCAGAGGGGGAAATTTAAGAGCACAGTACAATATATTCTATTTTGAAAAGCATGACAGGTGAAGAAATGTAGTGTATCATCTCCTAAGGAGCACAAGATCAGAGCTAACAGGCAGGAGAACTTTATGAAATCTCTCATAAGAAGACAAGAAGCCAAAGTCAGGGCAATTAAAACGGAGGTTGCCAGAAGCAAGATGAAAAATCCAAAGAAAATGCATTTTTCTTTACATAGTTTGGAAAAAGTTTGTCTCTTCTACAAGGCCACAGTTATCCTGAGGACATGATCTTTCTTATTTGCTTTTCTATTTTGGATGAAGCCTTTTCCTTGCCCCTTCCGTTTTTCCCTAAAAGGACCTATAAGTGAGAAAGCTTTAACAGAATAAATGTCTATTAAATATCTATACAAAATATTCATGAATTGGGAGACATTTAGGTAAGAACTATAGAACTATACACAAAAACCGCAAGTGACGCATAGACCCGAAAGAGAGAAACTGTCAGGGTCATTACGGCCACCCCAACACAAACAGTGCATATCAGAGGCAAACTTGAACACCTGAAGATTATTTTTGAACCACTCTGTATGACCATAGTGTCTCTAGAAATCTTTCTATTTAAGGTTTGTATATTTTCCAGACTCAAACGAGGAAATAAAGAACAATCATACCACTGGTAAGAGCCAGCATACATAGCACACCAGGCTCAAAATTGGTGGTGGCAAAGATAATTAACAGATAATGTCAATGCAATGAAGTGTTGTCACAAGATAATGGCTTCCTGCTGCTACATAAATATTGAAGTGAAACCTATTTTTCAAAAACAAACATCAGAGTTGAGATAAAAATTCTTATCCCATAAAATAGTAATCTTAAAACATTCCATTGAAATAATTTATTGCTGATAGATTATAATTTGCTCTTAAAATGCTAGAACAATGAATTATTTTATAATAGAGATGCTATAATTGTGTCCTAGCAGTTATTTGTTATAATATTCAATGTTATGGTTATTCAACTTGATCATAATTGGGTATTTTTAATTTTTAACAGTTTAGGAATATTTATTTTAGTGTATACTCCAGTACACTAAAGTTATCATCTTACTTGTTATTCATCTATCTTGTACAAGCTCTACTTGAAATAATGACAAGCATCTGAGTGTCTAAATGGCAGATCATGCCCTTTCTTATCAATGAACATGTCTGAATTGATGATATTTTTAAATCCATTGTTTACATTTTTGTCTAATACCTTCAATCAAACATTATAGTTTAATATGTCTATTTTTAAAGAAAAACTTACATTTTCCCCTCTACGGAATAAATCTTTTTAACTTCCAGATGATTAGAAGTAATATCACAAACCCAGATGACAACTAAGTAATCACATAATGATTATTACAGGCCTCATGAATCAATATTGGAGGCTATTGCCCAAGTTACAGACCTTTGTGTAACATTTTATCTAAATTTACTTTGTTAAAATAATTTTGTACCAGTTATCAACTTACTGTTTCTCAGCTAAAGATGCTCTTTTATTTCTTGCTGTGCAGTAATGGAAATCATAAGGTAACCTTGTAAACATTTCTCCTTGGCCAGTTGGCACAATGTTAAGCTCTGTTAGTGCCTAGTGCTGGTGGGACCCTTCAGGAGGAGAGGTATTTTCTTCCTGACTTTCAGGTACTCCTCTTAGTAATTAACAGGTGTTAGTTACTAAGGCTAGCTGCATTCACCTTGGCTAGCTTTCCCCAGAAGGCAGCTTCCTGGTTTATCACCCTTGCAAGAGATTACCAGTGATGTCACAGAGCAGGACCCTAGTGAGTATTTCCACCATCCTATGGGCCACTTACACAGCATCTCTAACAATGTATGGATCCCAGCACTGGAGAGAGGTTCTTCCGTTTGTTCCTTCCGTGGGTCTTCTGTTTCAGCCAAAAAGACATGACTTTTATATCTGCTCTTGTTTTTCTTCAGAGTGCTCTTTTCCACCAGTAGGTAATCCATTTCAATTAATAATTCTTCATATTAAATATTCAGTGTCAAATTACTCTGTGGTTTATGTCTCTTGATTGGATTCTGATTAGTAAACTTTCAGTTTCATCCCATCATTTTTTTTTTAAGTTACTAGAATGTAGTGGGTTCTTTATTTTCTTATTTAGGTTGAATTTACTTAATAGAACATTAACTACTTTAAAGTGTATAATTCAGTGGCATTTATATATTTACGATGTTCCACCACCACCTACCTCTAGTTAGCCTCAAGACATTTTCATCACTTCAAAAGAACACCCTGTTCTCATTAAGCAGTCACATCCCATTTTTTCCCCTTTGCCTCAGCTCTTGGCAATCACCAATCTACTTTTTGTATTTACGGGTTCACCTATTCTGATCATTTCATATTAATGGAACCTATAATGTAACTTTTTGTGTCTTCCTTCATTTATATAATATAATGTTTTCAAGCTTCATCTATATTGTAGCATATATCAATACTTATTTTCTTTTCTTTTAAATAAAAAAATTTATCACCACCTGATGCATCATATAAGCCTGGGTGTTTATTATCTGTCTCCCTACCACTAAAATGAGAGAGCCACACAAGGGCAGGAACTCTGTCTTGTTCACTGGCGCCTTCCTGACATAATGCGCAGTGTCTGACCAAGCAGTCCTCAGGTAGGAATCTGTCCATAGATTGAAAAAATAAATTTTGATGGATGCTTTAATTACACAGTGCTGTGGATTCAGAGCTTTACAAAAGTAGGAAAAGATAGGGTGAATATCCATGTGTCAATAGGTTTGGTGCTGAATGTGTTTTTCTTATTCTCTCCACTAAAGAACTGCTATTAAAATACAACAATGCTTTGTTCAACCAGAGGTATCCATTAGCAACACAAATTAATTAAAGGATGAGTCATCAGGAGATGACATGCAGATTATTGTTTTTCTTTTTTTTAATTATACTGTAAAAGTAATATAGTAAAAAACATGAGCCTGAGTTATTAAATTTTCAAAACAAAGTATGTACCGCTACAAAAAGGTTTCTAAGACACATAAAAAAAAAAGATGTAGTGTTCAAGATATACTTTAATCTCAGTGGATAATAATAGAATGGTTATTGAGAGCTTACTATATGTCAAGCGCTGTATTATATATGCTATATGAATTATCTCATATAATTATTTCAACACCACCATGTCATAAGTGCATACCTCCACTTTTCCCCAATTACATATATTTTATTTGTTTGTTTTTCTTCTTTCTTTTTTTATTGATTCCTTCATCATTATTCCACCACCCACCTCTGGTTTTTAATTAGATTTCACATATAAGAGAGATAATATGGTCTTTTTCTCTGACGTAAGAGTATTTCACTTATCATAATTTCCTCAAGGTCTATTCATGCTGTCACAAATGGCAAGGTTTCATTCCTCTTTATAGCTGAGTTATATTCTATTGTAGGGCACATAGGTTGTTTCCATACTGTGGCTAATGTAAATAGTGCTGCAATAAACATGGGGGTGCATATGTTTTTCATTTTGTTTGTATAAATACCTGGAAGTAGAATTGCTAGACTGTTTGATAATTCTATTTTTAATTTTTTGAGGAATTTCCATATTGTTTTCCATAGTGACAGCACCAATTACAGTCCCACCAACAGTGTGCCAGGGTTTTCCTTTTCTACATCCATGACAGCACGTTATTCCTTTTCTGTTTGATAATAGCCATTTTAACATGTGTGAGGTGATATCTTCTTATTGTGCTTTTGATTTGTATTTCCTGATGATTAATGATATTGAGCATCTTTTCATGTACCTGTTGGCCATCTGTATGTCTTTAGAAAAATGCTCAGATCTTCTGCTCGTTTTTAATCAGTTGTGGTTATTTTTCCTATTGCATTGTATGAGTTCTTTATGTAATTTGGATGGTAGCCCCTTATCAAATATATGATTTGCAAATATTTTCTCCCATTCAGTATGATGTCTTTTTATTTTGTTGATGGATTTCTTCACTGTGCAAAAGCCTTTTAGTTTGATGTAGTTCCACATACTTACTTTTGCTTTTACTTTTGGTGTCAAATTCAAAAAATCATTATCCAAACCTATGTCAAGGAGCTTACCACCTATGCTATCTTCTGGAGATTTATGGTTTTAAGTCTTACATTCAAGTTTTTAATTCATTTGGAGTCGATTTCAAAGACTTTCATCTCCTGCTGGTAGGTACCTTATTTATTTATTTTTTTTTTGGATGCAATTGTAAATAGGATTGTTGTCATTTCTCTTTCTGACAGTTCGTTATTATTGTATAAAAATGCAACAATTTTTTTGTATTGATTTTGCATCCTCCAATGTTTTAGGTCTAGCAGATTTTTATGGAGACTTTAGGTTTAGGTAATATCATGTCACCTACAGATAGTAACAGTTTTATTTCTTCCTTTCCATTTGGTTGCCTTTTACTTCTTTTCCTGGACTAATTTCTTTGACCAGGACCCCCACTCCTATGTAGGATAAAAGTGGCAAGAGTCATCCCATTGTTTTCTTGTAAGAATTTCATAGCTTTAGCCCTTGTATTTAGGTCATTGATCCATTTTGAGTCAATTTTTATATACAGTGTGAAGTAAGAATCACTTTACTCTTTCTCATGTGGCTATCCCGTTGTGTCATCACCATTTTTTGAAGAGCCCATTATTTCCCCATTGATTGGATTTGGCACCCTTGTTGAGAATCAAGTTGACATATATGTATGGGTTCCTTTCTGGACTTTGAATTGTATTGCAACTTTCTGTATATCTGTCCTATACTATATGTTAGTACCACACTATTTCAATTAATTGCAGTTTTGTATTAAGTTTGAAATTAGAAAATGTGAGCTCTCCAACTTTTTTCTCCTCTTTCATTATTGTTTTGGCTATTCAGAACTCCTTGAAATTTCATATGAATTTGAGAATTGGAATTTCTAAATATGTAATAAAGGATGTTAGATTTTTGATAGGAATTGCATTAAAACTCTAGATCACTTAGGGTAATACTACCATCTTCACAATATTGTCTTCCAACTCATTAACACAAAAATCTCTTTCCATATAATTAGGTATTCTTTCAGCAAAATTTTTTAATTTTTAGTGTATAAGCCTTTCACTTTATTGAATTTATTTTTAGGTGTTTTATTCTTTGGTTAATGTTGCAAATGGAATTTTCTTCAATTACCTTTTCAGGTTGTTAATTGCTCTTGTATAGAAACACAACTAACTTTTTTATGTGTTTAATTTTTTTAACTATTTTAGTTTTTTTCTTTCAATTTTATTTTGTATTAGTTTCAGGTGTATATATGATTGTAAAACAGCTGCACAGTGCAATTTTGCTGAATTGAATTAATTTATTCACTCTATCAAAAGTTTGAGGAAAGTTCTTTATTTCTGTGTATGTCTTTAAGTTACTGTCAAATATCTTTCCATTAAACCATGAAGGACTCCCTTTAACATTTCTTGTAGGGCAGGTCTATAACTTTTGTTTCTTTTTTAATGTCTCAATTACTCTTT
This sequence comes from Pteronotus mesoamericanus, assembly GCF_021234165.1. Classification (NCBI taxonomy): domain Eukaryota; kingdom Metazoa; phylum Chordata; class Mammalia; order Chiroptera; family Mormoopidae; genus Pteronotus; species Pteronotus mesoamericanus. The sequence goes on from NW_026555310.1 coordinate 13,852,374, forward strand.
TATTTTTGAAGAATAATTTCCCTAGATATTAAATTTGGGTTGATAACTTTTTTTCTTGCCACTGTTTTCTGGCCTATATGATTTCTATTGGGAAATAAGTTATTAATCTTATTGAGAATCACTTGTAGGTGATGAGTCACTTCTTTCTTGCTACTTTTCAGGATTCTTTCTTTGTCTTTGACTTTTGGTAATTTAATTATAACATGTGTCAGTCTGAATCTCTGACTTTGTCCTATTGTACTTTGATGAACTTCTTAGATTTGTAGATTCATGTATTTCATCAAATTTGAAATGTTTTTCCAGCCACAATTCTTCATATTATCTTTCTCTTTAGTCTCTCTTCTTTCTGGGGCTCCCTTAATTCTATGTTACTACAATTGATAGTGTCCAAAATTTCCTTAAGACCTATTTATTTTAGTTCATTTTTTCTTCTCTACTACTTAAAGCAGATAATTTCAATTTTCCTATATTTCAGTTTATTAATTTTCTTCTCCTGCCTACTCAAATACATATTTTATTCCCTCTAGGGAATCTTTCATTTCAGCTAATTGTATTTTTTTTCAGTTCCAAATTTTCTATTTTGTCTCTTTTTATAATTTCTATGCCCTTATTGGTAGTCTCTATTTCATGAGATATTAGTCTCCTGGTTTCATTTAGTTCTTTGTCAATGGTTTATATATATTCATATATATAATTCATATATAAGACTATATAAATATATGTAAATATGTGAATCATTCATATATATATGAATGATTGTGGAGGGGTTTTGTTTTATTTTTTGTCATATTTATTTTTATGAAAAATTACCTTTATTTTAATTAAACTTATTGGGATGACATTAGTTAATAAGATCACAGGGGTTTTGACTGTATGTTTCTTTTTTTATTGCTATTCTATAGCAGTTGTCCCAATTTTCCACCCCCAGCTCCCATATTCAATCCCCATACCATTGTCCGTATCCATGGGTCATTCATATGTCAATGGTTTCTTTTAGCTTTTTGAGCAAATTTAAGACAGTTGATTTAAAATTTTGTCTAAAAAAGTCCAATGTCTGAATTCCTTCAGTTATAGTTTCCAGACCTTTTTAATAAAAATTGGGTTTTTTAAAAATTTTGTGTAGTCACAGAATTCTCTATTTCATTATCTCAGTAGTCAGCCATTGCCCTGACAGAAATTTCCTTAAATGATTAAAATTAGCAGCCTTTTCCTTCATTAACTACTTCCCTGGTTACTTTAAGTTTTTCACTAGATTCTAGAGGTCAGAAAAAGTTTATTCTGTCAGTTTTTGCCAACTTAATGATTATTTCAGTGGAGCGAGCTCCCTACTCTGTCATTTTCTCTGTTATAATTCTTGACGCATATATTTTAACTGTTTTATATAAAAATATGTGACAAACTATTAAAACTTATTTCATGAATTACAAATAAAATTATATTATTTTCATTCACAACTTAGTTATGGAACATAGCCCCATAAGATCTAGGCGATCGACAAGTTTTACTAAAATTTTAAATACTATAAAATAATCAAATTATTTTCCATACTTATCCTTTTCACTGTGACCATTATGTTTTCTAGAAATCTATTCAGAAGAACTTAAAAGTAGTAAAATTTCTTAATCAGGTGTCTTGTAAAGGAATATTAATCTATCCATTCAAGTACATTTTATTGGAATTCAAAGGCATAGTGTTATCTAAACATTGAAGAAAATTTTTTAAATATTTACCATTTTAGCCCTGGCTGGTGTGCCTCAGTGGACTGAATGCCCGCCGTGAACCAAAAGGTCACCAGTTCAATTCCCAGTCAGGGCACATGCCTAGGTTGTGGGCTAGGCCCCCAATTGGGGGTGCGTGAGAGGCAACCACACATTGATGATTCTCTCTGTCACTTTCTCATTCCCTTCCCCTCTCTCTAAAAGTAAATAAATAAAACCTTTTAAAAATATTTACCATTTTAATATAATCATTTTAAAAAGTTTTTACCAGATTATACCAACGTTGAATATCTTTAAATTCTTGGGCTGTGAGTAATTGTGAACATCTAAATTCTTCTCTAAGGAATCATGCTGCTCTCCAGAAGACATGAAAAACCTATCTGAGAAATAGTAATGTCATACTGCACAAACTACCATACCAAATAATTCCTTTCCTCTACATGTCATTTCAATGCAAATGAAATAAACTCAATAATATTTCAAAATGTTAATTTCATTTTGTTTATAGTACTATTTAAATTTTAATTAGAAAACTGCACTGTAACAAACACAATTTTGTCTATTTACCAACATTCACATTACAAAAAAAAAAAAAGAGGCATGTTGCCCTTGTTTGAGTTTTGTTATCCATGACAAATAAAAATACAATGCAAAAATAATTATACACATGTTTAAAAGGAGAACATTCAGAATGGGTGAACTTATTTAATTTGATGGTTCTGTGTAACTGATTTCTGATGCTCTTCCAGGGCCCAGCTAATGGAAAATAAGCCAGTTGTATTTGTTCTCAAAATGCTTTCTTTTTCCCTTCAAGGAAGCAAGCAAACAAATTAACTCAAGGGAACAATCTGGGCTAACCCATTTGGAAACTGAATATATTTGAGTTTAAAAATCAATTTAAAAATAGATTCACCAAACCAGAACTGATATATGCCAGTGTTTTACAAAGTCCTTAAGCAAAACAAAAAGACAGATTTAAAGACCATGTTCCTGCCAGCCAGGGAGGGGGTAGTTAAACAGGTGGTCCAAAATTAATGTTGTGGGAAATGTGAATCTCAAAAAAAAAACATAATTATTAGGAATGTATGTGTGAAATGTGGGGGACCTGGCTAATAAAAGAGGACTAGGATAAAAAAAACTAAGCAATTCAATTAAGTGATGCAAATTTTAAAGTCTTGTTTTCTTATCTCTGTACTTTTCCACCCTGGCCATGAATTTAAAACCACCTGTGGAATTTTGTTAAAATGCAGGTTTCTGGAATCTCCCCTTGGAAATTCTGATTCATGTGTCTGTGGTATGATTTAGATGTAACGTTGTAGGAAGCCCTTCAGGTAACCCTGACAAATGTCCAGGGGTACATCCTGCTAACTCATATATGGATGTTTAATGTAATATATATAACTTTATTTATATACATATTACTCATTTTATTAGGAAAAATTACAATCTCTACCCACTTTTGGGACTCCACATAGAAATAGATACATGAATTTAAATAAATTTATTTCATGGGATACTTGAATTTCTCTTTAATGATCAAATAATAAGTAGAAAACTTGGAAATATTTTATAGCTTTGAAGAAAAGTAAATGCATCTCTTCATGCCCTAAAATTCAGTTAGCTACTCAATGTAAACTATGAAGTCTGTGTGTCCCAACCTCAGAGTCAATGCCAAGAATATCAATTTAAACTTGATGTGCACCTCATTAATTCATTTCCTTTTATTTCTGACAGGGGAGCTAAAGTGTCTGCTATGTCCTCTCTTATGGCTTGTTCCTGATTACAAATAAGAGTAGAAATAAGAAAGAATACATTGAGTTTTGACTCTGTTAACAACTGGAGTGTAGCCGCTCTGGGGACAGAAAGACTACCTTAAATAGAGAAAGTTTGGAAAGGCATCACTCTTTGAGTAGACTGCAACAGTGGCTCTTAAGCTTTATCAACCAAGAAAAGCAGATTTCCCGAGAAAGGCTGCAAGTATCTCTTACTCTTAGAAGACTGAACTATGGTTCATACAGTGGAAACTTCACATGTTTTAGAGTCTGAATAAATTACATTTATATTCTAGCCCCAATACTTCCTAGCTGGGTAACTTTGAGCAAAGGACAAGTTTCATAACCTCTGTGTACATCTATTTCTGATTCTATAATTTGATAATAAATATAAATATACTTCAGCACTATAGTGAGAATTAGAGATATGTGTGTGTCACACAGGCGCATGTGTACACACACACACACACACACACTAGCTATATCTGCTTCCTCCGGCACAGACAAAATAGGTGAATGGGGATATGGTAGGAATCACCACCCTTGCATCTTTCGAGTCCCCATTGGTGACACTAGTTCTGTGATTTCTCCAGGAATGGGATATTACTGTTGATTAACTATTTTCTTAGGCAGAAGCAGTTCTAGTGGCCTCCACTTGGCCCTTCCTACCATAATAGGGGAATAGTATGGGATTCTACCAGTTGCTGAGTACTTCTATACAAATTGTGCATTCTAGAACTGGAGGATTAAGCACAGGATGGGTTAAAGGTCTCATGGTGAGACAGGCCTGAGCTAAAATGCAATTGAACACCTGAATTCGTAAGCTGCTACTCTGACTTGTAGAACACGATAACATTTGGAACTCCTAGAATTAGAGTCAGTCCAATAATCCCCAAAAGTCTGATTGCTTCCTTTCCCCCAATGCACAGTTATTCTGGTAGAAGTCTATCAGTCCTTATGCGGAAGGCTGGGATCCAGTAACAGAATAAATATTTTAGCATTGTAAAGGAGTCCTTACTCATGAGTACCAAGCTTTCCCCTTCATTCAAGGGGCCTGGATCTATAAACTCACTCAAGTTTGGGAACTGGGAGTCAGGACGCTCTGTATGGTGATTCAAGGTCATTTTCTGTTTACTCAACCTAGAATTCTTCAATTTATACATGTTAATTCAGAATTTAGTACTGCCTATCTATTTCTTTTCTAGGGACATCATGACCATCTAGCCAACACTATAGATTTCTGGGAGTCAAACTACTATGATTAGTAATTACATTCAACCTAGAATTCTTCAATTTATACATGTTAATTCAGAATTTAGTACTGCCTATCTATTTCTTTTCTAGGGACATCATGACCATCTAGCCAACACTATAGATTTCTGGGAGTCAGACTACTATGATTAGTAATTACAATTATTACAATGGCCACATTTACCTTGTCTTTGTTTATTAAGTGCCATCACTTGGCCCCTGCCACCCCTGGATCTAATTATCTCCATTGGTTTTAGGGATACTTATTCACTATCAACAATTCCTACTCTGGGCTGCAGAGAATAACAAACATCGAGCTTTTCAAGGACACTGGAGCTCTCTTCACAAATTCATTTCTCACAGTCATGGTGAAAGTTGTGTTCTCCCACCTCCCTGGGTAATTGAACATGTGTTAAATGATGATCTACTCTAACTGTTCAATCTGTGTAAGTGTTTTGGATACCTTCTTCTACAGTATAACAAGACAACTCTGGAATTTTGATCTCATTTAGTGTATGCTATATTTTGGTCCATATTTCAACCAATAAAATAAACAAACTCTTAAAACCCTTTCTAACCCCTTAAACTAAAAACATTAATTGAGAATCTCTGTTTTGTGGACCCTTATAAATAAGTTTGGCCTGGTCTAAATTTACATTCCTTCTATCATTATCCTGCACACTTAAACATCCATTTCCACACATATTCCCTAGAGATCTGTCCATATAAATTGGAAAAATCATGCAGTTCTTTTGGTTTCTAAGTGCATCTCTATGGGTTCTGCCCCTATAGATTTGTGTACTCTGGACGTTTCATATCAATGGAATCATATAATATGTGGTCTTTTGTAGCTGGCTTCTTTCTCTTAGCACAATGTTACAAGGTTCATCCATGGTGTAATATGTATCAATACTTCATTTTTATTGCAATATATTCCAGTATAAGGCTATACCATATTTGTTTATCCATTCATTAGTCAATAGATATTACTAAATATCTAAAAATATTGATGTATGAATATTAGTGTATAATTTTTTGTAAACATATGTTTTCAACTCTTTTGAGTAGATTCCTAAGAGTGAAATTTCTGCTCATATGGTAACCCTATGTTAAACATTTTGAGAAACTTTCAAACTATTTTCCAAAGTGGCTGCATAATTTATATTCCTTGCTTATTTTGTTCACTGCCGTATTTCCAGCACTTAGAACACTGCTTAGTAAATCTTAATAAATATAAGTTGAATGAATGAATGAACAAACAAATGAACATAGACCTAGTACTAATTAATAAGTTCTCACTTAAACAAATTAGTGTCAAGCATTTATTTGTAAGAAGAGGTTGTAAATAAGGAAGGCATCCCTAATCTCGTTCTCATTAGTTAAAGCAGAAAGGAATTTCAAATAGTAACCTACAATTCAGGCGTTCATATGTCTCGAGGAATAATCCCCATGAATGTCATTTTCCTGAAGAATACAGGTATTATACATTCAGAGTAACTAATAGTGAACATATCATGATTTATTTATAATTGATACTTAGCAGATCAGCTCTATTATTTAGTGTATATACCAGTAAAACCAAGGTGGTAAGTTGAAACCCCATACAAGGTGGTTTTCTGTTTGTTTTTAAAGGGGAAAGTCAAGGAACATATAGCAAGGACTCATGGACAAAACCAAAGGGGAAGAGCTGAGGGAGGGAAGGTGGCAAGGGGGGAAGGCGAGACAAATGTATTTAAAAAGTAAATAAATTAATTAAAAAAAAAAAAATAAAAAAAAATAAAGTGGCCAAATATTGCATTCCTCTTCCTAGGCAATTTAACATGCAAAAGAACAATGTGACTGCAACTACATCAGTAGAAACTATTAGCTCTACTAAACAAGGTGCTTTGAGTTCATTGACAGTTTCTGAGATCTACCTGTAATCACACAATATTCCTGTGTGTATATATTTAAGGGTAACATTTACTCAGCATACTCTGGATACTTGAGTGAAAAACAGTTCAAAAGTATATTCTTATTTTAAATTCCTAGGACACTCATTGTATGCCCTCATTTGCTATTTACTCTGCTAAGAGTTATGATGTGTATCTATGGAAGCACAGACTCCTTAATTATCAGACATTGATGTGCTGCTGTATTTTGAACACCAGGCTGGTGGTACTTGCTTCAATGTGGAAAAAAAAAAATTAGTGAGCTGAAAGAATTGTAAAGTTATTTAAATCCAAAGTAGCATTTGTTTTCTTCAGTTATGACAATGATAATGAAATTTGATCTTACATGGAGAAATATTTTCACTTAATATTTTCATGTTTCTGGCATACAATTTAAATGAGATTAAGACATTTATCTAGGTTTATATGAATGCGGTATAATGAAATGCATTTCAAAGAAAAGCATTTAAGAAAGCTATGCACAGATGTTCTTATGATCTTGATGGGGAGATGTGAGCTATATGAAAATTTAAGGGGGACTGCAAGACTGCCACCATTTATTGACTTCCCATAAAACATTAAGCACTGAGATCTCTGTTTTACATAATTATCTCATTGAACCTTTGCACCATAAATTGTCATATCCACAGCTTCTAGAAAATGACTGAAGTTTTGGAAGGGTTATTGCCTAAGAATGCTTAGGGAAGAAGTGGCAGCACTGGGATTCAAACCTACAATGTTTCACACTCTTAATTATAAAACTATAACACCTTACTCCAATACCTGTGAAACCTGTATGATCTTATTCATCAGCGTCACCCCAATAAATTTAATTTAAAAATGTTTGAATTGTAATCTTAAAAGAAGCCTCTTTGTAAACTTTAGATTTATCTCAAACATTATTACTATTATTATATAGTTTTTATAGTACAATAATAATACATGATTATTGTAGAAAGTTTAGATAATGCATATAAACTAAAGAATGAAAATAAAATAACCCACTTGTATCAGTGTTCAGTGTTCATTTGAGAAAGACAGAATCCTTGCTGCCAGTGCAAACCAAAGGAGGAGAAGTACTGTAAGTACTAAAAAACTTACAGTACCTCTGTAAAAGGCGAAGAGACAGATTCTCGGTGGTGCTTTCAGAAATGAATCCCACAGCCATACCACAGGAAACTACTGATCCTTCACAGATTAGGAGTTAGGATTCAAAATCATGGCACCACTGCCAGGACTAGGAAACTGCTCCACAGTCTACTCTGTGCTTGCTGTACACACAAGATCAAAATGGAGGTTTCATGTGCAGCTTTGTGACAGGCACATTGCAAGTGGCTTGACATTGGGACCCCCGATGAGGCTGCAGCAAAAAATCAAGTGCTCAGTGACTGTTCTTGGCAGCAGAAATAGCAGGAGTAACAAAAATATGGGTTCTGCCTCACTTGCACCTTCCAAATCTCCTGCAATGACATGGGGTTTGTGGATGTTAATTAGTTACAGAGCATAAGCAGCAAAGGAATCTAAGAAATGGAATTTCTAACTTACAAGACTCTACAGTACAGGGAAGCATTGGAGAAGAGGTTGAAAGAGATGTTGAGCACTGTCATCATAGCCACTGATCCCAACCTCTAACATAACCACTGTGAGCATTTTGTTGCTTTTTCTTAATATTTATAAATCAATAGGTTTGTACCTAGTTCTCTGTAACCTGATTATTTTTTATTAAATAGCTGGGTGGTGTTCAATGTTATGGATATACCGCAATTGATCTAATAGATCTCTCATTTTGAAATGCAGATGGTCCTAACATTTTTAATATTACAAATGTTTCAAGAAGTACTTTTGTTGCTAAATCAATAAACACATTTATAATATTTTGATATTTTCCTTAGGATAAATGGTTAGAAGTGAATTTCTAAGTAAGCAAAACTGTACTTTTATTAACTAGTTTAAAGAAATATTATATCAATATATTTTCTAACCAGCAGTGTACACACATTATCCAGTTTCCCCCAAATCTGGCCTGTACTATGTCTCATCATTTTTTTAAAAGATTATCATATTGTTAAGTTTTGTGGTTATTTGACTATTAATGAGGTTATTTTATATGTTCACTTGGCATATATACATTTTTGAAAAATATGGCTTCCTAATTCATTATTAAAATTTCAATTTTGTTTTAATTAATTTGTAAAAGATCTTTTATTATTATTAAGATCTTATTGTTAATATTGTTATTAACCTATTTTTGCATATAGGCAAGAGTTCAATTTTTCTCAGTTCAATTTTAAAAGATGTATTTTCAGTATATTTTAGTTTTACATTTCAATTTTTACAGCTCAACATTCTCTGAAAGAAATGTTTATTTCATAATTAATTTTATATATTTAAGGCATTTAAAATCAAATGAGCTCTATTGTGATAAATTAGCTTTAAAAATAACTTCAGTGAGCTATAATTCACATAATAGTCACCTTTTTAAAGTTTGGGAGTGAGTGGGCTTTAGTGTAATCAGAGTTGTGCAAACATCCTCACTATTGTATTCGGGCGCAGTCCCAACACTCCACAAAGAAGCCCCATCTGTATTAGCAGCCATTCTCCATCCACTCAATCCCTGAAAACCACTAATCTATTTTTTGTTTTTATGTATTTGTGTTCTGGACATTTCATATAAATGGTGTCATACAATGTGTTCTTTTGTAAATGGCTTCTTTCATTTCTTTCATTTAAGACAATTTTTTATGATTAATCCATGATGTAGCACATTTCAATAATTTACTCTTTTTTAATGTCAAAAATATTCTACTGTATGGATATACCACATTTTGTTTATCATTCATCAACTGATGGAGGTTACCACTTATTGGCTACTAGGAATAAAGCACCTGAGCACATCAGTGTACAATTTTTTGCGTGAACATGTGTTCAATTCTCTTGGTAGGTCCTGCATAATGAATTAGTACATGGATACCTAGTAAGACATTTCAAACTAATTTCCAAAGTGACCGTACCATACATTCCTACCAGAAATGTATGAAAATTCTATTAGGTCCACATTCTCTCCAAATCATGTTATGTTTGTCTTTTTAGTAATAACCATCTTAGTTAGTTTTAAGTGGTATGTTATTGTGGTTTTAATTGGCATTTCCCCAATGACTAATGTTATAGAGCATCTTTTCATATGCTTATTGATTATTTATCTTCTTTGGGAAATATCTATTCAAATCCTTTGCCCATTTTTAGAATTGGGTTACCTGTTTACTATTGACTTATAAAAGTTTTTTTATATTTTCTGGATAAAAGTTCCTTATTATATGTGTTTTGAATATTTTCTCCAAATGTGTGGTTGCCTTTTCACTTTCTGGATGGTTTCTTGGCAAGCACAAGTTTTAATTTTTATAAAGTTCAATTATCTTTTTTTTCTTTCATTAATGAGCTTTTGGTGACATATCTCAGAAACCACTCTCTAACACAAAGTCACTAATAATGTACTATGTTTTCTTCTAAAAGGTTTATAATGATAGCTCTTATATTTAGGTCCATTGTCCATTGTAAGTTAATTTTTGGTCATGTGAAAAAAGGCCCACCTTCATTTTTTGTATTTTGGATTCCAGTTGTCCCAGCCCCATTTGTTAAAAAGAATATTCTTTCCCTCTGTGATTGTGTTGGTACCCTTGTTAAAACTCAATTGTCCATAAGTGGAAGGGTTTATGTCTGGATTCTCAATTCTCCTCCATTGATCTATATGACTGTCCTTATACCAGTACCTCAGGCTGAATTACTGTAGAGCTTTGTAGTAAATTTAAAAATGGGAAATATGTGTTCTCCAACTTTATTCTCCTTTTCAAGATTATTTTGGTTATTCTGAGCACATTACATTTCCATATGAATTATAGAATCATTCCATCAATTTCTGCAAAAGAAGCAGCTAGGATTTTTATAAGGATGGCATTATATCTGCAGATCAATTTTTTGACTCATGAACATGGGATACTTTTTGTTCACTAAGGTCTTCTCCAAATTCTTTACAATATTTTGTAGTTTTTAGGGTTCTAGCCTTACACTTCTTTCATTAACTGTATTCTTAAGTATTTTATTCTTTTCTTGCTATTACAAAAAGAATTTTTATTTAATTTTTTTTAATTTTATTTTATTTTTTCAAATACATTTGTCTCTGCCTCCCCCCCACCACTTTCCCCTGCCCCCTCCCTCCTTCCCTCCCTCAGCTCTTCCCCTTTGGTTTTGTCCATGAGTCCTTGCTATATGTTCCTTGACTTTTCCCTTCCCTTCCTTTTCCCTGCCCCGCCTCCTTCCTTCCCTCTTGTCTCTGTTGATTTCTTTCCTTTCAGTGTTGCTGGTCTTATTTTCCTTGCATCTTTGTATTGTTGGTTAGGTTCCGCTTATAGGTGAGATCATATGGTATTTGTCTTTCACCCCCTGGCTTATTTCGCTTAGCATAATGCTCTCCAGTTCCATCCATGCTGTCGTGAAGTTTAGTAGTTCTTTTTTTCTTTCTGCTGTGTAGTATTCCATTGTGTATATGTACCATAATTTTTTGATCCAATCATCTACTGATGGGCGCTGCTAATATATAGTATCACAGTTTTTAAAATATTCGTCTTATATCCTGTTGCACTCATTTATTAACTGTAGGAATAAATGGATTCCTTAGTATTTTCAAGAGCATGTCCTCTGCAAAAAGAGATAGTTTTACTTCTTCCTTTCTAATGTGGACACCTTTTATTTCATTTTCTTGCCTAATTTCCCTGGCTAGAACTTCCAGTACAATGTTGACTAGAAATGGCAAGTAGGAGTGGACATCCTTATATTTTTCCTGTTCTTAGGAGAAGAGCTTTCAGTCTTTCACCATTATTACGATGTTAGCTGGGGTTTTTCATAGATGCTCCTTAACAGGTAGAGGAAGTTTCCCTCTATTCCTAGTTTATTGAATGTTTTTATCATGAGAGGGTTTTTTAAATCTATTTGTTATTCAAATCAATACAGGCGTAGGCAAAAGTAGGTTTCCAGTTTTGACACAAATAAGTAATATAGTAAATAATACAAGAATAAACTGTGTTTCACATGCTCACAAATGTAAACCTACTTTGAGCCCACTCCTGTAAGTATCAACGAGTATGCAAGATTGATAAATAAAATAATCAAATTACACTATTTCAACTTAGGTTTAAAAATATTGCTGTATCCTGACGTTCTCTGGGTTTTCCTGGTAGCATGTGAATTGACTTTGAAGTCAATTCCAGAAGTAATCCCAAAAATGTGTTTGTAATGCAGCATTATGGAAATCAGTGGTAACCCTATAAAAACAACCATTCAGATAAACAATATACTGCTTATTTTACAGAAGCATTCTATGTTCTAGTACTTACTCTTTAATGTTTGGAGCCAAGAATATTACAAATACTTTTGCAGAAAACTTATTCAACAAATTAAAATTGAAATATTGTGAGAACAATCATTCTCAGACAGTAATTTCTCATATTAAGCCAAAGCTGCCTTCCTGGAATTCACACCATTTACCCTGTTTCTGTTCTCAAGCACAGAACACAATTTCATCATCGTTTTTTGATGGGAGGTGTACTGGATATTAGGAGAATTGGTTGTAATCCCCCAAGTTAGAATTGCTTTTTAACTAAACCAGCTTTCTTCCAAGAACAGGACTTGGAATTCAAAAGTTGCTGAAAATTTGCATACTGTTTATTTTGTCACATATAAATTTCATGATATTTGTTCAATAAATGAATAAATTGTACTCACAGTGATTTACAAAGCATTTGATCAATCTATCCTCCATATGGAACTTGTCAGAATAAAGTAGTAATGTTAAAATTTCCTGACGTTTAAAAATTGGCATAGCGCATCTAAGCTATGTCAAACTTGTCGGCCCCAGATGCAACCTACTTACAAGATATTATACAGTTTCATTTAGTCAATAAAAGGCTAAATGGCTGTGTTATTCCTACTCTGTCCATTACTGTTCCCAGTTATGAGGATATAGTGGGTGAAAAAGTTGGAGATTTGGCTTTCATGGCATTTGTACTCTAGTATGGGGAAGATGGAGTGTAACAAATAAACAAACAAGCAAGAGATACAAACTTCCAGTTATAAAATAGTAAGTCATGGAGATGTAATGAAAGTTTAGAGAATATAACCAATACTACTGTAATAACTTTACATGGGGACAGATGGTAACTAGATTGATCATAAAGATAATTTAATGTATGTAAATATTAAATCATGTGCTACATACCTGAAATAGGATATTGTATCTTAATTATACATCAATTTTAAAAAGTTTTTTTTTAGAGAGGGGCTATGGCTACAGCAGTATTCTAATATGATTTAAAACAACTGGAACCTCTTCAATGAATAGAAATTGCAGACCACTGTCTCAGGAAAAATTTTAGAGAGGCCAATGGTCTGCTGCGTGAGGTTATTCATCACTTCTTGCCTCTTGATAAAGACATATTGTTACTTTTTTAGGTTTTTTGGTTCTCAGTTGTTTTACTTGAGAATGAAATGTCCAACTGAAAAAACTCTTGACACGAGGTAATAAGGCCAAGTTGTAAATGGTTCATACATGAACTAATCCTAATCCAGAGAATTATGATGATGATGATTTGTATGTGCATAGTGTTTGACAGGTTTTTGTGCACTTTCAGGTTCGCTGTCTTTTCTGAGCCTCAGGACAATCCTTTGCTAAAACTAAAACACAATATTATTCTAACATTAGAAGAGTAAAACTAAATTCAAACAGTTTGACCAAGTTATATATCACATAGCTGGCAAATGATAGAACTCAAGCTGTGACTAAGGTTTTCTACCTAATTTGACTAACACCCTCAATCGTTTGTTATTTTAGATGGTTATTTGAATTAGCCAGTTATCAATGTTGGGGAACTGACTGCTGGTGTAAATTCCTAGGAATGCTTTCTGGTTTTAAGGAGGCCATACGGAAGAGGGATCCTCTAAGTGTGGTCCCTGGACCAGCAGCATCAGTACCTGGGAGGCTGTTGGAAATGCAGATTCTCAGACCACACTTCAGGCTCATTGAATCAGAAACTCTGGAATTGGACCCAGAATTTTTATTTTAACAAGTCTTCCAGGTAATTCTGGTACATAACTAAGGTTTGAAATCACTAATTTAAAAGATAAGGAATGGCTACTTCCATATCCTTGTTTTTTAATTAAAAATAAATGTTTTAAACTTTAATTTTAATTTCATTTATACACATACATATTATATAGATTAAAATTTACAAACATGTATAAATATGACCATATCATTCATAGTTTTTTTAGTGCAGCCTTGGGGGAAATAATGTACACAAAATAATGACAAGGATTTAAAAGCAGCAGCACCTATTTTTGTAAGCAGGGGATGCAAACAAGATTATATTCTTACATATTTCTGGTGGAAATGTGAATTTAAATGTTATTTCATATAACAGAATTCTCTTCCTTGGGAATAAGATTATATCAATTAAATTCTCAATATGTAAATAAATATTACAAGAAGGTTTATTACACAATGCGCTATGCACTACAGCATGTGCTAATGCATGAGAGAGGATCCATAGTGGTGAATAACGACAAATAAAGTGAATTCCCGTGAGTAAGGAAACAGCTGAATAAAGTATGGTATATCATCACATTGAAAAACTTATTTTCATTTAAAATAACTAAAGTTACCCAGTTGAGCTCGAGGAATTTCATTAATTATAGTTGGGTAAGAACTGTACTTTTTAAGAAAATAAACAATGTCAGAACCACACCTATTTATCTACACATCTTTCCTAATATCTAATCTAATCTTATCTAATCTAATATCTACACATATTAAATATATGCTTATTTAATTACATGGGAGAGGAGAAGAACTTGACAAGATGCATATAAAGTTCTTAAATGGCACATTTATTAGGGATACGAATTGGTTGCTAATGTGAATGGAAAAGTACGTAAAGGCCACATTTTTTCTGACTTTTTTTTTATCAAGTACAGCTGCCAGGCAGAATAGCCCTTTAACCTCATCCCACCCATTGTATAAGCATCTCATTAGGTTAGAAGAGAGAGCATACTGCAAAAGAACTAAATTCCATAACCTTAAGGCCTTCTTTCAAATGCAGGCTCTACTACCAATCGCTATATGGCCTGAGAAAGACTACTTCAACTCTCTGTGGCTCAGATTTCAAACCTGTAAATGGGAAAACAATAGCACCTATCTCACAGGTTTGTTTTGAACATTAAGAGGGTTAAGTATGTAAAATGCTTAGAATTATGCCTGTCACTGTTCTAAGTGAGTTATTTCCTGGGTTACTATAACAGTTAGCTTATAAAGTACTTAGTTTTATACATGGTACGTCTGAAAAAAATTGAGCCATTTTTAATATAGTGAGAATTGTTTGTACTACATCAGTTTAACCTGGCAGCCAAGGAGAAAGAACTGGAATGTGCAAGCATGAACAATTACGACTTCACTGTACTAGTCAGTGGGGACAGTAGACACTGTTGAGTGAGCATGTGTACTGTGTAGCCATCACATTCAAAATGACTGAATAGAGCAACGAATTTGCATCAAATTCTGTGTTACACTTGAATATTCCTCTACAGAAACTATTCGGATGATTTAGAAGGCTTGCAGCTATGGGCAACGGGTGACTGGCAGCTTCATCACAACAATGCACCTGCTCACGCATCATGTCTCATGTAGAGGTTTACGGCAAAACATCAAATCACCCAGGTGACTCAGCCCCCCTACAGCCCAGATTTGGCACCCTGTGACTTCTGGCTTATCCCAAAACTAAAATCATCTTTGAAAGGAAGAGATTTTAGACCATTGATGAGATTCAGGGAAAATATGACAGGGCAGCCGATGGCAACTGGGAGAACTGTGCAAGGTCCCAAGATGCCTACTTTGAAAGGGATTGAGGTGTCATTGTCCTATGTACAATGTTTCTTGTATCTTGTGTCTTCTTCAATAAATGTCTCTATTTTTCACAGTTCATGGCTGTATACTTTCTGGACAGACCGCATATAGCAAATATAAATTATCATTATTAAATCATATGTATAAAATATATAACAGACTTGACACAAAGCTGGTGCTCAAAAGTTAATGTCTTTTTCTAAGATACAAATAACCATGTCCTTCCTTCTTCCACTCACTCTTCCTCCTAATCCCCTCTTTTCCCAATTTCCCTGGGAAAAACCATTTATCAGTTTCTACTATACCTTGCTATTCCTGAAAGAAGTAAAGGCTTTTACAGCTGACAATGAAAGGGAAAAAATAGGGTTAACAAATGAAATATATTATTCAGTCAGCAGGTATTTACTTAGTGACTATCACTGGGGGCAAGATCCTTGGAAAAGAATAGAGTGAAAGGGAGAATAGTTCTCTATCTACCAGATATAAGCAAATTATTTGATTTAAATTATATAGGCTACAAAAATGAAAGAGAGAATAAGAAGAAAGAACAAAGTCAAAGAATTCAGAAAACAAAAAGAAAATAGGCAGAGGCCAGGGCAAGAAGAGATCTTACAGGTCACGGTCAAGGTACTGGATGTCTAAAGCCCAATGGGAAGGCACTGGGAGTGACACAGTCAAAACTGCCTTTTAAACAATTAAGGATGATGGACTAGAGACATGCATGTGTTCCTTTCCCTCCTGAAATTACACTGAAGTGACAATAGAGCAATAAAAAGCTATAAACCCAAAAGGAAAAAAGAGAACAAAAGAGGGCACAGGAAATGACAAAAGACCAAAAGCTTCAGCAGGTTTAGAAAATGGAAGCAGATGAAGGAGTAGTAACAGCAGAGCAGAGGGAGCTAAACCTCTAAAGCAACGGCCCCCAACATTTTTGGCACCAGGGACCAGTTTTGCGGAAGACAATTCTTCCACAAACGGGGGCAGGGGTGGGGGGGATAGTTTTGGGATGATTCAAGTGCATTATGTTCAAGCTCCCCTCCTGCTGTGTGGCCTGGTTCCTAACCGGCCTGGACCGGTACCAGTCCAGGGCCCAGAGGTTGGGGACCCCTGTTCTAGAGGGAGACAACAATGATAAGTTAGTGCTTCACTTCCAGAGCCTCAGAAAAGCCAAAAAGGAGGCACCTTGTACTGATTCACCAGATATGGGGTGGGGTGAGAGGCTAGAAGAGGTGAGGCTGGAGTTGATATAATTCTAAAGATATCTTGAGGCTCAAGATTCCACTCACATAGCTCTTTGGTTAGATCATTACTTTTCCCCAAACTTGCAAATAAGTGAGTTTATACCTGAAGATATTAAGCTAGAAAGGCTCCAACCCAAGACACCAAAACTACAAGAGAACAGAATGAGGCCACAGATTGAAAATGGAGGATGAAGTAAAAGCAGGCAGTTTTTAATTATTACGCCGCATCCCTAATGAAAGCTTATATAGGCCCTCTCTGATATTTGGGGGTGCTCCAATTCAAAATACCCTGAATCACCCTTCAGTGAAGTCCACTGATTAAAAGCCTTACTAATGTACTTGGAGCTTCAACTCCATATTACATTGTTCTTAAATATAAGTGAAGAGCACTTATATTTAATCATTTCTATCAGCAGACAATTGAGATAATCCTACAGCATGAAGAAAAACAACTGAACAAAAAAAATTAAAAGGAAGCTCTTCAGAGGGAAAAAAAACACAAAACAGAAGCAGGAAGGAAAAGTTAAAAATGCATTATTAATATGGTTAGAGAAATAGGCACAGACTGTATATCCATAAAATAAGAAACAAAAAAATGATAAACAAGAAAGTATGCATATTTTAAAACTATAATAGCTAAGAGCTGAAACTGTAATAATTTTATTAATAGAAAACTCAGGAAAGTCAAAGAAATCTCCCCAAAATTAGAGTACAGAGAGTAAAGGGTGATAGAGTTGAAAATAGAAGGGAAACACAAACTGGAGATTCAATCCTGACAGTCAAAAATCCAACATAAATGAGTTCCAGGGAGGAACTATACAGAAAAAATGTAAGGCAGAGAATTATTGAATAAACCAATAGAATTTCTCAAAATTTAGCAACTCAAAATTGAGCTTCTGTTTGAAATGCCCACTGAGTACCTGTCAGGATGAATGAACAAAGTAAACACGATGAAAAAAGAGAAGGCAGGAAACCTTCAGAGTAATGAATCAGGTTGACATAAAGGGTCTGAAGTCATAATGAAACTCAACTTCTCAGTAGCAACACCCATCCATGCAAATCAGAAGTCTGGTTATCATCAGCACCAGCTGGAAGTAAATGGCGATGGCATTTTTCTGTATTAAGGTATAGAGGGGCAGGCCAAAGTGCGTACAAGAAGTTAGAACTGGGTTCTTATGAATCTGAGCTACCTACAGAACACAGAGAAGGATGGCAGGGATATTTTCTTTTTTAGCTAAGTTAAAATTTAATATTGATCTTCATCTGAACCAAGCTCAGCTGTTCTGAGATTTCCTTATTTACCTACGCTATTAGTTCTTGTCTTGGGGGTTAATATTTGGAATTATAGTCTCAGAAATGATTCCCAAACTCCCTACTCTAGGGATATTTCTGCTTAAGGAGATAAATCACTCCCCTCCATATATTGAAAGGGGCAGGTGCACGGGAAGGAGAAAAAGAAAGAATTGGAAGAGGATTGACCTGGGAAATGAATGTTTAAAGTTACCACTCAAGAGGCTAAGTTAGCTCACAAGGGAATTCTCTCAGGTTCTTCCTCTCCCAATCAATTCTTCCTCTGCTTAACCCAGAGGTCTCCTGAACGAAGCTGTGATAGAGATCCATACAGCCTATAGTTTTCAAATATCAATGCCTCATATAGCTCTGTGCACAGTAAATGGTGCTCAGTAAATGTAAGTCTAACATGCTCTTTCTTTACTGTTTTAGCAACTTCAAAGTGTGGGTGGGAAGGTATATGCAAATCTGTACTGTGTGGCTTGTTAGGCTCTTGCTAGTTGAAATAATTGGCATTTTTTAAAGGATATAGATTGAAATTCTTGTCATCTTATTCTTCATTACTGGGAAAAAAAAAAGACCTTGAATGCAGTTTCCATTTTTCCTAAAACTCTTACCTGAGTTGTTAATAAGTAATAAGAAAAACTGGCTCGAGTCACCTGCTAATGAGCTATGAGATGGTCTAAAGAACAAAGGAAAAAAATCAAAACCTCATGGTGTTAATTTTAGATGAAAGCCAAAATTTTTCAAATAAATTCAGAAAAATGAATGCATATCCACATGAAATTAAGTCTTCTTGTTGTGGAAACATCAGTAAGAGTAGCAACAGGCCAGGAACAGCATAAACAAATACCAGGAAAGTTATTTTCAGAATGTGTTTACTTAATATTTAATACTGAAATCAGACATAAGAGGGTCATGTTAGACAGAACTTCTGCATTGCTCCACTTAAGCAATTAGAATCTGTAAGTAGTATAAGGTACTCATTCGGTCCTCCCACACCACAGTTTGTTCATACAGTAAATAAACCACAGTTTGTTCATACAGTAAATACAGAGCACAGCGTTGCATTGCAGGTTGTTTTATGTGGGACTGTCTAGATTGTAGAGGACTGGAGGGCAAGGACAATTGGAAGGGGCTTTATTAAGATATGTTACTTCAAACATACAGCAGATATTTAATGTTTTTTAATTGACAGTGAAATTATTTCTGTAGCCAATCTGATCTAAAAACCACCCAAATCAATGTGCAGAAAAACAAAAGCAAACGAAAACTGCAGATTTTAGTTTGTCTTAATCCATGATGAAAATAGTCGTAGTTACCAATTGTCCTATGAATCAGGTCAAAATGATTCAACTAATGAATGCTTAACTACTGAGATGCTATGCTTAACATTTATAGTAAGCTTTACCACAATGTCCTTACAGAGAAAATAATTTATCATAAGCTTTCAGGCAGTTTAAAATAAGTCTACCTATTCTACTAATAAAAAAATATGCTAACAAGTTCAGGATATTCCACATCAAAAATAAATAATCCTCATCTAAATAAAGGTTAAGTCAATCCTCAGGTTATAATATGGATCAAACTCTGCCTGGTAACAATTTTAAAACAATGTAAAATGCATTTACTGTAACCTTGTGGTAAGTTTATTAACATTATTTTGTAGCTTTGGCTCCATAAATAATTTGCATCCAGTTACATTAAAAGAGTATAAGAAGAGCAAAGTCCAAGACCCTCATTTTACAGACTGAGATAAAGACCTGAAAGTAATTTCGGCAAGATTAAGCGGAGGGTGCGTCTCATAGACTTTAATTTAACCCTCCTCCCCTTTACCATCCGTGTCTTGCCTTTTCAGTATTTAACTCACTTGCAAAAGTGGAAAAGGGAGTTAAACTGTGCATTCTCAATCGCCAATTTTGGATTAATCGACAGAATTCAGACTGTTAATACAAATAACACATTTCGTTTTGTGATCTCTTAAGAGGGTTAAAAAAATTAAAAGCAATAAATTTAAAGTTGCCTATTCACTTCATTTATGCATAAAGAAAAACTGAACTGGGTAAAAGGTAAAGGTACCTTATGGTGAATTTCACTACCAGTAATATAAAAATTTCTCAGGTTAAATAACTCTGTGTCTAAACCATGATTGTTAGAAATCATTTAAAAATGTTTTCCGGAGACGTCATTCTTCTTTCTTTGGATGTCTGCTTTGATTTTTCATCTAGATATTTTTAAAATTTAACTTTTTCCATTTGTCTTCTGTTGAAATGACATTTCATTAAAGTAGACGGGTAGAGAGCACCCATCTGTAGCAAAGTTGAAGGGACTATAGGGTTGGCGAGGAGGTGGGCTGAGTCTGGGAAAAGTTCCGAGAAAACGAGCTCTCTCCGCCCCGCTGCGCACCAAGGTGAGCACCCGTGGCCTGAGCCGGGAGACCCCGCACAGGTGCCCGGCCCCCGCCGCGCCGCCCCGCCCCACCGGGCCCGGGGTACCGTCCGCGTCCCCAGCTGACTGCGGAAAGAGTGCTGTGCGTTCCGCCGCGAGTCGCCCGGACCCGCGCCGAGCTGCGATTGGATGCGCCGTGTCAGGCACCCGCCAGAAACACAAAAGCGCTGGGAAGGGGAGGGGGCCGCTCCTGCGAGTCGAGGGCTTCGGCTTTATTCCGTCTCCCCTGCCTCCTCTGCACTCCATGCCGGGGTTCTCTCGGCAGCTCGCCTCGGCTCGCTCGCGCGGCCAGGAGTTAGCGCAAACCTCGCCGCCGCCGCCGCCGCCGCCGCCTAGCGTGGGTTCCCGCCTAGACTCTCCGCCTTCCCGTGTGCCCTCAGCTCCCGCCATGGGGCCAACTTGGGGCTCCTAAGAGTTGCTGCCTCTCGGCCACGCGCTCTCCGGCCAAAGTCCCTGCGAAAGGGATATGGCTTAGGGCGCCAGAGGGGCCAGCCTAGAACTACCAGAAAGGGGAGGGGACGGCCAACTGAGGAAAAAGAAGCCAAACGATGAGTTTCCACAAGAAGGACGGGGTGAGCAGCCTGTGCCAGAAGGCGCTGCACATCGTCACCGAGCTGTGTTTCGCCGGCCAGGTGGAGTGGGAGAAGTGCTCGGGCATGTTCCCCCCGGAGAGGGGCAGCCAGGGCGGAGGCAGCACAGGTAACTGGGGGAGGGCTCCGCTCGCGTCCCCGAGCTCCGCCGGGACCCCGCGCGCTCCCCTCGAGCTCCCGGGTCCGGCGCCTCCCGCGCGGCGCTGGGGGCATCTTTAGGACGCCGCGCCTTCCTACCTTGCTCCTTCCTCCCACTCAGCAGCTGGCTACTTGGAGCGCGGACTGTTCGAATGTTGTCTGCCCATCTCCATCTGCCGGCTCCTTCCACTCCTCTGGTCTGCTCCTTGCCCGCCGTCTCGCTCCGTGGCTTCCGCACCCCGTCGCCGCGCACTCCCACGCCTCGCGTCTCCCTCCCCGAGCGGAGCGGCTAGCGCTGGCGGCGGCGCGGGAGCCGCTCGCCTGTGGGACTGGGGCTGCCCTACGTGGTCCTCTTGGTCGCGGGTCGCGGGTCGCGGGCTTGGGGAAGGGGCCGGGCAAGACAATCCGTGCTTGGAAGCCAAGAAATGCCTTGCATATGGAACCGCCTAGGCCTTGGAAGCGAGGATCCCCAGAACGGGCAACTCGCAGCTGCAACCTGTTGAGCACTTGACAGTTTCCTAAACGCTTTAATATATATGATTTTCTAGGGCTTCATGACAACTTTGGCAAAACAGCAGGGACTACTGATCATCCTTTAGGCGACAACTAAGGCTCCAGACAGATAGAGAGTAAGTGAAAGAGACGGAAAAGGTTATAAATCCTTTCCACACACAGGCTCTCATACACACCCCCAACATACAGGCAAATTCCTACCCCTTCAGGAAACTTTAAAAGAAATGGGGTAGGAGGGAAGAGGACAAAGGCTGTCAGAAATCTGGAGATGGAAAGAAATCTCAGGTGGCTGATTTTTCTCTGGGTGGGGGGGCGAGAAAGGGGGAGGGAGGAGGGAGGGAGGGAGGGAGGGGGGAGGAGGGGGAGGGAGAGAGAGAGAGGGAGGGAGGAGGGGGAGGGAGGGGGAGGAGAGAGAGGGAGAGAGAGATTCAGAACCTCTGTTTTGGTCATGCTTGGGGGCAAGGGTTTTAACTCCCTGCGCAATGGTTTGCTATCCACACAGGAAAAACGGACTCCAGGTTTGTGGTCCTTGTGGTATCATGACGCCCCTGTGAGAGTCACTTGTTTTGAGAGATAAACACTGGTTATGGGAATTTTTGGCATTGGGCTGAAAGGTTTCCATTCCTCTTGAAGGACCTCGTTTCTTCCCCTTCGCTCCCCTGTCATTTTGGTCTCCTGGCGGGGCTTTGTGCGTCGCGGGTAGCCAGGGCAACAAGTAAGAGCTGGACCGGTAAGCTCAGGGCAAGAGCCACTGCAGAGATCCCTGTGTGCTGGGAAGGAGGCCAGGAGGACACACTTAGCGACCCCACACATGCACCACCACCTCCAGCAACAAAGGAAGAGGGGACGGAGGTGGGAGTAGATTTGGTTTAGCTTTTACATACCGATTTAAATGGAATATCTATGGGGTTCTCAAATTCTCTGATCCCAGGTAACAAGAACCAAGAGAGGCTTCTCCTTAGACCCCGGAACAGAATGATACATAGTTACTGCTGCTGTCCAAGTACTGGAAACTTAGATATTTTGTGAATGTATGATAACCACAACCAAAGTATTTTCCATTTGCTCAGTAGGTATTAAATTCCTAAGAATGTATGAAATTCAGCTATTAGAGAAAACAACTGGATGAACATCTCATATATGCATGTCATGTGTATGGTTGCTAAGCATGAGATAAATAGTCAAAATAATGTGACCTTAAAGTTCTCTGTGGTGATATTGGGTAAGCTCTTCTGAAATGTTTTAGTGATGCACATGCTAAAGATGAGACTCAGAGAAGAGGATACAATGAAAGAAATGACACTATTTAAGTTTAAAGACCTGTTTTTTTGGTCATTTAACAGTTGATACTATGGAGAAAGATACTAATTTCTCCCCCTCTTCCCCTCTTTGTGATCATACACCAAGTAGTGGTTTCCTGGGTTTCGGCTGCTGGTAATGCAGCACTTTGTGAAGATTAGAAACCGAATAGCTCCTAAATCTTTGTAAATGCACAACTGTGTCAGCTTAAGGTAAAACACGGTGCTGTATGTGAATTGTAGAAAGGGTTCTGAACTTACCCTAAGCACTACAAAAAGTAGTCATCATTCTAATTCCTTTTGGACTTTCCCTTGGGAATAAAAGAGGAAGAGGGTTCGTCTGAAACAAATACATGGACATTTTTCCCCTTAAGGGAAAATATATACTATTCAAATGTGGTATTTGATTTAATATGTGAATATATATATATTGAATGGCTGTCACTAGAGAAGACACTCTACTAGGCTATATATGAGATATAAAGATGCACAAGACTTCATTACACTTTCCTTTTGTAAATCTATGCAACAGAAGGAAAATAATTTAATTGGAAATAAACTACCAATATCACAAAGTATCTATGAAGTGGATTCTAATATTATTTACCAAATCTTTATATTAACTAGCCACTCAACTTCGTGTATTTTAAAGTAGATTTTCTTATAACTTACACACTTGTGCCCTTTATTATAGATCCCAAAATAACACTTTCAGTAGGGGATCCTTCTACTCGCTGTGTAATAGGAAGCACATTACTGGTAGGAGGACATCGACAGGGAATGGTACAGTGGTTATTTACTTTGAATGTTAATCAGCACTGCCCAGATGGTGTCAGTTACTCTAAGGTTGCAGTGACAATTGCAGGCTTCCAGACTGTGTATATTTTTAGATTCCTTCACATCAGGGTAGAGGGAGAGAAATTGAGGGAATCACAATTCAGGTCAATCCACATTAAAGAAGTTATGAGTCATATGTATAAATAAGACATTATCCTACTGGTTTTTAAAGCGCCAGTAAAGTGCAAGCGTCGCCATCCCCCTGACCATAACAGCAGTCGTAGGAACAGCAGCAGTGATATTGACATTGAGGATCTACCAATTAAGTTGACCAATCCCATATTTCAATAAAATTTTTGAAGACCTAGACTGCATGCAACTTCCACCACTAGTTAATTTACTCTTTTGGAACAGTTTGTTAAAGACATTATTAATGACAACATCACTAAGACACTAGAAAGTTTTTGCACTCTTTTTACCACTGATTCTCTTCCTCCCCTTAAAGGCATGTCACTCACTAAATCATCTAATGCACAATATGATTTAATACTAGATTACTTAGGAAAAATATTAAACAATATATTGGTCTCAAATGTTCTTTCTCAGATATACTGTGACCATATGTAATAGTTTTTTAACTGGATTTGGGTTTGTTTCCAGTCAGTCTTTAATTGCTTTTCCACATCCAAATGCTTATGAGGTTTTAAGAAACTATGTTGTAAGAAGAAGGGGAAGAGCAAACAGAGGAACAGGAACAGAGGACTCACAAGCATGAACGATGCGGGGGATTGACTGGGGGAGTGTGGGGGATGGGGTGGGAGGAGCAATGGGGGAAAAGGGCAAGACAACTGTAATTGACCAACAATAAAAAAGGCTATGTTTGAAAGGCAGCCCTCATAAATCATAGCTAATCGAACCGACTTAAACTCAGTCATATCGCAGTTATGTAGATATAATTTAATTTAAATAAATAAACATCTAATACATCAGTGTTTTAATTTTTGCATTTTATACTTTTAATTTGAAAATAAAAATTCTAAAATATTTAAACAAATTCTTCTCAATTCATGCATGTTCTTAAGTTTCTTAGATGTGTAGGCAAATGACAAAGAATTTCATTTGAAGTTACTTAATTACTAAGAGGTGGCTACATAAAATTTTTTAAATTATGTCATGATTTTCCTCTGTGATTAAGGCCTTATAATGGCTTAAAATAAATAAGGGGACTGCATAGGTTTTCTCTATAGACAAAGCAATGAATATTCAATTAATTTATAATTTTTATATCAATACTATATTTTATACATTTTAATGATTTTTATATCACAGTACTGCTACATTTATACATTTTAATGATTTTATAAAGAATTACAATTTAAAAACATAGTGGAAATTTTTCCCTGGCCTTGTAGGTTTGGAATAGAGTAACTAAACCATAATAAATTGAGAAGTATAGACCCTTTTGAAGAAAGATGTGTAAGAGGACTTTTTTCCTTCCTCCCCATTGTCATCCCACTAAGAATGGTTCTACTCTTTCTGGTCTCATTTTTACTTGCTCATCAATACCTGTTGTGCTTGGTCTCATTTTCTCTAAAGAGAAATGGACCACTACCTTCAAAGGCCAAACAGATCTCAGCAAGCATCTAATATTCTTTATTCTGAAACATGAATATTTTGTCAGTATTAGCAGGATATTTTCTCTTGTAATAAATTAAGGTCTATATTTCTTCTTTATATGAGCAGTGAATCTCTGAAACCTGATTTTTATAAGAATGATTTTATATACAAAGTATATAGCTATCCATTTTATTCACATTTTCTTTAAAACCTAATCATCATAATTTTGTTTTATGGGGAAAATATTCACTTTGGGGGCATATCTGCATTCATTACAAGTTTTGTTGTATAAAATTCTGACAGAAAACAAACATCATAAATATTTAACAAAATTTCCAATGCTGATTAAAATGATCTATATTTGAAAACGTAATTGTCTTCTTCCTGATTTACATTTTATTCTGCTGACAATGTACGTATTAAGTCAACAGAATATAAGCTTTTTGAGGACAGTCATTTGTTTACTGTTTCATCCTCAGTGTGTAGAAAAATCTGTGGCTCCTAATAGAATCTTAATAAATATTTGTTGAATGAAGCACTTACTATGTGAAAGAATGAATAATTGAATCAATGAATTTACCTTCAAGAAGCCTCAAATTTCCTTATTTATAAAATTATGGATGTTATTTAATAATCTCCAAATCCATTCTGTAAATAAATAGTATATTTTTGTATCTTTGTGTCTTCAGTTCCTGTTACAGTACCATATGTAGATAAGCATCAAAATATTTAGTTTAAGACAATGACAGAAATTAGAGTACTCAAGGCATTTAAAAGCTAGAATATAATGAGCAACATACTCATGAAAAAGCAGAGAATACCATGACTAAATTTGGATTGTATAATAAATGTATTAAGATTATTGAAGTTCTGGTGAAGGGGAAATGTCTGTTTAATATATCCATTTACAGTGGTAAAAGGAAAGCCTGTTTGTTTGCTCAAGCAGAAAGTAGGAAAACTACATCATTATTCAAATTTCTGTTAGTAATTCCGGTTAGAACTAGAAATCATTGTTTTGAAGTTGTGAAAGCTAATGTAGGAAAAACTAGCAACTTCTCAAATCACAACTAGTTAGTGATGGAGCTGGGATAAGAACAAACCTAGGGCTCCTTATCCTTAGATTCCAGGGTCAACAAAAAGCAGGAATAAGAAAAGAACATGGGGCCATTCATGGTGCTAAAAGGCATTGGAACAGATGTTTGCAAAGATAGTCTCTTAACTACGATTATACTGTTGGCTGTAATTAGTGGTATATCGTAAGATATCAATAAGACTTCCCAGTTATCTAAATATGACCCAAACCCCATACTTTTTTTTATTAGATTTGCTGTCACCCAAATGCAATACAATGTTCATTTTTTACTTGATTACATGCATGTATATGCACTTAAGTGTACACAACTGTTTATTCATATTCTTTGCCAAATATAATTGATTTATTTCAACAGTAAAATCTTGTATATGGTTTTAGTGTGTTTCAAATGCACAGCTTTGAACTCATATAAATATAGCTCCTTTTATGTGTTCATTAAAAAGCCTATAATGAAAGCAGATATTAAATTACCAGTTAAATTGTTTTTGTTAATTAAAAAAAAATTAATCCTCACCCGAGGTTATTTTTTTAATTGCTTTTAAAGAGAGAAGAATAGAGAGAGTAAGGGAGAGAGAAACATCAAGGCAAGAGAGAAGCATTGATTGGTTGTCTCCTGTGCACCCTTAGAGGGGAGATTCAGACTTGCAACCTTTTGGTTATGGGATGATACTCCAACCAACTAAGCCACACAGGCCAGGGCTGTTTTTGTTAATTTTTAAGAAAAATAATACCTTAAAATTTCATTTGTTTTATTTTCCTACCATATTTTGGTTAAGTAATTAACAGTCCATTATTATTATTAAAATTTAGAATTACGAGCATTGAAGACAGACAATTACAGTGGAAAAGAGCTAAGAATTATCTGTTTAAACGTTCTAAAGTATAATTGTATGAATGTGTCAAAGAAAACTAGATCTCCTGATAAGGTGTGTTATTATGAAAGGTCAATAATTTATTTTACTTGTTTCTAATTTGTACAATGCCAATTTCCTTCGTTGGTGGATTACTCAACACTGGCCAAGTTTACAAACAGAATCCCTGACTGAAGAGATGGCTTCTTGCTATTATCTCATACGATAGCTTTTCTTTTTCTCATAGCATTCAGTATCCTAAGTGGCCACCGAAGCTGTGAGAGCTGACATTAACATGATTTATGTAGACTATTAGAAAAAAAAAAAAAACCCAGTACATAAAATTGAAATTGTGCTCTGATGAGCTCAGAGCTAGAAAGGTGGAATCATCCTGGGCTGGTTGGGGCAGTAGGTGGGTAGCAACTGATATTAATAACTATTTTTTTCACTCAGATAGATCCTGAAGTGTGTTATGATCTACTGTCTAATTTAACATTCCATTACTGAATTAAAAAAATTACAGTTTTTTAAATCTTGTATCAATTTGTTCATACGGCAGAGTTATTTTAATTGAACAGCAAGACTATTGTTTTCTTTTCAGCCTTCATCTTCCCATAATTCTGTTTCAAAAGTCATATATTTATAGAAATAATATGACAGTATTAAAGAGCTTACTATCATTTCTAATATATGTTTCAGTATGAGTTGTTAATGTATATGAAAGGTGGTTTTAGCATTATGGTTTTAGTCAACAACTATTTATTGAGCACTTACTACGTGAAAGCCACTGTTGCCAATAGTAAAATGTACTGGTGCCATTAATTAATGCCATGCATACTTGTTCAAGTTAATTTAAATATATAATCAATATACAACCACTGATTATAAATCATTTATTCAGTATAAAGACTTTTGTTATAAATTTGGATATTTGAATACCATATAGGGATACTGCATTTGATTGAATCTAAGATATTGTTGATTATGAGATGCACCATTATTTTATATGGTACCAAGAAAAAAATGAATGTTGCTAATTAGAGACTTGACACTTTTTTATGCCATTGAATTTTTAATGTATACATATGGAAAGGCCACTTTTGAAACTTAGACATAGATTTTAAAATACATATCACTATTGTACAAACAAACTAAATAAATAAATGGGTTAAAGTAACTTTAAAGTTCTGAGTCTGGTTCTTCTGAATGGCATTTTGATTCAGAGTTGGTGATGCCTTTGTTATTCTACTCATTATTGGACTGTATGCCGTTAAGAGTGCTATGAAGAATGTTAGTAATGCATTTTTTTTTCCTTAAAAGAATTCATAAAACATAAAACGTCTGTCGGTGCTGTGCCCCAAAGCTAGCTGGACAATTAGGTGGAATGTGGGCAATGTTGCCATGCCAAACTCATCTGACACACTGTCTTTCGCCACCCAATCCCAACAAAAGTTGGGCATAAAGGGTTAAGTGTATGCTTCACAGTTCTCTCCAGTTATTTTTTTCCAAGCCGCTGAGATTCATTCTATGACTTTCAGTGGTGATGACTTTCCTCTGATGCATACACAGACAGAGAAAACTGTGATACCATTACTTCCTGGCTGTTAGTAATTATAACACGTCATTGATACTAAGACTCATTCTGATTTCAGAAAATGAAAATGTTTAAAATAGGGATTTTATAAACAAATACAATGTACAGTTTTTTTAATCACTTACTGAAATTCAAAAGAAAGGCAAAAGTCAATACAATTAAAATGGAAACTGTAAAAGGCATTGATGCAATGATAAGTAAGTTGAATGACTCTATATTGGATTTATAGATGAAGAAGAGACTGCTAGTTGTTTCCCAGTATTCACTTTCCCCTATTGTTTCACAGATTGGAATTATTCCTTTTTAAGTGGTATGTGACAATTTTTATAAAAAGCTTAAGGACTTTTCTCAGCCTCCCCTGTGTTTTGGTGCAGCCATATGGCTAAGTTCTGTCCATTGCAGTGTTAGTAGCAGTGATGTGCACTTCTCCCAGGTTGTGCCCTTAAAATGAAAGGACAGTCTCTCATCATCCCTTTTCCCTTGTTATCCTTCCTCCATCCAGCTGCCTGAAACGTGGACATGGTGGCTTGCCATCTTGGACTTTTAAGAAGTCAAAACCCTTTGATAGCAAAGCAAAAATACAGAAGAAATCAGGATTCCAGACACCTTGAAGCTAATGTACTTGCCCTGGTTTGCCTGTGTTGGGACAGTTAGTTACATGAGCAAGAAGGAAAATTCTGCCTTGTTTAAATCACTATTAATTTGGTCCCTTGTTATACAAATGAAAATTATGCCCTATTACAATAGTAATTTCAAGGTCTGTCCAGAAAAAGTTCAGCTATTGTTAATAGAATGAGAATGGTTTGAGTGACACTGATGTAACCTAGATGCCAAGGAGAGTGCACTGGAAGGCACATGTGTGAAGAACGATGACTTCACTGTACTAATCAGTAGGGGTGGTAGAGGCCATTGAGTGAGCATGTGTACTGTGTGGCCATCACATTCAAAATGACTAAGCAAATAGAGCAACAGATCTGTATCAAATTTTGCATTAAGCTTGAGCATTCCTCTGCAGAATCATTAGGATGATTCAGAAGCCTTTCAGGGATGATGCAATGAGTGCAGTGCACATAAAAGTGTGAAACAAATGTCTCAAAGATGGTTGAGAACCTATTGAAAGTGATCCACGTTCTGGAAGGCCTGCAATAAGCAGAGCACCTGAGAATGTTGAATGTGTATGGGCTCCGATCAGCAAAGTACGGCAACTGATGGTGTGAGAACTAGAAGCTAATCTGGGGATTCTGAAAACTAGTATGGCTAAGATTTTGATGCAGGATCTTGGCATGAAATGTGTTGGGTCAAAATTCCTTCCACGGCTTCTGCTACCAGAGCAAAAGGAACATTGTGCTGTAGTTGCTAATGACTTGATTCAAACTGCTACCAATGAACCAGATTCCCTCAAGAAGGTTATAACTGGAGATAAATGGTGGGTCTATGTGAATGGCTATTATCTGGATATGAAGGCCCAGTCGTCCCAATGGAAGTTGCCTGGTTCTTTATGCCCAAAGAAGGCACAGCAAAGTTGCAGCAAGATTAAGAGCATGATAACCATGTTTTTTGATTGGGAAGGTGGTGTCCATCATGAGTACGCCCCTCCAAGCCAAACAATTAATAAGGAGTTCTTCAATCGGTTCTTCAATGTTCTTCGTCGGTTAAGAAATGCAATATGATGAAAATGTCTGCAGCAGTGGGCAACTGGTGATCAGCAGCTTCATCACGACAACGTGCCTGCTCATGCATCAATCACATCTCATTCAGAGATTTTTAGTGAAACATCAAGTCACCCAGGGGACTCAGCCCCCCTACAGCCCAGATTTGGCACCCTGTGACTTCTGGCTTTTCCCCAAACTGAAATCGCCTTTGAAAGGGAAGAGATTTCAGACCGTAGATGAGATTCAGGAAAATACGATGAGGCAGCTGATGGCGATTCCAACAAACGATTTTGCAGTGTTTTGAACAGTGGAAGAGAGACACTGAGAGAACTGTGTAAGGTCCCAAGGTGTCTATTTTGAAGGGGAATGAGGCGCCATTGTTCTGTGTACAATGTTTCTTGTATCTTGCATCATCTTCAATAAATGTCTCTATTTTTCATATTATATGGCTGGATACTTTCTGTACTGACCTTGTACTATATGAATAGTATAAATAAACTTCAAAAGTAATTCCAGATTTTCATCTCAGAGGCAGCTTTTCTCAGCTTCCCTGAAGTAGCTTGCTTAGAATAGAAGTTTTACTTTGATTTAAGTTTGATCCCCCCTCTTTCTCTGCAGAATGATGCCACGCATATGGTCTGTGGCCAGGCAGCAATGGGGAAGCACCAAGGAAACAAAAAGCTTGGAATATCTGTGAACTAAATTACAATTTATGATTGATTATGAGAAACCACTTTTTTGTACATTTTCAGAATTTACTAGCATTTAAAAAATTTTTTAAAATATGATACAGAAAGCGCAGATAAGAGTATCAACTAAAGTAGTGGTAACTGAAAATTCAGAGCATGCCCATTGGTCTGTGCTTTTCTGTGAAATGATAGTCATCTAGGCATGAGTAGTAGGTAATTCAACCTAACAGTTTTCACAAGCCACAGTGAGTAGGACCACGCAAATGATATGGTCTGGCTATTCAGACTTTAGTAAAGTTCCGCTTTCCTGAAAGTTTCTAAGGAATTGGCTTTTATGCTTACTCTGTTTTTGGATGAGAGGGGTCTTTTCTCACTTTTTCAGAACTGTGGCAATTTATTCAAGATATTAAGAAATGATAAAAGTATGATTTCTATAGAAAAAAATGAGTCAGAAATATAGTCAGAGAGAGAGGTAGTGGTAGAGCATTGACTATGCATATGTATGTAATCAAACCAGAGTTTGAACAGTTTTAAACCTAATTATCTTTTAGCCTAATCTAATTTTTCTAAATTTCATTAACTCTTCATCTTACCAAGATATAATAGGATGAATGTTACATAATGGATTCTTTTTACCATATTTTGCTATGTATAATGTGCACTTTTTGCCCAAATTTTTGAGGGAAAAATAAGGATGCTCATTATACACAGTTATATTGATTACATACCATGGGTATAATAATGGGAATACAGTGTATAATGCACGCAAAAACATGAGTGCACTTTATACATGGCAAAATACAGTAATTATCCAAAGACATTAAAAATTGGAACTAGAGAGTCTCATTAAGTCAGCCCATTGCAATGGGTAACTTCAGAGTCTACATGGAAAAGGCAAGCCAGTTGTGCATATCACCCTGGCCTCCCAATGGTTGGCCCCTTTCCACCAGTGACCTTCTCTTCTTCTCTACCTTATCTACTCTCTTCTTTTATGATCATACCCAACCACTTGTAATTATGCTGAAAAATACTGTCTTAGAATTATAAATTCAGATACTGCAACCTACAACCAAAAGCTTCTATGGTTTCATCTTTCTCATTTAGAAACTTCAACACATTCACCTTTCTACTTCTCTGTGAATTCCATATCAATAAAATACGGCATCACACCTAGATGCCCCTCTCATCATTGCAATCACTTTCTCCTTTGAGGTTTATCACATTCTCCTGGGGCAGAAGGGACCTCATTCATGGGCAAATCCGTCTGTCTCTCATTCCCTACACCAACGCAACTGAATAATTAGGTGATTTTAAAAACATGCAGACTAGTATCGCTACATTAGTATGAAATTTCAAAAGAAGCCTCAATTTTGACCATACATTTTATTTTGTCCTATTCAGTTTTCTTTTGTTCTCTACAATTCCTTTGTCAAATTTTTCCCACTCTACTTAAATATTCCAAACTATTCCTAGATAATCCCAAATAACTAAAATTGACCCTAACTCCCACTTTGTAGAGAACTACAAACAAGAATTTGACTTCCTACCCAAAGACCTATAAACTTACCTCATTCCAGAACTATCCTTTTTTTACAAAGGAAAAAGTGATCCAATTCTTTTACCTTTGCTTCAGACTCCATCCATTTTCACCTTTTACAGGACTACATTATTAATTATTCACTCTGCTTAACTTCTTATCTTTTTGTCAATTCATTCCTTTCCATAAGTTTTAAATCATACTTAAGCACTGCACATCCTAATGAAAACGACTTCATCAACTCCATGTGCTACACTAGTTGTTGCTCTTGCCCTCCCCTTTTCCTAAATAGTCAGATTCTTTTTTATTTTGTTAAGCAAATTTTGTTGAAAAAATATGTCATAAAGATCTAAGCATTAAACAGTGGATTTTGTTTTTTTAATACTTTTAATGATTACTCATAATTGCAAGTAGTGTAAAAATATATAAAATGCAAGAAGCTTGTTTTTATAATCTTAGTTTTATTTTTCAAAATAAAATTGTGTTTAATACATTTTATTTCACTTGTTGTTATCACGGGGAAATACCTTTCTCCTTGCTTTATATTTCTGGATGAAAGGAACTGTACAAGATAGGAATATTCATGGAATCTTGGTCTACTCCCATCCCTGAGAAATGACTTAGCTATTTCCCTTTCTTTGAAGTGTATGCTACATATCCACAGGAAATAAATATTCTGTACTTCTTCATGTAGTGAATTTTACAGGGTAGAGTCCTAATGGGGAACACCTGTGGTTGTCCAGCCAGGCCTGTGCCTGTATGGGTAAGTTTACTTAATTTAAGGTGCTATATTAGCAAGTCCACTTTCTGATAGACCTAAGTGATATTCCCAATTACTTTAATTGCTACCAGCATGAATACTGTTTCTGTTTCTCAGTTGTGTTATGCCAAAAAAAAGTAGGAAAATGGAATGCTGTTTATTAGCTTCCTGAATACTAACATTTACTTAGAAATGTTGGTCTCCATTATAGACAAATTCACTCTTCAGTACCTAATTATCATCAGAAGGTGAGTCCCCTCTTTCTACAATTTGTGACCCAACATTCAATTCATACCCAATCCATATCTTTGCATCTTTTCCCCTCGGTACTCTTGTTTAAAGAAAGATAGTTGATAATAGCAGCAACCTGTTGTTGTACATGTTTTGCATATTACAATGTTAAATACTTTATATACATTTTCTTATTTAAACCTCACAACATTCCTATGAAATAAACATCCCTATTTTACTGAGGTTGTTAAAACCTAAATGACTTGCCCAAAGTCACACAATCACAGAGTTGTCATTTGAATCCATGTCTAAATTGTTCCAGAGTACGAGATGTTATACTAACTTCCTAGTAGAAGGCTTTTTACTGGCAGAAGGCCGAATCAGGCAACTTTAAGTCATTTGGCATGTTGAAATCCACAGACGCTGAGTGTCTTTTCAGACAACTCCAAAAATATATATTCAGTAGCTCCACAAACATTTTTGACTATGTGATATATACTAGACAGTAAAAATAAAAAAGGTGAATACATTTGGGTTTTGATATGAAGGATCCGGGAGTAAGTGTATTGACAGTATGTGAACATTGGGAGAAGAAAAAAAAAGTGCAGATCCATAATCCTGTATCCACAATTATGAAACCTCAATACGCTGAACACTGAGCATTATTTTTTAAATTATGACAATTTGGTATTAATACCTCACCTGAATTGGCATTTAACTATGTATAGTCTTCAATGATACCACTCAGTTTTAACTAATTCATACATTTCATTATAGCTATATTAGTGTGTTTTACTACTGGATGTTATCCCAGATAATGTGTACCATATTGCCTTTGTAATATCCAAAAGTAAATAATTTTTGAAACACATCATGTTCCAAGAGTGTGGGGTAAAAAATTATAGACCAATCGGTTATTAAGATACTAGTGTTAGAGTGATGTGTGTGCTTTAGAGGCATCTAAGAATAAAAAAGGAAAGAAGAGCTTTAGGGAAGAGGTATTACTGTAACTCATTAATGAAGGATGAATAGAAATTTGCCAGGCAGCCAAATAAGAGGAGAAAATGCACAGGAGCTACATGAAACAGCCTGAACAAATTCAAGAGCGAGTAATGGTGTAGTGAAGTTGGATCAATAGCCA
This sequence comes from Pteronotus mesoamericanus, assembly GCF_021234165.1. NCBI lineage: Eukaryota > Metazoa > Chordata > Mammalia > Chiroptera > Mormoopidae > Pteronotus > Pteronotus mesoamericanus. The sequence goes on from NW_026555310.1 coordinate 13,887,453, forward strand.
GGAGACAAATCACAAAGATGTGGAATGCCATGCAAAGTTTGGATTTGCCCCAGATGGCTAAGGGGTGACCTGGAAGTATGTTAGGCTAAGGGTGCTAGGGTGACTGTGTATCTCAGTTGCCAGGACATGACTTGGTTTCTTCATGCTGCCCTGGAATTACTGATAGCACAACCGTTCACTTTCCAAAGTGATTCAGTTGAAATGTTTTATGGTTCCCCAAATGATAGAATCAGATATTGATTTTAGAAAGAAAATTGTTCTTTCTAAATGAACAGTTTTTTCCCCCTACTTTACATTGTCCCACAGTTTCCTTATATCTTGGCTTTTAGTCCAACTAGGTAGAAGGAAGAGAAGTTAATTGAGTTAAATTATCCATAAAAATATAATGCACATGGAGCTGAAAATAAAGATTAAGAAGCTATCATTGTCATATTTATTCCTCCATTTTAAAACCACAGTTAATTTGAATAATTAAATGCAAATTAAAACCCCAATGAGATACCATCTCACACCTGTCAGAATGGCTATCAATGAATCAACAAACAACAAGTGCTGGCAGGGATGTGAAGAACGGGGAACTCTTTTGCATTGTTGGTGGGAATGCAGACCGGTGCAGCCACTGTGGAAAGCAGTATGGAGATACTTCAAAAAATTAAAAATGGATCTGACTTTTGACCCAGCGATCCCACTTCTGGGAATATATGCAAATGAACTCACAACATTAATTCAAAAGAACATAAGCGTTCGTATGTTCATTGCAGCGTTATTTACAGTCACGGAGATAGGGAAGCAACCCAAGTGTCCCTCAATAAATGAGAGAATAAAACAGCAATGGGACATTTACACCATAGAATACTACTTGGCTATAAAAAAGAAAATTATACCCTTTGCAACAATATGGGCTGACCTGGAAAACATTATACTAAGTGAAATAAGCCAGTCAGAGAAGGACAAATACCATATGATTTTACTCATGTGGAATCTCATGAACAAACTGAACTAACGAGCAAAGTAGAGACAGACTCAGATTGAGAGCAGATAACAGCTAGTGGGAGGGGTAATTTGGGGGGTGAAGGGATTGAACAAAAAGGAAAAAGGACTCATGGACATGGACAACAGTGTGGTGATTGCTGGGGGGAGGGGAATAAAAAGAGACTAAATGGAAATAGGAAAAAATACAATAAAGATTAAATTTTTACAAAACCATAGTTAATATTCAGGAAACATTAATTTCATACATTTTTCCACAAGTATGATACTAATGAAAATAAAAAGTAAAAATAAAGTAAACTATGAAATGTAAAAAGTAATCACATTCTTTAGCAATGGACTATAAATGGGAAAAATAGTCAATGGAGGTTTTTTTGTAAGCAACTGGAAAGTAAGGAAAATACTAATATCTCTATCACAGTATGTCAAAATTAACTTTTATCCTTATAATTAAGTAGCAATAAAAACTTGGAATTATTACAGTTTCTGAATAGATTTCCATTGGCTATGAATCAGGAGTTTAAAAAGAAGCATTTTATTTTACCAATCAGGAAAATGTAAATTAAAACAAGGTATCATTTCCCCATGATCAGTGCAAATTAAAATACAACAATATTTCTCTGAGATTGTAGGAACTGGCAAACTCATATAATGTCTTTATTACAGCCACTCCAGGGTACCTTTCAGAAATATCTAGTAAAACTAAATATGTGCATGAGCTATGACCATGCAATTCTGTTTGTAGATATTTACCTTAGAGAAACATTCACAAACATGCACAAGGAAGAGAGTGCAAGGATGCTTATTGTAGCTATGTTGTAAAAGCAAAGCATTGTGCATAAACTAAATGTTCACCATGATGAAGTCGGACCTCAAATGACATGAAGTCCTCAAGTATTGCTGAGTAAAAGTATAAAAATGGAAGAAATATGCAGTAAACCATTTATGTAAAAAAGTATATAAACAATTTGATATTTTTATTTTTTTAGGAGATATTTTTGCATATTAGTACTTGGGCTGAAAAAATACACACCTAACTGGGATTAGTAGTTATTTCTGGGGAAGGGAAGAACCTGCTGGATTTACAGGGGTGGTTAAAGGAAATGATGTTGATTCTGTGTTCATTTGCTAAGGCTGCCATGACAAAGTTCCACAGACTGAGTGGTCTAAACAGCAGAAATTTCTTTCCTCAGGTTGTGGAAGCTACAAGTTTGAGATCAAAGTATCAGAAGGTTGATTTTTTTCTGAGGTCTGTCATCTTGGCTTGTAGAGGGCTGCCGTCTCCCTGTGTCTTCATGTGCTCTCCCCTCTTTGTGTGCCTTTGTCCTAATCTGCTCTTAGAAATACATCGGTCTTAACTGGATTAGGGCCCATTCAGATGACCTAATTTTGCCTTAATTACTAATTTAAAGGTCCTATCTCTAAATGCAGTCACATTCTGAGGTACTAAGGGTTAAGAGTTCAACATACAAATTTGGATGGGGTAGAGGAACAGACATAACTCAGCTTGTAACATATTCCTAACAATTTTATTTAAAACAAACGAGAAATTAGATTCATATTTGACACTGAGGCTAAGCAGAGTTGTAAGAGAAATTACAAAGTGATTTGAATCTAGAAAAAAATTCCCCTTTATGGGAAAATTCTTTGGTCTTCAGAACTTTAAGAGTGCCAAAACACCAGATTGCTCGTATTGGCGATCTAAGGAATATGAAAATGGAAGCAGATAGGATATTTACTTTTTAAAAATAGACTTTACTTTTTAGAATGGTTTTAGATGAACAGAAAAATTGGAAAGATAGTACAAATTTTATTAGCCATCATGTCTCCTTAGCCTTCTCTTTGCTGTGACAGTTTCTCAGACTTTATTGTATTTTTGATGACCTTGACAGTTTTGAAGGGTACTGGTCAGGTATTTTGTAGAATGCTCTACTACTGCAATTTGTCTTATATTTTTCTCACAATGAGACTCAGGTTATAGGTTTGAGGGAGGAAGACCACAGAGGTGAAATGTCGTTTCCATCAGGTCATATCAAGAGTACATACTAGCAATACGATGCATCGCTCTTGATGTTTACCTTGACCACCTGGGTAAGGTTTCTCCACTGTAAAGTTACCCACTGTTTACCCCTTCCCAAACCATATAATTTGGAAGGAAGTTCCTATGCGCAACCCACACCTGAGTGAGGATATGTGCTCTACCTCCTTGAGAGCAAAATATCTACATAAATTGCTTACAGTTCTTCTGCATAAGAGACTTGTCACTTCTCTCCCATGTATTTATTTACTCAGTCTTATTAACTATTTTTGCTATATTCCTTTGAATCACTTTATAAAATAAATATATTAATTTTGTAATTATTTTAAAATAATATTTCAGAGGTACTTACATAACAAATCATTAACTAATTTTGGATTTTGGAAATTAAGAGCATGCAAAGTTATCAAACTATGAAGTTTGAAAATACAGCAAATAGTGTACACATTCCCTCTTAGTAATATACTATTCTCATTTACACTATATAAAGTAGTTTATACAAATATTTAACATTATTCTCTGCTCAGAAAGTGAGAAGGTTACATCTTTAGATCAAAGATGAAGCAAACAGAAATACATCTGTATATGCAGTTTCTGAGTTTCTTAAGCTTCCTGACTTCATGGCAGCTTACAAGTTGACAATCTTCATTCTGCCAGCTCTTGCAGTGTCCTTGGGAATAATATGCATAATATGCACATAACATGCTTTTTTGGTACACAGCTGGAAACTTTTCCAAGGATGGGGTTTTTCAAATGTCTCCTTTGAGAATTTTCTGACATAATTACTGATTTTTCTCCCTACAAAGATAATATTAAATTTTTGAAATTCTTAATTAGAAAACTATTAATAATGATAATGTAAAGTTACCTCACCATTTCTGCTCTTTTATGTACTTATCAATGAACTAATATTGCTTTACATTTTAATTTTACAGATATTTCGGTCAGCTTGTTAGCAGTCGTTGTCAGCTTTTGTGGCCTGGCCTTGTTGGTTGTCTCACTTTTTGTCTTGTGGAAGTTGTGTTGGCCTTGCTGGAAGAGCAAACCGATGACTTCCAACATCACGACTCTTCCGCAGAGCACTACAAGTGTTCCTCCTGAAGAGTTTGAGACTGAAGAGAAAAAGGAGGTTAAAGAAAATGGAAAGCCAGCACTAAAAGCTATTGAGCCTGCAATAAAAATCAGTCACACTTCCCCCGATATCCCAGCAGAAGTCCAAACTGCTTTAAAAGAACATTTAATTAAACATGCACGTGTGCAAAGACAAACTACTGAGCCTACATCTTCATCCCGGTAAGGAAAGATGAAACGTATAAAACTGTGTGTGTGTGTGTGTGTGCATGTATGTGTTGTGTGGTTTCATAAGAGGGAAAAACTGAGGTGGGAGAGAAAACATAAACAGAAGAAATGAGCAAAACATAAGAAACCCAATTGAATAAAGAGAGAATGGGTAGGACAGATTATTATAACTGACTCTTTCCCTTGAAATATCATTAGTTGATAATTGCTGCTGACAATCTTTCAATTTAGTTTAATTCAACCAATAAATATTGAGAAAAGAGACATATCATGAAATCATCTAGAAATTCACAATCAAACCTAGTAATAGAGACTGATGTTTATAGTTGTTCAGCACCAACACCATAAACCTGGACCTGCTAGAAAATTCATTGCTTCCTTGAACTCACATAGACCAAACTCATATATTAGGCAGAGTATGACAAGTTCCACAAGAGCTTGGGTGAATATCAGGTGCATACCAGGGAATATACATAAAAGAAAGGAAGAGAGGAGAGTTCCTTAAGGAGATGCATTTTAACTCAGCCTAGACAAATCAGCAAAAATTTGCTTGAAAGAAAATAATTTGCTATAATGTGTTTCAGACTGTGTTAACAGTAAAGGAAAAAAGGATTCTTGTGAGGAGTCATTTTTTTTTCCTACTAAATATGGTCTTTAAAATAAACAACAGCATGATAGTAGCAGGGTTTTTTTTTTAATTTTCCACAAGTAGCAACTAATTTTAACCTAGAGCAGGATAATCAATGTTATTGGGAGATAAGTTGCTAAATAGCTGATCCTGATCTTACTTTCCTACCTCTCTAAATTGAAGGTGTATCCATGCTTTCTGACATGACATACTTTTGTGTATTCAGAAATATGTCAAATTGCAAAATTGGGCATGGGTCATATTTGCTACCAGAATTGAAAGAATATGTTCAGTATATCTTTTATCAAGTAAAAAAGGATTATATCTATTAATAAATTCTCTTCTTCCTGAAATAAATTGAAAAGGTAGAAGTAAAAATATTATTTGTGGGATAAAGAACTTGAGAATAAGGATGATGGATATACAAGGGTATCTTTTCCATGTTATATTTTTCTATTTAAATTCTATAACTAAGGTATGCCTCATATTTAGTTATTATTTTGACAAGTTTTCTTGAGAAGTGGCCCTTAGGGTTATTTTAAAATTTTTACGATTTTTATATAATATGACCAAATATATGTTCATTTAAATTCATTTACTACGGATATTTAACTGTAAAATCATTATCCCATGTGACACTTTTTTAATATATACAGGAAAAACTGTTTTAAAATCATCTCATGCTGTTACTTGATCACCGCTATTGTCATTGTCGTGCACTGTTGCCAAATATTATATGTAATAAAGTATTAAGACACTTAGGAATTTTAGGTTAGTCAATTAAACTACAAAACATTTTTAAAATATTAACAACAACCATAATATATATCACCACCTTATTAGTTTCAGAATTATTCAACTCTTTTAGTCAATAAGTGCACTCCACATTAGAGCTCAATTCATGAGGCCAGGTTGAGGTAAGCTATGAAAATTGCCTGCCTTTCTCTGCCCAGATGTTTTTTGGAAACCTCAGAAAAGCAAAATACTATCTCCAAAATATTGTCTGTTGAATATAAAGAGACATTTTATCTGATTATTCCTAGCTAGGAGCGAATGAAAGAGTATGCACTAACAACACATGTGTGAAGACTTGGTCTTGGATACAGAATTAGTTTCTAGAAACAGTATACAATAGGGATGAAGACCCATCATTCTAGCCCTGGATTTCTTAGTAATTATGTGCAATTGAATAAATCAGAAAAAGACTTTTTGTCTCAATCTTAAAAAAAAAAAACCAAAATTGGATTGTACATATCTCATATTTTCTAAGAGAAAAAGTGAAAGCGAATTCATAATTTTGCTAGAACTTTGATATCACTTCATCTGCCTCTTTGAATTTCCTTGTTTATGTAAGTGGTTGATAAAAAAAGAAATACTGTATTATTTTTGATTGCTTGAAATTTAGTCACTTTGCCAGGCACCTTTCCTGCAAATCCTCTACCCATTTGCATGAAGTAAGTGTTGTTAATTATCCCCACTACTTGTGAGCTAACTGAAGCCCAGAGAGATTTAAAAATTTGCCTGAAGTCATGCAGCTGGCGAAGAGTTAGAATTCAAATTTTTCCAAATTGATGAAATACATTGTAAGCAATAAAACTAAGCAGATACGATTTTTCACCAAGATGTCAGTTACAAGTCTGCTAAGGACATGTAGCGTGCAGGTTGGAGAGTGGGGTATCATTCTATTCATTCTACTCAGAAATGTGGAATTATATGTGGTTATCATGAACGACTAGAGTCATGATTGTAATCTGGGTGGCCTGGGGATGAATTCCTGACAGAAAACTTGATTATATCTAGTTCTCAAAAATTCTAATTTACATTAATTACTTTATCATTTTAGAAATTACCTTTATATGGAGAGGAAGAGGAAGTTGCTGAGTTCATTATGCAGTGCACTTAGGCACAAAGATCATTGATGCATTTTTATAAATGAGATTATTCTGCTCAAATGCTAACTTTTCACTGAGATGTAGTGAAATCAAATCACACACACATACCCAAAGAGTTTAAATTCAGTGCTTGGTTTCCTCACCTTATCAGACTATTCCAGCTCGAGCTGGCTGTTGGGACTCTTCTTTATTTGGCTCAGGAATAGGCAAGAGTATGACAAACGTTATACTCTTTCAAGTTTTAATTGTCTCTATACTTTTCATCTTGATCTGTTCAGAAATTAACAACACTGCTAGAAACTTCTACATTTTTTAAGTTCTCGTCTTCATTTTCAAATGGACATTTGGCCCCATTAGCCTGCCAGCTATCCAAACAACCCAGCAGCCATTTGTGTATTTCTTCATTACACCTTCTTCTGGCATCCATCTTGATTGATTGTTCAGTCATCCAATAGGCTTATTCAGTACATATTTATTTCTGGGAATACTCAGTGTATTCTACACATGCTTTCCGGCCCACACATTCAAGGGAGCTGAGAAGAAATTGGCAACATAATGCAGAGATAAGATACTTAATACCAACTTCAATATAAGCAAGTATAAGTGCAAACTGTATAGTGGAAAATGCAGAATTCAGAGACTAGGACTATCATTTTCAGCTGAGGTTTGGAGGAGGGCCAGCCAGTAAGCAGAGGCTAAAGGAAATTAGGAATTTACATACCTGGCAATTGGGGCTGTGCATCCCAAATGGAAACATTTTATGTGAAAATACATGCAAGAAAAAAATCTCTCTAAGAAAACAGTAGGTAAATTACCTTCATCAGAATATAGAATTCAGTGGCGGAATAATAGAAAAGTCATCTGGAATTAAAGTATGAGGAGGTCTTGAAACCATAGCTGAGATGTTTTAAGTCTGGTCTGTCAAAAATATTTGCAGCACAAAATTGCCTTCAATAAAGAGCTATGTTTTGGGAAAATTAATTTGGCAAAAGTTCATAAGATAGACTATAGGAGAAGACATCTATTTTCAAACAAATATATTATTTAAAGCACAATAAAAAAATAAATTAGCAAGTAACAATAAAAAAGACAGAATCCTGAGAAAAGTTGTAAAGGAAGAATCCAAGATCCCTTATTAAAAAAAAATTGTGACAGGTCAGTCTTTCCAAGTGTAGTCCATACTTTTGTAAAGCCTGACATTCAAACTACTACAACCTGATAATACCAAACTACTATTATAATATTTTTGGAGGCTCCAAAACCTCCACACATATAGCTGTACACTGCTTTCTCAGGCAGAAATGCTGCCAGATTCATTTCTGTATTGCTCCTGACACCTAAACAAAGTCCTATAGGAACTCAGGGTACACAAGGTGGGACAAAAGTAGGTTTACAGTTGTTCATATGAAAAATAATGCAATAATTAATAAATAATAATACAAGAGTAAACTGTTTTGCCTTCTCACAACTGTAAACCTACTTTTGCCCCAACCTGTATTTGTTGAATAAAAAAAGCCATCAACAACAAATGAATGCTATGACTTCACCTTATCCCTTCAAATAACTTTTTCATGGTTGCCAATGAGAACGGTACCTGACCTTTTAATCATCCTCCTATAGTCCTCAACTCTACCTAGGTGCTTTTTGTACATGCTAATTCTTTGGTCTAGAATGATGACCTCTTTTTATTTGCTATAAGATCTTTAAAGATAATGCTTCTAAAAGTCTATTGTTTCTGCCCAGTTACAAACTGTTATCCTTTATTATTTAAAACTGAAGTTACCATGTAGCAATTTATTGCTTATTGTCTTGTTATTGAGCTCTAGCTGTTCGCTGAACTAGATGCTAAATTTTTAGAGAACAAGGCTGTGTAACCTAATTTCCATCACTGCATAGGTATATAATAAGCATCAAGTGAATGCTTTTGATTGATTGATATCTCTCCACTTCAGTTTGCTTTTATAAATGCAGCATCAGGTGTTGATATATACTGGGCTCTTATTAGAAAGAGGTTAATCACAGTATACTCCCAGGCATGAGTATGAGGACCAATTTTCTGGGCATTCATTAGTGGTATAAAGGTGAGGTGAATAATAAGTGGCAAAATAATTTGTTGAGGATGAGGAATTATGTAAGTTAGTCACTGTTAGAATTCTAAGTACCTATTGAAAATAATTAGGAAACCTAATGGCAGACCCAGTGGACAAAAGCAGGAAAATGCACATGGGAAAAAATTATTGATTCACATGTTCTGATAGATTTATAATTAGCTTTGGCTGTTTAGAAAAATAATTCTTAAAATCGTTACACACAGTGTTAGAAAGAACACTCTGCATATACTTTTTAAAAGAGAAGTGAAGAATTATATAAAAGTATATAAAAACTGTATTGAAATTTCTCTTTAAAAAAGTACCAAAAATTGCAGTTACCCAGTCCAGGACACTGTAAGGAATGGAAAGCAAGATGTTACATCACGGGAAAGTTTAAAAGGTTTACTAGGATATCAAGAAGCAGTACTTGTCCAGAACAATGGGAGAAACTGAGATCTATCTTCTTGAAATAAAACTTCATAAATCATGCTGAGCAAGTGCCACAGGTAGCTGAATAATCCCCTTTATGAAACATGAGTTTGGTGTATGCACTAACTTCTTTTCTGAAATGGGATGGCTCTTTAAACCAAGACCAGAGATGAAAATTTACAAAATAGATTCAAACTTGAACAATTTGTTTCCTGGCAGTAATAAATATTATCTCCTCTTTAAAAGCACTAATTTTAAATTGATTGAACCCTCCTTCTTCAAAGTACGAGTGTTTGGGAACTTTGACTCTATTAATCACAGGAATCTTAGGGTAAATTATTTCATACAAACTTCAAATGATATTTCCTGAGTCCCAGTATATGTTATGAAATTCATAAAACGATGTATACTACTGACTTCACCATTATAAAGGCCACAATCAAGTAAAGGGGTTTCAGAAGGAAATTTTAATCTGAACAGGGAATTTTGATACACTGTTTGCAGTTATGCTCAGTGAAATGTGGAGGTGCAGAAGGGGTGTCACCCAGGGTCGTAGGTGAACTCAGCTGGAAGACTAAGACATTTTCTCCCGGATCTGGCTGAAATAACCAGGAAGTAGGCTCATGATAGTGAGCAGTGTACTTCCAAGTAAGGGAAGGCCTAAATGGCACACTGTGCATAGAGATTTAGAGCTAGAATATGTAGTTGAGATGAAAAGACCTTCTAGAGATCTAGAAACAGGATATTCTTTGATTTATTATTTTGGTCAGTTATTAATGAGTTTTTTTTATATTTAAGGCTTCACTTTGTATCACTTCTTTTCTTGTAATATTAAACATGTTTTCAGAACTTTATTTGTATATTGAAAACTACCAGTATACCTTTTCCAACCTAATTCATAGCATTCCTTTAAATATATATTTGAGCAAAAGCAAGAGATTTATCACTTGCTGCTATAATTTTTAAATCTTTTTTTAACATGGAGAAAGGTCAGAAACCAAGTATTTTCAGAATAGCTGAACATTTATTTCATTAATTGCTATTAAATCACAAGATGCCAGTACATTATTTGAACAGAATAAAGATGTTAAGTGAATTTTAACCATTATATCACATAATTGAGGAAAAAAACAGTTTTTCCTCCAAACAGCTTTTATTATTATTGGATTGTTAGTGAGATGGCTAAACGTTTCAGGGAAAAATGTTTAATTAATTTATTAATTCATTAGTATTTATTGAATACTTGTATGTGCCATGCATTTTTATAAACATTTGATATATAATAGGAAGAAAACTGGCAAAAGTCCCCACCCACATTCTTATGCAAAAGAACCAGACAACTAAGTAAATTACATGATGTATTATAAGTAATAAATTCTATAGGAAATAACAGTGCAAAATAAAGAGAATGGTAAGTCTACATAGGGGTGCGGGCAGCGTTGCAACTTTAAACATGATAGCCAGGACAGAGTTTGCTGAGAAGAGGTGGGAGGGTGGGCCATGAGAGTGTCTGGGGAGAACTTTCTTTGTGGAAGAGGGAGCCACTGCAAAGGTCCTGAAGCTAGAACTTCATTTGTGTCTTTTGTGTTCCAACTGCAAGGAGGCTAGTGGCGCTATAGTAGAGAGAGCAAGTTGGCGAGTGCAAGGGAAAAGTCGGAGAGGTAGCAGGAACTGAACCACTTTTGGCTTTTACTCTGAGTAACATGAGAAGCCACTAAAGCATTTTTAATCAGAGGGGCGGCATGATCTGACTTATATTTTGAAAAGGTAATTCTGTTGTTTTGAGAATAGACATGGAAAGAGACTTAAGGATAGAAGTAAAAAGACCATTAAGGAGGCTCTAATGCAGGCCAGAGACGATGGTGAGTCAGACCAGGAAGATGATAGTTAACAATGGTGGGAACTGACTGGATTCAGTTTGAAGGCAGAACAAACAGAACATCTTGACAGATTAGGCCTATGAGTAAAAAGAGAGAAGTGAGTTCAAGCTGGACTGAGCATCTAAAAGGATAAAATTGAGGTAGACAAGACTGAGAATGGGGTGAGTTTGAGAGGCAAGAACAAGAGATCGAGGATGGGCTGCATTTCAGGATTCTATTAGAAATCAAAGTGGAGAAGTTGAATAGGCAAGTAGATACCAACTTGGATTCTGGAGAGAATCTGTTGTACATATATAAATTTGGAGTACACATATAGATGGTGTCCAAAACCAGGGGATGATATCATCAAAAAGGTGAGTGAGGACACACACAAAAAAAGAGGAAACCAGAGGTGAATCCCTTAGATACTCTTGTGTTAAGACATTAGGAACAACACAGTAGACTGAGAAGTAGAGACCCGTGAACTAGGAGGAAAGCCAGGGGAAGTAACCCTGAAGCTAAGTGAGGGGAGTATGTGAACAACCAGGAGTGACATTGATAAGGTCAGGCGGGATGGGGACTGTGGATTGACTTGTGAGTTTAAGCAGTGTGGGGGAGATATTGTTGACATTCTCAAGATTGGTCATACTGGAGTTGGCCATGTGAAAAGCTAATTAGAGTGGGTTTAAATAGAATGAGAGGAGATAAATTGGACAGTGAACATACCATCCTCAACTCTTTCAAGGAGTTTGCTGCCAATGTTTTAGAGAAACAGTGCAGTACAAAGAGAGAAAGTGGGGTGAATAGAAGTTTCCTTTAAGATAGAAAAAGTAAGAGTATGCTGTTATGCTGATGGTAATGATCCAGTAAAGAGGGGGAATTAATAATGCAGGAATCAGAAAGGAGCATTCTTGAAGGTTACATGAGAGAAAATGGGAATTTGACTACAAGTGGAGGAATTGGCTTTATATAGAAGCATGGGTAGTTAATTTAATATCAACCAGAAGGCAAAATATATGGGTACAGATTCAGATAGGAGAGTTGATGAGGTATTGTGAGTCTGTGGAATGTTTCTGCTCCTGCTTCAGTTTTCTCTGCGAATTGGGAAGTATGGTCTTTAATTGAGGCTGGGAATGAAGAAGTTGATAAAGGTGTGAAGGAAGGTGAGATGGTATGAAATAGTCTTCTTGCAAATTTAAATTTGAGAGAGAATGGATTGCTGTGCAGCATGAAGGCCCACATGAGGAATGTGGTCTTGAATTTAAAGTGAAACAGTGAGAGTTATTTGATGTTTCACTCCAGTCATATTCACTTGTATATGTGCAGGTGTAGCAATGATGAAGAATTGAACTCAACCAGTGCTGTGGTTTTGCTGTAGAACTAAGAAAGTAGAGAGCACCAAGGGAATCAGGGGTGTACACATAAGAGTAGCTCTAATGATTAATCATGGGGTCAAAACTAAGTAAAAAGGGAAAAATTATATTAAGAAATTAGCAATTAGGAAATGGTGATAAAATCTGTGGATTGGAGGCTCTATTGAGTTGGGAAGGGTGTCTAAGTTGGACTATAAGAAGGCCTGAGCTAGAAGGTCTTGATCTTGATGAGGTGTTGATCAGAGAAAGGCATGCATCAAGTAATATTGACTATCTAGCTCCTCTCTGATGTTCTAGGTAAGGTAGGGAAAGTTTTTTCTTCTCCATCTGGAAGAGTACTTGGGTGACGCTTTTGTAGTTTTGAAGGGTAAGGATGGGATCAGAAATAATTAAATGGCTTGTATGTAGATTGGTTCGATATTTGTGTAAGACTAAATAGCCACTTATCACTGTCATTCCAAAAGAGAAAAAGAAGAAAAAGATTTGTGTTGTCATGGTAATTGTTTAACACTGTAATAATTAAAGCTTCTCTTAGCTGACTAGCTAAACTGTGACTTAGAATATGCACTATTTACCCAATAATTAGGGCACTGGCTTACTAGAGCAAAACGTTACAACTCTGACTCCTGTTAGAAGGGACCCTTTCCAGCTGCATAATTATATTCAGTCATAAGAAATAAATTACTGAATTTTTAGGGAGAGGATAGAATATTAAAATTTCATTATATTGAAAAGTATAAGTGAGTGTGAAGGTATAGAATCAATCTATAAAAATGAGGAATTAACTTTTGGGGATTTTTGCTCACAAAAATAAAAATATTGCATAGGTGAAAGTAAAGTTGATATTAGATTATTTAGTAAAATATTCTAAATGTCTTAGAAACATTAATTATATAAACTGGATTACACTAGATCCACTTTAACAATTCACAACAATATATATTACCTGTATTCCTTTTTTAATTCTTCCTGTCTCCATAAATGCTCTCTGACAATTCCCAGAATCCAATTTAGCCTCTGATCCTGTATATCTGGGAAAAAGTCAAGGTCAAAATATATTTAATAGCATACTTAATGCATTTAAATGAGATCAATCTGTAGACAGATCATTTCAAACTTGAAGTCAGTAAAAACATATATATTTACTTAGATACAGAAACTAAAATATTAGGTGTTAAATTTAGTATGGTTTTAATTAGGAAGGTAATTCCCACATATGAGGTGGAGTAGTCCTATTATGTTCCTTTACATAGACATAATTTTTTTATTAGTACTTCTTAATCAGTTTTGAATGCATAATAGAGCATAAAGTACAGATTTCACTTTGCTACTTAGTATTTTCAAAACATGTTTCTTATCAATTAAAAACTACAAAACTGTAGAATTAATAAGAATTTTGGACATATCTTATCATAACTTACAAATTAAACATCTTCACTTTCTTTCAATTTATCGTAACTAGCCAAAAAAAGCTGCTCCATTCAAAGAAAACATCAACAGGATTTAGAAATTAAATAAATCCCATGGATAAAAGAAAGGTGATTCAAAGCATACTGCACGTGTCCTAACGTGAGTGGCTGAAAAAATTGTTAACATTATTGTTAGAGACTATGGAAGAAATAGTTTGAGAGCAACAGGGAGAAAATAATGAGTTTGCTTGAGATTGGGGCAAAATTAGGACATCCATTTAGAAATCTCCCTTAGAAATAATACAAATGTTGGACTGAAATTTTATGTATCTGAGATATACCTAGGGAACCATCAGATTCAAGATAATAATTATAGTCCAAGAATTAACGATTAGTCTAAAGGAATGAGGAAAGGAAAGAACAAAAGGCTTGGGACTAAGTTTTGAGACGATACAGAGTTGACATACCTCATGCCAGAAATCATGGGGGAAGTAAGTATAAGAGAAATAGATCTGAATGGAAATCACACTTACAGGCCACTAGTAAGGAGAGATATAGTTTATAGATGTAGGTAGATATAGATATATGGTTAATGTTCTGAAAATGTTGACTAGATGAATAGTAACAGTAACTGTAGGAAAGTCAGTTGGAATGTTAAAAACTTTATTGTGTTGGTCTCCAATTCTAAGTCTACATTTTTTTTAAATCCTTAGAATTTCAGAAACCCACTGCATGTTGAAAAAAGGAAAATGTGCACATTTAGGCTGTCACAACTCTCTATTTTTTTAAAAGTAAACATTCACTTAGTTATCTTATTAGAAATAATTAATACACTATAATAAAATGTGGACTTGTTTTTATTTTAATGCCATAGCCACAAAAACACGAAATCCACGAGATATAAATATCCAGGTGAAAAGAAACCAGCCATCTGTATGAGTTATTTACATAATTCTTATGTCTAGATACACCCAGATTATTGATGATTCATAGTATTTTCTGAAATATTGAACTTTGTTGGCAATTGTGTCTCTTTATAACTATATTTAATTAGTGCTTATGACAAAGTACAAAATTTCAAAAGCTCATAAATATTTATATATGTATATTTCAAGTGTTTCTATAATTTTGGGAGGCTTTTTCTTTGGATATTGCATTTTTGGTTTTTCAAAACTGTGTGTGCGCGCGTGCGCACGCGCACGTGCACGTGCATATGTGTCTGTATCTATCTGCTACTGATAAAATGTTTTCATTATCCTGGGGGTGGGGGACGGTTTATATACCACTCTTAAATATTATCTCCAATAGCTTGCCTAAATTATTTTATGTGTATGTGTATGTACAGCCACAATTCCTTCAGGAGACACCTACCAAGGCAAATGCAGGTTTCCAGTGTTGATTTTAGCATGGGCACAGAGCCAGTCTTCCAGAGAGGGGTAACGACCACCAGCATTGGGAGGATTAAACCAGAGCTCTACAAACAGAAATCCGTCGACTCTGAGGGCAACAGGAAAGAAGATGTCAAAACCTGTGGGAAACTTAACTTTACCCTCCAGTATGATTATGAAAACGAACTTCTGGTTGTTAAAATTATCAAAGCCTTAGATCTCCCTGCTAAAGACTTCACAGGAACTTCTGACCCTTACGTGAAGATGTATCTTCTTCCAGATAGGAAAAAGAAATTTCAGACCCGCGTGCACAGAAAGACTTTGAATCCTGTGTTTGATGAAACATTTCAATTTCCTGTAGCATATGATCAACTAAGCAACCGAAAACTACATTTCAGTGTATATGACTTTGACAGATTTTCTAGACATGACATGATTGGAGAAGTGATTCTTGAGAATTTGTTTGATGTCTCTGATCTCTCCAGGGAAGCCACAGTATGGAAAGACATTCATTGTGCTACCACAGTAAGTAATAGTTAAACCAACATATTGCTTTTTATTTGATCTGCAGTTGTATGGAAAACAAAGTATTACTCAGCTTATTGAAGTAAGTTTACAAAGTTGTGGAATTTGTGTTCTAAGAACCTGCAAAAGTAGGACTTGATTGCATACATAGTAATAACTCAGGTACCTAACAGTATATAGGCAACATTAGTGACTGGGTAAGTTAAAAACAACTCTTGTAAGTTACTAAAAAGAGTAAGTGTTTCTCTTGTAAAAATAGTAGGTGTTTCTCTTGTAAAAATAGGAGGTATTCATCTCCTATTTCCCAGCAATCATCCCCTTCGTTAATATTGACTTATATTATTTAAGATGATTTTGTTCCTCAGATCAAACCTAAAATGTACTTCGATGCTATTTTGAAAAGTCTTGGGTTTGATCTAATACAGCCCATTTCTTGAGAAGGTTTTGTGGAATAGACACTATTATACTATTTGAAATGCTGAAAGTGATTGTGTATATTAGAATTTTTCTTTTAATTACAAAATGCTTTTTCAGATTATAAAATAGTTTTAATATTAAAAATTTAGAAAACAGCACAAAATTAAAATACTCTCTAATGCTACTAATTATATATAATATCTTGGCATATTGCTTTCCATTTTTTTCTATTAATATTTAAGTTTAAACTAAGTTTAAAATTTTCTCCACTTATTTTCTTTCATGTTATATTTGATTTAGTGCATGATGTTTAATACATGACTCATTTACTTAACCATTCTTATATTGTTAGACATTTGAGTTAGGCATAAATTTTGTTATACTAAAAATTCTTTTGTTCTTTTACACATAAGTCTAGTTTTTTTTTTTAATTTTGGGATTATTTGTCCAGGATAGAATTACAGAAGTGGAATTAGAGAGCTGGTCCCATAGGTTACATTGCTGAATTGTTTTGATTTGTTGGTTTTTAAATGGAGGCATTTAATTTTTACCACTGATTTGTCTTTATGTAGTTACCATCTTTTGTCTGAGTTTCACCATAATTTATAAGCCTAAGATATAGAAGTTATGAATATAGACAAGGCATTATTTTTTTAAAAAATAAGAAAATTTAAAGTAGTTTCTTTTGACTTTCTCCCCTACCAATATTTTACTAATTACAATCAGTTTTTGAGGTCATTATATTTTCACTATAAATTATATGGATAAATTAATTTTAAAATTTATACTGACAGTTTATTATATTACATAATCATAATGTTTTTATTTCATGGTTTTCATTATGATATATATTAGTCAACAAAGAAGAAATTTTGAAATTAGAACGTATTTCAAAGGTATTGGGGCTCTTTTGATTTCACATTGTTTTTTACCTTATTACTTACATTTCCACAGAAGAAAATAATTATCAGCAGTGATTTTTACTATTTTAAAAAATTCAACACCTTCTAGAATTCTACAAATCCAAATAATAATTAATTGTTAGGTTATTTCTTGATTCCTCAATCTTTTTTTATATTTGTTCTATCACAGTTGCCCCAATCCCCTGATCCCTATTGGTCTCCGCCTGCCCAAGCCCCGCCTATGCTGATTCCTCAACCTTATATTATTTCCTTTTATTCATTCAACAAATATTTTGAGTGCCTAATATGTGTTTGGCCTGGTCTAAGTACTAGGATTGCAAAAAAAAATTATTTGAAGCATGTTCTTTTCATATATTTAGGGTCAGAGGTAAGTAACCACCAAATGAAGTCTAAAAATTAGTATAATCTTATAAAAGATTGACAGTAGATTTTTTTTTTTTACATTTGTAAGTTTTAGTATTTCAAACTGGTCCTTAAAAAGTAGGGATTCTTTGTGGAAACTTCACTGTTAACATGTTTGTTTTGGAGTAAATATTAATAACTTTTTCAATTTTATTTTCAACTCTCCCTTATGCCTGATTTATTAATTTTCTACTTCTGCTGTAAAAATTACTCAAATTATCTGTCTGAAAACCAAACATATTTATCACCTTACAGTTCTGTAGGTTATAAGTTGACATGGTCTTATTAGATAAAAATCAATGTATGGCCAGGGCTGAGTTCCTTTCCGGAGGCCCTGAGAGAGTTCTATTTCTTTTTTTCCTGCTTCTAGAGGCCATAGTCATTCCTTGGTTTAGACTGGGCCCACGTGGGTAATCTAGCATCATCTTCCACCTCAAGATTTATAATCTTAATCACATCTGCATAGTTCCTTTTGCCATGTAGGTAGCGTATTCACAGATTCTGGTAATCAGTATGCAGCCATCTTTGGAATATCTTCGTTCTGCATACCACACCTTTAGATACTTTTATTTCAGTACTCTGGATATGAAAATAAGGAAGATGATGAAATGTATTATTATATTATTCTACTCAAATGACATTTCTCTTTTACTGGAACATTGAGCTACACACTGTTCTAGTGTGTAGAACTGCACACTAGTTCTACTAGTACTAGTACTAGTTACTGCTAGATACTGCTAGTTGCTAGCAGTTACTAGGTACTAGTTACTGCTATTTAGTCTAGATACTGCTTATGGGTTTTTTATTGAGAAGATAGTAATGAAACTTAAATGTCTTGGCTTTGGGACCAAAGCTCACAATATACACTAGTGTCATCTCTATGGATTAGTGTAGTATTTAATTAAAAGTAAGACCTCTTTAAGATTTTGAAAATCATTATGCAATTTCATATGTTCAGATTAATAAAATTTAAAAAATGATATAAGTTGAAATTTGCTTAGGAAACTTTCTAACACTTCTTTAATTTTAAATAATTTTATACAGAAATTATAGGCTTTTCTACCAAAAAAAAAGGAAGAAAAGGAAAGAAACAAATATAATAATATGTCCTCACTCATCCAAGTCTTGTAGAAGCCTGCAAACATAACCCAACTATGATATAAAAGAATTTATATACCATATAAAACATATATTTGAATTAAAATATTAGCTATCTTTGTATTAGGAGAATGATGATAGTATAAATAACTAGATAAGCATAGATCTTGAAAAAACATTCTTAAAATTTAATTTTTTATTTGAAATAATCACGTATGAGTTTTCAAAGAGTGCCTTTATATAACTGCAAATCTCTAACTTAAAATTTAGTAGGAAAAAAACATTTGTCATCAGTTTGTAAAGAAATAGTTGATACATCTTTAATTTCTAATGAATCTCTTTAGCATCAAATTCTACTTTACTATCATATTAATATCAACACCATGGACCTCTTTTTATTTTTCACACCAATGACATTTTATAATTGTTGAAAATAGAACTTTGTGGAAATCAGAGTAGCAGCTTTTTTATGAGATTGTTGTTTTTTTATTTTTTATGTCTCATTTCAACAAATTTTCATCATAGAATCTGTCACTTCTTTTCCATATATCTAAAGGCCTGCCCAAGACCTTATTCAAAAAATCTTTCTAGGCCAATTCATTAAAAGAAATTGATTTTTTTTCCTATAGCATTTGATTCAAATAACTTAAATTTGATTATATAAATATTTACTGAGAACCTTCTTTGTACAATGCTTATACTTTATACAAAGTGGAGAAACTAGTAAAATAAAAATTTTGTTCAAGAAGTTTGGTCTAGTGGAAGAACAAGTAAACAAAAATATAAAAACTATTATAATCATTTCCTGATAACCTCCACAAATGTGGTCTTGTCTACATGCACACACACACACATACTCCATGGTACAGATTGAATCTCCGATGAAAATAGTATTTAAGATCACCTTTGAATAATGAAAGAATTCTAAACAAAGAGGAGATGAATGTTACCTGAAAAGAAAACAGCCTGAGGTAGAGAAAATAAATCAAGACTAGAATGGTTTCAGGGGGAGAAGTAGACTCGTGACTGGGAATATGGATGAAGAAGGGACTAAAGGGAACCCAAAGTAGAATGTGATATTTAAACTACAATCAATAAGACTTTCAATGCCACAGAGGTTCGTATTTATTTTATTTTTACCAGGGGAGTGAAACTACTGCAGCTATGATCTTGTATGGATAGGAGTGGTCGATTATCAGGTAGGAGTCTGACACAGCAGTAGATGAGATGAAATAAATCTAATTAAAACTGGTAGCAGTGGAAATGGAAAGAAGCCATAGTAATGGAAGCGTTACCTGTTGCACTTATTTCAACATTCTAGAAGTGTATGTGTTATATCTGCCACTGTTTCTGAGTTTCAGGAAGAAGCAGTTACGCATTTCTTGCATCCCTCATGGCGTATATGAGCACTTAGTGGTTGATTAGTAAATACTATTTAAATAAATTGACAGCAAATTTTCATAAAATGTCAAGTGTAAGAATATATGTAAGTAAAAATCTACCACTGCCAGATGGAAGAAAAATAATGCAGTGATAGTTTTTACTGATTACAAATTAATAGATGTGTGCTTAGTTATATTTATTAATACTAACTACTTTCCATAGACAATTTTTTAAAATTATTCAGTATATGGCACAAATTTGTATGTAAAATAAACCAAGAATACTTTTCATTTATTTTCAAAAATTCTATCAAGTTGAAACCAGACTCACATATTTCATATTCATAATTTCATTACTACTAAATCATTTCTATATAAGGAGGATTTATATTTTTATCAAGAATTAATAGGCATTTTTAATTTTAAATTGAATTACAAAGGAAATAATAAAGGTATATCTATATTCTGTGCAAAAAAATAATTTTTACTTTAGGATTACCTTACTGTACATCACAAATATGGCAAGCCAGTCACCTCTTGCACTAACAGAAATATTTACAACATAGGGGGAAAAAATCACTTTGAGGAACAGTGTATACCTAAACCACTAGGTCTGTAATGAGAAGGAGATATATTTACTTATATTCAGTTATATTACAAAAAAATCTATGTAAAGACACAATAATTTAATAAGTTACTTATTGGCAAATGGTAAAAATGGAATGAATATAGAGAAGGAATGATTTGCAACATACTGCTTTATAAATATTTTATTTTAAAACTATATGAGTATAATATTTAAATTTTTAATTAAATTTTTTAAAAATGTGAATCATTATAAAGACTAATATATTTTAAATATTTAAATGTAGTTTTCTCATGCTCTCAAGAAGCCATTGAAAGTATAGGTAGGTAAGATAAGGAAAAGCTTTTGTTTCCTTTTTTTTTTTTGAACAGAACTAACTTCATTTTTCTTGTTTATTTATATACTCATCTATTCAATGAACATTTTTCAACACCAACTATGTTCTAGACACTTAGGAATTCTCACAAGAAAAGGAAGGTATACATGCATAACCATATTTACCTGGTTTACAGTTACAAAGTGCTTGAATCCGTTGCCTCCAATTAAAGATCTGTCAAATATTGTTTGAGAGAGTGGGCCTTGACATGACAAATACAAAAGAAACTGTTGTGGTCCTTGTACCAGCCATTCAGAGTACTAAGTGTACTCGCTGAGCTTTGGTTTCAAGTAATGTGTTTTATTATGCATTACTAAAATTTCTTTAAACATTAAAAATTTTAGTTTGTTTTCTTATTTCTATGAGTATTTGTAATTCTTCCTCCAACCATCCTGAATCTATCTCAGGATTAGAATAACACTGTATATTTTTGCACATAGCTATCAGTGAACTCTCTTGTAAAGTTTGTTAACTACAGAACGATGTGTTAGCCAATAAGCTTTCAAAGAGGGTCAAAATACCAACAGCATGCCAAGGAAAAAAGTGTGGCAGGAATCAGGGCAGTAGGGAATAAACCTTTTTGGTCAGGGGCCCTTAAGCCAGATCTGGTGCAGCAGGCAGTGCTGTAACCATGGGCCTGCAGATTGGCCGAGCCTGCTCCTCTGCGAGCGTTTCTAACTTTCTCTTTCATCTCTGCTGTAAACCTGACCCTGGAGTGTCACAGATCTCACATCTGCCACTAATTATTCACTCAGATCATGCAAATAACTTCCATGAACCTATCTGGAAGGTCTTTTAGTCATTTTGCAAGAATCAATGGGAATCATCGATGCTACAATATAAAATTAAATTTAAATTAGGTTTAAAATAATACAGTCTACCAGAGACTATCACAAAATTATGAGAGTTCCCAAGGCCTGATTCTTCTTGGTGTTAACACCTGCTCAACTCAGGCCAACTGTTAAAAGGAACTTTGTCTTGTGAATATTTGGTTTTCAGTAAGTCACCATAATTATTTTTAAAATTAAATCACATCTCCATACATTCAGAGTACAAGCCTTCATTATTAGTTCAGTCTATTTTGACTATACTTTGCATTTCAAGTGAAAGATTGAACATAAATTGGTTTTAAAATAGCCCACAACAATGATTATAATAGCCTTTTTAATATGTTTCAGCAGATTTCTTTAATATTGATTACAGTGTTGTTTCACCGAACAAAAAATAAATTAAAACTAAGCATGTCTGAAGCTTAAATTTGTGCCACCAGTTTTAGACTCAATTCAGAACCAATGCCATGCTTTTTAAACAAACATAGAATTGTTGGGTAAGCACAGTGCAATATTTTGACTCATTGAAAGAACATCATTAAAAAATTGGTGCTCAACGCTAACCATATTTTAATCATATTTGTTGTTTAAAAAGCAAGATGATTTTTCCAAATTCTTTGCATCTACATAATGTGCAATCTAAATTTCTCCATTGTTCTACTTGTAAAGATTATGAATGCCATCTAGCCTCCCTCTCTCTCCCTCCCTCCTTCCTTCTTTCCTTCCCCCTCTTCCTTCCCCTTTCCCCTCCCCACCTTCTTCCTTCTCCTTCTTTCTCTCTTTCTCTCTCTCTCTCTCTCTCCCCCTTTTTCTCTGTGTTGAGGCAATATAGCTGTATTACTGAGAACCTGGGCTCTGGGACAAATTGAACATTTGTAGTCCTACTGTGTCGCTTACCTATATGACTTTGAGCAAGTTACTAAATTTCTCTAAGCCTTAATTATTTTATCTGTATGAGGGGAATGATAAGAAGGCAAGAAGGCCAACTATACTTTGTTGAATAAACTAGATAACTGCTTAGCACAGAGCCAGGCATTTGTAAATACTCCCTGTATGTTACCTGCAAAGTATTAGCTGAATGGTATCTTTAGGTATGTTTTTGGTTGTTGATGTAGATTATATATTAAATTGGAATAAAGATCTCAGCCGTCCCATTACTATGGTAGGGACTACTTTAGGTTGTGTTTAGGCCACAGAGTTTTGTGTGAGGAGTAATTTAAATCTTTTTAGTTACTGTATGCTGTGATTCTGTGAGTAGATACCTGTTGTATTTGTTCAGCTTTTTGATGTTTATACTTGTCACCTAGCATGCCCTAACCTCCCACTTGATTTGACTCTTCCCTTTCCACAGGGCACTTTCTGCTCTTTGTTCCCTCTCCAGCCTGTACATGAGCTTATAAAGAACGTGCACTTGTAAAAACCTCAGGAGATAAGGATGCTGGATCTCTTCTCTGTGTCACTTCAGGCTGGCTCACTCTCCACTGTTCTCGTACCCTGCTCGGTGCCTCAAGAGGCCGCCTGGTTCGGTACAAAGACTCTCTGCCCTCTGAATTCTCACTAGAGGTGTGAGGGTGGGGAGTATGACACTTGGATATGCATTCTCTTCTGCTCATTCCCTGAGAGAGAGAATGCCTCTGGCTGGTATGTCCTTCACCTGAGGCAGTTCATCTCAGAGTGGCCTCTTCTTTTGAATCCAGGTAGTTGTTACCCCCCTTTCCCTTTCAGATGTAGGGGTCCTCACAGCCTCTGCCGTCACCTGCCTCAGGGCACTTGCTCTGCCACCTTGTAGTTTCCTACTCCCTGCTCACGTCTCTGTAACTAGTCCCTTTGTCAAACCCTGTGGAATTATTCTAACTTGTGTGTGCCATCTGGTTTCTCCTGGATCCCTGACTAATAAAGAAAAAGATTCCTGATTACAGTAAGGTTAGTTTCTTTTAACCACCTTGGACCATGCCATGTACCTGAGATGCTCTGTATTTGTTTATTTCCTTTGGAAGAGACAAATTCTTTAAAATCTTGATAATAAGATAAGGCCTTTCTTCCACTACAGAAAGTGAGAAGAAACCATGACTACTTTTTGAAATTTTCTAATCTTTATTACACAGAGAATTTCAAAGGAACTCCTAATATTGGAATTTCACATTTCATCAGTTTTAAAAAGTTAGATTTTCTGTCACTTAAAGATTCCAGTCAAGAATAACACACCATTTATTTAGAACAATTTGGAAAAATAGTTCTTTATGTTAATTTTTATAGGTTTCAAAACATACTCGTATTTGTGTTCTATTCCTTACTTTAAAAAAGTTAAGATAAAAATGTTTCTATAATGTTATACCTGTCCCTGCTTTTTAAGTAGAATCTTCTAAGTAACTTAACCCTTTCTTAATAGTGGTGATCTTTATGACCATTAACTATTACAATACATTTTAAAAGCAGGTTCTTGTTTCTGTCCATTGCTCTTCTATTACACTATTTTATCTCCTCTCTACGTGTACGTGCTTCCTGCATTCCCTACATCTTCAATTTGTTGCTTTTAGGTTGTATAATAAAATACCTAATTCAGGAGACTTGTGTATACATAAAATCAATACATCTTAAGTAATGCCCTTAGGTCTTGTTCTCAGCGTAAAGTGCATGAGACTTGTAACAGGTCAGAAGTATCTTCACAGTCACTTAAAATTCATGGGTGTGAGCAGAGTAGGATTTTCAGAAGTCTCTTGTCTAGACCGTAGCGTTACCAGACAGAGGACCTGGCCCTGAGCGGGTCTCCCTAGGGCCAGCGGGTGGTGTGGGGGTTCTTGACTCGTGCAGGAAAGATTTCATAACATGAGTCCAGGTGACAATGAGGGTGCATTTACTAAAGCTGGGGACAGTGAAAGAAGGAAGGACTTAACATAAAAGCAACCGGAGAGCCTAGGTTGGGCTGCCTCAGCTCACTGCGAACTCACTGGGACAGTTTCAGAGGATTAGCCTGAGACAAGCTGCCGCTGCCTATTTCTCCCCAGACCACAAGTCTCCCTGTCCCTTAGAGATCAGGAGATGCGCAGGGGGTGCGTACCTGTAGGGGAAGAAGAGAGGGGAGGTAGTGGCGTAAACTGCTCCCTAGAGGGGGAGCACAAGCACTGGGTCCTTTATCTTGAGGCTTTAATCTCTGTCTTGCAGGCGGGGGCTTAGGGGAGGTCTCAGGGGAGACTTTCAGGGCGAAGGCATAGTTTTCCAGGTGCTCTCTGTCAGGGCTGTGGTTGCTACTGATTGGCCAGCGCCAGGGCAGGGAGTCATTAGTCTTCACAGCTGATCCTGACGTTGCCCACCTGGTTTTGCTGCTTTTCTGCGCCTAGAGCTGAAATACAGCTGAGGCCCAGGTGTTCTCTCCAGGGAGTGACCTTCTGTGTCTGGCTGTAAATTGCTCACCATTGTGTTCCTCTATCTGTCTCAGTTTCCCTATTCCACTTGCCAAGGAATTTCCTAGCTTCTTACTCTCCTGCCATATTATGAGCATATTATTTTTAGAATTGATAAAGAGTTCAGGTGACTCCTGAGACTACTGATGGCTGCTGATCAGAAGCGAACCATGGTCTCAGTGTCAACAATATCTCTGGCTAGTATGTGAAGAACAGACTTTGGGGAGCAGTATGAAACCATGAGAACTAATTTAAGGTAGACTTGAGAATATAAAGGCAAGTTCTCCCAGTCCAAGTGTTTATATGCAGCAATACTGAGAGGACTCCTTTAATTAGGGATTTTGTAAAGATATTTAAAAGCGTAAAACACTCTAAGGAGAGATGTGTATAGTTTTCTACACCAGTCTCTATGTCCCTGTCTATAAATGATGATTAAGGTTTGAGGGTAAGTCTCCAGCTCCTCTCACCAAGAAGATTAAGATTTTTTTTTTATCCAGTATGATAAAGGGAAAAGTTCTTATCAAATTTGTATCCTCTTCTTATGTCCTATGGTGGCTCTTGTGTTGGGCTATCCCCTCTTTACTTCAGGCTCTTATTTCACAGGCAGTTATGAAATTTGGTTTATAAAACCCAGGAAAGGCCGTTTTAGGCCTCAGCTCTATCTCCACAACCTGGACACTCGGTGGCTTCCGGTACCTAGGTCTATAGCTGTGTAAGACAGGATAAGAGCTAAACTCTTTTGTCAGGCAGAGATATTGCCCACTTGCGTTGGAGTTGAAAATGGTTCTCCCACTGAGCAGACACACAGCACTATTAAATAGCATCCCTGGCAACAGTAGCGCTGAGTTGTGACTGTTAATCACTTAACGCTAAGTGGGGTTTGTAATTACCCCATCTCGTACACTGCCATGTTCTCTGCCCTTTTCTGCCCTGATTCCAGCAAGACTTCACCTGGATTTGTACCATGGCCAACCACAATTCTTAATATTATATGCTTAATACAAGTGCATTTCTTCCTTCTCACAGAAATTCAAGCACGCCCTAAAGGAGACCTAGTAAGCATTTTCTGTCTCCAAGTGGAGACAGCAGGAACGAATTAATAATGGCAAATGTGATATAAAAATCCAGGACTCTAATGAGGTTTTGTGATCGAGCCCTCCTTTGCCTGTTCCTGCCCCACTCTCATTGAACACGAAATCTGAGTTAATGAGAATCACCAGGAGGAATAAGGGCAGGGTGGAAGTGCTGTGGGAAAACTGTAGTTCTGTGAAAGGGAGGGAAGCGGGCTAAAAACTGAGGAAGGGTTACAATGGTCTTTACATGTCTTAATTGTATTCCTCCAAGCAGCCTCCCCCTTCTTGTCCTGTGGCTGCTTGCGCTGGCAGTTGGAGGAGACGGCCAGGTGTGCAAAGAAAAGAAAGCAATTTCTACACCTTAGGGATACATTTGACTCTGCAATTCCAATGTGCTATAGAATGATAGCAAACGGTATCCCAGATCACATTAGACTACAGGGGTCTGCAGAGAAGTAAAGTTCAATAAAACTAATAGAGCCCTGGCTAGTATGGCTCAGTGGATTGAGTGCCAGTCTGCAAATTGAAAGGTTGCTTGTTCAATTCCCAGTCAGGGCACATGCCTGGGTTGCAGACCAGGTCCCCCGTTGGGGATCTGTGAGTGGCAACCTATCAGTGTATCCCTCAAACATCGATGTTTCTCTCCCTCTCTTTCTCCCTCCCTTCCCCTCTCTCTAAAACTAAATAAATAAAATCCTTAAAAAAAAAACAACTAATAGATACATATCCTCTAACTTTAGCTCCCCAAACCCTAAGTATATCTTTAAATGGCTGAAAACTGTCATGACTCTTAGTTTTTTGTACTGTCAGGGCCACCATATATGGACAAGCCCTTGCATAGGTCTAGGGGGTTCCACTCACAATGCCCTTGACACCAGTAAACGGTGTTGCAATTTGCTCACCTGTTCCCTGCTTACTGAGTAGTCTTCACTCCTTCAAACAGTTGTCCCTGCTGCCACTGAAGTCATGACCAGGCCTGATGCTTTTATGATTTATTTTTTCACTTATTTGCTCAATAAACTTGTTACTAAGCATCAACTTTATCCCAGTCACTGACCCCAGAAAAAATTGTTTTAAATAAGAAAAAAAATAGTATTTTTGAATAGCAGCAATACGTCAGGCTGCTAACAGGACCCATGACATGCATTATATTTTTATATTATTTCTTTTAAATCTAAATGCAGCCTCTCCAAGTTAGCTATGAAAATGGATCTCATATTGACTGCAGAGAAAATCAAGGTTGACTTGAATAAGTATTCTGAGAGGGATCATTAGAAAAAGGTCAGTGTATTGCCGTTTAAATTATACCCTGGCAATTTCAGAACCAGTGGTTTCTGTGTGGCCTTCTGGCCATTGTTGGACACTCCAAGCCTCAACACCTCTTTATATGCACCTCCCTCTGTTTTTAATTCTCTCTACCTTTCCTCATTCTTCACGGTTCAGATGAAATGTCATGCACCTCCGAAGTCCTGCTAGATCTTCAGGGCAAGAATCGGGTACTTTTCATCTCTGTTCCTATAATTAAAACCCAAGAATTTCTCTAAAAAATACTTGCCACACTGTATTTAAAAATAATAATAATAATAATAAAGCATGTACTTAAAATTATGCAGACTTATGCTTTTCTTCTAGCCTGTCCCCTAATCAATTGTGTGATGTTCTGAGA
Organism: Pteronotus mesoamericanus; assembly: GCF_021234165.1. Classification (NCBI taxonomy): domain Eukaryota; kingdom Metazoa; phylum Chordata; class Mammalia; order Chiroptera; family Mormoopidae; genus Pteronotus; species Pteronotus mesoamericanus. Next base: position 13,915,527 of record NW_026555310.1, read on the forward strand.
GATTACATGACTCATCTAAAATCACATGTAAACCCTATGTGGAGAAACACTTTTGTCTCGGTTATCAGTGTGCCCCCAATGACTACAACATTGCCTGGCATTTTGGATGCTTTCAATGAACACAAGCATTCTAATGAATGAACAAATGTTTCAGTATTAACAAGGCATTTGATATAGCGAGAGAGCCGTGTTTTGGGATTGTGGGAACATCATGAGAAATTTGTAAGATGAAGGCAGGGAAAAAACTTAGGGACCAGATTCTTAGGAACCACGTGTGTCATGTAGAGGAGTGTGAACTCTGTATGTTTTAGGCCCTGTGTGGCCAACACATATCAAAGAGTCAAAAACAATCCCCTTGAGATTTTTAGCTAAACCTGAAGACAATATAAATAACAATGTACACTCATTATCCTATATGGCCTTCCTGATGCCCAACCAGATCAACCCTAAGGCTCTCTGCCTTAAGGATTACATCCTTCCTCATCTAGGACATTGTCTGGAAATCAAAGTGATAGCCAATTTTTTATGACCATTTGTTGTGGAACTTGAAATTTAATTATTAGTACCAATTGATCCTTTGTAGCCTTTCCAACAAGGCTCCACCAGCTCAATAGCAAACAAGGCCTAAAAGGGCCTGTCCATGTGTTCTTGACCGTGCCTGAATTATATATGCTAGTTAGTGTTCATTCTGCCAGTGCTTAAAATTATAGACTTTTGGAGCTACAAATAAATTAGTTCATCTCTTTAAACACCCTCATGTTATACCAAAAAACCCCAGAACACCCTGAGATTAAGTGAGGTTAAGTGGATTGCTCAAGGTTAAATTCCATTCCTTTTTTAGATGAATGGGAGGTGTGCATTAAAGAGAAATAAAAATCTTATGGTAGTTTTAATTCAGTAAACCCTTCTGGGTCTGCATGTCACTGCAGCTTCATTTTGTGAGCAGATGGATGAAGTAATGTGATGAAGAAGCTCGTTTGATCCAGTAACACATTGTTTAACAGCGTGTGGAAAACCATCCGTTTTCCTTACCAATCAGGAAATGCAGAAGGCAGGCCGCACTTAGGGGGCTAAGCAGATGTGAAGGCTGATATCACCACGGCAACCAATTGTTTGTTTAAAGGATTTTTCCAATAAGTTTTAATGATTCTTTCTAATACATCACTAAATTCAAACCTTTCTTCAGCCAACACCTTCCCACACCTGTTTACGTTAATGGCCTCTCTCTCCTGTCTTTTTACATCCTAATCTAGACTTCTCCAAGTGAAGAAGCATTTTTTCAAATTGTATTTTTGTTACCCTCATAACACTCACGTACAACGTTGTTCCCCTTCTTCACTCTAAATCCCATCCATTTAATTTTTCAAACCCCAACATCATGATTATTTCCCTCCAGGGAGGCTTCCCTTAGTTGCTGTGCCCTTGGGTACAGAGCTTTCAATGTGCCCTCCTCTAGGTCTCTTGCACTCAACTGCTATAGTTTGATCTCACTGATAGTGCAGTTAGTCCTGAAATAGGACGTGCCGTGCAACTATTTGTATATCAATTTATCTTTTCTATGACTTTTATTTTGGAGAGACAATACATGAAATAAAATTCCGTGACTATGTTTGTGAGGTTGACTACAGCCAATCATCAGAAAATGACACCCAGATCTGTCTGTGGAGCCAGGATGAAGAAATCAAATGGCAGTCCCCATCCAGCCAGAAGACCGTCATTGTGAATGTTCACCCAAGTGTGTATGAGAATGAAATAAAGGTCTTACCTGGAAGAAATTTCATAGAACACTATATCCTAGGCTTTATTGCCAGCTTTCAAATGATTATTTGCCCAAAGATACCAGTGTTTTAAAGGTTAATATGGGACATTCATATTTATATAGAATTGCACTAAATGAGATCACCCATAAATAAAATTTGCAGAAACTCAAAGCCTTTCTCATTTTAAGCCAAAATTACCACTTCAAACATTTTAAGGGTTTTGCATAAAAATAACTCTAAAAAATAGTGTACACGTCTCTACGTTCTTCAACAGAGCATATAGGATACTTTCCCTTAGCTTGATGACCCAGAGTCATCGTTTTGATATTAATTACTTTTCAAGTCTGTAACAAACTAATGTTTTTAAGTTGCCGAGGTTTTAGTGTTCCACTTGACCTAAAATGCTCTAGATTGCTCTGCTTTTTAGAACACTTGCTTCTCTTTTATATGTATGGTGTCTTTGCAGCTATCATTTATTTCTCCCTCCACCAGAGCTACTGCTATTAGTTTCCCCATCTCCCCATTTCACAGGAGTTTTGACCTGATGTAGATTGACATACTAAGTACGCACTCTTGTTAGAATTTTGTCTAAAATAATAGTCAGTGGTTGTTGAGTAAGAAATGATTTAGTCTCTTTAACTAAGATTTTACTGTGTAACTTTGTTATATTTATGCTGGCTGTTCAGAGACTGTTCAGCTTATTTCCTGATTCTTTGCTCGGCACCAGAGAGTTCAGGTTGTTCAGACAGAGTGTGGCCTTATAAACAGTGGTGGTCTGGAGCAGACAGAGCAAGACAGAGCAATTGAACTTGACTGGCTCCCTGGAGATGGGCCATCAACACAGGGCAGACCCTGTGGTGGGTACTGAGAATTAGTGCACACTGTAGCTCAGAGCACTGAAGCCAAAATCTGAAGTTCTGCTGTTGTATCTGCTGTAGGGCCTTTTTAAAGGTCCTATACTATTTTGCTTCATTAAGTTCATTTTCATGATTATCTCTTAGGTTGCTTCCAGATTTTAAAAGTCAAAGAATATTGATATTTACCATAGAGAATATTCTGCCCTTTTCAGTATGTAAGCAGTTTGAGTTCTCACATCTACACTTCCTGAAAGAAAAATTTAGTCTAATGAAGAATGAAAATTTTGTGCAATTATCGTGGATGCATACTATAAATTAATTTTTAACACCCAGTTTATTCCATTTTTAAAAAAAAACTCCTGACTATATGTAGTTTAAATATTTAAGTAGATTTCTTACTACTGAAGTAGGCAAAAAGCCAACTAACTTGTTATACAGAGCTCTTCAGAGGTGTCCTTTAATTATGCTTTTTGTTTTCCATTTATTTGGGCTAGTATTTTGGTCAGCTCCTCACTTTAGCCTCTTTATGTATATCAATACATGTTAATAACAGCTAGTCAAAATTATGTCTCAGCTGGATCCATAAAAACGGATGTTTGAAAGATAAGACTAAACATGATGAACTTTCTTTGTTCCAGCTAGTTAAGCATGTGACATATCTAAAGAAGTACAAAAATTATTCCCAGAGATTATTTAATGCGTAAAAGTAAAACCATGTCAGTCAGACACATGAAAACATTTATTTACTATCTCCTTTAGATGTCTCGATGTCTCAGCTTGTGAACTTTTTTTCACATCTTTGTATAGGGTGCATTTCCCATTTGACCCCAAGCATTTCATCTCTAAGATCATGTCTCCTATTGTGTCCCTAGCTCCTCCATCACCACCCCCAGCATGTTTCTTGGTGGAACTTGGTGTTTTGCTCTGCATTCATAATCTTTACCAGCTGATAACAAAACATGCGTACTAACTAACTGATAGCTCTTAGAAGGACAGCTACCCAGTGGGGGGTGGGGATGGCTGCCGGAGAGAACACCTCAGCCCGCTGACTAAGCCTAAAGAAATATTTGGAAAAAAAGAGATAGAAAGTGAAACAAGGAGACAATCATCAGATAAAGATAAAATTCGGACTCATTTTCTTTTTTAATATATAATCTTTATTATATTTTTCCATTGCCATTGAGTCCCCTTTTACTCCCCTCCCCCCAGCAGTCACGACGCTGTTGTCCATGTCCGTGACTTCTTTTTCTTTTGTGCTCAATCCCTCTATCCCCTACCTACCCCCCGCCAACTACCTGTCATCTGTCCTCCATTTATGAGTCTGTCTCAGTTTTGCTTGTTAGTTTAGTTTGTTCAATACATTCCAGATATGACTGAAATCATGTGATATTTGATTTCTCTGACTGGCTTATTTTACTCAGCCTAATGTTCTCTAGGTCCATCCATACTGTTGCAAAAGGTAAAATTTTCTTTTTTACCGCCACTTAGAATCCCATTGTGTAATGTCCCATAGCTGTTTTATCCACTCATCTATTGATGGACACTTGGGCTGCTTCCATATTTTGGTGATTGTAAAATAACTCCACAATGATCGAACATAGAAGTGCTTATGTTCTTTCAAATTAGTGTCTTGGGTTCCTTCAGATATATTCCCAGAAGTGGGACTGCTAGGTCAAAAGGCAGATCCAGGCCCTGGCTGGTGTGGCTCAGTGGATCGATTGAGTGTCAGCCTGTGAACCAAAGGGTCACTGGTTTGATTCCCAGTCAGGGCACATGCCTGGGTTGCAGGCCAGGTCCCCAGTAGGGAGTGTGTGAAAGACAACCACACCGTGATGTTTCTCTCCTTCTCCTTCTCCCTCCCTCCCTCTCTCTCTAAAAATAAATAAATAAAAGCTTTTTTTAAAAAAAGGCAGATCCATTTTTTCTTAACCCTTTACTGACTACTCTTCCTTTTCAACTGAGATCTTCAAGGGTAGAATCATGCCATGTCTGTCTTGGTGTCCACGGGACCTACCCGTGAGCCCAGCAAGAGGCTGAACTTGGCAGGAAGCTACAGCCTTCCTGTACTCCCTCAGGCCTCTCCTATTGGGTCTTGCTCACTATTTTGGGTCTGTAGCAATCCAACAGCACAGAGGAGACCCAGTTGGACATCCCTTTCTTATAAAATATTTATTTTTACTAATTTTCTCAAAAAATAGTAATCGTTTCACTTGATTAATTTTTTTATTTAAGCAGTACTCACTGAGCACCTGATATGTGTAGCACACTGCTCCATGTGATAGCAGTACAGCAAGAGTGTCTGGTCTTATGACTGTTAAATACCTTGGGTTTTGTTTAGAGTATCTTACTTAATGATTAAAACTCCTGTGGTGTGGGTATTTTCCTGAATTTAAAAATGAAGTTTCGGAGAGTTAAGACTTAATTAAACTTTCAGGATCTCACAGCTAGGAAGCAGAAAACAGGAATCAAAATCCAAGTGTAACTGACTCAAACTTTATGCTCTTAATTACTAGGCTTTACTACTTCTAGACCATGAATAAAGAAATGGGAATATGTAAATAAGAATATGAGCTGTAAGAATATGTCCAATAAATGTTAATTGCTTGTCATGAAGAATTTTTAAGAACCTAGTTCTTTGACCTGAATGCATAGCAACTCTATTTCCCCCCAAATTAAATCTACCAAAATTGTTTACCAGGAATGATTTAATTAAATCCTGTAAACAACTTTTTAAGAAGCATCCTAAATGTGCATCATTCATATGCATTTTCACTTGTCCACAATCTCTGCCCCAGTGACAGCAAATATATCTATATCAGGGCACTGTAGACAGTTTATAAATGAAACAAAGTAGGTCCTCTTTTTATCCAGGTTAATTAATAATCCTTTCATTCCTTCAGAACAAATGTACTAGGAACTAGCTATGCACCAGCCACTTCAGAAGGGTGCAAAAATAAGATACACAAGAACCCTGCTCTCCCAAACCTTATGTATGGGAATCAGGGAAACAAAAAGTGAATTTAAAAGATAAAAGATAATTTCTGATCATGGGGAGCAGGGTGAGGATAGGGCAGAAAGGGGGAAGGCCTCACTGGAGAGATGCTCTCCGAGCTGAGCCCTACATGGTGAGGAGTCAGCCATGTTTAGACAAAAAAAGAAACAAAGGAAATGCAAGCACAAACTTCATTTGTTTGAATACCTGAAAAAAAGCCTTTTGTGTCTGTGTTAAAATGAGCTGAGGGAAGAGGCAAGGTATAGAGTTAGAGAGATAGGTATGGTCCAGATCCCACAGGGCCTTATATGTACAACCTTGTAATGCATTGTTCAAACAAAGACATATTTAAGAATTAAAGGGGATGTTCTTAATAATTACACCAGAAAATAGGTATAAACCTGGAATTTCTGGGATACACGAGGATTTATAGTTATCCCACTTACATATCAGAGTAAATAATTTGAATTTTATTATAGTATAGTTGTGTGCCTTTAGATGGTTTTAAGCAGGAGAGTGAAATAAATTGCATGTATAAATAACCACTGTGGCTGCTGTTTGAAGATTAACTCTTGAAATGGGAGATCAATTTTAGAGACGAATGAAATAATCCTGGTAAGAGGTGATAGTGGCTTGAATGGTAGTAATACCATTCAGTTAAATGGCTTCTTTTCAACTGAAAAGAAAGTCAGAACTTTGACTAGCTACAAATTTTGTAGCTAGTGTAGATAAGACATTGGTTGGATATAGACATGAGGAAAAGATAAAAGTAACTGCTAGGTTTCTGACCTCAGCTTCTGGATTTATTGTGATACCATTTGTTGATTTTGGAAAGACTGACAGAGGAATTGGTTTCAGAAGATGATGGGGAATTAGTGGAATCAATGGTCTGCTTTTCACTGTATTAAATTTGAGATTCCTGTTAGAAGTCCAAGTGGAGATGTCAAGCAAGCAGCTGGGATATAGTCTCTTTTATTTCTATGCTTAGAACAGTTTTCTTGCAATGTTATTTGTATCCCCAATAGAACAGTTTAAGATGACATTTAAATATTCTTTTAATGTGATTTTTCACTCAGTATCTTCCGTTATATTTTGTTTTCACCCTCCGGTGTTTGAAATTGCTAACATTACCAATTGTCTTTCTAGGAAAGTGTAGACCTGGGTGAAATCATGTTTTCCCTTTGTTATTTGCCAACTGCTGGACGTATGACATTGACAGTCATCAAGTGCAGAAATCTGAAGGCTATGGATATTACTGGCGCATCAGGTATGCACACAATTAGCTAGTGATCCAAGGGTACATTCCCAAATAAAATGTTCCATGTACCCAAAATTATATGTAGCCATTGGATTGAGTTCATTTTTCTGTATTGGGGTACTATAAACATAGAAAAAGAGATTACCAACTAAAGGGCTCCAAATCACCTCTTTCATTGACATCATCACTACAAAATTTTTTAAAGGTGTTACCAATTAGATTGACCTTGAACTTGGGTTTCTATTTTTCTTTCTTTCTCTACTGATGCAGTTCTTTCTGAAAAGTATGTAATTTACCATCCTCTTCCCTACTTTCAGTTAATCACTTACTGATAAAAGAAGGTTCTTGGACATTAAGCCATGCATTTGAAACTTACATTAGTCTATGAGTGAGGACCATTGGAAGACATATTTAGACTGAATTTATTTCCCTTACCTGATCTGCAGAGAAATAACCAGGTTCCAAGACCACCATTTTCATTTGCATTCTTCCTACCTTTCTAACTAAAAATTGGGGCAACTCTACAGATTGAAAGAAATAATAAAGTAAATAAATGCTTCTTGAAGTTTCTCAAAGACATGCTTAAAGAAATGTCTTTTGTGCTAAGTTTGTTAGTGTTAAAGCTACATTGTGCCCTTTTATCCCTTTACTTAAATCTGCATTTCTGGAGGATTATTTATAACTGAATATGTAAGCTTTGGCATAGTTTGTGAAAGAAAACTAATGAGGGCAGAGTAAGGAGATCGGTAAGCATTTGTTGAATTAAACAGAAATAAGAAATAGTAATGGAGATATAGTAAAGGACGACACAGGAGTAATCTATAACTTTGTGGTTCTTAAGAACAAAAATACCCTCTAAATTTGCATTACCAAAAGCAGGCTGAAACTCTAAATGTTAGTGTGAAATGTTACAGAACCTCACCTATGCTGTTCTGGAACAGCTGTGGGGTCCAACTGAGTGCCCTCAGGAAGCGTGACTCCCAGTGCAAGTGTTGGTGAAAAAAGGAAAGGGGTCGTTTATTGAAAGGTTATAGTTTCAGAATAATCGCAGATTTCTGCTGGTAAGTCCCACCCCCTTTAAAACACCCAAAAACACATAGTCCTGCCCCTCTTTGCGAAATCAGACCAGTTTCGGAATACCCAGTCAGAGATACTGTCTTTCAGAAAAGCAGAAGCCCAAGGCTCAGCGGTCCTGGTCATAGTTCGGCGTTCGAGGCATCTTCCCCTAGTCCGTGCTTGGTTACACAGGTCTCCATAATTCCCAGCTCCATCAGTCTGCTGCCATGTTCTCCAGGCAGGCTTTCCAGCCTGGCTCCTCTTTCTTACTCCAGCTCTTAATCCAAAACCACATGGCGCCTCCTGCACTAAACTGCATGGCACCTCCTTACACATGCCTTGTGGCAGAGAAGGAGAGCCCTTCTACACCCTTTCAAACCACATGGCTGCTACCTACTCTCTCAGCCCTCATGGCAGACCAGCCCCTTCTCTTTCAGCATGCCCTGATTTTAAATGCTGACCCAGAACTTCCTACATGTCTTCATATCCGGCCCCTCCTCCAGTACGCTCCATTTGCCAGTCCCCCCATATCTTTGACCTTTTTTTAGTTGTCACCTTTAGTCAGGGCAAGAGTACCCCGTGACAAAGGAGCCTGTGCCTCCCTGCCCCTCCCCAGCACTGTATAAGTTCCCCCAGCTATTCAGGAGTCACTGTACAGGTACGCCTTTTGCCCTGGGCAGTAACACAGTGGTCAACTTGTCACTGTAATGAAAAGTATCCTAACCCCATATAATCCCCTTCCCCCATCCCCCAACCATGGGCTGTGGGAAATAGACTTTGCTATTTTCAGAACCCCCACCCCACCGCTTTGTACCCTGTTTCAGAAAAAGGTACAGGATTTACTAAATTAATTAAAAAATGAGGTGCAAATACAAATATGGATATCATGCTCCCTTCTGTATAAGAATGGGTATTTTTAGAATACATATTCATGTTGTTATTATTTGCCTAAATAAATACTTGAATGATCCACAAACACTAAGGGGTGGAAAGGTATGGAGACAGATGGGTGGGAGACTTCTCTCATTGTACATCTTTCTCTATCCTCTTGATTCTTGAACTATGTCCTGATTTACCTATTTCTTTTTAAATTTCTAATACATAGCTGATAAAGATAAAAAGAAAGTAAATTTTACTTTTATTTTGAAATAACCCAAGAAAAACTCTTGAGTCAACAAATGTTGAAGAACTTAAGACAGACAATGTACTCTGCAAATTATTGTTTATTCTATTCTTTCTACCGTGTATCAAAAGAGACCAAATTTTGAGACAAAAAAACAACAGCATCAAAGCTGTAATTAAGTACAAGCTCACTTTTTATTTACATGAAGCTTTTTATGGGAGGAGTGCATGCTTTGAGAACACCACCTCATTAATTCTCACAAAAGGCTTGTGAATCAACTAAGGAGCTGGTAAATTATCCTTGTCATGAGTAAAGAAATGTAGTCAGAGACGTGATGGGGGCATCGAAGGATAAAACAGGCTTGTTCCCATTGTTAATGAGAGGCCTGAGCCTGGGGGCTCATAGACAAATGTGGATCACAAAAATGAGCTTCTTCCTTAGAGTGTACTTCCTATTATTGAAAAACAAAAATAGATGGAAAACAGCCATTTAACATTGCCCCTTCACCTTGTTTTCTTCTCAGTACCCTATGTCTAGCCACAAAATACGGTTCTGTCTCATGGAGGAGATGCTTATAAAAATACACAGATACATTTTTTCTGGGGCTCAAAAAACATTCATTTGCTCAACTAAATTAATATTGCCATCATTTTTTGGCCTATTCTAAGGAAATAAGATTTATTACTACATTGATAGAAAAAAAGTCGGAGTATGACCAGAAAATAAAAAATAAACATAGATTTTGGAAACTGATTATTTGAACCATCTGCCATGCTCAGCCTAGTGGCAACACTCCCTCCCAAAGCCATGTTTCCTTTTTATAAAAAAGTAAGGCTTTTAAAGAAACTTTTAGAATACTACATTACAATATTTTCTGTATTACTGTAACAGTTGTTCTATTTAAGGTGGCAGCAAGTAAGAAAGCAGAGAGGCAGCTGGGCAGAACTTGTTAACAATTACTTGATTCCTTGGCCCATGAAAATATAGCCCAACTAAATTTTTCTCTTTGCAGTTGACATCATATAGACAATGTTGTGACAGAAACTTTCCTTGTGGCCGTCTTTAAGGCACATATTGACTTTTTTTGCATGTTGTTGAGTATTTAATAATTACTTGTAGTGATCATTCCTTCAATATGAGCTTCTTATAAAGCACAAATGCTGTGACTATTAAAATGAGACCTCTAATTTTAGTACCTTTTCCAATGTTTGAGGAAAAGTCAAGCTAATATAATTGTTGCTTTCTGATTTCTACTTATTGTGATTATATATACTTGCCTGGGTATGTATAATGTTGCTCTTTCACAGGTTTTAGTATTCTGATTCTAAATTATTTTGAAAGATTAACTTTATATAATTATTCTTACTTGTTAGGATTAAATTCCCTAGAATTCACTTCTAAAAAAATGTGTCTTCAAATAGCTATGACTAAAAAAGTATAGCTGGTTCTTAATAAGCTCATGAGTTTTCTCTGTTACATTAAAAATTGTGACATCATGTTAATCCTTTTCTAGTTCATTAAAGATAAATGCTGTCATTTAAAGTAATAAGTCTTAAAGAGTCCACTGCCCCCAAATAAGTCATTTGAATTTAAAATTGGTTATAATATAAAGCTTCATATACAACTTTTCTTATTTAGTAACAATTAACTACAGTTTTATTTACGATTTATACTAATACTTTTATTCTAACAAAATTACGTCCCCACTCCTAGATCCTTATGTCAAAGTGTCTCTGATGTGTGAGGGTCGAAGATTAAAAAAAAGGAAAACAACTACAAAGAAAAACACTCTAAACCCTGTATACAATGAGGCCATCATTTTTGACATCCCTCCGGAGAATGTGGAGCAGGTCAGCCTCTCCATCGCAGTCATGGATTATGACAGGTATGTGTATCTATCTATTTCCTGAAGAACGCCATGTTTAGTCATGTGCAAACCAAATTCTGCTACAGCAGTTTTAATGTAAATTAGAAGAGGGTGCCCTAGGTGGTGTGGCTCAGTGGACTGATTTGTGTCACAGGTTCAATTCCCAGTGTGGGGCACATGACTCGGTTGTGGGCCAGGTCCCCAGTAGGGGGCATGTGAGAGGCAACCACACATTAATGTTTCTATCTCTTTCTCCCTCCCTTCCCCTCTCTAAAAATAAATAAATAAACTCTTTATTTCAAAATTTTTTTTTTAAAATAAATAAATTGGAAGAGGGAAAAATTATTTATTTAAAACTCATTTTTTCCATGTTATAATTGTTTTTTTCTTCTCCAAAAGAAGTTACTCTTAAATTGAAGGATAGGACACCTGGGGCTGAGGAAAGAATGGGTATGGAAGCACTATGGGACACATTACAGAAAGCACTGTTGTGAAGCCTTTTTACAGTAACGACAGAAATTAAAATCAACAGAGTTTGTTTTTCCAACTGGGCTGGAATATGAATATTATGATTCTTATCAGAGCTCTGTCATTAACCAGCTGTGTGAAACAGAAAGTTTTGTAATCTTTTGGGGGTTCACTTTTCCCATTGTAAAACATTAGCATACTACGGAACTGTGAGCCGTGGGTATTGAGAGAAGAAGATGAAGAGTGGCCCTGGGAATACAGCCTCGATGCTGCCACATCAGCCTTCGTGGATTGCTCTTCCAGCTCACACACTTGGAGTAACTTTTCCTTTCATGAAATAAATTGCAAACTCCCAGGGGCAGCTCTGAAGGTTCTTCCTGCTGCAGCTGCTACCTTTACCTTCCCACCCTTCCCATGCCTGAACTATCTCCTCGCTCCGTGTATCTCACCGCCCCCCCCCCCGCCCCCCGCACCTCACAGCCCTGCTCAAGTCACCACTTCTGTGTCTTTCTTGGCTGACCTACCTCTTCGTCCTTCCAACTCTTATCCCACCTTACAGGTTCATATCTTTTCTTTGGCCCTTGATCTAAACTTCTTTTTATTGTTTCTCTTTTTATATTTATAAACCTTTTGGAAAGGAATACTGTGTATTTAACCTACAAAATTATCAGCACGTAGACCATGTCTTACTACATTTATTCTGATGATAGCACAAGTGGAAAAGAACACACAGTTACAAATATTTTAAAAGAATGCCTATTTTATAGTATCATGAAAATGGTAGTAACCAGGACCCTATAACTTAAAGAAATTAATATGCTATCCCTTGGCTCATAGCTAGCAAAATGAAGCAGTGAAAAATGAAATGATGTATCATCTATTTCAAATTAAATTATATCAAAGTTTACAAAAATAAAATCTATCATTAGACAGAGAGAGAGATCTTGAATTAGTTGAAATTTCAACTATAAAAATGTACTGCTTTCATTAGGAGCCCTTGTTCAGTTTTACCAAAAAATAACTCCTGCTGATTTCTCACAGCAGTGATTGCAGGTAGATCCAATTGAACATTTGGCGCCCAGACAACTTTAGGGAAAGAGATCTTGACAATATATAAAATAGAAAGATTAAAAAATCTTATTTTTAAAAGTATACTTATTTGGGAAACAATATTGAGAAAAACAATGGTAAACATACAAATCTATATCAATGACAGGAAGTAAGTAATGAAATGTTCTAAAATCATCTTAAAGTCTCCTTCGAGATGTCTGTCAAAATAACCCTTAGAAATGCCTTTAAATTACACTCCATTCTTGAGAAGCAACTTGACACAGTTGAGTCGACACAGTTGAGTCAACTGTCTCAGTTCACATGCTGCCTCTGCCTCTTACTGGGTGTAAAAGGGCAGGCAGGTGGGTCCCTGGGCTTCTGGGTGTTTAGTTCCCATCTCTGTAGAATGAAGTGATGATAGCAGTACTCATTGTCATGGTGTAAGGGTTAAGTGAGCCAGTGCATTTAAATTCCTTAGAACAGTATCTGGTACATAATGAGCTCCAAAAGTATTAACTGACATTATTATTTTGATTTCTTACTATAAAAACAAGACATGAATGGAAAATAAGAATGTGGTTCAATATTGCTCTGGCACTATGCAATAATAAATCAGATGCTGTGGTGCTGATCATAGCCCTGCCCTGTTTAATTATAGTACAAGCATAACATTCATTATATATCATTTGGAGTCAATTAAATATGGCCATTTATACAAGAAAGTGGGCATTAAGCTCTTGGTGACAAATCTAAGCATCATTACAAAACATTAAGCTTTATGGAAAGAACGAGATTTTGACTTACATCATTTAAAGTTAATAGGATTGCTTCCAAGAAAGAAGTCATCACATAGGTAAGCACCAGGTGGCATTTCTCATTCACACCATTTTTATTATTGTGAAATGTGCTCAACTTATGAAGCACTAAAGTGGTTAGTGTGCGCACTTTTAAAAACTCATTTTTGAATGCTGATCTTGTTTAGTAAATTTTAGTTCACTTAAGATTTTTTATTTGACCTAAAGTGGTTTGATCGACAAAATCATTTAGAACCTGTCACAAAATCTAGCGTTTTCATGATGTTTAAAATTCTGCTAAGAGGTGTGAAACTGCATTTATCTTTGAATGTTGGAATGAAAGTGTAACATTCTCTGGATTGCAGGGTAGGACACAATGAGGTCATCGGAGTGTGTAGGACAGGACTGGACGCTGAAGGTCTTGGGCGAGACCACTGGAACGAGATGCTGGCCTATCACCGGAAACCAATAACACATTGGCACCCCTTGCTAGAGGTGAGCTCTGTGATTTCCTGACTCCTGCTCCCTTTCCTATCTCTTTTGCTTAAATATTATTTGTCTGCTAATGATTCTCTGATGTTTTATATATTCACCCACTTTTTGAAAAAGAACAGATGTTGCTTTTGCTTTTGCCCCAGACTCTATCATCCTGTATTCAAAGTTCTGTGCACCTTGTTAGAGTTCAAACATCACTAAATTCTCTGGGTTTGATATTATTTTGGACAGCAAGCCCATAAAAACTGCTAGTCTGTTACTTTCTTTGCATATCCTAAAAACTTACATCAGTGAATATCATCATTGATGATGTTTACTTACATCAGAAGTAAATTCATAACTGGAAACTGAATGTTGGTGCTTATCTTTTATGAAAACAGCCACTTCACTAAACTTTCCCAGAATCTCTAAGTAGAGGTACTGTCCACCAATACAACTCAACTCATCTATATAAGAGGACAGGGATCGCTACCCCAACTCTGACCAGGAAGTAAGAGTGCTCACAGATTTTTTAAATATTGAAGCATCAGCTTGCCTGAGGTCAAAGCCTGGCTGTGCTGTGTGACTACATATTGGAAAACGTTGGGGCAAGTTACTTTAACCTAAGTTCTGCTGTTATTCTATAATAGTAGTAAACTCATAAATTAAATGCTGAATATTGAGTTCTTAGCTCTATGACACAATGTTAACCTGGATTATAATATTAGGTTATATAACCAGAAGAGATATCAATACCAGCTTCTATGAGTCTACTCAAAATTGTCAGTGTAATCAGAACACTGAATGTTGCTAGGTGGAATGACAATTGCCAGAGCCTCTTGAGGAGTCACAGAGTAAGCCATTTATATGAACTGATTAATTGAGAAGTAATGCATACTGACAAAAGGATTTGTGGTAGATGATAGAATTTATGTAATTCAAAAAAAAGAATAGTTAAGATAACCATATAGTAAGTGGATGATGTAGTGCCATCTCTCCATGGATAAGATTCTGCTTCTTGTTCTGGCACGAAGCACTGGGTTGAATGGGACTTGTTCTAGCACTAGGCACAATAAATCACTACTGAAAGTCAGTGGGCCCAAGTTCTAATCTCAGGAGTAACAAGAAATGGCTGTGTTACTTAGGATATTATAGAGAAAACTAGATGAATGTGGTAGAACGTTCCATGCTCAACAGAAGTGCACTGTCATCATAGATATCTGCTTATATATGTGTGTGTTTCCGATGTTTACCTCACTTCACATTGACAAAACAGACACACACACAGATGCACATTTACACAGTACTTTCCCCTAGAGTAGTTCAGAAATACAGAAAAGTGTATTCTCTAAACAGCTCAACAGGTCAATAGTGTGTATTGTCTAAAGTATAAAGTCCACAATACTGCTTATTATATATTTATGATCCTTTTCCTATTTCTAGTCTTTGTTTTTATTTAATGTATGAAAAGTAAATATTAATTTTAAGAATTTAGACATGAGAGTAAAATTTGCTGGGCAGGGGAACTGTGTGTTCTTATCCTTGCTCTTCTGGCTGCATAATCCTGAGCAGACCACCTACTCTGTCAACAGCTGCATTTCTCCATATTTATTGCAAATGGAAATGTACACCCTTCATATTTTTTAGGAACTGTGTAGGGAGAAATGAGATAATGTGAGCAAGAGCTTTTAATGAATGAAAGGGCATATGTAGTACAACCCAGAATATATTAAAATTACATAGGACTCTGTTTAAAAAGTACTTACACATTTATCTGATGAAGCAGAGCTGTGGGCTAGGCATGTGTTTGTGTCAGTCATTGTAGGATATACAGGAAGAATAAGCTACAATATGGACATCTGATAAAGATCCCAGGTATTTTTCTAGCAGAAGAGTATCAGAAGACAAGTAGACTAAAAGATTATGTAAATGAACTTTCTCCAGCAAACAGTTCCTTTTTTTCCGACTCCTGCACCTACTACATTCAGTGGTCAAACAGAGACCTAAGAACTGTCTGGATTTTGCACTGTGGGGAAGTGATGAGTGTATAATTATGTGTTCTGTTGCCAGAGAAAGGATTAAAATGAGAAGGGAACAGTTTGAGAGCTGGGCTTAAGTTAGTGGGACTGAGAAACTAAAGCATCATTTAGAAAATCTACCTGGATAATCAAGAGTTTATTTTGTTGCAACTAAACTTTTTTAAATAAACATAATATTTAGAAACTGTGAGAAATTATTCTTCATCTCGTGTGGCTCCCATTTGCCAAACTTAGTCCCTGTCATCTCACTCATTGCTCCTCTAACATTACTTCCAGCTTTAGAGAAAGTAAAGTGCAGTCTCTTGTATCTAGAACCTTTTATTACATTTACCTAGCAATTGCCCCCCCCCAATAGTAAACCAAAAATTATTTTACAATAAGAACTAAAAGCTTGTCATAGAATGTGAAATGGATCTGCAGTGGTGAATAGTTGTCCATACATTGCTGTTCTGCATACCATCTACGTACCATGCCCTGACTCCATCTCTTTGAGAGACTTATGTCCTCTCATGCTACCTGAGAAGGTGAGTTCTGAATGGCAGGGAGAGTTACGTATGTTTTCTTTCAGACTTGCATGTCATGAGTGATTATGCACTATTAGAAGTAGAGTAGGTACCCACTTTTCTATTTTTTATACTAGATCATACATTATGAAATTATTGTCTTTCAGTTACCTGGCCGGGCAACCAGTTTTGATAGTCAAGGATCCTGTTCATCTCCCAAACCACCTTCCACACCATAATGCCTCCAAAATAAGACCGTTGCAGTAAGGTCCCAGGACCATGCACTCTTCAGATCGGTAAAAAAAAAAAAAAAAAGTAGAAGGTTTTGATTTCCAGATTTAAAATATATCCTGGTAATGAACAAACTTGATGTGTAACTTTTCATTTACTTTTTTGTCTGTTTATTAACTTTGGACATCTCGATATATTTTACTTGAAAACAGATAGTGCTTACTTCCATAAGGCATTTTATTCTTCTTTTCATATACCTATTAGCACAGAATGTTTTATTAAGTTGTAATTCTTTGCATAAGCAAAGAAATACATTTTTAAAAAGAATCCATACTTATCTAAAAGTTAATATAGTTTATGCTGCTACTGTATAAGCTAGCATATGTCACATATGTATGGTTTTGATTTTGTTACAGCTATGTTCATTTCTTGTTATGCACATATTTCTATATAAACTTTAATGGAAATTTTGAATTTAATTTGCACACCATTAAATCTTTGTGCCATCAAATTAATGTTATTTTTCTGATAATATATTCTTTCATTCTCAGCAAATTATTTTCTTGATGAGGTTTGGCTGTACTAAACTCAAAACTTTGTCTCTCGAGCTTGTTGTTTAAAACACACAGATAAAGCTATGATTTAAAGGACCATTTTTGAATATAAATTTAAGAAGTCATGTTAGTAGCTGGAAAATGGAGGTTGAGCCATTTGGGCTACCATTTTATACTGTCCTAATGTTACATTACTTCACACATCTGTTACACTGCTTAACTGATATTTTTAAAATTCTAACAATCTTAATCTCAAATGTAGCATTAGTATTCCCAAATGAATAGAATTAGAAGTTGTTCATTTTTTGTGTTTGTAAGGTTTTCAAGTACTGTGACGTGTATTTTGTGACGTGAAGCTATCATGTAGATCCTGTATTTCTGACAGATTTTACTAACAGACACCAAAGGTACAATAAATATCTATGCTTGTTGTCATTTAGGTTGTACACAGTAATGGTGACTTTCAAACCCAATCAGAAGTTAATTGTTAAAACTGAGTATTTTCTTAAAGAAAGGATGACTTATTTTTCAGCAAATTATAGAAATATACCATAAATAATATAATGTCAACATTTAATAAAAATAAACAAATAATCCTGAAGGCCCACAGTCCTTTCATGAAAGGCATTTGCCTTAAATAAGGATCAAGGATCAGTCTGCTAATGGTAAAAACTATGCAAATGTTTTTACAAGACAGAACTTTCTTTTAAATTAGGTCAACTTTCTATTGTATTATTTCTGGGCCCTAGTAAAAAGTACCCATATTGAATAACCCCAACCTTACTTTTGAGATTTGTACTGTGCATAACGCATATTTCAAGTTTATCCCAAAAGAGGAAGTTAAAGAACAAAACAAAAGACAAGACAATCTGTACTTAGAATATAAAAACACCGTCAGAATGAGAAATTTTTATCAACAATTATAAAAATTTTATGTTAGTAAAATCCCATATTTCTAAATAATAAAATTTAAAAGCCTTGAAATTTTGTTTATTAACATATTTCTTAATGATGTCATTACAGTTAATTAAGATGTAATTTACACATTTAACATTATAAAGGGAAACACTATTCCCTGACATTTTTCAAATGCCAATTACCATCCTAATAAAAACCAGTATTCCTATCTAAACTTTCTAATTGAAAATAATAGAAGAAATCTCTTTGAAAATTCCTGGCTACTTTATCAAGCCTAAAAGAACCATTGCTGTAGACAGAATCACTGAATATGACACTTCCATTTTGGAATATATTCTTTTTTACTGGAAAATAGCAATTGTCAAATGGGAAGACAAAGTTATCCTTTTGATAAAATGATGTTTTTGCAGAAATTCTTTCATTAGTAGATATAGCTACAGCTTACAATTAATTAGTAAATATATGCATATTTCCTAAGTATGTGTAATAATTATTTTCATCTGTAAACCTATTTTTAGGACTTTTATTTATTCTTAAAGTTCATGTTTTTCTTTGCTTCAGACAGAGAAAAAGCCAATGCTTGTGGTGACAAAAAATAATGCAGTCAGCAAACCAGGAGACTTTAATATGGGGATTGTAGATTAAAAATAGTTTTTAAGTTTTTTTTTAAATGTTTACTAGGAATTATAATAAATTTAGCAAGCCAAACTACTTGTTAATCCTGTGAGAAAGACTAAGGAGAGAAAACTCACCTCACCACAAGTCACCTTTCATGCAATACGTGAGGGAGATTTACACTCATTGATAAAGCACGATCATTTAAAATGATAGTTCATGTTATAAAAATGCAATCCTGCCACTTTATAATACAATGCATCCTCACTCTGCACAGCCACACATTCATGCAAATATAACTTACCCTCTTTCTACTCGTGATGGAAAATGGAATGTGTTTAATTTCAATATTTCAAATAAGGTTTGATGTCACAGATTTCCTCCACTAATTTGTGTGGGACAGCACATTTTAATGACAGCTCTGACACATGTTGCAGCTTAGGTATATAATGAACACCTAAATTCAGGGATTTATTCAGGGACTCGCCAAACTTAAGTCTAGGAAAAAGGAGCCAATGTTGATTCATTAGCATAACAATATCGATGTTCTTTTCTGGTTATGTATGAATGTATGTATGTATGTGTCCTACCTGATTCACTAAGTAATCAGGAAAATGAGGAAACCGAATATGAAAGAAGCATTAGTGTTTGTGAAGTACTAATCTCACAAAAGTCTAAACAACTGATGCTTTTTTTTTTACACTGGTTTCTTAAAAATATTTTTTTTGACAATTTAAAATTGGTTTTTTGGGGGGCAGGGAGGGGCTGTTGTCAGGCCAGCCCTGTTGCTGGTACTTTATTTACACATAAAACTCATGGTATTCATATATTCACAGCTGAGTAGAAATTTAATCGGGACTCTTGCCGGGGAACAAGAGACAGGAAGGAGTAGCCAAGCACCCACTTTCTTAGGCAGCTTTGGGGAGTGTATGCCTGTTCTAGTTACTGCAGGGAGATCACAACTGATCAATACTGACTCAGGGTTTAGATAAAAGCAAATATATTTGAACTTATTTGGTTATGATATTTAATTGACATTTTCACCTGTTTATTCTCCTGTAATGTTTATTATTTTAAAATTTTGCAGACTTGGTAAAGAACTATCAATGTCTTAAGGCTTTCATTTAATGATTAACTGTTTCAGAAATGAAAAAGCCAAACTTCCAGTCCTTTGTCAGCTTTTACTATCCATAAAACAAAACACAAGTTATTTCAGGGTGAGTTACCAAAGAGCCAGAGACTATTACAAATAAAGGGACACACAATCTTAACATTGAACACATGGTCATTTCTTTACTTCTTTAAAAAGAGTATTTGATATTATATCAGAATGAATATTTTTATAGAATGGAGCCCCATCTGAAATTTTTTTGCTACTGTAGTTGTGATTATGACCAGATAATTTAATAACCTGATAATTTTAAAAAACTAGAGTTGATAGGATTTAAGAGTCTTTCAGCCTCTATTAAATCTAAGTGAAAATATAGGGATCTCTTTTCTTCACAACTTGTTCTTGAAGCAAATCCAGTTGTTCCAAGGTACTTTAATTGATGTAAACTTTTATTGTTTTTAGGCTAAGGATTTATTGCTGCCAATAAGAAATGATACAAAAGTGTGGAACATAAAATAATATAGAGTAAAAAATCTACATAAATAAATGGTAAACAGATGTGTTAAAGCATGTGGAAATAAACATATTTGAATTCAAAAGTAAAACTCCTTTTTAGTGAAAAGTGAATCCTCTAATACTGTTCAAAAAAAACCCATGACACAGTACTTTAATAGTTTCTCAGTGACATGGCTCAGGATATGATTCATCTGAACCTACTATGGTCCATTATGTAAAAGAAAATAGTAAGTTTCTATTTTACATGTGAAACAGCAGTAATTAAACCAAATGCTGTTTCTAATACATTAGTCAGTGATACTCCTTAAAGTAAGAATTTTCTGCTTCATTAAAAGACTTTTCCTATATTTACTCAATCTTATGTTATTTAGAGTCAATGGTAACTTAATAAAAGATGCATTGGTAATACTTGTCTTCTGCCATTAACAGTTTATCAAAAATATGTATATTTGAACAGCAGCATTTAACTAATATTCAGTTCAAGTGTTTTCTCATGAAAGTAAAAAACTTTATTTTTGCCCTGTTCATCATGAAGATAGGTAACAAGGGTTTGACTTGATGAGATGAGAATAGGATGCTATAGAGACTTAAAAAAGAAATTGCGAAATTAAGATTTGAGATGGAATTTAAGGATCTATTGAATGCCAACATTCTGAATACTACAAATGGTGATTTAAAAAAAAAACTAAAATGTATTTAAAAGAAAAGGTAGGGATCTTCATACCCAAAATGATTTAAATATACTCCTACAAGGAGAAATTGATTAGCATAATCCTATTTTTTATCTATACTGAGACACTGAAGTGACTTGCTATGATAAATCTTGAGATACAGATAGTATTTATATGGAAACATTTTCATCTCAAACTGATAATAGCTTCTAAGCTCACCTGGATCGTGAGAGTCCTTTCCAAAGAGCATAATAGGTCTAATCTTGTCATGAAAGGTAGAAATAGGCCATTTTGGAAATTTTGTTGTGAATTACATCTGCTATGCACAGAATCCCTATTTACTCTATAGGGTATGGATTTCAATTATTCAATTTCATGTTTTTTGTTTCCTCAAAAATAATTTTTTGAAAAACAATGCATGTCATATAAAAAAGTCAAAATTGTTACAAGAAATGTCTCAATGTTGGAAAGTTAATGCATCAGATTTTTGTCTTTGCTCTGTCTTTCAAAAATAATTTTTCCCCATCTGAACATCAATACATGAAATTATGTTTGACTATGATTTTGCTGTACAATAAAGTTTGTGAACTAAAAAAACCCTAAATCCCTAAGGCTATGTACAAACTCGCCACAGAATCATTCTCTTTAAAAATTGCATGGTTTATTCTATTTATATAGATCATTTTGTGGGTTTTATTATATATTTTTTGTTTTTCCTGTAAAAACACCCTCTAAACTTCCCATTTAAAAAACACAGTAATCCCCAGTGTGAATCACTTCATAAATTCTATTATTGTATATGAAAGAAGCAGGTAGACCAACTTTGAGATACAAAATATTTTCATTTATAATGTTTTATGAACAAAAAGTTCAATCCAAGTTCATATCATTCACATTAGCTTTTTATTGACCCTTCAAACTGAAAGACATGATTGGGTTCATCTGCAAAACATGGATACATTGTAGGACACAATGGAGTGAGACCTTCATTTTATTGTGAAAAATGAAGAAGTCAAAATAGAAAAGAACTGCCTCACATCATAAATATGATGATTTCAATAATGAATTTTCCAATTATTCTAAACTGGTAGCAACCTTGAAAATTCTTCATTTTATACATGACATTGAATAATTTGGATCCATCAAATTTAATCCTGCTTTGTATCCTTCAGTTATTGTTCATAAGGTGACTTTTTAACTGAACTTTGTGATGTAATAAGTAGCCATTGTTCAAATCAATATCTTTGACTTCTGTGTTGTAGAACAGAAATTTTAAAATCTTTTGAAATTTGTGTTTATGGCTTTTTGTACTTGGTAACCAGCCATTTGTGAAACTTGACAGCATATAATTGTATTACTGAGAACAAATGTTTTGCAACCACCTTTAAAAGATGTTACACATTTCAGTATTTTTACAATGTCTTCTTTAGAATGTGTGAATATACTTGTCAGGTTCAGATGAATTATGTAACAATGAAACCTCAAAGCTGTTATGAAGTGTACAGTTTATGATTACTTTTGTAAAAGAAAATGGAAAAGCACTTGAAATATAATTTTATGGTTTCATATGTATTTTGAAAAATAAATAAAGTGATTATGAATTATTTTTGTTTTTCTTTGAAGAAAATACCTTTTCCATATTTACTTTTGAGACCTCTATGTGGCTGAGTGTTTCTTTAATAGTCATCCTTTTCAGCATTCATTAGAGAGCAGTATAATTAATTTTTCCATATTTCAACAATTCAAGCAACTGCATACATCTTAAAAACTACACTTGACATATTATTTTTCACAAAGTTATTAATTTAAGGTCCTAGGTAATTTCCATTAAGGGGTAATTAAACAATCATTAGTCAAGTAGTAAAAGAGATAAACACTACATATACATGTTAGCTACATTTGTTTCAACTGGAAAAAGTCCCTATATATACTTTAGCAGGTGATCCAGTAGTTGGGGTATACCAGTTATTTTTGTTTGTTTGATTCTGTTTTGCCTCAGATTTTAAAAAGTATTTTCATAAGGAATGTTTGCAACAACTAGTTTTAGGCAGTCGATACAACACTGACTCAAAAGAAATTATAATAGTTGAATAGCCAGATAAATGTTTTGTACCTAGAGTCATTGTTTTAAAAGAAATACAGCTCAAAGAAGCAAGTAAATAAGTCTGAATAGGATGCAGAAGAAGGAAGTATTACTGATCTGACTGGCCTGTCCTTGTTTAAGTCCTCACATGCAAAAAGTATGAGGAGCCTGACTGAAACCTAAGTTTCTTCTGAAAACAAGTGGCCCCTTCCTGTTAATATTCTTTTTTTCTTTTTAATCCAGGCAAATTTTTCATAAGACCACATCTCAAACTGACCTTTATTCTGCAAAGCAAAAGGTATAATATTAGGTTATAATCTCTAAAGAAAATTTATCTAATATATATGAATAAAAATAGAGAAAAATATATGTGAGAAATATAAAGCAAAATGTAATTAAAAATTAACCAATTCTTGAAAAATGTGAGTTATTATCTTGACAATTTTCTAGGTAATTTTGTTCTATAACCACTGGTGTATCTGAAAGAATTTGAAAGCATCCAGTTCATGCATATTATTATTTATGTTATTGCTTAAAATTCCTTTTTCTGCTATATTTGAGCAGTTTTTATCCTAGTCACTCTCATAAAAGAATACAGAACAAAGGGAAGTTATATCCATTAATGTCTGCAGAGAATAAAACCAAATATCTGAACAGTAACCATAAATAGGACACTTGACAGTTTTTGTTTTTTAAACCCACTTTTCCGCCAAATGAAAAAAAAATCCAAAGTTCCAAATATGAGTATAAACTGTGTGAACAGAATCAGTTCTCACTGTGAATGCATTTGGTGAGTCTGATTGTTTAACTTGTGTGTATTTTCACACTCAAGTTTTTTTTTCTTTGATAAATTTCAGGACATATATGACAGAAAGTTTTACCTTAAATGAGAAGCTAGACCTGAGTCAGTGATGGGAACTCAAACCAGGAAGTAAAAGAACCCATAGGTGAGGATCATACTGAGAACACAGGACACAAACAAGCCGCCAAATTGCTCAACTCCTAGATGCACTGATCACACTGTAGCCTATGTAAACGGTACCTCCAAGAGCACACAAATCCTCCCACCTTACCTTAGTGAATAACAAGGGAGAAACGGTACTGAAAGCCACGGAGTTGTCTTAACCAGAAGTTGTAATTGAATGATAGAGTCATGAATAGTACATCACAAAAGCTCTGTGATATACTATGACTATTTTAAGAAGGAGAAATTGAGGCTCAGGTGAACTAAGTGGATATAAATTTAGTTAATAGTAGAGCATAGCTTTGAACACATGGTTAACTCATTCCAAAGTCTAGGTTCTAGTCTCCACATGTCATGAAATATGAAAACTATTATTTATAGAACTTTCAAATATTTTCACATATGTTGTTGCTTAATTCTTAACCAAGGCATGTCAGTTTTATCACTCCCATTTTATAGAGATGGTGGTTGTGGTTAAATGAAAGCCCAAGGTTGTTTAGTAGATGGTGGGACAGGGCCTCAAACCTATGTCTCTGGCCCTCAAGCTACATTCACAATTTATTACCTGATGTTTTTTTCAGTAGAACACATGAAATATGCTATGAAACAAGGAAGAATTTATTGGCTTTTGTGCTTATTTAGATAAATCACCCAGATGAAATATATATGAACTTCATTGACATTTACTGATCTATAAATTGAGATCAGTTGTATCTGCCTGATCTATCAATTAGTTAATGTATGTTTCATTTATATAATATGTAACAACTATGCCAATAGTAGTTACTAATTTTTTGGGTTTTGTTTTAACCAACATCATTCCCATCATTAACATCTGAAACCTATGGATGAGATAAACCTTTTTAAGAGACATAAGATAAGTGTATGTACAGATCAAGTTACTGAGAAGGCAGTTAAGGTACCAAATTACTCTGACTTAACCAAGAAAAAAAAAATAGAAAAGAAGGGAAGAGAAGAAGCAAGGTGCGTAGGTTCAAGTCCTATAGACTCCTGCTAACCATGTTTCTTCCTTAGTTAACCTTGTTTGTTTTTCTCTAATCATGCTCAGCTTCAGGGGTACAGGCAAAAACTTTTGATGGAATAGGATTAACAGAGAAAGTGATCTGGAAAAATAGAAACTAGTGATCCAAGAGCAGGGCATATCTCATTTTCAAATTATTTTCTGTTGCCTCTTTTATAGCTCTGGCCATGAAACTTCTTTGCATTTTTTAAATCTTGCCGATTGATTTGAAAACCTCTAGATTCTTCTCATTGAAGTTACTCTCAATTGAGGTTGCTTCCATATCTTAGTTATTGTAAATGGTACTACAGTGATCATAAGGCTACATGTGTCTCTTCAAATTAGTGTTTTTGTTTTCTTCTGATAAATACCTAGAAGTGAAATTTCTGGATCATATGATAGTTCTATTTTTAAATTTCTGAGAAACTTGCATACTGCATTTCATAGTGGCTGCAACAATTTATGTTCCTACCAATGGTGTCCAAAGTTTCCCTTTTCTTCTCATCCTCACCAACACTTGTTATTTTTTGTCCTTTTGATAATAGTCATTCTAATAGGTGAAAGGCGATATCTGATTGTGGTTTTGATTTGCATTTACTTCATGATTGGGGATGCAGAGCATCTTTTCTTTTGCCCGTTGTTCATTTCTGTGTGTTCCTTGGGAAAACATTTAGCGAAAGTGTCTTGGTTTACTGATCTTTTCCTTTGGCTTTTTATACTTCAGTTTCAACACAAAAATTGAGACAGCTGCATTTTCTTGCAAAGTTAAGGGAAGACAAATTGGAACTTAACAAGAGGTAAGTGATAGATGGGAGCCAACAAAACTGGGAACTCTGGGGAAAGGTGTCAAGAGAGAAACTTCTGATGATAACAAAGCCTAGAAAGGGCATCAGAGAACACAGCACCTGAGATTTTAAGATTCTATTGTGACTAGTCCCTAACATTTCTTCTACAAAGCCTTCATTGTTCACACTGACAGGAGCAGACAGATCTTTTTGGGGGCTTGTGAAGGTGCTAAGTTCCATGTGAGAGTGATGGGTTCAGGGAGAGAGCACACAGCGATGTGGGAGAGGTAGCAGGATCTCACTGCCACTGCAGTTACATTTTGATGCATAGAAAGAAGTCAAACTAGATAAAACTGTAACTGTTTCAGGTCCGTGCATTATGGTGTAATTGGTTTCTTCTTTATATGTATTTTAATACATTTCACATACAGATAACACATTTTACAATAAATACCAATTTATTGTAAACTTCTAACAAAGAAAAACAAAGGACAAATCCTTTAGTCATTAGTTCATTCAATAAAATTCTACTGAGCAGCTACTCTGTCAGCTACTCTGTCAGCCACTTTTCTTGAGATGTAAATTTTATCAATGAGCAAAAGTACAAAAATAGGTTCTGGCCAGGTAAATCAGTTGGTAGGAGCATCTTCCCCATACACCGAGGGTGTGGGTTTGATTACCCTGTCAGGGCGCATACAAGAATCAACGAATGAATGTGTATACAGGTAGAGCAACAAATTGTTTCTTTCTCCCTCTATCTGTCTCTATCTCTACCTATCCATCTCCTTTCCTCTCTCTGTAAAAATCAATAAATGAAACATTTTTTTAAAAATACAAAAATATTCAAAATCTGTGATCTTATGGTGATTAAATTCTAATCACAGTCAGACAAAGGGTGGGGCCAACATCTGGTTGGGAGAGGTTAAGAGATAAATTAGAAGTGAGGGATTTGAGACAGAATACGAGAGCTGTAAAAAAGAGCAGAAGAATGGAACTGTATTTGGTAGAGACAGAAGGGTCAAGAAAAATTTTAATTCATTTTCAGATGGGAAAAATAACATCATACTTTTGTATTGTTGGGAATAACAATATAAACGATAAAAACATAATGCAAGAAATGGGGCACAGATTTCCAGAGCAATGTCTACCTGAGTGAGAGGAGCTGAGGTCAAATGCACAGGTAGAAAGATCCATTTGAATCAGGTGCACAGGACATTCATGTATCAATGTGTTGTTAGAGCTTTATCTACAGGTGTTGGTAGGTTGGTAGATCTGGGGAAGTTCTCCTTTGAAAGCTTCAGTGTTCTCAGTGGAAAGGGAAGCCAGGATGTCAGCTGACAGGGAAGGCCAGAGGGGCGGGGAAGTGTTCAAAGTCAGAGAAAGGAAGAGGTGAGGAACTCTGCCGGAAGTATGGAAGGTGAGGAGCACGGGGAAAATGTACTATGATTGCTGGGCAAAATTAATCTGCCATGAGGTTGGCAGCCCTGAATTTAAAGTAGGAATTGTCAGTGTGGTTGTTTGTTTTTCTCTAATCATGCTCAGCTTCGGGGATACAGGCAAAAACTTTTGATGGAATAGGATTAAAGAGAAAGTGATCTGGAAAAATAGAAACTAGTGACCCAAGAGCAGGGCATAAAATTGAGAAAATAGAAGGGTTGCAGTTATTTCTGGCTTCTACAAGGAAAGAAAATTGTAAGATGAAATAACAGCAGAGTTTTGATTAAACTTATTGGGACAACAGTGGTTAATTAAAATTATTTAGGTTTCAAGTGTACAATTCTAAGATACATCATCTGTGTATTCAGTGTGTGTTCACCACCCAAATTCAAACCTCATTCCATCTCCATAGAGTTGACCCCCTTTACACTTGGCTACCCCTTCACCCCTACGTTCCCTCTGGTAGCCACCATGCTGTTGTCTGCGTCTAGGAGTTTGTTGGTTTGTTTGTCTTGCTTGTTCATTTGTTACTTTGTTTTATACCCCACATAGTGAAATGAAACTGTTCTTGACTTTTTCTGTCTGACTTATTTTGTTTAGCATAATGATCTCAAGATTTATCCATGTTGTTGCAAATGAGACTATTTCATCTTTTCTTATGGTTGATTAGTATTCCATGGTATATATGTACCACATCTTCTTTATCCAATCATCTATTGAAGGACACTTCGGTTGTTTCCACATCTTGATCACACTGAATAATGCTGCAGTGAACGTAGCGGTGCATATATCTTTGAGAATAAATGTTTTCAAATTTTTCAGGTAGATTCCCAGAAGAGAGGTTGCTGGATCATATGGTAATTCTATTCTTAATTTTTGAGGTATCTCCATACCCTTTTCCATACTGGCTGTACCAGATTACATTCCCACCAGCAGTGAATAAGGATTCCTTTTTCTCCACAACATCTCCAGCACTTGTTATTATTTTTCTTAGTAATAATAGACAGTACAGTGATATCTCATTGTAGTTAAAAGATGCATTTCCCTAATAGCCAGTGCAGTTGAGCATCTTTTCATACATCTGTTGGCTGTTTGTCTTTTTGAGAGAGGTATCTGTTCGGGTTATCTGCCCATTTTTTATTTGGATTGTTTGTTTTTTTTGTTATTGAGCTGTATGAGTTCTTTATATACTTTGCAGCTTTTAAAGTGTAGTAAACAGGCTGATTTAAAGTCATCTATTCACTTTTTTCATGGATGTTATTAAGAATCTATTTGCGTAAACAAAATTGATTTAGATCCTACCATTATGGAGCTTAAGTTGAGGGTAGGAAAGAGATTCGAATCAATAATTCTAACTGAGACATGAAGCATTTTTTTTTACTCTGTAACAATTAGACCTAACTTAATCTATTTATTGGAGCTTGGTCAATGGAGATTTCATTGGAAGAAGAAATATTTTAGTTGAGACATGAAGAATGATGTGGTATAGGGTGGGTTTGATGGAAACAGAGAATACTGCCTGTGCAAAGACCCCAAGTACATTAGAAGAAATGAAAGATGCTGACTGTAGGTGGAAGAAAAGATTGGCAGAGTGTGAGCAGAATAAGATGAGGGTAAAGAGATAGCTAGGTAGGAGCCGGCTTATGTAGTAGTATGACTACTAATCACTTGGACTTTCTAGTAGCAGAATGGGATGCCTGTAGACAGGAGAGTTTCATGTTCACATTTTTTAAATAATGAGAATAGACAGGAAGTATGTAAGAGTGAAACTGAGAGAACACTGAAGAGGGATCATTTTGATGGAGAAAGGGAGATTCAAAAATATTTTCTACATACTCAGGTGGAGGTATCTGAAACATCTAAATGTCTATGGTAAGTAGTCCAAATTATTTGCTGAGAGTAAGAAGGAAGCAAGGTCTCTAAGGGGAGAGAGGAAAATTCTGAAATAGTTATTGAAGAACACAGGAAAGATACATTAGTTACTGTTGATGCCGATGGACTAAAGCATAAAAATCAAACAATTATGCCACAACATGGTTGGACCTTCAGGGCATTATGCTAACTGAAATAAGTCAGATAGAGAAAGAGAAATGCCGTATAATCTCACTTATATATGAAATCTAAAAACATTGAACTCATAGAAGCAGACAGTAGAATGGTGGTTGCCAGGGCCAGGGCTGGGGGTGGGAAGATGGGAAGATGTTGGTGAATGGGTACAAACTTCCAATTATAAGACAGATACATTCCAGGCATCTAATGTACAATATGATGACTATAGTTAACAGTACCAATTGTATACTTAAAAGTTGCTATGAAACTAGAGTGTTAATATTCTCACTGTAAACATAACACAATGGTAATTATGAAAAGTAAATGATGTGTTAACTAACCTGATTATAGTAAATATTTCATAATATCTACATGTGTCAAATTGGTACAGTATACATCTCAAACTTGCACAACACTGTCAATTATATCTCAATAAAATGGGGGGAAAAGAATTATGCCAGCAGGCTATATAAGCTGATAAGAAATATAAAAATTGTGGCCTTAGGGTGGAATCTGTGAATTGGAAATTTTAAGGTGGAACAGTTTGGGATGGGAAAAGGTGCGGGACGCGTACAGAGGGGTGAAAATCTCAGATGGATGAGATAACACCATTTCAGGCAGGTAGCCAAAGCGAAGTAGCCTAAGTGTTTCATATGATCTGACCTAGAGACAAATATGAGCAGGTGAGCAACCGCTGCTTGAGATGCACCAGGAGGAGGTAAGTTTAAGGCAAACCATGTGGAAGATGCTGAGACTACACAATAATTTGTGGATCGTGGATCAGGAATAGCAAATGGCACACACAGTGGAAGAGTTTAAGAGAGTGAAAAGGTATGGGAGGCTGGATCAGTGGAGAAGCCCAAGAGCATGGTGAGAAGGTGAACCTGGGCGTGGCTGAAAACGACTAGAGTGTCTGACAACCGCAAGAACGCCACGCCGCAGACGTCACGTCAGGAGTCCCTGGAAGGTGGTAGGCTCTCCGCTTTCTGGGGTTGCTGAAGTCTGGAAAAGAGGCGCTGTGTTTTGTGATGGGGCAAGTGGCAGGCTTTCTTGAGCTCTTCAAGTGACAAACACCTGTGGGAAGCTCCTGGGAACATTTCTTTTATTAAATTGCATTATCCAACAGCTCAATTGTACTTCAATTCTCTGAAAAAGTTAACAGTTTTCCCCCCGAAAAAGAAAGATTAATAGCTTTTGGGGGGAGCGTGAGTCACTTCATCCCCAAGGACCACCCCCATGCCCTGTGGGCTGAGCTGGGAAGCAAACCCTCCAATGTAAAGTGCGTATTTTCATTTTCTGCTGCTTGATGACACTCAGCTTTGAATAAAGTGGTATGTTTCTCTCCATAAATGGAGACTCTTTAGCTGAGGCATCATACGGTCTTGAACTAATTAATTCTCATATTCTGAGTTGTTTTTGATAAAAGTCAACTTATGCAACCCATTTGGCTAAATGAATCATTCTCATACTCTCATAAGTTATGTCTATATCGTGAAAACAGTGACTAAACACTTCAAAATCTCTTTATATAAACATGATTTGTTCAGGCTGCCCATTAACTGTCCCGTGCATGGAAAGGGGCCATACGCAGGCTCTATTCTGAGCTTCTCAGTGGGAGCAGGACCAAAAGAAAGTTTCAACCAAATGTTATCACTTGAGCTACTACCCTGAATCTCTCACTTATTTGTACATTAAAGGATAATTTGGGACAATTTAGGAATAAAATAAGAAGTTTTGCTTTAAGCTCTCCCATTTTTTTTTTAACCAAAAGTGCTAAGCAGACCCCCAGGAGATAAATGACACTTCATCCTGGCTTCTCATTCCCCAGAATTCAAAATTCATCTCGAATAGCAGGTATTCCTTTTATTACGTGGGAAAGACTGAGAGCAAGAGCCCTCCAAAACACCGATCAGAAAAGGTATCACATCCAAAACTTCAAATGACCATGAACTTTCCTTTGCTTTCTGCATTTGGTAATCCCATTTCTTCTCTTAGGAAAGCTAATAAAATTAGTAACCCTAACAGACATTGAGTGCTTATTAAGAACCATTTATCAGTACTTTTGGCAGGGGCATTTACAATTCCAGTTTACTAACAGATGAAGAAACTGAGCTATGGAACATTTCAATAGCCTCCCCTGAAACATGCAGGTTATAAATCGTAAGGCCAGGTTTTTATTCCAGAAACCTAATTCCAAAGACTCATATACTAAAAATTGCACTCCGCCACCTTAAGAAGGCAGAAGGAAGGGTAGACTGAAATGACCGTCAGCTACCTTTCCTCCCTGAGTATAAGATTTTGTTCTATTGCTTCTCAATCTCTTTCTATGTTTAAT
This sequence comes from Pteronotus mesoamericanus, assembly GCF_021234165.1. Lineage (NCBI taxonomy): Eukaryota > Metazoa > Chordata > Mammalia > Chiroptera > Mormoopidae > Pteronotus > Pteronotus mesoamericanus. Next base: position 13,947,058 of record NW_026555310.1, read on the forward strand.
GTAGTGACTCTAACCCCTAGCAGACAAAATACTTCATGTTCTGAAGTAAATCGTATAGCATACACTGAAGGACTAATTCAGCAGGCCTGGGTTGTCCAAACCCTGCTCATTCCCAACAAAGATTTGGCCCTTGACCAGCCCCTGCAAGGTAATCTTTGAGCCCTTGGAATATTATGCCTGCAAAGAGAGTCTTCTTTTACCTGTGGCTTTGGGTCATAGCAGGTAGTTTATGTTAACAAAGTGATGTATGATGGGGGTTTGGGGCCACACAGTGTCAATTTGATCTTGGAGTTGCTGGAGGCTGAGTAAGGTCAACTGCATGAGCACTTCATAACTACACATCTGACCCTCAACAAACAACTCTGGGTGCCATGGTTTAAGTGAGCTTCCCTGGTTGGCAATACTTCATACACGTTGTGGCCGGGCAATTCAAAGGCTGTCTATGTGACTCCTTGCAGAACAGACAACCCAGAGCTTGTGCCCATCTCTCTGGACTCTGCCCTAAGCATACAAGATATTTACTATAGTATGAAAAGATACGTAAAAGGGAAGTTATTTGTAATAAAATAATATATCTTTAAATACGGACTTGTCAGGGCATGACTATAATAAATAATGCAGTCAGATGCTTGGATTTAGACCTAAAACCAAATGGCAGCATTTATCATTGGAGACATGATTTTTCTAAGTGGTTAACAACCCTTGGCAAATTTCCAAACAAACTAAAGTATAATCTTCCCTCAGCTCTATTCCTGGAAAATTAAATCTATTTCAACACTATGCAAAAAATACTTTGTGTTCATATGTAAAACAGAGGTAAGTTCTAGGTTCAGATATTTATGAGCATCTTCTTTTTCTCTACTGGGACATTCTGTGGATGAATGAAAAGTCATGCAGGAGGCTGGACAATTCTTCCTTGTGCAGGCTTCCCTGACTACTTCAGGACATTAGTATCCCTGGTCTTTTCCCATTAAATGACATAGGACTATGACATCCAAGAACACCTCCTGGGGAGCAATGTCACTCCTCTAATGACTCTCTCTAATGACGTTACTTCTTTCTCCATGTTTTAAGCCCCATGTGACATTTCTAAACTTGCTCCAGTTGGTCTCTAGTTCCTAATTCCTTCTTAAGGAACTAGAAAGTGGGGCTTCTAGCACTTTACATGCACACATGCATACAACCAGCAGCATAACAAGCGTGGTAGGCCCATATTTTTAGATGTTTACCAGTGTTGTTTTTTCCTTTCTCCTTGGAGTTTACTTTTTCTCACCTCTTTCTTCTTCTGCTTTCTGCAGTCAAAGCAGCTAGATTTTCAATGTTCATTTTCTCAGGGGAGAAACATGACAGAAGAAAAAAGTTCCCAACTTTTTTGTTTCATAAACCAATACACATTGGGGCACAGAGATGATTTAGTCAAATTAAGACAGTGCTTTCCTCCGTTTCAACACCCGTGGGACGAGAACGCGTTTTTATTGTCTGAATGGTGGGGCGCTGAGCCAAAATGAGAAGCCTTGACGTGAGTGAATCATATGAACAGGAATGAGGGATTTTTAAATCAAAGGATCATTCTCAGAGAACGTTTCATTTAAGGACCTGGCAGCTATGGAAGAGCTGACCTTCGCAGTTACAGTGGAGGGAGCACTCCCCGCCACTCATTCCCGCTGGTTAGGCTCCCTGATGATTGGTTACAAGACTTCCCTCTGACCACAGCCCACTCTAGACTGAGTGCCACCTAGCAGAGAGTGAAGTGGTGTCCGCCAATGCTGTAATGCTACTGGGCCCTTACTGATCTATTCTAACTGCTGCTGACTCACTTGGATCTCTTCGCAATATCTCAGGATGGAAGAAGGGGTGGAGATAGGATTTGTAATAGAACTGAGTTTAGAGAAAATCACTCTGACTGGTTTGGGTGGGGATGTAACTCAAAATCTTTCTAAGCTGATCAGTGGCCTAATGCATATTCATTAGGCTGGCAGAATTGAAGCCAACTCAAGTGTGGGGTCACCTCAACTTAGAGACAGATGAAGGTGCTCACCTCATTTCTTCATATAGGAAAGAAAGTGGTTTGGCTCTTCAAGGATGAGATTTTTGTTTTGTTCATTTGCTTGTTTGGTGTGAGAAAGCAAGGCATACAAGAAGCGGTGATTGGGGGTTTTTTGTTTGTTTTGCTTTGATTTTGTATTTGTTGTTTTAGTTTGGCTTTAGAAGCACACAAATATTGATGGCAGATGGCTCAGCTCCTTTCTTTGGATCTGGGTGCTCTGTACCGTCTTCCCAGCATGTGCAACCTTGTGCAAAACTGAGCTCCTACTGACTGCTGAGCCATCATCTTATAAAGGACAATGGACTGGGCGTGAGCAGACGTGGCTGCGTCACTTAGTCCAGGTTTCCCCGCGCCTCCCTTCACTCCCCTCGTGCTCCCTTTCTCCTCTTTCCCAGCCTTCATCTTTGGCAACTTCTTTACATTCTAAAAAGTATAGGATTAGAAGTGGCTGCTGTGGCTCTTGTTCCATAATAAACTTGTTTTTGACATAATTTGCCAATAGAACTCCCACAAACACAGCAGTATGAGTGCCTCACACACAAGGTCTTCAAAGTCCCTGTGTCAGAACATAAGGGGCATGTGCTGAGTGAACCACTTGCCCATGAAGAGATTCTGAAAGTAACTTGTAAGTATTACATTGGGCAACAGGATTACATGTGTATTTACAGATTAAGACTGGAATAACTTAATATGTACTGAGGTAACTTTTTATTAATAATTATGTTTTAAACTTAAAGGTATTTTAAGACTTGGTTGTATAGACTTGTCTAATGCATGATAGTATCACATTAATGAAAGCAAACATAATTTTTGTAGGAATACCAATGCTTGGGAGCTAGAAAGCCCGGCTGCTGGCCCCAATGCTTCTGGTCTCCCACCCAGTGGATTCTGGTGCTGTCGGACTCAGGTTGGTACTGTGTTTTTTGTGTTTCTCAGCCTTATGACTCAGACAGGGTAGGCCCAGGGAAGCCAGGACTCACGGTCATGTGTACATGTTCACAGTGAGTTTTGGGTTTGAGGTTTTGTTTTGGGGAGAGGGGCAGACCGTGGTGTTTTGTATTTGAGTTTTATGCTCACCCAGCAGATTGAAGCAAAAGTGTGCACATGTAATGGAGAAGATACCTCCCAGCTCCTTCTGAACTGCGCTTCCCAGGTTGAAACTCCGGAGCATGCCTGCAGAGTATAGTATAGGGAACAGAAAAGGGGTGCAGCCACCAGTCTCCAGGCGATGCCCCCACCCTCTCTCCCTAACTGCTGCACACCGCAACCATTTCTGCAAAGCACGCTGTTTCTTTACCGGCATACTGAGGCCTATTAGGTCTGTTCGGGCTACCATAACAAAATACCACAGACTGGGTGGCTTAAGCAACACACATTTATTTTCTTACAGTTCTGAAGGATGGAAGTCCAAGACTAAAGTTCCAGCTGGGTTGGTTTCTGGCTAGGCTTCTCTTCCTGGCTTGCAGATGGCCACCTTCTCACTGTGTCCTCATATGACCTTTCTTTGCCGGGGGGGGGGGGGGGGGGGGGAGAGATAGAGAGAGAGAGAGAGATTTCTGGTATCTCTTCCTCTGCTTATAAAGACACTATTCCTATTGGATTAAAGATCTCCCCTATTACTTCATTTAATGTTAATTACCTTTGTAAAGGGTCTATATCTATCTACACATAGCAAATTGGGGGTTAAGACCTTCACATATGAATTGGGGCGGTGGGAGGACACTCAGTCCATACCGGTAAGTACTGGGTTAAAGCTGTGATTCTCAACCTTTTCCATCTCATGGCATATGTAAACTAATGACTAAAATTCTGTGGCACACCAAAAAATATTCTATATTTTTGCTGATCCGACAGAAAGAAAAACAGGTATAATTTTGATTCATTCACACTGTACGGTATTGCTGCGTTGGCTTTTGTCATTTTTTTCATTTGATGAACTAAGGGAAAAGAGGTCAGTACCCCTGACTAAAGAGTCAGGTATTGCATGTTTTAAACATTCTTGGCAACAAACCAGTGTGCCCCTTGAGACATACCATTTGAAAACCCCTGGGTTAAGGAAGGAGCTAGGAAGCTGTGTTCTGCTAATCATCTAGTCTCTCTCTTTCCGTTGGCCTTATTCTCTCTCAGTTTCTCTGTCTCCATGTATGATTCTGTCTCTCAGTTTTGAATAAAAGAGAACAAATTCCAAGTTTAGTAGCCTGAAACCATTTTTTCTAACATCTCAGAAGCCACTAAATCTTTAATATTTCTATTTCATCCTTTATGCAGCTCCTTGAAATGTGATGCCTATTATATACAGAAAACATCAGTATCTCATTGTTAATTCTTTCCTGTGACATATTTCACCAAATTACATTGTTGTTTTCTCTATCATAAAAATAAGTCTCAGATTCTAGTACCTGAAACAATCTTGGCCACATGTCTTGCTCTATTTTATTATCTGGCTCGGAATGTTTTGTCTTTCATCTCTGAATCACAAAGTGACCTTACCAGTTAACCTCCATTTATTGAAATAAAATTTAAATAACTCCCAGAACTCTGGCTGTGTTTAAACACATGTGGCACAATTGAATAGCACTGAACTTGTCCTAATTCAGTTGGTATTCACCAATTTAGCAAGCCTGTTTATTTCTGCGAACAGCAAGAAGCCTGAAAATCCTAGAGTTCTGAAGGAAACATTGTACATATTGTGGAGAGTTAATCTAATGAAATTTGAAGGTTAGACCAAAATTTACAGCCCAGGAGGAAGAAGTTTGCTGACTCTTTGAGGGAAACTGACTTCTTCTCTACTATGCCCTCTCCTTTTTCCTCCTCACTCAAACAAAATCACACACCCCTCAATTAATGTTCCCTTAAGATTCCAACATGCAAATTTTAAAAAATCTCTTAGCTTTTATGCTATAAAAGTAGAACTTCATAATGTATATAATGAATTGCCCTTTCTATTTGTTTTCTTGTCAAGATTATAATACTTAGAGCAACAAAGATCACGTATTTCTTTATAGTAAACAACACAGAACTAGGCACATATCAGGATTATAATAAATGTTTTTTGCTTTGATGTGAGATGGTCAATTTTTATTTCAATTAAGATTATCCCTCCAAATTCTTAATCACACAAAAAGTCCTTGGTTTAGTAAAAATAAAATTCTGAAGAACATGATCATATTAACAGTATCAATAAATCATAGAAGGACTAGATATAGTGTAATGTAGGACTAAATTTTTCATATATACATTGTTTTAATTGTCTTAATTATATTTTCTATTTGGTCTTGAAAATAAAAATCTGGATAAAAATATTATCCTGTACATATCAAAAATATTATTATTATAAATACAAATTGCAAACCTGATTCTAGCTGTGCAGGTTTTTTTCCACAGTACTCTATTTCATCTGGAAAGAACTAATAAAAGGACATGCCTTCAAATTTGTAATGGTAAATTTCTATACAAAAAAAATTGTGCTGCATTTTTTTCCTCCAGAGAATATCCAATGTTCTCTCTAGCAAAGACTTGAGATATAAGAAACCATGAAATTTTAATCACAAAAATAACCCTCTCAGCTTGATAGTCAGCAAGCACCGTTACAGGGAATAAAAATTTGCTAAAACTAGAAATCAAAGGTATCCAGTAATGGAGTGAAGAAAAACACTTTGAGATAGGATACCACTGGTGTTTCATCTGATTTTAGATCAGATCTCCCATGGAACTTGTATTGGACAATGCTGTGAGCATAAATACGGATGGTAATGACACCTAAGAAAATTAGAAACAAGAAGGATAGGTCAATAAGAGGTGAGATATCTATAGAGTAACTCATCAAGGAAAACATGATCAAAATAAGGACCCCTGAAAACTTCAATGCTCTATTTGTAAATAAGGCTCAAACTGAAAGTAAATCATATAAACCTAATGATATCTCATATTTTTCATATGGGGTTATCTGTAAGAGAAATTCGAAGCACAATATAGTGACTAAATCTTATATACGTAACTGTATGTCCAAACAGGGATAGAGTAAGCTGAAAATTAATATAAATTGGAGTAAAAACCAAGATCTAGACCAATGATGGGAAAGGCAATTGATAGAGGGTCCAAAAGGACGGACAGACAGAAAAAAAAAAAAGGTCTGACTGACTGTGGATGCCAGGTTCTATGACCTCAGAGCAGCAAATCTTACCACTTTTGGGAATCTTATGTTCCAGTGGAAGCGGCAACAGCTGACTCAATACTTAGTAGATATGCAACTGACATAGATTTCTAAATTTCTCTATACTTAAGTATGGAGTATGTCTGCACCCATGGAGGAAGTTGAGTAGATTCAGTTTAGAGGAATGTAAAAGTTAGGGTTTCAAGAACTGTAATGTCCTATGAAAATCAACTTGACTAGGTTTTTAAAAAAATAAATTTATTAGAGAATTATAGAATGCAAAATCCTAGTGAAAGTAGAAAATAAAGTACTAGCTATTATAATCTCAGAGTTAATCAACATAAAATAATTTTAATTATATAATAAAACTTATTTGGCAGTCATACCAAATGTGTTCATGTGACATACCTCTCAAATATATATGCTTCAAATTAAATTGCATTCATATAATCTCACCCACAAAGTTTATTCAAATGTTTTTAAATATATCACCTTTATAAGGAATCATGGGAAAAGCTTACAGATAAGAGTGTATAGCACTGTTGATTTATATTTTAAGAAAATTAAATCAATATTTAATTAAAGTATAATCTTCTTCAATTCTTTGGTAGTATCAGCTTAGTTTATACCTAGAGTAAAATAATTAATATAATGTCCTCCAATAATATAATTTGTTTCTAGAAACTGGAGGCCAAAATTGCAAATTAACAGAAGAGACTCAACACGTGGAACACATTTATTTATTCCATTATCTTTATCAAAATAACTGCTATGAGCCAGGCACTGCTTTGGTACTAAGAATGTGTTCAGTAAGAACACAGCAGCATTATTTACAAAGCCAAGAGCTAAAAACAGCATAAGTGCCCATCAGTCAATAAGTGGATCAAAAAACTTTGGTACAGTCATACGATGGAATATTACACAGCAGAAAGAAGAAGGGGCTCCTACCCTTAATGGCTGCATGCATGGAACTGGAGAGCATTATGCTAAGTGAAATAAGCCAGGGGACAAAAGACAAATACCATATGATCTCACCAATAAGTGGAACCTAATCAACAAAACAAACATGAGCAAAATAGAACCAGAGATTTGGAAATAAATAACAAACTGACAGTGACCAAAGGGGAGGGAAGGGGCAAGAAAAGGAACACAAATAGAGGACTCATGGGCATGGACAATGGGGGCGGACTGATAGTGGGAGTGGGGAGAAGCAGGGTCAGGGTGAGCAATGGGGAAAAGGCAGGACAACTGTAACTGAAAAACAATAAAAAAATTTTAATTAAAAAATAAAAAATAGAATATACACATCTGCCTTCCCACCAACAGTGCAAAAGAGTTCCCTTCCTCCACATCCTCACCAGCACTTAATTTTTGTTGATTAAATTGATGATAGCCATTCTGACAAGTGTGAGGTACTATCTCATCCTGGTTTTAATTTGCATGCCTCTGATGTTGAGCATCTCTACATGTCTATTGGCCATCTGTATGTCCTCTTTGGAGAAGCATCTATTCAGGTCCTTTGCCCATTTTTTTTAATTGGATTTTTTTTTTTTTGGTGTTGAGTTGTATAATTTCTTTATAAATGTTGGATAGTAACCTCTTATCAGATATATCATTTATGAGTATGTTCCCCATTCAGTGGGTTGCCTTTTTTGCACTGTTGGTGGGAATGCAAATTGGTGCAGCCACTGTGGAAAGCAGTATGGAGTTACTACAAAAAAATTAAAAATGGAACTCCTTTATGGCTCATCAACTCCACTTTTAGAAATTTATCTGAAGAAACCCAAAACACTGATTTAAAAGAATATAAGCACTCCTACATTCATTGCAGTGTTATTTACAATAGCCAAGATTTGGAAGCAGCCCAAGTGTCCATCAGTAGATGAGTGGATAAAACAACTATGGTACATTTACAAAATGGAATGCTACCCAGCCATAAAAAAGGAAATTTTTACCCTTTGTGACAGCATGAATGGACTTGGAGAACGTTATGCTAAGTGAAATAAGCCAGTCAGAGAAAAGCAGATACCATATGATTTCACTCATATATTGAATCTAATGAACAAACTGAACAAACAAGCAAAACAGAGACAGACTCATAGATGGGGAGCAGGCTGATAGCTGTGGCGGGGGCCTTAGGGGTAGAGGGATCAAGCAAAAAAGAAAAACTACTCATGGACACAGACAACAGTGTGGTGCTTGTTGGGGGCAGGGAGGGGAGGGTGGGTGGAGGTGGAAGAAAGTATAAGGGGGATAAATGGTAATGAAAAGAATACAATAAAAAAATTCAAAAAATGTAAAGAAGAAGATAAATTTGCTGTGGTCAGAGAGTTTATAAACATATCTGAGGTAGAGAGATAGACAATAGAAATAAATAAATTAAAAGATAATGCCAGATTGTGATAAATGCTAAGAATAGTGTCAACAATAATAATTAATTAATAAGGTGATATGATGAAGAATAAATGAGTGAACTTAGTTGGGATAAGATAATCAAAGGAGACCTTTTAGAAGACAGCACATTTAAGCTGAGACCTAAAAGATGAGAAGAGGACAAGAGACAGCTAAAATGAAAGTGGACAGCAAAAGCCAATCTCCTAGGCAACCAAGAGACTGATGTGTTGGAAGAATCTGAAGAAGACGCTTTGGGATCAATGTCCTTTTAGGGCAAATTATTACACCCAAATGGCCCTGTTCTCCACCCGCCCAAAGGCGTGCTTCCAAACCTTTGCCACAGACATCCAAAACGTGCAGGAGACCCACAACTGTTGCCCGAAGCAAAGTGAGTGGAATAAAGTAACATAAGATTATAATGGAGCTATGACAGGGGAGGGCAAGGAGCAGTGGGAGCAGCTAATGAGGAATGTAGACACCACTCATCTGCATCAGGAATCCAAAGAAGAGTATTAATCAAGGTCACGACAGGAAGCCATTTCTATTTTTGATCAATTACAATGGCTTCCGTGTTTCTTCCTTACCTCTGCTGGCCTCCTCTTAGGAAAAGGCCCATCCAATAACAGTAAAATGGAAGCCTTGGCAGTTGAATAAACAACATAAACTCCGTGAGCCTGCCCTTGTCCCCAGCCTCTTGTGTGAATACTGTGTCTGAGTGAGAGCACTGCCTCCTCCATCGCAGCTGTTACACCCTAGGGCTGAAAGGATTACAAATTTCACACTAGCCCTGCTGAGTTTTCAGAGGTTTATAATGAAAGTGACACAATGATTCTTGAGTTCAGTCAGTCAATCAGCCATTTTCCAAGAAAATCTCACCACACAGCAAGGGACAAGGCAAAGGAGCCACAGTGAAAACACTGCAAATTCTATATGTCCTTTGAGGGCAATCATCACCTTGACATGGCCCTGTTTCACACCTTCTGAAACAGGTTGCTTCCAAGGCTTTAACAGAGATGTCAAAAACTCAAATGCTTACCAGAGTCAGGCAGGAAATAAAAATTATCGAAACAGGTGTGGCAGGGACCAAATCATATACTACATCTAAAAAGGTCAGTAGCAGATGATTACCTCATATATCCATATTTTAGAAATAATCTTCCATATTTTAAAGAGAAGCCAAAATCTCTGTTAAATACTGGTTACGAATTAAAAAGTGTTTAAATTACTTTAAGTCTCAGAATTTTAATAAGAAACAAGGAACTGCTGTCTTGCACTTTGGATCTGACCTGTCAGTAACGAATTTGCAAATTTTCCCTTTAGGTACCTCTGGAAGCTCACACCAATTTAAATCTGTCTAGACCTCCTACTGTTTCCTGAACCACCAACCGAGTCTACTAAGATTTAGGCAAACTTCTCAAAAGATCTAGTAAACAATACATTGGTGGACCCAGTAATATTGGTATTAAGATTTTCCTTGAAGACAACAATATGCACAATAAAAGAAAAATGAAAATGAGAGGGAGTCAAACTTAGAACTGAAGTGAAAAACAGCGTGATTGAAATTAATATATGAGAAATGTGAAGAGAACAGAGTTCACACAATATCCTACAGACCCTGCAGGAGTTAGAGAAGAGTGAAGTGAATGGAGGATTCTCATTGATGCAATGATTTTATATGTGAATCTGAAAAGCAGGTTTATGAGAACACAGAGGGTGCTGATGGGAGGGAGTGGCAGGTATGATAAAGTGAAGACATTGGGAATAAACTCGTTGAGAAGAGCTAAACGAGAATACAGGTCTATTAGAAGGACTTAAGACTTGAAGAGAACAGTTGTTATTGTTGATCCTGTACTAGAAAAACATTTTTGTGAACTATCATCACAGTCCACTGTTCCAAGCACATTTGAAAGTATATGATGAACATGAGGGCTTATGCTCTTGCAAATTATGACCACAGGAGCGGTAAGAAAAAAGCCCAAAGGTCTGTGCCCAGTGTGTAGTTCTGTAATAATAACTATGGGTCATGTCTGTGTAGACGACATGATTAATAAACAACTCTCAGGAGAATGACAGCAACCGCCTGCTCGCAAATCTCTCCACACCCTCTCTAAAAATCCATAAAATTCAGAGAGCAAATAACATCTCATGACTTTCTATTGTTATAAAACACACATTAAGCTATTTAAGAGTAAAGGGCCATAATGTATAAAACTTTCCCTTAAATTGCGCAGAGGAGAAAAACTTCCTGATCTTCCAAATGGGTCATTTATTCATGTGTTGATTGTTCATTCACTCAAAAAGCATCAACTCTTACCTATGCTTTATTCAACATTTCCTCTTCAAATAGATTGTCTGCTATTTAATATATGCTTAATAAGTATAACATACATAAAACTGGGGTACCTTATTACTTTCAAAGGATATAGAAGTCCAGTTTCATACAACATTGAGAATATTACTGGCCTTTATGACAGTTCACTTGAAAATGTATTGCATTACTTTCCACATTAGACAGTAAAACTTTTCCAACTCCCTCTAAATGTTACTTTGAATAACAGCTACTCAAATATCTTAAATCATTCCTATATGCAAAATTTAACAAAGTCCCTGACTTCCAATCCCAGATTCTCTGAATTCCTTTTTGACATTCCCTGTCCTGGTGATCAGCAGACCCTCTCACTCTCCTCCCACTGTCCTTCCTTCTACATGCAGCATTTTTAGGGCCTAGTACACATGACAAAGACTTTTCGCTGGCCAAGCTACAAGGCATTCTTCCTCCTTAGAAACCTGTGGCAAAGGGTCGAGGGAAGGAGTATGAGGAGGAGCTGGAGGGAAAAAAGAAAGGGAAAGACTTAGAAGCAATTTTATATTTTTCCTTTATTCCTATCACATAGATGTATGTGGAATAAATAAAACTCTTCAGCAATTTCTTCAATATGAAGTAAAGATAATTTCTTGCATTAAGAACCTCCAAATCTGATATCCAGCCTAGAAACTACCAATGTGGTATCCAATTCAAAAAAAAAAAAAAAACAAGCAAAAAACCCCCCCAAAAACTCTGGTTCATGTAGTAACAGAACACAACATAATACAAGAATTTCTATTAGTGTGGGGACCATATATTTCCTGAGACAGTACTGGTTTATGACTGGGATTCCTGTTTATTAACAATGTGCCCTTCACTCTCCATTACCTCAATTTGGATAAGAAATTACGTTTGCCATACATTAGTTTCCCAAGCAGACTGAGGTGTAACTTTCATATGAAAGAAGTTCCTTTTCAAAGACAGAGGTGGCCTATATCCACAGGACCTCATAATAATTACATTTTCACTGGAGAAATTCTTTAGAGATGTCTGCTAACCTCAGACTGCTACTAGTAAAGTAAGCATCCTTTAAGTTGTAGTATTACTTAGGCCTCTTGGGAAAACTGTGTGTCTAAATATTCCCTAACCTGTTCAAATACCAAAGTCCTCCGTTATTCTGAGTTTTAGAGCAATTGGATGCTGAGGATATTTATTCTAAGCTGAGCTTTTCCTGCCCTCAAGAGTCTAAGCTAGTCTTTGGGTGATAAGGACAATGAATAACAAGATTTCAATCCTGACTCTCCAACTTCACAGGCTAGTTTTGATTATTCCAATAATGTCAAATTGTTATCTTAATAGAATGGTCAAACAAATCAATGATCGATTCTGAGGTGAAATTAATAAAGTCTTCATAAATATTTAGAAAATGATGCAGAGTAACTATTTTTAAACCAGAGTTTACAAATGGCGGGGGGTGGGGGTGGTGGGGAGTATACTCTACATACATATGAATGAACCCATTTTATATAACAGGTAGGCATTTAAAAAAATCTTTATAGAACTAAAGATTAGCTCTTTCTAGAAATGGAAATAAAAGAATAAAATATAAGTAATTTTTAGAACTTCCTTTGCTGTCCTTCCCCCTTTGGATAAAAGAATTTCTGCCTCAAACATCAGCTTTAGGCAACCAATTAAATGAGTAAAAATTTCTCTTTGGGAATTCAAAAAGATCAATTATTTGAGTGAGTGGAATGTTTAGTATAGCTTCCTGGCTATTCTTTTCTATTAAATGGTACAAATTTAACTTGATTGTTGCTAAAACTTGTGTGCAAAGGATACAGACCCTTTAAAGACATGGGATCTTTAGGGCCTCTATACCATTTTTTAAAAAAGTCCCCAAGTGGTATCTTACCCTCACATAAGAAACACAATCTGAAAATGAATAGGTACCAAATGCCATCTGTTTATTTTGCCATACTATGCTGTATAATCCTATTAAATCCCTAATGAATTTTGAAGCTATATTTTAAAGTTTTCCATGACTTCAAGTTTAATTCACAATTGTCTTAAACTTCAAAGTAAATCAGTCTGATAAAATAAGTCCCAACCATGTATAAATGTTTTATAAATAAAATTACACCAAGGAAATATCACTCAAATTTAACAAAACAATATTTGAGCTTTATTATGTACCATGTAGTGTTAGGTGCTGTGAGAAACACAAAGATGAAAATAACACAAATCCCCCAGGAATTCATAATCTAGTAAAAAGGAAAAAACATAAACAAACCAATGCAATAAGGCAGATAATAAGGTACCATCAAAGAGCTATGACATAACAAAATGAAGCCTCACCCTGAAGGAACTTATAATTTCCAGGTGGAGACACACATTCTGCCTGTACAAATAATACTAAATAGAACGTCCTAGGAGGTTTGCTAGAAGTGTAGCGTACAATAATTTCAGGTACAAATATTTTTAAAAGCTTTTACTATTTGACAGTCTGTGTGTGTGTGTGACCTCTGGCGTATTCATTAGCTCATTTAAAGACAGTGGACATTAATTCCAAGGGGAAATTAAGGAAGGTTTGATGGTTATCTGCAGACTGACCGGTATAGAAGCAGCAAAAGCAAGAGTCTATAATTCTGGCCACTCAGCCAGGCTTGGCAGCACGCTCTTTCTGCTCTCCAGCACCTAGACACCTTTTTGTAAGGTAATTGCACAGATTGCATGGGCAACAGCTATCACCAAATACACAAATTATGGAAAGGTGGTCAGGAAAATTATGAAAACAAGGATTGTTTAGTAAGATTTATTATGCATGATTAAGTCCCTGTCTTTTCCACTGGTAAAGAGTTGTTAAAGAGGACTCCTTTTCCTGGTCCTCTTTACAAATAGAAGTTTCCCATTTAAATGGAAATATCTCTACACATAGAAATTTCCCATTTAAATGTAAATTTCTTTTAAAAAGGAAAACTTATGTCCTATTTTTGAGCTTTTCCTACATCTGCAGGTTCTAAATGGCCTTTGACTCACAATGATCCCTGTGCCAAAGATACACATTTGGGGCGGCACATTCTGGAACTCCTCTCCGACCTTTAATGGCACATTTTAATGACTTCTTGTTTTTCATACAATGTCAGAGTGATCGATACACTAAAATTGATGGCTGCCTTATTTCTTATACTTCTTCAATTGTTTTCAATTCATAGGCTCTGCAGATGACTTTTATGAAAAAGGAAATTTTAAAGTGTCATGAATTTACATATAGCGAATTTCATTGTGGGAATATTTAGTTTTACTAAGTTTAGGAGTATTCCTCCAATTTTTACCTCAGTTTATTAGCATTCTGAACTTAACTGTTCAATAGAATAGCATTATCCTTCTTATTTTTTAATTTAAAAGATTTTTTTCTAAAGAAGAAAAAAGCTTCAACTGCCAAAGATTTATTTTCTCAAATTTGTTAGTCTATACATTGTTACCATGTAATTAAATATAATTGTAGCTAATGTTGCATTATTCAGTGTTCTTAAATCCATTTTGACTTCTCTAATCTCCATTTTTGTGTATCAAAACAATTTATTTTCCTTCTGGCATTAATTTACTATCATTTATCTGATAAAATGTCAATTTTTTTTGGAAGACCACTGGTGAAAATGTTGAAAATGCCCTTATAAAAATATTCTTTTTATTCTTTTTTATTTTAATTTTTCATTGTATTTTTTCCGTTACCATTTGTCCCCCTCACACCCCACCCTCCAAACTCACCACACTGCTGTCCATGGCCATGAGTCCTCGTCCTCTGTCCTTGATACCACCACCCCCCTAACCACCTCCCTCAGCTGTCAACCTGCTCTCTTTGTATGAGTCTGTCTCTATTTTGCTTGTTAGTTCAGTCTGTTTATTAGAGTCCACATATGAACGAAATCATATGGTATGCGTCTTTCTCTGACGGACTTATTTCACTTAGCATAGTGTTCTCCAGGTCCATCGATGCTGTCACAAAGGGTAAAACTTTCTTCTTTTTTATGGCTGAGTAGTATTCCTTTGTGTAAAGGTACCATAGTTGTTTTATCTACTTATCTACTGATGGACACTTGGGCTACCTCCATATCTTGGCAATTATAAATAATGCTGCAATGAACATAGGGGTGCTTATGTTCTTTCGAATTAGTATTTCATGTTTCTTTGGATAGATTCCCAGAAGTGGAATTGCTGGGTCATAAGGCAACAAACAACAAGTGCTGGTGAGGAGGTGGAGAAAAGCAAAACCTAGTGCACTGTTGGTTGATATGCAGACTGGTGCAGCCACTGTGGAAAACAGTATGGAATTTCCTCAAAAAACTAAAAACAAAACTGCCATATTCCCAGTGATCCCACTGCTGGGCATATACCCAAAGTATCCTGAAACACCATTAAAAAAAAGAATTTATGCACCCCATGTTTATAGCAGCACTATTTACAATAGCTAAGATTTGAAGACAGCCTAAGTGCCCATCAGCAGATGAGTGGATTTAAAAAAACAAAACTGTGGTATACAATGGAATACTACACAGCAGAAAGAAAGAATTCCTACCTTTCACAACAGCATGGATGGACCTGGAGATTATTATGCTAAGTGAAATAAGCCAATTAGTGAAAGACGAATACTACATGATCTCACTTCTAAGAGGAAACTAGTGAACAAAATTAACTAATAAGCTAAATAGAACCAGAGGTATAGATTCATGGAACAGACAGACAGTGTAAAAGGGCGGGGGCGGCGGGGGGGAGCATTGATTGAAAGAAGGTGAAGGAATTAGTCAAAGAACACATATGGGGGACCCAGAGACACGGACAGCAGTGAGGGGACTGATGATGGAAGCAGAGGGTGGGCTGGGTGGGGGGAAGCAAAGGGGGAAACAGTGAGATAACTAATAACATAATAAAATATTTTTAAAAAGAATTTCTAAGAGTTTAAAAAACGACATGGAATGACACTTTTAATACTTATGCAATCGCCCTAATAATTTATAATATGTTGGTATACACAAGACCCTAGTAAACTATTGAATCAAAGGAGAACTCTAATTAAGGAAAATATGTAATTTTTAAATGTAAAAGAAGTTTAAATTAAAACTATCTAAAGACGTGTTTTAAATTAAGGAATTCTCTTCAGGATTGAAATTTTCCACACCAGAGGATACTACCTTGCGTTCCATGGTTCTGGAAAATTACTAGGTGCCAGTGGATAACTTAAACATAGCCTAGAGTCACTGACATCAATGTGTGACAAGCATTACAGAATATATTTAGTAATTTTAAATAAAGTAAGAGATTTTGAAAAACCAGGGAAAAGTACCATAGTGGCAACATTATAACTTTTTGAGTAGGAAAAAATTCTTCTATGTGTCTGATGATCAGAAATTCAACAAGTTAAAAGGAAACACGGATCACCTGTCAGAATGGCTATCATCAATAAATCAACAAACAACTAGTGCTGGGGAGGATGTGGAGAAAGGGGAACCCTTTTGCACTGTTGGTGGGAATGCAGACTGGTGCAGCCACTATGGAAAGCAGTCCGGAGAGACCTCAAAAAATTGAAAATGGATCTGCATTTTAATTTTTAATAAATCCTTTTGTATCAACTTTTATACAGGTTTAGTGCATGACTTAGTCATGAGAGGATAGGCTTTACTTTATAAAAAGAGAAAAAAAAGAAACCTGAAGTCTTTATGTTTTAATCTAATAAAGACTATTTCTTGCTCACATCAAGTGCAAGGTGAGTTGGCCACCCCCTCCTCCGTCTTGTACCTACCGCTGTAACATATGGATTCCAAAGTCCCCCCTCAGAGGAAATACTGCTAAGGCTGTTTTTAAGGGACAGGCTTGTGTGTAACTTACCTTAGCAAATGGCCAAGACCCAGTCATTTGGGCCCAATTTAACTGCAAGGGAGCTTGGAAAATGTTGTATTCCTGGGTACCCAGGAATTGGGAAAGGAAAGAGGATTTGATAAACATATAAGCATTGCCCTTCCCATCCAAAGCCTTGAAGGAGAATGCCAGTCGGGCTGGAGAAAACAATGAAGCATTCTTTTTTAACTGGAAAAAATTGGGGATGGTTTCATGCTAAAGTGGACTGCCATTTTAAATCATGGAAACAATGAACTTTGTTGTGAAAGTGCAAACTAAAATTAATTTCTTGGTTTTAGAACAAATCAAGAGCAGCTTTTGTGTGTGTGTGTAGAAGCCACAGTTACTGCTTAAAACGTGACACTAAACTCCTATACTTCAAAAGCAAAAAAATAAATAAATAAGATATTGACAAAAGCACAAATATTTAATATAAATTTATTCTGACATTCATAAGGAAAAGAAGACCTGAAGTATATGTTTTTAAAAAAAGACATTAGCAAGAGTAAAGCACACAAATTTGTTTACTCTGTTTATTCTGACATTCATAAGTAAGTGAAGACTCAAAGCAAATGTTAAATCTTAGCATTTTCATACAAGGCTTGATGAAGAGTAGAAAGCTGTGGGAAAATATGATAAGACAAAGAGTACGAACCAAGGGCAGTAAACTGGGGGAAATTTAGCAAGACTGGTTCAGATTCCTCTTGGTGTCCCTCAGAGACAAGGGTGCGATTTTCTTTTGAATATAGGGAGGGCACCTCTCACCTGAGCATCTTATGACCTGCCTCAGGGGAAGCCAGAAAGTCCTTCCAGCACCTGGTATTTCTCAAATTCCTTTAGTTTAGCATATTCAATATGGGAAGTTCCCATATTTTGTGCTAGTATGTTCTGAACCCCACTTTTTTAAAGATCTGTTTTATCCTCCTAATATTCCATAGATATTTTATATTCATTAAGAAAAAGTAAAGAAGTGTTTGCAGGATATAAGCCACACAGACCTAGCAGTCTTCTCAAATAACACAAGCTGGTAACATCTCCATTGAAAAGATTTTTATAACCTTTGTTGCGCATTGAGTCTACAAAGATACTAATAAAAAAGCATGAGAAACAGAAAACCTGCCAAAAATAGTAGCTGCACTAACACCTCAGAGGAATCAGCTGAGATTCAGTGTTTTGGTGCCTAAACACACACTTCAAGGTGAATGAGACTTAAGAGGGAAGTCCTCAAACACGCAAATCTTCACTCTCTCTAAAGCGTGTTCTTCATTACAGTATTAATTTTGAGATTCGTTTTTATTTTCATTCTATTCAGACATAAACATCGACATGCAGACTATGTGACGTGAGTTAGCGCTGTAGCACAGCTATTTCCAGTGATTAGTATCTCACTGCCCCATCAGCTACTTTGTCAGAGACGCCAAATGCTTCCTTGAGTCTGTTGTACATAACGTGCTCTGCTTAAGCAGTGTTTTTTAGTCAAATAGAGTTTGCACTTGTGTTCTTTTTCTCTTAATTTCTGAAAGCTTAATTGCAGCACTGTCAAAAAGATCACAGCAAAAAAAAATCTATTCATTTCTCTTCATTCTCATTCAAATCTATCTTGCAGTAGTGTGTTTGAATTTGTTAAGTAGGAGAAAGATTATGTAAAATGTATATTTTTATAGTATGAATGAGTAATCTTTGCAATGAGTTTTTATTAAAGTTAAGAACAAAGAGCACTGAGGGGACAAAATAGAACATTCAGATGCTCATGTATACTGAGACCTTTTGGATGATTAACAATACTCATTGTTAGGTCAGA
This sequence comes from Pteronotus mesoamericanus, assembly GCF_021234165.1. Taxonomy (NCBI): domain Eukaryota; kingdom Metazoa; phylum Chordata; class Mammalia; order Chiroptera; family Mormoopidae; genus Pteronotus; species Pteronotus mesoamericanus. The sequence goes on from NW_026555310.1 coordinate 13,965,650, forward strand.
TAGGTTCTCCCCACAATGGGTTCTGAATAAATATACATTTCTTTTTCCACTTACCTCTCAAAAACATGTTTCTATTGAGTATAACTTCTGACAGAAATCCTGTTATTTAAAGTTAATTGCAGTTGTGTAATGAAACATCTTAAAGACCAGGTAACTTCTGGTAACGCAGTGATTCCTTAGACTTCTTTTCACTTAAAATTGTTTTATTGTCTCTACTTCAGGGGAAGTGGTAATGCTTAAATTGAACCCTTTTAGCAGCTGTGGGCAGAGATTGTAACCACAGTAATCTCCACTTATCTGCAGTTTTGATTTCTGTGGTTTCAGTTTCCCCCGCAGTCGACTGTGGTCCAAACATATTAAGTGGAAAATTCCAGCAATAAGCAATTCATAAGCTTTAAATTGCGTATCATGCTGAGGAGCATGGCGAATTCTCGCGAGGTCCCGTCCGCCCCACCCAGGACATGAATCTTCCGCCGGGGTAGCATCTCCAGGCTACAGAAGCTTCCAGCAAATAATAATGGCCTTGAAGCGCAAGAACGTGCCAAACAGAAGCCGCAGTGCTTCTTTGACACGAAAAAGTGAAAGTTCTCAAATTAATAAAGGAAAAAAAATCATATGCTGAGGTTGCTGAGATCTATGATAAGAGTGCATCTTCTATCCATGAAATTATAAAAGAGAAAAAATAAATTTTTACTAGTTTTGCTCTCTCACCTCTAACTGCAAAAGTTACCTCCACAGTGCATGAGAAGTGCTTAGTTAAGATGGAACAGGCATATATTTGTGGGTAAAGGGCATGAACAGAAAACATTTTCCAACTGATGACAACATGTTGAGGCAAGAAGTGTTCAGCCTATACAAAGACTTCACCAAGGAATCCCATGAGAGAAGTAACATCGAAACATTTACAAGTAAGAAGTGAGTATACAGATTCTGGGACAGTTTTGTCATTTTACCATCTCACATCAGCTCAAGTAGGAGGGTGAGTACAATACAATTAGATATTTTGAGAGAGACAACATTCAGATAACTTTTATTATAGTATATTGTTATAATCACTCTTTTATTATTGTTGTTAATCTCTTAGTGAGCCTAATTTATAAATTAAACTTTAAGACAGGTGTGTATGTATAGGAAAAACATGGTATATCTAGGGTTCAGTATTATGTGACGTTTTGGGAATCTTCTGGGTGTTTCGGAACATATCTCCTATGGATAAGAACAACTCTACTGGCAAAAAAGAGGAATTACGCGTACGAGTGATCTGCCCCATAAATACACCCAAAGCAGTGTTTAAGCAGATAGAATTATCTTTTGTTTCCCATACGAGGATCTTATCTAATAGACAATATTATCTATAGATTATATCACCTTAGATCACTTTTAGTCAGAGCTTGGAAATAGAATAAAAGTGACAGCACTATTGTCTATCAATGAGGATGAGATTTAGCGGCATGGAACAAGAAATAGCAGAACCCAGCAATGATGTGAGCTAAATGTATGTGGGACTACTTTTCTCTCATTTTAAAGAAGTCCTGAAACAGAGGCCAGGACTGGTATTGCTGTTTCTTGGTCCTTAGTGTTTATGTTTCTTCGGCCACCCTAAGTGCATGGCTTTCACCTTCAGTTTCCTTGTGCTCCGACATGGATGTTGGAGCATGGTCATTGTTCCAGGAAAGCAGCAGCAGGAAAGGAAGCAAGAATGGGAAAGGATCAATCCATATAATCTCAGTAACTTCTGAATCTGGGGAATTTAGAAATTTTTGAGTTCTATAATTTTAAATCACTATTAAAACTGAGGCAGGAGATAGTCAGGAAGCAGGAAACTCCAGAGGTGCCCCGGGGCTAAGAGAAAGAACGTGGATAAAGGGCGGAGACCCTGTTCTAACACTGGTAGTTTCTGCATCTGGAAAAGCATGGAATCCTAGTCAATCAGGAATGCACCTGTGCAGAAGATGCTACCTGACCCCTGCTTCATTATAATATCATTATAATAAATTAGCATTGTGGGTCCCCCTCCCAGTAGCCAATCAAGGAAATCATGGGAGACCCACCCTAAGGAATAAAAGCCCTCTAGCCCCTGAGTTTGCTGCTGCTGCAGCTGTTAGGCTGTTAGGCTCTGCTGTGCTCTTCTCTGCTCCGCTCAGTTGGCCCGCTCCCATGTTCTGTGTGGCTTAATAAATCTGCCTTTTCTCACTTTCTGCTATAAACTCTGCGTGTTCGGTTCAATTTTTTGTCTGCGATCACCAAGAACCTGGTTACCTGTGCCCACCTGTAACAAAACTATATAAAATATTTATTATTCCATTGCCATTTGAAAAAATGTATATTCTCTATTTATAAATTATAAAAGTTTATTCTTTATTGATATCAAATAAACTTTGTCATTTAGCACCTTTATTTTGTATAATTATTTTTTATTAATTTATTTTTAAAGCTTGAGAAAGCATTCCATTTAATTACATTTCTAAAGACATTTCCTATATCTTTAACAATTTTTCTTTAATGTATTTGAGTGTGTCTATTCAGTGATCATTGATTCATCATCCCTCCTGTGGCATAGTTAACCTTTGTGTTTCTCTTTTTCCTTATCTATATAAGAACAATAGTATCAATACCTATCTGAAAGAGATGTATATAAAAATTGCATGAAATATTTAGCAGGATTCTCATCACATATTAAGCACCAAAGTGAAGTTATTCATCATTTCCATCATAAATAAACAGTAAACAAATAAAGTATGGCATGATTTTAAGTAATTAATGGGATGTAATTAAAAGAAAGCCTTAGGCCTTGTTAGAAACATTCTCCCTCAAGTAGGCAAGAGACAGTGACTATTGTCTCCATAGTATAGAAAATTTTTAAATATACAATCTCTAGACACTTAGTAAATACTGAATGAACATTTAAATACTTCTTGATCTGGCTGTAAACCACATCTGGTTTCATAATCAAATAAAGTGAGTGTTTATCAGTTTTCAGCATCTATACAATCTGTGGACAATACACTAATCCTTAGTTTGGGTTGCAGAACAGAGTACAAATATTGGTCTCCTTTGCAATATAAAAGTAAAAGTATAGCTCACAGAAGGTAGGAAGTAAAGACAAAAAGGAGATGCCAATGAAGTATGGCTTTGATAATCCTCATTTTATATACAATTGTGCCGAGATACTGGGAAATGTTGATTAAACACAAAACAGGAGTACTTTTAATATGTAAAAGCTCAGAAGTAGCTGAAAAGAAGAATCCAAACAATAATATAACAAGTATTTGAGGGATGGAAAGGATCATGAAGGTGAGATAAAATTTCCTCTTTATAGCAGAGTTGAAAAATAGAGATATGAGCATATTATTTCAATTTAGCACTCAGGGCTATTATATGACTAAGTATGCAATAAGTCCACTGTCATGCTTCCATTTTGTGAAGAAAATCAATTGTAAAAATACCATGTAGCCATAAATTAAGGTCTCCTGCTGGCAATATGGCATGAGTGGCCGTAACTGGGTGAAAGCGTGATCTCTAGGCCTAACCAAGCCTTCTGATGACTAGCACTGACCGATATTTTGACTGGAACCTGAAGAGAGGCCCCAAACCAGAACAGCCACTCCCAAATTCCTGACTCGCAGGAACTTCCAATTGTTGTTTTAAGATTTCTAATGCAACATTAGAAAACTGATATTGATTTAGGTACCTAGAATGAGGGTCCTGCTATAAGAAAACTTAAAATGTCAAAGTGGCTTTGGAATCAGGTGGTGAGTGAAAGATGGAAGAACTCTGAGGCAAGAATTAGTGAGGGACTGAGTATCTTTGAAGAACCTGTTAACATATGAATGATGGACTTTAAGGGGGGCTATGGATGGGGCTTAAAAGAATGTGAGGAAAACTGTCAGAAATTGGAGGTAAGAAGGTTTTCACTATGGCAAAAATTTTAGGGACATCATCATTTTCTATAAGATGAAAACTTAAAAAATGTGCCCGAAAGAATGGCGGGGGTGGGGGGGGGGGGGTCTAGCTAAGTAGATTTCCAGGAAGGGTATTAAATACAAAGAAGCGAGGACATTTCCCCAACCTTTCTAGGTGGCAAATAATGGTAAAATTTAAACATGGTTTCCAGGCAAAGAGCAAAACCGGGACACTACTAGGAAAATTTGGTCTAAAGGTGACACCTACCCTTCAGTGAAATGTGATATAAGCGAAAAATAAATCACTGGTGTGTTCAGCCACTGAAATGTTGGCGTTTCAGTTGTTATTGCAGAATAGCCTAGTATATTCTGACCAATACAATGAGTAAGGCCAGCAAAGCAGAATCGAAAGGAATAGACCATATCTGAGGGTCTCCGGCAAGGCAGCGTTGTCTGTCATCTTCAGGCCCAAATCTCGTATCTGCTTCTTCCCTAACCTCACAGATAAAGAATTTCCTTTTTATGTGGGTGGTTCACAATGAATAAAATAGCAAGGAATGGGTGACTAGCTAAAAGAACAAAGAAGTAATTAGATAATAGAGTTGTATTGCATCCTGAATTACTTAAGTTCTTTTTGAAATTGCTTTACAATTTTGAGGCATGTGCCTAATGGTTAAAAGAAGCTAGGTACTTGTGCTCTGAAGCCAGCTGGCTGCCTAAGTACAATTCTCAGCCTGATGGTTAGACAATTTACCTAGCCTCTCTGTGGCTGTAAGAAATTCTATCTACCTCCTGAAGTTAGATTTAAACTTATTGATACATTTTTTTAAAATGCTAGCAACAGAGTCTGTTAAAATAGACCAAGATTAGCCCTGACTGGTGTAGCTCAGTGGATTGAGTGCCAGCCTGCTAACTGAAAGGTTGCTGGTTCAATTCTCAGTCAGGACATATGCCTGGGTCGTGGACCAGGTCCCCAGCAGGCAACCACACATTGATTTTTCTCCCTCTCCCTCTGTCTAAAAATAAATAATTTTTTTTAAAAAAAGATAGACCGAGACTAAAGTTTCTCTATAAACAAAGTCTCAAAGACAGCAATTTTAGTGATTAAGAACAAACCCTAGTGGTTTGAATCCTGGCTCTACCACTTGTTCATTCTGTGATCTTTCATCTTCACTATCCCTCAACTTCCTCATTTACAAAATGGATTTGTTCGAACAATCGAGGCCATATTGTGAGTTAAGTGAGTTAATTTGTGATTAAATAAGTTAGGTTGTAATTAAGTTAATAAATAAAATTACCTGGCTACTATAAAACTGATTTTTAAATAAATTTAAAATCAACACATAAGTCCTCATGGACACTTCAGATTTTTTTTAATTTTTTAATTTTTGTTCAGTTACAGTTGTCTTCATTTCCCCCCCATTACTCTCCCTGCCTTCCCCATCCCCCACCTCCAACCCTCAATCCTCCCCCCCCGCCATTGTCCTTGTCCATGGGTCCTTTATACATGTTTCTTGATGACCCTTCCCCTTCTTTCTCCCATTTTCCTCCTCCCCTCTCCTCTCTGGTTACTGTCAGTTTGTTCTTTATTTCCATGTGGAGACTACAGATTTTCAGTTACTGTAGCTCATGTTATTTTCTGTTTCAGGTTTTGTTTTGTTTTCTTTTTATTTTTCTTTCCTGGACAGTACGGCATATTGAAGAATTCTGGGGTTTTCTCCCCTGTAATTTCTAGTAGGTTTTTTTTTGGGGGGGGGGGGTGTCTCTGTTTGTTTGTTTGGCTTTTTTTGGATCTTCAATTGAAGTTTAATACTTCTCTTGTTAATCACCTGGAAGTTTTTGACAGATAGTTGATCGCACCTGAGTAATATAGTTTTTTATGACACGCTAATCAGTCACTCCAACCTCTCCTAGCTTTGAAAAATTCTATGTTCGATTCTGACAGATTTCTTCTGTCATTAAATTACTTGACTTGTGACAAGTGACAAGTACTCTTTTCTACACAATGTAATGTTACATTTCAATGCTGCATCACAATGCAATCTTTTCAAAGACATTTAAGCAAGAATTAAGAAACCAGAGTTAACTTAAATTCAATTGCCTGTGGAATAAGTTATCAATTTAAGCGTCTCTGTTGAGATGACAAAGGCATTTCTGTAAAGAGCTGAGTTCTCACAAGCAAAGGCAATAGAAATGTCTTGTCCTGGTGGTGAGCAAGTTTCTTTTGATGTTTCTAAGATACATCCCAATTTCAGAAAGAAGGTAGAGAAAAATGTGCAATTTGGAAAAGAGGAACAAAGAACAGATTATGTGCCATTTATTTTATATATTTTATCTCTACTCAAAATTTGAAAAACTTGTTTTTATTTTTCTTTTTTTCAGGTGAAAAAAATATAGCTATAATTTTCAAAATTTAACTACCCCCAAATCACATAGTGATACATGTATACTTAAAATATTGCTGAAGTGGGAGTTTAAGCCAGGCATATCAAAACACAAGATCCATGCTTACTCCATTATGTTTACTTGCCTATCAAAGTAATATATGGTATTATACGAATGATTAGTTCATTAAAAAATAAAATCTTCTAATATTACATTAACATAACTAGCATACCATGATCTTAAAGAGAATATCAATACTTACTGAAGCAGAAGCATTTTGGTAATCTAAATATAAAAATGTTCCCTGCCCACTCCTATGATTCATTTTCTTTAAATTTCCATGGAAGTTATTTACTTTTGGTCTATTATATATTGCTATACTTTGGTTGCTCAGTTTGGGCTACTTTTGTCTACCTTTATAAAAACATTCTTGAATAAAATCTTTGAATCATACTAATTTTTATATCCCCTCTTTCCCCATTCTAATGTATTAATATTAATTGCTAATTATTCGTTTCATTTTTGTTTTCATGCCAACATATTTAGAGTTTAATATTTTACTACATTCTAATTATACCCGGAGGTTATCATAGGCAATCATTAAAGATTGAATCTTTCTTGATCTGCTTTTTCATAACCTTAAACCTATCTACAAAATTACTTTAATTCTGGATTTTGCTGTTTTTGTCTTGATCTCTTCACCTTTCCTTTTTTTAGTCTATAACTTAGTTAATTGAGCTTGTAGTGAAGAATATCAATTTTTGCTCTTTAAACCTCATGTTTTACCCTTTTGCTTGAGAATTCTCTTCATTTTATATTTAAGTCTCATCACTTTCTGACCTTTTGAAAAGAAGTTACTTCCTTCTTTTAATTAATTGACCTATATTTCATTTTTTTCTATATAAATTTGCAAATATTCCATATACTCTGCATAATTAATGAGTTTTACCATTACCAGAGGATTTAAAATTTTTGTACATATCACATTGAACATTAATATACAAGGTCTGTCCAGAAAAAGTCCAGCCATTGTTAATATAATGAGAATGGTTTGCACAGCCTGGCAGCCAAGGAGAATGCATGGAATGTGCATGTGTGAACAATGACAACTTCACTGTACTAGTCAGTGGGGGTAGTAGACGCTGTTGAATGAGCATGTGTACTGTGTGGCTGTCACATTCAAAATGACTGAGCGAGTAGAGCAATGAATCTGCATCAAATTTTGCATTAAGCTTGACTATTCCTCCATGGAAACTATTCAGATGACTCAAAAGGCCACAGCTATGGGCAAGTGGTGACTGGCAGCTCCATCTCAAAAATGTACCTGCTTATGGATCATGTCCTGTGCAGAGTGTTTTGGTGAAACATCAAATCATTCAGGTGACTCAGCCCCCCCACAGCCCAGATATGACACCCGGCAACTTCTGGCTTTTCCCAAAACTAAAATCACCTTTGAAAAGGAAGAGATTTCAGACCTTCAATAAGATTCAGGAAAATATGATGGGGTAGCTGATGGCAATTGGGAGCACTGTGTGAGGTCCCAAGGTACCTACTTTGAAGAGGACTGAGGCATCATTACCTTATATACAATTTTCAATTATTACATTATATACAAATTGTATATAATTATTATATTATATACAAATTTCAATAATGAGGCATCATTAAATTATATACAATGTTTCTTGTATCTTCTTCAATAAACGTCTCTATTTTTCATATTACCTGGCTGGATGCCTTCTGGACAGACCTCGTGTGTGTGCTGATTTTACTCCCTACTTCCTTTTTACATGTCTCAACTGGACTCACTTGTAAAAGTCAAACATATTTCATGGTCTGTTCTTTAAACCTTTGTAAATTCTATGTTTCAGAGTTTATTTATAGTTATTTGCATCTTTGTTATCCCAAAACAGAGCTAAAATTCCCAACCCAGAAAGCCTCTAAACTCTCAATTTTCCCTTTCACACAGACCCAATGTCAACAGATTTGACCCATTCCTTTCCTTATTCATGTTCATGATTATACATCTATGACCCAGCATTTGCATGTTTTAAACATCTGTGATACATGAACCAAGAATTAGTTAAGTTATTAACAAATATATACTAATTACCAACGATGTTCCAAGCCCTGTGTTTTGTGCTGAGCACAGTGAGAGTGCCACCCACTACTCAAAGCGCTTCCCATCTGCCCATGCATGTCAATGCCCTCTAGCCAGAGATCACCGGAAACAAACTGCTGGCCAGCGTGGGACCACAAGGCTGACCCTGAGAGGGAGAAAGCGTCCCTGACTCAGAGGGAGAGGCAGCATACTTTTGCATCCTCTCCGTTCCTTTTAAGGATTGTTCTTTTCTTTCTGACAATTACAAAAGAACTCCAAGCATATATTTAAGGAAAGGTTACCAGCTCATTTCCTTCTTTTCCCCTTCCTTGAAACAAACCAGATATGACTGTCTCCTTTATGATAAGCTATATCCTCATTTACCACGTAATCTCTTTTATGCAGAACACTCTGCTGTCTCTTTCTGTTCTATACCCAAAATTTTTTTCTAATCGTACTTTTCACTAGATGAATATTGGAGCCACATCTGTTGCATACCTGGGCAGCCTCCTTGTTTGTCCCCAACAGGAAAAAAAAAAAAGAACCTAGTATAGTGTTAGGTTATTAAATGCTCATGGCTGAGAAATGACTTAAAAGAAAATCCCTGAGCTCTGTTGTTAACAGTGTTGTGGAATCCGTATTATTTTCAATGTCAGGGGAAGGTAAGCAAAATAGTTAGCTGCAGAGAAAGAATTCTGGACTTACCCTATCTAGAGGCCCGCAACAGCTCTAGCTGATGTATTTTTCATGTTAGTTCCATTTGCTTGGGGCCTACACCATCATCCTACTATTCTCTCTTCCTTTCTCTTATTTTTGTCAGAAGCTGAAAAAGTCTCTGTAGCAAGCAGAATTTCAGTTTTCATAATATTAAGGTATGTCAACACATAAAATATGCATATACTAAGTTCTCATAAAATGTGACTCTGAACAGGCACCAAAAGAGGTGAATTAGGAAATTTGATGCTGATACATATTCCAAATCCTAAATTACAGGACCCACCTTGCTGTAAGTGAGCAGACAGGTGCAACCTGGAAGCAGCTTATTAATCAAACCATTACCCACAACTCCATGATTCCAAATCATGTTCAGAAAGAAATTTTCAGCCAAACCACTCACTTCTCCAATCCCTTCCCGGGTCCATTTCCTTTTCACCTTTCCAGGTGTGATTAGGAGACGGGCACCCTCATGATGAGGGTGCAGAGTGATTCTTGGAGGCTGGGAAAATCCCTTAGCCCCACTCTCCCAGACCTGAAGGGGTCAGTCTGCCACGCGCAATTCTCAGCCACGCATTGTGTGCCAAAAACTGTTGCCAAATGTGGACCCCTTTGCAGGGGAGGGGCCCAGATACTCTTACTAAAACAGTGCCCCCTTCCCCAGGGTCCCTCTGTTCTAGGTTCTTTGCCCACCGTCCTTATAAATTATGGCTCTCAATGGCGGAGTTTGGTGAAAAGTAAGGAGCTATTTATTCAAAAGTTATACAGGTTTTGCATAATGGCTAAATGTCATTAAATCTCAAAATCCCTTTAAAACACCCACCAACACATACAGTTCTGCCTTTCCCCACCTCTGCCCAGGCAGGTCAGTCAGGCCAATCAGGGGTACCGTCCTTCAGAAGAAAAATGGCAAAAGTTCAGCGCCCGGCGAGGCAGGCCTCTCGCAGTTCCCAGCTGTGTCTCCATGACCTCCAGTTCTTGATCCAAACCCACGTGGCACCATCTCATGGCCCACGAGCAAGAGTCCTTTCTCCCCTTTCCTTCTCGCATGGTTTCTGCGTTGTTCCCTGTGGCATGGAGCGAACCATCCCTGAGCTCTCAGGCACACGTGCTGTAACTGGGGGGGGGGGGGGGGGGGGGCAGGGGCACGGGGGGCGCGGACATAGAGCTCCTCTTCTGGGCTGCTACATCTTACTTTCCTGCTTAGTAAGATGCGTGGTCAAGGGAGCCCCCCCCCCCGCCCCCGCTCCCAAAATCCTGTGATCAAAAGCCTCTAGTGTGGCTGCTGTGCCTGGGTTTAAATCCTGGCAAGAATCTTCCCTCATAACCGCATTTCCAACCCCCAGGGCAGGTGCTGTAAGGGGATGTGGGGGGCGGGAAAGGGGGATAAGGGGTGGGGGTGGGAGGGGAGGGTGGGGGCACTGCTTCCCAGTTTCATCCTGGGTTAAAGTTATGGAAACCTTCCTGGTTAGCCTTGTTGATATGCAAAATAACCATCTTCGCATGTGACGTATGAAGCTATCCTGTTGTTATTGACATGCACAATGACTCTCAGTGGCCCTGCTCCATGTCTCCCATCCCCCAGGCAACCCACCTTGCGGGTGGGAGGAGAATATCCTATATTTTTCTTGGACACCCCAAGTTCTGGACCCCTTTACAGATCCCCTTTTGGGGGAGCCCTAGCTGTACACCGTTACAGTGCCACTTCCGTCACATGGGGGGCCATGCTATGAGATGTCCTGGAACGCTTTGCATTATTGCCTTTTCATAACCAGTGGTCCCCAGGCAAATCCATATTAGTCATCCCTATAAGAAAAGGGATTCATCACCTACTGTCGCTATAGGAGTAACTCCTGACAGTGCCAGGCTTCATTCATGTGCTTTGCTGTGGCTGCTGGAGCAGAAGGAAATTTCAGGGTATGAAGCCTCAGCAAGGGTGGCACTAAGGGAGGCTGAACCCTGAAAGACGTCAATCGATATCTAGATTCTAGATTACATGAAATATTAACTCAATTTGCATGTGTTATTTGTAAAAATAATAGCCACTTACAGCAGTCCTTCAGAAGGTAACTGAGACACTCCTTTTATTCTTTCCTGTGTTTTTATTTTGGATCCCTATCTTCCAGCAACTAACCAAAGGAAAGGGTCAAGAAATCGTATTCCCTAAGATCTGAACACCTCTTGCTCCTACTGACTGTAGCCCGGAGGGTGGGAGGGAAAAATAAGTGCATCCGGACAAGGATGACCGTCCCGAGCTTAGGGCAAAGACACGCAGGAGCTTGCAGCCTACGGCTCAAATACCATGGGTGTTGTTCTCTGCAATGCTTCCACCAGGAAGAAATGTGAACATTTGGCATCAGCTTTGCTGGGGGGACAGGGGAGGACATTTTCTCCAGGCTATTTGGCAAAATGTCTGGTGCCAGAGAATGAAGACAAAGCACTGAGGAATTTGGAAGAAGAATCCCATTAAGGAATATTTCATGCTTGGTGGCAAGATGCAGGGGTGGGGGTGGGGGAGTCTGGAAAATACATATGTTAAGTAAGAACAAGACGTTCTAAAACTTTTGAAATGCCAAAGGGAGAGATATTGGTAATTCAGTGGATGACTTAAACCACAAGCGCAGCAAGATAATGAACCCCTAGGTGAGCCTGAGAAGGTCCTTGCTTTCAGCTTCCCACTCCCCCAATTCTGTGTTTTGCTCCTCCCCCTGAGGCAGGCAATGCCTTACTAAGGAAAGGCCCACAATGTATTCTCCAGCTTGCTGTATTCCTCATTCCTTCCAACTCAGCCATCTCTACCCTTCAAAATTTAGAAATACAATGACCATTCTCTCTCTCATGACTCAGCTTTTGATGAGGGCAATGTCAATCCTGGGAACCGGATCTCCTCCATTTCATTCCCGACCCAAAGGTACCACAAACCTATGCTTGGACCTAACATTCTATCCTCTTGTGGGCACAAGGATACCACGTTCAAATAGATTATAGGCCCTGTAAAATATTCTCATAATGCCATACACACAGTTGCCCTGGTACTATGTTGTCTTTATTTCTGTGTTAAAAATATCCTGTCTAGCATACTGCATTTACAAGGATATTGATAGATTAACTAGAAGGAGCCAAGACTGGTGATAATGTGGAGTTCCAATGCATACATCATGGCAAAACTAAGGTAAGGTCACCCAAATTGAAGTATAGAATCCAAAGGGAAATTAAGAACAATCCAGTTAGAACCTGACTTTTATAAATGAGGGAACTGAAGTCCAGAGAAGTTACTTGGTGAAGGTCTTACTAGGCAGTAAGGAACAAATGCAAGACTGTAATTCAGTTTCCTCACCTTCAGGCCAGTGCTGTGAGGTATAGCTTCTCTTAGAGTCTGTGAGTCATTGCTGGTGTTTTTCTCGTGTAGGGGTAGTGAAGTTTCTGCATAGCCTTTTCCAGGAACGTGACATATAGGAAGAAGCCATCTTGTCAGTTCAGAGGGCAAGACATAGGGAATGAAACCAACTTAATAAAGTGGAAAGGGGTGGAGACAAGAATGAAAATTATGTTATTTTATGAAGAGGAAGACTTTTTTCCAAAAATTCAGAGAAGATACTCAGGTTGATTTAATAGAAAATTGTCTTTCAAAGAAAGGGTGTAATAATAGTTAGTTCTGATAGTTTTGTGAAGAAAGAAAATAATGTCTTTATTGACTTATATTAACTGCTTGTAACGCAAGCTACCAGTTTCTGGAAACATAATACTATTCCAATAATGCAGTGACAAAGCTGGTACATTTCCACCATAAAATATTGTTATTTTATTATAGAAATGCTGGTGATTTTTTTCTGAAAAAGTTTCTAATATTCCCATCGACAGGAAGTTTGACACTGCCTGTGAAAATACATCAGTCTTATGGACCATCAAAGAGAATGAGAACATAAACCATGTATAACCGTGTAGCTGGACTCACAAAAAGGAGAGAAAAATATCTTCAATTACATAGAAATACAGAATGCCTCCACATAAATGAACTTCACAATGATCTCACAATTGTGTGGGATAATGGATAAAGTTATGCTGGGTGTTGTTTATAATATAATCCAGAACACCCTGAAATCAAGTACACACACACCAAAAAAATTATGTGATTACATCATAACGTAGAATAGTATCTGGTATGGTGTGCCTTTTTAAGAAATATTGTTTAATAAATAAAATTTATTTATTAAAACAAATAATAAATTTTATTTATTTATTTCAGGTGAGGAAACTGAAGCATAAAGAAGTCCAATAAAATTTGCCAAAGTTCACACAGCAAGCAATAAGCAAAAGTGAGATTTGCACCCAGGTAGCCTGGCTCAGGTTTAGTCCTTAATATGCTGAGCTGCCTCTGCCTCTGCTACCCAGTATTAGGAGAGGAGTAAGGTGCTATGGCAGCACATAGGGAGAGAAAACTTAACCTAAAAGACTTCAGGGAAGACTTCTGGGAGAAAGCGATAATGGAGTGGAGGCCTTAAGGATGAGTAGAAGTTAACTAGGTGAAGAGGAGGAAGATTCTGAAAGAGATGGTATATTCTTACTCCAGAAAAGGCTCAGCTGCACATACAGTAAGTGAAAGGCATCGAGGCTAGAGCACAGAGTTCAGAGGAAAGTGGCAAGTAGGTCAGGAGCCTGGAAAGGAACCTGAGCTCCCTTCCCATGAGTCAGGCATTAAGACCTGTGGCGCTCTACCCCAGAGTGTCTGGGGAAGTAGGGATTGCAGCTAAAAGGTGGATATGCTAACACACACTGCTCCCACACAACTACCCCTGTCCCAGGGTAAACCTCAGCAGTGTGCAGACCAGAAAGAAATGAATGATTTGGAGCCTAAAGCAATTCCCAAGGTAACTAAGGGCCAGAGGAGGTGGACTGGAGTAGAAAGAAGCCTAAGAAAGGGGAGTTGGAAAAAGGCTGAAAATGAACTTAACTTGTCACTATGTCAATAGCAATATCTGAGTCTATCTTCCAAAACATACATTTTTTAACAGATACAAATAAATGGTTCCTTGTTGTTCCTCCCGGCCCCGACCCCATTCCACTGATCTTTACAGAGGAACCAGTTGTTTGCTGAAAACAATGCAAAACCCGAAAGTGAAAAAAATGAATGATAGCCTCTGCACCCAAGGACAGAAAGGGTTACAGGAGGGCTAAGACTCGTGAGTACCAGGGGCCGGCAGAGCTCATGCCTGACCCAGCCGGAGGAGAAGAGAGGCCAAGGAGGCCTACCCTGAATTTGGAAAGTGGTGGCATTATTAGGGGGAGAAAAGGGATAGGATTAAAGACAGAGTCTTCATCCCTGAGGGGTTCATAGTCTACAAAGGGTGCCAGGAGCAAATTCAGAAGTTTGGTCATTGGTAATGTGACTGGCAGAGAGACTTGCTCTTAGGGCGCTCAGATGAGAGCAGATGAGCGATGGCCTGGGATGGTGGCAGAAGACAGAAGCAGATGGTAAGTAGGCAATTGGCGAGGCATCAGGGAGAAACGTGGGAGGAACAGACTTATTTATCATTACAGCACATCTGGGAGAAAACAAAGACAAAATGACTGGTGATGCCCCAAAACTCACATCGAAATGAATCCCATTAATGGAGAAAATCACTTGACTGTAAATCTGTTTGCTAACTATGATTTTCAACAAAATATTTGCCAGGAAGTAATCTTACTAAGAAGACTTACAAACTAACTAAAGATTGACTGAAAGAATTAAAAAAAAATTTTCCATCTATTAATGCCATTAGCTGGCAGCTAATGAGATTAGAGAATATAAATGATATAATCAAGCTATTCATAAGCATCCTGAACTTGCATTCTGTAATATGACTTCGTAACAATGTTTGACTAATTCACTGTGGCCTCTCTTCACACAGTTAAAAACTTTATTTGTCCAGCCTAGAAAACCAAACTTTTCTGCTCTCCCTTAATCAAAAGTTTTATTTCATCCAATCTGATTTGTTGACCACAGACCTGTAAGTAATTGTAAAAGGCCTCCTCTCGGGTCTTTGCTGGCAAAACCTGAGATAAAATCCATGGAGACAAATGCAGGCAGCGTTGTTCCTGGGGCACTTTCTGCTTGCTTGCTCTCAGCTTCATTTCTGCATGGCTTCACTGTTTCTCTAGCTTAAAGACTGTGTATTTATTTGTTCTGTTTTGCTTTAGCTTTGCTTTGGGTTTTGCTTTAGTTTTTCTGTTACAAGTCAGCAGCAAAGGTCCAGCACCATGAAGACATAAACAACTGTGATGTATAATTTCATGGATCTAATTATAACAATGGAGATAAATTATAAGGCAGGAAGAAAGTGGTGAGCATTTGCTTCCAGAATTGGGAAAGTTTCCAAAAAAAGCAGGCAGGCCAAATGGGAAAGGGGAGAGTGGAGACAGAGAAGAAATAGGAAGCAATCCAGGCCAAGTGCAGAGGGCCTCTTAAAGTTTTTGCCCTTGAATTTGCATGTTTATTTCCTATTAATAGTTGAATATCTTGGATACTTCTAGACGGAAGCATGAACACATCTCCTCTCTGCTTCCCCCAACCTGCTCCCTCTGTTGATTCCTATGCAAGAGAAGGCAATCACCATTCTCCCAGAGCGATAGTGCCCATTTGGAAACCATGGAGACCTCACTATCAATTCCCTCAGAGACTGTTCCCAAGTCCTAGCATGCATCTATAGAGACTCTTATTCTATCCTATATTTCTCCTCTTTCCATTCCCAAAACCAATACTTGAAGTCAAGCCTTTAGTCTCTCTTATCAAACTTTTAACTAACAAACTCCAGACACTGAAGTCTTCCAGGCAAATCCAGTCTACACAATGTTAATGCATGATTTTACACAAATCATTTCATTGATCATGTCACTGTTCCACGCAAAACCTTTAGATGTTTTCCTTTTGCCTGACCTGTTTAATGTTTACTTCTCTGCTTGTGTTTAAAGCCTCAGATAACATGGCTCACACTCACTTGTCCAGACTTTATTCTGACTGTTTCACTTTATAGACTCAATGGCACATACTAATGAAATAATTCAAACCATTCTCTCCTGCTGAAATATTACCTCTAGCATTCTCTTGAAAATATGCCCCCATTGGTGAAGGTCCATGAAGACTGCCAACAGCCCTGCAGATTTTTCCCTCCTCTGAGCTCCAGTAGCACTTTATATGAACATCTATCATGGCACTCACTCCATTCTATCTTCTTTTTTATTTATTTTGTGTCTGTCACTTTTCCTCCTAGGTTTTAATCTTCTTAATTGCTATGTGGATATGGGCAATTATTAGACTTCATTAAGACTCAGTTTCCCCACCTGTGAAACGGAAGTGGTAATGTATTTATGTCATACAACTATTGTGAAGGATAAGTAAGTTAACACACATAAAAGACATAAAAGAGTGCTGGTACATAATAAGAACTCAGAAATGATTAATTAGTTTTGGTATTTTTTATCTTTACAATACTCACACCACCAAGAGAACAGTCTCATATGCAGCAAATGTTACATAGACATTGTACCTGGGAGCCCAGGCCAGTGTCCACCAACCTGTGACACAAGAGGTCAGGGATTCTTTGTTCCTGCTGCAAAAGCCAGATACACTTTCCTAGAAAGACTGGGAAGGGGAATGCTATTTATTTTTATATTATGTATATTTTGTTGTGGTCTATTGATTCCCTGTTTCACTGAGAGTGACACATACCTCAATCATTTGATTTTGTGCCCTAACCAGTGTGGCTCAGTTGGCTGGGTGTCACCTTGCAAAGCAGAAGGTTGCTTGTTTGATTCCCAGTAAGGGTACACACTTGGGTTGTGGGTTCTGTCTCTCTAATTCTCTAATCTATTCTATTGTCATTGGGTTGTGGGTTCTGTCTCCAGTCAAGTCGTGTATGGAAGCAACCGATTAATGTTTTTCTCACACATCAATGTTTCTCTCCCTCTCCCTTTCCTTTCCCCTTGCTTTAAAAAAAAAAAGTAAATAAAATCTCTAAAAAATAGTTTGATATTTTGTTAGATAATTTTTAAAAGCTTCAAGGTCTATAGATTTATTTCCATATGAACTAGTGATTTGTATAAAGTACATTCTTAAAATAAAATAATAATAGACATTTTAAGAGGAAGGGGAGAGATAGTGTCATTGAACTAATAAAATGGGAGGGAAGGAAGGAGGGAAGGAAGAAAGGAAGGGAGAGAGGGAGAGAGGGAGGAAGGGAGGGAAAAGTTAAAATGAAGAAAAAAGTTATAGTAAAATTTTTGTTAATGCTAAATAAGGGCAAATACATTTATTTGTATTGCAAAAGAGGCTTCCAACCAATCCAACTTCATTGTGCTCAAGTCCTGAAGTAATTTATCAATATAATGCAAAAAATAGTGTTTCACATTAATATAACACATTACTTACACTAAGGGCATTCATATTCATTGCTTCAACACAGAGGACAGAAAGTCACAGGGTAAGTCCCCTGAAGAGAGAGAGAGAATGAACACAATGTAGCCCTTCAACCACACAAATTCTCTAATCTATTTCATTGTCATGTTTTGAGGTTGTGCTATTAGATGATGGTTTCACAGCTCTGCAGGTGAAAACATGGTAATATGTTCTGAACAGATAAAACTCTTCTTATTCAAAAGGCTCTTGGACAATTTAAGATGTATATAAATAAACAAATGTCATTCTCAAAGACACATGTCATAATGTGTGGGTATAGTTGAATATAACAACCCTGCTTGCAATCAATGTTTTAAACGGCAAAAATAAATGAAAATCACTGGAACTGCTGGGGTCAAGGAACAATTTGAAAAGCTATGTATGCTGAAGAAATTGAACATGATTGTCATCAAAAGGAACATTAATACAACCAGAAAACCCTGAAGGATGAAGGAACCAAAACAATGGGGTAGAACAGAAGAATGGTGTCAATGTTAACAAAGGGATCTTAATAAATTTTTGTCTGAGACCACAGAAATAAATCTAAGTAAAATCATCTATCTTTTTAGAACTTTTCTGCATAATATAATTATCTTAAACTTTTAGCTAAGTAATACAAGAGCTTTGACTAATGCCCTAGTTTATATCTAATCATGTTCTCTCCACTCTATGAATGTTTAGGGACACAACATACCCAAAAGTAAACTAATTATTCACCCTCTTCCTCACCCCAAAACTGCTACGTTCCATCTTCTGCCTGGAATGCCTCATTCTCCTTCATGCCTACCCCTACTACTGTCCTCTCCAGCATATATCTAGAAATTTCTTCTCCTCTCTCAGGCTTTGATCAAGACACATGGCTTCTCTTACTACCCCCAAATCCATTAACTTCTTTCCTTGCAAACCTCAAGCACGTTTCAAGAAATTAAATAGCTCATCAGATTTTGTGGCAATATACCTACAATTTCAGTTCCAAATGTAGGTCTCCCAGGAAAACTATTCTGAATCCTGATTCAGATGCCACTCCTCAGCACTCTACCCATCCTTATCATAGCATTACCATATTGTACTGAAATGTCTGATTTGCTTATAATCATTACATTATAGTCACAATGCTCTGTGTCCAGAACTGGATCACATTCGGCTCTGTTTCTGTAGCATTTAAGCTAGTGTAGCCTATAGTGTGCTGAGAAAGTGGTTAAATAAATGCTTTATTTCTCTGCCATAATTAATTACTATCTTTCTCTTTTGAGGCAGGCAGTAAATAGGGAAACTGTCAATTCTGCATTGTTAGTCTCTTTGCAATGACAATTACCTTTTGTTAGTCTTCTCTATTGCCTTTGCACATGATAACAATAGAAATTATTGTATAACTGAAAGAAGCCTCAAAAATTATCTGGAGCAAGCCTTTTGTACAAAAACACAAAGATAATATGTAGGTGACTCAGGGACACTGAAAACTCTACATGTTCAAAACCAGACTCAACATTCTTTCCTCAAATGTACTTTCACTTTCTTATGTAGTGGTTGTGTAGTTGGCATGTTTTGGAATACCTTCCTGTGATTATTATGTAATTAGTGTGTTAATTAATGTGTTAACTTGGCTAGGCTATAGACCTCTGTCATTCAAATATTAATCCTAGTGTTGCTATGAAATATTTTGTACATGTAATTAACATTGCCATCAAGTGACTTTTAAATAAAAGAGGTTATTCTTAATAATATGAGTAGGCTTCATCTTATCAGTCAGAAGGCCTGAAGAGCAAAACCGAGGTTTCTCTAAGGAAGAAGAAATTCTACATGTAGACTGTAGCAAGAGTTCATAGGTTTTTATAGCTTGCCCTTTTTCAAAGTTGCCTTGCCTCGCAATAGCATAAGCTAATTTCTTGCAATAGATAGATAGATAGATAGATAGACAGACAGACAGACAGACAGACAGACAGACAGAATCCTAATGGGTACTTCAAAAGGCACAATCAAGAGCGTAGAGGTAAAATCTGATCTCATCATTGAAAAAGTCCTCTGAAGGTTAGAGAAATGACTGCTCAGAAGAGCACAGTTGCTTTTAAAATAGTAGCTGTAAATAAAAGACCACTAGCAATTTGTGGAGGGACTCTGCAATATATACATACAAATGACCCAGGCAGAGTCAGTTTTATTTATTTAGTAATTTATTTTTATTGAATTTATTGGGGGTGACATTGCATAATAAAATTATATAGATTTCAGGGGTACAATTCTAGAATACATTATCTGTACATTGTACAGAGTCCACTTTAAGAAGACTCTGCCCAAGAAGAGCAAATCCCTATTACAACAGTACTGGCAATCTAAGTTAGTTTTCTCTCCCTGCCTCTATTTCTTTAACACTCTCTCCACCTCCTAAAGGACCTGTAATTGCAGCTGATAAGTAGGAATGGTGTTAACTGAAAAATAAAGATTTCTGTACCCTTTTCTCCTAAAGGAGGATGCCAACCAAGAGAGTCCAGATTAAAGAAAATATGAAAAGTTTTACTGTTGAATAAGGTTGGAAGTTTGAATTATTACAATTATTGAATTAAGATGGTATTTGCAACTTAAAGTGACTACAAAATTTTTTTTATCTCTGTTGGGTTTCAGATGAATACTGTAACTACAATGAAGGAGGGATGGGGGAGAAAGAAGGAACTAATCCAAGTGATGTATAAATGCAGTATTTCACTGAATACCCTCAGTCTTAAGTGCAATACATAAATATATAAGCATGTACATAATAAATCTGACAAAAATTTGCTGAAGAACACACCAGGTATATGCACAGTCTTAGTGTATCCCACAGATGGCTTATTAAATTACAAGGAAAAATAGCAACTGCAGAATGGAGAAATTGGACAATACCCTGACTGGGTGATTAAAATTGACATTAACAATGAGGGCCAGATGGCCCATGTGCACCTCCAAATGGGAAACCCGGAGAAGGATACACCGCCTATGCACTATTCTGGGCCAGAACGCACAATCTGAATACATTAAAAAATAAAGAGCAGACAAACCCAAGCTGAGAAACATTCTATTATTGCTTTAAAAGACTGTATTTTTATTTTTTAATTTTATAATGATTGCATGTTAAAACGACAGTGTTTGGGGTCCACTGAATTAAATAAAACATATCACTGAAATTAATTTTACCTGTTCCATCTTACTTTATATATTGTGGCTACTAGAAAATTTAAGTATTTTTTTAAGTGCCATTGTCATGAAAACCAGAGGAAACTGAAAAAATTTACAGAAAAGTAAAGAGATATAACTAAATAAAACTCTCATTTCTATATTGGATCCTACATTGGAAGGGGGAGGGGAAGTGCTATAGAAGTCATTACTGAATCAATTGACAGTACTGGAATATATATGGTAGGTTTGGTAAAAGTAATATATTAATGTTAAATTTACTGAGAGTGATAAATACACTATACATTTGAGAACTGTCCTGGGGCTTAATAAGAGCCTGTACTGCTGATAACTGTGAAAACTACGGTGGGGATATATAAGCCTATTCTTAGGAAATATTCACTGAAGAACTTAATATTAAAGAGTCATAATGTGTGCATCTTAATATCAAATGGTTCAAAAATATTATTTTCATACAGATTGTATGGAATACAAATATTATTTCCATACAGATTGTATGGAAAGAGAAAGCAAATGATAAAAGCCAATGGAATAAAATAATAATAATGAATGAATCTGAGTAAATAGTATGTGGGTGTTCTTTGTACCGTTGTTATTCTTGTACTTCTTCTGTAGCATTAGGACTTTTTCCAAATTAAATGTTTTTTAAAGGCTTCCTTATTTATTTTTCAATAGTGTTTTAGCATAAAACATTTTGATATGACCACCATGCTATTAAAATAAGCTCAAGGCTAAAAATTTAATTTAAAATCAAAATGTCCTGATTTGGAAACTCTTTGGTCTTCCCTATTAGGGTAAATCATTCAACCAATGGAACAGAACTATGTGGGGGCAAAGGTGATTGTGAGGATGCTATTTAGTTAGTTATTGAAAGGTATCCCCCCACCTACTTGTACTCTATTCTACCAACTTATTAAAATATAAATACAACTATGTTCATGTAAGAGTTTTGAATGTGTAACAATAAAAGGCAGTGGAATCTAGATTTACTTTACACTAACTAAATATACACAATAAAATTCAAATTCTATTTTTAAAGTATCACCCAGGGAGGCTGTGAAATCTCAGTTTGCATGCACCTATTTTCTCATTTATTAAAACAAAAGATTGAATAAGATTACCATTAAGGTGTTTTGAATTAAGTGCCCAAGTAATTTAAGAGAGAGACGGCTGAGAGGAGAGGGAGAATGGGGTGGACAAAATCATGTACATACACCCACATGAAAGAGACCAAAGGGAAAATACATTCTTGAGAAAATTAAGTAATGACCTAAAAAATTATACAGTTCCACTTTTCTTCTTACTTTTACATATATTTATGGAAAATGTAATATTTTGACAATGAAGGTCTAACTGTGCCTTTTAATCTTGATTTTTGGGGATTGTGGAATTCAGGAGACATAGGAAATAATCAACAGCTTCAGTAACTATACAAAGGAATAGCACAAATTTCAGAAAAATTTTTTTACTTTAGAAGTTTTGAAAACTTACTCTAAGTCCTGTGATGCTAAATTGATAAATTTGGCTTTCTTCTCTCATGAGTATAAGAATACATTTATAGTTACTTGTATTGTAAAGATACAAAAACAAAAAGTCTCACCAGAAGTTTTCACTTCTTTCTGGCCAGTGATGACCAGACATCATTTTATGACATAAACAAAGTACTCTATAAATTCACAGATACTTTTACTATTAATAACCACAGTACTTTTAATATCAACATATAAAGAAAAATACAGTGAATCAAACAAAATAAACTTAAAGGAACCTCTTTATTCACTTAAATACCTTCATATAATGTTAGTAAAAGAATAAGAGCGGTGAACGTCCACAGGAAAAAGAAATGGAGTATATAACTAAAAGCAAAAGATGTCAATAAAATGGATGGAAGCATGAAAACAAACCCTATAGCTAGAGCACTATGAGAACTAATTGTCAATGGGTAGGTAGGGATAATAAATAAAAAATATGCAAAATGAATCTATTTTAAAACAAGAAATTGCAGGCACCAAATAGCTCAGAAAGCCAAAGTTCAAGTGAAAATGACAAAATTAAGGACTAAGTAAGGGACACTAAGACTCCCCTCCTGACCAAAGCGGAAAGGTGACTAATAGATACCAGTCACAGATGAATGAGAGGCAAACACGGAGTTTACTTGTTAAGTCTGCATAGCAGCTGTCCAGACTCCCATCTACTAGAAATCCAATATCCCAACTAAGAATATTCTGCAGGGAAAAGATTGAAGGAATCATCAGAGTGAGTCACCTGCCCAAGAAGAAATATCTAGAGTAACTGACTTTAGGGACCCTCAACAAATTGTCTAGGATCTCACCCACTCTGTAATGAAGGTTACCGTGGACAAATTCCTCCCATACACACAAAGCTTCTGACCCTCTTTTTGATTCCTTTTTTAAACAGTAAAAACCTTCTTCCTCTACCTATAAGCAGCCTGAGGTGACTTCTAAAAATGGTTCACTATCCACTTGATCCAGAAAATGCCACAAAATCATGTAAACCAAGAGATTCAAATCTTCATGTTCACTTTGATACGCACAGACTATCAAAGGTATGCATATCCAAAGAGCCACGGAGTATCTGAGGGGTGTCACTTTATAGAAGCAAAATGTGTCATTCGCCATAACAATGGTAGAGCTTGTAGGTGTGCCCAGGAGTGGGACTAAACATAGGTTAATGGCCCAAAAAGAGTTCTGAATTTTTGCTGCTCATGCTTAAAATTGCAGAGAGTAATGCTGTGCTTAATGGCTTAAATGTAGATTTTCGGGTCATTGAGTACATCCAGATGAATAAAACCCCCAAGATGTGAAGCACAATTTACAGACCTCAAAGGCAGGTTAACCAATATGTGAACTCTCCCTGCCACAATGAGATGAACTTACCGAAAGACAGCAAATTGTTCCTAAACCAGAAAAGGAAGTTGCACAGAAGAAAATGATGTCCCAGAAGTAACTGAAGAAACAAAAACTTTTGGCCCAGAATTGAAGTCAACATAAAATAAATGCTAACAAATGGATGATGGAGAAGGCAGGCATTACGGTGTCAGGAGTACAGCAGTTTTCAAGAACAACTAGTGCAGATTGGAACTAATAGATTGATAGATGAGGGACATTTGACACTAAAGATTATCTAGTGTCTTGGATATCAGGTATATTATTAGTGTTAAGTATAGAATTAATTAAATAAATGCCCCTAAACCATAGCTATTAATTCCCCCCAAGTGGCCAAACAAAACATGTTGTTCAAAAATGGAACAACTATGACATCATATATATTATTATATGGCTCAGCTAAAGTTAATATTTACTTGATCCTAATAATATAAAATCTCATTACTTTTTAAAAATTGTGCAGATGATCAAAGGGGAAGAGGGCTAAATCCTTATCTTCTTTACTGAGAGAGCAATGAGTAATGTCCAAAACTTAAAAATCAAAAAACAGTAGCAAATGCATATAATTTAGAAATCAAAAGATGAATACCATAAGAAATAACAACAACAAAAAAAAACTCTGAAATAATTGCCAATGAAAAGGCAGAATTAGGGGTTTACACGGCTGAAACAGAGAGGTCCTCTTGTTTGCAGTGTAAGCCCACTGAGTTTTAAAATCTATGTGCACACACCACGCACATGTATAACACAAATAAAATGAAGTTAACTAAAAGGAATAAAGGAAAGGTAGCTTTAATACATTTAGTAGAACTTTAAAATTAATTTTTATTTTGTTGATTAGATTCCACTTATAGGTGAGACCAACGAGCGAGCAAAATAGAACCAGAGACATGGAAATAAAGAAACTGAAGGGGGGTGGGGAGGCAGATAATGGGGGAAGAAGGGGAAGGGTCAAGGACCACGTATAAAGGACCCATGGACAAAGACAGTGGGGGGCAGGGGATTGAAAGTGGAGGGTGAGGGGTGGGTAGGGCAGGGGTGAGTAATAGGGGGAAAATGGGGACTATTGTAATTGAACAATAAAAAAATTCATTTTAATTTTTATTTCATTAAATATGATTGTACCTACCTATATTTGAATATTCATATATTATATACACACATGGTCTTCAATCTTCTGCAATTCTGGCACTAACCTTTTGGCTTCTGAAGTATCCATAGCTCACATGTTTGGAAGGATTATTTTAAATCTTAAATTTCAACTCAGTGGGTTTCTAACAGAAAAGAAGCTATAGGGATTGCTCATAGGAAAAGAGGTTATGAAGCACAGTTTCTTATTTTCATGATTAATAAAATATGTTATAAATGTGGTACTTCCTGGGGAGAGGGTAATATGACAAAATCTATAGTAATAAAGGTGATGATTTTTGGAGTGTTTGTGGAACACATAAACCCTTAAAATCAACCCAATCTTTTTCCGTTCCTGTTCCAAGAATAAGGAAAAGGAGCTCCAAAACAAGCAAACAAAAAAATACACCCAAGGTGTTTTTTATTTTCTTTATGCAAAGAACAAACCTGAAAAATTACCTGCTCTATAGAGTAGCTAAGTATGTATCATGTTGCTAAGACATTTAATACTTAGAATAGGCAACACCATGTTAGCTAATCTTGGGAAAGCAGAGTACAAACAGTTTAAGACTAAACTTCACTTTCTTTTTCAAATGTGCTATATAAGAAATATCCATCCAAATGAAAAAACAACCTATCTAATTCTGCCATGTCTATCAGAGACCGCATGCCCAGAATTAAGACTTTCAGCCCAGAAAATACAAATGCATTTTATATTGAGAAGAAATGTCTCCATAATTTTTTGCTTTGAGGATTGCCCTATAATTAGACTACAGGTATGAGAATCTAAATTATATTTTAGGGTTTCAAAACTTTATTTACATTTATTTACTGCCCTTTTACAAAGTTACCGTTAAAAAAAGCACTTACTTAATACTCTTTATGCCAACAATTGTGGCCAAGCCAAAGCCAATTCAACAAAGATAAACAAGGCTTTTTATCCACCCTTAAAAAGGTTCAGTCTAGTAAGAAAGAAAAATGGAGACACATAATTACAAGGTGTGTTATATTCATACAATGAAACACTAATGCAATTAATTGAGCAAATTATGGCTACATATAACAACATGAATAAACCTTGGGAACATAATATTAAGTTGCAGAAGATTAACACAGTACGATTCCATTTATAAAAGACTCTAAAAGTCAAGGAACATATAGCAAGGACTCATGGACAAAACCAAAGGGGAAGAGCTGAGGGAGGGAAGGAGGGAGAGGGCAAGGGAAAGTGGTGGGGGGTAGGCAGAGACAAATGTATTTGAAAAAATAAATAAATAAATTTTAAAAAATAAAAAAAGACTAAAATATGCAAAACTGAAAAATCTCTTGTTTAAGGATAAAACATAAGTGACAAATTAGAAAGATAAACATAAAATGCAGAAGTTATTTCTTCTGTTCACAGCCAAAATCTCTCTAAACTTTTTTTTTTGCTCAACAATCTACCATGTCTACCCACTGAATCAAACAGATTTCTACCACCTTAGCCAGAAAAGCCCCTTCTGCTTCAAAAGAATAGCAATTTTACCTCATTTAAGTTGAACAGATACAGTGATATACAATGGTGTTTGATACAGTATTTTCTTTATGTTTTTTCAAATATTTTCTAAATATTCTATAAATAATTTAAAAATTAGTGATAAAAATGTGAAATGAAATGATCAGGAAATGGTGTGCAATCTGAAGTAAAAATGCAGTGCCACTTCCCACAGGCAACATTTTCTTTCACAGGAGAATAGTTTCAATCTATTGACTTTTTTTTTCTGTATTCCTGACTCAGCATTTTTATTTTATTTTATTTTTTAATTGAATTTATTAGGATGACACTGATTAACAAAATGATCTGTGTCTATTCCACAACACATGGTCTGTACACTGTATTGTGTTCCCTGCCCCAAGTCAAATCTCTTTCCATCACCATATACCCCCTCTATACCGTCCCATACCTCCCCCTCCCCAAGCAACCCCCACACTGTTGTCCTTGTCCAAGACTCTTTCACGACCTCTCCTTAGGGCTCACAGATCCTTTTCTCCTCTCCTGTTTGATGGGAGCCTTCAAACCACTAATCACTCTCAGGATTCCCAGTTGTGGCCCATTTAACAAGTTGGTGTCCTTTCTTAAGTGGAATACAATATCTTTGGAAATGTCATCACTCCAGTGCCTAAAAAAAGATAATCAGTTCTTTTAATTAAACCCAAAGTATGTGATACATCAAATGAAAACAAACAAACAAAAATTCTCAGGTCTTATAGATTCAACCTGTAATGATTAAAACTAACTTGACAATATAATTCTTCCCATTGATAAGTACTGGCAATTAAGTTTAATGTAAAATATGAGTTTGAAGTAGTTTCTCAATTAAATTTAAGCCTCCTAATGCTTTTATCTGCCTTTTGAGCATAACTTGTCTCCATTTACCAGGATTTAAAAATGAAAGTAAATATGGCTTTCCAAAAGGACTGCTGAATGAAATTAATATTCATGAAAATTACTATGAAATGTCATTCTTGTTCTTATCCTGGGGATCCGAGACCCCGTGAAAGCCTTACAGTTCTCATAGGCAGACACTCTGCAGTAAATACTTTCTGTTACTAAAAATGGTTCCTCGAATCAAACCAAAGCTATTGTATAGTAAATTGATTCCAAAGAAACTCAAGAGAGAAGTTTTAGAGCAATTCAGACCCCTGAAACAAAGTGCAAGTAATGAATTTGTTACATTGATTTGTTGATTGCCAACTTGATCCTATCAAAACAAAAACTGAAGGAACCTATCTGTACCCACAGAAAATCCAAGTAAGAACTACTGTGCTACTTGTACATTCTATATATATTATACTAGGCTTCAGTTTAAGAATGAAATTGAGACTTCGATACAAAGAAAAGTGGTTGGATGTTTAAAGTCTCAGCTTATTGAAATGTCAGTAATAATTACATACCATGTATCCTCAGACTATGGAAAAATATTCTGTAAGTAGTATTAACTTCTGTGGGTGAATTAAATTCATTCTGCCCTACTGACTTTAGTGCATACCTTCTTCCTAGTGCTCATTCAAGTGCTCATATGGGTGCAATCGATTCTTCCTGCAGATTTTAATGAAGATAGTCAGAATAGAGTTTAGAGAGTTTTCTTGAAAAAAAGAAAACAAACCAGCAGTACAAATATAATAGAAAGCAAAATAAGGTGTGTCTGTCAACTTGATTATATTTAGAAGCACAGGAAATATTTAAGCCATAACATCTCAAATAAAACCATAGATCTGTATTTTAAAATGCATCTTTAAAATACAATATTAAGATAAAAATTGAAAATGGCTAAGGACATGTTCCATACTGTACTGCTTTGTAATTATGACCAGCTAAAATTTTCTATTTGATTTTTTCAAAATCAAAATGGGACAATGGCTATGACGTTTTCAAAGTCTAATTTCTTTAGTGGCTTATTCTTCTGCTTTACATAGAACTATTTATTAGGTAACTAGACTATTTAATAGGTAACCAGATTTTCAGAAGGGGGTGCTTAAAAATGACCCATTTGTAAAAAGTTTGCTAGAGCAACAAAATTAGCTGAAAATTTGGGCAGTTATTTGTTGGGATGTTGAGTGTTCCTGTAGTATGGAAACAATAAAAGTACAAGCTGGACGTAGTTTGGGGATGAGTAAGGAAGAAATGTCCTGCACTGGAACATAATTTGGGTTCTCATCAGGGCCAGTGTGCAAGGACTCTGTGCCATGGTAGATAAATGAGCTATTGTCACATCAGGTTCTGCGGTCAAGGAATATCACAAGCCCACTCTCTTCATGGCTTAATACTGTAAATAAACATTTCACAGGCAGCCTGAGGGGATGCACCCCCAAGTTAACATGCAGAGAGTAGGGACAGAACAGAATAGAGGATGCAACCTTCTCAACTTAAGGGACAGCTCATAACATTTATCCCAATAGTGTGGGTTTCAAGGCCCTCTGTCATTTGACCCCAGCCTAAGTCATCTGTCCTGTTAGACATTCTATGTGGCCTAAGATCCATTCTCATAAACTGTCACGCTACACATGACTACAGACTCTGCACTATCCCAACTTAGTACTAAGAACAATTGAAACAGTATGAGTTCAACTATGTGAAATACACATGTAGACAACAAACCATGAGAGGATGCATACTAAATGGTAAAAAGTCACTTTTCAGAGATACTCAGGGTTTTTTTTTTGCTAAATATTATTAAAAGAGCATGTATTCTGTTTCCTTTGTGAGTAAAAAGCATTATTATTTACATGCCTTTCTCTGAGTACAGAAATATATTTTTCTTTCTGCCCACACATTCAAGTATTTCATCTTTTTCTAATAGAGTAAAATACAACATAAAGAACACAACCTAAATTTTCTACTTTCAGTTTTCATTTAACCATAATCATTTTTGTCATTTCTGACATACAAAGTCATACAGCAAGAATTAAATTTTTTTTCCTAGTGCAGATTGTGGTGATGGTGGCAGAGGCCGGGGGTGGGGCGGAACCACTTAATAGAAAAGTTTCGTTGTTTTTTTTTAAATTTTTTTCTTGCTTCACTAAAAATTGAATCATATGCTCTAAGACCACTTCTAGCAGTAAAATTCTGTGATTCAAAGTTTATTTTTGTGTTCACGGTCAGTTACCAATTTCACTTGAGACTTTGCATGCATTTGAATATTTCTACTTACAGATCTGTCTTTGATTCAACTTTTTAAATAAACTTTGCCCAAACTCCAGTAAAATTGAGTTAGTTCAACTCTTAAAATGTGTTAAAAGTCAGCTAGTAAACTGTCTGATACTTAATAGCATTATGTTTAGTGGTACAGAATTATATTAGTCTTCTACTCTAAAAATTTCCTGTTCAATATTTCCCCCTTTCTCTAGAGGAACAGTTCCTTGAAACTGTGCTGTGTGATAGGTTTTAGAGTTGTATGCTTTGATATTGTTCACTTTTTTGACATATTTACGAGAAAATTCCTTTTTTACTGGGGCAAACGTGTAAAGTATTACATTAGAAGATGTAGATGCTGCAGAGTGTATACCTTTTGGATAGAAATGGATCCACCCATAATGCATTTATTTATTTAGAATTCATAAAAGAAAATAAATGAATATCTGGAGCATAGTGTAGCACTCTTTTCAAAGTCTTAGAGGACAGTCACTGGACTAAGAATGCAGAGAGAGAGGAATATTATAAAATGGGCAGGATTAAAGCAGCCATTCTCCCTTGGGCTCCGCTCCCCGATTCTCCTCAGAGAAAGTAAGCAATTACGAAGTGATGCTTGCTAATTTTAAGAATGTATTTGTCTTTCACATCCAAATTATATATTCTCATAAGAATCATTTCAAAATTTATTCATCTATTTTTACTTTTCCTAATGACAAGATAGACACTAGGATATAAATTCCACAAAGGCCAAAACACATTGGCCTCATGCTGCCTGGTATCCCTCATTATGAGCACAGGGTCTGGGCATGATATGAATTAAAAAATAAATGAGTGAATGAATGAGTGAATGCAGAAAATAAGTGAATCATAAAATATCAGATCTAGAAAGGATCTTAAAGGTCAGAATTCTCATAAAAAGCTTTAGGTAAATCACACAAATAAATAATGTTAAAGCCAGAATCAAAGCTGTGATCTCTCAGTGTTTCTTCTTCTCTGCTACACTTACCTGCCTCTTATCGTTTCTAACTTCATCTCAGTTCTTGAGTATACATATAATAGAAACATATATGTTTGCTTTGAAAAACATAATACAGAGAAAACGAAAGTTGAATTATCTAGCTAATTGTTTTTTTTACTTTAATATTTGTTGAGGGTTTGGTTTTTCTTTTGTTTTGTTTTGTTTTTGGTTCTGACGCAGTGCAGTAACAAGAGGTAACATTTAAACTGAGACATAAAAAATGAGAAAGAGAAAAAGGGAGAGTGGAAGTACACACAAGTGGCTTGAGTCAGGAAAAAAGAGAAAGAGAAAGAAAAAAGCTTGTGCATATAAGAAACTGGGAGGTATTTGAACATCACAAGCCAAAGGAAAGAGAGACGTGAGATGAGGCGGTGAAGTGGACTGCAGTTCGGTTCCTGGGGGACCTCCGGGGAGCGGGGAGGAGTCTGAATATTGTTCTGAGCACATACACAGTCTGAATGCCCAGATGAGGCAAGTGTATCAGACTATTTTCAGATTTCAGAACCTGGTTCTGTTGTACTTTTTTCCAAATAACTGTAACATTTTTGAGTACTTCCCAAGGCTGGGACTGGGGTGAGGAGAGACAGGGGATCAATGCCGTGGGTACAAAATTTAAAAAGATGCCAAAAAGCTTAGTTTTATTTTTATAATTATAAATACTTTTATAATTATAAATATTATCTTAAAAATATTAAGATAAATATTTTAAATATCAAAATCTATGATAAAATATCAGAATTTTAAATAATATTGTTATATATTAATATATTATTATGTATTAGATAATTATACATTAAAATTCTTGTTCATTTAACTTATAAAATGCTTATTTTTAAATTTGTCTTATCTTTCTGAGAAATTATAAATTATTTTGTTTAAGAGTTGTATTCTACTCAATCTAGCACAGTTCTTTGCTATCAAAAATGCTTAACAAATATGCCAATAAGGATCTACCAGACAGGAAGACAGAATCAGAACTACAGCTCAATCATCTATTCAAATTAGAATGGATAGACTGATAGATGATCATGATAGATAGATAGGTTGATAGATGATAGATAGATAGATAGATAGATAGATAGATAGATAGATAGATAGATAGATAGATAAACAGACAGACAGCTAGATAGGGCAGTAAATGCCTCAGCCCTAGGAAGGTCTGTCGGCCAAGGCTGACACTCAGCACAAAGGCTGAGGACACTGGGCACTGGGCAGCTGCGGTAAGCCTTGTACCGCCCCTGTGCTCAGTCATCACCCAGAGGTTTCAAGAAAGAACATGGTCTTGGATCTAAAGCTGAGACAATCCTGAAAGGATCCACGGCAGGTAAATGCATTCCTGCTGACGTGTTCTCTCTTAAAGGGAGATCTGAGCCAAACACCTTCAATGTTACCATAATGACTATCTGATGAAGTGAATAAGAAAAATAGAGCAGAAGAGCTAAAATTGGTTAGTATCAAGGGCCTTTGTTTTACATTTGTATTTTCATTAAAAAAGGTCTTCAAAAATGATTGGCTGAATACATGGTTACCAGATGTATAACTGCATTGTGAAAACACGTCTTTTTGTAGTAAAGCTCTAAAACTACCACAATGTTATATGTTGTCTCTGAGAAAATGTCTTTAAAACTGGGCTTCTAAATAAATTTGTATTGATAGTACCAAAAATCTTATTCAAAGAGAGAAATATATCTACACAGAAGTGGTAGCCCCTTATTTTGTGTATTCTTTATCTGGATGCATAGAAATAAGCATAACTGTTCAATGTCCCTATAAATGCATTAGATGAAGCCTGGGTCTGATGAGGATAAAATAAAAATAAACTGAATATCCTTTTTTTAAAAAAATTAAAGTGCAATTGACATACATAAATCGGATATTCTTATACATTTTTGTTGTAAGTTGATATTTCCTTTCTTGAGAACAATTTGCAACAGATATGAATATCAAATGTGTATACCCTCTGATACAATTGATTCTTTCTGAAAATTTTTTCTAAGGGAATAATACAATGTATGTCTGTATTTATATGTATGTATGTATACATGCATGTATAAGACAGCTCATTACAACATTGTTAAAATAAACTAAACGATTGACTGTCCAATACGGAATTCATTAAATATATTTTGAATATCCTTACACAATCCAAGCGTCTCCCTCAAACTTGACCAGCACACCCTTCAGTTTCAGTTTTTTCTGCCCCATATTATGAGACCGAAGATTTTATCCTGCATCTCTGCAGCACTACCATGATGCCATGGTTGTGATTTATTAGCTGCTGTCCACTGCCTGGAACTCCTATTCCTGACCCTTCGCTAGCAAGCTGCTCCCTCTCTTCAGGCCCCAGGAGAAAGGTTGTTGAGGGCAGGCCATGCTTCCCTTTATTACTTCAGGCTTTTGTTCTTTAAAATACCGTCACACTGCACAGAATACCTGGTAGGGTGGGATAAAATGAACCGCAGCACAAAAGGAAATTTAGAGCTCTGTACAGTTTGACATTTCCCTTAGCCCCAGGGGGAAAGCAACCTAAATGCAAATAACTGAGCCTGCTTAAATCTTGCTCTATGAAGGCCTGGCTAAATAGCTACAGGAGTTAGAGGCCAGGGAAATGAAATACTACAGCATTTTTTCTAATTTCCAAATTTGAGTAAGCATGGACTTGAAAGGCAAATTGATTTCTAAGAACACCCATATTACCTATCATTTATACCTTCTAAATTAGAATTCAATTGAGCATATTGTTTTCAAATTACTATTTAATGCAAGTCTGTCTCAATTCCCCAAGGATGTCTTACACGTCTTTGTATTGATATGTGCATGTAAATGCTAGAAAAATTCTAGGACAATAGCAAATATTATCTTTATTGAAGGAGCAGCCTACACACAGTTGTCATAATCATAAGCAAATATAATACAGAAAAATTAAGAGTAAAATAAAAAATCTCAGTGTAAAATGTTTCTATTTTCCACTAGAGACAAAGAATAAACTTACTTTCCTCTTCCTCTTACTGAATAGCTAAATATTTATAGACTCTTTCCAGCCCTAACAGCCAGATGGCAACTACCTTCATCAGAAACACTAAGCAATGATCATATCCAATATTTCATTTTGTCAGGTTTCATGGAAAGCAGATGTCCCTTTAGTGCTAATAGTCATTATCTCCTGGTAACATTCTGTGGCACTGAGGAGCCCTTTTCTTAACTTAACTAAATGACTTTAAATATATATTTTTTACCACCTTTGCCTTTGTTTTTTTTTATCTTCAAAAGGAGGAAGAAGTACAAATCTCTGAGGTGCCTTTCACCCATGGCATACTGAGATTCTTCTTAATAAGGAGAGATGAACTGTCAGTGAAGAGAAGCTTCAGACCACAGATGACACACAGAGACCCCCACAAATGGCTATGGGTGCAATGGAAAAGATAAAGCTCACTGTAAGGAAAATGGAGTCTGTCAGGCGCCCTGACCAGCCCGATAAGCAGCATTCCCATTGCCTTCAGAATGGGCCCACATGCGCAGACTCATACTTTGTTATATAATACCTTGGCACCCTGCCGGCTTTGTGTGCATTAGTATACATGGGAGTTGGGACTTCCCACAGTGCAACACACCATGCGACATGTGGCTTGCAGCATGCGTGGATCTCCCCACCCCAGACTAAAGGCATGTCAGACATTCCCACGGCTCCGTGAATTTTCTTCCTTCTGCCCAAACCCCAAGTGAACCTGTCCGGCTTTGAGCGGTCGCAACACACTCACTTACTCTCTAGGCAGGAAGAAAGGAGCACATGAAAATGGTTCTCTTAGACTGCTGCCATTCAGTCTAGGTCTTCATCATCATCGGAGAAAGGCAACGATGTATAAACTAATCCTCTCGGAGTAAAACTCACAATTGTTCAAAGTAATTTAAATCATTAAACTTTTTGTTCATGCACCTCATCATCAACAAATCTTTAAACAGGCACCTCCAATGTATAAATATGATTTATACATTATCCATATCATCCACTCATTATTATCAATCAGATATTATTGTACTAATGCAGACTTTTTTTGAGACAAACGTACTTATCAATAAAAGTTCTAACAATTTTACCACATCTCTCGCTTTGGAGGCTACTGTCTAAAGTCACAGCAGTGAGCTGCATTGGTTTTTTATCAATAAATCTGTTTAGTCTATAATTCAACTGTCAACATTTAAACTAAACTCTCCTATAGTTTTGAGGCTTGCTCAAAATAGAAACAGATTAGTTTGATTAGTAGAATAGAGAGCTTTGCATTTAATCAGACATTAAATGCAGAACAAGCCTTTCTCAGTTTTCTCCAGTTAATTACACATTATCTAGTGAAGTCTGCTGTATTTTAATCTTCCTTTACTTTTTTAGGATTGGGTGACTCTCGGTGTACAGTTACAGAAAGCAGAGTTGATCTTTCTAGACAAAGCTCTATGGATTATAAAGGCATGTGTTTCAGATACTCAGAAAAAATAACGACCAATCATAGAGTCCACATTCTTTCTGTAAATCCTATAATTCCTATTGCCCCAATTTGTACTGAATCATAAATTCCTGGAAGGCAGACACTGTGTCTTCTCCCTTTTCTGTAACAATAATATGAGTCCAGAAGTTTTCTGCCTTGTAGATCAGACTAACTTATGGCCAGCTATGAAGGGAAACATTCTGTGTTGATACCTGAGTGGCTCTGCAGGTGCCCATCCCCCACCACATCCTGGTCCACTTGGGTGATTCCTCCTTATTTCCTTTAAGTACTTAAGACTCATGGTAAACAAATCTGCTCTCTTCATGGGGATATTTGCATTTTAACCTTAAACTTAAGTGGACCAATATGGATGTTTTTTCTAGGGGGGAAATAACAAGTATTACCAGGAAAAGAAGTGAATTATTATGGATGGACATGAAATTATTTGTAACAATATAATTATACCACGTGGATTGCCACCTACATTAAGAGTCCAGCCCTGACTCAGTGCAAGACAGTCAATGAATGGTGTTGACAAAAGTCAGTCCATATTTTAAAATCTCTTAGATGATTCTAATGAGCAATGAGGACCAAGAACCTTGAGTCTGGAAAGGGAGTTTTCATAGCTTATTATAAATTAGAATCACTAAAAGAGCTTTTATTCAAAAGTGTGATTATTAAGGAAAAAAAATAGCCATAGAATCTTTTTGGTAGACCTGGGCTAGGATCTAGTATATGCATTTTTAAATTTTTTAATTATAGTTGACATTCAATATTATATTAGTTTAAGGCAATTCAATATCTTACACATTACAAAATGATCACCAAAATAAATCTAGCTACCATCTGTCACCATACAAGTTATCAAAATATGATTGACTAGTTTCCCCATGCCGCACACTACATTCCCATGACTTATTTATTTTATAACTGGAAGGACGTACATCTTAACCCCCTTCACCTATTTCGCCTGTCACGCCAGCCCCTTCCCCTCCAGCAACCACCAGTTTGTTTTCCGCATATCTGCGTCTTTTTTTTTCTTTGGTGCTTTTTCTTCACTTTTGTTTTAGGTCTCCAAATATAAGTGAAATCATGTGGTATTTGTTCTTCTCTGACTTATTTCACACCTAATATAATGCTCTCTGGGTCCACCCATGTTGTCATAAATGGCAAGATTTAGTTCTTTTTTATGGTTGATATATATATACACACACATATATGTAAAGCACATATTCTTTATTCATATATATGTTATATATAACATATACATATATAAAAAACATATTCTTTATTCATTTTATACTTTTATATCCTGGCTATTGTATATAATGCTGCGGTGAGCATAGCAGTGCATATATCTTTTCAAATTAGTGTTTCTTCAATGTCTTCACATAAATACCCAAAAATGGAATTGCTGATTTTCATGGTACTTCTATTTTTAATTTTTTGCAGAAACTCCATAATTTTTTCCATAGTAGCTGCACCAATTTACATTCCCATCAACAGTGCACAAGGGTTTTCTTTTTTCCACCTTCTTGCCAACATTTTTTATTATGTTGTCTTTGTTATAATAGCCATTCTGACAAGTGTGGTGTTGTATCTCATTATGGTTTTGATTTGCATATTCCTGATAATTAGTGATGTTGAGCATCTTTTCATTTATCTGTCTGCTCTCTGTATGTCTTTTTTTTGGCAAATGTCTATTCACGTCCTCTGCTTACTTTTGAAAATTATTTTTTTCTTTTTGTTTGTGATTGAGTTGTAGGAGTTCTTTATATGTCTTGGATATAAGCCCCCGAAGTTCTATAATTCACAAATATTTTCTCCCATTCAGTAGGTTGACTCTTTGCTTTCTTGTTTCCTTCATTGTGCAAAAAGTTTTAGTCTGATGTAAACAAATAAGAATTTGTTTATTTTGCTTTTATAGTCCTTGCCTGAGAAAACATATGCAAACAATGTTGTGAAGACCAATGTCAAAGAGTTTACTACCTACGTTTTCTTCCAGAATGTTTATTGTTTCAGGTCTTACAATTAAGTCTTTAACCCACTTTGAGCTTATTTTGGTATAAGAAAGTGGTCTAGTTTTATTCTTTTGTATGTAGCTGTCAGGTTTCCCAACACCACTTATTGAAGAGACTGTCTTTTCTCCATTATATATTCTTCCTTCTTTCTCATGGATTAATTGACCATATAATTGTGGGTTTATTTCTGAGCTCTCTACTCTGCTCCGTTGATCTTAGTGTCTGGTTTTGTGCCAGTGCCATACTGTTTTAATTATTATAGCTTTGTAGTACATTTTGAACTCAGGGAGTATGATACCTCTAGCTTTGTTCTTTATTCTCAATGTTTCTGTGGCTAGTATGTGCATTTTGAATCAGCTCTGCAGCTGACACTTATTTTCATAGCTTGGGAACCAGAATTTAAAAACACATCCATAGAAATAACTTAAAAAAATAAGAAGTATCACTGTTAAATATGAGCAAAAATATTAAACATATTAAATCTGAACACATCTTTAGCTGTATTTCAGTGCCTACCAAGTTCATTCTTATTGGTTTGGTGACATGTAAATTGTCTGCAGAAGAAAAGAGATTTTATGGAAAACTGATAAATGAAATAGGGAAGCCATTAAAATTGTGGTGGATTCCATTAGAATTGTACTGTGCTCTACGTAAACATGTAAAACTTTGCATAAATATGTATTACTAAATATAAATAGTATACTATATAAATTTATGTTTATTCTCAAATGTTTATTTTATTTCATTGTTTTCCACTCTTATTTTTATTAGTTTTTTTCTTCTATTTATTCAGTATTTAACTTACTCATCATATTCTAAATTCTTGGAAAAAATAGATCATTTATTTTCAATTTTTATTTTTTCTACTATAAGCATTTTGAGGCGCATATTTTCTTTTAAATACCGCTAAAACTGCACCCACAAACTTTGATATGTTCTGTTTTAATTACCATTCAGTTTAAAATATTTTCTAATCTTTCTCATTATTTCTTTACCCTGCATATTATTCAGAAATATGATGATTTAAATTCCATATGTTAGGGAATTATCCAGATAGCTCATTGTTACTGATTTCTAATTTAATTCTGTTCTTATTAGAAAATATGCTCGTTTTATTTCAATATTTTACTATATATTAAGACTTACATGTACTATCATGTAGTCTACATGTTCTGTACATAATTTAAAAGAATATGTAATTTGAAATTATGTATAATGCTCTATAAATATCAATTAATCAAAGTCATTGTAGTGTTTTCCAAATCTTCTATGTACTTACTAATTTTTTAGATATATGGTTTATGAATTACTGTGAGAGGATTGTTAAAATATCATATTGTAACTGTAAGTTTGTTTAGTTGTTACTTATACTTCATTAATTTTGATGTTTTGTTATTAAGTCATTTACATTTAGTGGAATTATTAATATTTTTAGGTTTAAGTCTACCACCTTACTACTACATTTTTATCCTTCTTTTTTGTTATTCTTTTTTTCATTTTTCTCAGCTTTTTTAGAGTAATAAGTTTTAATTTTATTTCTTATATTAGATTCTTAGCTATGTCTAATTTTATTGTCTTAGTGTTTGCTTTAGGGCTAACATTTGGCATTTTATTAGGTCAAAGACTAGAATCAATAGTCTCTCTTCACATCTGATATTTCAGAGTTCCCAATGCACCTTTTCTTTCCTCTCATCATATCATCTCCAAGAAATAAGGTTTAGAGGTTGAAGTCCACAAAGTCAGAGGAGTTTGGGAATATTCATGATCCTCACTTTATCTTACAGTTCTCAGACTCAGAAGCTTGAAATCAGTTTCATTGGGCTAAAGTCAAAGAACTGGCAGCTTTGTATTCCTTCAGGAGATGCTAGGGAAGACTTTTTCCTTGCCTTCCCAGCCTCTAACGGCCAAGTGCGTTCTGTAGTTTTGTGGCCCTTTCCTCCACCTTGAAAGCCAGCAATGTAGCATCTTCTCTCCTCCCTGATTTCTGCTTCCATCCTTATATCTTCTCTCTCTGCTTCTGATCCTCCTCTCTCTTATGAGGACCTTTGAGACTACATTGAGCCTACCCAAAAAATCTAAAATAATTTCCGCATCTCAAGATCCTTAACTTAAACACATTTACAAAGTCCCTTTTACCATATAGGGTAACATATTCATAGTCTTTGTGGATTAGGATGTAAATATGATGGGGAGACTATTAGTCAGCCTATCACATACTTTATACCTCTTGCCTCACAAATGTAATAGCTTGTATATTATGAATATACTTCCATTTACCTCTCCCTTCAATTTTGGGGTAATTGTCATCACCTCTGCTTCTATATGTGTTATAAACTGTCTTTTATGATGTTATATTTTGCTTTAAACAGTCAATATGTTCAAGTACATTATAAAATGAAAGGACACATTTTTTATATTTATCCATGTGTTTAATGTTTCTGATTGATTTTATTCCTTCATTTAGGTCTGAATTTCAATCTGTATCATTTCCCTTTAACTTGAAGGACAGACATCCTTTAGCAAATGGAATTTTTTAGCTCCAAATTATTTAAAAACTAAAATATAACTTCCATAGAAGAAACAAGATAGTTACCCAACAATCACCCTCTTAGTGCCAAATATAATCGCCTTAACAGAAAGTTCCTACTAGCATATTCTTCATTTTGCAGAATTGTGTTTAAGCGCTGCCAATTTTAAAAATTTTTTCACAGATTATTCTTTTTGTTATATAAAAAGCAGTATATTTGGGAGCAAGTGTTTTTATTTTCTTGTTAAGACATTATGTTGCAGGTGGTAGAAAATCAGTAAGAAAAAGAAAACTGGAAGGTGAAAAAGATACACGAGGCATCCATGCAGAGCATGCAGCTTGGCCTAATGGCTGTCTTTTTTATCTACTGGTCCAGGTTTTCTGGCTTTGTGTGTAAGTTGCTGGGTTACAATTGTATATTTTGTGTAATCCACATAAAAATAATTGGCTAAACAGGTTTTACTCCATAAGCTTAAAAAAAAAGTTCACGTTACCAAAACTGAAATGTCTAGTTAAGAATTCTTGTTAGGACTCATAGAAACAGAGAACAGCCTTACAGCTATCAGAAGGGAGTGGGGTTGTTCTCTGGATGAAAAAGATGAAGGGATTAAGCAAAAAACATAACAAAACAAAACAACCTCAAAGACAGACAAGAATATAGTGATTATCGGGGGAAAGTAAGGTAGAAGGAAGTAAAAGAGGGTAAAGGGGGTATCAGTGGTAATGGAAAGAGACTTGACTTGGGATGATGAATCCACAATATAATATACAGATGATGTATTATAGAATTGTGCACCTGAAACCTACATAATTGTATTAACCAATATCACCCTAATAAACTCAAGGGAAAAAAAGGATACTTGTTAAGACTTCTCATTTGAAAGACTTGGCTTGGCTATTTAAAGGTTATTGAAGATTAAGACATTTAAGACACTTTAACTTTTCTTCATTGCTAAAGTAAACATAACATTGTAGGAATAAAGAAAGGCTAACCAGCACGTAAAGCTAGTTCTCACAAATGCTGCAACATTAGGTCAGGTAGCGATGGAAAGCAGATGTCAATCAGATGTAAACTGGATTGTGAAGCCTCTGATGGCCGATGTCCCATGTTTTACAGAGGAGAGAAAACTATGTGCAAAAATATTTTCACTAATCAAATTTCATCATTATCTCTATTTCCCTGGGAGATTAAAACCTATTCAATATAAAATACACTTTGGAAACACTAATGACAGATGGTTACTGAGAACAAGGCCAGCTGGTAATATGGGAGAGAGTCTTAAAACTGAAAAAAGGAAAACAGTTTGGAATCATGATTCTTAAACAAGACTACCATATCAAAAACCATGAGATCATTTTTTTAAATATTTTTTTTTCCAGTGAACTTTCTTCCTCTTCCTAACTCCAACAAGACTGTAATACCCTGAGAGAGTGGGCACTCACAGACTTTAACGTGCACGAGAATCACCTGAACCACTTGTTGGAACACAGATTGCCTGATCCTACCCCAACAGTTTCTTATCGGGACCCTGGCTGATGTGTCTCAGCGCATGAGCGCCAGCCTGTGGACTGAAAGGTCCTGGGTTCATTTGAGGTCAGGGCACATGCCTGTGTTGTGCGCCAGGTCCCCAGTTGGGGGCTTGCGAGAGGTAACCAATAGATGTTCCTATCGCACATCAATGCTTCTCTCCTCTTCTTCCTCCCTTCCCCCTCTCTAAAAATAAATAAATAAAACCTTTTTCTTAGATAAAAGGAGTTTCTTATTCAGTAGGTTTGGGGTAGGGGTTATGATTTGCATGTCTTACAAATTCAGAAGTGATATTGGTTCTACTGGTTCAGAGACCACACTTTAAGAATCATTGGCTTAAAGAAACTAGGAATGAAGAAGAGCAGTGATTTCATCCCATTAGAGAGTCTCAACATATTACGGAAAAGGGCACACTAACTGATGTGAGATAAATCCAGTAGAAAAATCTGAGAAGAGAAAAGAATCACTGCAGGGAATGTTTCCACACAAAACAGAAGTCTTTCTGGAAAGAAAACTTAATAAAAAGGTACTTAATTTCTGCCAGAGGCAAATGAAATCATAAGATCAAGGACTCAGTTGTCTATAAGCAAAATAATTCTGAGAAGACATCTACAAATAAAGAACAGTATTCCTGTGGGCAGAAGTGAAAGTCAGCCAACGTAACTAGGAATGTACCTGAAAAGGTACAGTAAAAACCTGATCATAATGCACCTTAATTTCTTTATGGAACAGTGAAAGTCCCCACGGCGGAACCCTCCGTTTTGGATAACTAGGTAGTCACTAGGAAAGATGAAAGCTCATAGCGCCACCCTAAGTCAGGTAATTGATTAGGCTGTAGTAATTGCAAAGTTGTCAGGGAAAAAAAAGAGAAGGGTGGGTGACTGAGAGGGTAGGTGGGGGTAGGGGGGAGGAGAGAGAGAGAGAGAGAACCCAATTTAAAAAATGGCAAAGAACCTGAACAGACATTTTTCCAAAGAAGATATTCAAATTGACCAACAGGTGTGTGAAAAGGCGCTCAATATAACTAATTACTGGGGAAATCCAAATCTAAACCACAATGAGATATCACCTCATACCTGTAGCCTGGTTAGCACAAAAAAGACAAAAGATAACAAACGCTGGGGGATGTGGAAAAAAGAATCCCAGTACACTCCTGATAGGATTGCAAATTAATTCAACCACTGTGGAAAACAGTATGGAGGTTCCTCAAAAAATTAAAGCTAGAACTGCCATATGATACTTCTACTTTTGGGAATATATCAAAATGATAGCTATGTCACAAAACCTGTGCAAAAATAGATGCCCCAGTGTGTGGTAGTGTCAGCAGCAGCAGCAGAAG
Source organism: Pteronotus mesoamericanus (assembly GCF_021234165.1). Taxonomy (NCBI): domain Eukaryota; kingdom Metazoa; phylum Chordata; class Mammalia; order Chiroptera; family Mormoopidae; genus Pteronotus; species Pteronotus mesoamericanus. The sequence continues at coordinate 14,007,971 of NW_026555310.1, forward strand.
CAGCAGAAGCAGCAGAAGCAGAAGCAGCAGCAGCAGCAGCAGCAGCAAGTGAGGGTCATACATCTTTAGAAGACACTCAAATGTCTGGAAAAAAGCATATGTTCCTCTTAGTTTGTGGAGATTGCTTTTGAGAAAATCAAATTCTTACATGTGGCTTCTCTCACATGTACCTCTTTCCATATGCATTCAGTGATGGAGATAAGTGGAAAAACGGCAGTGTGTAAGATAACATAAGAGACATGCAGTGAGACATTACCCACTGGAATGCATAGTCCCCATAAGTAAATAGTGGTGCATGGGGGTAAAGACGGAAGCTGGCTGGTAGCAGAACTGGAAAATGTGGTATTTTGTTGAGATAGTAGAGGTAGGAGATCATCTTATTTTAGGCCAGAAGAGCTAAGACAAATGAACGAATACTGGATACTGAGCTAGCAGCTAGCCCATTTATCTGCCTTCCAGCTGTGGGATGAGTAAGGAACTGATTACCCAAGTAGACAGAAGGGCACCCAAGGTTGATGCGCTGGCACTCTGTGCAAAAACACTTTCCATTGGCAGATTCTCAGGCTCTACATATTTGTTGTAATTTGAGGATGAGAAGAACAAAACCATAGCAAGTGATACAGAGGGAAGAGAATCAAAAGAGGATATAAACATAGAAAACTATAGAAAAATATTTGGCATCTTCTACTGAATTAGCAAATACATGGCCTTCTTGAAACAGGAACGGAAAGCCATAAAAAAAGAAGGTGAAAGCAATGCAGCATTAGATAAATAAGAGACAGGTGAGATGCAGGGCTGAATCATGGTAGAAACATTTTCCTTGACTGAATCATATTGCTAGTCATTACTTCTTTCATGATGTGTGAAATCTTTAAGTAATATAAATAAATAAAATGCTGTTTCTGAAATCAGCTCATCAAATAGTTGACTCAGCTCTGAGATGTTTCTCTGTGCAGGCATTTTTATTATTAATTTTAAATTGGGGAAAATATCTATGTTTACAGATTTCTCTTTAATAAAAAATGTTGGGCAGAGAAAACCAAGAGAGAATGAGACCCTTTCCCAGGTCCTGTTTGGCCAGTTCTTCAAAGCAGTATGAAATAACTCTGCAGCTCTTGGAGAAATGGTAGTGAGCAGGGCTTGAAAAAGCTCCCCAACCATGTGCTCTTCCATACAGGCCTACATTTGTTCTTCAGTTGCTGTCTGCAGGGGGGTTAAATCTTAGCAAGATTAATGGACCTTGTTGGTAAATATAGGCCTTGACCACTACTGATCATGTAATGGGTTTTTTTTTTCCTATTTTCTTTTACCTTACAGACTTGAAAGTTTTGTATGTAGGGGTGGATATAGTAAAGGCGGGTAATCTTCATCCAAGATTTTCTAGGTCCAAACTTACAACTCATGAGTTCTTTTAAAGTCTGTCCCCAAATTTGTTCCAAAGAAACTATAAGTGCAACAGTGGGATTATAAACTTCAATAGAGTGACCAAAGAGTAAATATGATACTATAAAAATATAATTATTCCATAGAGGGCAACATCTGTGAGGTTTCCATTAAATAGTAGAACAGAGAAGAAAATACAATCAGGTTTAATTATGACAATATCAGACCACAGGTCCAAGTGATATACCAGATTATTTACAGAAAAGACAATAATCAAAAAAGAAATAGAAAAATTCCTGTGATGAAATTCTTATATGTAAATAAATGCAGATTGAAAGAAATATCTGAATTCCATTCAAATTTAATTTTAATTCCACTCAGATTTTAAAGGACCAAATTTAAAAGTAAACTGGCAATTTGTTTCATATTTCTAAATTTTATGTACATTCAAGGCAAAAAATAACATACACACGAATGAATTTATCCTTTGCCAAAAAGTCAGTAGCATATTTGCAGAATTAAGTAGTAAGACAGTGGTTAAAAACTGTATGTCCAACCAAATTTGCTTTGTCTTGTCTTTATACTTAAAAAATATTCTCAATAATGTAAGAACTCAGAAAATATATCATATAACCTTCATGGAAAAAAATAGTTATTTCAGTTGACTGAAAAATGAACCAAGCATAAATGTCTTAGAATTAAAAGTCATCACCTAAAAATAAACTAGGAATGAGCATTATTAAAGACCATGAAGCATAACGGTGAAACAAGCTGTCATTAACCTCGGCTCCACTCAGTATCAGGATACCTTGTTCATTCCACTAGTCAAGAGCGATAAAACTGGCCTCCCTACCTTTATCCTACCTCTGTTAAGTCTCCTTTTCCAGAGCAGTGAAAGTGATCCTTAAAAAAGTTAACTCATTAAATCTCTTCTCTACTCAAAATCCTCTAATGCTTCCCAACTCACCTCAGTAAAAGCCTCATCTCTGGGCCTTCGGACTTGCTGTTTGCTCTGCAGAGAATGTTCTTGCTCCAGGCTTACACTTGACTCTTTCTCTCAACTCTTTCAATTCTTTGCTCAAATGGTTTTTAAGTAAAGTTTCCTCTATGGCCCTATTTTAAAATACTACACTTTCCCCCATGCACTCCCATTCATGTGTCCTGGCTCTCCCCATCCCCCACAGCACATACATTACTTCTTTTTGGCGGGGGGTCTCTTTTCACTGGAATAAAAGCTCTAAGAAGGCACAAATTTTTCTCTGTTTTATTCACTGCTGTATCTCTAGCACTGAGAGGAATGTCATAATAGATGCTTCATAAATATTTATTGAAAATCAATAAATTTAGGACAGTTTTTTTTTAATTTTATTTTAATTGATTTTTTCAAATACATTTGTCTCTGCCTCCCCCCGCACCACTTTCCCTTGGCCCCTCTCTCCTTCCCTCCCTCAGTTCTTCCCCTTTGGTTTTGTCCATGAGTTCTTGCTAAATGTTCCTTGACTTTCCCCTTCCCTTCCTTTTCCCTGGCCCCCCCCCCCTTCCCTCTTGTCTCTGTTGATTTCTTTTCCTTTCAGTGTTGCTGGTCTTATTTTCCTTGCATCTTTGTATTGTTGGTTAGGTTCCGCTTATAGGTGAGATCATATGGTATTTGTTTTTCGCTAGGACAATCTTTGTTCCAATATTCTGTGCTTCTCAATTTTGCACAATGGGCATGAATTACTTATATAATCAAAAAATGTTAATATAAGCATGAGGAAAGTAATATATGTATATTTAATTATCTTCTTCAAAGATATTAGGAATAAAATAGAAAAATAATGGTAGGTCCAGAGAATTTAATGTTTCAGGGTTTAGCACATCAAACTATTTATTTGTTATCTGAAATATATAAGTGATTTTTCCCTCTTGTAGATGAAACTATCCTTCTCAGACACATTTTGTCAAATATAAATTTTAAAAGATATCTATATGATAATTGAAGAAAAATATAAAAATTAAGGTTATTCTAGTTGGAAAAGTCTAGGTCGAAAATAAGAATTCTACAACCTTTAAACCTCTGTTGTTTCTTTTTATTGATTGAAGAAGCTATTAATAACGTCAGTTTTATAGCAGCAATAACCTACTGAGTGAAAGAGCTTTTGGATGGAAACAGCACAAAATTAAATTAGTTTCCTTGGTATCTGATCTAAACTGATATAACTTGTTGACAGCAGAAGCTTTTTAATTTGTCTTTTCACCCACCCACTTGTCTTTCTTTCTCAAAGATGACCCAGGGGCTGAGGTTGCCCTTAAAAGTTAATTCATTTGGTTTTTCTTGGCCATCAGTCACACCTGCATGTAGGGAAACGAGCAAAAGAACATTGAGTTTTCATATAAATCAACAGAGGAGAATTTTCTTTTCGGCTGTGGAACTCACCGAGGAACTGATTGTCTGCTGCAGGTGTGGACAAATGTTGTGTTCCTCAGCTGATGCTCAATGTACTAAAGTTTCCTCTGGGGACATCCTGCCATCCCATTGGCTGTAGCTCCAGACCCTGCTGTGCATCACTTGCCACTCTCTAGCCAGTTGCCCACCCCAGGGAAGCCCCCGGCCATGAAGCTGCTCTTTCTCATTTCACCACAAGGTCCCCTCTGTCCACTTAATAGACCTGTTCTCCTGACTAATCCTACAGGTAGATATTTATGAATGTTGAGGCTCCTTGTGGTCTGATAAATGTGAACTCCCTGTTCTACCTGATTTACAAACTAATTGCAAGTCAGACTAAAAATATTTAAATATAAGTCCTCGAGTGTGAACTGTGACTTACTTCCAACAATTGCAGTATAGAGAAGGGGAGCAGAAAGAATAACGTTACAGGGGTTAAACCTGGAAAACACTACCTTGGCCAGATTATTAAGGTCTGTATCATCAGTGATAAGTCGCTCTGACGGCACACACCCCTGATATGATGCGATGAGCGCGGCACTTCGTCTTGGCGTTATTCTGACTCAAGCCCATCCCCCCGTTTAACCATGAGAAGAACATTAGACACACGTAGCTTGACCGCTCTACAGAACACTTCACCATCTCAAAACTGTAAAGGTCATGTAAGACAAGGAATGCCTGAGGAACTGTTGTAGATTAATTGATTACTAATTTGATCCTGAAACAATAAAAGGGTATTAGAGGAAAAACTGATGAAATCTGAATAAACTTTGGATTGTGGTTACTAATTATATACCAGTGCTTGTTTCTTAGTTGCGACAATATTACCATGGTAATGGAAGATGTTCAGAATAGGAGAAACTGTGTCAGATATATATAGGAACTATCTATACCATGTGTCCAACTCTTCTGTAAATCAAAACTATTCAAAAAGGAAGTCTACTGAAAATAATAATCAGGTGAAAATCCAAATGTTCCTTTTATTACTGATACAGCTTAGATTAGATTAAATGGTTTAGGTGTGTGATGATTTAGAGTTTTAATTACAAAGCCAGAAATAGCCAGATTTGCCATAGCTACAGTTACATGGGGCCACAACTAGGCTTCCCCAGGTGGGGCCTCACCTTTCAAACAGCTTGAAGGAGCAAAACAGGATGGGAACATTCTATAGGTAACTGTCTCCCAAGAGTAATAAAAGGGTTGAAGTGGAACAATGCATGCCTGGTTTCTCTCCCAAATTTCCATCCCTGGGAAAGAGTGAAAAGGCAGAGAGAGAGACCCAGGATATAAGTCTAATGAAGCTGCCTGGAAGGAAACAGGAATAAGGAATAAATGTTCCCTCCTAACACTAACCCAGTTTTTGATCTCTTAGCCATTTGAGTTCAATGATGGTCATGCAAGGGATGGTTGTCTCATCCTTGAGGAGGATTTCAGACGTTTCTTTGGGCAATCCTACTTCCATCTTAATGAGGCTATTGCACATGCAAACTTCTCTTGTTAGGATCCACATAATAGGCAGTGTTGAATTTGTCCTCAAAATACTCCCAAAAACCTCCTCAATCAAAGTAACTCTGAGGTCACTGATGCCAAGTTTGAAAATCCCCTCCTATTCTACTGTTCATCCCACATTATGTCCATGCTACACAGAAAAGCCTGTCACAGGGACTTCTGGCTTTAGTTCCAACATGTAAAGAGCTTGGAAGTCATCACAACTATTGCTATAACAAGAAAGAGCTGAACAAATTGAAAATCAATTATTCTTGGGCTAACCAGAGAACTGGGGCCACAGGAAAAATTGCCACCTTGAAATCTGGAGAAACAGGTGAATTCAAGATTCGTAGGTGAGATGTTTACCTGGAACAACTTCAACCAGAACTATAAACTAGTAGCAACAGTTAGATGTAATCTGACAACTTGCTGGAGACTGAAGTGTGTGGATTAGAATGAAAGTGAGAAACGCCTGACAACTTTGTCACCAGGAATGTCACCAAGTACTCATGGTGAAGAGTAGAGAAAGATTACTCCTAGGTCTGCCTGGGTAGGAAGGATAATCATTGTAAAATGTACCTAGTCCATTCTCCCTAACAAAGGACGATTCTCCAGGAGGAGAAATGTTCCCGCAGTCTATTTCCACTGGAGGTAGGGCATTTCTACCACTCTAACCCCCTCTAGACTTCCTATCTCACTGAAGAAGGGGTACGGCTATAAAACATCTGTGAAGGCCCACGAAAAATGGAGGTTTGCCCAAAGAATATCAAATGCCTCCCCTCTTCCAAGACTTTTCATCATACCCACAGGGCTCCAATATAATAGCTGAAAGAGCTGTAAGATCCTCTTTAAGGAGGAGCCTTAGGAAAGCACAAAGCCAACACGCAAGACGAATAGAAGGACACTAGGAGAGATTGAAGCCTCTGACACCTATTGCTATAGCAAAAATTAAAAATAGCTCAACACTTAGCCAGATTAACATAAAACTCCACACTAATGGCCTGTTTACCCCGGTTTGTATCACTGAGAACATAATGTCCAGCTTTCAACAACTGTACAAGACATGCTAAAAGGAAAAAAACAGTATAAAGTGAAAGCAAGAAGTAAGATCAGACTCAGCTATGATGCAGATGTTTGAATTACTGGACAGGGAATTTAAAGTAACTATGATTACTATGTTAAGAATTCCAATGAAAAAAAGCAGACAGCATGCAAGAACAGATGGGTAATTATGAAGAGAGATGAAAACTCTAAGAAAGGTTCAAAAGCAAATACTAGAAGTCAGAAACACTGCAATAAAAATGGAAAAAATGCCTTTGATGGGCTCATTGGTAGCCTGGACAAGGCCAAGGAAAAAATCTATTAGCTTGTTGATGGAGCAACACAAACTTCCAAACTGAAGTGCAAAGAAAAAAAATAATGGAAAAAAAAAAGAAATCAACCAAAACAACCAAGAACTTGAGACAGTTTCAAAAGGAGTAACACCAGTGTGATTGAAATACCAGAAAAAGGGAGAGAAAAGGAACAGAAGAAATTTTTGAAGTAAAAATGAAGATTTTCCAAAATTATTGAATTAACAAACCACAGATTCAGAAAATTCAGAGAACACTAAGCAAGATAATATCACAAATCGATTCCTAAGTATTTCATATTAAAACCGCAGGAAACAAAGGTAAAGAAGATATCATAAAGAAACCAGAAGGAAAAAAATGACCTACGGACCCACTACCCATGAAAGATATAACTGATAAGTTGAAATTTGTTCAAGTTAAAAACTTCAGCTCTGTGAAAGACAGTCAAGAGAATGAAACCACAAACCACAGTTTGGGGGAAAATATTTGCTAGAAAAACACATGTGATAAACAACTGTTATCCAATACATATAAAGAAATGTTAAAACTCAACAATAAGAAAATGAACAAACATTTTTAAAATTGGGAAAAAAATGAAGTCACTTCACTAAAGAAGATATACATATGGTAATAAGCATATGAAAAGATGCCCATATCATGTCATCATGGAGTTGCAAATTAAAATGAGATACCAGTATACACTTATTAGGATGACAAAATTGCAAAACACTGACAGCACCAAATGCTAGAGAGGCTGTAGAACAACAGAAACTCTCATTCATTGCTGATGGAAATGCAAAACAGCACAGCTACTTTGAAAGATAGCTTGGTGGTTTCTTACAAAAGTAAACATTTTCTTACCATATGACCCCACAATTACACTTGCCATTTACCCAAATGAGTTAAAAACTTATGCCTACACAAAAACCTGCACATGGACATTTATAGCAGCTTTTTTCCTAATTACCAAAATGGGGCATCAACCAAGATGTCCTTCAGTAGGTGAATGGATAAGCTCTTTACATCCAGGCCATGAAATGTTATTGAAAGCTAAAAAAATTATCAAACTAGAAAAGACATGTAGGAAATTTAAATGCATATTCCTAAGTGATAGATGCCTATCAGAAGGGGCTGCGTGCTATATAATTCCAACTACATGGCACCCTGGAAAAGGCAAAACTATGAAGACAATAAAAAGTTCAGTTGTTGCCAGGGGCTTGGGGAGGGAGGAATGACTAGGGAGAGCACAGGAGACTTTTTAAGACATTGAAACTATTCTCTGCAGTACTGTATAATGAATACATGTTAGTATACATTTGCCCAAACCCATAAACTGTACCATGCCAAGAGTGAACCCTAACATAATTTATGGACTTGGAGTGATACGGATGTGTCAGTGCAGGTTCATCAGCTGGTAGCAAATGTACCGCTCTGGTCAGGACTTTTGATAATAACAGAGGCTGTGCATGCAGGGAGGACATGGGGGTATCGTACAGCAAATCATGTACTTTTCATTCAATTTTGCTCTGAACCTAAATACTCTAAAAAATAAAGTATATTTAAAACCTGAAAATAAAAAAACAGAGTTTATATATTAAACACTAAAATATATTGTGTTTGTAAGAAAAAAATTATTTGTTTTATCCTATCAGGTTGCCGGTCAGTCTTCCAGATACCTGAAGTCTTTGAACAATAAAGTTAAAGTTAATTAGAAAAATTTTCTATCAAAATAATTATAGTAGTCCTCCTTTATCCATGGTTTTGCTTTCTGTGTTTACACTTACTGGAAATCAACTTCAGTTCAAAAATATTAAATGAAAAATTCCAGAAATAAACAATTCATAAGTTTTACATTGTAGGTCATTCTGAGTAATGTGATGAATTCCTGAGAGTCCTTCTATGTCCCACCCCCAGGACGTGACTTACGTCTTTGTGTGGCATAGTTCCCAACCCTGCTAGTCACTTAGTAGCCATTTCGGTGATCAGATGGACTATTGAGGAATCACAGAGCTTGTGTTCAAGTAACCCTTATTTTACTTAATAATGGCCCCAAAGAGCAACAGTAGCGATGTTAGCAAATTGGATATGCCAAAGAGGACCAGGAATGTGATTCCTGAACATTAAATGGTGATGATAGTACAATAAGGTAGTCTGAAAGAGAGGGAGAGAGAAACCACATTCACATAACTTTTATTACAATATTTTTTAATTGCTCTATTTAATTATTAGTTATTGTTGTTAGTCTCTCACTGTGCCTAATTTATAAATTAAACTTTATCATAGATAAGTAAGTATAAGCAAAAACATAGTACACAGAGTGGGGCAAAATTAGATTTACAGTTGTGAGTATAAAAAACACAGAGCTTATCTTGTATCATTATTTATTATTATGTTATTTTCCATATGAAGAACTGTAAGCATACTTTTGCCCCACCTTGTATATAGGGTTCAATACTATTTGAGGTTGCAGGCACTGGGGGTCTTCGAATGTATCCCCCACACCCCCTGGAGATAAGGAGGGACTGCTGTAATGTGTATTTATCATGTCTGAGGAGGGATCAACCTGTGTATAGTTTCTCACAGCTTTTGTGATTTGCTAGCCTTCTGAAGAATGTAGAAATTTACAATGGTGGCAGTCTCATTCACCTAGACTCATTTTCTGTGTCTGTTTTAATAAGCAACGTTTTCAAAGCCACCACATCTTGGGAGAAGACACTTTCTACTCTGTGTCAGTGGTTGCTTTGGAATAGCTTAAACCTTCCGGGAAAAGTCTGTCCCTCATCATCAGTTCTTTCAGCTGGAGAATCACTCCCAGCAGATTGCCTTACTGAAGCTGCTCCTGATGCTTCTGAAGAATGTGCTCAAGGGGCCCTTCAGAGCTGATGCCTTCCCCACTTGCTTTTCAAGACACGCCTTCCTACACTTTGCCACATTTCCATTTGAGAAGTTTTTTATTCCATTCCTTCTTTTTCTGTAGGCAAATGAGATGCCTCAAGTTTTTCATTTCCTTCTGCTCTTCTCCTACAGCAAATGGGGCTCAAATGAGTTTCGAATAATTTAACCCACTTCTGAACTGATCCCTTTTCTTCTCTACAACATGAAAGGTCAGCACCACTTCCTAGAATTAGATGCCTGTGTAGGTTATAGAAGTCAAAAATGGACCCTTGCATGCAAAGCCCAGCCACATGAATAACAGGAATCATGACAAAGTTAAAAAACCCAATTTGAAAAAGTGGCATCAAACTAAAAATGGCCTAGTCTAAGTTATTTCGCTTATCCAAAGCCAGTTTTTATCTCTCTCTCGAAATTCCCAATATATTCATAAGAAGTTGGTGTTTCAAGAGGACCTATAAATAGCATCCATTTTCCCTGCCCAAGTTCTAAATCTTTGGACCTGAGAAATAGGTCCAAAAATTTTTTTAAAATAACAGATAAAGACCAAGATATCAACATCATTAGTAAAGTTGTGATCATAATACATGGCTTAGGCATGCCGCAGAAATGGGCCTATAATACTGACACCCAGAATTAGAGAGATTCACCATTCACCACAAGCAGCACTAAATAACTTCATTCCTTCACACAGGGGATCTGCTCCTTAAACACATAATATGAAATGTGTTTTCCGCAGCCAGAAGTCTCCCAAAAAAGGGGTATAAAGATGGGGTGTGATTTATATGCCTATTTCCTCCCCAAATCTCAATATTCACAAAATGAAAAAGGAAGGAAAGAAGTGAATAAATGACAAAAAACATCCTACAATTTCAAAGAGATTTAGTTGGAGAAACTAATCTTCATAATGGCAGAGACTTCGTCTTATTTCACATTATGTTCTTGTCACCTAAACTACTACCTGGCACTTAGTGAAGCTCAATATTAGTTGAGTACTTATAACAGGAAGTTTAAAAAAGTATCATGGAAGCCTCTTATATTTTTTTCTGAAAGTAACTAACTCAAAGTAAGTAAGCACATTGTTTAGTCACATAATTTTTCCCAAGGAAAATATTGCCGGCAAAGAGCATCATTCACCCAGAGAAGGCAGCTCTCAACACCGTTCCCTTCCGCCCCTTACCGCTCCCTGCTGCCAGCCAGCTTCACACTGCCAGCCAGCCCTCACGCACAAGAGGACACAAGGGTTCCATAAAACTTTCCTCTGGTGTGAAAGACCCCAAAGTCTTCAGCCCAACCAATACTTCCATGGGTGCTATAGGCTTAGCCACTTTACAAAGTATAATTGAACAGATTTTTTTTGTCTTTTTTCTATTGATCACAAACAAGAATGAAAAGCATATGCAAATAGAAAGGAATTAAAAGTGAAGTCTTGTAGCACAGCCTCTAAAAGAACTGAAGAAATTATAATGATAAGCCTTTATTTCTATAAATCACGCTACAAATCTTCCATAATTAAGCCTGTTGAAAAGAGTAGATGATAATCTTAACATTGCCAGAAAGCTGCCAGGATGTAAACATTAAAGGTCTCTACTTACAAGCTCTGGATGGGGAGAGGGTATTCTCTATTGGGAACGCTCAAGCAGTGTGAACTCTTCTCATTTTTTAAAGCATTTTGCAAATTTTGTTGTATAATTTAGTTGAAGTTCATGATAACTTAACCTAAAAGGATTCAACATCATTTGCCCATGTAGATGTGAGAATAAGGTGAAGAAGAAATGAAACTAGAAAAATGTGATGTTAGGCTTTCTGCTTGGTTATAGTTTTGTTTGTTTTTGTTGTTGTGACTGTTTGCAATAAATCTGTCTAAATTTTGAAGTCTTATCAGAGTAAAAAAATCATAATATATATTCTATATATTGATTTTAATTAAGGTTGAGATTCTACACATAAATTACATGGTTACATTGGTAATATTTGGTATCAAATGGCCAAGACTTAGAAATTAATTTAACTATGTTGGTGCATCAAACACCGCCCACCCCCATCACAATTCTTTCATTTGGAACATACATCTCTATATTTTTGTCTTAATTTTTTAGACTGTAAAGTTCTAGATTAGGTGATGTCTATTTTTGCTTGATTATGAATAACACTAAATATAGTATCTGTATATGCAAGAATTTAATAAGTAGTATTTAAATCCTACAAACATTTTAAAGTAATTAAGAGTTTGAAAGGGTTTAACTTTCTGTATAATTTTCTCATTTGCAATATTCTTAACATAGAGAACTTTCTTATTGCCTACATAAGATAAAAATGTGTAAGTCCTATGAAAAATAAAAAGATCAGTACTCCTACCTTAAATGTATTTGAATTTAAAACAGTGAAACTCCAGTGACCTTTCATAGGTCATCTAAGAACTTTATAACACCATAGTGACTTTGTGATGGTCTATTATTTAAAACATTGAGGTGAAATGAACTCAAAATCTCAAAAGTAGTCAATTCAAGGTTCACAACACACACAGAAAAGTCTGCTTAAGTATCTATCCCAGAGAGCCATTTTCAACTACAGACCTGTATTTGCAATTGCCCCCTAAATCTCTCCCTAAACCAATGTGTGTGCAATGTTTGCACTAAAAGCAGGCCCCTGTAATCTGGAAAATCAATCCTGGCTTCCAGTATTAAGTCTAGGATAGGGTCATTAATGAAGGTAAAGGCAAAGGCCTCGTATATGTGAAGTTACCGCCTACTTATCTACCCTGGTATGGCTCACACGCCTTGTGATCCTACTAGAAATGGGACAGGCCCTTGTTTGTGCTCAGATCTGCCAATGAACATGTGTCAGCCATCAGCTCCACAGACATTTTAAAGCTCACACATATCACTGGTAGAATTTCCAGGTTGGAAGGTGCATCTATATGCTGCCCAAACACCAGAATCTTTGCCCCTTTCTAATTTATCTTTCAGGCTAATTTCTTATGGTCACATGTGCCCCCAGAACAGCTGGGCTATAGTGACATAGGAAAAAGAGTCTTTGCACATTAATATGACATGCAACTTACTACGTATTATATTTCTACTGTATTATATATGATCTGAATGATCTTCATACATCTATAGCTTTGGTGATTGTGAGTTGATGTTGTTACTTTTGCCTTTAGCAGCACAATAGGTAGAAAATTCAACTCACATCATCTGGCAGTTCAGGGTAAGACTGAAAAATGGTCTGTTAAAGAGCAGTAGACCAAAGCACCCTACTCCAGTGATTTTAGACCTTTTTCATCTCATGGCGCACATAAAGTAATTACTAAGATTTCATTGCACACCAAAAAATACATTTTTTTGCTGATGTAACCAAAAAATTAGGCATAATTTTGTCACTCACACTGGACGACTATTATGTTGGACACAGTCATTTTTTTTATTTGACAATCTAAGGGAAGAGAGTGCCCCTAACTAAATAGTCAGGTATTGCATATTTAAAAAATTCTTGTAGCACATGGGTTGAAAATTGCTGCCTTACCCCAAAAGTGCTCCTCTTCATATGCTCCCTAAATTGGTGAAGGATACCACCTTTAAACTGCAAGGCACCCAAAATTATTACCTCTCCCTCACGCAAGCCTATGATTAAGGATAAAAGTCCAATCAAAATAACTTCTTAAATACCACCAAATTCACTTCCTCACTACCATCACCAGCATTGCTGGTTCTCTGATCCGAGTTATTTCAACAGCCTAACAGCCCTGTCCCTCCTCAAGGTGATAAAAGATGGAAAATAAATCTGACCCTGTCACTCCTACTCGATCACCCTCTATTGTCTTCCCATAACATTCATAGGCTTCAATAACCTAGCTTTTGCCTAGTTCTCTAGCTTCACCTGTTATCCTCTCTCATAGCCTTTCTTCAACCAAGCTAAGCTATTTGCATTTCCTAAAACATACCACACCCATCTTTGTTTAGACTGAACTACCCTACACTCCCTCTCACTTAAAATTCCTTTAAAACTTAAATTGAGATTAAAACTTCCGTCAAGGTCCTCTAAAAATTCTCACACCCTCCCCATCAGACCCAGCCCCAGCACTGAATATATGTTATGTGTGACATCCTATTCAAACTTTCCACCCTGTGCTGCTCTCCCTTCTAACACTTCACTCTGTAGTAATTGTTTGTCTGTTTCCCGCAAACCTAGGACATGCTTGAAGACAAAGTCTCATGTTTTCTATCTCTATGCCCAAGAATAGCCCCTGGCATACAGCAGACACTCAGTAGATATTTATAGAATGAATACGACAACAAACCAACTTCAAATCCAAAGCCCATGGTCTTTTCACTTCATAATAATCATTCAGCGAAGTTAGTGGATGACTCAAAATAGGCATTCAGGTGGGAGTTATGACAATGTTTCTAAGCCTCTTTTTGCCAAATCCTTTTTGGTTTTATTTATCAGAGAAGGAGAAAGAATTGTCCACTGAAAGTGCAGGTAGCACCTAGTGTTTCTCCAGTGCTGCAGTCAGACGGGCAGAGCACCATAATGCGCATGAACAAAACATGCCTAAAATAGCAATGGAAAATTTAACCTTTAAAGTAAAAACACAATGAAATGCCATCTCACACATGTCAAAATGGCTACTGTCAATAAATCAACAAACAAGTGCTGGCGAGGATGTGGAGAAACGGGAGCAATTTTGCACTGTTGGAAATCTAGATTGGTGCAGCCACTGTGGAAAGCAATATGAAGATACCTCAAAAAATTAAAAATGGATCTGTCTTTTCACCCAGAGATCCCACTTCTGGAGATATATCTGAGGGAACCCAAAATTCTAATTCAAAAGAACATAAGCACCGGTATGTTCATTGCAGCATTATTTACAATCACCAAGATATGGAAGCAGCCCAATTGTCCATAAGTAGATGAGTGGATAAAACAACTATGGTACATTTACCCAATGGAATACTACTCGGCCATAAAAAAAGAAGACAATTTAACCCTTTGTGACAATAGGGATAGAACTAAAGAACACTATGCTAAGTGAAATAAGCCAGAGAAATACAATTACCATATGATTTCACTCATATGTGGAATACAATGAACACACTGAATGAACAAGGAAAATTCGGACAGACTCATAGATGGAGAGCAGATGACAGCTAGTTGGGGTGGGGGGAGGTTAGGATATCAAGGGATTGAGCAAAAAGGAAGAAGGACTTGGACATGGACAACAGTATAGTGATTGTGAGGAGGAATGGGTATAAGGGGACTAAATGGTAATGGAAAAAATATGATAAAAAATTAAAAAATAAAAATAAAATCTACAGAGAAATCAGAAGGAGCTATGAATATATGAATTCACTCATATGTGGGATATAAAACTGAAACTCATAGACACAGGTAGATAGCAGCATTGATACTTACCAGAGAACCAACTATATGGTAACAAAGATGATTTGACCTTGGATAATGGGCACACAATGCAATACACAGATCATGTATCACAGAAATGTACACCTGAAACCCATACGACCCTATGAACCAATGTCACCCCAATAAATTTAATAAAAATAAAATCTACAGAGAATTCTTTGCCTATTGATGTAGAGATTATAATCACATCAGAGACATTTTACATGAAGCAGAATCATCAGTGTGAGGCACCGAAACAAACTTCCTGCTTTGAGGTTTATGGACTTACATACTGACCAGTGCATATGGCTGATTTCTGAGGTATATAGGAAAAGAAAATTGCCATGTGGAAATTTAAGTTCTAAAGCAACTGATTTTAAAACTTTTTTAAAGCTTCACTGGACTATTTAAGAACTATTGAATACAATTTAAATGTAATTTTCTAGACATCTAAAATTTCCCTCCGTGATATTTCTCAAAAAAATTGGTATGCATTAAAGTCACTTAGGAGGTTTTTTCAAAATAAAAAAATAAGTAAATATTCGTGGGTTTCTCCTAAGATCTATTAAATCTGAATGTTCAGGGTCAGGTCTTAAAGCTTCCTCAGACAATTCTAATGGACCAGCCTTGCTTCTGTGAATTCGTATGTGAACTACTTCCCTAAGGTATTTTTTGTAATTCTAATGAAGATGCTGACGTAAGTGGACAGTTCTAGAAATGATGTGGTATTTATAAAATACTCTCATTGTTCAGACCGAAAGTTTTAAGCTGTTGAACAACTTTGAATATTATTCCTTTTATTTTAACTTATAAAAATAATTTACTTATTAAACTGCAAGATTGAAGAATCTCTGGAAAACTCACCAGGACCATAAATCAATATGTAAAGTATATAACCATGAAATAAATATAACCACACATCTATACTTTAGGAGTTGCTCATTTACTATCAAATGTTTATTATATGATTTTCCCACAAGACTAGCTGAGACTCATCCAAGCTGATGACATAGGACTATGCTCTCTTCCTCAGCAGAATGCCAAGACTCAGCAGAGAATTCTTTCCAGACCATTCTATACCTTCCATGACAGAGTTATGGTTTCAAAACACTGAACATCTCCTTCTTGCTCACAAGTCCTTGCTTGGCAAGAGATATATTGAAAACTGATCAGAATATCTTCCCATCTGTGAAAGTATCGCCACCACCAGGCCAGGCCTCTTTCTGCCTCTAAAACTTCTTGATGGTTTCTAGACTAATTCCATTTAGACTGACTCTTTCTGGCTTATTTAACCTTCCACCTTCCCTGACAAGTTTACATATAGACTCTATGGTTGTTTAGCAAATATTATATGCTCTGTGTATTATTTATCTATAGTCATGGTTAAACTATGAGCAAGACGGAGAAATTTTGTTTTGACGTCCTTAGCCTTAGATTCTCTTCAAATATTCTTTTCACCTTCAGTTACCACTCCCAGGGACATTTGTGTTTTAAATGGAATTCAGTTTGTAATAGGCAAAGATAAATACCTTATAATCCCACCTATATGTAGAATCTTAAAAAAAAAACAAACAAAAGTCAACTCATATCTCACACTGGCATTGTGGGGTGGAGGAATGTGTAAAATGGGTCAAGCAGATTGAATATATAGAAACTTCTAGTTATAAAATAAATAAGTCACACAATGTAATGTACAGCATGGTTACTATAGTTAATAATATCATATTGCATATTTCAAAGTTACTAACATAGTAGATCTTAAAACTCCTCATCATAAGAAAATAATTTTTGTAACTGTATAGTGAGAGATGTTAACTAGACTTAATGTGATCATTTTGCAATATATACAAATCATTATATTGTACACATAAAACTAATATAATGTTATTTGTTAGTTATACCTCAATTAAAAAAAGAAATATACATTTGAGTCAGGAAATTTTACAAAAATGGGTATTTCATGTAGTTTAATCTTCATAGCTTTCTATGAGGTATTTAATATTGCTTCCCAAATACAGACAAGAACATTTAGAAGTGTCATAAAAGTAATGACAAGAGCCTGAATTCAATTCTTTATCTTATAAATCTAAATCCAGTCTTCTTTGTGAAATATCATTGCCTCATATGAGTAAATTCTATACACACAAAACTCAGTTATAAGCCTATTTGATAAACGATCTCAGGAAAATAGACAGTCTCATGTAACAACCTCAATTTTGAAAAATAACCTTTGAGAGATTAATTTTACATACAAAATTCAACTCAGTTTTTCTGATGCTTGATTATTTCTATACAACCTGGACAGAGATCAAGTTTGCTGTTAAATATTCTGCCACACACAGGAAGACCTACACACAGAAACACACAAAATAAAGTATCCAGATAAAAATGTCAATAGTGCCAAAGTTGAGAAACTGTCCTACACCAAAGCTTCACCAAGTTCATACCAGAAGCAATTTAGAAATAACTGAGTTTTTTACGTTAATACATTTTCACTTAATTATTCCACTTATTTATTCTAAAAAAAGATTAGGTATATTTTTTTGAGAATCTCTACCAGTCACTCTGCCAGTTGATGTCAATACAATGATAAAAAGAGACACATGAATCCGGATTTCTTGAAACACAGATAAGACTCTGTTCTACAACCAACAATTGTAGGTGAAAGAACAATCACTCTGTTTTCTAAATCAAACAAAATGTGCCTCTGAGTCCATTTAACAGTGTTAAAAAATCTAATCCCAGAAAATGGAAGACAAGGCCTGAGGCTTGGTCTTTGGTATAAGTATGATTATTCTTTCTGCTACCAAGGCTGCTGTCGAGTCCCGCCCTCTACCTTTCGCTGCATGCAGTATTTCTGCGCCTCCCAGTGGTCTTCTCAATTGACCCCAGCCTCAGACAGCAAAACCACCCCATGCCTCTTCCTTCCAGACATCACACTAGATTTCAGATGTGAAATCTGTGAAAATGTGAAATCTCTGATCTCTTCCCAGTCTTGAGGACACTTAGACTCTTTCCATATGTCAGGGAACCTTTGCTTTTTCTTTCCTTGGTCTTGTTTCTCTTCTTTTTCTCTTGTGATTCTTCTCTACAATTAAATCTAAGTAGGGGTCATCTTCTAAGGGTTTAGTAAATGCAGGACAAGAAAACATATGAATATGAAAAATAGAGACATTTATTAAAGATGATACAAGATACAAGAAACATTGTATATAGGACAATGATACCTCAGTCCCTTCAAAGTAGGTACCTTGGGACCTCACACAGTGCTCCCAATTGCCATCAGCTACCCCTTGTATTTTCCTGAATCTCATTGACAGTCTGGAATCTCTTCCCTTTCAAAGGTGATTTTATTTTTGGGAAGTCAGAAGATGTAGGGCACCACATATGGGCTGGAGGGGGTCTGAGTCATCTGGGTGATTTGATGTTTCACCAAATAACTCCACATGAGACATGATGCATGAGTGGGTGCATTGTCATGGTGAAGCTGCCAATCACCCGTTGCCCATAGGTGCAGCCTTCTGAACCATCCAAATAGTTTCCACAGAGGAATGTTCAGGCATGATGCAAAATTTGATGCAGATTCATTGCATTTCTCGCTCAGTGGGAGGGTGTGATCCCACAGAGCCCATCCCGGAGTCATCATGGATGAGGGAAATAAAATAAGACATCCCAGTCACTTTTCTGTCTGTCAGGAGAGGGGTAGCTCTTTCCTCTAGTGGAGAAGGCCCTGGGCCCCTCTGTCCAAAGGCTTTTATTAAGAATCATATGCACAGGGGTATACAGCAAAGCTCATTAATCAATGTCAAAAGGCTATGTTTACAGAAAACAGATAGAAATCATAGATAACAATTGAAGGAACCCAGGAGATCTGCCTCAAGTCAGTGTCTGTGAATAATGTAAATTTCCTTCCCAGTATGAGTCAGTTATCATAGCTTTTGAGGAAAGAACAAAGCATGCTTCCAGGAACTTAATTCTAGGTCTGATTTCCCCACCCCATCCCCCACCCCCGGAACCACACAATCCAGTTTAAGGCTGTACCTGCCTTTAGTATTGTTTCAAGCCTGAGCCAGGCAGACGAGGCAGAGCCACCAAAAGATAAGGAGACTTCTTTCAGATAGAATGAGGACACCAGTCATATCAAACCCAGGGGGTGAGAGTCTTTTGCCCTTTCTCCCCGATGCCCATGCAGCTGTGCCTGTGTTAGGTTGCCCCTGCCATCGAGGGGACTTACCCATCACTGACTAACCAGCCATCCTCCAGGGCCAAGCAGGGTGATGTGAGGGAGGCAGGGCTGTGCCCCTGCCAGGGGAACAGGTTTTGCCTCCTCAGTGGCCTGTTTGCCCAAGGCCTCCTTGCCTAGCTCCAACTTTGGGGCCCTCTCGTGGCGAGGCTACAGTCCCTGAAACGAGATGGGGCTTTTCCCAACAGTTCAGTCATTTTGAATGTGATGGGCACACAGTACATATGCTCACTCAACAGCACCTACTGCCCCCATGGACTAGTACAGTGACGTCATCGTTGTTCACACATGCATATTCCAGTCCACATTTCTTGTCTGCCAGGTTACATCGATGTCATGCAAACTGTTCTCATTATATTAACAATGGCTAGACTTTTTCCAGACAGACTTTGTAGGTCTGATTGTTTTTATTTTTCTACAGCAGCTAAAATAAAACAAGAACAAATTTCCATAATGTCCCTCCATATAGATTGGCAGGTTACAGCCATGTGCTGAATTCACACTATGCTCAAGCAAAGCACTACAGACTTGTTCAGTGAAAAATCTGGTGCTCTTGAGTCAGGGCATATAGAGGCAATGTTGGAAGTTTTCTTTCTCTTCAATGCAAGTTTTTAAATTAAATTTACTGGTGTGACGTTGGTTAATAAAATGATATGTTTCAAGTGTAAAATTCTATAATACATCATCTGTATATTGCATTGTATATTCCCAGGCAATTTTTAGAGTTGAACGGAGAAAAATTTTAATTGAATACATCCAAAGTACATTAGGCATAATTGTCACCCTCATTTTACTTAAGATTTTTTCAATTGTTTTCCTCCAATGACATTTTATCAGAAATTTATGAAGCACATTAGAGATTCTGATTTATACAGCATTAATAACTTCCTTCATTGGCATGAAGCACATTTCCTCCCAGTGGTCTGAGATACAAACCAAACCATCCTCTCTACAGTGAAGGAGCCAAAACATCCTTAGAGGAGCTGCCAGTCCAATTAAGGTGTCTGCCTATCTATCAGGAAGGAGATGACATTTGGGGTCAGCCACAGGCGAACATCCTAAGTAGGTGACATATTCCATCTAGCATTTTTAGCTTCCTTGATTTAGGTCTTTTTCCCCTTTCAGTGCCCTTGTCTTCCTCTTCAGGCACTCGGGATGTTTTGCCTTACCCAATCCCTCAACATCTCCTGTCAATACGCTCAGGAAATGTCCTAATAAATTCATCTACACTCAGGTATAAATGATTGATGTTGTTTAAACTGGAACTACCTCAGGAGAACCTGCAGTAATTGACTTTCAGGCCAGACAGGAAGGGAAGGATTACATTTGGGCAGGCGGACTGCTCAACCCCTAAAAAAAAAATGTACACAGATATGTCTATGCTGAGAACAGTTCAAGTAAAATGTCTATTTGTATATGGCTTGGAAAAGGTCAAAGATGCTTTAGAATCCACTAAAAAGTCTCACCTAAAAAAAACACTGTCATAGTCAAATTAGATTATATATGCCTAGATAGTTTTTAAAGTGAATATTAAAAGGATACTTACTGATATCAAATCCTGCTCTATTGGCTTTACCTAAGTAACTTTATTCTGTATAATAGCCTTAAGAGATAAGCGCTGTTATGCCTATGTCACAAATGAGAAAATAGAGGCAATGACAAGTTAGGTGCAATTGCCTTGAAAAATGTGGCAGTTATTGGTGCAAATGTCCCCCACTCTCTTGTGGTCAAAAATCTATGTATAGCTTTTGCCTCCTCAAAAACTTAACTACTAATATCCAACTGTTGATCAAAAGCCTTAACAATAACATAAACAGTTAACACATATTTTGTATGTTACATGTATTATACACTATAGCCTTACAACAAAGTAAGCTAAAGAAAATATTGTTAAGAAAATGACAAGAAAGGGAAAATATCAATACATTTATAGTACTATATGTATATATTGAAAACAACCTGTATAAGTGGAACCATGCAGTTTAAATCCATGTTGTTCAAGGGTCAACTGTACTTTTCCTAAATTCAAAAAGCCAAAAATTGGCCCTCTTTATAAACTATTACCTATAACTACTTTAATCTTTATAATAATTACCAATGTTATTCTCAGAGCTTGTGGGATATGGGGTGGGGAATGAGAGGGAATGATGCATAGTCTACCTTGTATATTGTGTTACTTATTAAAGGACAAGTACAGGCAGCAGCAGAGTTATTGTAGCTAATAATTGGTAAGCCTTTTCTGTGGCTCACAGAGCCTGCTGAGAGCTGAATGCACAGCTCATTTGCCGCTTCCAACAGCCCTGGAAGTTATGTCCTGTTAAGTCTCTTCATTTAACAGATAAGCAAAACCAAGTCTTAGTGTTTCATCCAAGATTATATACTTAGTAAATTATACACCCAAGATTCCCAGATCACCAGCCATCCGTTGAGCACTCCTTAAATGCCAGGACTGTACTAATGGCTTTACATACTTTATCCCATTTAATCTTCACAGTAGACTTATGAGGAAGATTGTATAGATGGGGAAACTGAGGTTCTGAAAAGTCAAATAATTTGCTCAAGTCTTCATATCAAGCACATATTAGAGCTGATATCTGGGCCCAGGCATATGCGATCTTCAGCCCAAGCTCTTAGCTGTTCTCTTTTCTGCTCAGAATAGCCAAGAACTATTTTACAGTCCAGTTTTTTACCTCTTCCCCTTTATGCAGAAGTCACAGTAAGTGAGAAATTTATAAAATCCTTAAGGGGTGAGGATAAAAGCCTTGGGGAGGAGGGTGAGGGACCACATCGAGAGCCTTCTACTATAGTCTGTATGTCTCAGTGTATTTTCTGTGACTCATGAACATTTTACAATTGAATATTCATAAGAATAAAATATTACCAATGTGCTTATGAAACATATAGTAAAAGCAGAAACACTAGTGACAAATAACTATAAGTGAGGGTCATATTTTTTTCACAAAGAGGAAGCACCTGACATTGCTGAGGGATACTCTGGCCCCCAGAGGACAGTAGAAAGTAAAGGTCTTCAAATTTACTATCCAAAATACTAAACTTACACATTTAATTGTTACTTTGTAAGTGGAGTTAGGACATACATTTTACAGATTTAACTCAGGTGAGGTAGGGGAAATGTATTTGTTTATTAATTTTCTGGATATACTTGACTAAGAATATCATCCTAAATTTGTAGCCAGTACCCATTATCAAGACTAAGATGCTTCAAAATCTGTCCAGGCAAGAAGATTTCTTATTGACATATTGGGAGAGCAATTGTGACAATATTGGTGAAATTCACAATAGCTGATTATGCACTCTAATAAAGGGGATGATTCTTTACACACAGAGACTCCACGAACTTAATGCTTACCCCCATGGGATAAAAACTCTTCTGTTACTCATTATAGGACAGAGACATGTCTTATCTAATTATATATCAATGACATTCTAAGGAATTAATGTTTTATGCAGTATTAAATAAAATTGTGCTATTTAGCCTTTTTTTAAATAATAAATTAAATTAACCTTGTGATAGAATATTGAGAGTTCCTAGCATAGCAAGTTCGCTGCCCATGATGTCATAGCAGTTTATCCTTAGAGTGTTCAATTTTCTAGAAAAACTCTCTTCTGTCAATATAATGTTCTTGCTCCAATATGTCAAAGGTTCAAAGACATGCCTATGATTTTAAATTTCAGGTCTACTGTAATAGTCTGTCAGGAAACATTTGTAATTTATTGGAAAAAATCTTAAACACTTAGATTAATGAATAATAATGATTCTGCATACAAATGAAAAAAGAATTTAGAGACATTACCAGGAGGACAGGTAGTAAATCAACACTATCTCTAATTTAAATTTCTCTTCTTTTTTTAATGATTTGCTTTTTTTCATTTTTTATTTAATCTTTATTGCATTTTTCCATTAATATTTAGTCCCCTTATACCCTCCTGCATCCCCACAATCACTACACTTGTCCATGTCCATGAGTCCTTTTTCCTCTTTGCTCAATCCTCCAGGCCCTGTGGTCCCCTCCCCGAACCTAGCTGTCATCTGCTCTCCATCTGTGAGTCTGTCCCCATTTTCCTTGTTCATTCTGTTTGTTCATTAGATTCCACATATAACCAAAGTCATGTGGTCTTTGTCTTTCTCTAACTGGCTTATTTCACTTAGCATAATGTTCTCTACATCCATCCATACAGTCACAGTGGGTAAAATTTTCTTCTTTTTTATGGCCAAGTAGTATCCCATTGTGTGACTGTCCCATAGTTGTTTTATTCACTCATCTACTAATGGACACCTAGGCTGCTTCCATATCTTGGCAACTGTAACACTGCAATGCTTCTGTGCTTTTGAATTAGTGTTTTGGGTCCCTTCAGATATATTCCAAGAAGTGGGATCACTGGGTCAAAAAGCATATCCATTTTTAATTTTTTGAGGTATCTCCATACTGCTTTGCACAGTGGCTGCACCAGTCTGCATTGCCGCCAACAGTGCAAAAGTGTTCCCCTTTCTCCACATCCTTGCCAGCACTTATTTTTGTTGATTTTCTGATGATAGCCATTCTGACAAGTATGAGATGATAGCTCATTGTGATTTTAATTTGCATTTTAATTTGATGATTAGTGGCATTGAGCATCTTTTCATATGTCTATTGGTTATCTCTATTTACTCTTTGGAGAAGTGTCTATTCAGGTCCTTTGTCCTTTTTTAATCGCGTTGCTTTTTGGTGTTGAGTTTTATAAGTTCATTATAAATTTTGCATATTAACCCTTTTTCAGATGTATCAGAAAATATGTTCTCCCATTCTGTAGGTTGTTATTTTACTGTGTTGATGATTTCCTTTGCTGTGCAATAACTTTTTAGTTTGATGTAGTCACATTTGTTTATTTTTTTCTTTTGTTTCTCTTGCTTGGGAAGATATATCCAAAAAATTACTAAGAGCAATATCCAGGATTTTACTACCTATGTTTTCTTCTAAGATTTTTATGGTTTTCAGTCTAACACTTAAGTCTTTGATCCATTTTGAATTTATTCTTATGTGTGTTATAAGAAGGTGGTCCAGTTTCATTTTTCTGCACATATCTGTCCAGTTTTCCCAACACAGTTTATTGAATAAACTATCTTTAGCCCATTGTATACACTTGCTTCCTCTGTCAAATGTTAATTTACTATAAAAGTGTGGATTTATTTCTGGGCTCTCTATTCTGTTCCATTGATCTATGTGTCTGTTTTTATGCCAGTACCATGCTGTTTTGATTACTATGGCCTTACAGGATAGTTTCATATTACGTAGCATGATTCCTCCAACTTTGTTCTTCTTTCTCAGGATTGCTTTTACTATGTGGGGCCTTTGTGGTTCTATATGAATTTGTTCTACTTCTGTGAAATACATCATTGGAATCTTGATAAGAGTTGCACTGAAACTA
Source organism: Pteronotus mesoamericanus (assembly GCF_021234165.1). Classification (NCBI taxonomy): domain Eukaryota; kingdom Metazoa; phylum Chordata; class Mammalia; order Chiroptera; family Mormoopidae; genus Pteronotus; species Pteronotus mesoamericanus. The sequence continues at coordinate 14,032,584 of NW_026555310.1, forward strand.
TAGATTACTTTGGATAGTATGGACATTTTAATGATATTAATTCTTCCTACCATGAACATGGTATGTGCTTCCACTTATTTGTATCTTCTATTTCTTTCTTCAGTGTCTTATAATTTTCCAAGTACGGGACTTTTACATCTTTGGTTCCTAGGTATTTTAGTTTTTGGTAGCAATTGTGAATGGAATTGTTTTCTTAATTTCCTTTTATGTTAGTTTATTATTGGCACATAAATATGCAACTGATTTCTGGATATTAATTTCATATCCTGCTACTTTGCTGAATTCATGTATCAGTTCCAGTAGTTCCTTGGTGGAATCTTTGGGGTTCTCTATTACAGTATCTTATCATCTGCAAGCAATGACAGTTTTACCTTTTCCTTTCCAGTTTGGATGCCTTTTATTTCTTCTTCTTACATGATTGCTGTGGCTAGAACTTCCAGTACTATGTTGAATAAGAGAAGTGAAAACAGACATCTGTGTCTTGTTCCCAATCTAAGAGGGAATGCTTTTTTTCCTGTTGACTATGGTGCTGACAGTGGGTTTGTCAAATATAGCCTTCATTATATTTAGTTATGTTCTCTCTAATCCCACTTTACTGAGAGTTTTTTATCATAAATGGATGCTGGACTTTATTAAATGCTTTTTCTGTGATGTGTAATATGATTGTGTGGGTTTTATCCTTCAGTTTGTTTATGTGGTGAATCACATGTATTGATTTGCAAATGTTGTACCAACTTTGTATTCCCAGAATAAATCCCACTTGATCATGGTGTACGATCTTTTTCAGTCATTGCTGTATTCAAGTTGCTAATATTTTGTTGAGGATTTTAGCATCTATTTTCATCAGAGATATTGGTCTATAATTTTCTTTCTTTTTAGTGTCTTTATCTGGTTTTGGAATTAGGATAATGCCAGCCTCATAAACTGAGTTTGGGAGCCTTTCTTCTTCTTGAATTTTATGAAATAGTTTGAGAAAGAGAAGTGTTAGTTCTTCCTAGAATGTTTGGTAAAATTCACCTGTGAAGCCATCTGATCCAGGGCTTTTGTTTGCTGGGAGTTTTTTTATGACTGGTTCAATTTCCCTTGGTGTAATCTATCTATTCAGATTCTCTGATTCTTCCTGATTTAGTTTTGGAAGATGGTATTTTTCTATGAGTTTATCCATTTTATCCAGGTTGTCCAGTTTTTTGGCATATAGTTCTTCATATTTTCTTACAGTCTTTTATATTTCATTGGTATCAGTTATTACTTCTCTTTCATTTCCGATTTTATTCACTTGGATCCTTTCTCTTTTTTTCTTGATGAGTCTGATTAAAAGTTTGTCAATCTTGTTTATCTTTTCAAAGAACCAGCTCTTGGATAATAAATCCAAGATCTTTTGTATTTTTTTTTAAGACTCTATTTCATTTTTTTTTTTTCCTGCTCTGATTTTTACTCTTCCCTTCCTTCTGCTCACTTTGGGCTTTGTTTGTTGCCCCTTTTCAAGCCTTTTAAATGTGAAATTGTGTTGTGTGTTGAGCTTTCTCTTGCTTTTTTTTATTTTTATTTTTTGTGGGGTTTTTTTGAGATAGGCCTGTAATGCTATGAATTTCCTTCTTAAGATTGCTTTCCCATTGTCCCACAAATTTGGGATTGTTGTGTCTTCATTTTCATTTGTTTCAAGGAATTTTTTTATTTGTTTCTTGATCTCACTGTTGACCCATTATTTAATAACATGTTATTTAGCTTTTATGTTTTCGTGTGTTTTTCAGTGTTCTTCTTGTGAATGCTTTCTAGTTTTATAGCATTGTGGTCAGAGAAAATGCTCAATATGACTTCAATCTTCTTAAATTTATTGAGACATATTTTATGTCCTAACATGTGGTCTATGCTAGAAAACATTCCACATGCACTTGAAAAGTATATATATTCTGCTTCTTGGGGATAAAACCCTCTGAAGATATCAATTAAATCCATTTGATTTAGTGTGTCATTTAAGGCTGCTATCTCCTTGTTGATTTTACAAATGGAAGATTTATCCATTGGGGTCAATGTGGTGTTAAAATCCATGACTGTAATTGTATTTCTGTTGCTCTCTCCTTTTATGTCCATCAAAATTTGCTACACACTTTTAGGTGCTCCTATTTGAGTATGTAAATGTTTACTAGGATTACATCCTCTTGTTGCATCATTTCCTTTATCATTATGTAGTGTCCTTTTATTGTTACTATAGCCTTGGTTTTAAAGTATATTTTGTCAGTTATAAGTACTGTTATCCTAGTTTTTTTCCTTTCCATTTGCATGAAATATCATTTTCCATCCCTTTATTTTTAGTCTGTGTGTATCTTTCAATCTGAGATGTGTCTCTTGGAGGCAACATATATATGGGTCTTGTTTTCTTTTCCATTCAGCTGCCCTATGTCTTTAGGTAGGAACATTTAAGCCATTTACATTTAAGGTGGTTATTGATAAATAGATAGATATTCACTGCCATATTATTGTTGTACTATTTTCCTCTGTTTTTTTTATTCTTTCTCTTTCTCTTCTTCTTAAAGCAAGCCCTTTAACAGCTGTTGCAGTACTGGTTTGGTGTTAACAAATTTAGCTTTTTCTTTTCTAGGAAGCTCTTTATTTCTTCTTCAATTTTAATTGATAGTCTTTCTGGGAAAAGTTGACTTGATTGTAGGTCCTTGCTTTTCATTACCTTGAATATTTCTTGCCACTACTTTCTGGCCTGAAATGTTCTGTTGAGGAATCAAATGACAGTAAAATTGGTGCTCCCTTGTATGTAACTACCTGCTTTTCTCTTGCAGCTTTTAGGATTCTCTCCTTGTCTTTAAGCCTTGTCCTTTTAATTATGATGTGTCTCCACGTAGGCTTCTTTGGGTCCAACTTGTTTGGAACTCTCCAACTTGTGTGCCTTTTTCCTTCATTAGATTATGAGTGTTTTCAGTCATTTTTTCTTCAAATAGATTCTCGATCCCTTGTTCACTCTACTGTCTTGGTATCCCCATGATGTGGATATTGTTAAGCTTCATGTTGTCCAAAATATTTCTTAAGCTCTCCTCATTTTTTAGAATTAGTTTTTCTTTTTGCTGATCTTCCTGGGTGCTTTTTTCCTACCTTGTCTTCCAAATCACTGATTCAATCCTCTGCTTCATCTAACCTGTTTATTCCTACCAATGTACTGTTTACTTCACATATAGCATTCTTTATTTCTGACTGGTCATCTTTTATGGTTTCTATGTCTTTTTTCATGTTGTTGATTATCCTTGTAATCATTATTCTAAACTCTCTGTTTGATAAATTGCTTGTCTCTATTTCATCTATCTCTTCTTGTGGAGAATTCTCTTGTTCTTTCCTTCACGGTCTGTTTTTTTGTCTTCCCATATTGGCTGCTTCTTTTTATTTGTTTCTATGTATTACATAGATCTGCAAAGACTCTACTATAGGCCTTTGTCAGACACTGCTTGTGACTGGCCTTGGTCAATCTGTTTTGAACTATCAGCAATCCACAACATGTGGCTCCCTCTGCTGGGTCTGTTTGTATGCAGAAAGAATGTGCACCAAGTCTGACTTTCATCAGCACTAGGTCAGGGGAGGATCAATTAAAGTTTCATAGAACTCCCATTGATCTGCCTTAGTTGTTGATGTGATCAATGATATACCCTCAAACTGTAATCAGTTGCCGGCTTAAGTTCCCCAGGGTGGTATAGAGTAATTCCTGTGGGCAGGGCCATTGCTTTTTCTCAGACTGATGCCTCTTGGGAGGAATTCTCTGCCTGAGAAAGATGGCTTCTGCTGTATAGGGAATGTCTCAGCACAAGGATCCTGGTGGCCAACCATTCAGTTCTCTTCCCTAAGCCACCAACCCCAGACTCTCCTCAAGCATTGCTAGTCCACTCTGCCCTCCCACTGCTGGAGCCCAAGGAAAGTGGCTGTGAGTGAAATTTTGTATCTTGGCCCTTGAAGAGGTTGTCTGCATCCCCCACCATCTCTCCATGGCAGACAGAAACCCTGCTACTTTTCACAGCTGGATGTTATCTGGGTTCCTTTCTGGCTTTTGTGCTGTAGGCTAGAGAGCCCAGATTGGGGTTTAGATCTCACCCTTCTCAGGGTGAACCACCCCAGGCATTTAAATATCCTTTTGGACCTTCAGCTGCTGCCCATGGGAACCCAGCCCACCCTCTCGCAACTCCTCCGCACTTCCTGCAAGTCTTGTTGGGGTAAAGTGGTTTCTTCTGTCTGTTTGTGGTTGTAAGGCCTCTCTCCAGGTAATGTTCGATTCCTTATTCAGGATGATTTCTCTACAACTTAGTTGTAATTCCAGATTGGTCCTAGGAGGAGGTTATTGTAACTTCCAATTATTCCTCTGTCATCTTGGATCTCTTAAGTTTCTCTTTCTTTTAAATCACAAAAACTTGACATTTTATTTTCCCAAAAGAGAAAGAAGGCATTTATTGTTCAGTTATATTTTTATTTTTAAGCCACTAAAATATGGTAAACCATAAAATAAACAGAACACAGTTTATGAACCAAGATTTTACTTTAAAAGGAAAAATTTTACTGCCAATGAATAGTGTTTTCTTCTGTCTCTTAATATCTTACTATTTTGATCTTTTCCAGCATTTGGAATAGGGCAGAGGGTGATTCTATTATGTCAAATAAGAGATTATTAAAATAAAAAATATCTTTTGTAAAAAAAGATTATTGTAGAAATTGTAGGTGGTGACAACTTATTTGATGTGAAATATAAATTAATTATTAAGAACCATAGCAAATACTTCCTTAGTATTTGCCAAACACTAGCCATTACACTAAACATTTTGAATACATATACATTTAATTGTCACAACAATCCTATGATGGAAGTAATAATAGTATCCTCATTTTACAGGTAAGAAAGCTGAGGCATAAAGAGGTTGACTATCTTGCCAAGGCCACAAAGCTAGTAGGTTGATGGATCCAAGATTTAAACCTACATATAATGGTTGTTCAGTTAACTGATATGCTATGCAACCACTTTGTGACAGCTTGCAAGCATTCTTACAAATTGAGTAACAAGACTGCTAAAAGACATGTATTGTATTTCTAATGCATTTATTCTAATTTATTCTATCTCCCTATTTTTCTTGGCTGTCAATTATCTGTAAGCACAGAACTTAACTGCTCAAAATCAATGCTCAATTTCTTCTGCACTGTGTCTGTATTAGTGCACTCATGACGGGAAACAGTCCATCACTCTGAGAAGACATTATTTTTTCCAAAAGCAAGTCACTCATGCCTGGCTGGTTTGTATTCGTGTGGCTCTAGATTCTCCTTCTATGTAGATGCACGCTTTGGTTGGGAATTACCCTGTGATATCCACCTGAACATGGGGGAGAATTCAGTCTGAAGATAATTTCAATGAGGAGGTATTTGGGTTTTTCTGCTCTGCTTTTTACAAAAGAACTATAGAAACCTAAGATAGAGGTTTAGAACATGAACTGTGGTGACAGACTGCTCCACCCAAAGTTCAGCTTCACCAGTTGGGCAACTCACGTAACCTCTCTTCATGTCAGTTTCCTCACCTGTAAAATGGAGATGAAAATATAATAACTACCTTCTAAGTTTGCTATGAGGATTAATGAGCTAATACACACACTGAACCCTCGGATGATAGATCACATGGGCCATATGAGTAGAATAAACTTGACAGCCACCCCATGACCTTACAGCAGCAATTAGTACCAAACCCTCTGTCAGACACCTGATATGTCCCTCGGCCAGTTAAGAGGACATCCCCGTCCCTCAGAGCATTGTTCTTGTGCATATTTACAATGGGGGAAAAGATCACAACTGTATTGCAAATATGTTAATATTTTATCTTTTTATATATTCATGTTATTGCATATATTCACATTATTCTCTGTTATATACATATACATAAAAGTTATACACATTAAGAACTATTACAAATGACTAATTACATTTTATTTTTCTCCCCTCAAATTAATACAGACACCTGAAGAAGTTTTATAATCAAGACACAGTTTCTGTAAAGCAAAAGAAAGTATGGCTTAAAATAGTATCCTTGAGTTGGAAAGATCTTTGAAGCTTGAATGCTAAAGCTTGTTCCAACACAACTACCACTTTTAAGCAGATGACTCCATGAAGTTTTCCCAGAGACTAAATTGGAGCCTTGGTAAAAACGAATACTCTCACACTCAGCTTATGGAAGTTACAGGGCATTGTCATAAACACAAACCAACCAACAAACAACATCATCTTACAACAGCAGTGGCACTACTTTAAATTTTAAAATTAAATTATATGGTTGAAAAAGTGGCTTTTAGTAAGCATATAACCTGGACTTGTCATCAGTTTTTTTGGCTCAGTCCTGCAATTCCACCACCATCTTACTACCTTGGTCATGGTTGTATTATCTTGTGCCTCCTATTCCCTAGTCACATTGCATATATGTAATAAAACCAATCTGTGTGCATGTGCAGTCAATTATCTTTAATGTTATGAAAATCAGGAGGGATTGAGCATGATGGCCGTGGACAGACCTTCTACACTATCTTTAGTAATCTTTATTCCTAACCTCTCTCTGGAGCTCTTGACCCTCAGTTTGGTATTGTTTCAAATCTTCATATTTTACACCCTATTCCGTGACAGGTTCTGTGTTATTTATTTGGTACTATAATCCAAGAATCTAAATCTTTCTTGACACTATCTATCTACATACTTAACTGTCTAATAGACAGTTAACTAATAGATTTAAAATTTTTATCTATCAGTAGAAAGGAAAGGATAGCTTGTCATCAATCTTTATAGTGATGCAATAAGTGATCAATAATTTAAGTATCATTTTTTAACCAAGTTGATCTCTCTGTATATAAACTGGGAAGAGCAATGTGTTAGGTGAAAACCTTGAAAACCACTAACATTTTTCAGTGAAATACAAACCATTCTCCCCACCAAATTTTTTAAATGTAAGAGGGTGACTAACAAACAAGATAGTGTAATGGTGGGTAAGAAAAGACCAAATCCAAAGCATCTGAATGTAGTGAACGCTGATAAAAGTAATGGAGAAAATTGTGTTATTCTCAAAGAAGAAGGGCGTTCAATAAGGAAGAGTAAAGAATAGCTTCTTTATTCATTTGTTTTAATTCGAAATTACACTTTTGAAACTCATTCATGTTTTTTAAATAGCAGATGTTTGTACATTTCATTGCACAAATATAACAAAATTTGGTTGTCCATTCTATTGTTGATGGACACTAGGAATTTTCTAGATTAGATTTTTTTCTATTGTGAATAATTGGCAATGTGAACATTCTCATACATGTCTTTTGGTATACATATGTATACATTTTTATTGGATATACTTGGTAGTGAAATTCCTAGAAAACAGGGGGTACATAAATTTAACTTTAGAAGAAAATACCAAACTGTTTCTGAATTAGTTACACCATTTTACATTTCCATCAGCAGTAAAGGAGTACCTTTGCTCCACATAGTCACCAATACATTGCATTGACAGTCTTTAGTTTTGATATTCCAATGGATATATACTGGTATCACATTATTGTTTTTACTTGCATTTCTCTGATTTCCAAAGAGCTTGATTATTTCATCTGTGTATTGGCCATTTGATGTCCTCTTTTGAGGGGTGCCTGTTTATGTCCCTTGCACACTTTTCTTTTGAATTATATTTGTTACTGACTTATAAGAGTTCTTTATATGTTGTGGGCCCCTTATTGGTTATATATTTTTGCAAGTATCTTTTTTCCCTTCTGTGACTTGCCCTTTCACTTTGATAATAGTGTTTGATAAACATAAATTCTTATTATTAAAGTGGTCAGGTTTATCAATCCTTTACTTTGTATTGATTCTTTTTATTTCCTATGCAAGTAGTTTTTCCCTATCCCAGGATCATAAAGAAAATCTCTTTTATAATCTTCTAAACACTTTATGTTTTAACTTTCACCTTTATTTCCACAACCCACAAGGAGCTGTTTGTTATTTTTGCATACAGTGTTAGAGTTAGGTTTAATTTCTTCACCTATGTATGTACAGTATATTCAGTGATGTGCTCCATTGTTAATTGAAAAGTCTATTTTCCCCTCCCTTCTGAAGTTCCATATTTGTCTTGAATCAAGTGTCCCTATATGTTTGCATTTCTTCGTGGGTTTTTTACTCTTTCCACTGGTCTATTTGTCTATTCTTGAACCAACATCATACTCTCTTACTTATTGTACTTTTCTAATAAATTCATATTATCTATTTGAATAATTCCTTTTTTATTTTTTTAGTGTCAAATTTTAGAATAATCTTGTCAAGATCCATAAAAAGACTTATCAAAAACCTATTAAGATTTTGCTTCTATTATATTTATATATGTGTGGTAAGGATTAGCTTTTTTTACAATATCAGATCTTCAAAAAATCCATGCATATATTATATACTTTCATTTTTCTATATATTTTTTAATTTCCACAATTGAGTTTTATAGTTGTCTGTATTGATATCTTAGACATCTTTTGTTACTTATTGCTAGATGTTTATTATATCTGTGTATATTATTAATGAAACTTTCATTTTCTGTTATAAATATATAAAAATAAATAGAATTTTATATCATGAAATTATATCTGGTGAACTTTCTAAACTTTCTTCAATTCTAATTATCTATTCATACATGGTTTGGGATTTTGTATTTATATAGTGATATTAATGAGTGACAGATTTTATTTCTCTTTCTTTGACCTTTAGGTTTTTGGGGTTTTTTTCATTTTTTACTTTACTACATGGGTGAGGACTTCGGTACAATTCAAATAAAGATAAAGATAACAATGTCCTTGTCTGACTCTCAATTTCAAAGGAAAATCTTTCAGACTTTCACCATTTAATATGATATTCTCTGTAGGTAAATAGGCCTTATAGGCTTTTAGAAGTTCAATTACAAGCTTAGCTTCTGCAGAGTGTTTTAGCAAATGGACGTTAAATTTTACAAGTGTTATTTCCTCATTTGCTGAGATATGATATGATCATATGATATTTCCACTTATTCTCTTAATTTGAAAATTTTAGTGATGGGCTTTTTTCAATTTTAAACCCAGCTTGCATTTTTGGGTAATTTGCTCTCTCTCTATACATACATATATACACACACACATAACATACTACATACATACACAAAACTTGATCTCTCTCTCCACATACATATAAAACACACACCATATGCACACACACCATATATAACTCCTGGGTTCATTTTGTTTGTACTTTATTTAGAATTTTTGCACCTACCTTTTTTTTAGACAACATTGTAAATTTCTCCTTTATAGTATTGAGCTCTGAGAGCAAAATTATTCTAGTTATATAATATGCATTGGGGAGTATTGCCTCTTTTTCTATTCTCTAAAAGAGACTGTAAGAGTTTAAATGGTTGGTAGATTTTATTGTTTAAGCTTTATCATCATGGAATTATAAAAATTATTATGGATTATACTATAGATTTAATTTATTTAATGTTGTGATAGTATTTGTATTTGTATTTATTCTTTTTAAAGGGACTTTTAAAAAAATAAGATTTTATTTATTTATTTTTAGAGAGGGGAAGAGAGGGAGAAAGAAAGGGAGAGCAACATCAATGTGTGGTTGCATTTCACATGCCCCCTGCTGGAGACCTGGCCTGCAACCCAGGTATATATATCTTACACTGGGAACCGAACCAGCGAACCTTTGGTTCTCAGGCCGGCGCTCAGTCCACTGAGCCAGCTAGGGCTATTTATTCCTTTAGTAGTTTTGTAAAAATGCATTTTTAGGAATTTATATATATTATCAAAATTTTCAAATACACTGGTATAAAGTTGTTCCATTTTTAATATTCTCTTTTTCTTGTTTTAATGTCTATAGAATTGGAAATGATATCTTCCTTCACATTCCTGACATTAGTTATTTAATCTCTCTCTCTATATATAATCATACCACTTTATTAATACACTTTATTGTATGTTTCTTATATTTAATTATGTTTTACTTTTTATTATTTTCTTATTTTCTTCTACAGCCTTTGGTTTAATTTATCATGCTTTTTCTTCTTTCACTTATTGCTTGCTTCTTGACCTTACTTTTTTTTCTAACATATTTTAAAACTATATAATTCCCTCTAAGTATTGTTTTAACTGCATCCCACAAGTTTTATTAGGTACTATTTTAATATTGTATAACTTGAAATGTTATCTAGTTTCCATTATGATTTCTTTTTTATCCTACCTATTATTTGGAAATGTATTTCTTATTTTTCAAACATTGATTTTCCTGATTACCTTTTCTTTTTTTTTTTTTTTGAGATGAAAAAATATCTGTCTAGCTTCTCTTTTTTTTAAGTATATTTAATTGATTATACTGTTAACAGTTGTCCCAACATTTTTCTCCCTTTTATGCCCCTCCACCTTGCATGCCCCCTCTACCTTCCTGCATTCCATGCCCCCCACCTTAGTTCATGTCCATCGGTTGTACATATAAGGTCTTTGGCTTCTCCATTTCCTATACTGCTCTTAACCTCCCCCTGTCTATTTTGTGCCTACCAATTATGCTTCTTATTCCCTATACCTTTTTCCCCCATCCTTCCACAACTCTTCCCTGCTGATAATCCTCCATGTGTGCTCCATTTCTGTGCTTCTGTTCCTATCCTAGTTGTTTGCTTATTTTTTGTTTTTGTTTTTTATGTTCAGTTGTTGATAGCTGTGAGTTCGTTGTCATTTTACTGTTCATAGCTTTTGATCTTCTTCTCCTTAGATAAGTCCCTTTAACATTTCATATAATAAGGGCTTGGCGATGATGAATTCCTTTAACTTTACCTTATCTGAGAAGTGCTTTATCTACTCTTCCATTCTAAATGATAGTTTTGCTAGATGGAGTAATCTTGGATGTAGGTCCTTGTCTTTCATGATTTTGAATACTTCTTCCAGCCCCTTGTTGCCTGTAAGGTTTCTTTTGAGAAGTCAGCTGTTAATCTATGGGAACTCCTTTGTAGGTAACTCTCTCCTTTCCTCTTCTGCTTTTAAGATTCTCTCCTTATCTTTAATCTTGGGTAACTTAATTATGATGTGTCTTGATATGTTTCTTTTTGGATCCAATTTCCTTAGGTCTCTCTGAGATTCCTGGACTTCCTGGAAGTCCATTTCCTTTGCCAGACTAGGGAAGTTCTCCTTCATTATTTTTTCAAATAACTTTTCAATTTCTTCCCCTTCTTATTCTCCTTCTGGCACCCCTATGATTCTAAAGTTGGAATGCTTAAAGTTGTCCCAGAGTTTCCTAAGTCTCTCTTCATTTTTTTGAGTTCTTGTTTCTTCATTCTGTTCCAGTTAGATACTCATTTCTTTTCTTTGTTCCAAATCATTGATTTGAGTCCTGGTTTCCTTTCCTGTATATTTTCCTTTATTTTACTTTGTATAGCCTTCATTGCTTCCTTCATTTTGTATCCGTGCTCAATAATTTCTGTGAGTATTCTGATTACCAGTGTTTGAACTCTGCATCTGATAGGTTAGCTATCTCTTCATCACTTAGTTCTTTTTCTGAAGTTTTGATCTGTTCTTTCATTTGGGCCATATTTCATTGTCTTGGCACACTTGTTATGTTGGGAGGGGCAGAGCATTAGGTATTTGTCAGGGTGGGGCAAATCTCTTTGCTGCATTGTGGCACTGTCCGTAGGGGAGGGGTCAGAGAGGGAACAATGCCGCTTGCACATCTCTCGCCCCACTTTCTGTCATTTCCCCCATTACCCACAAGCAAATTGGGCCCTTCTGGTGCTGATTCCCAGGTGGGTGGGTTTGTGTACTTCCTAGGACCCTGTGGGTCTCTCCAAGGGACTCTCCTGTGAGGCTGGGAGTTTCTCCTGCTGCCACAACCGCCACAGATTTTTACAGCCAGAGGTTTTGAGTCTTTAGTTTCCCAGCACTGGAACCCTGGGTTGTATGGTCTGTCTTGCTACCCAGCTGTTCCTCCCTGCTTATCTGCACACGAACGTAGGACTGCCCATTGGCCAGCTGCCACCTCTCCTGTGCATCCACCACCTTGCCACACGCCCTCTCAGCCCCAGCTGCCCCTCCCCGCCCTTCCAACCTGTCTGGATGAATGCTTCTTAACTCTTTAGTTATTGCATTTCCATACAGTTTTATTTTCTGGAAGTTCTGGTTGTTTTATTTTTTTAATTTATTGTCATCCTTCTTTTGGTTTTGCAAGGTAGCAAAGCATTTCTACCTACACTTCCATCTTGACTGGAACTTGTCCAGCTCTCCCAGTTCCTTTTTGTTATTGTTTTCTGGCATAACTGCAATGTCGCTCCTTAGAGCGATGTGGTATTAACTTTTTGACATTGGCTATATGCAGTGGCATTTGGCCCTGGTTTTAAATATTCTATATTTTAGTCTTTGATAAGTCTAAAAGCAATAGTCTTTACTGCTCTTTTTCAGTATCCACCACTTTTGTTTATTTTCTTTTTTCCTGTCTTCTGTTCTCATTTTCCAAATCATGCTTTACGGTAAATAAGCATTTTACTTGTAAAATTACTTGTGGAAATAATATTTTGAAGACTTAGATGATATCATTTTTCTCTAGGGAGAATTTATATTTGTTTCAGCCTGGGACCTGGGGCACTAGTAACCTGGGGGCTCAGTTTAGATTCACCTCAATTCATCCAGTTTCCATGAATTGAGGTGAATCTAAACTGAGCCATCTAAAAATATCATGGCTACTTCTTATTCATCGTTACTGCCAAGATGCAGTCCCTTTGAGGGCCTTGCAAATTAAGGAGTTTTGCAACTCCTCCTCCTGTAGCCCCCAGGGCCCAACAACAATTGCTATTCACCCAGCTAGCGAGGCTGTCACCGGTACTGCTCATTCACCCACTACAGAATCCAGAATCGGCAAAGGGCACAGACGATAAACGGGCCGCAAATGCCTCCTTCCTGTTTCTGGGCCTCTACCCTTCCCTGTTTCTGGCCCATTCATTCTGTGCTGTCTTGTGTGTTCTCTAATGCCTTTAAGCAGCTTTCTTTTCATTGAAGTATATCATTGTATAAGTTTAAGGTGTATAACAAATTGATTCTATATGTTTATATTGTAATATGATGGTTTTTGTAGCATTCGTTAACACCTTTATCATGTCACATAATTATCATTTCCTTTTTGTGGAGGGAATAATTAAGATCTAGTCTCTTAGTAAATTTGGTATTTTTAATACACATCATTTTCTATGATCACTACACTGTTCATCAGCTCTCCAGGACTTATTTGTCTACCAGTTGCAATTTTGTACCTAAAGGTTGTATCCTAAAACATCTCCCTAGTTCTCTCATTCCCAGCCCCTAGTAACCACCATTTTACTCTTTGTTTTTACAAGTTTGGCATTTTTATATTCTACATATAAGTGATTATCATATAGTATTTGTCTTTTTTTTCTGACTTACCTCACTTAGCATAACGTCCTCAAGGTCCATTAATGTTGTCACAAATGGAAGGATTTCTTTCTCATGACTGAATAATAGCCCAGTTTGTATATATACACACACATACATGTATACGTACATGTATACGTGTATATATATGTTTATTGTATGTGTGTGTGCGCGTGTGTGTGTACACACACACCACATCTTTTATTTAGTCATCCATTGACAGGCACTTAGGTTGTTTACATCTTGGCTTTTGTGAATAACGCTATAATAAACATGGGAGTACAGCTATCTCTTTAATATCTTATTTCCATTTATTTTAGCTATATACCCAGAAGTGGAATTGCTGGATCATTTGGTAGTTCTATTTTTAAGTTCTTCAGGAACTTCTGTACTGCTTTCCATAGTGGCTATACAAGTTTACATTCCCACCAACAGTGCACAATGGTTCCCTTTTATCCATATCCTCCCCAATCCTCATCTCTTGTCTTGATGATAGCCATTCTAATAGTTGTGAGGTTACTTGATTTGCATTTCCCTGATGATAATGATGTTAAGCCCTTTTTTATGTACTTGTTGGGCCAGTTGGATGGTTTCTTTGAAAAAATGTATCTCTGTATATTTTTAAATCAAATTGTTTTGTTGTTGTTAAGTTGTATGAGTTCTTAATATCCTTTAGGTATTAACTCCTCTTCTGATAATATGGTTCGCAAGTATTTTCTTCTTATGTAAGTTTCCTTTTCATTTTGTTGATTGTTTCTTTGCTGTGCAGAAGCTTTTAATTTTTGTGTATGTAGTTCTACTTGTTAATTTTTGCTTGTGTGGTTTGTGCTTTTGGTGTCATATCCAAAAAAACTCATTGCCAAGACCAATGTTAAGGAGCTTCTTCCTTATGTTTTCTTCTAGCATTTTTATGGTATCAGGTCTTATGTTTAAATTTAAATAGTTTTTAAATAATTATTTTCCCAGATTTACTTATTTATTTGGTGGGAGGACTGGTCTGAATTATGTACACTGGCACAACCAAATTTCAGATTTGGTCTTTAATATTTTTTTTATTTTAGAGCTTTAAAATTGCCTCTCATCACTAACTTATAAAAATAAAAAGAGGTTGATAAGAAAAGTCATGTAGAACTTACCATGAAACTATAATTCTGATGTAGCACTAAATGATTTAGTCTGGATATTGCTCAGATGCTCAGTACAATTTATGGCTGGTACATCTATATTGCTAAAGTCTTAGATTTCATTTTTTTACTAAAAATTCAGCATACCATATGAATAAACATAATTCTGCTTTATAGATTTTCTACTATAATTACTGTTAAGAACTATAGTCATTAAGTACAATTAGAATCCATCAAGTGGAATTTTACACAACAGCAAATGGTAGCCTAATTGCAGATTCAGGCTGTCTGCTCCTATGAAACTAAGTAAAAAATTTTAGGCAGAATCTGTATTGTAGTTAATACATATTCATAAGCATACAGTATATTGTCCATAAATCCAGTGAGATTTTAAAGTTCACATAGAAAATATGAATCCAACTATTTTTATTTCCTCTAAGATATTAAACTCTTTTGAATTTTATTCCAAAATTTTTCATAATGTCATAAATTCCTATTATATTTAAAGAAGATAAAAATACAAAAAACACCAGTTCACCTCCTAAATGACTTTGTTTATATTTATTTCTATACCCTTTCTACAAAACAACAAAAACTCAATCAAAAACAACAAAAGGAATTTAAAAACAGAGAAAATTATCCGTAGTCAATGAATTAAGTTAACTCTCTCAATTCCAAAGTTTAATCAATGAAGTTCAATTTCCAAACACCATGGAATTGAGACCAGGAAGAGGAGAAGCGCTTAGTGTGAACTCATGCCTCCTAGGACTCTGACAAGTAGAGAATTGCTCCCAGTGAGTACCGCAAAGCAGTAAAGTTTAACCTATAATTCTGATTAGACTGTCAAAAATCAAAAAGATGGATGAGCAGCAGGAAAATATGTGGACCTGTGAAAATTATATTTCTTTAAATAGTCATACAATATCATTAAATGTCAGGGGTCAGATCATGCTGTCACACTATGTCTATTATTTATTCCCTAGATTTTCAGTAGAGCAAAAATCTTTAGAAGTATATGAGTGATTTGGAAGAAGAAATGACAGTTACCAGATTTCAATAGAGTGAGCCTATGTCCTTAAGGGAATTTGTCCTGAGCCATACCATCCTCCTAGAAACATTGATACATCCCAGATTTTTTTTTAAGTAATAAAATGATACCCCTGATAAAAGGCTCTTCAAGGCTAAAAACAGTAACATATGGTCATAGATCCCTTCTTTTCCCATATATCCTCTCCAGTTCTCATTCTATTCTTTCAAGGGTTAAGCAATTCCACTTGAGGATATATCATAATCGGAAATAATTGTGCAGTATTTATTATGAAATACATATAAAATGTGGGAGAAAAAGAAGAGGCATATGAGAAACACAAACCAAATGGAAATTTAGTCATTGAAACATGAAAAGTCAGACAAACAGTTCTTATTCTCTCAAAGAAATTACAGTACTGAACTTTTTCTTCTAAATAAAGGTCAGTGAGCAGGTTCAAAATGTTTAAATAAGAGACTACAGAAAGAGGTGAAAAGTGAATTTAGGAGTTGGAAATGCAAAAGAAAGAGAAAAATAATACAATAGAGACAAAATCCAGACTAGTATCCAATACACACACAGACAATTGAAAAAGCACAGCATGAGTGAGCCAAACGGCCCGCGATTACAAAGCAGTCTGCAAGAATAGTGGATCCCTGGCCAAAGGGGTCACAGAACTGCCCGGAGACCCTTGAGTAGAGACTGGAGACAGAGGCATTGGGGAAAGAACGGGAGGAGGAACCGGGGAGTCCCAACTCCTCCTTTCTGTAGTCTCCACTGTGCACGGGCAAGCCACGCCCCCAAAGAGCCAAAAACTGAAAAGCACACAATAGACACCCCAAAACCACCCAGTGCAGACGCGGGTGCACACACACGCGCCAGCGGCCTGCAAGGGTTGGCGAGGGCTCCGGCAGGCCAGCGTCCACGAAGCTGGCGAGGGAGTGCACAGTCTGGTGAGGGCACCCGTGAACCGGCAACTGCAGGGCGGGTGAGGGCTTAGGCTAGCCGGCCCTTGCACGGGCCAGGGAGTGCAGAGCGGTCCGCAGAAATAGTGGATCCTGGCCAAAAGGGTCACAGAGCTGCCCAGAGACCCTCGAGGAGAGACTGGAGACAGAGGCGTTGGGAGTCCCAGTGCTAACTCTTCCCTAGTCCACAATCTCCATATTGCTCAGGCAGACTACTCCTCTGAGTGACAGCAGCTTATAAGGGGACCATAGTCCCGCCATCAGGAAGCACTGCTCCACCCTGTGATGACTAAGCCTGACAGATGAGGACAGAGTGAACAGATTGACAATCACAAGAGACAGGCACAAAGAGTAGACTCCTGGAAGGCTCAAAAAAACGGCCCAAGTTCATATAGGATGAACAACTGACACCATCAGAGGCAGACCCAGAAAGAAAAGAAAAAACAAATAAATAAAAAGACCTGCCGACTACCATGGAAGTTTAATCCACAAAGTCAGGAAATCCAGATGGATCAATTGAAGCAGAAGCAAATAAACAAACAAACAAACAAACAAATAAATAAATAAAATATACTCTCACAAAAATGGGAAGAAAAAGAGGTTCTCCCCAAATGAGGGAAAAGGAAGAATCCCCACAGAGAGAGCTAAATGTAATAGAGGCAAGTGAACTATCAGATATTGAATTCAAAACAGTGGCTCTAAGGAAGCTCAATGAACCTAGCCAGCTCAAAGACAACTATGAGAAACTGCAGAGAAACTATCAGGATCTTAGAGCAAATTATATCAACCTGGAAAAGGACATAAAAACTATCAAGAAGACACAAGAGGATATGAAGAATACCATTTCTGAATTGAAGAACACAGTAGAAGGAATCAAAAGCAGGCTAGATGAAGTCGAGGATCGAATCAGTGAGATGGAGGATAAGGTAGAAAAAAGCTCTCAGAAAGAACAAGAAATGGAAAAAAGACTCAAAAAGAATGAAGAGGCATTTAGGGAAATGCAGGACAACCTGAAACGCAATAATATCCGCATAATAAGGATACCAGAAAGAGAAGAAGAGGAGCAAGGGATAGAGAACCTCTTTGAAAAAGTAATGATGGAAAATTTCCCCAATTTGAGGAAAGAAAATGTCTCATGGATCCAGGAAGCATAGAGGGCCCCATTCAAGAGGGACCCAAGAAGGCCCACTCTAAGACACATCATCACTAAAATGGCAAATATTAAAGACAAAGAGAAAATCCTAAAGGCAGCAAGGGAGAAACAGGGAGTAACATAAAAGGGAACCCCAATATGGCTAGGAGCTGACTTCTCAACAGAAACACTACAAGCCAGAAGGGAATGGCAACAAATATTCCAAGTCATGAAAAGCAAAGGCCTACAACCAAGGCTGCTCTACCCAGCAAAGCTCTGAATTAAAATAGAAGAAGAAATAAAGAGTTTCCCAGACAAAGGAAAGCTAAAAGAATATGTGTCCACCAAACCAGCACTCTAAGATATGCTAAAGGGGCTGGTTTAAGAAGATGAAGGAAAAGAGTGAGAAAAAGAAAAACACAGGTACAAAGAGGAAAAATGAATATGTTTCTATCAGTAATAACTCTCAATGTAAATGGACTAAATGCCCCAATCATTAGACACAGAATAGCTGAATGGATAAGAAAACATGACCCATACATACACTGTCTACAAGAGACCCACCTCAGAGCAAAAGACCTACACAGATTGAAAGTAAAGAGATGGAAAAAAATATTTTAGGCAAATGGGCAAGAGAAGAAAGCAGGGTAGCAATACTTATGTCAGACAAAATAGATTTCAAAAAAAGGCCATAAAAAGAGACCCAGAGGGACACTTTATAATACTTAAAGGAAGAACCTTTCAAGAAGACATCAACATTGTAAACTTATATGCACCCAACATAGGAGCACCCAAATATATAAGGAAAATCTTGGATGACTTCAAAAAAGATATAGACAGTAACACACTGAGAATAGGGGATTTTAACACCCCATTGTCAAAAATGAACAGATCTTCCAAACTAAACAACAATAAGGATATTGTGGGGCTGAATGATGCACTGAATCAAATGGACTTGATTGACATGTATAGAACCTTACATCCCAAAGAAGCAAAATACACATTCTTTTTTTTACAAATGCTCATGGAAGTTTTTCAAAGATACACCACATGACAGGACAGAAAGCAAGCTTCAGCAAACTCAGGAAAATTGAAATAATACCCAGCTTTTTCTCAAACTACAAGGGCTTGAAGCTGGAAGTCAACCTCAAAGAGAAATTCAAAAATCTGCAAATTCATGGAGACTGAACAGTAGACTATTAAACAATGAATGGGTCAATAATGAGATAGGAGAAGAAATCAAAAAATTTCTGGAAACAAATGAAAATGAACAGACAACAGTCCAAAACCTACGGGACACAGCAAAGGCAGCCCTGAGAGGGAAGTTCATAGCAATACAGGCTTACCTAAAAAAGACAGAAACATTTCAAATAAAAGACCTAACACTACAACTTCAAGAACTGGAGAAACAACCACAAATAAATCCTAGAGCAAGTAGAAGGAAATAGTCAAGATTAGAGCAGAACCCAATGACATAGAGATGAAAAGAACAATTCAAAGGATCAACCAATCCAGGAGTTGGTTCTTTGTAAAGATAAATAAAATCGACAAGCCTTTAAGCAGACTCATCAAGAAAAAAAAGGGAAAGGACCCAAATAAATAATATCAGAAATGAAAGAGGAGAAATAACAACCGATACCACAGAAATACAAAAGATTGTAAGAAACTACTGTGAAAAATTATATGCCAAGAAATTTGAAAACCTTGATGAAATGGACAGATTTCTAGAAAAGTATAATCTTCCAACACTGAAGGAGAAAGAAACAGAAAGCTTGAACAGACCGATAACAGCTGCGGAAATTGAAGCAGTCATCAAGAAACTCCTGGCACACAAAAGCCCTGGGCCAGACAAGTTTCACAGGAGAATTTTACAAAACATTTAAGGAGGAGCTAACCCCTGTCCTTCTCAGACTATTCCAAAAAATCCAAGAGGAGGGAAGACTCCCAGACTCTTTTTATGAGGCCAGCATCACCCTAATCCCAAAACCAGATACGGTAAAGACCCTACAAAGAAAGAAAACTACAGGCCAACTTCGCTGATGAACATAGATGCCAAAATCCTCAACAAAATATTGGCAAACCACCTCCAGCAATATATTAAAAAGATTACCCACCATGATCAAGTGGGATTCATCCCAGGGATGCAGGGATGGTTCAATATACACAAATCAATAAACGTAATATATCACATAAATAAAAGGAAAGACAAAAACCACATGATCATCTCGATAGATGCAGAAAAAGCATTCGATAAGGTACAGCACCCATTTATGATAAAAACACTCAACAAAGTGGGAGTAAAGGGGGCATACCTGAACATAATACAGGCCATATATGAAAAACCTACAGCCAACATCATACTCAATGGGTAAAAACTAAAAGCTTTTCCACTAAGATCGGGAACACGACAAGGATGTCCACTTTACCCCTTCTCTTCAACATGGTACTGGAAGTCCTAGCCACAGTGGTCAGACAAGAAAAAGAAATAAAAGGCATCCAAGTAGGAAAGGAAGAAGTAAAGCTACCATTGTTTGCAGATGACATGCTAGTGTACATAGAAAACCCTGTAGACTCTACCAAAAAACAACTCAACCTCATAAGTGAATTTGGCAAAACAGCAGGATACAAAGTCAATATTCAGAAGTTAAGGGCATTTTTGTACACCAGCGATGAAATAGAAGAAGAAAAATCAGAAAAATAATACCATTTGATATAGCAACAAGAAAAATAAAGTACCTAGAAATAAATTTAACCAAGGAGGTAAAAGACCTGTATGCAGAAAACTATACAACATTGAAGAAAGAAATTAAGGAAGACACAAATAAATGGAAGCATATACCGTGCTCATGGATTGGAAGATTAATATCATCAAAATGTCCATACTACCCAAAGCAATTTATAGATTCAACACAATCCGTATTAAGATACCAATGATGTATTTCACAGAAATAGAACAGACATTTCAAAAATTTATATGGAACCATAAACGACCCCGAATAGCCGCAGTAATTTTGAGAAAGAAAAACAAAGTAGGAGAGATCACAATAACAGACATTAAACTATATTACAAAGCCACTATACTCAAAACAATCTGGTACTGGCACAAAAACAGATCCATAGACCAGTGGAACAGAATAGAAAGCCCAGAAATAAGCCCAAAGTCTATATGGGCAACAAATATTTGACAAAGGGGGCAGAGGCATAAAGTGGAGTAATAATAGCCTCTTCAACAAATGGTGTTGGGAGAGCTGGATGGCTACATGCAAAAAATTGAAATTGGATCATCAGCTGATACCATACACAAAAATAAACTCAAGATGGGTAAAAGACTTAAATATAAGTCACAACACCATAAAAGTCCTAGAGGAGAACATTGGCAGGAAACTCTCAGATATCCCACACAGCAATTTTTTCACCTATATGTCTCCTAAAGCAAGGGACATAAAGGAAAGAAAAAACAAGTGGGACCTCATCAAAATAAGAAGCTTCTGCATGGCTAAAGAAAACATCAGCAAAAATGAAAAGGGAGCCAAACGTATGGGAAAATATATTTGCTAATGATACATCAGATACAGGTTTGATCTCCAAAATATATAAAGAACTCACTCGACTCCACTCTAAGACAAATGACAATCAAAAAATGGGCAAAGAACCTGGGCAGATGCTCTTCCAAGGAAGAGATACAGAGGGCCCAGAGACATTTGAAGGGATGCGCGGCATCACGGGCCATCAGAGAAATGCAGATCAAAACCACTATGAGATACCACCTCACACCAGTCAGAATGGCCATCATAAACAGATCAACAAACAGCAGGTGCTGGCGAGGCTGTGGAGAAAAGGGAACCCTAGTACACTGTTGGTGGGAATTCGGATTGGTGCAGCTATTGTGGAAAGCAGTGTGGAATTTCCTCAAAAAGCTGAAAATGGAACTGCCTTTTGATCCAGTGATTCCCCTGCTGGGACTATACCCTAAGAATCCCAAAACACCAATTCAAAAGAACCTATGCACCCCAATGTTCATAGCAGCACAATTTACAATAGCCAAGTGTTGGAAGCAACCTAAATGCCCATCAGTAAGTAATTGGATCAAAAAATTATGGTACATTTACACAATGAAATACTATGCAGCAGAAAAAAAAAAGAACTACTACACTTCGCGACAGCATGGATGGAACTCAAGAGTATTATGCTAAACAAAATAAGCCAGGGGGCGAAAGACAAATACCATATGACCTCACCTATAAGTGGAACCTAACCAACGAAACAAAGATGCAAGGAAAATAAGACCAGCAACACTGAAAGAAAAAGAAACCAACAGAGACAAGAGGGAAGGAGGGAGGGGAGGGCGGGGAAAAGGAAGGGAAGGGGCAAGTCAAGGAACATATAGCAAGGACTCATGGACAAAACCAAAGTCGGGAAGGATTGAGGGAGGGAGAGGGAGGGAGGGGGCAGGGGAAAGTGGTGGTGGGGAAGGCAGAGACAAATGTATTTGGAAAAATAAATTAATTAATTTTTAAAAATAAAAATAAATATTTAAAAAAGAAAAAAAATAAACAAAATGACACAGTAGTGTATGAAGATTGTATAGTCTGCCCCAGAGAGTTATCACAAATAAAAATTATTGCTAAATCAAAAAAAAAAAAAAACAGTCAGGAACATAGTGAATAAGATATTGCAATTGACAGAAAACAAAATAGAAAAGAATAATAATTTAAAATTAAATATACAGAATAAATAAAGAGACATGTAAAGAGGTCTAACAAATTCATAATTGGCATATCTTCCTGGTATAAAAAAGAACTGAACAAACAGAACAGAAAAAGTATTCAAATCTTAAATAGAAGAAAACAATCCCAAAATCGTGGTTTTAATTCATAGATCAAAGAAGTATATTATGTCCCCGGAAAAATCTACATAGTAAAATCAGCATTGAGACACACCCTCAGAAATTTACTGAAGGACAAAAACAAAGAAATAATTACAAATCATCCAAGTAGGAAAACAAAAATTCACATGGTAGGCTGCCCTCAGGCTATCAATAGAAGTATTCTTGCTAAAAGATAGTTAAACATTAGTCAAATTTAGAAAGAAAGAAAAAAAGGATGACCCTAGAATTTTATACCTAGTATTAATTATTAATTAGTATGTTTTATTCATCAAGTATTGATTATTAATTTGTATGTTGTAATATACAGACCTTTTTCAGATATCTCCAGTTGTTCCAATATTGTTCTTTATCACAAAAAAATCCCAGATCATGCATTGTATTCCATTGTTACATCTCATTAATTTCCTTAATTTGGAACAGATTTACAATCTTTTTCTTTTTTTTCTACATTTCTTCACATTGAATTTTTTTTTTGGAGTTCTCTTAAATTGATGTTGGTTTATAAACTGGCCTTTGTACATGCAGGGCCAAGATAAACTGATGAAAGAGGCAGGCCACTCCAATTGGTAGGTGGCAGGTTTAGTGAGCAAGGGACTGACATGCGAGGCTTGCCTTGGAAGACTTCAAGATGAGTAGGTCCCCACCCAGCCCACTAGAATCTTAAGAAGTTTATGTGGAAGACTTAACTGGGTTTGGTCATGTATTCAGCCCAAAATCTCTCAACAATACTTGATTGTCTCCAGGGTCCTTAGAGCAGCTTCCACTGTGGGAATGGGGGCAGAGAGTATAATCCAAGGATGAGGAGCCTCCAGTTGCCCGGGGTTTAAAAACTAAGTATGCCTGATGTTTCCCCATAGTTATACTCAGGTTATATATTTTGATGGGGATACCACAGAAATCATTTTAACCAAGTAATCAAATTAAAATCACTAGCATAGAACAAATTTACATCACATTTCTCTTCATATAATGGAGAATAATGACCCCAAAATTTGAAGTCTTAACAGATCTGTGTATAAGTACATTCCTGGTTATAATTTTTTACTTAAGAATTATACATAATACAATTAGACTTCCTGTTGTGCTATTTATTATCCCAACCTCCAAATTTATTTCCTTTCCCAAGGGAAACTGCTATTAATGGTTTACTCTAGTGGGTATTTGTCATACTTCTTTCTATGCTTTTATTTATGTATAAAATATATTTTGGGTTGTGGGTTGTTTTTTGAGGGGATGAAGTTGTATCAATATAATAATACTGAATATTTTGTCTTTTGGTTCACTTCATTTAATATTTTAGAGTGTTTTTCATGAGTGCTTACAGATATTTCCTTTTTTTAATCTGATGATTAATTTGTCATGGAATATATGAAGCATAATTTATTAAACTTAAATTGGTGAACATTTAGGTTGTTTCCAACATTTTAGCATTTCAAACAACGCTGCTGTATGTAATAAACACTTTTATACAAGTCTCCTCATGTACATATACAAATATTTCTGTGAATAAAAATGATACCTAGGAACGGAAAACTTGAAAATTCATTTTGATTCTTTTGATAAATCCTGTCAAAATACTCTCTAAATTGATTCACCATTTCATATTTCTTCTAACTATATAAGGTGAATCTGTTTCCTCCATATCTTTGCCAGCACTTCATATTAACAATTTTTAATATTTGCCAATCTATTAGAAAAAAATCTTATTACATGCCAGAGAGGTTGTGGGGGATGGAGCTAACAAATATTAACACTTTCCCTCTCATCTTCTAAGTTTTTCTAGGCTAGGGTAATAATCTAATTAAAAGATAGATTAACAGGAGAAAATCAAGTTTTTAACTCATGTGGATGAGGAATCCACATAGGCAAGAAAATCTCGAAGACAGTGAAACAACATTGGGTATATAAAATATTTTGGACAAAGGAGAAAAGGAGGAGGAGAATGAGGTCTTAAATTTTAGAAGTGCGAATGGGCAATTTACAGGTAGTTGAGGAAGAGCAGAAAATACATGGCAGAAACATTCTTGCTAGGCAACTCAGAAGCAGTGGGACACTGTTTACTTACCACACTTAATTCAAAGTAGGCTAAGGTGACCTCCTAAGGTCTCCTTCCCAAAGCAGGTTTCTTTGAATTTCTTGAGCAGCAAAGCAGGCAGGGTCGAAGGTTCTTTCTGAGTCTTGTTTTCTTAATAAACAGCTTAAAATCAGTATCCTGCAAAGAAGCTTTGGGGTGGCAAAAGTTCGGTTCCCTTTATTTGTCTGTCTTTTCATTATACTTACTGGTCATTTTCAGAATTCTTCTATGAGTTGTGTATTTGTATCTTTGCACACTTTTGTTGTGCATATTTTGGTTATTTATTTTTAAGCTGCTTTTCTTTCTTTCTTTTGTTTTGTTTTGTTTTGTTTTGTTTGGAGGGGGGAAGAGAGGGAGAAAGAAAGGGAGAGAAATAATGATGTGCGAGAGAAACATTGATGGTTGTCTCTTGTGTAACCCCAACTGGGGACCTGCCTTGCAACCCAGTCATGTGCTGTGACTGGGAATTGAATGGGCAAAGTTTTGGTTTGCAGGACAATGCCCAACACACCAAGCACATGAGTCAGGGCTGCTCTTTGTTTCTTTGCATATTAATCATATATGCTATTTAGGTTGCCAAGGTGTTCTACCAAATGTAGATAAAATTTTATTTAAGAATACTTTACACTAGATCATTGGAAGAGATTTTGTAAAATCAAAAATTCCATTGTCTTGCTTTTACCCAAGAGCAACCTAAGGCCTGTAGGGAGGGGCATATTAATTTATTCTAAGTCACACAACGAAGACCTTAGTCTTACATCAGGATGCCAAAATAAGTGTAAGATGGTGGAAAAAATTTTGAATTTATGTTTGTCAAAAAACCTAGGTTGGAGCCCAGTCTGAGCTAATAATGGACTACTCTTAGACGTATTATTGGGCAAAGAGTTTAAGTCCCATTGTTGCCAGTGGAGATGGGTTCTCGTGGTATAACCAGAAAAAGCATTGCAGGGACCCATGTTCGGGAGGATGAGGTAGTGGTAAGATTTATTGAACATGGAGCAAGCACAAAGGACTGTCCCCAGGTGCCTGCAGTTTGTCTTATCTACCTCCTAGTGGTTCAGCTCTGTTCCATTGTGAACGAAGCCCAGCCTTGTCTTCAATAAGCCCAGAAGAAGGGCCCTGGTCCAGAAACTCTGTGCCATGGACCCCAAAGCTTAGTCCAGCTCAGTCTCTGCCCTCATCCTGCCAGCTTGGTCTCAGTTCCCAGCTGCACTCCAGCTGGTGCTGCGTTGCTGTACCCTGGCTCATGTATGAAGCCTGCACTTGGACCCACGCAGTTGCTAAGTCCTTGTGGCTGCTTATGGAGGGAGAACAGACAAATGCATGTCACCAGAAGAGGCTTCTGTTAAGCTTTGATTAAATTATCTCAGGCTTGGGAAGGAGTTTTCAAATTCACCGATCTCTTTCCTAATCCTTCACGGGCTTGTGTTGGGTCTTCCCCTTAACCAATCTGGTACCTTTCCCATGCTAGATTCCTCTGCTTTATGGTCACATTCTTTGTCCCTCCTGTGCATGTCTCATAACAGAAGGACCTCTTCCTGTACCATCTTGTCTTCTACTGTGCACGCGCCTAGCAAGGGAACTTCCCCTGACATTTTTATTTTTCCCTTAGTAATCTGGGCTAATGAGCAGGAACCCATCCTTCCTGCCTTCTTTGGGGATTAGGTCTTGAGAGTGGAGGATGCAGCTGTCCCCTGGGGAGCCTATGAATTCTGTGGCTTTCCAGTGAATGAGGCTCAATGTTTTACCTTAATGTCTGATTCAGCTCCCTAGTTTTTTAGGCTTAATGTCTGATTCTCTTTGCTCTCTTCTTTTATTTATAACTAATTTAACTTGGAATCCAAAGGCATAGATTCAAGCCTTGTCTCCACTACTTACAAGCTGTATGTACTTGTTGCAAATCAAATTCCTCATTTGTAAATGAGACCACAAATATATGCCCTACATATTTCAAATCAATGATGTGAAAACTGAATGTTATAAATATGAAAAAGCTTTATGCCTTTAAAATACCTAAATACCAGCCAAACCACAGTGACATTTGGTAACGTGAAATAATTCCTTACCCACAAAATACATCACTAGCTATCTCCCAGATCCCAGTGTTAATGAAAGAGAGAAAGCAATGTTTTAATATCATATACAAGACAGTAAAGATTTCTGTTGCACAGAAATTCCCTTCCCTCCTTGTCATTAATCTTCACAAATGCAACATTAGTATTTCACCAGACCCCATACCCTTCAAGCTACTCTAAATTTCAATCATTTCTTACTATTTCTTTTACAGTTAGTTTCAGTACACGTGGTTAGTTTCAGAACTTGAAATTAAGATGCCCAAGTTTATTTTTAGTGAATAAGATAGAAAAGTGTTAAAGACAAACTTTATGATGTTGATAATTCAAATTTTTAATCTCCTCGTGAAAAGAACTGCCTGAAGTTATAGAAGTTAATCATTGTTTAATATGAACTATAAACACCACTATTAGCATATTTCAGGTTGTCATGAAATCTATCATAATTGACTAAGAATTTGCTTTTAGGTGATTTGAGTCCTTCTTAAAATACTTTTCAATATAATCACTCTGTCTTCTCAGAGAAAGATGCGTAAATGACACTATTACCAGGTGCATGCAAGGTCAGCTAGTGCCTTTCTGCAGAAAAAAATCACAAGAGGGAAATAAAACCATTAATAGAATATTCACCACTTTGATGAAACTGGATTGAAATTCACTCTCACATATATCCTATTCCTTTTGACTTCAGAATACTGTGTATTAATAGGGTCTAAAGACTTCCTCACCAGCATTAACATGGCTGCTGAAAACAATTCAAATGCACTACCATTCAGGAGGACTCTTAAATACAAAGATTTCTTCTTTTACAATTAAAAAAATTGATTTCATAAATACCTTGGCTATTTCCATGCTAATATTTTACTGTAAAATAAAAATTGGAGCGATAGCTTGTTAGTTGCAATTAGACAAATATAAATACACCAAATGTTCTCAATTTTAGCTTAGCAACACTAAAAAGATAAAAAAAGTTTGGTATAATATCCATGTCTAGGAGCATGCACTGACTTAATGAACGACATATATAAATGCTTCCAAGAGTACGAAAACCCTACTTTCCTTATTGGAGGTTTAGTATTTCAGAGAAATAAATAAATAACACAATATGTAAATTAAAATAAATCATTTAAGTTCTGTACTTTAATGTTTCCCTTGTTATATATTTGCTGATGTTTACTCTCTGAAAATACCCTTGTTCTGTAATTTCACTATATTTATCCTTTTCACATATTTCAGGCCATTCTTCTGATTACCAGTATTCCAATAAAGTACATATAGAGGTTCCCACTTTAAAGTCAATGTGTGCGAATTGAATAAAGATCGCCTTAGCATGCTTTTCAGGTCAGAAAGAGCCATCACTGCTCTCGATTTCCATCATAAGGCTCTAGTCAAGGTGTCCTGCTCCCAATACTAGATTCTCAGTGAATGAATCAACAAACAACATTAATTTGAGTGTGTTTCATAGAAGAGTTTTTCTCTTTCAAAAATAGCCATCTGTTTAATTTTGACCATTTTCTGATTGTAAGCTGGTCCACATTTTCTGACTTAAGCTTTTGCCTTTTTGTTTTCATTTAAAAAGAATTCAGAAATATCTTGTTAATGGAAGATCCCAGGGTGATGGACTAGTCCTAAAATTAAATAAATAAATAATCCCTAAATCTAGGCGCAGGGTCAGCAATGTCCACTGTGTAGTTTAAAGACTATAAACAAGCAGCCAAAGGCATGTGGTGTGTGTGTGTTTGTTTTTCCACTCAGTTCAAAGAAACAGTACAAAAAGTGAGTTACTGGTATTTAAAAATGAGAATATTTCCCATGAAATCTGGTGTGTTCAGTTTCCCTTTGAAAGTGAGAAATCTAGTCCCCCACAAGCACACGTCCACCCCGTGGGAACCACGGGAGCTAACCCGAGGCTGCCCTCTTCAGCTGGGCACGCGCACTGCGGCTCAACCCAGGCCCAGCACCTCTCCTTTGGTACGCCGGCCTTTTTCTTCCTGCCTGCCTCCCTGCCTCCTTTCTTTCACCTCTCTCTTCCTTTCTATTTTTCTTTCTTCCTTTCTATCCTTGCCTGACCTCTCTAGGCATTTGGGTTTGAGATCTCAAACTGAAAATGAACAAAATTACCACGTAATTAAGAAGATGTGATGAAGATGTCATTCTACGTTGAGCTCTTGAGTGTCACTTTATGAAGTGATCTTCACTTTCTGAAGATATCCCCTCATTTATTATCATGAAATTGCCATTGAAAAACCAAGGAACACTTTAATCTTGGAAACTGTAATTTATCATAAGGACTTCTAGAAACTGAGTCACTGATATTTATTCAAGTCCCTTCCAAGATGACCAAGTGTTTGGGAACACAATGACTCAGCTGGTGGTCTCCCCAGTGTCTGAGTTGGATGCAGAGCAGCTGTGGCTTCACTGCAGAGACCAAAATTAGCTGAAGCAGTAACTTATAAGGTTGCCATGCCAGAACAGAGAAAAAGAGCCCCAAACTGAGTTATTGAACCAAGTGTTGACATTAGGAGAAGCAATAAACCATGTAAACAAAGAAAGTAGGCAACTAATTTATGAAAAAGTTATGTGTCCCCAACCCTACTTTTTTGCATGTTTAGTTATATTAAATGTTTAGAACAGTTAAAGATACAGAAACAGAGCATATGGAAGTTAAAGTTATGGGTATATCTTATTCTGGTGTGTGTGTGCGTGTGTGTGTGTGTGTGTGTGTGTTTTCATGTATACGAGTACATACAGATTCCAAGTTGAATTATTTAATTTCATTTTAGTCATAAAAAGAATCACCATTATTTTAATGCCAATTGCGAAGAGAAATTCTGTCTAAAATCTTTATTAAAAAATAAGTATCTGCTGAGCATGTTTCTTTGGATGAAAATATCGATCAGTGATAAGTTAAATCATGCATTAAATCATTTATTTACCAAATATGTATCATGTACTTTCCATGTTTCCCACCTGTTCTGGTGTGGGAGATACACTGATGAGTGAGAGAGTGCCTACTCTCAACTAGTTCAAAAACCAGAAAAGACTACCAACAATATTAAGAAAATAAAATTAAGATCAAAATGCCCTCCATTTTAAGTGTTAAGATAGAATGCATTAACAACACTGTGGAACACATAGCAAGGCATCTCAACAAGCCAGGGAGAATAGTCTCTTGTTGAGTCATGAATGATTCAGTGTTGCAGAATATGTACTAGCTGTCAAATATAGAATTCTTCCTGTATGGTAGAAAACATATAATCACCAGCCAGAAAGCACTATTTTAAACTAACCGCTTTCAAGAGTACACTGAAGTTTAACTGAAGCAGTAAAGTTTGAGAATATGGAACACTTATGGAATTTGCACCCTGCCTATTTTCAGGTGTTTTGTGCATATATGTGTGTTTTCTATTTATTAAATTACAGCTAGTTAAACAGTGTTCCTGGAATGGGTAAGCGTGGCTACTAGCAGAAAGGTGTAAGCATGGCTACATTGCTACATGCAATGTAATTTGAAGATTCTAGCTCTCACAGTAGAAATATGTTTCTACTTGGCACCTGAAGAAACTACCAAAATTTTTCTCCTAAAATTTTTGCCAAGAAAAAATTGTCTTTCCAGACAAAGTCATATATTTGATATTTTAATCATACAAAAATTATTATTCATTTCATGTTTTTTTCCTTTTGTAGTGAGGGACAGACCATAAAAATATAGGATTTAGTTATTGTGATTATCTCCCTATAGATCCCAGAACAAATATTTCTCTTCTCCTAAATTATTTCTGACCATGCTTTTCATTCATTTAAGCCATTTTTTCTTCTATACATTCAAACACCACAATTCATTACAAATCCTTTTGAAATAAAAAAAATTCTAAATTATTAATTGCTAAATGGACAGAGAATGAAAGGATAGGTAGATGGTTTCACAGATAAATAATAGTTTTCATTCTCCAAAAACTTATACCCTGAAATATAGTCAATGTTAGTGCTGCATTAGTTTTTTCTACATGCTTTTTAATCAACAAAGTATTATTACTAAAATAATTAATAAAGTATATTTTAGACCAAAGAATGTGTTTAGTTTTGAATGATTCATTCAAGTATCTAGAATATACATGTTTACATTTTAAAATTGTAGCACTAATGAATTAATATTTTAATGTATTTAGAATAGCATCTGGCATAGAGAAGGTGCTATTATATATCTTATTACGTAAAATGACCTAAAAATATTACAAACAGTTGCTAAAACTTGAGAACTATCAAGAAGGTTAATTATAATAATGCCTGATTAACTGAGGTAATACAAATATTCTAAGGAAAAGAGCAATGGTAAATATTTTAATACTTCCCAAGAACCTTGAAATAATAGTTCAACAAAGCATCATCATTGTCTTTTTTGTGTTGTAATATTAAAATTTAAAGCAAATGTGCCTTAGAGTAGAACTGACCCCAATAGAACAACATTCCCCGAGAGAAGCTACAAAACATCACTTACTAAGTCTGAAATTTTTTTTTTTACATTAGTTCATTCTGACCACCCGGGACTAGTATAGACGCAGTACACAATGTACAACTGCATATATTGATATTAATTTTACATGAGTGGATTCATGATTTCACCAATTATCAGGGCATCCTTGAAATTCACAGCTGTAAATGTGGGATAAGTGAACAGAAGACACAGCCTCCCAAGCTCTGGATACAATAGTAGCTCTATTGGGAGCCTCGGGGTGAAAGAACAGAAAGGAATCAAGATTCCTCAGAGTATTCTCCAAATTCTTTCATCTCAGGACACAGCTATGGGTATGATAACATTTGACAGAAGACAAAATTAAACAAGTGGCTTTACAAAAAATTTGAAACATGATTCCTCTGAGGATCATCTCTGTGCAGGCGCAAAACCACTACATAAGTTAGATCCAAAGGAGCTTTCTATAGTTCACTAAAAAGAAGTACCACCTAGGCGTCTATTGAGCAATGGGAACACCAAGCTCCCATTAGAAACTGGAAGAGGCTAAAAATTCAATTGGCATCAAGTTTTATCCCAGTGGATCACAAAGATATTAGTAATACTATCGCCTATGGATGGGAGCTAGATTCTAACAACGAAGCCTACTGCTGGGGAAGAATTTAAAAGAGGTTATACCATTTAACCTC
This sequence comes from Pteronotus mesoamericanus, assembly GCF_021234165.1. Classification (NCBI taxonomy): domain Eukaryota; kingdom Metazoa; phylum Chordata; class Mammalia; order Chiroptera; family Mormoopidae; genus Pteronotus; species Pteronotus mesoamericanus. The sequence goes on from NW_026555310.1 coordinate 14,064,456, forward strand.
TGCAACAACTTCCAGATCCAGACAAATCACTTGGCCTTATATTTGAACCCAGCTTGTCATACCTTACACATTGTGAACTACATCATACATATTGGTATACAGGATACACATGAACAGTGCACCTTTTGTGAAAGTTTCTGTACCTTTAAAACTGACAGTTAGGATGAAGCCAATTTCAGGTGCCATATATGAAATGGGAAAGTTACTCTCAAAACAAAGACAGAAACAAATTATCAAATGTGTGCTTCTTAGTCTACCAAGAACTACAATCTTCTGTTTGACAATCAGCCTTTTGTTTAAGCCAGAAACTGAATAGTTTCTCCACTACTAGTTAGCCGTAATGAGACCTGTTTCCTCATCTATAACATGAAAATAATAATGAGAGCTACCCCACAAGCGTAGTTTGTGGGGTTTAAAAGACAATTTGTGTAAGGCTTTTGTCTGCATGCCCTAGAACAGTGCCCTCCCGTAGAAATATAATGTTAGCCACAAAATGCAAACCACATAATTATAAACATTCCAGTATCCATGTTTTTAAAAAGTGAAGCAGGGGAAATTAATTTTAATTATATATTTTAACCCAATATATACAGAATATTATAATTTTATCAAGCAACCAATAAAAAATTATTGAGATATTTTACATTTTTTCCTATAAAATCTTTTCATCTTAATTTAGCCCCATTTCAAGCACTCACTAGCTACATGTGACTAGTGACTACTGTATTGAATAAGGTAGCCCTAGAATATCATTAACATTCAGCAAAAATTTATTAGTATTAATATTGTAGCATTATTCATATCACTACTACTTGGCTTTATTGGTATTGGTATTACTATCACTCTTACAATAATTCTAAACAGTATTCATAACTTTTCATAGAATTATAAAATAATTTTAAATCTTTTGTTAATTTTATGAATATAAAAGCTTCCAGTGATGCTACAAAGCTAATAAAAATAAAAGTGGATATGTATCTTAATATTTTAGGAAAAATTACAGAAGAAAATTGCCAGAGTACGGCAAATGCTCAATGAGGAAAAAAATGGAAGGACATGGGGACATTTTTCAGATAGAGCATATATTTCAAGGAAAGGTTTTTAGGCCTAACTGGTGTGGCTCAGCTGGTTGGTCATCATCCTGCAAAGCAAAAGGTCACTGGTTCACCTCTCTGTCAGGGCACATGCCTGGGTTGCATGTTTGGTCTCAGTCAGCGTACATGAGACACAACAAATTGATGTTTCTCTCTCACATCAATGTTTCTCTCTCTTTCTCCCTCCCTTCCCATCTCTCTCTAAAAATAAATAAATTTATTTATTTTTTTAAAAAGAATACTTTAAAGGGCAGAATTTTAAGTTGTAAAACAGGTTTAAATTTTTGCTTTCAGTCAATGTAGTATGAATTAGTAACTAAAAACCTCGGTTTGCTTATTACCCAGAAAATCCAGATAAATGTATAAATGTACAGTCCTCAGTAAGGCAAATTAGATGTACAGTTTTGAATTAACCAAAATCCGAGTGGTAAAAGACCTTCTATAATGAAATTATTTTATAAGTTAGAGAGCTTCATTTGAGGGGAAAAAAGTAAATTAGAATAATAAAGGATCTATACCTAAAGAAATATGAAAGCCTTGTTACCAGATTCCAAATGAATAACTTCACAAGAGAGTGAGCCTCCTAGGGCTGGCTGAGTCCACCTCCCTGAATCCACAGTGTTCCTATCCCTCATCCTGATCTCTTTCTGGCAAATCCCTAATCATGCTTCAGAAAGCAACCTAGTCTTCCCTTCCCTTGGGAATCTTCTCCTGACCCTAAAAGACACCGACAGTTGTCTATGGCACCTCTTTTACCTTTATGGTAGTTCTTACCACAGTCTATTTCAATTCCAAGGATATAGGCCAATTACTTTTTCCTTCATGAAATTTATTTTTTTCTTATTTACTTTCTATTTCTGTGGGAATTTTATAATTTCTCACACTTTCAACTATCTATGTATAGCTTTGAAATCTATATCCAAAATCTGTTAGAGTTCTCCACTTCTATATAAACAAAACTAAAATTATCATTCTGTTCTCTTCCTGACACCTGTTGTTTTTTTTTAAACAGCTTTGTTTTTCTCTTGGTCACAAAAAAAATCTTAAATTCACTCTTGGTTCTTCTTTTCTCTATAATACCCAGATGAAACATGGCCGGGCCTGTAAATAGTCCCACCAACCACTGTTTCCAGGATGCATTTCCATTTTTCTGATTCAGAGCCTCACTAGTCTCACCTACACAAACGTACCTAGCTAGCCCTCTAATTCAGGAGCCTCTCCTACCCCAGTCTGATGATACATTCCTGCCAAATTGTCTTAATATATCTGTCTGTGCTATTCCTCTCTTCAAATTCCTTTACTTGTCCTAGCATGTTAAATCTTAACCTTTAAGCCTTGCTTTTTGAATCCCTCACAAAATTGCCCCAAATTATTTTCCAGCCTTACGTTATACAGTTTACCTCTGTTAATTACGGCTTCCAGAAAAATTAATTTTCTATCCCTCCAAACAGTTCCTATACTTTCTCGATTTCATTATTTTCATTTCCTCTGCATAGGAAGACATCACCCACACAATCAGCACCTGAAAGTCCCATGTTGTTCCTGACTCCTTTTTTAAAAAGTGATCTTGTTCTCACTTGAACCCCAACCTGTATTTTGGGACTTAATTTGTATTATTGAGTTCCACCGTTACTTGTTTTATACCTTATAGTCAATTTGAAGTTCCTTCATAAAGGACTTATATTGCTTTTCTTAGTATTACCTTCAATTCATCACCCTATAAGAAAGCAGTAAAAATATGAGTGGAAGCAGACTCCCCAGATGATACCCCTGCAAGTGTGCCTAGTGAACAGAAGTAGTTGGAAGAGTCTGGTTGTGCCTTAGGTAGAAGAAAAATCCAATTTAGTGTAGTCTTCTTGAACTTGTAGGGAGTTTGAAATATCACACAGAAGACTGATAGGTAAATAATGGAAAAATACTTGTGCATGTCAATTATTTAATTACCCAGTACTTATTAAATGCCTACTGACATCCTCAAAATATTTCATATGCAGAAAGAAGTTCCAAAAAGGACAAAATACTTTATCGTTTGCACTATATAAACATAGTCTAAGTAACTCTACTGTGAAGTTTCCTTCAAGAATAAACGATAAGCATAACACTCTTTACTTGTTTTCAAAGGCACCTTTTAACTCAGAAGCTTTCTGGAGTTAAAAAGGTAGAGCTCAAAAAGCACTGAGCCACTAAACTCAAGACACCTTTGAATATTTTTATTTGTTTCTCTGTTTGTCTATGCACATAAAAAAATGAAAACCAACTTTTCGTAGAGAGGAGGCTCTTGACTTGCTAATAGAAAATGAGCAGTTAGATAATAAGAAAAACAAAGGGCGAGTAAAACAGCAAATGTGATTCCAAATAAGTTGGAAATGTCAGGTATAAAAAGAATCATGGCTAAAGATCATAACAAATGCAAGACCAAGAGAGCTGGAAAGAAAACCAAAACAAATTGTGTGGGACATCCAAGATGCTGGCAGAGTAGGTGGATGTTACACTCACCTCCTTCCAGAACCAAACAGGAATTACAACTAAAATATGGAGCAATCAACCTGAACAACAAACTGAAGACTAGCTGAATAAAAGTCTTATAACCAAGGATTTATAGATGCCACATCAAGACTGGTTGTGTAACAGTGAAAAATTGTAACAGTGGTAAATTTTAACCCGCCCCTCCATTCTTTTGACATTGCTTCTGTAAGTGCTGACTCTGACTAATATGTATCTTATAAATGAACAGAAAATTTGTATAAGAATCCTGGGAACTAGTTTCAAAAAATGTAGACCCCAACCTTCAAGCATCCCAGCTCTGGGAGATTTGCTGACCTTCATCCATGGAGCCAGGATGTCTAAGCCAGGATGATGCACACTGGACCATCATTTGTATCATCAGAATGTTCTGTGCTAGTCTGCAGATGAGAGCTTTGCAACCCCCTCCCTTGATCTCTTTGTTCTGTTCCCCTCTCCTTCTTTGTAAAGACGTCTGCCTGCACTGAGATGGGGAGATGGGCTATGTGACATGAGTCCCCCCACCTTCCAGGGGACAGGCTTTGAGAGGTCAGTCCCCATCTTCCAGATGGCCAACATCTGCAAATAAACCACTTTCCTTCCTCTCCAATATTGGCTTTCAGAGTGGCAGAAAGCTGGATCTGCTTTCAGTTACAGTTTCACGGGCAAAGATGCAAAAAAAAAAAACCCCAAAAGCTGGCTCCTCTCCCTCCAGCAGAGCCAAGGTTCTGGAGGGATATCTCAGCTACAAAGGTTCCCCCTGAGGAGTATAGGATCTCAATCCCCTGGGGGGCTTCCCAGCCCAGAGCACCAGAGCCTGTAAGAGGCACCCACATAAAACTGGGCTGTGAAAATCAGTGGGGATTCTGTCTGCTAGGGAGAGACAGAAGATAGCTAGAGACACAGGCACCCTCCTAAAGGGTCAAAGCACAAAAACTCATTAGCTGCGATTCACCCTGAGCTCCAACACCTTCCCTAACAGGAGATCCACTAGCTGCACCCACTGGAGTCCCAGCATCCATGCCCTGTTGAGCTCAACCTCCTGGCAGAATCTGGAACAGGCTGATTTGTGTGACTATAGGATGGGAACCTTTATTCCCTCATACACCTGACCAGTGCAGAACCCTCCCTTCACATGGCCAAACCTTGGTCTGTTTGGGCCTGCTAAGCTGCTGGCCTCACCCCTTTCCCTCTGGTAATCACTGTGCTCTTGTCTGTGTTTATAAGGCTTTTGGTTTTTGATTTTTTTTTTTGCTTAACCCCCTTACCTTCTTCACCCAGCCCCCCAACCAGCCTCCCCTCTAACACCTGTCAGTCTGTTTTCTATATCTATGGGTCTGTTTCTATTCTGTTGTTTCTTCAGTTTTTTCATTAGATTCCATAGATAAGTGAAATCATATATTATTTGCCTTTCTCTGACTGGCTTATTTCACTTAGCATAATATAATACTCTCAGTCCATCCACCCAACTGCAGGATGTGAAATTTCCTTTTTTTTTTTACCACCAAGTAGTATTTCATTGTGCAAATGTACTACAGCTTTTTTATTCATTCACCTACTGATGGGCACATGAGCTGCTTCCAAATCTTGGGTGTCATAAGTAACACTGCAACAAACATAAGTGTGCATATATTCTTTCAAATCAGTGTTTTGGTTTTCCTCAGATATATTCCCAGACATGGAATCACTAGGTCATAAAGCAGTTCCATTTTTAATTTTTTGAGAAAACGCCATACTGTTTTCCACAGAGGCTGCACCAATCCGTATCCTCACCAGCAGTGCACAGAAGTTCCCTTTTTTCCACATCCTGATCAGTTTTTTTTTTATTTATTGATGATAGCCATTATGATAAGTCTGACATAATACCTCATTGTGGTTTTAATTTGCATTTCTCTAATGATTAATGACATTGAACATATTTTCACATGTCTGTTGACCATATATATGTCTTTCCTGGAGAAGTGTCTACTCAGGTCCTTAGCCCAGTTTTTAATTGGACTGCTTATGTTTTTGGTGTCGCATTGTATAAGTTCTTCATAAATTTTGGGTATTAACTCCTTATCAGATGTATCATTGGTGAATATGTTCCCCTATTCAGTAGGTTGTCTTTTTATATTGTTTATTGTTCCCTTTGCTGTGCACAAACTTATTAGTTTGGTGTAGTCTTCCTTTTTTTGTTTGTTTGTTTGTTTGTTCGTTTCTCTTGCCCAAGGAGACATATCAAACATTATTGCTACCAGAAATGTCAGAGATTTTACTGCCTATGTTTTCTTCTAAGATTTTTATGGTTTTCGGTCTAACACTTAAGTTTTTAATATATTTTGAGTTTATTCATGTGTCTACTGTAAGAAGGTGGCCTAGTTTCATTTTTCTGCACGTATCTGTCCAATTTTCCCAACACCATTTATTGAATAAATTATCTTTACCCCGTTGTATGTTCTTGCCTCCTTTGTCAAATACTAATTGACTATAAAGGTGTGGATTTATTTCTGGGCTCTCTATTCTGTTCCATTGCTCTATAGGTCTGTTTTTATGCCAGTACCATGCTTTGATTACTATGGTCTTATATTATAGTTTGATATCAGGTAGTGTAATTCCTCCAGCTTTGCTCTTTTTTCCTCAAGATTACTGTTGCTATTCAGGGTCCTATGTGCTTCCATAGAGTATGAAGATAAACTTCAAATGAAATGTGTGAAATAAATAAAAGTTTACCAATAAAAACCAGTATAAATAAATTCAAATCTGTACAACTAATTCTTCAACAAAGTTGGTAAACATATAAAACAAATATATTAAATTTAGAAAGAATATGTCAGAATCAAAATTTAAACTAAGTTTAGGATGAGCAGGATTTGGTTAATTCCTGTTCTAATGATTTACAATGTGGACAGCAATAATGTAAAAATTTCTCTGTGAAGTTTAGTTGATCACAAATTCAATAGTCACAATAACTACTAAAAACAGAACCCCACACAACATTTTTCATTAATACAACATTAATAGTTGATCAATTGCTTGTGTCAGAGGATCAAGATCAAGGGAGATAATAATCCTTCTGTCTTTCTATCGGCCAGATGACATCTGAAATGTTATATCTGATTCTGAGTCTCACTTCCAAAGAGGGGCATCCAAAAAAAGTGATATCAAGATGATTAAGGATTGGAGATGAGAAGGAAGAAAAAATTGCCCTCAGATATTCTAAGGGCAGTCATTGGAAAAAAGAACAGCGTTCATACTGCATTATTTCAAGTATGTAACACATTCAAGTAGCTAAACTTTTCAAAGAAACGGACCACCTCAGAAAGTAAACAATCTTTTATTAGTGGACAAGTTTCAATACAAAATTGAGGGTCATCTATTAGAAGTGATAAAAGCCTTTACAGCATTGAGAGGAACAGTGAATTGGAGTGCTTATACAGTTTATTTCAACTATAATATTGTGATGCTCTTGAAATCTGAAAACAAAACAAAAAAATCCTGAAGAGATTTCTATAACTCTAATATCTAATTTCATTAAAATCATATTAAATTTGGTCACTGACATTGAGAGGTATCTTAATGACATTGCTCATCAGGAATTCTGCAGTAAAAACAAAATATGGCTTTTAGCTAGAGAAAGAAACAATATGTGTAGCCAAATCTTCCATCTCACTCTATCCAGAAACCCATTACAGTAAGTCTACCACATTGGGATTATCTTTAAAGTGGCTCTTTGTAATAATTGGCTAAAAATTTGGCTAAATGAAGAAAAAAGCTTGAGTTTTAACATATCTATTCCTTCCTGGCGGGGAAAAGTAGGGACCAAATGAGTTCCTTAAGAATATTATAATATCCTAATGGATTTCTCATTCAGATACTAATCAATAATATCTTAGAAAATGGGCATTGAACCCAGTTTAAATTATCTATGCAAGAGTTAATGCTGAGATAACATTTCCATTGTTGAAGCCTGCTTTTAATTTAGCAACTTTATATCTTCTGAGAAAATTACCCTTAATGAATAATTTAAGTGTTCAAACTGTAAGTGAATTTTAATATGGAAATGTCTCTTGAAAGCAATCAGAACTACTCTTATAATGTAAAGAGTTTTGAAAGTCAAATTCTTCCTGGTGGGTTCTTCATTGCTGAGAAAAATCCAACTAATTTTTACAAAGTCTCATTAGTTAACATTAAATAATATGTATTTATTCAATTATGTTAAAAACAAGAACACATGTAACTATGATATTAAAAAATTTAATTCCCCGTAACAAGACTGTGGTAGAAATCGCAATCTAGGCTTTCAGCAGGATTTCAATCAGAAGTGTTTAAGAAAATGGGGGAGGAGGAGGCAATTCAGAAGGAAAAAGAACCTAAATTAAGCACAGGCCAGGAAAGGGCAGGGTATGGTCCAGTCTGGCTATGTTCATAGGAGAAAGGTTGAAAGTTATTTGGTAACCTTATTCTGAAAGAGTTTAACATAAATTCTTCAACGTGTTTGATTTTGGAATAAGAGGCCTGCAATCCTGGATTTGCTATAATTTTTTTCAAATAATTGGGGGAAATAGAATATTTAATTAACAAGGTTGGATAGGGTTTGAGGAAAACAGAACATTTTTGGAAAAACTTTTAAAATGAATGAAATAGGCCATAAGGGATATATTACAAAGTAACCAAGAATTCTTGAGAGCTCATGTGAAATTAGAAAGCATCAGTCTGCTGTTCCCACTTGTTTAAGAGTACAGGATGCATTTTTTAGCAAATTTGATGGGTAACTTTGAGACAGTCTGCCTTAACTACATTATATGTGTCTCTTTTTCATAATTAGAAACTTACATTTAAATATTTTACTCAATGTACACTTGTTTACATTATTTTCATTTCTGAACTTTACAAAATTACTTGCTTACCCAGAAGTGTTAATTTACAATTTTATATTAGAAATGATATTTTGCTTATGTTTCATGAATTGAGAAAGACATTCTATGTGCTCATTAATTTTTCAAAGAGGGTGGTTTTAGTTCATTTCTTTGAAAATGGGTAGGAAATTACGCCAGTAAAAATATCATCCTGAAGCAGCCTCTGGAGCATTCACAGAGTTGCAGTCCTACCGCCCGCGAGAGCCGGCAGGGCACACCCTTCCCACCTCCATGATCAGTTACATTGTGTGGACAGCTTAAAATTAGCCATGATGGGCACATTTATACCTCAGAGTTTGGCAAAGCAAATAATACAAATCAGAACTTTCTTTTCAGAAATCCAGCTGTTAAATATTTACCTGCATACGACTATTTCCACATAAAAAAGATTTTAAGGAGGTTGGGAGGGTGAGCTGGAAGGGGATGAGTAGGAAAGGAGGGACGGACCAAAGGAGAAAACAAGGAAGTTAGTTTCAAGAGCAGAGAGAAGAGTAACTGTCATTCAACAATGTTCAGCTAATTCAAGAGCAAAGTAGACTGACCTATTACACAAAGAAGGGCGGGTCCCCAACCTGGAAAGTCCTGCTTTTTATAAAACAGCCTAGCCTGTTGCAAAGACTGAGGAGTAATTGAACACAGGAATAGAAAGTCATCCTCAGAGTGACTGAAATTGAGACTTGAACTGGCTGAGCTCCTTAGCAGAATGGTGAAAATCCTGACCCAGAGACTTGACAGACCAAGACGGGGCAGGCCATGTGAATTACAATAGCTTTAAAAAGACAAGCACTAATTTCAAATTAGCCAAAGCGAACATGCCAAGGCCCTAACATATCATTAATCAGTGTCTAATATTTATTCTATTGCTGAGTTTGTATGAAAGTATGTACTGTTGGAATGAACAGGTTATATTTGACCCAACTTCAGAGCTATTTCAATTTTTATAATGGAGCAACATTTCCACTCAAGTTGTAAAAAGTTTATCACCGAACAGCATCCAGAAATGGAGAATGAAAACATGTCATCAAGGCCTTTAAATATATATTGGGTTGGCCAAAAAGTTCATTTGTTTCTTTCCCTACAATGGCTGTCGTAATGCTCAGTTGTCTTTAACTTTATTCGAAACAATTTTCGTAGATCATGATCCTCTGACAGCTGTCAATCAGCATGCATTTTTAAAAATCTTATCAAAATTGATGAAGTTTTGTGTAGCCATTTTAATAGTGAAGATGGAAGAAAATATGCAACTTTTTAGAGTATTATGCTTTATTATTTTAAAAAAGATAAAAATGTGCCCTGGCTGGTGTGGCTTAGTGGACTGAGGACTGGCCTGTGAACCAAAGAGTTGCTGGTTCTATTCTCAGTCAGGGCACATGCCTGGGTTTCAGGCCAGGTCCCCAGTAGGGGGCATGCGAGAAGCAACCACACATTGATGTTCCTCTCCTTCTCTTTCTCCATTCTTCCCCCTCCATCTAAAAATAAATAAATTTTTTTTTTTTAAAGAGAGAGGTAAAAATGCAACAGAAGTGCAAAAAAGATTTGTGCAGTGTATGGAGAAAGTGATGTGATTGATCCGACATGTCAAAAGTGGTTTGTAAAGTTTCTCGGTACTATTGACATTTTGGCCAAATAATGTTTTGCCTTATGCATTGAAAGATGTTAGCAGCACCCCTAGCCTCTACCCACTAGAAGCCAATAGCAAGAGATAGCCAACATACTCGATATATTCAAATCAATAAAGTGGTTTGTGAAAATGAAAAACATCTTTTTTTTTATGGAAAAAACTAAACAGATGTTTTGGCCAACCCAATATTTCAACTGAGTGTGGGAAGGGGAAAAATAATTATTCCCCAAGTAACACTAATTCACATAAACTACCAATTTTTTTAATCTTTTGCAGTTTCCAAGCAGTGACATTTTTATCGTAATAGTAAACTCTCCATGTTACAGTTACATGTCCCTATGTTACACATTACTTGCAGTTAAACTGCCTCATTGGGGCTAAGTATGCGAGTCAAAAGTGAGGATCCACAGGTTTTAACTCTAGTTCTGGCATTACTCAATGTGTGACACTGGGCTCATTAGTTAATCTCTTGGGACTTCTATTTTCTCATTAATAAAATACCTAACTCAGGGGATTCTACAAGGGTAAATGAATTTATGCATATAAAGAGCCTAAAACAGCATATGGCATATAACAAGTATTAAGTAAATGTTTTAGTTTTTACTACTTTACCACTTCAACATTAATACTTGTTTCCCTCAAACTTTTTTAATGATGATTATCTGTTCTGCCAAGCAACCCCAGGGATATCGTGAATCACCATTATTTTATGGCTGTCTCTAATAATTCAGTATCCCTGATTGGAAGGAAAAAGGCAAATTTTGCAGACATACTTTTGTCAACTGTATTTAGTTTTTTTAGCGATTCTAATCTGCAATACATTTCTTGGGCACAGTATTAGCCATTGTCATTGTTATGTGTCTGCATGCCTTGATTATTTCTGTGATATCAAATTTTTCTTAAAATATTAGCCGAATGCTGTTATGCTGTATTGACAACGCCAAAATCTCGAAGATTTTTAAAAATAAATTCCATTTCTCATGCATATTACATGTCCATAATTGTTTTTGCTGCATATCTGTTTCCCCTTGCCTTTATTGCAGGACTCAGGCTTATAAAACAGTCCCTCTTTGGGCCACAAGACAAAAGAAAAGTGAGACATGGATGGCTACAAGCTCACTTTTCAAACCTATGCACAAAGTGACACATGACATTCATTGACCAATGTAAGTCACATGGCCACTCCTGAGACAAACAGAGATAGGATGTAATGGAGAGAGGCAGCGAATACCATAAATAATAATATGGTCTTCTGTGGTCACTGCACCAGGTCTTAACTGATGCCAGGAATTAAAAGTTTGTTTCAGTGAGTGTTTGTGGGAGTTTTTTATTTTGGCTGTTCTCTGATCTTAACCCTGAGTAGTTTTGGGCAATTGCTAATATTATTTTGTTTTCATTACTTCTTACCTGTAATATCAGATATCAATATTTATTATGACTTAGAAAAGAAACTCCATCTATAACCTGAGACTAAGAACATTAGCTGCCCAATGGCATAGGATGCAAACATACGTATGACAGTTAAAATCCTCCTTCTACACCATCTTTCTCGGCTGTTTTCCTCCACTACTTCTGTGACAAATAGATCCAACCATGTGTGCCACTGGCAAGAAACTTTGATTCAGTATTAAAATTATTAATATTTTTCCCTTAGAGGTAAAATAAAAAGGGCAATGACTAGATCTAGATAAAATAACACTGATTCCCCTGCATAATCACCCACTTTCTTAGGGAATGTTGTACTTCACTGATGTTAGGACTCACATTTGTTTTTATATTTTAACCCTCCTATGTTGGTATTCTTCCTAAAATTACCATTAGAAGGGGCTGTACAATAGTAATAATTTTTTTCTTGGCTATATGATGAGGTCTGTCCATAAAGTATCCAGCCAAGCCATGAGTGTGAAAAATAGAGACATTTACTGAAGAAGTACAAAATACAAGGAATGTTATACATTGGACAATGATGCCTCAGTCCCCTTCCAAGTAGGCACTTTGGGACCTCATGCAGTTCTCCCAATTTCCATCAGCTGCTCCATCGTATTTTCCTGAATCTCATCGATGGTCCAAAATCTCTCCTTTCAAAGGTGATTTTAGCTTTGGGAAAAGCCAGAAGTTGCAGGGTGCCAAATCTAGGCTGTAGGGGGGCTGAGTCACCTGGGTAACTTGATGTTTTGCCAAAAAACTCTGTATGAGATGTGATGCATATGTGAGTGCATTGTCGTGATGAGGCTGCCAATCACCAGTTGCCCATAGCTGTGGTCTTCTGAATCATCTGAATAGTTTCTGCAGAGAAACATTCAAACTTAATGCAAAATTTGATGCAGATTCATTGCTCTACTCACCCAGTCATTTTGAATGTGTTGGCCACACGGTATACATGCTCACTCAATGTCATCTACTGCCCTTGCTGACTAGTACAGTGATGTCGTCATTGCTCATACATGTGCATTCCAGTCCACTCTCCTTGTCTGCCAGGTTACATCGATGTCACACAAACTGTTCTCATTATACTAACAATGGCTGGACTTTTTGCAGAGAGATCTTACATACAGTTATGGTGCATTTTTAAATAGTTCACATTTTACATTTAATGAAATATGGCTTTTATTAATATATATCCCATATTTGATAGTTACTAACTGACCTATGATGAATCCCTTGTCTGCTAAGTCATCATGCTGTGAACCACTCTTCCCTAGAGGCTGTGCGCCACAGGCCCCGTGGGGCAATCAGTGGGACTGCTCTGTGAAGAAACCATGTTGAGCATTGGTACAGCGGCATTAATAGCACCTGCTATGTTAACAGGGTGAGCTTAATGCCAGAATTCATTCCCTTTTTCCTACTTTTATTGTTAGAAGTTTCAAATCTTCATAAAATGTGAAAGAATAGTGCAATGAATACTCATTTACACTTCTAGACTTACCACCTTGCCTTCTTGTGTGATTTATTTTGCAAAACAACTTGAAAATAAGTTGTAGACATCATAACCTTTTACCCTAAAGTCTGTATCATGAATCTCCTACATAGCTATAGACCATCATCACACCTAAAACGTTTAATAATAACTCATAACATCATCTAAGATACCATCCATATTTAAATTTATGTACCTCTAAAATGCTGTGTATGTGTATGTGTGTGTGCATGTTTTATGGGCTTTTTGTTATTATGGCATTTCAGTCTCTGAATATAGAACATTATCTGACATATTTGTTTGATCAACAAATATGTCAAGTTGAAAAACAAGTTGATTGTTTTTCAGGTTATTGACTCTTTTCAATTGTCCAGAAAGTTGTCTTGTAGAACTCCCATTTTTTGTATCTTGCCTCTTAAATGGATTTAGTTTGTTTAGGGCACAAATACCTAAGCAGTGATGTAGTGCACATTTTCTAGTGTCCTTTCTGGAAAGCACATAATGTCAAGTTGTCCCTCTATTGATGTAGTTGAGTTTAACCATTTTGTTCAGGTAATGACCACCAGAATTTTCCATTGCAAAGGTAAATTTTTCCTTTGTGATAACTAAAAATAAATAGAATATTGACACTGATGATTGAGGGTTTGAGAAAACCTAATAAGTGCCATCCCCATTTTGCATCTGAGTTCTGTGTTAACAGTAAATAGCCATCTGCAATAGTAGGTTTCCTCCTGTTCAAAAGCAATCAGACTGATTCTACCCTAAATCTTGTACTATGAAACTCTTAGAAATCCAAAGGACATTTGCTAGATCTTAACTATCAGTGTGGCAACATGAATGGATTCTACCAATGAGATGGGTTTCCATAAGATATGAAAAGCTGAGGAGGGGTAAAAACAATGCAGCTGATCAAAAAACTCAGACAGACGTGAGTGTCTCCAGTGAAAGACTCCACTTTTCATGGTTTCATCATTCACTTGGATGATGTAGGGCTGCTGTCGGTCACAGTGGCAGAAGCCACACAACAACACTATATGACCCATGTATTACAACTTTGGTATATTGAACTTGAAGCCAAAAATCCAGTGGAGTCCTCTGATTCCACTCCTCTGGCTCATCCAAAGGATTTTATGAACTCTAATTTTCTACATTTGTTTATGCTTGAAATCCTTAGGAAAACTTGTAGTTCCTCACTGAACCATGTCTTGATAAAGAGGCACACAATGTTGTACCACAATAATTCCAAACATTTTATAGGGTGCTAAATAAATTGTTCATGGGTTTCAATAAGTGATATTTTCAATAAATAGATACTATGCAGAAATATGTAAAACGGAATGCAAATGGTACTGTTTCTAAGCTGACTCTTCAGTCAGAACTCTTCACTGGGAAACAGTGACCCTCCACCAAATACGATAAGCTAAACGTCACACTTTTCATTTACAGGTAATCTGTTGGTTTTAAGAGTGTTATTACTCACCTTTTCTATGATGTCAGCAGTTCTCTCATAGGGAAAATGATGGGTTAACTTTTCTACAAAACATGCTCCTTTGAGTTAAGCAAAAGAATGCAGAACAGATTTCCAATTTAGCTGCTTTAGAAATATTCTGTGAAAGTTAAAAAAAAAAATTTTTTCTCATGGTGCTCACTTACCTAAATGGAAGTATCTGGTCAGAAGGCTAGTGCACCCTGGACAAATTCAAGGGAATGTTTGCTGCTTTTCAAACCCAAACATTACCCACCTACACATTCCAACGCCCTCCAGTGTTTTAGGGTCATAAATTCCTCTTTTAATATCTCAACAAGCCCTCCTTTATACACTGAGAAGTCCAGGGAGCTGAGGAGCCCCAACTTTTTCTTTGAAGATTATTAAAAATTTGCATTGCTCCCATATGCTTCTCAGCCTAGTTTCTTGCTTTATCTGAAGGTTCAATTACCCTCTCATTATGATTTGCCTCTAATGCAACCTATTCACCTTTTGCACAACTTAGCCTGGGCTAGAATTTACCCTCTTTTTAGTCACCCCTAGGAGAACAGAGAATTTTACTGAAATTATTGGATTAACAGCAAGGAACTTAAGGGCAGAAAAAAACAAGAATGCACAATTTAATATTAACCATATCTATTGCTGAAGCCCCTCTTCACTGCTCTCTACAGGGAATTTTCCTTTTCTGGGAGGGGGCAGAGGGTTCCCTCCCTTTGAGGGTCCAGGCTGCCACTGTGTTGCCTTAGGATCCATCTCTGCAGTTGGCCCTTCTCTGTATCTCCCCTTCTTTCTCATTCTCTCTGTCTCCCCACATGTTCTTTTCTCCACCTCAAACTCTTGGTGTTTTTATTTTCATTGCTGTAGCCCTGATCCATCAACATGAGACCTCTGGCCTCGCTTTTCCTAAGCAGAAGACAGTTAAAGTGTTCTCCAACACTTAAAAGCCATCTTCTCTCGTTTCTCTCTAATGACATTAAGAGATTATTACCACTTAAGAATAGATCCTGCCTCATGAATAGCAGTGTTTTAAGCGCACTGAAGGAGAAGAGTGATTTTTTTTTTCATGAAATGTAAAACATAGGAATGATAACTTGGCTCCAAAAAGCCATTAGTACCCCAGCTCTTTTAACTTTTAATGGCAGAACACTCCTAGCGTGTGTCCCTTTACCTCATGCTTATAATTAAGGTGTTCCACTTCCAGGCAGGAAAATGAACAACTGTGAAAGGAAGAAGGAAAAGAGGGGGGAAGCAGATAGGTAAGTAGAAAGGGAAGGAAAAGGGAAGAAGAAAAAAAGACAAGCCAGTCATGTCTATTTCTTTTAAAAGAACTTCCTGGATGTTCCATTCAAAGATATCTGCTTCCATTTCAGTAATTAGAACTGTGTTATATGCCCACCACTCTACAAGTGTGTCTACAAAATTAGAGCTCTATTAGTAAAGAAGGAGGATGAAGAAGGGGAGGAAGTAGAGGAGGAAGAGGAGGAGGAGGAAGGATGGGGAGAAACAGAGACGGGGAAGAGAAGGAAAGGGGAGGAGGAGAACAGAATGAATATGTTGTCGGCAACCCGAAATGTTCATCAGCTGAGCTAACAGAGAAAATGAAAATCAAGATATTACCAAGTAGCAAGTATATTATATGTTGCCAAAGGTTCACGCTAACAAAAGGCTCAGACGGAGGAGGGAGCTGAGATGTCAAAAGTAGATCCCCAAGTTCTTCCAACCAGACATTCTCTCTTGTTCAGAATAGATGAGATCTCTGTGTCAGAGTCACAGAATCACTTCACACAGAGGAAGCATTTAAATTAGGAAGCATGTCTACTTTATACCCCAGAAGGATGCACCACCTTCATCACATTCCAATTAGGCCAGGCCACCTGCCTCTTCTCTGCCCTCTCCCCACAGTAAATTTCTCCCTAAGGCTGCTTTCATTTTTTTTCTCCCACTCTGCAACCAGTTTTTCCCATTTATGCTTATTTGAGGAGATGGAACCGTGTTCTTTTAGTTTTGACTTTTTCTAATTAGGTAAGATAGGTTCTTAGATCAGAATCCATTGTGCAAAATGGGGTGGATAAAATAATGTGCTCCTTCCATCCTGAGTCCAGAGTTCATGCCCCACCCCGAGTCATACAGTTTGTTCTCTTCCTTTATATCTATCTACAAATTAAGGTGACAAGTTTATGGAGTCTGCTAACTGTGGTTTACTGTGCAAGGCATTGGGAATCTCCAAATGGATGAGAACTCATCCTTGCCCTGTAGAGGCTCACAGTTTTGGTTCATAACCAGACCATCACTCTGCAATGTGGAAGGTTCTACAATAGCAGTGTTCCTTGGGTACCAGAGAATGCTGAATTGGACATGTCACCCAGGCAGAAGGTACAAGAGAGGGTAGATTAGTGATGTTTCACGAGGGAGTACTTCTCTGCTGAATCTTAAAGGTAAGTGAGGGATGCGACATTCCAAACAAAGGAAAAACATGAAGAGAAAGGAAGAAATCTCTGCTAGGTGCACAGAACAATAAAGCAATTTGTGGTTATTAGTACCTAAAGTGTGAGGCAGATAATGCTGAGAGATGTACTGGGAGAGGCTTAGGTCAGATAGTGGAGGACGTCGTACACTGTATTAAAAATTGTTAGCTTGATCTGCAACTGATAGTAAAACTTTGGAAGAATTTTAGATTAGAGAGGGACAAGATCAGAGACACATTTTTTTAATCTGGCTCTAGATTGAAAGGTGGATGGGAAGTAGGAATAGCACTATAATCAAGGAAACTGGATAGAAGGTTGCTATGATAATTTGTGTAAAAGATGATAAGAATCTAAATAGAACGTGCTATATGCAGGGGGTATATTAGAAAAATAGTGTGTATATTCATTTAATGAGTATTTATTGAGCATGCATTATGTTGCAGGCACCATTATGGACACAAGGAAATAACAGTGAGCAAAACAAACAAAAATCCCTACCTTCATGGAACTTACAAGGCAATGTTATAGTTCTTTTAGATCTTTGGATTAATACATACTGATTTATTTATATCACCAAAGGCTGACTTTCACAAGACTTTTGGCCCAACCTTAAAATATAGTCTTTGTCAGAAAAGAAAAGAGAAGACAAGATTAGCCCAGGTCCTCATTCACATGTTGCTCTAACTCTTGAAGGACCTGATTCTTATAGAATATTAATTATAAGAAACTCACCCACCAGTGTAGCTCTCTGAAGAATATAAATAACTTTTATAGCTCTTTGCAACACCTTTAACATTTTCATCATTTGGAAATACAGCTGTTATCTCCCAGCTTGCTCTTTTCTTGGCTGCTTTGATGATGCGGTAATGTCAGGGATGTAACATTATTGTTTACCCAGGCTGTGCATTGATGATTGAATTTTTTCATAAACTGTAAGCCCCTTAGTAATCTCTGGGGACCACTTTAAAATTCTTGTACGTCTGCAAAAACTTGCATATTTGTGAGACATCTGTTACCCTGAGCTCTAATTTTGAACACATTCTCCTTAAAACGTATTTTTACTAACTCAGGAAATTTCTTAAGTTTTGCAAACTTGCTTTCTTATTGTTTTAAACAGAGTGTATATGTAAGCAATGAGAACCTGAAATCACTTTATATTAGCTTAAGTTAAAGTATTTACAAGAGTAAATTATGTCTGGGAATTACATATAACATCAACTTTCCCTTCATCCAACACCTGGCAAAAGAAACTTCTACCATGTTTTCCATACTGCTCAGGTAAGGAGGTTTTTTCTAGTGTTTGCTCTACCTCTAGCTTGCCGGATGACCATGATAATAAAATTATATTACTTTTACAAATGTATTCCCTAATTTGAAAATGGAATTGAATGCCAAGATTCCCTCTAGTAAGGTAATTTAGGATTTTAAAATTATTAAGATCAATTCCAAACCAGACAATGAATCACACGTAGACAAGAGGATATTAATTTTAAAAATGTTTTAAAGCAATTAAAATGTCTAAAACAGACAAAATATATCCCAAAGTATTAAGAGAATGCACAAATACAATCTCGGGATGACTAGAAGTAATTTTTTTCAAAATTATGAATAATATTGCTGCTAGAACCACTGTAGACATAAGGCATTTGTTTTCAAAAATAAGACATGGAGATGAAAATTTGACAACTGTCTAATTTCTTTCATAGTTATTGGGTGTTTACATTTTTTTCTTTCTTTAGGAGTTAATTTGGGTAGCATATTTCCTGGAAATCATGCTTTTCATACTTACTGGCATAGAATTTTTAAAACTATTTCACATAGCTCTCTTAACTATCTCTGTATTTGTGGATCATTCCTTAATCTCATCCTTAAATCTATGTATTTGTGCTTTCATCTCTTCCCGTCTACTCCCTTGATAAGACTAAGTGAAAAATTACCTATTTGAATAGGTTTTTGTTACTATTATCTCATATCAATTTTACTATTTTTTCTATTTCTAATTTATTAACTTATGCTTTTTATTAATTCCTTTGTTTCTTTTGCTTTCTTTGGACATATTCAACATGTTATACTAAATGTTTAATTATTTTTATCCTCTTTACCTTACTTTGTTTATACATAGTGTTCTCAATCTGCTTTTCAAAATATTCTGTACTGGATTTTATTTTCAATTGACCCAACTGTTGGCTAAAGTCATTCCTTTGTTTTTATTTTTGTGAAGTATATCTGGTTTTACTAAATTGTATTTAAAGGTTACACTTTCTTACTTTCTAGAATTTATTGATTTTTGCTTTGTGGGTTCCCAGGAATTTTTAAAAAATAGAAACTCTATGGTATAAAAATTTTATAGAAACTATATTAATTATGTAAGATTGTACCACTAGAAATATTATATCCTTATTAAAATTGGAATTTTTCAGTTTTTCCAGAATGAAAGAAGTATTAAAATTTTCTGGCTATAATTGTATTTCTTTTTATTTCTGATTTCCTAAACTTGCATTTATTTATTTAGATGCTATGTTAGTTACTATCATCTATGAACAATGCAAAAACTTGTACAATTTTACCACCTCTTCTTCCCTTTCTCTTCCAGTTTTGGTGACAAGTACTGGTCCATTTTCCCTAGTATATTGCAACTGAATTAATCATTATTATTCACTATTCCATTATATAGTTTTGCTCAAAGTTATAATCATAAAAGTTTGTAACTATGATTTAAGTTTCTAAGCTGCAGTAATTATATTTTTAAAAATCAACATTTACCATCAGTATTTTCTCCCCATGGTTTCAATATTTTCTTAAATAGATTATACATTACAGTATATTTTTCATGTAGAGTATATAGGACATATAGTTAAAGAGTCTTTGTATATTTGGAAATACATTTCTGTGGCCTTCTCATGTTAATGACACCGTGGCAGGATTTACCCTGTATTCTATTCTCCCTCCAAATTCTAGAAGTATTGCTTTCCTTTTCTATTGCATTTTCTGAAATTAAACTAATTTTTAAGTTATTGTTTCTTGCTTGCATATTTAAATGATGCCTACTTTAACACTGAAATTCAATAATTTTATTGGGGTACCTTAGGCTTCAGTAATCTTTATTCTGACTCTAGTGATGATAATGGATGTTTACTGGTTACACACTCAAGATCTATCCTCCATTTTCCTGACAATAAAGTTATTTCACTTTTTCCTCATATTTAATCTATATAATATATGGTGAGCTCAAACCCCAATTCATTTTTCTTTATAGAAAGTGCTTTGGGTGAAGCTACTACTTCTCTCTCTTTTCCCGAGAAGGACAATGTTTTTCTTTTCTCTGAAGTAAAAATGTAAAGTTTAATTTCAAAATCTATTTCTTCCTTTACTATTTAATTATGTGACAGTATCTTACTACCAAAATATCTGATACGGATGCCATAAACCTAACCTGTATTTTCTTAGGAAATGGACACTTGTGGTTTGGGGCTGGCAAGAAACCACCTGCCCTCACGGCGATGGCAGTGGCCAGTTTCCCCCTGGGAATCCACGCCTCCCGTTTGCAGTGCTCTGAATGTCCTGCTATCCCCACAGGTGGTG
This sequence comes from Pteronotus mesoamericanus, assembly GCF_021234165.1. Classification (NCBI taxonomy): domain Eukaryota; kingdom Metazoa; phylum Chordata; class Mammalia; order Chiroptera; family Mormoopidae; genus Pteronotus; species Pteronotus mesoamericanus. Next base: position 14,085,021 of record NW_026555310.1, read on the forward strand.
TACGACCTAGGATGGGCATGTAGCTACATCGGAATGTGGCGGTGGCTCTGTAGAGTAGAAGTGGCATTATGACATGAACTGTGTCCCCTGACTTTCATATGTTTAAGTCCTAACTCCAGTCGTTCAGCATGTGACTGTATTTGGAAATAGGGCTTTTGAAGATGCAATCAATGTGAGAAAATAAGTTTCTGTTGTTCAAATCGCCCAGTCTGTCACAGTAGCCCTAGAAAACTAATACAAAAGGGTATGTGAGTTAAGTCAGATCAATCAGTACCATTAAGATTCAATTCTGGAAATGAATATTTTTCACTGCTGCATTTAAAGCTGAGTGAATTCAAGCTGAGGGCTGCCACAGCCCTCTAGTTACCATGAAGCTAGACCTGTCAGAGAATGTACCCAGCAAAGAAGAGGAAGTGATAGTGCAGAACTGTATAAATGAGAAAAGCACAGTGCTGTCTTTGTATCTCCAAGGTAAGATGAAACTGAAGCCACATCTACAATGAACTTTTCAGTTTTTGCTAGTCAATATAAACCCCTTTTAATAATATATATCAAATTTTCTGTCTTCCCATCCAAAAAATATTCTAACAAAATCTTTTTTAAAAGATTTTATTTATTTATTTTTAGACAGAGGGGAAGGGGCAGAGAAAGAGGGAGAGAAACATCAATGTGTGGTTGCTTCTCATGTGCCCTCTACTGGGGGCCTGGCCCGCAACCTAGGCGTGTGCCCTGACTGGGAATCAAATCCCGACCCTTTTGTTGGCAGGCCGGCCTTCAATCTGCTGAGCCACATCAGCCAGGTCCTAACATAATCTTAATATCCAAGAATTCTAAGCCAAGAATTATGCAAACTTACAGGTACTTTGTTTTTAATTTTTGTTTGTTTTGCTGAATAGCAATTGCTTTGAACTGATACAGTTTTATAGAAAGACATCATGACCCATTTTATAGAATAAATGAATAAATAAGTAATAACAAGAAAACAATTTTATAGGAAAATTCTTTGAAAGATCCATATATTCTATAAAAGTTATTTTCTCTAGGAAGAAAATGTGATTGGTTTGGGATAGAAGGATTTAGAAATACTTAAGCTATTATTTTATATAGTTCTTAATTGTTTTGGGTTTTACAACAAGTGTTATTGTTAATAACCCTTTGAAATAATAACAGTAAAATTTATAAAGAAAAATTAGGTAGCTCTGGGATCCCGAGTGTTGCCTCCATAAGTTGACTTCTTATAAATATTATAATTAACTAAACATGATACCATATACCAAATTTTCACTAAGAAATTAAAGTTAAGAACTAAAGCAAATGCCCAGATACTTAAGAAACCATCCTTAACATGTAAACTATTATTTCTGTTGGGACTTACACAGATATATCAAACCTATACCCAGTCGTTCTCTCTCTATCTCTCCCTCTCAAATCCATGCACACACACTTTTCATTCCACCCAATCCATATATGTTCAGAAATAAAAAAGCACCAGTATACTCAAACAGGGTTTTATTTCTTTAATTTTAACATTAAGGTAGATTCAATGATATAATATACATTTTCACATGAGCAATATGGTGATGTGTACATATTTTACATGAGCAATATTAAGAATCTTAAATTATTGGAATGATTTACAGTTACCTTTATATATTAAAAATTAATATACAACAGGTCAAAAATAGATTACTATAATTTGTATATTTCTACAATAAAAATTCCCAAGTTTTTCACTTTTTTAAAACATGGAACATATATCTAGAAATCAGTACTCACATTAAGTTTCATAAGAAATATTCTTTTGCTGACTTGACCTTCCACGTTAACAAACACCAAGATATATATTAATATTATTTGGCAAGTTCATGCTGGAGATACGTATATACTTGTTATCTCTTTCCATGTCCTCTTCTTTTTATAAAATAATATCAATAACCCATTGGTAATTATTTTACATTTTATTTATTCCTTTTTAAAATTTCATTTTTGTTATGGGTGTAGATGGCTCCCACATCAATTTCTCAGAGTGCATTTGTGAGTGCATCTGCGCCCACCATTAGCAGACCATAATTTACAGCACTCTCATGCTTGTAGTGATGGTCATAATTCTAGCCTCCTTTTTGAAATGATAATAAAATTTTAAGGTAATTGCATACTAATTGGTGAACAGATTCTAAACCCTTTGAATTAATTGCAGGCATCTATCTCCCAGAAGCTCTGGAAGCTTTTATACATCAAAAATTACTAATTCCTCTTTCCCCTACCATTACACACTGTTCCTAATCATTTGTCTCATACAAACATCACTAGAATGGTAATTTTTTTTTAAAAGGTGTGCTTTACCTGTTGACCTGAGAAACATAGGCAATTATGAGGTGGTTGCTGATTTCTTCATTGTATTCATCACACCATCCAAAAATCTAAAATAATAGCTACAAAGCCAAAGGAAAGAAAGAATAGGTTTTGACTAGTGAAGTATCATCTAAGATAGTGTACAAGAATAAGACCAATCAGGTCATCTTTGATGTAAGAATCCTTTTAGTCAACAAAGTATAAAAACATCAAAAATGCCATGAAAGCAGTCTTGGATTTTTTTGTTTTTGTTTTATACTTAATTCAATACTACATGAAAAAAATGCCTATAATTTTTCAGCCATATTGATCAATGAGAAACAACAGTTCATTATAATTTTTAGTCCAAAATAGTTTCCAAACAACAAATAATTATTCCAGGACTATGATGTGCTCTTTACTGGATTAGCTGCTGGGATCTAATAATAAACAAGACCCAGTCTCCACTCTCAAGTCTAAAAGGTTATCACAGAGGAAAGCAGACAATTAAAGTTGCCTTAAGATATTTTTTGACTTAAAAAATTGTCTACCATTGAAGGAGGCTAATTCTCTCCCCTGTACAAAAATGAATTTATTCTTAGAAACATAATAGTTATATAACTGTCCAACTGCAGGATAAAGAATTTCTCATTAAGCAAATTTTTCCATTCCAAAATTAAGTTGCCAATGTTCAATCCTTAACTTACTATCAGAATAATTACAATATAATTAGGCTACCATGATGCCTATTTGTTTTCCTCTTACCTATAACATCCACTCTACAAGTACTATTTTAAAGACATTAAATTCCTTATTTGAGGAACGTGAAAGACATCTTGCCCCTCTATTGAGTGAGCACTCCAAGCATTCTGTTAAAAGATGCACAAAAGAGCCTTTCAACTAGCTGTGTTACAAATTCATAAGACTGAAAAAGACCTGGAAATTTTACTTGGATAATACTGTTTTAAGTGAGTTTGATTACACTGTATTAAATACTAAATAGTTATTTATGTAACTTCAAATAGCTTATATGTAAAACTTTATACTTATTACATAGCTCAAATGAGAATTTTCAAATCTTCCTCATACTTAAATTCAACCAACATTTCTGAATACCTATTAGGTTGGAGACCCAAACTCAATGCTGTGGAGCTAACTTTAACAAGATATAATCCCTGTTGTTCAGAAGCTAACTTGGAGGAGGGAGATGAAGTTGAAGAGCCCATCACCTCTGCCGTGCCAGAAATTTCCAAAACCCCAACTCTGTCACCTGATATGTGTCAGTGTAAAGTCCCTTGGCGGGATACCTCTGCCCACAACTCCCTTACCTAACAAGAAACTACTCAGTCCCTCGCAAAAAAAAAAAAAAAAGTCAGTTTTTAAGGGGAAATATAAGGCCACTAAGCTTATAGAAAGGCAGTTCTTGGAAATAGACTGATGGCTTATTATGAAGTTATTAAGTCCATATTTTTTTTTCGTGTGTGAGCGCACGCATGCGCACACGCGCGCTTATATAACTATTTCTGACTTCAAAATGCCAACATTCTGAGGAAGTTGAGCCGTCCACCTGAGAACTGGCTTTCATTTTTCCAGTCCCTTTCTCTCTTTCTTGCTGTCCTTATCCTATATCCCCCACCACCACATACACCCCAATACATGCAAGAACAAAGTTAGTAAACAAAGTCTTTCATTCAAGTTTTGATTAGATGGCATCAATTTCTATAAAAATAAGGGGGTGAGAGCTCCATGAAAATAAATGTTATGACAGAGGTGTTCCTGGATGCTGAGTAATAGCAGCTATTTTACTCACATACCTTTGAGCATATCTACGTATATACTTGTTAACTGGGGTTGGGGGTCTTCCTGCAACAAAAAAACATGTCAACTATTGTATGCCAAAAGTACATGGAAAAATAATTAGACATAAGCTTTTGTAGGCAAACGTCAGTGTTTAGGTATATGGAGATCCTGATGTAAGATGACTTATTTACCTGAGCTACTCTGATTCTACCTGTATTCCCCACACAGCAAACACCAGCTGCCCACTTCTGCATGTACCTATTTAAGCAAGGTATCAGCTTGAGTAGGTGATCAAGAAAGCAATACCCACCCTAAATTCCTGTGTTGCTCATGCATTGACTTTCTTGTCCACATCACTCACTAAGCGAACAAGGTAACAGGAAGTAAGTCACCTGTCCACCTGGTACATAGCTGAAGGATAACAACAATTTTAATTATTACATTGAGCAATCCTTAGAACAATATTATGATATGTTGAGAAAATCAGAATATTAGTCATCCCTTCCTTAAGACTCGTATGGTTTGGAGAAAAAAAGTAAGTATTCTTCTAAGAATGTATTAGTAAAAATGTTTTTTTCTCAATAAGTTCAGCAAAAAAAAAAAAAAGCAGGACGATAATGTTATATATATTCCTGTATTTCTGTCATCTGAAAAAATTATCTGTTCTATTTTATTCTTAAATTATAATTCTAAGAATCCTGAGGAATGGTTGACAATATCTTTGAAAAAGCCTCCATATTTCATGTTGTTTCTTTATTAAAAAAATAAATATTTTTACAGTGTTATATATAAGGACAAAAATAGACAATATAAAACAATGTGATATTTTCCCCTAATGTTAAAATAAAACTTTGCAATTATTGTGACTTTTTAGTTAGGCAATTTATGTAATTCTCGAAATGAACATAATTGGCTTAGGAACAAATAAGATTTAAGAAAACATGAAGATTAAAACAAAAAGAAATTCTTAATACATGTTCTTCTGTACTATATAATTACATTAGTGATTTTTATCTAATCATGAAAATATCAGCTCTACTATATTAAATTCTCTTCATAGTCTGACAATTACCCTAATTTGGTTTTCTTAATTCAAACACAGATATTTATATTAATTTGAGATGTCACTGACATTTTTTCAAAAATGAATATTATAATTTAGCTTTGTAAAAGAATCATAAAGACAATATACCATAGAGAAAAAATCAAACAAAATGTTCTAAGTTTTTAGCTATATATTGTTGAACAAGTAATTATACCTCACTGTCCTTTATTTTCCCCATCTGCAAATGTGGATAATATACCTATTTTATACCTCATTATTTATAAGAATTAAATAAAATGGTGTGCATAAAGTACCAAACATGTTACAAAGGTATTTATATATACATACATATTCATATATAAACAATATATTTTTTTAAAATACTGATAATATTGCTATAGGTATATTTTTTTAATTAGCATACAAAAATCAAATATATAAAAGAGATAAAGTATAATGTGCATGATTTGTAAATGCATTCCCTAAAAGGACTATTTTACTGCAAAAATCCTTTCCTAAAGAGTCTTCCTACTTATTGAAAAGACGGTTAGATGTATAAAAATTACAATTACGTATTGCAGAGTGTAGCAGAAACAGCAATAGCTTGTTGTCAGAGAGAGAAAGAGTGGATCTTTACCGGCCTGTGATCTTAGGTAAGTTATTTAACTCACCTGAGTCTCCATTTTCTCTCTTTCTTTTTTTTTAATGTTCCTTGGGATTCCAGTAGAGCTATTTCGCCCTCGTACACCAGAAATAGCCTCATGCCCCAAGATGATCAGAATTTTTAATTGAATTTATTGGAGTGACATTAGTTAATAAAATTATATAAGGGTCAGGTGTACAATTCTATAACACATCATCTGTATATTGTACATTCACCAACCCAAGTCAAGTCTCCCTTTCATCTCCATTTATCCCTCTTTACGCTATTCTTTCTCCCCCTAGCCCTTTTCCTCTGGTAATCAACCTACTGTTGTCTGTGTCTATGAGTTTTGTTTTTGTTTTGTTTTGTTCCCTTTTGCTTAATCTGTTCAGTTTTTTCGCCCCATCCACCAATTGCTCTTCTCACTGCTGTCAATCTGTTGTCTATCTCTACAGTCTTTCAATTCCGTGTGGTCCTTTGTGAAATTGCAAACCGTTTAGCACAGGTTTGGAATCCTCTATGTATGCCATGAGAGTAAAGGAGTATTCTACTTATTATTCAGAATAGATATGCACACCTCATCTGTTATGTCTGTGGTAAGAATAGCAGCCAATACATCTGACGAAGCCACATCAGTTGCTTTACATCCTTTCTTTCCAGCCTGTCTTGTACCATAAGAGATTTAATTAACAAAAGCTAGTAACTCCAGAACTTAGTACTGTGTTTCAGAAAAAAAATAATTAATTAATTATTAATAAAATAAAGTACAACAGAGGCCCGGCTGCCGGGTTTATTTATGCCATTTGTCCTGGCTGGACTTTACTCCGCAGATTTATCCAAGCCATGCTCCAACCTGCTTGTCAGACACCAGGTTCGTTCTGTTACAATAAAGCAGGGAACACTGTTTTACACAAAGTTTCAGGTGTGACCTCCTTAAGACAACAGAGAAAACAGTAATGGAATGATCAAGAAAAAGTAAAAATTTTCTCAAGGGTGAAATGTTAGGTCCACAGAAGCGAATGTGTATGCAGAATTTCATCTCAGGAACAAAATGCAATTGTACCGACAATGAACCCTGTCTTATCTTTTTCCATAGCATGAATGCTAAAATGTGACTGTGCTTTCAAGAATTTCTTTGACAGCTCACGTATTTTTAAATCAATGTTCACCATTCCCAACTGCCATTGGCTTAGGTGACCGTACTAAGACGTTTACAACACTAGGCTCTCTGCTATGCTATGTAATAAATATTTGGGATGTTATTATGTTTAACATAAAGGATCTGAGCTAAGTAAAAAGAAAATCAAAGCCCTTCCCCTAGACAACATTTATGACAATATAGTCTCTCAGCACAATTTATACTGTTGATCCAAAAGTGCTTATCCAGACCTATGCATTTGAAGAGACGTTTCAGACACCAATCTTCTGAACTCTACTACCTGTTCTTTAAGTGAACACCCAGTCAGTTTTCGTTTTCCCACATAATCTCATAACTGCAGGGGTCAGATAATGAATATTTATTTGATACTTTCCCTTAAATATCATTCGAGTATGATTCTCCGAGTCTAATGTTCTTAATTTCAAATCCTGCTTCTGACTTGTGGCCATGTAATTTCTCTGGATCTTAATTTTTTTCTCAGTAAAAATTGTTGACAATAACACTTATAGCAATTGGCATGAAAATGAAGTGAAATAATTTATAAAGTCTTAGTGCTTCATGGACCTTATTAAAGAGTAGCTCTTATTACCATGGGAAAGTCAGGTGAGTTATCAATCCTACCAGGAAAGGACAGCGAGAAAGCGGCTGTTCCATTTACACTGCACAGAACACGCAGGGTCCTTAACTCCGTTTTCCACTCAGAATAGCCAGTCAGCCTTATTGTTTTTCCAAGGGAATAATAAAGATTCCTTTAATGACGCATAGCTATCAGGAGACAATGCTTTAAGCGTTGCTAAGAAACACCACAAAAATAATTTTTACTTTATGCAAATACCCAGATACATCCACAAAGTAGTTCGTGTGTAACCCAAAAACCACCACTTCATTGTTGGAACATTGAGGTGGCCCAATACATTTGAAGAAATAAACAGAGTAAAACAGTTAACAAATCAAAATATTATCTTTTGATTGATAAAAACTGTATCCAAGGTCACAGCTTAATATAAGAGCTAAATGGGCTTGCTGATTAAACCCAGTGTTAGACAGATTTACCTGTCCCATCACAGGACAGGAACAGGTAAGTCTTAAGGCACAGAAGAGCTGAAGAGAAACTCCCCAAGAGAAAGCAAACAGGAGCTGAACTGAGCATGCTCAATCGATCCTTACCAAATTATACGTTACTTCTGAGACAGAGTAAAGTGAATGGAGAGTGGCCAGCATTGGAGCATTAACACTGAGTTCCCAAGCTGGGGGAGGATTTCAGAAATGGGGGAAGAAATATTGCCCTCTTAATATTCACAACCAGAAAACAAACTTTCTAAGAAATGTAAGGCCATAATACAGTAACCTATTACCAAATGGTGGGGTCAATGTTTAAAAGGTATAATGTTTTACAAAAGTTAAAACTCTATTTAAACATACTTTCAAGCATAATAATAAAAGTTCTAGATGATATTTGCATTGCAAGCAAAGCATATATTAAGAACCATCTCCAGGAGAACATTTTTCACTTGAGTCCTAGTCCAGGTTATTCAGGACATACTGTTGCTGTGTGTTATGGCTCTGAAGGGCTAGACAAATCCCTTGCCCTAATGAGTTTGAAACAAATTTACAAATGCACACAGGTGCCAGATAGAAATTAAAATACCTGCTTTTCTATACTGGTAAAGATGAAACAGAGAATAGGACTTGAATCTGTGTTCAAAATTAAGCTTTCCACTCATTTTCCCCAAATTGAATCTAGCCACCCCAAATTGTATCCCCTCCACAGGAGCAGAGCTTGCCCGGGTACGTGTCTGTATGGAGACAGAGAAATGGCAGGAGAAGGAAAGAAATTTCCAGTGCTTCCCTCAGAGAGAGAAACCAGGCAGGGCACATTGGTAGAGAGATGTTGAACCCTGTATTCCCACTCAAAGAGAAACTTGAACACTTGAGGGCAGATGCTTGCTGTCTCAACAAGAGATAAGCCATTCCTCTTTACACGTGAAGAAGTTAGTGAAAAGTGCAAAAGCATACAGAAGCCTCCTACCACATGCTTTCAAAAGTATGGAATGTGGAGCAAAGGGGAAAAAAAATCATCTTCCTTACACATTGAAAATACTGTTGCCTTTTGTGGTGGGTGTAAATTTTAGTTCATATTTTCATGGAGGCAAGAAATATAGCTTGTCTGGCTTTTCTGTAACTGAGCCTAATTCCATTTAGAAGAAGAAAGTGACTATTTTCCCTAAACAGTTCCACTTTATACATGCTAATCTGGGTGTACCATCAATAGCTCCCTTTTTCACCCCCAAAAGTGACTCAATTTGGAAAATGAGCAATATGGTCCTCCTAATAATAACCCTATTCTAATGGGTAGTAGAAACTTAATCCTAGTCAATCAAAAGGCAACACCCTTTTACCCAGCGGTGGGAAGATGGGTTGGCCTCCTGTGGCACCAGGGCATTCAGAGAGGAAGGTATCAGATCCAGGCATTTCTGAATCTCTTAACTACGGTACACATCTTAGCAGAAATCAAAGGAAATGAAGTCCTCTGTCATTTCCCATTACAAAGGCTTTTGCTCTGAGTCCTTGGAAAGGGTCCTGTTTTGTGTTTTTTTTTTTAAATATACTTATGTAACAAAAAAAAAATAGTCTCTAGTGTGTGCTGTGGGATAGAGATCTCAGTTCATGATCAGGTGTAAAAAAATTACAACTTTCATTTTTAACAATTTTTTTAAACTTTTGTGCCACATCCTTACATGGGAAAAGAAACAAGTGTTGACAAATATAAGATTTTTCTCCTTTTGTCAAGTAATATATAATGTCTAGTGAGAAGAGAGTGTTTACAGCACCCATTCTTTGGTGGCTTAAGGGAGGGTGGGGGGGTGTCCGTATCTGATTTTCAATGTCATACGGCCACAAGAATGTCTACACAGATGTACGTCTTCCCACCTCATCCTTGGTGTGCAACCTTTTCCAGGTTGCTCTGCAACACCTCCTGTTTCTGTCTGGTCCCTTCAGCGATTTCTTCCATCAGTGACATACTTGAGGCCATGGGAATCTCCGCAGGGCTAACAAAGATCCCATTTCCCCAGATATGACCCTGCTCTCTCTGCCCTGGGGCTCTTCCCAGCAAGATGGAGGCAGGGTCCCTCTCAGTCAGGTCTACCAATATCCATACACTTACTGCCTCCCCTTGATCTCTCTTCCTGAAGAAGAAACTCCTCTGTCCTAAGTCGCTCCTCCCAAAACCTTGCATGCATTTCTTTAAATTTGCGACCTTAGTTTTACTTCCACACATTTGTGGGGACTTTGGGGACATGTGTTGGTTCACAGTTTTGGAAACTTTCTGGGTGAAACTGAAACTGGCTGTGGACACAAAGGATAAGGGGAGACTGAGGAAAGAGGCAGCCCACTGCAGCTGGTGGGTGGCAGGTTTGATAAGGAAGGAAACAGCACACGGGCCTGTCTTAACACTGCCAGATGATTAGATCCCTGCTTTTGCCAGCCCGAAATGGAAAAGTTTCCTTAGAGGCCTTACCTAAGTTCAGTCACATACACAGTTCAAATGGTTTCAACAACACATTACCCTCTCATGGTTCTGTCCTTGAAGCAACTTCTAATGAGAGTTCAGTTGACCCTTGAACAACATGGGGATTGGGGCGCCAACCCCCACGCAGTCTAAAATCCGCATGCATGCAAAAGCCTGGGATATGAGGGCCAAATTCCTTGAAAAAAATCCATGTGTGTAAGTGGACCTACACAATTCAAACTTGTGTCATTACAAGGTCAACTATAGTAAGCAGAAGGTACTGTATTTTGCCATGTATAATGTGCATTTTTTTTGCCCAAGTTTTCAAGGGAAATATAAGGATGTGCATTATAGATGGGTAGTACTAATTCTGTATCTACATAAAGGTTTTTAACTATTTAGTTATGCTTATACATTAAAAATTTAACTCTAGAAAGCAGTAACAATGCCTGCACACAAAATAATACCCTGGAATACAATAATTGGTTTTGTTTCTAAATATAAATAAATAAATAATTGAATTAAAAAATTAAAAGATTTTTTTCCCTGAGAATTTGGGTCCAAAACAGGGGTATATATTATACATGGGAGTGCATTATACACGGCAAAATATGGTCTATTGCAAGGACAGGGGAAGGGGAAGGGGCCTCCCTCCCATTGTCCATGTCCAGCTCAGGCATCAACCAGCCCTGACGTCCTCTGGATGACCTCCACCGAGAACATGAAAGCCAGGGGGCTCCAGGTTCCTCAGGAAACAGACACTAAAACAGAGATGTGAGAAGGGAAAAAAGGCCTGTGAGGGTCGGGGAGGAGCAGAACTGGGGAATGCTCAACAGGCTGCAGGTGCAAAGAGGCCACGGCTGATCTGCCAAAAGCTCAGAAGCAGGAATGACTCTCGAGAGATGCCCCAAATTGAAGTAAATTCGATGTTTCTCACCAACAAATCATTGGCTCAGGGCTGCACCAGAGAGGGGCACAACCTTGGATGAGGCTGCTCCTTTCAGCCTTGAGCAACTCCTGGAGCCGTGGGTAAGCTACATTTCTAGAAGCTGAAATAATAAACCTCTCAATCCTAAAGGGGGATCAGCTCCATCCACCATGCCAGGGGGGTCTCCAAGCTTCAGCAGCCTCAGACTCACCCGGAGGTGATCGTTAAAACCGCAGTGTTTCTGACTCATTAGGTCTGGGTTGGGGATGAAGCACCTGCATTTCAAGCAAGTTTCTAGGCCCTAATACTGTTCTTTTGGGTCCCCCTTTGAGAATCACTGCACCTCACTATTCCAAGCTTACTCCACCTATTTTCTTTCAACCAAGTACAGACTACCTTGAAAGCTGGGAAGTCAAAAAAAAGCAGACAAAGTAAGGGTGAGAGGAGAATGAGAATCTGTTAGTATTTTATCAAATACTGTTCTGTCACAACTCACTGGGTAGCAGTTCTTTTAATCATTACTTTGGAGTTTTTGTTCTATATTTATTTTCACCTATGAATTAAATGTTTCTTTTTCTGTGATTATTTCCAGCATTTCTCAGTCAATTTGTCCTCACACGGACAACAATAACTCCTCCATATGCCCTTTTTTGATTCACTCCTTCACTCAAACGTGATTTACTCAGGGCATATATCTTCATCTGCTCAAGTTCTGAATTTACTCCTGGGAAATAGATGTTTGCATTTAACGATTATCTTCACCAATGCGAGTTATGGTAGCACACACAGAGAGGGAAAACCCCGAACCCTGTGTGAAGAAGTCTGTCTAGGTGAACTCCAAGCATGGCTATGAATGATAGAATGATTCCTAAACAGAAAGATGGGAAGGTTTGTGAACAAGCCCAACATCACAGCATATACCGTGAAATGGACTATAGTGGCCTCGACATGTGTCTCTCATTGCTCCCAGAATTGGTTTGGTTGTAATCATGCTGACAGGTGGCAGGTGGACTTCATGGAGAAGGTGTTGTCTCCATTTTCTGTACTAAAAACACCCAATTCAATAAAACCCACTTAGTAACTGATGATCATGCCCATGGACAAGTCATGGTTTCTGAAAAGTCCAAGTTTCCTCTTTCCTACTCCAATTTCCTGGGCACGCTTCTGCATGAACTGATGTTTGTTTGTGACATTTCACCTTGTGTTTTTGCCTCTAATGACTGTACCTCTCATTTTTTAAAATATTGTTCCATGTATAAAATGGTAGTGAATGATGGCAAAATCATATCTTTTTTCTCTTCCTCTGCAAAGGTTCCAAATACTCCAACCCTTTTCTAAATTTATTTTTCAATTACAATTTACTTTCAGTATTACTTTGTATTGGTTTCAGGTGTACAGCACAGTGGTTAGAAAGTCATGTGTATCATATGTTTTACCAAGTGCCCTCCTAACACACACACCTCACCCTCCAACTCTTGAGATGTAATTCTGCCGTCTAGGGGAGCATGCATTTTTCTGGGCATCATTGCCAATGAAGGAGGTGAAATTTGGAAACCACTTATTCCTCATTAAAAATGTTTAAAGATCAGGAAAAATAATGCCTATGAATAAATGTTAGAAGAACTATCATTATCTAGGACGGAAATTAAAGCTTAAGAATTAGTTCAGCAATCATCTTCAAAGATATAAAAGGCATCTAATAGGTTAAGATTGAGGAGAGGAGGAGGAAAGCAAAAATAAACAATTTCTGCTAAAAAACAAGGCACCATATAAACTAGAATAAAAGGTTTTTCTACTTAGGAGACAGTCCAATGTTAATTGGGTACCTGAAAAAAATTTGTATTATCTCTTTTCCTGAGAATCTTTAAAAACAAAACAATACTATATTTCAAAACTTGATCATGTGTGGTCCTATTGGGAGACAGGTTAGAATAGATGACCTTCCAAGTTCCCTTTCTACCCTACAATTTTATCTTTTCTAATAGCAGCCAGAGATTATTCTGCTGGAAAAAAATTGATTTCTGGCAAAGGACACATCTCCAAAGAGCCATTTTTCTTGGCTTTGTACATACTTTTTATTGATGCCATAATCTTCAAAGACTGAAGAGATAGCTCCCATGTAATGAATCCTTAGTCTGCTCTCACTTTTTGCTTGGAAAGATTTACATTTCTATGATGCCTGAAAGTTTTTAACTCAGTGTGACCCCAATCTAACACTTACCTTATATGGAACCTGGTTAGCAATAAGAGTAAAAGACTACAGTAAAATAAATTTAAAGTATAATTTCACTCCAAAATATTCAAAAACAACTGTCTTTACAACATAGAGTTTTGTCCTTCTCATATTGTTTTATTTACATTCCTAGGATCAGGTTAATCAGGCAGAGAGAACCAACTAAGAGGGCGAAACTCGCTCTTCAAAGAGAAAATATGTAAGATCTTATATGCCCACTTTTGCCATCTTAAAATACAGTCACCGACATATGGGTTCTATAATAGGGGGTAGTAAGTTAAAGAAGTGAGAGAGTTCAAAGGAGATAAGTTCTCTCAACCTGGAAATTTTCTTGCGCCTTTTCTACATATTAAAATCCTATTGTACCATTAAATTTCAGCTAAAATATCACCTTCTCTGAGAGGCCTGTCATCATTTCCATGTCTCGTGGCGGAACCACTCAGATATCCCTGACTTTAAATCCTAATTTCAACAAATACTATCTATAAGTACTTGGACATTTCACCTAACATCTCTTAACCTCAAAATAAAATTGGCTCATGTATGTTTGTGAAAACATCTGGGACAGTGTGATACATGGAATAGGTATTCATCAAACAACAGTTCCCTCCTCCAGACTTATAATGGGCCATTTTTATATTTTTGATAGCAATTATTTTTCCTTGAAAAATAATTATTGCTTAAATTTTTGTATCCTATCTTCATTAGATGTAATTTTCATAAAACCAAGTACCGTCCATTAGTCATTTGCAAATTCTCGATTGCTAATGTAGTACTGGCATACAGTAGGTGCCAAAAATGTATATGTATAAAATACATTTTTCTTAATTTATAAAGTTCAAAAAACAGTAAATGTCAGCCACCTTAAAAATACTAGAAATGTTTTTAATAGTATAAAATGTCTATCATGACCTTAACCTCAGGCATAAATGAAAATTCTAAGTAAAGAAAAAAATTATTAGAAAAACAGAAGACAATCTGGAATTTTCTAAAAGTTACTGCCTTTCCATTCCCTGAGCTGATTTCTGATAATTTGTGGATAAAAGGGAAAAGAAAAATGGACAGAATGTCTGTGTCTCCCCAAAATTCACATGTAGAAACCCTAATTCCAATGGAATGATATTAGGAGATTGGGCCTTTGGAAAGTAATTAGGTCGTGAGGGTGGAGCCCTCATGAATGGGATTACTGCCCTTATAATAAGAGGCCAGAGGTCCATTTCTGAATGAGAGACACAGAGGGAAGATGACCCCACAGGAAGAGGGTCCTCACCAAGAACCTGACTATGCAGTACTGTATCTTGGATTTCTAGGTTCCAGACTGTGAGAAATAAATGTTTGTTGTTTAAGCCACAGACCCTATGGTAATTTGTTATGGCAGCCTGAACTGATGAAGGCAAAAGTCTAAAGTGTTAAGACTATGTGAATAGAAAAATTAATTCTGGCCATTATTATTTTAATATAATACCTAGGGTAAATTAAGTATGAATAATCAGAATTTAAAATTAGGACAATGTAGGGCTCTGTCCAGTGTGGCTCACTTGGTTAGAGCCTTGTCCCTTAACCAAAAAGTTATTGGTTTGATTCCTGGTCAGAGCACGTACCTAGACTGCCAGCTCAATTCCAGTCTGGACACATACATTCTGTGGTCCAAACACATTCAAGCCCCAGTATGGGCATGTACAGGAGACAGCCAATCGATGCTTCTTTCTCGAATCAGTGTTTCTTTCTCTCCTTTCCTTTGTCTCTTCCTCTCTCTACAAAAAGCAATTAAAAAATGTTCTCCGGTGAGGATAAAAAATATCTAAAAAAATAGATAAAGTTAGGTCAATGTAGGAAAACAAAACTCACAGCACAAAGACAGATTACCTTTATTAATTTCTTCCAGCATTTCTATGAGCTTTCCAAATTCCTGACCATACTGTATAAATGTTTGTCTTTTTAGTTGTTATTTAGCGTAGTATATGGTACCAAAAAAAGTTTTTTATTTTAAAGATTTTATTTATTTTAGAGAGAAGGGAAGGGAAAGAAAAAGAGAAGGAGAAAAAAACATTCATGTGAAAGAGAAGTATCGCTCATCAATCAGTTGCACCCCAATCAGGGACCAAACCTGCAACCCAGGAATTGAACCAATGACCCTTCTCTTTGTAGGATTATATGTACAACCAACTGAGCCACATTGGTCAGGGCTGGTAAAAGAATTTTAATGTTATTACAAACTTTTTAAAAACATCTGTTTTCAAATATACCTTTGTGCATACATAAAAATCATCATTCCCATTTAATTCTTTAATTTCTAAGTTTATATTTCATAAAATACTCATTTAAAAAAATTTAAAAATCTAGGGGCTGTATTAAAATTAAAAATAATAGAGCTGAGTCTAAATGACACCATCAAAACAACTTAAAATATGATTGATTGAATTACTTTATCTAATAAATGATCAGGGATTTCATCAAAACACAAAAAATAATTTATCAATTATTTCACAACAAATTTATGATTATCTTATAGACAAAGTTTAAGACTAGAACCACAAAAGGCAAACATTTACAAATTATACTCTTATTTTATCCCAAACTATTACTTCTTATTAAGGAAGAGTAAAGGAGCCGCCGTGAGGATTAGGGGAATGTGAAAACACTATCTTTTGATATAAAAGACTTTTATTTTTAAAAGTCCCTAATGTGTATCATAAACTAATAGGAACAAAGGCTAAAAAAATAAACCAGCCCTGACCTGTGTAGCTCAGTTCATTGGGCATAGTCCTGCAAAGCAAAAGGTCACCAGTTCAATTCCCAGTCAGGGCACATGCCTGGGCTGCAAGTTTGGTCCCCAGTCAGGATGCATATAACAGACAACAAATACATGTTCCTCCCTCACATCAATGTTTTTCTCTCCTTCCCTTCCCTCTTGCTAAAAAATAAATTAATTTTTTAAAAGAAGAATATACCAATGTCTGCTATACGCAAACACCATCAGAGGTGTTTCTTTGGTAACCAAGTTATATTCCTCAGCTTAGACTACAAAGGCCTCCAAACAATGGCCTCAGCCTTCCTTCTCTGACCTCATCCTTCATGTCTGCCTGTGTGTACTCTTCAGTCCAATATAAACAAATTATTTGGCATTCTTGATGTGCTTCAGGCCTTTCCACTCTCATCTCTACACATTGCAACCTCGCCCTTCTCTTCCTTCAAGACCCACTTCAAACACCATTTTCTCCCTGATGCCCTTTCTAATATCCCTCATTTGAATATAGTTTTTATTCCTTTCTACCATCGCAATACTTTTCTTCTTTTCTGTGGTGCTTAGCTTGTTCCATATAGCCTTGTAGTACAGTTGAGTGTGTCTTTACTATCTCTGACAGAATTGCAAGATCTTTAACGGTCAAGACTTTGACCAATTCAATGGTTTTTTTCTTCACCTTCTCATTTAAACATTTAAGAGATAATTCTCACCATGCTGCAGGCCCCATGCTGGCTCCTAGAGACAGAATGTTAAGCAAGCAAAGTAGACCCTGCCCTAACAGAGTTTATGCCATCCAGCAGAGGATAAAAAAAAAGAAAATAGGAAATTAAACTAATGTGGAATCACCTAGGTGCTATAGCAAAAGTATCAACCAGTCTAGATTTGGGGAGAGGAGACGTACTATTCCAGGCAGAAGGAACAGAGTAACAAAGGAGCCTAGAAATGAGAGTACATGGTGGTTTCATAATGCCAAAAAAGGGACAAGATAACTGAAGCATAAAACAGAGGCTCTGAAGATGGAAATACAGGCAAGGCCATGTCATCAAAGGCACCGTAAGCCAGGCTAGGATTTTAGATGCTATCCTGAGGTCACTAGAAGTTGCTAAGCAGACATAATTAGATCAGAATTGACACTGAGGCTTACAGGAAAAAATCCATATGTATTAGCTTATTTCTTAATAAATGGGTATTGATTTATTTATACTGTGCCTCAGTTCTAAAAAGATTTGATATAACTAAAATATTCATTTTCAGTATAGTATGTACAAATTAGCCTAGTTCCACTTTCAAGAAGGGTCTTCAAAATACAAAAAATTGAAATATGTTGACACGAAAATCAAGGAGGCATAACAGCTGGACACGTTTCAAGGGAGAAAAAAAAGAGTAGCCACATAGATGATAGACGCCTAACAGCACCATGTGATAATTTTTAAGCTCATTAGGTTTTTTTTTAACATATATTACTTTGGTCTCAGGTCACTTTGTGAAGAAGATTATCTCTTTAACTCTTTTGTCATATTCTTTGACAACAGCAAAGCATTCATTAAAATCCTTTAAGCCATAGACATAAAGAGAGATACATTATACATTTAAAAATTTAAATAAATATTTTATGTTCCAGAATTCCCCTTAAGAAGAAGATTAGTTTGGGAGGAAAGACATACTTTGATAAATTATTTAACCACCCGAAAGCCTACACAATTAACAAAAATTTACTAAAATGCTTCTACAATGAAGAATGTAAGAAAAAGAATGTGGTTGCCCTTAGGAGAAGGGATAAGAAGATAAGATGCCCTGGCCAGGTGGCTCAGCTGGTTGGTGTGCTGTACTGTGCACCAAAAGGCTGTGAGTTTGATCTCCAGTCAGGGCACATACCTAGGTTGTGGGTTTAATCCCTGGTGGTCAGGGCATATATGGGAGGCAACCGATAGATGTTTCTCTCTCTCTCTTCCTACTCTCTCTCTCCCTCCCTCTCATTTTAAAATCAATTAACATATCCTCAGGTGAGTGTTAAAAAAGGAAGAAGATAAGGCAAGGGAAATGATGAGGCAAGATGAGGCAGTAACAAAAGCAAAAGCAGAAAATGGTATGATTCTATACAATAAGCTGTCTTCAGAAAAATAATTAACAAAAACTTGGTGTGAATATATATATATATATATATATATTCAAGTAATATATCAAGGAGTAATCAAGGGTTACCAATAAACATTACCAAGGGTAATTTAAGTTTTATGCCCAAATGAAATAAGGAAAAACAGGGGTAGTTAATAAAGGCATGCATATAAACCAGGGAGATCACAAGGCTGTAGATAACAATGAATTACATATATTTAGCAATAGGTCAAAATGTCACTAGCCATCAGAGAGATGCAAATTAAAACCAAAATGAGATATCACTTCACACCTGTGGAATGGCTATCATAATAAATCAACAAACAACAAGTATAGGCAAGGATGTGGAGAAAAGGGAACTGTAGCCCACTGTTGGCGGGAGTGCATACTGGTGCAGCCACTGTGGAAAATAGTATTGAATTTCCTCAAAAAATGAAAAATGGACCTGCCTTTTGACCCAGCAATTCAACTACTGGGAATATAGCCTAAGAATCATGAAACACCAATTCAAAAGAATTCATGCACCCCTACGTTCATAGCAGTGCTATTTACAAGAGCCAAGTGCTAGAAACAGCCTAAGTGCCCATCAGTAGATGAGTGGATCAAAAAAAACTGTGGAACATTTATACAAAGAATACTATGCTCAAGAAAATTGAAATCATAACAAGCATTTTCTCAGACCACAAGAGCTTGAAACTAGAAACCAGCCTCAAGAAAAAAAACTCAAAAACATTCAAACTCATGGAGACTGAATAGCATGCTATGAAACAATGAATGGGTCAATAATTAAATCAAAGAAGAAATCAAAAAGTGTCTGGAAACAAATGAATATGAACACACAACAGTCCAAAACCCATGAGACAAAGTGAAGTCAGTCCTGAGAGAGAAGTTCATAGCAATACAAGCCTAACTAAAAAAGATAGAAACATTTCAAATAAATTACCTAACCCTGAAGCTTCAAGAACTGTAGAAACAACAACAAACAGAGCCCAGAGCAAAAAGAAGGAAGGAAATAGTCAAGATCAGAACAGAAGTGAATGAGACTAAAAGAACAATTCAAAGGATCAATAAATCCAGGAGCTGGTTCTTTAGAAAGATAAACAAAATCAACAAGCCTTCAAACAGACTAATCAAGAAAAAAAGGGAGAGGACTCAAATAAATAATATCAGAAATGAAAGAGGGGAAATTACAACTGATACACAGAAATACAAAGGGTTGTAAGAAACTACTATGAACAGTTATATGCCAAAAAATTTGAAACCCTGGGTGAAAGGGACAAATTTCTAGAAAAATATAACCTCCCAACACTGAATGAAGAAGAAGCAGAAAGCCTGAAAAGACCAATAACAGCTGGTGAAATTGAAGCAGTAATAATAAAACTCCTGGCACTCAAAAGCCCTGGACTGGGTAGTTTCACAGGAGAATTTTACAAAACATTTAAGGAAGAGTGAACCCCTGTCCTTCTCAGACTATTCCAAAAAATCCATAAAGAGGGAAGTCTCCCAAACTCTTTTTATAAGGCCAGCATCATCCTAATCCCCAAACCAGATAAAGACACAACTAAGAAAGAAAACTACAGGCCAATATCGCTGATGAACATAGACGCTAAAATCCTCAACAAAATATTGGCTAACAGCATCCAGCAATACATTAAAAAGATCATCCACTATGATCAAGTGGGATTTATCCTGGAGTTGCAAGGACAGTTCAATATTCACAAATCAGTAAACATAATACATCACATAAACACAAGGAAAGACAAAAATCACATCATATCAATATATGCAGAAAAAGCATTTGATAAGATACAGCATCCATTTATAATAACATTCAGCAAAGTGGGAATAAAGGGGGCATACCTCAACATAATAAAGGCCATATATGAAAAACCTACAGTCAACATCATACTCAATGGGCAAAAACTAAAAGCTTTCCCACTAAGACTGGGAACAAGACAAGGCTGTCTGCTTTCACCACTTCTATTCAACATGGCATTCAAATCCCTAGCCATAGCAATCAGACAAGAAAAAGAAAGAAAAGGCATCCAAATTGGAAAGGAAGAAGTAAAACTATCATTCTTTGCAGACGACATGAAAATGTACATAGAAAACCCCATAGACTCC
Organism: Pteronotus mesoamericanus; assembly: GCF_021234165.1. Taxonomy (NCBI): domain Eukaryota; kingdom Metazoa; phylum Chordata; class Mammalia; order Chiroptera; family Mormoopidae; genus Pteronotus; species Pteronotus mesoamericanus. The sequence goes on from NW_026555310.1 coordinate 14,105,656, forward strand.
ACCAAAACACTACTTGACCTAATAAGTGAATTTAGCAAAACAGCAGAACACAAGTCAACATTCAGAAATTGAAGGCATTTTTGTACACCAACAATGAAATACCAGAATCAGAAATCAGGGGAAAAAATCCCATTTGCTGTAGCAACAAGAAAAATAAAGTACCTAGGAATAAACTTAACCAAAGAAGTAAAATACCTTTATGCAGAAAACTATATAACACTGAAGAAAGAAATTAAGGAAGACACAAATAAATGGAAGCATATACCTTGTTCATGGATTGGAAGAATTAACATCATCAAAATGTCCGTACTACCCAAAGTAATTTATAGATTCAACACAATTCCTATTAAAATATCAATGATGCATTTCACAGATATAGAACAAACATTTCAAAAATTTATATGGAACTATAGACTACCCCGAAATAGCTATAGCAATTTTGAGAAAGAAAAACAAAGTAGGAGGGATCACAATACCTGAGCTCAAGTTACATTAAGGCCACTGTAATCAAAACAGTCTGGTACTGGCATAAGAGCAGACACATAGATCAATGGGACAGAACAGAGAGCCCAGAAATAAACCCATGTCTCTATGACCAATTAATATCCAACAAAGGGGGAAGAAGCATACAATGGAATAAAAATAGACTCTTCAACAAATGGTATTGTGAGAGCTGGATAGCTACACGCAAAAAACTGAAATTTGACCACCAACTTACACCATACACAATAATAAACTCAAGGTGGATAAAAGACTTAAATAAAGTCGCAACACCGTAAGTCTAGAGGAGAACATAGGCAAGAAACTCTCAGATATCCCATGTGGCAATCTTTTCACCAATCTGTCCCCTAGAGCAAGGAACATAAAGGAAAGGATAAACAAATGGGACTTCATCAAAATAAGAAGCTTCTGCATGGCTAAAGAAAACACCAGCAAAATGGAAAGGGAACCATCTGTATGGGAAAATATATTTTCCAATGATACCTCAGATGGCACTTTGATCTCCAAAATATATAAAGAACTCACAAGACTCCATTCTGGGAAGACAAATAATCCAACTAAAAAATGGGCAAAGGACCTGAACAGACACTTCTCCAAGGAAGACATGCACAGGGCCCAGAGACATATTAAAGAATGCTCAGCATCACTAGCCATCAGAGAAATGCAAATTAAAACCACAATGAGATACACTTCAAGCCAGTCAGAATGGCCATCATAAACATAAGCACTGGCGAGGTTGTTGAAAAAAACGGAACCCTAGTACACTGTTGGTGGGAATGCAGACTGGTGCAGCCACTGTGGAAAACAGTTTGGAATTCCCTCAAAAAGCTAAAAATGGATCTGCTGTTTGACCCAGAGGTTTCACTGCTGGGATTATACTCTAACAATCCCAAAACACCAATTCAAAAAAACCTATGCACCCCAATATTCGTAACAGTACAATTTACAGTAGCCAAGTGCTAGAAGCAACCTAAGTGTCCACCAGTAAATGAGTGGATCAAAAAAACTATGGTACATATACACAACAGAATACTATGCAGTAGAAAGAAAGAGCTCCTACGCTTTGTGACAGCATGGATGGAACTGGAGAGCATTATGCTAAGTGAAATAAGCCGGGGGTGAAAGACAAATACCATATGATCTCACCTATAAGTAGAACCTAATCAACAAAACAAACAAGCAAGGAAAATATAACCAGCAACAATGAAAGAAAAAAGAAACTGACAGTAATGAGAGGGAAGGAGGAAAATCAAGTCAAGGAACATGTATAAAGAACCCATGGACAAAGCCAAAATGGGGAAGGATTGAGGGTAGAAGGTGGGGGTGGATGGGGCAGGGGAAGTGGTGAAGGAAAAATGAAAACAAATGTATTTGAACAATAAAAGGAATTTTACAAAAAGACTACTGTGCAGTAGAAAGAAGGAAAGAACTCCTACCTTTTGTGGCTGCATGGATGGAACTGGAGAATATTATACTAAGTGAAATATGCCAACTGGTGAAAGACAAATACCATATGATCTCACTTATAAGAAGAATCTTATGAACAAAATAAACTAATGAGCAAAATAGAACCAGAGACATGGAAACATGGAACAGACTGGCAGCAGCCAGAGGGGTGGGTGGAGGAACCGTGGAAAGAAGTGGTAGGGATTAGACAAAGAACATGTACAAATGGCCGACGGACATGGACAGTGTGTGTAGACTGACTGGGTGATGGGGGGGAGGGCTGCGCAGAAAAGGGGGAACAACTGTAATAGAATAACAATAAAAAAAGTCAAGGGATTATTTGATTCAAAATAAAGTCTTCTGGTTGCTGGTAATGATAAGGTAAATGTACTTTTAAGAGAAAAATAAGATAAAATAAAGAAGTAATTCTTATGTGTGTTGAGATTTTGACATACTTGTTGGAATTCTCAAAGATATAAATCAGAACAGAAGACAGTCCTCTCATGAGCCCTCTAAGTGAAGGAAACTATTAAAAGTAGATATTCTTTCTACTTGATGGAGTGGTGCCCAAGTCTTAACAGGCTTTGAAGCAGCTACTTGTTCACCTACTGATTATTTCCACATTGGGCTATTTTCAAGCTATGAAGATTCATGAATTTCAGGAGGACATATTATCTTTGCCAAAACTTGCCAAAAAGGATAATGTGGCTTCTTGATAAATGAAGATACACAGAAAAATGCATTTTTCTTTCCATCCAGTTACTTGATCTAAATGGCATTTCCAGCTTAAACAGTAGAAAGGGGAAAAGTCACTGTTATAATCAGAAAATTTCATATAGGAATATCGAATTCAAATACCATATATACCAGTATACCATCTAAAAGGGAGCAGGAGTTCAATTTGCAGACGTATGGATGAAACTTTACCTGAATTTTTAAAGAGTCCTTTCTCTCAATTTTCATTAATGAAATACCTGTCTGAGATAAATAAGGAAAGATACAAAATGTGGTTCACAAAGATAATTCTCATAGCAAAATAAAAGATGCTCTGAGAGACAGTGAGTCTGGGAAGCTAGGAGACATTTAAAACAGATCAAGCAGCTCTGCTTCCAGCCAAGATGGAATAAGAAGTACCAGATTTATCCTTCACCTAAAATAACCAAAAAACTAGGTGAAATATATGAAACAACAATGCATGTGTGTGAAGAAAGTACCTGACACCAGGAAACAACTATTTAAAACAATTAGAAGGAAAGTTCCTATTGTTCATATGAGGCTAAAACAATGCCTGTTCCAACCAGGCAAACTGGAAAACCTCATGAATCAAGGAACATTAGTTCTCAGAAGGATCTTGCTTTAGTTGTGAAACTTGTCAAACTAGAATTCTCTGAGCAGTATAAATATCTTTTGAAAACAGAGATATACAAAAGCACGTTTTTCTCATAAGATAGTCTCATAAGATAAATAACTGCAATTAATACTTCTAAATCAATCTTCCATTTTTATAATGTATTACTTAGTGATGATGTGGTAACCTATTTGATGATGGCTTGATTGAGTTCAGTAATATTTTGTTTAAACTATTTCAACTTTATTTTTCAATAGATTGGGCTGTTATTTTACTGTCTTTCACTGTCCTTATCACTTAATACAAGGTAATGTTAGCATTACAGAGGAGAGTATTTCCTTGTTTTCAACACTCTATAATAGTTTTGTTTTTTTTTTTTGCAATATTCAAATTACCTGTTCTTAAACAGATAATAGAAATGTTCAGAAAAGATATCTGATCAGCAAGTTTTCTTTCTGAAAAATTTGTTCACTAATAAAACAATGTCCTTAATGCCTTTAAGATTATTCAGTTTTTCTCTTTTGTCTTGAGACAGTTTTGAAAAGTTGTTGTTCTTTAGGAATTAGCATATTTTACCCAATTTTTAAATTTATTAGCATAAAATTATCCATAATCTCTAAATTTCATATATATCTCAATAATTGTGTCCTTTTTTGTTCCGGGTATTTATTGTTATGTTTCACTTCTATTCTTTCATCAGTCTTGCCAAATGTTGTCTATTTTATTAGTATTTTTTTAACAATCAACTGTTATTTAGTTGCTATTCTCAAAGTTTGTATTCATCTCAACAATTACCACTCTTATCCTTATTACTTCCTCTTTTAAACTTGTCTACTGCCTTCCATTGCTGTTGATGAGAAGAGGCACACCTTCTCACTGTGGTTGTCTTGTGTACGATCTGTCTTTTCTGTTGACTTTTTGAGATGTCTTTATCTTTGGGTTTCTTCAGATTTACTTTTACATGTATAGGCGTGGATTTCGTTTCCCTTTCAGGAATTTATTGATCTTTTCAAATCCATAGATTAATGCCTTTTATTATTTGGAGGAAGTTCTGAGTCATATATTAAAATAAAACTTATTTTACTATAGGTTAATTTTTACAGAAAATTTTCAGAGTTCCTGTATGTTCCACACCCAGTTCTCCCTATTACTAACGTCTTTCAATATCATAGTACATTTGTCACAAATAGTGAATCAATATTGATAGACGAAACTAAAGTTCTAAGATTTTTCAGATTTCCTTAATTTTACCTAATGCACATTTGCTATTTCAGGATCCCATCCAGGATACCACATTGTGCTTTGTCCTGTGTTTCCTTCCCCACCTCCTGGCTGTGTGACAGTTCCTCAGGTAAGCCTATTTTCAATGACCTTGACAGATTTTGAGGAGTGCAGGTTAGGTATTTTTGCAGAATTTCTGCCATTTGAGATATATCTGATATTTTCATCATTATTACACTGGGATTGTGGTTTCTTATCAGGAAGATAAGAGAAGATACAGTACTATTTTCATCACATAATAACAAAGGTACGTAGTATCAGTATGACTTGTCGTTGTTACCCTTGCTCAGCGCTGAAGTAGTGTGTTAGCATCCTCCATTGTAGCGTTATTCTTTTTCCTCCTTTCCAAACTGTGCTCTCAGAAGGAAGTCAATTTGTGCAGCCCACACTTAAGGACTGAGAAGTTATACTCTATATCCTTGAGGGCAGAGTAACTATATAAATTGTTTGAAATTATTTTGCATGGGAGACATGTATATTTTCCCTCAGTTATTTACTCATTTGTTTATTTCAGTATGGACTCATAGTTATTTTACACTTCACATTGTAACCCATTATTATTTATTGTTTCTCAAATTGCCTTAGCTTTGACCATTGGGAGCTCTTTTAGTTAGCTCCTGTGTCTTTTTGATATACCAAATCATTGTGGTTTGCTTATATGTTTTATTTGGTGTCATTTTGTTTCACTGAGCACCTCCTTTTTCTGGCACTACAAAATGATTCAGAGCATCTTGCATATGCCCTGCCCCAGTCCTAGAATCAGTCATTTCTCCAATGAGCCTGCATTCCTTTGATTAAAGAACAGTATAAAAAAACCACGTTGCGGGTGCTAGGTGTACTCATAGCTACTGTGATGTCACTGTTTTTTGCTCTATCTACTGACAGACCAAGAAAAATATATATTATTTGTGTCAGTCATTACACCTTATAGGCCTTGTTTTTTATAACAGTTTTGTATACACAACAAAGTTCAGCAGAAAACATAGAGATTTCCCATATACTCCTTGCCCCCAACACATGCACCGCTTCCCCCATTATCAACATCCCTCAGCAGAGTGCCATGTTTGTTACCATGGATGAACCTGCAGTGACACAACATTATTACTCCAAGTCCATTGTTTACATTAGGGTTGACTCTTGGTGTTACACATTCTATAGGTCAGTATATATGTATGGCATGTATCCACTATTGCAGTAGCACAAGAACAGTTTTACTGCCCTAAAAGTCCTCTGTGCACTGCCTATTTATGCCTCCCTGCCCTGAGCCCGCACCCAGCAACCACTGCTCTTTTTACTACACCCTTATCTTTGCCTTCCCCAGAATGTCATAGAGTTCGAGTCCTACCATATATTGCTTTTCAGATTGACTTCTTTCATATAGTAATATGCATTTAAGTCTTTTTATTGCTTGATACCTTACTTCTTTTTAACACTAAATAATATTCCTTTGTCTGGATGCACCACAGTTTGTCTGTTCACCTAACGAAGGACATCTTAGTTGCTCCCAAGTCAAGGCAATTATGAACAAATCTGCTATAAACATGTGTGCGAAGGTTTTTGTGTGGATCTAAGTTTCAAGTCATTCGGATAAATACCAGGGAGCACAGTTTCTGAATTGGAGGCTAAGAGAATGTTTAATTTTGTAGGAAACTTCCAAACTCTCTTCCAAAGCAGTTATACCATTTCACATTTCCACCAGCAATGAGTGTGAGTTCTGTTTCTCCACAACTTTGCTGGCATTTGGTGTTATCAATGTGTGGGATTTTCACAATTCTAATGGATTTGTAGTGGCATCTCATTCTTGTTTTAACTTGCAATTCCCTAATAACAAATGAGGTTGAGCAACCTTTCATATTTTAGTTGCCATCAGTGTATCTTCCTTGGTAAAATATTTGTTAGATCTTTTGCCTATTTTTTAGTTGAGCTGTTTATCTTATTATTTTTTAATACTAATAATATTTTTATAATATGTTGATTATTGTTTGATTGTAACTGTTCTTCGTGTATTTTTGGATAAGAGTCCTTTATCTGATAGGGTTTTTTGCACATATTTTCTCCCATTCTGTGTCTTACCTGCTCATCCCTTGACAGTTTTGAAGAGCAGAAGGGTTTTTTTTTTAAGATTTTATTTATGTATTTTTAGAGAGGGAAAGAGGGGAGAAGAAGAGGGAGAGAAACACGGATGTGTGAGAGAAACATGGATCAGTTGCCTCTCAGATGCGCTCTGGCCAGGGACTGAACTGCAACCCAGGCACATGTCCTGACCAGAATCAAACTGGCGCCCTTTCACTTTGCAGAACAACACCCAGCCACTGAGCCCCACTGACCAAGGCTGAAGAATGTAAGGTTCTATTTTAATGAAGTTTGGCTTGTCAGTTATTTCTTACATTAATCATACCTTTATGTTTCCAGACATTGCTTTTTCCTATTTGTGTTCTCATCTCCTCCGTGGATATAAATACATAAATGTTAAGCTTTTCACTGCCTTTTTCATGTGTCTTATGCTTCCTTTAGCTCTTTCATAGCCTTGTGTCTCTGTGCTACTTTTTATGGTGGCTTGTGTGTAGTTATTTTAAATTGCACAATATTCAGTTTCCATGGAATTTTATTTGTGGGAAATCTTTACATTCTCAGACTATCTTTTCATCTAGCTACTGCTCTCTAAGATGACTCTAATTTAAGTTCTCAGAATGAAGTATTTTAGAGTACACAAAAAGTATAAATTCAGGCTGAATACAAATAAGACTTGTAGCACAAAATTCTTAGTGCTTTTATTATTTTTTAATTTTGGCTTCTACTCAGCACCAAGTTCAAGGCATTAATTATTTCTTTGCTATAGTAAAAGGAGGAATAAATGTTTGATTTATTTCTAGTTCACCATTATGATGAGTATATAGTGGAATCTCAGGGATATGGAAGGAATGTACTCTATTAAATTTACCAGCTTGGTTGAGCCCTGGCTTTTTTCTCATATATCAGGTACCTGGTTAGCCCATGAAAAGCAAAACTCAACTCTACAAAGCTTACCAAATGCTTTCAAGATAAAAACAAGTTCTGTGCTCCACTCTCCTTTCTGAGATCTTACTTTCACTAGAATTTTTGATACAAAAAATTACTTCCATGGAAGGTCACCAATTCATTATGATCATTGAAATTACTTGATCCATAATTTTGGGAGTTTTTCAACAAAAAGATCAATACAGGGGCCAACCTGCCTATAAGTGAAAATACAAATCTTCCATTCAGTTTTCCTGCTTCTTTTCTCACTGGCCACCTAGCATCAAGAGCAAATTGTAGAGAAATGTGATATACCTACCTTTCCATGACTTTGGTATAGGTAGAGACCCACCAAGTCTTTCTAAAAGCTTAAGCTCCCTCACTTCCCCTTGCTATTTAGTCCTACCTTTTCATCCTAGAAAAAGATGATCAACATCTCTGCAATTTCACCATTTGACTTACAGCATCTCTAATATATTGTGTATTTTTACAGAATCTACTATTTTTAAAAGCCCTAAAAACAGAGCATAAAATTATTTCTTAACCCATATAAATAGTTTATTCATGAGGCTAAAAGCATTGCTGACAACTGGTCTGAAAAAACCTAAACAGAATGAATGATTGCTCAATGTTGGCATGTAAAGAGGCACTTAAAAAGAAAACCTAGTATTCACAATGACATGTTTTTTCTCACCTATTTTCAATGACTGCAAAGGAAATCTGCATCATTCTTCTCATTTTTGTTTTATTTTGCTTTAAAGGAAAACAATCCCCTGGATTCCAAAGTCCTTTCAGCAGGATTATTGGTTATTTTATTTGTCAAACAGAAATTGAGACTTTAAAACCTTTATAGTCTGCCTCTTAGAAAAAAACATTTAGCACAATTATTATTTCTCAATAATTATCAACGATCCATGTGAAAATAGGTGTGTTGTTAAAAGACTAGATAGGATATTGCCACTTTGCTAAGCTGTAAAAGAGTCAATATATCTTGGCAGATCTATCAAGGTAACAAACATGATCATCACTTTATTGGTCTAATAATGATGATTTTAAGCTATCAGAAAATTGTTATTGCAATTTGTTGACCTTCAGGCTAAGCAGCAAAAACAAAGTTGAAAGCCAGACCTTACAAAAAACTTTTAAATTGCCCCCAAATTAATCCAGCCTCATGATTTTATAACATAAAACTTGAAGCCAAATTTGACAGACAGTAAGCCATCTATCAAAGTTAACGTCCTCACTTCCACTGGCAAGTACTAGTTCAAGCAGCCACAGTGGAGAAAGACTGACAGAGAGAAGCAGCATATCATCAGAGCAAAGAGCTTGCTGGTAATGGGCACAAGGAAAAAGATAGGAAATAACCATAAAGCAAATTGTGACATGACAAAGCTGCTGCTGCTGCTGCTGCTGTTTAATTGATTGTCCCTCCTTTTTTTTCTCCTCTTGGACTTTGCCTCCACATCCAGCCAGCCTGGTGTGCCTCATCCTAGTGAAGCAATGTAAAGTAGCTAACAAGGATCCTCTTGGCATTTTTTATCAAAAGAAAACACACACACACACACACACCTTGTAAGAAAGAAAAGGGCCCCAAGCATTTTTTTTAATATCTGTGAAGAACATCTATAGAACAAAAGAGAACTCTGTAGATAGCAAAACATCTTCCCTGAACCAGGAAGAAGGCAGACCAAGGAGGATACATATAGCTGCTCATAAGTCTACAAGAGAAAGAGAGGGAGAACCTGCATCCTTGTGCTGGGAAGAGCCCTGGGAACAATGAGGCAGGTTCATATCTGGGGAAACAGAAACTCCAACAGCCTTGCAAAAATTCCCATGATCTCTAGTGTGACACTGATGGAACGGAAAGAGCCAGATTCCTGAAGAGGCCAGACAGTGGAAGCAAGGGTGACTCAGGCAAAATCTGCATAGATTGACGGCCAAAGGATCAGAAGGGATGACATGCATCTCAGGAGATGTTCCCATGGACCAGATGTTGAAAGTCAGATATACCTCCCCTTCTCCAAACTCACTCCACCAGCCACCAAAAGCTGGACATAATAGTCACCACCTTCCCACTGCATCTTATTTGTCACATGGTGAAAGGAGAAGAATCCCATATTTATGGAGACTATTTCTTTTCCTATGTCAAATTGGGGCATAAAATAAATTAAAATAAATTGTGTTTTTAAAAACAAAATTGCATATTTTTTCACATCTGAGTTGATAAATAAGATTCATATCCTCACTACATTAAAAGTAAATATTAATCCTTTTTAACTAAAATATATAGTATCATATAATAAATCAATGGCACCCCAATAAGAGAAGTCATTTTGTAAAGTGTGGTAATAGAGAATTCACCATCATTTTATCAGCACAGTGGTATTTCTTATACCAAAAGTACCAGAAATAGAATGACAGCCCTGGAAGTCTCAGTGACAGAATTTTAAGTAATTATGAAAATAGACTAATTTCAGGCTTCTTAGACAATGACAGTTATTGTAGGGGAAAAAAGTGATTGGATATGGAATAAAGTGGATCACCAGAATGAAGGCTATGAAAGTGTTGGAGGCCCCTGTCTGTATCTCGGATGGACAGTTCCCTTGACAGTCCTATTTATGAGTTCAGTATTTTAAAGAGGAAGAATTAGTTATTATTAAAGTAGATGACATATTAAAATGAAACATTGAGAATAATAAAAGCTACATTTATTGCATAACTGCCAATCCCAGGGAAAGTAGATAGAAAGAACCAGAACATGTGTTGGCTTTTCCTGCTCATTTTAGCTGATGTCTATAATTGTTTCAGCCTCAAACTTTGGTTCCCCAGACTGGTACCAGCAAGAAACCAACCTCATGGAGGATTCACTTCCAATGCCCACATCAAGTTAAAACATGGATGAAATCAAGAGCCATGGGGAAAAAAATAAGGATTTTCTCTCTAAGGAGGTGTCGAATGTGTTTAATGCATAGAAAAAACAAACAAAAACAAACAAATATTCTACCCAATATTTGGTGGGTAGAGGGGCAAACTTTGACAGAAAGAATAACCAAAACATGCATCTTCTTCTAGTTACAGCCCAGAGTGTTTGTTGGCCTGTCATCACACAGCCCGGATACATTTCGCAGCTTCATCACCAGCCCTCCCCAACTCCATCCTGCTTGCTTCTCGATGTGGCCATGTGACTAGGTCTTGTCACTGCAGAGCTCTGAAAGTATGCACATCATTTCTGAGCCAAAACTTTTTAAAAGACTCAGCATTCTCCATTATTTTACTCTTTCTACTGGTTAAGTAGAAAAGACAACAAAGCCAGGAAGACTTACATTGAGCATCCTGTGAGCATAAAGCAGGTACTACACATGAATTGCTAAAAGAATATTAATTGTCATCACATTATTGAAAGTTACTTGTTTTTAAAAAGTTTTAAATTCAAAGAGTTTATTTCAGGCAATTTTTTAATTGCTGTTATCAAAAACTCTTTTCAAACTCACGTATTAAGCTTTCCATTTCCCTTCTCCATCCATCAGATTCATTTTTTACACTCAATCTATGCCAAAACTCAAAAGGAAAAAACTCAATAAAAATTCTGGTACATATGCAACAAGGAAATTTTTGTGAGGAGCTGCCTGGAGGTATAGAAATTATCCAAGGAAATTATATTTGAAAAAAAATGGTATTTCTATATACATTTCTCGAGAATTGTGTATCCCAATATTTCAGACCCACAGTTAGTGTTAGTGGTGGACAATAATTAAAATAATTAAAATAAGAGGTCAAAATAGATGGTTTGGCCTGAGGAGAAAACAATATAATGAATTAACTAGTACAAGAATGTTCTGTGATATATTACATGTATTACATATCTACTATAGCACTGATATTCAACTCTCTTCACCAAAAAGTTGATTTGATTCTATCAGCTTTCCAGCCTATTATATCTGAGATCATATACAGAGGATGAAATCTTCAAATATTTATATCATGTTCAAAGGGTGTGCACAAACGACCACCCAGGTAAACTAAGTCCCAAGTTCAAGTAGTAAAAATCTCTCTACTTGATTCTGTGCTCAAGAATAATTCATTTTTAAGCAAATAAAAAAGTATTTATGTACATTTTATGTATGTGTGTTTATATAATTATATACATTCATGTAAATGGTTTGGGGTGAGAGGAGGAAAGGAAGAGATATCTAAAAAAAAAACAAACAAACAGGAGGCGAAACAAATTGACTACAAAGTAAGTATTTGACTGGGTATTAGCCAGTTCCCTCCATTTGCACAGGAGCATTCTGAGTCATGTGTTTCAGATTTTTGTGTGTGTATTGGGAAAAGCAGTCTAATATATTCATTCTTTGACCCCAACTTGGCCACCTAAGAATGGGTCCTGGGCCTGTAACACCTCCTAGCAAGAGATAAAGAGTCCTCGCCCCGTGCTGGAAGTAGCTAGCACCTTGTGTGAGAGTATATTTCCCTGTTTCAGACTCAGTGTATGTTCCTTTGTTCTGCTTAAGCATGTGCATCATATGACACCTGGTCTGCCCCACCTGTTATACATGAATCCCTGAAGGGAAGGGAGAGGCATCCTTCATTCGAGGGCACCAGAGGGGCGAGTATAGTATCCCTGCCCTACATTGCCTGCCAAGGGGACCTTCTAGCCATAGGCAATTGACGTCCACTGCTGAAGCTAATCTTGCTCTGTCTCCCTCCTGTGTGAGTAAAGCCTTCTTCCATCCATTTCTTGACTGCACTGTGTTTTCCTTGGCAGTTCCAGTATCAAGGTGCAGTGGGCTGAAGTTCCTGGATTTCTACTCCTGATAATAGACAACAGATGCCACTTGCTCTGTATTCTGTATACAGCTCAACAGCATTGCTCATGGAAGTTTAGTCTGAAGTTTAGTATTTCTTTAATTCTAATTGATGGCTATATCAGTTTCAAATTGCTGAGAGGACTTGACAACCACCCCTAAATTATCTTCCCAACATCCTCACAAAGTAATTTGGTCAAAATGATAGTAAGTCATCCTTGATAGTTAAACAATGATCCATATATCCTAGATTTAAAATAATATTTAAAATTATACTGTGTGCCTATTGTGAAGGTAAAAAAAATATGCTGAATTCAGATTTGTGAATCCCTCATTTCTTTGTCTGCCTAAAACAACCTAAATTTTATTCATCCAACAAATGTTTATTGAGTGTCTCCGATGAACCAGGCACTGCCCTCGCTGATGAGAATAGAACAGTGACCAGAACACAGTCTCTGTCCAATTGGAGCTATATACTAGTTGTGCAGAGCAATTTGGGAAAGAAGCAGGTGAATGAAATGCCAAAGGGATGGGCCTTATAGGGCAGTCCAAAAAGTCATTTTTGTAGGGATAACCTTTGAGCAGAGGTCTGAACAAATTGAAGGAGTAAGTCCTGTGAGTATCTGCTAAAAGAGTACTCACGGGAGAAACAGCAAATCTATTGTTTTCTATTTCGACATCTTGTCTCGCCCAATGAGATTAAAATGTTCTTAAAGGCATCTTCTACTTAGTTTGTGTCTACCTCAGGTAGGTAGTCTCTGGTTGATCTCTTGGTTCTCAGTATATACCCAAAGAAGTAGTAGGATTTTTATGGAGATAGATTCTATAAGTTACTAATATTAAAAATAATATCCTGTACCCTGAGATAGAGCATTTATCAGGCTACAGAGGGAGATAGCTAAGGAAGATAAAAACCAAAAAAGCACACAAGTAAATATTTGTCAATGAGAGAAGAGGTCCCAGGACATAGGTCCCAACACCCATGTGTGATCCACAAAAGTAAAAATCTGAGGAAAGACTGTCACTGCCATCTGCCTTTTCATAGGGTCTCTGTGTGTCACTATGTGACGTGAATACTTCTCTTTTGAAGCAATGCAGTCAAAAAGCAGCAAGAGAAAAGACTTTTTTTTTTTAAAGGTGCATGGGTAAAATCCAAACTTACAGAATTAAATTCTTAGAGATTTAATATCCTTAAAATTTATTTTAAAGGTTTATAACTACCATTTCCATTTCGAATGTGTGAAGAAATTGATCAAGAAAGTAAAGTTGGCCAACTTGAATTGCATTGTTTTTAAAGTGGATGGATTAATGCTAAGAAGTCATACAGACTTAGCAGATTAATCCTCTCAGAATCAATCCATTCTCTCGTTATTCAAAAATCAAGACTCTGAACCTTTAGCAATACTCTAGCTCAAAACAGAATTTGTGCTTGATTTTAGCTAATATAGAGTTCTATTTGTAAGCCTTAAAACAGCTCATATTTTATATTTCAGAAAAAAATTTTGTAATCAGTTGACTAACTTTCTGAGGTAAGCTTGTGAGAAAATAGACTTCCTCATGTACCTGGAATCTAAATAAATAGGCTCATTTTTCAATCTGAAAATATAAGTGAGGAAATATTTAGGAAACAAGCCAATTCTTGAGCTGTGGTCGCCTTAAAGAATATGACACAGCCATACCCTGGTTGATGTGGCTCAGTGGATTGAATGCTGGCCTGCGAAGCAAGGGGCCACTGGTTTGATTCCCAGTCAGGACACATGCCTGCATTGCAGGCTAGATCCCCAGTAGGGGGCATGCGACAGGCAAATCACACATTGATGCTTCTCTCCCTCTCTTCCTCCCTCCCGTCTCCTCTAAAAATGAATAAATAAGATCTTTTTTAAAAAAGAATATGACAGCCATATGCACAGTTAAAAGTTTAGTCAATAAAACCAGATGGCCTGAATTCAAATCCTAGCTCTGTCATATACTATCCATGTATCCTTCGATGAGTAGTTAATGTCCCTGCTTCAGTTTCCCCATTCTAGAAAGTGAGAAAACACCTTAGGTTTACTTTAAGAAGTAAATGAATTAACATCTATAAAAATAACTGTTTTTGAAATATTTTTGACACATTGTGATACCTTTCTATTATTAATAGTAGTATTGCAAGGTTTTTATGAGAATTAAGTGAGATTGTTTATGCAATACATGTAAAGGCCTCAGCATAGTGGTTAATAAAAACGGTAACTTTAAACAGTAGTATTATCAACATCCAAACGCCTATCCTTAGCCTGTCATCCGGGAAACTATGACATACAGTCCAAGCAAAAAAAAAAAAATTTAATTGATCCAGTTCAAGCCCATGAACTCTGTATAACTCACACCCAGACAGAAATAAACATTGTTAGGGCAACACACAGCAAGACACACCTTAGATTCCATCTCTTTATTTAAACTATTATTTAGAGACTATTTTTCTAAAATAATACCTAAGTTCAATGTATTACAATTCTAGAAATTATAAAGACAATTATAAAGATAATTGATAATGATGGAAACAACAATATGAAATATATACAGTTTTATAAACTAAGGATTTCTGCATAAATATGCATATCATAAACTTTAGTCATGTATAATAGGATTGTGTGACTAGTTTTCAAATCTTTCTCACTAAAGAATTAGAAACCCTTCATCAGATGTAATGAAAAGAAATGTGTCTAATTGTTCTTACCCAATTTCTCTCCTTTCTTCGGGCGGATTCTATATTGTTGTCTAATCTCTTTATGTTCTTTTCCATTCCTGTCCCATGCCAGTCTGAAATAGGCACTTAATTGTATGAGGACTTTTAACACTGATTGCAGACCATTCATGATATTTGCATCTTCAATACCCAAACCTTAGGGTTTTAAGAGGAAGATATCAGACTGTGTATCTACATCTCTATCTATCACTGTTCAAAACTATAAAAAAATTTAAGCAGATTGGGCACGAACATATATTCCCTGTGTGTCTAACAAAATTTATAGGAGGTATACCTTTAGGTATTTACCACTAAGAAATAGTTTCTCTGCATTTGCACAATGTTCAGCTTTCTCTCTGCCTTTCTACCTGGAGGATTCTATTATCTGTATTTGTCTCTCACTTGTTGATTCATTCAACATAAATTTATTGAGTGCTTACTATGCCCCGGGAGGTTCTCTAGGTCTGGGAACATACAGCAGCGAACAAGACATAACCCACAGCTTCAGAGTTAACTGTATTTACACGAAGAGCAAATCCTATCATTCATTATTTCTATGAAAGGTAGAAATTGTATATTGTTATATGTGAAAAAAGTCTTGGTTTATATTATGTATTCTGAGTATTTTTACATCAAACATCCTTTTTAGGAACTGCCACCTGTTATGAAAAATCTCAACAGCAGTTTTCATACTGACTATACATCCAGAATCTCATATTCCTAGATACACACACACACACTGTGGTAGACAGACCACCACAATTGCGAGATAAACTCTGGTAAAGACTGAAAAGTCTTAAGCCTGGAAAAGTCAAGAGCTGTTACATTGATCTCATATAATATGTCTGTAAGGCTCACCTTTTATTATTTATTAATTTGAGAGAGAGGGAGGGAAGGGGAAGAGAGACAGAGACAGAGAGAGAGGAAGAAATACTGATCTGTTGTTCCACTTCTGTATGGATTCATTGGTCGATTATGACCTGGAGGAATCAAACCTTCCGCCCTGGCATAGCGGCTCGACACTCTAACCGACTGAACGACCCAGCCAGGGCCCTTTTGTTTTTTCCAACAGATTTTCAAACTGAGTTTCTCCAGTCATAATTACATTAGCCTTAGAAGTGAATTCATGAGAGTAAGTTTCTCTAAAGATAGTTCCACATTAGCTCAGTAACTTAATAACATACACAATCATCTAAGGAAAATGAGAGTAAAATTTAATGCAAAATGTGCAATAACGGGGAATAAGAGAGGTGTTTCAGAACAAAGACTAACACTACCAAGGAGAAGGAGAAATGAGAGATTAGAATATCTCTTATTCACTGATACAACAAATATTTTTAAGCCCCTAAGGTAGGTGAAGCAATATGATAGGTGCCGAAGGTACAAAGATGATCATTATTCAGTTGATGGCAAGATTAGAATCACAGGATCTTATTGCAGAATAACGAAGCTTTAGTTTATATAATTTGTAACTATGTATGAGATTACTTCCAGATTTTTTAAGACTGTAATGTTTTTATTCTCAAACATTTGGTGAAATCCCTCAATATCCAGTCTCATATTTCCATTACTGTATGTGTATGTATATACATGTATGTTTCTAAGTAAGTTCCTATATACATATATACTGTATACATACATATTGCATTTCATTTAGTAATAGAAGTACTCAATTTTATTTTATTTAGGCTTTTTTCCTGAAGGAACCCTTGAATACATGAAATTATAAACACAATTAAAATTAAGAATAGAAATGATAATTAAAGCTACATGTATTAATAATTCCTAATTTGGATTTTTGTTTCAATTTATAGGATAGCAATGAAAGTATTATTATTTGTCTTATTCACATGAAACATTTACCCTCAAAATATCATTAAATATTCTATCCTCACAAGAGGAAAAACTGAGAATCATTGTTATATTTAAGACAATTAATTGATTAACAGTTTAGGACTAAAATGTAAGGCTCTTCTGCTCTTATTTCAGTGTATTTTTATTTAACCATTGTTTTAAGGACAAGGAATGTATTCAGGATTTTAAAGAGGAAAAAATGGGAAATTTGCACCTCAGCCCAAGAAGCTCAGAATGATGCCAGTTTGGGGGTCCCGTGGTGGTGACAATATTCACCACATGGCCTGACTCCTGTGTAACTTTTTCAGATTCTTCTTCTGCCACTCCCTAGCTCAGGCTTTGTACTATAATGATAGGTAGCGATGCCCTGTGTCCTACACGATCTTGTCATCTCTCACTTCACTGTCTCTGCAGTCTTTCTCCTCTACTTTTTTCTTATCTTATTCATGCACATTGTCTATACCTCAGCTCAGACATCTCCAGGATACTTTCCTTAGTCACCACCTGCCTTTTTCAATCTATTTTCTACTCAATATCCTCAGATATCTCTATTGCTATGCAAGCCACATTGTATTAGTAGCATTCAATTGAACCAAATGAAATTGCCATTATTGGTTGATGTTGACCTACAAAACTGGTGAGTCATTCTCTCTACCACCAGGCTGTAAGTTTCTCAAGGTTGGGAGTTACTAAATAATCACAGCCCACTCCCTCCCTGTTCAGAATGGGCCCCGGTAACTCTTTGTTTACCTGAATGAATGGTTAATTTAGAAACAATCACAGAAATTTCAAGGATGCTCTTCATACTGTCCTGTGCCCTAAATTCAAGCCAAAATCAGTCCTCTCACCCCTTGAATGGATTGAATGCACAATTAAACCTAATCTTCTTATTTCTGATGATATGCTGTGCTTTTGATAATGAACGGGGCGCCGTGCAATGATTTTTGTTGGCTGTTCTTGCAAATTGCATGTCTTCTTTGTGAATATATCTTCAACAGAAACCTGAGAAAATCTGTCCCCTAGCAACAGCTCTCTGTAAGAAACAATCTTGAATCAATACAGAGAGAGGGAGTGAGAGACATAGAGTGAGACATTCATGGCTTCTTGGTCGAGCATAATTTTAACTTGACCCAAGATTCAGTTGATTCAAACTGATTATGGACTAAACTGCCTCTATTCCTCTTTAGTTTAAGTTCTGTATGCCTCAGCTTCATCTGGAAAGATCCTGGACTGAGATCTTTATTTTCTGCCTTTCACAAACAAGAAAACCAATAAAAGAAACTGGGGCTACAAAAGAAAATAACATCATTAGCTGGACTTTTTTATATTAAATCAGTTTCCCACTTTTCATGTAGATTCTATCTGTCAAAGAACTTTCACTTTTGATATAAAAACCCAATAGGCATATACATCAGAAAAATAAAGGAATGAGACAAAGGTTAAATGATTTGTTCAAGATCACATGGTTACAAAACCTGCACCTTATCCAGGACTCTTCTACCCTAAAGAGAAAATAATTTTCACTCTTTCAATGTTTGAACTGCCATTTAATCTACTTAAGTGGCACAATGCCTAAAGTCTAAAAGAACCCGAAGTGCTTCCCACACTCGATGTCTGTTGCACATCTTTTTCTCCCCTGTTCCCCTCTGCTGACAATTGGAGCCAAAATGAGATGGTAAAAAGAGGCAAGAGGAAAGACTCTGAAGTCAACACGCTTCCACTCAAATACAGGTTAGACCACTTACACTCTAACCTTGGGTGAGTAATTTACCTTTGCTGTGACATAGTTTGTTCATCTGTACAATGGAAATAATAGTAATCGTACCTACAGCATAAGACTGTTCTGAATACTACATAAGTTAATATGAGGTAAGCACTTTCAACAGCGTCTTTTTTATTGTTATTCAATTACAGTTGTTCCCATTTTCCCCCCCATTACTCTCCCCTGCCCTGCCCACCCCCAACCTCCCACATTCTATCCACCCCCCGCCTCTGCGTTGTCCTTGTCCCTGGGTCATTTATACGGGTTCCTTGACTTGACCTTTCCCCTTCTTTACCAAAGATGTTTTTTACATAGTTAATACTATACATGTATTTGCTGTCATTATTATTTCTTTGTTGTATAATAGTAAGCAGATGACACAGATATCAGAGCAGGGTAAAGTAATACTCAGTCCATTGCTTCTAATGGCCACCATTCCAAAATCCAGCCATTCCACAGAGATGTTTAAAAAGAGAGAGAGAAATTTTGCCACAAATTCTTTGGTGAATTATCTGTATTAATGTAATAAAAACAAAATGGACTATTTCCAGATTTTTTTATACATCCCATCACTTTTCTAGTATTAGCTCTAATATTAAAGAGTTGGTTTGATATTTCATGTATGCATCAACCTACAAAAGTAATTTCCACCATTCTCCTTATATTACAACAAATTTCAATTTCTTTCTGTTCATTTCTGTGAAAACTCTCATGTTACAGAAACAAGCCTTTCTTAATATGAGAATTCAAAGAAAGGGAAGAGGAGGCATTGGGGGAAAGGAGGCTGGTGAGCAGTAATAAATGAAAGGTAGCCGAAAGCAAATTTCATAGACTGACTTCTGTTTTTGCTGTTCTTGTGACTTCTCACCTGAGCTGTATCTCTTGAGGATATATGTTGTGCCTTAAAATTTCATGGAATGACTGCTCAAAATTATTTCTCTGAAATCTGAACATGTACTTCAAAGAGAAGAAAGCAGACCACACCCAATTTGCTATTTTGTTTTTCAACTGGTTAAACCAAACTGTTAGAAAAAGAAATAAAGATATTTAAATACAATGTAAAATTAGAAGGACCATAACATTTATTAAGCATGTGTTCCCCATCTCTATGATAAGTATTTTCAATATTACATTATTTAATCCATATAACTACACTACTAAACAAATATTAGCTTCGTGTTACAGATGATGTAACTGAACTCGAGTCAAATAACTTACTCAAGACCACAGAGCTAATAACTGTAGGCTTCTGTGGAATTTAAATGTGGGTCTAATTTTATTTGGAGAATGAGGGGGAAAGTTTATTTACACATTAAGCTCTTTCTCTCACAACTGAAAACAACCTAAAAAGTACAGACTAGTTATTACCAAAATCCCTAAACAAAATTTTAAAAGTACAGATAAATAATTAGATTGAAACAAATAAGTAAATTAACACTCAGTTCTCTTCTATCATAAGTGCACAAATTTTGTTATATATTTTCAGCTATTCAACATAAAAGGAGGTAAGAACTATTTTGTCAAATATACTTTGAATATAGTTATATCTATAATACAATATAGATAATATATATCTATAATATATAATATATTTCTGGCTTTTTCCTCTATTTATTGGGAGAATTGCTTGAAGATTTGAAACATGACTGTATGTGATATACTGTTGCTGTTCATGAAATATATAACTGTTATTTTCACTCAAGATGTAATTAACATTCCCAATCATTTTAATTGTTTCCCTTTCTTTGTGCTCCAAAAGCTATTATAAAGCCAGGATATGTTTTGGTTTTGAGATGCCTGGCATGACTCTTTATCTCCCTTTTGAAAAGTTAATGAGATGAATTGAGAAGAGGGCTGGGAAGAGAGGGACTTGAAAAGCAATTAACATATTTGTAATTTTTTAAAATTTCAGAATATAATATATAGTTTACTCATTGCCTTACTTTATATTAAAAGGAAGATTGGAGAATAATGAAGCCAAACTTTTTCTCCATTCACCAGAGAATTACATACATTGTTCGAGTCACAAGCAAGAAAGAAGAGAGTTTGTTTTGTTTTGCTTTGCCTTTTAAAGAGAAGTTTTTCTCAGTCTCACTTGCTGTATCTTTTGGGAAAAAATCAAGAAGTCTCTATTCTCTACCTCCCATGGGTAACCCTTTTGTTGTTAGAGTTGGACTCTAATGCAATAGGATGCATCAAACACCTTTATTATTTATTTTACATAAGTTATTTAAAGCTAAGAATCAGAAGACATCATAATATATTCAATTCAGTTCCAAAAACATTGATTGAGCTCCATGCAGTACACATTAGGTGAATGCGGTGATTACTAAAACACTATCCCTGATTTCCAGCAGCACACAGTCTAGCTCTTATGACTCTAGTGCAGAACAGCATGTCATGAATTCTATAACAGATACTCAAACACTGTGTTATATATGAGCTGCCATTAGAGTATTCTAAATATGTCTTATCTAGGGCCTTTACTTGCAGTTGTCAACTAATCAGAATATTGAAAGACTGCTTCTACCAAAACCAGTTGCATTGGTTTTCAATGCCCTAGGTCTTCAGCAATTCATATGCACCAACAGGCCCAGAGCTGGCATACACTTCCGTACCCTCCTCTCACATGCCTGCTAAGCAACACAGCCAGTGGACAGTGAGGGGAGTTTTGGTTTCTTGTTTTGAGCAGTACTAGCAGCTGCTGTACTCTACTCTCAAAATAATTGTAACGTTCTGTCTGCTGTCTGGGAATGTTCTCCCTTACAAATGAGTCCATACAATCAGGAGACAGACCCACAAAGTGGATGTCTTTAGAAGACATTACCACTGGCAGCCAGACATTAGAGTCATCAAATCAGCTCAGACAATCAATGTCATTGTAGAGTCCTCTCATCTCCTCCAACTTTTCCTGCCCAGGTTCTAGCGTGCTCCCTCCTGACCTCTGAGCACACAGAAGCACTATTAGGGGGTACCTTTTTAGGTCAGAACTTCTCCCCAAATAAGCTTTCCTTAAAATGTATATTAGCCACGCACCCCCAGGCCTAATTTCTACAGATAACTTGTTAAGTAACAGTTAAGTAATCCAATAAAGTAATCTGTGAGATGTAAATAATGAAACTTTTTACCCCTGCCTCCTACCCTCAGCCAACTACCTTGCCTTCCAAACAGTGGGAATACATTCTAAAAGCTGTTCCACCTATTATCTAACCAACTCCTCCCCCGAAAAAATAAATTATTAATTGTTGGTCTGAGTTAAAAGGGGAAATTATGTGGCTATAGTAATTATTTAGGACATATTTGAGGGATCATGGAGTTTCACAATCTCTTCATATTATATTATGTAAAAGAACACTCAGATAGCATGTATGTAAAACATATAACAATATGGAACAAATAGTAACCGGAGAAAACATTATGGTAAGTCAAGGGCTTTATCTTCTGTCCTAGCTAAAAGACTTTTCTTAGTCAATCCAATTGCTTTATACATCCTCTAAGGACTTAAACTTGATCCTTCCCTTAGAACAATTGTCAAGAACATTACTGCTTTCTCTGGCTCAAAAACAACCACTGAGTTCTATTCCTTTGGGAGGAGAAAAGTATTCTTTGCCAATATCATTTTCAAGTCACATATTAGAAAGACACTCTAAAGAGAAATGATTTGCAAAAGGGGCACTGAAAAAAAATCTTCTTTTCATGAGATTGTTTATAACAAGCTGATGTCTCATTGTAAAAAAAAAGCTAAAAAAATCATTATGCAGTGATTGGAAATTTTTCCCTGTTTTAATATTTTTTTAAAAACTATATCAATTCATCATTTTTCTCTTAAGCAAAAATTTTACCTGAGATCAAAATATAGAGACTGTTCTGGATTCTGCTGGAACATGCTCCATAAATATTTGATTTTGCATGCAAATATAGGTACTGGTTTTTATTTTTGTAAAAAAATACTTCCTATACAGAAAAAAAGAATCAATGAAGCCAAGAACTCTCTTGTTTTGCTATCTTAACAAAGATCCCAAGAATATCAAAAAAGCATTGTTCTACTAAAAAAATAATGAGAGCAATGTCATAAACTCTAGGAAGGCAGCCGCCAGGAAACAGAAGAAATGTCTCCTTAATGCTATTAGAATTAGAGGCCTGACAGGAACCTGGGCAGTTTATTTAACTTACTGCTAATCCCACATCTCTAAATCATCTTACAAAGAAGGAGCCCTGCTGTTTATTCATCTCCCAAGCAGAGAAAGATTTCACATTTCAAACAACTAAAAAACATTCAGGAAACTTTGAATATCTTTGAACACAACAAAGATATTTTGCTTTCTATGTTATGTATATTTTTTCTCTGTTCTTTAAATATTGGGTTGGCCAAAAAGTCCATTACATTTTTTCCGTAAAATTAAAGACACATTTTCCTTTTTTACCAATAACTCTATTAATTTGAACATTTTGAGTATGTTTGCTATCTCCTGCTAATGGCTTCTAGTGAGTAGAAGCCAGAGGTGCTGCTAAACATCTTCCAATGTATACGGCAGCCCCACAGCAAAGAATTATTTGGCCCACATGTCAATAGTACCAAGACACTTCGCAAACCACTTTTGACACAGTCAGTCACAGCACCTTTTCCATACACTGCACAAGTCCGTGTGTGTGTGTGTGTGTGTGTCTGTGCACACGCACTTCAGTTGCATTTTTATCTTTCTTGAAATAATAAAGCATAGTATGCCAAAAATGTTGCATATTTTTTTCATCTTCACTATTAAAATAGCTGAACAAAAATTCACCAATTTCTATAAGCTTTTCTTTTTTTAATCTATTTTTTTTATTATTTTTTTCAAATACATTTGTCTCTGCCTTCCCCCCACCTCTATAAGCTTTTCTTTAAATGCATGCCAATATGACAGCTGTTGCAATACAATCTAACAAAATTGTTCCAAATGAAATTAAAGGCAACAAAGCACTACTAGAACCAGCATACAGAAAAAACTGAACGAACTCTTGGGTCAACCCAATATATTTATATCCTAATGGAATGCAAGAATAGGATGTCAATATCTGCTTTCATTGACTATTGTCTTTCCTAATTTGCAATTCCCAGACTAAATAAACTCAGTCCCTCTGACCTATCTTCAGGCATGCCAGGTTGCTCATTTAATATAATTTCTTAACTATCTGAGTGACTTGTTTCTGAACCCTGTGGAATTTTTATACCTACGCTTAAATCGGGACCCCAGATATCATCAAGAGAATGAGTATAAATATTTTTTGTGTCACCTTTAAATAATCAGTAATTACTTTGATGGTGATTTTAATTTTAATACTTTTGGTATAGATTTATTTTAAAAACTGAGACTCTAAATTAATCTGATTCTCAAAACAAACAGAAGTTCATAGTAGGATTTTTTATTCATTTAATAATAGCTTGAGGGAGTTGGAGGGAAACAGTGGTGGACAGAAAATGGAGATGGCTGTACTTGAACAATAAAAAAATAAAAATAAAACTTTATCATGGCTTTCTGCCATAATACAATAACCAGTACTTGATTATCCCTCTCTTTGTTAAAACAAAAAACAAAAAACAAAACAAAAAAAACCTAGAATACTAAACTAACTATATGAAGCAATTGCTTTCATATAATGAACTTTTTAAAAAATTTCATGTATATTCCATATATTGGACAACAGAGAGCATAGGATTATAATTTTGAGAGAAGGGAAACAAATGAGGGGACCCATTTGATTGCCTGGACTTCTTGTCTGGAGGCACATCCTGGGATGCGTACAGATGTACAGAAATGGGGAATACCAACAGACTCTCGAGGCGTCACTGGGTTGAGGAGAGAGAGAGCACAATTCTGAGAAACAAAAACTAATGTTAGCTGGAATTGGGAGAACAGAGTGCCTGTGGGGCGGGGAGGGGAGAAAATGCAAAAGAAAATTCCAGAAATCTGTGTAAGATCCTCTTGAGATTTTGATTACTAAACTGCACATAAGTGGGGAGTGAATATATGAGGCTAATTATAGAACTCCTAGGGAAAAAAACAAAGTATCAAAATTCACACAAGGCTGGAAAATAACCCAGATTTCATTCAGCCAAAGGGAACACGGTCACTGATCACCTGGAGCATTCAGGAGAGACCCTAAAAAGATCACACCTTATGAGTAAGGCTAACCTAGTCCTAGCAGAAAAGTAATTCTGGATGCACCCTAAAAAACTTCAGAAAGAAAAAATAATTGCCAGAATAACTAAGCTGTTCAAGAAATTAACTACTGCCTTAAACACTTACTAAAGATGGACACAAAGTCTAAACACTCAACATGGCAAGTGAGACAGAAAAAGGTGAGTCAAAGCTAGGAGGAAAATCATAAATAGAAACAAGATACAGAAATAACAGAGATGATAGAAAAAGAGACAAGAGTTTTATATCAGCTATTTAAAAATGTTAAAATTTAAAGGAAAGCATGAACATGAAAAAAAATTTTTTAAAAACTAGACCAATTAGACCAACATTTCTTGACAGAAAAAAGCAATATCTAAAATAAAAAAAATTACCAAAATTAAAAATGCATTAAAAGAAATGAAATTTTCTGTGTATAAATTATATTTCAATAACTCTGACTCCAAAAGATTTGGATGAAATTAACAGTACATTAGCTACTACAGGAGAAAAGATGAGCTTGAAGGCAATGCAACAGAAAATATACAGACAGAGGAGAGTTCAAGAAAGGCAAAAAAAGAAGAGTTTCAAGACTTTGTGGGACAATATATAATGTTCTAACATATATGTTAGTGGAGTCCCAAAAGGAAAAAGGGAGACAAAATATTTAAATAAATAATGGCTGAAAATTTTTCAGATTTGTTAAAAAACTATTAACCCACAAAAACAAGAAACACAATGTACCCTAAGCAAGCTGAACACCAAAAATTCTAGATCAAGGTAAAATATAATCAATTTATAAAAACTGACGATGAGGAGGAAGTATTAAAAGCAGTTGAGAAGGGAAATAATAAGATGCTCAACATCATTAGTCCTCAGGGTAGAGTATATTTACACTGTATGAGGTACAGTTGTACCTATAAATACCTACTAGAAAATCTAAAATCAGACTGATACTCACAAATTTTGGTAAATGTATAGAGCAACCAAACTTTTTATACTATACTATTTCATAAGCATAAAATGATACAAGCAATTTCTTAAAAGTTAAACATATATCAACACTGATACAATTTCATTATTATATATTTACTCAAAGATAAAAATACATGTGTTAAGATTGACTTATTAAAAGAATGTTCATAGAAATTTTTTCAAAAACTGAAATAAACAAATTGTGACATGTTCATAAAACAGAATACTACTCAGTATAAAAATTAACTACTGACACCAAAAACATAATGAAAAATTTAAAATACTATTCTGACAAAAAGAGCCAGATATTATTTACATGATGTTCTAGAATGGGCAAAATTAACATATGGTTATAAAAACTATAGGCTATTGCCCTGTTTGGCATGGCTCAGTGGATTAAACCCTGGCCTGTGGACTAAAGGATTGCTGGTTCGATTCCTCATAGGGCACATCCCTGGGTTCTGGGCCAGGTCCTCATTAGGGGGCACTCAAGAGACAACCACACACTGATGTTTCTCTCCCTGTCTCCATCCCTTCCCATCTCTCTAAAAATAAATAAATAAAACCTTTTTAAAAAGTCTAAGCTGTCTAGTGTGGATTGGGGGATGAGAGGGATTAGTTAAGAGTTATTGGGGTATTGCTCTAACAAATACCTAAAAATGTGAAAATGCTTTGGAATTAAGCAGTGGATAGAGGCTGGAAAATTTTGAAGAACAAATGGAAGAATAAAAGTATATGCCACAGTTACCTTCTGAACTTGAATGTCTATATCTATTGTCCTGTGTCTATCCCATCATTGTATCTTGGAAGCAGATAATGTTTCTTGAGTTTCACAAGTGCACAGATAGGAAGGAATTATGACCCAGGACAAGTTATACCAATAGCCTCACCCATACTGGATTTACAGAATTTAGATAATAAGACTTGGACTTTTGAGCTGATGAGATTTTAGACTGTGAGTTGATACTACAATTTGTAGAGACCTTGTGATGGGGTGAATGTAATTAGTGGTATGGACAGGAATGTGGAGGCCATAGGGCAGAATCTGGTAGGCAGGATAATGGTCCCCCCAAAGATGCCTATGTCCTAATCCTTGAACCTGTAAATATGTTACCTCACATAGCAAAAGAGATTTTGCAGATGTGATCAAGACCTTTTTTCTAGTTTTACTGAGATACAAATTGACAAATAAAAATTTTATATATGCATCATGAAAAGATTACCACAATCAAGCTAATTAACACATCCATCACCTCACATAGTTACTTTTTCTGTGTGTTGAGAACACTTAAGGTTTACTCTCTTAGCAAATTTCAAGGACACAAACAATATTAACTGTAGTCACCTTACTTACATATTAAATCCTCAGAACTTGTTCATTTTATCAGTGAAAATTTGTACCTTTTGACCCACATCTCCTCACTTGAATCTCCTGAGACTCTGGCAACCCCTGCTTCTATGAGGCTGACTTCAGATTCCACATGTGAGATCTTATGTATATAGTATATGTCTTTCTGTGACTGGTTTAGTTCATATAGGATAATGCCCTCCAGGTTCATCCTTGTTGTCACAAATAGCATTCTTTGTTTCTGTTTTATGGCTGAATAATATTCCATTGTGTGTGTGTGTGTGTGTGTATCATGTTTTCTTTACGCATTCATCCATCAGTGGACATTTTTCTTGGCTATTGTGAAAAATGCTTCAGTGAATATGAAACTGCAGATATTGCTTCAGGATACTGATTTCATTTTCTTTAGATGTATTGCTGGATCATATGGTAGTTCTATATTTTTTTCTTTTGGCAGTCGGGGGGGCATCCATACTATTTTCTACAATGACTGTATCAGTTTCATTCCAGCCAACTGTGTACAAGGGTTCCCTTTTATCCTCACCCTCACCAACATTTGATATCTCTTGTCTTTTTTATAGTAGTCATCCTAATAGGTGTAAAGTGATATCTCATTGTGATTTTGATTTCTATGATGATTAGTAATATTCAAAACCTTTCCACATACCTGTTGGTCATTTGTATGTCTTCTTTGGAAAAATATCTATTCAGGTCTTTTGCCCATTTTTTGCTTTTATGCTATAAGTTGTACGAGTTATGAGTTGTATAAGGTTTTTATATATTTTGAATATTAGCCCTTTATCAAATATGTGGTTTGCAAATATTTTTCTCTCACTTTGTAGTATGCCCTTTTTTTATGGTTTTCTTTGCTGTGTAGAAGCTTTTTAGTTTAGTGTAGTTTCACTTGCTTAATTTTGCTTTTGTCACCTGTGCCTAAAATGGAGAGATTATTCTAGATTACTAAAGGGAAATGATGTTCAATCTAATCACATGGATCTTTAAAAGTAGAAAAGATCACCCCCTTTAGCTATGGAAACAGGGTGATGTGACTGCGGATAAGTGGTCAGAGAAATGCAACGCTGCTAGCTCTGAAGACAGAGGAAGGCGGACGTGAGCAAGCGAGCAAGGGCAGCCTGTAGGGGCTGGAAAAAATCAAGGAATCATTCCCCCCTAGAATTTCCAGAAAGCAGCGGCATGTTGCTGACACCTCGATTTTGGCCCAGTGAGACGCATGTTGGACTTCTAACCTACAGGACTGTCAGATGATAAATTTGTTTTGTTTTAAGTCACAAGGTTTACAGAAAATTATTACAACAGCAATAGAAAAAGACTACAGATCTTGGAAATCCAATATTAACCAATAAGGCTTAATGATACTCTGTCTTACTATAACCTACTAATCCTTATTTTAAATACAATTGTAAGAAGTCTGATTCATTCCATGCCTGACCAGTGGAAATTTTGCATCATCAAAATGAAATTGCTAGATGATCCGTTATGCATCTGATTTATGTGAGAGACAACAAGGAATTCCAGTCACAGAACCTACACACAAGTAGTAAGCCTTTGCTTTATATTAAAATATTGGCCAACAAAAATATATTTACATGTTTTATTCAAATATAACATTTATTGAACGTATATAACATTTTTATGTATTTATCAACTTTTCCATTAAGGATCAACTTTCCGTCTCAATCATATTGAAAAAGGGTTTCCATCAAACTAGAAACACTAATAGCAGAAAGAAGTTTGAAGATCCGAAGGTGGGTAGAAAAGCTTATAGAAAAATCTCAACCTGCTCAAAATTATGAATATGCTCAAAGCATAGAAATCTGGCAGTGGATCTTCGGAGCACCTGGTTATATTACTGTATTCCTCTTTGGTGCAATAAATAGCTGGCTTTTATGACAAGCCTGAGTTGCCAAAGAAATTGAGCCAAGGCTTCCCCATGTAGTAAAAAACAGAAATATGAGAAATATATATTTAAGAGATTTTCATTAAAACTGCCAAAGAAAATGTTAATGCCTCAAAGAGTATTTGATTATTGGAAACTTCTCTTAAAAAATTTGAAAATAAAATACTAGAAAATATTTCTATCAGCTATTGACAATACAACCTCCAAAGTGCCAAATGAGCCTTCTGACTTTATATTTGCAATGGTAAGATGTTTAGTAGCAATTCCATTTTTATTACTACAAAATAATATTCATATACTTGAGGTAATATATTTTTCAAAGTCAACTATACATGTAATACTTTCACATACATGGCAAGTTAGATTAAAATGTTATAGTTTACACAAAGAAAAAATTTAAGTAAATATTTATTAAGGAATTTTACAGGCATTAACAATTATAAAAAAGGGCCTTTTTCTTTTCAGTTTAAAAAAAATTCATTGAAACTCTCTGGAATAGCAGCTATATTGAAGTCATTTTTTATCCTGGATTCTAATGCCATGTTTCTTTCTGTAAAATAATGGTTTAGTCATTTGTTACCTTTATGCCATTCTTTACTGAATCTAGGCTGATAGACATGGGTGAGCAGGCTGTCCACCAGAGACAATGAAGAAAAGATTTTGAGAAATGATATTTGTAGCATTTTGAAAAAAAAGAAACCCAGGGTAAATGGTTAAAAATTAATTTTGTTGGCTTCTGGTAATTTCTAAGAGTCAAGTGCTGATCATACTCCCTTTCAGTCCTCTGAATATATTACAAGTAGAGAAAGGAAAGTGAAACAATAATCACAATTTATTTTTCAAAGAACAACCCAACTAGAAAACTTGGGTAAGGATTATTACTCTATCCATATGGCAAAATGAAAGAGAGGGAGGGAGAAAGCGGGAAGAGAGATACAGAGAGAGAGAGAGAGAGAGAGAGAGAGAGAGAGAAAGCACACACCATGTCACTATTGAAAATTTTCTTTCCTGACACAGACTTTAAACATTCATGTACCTGTTCACTTATGTTGCTGACGATTAGGACCTCTCTCTGGAAATCAGTTCATGAGTTAGCGTATCATCAGTAATTTTCTCCTGACATGGAAAACAACCCAAAACATTGTGAAAGAATAAATGCAAGTTAAACCATAAGGTCAAGTAGCACAGTGAAAAGAACATTCAGTTTGGAATTAAACAGGCCTGGACTTGAATTCTAATCACAATCCTTATTAGTATTTATAGGAACATAAACAAGTTCCTCCACCTCTATGAGTCTTTTTTCCTTTGTCTGTGAAAGAGCTATAATAATATTCAGTAAAAACTGTAATAATACTTACTATAGTAAAATTCACTAGAAATATAATTACTAAAATATTTATTGTGAATATTTGCATTTATTTGTAAGAAGATAGGGCTCAGCACAGTATGAAATATGTTTCTATCCCCCAATTCATTTCTTCCAAAACTTCAATAATCATAATCTGTGAGAATCATGTTCTTCACAATATAAATGGCACCTTGAAAAGTACAACAATCTAAAATATTTAGTGTATTTTAATATAAATGTTTAACTTTACATAATGTTAAATATAGGCAAATAATTTTTGAATGACTTTAACTTACAGATCAACAATATAGATCCACAATTCTCAAAAGTCTAAAATGCTTTTTCCTTTAGCAAGATTACCATACATTACAGTTAATAAACCATCTTTATTCTTAAGTATAGCAAGATCCTCATTCAAAAGCCATGTTCAGTTTGAATCTCTCATGTTAAGGTAAGGTTACTGAAGTAAATTGCAACAGAAACCAAAAAAAGATAGTAAATTCGGAGTCATGAGGAAAAATAAAATTTGGTATCATGTGGCCTAAAAAGTAAACAATGGATAGTTATTTGTAACTATTTTCCATTACATTTCAATTCTGTTTATAAATTACTGACTTTTGTGGAATGCATCTAATAAGATTCTTTTCATTCATTTTCTCTTCCAACTTCCCAAGAACTGAACAAGATTATTTTTAACCAAAGTGTTAACTTTCTTCCCCAACCAAGGAAGACACGTACTACAAATGCAAGTAGAAAAGTATACTGTGTCCGCAGCTCAGAGAATGAAGCAAGGGAGATGTCTAGATCTGAGAGCCATCAGCAAAATTCCTGACCCTCCAAGCTGTGCTTTCACAGCAGGACTTCAAATTTTGTTTAAAATATTCTAGATTTTTTTCAGGTTATCAAACTCAAATAAAATTCAAAATCATATTGCAAAAGCTAGAGTTTAGGGAATTTTCCATCATTTTGAATTATCTAATGCATGGGTTCCCTCCAATAGCATGGCAACCAAAGGCTGACTTGCTACACTAAAGTCCTAGTATTAAATACATGCCTTTTGATGAGAGCAACAAGATATGAGAACTACTTATTACAAAGAAGAAGTTTCTGACTAGAATGCCTTTCCAACCAGATTTTTAATTTTTTCCCTAAACATCTTTAAGAAAATGAATTCCCAAGAACTCAAGAAAATTGTTCTCTTTAAAATAAATGAAAAAAATACTTTATCTTTCCCTGGAATTCTTCAAGAAAATTTTTTTATCCTTAAAGCATTTATTCAGAAAATGCTTCATTATGAAAATGATTTTCCTAGAATTCTTTTTAAAAAGAGAACTCTTAAAATCTTTGAGGAAATTTCCCTGGGATTATGTAAGTATTCTTTAAGAAAATAGGAATTATATATTTTTTAATTATGTTATTATTAGACCTGATTCATGGAGCATGGTAGACAAAACATTCTTTAAAAATCTGTCTAGTTCTTCGATTTACAGAGCTTACGATTTCTAGTTCCTAGTTTCTTTTTTGATCTCCATATGAGAAAGAAAAACGCTCCTTAAAGTTTGCTATTCTGAAAGATACCTTTGTTGATGGGACCTCCTATTTTTCACTTACATTATGGGGAAAAAGCTAAGGAAGGGGACAAATGAAGGGAATAAAGCGTGGATGGAAGAGCAGGGAGAGGAAGGTGGGATCCTGCTGTGCTGCCCCTTCTTTGGCAGCCCTTCTCCAAAGTAACCCTTTCACCCTATGAAGGTAAAAGAAGGGCCAAGCCTCTCCTGCCTCCTTTTAGTACTCCAAGTACCTAGGAAAGCAGTCCCTCTCTTTGTGAATGCTATTTGATTGTGTGTTTTGTTGGAACCTCTTCTTCACCCAACAAAATACGATCTGACCCTTTTCCGGCAGTGAAAGAGAGGCTGCCTGGCAAACACCTACCTTCTCGGCTTCAATTCTCAGACCATTGTTTACAGTGGTTATTTTAGCCTGGTGGGGCCCACCACTTGAGGAGATAGATCTTTTTTCCTTTCAGACATGCAGTAGTATATGAGGTTTGTGAGGACTGTTGGTTTTTCCTTGAAAATAACACAATTGTTTGCAAAAATGTTATGTTTGATTCAGTACAATCGCCTGAGATATGGTCCTGTCGTGTTTTCTGTTTGCCGCCAGCAGTTTCATTATATTTTATAATGGCACTGATGCGCCACAGATAATGCTTACCCCAGTTTTGTCTTGGACACGGCAGCAGGATTGTCGATTGCTTTCTCAACCTTATTCTTCCACATTGCTATCATTCTTTCATCCACATTCAAAGGAGTCTAATGTAATTGTATTGCAACTGAAGATACTTAAGCATCCTCTTTAAGAGATCCCACGTGACAATACCCCTAGTGAATCTAAGGCCTTGGCCCACCTTACTCTTCAGTTTTTTTACGTCCCTCCCCTCCTCCCCCTTGTTTCCCATAAGTCACAGTAATAGCCATGGTGACAGTAATTTGCACCTTTTGTTTCATTGCATCCTTTTACCAGCCTTCTCAAGTGGTTACTTAATCAAGACTATTACTTGGAAGTAACAAAATTCGCTTTGAACAAACATAAGCAAACAAGGGGGATTTATTCAAAGGTACTGGAATGTCTAGGAAACCAAAGGGCAGGAGATGAAGCCTCAATCCATGGAAAGACAGGAGCCTGGCAAAGAAACCAGTAACCCGGGTCCCCTCTCTCTCTCTTTGCTTGTCTTCATGCCTGGCTTCACAGAGTCAGCCTGTTCACGGTCCTCAGCCTCTGCATCTCCAGTTCACAAGACCAACTAGTGCTTTTCAAATCAAATTCTAATTTCTAAGTGCCAACCCGATCACTGCCTACCCTAGTCCACTGACTATAACCAAGGATTGAAAGTCACGTAGGTCAAATGTGGCTCGCAGGGTCCCATCTTGTGGGCTCAGGGAAATGAGTTATCAGAGAAAAGGGATAGGTATTGGAAAGATCCCCCCAAATGTTCCTACTACTAGGATGCAGGTTCTGTTGAATTAGTCCCATGTCAAAGATGTGAAAGGTAAAGCACATTTCATATAATGGTCTTGTCTTAAATGATTAGGGTTTTAGCCTTAGTTCTATCACTAATAAGATTTTTTTTCAGCTAAGTCAAAAATCACTCCAGAGTTATATGATTTGCAAAGTTCCTTCTGGCATTAAAATACAGTAATTCTGTGTTCACTTGACACTGATCTTTTAAATCATCAGTGCTCCTGCACAATCATATTTTATAACTTAAAAGTATTGGCTAACTATTCCTGAATAGTTTCTCTGGGTCCAGTACTAGCCTAAAAGCCTTATGTATATTAGCTACTAACCAAGTCTGACAGAACTTCACAAGTGAAGATCACTGCTCCTACAAGACCGCTCTCACTTCAGACACTAACTGCAGATTAAGGATTCTTAGGCCACCCACACTACCAGCCAACTGGGTACAAATTCAGGAGTCCCCCTGCCCCTCAGACTCAATAATTCTCTCGACAACATGCAGAACTCAGGAAGGCACTTACAGTTACAGTTACATTATAAAGGACACAAATCAGGACCAACAGACAATAGAGTTGCAAAGGGTGCGGTCTGGAGAGTCCTAAGCCCAAAGCCTCTGGGTCTTCAGGACACACCATCCTCCTGGCATATCAATCTATAATTACCGACCAGAACAGCTCTCCCATTTTTTGAAAGTCTGGAGTTTTTATTGGGGTTTTATTGCATAAGCGTGATGGACTGAATCATTGCCTATGCGATTAAACTCAGTCTCCAGCCTCCCTCCCTCCACAAAGGTCAGGAGAGCAGGCTGGTATCACATGGTTCAAAGTCCCAATACTCTACTCCCACGGGGGGTCTTCCACAGAGCCAGCTGCCATCCTGACGCTACCCACAGGCCAACATGAGTTTCCTTGTTAATATAAACTTAGGTGGGACCCTAGGGACACACCATAAATTACAAACACTCCTGTGACTCGGGAAGTTCCAAGGAACCAGGATGAAAGACCAGCTAAATTTGTTATACAACATTAACTCATTTCATTCTCAAAACCCTTTGAGGTACAAACGATTGTTTCCTAGGGCGGAGTGTGGTTAAGTGTCTTGTCCAAAGTCCACACAGCTAATAAATGGACATAGTACCTGGCTGCAGAGCCCATGCTTTTAAATGATAAATACTTTCTCCTTGTTATTTGGCCCTTGTTTAGAAATCTGATCAAGACACTCCATCCCACAAATTATAAATAATTCTTCGCTGACTTACCATGTCCTGCTTTCCAACTTAAAGATAATCGCATCCTTGGCTTTTGTGTTTTCAAAAGAAAAAGTATCCTAAATCCTCATTGTTTGTCATTTACTTCCCTTTAACACCAGAAAATAACTAAGTCATAAATCTTTGGGAAAAGTGAGGAGTTGATAGCTTCACAGCCATTATCTTCAAGGTGATTGAATTCAGAGAGTGTGGCACCTTTATCCAACAACGGTTTCTAATATGGCATCGGTCAGAGGGATTAATCCTAGTCAGTGAAACAAACAGCCCCAAAGTCTCAGTGGCTCAACACGATCCAGATTTCTTCACTCCCATGAAGTCCAGTGAAGGCTAGGCAGCACTCCTCCAACCAAAATTCAAAGATCTGGGCTCCTTGCCTCATGTGGTGAAGCCATCCTGGAGCCTTTGTTTCCAGAAACACAAATGGAAGTGCCAGAGAGCACTTGTGGAAGGTGAATGAGATACTTGACCCCTTCGCCCAGAAATGGCCTATGTCACTTCTGATCATATCCTATGGTCCAGAACTAGTCAGATGGCCAACTTCATCACAAAGAAGTCGGGAAAATGGAGATGCAACACATGGACATTGTTCAGCATTATTAATAGTCTCTGTCACCGTCTGCCCATTTGGTTCCTCCTTCTTACATAGTGAAAACACTCCTCCCCCAGTACCCAACCCAAAGACACAGCCAGCTTATATCTAGCATCCACTGTTCTTTCCATAGCTGTGTAGGCTTTGTTCATGTTACTTACCTATTGTCTTCTCTGTAAATTTGGGGAAATCGTTGTTCATACTCTAAAGATTCGTTATGAGAATCATGTCTCCATGTCCTATCCATTAGATCCAGATATGGTGTTTTCTGTGAACTAAAGAGCAGGTTCCACCCCTCGGCACATGCTCAGTACACAGCAGCAGTATGGAGATGACATCAGCACTGGATGGTCCTTCAGGAAGGGGAAGAATGGAAAACAGAAAGCAGTCACTCATCTGCAGCAATTCTGAATTCTGAGGGGAAGACACTGAAGTCTCTCTGCCACAGCAGGACAGAACCTTTCAAACTCGTATTGCTGCTTTATGCACACAACTTCCTTGTCCATGGTTCTCTGAGACCCTGGGACTCCGCCCTCTAGAAGGTCCCCTGATCCTAATGCTCTTCTTGGGAGTCGTACAATTGTCAAAGTTACCTCTGTTTATAGAAGGCTGGGATCACAAGAATGGGTTTGTCCTGAACAATAAAAGCCTTTTAATTCCACATTCAGCAATGTAATTTCTCCAAAAACTTAGTAGGCTTATTAGCTCTGATTGCAATTAGTTCCCT
This sequence comes from Pteronotus mesoamericanus, assembly GCF_021234165.1. NCBI lineage: Eukaryota > Metazoa > Chordata > Mammalia > Chiroptera > Mormoopidae > Pteronotus > Pteronotus mesoamericanus. The sequence continues at coordinate 14,141,723 of NW_026555310.1, forward strand.
GTGCTGGTAGCTTAGTAGACACACTCAAACTTTATCTTAAATTTACTTCTCAGCTTGATATCTTTTGTTTATTCCTCTCCCCTCTGTTCCTACCCTCTGTCTCCTAACAGTTTCACTCTGATTACCTGAGATTATCTAGCGCAATAGATGGAAAGACCTATCCTTAATCTCCTCTTTTGTAATGAGTCACTTAATTCTTACTTGGGTTCCAGGGAGGTTAGAGGCAAATAATTAGCTTTCAATCTTTGAAGACCCTGAATTACTGGACTCTCTCTATCCCCCCTCCCTTTTTATTGGGGTATAATTGACATATGACATTATATTGGTTTCAGAGGTACAACCAAATGATTTGCTATTAACATATTGTGAAATGATCACCATAATAAGTCTAGTTAACATATATCACCATACATAGTAAAAATTTGTTCTTATGATGAGAACTTTTAATATCTAGTCTATTAACAGCATTCAAATATGCAGTACAGTATTAACTGTAGTCACCATGTTGTACATTGCATCCCATAACTTATTTACTTTATAACTGAGAGTTTGTGCCTTTTAACCTCTTTCATTTTGCTGTTTCCCTATCTCCTTCCTTTTTATTGGGATATAATTGGCCAACAAAAAATCTGCTCATATTTAAAGTATGCAATGGACATATTTTGACATATGTATACACCCATTAAACAGCCACCAAAATAAATAAATAAACTGAATATCATCAAAATTAAACACTTAAAACATAGTGCTAAGAAAATGGAAATATAAGCCACACTCTAGGAAAAAAATATTTGCAAATCAAAGGACTTTTATCCAGAATATACTATATTTAAGAATTGTCAAAGTTCTATAACTAAGAAAACAAACAATTTTATTTTAAAAGAAACAGGCTAAAGATTTGAACAGACACTTCTCCAAAAAAATAAATAAATAAAGATATCAAATGAACACATAAAAAGGTGCTCAAGGTCATTAGACATTGGACAAATACAGCATAAAAATATAATAAAAACACTACACTCCTATTACAAGAATTATAATTCAAAAGACTGGAAATATCAGGTGTTAGCGCAAGTGTAGAGCAAAAAGTACCTGAATATGCAGCCAACATTGCCTACTTATGATGTCCCTCACACATAGTGCCAATTTCTATTTTGGTTAGCTATTTAGCTGGTGTAACAGTGGCCTCCAAATCTCAGTGGCTTACAAGAAAAGTTTAGTGCTCGTTCGTATAAAGCCCTCCCTAGTCTAGCGGCTCTCCTTCGCCAGTGACTAGGAGTCAGCATTCCTTCCATCACGTTTTCACTGCCCTAGCGTCCTCTCTTATTGACCTCACGGATAGGGGAGAGTGTGGGAGAAAAACACCAATCAGCACGCCACCTTGTCCTGTAAGTGACATATAATCACCCCTATTTACATTCCATTCTCCAGAACATTTTATATAGCTAACCTAATTGTTTCCTGCTACAAATAGCTGACAATTAATTGTCTGTTTCCATTTTTTCCGCCTGGGCTCTGGAGCCCATCCCCTATAGACGTGATCCTGCATTCCAAGCCTCATCCCCTCCTTTTCTAATACTCTCAACCATAGGACCATTTCCAGTTTCCAGATTAGTGGCAAATTTTTTGGTTGATTCATTTTCTCTTAAAATTATCACCTTCTTTTTAATCCCAGCGTTTTACAGTTTCACAATTAAATGCATATTCTAATTCCCTCCCAGTCTGGCTCCTTACTCATTATGGCCTTTAGATTGCTCTCTCACCACACAAAGGACCCTCTCATAAACTTCAGCTGTTCTTACACAGTTCTCAGCCTACTCAGTGCCTATTGCACTTCTCATAGCTCCCTCCCCTCAGCACGTACCTTTGTTTCCTAGTCCTCCCCCCACCGCTCCTGGCATTATCTATCTTACCAAACTACCTTTCTCTTCAGTGCACCTAACTGGCCCAGTGCTTGGCCCTTTATTCCTCTCTGCTTCATAGGATTAACTATCATCATTATTATTTTTTGAAACAGAACTAACGCCAAAATAATTCAATATATTTCTATAAATATTCTCTCGCTCATAGAGTGTTAAAATTCTTAAGTTAGAAAGATTAACCCACTAAACAAAGTCAGAGATGTGTTGGAAGTGGAAGGAATGTTTTAACTACAACCTCTCACTCTTAAGGCTCGTCACAATAGTTTGTGACTTGACCAAAATCACACGGCTGCTGGCTGGCAGGAAGCTGAGAGAAGAACCCCATTCCCCCATATCTTATCCACTAATTCTTCTCAGTTTGTTTCTACTGGTTTTTTGGTGTATTCAGAGTAAATCCTAAGGAGATAACTAAATCTTCCACAGAGTAAAGGCATCTAAATAGGCATCAAATCAAAGTAAAAGCAAGTATTGTTAATTACGAAACACTCGTGTTGTTTATTTTAATTATAAGGAAAAACTCTCATTCTCTTACCTCATTTAAAGTTTTAATTTTTTAACTTCAGGAATATGAAAGTTTTGACATTAAACAGCACCCTCCTCTAATAAGGGGGTTTCATCAGGGGTTTTTTTACATAGAATTATCCTCTCTTGAAGTGCTATTAATTGGGATTTGATTAGCTCATCCTATTTAACTTAGCTGGTCATGTTAATCTTTATTATTTATTGCCCCAAGCAAGTGCCATTTATTTCTTTTCTAAAAGGCAGCTATTCTAGCAAAGTGGCCCATTGGAAATCAATGTCCCAGTTGAGGTTTTACATGGATGAGCACAGCAAAGGTTCTATAAAAGTAAATTTCAAAGCTCCCAAAATATGAAGTGATTTATATAAATGTCAGGTGTTGCCATGATCATGATATGCTAGTGGTTTGGTGGTTTGTTTTTTTTCACTCCTTCTGAATTCAGCAGACTCATAGAGGGTTGTTAATCTCAAGCAATTTATTTGACTATTTTTGAAGGCTCCTTTATGCTATCTCTACCCAAATATCTTCTGTTAACAGTGATTGGATTCTGTTGAGCTGAAACTGAAGTAAGAGAGAAACAATCTACTAAGTATCCACTTTATGAACATGTGCTGAAAGAAGTAAATGAGTCAGAGGAACATGGGACTGAAGGTGGACAGCGTTCAGCCATTGGGCTATGTACTAATATATATTCAGTCTCAGAAATAAAATACAACACTTAGCTTTTATAGAGCTTGAAGTTACGACTTTCCTCTTGTGGGCATCCTAAAATTATATTTTAAAAAAACGCTACTCTTGAGGGTCGGGTTCCCAGTAGGAGGCGCTCGAGAGACAACCACGTAATGATCTTTCCTTCTGTTACTCCCTTCTCCTCTCCACAAATAAATAATAAATAAAAATATATTTTTTTAAACCCCACTCTTTCTGGATTAAGGCACAGCCTAACAAAGCAATACTTAACACTGGGACAATGTACAGCTTTCCGTGTCCTACCCAAGAAAAAATGATCTTATAAAAATTAATCAAATACAATAAAATTACAATATTCTAATACTTATGAAAAGGCAAATTGGTTATAGTAAGGGTCAATATGAAGGAAGGGGGACTGGCCAAGTGATGATCTGAAGGAAATTACTCTATAGATAGAGTGCAAAGATAGAAAACTATACACCAGACATTCTCAGTTACAGAGACTGTCATTAATTTGAGTTCCACAGACAGGGAAAGTTTGCTATGTGAACAATTAGTAAACCAATAATTAGTGAATCAATTGGAGCTGAGTAAAGGAAACTGAAGACAAAGTTTGATTATAAGCATGTTTTCAAAATGTGGAAAATTGGAATTAATGCTTTTGTTTATTTTTGAAATCTAAGCTCCATCCTCCCTTCATCCTTAGGAGATTGTAGAAAAGAATTCACTACACCTTATTTAGGCCTTCCTATAAGAAGAGACCACATTGTGAAAGCTGGATCTTACCAATGGGCTTGATTTTCTACCCTTGAGAGGCTCTGGATATCAAGTAAAAGCTTAAAAAGCCCTCTATATTTTGGATCTGTGTCTATCTCCATTCAAAAGACCCTTTGGGGATATTTTATACTTACCAAATTCTCCCTGTACTTCTTGGAGGAAAATAGTTAAGCAACATAAAACACAGAAAGAATTATTTATTAATGCCATATTGATGGAGAATTAGGCAAGTTAATAAATTTAGTAAGTGGAAGTATCGACTGGTATAAGAGAAATGACTCCAAAAGCCATCTAACTTTTCTGTCTGCTTCCTCCCATCTATCCCCCACACTGTAGCCTGGATTATCTTTGGAAAATGCAAACTGGCCAGATCATGCCTCTGCTATAAACTTTCGAAGGTTCTCCATTGCTCCTTAACACAGTCATCATGCCCTTCATAGTCTAACTCCTCCTTAACTCTTGTTTCACCTTTCATTGCAACCCCTGTCCAGCTCTCCAGATCCATTGTACTGAACACCTCCCACTTCCCTGAGTGCCTCCACTCGCTGACCCACACCTTTGAGTGTACGAGCTCTCTGTCCAACACATTCAACTCAAACCGTATCACCCTTACTCCCCCTTTCACCTGATAACACTTATCCCAGGCCCCAGAAAGCCTTCCTTGATTTGAGACTAGAGAGAGTGTCTCTGCTCCCACAGCATCTTTCACTTGAGTAAGCTAAAATTTATCTCTTCTTCAGTCAAAGATTAAAGTTCCCATCAGAAATCCCTGATCAGAAACTCATGGACAAAGTATTTCTGGATTCATGCCGCAGGTTAAGGACCAGAATAGTACGTTCTTTTATAATAGGTGTTGAAATGGAAGTTTGAGTCAAGATTCTAAGACATTAGATAACAGATACCAAAACAAACCACAGCACAGACCATTCTATGGGAGCTTTCTCGTCCCCTTACCTCTCCTTCCTTCCTTTAGTACTGGCTCCAACCCCTGAGGGGTCAGAAACCAAATTATGGTTACAGCTAAGAGAAAAAAGAGAAAAGCTGCCAGCCACACCCTTTTATCCAGCTCTAGACTTTAAGCCTACATCAGGAACCTGCGTGACAAGTGTGGTCAAGATTAAGCCATGGTGGTTCCTGTAATAACACTGGGTTGTAGAGTCCACACCAACATGGAATTAAAGGTTTGAGCAGATCACATCATTTAAACTGGATGCATCAGGGAAAAAAAATCTGGCTTGTACTATATTTTGTGAGTTCACTAAATTGAAGTTTTAAAAATTCTAAGCAATTTCCTAGAAACTGGTTTTTAACTCAGCATATGTGGACTTCTGATTTCTTGAAAAATTAGAGTTCTCGGGAGCCTCTTGTGCCGCTACGGTACTGTTGTGTTCTTTAAGGCTTTCTCACCTTCTCATTCATTAAAATTTCTTTAGACAGTTTTACCCAAGCCCACACCTTCAGTTAATTATAGCATGATGGCCCCCAATTGTGCATTTCTTAGTCAAGACATCTCCTCTGAGTTCCAGATTTATAACCAGACTCATAAGACATTCTAGGACATGCAACAGGCATAGTCACACAGGGACAAGTGCTTAGAAGGGCCATCCTTTGAGTTAATGCTCTGCAGGAACTGTGTTGAAATTATTATTAATAAAATACTCCACATTTTTATTTTGCACCAGGCCGTGCAAATTAAGCCAGTCCTGCTCATAGTGTACATTCCAACTCCACGAAAATAAATAAATAAATAAATAATAAAGGCCTAAACTAAATACATATTAACCTCAACATCTCTCAAGCTGAACTAACGATCTTGCTCTCAAACCTGCGCAGGGTTCTTGGGGGCAATGCTGGCAGCTGCATCACCTTGTTGAACCCCCAGAAACCTAGTGGTTATCCTGCATCCTTTCTCCTACATTACCGCCCATGTCATAAAGGTCTATTAACTTTCTAAATCTCTTTTTATATTTTTATCATTTTTTGTTTTTAGTTACAGTTGGCATACATTATTATATTAGTTTCACATGTACATCCTAGTGAGTAGACATTACATAAATTAATAAGTGATCATTCCGATAAATCTTGCACCCATCTGACACTATACATAATTATTAGACTCTTATTGACTATATTCTCTGTAACTATTTTGTAATGACCAATTTGTACCTATTAGTCCTTTTGCCTTTTTCACTCATCCTCCCAAACCCCTCCCACCTGGCAATAGTCAAAACATTCTCTGTATCTGTGATTCTGCTTCTGTTCTGCTTGTTCATTCATTTATTTTTGTTTTTTTAGATTCAATTATTGATAGATGTGTATTTTGCCATTTTATTGTTCATACTTTTGATCTTCTTCTTAAAGGAGACCCTTTAACATTTTATAATACTGATTTGGTGGTGATGAACTCCTTTAGCATTTTTTTTTTTTTTTTGGTCTGTGAAACTCTCTGTCCTTCACTTATAAATGATAGCTTTGCTAGGGAGAGTAATCTTCATTGTAGGCCCTTGCCTTGCCTTTTCATCACTTGAATATTTCTTGCCAATCCCTTCTGGCCTGCAAAGTTTCTTCTAAGAAATCATCTGACAATCTTGTGGGAGCTCCCTTGTAGGTAGCTGTTTTTCTCTTGCTGCTTCTAAGATTCTTTTCTAAACCTCTTTTTAATCTTTCCCCTTCTCTCTATTGTTATTGCTTCCTCCCTCATCCACACTACCATCCTTTCTCAGCTAGATTATTGCAAAAGCTTCAAAATTAGTCTGGTTTCATCCACCCAGATCCTTTGCAATCCTTTCTCCATGTGTTACCAAGAATAGTTATTTTAGTACAGATCTTATCATGTCACAAATACACACTATCAAACACACACACTCACAACTGCTTAAAACCTTTCAATGTTTTCCTACTACTCCTAGGTTACATTGGGCCTTGTAGCTTGGACACTAGCTACTTGTGTTTTTTAACATGTCTACTTAATTGTTGTTCTTTCTCTCTCCATAATCCTACTCCCATCCTAAATTCCATTATAAAACAAGAAAATACAGAAATATCCTGAAAAGTTCCAGGGATGGAACTTTTAAGAGAAAAAAGTTCTCTTTTTAAGAGAAAAAAGAGAAAAGCTGCATTTCTTAGTCAAGACATCTCCTCTGAGTTCCAGATTTTTCCAGGGATGGAAAATTGACTTTGAGTATTGTTTAAAGATGAAAATACTGCAGACCAGGTAAGAGTCTATATAATGGGTGGCAAACTTGAATTTCTCCATCAGGCAATTAGGTAACATTTTGATTGAGAAAGTCTAAAAGTCAAGGAATCAGATGTGGTAAGGACAGTCAATAACAAGAAAGCACATGCCCATATAAAGGAGGCCAGCACTACTTTGCATGACCAAGTGCTCAGCTCCATGGGAAGACAGGTCCAGAAGTACCAGGTGTTACCACTTTGTCTAGAGAAGCTAAAACTCTAAATAGTGAATGAATACCTTCTCTATTTAAAACAATACACAACCCCCTCCCCCCAAAAACACTTCTGGTTTATAGAGTCTAGGAATTGTGATTATAAATGCAGTCAAAGTCATCAGAACTTTCATATTGGTGGGAGATTGTCTCACTTCCTTGAGAAGTTAAATTACAGGAAAAAAAGAGTAATTTTGTAGTTTACACTAAAAGAGTAATTTGTAGTTTACACTAAAAATCAAGAATCAGCAAGAAGGAGAGAAATGTTCTTTTATTATATGTTCAACGAGAACCAGCTATCTGGAATTGTGAACTACACCTTGAAAAATCTAGAACACATGGATCAAAACTGTGAAAGAGTGGTTTGGGAGACTGAACTTTATTGAGCTTTGGACGACTCCCTAAATGCTCACTATTGGTTAAACTATTGAACATTAAAAATGAAAGTGAGGCTGAGTAAGGTGTGCCACAGGTGTGCCTCACCCTCTCGAAGATGAACCTAAGATAGGAAAGTTATCAGTGGTCAGGCATAAGCCAGTTCATTGATGCCATCTAAGGTGGCTGGTATCTTCCTTGTGCCCTCCATCAATGCAGGGCTCAGCTCAAAAACAGGCCCCCCTAATCTGCTTCTAGTATGGCAAGTTGGCCACAGCTTTTAGTACCCAGTTATCCAGCTACCGTTTTTTCATAGGCCCCAGCAGGGGTGAAGGTAGCTGTGCACTGGCTCTGACTATGATGGAAGAACATACAGGGGCAATCTGCATCTTGAGGATTCCAGCCCTACTTATAGGAGTAGAACCTTGCAGAGTTGAAAATTAAATCCCAGTATGAATGTGCTGGATCCCAGATAAGCCAGGAAGAACATGGGCACAACCAGACGGAGCCTGGTAATGCCTTCAAGTGAAACTGAGAAAAGTTCCATTTACCTCAGAGAAGAAAAAGAAAGGGATAATAAACTGTGAGTGAAAAAGGACATTCGGAAGCAAAAATGTATGCTGTGTGCCTCTCTGCAGCAATACAGAGGTTTTTCCTAAGGGAACAATGTAATAAGGTAAGAGAATTACATGCAACAGAATTCAAGAGGGTTTGGGAAACCTGCTTTGAGTAAGCAAAATGAGATGAACCATGATTGCCAGGGAGCTGTGAGGTGGAAAAGGACAATTGTCAGAAGAGTGGGCAATAAGCATTGCAGAGAATAAGGGAAGGGAGAGGTGAAAGCAGCAAAATGGTGAGGAGGCTGCAGAAAGCGGCTGAAAGATTTTTAGCAGTTGCCCTGAAATGGGAAACTTGGAGGGAGTGAGCAATATCTGAAGATGTTTTTAGGACGATTTTTAAGTGCTGAGCTATATAAAATTTCTATCTTGTTACTTCAAACAGAACAGCCATAAATGCCTATGATGTTCTTTTTAAAAGTTCACAATGGGGTGGTTGGGCGGGTGGGCGGACGGTTATGCGGGACGCGTAAACAGGCAGAGGCAGGCCGAAGAGCCCAGGTACAGCTGGGGTGCATGGGGGGGCACCTAGGATCAGCGTTTATTTCAATAGCCAACTTCAAAATGAAATCTCAAATTTATCTATGACAGTACTGCAATTTAAGATGTGTATTTTGGAAGAAAAGCAAAATGACTGAAGGCTTGGAAACCACCCCTCCCAGCCCAAATCAGGTTCCCAGGGATGGGTCACTACAGTGATGCATCCAAGGCGCCATGGCCTACGAGCGCTAGAAATGCTTACCAAAGAGGGACTTTGATGTCAGCTTATTTAGATTGGTACCCACTTTGCAAGAGATCTCATTTCAAAAATTAACAAAATGTGACGTTTGTTCAATGCTGTTGGATGTAATTGATTTTAGATTATCCTGATTAGACTAAGTCTAATTATTAGACTGTTGTTATACCAGAAGTCCCTGCTGCAAACAATCCTTGTAAGGAGCTTCTGACACTTTTAGCTTAATTACTTTGTATTAAATCTCCCCGAAGCAGAAGAAACAACAAAGAGAGGCTATTCAAGCTTATAAATTCTTTAATCCATCAACCCATGTGACACCTGGAAAAGCTTGACATAGCGAATGATGATTTATAAAATATAGTTTCCTCTTTTCCTATTACTAAGTGGAAATAAAATACAGATTATCACTGTTACTTGGGGAAAGAAACTGAACCCTTTGATCTGATTACAGAGAACTATCTGGGGACAAAATGATACTGGTGATGTTTTAGGAAGAAAATTACTTTTGAAACAACTGCTTCACAATAATTGTCATTGCCAGGATAGGTGCATCACCCAGTTTGGCTACTGTATTGTTCTCAGAGACACACTGCCCTTCCTGGCCTCCTGTATTTATAGGCATGAGTCATTCCTTTGTTTGTAAAATCTAATTTATCAAGTATTAATCCAGCTTTGACACACTAAATGGAATCAAGAAGGTTTGAAAGGGTTAATGCAGCTCTTCAAAGGCCTAAGTCACTATGACAAAACAGTTCAGGAACAAGCTGTACTCAACCCTGGCTGCACATTCAGTTGATGTGCTTTAAAACCAAAAAAAAAAAAATAGCAATGTCTGGGCCCTGGGCCCAGAGTCTGTGGTCTGGGTTGGGACTCAGATTTATTTCATATAAGCTCCCCAAGTGATTCTGATGTGCAGCCACATTTGGAAACCATTGAATCAAGAAAATCTATATAATTAACATTTTTAAGTCAATGAACAATCAACAACTGGCACTTATTATAAATTTCAGCATATTGAATGTGATTCAAATTAATTCAACATCAAAGGAGGTTCACCTAATGAAAGATGTCTTTTCAAAGGAATAGTAGCACCACATATAAGTCTTACTGGTACCATAATCCAGAATCACTCATAAAACTTCCCCAGTTTTCCAAACTGGGAATTGCTTTTTTGCATAATGTATGAATATAAAAGACCATATCCATTATTTTAGCTTACCAGATACTCATATCAATCTATGAAAAAGTACCTCAATCACCACTATAAAATGATATTTTTAATATGAAGCAGTACAAGTTTCTAAATGATGGCTTATTCATCAGAATTAGTCAAATTCTAATTTCTTTTGAGAAGTTTTCCCAGTGTTATTGCCGAGCCACTTTTATGGGGAGAATTTTTAAACTTATGGGTTACTACCTATACTGTTCCTTTTTCACTCCCTTTATATTCTACCCACCCACAAATAGAAAGCAACAGAAATGTTCCTAAGACATAGCATACAAACACAAGGCCTTTCTCCCATTTGGAGGATCAGGAAAGCCTTGAGTCAGGACAGAACAGTGGTAGTAATGGGCCTCCATCATTTGTCTAGATGAACAAGGTACATTATACCTGCTACCTTGATTTGGGGGCCTGTACTCAACACTGTACCTGGGTAGATATTTATAGATAAGGGACCATGGGAAGGAAATATTGCCTTGAACTTAGTATTTGTAAATTCAATTAGATTAAAATTTGGATTAAGAAAGTGTGTGCTAACTATTCTTCTATGTCTATTTCTGGCCTTTAGCAACCGTGAAATAGAGCAAGCAGCACTTTTCAAAATGTGTCCCCAGGATACCTTTGGGGAAAAAATAGGAGAAACATCTTCTTTCAAGGGCTTTATGAAGTCAACATTTATTTTATAATAATGGTAAAAAAAAAAAATTGCCCTTTTCAAAGAGTTAAAATTTGTCCTGATAGAGCAAGGACAGCTGTGGGGGAAACCGGAAGTCCTAGCATGAAACAAGACATGTCACCGAACTGTACATGTAAATATGGTATTCTTTATTGCCATACACTCACAGAAAAAATAGTTACCTGTTCCGCTTAACATGATTCAAAAGATTGGTGAAGCAGTAAAAGTTGTTAGTTTTACTAAATCTCAACCTTTGAGAGCACATCTTTTAAATATTCTTTGCTAGAACTAGACATAAAGTACTTCTGCTGCATGCTCAGGTATGAAGTTTGTCTCAGGAAAAAGCATTTGGACAATGGCTTGAGTTACAAGCTGAACTAGCCACTTTTTTCATAATACATTGTTTTTACTTAAAAGACTAACTAGCTTTGATCATTCTGTCTCAGATATTTTGGCCAAAGTTTTTTCAAAATTTAATAAAGTGTGCTCATCAAATTCAGGAAATATCATGGCAAGTATTTATTGCCAGAAATAGAATCTAAGCTTTCAAGTAAAAACTAAATTTGAAAACATGTGTCTACCACCATAAACTTGACAGCTTCAAAATACTTAAAAACTCTCCTGACAATATCAGTAGTAATGTTAACAGATTTGATTTTGTGTGTATGTGGTGGGGGGGTATAAAATGAAATGTGTTAACATTTGGATTATCTGCATAACCCAGTGAATTAATATTTTGAAAGTAGCCAATGAAAAAATATTACAAAATTGTACATCAGAGAAAGACCCACCCATTCACAGACAAATGGATTATCAATTTAATGAAGATCAAAAAGTTCCTTGATATAGTCTCAGATTCTACACTGCAATTAAACTTAAAAAGCTATCACTTGTCAAGCTTTGTTATTAGCAAAGAATAGCCACAATTATCTGGAAAAGCTATTAAAATATTTTTCCCTTTCCAATTGCATATCTTTGTGAGGGTGGATTTTCTGCACGTACTTTAATCAAAACAACATATCATAACTCTTGAACACAAAGCAGATATGACAGCCCAGATATCCTTTATTAAGTCAAACACTAAAGAAATTAGTGAAATGTAAAACAATGCCTCTCTTCTCAGTTGTTTTGCTTCAGAAAATACTTTTTGTGTCTTTTATGTTAACATATGATGGACTTATTATTAGTTTAAAATGAATAATTGATAAATATTTTTAGATTTTAATTGTGAGTACATTAAATATCATAGATATAACATATAAACTAAAGCTATTTGGTCATCCTCAATAATTTTAAGTACAATTATTTGCAAACAGTTGCTTCTTATGGTCTCCTCAGCTGCCTCATATTTCACCAAACCATTCACTTAATAAGTCAGTGAATCACTCAACCTAATATTTATTTAGCACTTACTGCCAGGCAACATTATAGGGACTGGTAATAGAGCAGTAAATAAAAGAGACGCAGTCTACGTTGTCCTGGAGTTTACAATCTAATGGAATTGGACAATATACAAGTAAGCATATGTAGGAGTGAGGCAACTTCTGACAGTGTTAAGTGCCGTAAAGTAAGCAATACAGAGTGGTGTTACAGGGAATGTCTTGTGAGTCTACTTTAGGCTGAATTTTGAGGAGACTCGTCTATGAGTGGATGACATAAGAATTGAACTAAATGACACTAAGGAGACAGCCATGAGAAGACCTGAGGGAAGTTTGTTCCAGAAAAGGGAAAAAAAAGGATAAAGACTAAAGTGCAAAGAGGTAGGCTAGAGCCAGATCAGGTAATGTCCTGTATGTAGGTCAGGGGCAGGAGCTTAAATTTGATACATAAGGAGATAAATCTGATCTGTTTCTTCTTCTTTCAACCACATACTCCCTGCCCCTCCATATTTGTACTCATGAAATCCATTCAGTCACGCCAAAGTCTTCTCACCATCCCCTCTCCCATCCCACACTAAATCATATGCTTAAAAAAAGAAGAAACAAAGCCTCCCAAGATAGAAAGATTCCTATGCATATATGCAGAGTAAATTTTTCTGCTGAAAAGATGATTTTACGAAGGGCAGCAGACTAATAGCAAGAATATTCTCTGCCTTCCCCTTATCTGCCTAGAAACAGAGCATAAATTTCCCTATGTGATGGTGTCCCCCTCTTCCATACCAAAAAGAGAAGACAGGACCATGGCTGGTGACAGAGAGGCAGCACAGAGATGAGCCTGCATGGACAAACCTTACTAAACCCTAATCTTCCATTAGTTCCCCCATATATTTCCTAGTCACTTCCCCACAATGAATAGTCCCTCGAAACCCAAATCCCCTTTCATTTGTTAAAATGGAATATAAGCCCCTGACTCTAACCACTTCTTTGAATTTCACTTCTTTTCTATGAATTCCCATACCCATAAATGTTCATAAAAATTGTGTGCCTTGTCCTGACAAACTGTCTTTCTTTACTATAATTTACAGACCCCCATAACTGAACCTAAGAGGGTAGAGGAAGAGTTCTTCCTTCCCAACAATAGCTTCAATATTCTCTTTCTATATGTAAGGCCTTTCCACTTAGTTAAAATAATTTCTCTGCCTAAACTAGAAAGCGGTACCTTATTGCAAAAATGTTTTCAGTTTTCCTAATAGATATAAGTAATATATAATATGTTAGTAATATATATTGCATATATATAATTACCAAGTATTTTGGTAATTTGTAGTATATCCAAAAGTCTTATTAAGCCAGCAGTTGATTGTCAGGCTTCTTACATGGATTTTTTCACTCTGGATACAGGAATCTTTACTGTAAAATTCAAGCAGTATTCAGTCAACCTGCAAGCATATGTGCTGAGCATGCTTAAGTTCATATCCTGGAGTAATAACTATATATACTCTTAACATAATTTGTGTAAATGTCATCAATGTTGAGATTATTCTTTTTTCTTTTTTTATTTTATTTTTCCATCACCATTTAGTCCTCTTATACCACCCTACCCCCCAATCACCACACTGTTGTCCATGTCCTCAAGTCCATTTTCTTTTTGCTCAGTCCCGCCACCCTCTACCCTTGCCCCACCTTAGCTGTCATCTTGCTCTCTATGTATGGGTCTGCCTCTATTTTGCTTGTTAGTTCAGTTTGTTCATGAGATTCCACAAATGAGTGAAAGCACATGGTATTTGTCTTCCTCTGACTGGCTTATTTCACTTAGCATAATATTCTCCAGGTCCATCCATAATGTCACAAACGGTAAAATTTTTTTCTTTTTTATAGCCAAGTAATACTCCATTGTGTAAATGTACCATAGTTTTTTTAATCCACTCATCTACTGATGGGCAATTAGGCTGTTTCCATATCTTGGCAATTGTAAATAACACTGCAATGAACACAGAGGTGCTTAGGTTCTTTTGAATGAATGTTTTTGATTCCTTCAGATATGTTCCCAGAGGTAGGATCACTGGGTCAAAAGACAGACCCATTTTTAACTTTTTGAGATAACTCTATACTGCTTTCCAAAGTGGCTGCACCAATCTGCATTCCCACCAGGAATGCAAAAGTGTTCCCCTTTCTCCACATCCTCACCAGCATTATTGTTTGTTGATTTATTGATGGTAGCCATTCTGACAGGTGTGAGATATCTCATTGTAATTTTAATTTGCATTCCTCCGGTGATTAGTGATGTTGAGCATATTTTCATATGTCTATTGGTCATCTATGTGTCCACTTTGAAGAAGTGTCTATTCAGGTCATTTGCTCACTTTTTAATTGAGTTGTTTGTTTCTCTCTTTTTTCCTGGTGTTGAGTTTTGCAAGTTCTTTATAAATTTTAGATCTTAGCACCTTATCAGATGTATGGCTGAATATGTTCTCCCACTCTGTGGTTTGTCTTTTAATTTTCTTGATGATTTCCTTTGCTGTGCAAAAACTTTTTATTTGATGTAGTCCCATTTGTTTGTATGTTTGTTTGTTTGTTTGGTTTTTGGTTTTCCTTGCCTAGGGAGATATATCCAATAAAATATTGCTATGAGCAATGTCCAAGATTTTACTGCCTATATTTTCTTATAGGATTTTTATGGTTTAAGGACTAACATTTAAGTCTTTAATCCATTTGAACTTATTCTTGTGTGTGGTGTAAGAAGGTGGTCTAGTTTCATTTTCCTGCATGTATCTGTCCAATTTTCCCAATACCATGTATAGAATAAACTATCTTAAGTTCATTGTATGTGCTTGCTTCCTTGTGAACTATTGACTAGGAAGGTGTGGGTCTATTTCTGGGCTCTCTATTCTGTTCCATTGATTTATGTGTCTGTTTTTATGCCAGTACCATGTTGTTTTAATTCTTATGGCCTTCCAGTATAGTTTGATATTAGGCAGCATGATTCCTCCAACTTTGTTCTTCTTTCTCAAGATTGCTATTGCTATGTTGGGCCTTTTGTGGTTCCATATAAATTTTTTAAATATTTGTTCTAGGTCTGTGAAATATGTCATTGAAATCTTGATAGGAATTGTGTTAAATCTATAGATTGCTTTGGGTAGTATGGACATTTTAATGATGCCAATTCTTCCTATCCATGAACATGATATATTCTTCCACTTATTTATAATTTCTTCTATTTCTTTCTTCAGTCTTATAATTTTCAAGTACAAGTCTTTTATATCTTTGATTAGGTATACCCCTAAGTATTTTATTCTTTCTGCAGCAATTGTGAATGGCATTGTTTTCTTAATTTCCCTTTCTGTTAGTTCATTATTGGCATATAAAAATGCAATTGATTTCTGAATATTAATTTTGTATCCTGCTACTTTGTTGAATTCATTTAGCAGTTCTAGAAGTTTCTTGGTGGAATCTTTGGGGTTCTCTATGTACAGTATCTTGTCATCTGCAAGTCATGACAGTTTTACTTCCTACTATCCAATTTGGATTCCTCTTATTTCTTCTTGTCTGAAGCTAGGCTTGGACTGTGCTAGGACTTGCAGTACTATTGCTGTGGCTAGGACTTTCAGTACTATGTTGAATAAAAGACAAGAAATATTGAAAGCAGACATTCCTTTCTTGTTCCCAATCTTAAGGGGAACTGTTGTAGTTTATGCCTATTGAGTATGATACTGGAAGTGAGTTTGTTATATATAGCCTTTATTATATTTAGTTATGTTCCCTCTAATACTACTTTGCTGATACTTTTTAACATAAATATGTGCTGGATTTTGTCAAATGCTTTTTCTGCATCTATTGATATGATCACATGGTTTTATTCTTTACTTTATTTGGTGAATACATTTACCAATTTGAAAATGTTGTACCAACCTTGCATTCCTAAAACAAATCCTTCTTGATCATGGTGTATGATCTTTTTGATGAATTCCTTATTCAGTTTGCTAATATTTGTTGAGGATTTTAGTGTCTACGTTCATTAGAGATATTGGCCTATTATTTTCTTTCTTTGTAATGTCTTTATCTGACTTCATCAAAGTCAAAGGGGTGTTAAAATACCATATGACTGTATTTCTGTTGATCTCTCCCTTTCTGTCTACCAATATTTGCTTCCCATATTTATGTGCTCCTGTGTTGGGTGCATTAATGTTTACTAGGGTTATATCCTCTTGTTGGATTGTTCCTTTTATCATTATGTAGTGTCCTTTGTCTCTTACTATAGCTTTGGTTTAAAAGCTTATTTTGTCAGATTTAAGTATGCTGTCCCAGCTTTTTTTTTCTCCTATCCATTTGCATGAAATGCCTTTTTCCATCCTTTACTTTTAGTCTGTGTGTATCTTTTGATCTGAGGTGTGTCTCTTGGAGGCAGCACATATATGGATTTTGTTTTCTTATCCATTCAGCAACACTATGTCCTTGGTTGGAGCATAAACCATTTCCACTTAAGGTTATTATTGATAGATATATATGTAGTGCCATTTTATTGTTGGACTATTTTCCTCTGGTTTTTTTTTTCTTTCTCTTTCTCTTCTCCTTCTTCATCTTAAAGCAAGCCCTTTAATATTTGTTGCAGTAGTAGTTTGGTGTTATCATTATTTCTCCAAATAGGTTCTCTATCCCTTGATCACTCTCTTCTCTTTCTGGTGTTCCCATGATACAGATGTTGCTATGTTTCATGCTGTCCAAAGAATTTTTAAGCTCTCCTCATTTTTTTAAATTCTTTTTTCTTTTTGCTCCTCTGCTTGGGTGTTTTTTTCGACCTTGTCTTCCAAATCACTGATTCAGTCCTCTGCTTCATCTAATCTACTGTTTATTCCTACCAGTGTAGTATTTATTTCAGATGTTGCATTCTTTATTTCTGATTGGTCATTTATTATGGTTTCCATGTCTTTTTTTTTCCATGATGTTGTGTATCCTTATAATCATTACTCTAAGCTCTCTATCTGATAGATTGCTTGCCTCCATTTCATCTAGTTCTTCTTCTGTAGGATTCTCTTGTTCTTTAATTTGGGGCCCATTTCTTTGTCTTCCCATTTTGGCTTCCCCATTGTGCTTTTTTCTATGTACTAGGTAGATCTGCAAAGTGTCTGGTGCACACCTATGTCAAACACTGATTATGACTGGCCCTGGGCAACATGTTTGGAGCTATCAGCAATCCAAGGCATGTGGCTCCCTCTGTTGGACCTGTTTGTATGCAAAAAGAACCAAGCTGAGCACCAGGGCTGGCTTTAACTAGCAACAGGACCAGAGAAGAGTCAGCTAAAGCTTCAGAGTTCCCAGAGATCTGCCTCTGTCTTCAGGCTTTCTGTTAGGCTTAAAAAGTAAAAGTCTTCTAGCTGTACTCCTCAACAGTGGGCCCATTGAACCACAGGGTGGGACAGAATAATTCCTGTGGGCAGAGCAATTGCTTTCCCTCAGGCTGATGCTACTTTGAAGGGAGTACTCTGCCTCAGAAAGATGGTTCCTGCATTATGGGGAATATCTTGACACAGCGGTCCTGGCAGCTGGCAGTTTAGCTCTCTCAGCAGAGCCACCAGCCCTAGACTCTCCTCACCCATCGCTAGACCACTCTGCCCTCCCTCTACTGGATCCCAGGTTAAGTAGCTACAAATAGAATTTTGTGCATTGGCCCTTTAAGAGGCTCTCTGCATCTCCAGCCATCTATCCCTGGTGGACAGAAACCCCAGTGATTTTCACAGCTGTATGTTATTTGGGTTCCTTTCCTGGTTCTGGCGCTGCAGGCTAGGGAGCCCAGCTTGGAGTTTAGACCACACCCTTCCCAGGGGGAACCCCCCAGGTCCTGAAATTTCTCTCTGGCACTTCAGCTGCCACCCATGGGAACCCAGCCAGCCCTCTCTCACCTCCTCCACATTCCCTACTTGTCATGTTGTGGTGATGTGGCTTCTTCCTTCTGTCCATAGTTATAAGGCTTCTTTCTGCTAGAGTTCAGTTGGTTTGTCAGGATGATTTTGTATAAGTTAGTTGTAATTCCAATTTGGTCCTGGGAGGAGGTTAGTGTAATTTACACTGACTCCTATGCCATCTTATGTCTTCTTCATGTTACTCCATTTTCCTTTGCCTAAAGTAAACAAAAGATGATTGTAAATATTGTAAAAAGCAGTTCTTCACTGAGGGAGTCATGACTCTCCAAAGAATCTGATGAGAGTTAAAGTCACTCCTACTATAAATTTTTATATTCAGAAATATTGGCATATAATTTCAAGTAATATCTTATACCTGTGAGTTCATTCATGGACCCAATTTAAGAATCCATGCAAGACAGTAAATCTTGATGTCATTCATGTTTTTAGCAAGTGACATGACCCAATGTACATATTTTTTGTAAAAAGTTACTCTGGTAATTATTTAGATAGTGAGTTTTAGGAAGACAAGTAGTCTAGTTGGAAGGATAACGCAATGGTCCAATGATAGGTAGATATACAAAGTGATAATAAGGATAGCTTGGACTAAATAAATAACTAGAGACCTGGTATGACAGAATTTCTAAAAGATATACTTTAGGTAAAAGGAAAATAATAGTAACTCACAAGGGAGTTATGGTTACTATCATTACCAAATATAATAATGCGCCCTGGCTGATGCCTCAGTTGGCTGGAGCACAGTCCTGTACACCAAAAAAGTAGCAAGTTCAATCCCTGGTAAGGGTGCTTAGGGATGGGGGAGACAACCAATTAATGTTTCTCTCTTACATCAATATTTCTCTCTCTCTCCCTTCCTCTCTCTCTAAAGTCAATTAACATATTCTCAGGTGAAGATTAAAATATATGTTTATATAAAAAATAATGCAAGAAAATGTAAGAAAAAATTAGAAAGATGCCTTGAACCATAACTGTTAAATAAATTGAAGCGGTTGTTTAAAATCTTATATAAATAAGCACCAGGCTCAGATGGTATTACTGTAGAAGTCTACAGAACTGTTTCTGTCAGTGTCCAAATCTGAAGACAGAAACCTCTTTAATAATTTCAAGAGAAAAATTTTAATTGAAAGAATTATTAACTTTAAAAAGTGGTGAACTACAAAATGCGTACTCTAAAGAATACAGGAAATGCAAACACAAGATGCAGAACTACTTTAGGGGTAAAAGTAAACAAGGAAGTAACTAAGAATCCTACAATCCCATGTCTATTTTCTAAGCTCCCATAGATAAAAATGGGCAAGATCATGTAACTCCATATATGTATTTTTTATGTCTTCCTAAGAATAGACCTTACACTTCTCCATCTGGGCTACCCTGGACATTTATTCTCACCGCAGTCCTCAAGGTAATGACAGGTAGCATGAGCATTCCGTGCAGAAAAGATAACTGTTCCAGTTACAGTCATTGAAGATTATTCATTCAAGAGAGCAATTGTTTGCTCAAAGTGATTTGAAAGGGCCCTTCCAAGAGGAAAGAAGCTTCCAGATAATATGGAGATACAAAATTCTCATTTTTTTCTTTATCTGCCTAAATTTTCCCCTTAAAATAGGATATCACTCCTTCCCAACCAGTTTCCTTAGGACAAGGAACTTAGCAGGTTAATAGGTTATGAGAATCAGCAAACGTTACAATCAGATCAGGAGACTGATGCTCAGCAGGGTCTGCCCTATGACTGCATAGGATAGTCTTTCTTTAAGGCCATCATGAAGGCTTTCTGATGCTTCATTCATAGCATTACTTGGAAGTCCAAAGCCTTAATTTTTATTTAATTTTATTTTTAATTATTTAATTTTATGCTTTATTTTTATCAGTTCTCAATGAGACTCATAAATGACCAGACTAATTCTGTAATTAACACTGTCAACTAAAAAGAAAAAAAAATAAAACACTGTCACCAAAGAGACTAAATCCCAGAATCACTATCCCAACACCTTGCCTCTTCCAGCACTCTGTTCTATGCCATCATCCGTGATAGTTTAAATAATTGTAAAGCTGATGTGCGCCATGGAATAAATGCGCTACCTTTCCTCTAGCAAGTAGATTATCTTGCATCTGTTAACTATGCAAACAACAATCTATAGTCCTGTTTTGAAGCTTTATTTCATAGCACTGTTCCAGTTCTAGAATCAATTTTCTATCATTCAGAGTGCTGATAGAAAGATGACATATACATAAAGTTTAACTGAAGAGAATTTAAGGAGGATAGTAGTCACAGAGGTGTGAACATGATTACAGGTACAAAAAAAAAAATGGCAAGTCACCCCTGGTCTTGCAACAGTGGAAACCTTCTAGCACCACTGGGGAACTTGGTTATCAGAAGGCCATGAAAACTAGAGCCACACAATAAGGGATTCCTAGCAAAATCTGAAGTTTAAAAGAAAGGTAGCCACTGCTGAACCTGGAGAGAGTGGGAAGTATAAATACCCTAGTCACTCACTCACTCCTGTCTTTCTCCAGTCTCCAGTCCTAGCCTCCCATACCCAAACCCAAACAGAAGTCAGGGAGCAGAGTAGCCTGGCGAATCCCTAGTAGTCAGCCTTCCTGAACACGCAAACAGGCAGAGAAAAACAAAGAAAAGATCTGCGCGGGCAAATGAAAAAAATTATAACAGTTGCCATATTTGCTTTATGAGGGCAGCATAACCTTGATAATAAAACATTTCAATAAAGAAAAATTATGGATCAGCCACACTCATAAACATAGCTAGAAAAACCCTAAACAAAATATTAGAAAACTGAATCTGGTAAAATATAACAAGGATGATAAAACACAAAACATGTTAAGCCTATTTCAAGAATGCAAAGTTATTTATTTTAATATCTGAAAGTAAATCAGTTTAATTCACCACATTAACAGAATAAGGAAGAAAAGAATAGATAATTATCTCAATCAATGCAGAAAAGACTTAAAAATTCAAAATATCTTCAAAAACACTTTAAAGCCAATTTCTGAACTAGGAATCAAAGATAACTTCCTTAATCTATTAAAATGTACCTGTAAAAAAAATCATAGCAACTATCACAATTAATGATAACGTCTTTAAAACTTTCTCTTAGAGATTAAAGAGAAAAACTAAGTTCAGTTTGAACTTAAGTAAGTTCAATTGAAGTAAGGCAATGAAATGAAATATGTTACAAGGATTGTTTGTACATCTTATGGTTACAAATGTAAAACAATACAAAAGAATTTAAAGTTAAAATGTTAAGATTAATGTTTATTTAGCAGGGTTTCTAGGTAACAATATCAGAATCAATTGCCTTTATACGACCAGCTGTGAAAAATTTAGAATGTGAATTTTTTAAAGATGCTATTTATAATAACATGAAAATACCAAATTTCTAAAAATAAATTTAATAAAATTTATGATGAGCTCTATGTAAAATATTATGGAGAGAAATTAAAGACGACAACAAGTAGGAGTAAATTATGTTCATAGATTGAAATATTCTATATTGTAAGGTTATCAATTCTCTCCAGATTGATTTAGTTTTTGTGTAATATCAATCAAAATTCCAATATTTTGGTCAAATGTAACGGGTTAATTCTAAAACACATATGGAAGTGCAAAGACTTGGGACTAGCAAAGGCACTTCTGAAGGAGGAGGAGGCAGTGACGGTGGCGGTGGTAGGGGAACTTAATCTATCGTCCACTGGGTCTTGCAATAAACATATGCTAAGTAAGAAAGTGTGTTATTTTTGCTGGAATAGACAAGCAAACAAATGGAATAGTATAGAGAGCCCAGAAACAGACCTTACACATTTAGGTATGTACATCTGACCTAAGGAAAAAAAGGGAGAGAATCTCCTAAATAGTGCTGCAACAATTGGATGACTGTATGCAACAAATGAAACTTGAATCCAACCTCAGGCCATACACAAGTGGCCAGCTGATTTGAGAGGCCAGCTGGTTCTTCAGCTAAGCCTGGATACGCGAGGATCGTGTAGGATGGCCACTCTGGGAAGCCTCACCTATCATGCTCTGCTCTACACGGGGGCTCATCCTCCCTAATCCAGACCAGCCTTCTCCACATGGCAGCAGCTTTCCCACAGACCATTGATTCTCAACTGGGTCGATTTCGCCCCATTCCTCAGGGACATTTGGCAACGTCTGCACACCTTTTTTGGTTGTCACAGTGAAAGGCGGAGGAGGATGGGATGGGGTGAAGTGGTATGTGGAGAGGCTTGCCACTTGGCATCTAGTGGTAGAGGCCAGGGATGCTGGTAAACACCCTGCAGTGCACAGACTAGCCCCCAACCATGAGGAATTATCTGGTCTAAAATGTCAATAGGGAAACACTTCAACAGAGCGAAGGAAGCTGCAACGTTTCCTAAAGTCTGTGCTTGGAAACCACAATATTCTTTTTACTTTGTTCTCTTAGGCAAAGTATCACAAAGCCAGTTTAGATGCAAGGGGTTTGGAAACAGGTTCCACCTTTTGGTGAGAGGAGCTACCGAGAATTTAGAGACATTTCTTACCTACCGCAAGAGCTGACACTTTGATGGTGGAGTGAGGGGTTGAAATTCTGGGTGAATATTAATGACTTTTAATGAAATGAAGATTGATAAATAAGGTGAGGTTAGGCAGAGGGATTCAAGGTTGGCTCTGAGATTTCAGAAATGGCACATTAAAACAATGAGGCAGGAGACTACGATTAAAATGGTATGAATACTGTGAAGACCTCTGGGTGTTTCTTCCTCTTCCTATACTTGCATTAATCTCATCACAGCAGCCTCACCCACATGTGGATTTTGTTGTATTCCCAGGACAGGAAAGAAGGAGACTTGAGTCATTTGAGTTAAGACCATGAATGCAGGCTGCCAAGAAGTCTTGGCGGTTTAGATAGATAAGTTAATACTTAAAGTTTATCTTTTTGTCAATCTTACCATAATGTCAGGACTTTAAAAAATCCAAGTTCAATTTTTTAAAAAACAGAAAAATAATCTAGGTCTTCACTAAATGACTTGATGAGTTACCATAGGGGGAATTACATCACACAGCAAAACCAGTAAGTTCCAAAACCCTCTTTAGATACTGCCCGCATGCTCCCAAACTTCCATTGCTCATAGCAACTACTCTCTTCTCTTCTCTCTCTTTCCCTTTACAAACTCCAAAGACTCCTCTGAGCCTACCTAACTGTCCCTTTTTATTCCTTCACTGCCTGTCTTCCTCCTGCCACCTTCCATGGTTCTTATTTTTCTTGGTAAGTCTGTATCCTAGCAAGCTATCCATTTGCATTTCCCATTCGCCACTATACTCAACAAAGCCTAAGAATCGTCTCCAGTTCCCACTTCCTTAGAAAATGAATGAAGTGGAGGTTAATATTTATTTATATCTTAAATATTTTTAGCTCCTGGACAGTGGCATGGAGAAAAATAATTCTATGATATTACCTTGCCTACAACTTGTCAATCCATCAGTTTACAGGAATAAAAATGGGTGTTAGCTGTTATTTCAAGGTTTAAATGAGCAGAAAAACTTCAGACCCAAGGTATGATCAGGGCTTTCCTCAAACTGCAAGCAGTCTCAGTTGAAGTGTAATTTATGGGAACATGTAGGCAGAGCACACCCACAGCATGTGATGCTTCCCAGAGAAATAGCATTCCTCCTGTTTTACAATGTTTGAAGCATATCAGCATAGTTCATTGCCTCAGGTTCAATGATAGGGCCCTGCCTTAATTTTTTCAAGCTCCTATTGCTAAATTCCATAGATTGGGTGACTTAAACAATACATTTATTTTCTCAAAGTTCTGGAGGCTGAAAGTCCAAAACCAATGCCAGCATTGATCTGGTAAGAACCCAATTCTGAGTTACAGATAGCCTCTTCCTCATTGTGTACTGCACGGCCTTTCCTTGGTGCACATGTGCATAGAGAAAACCCTGGATGTCTCTTCCTCTTCTGATAATTGCGTTAATATCATCACAGGAGCTTCACCCACATAACCTTATCTAAACCTAATTACCTCCCGAAAGCTCTACCTCTAAATACCATCACACCGGGTATTAGGGTTTCAACCCCTGAATTTGGGCAGAACACATTCAGTCCACAATGAGCCCAAAGATGTTAAGATCAGAGAGAAAAAACTTTATAGGAAGGTATGAAAACCACTATGTTCACATATATTATTTTCCTGGAGTTGAATTAAAGCAATTCTTATCTTCAGGAATAATTACAATTTACTCTACATCCAAACTGGCAATAAAATCTATATTTATTTCTGATTTTAAAATATTTTCCTGCTTCTCACAAAGCCACCAGCCCCTGCCTTTATTACTTTCCCCTAAAAGCAAATATGCTCTGCTTTTTAAATATTTTATTAATTCCCATAACTAAAATCCTTTTCCTCTCCTGTCCCTTTTTATAGCAATATCTTCCCTTTTCACGTGTCAATTTTTCTTCTTTCTGAATTGCAGAGGTGAAAAAAAAAAAGAAGTTGAATAACACTGTGAGTGTAAACACATCTGTTGCCATGGGAGCAGCAGCAGCTGAGCGATGAGACCCACTGTGGCTGCAACATTTGCAGGAGACCAATTACCAAAACCTGGAAATTCAAATTTGGTAAACAGGGACAACAGTGGGCATAGTTAGAGAAAATTGCTTATTTTATTGGGAAGGAGAGAGGCAGGCCAGGAGACTTGAGAACTATAGGAAGCAAAGATGATGTTGATGAGCGTGTCCGCGGCCTAATGAAGTGGTCATTTCAACGGGGCCTGGGGAAATATGCAGTTCACACGTACCATGCCTGCATTATGGGAGTCAAATATAACCGCCTGTGTTTACTGGTGGTTCCCCTTAGGTCTGGTGAATAATCAGTGTGAATATGGTGCCACCAGCAATTTCGCAAACTGTTGCCAAGTTGCTGCCTACTGGGTGCCACAAAGTTGAGAGCAATGTAAAACAAGTCCAGTAGGATGTGGCCATTTACTCAGCTTTTTAACAAAAGTCTGCATTAAATGTTCAGTGCCAAGGAAAGAAAGCTACAGCTACACTTCTTATTCTTCCCTGTCTTAACAAGAAGAACAATCAAGGAGTCTTTTTATTTACTAAAAGCATTACTGTTTGTCTTATGGGTTGAAAAGAGGGTAGCATATTTGTGCATTTTGTTTTCAGTTATTTAGTAAAAATTCTAATAGAGACAATGAGCCACACTCATACTTCTGAGACTGTGTCCTGTATGCTACTGGCAGAACCAGGATGCCAAGAACTAAGCCTGAAGAGCCTGGTTTGTCACAATCACAAAAAGTAGTCATATGAACTCCTTGATGGCTCATTTGACTATTCAGGCTTTTTGATCCTATTTACAAAGCAGAACAGTTTTCTGCACACATCACTGATGCTTAATAAAACTTATTTATTTAGTTATTTATTTGAATATAAGTAGACAAAATAAAAAATTGTTAAAGAAATTAGTTGTACCAAATTTGCATACTTGAATATGATTCAACTGTGAAAAAAGATTAAAAGACATTAATTTCTACATTTTAAATTAAAATAGTGGATTTTAAATTTTTATTGTACAAATATTAAACTTATTTTTATGAACCTAAAAAATATGTTCAGTCTTGATATATAGAAAGTTTTTACAGTGGGAAGTAAACAAAAATGGCCAGAAATTTTTGAAAAGACAAAATCTATGTCTAGCTTGGACATTAATTGGCTGCATGACTTTGGGCAAATCCTTGAAACTCATTCTCCTCATCTGTTAAGTATTCTCCCTGGTAAGGTCCAAATGATTGTATGTATCGAGCCAATTCAAAAACTGTAAGCTATAAAATAAACCGTAAAGGCCAATCTCTTTAATGTCTTTCTCCTTTGGGTCTTTACACAAAAGCCATCCTTGGGCACCTTGTCTAAAATGCAGTCCACAGCTGACACCTTTCCAGTTTTATTTTTCTCCTCAGCACTTATCACTGTGTTGTACAATACACAGCCTTCTTATCTGTCTGTGCATGCACTTAACTTGCTCTAATTTAAGCTTCATGAAAGCAGAATATTTTTACTGTTTTTGCCACAGCTATATGCACAGACCTAAGTAGTAAGTGTTTATAAATATTTTAAACGAATGAAAGCAAAAATGAATGAATAAATAAGTCATCTCAATTTTTTCTAAATGGCTTTTCAAAATGATGGAAACATAACCAGAGAGATTACATCAGGGCTCCTCATCCTATCTATTAAAGTCAACAGTTTCCAATCTAAAGATTTAGGACATCCACAAAGTGGATGGTCCTAGGCACCCCTCTCAACTATTTCCTCTCTGTCACAGGTGTAAGCAAACAAGTAATATCAGCTCCAACCTTCTGATAGGCTTGTAGCAGCGTAACATATGATTGTGAGCAAATGCCTTTAAAATGTAAAAGCACTAATAAAATATTACAATCTGGACTATTATTAAATAGTGGGGTTTCTGATGCCTTCATATTTTGTCAGGGACAGTAAGTGTAGTGGGAGGAAGAGTGACAGTTGCAAGTTAACATTTTCCAAGGACTGAAGAGAAGGCAGTTGCAGCTGGTCTGGGACTCCCAACCATGAATGAGTTTGGAACCTCGGTCACGGCCGCAGAGGAGAGCACAGAACACAGAGCCTTGGCCAGAGACTGGGCAGCCTGCAGTGTTCCTCGTGAAACTCAGAAGAGTTAAGCTATGAGGAAAACTCAGATGCAGTAGCGAGCTAAAATGTGTAGATTAATGTGCACTGTTCAGTACAGCATCAAAGGCACAATTAAAAACATGTTCAATTATTCATACTCCTGGAAATAATAAATTACTGCTTCATTCAAAATGTCATACAATGGGGAAGTTTCTCCTGACAGACTCCATTGTTCTTTGGGACTGTTTTCTTAATATGACAACTTTCCGTACTCCTGTCTTTAATTAACTTTCAAATAACACAAAATTTTTAGGTATTAAAACTCAGGACGTTTTCCCATGTTCTTATTTTTCTTCCCTCAGAATCATTATAAATTCGGGATCAGGAATCAAGTCTTCCAGGGTGAGGTGAGTCAGAAAGACGTAAAGTTCTCAGACTGTGTTGGGAAGTGGGGTGATGGCAGAAGAGCAGGACCCTTGGAAGTCACACTGCTCTGCTTTTCAGTCGCAGCTCAGGCACTGCTTTAGCCAGTTTCCCCAGCTGATGCCAAAAGGGATTTCAGAGACTGGTCATCT
Source organism: Pteronotus mesoamericanus (assembly GCF_021234165.1). Classification (NCBI taxonomy): domain Eukaryota; kingdom Metazoa; phylum Chordata; class Mammalia; order Chiroptera; family Mormoopidae; genus Pteronotus; species Pteronotus mesoamericanus. The sequence goes on from NW_026555310.1 coordinate 14,169,221, forward strand.
GTGTGTGCAGCTGGTGGATACATTATCCCTCAGATATCTATTGCATGGGTTGATATGCATAAGGGTTTTTAATCTTTGACCTAAAGAAAAATCAAGTGGGGAGGAGTGGGCTACAACACTAGAAACAGGGAAGAGATGGGGAAGATGAAGAGTGAAGAGGTATTCTCTCTCTCTCTCTCTCTCTCTCTCTCTCTCTCCTCCACACACACACACACTCCACGCCCTTAGTTTTGAACCCCAACGGAAAAGGAATTAGGAACAGAATTTGAAGAGCAGTAACTGGTGGAGCTAGCGGGAGGGGGTGTGCAACAATGGTACAAACAATGCTGCTTAAGGTCCAGGTGGAAAGCGCTGCACAGAAATGGAGATAAAGCCACCCTTTACCCTGAATCCCTTTACTTTACAGCAGCCCACGCTGCCACTGACCTCAATTCAGACTTGGTGCTGAGGGATCCAGGGGCAGCTGCAACTCAGATTAGCTCTGCTTGGCATCAATGCTCGGAGAGAGCGCTTCCAGGAGGAGCAGGGCGGACCACATCAGGCAGAGTGGAGGAACAGGAGTAGCCTTGCTCTCAAGCCCACATGAGACACCCACAGGGAGAGACTGGAAGGGTGGCTCTCACACACGGAGGGCTAAGTGCCGTTGCCATTTGGGCGTTAGTGTTAACAACACCTGATCTGTACCCTCAGACAGGGAAGACTTGGGTCAATTGTTTACAGAAAGAGTAGATACAACAAAGGCCCATTGTAAGGATTAATTTAGATAAGAATGAGATGTACAGAGCAGTGCTCTGACAGAGAAGGTACTAGATAAATTATCAGTCTTAGAAGATTGCCCAGGTAGCTGAAAGCAACAGTGCAGAATACCCATGTCCCCAGTGTCCCTCTCCATGGCCACCCCCTGACTTACGCACCCTTACAGAACTACACTGGCCCCAGGATCTGAGTAGTTGTCCAATGCACTGTCCATTAGCTTCCTGCACGAATAGCAGCTGGGCTTTCGTTGCCCACTCTACATCAGAGGACAGGCATTCGCATTGGAATGTTCCCTGTGCTTTTGTCCGCAACCTCACTGGCATCTCTTAAGCATCTTATAAACTAACAATATTGTTTGAAAAAGAGAACAGTTTTGACTTAAAAGAGTACCGATATCAAATAAGCAGATCTGAATGAAGTTAGTCATAAACATATCATCTGGCTCAGGGAAGGTTTTTATAGACAAATCAGTATCCTATTGTGGTGTCTTATAGTTTCTGTTGGCTCTATAGTCTATTTTTAAAGCTCCTGTAATGTTGCCCGCACAACGGGGCTGTAGGAAAAGTAGTCAAAAAATAAGAGCCTAATGTAATAAAAATCAAAATGAGTCTGCATACCAAATATGGCAAAATAAAACATTTATCTCTCCCAAGGGTCTGCCACAGCCGGTTCTTCCAGCTCATCTACTGCTGAGAAGTTTTTTGTTGTCTAAATTGCATCTGAAGCAAATTAACTGCCCCAGGTTATTTAATCATATGCATACCAGGAATGCACTACATCTCCCATATATAAACTGAAAGCAACTGCCTCTGTTTTTCCCAGATCTCAATATGCAATTGTGTAGACTTTCCAAGTAACACAAACTTACAAAGTAGGTGTAAATTTTATTAAAAATTCAAGTTGATTCAATCAAATGAATGAGTCAAAGGACAGTAATGTGAAGCCTCATGGCTATGTACTCATTCACCAAAAATTCTCATCAGGCCTGGGTACATGTGCTCTACCGTACAGCAGAGTATGTACTAGATTACAACAGATCTTCAGGTTGGGAGACATATTTTCTTTTGCTTATGAGAATTTTTCCACTCTCACCAACCCTATTCCCTAACCCAGTTATGTTACTGTGTAGCATTGTAGCCATATTTCTACTAAATGTAGAATTATACCTGCATGAGACCTTAAATGGTACCCAGTCCAATCACTCATTTTAAAGATGAGAAATAAACCAAACTCAGTAAAATAGTCATTTTGCTCTAAACCTTTCTTTTAAAAAAAAAAACAGTTAAAAATCCTAATCCAGGGAAATGTTTATAAAGACCCTCTCTGCCAGGGTCTAACCTTAGAGGTCCCTAGAGAAATGCATGTTTGTTACCAAGCAACAGGAAATATGATGCAAAAGGATTGCTTTTTCTCTCCCCGAAGAGACTTAAAATCTTCAAAAACAGGTAGTATGTTCTATTATCTTTACATCTTTGACAATGTGCACAATAAACATTAGGATGACAAGAATAAGCTATCCCACATGTGAGATATATCAAATATTCCTCCTCCTCTTTCTATTTCAAGACAAATTTGTCAGATCTTCCATATAAATTTCCCCACTTAGAGACTTTGCCAAATATTACATGTAAATTGAATACTGCATAACTATTTTTAGTAGTTAGCCTTGGCTAACTACTGGCTTAATTTCTGCTCATGCATTAGAGAAGATACAGAAGACAGCAAAGAGTTAAAATATATCCATATTTATGTGTAAATTCCCAACTTCGGGTACTGCACATAAAATCATTCTCTTTAAAAAGAACATTCTCCAAGTCATGAAGATCTTAGAATTTGGTTGCATTTATACTATCCTTCATTATAATAAAATCATTATTTCAGTTCTTGCTGCACTAAGTATGGAAAAGCATACTACATTGTAGACATTGTCTTTTTGCCTATAAATTACAGTTTGTCTTGTTAAACTTGGTTTGTTGGGTGAACTCTTGACAGCTTATCACCACTCAGATGGAAATAATAGCTTCAACCACCTCATTTCAAATGTCCACACTGGAATGTGACTGCTTTTCTGCAAAAAGTTTTTTTTTAAAGCTACCTGACTGAGTGATATCTATATATACTCATATATGTGTATGTACATATACATATGTATCATATGGTTTATAGACATTAATGATACGCTTTATGTCAACAAGTAGTTTTCAACTGCTTTCTGAAACTGCCAAATAATAATTATTTTTAAAAATCTTAAGTTTTTTATTTATTTCTTAATACGTAAAGGATTCTCTATAAGAATCTCCAGGTAGTTTTACAGAGAATAATTCCACTAATCCTTGCAATATGCATCTCCGAGAGAGATTCCCGAAGGAGGGACATGCAAGCAGATTGTACTGAGCGCAGAGTTAAACTCTGGGAGCAAAACCGTGACTCCCCAACTGTTCACACAGGTGACCTTTTATCCCTTCTCTACAGCTGCCCCAATACATAAAGACATACTTCACCACCTACCATGTAGAGACTTAGTACCAGCAAAGAGCAACCACTGAGAAGACTTTGAAGCATCAATCTTAATTTTTTTGAAGTTCCACGAAGTAAAAAAATCTCAATGTTTTAAAACTCATACAGATACCATTACCCCACTCTCTCCAATTTCCCCCCAGAGTGTTGTTGTTGTTCTCAAGGACAATTTCTGGGACCACTGACAACTTCCCACCTCAAACACCCTTTCCTATCTGTGTATCAACCAGCAGGCACTCCCTGCCCTATGAGAGATTGCTCAGGCCTCTCGCTTACACTTGCTTTGCAGTGTCACTCAAAACACTTAACGGTTCTGTTGCAAGTGTGCATTGTGCTTCCACGCTTTTGCTGTTATGGTTCAAAGCTAGTATAATAAGTAAGGCTCTTTTTATCCCTGCTTGTGGGCATTCTGGAAGTGCTGAGGATTCAACACAAGGAGCAACCCTCAACAGTGAGAGAAGGAAATGAATACCCCCAGCTTCCTTGTCCACAGGGAGTGACTCTAAGTTCCTGCGAGCATCCCCGGCCAGACTCAACCCCATTGCCTACCGAGGCAGCCCGCCTTGTTTAATGGGCCCTCCAGGGCCTTCCTCCCTTCTCTCTCACCTTCACAGCTCTTTCACTAGTGTATCCTGGGACCCACCCGGATAAACTACCTACACGCAAGTCTTTTTTATAGGGCCAGCTTTTAAGTGACCACGACTAAGACAAAATCCACTTTCAAACAAAATCAGTAGTAATGAACAAACTTGGAGGTAGCTATGGTGGGAGATAGGGGGAGAGAGGAGGGAAGAAGTGTCACCTGTTACTTAACAGCTGGAAATATGTTTCAGTCGTACTATTCATTGATGTACCATTATGCCAAGAAAATCTCATAAGGGGCATATTCTCTATTTTCAAGCCATGGATGTTTTCAGATACAGTTTCTGGAGCTGTATCTTCACCAACATATTTTCCTCATGGTACTTGGTTTTCAGAGTAACAAGGTTAGCCTATGGACTTCACCCTTTATCTTATCTGGTGAAGCTTACAGGGTCACTAGTTATATTTCCATACTGCTTTACCTTTCACTCTCTCTAGCTGCTATCAGTCTGGCTTATAGTAAGTGTTAAATATATGAGTGAATAACGATGGATGGATGGAAGGAAGAAAGGAAAGAAGAGAGATGAAAAAAATAAAAGTGAAAAAGAAGGGAGCCCTTGCCAGATGGCTCAGATGGTTGGAGCATCATCCCCTACACCAAAAAGGTCACAGGTTCAATTCTCAGTCAGGGCACATGCCGAGGTTGCGGGTTGGAAACCCAGTCAGGGCACGTACAGGAAGCAACCAACTGATGTTTCTCCCTCTCTCTCTTACTCTCTCCCCCCCCCCTTAATAAAATCAATAAAAAAAATCTTTGGGTGAGGAATTTTTTTTAAATCACATTTTAAAAGAAGAAAGAAAACCAAAGGAGAGAGATGGGGAGGGAAGAAGTAAGAGAGGGAAGAAGGGATGAGGGAGGATGGAAATAAGGGGATAAAACAGAGTTTGAAAACACATTTTAATGCTAAGTCATACAGTTCTTAAAGTCAGATTTGATTTATTCTGTGTAAATTACTGTATTTGAAAATTACTCGGTTATCTGTAATTCTTGACAATAAGCCTGGATACTCCTTAATGTTCAATTAGAAAATAAGTTTCACCTGCCAGAAACTCAGGAAAAGCATTGAGACCTGAGGAGCATTCCTCAAAGGAAACTGAATGCCAAAGCAGTTTAGTGCAGAGTCCAAGTTCTTAACAGTATGGTTTAGTTCAAAATTTTTTCACTTCATTCCATAGAAGAACAAAGAATTCAGAAATAAATGTGCATAAAGAAGGGCAAAGTGTATGAATTTTCTGGATCCTTGAAAACATTATAGAAGTTTATCTACATAAAGATGAATAAATAGTGAGTAATCTTATAAAAATTAAAGTAGCGATACTCTTACCATGTGATCCAGCAATCATATTCCTTGGCATTTATTAGGGAATTGAAATTTTATGTCCACACAAAAATCCACATATGAATGTTTATAGCACTTTTATTTATAATTGCAAAAACCTGGAAGCAACCAAGATGTCCTTCAGTATGTGAACAGATAAATAAACTGTGTTATATTCAGATAATAGAATGTTATTATTCAGCGCTAAAAAGAAACAAGCTATCAAGCCATGAGAAGACATAAAGAAAATTTAAAGGCCTATAACTATGTAAAATAAGCTATCTTAAAAGACTACATACTGTATGATTCCAGTTATATGCATTCTGGAAAAGACGAAGCTACCAACACCGTGAAAAGATCAGTAGTTGTCAGGGACTGTGGAGAGGGAGCAATGAATAGACAAACCGCAGAGGATTTTTACAGCAGTGGATTTTAGGGCATTATGATACTATAATGGTAGTTACACATCATTATACATTTGTCCAAACCCATAGAATGTACAGGAATAGTGAATCCTAATGTAAATTATGGAGTTTGGGTGATTATAACTTATCAAATTTTATCAGTAGAAACAAAGGTACCACTCTAGTGGAGGATGTTGACAATGGGAGAGCCTATGCATGTGTGGGTACAGAGGGTATATGGGAAATCTATCTTCTGTGCAATTTTTGCTGTGAACCTAAAGCTGCTCTAAAACACGACATCTTTTTTTCTTATCCTCACTTGAGGATATTTTTTCACTGCCTTTAAAGAGAGGGGAAAAGAGAGAGGGAGAGAGGAAAAAGAAAACATTGATGTGACAGAGAAACATTGATCGGTTTGCCTTCTGTACACAACCCAACCCAGGATGGAACCCACAACCTAGGTATATGCCCTGAAGTGTTTGGGACAATGCTCCAACCAGCCAGGGCCTCAAAGTCTATATACATTTATATATATATATAAAAGTGTGAGTGTATGTGTATGTTGCTTCCAGGTATATATATAATTATTCTATAATCTATGTTCTATACTATATATTATATATTTATTATATATTATATTATGTATTATATATTATACATGTGGCATACTTTAGTTCTCACCAAACATGATCTGCCTTGAACCGACTTCTTCAGAACTATTCTTAAGAAGCTATTTCTTTCTCCACTCTCCTCAAAGTAAAATCAAAGAAGAAAATAATCAATCTTGAAATGTTTGTGATTTTTTATTTTCTTCTTATCACTCTCTCCAAATCACATTTTTATAAAGGACCTGGATATGCAAAAAATGTTATGAAAAGTTCTTTATAGATTCTAGTCTAGCCACTTTGGAATGTATGTGATCTTTTTCTTCCTACCTCAAAAATTCATTTTCTTCACCACTCGTTTTTCTTTCCAAGGCTTGCAAGTTTTAGTTCAGCTGAGGAAATGCAATAAGTAATTCACTCAGGCTGTAATTTCAAACCGTTGAGCTCTGGCAACTTGCCCCTCATCATTTCTCTAGACCTTCTGCCCCTCCTCCCTTTCTCCTCCTCACTCCCACTCACCCACAGCCCCCCAGTATCCTCCATGGAAGCAACACAGTGGCAAATCAGAATGGTAGGAAGGCTTTGAAGTTGCTCAGGCATAATAATTTGCTTTCTATTTTTAAAAACAGATCTAGTGGTAAAATAAATCAAGTGTCAGGAAAGTGCGATAATCAAATGTTGTGTTTTGTGCCTCTTTCTGAGAAACAAATAAATTTTTTTCTTCACAGGAAGAATGATAAATGATTTAAAAATTTGGAAAAACTTCACTTCTGTCCCCAAATTCTTGAGCTTGAAATATGGACTGTCTGGATGAGAAATGCAGATGGTCCCCAACAGGCCAGACTCAGAGAGAGGGCCAGGAAGCTAAATGTAGCTGCTCAAGGGCAAGAAGAGCATGCCTCTCAGCTCCCTTTCGATGTTCAGGTTACAAACTAAATCCCTCAGTACCTGCTCACTTGATGTGCTTTATGAACTACTTTATGTTCACAAGTTAGAGTATTTAGTCTCCCTTTCCTTCCTCTTCCCTGGTTGGAATGGAGGGATAGAAATTACAGTGATAAGTATCAAAGTAAATGTCTTTTAAAAACCCAAGAAAAAGAAATATTGTTTTATTATATATGTATAAATCTATACCCCCAAAGCTGTTCATTCCATGTTCCTGTTTGTCTTAGAGCCACACTGATTATCCTGCAGTTATTTTCAAAAAAGGTGAGTGCTGAAGTCAAGCTCTGTGCAACATGACTTATGGGCTTTAAATGCCATTCCCAGAGTAATTTAAGCAAAATCCCATGATCCCAGGTGTACGAGTGGTGAAGACTCTCAAGACTCATAGTAACAGAGAGTGAAAAGGTAGTTACCATAGGCTGAAGGGTGAGGGAAAAGGGGAGACATTGATCAAAGATACTGATAACTTAAGCAAGTTCAGGAGATCAAGGAAACTGCACCACTGAATCTCACAGTTCTCCTACAATAGAAGTTCATACCGCAAAGTCGGGAAGTCAAGACAGATCAATGTAAGAAGCAGAAGCAAAAAAGAAGAGTCTCATAAATAAAGGGAAGACAAAGAAACACCACCACCCCCCAACCAAAGGAAAGGAGGAATCCCCAGAAAGAGAACTAAATGAAATAGGGGCAAGTAAACTATCAGATATTGAGTTCAAAACAGTGGTTCTAAGGAAGCTCAATGAGCTCAGTGAGCTCAGAGAATTACAAAAACTACAGGGAAACTACTAGGAGCTTACTGCAAACTATGTCAGCATGAAAAAGGACACAGAAACTATCAACAAGAGGCAAGAGGAAACGAAGAATACAAATTCTGAATTGAAGAACACAGTAGAAGGAATCCAAAACAGGCTTGATGAAGCAGAGGATCAAATCAGCAAGCTGGAGGACAAGGTAGAAAAAAGTTCCCAGGAAGAGCAAGAAAATGGAAAAAAAAAAAACCTCAAAAAGAATGAAGAGGCTTTCAGGAAAGTGCAGGACAGCCTGAAACGTAATAATATCAATATAATAGGGATACCGGAAGGAGAAGAAGAGGAGGCAGGGATAGAGAACCTGTTTAAAAAAGTAATGATGGAAAACTTCCCTAATTTGAGGAGATAAAAAGTCACACAAGTCCAGGAAGCACAGAGGGTCCCATTCAAGAGGAACCTAATGAGGTCTACTCCAAGACACATCATCATTAAAATGGTGGATATCAAAGACAAAGAGAGAATCTTAAAGGCAGCAAGGGAGAAACAGGTAGTAACATACAAGGGGGTCCCAATATGGCTAGCAGCTGAGTTCTCAACAGAAACACTACAAGCCAGGGGGAATGGCAAGAAATATTCCAAGTAATGAAAAACAAAGGCCCTCAACCATGACTGCTCTACCCAGCAAAACTCTCGATTAAAATGGGAGGTGAAATAAGGAATTTGCCAGGCAAAAGAAGGCTAAAAGAATACACCTCCATTAAACCAGCACTGCAAGATATGCTAAAAGGACTGCTTTAAGAAGATGAAGAAAAAGAGTGAGAAAGAGAAGACACAGGTACAAAGGGAAAAAAATGAGTAAGTATCTGTCAAAAATAACTTTAAATGTAAATGGATTAAATGTTCCAATCAAGAGATATAGAGTGGCTGAACAGATTAGAAAATATGACCTGCACATATGCTGCCTACAAGAGACCCACCTCAGAACAAAAGATCTACACAGACTGAAAATAAAGAGATGGGAAAAATATATTCCAAGCAAATGCACAGGAATAAAAAGCAGTGGTAGCAATACTTACATCAGACAAAATAGATTTTAAAACAAAAGCCATGAAGAAAGATACAGAAGGATACTTCATAATACTCAAAGGAAGAATCCATCAAGATGACATAAACATTGTAAACTTATATGCACCCAGCAAAGGAGCACCCAAATATATAAGGAAAATCTTGGAAGACTTCAAGAAAGACATAGCAACACACTGATAGTAGGTGATTTTAACACCCCACTGTCAACTATAGATAGATCTTCCAAACAAAATGTCAACAAGGACATTGTAGAACTGAAGGATGCATTAGATCAAATGGACTTAACAGATATATATATAGAATCTTTCATTGCAAAGAAGCAAAATATATGTTCTTTTCAAATGTACACAGAACATTTTCAAAATTAGACAACATGAAAGGACACAAAACCAGCCTCAACAAATTCAAGAAAATTGAAACAATAACAAGCATTTTCTTGGACCACAAGGGCTTGAAACTAGAAACCAACCTCAAGGAAAAAAGTCAAAAACATTCAAACTCATGGAGACTGAATAGCATGCTATGAAACAATGAATGGGTTCAAAGAAAAAAATCAAAAAGTTTCTGGAAACAAATGAAAATGAACACACAACAGTCCACAACCTATGAGACACAGCAAAGGCAGTCCTGAGATGAAGGTTCATAGCAATACAGGCCTAACTAAAAATATAGAAACATTTCAGATAAACAACCTAACCCTTCATTTCTTCAAGAACTAGAGAAACAACAACAAACAAAGCCCAGAGCAAGTAGAAGGAAGGAAATAATCAAGATCAGGGCAGAACTGAATGACATAGAGACTACAAGAACAATTCAAAGGATCAATAAATCCAGGAGCTGGTTCTTTGGAAAGATAAATAAAACCAACAAGCCTTTAAGCAGACTCATCAAGAAAAAAAGGGAGAGGACTCAAATAAATAATATCAGAAATTAAAGAGGAGAAATAACAACTGATACCACAGAAATACAAAGGATTGTAAGAAACTACTATGAACAGTTATATGCCAAGAAATTTGAAAACCTGGGTGAAAGGGACAAATTTCTAGAAAAATATAACCTCCCAACACTGAATGAAGAAAAAGCAGAAAGCCTGAACAGACCAATAACAGCTGGTGAAATTGAAGCAGTAATCAAAAAACTCCTGGCACACAAAAACCCTGGACTGGGCGGTTTCACAGGAGAATTTTACAAAACATTTAAGGAAGAGTGAACCCCTGTCCTTCTCAGACTATTCCAAAAAATCCACAAAGAGGGAAGTCTCCCAAACTCTTTTTATAAGGCCAGCATCATCCTAATCCCAAAACCAGATAAAGACACAACTAAGAAAGAAAACTACAGGCCAATATCACTGATGAATATAGATACTAAAATCCTCAACAAAATATTGGCAAACCACATCCAGCAATACATTAAAAAGATCATCCACCATGATCAAGAAGGATTCATCCCAGGGATGCAAGGATGGTTCAATATTTGTAAATCAAAAAACATAACACATCACATAAACACAAGGAAAGACAAAAATCACATGATCATATCAATAGATGCCAAAAAAGCATTTGATAAGGTACAGCACCCATTTATGATAAAAACACTCAACAAAGTGGGAGCAAAGGGGGCATTCCTCAACGTAATACAGGCCATATATGAAAAACCTACAGCCAACATCATACTCAATTGGGAAAAACTAAAAGCTTTCCCACTAAGATCCAGAATAAGTCAAGGTCATCCGCTTTCACCGCTTATACTCAACGTAGTTTTGGAAGTCCTAGCCACAGCAATCAGACAAGAAAAAGGAATAAAAGGCATACAAATTGTAAAGGAGGAAGTAAAGCTATCATTGTTTGCAGATGATAGTGTACATAGAAAACCCCATAGACTTCGCCAAAAAACTACTCAATCTAATAAGTGAACTTGGAAAAACAGCGGGATACAAAGTCAATATTCAGAAATCGAAGCCATTTTTGTACACCAATAATGAAATATCGGAATCAGAAATCAGGAAAAAAAATCCCATTTGCTATAGCAACAAGAAAAATAAAGTACCTAGGAATAAACTTAACCAAGGAGGTAAAAGAGCTGTACTCAGAAAACTACACAACACTGAAGAAAGAAATTAAGTAAGACACAAATAAATGGAAGCATATACCGTGTTCATGGATTGGATTAATTAACATCATCAAAGTGTCCATACTAACCAAAAAAATTTATAGATTCAGCACAATCCCTATTAAAATACCAATAATGTATTTCACAGATTTAGAACAGACGTCTCAAAAATGTATATGGAACCATATATGACCCCGAATAGCTGCAGCAATTTTGAGAAAGAAAAACAAAATAGGAGGGATCACAACGCCTGACATCAAACTATATTACAAGGCCACCATAATCAAAACAGTCTGGTACTGGCATAAGAACAGACACATAGATCAATGAAACAGAACAGAGAGCCCAGAAATAAACCCATGTCTCTATGGTTAATTAATATTCAACAAAGGTGGCAGAAGCATAATATGGAGTAAAAATAACCTCTTCAACAAATCGTATTGGGAGATCTGGACAGCTACACGCAAAATAATGAAAATTAACCACCAACTTACACCATACATGAAAATAAACTCACAATGGATAAAAGACTTAAATATAACTTGCAACACCATAGAAGTCCTAGAGGAGAACATAGGCGGGAAAATCTCAGATATTCCATGCAGGAATATTTTCACCAATATATCCCGTAGAGCAAGAGATATAAAGGCAACAATAAACAAGTGGGACTTCATCAAAATAAGAAGCTTCTGCATGGCTGAAGAAAACATCAGCAAAATGAAAAGGGAACCAACCACACAGGAAAATATATTTGCCAATGAAACCTCAGACAAGGGTTTCATCTCCAAAATATATAAAGAACTCACATGACCCCATTCAGGAAGACAAGCAATCCAATTTGAAAATGGGCAAAGGACCTGAACACACACTTCTCCAAGGAGGACATACACAAGGCCCAGAGATATGTGAAAGGATGTTCAGCATCACTATCCATCAGAGAAATGCAAATTAAAACCACAATGAGATACCACTTCAAGCCAGTCAGAATGGCCATCATAAACAAATCAACAAACAACAAGTGCTGACAAGGTTGTAGAGAAAAGGAAACCCTAGTATACTGTTGGTGGGAATGCAGACTGGTGGAGCCACTGTGGAAAACAGTTTGGAATTCCCTCAAAAAGCTAAAAATGGATCTGCCTTTTGACCCAGTGATTCCACAGCTGTGATTACACCCTAAGAATCCCAAAACACCAGTTTAGAAGAAACCTCTGCACCCCAACGTTCATAGCAGCACAGTTTACGATAGCCAAGTGCTAGAACCTAAGTGCCCATCAGTAAATGAATGGAAAAACTATGGTACATTTACACAATGGAATACTACGCAGCAGAAAGAAAGAGCTACTACCCTTTGCGAGAGCATGGATGGAACTGGAGCACTATGCTAAACAAAATAAGCCAGGGGGCAAAAGACAAATACCATATGACCTCACCTAACAGTGGAACCTATTCAACAAAACAAACAAGCGAGGAAAATATAACCAGCAACACTGAAAGAAAAAACAAACTGACAGTAACGAGAAGGGAGGAAGGTTGTGGAGTCAGGGGAAAAAGAAGGGAAAGGATCAAGTCAAGGAACATGTATAAAGGACCCACGGACAAAGCCAAAGTGGGGAAGGATTGAGGGTGGGAGGTGGGGATAGGTTGGGCAGGGGAAAGTGGTGGTGGAAAAATGGAGACAAATGTATTCAAACAACAATCAAAAATACATAATAAATAATAAAAATATTCACAATGATCATCTTAAATGCAATGAGATTCACCCTTACTGAAAATGTAAATTGGAACCTTAATTACTCCTTTTAAATAGATTTTATTTCTGTCTATGGAAAGTCTCTGCCCACTGGAAAAAGAGACAGTAAGAAGTGACTGATGCTCTGATTTAATTATGTTCATTTGCCTCCAGGATTTTTTCTAGCATTTTAAAATGAGCTAATAGTGCAAACCAATTAGCTAACAAAATGAGATTACACTCAAAAACTGCAAAGTCAAACACAATTCCTGGTAAATACAAATATTAATAATTAGGTTTTAAATTAGAATGAATTTTAAACCAAAGGAGGTATGGAGATAAACATACCAAACACAGGTCAACATCATAACAAGTCACTATTTTAGCAGAAAATATCTAAGTGTGCAAGTAAGCTCCATAAAGTTTTATTATCTTCCCCTCAATCTTATACCATTTTTTAAAAATCTTTGTTTCCACTTTTTTAAATACAAACATCAAATATCAAAGTTTTCAAACTGAGACACCATGGGTTTGCATAATCTTTGCAAGCAACCATCAAACCCACTCCACATCTTTACTACCAAACATAAAAAAGAGGAGACAAAAAAAAATAATGAAGTCAAGTATCTGAAAGTATTTTCTTAACATAGAAACATCTTGAATTTTCTCTGGCAAAACTTGGGGCTCATTGCCCTGTTTCAGGAAATAATTATTATAACTTTGCCTCGAGGATACATTCAAGACCTAAAATTTTTTAAAAATAGAAAGACTGCCTTATTAGCAACATAAAATAAATCAGAAAATTAATTAGCAAGGTGATTATGAGTAGTATTGATTTGGAGAGAATTATGCACATAAACCAGTAATGGAGCCCTGTTGTATCAAGTGCAATCACTAAGAAATTCAGGGAGATAAAATATTGCTACTAAAGAAGAAGCCTAATAATACAGCAATAGGAAAGCCAAATTAGCTGATTGTCCACGGTGATATAATTGACAGGTGTAAAAACATATAGGATCAATAGGACACTGGGAAGGAAAATCCACACAATGTAAAACTGCATGCCCATAAGAAAATAATGAAGGAGCTCTTTATGACTGATATAGAAAGATCTCTAAATAACATTAAAAGAAAAAATTAGGATACAATATGATGTGTAAAATATATAATCATTTTTGTTTAAAAAAAAACCTAGAAGAGGGGCAAAACCATGAATGCATTTGGATTATATTTATATAAATTATCTCTGGAAAGATAAAATTGGATACTAGGAAGGAGAAATGGATGGCTAAGGGAAAGGGTAAGACAGAGTTTTTTAGTGTATATTTGTTTTTTCATTTTAATTAGCGTGTACTTCGACCCAGGAACTACCTAGCTAGAAATTTTCCCTATAGATATAGACATATTCAAAACACAAATTCAAAACAATATCTACTATAGTAATGCTATTAATAGAAAGAACTTGAAAAAAACTAAAATTGTATCAATAATTGATTTACCTATGGAAATTGTGGTAGATCACCAATCTACTCAATATAATTAATGAGGGGAGGAGAATAGCTGTAAACTCCAAATAAAACTACCCCTCTGCCATCCCAGATGCCTTGCTCCTTATTTCCTACCTTCAGGCAAACCGTGGGGGGACTATTTGGTAGTATAACCAGATGGTCATTTGGATTTAGAAAGAAAGAAATCCAAGAGAAATACTATACCTGCCTGTCAAGAACTGCAAAGGATCTGACATTTAACCTTGCTTTCAAACTAACAAGCTAGTCTGCCACAATTTCAAGGATGCTTACAAGACACAAAACTCCAGTATAGTACTTAATTATTCACAGCAATACCAGTAGCCAGAGTTTCAGCATTTTCTAATGCTGATTCTTGTGCTCCAACTGCAATGGATGACACAGGAGGGCCAGGTGATACCTGCACACATGGTGGGTCATATTACAGAAGAGGAATTTAGAGCTTAGAGAAACCAAATCTCTTAAAATGGGCAGTCAGCATGCCTGTCCTCTCCTCCAGAGGGAGGATCTTTTCCAAGACTGTAAACAAGTCTGACCTTTCCTCTTGAAGGAGACCATATCTCTGTCTTACAAGACTATTCCTCATACTAATATCCTTGAAAAGATAGTCCAGAACAAAGGTAACCTTTGTGTCTCTGTTTACAAAATGCACAGAAATACAAGAGACCCGGGGAGAATTGTCTCCCAACAATATCCACTTCTCTTTTCTGCACCATCTTGGCTTCTAGTGAAATTTTCGGTGATCCCATTACCACATCCACCACTTGAATTAATCTGACAGAGGGTAGGACCTAATCCACTCAACTTTTCTGGTTCGGAAATAAGTAGTCCTAATTAAGATAATCAACAAGACTCCAACCCCCAGCTTTAAGGTTCCCAGTTTAGTTCAAATAATTGAATCTAGTTTTTGTTTTTGGAAGGACTGTTCAAGGGAAACCAAAGTCCTGCCTATCCTGTTTATCTGGGCCACCAACAAGGATGGCCTTTTCTTTTTTTTTTTTAACTTTAAAGCTTTTATTTCTTTATTAGAGACGGAGAGGAAGGGAGAAAGGGAGAGAAACATCAATATGCGAGAGAAACATCAACTGGCTGGCTATCTCTCATATACCCCCAATGAGGGACCTGGCCTCCAGCCCAGGCACATGCCCTGACCAGGAATGGAACTGGCGACCTTTTGGTTTGCAGTACAATGCCCAACCCATTGACCCACACCAGCCAGGGCAGGATGACCAATTTTTGAACCTCTCATGAAAATCACCTGTGAATATTTCTGGACATCTGCCCCCACCCCATTGCCACACCTGTTGCTCAGTCATTTCATGGGATCAGCAAATGAGATCTGATTGGGTTGATAAAGTGCTTGGATTTTACTGGTTCTATAAAAACACATGGGGAGAAAGAATAGTAAGTTGGACAGAATCTGAAGCTAGGATGTCTGGGTGGACCATAACTCTGCCACATTTCTGTTAACTTACCATTTATCTGACCAGGACAATATCTTTAAGTATTGGGACACTGTTAAGCACACAGTACCATGTACGAATTTCTAAAATGTATAAAGACTGAAAGCTCAAATTGTATCGTTGCCAACAAATTCTGTCAGTTCTGCTTCTTGAAGAAAGAGTCTCACTTTGTTTGTTTTGGAGAAAATGTCTGCCAAAAACCAAATCTGAATAACAGTTTTCTGCCAAACACTTTCAAGCACAAGTGTTCCCTAGAAAAGCAGTTAGTTCATCTCGCAAATCAAACCATCACACAAGGGCTTGCTCTTGAGACCGGCTTCACGCTGCTGTATACAGCAGACAGGCTGTATGAAGACCTCCTATTTTGTCACCCAGAATATTAAAAAGGTCTGTACTCAGGATGAGCTTTAGTCAATTAATAATTTATAAACAAAATGCTAATACATAAAAAATAATTTTCTAATTATTCTCTTCCACAGACATTGCCTTGCTCCCAAAGTTTATTTTAACAATGACCTATTTTCTCCAAGAAATTTTTATTAAATTATGAATCAGAAAGCAGAGAGATTTCCTTTTAAATTTAAAAGATCATTTGCTGTGTTTTTACCTTATCCTCAAAACTTCATGTGTGTCTGATCTTTAGTGGTAGCCAAATATCACCAAATAGCTTAACATTTTTAATATCTATTTTCCACTCTATGTAATATTAACTTTGGGGCATTTAAGTTGCTTCATCATGCTTTTTGATGGTTAATCTATCCAAAGAATTATTTACCAAAAAAAACTGTGTTATATATTCACTGGAAAGGTCTGTAACCTGACAATGGCTGAAATATAGTATTTTATATTATATATAGCTTTTTAGTGATTTGTTAAATACACAATTCATCACATTACAAAACCCAAGAAAATAATTAAAGAACTGTAAACAGAAAATATAAACTGAGTACTTACAAAATTTTACCTTTCATTATTTAACAAAAATAGGCTATAAATAGAAATTGCCCACAATTCTCCCCTCCCCACTAACCTCCAACTACATTGGCTTTTTTGTCATTCTTCAAAAGTGCAAAGTTTGTTCTGGCCCAAAATATTTTGTCCTTGTTATTTCCTTTTGTACTAATTCTATATTTTGTGTAACAAAATACCCCAAAATTTCATGTCTTAAAACAATGAGCATTTATTATTCCACAGTTTCTCTGGGTCTGAATTTCAGGAGTGACTTAGCTGGATGCTCTAGCTCAAGGTCTCTCATGAGTTTGCAATAAGGTGTCAGCTCAGTTTTCTCTATCTGAAACGTGACTGAGGACTAGAAGGTTGGTTCACTTACATGACAGCTTCTTCATGTGGCTGACAACTGGCTGTTGGCAGGAGACCTTAGTTCTTCACCATGTAGCTCCCTCCATAATGTTACTTGAGCATCCTCATGACATGGCGACTGGCTTTCTCCAAAAAATGTTCCAAGAGGTTAAGGTGGAGATGGCAATGACTTTTATGTTCTAACCTCAGAATTTGCCCTCCATTTCCACTCTACTCTACTGGTCACATAACCCAGTCCTGGTCCTGATATGATATGAGATGAGACTACACAAGGACATAAATACTGGAAGGCAAGGGTCACTGGGGGTTATCTTGGAGACTAGATACCATACTCCTCTCAGATCTTCTTATTTTCCTTGAATACATATTCAAGACTCTACTGAAATGTGAATCCCCCCAAAATTTTTCTACCTGTCTAAATAGGTTCCCTTTGCCCTATGGACTTCTAGTCCCTTACTGCAAATTACGACAACTGTACATTGCTTTAATAGCACTTACCAATGCCTAAAATTACATTATTTATTTACTTAAATGTTTAATTTATCATCTATTCTCCAAGTTTCATGATGGGAGAAATCTTCGTCTTGTTCACAATGCAGGCCAATCACCCAGCACAGTTCCTGGCACACCCTAGGCACTCATTCCATATTTTTTGAATGAATTAATGTTTTTTGAAGCAGTGGTAATGGATTTACACTCAGCTCTCCCTTCTCAGTCACACAGTTTTGCAACTCCATACAGAGAGAAATATTAATCCAAAGGATAACAAATCACAAGACTACAGCTCTATAATATTAATTTTAAGTGAAATACAGTGTTTGTTAGTAATTGAGGTTTCATTGTTCAATATGAATGATTTCTATGTTTCTAAGGGAAATTTCTAGGATTTATAAAATATTTTACTACATATATAATCAAAAAGTGAATGATTTAAAATATTTAAACATAATAAGAAACAGTGAGCTATCCAGAGAGAGTATTTGGAAATAAATGTAGATAAATGGAGATGTTAATTTTGGAAGGAGCTTAATCTCATTAAATACCATCACTTAAGTATTTAATACTTCTGGTCCTTGTAACTTTCTATTATCTCAATACTTGATGTACATATATATCATCTATCACTTTGTCACTGAACTAAGAAAGAAGCATGCCTGTTTCAATGGATGAAGGATAGCTCTCTCTACTGGCCCTGCTTTCCTACCCACAGCTCTCCAGGAGGTAAAATTGCAACTTGCCCCTCACTGCTGGAATTGAAGTTAAAACTAATACTTAAGTTTCACCTAAGATAACTGTAGTTTATATTCTGCACAAAAAAGAATGATTAGAAATGTTCTGTCAAATACCTATTTCTGCAAAGTCATTTGCACCTATGCAATTAGATTATCATGGAGGTAATCTGCTCAGACTAATAGCTCTCATTGCAAATGTAATTATTCCAGCTTTAATCCATCTTAATTGAATAGCAGAGCAGAAATGGTAGGTTATTCAGTAAATGAACCTCTGACTCTAAGATCAAAGTAAGCAAAAGGATATTCATTCTAAAGAGGATTGCTAAATTAAGTTTTTGGCACAGGGTAATACAATTATAAAAATGGGTGTAATATTAGGCTTTATTTAATTGTATTCTCCCAGCCTAAGTGAAGTTTCCTCCACAATACCTAGCCTCTATTTGAACTATAACTGTGAAGGCAGCCTCCTCAATAGAAAATAAAGGTTCAAATGGGCTTTTTATGTTGAACCAAAGTCACTCTCTGTGAAGCTTCCACATTCGGAATCTAGCTCTATTCCATGATATATCACAAAATACGGCTTTCTAGCACTTGTCTTTTAAATTTGTGGTTCTCACATTTGGGTGCCCACTGAGTCATCTAGAGGGCAGGCGATTCTAATGTGCAGGCAGGGTTGAGAGCCACTGTGTTTGAAAAGAGCTTTCTTTTTCCCAACTCTATTCCCTTTCTCTTGCCCAAACTAATTCTTCCCTTTCCCTCCTATTATTCTCCATATGACATCATTTTCAGATCCCTTCATCATCTTAATTTCCTGAATATGCTCTACTTAATTGAAGTCAATCTTTAATGCATAATCTTGCATTCTCCAGTGGTCTGATGAATATAGAATAAAGTTGTCATTGTGGTTTCTTATTTTTCACAGGTTGAATTGCATTAGTGAGAATAACTGCATGCCACTGATACCCATAGTGAGCCTACAGTCACCAAAACTCTTCCTTCGTTTTCATGTAAACTGACATTAAACCATAAACCCCAATCTTAAATATTCAAAGATGATTTTGTGAATTTCCCGATAAACTTGTATCCCAAATAAATTTCATCTTGTTAGTTTACTTTCATTTGCTCTGTTTTATTTTAAAATGAGCCATCATTCAATTATTCAACTCACTAGCCCAGGCTAGGCCAAGATTCAGGTGAGACAAGTAAGACACTCTCTTCAACGACAAAATTTAAGGGACACCAGAACTCTCAGAAATCAAAACAAATTTTCTTTCAGGTTTATTGAGGTACAATTGACAATAAAATGTTAATATATTTAAAGTGTACAACATGATGATTTTGCATATGTAGGCATTGTGAAGGGATTCCTACTACTGACTTAGTTAACATATCCATCACCTCCTATTTTCACCTTTTGATTCTGGGGTTTTGTTTTGTTTTGTTTGAGAACACTTATGTCTAGTCTCAGCAAATTTTATGTATACAAACAGTATTATCAACTATAGTCACCCTGTTATATATTAGATCCTCAGACCTTACTCATAACTAAAAGTTTATACCCTTTTGCCAGCCTCTTCCTGTTTCCTTGAACCCCTAGTTGTTGGCAACCAGCATTCTGTTTTCTCTTTCTGTGAGTTCAAATTTTTTTTCCACATATAAGTGATATCCTGCAGTATTTGTCTTTCTCTGTCTGATTTATTTTACTCTGTATAATGCCCTCAAGTTCTACCCATGTTGTCAGGCATGACACAATTTGTTATGGCTGAATTACACACACACACACACACACACACACACACACACACACACGTATCACATTTTCTTTATCCATTCATCCATTACAGACACTTAGATGGTTTTCATGCCTTGACTATTATGAATAATACTTCAGTGAACATGGAAGTATAGATATGTCTTCAAGATAGCAAGTGATAGTTTATGCAATATTTTTAAAATTCAAAATCTGTGCAAGAAATTGATCTATAAAATATCAAAATTTTAAATAAAGATTATTCTTGTTCGTTTGTTTGTTTGTCTTATGACCCCACAGTACTCTGCAATGGGAACAGTCATTGTCAAGCAGCCTGCGGCTCCCAGGCCAGGGCAGCCACTGCATGCCCCCCGCCCACCTCATCCCTAACCAGTGGGTTTATGAGAGCTGATGATGACATGCAAATAGACTGCCCAGATTGGAGCTTTGTATATATACTTATGCTTTGTGATTGTAGATTTTTTATTATTTTTTAATGGGGTTCACTATATTGGAGGACATTTTGACAAGTGTGTATAGAGCACACATTTTTCTTTTAATCTCAGGTTTCAGTAAATACCCCACAGCACTGCAATAAGCATTTGCCCCCATTCCCAGATATATGTTATCTGTAAATTTGATTAACCTGCTTTTTGTATCTTTGTCTAAGGCACTGATAACTATGCTGACCAGGAGAAATTCAAGAATAAACGTTAATTCTCTGATTGAGAGAGGTTGCTGTAGCTTAAAAAATGTTCAAGCAACAAAAAATTCACTTACCTGCAGTCACTTGTTTCACATCTCTTCATCTTCATATTTCTGCACCTAACAGACATTCATTACTTACTAAACTGAATTATACTCTCACTAATTTTAATATTTGATAAATTAGAATACCTCATTTTACATGCCAGCAAAATAGCAGAAAACTTAGGAGTATTTTATTTAAAATGTGCTGTAATTTTTATTTTTATACTTCCCATCTACAAGGAAACAATCACTAATTCTTTGATCTACGTAGCACAGTTACCTTTACAAATGATTTTTTCCTTCAGATAGCCATACAGAACAAATGGATGAAAGTTATAGAAAATCACATTTTTATAAAGTACAAAAAAGAATTTTCTAACAACTGGAGATGTACAGGCCTAAAGGCGAGCCAGTGACCAGTGATTTCCTTGTCACTAGAAGTGTTTAAGCAAAAGATGTACACCCCTTACTGTGAATGTGATAGCAGAGATTCAAAAGTATAAGAGGAGCTTTGGTTCAATTACTCTGAAGATCCTTTCCAACTCTAGAGCTCTATGATAAGACCACCTTAGAATTATAAGGTCCCATATGAGCATAAATTAGTGGTCCTTTCAGCTTAGTATTGTATGTGAGTATAGATCAAAAAGACATTTGGGGAAAAAATGTAATTATTTTCATGGTTTCAAACCAAAGGACTAAAGAGACATTCTGAGTAGCCCCAATCTCCTTCTAAAGAATCTATCATTCATCATATTGTCTATGCCCTATAGGCCCTATTCTATTTTCTGTCTGTATTGCCATTCTGAACGGTGCATTCTGTGGATTAACTTCTTACTTGTAAAGTAAAACATTATGTTATTCTACTTGTTCTAAAATTGCCTCTTTCATACCTCTGAAGGAAAATTAAAAGTCATTTCTATTATCCCCATACCCTTGAACAAACTGAGTCTAAAGATACTAATGAAATCTTAATATATCTTGCAAGAATACCTTTACAGTAGCCCAAAGAAAATAAAATTTTTTCCATTAGACATATATGCAAGACCTGTCCAGAAGGTACCCAGCCATGTAATATGAAGAATAGAGACTACAACTCCCTCAGATCTCCCAGGTGGCAATTTTAATCTCAGGCTTCAATAAGTGCCCCACAGCACTGCAATAACCCTGGTGCCATGAACAAACTGAGTGCCCAAGTCAAAGGCTCCCTCAACATGACCATGCCTGGGGTGCAAATATGGAAGATGGAGGCCATGCAGATGGTGCCTTTTCCTCTCAGCACCTCTCAGGCTGTTTCTTCAATGGTGACTGCTACATAGTCCTGGTTATCCACAAGCGGGGAAGCAGCCTGTCCTATTGACATCCACTACTGGATTGGCCAGACCTCCTCCCAGGATGAACAAGGGGCAGCTGCCATCTATACCATGCAGATGGACAACCTCCTAAAGGGCCAAGCTGTCCAGCCTCATGGTGTCCAAGGCAACAAGAGCGAGGCTTTCCAAGACTACTTCAAGAAGGGCCATGTGATCCAGAAAGGGAGCGTGGCTTCTGTCATGAAGCACACGGAGACCAACTCCAGAGAGGTCCATTGGCAGCAGCATGTGAAAGGCAAGAACATGATAGCTGGAAAGGTGAGATGTCCTGGAAGAGTTTCAACTGTGGTGATGTTTTCTTCCTGGACCTTGGGAAGTTTATCAGCCAGCGGAACGGGCAGGAGAGTAACCATATGGAGAGACTCAGGGGCATGATCCTGGCTAAGGAGATCGGAGACCAGGAGCAGGGTGGATGAACCTACATAGCCAGGGAAAATGAGGAGTCTCTGCAGCTGATGGTGGTCATGAACCAAGTGCTGGGCAAGAGAAGGGAGTTGAAGGCAGTTGTACATGACACAGTGGTGGAGCCTGCACTCAAGGCCGCCCTCAAGCTGCACCATGTGTTGGACACAGAGGGAAGGCTCCTGGTCAGAGAAGTTGCCATGCAACCACTCAAGAACTTCTCAGCCAAGAGGACTGTAACATCCTGGAACAGGGGACCTGAAGATCTGCATGTCGAAGGGAAAGAATGCCAGTGCCCAGGGGAAGAAGGGAACCATGAGACAGGCCCTGAACTTCATAAAAGCCAAGCAGCACTCCCAAGCAGGCAAGCAGAGGTGCAAAATGATGGGGCGGAACCCACCATCTTCCAGCAGCTCTTCCAGAAGTGGACAGGACCCAGCCAGACCTCAGGCCTGGGCAAAACCCACATTGTGGGCTCCATGGCCAAGATGGAGCAGGTGAAGTTTGATGCCATGTCCATGTATGTCCAGCCTCAGATGGCTGCCCAGCAGAAGATGGTAGACAATGGAAGTGGGCAGTTGCAGGTGTGGTGCATGGAGAACATAGAGCTGGTACTTGTGGAGTCCAAGTGGCTGGGCCACTTCTATAGGGGTGTCTGCTACCTGCTGCTCTACCTACCTCATCAGGGAGAATCCCCACTACCTGCTCTACAACTAGCAGAACAAACAGGCCAACCAGGATGAACTCACAGCCTTGGCCTATCAGGCCATCATACTGGATCAGAAGTACAAGAATGCACCAGTCCAGATCTGAGTCCCGATGGGCAAGGAGTAACCTCATCTCATGTCCATCTTCAAGGGACACATGGTGGTCTACCAGGGAGGCATCTTCCAGGCTAAAAGCCTGGAGCCTGTACCCTCCACACGGCTGTTCCAGGTGCAAGAAACAAGTCTAATAATACCAAGGTTTTTGAGGTCCCACCTTGGACTGCCTCCCTCAACTCGATGTCTTCACCCACAAGTAGTCCCCATCCTGCTTTTTACCTGTGGTCTGTAGTAGACGTCTGTAGCAGAGATGAGTGGGAGGTGGTCAAGATGGCCACTGACACCATCTCCTGGATGGAGGGGCAAGTGGGGGTGGAAGGGCAGGAGTCAGCCAACTTCTGGATGTCCCTAAGCAGGAAGGCACCCTATGCTAACACCAAGAGGCTGCAGCAGGAAAATGTGGTCATCACCCCCAGGCTATTTGGATGTTCCAACCAAAGTGGGTGATTCCTGACCATAGAAATCCCCAGCTTCAATCAGGATGACTTGGAAGAGGATGATGTGTTTCTGCTCAATGTCTGCCACCAGGTCTTCTTCTGGATCAGAAAGCATGCCAATGAGACTGAGAAGAAAGCCACTGCCACCACAGGGGAGGGATACCCCAAGACCCGCCTCAGTGGCTGGGACCCTGAGACCCCATCATTGTGGGGAAGCAAGGACATGAGCCCCTCACCTTCATGGGCTGGTTCCTGGCATGGGATCCCTTCAAGTGGAGTAACAACAAATCCTACGAGCACCTGAAGGGGGAGCTTGGCAACTCTGCGGACTAGAACCAGATCACTGCTGAGATCACAAGCCCTAAACAGGAAGTTAATACTAACAACAACCTCAACTCTGGGTCTCAACCCATCTATCCCCTGGAGTAGCTAGTGAACAAACCTGTGGAGGAGCCCCCTAAGGGTGTGGACCCCAGCAGGTAGGAGGAGCACATATCCCTTGAGGATTTCACCAAGGCCTTTGGGATGACTCTAGCTGCCTTCTCTGTCTTGCCTCTATGAAAACAACAAAACCTCAAGAAAGCAAAGGGACAACTTTGAGAAGAGTGACTGTGGTTGCCAAGCAATTTCATTCTGTTATTAATCCTTTACTAATTGAAATGTTACACTTGTACCTGTGAGTAGCAGTCTGTGGCAACACTTTTGTTTACTAATGTATTCCTCCAGAAAGATGATGCCTCCATAAAGAGCATGTGGTCCCCCCCACACACAAAAAAAGAGATATTTATTGAAGAAGATACAAGATACAAGAAACATTGTACATAAGGCAACGATGTCTCAGTCCCCTTCAAAGTAGGCACCTTGGAACCTCACACAGTTCTCCCATTCTCCATCAGCTACCCCCTCATATTTTCCTGAATCTCATTGACAGTCTGAAATCTCTTCCCTTTCAGAGGTGATTTTAGTTTTGGGGAAAGCCAGGAGTCACAAGGGCACCAAATCTGGATTGTAAGGGGGCTGAATCACTTGGGTGATTTGATGTTTCACAAAAAAACTCTGCACAAGACATGATACATGAGTAGGTGCCTTGTTGCGATGAAGCTGCCAGTCACCACTTGCCCTTCGCTGCGGCCTTCTGAATCATCTGAATAGTTTCCGTGGTGAAATGTTCAAGCTTAAAGCAAAATTTGATGCAGATTTGTTGCTCTACTGGCTAAGTCATTTTGAATGTGAGAGCCACACAGTACACATGCTCATTCAATGGCATCTACTACCCCCACTGTCTAGTATAGTGAAGTTGTCATTGTTCACACATGTGCATTCCAGTCCACTCTCCTTGGCTGCCAGTTCACATCAATGTTGTACAAACCATTCTTGTTATATTAACAATGGCTGAACTTTTTCCAGACAGACCTCATATATTTGGCTTCTGCACAAGAGTGGTTCCCAACCTGGCTATTCATTAGAATCACCTAGAAATTCTTTAAAATGCTAATATCCAGGCCCCATCTCAGGCCAATTAAATTAGAATCTCCTAAAAAAAAAGGAGCCATAATAAGAGTATTTTGTTAAAGATTTCCAGTTGTTTTAATGTGTATGCAGAGTTGAGGACCACTGTCTGTATGTTGCACTCTCTTTTTGGCACAGGTGGAACTAAAAAAACAAAAACAGTCAGAGGTTCTCTGCATGTGGCTGACTCCACACCACTAACCGAGACACAGGCAATCAGAATATTTTAAGTGCCCAAAGAAGACAGAGTGACAATTGCTGGCTTCCAAAAGGCATTTTCTCCCTTCATTGGAAAAATGAAAGATAAAGAAATATTACTTTTTTAAAAACTAGATTGAAAAATTATCCTAATTTAAAATTTGGGGTTCTTTTGGGTTTTTTTTACTGTAAAACACAGTTGATAAATGAGTGCATCATAATTTGGGGCGCTCCTAGTGTGTCACAGCGCACTGCCGGATTGCTGGTAGGTTGTACCATAAGTATTAACAATAATGTTTTTTATATCTTGGATGATTTTAATTTGAAGAACTCAGTTATTGTTCAATCATTCATATCATTTATTTTAAAATAAGCATTTGGTCTAGTCTGTGGAAAAAAATAATCTAAAAGTTGGACAATAGGGGATTGGTTCAACAGATCATGGATTTAAAAAATAGAGAGATATGAAAGTAGACTAATTCTGTTGTGTGAAAAAAATCAGGTTTAAAAGTAACATGAAGACTATAATCCCATTTTTATAAATACATGTAGTTACAGACTAAATATATTATCTTTCACATATATTATCTTTCATATATATGGAATATATATGTTTAATATATATTATATAATTTTTCTACTTGTGTGTTATTTATCTCTGGGCTTAGAACTACTAGTGTTTTTAAATTTCTATTTCAATTTTTTATTTTATTTTTTTCTATTTTTTGCCCAATCAACACTGATAAAGAAATAAAGGATTTAATAACTTCACATGACTTGTAATAACACCAGTTGTGGTTGAGATACAGAAACCTGTTACAATAGATCACTTTCAAAGAAACAGCATAGCAAAGATGTTTTAAACCAATATCCAAGTTTCTCCCCTTCGTTAACTGCTTTTTCTTCCTCTTTCTTATTTTTTTTAAGGATGAGAGTATATGCCATTTTTTAGACAAAGCAAACAGTTTGTTGGATTTTAAGAAATGAGAGTGACAACATAGAAATGCCTAGACTGTACTTAAACACACTCTGTAATTCTACATATCATATCTCAAGTCATCACTAAGATAATCAAGGAAAGGGATTTGGGGGGAGAGGATAGAAAAATACCAAGTTCATAATCAAACTCAACCTCTCCATATTTTTGGTTATTCTTTAAAACCAGCCCAAATTTAATCTACTACAAAAGCCTTCCAAGCAAGCAGTCCAACCATCTCATCCTTCTTTAAATTCTAACAGACTTTTGTCTGTACAACACCTTTAGATCAATTCAATATCAAGTTATACTGCTATTTCACTTTTCATTTGTGTAAAACTGCCTTTTCCAATGAAAATATAGGCAATCTAAGGACAGGACTGTGTGCTACATGAGCCCAACGCAACTATTCAGTACCTACCTTTCACATTCATGAGGGGATGGAAGCTTCCCAATGGAGCTTGTTCATTTGCACTCACATGGTGAGAGGTCCAAGTTTCTGCTGAGCTATTGATCCCTTGGAACCTGCAACTAGAGCTGTATGTTCTTTCAATTATCTATCACAGAAGATTACGCTCTAGAATGTTTGAGGATTCTGGTTTGTATAATCCATTGTTGTTTATTATAACTCTCTTTATCTGATTATGTGCACATTGCTTAATTAAGCAAAATATGTTTTATCTATGTAGTCTGTAGTACAGTCAAAACTTTTTTTCAAGGAGAATTTAGAGCAGGTCTTCCCAAAGGTTGCTTAGGGGAACATGAGACTATTTACATACTTGGTTTAAGAAAAAATTCATTGTGTAATAAAAATAGAAAATGCTGCATACTTTATCAACTCTTGGAAATCCACCCTTTGGATTCTTCCAGGGAGCCAACCTTCTTAATTTGATTTAACCCAACATTTCTCAAAGAGATCATTGATTGTATAACATTCAGTAACATCCTACAGAACATACTTTGGAAAAGGATGATTCTGAGATTCAGAATTCATTTCCTCTTTCTTAAAGATCATATCAAAATATCACAATTTATCACTGTTATCACCACAAAAATTTTCAGTTAATTATGAGAAATCTTAGCATCATAATCCTTTCTTGTGTCCAAACGTCTTAAAAATTTTTCATGCAGAGGATTGTCTTGCAATACCTAGAGAACAAAATAAACAATCCATATATTTTAAGGTTCCTACAAACAAGGAAGATCATTTAATTTATCAGCTAGCCTCCCCGGTGCACAGGAAAGCTGTCAACTTTCTTTTCACTAATATGTTCTCCCAAAGATTCTTTCTCTTTCTCTGGTTCAACTGCTAGATCACAATGGTAATACTCCAAAATATTTTATCTGGAAATGGCTCTATTAACACCGAAAGAAACTTTGGATTATGCACAGTGAAGTGTCTTGACAAAAAGGAATGATAAAAAAGAACATCCTGATAGAGAACAAAACCTCCTAGCTATGCTTAAAATATTAAAATCTGGTTTGCAGCAGTTTTTGTCCCTCTGTGAAAACAGAGAAAGATGGTGAAAACATAGAGCTGGAATTGGGTTCTGGGTGCCATAGTAACGGCATATTCAGTGATGACATTGTGTACCACCTGGTGCTCTCCTGACTAAATTGCAATATTATGTCTCAGTATTCACCAAGGTGGGACAAAGCCCAGGCATAAAACAGAACAATCACATTAAACAACAATTCACCTACAGGTTGAAGTAGGATGCATCAATCTTTTTTATTCTCCTAATAATATTCTTTGTGCTATCAGATGTTAACACCATAACAAGATTTATGAGCAGAGACAAAATTCAAAGTACTCTAAAAGTAAAACAGAGAACTATAAATTTATAAATCCCAGACCTGCATAGAAGACCCTACTGAAATCTAATTATTTCGGTTAGAAACTCTTGCCAAACTTTTAGTCTATTTAATCAACAGAGATGCTAAGGCAGAGGCTGAATAACCACTTTGGGGAAACACGGAGGAGGGCTGGCTAGATAATCTAGACTAGGTAATCTATCAGGACCTTCTCCACATTAAAATGCAATGCTTCTGTGATACAGTCACAATGCTTTACGGCATTAGAACGAAACAGCCTGTTTGAGTTGAGAAAACTCCCAGTTTTCCACCTAAGTAGGGAAAAAGCCTGTTCTCCTCTTCTGTGTCTCCTGTACTCACACACAACTACCACACTCACAACCCTTCTGATACTAGACATGTGGGAGATTTTCCCCCATCAAGCATTGTGCCAACACCAATTGTCCTACCGCTTAAAGTCATTTCTAGAAATAACATCAGATACCACAGACTAAGGGCTCAGTCCCACCAGGCTGCCCTCACACCACTTCACATGCCAATAGTAACTCCAGGTTGTCACCTGTGCTTCTGAGTGACTGGCTATAAATAAGAGGCAACTTGTTTTGGCCAATGGCATGTGAGTAGAAAGAAGTGTAGTATTTCCAAGCAGAAGTGTTAAGAGCCAACTCATTGGCCATGTTCTCTCCACATTGCTTCTATGATCCCAGGAGCACATGTCAAATGAGTCTCCATTATGCAGGGTTAAGTCACTCCTTTGGGCAGAGCCTCCTATAGACCCATGTTGAACATAAAATCCAAGAGAGAAATAAACTTCCGTGTTATGTGACTGAGATTTGGATTGCTTGTTACTACAGTATAATCTAACTTTTTCTATCTAGTAAGATAATAGCTTTTTAGAGCAATTACTTTGTACACAGCACATTGCATACATCACATTTAGTCCTCACCATAATTACATGATGAAGGTATCTTTACCTTCTTTTAACAGAGAAGAAAATTGTGTACCAGAGGTATTAAGTAACTTGCCCAAGATAGAACAACTGAAAAGTGGCAGAGCCACAAATCAAACCAGGTTCTGAATCCAGACTCTTTCTACCACCCACGTAGTCTGCTCTTGAGGGAGTTACATTCTAGTCAGATTAAATTTTTAAAAATATGAAAAGAGGAATTCTGAGATAATGCAAGTGTGTGATGTATATATGGATGATGTGAAAAAAATCTTTGCAGAAATATACATAGAAAAAGATCAAGCTAGACCAGATTTAATTAATAATAGTTATATAGATGAGTATTGAGTTAAACCTATAAGATTTAGCTAAATTTTGATGAATAGAAAGAATGGGGATAGCAATAGAGGCTAAAAGTACTGAACAAGCAAGCAAGGATAGGAAGGACACTTAAAAGACACCTGTCTGAGGATTCTTACAGAAAACTATGAGTGAAAAAGAAGTAGTCAGTGGGCCATGAATGGTCTTTTTAATGGGTTTTTTCCTATGCAACTAATTTTAAACTTTAGAGGTGAACCATTAAATTTTAATCAGGTCTAGAGGAACCCACTGGGAAATGGATTTAGGACAATTATAAACTTACTTGAAAATATTACAATCTAAATTTAGATCTAAAGCATGAGAGTTCATCATTTTGTCACACCTTGATTGTCAATATTCTTCAGTAAAGCACATGTCAAGGGATATGCTCATAGACCAACAAGATAAGAAAGCGTTACTATAAAGACAGCAAGATCCAATGACTATCCCCTCCGCAGGTGGGGTAGGCACCACCATCACAGCGCCCTCTCCATCAGCGCTAATCCTGAGCTTGGACATCTCACAATGTATGTGTAGTCTATTCACAGTAAATAGTAGGGAACTGAGTTATTTGAAATGGAAGAAAGATGAATTGGAATATTTGAAGAAAACATATTAGATGTATAAGTGTGATTTAATGGATAGTAGATGTTGAATAAATGAACTTCAAGTTACAAGAAACTCCATAGGCAGGGAAGCAGCACTGTAAGAACATGTTTAAATTGCAGCAAAGATTATGGAAAGTAAAAGTAGGGAAGAAAATAAGAAAGTATCAGGCATATATGTGTGTGTGAAAAAAAAATCAGCCAAATATCCAATCAATAAATCAATATGTTAGAATTAGAATCAGATTGTAGGTGGTTTTAAAAGCTGAAGAAGCTGTCCCACATGTTTGAGGAGGCACCAGAGGCTGAACAGAGTAATATAATTTAATTCATTAATTTTTATTTATTACACTTGCATAGTGATTTTTTAATGTTCCCCAAGTGCTGCATATTGGTGAAAGTACTGAGAAATCATTGATTTGGGGTCTTCTTTTTAATTTAATGAATCTTTTATTTAAACGATGCTAAAATGGTTTGAATGGAAACAGTTTTTATTATAAATGTACAGCAGCATTTTCTATTTTAAATTTAGAAAATGTAATTTTTAAAAAGGTGCCATTAAGAAGAATAAACAATAATAATAGCTACATAATAACACTCATTAAACCTAACAAAGGATATGTAAAATTGACACATGCACATGAATTATATCCTAATAAAGCTTCTGATTATTAAATTTATTGGGGTAACATTGGTTAATAATATCATGTAAATTTCAAGTGTACAACTTTATAGAACATCTGTGTACTCTATCATGTGTTCACCGCCTGAAGTCTAGTCTCCTTCTATTACTATGTATTTAATCCTATTTGCCCTCATTTTCCTCTCCCTACCCTCCTTCCTCTCTGGTAACCACCATTCTTCTGTCTACATCTATGAATCTGTTTTTAGTTTTTTTGTATATTTCTTTTGTTTGTTTATTTGTTCCTTTTTGTTTTACACTCTACATATGAATAGAATCGTATGGTTCTTGTCCTTTTCTGTCTTACTTTTTTCACTTAGCATAACACTCTCAGTATTCATCCATGTTGTCAAAAATGGCAATGCCTTTTTTACAGGTGAGTAATCTATCATTGTATGTATGTGCCATATCTTCTTTATCCAGTCTTTTGCAGAAGGACACTTGTGTTGTTTCTATTTCTTGGCTCTTGTAAATAATGCTGCAGTGAACAGAGGGGTGCATATATCTTTAAAAATAAGTGTTTTCAAATTTTTCAGATAGATACCCAGAAGAGGGATTGCTGGGTCATATGGTAGTTCTATTTTTAATTTTTTTAAGAACTTTGATACTGTTTTTAATAGTCGCTGTACCAATTTACATTCCTATCAGCAGTGTATGAAGGTTCCCTTCTCCCCACATCCTCTCATTCTAATAGGTATGAGGTCATTCTAATAAGTATGAGGTCATTTTCATAGTATGCTATGAGAATGTCATTTCTCATAGGAATGACATGGTATCTCATGGTTTTGATTTGTATTTCCCTTATAACTAGTGATGTTGAGCATCTTTTCATATATCTATTGGCTTTCTATATGTCTTTCTTGGAAAATTATCTATTCAGTTCCTTTGCCCATTTTTTAATCAGGTTATTTTGAGTTTTATGAGTTCCTTATATATTTTGGATATTAGCCTCTTATTGAAGGTATCATTTGCAAATATCTTCTACCCCAATAAAGCCTTTACCAAAAAAAGTAACACAGAAAATGCACAGATATTAACCAGTGTAACACAGAAAATACACAGATAGTAATCAGTGAAATAATTAGTGTGACATGTTGATGTATCCTTCAAAATGCTTTTAAATAAAATTAAATAAATAAATAAATAAATAAATTGAATGGAATGGAATTAGAATATGTATACTATTATGTAATCTGCTTTGTTTGGTTTGACATGATTTTAAGACTATTTTTCCAAATCATTGCGCATTAAAAAATCATATTAATGCTTAAGCAGTATTTCTTTATATAGATATACCATAATTTATCAAATCTATTGGTTGGCTATTATAGTGTCTTCAAGTTTTTGATGTTAAAAACAGTGCTATAAGAATGTCAGATTATTTCTATTGGATACAATTCCAGAAGAAAAATTATGTATCAAAAATATATACATGTTTCAATATACACAGTACTAAAAAAGTTAAAGCAATTTATATCCTGAAAATTCCCCTTTACCCACACTTCTATCTAAATTGAAAATTATTATTTTACATTTTTGCCAAGTGAAAATTGGTATATCATGGTTATCTTAAATTGCATTTTCTTTACTTCTAGGGCATTTCAACAATTTTACACATGTACTCTCAATATGAATTTTTAAACTATTTAGCCTCTACCAATTTTTATATTGATATGTTTGTTCAAATGTCTTTTGAAAGATTAATCTAGCTGGGATATGCTAAATAGATTTAGGCTTGTGGGTTGCCTGAATGCAACTGAGAAAGATAAGATTTCTTTGTACTGTGACAAAGCTGTTGCCTGTTTTATTTAGGCCCAGAGTAATGTTATGGCCAAAAATCAAGACAGCCAAAGTAATTTCAATTTTTAACCAAATGTGGTGGATAATTATGGTCCAAGTAGCTAAAAGTAATTTCAATTTTCAACTCATGTCCTTTATTTCTAGTTCTTGAACACTGTGAAAGAAAATGGATGTAGTGCCTAATTTGTTGAAAATTCTCTTTTTCTTCTCCCATCCTCGCTCTCATTTTATTGCCTTTCAAGGCTATTTTTCTCTTCAAAGCCATCTAAAAACTTCTCTTCTCCTAGGCTAGGCAATTTTGTTCTCCTATTTCCTCCTTCTCTCTCACTACTATTTATCATGTGTTGGAAAAATGTAATTAAAACAAAATCTCCTGCCAACTCAGATAACCTCTCCACAAAGGTAGAAGAAAAAAGTTTTAGTATCAAATAAGCATGAAACCAGAAGGTGACCACCGTCACAGGTGATTCACTAAGAACTGCAGACAGAAAGACATCTCGCCCTTTTATACAACCAGGCAGATACAAGGCATACAGGGCCTCAAGCTAACTGGTAACTAGTCCTCAAGTCAGAGGACTTGTGAGTGCCATTTGTCAAAAATGGTCCTTCCTGGATTTACTTGGTAATTGGGTGACCCTCTGCGTAAGATCATTGGTTTTATCCAGAGAAGAAACAGACCTCTCATATCTTCTGGCAGGATGTAGTTTCAGAGTGAGGCGCCCATGGAAGCTGCCTCCTTACCTCCCACAAAAACTGAGGCGGAGGGACACTCTTTTCCCTAACAATTACATTTCAAAGAGATGGCTCTCAGGTCCTTGAGAAAAACATTACTGTGTTGTAAAACAGGAAGAGACTTATTTAGGTTTTAAAAGAGCTTATATTCATTCCAACTTTGCTCTGAAAGAAAAGAAGTGGTGCTGGTAGGGAGGTGTTATTCCTTTTTGCATCAGGGAAAATAAA
Source organism: Pteronotus mesoamericanus (assembly GCF_021234165.1). Classification (NCBI taxonomy): domain Eukaryota; kingdom Metazoa; phylum Chordata; class Mammalia; order Chiroptera; family Mormoopidae; genus Pteronotus; species Pteronotus mesoamericanus. Next base: position 14,203,008 of record NW_026555310.1, read on the forward strand.
ATACATAATTTTTTTCTCTTTTGTTTTGTACCTACGCTACATATGCAAATACATTTTACCTCACTCAGCCTGGCAACACAAAACCTTTCTATTGAAGGTCCCAAGACAAGGCTAGAGTCCTCAGTACTGAGGGGGCGGGGAGGGCATATGCTTTCCTGTCCCTGAGGAAATGTCCCAGAAGTGATTAAAACACGTTTACATTAACAATGTTCACAAGTTCCAATCCTGCCTCTGCAATTCATTTGCTGAGTGCTCTGGATACAAAGTAATTTAACTTTTGCAAATCTCAGTTTCCTCATCAAAAAACTGAGAGAATGGTTATTTATCTGGGTCCTTCCATCTACAAAATTCTGTTTTTCATGAGCAGCATGTACACAGAAAACAAATGGTAATGGACTATCCAAACAAATGCTCTAGTAACAGACAAATTTCCAGAAATCTGAAACATAACTTCAACTAATACAAGGACGCTGTTGAGAAGGCAGAGAAGAAGGATCTCTCATCTAGATGAGACCCCTCATCTAGAACGTTGAGAAATTCACCCAGAGCTGCCAACATCTGTGAAGCAAAGAGCACAGCCTTTCCTGTGAAATGCTTATCAATCTCTGTGCACTGAGTGTTTCTAAGTTCCACCCCTGACCTTCCAGCCATATCTTGAAAAATAATCAATTCAATCCTTTGGGCATTTAATGATAATGATATCTAAATTATGAAACTATTATATACCAAAACTTATAATGTTTAAATTTTACAGATGAAGGGCTATTAAGCTCTGTATTTACTAATTGTCAAAAATGTAAATAATGTATATGTTAAATAAATGTAAGTGAGTATCTCATTTGTATGTTGCACAGTAGTGCTACATAGCAAACCACCACCAAATCTCAGTGGTATACAACAGACATTTTACTAGGCTCATGAGCCTATGTGTTTCAGCTCACCTGGCAGAGCTCATGCTTGGGTAGTGGTCAGCTAAGAATCAGCTAATGTAGGACTCCTCAGCTGGGAGGACTGGGAGGGCAGAGTTCTCTCCAAATGTCCTCATCGCCCACCAAGCTAATCTGGGCATCCTCCTCAAGATGAGACAATCCAGGCAAGTGACAGCTCCTTTCCAGCCAGAGCTTGCTCATTTGCCAAGTTTTAGAGTGACCAATTAGTCCTGGTTTGCTTGGTCTATTCCATATCCCACAGAAAATCCCCTCAAATCCAGGCAAAGCAAGGCATTTGGTTATCCTACAACCTCCCTTGGGACAAAGCAAGTAACATGGCCTGCCCAGTGACAGAGTAGCGGGGCCCTATAAAGTTAATGACAAAGAGCAAGCATAGAATTAAATTATTAATGCAATCAATCGACCACACAAGATTTTTATTTTCTTGCTACCTAAGTGTTCTATTCTTGGGTTCCCAATAAAATAGTCAAAAGGGATGATTTCATGTCGCAGACCTGTGATTCCACCTCAGTTCTTAGAAATGTCCTTAAAAAACAGCTCTTCAAGCTTGACCTCTTCACTGGCTTAGGTGTGATTTTTGCATTGTAAAATCAGGGATATACAAAACTCTTGACTTGATACTAAAACTGTTTGACCCAGTAAAATAGTTTCTAACCTATAGGCTTCAGACCTACAGAGATAGGACCTCTGTCAGCTCCTCCTCAGTAACACAGATCAAATATGTCCTCCTAGCTGAACCTATTAATAATTACCTCATTAGCTGCTAAAGCCCTACAGTGTACCCAAATTAAAGAACTTTACATTTGACCTAACCTACAGAAGTAATTAAAAAGGTATTTGAGATCTACCTTCCTCCAAAGAAACATCAAAAAAAAAGTTCTTCTACCCAGATGGTCAAAACACAAGAGCTTTTAGCTGAAGTGTGTAGCATTAGACAATTATTCTTTGCTAGTATTACAGAGAAAAAAGAACATTTCATATTTCAAAAAATTTAACTCTAACATTCATTTGTGATCCATCCAGTTGCTACAAGGCAGAATGGGATTTGGCCGCCTGCCACCATAAACAACCAACCCCTCCCAGTGGTCCCTCCCTTCTTCCTACAGCATCTTTTACAGGATGCTGCTTCAATCCACCATCTTGGGGTTTCCTTCGACCCCCCATTCTCTTGGGGGGCAGTCTCTCTTGCTGGGTTGGAGTTTCTCCCCATACCGCAATGATCTGGCCAGACTCCCCTGTTACACAGTAATTTCATCAGATGTAAAGAAGACTGATCAGCTCCATATCTGAGCAATTTTTTTCCTTTTTATAGTCTTACTAAAGTCTCTATTGCACACAAGGATTTCACAAAATGTCTTTTAGGGAAGATAATATCATCAATCATCTAATTTGGGCTGGGTAACATTTTGGTATTTTATTTAATCCTCATAATAACCTCACACAGTTTATCATTATCCATCCCCTTTTATTTTAATTTAATCTTTTTTAAAAGATTTTATTATTTGTTTTTAGAGAGAAGGGAAAGGAGGGAGAAAGAGAGGGAGAAAAACATCAATGTGTGGTTGCCTCTCTCACACCCTCTACTGGGGACCGGCCTGCAACCCAGGCATATGCCCTGACTGGGAATCAACCAGTGACCCTTTGGTTCACAGGCCAGTACTCAATCGACTGAGCCTCACCAGCTAGGGCTATTTAATTTTTATTGTATTTTTTTCCCATTACCATGTAGGCCCCTTATACTCTCCTCCCCCTAGCAATTACATCGTTGTCCGTATCTATGAGTCTTTTTTCCTTTTTGCTCAATGCCTTCACTCCTTAACTGCCACCCTTTTTTCCAATCTCAGAAACTTGAGAATGAGAAAATTGTGATCTTGCTCCTTAGGACCATTCTGATCCTGCCTTCAACTGTCCTTAAAAATTTAATGATTATGTTTCTAGGAATGAAGATAATGAGTTTTATGGAATCATTCTCAATGACTATGGTTCTCAAACACAGCAAGACCCGAGTATCCATAAGAGTAGATGAGGAAAATGCCCACACCTCTACCAAGTGCAAGGATTCTATCACCTCATATTCCTTGGTCATCTCCCATAATCCTCCAGCTTTTGTAGTAATAAAAACTAGCTCCTCATATATATGTCAATTTATATGTTATTGAGACTGAGTATATTGTTCCCTTAGCTAACCATCTTTGTATTCAATATTGACATTATTTATTAAATGTTATTCATTTGTTCCAAAGAAAAAAGTAATATAGTCTATCCTTCCCACAACAGAAAGACAGACAAACTGATAAAATATAATAAAATTATAGAAACAGATGAAATATATTTTATTTATATGCTAAAATATATACTTTATTTTTATTATGTATAGCACATAAAAATTATATATTTTATTATTTTATATACTGATAAATTGTATTATTATATATAATTATATATTAAAATGATGGCAAATGTGACACTTCAAGTTAGTGGGGAAAGGACAGGTAAGTCAATGGTATCAGAAAATTATCTAACTCTATGCAAAAATAAATTCTAGAATAATTACATATTTAAATGTCAATATGAATAATGAGTAGTATTAGGTAAAAGTACAGGAAAATATGTGTAAATATCAGGGTGGGAACAAGTTTGTAATATAAAATCATAATACAGAAACAACACGAGAAAGGCAAGAAAAGCTGCAATGCTTCTTCCAAAAAGTTATTGTTAAAAATAGATGTTACCAAAAATGAGCCCTGCCTGGTGCAGCTCAGTGGATTGAGTGCCGGCCTGTGAGCCAAAGAGTCACTGGTTCAATTCCCAGTCAGGGCACGTGGCTGGGTTGTGGGCCAGGTCCCCAGTAGGGGGTGCTCAAGAGGCAACCACACATTGATCTTTCTCTCCTTCTCTTTCTCCCCCCTTTCCCTTCTCTAAAAAATAAATAAATAAATTTTTTTAAAAAAATGAAGGAGGACTCTGAAGATTTTACCAAATTATTCCCCTGCTATCTGACTGAATGGTGACAAGGGTCAGAATAGATGCATGCATACATAGGAGATACTATATGCTAGACACCATGCCAGGCTGTGCAGATGGTGGGATGGTTCCAATATGATAGAAGTACTTAGAGTCTTGTGAATCAGATAGATTTCTGCTCATAATACAGGAATCATGGTGGCAACAAGTCTCGAACAGGCAGGAAGACTCAGAAAGTACCTGTCCTAAAATTGGGAGAAAGATATATATCAGAAGTTCTGGAAATGATGAGACCCAGAACAATAACCTAAAAAATGGGTCTCCTTAGATTTTACTCTGCTCATGTGTGTACTAGAAATATTCCTGGCAAATGATTTGTTTTTCCTTAACCTCAGCTGCCTCATTTATAATATAAAGGTCTTTAAAAAGCTAATCCTTAAGGTCACTTCTTGTTGCAACATATACCAGCCTTTCAGGCGGCTTCAGTGTTGTTGGATGGATATTGAAACCGATGTACACTATAACCTAGAGCTAATGAATGAACCATAGGTGCTAGGACTGCTGTAGTTCTACTTTGTAAGAGTTCCTGAGCTGAACTGTTTCTAGAATCGACTGTATCTATCTCTTCCCTCTCTGGGGTCTAAGAACTCATGAAAAATTCTCATAAGTTTTCATGGATCTTTTATGCTGTCAGTTTTGCCTTCTCATAAAGTGATTTGCCTTCTTGCATAACTCCTTAGAAAGTTTTCGTTTACAAATTTGCTCTAAGTAGATAGTGTCTCAAAGACTCTCAGTTAAGGAAACGGGGCAGTTGCTTTCATAAGGGCATATGCTGTGTAAAATGGAAAGAACCTTGGCCTGAGAGTGAAGAGGGCTGGACCCTTGTTTCAGCAAAGCCACTAGACTATACAGCATTAGACAGTATCCCCCCAAAAGCAGTCACCGAGTAAATGCCCATGGAATTCTATTGGAACTGCTAGTCCATTACCAGGAAAGATTTTGCTGTTGTAACACTACCACCTAGTGGGAAGTCTCATCAGGCAAAAATTCAAGATATTCCTAAAAATGTTCTTTTGGGCACATCTGGATGAAATATTGAGGGCCCGTTTTTAAACAATAGCCAAGTGATTAGGCAGTATTCCTTGTAGGCTGATCATTGGAGTCACAACATATGAGTAAATGATACATGAAAAAGGACATTTGTGGTCAAATAATTTTGGATAACCCAGAGTAAAACAAAAATAGCAAACTTTTATTAATGCGGGGCCTCTCAAGGCATTTAATATGCTAATTTGCATTTTGACTCTCCAAGAAAAACTATTTTCAATATATTCTCAATGCTATGATGTACTTTTATTCACCTTGTAATGTTTTCAGAATCAAGAATTTGACTTATAATTGATGTGTATATTATGTGTAGCTGTAGACTTTTCCTCAAAAGTTACTGAATCAATAGCAATAATTGCCATTACAGCTATACTTTTACTGAGGATAAATAGAGTAATATGCAGATTTCACAACTTTTATTTGAATCAATATTCTTTTTGAATCAAGTCTCTTTTTTTTTCTGGGAGCATCTCATAGTATTATGTTCCACATTTCTATCGTAGAGCAAATAAAAAATGTTGATCTAATTATATTGGAAAGGTTACCATGAAACACTGCTTGGTCATGCCCTATGTTGGCACACTTCCTGTGCCATTGTTTTCACCTTTGTGATCTATTCAATGGCTTGAAGCTCAGCAATTAAAGCTGCTGGAAAAAAAATAAATTTGGCTAAAAGTACTAAATTTAGTAGGAGCATAGAAATATGTTCTGTAGAAGAATTGTGATGATATAGGGACTCACAATAAATTTTCAAAATCTGGGATTGTGTGCCAAGCTACCCCAGGACACTTCAGGAGACTTACAAGTATTTATAAAGCCACAAGGAAGGAGCACAAAATAAAATAGGAGCCCGGCACTGAACCTAGCACTCCATTGCTGATATGTTGTCTAAAAACCAATGCAGTTCACATTTCAGGTTTAAAGTTGTAGCTTCGCAAGATTCCCACCATGTTTGAGACAGTGTCTGGAATTTCCCGTTTAAAATCTCAGAAACATTCCAAGTCAGATTTCCTTCAGGCAGCAGAAACGGACCCCTAGTAGTCAGCAGCCCTGTGTTTAAACAGCATGCCACTTGGGTTCCCAGTATCCACTCTGGCCCTTGGCACCCTTGCCTGTGTCGTCCTCTTAGCACTGACTCACCTGCCTGGCTCATCTCCACAATCCCATGCCTCAGAGTAGTGTCCTCGAGATGTTCCTGTTTAGACCTTTCATGCCAAAGTAAACATTAGTTATAAATAATCACTGCAAGTAAATTGGAAAAATAGGTGAAGAGTACGGTTAGATATAATAGTGAAACAACTATCAGTTTAAAAAAAAAACTTCAGAGTATTTTAAAACAGTAACTCAGAGAGAAGTAGAGCTTGAATTAGGAATTTTCGCCCTGAAAGATCAGGGAGCAGCAGTTTGTGAAAACAAGTCAAATGAAGCAAACTTCTCTGACAATAGTCTAATTGACACACGATTTAAATCATTAGTGGAAACATTCAAGTAGTCAACTGCCTTGGTTTACCTGAGACAGGGTTTTCAATGCTAAAACCCGAACTGTCTGAGCCAAACCAGGAGGGCTGGTCACTGAAATAAACCCACAAACCAACACTGGCTGAGTAGCTCAGTTGGTTAGAGCATTGCCCAATTATCTTAAGGCTGTGGGTTTGATCCCCGGTCAGGGTACATACAAGGATCAACCAATGAGTGCATAAATAAATGGAAGAACAAGTTGATGTTTCTTTCTCTTTCTCTTAAAAGAAAAAAAAAAAGTTTTTTTACAAGCCAGGAAAAAAATCTATAAACCAGTTTGAGAAAATAACATGAGAAATGTCATTATGTAATATTTCTAATATATGAAAATGTCACTTAACCTCTCTGGGCCCCACTTCACTGGTCTGTAAAACAGGGCTCAGAAGGATGCCTACCATCTGTGGTGATTGTGAAGATTCAGCAAACTGATACTTGGAAGTGCTTAGAAACAGTGCCTTAGCACATGGCAAGTTACTCAATAAATTCCAGTTCCTGTCATAATTGTATTCGCTATTATCTTATGTGTTGTCTATAAATGCGTGCCTTGTGAAAATACAAACAACAGCAACAAATTCTGTAACTTTTGTTTCAAAAATATGTACACACCATAATTTTAACTATTCAACACTTAGCTGTCCAATACTTTCCACTGGACATAGGTATTCTTTTAAGAAAATCTCTGGATATGATTATTAAAGGTAAAATAAAATCTAACAATAGAAAAATTAAGTGCCCTGTAGTCTGTTGACTATCATTTAATAGAGGCCCTAATAGGTCTCCACTGCCAGACTACAAATTAAGAAATTAAAGGCCCAAATGATTGTCCATCTTATGATTAAAATGAATGGAAAATAAATTGTTGCCAGAAAGAGATTTTGAGTTAGAGGGAAATAATTTGCCTCATATCACATTGTGAACCATCATAAGTTCAGCATTCTGCTAATGCCTATGTTCAAAAAATGCCATTCTTTTCTGTTGATTCCTACACAGGGATTCTGTGCTAGAAATCATGACAGAGCATCTTTATGTATTGATTGATTATTATATATCTCACTATCAACACCGTCACTAGAGTGTAAGCTGTTAAGTCAGGGGCCTTGTCTGTCTTATTCTTAGCTGTGTGATAGTGCCTATAATGGTGCCTAACCCAAAATAACTATTCAGTTAAAATAAGATAGCAACGTAAGCTTGATTTAACACCATATTTTTTTTCCAATTTTGAGACACATATTAAAAATATTAGCCAGGTAGATTCGTGCAGCCACCGTGGAAAGCAGTACGGAGTTACTTTAAAAAAATTAGAAATGGAACTACCTTATGACCCAGTGATTCTACTTCTGGGAATTTATCTGAAGAAACCTGAAACACTAATTTGAAAGAACATAAGCACCCCTTTGTTCATTGCAGCGTTGTTTACAATTGCTAAAATTTGGCAACAGCCCAAGTGACCATCAGTAGATGAGTGGATAAAACAACTATGGCATATTTACACAATGGAATACTACTCGACCATAAAAAAGAAGAAAATTTTACCCTTTGCGACAGCATGGTTGGACCTAGAGAACATTATGCTAAGTGAAAGACAAATACCACATGATTTCACTCATATGTGGAACCTAATGACAAACTGAACTAACTAACAGAGACAGATTCATAAAAGAGCAGGCTGACAGCTCTGGAGAAGCAGGGCTGGGGGTGGAGAGATCAGGCAAAAAAAAAAAGGATTCATGGACACCAACAACAGTGTGGCGATTGCAGGGGGACAGCGGGTAGGTGGAGGTGGGAAAGGGTATAAGGGAGATAAATGGTAGTAAGAAAAAAATATAATTAAAAAAGAATATAGGACATAAAAAGGCAATTCACAAAAGAGGTATGTAAATGCCCCCAAAGTTTTAAAAAATGAAAGAAAATATTAGCCAGAAGTAAAACATTAAACAAACTCTTATAACAACTCTACCACAGGAAGAGCCTGCCATGTCTTAACAGAAATTTCTCCTTCGAATAAACCATTTTAAAAATTAGTGCTTTAGCCATGGCCAGTGTAGTTCAGTGGATTGGGCATGATAGGGCAAAGCGAAAGGTCACTGGTCTGATTCCAGGTCAGGACAGGTGCCTGGGTTGCAGCCTGTCCCCAGTAGTGGTTTGTGGGAGAGGCCAACAATCAATGTTTCTCTCAGACATCGATGTTTTTCCCTCTCTCCTTCTCCTCCCCTCCCCTCTCTCTAAGAATAAATAATTTTTTTAAAAAAATTTTAAACATAGTAATATCTCAGAAATTTTTCATAGCAATATTTAAAAAGTAAAACTAAAACTTAGTGCTTTAAATTCCCTGTAGACAAGTTAAAAGTAAGTAAAACCTAAGCATTTTCTTTTCTAAACAAGTTTAACTTCAGAAGTATATGTTTGACCTTATTCAACAGATGAGATCTTCTTCCTTAATGTTACCCCTTCGTGCTTAATTGGGGATACTTTTCCAACATCTAGACATAGGCACTAGCAGGAATCTGGATTTACATATTAATGGATTATCATATACTATTGCTTTGTAATTCTTTTGTTTACACTTATAATGATAATGTTCATCCTTCTTATCTTATTTATGACCAAACATTTTCAAAATAAGGGGAATAACAGATCATAGATCATGACATTGTTGACTAAAATTTGAAAACTCTGCTCTCAGCTACACTCTCCCTTATGCCCAACCCCCGAAAAAAGGAAGAAAGAGGTATACATCTCCAGAGATAATAAACTTCAGTTTTCCTAGACTCTCCCATTCTTTCTCAAAGCAGCCATTTGAGATCTTGTGTTAGCATGGTAGGCTACCATTAATAAATACTGCACACTGTCTGGCTCACACAATACAAATTTATTTCCACACAGTTCTGGAGGCTAGGAGTTCGAGACCAAAGTGTTAGCAGGGTTGTTTCTTCTGTCACCTCTTTCCTTGGTTTGCAGATAGCTGTCTTCTCTCTATATCCACACATCTTCCTTGTGTGCATGTCTATTCTAATCTCCTCTTACGGGAAAATCAGTCATATTAGATTAGGGCCCACCCTGATGACCTCATTTTACAGTTTTAAAGACCCTGTCTTCAAATACAGTCACCTTCTGAGGTAACTGGGATTAGCACTTCAACATATGAATTTGGGGGATACAGTTCAGGCCATAACAGACCTATATTTAAGATTATATTTATGTTTCCATAACATACACATTCAAACGTTAATTTTAGCAGTAGGAATTATGAGAGTAGAGTGCTTTCTCAAAATTCTAGATTAAGTAGTACAGACAAGGTAACTACAACTTTGACTGGAAGGTATGGTTTTGCTATTTAATTTATATTACTTTTTCCATTAGGATTTACTGCTAATCCATGCTTTTATTTATCAGAATAGATGCTTCCTGGAAAACATACATTTTCCATGTGAAATTGTCACCAGAAAATAATGACAGCCAATAGCAGTTGAAGAAACATGAACAGATAGCATACTGCAGTTGGTAAAAATGAAGTACTTAAAATGCTTAATGCAACCACATATCATTTTGTCATCCAGTCATTTCCATTTCCCAGTGAGATCCAACCCGCAATAGCATCTTAAATTTATGCAGTACCTGTTACCCATGCCATTTGATATGGCACAACCTTTCACAAAGTACCTGCTGGGGAATAATTTCTTCTTGTATAATTTTCACATTGATTTCCAAGACGCCGAGAGCCTGAATAAAAATCAAAGTCCATATTAATCTTCTGCTCACTTAATTTTTTTCATTCAGGAATTATTTTCATGTATTAACCTTGGTTAGTGTGAACAATTTTCAACACCTAGCCTACAAAAAGCAGTTACAGTGACAGAGCTCACAGGTAGGCTTGACCCGGCAGGAACATCACAGGCTTAATTGCCTCCACGGGGTCCATGTCCCATTTGTTTCGGCTTGTTATTGGGAAGTTTGTCAGCAAGATATAACTGATGGGGGAACTCAGAGTTGGAAAATATTAGTTTAAGGAAATAGGTAGTAAGCCTGGTAGTTAATGCATGTGAAAAGCTGTTGTTTCAGGAACTGCAGATATGGCCCAGCCTGACTCCAGGAGACCACAAGCAATTGACCTTTGTGATTCAGAAGAGACCATACACAATCGAGGTGGTACCCGACCCATTATGTTCCAGGGAGAGACAATCCATCACTCCAGGACACAGGACACATGACACAGATAAAGAAAATCATGGGTCAGCAGATGAAAGGATGTTAGAGAAATTGCCAGACTGCAGCTTTTATCTGATTAGCCTCTTTCCTGAATTCCAAATCCCTACACTTTTTTCCCTTGAATTCCAAATGCCTACACTTTTTTCCCTTGAATTCCAAATCCTTTACTTACTCTTTTTCCCCTTTATAAAAAAGGCTGGCTTGAAAGGAAATGTAAAATGGTCTGTTAGGGTACATACTCGCTGTCTTCTCAGATAGCCAGTCATCTGAATAAAGTGCCCGTAAAGAACCAATCCTTGTCTCTGCTTACTGCGTCTGGTGGTGACAGGCAGCACAAATGCCAGCTTTCCTGGTTTCATAACAATCTAGTCTATGATTGTTTTTTCAATTTCCTGTGTGAATGTGTGATAAATATACCTTAGGCTTAAAGTATGGACTCTAATGGGACAAAACGTTTTAGAAAACTTCATTATCAGAGTAGCCTGCACAGAGAAAGAAACTGATGTTGGTGTTTTGTACTCTAACATCTCCTGTGATAATCAGTGGTCCCAAGGGCACATTAAATCAGAGCCTCTGTTAACATAAATGGAGCAATTACAAACTATCAGGTGATTTCAGTACCTCAGCTATATTAGCAGGTGAGAAAGAGATTATTTTTAATGTCTCCATCCTGTATAAATAACCAGAAAGTGCCTGCTGGGGAGTAAAAGATCCTGAAATAAAGGCCTCCTGAACTCTGCTGCTATAAATAGCCAGTACATACAGAAAATTTCCAGGATACACGTCATTCTGCAACTGTACATATTTTCCAAAGCACAAAGAACACAATGAAATGCAACATCATAAATATTGCAAGAATTAGTTTATTCATAAACAAAGCTCTGCAACACCCAGAAAAATCAATTTTGTCAATGTAAGGAGGGTAAGGTAGGCAAGAATAGAATTATATTTCTCTTTTCAAAATTATAAAAACCCCAAAACTTTTAGTAAAACCTGAAACACCACAAACTTGAATTAGATCACTGATAAATGGCCTTTATTAGGCAAATACGCACACACACTTTCTGTTTACAGATCTCTGCCTTGATATTCCGAAAGCTTCTACAAAGAGCTGAATCTCAGACTCTATTTACCAAGTAGACAGACTTACCACCACCCCGCTCTTCCACTCCTAGACAGACAAAAAAAACACCTGTTAGTTGCGAAGTCCTCTTATTTCTCTCTCCCTCTAACCTCCCCGGGGGGCCAGGCTTATGTCTTTTAGCCTAGCCCCCCACCCAAGATCCATATATCACAACACGTCATATTTCTTCTCTCTCTCTCTCTCTCTCTCTCTCTCTCTCTCTCTCTCTCTCTCTCTCTCTCTCTCTCTCTCTCTCTCGTTTATAAGGAAGTGAGCCTGGACATCTTAACTAGCTGGCCCAGTTCATTAGGTATATTTTATACTTTCTACATTACCTCAGATGACAAATGTTGCTAAACTTTCTACCATAACTCAAGGGTCCTCTGCATTCAATTTTCAAAAACATTTTCCTCAATTTCCTTTAAGCTCTCACTGGCAGCCTTCTGAAGGGCCAGCGGGCTTCTACTACCAGTCTCTTCAGGACACCTTGGGCTTTCACTTACACTCTCCTCACCTTCAACTAACAATCAACACCTATTATCCCACACAATTTCCCTGGGTCAGGAAATTGGAAATGGCTTGCTAGGTGGTCCTGGCTCACATTCTATGATTTTCTCCTGTTAATTTGTCTTTGTCAGTTTACTTTTCAAACCCAGGCAGGGACCCTAAGAGGGTCAAGGAAAATTTTTTCCTCCTCTGCTAAGAGCCACATAGAAAGAGAACTCAGAGATCTGCAGAAAAACTCCCTCAAGTCTTCATCAGAGTTCTTATCAGCACATGCATCTGAGGAAACTACCTGAGGTCTGGGATGGGAGTGGGTGGGGGGAAAGGAGGGCAAAGTCAGAAAGGAGCAGAGGGAACAATATTCAGAACTCACTCGGGGCTGGAAAATGTTATGTTCCCACCCAACAGAGTGATCAAAAGGTCTGAGTTTGGGACCAAATGAGCCTGACACTGCTTGTTCCTGCAAAAACAAGGCTAAAAGTGAGACTCAAAATTAAACTGTTTCAAATAACTTAACTGTATCCCAGAATAATACTCAGGAACATTAATAGAAAATACAAAATACCCAGCTCAACAGATAAAATTCACATTATCTATCATGCAATAAAAATTAGCAGACATGCAAAGAAGCAGGAAAATGGCACCAATAATATCAATTGGTAGAAAGATTCAGAAAGATACAAGTGTTAGCATCAGTTAACAAGAATGTCACAGCATATATAATCTATAAATTATATATTCCTTATATTCAGGTATGTAGAGGAAAGATTTAGCATGTTAAGTAGAGAAATAAAAGATATAAAAAAATTAACCTTTAAGAGATGAAATACAATGTCTTAAGTAAAAAATATATTGGTTAGGATTAAAAACAGGTTAAACCCTGCCAAAGAAAACATCAGTCAACTTGAGGCAAAGCAAGAGCAACTATCCCAAATGATCACTGAGAATAAAAAAAGACTGAAAATAAATTGGATCAGCACATCATTGAGCTTCAAGACAACTTCAAGGGGCTTAATATACATACAATTGAAGTTTCCAGATGAGAGGAGGATAGAAAAATTATTTAAGCAATGGCTAAGATTTTTCCAAATCTGATGAAATCTATAAGCCCAAGAAGCTCAACAAATCCCAAAAACAAGAAGCATGAAGAAAGTTATACCTAGGCACCACATAGTGCTTGAAATCAGAAAAACAACCCTGGAACACCCTTTCTCTTATCCTGATGTATTTTCTTCTTAACACCACATTTTATTTATTTATATAATTATTGGATTACTATTTCTTTCACCCCTAGAAAGATGAGCCTTATGACACTAAGAAATTTATCTTGTTTTTATGTACGTATTTCTATATATCTAACAGGAATATGTCTAACATACGGTAAACACTCAGTAAATTATGTTGAATATTTATTCAGAAGTGAGTTTAATTATTTTTGACCCAATTATTCATCATACTAAAGGAAACAGAGTTTATATTGCTTCATCTGCTATACTCAGTATTCTAAGTTATTGCTATGGAGCCCAACGGCATGTGGTATGATACTGGCCACTGGGTTAGCTTTACAAATTGTTTTTGACAATGCTCTCAATAGAATTTAAGCATTAACACTAGGCATTTTTTTAACTTTATTTTTATTGTTGACACTATTACTACAGATGTCCTCATTTCCCTGCCTTTGCTCACCTACACCCATCCCCCATCCCCCCTCCCTCAGGCCACCACCACACTATTGTCTGCGTCTCTGTGTCAGGGAAGACTTGTTCTTTGGCTAATCCCTTCACCTTCTTTCATGCAGTCCCCACCTCCATCCTCCCCTCTGACAGCTATCAATCTGTTACGCGTGTCCATGCCTCTGTTTCTATTTTGTTCATCAGTTTATTTTGTTTATTAGATTCCACATATAAGTGAAATTGTACAGTATTTGCCTTCACTGACTAGCTTATTTCACTTAGCATTAGGAAGCAGAGTTTAGACTGCCTCACCTGCTATCTTCAGTTATTCTAAGTTATTGCTAAGGAGCCCGACCACATGTGGCATGATTCTGGCCACTGGGCTCGCTCTACAAATGGTCTGTGCCAATACTCTCAACAGAATTTAAGCATTAGTATCAGTCACTTTTTAAAAGGACAAGAGACAACTCAACAAACAAAAAACAATTAAAAATAGGCAAAGGATTTGAAAAGACATTTTTCAAAAAAAGGTTTACAAATGGTGAATAAAACACATGAAAAGATACTCAACATCACTAATTATTAGGAAAATGCAAGTCAAAACCACAATGAGATTCCACCTCATACCCATTGGGATGGCAACTGTAAAAAAATAAAATAAAAAATGACAGGTGTTGGCAAGAATATAGAGAAATTGGAACCCCGGTGCATTGTTTGTGGAAGTACAAAATGTTACAGCCACTATGGAAAACAGTATAGCAGTTCTTCAAAAATTAAAAATAAAATAACTGTATTATCAAGCAATGATACTCCTGGGTATAAATACAAGAGAATTGAAAGCAGAGTCTTGAAAAGTTATTTGTACAACCATGTTCACTGGAGGATTATTCACAATTGCCAAAAAGTGAAAGCAGTCTAAGTGTTAATCAATAGGTGAATGGATAAACAAAATGTAATATGTGTGTGTGTGTATTGCACTATGTATTCATCATCTAAAATCTAGTCTCCTTCCCTCACCTGATATTTGACCCCCTTTACCCTTTCACCCATCCCCCTTGCTCTTTCCCCTCTGGTAATCACCATACTGTTGTATGTGTCTCTGAGTTTGTTGTTTGTTTGTTTGTTTGTTTGTTGCTTTTTGTTTTATATCCCCATATAAATGAAATCATTTGGTTCTTGTCCTTTTCCATCTGACTTATTTCAGATGGAAATAAGATGGATCTTGAGAGTATTATCCTATTGTCACAAATGGAAATATTTCATTTTTTTGTATGGTTGAGTAGCATTCCAGAGTGTGTGTGTGTGTGTGTGTGTGTGTGTCACATCTTTCTTATTCAATTATTGATCAAAGGACACTTCTGTTGTTTCCACATCTTGGCTATTATGAATAAGGCTACAGTGAGCATAAGGAGATGATAGATAGATAGATAGATAGATAGATAGATAGATAGATAGATAGATAGATAGATAATTTACAAATAAGTGTTTTCAAAATTTTGGGCTAAATACCCAGAAGGGGGATTGCTGGGTTATATGGCAGCTCTATCCTTAATTTTGGGGAGAACCTCTATACCGTTTCCTATAGTGGCCATACCAGTTTACATTCCCACCAGCAGTACGCAAGGATACCCTTATCTCCCCATCCTCAACAACACTCATTTCTTATTTTGTTGATGATAGTCTTTCTAACAGGTATGAGGTGGTATCTCATTGAGGTTTTGATTTGCACATCAATTACAGCTACTGAAGTTGAGCATCTTTTCATGTCTGTTGGTCATCTGTATGTCTTCTTGAAAAACATGTCTGTTCAGGTCCTCCGCCAATTTTTAAGTGAGATTATTTAGGAGGGGGTTGTCATTGAGTTATATGATTTCTTTATATATTTTATATATTAGCCCCTTATTGGAGGTAACATTTGCAAATATCTTCTCTCATTCCTGACCTATTTCTTTCTTTTCTTTCTTTTTCTCTTTGTATTTTTTTAACTTTTTTTTATTTTTCAAATACATTTGTCTCCATTTTCCCACTGCCACTTTCCCCTGCCCCACACACCCCTACCTCCCACCCTCAACCCTTCCCCAGTTTGGCTTTGTCAATTGTTCCTTTATACATGTTCCTTGATTTGACTCTTCCCCTTCTTTTCCCCATCACCTCCCTCCCTCCTTCCCTTTTGTTACTGTCAGTTTCTTTTTTCTTTCAATGTTGCTGGTTATATTTTCCTTGCTTTGTTTTGTTGATTAGGTTCCACTGTTAGGTGAGGTCATATGGTATTTGTATTTCACCCCCTGGCTTATTTCACTTAGCATAATGCTCTCCAGTTCCATCCATGCTGTCATGAAGGATAGTAGCTCTTTCTTTGTTTTGGCTGCATAGTATTCTGTTGTGTAAATGTACCATAATTTTTTGATCCACTCATTTATTGATGAGCACTTAGGTTGCTTCCAGCACTTGGCTATTGTAAATTGTGCTGCTATGAACGTTGGGGTGCATAGATTCTTTTGCATTGGTGTTTCGGGATTCTGAGGGTATAATCACAGCAGTGGAATCACTGAATCAAACAGCAGTTCCATTTTTAGCTTTTTGAGGGAATTCCAAACTGTTTTCCACAGTGGCTGCACCAGTCTGCTTTCCCACCAACAGTGCACTGGGGTTCCATTTTGTCCACAACCTCCCCAGCACTTGTTGTTTGTTGATAATGGCCATTCTGACTGGTGTGAAGTGGTATCTCATTGTGGTTTTAATTTGCATTTCTCTGATGGCTAGTGATGTTGAGCATTCTTTCATATGTCTCTGGGCCCTGTGTATGTCCTCCTTGGAGAAGTGTGTGTTCAGGTCCTTTGCCCATTTTCAAATTAGATTGTTTGTCTTCCTGGAGTGGAGTCACGTGAGCTCTTTATAATTTTCAGATCAAACCCCTGTCTGAGGTATCATTGGCAAATATATTTTCCTATGTGGTTGGTTCCCTTTTCATTTTACTAATGTTTTCTTTAGCCACGCAGAAGCTTCTCATTTTGATGAAGTCCCATTTGTTTATTCTTTCCTTATGTCCCTTTCTCTAAGAGACACATCGGTGAAAATATTGCTGCGCTGACCTATTTCTTAAAATGTATTTTTATCCCACTCAATATCCTCATGCCTCTGAATACTCTCACCCTTATCACATATGTTAAATTTAACCATCAGCATTGTCCTTTATCCAACATTTAATAAGTATTTATTGTGATCTAGCATGCCAGACATTGGTTAGACTTTGGGGACATTCTCCATGTCTCTTTACTCTTAGCCCCAATAATTACTCTTTCTCCAGCTGCACTATTTCAAACATTCCTTAATAAACAATCTCCCTGAATTAACCCAACTTTGGAACTTGCCTGTCTCCCATCTAGCTAGCCTACCCTCACGGACAGGCCTTTGACCAAGGATGCTATTAGGATACTTCCAGATACAAGTAATCAAAACAAAAAGAAGAAAAAGAACCTGATTAATGAAGGTTTAAACCACATAAAATTTATGGTTAACAAAAAGTCTAGAGGTAAGTGGCTCCAAGCAATTCATCAGCTCAAAATTGTCAGTGTTCCAGGTTAGCGTCTCTGAGATTCTCTTGGCTTTTACAGCAAGGTCGCTAGATGGCTACTGTAGTTTCAGTCAGCACTTCCTCCCACTGGTGCACTTAGAAAAAAGGTAGAGGTGTCAGGCCATACCATCCCACCAAGCATTCTCTCTGTTATCAATGTTTGTCACATACTCTCAGGAGACTTCCCTTATAGTCCATTGCCGTAACTAGGACCAAGCCTACCCTTTTCCCCTGGCAAAGAAGAACAAAATTAATGTGACTGACTTAGTCACATATAGTTCTCCTCTTGCACAAGGGCAGGACCCTTTGCTGCCAGTCCAAAATCTCGACATGTAGGAGGTTCAGCGAGCATGAAGGAAAAGAGGCAACAACCGTTGCAAAAATAAATGGCCGCATGGGCCACAAAGGCACCCAATTTTCCAGGAACAGAAACAAGCCGCATGTTAGCTGGAATCACATTTGCTTCACTTTGTATCCAGCACTGCCTCTCACTGATGCTCTCAAACATTTCGAATGGATAGGAGGCTTAAAGATGACTTCAAAAGGATGGCAAAAAATAAGAACACTATTTTAGTGCCCTTGTGTGTGTCTGTGTGTGTAGTAAGGTATTAGGGTTGGATACAGAAAATCTGATCTTTAAATTGCTGAATTTTTAAAAGCTCAATGGAAGCAGATAACATGCAAAGATACATAATAATTACATGTAACTCTAGAAAGTCATGTATAAGATACGGTAGTATATGATGTGATGGTTATTTTTAGGAAAGGCTTCCTAGGAAAAGTGAATTTTCAAAGGGAGTTTAATGGAAGTAAATAACAAATAAAGAAATGACTGAAAAGAGGACCCAGGAATGGGACTGAATCAGAATCGAAAATATCCAATAAACACTGTATTTTTTCCTTAATGCGATTATCTTCCTCTCCTAGCAACGTCTTGTCACTCTCTGCCAAACTTATTTCATAAATAGTCACCCTACCCTGCCTCCAGTCCTCACCCCTTAGAGACTGCTCAACCCTGGGCAACTGAGCTTTTACCTTCATCGTTTTGCTAGACAAGAATAGAAAAAGAAATGCTTTGGGGAGTTACCTAGTCTAAAACCCATCTTTTTTTCTCCTGCTCATCTAACCCAAAATACGGAAACTTATTCTAATGATGAGTTGCAGAGAGTACCTTCCTCTGAATGAAGGAGATACTGGAAGGAATTCTGAGTCTTCCTCTAAAAAAAAAAAAATACGTAGATGACCTGGGTGCACCCTGTGCCAGCGGTGCTGTTCTGCTGCTGCATTCGCCGGGCTCGGTTTTGCTTATCAGGATTTAGCCCATTAGGCTTTTCACATCCTCTAAATTGAAGTGATTAGGAAAGCATTCTAGCTCAGAGCATTTGTTACCGGAAAACAATAATAAAGAAAGAAAAATAGAGGACTAGAAAAATAGAAGCCCAAGACCAGAAGAAATGTAGAGCACAACATGGCGCACCTACACACTGGGCAAGTCCCTCAGATTCTTTTTCCACATCTCAAAATGGAAGGTGAGGGAGCGTTCAGAGATCTCTGTCAGATTTTTCAGCCCAAAGAGTTTATAATTTTATGAAATTCCTTTCTCAAAAAAATCACCGATGACCACTTTTATTGTTAAACATAGTATTTGTTAGACTTTTCTCATTTTCCTTTACCTCTATAGCAATTTGCGCTCTTGACCACATTTTCTTCTTTCCCTTGATTTAAAGGAAAAGTTGTGATTTCTTCAGGAGCAAGTAACACTGAAGACCCCTGCATGTGCTTGCATAGGGTTGGCATTGCCCAGCACACCACACCCAAAGGGCGCTATTTTCATCAGACACTATGTATTTATTATAAAACTTCTACATTGGTCACAGTAAGCTCTCTTGTCCAAAAACTTTCTAATTCACCCAAAGGATCTCATAGGCTACTGATAGCACCGGCAGGAATGCCACTGTTTGTAAGAACACAGTAAAACCAGTCTTAAAACTCAGCTATTAAGAATTGAGACTTTACTGTCATCTGTAGCTATATCCTTTCCTCAACATTGACCACCATGTATTCAACTAACTTTTTTTTAGCATTCACTCTTTTTAAATGAGAAAGAATTTCACATAAGAACTTATCCCCATTAATTCTACCCTCCTTTTCATTTCTCCAGCCACGGTATCTGCTAGTTTCCCTACCTTCAGTCTTGTGTTCCACCACTAAGTCTTAACTATCATTACCAGCTATGTCTTTCCAAGCCACAAACATGATCTCTCTTGTTTTCTTAACAGCCATTCACTGCTGAAGAAAATATGTCATCCATGTTCCGGCCCCAGTCTACTCTGCCAGCTTTATCTCATGCTTACTCAGCATTACATTCCCATGGGAAGGGGGCATACAGAATGACTTGGCAGAAGGACAATTATTATTGCCTATGATATAAATGTTTCTATGTCTGTGTCCAAACAGAGTTGTTTTCAAGCTGTGTTTAAGATCTGATTGTGTAAAATAAAAGTGAAAAATTATATCCTCTTATTTAGGGCCTTTAGATAATTTCATAGGGATTTATAAAGCTTCCAGTATTTCAATCCAGGGACACTTGCAGTTTAAGGCAAAGCAAAGCACTCTTTCTCATAGTGGAATGGTTCACTACTCAGAAGCTAAAAAAATACTCATTAACCCCTCCCTATTATTCATATATGAATGTGACATGCAGAAGGGTGCCTCATCACTTAGTCATTCACAAATTTTAGGACATATAGCTCAAAAATAGATGATAACTCATAAAAGTTCTCTTCTTGTTTATTGTTTCTGGTCATTAAATTATCTTAGGCAGCAAGTTCACGATATACCATATCAGCTGACTGCTGTGTTTAGTTTTCTTATCAATGTTTCTCCTGCCCATTTTCTAAATGTATCAGCCTTCTACTTGTGACATAAACTGAGTAAGCGTTAAGGAGCTAAACTGAGGATCCCTTGTTTCCCCCACTTAGAAGGTGGCCAAATCTAGAATTTTAAAATGAAAAATATTTCGTATTATTTTCAGATTTTAGAAGGATAAGGTAGATATATTGAAAAAATAAGAAAAATGACATCTGAGAAACACAGGTGCAGGAGTGAAGAGAACTTCCTGTGACTCCATGACTATGTTCTGCAGTTCTCACAGTGGCGTGGGGAGCCTGGGGTTAGTGGCTCATCTAGTTGCAGTCGCATGGTCTTTAACCAAATCTTTGATTCTACATACAAAATGATGGTCCCTGGGATCAAGAGAATCCTAATTTCTCTGTGTTTTTTCTTTCCTTCCTTCCTTCCTTCCTTCCTTCCTTCCTTCCTTCCTTCCTTCCTTCTCTTCCTTCCTCCCTTCCTTTTTCTTTCTGTTTCTCTCTCTCTCTCTTTCTCTCTCTCTCTCTCTCTTTCTTTCTTTATTTCTTTCATAACTGAGGGTTCTTCCTCTGCCATTGTTTTGAAGCACCACAGTTCAGAGTAACTAAACATCTATGTGCCAATTAATTACCTAACTTCCTTTTCTTTCTTTGTAATTTGGGTGTGTCTTACTCTGTTCAGCAATTGTATTTCTTTAAACTGTGTATTTCAAATTTTTATAAACTTAGTCATAGTATCAACATACTGTGAGAGCACTGTTCAAAGGAAATCTTTGATGAATGCTATTATAAGGTAAAAATCCTGACAGCCACCTCTTCGTTTCTCTCCTATAAAATCTGAGGAGTTTTAGTGTTGTTACTTTTTGCATACCTAAGTTTTAGCTCCCTAATGACAGCTATGAAAGGAGCTTTGACCTTCATCATAAACTCATTGAATTTTCTTGGCATCAGCCTGAAGTATTCTCAGTTGAGTCAAATTCATAATGCTCTCTCGCTTATGAGTCACATTGTTTTAAAACCGCTGACAGTTTCATCCACATTATCATAGTTTCTGCATGTAGAGTTTAGTTTAGGCTTTCTTTCATTTCACTAAAACCACCTGGTTCTAGAAACAACTAAACAAAGGTGCTTATATTGGATAGTATTCAAAGGATCCCATGTCAGGGTCAAATTTTATTTGTTGGTGGGTTTTTTCCCATTTTTTAAGCATTTCTGGAGAGTGAGGCATGCAGGAACTAAAGAATATATCCTCTAATTGATGAGGAGGGGGAAAATAGCACCCTATTTAAGTTAATCTATTTAAATATCAGTCCCAAATAAAAAGGAAAATACCTGTAACAACCACTTGATGTCACTGCTGTAGCTCGCCTGCAGCTTTGAAGACGAGAAGTTGGCTTCTTAAGTCACCAGAGAAGAAAAATGAGACAAATACAGTTTTAATATTTTCTCATGGATATTCTTAAAAAGGTAATGATTGTTTCTGTTTTAAATTGGCTTATTCCACCATGTTTCTTTTTCTTGCTCCGCAAAGAGAAGGGAATTATGTGAAGGGACTGAGGAGATACTACTGCCTGAAGGCTAATATTTCATTCCCAAGTCTGCAGTTCTCAAATATAGCTGTGTATCAAAATTTACCTGGAGACATTTTTAAAAACACAGATCACTGGAGCCTACCTAAGAACTACAGAATCATAATCTCCGGGGCCGGGGACAATACACATTTATGTTTTTATGGGTTTCTCAGAGTGATTCTGAATGTCAGTAAGGTTCAGAAATCTGCTTCAGTCTGTCCTACACCTCTCCTAATTTATAATATGAAAGAATATCAGCTGACCTGATATTCTATGTAACCAAATAATTTTACATTTTCACATCCTCATATGCTACTCAAAATGATCTTTTTGGATGTACTTTATCCTTCATTTAACCTTTTTTTTTTTTCATCTCTTCCTTCATAGAGCTTCTTTATTTTTCTCTTCTTTAAATATTACAGAGTACACATTTCCCTAATAGCAATAACTACATATAATATATAAAAAAATACGAAGTCTGTCCAGAAAGTATACAGCCATGTAATATGAAAAATAGAGACATTTATTGAAGAAAATAGAAGATACAAGAAACATTGTACGTAGGATAATGACACCTCAGTCCCCTTCAAAGTAGGCACCTTGGGACCTCACACAGTTCTCCCAATCACCACCAGCTGCCCTGTAGTATTTTCCTGAATATCGGCAGTCTGGAATCTCTTCCCTTTCAAAGGTGATTTTAGTTTTGGGGAAAGGCCAGAAGTTGTAGGGCACCAAATCTGGGCTGTAGAGGAGCTGATTCACCTGGTGATTTGATGTTTGCCAAAAAACTCTGCATGAGACGTGATGCACGAGAAGGTGCGTTGTTGTGATGAAGCTGCCAATCAGCGCCAGTTGCCCATAGCTGTGGCCTTCCAAATCATCCAAATAATTTCTGCAGAAGAATGTTCAAGCTTAATGCAAAATTTGATGCAGAACCATTGCTCTACTCACTTAATCATTTTAAATGAGATGACCACACAGTTCACATGCTCACTCAATAGCATCTATGGCCCCAACTGACTAGTATAGTGACTAATCATTGTTCACACATGCACATTCCAGTCCACTTTCCTTGGCTACTTCATGGCCAGGTTACATCAATGACATACAAACCATTTTCCTCATATTAACAATGGTGTACTTTGTCCAGACAGACCTTGGGTGTGGGGGAGTGTATGTGTGTATAAATCTATTTTTCAACTGAAGGTAAGCTAAGCTAGTTCCACCTCCCTTCACTGCTTGGTCTTTCCTTTTATGACAAGCACAATTTTAGTTCCAGCATTTTAAATATTAAAAACAAACTGCCTTATTAAATTTATATAGTGATATAGGTAAAATATATTTTTTGAATAATTTTATTTATTGGCCAATTACATGCCTGGTCCTATATAAGATATTTCATGTAAGTACATACATTCTATCACAAAATCCTATGTAAATTGTACCATTAATGTAGCTTTACAGATGAAATTAAAGCCAGAATATTGCCTCCTCCACCTCCACACCCTAATCTCAAAGTCAGAAATCCTAATACAAATACCTATTCAGATTTTTGCTCTCTCCTTTAGATGCTGCTGTCTTATTACAAATATGATCTGTTTGCTCCTGACCAATTTATGAAGTATCTAGGGTGTAGACTTCAAGGAAATTAGCCTACAAGTTAAATATAAGGGGCCCTGCATAAAGAGATAATATGCCGTCTTCTTGATGAGTCATATTGTTTCTGTTACTATGGAAAAGAAGTTAATGGGAAACCCCAGAGCTATGAGCCAGCTCCTCTATCACAATCAAACACATTTAGAATATTCCTCAGAATTTTTCTAAGGGACAAAAGAATCTGCCTTGGAAAAAGAACTCAACGAGTGGCTCCACCTTTGGCTGATAAATTGAAGATTATGTCTTCTTGTTGTTGGGTTTTTTTGTTCAAAAACAGTGCATTTCAACTCTTCTGTAGAAAATGTCAACAATCTCAAGTTTCTTGCTTGCTTTTAGATTCCAAAGGAGATTTGTGACCAAAAACAGACTCACCCAACCAATCATTTATGTAAGAAATACTGATTTCATTTTAGCATACTGCCTAATTCTGCCTTCTTCTTGACACAACAACTGGGAAGGATATCAAAGCAAAAATTGCATAGTTAAGTCTGATAATAGCCAAAATAATGATTATACTGACATCAGACACCTGAAACACTGCCAACAGAAAGAAAACAGATACCATTCATTTTGCTTGAGTAAAAATTAAAAAAGAAATTCTGAATCCATGTCAAGTGCCAAGTCCTGTATCGTGATCACCCAGCTCTGATATTCTTAAATTAAGATGAACATCACCTAACATAAAATTAACCATTTTAATGTGGACAATTCAGTGGCATAAATCACAGTCACAAGGTTATATAATCACCACCTCTATATACTTTTAAAACATTTCCATAAACTCAAAAGGAAACCCCATGGCCACTAAGCAGATACTCCTCATTCCTTTTCCCTCCAGCTACTGGAAACCACCGATCTGCTTTTGGTTTCTGTAAATTTGCCTATTCTGGATATTTCATATACATAGATGCAATCATACAATATGTGGCCCTGTGTGTCTGGTTTATTTCAAGGTCCACCCATGTTGTAGTATATATCAGTACTTCATTCCTCTTTATGGCTGAACGATATTCCATCATGTTTCTATATCGTGGTTTGTTTATCTGTGCATCTGTTAATGAGCATTTGACTTACTTTCACCTTTGGCTGGTTTAAATAGTATTGACATGAATATGTGTGTACACATATTTGTTTGAATACCAGTTTATAATTCTTTTTGGTATATACCTAGGACTGAAGTTGCTGGATCATATGGTAATTTTATATTTAACTTTTTCAGTAACAGCTGTGATACTTTTTGTAGCACATTGTTTCTCTTGTCATCAGCCTCCAATGAAGAGTTGGGTTTTTTTTTAAACTGTAGGAACAGGTACAGAAACTTCCGTTAAACCAGCAGTTCTCAAACTTTTTGGTCTCTATGACTCCACACTCTCAAACACTTTTAAAGACCTCAAAGGTAGTTAATTGCGTGGGGTCTAATATTCTGTATTAGAAATTAAAATTGAGAATTTTTAAAAGCAATAAAGCCATTACAGATTAACATAAATAACATATTTATTGGAAAGATAACTGTATTTTCCAAAGCAAAATGTTAGTGACAAGGGTAAAATTTTTATGTATCTGCAGCTACCCTAAGATAGCTGGATTTTCACTCTTGCTTCTACATTCAACTGCTGTGGCAAGTTGTTTTATTGAAGTATTGGAAGAAACTCCAGGCTTACACAGACATGTAAGTTTAAAAGGATAGAGTAGTTCAATAGCCTTTTCAGAAATTTATGAGCATTTTATTGAATACTACCTCAAAACTTAACAAGTGATAGAACCTTAAGTGTTAGTTGTATTGTGGAATCTGAAACTATATGAATGAATTTTTTTACTTGATTACATTAAAATCTATTTGTCTGTTCAGCACTTTAAATAGCTCTTTCCTCCATGAATGATGGTAACATTAGAAACGCTGGCTGAGTTATGTCTCTCCACCAAATGTTGATACAGATCTTATTATACAATAACAAAAAAAAAGCCATATTTGTTAATATCTCCATCAATCTCATCAGAAAAGCATGGGAAGCTTTCAAGGGGGCAGATACATGCTTTCCAAAATTCTAATTTTTACTTAGAACCGTTAACCTTGTTATTTGCAACAAATATTTGTAGTCAGCTTCCTTGTATTGACAGGCTTACTTCATTTATTTTTTAAAAAAGTACCTGCCAATTACCCAAGTCTACATAATAATAGTTTGTCAGTTCTTTCAAGTAAAAGATATCTCATGGAAAAAAAGGGACTAGTTTCACTTACAACTCAAACAATTGCACAAATGCTTCCCCTCAAAACAACCCTCACCCTTCTGTATGCGGCAGAAGTTCTTTGTGTTTCTAAATTCGTCATACATAATTTTTTTAAAGGCACATACTCAAAGATCACGATGTCATAAAATTAATAATTTTTACTGCTTGGTCCAGGACGTTCTTCCGTGAAAGCAGACTTCTTCTTTCCCTGCTGGGTGTGGCAGTGGCTCCTCACGCAGTTTTACCCACTTGTTTTCCAACCATCCATGCAATCGCCAACGTAATGAAAAAGGCAGATAAAGTTTCAGCAGTATTATTATGAAAATAGTTTCACTGCGCACAACTCTCTGAAAGGATCTCAGGGGACCCAAGTGGTCTGTACACTACGCTTTAAAAGCCACTGCTTTAAACTTAGAAGCAGGCCAGAGGAAAGTTACACAGGAAGAGCTTTCTATGGGCAGGCCTAGAAATTTGGGATTCCCCAGTAAATCAGCGGGGGAAAGTGTCCCAAGAGGTGCTTGTGTTAAGAGCCAAAGGAGACAGAGAGAAAGGAAAGAAACAGTCTTAACATCCTAAACAGCCTCATTTTTTAGGGGTCTTTTGAATAGTGCTAACGATCCCTCCTATATAATCAATGTTTCTGCTACTACTTCTTCCTCTGGCTGAGAAAATGCAGAACTTAGTGCTCCAAATCCCCTTTATGACTCCCCAACCCCTGCACCACCTCTGTGCAATAGTCATTTATCAACTCATCTCCACTTTCTTTTCCCTTCCAGGCCATTCCAGAGACTGTAACTAAGTAGATGAGTATCTTCAGTTCATACCTCAAAGCACAATCACTCCTCCAGAACTTTCTATGACTCTCCACTAATTGCAGTTTTCTCATAGGGTCCCCCGAGACATTTTTCCCTTTAAAAATTACCCATACATCGCTAAAGTTTGAGGCATACTTTTGTGTAAAGTACAAAACCTACATCTAACGTTCAAGGCCTTCGAGTTCGGGCCCATGCTAAGTTCATTGCATTATGGCCCGTTAGTCTTTTTCACCTGTGGCTCCCAAACCAGGCTGTTCATCAGAATCACATTGAAAGCATTTCCAAGCTACACATTCCAGACACCACCCCTGAGATTCTGATTTAATTGGTCTGCAGTGGAGCCTAGGAATCTGTATGATTTTTAAAGTTTGTTTTCTGATTCTAATGTCCGTCTGGGTCTGGGAATAAGAGCTGGAATTCTGGTCAGACTAGTTTTTTATCAGTCTTCCAACTATCACACCTTTCTACCTTCACAGTTCTGCTGCCAACCTTCTTATACCCTCTATCCACTTTCCACCTAATTAAATCCTACCCACTCTGAAGATTCAGCTTAATTAATACCCAACCACAATCTCTACAAATATCCTCCCTGATGACACCAACAGGAAAGCAATCCATTATTCCTAGGATTTCAGGAATACTGTTGCTCTTTCCAATTAATTTGACACATCGCCCCATACTACCTCCTTTATTGTTGCTTTGAATCATTTCTGACATACTATCCTTATTTAACTTTCACATATTTTTTTTTCATCTCCCTACCTACAAGGTACAATGGAAAGGCCTCCAGGACAGGAGTGCACCTTATTCTTTTGCATACCAAGCTCCTAGCTACCATCTTGCATATTACTGGGTTTCAAACAATCTGTTACTTGGATGACACATTTGTAAAAATTCTAAAATGTGCAAGAAAATATTTAATGTTCATGTAACACTTTCTGATTTATGAAAACTGTTCATATCTGTTATTTTACTTGTGATGTCAGCCCCATTTAATGTGGTAGTGTGCATTACCCCTACCTTTAACCAAGTTTAAATAACTAGTAAGTGGCAGAGTAGGGAAAATGATTCAGGTTTGTTTAATTTCAGAGGCCAAGCTTTTAACCGTTATGCTCTATTTCTTTAAAAATCATGTATTGCTGTTCATTTTATATCCCCTAATTTTTAAGTATCTTATATATGTATTCAAACATAAACTGAGCATCTTTATTCAGTACACCGGGCTAAGCTTCTAACAAATGTCATCTCATTTAATTCTCAGGAGCAAAAACAAATGATTCTAAAAGGACTCGGGGTGGGGCAAGGAGAAAACCATGAGGACAGATGAAGTCAGCCTCACTAAGTAAAGGAAGCATGAAATAAACCTTAAGGGGCAGGTAGAAATAAACTAGGCAGCCACTGAAAATAGCAGGAAATGAGCACCAGTCATTTAGGGGCTGATAAGAATTTCAGCCTGGCTGCTTCAGAATGTTTGAACTGGAGAGTTTCATACTGTGAAATAAAGCCAGCTTGCTAGGGTGAGGCTGATGGGGAAGATCTTAGAAGGCCAGGATAATTAACACTGTCTTGATCCCTTATGCAGGAAGGATATTTGTAGAGATGCCAGGATCGTTTCCTCCCTTAAATACTTTTCTGATAACATCTTTGAAATTTGATTTATTGAGTCAATATTCCTTGTTATTCATGGCTCCAAAGCCTGATATTTTTTCTGAAATCTAGAACATTGAAATATGAGCAGGATCAATCAAAATACCCAGCAAATCATTCTGAACCTTTTTTTGTTTTGAAGTCGTTGCCACAGTCACAACTTCAGAAGGATTTTTTCTTACCTTTTTTTCTTTTCAAAGAGAAATCACTAGGATTCCTGTTTGACTTTGGCTCTATGGCCAGAATATGTCTTCAAACAGTTTCCTGCTAGCGGTGATATTAAGATTTTAAGCTTAAAAAGAGCAGACTTGAAGAGGTTCTAGTTTGAACTTGTTTCAAGCTAGAAATCATATTGCAAAACTCCTCAATGAAAAATCATATTGAGGAGTTTGAGAGAACTTGGGCTGTAAAGTCAATACAAGTGAGCTCAGGGATGCAGAAGTATGTTTCCTGTCTAGACCTCTCTCTGAAACCATAAATATCCAGGGAAGGTCTCTTCCCTTTAGAGGATTTAGGAGGTGGCGCTGGGAGATTTGCTGGAAATCATCAGTAAGCTCTGGGTTTCACGTTCCACGACCTACAACAAATTGTGAAAACAGGCAACTGTTTAACCTTACCTTCATTTAACACATTATTGCCCAGACCATAACGTTTAAAAATAATAATGAAATAAAATAAATAAGCCTCAAAATCCCATCGTTCATTATAAACTATATGAAAAATATCAATACTAAAAGGTTTGTCTCCACATGGAAACTATTACAAAGGAGAGAAGAACGAAAATTAAAGTTAATTTCTATTAGGCATTTATTTAACAAGTCATGTGAGCTTACTATATATATGGATTCTAAGAACTACAGATAAACTAGTGAACAAGAAAATGCTCCTGCTTTGCATGGGTCTTACATTCTAGTAGGGAAAAAATACATGTGAACATGTATATCTGAATATGAGAAAACTACCAGGCCATGGTAAGTGTTTTATGGAGAGTGACAAGGTAGCTACTTAAGACAAGTTTAGCAGGGAAAATTCTTTCTGAGGAGAAGATATTTAAACAAATCTAATTGACAGGAAAAATCAATCCCTTGAAAATGCAGGAAGGCATTTTCCAGGAAGAGGAAAGAAGTAATGCACAAGTATATCTTATCAAGAAATAAAATAAGAACCCTCCCCCACCCCATGCACCCCCCTAATCTCACCTGGATAATTTTTAAATTGGGGTTTATGGTGCAGATGTGATCAAAGAGAACAAAACATAGTTGCTATGGTCTAAATGTTTGTGTCCCCAGGATTTATACTTTGAAACCTAATGTCCACTCTGATGGTATTAGGAGGTGGAGCCTTTGGAGGGTGCTTAGGTCAGGGTGGGGTTGGGGAGACATAGGAGATGGGGTAGAGCCCTCATGAATGGGAGTAGTGCTTTATAAAAGAGACCCCTGAAAGATCCCTTTTCCATCTGCCATGCAAGGGCACAGCAAAAGATGCCTTCTGTGATCAAGGAAGTCAGTCCTTACCAGGTACCGAATCTGCTAGTGTCTTGATCTTGGACTTCCCAATCTCCAGAAAGTAAGAAATAAATGTTTATTGTTATTTAGCCACCCAGTTTATGGTAGTTTGTATAGCAGCCTGAAAAAACTAAGATTATAATAGAAAAACAACAAAGTAATGGGAGTGGGGTGACAATTGTCTATCCTTTCTCATTCACATCACTCTTGGCAATTGCTGTTCTTTTGGACTAGAGCAACTATCCAAGTGAATAGTACACTTTCCTTCTTACTATTATAAAGGTAACATGTATTTTCCCCTTAACATTATAAGTAGGAATGCCACATTGCCACATAAAGTTCAATTGTACCATTGGTCACTTTTGAGGTTCAGTGTTGCATTTTTATTAATTTTGAGTTATTAACAAGTATACTCTGAATAAAATCCAAGATGATGATTGGTCAAGCATCAGTGACCTCACTGAGATGAACAAACTAGAATTGTATTCACTTTTTTTTTTTTAAAGATTTTATTTATTTACTTTTAGAAAGAGGGGAAGAGAGGGAGAAAGGAGAGAAACATCAATGTGTGAGAGATATATCCATTGGTTGCCTCTCGCACGCCCCCACCTGGAGACCTGGCCCACAACCCAGGCATGTGCCCTGACCAGGAATTGAACTGGTGACCTTTCGGTTCACAGGCCGGCACTCAATCCACTGAACCACACCAGCCAGGGCTGCATTCACTTTTAAACCAGTAGAGGATTGACAGTGAGTCCTTCACATCCAGTGAAACACATCTGGATTAACCACACCTGATTTCTAAAGATACTCAAGGCTCCTTGGAATGGAGTTTACATTCCACTCATATAACAGGCAAAAAGCTACTTGTAGCCACATCTTGGGTAAGTCAAGATTGCTTTCCTTTGACTTTGTTCCTCCAGCCATCAAAAGTTAGTAACAACAATCCTGCCAACCTCTGAGAGATATGTCAATTCTAAATAATAGTAATGATTATGATGATAATAATAGCAACGATCATTTGCTGAGCAGTGAAGGCGTTAGATGGTTTGCCAAGATGGCCACAATATTTCCTCCTGTCCCTGCATGTATACCCCTTGAAATCAAAGTTTGTGGTTCTCCTTTGAGAAGCAGCATCTCTTTGTTCAGCCCTTGAACCTGGGCTAGTCTGTGACTTGATTTAGCCAATCAAATATATGTGGAAATGATATTAAGCAAGTGCCAGAACCCAGGCCTAAAAGGGCCTATTGCTTCTGCTTTTGCTCTCTTAGAGTGCGGCTGAAGACCACTCTGTAAAGAAGCCCCAGCTAGCCTACTGGAGGGTGAGAGGCCACCTGGAAAGATAGGCTCAACTATCCCCGTTGTTCCAGCCATACCAGTTGAGGCCCCAGACTGGAGAGAATGGCTGTCTCAGAATGTGCAAGCCAAGCCAAGCCACCAGCTGACCTCAGCCACACAAGTGAACCCACACCAGAACTATGGAAGTATTGTGGAGTCAACTACAAAATCATGAGAAGGAAATCATTCTTGTTTTAAGCTCTTAAACGTTGCGATGGATTTTTTGCAATTATAGATAACTGAAATACTAATTATGGGCTAGAGATCTAAGTGCTTTATATTTAGTAGCTAAACGAATCTTCTTTATAATCCTGTGCGGCCAATACTATTAATGACAACACATTATAAATAAAGAACTTGAAGCTCCGTGAATTTAAATAACTTGCCCAAGGTCACACAGTAAAGAAACATATCACACTCAGCTCTGGCTTGAAGGACACATTTATATCACCCTACTATTCTGATGATGTTTGAGAAGGAAGCAAGGGGGGTTGGTCCAGCTTTTAAAATCCAGGTCAGATTATTAGTATTATTTTTCTTTACGAAATGTAATACTTCCGTTGTGGGAATTTTAATGACATAGTAGTGTGTATGAAAAAAGAAGACAAATTTTAAAATGCAGATAACTTATTTATGAAGAAATATGCACATATATATCAATCTATATCTTATATTCAAATAACTTCCAAATAAAGTATATAGTGCAAAATTTTTAGTAATTTAAATACATGACACTGAAATGCTAAACCCTCTACAAATTTATTTTAAAAATAGCAGCTCTTCTGGATTACTATGCTACTTTCATAAGGTTAAAAATCACTAATCATGTGCCCCTCTAGGCACTCAAGCCACTTTGATGTTTTGTTTCGGGTGAGGCCACCTTCAGGATCCTTTTGTTCAGCTGCACCTGGGCCCGCACAGGGGCAAATCTAATTAATCGAAATGCCTATAGGTGGGAGGTTACACTCATTATTTATTAAGCAACTGCTAGTTATCTCATCACTAGATTCATGGCAGAGACAATGAAGTAAGGACCACGGTCTCTAATGAAGACAAGAATATGTAGTAGAAATCGACCAACGTGTCCCCTCCTTTCAACCTCTCTGGCCATCAGATGAGAGATCTGACAACCATTCATGTAGCAGCTGTGGTCATCCACCCAGAAAGTGGATCATTTTAATGGATCTACTGAGCTCATGCATACCATGAGTCATGATTAAAGGAGCTGTCTTGAAAGCTTCAGTAATTATGAAGCTTTCTGCTCATTGCCCTCTCTAGTGGTTGCCCACCAGTTCCTACCTCCCACATCATATTGGAGGTCTTTTTAAAAGAATAATTTTTAGACCTACACACTCACAATATATCCAAAATAGCAGGCAAAGTGAAAATTTGCATTAAAGAGAAACACCTTAACCATCACGGTTTTTGAAGGTCCCAACTGGCGTCCTGACTGGGTAGCTCAGTGGGTTGGGTGTCATTCTGCAAACCAAAAGGTCACAGGTTCAATTCCAGGCCAGGGTACATGCATGGGTTGCAGGCCAGGTCCCCCGCTGGGGGCACGTGAGAGACAACTGATCAACATTTCTCTCACACATCAATATTTCTCTCCCTTTCTCTAAAAAATAAATACATAAAATCTTTCTTTCTTTCTTTCTTTTTTTTTTTTTAGAAAATCCCCATTGGGGAGTGGTGTTCAGCGCTTCCTTTTCCAGTCCTGATCCACTTTCACTATATGTGGCTAATGATGGAACTGCCACCCATTGCCTTGGCAACACATCTATGTGCTA
This sequence comes from Pteronotus mesoamericanus, assembly GCF_021234165.1. Classification (NCBI taxonomy): domain Eukaryota; kingdom Metazoa; phylum Chordata; class Mammalia; order Chiroptera; family Mormoopidae; genus Pteronotus; species Pteronotus mesoamericanus. The sequence continues at coordinate 14,236,045 of NW_026555310.1, forward strand.
AAAAAGGAAATAAACCTGAGGTTTATTTTAAATTTCCTATCTGCCAGGTCTCTTACATTAATTTAGAAAATACTTTTTAAAAGCAATAAGTAATAATGCCTACAAATAGTAACAGGATAATATTTCATGAGAGAAGACAATCATGAAAATGTATTAGAGTTTTTTTTTAAATATGAATCAAAGAATTTTGATGCCATACATGTTTTCTGTGTTATCCATTAAAATATTATTTCTGCTCTAAATTGTATACTATAGTCATTTAGTAACTTCCTGAATTTTTCACATATTGAAATTTACCATACTGAAGTTTATATATGGTTAAAGGAAATAAAATTACTCTAAGGAAGCTTTAACCCTAGTTGAAAACAATGAAAGATTAGTGCTTTAAAGCTATAGTGTGTAAATCAAATTAAAATGCCAATATAAAACTCAAGAATTTCTGAATCATTATTGTAAGTTTCCAGCAGAAGATAACTGTAGCCCTATAATTCAGTTATCTGTTATTTACATTCCACTTTTACATTCCTGTGGTTTATCTTTTCCTTTTATCAAATTCTGTTGGTAATGAAAAAACAAAAAAAATAAAATTTTTCAAAACTGGACCTTGACATCAAGAAGTAGTAGATTGTAGAGTAGCCAAACACACAGAAGCATTCATAGCATTTTACTTCCACGCTTCAATTTGTTGGCTAGAAGCTACCTTTCACAGTTATTCCAGGGCTTGCTCACAATTTAGGAAGTCTGCTAGGCAGCTTTCCCAGGAAACATGGCAGGGCCTGCATTTTGTGGGAATGGAAGCACACCTAGACTACATTTTGGAGCACAATGCCAGAGTCTGCATACTTCCTTACCCTGTAATTAACTATTGCTATTACAACAGGATTCTCATCTACAAAGGGAGCCTTTTAATGAGTTTATATGTTTATCTTATTTTCAAAAGGATTGTTTTTCTGAATCATTGAATTCTGAAAGTAGTTAAAAATTATCTCAGTGTTGTTTGTTTTTTTTTATTTATAGGGAGTATTACATAGCTAATTAATTGACTACCTGGAATACATAATGATATCTATTTGACTTTTTAAAAAACAAGTTACCAGCCCTGACTGGTGTTGCTCTGTGGGTTGGGCGTCATCCTGCAAACTGAAAGGTCCTGGTTCAATTCCCATCTAGGGCACATGCCTGGATTGCAGGCTAGGTCCCCAATGTTTCTCTCCCTTTTCTTCTTTCTAAATATAAATAAAATATTTTTAAAAATAACTTACCAAAAGAGTATGGAAACCTAAATAATCATTATTAGCAGTTGTTGAGTACTCATTATATACCATGTAATATACTAAGTGCTCTTACAAATCATTCATTCATTCATTCAACATACACCTCTTGTCTACTACGTGCACTATTCTAGGGCCTGGAGAAGAACAGTGAACAAAAAGAAATCCCTCATTTCATGGCATGTGCGCTGCAGTAAGAAAACAATTAAATAAGCAAATTTACAAAAATAAACAATTAAATAAAGCATGTGTCATGAAAATAAGTGCTATGTGTTTGTGTAAATAAAGATCTCATTTTCAAACAAGTTGACATGAGAAGAGATCTGAAGAAGGTGATAAAATCCAAAATTGGATCTCAGGGTTGGGGGAAATGTTGATTAAAGAGCAATTATTTATTTAGGATTTCTTATAACCACTTATCATTTAATCCTTCCAGCAGCACCTCATGGTAGGTTTTTTTATTGCTCCCACTTTGAAAATGTAAAGAAACTTGCTTAAAGCCACACTACTTACAAAGAGCAGCGAAGATTTTACCCATATCTGCCTCACTCACAAACTGTGCTTTGGATCATCTTTTTCCTGTCACATTACCCAACAATCCAAAATCAAGATTTCTACATGTTCTATACTGGTACCTACCTAATAGGATAGTGAATTACAACATCACATTTAAAAAGAAAAAAAATCTACTTGAGAAGAAAAAAGTAAGTGAGGTTCATCTCAATCAAAGAAATAAATGAAAGGAAAAAAAAAAAAGCCTCTCCACTCCCTTCTTGAGGGATCTAGATGGAAGCAGAGCAGAGCTTGTAAGTAAGTTCTGGCTCTCCACACACAGAAAAACCAAAGGATGCCCTAGCGGGCCCTGTAATGACAGGAACTGAAATCACCTCTCAAAGCAGCACTCTCAGAGCTGCCAAAAGAGGTCCTAAGTAAGGAGTGGGAGGCGGGGAAGAAGAGGGTAGAACAGAGTTTGTTGTGGGAAGTCTCTATCACCACTTCCCCTTCTGTTCACCCTTCTCTTTTCAACAGAATCTTAGCAGCAGGGTTGGATATTTTCATTCGGCCACATAAATAAGCTGGTCCCAAGGCATTATCTACCTCAAGAGTGATCCTGCTGGGACAGGAGGAATTGATTTCAAGACCTACCATCCACATGATTTAACCACTACATTTCACAAGGACTTACTCATGTGGCCGACAGAGAACGGGTGGCTGCAGTATCACCATTTCCTTGTTTAGGATTGGAGCCCCTTGATTTCCCCTTACTCCCTGGAAGCTCCTGTACCCGTGCATTAAGGGTATCTGTAAAGATTAAAGGGCAATGACTAGGGAAGTGGGGAAGCGGGGAGCTGTGTCCTCCAGCCATTCCAGACCTGAGTAAGTGGAGTTCTACAGTAACTGAATGATTTGAGGGAAAGTGAACATACAAACCCAAGCAATCAAAGGAAAATTAGCTTACTTAATACCAGCGATAGGTATTTTTCTTTCTGCCTCTCAAATCCAAAGAGGAAAATCTGGACGAGTGGCTTAGGTTGTAAACTCTAAGGTCAAGGACCCTTGAGCTTCGTTCTCAAGTTCTCAGTAGTCAGCTAGGTGTGAAACATAATTAATAGCACGATAAATATAAGTTGCGGAAAATGCGATTCAAAGTCAGAGGCCCCTTCCATGGGCCCCCTACAGAGCCTGTCATAAAGAAGACTTAATCAACATTAGCAGGGCTATTAAAAAGTATCGCCTTTTAAAAGTGTGCTCTTCCCTGGCGCCTCTTACTGGAGCTTCTCTGTGTGGGTGTGTTCGTAAGAGAGGAGTCGGTGAGCAGAGTGTACTGGGTACAATGTGTATTCGTAAGGGGAAACAGATTTCAGTGAGGATGAACATATGTTTCGGAGACTACATCTGTGCAAAAATTTGTACATAGTCCCTGAAGTTGTACTAAGAAAAAAAAAACTACCGTATTATAAAAAATCTTTAATTTCACACATGGTATCTTGGCACATTTCCCTTATACTGCCTTTTCTGCCTGACTAAATAGCCCTTTCTCATCCTCAGGTCTAGGAAAACCACGAAACGTTTCGAACAGTCTGACACAAGCTGACTAACCAGATTTGCTTACTCACTAGGGGACCCCAGAGGCAAACCTCAGCCCAGTGAGACCTAAGACTCTTCACGGCACACCTGCCCGGAAGGCGGCCGCTACCCAACCCAGAGGCTATCCCATCCTTCGAAGGCAGGGCGGAGGCCAAGTTAAGGTAACTAAACTTGGGCGCGGTTCTGGCATGCGGTGTCCTAGGTGATTCCAGAGCGTGCGCGAACCCCGGCGGCCCGCGCCCTCTCCCCACCTCCCCGGGGGCGGGCCCAGCTCTCCAGGTGCCGGCGCCTGCAGCCGGCTCCGCCCCCACTCCCGGGCCGTAAGCGCCTGCCTGGCGGGAGCCGCGCCCCCTCCTTCGGGGAGGCTGGACTCTAGGGTCCCCGTGGTCTGGCTTCCCTCGGCGCGGGCCTCCCACCGGCGCTGGGGGCGGAGTTGGAGGCGGGGCCGGAGCGGTGAGGCGGGGCTCGCACCAGTGCCCCGGGCTATGCTGCAGCTTTACCCGCTGGTCTCGCGGCAGACGAGCGGCTCGATCGCTTCCTTCGGTCCGATGGCAGCCCCCGGCACACACGCAGAATGCGGCTACATCCGCACGGTCTTGGGTCAACAGATCCTGGGGCAGCTGGACAGCTCCAGCCTGGCTCTGCCCTCCGAGGCCAAGCTGAAGCTGACGGGGAGCAGCGGCCGCAGCGGCCAGGCGGCCAAGAGCCTGCGGATCCAGGAACAGGTGCAGCAGACCCTGGCCCGGAAGGGCCGCAGCTTCGTGGGCAATGGTGAGTGGAGCTCCGCCGTCCCCCTGCACCGCACCGCCGTGACCCGCCCCCCCCCTTCCACCTCCCCTACCCACTCCCTCACCTCTCAGCTCCCCGTGGCTTCGACTCGCTGCTTCCTGAGGGTGCGGGACCTGGTGTCCTGCCCACCTGTTGCTCGCGGTCCCTTTGTACGAGCCGCCGCGCCTCCCGACTCAGACCGGCTTTCTTGGGGAAAGCACTCTTTTCTAAAATAATCTCCGACTCAGCTTTGTCATACATGTATGTACGTATATGAAATGCACATACATATCTGTGTGAAAGAACTCAGTCCAAGACTTCCACTCTGTCTTTAACCTGAACCCCTTGCCCCTCTTCTTCCGCCCCCCATACCCGGGTCTTAATCTGGAGGCACCGGATGTCTGTAAACACTTTGAAATTTTATGCAGAAATTCAGTATGATCATTTTTGGAGGAGGAAGCACCCCTAGCCTTTCTTGGATTTTTAAATATTTTGAAAAAGAAAACCTGAAAGTACTAGCGCTCCTATAAACTGTAAATTGGGATTGCAGTGCCTCGCGCAGGTACGTCGGGGCGTTCGATCCGCTGTAAGGAGGAAAGGGTGATCTAGGAAGTGAAAATACTGATTAGGAGGCTTTGAGCCAGGGAACTAGCACACCACCCGCGGAGGAAGAGGGGGAGGAAGGGGACTTTGACCCCATCCCTCCCGCACCCGCACCCTCTCAGCCAAGAGGTAAAAGGGATTTTTTAAAAAGTAAAACACTGTATCAGTAATTGCTAGTCAGGGCATAATTGATGGAAGGTGAAGCAGTTGGCAAACTATTATAATTGTAAAAATTAGAAAACGTGAAATAGTTTCTCCCTTGCTAAAAGCCAGATAATCAGAGCCACACAGTCTCTCCTTTATTAGTTAATTTATTTTTTTCATTATAAAAGTATTATAGACTTATAGAAAGGAGAAGAGGAAAGAAATTGAACAGTTAATTAAATTGGGTTATCAGTTTGTTTCTTGCAATATTGAACTGTTTCTCTAGGAAGTAATAGGGCAATGGCAAATGGAGAACACATTAGGAAAAAGAAAAACAATGGCAGACCAGACTAGAAATTTAAAACAGCAGACCATGAGAGGGTGTAGTGTTTTCAACTTCTGTAAAAGAATCATAAAGGATCAGGCAGTCAATATTTATATACTTGAAAGATAAATAGAGATGTTTAATAACTAATGTAACTGAGTGCCTACTATGTGCCAAGAATTAAACTACGTGTTTTGTGTTCATTATGCTCTTTATGCTCTCCCTCCCCCCAACACACACAAAGTCTTGTAAGATAAATTCTTTAATCTCCATTTTACGGATGAGGACACTAAAGTTAGGTAACCCTCGGTTCTTACAGTTAGCAGAGCTGACTTTAAACTTAAAAGCTTGAATTTTTAAACCACTCCTCAGTTATATTACTAAGCTTTTTGGTTATTAACACAAAGTAGAATTTTTATTAGACACTAAGCCCCCTCCCATATTTCCTTAAATACAACTGAAGTGGTTCTGAGAGAATGGGGATCTAGATAACACAGAATTGACACAGTGCATAGAAAAAAGAAAGCCACCTAAATTTACATTTAGGAGGCTAACTAACCACTGCAAGACAACAGAGGTCAGTTTTTGACCCGTGGAGTCACTGCATCCCTTTCGTCTGTGCAGAACCAGTGCCATACTGGAACCAAAGTAGCTTCTGCTTGGGGGACACAGGGATGCACATCAGACCTTCATTTGTACCCTCTGAGAATGGCTAGTTAGAAGGAACAACCAGGCATCAACTATTCAGTAAATGGGGGGAATGATCAGAGGAAAAGGGAGAATTGCCGAGCATCTACTATGTGCCTAACACTGTTCAAGAATGTGTGTACATTTTATTATATCCTTAAAACAATTAAATGAGATAGACATGAGGAGTAATTTCACATATGGCAAATGTGTTGGTCTCTCAACATTTATTGGATGCTTAGACCCAAATGCAAACATGATCTGTCCTCTCTACAACATGTGAATTCATGTTGCTTCCTGAATTCAAGAACAATCAAATGGGTCTGTACTCCATGCAGGTGCTTTAAAGCGAACTCTGTTTGCTTTAAAGCAAGGAATTAAAAGTCTGAAGAAGGAAACTTTCCTCTAAAAAATGAATTATCAAATAAAAATGGTAAGTGACCCTAAACAAGAACAGCTAATACATTACAGAGTTTAGAAAGATAAATTAGACCACTCACTGAAGGGAATTTTGATAAGCTTGGAGGGATTGAGATTTTAGATCCCAAAAATTCAATAGGATTGGACCTAGGGACGTGGCTGGAGGGAAGAGCGTTTTAGGCAGGAATAGCAGGAATATTTCATAGTTCACAGCATTGATATGGTAGAGCAAAGGGCACTGTCACCGTGCTTCTGCTCTAATGCTAAGGGCAGCTGGGTGAGTGGCTCTGCAAACCAAGGAACAAAGTGTTTGAAATATTTTTATTGCAACAGGAGCTTCCCAGCAAGCTGAACTACACACAGCAGCCTGCACAGGAGTGCAAGTCAGGCAGAGAGATAAAGCAGCAAACAACACCTACTTACTTTAAAGCCTGAGCTTTCTGAGACTCAAAAAGTAATAGGCTTGAAAGGAATTTAACGTAAACGTGCCATGGAACAATTACCAGAGGTGGTTCAAATATGTTGTTTAATTAAAGTTTGAAAAGGTCTGGGGGTTCTTGATGGTTTTGGGATTGCATTTATTATTACTTTATTACTGTCATGTCTCTAAAGTTGAAACCGACAAACAATTGTAGAAACAGAAACAGTGCATCTGGCAAGAATCCTGTATCAACAGAAATTCTGGAAAGAAATGACCCTGATGTTAGCTCCAGGGCTCTTAAGTATTCTGAATTGTTGACATACCTGTACAGGCAGCAGATAATCTGAAAACAGATGAGATATATAGGGCTGATTTGTTGATAAAGACCTTGCAAGGATCTTTAACCCATCAGCTTCTCTCTCCTGCCTTAATATAGGTGAGGGGTTTTCATTGTAAATTGCTCCAGCTTTTGTTGTTATTTCAAACGGGGCTGAATGGTTTTAAAGTTAGCTGTAACTCCTGGGGGTGGAGGCTGAGGGGCAGAGGTGTATAGCAGCATTGTGAAATGAGTCTGTGTTGTAGGAAATTTTAAAAAGCCTTATATGGAAGTCACAGAAAAGGCATTAAGAATTCCAAGTATTAGCAAAGAGAAATTTTAAAGTATCCATAACCTAGTCATTGCACTTTGAAAGTACTACCACTTTACATACTACACTGTTTCCCCTGGGTGCCTGTGTAGGAAGAAAGTTGTGTTTTAAATTGTATGTAATACTTATAAAACACAATGAACAATATCTTAATAAAATGAGCAACTTTTTTTGAAATCTACCATAAAACCTTGAGGCATGCTATTTACTTTGATGGTTTCCCTAGCCACTATCTTTCGGATATGTGTGATCAGACGGAATTCTGGAAAAAGGACTGACAACTGGCTAAGGTAGCAAAAAAGGTGATTAATAGGTGTTACAGGGCAGGAGGGGCGCCGAGAGGTTAAACCTTGTTCAACTCCTGTATGAATTCTTTGATTGCCAAAAAGGAATTCCAGGAATGAAGCAATTCAGGAAGCGAGGTCACTAGTCATTCAGAACATAAGAGATATCAGGAGAGGGAAGAGAAGAAAAAAAAAAAAGAATTCAGTGGTGGGGAGGTAGAGACATGGCCATGCTGTTCTGAACACAATGTGTCACTAGTGCCATCTGACTTAATGTACCTCCATGTCTCCCTAACACAGCCCATGGGCCCCTTTTTGTCCAGTGTCTAGCAAATCAGTTGCAGTGAGTACTAAAAAAAAAAAAAAGAAGAAGTGTGTTTTCTTTTAGAAATTATTTTAATTATTATTTGTCAAAGGAAATAGATTGTTAACACAATGGTGATTACAAAAATAAGCTCTCCACCCCGAGGAATGGTTAGAACACATCTTTTATGGGTAAGGCCTTGAGTCAGGCAGGACCTGGTAAAGAGGAAAAAAAAATCAATGGAACAGTTGGTAATAATAAAAGTTCTTTGCTCTATATGGCACAGTGAAAATACAGGAAATTACCTTAAAGAGAAGAAGATCATTCACTTAAGCTTTTAAAAAGGCTTTTGTAAAGTTATCCATGTCCTGTGCTAGTGGTTCCAATCACGGGAACAGAGGATAGCTCACTTGAATTAGATATTCTAGGTATTTCTTGTTCACATTGGCTCATTCTCCTGAAGTGTTGTTTTGGATATCAACTTTAAATTCTTTTCCCATGTATTAAAATAAGGCTACCTGTATTTATATTATTTTATCTTCAAATAGTTAACCTTGATTTTATACTCCTGTGCTGATCAATAACAATTATTAAATCTTTATTTTTTTCTTTTCTGAGAGAACACATGTTATTGGCAACCTGTCAAAGATAGTAATGAAATATAACAAGTAGTTGCTAAAACCTCTAATATCTAAAAATCAGACATGGTTGATATGGCCTATAATTAGGTCATTTTGTTCTATCTCAGGTGATTTTCAGGAATTTTAAATTATCCAATTCTAAGGTCAATGTTTCCCAGCTATTTTGCTCATGTACACAAACGTGTGCAGACGTCACTACCATACTTCTCCCGGGGAAGTAAACAGTTAAAGGCAGTGTTGCCAGGGGGGATAGGCAGAGTCAGGAGACAGCTTAATCCTTGCATTAGAACAAGCTTTCTCACTCCCTCCCCTGCCTTATTAGGGTAAGAATAATAGAATTTCGGCCCTCTCACAATAGAAATGTTAAGAAATCTATTGTGTAATGTAGTTAATGGTGATTGGATATTGGACAATAAAGCAGTTGTTACGTTCTTAAGTGCTTAAAGATGAGCTGGGGAACCCAATACATACATAGCCTTAGAGAAAAATGCGCATTTACAAAAAAGAAAACACAATCGTCATTACCATTAAAAGAATTCACATATTTATACTCTTGGAATGCTCAGCTTTAGGTTTAACACTATTATTGTAATTGGCTAGAGCACTACAACCACATTTCAGAAATTCTTTCATTTTCAGAAGAAAATGTTGCTCATTGGGAGCTTAATAATTACTCCCTCTAAGTCTTAAATCTCAGTAGTACATCCATGGAATGGGACTGAGAAGGATCATATCAGAATTATTGTAGCTTGATTACCTTTGTTCTTTGAAGGAGAAAATAGGGAACTTTTCTTGACAGATAATAGGAACTTATTATAGGCCACCAAAATATGACAGATAAATACATAAGTCATACAGAGAAGAGAATGAGAGTAAATATATGTTTTCCAGATGTAGAACTAACCTTGCCAAAATGAGCGTAGTCAGCTTTCCTAATCACTCAGGAAGAAGTCAGCCCATACTTGGGGAAAAGAAATTTTTCTCCCTCTGTATTCCCAGAATGACAGAGAAATGGTAGAAAATATTCGAGTACCTACCTTCCACCAACTCTGAGACAAAAACACACAAGCAACTACGGTCCTCATATTTTGGCTCCACTGTGGCAATCCACAGGATAGATGTCAACCTGAAGGATTAAGTGGAAACTGAATTTGTGTGACTAGCATATTTTAAATGTACAAGGAACTATGACTAATGAGCAATTACCTTGTCAAGTGCTGATGCAGGACTGTACTGGAAATGAGTGTATAGGATGTGAGTCTTCATGTCAAGGAGATAAAAATTTACTTGAAAGATAAGACAGCCTGTCTTATTTCCTGTTTTATTCTGGCCTCACTGCAGTCCATTCTCCCCATATCTACTAGAGTAAGTTTTCTGAAATCACATTGTATCATCTTCCGATTTATTTTCCTTCCACTTATTTTCTTGCTGTTACCACAGGAGTAAAATCCTCATTCAACACGGCATTCCAAGGTCTTTGTGATCTAGTGCCTGCAACTTCTCAAACGTCACACTATCATCACTACCCCAACGACCCCAAACATGTGTGGTTTATCTTGCTTGGTATTCTTACTCCTACCGTACTGCACTCCTCCCTCCCTTCCCTTGGCCTGATTAACTCTTGCAAGCCCCTCAGAACTCAGTTCAGTTGTATCTTCGATGGCAGCCATTGCTCACCCCTCCTCCACCTCATATTGCAGAGGAAGATCTTAAATACGAGTTAAAGTTTTGATCATTGTGAGCCACCGAGGATGTTTCAGAGGGGAGACACATGAAAAATGCAAGGGTTTTCTGAAACCACATTCGGCAGATTTCGTGGATTTAGAGGAGAAAGGATAGCAGTTAAGAATCATTTGGGAGGGAAGAGGTTAGCTCTGCAATTGAGAGGCTGTGGAAATTTCATCACTTAAAACCCATTACAAAAACCTGTAGTGAGTTTTTTAAAGCAAAAAAAAAAGTGAGTTTCGTAAATTCATTTTTTGACTGTTGCATCGTTGTGAGAGTATGTGATATTTGTCATTGCATTTCTGAAGTTATCATTATGGGATATTTCAGCAAGTGAATTGGCAGGAATGTCAATGTAAGGAGACAAATTATAGGAATTAGGAGATTTAGAAAATTCCAGGATGTAGCGATTTAGAACTTCATGAGTGTTCTAAGTTTAAATCACAAATTCTATAATCACGTATTCTGGCTACTCAAAATACATTCTGTAGACACTGGCACTATGAAAGGACCTTTTAATATGTATATTAGTGGTTATCTAGAGCAGTAATTGCAGGGTTGCCCCCAAAATGCCATAAACTGATATATCAGAGGATAATCTCAAACTGCTGAGGGGCCTATTGAAAAATAAGGACTTCTGGCAGCTGGTTGGTATGTCCACTTACTAGTCACACAGTGGCATGTGGAGCATATTGCCCATTCTTCCAAGAGAGCGCATCTGCCCCTGGCGTATTCAACTTTATTGGAAGGCAGCTGTGCTCACCGCTGTGCCACCAATGCCAACTCCTGGCATAGTCAACTTTGTGAGTCCACAGCCACTGCTATCCAACTATACACCCAGTACACTGGACTGTTTCTTAGGGTTGATTATGTGAGCTGTGTTAACTGTAATCATAATTACACAATAATCACTACTGCACACATTTTGTTAATTTTTCAATAATGCAAAATATTATTAGATTTTGATGTGCTTTCAAACATTTATTCACCATAGTTTCTGAAACCAACAAATTCTACTCATTTTCTTGCCTGAGCAAGTACTTCTCTTATATGCAAGGTGTGAAATTGTGGTTCTGGTCATTTTTTTAGAAAGAAAGAATAGAAGAAAATAAAAAAAGTTTGTTTGTTTTTTTAATATAAGTCAGGGGAAAGAATCCTGTATTATATGCCCAAACAGACAGACAAAATACATCCTGATGTGTGGTTCTTGATGGGTCCTAACATATTTCATGTTTTCTCTTAAGTTACTACTTTTGCTAGTAAATGACTTTAGGAGCCACTAAAAGAGGAATTATATACAGAGGTCTTCTAATAACTTTCAAGACATCATGTCTCAACTCTAATAGCAGGTTCACAATTTTACCCTAATGGCTGGAGTGAAATTTCTGCAGGTATGCGGAGAAAGAGAGCTGTTGTTACCCAGCGGTTGCTGTAGAAAGACCAAATACCAGAAGTGATAGCTTTTAGACTTCCAAATTCTCTTTCCACCAAAAAGACCATTGTGAATCTACACTGTGAAGGCAACTGCCTGTGAGCACAATTAAGCCTGGTATTTTAATCAACATTAGTAGTAAATGCCACCTGGTTTGCATATGAACATGCATTTCCCCCCAAATCAATACACAGCTTTTATTGCATCGTTAAAATGTCACAAATTATCCAAGTCTGAGGAATCACTGGACATCTTGCTGTTTCTGTAGCTGGACAGCTTAGATCTTATTCATCAGCCTGCTGAACTCTTATTCTTTTTCAGAAACATAGATACCATCTGAAAATTTCTGATATCCTTTTTAACTGTTGTGGCTTGTTGAATCGAAGCAGCCGAATTTTATACAAGTTCAATATCATTTCCTTAAAGAATTAACTCATCTTTCTGGGCTTGAGATACTGAACAAGCATTGCCTGACCTCATCTGAAGCCTGCAGATACATTTTTTACCCAAGGAATTACAGGTTTCAACAAGAGAACCGGTCTCCTGAATAATGACGTTGATGGGGAAATAAGCGTACAGAGATTTCATCTTTTTTTAAATTTACTCTTTATTGTATTTTTTTCCATTACCATTTAGACCCCTTATACCCCCCTCTCCCCAGCAGTCACCACACTGTTTTCCATGTCCACAAGACCTTTTTCCTTTTTGCTCAATCCTCTAACCTCCCCCACCCCCACCCACTAGCTGTCATCTGCTGTCTATATTTGAGTCTGTTTCTGTTTTGCTTGTTAGTTCAGTTTGTTCATTAGATCCCACATATGAGTGAGATCATATGGTATTTGTCTTTCTCACTTATTTCACTTAGCATAATGTTCTCCAAGTGCATCCATACTGTTGCAAAGGGTTAAATTTTCTTATTTTTTACAGCCGAGTAGAAGTCCATTGTGTAAATGTCCCATAGTTGTTTTAGTCACTCATCTTTTGATGGATACTTGGGCTGCTTCCATATCTTGACAATTGTAGATAACATTGCAGTGAACATAGGGGTGCTTACGTTCTTTTGAATTAGTGTTTGGGGTTTCTTCAGTATATTCCCAGAAGTGAGATCGCTGGGTCAAAAGGCAGAATCATTTTTAATTTTTTGAGGTATCTCCATACTGCTTTCTACAGTCACTGCACCAATCTGCATTCCCATCAACAGGGTAAAAGTGTTCCCCTTTCTCCACATCCTCACCAGCACTTGCTGTTTGTTGATTAGCCATTCTAACAGGATGGTATCTCACTGAGTTTTTAGTTTTCATTCCTCTGATGATTAGTGATGTTGAGCATCTTTTCATATTTTTATTGGCAATCTGTATGTCCTCTTTGGTCTGTTCAGGTCCATTGCCCATTTTTTAATTGGGTTGTCTTTTTGGTGTTGAGTTTTTTATGATTCTTTATAAATTTTGGGCAGAATAGAGAGCCCAGAAATACACCCACACCTTTATAGTCAGCTAATATTCCGCAGAGGAAGCAAGCACATACAATGGGCTAAAGATAGTTTATTCAGTAAATGGTGTTCAGAAAATTGGACAGATATATGCAGAAAAATGAAACTAGACCACCTTTTTACATCACATACAAGAATAAATTCAAAATAGATCAAAGACTTAAATGTTAGACCCGAAACCATAAAAATCGTAGAAGAGAACAGAGGCAGCAAGATCTCAGACATTTCTCATAGAAATTTTTTTATCAGATATATCTCCCCAGGGAAGGGAAACAAATAAAAATAAACAAATGGGACTACATCAACTAAAAAGTTTTTTGCACAGCAAGCAAAGGAAATCATCAACAAAATAAAAAGACAACTCACAGAATGGGAGAAGATATTCGCCAATACATCCGATAGGGGGCTAATGTCCAGACCTCCTCTCACAGCCTAAGCCTGGTGTCACAGCCGCGATCATGTTCCGTACTGGACAGCCGGTAGTGCGAACCGCAGCTGCCAGTTCCTTTCTGTTTCCCCATCATTTGTCAGCCCCCAGTCTCTTTTCCTTCCTGAGGAGAATGACTTTCCCGTTCTGTGATTGAAGTCTGTCTGGAGAGTGTCTCCGGACCCCTTCACTGTAACTGTGCGTCCCTTCAGAGTGATGTCGACATTTTCTGAAATGTCTTGACAGCCTGATTGCTGAGAATGGTCTTCATCCTTTCAGTAGTTGTGGCAAAAAGTGTCAGTGCATACACTTAACATTGCCTGTTTTCATGGAAATTGCTTGTTCCTCCATCTCTGTACATTCTCCTTTTAGAGCTAAGTGTAAACCAAATCACTTTTTTAAACCATGCTCAGAGAGTGCTAAAGCTTGAAAGAAAAGATGCTTTGCTGACTGTGAATGCTTTTCTCTTTTCTAATATGAGCAGGTTTTTAATAAAGATTTTGTTTGTTTGTTTTTTAGCAATTCTCTATCATCTACTTACCATAAGGGAAGCTGTAGTTGATGTTTTAGATGTGCCCAGATATAGGTAATGGTGTCAAAATAGAGGCTTCTCGATTTGATTTTATAAATGTATTATTGATTATGGAAGTCAACTTATTTTTTCAACCCTAAGATAACCCGTTATTTTGGGCAGTACTTGCATAGATAGCTGGAAATCAAGGTATTTTCCTAACAGCTGCTTAGAGATAGTGTATTGATCACATTGACTTTCAGACCAGGAAAGGGAAAAAATTACATTCGCCTGTGAGGCAGGCGTGTCCAACCTTTTGCAGTCTCTGGGCCACACTGGAAGAAGAGTTGCCTAGGGCCACACATTAAATATACAAGCACAAATGAAAACTGATGAGCAAAAAAAAAAGGGGGGGTGTTAAGGAAATTTACAGTGTTGTGTTGGGCCGCATTCATAGCCATCGTGGGCCATGGGTTGGACGCGCCTGCAAGGTCTCCTATACCTTTGCCATCTTTTGAACAATAGGGAATCCTTCCACCAAAACCAACCCACCTCACCCTCCAGCCCTGCCTCTCTCCAGCCCCACCCCTACAATTTCTTCTTATTTGAAAAGGGTGGAGTTCAAAGTTGTTCTGTAACTGCTTCCTTCATTTCTTTTAAAGTGGACTCCATACAATGTCTCACATCGATATTTTTCTCCCTCTCTTCCTCTCTCTCTGAAATCAATAAGCATGTCCTCAGGTGAGGATTAAAAAAAATTTAGATGTTCCCTATAAATCATCACCACCTTTAGGAAACACCAAAAATACATAATACATGGTCCAAGTGAAATGAATGACCAAAAAAAAAAAAATCACAATAATGTAATTGTTATCCTTTGTGGCTGAGTCAATCAAAAATAACCAGAAAAAGTCAAATGCAACACCACAGGTAAAGTTACCAGAATAAAAACTCTGAGGTACAACACAAAATAAAGTAAAGCTTGCAGACTAGTTTATTCCTCCTTCTAAAAAAGAATATTTCAAGAGAAAGTGTGAAAAACAAATTTTTATAATCCAAATTCTGTTTTAAAAACCGTATCTCATTTTTGCATGTTGCTGTACGATTTTAAAAGCATTTGAATGTATACTTTCGCAGGTCAACCTCTTTCAGCAACTCTGTTAGTAGCTGGAATTAAGGGGCCCTGAGGCACCAAAGTGAGTTGTCCAGACACATGAAAGGGGTAGAGTGGAGGCTCCAGACCACACCCACAGATTCCTTTGGTTTAAGGAAGACACCTACCTCCTTTTGTGAAGTAAACAAATTCTTTGAAATGTAGCCACACCCTCATAATCCATGTTAGAAAATGTGAATTTTCATGTTGGATTTATTTAAAGAATGTACCTGTATGTATAATATGCCTTCATTTGTGCTCTTGTTTCTCTTTTTGGAGAAGCATAATTTATGACTGAATTATTTTATATGTTCAGTAGTCATTACTAGAGTATATAATATTTTATTCTCTGATTGAACAGAAAATAATGACTAGCCTTAAAGAGATTAGTTTTCATCCTGATTAGTATTTATCTTGTAAGAAAAAATTCCACCCCATTCAGAATTCCTTTAAAAATCTTAGAACACAGCTGCTAATTCACTTTTAATCCCGTATACTGATCTCAAACTCATGATTGCCTGGGCAAATTAATCTGCATTATTTATTGTCTGAGATTTGCCTGTTAACCAGAGAAACCATCTATTGTGCCGACCTGCAAGTTGACTATCAGGAGTCACAACTTTTCTAGCAAAGGAAGAGAGTCTGTGATTTGAAGATCCAATCTTATTTTATTCCCGGTTACCAACCATGTTGTAGTTATTTTGGGAACCAATAAACTGGTCTCAGTTCATTCATCTGAAAACCAAAGAAGAAGCTTCCTTATAAGGACTACGTCAGCAAATAAAGAATTAATTTTTGCAGAGTATTTTGAGTTGCTCAGGCAAAAGTTCTAGAGGAAAGAGAATGATTAGTTTTGGTCCTCCTATCAAGAACTATGATGATAATCCCTTCAAAGCTTTAATAAATGGCAATTTCAGAAAAGCCACAGTGTATTTAAACAGCAAAGATGAATGGAAAGGAGGAACCCAGAGTTCAAACCTGATATTGAATCTCTTTGCAATTTAAAGCAAGTCATTTGCTTCCCTATTTATAAAGGGAAATGATAATAGCTGGCTCTGCATCACAGAATATTGAAAAGAGACAAAATAATTGGAGCTCCTGAAAGAAAAGTAATATTGAAATGTAAGGAGTTCCTCTAAGTTGCTTTTAGAAGTCCTACAAAAAGCAACAGTGTGAGTTAAACGTTTTACTTCAATAGGCCTGGTTATAGAACTCAATCATTAGTTTTTTTTTGATAGGCTACCCCGTTTCCCTGCGTCCTTCCCAAAGATTCTTACCTGTTTGAAAAATCCTTGCAGGAATCTCAGCTTAAGGATGGAAGTAGCTCCCCAGTGACTGTTTCCGAGTACCTGCCTGTTGCTGGAACATTGTAGGCAGTGATGGGCTAGAGGGGCCCATTGAAAAAATTTTGTTGGATTCCTGAAATCGCACCCTTTCCTCTGCCATTTTATTATCGAGTAACAGGAATTAGTTCCAGCATATATGCCATCCGTATTTTCCCATTCTAGATCGTCCCTGACTTTCACAGATTAGTTTTCATACCATCTAAATTCCTCAACATGGATACCCCTACCCTACTTTTTCTAAAGGTAGTAAATTTGGTTTCTTACATATCAACTGACTGATAATTTTCTGCCTTGCCATCACTTCTGTAGGAAAGGCTTCAGTTTTAGTGGAGGCGGGTCACAGCTGAAGCACTCCCCCGCACCCTCCACCCCAGTGCTGAGGGCTCCCTGGTGCCCAGAGCCTTCAGACTGACAGCCAGGAGCTGCTCCGCCAGCCTCCTTTCCAGCCTCCTTTCAGCACCCGCAGGGCCCCGCAGCCCCGCCTCCCTGATGGCCTGGGGTAGAGCCCGGCTGCCGGGACACCAGGAGCAGTGAGAGCAGAGCTGGGTGGGGCAGCCTGGGCAGGAGCCTGCAGTTGACACTGAGAGAAGATTCCTTTCCCTCATTCATTGTCCTCGTTTCAGGCACTTCGTCACTAATGCTAAAAAGGAAGGGGCTACCTAACCTTTTACCATCCCTTGGAGAGAAATCAGCCCCCTGGAAACAGGAGAGGCCTGGCTTACCTCCACTTCCCTGGGTTTTAGAGTGCTATTTACAAACCTGCAGCTGCCTCCTCCAGGACCCCTGGAGGCCTGAGACTTGTTTACCAGCCAAGTTGTTTAGCTCCAGGACAAAAGACACAAGTAAACACATTTTAGGATGGAGTCATTCTTTTTAGGCTCTGACAACAATCTCCATTCCCTCTCTCCCAAAGAACAACTTGCGAAATCTATTGTGAGCCTTTGAAACTTTGGCTTTATAACAGTTTACTGGGAAAGTATGGTGCTGTGTTCCCATTCTATTGGACAGAGACTGCCTGTGTCATTTTATTCTCAGTGTCTTTCATGATTCTCTGAAGCCTCGAGAAGTTGGGTATTTTTTCCTCTGACTTCTAACAGAATGCTGTATGACAGAAACATTTTGGCTATAATTAGGGGAAATTTCATAGGTTTTAGAGATCTTTGATTTTTTTTTTTTGTAAGTCAGTGGGAGATTATAAAAAAAGAACAAATGAAAAGCTGGGAGAAGGCTCAAGAGGTAGAAGAGGGTCACAACACTGTCTTTTACCACCAGCTCCTCAGAGGAGAGTTTGAAGAGACACTGCAGTATGGTTGGCACCAGCACATGCTCTCCCCACAGCCCTTAGAACATCAATTGAGAGTCCCTGTGGCCACTGCCAGAGCTGAGCAGGGACGCTGTGCCCTACTCAGTGTTTGCAGGAGAGTAGGCCGGCTGTTAGACTTCCAAACTAAGAACAAGCCAACCCAGCTGATTCTAAAAATGCAGTCATTTGCAGGGCAGAGGTTGATTTCCTCTCTTGCCTCACAAGACCAAATACCTCCACCCCAAGGCTTGGTCTTTGTCAAGCGGGCCTTCTTTGACCACACTGAGCCACCTTGCTATGCGAGCTATCTTATCTAGTAGTGTTGAGTCACCCTTTTGTTTATTGCCTGCCCCTACAGCCTTCTCAGGGAGCTTCTGGGGTCCTGCCTCTGGGAATGAGTTCTCCTCTGACTTAAGAAGCTGAATTTTTTAGTATAGACCCACCTAAGTGATTCCCAGATTTCTCAATGGAACAAATAGTTCTGGATTTTTGTGAAAATTTCCTCTCCCCTTTCTTTCCTTTCCTTAAAAAAAATTATATATCTAATTTTTAATTCAACTTTTATTTTGAAAAGCTTGTAGAAAATGTAGCGATAACCCTTGATCATTTGCCACACCCAGGTAATGTTAACCAGCATTTATAAACACCGATATAAATGTAATGCTTGTCATTGGCGTGAATCCTTAAATTTAAAATATGCTATTACTATACAATGTGTAACTACTGACTAGCCCACTTATATTATTTTAATATATATGCTTGATTGCAGGAAATCTTCACCGAACCAGCAGTGTTCCTGAGTATGTCTACAACCTACACTTGGTTGAAAATGATTTTGCTGGTGGGCGTTCCCCTCTTACCAAAACCTATGACATGCTAAAGGTAGGATACCAAAGAATGTAAAACTAGTTAACTATGAAAACATTCTTCAACTCCCATAGATTATTTTCTAATGTTGCCTTTCCCAAATATTACTACTTTCTAAATGAATTATGAAAAGATTGAGTTTGTGTGGACACCGTAGAAAACTGGGGACTTTCAAGCACCTTCAAATCCTGGTGCAAATAATTCACCAACCAAGTTAACCAAGTCTTGTTTAAAAACAGATTTTACTCAGAAAGGTCTCAGCTTCTCCATGTGATTCAGTGAAATGGACACCTTATGTAACAGTCCTGGAATAGCGAGTCCTCAACAAAGATAAAAACTGATTTATGCCTCATTTAAACTTTATTTCTCTCTCTTCTGCAGTCCGGCGTAACCACCACTTACGAAGGTCACTGGGGGAGAGGAACTGCGCAGTACAATTCACAGAGGTCAGTGGAAGAAAGATCCTTGAGGCAGCCTCTGAGGAGACTGGAGATTTCTCCAGACAGCAGCCCTGAGAGGGGTCATTACTCACTCAGCGAATACCAGTACAGCCAGAGGAGCCAGGTCGGCCACACGCTGCGGCACCAAGACAGCAGGAGGTCCACCCTCCTCATGCCCCCGAGATACGCGCGCTCAGAAATTGTGGGTTTCACCTCGCGGCCCATGAGCAGACAGCGCTACTATGACACTTACCACAGACGGTACCAGTTCGGGTCTGTTAACGACAGTGTGTTTGACGGCCCCCCACCCAACCCAGTGGTGCTCACATGCCCCAGGCCTGGGACCAGTCGCAGCATGAGCAACCTCTTGGAGAAAGAGAACTACCTGATTTCAGGGCCTGCCCCTGGGCAGGTCAGGCCTCTGGTGCCTCTGCAGCCCATCACTCAGAACAGGAGCGCTCGGTCCTCCTGGCACCAGAGCTCCTTCCACAGCACCCACACGATGCGGGAAGCCGGGCCCAGTGTCACTGTGGATGCCGGCGGGCGGAGGACGCACATGACCGTTGGCCAGGTGGCCGCAGGAGGAGGTGGGACCATGCTCACCGAGAGAAGCACTTTCAGCGACTCCCAGCTCAGGTGAGACCCCTTCTCAGTCTACAGTGCACTCGGTGCCAGCACATTCTGTCCCCTCTGCCCTTGCTGCTTGAGCTGGCATTTCTGAGGTTGCAGAGAAAGGGTTCCAGAGATCAGCAATTAAAATAACGACTGTTCAGGCATCTGCCTA
Organism: Pteronotus mesoamericanus; assembly: GCF_021234165.1. NCBI lineage: Eukaryota > Metazoa > Chordata > Mammalia > Chiroptera > Mormoopidae > Pteronotus > Pteronotus mesoamericanus. Next base: position 14,256,125 of record NW_026555310.1, read on the forward strand.
ATTGAAAGATTAGCCTCCTCTTTACCTCAGCAACAGAGACCAGGCTACCTCCTCATGGCAGCTTTGCAGGGACATGGGACATTCAGTCCATCTGTTGTTCTAAACTAGATGCTTAGCTGAAGGATGACTGCCTCTCAACTGAGTGAGGGCTGACGCCAAAGTAGACCAAGAAGTGGATGATTGCATTCATTTTCTTGCAATAAAGAAAGGAGAAAGGCAAAAAGCCTTATTCCTGGTGTTGAGTGAACCTCGGATGCTATTTTGATAACTACCACCGTAAGAAAGACTGAGAGCTAAGCAGAGGCAGGCAGCTCGTGTTCAGAGGTCACTTTGCCTCCTTTTATACCTGATACTTTTACTTTTTCAATGTAGTGTCAGTGACTTGGACGGTATCTTTTTGGCAGTAGCAAATAATTTAAAAAATTAAATATTCAAAGTCATTCCTTTGCCTGTCTTTCTTACTGTATGGCTTGACTAATCTAGTCTTTGGAACTTAATTTAACCCTTCTTCAAGATTAATGCTGGAGCAAATTTTATAAGCTAAGGAGAAAGTTACGAAGAAAAAGGCTGAGAAATGGCTGGATGATTAAGTCACTAAGTCCTGAAATCTTGATGTGTCATTATGGTAAAACATTAAATATGTGATTTTTTTGTTTGAATTCTTACGTTGCTTAATGGAAGCTGTTACCTTTAATTGTCACCTTAGGTGAAGCTTCTCAGGAGAGTCACTAACTGTGCAAGTACTGCTGATAAAAGATGTGAGGGTTAGTCTCAACATGAAGCAGGAAATGTTTTTTATGAAGCAAAATTGTGCATGAGACTTCAAACATTTCTTGGAGAAAGCAGATCTTTGTCCATATGGACACCATTACTTATAAAGAAAAATGCATAAGGTAATTAGGGAAGGAAAATGCTGAGCAAGGCTTTTAAATGGCTAATTCAAAATTTATTGAATGCCTGCTCTATTCTAAGATTTGTGCTAGGCACAATTTTAACAAAATGATTTTACAATAATCCCTCATCCCTGTGCCCCATGTTCCTTAAACCGCCGTGTCAGTTCCCAGCCTCTCGTCAACCCGCTGCAGTGTGATGTTAGTCCCCACCATTGGACCGAATCATTCTCCCCAAAATGTATCAATGACTGCCTTGTTGCCACATCAGAAGCACACGCACGTAATCAGCCCTTAACAGTGCTCAGCCTCTGAGCAGCGTTTAACACCACTGTCTGTGAAATCCTCTCCTCCCTTGGTTTTCCACTCATCTCTCCAGACCTTTCTTCTTAGTCTTCTCTGGAAAGACTTTCTGCACTCTCGAAGAAGTCATCTTTGGCAATCCTTCTCTTCCACGCCATGGTGTTCTTCCGGAGAGGCCCTGTGTAGTGCACTTATATCCTGTGATGATTCCCAAAGTTTTATCTTCAGTTCTGTCCTCTGTTCTGAGCTCTAGATTTGTGTATACAGGGCAGGGAAAAAGTAGATTTACAGTTGGGAGTACGCAAAACACAGAGTTCATTCTTGCATTATTATTATAAGTATTGTATTATATTCCATACAAACAACTCTAAACCTACTTTTGATCCACCCTGTGTTTCCAATAACCTCCTGGACTTACCAAAGTCAGGATACACAAAACTAAACTCATCAGCTTCCCCCAACCTTCTACTCCAAACCGTCTTCCTCATACTAAACCTGGAAGTCATCCTTATCTCCTTCCCCACGCCCCAGTTACATAGCACCAAGTCATATTTTTTTGGCCTGAAATTTTTACTTTTTTCCATCTTCACTGCATAGGTGTGTCTGCCTCTGGTCCTGTTCCCTCAGAACCGTCCTCTAGTACTATTAGAATAAGCTTACCAAATCTAATTATCTCTTTCTCTATTTTATAACCTCTCCATACTCCCACCAAGTTTTCCTGCTTTTTGGCAAGGCACACAAGGCTCAAGTGTCCTCTTTCTAATCTTAATCTTCTCACTTAATCACCACCATCCCCAAACACACCCTCAGATAAACAGTCAAACCCCTTGGAACCTCTTCTGTTTCCCTTAATGGAAGATATTCATTCATATATTTCCTTTCTTTAGCCCTCCTTCGGTCCATCTGTCTCCCTGCCTGCCTGCCTGCCTGTCTATCTAGCTGTTGTCTCTTTTTCCCCCAGCAGTCCTGATTTTGCCTGTTTTAGCTCAGACTCCACCTTTCCCTATTTCCCTCTCAATCCAGTTTAGCTGCCCCAGTTACCTGCACTGTGTGGGTATCTCTACCAGAATAATATATTGCAGTTATTCATTTACTTACCTTCTCTTCCTCTAGACTTTGAGCTTTTTGTGGGTGTGTCTTATCATCTTTATATTCTCAGCACCCTAATAATAAATGTTTGATGAAAGAATGAAGGGACCAAAGAAGGAAGAAATGAAGTATAAACTCTTTCCTTCTTACCATCTAGGTTCTTTTGTCATTCAAATTCTAGAAGTAGTATTAACCACACCACTTCAGGTTATTGTTTAAATGAATAGGATAAATTTTATTAGAATAATTATATTTCAAAGAATAGAAGGAACACTTAGGGTCAAGAAATTTAAAATAAAGGGCAAGAAATCTATTCTTGATGATTCTTACAGTTGCTATTCGAGAAATCAGAAGTCATAGAAATGATCTCTCTTTGAGAAGTTTGCTTTTTGTGGAAAGTCAGAGGTATTTCTTATAATGAGGAAAATAAGTGATCAAGGTGGTGTCTGTGCCCAACTCTCTTCCTTGCTTTGGTGTGGCTCATTTCAGGGTCTCAGATCGTCCCCTGAGGCTGCTCTCCTTGGCATTTCCTCACATTTCACATCTACCCAGCTGCTACTTTTAGAATCTACTTCTTTATGTTTAATGAAAGTTCCACCTGCAAAGAACTGTTCTTTCACATTTTTGGAACATTCCTACAGAGTGGCTAGCTAAAACTACAAATCTGCGTAATGACATAAGGTATTAAACAATGGATCTTTCTTTCTAAAAGAAGGATGGCTGGTCATTCTTCTGGGGACAGTTAACTAATGCTGCAGAAAACCAAGACATGGGAGTAAAGGACAGTCAACACCTGTTCTAAATCGGACTGATGAAGGAAGGTCAAATCACCAAGTAAAACCTTCTAACTCAGTTTTTCTGAAAGTATGATTTCTGTACCTGTGGGGGACTGGTAGTTCAGCAAATGAATATTGATTCCTCCAGGGTACCCAGCATGGCAGTAAGAACTAAAAGAGAGAAATCGAGAGGGAGGTATGAAGGTGTAGAGAGGATCCGGGAAAAGGAAAGTAAGATGCATCATCAAGTGCTAGGCTGTGTGGTACATACTATTGTACATAGCAATTCAGAGAACAGAAGACCAGTGTGGTAAGGAGATGAAGCAGAGAGACTGGGTCTCTAGGCAGATCACCAGGCAAGTTTGTGACACAGAGCATAAAAGATGTCATATTAACTTTCTTCCACATCTTCTTAATTACTGCCTTCTTTAAAGTCTCTTGCAGCTATTTTCATTTTTAATAGCCCAGGTCAAAGCTTCATTGCTTCTGCTAAGACTCTTGTAGTGCCCTCAATACTGTCTCTAGAAACATGTGTCTACTCCAAAGTCATCTTTCCAAAGCAGTGCTTTTACCACACTTTTTAAAGTGTAATCTTGATTGTATTTTTTCCCCATTACCCTTTAGTCCCCCGATACTCCCCACATAATAACCTAAAATTTGCTAGGGGAATTTGCATTTCCTCAGTGTCTGTGACCACACGCAGATTTCCATTGTCACTTAGTGTCTGTTGGCCTTGGAGGCGGAGCCTTCTTCTAGTACCTGGGAACTGGCCTGCAGCAGGGCCGTGCTGCCAACTGACAGGAACGCTGATCACCAAAGGATGGCACACATGAAAAAATACCAGTTGTTATTTATTGATAAACATTAGCTTGTATTCTAACCAAGAGTGTTTTACACTGCTCCCCTTACATTTTTCATATACATTGACATCATTTTAACATATAAACTAATAATGTGTTGAAAAGACTCAGTTCTGGAGAGTATGCTCAGGGGATAATGAGGTCCAGTAACAACTAATCTTCCTCATCTGCCGGCCCCTGACCCCATTTCCAAGCCGCATTTCTGCAGGCTTCAGGAAGTGCTTGATGAGTGAGTGGGAGGGGAAGAAGGAAGGAGGGAGGGAAGGAAGGAAGGAGGAGAAAAGAGAAAAAGAAGGGGATAAAGGAGAGGAGTGTTCAGAGAACAGAGAAAGGAATAGCTCTCGCTGGGGATAGTGATACAAGAACGATTTCACAAAAGTAAGGATATTTGCATTGAGTCTTGAAGAATAGACAGGAATTAAGTAGAATGATGGACTTTCTAGAAAAATCCGAGAGTGGTTTGTGAAGACACATGCAGGGTTTAGAAAAGGATCAAAAGTTTTGTGTGATTAGAGGATGGAGCGGTCTATCAGAGGAGGGGAAAGAGAGGCAACTGAGGAAGGGTGGATTTGGGGCCAGAGTGGGGTCAGAACATGGCCGTGTTTTAGGCGTGGGCATCACAGATATTCACAAAACAGAAAATCGATGCCCTGATGTAGCAGACCTTCCATTGAGGAAGTCTGTTCATTATGGGAACTGTCTTTAATAATAAAGTCTAATGGCATCGGACTGGCTAGGAGTGAATGCAAAACTTCTTTGTGAATCATGTTCAGGAAAATAAAGGATTTGAGTAATGGAATTATTTTGGAAAATTCAAACTCTTCTGAGTTATTTATGACTTATGAAGTGGATTAATGGCTGGATCTTTTTTTTAAAAAAAGCTGCATTAAACAGAAGGGTATTCTTCTCTGCTGCGAGTGATCTTTCATCAATAAAAACACCTGTACTGGTAGATGCTAAAGACTTAAAACTGCCATTGAAGTTGAGACTGGTAGAGTTTTGATTTCTCTGTAAAGACACAGCATGTAAATTATTCCCATCTCTTTTAAAAGTGTGTTTATATTTTTTAAAAATGACTCAAATTCTGATCTTAATGGTAACAGCCTGCATTTTTTTACCAATTAAATTGACTCCTGAGGCACAACATTTTAAAATATGAGATCATTATATAATTCTCGGTGTGGATGCCAGAACTGTTTTTGCTGCCTCATTTTTAATACTCTTACACTCATGAGGTAACACTTCTATGTTTGAACATGTGTTTCAGAAGCAATGAGTATTAGTTTTCAGTCATGAGACTCATTTACACCCTCACCTGTGCCACATCCTCCCAGGCACAAACACCGTTCACAACACAGCCCACGCACATGTTAGAACACATGTGCTTGTATTGTGGGTTAGCCTGATCTAAAAGAGAATTTATTCACTGTGCTTCCTAGCAGGTGCTGGAAAGCACCCTCCCAGGTCGTCTTTGGAGTTTATTACCTGGAATGAAACAGGCTAACTAACCCTCTTTGAAGCCAAAGCGGGGTCCTACCTTTAAGACAAGTCTTTAGCCACAATTCTAAGATGTTAGAGTCCTGAGTAGTTGCTTATGAGGCAATGCTTAAGGAAGCCAAGCCACTTTGATACAGACTGCGTAATCTAGTCACCCTCTAGGCAGAAATAAAAGGGAAGAAAACAATGTAGTTCTGTGAGGCACTTGGGAGTTACCGGCTTTTATTTTACAAGTAGCCATTTTAATTGTCCTCTATAAATATCCTTTCTGTGTAAAAAGACACAGAAAGATTTCATCACCACTATAAATACTTGCAATTCGTTAAGGACAAATGTATGCTACTAGCTAGACATAAATTCAGTGTCATTACAATAGTAAACAAATGGTAACAGAATGTGTATAAAATTGTTTTTCTAGGAAAAAGCATATTCATAATTACATTGAATCATTACCTTTCCTGGTAGATTTTGTCACACAGGTATGACTTATTTTAACAAAATTAACTCAGTTTTCCTGGCTTTTACCGTTTATATACTGTTACTTTCATTAAATGAGAACACTTTTAGAATACTTTTTTAAAAACCCATTTTCAGGTGAAGTACATTCAGAGCAGCTTTGAGAAAAATCTAATGCTTTTTGAGGGAAAGTGTCTCCTCTGCAGGTCTGACGTTACCAGGGTAGCAATAATTTTTCATTCCTGTGACCAGATTTCTTTTAAATTTCACCTGAAGTCTTACTGTGCCTTTAAAGTGATTTTTTAAGATGTAATTATCATACTACACATATTTATCTTAAACAGAGTTCAGTTTCTTTGGTATATGAGGTCTGTCCAGAAGGTATCCAGCCATGTACTATGAAAAATAGAGACATTTATTAAAGAAGATACAAGGTAGAAGAAACATAGTGTATAGGACAATGATGCCTCAGTCCCCTTCAAAGCAGGCATCTTGGGACTTCACACAGTTCTCCCAATTGCCATCAGCTGCTCCATCGTATTTTTCTGAATCTCATCAAAGTTCTGAAATCTCTTCCCTTTCAAAGGCGATTGTAGTTTTGGGAAAAGCCAGAAGTCGCAGGGCACTAAATCTGGGCTGTAGGGAGGCTGAGTCACCTGGGTGATTTAATGTTTCGCTGAAAGCTCTGCACAAGATGTGATGCACGACTGGGTGCCTAGTCATGACGAAGCTGCCAATCACCAGTTGCCCATAGCTGTAGCCTTCTAAATCATCCAAGTAGTTTCCATAGAGAAATGTTCAAGCTTAATGTGAAACTTGATGCAGACTTGTTGTCTACTCATTCAGTCATTTTGAATGTGACAGCCACACAGTACACATGCTCACTCAGCAGCATTTACTGCCCCCACTGACTAGCACAAGTGAAGTCATCATTGTTCACACATGTGCATCCCAGTCCACTCTCCTTGGCTGCCAGGTTACATCCATGTCACGCAAACCATTTTCCTTATGTTAACAATGGCTGGCCTTTTTCTGGGCAGACCTTGTATATTATGATTCTGCTCAATTCAGTAATGGTTCTGCTCAATTCAGTAATGACCAGACCTGGAGTATTTCTGCCACTAGCTTCCTATACTTTCTGATCTCAGGTACCGATTTTTCTTTTGGATGAAGAAGAACCAAGACTCTGATGTTCCAGGCACTTTCCAATATCAGCTACGTCATTTCTGAAGGATCAGGGTGATAGGTAGGAGAGAGCAGGTCTGGAATTCCGCTGAATCTGTGACTGTTTGTCTAGGAATGCCGACATGGAGATGACTCTGGAGCGGGCAGTGAGTATGCTTGATGCTGACCACACACCGCCTGCCAGGATTTCTGTGGCGGCCACCTTCATACAGCATGAGTGCTTCCAGAAGTCTGAAGCACGGAAAAGGGTGAGTATCATCTCAGGTCCGTTGCAAAACCAGCACTTCCCTGTCTATTATGGCAACCCTGCAAACCGAAACCAATAATTTACTTACATTTTTAAACAGTTGTCATTGAGTTATATGTTGATTTTACGTTGATGCCCAACAGAGTCATGCCGGTCATGGCGAGAGTTTTTAATTTAAAAGAAAATAATACACATTATGAAAAAAATTCTTTCAGCTCATAAACTTAAAGTCATGACACAAACCTTTCCCTTCTTTGCCTGTCTCCCCAGCCTCCCCCTTTAAAACTATTGCCAGAAGCAATTGTCAGCAGTCTATACTTACAGATTTTTCTGAGAGAGGGTTAGGGAGGTGGAGTGTGCATTGTAGTATATTAAAAATAAACAAAGTGTCCCATTTTTGTTTTCATTAAATAATTTCATTTATTACACATATCAATGGTTCAATGGACAATTCTGTACATGTATCTTTGGGCACTTCCACAAGTCTTCCTAATGGCCAGAGCCCTAAAATAGGTCAATAGGTCATTTTATTATATGTTTGTTTTCAAAAGTAATATATCTTTTGGGGAGGGGGTCATAGTTCAAAAGTGTATGCTGTGAAAAGCGAGTTTCTCTCCTACTCCAAACCCCAGCCTGTGCCCCATTTTCCTTTCTCTGTCTCACTCTTCCATTCTCTCCCCTTCCTTCCTCCTTCTCATTCTCTTTCTCCTTCCCTTCTTGTCTTTCTCTCATCATTTTTGGGGGTATATTTCCAGAGATACTCTATGCATGTAGAAACGAACTGTTGGATGGGTTGGTTGAGTATCGTTTTTTGGTTTGACAAAATCACAAATGGTAGCGGATTATTTACAGTACTCCGTACTTTGCTTTCATTTAATATTTTGGAAATCTTCAGTATATATTAGCCCTCCTTTATTTTTTAAAACTGCTGCATAGATTTATGTTGTATAAATGGACCAGTGTTGTTTGTTCATTCTTTACATATCTTTATTAAGATGCCCTGTGACAAAGTTTCGACATGTGTTGGCGCTGTGAGAAAATCATCGCGACCGAGACAATGAGCATCTCCATTATCCCCGCAGTTGCCTTGTGCCCCTTCGTAACCCGTAAATCCCATCCTTCCCCAACCCACGTTTAGACCCTAGGCACCCAATGATCGGTTTTTCTGTTACTATAGATAATATCAAATTTTCTAGAAATTCTCTCTAAAAATCAATTTTTAAAAAAGCGTGTATGTGTGGGCATGCACGCACAGTTTTTCAGACACCATTTGTTGAAAGACTTTCCTTTTGGTATTGAATTGTTTTTGTGCCTTTGTTGAAAAGGAACTGATCAGTGTATGAATCTATTTTTGGACTCTGTGTTCTGTTCCATTGATTTGTTTGTCTCTATTTATGCAAAACCACAGTATTGATTACTCTGGTTTTATATTAATTCTTGAAATTAGGAAATGTGAGTCCTCTTTGTTCTTTTTTTTTTCACGTTATTTTGGCCTTTCTATGTCATTTGCAGTTTGAATTTTAGAATCAGCCTGTCAATGTCTGTATGTATAAAACCTCTGGGGTTTTTTTTTGAAATTACATTGAATCTATAGATCAATATGGAGAATTGACATGTGAACAATATTGAGTCTACTGACTCCTGAACAGTGTATATTTCACTATTTATTTAGATTTCTAATTTCAGCATTGTTTTGTAGTTTTTACTCTGGGGGTCTTCAGTGCTTTTTGTCAGATTTATCCCTAAGGATGTCATATTTCTAAATACTTTTGCAAATGGTCAGGGTTTTTGTTTTCATTTCAATTTTTGATTGTTCAATGCTAGTGTATAGAAATACAGTTTAATCAACACCGTTGATCTTGTATCCTGCCATACCACTGAATTCACTTCTTAGCTCTAGTATCATATTTGTAGATTCATCAGACTTTCTACATAGAAAACCATAGAAATTTATCAGATTTCCATCCATGAATAAAGACAGTTTTGTCTCTTCCTTTACAATCTGAATGACTTACATTTTTCTCTTTTTGTACTGGCTAGAACCAGCACATTGTTAAAGAGAAATGAGAGTGGACATGTTTTTTGAAACATTCGGCCTTTCAGTATTAACTCTTGTGCTTCCTTGGGTTTGTTTAGATTTTGGAGATATTTACTCTAGAGAATATTTGTGGACTGTATGTTGTTGTTGTTGTTGTTTTTTCTGACAAAGGGTTTTATTACTATACAGTTACACTAGTTAAAAAGGTACAGCCATGCTTTTCCGCCTACTCTCTGCCCTTGCCCCAGCGCTGCTGAGGCAGTACCTGCACAGCTCTAAGCTCCTCTGTCAGCACCTTTGTCCTCCCCTTCCAGCCACCATCATGGGCATCTGCTGGGACCTCTTCAGATATGATGAGATGTCCTCGGATATCTTCAAGATCCTGGAGATGCAGACGAGCCATGCCTGGAGGTGGAGGAGAAGGTGGTCAGTAGGACAGAGGCTAATATGGGTGGCTCGATTATTGGTGGAAATGCCTCTGCTGAAGGCCCTGAGGGCAGGGTGCTGGAAAGCCTCACAAAAGAAGCCTACAGGAAGTATATCAAAGATTACATGAAATCAATCAAAGGGAAACTTCAAGAATAGAGGCCAGAAAGAGGAAAGCCTTTTGTGACAGGGGCTTTCGAACAAATCAAGCACATCCTTGCTAATTTCAAAATCTACCAGATCTTTAGTGGTGAAAACATGCACCCAGATGGTAGGGTTGCTCTGCTGGACTACTGTTGAGAACGGTGCAACCCCACATATGATTCTCTTTAAGGATCAGCTGCGAGGTCAAACCACAACCTAGGTATGTCCTGACTGGGATTGAACCTGCAACCTTTTGGTGCGTGGGACAGTGCTCCAACCAACTGAACCACCCGCCAGGCCTGGCTGCTGCTTTTCAACCACACACCAGAACGAATGGGACTGATGTTATCTTGAGCTCTTCATTTATTTTGACCTTGATTTATTTGGAATGGAGGCATTGTTTCTAAGGAAAAACATACCATGTAGGTTATCTAAAAATAAAATTCATTTAAATTTAAAAAAAAGATCCAGCCATATCACTAAGCTGAAATCATTAAATATTTCTAAGGCCATTTCTTTAAAACAGAGAATGGAAAAATCAACTCAATCAGGAAATGTTATAAACAGATACTCCCCTTGGATCTTGCTCAGTTCTGAGAGATTCTTTTTTTCATTCTGCTTTAATAACAAACTCAAAAAAACCCTTTTTGCTTTCAAGATGACAGTGTAATTTACGTATAGTGTGTGCCCTTTTTAGTGTACAGTTCTGTCAGTTTAGACAAACATATACTCATGTAACCACCACCACAATCAAGATAAAAAACTGTTCCATTACCCCCTAGAGTCCTTTATGCCCCTTTGTAGTCAGATCCTTCCCCCATCTCCAGCCCCTGACATGAACTTTTGCCTGTCACTAGGTTTTACTCATTCCAAAATGTCAGATAAATGGAGTCATGTAATGCGTTGCCCTTTGAGTCTGTCTTCCTACACTTAGCATACATATTTGAGTTTCACTCATGTTGCGTGTGTAAGTCCACTCTTCATTTTTTTTTCATGAGTAGGTTTCCATTGTATGGCTGGATGCACCACAGTTTGTTTATCCTGTCACCAGCTGAAGGACATGTGTTTCCAGCTTATGATAACTATGAACTAAGCCTCTGTAAACATTCATAAGTAGGTATTGGTGTGAATAAAAGTTTTCATGGGTAAATACCTAGGAATGCAATTTCTGGGTCATAAAATAGGTAAATGTTTAACTTTATAAAAAACTGCCAGTTTTCCGAGGATTTCTAGTCATGATGGAGGTGTAGGTAGACATCCTTTGCCTCCTCACGCAATCACAGAGAGAATTACAACTATACCTTAAAACAAATAACAGCCAGAACTGTCAGAAAATCAAGCTGTATGGAAGTCTGAAACCAAGGATTTAAAGAAGCTACATGCATCCAGATGGGTGGGAGGGGCAAAGTCATGGAGATGGGCTGAGTGGCACAGAGACCCACAGAAAGGCAGTGGCAATGAAATGGGTGGTCCACGCCAACTTGTGGTGGATAAAAATTGGGACAATACCTTGGGAGCCAGTGATCCCAGGCCAGACTGCACAGCCCAGGGTTCTAGTGCTGGGAAGTTAGATCCCCAAAACCACTGGCTGTAAGAACCAGAGGGGGATGGGGCAGAAGAAACTGCCATATTTTCAGGAGAGCCCATTTAGAGTCTGCACAGACTTAGAACATATGCAAACCCACCCACTCTGGGATTCACCACCAGGGCAACAGCTGGAAGGGCACCAGTCGCATATGGGAAGTGGGTGAAGTGCCTGGAACTGGGCCAAGTGCCGGGCAAACTTCCAAAAGTCAGGCAGCAGCACTGTGCCTTCTCCAAGCCCTCCCCCCACAGAGAGCCACAAAGAGATAAAGCATATTGCCCTGCCCTAGTGATTACCTAAGGCTCCACCCCACACAAATTACAGGTGCCTTTCCAGAAACAGGAATTCAAAACAATTCTACCTCATACACAGAAGCAAATAGAGGAGGGGCTGCCAAATTGACAAGACAAAGAAATATGGCCCAATATGAAAGAACAGAACAAAACCCCAGAAAAAAGAACAAAATGGAGATAACCAACTTACCAGATGTGGAGTTTAATACATTGGTGATCAGAATGCTCAAAGAACTCATTGAGTACAGCAAAAACATAAGGGAAGAATTGAAGGTTATACTAACTGAAATGAAAATCTACAGGGAAACAATATTGGAGGGGCTGAAGCAAGGATTCAAATCAGCAATTTTGGACATAAGGAAGAAATAAGCATACAACCAGAACGGCAAGAAGGAAAAAGAATTTTTTTTAAAAAAACCAAAAACCAAAACAAAACAAAAAAAAAAACGAGGGTAGTATAAGGAGCCTCTGGGACATTTCCAAATGTACAGACATCCAAATAATAGGAGTACCAGAAGGAGAAGAAGAGAAACAAGAAATTGAAGACTTACTTGAAAAAATAATGAAAGAAAACTTCCCTAATTTGGCCAAGGAAATAGACATACAAGTCCAGGAAGCACAGAGAGTCCCAAACAAGTTGGACCCAAAGAGGACCACACCAAGACATATCATAATTAAAATGCCAAAGGTTAAAGATAAAGAGGGAATCTTAAAAGCAGCAAGAGCAGAGAGTTACTACAAAGGAGTGCCCAAAAGACTATAAAGACTATCAGCTAATTTCTCAAAAGAAACCTTGCAGGCAAGAAGGGAATGGCAAGGAGTATTGAAAATTATGAAAAGCAAGGACCTACAACCTAGATTACTCTATCCAGCAAAGCTATCATTGAGGATGGAAGGTTAGATAAAGTGCTTCCCAGACAAGGTAAAGCTAAAGGAATTCATCATCACCAAGCCATTATTACATGAAATGTTAAAGGGACTTATTTAAGAAAAAGATCAAAACTATGGACATTAAAAGGGCAATAAATTCACACTACCAAAAACTGAATCTAAAAAAACAAACAAAGGGAAAAACCAGAACAGGAACAGAATCATAGGTATGGAGATCATTTTGAGGGTTATCAGCTGGGAGGGTGGAGGGAGAGAAAGGGGGAAAAGGTCCAAAGATTAAGGAGCATAATTGGTAGGTACAAAGTAGACAGGGGGAGGTTAAGAATAGTATAAGAAATGGAGAAGTCAAAGAACTTATATGCACAACCTGTGGGCATGAACTAAGGGGGAAGATTGCTGGAGGGAAGGGGGATAGCAGGCAGAGGAGGGAAAAGGAGGAAAAAATTGGTACAACTGTAATAGCATAATCAATAAAATACATATATATATTTTTAACACTGCCCATTTTCTAAAATGGCTGTACCATTTTACGCTCCCACTAGCCACATTTGATTTTGAACAGGTCTTACAGAACACAGTGTGAAAAGGATGGATTCTCATTTTCTACGCAGCAAAAACCACCAAGTTCTTCACTTACTCCATGTCTTCCTTTTGGCCATTGAAGAACCTGCCTTCTTCCTAGCCACATGCCACTGTTCTTTCATGTGTGTTCCTGGGCATAGTCAAACTCAGGCCCCTGGCCCCTCACCATGCCTGGTGCTTCCCTACATACACGTTTGTGTTTATGCTATTTGCCACCTGGGATGTTCGTCTTTTGCTAGTTAAATCTTATGTAAACTCCACTATTGTAATCTTTTCATTCTTAAGGACTCTCTTCTCTCCAAGAAAGACAGTTCAATGAACGGTATTGACAGAGGAGGCCAAGGTTTTGTTGTTTTTGTTTGAAGAAAGGGAAAAGTTTTTAACATCATTTTTTTTTGGTTTTTTTAAATTGAGATCTAATTGACATGTAATGTTTTATTAGTTTCAGATATACAGCATAATAATGATAAATGTATATACTGCAAAATGATCACCACAATAAGTTTAGCTATCATTCATCACCACGCAGAGTTATAAAGGTTTTTTGTAATGAGAACATATAGATATACTCTTACCAATTTTCAAATGTAAAATACAGTATTATTAACTATATTTTCCATACTCTACATTACATCCTCATGACTTACTTATTTTACAAAAGTTTGTACCTTTTGACCACCTTTACCCGTTTCAGCCACCACCCCTAAATGCCCACCTCTGGCAACGACTAATCTGTTTTCCATACCTATGATTTTGGGCTTGTTTGTTTGTTTGTTTGTTTGTTTAGATTCCACATATTAAGTGAGATCATATAGTATTTGTCTTTGTGACTTGTTGCACTTTGCATAGGCACTCAATATCCATTTATGTTGTCACCAATGGAAAGATTTTCTTCCCTTTTTATGGCTTAATGATCATATATGTTATATATAACATAAAATGTTACATGTTATATGTATTCAGTATACGACATTTTCTTTATCCATTCATCTATCAATGGACATGGATTGTTTCCAGAATTTTGTTAAGAAATTATACAGCTATATTTACAAAGGCTATTAACCTATGGTTTTCTTTTTTTATTATGTCTGTTTGATTTTTGAATTGAGGATGATCCTAGCCCAACAGAATAAATAGGGAAGTGTTCTCCCCTGTTTCGTTTTCTGAAAGAGTTGGACTATAATTATTTCAGACAAGAAATCTGTCATTCTTATTCTGCCTCTGTACATAATGTGTCTCTGCCCCCACCCACCCACCCCGCCCACCCAACTTGCTTTTAAAACTTTCTGTATATCACTGGTGGTGAGCAAATTGGTAACAATATGCCTCAGTATAGTTTTCTTTAGGTTTCTTAGTAAGTTCATTGAGCTTAAATTTGTGGCTTTCTACTTTTCATCACATTTGAAATTTGTAATGGAAATGGTTCAACCATCAGTTCTTCAAATATTTTTTGCCTCTTCTTTAGGAGCTCCATTTGCATACATATTAGGCTGTTTGAAGTTGTCCCACAGCTCATCCACGCTCTTTTTTTCCCCTTCCAGTTTTTTTCTGTTTCCTTTTGGATAATTTCAGTTGCTGTGCTTTAAATTTACTATTCTTCGGCAATGTTTAATATGCCATTAATCTTACTCAGTGTATTTTTTGTATTTCATAAATTATAGTTTTCATCTCTAGAAGTTAAATATGAGTCTTTTTTATACCTTCTGTGTCCCTCCCTAGGTTTCAATTGATTAGTCTTTCTTCTCATTATGAAACGTATTTTTCTTCTTTGCACGCCTGGAAATTTTTATATTGAATGCCAGGTATTATGAATTTTATCCTGTTGGATGCTGGATATTTTTATTTTTTTGCAAATATTCTTGAGCTTTGTTCTAGGATGCAGTTAAGTTACTTGAAAACAGTTTGATCCTTTCAAGACCTGCTTTGGACATTTGTTCGGTAGGAGCAGAACAGTGTTTATTCTTAAGGCAAGACACTTCTGAGAACTCCATCTAATGCACCATGAATCAGGAGGTTTTCTGACCAAATGAGAATAGGCAAGGGTTCATGGGCCAGTGTGAGCATGAGGAGCTGTTGTTTCTTTAAATCCTTCTAGGTGGGTATTCCCCTGGCCTCAGGCAGTTTTCTCACACGCAGGCACTAATTAATACTCTACTGAATACTGGAATGGGACCCTCTGCAGACCTCAGGAATTCTTTCTGTGCAGCTCGTCTCTCTGGCACCCTCCCCTGCAAGCACTCACTTCTTTGTTCTTAGGATCAGCACTCTGTCTCCTCAGCTCTGCCTGTTGAATTCCATTTATCTCCCTCTCTGAAGCTCCGTGCCCTGGGAACTCTCTCAAGGCAATGATCTGAGGCAGCAGTAAGGCTCACCCGGCTTGTTTTCTGTCTCTCAAGGGTCACTTTCCATCATTGCCCCATGTCCAGTTGTTTCAGGCAGTACGGCAATTCAGCCCTTTTTACTACTGAGTCATTTTTAATTTTGCTAATTAACTTCCTAACAATTCCTCCCTCAAATTGTGCAAATTTACATTCTTATCAACATCGTGAATACCGCAAGATATTTTTTTGTTTGTGTTAATCTGACAAGCAAAAAAAACCCAAATCTCTTTGTAGTAGAAATATTCCTGTTTTTTGCAATCAAGACTGATAGTTATCTTAATCAGTTACAGAGAAAATCTTCTTTAAAATTATGCATACCAACAGAGTTTGTAATGATCTTTCTTATATAAACTATGCCCTTTATTATCTGCTATTTTTAGTTTCTTTAAAGAAAGTGAAATAAAAACTTAATGGCACTAATTCATGTGAGTTCAAATCCTTCTAGATTCTTACATTTTTAAATTTTTATGTTTTTTAAGTTCTTCACCTTTACTAATCTTTTCAAAGCATTCAGATTAGTTTCCAGAGAGACAGAACTCTTTTTCATTTCATTTGTATTTAATTCATTTTTGTAAATAAATTGCATTATTACAATAATAATTACAGTTGACATAAATATATTGGGAAAGAAACTTAAGTTATTCTTGATAAACATGTATCTCAACTAGTATAAATAGGAGTACAAAGCCCAACATAGACTACCTACCAACTTTGATAGTACTCAGGATATCAGTAGATTTCACAGAAGAAAATGTGGTTCATCCTGCAGATCAGGTAATTCAAGCCACACAAAAGCACTTGTAGCTCTAGTTCACTCATGAGATTGCAGTCAGGAGTTTCGCTAGGGCTGCTTTTGTCTAAAGGCTCGAGTGAGGCTGGAGGATCATCTTCTGAGGGAGCCAGAAAGTTGGTGGTGGTAGTTTGCAGAATTGGGCTAAAAATTAGTCATTTTTATGGCTAACCCAGATAAATGTTTAAATCTTTTTTATTTCCAAGCTTTAAATACTGGGCATTATTAGTTTCATTTTATAATAATGGCATTACTTGGATTTTCTTTTGTTACCCAAGTTGGGCTAGATTTCTACTATCATTGAATTACTAATTCAATTACAAATGTTATTGCTTAAATGTAGAATTAAAGCTTGCCGTTTTAACTCAGAATCTGTGATAAAGCTAGGACAAAGGCTAGTTTTGAGAATAATGAAACATGAAAACTATATTGAAAACTAAAAACATTTGCTCAATAGAAAATCTAAGATTTGTGATGTTACAACCCAAAAACATTAACAAAATCCTGCTAATATTAAGCACGATGCTGTAGTTTTTAAATTATGTATAAAAGACAATTATTATTTGGACAGAAGGGTTAAAATTTTAAGTCATAACTTTTAAAACCAGTGACAGCTTTTCAGTTCTTATTTTATATGATTAGGACTCTTTGCTTTAATACTATCAATCCCTCCGTCCTTCTTAAAACTTTTTTTTTTTTTTTGGTCCATAGTCTCCCGGTTCTTTTTCCATTTCTCTGGCTTCTTCAGGTTTCCTCTGTGAAAAAATTGATGCTTACCTGTCCCTTAAGTATTCCTTGATGCCTTGCTGGGACTTTTCTTATTCTACACCACCTTTTGACCTGTCTCATCCACTTCTGTGGCCTCCATTAATGTGTGACCTAGATGCGGATGACTCACAGCATCTCCAGTGCATATCTCTTCCCTGGGTTCCAAACCACATGTCCATCTATTTCCGAGACTTCCCACTAAACTCAACATCAGCTTACCAAAGAATGAATACATCTTCTTTTGCTTTCCTTCTCCATTATCCAGGCCTCCTTCTGAACTTTTTCTTCCTCCTGGGTTGGGAGGTAGGACATGTGCTTTGAGCATTGATGTTCAGGAGTCACTCAGGGATGGATTTGAATCCCAGCACCCTAATTACCTGGATGACCTTGAGCAAGATATTTTGCCTCTCCAAGCCTCAGCTTTCCTACTGAAAAAGTAGAAGTCATAGTCCTTCTCTAAAGAGTTGGTGTGAAATTGCCGTCAGATAATGGTGCAATGCCTGTCCCGGAAAAATAACTCAGAGGTTATTTCCTCTGTAAGTGAGTGGTAGTTCACCCAGGGGTACAGCCCATTCCTGTCACCATCATCTCTGTTAATCCATCTGCCTCCTACTTAGTCCCCTTCCTCCATTCTTGTCCATTCCTAATCGATTCTCCTTACAGCTTCCAGGAGACCTTCCAATAGCTGCCCTGGGTGCCTGTGGGATAAAGAACAAATGCCTTAATTTAGTCCACAAGACCCTTCTTAAATGGGTTTTATGTTTATGCCTACTTCAGATCTCATCACAGAAGCTGCACCTGCCGTAACTGTTCTGTAAAATCTTATTATAAAACTAATACCAATTCATAAGAAATTTGAGAAATTAAGAAAGAAAAAAGAAAGAACATACCCATGGTCCCACCATTGTTACCATTTTGGTTTTGTTTTTCTGACTTTTTAATGCATATGCAGGGTGAGGCAAAAGTAATTTAAAGTTGTTTGTATGGAAAATATACAACACAAGAATTAAGTAATAATATAAAAGTAAACTCTGTGTTTCATGTACTTACAACTGTAAACCTACTTTTGTCCAACCCTGTGTGTACATAGCTGTAATCAGTTGAATATGTGGCTTTGTTTGTGGGGGTTCTTTGTGTTGATTTTTAAAAGTGTGCACAAGTATGTTTGCTGTTTAAAAATACACAAAATAGCGTGCCCCGTTCATAATTTAGACCCCCACCATGTCTCCCAGACCCCCTATTCTCATTCCCTTCTTTATGTCTGCGTTGATGAGTAGAAATGCATGCATTTTATTCAGCCTTTTTTCAGTACCATTATATCATAAGCATTTTCTCATAACAATAATAGTTTGTAGCATTTCAATAGTGGTGCATTAGTGGTGATGGTGGCAGCCACCACGGGCTGAGTAACCACTGCCCCCTAGCACACAATCGCTAATCTTGACACAGTGCCCCTCTGATGGGTGAGGGAACTGTGTGGCTAATAAAATATCTGTCAGTTCAGACATTGTTCTGCCTCTCCCATGGCCACCGCAACATGTGGATATGTGACAGTTAATCATTAACCAGTCTTCCCCATTGTTGGACATTCATGGTTTCTTATTTTTCATTATTATAAATAATGTAGTTACCGTTGTTACATTGTGTGTTACTAGTCTTGTGTCTGCATTTCGCATTGCTTCCTAACACAGATTTCTAGAACAGGGTATTTTTCCTTTCTGACATAAATTGCCACATTGCCTTCCTGAAGTTTTTACCAATGTATAGCAAGTGATTAATTCTACAGAGAGGGAAAAGGAGAGAAAGGGGGTGACATTTCACAGAGGAGGTGACATCCGAGCTGGCTCCTGCGGGAGGAGCAGGGCTCCGCCAGAAGAGAGGCAGAGGGGGCCCAGCCCGCCCAGCAGCCAAGCGAGTGAGAGCGAAGGCGCCGGTCGCGGGGAGCCCTGATCCCAGCAGAGGATGCCCGCTCCCTCTGCGGACCTGCCACCAGAAACCGGAGTTGGCAGGGAAGAGAATCAGAGTACAGTCAAAGGGAAAGTTAAAATTCTAGTATATGATTTTGCCCTGCCACATATTTAGAAACCACCTCAAATGAAAGCTCCTTTGAAGTTCTGAGACATTCATATGGATCTGTTTCTTTTTGCCTTTCCCCAAAGGGAGAACAAATCCCCTGGGGATGTAGTCTAATTGGGAAAGAGATGTAACCTCTCCGGTTCCAGCAGCGGCTGCCCTCAATTTAAAGGGGCAAGAGGAGCACATGAGACATTAGTGCTAGTGTATATAGGGTTCCTTACCAGTGTCCTTCTAGTTCTCTCCACTGAGGAAATGTCATCAGCTTCATGCATTTAGTATGGTTTGTATCCATTTGCTGGATAAAAAGGATAAAAGTAATTAAACTCTATTTTTAAATGTGGGGTAGGTGCCAGACGCTGGGGAGTCCAATTCTACGGTAAAGTAGAGCTGTAGTCGGATTTCAGCATTTATCTGAGTGTGGTGTGTCTGCAAGTGCTGAAAGCCAAGGGGAAGAGGCGGCGGGCTACGAGGACGGGTCACAGGACGGGTCAGAAGGCGGTCAGACAGAAGCCTGCCATCTGCACCCCCGGGGCAGGACAGTGGAGGCTTCCAGGTGCCACTTCTCACTAATGCCGCCGTCACAGCTGGAAATACAATATGGTCAGTAAGCCACTTCACATCAGACGTTGGAGACGGCAGCTTAAAATTACGTAATAAAATATTTCTAAAGCTGCCGAAGTACCTGCAGGACGAATGGCATTTTCTTTCTGCATCTGATGTTTATGCTGCTACGGCGAAGATTTAGTCTTCGCTGGTGTTTATGACATCTCTGGGGGCAATTTAACCACCTTAAAACCCAGCTATGAAAAAGAATTTGATGGAATTAGGGAAACATGTGAGTTCCAGGCTATTTTAAAATAAATTGTGCCTTTCTGCTTTTAAGGAAATGTAATCATGGGAATAGATGAAGCGATCAAATAGGTGATCTGTTGGACCAGACTGCATCGATAGCTCTGAAATGAAATCTTTACCATTAACATTATATATTAGAATGACTCTAGACATCGCCCATCAAAATTGCTGTGGCCCATCTTCTAGTTGTCTCCTGTTCTGCAAGTGTCCCCTGGGAAGGGAGCCAGTGAGTCGGAGGATTACCCCTCCTTACCCCCTGTAAAGCCTTAAGGGAATGAAAGAGTACTTTCCTCTTAAGGTTCTAGCAACCTATCAGTTTGATAATATATATAAAACTCTTGACACTGCACTGACACATTCTAATGATGGAAGTGGAGGAGTTGTTATTTTTGTTGTATTATTGTGGTTATTATTTAGATTACTTTACAAGCTTGACTTAATCCTAACAAGGGAAAATGTAAGACTGGAAGACTATGTCTTAAATCCCACTCTCTATATGAAAGAGAGGCCAGAGTTTGATGTTACATAGAAACTGAAAATGTGCTGCGGGGCCAGGTGTGCAGCCCTCCACCGAGTGCCAACTGCTGTGTAACTAGGGCGCCATTCACAGGTGAGGAACTTCACCTGAAAGGGAAACTCATGCCCATTCACAACTTATTTCCTAAAAATTTCTGCA
Organism: Pteronotus mesoamericanus; assembly: GCF_021234165.1. Taxonomy (NCBI): domain Eukaryota; kingdom Metazoa; phylum Chordata; class Mammalia; order Chiroptera; family Mormoopidae; genus Pteronotus; species Pteronotus mesoamericanus. The sequence continues at coordinate 14,276,930 of NW_026555310.1, forward strand.
TTAAGATTGTGAAAATTACTGAGATCTTTACCAAAAGTTCTTACCAACTTAAATTTTAAATCAGGTGCTAAAGGAAGCCTGAGAAAGGAAGCTCTCAGTCTGCAACTTAACATTTCTCTGCAGCAAGCCAGTGCCCATCTCTTGATTTCTTGAAATATTTGCAGCCTAACACACAAAGTCACCTTGCTCAGAGTGCTGTTACTTGGCCTTTTCCCAAACAGCCATGGGTTTCAGAATCTAAACCATGTATTCTTCTTATTCCTACTTCTGCTCCTAGCGTATTCGTATAGGAGGAATGTTTTTAAAACAGTCCATTAAAAAGTATAAAGTTATGTTATTTAGTTAAATGAAAATGTTTGCATAATTTATATAAATCATTTTAAATACTTAAAGCAATTGATCGCAAAAATAGTTTACAGTTAGGGTTGGTTTTCTTTGCTACTACAGTTACTGTGGTAAATGAATTTTTATTGCTACCATTGATGAAGGTGATTCCTGTTCAGTTTATATTGACTGTGAAGTTCTGTCCTCGAAGACGCATGTAATGTGATGCTCTTCCCTAAAACTTACCCTACTCCTCAAGTTCCCAGTTCTCCTCATCTTTGTTATGCTCAAGGCTTTTATCACTTGACTCTTTCTGTCCACTTAGCTATCACTTATCCACCTTTTATCACTTGACTCTGTCCACTTAACTATCACTTATCTACCTTTTATCACTTAACTTTCCCATTCAATTTTTCATAGGTTTTTATTTTATCTTCCCTAATTTATTGTAAGCTCCTAGGTGAGAGACCCCTTATAGCAGGAGTATATTATACACTGTGAGTTTCAGGATGTGCCACACATAGTTGTCAATTGATGGAAGTTATATTCAACTGTATCGGTTCATTCATATCTCACTGAATGTCTTTAATGTCACATCAAAATTAATAAATATCTGAAACGTGTATCCATTTCTCCCCCAGGTCAATCAGCTCCATGGCATCCCCAAGCTTCTGCAGCTCCTAAAAGTTCAGAATGAAGATATTCAGAGAGCCGTGAGTGGGGCCTTGAGAAACTTGGTATTTGAAGACAATGACAACAAGTTGGAGGTAGCTGAACTCAACGGGGTACCTCGGCTGCTGCAGGTGCTGAAGCAAACCAGAGACTTGGAGACTAAAAAACAAATCACAGGTAGTGCTTACTGAGTATTAAAGGCCATACTTTGTAAAAAGGCCAGAGTAGCTGGGTATGTTTTTCAGTCCTGTACTTTATACTTCTGTTCAAATACTGATATGAACAAATAAATGTCTCCTTTCTACCCAATGGATTAAAAATATGGACTAAATAGATAGAATTAAAGCAACAGTTGTAGTAATCCTGGAAGCACAGAGGGAGGCCTAGTTCCGTTTCAATGAATGGTGAGTGTGATAGAGGAGAAAATGGTTGTTCATTGATGTGGGCCCCCCCCCGCCCCGCCCCCACGTCACCATCAGCCCTCTGCTCCAGCCGCCTGCCCACCGCAGGGTGCAGCAAGCACTACTGAGCGCAGTCATCAGTAGCACTGTCTTAAGGGACCTTTAAGGAGCTTCAGTGTCCCAGGTGATACACATACATTTTAAAATTTAAGTGTAACAAAAGCTTTGGGTTTTGAGGTATTTTTAGGTATTATTGGGTATCAAATCTCAATTTTACAGCTGAGGAAACTAAGACCCAAGGAAATTAATGCTTTTACAATATAAACTTTTTTTAATGGTAATAGTTGACAGTGTTCTTACTTATTTAAAAAGGAGGTACTTAACTAATACAGCTTTTAATTGACTATATTGTGCTGTGCCCTCCTCACTTTATTATGCAACCATTTTCTTTTTTTCTTTAAAAATTTTATATCCTCTCATTTGTATCTTGAAATACAACGATTTTTCTATCTTGGTATATTTTGATTTTATGAAACTATCTGAAGGCTTGTACCATGCTACCTTTCTGCCAGCGTGCTGTCATGTCCCATACAGTAGTTCCTTTCATATTTATGAGTTATATTAAAATAACTACAGAAACACAAAGGGATCTCACTCACTCATTCATTCAGCCAATATGTACAGGTCTGCCTGCAAGTGCCATGCAGTGAAAATCACAGTTGAGAGCTGTGGATTTTATTTTCCAGCTACTAAACCACAAACAATTATGTAATGGTTGGCATTAAAAAAAAAGAAAAACCTTACTTTTAGAACCTGACATTTTCTTCATTAAAATATAATGAGGCACCACAAGAGAGAATCAGAGTATGTTTTACAGTCAAAAAAGACTTTGTGAAGGAGATATTTGTCACTGTGGACCTTTAAAGGAGAATGAAAGTTATTCCCAGAAAAGTGAACATCGCTACAAGCAGAGCAAAGAAGCAGAAAGAAGCTACTGATCCTTTAGAGGAAGCTTGGGTAAGAGTGATTGGGTACTGTGATTGCTGGAAAGCTTGAGAGGATGTATGGGTGTGTGTCAAGGAAGTAATCCATCGAACCAGGCGTCCTGTTCTCTTCTTTTGTATGGGCAATAGGAAACAAGTGAGTGAACATTGTGTGGTATTGATGCCATAGAAACCATTCAGTCATCTTTAGAGCTGATAAATGGAGGTTAATTGTGTAAGTCCCAGGATTTCTAGTACAAGACAAACAGTCCTACTAGAGGGTGTTCATTACATGTTAATTGATTTGAGTTGATACTTGAATGTTGGATACAAATCCTTATAAATAACTTCCTTTAGCTCTATTAATAGAAAAGTTAAGTAAGTGCTTTCCTGGCCTTAAAAATAAATTGTTGACTTAAGTGGACATATTTATATCTTCGTTTAGAAACACAAAGTGAGTAACCATATATGTGAATCTCCTCTTGTCTATTTCATAAACATCTTTTTATGGAGCCCCTATTATGTGCTGGCCACTAAGCTTGGGCTTTTTATTTTTCATCTCTGTTCCTCCTGCTGGCTCTAATACGGCATTATTGATGATTTACGTATTGATCAATGTGAGGTTCAGGGGAAGGCAGTAAATTGTCCCAGGTTAAACAGCCAGGAAAGAACAAAGTCCAGATTTGAACCAGTTTCATCTGAGTGTTTTGCTCTGTCAAAGTGTCTCCCACCTACAGCCTGGGGCCAGGGGATTTCGTTTTCACTCATATTTGGGAAGGGGCTGGTCCTTGAGAATCTCAGGTCAGAGAGCTCTCCCTCACTCCCCTTTGACTCTCGCTCTCCCCTTGTTACTGCCTGGTTTGAGCCGTCTTCCTCTCCCTGGTCTGCTCATGCCATAGCCTCAGACCTCGTCTGTGTGATTCAGTACCGCACATTCCCAGTCTATCCTCCACTCTGCTAGTGATTTCTTTCTAAAAAGAAAATATCGTCTCCTTATGCTCCCCATTGTCTGTAAGATAAAGTCTGCCCTTTACATACGGGCCTGGTGACCACTGGCAGCAGGGTCTCCTCTCATACCCTTCCATCCCAAGTTTGGAAGTCCCAAAGGATCTGCTGGTCTGGTCCATGTTTCCTTTCTGTCTCAATATCTTTGCGCCTCTTGTCTTGGACTGGTGTCTTCTTCTGTACCTAGCGGACCTTCTCGTCCTTCAATAGCTGTCTCAGATACCACTTCTCTGAAGTGTTTTCGGATGCCATCCCTCTATTTTTTACTTTCAGCCCCTCCCCCCAGTTTTGAAGGAAGAGGCTTCTCTGAGCTGCCTTTGCATCCTTTAATATTAGGTTCCCACTTATTTAATGCCTGTCTCTTTATTGTAGTAACAACTGTGGTGCTCATGTAAATTTCTGAACAACTGTAGATGTCTGACCACGTATAAAAAAAGAGACCTGTGGCCTGGAAATATTTAGATTATACACAATTAAGAGAATCAGATGTGTTCAGATAAGAACTTGATTTTTCTGCCCAAGATATTAAAAGAACTATTAGTTTATACATTTATATGCCTAAGTTTAGGATCAGAGCCTTGTTTGTTGTAAAGAGTGTAAACTCACTGACCTTTTTCGCATTTTCTGCACTTAGAAACAAGAATGGTACTAGTCTCAGAGGGTCATCTTCAGGATCACTGAGTAATGAGCACTGGCTGTAATGTGTAGTGTGTAGTGCGTTGGACGAAAACAGACAGGTGATAAAGGATGAAGCAGGAGATTCCTGTCCCTCTTCTGCGTATTGCATAAGGAAGAGCCAGGGGATCACTATCAATGAAATTTGTTGCAAATTCATATTAACCTTTGCATATTTTATGGAAATATTTAATTGAATTGCTCTATGGTCATAAAATATCAAAAATATTTTGCTATAAAATATTAATTAAGCACTTTCTTGAAATAACTGCATACTATTTTTTTCTGCATTTGTAATACGCAGCAAGGTACTTTGGGTTTACTTATAACGTGGAATAAATGGCCTTTGTGATATTTGATATTCCAGATAAAATGTATAAAATTTAGGTGGAAGGAGGAGCATATCCATGCAAAGGAGATTGTTTAAAAAAAAAAATCCTCATGCTTTGTGATCACTTTGGAAAAGAAGGTTAAAAATAAACGGTTCCCCTTCTCCTCCGGCCCCCCTTCTCCTGTACAAAAGATAAGGATTCATTTAAGTATAAAATTTGCAAATTTTGCTACCTAAGTGTCATGCAGACTTAGCTGAGTAACTATACTTCCAGTCCCAGGGGGCACACAGGTTTTAATATCTATAAGGTCCCTTTACTAGTTAGCTGTTTTTTGCAAATAGCACAGTTGGCAATAAATTTCGGGAAAATTCAGTTCTCATTACTGCAAATTATTCAAAGTATATCTCCTGCCAGAATCCAGTTCCTTCTCCTTTGGCTAAAATCAGGGCTTAGTGATAGAAAATTGCAGCCAGACCAGATGCAACAAAGAACTATAATAATTGAAATTTAGGCACTATGAAAATAAATTTACAAATAGTTAAAGGTGAAGCAAATGAGAACCTAAACTCTAAATATACCAGGGATTCTAGAATCAGATCACTGAAAGGGACATCTACTCAGGGTCATGTAGTCCATTAGTTTCGCAATACCAGAAAAAGGAATCATTTTTTTTAATTGATTATTTTTTTTAGAGAGAGAGAGAGAGAAACATTGATCTGTTGTTCCACCCATTTATGCACTCATTGGTTGATTCTTGTATGTGCCCTGACCAGGGATCAAACCCACAACCTTGGTGTATCAGGATGATGCTCTAACCAACTGAGCTAGCTACCTGGCCCGGCTGGGAATCATTTTTAAAACGTGAATTCCTGGAATTTATTCTGAGGTTTTGGCTCAGTCAGTTTGGGATGTAGCCCAGGAATATGTGATTCTGATTTGCCACTGGGCTAATTTTATTTGGAAACTACTAGTCTAGTCTAAAACTCTGGTTTTGGAATAAAAATCCTCTTATCAATATTTTGGTAAAAGTTTAGCTCATTTTTATCCGCTCCAGTGATAGAGCTGGATCTTACAAGTACATCTTTTCAGTTTTCTTCAGTGCTATCTTAGACATTTATATTTGCAGTGAGCCAGAATCTCCTTCCCGAGAATTTCCTCTCATTGGTTCTGGTTTCACCTCCCATAGTCACAGAAAACGGTATCTAGTTGTTGAATTTGCATTTCTTTAGTTACTGGAGAACATGCAGCCCTGATAGGTAGATTAGACTCAAATATCTTGTAGCTTTGAGTTAATTTTTCTGCTAGTCATTGAATTTTTAATAATTTATAAGAATTCTGTATATTAAGGGTATTAACTCTTTGTCTTTGTCAGGCGTATTTTTCACATTTGTAATTGGTAATTTATTGATTTTTGTATGTAGATGTGTGAGGGCATATGTGTATAAGTGTACTTATACAATCTTGAATCTCTAGTGAACATTTAAGCTCTTTTCCAGCCTTGTGTCATACAGAAATTTGTCAGGCATGACATTTCTATACAACATCCTACGTTAAAAATTCAAAAATTATCCAATACTAAAACACTGCAAACCATAGAAACAATGTAGAAATAATAACTGCGTGTCAAGCTATAAAGGACATTGACTGTTGAAGGAAAATTCCATTCCCTTTGTTCAAATTAATCTTCTCTGGTTTTTGCTGTAAGGTGTACCTTTCCTTTGAGTGCCCTGTGTGGTCCTTTATGAAAAGGGAAGTATCATTATGTTTCACACTTTTAAGCTTCTGGCAGGCAGAGACTCTTTTTTTAAATTTATTGGAGTGACATTGGTTAATAAAAAATTATATAGATTTCAGGTGTACAATTGTACAACACATCATCTGTATATTGAATCATGTGTTCACCCCCCCAAGTCCAGACACCACAGACAGAGACTCTTAATTTGTTTGCTTATTTAGAACAGGAAGCTTTTTTCCTTTTCTCTCTTTTCTTTTTAACTTTCTTTTGTATCTTTAGTAACCAAAACTCAGCCTCAGACCTGCCTTTAATTGTTTTCAGCCACCTTCAGAGTTTTATTCTCTCTCCTTTCCAAGGCTTCTAAGAGGAAGTGGGAGGAATGAAGTCATTGTGCTGCAAAACCCACTGCTGAGGGGCACTGCTGATGACTAACCCCAAATGCTAGTTTGATCAGGAAAGCACCTCCTCATTAGCCAGAATTCTAGTCCTTACAAGACACAAAACCCAGTGTCCCTGTGGCTAATGGAAGCTAAGCGTAGGCTGCGGTGGAAATTTGGTTTTAGAAATTAGTTATTTGTACACAGCCAAAGTAAACTGTTTAAACACAAAAGACTCATTAGGCTTGGTGTGTTCTAGTTGATGGGCCAAAAGCAAGTATGGTTGAATAACTACCACACTTTAAGTGTGCAGACTTATTTCAGTCCTTAAAGTTAGGGGAGATGATATCACCACATAATTCGGCCAAGATTGCCATGTTTGCTTTTTTTCATAAAGTAGACCGTCCTGTATACCTGTGCTTCTCTTTCCATTATACAGACAAAGCAGTAAATTTAGCAAGTAGGACTTACTGACTGGGTGGTAAGAGAGTGAGTAGGAAGAAAATGAAGATCCCTTCTTTCTGTGCCCACTCTTTCTCCTTTCTGGGATGCTAGCAAGTTAGAGAAACTCACTGAGGTATGAGAGATGGCCAGGCAGCTTGACACTGCTAAGAGTCACTGCAATAGCAAGCTATAGATGTGTAGTTCTTCCACTGAATCAGTATTTGAATGAAAAATTTGTAAGAATAGTGAATCCTAAATGTACTCGTAGATACCATTTTGTATTTTTTTCTCGGTACCCAGCTTCAGTCTGTCTCACAAATGCCCTGGAAAGTACAGTATCCCATTTTAATTTTTTCCTTAGTTGGCTTATGTGGCCTTTCTCTTTAATGGGGGTGGGGTGGGGATGGGGCAGAGTTCAAAAGGGAGGGGAAGGTTAAGTGAGTAAATGTGGTTCCAGTCTTAGACCAATGCTTAGGCCATGCATATTGGCAGAGAGATGAAACACTTTGTCTCTCCTTCACTGCCAAGCTGTAAGACATACATGAGGTAGCCAGCATAAACTCCAAGAGAGAAAATCTATCATTAGGTAGGAATCAGTGAAGAGTAATTGGTGATGTTGATTAGCCTACTGTTGACGCGCAAAAGCAAAGTTGGAGGCTTTCTGGAAGCCCTTCCTGCGAGTATTAGGAGGCAAATGTCAGGTGGAAATTGCAGGTAGTGGGGAGCAGGAGGCACAGGGAGGTACTCTCTTCATGTACGTAAGGAAAAAAAAAAATGACCCACTGAAAATGTTGAAGTCTTAGTTACAACAGTGTCATTTTAAGCCCCCCTGCTGGTGAGCTCAGAATTGACTGTCTCAGGGCCTGGCTTTATGGCAAAAACTTAAGAAGAACAGCAATAAATGTTGAAGGATCTCTGGCTTTCATTGACATTCGTGATGAATTTAAACCTGCATGGTTTTATATGGTAAGCTCTCTTCCCCTCCCCCTTCCTTATTTTTGCTTCCAGTGCCATCTAATTAGCTACAAACAAGTTTTTTCAACTGTGAAAGGGGCTGTCTCCCCACCCCACCTTTTTAAAAAATAACTAGCCATAGCCCTGGGCATGATGGCCTTGACTGACCTTTTTGAGCCGTCCTTTTGACTCATCCCTGCACTGTTTTAATTCTAGGTTTGCTGTGGAATTTGTCCTCCAGTGACAAACTCAAGAATCTCATGATAACCGAAGCCTTGCTTACCCTGACTGAAAATATCATCATCCCCTATTCGGGGTGGCCAGAAGGAGACTACCCCAAAGCGAACGGTGTGCTGGATTTTGACATATTCTACAATGTCACAGGATGCCTAAGGTAATTCCACGCTGCAGCCCCCCTCAAACACTGCATTCATGTCCATCTAAAACTGATCCTCATTACCTTGAGATGCTGTGAAAATTACAAGGATTGTTCTAACTACTAGAACCACAATGTGGAGACAATGGCAAAGGTTTAAGTATCCACAGATTATTGTTTCCAGACATGTTTGATTTTGGAAGCTACCCACAACACGCATAACAGAGAGGATGTCAATTTCAGTAGAGAAATCTGATCTGAACACTTAGCAGTCCATGCAGACTGGCCTTCGCCATCTCTCAGGGTTTAGCGCGGGCTTTATGCTGTTCTTTTATTTACAAAAGTCTAATTTAAAGATATGGTTAAAAAAAATTTTGAACCCAGTGTTTTTATTATTTTATTTTTTATTGAGATATAATTGTCATATATTAGTTTCACATATGTAACATAATGATTCATTATTGTATATATTATGAAATGATCGTCACAATAAGTCTAGTTAGTATCCATCACCATGCATAGTTACAGAATATTTTTCCTTGTGATGAGAACTTTTAAGATATACTCTCGTAGCAACTTTCGAATACCACAATGCAGTTATAATTATAGTTGCTATGCTATACGTTACATCCCCAGGACTTATTTCTTTTACTGGAAGTTTGTATCTGTACCTTTTGACTCTCTTCAACAGTTTTGCAAACGCCCCCCTCCCCCCAACCCTTCTCTCACCTCTGGTGATCACCAGTTTGTGCTCTATATCTGTGATTTTGGTTTTGTTTGGTTTTTTAGATTGCATGTATAAGTGAGATCATATGATATTTGCCTTCCTCTGCTTGACTTATTTCACTTAGCATAATGCCCTCAAGCATCATGTTGTCACAGAAGGCAGAATTTTCTCTTTTTTTAATGGCTGAACACTATTCCATTGTAGGGGGGTGTGTTTGTGTGTACCACATTTTCTTTATCCATTTATCTGTCGGTGGACACTTAGATTGTTTTTGTATCTTGGCTTTTGTGAATAATGCTGCAGTGAACAGGGAGTTCACATATTTTTTTGAGTGTTTTCATTTTCCTCAGATAAATGCCCAGAAGTGGTTGCTGCATCGTGTGGTAGTTCTAATTTTAATTTCCTGAGGAACCTCCATACTGCTTCCTATATATAGTGTCTCCACCAACTTCATTTCCACCAACAGTGCTCAAGGGCTCCCTTCTCTCCCCGTGCTCGCAACACCTATCTGTTCACATTTTGATAACAGCCATTCTAACAGCTGTGAGGTGATACCCCATTGTGGTTTTGATTTCCATTTCCCTGACTAGTGATGCTGACCATCTTTTCACGTACATGTTGGCCATCTTATGTCTATAGGAAAATGTCTGTTGAGATTTTCTGTCCCTTTTTTAATTGGATTATTTGTCTTTTGCTATTGAGTTGTGTGAGTTCTTAATATATTTTGTATATTAACCCTTTATCAGATATATGATTTGCAAATTTTTCTTCCATTCACTAAGCTGCCTTTTCATTTCCTTGATGGTTTTGATGGTTTCCTTTGCTATGCAGAAGCTTTTTAATTTGATGTTATTTCCCTTGTTTATATTTTGTTGTTGTTGCCTTTTATTTTGATGTCAAATCCAAAAAGTCACCTCTAAGACCAATGTCAGAGAGCCTACTGCCCATATTTTCTTCTAAGAGTTTGATGGTTTTAAGCCTTTAAATCACTTTGAATTAATTCTTGTGTATAGTGTAAAATGTTGGTCAGTTTCATTCTTTTGTATGTGGCTGTCCACTTTTCCCAGCACCATCTATTGAAGAGACTTTTATTTCCCCATTGTATATTCTTGACTCCTTGTTGTAAATTAATTGACCATATATGGGTGGGTTTACTTCTGGGCTCTCTATTCCGTTCCATTGATCTCTGTGTCTATTTTTATGCCAATACCCATACTTTAAAAAAAAATACCATATTGTCTTAATTAATATAGCTTTATTATATAGTTTGAAATCAGAAAGCATGATGCCTCCAGTTTTGTTTTTCTTCCTTAAGAGTGCTTTGGCTATTTGGGGTCTTTTGTGGTTCAATACAAATTATAGAATATTTCCCTTTTTTTCCTGTGAAAAATGCAGTTGGAATTTTTTAAAAGATTTTATTCATTTTTAGAGAGGGGGGAAGGAGAGAGAAGGGAGAGGGAGAGAAATGTCAATGTGAGAGAGAAACGTTGATCAGTTGCCTCTTATACACGCCTCAACCGGGGACAGACTTACAACCTAGGCATGTGCCCTGACCAGGAATTGAATCAGCAGCCTTTCGCTTTGCAGGACAATGCCCAACCAACTGAGCCATTGGAATTTTGATATGGATTGCACTGAACCTGTAGATTGCTTTAGGTAGCGTGGACTTTTTAACAGTATTAATTGTTCCAGTCCATAAGTGTGGAATATCTTTCCATTTATGTGTTTCTTATTCAATGTCTTTACAGCTTTCGCCTCTTCATTTAAATTTATTCCTAGGTGTTTTTAAATAGCTATAAAGCAACATTGCCTAAAGTGACAGAATGTCTTGCCATAAGAACAACTACAAAGAAGTTAGTTTAATCAGCATTTCTAAATATTGGGATGAGAAATGCCTGACATGTTTTTATTTTCCCTTGGGCTGTCAGATACCAACTAAATCAAGAAGAAACAGAAACACACACCGGAGGAAATAAAAATGATAGTCTTAACTTCTCTGAGATCGTGTGTATCAGGCTTGCTCATATTTGAAAATAATTACTGTCCTTTGTGTCCAAGGACTAAAAGAAACCAGAGGATATAATCAAAATGAGGCAGCCCCAAAGAAGGCAGGATGCGCTCTGCCTTTCAGTCTTTCCTCTAGTTACACGGTTCATTTGTTTCTGCTTGAGGGAACCTGGGTATTAAGTGAGGAAACTTATTATTGCAAGATGTTTCTCTTATTTCCACATACGGTAATGCATATCAGGTACCACTTTTGCTTAATACATTGTGTTAGCTTCTGAGAGTTTCACAAAGATAAACAGAAAGGCCTTCAGGAACTTTTAATCTAGTGAGGTGCAGATGATTCAAGGATCTAGAATATTGCTGCAGTGAACTGTGTTAGCGCAGCGGTTTTCCGAGTGGGGCCCCCAGGGCAGTGGCAGGAACATCACCCGGAACTTGTTGGAATTCTTGGGTGACACCAGGCCAAGCTGCTGAATCGGAAGGTCTCTGGGTGGGGCCCAGCAGTCCACCTCTAACAAGCCCGCAGGTGATTCTGATGAACTACTGGTGTCAAAGGTCCCTGTGCAGTGCTTCAGGAATGCAGAACAAAGGGCCATTCATGCCATCTGCTCGAGATAAGAAGACATTGAAGAAGAGGCGCCAGGTGAGCTGGGCCTTGGTGGACTATTTAAATAGTCACAAATTCTCTAAGGAGAAGGACTGAATTCTTGAACAGCATAAGATGTACCTAAATGGTCTCCCTTGAACTCATCCTCTGTTCAAGTCCACGGGAACTGCTTTTTGAATGCACATTTGAGCTTTTAAAAATTTTTGATCCATTTAAAAACATTCTGCATTTTAAAATTTCTCTGTAGCTCCCATTACTTTACCATGTACAGCAGAGTTCTTAATGTGGCAGGTGTATCAGTCAGAGTTATTTCAATTGAAAATGGAAGATGCTCAGTTCAAACTCGCTAATGCTGAGTTAAGATTTTTCTTTTTTAACTTCATCTCCTCTTGCTTTTATGCATATTGGGCTCATTCTTGACAAATGCAGAGAAGTGTATGCATTTTAAAAATCTTTAATGCCTGACACCTAGCAAAGTTTCTGGCACATAGAAACCACATATAAAGTATATGAAGGAAAAGAATAAATGAATGAGTGAGCAAAGGAAGATACAGACAAATTAGGGGAATGACCAAGTCTGGCAAGAGTATCAAATTTGTGATGGAAAGTAATCAAGCAGAAGTTGGAAACATAGGCTGAGGCCAGCCTGTGGGGGCCCTGAAGGTCAGGTTAAGGAGTTCATTACAGTCTTCTGTAAGCAATATTAGCTAGTGTGAGGCGGACAGGAATATGACAAGTTCAAGGTGAAGAAGAATTATATCAACAGAAAGGTATATTGAGAAGGTAAAAAATCTTAACTCTACACATGTGACCTCATGTGAGTAGCTTGAAATCAGCCATGATGAAGTATATACCACAGAAATTGGAAAACACTATAAATCAGAGATGTCCCTGCTCCTCTGCCCCCAGAAACTGGTTGTTAATCATTTAACAGCAAACCACGGGCACTGGATTTCCATTAGTTGATTGCTTTAACAGCCGTATATAGATAATTAAGGATATAGGCATATTTTTCCATACACATCCCTTTTCAAAGAAGAAACAGTTTTTTTCTTGAAATTATAAAGCTTCAGCATTTTCCTCCTTTTTTTTCCTTTTCATTTTTTGAGTGGAGAAAACCTAAAATGCCTCATTTAAAAAAAAATACTTTTTTTTATTTGCTTGGGGTAACAGTTAAAATAATTTGATAATTTATTGCAATCAGTAGGATTCTCTTCCAGATATTTCATGTTTCAAAGGACTTATGTGACAATCATAGAATTGTAAATTCCCAGAAAAGCATCAGCTGCCTCTTTTGAGGGTATGCCTCTCCTACACACACTCTCACTGTGAGTCCCTGCTTTTCTGTTTCTTATGAGTAACTGCTTGGGCATGGGTGTGACATGGCTGTCAGATTCATGCATCCTGCCTCGCTGACTGTCACACTGATTGGAAAACCATTGGATGTGACAAATAAAACCAGTGTTTATTAGGGAGATGTCTAAGATTTCTACCAAACATTTATTATTCTCCATTTCTCCGTTATCATTCTCATGGCTTCTTCCCTTTCTTTTCTCCCTTCTTCCCTCTCTTCCCTCCTGAAGTCTGTCATGTCTTAAAGAAGCGGTAGAAGCGCCCTGGCCAGGCGGCTCAGTTAGTTGCAGCGTCGTCCCATGCACCACAAGGTTGTGGGTTCCGTCCTTGGTCAGAGCACATTCCCAGGCCAGGGCATGTGCAGGAGGCAACCGATCCATCTCTCTCTCGCCCCTCCTCCCCTTCTCTCCCCCTTCCTCTCTCTCTGAAGTCAATAAATATATTTTCTGGTGAGGATTATAAGACAAAAAAAAGAGGAGATGGAAACAATTTAGAGGACAGAAATGAATGTGCCTGCAGGGGTCCGGCAGCCACTTAAGTGTGCAGATGGACGACTGCGAGGAATGGTGGGGGCTTTCAAACTAGACAAGGAGGGAAAGTGCTTATCCCCAAAGAGCAGTGAGATTCAAGGTTCTGAAAAACACTTCAGACCAAACACAAACACATCTAGGCAGCCTGTGAGAGCAGTCTCATTCTTCAGTTAAAGAAATTAAGTGCCAGTGACTCTTCCACAATTATAGAAATTTGAGAAAGGCAGCTAGTCCAGCCTTCTTGGGATTTTACCATTTGGTCTGTTTTTCCTCTTGCTCTTATCCCTCCCTATCATTATTTCTTCAGTGCTTGTTACATCCAAAGCACTTTTTAAGTTTCTGAAATTTCAAAGGGGAACGGAACCTATCTCTGTCCTGAAGGAACTCTGGGGTTACTAGGGGAGATACGCACCTGAAGAGATAATCACATTACATTTGATAACATAAAAGAAGCATGAAAGGGCCTAAGGAAGCATTGAGTTGCTTAACTGATGGTGCCAGGGGGTAGGGAAAAAATGTTGACTAAAGAGTCAGACTTACAGAGCTGTTAGAGAATGAGAAAGTATTTGAATGTTTCTCTCAGTCTTGAGCTCATCACTCTATTAATAGTTAGCCCAGTCATTTTTCAATAACGGTCATATTGAAAAAGAGTTACAAGATTGCTGCCTTAGTCTTGTTACCACAATATAACTGCATTGTAAAGACCACCCCAGAGTTTGCCATTATGTTTAGGGTGATAGGGCAAAATGATAAAACATTACTATAGTGCCTTATAAAACATACTCCTTTTTCTTGATTATATGGGGGCCTATACATGCCAGCTGAAGAGGAAAAGCTATTGGTCATACACTTTTCCTACAACTGACTTAACCTTCACTTTTCCCCACATGTGTCATGGTGTATGTAGTAAATGTGTTTTGATAAATGTATAACATGGTTATATGTACTAAAATTTGTGATTGTCTTACAAGAAATTTTCATTGTCATCTATCACTGTAAATCTAGCTGGGGTGGGTAATACTCAGAGGAAGAAAACTTAACCTTTAAAAAGAAAAGCTATACCTATCAGCCTTGTTCCTAATAAGCCATGGGATTAAAGGAATTTCTCCATGTAAAATTTTAATGTATTTAACTACATCTATCTGCTCCACAAATGTTGTTACAGTGAATTTCACCTTTTTATGTTTTTCTGGATCTCAAACTTCAGAACTGTACTGAGTCTGCATTTTATTAATTATCCATTTTCATTCTTTTTACTTTTGCTTATTCATCTGTTATTCTGAATACTCGGGACAGAAAAGGATATTTTTGGTTTAGCCATGTGCATAATCCCAAATTACTATTTAGCTAATTAAGAAGATACTTAATTAAATGAGGGTCTGATTCACCCGATAGCAAAAAACTATTTTTCTTTCTGTAAGGATATAGATCTAAAATCCAGAATTAACTTTCTGCTATAATTTAATTTTGGTTATTTACTTCTGGAAAATAATGTAACATAAAACTAAGCTGAGGCAGTGTAAACCTCTTAGAAGTATCCATGTAGTTCAACCTGGAAAGCGACTTTTCAGAAATGTAAAGACAATTGAATCATCAACTTCAACCTCAGTTACCTGGTTATTAAACTCCTTATATTTGATGTATAAATATAAATAATGGAATTGGCAATGTTTCTAGTAATGTTACACTATAAGTCATAATCTCATTTTATAAGTTGGCTATTTTAGGTATACAAACAAATGTGGTTTAATGAATTTAATTATTTTGTAAATTTCTAAGTAAATTTAAAGTGGTATTTAAATGGGTAAATAAGATCTTGGTTTTTAAAAATGATGTTTGTATAAGCTAAGGCTTAAGCGTTTTAGGTCAGGTCATTATTTTGAAATCTCTCACAATAATTAAATTAGTGAAGTAAACAAATCAAGTAATCAGCCCTGGCCGGCATGTCTCAGTGAGCTGAGCATA
Organism: Pteronotus mesoamericanus; assembly: GCF_021234165.1. NCBI lineage: Eukaryota > Metazoa > Chordata > Mammalia > Chiroptera > Mormoopidae > Pteronotus > Pteronotus mesoamericanus. Next base: position 14,292,397 of record NW_026555310.1, read on the forward strand.
GTTCTGCAAAGTCAAAGGTTGCCGGTTCGATTCCCAGTCAGGACATATGCTTGGGCAGCAGGTCTCGTCCCCATTTGGGGCACGTGCAGGAAACAATTGATCGATGTTTCGCTCCCTCTCTTTCTCCCTACCTTCCCCTCTCTCTAAAATAAATTGTTAAAAAATCTTTAAAAAAAAAACACCATAATCAAACAAAACAAACATGGCCATGCTTACCTGGTAACCCCTCTGTTCTCCATGGCATCATCAAGCAGCACAACCACAAACAACTCCCTTGCAAAGGTCCCCTCTTCAGACTAAATTTTCTGTTCATGGCCTTAGCAGATAGGCCCAGATTAAAAGGTTGTACTTCACAGAAAATAGATGACGTTTCTGTTTGTCAAAGAAACTGTTGTTACCTATTAGTCGATAAATATTGACTGCCTAGTTTGGGTCTGGGATAACTATTTAAGAAAATACATGAATAGGGAAAATATGGAGGAAGAAGAATCAGCAAAGGAGACAGAAGAATTATTTTTATTATATCAAGAAGACTTAGTTTATGAGTTGTCTTGAACAGATAGGGAAACTCCCAGGAATGATTTTGTCAGAGATTTTTAAAAACTTTTTCATGTTTAAAAAAAGAAATTGTGCATGGCTTACAATTTAAGATAGCATTTTCTTAACTATATCTTATGACACTGAAAGTCTTTTAAAAAAAAAAAAATCTGCAGACTATTATCATAGTCAGAACTACTATTAAAATTTTTTAATCCATCATTATTTTTAAAATGAGTGATTTGATATATTCAGATAAAGCCGCTAATAACTCTCTTGCTATCCTGTGGTTAGAATCCATCCATCTTGGAGGTGCCGGCCATCAAAGCATCATACTGTTCTCTCCTTGAGCATCTTCATCAGTTCTATCTAGTCTGGTAACTCGACCTCTTCTTTAGATGTCAAGAATGTCTACTCAAGTTCCAGGGGCTTCTGGGAATATTTCAGAAATTCATTTGCTGTTTATAATTGATTTTAAGTGGAACTTGGCACTCTACCTTGAACAGCCTGCTAAATCAAGGGGAAATGACTGTTGCCTACCAACCAGATGATTACCAGCTGCACCGACTACTCAGAATGCCTTTGGAAGACCAAAAAAAATGCAGGGAAGCAAAACTAAAGGATTTCAAGGGTAGATTTTTCTCCTCCACGTTCTGGTTTCTTGATGTGTAACAGATGCTGACATATCTTTGTTCAGTTAATGTTCCTTGTCCAAAAGGAACAAAACATGTAGGTGGTAGAGCTTTGTTCTATCTCCCAATGTTGCTTCTGTTTGCAGATATAACAGTTGACTTAGGCTGATGTTTGCGGATACCCTCAGGATCTGATGTTGACTTCGGAAAACAGACAAGCCCTTCTTTGAGCAGCGACTTTTATTGCTCTGCCAGTTCAAATGAGGCTCCTCTTTTGTTCTGTGCAACCATTGCTGCTTTCTCTGGGTTAATCACAGACAAGGCCCAACTGTCTGAGATGTATCAGCTGAGAGTCAGACAAAAGCCCAGACCTAAATCTCAAATACCAAGAGGAAGAAGGATGCCTCCTTATCAGTCAGTGTCTTATCAAGTGCCTCTTGGGTCTTAGAATGGACTCTGACCAAGTACTTAATTGACTGATACTACTGCACAATTTACAACCCTTGATATTAGGAAGCCTATAATTGTTGGTGAACAGGAAGACGCACCCACAATTTTTTAAAAACTATTGAGGTGATCACTGTCTCAGTGTCCTAGTTAGAACTTCAAGACTGGCCCCACAGGCAGTAGGTCTTGCATCCAATGCGCACATATACAAGTGTTGAATATTACTAGGAAACTGCACCTATTACCTGTAGAAATGGTCCCATTTAAAAAAAAAAAAATCTCTGCCCCTGAGAATTACTTATTTTGTTGGCAAAGTGTCTTGAAAAGATTCACTCCACCCTGTTATTATCTGCTATTTTCATGTCCTGGAAATAATTGTACCCTTTTACTTTAAACATTTCATATCAGCACATCGTTTCCCCAGGCCGGTTGGCCATCCACCGAGTTTGGACTTTCAGTGCTGGCAGACGGGCTAATAGACAGCACACCTGCGTGTAGCCACGCACACACAGCCCTTTTATGGAAGCGCCAGTGAAAATCCTGTTAGAAGCAGGTAATTCTGATTTTAAACAAAGGGTTAGAAGTCAGGATTCTGAATGAGATTTTAGCGAACCTTAATATCAGGAATTTTGTGAAAATTACAGTTCGTGGTATTTGTAAAATACTTACGGTACTGTCTAATACACACTTAAATTGCAGCTACTTTTATCATTTGGAATTGTCCATTCTTTGATGTGCCATATGAATTTGTTTAGTCACACTGTCCTTAATCTCAACAAAGACACACCATTCTTTCTTTTCATTCTAATATGGCTCAGAGTGTTTGATTTTTCCCTTCTTTTCGTTGTGACACTGAGGAATGAGTGAGATTAGTGCTTCTGGGGCGAGTCATGAATTGCTTATTTGCTTTCAGATAAAAACACCTGAATCCTAAGTATGTGAAGTTCTGTTCAGAGAGGTACACAGTTCAGTCTATTTTTCCCACACCTTACAAGTCATATCACCAGGAAATTCTCCTAATATCAAACACAAGTTACAGTTCAAGCTGGCATCCTCTCATTCAGGCCCAGTGGAGGTAAAAAGCTCTAAAATAATTCTGCCTTTCTGTGAGAAGTTGTTTTATCTTCTCCACTTCCCCTTCCTTAGGCGGGGGGCGGGGCGGGGGGGGGATGGGGGAGAGCAGGGAGGGGAAGCAAACTCCAACACCAGTCTAGACCTGGTTTTTAAATTTAAACTTTAGTATGCAATAGTATACAGTTTTAGTTTCCTAAATGGTACCCCCATATTTACTCTGATTTCTGTTGGCTTATACCAGCTGAAAATAAACTCATCATTTAATGTAATTCAAACAATAGACACTAAATTAAATATTTCCAGTATATTCATTGGTAACTCTAATAATCAATATTTATTGAGTAACTACTCTGTATGCTCATTCTCTTCTACATTTCAACAAGATAATCATTTTTGATATATTTTGTTTATAGTTTTGAGATATTTTTCCATATTAAACCTCTCTATTGAGCTATATATAGGAAACAGTTATAGATAAATATTTCTCAGGATTCAGGAGATATATTGTAAAAGGATCAATTCTGCCTAAATTAGCCATGTTAATCCTCTGATTCCCACAAAGTGAAGTATTAGCTGTTGAAAAATACTTCAAGATGGATATATTATTTTCTAATAACTATTGGGTGGTATAATAATGAATTCCTTTCCGACTAGTGACTTCTATTCATGGATGTAGTGCTATAAAGTGATACACCCTTATCATTCATATTTCTGGGTGGTTGAGTAAGGGAGGAACTATCTTTGATATGCAGAAGCAAATACTGAAGCAGTGGGGTTCCATGTGCTTTCTGTCAGCAAAGGTATCAACTGCCAGAAACCCCTGATAAGTCCCATTTCAAGCAAGTAGAGCCTGGATAATACCCAACAACCAGACAACAGTTAGTGCGTGTGAACTGTCAGTGCTGGCAAGCTGCATCACCATTCTCACTCAAAATAAACACCCTGAAGTTAAACAAAGCTAAGTCACCCTTCTGGGTGGTATGTAGTGGGTTTAGCTAGTGAGAAAGACCAACCTTTGTCAGAGCAACCTTAAACTACTCTCATTTTTCCAAGCCAGAAGTTGAAAAGGTCAAAGGAAGCTTTAAAGCACGATAGCCTTGTCTTGGAATTGGGGACATATGGTATTTACTCAACAAATGGCAGACTGAGGGAATGTTAAATGAGTGTTGCTCTGCTCTGAAGCCGCCCAGGGCACAGAATGAAGAGCAGCTCTCCTGTCCTGACTTGACCACTAACTTGCTGTCAGCTGGAAAAGTAACTGAAAGTCTTCGGACGTCAGTTTTTCCAGGTGTAAAATAAGGAGACGGGCTCAGAGAGTAGATGGAGGATTGGTTCAAATGATCACTTCTTGAGAAAAAAACTATAGTAAAAATGGTTTTATTAACAGTTTATGAACCCTTTCATTGTCTTTTTTTTTTTTTTTAATGTACAAAGTGTCAAAGTGTTTCAGGTACAGTAAAAATTTAGTGAGGAAGCTAATCTTTAATTAGAAATGTCAAAGAGAACCAAAGTCACAGAAGGGGTTTTGTTAAAATAAAAAATTGGTTGTATCAATTCAGCAACGTTTAAATTGCTAGAATATCCTTAGTTTTAGGTGTATTGGTGTTACCTCTTCAACTATAAGGCTGAATCATGAAATTACATTTTTGCGGGTTGAAACAGTCAAGTATCTTCAGTTTCCACCTGTATACGTGAGTGGGAGCAGGGCACAGTGCTGCGTGCTCCTCCCTTGCTCCCTTTAGTTCTTGCTGTAACGCTGGGCACGCTTGCTCTCTGGCAGTATGTATTGAAAGTAGTATTTGGGAGCGGAAAGCCTTTTTGAAATCACCTAGTGCAATATATTATTTTTAAAATGAAAAAAATGAGACCCCAGAAGTTCTCAGAATTGTTAGTTCTTTTGACATTCAGGATGACACTGAGACATTATAAACACGCCTTTAATGTGCTTTGAATATTCTGCCTACCAGGAAAAGGAACTAGTCTGATAAATTTTATAGGAATAGTTCTTAGCAATTGAAGTTAGCAAAAGGCATTGCTTTATTTTTTTGCCATTCTTACTGACAAAGATGTTAACATTTTAGGGGAAAATATTTTTAAATGTCTGATGCTAACAAGAAAAACTTAAACCAATGGAATATGGTAACAATAATACCTGAGTATAAGCATGATCCCCAAATGCATTACTGTATTCCGTAAGCTTCAGTTCTCTATAAGGAAACAACCTCTACTTGTAGATTTAGTTACTGTTTATAGAAAGGTGCCGTGGCTTAGCAAAATTAGAAATAGACTAAGTGCAAAGAGATTTATAGGTCATTTTTAACTTAGGTCTAACACACTGTGAAACCCTGCATTTTTCATGACACCTCTCTGCCATTTTAAGTATAGAATCATCAGTTTTTAGAGCATCTGATTTAATATTTGTCAATAACAGCTTTCACTGAAACCTACAAAACTCCCACATAATATAGTCCAACAACCTATTTTTATAAATGAGGAAACTGAGATTCAATGAATTTTAGTAACTCTTTGTATGTTACACTTAAGGCACAGAACTAGTTGGGACTTCACTATCTAGTACACCATGTATGTTGTCATTTGTTCTGTTAATTGCAAAATCTTCACCTCATATGTATACCCTGTCAAAAATGGGGTAAAGACTAAGTAAGTAATGCTATGACCTTGTTGCTTGGAATGAAGTAGACGGAAGACTTTTATTGATGGTGATATGTTATATGAATATATTTGGAAGATGTGTCCAAATTTAATGACCACTGAGCAATTGATATAGACCCCAGGACAAGTCAGTCTATCACACCTTGGCAAATTTGACAGTTTTCCACACCCTTGGAAGAAGCATCAAGTAAAGCTTTGAAACAAAGGCCTTTTGGATGCATGGCCTAAGTCCTGTGACTTTTTCTTTGTCTTTTTCTGATAGAAACATGAGCTCAGCTGGCCCAGATGGGAGGAAGGTGATGAGAAGCTGTGATGGACTCATTGACTCACTGGTGCATTATGTCCGAGGAACCATTGCAGATTACCAGCCAGATGACAAGGTGATGCAAGAGTTAAATATTTTACATAGTGAATTATTTTATCTTACTCTGACTCTTCTGAGTGTCCTTCAAGTAGCTGTTTGGGTTTAGCTTTATTCATTAACTCATTTAGTGAGCTTGAGATTTCCCATTCATGCTTAGAAAAAGTAAAATCTATTCAGGCCCATTTTTCTCCTTTCCAGACCTAAATTTCCAACTATTTGTTTAACAGCTCTGTGTAGATATTTGAAAGGAACCCAAATGCTATGTGATTAGCACTGAACTTAAATTCATCTCTTGCTTCATCCCCAAACTTTCTCCTTCTCTTTGTAATCTTTGTTAATAATTACCACCATCCACCGAATAAAAATAGAAATCCGAGTAATCTCAGACTATCCCGCCTCACAGCTCGCATCTACCGAGCCGCAAACATGTGCATTCTCCCTCTGAGGTGCCCGTTGGTTTATCTACTCCTAGCTAATGCCACCTCTGTAGTCCTAGTTTGTGCGCCTTGCACACTGATTATTGCACTTGTCACCTGATTGGTCCCGACAAATAAATAACATCTCTTCCTGTTTTCCAACTGCTCATGGTTAGTACGTTATGTACTTAAAGTACAGAATCATTCTGAACACACTCTTAAAAAGTAAACTAAGAAGGCTTTCCAGTGTTTTAAGAAATTCAGCCTTTACTCCTTAGCATTTTGCTCCTGACCCTTTATGATCCAGCCTGAGCCTTTACAGCCATGCTCATTCCACTCCCTGGGCTGTCTGCAGTCTAAGCATCCAGTAAACCTTGTGACTAGGTCCTGCGACATCACACTTGCAGAGGGAATTGATATGTATGTGATCAATGTTCATGTCTTGTTTTCTCAGGCCACAGAGAACTGTGTGTGCATTCTGCATAACCTCTCCTACCAGCTGGAGGCAGAGCTCCCAGAGAAATATTCCCAGAATGCCTATATTCAAAACCGGAATATCCAGACTGACAACAACAAAAGTATTGGGTGTTTTGGCAATCGAAGCCGGAAAGTAAAAGAGGTATCTTGGGAGGGCTTTGAAAGAAAAAGTGTTCGCGTGTGTATATTTCTGAGTACTTAGTATACAGGGGTGGGCAAGAGTAGATCTATAGTTGTGAGTACATGAAACATGGAGTTTATTCTTGTATTATTATTTACTAATTATTATATTATTTTTCCATACGAACAACTGTAAACTAGCTTTTCCCCACCCATATGTCAGGCATTATTTTGAGTTATTTTAATCCTTATATCAGTGTTAGAAGGTGTATGCTGTTAATACCCTCATTTACTGAAAAGGAAACAGGTACAGAAAGGTTAATCAGTTTTCCCAGAATAATTTAGCAAATTAGTAGAGGAGATGGAATTTAATTCCAGGCAGTCTGGCTCCAGATTTGCATTGTTAGCCATTAAACCATACTGCTTTATTCCCTGTAGATTAGGAAATAGGCTTAGTGCAACGTGGCCGGTGGTATATGTTGTTTTAAAATTAAAAACAGCCCTGATATTCAGAGTTGGACATTCTAAAAACAAACTTTGGACATCCTATGGGCAAAACCCATAGAAAGGAATACTGTCCATACTGGCATTCCATGAAAACTGAAAGAATTTGGCCTCTTCTACTCCTCAGAGTATTGTGGCATTTGTGAACTTGGAAACAACTGGTAAATTTAGAATCCTGATGTGATCCCGGACCACTTTGCTAGACTCTGAGGGAAGAGGCCTGTCTTTCTTATCTTCCGAGTGTTTGTGCCTAATTTAACTTCTAGTTTAACAGCAGCCTGAAAACTATTTTAGAACAGCCTGTACTCTATTCTCTGAGTTCTTTCTCACTGAAATGTAAAGGTGGGGGATACAGGATGTTGCTAGGGAGACGACATCATCATGGGCTAAAAGTTACGTTATTGGAGGTCGTACACATTTGCCTTTTCATTTCTGTTCCAGGGTCCTGTTAAACAAATTATTAGTCTCTCTAAACTAGACAGTATTCCTAGTCTCTTGGTTTGGGTGTGGAATTCTAGAAATCACTTGGAGGTATTAATTCTAGATTTCGTCATGTGTGTGGTTAGCAATACCAGGACCTGCCGATGCTAGAGGAGAAGAGCAACCCCAAGGGCGTGGAGTGGCTGTGGCACTCCATCGTGATACGGATGTATCTCTCCTTGATCGCCAAAAGTGTCCGCACCTACACCCAGGAAGCGTCTCTGGGAGCTCTCCAGAACCTCACGGCAGGAAATGGACCAGTGAGTATCACGCCTGTTTTTCTTCTTTTTAAAGTCATGACAATATAGACGTGCCTACATTAGGTTTAGAGATGAGATAGTGAGGTTAAGAACAAGTTTTCTCACTTGAGAGTTCTCAGGAATTGCCAGAAAGTTGCAGGATTCCAGAAGTTTCAGCCTCATTTTCTGCCAAGCCAAGTCACTGCGCGTGAAAGGCTCATAGATTCTGATACGAGTCAGAGCTCTCTCAGAATCCTACCTAAACTGGCTTAGGTTGTCGGGGGCGGGGGGAAGGGAAGGAAGTAATTTCTTGGCTTATATAACTGTGAAGTCCAGGGTGTGTCTTCCTTCCATCATGGCAGGATGCAGGCACCCCAGCGATCGTAATCCTGACTGTCCCTGGGCTCTGTTTTCCTCTGTTGGTTTCATTCTTAATGCATCTCTACCTGTCAAAGCAACGATGGCCACTGTTGCTTTCAAGCTTACATTTAATCCAGCCCAATGTTCCCACAAGAAAGGAAATTAATTTCCCCAGTTGTCCTATTAAGAACTGAGTTAGTTGCCCTTTCCCATTTCTGAACCTGTGGCCTGGGCCTGCGATGTTCTCATTGGCCGGGTTGGGGAAATGTTGCCCACTTGTGAATTTCACAGGTGCGGGTTTGATCAGGAGAGGGTCACCGCCACTTGCCCCACTGAAATGCACTGAAATGGGGACGGAGTAGTGGCATCTCAGTGGAAAAGCAGAGCGTTCTCACCAAAAGGAATGATGGGTGCTGGGCAGGCGAACACACCAGATGCCCATGGCAGCGTGGAGCTGGAAGTGACGTCTGTGCTTTTGTGTCCAGGGACTTCAACTACACAATAAAGAGCTGCTTCTCACTTACTTTATATGAGCGCAATCAAAATGTGAAAAACAGTAGAAGCTTATTCCCTTCCCCATGTATTTTGCATCTTGCTACACATAGTTAGGGAATCTATACATATTTAACTCTTTGAACTGAACTTATTATATTCTTTGCCTTGATCATAAAACGTTTAGAATACATTCTCCCAAAACAGTTCATATGGCCATTGTCCAAGTATCCATCTTTATAGGGAAAAGCACTCTTGTAGATTACAAAAAATATTATGCATTCTTTATTTGAGAAACCAAATTCATTCTTTAATGTGTTTACATAGAAGTTTGCTATGTTTTGAATAATATTGTAAAGTACTAAAACCAACATTTACCTTTCACCATGGTTAAGAATACAAACTTTTTGTGTTTGATTCTCTGTAAAATATACTTTTGCACAAACAGAAATGGTTAACTACCAAAAGGGACGTCAGTTTATCATCTTACCTTCTCATTTTCCCATGCTAAGTTTCCCAAAGCCATTTCTGTCACTTTCCCAAACCAAAGAAGCCCTCTTACTAACTACCGGCCAATTTACAAGAAAATGTCAGAAATTAAATTGCGCTGTGTGTGTGTATGCATTTAAGCTTATTAAGCACTGAGTATGACTCACTAGGAGCAAACCTCTAAGCTTGGATTTTAGCCTCCGGCATTCCAAGGACTCTCATGGAATCCAAGCCATGGCGACATCTTCATCACTGCCCTGGTTGTGCCAGAGCATTTAGAATCATCCCTAGCCTTGGAGCAGGCCAGTCCCTGAAAGGAGGCCTGCACTAAACTGGTATTAACCTATACTCAAGGCTGTAGAATTGAGCTTCCCTGGAGATTTACAGGAGAAATCATTAGCAACATGGGACAATGTTATAAGGACCTTTTGTTCTTATGGGTTGAGATGGTTTTTATTAAAAATTTGATTTCTGTGATTATCTTTTCTAATCATTGCTTTTCCTGATGTTGTTATGCTTAGATAGTGTGATAAAATGTCTGCTTGGTTTTGCGACTTCTAAAAAGAATCATTGAATACAAAACCATGAAAAGCAGACCATTCACATAGTTCCAGAAAATATCCAGTCTGTAAATATCCAGTCCGCAAACCTTGAGTTCATAACTGAGATGGTGTCAAGCAATTACTGACTATATACCTCAAATGGCAAAGATCCTCAGCTGAGATAAATAGCTTCATAAAAGATAGATTATAGGATTTAAGTATAAAATTGTGACACAATTTCTCACCAGTAAAACTACCTTATTATAAACTTTATTAGTTCAAGACTGACAGCTGCTGGAGGGGTAAGAGAAGGGTGCAAAGAAGGGAAAGGGACTAGTCAAAGAGCATGTATGCGTGACCCATGGAGGGCAACGGCACGGGGGCTGACGGCGGGGGCGGGCTGGGCAGGAGAGGGCAAAGGAGCAAAAAATTGGGACAACTGTAATAGAATAAACAAAAGTAAATAAGTAAATAGACTTTATTAGTTCAGCTATAATGGTCATTCCAATAATTAAATAAGGAAAGGGGATAGATCCGTAAAATTTACCCATTTAGCAAACTACAATATAAAGTAAAAATTTATAAGTACAGTATAAATTAAAAGTATAATATAAATTTAAAAATTAAGGTACAAGCTTTTAGTTATAAGATAAATTTAAGTCCTGGGGATAGAATGTATAGCATGGCGACTATAGTTAACAGTACTGTATTCTATGTGTGCAAGTCACTAGGAGAGTAGCTCTTAAAAGTTCTCATCACAAGAAAGAAAAAAAAATTGTAACTATATGTGGTGATGGATGTGAACTAAACATATTGTAATCATTTCATAATATATACATCAAATCATTACATTGTATGCTAAAAACTAATGTTATATGTGAGTTATATTTCAAAATAAATAAATATATGGATTAAACATAGCATTTTAAAGGTCATTGAAATAAACAGATTTCCAGTTATTAAAATACTTTAAAATAACTTAGTTTGATCTTTGTCAGAAAAAGCAAAATGTGTCCCCTACCATATCATACTTTACCCCAAAATCAATTCCAACAGCATTTAAACATGAAAGATAAAACAATAAAGCTTCTAAATGATAACATGGAAAAATATCTTCATGACCTAGAATAGGGAAAGATTTCTTAAAAGTGGACACAAAAAAGCACTAACCATAAACTAATTATTTTATAAATTGACTGCTTTAAAATTAATAACTTATGCTATTGTGCTATCAAAAGACATTTTTCAGCCAATAAAAAGACAAACCACAGAGTAGGAAAATATTTTTATAACATATATAGGTTAAAAATGGTGGTATCAAGAAAATATTAAACTTATCAAGTTAACAATAAAAAGGTAGACAACACAGTAGGAAAAGGGACAAGAGACTTACCAGGAACTTCACAAAAGATGATACAGAACTGGCTAATAATCATTTGAAAACTGTTCAACCTTGTTGGTAAACAGGACAATATGAACTAGAAGTGCCATTTGCAAACGGTTGACTGACTGGTTAACCCCGAGTAATTGTCAGTCCTTCTCACATATTCGCCAAAGCTGAAATACAGAATCTCTCTTTGGTAAATCTGATTGTTCATTTTCCTTACTGAACCGATTCTAAAGAGCATTCCGTTTCAGACTGCTCTTTTCCCTCAGTGAATCCAAATTAATAAGACTAGGCTATGCTTTTCCCTGGTTGAGTAAATGTCATTTGAGGATCCAGAGTTCACCTAGGCTTGTGTGTTTCCAGTGATTATTTTTATACACTAACATCAAAGCCCTTTATTATATATCATTAAGTGGTATAGTACGTTATACGTATAAAGCAAGATTTTAATTTTAAAAACATCTTGTATTTTAAAAGAAAACAAAAATTTTAAGAAATAATTACCTGTGACTCTTTAATCTGTCTTGTTTCTCTGAGGTGATAGTAAATCTTCAGGAAAACTTGATAGCAGCATACAGTTCATTTCAATAAGCATTTATATAGGACCTGTTGTATTTTAAGCACCATACAAGGCATTGAGGGAAAAAAGAGATGGATAATTTACATTTTCTCCTTTCAAAGAGTTTTTGTTCTAATAGGAGAGATACGCAGGCTAGTATAGTTGTAACCTAAAGAATTAGGGAGTAATGGTAAGGTAAGAGGAAAGAAGATGCCAGACAATGAAGGATTGTGTATGCCATACTAAGACATTTCAACATCACTCTTAAGGCAATTGGGAGTCATTGCAGGGTTTAAACTTGAGGTGGAACATAAGAAGATTAAATTTTAGAAGGATCCTTCTGGTGTAAGGCTTAGGAATTCCCCTTAGTATCTAAGAAACAACTAGTTGACTAGCAACATTTGGTTCCTAGTGGAGATTGGAGACTGCACGTTTGCAGAGGTAGCAACCTGCAAATGTACTATTTAGCAATATTTGGTGACCAAGTATAAAATCAGTTTTTCAGTTTTAGTGAATGGGTGGGGGGAAAGCTAGAATGATAAAGGAGTTAAGGGCGTTGGAAAGATAGTATTTGATGTGATGGTTCCTGTACCCTAATCTAGATAAGAAAGAAGTTTAAGGCAGGAAAGAATCGATAACGGGAAGAGTGGTGAGTAAAAGTTGAGATAAAGGGGCAGTAATTCTTGGTGAGGCTGAGGAAGAATACCGTAGGAGTGAGGGGGAGAAAGCAAGGAGAACGGGAAGTTGTGTTTAGAGTCTAACAGTGGAGTTTATGTTTTCAAAGTCAAGCTATATCTGGGGGAATACAGATTCTGTGTGACCGTGGAAGTGAATGACTTACGGATGGAGGAGATGAAGGTCAATGGCATGCAGGAGGTCTAGGAACTGCGAGGTAATCTATGTCATCATCTGCAATGGATAGGAGGTGGAGAAGGCTCTGAGGCCCCCAGTAGATATTGGGAAAGGACCAGCAGTTCCTGAGATGACAAAGAAAATGCTGTGGGGGTGACAACAGCTGGGTGGCAATGAGTCAGAAGAGTAGAGTTTTGCATATGAGGAAAGACATAAATATCCAGAGGAGCCATTGGGAAGAGAGGGGAATGCTAAACCTACCTTGTGCCCAAGACACGGGGTGTACGGAATAAATAACCTTCTCTCTAGATAGCCACAAGGGAAGGATTCTTCTCCCAGGACAGCAAATAGTCTAAAAGAATGTTTTATGAATTAGTGAAAGAAAAAGTATCTTGTTTACAGTAAAACGCACATTCTAAAATAGTGGCTATTAAATTTTTTTAAGTCAAGGGGGCTTTGAGTATCTAATAAAAGTCATGGACCTTCTTCCTGAGAAAGTTTATTATAAACACAGAAGTCGTTTTAAGGACCTCCTGTCCCCTCCCTGAAACCTGTGTCGGACCTACATTAAGAGCCCCAGTTCTCCTGGGCAGTGGGGGGTGGAAGGAGGACAGCAGTCCGTCGGCGGTAAGCAGGGTTTAAATAAGATAAACAGAAGATAAACCCTGAAAAATGGTCATGAATGGCAGAAATTTCTGGCATGGATGACCTCACATCTGCTCCAAATACAAATCTATAAAGTTACTGCCACACAAGCGGAGGCGTCAGTATTGTTGGAGGTTTGTTGATGCTGGGAAGAGTCTGGTCGTAACTCAGACGCCCTGAAAGTAGGGACCAGCCTAATTCCAAATGGGATTTGCCTCTAGCGGACATGGAGCCTTTGACACAACAGAGAATTACAGATAATCTAACTAGCAATACATTTCTTTATTTAAAAGTCTAGTGTCTCTTTCAGAATAAACTGGCCTTTATAAATGACTGTTTATTAAAATATGTAAAATGCCAAAATTTGAACAAGAAAAAACAAAAGACGAATAAGCCAACAACCAATAAATACAGTGTAACTTTGATTTTAAAACATTGTCTTTATGATGTTCTTGTCATGGTGATGAACTGGAAACATGAATAAAGGGCAGACTGACAATAGAAAAGAAAGAAGACAGGCCCATTTCATTTATAAACATGCAAAAATATAGGAGCTAAACAAGTCCAATATATTATATTTAAAAATACTGCATAAACTGCTTTTATCTAGTGATTCAGTTGAAAACCCTAATAAGAGTTTAAAAACAATAGCTTTAGACTGATTTTGTCACAGCTCTAGTTTTTAAAACATCTTGCTCAGTCTCTAGTAATCTACAGAAACTTACCCTGACCATGAAGTCCATGTGATAGTATTTATAGAACGTGTTCACAAACAGATGCCGATGTCAGTAGCACAGGCAGTGGTCCAGAAGGAAAACGGCCTTCAGCACACCCGGAAGATGCTGCACGTTGGTGATGCAAGTGTGAAAAAGACTGCAGTCTCTCTGCTGAGGAATTTGTCTCGGAATCTTTCCCTGCGCAATGAAATCGGTAAGTCAGTAAGTCTAGAGGTCATGTGCCTATATTGAAAATGCAAATGCAATAAAACATTGTCCTTCACGCAGTCTTTTTACAATGGTGGACTGAAAATGTGAATAAAGAGCAAAATATGATAACCAGACTGACTTTTGTGCACCCAGGCATTAAGGGTAAGCTTTCTCACTGGGTCTCAAATAGGATCTTTCTTCATATCCAGCTTTTTTGTTTGTTTGTTTTAATTACTGCAGAAGGGAAATTTTAGACCATACTAATAATTAACAAGATAAGTATTATATATGGTATTTTTTTAGCCCTCGGTGGTACCATCTAGAAAAGTCTTTGTAATCCATGTACCTGTCTTCAGAGAGTTTTCTGTGTGATCTGCTTAAGCACCACTCTTCTGAAACGTTAAAATAACACTCACACAGTAGTCAGTTCAAAAACTTGGCTATTGTGGGACCAGAAACATATGGATGGGTAGATAATCATAGAAAAAAACAAAAAAAAATCACTGAATATGCAGATTCAGTATAGATGGTTTTAGAATAAATACAATGAAACATATTTGCTCCTTGTTTTGAGAGTCTGTTTTGTTGACAAAGATGATACCAATGTTACACTGTCACGTCATAATTTTTCATTTATTTGCTTTATACCTAGAAATATCTGGTAACTGAATCAAGTCAAAAACTGTAAAATGAGACTAGGAAGATAATGTTAAAATTAATTATGCTTCCTAATGCTCCATCAATTAGTCACTTCACTAACATTATAAACAATTTTTAGCTTGTTTTTTGTTTGCTTTTTAATGGACTGGATTATTCTGAAATTACACACACACCCCCACACCCACCCCCCCACCCCCATCAGAGAAATTGAAGTCTGTGGTTATGTTTTAATCATGTTACTTCCAAAGACAGCCAGCAGCACAACACTGGACAGGTGGTTGCATGCCCATTATAAGTATAAAGAGAGCCTGGAAATTTTTCAATGGATCTAAAAGAAACCTTGCCATCGGCACTCTCAAAGTTATGAAAGCGTTCTCCCAATTGTCCTCTGTGGACTTTGTGCTCCACTTCAATCAGGGATATTAGCCTTTGACTTTTTTTTTCTTTTCCCAAATAAAATGTTGACTCCCTCTTTAAAACCTTGCCTACAAAAATAACGGCACTCTACACATCATGCGTGTGCCTTCGGGGCAGAGACGCAGCGGGCTCAGGTCTGCCGATGGGGCAGTCAGGCTGCGGCCCCGCAGTTTCTGTAAGATGATTTCACTGATAAGCCTCCCCTCATTTAAGGACAGTAGTGAGAAGAGGTTTCAGCAAAATACAGGTTTTAAATTGTAAATTGGCTTTATGTCAAATATATAATTTGAGTAAAGGGACATGTCTTGTTTCAGAGTATTACTAGCCAGGAATAAAAACAGAAATCAGTTTGAAATGCATGAGAGGCTTCTGGGCCAGGTAAAGCTCTCCACGTGCTGACCTGGAATGCAGTCATCACAGTTTATTTAGATTTACAAAAATGAGCTTAAAATTTATATTTTCTTAAAAATTTGAAGAAAGGCGACTTAGTGTGGTGACAAAGGAATAGATCTCCTGTTGAAGACATGGCTCTGCATCCTATGGTGTGCCCTGGCCACCCAGGTCACCGTGGCTAGTCATTTAACTGGTCCAAGCAGGGAGATGAAGAATCAATTGCTACCTAGCAGTGTTTTCCACAGGGTCAGATAACATAGTACAGTGTGCACAAGCAGCAGGAAGTATTTGGATACATCTCTAGAATCTGGGTTCACATTTATTCATAGTTACAGATGTTTTCAAACATCCAGCTACTGTCTTGGCTTTTTAAGGCATTGAGTTTTTAACCATTAAGTAAAATCTCCCTGAACAATATGCCATTGTGCTATAACCTTCCAATATCATGATGAGGGCTTTAGTTTTATAATTCACTATTAAAGATTCAATTTTAATTGTCCCACAGTGAGTGAAATTATTTATGGAGGCCCTCACTGTGTGTGTGTGTGTGTGTGTGTGTGTGTGTGTGTGTGTGTGTGTGTACTTAGTAGGGCAAAAGTAGTTTTACAGTTGTGAGTACATGAGTTTATTCTTGTATTATTATTTATTAATTATTGTTTTCCGTATGAACAACTGTAAAGCTACTTTTACCCTACTTTTCATGTGTGTGTGTGAGTGTGCATATGCAGAGAGAGAGAGAGAAATACTGAGAGAACCTTCCTGTATTGTAGTGTTAAACTTTGTTGATGTAAACAGTTATACTACTTTTCTAAGAAAAGCAAATGATACAAAATGTTAAAGACTCTATCTTCTCTAATTCTTACTCCTCCTTAGACATGATCCTGTGACTCCTCCTTAGACATGAACCTTAAAATTGATCTGCAGCAGTGGACATTCTTGCTGGTTGGGATGAGGCAGGAGAGGTGCGGCTCTCTCTCATCAGAAATTGGTCTCAAACCCTGGCTCGGTAGCTCAAGTTGGTTAGAGCATCGTCCCAGTGCACCAAGGTTGCAGGTTCGATCCCCAGTCAAGGCATATGCAAGAATCAACCAATGAGTGCCTGAATAAGTGGAACAAAAAATCGATTTTTCTCTCTCTCTCTCAAAATCAATAAATAAATTTTTTAAGAAAAGAAATTGTTCTCAGCATGGGCAGCTGGCATCTCAGCAGCCATTACTGCATCCTGCAGAGATAGATTGGGCATTTTCTGTTGTGATTGTTGTACTTATTTTTATGTTTTCAACCTAAATTCAGTGGAAGGAAAATTCATGTTCTTAAGGCCTTTAATTCTCTGTGGTTTGACTTACTAAGAAGAAGAAGCCTTCTGATAATAACTCACCTCTATTGAAAGCTTCCTATGCACAGGGAGCAATAGTAGAGTAACACATATTAACTGATTCATTCCCTCAGAACAGCCCTGTGAAGTAGATACTATTATTACCCCACTTTACAAATTAGGAAAATCAAGCCTAGAAAAAAATAAGTAGCTTGCCCAGACCACACAGCCATTAAGTGGCAAAGACAGGAGAGAAACTAAAGAAGTGTGGCTTCAGAGGCGTAACATAGTAAAAAATAAATCAAGTGCTTGGCCTTTGAGCAGAAAGTATGTCTTTTCTGTCACTCATATCCAGATATTATCAAAGGACGACATAATGTTTAGTTGCTCTTACTCAGCACCTGTCTGTTACAGGCATAGTGCTTGACACTGGAAATCCAAAAATGAATAAAAGAATTGTCCTCAAGGAACCTGTAGCCACATTTGGAATTAAGATAGTCACATAATTAATTACAATCCAGTATCACAGAGTAAGAAGTACAGTTCAAGATGCCACATAAATTCAGATGAAAAAATAACAAAATTAAGCAGAACTATTTGTTGTACAACTGTGATAAATACAACACTGTATTAAATTGGCATGAGGAGCAGCAAAATCCAGAGGAACATGCCACATATCTTTTAAGGAGAGTTCAAAGTAGTCAGAGAAAAAGAAGAAAACACATGTGGAAAGAATTATTGCAAAAAGTCATGTACAAATTCATACTGCCCAAAATATATATCATAGACCAAGTTTTAATGAAACGATAAACTATTAATACCTCTCCTGTTATTACAAAGAGACCAAACTAAAACCCTGTTACCAAGAACCTACATATATAGTGAAAAAATGAATTTAAAATAATCTGTCTTTTTAAAATAATAGTATTATTGGTGCATTAAAGAAATTTTGTGCAATCCAGATAATTCTTTTTAAATATGTTTATGTAACCATGAGTACTGTTACAGAAAACAACTATTAATATTTTAATATATTTCTTCTAGGGTTGCTTATGTGTATTTTCTTTCCTAATGTTATATTACATATTTTTATGTAAATAAGTATATGGATTTTTCATGCAGAATATTGATATAAATATTTTCTTGTTATTTACATGCTTCCTGCATATGTTTTGTGATGCATAAAATTCTTTACGATGTATTTTAGTTAATTGTATTCTATTATTGGGATATTTAGGCTTATTATATTTTTTAGTTATATGTAATACTATAATGAAGATCTCTGCATAAAGCTTTTTCCATTTTTAAAGTGATATCTTTAGGATGAATTCCCGGAAGTAGAATTTCTGAATCAAAGAACATGAAAATTTTTTACATTCTTGACATTTCTATCACATTGCTTTCTGAAAAGATTTCCAGTATATTGAGCACAGAATTCTTTTTAAAAATCCTATTAAAACTTGAGTATTATAGAGAGGTTATCATCTTCCCATTTGCTTGTTAACCATTTGTGTTTCCTTTTTAAAATGTTGTTTACCTGAAACATATTGGGATCTTGTGTTTACAAAACAATCTTTTGAATCAGGTGTTCTTTTTCTTTCATTTGTAGCCAAAGAAACTCTACCTGATTTGGTTTCCATAATTCCCGACACAGTCCCAACTACTGATCTTCTCATTGAAACAACAGCCTCTGCCTGTTACACATTGAACAACATAATCCAGACTAGTTACCAGAATGCCCGGGATCTTCTAAACACTGGGGGCCTGCACAAAATTATGGCCATCAGCGCAGACGATAGGTAGGTCCTTTGGCATCTGACCATCGGCTCTCTCCCCTTTCCCCACTACCACTCCCATATGTACATCTAGTTGTGAACATTCGGTCATGGAGGGAAGACCATGGGCAATATTCAGAGATAGTCAAACTCCATACTTCCAGCATTTCATTGACCTAATGAATTAATTTGTTTCCCAGAACTACTGCTGTGATTGAAGAACAGCAGAGTAGGCAGAGAGGGAGCCGCCTGGACAGGGAATACCCTTTTCCTCGCTGAGAGACCTGTAGAGCCAGTGTTGGACCAGGTGGCTAAGAAGAAATAATGATAACAAGAAATGAGAGGCAGCATAATAAATCCTTGCTCTCTCAGTTTGATCTATCACATCTCCTTCCACGTCTTGTTCACCACTGAGAATAGAGGTCTAATGCATATACATCATTCCACATCCCTGTTTCTGTCTTTGAATTTTCCCCATTTAAAAAGGAAGAGAATGAAAAACCTTGTGCGACCAAATTATTACTATTACTTAATTTAGAGTGGTGGGATCCGAAGAGGCATGAAGATTATCTTTTCCTCTTTATATAATTCTGAATTGTTTGACTTGTTAAAGACAAGTTACTTTTGTAAATAACCAAAAGAGAAAACAAAATTTGTTATAGCCCAATTCTAATGAGCACAGTAAACAAGGGTTATGCAGATTTAAGTCTTTGCCTTCTCCATTGATAAAAGTGTCTGAAGATTTAGTCATCCTTCACTTTCTGGTATACTCCTTACACATGGAGATTTCTCTTATAAATGTAAATGTCTCTTTCAAAAGGGTAACTTCTCAGTTTTCAGAGCTTTTCCTTTGTCTGCTCTTTCTTAAAAATAGTCAGCCTAAAACAATCCTTATACCAGCCCTGACCAGTGTGACTCAGTTGGGTGGGCTTCATCCCACAGAACAAAAGGTCACTGGTTTGATTCCCAGTCAGGGCACGTGCCTGGGCTGTGGGTACAATCCCCAGTCAGGGCGTGTACAGGAGGCAACCAATTGCTGTTTCTCTCTCACATTGTTGCTTCTCTCCCACTCTTTCGCTCTCCCTTCCCCTTAAATAAATAAATGAATGAATGAATGAATGAAATCCTTATACCACACAGGTATATTTTGGGGGGGTATATTCTGTTCCCCTTCACTTGCTGTTTAAAAATTTCATCCAGTTTTAAATATTAGAGAACCATAGCTTTTATGGATTAAAGAGTACCTTAGCTATGAGCAAGCTACTCTGAGAAGTCTATGAAGTAACTAAAAAAAAAATCTGTCAGTTGCTGATTTCTCTTACCCTGTCTGCCAGGCTGTGAGAAAGAGAAAGGCTTTCAGGTAATGAATGAACCCAGCCAGCAGCATGTGCTTCTTTATACAGCTTTGCATTCTCTGCTCTTGGTCGCATGTTTACAAACTCTTATGGTAGGAAAAATAAAAGATATTTCTTTGTTAAAAGAAAAAATTCAGCCCCATGCTAGTTCTGCTGATAGAAAGGAGAGAGATCAAAGAAAGCATTTTCTTCTCAGCCAGAAACAGGAAATTTAGGACAAATTTAACAGCAGAACATTAAAAACTAAGTACAATGTCAAATTTAGTGGTAACTTAGATTTAAAATAGGAACACATTTTATATTTGCTCTATACAAAAGCAAAGACACTTTGAAACTATAATCACTTAACAGATGCTCCAACAAGAATTTATTTTATTTAACTTGAAAAAATTACTTTACTCCTGCCTTCATAGGGTCACTCAGCCTCAGAGAGGGATGTATATTTTTCTGTCATTCTTTCCTACATTTTAACTGTAAATATGTAGAGAGAGAATGCAAAATATATGTATACACGCACATTTTAAACATACAAAAATATTTATATTCTATGCATGATAATATAAATATCCAAAGAAGTTGTATTCTGCAAATAAATTGAAGGATTTGTAACATCTCTAAGGATATATTCCTTATAAATATCAAGAATTTGTTCTATAAACTATTTATTTGTTAGCACTGTGTTAGTGGTTTTAAAAGAATTTTTTATCCTCACCCAAGGACGTTTTTTCATTGCTTTTAGAGATCGAGAAAGGGAGAAAGAGAAACATTGATCGGTTGCCTCCCATACACACACGGAGCAGGGATCGCACATGCCCAGACCGGGCCTTGCACCTGCCCACACCAGAGACCAAAACCACAACCTTTTGGTTATGGGCCAGTTCTCCAATCAACTGAGCCACACTGAGCAGGACTAAAAGATTTTTTTAAATGTTAAAAAGTGGGCCCTGGCTTCTGAATCTTGCCATTTAATTCTCCTGTCATTGCGAGTAGCCTGACTTAGTGGTTGGTTACAGAGCAACAGCAATTCAAGAAGATTCACAGAACGACTAGTGAACACTTCCAGAAGCCTCACACACATTCTCACTGATCTCGGAATGCCCTTCTCTTCTTTCAGCTATGTCTCCAACAAAGCAAGTAAGGCGGCTTCTGTTCTCTTATATTCTCTGTGGACGCACACGGAGCTCCATAACGCCTACAAGAAGGTAAGAGTGCCAAAAAGGCGCTTGAGGGGAGAGGGGTAGAAGAGGACTAAATGGTAATGGAAAGAGAAAAGTACAATAAAGATTAAATTAAAAAATAAAAATTAAAAAAAATAAAAAGGCATGTGTCATAGTAAATGGAACCAGATCCTCGTGGCCTACTTCACTTGCCCTGGTGAGAAGTCGCTAAAAACTGCACTTTTATGGGTGAAAATGTTATCATTCACATTTTTGTTTGCTTATTCCGAAGGCTCAGTTTAAGAAGACAGATTTTGTCAACAGCCGGACTGCCAAAGCCTACCACTCCATTAAAGACTGAGGAAAGTGAAAAAATGCTCTCAGAAATACCAACCTCACCCTTCTCGGCCACACACACACACACACACACACACACACACACACACAAAACAAAAAACAAAAAACAAAAAAACAAAACAAAAAAAAAAAAACCCAAAGGAAAACACCTATTTTTCTACTTCCCAGTTCAAGAAACTTCAAGAACAGTATGCCCTGTTTTTATCCTTTTCTATTTCCATGGTCCTCCGAATCCAGAAAACAAATAATCAGAATATGCTTTTATTAGTCTTCCAGACTTTCACAGGTTTGCCACCAGAAGATACCTGGCAACAGGCTATTAACTGCCTACAAATAGCAGTCTTTGTGATCAGGGCTTACAGTGCATGGCCTCCTGGAACCAAAATGTGACTTCAGATGGATGGACATTAACAGAATAAATAAGGAAAGAAGCTGTTGTAGTATCACTAGGATTTTAAAAGTTTAATTTACATTTGTATTTTCTGGTTCTCATGTTTTGTCACTCATGTGCACATCGCTTCACTGTTGAGTCATGAGTATATGGTTCTCCAGTGTTGAAACAGAATGGAAATGAGGAATATTTCCTCAGTTATCCAGGAGAAAATGTAATGGCAAAACTGTGTTGGTTTTTGTTTTTTACTCTGTGCTTGGTTTTATCCTCCTGAAATTTTTCTCTAATTTTAAATGAACTTAAGAAATTTAGATCACAGAGCATGTGTGACTGTAAGAAAAGGAATTGAAAGGTAATGATAGTAGCAGATTTAAAATCTTTTCCACAGAGAAAGGCAACTATGGCTATGAAACTTAGTGTTTCCTCTAAACACTGAGTAAATGAGATTTTTGCTCAAGGGAATACTTTACCTATAACAACAGCATTAAATGTAAATCTCTTCTCAACAGTGGCATTCAACGTAATCTATTTCCTGGACTTTTTCAGCCACATCAATGGGCTGCTGAAAGAATGGACTCTATATTTAGCTACAAACAGAACCAAGGCCTCTCAAACTGCTGGGCCAGCCCAGGGCTCTGAAAGCACAACTCATTTTAATGAGTTATGTTATCAACCAGCCCAACTTTGCCTCACATTTAAAAAATAGCACAGAGCCACTAAGTCTGATGTGATCTTCCTCAAGCCATTATTTTAAGTCAAAGAAACTCTAGAGAAGAAAAATGAAGAAGTCATTTTGAGGAAGAAATGTGTCTAGGGCGTCCAGAAGAGAGATGAGAAGTACTAATGTTAGTCTTCTCAACCACAGTTCTGATATACTTTACTTTAAAAAAAAAAGGAGAAAGAAAAGAAAATTGACAGTGTTTGTTATAAGAAAGTATAATAAGGAAAAAAATTCTTCATCTCCTTTTGTCCAGAAAACTGTAATAGAAAGTAAATTTTCATTTTCAATTTGAATGTCTTTATTATTATATGTTTAGAACTTGAAGTTTTTTTCAATGTTAACAGCTCAATGAAGAAGACTTAAGTTACTAACCTAGTTTAAACTGAACTTATTTAGATACCGATTTTCAAAACACTGAAGAGAGAAATTCTCCTTTTCCAGAATTTTGACAATAAGCCTTTGGAGTGTCTTTATTCCTCCAGATAATTAATATATGTTTAACAAGTTTCTGTATTTTTCAAGGCACTAGTGGAGGTTTCAATAAAGTTCAATACAAAATGAGGCAATAAATAACGCCTGCATTGGTATCTGTATATCTAATTTGTGTATCTTTGTATACATGGTATGGTTGACATGACATTTGAGGATTTGACCTTATAAACTTTAATTGATAAAAGTTTAATACTTTCTGCTTTTATTTCTTCCCTAATTAAATTCCTAAATTCTTTACCAAGAAACACTTCCTGTAAAAAAGATGGAACTAGCTAGTGACTAAAACATGTAATAATGGACACACATACAGACGAGTTAACTATTGTTCAATTTTAGTAAATGGAGTGAGTCTGTGACCTCAAAAGACAGACTATGTTTGGTCCCCGTGTTTCGTTTTGTCACTGTTTACGAAAACCTCACTGTTTTGCTCTCTGTGAACATTTCTGAGGGAGGTGGTTGTGTGACTGATGATCAGTTTTGGCCACAGGTCTACACACAAAGCTCTTCCATTTCCCCTGTCCCAGACCACGCCCACATCGTCAAAGGAACTGATGAGATAAGCTGGGCCTTTGCCTGTATTTGTGCCAGGAATTCAAAGGGCCACTGCCTCATCAGGAATTCTTAGTCTTCTGGAATAGGGGATATTGCTGGCCTGTGTTTCTATAACTGGAAACATTTGTTTATACCTGATGGAAATAACTAAAGGATTAGCTGACAAAATAGAGAGGGGAATTAACATGTCAAATTGGAAAATAAACAGCATGAGTAGATACACCACTTTAAAACCAATGTAATCACCCTCTGAAGAAGCAGTCCCCAAGAAGAAAAGGGAAATGGGAAACATGTTCAAAAGTTATGTATACTAGAGTTACAAATGAAATTTCCTTTAAATAACATGTAATCAACTTACTGCGTTGGAATGAAGAAGACTTCAGTATATGTTTACTTTGAGCAAAATTGCAGGAGCCTTGAGTCACAGATTCTGAAGATTAAGGGGGAATTTAGAGGTCATTTGGTCAAGTCCTCCTTAAAGTATCTTCTTGCATCTGAAGGCTCAGTTCTTACTAAAGTGACAGAGAAGAAAAATATGCAATCATTCATTCAGCCAGTGCCAAACACAACCCTGGAACTGGCCCATCTTAAAACTCTGTAACTGTTGCATTAATGTGTTCATTATGGGAAGGAAAATAGGTTAAAAAGAAAACAAACTTTTCAAAATAAAAATCTGTTTTAGGTTTAACATTTTAGTTTATACTGGTACTGACTGTTTCATCTCTTAGGAAATTAACTTCAACTTTTTAAGGACTGTAAGAAAAAAATTTTTTTATGGTTTATTCAAGAAAGAGTGCTCAGAATTCCACACTGGAATAAGAGCTGTTGAAAGTAGAAGCAGAAGGAAAAGCACTCTGAAGGTCATAGTCTGGGGGACACAGTTAAAGAATCGGGCGATATTTAGCCTGGAGAACGGTGGTGCACTACCTGTCTTCAGTGGTAGACGGTGTTACTCTGACAAGAGTAGAGGATAGACCCAGGGGCCATAGGTGGAGACTTGTGACCCTAGTTCAACAGTAGTGGACATATTGAGCGTGGCTGACAGCATCCTCATGAAGTGTGTAGGTATTTTTTTAATCTTTTCTACATGAAATGACCTGAAACAGATTAGTCACATCCCTAAGTCACATAGCTAGAAAGTGCAGAGGGGCTATTTGAAGACGGTTCTGTGGGTCCCAGGAATGACAGGCCCATGTCTCCATGCCGGGTAAATGTGGGATCTCTCTGGCTTGTCTGCCTTTGGAGAGTTCACAGGGCAGTCTGCAAATGGTGAAGAGGAGTGATTCCAGAACCAGCCACCCTAGCTCAAAGGGTAATCAGTAGCTAGGGTAAGTTTCTTAACCTCCCTGAGCAGCAGCCGTCTTTATCTGTCCAGGAGAAAATTCAGTGGCAGAACTGTTGATGAATGAAAGTAGTCACCTCAGTGGGTGGTTTTGAGGACTAAATGTTTTCATAATTATAAAGCACTTAAAATAGTATCTGACAGTATGTTCTCAATAAATGCCAAGTAAATTTTGTGCAGTTCCCTCGTTTCAGAGGGGCGGGGGGGATCTTTGCTTTTATTTTGTAGACCACCTTTTTTGAGTTTCTCTTTTCATTTGGTTCAATTAAAAGCCCCAACCTTCCCCTCACCTATGCATTTTACACACGAGCGCATGCGCGCACACAACCCATCCGTTAGAAGGCGAGGCAGAAATGAGGAAAACAGATACAGCCCAGAGAAGTGATTTTGAATGTCTTTTCCTCAGAACACAAGTCCTTATGTGAAAAGAACTATCCCATACTTAAATTTGAGAAGGGCTGTGTTATACAAAGATTGAAAAGATCTTGATTGTAAGATTTCTCAGGGTCCCTAATATGCAGTATGCATTGTGAAATCTCCAGGAAGGGATAGAGTAGGACTCTGTATGTCACAAACCTTTTGTTAGATTCAATAAACCCTTTTTCCTTAGATGACCCTTGAAGAAGCTGTGCCTCTGTAGTAAGCACTTTGACCCAGCAGTGATCAGAGCCATAGACAAGAGGACAAAATCTATTTATCTGGCTCAGTCTATTCCGGTTCATCCTGCTATGGCCGAAGGTCATGAACAGTCTTTTGGGAAAATCAGAAAACTCTCAGTAGATGGAGGACTAGTTCCTGAACGCTTTGTTTCATTCCCACCTGGAGTGCTGCAAATCTCCAGACAGGAGGATGACTCAAAGGTAGTCATTAGCCCAGAGAAGCAGGTTGAGGCAGCCACAGACATCCCTACATCCGGCTGATGAGACCTCATAAATCTCACATCCAGAAGCAGTTAAATCTCTAAGAAGCCTGATTTTCACCTGTATGCTGCTAACGCACAACACATCTGGCAAGGAATGAAAAACAAGTCCAAACTGTTGCGTGTTTTCTTACAACTATAATAGGATCTTCCCAGAAACAACTAATCCTTTGGATGTTTGTTTTAGAAAAAAAAAGGGGGGGTCAATTTTTAATTACACCTTTCAACATATCTGTATGGAAAACTTATTGCTGGAACTGAAGACAAGTGAGAGGCGCCTTTATGAGAAATTGCTCACAGCAACTTCTCAGGTGAAACTGGCTTCATTATGACGGACAGTCCCAATTTACCATATACTTTGCCTCACCTGGGAAATGAAAAGTTATCAACTGTATGGTGAAGGTTAAGGAACTCTAGATGCATAAGGATCTTCTGGAGTGTTGGGAACTGTCTCGCTTGGTTTCAGGGACTGTAGCCTCACCGACAGGTGAGAGGGCCCCCAGGCTAGAGCTGAGCAAGGAGGCCTTGGGAAAATAGGCCACTGAGGAGACAAAACCTGTCCCCCTGGCAGGGGCTGTGCCCTCACATCACCCTGCTTGGCCCCCGAGGATGGCTGGTTAGTCAATGATGGGTAAGACCCCTCAGCAGGGGTAATCTAAGACAGGCACAATCATCTGGAGGCCCTCAGGGAAGGACTTGGGGGACACGAAGAAGGGGCAAAAGACCCTCACCCCTTGGCTTTGTCATGGCCAGAGTCATTCTATCTGAAAGAAGTCTCCTTATCTCTTGGCTGCTCTGCCTGCCACCTGACCAGGTCAGTGAAACAATAGTAAAGGCAGGTACAGCCCTAAACTGGATCAGTCAGTTCCTGGGGACAAGTAGGCCTAGAAAAGGAATGCATTAAATCCTCTGAAACTTACTTTGCTAAGAATGTCCTTGAGTTAATGAGTACTGATGTTTGGGGTCTGAGCATAGAGTGTGATCAGTTCCCCAGGTTTCAGGGCAGAATGTGTGCCACCCTGCCTACCAGACCCTGACCTGAGGCAAACCTGTGTGTTCCTTCAATCATAGCCTTTTGACATCAATTGATGAGCTTTGCATGCATGCTGTATTCCCCTGCGCATATTGTTCTCAATAAAAGCCATTTCAAGAGAAGGGCTCGGGGCACTCTCCACTAGAGGGAATCACCATCCCCTTTTCCTGGCAGACCGAGAAGTGTCTGAAACAACTTATTTTCTTCCATCCACGGCGACCCAGGGGGACTCTGCAGGGAACAGGGTACCCCGCTCACTGGAGTATGTCCTTCTCATGAAATGACAAATGGTGAGAATGAGAGGCACAGCATCATTAAGAAGACATCTTCATTTTTAGCCAAGAGTAGTCAGAATTGATAATAAGAGCATGAAAATTCTAATATTTAGAAAGTTGATCAAAACATTTTTCTCAGGAATTTGTTTCTTTTAGCCATTGCTCTAATTGGATATATTTTCAGTTCCTAACTTAAAAAATAGAAGTAATCTATTTTGTGGTGTTGCTGAAGTAGTTTTTTATAAGAATGTGTGAACATATTAAGTAGCATGTCATCTCATGTTATATTTCTCCTGCTTTAGTTTATCACTTAGGATGCTTTATTCACATTTGAAGAGCAAAAAAAGTTCAACTCAAAATGGCTTAAGCAATAAATGTTTTTATTGTAACAAAGACATTAAGGTCTTATAACAGGAAGACCGGGCCTAGGCACAGGCTTGGGAATTGCATCAGCTCAGTAAAGTCGTCTAGAACCCAGAGCCCTTCAGTGTTTCTGCTCTGGCATTCTCAACCCGTTACCTTTTGTGTCCTGGTTGATTTTTTCATGTTGACAAAATGGTAGCAGCTGCTCCAAACATCCCATTTTCACAGAGCCATTTCCACAGTCCAGAGAGTAACGCTCCTTTCCTGCATCTGTTTTTTAATAACTAAAGAACTTTTTCCCAGAAGCCTCTATCAGCTATTTCTCGTTTTAGACTACCTGGAATTACATCACGTGCCCACTCCTAAAGTCCAAGCCTGGTGAGAAAAATGAAATAGTGTTTCTTTCTTAAAACCAGTCACATCTCACTCAAGGCTGGGCCTGCCTCCCCTGAGCCTTGGCGATGAATACGTACGTAAACAAAGTCACAGTTTTATTGAGTGAGAAAAAGGGGCTGCAGCATAGTCACCCACCCTTGCCTGCCCTGTATACGGACACTCAAGAAAGAATTCAACATTTTTTAGCAAACTGATTTCCTCTGGCCTGTAAGAAGCGTTTTTTATTAAGATGAAGGTAAAAGAAGCCTTTTTTCTCCTATGGCTGTTGTTGCACTTAGGACAGAGTCCACGAAAATTTGTGGATAAAGAATGACGAGAGAGCAAGGAGCTGCTATTAAACCAATACTCATGATTTCAAGGAGAATACTAGATGAAGGTGGTAAAACTGGTATTTAACTGAACAATAAGGGTGAAATAAAATCGTTTCAGAAACTCCTGTGCCTCTTTTCCATTCTCTCCTTTTCTTAATATCTGCCATTTTCACCATTAACTACTAATTATGGAATCCAAGTTACACTTTTATTGACCAAATTGTCTTAGAAGAAAGTTGAGCTGAGCCTGAGATGGTTGGAAAAACCTTCACTTTCTTCAATGAGACATTAATTTAGCTGAGTAGAGAGAGCTTGGGTTTGGATTCTGACTTTTTTTTTTTCCAGGAATCGTTGGTCCTCAGTTTTAAGGGTTAGGAAGAAAGGTACCCTTTTTCTTTAAAAAATGATTTAAAATTTTTTTTTCAATTGCAGTTGATATACAGTATTATATTAGTTTCAGGCATACAACAATGATTACACATACAATTTAAGGAATGATCACCTCATTAAGTCTAGTACTCATCTAACACTATACATGGCTGTTAGACTACTAATGACTATATTCCCTATAGGGTATTTCACATCCCATGACTATTTTGTAACTGCCAATTTATGCTTTGTAATCCCTTCACCTTTTTTACCCAGTCCTCCAACTCCCTCCCATCTGGCAACCATCTGTTTGTTGTCTGTACCTATGAGTATGAGTTCGTTTCTATTTTGTTTGTTAATTTGTTTTTTAGATTCCGCATATAAGTGACATCATGTGATATTTGTCTTTCTCTGACAATTTATTTAGATAATACTTTAGGTCCATTCATGTTGTCGCAAAGGACAAGATTTCATTCTTTTTAATTACTGGTACTCCATGGTATATATGTACATTTTTTAAATCCATTTTGTCTATTGATGGACACAGGTTACTTCCATATCTTGGCTACTGTAAATAATGCTGCAATGAACACAGAGTGTATGTATTTTCAAATTAGTGTTTTGGATTTCTTTAGATAAATACCCAGATGTGGGATTGCTGAGTCATATAGTAGTTCCATTTTTAATTTTTTGAGGAATTTCCATACTCTTTTTCCATAGTGACTATACCAATTTACAACCCCACTAACAATGCACAAGGGCTCCCTTTTCTCCGCATTCTCGCCAACACGTTGATTTATTGATGATAGCCATTCTCACAGGTGTAAGGTAATACCTCATTGTGATTTTGACTTGCATTTCCCTAATGATTAGTGATGTTTAGCATCTTTTCATCTGTCTGTTGGCCATTTGTATGTCTATTTTGGAGCAATAATCTGTCCAGGTCCTCTGCCTATTTTTTAATTAGGTTGCTTGGCAGGTTTTGTGTGTTAAGTTGTATTATGAGTTCCTTATATATTTTGTATATTAACCTCTGATCAGGATATATCACTTGCCAATAACCTCCCATGCAATAGGTTGTCTTCTTTTTGTTGATTGTTTCCTTTGTTGTACAAAGACTCTCCAGTTTGATGTGGTACCATTTTTTATTTGTTTTTGTCCTTTCCCTTGCTTGAGGAGACAGATCCAAAAAAATTTTACTAAGAGTGATGTCAAAGAGTTTACTGCCTATATTTTCTTCTAGGACATTTATGGTTTCAAGTCTTACCTTTAAGACCTGAAATGGTCTAATCCATTTTAAATTTATTCTTGTATATGATGTAAGAAAGCGATCCAGTTTCATTCATTTGCATGTATCTGTCCAGTTTTCCCCTTTATTTAAGAAACTGTCTTTATCCCATTGCTTGCTTTTTCATATATTAATTGACCTTATAGGTGTGGGTTTATTTCTGGGATCGCTTTTCTGTCCCATTAGCTCCAACAGATTTGTCTGTTTTTATGCCCATACCATGTTGTTTTGATTTTTACAGCCTTGTAGTGTAGTTTGATATCAGGTAGCATGATACCTCCAACTTTGTTCTTCTTTCTCAAGATTGCTTTGGCTACTCAGGGTCTTTTGTAGTTCCATAGACATTTTCTGATTGTTTATTCTAATTCTGTGAAAAATGCTTTTGGTTTTTGATTAGGTTTGCATTGAATCTGTAGATTTTGGGCAGTAATATGGACATTTTAACAATGTTAATTCATTGAGTGTGGTATATCCGTTAGTTTATTTATATCATTTTCTATTTTTTTCTTCAATGTCTTAATAGATTTCCCAGTGCATGTCTTTTACCTCCTTATTTAAATTTATTCTTAGGTGTTTTATTCTTTTTGATGCAATTGTAAATGGCTTTGTTTTCTTAATTTCTCTTTCTGACAGCTCATTATTAGTTTATAAAAATGCAACAAATTTCTGAATATATCCTGCTACTTTAATGAATTCATTTATTCTGGTAGTTTTTTTGTGGATTCTTTAGGGTTTTTTCTATACAGTACCATGTTATCTGCAAATAATGACAGTTTTACTTCTTTCATTTCAATTTAGATGCCTTCTAATTTTTTCTGTCTGATTGCTGTGGCTAGAACTTTTAATACTATGTTGAACAAAAGTGGTGAAATTGAATGTCCTTGTCTGTTGGTGATCTTTCAGTTTTCCACCATTGTATATGATGTTAGCTGTGGGTTTATCATATATGGCCTTTATTATGTTGAGATAGGTTCCTTCTATTCCCATTTTGCTGAAAGTTTTTGTCATGAATTGATGATGAATTTTGTCAAATGTTTTTTCTGCATCTATCAATATGATCTTACAATTTTTATCTTCATTGTCTTTATGTGGTGTGTCATGTTAATTGATTTATAGGTATTAAATAAGATTTGCATCCTGGGAATAAATCCCAGTTGATTACAGTGCATGATCTTTTTCATGTATTGCTGAATTGGTTTGCTAGTATTTTGTTGAGAATTTTTGTATCTGTGTTCATCAGGAATCTGTCCTGTAATTTTCTTTTTGTACTGTCTTTGTCTGGTTTTTGTATGAGGGTAATGCTGGCTTCGTAAAATGAGTTTGGAAGCTTCCGTCCTCTTCAGTTTTTTTAAATAGTTTGGGAAAGATAGGCATTAATTTTTTTTGAATGTTTGGTAAAATTTAACTCTGAAGCCATCTGGTCCTGGGCAGTTGTTTGTTGGGAGTTTTTTAATTAGTGATTCAATTTTTTTAGTAGTTGTCGTTATGTTCCGATTTTCCGTTTCTTCCTGATTCAGCCTTGGAAGATTGTATGTTTCTAGAAAGTTATCCATTTCCTCCAGCTTATCCCATTTTTTGGCATATAACTGTTTATAGTATTTCCTGATAGACCTTTGTATTTATGTGGTGTCACTTGTTACTTCTCCTCTTTCATATCTGATTTTATTTATTCGGGTCCTCCCTCCTTTGTTTCTTGATGAGTCTGGCTAAAGGTTTATAAATTTTGTTTATCTTTTCTACTTATATCCATGAACATTTGCTTTATCTAGTTAGATATTTATGAAATTTGTATCCTCGTTTTGAATTGATTCCTTTATCATTATGAGATGTCCTTCGTCTCTTGTTACAGCCCTTCTTTTAAATTGTTTTGCTTGATATAAATATTGTTACCCCAGCATTTTTTTATTTCCATTTGTATGAAATACTTTCTTCCATCTCTTCACTTTCAGTCTTTGTGTGCCCTTTGATCTGAAGTGGGCCTTTTCTAAGCAACATATGTACGGGTCTTGTTTTTTAATCCATTCAGCCACCCCGTGTCTTTTGATTAGAGCATTTAGTCCATTTACATTTAAAGTAATTATTGATGGGTTTGTAGTTATTGCCATTTTATTAATTGTTTTCTGATTGTTTTTGGAGTTCTCTCTTCCTTTCTTATTCTCTTGCTTTCTTCTCTGTATGTTGGTAACTTTCTGTAGTGCTGTGTTTGGATTCCTTTCTCTTTACTTCTTGTATATCTCTTACAGGTTTTTCGTTTGTGGTTACCCTGTGCTTCCTATATTCCAAGCTATGTTTATAGCAGTCTGTCTCAAGTTGATGGTCACTTAAGTTCAAACACATTGTAAAATCACCACAATTTTTACTCACCCTCTCTGTATTTATGGTTTTGTCATTATTTTTTGCTTCTTTCGTGTGTGTGTTTGGGTGTATCCCTTAATTTTATTGTTGTAATTACACATGATCTTCCTACATTTGCCTTTTAACTTTTGTGCCGGCTTTATAATTAGTTAATCCACTTTTTTTACTGTTTGCATTTGTCAGTGAGAATTTTTTCTTTCCTATATTTTTTAGTCACATCTTTGATCTTTTCTACTTTAAAAGTCCCTTTACATTACTTTTAATACTAATTTAGTGGTGATGAAGTCCTTTAGCTTGTTCTTACCCGGGAAACTGTTTATCTTCCTCTGATTTTAAGTGATAGATAGCCTTGCTGGCTAAAGTAATCTCAGCTGTAGGTCTCTTCATTATTTTGAAGATTTTATGCCATTCCCTTCTGGCCTCCAAATTTTCTGTTGAAAAATCAGCTGATAATCTTGTGGGAAATCAACATGTATATAACTAACTGCTTTTCTCTTTCACTTTTAAGATTCTCTCTTTATGTTTTACCTTTGGCATTTTAGTTTGATATGTCTTGGTATTCATTCACTCTTTATATTCATTTTGTTTGGTCTGTGCACATCCTGTATTTGTATATCTGTTTCTTTGCCTGCTTAGGGAAGTTTGCGGTCATTATTTCTCCGAATAGTTTTTAAATCCCTGCTCTCTTCTCCTTCTGATACCCTTCTGATGCAAACATGGTACACTTGATGTTGTCCCAAAGGTTACTTAAACTATCTTCAGTGCTTTTTTTCTTGTTGCTGTTTGTTTGGATGTTTTCTACCATCTTCCAGATTGCTGATTTAATCCTCCATTTCATCTAATGTGTTGTTGATTCTCTCTAATGTATTCTTCATTTCAGTTATTCTTCAGTTTTGACTGATTCTCTTTTATGGTTTCTATGTCTTTATTGAGGTTTTTACTTAGTTTATCTATTCTTCTCTAAATTCATTGAGCACTCTTATAAACAGTGTTTTGAACTCCATATCAGTGTGACTCCTTTTCATTTAGGTTTTTTTTCTGGAATTTTGTCCTGTTCTTTCATTTGGGACATGTTTTTTTGTCTTCTCATTTTGGTTGATTCCTGTGTTTGTTTCTGTGTAGTAGGTAGATTGTTATATCTTCTGTGGCAGAGTAGCTTTATGTGGTAAGTGTCCTATGAGGTCCAGTAGCACAGTCTCCCTGTTCACCAGAGCCAAGTGCTCCAAGAGTGTCCCTTGTGTGGGTTGTGCGTGTCCTGTTGTATTGAGCCTTGATTGCTGTTGGCAGGTTAATGAGTAGGTTTGATCCTCAGGCTGATTAGCTTTGAGGACTGGATGTGACTACAGAGGACATGCTGTTTGTGTGTGGGCTGACCCCACAGTGTGGGCAGTGCTTTAGCAGGGCTCTGGTGCTATCCAGCTCTGCCCTACGGGGAGTTCATTTGTGGAGCTGGCTGTGTGATGCTCTGATGAGATCGGAAGCTGGCTACCAGGTATGTTGGTTCTAGAGCCTCTTGAGAGGGGCTCTGATGCAGGCTATGGTCAGTTGCCATTTGGGCCTAGCTTTGGACTTCCTGGTGGGAGCTACAAAGAGATCTGCATTTGGGACCTACCTGTGCTGGGCTTAGAGGTACCTGGGAGAAGCTAAGTTGCCAATGATGCTTGATGCCACAGGGGCCAGGCCTGGGACTCTTTGGTGGGTACCACAATGCAAGCTGAGGCCAGCTGCCCCTTGTACATGGTTTGTGGCTGCATAATTGAAGTTATGTTCCCAGCTAACACTGAATGTAACTTATGACAGGTCTGGGGTGTCCTGATGGGAGTTGATATCAGTTGCCACTTGCGCTGAGCTTAGCGCCACTTAGCATGAGGTACAGTGCATGCTGAGGCCAGCTGCTAGGGTCTGTGGATCTTTGAGAGATGTTAGGAAAGTCTTCAACTCAAGCAAAGGCAGGTCAAAAGTGGCCTGGGTGTTAGAGTTGGGGGTGGGGGACACCTCAGGGAATCACCAGGGCAGTACAAACGATGTTAACTAGGTTAATGGAGAGCCCAGATTTGGTAGCCTCCTGTGCCTGATCGCTGGGCTAGGGGAGAGCTCAACAAAGGAGCCATGATGCCTGCCAGTGCCTCCATACCCAGGGAGAGCTGTCCTAACCCATGCTCCTTCAGCCCCCACCCTGAAGCTTGTCAATTCAGTTCCTCCCCATATCTCCCTGATGCTTTTTGAACTGCCTCCCCTGCACTGGAGCTTAGGGAGTGAGAATTTATGAGCAAGGGAGTCTATGAGTGGGCCCCTCAGGAGGGCTACCTAGGACTCCAGCAGCCCTCCATCTCACTTAAACACAATCCCTGCTGGTTTTCACAGCCAGATATTGCTTGGGCTCCTCTCCCTGGCCCTGGTGCTCCAGGCTGGGGAGCCCAATGTTGGGCTGGGACCCCTCGCCCCTCAGAGGGGACCTCTGCAGCTGAGATATCCTTCACAATTCTTATTTATCACATGGGTGCAGGGCCCTCTGCATCTGTTCCTCCTACCAGTCTCAGCATGGCTTCTTTAGATTCTTGGTTATAGGGCTTCTGTTCACCTAGTCTTCAGGTGGTTCTCAATGGGTTCTATAATTTAGTTGTAATTTTTATGTGGTCAAGGGAGGAAGCAAGCACAGCATTTACTTATTTCACCATCTTGACTGAAAGTTTTTCCAGATTCTGACTTTACCTCTTACTAGCTGTTTGACTCTGAGGAGTTTTTTTAAATTTCTGATTTCCAGGCAAGATTGAGGCATAGGTAAACATGCTTTGCCTTCTTGCACAACCACAGAAAGAATTACAATTAGACCTCAAAAAAAAAATCCAGAACCATCAGAAAATCAAGCCATATGTAAGTTCAACAACCAAGGATTTAAAGAAGCCATGTTCATCCAGATGGGTGGGAGGGGTGGAGACGTAGAGATGGGTGGAGAGGCTAGGAGGCATGGTGTGGCACAGAGAGGAAAGCGGCAGTGGAATGGGGGACCCCATATTCATGTGCAGTCAGG
This sequence comes from Pteronotus mesoamericanus, assembly GCF_021234165.1. Classification (NCBI taxonomy): domain Eukaryota; kingdom Metazoa; phylum Chordata; class Mammalia; order Chiroptera; family Mormoopidae; genus Pteronotus; species Pteronotus mesoamericanus. The sequence continues at coordinate 14,327,879 of NW_026555310.1, forward strand.
AGGGATATTGGGAGCGAGGGATACCTTGGGAGCAAGCAATCCCAACCCTGGCCAGAACACAGAGCCCAAGGTTCCAGCACCAAGAAGATAAATCCCCGTAACTTCTGGCTGTAAAAAACAGTGGTGGTTAGGGTGGAGGAATAAACTGCTGGATTTTCTGGAGACTCTGCTTAAAGGGCCTGCATAGAATGTACACAAACCCATCCACTCTGGGATTCACCACCAGGGCAACAGCTGGAAGGGTGCCAGTCACACAGGGCAAGTGCTGAGCAAACAGCAGCAGCATTGTCCCTTCTCTGAGTCCTCCCCACACACAGAGCCCCAAAACAGTGAAGCAGGTTGCCCCACCCTGTTGCTTACCCCACACAATTTACAGGTGCCTTTTCAACAATAGGCCATGCTGCTAAGACAGGGAGTCAAAGCAGCTCTACCTAATACACAGATACAAACACAGGGAGGCTGCCAAATTGAGGAGACCAAGAAATATGGCCCAAGTGAAAGAACAGAGCAAAACCACAGAGAAAGAACTAAACAAAATAGAGATAACCAACCTATCAGATGCATTATTGAAAACACTGGTGATCAGGATGCACAAAGAATGCATTGAGCATGGCAACAAAATTTTTAAAAAATTTAAAAAAAGACCCAGGAAGAAATGAAGGTTACACCAAGTGAAATAAAGAAAAATCTACAGGGAACCAACAGTGAAGGGGATGAAGTCAGAATTCAAATCAATGATTTGGCACATAAGGAAGAAATTAGCATTCAACCAGAACACCCAGAAGAAAAAGGAATTTTTTTTAAAAACGAGGATGGTATAAGGAGCCTCTGGGACATCTATAAATGTACAACATTTAAATCATAGGGATGCCAGAAGGAGAAGAAGAAGAGCAAGAAATTGAAAACATATTTGAAAAAAAGAAAAAAGAAAACTTCCTTAATTTGGTGAAGGAAATAGACACACAAGTCCAGGAAGCACAGAGAGTCCCAAATAAGTTGAACTCAAAGAGGGCCACACCAAGACACATCATAATTAAAATGCCAAAGGTTAAAGATAAAGAGAGAATCTTAAAAGCAGCAAGAGAAGAAGAGGAAGTTACCTACAAAGGAGTGCCCATAAGACTATCAGCTAGTTTCTCAAAAGAAACTTTGCAGGAAAGAAAGGACTGGCAAGAAGTATTGAAAGTGATGAAAAGCAAAGACCTACAACCTAGACTACTCTATCCAGCAAAGCTATTATTTAGAATGGAAGGGTAGATAAACTGCTTCCCAGACAAGGTAAAATGCATTTTTACCTTGTAAAAAATTCATCATCACCCAGCCGTTATTATGTGAAATGTTAAAGGGACTTATTTAAGAAAAAGATGAGCACAAAGTGGGGAAGGATTGAGGGTGGGAGGTGCGGGGTGGGGGGCAGGGGAAAGTGGTGGTGGGAAAATAGAGACAAATGTATTTGAACAATAAAAAAAAAAAACTATGAACATTAAAATGGCAACAAATTCACAACTGTCAATAACTGAATCTAAAAAAACAAAGAAACAACCAGAACAGGAACAAAATTATAGATATGGAGATCATTTGGAGGGTTATCAGTTGGGAGGGAGAAGGGGGAGAATCGGGGAAAAGGTGCAGAGATTAAGAAGCATAATTGGCAGGTACAAAATAAGGGGAGGTTAAGAACAGTAGGAATTGGAGAAGCCAAAGACCTTACATGCGAGACTCACGGACATGAGCTAAGGGGGGGAATGCTGGAGGGAGTGGGGGTGCCAGGAGGAGGAAGGCAAAGGGGGAAATTGGGACGTCTGTCATAGCATAATCAATAAAATATATTTTAAAAATTTAAAAAATAATGAATTTATGAGTGTCAGTTTACCTCTCTGGTAAAATGGAGTTGATTGTTATTACTTCATAGGATTTTTGAGAGCATAAAATGTTTTCAAAATGCCTGGCACCTAGGTACTCCATAAAAGGTCGTGATTACTTCCTCCTTCTTATAGATCTGGCTGCCACCCAGGGGTCATCAAGCCTGAACCTCTGCCTCTAGTTGTATTCACCTGCTTTGCAGTATCCCTGGGATCACCTTAAGCAGAAAGCAAACTCCAGGAAACAGTGGTGATGAGAGATGAGGAAAAACTTACCTGCTGAACCTCCTTGCCCCCTCCAGCCCCTCCCTCACTTTTCACCTCCTGACCCATAATCCACAACCCACAGTCCCTTATTCTGCCCATTTGCACACCGAACTCCATCCTCCTGAAGAACTCAAGTCAGAAGAACCTCCCAAGGGCAAATGTGAAAGAACTTTTCTGGCTGATAGGTTTGCAGCAAGAGACAGTGTGTTCTTGTTCACCGAGGTAAAAATACTGAATAGGAAATTCTATTTAAAAAGTAAAGATAAAGCCCTGGCTGGGTGCCTCAGTTGGTTGGAGCATCATGCCATACACCAAAAGGTGTGGGCTGGATTCCTGGTCAGGGCACGTACCGAGGGTTAGGATTAAAAAAAATTCTCTCTCTCAAAAAAAAAAAGAAAGAAAGAAAGAATGTGTCAGTTTAGCTATAAAGTTTCTTTTGGGGAAAAAAAAATTTTTTAAAGAATATTCTGTACCAATAAATATGTTTGTGTGAAAGTTGGGCATGGTGTAGACTACGCATCACCCCAACTATACCCTTTCTCACCTCTTTCCAGCACAATGGAATTTTTAACAGGACATGTATCCACAATAAAGACTACATTTCTCTGCCTTACATGCAGCTGAGTGAAGGCATATAATTAAATGCTGACCAGTGGGATGTGCATGAAATATAATCCAATAGCTTCTTAAAACCTTCTTTAAGATACAGGTGGGCAAGTGCCTTTTGTCCCCTTTTTGTCCTTGTTATCCATTCTGCCCAGAATGCTGATGCTACCCACCTGGACCACAAAAATGGAGGCCACTCCCTGGCGCGGCCGGACAGTGACCTCGAAGGGAGCTCGTCCCACTGGCTCTGGACCACTGACCTTCAGGCGTTGTACACATGAGAAAGAAATACAATGTTGTGGGGTTTAAGCTATTACTATTTTGGTTTTTGTAATTCAACATTAAACAATTCTGATTGTTACTTCTTGACACCATTATCTAGAGCAAAATCAAATTAAAAGAAGAAATCTCCAAACCTGTGTCCTACATCAAAATGCCAGCTACAAGAGTACATTGTTAGTAAGAATATAGAGAAGGAAAAGTGAATTCAGTAATTTGGGACTTCATATCCCTTTATCCTGTTGATAAAGCTCTTTACAAAGCAGTCTTCAGCTATCTTGTGAAATTAATTCTACTCAGAAAAATAAATACAATTCCTACAGGGAACTAGAAGGTACAGAGTTTACCTAATGGTATCAGGTTTTCTCTGAAAATCATACTCTGGGGTATATTGCCTAGGGGGAAGGAAAAAAGGAGTACCCAAAATACAATCCATAAAATATGTGACCAAGCAAAGCCTGTTTTCTACAATGTGCTTACAAATATCAAGAGGAAATCATTTCTGTACAATGAAAGGAGTCATTCAGTAGACAGCTAACTTAGGTCACAAACCTTTTTAAAGGGTTTACTGGAAAACCATCTACGGTTGCCTAATACAACATATCCACAGGGGCTCTGTTTGACAAAAAGACATCCTGCCTGTTGGGGTGTTTAACAAGCATTACCAAGCCATAATAAATAGCCCTATAAGGATTTGTGGAATTTTTGCTTCATGGGTCTTGTCTTTGGGTGCTCACTACCCAGTCCCACCTCTTCTGAATTCTCTCCTGTTGTGTCATAAGGGCTAGAAGGCAAAAAACTACATTTTTCAGACTTTTACCGCAGGTAGGGTTTGGGATGCAGTTTAGAGTCCACCAGTATGATGCAGTTGGATGGGAAGAGGGAGACCATCTTCCTGTTGCTGTTGTGGTTGGAAAGCAAGTCCCAGAAGGTTTCAGTGAACCAGTGTCCAGTTACCAGCCTTGTGAGTGTTGGCAGCTGTGATAATGGCAGATGTGAGGGCAGTAACAACAGCTGCTCCATCAACTCTTCCACACATGTGTGAGCACCCAAATCCTTGTAGTAATAAGCCCTTTCTACTCCGATATCTAAAGTGAATTCTATTTCCTGCACTGAACTCTGATGTAGTATTCCAAACACTTCTATTGTCTAATAATTGGGGAAATTAGCTTCCCAGGGGAGCCTAATTTTGTTTGTTCACTGAGTTTCTTAATGTTGAAAAGGATCTTTGGTATTTCTTAAACATTAAGCTCCACTGAAATATCTGGTTATTTTCTATAAATCTAGTAGTTTTCTACAAAATTTTTACTTGGTCTTTGATTAATATTCTAAGAACTTAACAAAGTAATTTACTCCAAATAATCAACACCTTAATTATATTCTGTTAGGAATGTTAAACTGTAGTCACTATTTTCAGTGTCTCTCAAGGCTTTCATGCCTCTGACCGGGTAGACCCAGGCATTTAGCGGACGACGCTGTCCTCAGCAGCTGAATGGTGCTGAGAAGCCTGAGCAGAGAGGTTTAAAATATCTTGTTCCTTTAAACATTCAAATGCTATTCACAGACTAAGTAAATCGAATACCTTCCTCATATAAATCACAAGGCTAGTATTAAACATTTCAAATTAAAATCACAAGTACAAAATGTCAAATTCTCTCAAATGTATTAAATAACAAATGTAGGCAGATGATAATAATTTTAAAACTTACCTCTAGGTGTACCTAGAAGTATTCAAATTATTGTTTTGATTTCTGTCACCATTTCTGTAGTAGTTTCTCAGTCTGCGGGGTTATAACGCCCCCGTGCAGCTAAGGAAAGCGGAACTATCTTCTCGGGATGGCTGAGCCCAGGTGCTATGAAACCCAGGCCCAAAATGCTGCCTCAGGCTAGAGGCAGTCCTGACCTGGCCAAGGGTTTGGGTACCATGTGGTTCTATCCTTTCTCTGCCCTTTCTCTCAGATTACCCTTCTTAGGGGAACGGGACTTTGAAGCACAGGCTTTTTCTTGCTACCTAGTCTCCTTAACCACACACACACACACACACACACACACACACACACACACACGCAATCACAATCACACCAAGCAAGATTGCAATTAATTTCTTTGCTGCCTGATTAGAGAGAACTAAACTCTGCAAGCACACATACACAAGGTAAGTAATGTTTTATTGCTGTACATTATTACTTATCAGTCATTAAAAAAAAAACTTTATATGGACATTGCTGACTTTGGACCCTGATACAAAAGTCTAAAATAATTAAAAATTAGAGAAAGGTATTCCTTTGAAAAGAAAAAGAAAAAACTTTTTGCTTTTAACCCCTTGGGGAACAAACATTGTTCCTGAGAGTTTAATAGATTTGAGCTCCTGGGAAATGAAAGGCACTTGGAGGTCGTCAATTTGTATCCTACTTCAAAGAAATTTTCCTGGATCAAGAATGCTTAGCAGTTTTAGATGTTTTAAAATCATTTGTGAACAAGCCCCTACTGGGGCTTTCGCTTTCCAGAGTTTTAGTTACCTTTTGGTGAGCAGATAGTTAAAGCGACTGACATCTTCTGTGCTCAGCCACTGGCAATTATACTGAAAGCCAGATTTCTGTAGGAATTTCTCCTGCATCAGGAAAACCATTAGAGAAAGGCCATTTCCCGCAATGCTATGCTTTGCAAGTTAACCTCTTTGTAAAACTATTTACCACATAAGTACAATATAAAAACCCAAACAAGTAGCCAGATGCCTCATTATTAGAGCTGTGGGCTGAAGTGCCACATACTATTTTGAATAGGTATGTTCTGGGCTGAAACCCCATGTTTGGTAATCACAGCAGTAAAACTCAGAAGCAATGGTCAGGATTATTCACAGAATTTGTTTCTATATACCCTCATTATTTACTGATTCCTGCTTATCTTTTAGACCTCATTTTTAAAAAAGATGGTATTCCCTTAATTTAGTCTTTCAGCTATAGACTCATAGTTTAACAATTATAAAATGTTAATTTTTAGAATCTTAATTATGATCTGACAAAAGATGCTCTTTTGTGGGTCAGTGAAGTCTGATTAAGTGGTATAATGAAAACATTTGTATTAAAAAGTTTCCTTCTTTGCCCTGGCTGGTGTGACTCCATGGACTGAGCGCCAGACTGCGAAGCAAAGGGTCACCAGTTCAATTCCCAGTCAGGGCACATGCCTGGATCGCAGGCCAGGTCCCTGGCAGTGGGTATGTGAGAGGCAACCACACATTGATGTTTCTCTCCCTCTCTTTCTCCTTCCCTTCCCCTATCTCTAAAAATAAGTAAGTAAAATTAAAAAATATATATTAAAAATAAAATAAAAAAATATAAAGTTTCCTTCTTGAATAAGATATTTATATCTGCTTTGTCACAGTACCTAGAATTCAACAATTAGAGATAGAGGCTCTGGTTAAATATAAAACCTCTTTTTAAAATACGAATTCTCATGTACAAGTTAACACCAAAAGTCCAACCAACAGCAAAATACCGTATAAAACAAATCAGTGGCATTTCATAATAAATCACCATACAATGGAATTATAGTGAAAAAAACAAATGAGCTACACAGCTACAAGCATCAATGAAACTAAACAAATTAGATCTTATTAAGCAAAGATTATATAAAGACAATAATAAAGTGGAGTGATTCCATTTAAATAAAGTTCAAAGACAAAACTAAACTAAAAAATATATTGATTGGGAATAGGTATTTATGTGGCTTTAACAAGCTATAAAAATGCATGTAGAGAAGAGTTTAAGAACACATGCACAGAAGATGTTTGTAAGAGTATAACTTGCTTGCCATGCTGAGAACAAGGCTAGATCAGTGGACGGATGTCGCAGACACTGTGTATGGCATGTGGAGAAGTGCTGAGGAACACATGCAATAAAGGTGTCTGTAAAGGGACAAAATCTTACAGGCTGAACTGTGTCCCCTAACCCAATCTGACTGGTGTCCTTACTGAAAAAAAAAAAAAAAACTATAAAGAAGAGTCAGTGAATGATGAACACCAAAACAGGTCACCAGTTACCTCTGGACAGAAAGATAGAATTAGGGAGATTCATGTGCAGGCTCCCAAGGTTTTGGAAATGGTATATTTTTATACATAAATCATGAGTTCTCTAGTATGGTATATGTCATGATTTAAAAGTTTGAAACTAATTTTAAAATTGAACATGAACTGCTCTGATTGAAAAGCGGAGAGGCCCAGAGCCCTGGGCAGGGTCACACACGCTCGTCCCCCCCCACCGCCCCCGCCTTATCTAACAGAGGCCACGGTGCACCGCCCAGACCCCCTACGCCAGGCTGAAGCACACGTCCCCAGCTCTGGGAGTGCTGGCGCCCATCAGCACAGACAAGTCCTTCTCTGGGTCTTGCCTTCGGCTGAAAACAGCTGTAAACCCAAGGTCATGCCCCCTTCCCAGGGAAAGCCCGCACCCACAGGCTGGTCAGAGTGAGATTACAGAGGTCGAGTCCCTTTGCCTCTCGTAGGATTTAAATGTGATGACAAACATGCTCTAAATCATTACACAAAATATTAGAAATACGTGAGGTGACTGAGAAAAAGTCCCACATATCACTGAAAATAGATATTGCTCTTAAGATGATAAATTATCAAAATTGCAGACTGTTCAGAATCTCTCACCCAGAGACCTCTTAGAGTAACAAAAGTTCTATAACATGGGACTTCCAGTTTTATTAGCTTGTGCAGATGTGAGGCATTCTTTCTTAAATGTAGTAACAACAAAATATAAATTTTGCCTTCTAAAGAAATATTACCAATAGGGAGGATCCCACCTCCATCAGTTACCCCCAGGCTGCTATTGAAGGGCTGAGGCAAGAAATTAAAAAGTCAAAGAGACAAAGCATGATACCAGGATTTGCCTTTCAGTCTTGTTTGAAAAATCAGTTGGTGACTCCCAAGCTCTGCCTTAAATAGAAAACATCACCCTTTAGTGGTCTCTGCTTACCAACAAGGCAAGGTCAAGTGGGCCTCCTAAATTATGCAACAAATGGGAAGTTCTGAGAGAGGCAAAAAAATAATTTGGCTGACAATGGAAAAGAGTGCAGAAATGATCTGAAGGCCTCTGGGTTACATGTTAAAGGAGGAATGTAAAACCTCCCTATCATTTTGATTCCTTCCTTCAGTCTTTTTGTGCAACAATATCCATTCATATATGAACTCTATAGACCTACCCACTTGGAATTTCTAAGAACTTCATCTGCTTAGGGATTCTCTTCAGGAATATTTAATGAGATAGTGTGACAGTTGTTACCTCAGTGTCAACAAAAAGAAGCCAGTGTCTCTCCAAGATACCTACCAACTTCCCCTCAGAATATGTTAAGGTTCTGCCATCTTTGATCACACCTAACTAACCCCTTTCAATGCTGTCCATTCCTTCATTCGTTCAACAGATACGTCCCTGGGGCCTGCTCTGTGTCAGACACAGTGCTTAGCACTAAGGGTATGATAAACAAGATAAAGACAACCCTGCCCTGGTGGAGCTTACCTTTTATAGGGCCTGTGGCTTCACTGAGAATCGGCAGTCTCTAAATAACATTGATAAAAAGCTTCACATAGTTATCATTCACCCACTATATGAAGTAGAATCTTTGTTCTAAAATTATTTCAATGTAAAAGTCTCTTAAACCTTTACGATGGGCCCAGAACTGTTCTTTGTTTCTACCCAAAGAAGCTGGTGCCCTCGCTCAAGGAGCGGAATGCACACCTGTGGGCCAGCCCGAGAGGTTATAGAGCCACTTATCTTCTGTTTGACTTGGAGTGCCACCAAAAATCAAAAGAGGGAAAGCCTATTTTCAAAAAGAAAGACTCGACTGACAGGGCTGGTTCCAGCTGACTCGAACTTCATCCACAAAAGTGAGGTACAAACAAATGTTTGTGGAGGCCTCAGGTCGATGCATTAATCAACACTGAAACCCAATTTTCAACAGATGTGTTTATCCCAAGTCCATTCACAGCTGCTCGCCTGTCCGTAGACACACTCCCACCAAATACAACCCACTCACACACAAGATGGTTCATGGTGAACACGGCCTATTCCAGAGGGATTACTCTAGAGTTGTTTTGAAGAAGGCAGCAACGTTAGTTATACCTTCTCAGTAATTCCCCTGAGATGACAGCAGTGATAACTGTCACATCGGGGGTTCACAGTGGGTGCCAAGCGTGGCACCGGGCCTTTCACTGCATCAGCTCTGCGAGGAAACTCTCCTTATCTCCATTTTCCACATGAGGCAGTTGCGGCTTCTGGAGGTTAAGTTGTCCACGGCGATGGAGCTAGTAAATGGCAGAGCCAAACTTTAAACCCCTAAGTTTTCAGACTCCAAATGCTATACTCTTCCTTAGACATTTTCTTTAAAAGAAAGTCCCAGAGGCTGGTGTTGCATTGCGCAGCGGCCAGACAGGCGGGGGCGGGGGAGGGGGAGGGCGTGGTGTAGCCTCCGCAGGGAACACCGCTTGCTCGGGTTGCAGCTCCCCCAGCCCCGGCAGCAGCTGCTGCGGAGGGACAGAGCGGGTTGCAGGGAGCGCGGCACTCCCGGAATCAGGGACCCTGTCCTGGGCCAGCTGAGACGGGAGCAGGGCTCTGAATCCCGCAGAGCCCACCCCAGGGTTGTCACGGATGAGGGGGATAAACACGAATCGTTGCAAACACTTCTCTGTTTGCTGGGAGAGGGAACATGGCACATCTTTCTAGTGGGAGAGGCCCCGAGCCCCTTTGTCCAAAAGCTTTTATTGAAAAGGTTATCAGTGGGGCTAGGTTAACAGGAATGCACAGGTTATCTCACAACATCCGTATGTTAGTGTTCACAGATAATGGGTGATGTTTTGAAGAAAACAAATGGTAGGAACACAGTGATATACATGGGTCCAAGAGGGGACTAGTAAACAAGAGAGGCGACTAAACGTGAGAGCGTAGTAAACATGAGTGCCCAAGGGTGTAGGGTTAGGGTCTGTGAATAACGTAAATTTCCATTACGAGCTGGCTAGAGCTTTTGAGGGAAAAACAAAGCACACTTTAAAGAATTTACTGTTAGGCCTGATTTCCCCAGGAACCACCAGATCTAGTTCAGAACTGATTCCTGTATTATTTCAAAGCCTGAGCCAGGCGCAGGGAGGGCGCAGCCAAGAGACAAGGAGACTTCTTTCAGATAAAATGAGGACTCCGGCCATGTCCAAGCTGAGCCGAGGGGTGCAGGCCTTTTTCCCCTTTCTCCATGTCCCCTAATTTCTTATCTGCTGCCAATATTCTATTGGCATTTGTCTTAGGTTGTATACCTCAGCTCGAGGTAACTTACCCATCTTTGATAACTGATCATCCACAGCAAAGCAGAGAGGCAGGAGCTACACACCTGTGGGGGGAGGGGGGCGGGGGGCAGGTTATGTCTCCTCAGGAGCCTGTTTCTCCAAGGGCTCCTGATTATTTCCAGCCTTGGGGCCCTCAGCCTGTTGGTGGGTTACAGTTCCTGAGACCAGACAGGGCGTTTCCCAACAGGGTAGCACAGATTTTTTCTGTTTATTCTTTCTGTTTATTCTACAATAGTTACTTCCAGTTTCTGCAAGTTTCATTTGATCTTTAAAAAGCACTTAGCACTACTGGGTTAAATGATTCATTCAACTATATCTCTTTGTTGTAAAGACTTCTTTAAATGCTGGGAAAAAAAAAGACTTCTTTAAACGCTGGAAATGATAAGCTTAGTCATATTGTCTATCGTTCTGATACAAAGTTTCTCTTTATTATCTTTAATAATCTCTATCATATACAGAAACTTTTTCACTCTCTCAGACCCAGCCTTTCTCAACCTGCCTGGCCTGGCATTAGCATAAATGAAGCTACTGAAACTACCTTGTTATAAAAACTATTATCAATTTTATTATAACTAGCTACTATAATTGCCATCACCCTTAGTCCCCAAACTACAGCCACATTAATTTCTCACAATTTTCCAGACCTCCCATTCATGTTCCTTCATAATCCCCTGCCTTCAGACGACCACTTCTGGCCAACTACCATCTGGGCTTCAAGATGCAACTCGAGAAATTTCTGTAATGATATCCCAGACACCGCAAACTGAGTTGCCTGTTTAAATTGTATGAAAGTTCTATGGTCCTATCACTTACTTGCCTATTGTACTGCAATGTCTGCTTATTTGTTTGTCTGCCCTTCCAGGCAGTAAATTGATGGAGGTCAGGATTGGTGTGTTAATCATTTATGGATATGGAGCATCTCACGCAAGGCTTGACGCAGAACAGGTGCTCAATAAATTTTAATTACTGAATAGAGGGAGTGGTGAAGATTAAATACTTATCCTTTGAAATAAATATGTCCTCTGCAATGTGTTTTATGTAGGAACTCCTACTTTCCTTTTGCTTTCTGCCTACTTAGCGCATGAACGTACATGAAATGTTTAAAATTTCAAGCCAGACCTTGGGAAAAATAAGTCCTGTTTTCTTCCATGGTAGCATCCTTTTGAATCAGTGCTTCAGTTCTACTTATCTGCTTTACCAACATTGTTTTCCAACTTTAAAGTATGACTGGTATCACTTTCAGGATCTTAATTTACTAGAGGTGTCCTTTGGTCACTCTTCCCATATTTTACCTCCATGTTTTTTGTAAGACCCTCATCGTGGTCTTTCTGTGCCTGTCCATGACTCCCTGACCCTTTCTCTCCGTGACTTCTATCCCCTGGGATGCATTGGAGGCTGTAAAGTTCTCCAGAGGGGAAAGCACAGGTATTAATTCAGGTCTCTTAAGTATAAAGGAATGTCTCTTCCTTCAACTAAAACTATCTAACTCCTTTAGGGACTATGAACAAAACACAGTGGCATAAATGCTGTTGCCCATTATGAATAAACACCCCTGAACCAATGTGAGAAAACACCTCAGAGAGGTATGTGTGTGAGATAACACAGAGGCTAAAACCTGGGCTTCACGGCCAACCAAATCAGGGTGCAAATTCCAGCTCTGCCGCTCTCTGAGATTCCTCAATTTCATCATCCATAAAATTGGCATTAAGGTTATACCTGTGTCATAGAGTTGATGTACCTGCCAATTTCTAGCATCATGGCCTTGGACCATCCCCCTTGGGCATAAAACGTTTAGGCCAGAAGATCAACAAGCTTCTTCCAATTCTAACATGTCCTATGATTTTGTTGCCTCCCATGTTTCTTTATTTCTTCTCTTGGCTCCTTTCTTAGGTTAACAAGGGAAAAAGTGCTGACTACCATTGCTTATAACCAGCCTTTTAGGTCTGCCATTGGTGATATTTCCCTCTCTTCCTGACCTCCGTTCCCCACAGACACACACAAGAACTAATTGTAGCCCGCCAGCAACTCTCGAAAGCTGCTGCTGCTTTCTTTTGGATAGGGGTACCCTAGATGGGAGATTAGATTGAAGACTGTTTTCAGCAACTAGAAATACTGGTTTCTTGTCCTCCAGGTAATAAAACATCAGACAGAAAACTGCGGCTCTACTCAGCAATGGTTAAAATCTCACTAGAAAACTGTGATCACTTCTAGGTTATTCCACTTTAAAATATGGAGTTTTTAAGGAGAATTCAAAGTGAAATCAAATAACTGAAAAACAATACCTAAAAACTTTTTTAAAATTAGCCTCAACTTGGTAAGAAGTGGGAGAAGACAGCAATGGCCTTCAGACTTGAAAGGTTTTTGCGAAAGAACAGTAGCAAATAATTTTGAATCTCTATTGGGAGCAGAACGAGAAAACTCCCCTTTTGATTGCTGGCTGTTTGCAAATGCACCTATTACTTTCTCTTCTGACCTTTTGCACAAAGTAGTCTGATTTCCTTATCATTTTCTCAGTCTGTAAATTAACTAACGTTTACTGACCTTCTCAATGTAAGGATACTCGTGATGAAAAAGTATTATCTAATCTGCCTGCCTCTAACACTATTATAAAATACAAAGGACTGTGGGTGTGTGAGCTCTATGCTGAAAGCCTGCATCTTCGCACCCAGCAGCCCTTAAAGGGCAAACGAGTTAAGACTGCCACAGTTCTCACTGACGGGTGGGGACAGCGGGCTCGGGTCAAAGGTGGCTGAAGGGTGGAGGTACAATAGAGCGGATGTGATGTTCTGCACATTATTGCTTCCAGTCCTCTCCATAAAACCTTGTGAGGTAGACACTACTATTACCATTTGGCAGGTGGGAAAGCTGACACTCGAAATGGCTAAGTCATGGCCAGAAAGAAATTGACCTGAGATTCAAAACCATGTTTGTCTTATTCCAAATCCTGGATCTTAACTGCACTATATGGCTCCCCTGATTTGAAGGGTCTCTGCTCTGTACCCTGGCAGGCCGGTAAAGCAGTGAAAGTAGGACAAAGCTTACGGGGGCCCAATGGGACAAGCCCTCATACAAAGGAAGCACATGGTGACTTCTAACAGCAAAGCAGAGACTAAAAATCCAAGTGTTAAGCTACCTCTCCCCTAAGGCCCTCTGCGAAATTCCCAAACCCTAGGTAAGCAGGTCAGAGGGAACAGTTAAAAAGTCTATCGTAAGAGAGCAGCATGCAGTGTTGTAAACTAACTATTGTGGAGTGCCAGAACCAGGCTGATTCAAGGCTTAAACCCACTATGAAAAAAACAAGAGTAGAACTGTAACAGTGGGGATTGTACCCCGTCTCACCATTCTTTTGACATTGTTTCTATAAGTGCTGACTCTGACTAATATGTAGCTGTACATAAATAGCATGTTTGTAGAAGAATCCTAGGAACTAACTTCAAAAGATGCAGACTCCGCCTTTCAGGCATCCCAGCTCCAGGAGATTTGCTGACCTTCAACTGTGGAGCCAGGATGATGTGAAGCCAGGATGACATGAGGCCAGAATGACATGACTCTAGGAAGACTAAACCAGAATGTTGCACACTGGGCCGTCACTTGCCTTATTGGAATGAACTGGGCTGGGCTGCACAGAGAGAACTTTTCACCCCCACCCCTTGATCTTTTTGTTCTGCTTCCCCTCTCTCTCCTTATAAAAACATCTGCCTGCATTAAGATGTTGAGAAGGACTTTGAGACAAGAGTCCTCCATCTTCCAGGTGGCCGGCATCTGAATAATCCACTTTCCTTTATATCAGCACCTGCCTCTGGAGTATTGGTTTTCGAAGCGGCAGGCAGCTGGGCCTGTGTTTGGTTACAGAACGAAGTTTAGACCTGTTTGGATTGGAACCAATATCACAGAATCTTTAAAAACAGAGTGTATCCGCAGAGCAGTCATACTGGGCAGGACTGCCTCATTTTCTCAGGACAGGGCCTCTCTGTCCTCTGCTCTTGCTTTAAGTTGCTATTAGATGTTGGTTAATGTGGCCAAGCCAGTGTGTTTAGCTCTGAGAGCAAGGCAGGGCTCTTTGTGCATCCTGCAGGGCAGAAAGCTTGGTCTCCTGTTAGCCTTCTTGGTTCTAATCAAGCTTATGTAACCTAAAGGAGATGACATTTATAATCTATAGTCTATACCATTTGGGGTAAAGGTATAAATAATGCAAATTAACGTGTAGATATGCAAACCCAAATATCAGAGCACTGAACATCTTGCCCAGTAGTTGCACCCTCTATGCATTCCTTATGCTTTGCACGTCTTCAGTTCAGAGCTCTGGGCATCTTGATCCTGTCATTCCTGCTAATAGGATTTCATGTACAGTTAAATGCTTTCATCTGGAGATAATGCTGAACAATATGGCCTGCTTAGTAGGTTGATTTCAACTGAAGCATTAACAGGAATATCTCTTCATCCAAAGAAGCACACCTGGAAGAACAAAGCCAGCTTTTTTCCTCTGCTGAACAAACAGATTCTGTGAAAATCATTTATTCTCATTTTTTGGTGTATAAAACAGAACGTTACCCTTCTTCCCTTTTTTTTTTTTTTAAATCCTCACCCAGGGATATGTTTTCATTGATTTTAGAGAGAGAGGAAGGGATGGGGGAGAGAGAGAAACTTTGACTTAAGAAGGAAACATTGATTGGTTACCTCCAGTACACGCCCTGACCAGGGATTGAACCCACAATCTAGTTATGTGCCCTGACTGGGAATCAAACCCATAACCTTTTGGTGAATGGGATAACAGGCCAACCAACTGACCCACCCAGCCAGAGCCACCATTCTTAAAGCAAAAGTCTTTTGAAGCCTGAGCCATCGCAGCTAGTGTGATGCAGTTTATAGGCTGAAGGTGGAGTTTACATGGAAACCTTATGCCTGAGTTATCTCTGTGTGCAGGTCAGGACAAGGAAGCAATAAACCCAGAAACTGATTTGTCTAACATGAGCTGATTTTGAATTTGTTATTGAGAATAATCATAATACTTTAGTCTTAAAGATTACATATTTCCCATTTGTATCACATATGTTGCTTTATTTGATTTTACAATAATCAGATAAACAAATCAATATGTGAGTGCTTACTAGCCATAAAGCACTATGCTCCACATTGTAAGGACACACATACACACTCATAGATAGAACGGATTGGTGCTTACAGGGGCTGAGTGGTGGCGGGCAAAATGGGTGAAGGGGGCCAAAATGTATAAGCCTCTGGTTATAAAATAAAATAGTTAAGTACATTTGTAATATACAGCATAGTAACTATAATCAATAATACAGGATTACGTATTTGAAAGTTTCTAAAAGAGATTTTAAAACTTCTCATCACAGGAAAAAAATTTGTTGATGTATATTATTAATTTGCTATCATGATCATTTCACAATACAGGGTGGGCACAAGTAGTTTTACAGTTGTGAGTTCTTAAAGAGTTTATTCTTGTATTATTATTTATTAATTATTATATTATTTACTTGTATTACAACCATAAACCTATGTGTCCACCCCTATGTATGTAAAAATTGAAACAATGTTGTGCCTGAACTAATATAATGTTAAATGACATTATATCTCAATTTTAAAAAAATAGTTACAGCTTTTTATGAGATTATAAAAAATAAGGGTGCTCGTTCTGTACTGACTAGAAACTTTGCCAAGATACAATGTTAAGTGAAAAAAAAGAAAGATACAGTGCAGTCTGTATAGTATGTTATTATTAATGTTATATATGATACATTGGAAAAGACACAAAAGAAACTGGTAACAATGGTTGTCTTCTGGAAGAAAACTGGGCCCGTCTTTTTTTTTTTTTTTTTTTTTTTTTTGCAGTAGAACATTTATTTATTGATTGATTTATTGATTTATTTCATGAAACACTCAAAGTTTAGGTTAGTGGGAAATAATTTTAATAAAAGAATTGTACACTTTCTTCCCACACAACTTGCTTTCTATTAGGAAATGATGTTGTGATCCATTTCACTACAATATTACAAGATATTTACAAGAAAATATTAAAAATAAACACAAAAGGCAAGATGGGATGAAATAAACTGTTTCCCCCCAAAAAATATCTACTCCAGTGCCCACAGCACACAAGAGAATCAGAACAAATAAGTAACAAGGATTCCCCTGATCGCATTTTCGAAGGACTGGAGAGGAAGAGAAGAAACAGGATGAAAATAGCGGCATGAAAGGGAATGGATGTCAGCGGAACTGCTTCAGTAACCAACCTGTTCTGAGTGAAATATTCCCTCTTATATGCAGTGAATTCTGAACGAGACTAAACTTTAAGATATTCCTTCAACTGATATTAGAAAATACCCTGACAGTGAAAGTGGCTCTTTGCCTCAGTTTCCTAAGAGCCTCTTTCTCCATGAACCAGTGATGTGAACAGAAGACTGTTCGGGCATCAAGGTTGTCACAGCAGCCCTTCCATCTCCTTCATGAAGGCTTCGTACACATCATCCTTAGTTTGTACCGAGATGGGAACAGATGGGCCAGATTTGGGGGCTGCTTTGGCAAGAGGCGCAGCAGAATCATCCTCTGACTTTCTTTGGGGGGCAGCAGTAGCCCCTTTATTCCCCCGACGGACCCTCAGTGCGGTGGGCACGAATCGAGTAACCTCGGCCTTGGGATTAGTGATTTGCGGCTTGGCCCCGATGGTTGCCGTGGCCTTCTCAACGGTGGCTGCGCTCCTATCGTCTGCCTTGGGCCGCTGAATCAAGTCGGGTGGAGCACCTAAAACTCCTGGGTTTGGTAAGGGAGCCGGTGGGAAAAGCCCAGGTGGGGCAGGTCCGAGTGGAGGCACCAAAAGTGGGCGCATCATGAGAAAACTGGGCCCATCTTTAAACACCACAAATTCAACCCATAGGCTTTCGACGTTGATCTTAGGATACGAGGGCCAAATGGCTGAGGGCACAGCGCTTATTATGTGTTAGATAAAGAGTTATTTTTCTAGTGAAAGTAGTACAGGTTTTATTTCTGTTCATGTCTCTTTTATATATTTTTACATGTGGGAAATCCCAATTTACTTTCCAATTTTTTGCCCAATTGGCAATTTGTTCAGTCTTTGAATGTCTTCCAGGTTCTTTCCGTATGGGGCAGAACCCAAGTGGATTCCAAAAGAAATCACTCTCTCCTTGCTTGCATGTGTGTCCCCTCAATACTGCTGGGAACATTATTTTGTAAAGTCAGGGTAAATACGTATATTCTTAAATGTTAAAATGTGATGGGAAATAGATTGCCTGGGACAAAAACAACTGCAAATAAAAGGAGTGAGCAAAGAAAATAAATAGGACAGAAGTCAGCTAGGAACAAGAAAAATCAAGGATTAAGTTAGTTCTAACTTAACTAAGTTAGTTAACTAAGTTTCTAACTTAGTGAGAAAGATTAAATATAGGCATTAAGAACATTAAAAAGCCACCAAAAAGTAGTTTAAAATATTCCTTAGGAGGGAGCCTGGGGAGCTTTACCACTGCAGGGAGTTAGCTTGTTTGCACTTTGTTCTGAACTGCAAGGCATTCCCCCTACAATGGAATCTGTATACCCCATGCAGGGTACAAATTTATCCACTGGGATACAGGATTATAAATTAGACTTTTTATTTTTAGTTCAATTTGTAGGTGTTCTATTACATATATAATATATTCTTTCTTTTTTAAACTTTTATTTATTGATTTTTGAGAGACAGACATTGATTTGTTCTTCCACTTATTTATGCATTCATTGGCTGATTCTTCTATGTGCCCCGACCGTAGATCAAACCTGAAAACTTGGTGTATAAGGACAATACCCTAACCAACTAAGCGACCCAGCCAAGGCCCATAATATATTCTTTCAGTACAGTAGTCCTCCCTTATTCCTGGTTTCACTTTCTACAGTTTGATTTAGCTTTGGTCAACCTAGGTCTGAAAATATTCCATGGAAAATTCTGGAAATAAACAATTCATAACTTTTAAATCATACGCCTTTCTGAGTAGTGTGATGAAATCTTAACGTGTCGCCCTCCATTCACCCGGAATGTGACTCTTGCTTTTGTCACTCATCTCCACTCTGCAGATGCTCCCTGCCTTTTAGTCTCTCAGTAGCCGTCTCGATGACCGGACCCACTCCTGTGGCATCACAGTGCTTGTGTTCAGCTGACCCTTATTGTACTTAATCACGGCCCCAAAGCACAAGAGGAGTGATGATAGCGATTCAGATGTGCCAGAGAGAAAACGCAAAAGCCTTTCCAGTGTGGTCTCCCACCCAGGGACAGTGACAAATGAGGTCACTGGAAACCAAAACTGCTTGGATCTGAGCATAGCTGCTTGAGTCTTGATTGTACATTTCTGCAAACATGATCCATGTTTTGTTGATTAAATAATGAAAGTAAAGAAATGATAAATATGACGTTTGACTAAATATTAGGGAAAAAAAACACCCCCAGGATTTTGGAGCTGAATGAGGTTTTAGAAATAATCTCATCTAGGCCCTTAACCTGTAAAATGAGGACCCCAAGGCCAAGAGTGACATCATTTAGGCCTTTGTGCCACAATGCAGAACCACATTTTGCTGTTGTGAGGATGACGGAAGTAATGTTTGATTTCTCTGTCTGGAGCAAGTAAATACAAGGTATTTATTCCCTCCCTAATGTTATTGAAGAGTAGTTACAGGGATGTTTCCAGGCTTGTTTCTCATTAGATAATTGAGCATATAGAGCTTACAATAGAAGCACATAAAACCTATATTAAAGGCACTGAAAAGGACAAAAATAGATGGAATCCAAATAGAAATGCTTTACAAAACTTAGACTGATTGCTTATTGCTTTACTTCTTCTCCGGTGGAGTTATAGGTTCAGTTGGTCCTGATGGAAGGACAATGATGGGTTGACTGAGTCACTTGTATATTACGTCTGAGAGACGAGCAAATTACTAAGGTAATGTGAGAAATAGAAAAACTCCAAAATTATCTTGTCTGAAGACATTATCCTTTTGAACTAAGCTCTTCAAAATACAATCACAACTGGTGTCTCCAAAATTCTGTTTCCAGGAGACAAGCCTGCTTTGCTCAATACATTAGCAAACAGACAAGCAGCTCCCTTGGCTTGCAAGTCCCCCCTGAAGGATGACCCCAGCAAAGCGTCAGTGAGACAAAATGTTGGTGTGGATTACACCAGCTTGCACCAAACTCAGAGCACAAGGAGTGTTACTTGAGGAAAAACATTCAATTACTGGAGAGAAAAAAATTCAGTGCAGCGATTGCAGATGGAAAGGGGAAGAATTGTTTGAATTCTATGGCCCAGGATCCCGTTAACTCTATGCCTCTGTCATGACTATTTGGTGAGGGGTTTTCCTCCCTTGTCATGCCCTGCACAATGTTTCTTTCCCACAGCCCCATCCTAATCTGCCGGCTCTTCACCAACAGCCTTGGAGTCATTCCCTGTCTCTGCTCCAAGGTGTGGGGGTGGAAAAGGACCCTGGGAGAGAAAGAGGAAGTTGGTGAAGAATAGGACTGTGCAGAAAAGTATTAACTTCGCAAAACAATTCCATCTCCATGAGGTCAGAGATCTTTTGTTCACAAATGTGTCCTAAGCCATTAGAAGTGCCTGACCCCTGGAATACTTACATTGAATATTTGCTGAATGAATAAGCCGATGTCTGAGTCCTTAACCCAATATAGTGACAAGATACTGCTTTTCCATCATTACTGAGCTCCTTCCTCTCCAAATTTGAACTAAAATTTAATCACGTTACCTGGTGTAAGTAGAATCTCTGATCTCCAGTCTATGCTGGTCACTCTAGCCATCGTTTTTGGCCAAACCTGGTTTCACCGAGACCTCCAGTTGGCACTCAGGCATGCCCTTGCCTCAGACAGAACCAGAAAGGTGGAACCTTTGGAAAGGCCAGGAACCCCAGGCCTGAAGTGGACCAGGGGGCCATTTTGGGGGGGCCAGGGAGAAAGGCACAGCTCCTCTTGCAGATGGGGCTGACAGCCCACGCTCTCTTGCCCAGGTTGGAAGTCTTCTTTAAGAAGGACCATCCTGTCTCTTTCTCTTCTGCGTCTCCAAGTTTATTTCCTCAAACTTTATTCTGTCTCTGGGAAATAAAAGCCATAAAAGATTTCAGGCTTACTCTGTGTTCCTCCCTGACTTTCCCCAGGCTCAGACACACAGAAATCACTACCAGCTTAAAAGGATAGAATGGAAAGGGAAGGATGAAGGATAGAAAAACAATGTCATAAATATCTCAAAATATTATTCAGCGATGGAAATACGTGACTGGGTGCATACAAGTCAACTGCAAGCCCCGCAGTGTTTATCCTTCTCCAAAATGCAATACAGAAAGGAAATACACATTTAGTAACTTTCTCGTGTTTTTGTATGTGTATGCGTGTGGTTTTCTTTTAGTCAATATCTTCTTATAACCAACAGCTTAAAAGGAACCAGTCTCTTCTCAAAACTGTGTGGGTGTTCAGATGATCACCAGCTCGAAAGGCATTAGAGCCACTTTAATAAAAGGATGTAGATTAGGCTTCAGGGCACCTCTTACATAAAATTATATCTTTAGTCAAATTTAATGGCCTTTCCTTTCTTGTGAGGATAATAAGCATTATTGATCACATTTCAACACATTTTAGGGGCAGATGCACCTGGACAGTTGGAGCATTTTTCTCCTGTCCCACCTGATGCACAGGAAACTTGCTGGGAGGAATTTGTTTGGAATGAAAGAGAAGCAATTGGCTTGCAGGGAAGGGTGGGAAGAGGGGGAAGGAAGATCTTTAGGATCTGCTGCGTGGGTTTCAAGAACAATGGCAACAGGGAACCCATGAGAGAGGATGAAATTATGAGGCAGATTAATTTATTACTTATACACAACAAAGGATTTAAGCCAGCCTTTAGAAATTTTCTCAAGTAGTAGGAAATAGGAATATCATGGAAATAGTTCAACTGGAATAAGGCTATCCCTAAATCTCGGAAATGAATTGCAATTTCTATTCTGTGTTCCCATCCACTTCCTTTTGCACCCTGTGTCATCACTTACCTTCCAGAAGAAACCTATACCTCCAATCTCCAAGAGAAGAGAAAATACAAGTGGGAACAACATTTCATGAACATTTCATAGTGATTATAATGATCACAATACCTCAGGCTCCTTTTGCTGTCATTTTGCTGTAACCTTTGGGCAACTCACATTTCAGCCTAGCCAAATCTCTGCTGTAGTTTTAACGTGTACCGTGCTTAAGATAAACACTTCAGAATTAAGTGGGATTGCCTACCTTTAAACTGTTGGGCATAACCTATGAGAGACCAATTAAGACACTATTAATATTTACTCTTTTTCTGCCTTTAGAATGCTGTTACAGGCATACTTTATTTTATTGCACTTCATAGCTGTTGTATTCTTTACAAATTGGAGGGAAGACACTCCACCAGTGAAAACATTACAACTCGCTGAAGGCTCAGATAATGGTTAGTGTTTTTTAGCAATAAAGTATTTTTATTTTTCGTTCTTTTTTTTTTTTAATTATTGACACTATTACAAGTATCCCTGTTGTTCCCTGCTTTGCCAACCTTCACCCAGCGCCTGCTCCCCCTTCTCTCTGGCTATCACTGCACTATTGCCTTTGCCCATGGATCATGCATCTATGTTCTTTGGTAAACAAAGTATTTCTAAATTCAAGTAGGCAAATTGTTTTTTAAAGACTACAGCATAGTGTCAATACAACTTTTATATGCACTGGGAAACAAAAAGATCCATGTGTTTTCCTTTATTGCAATACTTGCTTTATTGCAGTGGTCTGGAACTGAACCCACGGTATCTCCAAGGTATACCTGTATATTTATAATTGTGTACATTTTGAAAACCAAACCATAAAAACCAGGGATTATTCATCAGAGTGAATATTTATGTGATATTTTATTATACATAGGGTAATTGCAAAATAGATGTGCCCTTAATTCCAAGTCAGCTAACTTCAAGTTACCCCTTTTGAGATAAACTATATTTTCTAAAGTACTTTTTAACACTATTCATTTACCTTTTTAAAAAAGCTTTATTTATTTTTATTTGGTGAGAGGGGAAGGGAGTGAAAAAGAGAGGGAGAAAAAATCAATGTGAAAGAAAAACATTGATCTGTTGATTCTGCCACCTAGGCATGTGCCTGACTGGGAATTGAACCAACAACCTTTCAGGTTGTGGGACAACACCCAACCAACTGAGCAACACCAGCCAAGGCCTGTTCATTCACTTTTGACAATAAAAACAGCAAGAATCAACTTGTGCACCTTTTCTTACCCCCAAAACTCAATTCCTGGGTCCAGTCCAATAAAATTTAAGCCATGACAACAATTCCAAAGGTTTAAAAGTCCCACCTTCTTCTATTGCTCCTGTCTTTTGGACAAAGTCTCACATTTCCTATTACACCATCACAGATTATAAAAGGAAAATAACTGTGCTGTCACTGAGCTACTGTCGAATCTCCTAGAACCTGTTTTGACACTAACCTCTGTACCAGACTTTTGTTACCTGTTCCTGATATAACTAAACTTAAAAAGAGACCAAGGAGAACCTCAGTCTATTTTTAAAGACCTTAAAATAAATTCTAATGTCAAATATAAATTTTCTGTTTTTCCACAGAAGTTCTTTTCCATTAGGCACAGTCCATCACGTAATGCTGAAACAGGTATATGTCTCTATAAAGAAAAGTATGTTTCCCTGGAGTAATTAAACCACAGTATGAAGTCACACTTTCTGGTATAAAATTACTAACATACTTGTAAAAGCCACAGATAAGTTATCTGTCATATAAACCACAAACCTCAAGAATGAAAGATACTTCTTTAAAAATGTTGAGATCTTCCTGTGTGTTGGGTTCTAAAAAAGCACCATTTGCTGTGTGCTCAGAATTCCCTGCTGCAGATACTGAAATATGTCCCTGACCAAACTAGTGCGAAATAAGGCTGCAGATAAACAGATTATAATCGCAAATTTTAAGATATTTTGAATATCAACGTAAGAGATAGACTATGCCCTGTTTATTTTCTTCAACATTTGGGATAATGTTACATAGCGTGTAGAATAAGTATCTACACATTCTATTGAAGCTACTATTTGGCAATGATAAATCACTAATAATTATACATTCAAAGATACTAATTTTTAAAATATTTCATTTTGTTAAATGCCTGTATAATATTAATAAGTGGAAAGGTCCTGTAGGAAACAGTTTGGAGCATGGTCCAGACTCAAGGACCAAGGCATCCAGTCCCTGCTGCTGGTGAAAATTTTGGTGCTGAGGTCTCACAGCTGAGTCCTCTTCTGCATCTCGCCTTCTGCCAAAGGTTTGCCCAAGGTTTTGCCTCCTTCCTTAGGGGTGTCCCACATTTAATGACTAGTTAATAATACGGTGCAAAGGCCTGCCCACTTGCCTCAATTCAGAATGGCTGAATGGAAATCCCCGGTGCAGAGTCCCCTGTGGTATTGTCTGAGACCTCTACTGCAAATTGTTCACAGTTCATTTTCTCTGTCTGCCCAGCTCTGCTTCCATCACTCCACTCCTGCGTTGTTCCCAAGAGCACACTGCAATAATCTCCCTTCACACAAATTTCCAGTTTGAGTCTGTTTCCCAAGGAACTCAACCTATAACAATTGGTATTGAAAGCAGTCCTAGAAATAAGACTTTAGAATGGGTTTTTAGAGCTGACTCCCTGCCAGCCAGCTGCCAAGAACCCTGTCCCTAGTGAGTGGAGCACTGATAGCGCCTGGCAAAATGCAATGGCGATGTGATTGCAAATTTGAATCCACTTATCGTAAAGCTATGTCCCACCTGCTTACCTGTAATTTAAAATATACCATAGGGCTTTCTGATATAGTATAGTGAATTTTTCTCTCGCTATAGCTTGGACAAGACTGCCATCTCCTGGAAAAGCTAATGAACACTGGGGACTGAGGCGCTTTGTTCCGCATGGGGAATCAGTGTAAGGAATTCTTTCCGTCTCAGCGCCGACTCCGTATCTCTCCACGAAATTCAACCAATCCCTAACCCCTCACGGGCTCTGCACACAAGTTTTCGTATGGAAACAAAACTTGAGCATCACAAGTTAGTAACGTGAAAATTTCAACAAAAGCTAACATTTGTAGCGCGCTATGTGCTAAGTATTTTAATTCTTAATCCTCACAACAGCCCTATCAGGTAGGACCTATTTTAACAGACATCTACATACAAATAAAGAATTAAGTTTTAGAGAGTTTAAAGTGACTGCCGAGGAAGGGAAATCACTCCTTGGGTAGCAGAGCTCCAATTACTGCTTAGAACGCCAGTTCCGTAACTAAGGAACCGCCTACCCTACCCGAGCATGCGCACAAAAACACTGTGGCTACTGCATGAATTTGTTGGAGGCGGACGTTGAGCGGCTTGGCGAGAATCCCAGCATTCCTTTCGTGACACCACTAAGATGGCGGCGCCCATGTTGAGGTGCATGTCCCGTGGCCGGCGGTTTTGTACCCCCAGCCCGTTGGAAGTCTTGCCCCTGGGACTACGTGAGGCCCACTCAGGCGGCAAGGGGTTGCTGGCGGTCCAGAAAGCTCGGGGTTTGTTCAAGGAGTTCTTCCCCGAGAAAGGTACCAAGATAGAACTCCCAGAACTCTTCGACCGTGGCAGGGCGGGCAACTTTCCCCAGACCATCTACTGCGGTTTCGACCCCACGGCGGAGTCGCTTCATGTGGGGCACCTGCTGGCGCTGCTGGGCCTGTTTCACTTCCAGCGAGCCGGCCACAACGTGATCGCGCTAGTGGGAGGTGCCACGGCTCGCCTGGGAGACCCCAGCGGCCGCACCAAGGAGCGTGAGGCGCTGGACGCAGACCGCGTGAGAAGAAACGCGCGCGCCCTACGCCAAGGAATCGAGATTCTGGCAGCTAATCACCAGCAACTGTTCACTAATGGGCATACTTGGGGCAGTTTCACGGTGCTGGACAATTCGTCCTGGTACAAGGAGCAGCACCTGGTGGACTTCCTAGCGGCAGTAGGCGGCCACTTCCGCATGGGCACGCTGCTGAGCCGGCTGAGCGTCCAGACACGGCTTAAAAGCCCTGAAGGCATGAGTTTGTGCGAGTTTTTATACCAGGTGCTCCAGGCCTATGATTTCTACTACCTGTTCCAGCGGTATGGATGCCGTGTCCAACTGGGTGGATCTGATCAGCTGGGCAATATCATGTCGGGATACGAGTTCATTAACAAGTAAGCGTCTTTAGACCAAGGAGCAATCCTATGACCAAGTAATTTACACACGAAATAGCTGGTGATGCCCTATTTGAACTGTGCAATGACGTCCTTCTTAAAACTCTTCTTGGTTTTATCCCCATTAACTGTCTGTAATGGTGTTAATACTATCAGTGGTTAATGAGAACTAAAGGGCCGAATTAAAGTATTAGGTATCAGATGTATCCTAGAGCTCTGCAGGAAATTGACCACTAGTCAGGATTTGGATTGTGTGTTTTAATTACCCTAAGTAGCTCTTTTTGTTTCTGGTTTGAGAAACTGTTTTTCTTTGTTTATACCTGAGTGCATATAGGTCTTGAAAGGCCTCTGCTTTAGCTCTGCATCTCACATGAAGCTAGTGTTCTTGGTTGGCATCTCAAAACATTTTTTCAACTCCAAATATTTGGCAAATCACGTAGATTTTAATGGCATTTTCTTGAAGGGGATGAACCACAAGGCTAGCCGGTGTGTGTGTGTGTGTGTGTGTGTGTGTGTGTGTGTGTGTGTGTTTTAATTCCTTTAAGTTACCTCCTTTAGTTGTCTTTACCTGACTCTTCATTTACCCAGGTCTCTCTCTTCCTCCCACCCAGCCTTTAAACATTTAAAGGCCGTAGTTAAACAGCACCTCCCCTTGGCTTGGCCGGAATCACTTGTTTAATTGCAGTTCAGAATGACAAATGCCAAAATAGAGTGAATGCAGTGAAAGCAGCAAGAGAAGCAAGAATCCGGATTTAGGAAGTCACAGAAGTCAATTAGAGCAAGAAACCGCACTGAAATTTGAAGAGTGATTAGAAGCTACCACTAACTGTGCCTGAAGCGTATAATGAAGTTTTTCTTTATTCATAGGTTGACTGGAGAAGACGTATTTGGAATCACTCTTCCTCTAATTACAAGTACAACTGGAGCAAAACTGGGAAAGTCTGCTGGCAATGCTGTTTGGCTAAACAGAGATAAGACATCTCCATTTGAACTGTATCAGTTCTTTGTGAGGCAGCCAGATGATTCAGTAGAAAGGTGAGTTCTTAATAGTGTGCTGGGAAAAATTAAGTTCATAAACTCATATAATTTTAACATTGAATTTCTGTTTATCTGTGTATACTTCATAGTTTTTTGAGTTTTTTTTTTAACTTAGATTCTATTTAGGACATCAACCTAAATCTATTACAAAAGATAAAGCAATAAAGCTTTTAGAAAATAAATAAAAAAAATCTTCATGACTGGGATAGAGAAAGATTCTTGAATATGGCACACAGAAAAAGAGTGATAAATCAGACTAAATTAAAATTAAGATCTGCTGTTCATCAAAAGTTGAGATGAAGTTCATCTTTAAAGATGAGAGAATATATTTTCAGTACATGTAACATTGATAAAGAGTTTATATTCAAATTAATATAAAGAATTTCTATAAGCCAATGAGAAAAAGACTGACAACCCAGTAGAAAAATGAGAAGAGACTTGAACAGGCATTTCACAGAGATTCTATCTGAAAGGCCAAAAACATGTGAAGAGGTTACTCAGCCTTAATACTAAAAAGAAACACGTAAGAAAGGTACAATAAAATGCCATTTGTTTAGAATGGCTAAACATAGAATTGGCAATACCAGGTGTTGTTGAACGTAAACTTATTGTGGCATGGGTCTCCATCACTTGATAGTGATACTATGGTCTAGAAATGAGTGAGTTCATCTGGGCCCACACTGCTTGTGGTGAGCTCTACAGACGTTTCCTCCAGCCAGAGCGAATGTTGTAGCTGGACTGGCTTCTGTGGTTCTTATTATGATTGCAGATGCACCTTAGTAACAACCATCAGATAACTTCGAAAAGCAGACTTTATTGTTCACAGGTCCTGGATGGCCACACAGCAAGGTAGAGAGAGAGAGAGAGAGAGGGAGGGAATGTGGACCTGGAGCTCTGCCTTTGGAGGAGGATGGGATGCCTGCGGTTTTGTGGGTTCGCTCTTCATAGGCAAATTTAAAACAAAGTTTAAATTTAAGGAGCGGGAAGGATGAAGTGGGGTCACTCAAGTGGTCAGTTATCTAGGTTCCCCGGGGCATTCCAAAAGGGGGACTTCATGAGTGGGTACGGCCTGCTTCTTTATCTAGTTTTTTGCTACTCGTCGTGTCTTACCTATCGCAGGGCAGCATGTTTATTCGGGATGGATGTCTCCCACACGGACACCTTGGCCATCAGAAGCTGAATGGCAGACACTTACCCTGCAATCCAGCCTGTGATGCCAGGGCATCAGAATAATGGTGAGAACATTAGCAGGCTTGATGGCGGATTTGTTAAAAGTCAGGGTTAGACTCTCTTGTTTGATCTGTCTAATCAAGGGAATAAACTATCCAATTACGGATATAGTAACAAATCTGTGGTCTGAAATCTAGTCTGTAGTCGTTGTCCCCAGCCTGAAGGGTCCAGCCATGACGATAGGTCAGTGATCTCTAGGAATCTGCTCACATATTTGGGTAATTCATTGTGGAAGATTTTAACATCTTGGGCCATCTGATGTAAGTCTGTTTGAACTTATACTGAGTTGTTGATGTACATGCAGCAACTAGTCCCCTGGAGGGCACAAAACAACCCGTTAAGGAGCAGATGGGGTGGGAAATGTATGAGGCAGCTAACTGAGGGGAAGCCCAGGACAGAGGCATTGCTGTTACGCGGAGATGGCTGAAACTGAATACAGGCAGGCCTCCTTTTATTGCACTTCACTTTATTGTGCTTAATAGATACTGTGTTTTTACAAATTGAAAGCAAGACTCTCTACCAGCAGAAAGATCATGACTCACTTTATTGCAGTGGGCTGGAAGCAAACCCACAATATCTCCAAGGTATGCCTGTGTGTCAGTAGGGTAAGCATTTAAGGTAGGGTTCAAGCAATTTCTGATTCCCAAGGTGTGGGTAGCCCTCCGACTCCCTCGATATAATTGGTGACGGTATTGGCGAAGTGCTTTGCCGGCATTGTGGAAAGTATAGGGGGAAGTGTGGTGGAAGGCGTCATGATAGTGTCAGGGGTGGTGTTGGTGGGGGCAAGTGGTGGTCAGCAGAAGTTGTGGTTGGGCAGCTTTGTGTAAGGTGCAAACGTGGAAGGCCATAGGGAACAGGTGAGGACAAGCAGTCTCAGTGGATGGTATCTCTAGGCCGGGGAGCTGTCTGGTTCTGAATGCACATTTCGGCCTGCCCCAGTGGGGAGATCTGATGCAGTGGTGCCCTGCACTAGGCAGAAGACATTTTGGGAACCACTGCCTGAAAGTGATTCAAGGAGTGTTTCTCTGAAGAGGCTGTTGTGATGCCCAGTGAGGCCAGCCGCCTGGAGGCAGCAGCCTAGATGGCGTTCCAAAGGACGCTGCCTTGGTAGTCCACTGTTGCGTCTCGGGAGAGGTAAACTGGGTACCCTTGTCAGAGTCAGTAATGCCTGACAGTCTAAAGGGAACAAAAATAAATTTAATAAAGAAAAAGATTACGGACACACTTGAAAGATATTGTGGATTCCATTCCAGACCACGACAGTAAAGCAAGTTGTAGTCTTTTTTCTGGTGTTGGGTCTTGCCTTCGATTTCCAACAAAACACATCTGTGAAGCTCAATAAAACAAGGTATGCTTGTACCTGTTTTTAAGATGATTCCTCCAAGGGGAGTGCTGTGTACGAATTTAAAGAATGCGGACGCATGATGGAAGCCCCAGCAGGAGGGGCCTGTGGGCGATGAAATCAGTCTGCTAGCAGGAACGTGGCCGGCCTCCCCGGGGAATGTGTCCCCATCTGGATAGCCTCCTTGTTTGATTTCGGAACAGAGAATGAATGCAGTGATCTATCTCAACTTTGGCTGCCAGCAAGGAGAAAGGGAGTCCCCTCATTTGAGCCCAGGTTGTTACGGCATGAATTCCTCAGTGACCTGAGATTGTGGGCCCCATATCTCAGGCTGGTGGAAAGGGTCACTGCCGTGAGGAGTCTACTATGCACAGTGCGGAGGGCTCAGTGAGGGAGTCTGTGGTATTGTTGAAAATGTCTTCTGGCATAGAACAGCTAGTGTGTGCAAAGACGTGAACAATGATAGGAACTGGGGGCTCCTTCCATAGCTGGGCACTCCAGATGGGCTTGTCTTTATATGAGAAAACTGTCCCTTAGCCATTGGCCAGAGCAGACTGCCAGGGGGTGGGCAATAGCCCCGGAGTCTGAAAATGTGGCTCTGCAAAAGGCCCCTTTTTATGGCTCCCTTAAGGGGCTAGGTGAGATATGCAAATTCACTGGTTGGGCTGAGCCAGATGTCCCTAGTCTTCAGGTAGAGGGTGCCTGGGGCCAGGTCCAGTGCCACAGCCCTGCAGTGAGCTGCATTGTGAGGCTGCCACTGGTGGAGAATACTGACCCCCTGTCCATCTCAGACCGTTGAAACCAAGGGGCTTCCCAAGGAAGCGTCAACACTAACTCGGCAAGACTCCTGGGCAAGGAGCTGAGCATGCGGGAAGTCGCATCCTCTGTAATTTGGAAAGGCCTTGACATCAGATTTACTGCTCCGTAAGGTACCATTTCCATTTTACCAAGGAGACATCATGACTTTGCCAGGCTACGGCTGGGAGTCATATGTAACCCAGAGCATTATAGGAACTTATGCGTGGAGTAGCACTGGCCAGTCAGGGCCTGCCTCAGTTTCTAAAAGAGCCCAGGAAGAGGCGAAAAGGGAGCGCTCAGTAGCTGCTGTTGGGGGTAGGTCCTAAATCCAAAACCCCATAAGTCTGGCAGACTCACATTTGGCCCAGAGACCCTGGGAGACGCAGTCAGGTATGGTCAAGGGCTGACTTGGAAGGTGGAGCCAGGTGGGTTAAACGTAAGGCTTGTTGGACTGCCTGCTGAGCACCTTCCAAGACACGCTGTTGGGCCTCACCCCAATGGGAGGTAGCGGCCTTGCATTTGATTCCATGGGATTGTGTATGTGAGTCAAACAATTAGTGAGAGAGAAAGATGTGCTGCCTTCCGAACATGAAAACGCCTAGTATGTGTCGTACCTGTCTGAGTCTAGTGAGTGGTTTATAGTGAGTAGCTGACGTTTGACTGTTGGGTTCCTCTGCCCTTAGAGGATC
The DNA here is from genome assembly GCF_021234165.1 of Pteronotus mesoamericanus. Lineage (NCBI taxonomy): Eukaryota > Metazoa > Chordata > Mammalia > Chiroptera > Mormoopidae > Pteronotus > Pteronotus mesoamericanus. Next base: position 14,358,564 of record NW_026555310.1, read on the forward strand.
AGGAACTTGACGAGGCTTGGCCTTGCATCTTCTGAGGAGCAGTTGCCCAGCCACTTCGCTGTAGGTGGTGTGTGAGGGCAGTAAATCTGCATATACCAATTCCCTAGAGGTTATGCTTCTCTCAGCATAATGTCATCAGTAGGAAGCCAAGAATTCCAGTTTCCCACTGTAAGGTATTTATATTGGGCCATAGTGGTTATGTGTATTTGCAGGGTTGTTTAAATATCCCACTGGGAACCGTGTGAGTAGATATTAAGCCCCTTCAAAAGTTAAAAAAGAGGGGAGGGCAAGTTAGGCCTGGGATTCCTATACGATGGGAACAGAACATATTAACTAGGTCAGTGACTACGAAGGACACTCCTTGAGCCTGTTGAATGTCTTCAATCAGTTCTGTAATGTGGTCAGGGATTTCATAACTCCCAGTGTAAGTTAGTCTGTGTGTTTCCATAAGGGGCAAAATTAGGTTTGGGGTCTGCTGGGGAGGAAGTAGGGAACTCTTTTCAAGGAGGGAAATGTGCTCAAGGGAGAGCCCTAGGGTTAACAGAGGTGTAAGGGCATAAATTTGAAGTATGTGGCCATCAGAGTGGGAATCTGTCTAGCAACCATGTCATCGCCCTCCAGTGCCTTTCAAATGGTTTTGAAGTCCCCCAAAAATGGAGCACTGTTCCATAAGTAGGGGGAGTGCCTTGCAGAAAGAATTCTCTGGACTCAATCAAATGGGCCTTCTTCAGGGATAGAAATGAGGGGAGGGTCATTTGGGTCACTAGGGTCACAGACCATTGGATCGTGCCCGTTTTGCTTAGTAGCAGACAGGCCTCATCTCATGTTCCCCACTCACTGTGAGCCTTAGCAGCGATCGCCGGGGTGGGCGGGTGGGCACGGTGCCAGGCAGCACATACCCAGGTGAGGACGGGGACGGCCCTGCAGTGACTCCAGGGGCCTCTGCCTTTTCTTCCTCTTTGTCCTGACTAGAGGCCTGGATAACCCTGTCAGCTTTTCCCTTGGTGGCAGGGGCACCTAATGAGGCATGTTGCTTTGCTCTGCTCCATGCAGGGGAAAGCCGAGGGAGCCCAGGATATGTGTCGTATCTCGGAGGAAACAGACATACTGCCTGGCTGATCTCTGAGATGTTCATAGATGTGTAGGGTCTAGAGATAGCAGCCACTAGGTGCATTTTGGCAGCCGTGAGGAACAATTAGGTTCCAAATATCTGAAATAGCCAGTCAGCTCCCTTCTTTCTTTCCTGCTGTATAAAATCTTTAATTTCAGTTCAGGTGTAATTTGTGATCTCAGTTTTTACTTCTTGATTTTTTCTCATTACCTTGAATCTTAATGCATTGTTACCAGAAAGCCTGTGGAAAATGCCCCTGTGAGTCTAATTCATAGGGCTACCTCCCTCTCCTGGGTGTTCCAGGCGACCTCCCCAGCATCGAGTCTGCCTCTACTAGTGGGATCGATACCCCAGGGTCTTTGGGAAGGCCGTGGGCCTTTCTGGAGTTGGACACTGGAGTTTGTGTGTTAGTACACAGTGACACTAAGCAAGGTCCAGGAAGCTTCTTTAGGGGCGCTGTATTTATCAGGAGCTGTTGAACCTCCTCAGGCACGTTTCTGCATATTTGTTATGTTTCACAATTAAAAACAAATTTAAAAGTAAAGGAAGTAGGAGATAAAAATTAGGTATGTGATATAAATCTGTTTTTTGCCCTGAAGGTACCTGAAGCTCTTCACATTTCTGCCCCTCCCGGAGATTGACCACATGATGCAGCAGCACAGCAAAGAGCCAGAGAAGCGGGGTCCTCAGAAACGACTGGCTGCCGAAGTCACAAAGCTTGTTCATGGACAAGAAGGGCTAGAGTCTGCTAAAAGGTGGCCTTTTCAAATAATTGACACTTGAAGTTATTTAGTTAATAGGACTTCAGAAAATTTAGAACTACACTGCTTTAGAGTTGCCTTTTACCACTAACAAGGATTGTCAGTGTGTGCCTCAGTTGCTTTAAAATGGCCTCTCTCTTCCGTAAAGAAAGAGGATCCTGAACTGAGGATCCTGTTTATAAATTATACAAGATAAATGTAGCTGTTCCGAAAACTTTTTGTCTAGAACATAATGGACACTTCGTAATTGGTTACTGGGTATTAGAACATATATTTGAATAAGCACTCACATGATGTTTTTCTGTTTCTCAGGTGTACACAAGCCCTTTATCATAGCAGCGTAGATGCATTGGAGGTCATGTCTGACCAAGAGCTAAAGGAGTTGTTTAAAGAAGCTTCATTTTCTGAATTAGTTCTTGACCCTGGAACAAGCGTCCTAGATACGTGCCGCAAAGCAAATGCCATTCCAGATGGTCCCCGAGGGTAAGATTATTTAACTTTCAGGTTCACATTTAATTCAGTATAAAATGTTACAGTTCACAGCATGTGTTTCTGAGAGGGTGGTCTCCTGAGGGTGCTTTAATAGCATCTCAGGCCTTCAAACAGTCAGGTTAGTCTGAGAGTAAGGAGAAAACTGAGATTATGTATTGCTGAAAATAGTCTAAATTTTCTGTGAAGTCTTATTAAATCTAATCCAGTTTTTCCTCCAACATTGGAAAAGGCTTGTATTTAAGGGATCGGTGTATTTAATAAATACGCTGGCGTCAGTCAGCTCAGGGACAGTCAGGATTTGAAGAGATCACAAGAACAGAAGTCCTCCGTGGACAGTCACGTGGGCCCTCTCATACGCAGCCTGTGTGCTCTTCATTTTGTGAAGTTGTAGAGTTGTCCAACCTGTTTAAAATATTAGCTGCATTTCTGAAAATAAGCATACAACTTAAGTTCGTAAGACTCATTACAAACTGCATACAATTATTCCTCTTGCGAATTTTATTTTTTTACTCAGGAAGATGGTAGACTATTTAAATTCCTGTTAAGTGATATTATTGCTTTACATTTGGTGCTTATCCATTTATAATGAAACAGCGCTTTGGCACTAGCCAGCTGGGAGCCCTTTGGGCTCTCATCTGCCGGAGTCCTAGCGTAAGTCGGCGTTATCAGTCCATGCTCGTGACTAGGAAGGGCATGCTACATGGCAGTTGGGTTTCTTTTTTCCAGGTGTTTTTGGATTATTTTCCTGTATCTTAAAGAGCCATAGTTACTCTTTACAAAGAAAATATCCATTGTCTGTCACTTGCCCATCCGCCTTACTGATTTCCTAACATGCCAGTTTCTTAACTGTTCACTGAATTGAGGGTGTATCATGCACCTTCCCACTGTGAGTCAGTGGTTCTAAGAATTTTCCTCACTGAGGGAGCATTTTTTATTTCCTCCTGAATTGTTCTAGTGGTTTATTTACTGATACCAAAGTTTTACTGCTATTTAAGATGACACTGTATCTGATTTAGCCAGAGTTCCCAGTAATACTGACATTTTTTAGATTGTGTAAGCTAAGTAAGGTTGGCTTGTGCATTTAAACAAAATGTAGAACGTGATCTGGATACTATAGCAAACAGCCCAATGTAACACTTCCTAAGAAGAAGGAGCCTGTCCTTAAATATAAATCTTTTACTGTTGAGCTAAAACCATGTCTAGTAGTCATTTCTTAACTTGGTAACATTGTCAGATAAGAGAAAGCCAACATTTGCCTTGTTAGAGGGAAAGGCCTTTTGAGCTCTAGCCCTCCTTTTACTCAAATCTCACTTGTTTCTAGCTACTCCCATGTTTCCTCTTCCTGTTTGTGAAAGTAACTGCTACTTACTTTCCCAGTTTCAGTCACTCTTCTTTCAGGAAAATTTCCAAGTCCCTACTTTCAACCCCTCCCTTACCTCCCCAGTGTGCTCCTAGACCTCTCACAGCTCTTTACAGCATTTAATCAATGTGTCGTAACTGTTCATTTGTCTGGCTCTATTTATATTTAGTGCCTAGCAAGTGCTCTGGAAATGCTTGTGGAATGAATTTGATGATAAATTACTTGAATAAAACTTATTTACATAGGCCATCAAAATATTTTGTTAGTAATCTAGAATTAAATAGGTGACTGATTTTCCATTTCTGAAATTAGCTAAAATTTTACTTTCTTGTATTTTAACAAAGTTTGCCTTTATTTGCATAGACTTAGAATGTAACTTGAAAGGATTTTCCATTTTGTAAGAAAGTTTCCTAAAAATTTCTGTACATAGCAATATAAGAGGAGATCTTCAATGTCATTTCATTGTAATGTTTGAGAGGATAAAAAAAATTTCCAACCAGGGCCACTATGGGGAGTTTGCACATTCCCCCCATGTCTCCGTGGGTTTTCTCTCGTTTCCTCCCTCATCTGAAAGGATGTGCAAAGGAAAGAAATGTGCTAGGAACTCTGGTAAAATTGGTTTTGTTACGTGTTGATTCACTTAAAGTCGCAGTTGCCAAGAACCTATTAGTGACATTAAGTGAGGACTTGTAGTTGTGACTTGTATCTTACGGGCAGCTCATTAAAAGCAGCATTGTCCTGGGATTTTCTCTTCTGTGATTTTGCCCTCCAGAAAATGACCCTTCATTATTCCAATTTACTTCATTTTTAAACCACTATCCACTGAACAGTTCTATCAAGAGCTGAGAGATATCCCAGCTCTTTTCTCCACCAAACAAGAAACTTATTATGCTTTAAACTTGTTCCTTTCTTTAGAAGAGCATTAAAGGGAGGCAGAGCGAGTAAATGTGAAGACAAGTTTAGTGCTAACCGTTTCAACTGGAGAACCTCTGAAATTTAAATAAAATACAATAATGATGTATCTGTATTATGGGAAGAGATCAACAGTGATTGGATTTACCTAGTTACTAAACATTTCTATTTTTAGGTATCGGATGATAACAGAAGGTGGAGTCAGTATAAATCACAGACAAGTAACGAATCCTGAGAGTGTTTTAGTTGTTGGACAACATATTCTTAAGAATGGACTTTCATTACTTAAAATAGGAAAACGAAATATCTACATTATAAAATGGCTTCAACTATGATGAAAAATCCTTCTATTGATTCAAACTGATCCGTCATTCATTCTCAAGACATAGGGAAGGTTGGCACCAGAACTTACACCTTCACTTATGCAAATCAAGAGAATGGAGTATGCTCTAGGCCTCACAGTGTGAGTAATTTATTGACATAGGTTGGTTAGTAAGTTTGTGTAATGATGGCATATTTTATTTCCTGATCCTTTGAACAGTAGGGACTACCATCAAAAATTGTGATTTCCAGGGTTAATCTGTTTTAAGAATTATACTTCATGAAAAAAGTAAATACTCTCTTTCTAATCCTATCCTTCTTGTTCTCCTTTTTTGACATGAAGAGGAGCAATGAACAAAAGGTAGTATAAGGAATTGTGGGTACTTTGATATCAAGTATATATCTGATCTATCTTGCTAGTGTCTACATTGTTCTAAAACCAGCAATGCTTCTAGCGTCCATATTAGAAATGCAAAATCTAACATTGGAAACTGATTTTATTTGCTGTTGTTTAGGAAGCAAATAGAGTTCTCCTTATAAAGGAAAGTAGTTAGATAAAGCCGTAATTTGAATTAGAAATTACAATAGAAGTAGTTTCTTTTTGAAGATTAAAATCAGTAATTGACTTTTCAAAAGTTTCTAATTGTTTGCTTCTCCTTTACCTTTGTTTCATTGTAACTAAATTTATACTTTTTTTTTTTTCAGATTACTAAGGTAATATTTTATACATTTGGAAACTTTTAAATTAGTTTAAAATTTTAACTTTTCTCCCCAGGCAGATTGCAACTTGAGATAAACGAAAAACTTAAATAACCAAAAAGTAAAAAAGGCATTTATGTTATACCAACTCTCTTATTACATAAGAATATCAAAAGATACCCAGGTAAGGGAAGTTTTCAGGTCAAATTTAAAGGATTGGGGGGCGGGGCGGGGGAAAGGTTTTGGTTATCAAGATTTAGATAAGCTCTGTACACATCAGGAAAGTAAAATCTCCAGAACTGTTGCCACATATGAAAAGTCAAGGTGATAGCACTCCATTTCCCTGAGAATCAAGTGAAAGGCTAGTAACTTTCAAAATGGTTCACAGATTTTGTCTAGGCAGCAAGACATGGCTTTAATATTCAAGTTCTAGCCATTTGCTACCTGGATTACTTGGAACAAGTCACTATCTTCATATGCCAAAATGGACAAGTAATAATACCATATTTTGCTGTGTATAACGTGCATCCATCTACATTTTTGTGCACATTATACACAGATTATACCCATTATCATACCTATGAATAAAGTGCATCCTTATTTTTCCCTCAATAAATTGAGCAAAAAGTGCTCATTATACACAGCCAGATACAGTACTTGAGTGAATTGTTAGTCTAATAAGTCATAAAACTTGCATACAATATAAACTTAAATTTGTATGTTAAAAAGCTAGTTTTAACCTTTTTCTGGGACTAAAGTTATGAAGAATTCATTTATTGATCAACTTCAATTTCATACCAGCAGTTTTATTTACACAGCAAAAACATACACATATCATTTATAAATGTCATAGATCATCTCCACATTTCAGAACTTCACTCAGTTAAGGGCCTACAAAGGTTTTCTTTCCATGCCTTTCTTGCCTGTTTTTCTTTGTACAAGGTCTGTAGTACCCAAAAGTGCATTACCATCGCATGTCTTTAAAGGTAACATTTAATTGGAAATCTATTTGATATGCTGGAGAAACGTTCATTAAAGGGTTTTTTTCCCCCCTTACAAATTCAAAAGGCTAAAATGGTAGTCATCTGATCTGTGTGAAATAAGTAAATCATGGATGGCTCTAATTTTAAAGCTGATGTTTAATGATGGCAGTCTGATTTTAAAGTGTGCTACGTACTAACCAATTCAAATTACCATGTCATTATCAGACTGAATCCATTTTTTTTATGTTTGAGATCAGTTGGTGAGCCTCTTGTTCCTTAGTAAATGGGTACCATAAGCTAAAGTTAACAGGTATATTCATATTGCCAGTAGTCCTTTGTAAATGATGTTGTTACATCATTTAATACCTGTAATATATAATTATTTAACATGTTACTGGTTAGTGATGGAGCTAGATGCCTTAAGGATTTTGACCCTTATCTTGAAATTTATAATATATTTTATATCAAGGATCACCTGAGGAATTTTAATAGAATGTATATTTGCTCTAAACCTCACCCCCAAATCCCAGAATGCAATTAGTAGTCTATAAGCCTTAGGAGTGTGTGTGCGCCTGTATGTTTTTATTTAAATAAGGCTCCACCAGTAATTTCACATTTCCATTCTAATGTATTTTACTGGTGTTAAGCAAAAGGAACTATTACCAACTAATACTTTTAGAGAAAAGATACACTTCTATGATCAGTGCAGTATTTAGTTTTAAGACCCACCTCCAAAAGAATCTTGAAGAGTATGGTGTGAGTGCCCCAATTTAAAGATGTATCTGAACTACTACTATATTTAAAAACCAAGGGGAATTTTTTTTTTTTTTTAGAACCTCTAAAAACCAAAGGAACTGGTCATCACCAAGTCTTACTAGATGATCAAGTCTAGATGGTTATTTTTAATACAGGAAAATGTAATTCATGCCTTTAGGTTTAAATAAAAATCAAATATATTTTAATGCATTAGGGCAATGTGGACACAGACGTGGAAGGGCTGTGTAGCTACCCATTATGCACACCGCATCATCGTCATAGCTATAGATCCTCTTGTGCATCCAGCTTTTTTACTAACACATCAAAGTTTGGAGAGAGAAAACTAAATCTGAGGACAGGTGGAATACAGTGATTATGTGAGTAATTCATCAACCCAAATCTTTCAGAGCCAGGTCAGTTTATACAGTGCATGCAGTACAGTTGTATGAAATGTCTTGATGCGTTCTTCTTAAAGGACTATGGCAACAGCTTTAAGACTAACAGATTACACAGGTCATCTTATCCACAGGCAGACTGCTTGTACAACAAGAACACTGACATTTCTTTTTAAGTTCAAATGAAACTGTCATAAGACAGACTGGATATATTTTATATATACTGGAAAACTTTAGAAATGGCCATTTATTATATTTGGAGTAAATGTGTGATTCATTCTGTAATACAGAGTACAATTTTCAGTTTATAGCCAGTCTTCATGTGAGCAGATTCATACCACTGCAATATACAGGAGTTCATAAATAAAAAATCTACTCAAGTAGGCAGTAACTAGCAACTTTCAACTCAACAAAGTCTCAGTATTATGTAGTTCTCTTCACCAAAGATGAGTCTCTCGGATTTCAGCAATAATTTGACCCGCTCCTTGTAATGCCTGCATTAAAGAAGACAAAAATTATAAATTCAAGTTTATGACATCAAAGAATCTGAATTATGTGGGGTAATCTCTCTTCTTTTTTATGTGGTTGAGTTATACTAACCAGTATCTTAAATCTAGTCAAATACCAACAGAAAAAAAGATTAGCCATCCTATGAAGACCTTAGCTGTATCCAAGGATAATGCATTTTAAAAAATAGATGTTTATATCTACAACCCAAGTGTGAAAATTTAAAAAAAATCACAGTACCTTTAGCATATCAGCTGCTTCTTTCCTTCGTTGTGCCATGTCCTCAGATTCAGTCAGAAGGTCGTCCAATAAGGATGATTTGTACAGCTGTCCTACTAACTCACTCTGAAGAGTATCTTTGACATGATTAACCAAAAAATGCATTACTGCCTTTGGCACACTGCAAAACAATAAGATGACCCATTTGATTTAAAATAAAAGCCTAAAATTTTAAAAATGCATCTATTTTCAAAACATATTATGGAATCATCCAGCAATATCATAATCTGATTTATATTATGCACTACTAACCTGTCTTGAATATTCTTTCTGACAATAAGAAAATATGATTTGATGAGTCGTTCAATAACCTCACAATCTCGCTGCTCACGGGCAGATAGTTTTCGTGCAACTGGGACTGGCTAAATAGGGTGAGGAGGAAAAAAAATACTACTTTTTAGTTCCTTTTGTCTTTTGTAGTGTTTACCTAGTATTTTGGTTATCTTATTAGTCCTCAGCCAAATTCTCATGGCTTACCACATCCAGAAGATTCACAGCATGGCCTTTTTGTGGACTGGCTGGCATAATTGGAATTGGTTTTGACTTTTCCTCAGCTAACAGCTCTTCTGCTTTTGAAGTTTTCAGCATTCCTCTCCAGTTGCCTGTTGTTGGTTCTTGAACAGCATCTCCAACCCCACCACCTCCAGATGCAACCTGAAAAAAAAAACAACAAAAAAAAACCCCAGATGTTCCAAAATCTGTATCAACCATATCAAATCTCACTAAACAAAGTTCATTTTCCTTGACAGTAGTCAAGGAGAACATTTAGTACCCAGCTGGAGTTAAAACAGGGGAAGAGATGGGGTGGCATGTAGAGCCGGGAACCTTGAGCTATCTAAAAGATTCTGCTATAAAATGTTTGCAAGGCCTCCACCAATATTATTTGTTTCCTTCCTTCTTTCGCATTTCTAGCTTTTCAAAGTTTTTCCTTTTCTCCAAACCCTCTAACACTAGATTGTAGAAAAAACATAAGATGCCTTTAAAAATGAGACTGCTCATTATAAGCACAAGGAATAACGGAACTACCACTCAGCTTAACTTCTTCAAAGTAACGTTAAACACTGTTGAACTGTAATTTATCCATAAGTTCTATGAACTCGTTACTTTACATTTAGTAAAAAAAAAAAAAAAAACACACCATAGGATAAAAATAGAAACTTTAGTAATAGAAACAAGAATATACTAATGATATTTAGGCTGATAGTGACTTTAAACTGCCTAAAATGTGACATAAACACAAGTTCCCTCAATATCTATACTCTCGAGAAAGGATCTGCTGAAAAGAAATCTAGTGCTACCATTAGTCTTCAAACCCCCCCCCCCCAAAAAACAGTATAATGAAAAAAACAGTAATTCATCAACATTTAAGAGACTGTGTGCTCTTTAAGATCTTATACTCTAAAATGGATAAAGAGCACATCCAAAATGCTTACATAAACTTCACAGAAGAGTTATTGCAGTTGTTTAAAAATGTCAGTTTCTGGCATCATTCTGGCCTCAATTTGTCTGTTAAGATGAGCTTTATCTAAATATAGGCAGTATATTTACACATTAATTTTTAAATTCCTGTTCATTATACATGAATGACATAACAAATGAAATCTTAAGGAAAGTAAGCAAATGCAAGGTGATGCCATGAGTGAAGTAACACTGAAGCAATGATTTAGGTGCTTCTCTTAAAGTCTGAGCACAGTGGGCTGAGAGAAGACAAGACATTTATCGGTTTTATTTGAGGTTCAGAACCTTAAATCTGGTCAGCAAGGAAAGGAGCTAACTTAAATGGCAGAAAAACCAGAATTATTGGTCTGAAAAATTCCAGATTATTTATTTTCCCCTAAAAAGGTTATCAAGAATTAACAATAGTCTCAAACTCTCTCAGCCCCCGTTTGTATTGATGTGCTTAAGCTATTAAGGCTAATATTAAGCTACAGACATACAATGACAGGTACAAACTGAATGGAGGCAGAAGGAAGAAGCTGAGGGGATTATCCATTAATACTGGACAGATATCAGAACCTTGAAAGAGGAAATGTCCAAAAGTACAGTTTCTATTTTTGGAGTCTTAATTCCCTACCAAAGTATTAAATTCAAGACTATTCTTTAAGGTAACAGGAAACAGTGAGAAAGCCTACTGTTATTAGTTAAAACAATGTTAAAACTAGAATTAATGCCTCTTCAAGGGGTTGGTTAGTTAGATAACAGAAACATTAAAAACAACAGAGACAACGAGTTAGATGCCACTGTACAGACAGGTTCTTTAATGGTTTTGAAACAGTGTTTCAGTGAGAACCAAAGGTACCAACATTGCCATTCTGAAACAAAAGACTCACATTTTTAGTTTCTCTTCTGCTGTCCTGAATTAACTGTTAAAAGATATGTTAAAACATGCAGTTTAAAAGGCAAAATTTCAGTATCAATGGTTTGAAATTTTAAAAGTGCAGAATAATTTCCTCTTTAACTTCTTTTTCTGTGTGCATCTTTTATGTTGTAAGCAAAAGCATGTCAAGAATAATTTATAAGTATACATTGTTATATATGGCCCGTATTAATATTCTGTTATTCCCTGTACTGTTTCCAGATGATCATGTAGCACCAAACACCTAGGCATGCAGGCTTAGATTAAGAATGAGAACAGACCTTGCCATCAGCCTCAGCAGAAGCAGCAGGGGAGGGCTCCTGGGAGGCAGGTGCCAAAGCACTTGGAACTTTAGAAGACTAAAGGCAAAAAATGCAGGGGGAAAAAAAATCAAGGATGCCAAAATGCATTCAGAAATATTCTATAAATGTGAAGTTTTCCCTCTGTCTCAAAGTAGTAAAGTAACACGAAAAACAAAAGTAATCATGGGACATAAAGTTAATGTTCCGTCTGCCTTATTTCCTGTACTAACTTAACCTTTGTTAAAGGCTTTCTTTAGATGAATACCTAAGGAAAATCCACACCCAAAGACTTCATTTTTACTTTTGGAATTTCGTAAGATCTTTTCTGGTAAAGAATTCAATGTAATGGATTTTTATACACAAAAACAACACATGCAAATATTATACATATTAATCTGTTATGTACCTATTGTCCTCCCTATCAAAAAAGTCTCTTGTTATAATAAAGTCAGTCATTTACAAAGTTGATAAAGTCACTGTGAATTTTTTTAAAAATAAAGTTGGACACTTAAAATCCACCTCAATGCATTAAAAATGCTACTTTTTACTTTTTCAATTACACTTTACATTCAATACTATCTTGTATTAATTTCAGGTGTACAGCATAGTGCTCAATTATACACTTAACAAAGTGTTACCTACCACTACTGATATTTCCAGTACCCACCTAGCATCATACATAGTTATTACAGTACTACTGGCTATATTCCCTATACTGTACTTTACATCGCTGTGACTATTCTGTAACTGCCAATCTGTGCTGCTAAATCCTGTCACCTTTCTCACCCAGTTCCCCAACCCTCCTCCCCTCTGGCAATCATCAGTCTGTTCTCTGTAAAAATACCAATTATCTTTAAATTATTCAAACCTGTTTTTATACTTGCATACCTGTACTCAAACAATGAAATAGCTCCAACAGAATATTAAAGGAAGAAGAAGAAACTTACTCCTAGGAGTAACATTCTGAGGCTTACCAATCCATCTTTGCATACTGGAAATATGCTTTAAAAACATTGTTTTTTTACCTTGTCTCTTGATACAGCAGAAGGTAATTCTCTTGCTAGCCTGTTTCTCCTTTGTTCCTGTAAAACACAACCAAGTAAAAATAAAAGTGATCATCAGAACATTGAGATACAGGCCTACTAAAAAAATGTTCGGCTTAATTGAAGAGTGTGGAATAACTTACAGTATATGCTCTCACTGTTGGAATGCATGCCCTAATAGATTGTAAAACAAACCACTTAACCCAATGCTTCTCAATCTTTTTTTCGGCCCCCCACACACCTGAGGGATACACTGCAACTGTCAGTAACAGTCGCTCCCCTTTCCAGGGATTCTAGAATGAGGGGCCGTGGAGTGAATCTCATGAAAGACAATGGCCTTTCCCTTTAAGTTAAGAACCACTGACTTAAATTATCACCACACAAATGTGATATGTAAATGTCTTTAACATACTACGCAGAATTTAAAATGCACAGATCACAGAAAACAAGCAAAGCCTTTAAAAAAGACTGCTACTCAGTCACCTCTGTGTTACAGTCAAAATTCCCACCCACACAACTGTTAAGTTTTAGAAATATCTGTGGTGTAGGTTATGCTGTAAGAATGTTCCATTTTCTATACCCTAAACCATCACCAGGATATAAATGTAGTATTGAAAACCCAGAGTCCTTTCTGTGACCGGGCTAATTTAACAGACTGGCCAATCGCCCACTCTTCTAGTTTGCTAGTATTATCAAAGTAACTCTAGTACAGGTAGCCAAAAAACTGTTAAATTCAAATCTACAGGCACTGAATAACCTACAGTATGTCAAGCACCCCAACAGGTGCAAGTGAAAATATATAAGGATGTAGGTATTAATGACTATCTCACAGGCAGCATCAAATACAGTAGAAAAGCATTTCGTTAAAAATTGTTCCTAAGTAGAAGGCATTTCATGAATACTCTCAAACTTCACAAAATTTTAAGTTAATAAAGCTCCAAAAGGATATTTTGTAGTTAAAATTTTCTGACTGAAATTTGGTTCATTTTCATTTTTTTCATGGAAGATGACTCAATGATAAAAAATATAGCAGATGATATGGATTTTAACTATCTTCAGAATAAAAACTTAACATGTTAAAGTGTACATTTTGAAAAGGGACACAAAGCAAAAGATGGGGAAACCCAAAGACCAGAAATTCTCACCATAACCCGTCACCAAGCAGTTAAGACCTCAGCGGGCCCTGGAGCCCACCAGTCCTGGCGGCCTGGCTCTGTTAGCTGCGCAGGCCACTAACTGCTGGGCCTGTCCGGTTATTGTAAAGATCAAATGGGAATATTCACATCAAGTTCTTTGGCACGGGGCCAATAAAACCAGACACGCTCATTTGTAGGAAAATACAGATCTGAAAGAAGTCATATCATAAATGATCTCATTGGTAACTGCAAAAACTTCGAGACAAATTCTCCATGAAGTTGGTCTCAATATTACAAGAACTAAACCAGTATCTTAAGATAGAGTCTACATGCTAATTTTAACGTAACTATTAGCTAGTCTACTCTCCGAGCGTTCAGTGTCTTACTCATGTGCATTTTAGATTTTGTTTTCTGACAATAGGAGTCACTTCAGCTATGTAGCTAACAAACAGTTCCCTGTACCTGTTAGAGAGAAGGTGCTTGTTTCCTCCAACAGTGCCCAGCAAAATAAGCACTAAAGCAACAGCTGTTACCGTCTGTGGGTCTCAGGTTCCTCATCTGTTAGTTTAACCAAAGGGTTGCGGTCGATAACCCAGGGTCCCTTCCAGTTCCCAAATTCCATGTTTACAATATTCTTTCCATCCATATTCACAAGAGGAAATTTGATATAGAAGGGGGCTCTGAGGTCCTACTGTATTGAGTAGCAGAAAAATTTACTGTTCTTGGATAAAAGTGGCAGAGAAAAAATAGCATCAGATAAATTGCTCTATCCACCAGCCTTGGCTCCATCCGAGATCTTATGAAACTTGCAACATTAACCTCAAATGGAAAAAAGAGATCCATGAAATGCAGCCACCCCAGTAAAAAGAGTACTCTACTTTTCCAAATTTACTATATGTAGGTAATTCTTAGAATGTTTCCTTCACAGTTTTCAGAGCTGAATGAAAATTTTAAACACTGACTTGTGTTTTACATACTTCAAATTGAACAAACTGTAACAACGGTTACTGAAATGGAGCCAGGCAGTCCTTCAATACTAAATCAATGAAGCTCAGATTCTCTGAGTTAGAATTTCATAGGTAGAGTCTGAGTTATAGTTTCATGAACAGAAAATGCCTCCAGGTGGTTTTGAGAATCAAATTTAAGAACAGAATGCCTTTGGCATACTTCTTAGCATATAACAGACAATAATATAGTACACACAGGTTTTATAGTCATTCTATGCTCAATATATTTGATATAACTGAGTTGCAACAGATTTTTTTCTCAGAAAAGATAACTCGAATTATATTTACCTCTATATTATTGTTCATTAGCCCACAAGCATCAGCAAAGTCTGGATGTTTTGTGTTGATATAGGCCAATTCAATTGCCACTAAGTTATGGACCTAGGAAAAAAAAGTAAAATTAGGCTATATACAAAAATATGTCAACTTAATTTTACTTTAGGAAACTATATATATAAAGCTTATTAAACAGATAATTCTAAACAAGATAGTATAGGGAAACTGATGCCTAAATAAATATCTGATAATTTTACCCAAATCGGTAAATCCTATGCCAAATATTGTAATAATTTGCTCTATTTCTTTTAACTATTTCAGCATCTGAGGTTGCATTTCTAAGGGGGAAAATTACATTAAGACAAAAGTATTTGTTATGGGGAAAATGTTGTCTACCTTTTGCAAATCTAAGTCCCAAAGCTTATTGCAATTTTGGTATTAAAACCTCTGATCATTCACTATTCCATGTCAATGTTTTAGGTCAGGTTCAACATTAAGAAAACATCTCATAATCAAATACAAAGATGTTAACTTTAGGTGAAGGACACATTTAAAGATCTCAGGTGATGACTGAGTAACCTTAATTATGAACCACCTAGTTTATACAGTATATGTGGCTGAAAATCCTAGTGGGACAATAATCAAAAGGGAAAGCTGAAATTAATTTCACCAACATTGCAGAGATTAAAATAACTTCTTCATTTGCACTATCCTGACAAATCTCAGAACAGCACTAAATGGTCAAGAACCAGATGAAAAGGATCTATTCAAATGAAACTCAATGATTCTGTGACATTAGCAGGTAGAGTCTGAGATCATCTGGGGGTTATGACTGCTTGGGAAATGAGCAGCAGCACTTAACATTCTCTCTTTCCAAGGATGGTTCTGTTCTCTTAGCAAAGCTCCATTGGGGCTCACCATCCTGAACCAAGGACCCAAATGCACTTTTAGCAACCAGAAAGGAAAACAGAAAACCTCAGCCAACTTTTAGAGACAAGAGGGTAAATTACAGCATTTTTAAGGACAGCAGCAACACACAAAATAAAAGCAAGCAACCATGATGTTAAAATATGAGGTCATCAAACTGTAGAAGTGGCCAAATTACCCTGATACACATCAGAGTTAAAATAAGAGCTTGCTATAAAGCTCAGTTTACTGGGGCTAAAGATAAAACTTAACTTCCCATTAGATGAGTGTTCCAACATAACAGCAAAGTTATTCAGAAACTTCAGTAACTCCTTTATGAAAACCTGTGGCTGCAGACTAATGATTAAAATGTGAAGAAAAATACACTTTGTATCAGAATTACTGAAGCTTACTTTGAAATAAAACAAATCCACTTTTTCTTCCCAATACATTGAGAAACATTATGCCTGAACTCTAATCATAACGTTGTACAACAACTACAGTGATGATTTGTGAAATAATAGCTCACCATTTCATTTGTAACTGGCAACCGTTTACGAAGAAGGCAAGTCACTACTTCAACTATAGCATCATGAAGTTTAGGAAACCGCAAAAGCTCCTATTACATGGTGTAAGAAAGAAAAACAAAACAGTCCATTTTGTTTAAAGGGAAATTAAATAATCACTGAAAATACTGCATTAGATTTGGAAGCTACATTTAAGTATATTATTTCAAATCACTTTTAGATAAGGGAACTGCCTGTTTTAACTTTTAGCCCATTGTATTTAATATATTTCCTCCCTCCCCATGAAACTGCTGTCTTGTGTCTTTTACCAGCCAATCTGAAACCTGTTACATTTCTCAGTTACCTGTGTACTGTAATTGCTACAGTGCTGAATGATCCTTTGCATTTCCTCATGAACCAGCTCGACACAACGGAGGCTGGGCTCTTCTAGACGTTTGATCTGCCGCTTGACCAGTAACTCAAATGAAACTTCAGGCACAAACAAAGCTGGACGAGGACCCTAAAAAAGTTCAATTTCAAGTTCTTATGGCTACACATACTTTCCATTCTTCCCGAAGGTTAAAAAAAATCATTTTGGTTTTTTTCAGGAAAATGCTTTCCTAGTTTCATGTTAAGTGCAAAATAATAAGCTGTACAATATGGGTTTTAAAAAAATAAAGGTTTAACCTCGTTTCAAAAAATTCTGGGTTGAACATACTTACAGTAGCATTTCTAATGGCAGTCAATATGTCAATAGTATTAAGGCCGCCTAGTGGGTCAACAGATTCTAAGGTTCTTCCAAAAGTCTCATGGAAAATGTAACAGATTCTAGCACCACCACATCTGAAAGGCAATGACAATGAAGTATATGGTGTCTAGTGTTACCAAAAGGAAAAGAAGCTACAAGTTAGAAATCTTTCTATAGGCTTGACTCATCTTCTGAGAAAGTCGCAGATAATTACATTTAGACCATTCCCATTTCCATGTGTGCTCAACTCCACTGTAAACCCGTTTATATTTTTTTTTGATGGTGAAAGGAGTCATTTCATTAAAGAAATTCTCTCTCTCTCTCTCTCTCTCTCTCACACACACACACACACACGCGCGCGCGCACACAGTA
Organism: Pteronotus mesoamericanus; assembly: GCF_021234165.1. NCBI lineage: Eukaryota > Metazoa > Chordata > Mammalia > Chiroptera > Mormoopidae > Pteronotus > Pteronotus mesoamericanus. Next base: position 14,375,792 of record NW_026555310.1, read on the forward strand.
ACTGTTCTGCGAGGAAACATCCATTCTAAGAACTACTAAGCATCTTTTCTTTTACTCAGCTAACTACGCCAATGAGCACAGAAGCAGCCATATATCATATGTAAACAAACCTAGTTGTGTAAAACTTACACTAAAATTTGAATTTTCTTCATTTAAATTTATTTAATCATGTAAAAATGCAAAGTATCATTCTTAACCAATGGGCTACAGTTTGCCTACTCCTGCTTTAAACAAATTAAATGGCTACATACTAGGCATCTTGTATTTCTTATTTTAATTATTAGAAACACTGGTGTTATCTTTTATTTTTTTGATTCAAGTGCAGTTGAATTCTACAAATGACTTCATGTCTTCTCAAATAATCCCTTTCTATTTTCACCAACACCATTCACTATTTCCTTACAGTAGTCTAGGCAAAAGGTTCAAGCCTAATATTATGCTAAGTGAAATAAGACAGACACAAAAGGACAGTTATTATATGATTCCCCTTATCTAAAACAGGCGTATTCATAGAGACAGAAAGTAAACTAGAGGTTACCAGCGGTTGGGGGAGGGGAGAACACGGAGGTATTATTTAAATGGATACAATTTTTGTTGGGATGATAAAAAATTTTGGAAATAGATACTATTTAGTGGTTGTACAATATTGTGAATATAATTAAAGCCACTGAAGTATACACTTAAAAATGGTTAAAAATTGAGTTTAGAGAAATTGACATTGTTATATACTGCAAATAGTAAAACAGTAAATCTATTAATAGTATGGTAATAATAAGAAACTTTGAGGATGTTATATGCTTTGATCTAGTAATTCCACTTCTAGGAATTTATCCTAAGGGATAAACTGGGATACATGCCTCAGAGACAGTCAATCACAACATTGTTTATATTTGTGTATAACTAAAGACAAACTATTAATAGTATGGGACAGGTTCAACAAATGATAATATACCTAAAAAATAAAATTCTATGTGTATCTTAAGACTGACAATACAAATGTATAATATTGTTTGTGACATGGTGATTTAAAGAAATGATTCCAAAATAACATATATAGCATCCCGTTTTTAAAGTAACTGGTCTTTCTGCCTCCACCCTTTCCCTTTCCAAATAATTTTCATAATGACCAGAATTATCCTTCTAAATTACCCCTCGGAACAAAAGTTGTTTTTTTTAATAGTAAGAAGTTCTCTAAATTCTGAAGATACCAAACTTCCCACAGTATTGCTCTTAGACACCTTCCAGGCCTCACTGTCCCTGTCGTGCCCCAGCATTCCACACGCTGTCCTCTGAACACATCCTCGCTTGTTCTTTGCTCTTCCAAAGCCTAGGACGCCCTTCTACTTACCACCTTCCCAAATCTATTCAGAGCCCAACCCAAATGCATTTTTAACCAGGGAGCTCTCTCAGTCCCTGAAAGAAATGTAAATGGTCTCTCTTCAGGGTTCTAAAGGCTTGATGAGGTAATCACACAGATATATTCTTTATTATCTACTTATAAAACTCCGTGTATGTTACATGCACTTTTCTGGCTATGTGTTATATTTAATAAGTACATAAATACTTGAAGAAGAAGGGACTAGACAAAGAACATGTATGAATGACCCATGGACGTGGACAACAGAGGGGGAATTGACTGGGGGAGAGCGGGGTGGGGTGCGATGCATAGAGGGGGGCAAAGGGGGAAAATTGAGACAACTGTAACAGAATAAACATGATTTAAAAAAAAATAAAATACTTAATTATTCTCCACTGTGGTCCTCTATGCACCTTGGATGTTGATGGTGGTGGTGATGATGATGATACAGAAGTACCTTATTGCCACCTAACCAAGTCTCATGTTACCTTGACCTACCTTGCTTACTAACTCTTTAAAGGCTCAGCTTAGTAATCTTTTATTTCCCCAATATGCCATACATATAATAGTCATTCAACAATTAGTTTGTTAAGTATTCTATCACTTTATGGAGTTAAATCACAAAAATGGGGCCACTAGGGTCATACAAAAATACATACAACTGCCCTGACTGATGTGGCTCAGTAGGTTGGGAGTCGTTCTGCAAAGTGAAAGGTTGCTGGTTCGATTTCTAGTCAGGGCACATGCCTGGGTTGCAGGTCAGGTCCCCAGTTGGGGGTGTCTGAGAGACAACTGATCGATATTTCTTGCACATCAATGTTTCTCTCCCGCTTTCTCCCTCCCTTACCCTCTCTCTAAAAATGAGTAGAATCAAAAACAAAAACATAAACCACACACACACACACACACACACACACACACACACACACACACGTGTATAATTGGTGAATCTGAGTAAGAGCTATGCCTTGTACCGGTTTGTTTTCTCATTTTGTAATTGTACTACAGTTATGCCAGATGGCAACACTGGGGGAGATAAGGGGAGAAAGGTGAACAGGACTTCTCTGTAGATTCATTTGCAACTTCCCAGAAGTCTAAATTATTTCAAACAAAAAGATTTTTTAAATAGAGTTTAGAGAAATGGATACTGTTATATACTGCAAATAGTAAAACAGTAAGTCTATTAATAGTATGGCAGTAATAAACTTTGAGGATGTTATTATCCTTTGACCTAGTAATTCCACTTCTAGGAATTTATCCTAAGGGTTTATTTGGGTAAGTGCCTCAAAGACAATCATAACATTGTTTATATTTGTGTATAACTGAAAACAAACTATCAATAGCATGGGATTGGTTCAACAAATGATAATATATCTAAAAAATAAAATTCTATGTGAATCTTAAGACTTATAATACAAATGTCTAATACTGTTTGTGACATGTTGATTTAAAGAAAGGATTCCAAAATAACATGTATAGAAAAGATGGGCAATGCAAGCATATTTATATTTTATAGAGGCGTAGAAAAATGTCTAGGTTAATGCCAAAATTAGCAGGTATTATTTCTGGATGATGGAATTAAAAGTAATTTTGTCCTTATGCTTTATTCTTTTTTCTTATCTATATTTTCTTATTTTTTTCAATAAACAGTTATATAGTGCATATTAAAGAAACAAGCATTTTAAAAGTTAAATTATGAGATATTATAAAGTGCTTATCAATTCAAGTTTTAGGGAAAAATATCTGAAATTTTTACTGTACTTCACACAATTTATAAAGAATTTAAACATACACATCATATATCATCCTATCATTTCTAGAAAATAATATTCCTGTTTTACAGGTAACAAATCATAGTCAGATAATCTCAGAGTACCTTTTGTACTGTGACAAAAGATAAAGCAACCTATCAATCCAGTAGCCAAGTTGATACAGAAATTTCTTACTTACAGCTCTGAAGTTTCAATGTATTTTGCAGTTCCTTCAATAGTATTACAATATTCTGTGGCAAATTTGGTAATAAGCTGGAGTAAAGTAGCACTTTTATCATCCACAGGTTCACCATAACTATTTAGAAGAGACTGATACTGAGCAGCTAGAACATTTATTCTTGTCTTCAACTCTGGTAAGCAATCTCTGATATGATGCATCAATAACCTAACAAAGGTTAAAAAGGAAGGATTTTAAAGCAAAATTGTGTATTTTGAAGAACCAAACGGTCAAATATAAAAAAACCAAATAATGGGAAACCTGTCAAATAATATGTCTTGGCAGGAAATGATGCAATCCTACAGGGTAATACTTAAGTCTGGGAAAAAATGATATGAGGGAAGCTGTCTTGGTCAATACTTTTCATATTCCCCTTAAACCCATCAAATTATACCAGTTGCTAGAGAACAAAATATAAGCTGCAGAAAATTATTTTAAATTATTGCAATTACCTCAGAGAAAGTAAGCTACTCAATCCAAGTTTACCTACACAATTTTGGTTCCTGACTTATCTTTACAATGGGTCCTCTCAGCATAGTGAAAATCTTATTAAGATCCAAGTCCATCAGCCTTTAATTTATTTAGGGAGTAAGACAAAAGTATAAACAGCTTTGATTTCAGTCATTTATAAATTATCTAAAAATGTATTCCAGTGCCTCTGCCATTTGTGGGTATTCAGAATTTAAGATAGATAGCTTAAATTATTTTAATGAATAGGAATAAAAGACATGCCATGTTAAGAACAGATTATATGAAAATTATAAATTTTAATTTAATTCCTGAAATCCAAAATGTAACTGAGGCTGTCAGCTACCTAGTACTATCATCAAAAGTAAATTGACTCTCAAGAATATCACACTTCAGATATTTTAAAATTCACTTTGTCATTCCTAGACTACATGATGATTTAATGCTAACCACCTCAATAAAAACTGACATCTACATTATAAGAACCTATTGTATAAGAAACAAAAAATGAAGTTGTACATGCAAGAACATTATGAAAATATAAGGAACTGAAAATGAAAGGTCTCAGACACCTATTGGCAAACAAAAGACACCTCATTTTCCAAGGAGTAAAAAACATTACCTGTTTAGAGTCCTAGCAAGATACTTTGTTCCATTTCGGTTAGCCAAAGATGGGTATTTCTTTTGGAGGAAAGCATATTCATCCCTGATTGAATCAGTCACACTCTTCTTATTGTTAATATCTAGTTGGCTCCTGCAGTTGAAAAATAATAAAGCTGTTCAGTCCACTGTGGTCTCTATGCACCTTGGATGTTGATGTTGATGGTGATGATGATGATGATGATGATGATGATACAGAAGTACCAGGCACTGTTTGTAATGCCTAACACGAATTGTTTTATTTAATTCTTACAATAATTCTATGTGGTGGATATTATCCCATTTTAGAGCAAAGACCTAAAACTCAGGGAGATTACCTAACTTACTGAAGGTCACATATTAAGTAGTTCAGCCAAGATTCAAACCATGTGACTTATAAGTAAAGCCTAAATAGTTCAGGCCTCCTCATTAACTACAGTCGAAAGCGTACTCTTAAAGTAAAAGAGACGGACAGGTGAAAAAATATTTTGTCCATGGGCAGGCAACCAATTTCTAGCAAAAATAATTAAGTTACCTTGAATAGCAGTCATCTACAAATAAGACAAACAGTGGTAGACCACCTGTTTGCCTGAAAAGAGCAATGGTGGGAATTTTAAAAGAAAGTTTGGAGTATGGATAAGGGAGAAAGACATAAAATAGAAGCAGAGAGCTGTAATGGATCTTAGATATCACTTGCAAAAACATTTTAATTTTAAAAGGTCTGAGACCCAAAATATTAGGTGTCATTTAAACCTGCATTATATCCTATGTTGTGGACAGTATGACCAGTTCAGTGCTTCTGACTTTTATAAACGCTTTGGACTAAGAGAGATCTTCACTTGAACCTAGTTCTAATTTGACCAGCCATGTGGCTTTGGTAAATGTATAACTTGAGTTTTCTGTTTATAAAATAGACATCAACTCCTACCTCAGAGATGCTGTAATAAGGGTTCAGAGATACCATTTGAAAATTGATCACAGTAAAGTGTCTAAAACATAAAGACACACTTTCCACAATTTTTAATACCAGCTATTTATAATTAGGATATGTTTAATAAAATTTCTCCAAGTCACATCCTGGCAATTGTATGGAATCACTAATGCAAGGAGTTAAACCAATTTATTAAGATCTACCACTTTCTTGATTGGGTATAAATTATATAATACTTTCCCCCCCTTACCCGGTGCTCTCTTCATACATAACATAATAGGCTGAAATACTTCACGCCTAGCTATTAAGTTTCCTTCCATTTTGTGGCACTGCTTGCTTTTAAGCCTTTTGTCTACAGGAGGCTTTCATGAATCTCCTTTCTCCCTTTTGAGCAACGAATTCATTAGCAATACCAACATTAGAGTAAAAGGGGAAAAAAGTAGGGACACTGTTACATGTCAGATGGATTTTAAAAATTCAGGTTTGCTTTGAAATGAAAATGCTGCAACTCTTATCTCATTCTTAATGCTAACCTGTTAACTACTCCAATGATTCCAAGTTTGACAGGTATAACCCTTCCCATTAACACATCCATGGCATCAGTACCCGCATCCATGAGATCCAGCTTAGTGATTACAGCGAGAGTTCTGCGACCTGGTATATGTGAAAAAGGGAAAAAACATGACCCAGTAAATACAGCTTTTAAGAATTCATAAAGAAAAATTATCATCTATAATCCCACCGAAGATTACCCCTTCTCATGATTTTGATAGCTTTTCTAAACTTTGCTTATCAGTCACAGCACCTTCTCCATATACTACACAAATGTTTGTGTGTTTCAGTTGCGTTTTTTACCTTTCTTGAAACAATAAAGCATAATATGCTGAAAATGTTGCATATTCATCTTCAACATTAAAATGGCTACACAAAAATTTACCAATTTTGATTTTTTTAAATGCACATTGATATGACTGCTGTCACAAGACAACCTAACAAAATTGTTTCGAATAAAGTTAAAGACAACTAAGTGCCACTAGAACCATTTCACAGAAAAAAAGCAAATGGACTTTTTGACCAACCCAATACTATGGTTGCTTATTCATTCCCTATTTGAGACTACCTGAGTTGTTTCCAGTTTTAGGAGATTACAATTAAAGCTGCTACGGACATTTCCATACAGGTTTTTACATGAACATGTGTTTTCTTTTAACATGGGTAATTACCTAGGAGTGGAACTGCTGATTTAACTTTTTAAGAAACTGACAAACTGTTTCCTAAAGTGGCTCTCCCATCGCCGCCAGCAACGTATGAGAGCTCCGGCTGCTGCTCTGCCTAATGTCCAATTTTACGTATGGCATTTTCAATTAAACACATTTTTCTATTTGCTCCAAATCTGCAAAATCATCCTTTTTAATGATTTCATTTTGTATTATCTTCATCCACTTAATCATTCTTATCATGGGTGATATATTAAGGTGATTCTAATTTTTGGTTACAATAAATAATACTAGGTTATATTATTTCCTTGCAATATATTACTATATTAAGATTTCTAAATCAAAAGTATGGCCCTGACTGGTCTGAGTCAGTGGGTTGGACATCATCCCACAAACTGAAAGATCGCTGGTTCTATTCCCAGTCAGGACACATGCCTGGGCTGCAGGCCAGGTCCCCAGTTAGGGGCATGAGGGAGGCAACCGATCCATGTTTTCCTTACACATTGATGTTTCTCTTTCCCTCCCTCCCCCTCTCTCTAAATAAAATCTTTTTTTAAAAAGTCTGAGACCTTTTGTCAGGGTCATATTTATGATCATATTTATGGCTCAAGGGTCTATTTAAATTTTAATTAATGCATATAAAATGCTTAATAGTTTACTACAAAGTAAATTTTAAATAAATCTCTTGGTATAGTTTATCTTATAATCTAAAATGAACATTAATTACTCATATAATAAAAAAGTTTCTTAAAAACTTGAAATAAAAAAATTTTAATATCCCTGTTTATGGGAATTCTAATTAGCAGTCTTAGAGCTAACATTTCTTACCAAATTTTTATTTGAAATTCTTCCTCAAAGAACCATGGCAGAGCCCACTGACCCTCTAAACACTCAAGTAAAAAAATAAAATTGTTTCCTGTGTGGTGCAAAGCATGTATTTCTTAGCAGCAATACAAACTACTCTCTTACAAGCTGGCATTTTATATATGTTAAGAGATGCACACTATAGCATCAAATTATATACTGACCCACAGTCTAACCCTTGGGATTATGAATGCTTCATAAAAGGATTTTACCTTTACTTCTAAAAATCTCCTCTTTCTTGAGCACATCTAAATATTTTGTACCTCTGAAGAATGTAGGTACCATAATTATCTACTAAAATATAATAATCTACAGTTACGTACTATGAGAGTTAATTATTCTCAGACGTCAGTCATTCAAAACCACAAGTCTTTTTATTTATTGGGTTTGCCAAAAAGTTCATTTGGTTTTTTCCATACCATGGGTCTAGTAACATTTAGTTGTCTTTAACTTCATTCGAAACAATTTTGTTAGGTTGTCTTGTGACAGCTGTCATATCAGTGTGCATTTTTAAAAAAACTTATCAAAATTGGTGAGTTTTTGTGTAGCCATTTTAATATTGAAGATGGAAGAAAGTAAGCAACATTTTTGGCATATTATGCTTTATTATTTTAAGAAAGTTAAAAATGCAACTGAAACGCAAAAAAACAGATTTGTGCAGTGTATAGAGAAGGTTCTGTGACTGACTGAACATGTCAAAAGTGGTTTGCAAAATTTAGTGCTGCAGATTTCTGGCTGGACGATGCTTCACAGTCGGGCAGACCAGTTGAAGTTGATAGCAATCAAATCAAGACATTAATTGAGAACAATCAACGTTATACCATGGAGGAGATAACCAACATACTCAAAATATCCAAATCAATGAAGTTATTGGTGAAAATGAAAAATGTGTCATTTTACAGAAAAAAAAATATGCACTTCTTGGCCAACCCAATACACAAGTAAAACTCTTTTTGTAAAGCCATCTTATTTTTAATTCATTAGGTAACCATTTACCAATATGGACATTATGGTGAAGTACTTTTGCCTAGACTGTACAGAATTTTATCTATTAAAACTTTATTTTTTAACCTGAATTTCTATTTGAAACTATAAGCAAAATAGGAAAGCGTTATTTTTAAAATCTGTATTAACAGCTAGAACTATTCCTTTTAAAATTAAAATGTACTTTCTTGAAAGTAAATCGATTCTTTTAATCTTCACCTGAGGATATGTTTATTGATTTTAGCAAGAGAGGAAGGGAGAAAGAGAAAAAAAGAAACATTGATCAGCTGTCTTCCATGCTCACCCCAACCAGGGAGGTTGAATCTGCAATATTTTGGTGTATGGGACAACGCTCCAACCAACAGCCACCCGGCCAGGGTGAAAGGAATTAGATTTATCAATATTAACCAAGCATCTCAATAAATATTAACATCTGTCCTTACCATCTGGATCTACCTCTCTTGAAATTTTAAGTGCCTCTGATGTTGCCATATCTGTATTAGCAGCAGTGACAGCGAGGATAATGGAATTTGGATTACTGATGAACCGAAGAATGAGCTCTCTGATTTGAAGCTCAATATCTTTAGGTTGATCACCTACAGGCACCTGAACCAAACAGAGATGAGAAAGAAAGTAGTAATAAAAATTAACTCAGCTTTTCTCTCATTTAATCCACAGATTAAAGGTATTACTCCATTTACAGATAGTTAAAAAGAAATTATATACTACAGTGGTATATATGAATTTGGTATTACGTAAGTCACAAAATGTACCTCTTGCAAATATCAAGTTTACCATGTTAATGACTGGTTGATGTTAATTACTTTGAGACAAATTCATTCGTTCATTCAGTTAGCAAGTATTTATTCACACCTTATGGTATTTCAGAAACTGTTCTACATGCCAGATTATGTCACAGTTGTGAATTTAAAAAAAGACCGAAATTTCTGTCTTCATAGAGCTTATATTTTAGTGGTTAAAAGCAGATAATAAACAAATATAGTTTCTAGGTACTGGTAGGGCTATGGAAAAAAAAGCAGAACTGAAGGGTACAGAATGATTAGAGAAGGTTATACTTTTAAATTGGATTGTGTATTTAAATAGATTAATCAGGGAAGACCTCATTCAGATAATGACATTTGAAAGAAAGATTTGAAACTGAAGATGACGGAGAGGAACATATTTTAAAAATAAGGAGCCAAGATGATTTGCTGACATGAAAGTAGAGTGTGGGATGGGTGTCAAGGATGACTACAAACTTTCCGGCTAAGCAACTGGCAGAATAGAGTTGTCATTTATTGACCTGGGGAAGATTACAGAGGGACCAAGTCAGTTAAGGAATGGGTCAGGAATTTGGTATTAACCATTAAGAATCTATATATCAAGGAGACAGTTGGATATACAGTTCTGAAGGTGGATATACAAATCTGCAGACACTTAAATACTGTCAGCATACAGTTACGCATGTATTAAAGCTGTACTATTGGATGAAATCATCAAGGGGCTAACTTGATGTTAAGTGTACTAACTTAACAAGAGATCCAAAAGCTGAGCTCTGGTACACTCACTGTTTAGACATTGGAAAGATAAGAAACCAGCAAAAGAGACTTTAAGGAGTGACCAGTGAAGTAAACCTGTGGAGTGTGGTACTGGAAGACAAGAGTGGTCCATGGAGAAGAAAGGACTCAGCTATATCAAATGCTGCTAATAGATCAAGTTGATTGCAAATACATACATACATACATAGCGGATTATTCTCATACAGAGTTAAGGAAAAACCACATTTGTGCAAGTGAAAACAAACCCAACTAAATCCACAATAAGTAACAACTACTTACCTTGGTCATTCCTGGCAAATCCACAAGTGTCAGATTGACAACGTTAGGTGAAAAAATCTTAAGATGAATTGGTTCAGGGCTTACTCCCTAAAAATAAGTTTTAAAATATCATATTAAAATAACAATGAAATTTCAGTGAAATAAAAAATATTAAAGTAAACCTCATTTCAAGTAGATAGACATTAGATGGTTTTAAATAGGAATTAAAACTCTGATCCCTAAAACATTTCAACAATCAAACCCTGGTGAAACACATGGAAAGTAAAGCAGCAAGAGATACAGCACATTAAAATCCCATGAAACCCTACACCAATAATATTAACAATTTATTTCCTCATATTATTTCACACTTTTTTTTGACTCTAAGCAGATACTGTTTTTGCTTAGTCTACTAAATACGTTTAGTGGACTTAGTGCTGAACAAAAGAATAATGTATCGCTATCCAAATTTATGAGGATTTTGAATTTAGAAAGTGAGGCATAGGTGAACAAACTACTCAAATGAATTTGGTTCCTAATCTTTGACTATCACGTAGCAAGAGTATATATTGGAAGAGATTCCTCAGAAAAATTTTCTGGCTCTCCAGTTCACTGAATTTGAATACCAACAATCTGGATAGTGTGAGATACCCATATTTTTTCTCTCCCCTACACTAAGATTATTACACAGTCTCTTCACTACTGGCCCTGTACAAGTTCTAGAGATGAGTTAGCTATACATAAAAAGACACTTAACAAGATGTTCATAATTTGTCTTTTTTACACATCCTTCTTTATCCTTTAAGAGGTACTCTCATCTATTTATCCACCTTATATCTTCCTTCATTAACCCACTGAAAATTCCAGTTTCCCAGAGAGCTTCACTGGAACATCCTTTACTCTGAATTCTCTATATAACTGTATTTGTGATATTAGATTACTCTGAACTGCTTTTCTATTTTCAAATATTCCACTGTTCCAAAGTCATTACAGGCTAATATTTAGCATACCTACCTTGTTTGTATATTTCCCAGGTATTCCCTTATCATACCCAATACAAAGTTCTTCCCAAAAGCCTTTAAAACTCCAATCTCACAGATACTTCAAATCTTTCAAGGCTTTGTTAGGCATATGAAATAATTTAGATATTTTCACATATAAAACTACTTATTTAAGATCTAAGTATCATGTATTTTATTATAAACATGATTTAGGAAAGATTTTCCAAAGACTTGAGGGTAGGGGACTTCTCATCTTTTGGGCACGGCGGATGAGAAAATCTGCTAGGTAAGTCTATCATATCCCCACCATAAATTAAACATCTTGTTTGTGTATGGGCTCGAGCCTTCATGACATTCAGTTTAACTTAACTAAAAGCTTTCCTTTTTGAATCGCCAACCATATTCACTCTGAATTCTAGTACTATGTAAAATTACCACCAATTCCTGAGTTCAGTAAATCTACTGGAATCACAGGAAAGATTAATTCAGACTGCTGTTTTAATTAATAACATCCCAAAAGTCAAAACCATCCCTGATAGAATTACAGGACTGAGGACAAGTTAATCTAGTTTCCTGCCACTTTTCTATTATCCAACACAATTATTAGAAATTCAGGAACATATGGCAGCAGTAGCAGCTACTTAGAGGTTACCAGCCTAGATAGAGTTCAATAATAAACAAAGCTGAGTCAATCACTAAAACAGACAAACTGCCTGCATAGGCATAAAAAATTAACAAGGCTCCAAAAGTGTCTATCAGGAAATAACCTTTCCAGCACAGTATCTAGCAGGTAAACCAACTCAATACATTTTTGATAAATATTAGTACCAGGCTAGAACCCACTTGTAGAATTAAATATGCCTCTAGATAATATAAGAATAGAGGGAAAAATCAAAAGGAAAGGAAGAAAGAGAAAAGTAATAGGAATAAAGGAGAGAGAAAACAATCATTTAAGGAGGGAGTTGGATAGTGCCTAGTATCAAGATTAATGGTATCTTAGATACTTAATTTATCTTAAATTTCTCACAATCTTGGAAAAGAAAAAAATAATTCAGTTGCTACCCTGGCCAAGTGGCTCAGGTGGTTGGAGCGTGGTCCCGTGCACCAAAGGGTAGCGGGTTGGATTCCTGGTCAGGGCACATACCTAGGTTGCAGGTTCAACACCCAGGTCAGGGCACTTACAGGAGACAACCGACTGATGTTTCTCTCTCATACCGATGGTTTTCTCTCTCTCTCTTTTCCCCTCTCCCTCTTGCTGAAATCAATAAACATATCCTCGGATGAGGATAAAATATAATAAATAATTTTTAAAAGTTAAAATTGCTAACAGTATATTTGACTCTTGAACAATACAGGTTTGAACTACCTGGTTCCACTTACCCATGAATTTTTCAACTGATCTGCACAGTTCAAACCTGTGTTTTTCAAGGGTCAACTTCACAACTGGGAATCCAAATATGCAGAGTACCAGGATTTACCACTACCCCACTGTTGTTCAAGGACCAACTGTACTTTTCATATTCACTGAAATAAAAATATTTAATTTCTCTCTTTGCATTCATAAGTCAGTCCAGCCTCACTTAGTATAAGAAAAAATCTCTTTAAGATCAAGAATAAATGTCTACATCAAATACTTTACAGTATGTAAAAGCTCTAAGAAACAAAAGAGATTTTAAGTAGTTTTAATATATTTGTAAAAAATATACTCCATTAGGGTCAAAGACCAAGATTATAAATTTACAATGCTCACCACACATTATATCAAAATACACTGAATAATAAGTTTACTAATGTTTATACTTTCTACTTTTAAAAAGACACTTACCTTATTATTTCCTGAAATTCTTTCTGTTTCATTCTCAATTTCTTGTCGAATTTCATCAAAATCTGTGTAAAGCTGAAAGTTATTGAAACAAAAAAGCATGATATTCAAAATAAGATAAAAACTTCTTAAGTAGAGAGGTTGACAAATTTTAAGGATGTCTATAGATCTGCTTCAGAGAATTAGTAAACAAATTCTAATATATACATATATTTTTATGAGTCAAGGAGTCACAGTTTATATGAACTGTTCAAGGCTGCCTGATCCCACATGAGTTAAGAATCTCCTTAAAAAAACAGTCACAGGGATATAAAGCACAGCATAGGGAATAACTATGTATCGTGCCAGGTGGATGCCTGAAAGTAATAGAATTTGTACATCAACAATAATTTTTAAATAAATTGTTTTAAAAAATCTCCAAATTACAGAGCATAGGGCTCAACTTAGTATTTTCCAAATAAACTACTGTGATTAGATATATTGCTAAGATAAGCTTAGCATCTTCAAGATAATGTGCCACATTGCCAATGATAAGAAACTAAATTATTAACTATTTGTACAAAAAGCTTTTTCAATGCATTATTTCTTCATGATATTCTTGTGTTATTACCTTATTTTTGGTGTGAAGAAATTTACCCCACTCCTCTGCTTCAACCCCTGGAAAAAGAAAAGCTCCATTTATTGGAAACTATGGGAATTACTTTTTATCTTTAGTTAGGAATTAAAAAATGTAATATAATATTTTTGGCTCCTATTTTGCCACTAACTACAAGTTAATGAGTATTTTAAGATCTGCTAAATTATACTGGGTTGACCAAAAAGTTCATTACATTTTTCCATAAGATGGCTCTAGTAACACTTATTTGTCTTTAATTTCATTCAAAACAATTTTGTTAGATTGCACTGTGACAGCTGTCATATCAGCGTGCATTTAAGAAAAAAAAAACTTAGCAAAATTGGTGGACTTCTGGCCACAGTGGAAGCCTAGGTAGATACACTTTGCCTCCTTGTACAACCAAAAGGACAACAATAAATTTAAAACTCAAAAACAACCAGAACTGCCAAAATTCAAACTGTATGGAAGTCTGACAACCAAGGAGTTAAAGAAAAACACTGATTCAGACCAGTAGGAGGGGCAGAGAGGACTGCGCAGGCAAGACAGCAGCTAGCAGACTGGGTGGTCCCACATTTGCGTGCGGATAAACCCGAGGAACAGCTGAAGAGCAAGACAGACCTCACAATCCAGGGTTCCAGCGTGGGAAAAACTCCCAGTCTCAGAGCAGTGTTTGTTGGAGAGACCCACAGGGGCCCTAGAACATACACAAACCTCCCCACCCAGGAATTAGCACCAGAAGGGCCCACTTTGCTTGTGGATAGCGGGAGAAGTGATTGAAAGCCAGTCAAGAGTCAAGCAAGTGGCATTGTTCCCTCTTTGACCCCACTCCCACATAGAGTGCCACAACACAGCAACCTAGGTTGCCCCACCCTGGTGAATACCTAAGGCTCTGCCCCTTACAATGTAATAGGTGCACCAAGACAAAGAAATAGAGCCCAAATGAAAAAACAGATCAAAATCCAACCCCCCCGCCAAAAAAGAACTAAGCAACAAAGAAATAGCAAACGTATCAGATGCAGAGTTCAAAACACTACGTAATCAGGATGCTCACAGAAATGGTTGAGTATGGATGCCAAATAGAGGAAAAAGTGAAGGCTATGCAAAGTGAAACAAAAATATACAAGGTACCAATAGTGAAGGGAAGGAAACCAGGACTCAAATCAACAATTGGGAGCAGAAGGAAGAGATAAATATCGAACCAGAATACAATGAAGAAACAAGAATTCAAAAAAATGAGAAGAGGCTTAGGAACCTCCCAGACAACTTTAAATGTTCCAACATCTGAATCATAGGGATACCCGAAGGAGAAGAGGAAGAGCAAGAAATTGAAAACTTATTTGAAAAAATAATGAAGGAGAACGTCCCCAATCTGGCGAAGGAAAGAGACTTCCAGAAGTCCAGGAAGCTCAGAGAGTCCCAAACAAGTTGGAACCAAAGAGGAATACACCAAAACACATCAAAATTAAATTACCCAAATTAAAGATGAGAGAATCTTAAAAGCAGCAAGAAAAAAAGGAGACAGTTACCTACAAAAGAGTTCCCATAAGACTATCAGCTCATTTTTCAAAAGAAACTTTATAGGCAACAGGGGACTGGAAAGAAGTATTCCAAGTCATGAAAAGCAAGGACCTACATCCAAGATGACTCTATTCAGCAAAGCTATCATTTAGAATGGAAGGGCAGATAAAGTGCTCCCCAGATAAGGTCAAGCTAAAGGAGTTCACCATCACCAAGCCCTTATTATATGAAATGTTAAAGGGACTTATCTAAGAAAAAAAGGAAGATCAAAACTATGAACAGTATGATGACAACAAACTCACAACTATCAACTGAACCTAAAACACAAAACAAAAACAAACTAAGCAAACAACTACAACAGGAACAGAATCACAGAAATGGAAATCACATGGTGAGTTATCAGTGGGAAAGCAGAGAGGGAAAAATGGGGGAAAAGGTACAGGCAATAAGAAGCATTAATGGTTGGTACAAAATAGTCAGGGGGAGGTTAAGAGCAGTATAGGAAATGGAGAAGCCAAAGAATTTATATGTACGACCCATGGACATGAACTAAGGGGGAGGAATGCTGCTGCGGGGGAGCCAGGGAGGAGAGGGGGACAAAGGGGAGGAAAAAGAGACAACTGTAATAGCATAATCCATAAAATATACTTAAAAATAAAAAAATAAAAGCAATGAAAAAATGCCCCAAAATTGGTGAATTTTTATGTAGCTATTTCAATATTGAAGATAGAAGAAAATATGCAAAATTTTTGGGTGTATTATGCTTTTTTATTTCAAGAAAGATAAAAATGCAACTGAAATGCAAAAAAAAAAAAAAAGATTTATGCAGTGTATGAAGAAGGTGCTGTGACTGATCCCACATGTCAAAAGTGGTTTGTGAAGTGTCTTGGTACTATTGACATTTTGGCCAAATAATTCTTTGCTGTGGGACTGTCTTATGCATTGGAAGATGATTAGCAGCACCCCGGCCTCTACTCAGTAGAGGCCAATAACGGAAGATAGCCGACATACTCAAAATATCCAAAGCAATAAAGTTATTGGTGAAAATGGAAAATTTGTCTTTAATTTTATGGAAAAAACCATATAGACTTTTTTGGCCAACCCACTACTTTGACATTTCAAAAACTGTATCATGTATTTCAAAAACATGACTCATTTTAGATAGAGTTGCTCACAGGTCATCTGCCGTTTGAAATCTTGATTTTATGAATAAAATTGTTCACTTCTCTTCATAGTTTGTTATAGTAAAAAGTATATTCTGTATTTTTAAATATTTTACACATACAAGTAGTTTATCTGTTGAAAGTACTCTAATGTCTTAAAAGAAGAAAAATTAAGAATTTTACTGAATACAGAAAGTACATATAATAAATTCACACACATAACTTAGGGTAAAATTTTGTAATATGTGAATGAAACAGTTAACTTCTCAACCCCCTTTTTTTTAAATTTGGTATCCTGTTGGTTATCTATAAAGTCACAGTTTGTTGTTCCTTTAAAGAGCTCTCTCTATAGTGTGCCGCTGTTCTGTAACTTATGTACTTTGGAAGTGAATTTTTCCCTCAGGGCCAAGGCTATGTTTTCTAGGCTTGAAAGGAGGAAAGCAATGAAATAGAGTGTAACAGATGGATACCCTAGCACATGCACTGTATGGAGCTGCTGCGCTCCCTTAGCTTCCAATGATAAGTCTGTTTCTTCTACGCTTGCTAAAAAAAGGAAAATTTATTATTCACGGTAGGCACTGTTCAAGTGATCTAAAACTTAGAGAACAAGTTTTGCTTTATATTTCCCAGAGAAGCTAGAAATGTAAACTACCTCCCCCAAGTACAGCTATTCTGCTTTTGCTAAATTCAGAGCTTTAAATGTCTTACTGGCTGAGTTTATGAACAATGCGTATCAGCCACCTGAAATCAAAATAACAGTGACTATAAGATAGTCAAAGATTTATTGAGAAATGTGGATCAATTCTTTTGTGGAATGAAGGTAAATAAACTGGATCCTTTTTACAAGTAAAATGCTCACCTACTTGAAGCTTAGTACCTTCTTCCCAGAAGACTCATTGGAGCACTGGAGTGATCTAAGTGAACAGAACTCACAGAGGCAGGCACTACATACCAAAGGCGTACTTTGAATTTACCTTATATAAAAAAGGCCTGGCTTCACAAGCATGTTTTCTAAAGTAAAAATAAATTACATTCACCACCAAAAAAAGCCTTCATTCTGATGAAATGCCAAAAGGTAACAAGAACTACTAAAACCTGCAACAATCAATGTGGAGAGGCAAATAAAAAGGGAAGGAAAAAAAAACGCACACAGCCTGTAAGAGTACATAAGCACACATGCAGGCAGAATAGAAAAAGAAGGGCCAAAGACAAATGGATAAAGGAAACCTTTAGAAAGGTGTCTTGAGTTTTTCCATGTAGCAGGGTCTGTAGTTAAAGAGAAACAGCACAGAATGATAAGTTTAGTGCTTATCCCTAATATTTTAAACTTTTTAAAAAAATGTGCAGAAACCTGAATACATTTCAAATGCACGTAGCATTCAATTATCCAAAATTTACAACTATATAATTTCCATTACAATTAATTCTAATTAGAGGGATGTATATAATATTTTAAGTGACATAAATGAAGCATGTTGTGAGCCATAATCTATTTTTATTTTCCATTACATCTAATTATGTCACTTCTGGTTTCAAATTCTAACAGAAATGGATTAAAATGAACTTACTACTCAAAAATTTGCCTTAGATATCTGATAACTGACTATGATAAAGATACACTTCCTGGTCAAAAAGAATCTACAAAACATACCAAACATATCTTTCAAAAACTTAAAAGTAAATATATACAAGTATATATTCACTAAATTGAGCTTCATAAGGGATTGTTCTTTGAAATATATATTGAATTTAACAGAACACCACAGAAACAATTTTGGTCTTTAATCAGCATGCTATTTTTGGATTTTGCCTAAAAGGAAATCTGAGGAAAGCAGGATTTCTTTCTTACAAATATGTGAAAGATACTCATGGAACTCAAAGGTCAAACTAAACTATCAACCCATTCTAAAAGTTTAATATAATTTTTATTAGTGTTTTTTAAAAGATTTTCTTTATTTTTAGAGAGGGGGTAAGGGAGAGAGAAAGAGAGGGAGAGAAACATTAATTGGCTGCCTCTCACATGCCCCTAACTGGGGACCCAGCCACAACCCAGACATGTGCCCTGACCAGGAATTGAACCAACAACCTATCATTTTGCAGGCTGATGCCCAATCCAATGACCCACACCAGCCAGGGCTGTTTTTATTAAGATTTTATCAAAAAATTCTATTACACTGACTGAAGTGGGGGGCAAACTTAAAAATAAAATCTATATAGTGATGCCTCAATTATGGTATATGGTTGGCAGAATGAAAGATCTCATATTAAGTACATTTTCCTGATAATTAAATTACACATACAGTATTACACATTAAAATATCTTGTTTAAGCCAGTTTTGCTGACATCTATCTAAAAAGGGGTTACATTGCTCACCCTGGCTGGTGTGGCTCAGTGGATTGAGTGCCAACCTGTGAACTGAAGGGTCGCCAGATCATTCCCAGTCAGGGCACATGCCTGGGTTGCAGGCCAGGTCCCCAGTTGAGGGGGCGTATCAGAGGCAACTGACTGGTGTTTTTCTCCCCCTTCTCTAAAAATAAATAAATAAAATCTAAAAAATAAAAAGTGAAATGGATTATATTGCTCCGTATCATCTTAGAAGATATTCCTTTTAACCTATTATTGGTAACTTCAGCCTTGGTTACACAACAGAGCCCTCTGAGGCCATAAATTCCTGTACAAAATGGTTAGAGACTGACATTTTTCCGTTTTGGAAGTTCTTCAGATTATGTTTTCCTCCCTTTCTCCTCTCTGTCGGGCTGTCAGGTAGTTCATACTCTTCCAACTAAACGTTTTTCTGCATCGTTCTAATTTCCTTTGGGTTAGAATGGTTTACAACTAGGTAGAATTGTTAACCCCAAGGATAAAGCGGCTCTGAGGAAAAACTAAGGAGCTATTCTAGTTATTAATAAGACACATGAAATCTAGTACTCAAAATTTATGAAATCTATTTTGTGTTCTGGGTAGCTGAGTTGCCATTTTAGGTGAGGTTTTATTATTTTACAGAAAAAAAAATAAGCACTAAGCTTGGGGAAAAATATATATACAAATGTAAGTAAGGATATACAGATTTACTGACCAACCACCAAGAAAGACATCAATAGAACATAGTGGACATACAAGCAAAGAGAAACTAAGAGTTCTATAGCTAAAATGTACACCCTTTTCTAGAAACTGTGCCCACACTTGCAAATAGTTTCTAAGAGAACAGGTTATCATCTGCCCTTTTCAAGGTGACTGAAGCAAATGAAAAGTTAAAAGAAAGACATCTACTGAATGCCATACAGTTTATTAAAGTTTTAGTTTAAGATACTTGGCAAATTTAATTGGATGGTAGTGGGAATAAAATTCTTAAAAGTATTATTCTATATGTTTGAATCTGAACCATAAATTAGTGCAAAATGATTAAATTCAAGGTCCAGAATTTCAGTAATAAAAATATATTGTAGAAATACAAGGTAATAAATAATATACCAAGAAGCTACCTAATATAATTTAAAGCTGCACCACACCCCCTATTCCCCTGCCAATATCCTTGGGCAGTCTGTCCCCCAAAATTACTTGGTAACATCTACAACTTCATTAATTTGGTTCAGTGATTAACTTTTTATAGTCACTGTAAATGCTCATGAAGGTCTCTTTTCCCTGGGGTTCAGGGGGAGGGGATCAAGTTATCACCATCAGTGCTCCTACAGTAAGTGAAAGAAAAAAATCATATACAGAAATTCAAGTACAATAACTTCAGTTCATCAATACTGTCAGGTTAGATATAGAAAGTGGAATGAAATTGCACTGAAAACAGGTCTCTAAACAAACATGGTCCTCTGCTGAAAATGTCACTTGATAATTAGAGCTATGTTACAGACTTTCAAAATTTGACACTGTCTGAACCAAACACTGAACTAAAAAAGGGAAGATTAAATATTACTCTCATTAAACATTTCAAACTTCACTAATATAAATGATTAATATAGGATACATACTTAATAAGCAATTTAAAATCTGTTGATTAACAGACAGCATTGCTTAAAATATTTTCAGTTTAACCAAGGGACTATGATAAAGGACAGTGCATATTTCCTTATCTTAATAATCCACATTTACTATTTGGGGGAGGGGAATCTAAAAATCAAAACAGTGTGCGCATAAAGGTAAGCCTTAGCAAGAGAAGGAGAATAAAAAAGATAAAAAATCAAAACTTCCTAAAAATGACATTCATCTTATTGAAGGGAAAAGATTCAAAGCTTAGCCGGCACACTGGTAAGATCAGAAATGAAAAGGTGAAGTAACATCAGTATGCTGAAAAGCAAAGCCAATTTAATCTTATTTAAAATAAAATCTTTAGATATAAATTATTTATATTCTAGATCAAAGCAAAAACGTTGTTTCAAACACTAAGGAAAAAAACGTTTAAAACACTCTAGACAAAAATTTTAGTAACTTGATTCCTATTTGCTGAGCATCTCACTAAATCCTCCATTAAGCAGCATTAATAACAGCTCACTAAGCTGAATACAAAAAGATATTATTCCAAACAAGTTTACTCATTCTCCTCAAAACGACAAAAATTACTCTTTTTTTAAATGAAAAAAGATGCATACCACTTCTCTTCAGACTTCTGATTCTGCTACAACCACTGACTTACGTCTTTTAAGATTCGACCAAAAATGATAATTCTTATTCCAATTCCAAAACTTACCATTTTCTTCTCCTGTTGTTTTTCGTTTATCTTCAGGTGACACATGGACGAGCTGCAGAATGAGAGGTCTGCGGGTGACAATGCCAGTGCCCCTGGGGAGCAGGTCCCGCCCCACGAGGCTTTCTAGCACCGAGCTCTTTCCGCTGCTCTGAAAAGAGAATACACAGAGCAAAATGAGTTTCTTAACAGATTTTTTTTTTTTTACAACTCAAGACTATATGAACACAGCAGCATACCTGAAATTATATTAGAGAAAAAATGATTGCAGGGACTTCTAAATGAAAATTGTTACATTTTCTATTATGACTGTGTCATTTCTTTAAAATAAAAAAAAAATCCAGAAAAAATAAAGAAGTACCATTCCCCCATAATTCTCCTACCTTTTTGACAGCCTTCCAACCAGATTTTCAAAACCTCTATAACATCAGTGTATGTAATATTATGCTTATAATATGTAGTTATTTTACTTTCAATGGAATAGTACTACATGTATTTTTCTCTAACCTGCTCTTGTTTTAATGTAACAATCAGGGATATCATTGTATATCAATATGTTAACTACTATGTTTAACAGTTAAATAGTATTATACTATGTATAAAACTAAACCCCAAGTAATAGACATTTAAATGATTTTTGCTCCTATTAACAATGTTGCAAAGTGCATGCTTTGTACATGTAACCTTACTCACTTCTCCTATTATTAGATTTATTTCATTTGATGAAATTTCTCTGATTAAAGATCATACAGATTTTCTGCATTCACAGATACCAGCAGGCTGCACACAAGATGGCAGGCACCAAGCTGTTTCCCATTAAGTTCGTTACATCCCCATCAGCACTGGGCATATTACTTTTTTTTTCAGCTGTATTTATTATCAAAATTATATTTGATGTCAACAAGATACCATAACTACAAACAAAAAAACAAAAAACACAAAAAACAACTGCACCCATTGCAATCCCAATGCAGTCAAATGGAACCTCAGTAATTCAAATTACCCCAAAAAGCAACTGAATTTTAAAAACATCTATACATCCAGCCAACAAATTTAAATGGTTCACAAGAACAAATACAAATTCAGAGGTCTAGTTTTTGTTGTTTAAATAAGACAGCTGCTTAAGCATTTCTATCAATTCAAACATCAATCTCTCAGCCACTCAGCTTCATCCCATTCATCATCTGGCAGGCTCTCTCAGCCACCTGACAACTCAAACTTAACCACGCTGGTGGCACCCCTTGGACTTCCCATTCTCCATCTCGGTGTCGGCATACAGCACATGGCCACATTCATTGACTTTGTCCTTTAGCGTCTTCTGTGTAAAAGCAAATGGGAGATTTTTCACAAATATCTGGAAGGCCTTCCTGGTCACCCCAGAAGCATGGCCTCCAGCTCCACTGAAGGAACCTGCAAAGCTTTCTCCAAAGTTAACATGCGCTATCTTGATGGCACTGCCACCGCCACCCATGGCCAAGCCCATGTGCTCAATGCCAGCACCCAGGACTGAGCTCACGGTGGGACCCGTGCACTCCAGGCCCATTTGCTCGAGACCATTGGAGCCCATTCATTCTAGGCCCAGGCCTCCGGGCTGGTGGCCACGCAATCCAGCCCCCACACCTGCTGGCACCATGGGCTCAGTGGCAGGACCCATACGCTCCACACCAAAATCCATGTGCTCAATGGTCTGGCCCACATGATCAATGGGTGCAGCCAGGCACTTATGGCCAAAGCCCATGCTGGCAGCCAAGCCCTCGACGCCAGACCCAATGCACTGTATGTCTGGCCCATGCACTCAGTGCAGGAGGCCATGTAGTTGAGGTCCAGGGAGCCCTTGCGCTAGATGCCAGGGGCCAGTCGGTCAATGACCAGGCCCATGGGCTCAACCTCAGAGCCCACACTATCCATGCCATGGCCCAAGCCTGCACCCATGTGCTGCATGCGGGCACCTCCAATGCTGGGGCCCATCCCGGGGACACTGCCTCCACCCTCCACCATTTATTATGTCCATGCTCATCCCAGATCCAAAGCAACCCATGTTTTCCATACCACAACCACAGGGTCCCTCCGTGCCTCCCAGTTCATTTTTTCCAAATCCTATGCCTTCCATTCCCATTGTTGCGTTACTCACGCCAACGCCTTTATTCAGGTTGTTGGCATTGATAGGCTGCCCTCCTGGTCCTAACACCATGCCAATACCTCCAAGTCCATGGGGAACTGTGAACACTTATTAGAGAAAAAAAAATCTCCCTTTGGTAAGTCCCTCTCATCCATTTTCACATGTATAGGTCTATCAAATAGCAGCTGGCGTTAAACACTGATATAGCTTGTACAGCTTCAATGGACTGTTCTAAAGTAACAGTGCCTAGTCCATGACTTTTCCCATCTTTATCCTCAAGAATATCTGCCTGGACCGCCACACCAGCCATACTAAAAACCCCCTTCAGTTTCTTCCAGCCAACTTGATAATCCAGATTCGCTACAAGTACTGTGCTTCCGCGTCTTCCAGTCTTTTTCCATTGCTCTCCTGGCATGTTCACTATCAGGATCTGCCTTGACTTTCAGTAGTCTTCCACTCAGACTATGCTTGTTTAGAACTTCAGCGGCTTCTTTCACGTTCTCTTCCATCATGAGTTCAAGAACATCACATCCCCCTGACTTTCCTTCAGCATCCAATTATTAGTAATATATTTATTAAACATTTTATTTATTTATTTTTAGAGAGAGGAGAAGGGAGAGAGAGAAACATCAATTTGTCAAATGAGAATTTGCTGCCTTTTGCACACCTCCAATCAGGGACCTGGCCAGCTACCCAAGCATGTGCCCTGACCAGCAACTGAACAGCTGCTGTTTGCGGGACAATGACCAGCCCACTGAGCCATACCAGTCAGGGCCATCAGCATCCATTTAAAAGAGCTCCACATAGGCTACCTCACCAACTTTCTCTTTAACCAGGTATTTAAGTGAGTGCCATTTCCCATCAAAACGTGTATTTGTAGTGAAGGCTCTGTATCTTTTGGTTGGATTGGCATGTGGCTCAAGGTAACTGCCTCCTCTTCCTATTTTTTTCTCCTTCCTTTTCCCATTTTGGGTAGGCAGGTCATCGTCCTTCACCTTTCGAGCTGCAGCCTGTTGCCATTTGGCAGCCCACCTTCCCCCTTTCGGGCTCGGCCACTGCCACCTCAGCCACGGCTTAGGCCCCTACCGCCACTTCTGCTCTGGGCTTTGTGTCGGGCATTATCACTTTTTTGAATCTTTGCTATTTCGACAGATGAACACTGACAGTTTATTTAAATTTGTGTTCCTTTATAATTCAAGTCAAGCTCCCCTTTGTTTAAGGGTTTTCTGTAGTTCTCCTTCAGCGATCTGCATGTTCAAATGCTCACCTATTATTAGTTTTACAAAGTTCTTTACCCATAAGTATTTCATGTTTTGTTGTTTTCAGTATTTCCCCAAACTTCTTATTGTGAAAATTCCAAAGCCACAAAAGACTTGCAAGAATATTAACTGAATACCCATATATCTTAAAATAGATGCACTAACATTTTGACACAATTACAATACTTTGTCTCTTCTTGCGCACACATAGATTTTTCTTTTGCTAGCCCATTTGACAGTTACATATATCATGACACTTCATCCCTAAATGTTGAGGCATATCTCTAAGAACAGGAGCATTTGCCCTGGCCAGGTGGCTCAGTTGACTGGAGTGTCATCCTGTACACCAAAAGGTTGAGGGTTCGATTCCTGGTCAGGGCATATACCTGGGTTGCATGTTTGATCCCCAGCCAGGGTGCGCATGAGAGGCAAGCAATCGATGTTTCTCTCACATCAATGTTTCCCAACCTCCCTCTCCCTTTTTCTCTCTCAAATCTCTCTCTCTCTCTCTTCTGGTGAGGATTAAAAAAAAAAAGAACAAGGGCATTCTACTACACAATCACAATTCAATGATCATACTCGGAAAATTTAACATAGATAAAATACAACAGGTCCTTGAAAAATGTCATTTAAACATCATCTCATTATAACATTGGTGAGGTAACACAAGAACTTACTCTTATTTATATCAATTAGCCAATGGTAAAATTGGTTTCATTACATGTCGTTTTCTTATCGTTGCAGAACCTCTCAACCACACTAAGCAAGGGCTTACTATTCCAATAAATGGTAGAAAATCAAGCACTATATAAATCTTGTCTGTATTACACATTTTAAATGTTTATGAATTTGTTTTTTCTTAACTGTTAATGTTTTTCTGTACTGTATACTTTCTTAGTAGCCAAAAAGTAGTACTTTTTAAAGTTTTTTACAAACGCAAAATCCTAAACTCACCTATTGTATCAGAATGGGTCTACAGAAAGCAAATGGCCTACTTACGTGGATTAATTTAAGAAGGGTTTATTTACAAGTGGACTATTTACAAAGCTGTCCATGAGGCTGAGGAGAATCACAAGGAGCAGTGCATAAGCCAGGCTGGCAACAACGAAGAGACATTAATCACTCGTAGGCCCCCAAGAAAGGACCAGGGCGTGGGACAGCCAGGCTATGGAACCTACCTACAGGGAATGAGCCAAGGGAATCAATACCCAATTTTAAAATTTCCTCCTTTCCCCAATTCTTTCCAGGGCTTCCCATTTCCAACTCTAATCAGAAACTAGAGGACACAGGAAGGGGCCCATTCATGTTGTCTAGAAGTGTCTCACATGAGAGAAAACAGGATATGGAGGGTGATACTGAACATGATGTAGCATATCTGGTATTGCCAGGTTTTGGTATCCAGTTTTATCCCTCTCGTTAAGTAAAATGGATGTTCTCCATCATCTTTTCTGTACTTTGAAATTTGCAAACCATATATCCAATAAGGGTTAATATCCAAAATATACAAGGAATTTATTCAACTCAACAAAAAATTAATAACCCAATTTAAAAATATGCAAAGGACCTAAACAGACATTTTTCTGAAGACTTACTGATAGCCAACAGATACATGAAAAGGTACTCAAAGATGTGCAAATCAAAACCACAGGATACCACCTCATACTTGTTAGAATGGCTATTATCAAAAAGACAGGAAATAAAGTGTTTGTGAGAATACGGAGAAAAGGAAACCCTTGCACACTGTTGATGGGGATGTAAATTGGTGCAGCCACCTGGAAAGTTGTGTGGCATCTCCCCAAAAAATTAGAAAGAGAACTACCAGATAATCCAGCAATTCCATTTCTGGGTACTTATCTGGAGGACACAAAACAACTCAATAACTCAATAAAGATACATGCACCCCTGTGTTTGCTGCAGCATTATTTACAATAGCCAAGATATGGAAACAATACAAGTGTCCACTAATGGATGAATGGATGAAGAAAATGTGATCTATATAATGGAATATTATTTAGCCATAAGAAAGGAAATTTGCAACCACATGGATGGACCTTGAGGGCATTGTGCTAAATGAAATGTCAGGGAAAGACACAAAACATATCATCTTACTTATATGTGGAATCTTATTTTAAAAAAAACACAAACAGACTTACAGATACAGAGAACAGATTGGTGGTTGCCAGAGGCAGACCGTAGGTAAAACGGGTAAAGACAGTCAAAAGGTAAAAACTTCCAGTTATAAAAAATAATTCCTGGAGATATAATGCAGAGCATACATGCAGTAAGATGACTATAGATAATAATACTGTATTGTATATTTGAAAGTTGGTAGGAGAATAAATCTTAAAAGTTCTCTTAAGATTAAAAGAAATTGGAACTACATGGGATAGGTGGTTGCAAGATTTACTGTGGTGATCATTTCGAGATACACACATCATTATGTTGCACACCTGAAACTAATGCATTATAATGTTATATGTCAATTATATCTCAATTTTTTAAAAAGAAAAAAATTATATGTATCAGCACATACAGACCAAACAAAACATGCTGTGGGCTCCCAATGTTTTACCTGAGTATTACAAATAGTGTTGGCTCCCTCCACAATCAGTTATATCAGTGCTTGTTCCCCTGCTGATTTAAACACCCAAGGCATGAGTGTTTTCCAGGAAGGTGAGCAGCTACATGAGCTGCGATGTGGCAGAAGGCACAGCTGGCGTTTTGCTTTTTTCCATTGCCACATGCTCCCAAAATTGATTCAATATCCTGTATATTTAGGGGCTAAAGATCTGTGTGCCTTGTCACAATGTCATCTTTGTTTCTTCCAAATTGTAATGCATTGACATTTATAGTGTTTTGAATTTAATTTATATTCTAAGATGGAGCCTTTCAATGAAGAATCCTTGCCAGATTATTAGCTCTTTCTCTCTGGTCAGTTGGATGTGGGGAGTTGTAAACATCTATCCATTTGACATTAACCAAGGCTTATTCAGGTTTTAATATCTAAGTTCCTATTTTTCGTTGTGTAAGACAGGCCTCTCAATTCTTTATTTTGCCATTAATGTAACAGGTAAAGATGTACTTTACTTAATTTTTTAACTTTTTATTTGGTAATAGTTTTAGATTTACAGAAAAGGTTTCCTTAATACCTGTCTCACCTATTTTAAATAAATGTTTTTGCATGTCCTTAAAAATGTTAATTTTACAGTATTTAAAATAAATAAAATGTTCTTACCATATAGGTGAAATACTCTACCTGTTGGCAAAGTCTAAATCTGAAGTTTAAGCTACTTTATAATTTACAGTATTAAACTGTGGTTCTTATATTGAATAATTACTACACATATAACTCAATAATATTAACACTTCAACTACCCAGGATCCAAACTGGTTAAAGTGCTGTAGACCTAATAGTCCTTACAGAATAAAGTTTTTATTGGTTAACAAACTCCTGGACCAGTGCTGTCTGAAACGTGTAAGAAACGAGTAAGATCCAGATATCTGATAAGGCTATGAACTTGTAATATCTATAAAAATCCCCACTTTTTCCATAAAAGTAGGAAAGAATAGGATAAGTATTGGGTTGGCCAAAAAGTCTATGGTTTTCTTCTGTAAACTAAAACACACATTTTCCATTTTCACCAATAACTTTATTGCTTTGGATATTTTGAGTATGTCGGCTGTCTCCCGCTATTGGCGGGTGAGGCCAGGGGTGCTGCTAATCATCTTCCAACGCGTAAGACAGCCCTACAGCAAAGAATTATTTGGCCAAAATGTCAATAGTGCCAAGACACTTCACAAACCACTTCTGACATGTTGGATCAGTCACAGCACCTTCTCCAGAGACTGCACAAATCATTTGTGCATTTCAGTTGCATCTTTACTTTTCTTGAAATAATAAAGCATAATACACCAAAAATGTTGCGTATTTTCTTCTATCTTCAATAATAAAATGGCTGCACAGAATCCACCAATTTTCATAAGTTTTTAAAAACCATTTTATTTATTTATTTTTTTAGAGGGAGAGGGAAACATCAATCAGCTGCCTCTAACACACCGCAAAAGGAAACCTGGCCCACAACCCAGGCACCTGCCCGAACCCACAATCAAACCAGCAAGCAGCTTGTCCACTAAGGCCTACCAGCCAGGGCTTTGATAAGTTTTTTTTTAATGCATGCTTATATAAGAGCTGTCATAATACAATCTAACAAGAGTGTTTTGAGTGAAGTTAAAGACAACTCTGGATTACTAGAGCCATCGTATGGAAAAAACTAAGCAAAGTTTTTAACCAACCCAATATTTAGCCATAAAAAGTAATTAAGTACTAATATATGCAACAACCCAGAAGACTCTATAAAACATGATGCTGAGCAAAAGCAGCCAGACACGCTGTACACCTGAAACTAATACAAAATAACATTAAATGTAAACCACAATTGAAAAATGTTTTTAAATGAGAAGCCAGACACAAAAACCACGAATTGTATGATTCCATTTATATAAAATGTCCAGAATAAGCAAACCCATAGAAACTGAAAGTAGGTTAGTGGTCACCAGGGCTGAGGGTAGGGCGAAATGCAGAGGGACTCCTAATGGGTACATAGTTTTTTTCTGGGGTAATGAAAATGTTCTGGAATAAGTGGTGGTAGTTGCACAACCCTGTGAATATGCTAAAACCATTGAATTGCAAACTTTATAACAGTGAATTTTATATGAATTGTATTTCAATTTTTAAAATGTTAAATAAAAAATTGGTTTGCAAACTGGTCATTTAAAACCCAAGATTCTTTTTTTTTTTTTTTTTTTTTTTGCATTTGTCTGAATTACTAAAGGTAGAGTACTGAAATCACTGAAATAAACAGTAAAGTGAAAGGTACATTTCTAGCAATACTGAGCCAGAGTCTCAGGTTCATGTTATCTGCATTGGGATTCCTATCCTGGGTGGTGGCTTGGTTTACATGCTAGAGGGCTCCCCCTTCCAATTCTCAATTTAAGAAATAGTGATTAAATTTCTCGAATTGACTCACAAAAGTTATTTAAGTCTTATCTCCTCCTCTGCCTGCAAAGTATACCATAGTCAAAAGTATCAGCCTTCTCTCTCCCCACTTTTTGTTCTTTCTACACAGGTCTCAGCTAGAGAAAGAAGAAAGCAATTTATTTAGCTAATTCATGAACTCTGTGAATGATCAATAGCTGTAAACATGATTTCCTTTTCTCAACTCCAAATCTCTACACCCCAACTAAGTATTGGGCAGTCTAAGAAATCAAAGCTTAAAAACATTTAGGAGGCAACAAAAGGTACCTAGGATTGATACTTTGGAGCAAGAATACCACCAAGATGAACATGCTATGGGATGGAGCCCTTAGACTCAGTTTCCCTTCCATGTTTTCTCCAGTTTTGTGCATTGTAAAATCAAAGACTCACTGATACTTCAAGTTAGGATCTACTTATGAACTACCTACACCAGAATCCGCTGCAGCGCCTGACTGTGCTCCCCTCCTCCCTCCCCCACCCCGATTTGGTTCATCGGAATCTCTGGGCATGGAATCCGGGACACTTAGTTAAGTTTGAGAAACACTGCTCTCAACAGTTTAATAAACTAGGACCTGCAGCCATTCAAGGTATAGGTAATGCCTAAGGTAGAGACTATACCTGTATTATGAAGACATGATCACTGCTATTGAGTTTACCAGTCAGAACTAAGCACAGAACACTTTTTTGGTGTGGAACTCACTCATTGTGCACTATTTCATTAAATATGAATGTGAGGTGTGTGTTGTATATATGGTACACAACATTAAATGACACGTGTAACAAAGTCATAGTGTACTTACATTCAAATCGAGAAGAGGCTTTCCAACATACTGACAAAATTGTGGGGAAAAAAACGTTTTTCTGTTCTTATTTATTCCTTCTGTACCTGAATAATAAAGGACTGAATTTCAGCTAATAAAGACCTATATAGCAATAACCCTCATTAGATCAAGTCTAAAAACTGAGTAATTTTCCTTCTGAGTACTTTCAAACATCAACATGCAAATAGGGCACATAGCTGTCAGGACTAGGATGGGTTTTGCCAGCACATGTTAATGGCTGTCACACAATGTGATCCTCACTTTTCGGCCCCGCCCAATTTTGCCAACAGGGTTACTCACTGAAATGAACCATGCTGTGTAAGAAAAACACTTCTTGATTTTAAACTATTCATGCCGATATACTATAATGCACGCACAATATAGAGTCTTTTTCGGCTTCAAGCGTAAGAAGCATTGAGAATCTCTTAAAATTACATGGAAAGTTTCCAGTCTACCACTAGGAAACACTTCCAAATTAACTACCAAAGATTTAATTTATATCATCTCTAATTCTATGTACAAAACAAAGATTTTGATAAAAGCACCAGTGTTTTAAAAACATTATCTAGTTACAGTGAACCCTATTTATTCAAAATCATTCAAAATATTTATGGAGCACCTACTACATACCCTAGACTGTTCCAGGGGCTCAGAATAGGAATACAGCAGTGAAGAAAATATGTTCAATAAAAATACTGGTTATACAACAATTTATTATATGCTGATGATTCAGAGTTGCCAATCGTTACAGATATTAAGCGTTACAAATACTACAACATGTGTAGGCAGGACTGAGCAGAATCTATACAGATCTTATAGCAGACCGAGGATATTTGTTTCTGAAATAGTTTCTATTGCTTTACCTATTTAAAAGCACTGGCACACAGTACAGGAAGTCTACGGTTTCCAAAGTTTCCAGTGTTTGCATAAACTGTACACATGTAATATTTTGAACATTAAGTTCCCTGTCATAGTACTTACACTTCTCAATAGAAAAGATCATTAGGAAATGAAAGCATTTAAAAATCAATATACTAAGTAATCTCTCAAATGCACTCCTGTGAACTCTAATAAATGTTCCATGATTCCTCTTCAACCAAGAAAAGCAGCAGGCAGAGAAAATGAAAATTATACTTATCTCTAGAAATAACATTATTTCTTCCACATTTCTGCATGTAAAAAAAAAACTATGTTATCTGTAAGAGACCAGAGAAACTTGATGCCTAATTTGGATTGAAGACACAAACCACAGGCCATGCAGAAAATGGGATACTCCTTCCTAACATCCAGGTTTGGGCTTTTTGGTTTATGTTTGTGTTTAACTGCTTCAGCGTTCTCGAAACCTGGGAGGAATAGATTACACTGCAGAAAAATACTCAGGTGCTACACAGTAGCGGCCTTCAACCCGGCCCGCGGCGGTTTCAAAATTGATTCTGCAGCCCCTTAGCAGAACAAGGAGGAAAATAAAACACCCCACCGTCCTGAAACCAACCAAGAGGCTAGGCGGCACCCCAAGAGCCACTGCACCCTAAGCACCGCGCGTCCCCCAAGTGTCCTTGGAAGCAGCAGCCCGCGGGGAAAGCCGCGCCCGGCCCCGGAGGACTCCGGTTCCGCCCGACGGTTCGTCCCTTCCCCACCCCGCCCCTAGCACCCGCGAGGCCCGCCGCGCCGGCTCCGCCCCTCGCCTCCGGGCCAGGCCCCGATTCCCAGACCCGGCGCCAGGCAGCTCGACGAGGGCAGGCGCGGCAGAGTCCAGGAAGCCCCGAGCCCCAAGCAGCGCCGTCGTCCCGCAGGCCCAAAGGCTGGCCGGGAAGCGTGCGCTGCCGCAGCCCAGACCAGGCCCCCGCCCCGGGGTTTGGCCTGAGCGGACGTCGCTGTCGTCTCTCACCTGCGTTCCCACCACGACAATCTGAGGCAACTGGATGATGTCGGCGCCCACTGTGTTGAAGACGTCCTGGAGCTTGTTGATAACAGGAATTAGCGCCTCCATGACTCCGAAAACACGGGACCCCCCGCCCGGCGGTCCACTGCAATGAATGGGGCCAAGGCCCAGATCCCGCCTTCTTCCTCCTCTCCTCCGCCCTCTCCTCGGGAGACGGCACCCATTGGACCCCGCCGGGGCAGCTACCTGCCCCTTCCCGGCAGGCCGTGCGCCAAGAGGGCGGTGGCAAGAAACAAACACTTCGGGGAGTTGTAGTTCTGCCCGGAGGAAAGCGAACGCCTACGAGTTCCAGAAGGCTGCGCGGCACTGGAGGACTCCGAGCCGCCAGAGGGGCTGTTTGTTACTGGGGCGCTTCCCGGCTCTTGTCAAAAGACTGGTCAGCGAGCCGGGAGAGTAGGAGGCAGCAGATATGTTTATGCCTCTGTTCTAGACATGTTGGGTGGGAATATGCCGATAATGTGTTAAGTACATCAGAATCTCTTGGTTATCGAAGATGTCATTTCCTTATGAGGACGCTGTCTCAGTAAGGACGGGTTGGAAAGGCTTCAATAGCTCCTAGCCTCAGATAACCCAGCCAGGTGCAAAAGGTCTGTAGGCTGATAGTAGCTGGCGTGGGGTGCTATTTTGCAAAAATACAAAATCAGCCCAGATTAGAACACGGTTCTTCAGGATTTTTGTAAAAACGTGTTCAGAAAGAAAGGGTGTCAGTGTTTTAAAGGGGAAAGGCTGGGTCCTTGTTCTTTATATGCGGTATATAAAATGTTACTTGCTGTGGCCTGATTCCCAACAAAGTGAAGATCTGATAACTCTCTTACTAGCTTTTAGCAAAGTGTGCCTACTGTTCTATTCCTAAATGTTGTTTTTCTTTTAAGGCAAATACTATCTCTCTTCTACTCCAAATCTCCAAGCTTTTCCTATCTCAACGTAAAAAAAAAAGGTGACATTTGAGCAAAGATCCAAAGTAGGTGAGGAGAAAGCCCCCTTCCCTACTTTTTCTCCATAGCATTTACCTCTACCTAGCATGCTTCGCATTGCGTACGCTCTCACCTTTTGCTAGATTATCAGCTCCTAGAGGCCGGGGATTTTTGACTGTTTAACTCACTGATGCATCCCTAGCGCTGGAAAGGGACAAGATAGTCACAGTCTCAGCACCCTCTGGGTTTACAGTTTAACAGAAGACCATTATAAATAAATGGGTAAAGTCCTATAATCGGGTGTATTATGGAGCACATAATTTTCTAGTCGGAGGGGAGGGAAGTTCAAGCAAGACTTCCTCCCGATTAGGGCAAGGACCACCAGCAGTGTGGAAGCAGTAGGTACCACTCACCAGCACAGCCACCCACAATAGCCCTGGGAAACATGCTTGATTTGTTTAGCAAGACATATGGTGGGCACTCAATACATATTTTTAAAACAAGTGAATGAAGCTAAGCTAAGGCCTGAAGGTACAGTAGTGGTGATTTGGCATATTATCAAGTTTTATAAACATTCCCTTCTCTTTGATCCTTTTAAAAATAAAAATTTCAGAGGCAAAGTGAGAAAAAATTTCAAAACTCCAGAAAACAAAACAAACAAAAGGGGGCGGGGCGGGTAGGCACAGGGTGAAGCTCCACAGGGTAGCCAGTGACTGTTTCAGAGGGGCAAGCTGCCCTGGGACAAACTACAATGTTTTCCCTTATTCATGCCACCAATAGATACAGTCTTTTCCTAATTGCTAATGGAAAAATTAGAAGAGCAAACATACATTTATTCCAGAAAGACAAATGTCATGGATTTTACAAGATATTATATATTTCCATTTACATTATTCCAGTCAAATATCGCTTGTGATGGAACGTCCAGAGCTTTGTATTAACATGCTTCAGGAACAATAGCAACTGCTTTTTAATTCTATTTTTTTCTAGGGGAAGGAAGAATGATCACATGGCCAATGCTGAAAAGTTGTCACTACCACCATCAGTTAGGTTTAAGCAGGTTTGTCCGGTACTGTTTAGACACTAGAGCATTGAGTTTATTGGGCATATTAAAGTGTTTAAGGCTAGAAAAACAGGAAGTGCTGAGGCCCGAAAGAGAGTGGCTCTAATTTGATAAAAAAAAAAAAAAAAAAAAAAAAAACCCACACAACAAAACACCCACACACAAGGCAGTATACTCTATGTGCAATGTGTTTCACTGGAGACAAAGCAAACAGATTTGGCTTTTCACATTTTAAGTTCAGAACGCTCTTGCCTGTGGGAAAGCTACTTAGCCAGTAAGTATCACTTTCCTCATCTAAAGTAAGATAATGTGTTTCTCAGTGGGTTGCTATGAAATCACATTTAGCCATTATCAGGTACTGTCTCCAAAGGCTTTTAAAAAAACTACTCCCTCAGCCATCCCTCTCTCACTCTATGTTTACAATCTAGGCAGAACAGTCTGGTTGCAAGTCACAGAAATTAAACTCAAACAAATGGAAAAAATAAAAAAGAATTACTTGTACAACCAAAGGGCTGGTGTGACCTTGACCTCAAAAATAACTGCAACCATGGGCTCATGCAGCATCAGAATTCTCTACTTCTCCTCCCCTCCCCTCCCCTCCCCTCTCTATCTCTCTCTTTTTCTCTCTGCCTCCATCATCTACCTTCAGTCCCCCACATCAATTTATTCCTGTGAAAGGGGAGCAGGCGGTGGCGGAGGCGCTAGAGCAGAGTGTCCAGCTTTTCCATGTCACTGGGCCCCACTGGAAGAAGACTTGTCTTGGGCCCCACATTAAATACATTGTGACATGTAATCACCCAATGTTTTAAGTAAATTTACGATTTTGTGTTTGGCCGCATTCTTAGCCATCCTGGGCTGCATCTGGCTTGTGGGCAGGACGCTCCTGCTCCAGAGGATCTCGTTGACAAGCTGCCTTTGAGCAGATGAGGTTGAGCAAATTTGGGGAGGAACTGAAACGAGGTTTCCATCCTGTTTCTCTGGTATATGAGTTTCCTATTGCCATCTTAAGAAATGACCACGGACATAGTGGCTGAAAACAAAATATTTATTATCTTACAGTCTTGTAGGTCAGAAGTCCAACACAGCTCTCCCTGAGCTAAAATCAAGGTATCATCAGGGCTGCATTCCTTTCTGGAGTCTCCACGGGAGAGTCTGTCTCCTTGCCTTTTACAGATTTGAGACTGCTCACATCCCTAGCTCTTGACCTTTTCCCAACATCTTCAAAGCTAACAATGTCACATCTCTTTGGCCCTTCCTTGCCACCATGTCTCCCTCTCATCACAGCCAGGAAGGGTTCTCTGTATTTGAGAACCACAATAAGATTGGCGCCCCTGAATAGGCCAGAACAATCTCCCCTCCGCAAGGTGTGTACCTTTCATTATATCTGCAAAGTCCCTTTTGCCCTGTCAAGTCCACAGGTTCCAGGAATCAGGGCATGGGCATGTCAGAGGGGTCCTGTTTCTGCCTGCCACGCCAGGTTAAGGTGAATGGCCTTTCGTGGGTCCGGTCCATCCAGAGGCCTTCCCTGAGAGATTTTTTTCATTTGAGTCAACCAGAGAATTTCCTCTCTCATTATGGAGCTATAATGATGTGAATCACCATCCTCAGAGATCATATTTCCTACCACATGGAATAAATTGGTTTTGGAAAATACACTTCTTATTCATCATAAAAGACTTTCCAAATCCAACAATTGTTTTCCTATTTCTAAATGTACATATACACTACATAAGCTAGGAGTTCTAATCCCCAGGGTTAATCACTCTCTCTTTTCCTTGTTCCTGTTTCACATATTGTTAAACTATTATTGAGTGTCTACTGTACGTGAGGCACTGCACTAAGCATTTTACAATTGCCTTGTGGGATAGGTTTTATAGATGTGGAACCTGATGCTTCAGGGGTTTAAGTAAAGTGACACATATACATGGCAAGTAGTGGCAGAGCTGGGATCAAAAGAGGCTATTTGGCCAACTCTTAACCCCTGTACATACTGCCCCATTTATTCATTCATTCCCTCACTTATTCAACATACATTTATCAGCACCTATTAGGCATAAGGATCTTAGCCAGCCACTATTTGCTAACGACAGGGGGGACTGTGGGCATGACAGTAACGGTGAGCTCATCGAGGGCAGAACGGGTGTCTTATTTAGCTGGTTATCTCCACGATTTAGTATGGTGCTTGTTACATAATCCCACTCTAATAAACTTGGGGTCAAGGCTCCTTTTATTTTACTCGGAAAGTCTGGAAAGCAAAGATTTAAGAATTGGTACAACTGCAGCTAGGATTTGCAGTCAGAGCCAGCCAAAACACATTAAGCTAGCCTGGCATAGGACTCCTCATCAGAATAGGTGCCGTGTTACTTTGCTAGGGAGTAGGCTGGCTGTGTTCTACATTAGAACCCCTAATAAGAGAAAGTTTATTTTAAATTGAATTAATAACTGGAAATGTTTTAGTAATTCTTGCAAAAAAGATCATTCAATTTTTTTATACATAAGTATCCAAATTCATTTTAGGCCAACATTTTGATCATCAGTCATAGTCAAGCTACCATTATCTATGTCTTGAAATTATAGCGGAATGTGCAGATCTAATGTTAATATAAAATAAACAGCTCTGATGGGGAAGCCTCTTCGTCCTGTTTTGGAAACTGCCAGTATTTTGCAAAGATAGTAAACAGCTGTAATTAATTTACATGGTCCCCTCGGCCCCAGGCTTCACACAGGCCCTGTCAGCAGGGGCAGGAGGTCGTCTGCAGAGGCAGTGGGTCAGGTGGGTCGGAAGCCAGCAATTGAATCCGGTGAGACACCGACAGCCCGTTAGAGGGCAGTGTGACAGCACCATGAAGAGCAGTAGAGTCCTCACAGACACAGAGCACTAACTGGTGGTTGCCTAAGGGGACGGAGTTCCCGGACCGGGTGAAAGAGGTGAAGGAATGAGCAGTACAAACTGGCAGTTACAAAATAGTCACGGGGATGTAAGTAAAGCACAGGGATATAGTCGGTAATATTGTGATAGCTGTGTACGGTGCCAGTTGGGTACTGGAAATATCTAAGGGAACACTTTGTAAAGTACACAGCTGTCCAACCACCAAACGGTACACCTGAAATCAATACAGAATAAAGTTGAAAGTATGTAAAAGAGTAGTAGAATCTTCACAACTCCCTTCACATCTCCGTAGACTACTTTTAGAAGTAGTGTAACTACTTCACCAGTGGAACTTAGCCTTTCTTTTAACCCTCCCACTGTCAAACCATACATCATACTTAACTGTTTGAGATAACAGAATGGTTTTATATCACATTAATGCCAAAAACTGAAAACTTCCATAAGGATGTGATCTACAGCCAAAATAAAGGTAAGTTTTTTAAAAGCATTAGCAGTACTAGTAACTTAATGAAAATGTGGAAAATGATGCACCCACAATCCAGAAAGCAGTCTTAAATGTGTGCTTCTATTCACACGAGTAGCAAAAACAAAAACAAAATGAAAATGAAAACAGAACAGACATTAAATACTATATTAAGCACTAAAGATACAAAGGAGAATGGAACACATTTAGTGGCATTTCTCCAAACTCCTCAAATCTCCTTTCTTCTCATTCCCTCCTCTCAAGAAGAAAATGAACAAGGAACCAGAATTAATAGAACGGAAGTCAGCTTATAAGAGGGGGATCTAGCCTGGGCTTCCTGGACTAGAGAATAAATAGGAATTGACCAGAGAAAGAGGAGAAAGAACCTGCCAACTAGGCAGAGAGCAGCAGCATGTGCAGTACTGAAGAGGAAGGAAAGGACATAATACATTCTGGATGCTTTAAATAGTTTAGTGTTGGCTACTTATCAGGCAGGATGGCCTGTGAAGGAATGGTGAGTGGCAAATCTAAAGGCTGGTCAGTCAGAGATGAAGTCATAAAAGCGAGAAGCTAGAAATGCAGAAAAGCGAGGAAGTAGAAATGGTAACGGAGAACATCAGATGAGCAAGCAAAGGGACGCATGAGCTTATGAATTTTATAAAGGTCACCTACCTGTCATCCCACTGGATTGGGATGAGGTAAGGGAGAATGGGAAACCAGATAGGGACTGTGGCAGTAATTTAAGTCAGAACCGACGGTAATGGATACTAGGTGCTAATAGCGGAGAGGGAGACACCTGGAAAACGATGCATGTTTCCAGAGAATAAAAAGAAAAAAAAAAAAGAGCCAAGGGAAGAATGGGCAATTGGAACATTTAAGAGGAGACAATTAGAAAGACGTTCAGGAAACTATAAAATAATGACCAAAAAGGTAAAAGGAAAAATAAAACAGAATGGCTTGTTCAAAAGGTATTTTGCGGGCTGTTTTTGTTTTTTCACTTCAGAAGCTAAAAACTGCATTTCTAATATCTTTGCAGCTGAGTGTTCCAGACACAGTTTTAATCCCATGAAACACGTATTCACGCAAGGCTTCGATTCTGAGCTAAACTGTGAGAGGATGGAAGTTACACAGGCGTCCACTGTGCTAGTGCGGGTCAGCGGGGAGCAGGCGTGGTTCTGGAGTTTGCGGCTCTGACGATGCTCTCCTGATTCTCAGAGGATGGTTGGAGTGAAGAGAACCTGAGAGTAAGCTCCTGACCCTGGTAAAAGGGACAGTGACTCTTGGTGTCCCAACTGTTCTGGGAGTAATTTCTGGACATTGAGCCTAGAGCCTGTTCTTCCAGTCATTCTAAAAGAGTCATAAGCATCAATTCAGTGTATTAACTTGCTCTCTGCATAAACTTGATAAGGGAGTATATTTGCTTCCTAGGGCTCCGGCAACAAAGTACCACAAACTAGTTGGTTTAACACAATCGAAATTTATTGTCTCGCAGTTCTAAACTAGAAGTCTCAAATCAAGACGTCAGCAGGACTGGCTCCTTTTGAGGGCTGTGAAGGAGAACCTATTATTCCATTAGTAGCCCTTCTCCTAGCTCTTGTTGACCCCAAGTGTTTCTTAGTCTGTGGCAGCATAACCCCACCCTCTGCCTGCTCCAGGCAGGCGGCCACACCATCACGCTTCTGTGCGTGCCTGTCTGAGTCCAGATGTCCTCCTTCTTTAAAGGTACCAGTCATAGCGGATGAGGGCTCACTCTAACGATTTCATTTTAAAAGGAGAAGGATTTTAATTCAAAAGAAATTTAACTTAATTAGTTCTGTAAAGACCTTATTTCCAAATGAGATCATATTCTGAGGTACTGGGGGTTAGGACTTGAACATTAGCTTTTGGAGAGAATACAATTCAATCCCTGATAAGGAGTATGACAGGAATATTTGGTAGTCACTAAATAATCACGTGATTATTTCCCAGCCTTCTTTGCAGTTTGATTGAAGCCACGTGACTAGTTCTACAATAACTGTGAGCAGGGGTGCCATCTATTTCTTATGAGCTGGGTCAGTGGAAAGCCTTGCTGAACCCTCCACCTCCCTTCCTCTGCTTTGGCAAACTCTGAAGTCACATGTTGAGTGAGGTAGCAAGATGGCCGACCCTTAGCTTGGGCTCCTGAGTTTCTATGTGGAAAGAGTCCTCTGCCAAACATGTTGGAATACAAAATGAGCAAAAACTAAATCTCTGTGGTGTAGACATTAACGTTTCGAGGACTGTTGCAGCAGTTGGTGCTACGTATCTTCATTAGGACAGCCGTCTAACCTGATGGACCCACTATTGGGAAAGCTCCTGTCCTGGGGGTTCAGCTTGTTCCCGAGGCGGCCTTTTGAAAGCAGCTGCTAAAAAGAAAAAGAAAAAAGGAGGGGGGTGTCTCTCCCAACAAAAGCCATCTGAGAATAAGAATATAAAAATCTCTACATATCTATAATAGTCTGCTTATGCTGTTATAACAAGATGCAACAGACAGGGTGGCTTAAGCAACAGACAGTATTTTTTCACAGCTCTAGAAGCTGGAAGTCCAAGATTAAGGTGGCCAGCAAGGTTGGTTTCTGTTAAGATCTTTCGTCCCAGCTTGCCTGTAGCTGCCTACTCTGTGTCCTCCCGTTGCCTTTGCTCTGTGCACATGTGGAGAGAGCGCCCTCTGCTGGCCTTTCCTCTTCCCACAAGGACACTAGTCTTAACCAGATTAGGGCCCCACCCTTAGGACCATTGAATGTGAATTACCTCTTTACAGGCCCTAACCCAAAAACAGTTACAGTGGGTATTGGGGCTTTAACATATAAATTTAGGGGGGACACAATTTGGTCCATAACAATTATCATTAAGTAAATAATAGAAAATATGAAAAGCTCCTCACGTCTGATCATACTCTCCAGATTGGAAGAACTGTTAGTAGCTTCCTTCTGTTCATACCTTTCACTGTTCTGACACAAACATATAATATAAAATAGATCAAACTACACATAAAGCTCTATTTTTTCATTTATAGTGAAAAATCTCCTTTTATTTTAGTTTTTTCACTCACTGCTATGTATCTTCTATATTAATACATTAAAATCCCAAATTATTATTCTAAACAGCTGCATAGTACTCTTTTATAAAGATTATACTTTAATAGTTTTTCTCTTAGTAGGTGATACCTTACTTTGCATTTATTACAGGCAATGTTGCAGAAATATCCTTATGCATATATGTATTTATACTTCTCTTAGTAATTCAGTAATTAGAAGTGAAATTGCTAAGTCAAAGAGTACGCATCTTTAAAATTTAAATAAATACAGGTGTGACAGTTTATGGTTCTAGTAAAAGTATATGGGAGGATCCATTTCCCCATATCCACCCTAGGATAGTATCAATATTTTTAGTTTTTCTATTTAATAGGTTAAAAAAATCATTAGTCAATTTTTGAATATATTGGTCCTTTATATTTCTTTTTCTCTGAATTACCTATTCATATTGCTGGCCTGTTTTTTCCACTGTATTGATATAGTAAAATTTTCATTCGCAAGAGCTTTATGCATTTTGTCTTTTAATTTTGTTAATTTTGTTAACCATGTAGAAGTGAAGGTATAGGGCCAGATCTGGCCTTTTCGCAGGTAGATGGTACCAATAAGCGTGTTGGGGGTTAGGAATCAGACTCCAAGCCTTGGAATTCAGCCAGGACAGAGACGGCCTCTACAAATGCCTTCTCAGTGCCTAAGTGCAGCGCCTAGAATGCCTTATCTGACAACCAGCCCAGCCACTGTGCCTGAATAAAAACTAGACTCTTAAAGAGGGGATGTTTTTATATGCTTATCTGCCATAGTGCTGAGCCCACTAGCTACCTTATTTGTACTGCCAGGATCCACTGTTGTCCACGTGCTTTGGCTGGGAGATCAAAACCTTCTAGATGAAGAGCAATGGAAAGAAGACTCTCCATACAGCACTGTATTTAAGGAAGCACTTGAAGAACATCCAGAAAAATAGAAGTGACCATGCATATGTATACATATAATTAAATGATACTTGCATATAATTCCAAATACAGGTTTTCAAAAAAAGCAAGAAGAATCAGGGGAGCAATGAATAACAAAAACATAAATAAGACTCTTACAATCCTGGAGCTTGAAGGGACATTAGCAGTTCCCATCATTTTAAATTTTACTCTAGCAATGTAACATTTTACAAGTAAGGAAACCAGGGCTCAGAAAGGTAAAGTGATGTACCCAGGTTCACAGCTCCAGTTACTAGAAGAAACAGGATTATAACTCAGTTCTCCTCACCCTCAATTTGACAAAAGCTCCCTGATTTTGGAGTTCTTTGTATCTCTGGATTAAAAAAACACACACACACACACACAACAAAACACAAAAAATCCCTCATACATTTTAACGTGACTTTTGGCAGAATTAAAATTTTGTAAGTCACTAATCAGGATTTTACAATTATTTTACATCCCTGTCCGAGCCCCAGCCACACTCTCGTAGAAGGTGAACTCAAGTCCTGAAGTCAAGCCAAAGCCCCAAGAAGTAGCACTGCAGGATTTCACCCGCAGACCTGGACTTCACCTAGACAATCAGCTCCCATAATCAGTGACTCAGAGCTTTGTTCAGTGGATAATAATGATATATTTAAATGATCACATAAACATGCTGTTTCTTGTGCAAATACCACATAATGGTCTATGAGGCGCCATCTTCACTGTGTAAAAACACGGCGTCTCCTTTTGGAGACAAAACCACCTGGCTTTGTTTTTACTTAAGTGCAGGACCAAAACAATACATGAATCACTTCCTCCATAGGAGAGTAAACTGCAAAATAAATGCTCATTATCCAGGCCCTGGGCCAGGTCCAAGCAGCCAGCCCACATCCTCAGGACATGTCTCTCCGCACCTCTGTCTCTGTCCGTAGCAGCGGCTCGTGCCTCTGATTTCCTCATGGACCAGGTGCTCCGGTGACAGTGGTGACAGCAGGTTGAGGTTGATTATTTAACAGCGAGAATCCATCATGCAAAGATTAAGATTTTGAAATCCTTGACTATGGTTTTAAACCCTTAATTAGGAATCTGGCTTTGTTATTAAATAATTTAGCTATATACGATGTTGCTTTCTTTTCCTCTCAGCCCTATTCCAAAAGTCTGTACTTTTATAATGACAATTTGGTACTTTGAAAGAGAGGTTCTGTTCATTTTTTTCCCTTCATATAACCTAGCTTTTATAGTAAGTATTTACTGAGTGCCTGCAATGTGCCAGGCACTGTGCTGAGAACTGGGGACATCAGTGGTCAAAACAGATAAAAATCCTTACCTTTATGGAGCTTATGTTCCAGTAGGTGTAGACAAACAATAAAAAAAACACGCACACTCATAGAAATAGCTAATTATTTAGTTTGTTACAAGATTTTAAGTGCTCTGAGAAAAAAATA
The DNA here is from genome assembly GCF_021234165.1 of Pteronotus mesoamericanus. Taxonomy (NCBI): domain Eukaryota; kingdom Metazoa; phylum Chordata; class Mammalia; order Chiroptera; family Mormoopidae; genus Pteronotus; species Pteronotus mesoamericanus. The sequence continues at coordinate 14,418,826 of NW_026555310.1, forward strand.
AACCAGATTAAGGATGAGCGAGAGTGTTATGTTATTAGCGGAGGCTGTTGGAATCCGAGGTACCATGCATGGTCAAGTGAGATGGTGCTGCTGAGCAAAGACTTCAAGTGGCAAAGTTGTTAATCATGCAGACATCTGGGGAAGGAGCATTGCATGAAGCGGGAACAGACAATAGTGTGTGTGGCAAGGCTGGAGTGCAGCCAGCTGGCTTGGTTAAGAAAGAGCGAGAAGACCCATACAGTCAGGGTGGTGGTGGAGGAAATACACTGTGAAGCCACCTAAAGGACTTTGGCTTTTATTCTGTGTGAAGTGGGGAGCCCCGAGAGGGACTGGGGTGGAGAAGCCGCGTGAGCTGACTTCTGCTTTATCTGATTCGCTGGCGTCATATGCGACAGTTGGGGAAGGGGGATGCGCCCACCAAAATCTGGGAACTGAACATACATAATCCTGAGTGAAATAACATCTAAGTCTTTGGAGTTCACTTAGGGATGTATTTATTTACAAGATACAAATGTTTAATATTTAATAGGAATTAAAGTGCTTAATTTTACAACATTTTTGATTCTTTGATTTTATGACCAAATATACATATGTTACACAATATATACACTATCTGCAAGTATTTTACATTCATACAGCTAGAAAAGAAAAATTACTGTTGTGTCCACTTTTTCACATTTGAGTTAACTCTACAATTCTGATAACATACCTTTTCAAACTGATCAGTCAACAATTCAAAACCTGGATAACACTTATTCAAAAATATCAGTCAACTGTCACTCACAAAATGAAATGCTAGTTTTGTAAAACAAAAACAAAAAACAGTTTTATATACAGACATGATTGCTAATGAAGGGAGACCCCCCCCAAGTGATACATTCCAACATCCATATAATGTGTAATATATAATGCAATTCCATTATCATAATGGTCCCTACAGAATATTATGTTTCTCCCCAAACCTACATATATATCACTCTATGTATTTGGTATTCACTTATTAAAATATGCTACAATGAGATTTCTTGATTTAATTTATCACTAATTCTACCTAATCTCACTAATTCAATCTATAATAAATTTCAGAAAGGCATGACCATCATATAACTCAGGGACCCCAACAAGTTAACAACGATCTTGTAGAAGTCATGTGCTATTTCATCTCAAAACACGAAAAAGACACTACACTCTGCCAAATATTCAGTGTGGAAAATAAAAAACTATAATGAACTTTACAGGAATTTTTTTTTTTTTTTTGTACATCAGTAAACAGTGCTGAAAATGACCCAATAGAATGAAATTTTTTTTGTAAGCATAAATGAAAAAGGAAGTCATGACAAGATACTAATGATACAATTTAGAGGCCGAAGTGAAAGGCCTGAGTGCACAAGCCCCATCAGTACGCAATGATATAGATTTATATCTTACAGTTTAGATATCTCTTCTCGGTTTAAGTATTTTTCTCTTAACACACATTGCTCTGCTCTGGAGACCAGCAGCCTCTTTCTGTCCACCTCTCTGTTCGTTCCTGCTTGTTTTGGTTCTTAATTAAACTCCTCTCTACTCTACCAGTAAAGAAAGCAAAGTTATTGTCTCATGACATGATTACGGGCATAAATAAGAATGAATTATACCACAAATCCATGTGAATAATTTATGTTAAAATATTTAAACTAAAAAAAGTTTGTATAAAAATTTCATTTCTATGAAAAAACAGAATTGGAAATCAACAGTATTTTTACATACATACATATACTCAAATTCACAGAGAGGATTTTAAAAGTAGATCTAATGGTCTTTATATAGCATATGCATATTTTCCGAATCTGGAGAATCTATAGTAGATAGTTATATGAAAATAAAAAGCAGTTTGATACCATTAAAACTGGATGAGAATGAAGAAATGACATGGTCTACCTACATATGTCAAAACAGTCCTAAGAATAAGATCTGGTTAGCCACAGTTTTTATAGTGATACATTCTTGAAGAATACAAAATTTAAGAATGAAAACACTAAGACATTCTTGCCTTTTGAATTAATTTTAGCTTATAAATACCATGTGCTTAACCTTAGACCCGCTAACACGAACATCACATGATAGAGGAATTTTCATTATAATCTTCTATTCTGCATTATAGCAAGAATAACTGCAAAAAATAAGACCTTTGTTCCCTAGAACTTTGTTTGCTCCTATTGGTTGGTGCCTTTTCCTCAGAATGGATCCAGCCCAGAAAGATCATTATCAGAGTTATCACAGACAATATGCTCAGAGTAAGAACTTAAGGCTTTGAATAGAACGAGAAATGAGATCTAAAATTTAAAAGGAATAAAACACCCTGTTCCACAAAGTAGAAAAGAAAAAGTAAGTCTTTAGAATTGTGAACTCACAGAAGGATTTTTGATCTAAGATTTGTAGAAGGCATCACTGAATCCTTAACAACCCTGCAGTACTATGAAGTTTGTAGTTTGTTTTTTTTTTTTAATATACTTAGGACTACAGCAAGTATTCTTTAAAAAAAAAAAATCCAATGTATATCTATAAGTGGGGTTGAAACATCTAAAAGGCTAGTTCTTTAAAAAGTTTGGTAATTTTTAAAAATTGGAGTATTTAAAAAACGGGGGTAGTTACCCAGTGAAGATAAGTACACCAACCTGTATGTTATTAAACTTCATGTAAAATGAAATGTTACTGATCAAGTAGTGCAGATGTGCTTTAATGCTTTTCACCATCCATACCCTCTGCAAAAGTGAAATGACTGTGGTGTTTATTTGAATCCAAGGAATTATGCCCACTCCTCCTCACACACACTTTCTCTTCCCTCCACTGAGCAGTGAGTCACATTGTCACTTCTAGGAGTTAATTCTCTATGCCCTGTGGCTGGGGGCATTCACATTAAAATTTCAGTATAAAAACACACCCTGAAGAGTTTTATTGCTTGCATACGTGATAGCATTGTAGATGCCATTATTACAAAAGTGGCTGGTGGTGTTTTCATTATTAAAACCGGGACATCAGTCTGCACTACATTTCCTACTTCATATCCCAAATGGTAGACTTTCAATAAAGCAAAATTTACGTTTAAAAAAAATTGGAATGTTTTATCATGAACAAGTTTTTAGCAAAGTATTTTTTTTTTTTTAATTTGGAGGAAGGGCACTTTAAAGAAAAGATGACTTGAAAAGCAGCAAATTGGAGAAAATAAATAACAGGACCCATATGGAATGTTAGTTTTAATAGGAAAGCAACCAATTACTTTTTTAGGTTCAACCTGTCATGACTGCTCCAGTATCTCAGAAAGCAAGAGACAGAGATTATTCTTGTAATCAGTCATGCTTTGAGGTTTTTGGTCTAGTGGAGTACTTACTAAATGGCTGGCTGACTGAGAATATGCCTTTGACTTTCTTCAAGTAAAAGCATTAGCGATGCTTTAAAAAAAAAACAAACAAAAAACAGGTCAGGCTGCTTCATTGCTTCTCTTTGTGCTTGGCTAAAGAACGCGGGGCAGGATGTGAAGGTGGTAACTGGGGCATCGGAAACTCCCTTCTTATGACAATATTCCCATTTTTTGTTCAAATTTAAGATAATATTAAGGGCATAATAATAAATATTCTCTTCACTCTTCACGAGTATTCTTTCAATAATCTAAACTAAATAACACAGATATTACTGAGCCCGAACTGGTCCGTGTTACTTCCACTCCAGGAGAGGAACTGACGGACAGGAAAAGCACAGTCTTCTTGCTGTTCAAAGCAGTTTTCAAAAATAATCTGGCCCATAATCTTCTAATTGGCCCTTACATTTCCATTGTTCCAGCCACATTTACAAAAGTCATCTCCCCCTGAAAATCATTCTCCATTTTTAGTGCTTCTCTCTTCTTGAGAGGAAGAAAAACAAAGTATCATCTATAGCTACAGTTTAACCTTCTCAGTAACCACCCATGAACACAATGTTGTGTGTACACACACACACACACACACACACACACACACACACACACACACACACAGTTGGCAACTAGAAAAGAGAAGCAGTGTAAAATATTTCTAAGTCTTTCCCTGATTTAATAGGAAGAAGTTACCTTGATCTCTTTTTGGCTTCAAGTATTTGGTTTAATGGAAATGATCATGGCTGGTATTCCTTTTGTGGAGGAAGGAAACCTAACCACGTCAGCCATAACTAGTTCATCTGCTCCTTTGGGGTGGGGAAAAATAGGAGCTCTTTCAGATTTTCTTAAGAGGACCTAAATAAATGAGTGCAAATCTCAAATTCTGAGTGAAGCTATTCTACACTGAAGTGTCATCCCCAAAGGCAGAGGATAGTGAGGTCACTCTTGTGGATTTCTAGACTGATGCATTCAAAGTAATAGTGTTTGGGGCATAATAGGATAAATTAAAAAAAAAAAAAAAAAACCAACACCCAACCCAGATCTAATTGGAGAAAATGATTAAGTTAAATAGCCAACTTAATGTGAGATTTTAATCGTAACTACAATATAATGAAGAGCAGCCTTCGTCACAAGGAATTACATTTTGTCTATTAAGATTCCCCAGGAGGATAAATGAGAAAAGAATGCTCAGGTGCTCTTCAGTTACCTTGTACCTCCCTGAACTCTGCCACTGAAGCATGGCTTTCCAGTGTTGTGTTTCCCCTGCTCTTTAGTGGGGCTTAAAGAGTTGAGCACAAACTTCCTTTAATATCTATCCAGCTCCTGCACACATACATTATCACATGTGAATTTTGTTTCATATCTGACAAAGGAACAGGCCCACAGAGTTATCTTAAGTATTAGTTATCTACAGTCCTCATTTAACCATGCTTGACAGTCTTGTGGAAAAGGAAAACAGGATAGCAAATGTAGTTTCCGGATGTCCCAGTTCTGTGTAAGTTCAGGTATCTTGGACAATTTGGGTTTTTGAGAAAATTTTTGTACATGCTATTAACCATTGTAACAATTAGAGCATGTTAAAAGCATAATCACCTGTATGCCTTTGACCATCCCAGTGACCAAAATACACTTCATCTAGAATATGCAAGACTGAAGCATTAATTAAACCCTCACCTTATATTTAAATAGAAATTACTAGCACCTTCAAAGAGAGGCACTGTTTTAAATAGGCACAGAACAAAAAAAAAAAAAAAACTTTAAAAATATGGTTGGAATTCACTAATATATCCCATGCCACATAAATTACTGTTTTTTCTTATTATAAAAATACCAATAGCCTTAGATGTTAATCAGTTAAACATAAATCACCAAAAACATTTAAGTTTAGAACACTGTCCAATTCCAAGATAAAACATGCTTTATATTTTAAAAATAAATTAGAGACAAATATGCACCTAAATCTGAAGAGAAAAGCATGTATAGTATATATATTTATATTTAATACTATATATACATAATTACTATATACTTAAGATATTTTATTCTTAGGAGAATTTCTACAAAAACAAGTATTACCTTTTCTTAATAAGTCAAAAGTTTGAACATTAACAATCTGTCCTTTCTTTTATTTTTAAAAGGACATGTTACTTATGCAGCTTGCATTTTATAAACTAAATTAAATAAGTTAATACAATAGCCTAAACTGTCCTTGTAATTTTTAACTATGGATCTATTTTGGCAACATGGAGGTATATCTTTCAAACTGTCACAAGTCCTACATGTGAAAGAGAAGACATTAAAACATTTCTTAAATGAGAGTGGCCTATTCTAACTTGATAGTGATATTATCAATTGATACCATTTTCTCGAAGACAAAAGTACATTGCTCATTTAAAAAAGGCTCCATTTTTCACATTATTTCCAACTTCTATGGGTAGAATGGCTCTGCACATTAATTTCACCAAGAGTACACAAACATAGGAAAATAGTCCCCTAACAGATACTTTTATGAGCCTCTATTTTTCAACATAAAGTGCTAAGAGATGGATAAGGAGAGCTGGGAATGTCTTGAGCTGTGAATCTTGAGACCTGTACGCGGGCTGGTATTGGAGTCAGCATTCTGATTTTTATTTAGGTTCAGGGTGATCGTCCAAGGTAGCTGAATGCTCGTTAGGACCATCTGGTGTCTCACCTGTGACAGCTAGAAAGATGATTTTCAACCACTTCTGTTTCAGTTCCTCACTGTCCGCAGCAAAGCTGTGCACCGACTTGGACTGGGTCAGTTTGAAACTGTGCGGCAGGTCAGCGCTCCTCGGCATATCGTCCACAATGTAGCCCAGGAGTGGAATGGTGGCCTGGGCTCTGACATCCTACGGAGAAAACACAGAACACAAGAGTGGGATGTATTCGTGTGCTATACATGTCCCTTTGTGATCTGGCTCCTACTAAACCTCTTTTCCTATCATCGTTCCACACAGACTTGCACTGTGACTCTCCATGGACAAAGATGGTGATCTAGCGACAGCGCAGCGCCTGTGCATGAGGCCACACTGATGATGTGGACTGACTGACTGAATGAATGAATGAATGAGAGCTGACACCTAAATCAGCTAAGATTCACTGACCCAATATTTTTTCTCTGTGAGGGAGCCTACTCAGCTCTTCTTCATTCAGTGACAAAGGGAAGAAAAGAATAGTCATATTACTATATAAAGCCAGCAAATGTTAACGATTCTTTCATTACCAAACACAGTTTTAGTTGGTGTCTCATTCATTCATGCATCCATTTATTTATAGACAGGAAAAAGTTATAGGAAAAAACACAAAATAGAATAAAATATATACCTTGGCACCTTAAGTTGATTTCTTTTTTTTCTTAATTATTTTTATACTCACCTGAGGACATTATTTCATTGCTTTTAGAGAAAGTGGGAAGGAGAGAGGAAGGGAGAGCGAGAGAAACATCGATGCAAAAGAGAAGCATCGACTGGTTGCCTCCCATATTCGTTGGGTACAGGATGGAACCTGCAACCCAGGCATGTGCCCTGACCAGGAACTGAACCCGCAACCTGTCAGTTCTGGGACAATGCTCCAGTGAACTGAGCCACACTGGCCAGAGCTTAAGCCTATTTCTAAAAAATGTTTTACTAGCCCCTAAAGTAGATATAGGCTAAAGTACAACAGGTACATTTAAAATTTTATGTATTTCCAAGTGAGTGGATAATTGGTTTAATTGCTATTTGTTTTTTAAGCATTATACAATCCATAGTGCCTGGTGCTGTTCTGGTTAGAAGCTAAATCTGCATGTCTGTCTTTCCCACAGATTTACCTCAGATCCCTGCACACATGGTTCTCAAACAACTGTTACTAGATAATGTTAATATACAGTTTGTTTAAATTCCCCTTCCTCTCAATTTCTTTCCTTCATGTATCCCTGCATTCAAAGGGGGCAGAAAAGGCTTACTATTATTTCCTGTCATTAAAAAAGCTCCTTCTTCTTCCTGCTTCTCCCTCTGCTTCACCCCCTTCTCCCAATGCCACTTCCTAATTGAACTCACATTTTTCTGAAAACCACTGAATAGGAATGAGAGAAGGGGAGAACTGATCCACAGGGTGAAGGAATTATTGGCTGTAAAAGGAATCCACCAATTTAGGTAAACTTTAATTTTCGTTACTTACTATTGTCCCGATTATGATGAAACAGTGAAACTGAGCTCTCTTTTTCTATCAAGGAGTGACAGGAGAACTTTGAGTTCAGTATCTATCCCCCTTCCTGTGTCCCTGCGACCTCTGTCCCTTCAGACAGACACAGCTTACGTACCTGGGGGGCCCCGTACATGTACAGCACAAGTGGGTCTTGTTTGGGGATCACACACCAAGCTTTCTGCCAAGGTTTAGACTTCTCCATATACTGAAGAAAGCTGCACACCACGCTGTTTCCAGATACTTCTGCTGATTCAATCTAGGAAAGTATAATGGAAAGAGAGTGAGAGGGCGCCAATGAGAATGAGCACTAAAGAGACCACATAGAGAAGCAATTCAACCTACGGCAATAGTCATGAAATGCGGCGCGTTTATATAAAATGTCTCCTGGGATCATCCAAAAGGCTCACCTGCAATTACTATTGAAACACTCATCCAGAACTATTATCAGCATGGGGAAATATTTAAGTCAACCTTAACACTCCGTATTACCAGACCTTGAATTTAAATAAAGTTAAACATTTATTAAATGCTTACTCTGCAGGCACTTTTCTTAGCTCACTAAGAAATGTATTATTTCATTTAATCCTCAGACCAAGACCAAGAAGTCAGGACTTTCATTATCTGAGGTTCAGAGATAAAAAAGCTTTCCCAATATCATACATTTAGGAATTGGCACGCTGGTATTTGAGTCAAATCCAAAGCCTGAACTTTTAACTGCAATGCATACCAACTTGAACTATGTAAGAATGCGCTAACAAAAAGGCAAATACCGACTAGCAATCTTTGTTCTGGAACCTGAGATAACTCAGGTTTTAAAAACTGCATGAACTGTTTGCAGAAACATTTACAATTTTCTGCTTTGTCTCCATATACATAAATCACTGGCTAAAAAGCAAACAAAACCACTTGACCAGATGAAGGTTTTCTTGCACACATTAGGGAAAACATCAAATCCTCAGTGTCGTCCATTCAACAGTGCTGGTCTGCAAACTCTTGTTACTGGTTCACAATAAGCACAGAAAGTGAGAGTAAACACTGAGCAACTTTCATAGCAGTTTGACTTTGTGATGATACTCAAGCACATGATTGTGTATTTTCCAAAAATACTGAGCTGTGATGGTTTGGAAATAAAACCAGCCCTTCATCACTGGTAGTTTATGAAGCACTAGCTGGCAAACTATGGCCTACCAACCCACCACATTTTGTACTGCCTTTGAGCTAAGAAAAGTTTTTACAGATAAACATTGAAGTCAACTTCATAACAGGGAACACTAACTTTGGACTTCAATTAAGAGAAATGCCACTAAAGAATTCCATTCTCCTTATTACCATACTAAATAAATTATATTAAATTATTATATTTAAAATTTTGTCAATAAAAATTTCTGAAAATTAGTTTTCTCTCTTCTTAAAGAAGTAATTCTCAGTGTTACCTCTTGGCCTGCAGAAACTAAAATAGTTTTTCTCTTGCCCTTTTCAGAAAAAGTTTGTTAACCCTTGGTCTAGCGCATATAATACTAGTTGGCACAAAGCAAGTGTCAAATATTGCATGTGCGTGTACATCTGTGTCACCCTAATTAAGCAAACGATTCCTCCCACCCCAAGTACTGGTTTTTCTAGTAAACTACCTAGAGATTTTCAGTTCATAGATACAGCCCGAAACTCACCCCTTACAAGTTATCATATTAACTTAGTTGCATCAGTTGCCGGTGCTGAGTACTGAGCCTGTACCCTCGGGAGCCAGTGCAGCACTTCCTCCCACCCCACGTGAGAAAGCCCCATTTCGGTCTGCCATCCGAGCGAGCGACAGCTATACCTAGAATTCAGAGTTACACTTTCCGTTTGCAGACTTTAATCATAAATGAACCTTGAAGTTCATGATCTTTTTCCTGCAACCCGAAAAGACTTTTGTACACTTATTTATACAGTGTAAATGCTCAATAAATATTCATTGATTCTCAATAAACCACAGAAATGCTTAACAGATCAAGTATGTCTATGACTTTTAATCGTGAGCCTATTCTTTACAGACCTTCCAGGTTATCTTAAACTTTTTGCCACAAAGGTCTTATTATGTCTTTGGGTGTGAAACTCATTTCAGATACAAGTTGCATTATATAGCTACCAAGCTTGAGGGTCTGAATGTATTCTAAAACATGAGTCAAATTCACTTGTGAGACATTTCAATAATATTTCAATGCAGTTATAAGATTACTGTCACTCCTATTAAATGATACTTTTAATGCCATGAATTGAAAGAGTCTGCAGGTAATAAAGTAATGCTTTAATCTAAATTTTAATAATTTCATGCAGTGGTTTTTCAAAGCTGGTATGATGAAACTGAGAAAAACTTTCCTATTAAAAAATACATTATAATAATTTGGGCATTAGAAAAGATAACAATTAACAGTCTAATATTTAGCTATAGCCATTTTCACAAAAATCAATATATGCACTCTCAAATGCAGAACACTGCCCCTCTTCTTTCTTTAAAACTGAGCATGATCCCAAAATTCAGCAACATAGAACAAAAGTATGATTTGCTCATCATTCTCCAAATAGTTAAATACTAAGAGAAACAACAAAACGTGTTATTTTTATTCTTCAGGGTTAAAAGACATCTATGTTCCTCATATAAAAATTTAAAAGACAGCCAACATTTACTGTTTCATACCTCTAAAATTCCCTTTCTTTTCTTTTCTTCATTGTCTGTGAATCCACTTATTATTTGGTAACAGTCTTTACAAACTTTGCTCAATTTACCACCATCATACTCCAGTTGAGCTTTGTAATCAGAACACTTCCAACAAACCACCTCAAATGAGAAAAGGCAATGAAGAGTGAGTAATCATATTGAAAAAATAATGAGATTTAAGCCATAAACATTGGTAATGATAATAAGTGAGAAAGAGTTATATATAAAAGGCAAATTTTTGTTACACTAAGAATATTCCCGTGAACATCAGGACCGTTTGCCATAGTATTACATATAATGCTGTTTGTGATGGGCTATGCTTGTTCACCCTTTTCTTCCTGACCTCTAAAGGCAGATCTTCAAAGGCTTGATCCGAACCTTCCTCTTCCCTCCTCTAGAGGTTTCATCAATATCCTTCCAAAATGAACTCATGACCTTCCCTGCCCTCAACGCTCTCCTCCCCCCACCCCACCTTTTCCAACCTGTCTCCTCTCCTTGTGCTCCCCTGTAGCAGGGGGTGGCATCGCCATCTAACTAGTCATGGCAGGTCATAAACCTGGGACCTCTCCTGAGCCCTCTCCATAGCTCACCCCATAGAGTCATTATGTAACAAAGTCCAACGGGCTTTTACCTCCAAGACAGTTTCTCAATTTGTCCATTTTTCTACATCTTCGTAAGCACCCAAGTTCAAGTTATCAGTGTCCTAGTTGGGATGATTATAAACTTGTGACTTCTCCTTGTAACAATGTGACTGGCCTCCAGGCCTCTACTCTTACATCCCCCCAAGCTATTTTTCAAACAACACCAGATAATCACTTAAAAATCATAATCTGATATGTTTCTCTTCTATTTAAAACCCTTCCCTCTTCCCTTTGCTGTTGGATAATGAACACATTCTTAACCATGGCCTACAAGTCCTGCGTGATCTGCCCATCCTACTCTCTGTATCTTTGGTGGCACTGGCTTCAATAGACCCCAAAGTGCTATGCTCCCTTCCTCCTCGTCTCTGCTTTAGGAGTCAACTTTTGTTCATCCTTCAGATGTTGACTCAAAATTTCACTTCTTTCAGGAAGACTCCTCTGACTTCCAGAACAGAGCATGTCTCTTGTCACTGTGCTACTAAAGTTACTTGTGCTCTTATTCATGTGCTGATTATAAGTTATAATCATATACTTTTGGGATTATTTGATGTTTGTTGCCTTCACTGGGCTGTAAGCTCTATGAGATTGTCCTGGTGTATCTTTCTTACCAGCACACAGTAAGTATTTATAGAATGCCAAGGAATGAATGACTGTAGTGAAAATGCATACTCTTTCTTGGTAAATGATATCTTTTTCCTAATTACTATGGGGTAGTTGTCATAAAAAAAGAAACTTTCACTTGGAAAAATTATCCTCTTGCTTCTAGGACCATATTTTTTTCTCCAATTCATAGTGAATGAACTTTACTTAAGACATGGAAATATTAGTAGAACTCTTGATTTAGGTTCACAGCATGTAAAGTTCATGACAGAAAATTATTCACTGTTTTCTCATAATTACAATAAAATTACTAGGATTTAGAATGAGGCATGTCTGTATCTTTAAATTCCCATTAATTAATATCTTATTTTCAAATCGTATCATAGTATTTTGATGATCAACATTCAAACACATTTTTGTTTGTTTACTGAACCAAGTATGTCAGTACCTAAAATCATTTCAAATAAACTCAATGACAGATTTTAAAAAATTTTACCCCAAGGTGGGGGAAAAAGATGTTTGCTATCACCTTAATTTTGACCTAAAAACTGTCTTGCTGCATCAAAACTTAGAAAAAAGAGGAAGAATGAATCTGTAGTGTAAGAATAATCTAAAAGAACTATCAAATTGTCACACTGAAGCACACTCACAATATATGACGTTATTACACTGCAATGCTGCTACCCTTTGCTATGTTTATTTGTTGCTCCGGAGAAGGAAGTATGTAGTCTCACCTGGGTTTACAAGGTCCCCCCAGACGGCTGCTCTCTCCTGCGTCACCCCATGCTTTGTTCCTCATCACTCTTTCCATATGAAACAACGCAATTGCTGAAAACCTGTTATGTGCCTTGTCTGGCTTGAGTTGCTGAATTTTGTTAAAGAAATATCACTAAATATCACTGCCATTAAATGGATTAGTGTATCCTTTTACATTTATTTTACATTTACATTTATGGTTACATTAGTGTAATCATAAACCTCTAATGGGCCCCAGGCGTCTACACTTGCTTCCCTGGCAGGCTTGTTTTTCCCTGTCCAGAGACGACTATTTGATGCTTAGTGCTCTTTCTCAAATGTCCCCGGCCTGCCTTTCTTCCTTCCCCTTCACTTCCAGCTGATGACATTTTCTCATACCTCTGCAGAAACATACCTGTCACCAGCCCCACAGCCCTTCCTTTCCCACCACCAAATCACACACACGCCCGCAAGGGCAGCCACCCTCTCCTTCTTCCTTTCTGTTTACGATGGAGGAAAACTCCCCCCCCCCATCAAAAGCCTGAACTTCCGCATATGCTAACAAGTTCTCTTTTCCCAAAGCCATCAACCCCTTTGGTTATTGTTTCTCTAATTACTTCTGCTGCACCTCACCTTACCCATCACGCTCCGGCACAGGACCTTTCCGCGGTCTCAAGAAAAGACCAAGCTCTTGTCTCCCTCAGGGTCACACAGACTCATACTGCCTGAACACACTTCCCACCTCCCTTCTTGTGGTTAGCGCTTTCTCACCTTTTGGGCATCAGCTTAAATATTGCTCCTCAGATAGGTCTTCATTTTTCTAACTGAAAGTGGTTCCAAATCCTCCTTCATTACCATTATTCTCCATTTTAAACTGCTTGCTTGTCTCCTTGTTGCATTTATAGTAATTTGAAATGCCTACTTGTCCATGGACCGGACTTTGGTCTATCTTCTCCGTCCGCATGGAGGCTATGTGAGGCGGGGTGTCATTTTGCTTACCAGTTTTCTTCCCTCCAGGACCCAGCACAGTGCTTTGTACATGCTTGTCACTGAAATGAGTCTACCAACGAAGTGCTTCACTGAATGAGTTTTTGGGTCTTCTCTGACTTGATGATTTTACAATACCTATTGAGTCACTGGCAATCTAAATGACCAAGAAATCTCACTTACATGTCCACATGCTCGACAATGGTGCCTTCTCCTTGTCAGTGCATTGAACGACTCTTTGCATTTCATACACATGGTTACTTCATTATCACGGATCCATCTTGGGGCCCTTTTCCCTAGCTCAGCAGTCTGGGAAGGAAAGAGAGACTCCATTTGAATAGGAAAAAACTGTCACTTCCTTCCATCTTCTCTTTCTTCCTTCCTCCCTCCTTTTCTATCACCCCCTCCTTCCCTCCCTGTCTTCCTTCCTTCTTAAAAAGCACTTAACAACGTTGCTCATACCATGTCCTGGTAAAGTAAAAGGTTCAAAGAAGTTTAAGCAGTATAAAAAAGACACTCACTATTATATTCACCAAAGAAGGAATGAGATTCTGTCTAAATATAATTGCCAGTTTTGGCATTGCGAAGGAAAAAGGCTGCTGAACAAAATGAACAGATAGATCTTTTGTATCTGCAAACAGCAGAGAGCTTAAAGTTAAGAATCAATTCCACTTACAGAAACCTCGGACTGACTGTCATTATCCTTTGCAATTGCATTTCGGAAGGTCTCGTGCCTCTGATGGAAAGCATCGATAGTCTCTTGAAGGGCCTAAAACATAAGTAAAATTCAAAGCACACATTACAGTATCACATGCAAATTAATGAAGATACTTTATTAAACAAATATCTATGATGGGAATCCCCTTAAAAATTATATGGCCTTGATTTGATGACTACATGTGCACAATACAACAATATCTGCACATTTGTGCACATACACAGGTTACCAAAAAACAGAAAATAAAAACAAAAATAAGGTTTACCTTGATCCATTCTTCTTTGTCTTGTTCAGAACTAAAACAAAACAAAATTAAACTTAATGCAGAGACCATTAATGAGTTATACCTGGTGAACAAAACTATGTTTTAAAGTTGTTCCAACTTTCCGGAAAACTCAAGGGTTTCCAAGAAGTTACAATCAAAATTAAACAGAATCTCTGCCGATTGAACAAATAAATTCTTGAACAGAGTTTTAGACATCGATTTACAATAGTGCACATAATTTTTGATAGGGAGGTATAAGTTTAGGTTTTATAATACACTGCCCTGACATTAGGTTTAACAACCATCATGTAGTCATAGGTATCAGGCAACTCCGTAGATCTAGCATTACACAGAATGTACATGCGACTGGTCTTCCAATCCTCCTTCATAAAAACAGACCAGGCTTCTAAAGGCTATTAGTCACAGCCCATCTTAAGAAAGATTATAATTATCCCTGAGAACATAAAATACCTTTGTAAGGCTTTACAGACCTATTTTAACATTTCCTTTGATAAACAATTTAATTTTATTTTGCTAGAAGGCTTCAGGCAATACCATACCTAACCGATTATAGACAAAACAAGTTTTAAATGCCTGTAGGAAGGAAGTTTCACAGATTAATGGGCCCTAGCATTTAATAATTTTTTGTTAGGAAAAAATTCCCTTGACTATAGTCAAGTCCCCTGTTTTCGTGTGGAGGCAAATTTTCTTTATTTCATCGTCCTTACAGGTAGCTTATATAGCTGGTTGTTATCATATACTATCTTAGAAAAATCCCCTTTAGTAGACTCTGGCCTAAGATCTCAAAACTGAGGGATTTTGAAGACTGTAAAAGAACAGGGTCTGTGTGCATGTGTTTGGTAGACGCGGGCTAAGTCTTGAGTTCCAGGCTGCAGGGCACACGCCTTAGGCCCACAGGGATCACATCCCTACCAGTGTGGCCGGAGGTTTGCTCCGGTGACACTGTCCCTCTTCCTAGGAAAGTTATCACCGAACGGCACCATGTCCCAGGCGCGCTGCCGGACTCTGTGCCTGGCAGATGAAAGGGCCTGCTTATTGCTCATCGGGGGATCCTCGGGGCAGGCTGGGTGGGGATTCCATCTCTCCCCCGCAAAAAGGTTTCCCTCTATGGCTGTGCCCTGCCCCCACGAAATCGGCTCTACTGCCCTGAAAGTGAAGTTGAGGCTGGCTGATTTTAGCTTTCTAAAGTCAAGGAAACTTGGAGTCTTTAATGGTTTTGACTTACTCCTTTGTTGAGGTTACTTATCACTACATTTTTATACCCATATAGCAACCAAAAACCATTGAATAAAAACTACAGAAAACAGAAATACTTTATATTCTTTTGAATCTGGAGGAGTGCGCAGAGTATAAGAGGTCAGCCTTGAGGCTGACTCCTTTAGCAACAAAAGGATAACCCTCTTTTCTCAGGCGGCTTCGGAAGTGAATTATCTTGAAATATCTCCAAATATGCACCCAAGTTTGGTTGCCATGTCATCCCGCTAACATTCCGGCATTCTGAACGTCTCCATTCTTGAGAGTCATTGCACACTTGTCCGCAATTCCCGCTGGGCCCGGGCCTGGGGGGCCCTACGGACGCCCTGAGCGCGCGGGAACCGCACCACGCGGACGGATTGACCGGGGGCCGAGGACCAGCCCCGCCCCCCGCAGTCCCCTTCGCTAGCCTCCCGCTCACACCGAGGGCCCTGCCCTTGGGCCCCCTCCACCGCCCTTGCACCTGTGTTCCCTGTAGAGGCGTCAGGGTTGTGCCCTCAGCCTCTGTGGGCGACCTAGTGACATGGCTGCACTGGCCGGAGGGTCCAGCAACTAAACCGCAGGACACCCAGCCTCCAGCATTGATATCCCTCTGGCCCCGCTCCCTGGACCCCAGGCGGGCTGGGCTGAGGGAGTAATCACTTAATTTCAATCTTCAGATTACTATATAATAATAATATATTCTAGAATATAAATATATCTAGAGCAATGATATCAGGGGAATAAAAAATTTAAGTAAAATGACCATGTTTCTATACTAACTGGAATCTATCCAATACTGTATATTGGAACTCTACAAAGTGATGACTAGATCTGTGCTTTATAAAATTCTTCATGAATCAGCCCTATCCTAAAGAGAAAACAGCCCAACCTGATAAATGGGGCTGGAGTCCCCAACTCAGGCAACCCAAGAAACTTTGAAAATATTCTGTTCTTCAGACACACATCTTGCAATTGCAGATTTGAAAGCATGCTGACATTTCACAGCCAGCAGCAGCATCTTCATTCTTCTGCGATGAAGGCTTCTCTAATGACCACAGAAAAATCTCAAATAAACAAGCTAACCCTACATCTAAAAGGACTAGAGGAACAACAGCAACGCCCAGAGCAAGCAGACGGAAGGAACTAATCAAGACCAGAGCAGAATTAAATGACATAGAAACGAAACACACAATTCAAAGGATCAATGAATCCAGGAGCTGATTCTTTGAAGTTAAACAAAATTAATGGTTAACCAGACTTCATCGGGAAAAAAAGAAAGATGACCCAAATAAGTAAAATCAGAAATGAAAGAGCGGTAACAACTGATACCACAAATACAAAAGATTGTAAGAAATGCCATGGCTGGTGTGGCTCAGTGGACTAGCACCAGCCTGGAAAGGAAAAGTCGCTGGTTCATTTCCTGGTCACAGGCCTGGGTTGCGGGCCAGGTCCCCAGCAGTGGGTGTGTGAGAGGCAACTGACTGAGATGTTTCTCTGGAACATCAATGTCTCTCTCTCTCTTTCACCTTCCCTTTCCCTCTCTCTAAAAGTAAATAATAAAAAATCTTAAAATAAAAATAAATTATTACGAACAACTATATGCCAAGAAATTGGACAACTGGGTGAAATGGATACATTTCTAGAAACATACGATCTTCTAAAACTGAATCAAGAAGAAGCAGCAAACCTGAATGGACTGATAACAACTAGCAAAATTGAAGCAGTAATCAAAAAATTACCAGCACACAAAAGCCCTGGACTGGATGGCTTCACAGGTGAATTTGACCAAATATTCAAAGAAAAACTAACGCCTGTCTATCTCAAACTATTCCAAAAAAAATCAAGAAGAGGGAAGATTCCCAAATTCTTTTTTACAAGGTCAGTGTTATCCTAATCCCAAAACCAGGTAAAGACACAACAATGAAAGAAAATTATAGGCCAATATTTCTGATTAACATAGATGTTAAAATGCTCAACAAAATATTAGCAAACTTGATCCAACAATACACTAAAAAATCATACACCATGATCACACGAGATTTATTCCAGGGATGCAAGGATTATACAATATTTGCAAATCAATAAATGTGATAACATTACATAAACAAAATGAAAGACAAAATTCTTTCTCCTTTGTGATAGAAAAGGAGAAAGAATTTGTATGATAGAAAAAGGAGAAAATTCTTTCCTCCTTTTTCTATCATATCAATAGATCCTGAAAAAGCATTTGATAAAATCCAGCACCCATTTATGATAAAACATTCAGCAAAGTGGGAAGGGAGAGAGCATAGCTCAATATAATAAAGGCCATAAATGAAAAACCTCCTGCCAATATCATACTCAGTGGGCAAAAAATAAAAGCATTTCCCTTAAGAGCAGGAACAAAACAAGAGTGTCTGCTTTCACCACCCTTATTCAACAGAATACTAGATGTCCTAGCAACAGCAACCAGACAAGAAGAAATAAAAGGCATCCAAATTGTAAAAGAGGAAGTAAAACTGTTGTTATTTGCAGACAACATGATAGTGTAGATAGAAAACCCTATAGGCTCCAACAAAAACTACCTGACCTAATAAGTGAATTCAGCAAAGTAGCGGGATACAAGTCAATATTCAGAATCAATGGCATTTTTGTACACCAACAAGGAACTATCAGAAAAGTAAACTAAAAAAAAAAATCCCATTCCTATAGCAACAACAAAAACAAAAAATTTCAGATATCCCACGTAGCAATATTTTTGCTAGTATATCTCTTAGGGCAAGGGAAATAAAGGAAAAAATAAACAAATGGGACTACATCAAATTAAAAAGCTTCTGCATGGCTAAGGAAACCAACATCAAAATGAAAAGTAAACCACATGGGAGAAGATATTTGCCAATGATAAACTGGACAAGGGTTTATCTCCAAAATATATAAAGAACTCATAGAACTCAACACCAGGAAGACAAATAACCCAGTTAAAAAATGGGCAAAGGACCTAAATAGGCCTTTCTCCAAGGAGGACATACAGATGACCAATAGATAAATGAAAAAATGCTCAACATTACTAGCCATCAGAGAAATGCAAATTAAAACCACAATGATATAGCACCTCACACCTGTCAGAATGGCTATCATTAATAAATCAACAAACAACAAGTGCCTGTGAGGATGTGAAGAAAAGGGAACCCTTGTGTACTGTTGGTGGGAATGCAGACTGGCATAGCCACTGTGGAAAACAGCATCAAATTTCCTCCAAAAATTAAAAATGGAACTGCCTTTTGACCCAGTGATTCCATTGCTGGGAATATACCCTAAAAATCCTGAAACACCAATTGAAAAGAACTTATGCATCCCTATGTTCATAGCAGTACTATTTATAATAACCAAGTGCTGGATGCAACCTAAGTGCCCATCAGTAGATGAACGGATTAAAAAACTGTGGTAGATTTACACAATGGAATACTACACAGCAGAAAGAAAGGAGGAATTCCTATGTTTTGCAATAGCATGGGTAGAACTGGAGACTATTATGCTAAGTGAAATAAGCCAGTTGGTGAAAGACAAATGCCATATGATCTCACATATAAGAGGAACCTAATGAACAAAACAGAACCAGAGACATGGAAACATGGAACAGACTGACAGCTGCCAGAGGGGAAAGGGGAAAAGGGAGAGGGAATGGTGGAAAGAAGGGGAAGGGTTCAGTAGAAGAACATGTATGAATGACCCTTGGACATGGACAACCGTGCGGGGATTGACTGTGGAGCGGGGGGTGGGCTGGGTGGAGGAGAGCAAAGGGGGGAAAATTGGGACAACTGTAATAGGATAAATAAGAATTAAAAAAAGGTTAAAAAAAAAAAGATCTTTAATGATCAGAACTATAGTGTAGGCTTCCTTGTTGCCAAGTGCAATCACTCAGTGAGTCAACAAAATACATTCTTCTCTTGGGTTTGATGCCTGGGGTCCAAACCCTATTATGATAAGGTAGAAAAATCATTATATTCAGAGCCAAGCCCTCCATCATTTCAACTCATGTTTGAAATGCCACCTTCGAATCCTTAGATCAGTCCCCCTGCAGCCTGCTACATCTCTCACAATTGTAATTTCACCAGTTCCTGACCTCCAGGGCACAAATTCCTGCTAAAATGATTTATTCCCTTATCAAAGCCTGAAGTTTAAGCTCTGTAGTTTCTAAGTGCAAAAACCCAGGATGAATTCATGGGAGCAGCCAGAAACACACACTATTGGTGCAAATGAACAGAAGGGCTCTGACTCTCCACAGATTCTAGGGTATCAGAAACATGAGGGCTGGGGTTGGCACTTAACCCTCTGATCTGTGACTTTCTGGAGTATCCCTATTTTCACCATGCCAGGTAAGCTAAAGGGGTAACAGTCTTAGTAAAGCAGGTATTTCAAGACCTGACAGCAATCTGTCCTGCAGTGGTTCACACAAGAGGTAGCTGTGATCCACCGTAGTGGTTGCCCTGTTTTTTCTTTCCAACATGGTTATGCTAGGCCGATGGATGGGGGAACTCCAGCCCTTTCTCTCTCACTCAGTGAAGCATACAAGAAGCATATACAAAGTCCTAGTTGCTAGAGGCCCAAATGGCCTCCTTGGTGTATCCTCCAAAAATGACAAAAGAATCATTACCTTTTTTACCCTGCCTCCTCCGAACATTCTCTCCATCAAAGTATCATTAAGTCACATGATTGCAGAGACTCTGAAAGACTAAGTGTTAAACTTCAACATCTGGCATGGAATAATAATCATCAATAAACATTTGTGTACCAAAGGAAGGATGGAGGAAAAAGGATTAGGGGAGAATCTTTTCCTACAAAGACTCAAAACTTGGCTTAAATGCAACAACTTCATTCTCTGAGCACCTTGTATATCTAAAGAGTAAGTACAGTTTACTGAATGCTTACTTTCTGAAAACAACTATCCTAGGCACTGCAGAGGAATCATAATGGAAGACATCATTCCTGCTTTTCTAGAGCTTTCAACTCTCCACTTACGTCCAACCAGAATGGCAGAGATCTGTAGCATTCACTTGGGAAAGATCCTCAGAATTATTCTGTTCTACAACTAATTCTGCTGCTTTTGAAAGCTGTGTGATAGAAATGGTTCTCTTACCTGGCTTGCAATTCCAGTGTTCTCTCTTTCCCAGACACCTGGAAAGTGTGCGGGTATTCCTCATTGTGGGTCTCTACGATTTGCATTCCATCTATGCCAACCCTGGTTCGCACTGTGAATTTAGAGCCCACCAAGCTGAATCTTGGCACGCAGTAGAGCAACATGTTGTTGAACTGCAAGGAGGCAGAACACATATCAATAATAAATAGGAAAACAAAGAAGAAAGTGACCAATACTGAAAGTAATCTTAGGCAACATTACAAGGACTTCCCAAGGAGTATCATACTTTCTATATGAGCAAAATTATCTCAATACAATATTGAGATTTTATGCTTGTACCAAAATTATTGAATTTTAAAATTCATAGCATACACTTCCCTGTGTTGGTTCATAAATATTTTATTGATATTTAAATAAACCAATCCTCATTTTGTACTATTAATGAAATTAATTCAATTAAATTCAGCAATAATTTATTAAGAGCCTTCCATACACCGGCAGCTGAAATTCTCAGTCCATAAAACTAAAGTACTTAGATCACAAAATTTCTAATGTTTGTGTCTTAGGGAGCAACTGTGTATCAGCTGTCAGAGGGAAAGAGTAATATTTAGTAATTATTTTTATCAGTGTGTTTAATGTTAAATTAACATATAGCCAAAAATTATTATCTTAAATTTTATTCATACATGTGGGGTTAGCATATTAACACCATAAGAAACTACATCACTGTTTTATATTGACCCATATCATGCTTAAGAATTCATCCTGTATAAATGAACAGAAAAGTCAGCTATTTTAGCAAAGCATCTTTAAAGATAGTCTTTATAAGATCTACTTTAAAAAATGTATTTATTGATTTTAGAGAGAGAGAGAAAGGAAGAAACATGGAATCGTTGCCCCACTTACTGTATGTATTCCTTGGTTGATTCTTGTATGTGCCCTGACCAGGAGCATTGTCTTGTGCCACAACCTTGGCGCACAAGGACAATGCTCCAATGAGCTTAGCCACCCAGCCAGAGCTTTATGAGATTTACTTTTAAAATGAACAACTTTATTTTGAACCTGAATCAAATTTTGTGCAGTGCCTCATCCCTAGGCAACAATGAACAGCCCTTGCTTATCAGGCCCAAGCAATGATTTTGGGAGGGCATTTGATTCCCTTTGTATGTATTAAAACATGCAAAAGGATGACAGGGTCTAAATATTTGGGTTAATTCATAGGCAGATTCCTAAAAAAGGTCCATATCTATATTCGTCCTTCATAGTTGTTTCTAGGGTCGCATATATTTTTCAAAGATGAGAGCAACTGGGGACTTACACCCTTATTCACAACGTAACCTCGCATGTCTCAGGATCATTATCTGTAACAGTTACATGTTGTTGACAGGATGAAATAAGGAAAATGTTGTATTCTGCCAGGTCTTCTGTTTGGCTCCACACCACCATAAAGACTAGAAATGGTGATGGATATTTAAAGACATTTCAACATGTTTTTCGTGATAACGTGTATTGTACTCATTCTGAAAGCAAATTTCTCACCAGTTGTTCCTCATATATCATTTTGCAACTTCCTGTAACCAGCGTCAGAAATTTCATTTCCACAAGTGGATAATGCAGAAATAAAAGGACACAAGTGCATTTTATCGGATATATGACCACCACATTTCACGTTTACATTTTGAGAAGTGAACACTAATAACCTATGCCTTTATCATGTCTGCTGTACTCTCACTATGACAGTCAGAGCCTCAGAACTCTAGCAGCTATGATCTAGAGATTTGAAAATGCACTGAGAGGTTCTCAGCACCATCCCAGCTTGATTAAGGCAACAGCTTGCCTGCTACCTTCATGTTGACATCTCTTTCTCTCGTCTATCAAGGCCTTCTCAGGTAGGGACTTGGTCAAGGCTATGAATGGTGCAGGACCAGCTGCCCAGCCAGCACCAAAAGGGACAGGGCTCACACTCTAAAGACAGCAAAAACCACCAAATTTTTTCTGTAAGTTGAGTGATAAATGTGATGTTTTGGCATAAAATTTCTGAGTTATCTGATACTTGTTCTCAAGTTCACTTTACAAAGTTCAGCAAAGTCTTGTTACTTTATGGAAACACAAGTGAATATGGAAGTTCTTAGTATTTGCTTTTTTTATCCTCACCCAACGACAAAATTTCCATTGCTTTTAGTGAGTAGGGGAAGGTGGGGAGGGAGGGAGGGAGAGAGAGAAAGAAACACTGATGACTGATGTAACAGAGAAACATTGATTAGTTGCCTCTTGTATGTTCCCTGACTGGGGATTGAACACACAACCTAGGCACATGCCCTGACTGGAAATCAAACCAGCAAACTTTTGGTTATAGGGAAATGCTCCAACCAACTGAGCCACACTGGCTAGGGCAGCATTTACTTTTTGTAGTTATGCTCAAACAAGATGACAGACGATCTTATATTAAATGATACTTTTCTCTTTCCCTTTCATGTTTTCAGGATTACATTTCTCCTATTATCTTCTTCCTAAGTGGAACTTTACACTCCAAAATGTCAATAACTATTAACCTTTCAATATATAGGTCAAAATCTAATGCTAGTCAATAAATACCCCTTTTCTTCTTCCTAAAGGTGAAGGTGAGAGCTCTTGAAGGATATAAAATATCGCTTACAAAGAAGTAGATGGTATACATGTAAAGGAAGTGAGTCCTGATCCCCCTATGAACCTTGTTCTTGTGGCAAAAGCCACTGTCATCTCTCTGGGCTTCTACTGTACTAAAAGAAGAAGTTACAGCAACCATAACTCCTAGTAGATCAACTTTCCTTTTCAGTGTAGGAGGTTCCTTTTTACTCCAGGCCCATCGCTCTGAAGTAGATATTGGCAAAGCAACCTCTGACTGGTGAGACCAGTGTTAAAAGTGCTAGGCTGTGCCAAAACCTAGAAGCAAGTCTCAGTCTTATTCAAAGTGTAGGGAAGTGCCCCATTCTTGATCTCTAGCATTCCTCCATTATTTATTTGAAGTTTCTTAAAATATATTTATTTGAATGAAATAATTCAATTTGATGTCTCACTAGTGACTGTTTCATTGAAGTTTGATTTAGAAGGTAAAAGCATATTTTTGGAGGAGTTTCCAGAGCCTAGTCTGTATTAAAAGTTTAAATAAAGGGAAAAAAAATCTAAATCTGTCAAGTTACAAGGAAATAAGAAATAGAACTCCAAAAGGCCAAGAATAAAAGCTCTTGGGCCATTCTATAGGATAATTTGGTGCATTTTTAAAAAACTTTCACCTGTCAGGTGTGGTTATTAACAGAATACCCTACCACTGACATATTTTTAAAAAATGGTGTGGAGGCAGGCAAATTTGCAAACACATGAAGATTTGAAAGCCAAAATCAGATTCTAAATATAATTTGACTCTTCAGATGAATGTAGCTTCCCCAGAGTAGGAAACGGAAAACCAGCTCTCATGTTTTTTCTAGAGCAAAAGGAAAATAAAAATGGTACTTCTGAAGTTTCTACATATGAAAAAACCAAGATGCTCTACGGGAATAAAAGTGTGCAGGCCAGAGGAGGGCGTCTGAGACAAACACAGCATTAGAGGGGAGGGTTAACAGTGGAAACACTGCAGGAAAGGCTTCTAAGATGGTCTGCAAAAGATAAATGTGGCTTCCCTAAAGTTCCTGCCATGTGGCTTTATTCTCCCTGGAGGCAATGGCATCATGAGATGTTTGAGAGCTTGTAACAACTGGAACAAGATGGGTCTTTGCCTCAAAGTTACTGCTGCTCTTTTCCCTCAAGGCTCTTGCCACCTGTTCTAATAGCTGCTTAATTTGGGTCTGTATCAAGGCAGGCAACCTAAAACTATTTCCAGAACAATTCTCAAATGTGAAAATTCAACTAACGCAATTGGTTAGAAGTTCCACTGTAGACAGTATAACACTAATGTGGAAGAGGGAACAGAAAAATGACCTATGCACCTAAAGGCAGGGTAATGACAAAGGCAAGACATGGACTTCCAGGCATTTCCCCCCCAAATGGTGTATTGCGTATGTCTGTTTAATCTGTATGTTGGATGCTTTGACATTTGTTGGACCTTACTGACACCGGACAGACGGCTCCTCCCAGGGTCACCCGATTCCCAGACAGTAAATGACTCATTTGCAAGCACACCTTTCGGATGAAAACCTACCTGCCCAGAGCCCACATACCTCACCCAAGGATATGCTTATTGATTTCAGAGAGAGTGAGAGAGAGAGAGAGAGAGAGAGAGAGAGAGAGAGAAACATCAATTGGTTGCCTCCCAAACATTCCCCGATCGAGGACTGAACCTACAACCTAGGTATGTGCCTTTGACTGGGGATCCAACCTGTAACAATTTTGGTGTAAGGGACAACACTCCAACCAACTGAGCTACCTGGGCAGGAAGTGTAGTTTATTTCTTTTTACTGGCATATCATATTCTACTGCAGGGATAGTCTACACAATTTGTCTACCCATTCATAAGTTGATGAACATTTAGGTTGTTTGCACTTTTTGGCTGGTATGAATAATTTTGCTATGAACATTCAAATATAAGTTTTATGTAGATACATGTTTTCAATTTTCTTGAGTTACACAAACTTGGAGTAGAACTGCTGGGTCATATGGTGACCATATGTTCTTTTTAAGAAATGGGAACACTCCTCTGCATGACAATTAGTTTCCATAAGTTTTCCTTTCAAGGGAGACTGTACCCAGACAACAGAAATTTCTTAGCTCCCAATGACAACTCATATTATAGTGGTGAGGTGACTGCCTTGCAGCAGGAAAGCCAGATGTGAGTGACATCCTGAGACTGTAATCGGGTGCCAGTCATTGGGCAGCTTTTTTACCAAAGTTTCTCTGTTTCTTTGTCTATAAGTAATAATTGTAATAATAGCTAACATTTACTGAGCTATTACTCAATGTTGGCTTACTGTGACTCAATGTTAGCTATTAGTATGATTTTCATTATATCATTAGATAAGAAAACAAGCTGGAATTACCAGTGACTAAAAATAAATAGCGTGGATACCCCAGAAAGCGCTCTTGCATTTGAGATAAGCCTAATTGTCACTTCAAGGAAATGAAAGAAGGGACAGGGACTGACTGCAGTGGAAAGGAACCATGTAGCAAACTCATATGCTTTTCACTTGGTATTTTAGGTACTAGTTTTCCAACGTTGCTCATATACTTCATACTAAAAAGATTAGAAGTAGTGGTTAGAGAAGATTAGGAAGAGAACTGTTGTTAAGGAACAGTATGTTGACCAAACCAATAACCAGAAAATGGTACCTTTCAACCTATGAGAATGAAAGGAAAGAGAAAATCTGAAACAAGAAAAGGAGGATTCCAGAAAGCATGTCCTCACCCACATACACACTACTGATGGCTATAATCTTCAGGAGAAGGTTAAATTGTCTTTAGTATGTGTTACTGAAGTGAATTACATATGATAAATACACAGAAAAATGATAGAAAAATACTTCAAGAAAAAGATTGGTGTCCCTGAAAGAACAAGTGTCAGTTACTAAGGACATTCCTTTTGTGGAACCTTGACAATGGTGACTGCACCAGGTTAGAGATACAGAAAGCATCCTACTTATTCAAGATGTATATAAAACGTTTATAAATTATTCTTATGCAATTTGCTCACACTACAATACTCACTAAGAAAAGGTAGCGTTCTTGTGCTGATGTGTTCCGAGCAGCTAGTTTAAGGATCTGTCCTTCTTTTATTAGCTCATTTGAAGGATTTACAATGTCTTCTTCTTCTCCCAACATTTCATAAATTTCTAAGAGTTTCTTTAGGTTCTCCTAGGAAATTAAAACAAAAACACAGCAAGATCAAATATAAGGAGGTTTCACCATAGTGGCTTTAATAATACATCAACGTTGGCTCAAATATGAATAACTCAGAAGTGACTGGAACTTAGCATAAATTTTGGCATACATTATGTCGGTTATGAGAAAATGAAAACCTGGGAGAAGAGGAGATTATTACAGAAAACATTAAACAGTTTGCAAACAATCTTTTTCATTTATCTGTATCAATTCATTTTGATCCAAACCTATAGATAATATTAGGTTATATTGTTGACAATTATCCAACTACAAGATTACTGTCTCCTCTGAAAAACACTTACCATTTTTCTTATTGCACTATTAGAATGGCTTGCTGCTGTAGATATAATTTCAAGTGATTCTAAATGGGGAAAAAGAAAAGAAAATAAATATATGTTGTCCTTACTATGCTACTAGATAGCTGAATAACACACTTCTCATTACAATAAGAATAATTCTGGAAGAGAAAAAAAGTGGCAGAAATCTGAGACCAAAGACGCACAGTAAAGGCAAGGGCAATTTTCATTTACAAACTAGATGCTTTCAAAAGTTCATTTGTAAGTGGATCAATACTTGGAACTTGAAGGGTATTGCCTCATAAAAAATCATATACAATGATTAGGCTTACGGGTACATTTAATCCAAATGAAACTTTCAAAATCAACAAACCCCATGTACGCTAACTTGGGACATGGCACTCTGCCAGGTGCTTTCATAGATATTAGGTCAATTACTCCTTCTCCAACCCTGAAAGGAAAGCATATTGGCTCCATTTGTCAGATGAAAGGAATGGAGAGTGCTGTGCCCGGGATACAGTCACACAACTGTGATATTAAAGGACCGCACTTGAACCTAAGCCTTCTGACTCAAATTCTACATTTCAGTGGTATTATTTTATTCATTCTTATGAGTAATTTAACCACTGGGCAGAGCCACCTTTCTTTGGGAAAAAGACAACCATGGCTCTCGCCTGAGCCAGGCGAAAGAGAATCTTCTGATGCCAATGCGGACAGAGGGATTTGTTGCTGGGTGGGTGGTAGCATAGGAATGGGAACTCCTGGAATGAGCAAGGCAGGAGCTCCGTGGCAGCCGGCGAAGCTGGGAAAGCTGAGGCCTCCAGCCGGCGCGGCCACACTCTCAATCCTACACCATGCCCTGCTCTTGCACTTTATTTCTATCTTATGAATCCTGGTTGGGTTAATTCTGTTACAACCACCTTATCACCTCTGGATGAAATTTTCTCTCTTCTTTGCTGAACAAAATGTACGTCTGTTGCTTTCCTTACTTTTAGGTCTCCCTTTATGATTTCCTTAGAATTTTAGTGTAAGTAGCAATGGGAAATAAAAAAGTAATAAAATACACTACCATGTTGCCAACTTGGTCATATTTGACAGTAGTACCTTAGAGGAAGTCAAAATCTTTGAATATAGAAAAATCTAGTTCTCCAAGATATAAATAAAAATCCAGTTTCTTCTATATTCAAAGACTTTAACTTATGTTTTGGAGAACTATGCCGAGTTGGGCAATTCTGTGCATTCTCTACAGAGCCCACGGCGGAGGGGAAACAAAACAAGACAGGCTGGAGGCACTGCGCAGGGGGCCGGTTTGAGGAGCAGCCGCGGGGATTCCCGCCTCCAACCCAACCACTAGTTCTGCCACTAACACAAGCACAGGCCAGATGAGTGGCCAGTGGAGATCAAATAAAAAGTGGAAGAAATCAAGTCAGGAGAGCTCTAAACTGAAGAGGGAGAAAAGGGAGGAGAGAAGTTCCTGTGGTCACTGACTCACTTGGATGGTGGGAAAATCGAATCCGAGATAGCCTGCGTTCAAAACACTGCACAGGCTCCGAGACAAAGATTGGGTTTTGTGTTCCTCATCTGTGATCAAGGTTCACTTATAACAGAAGATAGGAAATTACCAGGGGAAGTGGCAATGCTTTAAGATTGCACACCAGTATTTTTAATACTTACTGATAGTAACCCATTTCTATTTCTTAACTTTCATTCTTACCTTCACAGCAAGCAGATTTTTTAAAAGTACATGAGAAAGTAAAATTGTTATTGAAACTTTTGAGATTTAAAAAGAAAAAGCCTTTCATTTATGATCTAAAAGATATAAATGACAAGTCTGTAAAATATGACAACCAGCAGAATCGGAATAAAGCTTTCCCAGGGAAAATGTTGACTGACACTAAATAACACCACTTTCTCTCCTAAGCCAACTTTGCTCAGGTGATTTTTATATAATAAATGCCACCTTAACTTTCTTGGTAGGCACCAACCTACCTAATTAGCCAGCAGCACTAGTAATTCTGAATGGTATATTCTTCCTGTGAGAGGGTCATTGTGTATTGCTATTCCAGATGTCTCTAAGACTATAGTTTTACATTTCAGAGTTAATGATTCATGTGAAACCAACATGAGAAGAGTGATTTGTGTTGTTCTAAAGTGCTTTCCTAACTGAGGTGCTGATAACAATTTCCAGTGAGGTTCTTTTCTGTCACCAATATTTTACTGAAGTGGCTATGAGACATATCCGGCTTTGTTATTACAACGCTGCTTGGCCATCACATTATCCCATAATGGAAAAGAGGAGGAAAAGTACTTACTTTTAGCATCATTCCAGTCAGGAGAATCAGGGGGCAGCTTGCGCAGATAATCCTTAAGGAGCATCTCATACCGGGGGATCCGCTGAACAGGTTCTAGCATGTGATGCTGCAAAGTCAAGTTCCCACAGATCTTCTGTTTCTGTAATTAGGTTATTAAAGAAAGATTTAAAAATTAGGGTAGCTAATCTCAAAATTCACTGTTGTACAGAGCTTTCATTGAGGGCAGAATCTCTCTTCAAAGTATGGCCTGTGTGCACATCTGCATTAGAAATATCTGGAGTGCTACTAATAATGGAAATTTTGAAGCCCATCTCCATCTGTGAAACTATAGTCTTTGAGGTTAAGGACTGGGCATGTGCATTTAAAAACACCCCAGATTCTTTCATTTCTGTTTCAGAACTAACAACCTAGTGTAAGAACAGAAAGGAAAATCAAGAATCGTAAGCAAGAGCTTTCCAGATTGCTGACAACCACTTCAATTAGCCACTACAAGAGTGTGTGAGGTCACGTCATTAAATCATACTCCAAGGATTTTCAAAAGAAGCATCTACAGGGCATGCCAAAAATGAGTTTACAGTTGTTTGCATGGAAAATAACACAGTAAATAAATAATAATACCAATACAAGAATAAACTGTGTTTCTTGTGTTCACAACTGTAAACCTACTTTTGCCCCACCTTTTATTTAATGAGCTTCACTAAGAACAACTTTATTAAATGACTTTGGACTCATCAGAAACTATTTCATAATAAGGCTACCACAAATGTCATTTCTTTTGAACTTAAAAAAGAATGACAAGATGTGATCATTTTATCATCTGTCAGTAAATTTTAATTTTTCATTAGGTCATGGCATTCTTTTCCATTAGAAACGAAAATCTCCCAGGAGAAAATCAGTCCAAATGGGAGAAAGCATTTGCTTTCAATAAGCCGTTAACATAAGAAAGGGAAAAGATTACTTGAAAATATGTTCTTATTCATATTAAACAAAGCATGAATCTTAACATATTTGTTAAACTCATATTACGATTAAGACACTGCAGAGTATAAAAATTGTTTTTAGACATGATGTTTGCATTTAAAGCAAACAAAAATCCAAAGGCTTCACAGATAAAGGAGCATTTAACATGAACGTGGATGAGGGCAGGCTTGGGGTAGGAAGTAAAGCGAGGAAGACCAGGAGGCAAGTGAAGATTGAGTGACCTTGGAGAACAGGCCCAAGACAGTGGGGCATGAAACATGTTCAGTAAAAAAGAACAATTGAGTTTTGTTGGAAAATAATACATTTGAAGGGAAACAGGATGAAGAAGAAACAGTAATCTGGGGTAATAATGTCAAACCACATTTAATATTGTTTCATTTAATGCAGGCTTTCATGCAGGGGAGTGATATCATTAGAGACCAATATTAAGATCAACCTACTGCAATATGGTTTTAGGACATGTGGGGAAACTAGTTTGGAAGTTATTATTGCAGACCAGAAAAAGCAAAAAGATCCTGAAATTAGCATGAAAGCTGAGGGTTAACGGCTTTGCTTAATAAATATTAATAAGTTTAGTTATCTCATTTAATTTTCTCTAACATACCTATACCCAGGAAAACATTACTGATCCCAAAATTTGTACATAAAGAAACTGTGGCTGAAAAGAGTTAGGAGACTCTTCAGATCATTGCAAGTGGCAGACTAGCATTCTAAACTAAGTTAGCTGATTGTCAATCCATTGCTCCTTTCACAACCCCATCACTTCCTCATAATCTGGAGGTGGCAGACATTGTGAAGATGGATTTAAGATTTGATAAAATAATGACCACTCTCAGCACCATGGTGTAGTGAGCACTTATTATGCAACAAGCTCCCTGTTAAGCTCCTTGACTATATCACCTCACAGGAGAATATAGAGAAGGAATAAACACAAAAGAGAGCAGCCAAGGAGCAAGAGAATCCCCAACCCCAGAATCTTATGTGATCTAAAGAATTCCTTTTAAATATTTAAACTTTAGCAAAGAATAGTTTTAACAATTTTGATTAATAATCTATGGCATTATTAAAATGCACTATCTAGGTGTATTAAAAGTTTTAAAAAATCAGGACATAGAAATAAAGTGACAATAAATCCAAAATAATCATGTTTCCAAGATGTCAGGATTTGTAGCAATCATTCTTTAGATTCATTCCAACACCTCAACCTCTGAAAGAAGGCAAGAGAGGCACAAAACTAAATGGAAATTTGCTTTGTCATGTACGTGGATCCCTGATAAAACCACTCTCCTGGTCTCAAAAGCAAATAGAGAGTTCACTATTCAACATATGGCATATGCTCAATAAATATTTTACCTTCTCAGAGACGACTTCTGTATAATTCAGAATGGCATGGAGTTTGGCTAGGTGTCTTGGACAGCTCTTGCAATCTACATTTTAGGCTTAGAAGACTACGATTTGTACAGAAAAATTGATGCATAGCCTTGAATAAAAGAGTCATATTACCTGAATTTCTTCAACTACTGATTTGAACTGGGGAATGCGCTCTGTCATGTTTTTAACCAATTCCATTGCGTTATCAAATCCCTTCACATATTCTCCATACATCTTAAGGAATGGCGCCAATTTCTGAAGGATATCACCAATTCTAGGGGTAGTTTCCCTGTATAAAATATAGAAGCAAGTCATTAAAATTTCTTATAGGATGAGAGAATTAACAGAACTTCAAATGAAGTAATCACTTTTCTACACACACACACTGTGCTTTATTGGATCCACTTTGCTGTGAGAGTGGTAGAGAATGAAGGAAGGTAGAGAATTAAAGGAAGTTAGGAATGATATAGTAAAGAGAGAGCTAAGAAAATCTTGAAGTTCCAGATTATCCCTAATATCTTATCTTCACTAGTCAACATAGTTTGAGGAGCAGAGATGGAAATCTTTTTCAGCTAAAGTTGAAAACATGCAACCTCTATTATTGGTTTATAATATAAAAATTTAGCACAAATGTCTGCCTGCAGCTCTGGGTGACATTAGTATTTCAATTTAAAAGCTGAATAACACAGCATCTAGTGTGACTGTCTTAGACACATCAGTTGCTATCTATTCCTCTTACCATTCTTGCATTCGTTTCTCCAGTTCTGGCAATAGGAATTTACTATGGAAGGCATTTATTGATGAAATATTAGAAAAGATTTTATTCACCATCTCTGCTGGAAATGAGCCTCGATTTGCCTCTTCCAAGAGTTTGCAATAAAATACCTGAATAAGAGAATAAAGCAGACATTACTTCAAATTTATTGGCTCACCACCTGGCATTATGTTAGGCACATATTGGACTCTTCAGTAAGATTTTGTTGAATAAATGAAAATGTTCATGGTTCAAGAAATCAGTCATTTTTGAACTGTAGGAGTGAGTATGTTATTTGATTAAGAAGTACCAGGAATTAGAATGAGGACACATGACTCTAACCTAGCCTACACCTCTTTCTGTGGCATGTTAACCTTTTCTGTGCCAGAGAATTTCCAACTGAGGTTAACAGGACATACCTTTCCTATCCACAGGTAGAGTTAAGAGATTAAAAAAGTTAACGTACACATAATAATTGTGGTACTTCCCCACTCCTATTTATGTTTTGAATGACATGTATGTCATTTACTACATATTGTCTTAACTGTCATTTGTTGGAATAATTTTTTTTTTAATTAAAACTGTACTCTCCTTGGGGAGGGAGCACATCATGATTTAGTTTCCACAGTAGAAAAGGTGCTTGATAAAGAGCTGGTCAGTGGATGAACACAAGGATATTTCAGTTCTCCAATGTTTAGTAAAAACATTGTTCTTTAGTAAAAAATGATGTTTGAGTTAAAACACTGGTATGAGTATAAAAAGATCTTCTCCTGTCCTGCACATAACAACTGGTATCTTAAAGACAAGAAAAAAGAATTTGCAGTCTTAGCTATTCTCCACTAGGGCTGCTATACCTCTTGCCATTCTGCTAAATGCAGGCAGGTTTGTTCCTTCATAATGTCTAGATGGTTGTTAATTTTCTAAATTCACCTCCATTGCATTTTCTTGGGAGGCAAAAAGAACACAAAATTACATCCTTAGAGACTCCCAAAGACAGGATATTGAAGCAATTAAGACTCTAAAGTTCTCTAAGGTCAGCAACAATAGCTGAACAAGCTAATGTGGCTGAAAAAGATGAGAGGCTGGGTGTGGAACACGGTTAGGTAAGAGGAAAAGACACATCTCCATTATGGGAATACCAAAATGTTTCAGGTCTGTGATCCCCAGGAGGAGAAGAATTGTTTCAAAGATACAAGCTCAACATAAATTGATTGACTTATGGAGAAATTCTTTGGGAAATGAATATTTGAGCCATGAACCCATCATTTCAAATAACACAGCTTTATTCAGTCCCTTGAGGCTCATTGTAACAGGGACCCAATTTAGTCTAGGAATCGATGACAGGGACTGTGTACAGGACAACCTGCTCCTATAGCATTCCAGTCTTCCAATGGCAGAAGTGGGACAATTCTTTTTTTACAACTAACTCTCAAACATGGGGACTTTGTGTTATAAAAGGAGCCTGTATTAGCAGACAATCTACCAGTTATCTTGTTATTTTACCACTGAAGCAGGATTAAGAGACCTTAGTTTTCAACACTCTTAAGATACATTTAGAAATTTTTTCACATAACTAGAACAAATGTTCCAAAAATTTATATGAAACCACCAAAGACTTGGAACAGCTACAGCAACCTTGAGAAAGATCAAAGTTGGAAGAATCACACTACCTGATACCAAACTATACCACAAGACCATACTAATCAAAACAGCATGGTGCTGGCATAAAAACAGATATATAGATCAGTGGAACAAAGTAGAGAGCCCAGAAATAAACCTACGTCTTCATGATCAATTAATATTTGACAAAGGAGGCAAGAACATACAGTAGGGTAAATAAAGATAGTCTATTTAATAAATAGTGTTGGGGAAATTGGACATACATGAGCAAAAAAAAATATGAAATTAGACCACTTTATTATACCATATTAAAGAATAAACTCAAAATGGACAAAAGGCTTAAATGTAAGACTCAAAACCTTAAAAATCCTAAAAGATAACATATGCAGTAAAATTTCAAACATTTCTTGTAGCAATATTTTTTTCTGCTATATCTCCTCAGGCAAGAGAAACAAAAGAAAAATAAACAAGTGGTACTATATTAAATTAAAAGGTTTTTTGCACAGCAAAGGAAACCATCAACAAAATGAAAAGTCAATCCACTGAATGGGAGAATATATTTGCTAATGATACATCTGATAAGGGGTTAGTATCCAATATTTATTAAAAACTTGTAACAATCAACACCAAAAAAACAAACCATCCAATTAAAAAATGAGCAAAGGACCTGAACAGACACTTCTCCAAAGAGGACAAACCAATGACCAATAGACATAGAAAAGATACTCAAGGTCACTAATCATCAGAGAGATGCAAATTAAAACCACAGTGAGACATCACTTCATACCTGTCAGAATGACTATCAAACAACAAGTGTTTGTGCACTGTTGGTAGGAATGCAGAATGGTGCAGCCACTGTGGAAAGCAGTAACCTCAAAAAGTTAAAAATGGAACTGCCTTATGACTCAGTGATTCCACTTGTGAAAATAATTCCAAAGAAACCCAAAACACTGATTCAAAAGAATATATGTACCCCTATGTTTACTGAAGCATTATTTACAATCACTGAGATTAGGAAGCAGCCCAAGTGTCCATCAGTAGATGAGTGGATAAAAAAATCTCTAGTACATTTACACAATGGAATACTATTCTGCCATAAAAAAGCGGGGGAATCTTACCTTTTGCGACAGCATGAGTGGACCTGGAGAGTATTACGTTAAATGAGATAACCAAGTCAGAGAAAGACAAGTACTATATGATTTCAGGTATATGTGGAATCTAATGAACAAACAAAATAGAAATAGACTCAGACTCATAGATAAAGAGAATAGACTGACAGGTGTCAAGGGGGAGGGGAGGTTGGGAAATGGGTGGAAAAGGTGAAGGGATGAAGTAAAAAAAAAAAAAGCCCCCAAATAAGCAAACAAACCAAAAAAAAACAAAACCACCTCATAGACACAGACTGCAGTATGGAGATTACTGGAGTTGACAGGGGGTTGGGGGGAGGGTAGAAGAGGGTAAAGGGGGATAAATGGAGATGGAAGGAGGCTTGACTTGGGGCGGTGAGCACACAGTACTGTGTACAGATGATGTACTATAGAATTATACACCTGAAACCTACATAATTTTATTAACCAATGTCATCCCAATACATTTCATTTGTAAAAATTTAAAACTTTTTTTAAAATACTGGGAAAAAGCCTTTCTTTGCTAATGTCCATTTGAAATGATATTCAAGGCCGTACCATAATAAAAGTACAAAATGTGATAAAGTTGACTCACATAATCAGCAAATATTGACTGTGCAACCTTACACCAGGCACTGTAAAAAACATTGCCTACAAGACTGAACAAGTGAACTCTCAAAATCCCGTCTGGCCCTGCCGCAACTCACATGGTGTACATAGGGCTGAATAGCAAATGAGCCAAAAAGAATCTATTTTGTATTTACGTTAGTATCACATCAGAATCACCAATCTCTTATTTGGATTATAATAGTAGCATAGCATACAGAACCACAATAAACGGTTTAGAGTTGAAAGACAACAGACAATTGCACTGTGACTTGTACAGAGAGTCCTTCGGTCTGTTCTGTATTAAGTATATACTCTTTATACCTAGTGAATTCACTGACAAAGTTGAAAATGTTACAAATTTCCTTTCACTGGCCCCAAATGGTCAGACCCTTCTTTATAGTTTCTAAAGACTTTAATTATGAAGTTAAAATAACGTATAGTGCTAAAAATTAAAATAATTCTGAAAAGGAAAATATTACCTGATCTAAGAGGTCAAGTCGGTTGACGTAAGCTCTTTCCGTAAGCAAAAGTTCATTGGCTATGTTGTGAAGTTTTTGCTCATTTGTCTCCTACAAATAAAATAGATATTCACATATTAGGAAATAAAGCTCGGACAATATTTCTCAAGTAATAAACATCTCATCAAATGGTTTCATTAAAACAGTTTTCTCAAGCTCCTCGGGTACCCAATTCCTTTTAGCCATCAAGGAACATCCAGCCAGAAAGAAACAAAATTAGCAATAGGCGATTTGCTGGACATAATCTGTAACAGCTTCTTTAAACGGTAACTTCTCTTTGACCTCTGTAGCAGTCAGTTTTCACTATCATCCATCCTTTCCTTGAAATATCTTTTATCTTTTCCAGTTCTCAGACACTATACTTTTCTCTTTTTCCCCTACCTCTCTTGGGCTACTCTTTGGACAGCGTTTCATCACTTTCTCAGACATCTTTTCTAATTATCAGCTCTATGCACAGAACGTTTTGCCTTTGCTGGAAAAAAAAATTGTTGTGGAAAATTTCTATCATATATAAAAGTAGGAAAAAAAGTAAAATGAACCTCCATGTGTCCACCGCTGAGATTCAACAATTATCAACTCATTGTTAATCTTGTTTCATCTATGCCCCATCCACTCCTTCTACCCATATTTTAAAATTAAATCCACACTTCATTACGTCTTCAGTATATATTTACTTAACCCTTAAATATATTTGTAGAACCTTCCTAGTTCCATTGAGGATAGGAACAGTTTCTCCCAGTTAACTGTTCTGCCTCCTGTGTCTACTACGCTTCAGTAAAACACTGAAGTGCAATAAAATATTTTAACAGTTTCACCTACCTATTGTTGGACATTTATTTCCACTTTGACATGGTGTCAATGTAAAACTAAACTCATTTTTTTTTCTGGAAAACATCTATCCTACCAGCACCCCAAACTTTACCATCCTGGCAATGGCTCTGTCCCTTTCCAGTTACCTGTCTTTGGCATCTTGAACTACTGTAAACTTAGTTTCCTAGCACAAAATCTACTGAGCTACCAACTCCTCTCATAATAGTATTATGTCTTCAGCATCCATCCTTTAGGTTCTCATCACTGCTACCCTGTTTTGCTCACACCGTATCGCAAGCCCAAGCCAATGAATAGTTGCCAAATGTTCTGATTTCACTATTTTTTGGCTCTAACTCACCGTGTATACTGCTGTGTGAGGAATCTTTCTAAAACTTTGCTTTGCCCAGATAAGCCTACTTTGCATAGAAAGAGAAGCCTTCAATAGTATTCCTCTCAAAGACAGGATAAAATATAGATTCTGCATACCATTCAGAGTTGTTCAAACCTTGTCACTTCCTCAAACTTCTTTCTTACTGTATCTTCTTGACAGGCACATTTTCTTCCAAACACACTGTTCTGTCCACCTTTATCCAAACATGTCTCCATCTCTCTGGGAATTTAGGACTTACTTTTCTTTCGATGGCATCCCTTGCCTGTGGAGCCTTCTTTAATGATCCAAAGCCCTTGGGTTTGGTCCTATTAAGATGCATTTTATATTTTATACCTAGGCATCTTTTTGTTTAGACATTTCTACCTAGTTACTTTGCTGAAATAACCTTTCTCACTCTAGGAGAGTATGAAGTATAACAAGGGTTTAGTAAAAACTCTAGTGCCAAAATATATTTTAAACCAGGGTCTAATTTGTGTAAATGCTACATTTTAAACTATAAAAAAATGCTATTAAGCTCTAGAATGCTTCACTGTACTTGACATATATGACATCCACCTTATGCTTTACATGAAGCATCTATTCTAATGTGGAAAATAACCAGGTTGCTTCTTCCAGCAGAGTTGAGGATTGTTATGTGAAATCTTTAGGTAAAGTAACATAATACTTTTTAAGTAATTTGTGGTCTCAGAAATACTGACATAACACCTATGTAGTCAGCAAATTCCCCAGTTAGTCAAGGTTTTAGTTTAACTTAATAAATCCAGGGTAAAGCAGTAGTACCGTTACCTGCCTGGCATCCTTCCCTCGCCCCCCACCCCCTATTTCTATATAAAACTTTTTTTTAAATCCTCACCTAAGGATAAGTTTACTGATTTTAGAGAAAAAGGAAGGGAGAGAGTGGAAGAAAGAGAGAAACATCAATATGCTGCCTCCCTTATGCGCCCTGATTAGGGATTGAAACTGCAAACTAGACATGTGTCCTGACCAGGGATCAAACCTGCGCTTTTGGTGTCCCGGAAGACACTGCAAGCAGCTGAGCCACCCAGCCACGGCTCCCCCCATTTCTTAATGGTATGCAGATTTGGTTAGTGTGTGCATCCCACTACTATGTAGCCTTCCTTTAGGGAAACTAACCTTACGTCCGGATCAAAAAGGGGACCATGAATGGTGTCACAGTCACAGGAACAGAGAGGTTGGTTCAGGAGCCAAGGTGACATGAGGAAATATGCACTGGTGGCTTTGGAAAAGGAGGCCCCCTATTTTTTAAGGAAGAACCACCGAAAAAGAGCTCTCTGCTGCTCCATGTAAATAAGGGTACCTATGTAGGCTTCAGTGCTATGAGCGGCTGTTCCATATCCACAGAGATGAAGCCAGTAAAAGTCCTATTGTTTAAGCCAGGTTGAGTGTTACTGATGTTATTTGTAGCATCCTGATTAATACAGAAAACAAATACTATAAAACAGACACAGGATATATATTCCATGAAATTAAAAAGAAAATTTCAAGTAATTTTTAAACAATTACTGCTTACAGAGTAAGTAAAATAGTTAATGAACTAAAAATGTGACTGAAACTGGCAATAAGTGAGCACAAATACATGGTAAATACATAAGAAACGTATCAACATTTCAGGGGAAGGGGAAGTAATATGTTATTCTACATACAGGAAATACTGACCTGTATCAATACTAGGAGGGGTTTTTTTTGTTTTTTAATGCCAGATTTATTGAGATAAAATGTATAAACAATAGTAAAATTAACCCTTTTGGCGTAAAGTTTGAGCTTTGTCCAACGCTCACAGTCACGTCCGCACCGCCAGAGTCGGGGCACAGTCCACTGCCATCGACTCGTCGTAGGGCTCCCTGGGGTCAGTGCCACCGCTCTCCGAGGACCGGCTCCTGGTGCCCGCCCTGCTGGCCGGCCCTGTGCCAGAACGCTGCGGAGATGGCATCACACGGTATGTGCCTTTTGAGTCTCACTTCTTGCATTTATCAAAATGCATTGTTAGGTGCACCCTTGCGGTCAGGAGCAGTCTGTTCTTTTCAAGCTCCCAGTGTTATTCTAATAGTGGTGGTGTATCTTTTTGAGTCACACACTTTTATATGTTTTGATCCCAGTTCTGACAAACATCTTTAAAGAAAGCGATCCTGCAGAATTTGTGCTGAAACGCAATAACGTTTCTTTTATGAGTCAGAATTCATTAACCAACAGGTCATACTGTCTATTATCGCCATGCCATGAAGTCACCCCTGCGGTCTTCCACATCCTATGGAGGGATCTTAGAACGCTTATAAGAAACAATCTTTTGCTGACTGCAAGTCCTATTTTAGCTGAACATGGCAAATTGTGGGTATCCTGGTCATATTCTGCAAAATCAAAGGGGATGCCAGCAGTTATTAGCAAAAGCTATATTCCTTCCACACAGATGGTCTCTAATGTTAGGTCCCTGACCTTTCCAAAACCAACACAAAGATAAGCAAAAGTAAGCTTGCTAAAATTGTTTACTCAGTCACATGTATGTTTCTGAAAAGTTACTAGGGATTTTATGGTTGTGGTAAGAAAATCACTGACTCACGGAGCCTTGTTCTAGATCAATCCCAACAACAATGATAATATCACTATAACAGGAACAATTAACACTCACTGATTGTTATGTACCAGACACTATTTATTATAAGTATTTTACATAAACTATCTAAACCTTACAACACCTTTATAAAATAGACACCATTATTATTCTTTTTTAAAAAAGATTTTACTTTTATTTATTTTTAGATACAAGGGAAGGCAGGGAGAAAGAGAGTGAGAAAAACATTGATGTTGAGAGAGAAACTTCGAGTGGTTGCCTCTCATACGTGCTCTAAACTGACAGGGACTTAACCCACAACCCAGGCATGTGCCCTGACCAGGAATCAAATCGGTAACTCCTCACTTTGCAGGACGATGTCCAACCAACCGAGCTACACTGGTTAGGGCACCATTACTATTCTTATTTTATAGGCAGCACGCATACACAACAAAACAAAATTCCCAGGCTCACAGAGGCCTGGAGAATTGTCCAAGGTCACACAGTTAGAAGCTAACTGAATCAGATTCTGAACTGTGATACATGACTTCAAGTATCTATTCACTAATAGTTGGCTCTCACTCTAACCCTTTTTTGCAATAAAAAACAAGACTGCATTAAGTGCAAACAAGTTAACAGACTAACAAAATACCAACTATCCATTTAAAAATGGAACGTGTTACCTACTCTACATTTTAGTTTATACAGTAATTATTTTTTCAACAAAAAATTCTACTTAAAGCAGACTGTTCAGCATTTTAGCAATAATTATCAGGTATAAAAATTCAGTACTATTTGATGTGACTGTATGATGGCTTCCAGCTTTGCAAAATTAATTTAGTTACTAAAACATTAGTTGAGTTACTAAAATTCATTTACGAGTACATTTAGGGAGAAATATATAATGCTCCTGCATGCAGAGGTCTCTTATAACTCTATCAGACTTAAGCTTAAATAATAGACAAAGTAATCTTAAAATATGTAGTTGACTTATTGCAGCTTTAGTCTGATTTTTTTAATAGAAAGTTAAATAAGTAAAGTTATATAATAGTGGTTCTTACTATTTGCCACTTCAGAAGTATATGATGCCTACTTTGTGCTTTGCACTTTACTAAGAAATCTTGTGATTTATTCTTGTGATTTTTTTTGAAGACAAGAATGATTACACAATATGGATTTAATAAGTAATCCTATTTGATTCTATCGGAAGCTAACACACAGGCTTGACTTTCCAAAGTAATGATAAATATTTTATTTTAGTTGAGACTGGGTGTGTTCAGGGTGGTATGGCTGTAGACTAAATATTTTATTTTAAAAGCACCTTACTTTTGATATCCCTCTGTATGATAGAAGGATTGGGCTTTTTCACCTGCAAATATATACTTATATACTGAAAGCTGATTATCAGAGTATTATTGCCACAAACAAAAATATATTAGAATATACCTGAAGTGCCAGAATTGAAAAAGTAAGATACACTCGTCTTGTGATAATAAATGACCCAATTTACTCTACTCTGCTTCCCTCTGACCTCTCTCTGCTTACCGACTCCCTAGGCTATTTACTGTGCACTTTCACTCCTCCAGTTCTGTTTCGTAGAGATCTGCTCCATTCTCACTGGGGCTGGGGCCAACCTCGTTATCAGTCACGGTACCTGCTGGCTCGTTAATGTGCTGCAGTGTCAGTTCTGCCTCCTTATTTGCAGACGTCACCAGCTCCTGCAGCTCTCTTCAGACCTTTGACATGACTCTTCCATATGGCAGGAGCCAGGACAAAGAGCTCCCTCCCACTGCAGCTTGCAGAGTTCATTAACTGTATGGGCAGAAAATGCTTCTGTGGAGGTACTGAGTCATTCTTCAAAATCGTAGTGCCATACGCCCTGCCACATGCCTCAAAATCACCAAGTGGGGGAGCAGATATTTTAAAAAGAATTTTGTAAATGTTAATGAACAATTACAATTTCCCAAAAGAGGCTTCAGAAACAAAACCTCCTATTATTTTAAAATGAATCGGATATTGGTATTACGCTTTATAACTCTTTCAATTATGCTATACCTCTTTAATACATGTTCTCATGTGATTTCATTTTAAGCAGAATTTTTTTTCTAAAAGCATTGAATCAAACCAACTAAAAGTTATTATAGCCTTTTGCATATATTTATGAGAACTTATATAAAAACCAATACATATATAAATTATCAGGTTTTTATAGGACGAGAATGAATATTCTTTGGCCCTGGAGAGTTTCTGCCTGTATCGGCTGTCAGTTAATTATATTCATCCATAGACAAGTCAGATGTGGCTTTGTATAGGTATACATATCTCTGTATTCCCTGAATGAATATTCCCTGCACTCTCTCATAGAGAAATGAGTCAATTAAGGGAATAAACACTTGATTTTGTACCACAATTCATGAAATGCATCAAAATTTTGATGTCATTTTTAATGTATTTCCAGGCATCAAAGTCTTCAATGTGGCTCAAAAGTCATACAGCTAGGTAAGTGATTGAGCCAGGATTCAAATCCAGGCCTGTGAAAACAAAGTTCTTGCTCTGTTCCAGTCTTTTAACTAAGAAAACTTCTGCTGGAATTGAGGAACAAGAAAATGAGAAGGTAAAGAAATAAAGCATAGATTTTTTTTTTGTTTTGTTCAATTATGATCATGTAATAATGCTCTAAATAAGGTCACATAGTCTCAGGGAAGATTTGTAATCAGCAAGAAATTTATCACCAGGTTCACATTATAAGAAAGAGACAACACCCACTATGACACACAGGCATTACTCCTTTCCCAGTGCTTCATAATATAGTGTCACAAGCACAAACAGGCTATTTCATCAAGATCTTTCAAGAAGCTTTTCGAGCAAAGTGTCAGCCTGCTTTTGACCCAGCACCCAAGCTTTCCCAGCCTCATGTCTTCTACACTATTTAGTCAGTTCAAAACAGGAGAATAGGTGTGTGAGAGAGCTTTTAATCTGAAGGTTTTAATTAATCCCTTTGAGATGAACTGGGGAGGAGGGAGAAACACAGCTTGTACTGACAAGGGCACTTTGGTTTCTTTCACAAGATCAGACAGGAAGTAAGTGATAGCAAAGAGAGAAGCCTTCCTTTTGTATACTCAACTTAGTATACATTAGACTAAACTGTCCTTTGGGTTTTACAGAAATTAAAGATCAGACACCAGGAAGAATTTAATAAATACTCATAATCAAGAACTGAATTAATGTATCCTAAGTCTAGGCAGAACATCAAAGAAATTAGGTCATTTTAAATATTTCTGCTGATAATTCCCGGTAGTTAAAACCTTGCACATATAAGTGAGTGCCTTATGTGGTAATAACCTATGGTTTCTAGGCAAGAAAAACAAAATATAGGAAACGTAAGTTAAAAAGGAAGAGGCACCCAAACTTGTCTTTGTGCACCCCACAAGGAGTACCTCAATTTAAAATGGAAATGACAGAAGGTGCTGGGATATTCACCAGGCAGGACATGTTGACTTCTGGATTTATTGAGGGACATCTCTGGTCATGGGTCTATTCATTTTGACTTACATATGAGGAAATTTTATTTTATGTTTATTTAACAAACACACAGCTCATATTATGTTTCAAGACACTGTTCTAAGTCCTTTTACAAC
The DNA here is from genome assembly GCF_021234165.1 of Pteronotus mesoamericanus. Taxonomy (NCBI): domain Eukaryota; kingdom Metazoa; phylum Chordata; class Mammalia; order Chiroptera; family Mormoopidae; genus Pteronotus; species Pteronotus mesoamericanus. The sequence continues at coordinate 14,462,274 of NW_026555310.1, forward strand.
TATTAAGTGATCTACACCTTATAACAGTGTTATGAGATAGGGATCATTATCTCCATTTTACAGATGAGAAAACTGGGTACAGAGAGGTTTAAATGACATGCTCAAGGTCACACAACTGGTAAGTGACTGAGCTGGGATTCAAACCTACAGAATCTGTCTCTTAAGACTATCTTCCTGACCACCAGGTTATTGTCTACTGTTTTCTCTTTGTTTCTGTAAGCTACATATTGCTCTGATTTTTTTTTTGTAAGCCACAGAGAACAATTGTTTTCAAGATTTGACCCTTCCATTACCCTCACAGCCACACTAAACCGGATCTATATGTGCATTGTGACCTCTGGCTTTCCCAAATCTTCTGGTTCATGGCACCATTTTGTAAACCCATCCCTGACACCGTTATGCCCTTGTTCACTTGGCACCACTGACTTGCCAATCCTGGCTCACTTCTACTCTAGTTTCACTTCTTCTCTTTCTTGAGCTCCAGGCCAAGCATTGCTTCCAAGCAATTCTTGAAAGACTGCTGACTGGTCCCACCATCTTTGACCTGGACCCTCAGAGACATTGTCACAAATTATCACAAGAGCGAACCTTCTCCACTGTCCTCAAGCTCCAAGTCCCATCCCTTGAGGACATCTCACTGGCCTCTATGGACACATCCAGTGCTGAGGCTCGGAGTCACCTCTACACTCTGGTCTCTTCGTACCTCACTCACTGAGTTCCAGACTCTGCTTCACTTCGCTCCTGCTCACAACAGGGAATTCATCCTCTCAGCCATGCTCCAGATCCTTAGCTTTATCTTTGAATTCTCCTTTCCCCCTCACTTCATGATATCTTAAATAATGGTCACTTATTTATCTTAATCCTCCTTCTCAACTGTCAGTCTCCTCATTGGATTCACTGCAGTGCCTTGCGCACAGTATACACACAATATAAATTTACTCAATTTAATGTGATTACCCAGGCTCACTGAGCTGGTTAGCCATACTGTCCCAGGAAAGACCCAGGTCTGCAGGTTAACTGGAGTTTCATGTTCTAAATGATGACCATCCTCATAAGCTCACCAATACTCTCATGTGCTCTAACCTCTCAAGACCACTGCTTCTCCCAACACCACTCTCTCTTCTTCTTTTTATTCTCAGATAATTGTTATGTTCCTCTTTTGATTATGCTTGAGCTTCTAGAGCTTAGTCCTTGGCCATTTTTCTGTTCCTATATATTTTATTTTGGCAATATTAATCACGCTCTCATGCACACCCTCTTACAATCTTATCCCATTTCCTGAGCTCCAGATCCGCATGTCCACTTGCCTAATCAATCTCTGAACGGATGTCTTGTGGGATGCAGTAGCAGACAACTAACCTAATTAGCAGCTCTACTCCCTCCCTGCATTCAAACATTATTACTTTCCTTCCTGTCTGCCATTTAATTATTTCATTAGCATGTTAGAAAACCAAGGCCTGGAGAGTGATGCTAAGGTGCCATGTTCAAGGTCACCCAGCTGGTAAGTGACAGGGCTGGGACTTGAACCCTTCTTTTTAATCAAAAGCCTTCATCCTTAACCAATAAACTATAATATCTCCCGAATATTCCACTTTCGTTTTAGACATCTTCAGCTGTCCCTCAGCTTCAGAATGTCTAAATCCAATGTATTTTTTGCTCTCCAAATATGTCGCTTTTTTTTATTTCCTTGTAGTTCAGAAATGGTGCACCATCTGCCACTCATCCAAGCTGGGAGTTGAACATGACTCATTCCCCACATCCAGCCACTGGATCCTCAGAAATCTCTCTTCCTCGCCCTGACCGTCTGCTGCAGCAAGGGCCTCATCCTCTCACACCTGGGCTACTGGACTTGCTTATTATATACCCTGCTCCAGCTGTTTTGCCTTTTGTCTGACTCACTTTTTCTAAAACCCACGGATGTAAATCATGTCACTTCCATGCTTTAATTAAGTGCCACTGAGGCCAGACAAAACCAGGCTTATGGAAAATTTGAAATAACACAGGGAAGAAACCTATGCTTAATCTGACAAAACAGGAAACAGACTGACCATATATTATGCTAGTGAATATATGTTTAAAAATCTGCTCAGAAAAACAGGCTGGAATGTTAACTATCAAAGCAGTGGAACTGTGGATGTTTTTTGCATTTTTTATGCTTTGCTTCATTTTCTTGATTTTCTATGAGAATTATTAATTTTTATTTAGGCTTCCAAAAATCTTTTAAAAAAGTCTCCATTGTGCTCTGGGGGAGAAAATATAACTTGGGCAATGCAAACCCACTGCAATTTGTCCTTAGTTTACGTGTTCTTTTGAAGCCTCTCCCCCTATCCCCTCACTCATTTCTCTAGGTATCTGGCCACTTATTATGGGGCCAGAAATACCCCAAACATGCCATCTACTCTCTTACTTCTACTCATTCTTCACACTTTCCTTCTGCCTAGACTCACTCGTCACCTCTTTCCCACCTATTCTGTACCACTCAGAAACCTTCCAACCCTTCCTTTCAAGCCCAATTCATCTGCTTCTCTGCAGCCTGTCCCATCCATCCCTCATCTAAGCACCCTTTTTCCTTCATCTGTGGGTGAAGCTCATGCTTCTCTCCGTTCCGTGGGCAGGGCCTGTCCGGTTCATTCGTGTTGGCGCCTAGAGAGCGAATCTGGCGCACCAAATTTCAGACTGCACTACAGGTGGTTTCTTCAGGTACGGGCTCTCTTAGTTCATGTCTTCTCATTTTGCTCTTACACCTTGCCAAAATACTAAACGAAGTCACCACAAAATACAGAAGTTCCTGAGTTCACCATTCAGTTTTAAGTGAATAAAAAAAAGCTATCCTCAGACTTCTATAAACTACCCACATGGTTAGTGGGCAACTTTTCTGCTGTCCTGCACATTGTTTTAAAACCACCCCAACTTTAGTTGGAGCTCCCATCATCATCACAGCAACAATAAAAGGCTGATCGGCCAAGCTGGGTAATTTTTTTGAGGCACTTTCACTGGCTTGGAATGAAAGCTGGTTTGCCAAGAGAAGGAATGGCTAAGGAGTGACTTACTCTGTCTTCAAATCTAACAAGACCCCAGCAGTTGTCTTCCTTATTTTTCAAGAAGTGAAAGAAATTTAAAGCTTTACCAAAACTAAAACAACACTTGTTGCTTATGGATAACCAATATAAGCATTGTTTTGACTCCCAGAAAACTTTGATACTTCACATTATATATCCTATAAATTAATCAACAATTTTAAGGATTACACTTAAACTCAGTGGAGAGACATTAATAGAAAAAGAGGAAAAATGAGTTAATTTGAATTATAGCATTGATATTCTATCCACAATTTGCTTCTGAATTTGATTCTCTGTCATTCTTTTCCTTAGGAGATAACTATCTTCCTAATTTTTATTTGAGTATGTTCAAGAGTTATAAACCCTCAAGGTTTATGTAATAACATAATAAATAAAAATGATAATTAAGAACCCAGAAATAACCAGGAAATAAGTGGATTAGCTTATTAAAATTTTATTTTTAGAGAATGACATAAACAACGTGGTTACAGATTGTACTTGACTTCACTCCCCCCTCAAGCACAGCTAACATTTATTCAAGAAGAAGAAGCCACTGAGGGAAACCTACAACATGGGGGAGAGGCCGAAGCGCCCCCCGCCCCACAGAGAACAACACAGACTGCATTAGAAGTATGGTGTGGCACGACTGACACTAGCTTGTCACATGCCTTTGGTTTCACTGAGACACATGCTGTCTGCCACCACACTCGGTAATGAGTCCCCCCCACCCCAAAAAAATGTAGAAGAAGGAGGAGGAGGAGGAGGAGAAGGAGGCCATGATCAATGCAATAACGCTGCCCAGCAGCTGTAGTCTAGGATCTGACCTGGTACTAGTTCCCCTCTAGTCATGAAGTCAAAGCCAGACAGTACCAACGAAATCCTCCCCCTTCCTGTAGGTGATGAACTGAGGACAATGCAGTTCACTCAGCATGATCACTGATGCGAGTTTAGAAAGAAGTCTTTGAGATTAAGGTAAAAGCCAACAATCCTAGGGCAATGTATACTTTAAAGGAGTTTTGGCCCAGGGATGCAGTTTTAAAAAGGGAGATGTTGCTTATACACAGTTAATTTAGTTGAAGAATTCCACACCTTCCTGGGGGTTGTGGAGAAAGAAAGAAAGACAAGAAATTAGAGACTCTGGGGGAAAATGTACTTATATTGAGGAAAATATCTAAATTCATTATGGTATTATATTTTATCAGGTGGGAAATCACCCTAGTAGATATTTTAACTCTACATGATAATACTACTCTTATTTCTTTTTTTAAAAAAACCTGTTTGTTACAGCCTTGATAAAACTGTCATTATTAGAGGTTTAATACAGTGCTACTTTGAGTTTATGTTGCCAGTAACAGAGATTCGTTATTTACTTAAACTTTATTCTTAAAAAGCGTATATCCACACAATTTATATTTGGCTCACTGTATGAAATATAGGGGAAGACAACAAACCTCAGAAAACTCTACCAATATAACACATTAAAGTATATACTGGATATTAAAAGGCTCATGAAAACTAAAGAGAAGTTTACATTTATGCAGCATAACTTATGAATGCAGCACTTCACTTCAGTGCATTTCTACAAAACCTTACACACCAAAGCCTACAAATCTGAGAAAACGGGACCATTTTTAATAAAATTCATTCTAAAATGTACCGACCCATTTGCGTGAGTCTCCTAATATAATTTAAGCTACTTATGATAACCCAAATTTGTCATGCCAAACAGAAATTCTAATACTATTACAACCCCCACCCCAGCCTCCTCAAGTGTGCATGCCTGTGGGTGGCACATGTACACACGTGATATTCCTTTGCCTCTACTTTCCCTGGAACTTATGGGTTTTAATGTTTCCTTATAATAATATCTCATATTAGGTAGACGTCAACCTTTTAATCAGCCACAATACCTGATTAACCTTAACTTAAGGATACTCTAACACCTTGTGGGTGACAGATAAAGGTACCACAAAGAGTTAACAATTTTCCTTTGGTTCTGAGGTTTAAAAAAAAAATCTGTTTATGGTAGAGTCAACAGTTTCACAAGGGTAGACAGTCTTTTATCTTTTACATGGTAAAAATAGCAGTATTATCTATTTACCACTGAAAGTGATTCTTGATCAAAATACATCAGATAATTAATGAAGCACTTACATAAGCTGAGACTATTTTAAAGTCAGTTCTCAATGATTAATCGTGATTGTTTAAGATGCATTTCATGGACTCTTTGTGATTCTATTCTACTCCGATTCCCAGCCCCCAACCCCCCATTCTCACACTCCCGGTGCGCACTTAGTAAGTGTCCATTAATTTTAATTCTGGTATAAGTGAAACTTCTTTAAGACTATTCTGATGTAAATCTCTTAATTGAATCACATAAAGAGTGAACAAATTTTTTTTCAGTTGTCTACATAGTGAGACTCAAATATTCCATTATGTCTTGAAGTTCAACACATTAGACAGTTTAAGAAGCAGCTGATAATCTGGAGGGCTATGCTAACAGAGGAACATATCTAGATAAAACAGCATAGAATTATGATAGTATCACTGATAAGGGCCTTACGATCATGCTCAGTTTGTGTCCTTTAATTAAAGGCACAAAGTATTGACTTGTTGACATTTGTACTGTTAATGGACAAGTCAGAAGCAACATTGAAATTTCGTGGTTCCAATCATTTTGTTCATTATATACTATTAAATTTTGTACTTTTTAAGATTTTTTTAAACTGTGGTAAAATGTACATAATATAAAAATTACCATTTTAACACTACTAACATTTCTGTTTGCACTTTAGAACAAGGAAAGGCAATGCAACAAGTATCAGAGCTGAGAAGGAGAATATATCACCACGTGTCTCCCATCTGAAAAGGAGCATTAGAAATTAAATCCTAATAATCTGTTTCAGATGGGAAACACATGTGATGTTTAGATCAACAGCTCTGCAGGAAAAAAAGAAAAACTTTTTTTCTTCCCACATATAGTATATACCATCCATTACTTAAATTCCCATTTAGGAGAAGAGCCAGCTGTACTATTCTAGATTTCACTAGTTTAATAAGGAAGCCCTATTAGCCTCCAAACCCAAGTAAGACATCTCTGAAAATGTATACATAATAATACATGGGCTAAAAAAGTAGTACCCAGTAACCACAGACATCATTACCAACGAAAGTATTTCCCTTAATAAGAACGGCTCTTACTGTCTTATAAATACTTGCTGGTGGCATCATTCCAACGGTATAAGGACAGAGGTCTGATTTTTGAGGCTCTTGGTTCTAACCTTCTCTTCTCTTCATCGTTCAAGCAGAGAGACACTAAACCTTACACTATCAAGATGTTAAGAGATTCACTTTGCAATGTCCGGTTTCTTTAATATTTCAGATGTTACCAAGCATGACTCACTTTCTCCCACCCACTTCCTTTTTTGAACTTTCACTGCTTGAAAGTCAGCATTTAAAATTAATTTTATAACCTCAAGAAAACAAACCATTGATTCTGTTTTGGAATTTTTTTTAGGAGCAGTGAAAATTGTACCAGAAGGTGGATTTTGCTTTAAAGTTCTAAATACATCCATCAATCACTTTTTACTTAATATTTTAGTATCTGTCCTTTTGAATTTCTGCCCATGTGAAGACACAGCACCATTAAAAAAAATAAAGTACATAGATTTAGGACTTGGATTTGTTTCTTACAAAATTCCTATAATTATCAAGTTTTCAATTCTCAGCTCTCCTACACAGATTATGTATGAGAGTGTAAAGGAGAGACTAAGAGAAACTATTAAGAGAAGACGAAGCCATGGAAACTTTTTTCTTGTCATCAGAGATGTCAACAATGTTCTATGCATCTTTGATCCAAGGAGTCCCAAGTACTTTGTAAAAACCATTATTTAATAATATTTCCAAAGCAGTATGCTGACCTGAATAAAGAACACAAATGCAATCGGCTCATCACCGGAATTGTCTGCAAGTTTCTGTTGCAGTGCAGGCAAATTATGACCATTTCACCAGATGAACTCTGTTTGCACATGGGCAGAAGTGCTATTCAGGTGGTTCACTGAACTACTGTCCTCTTTGGAGAGGATATGAGCTTCCAGTTTGCCACAGTCTCTCCTCCCTTTACTATATTGCTCACAGCTGCTGCATTCATGACATTTCCCACATGTTGGCATTTATATTTGTGACTTCTTGCATCAGGGACACAATACTGGCCTGGGAATCAGGGCACAAGGGGTCTGTCTAGGCTGTTGATATTGTAAACTTGGAAAATCACTTCAGCTTTCTGGGATTGTTTCTGCTTTTGTAAATGAATTGCTGAACTAAGATGATTTTTAAGGAGTCTTCTAATTATAATAACGTGTATTAATTAGAATTTTTTAAAAAATAGGACTCTGGAAAGGGTTATCGATATCTGCTGAGTAATTTGTGAGTACTTCCATATTCATGTCCTTACGAGAAACATTTACTAATACAAGTTAATCTTCCAAGTCTATTTATTTTACTAGATTAAAAATGTCTGAAAAGCAAAGATTATATACTTTTCTCTTGCTTAGCCCATAAATATGAGGGTTGCAGCACGAACACCTAGAGCAACAAAGAACATTTTCTTCCCATGTAAATGAAAGCAATGTTTGTGGTTTTCCTATATCAAAGTCTTCACATTGTTCTGACTCTTGAAGTCACAATAGATTACTAGAACCTACAAAGAAAAGGTGACCTATCTCCTCGAAGAGCAGGTGAAACACTCATTAGCAGCTAGAGCTCGAAAATTGTTTAACTGGTGGCAAGGGTGATCTGACTCACTCATTTCACAGGTGCTATGAAACAGTTCGAAAAAGGTAGGGGAATGATCAGGGCTCCCTCCTTCTCCTTGTGAGCTGGTTTCCCACTTTACCTTCATCTCGTGGTGCTGATCCAGCTGTTCCAGTTCCAGAGGGCTTTCTCCACCTTCCCTCTCCTGTGCCTTGGCTTCTGTGTCTGCCCCTCCTTCTTCCAGGGGCCGGACTGGAGCTGCACTCGGAGTCCTGCAGCCGCTGTCAGAGGCATCTGCATCACAGTCATTTGTTGTGGGTGAGGCAGGGTCCCTGGTACTCTCGTCTCCTTCTCCATTCACTAAGTTCACACCGAGCAAGGGTTCAGAAGTTTGAGTAGGAGTATCTGGGACAACAGCGGCCGCTTTATCCTCCTCGCATTCTATCCGGTTTTGTGCCTCCATCGCACCGTTAGCCACACAAGTTTGTACACCCTGAGTTGGATCTGGATCATTTCCCTGCTTCTGTGGTGGGTGCTGGGAGAAGAGTTTTTGCTGAGGTGTGGTTGTCAATCCATGCTTTCCTGGGGTTCGAGGAGCATTTAGGTTCATAGCAGAATTTTTCTTCAAATCGCCATAACTTGATAATGTGCTAAAAGATAAAATAAAAAGGAAGTGTGAAAACACTGGCATGGACAAGCTCTAGAATAAAGATAAGTTTATTCCAGCTGAAAAGGGATATTTAGTAAAGACATTCTTTCCCCCTCTGATGGTTTTAGAAACACAGACAAGAATGTTCCAATGTAGTTTTCAGTTTCTTGCAATGCTAACCACACCTAAACATTTAAGTAAAGATAATAGGTATGAGCTTTATCTACAAAGTGTGAAACGTTTCCTTGAGCTGCTTATCAATATTGCTAGTTAATGGAGACTTAAATATGAACTAGGGATATTTAATAAAACCATCTTTTCCTGAGATTTTTACTTTCTTAACAGTTTAAAAACAAATATAGTTAGCCCTCAATTTATGAACAGGTTAGAAACCAAAAGTCTTTTTTGTTTGGAAAGCAGAACACACATTCTCGAAAACTTGATTACACGTGCTGCCATAGGCCCCTGACTGACCTCTCTGCTTCCGCGCCGGGTCCACTCCAGTCCAGCCCCTCGGAGTCGGCCACAGAGATCAAACTCTGCGAGTGCTTCCCCCACACGCTTAAAAGTGAACCTGGCATCCTCACCGTGGCCTGTGAGGTTCTATACACTCTGCAAGCTCCGGCCTCTTTAAATTCCATTTCTCCGCCCTCGCAGTGCTCCCGCCGTGCCTGTCTCCGTGCTGTGCCCCCAACTCCCAACAAGCAAACACGCACACTGTACGATCTCTGAGCCATTGTTCTCTCTGCCCAGGACAATGCTCCCCAAGACACCGGTGTGGCTCACTCCTGCCATCATTCAGGTTGCTGCCCAGATGTCACCTCCTGGATGGTTCTATCTAATACACTCTACCACTAACTACACATTTTATTTTCCTTGTCTTTAAAGCCCTTCTTTTTACTTGACATTATATAGAACCACAATAGTATGAGAGAACCTAACTGCCAATATATTATAATATTCCTATGGGACTATTCATATAGCATTTTGGTCTCGGATTCCAAGGAGGAAAAATATGTAAATCTCTGGGCTGCAATCTTGGAGAGATTCCTATGACCTAATGAGGAATAAAGATAAATTTAGACTTATACTCTCTAAAGGGGCAGAATGTACCGTCTTCTCTTCTACTTTATCCCCACTTCTTAGCACAGCACTTGCCATATGGAAAGTGCTCAATCCATATTCGATGAGTAATAAGTAACTGTGATTGTGATGATGATCATGGCACCAGTTCAACATTAGCAGCTAACATTTGTTAAGTGCCAGAACCCCCCCAAGCCCTTCGCAATGATTACCCTGTTTCATCCTCATTATATTTCCAGAAAAAGAGACTCCAGGAATCCAGACTTAGAAACTTATACAACATGGCAATGTCATATGGCTAACAAATGATAAAGCTAGGGTTCAATCCATGAGGTCTGATGCTAAATCCTATGGTCTTAACCCCAGAGCATAATAAATACATGGGGACATGAAGGGGGGAGTGAGGGGCAGGTGAGTAAGCTGCATACAAATGTGGGAAGACAGCCCAGGGCTCGCGTCCATCCCAACGCAGGGAGAGGTCCGAGGGCGGAGGGAGGTGGCAGGAGGCACAGTGGCAAGGGCCCTGAACAATGCTGGGATGTGTGTCACTGTCTCCCCTTACGCCGCTCCTCCCAGACACTGCTGATCAGGACTGGGGCATGGAACAGGGAATGGCAACAGACAACAAGAGAGCAATAAGGGAGGAAAGAAGACATGGTCAAGTTCAGCTCCACAGGAAAGAAAAAATTGGTAAGGGAAAGTGTCATATTTGTAAAAGTTGCAGGTTCTCAAAATAAATAAATGTGACGCACTCCCCCAATGATAGTTGCCTTCTATGACAGTATACCTGTGGCCTAGATAATTTCCCAAACTGTCTCTGGAGAACTGAGCCTCCTTCTTCTCGCCATATCAGTGTCCAGCAGCCCAGTAGAAAGACCCTCAGAAAATTCTCTGTAACAAACTTCGGGCTTGTTTAGGATTTCTGGGAAGGACTGCTTTGGATGACAGGCAAAAATGTCCTAGAATAAGTGACAACCAGAGGATATGTGGAGGAAATAGGGTAGGGATGAGGTGGGCAGGGAAGGTTAGTAAAAGCAGTGGTTCAACCGGTACGGAGAAGATTCCTGCTGCTTTGGAGAAAAACAGTTGGCCTAGCAGTGTCCGTGGACAAAACCAGCATTCGGTTTTGTGGGAGAGTGTTATTTATTTATTTCTAAAATCCTGAAGTCTTTCAGAGGTTAGAAAGACTAGTTTCTCTTACTACCCCCCTACAAAAGATTAAAAAACCACAACAAAAAATAAAATTTCACTTGCTTCAAATCCATCCTCTAAGTCACCCATAACAATATAACAGATTTACATAGATTACTGCAAAGAGGATAACTATAATACATAGGTAAGGTCTTCATAAGAGTGAAGGGGTCTTCTATGATACCACTGTAACAACACTGGTTTTTCTTGCCATCCTGCTATGGTAACTCACAGCTGGCAAGATCGCCCTCCGTCCCACAAAGTGCTAGTTTAAGCTGTAACAACTGGGGTATAACCTGAGAGCTATCCTGTAGGCATATGGGCATCATCCAACAGGAAATACAAACTTCCCATTCAAACCCTATAGGCCCAAAGCCACACAAGACCCTTCAGACACTTTTACGGCCAGTTTCTGTTGATAACACCTCACTAAGAAAATACAATTATTTTTTGTATTGGCAGTGGACATGGCCACCAGTAACAGTTCTTCACCAGATTTGCCGAAATGCTCACATGACATCCTAGCTTCACTGAGAACAAGTTTTCTTAAAATATCATAAATCATAAGCACATCTCTCCTTAGATCCAATAGCTTTGCATCAAAATATAACTTTGAATCTGTGAAGTCTTAAAGAGTAAAAGAAAACTGCTATCAATAAGCTGGAAAACTGTGTACCTTTGTGTATGGAGAGGAATGCAAAGAGAAGGTTATTAAATTTGTGAGGTTTGGAGGACTCGACCTTTGGAGGGGCTTCAGTCTGGTGTGCACTACCAACGGCCAGGGCTCCCGTGCCCCGTCACATTATATAGTCCCTGGACACGGCCCTGGAAACTGGCAAGTATGCAGGGTCACTCTCCGTGTGATTAGATCCACTTGCCCTCAGAAACAAAAAAATTTTAAGTGGCACTAAATCATCCTAGTAAAGATTGCTATAATTTAAGACAGCAAAGCTATTAAAAATCCTGCTTCAGAGGGGTAGGTGTTGAAGTTGAAATATTCATGACTCAAGTTCCCACAATTGATTGGAAATGAAAATTGAAGACAGGCTTCTGAACTAATTTGCTCCAGAACTTGTTACTAAATATAGTCTTACTTTAAATGAGGGACACTGCAGTTCCGTACTTGGTCACAATTTCCAGAAGATTTTGAGAGCATTTCCAAGCTTTGATTCGTTACATACATAACAATAAATCTTGCAAATAATGAAATTATCTAATGGGAAACCATTCCCAAATATTACACTGAAATTAATGGAGACAGGTTGCTTCAAGGATGAAAGTAAATTTATATATAGTCTGTTAAATCATATGCAGACTTTTGGTGACATAAAAATAATAAAATGCTTCTGATAAAAATTTTCAAAAATTCTATTTGTCAGTGATGGGAATTCTAAGAAAAAACAATTGAGAGTCATATAAGTAGAAAAGCAAATTATGTGAGTTTGTTTTTATCTTTAAGTGAGAAATACATAGTATCTCACCTACCTATTTTGAAATATTAGGACTAAAGAAATAAAAAACTATATCAAATAAATACAAAACTAAAATTTAACATGAATTGTGCTATTGTTGTTACCTCTTCACAACACCTAATATATAATGCAAGGGTGTGGGGAGAGAGAAAACAGATACCAAATGGACGTAGAAGACCCACATTAAGTAAAGTGGGACAGAAAGAAGCCCGCGGAGATGCACCAGGCCCACTGGAGTCCCATTCACAAACATACACAATGACAAACAGAGATAGAGACAACCTCCTGCTTTTTCACCCTAGGCACCCAGCGGTCAACACCACAACCCCCAGTACAAACAGAGGAAATGAGAGAGCGTATCCATAGATCTCGCGGACACACTGTGAAGAAGCTGGTGGCATAAGCACTACACATGAAAAACAAACAGCAAATGACAATTTATAGTAGGGCATGATGAAATACTTTCAAAATTTACTCTTTCTAAAGGCCTACCAAACCTATTGGAAGGAGATATCTGTTTGATTTCGAAAACTAAGAACTCTATCATCTTTTTCAATACAGGGCTTTTGTCTCCCCTCGGCCTTCTCCCATCATAAATGAGCTCTTACCTGCCTCCTTCAAAGCGACTGATGAGATCTGATATCTTATTGGATTTTTCTTTTGAGACACAGGAAGCAGAGGCAGGCTTAACTTCCTCCATCCTGGGTGCTGCACTAGACAAAGCTTTCTGCCTGTGGGCCTGGTGTATATTGGACAGAGGTGGATTCTGCAGGTGTAATGGCTTTGGAGGCACTGTGGAAAAAGAATTAATAGTATTTCCTTAACAACAACAAAAATTCTGGTGTCCTGGTCATACAAAACTTTAGTGTTACCAAACTTTTGTAAAGAGGTCTGTCAAGTTTGTAAGGAAACTTAACCAAGGGGCCCTCATCTATATTGGACATTCGCTCTGTGTCCTGTGGAAATTTTATCTTCAAGATTCCAGTGGCTCTGGAATATTAAGTCACTTTAAACATGGTGTTATTAAACACCTAGGGATCTACAGAGGGCTATGGCATTCCAACCTCATTAGAGATAACATAGCAGTTGCTCATCTAATCAGAGAAAATAAAGTGTTAAATTTGAAAGTAATTTCTAGAGATACACTTATTGCTGCAAAACACATTTTTAACAACAGAATGAATAACAGATACACCAGAATCCAGACCTAGTAAGTTAAACATAAAAGCCAACAAAACAACAAACAGTAATGTTGCAGTTACTATAGCATCTTCCCATTTAACAGAAGTACCTTATCGCATTTGATCTTAGATAAACTTTTTTTTTTTTAACTTTACAGTCCTCTGAGGTACCTATATTCATCTCTTAATCCATGAAGGCTTAGAGAGATTAAGTGACAGGCCTGGGGTAACAAGGCTAATCTGATTTTATGACTCGTGTCCAGACTCCGGCTCCTTCCATTATCAGCATTGCCCCTCATCATAAGTCCAGCAAAGGGGGATAGAGAAGTTCTCTTATTATTGTCTGCTACATTAATAGATGGATTGCATCAACTTAGCACAAATCATTTGCGTACAGTTATCCCTTCATTCAATTAATAGAATAGGAACAGATCATTTCCTGATATACTAATATCTACAGATATTCCCCTAACAGATGAGGAACTCTGTAGATAATAAATGTACTATGCCATAAGAGCTAAATTTACATTCTGGATAAAAGGTTATAACATGTATGTGTTTTTCTATAGCTGGTTTTTAACAAATCAAATAGAATCTTATCCTCAAAAAACACACACAAAAAAACCCCAAACCTGTCTCTTAACTTCATGTCTCTCCCTAATTCCATGCCCCATTTCCCCCGAGCAGGTTAACGCTGGTTTTCACTCATCTCCTCTCTTTTATAAACTCAGTTTACGGCTGGTTGCCTGATGTTCACTGGCCTAGATCTCATCACTTCTGTGCCAGTTACCAATCCTTACAGAGGAAGAAAAAAATGTATATCACAGTGAGCTACAGGTATAACAATTAATTCATCTCATTGTCTTCAATGCAAATGAGAAGAAAATCCCAATGGAAAAATGACATGCTTCTATTTATAAAAGTGATATTATTTTCCAAGACATGCTTGGGGAGGATTAATATAGTACCTATTGAGAAGGAGGGGGTTTCCCAATAGGTACTGTAAGTGTGATATTTGTTAATCCTAAGGAAAAATTTCCGGTGTAAGAAAAATATGTACCAAGATAGTACACCAGGGCAAGATTCCACTCAAAAAAAGAAAAAATTTTAACATTAGGAGTAATTTCAACATTCATAACTAGAATATTCAAAGAAGGAAGCAAATACGTTCTTCATCATTCTGTTTGCAAAGGTTGTTATAAAATAACTCATCCTAATCTAGAGTATACTGGTAAATGTTTCTTATTTATTATGTGCCAGTCATTGGTAGATGCTTGAAAGTTTCAAATAAAGTAACTATCGGCCAATCAGGTTCTCAGAGATGACTCTACTGACCTTTCCCATCTCAGTTACGCCTGTCTTTTAAATGGTTTCCTAACAATCTGCACTTTCCCCCTAGTGCTGATCATTATTATATGCTTATTAATTAGTAGTAAGCAATATTAAAGGATAGACCAGCAGTAAAATATTAAATACATTACAGATGTGAAGCTCTCTCCTTCACAATGCTGGAGTTCTGTAAGGCGGGAGCACGTCCGCTTTGATCACAGCTGCATTCCCAGCAACTATCTGCATCGTGCTGTGGCACATTTGTGGAACACATGAAGGAACTAATTAACTGTGTCATCAAGGAGCTCATAGTCTCGAGAGGAGACTGATGTTGATAAACATGGGCATTGGGTACAGTTATTTTAGAAGTACAGAGGAGGCATCTACTTTAGCAAGGGAGATAATCCAAATGTACAGTATATCAGTAAATATATTCATTCATTCATTCATTCATTCGACAGAGAGAAAGAGAAAGGGAGGGAGAGAAACATCAATGTGAGAGAAAAACATAGATCTGTTGCCTCTTGTACGTGCCCCTACCAGGGACCGAAACTGCAACCCAGTCATGTGCCCTGACTGGGAATCAAACCGGTGACCTTTCACTTTGCAGGATGACACCCAACCAATTGAGCCACACCCATCAGGGCATAAATATAGACATTTTAAATAAAAGAGCACAAATGATACAAAAATTTCAGAATGGTATGTGAATATCTAAAGTGTCAGAAACTCTGTTTTAGAGGAAAATAATGCATACAAAAGAAATAAAAAGGGAAGATAACTGCTCTTTCCATCTCTCTCTCAGCATTTCTGATCTTTCTCTTATACTCCAAAGGGTGTAAACAGTTTGAAATGTTTTCTGAACATCTCCTAGGTGTCCTATCAACACCTCCAGTTCATTATGACTAAAACTTAACTTACTTCTTCCCCTGGTAGCCCAAAGGATGTAAAGAGGAAAAGCAGTGTTCCACCTCATTAATAATCAGGGAAATGCAAATTAAATCCACCATACGATACTCCTTCAACCCCATCAGATTAACCAAAAGTTTTAAATCTGACAATACCAAGTGTCAGTGAGGATATGATGCAATGTGAAGTCTCATACGTTTTGAGAGAAAGTATAAATTAATACAACCATTAAGAACTCAACATTTCCAAAATATATATCCTAGAGAAATCTTATACATCATTACTGTACAAGTTTTTATTAATGTTTACTTTTTAATTAATTCAACAAATATTTATTGAATACCAATTAAGCTCTGTGCACTTTATCATATCAATGAGCAAAAGGAAAAACATGAAACAAAAAAAAATGGTAAGTAAAGGATATATCAGAAGGTGGTAAGTATTAAGAAAAAAGGGGGGAGGGCTTAAAATAATAAGATAGAAGGGATTTGGAGAATAGGGAGTGGGAGGGGCATATTGTAGTATTAAGTACGGAGTGTAAAGTGGGCCTCTCTGAGAAATTATCTAAGACTTGATGAAGTTACAGGAGTTATTTGAGGAAGGGCATTCCATCGCATAAAGCAAAAGCTAGAGACCAATAGAGGCCAACGTGACCGGACCCAAAGCAGTAAGCCCACAAGAGCAGGTTATTGGGGTCAGAGGGAGGGCCTGAGACCGCACAACCTTGCACAGGTTTTGAAATGAGTGAAATGAGAAGTCACTGAAGAGTTCTGACCACTGGAGTGACATATGGCAAATTTCAACAGCCCCACTCTGGCTGCGGTGTTGAGAATGCAGGGGAGGCAGGTAGAAGAGTTAGGCGGCTACTGTAAAAATTCAGGCAGGAGACAATGGTGCTTAGGAGGAGAGAGTGAGAAAGAGTTGAATTTCAGTTAAAAGTCGATTTTCTGAAAGATTAAGTGTGACGTAAGAGAGAAAAAGCAAGGAGTCAGGGACCTAAATAACTGGAAGGATGGAATTGTCAACTAACACACAAGCAGAGGATGTTTTTATTGATTTTAAAGAGAAAGGAGGAGAGGGAGAGAGAGAGTAAGAGAGAGAGAGGAGAGAGAGAAACATCAATATGAGAGAGAAACATTGATCCTTTGCCTCCATACATGCCCTGACCAGGGACTGAACCCACAACCTAGGTATGTGCCCTGACCAAGGATCAAATCCAATCTTTTGGTGTACAGGATGAAGCTCCAACCAACTGAGCAACTGGGCCAGGGCAAGGTAGAGCAATTTTTGGAAGACGAATCAATAACAGTTTTGGAGAAGCTAAGTTTGAAATATCTAGGTGACTAGAAATAAAATGGAATCTATTACAGCCCTTTTTACAGACAGTAAAGAGAACAAAACAATTTAATTATTAAAATACTTCCAACTATGCAAAGTAATTATTAAGAATGAAAGACACTAATTGCAGTTTAAGTTTGGGGATGCCCACTACATTTCAATTTTTGTTTTACTATGGAAAACAATAACTGACTCTATATTAATAGACTATAAATTTATAACATTATACCTTAAAAATTAAATATTCCACATAGAATGCTTTACTTTAGAAGTAAAATAGGTTTGAGTACTTTACATATACTTAAATTATTCAAACAATGGGGCTTTCCAAGGCCATGAAATATTTTCAAACATTTAGGTTTAATGATGAAGAAGTGACAATATATGGGTTTTATCAAAATAATTAAATATGGAGAATATTGTGGATCAAAGCTCTTAAGAGAAAAAGAGCTATTAGCTTTAATTGCTAAGAAGGTTATTTTGAGCCATATCTAGCATAGCAGGAAATAGGCCAATATTAAAAGTGGTGAGCAAGAGGAAAGGCTTACATTTGAAGTTGTTCTGTAATTTATTTGCTTGACTGGTAGGATTGGTATGAATTGAATAAACCATTGTTTTCCAAGGCCTTAGGGTGTTTTCCAAGACTGAGGGAAAACAAGCCCAAACTATTGAAGGAATCCATTTTTAAATCTACAGGCTCCAGTTTAGATTCTAATGCAAGCTTATCTAATCTCAAATGTAAAATTCAGCTCTTTTATCCTTTTAAAAACTAATTCTTTTAAATATTTACTTGCTGGTAATTAATAAACATAAACTTAAACCTGATGTTGTTCCAGACACATCACTACATAAACACCACAATAAAGTTCTTCAATATTGTTTCTACTTTTAAAAATCACCAAAATAAATTATAGCTACAATCTTATTAGCATTCCACAGGAGAAACAAACAAGTTTTAATTAGCTGTTTCTAGGATCTAGGTCAGAGTTTCACAAACTATTGACATTTCAAGTTGGATAATTCTTTGGGGCGGAGATGGGAGGTCTGTCGTGTCTTGTAGGATGTTGAGAAGCATCCCTGGCCTCTGTTTAGTAGATGCCAGTTGCAACTCCCACAAGTTATACCAAACAAAAGAAGTCTCCAGACAATACCAATGGGGGGGGGGAGCGAACGGGGGGTGGGGATTGTCTCCAGTTGAGAACCACTGAGTCTTCAATTAAATTAAAATTACATAATGCATCTGTAAACTTCAGCAGCCTCACCATTCATAACTTGTAAGGGATTTGCAATATAGTAAAAACACAGGTATCAGTATGATACAAAGGGATCTGGCCAGATCGCTGGGGAGCAGGGAGGGATCCCCGAGGCAGCAGAGGCAAGCCTGTGTTCCTCTTGAGTGAGGAAGGGATCGCAAGAAACAAAACCACATAAGCTGCTTGTGATAGATTTCCATACCCCCAGGTAAATAATAATAAAACCACAACCAAAGCGTTGCCCCAACCACCCTGCACAGAGATGCTGCCCAGCCTGAGGAGCATGATGGAAGAAGGGAAAAGCCCTGCTCAGAGGTCAGGGGGAGGTGCAGACCTGCCAGCCCAGCCTGGATTGGCCGGGAAGCAGACGCTTTCCGGCGCTCCTGGAACTTTGGGGCCAAGATTAAAACAGAGGGCGGGTGGAGATACGGACCTTTTTCACCCGCTTCCGTTGCCCTTCACTTGCCTGGGTCGGGGGTCAGCTCACGCCAAGGGCAAGTCCCACGCGCTGGGCCGTGCGCTGGGGACACATGCCCCAAGGGCCGCCCCCACCTTCTTTCGCTCTGAGATCAGCGCATAGACGCGGCCCCAAGGGCGCAAGTAGCTTTGGGCCCCAGAAGGACAGATAAGAATGGAGCGGGGTATCTGGACAAGGACTCTGGTTCTGGGGGTGGCTGGATTCTTTCCGTGTGTTGCGGAAGAGATTGGCCTGGAGTCATGGAGCCCCCGCTGCTTCTCCAAATTGGGCAGCATTTTAATAAAGACCTTTTTCTTTCCCCACTAATCTCTGTTTTATGCCTGTGTTTGGCAGTAGGCAGCCGAATCACACTCTGTTCGGTAACAGGTGTGATAATCCCTTCATCTGCATAGGAAGTGCCCATTAGCACCCCTTCCCTTCTGAGCCTGGGGGACCCAGATGTTCTTAAGGGTTCGGAGAAATGAAAAGTGCTTTCCTTTCACTAGAGGGTGGGGAACACTGATTACTGATCAGTAAATCAATAAATAGTGCCCAATCTATTTGGCAGCTGATCTCACAATACTAAGATATATTCTCACTTCAGGGATGTTAGTCTCTAAGTGGCACACATTGTAAATTGTAAACAAAAAAACAGCAGAAGCAAAGAAAGTGGAGGAAACATGAAGCAGGGATTCATTCAACAAGTATTTTGAAGACCTGCTATGCTATGTGGTGGGCACGGGGAATGCAATACTGTAAAAGGCAGGAAACAAATTCAACATGGATGAGTAAACTACAGAGTAGGTCAGATTGTAATGAATGAGGGAAAAGAAAGTTGGGATGGAGAAATATGAAATGTCAGAGTTGAGGGTGGGGTTAAAATTTTAACTTGGGTGGTGGGGCTGGGAAGCACCAAAATGAGTGAGAATATTTTTTAAAAGAAGTATAAAGTACTTTATGCAATTTACTGAGTACAGTCACGAAGAGTATAACTACGTATTGCTCAATAAGGGACCAAATATACAACTGTGTTCCTTTTAAGATTATAATGGATGTCCTGGCTGGTGTGGCTCAGTGGGTTGGACATACTCTGCAAACTGAAAGGTTGCCAGTTTGATTCCTGGTTGGGGCACGTACCTGGGTTGCGGCCAGGTCCCCATTTGGGGGTGTGCAGGAGGCAACCAATTGATATTTCTCTTGCATGTTGATATTTTTCTCCCTTTCTCCCTCCCTTTCTCTAAGAAATAAATAAAATACTTATTTTAAAAAAGATTAAAATGGAGCTGAAAAATTCCTATTATCTAGTGACTGTAGCCATCATCGGTGATGCTGGTGTAAACAAACCTATTGCGCTGTCAGTTATATGAAGCACAGCACATGCAATTATGTACAGTACGTAATACTTGGTAATGATAATAAACAACTGTTACTGGTTTATGTATTTACTTACTATACTTTCTATCATTATGTTAGAGTATGCTCTTTATGCTTATAAAAAAGTTTCTGTAAAACAGTATGCCATAAAACAACAGGAAAAAAACAGTATGCCATGATATGCTACAGGCAGTAGCCTCACACTTCTGTTTGCCGTGTCTCTTCACTGTATCATTTTCCCTTGTGCTTGATTTAATCTCATGCTGCTTTGTGCAGTAACATGCTGTACAGACCTGTAGCCTACGAGCAATAGGCTGTACCATAGAGCCTAGGTGTGTAGTGGGCTAGATAGAGCATCTAGGTTTGTCTAAGCACAGTCTACAGTGTTTGCAAAACAATGAAATCACCTAATGCACTTCTCAGGATGTTTGCCCATCATCAGCAGCACATGACTGTATTTGGAGTTATATAACACTATATATTAATGCACATTCAAAATAGGAAGTAAATATGTATTTAAGTAGCAATACATTGACTTACATAAAACTACAAATAGCAAAAACAAGGTTAAATGTTGTCTTCCCTAAGGAATATGATTATTTCAGCACACAGTAGCTCAGGAAGGACACTGCTATAATTTATCTCAGTGAACTATGAAAGACAATGAAGTAATGCAGTGATGCTTCCAAAAAAGGCTTTATAAATAATGAAATTCTTGCTTTTGATCTGGGCAATTACATAAAATTAAATTATATTCATTTTTTATATTCTTACCCAATTTAATCTTTGTCAGTTCAGGTTTAGTAAGCAAGATGGAATTTTTCTCTTTGCAAATAAATGGCTGTATTAAATCATGATCAAAGATTTTTATGTTCATATTCACATCACTGTTATAGGGATGAGTATGGCCAAAAGAATAGGTTATAAACAGTCTATTCACTTGAATCACCCATTTTTTTTTAACTTGCTTTATAGCCATACTTCATACCACCACCAACTGTGAGAATAGTGAAAACAATAGAAAAATATTCCATAATTGGAAGACTCCATTTTAAATCCTCCTTAAGGGTCTCCTTCAGAAATCCTTAAAACATAAGAACTTTAAAGAATACCATCACTCTTTCACAATGCATTCTCTATAAAACATTTTTTTCTTTACAAGAACAGGAAAGAGACAAAAGTAAATACAAAATAAACCAAATAGAAATTGATGATTTTTCCAATGAATAGTAATTCTACAAATGCCCAGTTTGTTTTTTGGCTGAATGTCGATCATTCAGTGTAAATAAAAATCTGTTAGAAAGAAACTATACATTAGACCATAATGGAGCTTAGCTTAATATTACATCATCAAAATTATAATTGTGTGCTTCTCAAAGTTAATACCCAGTTCACTAGAAATGTATTTGTAAAAGGAAATGGTCACTAAACAAATTCGTCATTATAATTGTTTTACCACTGGTTGGCTACTCAATTCTTGAACCATTTATTTTTAATTTCTATGGATGACTTTACTAAGGAGGGTTTTCAAGCCCTGGCTCCTTAATATAGTAAAAATCACCTTCTTACTAAGTACATTAAGTACTGTTTTAGAAGGATCTGTTCTACAGATCCTAGGACATCTAGCAAATCATAACAACTGCTGATAGAATTCCTAAACACATTCCTTTGTTACACAGTTATGCAAACAGTAAGTTAGGCCCTGTGCTAAGTTGGGCATAATGCATGAACAGACCACAGTCCCCTTACGGGGACATGCATGCAATTTCTGAAACATGAAAAGAAACATGATAGACAAATGTACAAGCTGTTTAGGAGCAGAACAAATACCCAACTCTGTCTGAGAAGGTTCACAGAATGACTTTTCTCCTGAAAAAATAAATGCACCCAATTTCTCCAATGGGAATTGTATAAATGTATAGCTTAAAACTCTTCCTTAGTGGTCGTCATTCTTCTAGGTAGCCTTCACTAATGAACAAAGTGCCCAACCTGTTCAAAGAACCCTGATCAGCATACCTTGTGGCTTTGGATTTGCAGCTGAGTGTTTTGCTGGCGTTTTTCCATTTATTCCCTGAGCCTCTTCATCAGATACATGCTGATCAATCAGTGTGGTTGTGCTGCTTTTCACAGAGAGTGGAACTACGGTGATCTTTGGACAGGTACTGCTGCCTGAAAGAGTTCGAAAAGAAAGGGCAGGTAAATGCAGAGGCAGGGTACAACTATGTCTCATGATTTAAATTTCTTCTGATCCCATCAAACAAAAACAATCACAGTTACAAGACTAACAATAGAAATACTTTTCCCATGTGTGCTGGCCTTGACAAATTGGAGTTTTCCGGGGAAAGTGCTCATTCCCTGTGCTTGAGAAAGCTTATAATGCATACTGACAGAGATTGCTGTGCGTGCGTCCACGTGCACACATAGGGGCACACTCTTCTCTCCCCCTCTCCTTCCCTTGCAGGGCCATGAAAAGGGCATAATGCAGCTGCTATGATAGAGACGAAGCAGGCAAAGGAGAGGACTGAAGGGCCTCAGCACTAATCTGTTAAAAGCGTTCCTTTCCAGAACCCAGTCCAACTCAAAAGAACAAAGCAGGAAAGCACCAGCCTGACAGCTGATCTAAGTAAGTTGAGAATGGCCAGAATGGCTCGATTACAAATGAATAACTACACACGTACCCCCTCCCCACTCACTAGCTAACCCAGATTCCAAATTAGTGTATAGCATAAGCTAATACCCATGTTTGCTCCTCCAAGAAAGAATGGTGAGATAATGTATATAACACTGTCTTATATTTATAACTCAAAACCCCAAAATATACTTTAAAACACTGAAGTACATCATGATAGATAAAAAATAGAAAAATTTTTTAGAAGTTAAATGTTGAACTTAAGATAGTTGTAAAGAAATCATATGCCAATGTTTTTTCTTTATACTCATATTAAATTTCTCTTTCTTCTAGTTGACATGGTGATATTAACAACAAATTGGGTGTTGCATAGGAGAAAATAAATTTCTACCAATGAATTCATTATCACTAAATAAGAGTATGCCATTTAAGAAACTATGATTTGGTTAAGAAACAAAGAGTTTCATTTTAACAGAATCCAAGTATCTATAAAAAAAAGAACTATTAGTGATAAAAAGCATTATTAGTCAAAACAAGAAAAGCTAATAAAACCCAATCAACTTTCTATTGAGAAAAAAATCCCTTTTATTTCAATTGATTGTTAAATAATATTGATTAAAAACCACAGTACTGCTTTCTTGCCTTTGACTCCTTTAAAATTTATCTTGGTAAAACAGATTTTAGAAGATATTAAGAGTTCCAAGTATTGTCCGAGACGTTCTGAGAGAGCCAGAGCTGAAGGAAATGTACTGTGTTTTCATCAGACAGCATTCTGCTAAAGTGGGCTGCCTGCTGGATTAAGCATTACTTAGCCAAATGTGACAAAGGCTTTGAATGTAAAATTTGGGGAAAATTAGTTCACAGCCTATTACTAAAATTGTAAACAGAAGAAATAAAAGCTCATGTATTTAAATGTGTGCTCTTATCTACCTTCTCAGGAAAGCTGTGTGAAGTAGGCAAAATATATCCCTAAAATCTGCAGTGTATCATCCAACTAGTTAGTTATGCTTTTAGGGGCCTGAGGACGTCTGTTCCACAGTGATCCCAAGAATGTTTTGGTGATCCTACAGGACACCTGCTGGAATCTAGTGAAGGATGGCCTCGCGCAGACACAGAGAAAAACCACAGCCCACCTACAGAATCAGAGACAGAAGCTGTAATGTGCCCCCCCCACCAAAAAAAGGGAGAGAGACTCCATAAAAGCAAGAATGCAACTTTAGAGACAATTTATAGCAACAAAACTATAAAAAGTAGGCAGCTAATGGGTTAAATAAGGAAACAAATTAAACTGAATCTCAAAAAACAGATCATCACTTTTACTATTAAAAGATATTTAGCATATTTAGAAAAAAATGTGTTAATTTAAATTGAAACCTAGGTGCTTAATTTCTAGTAATAAACTTTGAGGTAAGTATGAGTTTCACAAGTGTCATATTTGTTGGAAACTATCTCACAGGAATGTACTGAAAAGCCAGCAGTAAGAGATGAACTACAAATTCCATTTTCTTATGAATCCATTAAAATTATGATTATAAATCTTTTGTTCATACAATAAATCCATAGCCAGAACCCTCATGAGATTACTGGATAAAATCAGTCTTCAAACTAATGCAAAGCATGAAAATACGGTAAAAGACAGAAAACACATTCTTTTTCTTTAATCTTTAGACTTTAGTTTTATTTTAAGAGATCATGTTCATTTTCTTCTGTAATAATATTAAAAGATATCCGTCCACCCATTTGGTCAGATTATTTTTTAGCAATTGAAGTATTAAACAATCACAGTTTTTATTCTCAATTTTTAATAACATTATATTCATTATGATTGAGGTTCAGCTTTCTCATGAAAAAAAAAAAAAAACCCAAACATAAATCTTTATACTATTTACCTACTAGATCTGCAGCACAATTTTAATTTAAAATAGTTTTACTGATAATTGGACAATTTATATGATGTGGGAAGAGAAATATTAAGAGTAATTATAAAGAGGCCAGTTTTGCAAGTCAAAAGCTCTAATCTTTGATCCACTGTTCAATCCATTTAAATATCTGATTGATATTATCCTCTAGATCTTCTGGTTTGTTGCTAGGCAACTGATGCACTATTTCTTCCTTGCAGGATGCCACTGCCTCTTCATAAAGAACTCGACAAGTTTCACATTGAAACTTTTAGTTTCTTCTCATTATAACCACTTGTTTCAAGTCCTTTGTACAATATGCTGTTATCTATTTTCAGCACAAAAATTATATGAAACAAGAGTTCATGGAAGAAATCACAACTGTGGTAATCAACAATAATTGCACCTTTATTCATTTGGTTTTTTAACTCATCAACTACTCTATCTTCATCTAAAATGGGACAATTATACCCTTCATCATAGCCATGATATAACTGACCTTCTTGGGCTAAATCATCCACACTAATGTATCTGAGTCCTGATCTTGACACAAGTTCTTTGCCTAGCATGTTTTTTTCTTTTTTCCAACTCCTACTGTACTGACCAGTAGAGCAGATTTGTTGGCAATGTAGTCCTCAATGTGATGGCTCTAGAAAACACATTCTTAAATGTTTTTGGGTTTTTCTTTTAAGCAATGACAAATACGCAGCAGAGACCAAACATGGCTGCAAAGCCAAAAATATTTCCTTTCTTGCCCTGTACAAGTTAGCTGACCACATAAGATAATGGGAGTTTACCTAAAATCAGCACCATTTCATTAAATACTTTATCTTCTTACATCTTGGATACTAGCAATAAAAAGTTAAACTTCTTTTTACTTGTTTATGACTGACTCAGCCTACTCACATTTGGAAACAGTCCTTATTTGGATTCCAGTTGCATAAGAGATAATTGAAACAGAAATTGTAACCAGATGGTCCACCCATTCAAGAAAATTTATATTAACTATAGAGGCTTTTTGGTTCCAACTTCCCAAGGAGAACCAGAAGGAATGATTAAACTGTTATCTTGGGCACAGATATAGCTAGTCACATTATATTAGCATAGAGGAGGGGTCTTATTTAAATACTTTTTCTTTTAGTGATTGGTAATCTTTTTTAGACACTAGCCCTAACCATTTTGAATTCCTTTGTCTTTGGGTTAGTCGCTTTTCTGGGTCTTATTTCCTATAAAGAATGTCTAGACATATGATAACTTCAGCGGCTTCTCAGATATTCTCAATTAATCCAGTATCATCTTTGACTATATAAGTCTTCCTATTCCAACTGAAGAGCTTGCTCCTATGGCCTTTCATTTGTGTCTTCTTTTGTAGGACACTTGAGAGTGGCAGGTAATACTTCTGACAGGTTTAAGATAACTTTGTCTCCTATTTGCAAAACTTTGTGTTGGACTCTTGTGTTTTGCCAAATCATCCTTGAATGGCTCTTTTACATTTTAAGGCTGGACTTACTTTTTGGCCATCCATCCTAAGGCAAGGTCCACTCAGTTCTCTGCTTCTTCAGGTCTAATCTCTTGCCATGGTATCCAAGACCCCAGATCACATCTTTATGGCCTTGCTATGGCCATGTCTATACTGCCCCATCCATCCATAATGTCTCTCCCAACTGCACCAAGTCTGTAGCTCAAAAGATCTTAATGGACTCCATCCTTCGGAGCAAGAGGATGTCTTGGATTTAAGAGGTCAGAAGTAGCTTTCTAGGGGAGACAATCTTTTTTTGGAGTACATTGTCCAGAAGTAAAGAGATACCTTAAAAAATAAAACAATTGTATTTTGAAATGATTTTAGATTTACAGAAGACTTACACCCAGGCTCCTAACCTTAGCATCTTACAAAGCCATGGTATATTTATCAATACCAAGAATTTGTTATTAGTACAATACTAAACCACGGATTTCATCAATTTTTCCACAAACATCTTTTTTTATTGTTTGTTTCAGGATCCAGTCTAAGATATCATGTTGCATTTAGTTTTCATTGTGTCACTTGGTGCACTACAATCTGTGAGTTACTCAGTCTTTGCTTGTCCTGCATGACTTTGACACTTCTGAAGATCAGGCATTTTGTAGAATCTCTCTCTCAAGAGGTGTTTACAATGGAATGTCATTCAGCCTTAGAAAGGAAGGAAATTCTGATGCATGCTACAACATGGTAGACCTCTAGGCTATTATGCTAAGTGAAAGAAGCCAATTAAAAAACACAAATACTGTATAATTCCACTTATATGAAGTACGTAGAGTAGTCAAAGTCAAGACAGAGTTATTGTTTAATGGGAAGTTTCACCTTCGTAAGACAAAAAGACTTTCAATTACAAGATGGGATGATGGTGGTCATTGTAGCACAACTATGTGAATGTGCTTAATGCCCAGGAACTGTACCTTAAAATGGTTAAGATGGTAAATTTTACTATGCATTTTAACATAATTTAAAAATTTTTGTAATTAACAAGCATGTCTCTTGCTTAATGAAAAAAATGTAAAGAAATATTACTATATTCAATGACCTACTTAGCATCTCTACTAGTATGTCTATGAGCTCACATTCCACAAACCCCTACCCCAAAGCGACTCTCTCATTTCCCAACTCTCAGAGAAAACTAACGGCCTTTACGGTCTCCTCCATCACAGATAATGGCAACTTCATCTATGCTTAAGCACCAAGGCTGGGAGCCTTCTTCAGTCCTCTCTTTTTCTCTCACACTCCACGCCCTATTCATCAAGATTTTCTGTGTAAGCCCTGGCTGGGTAGTTTAATTGGTTAGAGTGTTACCCCGAAGTAACAAGGTTGCAGGTTCGATCCCTGGTAAAGGTACATACAAGAATGAACCAATGACTATATAAATAAGTAGAACAACAAATAGACAGCTCTCTCTCTCTCTCTCTCAAATCAATTTAAAAAAAAGAAATTCTGTTGATTCTACAATCTATCATCACCATCTTCACTGCTACTATTTTTGCTTAAATTACCATAATCCCTAAGTAGGTTTCATCTAGATCCACGTCCTCTCCCTACACCTACCCTTGTCCCCAGCACTGTCTATATTTTCAATCAGGCTGAAGAAACTGTTTTTATAAAATTCTCCAATGGCTCCATATTTTACTAAGAGTAAAAACTCAGCTCTTTACAGTGACTGACGGGTTCTATAGCATCTGGTCCTGGCCCCCTTTCCACCAACCTCTGTGCTAGTATTACACCCCTTTGCTCACGCCCCTCGGTCATACTGGTTTCCTTGCTGTTCCTTGAACTGGCCAAACTCAGCGTAGGGCCTTTGATCTAGCTGCTGTCCAATTGAGCCTAGCCTGCCAACTACAGTATAAGTGTTACTCTTATTGTGTTTTACAGTTTATTTTTTCCAAAGCACTTATCACCTTCTAACGAACTACATTATTTTTGTTTGTTGTTTATTGTCTGTCTCCTCTTATTACAGTGTAAGCTCTGGGAAAACAATGACCTTTGTTTTCTGATGTGCCCTAGGGTCATCACTTACCACACAATAGATGCTCAATAAATATTGGATGAGCAAATGCATTCTAGAGGCCTTAGGCAAGTTCCTCTTCTTTTGCCTACTTTCTTAGTTTCTATCTCATGAAAGCTGTTATCTAAAATCCAACAATAAGGAAATATGTACCTGTTTTAGTATACAAAATTTCAAACATTTCCAATCTTATCTAAATTTCAAAACATTCAACATTATTTCTACACAAATTATAAATATCTAGAAGAAAGCCTGTATACAAATAATCTCCCTTATAACCCAGATTCCTAAACCTCGGGAGTTGTGAATCCATGTTTGTCTTGATAAAAATGGCAGCCGCCAAAAATTCCAGCAACTGACTAAAATGTTGTTGTTTATTATACTCTGTAATTGTATTTACATTTACTAACCTTACTAACTGAAATACACTAAAATCTGACAATGTTTCAGACTCATCATTTGAGGCTACCTAAAATTTTAGAACATTATACTGTCAGGAAAAGCTGGCTGCTGGAAGGCTTTAAAGTTCAAAAGCAATATAAACTCAAAATAAGCCTTGAAGGTAGATAACCATGGATATTCAATATTTTTAAAGGTCCACAATGGCATCAAAAAAATGTGTAAAAAAGGCAATTATTGCTATCATATCATTCTTAAGCAAATGCAACAATATATGTATAAAACGAGATAAAACAAATGTGCAGTCTCTAAAAACACAAAAATAAATTTTGTCTTAAAGCTAGAAATATTTAGCCCTGGCCAGGTAGCTCCGTTAGTTATAACATCGTCCCAATATGCCAAGGTTGAGAGTTTGATTTCAGTCAGAATACATACAAGAAGCAACCACTGGATGCAAAAATAAGTGGAACAACAAATCGATGTTTCTCTGTCTCTCTACCGTCTTCTCTCTCCCTTCCTCTTTCTCTCTAAAATCAATAAATTTAAAAAAATTTAAAAAAAAACCACACCCAGAGCCCTGGCTGGGTGGCTCAGTTGGCTGGAGTGTTGTCCTAGGCACCAAAAGGTTGCTGGTTCTATTCCCAGTCAGGGCACATACTCAAGTTGCAGTTCTGATCCTTAGGGGCACCAATGAGAGGCAGCCGATGGAAGTTTCTCAGTCTCTCTCCCTCCCTCTCTCCCTAAAATCAGTAAAACATACCCTTGGGTGAGGACTTAGAAAAGAAAAGAATGCTATTGTTTGTGGTATGGACAAAGTGGGGGCAGTAGGGTTGGACGTGGGAGAGGGAGGGTGGGGTGGGCAGGGGAGAGCAATGGGGGAAAAATGGGGACAACTGTAATTGAACAACTAAAAACATTTTTTTTTTTTAGTTAGAATTCTGTTAGATGAACTGAATTGAAACACCTTTCACTAAGCTTGCCAAAATTCTAGTTTTGAGTCGGCACTCACAGGCGAGGTCAATGGCCTTGGTGCCTGGTACGTAGGAGACTGCATATACCCCTGCAGTTTGAATATGGGCTTAGGTGTCCGGATCCATGCTCCTCACTTTCAGGGGGACTATTTGTTAGGGACCATGAATTCCTGCATAGGAAGTGTTGAAAGTGCACATTCCGTGATGACGCTGGATTGGTACTGGGACTGGCTTGGTCAGTATGTTCTGCTGTGTCTTGGTTTGGTGTTATTTTAGAGACCAAACTCCCTCCAGAGTTCTTGTGTTGGGAAAGGAGCTGGGGTAGCTCGCCCACCCTGCAACCCTGAGGGAGGTTCCCCTTTTGGCTACATTCAACTAAGAATGTTGGTCAAGATCACAGAAAGCTCTTGCTATTTAAAGCACAAAAATTACTCTGTATCTGCAGCCATGACTACAGCGGAAGGAGGGGGGCGGGTGCAGAGAAAAACCACAATCAATGACATGTGCTGCTTTTTACTTCCTTGCAAAGGGTGGTTCTAGTCCACAGCCTCTTGAGTTGCAGAAGGTTCATAGCCTGCTGTGCTTCATCTGATACATTGTTTCTAATTTATAACATCCATTTCTGGGTTTACTCAAACACCCTATGTTACTACCATGCTGGTGATGAGAAATGTCCTTGAGAAACTGCCCATTCATACAATCAAGTAACTGCTACATTTTGAAGCTATCACACTTTTTGCCAGAGCCTAAGATTCATTACAGTTTTAAGCTTTGCTATTAATGAATATACCACAAAGATCTCTAAGTATATTATTGTGCAGATGGACCTGATAACTAATATTAGATTTCCCTGATATGATTATTGGTATTAAAGAGCAGCTCAGGTGCTATGCACATGCACGCCTACGCAGCTTTCCTGGATCCCCAGAAGCATGCCATCTGGCTGTTTCCGTGCCAACTGCACAAGTTATTGCATGTTATTAAGCACCAAATATACCGTTACTGCAATTTAAACCTTCTTCCGGGCACCTCAGTCATGTAACTATCATATAAATCCTGGCTTCTCCATTTACTAGCTGGGTGATTCACTTACTTTATCTATTCTTCAATTTCCTTGCCCATAAATGAGAATTCATAGGATTCATAATAGTACCCTCCCTCATAAGGTTGAGGATTATGATTTAATTGATGCTAGACAAAGTACTAAAGTAGCAGCAGGCTCATGGTAAGTGCTGTATAACAATTTGCTGTTATTATTATTTGTATGACACTCAATACTATACAACAGCAGTGTAGTAGATCAGGGGACCAGATACTTAGTCTCTTCTCCCTCCAGACTCCTGAAGCCCTTAACTTTTTGCTTCCTGTCTGCTAATATTTGGTCTCACCACTGCCTAAATGCTCATCTACTACCACCCAGCACTTGCTCTTGCTGCCTCACTTTCTCAGTATCTGCCATTTGCTCTAGTGCCCAATACTGCACTCTCAATAGAGCATTCCCAATAGAGGGATTCTCAATAGAGCATTTTGGATAAATTTTGACCAAATAATGACTCTTTTGCAAATTAATATCATAATTAATAATTTACAAGTGTATGTCCTGTTACATCAATGATGAATCTCTTATTCACTAAAGATAATAATAGTATTAGTAACAATAAAATGATATCTGATATTTGGAGAATTTCCTGAAGATAATTTTAATCCCAAATGATTTAATCATATTGTTCACTCTTTCCTATGATTGTAACTGTGTGTCCTGAACCCACAAACATTTTTTTTTGCATTTTTCCTCCATTTGACATTTCTTCATTTGATATTAATCACAATTGCTCTTTTGACAACAAATCATTTTCTGAAAAGCATATCTAAATATGCTTATGACCACTTAAACAAACTTAGTGTTTAATTTTAATAGCTCTCATCTTTATGCCTCCAAAGGACAAACTGTTCTGTAGGCACAGAGAATATCTAAAAAATCAACTGCAAAGTGAGTAATAAAACCTACCAAGTGTCTATTTTATTCCATTCTTTGTTTCTCCTTTCTGCCCCTACTTAAATGTACTGCCTGATAACTCCCTAATTAAAAGTGCCAAGTACTCTGTTAATTACTGGGGACAGGAAGACAAGTAAGACATAATCCTCACCCTCATGTAATTTACAGTTTAAAGGAGGAAAGAGATGTACAGTTCCCTAGGCATCTGGAACACCTGCCACCCCCACCCCCTTGCTAACTGTGGTTAGGAAACAACTGCACCAGCCCAGGAGTAGGACATGACCTTGCACTATGGCAATGGTTGAGGGTGAGGAGGAGGGATGGCTGTGGGACGTACTGAGGAGACAGTCGTTAGGGGGCTGGCCAGAGAAGGGGAGCAGAGAGGAAGAAAGGATGATCCTTACTTAGGCTCCCGCCTAACGGGACATGGAAACAGTGCCTTTCATTTTAAGTGAGAAATGCAAGGGCAGTTTTGTGTTTTAAGTGTCAGGAGCCTGTGAGGCTGTCCAGAAGGAGCATTCTTCCATGACATTCATTAGGTTCAACCATCCCTAAACACTCGATTGCCTCATTTTTTCAGTCTCATTTTAAGGGAGGGGAGAAAAAGCCCATTTGTCAGAGGCAGGGCCAATTGTACACAGGCTGAGTCTGTTTTTGCTTGTTTGTTTGTTTTTGGTCTCAGTAATTACGGGTTAAATCACTTGTCCTTCTTCCTATGACTAATATCCTTAATTTTATTAACAGCAGTAACATATATCAGTTAAGTGGTTAGGCTGGAGGGAGAAAAAGAGCCTGGAGAACATTTATGGGGTGTTTGATGGTACCCTCAGGACCACACAGGATCCAGAGTAGTTGTTTGAAGAGCCCACGCCACATGGCCTAGGGCAACTTTTCCCAAAGGGTGTTCTGTGAAACACTACTGTAGCAACAGGGTCCTTCATCTGCCCATCACTTCCCCCGCCCCCACCTCAACCAACCATGATTCTATATGACATATTTGTGACCTGCCAGATTTACACCTTGATCTTGTATATTCCTGATGCCAATGGGCATATTCGAGGCTTTGAAAATCCTTATAGTAGAAAAACCTGTTTAACTTTGAACCCAGTGTGTGTCCAGGAAACCTTTCCATCATTTATTACGTACAAGTAAACATCCCATGGAGCTAGTGTGTCTTGAAACACATTTTGGGAAAGTTGCCCCGAGGGACTCCTTCCCGCTTCCTGTCAGCTCTGGCCTTGGCCAATTCCCACACTTTCCCATGTCCATTACTGGCACCTGCTCCTGACTTCCCAATAATCATCTTGACTTCCCTCATGACCCGAGCTCTGAAATTATGAACCAAAACTCCAACCTGCCCTTGGTTTTTGAATGTGAGCCAGCTGCCCCCAGCTTCAAGGCCACAAAATCCCACAACGAACTGACCACAAAAGCACACCTGGGGCAGGTGCTTCAGTTCTGCTCATGGAGTCCAAAGTTGGGGTAGCCCGTGGCTTAAAAAAATCAGGTGAAATTTCATTCTGCAATTCTGCCAGTCCACTTTCTCTCCAATATCTTCACCCTCTCCCTCCTCTCAGTTGCAACATCCACAGCTCAGAACACTTGGAGGCATACAACTTAGTGACACAGGAAAATCTACAAAGGGACTTTTGCTTAAAGTGGTTATAAAACAGGATATAAAGTAGTATAATAACTAAAAATGCAGAGAATAATCACATGTAGAATTAAGGCAGTTTTATGTCATTGAAACAAGTACCATAAGAATATATGTATTCAGAGTCCACATACCACATATAAGCATTATAGAGCTCTTAAATCCAAATGAATTGAAATATTGTTTTGAGAAACTAACCATACTCTGAATATGAAAGCACATCACTGGCCTTTCATTGCACAGTCAAAACAGACACAACTGTTCCTTTGCTCTGAGACCTCGCTGTGGGGTGTAACCCCAAGATCAGTGAAAACACTTCATTTGATAAGAAGCCTAACTTCTTTCTGAAGACTTATAATCCATATATTAACAGAGTATTGGAACAGATTATTCTCCCTGAGAAAAACAAGTAGTTCTCAAAATGGCCTTTTTCAACTGGCTTGCTTGCTAGACACCAAGAGGAGTTTGTATAAATGCAGTGCAATGCATAGCTTCAGACTGGGATGCACTGATGCTGAGAGACACGTCCTTCAGTAACATGCACACAAAAATATTTATCTTGAATTTCACAAAAATATTAACTATCATAACAGGAGTTCATAGTGCTTTAAAAACCTTAAATTGTTTACAACAAACTTGCTTGAGAATAAATAATACTATGGTTCTTACTATTATCAGTGATAATGGTAATAATAAAATCTAACAATACTGTTTATTCTGTGCCACATATGCCATATGTAAAGTACTTTGTATGCATATTTCATGTGCTCCTCTCAAGAAACTTCTGAGATAAAGTAAGGCTGGCATTTTTATGTCCATTTAAAGATGAATAAACTGAGGTAGTGTTAAGTGACAAGGCTGATGTCAGATGCTATATTTACATAGAGTTCGTAAGTACCTCTAGACAGTGACTCTAGCTCATATTCCTTTGCTGTTCATTCAGCAGGTAATCAACAATCACATTTCTGTTGTGTTACGGCTATTTGCCCTGACTCTGTGCCTCTATTTAAGTCAATGGCATGCAGCCAGGAGCTTCAAAACACCCAAGAAAAATTTTTTAAAAATCCAATTTAAGAAATACAAGAGATCCAAGATGGTAGCAGAGTAGGTGAAAGTTACACTCACCGCCTCCCAGGGCCACTAAAATATAAAACAATCAACTTGAATAACCAACAAAACACAAGCTGAACAGAAGTCTTATAACTAAGAATTTGCAGAAAAAGCCATATGGAAACTGGTAGGAAGGGCTAAGATGCAAAAAGGCCTGCACCCACCCCCATCTGAGGCAGCTGAGAATCAGGAGGGAAAACTCAGCTGCTAAGGTTCCCCTTGAGGAGTTGAGGTCTCTTCACGTTGGGCTCTCCAGCCCAGAGCACTGGAGCCAGGAAAAGGCACCCATGTAACATCTGGCTGTAAAAATCAGCAAAAGTTGTCTGCCAGGGAGAGAGGGGAGTTTGTTAGAAACCTAGACACCCTCTTAAAAAGACAACACACAGAATCTCAGTTGTAGTCACTCTCCTTGGCTCCAGAGAAGTAAAGGCAGCCCAGGCAGAATAGAGTCCCATGAAAACAGATAGGGATCTGTGGCTATAGGTGAGAGCTGAAGGGATAGCTGCCAGGGTCCCTGTGCTGAGCACCTCTCTGGAACTGCAGATGCAGGAGCCATCTTTCTTGGGTGAAGCAATTCCCCCATAGTACATCAGCCTGGAGAAATGCAATAGCCCCACCCTCTCAACTCCCTGTCACCCATCCTGCAAAGCTCACACCCTTGGAGGAGTCAGCTGCCTCTCCTGGGCTCTACAGGTCCTGGTGATCTAGTGGGTGTCAGGGACTAGGTTGTGTGGCCCTGGGGCGAGGGCCATTCCCTCCACCTTCTCAACAGACCAACCTGCACCACTCTCATGGAAGATACACTACCCACCCCTGGTAGCGTGGCCCTGCCAAGTCCAGGACCTCCAGGAGGTAGAGGCAGAACCCAAAACAAACTGACCTGTGTTGCTCAAGGACAGGGGCCATTTTTCCCTCAGACGGTTGAGCATTGCAGGACCATCCCTTCACACAGCCAAACCTTGGTGTGGTTGGGCCTGTGAAACCCTGCTGGCCTCACCCTGACAACTCCCTGAGAAGCCACCTGACAATAAAAGTCTGAGGGCACTGGCAAGTGGAAGCTAGCCTTGGGGAACCCTGGGATTTTACTGAGTAGCCTCAGACTCATCACTGATACCACATTTGAATCCCAATCAATTCAGTGAAAAGCACATGCACCTACCTAGCTGACTCACTGAGAGCCTGCCTCATGCAATTCAGATACTACCAGAAGCTCTTCCACTCACTGAGCCAAACAGGAAGCTGGCAGGCAGAGGGAAGTCAGGATGCTTTGGACCTTTTGCTGACCTGCCCCTGGGCTCAGGGTGCTAGTAGAAGGCAGACTTGGTGCACAGCATGGCCCTTCTGATGCACACTCTGGCCGAGCAGAAGCAGCCACAAACTGTGCATCACTTTGTAGCTCCAAACGATTGCCCAGGGTCAGCCACAAGCAGCGTCTGACATTGACTGCACCAGAGTTCCTCCTGAGAAACCCCAGAGTCAACACACCTGGTGGCCAGCTTCAGACAACATCAGAGAAGAATATAACTAGCTCCACAGGTGGTACATCCAAAGGGAGATCTCGGCAGGCACCAAACCCTGTTGAGGCAAATTCTACTTTGTGTGGTCAGTTCCTGCACAGCAGCTCATACGCTGGGGTCAGGGTTGATCCTCACAGTCAGCAAGCCTGAGGGTTGACCCCATGCTCCAACAGGCCAGTAGCAATCAAGACTCAATTACAACACAAAAGATATTCCTGGAGAACTCAGGTCAGGTGATCAAGGAGACCGCATGACTGGGTCCCACAAAACACCTAATCATAAAAACAAACACAGAGTGGCAGCGAAATTGGGGAGACAAAGAAACGTCCCAAATGAATGAACAGGAGGAATTTCCAGAAAAAAATAAGTGAAATGGAGGCAAGCCATCTACCAGATATAGAATTCAAAACAATGGTTATAAGGATATTCATGGAAATTAGTGAGAATTTCAACAGCATGAAAAAGGACATAGCATCCATAGGAAAAAAATAATCAGAAATGAACAATATGTTATCTGAAATGAAGGTAAGAGGAGAAGAAATAATAGGTTCAATAAAGCAGAGGATGAAATCAGTGATTTGGGAGACAAGGTAAGCAGAAGAAACCCAACCTGACTAGCAAAAAGAAGAAAGACTTTTAAAATATGGATAGTTTAAGGCACCATTGGGACACAATGAAGAGTAATAACATCCACATAACAGGGGGACCAGAAGGAGAAAAGCAAGAACCAGGGATTGAGGACCTATTTGAAGAAATAACGACCGAAAACTTCCCTAACCTGGTGAAAAAAAAAAAAAGACACACAAGTGCAGGGAGCATAGAGAGTCATTAACAACATGAACAAAAAAAGGCCTACACCAAAATATGTCATAACTAAAATGGCAAAGCTTAAACTCAAGAAGAGAATCTTAAAAGCAGCTAGAAAAAGACAGTTACCTACAAGAGAGTTTCCTTAAGACTGACAAGCTTATTTCTCAACAGAAACATTTCAGGCCAGAAGAGATTGGCATGAAAAATTCAAACTGGCGAAAAGAAAGGACCTACAAACAAGAATACATTGACCAGCAAGGCTATCATTTAAAACTAAAGCTGCAATAAAGAGCTTCCCAGACAAGGTAAAGCTAGAGTTTGTTTCCACCAAACAGGTATTGCAACGAATGTTAGAGGACTTGCCTTAAGAAGAGGAAGAAGAAATAAACCAGAGGAACCCTGACCAGTGTGGTATGGTTGGGCGTTATTCTGCAAAGCCAAAGGTGGCAGGTTCAATTCTCAGTCAGAGCACATGCCTGGGTGGTGCTTTGTTGGTGTGTGTACAAGAAGCAACCAATCAATGTTTCCCTCTGACAGCAATGTTGCCCAGCCTGTTTATCTCCCCTGCTTCAACTCTCTTAAATAAACAAACAAACAAACAAATAAATAAATAAACAAAACCTTTAGGAAACAACAGAGGAAAATAGTTGAAAATACAATATCAATAAATACGTATCTATCAAAAATCACTTTAAATGTAAATGGCATAAATGCTCCAATTAAAGGCATAGGGTAGGCGAAAGGATAAGAAAACAAGACCCATATATGCTGTTCAAGAGACCCACCTCAGAGCAAAAGATACACACAGACTAAAAGTAAAGGAATGGAAAAATATATTTCATGCAAATGGAAAAGGCAAAAAAGCTTGGGTGGCTATACTTACATCTTACAAAACTGACCTCAAACCCGAGGCTATAGTAAGAGACAAAGCAGGAGACCATACAACAATAAAGAGAACAATCCAACAAAAGGATATAATCCTAATAAACATGTATGCACGTGACATAGGAGCACCTATATATGTAAAGGAAATCTTGATGGACGTGAAGGAGGAAAATGACAGAATACAGTCATTGTAGGGGATTTTAACACCTCATTGTCTGCAATGGATAAATCTTCCAGACAGAAAATCAGCAAGGAGACAGCAGCCTTAACTGACACACTAGATCAAATGTATTTAAATAATATCATCAGAGCATTTCACTCCCAAGCAGCAGAATATGCATTCTTTTCAACTGCGCATGGAATATTTTCTAGAAGACCACATGTTAGGAGACAACACAAGTCTTGATAAATTTAAGACTGAAATCATATCAGGCATCTTCTCTAATCATAGTGTAATGAAATTAGAAATTAGTCACAAGAAGAAAACTGAAAAATACACAAAGAAATGGAAGCTAAATAACATGTTACTAAATAATGAATGGGTGAACAATGAGATCAAGGAAGAAATCAAAATAAACCTGGAAACAAATGAAAATGAGAACACAACAATCCAAAGTCTGTGGGACACAGGGAAAGCAGCACTAAGAGGGAAATTCATAGCATTACAGGTCTATCCTAAGAAACAAGAAAACTCAAATAAACAATCTAACTTTACACTTAAAGGAACTTGAAATAGAACAACAAACAAAGCCTAAAGGGAGTGGAAGGATCAGAGAAGAAGTAATCAAAATAGTCTTAAAAAATAATACAAAAGATCAACGGTCCATGAGATGGTTCTTTGAAGACAAACTCTTAACCAGACTAATCAAGATAAAAATAGAAAGGACCCAAATAAATAAAATCAGAAATGAAAGAGAAGTATCAAATGACACCAAATAAATACAAAGGATTTTAAGAAAATATTACAAACAACTACATGCCAACAAATTGGACAACCTAGATACCCTGGACGTAACAGATAAATTCCAATAAATATATTAATACAATTTTCCAAAACCAAATCAGGAATAATCAAAGAATCTGAATAGACAGATTACAGCTAGTGAAATTGAAGCAGTAATCAAAAAACAAAAGCCCAGGGCCAGATGATTTTACAGGTGAATTTTACCAAACATTCCAAGAAGAACTAACACCTCTCCTTCTCAAACTATTCCAAAAATTCAAGAGAAGGCAAAACTCCCAAGGTCATTTTAAGAGGCCAGCATTATCCTAATACCAAAGCCAGACAAAGATGCTACAAAGGAAGAAAGTTATGGCCAATATCCTTGATGAACACAGACGCTAAAGCTCTCAACAAAATATTAGCAAACTGAATACAGCAATATATCAAAAAGATCATCCACCATGATCAAGTAGGACTTATTCCAGGAATGCAAGGTTGGTACAACATTCACAAATCAATAAATGTGATTTACCACATAAACAAAATGAAGTATAAAAACCACAGGATCATATCAATAAATGCAGAAAAGGCTTTTGATAAAATCCAGCACCCATTTATGATCAAAACTCCTAGAAAAGTAGAAAAAGAGGGAAAATGCTTACACACAATAAAGGCCATATATGACAAACTCACTGCCAGCATCATACTCAATGGGCAAAAACTACAAGTCTTAAGATTGGGAATAAGGCAGGGATATCCACTTTTACATCACTTATTCTGCATAGTATTGAAACTCCTAGTCACAGCAATCAGACAAGGAGAAGAAATATAAGGCATCCAAATTGGAAAGGAAGAAGTAAAACTGCCTTCATTTGCAGGTGCCCTGATACTGTACACAGATAACCCTAAAGATTCCACCAAGAAACTACTAGAACTGATCAATGAATTCAGTAAAGTAGCAGAATACAAAATTAATATCCAAAAATCAGGTGCATTTTTATATGCCAATAATGAACTAGTAGAAAGGGAAATTAAGAAAACTATCCCATCCTAGTTCCTAGGTATTTTATTCTTTTTGATTTGATTGCTTCAAAAAGAATAAAATACCTAGGAATAAATCTAACCAAGGATATAAAAGACCGGTTCTCAGAAAATTATAATACACCGAAGAAAGATATTGAACAAGATACAAATAAGTGGAAGCACATACCATGTTCATGGATAGGAAGAATTAACATCACTAAAATCTCCATGGTACCCTAAGCAATCTATAGATTCAACGCAATTCCCTTCGAGAGTCCAATGACATATTTCACAGACCTAGAACAAATATTTAAAAAATTTATATAGAACCACAAAAGGCCCTGCATAGCAACAGTGATCCTGAAAAAGAAGAACAAAATTGGAGTAATCATGCAATCTAATATCAAACTATACTATAAAGCCAGAGTAATCCAAACAGCATGGTACTGGCATAAAAACAGACACACAGATCAGTGGAACAGAATAGAGAACCCAAAAGTAAACCCGTAGCTTTATAGTCTTTTAATATTCAACAGAGGAAGCAAGCACATACAATGTGCTAAAGATAGTTTACTCAATAAATGGTATTGGGAAAATTGAAGAGATATGTGCAGAAAAATGAAACTAGACCACCTTCATACACCACATACCAGAATAAATTGAAAATGGACCAAAGGCTTAAATGTTAGACAGGAAACCATAAAAATCCTAGAAGAAAACATAAGCAGTAAAATCTCAGATATTTCTTGTATCATTGTTTTATCTGACATATCTGCTCAGGCAAGAGAAACAAATGGGACTATATCAAACTATAAAATTTTTGCACAGCCAAGGAAAACATCAACAAAATAAAAAGACAACCCACAGAATGGGAGAATATATTCACTGATATATCTGATAAGGGGTTACTATCCAAAGTTTATAAAAAACTTACAAAAGTTCACCACCCAAAAAAACAATACATTAAAAAATGGGCACAGGACCTGAATAGACACTTCTCCAAAGAGGACACACAGATGACCAATAGGCATATGAAAAGATGCTCAATGTCACTAATCATCAGACAAATGAAAATTAAAACACAATGAGATATCACCTCACACTGGTCAGAATGGCTGTCATTAACAAATCAACAAACAGAAAGTGCTGGGGAGGATGTGGAGAAAGGGGAATGCAGATTGGTGCAGCCACTGTGGAAAGCAGTATGGAGAGTATGGAGTTACCTCAAAAAATTAAAAATGGATCTGCCTTTTGACCCAGCGATCCCACTTCTGGGAATATATCCAGAGAAACCCAAAACACTAATTTGAAAGAACATAACACCGCCTAGGTTCCCTGTAGCGTTATCTAACAATCACCAGATATGGAAGCAGCTCAAGTGTCCATCAGTAAATGTGTAGATAAAACAACTATGGTACATATACACAACAGAATACTACTCAGCCATAAAAAAAGAAGAAAATTATACCCTTTGCTATAGCATTGCTGGACCTGGAGAACATTGTGCTAAGTGAAATAAGCCAGTCAAAGAAAGGCAAATACCATATAATTTCACTCATATGTGAAATCTAATGAACAAACTGAACTAACAAGCAAAAGGAAGACAGACTCATAGATGGGGAGCAGGATGACAGCTAGAGAGGTGGGGGGTTTGAGGGTAGAGGGATTGGGAAAAAAGGAAAAAAGACTCAAGGACACAGACAACAGCATGGTGATTGCGGGGGAGGAAGTAGGGTAGAAGAGGGATAAATTGTAATGGAAAAAAAGAAAAGAATTTTAAAATGGTATCTGAATCAAGGATGGAAAATACCTGTTATATTCAATTTACTCTTCTATTCCATTTTGTGTGTGTGTGTGTGTGTGTTTGTGTGTAATATTTCCCACTGACAGGTGTGATCTTAGAAGGTTTCCCCAATCCAATACCCCAGTCAGCCACGACCACTGGATCTGAGTTGACATGAGAGAAACCTACTTGCTGTATCTCACATGTAAATCATTCTAAATAATGGAGGAGTTTTCATTTTTTTTTTTTAAAGAAAGAAAGAAAAACAGATGTAAGAAAAGAGTTTGAAGGGCAAAAGACAGTTTGGTTTTTTTTTTTCCTAAGAGCTTCAGCCCACATATTTACTCAAGATGTCTGGTTTATAAATTAACAGAATCTTGGCTTTTCTTCTTCCTTCTACCCACTGCCAAACTATTTGACTCACAAGAAAATTTATCTGCAGATTCAAAAAGAAGAAAGTCAAGCTGGCCAATGTTTCATAAGGCTGGAAAAAGGATGTTGCTGAAACCAAACAAAATTGTTTTTAATTATCTTAATCACAAACCAAGAATGGGCTACTGTTTCTCTCCACAAAAGGGAATAATATACATGCTTTTCCTAAGCAAATCCTTCCTGACCTTGCTGATTTTCATTAATTTTGTAACTACTTTTCTAGTTTATTTTTCTAAACTTTATTTCTCTAAACCCAATTCCCAACAGCTAAAACATCCCAGCCTAATGTTCTCTGTAAACTAATTTCTGGGAGCTTTGGAGTACTTCATATTGCCTACTTAAAATTACTGGCTGATGCACACTTCTCAGCTCACTGTCCTCCAACACTTTGTTTTGCAGTTACTGACACTATTCATTCTTTTCAAACCTAGATTTAGCTTCATGGCAATAATGGAGAAAATGAACAAGTAGAAAAAGCTCCTTAGGGCCAGCCTGTCCTTTACTACTTATTTTAAGTGCATCAATGCTATCACTGTAGTCCTTGGCCAGGGTCAGCCGTACCAGCTCTAAGAGGCAAAGCTATGTTTATTGCAAAGTGCATTATTTTTCCCCCTAGGAGAAAACAGGGTGGATTAGTAAAATTATAGTTGAAAGGTCAACATTTTGACATGATCATTTATTTATTCTGGAATGTGATAAAGTTATTTAACTTCCTTATAACTTAGAGAAATGTTTA
This sequence comes from Pteronotus mesoamericanus, assembly GCF_021234165.1. NCBI lineage: Eukaryota > Metazoa > Chordata > Mammalia > Chiroptera > Mormoopidae > Pteronotus > Pteronotus mesoamericanus. The sequence continues at coordinate 14,504,640 of NW_026555310.1, forward strand.
CTGCTCTAGTGTCCTTGCTTAAGTAAGGGTTACGGGTAGGTACCAGGGGTGTCCAATCTGTGGCCCATGGGCCACGTGTGGCCCAAGATGGCTATGAATGAGGCCCAACACAGAATCGTAAATTTACTAAAACCTTTTTTTTGCTCATCTGTTTTCATCAGTGTTTGTGTATTTAATGTGTGACCCAAGACAACCCTTCATCCTCCAGTGTGGTCCAAAGAGGCCAAAAGGTTGGACGCCCATGATCGTAGACCTTAAAATGCTTCTATTTGATGTGGCAATTTTTAAAAATTCTGATAAATAGGTGGCTTTCTAAAAAGGGTTGGTGCCGGCCTCTACTCAATGTATCCCAACACTCTTTTTTTATTCTGATTCTCCTTTAAGACAAAGATTAATATACATCACACATTTTACTAAAATTTTAATATTTAACATCTTACAAAGTTATATATTTGCTTTCCTTAGTCCCTGCCATGTAATCTGACCAGTGGGCCTCATAACCCCCCCGCCACCAAACAGCTAGATTCTAGACTAGGAGCACAATAGCATTGTGTGTTCAGCTTCTAACAGTGTAGAGGATTGTTTCAGTCATACAAAACTTAAAAACAAACACTGCATCTAGCTTATCTATTATTTCATATATTTTCCCCCCCTGGCTAATGGAGGAAGTAAGTTAGGAAGAAAAATAAGCCAGTTCATCAAAGATAACCATTTTTCAAATTCTGAATTTTAAAACTGCATTACATAAAGTCATATGTATTTGGTTAGGTCTAATAAGATTGCTCCTACAAAGAAAAAGTTTAACTCTTTTACTCATTCACTGATGAAGTCAATCTTATTATTCAGAGCTTCCTTAAAATCCTTTCAATGGGACTGCAAGATCCAAAGGAAAACAACTCTAAAGTTCATAAAGTATCCTTCATCATCAAGCATCAATCTACCTTCACATCTATCTAGTCATAGTCACGCACCCTTACAGATCTAGCCGCATTCCAGTCTTCTCTATTCCTGGAGCATGTTATTCTCTCTTTTTGTGTCTCTGTGTGTTTTTGCATTTGTTGTTTCCCCTAGCTTGACGGTCATTCTTTAAACGCATTCGAGTTCCAGTGGCACCTCTTTGAAGGACATTTTCTTGAATCATATAAAGGGTCAGTTGCTCCCCCTCTTTTACTCTCCAAACATGTACTTTGTACCTCTCCTAAGACATCTGTAATACAGAGCCACTGCTTTTAGATATCTATGGCAGAGACGGACTTAAACTTCCTTCATGGCAGGAATACTAAAAGTTTTAGGATTGACTATAGTGAATACAGTTATATTTTCTGTCTCTAAGCATGTCTTGTTACCATTGTCCTATGTCTAATAAATAAATCTATGTTGGACTAAAGAGGTTTACAAAAATATCTTCTTTGCTCAATATTCTTATTCATTATTTGCTAATTCACATTCTTAATTAACAACTCAGAAGTCAATCAAGGAAAAAAATTTTGTTGGGCAATGTTAAAAAAGAAAAACTGAGATATTCCACAGAAATTGGCAACTCCACCATTTCAATAGTCATTAGGGGGGTTATAATTATAAAATCACAAAGATAGTCATTTTCAAGCTTTGTATAGTCAAAAGCTGCCCTTTCCTTTTACTATATTCTCAAAATAGATTTTACATTTCTAAGAAGTCATGTGATCTAATAACATTATTATTCAGATGAAGGATATTACCGTATAGCAAATAGTAATTAACAATGTTGCATAGGTATAAATATATAAACAATGCTGTACTTTAATTCACTTGTTTTCTACCCCTTCAAATCAAGCTTTATGAGAACTATTAAAAGGAAACATATCTAAACTGTTACATTTTATTCTATCTTCTTTCTTTGCTTACCTCTCCAGGAGAGTTTCAAAGAGTTAAATGCCTTAAATGGACTAGGAAAAAAAATACACACCCTTAGTACATAGAAATGCATCTTCACTAGTTTCTCTTTATCTTGCCACAATTTTCTCCATGCAGACAAATGTTCCCCAAATTTCTTGTCTCAAACTCTAAAACGTCTTCCATCTGTTTTCATTTCTCTCTCAACAGAGCCCAGTAAATTCACAATCCAAACCATTTCTGAGCCCATCAGTACACTCCAGTCTTACTATCCACCCTCCTTAGGCTCAGCTCTTTATAATTGTGATCAACTTGGCTTCTCAGGGTAATCAGAAGAAACTCATTACTCACATTCTGTTCAACAAGAGAGACCAGAAACTGGTAAGGAGAATATTTACTCTTTAAAAAAGAATTCAGCCCTGACTGGTGTGGCTCAACTTGTAGGGCCTTGTCCTGCAGGGCAAAGAGTTGCTGGTTCCCAGTCAGGGCACATGCCTGAGTTGTGGGTTCAATCCCCAGTCAGGCACATACGAGAGGCAGTCATTCTGTTTCTCTCTCACATCGATGTTTCCCTCCCTTCCCTTCTCCCTCCCATCCGCTCTTTCTAAATATAAATAAAATCAGTGAAAAAAAACCACAGACACACACACACACACACACGCAAATAAAATAAAAGATAATCCAGGGGAAGAAATGGAGAACACTACAAATATTTATAATTAACTTCTCATATTCCTGCTCATCTTTAAATCTGCAAACAAAAAAGGTCTATGAATATTAGAAATGCATTCATTCAGCAAATATAAAGTACTCAGTATAAACCTGAAAGATATAGCGGTGAACCACACAACAGCAAAAAACATTTATATAACATGCTAGATGTTATAAAGCGCTGTGAGGAAAATAAAGCTGAGTAAAGTAGCTAGAGTGCTGTTGCATGAGTAGCTACTATTATTTGTAAGAAGTTCAAAGAAAGCTGTTCTGAACAGAGGACAGTTGAGCAGAGACATGGAGTGAAGCACACAACTATTTGGGGGAGCAGCATTTGGAGCAAAGGATAAAACTACGAAAGTCCCAACAGGAGCATAGGCGATGTGTTCAAAGGGAAATAAGGAAACAACATGGATAGATGAGAAAGCAGGGATGAGCACATCCGGCATTGAGGTCAGAGAGTTAGAAGGACAGGACAGGTAGGGCCTTGCATATCATTGAGAGGACAGAAACTTTTCCTTTGTCAGAGATGGGATCCACTGCCTGCAGAGGAGTGGCAATGATCTGTTTTCCATTTTTAAAGGAGCACTCAGCCTTCTAGGTAGAGAAGAGACTTCAGGAGGTCAAGGGTAGATAGGAAGCTACTGAAATAATCCAAGGAAAAGTTGTGTGTGACTTAAACCAAGATAACAGTATTGGAGGCACTGAGATAGGGCCAGTTTAATATCTCTTAAAGGAGGATTTGTTCACAGTTTGAATGTGTGTTAAGAAAAAAGATTCAAGCAAGACCAAGGTATGTGGCCTAAGCATAAAAAAAATGTTATATTGACATGAAGAAGACTAAGCCCAAAATGACTTAATGTTTTTATTTTTTGTTTAAATTTAAAAAAAAAATCTTGTATGTATGCATTCTCTACAAGGTGGAAACAGTCGTTTTCCCTGGGCCAGGATTTCATAGTCACCAGATAGAATGAACGGCCAGCTTCCGTGATGAACACTACTATTTCTCGTCAAAGGTGCTTTGCTTCTGTCTGCTTCAACCTATGACCAACGAACTACAGACCCTGGGTCAAGGAGAGGAAAACTACTTCAGAAGAATCTGATTGAAGCAGGGCTTAATAGGTACTATGGTAGGGGATCAGCCAGACAACATTTAAACCAGTGTGAAGACCTTTAAAAATACATTTCAGACCAATATAAATTAGGTCCCTTTTTTTATAAAGAAGAAAGAGCAAAGAGAGTAAAGATCATCGATCAGAGGGGGGTTGGGGGGTGGGTGGAGATGGATAAGTCTACAAGCACCTAAGAAAAGGTGATTTGCGGGGTGGGGAATGAATGTTGTTTTAATGTCTAAGCATAGTTGGCCAAATTTAAATCTTAATTTAGGATTGCAATTTAAGTTACATATAGTTTGGATAAATATCAAAGACAATATTATCATCCTGCAAAGAAGGAACAATACTTCCTATTGAGTCATTCATCACAAACTATTTTTTACTGTTCAACTTTCATGTGTTTGGCAACAAGTATAGGTTTTAGTAAGTTTCTTCATGTCATCAGAAAAAGATAACACAAATAACATATATACTAAATATGTATATTTAGCATTTCTGTAAGGCAATAAAATAACCCAGTAGTGTGGGCAGGAAGTGTCCTCTCCATCACTGTCCTTTCAGTTAAAAAACCTTAAAAGGAACTTGTAAAACCACATTTGTGCAGCAGTGGTCACTAGCTAACTACAGGGAGTTGTCCATTGTTGCAGAAAATGCTAGTAGCAGCTTTCCCTTCGATTCAGAGCTGCCTGCCAGGGGGGAGCACTAATTCTCTAATCATCCCTAATTGTTTGAAGATGGAATGAGGAGGGACAGAAGCTGTTTCAGGGAAAGAGAGGACTTCACCGATGGAGAAAGAAAATACTTCCCTTTTGCCACACTAAAGCTTTTCATATTTAGAGTGCAATGGTAGACTACGGAGAGGTCATATACACATTGAACTTTATGCAAGAATGGTGGGACCCTGTAAAGGAATTGAGGCTCCTGCCTGGATGAGGGAGGGAGCCAGGGAAGGCATGGATTGGGCTACTCAGTCTAAGCAGAGGCTAGAACCGGGGATCAGAGCCAGCCCAGGCCATGCAGCCGTGGGCGGCAGTTCTGTGGCCAACCCCACCCTTGGGCTTACACACAAATAAGCCCTGCAGAGGCCGAAAGGGGGAACGAGTGACAACACAAAGGGCAGAATCCTGGTAACTTAATGACTGCCTGCTCTAAGGGTCAGTCATCTTGTTCAGCAGTGTGGACGTTCTTCAGGAGGAAAGTTTCTACACATGCAGAAATGATGGGAAAATAGCTATACAAAATGAACCCATTTCAGTTTTTAAAAAATATTTTCAGCAGAAATTTCCTGTCACATGGTAACATTTCTACCACACGGTAGCATTTCATTCCTCTTTGAAAAAATTAATTTCTCATTAACATAATGTAGAATATTGGAGGGGAAAAAAAGTGACTTAATACCACTAAAAATTTAAAATAATAAATCCAAATCCATGCTTGTCTCTACAATGTTATCTTACATGGAAAAACAAGTCACACCCACTCCCTGAACTTTGCTAAACCAAGATTGGGACTTTTTGTTTGTTTGAACAGAACAGTGCTCCAAGCACTGGCACTAGAAAAAGATTAGTAGTAAACATTTCTTGGCTTTGTTCGACACCAGAAACAGAAGGAAAAATGAAAACTTGCTTTCTTTCTCTGCTTTCCTCCCTTCGGTGATTGGGTTTTCAAACTTTTCTAAATGTTACCAAAAATGAGTCAGAGGAACAGAACTATTAAACAAATTTGTATTACACAAGCCCAGAAGAAGCCTCCTGGAAAAACAAGACCACATGAACACAGTACATATTTTTAATATTAAAGCTGAAAAATAATGTGAACCTTATTCTTAACTTTAAAACAACACCAAACTGCCACTTCAATGTCCCTCAGCAGGCTATATCATAAACTGACCCACACATCTGGGAAAAAGAAAAAAAAGAAAACAGAGGAGGAGAAAGATACACTAGAAAATGAAACTACTTACCTTGATCAGTGGACATGATTTCACATATACTGACAATTAGTCTACTCTGGTTTGATAAGGAAATACTTGGCCTCACTCTTTTAAAATTCATGTGATAAAATCTCACTCCTGGCTGTAAAGCCTCTGGTAGATTGGCGATCACACACATCAGCCAGGAACTGGGATCCGAGCACTTTGTACTTCAAGGCATTCTTAGACCTCACTACTCAGAGACAACCTCATGCATAATATGCCACACCTCCCAGAGGAAGGGCTGTTGCAGTATTTTCAAGAGACCAAGATATATGGGGATGGAAAGACTGCTATTTATTACAGTAAAATAAACAACAACGGAGGCACATGGAAGCTTCAAGTGCACTAAAAGCATTTGGGAATAGGATGGTTTATAGGCTAATTCCTTAACCGTTAGTAATGGTCTAAAAAAGCCTACATGAAAACAGTTTGTTTCCACTTTAACTGGGTACAGAGGTTACAGAATCAGGATTCACAAGCTTAAGATGTTACAGTGTCACTTTGAGTGATCTTAAATGTTATTTTGCCACATAAGACTTTTTCCATTTTAGTCATAGTCATTGACCTTGGTGAATCAATAGTACAGAGTAAATAAATACTACTCATGAAAGTTCCTAAAGAAACCAAGTTCCATATGTTATTTCAGAACATTGTTTCACTCATAAAATATGTATTAATCCTTTCTGTATATCTTAGAAGCCCTGTATAATTTAACCAGTCATTTCTCATAGCTCTAAAAAAATGGGAAAATGTCAATTTAAATATTTATTAAATCACAATGAAGTAACTCAGGTCACTTGTATGGCATTTAACACACACTGTCTGGTTCCATCTCCCCCAGAATCTGTATTCCTCACAAGCTCCAAGGGGTCACTGACACTCTGGTTGGGGGCTGTACTTTAGGGACCGCACCAGGAGAACCACTGGGGCACAGGCTTGTTTGTTTAAAGTCTGTGCTCACTCACTGATAGCTTCCATCTCTGGGTCATTTGCACCTGCTTAGGAATTGCACCTGCTTGGGACAGGACAAGGCTCAGGATGATGTTATGAGGGAGGCTTATGTATAAATTCAAATGGGATGCAGAGTAACGTCTACCTGCTCATCAGAAAATGAGGTTATCAACTTGACAATACTTTTTTTTTATTTTATTTTTATTTAATTTTAATTTTATTTTATTACAATATTCAACATTATTTTATATTACTTTCAGGTGTACAGAATAGTGGTTAGACAATCATATACTTTACAAAGTGTTCCTCCCGATATTTCCAGCATCTGCCTGGCACCATACTCAATTATTACAGTATTATTGACTATAATCCCTATGCTGTACTTTGCATACCTGTGACTATTTTGTAACCACCAATTTGTACTTCTTAATCCTTCATCATTTTTTATCCAGCCCCCAACACCCCGGGCAACCATTAGTTCACTCTCTGTATCTATGAGTCTGTTTCCATTTTGTTTGTTTATTTTGTTCATTAGATTCCACATGTAAGTTAAAATTATAAGGTATTTGTCTTTCTCTGATTTATTTTACTTAGCATAATACCCTTTAGAACCATCCATGCTTTTGTAGAAGGTAAGATTTCCTTTTTTTAAATATGCAGCAGAGTAGTATTCCCTGTATAAATGTACCACATTTATTGTCCACTTGTCTATAGATGGGCACTTGCATTGTTTCCATGTCTTAGCTACTGTAAGTGAGGCTAAGGCTGGCCGCAATGGACATAGGAGTGTACATTGTTTTTGAATTAGTGTTTTGGGTTTCTTCTGATATATACACCGGAGTGAAATTGCTGTTTCATTATCAACTTCATAATTCCTAATAAATTTATTTGCATATTAGCCACGAATAGGTTTTAAAATTAATCTAAAAAAAATAGACGGTAGAGCAAAGGAGTAAAGGAAAGAGAAGAAACCTGAATTGCCTTTTATTTCCTTCCCAAACTCTACCCTTGTGTTTAAATTTTACTGTGGCAGGCCCTGGCCAGAAGGCTCAGCTGGTTGGAGTGTTGTCCCATGAACCAAAAGGCTGCGGGTTTGATTCTCAGTCAGGGCACAGACCTAAGTTGCAGGTTTAATCATGGCTGGGGCATGTAAGGGAGGTAACCGATCAATATCTCTTTCTCTCTCTTTTCCTCTCTCTCTAAAATCAATAATAAAAATAGATGTATATATATTTTTGGTGAGGATTAAAAAAAATTTCACTCTCGCAGGAAAACTGTTTATATTTGATTCCAAGGCCACTGAGCCTTGGCAAATTTCAGTAATGTAAAAAGCAGAACACTTTCCTGTCATAAAAATGCCCCAACTTCTGTACTTCCTGAGCTTTGATAGCAATGTTTAAATTATAATCTCAGGTTGGTTTTCAAACAAATACCATTTTTTTTTATAGCTAACATTTACTTTGTGCCAGGTGCTACGTTAAGCACTTTCCATACAGCATTTCATTAAATCCTCAATGTAAGGTAATAATAATTCATCACCATTTTACAGAAGAGAACCATTCTCTGTAAAAGGAATGATATAGGTAAGAAATAATAATTTATTAGCATTTTGTAGGAGAGTCTACTAATTTAAGAGGTTAAAAATCTTTGCCAATACCACTAGTAAAATAACTTCTAAGAAATTTAATTCACTTTTATACAATAACTTAAGGTAGAAAACACTTTTGAATCTTTATGGATAAAAACTAGAAAAGCAAAACATGATTTACAGCTAGAAAGTTTTCATTAAGATAAACTACAACTATTACCATTGACCCTCATTGTCTACAAATGGATAATCTGCAATTGTATTCAGCATCTACCACCAGCTAGTAACTATGTAAATTCTAAGCTCCCCACTTCTCACAGTGGCCATTTCTCATAAACTGAAACACACATTTCCTTATGACCCCGCAATCACACGCCTAGATACTTACCCAGGTGAAATGAATGCTGACATTCACACAAAAACCTGTACATGAATATTTACAGATGCTTTATTCACAATCATCAAAACCTGGGAATACCCATTTTCCTTCAATTAGCAAATGGATAAGCAAATATGTTAAAACTATACCAAGGTATAGCACTCAGCAATAACAAAGAATGAGCTAAGGACATGCACATATGCATTAGAAAGAAGCCAACTTAAAAAGGTACAGAGATATGATTCCATATGATATTCTGAAAAGGTAAGCCTGTAGAGAAACAAAGTAGATCTGAGGCTGCGGGGGTATGGGAAGGGACTGATTGATTACAAACAGGCATGATGGAATTTGCAAAGCTAATGGGACTGTATTATATCTTCATTGTGGTGGTAGTTACATGGCTGTATGCATTTCTCAAAAATCAGAACTGTATGCTAAAGAGGGTGAATTTTACTGCATATAAACTACCTATTAAATTTTTAAAAAATTGAGTAGCAAATAAAAGTAACTTATTCTTTAAAAATGTGATAGGTTATGAAATGAATGGTTTGTCTTGGCTAGTGTAAATTCAAAACTAAATGATTTTTGGTATATTGATTGTCTTTCTCATCATTAATAGTAGAGATAATCACTGGTTCATTGTATCTGATTCCTGTGATTTAAAAAAAATCATGATGAACTTCTGGTCAAAATGGTAGACTAGGTAAACATTGTGCTCCTCCCACAATGTCATCAAAATTACAACTAAACTGTAAAACAGTCACACTGGATAACCACATGAAAATGAGTGGAATTAAAGTCCTATAACCTAGGATATAAAGAAGCCACATCATGACTGAATGTTAAATTGCATACTGCATAGAAATCTCTAAGACATATGCCAGGGACCGCACGTTTTTGGGCAAAGTGCACGTTATTTAAATAATCATAACTACAGATCATAATGCACTTTAGGTGTTGTTTTTCAATAATTATAACATTTTTATTTACAAAAACAATTAAACAACTAATTAAACAATTAAAGTTCCTAGTACTTTTTTAACGTATGGTACTGCGTAAAACATTTTCCTCTATGAAGAGGGACCAAACAAAATTTACATAAGTATCTAGATTCGCTCCGTTTTCCATGGGCGGCACAAACTCTGCAGGCTCTCGTAGGAAATTTTTTCTTTCCACTCGCTGGAATACACGTAGGTTCATGCTGCCTCATATCACCTGACAACCTTTTGGGTGGATCTTTACGAGGTGCTCTCCTTGCACCTCCAGGGGAAGGGCTGGGCAGATTTGTCTCTGGTTCTGGAGAGCCTTCATTATTGTCATCCGTTATCCAGTCTCTCGCCACCGATAGCAGAAACTGTTTATACTTCATTTTTGCTTGTGGATTGAGGACGTTGTACACTCTGAATGAATTGAAAAGTCCACAGTTTATAAGGTACAGCACTACTTTTTTTGTCCATTTCATCGTTTTCCTTAGAATGGAACAACACGAAAGGAACTGATCCGCACGGTCAATGCCTTTCATGTGGGCACTGTATTCCTTGATGCAGGTAGGTTTTACAATATTCTCTCCTGTTTTTCTATTTGTTTTTCCTGTTGTCGAGACAGAAGTGTCATGGATCGTTGATATCATTCGGACAACCCGCTTGTCTTTCCATGCTAGGAGAAGAATATCGCCTTTTCTGGAAAATATTATGTCACCTTTCTTCATTCTTGATGTTTTCATTTTCAAATTTGGCGGTAAACCTTTACTCTCCCTAATAGTCCCACAGACTCTAGTTTTGTTCTGTAGCAGCAATTCAGCAGATGTAGCATTGTAATAATTATCCTGGTAAATATGGTGCCATATGCCAAGATAGGGTCCAAGGACTGAAAGAACAGTTTCTTCCAATTTCTTCCCTTCAGCAGTGTATATCTCCAAATTGCAGATATAGCCAGTGTCACTCTCGCACACCATCCGAACAAGTAAACCGTGTTTTGTTATTTTCGCTGGGTTGTACGTGCGAAATTTTACATGTCCTCTCCATGGAATCATTCCCTCGTCCAAAGACAACTGTTGCTTTGGTTTGTATATTGTTCGAAATTTATGCAGGAAATAATCCAGCACAGGTTGGATCTTGAAAGTCTCCCCGAGCGACTGTCCATTTTGGCGTTATCATTGAAATGCCAGAATGTCCATATTTGCTCAAATCTATGGCGACTCATTGTCTGTGGAAATATAGGGGTACATATCAAAGGATCTGTTGACCAATAGTCTTTCAAGCTATCTTTTCTTGTTTGACCCATCAGAATAATTAGGCCAAGGAATTTCTTGATGTCCTTCTGTGTAACCGGAGACCACGTTAGTGTTCTAGATGGTGTTTTGCGTTTCATTGCGGTTTGATAGTGATAGTTGGACAGCTCTTTGCACAACATCTCAAACAACTCATCACCAAAAAAGAGATTGGTCACAGAGGGTACAGAGTCATACTGAGATGGAAATGTAGTGACCCCAGCATGACCTTCAAACATTTGTAAGCGTGGTGGTGTGTCAATTTCAGACCAACAATTATCAGTAGCTTCGTCTGTGTCAGAATCACTTGAAAGCACTGCCACCTTGCGCTTCCTTACAGGTCTAATAATTTCCCTGTCAGTAGAATCAGTAGAATTGTCTCCGGAATCGTCAAAACGGTCATCCGCATCTTCGATCTCACTAGGAATATCGGATAAATTATCGTTAAATACTTCCGGAAGTGTATCAGTTTCGTTGGTTTCCTTCCTTTTTCTGAGAGGTGGCATTTCTAAAAGCGCCAGGAACTTGAAGATGAAGACTATTCGAATGACCAATGTATAATGTAACTGCAATGCTTTATGGGTTTGTGCAATTATATAGTTTTTCGTAGATTGACCTGCACGGTTTCCACCAATGAGATCGCTTCATTCGATGTGGACAAGACAGTGTGTTGACATCTAAAGTCCGTAACAGATGGCGTGTGAAAAACGAGAAAACTCGTGAGCGGTCCTTAACAGATGGCGCGCGAAACACGAGAAAACTCGTGAGCGGTACGCAATGTGTTAACTGTAACTGAAAAAAAGGAAAGAGATCCAAGATGATGGCAAAGTAGGTGGAAATTACTCTTACTTCATCCCAAGACCAAACTAGAATTACAACTAAATAGAAAACAATTTACCTGAATAAACAACAGAAGAGTAGCTGATTAGAAGTCATATCCAAGGATTTACAGAAGCCACAATGAGACCAGGAGGAAGGGCAGAGACGCAAGAAGGGCTGGCCTGCACCCATGAGCCACGGCTGAGAATCCAGAGGGAATTTCAGCTGCAAAGACTTCCTCTGAGGAGGGAGGCAACTCAACCCCACACGGGCTACTGAGACCAGAGCGTTAGAGCTGGGTATAAAAGCTCGCATAACATCTGGTTCTGAAAATCAGCAGGGATGCTGTTTGCCAGAGAGAGAGAGGAGTCTGCTAGAAACACAGGTGCCCTCTTAAAGGGCCAGCACACAAAATCTCATTCGCTGCCACTCACCCTCGGTTCCAGTGAAGGGAGGCTGGCTCAGAGAGAAAGGGATAGCCACCAGAGTCACTGTGCTCAGTTCATCTCCCACACCACAGACATCATCTTTCTTGCCTAGAACGCTCCCCTCCATAGGGCATCAGCCCTCCTGACTTCCTGTCACCCCACCCTGCAAAACTCACGTCATGCAGAGGAATCTGCTGCCTGGGCCCTGGTAGAAGTTCAGGAGGAGTTAAAGGTTCTTAGTGACCTAGGGCAAGAGTCATTTCTTCCACCTTCCCAAGAGCCTGACTGGTGCCACACCCTCACAGATCCATTAGCCCCACACTCTCAACTCCTAGCAGCCCTGCCACACTGATCTTGGACTCTCTAGGAGGTCTGGGCAGAATCTGGAAGAGGCTGAGTGGCGTGACTCAAGGACAGGATCATTCTTCCCACATGCCTGACCAGTACAGAAACCTCCTGCACACAGCCAAATCTTGGTCTATCTGGGCCTGAGAATCTTTGCTGGCCTCCCCAAGATGACTCCCGGTTTTGTGCACCACAGAGGTCTGTGGGCACACTGCAAGAGGAAGCTAGCCTTGGTGAACTCTGGAACTGTTGCCGAATGGCATCCGACCCAGCACTGGCACCAAGTTTGAATCTGTATAAGTCTGGTGAACACCATTGGCCCCTATCTGGTGACTCACCAAGAACCTACCTCATAGCACTCGCTTACTGCCAGAGGCTCTTTCACTGACTAAGCCTAACAGACAGCCAACAGGCAGGCAGATGGCGGTGGATCTCAGGATGCCTTGGGCCTTTTGCTGACCTGTTCCTGGGCTTGGTGCTGGTGGAAGCCAGCCTTGGTGGCAGCTTGGACCTTCCCATGCACACCCCAGCCCAGCAGAGGCAGCCACAAACTGTGGGTTGCTTTGTAGTTCCACACAGGTTGTCCAGGACCAGGCACAAACAGCATCTGACATTGACTGCACCAGAGTCCCTCCCAAGAGGCCCCAGAACCAACACACTCAGTGATGAGCTTCCAACAACATCGGAGCAGGGTACAATTAGGTTCGCAAGCAACACATCCAAAGGGAGATCTCAGCAGGCATCAGACTTCGCTGAGGCAAACTCTGTTTTGTGTGGTTAACACCAATGCAGCAGCTTATAAGCTGTGGTTGGGGTGATCCTCACAGTCGTCTAGGCTGACGGTTGACCCCACACATGGCCAGGACAACAGCAATCAAGACAACTATAACAGGAGGGTTCACATAACCCACACAAAGGAGGGGAGGAGGATTGGGCAACTGGGTGAAAGAGGTGAAAAGATTTAAGAGAACTGATTGGTAGTTACAAAATGGTTATGGGGATGTAAAGTACAACATAGGAAATATAGTCACTAATATTGTAATAGCTATGTATGGGGCCAGGTTGGTACTGGATATCAGAGGTAATACTTTGTAAAGTATATGATTGTCTAACCATTATACTACGCAGCAGGCACTAAGATAAAATAATATTGAATGTAAACTGTAATTGAAAAAAATTTAAAAATGAACAAAAAAATTAAAAATAAAATATAAAAGACAAAAAATCTTGAAAAGTTAAAAAAATGACCTAATTACCTCCCCCCAAAAAGTACATTTGTGAATATAGAAGTTTATGGTGGTATAATTAAAAGATCCTTTCAAATAAATGTTTAGATAATTTAGTTAATTTAGTAAAAGACTATTTGTCAAAGATATCAGCCCTGAAAAATAATCTGAAATCCATGCTAACCAACTCAGAGCTATTCACAAAACACCCTATGCACTGAAGACTTAATGGACTGTTCACCTTGCTCTTATGCTTCCCTTCCTAGAGAAGCAGGTTAATTCCTTACAAATTCTGTTGAATAAAGAATTTAGGAAGTTCTGCCAAACAGTCACATGGTATTTCATAACCACTTGTCTTTTCATTATATTGAAGTTAGTTTACTTTTTATTAAAGGCTACCTGTATCATTTTCAATAGTTTATACCAGTTCTAATAGAAATAATCTATGAGAAAAATTTGCAACCTGTGCTTCCAGCATTAAAATTTATTAATCTATACTGTGGTAGGTATGAGAGGAAGGGGGACTAAGTTCTCTGCTCCATCATTTTTATTTACTGCTACCTGGCACACTATCTGTCATGTAATTGAAAACTTCCATACACAAATAACAAAGCTGGCTTCAATAATCATTTACTAATACATCTTTTGGTAATAACAGGACAATTATATCTAGTGAATGTTAATATTTCACTTTGCTCAGATAGGTCGGAAAAATAATTGAAGTACTTCTAAGTCCTCAGACTGATTCTCCAATGTTGTTTAACTGAAAGGTATTCTTCGTTTTTCTAGAATGAAACTCATCGGACTCGTTAACTCATTTTGCACTCTTTAGTCTTCTAATAACAACCTAATAAAAGTAAATAGCAATTTGGTATTAAAACATTCCCTACTGGCTTAAAGAACACACAGTTTAATTTTTTAAAACTAACCAATTGATGCACAATTTTCATTTTGCATGTCTGCAAGCCTTACTGAAGTGAGGCCTGGAAATTCTTGAATACATGCCAGGTAAATCCTGTTGCTTGAATATTTTTGTACCAAACTATTTTTATACAGATCTTCAGAGCAAGAATCTGTATTCTTTTTTTTAATTTAAAGTAACTTTTTATGTTAATTCTTTAGTAAGATGTTCAGTTAAAGTGGCAACCACATAATACAGTTAAAGTAGATTAAGAACTTTCAAACCAGGGTTTCTAGATGGATGACAACATAATCTTAGATTAGACTGCTGCCCATTCTGTGTTCTAATTCAATTCCATTACTCCATTACTACTTTGGAAGCCCATAGAAAGCTACATATCTTTTTAATGAAATGTGACTAGGGATAGTTTGTATTTTGGGTATATGATGTAGGAGAAGAAACCTTGTATCTCAAATGTTATCTGATTTTAATGATTTCCTTTAATAAAGAGTATATAATCCTAGAAAATAAGATTGTTCCATCCTGACCTAAATTAAGGGATTGACCCCCATGCCCTGATTTATCGGGTGTCTGGCCTTATCTGTATGGATATCCTGGACCACACCGCCTGGTTCATATGTGTACACACACAGTTCAGTGATAAACACATTTTCAGTTAGAGATATTTCTTCCGTTTTGACATTTTCTCCCATCATGTTTCACTTTTCTCTAAGTTTGGCATGCCTCTTTTTTAATTTTGTTTTTATAATAATTCAGAGTAATGACGTTATATAAACTCAAAGTGGAAACAAAGTTGATGGATAAATATGGGATTTGTTTCTTCTTTAATTATGATCATTCTTAGTTTTTCAGAACTTCTTTGGATTCCACATGATGAATATCCAGTAACTACCCTACACTGGAGAGCTATGTGTTTCCTGAAAGTAAATCACATTCATTTCATTAAGTAGTTAACTCTGAGATTTCGAATACTACAATTCTCATCTTGCCATCACCTAGATTTCTATCTTTCCTCCTCAAAACTCTGAAGTCAACTCATTCTTAGCTTCATTAAAGAACATATACAAAGCACTTACCTAATGTTATGCTGGGCAAATGATGGATCTACATTTCTTTTCTCTGCTCAATCCCTTCCTATCAGTTATCCTGCCTCACCCACCTCACCACAGGGTTACTCTTTACAGATGCTTTCTCCAGCAATTTAGCGGCCTTTATCTTCATCTCTTTCACCTATGCCTATCATGACAATGTCCATGGGTTCTAGTGTGAAGTTGCCATGTATTGTATGCAAACTATGATAGTAACAATTTAACGGGCACAGGCTTTCAGTAAAGGAAGATGGAAGGGTTTCAGAGATGGGTGGTAGTGACGGTGGTAGAACAGTGTGAAGGTACTAATGTCACAGAACTGTATACTTACAAGCCGCTAAAATGATACATTTATGTCATGTGTATTTCTTTACCACAATAAAAATTATTGCAACTAGAACATTTTCTGCCATCGATTTATGCTGCCCAACCGAGCTGTTTCTGCTGTGCCCCAATCTATTTGTCCATGCCTATGAACCCCCCACCACAGACCCTCGACTGCCTGCACTGTTCCTTTGCCTTCTTCCCTTTCTTCAGTATCGATGGTGGACAACTGACCCACTCAAGGGCTGAACTCCTCCACTATGCAGGAGATTCTAAAACATCTATTTCCAGGGCTGATCCTCTCTTTTCAGCTTCACGTTCTCGCTTCCATATGTCTGCAAGCTATCTTCTTCAGTGAAGAAGAAGAATTTGAACTTTATCTTGAAGAATAAGTGAGATTTCATTAGGTAGCAAAAGGTGGGGGGCAGAATCTTATTTCAGATCTGCAAGCGAGGAAATCTGAGGCAAATTTGCAAACTTCATTATGGCCAGCAGAAATGTTCCTCCCTCATGACAGGTGTCCTCAATGGCTGCTTCCTGCACTTAGGATGAAGTCCAAACTCCACACAAGGCCTGAATGCTGTGTCCCCTACTTACCTTTCTAGCTTTGTCTCTTGCCACTTTGCTTTCAAAGTGTGTTCCCAACTATGTTCCCTCTATCATTGGTTTTGAGAAGGAAGAAAAATGTTCTTTTCATAAATTTCCACAGGAACCTAACTATTATTTTTTCCAACTTTGAAATAATCATGTAGCTTCCAGAAACGGCTCCTCTGAGACTTTAGGAAAACAAAACAGGCTTTGCCCATGCCAGGTCAGAGAAAGGGTAAAGCATATCCAGTCTCATTACTAACTTGGGACAAAAGAGGAAACGCTTCTCTCTCTCTCTCTCTCTCTCCCCCCCCGCCTCCCTCCCTCTCTCTCTCCCCCCCCCGCCTCCCGCCCCCCCCCCTCATCAACTGCCTCACCCAGATTTCTTTTAATGACTGTCTTCCTTTCCCCAGGACCCTAATGCACAGCTTGCTAGTGTAACAACACCTGCCTACGCCTTTTGTGTTGGCCCAAATATTCTTAAAGGACAAACTCAGAATGTGGCAAGAAAAAGATATCCTAAATATAACCAATACCATCCTATCTCTGCCAATCATCTACTGTACCTATTTCTTGCCTTTTGTCCCACAGATGATGACGCACTTAATGAAGTACTCTCCTTTCTGAATCAATCTCAAAAGTATATTCCTTGAATAAAGAAAATTCCAAAGAAAGAAATCTGGATCTAACAATGGAATAAGATTTCAGTAAACTTTTAGACAATTTTATCTAAGTTACTGCCTTTGTGGTAGGAAATAAGATCAAGGATAAAAAGGGAACTGATTTTTTTTTTTTAAATCCCATTTCCATCCTATGGATCTTAACTGCTAAATGGATACTTGATAAATTATAAGTTTATTTGCTTGAAATTTTCAAATTATTTTAGCAATCTCTATATTGTGAACTTTGCCAAAAATTATGGAATGAAACAGGTTTTCAATATTACACTAAGGATTATAAAATATCCTTATAGCCTTTTAAAACTTTAGGTTATACATTAATCACTAGCAGAACTCAAGATAAATAATCTTGTATTAATAAACAGCTCACTGTCTGTGGAGTGTGGCATATCTTTATCCTCTGCACAGGGTAGCGAAAGTTAATGTATTTAGTATCCCAGCTGATCACACAAATGGGTAAATTAAAAGTTACTTGTGGCTAGAATTCTACTAAGCCATAAAGAAGGAGGAGGTTTTACCCTTTCCAACAGTATGTAAGGACCTGGAGAACATTGTGCTCAGTGAAAAAAACCAGTCAGAGAAAGACAAATACCATATGATTTCACTCATATGTGGAATCTAAACAAACAAACTGAACTAACAAGCAAAACAGAGCCAGACCCATAGATGGAGAACAGATGACAGTGGAGCGGGGAGATTAGAAGGTTGAGGAATTAGCAAAAAAGAAAAAGGACTCAAGGATATAGACAGCAGGGTGGTGATTGCTGAGGGAGGGAGGGTATAAGGGGAATAAATGGTAATGGAAAAATATAATAAAGATTATATAGATTTAAAAAAGAATTACTCATGGAAAACTGGAGAATAATTTTTTTTAACTTAAATTTTAAAACTCAGAAACACTGGGTGGGTCAAAGAAAATTAGGAAGTCGAGATTCCTTCTAAGTCATTTTATCTGTTTATTTACAAAGAATTATTGAGCCCCTACTTGGGACTCAATATACTGTACATGGCACACTGCCAGGCACCTGAGAATTTTTTAGCAAGTGTTGACCATCACTTTCCTGTAGTTTCATTTTCCTTCAGGCAGATTATCCTTTTCAGTTCCTATGGCCTTAAGGTCTTCACACATGACTAATCTCACTATCCACTGTGGCCTTCTTTGAATACTTATTTACCACTGGAATTTAATGTTCAATGTTCTTGCTTAGCATTTATTTTCCCTCCTAATCCCAAAACCTCTGGAAAGCAAGGACCATGATTGTCCTATTCATTATTAATGGTCCCATATACATTGTTATCAGACACTTAACACAGTCTCATTAAATGGTCCCTTCCAAGGAGTCAAAGGGAGAATAGAAAAATAAAATGATGATTGAGAAGTTTGGCTGGGACCCTGTTGCGGTTGTAAGTGCATAGAGGAAGGTCAGGGGAGGTTTTCTAGTACAATACCTCCAAAGTTTTGATGACATATTGCTTCCTAGGTATGAAAGCTGGGTATTACACTCCCAAGTACGTGTAGTAAGTATGCATGTATGTACAAGGTCTGTCCAGAAAGTATCCAACCATGTAATATGTAAAATAGAGACATTTATTGAAGAAGATACAAGATACAAGAAACATTGTACACAGGAAAATGATGCTTCAGTCCCCTTCAAAATAGGCACCTTGAGACCTCACACAGTTCTCCCAACTGCCATCAGCTGTCCTGTTACATTTTCCTGACTCTCATCCATAATCTGAAATTTCTTCCCTTTCAAAGGTGATTTTAGTTTTGGGAAAAGCCAGAAGTTGCATGATGCCAAATCTGGGCTGTATGGGGGCTGAGTCACCTGGGTGATTTGATGTTTCTCAAAAAAAAAAAAAAAAAACCTCTGCACGAGAGGTGAGGCATGAGCAGGTGCATTATCATGATGAAGCTGCCAATCTCCAGTTGCCCATTAGCTGTTGCTTTCTGAATCATCTGATTAGTTTCCACAGAGGAATGTTCAAGTTTAATGCAAAATTTGATGCAGATACATTGCTCTGTTCACTGAGTCATTTTGAATTCGATGGCCACACAGTACACATGCTCACTCAATAGCATCTACTGCCCCCGCTGCCCAGTACAGTGACGTTGTCATTGTTCACGCATGTGCATTTCAGTCCACTCTCCTTGGCTGCTAGGTGATGACACGCAAACTGTTCTCGTTTATATTAACAATGGTTGGACGTTTTCTGGACAGATCTCATATGTATAAGGTAAATACAACTATTACTGCACTAAAGGGAATACTGTGAAACATAAATATAGAACTTAAAATAGGGCGAGGTAAAGATAAACTACGTTTTTGAGAAAATGCTGTGATTTGATCTGCTTTGTGTTTTTTTTAAACCTTGATTAAATATTTCATGTTGCAGCAATCTGAAAGAACAGATGAAGTCAGTTTACTTCCATGCTTGGTTTTAATGATTGCCTGAGCTGACAAAGAGTCATCGTTCCAGAGGAAATAAGTACATTGTGGGCTGCATTTACTATATAACAATGTACATTTTAAAATTCCCTCTACCATCATGCAAACGTTTTCCTTGAAAGTCTTCTAGTAAATTTCCATCTGCCTTGATGTCTTGAAAGTTGTTATTTTAAAAAAAATTTAGTCTAAAACCTACTAAAATTATTGCAGATTTTAAATTCAAGCTAAAAAAAAGATGTGTAAGTTTGAATGTGTGCACAGAAGTGAGGCTTTTAAAAATAAATGAAAACAAAAGATACACACAATGATTTTGGTGATAAAAATGACACAATAACAGAAACATTTCCAAACAATCATTTCAAAAATGCTCTGTCCAGTGTGCACTTTCCTTTGCTTCTTATTCATTCAAATCTCACCTTTTCAAAAGGACAGGCTGTGTTTATTTTCTCAAATACACCTGCTAGGTAAGTACCCGCTAAATAGGTACTGACAGACACTTGTCTTCATGTAAGAGGTTAGTGAATGGAGAACATTGTGTCCTTCCATAAAAGTAGATGGTAAAATTCTTTGGTCTTACAACTCATATAAGTACTGTGCCATTATATAACCTACAAATCTCCAGGTGGTACAAAAGAAAACACAGCATGTTTATTAAATGAATACCTGGACAAAGAGGTAAATCTATCTAATTTTACAAAAAGGATATTCCATTTGGTCTGTTCTTCAGCACAAATTTTATGTACAACCTGCCTTCCCCCTTTCTGCCAATGCCTACAATCAATAAAATAGCTTCTGTGGAAATAAGTTATATTTATGGTAATCAAAAAAAACCAAAACAATTCTGGATGTTGAGAATGCAGGAGAAGTACATAGCCATTATATGTGCTTCAAATCATATGTGCTTAACTCTATTCCGTTTTCACTTCAATCTGGCCAAAACAACTCAATTTTACTAGTGTTAAAATGTATATGCTCCTTGGGAGAGAAAGAGCTGGACCTTCAAACAGCCATTTTCAAAGCAAATTGTGCACTTTACGTCGTCAAACTATTGAATTAGCTAGCAGTCTACCTGGTCCAGAGCTGGCTCTTCTGATAGAACAAACTACTACTCTGACAATTTTCTATGACAGGAAGGCAGTGACAAACTGAGGCCAAGGCATCCCAAATGCTGCAGAACGAACAGATGCCTGACGGCTGAAGCTAAGTGAGCTTCAAGTCATGAACACTCCATTCAGAGCCCACAAAGTGCCCATGCCCTTGAGTTTAGGAGGCACTCATCAAAATTAGTCTAGAAGTTGTTTAACACAGAAGAGATTCCATGTACACAATGATCAGAAAGCAGAAAAATAAATCAAGGAAGAGCTATATTATAAACCACTTTTACAGCTGTATTTTTATGGCTATTCCAATTTTTTTTTAAAGAGGGGAAATTAGCTTTACAGAAAATGCTAAACTAAGTTTTAACCCTGAGATCAGCTTACTCTTTAAGGAGCTATGTATGCCTTTTTCTAATGAAAAGAAAGAATCACTTTTAGTATTACTTAGGCAAAAAGACAACACACACACCAGTAAAATTAAAGGCCCTTGGTTTCTGTGTAACTGAGATCTGGGGTGGCCGTGTTTTCTGCCACCCACACAGGGAAGCAGAAGCGGCCAGTCTGAGGGAAAGAGAGTGTGACGACCCTGGCTCAGGCTCTGCTGAGGCCAGGTGAACTTACTGGCCCCTTGGCTCTAGAAGATACCTTTTTATTGTTTCTATATATTTCTCTTTTCTCTAGGTATTAGTGGGATTTTTCTGTTCTTTGCAATAAAATGTTCCCTAAGATAATATTGGGTTGGCCAAAAAGTCTGTATGGTTTTTTCCATAAAATAAAAGACATATTTTTTATTTTCACTAATAACTTTATCAATCTGAATATTTTGAGTATGTTGGCTCTCTCCCCAATGGTATACTGTTGATTGTTCTCAGTCAATGTCTTGATTAGATCGCTATCGATTTCAACTGGCCTACTCTACCATGGAGCATTGCCCAGTGAAAAACCTGCAGCAGGAAACTTTGCACACCAGCTTTGATAAATTCTATCAGTCACAGCACCTTCACCATACACTGCACAAATCTTTTTTTCTTTCTTTCTTTCTTTTTTTTTTTTTTTTGCATTTTAGTTGCATTTTTATCTTTCTTGAAATAATGAAGCATAATACCCTGAAAATGTTACATATTTTCTTCCAACTTCAATATTAAAATGGCTACACAAAAATCCACCAATCTTGTTAAGTTCTTTTTTTAAATGCACACTGATAATGACAGCTGCCATAATATGATCTAGCAAAATTGTCTCAAATGAAGTTAAGGACAGCTAAGTGCTACTAGAGACATCTTAAGGAAAAAACCAAAGAAACTTTTAAGCCAACCTAACACATATTGTCAAATTGTTTTCCAAAAAAATTGTATCATTTTACATTGTCATCTGAAGCATATGAGGGTGCCAATCCAAAATATAAGCATTCAAGACATTTTTTGCCAACAATAAAAGGATAGTTCTTTTATATATTGATTGCCATTTATATAAAACTTTTTTCTCACGTATTAGTCATTTGCATTTCTTCCTTTTTGAAATATCATGTTCATGCTCTTTGACAGTTACTAACTACCTAAGAGCTTCTTATAGAGAGTAATTCAATTATCCCTCTTCATCTCTTTGGAATTTTATCATTTTTATACTTCTACTGCTACTGCAATATTTAAGTTTCATGTATATATTTTTTGCCTAGGTTCATGCAATGGCTTTCTAATTAAAGAAAATTGAGCATAAATGCTAAGAATGCAGGGTTGAAGCCAGATTGGATCAAGGTTTTTATTACAGTTTGACATTTAATTATTAGTGAACTTGAAAATATTATATATCTCATAGCAAGAGTTTTATGTGTTCAATAAGGATAAATTCCAGTAATTTTAAATGTTTGATAAAGATTAAATGAGATGATAAATGCACTTTGCATTGTCTGACACATAGAAAACACTAAAAATTTATATGGCAATTACAGTAGTTGTACTGTAAGTGCATTTAAACTTGCCCAAATTGAACTATATATGCTTTGGAGACATAGAAAACAGCTGTATAAGAAAGCTCACAAACACAGGTGCAACAGATTAAGTTGTTCGGACAACTTGAGCCCAATGCTTATGTGCCTGTAGTAGGAATGAAACAGAGATCACGAACCTGCTGCTCCTTTATTTTTCAGACAGCACGACACCTAAATGAAAACACTGTGATTATTTCAGCACATGCTCAAGCAAAGAAGCAGCAACTCCTTCCAACCCTGGAAGAAAACACACCTTGGGTTGGATTTAAGGAGAGAGTTGATTTCTAAAACTATGACTTTCTAAGGGATTTCTCAAGGACTTTTTTTTACTATGCAAGTTTTACTTGATGTGCTAACTTTAGAATCTTAATACCAGGAATAAGCCCTGCCTGGTGTGGCTCAGTAGACGGAGCACTGGCCTGTGAGCCAAAAGGTCACCAGTTAGACTCCCCATCAGTGCACAGGTCTGGGGTGCGAGCCAGGTCCATAATGTGGGGGGCGACGTTTCTCTCCCTCTCTTCCTCCCTCTGTCTCCATCCCTCTAAAAATAAATAAATAAAATCTTTTTTAAACAATTAAGAAAAAAAGAATAAAATGACTTAGCTGTTGTGGTGCTGATAACAGAAAAAAAAAATTCTTCCTGCTGTGGATGAAGCAGAAGATGAAGATGATAAAGAATTCAACCTGCCTTGGATATTGTTCCCTCCAACGTTTGCGTCACTTAAACTGCCAGTTATCTTTTTAGACCACACAATTGAAGATCTATTCCTTGAATGTTTGAAAACTATTCAAAGATCCTTCATTCTTTACAGGACACTGTAAAAACATCCATGCAAGGCAAAAACCTCCTCTCTCAAAGCCCTCCCCTATCTTACCACTAAGTCTGCACTCAGACGCTCGCACTTCCCAGGCCCCTCAGGCCTCCCTGCTTTTACTGCCTCGGACTAGAATTCTCAGCCCACCGCACCTGTACAGGCAATGAATGACCTGCTCCTCTGTCCTCTGCACCCTCCTCCACCTTGACACCCATCATAGGAATGCCACTGATAGGTAGATCAACAGATTGTTACCTGAGCATTGTGAGCATAGGCCACATCTAAACATGGGTCTTCACCTAGAATCTAGCAAAGGCAGTTGATCCTACGAGTTCTTCCAGAAGTGATGAATATGTTTATGGCATAGATTGAGGTGATGGCTTTGCAAGTGTATACTTATCTCCAAAACTCAGGTTGTATACATTAAATATGTACAGCTCTTTGCATGTCAGTCATACCTCAGTGAAGTGATTTTTTTAAAAGTTCATTGAATAAATTAATGTGGGGTAAATAAATGAATGTGAGTGATGAGACAGCAGATGAGAGAGATCAAAGAAAACTTTATCCTGTAGAGAGAAGGCAAATAATATTCTAGGCTTTCACTGCCAACACTAGCAAGAGTTTAACATTCATGGGATTATTACTGATGCCTCTTACAGAGAACATCACAACTCTCACTATCATCTTTAGCACGACATTGGTTTTGGAATATTAACCTCCTTTAATATCGGTAACAACCCCCTAAGTTCTAATAATCGGGGAAACAGGTTTAAAGAGGTTAAGTCTTGTAACTAGTGTAGGCACCTCCAGGTAGCCAGTGTGTGACATGGGACTAACTCTAGGTCTGCTTGTGCTCTTAACCACTGTACTGAAATGCCTTCCCCATGCTAGCCCATTAAACTCTGATTTTGCAAAAGAACATACATTCAGTATGAAGTCCTCAAAGAAAGGCAAAAAAAAAAAAGAAAGAAAGAAAAAAGAAAAGGCAACATGTGGTACGGTTCTGCAGCATTAACTGAACACGGAATGGTCCTGATGACAGGCTTTCCTCACCTTCCACTGGAAGAAAGTGGAGATAATGACATCCCCCTACTCCCGGATTCTTAGCATTTGTGTCTCAGCTTACATGAGACCTCCCAGGTAAGCATTTCCTGATGACTCAATCTATAGTGTGTTGCTCGAAAATCCCTCTTTAACACACGTCATGTTTTGTCTTCACCTACTTGTCACTATTTGAAATTACCTGGTTCCCTTATTTGTGTATTATGTCTCTCCCCTTTATTAAGTAAGTCTTACTAAAGACCTTGCCCATTGTGTTCCGTGCCTTATCCTCCAACACTGGTCACATGGCCCAGCCAAGAGTAAAATGTTCAATAAATATTTGATAAATGAATGCAAGGTTAACACTGATAGTAGTTAACAGCCAACAAAAGAATGTCTCCATAGCCGGTAGGGTGGTCCAAGATGTTCCCAAATTAGGTCAGCCTCGGGGTGAAGGGAGCAGAGGAAAGGGAGGCTGGGTAAGCAGGCACAGATTGTATGCTCATCCAACATTGTCCACAGAAGAGGGTGCATTAGCCCACAACAGGAATATACTATGCAGGTGACAAGTGTGCCCTGGAGTGGAACTATAATCGTCCTTCAGGATGTCCTTCCTTAGTGCTCTACCCACTACGTGATCTGGGCTCCACAACCACCAAGCAATATTCTCATCATCATTTTATTTCTCCTATAGATATGGCTATAAGGGAGAGAACATGAAAACTAAAAAACACAAATCTCTAGTGGGTTTGGCAGTTAAAGTTTTTAAAGGATAGGCATTTACAATGAAAAAAAAAAGATCGGTTTCTTACAACCTTGGTTATTGAGAGAACCATCTTTCAAAGCTGCTCTCCCTGTACACATACTGAAAATCACATCTGCGAGACTTTAGGGTGACACCCCAATGTTCTGCTCCTTCTAAGGGTGACAGAGTAGGAAGTCGGCTGACCTTACCCCATATCTGTACATTCAACATGCAACACTGAACATTAGCTCTTTCTGGATTTCGAGTTTTGTGACCCTGGACAAGTTGCTTAATCTTTATGGGCCTCAGGTTCTTCTCTGTAAAATAAGAGTTAAAAATGAGATGATCATGACAGATCTTGAAATTATGTGAAAATAAACATCCAGCAATGTACCATAGGGAATCTAAAAAATCCAATGGATTCCATCTGTTTGCCTTATGGAAATAGATCTTGTCACATGCCTTCATTAATATGAGTTCAGAACCAGGAAATTGGCTTAAAAATTTTTAAAGAACACAGGATTTAAGCAGATAAGAAGGAAGGAAGGAAGGAAGGAAACAACTTTATAGGGGAAGTCAGTAACTCGAAACATTTGTTACCAAAGAACAATTAGCCCCATGGAGTGGGGGTTATTCACAAAATATGGAACGCTTCTCCGAATAAGGCATTGCTAGACATACAAGTCCATTAAACCATTCCTGGGCTTAAAGTGGTGGCAACTGAGTGAGAAAGGAGTGAGTGTGTTATACCAAACTGTTCCAAGGATCTGCTGCTGCCTACATGGACCTATTCACTGCCAATTTATAGAAAGTCTGCCTTTTCAACTTACAGGAATGCATGAGAGCAGTTATAAAAATAGAAGAGGAAGCATCTCAGATGAAAAAGCTTCTGATAATCAAATATATGGTGCACTCCTATAGAGAGAAATCCTGTGGATCGCGTTTGGGTGAGTTTACATCATCCATATGCACACTTCATAGGCTTCACATCCTGTAGTTCTATGTTTAACACAGCAAAGCAAAATTTTACTAATGCACAAAAGTAACTCATTCTAAGCATTTCTTAAAACCATAGCAATACAGAATTGTGGGAGAGGGCAATTTTCAGTATATCTACTTTTAAAAGTCATGTAGAATGCAAACAGCTTCTACCCCACAGACATGTGGACATAGCTGCAGCGGCAATGACAGCATCCTCAGATTCTCCTTCATCATCAAATCCCTGAAAAGCCCATCTGTGAGTCTTAGGGTGATATCCATGGTTCTGCACCTCATAAGGGCAAAAATGCAGAAGTCCGCTGACCTTACCCCATATCTTTGCATTCAACATGCAATACTCAATGTTAGCTGTTTCTGCAATTCAAGGTTTGTGAACCTGGACAGCTTGCTTAATCATTATGGGCCTTGGATTCTTCTCTGTAAAATGAGGGAGTTAAAAATGAGATGATCCTAATAGTGCAGACAGCTCATGGGACAAATGGACCACATTGACCAAATACATTTAACTTCAAAAAAAAATGGATTATGAATCTGCATCCCAGAAGCAAATAGATAGAAAGGTGCAATTTCGAGGTTAGGAAGAATGTGGCAATAAGACACAGGAAGAAAAATGTAAGAGTGAACAGCTGGTCATTAGCTCTGTAGCCATTTGTTCAATTATAAGTCAGCTCAGGCAGTGTTCCAGCAAAATGTGTCAAAGGAAGAGGTAGAAACTGACTATCTGCACTGAACTGGTGGCCGATTGATTTGCTGTCTCCTCAGACTGTTATGAATTTGAATCACTCCAAACACTTAATTCAGAGTTTCTGATTTGTCATCTATATAACACTTTTATAAGAAATAACTCTGCATAAGAATAGCTTTACATATTTACAAACACAAACATAAACTTGTCATTTAGTAAAACCTTGAAGTTGTACTGAAGGATTGAAAAGCATCAGGCCATCGAAGAGTTTGCAAAGCTGGGAGAAGTCTTGGAACTCACGGAAACCTAGCACCTTTCCCCACAGTCACAGACAAGGTGAGTGAGGATCAGAAAGCAACATGTCCTCGGCAGACCCAAGAACTCATATTCTAAACGTGTTACCACGAGACTGTAGACGCACAGTGGTGGGTCTTAGCACTGACAGAGTTTGTGAATGGAAGTGAACATCTTACCATGGGCAACACTGGGTCCAAAAGCCACATCCCTTCAAGTGAACCACGTCACATGCCGGGCACGCCTCACCTTCAGGAACACTGGCTGGGATCGCAGGTGCCCCAGGGTGTCCCTGCCACCCACTCCTCTTCACTAATTTGAGGAAGTGTAACCCTGAGTTTGTTGTCAGTGGCTATGAAACAAAGCTTTTTTAACATGTCTTGAACCTCTTAATGGCTTTATTATTTAATTACTCAGAAAACTCAAAGAGTATATTAAGCAATATGCTTAAAAGTGAAAATAAATGACTGAGTTTCTGTCAATTTCCATAAAAGATGAGGATAAAGACAAACATCCACATAAAAATACACAATCAAACTTTAACTCAGTAACAATAAAACTAGGCAGGGGATTCACAAACACTAGAGAACCTGAGAAGTGTACAGATTTACCCAGCCCAATTCAGCTGCCTAAGTAACCGCAACCCAGGCACAAGAAAGCTCACGCACTTCATACCCATTCACTCACACGCTTTTTCAGGTTTGCTTTTTTCTTAAAAACATTATCTTATTTCTTTCCAAAACTCATATTGCTTATGAACGATTGATATTTATGGGTCACAATTTCATCCCAATAATACCAGGTTAGTTTAAAAAATTTTTTACAGATGCTGCTAAGGAAATTTTCAGCCAGACATAATGTCTGTTATTGAAAACTATGCTTTTTAGAGCTAGTATATACCCACTCTAATTTTGCATATTAAAAAAACTTGAAATAGTAATAATGATGATGATGATATTATATAATAGGCCAGTAAGCAAGAAAAATAAGAATTTTAAAGTCAACTATAATTAATACCAAGAACCCACAACTGACAGTCCTAAAAACCTATTCTTGAAGTAAGAACATGAGTCCTTGAGCAATACAAGGTTAACTAATTTAACACTATTATTTAAAAAAGAAAATCTAACAAGTAGAGTCTGTTAGCAATGCCCTTGTCTAGCTCTCTGAGCAGCCACTGACATGAATGTCCAAGATGACAGCTGAACAGCACAATTAGGACTAACGCTGCATGAGCAAAGCCTGTCCTTGCAACCCTTCCTAGAGCAAATAAAAATGGCAGACCCAGCTAGACTCATGGAGCCCTGGCACTGTGGTTTAAATGATAGGAACATTTACACAAAAGATGTACCCAGAGTATAGACAGCACTCTTTTTGTTTTTTACTTTTATATTTTAGGGCACTGTTTTTGAGGAAGGGGACACAATGCTGCCTTACAAAGGACATAGAAGTCCCTTGTTCAAGCTACCAACCTCTCAGCCACACAGAAAAATGTCAGTCATCCATTTGTTAGCACCAAAATCTCCTTTGACTGCTTACAATATGCATCACACATTTTAAGGGGCTGTTGAAACAGGAAAACAAAGGAAGCCCTTGAAAAGAGGCAGATCTTCTAGCTTTGCCCCTTCCTTTATTAGTGAGCCTGCATGCCTGCCCACCGGCCGTTAAAGCTCTGTCACATTGTTTCCACATGCTCTGGCCCTTGAAACTTGTGCAAAAGCATTGCAAAATAAAACTGCATAAACATCACATTTCAAAACATGAGCTAGTGATGATAGGTCAGTCACATGGGCTACAATAATCATTAATTAAACCATAACCTACAAATGTCCCTGACCTGACCTGAGACATTTTCTTTTTTGAAGAACAGACATTGAACACGTGGCCATGGGCGTATTTCAAAAAGAATTATCAGTATAATTCACTCTGAGGAACCATTAAAAATAACTGTCTTTTTGCCACTTTCAGAAGACATAAAACAATTTCACAGGCACAAAAAATTATAAAAAATTAACGAATAATTCTTTAATTTTTTCAAGATTAACATGTACTTGCACAGGCATATGAGCTGCTTAAAATCAATAAAACAGAAGTGTATAACACTAGAGAATTCTTCCAGAACAGCTGATAGCTCCATTTCCTTGGACCACATGGAGATAATGCCCCACACCAAATATAGTACAAACTGGATACACAGTACCACAGTTACTTACCTTATAAAAGCTGAATTTATTCCTCTTGGTTAGAAGTCACAAATGGAAGAAGCAAAACTCCCTTCATTTGTTCTTCCAGCGAGCCAAACCTAGCCTCCCATTAACCCAGTCCATTGCAGATAATTTCACACGGCACATGCTCCCCTGCTTCCCCTAGTTCGCAGCCCAGCACGGATAATCACATTCCGGCGGGGAGTGAACAGATGGTGGATTCCATGGTAACCAGCTCTCCTAAGGCGATTGGTAGGAGTGTGTGACTACTGCTTATTGGGTAACAATCGCTGTCTTTGTGCTCCAGCCTTGCAAATCCTAAAGAAAGGAACATATAGCCCTACTCACATGCGCAGGGCTTGCCTAGCAGGTGTTTGGCTATTTAAACAAGGCAATGTAGGCCAATTAAAAGCTTTCCAGTGAATCGCTCATTGGTGGTACAAAGTCGTAGCATTTCAGAGGGTGTCTATTGCTACTTCAAGGAGAAAGGTCACAAGAAGCTTAACCTGACAAACAGAAAACAGAACTTGAAAGTTAACTTGAAAATTTATGGTAAAGCGTTAGATTTATGGTGCAACAGCAAGTCATTTTCTGATTTGAAATCCACAGCATAAGTGAAACAGGTTTGTATTCAGAAAGACTTTTCAAACAAGAATAATTTTCAAATTTGCAAAACTATAGTATCCTACTTTGAAAATGAAAGTTTTCAAAAGCAATTGTTTTATAAATCATATAATAATTCTTTCTAAGTACTTGTAGTATAAATTCATTTTTACTGTGCTGATGGGTGGGGAATAGGCTATTCAATTTTAAATTTTCATTAGAGCCCTACCCAATCGTAGGACTGAAATCTTTTGGTTTTGTCACTCTCTACTGGGTTTATTTTTTTATTTTTTCTGTATCCATGAAAGTTAAATACAGTTGCAGCAGGAGAAGAGTCTTTGCCCCAACCATAATGACCCAGCAATCAGAATAAGTCCACGGAAGAACAAAATGGCTAGAAACCAAATATACCACACTGAAACCAACCATTAGGAATACTCACAAATCTAAAACAGATAAGCTTTAGGCACTCACAAAATCTATCCTGAGTTTTTAAGAGAAAGAGGAAAGGATTAATTAGGGTGAGCCTAAAGCAAAAACAAAACAAAAATGATAAGCTGTGATCAGATTTTTAGGTATTAATTGTCTCCTTACTTTCCCCCATCTTAAATTTAGGATTTCTTTTCTTGGCATGCATTGAAGACTCATGTATTGAAAGGAAAAAGACAAAATTATTATTTGCAGGTGATTTGAGCCTATTAGGAAAAAAATTAAAGAAATCAAGCAGGATATTATCTATAGTACCAGAAGTTTAGTAAGTAGCCAAGTATATCAATGTACAGTAATTTATTAAAGCAAAATGTATCAAAATTCCAATGAAAAAGGGGCTTACTAACAATGCCAACAAAAAGTATATAACACTTGGACATCATATTATCAAGAAATGTATGTGATACATGTGGGGAAAAAGAATGAACTCTTATTAGAAGAAATAAAGGTAAAACTAAATGGGGAGACACAATGTGATACTGGATAGGAAGATCCACTTTAAAGATACTGAGTCTTCCCAAAAGACTTCTAGTCACAAAATGATTCAAGTTTATTTGAATTCTTTTTAAAGATGAAGATCCCAAAGAAAATTCTATATGAGAGGAGTAATGGCTAAAATAACTAACCAAATTTTTAAAACATGTTATAAGTGCCACAAATATACTGATACATCCCAAATTTATAACTCCATGACAAACTAGACTCCTACATCTAACTATTGAACATCTCCACCTAGCTGTTTAACAAATATCTCAAACATAGCATATTCCAAAACTCAACTCCTGATTTTCTCCACAAACATCCCTTTTTCTTTTTGCAAATGGCAACTCCACCCTTCCAGTCACTCAGGATAAACACCAAGGAGCCCATCTGTGACTATTCTCTTCCTCAGACACCTCCAACCTGACAGCTCACGTTCTGGGTTACTTCTTCCAATCTGGCCATTTCTTACCACCTCCATCACTCCCACCTGATCTAGGCCACACCTCCTCTCACCTGGATTCTTTAATAACTTCTTAATTAAATTCTCTGCTTCCACCTTGCCCCCTACAGGCTGTAAACCTGAACAGATAATGCCATTTTTCTTTTCAAAACCAACTTTCCCACTGCACTGGGAATAAAAGCCCCACGCTGTATGATGGCTTGAAAGGCCCTTAATAACTTGTTCCCAACTCCATTAACTCACTTAACCTATTTCTTACACCCTCTCCTGCCTTCCCTAGGCTCTCCAGGCAGAGTCTGACATTTTGTCTCTCTTCTGCACTTTCTCAGTAGCTTGGACAGTGATGTCATTTACCACAAGACAAGAGAGATTGGCACACATTCTGTCCCCAGACTGAGAGCCCCTCAAGGCCAGGACTGTGCCACTCTGAAGTCTGTGCTCCCACTGCCAAGCAAAGGTCCAGGCATACTGTGAGCACTTATCAAGTCTGTCGACTGCATAACAGTTTCCTGCAGAATGCTTTGTTCTAGTGCAAATTTAGAGGCAACCTAAGAATGTAATAATAGATGAAGAGTTATACATATAAGAATGCACACAACTTGATGGAATATCATGCAGTTATTTAAAATATGGTCATACAGACTATATGGCAAAAGGGAAATGTTAATGGTATATTAATAACAATGTATTATTTACTGAGTCCCTAGTATGTGCTGGGCACTATCATGAGCACTTTACAAATATTGTATTAAAGTTTCACAGGGACTATGAAGTAGGTATTAGTATTCTCATTTTTTAGCTGTGGAAACTGAGACCCAGATATTAAACTCTGCTGTATAACTCATCACTGAGACTAGAACCTCATTTGAGACCAAAGCTTAGGTCTAAGTCATTATCCTACACTACCTCCTAGAAGTGGAGGAAAAAAAGGATACACAACTGAATAACTTACTGTGAGCAACTACATAAAAAAAGAAAAGATTCTTGTCCTTGCCGAGAGGCTCATTTGGTTGAAGCCTCGTCCAGCGCCCCAAAAGACTGCAGATTCGATTCCCAGTCAGGGTACCTACCTAGGGTGCAGGTTCAGTCCCCAGTCGTGATGTGTATGGCAGACAACCGATCAATGTTTCTCTCATATATTGCTGTTTCTCTGTCTCTGTCTCTGTGTCCGTCTCTGTCTGTCTGTCTGTCTCTCTCTCACTTTCCCTCTCCCTCTCTTTCTTCCTCTAAAAAAAAATAAAAAATAAAAATTTAAAAAAAATCAACAAACATATCCTCGGGTGAGTATTTAAAAAAAAAAAGAAAAAGAAACAGAGTCTTAGAAACAAAAGGCTAGGCTTACTTAGCTCAGAATTTTAAAAGCAGTTGTGAGAAAGAAATATTGGTGATATTTTCTTTCCTGTTTTCCAAAATTTTTAATGTCATAAATGATCTAAAAATATTATTTATTCCTCCTACACATTTTTTCAGTGTTCACTTCATTCTTGGGTGGATCTACTAACTAGCAAGATGCAATTAAAAAAAAAACACTAAAAAATTTGGCTCGCAGTTTGTAGAAAATTGATTCTACAGGAATTACTCAGAAGGAAAAACAACAGCAGAATTAAGAAAGGCAAGTAAGAGTTCTCTTCAGCTCCAAGTTCACCTCTGTGTGCTCTGACAATTGTCCCCACAATAGTGAGCCACACTGCCCAGAACCTCATAACTGGGCCCCCAAATGTGAGCTGCAGGGCACATGACGAAGAGCCAATAATCCTCACAAAGTTTCTCAAGATAAAAAGGTATTGAGAAAGCAGAAAGTCTGATAATTTATCTTCTTCAAATACTGGGCAGGCAGCAACTTTGTCTAGAATCTGCTGGAGCAGCCATTGTGCCAGCTAGCAGCGATCCAATAACCTTGGGAATATTGTTCTACCTCCCTTCACTATTGAATATGTCCAGTGTCATTCACCTTTACTCAGCCTTGCCTTTCCTTGGTAAAAAGCTTTACACAAGAAGATGCACTAAGTCAGCCCTTAGCATCTCAGTAACTTTTTCATGACACCCCAAGCCAAGAGAAATACCTAAGAGCTCCCTATATTAAGTAATTTGGTATAAACACTTTAACTATTTTGACCCAGCAAATTAGCACCATTTGAAAATATAATAAAACAAGGGCAAGAAAAATGGATGTTTTTATTTCATTCTTAAATCACTGCCACTGCTTACTAGTGAGATTTGGCTGCCTGTTGGGCCCTCGTGGCCGCTTACACCATGGGGTCATATTACACATCGCCATCCTCATTTTTTTTGTCACATTGATTTTAACCAGGTACTAGCTTGTTATCACAGTAACCTACCAACCCCCCAGCTCTGCAAAACTAAGGTGTCATCAAAAGAAATACAGGAAATCTAATACTAAAACTTGAACCACTCGGAGCCAATAGTTTCCATAGTATTCAACAGCTGTCTGTTTCCCTTGAGATTTTAAAATATTCTGCAGCTGGCATCCCTGTGAGTTGGCAGCAGTGTCCCAGAGCACCTAGGCACATATTTTAGGAATGATGTTTTTAAGCCCTTAACTTTTGTGAAGCCCAATGATAAAAAAGACTCCCTAATGAGAAAAGCAGAAACCTAGGCTAGTCTCTGCTTAGCTACCCATGTGACACACGCAGGCCATTTACCCTCTGCAGTCCTGTGCCTCAGTCACAGAGTGAGGCAGCTAGGTTAGATCCTCTCCAAAGACCTCTTACGTTCTAAAATAGTAAGAATGGATGTTAGAGGAAGGAGGGTTCTTGCTCATTCCTACTGGCTTCAGAGGAAAAGGAGAAAGGGTGAGAGCAGCAAGGGCAAGAACAAATATTTACTTTCCCTAAGGAAATGGCAAACTAAAAAGCTCTGGGTACAACCCTTTGGCGCAGTATGACAAAGATTCAAGCAGGAGGTGTTACCGAAGTACCAGGTGAGACGGCAATGGTACCTGCACAAAGATAACCCGTGTAGGGTACACTCTGCGTAACAGGGCCACACACCCGGCTCTTTCCACAGTCTGTTTCCCCTCTTGTTGAAACTCCTTCTTGACAATGGTTTATATTATGAAGTGACTGGACAGTGTTAGAGTCTGTGACGTAGACTCAAATTATCTATCCTAACTGGAGATCGAACTGATCATACAAGCCTAAACAGCACCAGAGTAAACAACAAAGCTAACTAGTCACAGCCACCGAAACACAAATGTTGTACATCTGTAAAGAGGTGACATTTCTCTAGATTTTTTAAGTATGTTACCATGAATTTTGTATTTTTATTTAAAGTTGTATTAAGTTTTTATTCTACTCTGATGGGGTTTTTTTCTTTTGAAACTAGTTTTTAAAAGATGATTTAGAACAAAAAATGTATTTGCAGGATACAGAGACCTTATAAGCAAAAGAAAACACATCGATCTCTGCTGTTACTTACTAGCACTCATCACTGCTCAACATTATATTAAATGGTTTTTTCCCCTCCCATTTCATTTTCTGGCTCTAGAAGATGAATTCCATGGAGATAGGGGCTTTGCTTTTTTGTTTACCAAGGAATGCCCAGTGTCTGGCACAAAGTAGGTGCTCACTGCATCTTTGCTGAAAGAAAAAATGAAAAGAATAAAAAGTGTCAGGGAATGAATGAAGACAAGGCTTAGTACCAAGGAAGTGGTCATGGAGCCAGGTCCCAGACATGAGGAAGTGGGAGTGGGTGACAAGTTCTGAAATAAGTTAAGTGGGAAGTGAGGTCTTTAGTCTCGAGGACCCAGCAGGCAGGAAGCTGTGTCCCAGGACCAATAAACATTGCTTGTCAAGACACCACAGTTTCTCCAGGACAAGAGTGGTGCTCAGAGGGAAGACGCTTGGCAGCCCAGGAAATAATGAGGCACCCTACAGAGGTCACGACATTCTGGAGGCTTCCTGGGGGGAAACCAAAAAAGAGAAGTACACCTTAGCAAGACTATAAGTTAAATGAAAAAAAAATTTTTTTGACCTTCTCTTTGCACTTCTCTCTTTCCTTGCTCTTCAGGTGGCTGGACAATGACGGCCTGGCCACACTGACAGTAGATCTCCTCTTCCCCTGTCTGGGACCCACTTTACCTTCATGACCTACACCTGGGACTTCAACACCACTCCAGTGAGCACCTAACTAGCCGGATGTCTCCGCCTTCACCGCCTGTCACTGGAGAGCAGGCCTGCCTGTGGTCCGGAAGCACCCGCTTTCCGCTGTCGCTACAGCTGGAAGACACGCTGACTCCCATGTTTGCTTTAAAAAATTATAAGCTAGTAAGGCATGTTTACTGCAAACAATATTTAAGATAATAAGCAAAAAGATAGTTAATTCAGTTTACTCCTATCACCCAGAGTTACCCCCTACTAACATGCTGGGGTACTTGTTCCAGATGTTTTGCACATTCACAGCCTATAAACATGGATGTATCGCATGTATTTTATTTTTTCAAAAGCAGTATATTATACATCCTGCTTTATCTTTTTTAGTAAAAACTATAGCAATTTCAGATATATATTCTGTTGAACATATTTGTAAGTATATTTAAAATATGATGTGCAAACTAATCTTAACTGATATGCTTACTCTGAGGAAATGTCTCAACTTTATTCTAGTTACTCTCCCAAATATTTCCATTACACTATAAAAATAACTAAATGACTAAAAAAGTAATGTCTTTACAAATTTAGAAATTACATAAATAAAAGAAAATTAAAATAACCTATAAAATCACCATATAAAAATGATCAGCATTTTTGATGCATTTTCTTAAAAAGCTGTTGCAAAATGCATATCAGGATTGTTTTTTTTCCCCTCAACATTGGACTCTGTAAGGAATTTTATGAAGTCATTTCAAAAGAAGAATTTGCTTCATTTTTTTTTCTCAATCATGTCAGGATATTTGGGGTTTATAAGAAGACTTTGATATATAATTAAGCTACTTACTTTATAGGGGTTGGCATTGACCAGGAACATAATCTCTGAAAGGGCCCAATAAATATCAGTACATTTATTTCAAGTTTCTTTAAGTAAACAAAATTTCTGCCCCTCAAAACTTGCCCTTTGATTCAAAAGAGACTTTTTTAATTTCCAGCTGAGGTAGTTTTCTCCTGCAGGTTGAGCTATTCATTGTTCAGAGTCACTGCCTAACTTTCTAATAAGGCTCCCAATAGCCTTCTAAATATTGTTCACTTTACAGACTTTTCAACTGTTAGCTGAATGCTGGATAAAAATCATGAATTTTAAGAAATAATTGGGATGCTGTAATTTGGTTCTTTCTTCTAAAATAGACAATGCAGTGTTCAACAGTACCGTAGTGCCAGGAAACACACATACATTGACCTCCTCTCAAAAAAACAAAAATCAATTTACCATTACTAGAAAGAGGACTGATGTTACTTTTGGTTTAATTCATGTAAGACACTAGCACTTATGATTTTAGGTTAAAGTAGCATGCCTGGGAACAATACAGACCACACTTATACCCAACATAACATCGATGTTCATCAAGGAAACTCTGAGGTCTTGCTAATCATATGTTATTTCACATACACAAGAAATCAAAGCATTCTCATTTCAATAAGATCTATAAGTTTTCTGAAATGGGTCAGAGAAAAGATCAAAGGTTCCTTACCAAAGAAAGAAGGTAAAAAATTATTCAGTTTCTCAAGGGAAGGGAAAGTCTCTACTTAATTCCATGTCACTCCATCAATTTAATTCTATTTAACATTTACCAAAAATGTTATGTCACATGCAGATCACAAAAAGAGCTGTGGAAGTTATTCCCTGCACTCACGGATCCCAGAGCCTAACACAGCGTGGTTCCCGGGCCAGCAGTGTCCTGTCATTCTTTGTTAGATTTTTAATTGTAAATTCAACTTTTTTAGGAGGTCTATTCAAATTTCTATTTTTTCAGTGTTTTTGTTTTGTTCAGTTTGTCTTTCAATCATATAAGGTTTATACCCCCACAAACAGTGGTTGTATATCTTTTTTTCTATTTTACAGTATTTTTTTAATGGCAGGAGGGTATTCCAGTACACATCATCCTATCATGGCCAGAGGCAAAAGTCTTTCATGGAATCCTTTCTTAGAGGTTACTTAAAAATCAAATTGGTCATTGAGAAGAACAAATAAAAAAAATGAGGGGGGAAAAAAGTCCCCACTGTGGTAAACTATGTGTAGATCTTTTTGCGCATATATAAAACACATCATATGGTACAGCTTGTTTTCAATGGATCATTTCCCTTATTTTTAGTCCAAGAGGAGGGACTACAATCCAAACCTCCAATATTTTTCAGTGGAAATAAATTTATGAGAAAAGTGAAGCTAGGAAGACCTCAAAACAACACACAAACTGCTCTCACGCAGCAATGGGAAACCATTTCTTCTACTTCCCCTGCATAGTGGACACGCCCACTGTGGCCTTCCCATTATAAAAAACTTTCCCATGACTGGTAGAATCTTTGCTCTTTCCTGTAATGTTCACAGAGCACTATACTAGGTGAGATGAGGTGAAACAGGAAACATGGTCCTTGTCTTTTCAGTAAATGGTGCTAAATCAACTTGATATCCATATGAGACAAAACATGAATATTGACTCCTACCTCACATCTTGCATGAAAACCAATTTCAGACGAGCCATAGACCTCAGTGTGAAAGGTGGAATAATAAAACTTCTATAGAAAAGCATTTTTATGACCTTCAGATAGGCAACAGTGTTTTAAAAAGAACACAGAGGCCTAACTTTAAAGGAAAAAAAACTGAAATTGGCCAAAGGAATTCAAAAGGCATCACTACATATAAAAAAAGGAAGACTTACAGGGGAAAAAAAACAGCTATAACTCAAAATTTGGACAAAGGACTACTAGCCAGAATATATAGAGAACTTAAACAAAAAGACAGTCCAGTTGTTTTTTTTTTTTAAATGGGCAAAAGTCTTAATTGGGCACTCACAAAAGAAGATCCTTAATAAGCATATAAAAATTATTAATCATCAAAGATATATATATCAAAGTCACAAACTGATACCACTAGACATCTGCCACATTGCTAAAAGTTTTAAAAACCAGCAGAAAGTATTAGGAAGAAAGTGGAACAACCAGAATATTCACACTCCAGAAACATTATGGAAAATATTTAGGTGACATCTGAACACATGTATACTCTGTGACCCAATAATTCCACCAAAAGACATACAAAATAATGTTTATGGCACCTTTCATCATAATAGTCAATGTTCATCCACAGTAAAATGGAAATAAAATATTATTCACAAAAAAATATATATTACTGCTATAGTGTGCCATGGATAGTCCACAAGCTTTGAGAACTTGAACTTGAACTTGAATTCCAGTCCTATTATTTACCATGTAGTACTGAATATGTAGATATGATTATTTGACTTTATTTAGTCTGCTTTCTGAATCTGAAAAATAGGGTCATTTCACCTGTTACATTATTATTCTAAGGATTAGATTTAATGTGCATATAACACAAAGTACTGTGACTAATAGGTACTCAATAAATAGTGAGACTAGAATTTAGGAAATATAACTTCCATTACTCAGGATCAATTATCAATCCCTTTTATACATAAAATCCCCTCCTGTAAAATAAAGACAATATTCCACCTGATGGGCCAAATAAATCTGTAGTATTTCTAAGTTGCCAACTCAGTCATCAGTGAAACTATACAAGAGCTAGGTCATGGCCTTTTATTCTTCAGCTACATTATGAACCCCATACGCAATTGCAGCTGTCAGCTCTCATGCCAGAAGATCAAATGAACTGGAAAGATTAGACAAATGGACAGGAGAAATGCCAAAATGTGTATAGCGGCTACAGGAGAGTCTAATTGGTTCAGTTACAAAGCCGATCCTCAGAACACTCTGTGCACTGTGTACACACTCTTAAGAGCAGTGTACGCAGCTCAGGATGCTTGAAATACAAAAGAAAGAAAATGGGGGCACAAAAACCCTAGAACGACTCGCAGCTTTCAGCCTACTTCTGTGTCTTCTTTAGTCTTATATGTATTCATATTCATATTAGAGAACAAAACATACAGGTCCTATAATAAATCCCACTTCAACTTCTTTTTACTGTAAATATATGTATTGAATAGCACCCAGATCCCACATTTTAAAGTTACAATAAAAATTAGAAGAAAAGAGGCTCACCCAGGGAAGGAAAGAGGTAAGTCCCTCCCTGAAGATGAGAAGGAAGGTCAAAATAAAACTAGAACCAAGGAAGCAGGACTTCTGGCCTAGATGGAGGTATAGGTAGGCTCGCCTCACCTCACACAACCTAAAGAAGGATAACAACTAATCTAAAAAAACAAAAAACAACCAGAATTGCCAGAAAATCAAACTGTATAGAAGTCCAACAACCAAGGCTTTAAAGAATAAACATTAGTCCAGATGGGTAGGGGAGCGGAGAAGCTGCAGGATGGCTTGGCAGGGCAGCAGCGCATGGCAGCGGTGGTGAGGCAGCGGCGGTGGCGGCCTGCAGAGTGTGTTGTCTCACATTAACATGCAGTGGATAAAAACTGGGAGGGACAACTGGGGAGCGAGAAATCCCCACCCCAGGGTAGGCTGCGTAGCCCAGGGTTCCAGCAAAGGGAGAATAAAGCTTCATAACCTCTGGCTGTAAAGCAATGGTGGTTGGCAGTCTCAGGAGAGACTTCCACAGGGTTCTAAAACGTAGCACATCACCCGCTCTGGGAATCAGCACCAGGGCAGTAGCTAGAAGGGCACCAGATGCTTATGGAAAGTGAGGGAAGTGACTGGGAACAGGGTGACAGCCGGGCAAGCATCATTGTTCCCATTCTGACCCCTCCTCCACATACAGTACCACAAAGTGAGGAACTGGGCTGCTCTGCCCTGGTGAATACCCAAAGCTACACCCTTACAACTAACAGGTGCGCCAAGCATGGGACTCAAAGCAGCTCTACATAATACCCAGAAACACAAATGAAAAAACAGGGAGATAAAGCTCAAAGGAAGGAACAGATCCAAACTCCAGAAAAAGAACTAAGTGACATGGAGATAGCCAACCTATCAATGCAGAGTTCAAGGCACTGGTGATCAGGATGCTCTAAAAAATGATTGAGTGCAGCCACAAAATAAAGGAAGAAGTGAAGGCTATACAAAGAGAAATAAAGAAAAATATACAGGGAACTAACAGTGAAGGTAAGGAAGCCAGGACTCAAATCAATGATTTGAAACAAAAGGAAGAAATAAACAGTCAACTGGAACAGAAAAAAGAAACAAGAATTCAAAGAAAATGAGGAGAGGCTTAGGAACCTCTGGGACAACTTTAAACATACCAACATCTGAATCACAGGGGTGCCAGAAGAGTGAAAGAAAACTTCCCCAGTTTGGTGAAGGAAATAGACATACAAGTCAAGGAAGCATAGAGAGTCCCAAACACATTGGACCCAAAGAGGACCATATCAAGGCACATCATAATTAAAGTGTTAAAGGTTAAAGATAAAGAGAGAATTTTAAAAGCAGCAAGAGAAAAGCAGAGAGTTACCCGAAAAGGAGTTCCCATAAGACTGTCAGCTGATTTCTCAAAAGAAACTTTGCAGGCAAGAAGGGACTGGCAAGAAGTATTCAAAGAGATGAAAAGCAGGGACCTACAATCTAGATTACACTGTCCAGCAAAGCTATCATTTAGAATGGGAGGACAGAAAAAGTGCTGCCCAGACAAGGTAAAGCTAAAGGAGTTCATCATCACCAAGCCCCTATTATATGAAATGCTGAAGGGACTTATCTAAGAAAAAGAAGATCAAAACTATGAACAGTAAAATGACAACAAACTCACAATTATCAACAACAGAATCTAACAAAGCAAAAACAAATTAGGCAAGCAACTAAAACAGGAGAAGAGTCAGGGATGAAGATCACATGGAAGGCTGTCAGCAGATAGGAGGAAGGGAAAGAATGGGGCAAGAGGTACAGGGAATGAGAAGCACAGTTAGTGGGCAGAGAATAGACAGGGGGATGTTGGGAATAGTATGGGAAGTGGGAAAGCCAAAGAACTCATAGGTATGACCCATGGACATGAACTAAATTGTTGGCAGGAATACTGTAGGGGGGAAAATGGGACAACTGTAATAGCATAATCAATAAAATATACTTAATAAAAAAATTAGGAAAAAAGATAATTTTTAAGTGTAACATGCTTTCAATAAAATGTTACTCACTTACAAAGAAAAGTCAGGATATAGACTTGTGTTACCATATAAACTAGCAAGGAGAAGACGGGAGCATGGCAACAAATAAAAAAATAAATCCCCTGACACCTTGAAATCAAATTTTATAACCCAAAATAATTACGGAAGTATAAGACTCCAAAGTTCCTTATTTTGATTACCCTAGCTACTTCTCCTTCATTAAAATTTATCTTCATGGCTTTAAATAGAAGATGTAACTCAAAGTACTCCTAAATTCAGTCCCATTCATTCCATCAGAAAGGCCAGTCCTCCAGCCCGGTGCAAGTCTGTACGAGAATGAGGAACAGCAAGGTTTATCTTTCTTTTGTGACTGAAGTATCGGGAGAATCTTAGGCCCTGTCTAACCTAGTGAACCAAAGGAAAACTTTGGCCAAAGCCTTGTGAATTTGTTTTGTAGGCTCCAATATTTTTATAACCTATGCTGGGTTTATCTTGTATGCATGGATCCAGTTTTCCATTCATATGAGGCTTTTGGCACAGAAGAATCTTCCTTAGTTAGGGAAGTCCTCTTGCAATTTTCCGCGGTAATCTTTCTATTTGCCAAAGTTCTATAGATCCCACTCCAGTTTGTCTTTATGAAGAAAGAAATGTAATCCACGTTTTAAAAATCTAGTACATAGGCTGTCTGCCACATAGGAATAAGTTTTTAAAAAGGGAGTCAGGGGTGAGATCCATAAGTTTAAACAAACATGGCACCCAAGAGGTTTGTTTAAAACTCTAATTCAATGTTTGTCCTTAAAATTCTAAGGTGAGGCTA
Source organism: Pteronotus mesoamericanus (assembly GCF_021234165.1). NCBI lineage: Eukaryota > Metazoa > Chordata > Mammalia > Chiroptera > Mormoopidae > Pteronotus > Pteronotus mesoamericanus. The sequence goes on from NW_026555310.1 coordinate 14,547,275, forward strand.
TTAATCTCTTAACTCAAGAATAAAGTACAAGAGGATTTCCCCCTCCAAAGCACCTTGCAAGATAGTTTTTTAAAAAAATAGAACAGTGCTCCAGCCACTGAGCAACCTGGCTAGGGCTCTTTCCAAAATTTTAGAGAAGAATCCATAAATTAATGGTTTGGATGTTAGATAACACCTCATAAGTGATGTTGGTGCATACTATGCTGTAAAACTGCTTCAGAAACAACACAACATCATTTACTTAAACCTTATGTTTAATAATACTGGGCACTATGTAAGAATACAGCTCTGAAATACCTAAGAATGACTGAAAGCAAGATTGAAAAAATAAAGGTAGAAAATTTTTTTGCTACAGTGCAACAAATTGATTCATCCTCAGAGATGTTAGATCTGGTGACTGTGATCTGGGAATGCAAAGTGTGATGGCATTTGCTACAGTCCTAACTCAAACCTAATCGACAGGAATAAACTTAACCCAGCCTACACGGTCTGCTGAACAGGAAGAGTCAGTTCACAGCTTATCTAGGCCACATGCTAAAAGGAAATCACTGCCTTGTTGAACTACACATGAGCAAGCATGATATAAGAAATTGTGGTCTAAAACAGTTATATGAGGCACTGTACCTGAACAAAAGCCTTGAGTACCTTGATGTCAGCTGAAATAAAATAACTTGTGATGAAGTGCTGTTTTGGATGATGTCCTGAAAAGCAATACTACCCTGGAAGTAAAAGATCTTTCTTTCAACAGAATAGACAATGCAGGAACAAAGAATCTCAGTGAAACTCTTGCTTCATGCAATAGGAGTCTTAAAGCATTGTCAGCAGTCAATAATAACAGAGAGGGAGAAAAACAAGTTGCACTTTCTCAGTCAATGAAAACAAATCCCACACCCTCTAATACCTGCATTTGGGGAAACAAGTTTGGTGAGGCTACATGTGCAGCATGTTCAGACTTCATTCAAATGGGCTGTCTGAAGCCACACAATACAAGTGTAGAGCCATTTGTGGTGGATGGACATATGTATCTTGCAGAAGTCTCCAACAGCTTTAAAAAGACCAGTAGGTCAACAGCTATGAAAAACAAGTGCTAAAATAATTTTCACACATTTGTCTTACTATGTTCATAGAGATTAATATTTTATTGCCCATTACATTTCTTTCATAAATTAGAACAAGTTACTTTTGTCAATGTGAAAAAGATATGACTATATTAAACTTTGTATAGCTATCCATTAAAAAATAAATAAGATAAAAATGGTGGTTTTCTCACAGGTATTTATAATTTAAAATCTTGACAAATTTTAAATATCTAAGAATAGAGGACATGTTAACTAAAATAAAGTACTATTTTGTAACAGAATATCATATATCTATTAAATTTTTCATAACATGAAATAATTTAATGTTATGTGAGAGAAGGAAATCATGATTTTTTTAAAAAATTCATGTACACTATAACCACAACTTTGCAAACCACCAGATACAAAGAGAAAAACACATCAAAACCTTGCCAGTAGTCATACCTGGATGTTTAGTTTCTCTCTCCTTATTCCTCAACGAAAATTTAGTTAAAAATATTTTTCTGAACAAAGACATTCACCGAAAATGGTTTTTCAGTTAAATATAAAAGACCACAAAACATTAAAGGCACAATGATAAAAGAATCTCGTCAAGTCACCTAGACTTCATATTCTAATAAATCATATGTAACTTCATGAAATTATTTTGCATTACCAATGCACCTTGCTGGGATTTTATTCCCAAATAACTGGTGATCGAGAGAATATTAAGTGCACAAATAAGTTTTAAGAAACAGGCTGAAGTATAGTTCATATATTAGAAACAGAAGAAAGAGAAACAGAAATTAGAAATAAGGGAAGAGAGGCTATAATAACAAGTCTCACATAAGAAAGGGCAAGAGTGTTTGTACGTAAAGCATAGTTCACTATCTCTACTGTCAGGGAACAATGCTAAGCAATGAATCCACAGGGAGAAATGCCACCACCTCAAGTGGTCATACGAGAACCATGAGACCAAGAAAAAGTACAGCTTTGTACTAAAATCACAAAATAAAAACATTCTAAACAAAAGCCATAATAATTTTATAATAATAATACAAATTACTTATCATTTAGTAATACACAAATAGGCAAACACCAGTTACTTCATCTACTCATCATACACTTTGTAGACTCAAAAGCTTCAAACATTTTTAACCCGAGAAATTTAAGAAATGGCAATTGCAAAAATAAGAGTACTCACAGCCCCCCATAAGGATTCCTTTCAAACAACATCCAGCAGTGCCTTTTGCTCTTCTGATTAATCATTATTTCCTGCTTGTGGAGGAATTATCTGGATATATGATTTGTGAGCAAAATCTAAAGGCATTCTGTATTTAGGTTTCAGACACACACACGACGTCTGTTAGACATGGTAAAGAACTAACTAATAGGAAGTGCACAGCTAGGTTTCATCACTTCATTTGCAGCAGTGATGGAGCCTCAGAGAACTACGCAAACAGTGCATTTCAAAATCCCATGAAGGTATTTCAAAATGTAGTGAGAAAGTGCTGGGAATACTATGGTGGAATGGGGAAGCATGAGGCCCACTCCATGTGACTTTATGGTAGTTGGGGCCTTCAGATGTATAACAAACTATCCTTCAAAATTCACTCTTAAAGGATCTTAGGTCTTTTTTTTCATGGTGAATACATAGGTGTAAGAAATACTGAATAATGGACTCCTAGTCAAGATGGAGGTTTAGGCAAACACATTTCCCCTCCTCAGTCAACCACAAAAAGAATTACAATTAAATCTCAAAACAAATAACACCCAGCACTGCCAGAAAATCTAATTGTATGGAATTTTGACACAAAGGATTTAAAGAGACCATATTCATTCACATGAGTAGGAGAAGCCGATATGTAGAGATAGGCTGAAAGGTGAGGAAACAGGGTGTGGTGTGGAGAGGTGCAGTCGGGGTGGAACAGGCAAGGGCAGTACCACATTCAGGTATGGTGGATAAAAATCAGGAGGGATACTTTGGGAGCAAGAGATCCCAGCCTCAGACCACACTATACAACCCAGGGTTCCAGCACCAGGAAGATAAAGCCCCAAACTTCTGACTGTAAAAACCAGTAGAGGTTGGGGCAGCAGAAGAAACTGCCAGATTTTCAGGAAATTCTGCTTAAAGGGCCTGCTTGGTCTTAGAACACATGCAAACCCACCTACTCTGGGACTCAGCACTAGGGCAACAGCTGGAAGGGCAGCAGTCACAAACAGGAAGTAGATGAAGTGATCAGAAATGGGCCCAGTGCCAGTCAAACCTCCAGATGCCAGGCAGCAGCACTGCCCCCCTCTGAGCCCTCACCCCACACAGAGACACGAAGCAGTGAAGGTTGCCCTGCCCTGGAGATTAGCTAAGCTACACCCCACACAATTTATAGATTCCTTTTCTACAATAGGCCACACTACTAACACAGGGAGTCAAAGCAGCTCTACCTAATACACAGAAACAAACATAGGGAGGCTGCCAAATAGAGAAGACAAACAAATATGGCTCAAATGAAAGAACAGGACAAAACCCCAGAAAAATAACTAAAGGGAGGAGAGGTAACCAACCTATCAGATGAAGAAATACACATTCAACCAGAAGAGAAAGAAGAAACAAGAATTCAAAAAAATGAGGACACTATAAGAAGACTGTAGGACATCACCAAATAAGCCAAAATCCTAATCATAAGGATGCCAGAAGGAGAAGAGGAAGAAAAAGAAATTGAAAACTTTCTTGAAAATATAACAAAAGAAAACTTCCCTAATTTGGTGAAGGAAATAGACATACGGGTCTAGGAAGCAGAGAGAATCCCAAACACATTGGACCCAAAGAGGACCACACCAAGGCACATCATAATTAAAATGCCAAAGGTTAAAGATAAAGAATCTTAAGAGCAGCAAGAGAAAAGCAGAGAGTTACCTGCAAATGAATTCCCATAAGACTGTCAGCTGACTTCTCAAAAGAAACTTTGCAGGCAAGAAGGGACTGGCAAGAAGTATTCAAAGAGATGAAAAGCAGGGACCTACAACCCAGATTACTCTATCCAGCAAAGCTATCATTTAGAATGGAAGGACAGATAAAGTGCTGCCCAGACAAGGTAAAGCTAAAGGAATTCATTGTCACCAAGCCATTATTACATGAAATGTTGAAGGGCTTATCTAAGAAAAAGAAGATCAAAACTGTGAACATTAAACAGGCAACCAAATCACAACTATCAGCAATTGAATCTAAAATAAAGAAACGAAACTAAGAAAACAACCAGAACAGGAACAGAATCATAGATATGGAGATCATTTGGAGGGTTATTAACTGGGAGGGAGAAGGAAGAGAATGGGGGGAAAGATGCAGGGATTAAGAAGTACAAATTGGTAGATACAAAATAGACAGGGAGATATTAAGAATAGTACAGAGAAGCCAAAAGAACTTATATGCACAACACATGGGCATGAACTAAGATGAGAGATTGCTAGAGGGAAGGGTTGTACCAGGCAGAGGGTGGCATGGGGAAAATTTGGGACACTCTAATAGCATAATCAATAAAATATACTTAAAAAAAACTTTTAAAAAAGAAATACTTAATAATGAAACTGTATTTAAGCTCTCCATCTCCCCCAAAGCAAACAGGCGTCCATTTCCTTCCCCGGTCCTCTAGCCATTTCAAATAGCTGCTTCATAGAAACATTTCAGGATTTTAAAGGAGGACAGGCAGTAATAAGCAAATTTCTCATTCTTGCTATGTTTACAAGAGAAAAATCACTGGTTAAAGACAATGTTTCAGTTAATATATCCTATAACATAGATTTCTCAAAACACCTAAACAGTTTATCTTTCTGTGAGCTGAATGAATGTTTACATAATAATTCAAATTCTCTTTTCCCTTTTATGTGATACATAGATATTGTCAAAAGTTAAACTGTAATACCTGGACTCAGTTCAACTTAACAATATCACTTTGTTCAATTACTGAGTTTCTGAAAGAATAACAAACTGAAAACATACTACCTTAAAGTATTTGAGGAACTTTAGATGGGTGAAATTTAAAACATATTTAATGTAGCTTATGAGCCAACAAGTTGAAGCATGGAAGAAACTACTTGGGGAAATTCACACTTAAATCACAAAGTCTTAAAAATTTAGAAATCCTCCCATTGTATGAGTTAAAAAACTGCAACCAGGAGTGTTAAGGTAAGGCAGATATAGCTGTTTTGATATTAATGAGGCTAACTATATACATCTCAGATCTTCTGATAGTTTTTTTTTCAGTGCAATTTCTGTAGCATTATATTTTTCTTTCTTTCTTTCTCTTTCTTTCTTTCTCTTTCTTTCTCCTCCTCCTCCTCCTCCTCCTCCCCTCCCCCTCCTCCTCCCTCTTTTTTTGCAGTTTTATAACTTTATATTCACCAGTCAGCAGTTAGTTTTTATCCACCTTAACTAGATTTTTTGAAAGTGGTAACAGGTACATAGGGACCAATATATAGAGCTTGTTCAGTGAATCTTCATCCTCATTACTTCTCTGGACAAGCTCATCAGGATACAGTACGGGACATTCCTTATTCCTTTGACCCAGACAGCTTTGTTGAGCCTGAGTACATCTGGAGTTCCCATCTCATTCATGGCAAACTTTTAAACTCTTTGAGTGCCCAAGAGGTACACTTCTTGAAACCCACTCCATGGATATGCTTGTGAATGTTGGTGAGGTATTCCTGGTCACTCCCTCATTGATGGCAGACTGGCTCTTCTCCTTGCCACCCTTCTTTGTGGGAGCCACTATGCCAGGCCCAAGTTGAAAAGAAAGGGTATTATATTTCTTAATTAGCTCTTTCTTAAATATGCTGTCATCCAGCATATGTTCATGGGGTGGTGATTTTGAGAGCATGTAACCTGCCTGCAACAATCACTTGATATCAATGATGTTATAAGCTTTGAAAGCTGATCTCTATGAAGTGAAAGGTACAGTAAGAAAACATAAAATGTTGTATAATGCGGTGGTACCCAACCAAGGGCTAATGCTTCCCAGATTTCACTAATCCAAGCCACCACCAGACCAGATCAGCTGAGAGCTGGGGCTGTCTTCTGCAGAGTCAGAGTAGGTTGTGCACAGGAAGTGTTGGTGTATGTACTCAGGCATGAGTGATGAAGTCAAATGAGGATGTCAGCACTTTTGGTTCCCTCCCTCTGTCTCAGACAAGTACAGCAGGAAACTTCAAACTGACCACATGCCAGTGAGCTATTCCCTAAAACTGTCCCACTCTGCTACAGTGTACCAGGGTTGGAAGGATCCTAATGGCTATGCTTGCCATAGTTCTTGACCTCTTTTGTCAGGGCTTTAGCAGTTGAGTAGGCACAGAAAAAGAAAACTCATATAGAATAATTTCTGGTCATTTGACACTGTACATTGTAGATTTTTATATATATTTACAAGTAACTAAACCTTTCCACTATTCATTCAGATATCATATGGATGTAGCTGTAGAAAGATCCTATAAGGATTGCACTAAAATTTCTCTCGTAAATTTTTTTTTTAGTTTGCTTCTTATATTGCAGCTTGTTAGATTTTATAAAAATGGCTTTATTAGTCTTGACTTTATATGAAGTAATTTTGATCACATATACATGTTTATAAATGTTTAGTTAAATTTGAGGATGGCTTTAAGAACTGTGATATCAACCAATTTGCTAAAATTAGTAATCCCCCCAAAAAAAGTATGTGGCTAAAAATAAATCTTCATAAAGAGAGTAAACAAAGCTATTATTCTATTTCCAACACTATCCCCATCTTATTTCATACCTCAATAAAATGAATATTATTACATGTAATTCCAGCTGTATACATATGATGTACCCTTCTCATAACAACCCTAACAAATGGTGTAATTAGCTCTATTTAAATAGACAGTGAAACTCAGAACTAAAGTTAAATAACTTTCCCACAGAGTAAATGGCAGAGTTGCAATTCAAACCCTAGACTGTTTAACTTCAAAACCAGATCTTTAAAATGGAAAATGTTTGCTTATTCTCCCAAAGTTTTCTCCAAATTATTAACCTGGGATGGAGTAAGAGAACATTTACCCTATATCTCAGTTTTCTTGCTCTTAATTCCCAAATTCAAAACCTTTTAAAATTGGTAAACTTCCTCTTTCTACATCATATGACTCTTTTCATAACTAAATTCCTCAAAACGTTGTATTTAATCTACTTGTAAGCAAATAGTTTTACATATAACCTAAAATAGTAGTATCATTTTAGAATAACTTAGAGTTCATCTGAGCAATAGTGGGTTTTATCTTAAGTTGCTTCTTGGTTAATAAGAACAAGAAGGGTAAGTTTGTCACTTCCTCAAGGTCACTTTGAGCCAGAAATAGAATTCTGGTTTAAAGTCTGGTTGCTAAACCACATTTCCTCTAAAATGGTAAGCTGCCATTGGTAAGCTGGTCACTAAGAAACAGAAAATAAGTAGAAAAAGTACAGGATATTTAAAATATTGTTCCTGCTGCTATCTCTTTCCCATATTGTCCATCAGTCTATTTTGCCCATTTCCTCTTCTGTAGGTTCTATATTGCAGTTACGGGAAGAAACTGAAATAGCCTTCGCAGAAAAGGGGGGAAAAAACTATTTCTATTTCAAACATGAAACAAATGTTTCATTTTCTTTTCTAATTATAATATGGAATATAGCCTCACCCTGACTGGTGTGGCTCAGTTGAAAAGGAAAGGTCCCACAAAGCAAAAGGTCGCTGGTTCAATTCCCATCAGGGCACATGCCTAGGTTGCAGGTTTAGTCCCAGGTCAGGGTGCAGTCAATGGTTCTCTCACATTGATGTTTCTCTCCCTCTCCTTCTCCTTCCCTTCCCCAGTAAATAAATAAATAAATGAATGAATGAATGAATGAATGAATAAATAAATATGGGATAGACCCTCACATAATCCTTTTTAAAATTGTCTTTGTTAAACCCATTTTTTCTATTTAAATTTTATTGGTACAAACTATCATTCGATTTGTAAGTTTAAGGCATTTCACTAAGAAATGTATAGGAAGCTGCACACATGGCATTAGACATGGTAGAGGGGTTTGTCTAAAGCAGCACTGCCAATTTTTTAAACGGTATTTTCAGTTCTATTACAAACATGCACACACAATGAAGATTGTCATAAGCCATTCTTTGGCTCTACTTGCATTCAGTACTTGCTCTTGAGCAGCTTTCTTTACTATTACCATCTCGACAAATTCATCATCATTTCCTGCAGTCCTTCTTTGTCCTGCTAGTGTAGATCACTTCCCTGAGTTTTTCCCCATTTTTCAGGTGTACTTGCTGGTACATTTCCAAAGCCTGTTCCAAAAGCTTCTGTTCTTCTGTCATCCGAGGGGTGAAATCTGGGCATAGACATTTGAATCATTCTGAAGGTATTGCATTGTCTGCTTGAGGCACAACTCTCTGTTCTTTTAAAATTTTCTCAGAAACCTTTTTGTTTATGTCATTTTTCTCAAAGAGGGACAAGTGTTTAAAGATGACTCTGTTTTGCTGGTAAAATCTTTGGCAGTTCTATTGACTCCAGAAGAAGAATGAATATTCATGCAATTAGCAGTAACTTTTCATCTTGACTTTGTTGCAGCAGGAAAGAGGTTCACAGCTTTAATTAGTAACTGAAGATCATATTGTGACCAATTTCCAACTTCACTAACTGATTTCTTAGATGCTTGTCACATACAAGCGTCAGCTTCCTCTTTCTCTTTTCAAACTGCACACGTCTTTCTGTATTTCCAGAGCAGCCCTTCCTACTTATTTTGTAGATGATGTGTTTCATTCAAACACTGTAAACTTGCTAGTTCAAGGTGATCACAGAGTTTCTCCACTTCTATCATTTTTTAACCCATTCTGCCTCATTGTCAGAAAAGTGATTCTAAATCTTGCACAAGTTCTGAAGTTTTTGGCTTTCTAATGGCTTTTTTCTGGATATCTTTTTTTTTCTTTGCCAATAATGCTTGGTGTCTAACTTCCTCTTCTTTCTCTTTCGCTAATGGAGCAGCTTCTAATTGAGCTTGCCTTTGTTTTCTTTAGTTTCTTACTCCTGTTTTGCCTCGTTGTTGGCCTTTTCTTCTTCCTTAATTTTTTAAAATTTTTGGATCATGGCTATATGTATTGTCAAATAATGTTCTCATTCTGTTCATTTCTTCTTTTCTTGAGTGTGTGCCCTTGAAGCTTTGTTCTGTTTTTCTTTTTTTAAAATGTAATCTTTATTGTATTTTTTCCATTACCTTTTAGTCCCATTATACCCCGCAAACCCCAGCAATCATAGTTTTCCATGTCCATGTGTTCTGCTTTTCAGTCTTTTTCCTCTCATCACGATATTCTGCTTTTTCTTTTCCTTCATCTAAATGAGAAAATTCTTTTCTTGAAAAAAATAATGAAAGAAAGCTTTCCTAATTTGGCGAAAGAAATAGACATGCAAGTCCAGGAAGCACACAGAGTCCCAAACAATATACATGCAAAGAAGTCCACCGCAAGGTATATCATAATTAAAACGACAAAGGTTAAAGATAAAGAGAGAATCTTAAAATCAGCAAGAGAAAAGCAGTTAGTTACCTACAGGGGCATTCCAATTAAGACTGTCAGCTGATTTCTCAAAAGAAACTTTGCAGGCTAGAAGGGCTTGGCAAGAAATATTCAAAGTCACAAAAGGCAGGGACTTACAGCCAAGACTGCTCTACCTAGCAAAGCTATCATTTATAATCAAAGGGCAGGTAATGAGCTTCCCAGACAAGGAAAAAGTAAAGGAGTTCATCATCACCAAACCATTATTATATGAAATGTTAAAGGGACTTATTTAAGAAAAAGAAGAAGATCAATACTAGGAACAATAAAATGGTGAAAAATACCTATCTATCACCAAATGAATAAAAAAAAAAACCAAACTAAACAAGAGACAGAATCTTGGATACGGAGAGAGTTTTGATGGTTGCCAGATGGAGAGGAGGGTGTTGGGGAATGAGTGAAGAAGGGAGGAAATTAAGAAGTACAAATAGGTAGGTAGAGAATAGCCATGGGGATGTAAAGTACAGCATAGGAAACAGAGTAGCCCAAGAACCTATACACATGATCCATGGACATGGACAATGGTGTGGAGATTGCTTAAGGGAGTGAGTGGTGTTGGGTGGAGGGGGGCAAAAGAGGAGAAATCAGGACAATTGTGATATCATAGTCAATTAAAAAATATATAAAAAAGAAAGAATATTCTTTCCAAGAATCAAAATTATATCAGAAAGAAAAAATGTATCTGCATCTTCAAATGAGCTATTCATGTCATCAAGTCCAGGACATTTTAAAAATTTGATCATCTGGAATTCATTTCTAACACTGGAGAAAAACACTTCAAAGAGACTGTCCTTTGCCTTACTTTTAGAAGGAACTGAATTATCAAAAGTACTTTGATCTGTCTCTGTGCAGCTTCATACCTTACATGGCCAAGTCTAAGTACTGTATAACAATCTTGGTTCTCCCAGTCCTGGGATCAAGTGTTTTCAGCAAGGGAAATTCTTCTAACTACATTTCTTCATCTTCTGATTCCTCTGATAACTTTTATCCTCCAGTTCCTGAAAAGAGGCAGCAAGCAGCATTTCTATTTCTCCTCATATCAAAAGACTCAGACTCTCTTGCCACAGGTTCCGCTTGACAGAGTGTTGAGGCTGTGGCTGAAAGAGTTGAAGGGCTTCACTGCACTACATGCAATAAATTGGAGGCCAGCATGTGGGAGATAGTGGTGCACTGGGCATCCGCCGCACTTGGCAGGAGCAGCATGATGGCGCAGGGCCAGCCCCACGGGCACAGTGCTTTGTGTCCAGGAAGGGCATTTAATGTCCCCTCCAGCTCTAGCAGTTCTGCCAACTGACGCATCTGCAGTGATGGAAATGCTCTATATTTATGCTATATAATAAGGTAGCCACATGAGCACTTGAAACATGGCTTGTGTGACCAAGGAACGGAAATTTTGTTTGGTTAAATTTAAAAACAACCTGTGGCTAGTGGACAGCACGGGACTAAAGCCTGGGTATATCTTTTATTTTAAAACCTTTTTATTTTAAAATAGACTCATAGGTCCTTGCTGGTGTTGCTCAGTTGTTTGGAGTATCATTTTGTATACCAAAAGGTTCTTCCTCACCGGGGCACATATGGGATGCAACCAATCAATGTTTCTCCCTCTCTCCTTTCCTCTCTCTCTCATATCAATAATCATATTTTTAAAATTAAAAAATAAAAATAAAAATAAACTCACAGGAAGTTGCAAAAATAGAGAGGTCCAATTTCCCCTGATTTTGTCATAGTATATAAGCATAGTACAATATCAAAACCAGGAAATTGACAAAGGCACAATGTCTGTTTAGGTTTACGCCATTTTTTCACTTGCACAGATCTGTGTAACCACTACCACAATCAAGATCCTCAACAATTCCATCACCACAAAAAACTCCCTTGTGCGATCCCTTTATAGCCATACCAAGTACTCTGCTCCCCACCATCCTAGCCTCTGGTAGCCACTAATCTATTCTCTATTATGTTGTCATCTACAGAATGACTTAGAAGTGAAATCACACTGTATGTGACTTTTTCACATTGGCTTTTTTCACTCAGCATAATGCCCTTGAGATCCATTCAAGTTCTTGCATGCATCAATAACATGGTTTCTTTTTATGGCTATGTGGGATTTCATAGTGTGGATGTACCACAGAAGTTTAGCCATTATTTTAAAGAACATTAGGTTGTTCCCAGTTTTTGGTTTTTACACATAAAATTCCCACAACCATTCTTGCACAGGTTTTAGTGTGGATTTCATTTCACTGGGATAAAGGTTCAGAAGTACAAATGCTAGATTGTGTGATGAGTGTCTATATGTGCTTATTTTCACTTGTCTTCAGTATATCCTTTTTGGTCAAGTGTGTCTTCATGTTATTTGCCCACTTTCTAATTAGACTATTTGCATTTTTAATGGCTGAATTTTGAGAGTTCTTTATATATTCTAGGTAGAATACTCTGTTAAATATAAGGTTTCCCCATACTTGTTCCAGTTTACAGCTTGTCTTTTCACACTCTCACAAAGCGAAAGTTTTAAATTTTGATAAATTTCTATTTAACATTTTTTTTCTTTTATGGTTCATGCTTTTGGTGTCATGGCTAAGAACTTTTGGCTAAACCTTAGGTCCTCAAGATTTTCTCCTGTTTTCTCTTGAAAGTTTTACAGTTTACATTTAAACTGGTAACTCATTTTGAGTTAATTTATGTATTGTATATAATCTAAGGTTTAGGTTGAAGTTCCTTTTCAATTTGTCTATAGATATTTGATCATTCTACCACCACTTATTGAAAAGAAAAGCTGTATTACTTTTGCACCTTTGTCAGAAAGCAGTTGGCTGTACTTGTTTGGAGCTACCTGTAGGTTCTGTGTTCTGTTGCATGTATCAGAGGGATATGTATGTATATCCCTCTGGCAATACCATAGTCTTGATTACTGCAGCTATATAATGTCTTAAAATTGGGTAGTATGATTCTCCCCATATGATTTTTCTTTCTCAAAACTGTTTTAGCTATTCTAGTTATTTTGTCCTTCCATGTAAATTTTAAAATAATCTTACCTATACTTAAAAAATTTGTGCTAGAATTTTGATAGTAATTGTGTTAAACCTATTTATCAGTTTGGGAGAACTGTCATTTTTATTATATTGACAGTCTTCTAATCCATGAATACGGTAAGTATACCTCTCCATTTATTTAGATTTTTTATTACTTTAACATTAATTTGTAGTTTTCATGGGTATGCCTCTTAAAAGCAATCCAAATAATAAACTAGAAATAGCTTATAAGTGCTACCAAAATAAAAAGTGCTAATCCAAACAAGTTTTGAAAGTCAAATTTATCATAATGAACTAAAGTTAAAAATCCAGAATAACTTAAGTCCAAATATGTCCTTTTGGGGCAAATAAGCAGATTTTTCTCAAAGGCCTTTACATAATTTACAAAGAAAAGTAAGGGCACCACAGGAATTTTTGCAATTAAAACAGTAAACAGAGTACATTGGAGGTATAAAGGAGAACAGAGTAAGTGTCTTCCAATTATATGCACCCTTCTTTGTATTATTATTTATTCTATGTATCAAATCTGTGCATTACATGTGCAATAACTGTGCAAGGTGAGAGCTCTAAATTATATAATTTCAAAAGTCCCTTTGAAGTCCTACATTATATTACACTATAAATGATATTTTTAAAGAGTAAGTGGTAGAAAATAATGCTGTTTGAATTCTGCTACTTAGATATCTACAAGAAGGAAGGTCAAGTGAAAAAATAATTCTGTTGAATAGTAAAAGTATTAACTACTTGGACAATTAACTAAATTGGACAATTTACTAAAACTGTGGGGGAAAGTGGGATACAAGAAAATCCAAGGAATTAAAATTATGAAGCCTAGAAATGAGAATTCTGTGAAAATACATAATACATAGAAGGTAATCAGGAGGTTATGTACATACCCAATGGAAATAAAGGAAAATTTTTAAACATATCCAGGAACACATTTTTAACAATTGGAACTCAAAATAATGAGAATGCAGTAGGTTTTACAAACCCTGAAGTAAGGAAGGTCCTATTAATAATGAGTGAATTACAGTTGTGAAAGCCTAAGAAAACCAAAATAACTCACAGATCCTCCCCACAATTCTACAAGTGTACAATCTAAGCCTTCAGAAAACCATGCCCATCTTTCAAATCTGATTGAGAAAGAATATGAAGCCTAAAGACTGAGGAGCATGTAACAGTGACCACTTTCTGTTCAACTCTGTGTCTCCCAGAATGTTTTATTGGTTCACACACAGTAATTCCTTGGTAGATTCATAAGAATGAACCTAGGATATCCCAAAACAAATGGAATTACAATCTGTGGAAAGAAAAAAGAAGACAATTTCTGAAAACCAAGAGTGTGGAAAACATTTTCCAAACTATCAGTAATGGTATCACTCTAGGGAAGTTTGACAGTGGATAGAGAGCATCAAGAAGAAGCTAGGACTTCTCATACAGAATGAAACACATGTATCATAATCATCTCATCCCAACTACCCATAATCTCACTCCTAAATATAACTTACCAAAAGACTTGGTAGGTTATGAGTAGAATAAAGAAGAAAAGCATGGGAGATCCAAGATGACAATGAAGTATGTCAAAGCTACACTACCCTCCCAGGATCAAGCTGGAATTACAACTAAATTATAGAAAAATCATCCAGAATAACCAACTAAGATTGGTTGGAGAGAAGCCTTATAACCAAGGATTTACAGAAGAAACCTCATCACCACATCAAGACTGGTAGGAAGTGTGAAGGCATAAGAAATCTGCCTGGATTCCACAGGCAGCAGCTGAGGCTGCAAAGGGATATTTCAGCAGCTAGCGGGTTCCTCCTGACAAATGTGGTGTCTAAACAGCCAGGCTCCCCAGCCTGGAGCACTAGAACTGGGAAAGGCATCCACATAACATCTGGCTGTGAAAAGCAGTAGGGTTTCTCTCCACCAGGGAGAGATGCTAGAGAAACAGACACTTAAAGGGCTAAGACACAAAATTTAATTTGCAGACACTTACCTTGAGCTTTGTTGGAGGGAGAACAGAGCAGATGAGAGTTGCGTGAGGAGAGTCTGCGGTTGGTGGTTTAGGGGAGAGAGCTGAAGGGTCGGCTGCCAGGATCCCTGTGATCAATCAATCCCCATACTGCAGATGCCATATTTCTCAGGCAGAGCAATCCCCTCCATGCAGCATCAGTCTGGGGGAAGCAATTGCCCCACCTGAAGGAATCCCTCTTGCCCCTTCCTACTGAGCTTAAGCTTTGCTGAGGATTATAATGGGGACTCTTTCAGTAATAAGCCTAAGTGACAACCTAAAAGACAGCCAGCAGGCAGAGGCAAATATCTGGGAGCTTTGAGATTTTAGCTGACACAGCCCTGGGCCTTGTACTGCTGAAATCCGGGCTTAGTGTGCAGTTTGGCTCTTTTTGCATGCACACTGGCCCAACACAGGGAGCAAAAAGCTGTGGATTGCAAATAGCTCCAAACAGGTTGCTTGGGGCCAGTCACAGGTAGTGTCTGACATAGGCAAGAATTAGAGTCTTTGCAGATCTACCTAATACATAGAAACAAATACAAGGGGGCAGCCAAACTGGGGAGACAATGAAACAGGCCACAAATGAAAGAAAAAGAGAATTTTCCAGAAGAAGTGAAATGGAGGCAGGAAATTTGGCAGATATAAAGTTCTGAGTAATGATTATAAAGATGCTCAACAGCATGAAAAGACACAGTAACCATAAAATAGGAGCAGTCAGAAATAAAGAATACAATATCTGATATAATAATACACTGGAAGGAATAGACAGGTTAGATGAAGCAGAGGATCAAATAAGCAATTAGGAAGACAGGCAGAAAAAACACCCAATCAGGGCAGCAAAAAAGAAAAAAGAATTTTTTAAAAATGTGGATAGTTTAAGGGACTTTCGGGACAACATGAAGCACAACAACACCCACAACATAGGGATATCAGGATGAGAAGAGAGAGAGCAAATGATGTAACCTATTTGAAGAAATAATGACCAAAACTTCCCTAACCTGGTGAAGGAAAAATACACAGGAGTTCAGGGAGTGTAGAGAGTCCCAAATAAGATGGACCCAAAGAAGCCCACACCAAATTACATCATAATTAAAATGGAAAGCTTAAAGACAGGGAGAGAATCATAAAAGCTGCAAGAGAAAAGCAGTTAGTTAACTACATGGAAGCTTCCATAAGACTGTCCTCTGATTTCTCAACAGAAACATTTCAGGCCAGAAGGGACTGGCATGGAAATACTCAAAGTGATAAAAAGCAAAGACCTACAAAAACAGTTGTAGAAAAGATGCTTTACACAGCAAGTCTATCATTTAAAATTGAAAGAAATAAAGAGCTTCTCAGATAAGAAAAAACTGAAGGAGTTTGTTACCACCAAAAGAGTATTGCAACAAATGTTAGAGGGCTGGCTTTAAGAAGAAGGCAAAAAAAACCAAAAACAAAAACAGAGAAGCTCTGACCAATGTGGATCAGTTGGTTGGGTGTTGTTGTGCAAATCAAAGGCTGCCGATTCAAAAAAGGGCACATATTTGGATTGCATGTGCAGTCCCCAGTTGTGGGGTGCAAGAGAGGCAACTAATCAATGTTTCCCGCTCACATCAATGTGTCTCTCCCTCTCTTTCTCCCTGCCTTCCTCTCTCTCTAAAAAATAAATAAATAAAATCTTTAGGAAAAAATAGTTGAAACAATAAAATGGAAAAAATATGTATGTATCAATAATCATTTTAAGTATAAATGGCATAAATGCTCCAATTCAAAGACATAGGGTAGCTGAAAGGATAAGGAAGAAAGACTATAAATATGCTGTCTCCAAGAAACTCACCTCAGAACAAAAAATACACACAGACTAAAAGCAAAGGGATGGAAAAAGATATTTAATGTAAATAGGAAGAAAAAAAAAACCTTAGGTAGCAATACTTATATCCAACAAAATGGATTTAAAATCCAAGGTTATAGTTGAAAGACAAAGGAGGATACTATACAGCATAAAGGGAACAATCCAACAAGAGAATATAACTCTAGTAAACATTTATGCACCCAACATAGGAGCACCTACATATGTAAAATCTCAGTGGACATAAAGGGAGAGAATTACAGAATACAGTCATAGTAGGGGATTTTTAAGACCCCATTGACTTCAATGGCTAGATCTCCCACACAGAAAATCAACAAGGAGATGGTGACCTTAAATGACACACTAAATCAAATGGGTTTAATTGATATCTTCAGAATGTTTCATCCCAAAGCAACAGAATATACATACTTTTCAAGTGCACATGGAATGTTTTCTAAGATAGACCACATGTTAGGACAGAAAACAAGTCCTGATAATTTTAAGAAGATTGAAATCATATCAAGCACTTCTCTGGACATTATGCTATGCAACTAAAAATCAATCACAAGAATAAAAATGAAAAATACACAAGAAAATGAAAACTAAATAACATGTTACTAAACAATAAATGGGTTAATAATGAGATCAAGGAAAAAAAATCAAAAGATACCTTGAAACAAGTGAAATTGAGAACACAACGACCCCAAATCTGTGGGACTTCATAGCATTACAGAACTATCAAAAGAAATGAGAAAAACTCAAATAAACAATCTAACTTTACACTTAAAGGAACTTGGAAAAGAACCACAAACAAAGCCCAAAGTGAGTAGAAGGAAGGAAATAATAAAGTTCAGGTTAGAATCAAAATAGTCTTTAAAGAACAAGACAAAAGATCAGTGAATCCAAAATCTGGTCCTTTGAGAAGATAAACAAGGTTGGCAAACCTTTAACCAGACTCATCAAGAAAAAAAGAGAAAGGACCCAAATAAATAAACTCAGAAATGAAAGAGGAGAGGTAACAACCAAATAAATAAAAAGGATTGTATGAAAATATTCCAAACAACTACATGCCGACAAATTGGACAACCTGGATATAATGGATAAATTCCTAGAAACACACAATCTTCCAAAACTAAATCAGGAGGAATCAGAGAATCTGAATAGACAAATTACAGCTAGTGAAACTGAAGCAGTAATCAAAAACTCTCAAAAAACAAAAGCCCTGAACCAGGTGGTTTCACAGGTGAATTTTACCAAACATTCTGAGAAGAACTAACTCCTCTCCTTCTCAAACTATTTCAAAAAGTTCAAGAGGAGGGAAGACTCCCGACCTCATTTTATGAGGCCAGAATTGTCCTAATTCCAAAATCAGATAAAGATGCCATAAAGAAAGAAAATTAAGGCCGATATCCTTGACGAACATAGATAAGAAAATCTTCAACAAAATATTAGCTAGCTGAGCCCTGGCTGGTGTGGCTCAGTGAATTGAGTGCAAGCCTGTGAACCATAGGGTCACTGGTTCAATTCCAGTCAGGGCACATGCCTGCGTTATAGGCCAAGTCCCCAGTTGAGGGGTGAGTGAGAGACAACCGCACATTGATGTTTTTGTCCCTCTCGTTCTCTCTCCCTTCCCCTCTGTCTAAAAATAAATAAATAAAATCTTTGGGGAAAAAATGAGCTAGAGAATACAGCAATTCATAAAAAGATCATACACCATGATCAAGTGGGATTTATTCCAGGGATGCAAGGTTGGTATAATATTTGCAAATCAATAAATGGTATAAAACACATTTTAAAAAAGGATAAAAACCACATGATCATATCAAGAAATGCAGAAAAATCATTTGATAAAATCCAGCACCCATTTATGATCAAAACTCTCAGCAATATGGAAATAGAGGTAAAACACCTAAATGTAATAAAAGCTATGTATGACGAACTCACAACCAGCATCATACTCAACAGGCAAAAACTACAAGCATTCCCCTCAAATTTGAGAATAAGGCAGGGATGTCTGCTTTCACTTCTCTTACTGAACATAGTACTGGAGGTCCTAGCCACAGCAGTCAGACAGGAAGAAGAAATACAAGGCATCCAAATTGGAAAGGGAGAAGTAGAATGGTCATTATTTGCAGATGACATGATATTGTACACAGAGAGCCCTAAAGATTCCACCAAGAAACTACTAGGACTGATAAATGAATTCAGTAAAGTAGCAGAATACAAAATTAATATCTAAAAATAAGTTACATTTTTATATGCTAATAATGAATTATCAGAAAGTGAAATAAGAAAACAATACTGTTCACAATTGCTTCAAAAGAATAAAATACCTACGAATGAATTTAACTAAAAATGTAAAAGATCTGTACTTGGAAAATTATAAGACACTGAAGAAAGAAATAAAGAAAATACAAATAAGTGGAAGCATATACCATGTTCATGGATAGGAAGAATTAACATCAATAAAATGTCACAGCTACCCAAAGCAATCTATAGATTCAACACAATTCTTATCAAGATAGCAAAGATGTATTTCACAGAACTAGAACAAAATTTATATGGAACCACAAAAGACCCTGCATAGCTACAGCAATCTTGAGAAAGAACAAAGTTGAAAGTTGGAGGAATCACGCTACCTAATATCAAACTATATTATAGGGCCATAGTAATCCAAACAGCATGGTACTGGCATAAAAACAGACACACAGATCAGTGGAACAGAATCGAGAGTTCAGAAATAAACCCATGCCTTTATGGTCAATTAATATTTGATAGAGGAGGCAAGCACATACAATGAGCTAAAGATAGTTTATTCAATAAACGGTGTTGGGAAAATTGGTGAGATCTCTTCAGGAAAATGAAACTAGACCACCTTCTTGTGCCACAGGCAAGAATAAATTCAAAATGGATTAAAGACTTAAACATTAGACTCAAAACCATAAAACTCCTAGAAGAAAACATAGGCAATAAAATATTAAGACCTTTTTCATAGCAATATTTTTTTTCTGACATATCTCCTCGGGCAAGAGAAACAAAAAAATAATAATAATAATAAAATAAACAAATAGGACAACATCAAACTAAAAAGTTTTTACATAGCAAAGGACACCATCAACATAATAAAAAGACAACCCACTGAATAAGAGAATATATTCACCAATATAGCTGATAAGTGGTTAATATCCAAAAGTATAAAGAATTTATAAAACTCAACACCAGCCCCTCTCCCCCAAATGATCCAACTAAAAAATGGGTAAAGGGCCTGAATAGACATTTCTCCAAAGATGACCTACAGGTGGCAAATAGACATATGAAAGATGCTCAATGTCACTAATCATCAGAGAAATGCAAATTAAAGTCACAATGAGGTATCACTTCGAATGGGTCAGAATGGCTATCATCAATAAATCAACAAACAATAACTGTTGACAAGGATGTGGAGAAAGAAGAAGCGTTTTGCACTGTTGGTGGGAATGCAGATTGGTGCAGCCACTGTAGAAAGTAGTTTGGAGATACCTCAAAAAATTAAAAATGCAACTATTTTATGACCCAGAA
This sequence comes from Pteronotus mesoamericanus, assembly GCF_021234165.1. Classification (NCBI taxonomy): domain Eukaryota; kingdom Metazoa; phylum Chordata; class Mammalia; order Chiroptera; family Mormoopidae; genus Pteronotus; species Pteronotus mesoamericanus. Next base: position 14,567,344 of record NW_026555310.1, read on the forward strand.
ATTATACTTCTTGGAATTTATCTAAGAAATCTGATATGCTAATTTGAAAGAATACATGCCCTGCTATGTTCACTGCAGCATTATTTACAATAGCCAAGATTTGAAAGCATCCTAAGTGTCCTTCAGTAGATGAGTGGATTAAGCAACTATGGAATATTTACACAATGGAATACTAGTCATCCATAAAAAAAGAAGAAAATTTTACCTTTTGTGACAGCATGGATGGACCTGGAGAACATTATGCTAAGTGAAATAAACCACAAATACTATATGATTTCACTCATATGTAGAATCTAATAAAGAAACTGAACTAACAAGCACAGTAATGACAGACTCATAGAGAGCAGGCTGACAGCTCTGCAGGTGGGGGTGAGGGGTAGAGTGATCACGCAAAAAAGAAAAAGAACTTATGGACAACAATGTGGTGATTGCGTGGGGGGGGGGACAGTGGGTCAGGGTGGGAGAAGGTGTAAGGGAGATAAATGGTAATGGAAAAAAGTACAATAAAAATAAATTATTAAGGAAAAAAGGATGAAAACATAAATAGAAGATCCAAGGAGAGAGAGAAAATGAGTAAATACATTATTAGTCACACTTGACAACTTCAGATGTGAGAGAATAAAACTAAAGGCAAGCAAGAGAAACTAGGGTTACCCCCAAAATATTTTTACAATCAAAGAAAGAAAAATATTCAAATTACCTCAATACTGAACAACCTATCAGTGCCACATGATATCATGTAACCAAACCCAAAAGCATGAAACCAAAGCTAAAAACAGGAACTAAAGTTAAAGGTCACAGATATCCCTCAGATTCTGTGAATCTTAAAGCTATAAGATGTATTTAAATTCCATTGAATCACTACTGTAATAGAGCATTAATTTGATTTTTTAAAAGAGTATCAAATCAGATAGGGAAAAATTTACTAATGTAAGCGCTTGGCAAATTCAGGAAGCCATTTGCTAGCCTGTATGAGCTAACCTAGTAGACGACTGGTGTGAATAAGCAAAAGTAGAAGCAACTCCTGCTGTCATCTGTTTTATCCTCTCTTGCCAGTCCAGAAGCAGCTGCACCCAGAAGCTCCAAATGACAGAAAACCTTGGGATTCTTTCATCCCATTATCACCCTCCGCCTTTTACCACAATCATTTCTACAATGCATCTGAGTTTGCCTTCCATTGTTCACAACTCTTAAATAGCATTTAGTCTGTATTTTAAGAAGGGGAGTCTATGAAAGGAGGCTATTTCTCTGCATTTGGTAATATACAGTATAAGGCAACCTTTACTAAAAAAAAAAACAGTTCAGTGTTAAGACCAAATAAGATATGTAGGTGCATTCAGATGTCCCCATGACGTGCAAATCTTGACACGACCAGAAGTGCTGAAGAGTACTTCTGGTATTTTGTTGATAAGGAATTTTAAAATTCAATTCTACTGAAGAAAGAATAATGATTTCTGTCCAACAGTGAAATATAACATTTGAAATTTCCAAAGATATTGAGAGGCTCTCTATACGTAAATGTTTTCTTTTAAACCTCCTTCCAAAGTTTGAACCTTTCTTCAAATGATGAACAAATGACTTTTTACTGACTCATAACTTTAGCCAAGAGTGTCTTTTCACTATTAAAACAAAACAAAACAAAACAAAACAAAACAAAAAACACTTGAACTAGGGAGGGTTAACAATAGCCACAAGTTCTTTGTCACTACTCCCAAGAGGTGTCCATTTCTCCACCTCCTTGAACCTGGACTGGACCTATGACTGTTTGTCCAACAGCAAATGGCAGAAATGACATTGAACCAGTTCTGGACAAAATCTTTAGGGACTTCCAACTTCTGCTTCCTCCACTTTGGAATCCAGGTGCTAAACTGTGAGAAGGTTCAAGCAGCTACATGCAGGAAATAGGCCTACATGAAGGAGAACGAAGGCCCCAGCTGAAGGCTTCCGCTAAAATCCCAGCTGACAGTCAGGATCAACTTGCCAGCAGCCATCTAAGTGAGCTTTCTTGGAAAGAAATCCTACAGTCCTAATCAAGTTGTCCCAGCTGACAGCACACAGACCAAGATGAGCCATCCTTATCAAATCCTGGCCAAATTCCAGAATTGTGAGCAAGAAGATAAATGTTTTCCTAAGCCATAAAATTTGGAGGTAATTTGTTATGCAGTAACAGGTACCTGAAACAAAATTTGTTACCAGAAATAGGGCTCTACTGTCAGAAAGACCTATAATTGTACTGGTTTAGGTCCAGGTGGTGAGCAGAAAATGGAGGGAGAGTCTTTGAGGAGACTGTTAATTTGAAAAAGTGAAGAAGTGTTATTGGTGGTTGAAGAAAGGAAACCTACATTATGTACTGGAAGAATAATTAGCAAACCCACTACATGCAGTAATGTGGAGGGTAGAAGATTTACCCAATGAACTCATGGATCTGACTAAGGAGAATTCCAGGAAGAATGTTTAAAGTACCGACTGGCTTTTTTTAGCTGTCTATGATAAAATACAGGAGTAGTGAGATGACCTAAAAAAGCAACTGGTTTATTTCCAAGAAGAATTTAGAGGAAATAAATATAAAGTAGTCAGACTCAATGGGTTCAAAAGTAAAACTATTCCTCATTTCAGCATCTTAGCAAAAGACACTGGAAGTAAGAAATAGCTCAGGGCAAAGATCAAATCCTGTGCTGCCAGGAAAATGTAGCCTCAAGGATGTGGTTATACAACCCTTTGTTGAACCTCATGAAGATTCTAAGTGGTTCCTCACACACTCTTTCTATTTAGACCAGTGGTTCTAAAACTTTGTGTGGGGATGAGGCGGGGGGAGCTGGGAGTTGCTAAAACCTGGATTACTGGGTTGAGTCCTCACAGTTTGACTCAGCAGATCTAATATAAGTTCTGATCTCTGTATTCAATTCGCAGGTGATGTTAATGCTGCTGATATAGACACCACTCAGTGATGTCACAGAGGTAGACCAAAAGGTTTAAAGAATATTGATGGTGCATCTTAAGGACCATCTCTACCAGAAACTAGAGCTTCTAAGAATCTTAAAGGCAGTTCAAGGTAGAGAGAGCCCTGTCTCAAAGAGATTTGTGGAAATGGTTCTTATCTAAGGCTGTGAACACCAAAGAGATACAGGGGCAAAACCAAAAAGACTTTAAGATATGTATCAGTAGAAGCATTATCAATCTGGACTGAAAAGAGAGAAACAGTTCAAAATAAAAAAATATGAGAGTCTATTCAGATGGAAAGAATCTGAAAACATGAACCACTTCTTTAGGAAAGGTAGGCAGATTTAGGAAACTCAGCCAAGAACCTGGAGGATGTAGGCAAGAGCCATGCAGAACCAGCCACGTTATAAACTGGTCCCTAAACAAGGAACCACTGACATATACCTGGCTGCGTTTTAGAGCTGCTGTGGATCAGAGATTGCTATGTGCCTCCCAAGTCTCCCTTCTGCCTTTTTTTAAATTCACATACCATACAATTCACCCCAAGTTTGCAATTCAAAGACTTTTAGTATATTCACAGATAATGCTAAACTTTAGAACATTTTCATCACCTCAAAATGAAATACGTACACTTTATTTATCATCCACTCCCGCTCCCTCATTCACCACCCCTACCAGCCCTCAGAAATCACTCATCTACTTCCTGTATCTATAGATTTGCCTCTTCTGGGCATTTTCTATAAATGGAATAAAAAAAAAATGTGGCCTTTTGTGACTGGCTTCTTTCACTTAGCATATTTGGAAGGTTCATCCATGCTGTAAGTATATATTAGTACTTCATTCCACTGTATGGAAATCTTAAATTTTATTTATCCATTCTTCAGTTGATGGATTTTTGAGTTGTTTCCTCCTTTTGGTTATTACAATGTTGCTATGAACATTCATGTACAAATTTTGTATGGTTATATGTTTTCCATTCTCTTGGGTATATGCTTCGGTATGGAATTGCTGGGTCCTGTGGCAACTCTATGTTTTAACCTTTTGTGACACTACTAGACTGTTCCTAAAGTGACTGCATCTTTTTACATTCCCACCAGCGATGTGTCAGGATACTGATTGCTTCACAGCCTCTTTTTTTTTTTTATTTTTCCAAGATTTATTGAAATGTAGTTGGTATATAACATTGCGTTAAGTTTAAGGTGAACAATGTGTTGACTTGATACTTAACATATTGCAAAATGATTACCACCATAGTCTTGGCTAACACTTGTGTTATGTCTTATATATCATTTCCTTTCTGTGGTGAGAACATTTAAGATCTATTCTCTTAGCAACTTTTAAGTATAACAGAGTATTATTAACTATAATCACTATATTACTGTACATTAGATCTCCAGAAGTTATTCATGTTATAGTTTGAAGTCTGTAGTCTTTGATAAATTATCTCCCCTTTCCCCCCTACCCCAATCATACTGTAATTACTGCTTACATATTTAATGTTTTTTATATATTTGAATTATTTATACTTAGTGTGCCATCAGAATTCTGAATTTGAAAGTGTCCTAATATAAAGCTAAAATCATGTTAGATCATGCCCAAGTTAGATGTATATTTCCACTCTTCTCTCAAATTCAACTAACGTTTATTTGGCATCTAATATTGTGATGTGCTATTTGTTGTCAAAAGGAAGGCTGTACTCTTAGGGAGATTGCAATTTAGAAGAGGCAAAACATACAAAATAAACATAAAGCATTTTGTGCTGAGACAGAAGGACAAGGACAGTGCTGTGGGAGAACAAGGAGGGGGAATATTAACGATGACTAGAAGGTGAGGGGCTCTGGGACACCGCTCTGGAGGAAGAGGGATTTGAGCAGGGCCTTCAGGGACTTTGGGTAGGCAAAAAAATGGGCAAGATCGTGCTAAGCAGGGGTACATAGGTTGTCTGTCTTATATGATTCACAAATTGCATCTAGTTGATGCACTTAGAGATCCTCCCATTTTTAGTAAATAGCTTTCTTTAAAAATATTGGTTTTTTTTTAAACCAAAGATTGGTCTGTGCGTTTTGTTCTTGAGACTGCATCCCAGGAAAGAATCCTAATTCTATGAGAAGAGGTAGCAATAACTCTGCTTTTAACATAATGATCTTATGCAACTAAACATATGAAACAGAGTCAAAAGCCCCATTCTGTTGTCATTTTAACTGAATTAAGCAAGCTAATTTTTTCAATAAGGTAACCATTTTCAACGTCAATTATCTAGATCCATCTTTTTAAAGATGGGTGTCTGTTTCAGCCTTTGTTGCAATTTTCCTGTCCATGCCTGACCAGGATGGGTGGGGAGGAGCAAATCATTTGTCCCTTTAGCTCATAGCTATTCGTTTTAAGATTAGCTCTACTCAAAGAGCCTCATCTGCACCTTGTCTTGACTGAGGTGATGAGCTGCTGAAGTCAAGCTGATGTAGTAATGCAGGAAGACTGTGAGAGTCTTGCATGGGGGTCAGCGTACTTTGCATGTGTGAGGGCCAGAGACCATACCCTGGGAAACTGTTATTTTTGTGATCACCTCCAATGAACTACACTTCTGGGTATTCACGTCCTTGTATAATCCCTTCTCACACTGACTGGGATGGGCGTATTACTGATTAGACCATTAAACTATGGCAGAAATGATGCCTTGCAAATTCTGGGCTCAGCCCTTAATTGGCTGGGCAGCATCCACTTCTTCTCTTTTGGAACCTAGGCACCACAAGGCAACCCAAGCAGCCACTGGGTCCCAGGTGAGCTCCTGTCCAAGCCTCAGAGGACAACAGCCATTCCAGCATCCAGCCAATACCACGTGAAACAGAACTGCCTGGTCAACCCACTGGATCCTGAGGTTATAAAGTGCTATTTTAAGCTATTAAATTTTGGGATGGTTTATTAAACTGCAATAGATAACCAAAACACAGGCTCTTTTTGGTATATTTTGAACTTCAATTCTCTCTAGTCCTGATAAGCTAGTTACTTATGAAGAAATGTAACATGGAATAAACTTCTTTCCAGGCCAAAAATGTAATGCATTAAACCTAGGATTAATTTAATAAACATTTAGGCAAATGAAATATACTTTCTAAATCTCAGGTGGCTTTTCTTAGAGTCTATCTTAGAAATGTATCTTAGAGTCAGAAATGGCAAAACTTAAGTTTTTATTTTCAGTAGAAAGCAATGAGCAGCTACCCAAGCCGTCAGGGAGGACTGGCCAAGGATAGGAGATCACAGGATTGACTGACATCCCTTGGCATTCAGCCAGGCATCAGGGATACAGACGAATCCAAGGAAAGGCCCTGTATATCAGGTAAATTCACAACAGGACTTTGAAAGTCAGCAGGGGATATACAGAAACAATCTGTGGCAATAGCCAGGGAATCCTCAAGGCACAGTCACAAGGGTAAAGATGGCAGGTCTTCCGAAGCCTGTTGTTATGGCAACCAGCAAAGACTTTTTTAATATCAGTAACCAGTAAAAATTTGTACGCTCTGCTTTCTCTTATGCTGACACAGCTGCTGTCCTCCTGTTTAGCTGCTTTGGATTTAAAGGGCCCTGAGGTGTCTGATCCAGTCAGCGAGTCTTTCAGTCCATCTGGCAGATGGCACGTAGGGAGCCTGGGGCTTTCTGCGCCTCAGGAATAAGGGCAATCATAGCAAATCCTGAGTAATATGGCAAAATTATTCTAATTTTCACAGACTAGTGCTGTTAAAAGTCCCAGACACATAGTAAACTCTCTATATTACACTATCAACATACATAATTTGTTAAACTATTTGTATCTGCTCTAAAAATGTCTTTCAAGGAAAAAAGTGTAAATATAAGGATATCAAATCACAAGTCTATCAATAGGCAACAGGTTTAAATACATTATAGCACAGCTGTAGGGTGAAATATTATGCTGCCTTACAAGATAACAAAATAAAGGAAGAGCATTTTAAAAGGTTTAATATGGAAAATTCCTAATATACAAATGAAAAACTAAGTTGAAAAAACATATAATTCCATTTTTTAAATAATTATATACTGTTTGTATATGTGTAGAAAAAAAATCTGGTAGACACTACCAGACTAAACAGACATCACAATTTGGGTAGGAATTTCACTTTCTAAATAATATATTGTTATAATTTCTTAAAAAAATAGTACATACAGATGATTCTTATAATCAGAAAAACATTAATGTAAAGGCACATAAAAATTCTTAAAACATGGCATGCTTTTACCTGAATTGGTTCATGCAGTTTTCAATGTTCATCCTTTTTTAGCACACAAGCAGCTCAGGTCTGTTTTTAGAACAGTGTCAGAAGCTGCTATATGAGCTGCTTCCTGTATCGGGCAGCTATTTTTAATTAATGAACATTTTGTTGCAAGAGTTCAGTGGAAAATAAACATCACCATTTATCTAAGTTAAACTAAAGAAAGGCTTACTCTCTAAAACATAATGAGAGATTTAAGTTAAAAAAAGTTCTCTGTTTTATGTAGTATTTGGTATGCAGCATTTAGCGTTAAGCACTTTATTTCTACTGTGATACTGAGATAAATTAATTTCATTAAAAATTCCTGAAGGACCAGATCTAAATTCTATTTGCTTAATTTTGCCTAAAAAATAATACAACATTCTTCACATAATAGATACTCAAATGTGAGCTGCAAGAAAATCAGAGGTAAGAGAGATGAAAAAGAATACAGAAATAAAATAAGATTTCTTTTAAACCAAATATTTATTAAGCGATTATGTGCAAAAAAAAAAACTGTTCTACGCTTACTAGAAGAGTTAAAATTGTAGTTGCTCTCTGAGAGTATAAATAGCAACATTATCACCTCCTCACTTGATGAGATTGTCCCAAAGTCTATTTGAGATAATATGGCTCAAAAGATAGCTGCTACACAAAATAAATTATATTTTTTCTCTCATCTATCCAATTCTTCAACCCATGCATTGCACAGCATCACATGTCCTCTGAAGAGCCAGCAGCAGTGAGAGTAGGTGAGAATTCAATGGATATATAGCAAAACCTGAGTTCCAAAGGTCCCTCACCAAACCATCCTCCAACAGAATGGAGATAGGATTTTCCTGTAGATCTAAAAGGTTCTATGACGGTCCTCACTGCCCCACGCATGACAATGTGCATTCCAGTCACAAAAAAAGGGTTTATTGTTCTCTTGCCACACTATAATCCTCACCACAGTGGGCAATCCACCCAATTATACTAAACTCTACTTCAAACCCTCTTCACTCACCACGTCCCTAAATTCCTTGCATGTGTGAACTGCTTCACGATTTTTAGTGTTTTCTTATGCATTAATTTGATTCAAACAGGTTATAGAATTTCTACCTAATACATTTAACTAAAAATGCTGGCATTTGGGAGAAGTTCTGAGGTTGGGGTGGGTTCACCATATGGCCCCCATGGGGTGGTGAAGGCTGATGTCCTTTAAGGGGGTCTTACACCTGTAGCACCTCTCTTAGTGGCGCTGTGATGGCTAATTCTGTGCTTCAGCTGGAGGATGTTTTTGGATAAGATTAACATTTAAATTGGTGAACTTTGAGTAAGCATATTGCTCTCCATAATGTGGGTCAGCCACATCCAGTCAGTTGAGACTGAATAAAACAAAGACCAGCTTGACTGAGCAAGAGAAAATTCTCCAGCAGACTGCCTTTGAATTTCAATTTGCACCACTGTCTTTCCTGAGTATTGAACCTGCTGGCACACACTGCAGATTCTCCATAAACACGAACCAATTCCTTATAAAATACTTGTGTGCACACACATGCACACACACAGACACCCTATCAGTTCTGTTTCTCTGTAGAATCCTAATTAGTACAGGTCATCCCTTAAGTCATAATCTGGCTACCAGCAGTTTAATATCTACACAGGAAGAGTCATTCAATGAGGTTCAAATGGCCTCCTGCAACTGGAGTATGCCTAACTTTTTTTTAAAATTTAAGTATATTTTATTGATTATGCTATTACAGTTGTCCCAGTTTCTCCCTCTTTGCCCCTCTCCACCAATAGTCCCCACTCCCTCCAGCAATCCCAACCTTAATTTATGTCCCTGGGTAATGTATATAAGTTTTTTGGCTACTCCATTTCCTATACTGTACTTAACATCCCCTGTCTATTCTGTTAACTTGACCTTATCTGGCAAGCACTTTACCTGCCCTTCCATTCTAAATTATATTTGTGCTGGATAGAGTCATCTAGGTCATAGGTCCTTGCTTTTCATCACTTTGAATACTTCATGCTAGTCCCCTCTTGCCTGCAAAGTGTCTTTTGAGAAATCAACTGACAGTCTTATGGGAACTCCTTTGTAGGTAACAGTCTCCTTTTCTCTTGCTGTTTTTAAGATTCTCTATCTTTAATCTTTGGCATCTTAATTATGATGTGCCTTGGTGTGGGCCTCTCTGGGTACAAGTTGTTTGGGACTCTCTGTGCTCCCTGGACTTGTATGTCTATTTCCTTCACCAAATTAGGGAAGTTTTGTTTCATTGTTTTTTCAAATAAGTTTTCAATTTCTTGCTCTTTTTCTTCTCCTTCCGGTATCCCTATGATTCAAATGTCCGTACATTTAAAGATGTCCCAGAGGCTCCTTTAGTTTATCCTCATTTTTTAAAAGTCTTTTCTCTTCTTGCTGTTCTTATTAAATGTTTTTCTCTTCCTTATGTTCCAAATCATTGATTTAATTCTTGGTTTCACCCACTCCACTGTTGGTTCCCTTTAAATTTTTCTTTATTTCATTTAGTGTACCTTCATTTCTGTCTGTGTTTTTTTTTTTTTTTATGCTGTTGAAGTAACCAATGAGTAATAACAAATATTTTGAACTCTGAGTCTGATAGATTGCTCATCTCCATTTCATTTATTTATTTTTCTGGAGTTCTGTTCTTTCATTTGGGCCATATTCTTTGTCTCCTTATTTTGGCAATCTCCCTGTGTTTGTTTCTCTGTATTAGGTAGAGCTGCTTTGACTCCCTTAGTAGCATGGCCTATTGTAGAAAAGTGCACTGGTAAGTTGGATGGGGCGGAGCCTTAGGTAGTCACCAGGATGGGGCATCCCTTGTCCCTGTTCTGTGGCTCTGTGTGGGGGAGGGCTCAGTAGGGGACCATGCAGCTGCCTGGCCTCTGGAGTTTTGTCCCCGACATTCGCCCTGACCCCAGACACTTCAGTTTCTCCCCATATGCCACTGGTGCCCTTCCAGCTGTTGGCCTGGCGCTGAAACCCAGAGGGAGTGGGTCTGCATTAAGTCTTAAGTCTATTGCAGGCCCTTTAAGAGGAGGCTCCATAGAATCCTGTAGTTACTTCCACTGCCCCAGGCCCCACTGGTTTTTACAGCCAGAACTTATGGGGACTTACCTTCCTGGTGCTGGAACCCTGGGCTCGGTGGTTTGGATGGGGCTGGGATCCCTCACTCCCAGGGTACCCATCCAGATTTTTATCCACCACACATGGGTGAGCAACCTCCTGTCCCATGTCTACGCCTCTTCATGCCTCTCTGCATCTCAGTGCCTCTCTGCTATTTCCCATGTCTCCGTCCCTCCTACCCGTCAGGATGAATGTGGCTCCATTAATTCCTTGGTTGTCAGACTTCCATACAGCTCAATTTTCTGACAATTCTGGGTGATATTTGTTTTGTAGTCTAGTTGTAATTTTTTGCTGTGGTTGTGTGAGAAGGCCAGCTGTGTTTACCTACATCTCCATCTTGACCGGCAGTCCTATGCCTAACCTTTCTTCCTACCGTGGTCCTCTCCAGCAAACCATGTTGTGTTGGGTAGCATGAATATACCTGAAGTGGATATAGCTAGGCACACCTTATTATCCCTTACTTATTAGATTCCTATGAAGAGAAAAGGTTCCTGAAAGCAATTCATACTCTGCCCAAAGTTTAAACACACAAATATAACATTTGGATAATAGATAGATAAGCCTGAGCAATGTGAGGTCATTATGGACATGAGAGGAAAAGAGGAGAGGAAGCAACATGATAACAGTAGAAAGTACAATGACCCCAGACTCCATGCATCACACCCATTATTCTCCATCACAAATGTCTGATTTATTCATGCCTGCCCCAAAGAACTCAGTTCTAACAAACGTCAACCTAAATAGTGATGGACCTTCTCCATCCAGTTCTCACCCTCTTCACCAGCATTTGACCATCTGTAAATGCGCAACCTTGCGGTTATGTTTCATCCTAACTTCTCACATCATGTCAGCCTGTCTCATCTTGCTGCTGTCCAATCTGGCCAGCCCCGCATGCAGCAGCACCCACAAGGTATTCCTTTACCTCCACCTTCTCATCACTGACAGCCTCCTTCTCCAGGCTCCATTTCTGGCCCCTGACACTTACCTTCCCACGAAGGTGGTACCCATAGCCAACCTGGGAAGTTATATTACATTTTTTTCTTACCAAACCAATGTTGTGAAGTATTTCTTACATATAAACATTTTAAGAACATACTTTCTACCATTTTCAACTGTGGTAATTTCTCCTCTTTGCCTCCCATTTCCATAATGTTTCCTGCCTGGTAGCCACTATACCTCTCTAGTTTTAAGCCCTATCACAAACTGAAGTTGTAGGTAGAAGACCTATTCATATGCAATTTAGAGATGAGGAACCGACAAAAAGAGATGAAGTAAATTGTACAAGTTCAGACTGTAAATTAACAATAAAACTACAATTAGGACAAATTTTCTATTACATCTTAGTTTCATGTTGATTCCGCAGGGAGGCAATATAACAATTATTAAAAGCACAGGATTGCAAGTCAGACTATACTTGTTCCACTACTTATCTAAATGTGACCCTCAATATTAAACTAAACTATTAGTGGCTTGGTCTTTTCATATGAACAAATTGTAATAATAATAATAGTATCTATCTTCACCAAGATTTTGAGATTTTAGATATAATGTATAAACCACTTTGAATACCGCATGGAATACAGGAAGCTCTCAACAAACTTTATCCATTCTTTTTCTTCTTTCTCAATCAGCCTTTCAATGGTTATTTAATGCAAATGCACTACTCACCCTTTTCCTTTTTCTTTAATCTTTTGTAGAAGAGATTTCAAAAAATTTCAGCTGGATGAGGCCAAACACATTAAGAAACTGTGTCTAATTCAGTGTTTATGTACACGGCATGCTTCATTGGGTCACATGCAAATTAAGTGCTTAGCAAAAGTTTAACAGAAACTGGGAACAGAAAGGAAAATCACAACTTAAAAGATATTTCTACTCGATGAGTTAACCACTTATTGGCTTTGTGAAATAACCAGAAGGTGCAGAACTTTACTTAATTCTTCCCTTATGGAATCACTATATAGAAAACTGAAAAAACAGTCTCAGTGTAGCTACATTATAAACCCAAGAAGAAAATACAATGTGTGGCCCCCCTCCTTTGCCATTTTTTGACATTAGCCTTTACTCAAAATATTCAATTACTCTGCCACATGGAGTAATGATTCTGCAAATACATGGGCAGCAGCCAGAAGACCTGAGTTCCCATTCAAATTCTCAATACAACCTTTTCAGACCTCAGTGTTGCTGACAGTGATACCACCTGCCCTTCTTACTTCACAGGTTTTTCAGAACAGAAACACTGCCCCCTTACTTCACAGGTTGCAGGTTTGCTATATATATATATATATGTGTGTGTATACACACACACACACACATACACACACACACACACACACACATATATATATATATATATATATATATATTTGTGGAGACTGTATCAATGTTCCTTCAATGGAGACTTCTTGAATATCAGAAGTATAAAGTCAAGATGAATGAGTTATTTGCCTTTAAACAATGTTGTATTTCTTGTGCTATACTCTTTAAACAAATTTGTCTCCCAAAGAATTCCTATTTAATATTAATCCACAACAAAAGGGCTCTTCATATTGACATTTTTAATTACATACTACAAAGAATTTTGGAAATCAAGATTTTTAGTAATAAGGCAGAGCTGGGTTGAAGCTTTACTTTCATGTACTAGCTACGTAAGAGATGAGCAAGCTAGATAGAACCTCTTGAATCCTTGGTTTTGTTTGCTTGTTTGGTTTTTGGTGGTGGAGGGGTTTTGAATGAAGCACAGATAGGATCGCACACACCAAGTTATGAGCAAGAAGGCACCAGCAATACCGCTACCTTACTCCACCCACAGCTGGGGCAGCGGTGTGTTTCCTTCAACAGTCCACACCTGAATTGCTAACGTCGTCTCACATGGATTCACTAGGTGATGTGACTGAACACAAGCCCACTGACCCAAGAACGGCAAGAAATGAGGTTAACATTCACCCACAGAAGACATACAGGGTGAGTAAAAGTTTTAGTGAAAATGTCAGCTGTGATTCACAGTACTTGTGGTGCATTTTCATCCTGTTCTCACTGCCTTTAGTCATCACTATGACACAAGTAAGTGTGGTGTGAGCTTATGAAAATGTCAGTGCCTCCCTGGGATCCAACCCTACGTCTCTCAAGAGCTATAACCTTCTAGTTCTGAATTTGGCCCTGGATGTTGCCAACCTAGAAAGCCTTCGGTTAAGATAGAAAATCAAGTCAAAAGAAAGTTTTCTTATTATCTTTCTAAAGCAGATTTTTCAAACTGTGATTCCATCCTGTTTAGTGAGTCTGATAGAAAACAGCAGAGTGTATAAGCACATAGGATAAGACTTATTTCAGACACAAATACAAACATACATGCACACCACATACATATGCTCACACAGTATTGTACGGAGTTGTAGTTAAGAATTTTGAAAGCCATTATTTGAAAGCATAGTTACTGACTGCTCTACTGAAAATAAATGAAAAAGAATTTACATATTCAGTTTCCATGGTAACACTACCTTTTAAAAGTCCATCGGTATGAAAGAAAAAAAAAAGACAGTTTAAAATGAACTTCTGAGCACTCTGGTTCCAAGTAATCATTAGTATGCCCAGAACACTAATACATTTTCAAGACAACAGAAATATGAAAAGATTTACTAGGGAAGGGGCAGGTACAGAGGGAAAAACATTTTATTAACTCCAGGTATTGTACTAGATTATCTGCCAGGCACACATATAGGCTTTTTCCTCTAATACTCACAATCTAGCAAGTATCGCAGTGGGGTAGCCATTATTATGACTTAAGTTTTACATGTTAAGTGATGACCTAAAAAAGATCATTTTCTTGTAGTTACAGGACTGGCAAGTTTGGTCATTACTACCTGTTGACCAGCAGTGTCTGGTTGTGGCTCAACAGGTCCTATATTCAAGATTAGGAATAGCCAGAAGGTAGCATTTAGAACATCTTCCAGATTCTAATTTTTTCCATAAATAGACTGCACTCAGAACAACACCTTAATTGGCACAGAGCTGGAATTCAAGAGCAAGGCCAGCCAGTGACTTGCTGTGAGATCTTGCAAAAGCCAACATCTATGAACTTCCATTTGTGCATTCATGAAATCAAAATCACTGTGCCTTACCTCTTTGATGGCAGAGCTTAGCAAAGTTTTTGACAGCTAAGATTTTATGATTCATGTCTTTAAGATGACAAGTGCTAATAAATTCCACCACCAGAAACTTCATCACCAGAGGTAGAATTAAAATAAGTAACAGAGAAGTCCACTCAAAGGCACCAATTCTTTCCCTGTGGCACCCTTCCTGGTCTCTCCCTACCTCCCACTCCTGCTGGTCTTCCTAATTTTATGGGTCTGCCTAGAATTCTTGCCTCTGTCTTGCCACCTAGTGGCAACAGAGTTCACATGACTAGAGTAATGTTGACTCCTTGTGTTCAAGAGCCAGAAAGGTCCAGGGCCATTCCCTGAGCCAACCAAGTTCTTTCTTAGCCACAGGCAGAAGCCACAAGACTCCAATGTAAAATGGACATAATACAGTGTATAATGTTTACTTGACAGCTAAGCACTGTGCCTGGCATGTGGTACTTACATTGTCTCTCTTATTATCATCCTGGCTCTATAAGAGAGGGTGCCCCTCAGGCAACTAAGTATAGTCCCAAGCATTTTTGCACTTACAAACAGCTTCCAGTCTTTTTTCTATTTTTAGAATGTTTGGAAACCTATTTGGATAAAAATGAACTTTGGTTTTAAATAAAAGTAGCCCTGGCTGGTGTGACTCAGTGGATTGAGTGCTGGTTTGATTTCCAGTCAAGGCACATGCCTGCGTTGCCAGCCGGGTCCCCAGTAGTGGGCGCACAAGAGGCAACCACACAGTGATGTTTCTCTTCCTCTCTTTCTCCCTCCCTTCCCCTCTCCCTAAAAATAAATAAAATCCAATAAATAAATAAATAAATAAATAAATAAATGGCTTCTTCATAGATGAAAAAGAAATAGAAAGCAAATGCTAGTGCATGGTAGAGTTCAACAGCATTGATTTAAAAAGGTGAGCAAACCCTGGAGAGAATATATAAGTGAAAGTTAATGGCCTTGAACCAGAAAAGGGAAAGAGTAAAATACAGGAGAAAAATAATGTAATCATAGCAATTAATTATTGAATACTTAAATGTTATATACATGTCACTGCATTTGACATATATATAGAAAGGCAAACCATGGGACAAGCTGTGAAGGCATGTAAGGCTGCCCCATAAATAATGGAAAAGTCATTTTTCAGCCAACTTTCCTATGACATGGATGTAGGGTTTACTTGTCATTAACCACCTAATATTCTGCAGAAAAAAAACAAACCAAATTCCAAACCAAAAAGGTCACAGTGAAGACCTTTAAAAAGCCAAAACGAAGGATAATAGTTGCAGGGCAAAGAGCATAAACCAGGAATAAGAGACACAGTTACTTCTATTACAAAAATGCACGACATTCTTGAAATTTCCCCAGGAAGGCTTCTGTTTGTTTTATAGCATCTCCCGGTCAGTGCTCTGTGCAAATATGTGGATTCAAATTCCACTCTGTGAGTTGTATAAATTCACAGCAGACAAATAAACCACCTGGCAAAAAACCTTCAATAATCAGAGAAACAGATGAACAAAATGGAAGTATCACTACTAAACTCATCAGGCAAAAACCTCATAAGCAATATAGCATTTTTCTTTATCTTGTTAGGTTCTAAGACTGTAGAAATCATTTGAAAACTTTTGTTACAAGCTTAGAGATACATGAATCAGAAGGAGCCATGAAAACCTTTATCGGAAAAGGGCAACAATAAAAAAAAAATCAGTAAATTTTGTTTTTACACCAGTTTTCGCTGCTTAAATAGTTATGATTTTCCCACATTCTCCAAATTCAGAATATAATCATTTCCCAAGAGAAAAATAGTGTTTCCTAACTGAATATTATCAAACACAAACTTAGAAGAATCAATATTAACTTGGAGCATGCTGAATAAGTTATGGACCCTCAGGCACAGAAACAAATAAGACTCGTCATATATGGATTGAGGTTCACTAGTAAAATATTGGAAAAAGTGACATACTTGTATTCTTTATCTCAGATTTTCTAATGCCTAATATGAAACAATATGTAGAAAGACTGTGGGTTTTGAAGAGACCTCAGCTGAAAAACTGAATCGCAGCACAGTAACTACGATCGCTATCTATGAAATGGCAACATCTATTTCACAGGATTACTGTTAATGTTATGTCACACAGCATACACTAAAACGTACACCACAGCTATAGCGGCTAGTAGAAACCAAATAGATCCTCAAACGACAATTCCCTCTTTGCCTTAGTTTTTCAGGATCTTTCTCTAAACCAGTTATCTCCAATTTTTTTATTATACAACCCAAAAAACTTTTTGACTCTGCACCCCAGGATATGAACATTTATAAATTCTATACATGTGCCACTGTATTACTATATTACAAAATACACAAACTAGAACTTTTAATAAGATGAAATGTAATGATCTCAAGGTATAATAAAACTGAAGCCAAAGTTCATACTTAACAACAGTGGATGTCAATTCAGGTTTCAAAGAATCTTCATGATAATTCAGTTTTTATTTTTTTGGCCACCTTCTTATTCTATTGTTATCAAACTCAAAGGTTTCCCAGCTTGCTGTGCTGTATTCAAAAATGAGATGTGGCTGTCTCAAGGTAGTTTTACTTACTTGCAGCAAGTAAAGAAGCCAGGATTCATATTCAAAGCTCTGCCTCCCAGAAGGGAGGCTTAGGCATTGCTTGTAGACACTATTTGATTGTTGACCAGAGCTAGAGGATAGAAGTACTCGATATCCTCTAAGGTCCCTTTCAGCCCTGGGACGCTGGTTTGCACTGAAATTTGCATTTGATTAATATACATACTGTTCTTGGCACAAATAAAAATGTATTGTTTTTTAATAGTACCTAATAAGCTGACCATTCTTTAAAACTTTTATGTATCTTTTAATTACAGTTTATATTCAATATTATATTAGTTTCAGGTGCACAGCATAGTGATCATACATTTATATAACTTATGAAGTGATCACCCTGATATGTCTAGAACCCACCTGGCACCATATACTCATATAGTTATTACAACATTACTTATTATATTTCTTATGCTGTACTTTCCATCCCTGTGACTATTTTGTAACTGCCTATTTGTACTGCTTAATATCGTCATCTTTTTCACCCATGATCATTTTTAATGAAATAACCCGACCCACTATGCATGCACTCACACATAAACACACCAAAAAACACAACTTTTGAGGTCTGGGTCAATAAAAGACAGCCCTGAAGTCACAGAATGCTGTAACAATACGTACTAATTTGACACACTAAGCTGAGGCTTGTCTTTTCTTACAGAAGACCCCAGCAATTAGATATTAGAAATTCCCCTCCACATGCTACAGATGCTGCGGTGAATCTGTGATGGATTCTTCTGGCATGCAGTGGGTGGACTAGTTCCAAAATGAGGACAACTGTAATGACAAGAGAAGTAATCTAGTTCCTACAATTTCCCATCTTCAGAGGATCATACCATCGTTAGGCATTACTATTTTAGTTGTAGAAGTCTCAAATTAAATGAATAGGCAAAAATGACCCCAGACACACTGGCTAAAATATAAAATGTCTCACAGTGATTCTCCTTCAATACCACTGAATTCTAGTGTAAAATAAAAACAATAAGCAAGATTAAACAGAATACTTTTTACAATGACCCTGTTTCTTTTGGCTGAAGTGATATGTTTACCAATAAGTAACTTTCTAATGATATAATATAGAATACATGAAAAGTAGAGAAGTCCTATTTTGCTTCTTAAAATCTAAAGGTTTCCACATAATTTAATTCTTTCAAGTACACACCTGCCCATTATGGAGCTCAGAACAGGTTATACCAGTTCATGTTCCCTCATTTCCATTTTGTCCCAAATATCATCCTGTTGCTTCAAAAACAACAAACATTTAAACAAACATTTCTTTTTAAAAGAAGAAGAAAGAGGAAGAGGAGGATCAGGAGGGGGAGGAGGAAGATCAGGAGGAGGAGAGGGAGCAGGAAGAGGAGGAGTAGGGGGAGGAGATGAAGGAGGAGAAGGAGAAGGGCCCAGCTCATTAGCTGACTGAAGACCTTTGTGTCTCAATTACAAAAAGGAAGGCAGAAGTTTCAGGCAACTCATACCAAAAATGGCAGATTATTTGTTCACAGGGATTTCCATTTTAAAGGACTGCATCCCTTAATGCAAAAAGAACTACTTGACTTCTCTAGAATATATGGCAGCACTAATTTTTCTTAATGTTCGTCCATTCTTTCAGATTAACTTTTGATTATATACTTAATTTAAATCTCTCTACATTAAGTACATTCAAGGATAAAAGAGCATGACCTGAACTTTAAGAGGTTTTCATAGAAACAGATCCAAAATTAAACTAATGACAATAACATAAATCTTATAAATAAGGTTATGAATAAATCCTCCCTCCAGTTCTTTTGTCTTCTGAATTGACCTTTGAGTTTTGAGCAAAATAAATTGTCCTAAAAGTGGCAGTTCCAGAAGAATCAAGGGGTATTATTCTTTTACTATAATACCCTCTCCAAGTCACTAAATAGCAAGTACTCAGGTGCCAGAACAGGAAGAAAAATAGACTACAGGATGACTGCTTACCCACTGTCCCCTTAAAACTCATTCACAATCCCTATTCTCCTGAAGCCAGCAATAGTCACATCATGAGTACATTTTGACCACATCCAAAAGTATCCAATTGCAGTGAAAAAACTGGCATAATATATTTTCTGAATGTCAACCAATTTTAGGTAGTTTTCATAATAGCTGTAGGAGAACTATAACATTGCTAATGATTTTATTCAAAGTATATTTAAACAAACTTAACATACTATTTTAGCAAAAACACCAGCTAGAAATAAGAAACCCAAACTCACTGTTCAGGTCAGTATTGCTCAGGGAGCATTTGCACGAAAGAACTGAGGTCAGCAAGTGCACAAGTACCCACCCATTAAAATGGTTAATTCCTTTTACTTTTTCAATCATTAGACTACTGCTATCACAATAATTACAATCACAATAATTACTTTTTAAATACAAAGGAAATAACACAATCACAAAATCTTATTCTGTAGAATTCTGTGACTCTCAGCTGTTATTTTATTTAAAAATAACAGTGTAACATTATGATTCAGAGGACAAATATTTCCATGCAGGCCAAGTCTGTAAAATGAGAAAGGACTAAGTTTCCTTATTCAGAACCCAGGAATTTGAACTAGATTATGCTGCCTCCTGGAGGCCAAAGGCACATTAAAACACCTCTATATGCATCACAATGTCTACTTTGAATGAATATCACATATCCTCAAATTCATCTTGATAATAACCAAATAAAACATGCCCTGCTTATTTTCTTATCTTACGTGATCCTTTTGCTCATTTATAGGTAGATATACACTTGCATTGAAACAGCTAAAATAGTTAGGGAAAAAGTCTACTGCAAATGACCCAACCCTGAAGAGATAGAGCACATGACATAGATATTCTGCTGTCAATCACAAAACAGAATATTAATAAATGCAAACATTTACAATTGTATACTGTTAAGTTTAAATACAATTATCCTGATAGTTTAGAGCCATATGCCTAAAAATATCTCTATGTAACAAACTAAAAATTTACCTGTAAGTATAATGTCCTATTAAATAAAATGGAAAAAGGTATGTTTCTCAACCCAGCCAACATATTGAGAATGAACATACATATGGCAAGGAACTGTTGCTGGGAAATCCTTGTTCACAATATTATTGTTAAAGGGTCTGTAGAAAACACTGAAATGAATAAAACTTAATCCAAGGAAGTCAAATACAATGCAACCTTCCTCACTTTTTTTTTTTTTTTTTTTTTTTTTTGGCTGCATGCAGCTCCATTGTGTTAGTGTAATAAAAGATCTGACAAGAAGGAAGTTTCAATGAATTCACAGGGGGCAATTCTGTAGCAGTTACCCTGGGGATCCAAGCACAAAGGATCATTCTAAGTAGGTCAAAGCTCTCCAAACAGTATTTAGATCACCAAAACCTTCATAAAAGACTTTAATGCTCTGTCACTTCACCCAGAAAGGAAGAAAACTACAAAGAATCACAAGATACATTGTTAGAAACAAGGACATTGAGGACTTAAAAAGGGCAACTATTAAAAGAATTTTTTGAGGTTCTTAATTGGAGTCTAGTCAATTTATTTACCAGCAAAGTACTTAATCAAAAGCATACTTATGATCCTGTTGAATTAAAAGAAAGTAAAATAAAACTACTAGATTAGAGAGATAGGCAAATGGAAATCAAAACCTGTTTAAAAGAGTCATTTGGTATGGAGTTGGAAGCTGGAATCTATCACATTGATTCTGTTTTTAAAACACTAATGACTAAAAAAACAGATTTAAAAAAGACTTATAAAAGACTAGTGACTGATGAAAAGGTAAAATCAAATAGTCTACCTAACAAAAAAAAATTTTTTTGAGATATTCTAAATTAAATTATAGTGGGCTGGAGAGTGAGAAAAAGAGACAGGACAGTTAGCCTGTTAGTAGGAGGGGCCAGCTCCCAAGACTGGTCACATTCCTGAGTGTATGTTGAAACCTTAAATTAACTTCCAGGTGGCTACTGCTGCTATTTTCTAGAGGAAAGGAAGCCAGGCACCATCCAACCCCAGAAGCCTCTGCTGCTCGTTTATGCATAACTTTCCAAGCTGCCCACAACCAATCCAAAGGAGCAAACACTTCTCCCTTATGGACTCTGCCGAGCCTATCCCAGAACTAGCCTCCCTTCATCTCCTCCCACCTCCTTCAACTCTAAGCAATGTACATTCTCTCAAAACAACTTACACCTTTCTCCCCTGTACTTTATATGTAAAGATGGTCACCGACACCTGACCGCAGAGATTTTGCTAATGGTGGTTTAGACTTCAAGCTCCAGGATCTGGTCTTCCTTTTCTTGCCAGCAATGGCCCAATAAACCTTTCTTTTAAAAGACTTTCAACTGTGAAAATTAAAAATTTTGTTTAACATATCTACTAACAAACAGAACATATGAGCATCTTGTGGAGAATGCTTGAAAAGCAAATGCACATATGTAAAACCCTAATTTTCCCTGGACTCCAACTCCAACCATTGAGAGGCACCATTTTCCTCATTTCTTCAACAATTTCTGGCTGCCTGGGCACATTAGATGGTGAGAAATGTCAGTAACTTTAAAAGTTACAGTGTCTTCCCTCCATGACTCAACAGAAATCCAAGGCCTTCGTGTTCACCGAGAAAACATGATGGGCCGAGAAATGCTAAATTTTCATGATTCGCTGTTATTACTTCTGTTCTTATGTTTAGATGTAACCTCAGCATTATTATGTACATTAAAATAAACAAGAATGAAAATTTGGAACAGATCTTTTTTTGGGGGGGTGACAAGTATCCAAAAACATGTAGGGTTAGCTTAAAAAGAGGTAAGTTTATGCTAAAGATAGAATGGTACCCCACAGAATCTAAACTCAGGGCTGCAACTCTGAGTCTCAGGAAACTGGAAGACCACCACTCTGTCTCAGGATTTGGCAGACCACCAGAAATCAAGGGAGTGTTTGCTTCTGGCCTCTATGTCTCATTTCATGGACTAGTCATTCTCTCACAAGCTTCTCTGTTATTCTGTCTCCCTGGAAAAATTTCCGAGCTGAGGGACCAGAGGAAGAGGCTGACAACGCTAATACATTTAAGAGTATATTAAGGAAACTTAGACTTACACATAAGGCGCCCATCCTGGGTGACAGTGAGATACCATGGATATCCTCCCCACTGCGCAGCAGGTGCTAAGGCATTCTGCAGGATAGGCAAGATGGATAGGGGTATTGGGATGTGACCCTCTCCAGATAAGGGAAAAATGCTTGTCATGCTTGCTTAAGGCAGAACTACAACTGGTTCCAGGAACCAACACAAACCACCATGCTGGAGGACATAGGGGAGGGGGCGATCAGCCAGTCTCTAAGGGAACTGAGGGGAAGGAATCTCTGTTTTCCCTTGGATCTAGCTGGCAGGTCCAGCAATACTCAGGCAAGAGTCACATCATGGAATAGTCTTTCCTTTACATACACAGGCCCCAGTTTCACATATAAATATGATTTTTATGGTCTGATATTCTGATTGGCCCAGCTAAGGTCTGCTTATGAAATCATTTGTGCCCAATCAAACAGGGTACCTGAAAGCCTGTTTCGTGATGTATTCTGTTGGCTTGTGTATGTCTGACATCTCAAATGTCTTTATTTCACCTTTAAAATTATTTTTATTTTTAATTACAGTTGACATACAATATATTGGTTTCAGGTGTACGACATAGTAATTCAACACTTACATACCTTAAAAAGTGATCACCATATTTAGTAACTGTTTGTCACCATACATAATTATTATATTATTGACCCTGTTTCCTATGCTGTACATTATATTTCTGTGACTTATTTTATAACTGAAAGTCTGTGCTTCTTATTCCCATCTCCCAACACCCTCCCCATTTTACTTCTATTTTTGAAAGATATTTTCAGTGAGTATAATATTCTAGGTTTGTAGTTTCTTTCTTTGAGTACTCTAAAGATAGTCCTCCTTTGTTTTCTCATTTGTATTGTTTCACGGAAGAAATTGGCTGTCAAAGATCCTTATTTTTATTCCTCTATATGTAATGAATCTTGTTTTCACTGGCTGTTTTTAAGATTTTATCTTTATCACTGGATTTGAATAATCTGATTATCATGTGCCTCTGTAAATTTCTTAGTGTTTCTTGTGCTAGAGGATTACTGAGCTTCTTGGATATATGGATGTATTGTTCTCATCAATTTGGAAATAATTTAGCTATTTCTTCCATTTCTTTCCTAACCCCCACTCTTTTCTTCTGTCTTTCAGGGATGACAAGTGTACTATATCGAGCTGCTTAATGTTGTCCACAGCTCACTTTCCCTCTTCTCATTATTTTCCCTCATTCCCCCCTTCCCCAGGGATTTGTTTTAGATCATTTCTATTATGCCTGAAAGTTCAGTAATCTTTTCTTCCGCAATGTCTAATATGCCATTAATCCTACCTGGTGCATTTTTCATCTCAGACATTGTAGTTTCCATCTTTAGTTCTATTTGGGTCTTCTTCTTCTTTTTTTTTTTTATATTTCCCATATCCACACTTAATACTTTTTAAACATTTAATACAGCTATAACCTATTTAATGACCTCCTCTGATAATTCTGACATCTGTATTATTTCTGGGCTGGTTTCAAGTGGTAATTCCTCTCCTTAAGCATTGTGTTTCCCTGTGTCCTTGCATGCCTAGTAATCATTGACTGGATGCCAAACATTTTCAATTTCACTTAGCTGATGTTGGATATTTTTGTATCCCTATAAATATTCTTGAGTTTTGTTCCAAGATGTAGTTAGAAATTACTTGGAGCAATTTGTGCCTTTCATGTCTTGCTTTTATAATTTGTTAAACAAGTCCAAGGCATTTCTCGGTCTAGGATTAATTAACTCCCCACTATTACTGTAAAACTATCCCAAGTATTCTACCCAAGACAGCTTTTAGAAAATATTATTTGTGATATTAGAAATATAAGAGCTCAAATCAGGTTCTTTCCAAGCAAGTTTGGCAAGATTATTAGTAAGTCTAAACACCATTTTTCTTCTCTGGAGGATGAGCATATAATTTATTAACCAAACTAAGACACTTATCCAGGACCAATGCTAAACAAGATGAGATGCCAGTATAAAAACCAGGGAAGTCCCAGGGAGACTAGTGTTATACAGAAAACGGAGATTACAATATCTAACTCTCATAGTTATTGCTGAATTGTAAACAAACAGGGGAGTCCAACCCATGGCCCACATGCCGCCCAGGATGGATATGAATGCAGCCCAACAAAATCATACATTTACTTAAAATCTTTTTTTTTCTTACTCATCAATTTTTGTTAGTGTTTATATATTTAATGTGTGGCCCAAGACGACAATTCTTCTTCTAGTGTGGTCCAGAGACACCAGAAGTTTGGACATATTTAAAATATCTAACAAAGGGTCTGTCATAGAAGAAGATTTCTATTTTATTATAATTGGATATAGTTCTACAGGTTCCAGAGATCTGGAATATATCCTTCACAACTGCCATCCCACCTTTGATGTTCTAAATTTTACCAACCCTTCAAAATTAAGCTCAAACACCACTTAGGGGTATTCATTTCATGAAGTCATCTGTGTCCATCCAAACCTAACAGCCAATTGGCAAAAAAGCAATATGATCTGAAAAACCAGACTCTGGAATGATCTGACAACAGAGAGAAAAAGAAAAACAAATTTTAAACCAAGACAAATAGAATTCAGTACTTGTACTACAGTACCCACACTGTACTATAGTGGGAAGATGTTGTGCTCTTCAAAAGGTTGTTAATGGAGAGGATTCTGGAAAAATGGCAGAGTAGGAAGCACCAGGTGTCTGTCTCCCCACTTAATCAATGACTGCACTGACAGAATCTGTCTGATATAACTATTTTGAAACTCTAGAGTCTAGTTAATATAGGCCAATTTCAGCTCTTAGCACAGTAGCAATAACCCACTCCCCACCCCCAGGCACTTGGTAGGCAGCTGTGCATATGTTCCTGGAGCAGCTGCACACAGCTTGTGGGAACAAGGGCAGGCAAAAAAGGACCCTATCCTCTAAATAAAGAGGATGTGTGTTTTCATTGCTGATTACTGCTTTTGATCATAGAGGGGCAGGCAAAAAGTTGGGCAGCCTTTGTTGTTAAACCTTTCCATTATCCTCCACCACCAGTTGAAGTGATTTACAGGGGATTTAAAGAGTAAGAGACCTCTTTTCCTACTTTATTTTTCACTTTTTCCTCTTTCGGGAGGCAGACATTAAAGACTAGGACGTTCAGTAACTCCTGAACATACAGGAAAATTAGAAACTGACCATGCACATGCCCAAAGAAAGGCTCAGAAAAGACCTGAGAAGGCCTTAAGCTTACATACACCTCAGGCTGATCCTCAGCATGGAGGCAGAAGAAAAAACTCAAAAAAAAAAAAAAACCACACCAGAAATATTCAGAAAGTGGAAAATCTGATTTGATTTCCTGAGTTAACACATTACATTCAAATGTCCAATGTTCAATGACAACAAAATCACAGGTATACAAATAAACAGGCAAGAATAACCCATTGAAACAAACAAAAATAAACAGAAAATATCCTGAGAAAAGATCTAATGGCAGATATACTAGTCAAAGACTTTAAAACAAATCTCATAAAAATGTTCAAAAAGTAAATGAAATATGGAGATAGTCAATAAAATGTGTGACAAAATGGAAATATCAATAAAGAGATAAAAACCTAAAAGGATACCAAAAAGAAATTCTGAAGGTGAAGAATTTAATGACTAAAATGAAAATTTCACTAGGGGGATTCAAAAGCAGACAAAAGAAATAATCATCAAAGTTGAGGACAGAGCAATGGAAATTATCAAGTCTGGGGAGCAGACGGAAAAAAACTGAAGAAAACAGAATCTAAGGACCAGTTGTACACCTCATCACGTGGACCAAAATACACATCATGGGAGTCTGAAAGTGTGAATTGACCAGTTTTGTTCTTTTTCAAAATTGTTTTGGCTATTTGAGATTCCTCGAGATTTTATATGACTTTTAGGATGGATATTCCTATTTGTGCAAAAAATGTCATTGGACTTGTGATAGGGATTGCATTGAATCTGTAGATTGCTTTGGAAAATACAGACATATTAACATTTTAATTTTTCCAATCCAAGAAGATGGGGTGTGTTTCCATTTATTTATGTCTTTTTAAATGTCTTTCAGCAATGCTTTGTAGCTTTCATTGTGTAAGTCTTTACCCTTCTTGGTTAAGCTAATTCCTAAGTATTTTATTCTTTTTGACATTATTTTAAATAGACTTGTTTTTTTAATTTCCTTTTCAGTTTATTCACTGTTTGTGTATAGAAATACAACTGAGTTTTATGTGTGGGTTTTGTATCCTACCTTGTTGAATTCATTCATTAGTTCTAACAGCTTTGAGTGTGTATGTGTGTGCATGGAATCTTTAGGGTTTTCTTCAGAGAAATTCATATGATCTGCAAACAGAGATAATTTTACTTCTTCCTTTCCAATTATCTTTTCTTAAAAAAAAATAAAACTGGCCAATTCACACTTACTAATTTCAAAACTTACTGCAAAGCTACAGTAATCATAACAATGTGGTATTGGCATAAAGACAGCCATATAGACCAATGGAACAGAATATAGAGCACAGAAATTAACCTTTAGGTATATGACCAAATGACATTTGACAAGGGTGTCTAGAGGGCTCAGTGGGAAAAGGACAATCCTTTCAACAAATAGTGCTGGGAAAACTTGATACTCAGATGCAAAAGAATAAAGTTGGACCTTTACCTAATACCACATGCAGAAATTAATTCAAAATTGTTCTGGCAGGTGTGGCTAACTGCATTGAGACGCAGCCTGTGAACTGATAGGTCATCAGTTTGATTCCCATTAAGGGCATGTTCCTGGGTTGAGGGCCAGGTCCCCATTTTGGGGTGTGCGAGAGGCAACCGATTGATGTGTCTCTTGCACATCAATGTTTCTCTCCCTCTCCTTCTCCCTCCCTTCTGCTCTAAATATAAGTAAATAAAATCTTTAAAAAAAGAAATTAATTCAAAATAGATCAAGAATCTAAATGAAAGACCTAAAACAATAAAACTCTTAGAAGAAAACATATGACAAAAGATTCATGACATTGGATTTGGTAATGATTTCTTGGATTTGACACAAAAGACACAGATAACAAAAGAAGGACAGACAAATTGAATTTTGTGAAAATTTTAAAATTTTGTGCATCAAAAGAAACTATCAAAAGGATAAAAAGGCAACCTATGTAATGGGAGAAAATATTTACAAATCTGATAAGGAATTAATGTCCAGAATATATGGAGAAATCCTAAGACAACAACAAGAAAAAAAACAAGCAATCTAATTCAAAAACAGGCAAAGGACCTGAATAGAGATTTCTCCAAAGAAAAATATAAGAATGGCCAATGGGCACACGAAAAGGTGCTTGATATCACTAATGATTAAGAAAATGTAAATAAAAACTTCAATGAGATTCTACCTCACAACCATTAAAATGGCTACTATCAAAGACAGAAAACAAGTGCTGGTGAGGATCTGGAGAAATTGAAACCCTTGTATACTTTTAGTGGGAATGTGAAATGGTAGTCACTCTAGAAAACAGTATGGTGGGTTCTCAAAAAATTAAAAATTGAACTACCCGCCTTTCCTGTGGTAGACACCAGGTTGAGAGGAACGTGATCTTCACCTCTTCCCACCGTGGCATGTTGTCATTTACTGATATCAGTATACTCCAAAAAGGAGGATTCATTTGACAAAAATAATCACTTTTCCTGCTGTGTTCAAGGCTCCCATTTGACCTGACATTGTGAACTTTATTCACCCCAACTGGCATAAAAACGACAGACAATCCTATGTTGTTAGTGAATTAGCCACCATCAAACCAGTTGGTGAGTCGTGGGGCACTGCAGAGCAGTGGCTTGAATTCCCAGAGTTTGAGGTGGTGGGGCTCATGGTTCTAACCAGGGTGCTTCTGGCAATATGTGCCATGGGGGCCACGTGTATGCACCAGCCAAAACCCGGTGGTGCTGGCACTGCAGAAGAACGTAACACGGAAGCCATTTGCCATCTACTCTGCCCTGGTTGCTTTGGACTTATCAGTCCTGTTCGTGTATAAAGGTCATTGTATTGAAAAAGTTCCTGAACCTACTTTCGTGATTGAAGATAAAATTGAAGGCTACAAGGAGACCAAGGAGGCCATTTTGCTGCTTAAGAAACATAAGGCCTAAAATGATATAAAAAAGACCTACACCTCTCAGTGAGAGCTGGCAAGGGCAGAATGAGAAACCACCATCTATCCAACACAGGGGGGCCTTGCATCATCTATAATGAGGACAACGGTATCATCAAAGCCTTCAGAAACATCCCTGGAATTATTCTGTTTGATGTAAACAAACTGAACACTTTAAACTTCTCCTGGTAGGCACTTCTTTTTGCCTTTGGACTGAAAGTGCTTTCCTCAAGTTCTGGGTTGGCCAAAAAGTCTGTATGGTTTTTTCCATAAAATAAAAGACACATTTTTCATTTCACCAATAACTTTATTGACTGGGATATTTTGAGTGTGTTGGCTATCTCCTGCTCTTAGCTTTTAGTGGGTAGAGGCCAAAGGCGCTGCTTAACATATTCCAATGCATAAAACAGCCCACAACAAAGAGTTACTGGGCCAAAATGTCAGCAGTACCAAGAAACTTCACAAATCACTTTTGACATGTTGAATCAGTCACAGCACCTTCTCCATACACTGCACAAATTTTTTTGCATTTCAGTTGCATTTTTACCTTTCTTGAAATAAAGCATAATATGGCAAAAATGTTGCATATCTTCTTCCATCTTCAATATTAAAATAGCTGCAACATATTCACCAATTTTTGAGAAGTTTTTTTTAAATACACACTGATATGGCTACTGTCACAATACAACCTAACAAAATTGTTTGTTGTTTTTTTTTTCATTTGCTTACTTGCTTGTTGACTGGGAGAGCTGCATGAATAGAGTTGAACATCTGAATGCAGTAAGGATGTGGGTATAGATTGTAAGAGGAGAAACTAGAAACAGAGAGACCATGTGACTCTACCAGAGTTGTAAAGAACTCTGCCTTGGACAGGCAAAGGTGAGAAACAAAGGATTAGATAAAGCACTAGGGACAGCTCAGTCTATCATTACATTGTCTCTATTCTGTCCTTTTTCTTTTTTTACTATTATTTCTTTTTACTGTTCAGATACATTTGTCTCCTTCCCCCCACCCCCCCCCACCTCCACCACCATTTTCCCCTGCCCCACCCATACCACCTCCCACCCTCAATCCTTCCCCACTTTGGCTTTGTCCATGGTAACAAAATTGTTTTGAATGAAGTTAAAGACAACTAAGCACTACTAAAGCCATCATATGGAAAAATGTAACACACTTTTTGACCACCCCCACAGATGATCTGTATGGCACTTTGTCTAAGGCTACCTCCCTGAAGAGTAAATATTATACAAACTTCCCATGCAGAAGATGCTCAACACAGACCACAGCAGACTTGTAAAAACACAGAGATCCAAAGAGCACTTGAGCACCACACAAGAAGATTCACTGGAGAGTCCTGAAGAAGAATCCACTGAAAAACCTGAGAATCATGTTGAAGCTAAACCTGCACGCGCCAGAACACTGTTCTTCACCAGGCTGAGAACTATGAGCTCCACGTGGGTAAAGCAGCAGCAGCTCTAGGAGCCAAATCAGATGAGAAGGATGTTCCAGTCAAGAGGCCTGTGGTAGGGAAGGAAGGAAAAAAGGCTCTAGGCCTTACAAAGCACAAGCAGCTTTTGGTAGGGAAAAAAAAGGCTGCAGTGTCCAAGAACCCAGCAGCTGAGACTAATCTCACAGAAAAGAAATCCACTACAGAAGAAAAGAAGTCTGAGGAATACACTTAAATTTGTTTATTCCATAAAGGTCAAATCACTTTAGACAGTTAATTTTGTTTGTTATTTATTTATTTATTATTAGAAATATGGGAAGGGAGGGAGAAAGAAAGAAAGGGAGAGAAACATTATTATGCAAGAAAGAAACATCAATCAGTTGCCTCCTGCACACCCTGAACTGCGGACCTGGCCCACACGCTAGGCATGTGCCCTGGTTGGGAATTGAACCAGCAACCTTTTGGTTTGCAGGATAATGCTGAACCCACTAAGCCACAACACCCATAGCAAGACAGCTAATTCTGAATATGAACCTGATCAAAGGCAGTAAGACACATAGGGGAGGGGAGGGGAGGGGAGGAAAGAAATCAACAACCTTATGATTCAGCAATTCCATTTCTGCGTATATACCCAAAAGAACTGAAAGCAGGGTCTCAAAGAGATATTTGTACCCCCATGTTCATTGCAGCATTATTCACAATAGCTAAAACATGGAAGCAACTCAAGTGTCCCTTGACAAATAAATGAATAAACATAATGTGATTTATACATACATACAGTGGAATATTATTCAGCCTTAAAAAGGAAGGAAATTCTGCAATATACCATGACATGGATGAAACCTGAGGACATTATGCTAAGTGAAATACGCCAGTCACAAAAAGGCAAATACTGTATGATTCCACTTATATGAGGTGCTTAAGAGTAGTCAAAAACATAAGGACAGAAAGTATATTTGGTGGTCCCAGGGGTTGGGCAAGGAGAGAACAAGGAGTTAGTCTTTATTAGGTATAGAGTTTCTGTTGTGCAAGATGAAAAGAGTTTTGGAGATGGATGGCTCTGATGCTTGCACGACAATGTGATTGTATTTAATACCACTGAACTATACACTTAAAAATGGTTAAGGTGGTTAAATTTATGTTATGTGTATTTTACCACAATAAAAAAAAGTGGTGGGGCAGGGGACAGGGGACCTATTCATGGATGTACTGAACTGAAAGGGAAGTAATGGGGAAGAATATCACAAAATCAGGATGGAGAGAAATCTTGCTATGCGTACTATCTCCTTGAACTCTTTTAATTCACTCAGGTAACGAACAATCATCGGTGCTATCAGGATTTTGTTTGTTTTATTTACTCTTGGTTAGACCTATGAGAAAATTTTCTCCAGAAAGAAATCCTAATGATTTCACAAAACAAAGGGGAAAAGGTAATAAAGAATCCCTAAAGCAAAGATGAACTGGAATCCAAGTGAAATTTTTCATTTGCAATATTATAGATAGACAAGGTGTACATATGAATAATTTTTTAATATAAATTATTTTAGTCCTGAGAATATAACAGGCTAAAATTTATAAATAAGTCCCATTTCATTAAAAGTATGCAAAGGATTTTTAAAAATACTTTATAACTTAAAATTATTTGGCCATGTGTTGCTTATTGTCAAAGCTAAGTGATGGAGCTAGAAGTCATATTCTTCTCTACTTCGCATTAAGTTTGAAATTTTCCATAATAATAAGTTAAATAAAGTTGTTTATTTAGTGCATTCTTTACCATAAAGTGTTAAATCATCTTTGGCTATTAAGAGTAACATGGTTCCATAGGGCAACAATGGACTAGAATGCAAAGCAAGGAGAATGCTCAAATGAAATTATAACCCACATGTGGTCACTGAAGCTCTCTACTTTTTGCTTCAGGATCCCAACCACCAAAGAATAGTAAGTCTACCCAGTCCAGCCAGTTATACTATTTTGCAGTGTGGCTGTACCTCACAAATTGGTATACCTACTCTTATACTGATAACTTCTTCAGCAGCTTCCCACTTTAGATTTGCCAAATTCCATTCTTAGACAACTGAATGCATTTACTTGCTTTTGGATAAAATATTATCAGCCCACTCAACTTGTGCAACAATAATCTCTAGATTCATAACAAAAAGAGATGTGAATAGTGTCTGGCACATATTAAGACTCAGAATTCCACAAATAGTCTCATGTACCACAGGCACAGATATAAACCCTCTTTCTATGAAACTGCTACTCAAATCACTAAAAAAAAAAAAAAAAAAAAAAAAAAAAAAAGTAAATACAATGATTTCCCAGAAGTGTTATGTCAGGACAGACAAGAATAAAAAATGTGAAGAGGAAAAAATTTATATGAACTTTAAAGTGAGCATGATTTTTAATCAGTTAGAACTTTGGGGATCATTCAACAGCTGTTCAGAGTGTCCACATTTATACAGCTTCCTCCAAAATATGTAAATACGATTTTGCAACAAACTGGCTTGTTTGCGAAGAAGGATCTCCAAAGGAATGTCGTTCAGGGAAGGTAAGAAACCCTGTTATTGTTATCTCTACATCAGCATGGCCTTAAACAGTAACTTCCTTCTCATGCATATGTGAAATAAAAAAACAACAGACATATTTCTAAGAAATAATAAAAATACCAAAAAGAAACTGAAACACTAATGGTAATGTCTTTATATAATTTTAAAATCAGAGAATCACAAATATGTGCAATATTCTAATTTATACTGCAATCCATGGTAATGAGAATTATGGGTAGATATGTGGAATTTTTAAGCCAGTTCTAACATCTTTGCATTTTATGCTACTATACAAACATATGGCTTTACTACTTATGCCTAAAATATATCATCATATATAACATTGATGTAACATATCACAAGCTGTCCAATAATAATGAATATAAATATTGATATGAGAATCAAAGCATCCACACATAAATATATTCATTGCCTTTGTAGATGAGAACAAAACAGACAAAAAGATACCTAATTAGATGGGAAAAAAAGTAATTTAAGATTAAGGGAGTACAGGAAAGATACCAGTTACCCCTTGACAAAGCTTTACCCAAAGTACAAGGAATTAAACTAGTCCTCCCATATCTGCCACACTTAAAATGAGATGCAAGCTCAACCGGACTCAGGAGAGTGTCCACATGTGGGGTCAACCTGGCACAGTAGGTATCAGAGCCCAAGTGGTATGAGGACATCTGCACAGAGGGAATGGTGGGCAGCAGAAATGGGAGTTAGTTATGCACAGCAGGATTGACCAAATAATAAATATGTTAAGGATAACAGTTGCCAGTTTTTGCAACTTCAGGAAAGGACATTGTAAATATGGCAAGGACAAAAACTGGAATGAATGCTGTTGTGCCAGATTAGGACTGGATATATCTGTATAAATGACTCACAGTTTTTAGATAAATAGACAAGTGTCAATGTGTATATGTATATATGTGTGTACATATAGTCCCTAGCTGAGAAGACATGGGAACAGTAACACCCCAATGGTAATATCTAGCACCATGGTAAAATCTAGCACTCAGGTCTTAGTTTCTAAGAACCATTCTCTTTGGAGAAATGGCCGATTCCAAGACTGGGGCAGGAAAAAGCAAAGTGACCCTACAACATGTGCCAATCAGAAGTGCTCAAAGAATTATAGCGGGAGACAAAGTTAGAGGTGGCACTGGCTGATGGTAATGGGCCAAGAGGCTGTTTGCAAGAAGGAGCTGAAGATGAATTCCAGAGGACTTGCAACTCAGCTGAAGGACAGCATTCCAATTATTGAACTTCCAGCAAACGGACCTTTTGAAAGTCATGATCTTCCTCGACAAGTTTTTTCTTGTGTGAAAAATAAACGTTTGCTCAGCCATTCTCTTGAATTTTCAGAAAAAAATTTCCAGCTCACCTTGGCTAGTGTGGCTCAGTTGTTTGGACTATCATCCTGCAAACCAAAAGGTCACAGGTTCTATCCCCATTTAGGGCACATGTCTAAGTTGTAGGTTTGGCCCTGGTCTGGGGAGCGTGCAAGAGGCAATCAGTTGATGTTTCTCTCTCACGTCAACATTTCTCTCCCTCTATTTCTCCATCTTTTCCCCTCTTTCTAAAATCAATAAGCATGTCATCAGGTGAAATCTTTAAAAAAAACCACTTCAACCAAGATAAAATGAATTTTTCCATGTTGAGAAACTTTCAGGATCCGTTTGCTCCACTAATTGCGAGTGGAATTCAAGGCAATGCAACAGGTTCAGTGTCTTCGCTTTCTTCAAAGTTCAAATATTTCACTGGATATTTGAGGGGTAATGATGAGACTACTGGATTTGAAGATATTCTTAATGACCTTCTACAAAGTGAACTAATTAAAAAACCACATTTGATGGTGAAATATAAACTTGGTTTACTGTAATACAATGTGCTATTCATGGAAATGGAGGGCCTACATCTTGTTTACAGTCATCTTCTTACTATAGTTTTATGTACAAAACATTAAATGAACTGACACATGAGAATTGTTGCCTGAAAAGTATCTGATCATTTGAAATTATTTGAGTCTTTGGTTTATGACCATGTGAGAGCTGAAAACACTGAAGGTGATTTGAAAACTCCTGATTTATATTAAAACAATAGCCTGCTATGTCTTTAAAAAATGTTGTTAATGAATATTATAAAACTGACAACAGATTTTCAATTCAACCTAACTTCTAGGTATTCCATAAATTAAACTTTGAATAACCATTATCTGTATTTGAGTCTGCAGTCTTCATAGTAGCTTCTTTCAGTGTAAACATCTGTAACTGATTTCCGTGGTAACACTTCAAAGTACAAAATCAGATATTTCTATTTCACCTTGTTTCAGTATAGTCCATTAGTTCTCATAAGAATAATAGTTACTTATGATACACTGATATAGTATATACTTATGAATAGCTACACTTATGAAGCTGCTCTAAAAGTATAGCTCTTCTTAGATTCTTTCAGGTTGAGGAGTGTAAGTTGAGTTTTTTATTTTAGTCTTGTCTTTAAGGTGAAAAATTAAATAAAGCAAACAGCAGATGTCAATTAAAAAAAGAAAGAATTATGGGAACTTGTCAAAAGTTAACAGAAGCCAACTTGAAAGGAAAGTAACAGATATAGTTTATTAGTAAATAATGAGTACACACTGCTATAAATGAGTAAATTTACAGTTCAATGAGAAATGAGATTCTAAAGTCTCAAAAGTACTTCACAAAATACTTTTTAACTAAAAAGAAAGAAAAAATTATGTATTTATTTTTATAGAGAGAGGAAGGGAGTGAGAAAGAGGGAGAGAAACATGGATGTGTGAAACACTGTAACCACCCCTAACCAGGAGGTGCCACAAACAGACATGTACCCTGACTGGAAATCGAACCAGTGACCTTTCGCTTTGCAGGACAATGCCCAACCAACTGAGCCACAGCAGTCAGGGCCAAAGAAAGAAATTTTACAATAGAACAAGCATGGTAGAAACCACCTTAGCCAAGTGATTGACATGAACAGTATCAGTAACGGGACAAAGACAAATCATGAATCAACTCAGAATTGATAAGATCCAATCAGAAGAACACAGCATCTGTTTTGTAATGTTCCTGCCAAAGATGCTGAACCTAATTCAAATCATTGAGGAAACTTCAGACAAACAAATTGAAGGGCTTTCTAACAAGAGCTGACCTTTCATCTTTAGAAGTGTCAAGGTCAGGAATGTCAAAAAAAGACTAAGGATCTGTTCTAGACTGTGGAAGACTATATAAGTAGAACAACAAAAAGCAATGCTGGGTTTAGATGCTTTGTGCCCCAGGATTTTCCCATGTGTTAGGCAACCAGTGATTATCCAGGACTTTAAAGAGTAGAGTAGAGATCAGGTCCTATATGGGAGGTCCCACTGGAACTACAGGGCAGTTTGGGTTCATGATTGAGTCCATCCTGTACGCCCAGGGCAAGGTTCTCTTCTGGGACACCACCAATGAATTCAACCTCAGCACTCTCAAATCTTTAGCAATTAAGGAGTTTTCTTTGAAGACCAAGTATAACCACATTTTGAAACCAGAATACTGTCATTCTGAACCATGTACTATATTACAACTGGACATGAAAACAGTGCAGATTGCTGATCTGGAGACAATGAAAGGTAAACTGTACTTTGATATCAGAAAAGCTGGTACCCTGCATGGATTTATGCCTCGTTCAGTGTCTGCATTCAAAACCCAGAGGAGGAAGAACCACAGCAGCTGCTGAGCATGGGACTGTTCCACCCACCACCCACTGGAAGCATTATGATGGGGAGCATTGCCCATTATGATGGAAGATCCTGTCCCTGTCCACAGAGGGGATGTGGTCCGGGCTCCATTGCGCTGCAGAAAAACCCAGTGTGGAGGAGGCATGTGTCTGTCGCTCTGAGCTGGTATGTTACTTCCAGGCAAGACCCTATACTGTAGTGCTAGAAAAAAAAAGTCTTCCTGATCTGAAAGTGGCAGTTAAAGCTCTGGGAAGCAGTGTGAGCTTATTGATGGAGAACACAGAGGAGTGAAGGAAGTCACACCTGGATGTGAACACTCATTCTTGTGAACGCTCACTATGCCTGGCAGATGGTAGCACCTTTCTCTATAGGGTTCTATGGAGAACAGGACCAAAAAATGGCATTGGTCTGATCAAGATAGCATAAAATATATAAAACAAAGTGGAGTCACTCATTCAACCAAGATGGCTGTTAGTCAGCCATGACACTTTGGTTCAAGAGGGAAACTCCCTAAGTCAGAGCAGACACATCTGGCAAGGAGACACCTCCCCACATGGTCAGAACAGACATGTCTGGAAAGGAGACACTTAAGATATCTGCACATGTGGTCAGAGCAGCCATGCCAACAGAGCAGGGCCATCCACAGATAAGCTCCTTGGGAAATTCCATACTTGCCAGCCGGGGTGTCAAGCAGAACAGCCATGTACCACTCATAGGCTCCTGGGCAAATTCCACACTTGGCATCAGGGGTGCCCAGACATTTATAAAAAATACCCAGAAGGGTGGAGTACACCGCTTTCAAGGTATAACTGGGGCAGGTTCCGGACCACTGCTGAGACAGCCGAGCTCCTCACACCAGAGCGCTGCTCCATGTCACACTTGGCATTGGCTGCTGGAGGCTCTGCCCTGCTGGACTGAGGATTTCATCTGCTCTGCTGCCCACCTGGCTCCAGGGACCCTTCCTTGCAAGACACTGACAGCTCCCTTGCCCACGGTGCTGTCTCCCAGACCTAGAGACTGAGACTCTGGAACTCAGGTTCGTTATGCCCCATTGATTGCTGTGTGTCTGTGATATAATTCTCTTAGATTCTTAGAGTGTGAGTAGGATATTAATGTATGTTGATGTTCTATTTTGAGTGAACCTGCATTCAATAAAAGCTGAGTGAACAACACAGTTACCGTGTGTGACTCTTGTCTACTCCGTGGTGCCGGGCTGCTCAGCAGGCAGCTCGCTGAGCAGTTGCCCGGCTGACTTATAGGAAAGACTGTATCACGAACATATGCTCATGACAGCCTCACAGACAAATATGCCTGGGCTGCCCTCGCACTGTCACTGCCCTTGTCAGTCCTCTAGAAAGAGTCCGTGTCCCCAGGTGTCCACCCATGATGTCTGCAGTGCTGACCTGTGGGTAGGTTGGGGACACAGTGTTCTACACTCATAGAACACACCTGTCAGCATTGTACTCCTGTGAAAGTGACTGTTCATGGATCAGCTGTTAATGGTGGCCTTACTACCCTTGGCTTGTCCACTCAGCATGCAGAATGCGGGGATGCACAGAGCCATGCGGGACCTGGAGATGCATGGGTTGGGGCTCTGCATGGGACAGTACAGCTGTGGAGATGTCTCCCAAATAAATCATGCTTTGACACATAATATATCTCACTAAATATATATATATGTGTTTAAAAAGCACTAAATATTCAGAACCAGGTAGTCAACTTCCTATCAACTCAAGCAGGGAAAAAAATTCTATGTACTGTATTTGCAAATTTTTTGTACACTTGATATTTTTTTCATTAAAAAGATGGAGAACTTATAACCAGTGTAATTAACCTACACAATTACCTGACTTTGATTTCTCTACTTCAGTTTCTCAGCTTCCCTCCCAAGAATATTATTATAAAGATTAAATTGCATTCAAATATGTAACAAACTATAGAAATGATCCCTGAAAGAATACAAATATGATGCTTAGTATATTTATTGGAAGAAAGCTTTATTTAATACAGAAGGTATTCATTTCAAACCCTGCTTTAGAAGTACCCTGCCTCAGGAGATGCCCTATGGCTTTGGCTGTTCCCAGTTTTCTCTTGCATCTCTCCCACACATCTCCTATAATTCAGCCTATAGGACGTGACCAGGCTGCTCCCATATGCCCAGCACCCTACCCTTCCCTTCCCTTCCATTCTGCTCCGTTCATTTACTTCCTTTCCCTTCCCCTTATTCAATGCACATTCATATTTCAAGCACCCTTTGTTTACATCTTGAGCCCATACGGCTCTGCTCTGCTCAGAATGATGGGCTGCCTTACTTGTATTCCCACTATATCTTCCACACACCTCCATCATACTACCTCTTAACATCATATAGCAAGCACGATGGTCGGCTTCCATCCATCTCTTCTGATGATGACCTCCTTGATGGCATGAACCTGCAGTCATCTTAGCCACCATCGTACCTAAATCAGAGCTTGGCACCTAGCAGGCACTCAATAAATGAGTTCTGAATGAATTAATTAACCAAACAGAATAAGCAACTGAGGGCATGAAGGGGCCAAGGTTACCTGAAGATATGGGGACAGATCAGGCAGGCATTCACTTCCAAATTTGCTGAACAGGTCACTGTCTTGTAGCTGTGTTCTTTCCCTCTTAAAGAGTGTTCTGTTGTTGGTTGTTTTTGTGTCTTTTTTAACACACACTCTCATAAAAACAAACTCTAAAATATATATATATCTTCTGCTGTTCCTAACACCACAGGAAAAACATAAGTAAATTTCTCTTCTACAGTGATTTCTACCAACAAATATCTGAGTGTCTGCCAGGCACAAAGCACCACACTCTCCTTCCAGGGTGAACCAATTGGACAGAGTGGACGAGTGGAAGGGACAGCATCTTGGCTCGTGTGTTCCAAACTTTGCCCTATCAAGTATTTAACCAGGTTACATTTTCTATTTAACAGATGAAAAACAAAGCACATCATTCAAGGTAAGTGATTTGCCTTATATCTCTGAGCAAGTTAGTGGACAACTCAGGACTAAAATGTTAAGCTTTTTACCTACATATTTAATTCTTAGTTATGTCAGATGATCTTGCTTATCTCCAATAGATAATCTCACTGAATATATACCACAACAGTGCCAATACCATAAAGGTGTCATCTCAAATCACAAACCTAATGCTTAAGTAAGGAAAAAGCAATGAACTTTAACCCTGGGGAGGTGAAAGAATAACTTTAATATCTTTTATGGGAACCATTCAACCACACCCAGGAACTATTCATTGAGAGATATAAAAGGTGATTCTAAAATATGGAAGTCTAGTGAATGAAAACCAAAATTTAAGAGACCAAGTTCTTCCTGTATTGAGCCAATACCTTATTCACTTGAAAGATGTATGAGGATTTTATTCTCATCCCAGTGACTTTCCCAGATGAAAAAAATTGGGGGGACTATTTATAGGAAAGCAGCAATTTCAATGTATGCAAGAGTTGTTATGAACCAATAACCTGGGCAAAGGGACTTAAAGTTGATTTTTCTTATTTTCAAATTTTCATATCCTCTTTTAATCTACAGTGCACAATTCATGTGGGGAGGTTTGGAGGTATGAAGGGGCTCACATAGATTATGGGAAGGCCTTTGCTTTATACTTTTCTTGGAATCTCTCCACAGACCAAGGCTGGTAGAACACGGAATTGCTACTCACAATCATCGGCCTGTACTTCTTTCTCTGAGCAGGATAACCATCGGTCGCTGACCCACCTCTAAATCCCACCTTCAGGGCCCCAATCAGTGCCCCTTCTTCTGTGGACTCTTCCTCACTGCCCCCTGGAAAGTCTTTGGCACCCTGCACACTCGGGAATGATCGCTTTCGAGCTTGTATTGAGGCAGGATGGTAAAAAGCTAGGAAAATGGCAAGAAGAATGGGGAGACGGAGACTGACAGCTGAACAAACTGGCTGAGAAATTTACAGCCAGATCCAGAAGGTCGCCTCCCTGGAGATATTATCTAGTCCTCAGCTGTATTTCAGCTCCAGGCCTAGAAAGGCAGCAAAACCAGGTGGGCGATGACAGGGCCAGCTCCAGTGACTAATGACTCCCTGCCCTGGAGCAGACCAGTCAGCAGAGATCACAACCCTGAAAGAGCACACCTGGAAAATGGATGCATATTTCCCTAAATCCCTCCTCTGAGACCTTCCTTAAGACCCCTGCCTCTAAGAGAGAGATGAAAGCCTCAAGACAAAGAACCCACTGTGTGTGCTTTCCCTCCCCCCCATTTCTTCCCCCAAAGACAATGTACCTCCTAACCTCTAAGGGTCTCTCATGAGACTTGCAACCAGGGGGAACAATGGGCAGTGGCAGTTTGTCCTGGGCTAACTCCTGAGCCTGTCCCCAAGGCCCTCTTTTCTCTGACTTCCCAGTCAGCTAAGGCAGCCCCGCCTAGGCTCTCCTGTTGCTTCTTCGATACTAAGCCCTTCCTTGTTACACTGCCTCCAGCTGTAATAAATGTATCCTCAGAGTCACTGGACTTGTGTGGTGAAATCTTTCCTGCAGGAAGTCAAGAACCCACACACTACCAGATGGCCCTAGGCAGACCCACTCAGGGCCAGGTCCCCTGTGCAGTAGCACTGTAACAGATATTGATTTCTCTCCACTGAGGGTGGAAGCATGCCTCACACTGCCTAGGCCAGAGTGCACGTGAACAAACAGCCTGTAGGCACGGTTTGCTTGGTCCACAAAACAAAGCAACCATTAGTTGCAACTATGAGGCATTTTACATTAAATTACAGTCTTTAGGCTTCTCTAGAAAATCTGGAAGTTCCACAGGCAAGAGGTCCTTACAAGAGCTATTTGAATCTGTGTTGAACCAAGAAATTTTAGACTCTTGGAAATAATATGTATCTCATTCACAACTCATAGTATATAGCCTAATTCCCAGTGTCAACTTATGGCTCATTTTCAAAATCATTGCTTACATGAGGTATGTCAGTTCAGTCCCACATGACCAACACATTGACCTATTGATGAAATGTAACAAATATATTTTCTAATTGCCATTTTCAGCACCCAGAGAAACAACATATTTTTTCTCATTACAGTTGACATCCAATATTATATTAGTTGCAGAGTATAGCATAGTGATTAGACATTTATATAACTTACGAAGTGTGTCCCCCGCCCCAGAAGCCTGGCACCATACAGAGTAATAACAATATTATTGACTATGTCCCCCATGCTGTACTTGACATCCCTGGGACTATTTTGTAATTGCCAATTTGTATTTCTGAACCCCTTCACCTCTTTCACCCCGTCCCCCAATGCCTCTCCCCTCTGTCAACCATCAGTCTGTTCTCTGTGTCTATGAGTCCAGAAACAACAGATTTTATTCAATAATCCTATCATGAGTTGTTTCCTTCAGTCCTACCCATATAAAAAGCCATTGTACTCAGGCAAACCCAGTCTGCAACCTAATCATTTCTAAGCAGTGGTCAAAGGGTAAGAATTACAAAAGCCAAAGTCAAATTTCCTAAATTCCTATTTTACACCACAGAAATAGCAAAATAAAATGAAAAAAATCTTTATATAGGCTTTTACTAATATTAAGCATGTAAAAACTTACTTTTAAAGAGCTATACTATGAAATATTGTATATGCTTTTAAAGGGTTTTTTTTCCTTGTAAGGACTGAACAGATTTCACTAAAGACACCAATTTCTTTTCTGTAACAAATCTAAGTATGGAAAGTGCAGGCTTTCCTATCTTTTGAAGGACCTTTGAACCATTCTCATACTTCATTAGTCTCATACTTTTTCAAGGTCAATTTACAAACACAGACAAAAGTCTACAACTGGTAAATGCTAGATTTGCATAGGAGCCTACTTACCAATGATCCTTCTCTTCTATCTCAGTTTGCTAACAAGCTTTTGTGAAAGATACTCCAGTAGGTCGACCAGATTTATATTATCCAGCACTATTTCAAATGGGTGTTATACGATTTGGGAGAAAGCATTTAAATGGTTACAAATTTAGGACAGAGTATCTTAAAAGTTGCTACAAACTTGCTGCTGAATTTGGTAGAACTGCTACCAGTTGTTTGATCGTCACCTCAGGTCTTACTCTGCTAAAACAATGCACTTCTGAAGAGAGAAAATTCCTCTGTCAAAAGTCTCTGCCTAATTCGGAGCTCTACAGAACTGCACAGAAACAGTGCAGCCCTCGCCGGGCAGCTCAGCCGGTTACAATGTCACTCCAATAGTCCAAGGTTGTGGGTTGATCCCCGGTCAGGGCACACACAAGAATCAGCCAAGGAAGGAATAAATATGTTGAACAACAAATGGATGTCTCTCTCTTTCTCTCTCTAAAGTCAATAAATAAAAAAAACTTTTTTAAAGAAACAATCCGAAGTTTTTCCACCTCAGAAATCAGCCTGTCCACTTCATATGGTAACTCATGGTATCTGAACAACCATATTTTGCCATGTATAATGCTCACTTTTTGCACAAATTTTTGAGGGAAAAATAAGGATGTTCATTATACATGGGTAGTACTAATTCTGTATCTATGTAAATGTTTTTTTTAATTCTTTTATTTATGCTTATGCATTAAAAGTATAACTCTAGAAAGCAGTAACGATATCCATATGCAAAAATAACACCCTGGAATATGATCATCGGTTTTGTTTCTAAATATAAATAAATAAATAAATAAATAATTGAATTTAAAAATTAAAATGAAAGACTTTTTTCCCCTG
Source organism: Pteronotus mesoamericanus (assembly GCF_021234165.1). Classification (NCBI taxonomy): domain Eukaryota; kingdom Metazoa; phylum Chordata; class Mammalia; order Chiroptera; family Mormoopidae; genus Pteronotus; species Pteronotus mesoamericanus. Next base: position 14,610,116 of record NW_026555310.1, read on the forward strand.
AAAGTTTGAGCCAAAACCATGGGTGCACATTATATATGGCAAAATATGGCATATCTCAATAAAGCTGTTTTTTTAAATCAGCCTGTCAATATTTTTTAAACACAATTTATTACTTTAGTTTGGTGTTAAGCCCTTTCAAATACTGTTTCTTTTTCAAAACTGTTATCACAATCCAATACAAAAAAACTGAACCTGAAAGCAGTATCGCTAATTTTCACTTGGCTTTTTGATGACTACCAGTACTATGTTTTCCTAGTCTAAGATTTTATTGACCTGATAATCTATTTTTCACAAACCTTTCTGTCATAATAATAAGCAAACACTTTGAGGAATGTGACAATTTACAAACAAGGACCGAGCTCTGAAGATAAAGCTTTTGCTTGAAAAACAGGTGGAGACAGGAATGAAGTGAGCCCAGAACTAATTGTTCAATGAACTCTACTTAACTAGGGAGGGACAGGGGAATTTACTTATCATAAAACCTACCAGAAAACCAGATGGCTACTTGCCAACTGCTCATAAATCTGGATCACCTCATGTAATTTCTCCAAGAACTGATCCGGAAGTTTTATTTTTGCAAATAGCGGTAGACAGGAACAACAAAATTGAAGATATGACTGGGTGATTTATACATTTATCTTGCCAAAAAAGCAACAGTTTCAAGTGCATGTAATCGCCTATTATTAGAAATATTTACCTAAAAAAAATCGACTTAGACTAACAAGCTATTAACCAAAACCAGGAAGCCATGTGCACACACCCAAGGAATGAAGGAATGAGAATGGAGTTCTGCTAGAAACATGAGCTCTCACACAGGGCAGAGAGCACTCTATTTTGACTCTCAAGGAATATTTGACAATGTCTAGAGCTACTGATATCTAGGAAGGATCGGTTAGGGTGCTGCTAAGCATCCTAGAGCTAATACAGAGACCGCCTTTAGTTTTTTCATGGGTCCATCTTTTTTTTTTTTCTAAAAGAGGATTTCTTTAAATAAATTTCCTTGGTACTTTTGAGAGATGATTCAATTTGCTTTTAACTCTGTTTATGTAACAAAGTGTCCTTTCATTATAGCTAGGGAAGTTATTCACATCACTTAAAACAATTTTTTTTTGAGACAAAGTTACATCTCTGAAAATCTCTGTCAGGGTGGAGTGCAAGGGAAACATAAAAATCTTTGGTAAAGCAAAGCGGTTAGCTATGGGATAATACATTTAACCTGACCTACATAACAAGCTGAGCCTTTTCCCTTGGTTTTCTGTGGTTCCTCACACACTCCATCCCTTTCCAGCTCTTTTCGTTAATATTACATTCTAAAACTTTCTATCTATATTTTTTAAATGGAGAACCTTAAAACCTTGGAAATTTGTTCTGACTCTGTGAACTTGTGTTAGTTCTTCCTTGCCACAGAAAAGCTGGTTATCCTGTAACTTAAAATTGAGGCTCAGGTGAGCAGTAAGAATTTGAATACAAATAACTTCATAGCTGGAATCCTTAAAATAGTTTGCCCCCCTTCCTGGTAAATTTCATGCACATAAAAATAATTTTAATTCTTAGGCTAAATTCATTTCTTAGCTACTTCGTAATAGCCTGGCCTTTTCAAATCTTTAATCACATTGTCTTCTTCAGGAAGGTCATTCCGTTCAAGTAAATTAGTATTTTTGTGCACCTGGGCCCAAACTGGTTTCTTTATGGGTATAATTAACTTAATTGCCTTCTCAGTGCTTTATGCTAGGAAAATGGGAACTACTTGAAACATCTGAAGATCACTGACATTTAGAACATGATTAACTTGTGAACAAGGTTCAGATTTATTCTAAATCAAAAATCTACACAATGTGATGAAGCACCATATGGTGTTTTGAACAAATTTTTTCTGTGTACTGAATATAAGTAATAGAGTATTAAATAAGACTTTTAAAAATCAAATAGTGAATTAAAGAAAATTTTTGTTCTGCGAGGAGTAGGTTTATTTCTTGAAAGTGTGGTAAAACCAGTTAAGAGGTCTGACTCAGTAATCAGTCTGGCCTGGGTGCAAATCCTGCCTCTATTACTTTATAACTTTGGGAGAGTTGCATAACCTCCCTAAGGTGGTTTCTTTACAAAATCAGGATAATGAAAGTATTTATTTCATAAGATTGTGAAGGATTAAATTAAGTAATGCATTTAAAGCTTAGTACATTTACATATTCAGTACTCAGTAATACTATCCACAGATTTCATATATATAATGTTTGTGTGTATTTTAATTGGTAATTGGAATTGGCCTGGGGCCTTTTGAAGATATCTGATAAAACTAACAAAGCAAAACTTTTAGACAGATAACTGTGGTATTGATTTGAATAGAACCAGCAGATTTCACATTGCCAGATGTTTGCATTTGTTCCTGAAGTCTTGCAAAGTGAACTGTTTAAAAAATCCTTACTAGAGAATGTGTTTATTGATTTTTAGAAAGAGAGGGAGAGAGAGAGATAGTGGGGGAGGGGAGCTGGGGGGGAGAGAAACATCAATCGGTTGCCTCCCATAGGCATCCTGACCAGGGATTGAACCTGCAACATTTTGGTGTATGGGACAACACTCCAATCAACTGAATCACCCAGCCAGCGTGCAAAGTGAACTTTAAAAAAATTATTTTATTAATTTTAGGTGTGTAAAATAGTGTTTAAACAATCATATATTTTCCAAAGTAATCCCCCTGATATTTCCAGTACCCACCAGGCACCACACATAGTTCTTACAATATTATTGACTGTATTCCCTGTGCTGTACTTTCCATCTTCATGACTATTTTATAACTACCAATCTGTACTTCTCAATTCCTTCAACCTTTTCACCCACTTCTCCAACAGCCCTCCCCTTTGGCAACCATCAGTTCTGTTCTTTGTATCTAGGAGTCTGTTTCTCTTTTGCTTGTTTGTTTACATTGTTATTTAGATTCCATACACAAGTGAAATCATATGGTGTTTGTCTTTCTCTCTGACTTATTTCACTTAGCATAATACCCTCTAGGTCCATCCATGGCAAAGTGAACTTACATGAACATGTATGAATTTCCCATTAGCCTTTTGGATGTTTTACATGTGACCAGTGTCCTTTCATTTTTGGAGAAAATGAAATATCTTTTTACTCTTTTAGCTGTTTTTCATTTCACCAGGGTCTTTCCATTTTCAGCAAAAGTGAAATATCTTTTCTGGACACACAATCCTACTATTGCACATCATTTCACTGTATCATCCTGCATATCACATATATGCTCTTTTGTGGAATTTTTTTTTCAGAATATTATTGCTCTCCAATGATGCAGGTATGACTATGCAGTAATGATCCTTGAGACATTTCTTATCATCTTGGAAAACATTAAATCCTCATTTGCTTTATAGAAATGACTTGGAAATATTTAATATCTAATAACACTACACTTACATAGGTCAGGTTTGGGATGACAATAGTAACTGTTAGGACTTCAACCCAAGTTGAAAAAGAAAAAAGTATCTGCTCTTAAAATAACGTTGGAAACTGTACTTTACTCATGTTAGCCTTCACTCAATAAATTCTTTAATGTTGCTTTTAACTTTTCCATTGCTCAAAGCAGGTAAAAAGCCACAGATGAGGAGAGGAACAAGAGTGGCTCTGGAGAGAAGTATCTACAAGAGTATGTCGCTTTTAGATATTACAGGAATTGTCTAACATTTTGGCATGAGAAATAGAAAAAAATTATGATGCCACCCAACATTTCAGTAATGAATAATTACAATTTTATCCTTGTCAAAAAATATGTTTAAATGCCCTGGCCAGGTAGCTCAGTTTGATAGAGCATCATCCCTATACACCAAGGTTGCAGGCTCTATCCCTGGTCAGAGCACATACGAGAATTAACCAATGAATGCAGAAATAAGTGGAACAACAAATTCATGTTTCTCTTTCTCTCTTTCTCCCTTCCTTTCTCTCTCTCTCCCCTCTCTAAAATCAATAAAAGTAATTTTAAAAATGTTTAATACTCAGCACTGTAGACAAGATAGTGTATAATTTCTTAGATATTTCAATGGAAATATTTTGCAACTATAATTTCATGTGCCAGATGACGGATATAATGTAACATAATAGAAATGGCATCCTGGCCATTAAATTACAATCAGGCTTTTTTTTCTCCTTTGATTTCTATTGGCCCATCTCTGTTCTTGTGAAATGAAAAGAAACAGATAGCCCTGACTGGTGTGGCTCAGTGGATTGAATGCTGGCCTGTGAAATGAAAGGTCACAGGTTCAATTCCTGCCAGGGCACATGCCTAGGTTGTGGGCCAGGTCCTCAGCTGGGGGCATATGAGAGGCAACTAATTGATCAATTGATGTTTCTCTCACACCAATGTCCCTCTCCCTCTCTTTCTCCCTCCTTCCCCCACCAAAAAAATGAATAATAAAATTTTATAAAGGGTCTTAAAGTTCTATAGAAATGAAAACAGTTGGTAAACAAAGAATTTTCTTTAACACTAATTATGATGGTTAAGATAACCATCAACGAGATGTTTGGTTTGTGTAGAGTTTCTCAAGTTGGCACTACTGACACTTTGGGATGGATAATTTTTCGTTGCAGGGCTGTCTCTTGCATTGCAGGATGTTTAGCAGCACCCACATCTCTCCTCCCTACCGATCATTAGCTCCAGATAATTGCCAAATATTCCTTGAGAGTCAAAATTGCCCAGGCTGAGAACCACTGGTTAAGCTAAGTGTATTTAAATTAGGAATTGGACCTTCATAAAATATACACTTAGAAAATGTAGCAGTCAACATAGAATTTCATTTGCTCACTCAATCAGAATTTCACAAACACCTAATATGAGCCGGGAACTCTTCCAGGTATTGGAGAAATAGTGTGGAACAAGACGGGCATAGTCCCGGCTCTCCTGATGCTAGCTAACAGAAAGGTCCACCTTCATGTGGAACATATTAAAGTGACTCAACAAAGTACTACAAGAGATGATGATGAAAGATTCTCTGCATATACAACCCTCAACTTGGTGAACTGAAGGCCTCCTGCCAACTCCGTTGTTCTCTTTTCTTAAATAAGTTTGATCCCACGCTCTGCCTCCACCTGTTCTTGTCAAGGCAGCAGCCCACGTGTCCCAGTTGCTGTTGGCCCAGCCCTGCCACCCTACTTTTAAGGTCTGTGCAATGCTCACTTGTATCTGCCACCCTCACCTGCACCCCAGTCACCTTCTTCCCTGTCCCAGAGATCAGCTGCCTAAAGTCCTAAGTCCTAAGCTTGGCAGTCTGTACACTGGGAATGCTGACTGTGCCCTTCCGTTGAAAGAGAGAATGCAGCAGACAAAGCCCCCGCTCTCATGGGGTTTAGTGTGTGTACTGGGGTGGGGGACAGAAAATAAGAAAAAAAAATACAGAGTTAGAGAGTGGTAAGTGTTGTAGTAAGAAATAAAACAGGGTACGGAGTATAGGAGTGGAGCTTCCAGTGTGAAATAAGGTAGTCAGGAAAAGGCTTCAGTGAGAAGGTACACTTAAATAAAGACATAAACTGGATGAGCTCAATAGTTTTTAAACACTGAAAGTAAGGTTTCTCTTTTTTTAAAAAAAAGATTTTATTTATTTTTAGAGAGGGGGAAGGGAGAGAGATAAGAGAGGGAGAGAAACATCAATGTATGGTTGACTCTCACGTGTCCCCCGCTGGGGACCGGTCCACAACCCAGGCATGTGACCTGACTGGGAATCGAACTGGTGACCCTTTGGTTTGCAGGCCAGCACTCAATCCACTGAGCCACACCAGCCAGGGCTGAAAGTAAGGTTTCAAGTGACTGAAATTTCCTATTAGACAAGCCTTTCAGGTCTACAATAAAAAGTGGTATCACTTGACACGTGAACAAAGAGAAAATATTAGAAGAAAAAAATTAATAAAGGGAAATTATTTTCTTAATCTATTCTTAAGGGGATATTTTTGGACAAAAGAAAATAAGCAAATATAAACTACTAAACTTTTCCAAAAGTCCATAACAAAGCCTATTTTCTGAATGAGTCATTATAATATTTGTAGGAGCTCATTGTAAGGAACTGGCTTTGAGACCCAAAACAAGCAACAAAAATAAAAATCCTCTTGCAGATGAAAAGTATAAATTGTAGTGAGACCCAGGAGCCTTGGCCAGAAATGGACAACTAACAAAAGATCCGAGGGAATGAATATTTTGAAAGAAGGGCTTTTAGTGCTTCAGTGATACATGCCATTGCCAATAGAATTTTCCTTAAGTTTACAGAAATGAGTCACCGTCAAGGCCATAGGTAATAGAAACACCTCACCCAACCCTGCCAGCTCATCACTTTCATAACATTATGACAGCTGTCCACTCAAAGTGGGGGTTATGTGAATATCATTTAATTTTCCAGTCCTTTTATTTTATTTTTTTTACCTTCCTAAGGCCCAGCATGTGGTTAAAGCAAATCTCCCAGGTTAACAAAAACATCCAAGTTGGTCATTCAGTTCCTAGACTTGGAAATAGACATTAATTCTCAATGAAAATGAGCTTAAACTGGCACCACACTGGCTTCAGAACAAAGATTGCCATCATTGGCAGTTCCCTCCTTGCTTCCTCCTGAAACCTCTTCTTCCCTTCTTTTCACTGTTTTCATAACCAGTGGCCTGAGTTTACCACTTTCTATAAAAGGACTGTAGAGGGGCCCTAATTAGCACCCCAGTCAGTTCCCTCGTTCTTGCACAGTGGACAGCATCTTTGAATATAATTATTCAAACCCAATTTTTTATTACTCTAAGATGTTAAGAGTAAAAAAAAAGCTATGGCTAATTCTCTTAGTTAGAAATACTAACATGGTTTTTCAACATATACAAGATCCTATTAATATTTAGTATTATATATACATATATACATGTATGTGTGTATATGCAGACACATTCTACTATATGGTCATGCATTATCGTTCTTTTTTATAGGGTAAAAAAGGAGAAATATAGTTTTGCCTATTTTTATAGAACATCTAAAATTAACAGGATTTTTGAAAATTAATACTACTTACCTAACTTCAAAGTTTAGTAGGCAACTATCACCTAGCTAATGAGATATGATATAATGTAGTCAAACAAGTTCCTAGAAAGAAAGCAGCAGAGGGCTTGAAGTAGGTGTTCCCAAGAAATTTGGTTGCACAGTAAAGCTCAGGAAGCTATTCTTGTTTCCATTTCCAGAATCTTTTCTAAAAATATTTCTCTTCCTCCTTGAAAATGTTTATTTTTCCTTCCTACAGTAGATTATAAAGTTGCTCTTGTATTTACTACTCTGGGTAAAAATATAAAAGGAAAGTGTTTCTCCATTTACCTGTATGTTCAGAGATGAGTAGCTTTATGTTCAGAGATGATAAAACCTGGTAATAAGTAATAAAATTATGAGAGATAAAAGTACAGGGGTTAAGTGCATTGGTTTAAATCCTTGCACCCCCGGGCCATGAGAACTTGGACAAATTATTTAATTCTATCTGGGCATCTAGCTCCTATTCTGAATAATGTGAATAATGGGTTCTATTTGTGATCATTGAGTTTATGCACATAAAGCACTTATGTCTGTGTCTGACCAACAAAATAAAGGCTTAATAAATGATAGCTATTTATTATTATTATGACTCTCATGATTGTAATTATAATTAAGAGGGCTGAAGCAGTAACCTGAGATATGGAAGGGATAGCCACATATAGTATGTTTTGGATAGAGAAGTGGGTAAGTTGTTAGTCAATGTTTTCAGTTTTATAATCCAGGAACTTATTTCATAACCTTTACTACTATTCAGAGGCAGTAAATATTGTGCAATTATATTTTAAAATTTAGGCCAATCTACATTTCAATGTCTCACAATTTTTAAAACACCATCAATTGAAAGAAGCATCACAATGTAAGAGATGTTGAAGTGTGAAAAGGGGTACATTTTAGATTTAGATGAATTACATTAAAAGATAAGAAACAATACAGTGATATTTCTGGTATCAAATGTTCCACAGTCTCATCTTTTTCTCTCAGAGCCCAGAGCTAAAATCTTGCTTCTGATCATCTCTAATTGCTGCCTCTCAGATTGTTTTTGAAGACCTACCCATTAGAGATGGACAGAAGAAAGAAGGAAAGAGGACTTTTATGAGGAATTCTGTCCTCAAAAGCCAAGTCCTAATAGTGAAAAACAATAAGCAAAAAATAAAAATAAAAATAAAAGGGCTATGAAAGACAAAAGAAGAGAGCATAAATGGCAACTGATAGAGCTATAAGATAATGAAACTCTGACAATATAAGGAAGCATTTGGGGGCCTTTCGGTGCAGGAGCAGCCCAGATCCTACAAACCCCAACACCTATCAAGTCAAAACATCACAGCATCAAAAAGAATGCCAGGAATAATATAAACTGTCAAACTAAAAGGGACATCTACTTCATGAATTCTCAAAGAGAACAAAGTATTCTATTCCCATGCCTTTCTTAATATGTCCCTGCACAAAACTGCTGCATATTCCTGATAGGAGCATACGAATGGTACAGACACAGAAGGGAAGCTGAGAACCACTGATTTTAGAATATTTAGTTTGCAAGCTCGGATTACTGATCAGAAAGGGTTACTACAACTGATGTTCTCTCTCTCTTGTACAGCACAACCAACAAGTCATTTAGCCTCTCTTTGAGTATTCCCATTTATTAGAAACTCAGGACCACTAAAGGAATCCAATTTCATTTACTGACAATGTTGTCAGAAAATTCTTATGTTGAAGCAAGATGTGCGAAGCTAGTTTTGAGCTTCTTCTGTTTACTCAGTATTTATCAAGTCCTTGAATGGACCTTGAGGAACGATGGAAATGATGATGACTTGAGTTAGGGACTGGCGGGGCAGGCGAAGTAGAAAAACAGGAATGAACATTGGTGAAGAAGTTGAGGTGGAGGGACCTGGCTGGTGTGGCTCAGTTTGTTGGAGTGTCCTCCCATAACCAAAAGGATGTAGGTTCAATTCCAAGTCAGGGCACATACCTACGTTGGGGGTTTGATCCCTGGTCTGGGTGCATAGGGGAGGCCATCAATTGATGTTTCTCTCTCACATCAATGTTTCCCTCTCTCGCTTCCTCTCTGCCTGCCTTTCTCTCTAAAAAGCAAAGAAAAAAATGTCCTCAGGTGAGGATTAAAAAAAAAAAAAGATAAAAGAAGCCACTTTAAAAAGAAAAAGAAATTGAGGTGGCTGGCAAGAGTGAATGAAGAAGAATTTTTTTTCTATAGGGGTAGAAAACAAATAGTTAAGGAAAGCCAACAGAGGGCTGACCTCAGGAACTGACCAGGAGCTCTGTGGACCACTGAAAATAATCAGTTGTCACTAGAGTCAACAGGGAATCAGTATTGAAAGGGAAGGAAACAAAGGAAGAGGGTGGTTGTCAACTCAGGCTTTAGGGAAGGTTGATAACAAAGTAGGTGGGGCTCAGACAGCACGGGAAAGACTGAGGAGAGAGGCCAGTGGTGAAAAGCACTTTTGGCAGGGACTGAGGGGAGGAGAGGGCTAGGTAGGAAGCATTAATGAAAAGGGATGGGAATACAAGTGCCTAGGACAGCTTGCATGTTGAGCAGTGTACCTTGCACTCAGAAGGTAAAATCGTAAACAACCAATCACAATCCAATAAGACAGCACTCAATTAGAGGTACACACAGAATGCCCAAAGAAATCCAGACTGTGAAGATAGCGCCTGTGTCATCCTAACAAAAGTCCTGAAAACTTGTTATTTGAAAACTTCCCAAGCACTGTTCTAAGCCTTTAAGGAATATTACTTTTTTTGCCCAGGTCAGGTAGCTAAGTTGAGTAGAGTGTCATTGGGATACACCAAGGTTGAGGGTTCAATCCCTGGTCAGGGCACATACAAAAATCAACAAATGAATGCATAAACAAGTGGAACAGCAAACTGATGTTTCTCTCCCCACATACCCCGTCTCTCTCTCAAATCAATAAATTAAAAAAAAAAAATGAGGTTTAAAAAAAATATTAACTTCTTATTCTTCTAACAACCCCACAATGTGGGTAATATTTGCATCCCTGCTTTATAGATGAGGAAATTGAGTAAAAAGGAACCCAATATCAGATAATTAATGCAGAAGGATTCAAACCTGGCCAGTCTAACTCCACAGCCCACACTCTAAGTCATCATAGTATTTTCTTTTCACCTTGATTTCTAGGGACTAACACAATGTCTTGTTCATAGTAAGCATTCAAATACTTATTGAAGGGTTGAAGGATCCCTAGCTTTAGTAAAATCATAGGAGGCAAACTGTGACGGATATGGGGACTTGAAAAGAACACAGACACTAGTAGAATTAATTGGTTTAGGGATGTGAATGGAATTTGGGGGAGAACATTTTCTAACCCAGTACAGATTTTCAGATTGTGTAAGCAGGATGCTGCTCCAACCAGACACATAAGCCAGCAGACAGAGACTTACCAGTGACCTTGGAGGTCCAAGTCGGCTGCAACGGTCTTCCCCAAAATGGGATGTAGCACAGCAAAGCATGCCTTCCCTTGAACTACAACCACTCTGATCATTGCTCTTACACCAAACACTGCCTTATACATCACGTGGTTCATTATATATAATCACACTGATTTATTATATATCACAGCCCTCCTCATAGGCTGAAAATACTGAAAGTCAAGGCATTTGTATTATTCATCTTGGATTCCCAATACTAATTATCATATTAAGTCACCAGTATGATAGCATTAAGGTAGCACATTTTAGGGGGGAAAAAAGTTACATGTTAGTCACCTTTCTGCAGAGAAAATGAAGATCACTTTGTTTAAAAATTTTCTTTTTCTCTAGAGAGTTTTCAGTAATTATTTTTAACCAAATTTGGCTATAATTTGGTAACTTCCCATACCTTATACTACATTACACTTGAAACTATAATAATCCCTCAGTACTCTTCAGGTGTGACATCTTATAATTTATTTGATTCTACATACTGACTTTTCACCTCTTAAGTGTACTCATTAGCATAAATTTAAAAATACAAATGACCTTATCCTAAAGGCATTGCACTTTTTAAGGCTTCTAGTAACATGTGGCCTCGCCTACCAGAGGGCCCAGAGAACACCCTAGCCTTGCACAGCCAGCTGGATCTTTGGCTCAGTGCTGTCCCTAGAACAGTGGCTGCAGGTGGTGAAGTTGACAGTATAATTCTGGTGAGTGGGTGTGAGGGTGAAAGGGACCAACAGCTGGGTTTGTCTTCAGTCTATTCCTGCATGAGTGAGTCAATAACACAAAACTGACTGTGGGCCCCGAGAATACCTGCTGGTGCTAATGTCCACACTGTCAACCGCACTCCAAGGACAGATGACTAATTCTACACAATGCTCTGCAGGCGATGCCAAATATACTCCCCAAAACACACCCAACTCCTAAACTGTGATCCATGCACAACTAGCCCAGCTTTAGTCATTCAAATAAGATTAAATATTTGTATGAATTCAAAAGGTCCATCTCTATGCTGAGGGGGTTACTTGTAAAGGTTTGACCAACAATCACTGAGTGATCATTCTTAATATAGAGTCTGTCATGACAGACATCAATAACAGGCAGTTGGGGAGTCTTAGAAGGCTTCTGGCCATGGGAAACATGCGATCCATGCGCAGATTTAAGGAAACTAATTGCAGGACAGATGTGTATGTAGAGTGGCTAACAGCTCTGCTGGGGGGAGAGGTTCAACTGAAATACGACTAAGTCGCCTTCAGAAAATGAAGGTGAACCAGTAAGAACTGGTGACTGACTGGATGGCAAGTAGATAATAGAGAAGAGCAGATTTAAAATAACCTTTGAAGCCTAACAAAAGCAAGATTGGTAATACCTCCAAGAAATGTCAGGAGGAAGGGCTTGCTTGCATCAGAAAAAGAAGTTGCAATTTGGTGCCCTTCTGACATTTATATTTCTAAAACAGGCCCTTGAAAATTGCAGAACAGTACAGATGACCTACAGAAGCCCAGAGAGTCAATGAGACCACTAAAGAATATAGGTGGCAGGAAATAATAGAGGTTGGATAGAAGAGAGGAGAAAAATGGGCTAGACAGAGGAAGCAACTTGGAGATCCAGTGAAGTAGAAATATCAGACAATCTCAGGTAAGCCAGACCCACCCAAAAAAGAGCTTAAAGAAGAAGTAAATGCCATGGATAAATTAAGAATAAGGGCTGGAAACAGGCTATTAAGTAATAGGGTACTGATCCAGCGCTGGGAACAGAAGGCAGCCTAGAAATAAATGGGAAGGAGGATAAAGAAGCAGAAACAACAAGGAATGTATATCCAGTAGTTTTAGGAAGAAAGCTGCTGGACAGTAGCTCCAGAGAATATCAAAGTTTAAACTCATTTGAAGGGAAGAGAGTGGGTGGAGGAAGTAAAAGGAGGTCAACTGAACTCACATCAAATACTCCGGTTGGATATAAACAGTATCTCAGAACAAATTAAAGTCCACTTCAAGAGGGAGAGGGTGGGGTTGTGAAACAAGAGAAAAGTAGAAAAGACATAAAAAATGCAACTAAGAATCAACAAGAAATGGGTAAAATGTTTGCCAAAAAAAAAGTACAGAGGGCCCAGATGATGTATTAGCTGAGGCACGATCTATATCATTCTTGGCCTTGCACCTGCAAATCCTGGGTGCCCATTCTCAGGACCAAAGGTAGAGTTTACCCATGTTTGGGAATGCAGAGTGATTTAAAAACCAGGGTGCATTCAGAATCATCTGGGGCACCTGTTAAAAATACAGCTTCTCTAATGCTACTCCTGGAGATTCTGACTCATATCTAGGGTGTGGCTGGGAATTTTTAATTAGCACTCCAGTAATTCGGAAGCAGCTAGTAGGATGGCATTTGGAAACCAAGCAAATCATCAGAATTATCCAATATACTTTTTGAAAACACAGATTCTTGAGCTCCTGTCCAAACCTAGTGAACCTCACTATGTTCACATCACAAAATTAAATGCATATTTGAGTCCTTTTCCAATCAACTTTCCAGAGTGCATGTAAAAAAGAATTTCAGTACAACACCCATAGGATTGAATCCAAGTAACCTGGAAGTCCAGAGGCAGTGACCTTGGGCAGACCCCGAATCAATGGCTATTCATTGAAAGACAACTGACTACTCTTTAAACTGCTGTTGGAAGGAAATCCAAGTTTAAAAAAAATATTCTTCCTGGTTCTTGTTCCTCTAAAGGACTTTCCCATGTCAAAGTCCATTTTTAAGCAGCTTCTAACAAACAGTAACAATATGATATCATCATCATTTTACTATAAATTTTTAGATAAATTACCTGTTGAGATCACTGTTTGAAATAAAATATACATTCATTCATGTTATAAGTATTAGCCCTAACATTGTTATTGCATTGCACTTTGCCTTTCAAAGCTCTGAGACATGTTAAAAACCAGTGTTACAATCATGTGAGAACTGAAGCCAGAAAGACCTGGTTCAAATCCTGCCTCTGAAACCTAGGCTAATTGTTCAACATTACAGGTAAGAGTTTCTGAATTCTTGTCTAAATGGTGATAATACCACCTATCTTGCAGGGTTGTCATAAGAATAAGAATTGTAAGTAATACTCATATAGTCCTGATTCAGAGCCAGCATTCAACAAACACTAATTACTCTTATTATCCAAATTTCCATCCCAACCCCCTCCCAACAAAGGCGAAATTAATCCTCTAAAAGTGCTCAAGATATTGGAGTATGTGTTGAAAACCCGAGTAATCCAGCCATCATGAGATCTGTAAAAAAAAAAAAAAAAAAAAAAAAAAATTCTACTTATGGAAAGCTTGCATGTCATAATAATGTGAAGAGCCTTCCATCACGAAGTGCCCAGATACTCAATAAATAACAAAAAATATACTTTTAAGTGTACTGCCGAGATCATGAGAAGATAAAGAAGGTTCCCAAGGATAAGAGAAAGAAGACTATAAATCTAAACTCTACTGGGAACTAATTTGTAAGCCCACACAGCCCTGGGGGCAATGCCGGTCCCTACCAGGGACCAGAGGGTCTAGAAAGGGAAAGGGAGACTTGACCTGAAGCTTTTGAAATGGGAAAGGACTGAACCTGAGACAAGACCTCAATGTTCCACTCTGAAGGAGCTATACCTTTGATAAAAGAGTGACCCAGGAAAAAAATATGCCTTCCATAAAAGCAAACGGATGAGTAAATCTGCAGACCTATGCCGAGCCTAAATTAATTAATGAAGGTAATGACACTGGTCTTCTCTGAGCAAGCCTGAACTCAAACTTACAACATCTTCAAGTCAGGAAAATGCCTGGCTATTAAAAGAGTCTTTGGAGGTAGAAGCAAATAAGTAGTGTATACAAAAAGGCATCTTCAGTACACAATCCTTCAGCATTCCCATAAAATTAGGGAGTAATTAAGAAAACACACTACCTTGAATAACAGCAGGAAAAAAAGTATTCAATACATTTTCCTCTACCCCCAAGAGCTTCAAGACATTCATACTATAGAAAAGGAAAAGAAGAAGGCACAGAAAAAGTTAAACTAAAAAAAAGCACAAAATAAGAAAATTTCAATCCTATTTTATATATAATATCCTTTTGAATTCCTTTATGTGATGTGGGGCCGAAAGCACTGCCTCTGATGTCAGGTACACTTGAACTTGAATCCTGGATAATCAAATACCAGTATATGATTCCAAGCAAGTTAGTAAAACTTTCTGTGCCTCAATTTCATCAACTGCAAAACTAGCATAGTCCTATACTACCTACCTATTAAGATTGTTGTGACATAAATTCATACACCTATGCATTCATGTGTGTATCACATAACAGAGTTCTTAGTATACAAAATGCACTTAGTAAATAGTAGCTATTGTGGACATTTACAGAATGTCTTTTATGTGCCAGTGGTAGTGCCAGACCCCTTGGGACACAGAGATGGATAATGATTCCTTGTTAGTATACTCTCCGGCAAGCTTGTTTGGTACTAAACATTTATCTACATAATTGTACTTACTCCTCCCAACAGTCTTGTAAAATACTGTTATTTCCATTGTCCAAATGAGGAAACTAAGAAGTTAGTTAAGAGTCTTGGTCCAGTTCCCACAACTAGTAATGAAAATAGGACTAGAACTTTTATGTTATTTGACGCCAAAGCCTGTCTTAATTACCTCACCTCCCTCTTTCCCGTAGATGAGAAGATTCACATTCAACTACATATGGCAGATGCAGTTGGTAGACTTCTTTTGACCAAAAAACAGAGAACTCTAAAAATAGTAGGTTTCACAATCATAGAATATAACACAACACCATTAAACTGAATTCTCCGCTAAGTTCTTGACCTCCCGGTTTTTCTTCCTTCTTTAAGAGGGAACGTAACAATTCGATGAGTATGCAATGGGTCTATCAGTGATGTCCCACCTGCAGCCCGCATGCAGCCCAGGATGGCTGTGAATGCGGCCCAACACAAATTCTTTAATTTACTTAAAACCTTATGAGATTTTCTTGTGATTATGTGTCGCAATGTATTTAATGTGTGGCCCAAAACAACTCCTCTTCTTCCAGTGTGGCTCAGAGACACCAAAAAGGTTGGACACCCCTGGATGTTGTGATTTTCATATGTAAATACTTTTCTAGGTATTATAAATTGACACGTCTTAGGAATTTGAACCTCGTTTACTTTTTGACGTGGAGAGGATTCTCTTTATATAATGAGAGATAGTTGGGTGAGACTTACTAGATGGCAGATTTGATTCAAAGAAGGAAGCACTTTCTCAAGTGTTCTTACCCCCACCAAACTGAATAGAGGTGTGGTCATTCAATAGTGTAAGACTACCTGTCAAAACACCAGATCATGCTCCTACAGATACCACAGATTATACAATATTATGGTAAAAAGAAACAACTGCACCCCGGAAGTCGCAGTATTATTTTTCAACCCTGAAAATATAGCAACAAAAACTTAAGAGTTTTTGTAAACAATAGTGAGACAATGTAACAGACCAAGAAAAGTTATTGCTAGGTTCTCCATTTCACTTTCTTTTAAAAAGGTGTTTTGGATGTTTTCTGAATAAAAATAGAGTACACTCTCTTTTATAAGCACACCTGCCTTGTAGAAAGGATTTATAGACTGCCACAACTCTACTCACTTCATCTTCGAGGAGGGCACTTTTATCTTCTGCTAACAAAACTAAGCAGGTGATTTTAAGTAAAAGTATGTAAAAAACTTGGATTCCATTTCCCTTCAAGTTGATTAAGACATTGGGTAGCTCAACTGAAAAATTTATTCAGAAATAACTTCAACACAAAGCAATGCATTTTCCCTTTCAAAGAAAAAAAATCTTT
Source organism: Pteronotus mesoamericanus (assembly GCF_021234165.1). Taxonomy (NCBI): domain Eukaryota; kingdom Metazoa; phylum Chordata; class Mammalia; order Chiroptera; family Mormoopidae; genus Pteronotus; species Pteronotus mesoamericanus. The sequence continues at coordinate 14,626,451 of NW_026555310.1, forward strand.
TACTTTAGAATGAATCACCTAAATCTGGAAGAGATTTCACAGTGTCTTTCATTTTTCAGATAGGGAAATTGAGACCTGAATCACTGTAATTCCATTATTTGTTTACATTTTTTCTCATATCACTATTTCTGTGCTTATCTATTGTGGCTCTAAATTCATCATAATTGTAAGTCATCATCATATTTTTCTGCCCTATGACTATTACAGCTTCAGGACAAGGACTAGACAGAAAAATTCAAAACCTCCAACACTAATCACTTTCAAACCATCAAAACAGCTTTACTAAACAGAACAAAATGAGTGAAAGTGAATTAAAGTATTTTTTTTATTCCTGCTGCTTAAATAAGGGTTGACCTCATAACTGGTCTATATACAAGACATCTCTGGTTAAGGCATGATAGGAGCACAAAAAGGGGGCAAGGGGAGTGTAAAGAAAAGTTTTACAAATCGAGAAAGGTATCTCTAGTCTGTTCCACATAGTTTCAAATTCGCCTTTGGAGAAAGGAATGCCTTTGAAGAGCTAAGGAGATGTGGGCTTGAATAGGTCATCTTGAGGCTTCTTCCAATACTAAGATTTGATGAAAATTCAGAACTCAAAATACCGCATTACTAACATCCAAATTTGTCAATACCAAAACACCAATAAGAATTACATTTCTTGATATCAGGAAAGTTTTTCCTTATAAGTGACTTGCAGCTTCTCACAGTCAGGGTGGGAATCAAGGGATTTTTTTTATTTTTATTTTTATTTTTTTTTCCAAAAGGGAAAACCGGATCACTCAGGCTGGCTGGTCCTAGGTCACTCAGGAGCTGGGCTGGGACCAGGGTGAACACCAGCCTCCCCCGCTCACTAGTCCTTCACGAGGAGTTGCCGAAAGCAAGAATTTAGCGAAGAAACTTAAACTTCAGTATTTAGAAAACAGGCATTATAACCAAACTTTATTTTAAGAGTGATGCCTTTACTTCCGGAATTCTCTAATAACTAACCTGCAGGGCAAGCTCAGCCTTAGGCGTGTTCCTGCCCAAGCAAGGTCCTTTGGGGGAAGGGACAAAATTGGTAAGGGGGTAGGTGGCCAGGCGCAGTCCTCTGGGAAAACCTCCCCGGCTGGTTCCCTTTGCAGCCCGGAGACTGGACGCACCTGCAGAGCACTGCGCGCGCCCCTCACCTGAGCCAGTTCTCCGCTCACCCCTTCTCTAGCGAAGCACTTACCTGGGGCGTCCGCGGATGACTGGACCCTGAAGGTGCCCGTTCCGGCCCGTCCCAGGTGCAGGTGCGACGAGGGCCTACTCCAGGGCCTGGGGGTCCCAGTCAGCATGTAGGAGGGGTTGGACTTCCGCCGGATCGCCACCCGCCTGAAGTCGTAGCTGCCTTTGCTGCTCACGGTGCCGGGTTCGCTCGCGGCTCCGCGCTCTCTCCCGCCCTGGGCCGGACGCGAGTGAGCGCTCGGCGGGGTCCTTAGGGGCAACCCGACCCGCGGGGTTGTCGCCTGCATGCCCACGCTGGGCGCGACTCGAGACGGGTGACTCCGGCGGCTCCTTGGCAAGGGCTTCCTCGTCCCTTCCGTCCCCGGCCGTGCGCTTTGCCACCCGGTGTCCGCGGCTCCCAAACTCACCTGACGCAGCTTCTGCAGCAACCGGCCCGGGACTGCCTCCGCACTCTCCTTTCTCGAGCCGCACGGCCCCGGGGGCGGGCCTGGGAGAGAGCAGGACGCCGACTGTTAGCGCCGCCACAGTGGCCGCCGCCTACTCCCCGGGCGGGGAAGGTTGCCAAGGACTGGCTGTGCCTAGTGGAGCGCCGGGGCGCGGCCCCGGAGCCGGTTCGCCGCCCGCGGCTCCGCCCCGCCCCGCCCACCGCCCAGCCCTCGCCCATGGGCCGGGAGGACCGGCGCGGCGCTCACCTGCAGCCGCACACCTGGGGTGCTAGGAACGTCAGCCGCACTCAGCTGCGGGCCACAGAGTTTGAGGGTAGGTAGTGAGATAATTACAGCTTCGTTTACTCTGCCCGATGACTTGCTTATCCTCACAGACCCACAGGACAAAGGTCCTACGTGGATCTCAAGCTGCTGTACTGAGCCCTTGATAAGAATCTTACTTATGTCGTAGAGCTAAGCAATGAGTAATATTTCAGATAAGGAAACCAAAAAGCAGAAGCAACAATAGGTCACATAGCCCTGCTGAGCTAGAATACTTACCCAGTCTCTGCGCCAAGGTCAGTCCTTGTGTCACCGAATCAAATCACCTCGCCAAGAGCATCTGGTCAGGGAACGCTGAAGATGTGAGTGTGTGGAAGTGAAAGGGAAGCGGTGCAGTTAACAACTCGCAGGTTCCAGAAAAGTATCAAACCCTCCATCACCATGAACTTGCAGGACTATATTAGTAATGCCCTTTAGAGTCCTTTCCCCCCTCCCCTCCATTCCTCGCCTGAGGGCATACCCATTGATTTTAGAGAGAGAGGAAGAGAGAGGCATTGATAGGTCGCCTCCCGTATGCACCCTGACGGAAATCGAACCCACAACCTAGGTATGTGCCCTGACAGGAATCAAAGCTCCAGCGCTTTCAAGTACCAGTCGACGCTCCAACCGAGCCACCCGGCCAAGGCTTGAGTTCTAATGTGTCAAGTAATTTTCTTTAATATCAGCTAAATACCAGCTGGAAGAAAATACATTTTAAATTGTTTTTGCTTATCTTCATTTTAAAATTCACTACTCTCTCTGATAACGGGGAGGCTGTATTCGTTCCAGAACTACAGAGCTAAGAGGGGACAGGGCAGCAGTCTGAACGAGTCCCTGAGCTCAAGCAGGAAGAGTTCCCCAGCCATCACTTCCACCTTGGAAGCCACCCCACATTTCATCAAATGGTCATTTACCCAGTAACATCTCCTTCAGCTCCCTCAAGTGTACAGGCCAAACCCAACCCTTCTCGAGAAACTTCTTAGAGAGCAGTTCAACGGTCTCAGTCTCCTTGGCTGCTACTCCAATAAATAAACCCCTGAGGAGATGGAACTCCCATCCTAATATTTAAAGAAGGTTCACACTAAGTTTAAAGGAGCTTTTGCTCCCTTCAGATTTATTATTCCTGTATCACTGCACTGCATCTAATTACATAGTTTCTCTTTTGTGTAATTGTGGTGTTATCTACTGTGCTATATAAATGGAAATGATTTAAACAAGTAGTTTCAAATATGACTTAATGCTGAAAGAGGCTTAATCTCATACACATAAGTATTACGATTTAAATACAAATTTTTAATACAATTTACTTGCTTCAATAAAAGGGTGGTGTTGCAATCAATAACACTGAACTAGCAACCTAGCTTACAGTAGCCTATTTTTCAGGGAGAAGATGCTGACAATCTTCTCTTTTGGAGAACTGGTTACTAATGAGACTTAAAGTAACCCTCCTCCCTACTTCCCAAATACTCTTTCAGTAGATGTTCAATTTCTGTAAAGAACTGCTGTAAACACAATTGTATAGGGCAAAGTGTATTTTACCACAAGTATTTGGGGCAGCAGTTTTGTATTCCCTCATCTGGGTATCTTAAGTTGTTTACATTATACACGTTTCTCTTTCTTTCTTGGTTCAAATTGTTTGCATTTGCTTAGTAATATATTAGTCCACATCAGTAGATGTCTGTATTTTCAGGTGGAATTTTTTATAACATGTACATCACCTGACATTACCTCTACTGCTGCTTATTACTTTCTCATAGAAACAATTTCTAAGGGACTTTGCATTCCATGACCGTTTGCAACACTAAATAAGTGGGTCAACAGAACTTTATTTGATCTCAAGGTTACCCTAGAGTAAAACAAAGTATTGAATATAATCTTGTACAAATAATCTTAAAATACTATTTTATCTATATAGCTAATAGGAAGTTTGTCAACAACTTGTTAATACATGTTAAATGGGAACTGTGCTGCAATACAGAGATGCATACAACACACAGGTATTTCTACTCCCTCTCTCTGTAGCCAAGACAATGCTGAGTGAGTGCTGACCAAATCCTGTATCATTTTCCTTGGGCACACAAGGAGATTGATTTAAACCTCCCTTGCGGCTAGGTGAGCAGAGGTGATATGTGTCATCTCCAGACCTGGATTCTGCACCCTGGCCATTAAACTGCCTACTACTTTTCTGCCAGTGTCAGCTGCAGTGCCCAGGGGCCTGGGGAGGAACCTGGAGCCCTGGGCAATGGGAGAGCCGCTACACACAGAGGAGCGGGCAGCCCAGATTCACCCCTTTCCTAGGAATTAACATAACAGGAAGACTGTGAACTGATTCATGTTCCTTAAATTTTATTTCAATATTTTCCAGTGTAGCAAAAATTATATGTATATTTCTTTTCATTCTAACCAAAATGTTTTAAACATTCTATTTAATTTTGTCAACATAACCTGTCTCAGATTGATCTAGCCCCTAATTATCAAAATAAAATAAAATAAATACTCACAATAAAAATAACGGATTAAGCCTTGGCCGGATAGCTCAGCTGGTTAGAGCATCACCCCCATACGCCAAGGGTGCAGGGTCAATGCCTGGTCAGGGCACACACAAGAACCAACCAATGACTGCATAGATACATGGAACAACAAATCAATATTTCTCTTTTTCTCTCTCCTTTCTTCTCTCTCTAAAAAAAAATCAATTTAAAAAATTTGAAAAATAGTGAATTAATAAGCTGCTTTGACTACCGGTAGGATATCACTTCCTAAACTAGAATTTAATAGAAATTAACACTTTACAGCAGATTCACTCTTATTTTAATCTCACTAGAGATAGATGAAACACTTCTTTCACTTAAATAATAAATTGTGTTATTTCCTCAGTAAATGAATTATAAATGTATTAGTTATTTACTTTGATGCTATCACTAGGTAGGAATTCATATAAATGTCATCGGGAAAAAAAGGTCACTAAAAGGCATGAATGATGCTAACTTTATATAGTAGCACTAGGGGGCCGACACACAGAAGATAATTTCATGAAGACCTAATTGAAGATGTTACAGTTATTTTTTTTAAAGATTTTATTTTTATTTATTTTTTAGAGAGAGGTGAAAGGAGAAAAACATTGATTGGTTATCTCTTGCACGCCCTCAACGAGGGATGTTAGCCCACAACCCAGGAATGTGCATTAACCAGGAATCAGACAGTGACCTTTTGATTTGCAGGCCAACACGCAATCCACTGAGCTACAACAGCTAGTGCAATGCAGTTATTTTAACAGTAACTTAGTAAACAGTATAATATTTTGAGTCGGTACAAACTGAGGTTTCAATAAAGTTTAATATGCAAGTAAAATCATATGTAAATTGTATAATTTCTTTTTAAAAATACTTTATTTATTTATTTTTAGAGAGGGAAAGGGAGGGAGAGAGGGAGAGAAACATCAATGTGTAGTTGCCTCTCGTGCACCCCCTACTGGGGACCTGGTCTGCAACCCAGGCATGTGCCCTAGACTAGGAATTGAACAGGCTATACTTTGGTTTGCCGGATGGCATTAATCCCCTGAGTCACACCAGCCAGGGCTAAACTGTATAATTTCTAACATGTAAATTTAATTTATATGTCTACAATTTGACTAGGTATTGCATATATAATGAACTTTGTAAGTATGGATAAGTATATGTGTGTGTTTGTATAAACACATGTACACACATATGTGTCGCAATGTTTTAGTTAAAACACACCTCTCAGAAGATTTGCACAAAAAGATGGTGTCACCTGAAACTGTCATGCCACAGGTTTGGCCTTGTACTTAAATTGACCACTTTTACTCTTTGAAGGGAAGTGGTCAGTCACTATATTTTTAAAATCATTTGGAAACTGGAAAGAAATCAGTTACTTTCTAAAGCACACAGTCCCTGGCATTATGGAGCCCGTGGTTCCAGAGTAGGAGAGGGGCACCCAGCTTGAACCTGGCCTGTCAGGAAAAGATTCCTAGAAGAAGTCAAAACTAAGAGAGGCTCAAAAGATGAATCGATGGCCTGGTAGAAGGGATAGAGTCACCCTAGTGGAAGACCAGGACACACAAGGGGGGAGGGGAGGCGGAAAGGGAGAGAGAGAGACAGAGAGATAGAGTTGGCGCGTACAGGGTGTAGAAATTGAGAAATGAAGCTGGAGATAAGGTAAAGTCAGATCATTAAAGATTATGTACAATGGGGTAAAGAGTTAGGACTTCACTCTGATGACAAGGAAATGTTTTTAAGCAGCAAGTGATGTTGTCAGGTTTGCATTTTAGCAATCACATTAGCTGTCCCCATCCCTTGTTCTTAGGCTATTAGATGAAAAACAAAACTGATTAACTCTGAAATGTTTCATCTCAAAGGATATGCTATTTTGATGACTGGTTGAACAAATAAATGAATGAAATATTCAAGAAATTTACTTAAATCAGGCACAAAAAGTAAGTTTTAGAAAACTCTACTCCCATGAAATAAATCTTCTCATCTTTCTGCTACCTACATCATGGTTTTGTTTTTTGGTTTTTTTTTTAGTTTAGTTTTTGCTATAGTGGTTTTTTTACACATCTCATACACAAATGCTACTCAACTATCTCACTGGTTTACTAGGACAATCAGAGAAGAGAATGCCAAAATGTAATGCTATATTATTAAATACCTCTTTCCAGACCAGGAAACTCAAAGCAAAGATTATGAATATGTACTCAAGCTTTCCAGATGTTATTAACTATTTAGGTTATTTAATTAGCAATAGGTATTGATGTACTAAGACTACTACATGCTTTCCATGGGCCAGTTCAGCGCTATGAAACAGTAACCTGGGAGCTGAGAAGGTCCAGAATGGAAAGAGAAATTTGTTAGCTCCAGGGGCTGCATTCATGGGTTATCTGAATTCTCAGGCATATACTCTATTTCATACGATGTAAGATGCCATCACTTGTAAGAAGCACTAAGAAAGAATTAAACCATGACAAAATGTTTTAGCAATTATTCAGGAATCCTGTCATGTCAAATGTCTTTTATCTATTCTGAGGAATTTAGCAGTTTCTCTTGCCTCCATTGTATTGCTTGGTATGTAATGGAGAATTGTTTAGCTTATCTGAAGAAATAATACAACTTTATGTACTCACAGGTACCTTTTTTTCTGAAGTCCATTAAAATGCTTGTGTTTTTTTTTTGTTTGCAAGGAAATATGGAAATACAGTCATTCCTCCAACAAATATTTGCTAATGTCACATTTGCACCCACAACTAATGCTACTATCATATTTGCACTGATTGTTCTATTTTCATGCCTTTCTGTATATACAGAATATTAATCACCCCTTTTTAATTAGTTAAAAAAACTAATATTTTTGTTTTAATTCCACTTTATAGTGAACTCTCTTTGGAGACATTTTAAATACACTCAAACCCACCCCATGCAGATCTACAATGCAGCCCACAAACCCACAGCCAACATCATACTCAATGGGCAAAAACTAAAAACTTTTCTCTTAAAATCAGAACAGGACAGGAATGTCCGCTTTCACCACTCTTATTCAACATAGTACTGGAAGTCCTAGCCACAGTAGTCAGACAGAAAGAAGAAATAAAAGGCATCCTAATTAGAAAGGAAGAAGTAAAACTGTGATTATTTGCAGATGATATGATACTGCATTTAGAGAACCCTAAAGATGCAACTAAAAAACTACTAGAACTGATAAATGAATTCAGGAAAGTAGCAGGATACAAGATAAATATCCAAAAATTAGTTGCATTTTTACATACCAGTAGTGATCTGCCAGAATGGGAAACTAAGAAAACAATACCATTTACAACTGCATTAAAAAATACCTAGGAATAAATTTAATCCAAGTTGTAAAAGACCTATACTCAAAAAATTATGACACTGAAGAAAGAAATTGAAGAAGATACAAATAAGTGGAAGCATATTCCATATTCATGGATAGAAAGAATTAACATCATTAAAATGTCATACTACCCAAAGCAATCTATTGAGTCAACACAATTGCTATCAAGATACCTATAGTGTATTTCATAGAGTAGAACAAACATTCTAAAAATTTATATCAAACCACAGAGACCCCAAATAGTCACAGCAATCTTGAGAAATAAGAACAAATTTGGAGGAATCACACTACTTGATATCAAACTACACAACAGAGCCATAGTAATCAAAATAGTCTGGTACTGGCATAAAAACTTACATATAGATCAATGGAACAGAATAGAGCACCTAGAAATAAACCCACGCCTTTATAGTTAATTAATATTTGACAAAGAAGGCAAATACATACAATGGAGTAAAGATATGTCTATTGAATAAATGATGTTGGGAATATTGGGCAGACACATGCAAAAAAAGAAAATGAAATTAGACCACCTTCTTATACCATACACAAGAATGAACTCAAAGTGGAGTAAAGTCTTAAATGTTAAACTTGAAATCATAGAAATCCTAGAAAATAACATAGGCAGTAAAATCTTGAACATTTATTGTATCAATATTTTTTCTGATTTATCTGCTCAGGCAAGGGAAACAAAAGAAAAAAAAACAAATGGGATTATATCAAACTAAAATAATTTTGCAAAGCAAAGGAAACCATCAACAAAATAAAAAGACAACCCACTGAATGGGACAACATATTCACTGATACATATGATAAGGGGTTAATATACAACATTTATAAAGAACTTATAAAATTCAACACCCCCCCAATAATCCAATTAAAAAATAGGCAAAGGACCTGAATAGACACTTCTCCAAAGAGGACATACCATGACCAACAGACATATGAAAAGATGCTCAATATTACTAATTATCAGAAAAATGCAAATTAAAACCACAATGAGATATTACCTCACACCTTTCAGAATAGCTATCATCAATAAGTCAACAAACAACAAGTGTTGGCAAGAATGTGGAGAGAAGGGAACCCTCATGAACTGTTGGTAGGAACGCAGGTTGGTGCAGCCATGTGGAAAGCAGTATGGATTTACCTGAAAAAATTAAAAATGGAGTTGCCTTATATGACCCAGTGATTCCACTTCTGAGAATATATCCAAAGAAACCCAAAACACTGATTCAAAAGAATATATGCTCCCCTATGTTTATTGTAGAATTATTGACAATAGCTAAGATTTGGAAGCAGCCCAAGTGTCTATCAGTAGATGAGTGGGTTAAAAAAATCTGTGGTACATATACACAATGGACTACTACTCTGCCAAAAAAAAGAAGAAAATCTTAACTTTTGAGACAGCATGGGTGGACTTGGAGAGCATTATGCTAAGTGAAATAAGCCAGTCAGAGAAAGATCAGTACTATATGACTTCACTTATATTTGAAAACTAATAAACAAAGTAAACTAATTAACAAAATAGACTGAGACTCATATATCTAGAGAACAGACTGCTACCTGTCAGAGGGGTAGGGGGTTTGGGGGTCTGAGTGCAAAAGATGAAGGGGTTAAGCAAAAACACAAAATCATGGACACAAGCAATGGTATGGTGATTACCAGAGGGAAAGAGGGCAGGGAGGCGGTAGGATAGTTGAGACAGAGACCAGGTTGACAGCAAATCTGAAAAAATTTGCTAACTGGTCCTTTACAGAGAAAGTTTGTTAACTACTAATATAGGTAAAAATCTTGTATAAAAGTTTTGTTTGATTTTGAAAAATTATTAAACTATTGTCAAAAATTGTAATTTAAGCTCTGATATATTTTGCCTTTGTACATTCCATAACAATGTCAACAGAAGATGACACATTGAAGCTACAAGACTGTAGCCAATGTATGATTGTGAATTTACCTCCTTCTCCAATGACACTATTGCTTTACTACAAAGTTCACAAATCTACAGACATTTGCAGTAGCCCACATAGCTCTGCATATTCCTAGCAGCCCTGAAACTGTTCATGAAAAAGAGAAAAAGTATAAACTGAAGTCAGTGATATTATTTATGCAATACCTCAAACAGAGGTTTTTACCAAAGTAAATGCAGATAGATATACATGTATTTTCATGAGAATATTGGCAATAGAAATATTTTTTAAAGCAGGAAATAAACATTTTCATCCTAACATTTTCAACCTAACATTTTCAACTGGTCATGAGAAAATAGACTCCTTGCCCTGGCTAGTGTGGCTCAGTGGATTGAGTGCCAGCCTGTGAACCAAACAGTCGCCAGTTCAATTCCCAGTCAGGGCTTGGGTTGTGGGCCAGGCCCCCAGTGGGGGATATGCAAGAGGCAGCCACACACTCTGATGTTTCTCTCCCTCTCTTTCTCCCTCTCCTCTCCTCTCTCTAAAAATAAATAAATAAAACATTTAGAAAAAAAAGAAAATAGACTTCTAATTTTTGAGTCTCCAAAGCATGAACCAGAAACTTTGTGGAATATATCACTTCCTACCATATATTATCTGTAATTATGTATACCTTTGTTTGATTTTCTTTTCTAGACTGTAAGCTTCTGGTGGTAATCTAATTCATGTTTGTAGCCTATGTCATCTTTTACAGTAGCTTTCACATAGTAAAATATTCATTGAAATAGAAGAAAAATGCATCAAAAGAAAAATATTCATGACCATTAAGAGCATTCCTCCTGAAGAAATGGATCCTAAGTAAATAGTCAGAAATTTAGATGACAATTTCTGTATAAAGATTTTAATGACATCTTTATTTGTAACAGCAAAAGTATGGAAACAACTTATATCAATAATAAAAGTCTTTTCCTTTTAAAAGAAAGAATAATTTATCCATGCCAGAGAATACTATGCTAGCCTTAAAAATAATAAAGTTGAAAAAATTCAATAACCTAGAAAAATACTCACCATAAAAGGTTTAGAGAAAAAAGCAAGATTCAGAATATTGTATATTCAGCCCTGACTGGTGTGGCTCATTGGGTTGGGCATCATCCCGCAAACTGAAGATTTGCCAGTTTGATTCTCGGTCAGGTCACATGTCTGGGTTGCAGACCAGGTCCCGAGCTGAGGGTGTGCAAGAGGCGGCCGATCAGTGTTTCTCTCAAACATCGACGTTTCTTTCCCTCTCTTTCTCCCTTCCTTACCCTCTGTCTAAAAGTAAATGAATCTTGACAATAAAAAAGAATATTCAGTATGATTCAAGGAAAGTCACCAAAATGTTAGCAGTTTTCATTGAAAGATAAGAGTATAGATAAATAGAATTTTCTTTCTACTTTTACATATCTTCTAAATTTACTGCAATAAATGTGTATTATTTTATTACCACAAAAAGAAAAAAAAAACATTTGGGCAATAAATGAATGGGGTAGGCAGAACCTCATCTGTAACCAATCTGCAGGAAAACAATCTGATTTATTATAGGTAAAATGAATGTTTTTATTCTGAACCTAGCAGGTCTCTCCCAAACTTCTTGGCTATGAGGGAGAGATGTAACTCTCATCCAAGGACAAAGAGTAGCTCTGTCAGGAACAAGTATAATGAGCAATACTGGGCTGTGAATAGGATCTTGAACTTCAAAAGCTGACGCAGCATCTGCAGCCTCCCTGGTGTGATCTTTCCTGACCTGGGCAATTATTACTCTGTATTTTTGCTGATCTAGAAGATATTTAAGAACACAATCAGTTCTTGAATAATTTGTTCAATACCTCAGGCAGTTTAACAGACACAGTCATAGATTCTCTGTGCTTATTTTCAAACTTGTAGCAGATATATTAGGGTACATACTGTAACTATATTATTATGTATTATATTCTCATGTCTTAAATGATGGGACTGTTCTAGAGGCATTGATGTTATTCACTGCTGAGCTGTGAGCACCAGGAGAATGCCATTACTTCCACCTTCCACACATCTTCCAGTTTTTCATGTTTGCTAGTTGGTATAGCCAACATGCTTTCATGTTTGCTCAATTTGTTGATCTTAAAGTAATTTTTGAGATTCCACTGATGTATGTAGTACGTGGTCAATAAATGTTGATCTACAAACTGCCACACAAGTTTTTGTAGTAACTAAATTGTTTATAAGAAAACACCGCGGTTTTAATAGTCATATGTAAAGTTATTACCGAGAGAACAAGAACAGATTGATACCTACATATTGAAATCACTGGAACTCATTTAGTTATTCCATTTCCCTGATCTGATTTCACTTTCAAAGTTCTAACGAATAATATTAAGCAATAACATATCCTTTAAATGTTATACATATGTCCTTAAAAATGCATAGAAACTATACAGGACTGTGCATGATATATTCAAATGTGGACTTTGTTATATTCAACATCCAATAAGAATATGTTTCCAAGAAGTATTTCTGAAAACTCTTGTTTTCCTCACCAATCATTAGAGGTGGAAATCAAATGCTATTATCGGTAATGGTAGGCTGCCATCGTCCAGTCTAAAGAACAGCCGTTTTCCAGATAAAGCACACTCTTAAAGGACAACCTTTGACTGGTTTGGTGTGTGTAATTAAAATCACATTATCATAATTATACCCGAATTCAAGCCAGCTTTATTTCTGCATCTGCTGGAAAGAAGTGACATTAAGGAACTCCTCAAAAGAGATAATTAGATTTTCAGTAGGTAATATTTTCATCAGTTCAATTTTATTTTCATCTTTGATATTTAGTGTGCATACTTACCTAGACAGGTAATTGGATGAGGCCCTTTCCACATTACATATATTTAGTAACATGGTTTCTATTTTCTAATAGTTTCAGTTATGCAGGATTAAGACTATTCATGAGACTAAAGAAAAGGCAGAGTTTTAAATATGTATTACTTTCTGTTAATTCTACTGAAATAGCAAAGCTTGAAGTTTGAATCCATACATATCTTAAGAAAAATGGTTATTCTCAGCAGCAACCTAATGCAAAACTTAGCAATGTGATATGTTTCTTACCTTAGTATTAGGAAGAAAAGTTTGTGAGCATATATTTTAACAGAAGGAGAGCTGGAATTAAGGACTAAAAATATAGTTTAGTTTCTTATTATATACAGGGTGGAGCAAAAGTATTATTTGCCACATGAACAACTGTAAACCTACTTTTGCCTCATCCTGTATTGAAAAACAACAATATGAGTTACTTTAAAAATTTATACAATTCCAAGATCATTAGAATTGATAGTTATCAATTAAGACTGTTGAGTAAAATTATTTGACTAAAATTTTTATTAGAGAAATATAAATTGTCATGTCCTAAAGCTCCAAGGAAGCGTAATATCTATTTATAAAATAAAGACTGGGAGTTTTAAAGCAACATTGACATGAAATAAAATACATGCATGTAATTGTTACTCCAAATTATTGGGACATTTTTAAAGACTAGTTTTTGAAAATGCTGTTGCTTATGTGAATTGCTGTTTGATATTTTTAGATGAATAATAACTTCTAAAAATTTGAACAAGTACATACTTTCATAAATTTAAATATTGAAGCAGTCATGATGTGAGCAGGATAATTTTTATCTTTCTTCTAAGGCCCAACCTGATCACTCCATTTAATATTGTAATGTTTCACTTTCTCCCCACCCCACCCCAGCACAATCTCTTTTTCTTGTTCTATGTTTTGCTTTTTCCATAAAAGTTTCACTGTCTAATATACTTTGGTATTTATATATTTATTATGTTTAATTTTTTTTTTGGTACTTTCCCTCATCGCTACATATGATACAAACTTTAAAAAGGCATGAACATTTTTTGTTTTGTTCTCTGATGTGTCCTAATCCTGTAGAGCAGTATCTGGCACAAAATAGATTTTCAATAAATATTTGTGAATTAATACATGTATAAGTGATGAATGGATTTCATCCAAATAGTCTAGCTATTGTGTTATTAGAAATAATGTTGGCTACCAAAGGCTAAACAGTGTTTGAAAGAATTGCTTTGAACATGTGTTTGAAAGATCTGTATGTTACTTCACTTAATCTTTGCAATAACCTTGTCAAGTAGTCATTTCTATCCTCATTTTTAAAATGACACAGTTGAAGCTTGGAGAGGTTAAGTACCTTTCCAAAGTCTCAAAACTGATCAGTGTCAGGGCTGAAAGTTGCCCAAAATTCTATGCTTTTAAAAATATTTCTGCTGACATAGCCTGCTTTAAAACAATTGTTTCACTAGAATTCATGCTTTATTTCTGACTTCACTGCGAAATTTTTGAAAGCCCATATTTCTTTATATTTTTATTTTTGAAGATACTATAATTCCATGGTTGAAGCAGAAAATATAAAAAGATACTCACCTACTGAGGAATATGACTCCCCTCACCCTGGATCCCTCCCACCAATTTTTTGCTCTTTTTACAGATAACTATTTCTATAGGTTTCCGGTAACTTTACTGAAAACAAAGAAAAATATGTATGTTCTTATTTTCTCCTTTTCTTACATATAGGGTAGCTTATTTTCAGTGTCAATCAATTTCAATGTGGTGAATAATTTCTTTCCCCTTTGATTTATTTAGAACAAAGTTAATATGAATCACTTATTAATCTTGGGCTAGTAACTCTTTTAAATGAGGTAAATTGTCCTGTGACATTTGACTGACATTATTAATAATTTAAAATGTCAGAGGAAGTCAAGTTATGAAGGTATCAGTAGGGTTCTTACATTAGTTTTACTTTAATATACACTAATTAAAATGTTTATTGCAGATATTTTTTGAAGATTGTATTTATTTACTTTCAGAAAGAGGGGAGAGAGGGAAAGAAGAAACATTGTTTGACTTCCTGTCCCTCACTCCCCACTGGGGACTTAGCCTGAAACCCAGACATGTACTCTGACCAGGAATTAATCTAGCAACCTTTTGGTTCTCAGGCCAATCCTCAATCCACTGAGCCACACCAGCCAGGGCTACTACTGGTATTTTGAGGATTCCTTTTAATGATTTTTGTAATCTCTGTACAATTTGGCACCTATGTGAGAGTTTAGAAATTTTGAATTGAAATGTATGGCTGCACTGGAATATGAGAGTATTTGCAAGATTCAACTTTATTAACTCTTTGAATAGCATTAATTTTTTTTCCAGACCATAAATACATTACTTTTTCTTCTAAGCACAGAAACTGGGAAATCTGTTGTGCTAAAAATAAAACCCAGATTCTGGATAGCTACATTCAGTGCAGAGTTCCTAGATCATCATTTCAGCATAGGCTGGGGCGAGGCGGGCTTCACAGGCATGCACATCTCTGCAGTCACACAGGGCTTCTGCTCAGAACTCCCTCTGAGTTTAACACTCTACTGCCGCTGTCCTGAAATTCTTTTTTAAAAATAAATTTATTTATGTATTTGACAGAGAGAAAGAGAGAGAGGGGAGGGGGGAGAGAGAGAGAGAGTAAGGGGGAAGAGAAGGAGAGACATCAGTTTGTTGTTACCCTTATTTATACATTCCTTGGTTGATTTTTGTATGTGCCCTGACTTGGGTTTGAACCCACAACCTTGGCAAATTAGGACAACACTCTAACTAACTGAACTACCTGGCCAGGGCTGAAATTATTAATAATTTTTGAACAGGGAGATCCACATTTTTATTTTCACTGGGTCTCACAAATTATCTAGAAAGTGCAACATTTTTTACTATTTAACAAGCTGTCACTGGAGTTATGATTTATCTTTGCATTGCTTTCTACATTTAAATTATATTATAAATTGTATTTACTTTTGACACTGGCAATATTTTTGCCAGTAAATCTCCCTTGACAGTAATATTGTAGATAAATTATTCTGAATTTCTTAATATATTTAACCCATAGTTCATTCATAAAATGTTTAAGGAACTCTGTCAGATGATTGCATTGTACATATTAAGAGAATATGATAGAAATATTCATTCACTTAAAGACCATTTCCCCCAATTAGTTGGTATTTAGTGCTCACTGATAATATCATAGGTGACATTAGATTCCATAAACTCAATTCCAGATGTTTTATAAGAAAAGCTAGATGGCAACGAACCCACTTCACTGAGTCCCTACAATGTACTAGTCAATGTGTGTACAAGCAAAAACTAAGAAAATCCTTCCCATAAATTCCCATCAATTCTGGCTTCTTTTTTACCCTCAGTGGGATTGCAGAAACCCTCCGTATTGCTTCCACAACGACAGAGTGCTACTCAAGTCTCCTGCAAACTGTAGGGATGAGAAGAGATTTTCTTGACACTCCTGGAGGCTGGTCCAGTTGTTTTAGCTTTTGAATGAATGTAAGAGACCATGAGCTTTATTCTGTAATAGATCAAGGATCAAATAGACTTATAGATCCAACCTCAAAGAAAAACAGTATTTTTCAGGAGAGTAGAAGGAGAGATTTTTAGAAAAGTTTATGCTATTACAACAGGCAAGCAGGCAATTTTAGCTGGGATTGTTGCAGTGCCCATGGAGTATTACAACGAGGATTGCCATAGAGGCTTCAGCTCATTATGACCTCACGGAAGTACAGTTCTGCCTGGTTCTCCACCTCCCTTGTCTCTCCCTCAAAAAATCAAGTCAGAGCAGATTTGCACAACACATATTTGAAGAAGGAGCTAGTAAATTAACCTTTCTCAAAGTTGTGGGACTCTGCAGTTCCTTCCTATGAAAGAAAACAAAGAATTGTCTCCCCAAATAAAGCGTACTACTTTCTTCTTTCATTAAAATCATGTTTCTTTCATTAAAATGTTTCCCTTTTTTAGAACAGGTATTTCTTTCATGTTGGTACATTCCTAATCTAATTCCCCTAAGTGTAGCCTTGTGCCAAAATAACCGTTAAGAAAAGATTACAAGGAAGAGAGATGGTGAATGGATAAAATGGGCAAAGGCAACACGCATTTCTTAATAAGGAATGTGTGGAAATGTCAAAGCAAAGCATTCAGTTTTTAGTTCAAATAAGTGCTCACTTTGAATAAACATATAAATCATGTAGAAATTCATAAACTTTTCTCTTTTTTGTAACTACAAATCAAAGTGATATACAAAAAAATTGCTCAAACTGATAAAAAGGTAACAGATGAAATGAACAAAAGATAACCAGTTTATTTACTGGGAAGAGTTATGCATTACATCATATCCTGTTGGTAACATAAACCAAGATATACTAATTAATATATTGGCTTCGGTTATTTTCTTAGCACTGGAGTACCTTTTCCAACCATTGAGTGCATGATCAGATTACAGAAATGCAAGCACATATATGGATTCTCCCATGAAACATTCACTTAGGATTGTCTACAATAAAAAAAAAATGAAAAAGGACAAGCAATAATAAATTATAATAATTTTTTGAATTTAAAATAAATGCATATGTCTGAGAACAAGTTTCCTTTGAAATTTGGAGTTTTTAAAATAATTAGGAACAAAAAAGTTTCTTAAGTCAGTCTTTTAGTCATGTTTTCATATGATGTTAGTATTACATGGAAATGCTTCACATCATTTAACCCAAAGGCATAACAAAATTGCAACTAAATGTGGAAATAGAATAATTACAACAATAATTATATGGTGTACAAATTGGGGTTGGCCGCACATTACACAAATGTTAATTCTGGAAAGAAATACAGTATTAAAATCATGTATGGTTCATCACATATGCATGATCATGCAAATAAAACACTGAGTAGATTATAAAAATGTCATAAAAAGATTTCCAAAGAATTGTTTAATTGACTCTAACAGTCAAACCATACAGTTTAATAATTCTGTGACAATAATGTTAAAAACCATTTACTTTCTCTACATTTTGGTGCACAATCATACTATGAACGCAAACAATAAAATGAGTCATTCTGTATCTCCATTATCATCAAATAACGATTTGTTAACAAAACAATATTTTTTCTTTATAGTTCTCTGATCTTTGTTTTAAAAAGGCTTTAAAAAAGGAACAGTCACACTAGAATGCTTCAGACTTTCTTCTCAGTGTTTTCATTACAGAACCATAATGATCAGAGAATAATTCTGAAAGAAAAAAAAGTTAAAATAAAAATGTGTTCTCAACCAATGTTACATAGCAATTAAACTCTAATCACAGAAATAATCTGGCTCAGTAGTTTATCTAGGTTTCAGTTTAAACAGGACAAATTTCAAATAACTCGAGGAAAGGGATAAAAATATACTGAGGATTAGAGCCATGCATTTCAATATGGAAAGGAGACCAGATATAGATAACAATCTCTTTACATTCCTAATGGAGAAATCACAAGAAATAAGACTTCTATATTGTTCATATTATGAATATGGGAAAGCTTACATGATGCGAAATATCTCATGCAAACATTTTACATGGCATACTTTTATGCACTCATACCCTTACACTAAAGGCAGTTAATTGCTGCTCTTTTTTGTAAGTAGATTATTTCTGGAAAATCCTTGCTTGAGGAACATAATTTTAATACTAAATATCTTTTTAAACTTTAATTTGAGTAAAAAGAATGGGAGAGATGTCTAAAAAAATCTTTCAGATGTTAAATAATGGAATCAGGATACAAATGAAATACATCAGGGACAATGGCAGTTAACATGACATTTAAAAAAAGATGAATTCAATTACAGACGACTCATCTGGGGGCATTATTACACACAATGGGAAAGGTTACTCGGGAGCTAGACTGGTCATGTATGTCCATAGAAATCTATTTTAAGGTAAAAATTATGTCAGTATCAGCATTGATCATACTACCTATCACAACTCCAGTTCAATAGCTTTTTGAAGAATTATGTTCCCCTTACTTAGAAACATATTCTTGTACATTTGCAACCTTAAATACAAGGACTATTTTAAAACCACTCTGGTTTATAAACAAAAAAATTGTAGGACAATTTTTAAAATTGTGAACTTTATCCTAAGAGTTCCTTTTGAACGTAATCCTACTTTATAGCTATATCACTGCATTTGTGGCATCCTGGGGTTGAACTAGCACGGTTGCTTCCTGGAAATCCACCAGTTTCCTCTGATGTGTCTGAGTGACAGATTATGCCTTTTGGCTGATTGATTATAACAATTATACAGCAACCTTGCTTTTCTTGTCACAGTAGAAAATATATTTAATTTTTTTCATTTTTGTATTTTGTAACTACCACTTGAGAATTGTAGAGGATTTTATTTAATGCAGACTATCAGAGAAGGTTCACATATGTGATTTGACTGACACTTAATGTTTGTTTGAAACAGTACTGTCTGTACACAAATATTTTCTAAAGCATGGGAAAAGCAAATACTGTAGACTGAAGATTCTTTTAAGAAAAGATAAAGTTTGAGAGGCATTTACTCCCTAAGGGACTGAAAATCTATTTCTGAAGTATTCCTGAGGATTTTTTTTTTTTAGATTCTAACAATTGAGGCTTTTAATAGTAAAATGACTATATTCTGGACAACTTTAAAGATATGAAATATAGCTGCAAGAAAAAATACCAACAACCCTGTTTTATTTTTTGCCAAATATTTTGGAAAAATTAAGATTGCTATCCTACTTTCAAGGACTAAAATGTTTTATGACTAAACAGAATAATTTATTTTTAAATCTGAAATAAAAAGAATTATAGGATTATGAAGTCAAATTATAATATATTAAGATATCTTGTCACTTACTGGACAACCAATACTTAATTAAAAAAAAACAAATCGTTATATTATCAATTTTGATAATTTCCCACGGCTAAGAATCTCTTTCCTACAGTTAATATAAATCTTTCACATTGAAGGCTTTTTCTTATTCTAGTCTTAATAGTAGTATCCATAGTTGATATCTATCATTGGTTAACATTTTCTTGAAGATCAATAGTATACCTCTTCCCCCTTAGGCTAAAGTATAATCTTTCTGAATAGGTCTCTTCTTAATTATTTAATAACTTTGGTTTCTCAAAGTTATCCAAATCCCGCTCATTGGAAGAGAACTGGATGAAAGGGATCTGATGAATCATGAGCTGATTAGAAAGATTAACCTGAGGGTCTTGGCTGCCCCCGTGCACTCAGGCCAAAGACAATGCATTGCTCTTTTATCTTTTAACAAGAAAAACCCTCAGTAGGAAAGCATTTCTGCATGCTATCCTTTTCAGTATGGTAATTGTGCTTACTTTTAAAAAAATTACCTGATTACTCTGCTAACCAAGCTTGCTAGTGACCTTTAGTCTTTTCACTCACCATGTTTGAAATAATTATTGACTGTGTTTTGTATTTCTGTAGTCTTTTTCCCTCACCTCTCTCTTCAACCGGTCTTACTGAAGTTTGTTCTTTTTCATTTTCACTAGTTCTTCAATTTTTCAATTTCATTTTGAATCCTCATGTTCTTTACAGGTACTGATTTTTTTAATCAGTGTTACACATATTTATTTATTTTAAGTGCCTATAAATAAATATTGGTCAGGCTCAGTTTAAACTACGCTAAATGATGCCACAGTTTAAATACATGGAATTCTCTTTTACTGTTTAGGGACTATTGCCTAATTTTGTGCTGAAAATTAGAGATTTATTTCCAAGTTTCTATACCTTCTTGGTAAAGTGTTGCTAAAATGAACATTTTTATAGAATTGATATTTCAAAACAAACACTTACCACTCTGTTAATATAAAGGAACTGAAGTAGAATTAGTATATAGTAGACTTGATAAACTTTATATTGGCAGAAATAAATGTGTTGTCTGTGACCCAGCCTTTCACCGGGTCATAACTAGAGTAAGGGAGCAAAAATGCAATACTGCACTGTCACGTCGGATTACTGCTCTATAGTTACACAGAGACAATACTTACTGCTGAATTCCCTGCACCACCAACAAAACTGATGAGGCGATATAGGAAGATGTTCTGAGGTACTTTTAAAAATGGCATATTTTCCCTCAGGCACAAACAGTTTTTTATTAAAAGTCATCTTTGCAGCTATATCACTTCTCAGGTCCAAACACATGATACTTGGAAAAGAAATAAAAAAAAGAAAAAGCATGCGTAGGGGGTAGCATCCTTTAATTGAACTCATATAATCCACACCGTTTCGCTAATACTGGTACAGGGCAGATACACCACCAATTAAAATGAAGCGAGTGTTTAGGAGCAGCAAGGAAACACAGGTGGGAAAGGACAGGAGGTTAGGCTGCCATGATCAAGACTTTATGAAAATTTGTTTCTTTTTCTCTACTTTAACCTGGATCCCTATTTGTGGTAAAGATTTCTAACTACTTCAAGTCGCATAATAAATGACACTGTTGAAAATAGCACTCATATAAGAAACTAAAAACCTCTTGGTTGCTTTGGTAATAGTGACCAATACTTAATATGCATGTGACGGATAAAAGCTCCTGCACTATGCTTTATGATTGACCCACTGGCCGCCATCTTTGATGGACCATTCCATTATGTCCCACCCACGTCCACTCAGTAAGCTGAGCGGCTCTTACTAAATGTTCATGGTTAGAGCCCTGCATAGTAAACTATCTTTTGTATTAACAGTGAGGATCGTTTTTGTTTTAAAGAGAAGTTACAGATATTGTTACATGAAAAGGTCAAATCGTTATGATTTTAAATAAGTTAAGGCTACCTGACTAGACAAGGAATCAGGGCTAGGAGCAATTGTGTGGGCAGTTCTTGATAGTTAAGGAGCCCAGGAGTGTTAGACCTTTCAGCTCAATGAGCTGTTTTCCTTGTTTGTCAGATTATGTGCAAAATAAATTTTGCTATGAAAATTGACTGCCTTAAATCAAGTCATAAGAGTTATCCAGAAGGATTTGTAAATAAACTAGGAACAAGTACTATTTCAATATGTATAATATGATTGTAGGCACCTGAGTGTTTGTCAAAAGTAGACAATGAGCTAAAGTTTATCTATTGTTTTTTGGCAAGGAAGATTCGTTATGAAAAAAACTAACAACAACAAAACACACAATTTTAATCAAAATTTGAACACTTTCTGGGTAAATTCATTAACCAAAGGCTAACTTACATCTTTCTATGGATATATTTTCCCATTTGTACTTGATACCTTTTAGCAGGAAAGACTCATAATAGGACCCTGAATTTGGGAGAAGTAAAAAAAAAATTCTGGTCATTAAATAAACACACCATTTTCCCCCTCCTGTTATTTAGCCTTCTTTAACGTATCACACACACATACACACACACAAAGGAGCAGCACCAGTGCATCTACCTGCCTGCAATTCTTTAAAAAAATTAAAGATGCCATCAAAGTTGAAAAAGTCAATGAATTATAACATAGTCTCTTTCTTAGATTTACTCAATAATGTCCAGTGAAGAATTCTAGTTAAAAAAAATCCAACAGTTAATTAGCTACTGATTAGAAAGTAAGTGCATAAACAATATCAGTGTAGCAGCAACATACAGTTATTAACATTCCAATGCACCTCATTTTATTATTTTGTGCAAGAAAAATGACCACTGTCTGGCCAATTCCAGATTTCAAACTATACTAAAACTCATACTTAACGGAGCAAATTATGCTTATTTAAACATAAATGAATTAAGTTCACCTCTCTCAGAAATTATTTTTATAAACATAAATCATGTGGCAAATAAAATACAAAATAAATATCAATGATGAAAATGTTAGAATCAACTTTTATAGTTGAATGTGACATATGAGGAAAGATGATTTTACAATATATGTATTTTACATGGTCTTAGGTCTCTCTACATTATCGAGATAAAGCCAGTCATCTGAGATACATGTGTCCAGTTTTGTTTTGTTTATTATCCAATTGACTGTAGCCATTTCATTGCAGAAGTTTATCTATGACTTAGAGAAACCATAAAATGTTTTATCACGCCAGAGTCTGTGCTTTGTGTTATTCTTCTTAACTTTCTTTCATCTTCCAAAGTGACAGGCATTACTCCCATCGCACATTTAGCAACTGAGAAGAAAACACCGGTTGGATCTTGGGCAGTATCCTGTGTGTGGCTACAAAACGTTCGCCCCAGAGTTTCGTCCGCGGGAGATGGAGACTAGGGGTGAGGAGGCTTGGAGAGACAGTGGAGAGGGGCGCACTGTGAGCTGGAATGTGGCTGCTCGTCAGGGAGAGCTAGGTCAGGACTGAAAATGAGAAACAAGTATGTCAGCAAGAAACGCATTGATAAGGGGCCAAGCCACTTGTAAGGTTAGACAAACATTATTTTCACCGAAACTAAACAAATAAACAAACAAACAAAAAAGAACAGAAATTTTCCATGAAAAACAGTTTAAATTTAAAGCATGCCAAGACAAACCACGGCTTTTCAAAACCACGCACAAAAAAGTAAAATAAAACATGTTTGGGAAATACGTTAACTCCTTGCGACCGCTTTTTTTTTCCCTTTCCTATTTCTGCACACAGTCCCATTCCCCTGTGTCTCTGGGTTAGTTGCAAGGTTTCTTTAGATCAGTTCTTCTCAAATTTTATTGTGTATACCAATCACCTGGGGATCTTGGTAAAATGCAGATTCTGGTTCTATAGGTCTGGGGCTGCACCTGAGAATCTGCATTTCCAGCAAGCTCCTGGGGATGTAGGTGGTGCTGGACAAAGGTTTTAGAGGATTCGAAATCAGTTCTCTGGTAGATGAGATTCAACAGGATAATCAAGTTGCCATTGGAATCCTAATTTGCTGCAAGAGTTCTCTCTATCTGCTTTCGTTTGGCAGTTTAAATAAGACTGAAGGGGTTTAAAGCATTTCCCATTTCTTAAGTCTATAATGCAGACTTCCAAAAGACCTCTGAGAGCTTCTGATTTAAACAAACTCAGAAACACTCAGGCACATCAATGCCATGAGAAATAATCCTGAAGAACAAGGAAGCCAAATTGTTGAATTTCCTAAAGTAAAACTACAAATCACATTTGGGTTCAGGCCTTTTGAAATCTAATGGGGGAAATCCCACTATTGGGATATTTATATTACTGAAAGGGATCGGCATTTTTCTATAACTCTGTTTTCTCCCCTAATATTATGAAATTCAGTACCATAGAATTCATTTCTGACAGGAGTAATGTTTAAGAAAACTATTCAAGGTTTATTATTATTTATTAATTTTATGTAGATTTTTAAGCTAATATTATCATTGAAGTCATTCAGAATTATCATCAAATTTAATCTTTGGTACTGAAATTATCCTTCATGTATATCTCAGAATATCAGAATTTTGATATGACATCAAAATTATGTCAAATACTGATCTGCTCAAGGTCATTCTTACTTTCCAAAATCTTTCAACTGATATGAATTTAGTTTAAAAGGAGATATGCTCTTCTGTATGGTTAGGACAACCAATGATAACACTGATTTTTCT
Source organism: Pteronotus mesoamericanus (assembly GCF_021234165.1). Lineage (NCBI taxonomy): Eukaryota > Metazoa > Chordata > Mammalia > Chiroptera > Mormoopidae > Pteronotus > Pteronotus mesoamericanus. The sequence continues at coordinate 14,650,619 of NW_026555310.1, forward strand.
GTATAGTTAGGATAACCAGTGATAAAAATAATTTTTCTGTATAGTTAGGACAGTCAGTGATAAAAACTATTTTTTCTACCTGTTTTAAAAACATGGTAGGTAAACATGTGAGACCTGGAGTTTCAAGACTGAAAGTATTTCATGGCAAGATTCTTTCTCCCGTCTCCAGACAGACTCACATGGTCCTGGAAACACAGCAGGAGACAGACGTTCCCATGGACCCAACAGAGTTTCTTTCTGTTAAATCTGCATGATTCAGAATGAGTTTCTTTTTAGGGGACCAAACATGTTATTCAACATAAAGGCAAGTTACACAAGAGGGATAAATTTCTGATCACCCCATGTAGTTCAATATTTTTCATGATAAAGTGTGTAGTAATAGCTTACAAATGGGTTACAGGTCAACTGGCCCAACCTTGGCATTATGTCATTTATGAAAATTAAAAATTTTTTTCACAATGAAGGTATTACGAAGTACAAGTTGGCAGTTACAAAATAGACGCGAGGATGTAGAATACAGCATAGGGAATACAGCCAAGAATATTGTAACAACTGCGCATGGTGCCAGGTGGACACAAATTACGGGGGCGCAGGCGGAATAGCCTCACACCACTGTGTTGTACACCTGAAACTAAGACAATAATGTCCACTCTAATTGAAAAATGAAAAATTTAAAATAATTTTTCTATTATTTCTGATTGTTTACATAGTGTGAGATTATAAATATTTTGTTTTATAGTGTTACTACTCTAAATTTGCATGAATGTAATCATACTGTATATATGTGGCAGAAGTACATTTTTGGCTTACAAATTAAGAAATTATTTCTTAAATGTAAATATTTGATATGTTTTAATCATTTCAGCTACAGGAAGAATTCACTTTCAGTTCTGATTGCTAAATATCTTTAGGAGCTCACTCATTATTCAACCTTTATCATTTAAGTCTTACGTTATGTAGGTAAAACCATGTTGTGAATGGTAGGCCTAGGAAATATTACAAAGATACAGAAATAAATACATCTTCAGAAACTTTTTTTCCCCAAGTAAGCAAGTTCTTGGGAAAAAGTGCAAAATACCAAATATCTCTATGTATTAATAGAGATATTAAATACTACGTCCAAGGCTATAACACCCCTTTCACATTATGGTTTCTTTTATCTATAAATAACATTAATAATTTAGCTCTAAAATAGAATCAGTCTGTAAAAAGAATATATAGAAAGTTCAATATTTTTTAAATATAAGAACATGCTCTTTTATTCAAAACTATATACCTAAATAGTTATCTCAATATACATATAATCCGTAGGAAGAATAAAACATATTTTAAAGTGAGAAAGAGAAGTAGAAAAACACCTGATCTGCGATCTCTGAACATTCTTAGCACATTTTGTTTCTCAGCAAACAAATGTTCCTTTTCAGTCTAGGGATAAAGAGTCAACATGGGTGACTTATGCACTCTCTGACGTTGCCCCTCACAGCAGAACTAAAGGGGGCAGGGTGGAGCACCCCCAACAGTGCCACTGGGCACGGTGGTGGTCAGCGGAATGGGTGCCTGAGTCACTGGGCTCAGCTGCTTTCAGGCTGGGAGACTCTGGACAAGTCATTTTACCTCCACAAACCTCATTTTACTCATTTTCAATTGAGTGCTTATCTTATGGGGGTTGTAGCAATTAAGTGTAAAGAATTTAACACTTGCGTACAGTAAGAATTCAAAGTTGGCTGTCTGTTACCAGAAAAAAGTGGAAAGGGCAGTGAGGACATGCAATTTGATCTATTTGCCTGTGGGCATAGGTGGAAGTCAGTCGTAATTCCAGCGACTTTGAAAAGGATAGTCTTTTACAGTCTATACGCATTTTATCACTTCTCTGACCACAGTGAAGGACAGTGGAAGCCTGCTCTGGACCATGCTGTATTCATGTGGGCAGAAACTAGAAACATTTGTAATTTATGAAATTGCTTTTAAAAGAAATATTTGTGTGTATGTACTAAGCAATCTAAATTTGGCAATTTCATGATACAGAACAGTGATAGGTAACCATTTAGTCAAACTTGTTCTCAAAAAAAAAAAAGCAAGGTGAAATAAAATTAAAGTTGAAAACATTCCCCACTAACCTTCTCTACTTTTTGCCCAAGCACATTAGAGAGGTTATGAAAGAGATGGCAGATATTTGTCTTGAAGAAAGGTTAGCAGTAGCAGGTATCAAGAGCATGCTATGGGCCAGGCCTATAGCTCATTCTCATCCTTACTTTATAAGAGATAGAACTCAGCCAGTCGAAGTAACTTCCCAAGAATGCACAACTGTGTGTGTTTGAGATGGAATTCAAACCCAAGCAATCGGAGTTCAAAGTTCCTTTATTCATTCCTGGAAACAATGGTTACTGGCACACTGTCCCAGGCCCCGGGAGCGGGGCGCTTGGCCGAGAATGGACCGTGGGTTAAAAGCCCATGTTCTTCACCGCTATACACGGATAATCCACTGAGATGGGTTTGAACATTTATAATTATATTTCCTTACATAACTGAAATTAGTCTAAGCTGGCTACTGTAGACTAATAGCATTTGTATGTTTGGGAAGAACTTCCCTGAAGTAAAAACCCTGCTGCTAGAAGGTGTGGGAGTGGCAGGCTGAGAGATCCATCAAGGGATACCGGGTGGTTCCTATTCACTCATGTCCCTCTTCCTGGTAACTTCATGTCTCACTTAGCAGGCTGCACAACCGCCTCGGACACCAAGTCCCTGCGGCTTAGGGTGTCGCTGTTCCTGGGCAACACGTGTGACCCCCCCAGCACTCCAGCTAAGTCACGGTCCCTGTAGACTGTGACTGACACCTGCTCCTCAGACACACATAGAAGTGCACTCGGGCCAGCCTCTGCTCAAAAGAAACCTTGCCTGGTAGAAGAGAGAACAATAAGCAGATATTAAAGCCACACCAGACTACACAAACTTGGCACCATCAGCGGGCCAAATAACTGGAGACGAGATGTTCTGGGAGGAGGACGAGGTCCTGATGGGGTGCTGTGTGGAAGTCACCCAGGATGGGAAAGTTCATGCTTTCGGTGGAATAGATTAACAGTCTGCGAACTCTCTAGGTGAGTGTCAGAAGGTATGTAACTCTGCCTTTAACTGTGTTCAGTTAATCCCACACGAAGGGCCCTGTCACTGCAAATTTTTTTTTTTTGAAATGACAATTACGAGTTTTTCTCCACCTTTCAATTTCAATTTTAATGAGGGCCCTGAATGGACAGAAAACAGAGACACTTTTGTGAAGTTGTCTTAGAACAGACATTAGATATGCTTTATATCCTTCCTGTTTGTTTGTCTGAGAAATATATTCTAAGGACAAAAGACAAACGAAAGAAGCAGCAAGCCCAACATCCTCATGATTCCAGGTTTTCTGTTTTGGGATGTAATGAAAATATTTACTGGAGTAACGCAAATATTTACTCACGCCAGGGAACTGAAGGCAGCCTTTAGTGGCCAGGAAAATAAACTCTGCTCTTGGATTTCCATGGGGTACATCCAACCTCACATATCCAATGTGTGTTTGTGTTGCCCATGGTTGAAATAAAATGTGGCAAATGTGATTGTGTATAGGCAGGTATGGTGCGGAAAAGGAGGGCTTGGGGTCTACGGCTCTGACATGCAGCGGGTAGGGGGAAGGACGTCTGAATTTACCTGACGGTTGGGCCGTCTTGCCTCCCGGCTAGTTGTGAGCACTGTGGCGGTACGGAGGCAGCAGGCTGCTGACAATCTACAAGAAACTGATAAATTAGACATGTATACAAAGAGACGACAGAGCATTGTGTTAGTAACTAAAGCAGTTGCCTGAGAGATTTAGTGAGGAATGTGTATTCACACAGAAATGTCTTGATTAAGCTTTTCCCCCCAAAATCATGCCAATGGAAAACTTTTTTCTTAAATATCTTCTTAAAAAATTAGTGACAAAATTAGTAGTGAGATTTCTCAAGTATATTAGGACATATGTGGCCATTCCTATCTGGTATTTGGGTACATCTAAAAATAAAAGATATATCTGAACTTGAACATGATGGTAGTTACTTGCTTAGGTCTTAGATCTGCTATTTCAAAATGGAATGTATTCAGATAACTGACTTTATTGTCAGGACACATGGGTGTATTATCAATCCCGTAGGTACATTGAGAAAGGCATGCAATATAATCTTTTCCATGATTAATAGAAGGACATCAGAGAAGAAAATCATCTTTACAGTTTTCTGGAAATAGATTTTACTTAAGAAATTTTTAGTAGAAAACTTAGAATGTTTATTATATAGTAAACTGTTAGTAACTTCGACTAATGGAGAGAAGTTAACCTGAATGGGAAATCTACTTTTGTTCTATTTTTGCTATTTTAAAGTCATATAATACACGTATGTAACTCACACTAGGTTAAAAAAGGGCTAGCTAGTAAAAGTCCATGCTGTAGCTAATTAGTTTTGTTAATCATCTACTCCAAGAAAGACCACCTGCTTGGTGTTTTAAAATTATCAAAGAACTGTCTATTTAGTGGTCCCAAGCTGACCATACTAGAATCACCAGGAAGCTGGTTTTAACTACGTAGATTATATTTCTGCAAAAAGATTTGGCAAAAAAGTTAAAATTAGAGTAAGACTTTAAAAATTCAATTATTCTACCTGCTAACTGCTTAGACTATATATTTGCCTAGTGTATCACTCTCCGTATGTTATGCAGGTAATATTTAAGCCAAATGATCACAAACTCTGGATTTAGAGCCTTGAATTAATGATGCTGCATGAAAATCTATATTTTAGTTTGTGTCTAAGTATCACTTATTCCCTATTTTAACAAAACACGACTGTGTAACTCCAGAATACCAAAATCCATGAAAATGGCTGATGCTTGTGTGTAACATATTGAAAACATACTAAAGTTGTCTGTGATGCAAAGCAGAACACAATATAAGGCAGGCTTGGTTGAAGTTCATTCAAGAGAACATCATTATTGAAAGGACCCTTTATAAAGTGGTCTTTGTTGGAGAGTAATTTATTAATGATTGCTTATTGATAGGAACAAGATCTGATTCTCATGTAGTATCTGATATTCAGATTACACACTCAGTAAAAGTCCTTCAAAGGTAACAAAGATTTCTGTTTTCTCAGCTGTGGTTTTTTTTTTTTAAACTGTTTTCCCATTTTGCAGCTTGATTAGCTCAATGATTCCCTTTTGTAGAAACTCAGAGTCCTAAAAGATGATTCCTTTATGCTACTTTAATTTTTTCTAATGGCTTCTCTATCTGAGTGATAATTTAGGAACATTTTGGACTAAGTTAGATAAGGTTTCTGATCCGGCCAGGTGTGTGCTGCCCTCCTATGGTGTATTTGGGTAAATGCAATGGGTGCAAATGAACATGAACCTTTAAAAAAATACACAGGAATCTGGCCTTATATCTTATATTGCAGGGGGCGTGTAAATAAAGCTATTCTATAGCAAAGTTTTGGCCTCTGTAAAATGGAAAACCCTAGAATTAGACTAGTTTAAATATTTTTTGATATCTCACTTGTATTAGAAATAGGTTCTTTGCCAATGCAGTTGCAGATTATTCATTTGAAATATGCTTCGTGTTGAAATTTAGACAGAAGGTGAGCAGGACTACCATGTATAAATACCTTACAAGTTGTTCAATATGAGGTAGATATTCCTTAAATTTGTGAATATCAATTTTTTCCTTCTTTAGCAGTAACATGTCTGATTGTTATTATCCTTTGCATTTATTATGTATAAGTACTTAGCCAAGTGTTATCCTTCAAGAATAAAAAGTAAAGTCCATAAATAAGATGGTGATAGATGAAAAAAAGAAATGTTTAAAAATAGCTGTATTGCTCCAACTCAATTATCTTATAAATTCTTCTTGGGTCCGTGGCCCCCCTCCCCCAGTCACACGCATGTCTAACCCAGCTGAGCGGCTGATGCACATTAGCATGTGCTTCGTAAAATGAAAGGGGTGGGTCAGGAGATGAGGAAATCCCCGCCAGCACTGAGATGCGGAGGGTTTCAAACGGTCTCACCTGCTCCGTCTAGGCGCTGGTAGACTCACTCCTGAAGGAACTAGGCCTCATCTCGTTGCTTTGATGCTTTTTTTGCATCGAAGATGAAAGCTATGTATCGTAAGGAGAAGCCACTACAGAAGCCCAGCAGTCACTGTTGTTATGTGGGCCACCAAAATTCATCCCAACCATTCGACAGTCGAGTTACTAAACTCCTATTACATATATAATACTGTGTTTGGAGGTGGGGATAAAAGGAAAACAGACAATATGGTCCCTGGTCAACTGAGAAAAGCAAGCACATTCAAAAAGAAATTATAATAAAGTATCATGACGATGATGATGGTGGTGGTGATGGTGATGATGATGATGATGATGATGATGATAGCAGTTGCCTGGCACTGTGCAGGCACTGAACATGCATGCTCTCCTTTAACCCTGTTTTACTTTCCCAATTTATGGATGAGCAAAGAGGGACTTGGGTTAAGTAACTTGCCAAAGTCCACTAAGAGGTGAAGCTGAGATTTCAATCTCCGATGGCATCACCCAAGGGCCGAATTAAATTTACAGACACATCCCTGCAGGGATGGTGTCCTTGGTGCCCAGACACTCAGAGGGAGGCTGAGCAGCAGCTCCTGGTGGCAAATAGTCTCCTATAGAATGGGTTGCACCCAACCCCTGGTTTCTTGACTTGAGAAGTGATGCATTCCTACCATTTCATGAGATTTTATTTAACACATCTCCTTCCCTCATGACCATAAACTCCTCCGAGTCCTACACACTTCCCCCTGAAAACTCTTTCTGTCCCCTGACTTTTCCTGAGCCCAAGTTCTTATATGACATGATTGCAACTTCCCTCAGTCTCCTCCTTGCTCCCTAACCATATCCCAGTTTGTGCGCAATCTTCTAAAAATGAGGTGTTCAGAAGAAAATCAGGTGTGGATAAGATGTGAGTAGTGGCGTGGAGTGGCAGAGTCTTGCCTCACTGGGGACATCCTGATTCCTTGAAAAGGGCAGAAGCCTGCATGGCGTTTCTTTGGCAGCCACATCACATTGCTCTTTCCCACGAACTTGCTTGTTTGCAGAGGGTGTTCTCAAGTCATGCTCCCTCTGCCCTGTACTTATGGTATGTGGGATGCCAATGGAAGATTTCATATACTGTAGCTTTGTGCTCATCTCTAATAAGAGTTTCACCTTCCTTACTAGAAACATTCTCTAGGTCCAATTTTGTCATCTAGCTTCTAGCATATTAACTTCCTCTCCATTTTATTTCTCTTTCAATTCAGAAATTGTGAAAACTATGATTTTGATGTCTTTATCTTTAAAGACTAGCAACTAATAAGACTGGGCTAAGTACACACAACATTTCATAAACATCAACCTATGAATTTAGATCCTTTGAACATGTCCATTCAACCAGTTGTAAATCCAAACAATCATATTAGCATCTAAAATTTCCCTAGTTGTCTAAGAAAAATTATAGAATACCTGGTTAGTTGTTTGCCAAAATTCAATTATACTATATTACTACTTTCCCTGGTCTTATGAGCTAGAGAATGAGGCATAAGTCATTCTTGATGAATTCATGCTGGTTTTTAGTAATTCCTACTTTATATTGAGCATATGAAACACATTGATTTCTAGAAGTCTGCTAAGCATCAGCCTCAAAGTTGTAGGTCTGTAGGCTAGAAAAACTACTGTCTTTTATGTTGTATAAAAATTACATTTCTTCTTCTGACACACCTAGGAATTCACCTTCTCACTTCTGTACTCTACTTCTCCCTGGGACCTCTTCTCCTGTCTTTCGTAAGACCGTGATTGTTTACATCTTTTCTCAACAAAAACAGTGAGAAGGAAAGTGATACATGCTTTTCTATTTCTTTTTCTTTCTCATTTTGAAAACAGTAACTCATAAACTCAAATATTGACAGGAAAAATGAAAATTCATGATACAAAGAGCAAACGTGCCTTATCATGATAGTTAATATCTTTGATAACTTGGTGTACTGTGTCCAAGACTGTTAAAGATAAGTTTAATAATCAAATCTACCCACTTGAACAACTGTTATTATAGAATATGACATCACTATTATTTTCAAATAGATATCATTTTGGAACAAAAATCTTACTACTTGGAGTAAACAGTCACTATTCCTTAAGGACCTTTCAATAAGGACAGATAACAGCAGAAAAGCAAGAATGTTTAATTATGAAAGCTATTACATTAAGAACTGACAGAGACAGTTACGGATTGTTCTAAGACAACTCCATAGTTAATGATCACAGCATACAGACAGTCTCCTTTATGTTCATAGGATATCCTTCTTTCCTCTTTCTGCAAACCTGGCCTTATTCTTCCAAACTATTCCTCAATTGAAATTTTGGCAAATACAGAAAAGGAAGAGCATGCAGGAGCAATGTGGAAGGAAGAGGAAAGGATGAAAAATAATGGTAGCATGTACTATTTCTTAAGTTCTGTATATATGCAAACACTAGGCTAAGCACTTTGCATGCAACAGCTCTTTCATCCTTATATAAACTCAAAGAAATGGGTTTTGTTTTTATTTTATAAATGAGAAACTGAGGCTTAGGGAGGTTAATGAATTTATGATTTTCACAGTGAACAAAAGATTTTTAGTGCTCAGAATACTCAACTGAATTTGGTTGTTAAAATGTCCATTTTACAGATTAGAGCACTGAGGATCAGAAGAGTTAAGTGATTTTCTGAGGGTCCATAGGGAGGAACAGAGTGAGAACTTGAGTCCAAGTTTCTGACTGTCCACCCCTGCCCTTTTAGTAGAATGCCCTGTGGAGCCTGTTATAGATTGACTATTCCTTCCCTCTCCAAATTCATATGTTGAAACACTAACGCAGTACCTAAGAATATGCCCATATTTGGAGATAGGATCTTTAAAGACATAATTAACATAGGGTAAACCCTAATCTAATTTGATGTTCTTATAAACAGAGGGGTTTAGAAGATTGAGGGCACACAGAGAGACCCAGGGACACATTCACATGGCTAAAAGGCAGTGGTGAGAAGGTAGCCCCATGTCCAAGTCAAGGAGAGAGACCAAACCAGTCCATACCTTGACACCTTGACCTTGGACTTCCAGCCTGCAGAACTGGGAGAGAAGCATTTGTTGTGTAAGCGCCTCAGTCTAAAATACAGAGCCTTTGCACTTGATCCAATGTGAAAGCAGCGTTTATTTTCTCTTACTCTGTCAGTAGAACCTCTTCAGCCTTAATAAACCAAGAAGAGCTAAATTTCTCTTGAACTTTGAAATCTAAGCAGTCCAAGGGTTGAAATAAATATGTTTTAATTCTAAGAAACTCAAAGGAAAGATACATACAAAAGGCCAGAGCACAAATTATAAGCAAAAATCTGGACTTGAATTTCAGCAAAAAGCACTTTAGAAAGATGTAAAAGTGGTCAAATCAGTGGTACTGGGGGAAACTACATTGATGAAAGAATGTAAAATTTGCAAAATTATGCTAGAAGAAAGTATAGATTTTTTCTGCACTGTGCACTGAAGACAGAAAAATTGCGTAATTGTTTTTTTTAAGTCTCCCAAACTCAGGAATTCTGAATATTTGTGGATGATAGAACGAAGGTGTTCCCCACAGTTACTGACGTGCTTCTTAAGTGAGGGTTTTACACAACAATCCATGGGAATGGATAACGGGTTCGCCACAGTAATTTCCTTCTCTTTGCCAGTGATGCCTCTGTAGTAGTGTTCTATGTCTCTTGGCCTTCCTCTTCAGTCTCTCTCTGTGTTCCTCAACTAAGTGTCCATTTCAGCAGAACACTTAGAATCCATCAGAGAGACCTCTGTGCTTAGATCCCTGCTCCACCAACCAGTAACTGAGGGACACCGAGGGTGTGACTTAACAGTTCTGAGTCTCAGTTTTTCCATCTATTAAGCGAGGGCATTAAATGCCAATCTTGCAGGTATCAGGCAAAAGAGTGCCTGTGCAAGCGTGCAGCCCGGGGTCCGCTTCCAGGAACTGCTTACCGCTTAGGTAGGAGGGGCGCCTATCTAAGGAGTCAGATGCCCTTGAGGCTTTTAGCTTCAAGGAACAAAGTAAATATTGTACCATTAACAACAATGAAAATTAAAAAGGCCCCAAATAGACTATATGATGAAATCATTTTAGTAAGCCTCTGCTCCTAACATTTTATTCATCTGCAATGCTCTCTCTTCTCTCTGCCTATTTAGAACTAACAAATTTCAGTCTTTATTCCTGACCACTGCAGAAGGAAGTGGCTGCTTCCTCTAAACTACTGTAACACTTATCTCGCCTCCTTGAGCATTTCTTGCATGCAGCTTCTGACTGCTGCTTCCTGGGAAGTAAGCCTGATTTCATCCATCAGGATATAGGGCTGAGGGCAGAGAGAGCCTTGCCTTACAATCTTACAATTCTCTGTTCCCCACAGTAGTTTGCTTGGAGAATTTGCATGCGGTACAAAATACTTGTTAATACACTGATTTCTCTCCCCTAAAATATCTTTGGATTTATTTTCTTTATTCACACATTATTAGTGCCATTGTCTGATGGATCCACTTGGAAAAGGGAGGGTTTACAATTTACGCATTCCTGTCATCGTAACTATATCTTTTTAACAAAAGGAATAAAAAAAAGAGTAAATACTATCTGATAAAGGTTTTAAAGTTAATTTAGTGATATCAGATAATTAATTATTATTATTCTTTGAGAATTATAAGACTTTGATGTATACATCCTAAAAATAAATTTTAATTGCCATTATTTCAAGTGTGCCAAGTGACATCAATACTAAGTTATTCCTCACTAAATCTACAAAATGATTAATAGTGTGTTAGTGAGTTAACAGAAAAGTTAATGGAAAGAAGCATCAAAATACACTCTCCTAGTAGTAAAAGTTAAGTAGTCCTTTGATGCCTATAAATATAAATTGAAAAAATAAACATAGAAAATAGAGAATTTAGAAAAAAATAAAACAAATTTAAGGTAGAAACATTACATAAAGAAAAATAACAATGAGAGCATAATCTATAAACATTTAAATAAATATAAAGAGCAATTAGGAAAAGTTAAAATATTTTCAAAAATCTAATGATGAATTCAATGGTGTACTGACAAATAAATATGGATAGCTGTGAACAGCATTTAGCATTTTATAATCAAACACATAAGAGTTGGCTATCTCATCCTTTTTTGCCAAACATATCACATATTCTATTAATACATTAGTTTCTCAGAAAGTACCCACAGATAAGAGCATAATTTCCAACTACTCAGATGTAATCTGTTAATTTATGTCACCAAGCACTTTGACCTTAACTTTACATCAGTCTTTAACACAGCAAATCCCGTTATATGTTTATACTCTTGATAGTCATAAATAATCATTATTTATTAAACATTCTAAAGAACAATAAAGACAGAATTGTTGAAACATATAAAAAATTTCAGTATAGACAATGAAAAAATATGACTGACAAATCTTTAAAAACTCTGGCTCTGCCTTTATATAATGACAACTGGGCATAGTTTATCACGCTTTGGAGATAGGCATTAAAATCAGCTTCAACAATGTAGTATTGAAACATCACTTGCTAAGAAGAGGGAGTATTTTTAAACTTTTCAGTGATTATAGATTAGACAAAAACTTTCATTCAGCTCTCCATTTGCTGTACTGAAGAATATCAAATGATGAGCTGATAAAACAAAGCAATATTTATAATCTCTTTGTATTTCAAGCAAGAAATATAAAAATGCCTTGCAATAGAGCCAATTTTCTGCTCCTGAACAACTTACAATTTAGCCATGAGCACGTGTGTAATCAACAGCCTGTGGTGGGAAAGGCACAGAAGGTGAAGGGGGGGAGGGTAATTAAATACAGTGGCACCAAGAGGTAAAAGGACATTTTGCTGCCCGATTTTTATACCAATTAAACACCTATTAGAAAATAACCTTTTGTTCAAAAATGACCTTCCCAAGAACATCAGCTGGCACAGAGTTAAATCAAGGTGGTACGGTAGTCTGTTCTCAATTAAGCAAAGTCAATAACAGCACATATCAGATAAAGACTGGTCTACACCATGCAAATATCAGAATTAATTTATCATCAAAAATAAATGAAAGATAAGTTAAACAAACTACCACCAAAAACCCTCTGAAAAGATCAATTGTAAAAATATATCCTAAACCAGAAAATAATGAGACACCACTCAGTGAAATGTGTTTGATTTTCTTATTTAACACTTTTGTTCATTATTTTTGTCATTTTCTAAAAAATCAATGCTAGAAAATATTCTGATAGGTTCAGGGCATCCTCTTCTATAAAATGATAGATCTGAAATTATAGGCTTTCACCAATGTCAGTAGTTTCTTGTTTTTTAAAAAAACTTTATTATAAGAAAAGAAGAAATACTTATAACACATAACCCACATTTTGGGGGGGAACAATCCAGAAACCCCCAAACTAAACCAAGTGTTTCAAAATGTCCTATGTCCTCATAAACAAATTAAACCATAAGTATAACTCAGTTAAAGAAAAAGCAATAGGTCTAAATACTAAGTATTTTTAAAAATCCGTATGTACAGAAGGTGCTTATTCATTTTTCAAAGAAAAGAATAAGGATTTATAATGAAAAGCTTCCTAATGTAAAAGTTTTTGATATGTAGAAATTTAATTGAAGCAACACTATTTCTTTAATAAATTTAGTAAATTTATTAAAGAAAATAAGATTCACCTACGGGTTCATAGCCAACTTACCTCTTTTTGCTTGATGTCAAGTAGGGCATAAAAAGAGAAAAAAATTTATGTTTAACTGATTCTACTGTCATCACATAATGGCTTATTCTATAAATACCTATTCAGACTAAATGACTACTCTATACTTGTTTTTTTTAAGGATCCTATGAATAGAGGTGGAGCCTCTATTTCTGCCTGGAGAGCCAGAAATGCGTACTTCAGATGAACCCATCAACATCCTCATTGGGACATCTGTGCCAGGCAACCTTTGGCCAGAGCAAACAGTGTTCCTTTCTACTCTAAATTCCTAATTTCACTTCTTACGATCCAAACTGATCATCGACGGATTTGTCAACTTTTAAAAGTAGGACATAATCTTAAGTGCAATGACAAATTAAGAGGAAATTTTGTTCAGTTTAGAACAAAAAATGGATTAGATGAACAGAATCAGAACAGCAAAAGAGTTTTTAACATGAGTAAAGTGTATCTCCTTCAACTAAAAAAAAGTACCAATTTCATAACCACTCAAAGTAGGTTAAGTGAAAATGACAGTCCTGTTCTAATCATTATCCTGTAAAATAAATATATATACTTTCACATAAATCTCTAATGCAAATATTTGAAATTATAGAAGTTGTTTCCTTTAAGAAATTATTATAAGAGTAACAGTCTAATCTAGTCTACTTTTCCAGAACATTCCCTGACTCATGCAATTACATGAGAGGTTAGCTGAAGAAGCGGTCCCTCCGAAGAAGATCTGATTTGTGGACTTGACATATGGAAGCGAAATAATTAACCTAAGCACCATTAACAGAGAACGAAAATCTCTGGGGTCTAGTAATGAATAAACCAAACAAATTTTGCTTTGACCTGTACAGTTCACAAAAACTTTAAATTTGTGATACTGAGAGTATATCAATGACTGTTTCTTTTTGGCTTATAGGACAACAAAATCAATGGTTATGTGGCATCTATGACTTTTCTTTTTCTCTTCTTTTTTGTAAACAATAGAAAGAAGTAAAGTCAACCATTTTGAATTGTGTTTTTCTTCTCTTACCTTTCAGGTATAATAAATACACTGGGGAAACAGCCAAGAAAACCAAACAAGTGTTAACAGATGACTAAAGAGAGGTGTGTGTGTAGGGAGGGACATACAGCTGTGTCACAGGAAAACGAGAGGCTGGTCGCATGCTTCGTCATGGTGTGATAAAGACAGTGCACTGTGAGTCTTTTCTGGAGGATTAGCTGTGCACGTTTAATGACTAGGTCACGTTAAGTAGGTGTAAATGCTATGGAACTATATCTTCACTATATCTTTTAAAACAAAGGAATAGTCAGTAGCAAGTGCAGGCTTTCCGTGAGAAGTAGCGCTACCTGTCCTGTGCTTCATGCTCACAGCCAGGGCTCAGGCTGCACCCTCAGGCCCGGCCCAGCTCGCTCAGAGGTCAGGAGAGCTGCGGAACCCAGCGCCGCATGCGGAAAGGTCCCAAGGTCCGTTCTCCCAGCTGTCTATAAGTGTTCAGAAGAGTCCGTTTGACTGCCATGTTGAAAGGCACCAGAGAAACATTTCTGAATTAAATCAACGGCCCCCGTACCCAGGGTCACAAAATGGGTATAGGTTTAGAAACTGAAGCCCATCCGTTTTGAGAAGGAAACTGAAGTGTTAGTACACTGCAAAAATTCAGTGTTAACTGGAAATACTGCCCTTTCCTGCCTTGTGTAGTCAGTTCATAACACGTTCATATTTTAAATTGTCCAAAAAAAAAAAGTTAGGTAACAGGAATTTTTCGTTTTCCTTGATGGAAAGCATACTATATGATGCTAACATATTTTAATATAGTTCTGTTTAGAAATGTGGATTATGTACAGTGAGCTCCCAGTCCCAATCATGGGGAGAAAATCTGTATTCATAGAATCAGAGAGTCACACAGCTGGAAGGTCCTTCAGTGTTTCTTCATGCTACCTGTCCAAATATCCATATAAATGTAAAGGAGAGCCTACAGCTGTTACCCTAGAGATTGGCTCTACTGCGTTCCTATGGTGGTTTCTTTTTATCATGTTTTTCTTAGTAACCTTTGTAGGCAGAAAAGGTCTCTTTCAAAGATGCAGTTTGAATATAAGAATCCAGGAAAGGCTTATAATAGAGGTTGTTACGTAGTTAACAGTGACGGCAAACAGTAGAATACAATAGACTAGTGCCAGCGCATTGGATTAAATAAGGTGAGTATAGCACAGAACATCAATTTCAACCTTTTTCATCTCACATCACACATAAACTAATTACTAAAATTATATGGCACACCAACAAATACATTATATTTTTTGCCGATCTGACCCCCCCCAAAAAATAGATGTAATTTTGATTCATTCACTCTGGAAACCTATTGCTGTGTTGGCTGTTGTCAATTTTTTGTTTGATAGTCTAAGGGGAAAAAGGTCAGTGGCCCCAACTGAGTAGTCAGGTACTGCATGTTTTAAAAATTCTTGCAGTACGCCAGTTGAAAATCGCTGGCAGGGAAGATGCTGATGCCCCTTTAGCCTGGAATACAATGAGGCAGAGGCCCCGGTTGCCCACTGGAACAGAGGACTAAACTCTTCTCTGCTCGGGGTGCTTTGGGACATGAAGGCAAGGCCATCCAAAGCCAGGCAGTTGTGAAACCTGATTCCCTGGCACAAGGGATATCAAAGAAACTAATGGTTAGGTTCTGGCAGTGACTGACTGCAGGTTGGTGGGAGAAGACTGGTCTCCAACTTAAGGGTGGAGAGAACACATAGGTAGAAGGTGGAGGGTTAACGTGCAGTTCTTAAATTACAATTTGGACTAGTTTGTCATTTGGGGGTAGAGGTTGGCCTCTTTGATGAGTCTGAAGCAGGGGCTATGACTTAGAAACCAACCCTAGAGGTGCCTTGGTCTTCCGGGTTTTCCATCCGCCTGTCAGGAGTTCACAGTGAGCCGAAAAGTGTCGTTTGGGCAGGGTCAGGAGAGGAAGGCAGTTATTGCCTGGTGTGTCCTGGGCCTTCCATGTGTCTCAGCCCACGGGTGCCTCGCCAACGCCCTCCAGATGCAGCTAGTTAAAACCGCTCTTTAAGTGAGGTCTAGATTGCAGTGTCCAGTCTAGTAGCCACTGTGAATTCTGACCGTCGAGCACGAGAAACATGGCTAGTTCAAACTGAGATATGCTGGAGTGCAAAATGCACACTGACTTTCAAAGACTAAGAAAAAGGAATGTAAACTACCTTAGTAATTTCATGTTGTAATGGTAATATTATGGATATAACATGTTAAATGAAATGTTAATATTAAGTTCACCTGTTTGTTTTTGTTTTTTTATCAAGTAGCTACTGAAGTATTAAAAATTACATAGATAATTATCACATTATCTTTCTGTTGAATAACTGGTCTGGAGGGGAAATGTTCTTAGAGCTGTCATTTTATTATTTGGCAAGATATACTTTTATTTTATACATAGAAACATTTTAAGCTATCTTAAAGAGTTTAAGCCTAACTTTCATAACTTCTGGTTAAAAATAAATAAAAAGATGAGTACTGACATGAACAAAAACCAAGGTATATTAAGTAAAAAAAAAAAGCATGCATAACAATGTTTGTAGTTGTATCAATATTAGTAATACATTTAGAAAATACATATTTGTGAGTATAAATGTATATATTTATATAAATTTGCTTGTATGTGTAGAGAATGTTTCTGAAAGGACAAGCCAGGTTGGTTGGACACAGTTGTAGCAGAGAGAGCTGGTTTCTCTTTGAACATCCTTTTGTACCTTTTGAAATTTGTACCATCATCTACTGAAAAACATACTTAAAACTATCAAAACACATAAAAAGAAATAAGAGAAAAAAATAAAGACTACCTATTTATATGGAACCTTTTACTCTACAGTATACTATTCATACATTTTGCCCTCTAAAATGGATATTTTCTTATAATTGCCTTGATTTGGGGGCATGCATATATTAAAACCAAATAAAGGAACTTCAAAATGATATATGCTGCCTGGATTAAATAAGAAGAAAAGTGAATAACTGACTTGAAAAATTTCTAAATGCAATTGTTATGTAGATTGTATTACATTACCTATATTAAACCATATATGTATAAAGTACAGCATAGGGAATAATATTGTAATAACTATGTCTGGTGCCAGGTGGGTACTAAGGCTTACTGGGGGGATCACTTCATAAGTTATATGTCTAATCACCATGCTGTACACCTGAAAATAATATATTGAATATCAACTGTAATTGAAAAAATAGAAAAACTGAAACAAAACCCAAAATTATAAGAAATATTTTTTTAAAAAACACACAGACATCTGAGCCCTGGCCAGGTAGCTCAGTTGGTTAGAGCATCCCTCTGATATGCCAAGGTTGTAGGTTCAGTTTCTGGTCAGGCAACATACAAGAGTCAACCAATGAATGCATGAATAAGTGGAACAGCAAATCTCTCTCTCTCTCTCTCTCTCACTCTCACTCTCTCTCTAAAATTAATAAATTTTAAAAAACCATCTGAAATACACTATTTATAATTCTGTACAACAGAAAAACTACGTGGATAGATGATAAGCCACAATAAAGCCATACCTTGAAAAAAATTTGGAGTGATTACCTGTTATTCAACAACTTGAGGATCTCCTGTGTATGAAGCACAGAGCAAGCTCTTAGGGATTAAAAGACCAAGGAAGCAAGATTCCTTCTTGAAAGGAGCTAAGAGATTCATAGAGGAATCTGATTTTAAGACACACTGTGACTGCTGTCTGTCATGGGACACAGAGGAGGAAGCAGCTAATTCTGACTAGAGCAGATAAGGGATCAGAAATGTCTTCATAATTTTGCTGTATTTATATACACAATGATAAAACTGGTATACAAGATATAAATACAGCTTACCCCTTTGCAATAGAAAATAAGGAGAAAAATCTTATACTTTCAAAATATTCTTGTATGAAACTAGTTATCTGGATGATTTTCAAAACATTCAGCAATATTGAAGGATATTTTAGAGCTCTTTGGGAGGATGTTAGATAAATTCCTGTATTTTTCAGTTTTCAATTAGGAACTTGTCCTTACAGAGATGGACAGAATCGAATGAAGAGACGCATCTCTCAGATGACATTCTTACATTCTTAACATGGAACATTCCAATTCAAGATCATTCTACACTGAAAGATTTCCTGTAAAAATGAAATTGCTACTTGAAGAAATACTGAAAGAAATGAGAGGAAATTTGAAGGTATTTTCTGTTTCTACTGTAAAATGAACCATGGATAACCCAGAACAGTAAGGCAAATACTCTCACAGCAAACCTGGTTCCCTAAAATTTGGAAATCTGATGCCATTTCTAATTGCATATTTCATTGGGGCAAGATAGGAAAATACATTTTTCAGTACGAGGCTGGTAATTTTGTGAATTAATGTTTCTGAATTAGCTTTTGTTTTGGTGGATTTCAAACTCAGGGCAACATGCTTTAACATCAGGAAATGCCCAGAAAGAACCCTCTGGAAGCTGCATTAAAAGAAAATACAAGCCTAAACCACTACAGATTTCAATAGAATATTGTTCACTCTTGCTACTTCAAGAATTGAATTCTGTGGAAAAACAAAGTACAGTGGTATGGGGGAGTGGAACACAGGGGAAAAAATCCACTGAGGTAGTCAGTTCAGAAAATAGGTTCAAAGAGCTTTCACTGAGCTCCTTCCACATACAACCACAGGGGCACGAAGGAGCAAAGGCAGTTAGAATAGGTTGTGTATACATGGGACAGGCTGGCTTTTGTATATAGTTGGACTTCTCTAACTGCAGATTCATGTCAACATTCACATTCCTCACGGCTGTGACTCAGAGTTTCGATCATGTGTCATCTGCATTTTCATTAGTCTTACGTACTTCTTTACCTTAGGCATTGCCCACATCTAATCCATTCCCGCCTTGCTGTCAGGATGACCTTAACATAGTGAAAATCTGGTCCCGTTCTTTCAACTGTTAACTATGCCCACAAAATAAAGTCTGCTCTCAGGAAACTGGCCCTCTGTTTTCAGATCCCTGCCCACCTTTCCAGTCTCGTTTGCCATCATTCCCAAGTTGTGTCCCAGTGCCTAGCCCCAAGTTCATGGTCTTTGCGCAAGCTGACCTGTTTTCCTATAAGGTGTTCCTCATGACCCACACCTGCACCCTCTAGTTCTAGAGGGTTCTAGTCACATTTCATTGACTGGTGCTCTTCTGGGAGGAGTCTCCTAACCACCCTAACTCCTCTGCTATTCCAGGAACATCTGTCAACCTCATTACTTGTTTGCCTATTTAACTCCCATACCAGATTATAAATTTCTCAAATAACCAGAGTAGAGTTTTATTTGAATATCATTATATCAAGATCCAAGAAAAGGGCCTTATATAAAATAGATGCTCATACATTTAGTTAAATTTTAATGAATGAGTGAACGAACAAATGGGTTAATGAAAAAACCATGGTTTTGGCACATGCTTAAGAACACAGGCTCTACAATATAACACACAGACAAATAAATATCAACTTGTTTGAATGTAGTGAAATGTAAAGGCAGCTTTCACTAATGAACATGTTCGTGTCTGCTGTTGACGATATATCCAAAGGGGTGATTACATAGCTACGGCCAGGATTTTTGGTTAGCTGCTTTAAAATCAGTAAAACCTAAAATATTATAGAAAATTTTTCGATTTAAAAACAATACCATTCTTTCATATTAGTTCAATACTGGTATCAGAGAAAGACAGGAGGGAAAAGCAAAAAGTAGGAGAGTACAGAGGGAATTGAAATGATACCAGGAAGCAAAGCATCTGGGAGGAAAAGCTCCTGCCTGGAAAACACAGTCTGACAGTCAGCTTTTTAGGCTATTACTTCACAAAGAGAGTTGAAACTTGCTTTTCAAGTTTGAGATTTCTTGTTTATCCTGTACAAACACTGCAGTTAGGTCTTTACTATAAAAGTAACATCTCTTTCCTATGAATTACATAGATTCCTTTTACATATCCTGGTAGATTGCTCTTAATTGTTGATTAAATATAAGATTGTATTATTATTACATAGGCTTAGGTAGTTGAGGCATCAAGATGAAACGCTGGCTGACAATAACCAGTGCTTTTACAAAGATATACTATTTGCTGCCTGAATGCAAACTTGTTGATGAGAGTGGGTCCCTTTGGATCCCAGTTCATCAAAGCTGGTAGGCACACGTGGAAGGACACAGGGCACATGTGGAAGTTAAGAATAAGAAAGCCAACAAGCCATGACCAGAAACGGAATTTCAAAGGCTGAGGTAGGAGAGGCTGAGCCAAAGCCAGAAGTGAGGACCAGAATTTTCCCCTAAAAGGTTGCAAATTGATCAGTACTAATCAACTAGTGTAAAACATTCTACTAATTTTGAAAATCAATGCCCTACCCTAGAGTTGATTCTTCAGAAATTGAGAAATTGTGCCTTGAAGACGGGTTTTCTGCTGACCATCTCATAGAAATAAAATCTGTTTGAAACCATCTCTCATATATGGTAATAATATTTTATGCTCTGTGTCTTAAAATTTTAAATGAGATTTATAGCTCTCTCAATTCCTCAACCAAAGGATCCAAACAAAATTAATTTCATTTTTATTGACTTAATTACTTCTATGATTTTCAATAGAAAAACAACCCTTATATGTATTTATTAGAATAATTAAAATTACCTAAAGAGATATATTAAAATATATTTTAGAAAACAAAGTTTATCAAAAAAATCAAAAAACATTCTGATAAATTAACAGTGAATTGCCTTTTTAAAATGATGACTATTGCTACTAGCCATTAACTTTTATAATAATCAATAACTTACAAGCTCATGAGTAAAAAATCCTATAATGTATTACTTCCCATGGGTTTAAGATATTTCTTGCATAAAACCTAGGATTGGTTATATATGGAACATTTTTCCTTTCTTAGTCAAATTAAAACATTTTATAAAGTAAAAACATCATAACAAATGTTTCCTATGTCTACCCAATATAGTTCAGCCTAAAAAAATAACATATAGTTAATAATGCAATTATTTCTAGAAACTACAGTTTGGTATAGATGGTTATTCAGTTTCTATAGTAATTCATTTAACTGGAAACTTTCAGAAAATGCTGCTGGACTAAGCTAAGAATTTAATAAGGACTAATCTGGTTGATTTTACCACAAATAATTGAAAATTCCTTGGGTTATAATAACAGCTTTACTTCCTCCTTTCTTTTATTATTTTAACTTCAAATAACTAGTTAAAAATAGGGTTTATCAATACGATGGTAATATACTGTTGTCAGGAGAGTGGGTTTCTGGCCCAGGGATGATTCTCAGTTCCACATTTTTTTATATCATTAATCTTGTATAAAGTAATAATTTAGAAGTCCAATGTCATTTTCTGGTTGTTTAAAACTAAACAATTTAAGACAACAAAATGGTACTCTCATTCATCTATGTTAACTAGCCTGAGGGTTGTAAGATGTGTAAAATGTGTGCATAAAGTAGTAGAAAGATTCAGAATGTGTGAAAATTAGAAAAACATTTTGTAGGGCTTTTAGTACATTGATACACCCTTTTATTCCATTTTTGACAGCAGTATCAAAAATGGAATAAAAACATAAAGATGTTCACACTATTAACCAGTAATCTCACTCTTGAGAAAAAATTGAATAGGTGAAAAGTTGAATGCATGAGGATTTTCTCAGCAGCACTCTATGATATAACAATAATGGAAAATTATCTAAATGGTTAACAAGTGTAGGTAGCAACATAGAAAAGTTTATGAATATAAGATGAATGGTTTTTATTATGTAATGACAATAATGTAAAATATATATTCATGAAAACAATGATCAAATTGTCATATATAAAATTAAAGTAGTTCTTATTCATATTTATTATTAATTTTAATCATATCACTATGACACCTTTTTAATAAAAATACTAGGGTTATACTCATTAGATATACAATTTCTTTTCTAATAAGTTCTATTAGATAGTGCTGCTTGAATCTATCCAGAACACTAAAAAGACTCCTGGGGTTTTATTCGGGTTTGGTGTCCTAATGAATCATGACCGCTTTGGCAATTCACAGATGCTTCAAGCTACCAAGGTCCCTTCCAGCGGGGTCTAAAACAATAGGAAATGGGCTACGAAAATAGACACACTCGCAGAGTTGTTGCTGTTTCTTTTTCTTTTTTTTAAGGTGTACAGTTTTACTGTTAGCTCTTCCAGCTCATCGTCACTATTGATTTCCTTAAATCTTTTTAGAATGTTGAACATGTGCTGTAAACTTCCACACATCTTTTAACCCCAATCAGTTAGCCGATTCATGAATCAAACAAAGAAAGTATTAAGATTAGAGATCCAAAGGCTGAGGTTTCCAAAAAGGAATTAAGGTAAAATCGAAGGAAATTAGGTAGGAGGTAAAATCTAATTAATGAAAAAATAAAATCTGTGGCAAACATGAAAAACTCAAAGGCTACCCAGTAGGGCCCAGAAGGTAACAGAAAGAGAAACAGAAGCAGCAGGCTGAGTGTAAGTGACAAGGAGTGCGGGGGACTGGAGCTGCAAAGCTTGCCCTGTTTAACAGGCAGCAGCCAGCACATGGTTCTAACAGGTTGCTGACGTGGCTGCCAGATATTCAGAATCATTCAAGGAGGCCAGAAATATAGAGCCCTCGTGAAATCCCTGAGTTTCTAACTGTTGACAACTAACTCAACTAGTTTTAATTTTTCATTCCCTGTGGGAGCCAAATAATCAACACCCTTGGGCTTATTTTGTTTCACGGGCTTCCTATGTGTCCCCTGTCTCTAGTTAGCATACAGGGACTTCTTGAAAGGATTTGCCAGAAGTCATATTTTCAGATGAAGCCCTTCATAGGAAAAAGAAAAAGAAAAATGCAAAACAGCGAAGCTACAGTAAACTGTGAGCACATGGGTAAGTATAAATCAATAAGGGCTTGCAAACTGCAAGAACATTATAATAAGACCTGAATGCTCCTGGGGGGCGGCGGGGACCTTAGAGGATTTCACTTTTATTTGTCTGTAATGATTGAGGAAACATTCTGAGTCACTACAAAAGAAGATTAGCCCCAAAGGCTTTTTATGAAAAAGGATCAGAACGAAATGACAACATTTGACCAAGACGGAATTGCTATGAGCTACCAAATTGCAAATAGGATCCAGGTGTGTGTCCTGCGTCGTGCCTGCCTGTCGCTAGTTTCCTTTTCCCTATCCCTAAGGAATGAGGGTCTGGCTGCATAGAGGAAACAGGAGGCTGAGTGTAAAAGTGTTTTTAGCTGAGTTGTAGGAATTTACCCATCATCCAAGTTAGGCCCTGGGGAGGGGTGGGCTGCGTGGTTGGGAGGAAGGGGAGAGTTGTCTATTCAGCTAATTATCTGCATCACATGCACCCAAGGAAAAAATGTTTACCTGGTGGAGCCACGGTTAACCTTTTTTCCTTGCTGAGCCGGTGCCCTTGAAGGAATTCACTCATGGAAGGGGGGCCCTTCAGAAGAAATGATTCTGTGGAGGTGGGATCAGGGGGGACTCTTAATAAATTCTGTAGGTAGGAAGCCCCTGGAGTCCTGGGACGGCTCTGATCACAAAGGGAAGGTGAAAATTGTCTTGCAGGAGATCCAAGAAAATACATATAGGAAACAAAAAAGTTTTACTTTAATTACCTTTCAAAGCCTCACCAGTGACAACATTATTTATATTGGCATTTAATATTTTTTTAACATGTAAGTCAAGATTTTTGCTAATTGTTTAGTTTCCACACCAGGATACTGCCCCATTTGGAAACCGTACTGGATACTGAAAAAGAGATTTATTATAGTTAGTTTGAACCACCAATAGAAAATATTTATATTATTTGATTTCGTACTGAAATCTCCTAAAATGAAAATTTTACCGTTAACTGAAAATACAGGGTAAGTAATTCAACATCCAGGACTCTGGAAAAAGGTCAGAAAAATCAAGCCACTAAAAACCTTTCATGGGATTTCTTGGAGCAATATTCACATACCAAATGAAAATGCACAAAACCTGCTTTTAAGAAAAAGACTGTACATATTCCATCCCGTGTTACCTAAAGATAGACATCATCTCCTTTAGTCAGTCTCAGTTTTTGTAACATAAACAAAAGTTCCCCTAAGAGAACAGATTCATATCCTTGCCCCATTAAAGAGAAGCTGGTGAAAGCACCATTTGCAGAGGTACAATGACTTTTAAAACGACCACCCATGTAAAACAAAGCTGCATTCTTAATGTCCACCTTTTATCTACCAATTTTTAGGCTGGAGGTAAGAGAGAGGTATATTTATGCATACAAGGAACAGCAAAAATGTTGACAGACACTTGAAAGTTATATTATGGCTCATAAAGAGGTCAGGAGGGGGGGACAGAAAGGAGGAAACAAACACCATTATCAAGAGGTTTTGATTAGAAAAAAACAATATTAGCAAGGCCCATTTATATACCCCCTCCCAGTTTTTCTCTTCCTTCCCTTCCTCCCTCCTCCACAACAAGAACACATTGACGTTTGCAAGTTAACTAACATCTGGCCACTGCACCACACTGTGAAGATCGCTGCATGCATACCTTTTCCTCTGAGTGCCACTGCTGACCCGAATGTCGGGTGTCTGTGGGCCCTGCCTACGCAGGAGGTAAGTGTCTATGGTGGGCACGGTGACTGATGCCTCCCCACTTACTTTAGGGCTGCCGATCTTGCTCTTTCCAAATTTGCCTTTGCTGCGTCGGGACTGCTCATGGTCAAACTCTAAGTCCTCCAGCCTCTGGGTCAGGGCGAGTTTTTGCTGGATAGCCATTCGTAACAAAGTATTTAGAGTCTTCTTCTCGTCCTCTGCGGCTGCTAACTGTCTCTGCATCTCATCCAACTGCGTGACATATTCATCACATCTGGAACCAAAACAGAAATGTGGTCAGGAGAAAATCTTGGTGAAACTGAATTTGGAATTTCAGTGCAAAATAGATTTTTACTGGGATTTAGATATTTACAACACTGGTCTTAGAGCAGAACTGAGGTATCCTATCATAGTAGAAACTTAGAAACAGTACGGTAGGTACAATAATGGATCGCTCCTCTGTACAACGGAGCATTACATATAGGGACATTCTTAACAGGTGATGTCTTAAACCTCAAGGACAGTTATTGTGGGAGCTGCCACGTGGTGGTACAGAAATAGGCAATGAAATCTCAGGTCATGTTCACAGCATATCAGATGTGTTCTAGTGCTTCGACTGTTTAACATGTTCTTTGGAGAAATGAGACAAGTTTGTTACAGGCTATGTCTGTAGCATGCAACAGAATATTAATGTTTATAAAGAAGACATTTCCTTTTTTATTTGGAGTTATAGGTTTTATTTTTAATTGAGTGTGGCTGCCACTGCTTTCAATGTGGCAGATTTGTCTGAATTAGAAGCCTGAGCATTTTCAATGATTTCTCAAACAAACAGATGATTAAGCAATAGGTGTCAAAGAAAACTGAGATTCGCCTCAGACTTGATACAGATATAGAAGGCGGTCAGACATATTTATTCAGGTTTGATTCTTGTGCTGCAGCAGGAAGATAAGTTCAGGGATTTGTTTTCCCCACCAAAGGTAAAACCTGAGCACATGTACAGTTGGAAAAAAAGAATTATTCACATAAGAAGTCTGAGTTTTTTCTGAGTTTATCCACTGAGATGATAGCAAATATTTTTCATGTACCAACAGACGGTTAATGACTTTGTGGAGTTATCCAAAATGTATTGTACACACTTGGAAATCAGCACAAGCCTTGTGACATTTTAAAGAAAAAAACAGACCCTGTAGTGAAAGAACTTGAGATCTGGGTGGGTCCGCATTTTCTTTCACCTTGAATGTCAAGAAGCACAGTAGGGGTATCATAAGAAAATTCAGGGCTTAGTAAAACACAATGTGAATTTCAGGATTCTGGATTTATTTTAATTGGTCAGACAACAATATTCTTAAAAATACTAAGGAGTATGGCAATTATTATACCAAAGAAAATCCCCAACTTTCTGTGAAAATGCACTATTGGGGGGAAATAATTCTTATGGAAACCAGGCTGACTTTAAACGTTCCTTTGAAAAATGCCTTGATTCCTTTTTTCAAAGAGGAAATTTGTTTTCTTGATTCTATACATATAATCCTGACCTCTTTCATTAATTGGGGGGTATGTGCACCACTCTCATTCTCTGTCCTGCCTCCCCGGCGAGGGGCCGCAGGTATGCATGTTCTCCTCCTCAAACCCTTAGCATGGCTGGAGACCCTGAAGTCGGTTCCCTCCAGGTCCCTCACACCTCTGGGGACCCTCAGGCACTCAGCCTCCTCACTGAGTCAATCACAAAGTATAAGCTTGAGCCTATCTCTCCTGGCACCCAAAGAAAGCTGGACCGATTCCCAGGCTCCCATACAAGGCAGGCTTTTGTTTTACACTTGGATCGGCTACGTGTACATTATCACCAAATCTGCAAATAAAGGCATAGTTTATGCTTTGTGAGCTTCGTACCGAGTTTGCATCATATAAAATATATAACTGTTTTTATTTTAGGAATAAGTTGCGACAGCAAAAATGGTTACATATTGAAAATCTCAGGATTCTGAATGCCTTGAATCAATACATTCATCATAATCATTTCAGGTTTAAAAACAAAATACTGTGGCACCTCATAATGAAACTGGTGTAGGGGGTAGTAACTAGTATCTATCTAATTACTTGGGCAATGTGAAAAATTTGGTGATGTAATTATATTTTATAAGTTATATTTATATCAGTGTGTTAAAGTCTAAGTAATCGATATGAGTGTTAATCTTCATTATGATGGTATTTTTTGCATATAATATTTATTAATGATAAACATTGTATGTACTTTGGCGATGATCAATTTCAGTGGTGATAATATTTAGCTACTTTAGCAAGTAGGGCTTTTCCTTATGTTGGAGGCTTTTTGTTGTTGTTCTAAGTCTTTTGGGTACACAAGCCCTATTGTGAATATAGAAAAAAATGCTGTATTAATTTAAAAATACTTTTATGTAAAGGAACTGCTTGATCCAGTATGTCCAGTAGAGGGCTCTGGAAACCAACACAAAAGGTCTTATTTTAGATTTGTCAGAGTGGAATCTCTTCTATTTTCTTCAGAACTTATACATTCAAGATGCACGAAGATACACATGTGAATTTTAAAGTCTTTTCCCCATGTACCACACCTACCCTTGGAAATAAAAACAATTACCTTGTTGCAAACATTGCTCTCAGCGATGAGAAAGTTGCTGCATCTTCTTTCAAAGCCTTCAGTTCATTTCTAAGCTTTGTCATCGTTTCAGTCACCATTGCTTTCTCATTTTCATATTTGTTCTTGAGATTAGCTAGTGCCACCTCAGCTGTCTAGAGCAGAAAAATCACAGCGCTTACAACTTTCATATCAGGAAAATCTATCACACAGACTTCATGCTGGGTCTATTACTTTCTTTAATAAAGGGGGGTGAAATGGATTTGGTTAAATTTTACCTAAACATAGGTATGTACTTTGGATAGAAGGCAGTTTTTCTTTAATGTCAAAATGTGCTGTGAATCCACAATGTGGTTAAATTGCCCTAGAAGCCAGCTATGAACTAGAGTCAGTACCAGAAGCTAAGGCAGTGATAGTCCGGTAATTAGTTAGTACAGACTGTTGAGAGTGTGGGATTTTCACCCATGAATTCAGGGAGCCAAAATGAAACTTTATAGAATTTTATCAAGGAGAAGTGAGGGGCACAGTACTGCTTCCTATACAGTAAGAACTCAAATATTCTTGTGCCACCTGTGCTCCAGGGGCCTGAAACAAACAGGATAAAAGATACAGGCCGCTGTAATTTATGACATGCCGATATGACAAACTATCAATCCATATTTTATGTTTAAGGAAGAAAATGAAAAAAGAACCAATGGTTTTCTATATTTTTTCATACAGCTTCTTCAAAACAGCTGTAGTCAAATTTAACAATCAAATTTTAATAATCAGATAATCAAATCAAAATAATCAAATTTTAATAGTCAAATGTAACTCCATAAAAGAAAAGCTCCATAAAAGAAAAAATTCCAAAATGTTGAATGAATTGAAATATTTATTCAAATTTGGGATTTGGGCATGTCTAAAGTTTTTGGAATAAATAGTGTTCCACGCTGAGAACCAGGCTGACACATAGAAAGAAGTGAAATAAGAGAATGTTGCCTGAATCAATGCAGGAAATGAATGTACATTTAGGGACTGTCTGTTGGATGCACAGCACGTGATGTGCATACTGAAACCAAACCAGAAACGTGCACTTTTTACAAACTGTTAACTACAGCTTTTCAGGCTGTGTAACAATATTCGGTACTAGTTTTTAAAAAGTCCCTTACTAATAAAAAAAAAATCCATTATTCATAGGACTTCCCATAAAGATTACCGTGGTTTTTAACATTACGTTTTGTGCTTGAAATGGACAGTTTCAATTTTCTGATGCAAAGTGCCAATTTCTATAAAGGTAAACAGATTCTTTTTAAGTTAAAATGACATTGGGACGGGGTAGTTTGTTAACATTTTGATTCCAAAGTAGTTTCTTATTGGTTAAGATTGAATTTAAATTCAAATTAAAATGAGAAATTACTTAAAAAATAGTTCAACATGTCCTGTAGTATTATAACTTAGTGGAATCTTTAGAAATATTATAAATTCAGAAAAGTATCCAGAATGCTGAAGTTGACCTGGGGAAAAATGGCCATTTAAGTTAAAAAAAAAATTAGATACATAGTCATTTAGAACAAATAGTTACGTATTTTTCACTTTTTCACAGTGAAAATGTAGATGTAACAAATTTGTAAGCACATGGAGCCACAAGGTCACTTACTAAGGGGAGGGGTGACAGAAAAATAAGATCTGAAACAGAAGTGCAAAGATATTATTTGTGAGAAATGTCCCAAAAGGACTCAACTTTGCAGATTTTTTTTTTTGTCCAAGGACTGAGCAAAGTTTTCTTCAGAATTAAGTGATTCTAAGTGTCTATAATCCATTAGCAGATTTCCTGGCATCTGCATTTGCCACATTCTTCAAACACTCCCAAAGTTTAGTTCCTGCATCTTGTGTCCAGCAACAGAAACCTTCAAAATCATTCCTTGAATATATCTTTCTATTCTGTGCCTCTACCACCTACTGTTCTTTCTTTCTGGAACTAGTTCCTCCTGTTCTAGAAAACAGCTCCTTATCCTTTAAGAGCAGACACAAGAATAATTCCTTCTGTGAAGTATTTTCCAGCTCCTCTAGAAGACATTAGTTATTTCCTCCGCAATGTTCCCATAACTCAATTACAGCACATATAATATCAAACTGTAATGATCTGTTTCTGCTTTGACATCCCCACTCTGGAGAGCAGGGACCATGGATTAGTCTCCTTTGAATCTTTAGCGTCTAGCACACTTTAGTACACAGATGGTACTTCATACACACTTGCTTATTTATCAGAAAACACTCTTTATGAAAAATCCTAAAGCATATTAAAAAATTCATAGAGAATGCAGAAAACTTTTTATTTTTAAAATAGAAAATCCTTTTTTTCTCTATACCACAGAATTCTCACTTTAGCCTTAATATAAAGTAACATTCCACAATGTATAAACATAATGGGTATCATCTGTAGACACCTGAAACTATTTATGGCACATAAGCATCACAACAATAGGCCCAGCATAATTAAAATGCAAAACGAAATGCACAGCTAGAAATGTGTTTTCATTTAACTTACTGAGCCCATAAAGGGTATGTATGACGCAAATGGTACCACAGCCAGGAATGCTTTGTTCTGCTAATTCCTCTGGCACTGTTTATGCCATTCTAAAGTGTTTATATGTACTATTTTGTAAACAGTTATAGGCATTATTGAACTCCTACTAGATTACTAGTCATTTATTTTTTCATCTTACTTCCTGCCGGCCATGAAATATGTACGCAGTAAATGCCTGCTCCCCAATTAGGCTCTCTCGGCTGATCGACCATGCTTATTTCCTAACCTCTGGGTCAGTCGTGCGTCTTGACATTCTTACATATCTAGGTTTCTAGGTGGTTAATACTCAACCTCCAGGAAGAAGTCAGAGAAGTTATCTGAATCATTTGACCCCAAATGCCCAGGGTATTATGTCCTTGATAAAGGTTAAGTCTTATTTTTTATGATATTGGTTATTTGGAACCATTCTAATACACCAGGGCTTTGGATTGTAGCAGAATTTATGGTAACATGTTCCTTCACTCTGACCTTGAATTGGAGTCAAATCTCTCACAAATTCTTCATTTTTCCCTAATCTTTTCTATTTCTCTGAAGTGATGGCACAAAATAAGGTCCTATTTTGCCCTTAGATTTATCTAAAACATGTTTATAGTGCAGGCAATATTATTGTTTGTGGTATAAACCTCCAAATTGTATCAGTGGATTTATGGGAACTGAAGATAAAGGTGCTAGAAAGCTGCGTTGTAGATGACAAAATTATACTGTGGTTTCCCCAGATAAAAGCAAAAGAAGGAACTCCGAGTCTGAAACTAACCCTCGTTTTCTAACACCAGCCCTGCTTACATTTGCAAGAGGGTATCTGATGCTTTAGTGCTTCTCTTTATCAACACTCCTTTTTGGCACCCTTCTCAAATATATCTTTGAAGGTTCATTTTCCAGAGAAATAAAGGTTATAAATATTTTCCTGTCTACATTTCATAGCACTGCCATCCAGGTAAAGCTCGAGGAGAGAAAACAAATTCAGTGACCAAGAGGATCTAGGAATTAGCCAGGTAGTGTCTTGTGGTAGCACTCTTATTCCTGAAGGCAAGGTCTATGGTTAGGAAAGATTCTCTACTGCTTAAGCTCTGACCCTGGTGAGTGAACATTTTAATTGAACCTAAATTTCAGATATGTGGTCACTGGTAGAGTTAGTGCACATTCTACCTCAATCTCTTCCTCTTCTTCTCTCTCTCTCTCTCTCTCTCTCTCTCTCACCTCCTTCTATTTGCTCCAGCACCCAGCCAGGGTGTATTTCTTGCTGTATCTCCCTGATATAAGCCACCAAGCCCAACTCTTTTGCCGTCCCTCCATTTTGTTTTCACAGACCACCTGAACTGCCTTTCTATCCTCACCTCTACCTTCACCTACTGGAGCATAATTACTCTCCTATTTCATCCATTCACCGAATTAATAAAAATTATTATATTCTGATCTGGTACGGGGACTTAAGTTGTTATTCCTCCACTAACCAGGAATCTGAACTCTCATCCTGATTATAGCTGACACTCAAAAACATTAAGGAATAAACAAGTCGGGAAAGCGTCGGCTAGCATGCATGGTCAGTAGAATGAGATCACCTGCTTGTTGGCCTTCAGCACTGCCCTCAGCGTGGCGATCTGCTCCCGCTTGGTGCTCAGCAGGGACTTGAGCTTGAGGAACTCTTCCATTAAGGCTTCCTTGTCTTTATCAATCATGGGGGCCAGCTCCCGTGCTGCTGCTCTTTGACGAGACAGTTGCAGGGACCGGTCCACGGCTTTCTGCAGATGCTTGATTTGGTCCCGGATAATGGCGTTAAGGTTGTAGATATTCATTGGCTCTTTGCGGATGTCACTTGTATCTAATACTGGAGATGATGGTGGGGCAGTAATAACAGGAGAGATGGTGGGGGTCTTGGTTGGACTTGGTTCCTTGCTGGCCTCTGTGTTTTCTTTTGTAACTGGTTCAGAGGAGGTCCTTGTTTCTACTGGGGATGATGCACCCCGCCTGGCTAACCGTGGAGACAAAAGTCCCCTGGGATCATCAGGCCCTTTCAAGCTGCCACTACGGGTAACTCTGCTTTGCCTATAGTAGTCCAGCATGACCCTGTTGGGGGTTTCATTATTACACAGACATACATGGTGGTAGAGCTGAGCTAGTTCCTCACTAAATGTCACCAACTCATCCTGAGCTGTATTAAGGGTATTGTGATTTTCGTTGGCTATGCTGGTCATCTTTTGCAATTCCTTCTCCATATGAGCCATTTTCTCTCCACTCTCCTTGGTGGTCTTCTCAAGGCTTGTCACCTGCTCATCATACATTTGGATCTTACTTTCATACTTGGTCTTCTCTTCAGTATAGTTTTCCACAGATTTATTGTATTTCTCTTTTAAGGCTTTAATTTCAGCTTTCAAATCGATCACCTCAGTTACTGCCACCCTGTATTTGCACTCAAGGATCTCTAAGCCATTGATGTCCACCTCATAGTCATGCGCCTCTTCCCCTGAGTCCCGGCCCTTCTCCCCATCTAGCTCAGGCTTGAGCTCCTTGCTGCTCTGTAGGCCCCTCATGGCATTAACGTGCTCCGTGAGCCGGTGCACCCGTTCGTGCTGCTCCGTCAGCGCCCCCTTGGTGTGTTCCAGCTGCGTCTGTGACTCCTGGAGATTGGCCAGAAGAATGGCCTTTTCCCGCTCTACCTGCAATGGCAAAACAAAGTCTTTGAATGACTTCGATGCAATGCCACTGATGAACTGAACACTATTCACAGTTGGACACGTACAGATGTAAAATAACTGCAACAGAGCCAATGTTCCCACTATTTCAAATTCAATGGGAGTATTTTCTTCAGCAGTTCTGATAAGTCAATCACTCCAAGTACATCCTTCTAAAAGAATTATGCTATGCATATTTACCCATTCAAATTCTCATGCTTTATACACATCAACTCATAAAACTTGAATGTTGTTCAAACAATCTTATTTTTATCCTTAACACTTTGCAGAAACTGTAACATGACTTCAAGAGATAGTACTTGGCATTGTCTTTATTTTGAGAGCCTTAGACTGTATCTGCTCCTTAGTTCACGTGGGGTACGTGGCTGTCTCAAGGTGCCACTGAATCAACCTCTCCTTCCCAAAGCTTAAGCCCAAATTAGATTTAAAACCTAAGGCTTTAACTTCCTAAATGCTGCTGATAATCTTAAACATTTCCTTAAAAATAAGCATTTAATCCCAACAATAGACATACTAAATTTGAGAGTTTTTAATATAAAAGCCAGAGAATACAGAGTTTTATGGCTAAAAGAGGGCAACAAAGAATTAGACTGAAAAGGTTGGAAGTGAAATAGGAATCAAACATAAATGGAGTTATAGAAGAAATAGCTGAATGTGGGAATGTGGACACTGATGGTGTCTGAAGGATTTTAGATATGCTGCCAAAGCAATTTGGCAAAGGAGAATGTAACAAAAATGAAAGAAGTAGTTGTAAAAAGGATGAAAATATCCTAAAGGAAGTGGCACCAGCACATTAAAGATACTCTCGAAGATAATTTCAGACATTGGAAGTGCAAAGGATAAAATGCTGGAAGCTGATCTAAACTTAGATAGGAGTATGACAATTTGTCAAGGCATAGAAAAGATTTTTGCTCCATATTACAAGTTATAGCATGAGGAGAAAGTAAGTTTGAATGACTCTTTGTAAGTTTTTTGGGGGGAGGGTTAAATTTTTATTTCAAAGGTAAGTTTTATACGAAGAAAACTTTAACTTGTTTTTTATTGTTAGATTATTTAACTTGTTTTTAATTGTTAGATTTAATTGTTAGATTTAATTGTTAGTGTGTTGAGTAGGTTTATTATTTTTTCATTTTTCTGTACATTTATAACTAATATTTTAATGTAATTTTCTCATTAACAAATTTGTTTTCCACAGACTGCTTAATCATATTTCTGTTTCCACAATATCATGCAAAGCAAAGACTGTTTGTATAGTGTGGTCATGTGTATTAGAACCTAAAAATATAGTTTTGTTATTTTAAAGTATTATTTACAGGCTCCTAAGCTGTAGCTTTGATATTATGACATAGTGCCTGCCCATATCTATGACAGGAATGTAATCCACAAGTTATACATTATGGCTGGAGAAACCGAAATATTTCAAAAGAATAGTATTATAGGTAAAAACAAAACAAAACAAAACTGAGGCTGCAGCATCAGAGAGCTTGAGTCAAATCCTGGCACCAACATTTACTTAGCTATGTGACTCTGGCCATGCTTCAGTCTACTAATCTCTAAACGGACCACAAAATGTCGCAATATGACATTTTGATGATTGAGATAGTGAATTTAATGCTTAAGGTATTATATTAGCTATTGTTAATGTTTAGGGAACTGTGGTGTAATTCCCATGACCAAAATGATTCTACGTGGCAAATCATCTGTTGCACAAATTTGAATCTATGTGCAAAAGCAACTCTTTCATTTTAGAGCTGGGGTATAGCTGCATACAAGTCCACTTAATTGGGTTTCATTAGCTTTAAAAGATTGTATCTCCACAGTTAAAGATGAAATGACTTATCCAGACTACTGGGCAACAATTTTAAGTGGTAATTATGTAATATGGAATTAGACGAAAAGCCAAGTCTCTGAATTTTTGATAAAGGGGATAGAAAAATCTCCTCAATATTCATTATTGGTATTATATATAATCTCAATGTAAATGGATTATTTCAAGAGTTTTGTTTTCTTTTTCTTTCGAAAATTAAGTGAATTTGCTCTGAAAAGTCTAAATATCATTTGATTAGTATCCATGATTACAAAAGACAAAGCTACTTCCAAAAAGCCCTTTAATAGGAAAAGCCTTTGAATAAAATAGGATAAAATGAAATAAAAATTGGACCAGAACAGAATGCACTGAATGTGTCTTAAGCTTGTTTTAGAAGCAAAAGTGTTATAATGAGCGAGGTAATGCCTTCAGTGGAGTTTCGATCTATATTCTGCCAATTCAGATTTAACGTAAACATTTTCTAAGTTTAAAAGGGTAAGTCTGTCAGTTCATTCATAACACCACCTTCAGAAAACATCAGGTAGAACACTGTCTCTTTTGTGTGCCCATATGCTCCACATATATTTTTTCTCAGCTATTGAGACTTAGAATATCTTAATTGTACTTGGATTTTAGAGAGCAGTGCTTACACTATTATAGATACACTGTACTTTGAATTAATAAATGCAATGCACTTTAAATATTAAAATTACTAAACATTTTAACTGTGCTATTTTAATCTCCATTTGTGAACTTATCCAAGAGAGACTTGCTGAGTTAATTATAATCTTCTATAGTGACTAAGAATAGTTGCCTTATTTCTCTTTCTACGATCTTTATCTTCTATCTGGAACTGAGGATTTTAGTTTTCATTGTAAGACTGGTCATTTTGCCAGAAAATCTGAATGCTGAATTTGTAAATAGTTTAGCCAGTGTAGGTAAGTATACTTTAACTATAATTGTCATTGCTATTATGTCCCATGGAAATTACATTTGATTTCACTGAATTTTACCTTTTCAATAGACGCATTTACATATATTAAGGACTCACAGATTTTTTTGTGAAGGAACAACAACCACCACAAAAGGATATCCAGAATTTACAGGTTCATATTGGAACTTCTATGGGAAAAAAGAAATCAAAGCTGTTTTATAACTATTAATTTCCATAAAGACTTTATCCTGGTCATGTGACTCTCCATTTGAAGAATTGGTGTGATTCTAGTCATGGTACATGTAGTATCAATCTACATAAATAGAACTGAGAAATAAATAAATTATTCTTCCCTGCTCGAAGGGAAGCATCTCTGGCAGTGCACACCTGTGCTCCGAAAAAAGAAAACCATGGAAAAAGCTTCACATAAAACCAAGAAACACTAGGTGAGAGAATCCAGCAGCTGGAAAGGAAGGGAAAAGCATTCTGGAGAGTGAGGTGAAAGGAAAACTCCTTTTTTCTCTTTTTCTCACCCACATAAACATATGCAAAAGGAACCTTCTGAACTTATTCTGAAGCCAGTATTACTGACACCAACAGCAGATAAAGACATAACAAGAAAACTACAGACCATTATCTCTTATAAATATAGACATAAAAACCCTCAACAAATGATAGCAAACTGAATCCAGCAACATATAAGAAGAATTTCACAACCAAGTGGGATTTATCTTAGGAATGCAACATCCAAAAATGATAAACACAATACACTGTATTAGTAGATTACAGGACAAAAACCACATGATCATCTCCATATATGCAGAAGAAGCATTTGACAAAATTCAATAACTCTTCATGATGAAAATAGTCAATAAATGTAGAAATAGAATAAAATGTCCTCAACCTGATACAAAACACCCACAGATGACATACTTAATGGTGAATCCTTTCCTGCTAAGATCAAGAGCAAGACAAAGACTAATGCTCCTGCTACTTTCATTTAGCATTGTAGTGAACTAGACTACGATCAAAAGGCAAATAGTAACAAGTGTTGGCGAGGATGTGGAGTAATCAAAACCTTCATATGCTGCTGGTGGGGCTGTAAAATGGTGTAGCTGCTTTAGGAAAGAGCCTGGTAGTTCCTCAGAGGATGAAACATAGAGTTACCATATGGCCCAGCAATTCCACTTCTAGTGTATATTCAAGAGAATTAAAATATATGTGCACACAAAAACTTGTATATGAATGTTCACAGCAGAATTGTTCATAATAGCCAAAATGTGGAAACAACTCAAATGTCCATCACTGATAAATGAATAAATGAGATGTGGTATGTCTATACACTGGAATGTTATTTGGCAATAAAAAGGAATGAAGTACTAATACATGCTACAACATGGATGAACCTTAAACATATTATGCTAAATGAAAAAACCCACACACAAAAGATCACATTGTATAATTTCATTTATATAAAATGTCCAGAATATACAAATCTATTAAGAAAGAAAGTAAACTAGTGGTTGCTGAGGGCTGGAGGGTTCTGGGAAATAAGGAGTGGCTGCTAATGGGTACGTCCTTTCTTTTTGGGGTGATAAAAATGTTCTAAACTTGATGGTGGTGGTGGTGGTTGCATAACTCTGAATATACTGACAACCATGAGATTCTACCCTTTAAATAGAGGGGTTGTATGTTATAGGAAGTACACCTCCATAAAGCTCTTCTTAGGAAACCTACTACATAGACATTTCTCCTGGTTATGTTTACAGATGCTCTTTTATGTTTACTGATGTACCATAGAAAAGTAGGCTCTGAGCAGTATGTTTGGTTATAAAGCTCTAAATGTAATCTTAAACTAGAAAGTCTGTCGTATTTTAACTACGTATCAACTTTGTACTAAGAAATTGTAGTTATCACTTTAAGTTTTAAAAATAACTGGCCAATCTTGTTTTCATTAACTTTACCCCATAAATATTCTATCTCTGTTAAGCAGAAATAACATTTGATTTATTTGACTCTCTGTGTAGCAAGTCCACTTATTAGGTTTTTTACTTTGAGCAAATGATGTAACATTTGTGCCTCAGTTTCCCTATCTATAAACTGGGGATAATAGTACTATCTACCCCATACAGTTGCTGTAAGCATCAACCAGTTAGGCAAATATAAATAAATTGCTTTGAACTCTTACAGATCATATAGCAAAATGACTACTTACCTTCATTATAGAAAAAAAACTAAAATTGCCTTTAACAGATCAGATCTAAACACAGTCTCAAAATTTCTTTCACATCCAGGATACAGCAAAACATCAACTTCAGCTTTACATAAACATTCCTGTTTTCTTGTATTACATGTGAAATAAATAGCTAGTGTGATACTGGGAAAAAAATTCAAAGTTTTCTCCTGCTTAGTTTGACTCGCTGATGTGAAGTTAAACAGAGGTTATTTATCAAAGGTACAAAATTTCAGCAGAAGCATAAAGAATCCTTTGAATAGATTAGATAATTTAGTTTTTCCAGACAGGATCTACTTCTTTTCATTCTAATAAAACTAATTAAGGTACTTGACTGTTACTGGAAAATGTCAATGATGATATGTTAGAAATAGTCAAGTCTTGAGGGCACCAAAAAGTCAAAATAATTTATCCAATAATCATCTGAAAAATGTCTCTTAGTGAATAAAGAATGACACTAATTGAGCTGTTTGCTATCAAGGACTATTGTCAAGTTTATTGGGACTCTTGGGTGAATAAAATGTTTTCTTGGGGTACTGGGTAAAAATGGTCAAGGATAAAGAAGGACAAATTGGTAGTTGCAAAATAATCACAGGGATATAAAGTACAGCATAGGGAATACAGTCAATAATATTGTAATAACTATGTAAAGGGCCAGGTGGGTACCGGAAATATTGAGGGGAACACTTTGTAAAGTATGTGACTGTCTAATCACTATGTTGTACACCTGAAACTAAAACAAAATAATATTGAATGTAAACTGTAATTGAAAAATAAAATTTAAAGTTCTTTTCAAAAAAATATTTTCTTATATGTATTTTCTTATATTTTTAAATTCACATGTATTTGTGTTATGTGAGAGTTAGCATGACTAAATTTAAAATATTCCTGTAGTTTACTGCATAGCCTAGGAAGAAATACAGTTCAGTAAAATATTCACCCCGATTTGTTCTGAGAAAAATAGCACCCCAAGATATAAATATAGGCTTATTATCCCTTGCCTTTTCTTCTACTCTCTAGGCTCTGTGGATTGACTGTTTATGTAAAGTAGGAGTGGTGACCTTCTTAACATCTCAAACACTGATGGACAGTTCCACTAGAGTAACCTAAAAATTTTTGTGACTTATAGTTTCCTATTTACTTTCCTATTTACCTTCTTATTTAGTCTTCACAACCACCTTTAAATGAGGGTTGGATGGGATGCTCACCAGAGCTTCCATGTGGCCATCTTCAGGTCACATACCATCCAGTGCTAGGGGGCACTGTTTACAATAAATTATAGTTGGCGCAGATTTTTATATTTTACCATTTCCCAGCAGAGGGCAGTATGGTATCTTGAGGGCAGTATGGTATTCGCCTTCCCCCCTACCCTACCCAATTCCAACAAAGGTGTCATAGAGTCTAGTGAGAGGGCTAATGGCCTTTCCCTTTATGACTGTCTCTCTGAGAAGCAAAGCAACTCACCCAATATTCCTGATACCCAAGGCTGAAACACAGATTTTTTCCCCCTCATTTCAGAACCCGATTAAGTAAATACCCTTAGGTGAGAAAATATGATTTATGTGCATAGAGGAAATCTTTAAGATAAAAACAGGCTTTGGCCTGGGTAGGCTGTTTTCAAGGGGTTCCTTTAATCCTAAAGAAGAAAATCTTAAAAGCTGCATATTCCTGGCATAAGGTGCTGT
The DNA here is from genome assembly GCF_021234165.1 of Pteronotus mesoamericanus. NCBI lineage: Eukaryota > Metazoa > Chordata > Mammalia > Chiroptera > Mormoopidae > Pteronotus > Pteronotus mesoamericanus. The sequence goes on from NW_026555310.1 coordinate 14,689,599, forward strand.
TTTCCTGCCTGTGCCTCTCATTGACATCTTCACAAACTGTCAACATTCACTAAGTGCAGGTGTTCAGTTTGAAGGCACACAGCTTTTCCTCAAGTGCAGCACTCTGGACCCTGACCAAAAGAAATCCTAAGAGAAAAGAGAACTATGAAAATACAAATTCTCGCATCCAAAGTATGCTAACGTTATAAGCTGAGACACACAAAACTGAGGGCTGCCTAATAGTACAGCAATTGCTATGCCAATAGCAGCCATACTCTCAAACTCCTTTAAATAAAAGTTTATCACACTTCACTTGGCAATGTTCAGCCAGCCCTAAATTCCCGGAGCAGCAAAGCTGCACCTGACTAATGTGGGGGCCTCTTAGGGTCCTCATTTTTTGTCCCTCATTGTAAATACTCACACGTGTCACTGCAGAAATAGTCCTATGAATTTAACCATCCAGTGTAGCATCTGACCCCACGGGTGTGGGGGAAACAGTTTGCCACCTTGAAATATACCTTTTTTGGATTATTTTAAGTTGGTTGTTTTAAAGAAGCGAAAGACTCAAGAAGAGACTTTTACCTCCCCCTTACTTGCCTAAAGGAATCCAGGAAGGGTGCTATCACCTTAGTTTAGTATGAACTCAGTGCAGCGGACAGGGAGGAACCGGGCAAAGCCTGTTTGGTAGGCGACCCTCTGTGGCAAAGCAAGGGTTTACTTACCAAATGCTTCCCGTTTCTCATCTGCCTGTGGGTTGCCTGCCTTCCCTCTGACATCCCAGACCTCCACCTACCCCTCCTTAGCCCAGACCAACAGGGAAGCCCCAACTGCCCCACATGCCCTTGGGTCCCACATCCTTATGGAACCCCCATGTATACATATGTAATAAGCTTGGTTATTTCCTCCTCTTAATCTCTCTTGTGTCAATTTAATTCTCAAACCAGCCAGAAACACTAAGAGGGAAAAGCAGGGAAATTTCCCCCTCCCCTAGAGTATCAACCTACTTATATTAGTGTAACTGAGCAAAAAGACATGGGAAAGTATTACCTACACAGAGCTGGAATTTCCAGTCAGGTAAAAGTCTATATGAAATCCATTTGCTACCAGCGGCCATGCCTTCTTATCTTGATTCAAATTCATCATTGTGAAAACAAATTCTCTTTTAGCAGCTCTAAGAACTGAGCAAGTGAAGTACAGGATATGTTGACTCTTGATGTAATATTAAAAATAAGCCTTATAATAAACTAATTGTATTTGTTCTCTAGCCCTGTATTTATTTCTGCTAATTTCATTTTTTATTCATCATTTCTGTAGAGGTGGGAAATTGTAAGTGCTGTTTGCTATAAAAATGAATGATTACCAGAGTCTTAGCAGCCTGTAATTATCAGCTACATGCGAAGAACCTTGAAGGGATAACAGACTGAAGATTAAGCCTCAAATTTAATCACCCAACAATCTTGTTGAACCAGTTCCTTGGTTGAGTAGATCTGTGGGGAGCCCAACAATTTGCAGCTCTAAGAAGCCCCCAGGTGATGGGCGGGGACGTCCCTCAGACAAGATTGCCATTTGTGTTGCGTTAAAGGTAGGTAGGGCAGAGAGGCAAGACAAAACTAGAAAGCCATTTTACAGTGAGATAAGCTTAAACTTGGGACTCTACAGAAGACATTTGATTTGAAGTTGCTAACATTTAAGGCCTAGCTTACAGTATGTTGGAATCATAACTCCTTGGTTGCAGATTTATACCTGTTCTGTATAAATCTGTATTCTTAATCATGTGATCTCCTGGCCAGTTAGCATACCGAAAGTCTTTAGTGTCTTTGAAAGCTTAAAGTATTGCTGTGAAGTGTAACCGCTGTTCTTGAAGCTATATATACAGTTGCTTGTGATGAAAAAGATCACTTTCTGTCATTTTATTTGTATGTAAAGTTTTTGAATTCTTTTGTTAGACAGGCATCAAGATGCTTGCTGTCTCTCTGCCTTTTGATTGCCATCTAATTTGTGGCTCTAAGAGATAAATTTCTTAAAGCAATGCAAATGAGGTTTCTCAACACCTCTTCTGGTGTGTCTTTCTAAAATATTGCATTTTCAAAATTGCTAGTTGAAGAAGCAATATTTTTAAAAATAATCTGGAGCTAAAATGTAAGAGTAAGAGACCCCATAACATGCTATGCAATCCCTAAGAAATTCACCCTAATGGCCCTAAACAAAGTTCTTACCTGCATAAGCTGCTGCTTCAGTTTCTGTATTTCTGAAATGTTCAGCTCACTGAATAAGTCAGAAACGGGGTGTAGAGACTCTCCTTTCCTTAAAGTGGGAGTCCGATAGTCTCCATTCAGTTTCACAAGAGGCCCATGGATATGCCCGTTCATTTTGTCATCGTTGTTTGGTTCACTTCCGTCCTCGGCAAACTTGAGTCCATCCACTGAGATGCTGATATGGTTATCATTGAGGGTGATGTACTGGGAGAGCTCCTTCCGCAGGTTGTTCTTTTGTTCCCTTTCATTTTTCAAGGTCTCTAGGGCTTCTTCCAGCTGGTGCTCAGCGATCTCCTTCAAACGGATGGCATCTTCCAGCTGGCTGTTCAGTAGCACAGTCTCCTCCTCAAATCGCTTAATCTCATGCTTTAAGCCTTCGTATTCAACCTGAATCAGACAGGATAGAGAAGATTCAAAAAACTAAAATTTGGGTCTTACAAAACTGCCATTAGGACCTAATCATTAAAAAAAATCAAAGCACCAGTCTACAAAATAAAAAGCACACAATATACACACACTTACGGTAACACAGGATGGCTTTTTTAGAAATCCTATATAAATATAGATTCAATTCTTAGCAGAGATGAAAATGTGTTTGCTTTAAGATTACTTTTATGGGGTCCAATGGTCAAAAGGGGGCACTGTTGACCTAATAAAACAGGGATTTTTTCCTTTAGTAATTTTTTTATCAGGCTATTCACAACTAACATTTTATTATTACTAATAATTTGTTTTATTTAATTATTAATAATGAGGTAATTTTTATACCCCGAGATAAATTAGTTAAAAGATCACAGTAAGAACATTATCTTAATAAATATATTTAAGAGTAAGACAAGGAAGCAAAGAAAAAAAATATATGTGCTTAAGGACAGAATCTGAAATAACAATACCAATTATGCAATAACAAATATACAGGGGTCTGGCACAAGTAACACCCCTTTTATATTACATAAAAATCTTATTACAAAATCATAAGCATGTAATACTGTAACATAACAATATCACACGCAAAAGTATCATATGACATTTGAGGTGAAATGTTCAAATTGCTGTTCATCTTGTGTGAGACATTCACGTAACCTACCAACCACAGTCAATGATGTTACTTCTGTTGGACCCCGTACATATTCTACTGTTATCAATGTAATAGTCTTTATAATTTCAGTGTAATATCAAATAAGAGCTTTCTCAAACACCCTCATGGTTATAAAAGCCCACAGGGAAATGAAATTTCTTCTCTGATCCAATATGCCTTTCTTGGGGCCTTTCCCATGGCACATATCACAGGCCACTTTTCAATAAATATTTTATCTTCACAACGATATTATAATCTCCTTAAAAAGAGGAAATGCTTTTCTTGCACCTACGTGTCCTTCCTAGTGCTTCAATGTTTCTCCATAGTGTTTCAACAAATTCTGTTCTGCTGAGTAAACTATTGTGAATAAAAAAATAAAGTAGAAAAAACAATATAGTCATTATGATGAGATACTAATATCAACGATGTATTTAGTTTTAAATTTGTTTTAGTGTTTATATTAGTTTAAATTTGTATTTTTAAAAAAAACTTTAAAAACTAAAGATAGGAATCATAGACTGTTATCGTTTTCATACATTTCTAGTCTACGGCCCTACAACCCTGAACGTGCCCAATCTCGTCTCACGTCTCATACATTTCTAGTTCTCCCCCACCCCCACCACGCTTCTTCGCATAATCTCAATGCAATGGCTTGTCTTGCAAAGGTTAGGATCACAGTTTTCTATATAGTTCTTGTAGGTTTGGCTAATGTAACATAGATCTAAAGAAGAGCAACTTAGTTGAAACAGAAGTTTGTTTCTCTGTCATGTAACACTATGGAGGTAGTCCATCAAGAATCAGTATAACTCTCTGCTCCATGAGGTCATTCAGGAACCAGGCTCCTTTTATCTTATTGTGCCATCTCCTATTTTGGTCCATATGGTCTAAGGTAGCTTACCATCTTGACAATGCTCCAAGCAGTGGAACAAGATAATGGGCATACCTTCTCCCTCTAAGGACATGTCTCAAATGTTGCCCATATCACTTCCCATATCTCATTGGCCAGTACTAGTCATATGACACTTGGTTGCAAGGGAGGCGAAGAACATAGCCTTTACTCTGTGTAGGCTTGTGCCTAGTTAAAAACTGGGTACAACACCAGGAGAAGAGAGCAATGGATGCTGATGGACAACCAATACTTGCTGTTGTACAGGGTCAATGGAATTTCACAGGTACATAATAAAATCATTCAAAGAGTCAAATCATGGAAATCACTTGGGATAACAGAGTCTTGTATCATGGTTCCTTCCAGGCCTGCTTATATACTAGAAAGTCATTTCCGTCCTGACCTGCTCCTTTTCTTTCTCTGGACAATTCAGGACACTTGCTTACAAATGTTTGCTAGCATTTTCAACCAACCCTCTGAATGCCCCCAGACTGTACAATAGCTTACATTTGCAGATATTAATGTAGTTTGCATTATAGGCATTTTATTTTGTAATCCCTGTTAAACTGATAGCCTAGGCCAGGGGGTTTCAAACATTACTGTGACTTCTGGACCAAATCCAGCCCACTACATATTTTTGTAAATAAAGTTTTAGTAAATAAAGTTTTACTGAAACACAATCATACTCTTTTGTTTATATATTATCTATGGCTGCTTTTCACACTACAACAACAGAGTGGAGTAGTTGCAAGAGAGAATATATGGCCTGCAAAACCTAACACTTTTACTATCTGGCCTTTAAGAAAAAGTTTGTTGACCCCTGGGCTAGACTTGATGACATTAATTTAGTGTGCTTTGTAGTTTTTTAATTATGTGATTTTTTTTTTAGTCAATTGATGATAGACTCCCTATAAGGCTCTATCTCTTTCTAATTTAGGCAGCTTCGCTCACTCTACTCACTGGTTCAAGTTCTTAATATTCACCCAGATGTTTTCTCTTTCTCTGCATAGGCAAAGGCCAACATCTAGAAAACAAAGTCATCCTTCAAAATCCAAGTCAAGAATCTAATCTAACTCCAAAGCTTTTGCTGGCCCACTTAGGCCAACAAATGACTCCTTGATGGACCTCATAAGGATGCATCATATGATCAGAGCCCCAGCAAACTGGATGAACCAAGAAACACAGTGAAAAGATGCTTAAAAACTGGTGCTTGATATTTTTAAAAAAGCATCAAAATAGTTACCATGAGAAAAAAAAATCAGCACTTTGTTGAGATTCTTTGTAGCAACTTCATAGATTAGTAGCTCTTTTTATTTCTGGCTGCATGAGGGTTGGGAATAGGTAACATAATCTTTTCAGAATAAAGAAACTCGAAAGATCTTAATATGACCCTGTTTTGCAAACTTAAACAAATAGCTTTAATATGCAGTTACAAGATAGCTATGAATTTATTGCCTGCCTTCCCTACTGGGACTATAAGCTCTTTGAGTCAGAGACCATGTAAAAAAGTACATGGCCTCATAGAAAAATACCCTGGAAATACTGGTTATTTCAAAATGAATTGAGTATGTTTCCTAGGTCTCTTATGATGTTATTACCTGATATAGAAATATATCCTGATAGGAAATGTTTTTCATAACCGATGTATAATTGAATTATTTATTTTAACAAGGATTTCCAATGCTTAGAAAACAAATATTTGAGTGCTTTAGTTCAATATGTGAGATATTGGAGAAATGGGATTTATTATTTCTCCCTTTCTCCCACCATCAAAACTCTAAAAATTAACATAATTTCCTCTTCTATGTTACGTAATGCTGCAACCAGGCAAATTTTCCTGTTGCTAGTCCCCTGTACCAATACTGACCAATACTGGAACGAGGCATTAAAAACTTTGCTGTTTACAGGGAAAACTCGCTCCTAGATGATGAGACCCAACTAAAACAGCTTCCTCGAGACGCATGTCAAGACCCTCACTTTGTTGTACTTCCCAATTCAAAGCTGTGTCATAAACTCAGTTTATCCCAACCAGTTTGCCACCAGGCAAAACCCAGTCCAGATCCTAAAATCCTATGAACACCCTCCTCTAAGCCTCTCATTCTGAGACATTATGAAAGTTTTGTGGAAGTGGTTCCTTATGCAAGAGATCTGATAAACAGCTTTGCCTCATCAGTGGATTTTCCTGGTGGTCTGCTGGGGAACTGACAGCTGACCTCTCTTCATGACTGCTGCTGCTTCTTTCACTTTTTTGTGTTAACAAGTGCCAAGGTGGAAACATATTTGTAAGGTTGGACCTGACTTCATTTTGGACACAGAAATGAATCTGCACCCAGAGGGATGTGGCTGAAGTTTTCAGTCAACTCTTTGATATTCCCATATATTTCATATTTAGGACCACATATAAAAATTGGCTCGGGCCCTGGCTGGTGTGGCTCTGTGGGTTGAGCATCGGCCTGTGCACTGAAAGGTTGCTGGTTTTGTTCCTGGCCAGGGCACGGGCCTGCCTTGAGGACCAGGTCCCCAGTAGAGGGTGCACCAGAGACAACTGATCAATGTTTTTCTCTCCTTCCCTTCCCCTCTCTCTAAAAAATAAATAAAATTAAAAAAAAAATTGATTTGGTTAATTATAATTATCTGAAATTTTAATTTCCTCTGTAACTTGAAGAGTGAATGTAAGAGAAATTTTTAAAAAACAATTTATTCCTTCTGTCAACAGGTATTTTTTTAATACCTTCTCTGTTCCAAGCTCTCTTCCAGGTGCTATATGGTAATGGAGGGAGATGGGAAATAAACAAACCAATATACAGGGAGTATAAAAGAAGTAAGAAGAGCTGTTTAAATGAAAACTATTTAGAAAATAATCAGTAAGGAAAATGGAACTTTGGAGGAAAAGAATCTTCTAGTTCTTTGAACCAAGTATTTTACAATGCTAATAGCTTTGCTGTTAAGAGAAACATCAAAGAGGCTGGAGAATATGTTTTGTATAGCAAACTTCAGTACAAAGAAGCATTCAGACCAGTTTTGAGATTAAAAGCCAGCCATCATCACGTTTGAAAAAAAATCTGTTGCATAAATTATTATACTTAATATTTAATTAATTAGAAAGAGAGTTTATGATAGATGCAAACTCCTACAAATAAGGTAGGAGGGAAAAAAAAAACCCCAAACTAGCATTTCCTTAATTGGGAGAGACAGGGGACACTAGGACTCTACAGTGCACCCATTTGTCAGCAAATAAGCAGAAATGTCCCTTTGTGTGAAACATGATTTCAAATTAATTAATTAGGCACTTAATTGGGAAATTACCATATTCTATCCAGAAAATAAAATTAAAGAGATGTATGCATTTTCCCATTTGTTTTTTTCCCCCCAAACTTCTGCGCTAAGCATTTGATCCCCATGTTTCAATTACCGGTGGAAGGGCACGGGTAAACCGTAAACAGTAATCTGCCAGACTGACAGCACAGACTCCCACAGAAACAGCCTCTGGGTTAATGAATACTCACAGGATACCTTGGCAGTCTTTCAAGAATACCTAATACCAGCCTAAATTAACCTCCTGAGTAAATTAGTCTGCCACATGCAGCGACTGGAGAGTCTACAGTGAGGCCGTCTGGTCGTATTCCTGCCTGGGGCAAAGAGCAGTGAGGATTTTTAGTAATTATGAGTAATGGCCACTTTAAATATTTGCACTTCCAAGTCTATGTGCTTCAAGTCCTCTACATACTTCATCAGCAACCAAAAAACACACACACGCACACACAAAAACAAAACAAAAAACCTCACAAAAAATACCCTTCTTATTTTAAGAAGATTTTGAGAAGCATATTTTTAAAAACATTCTTTTAGGTCTAATTTTCTCCACTGTGAGCTTAATGACTCCAGTCAAATCAAGAGCTGGAACGCCCACAGTACTGAGAGCTCTCCACACACACAGTGATTCAGTGCTTAACAAGAGAGAGTGAGGTAAAAGCACATGGAGATATCCTAGTAACCCCGTTTTCAGGCTCTGAAGCCACCCCTGCCCTCCTTAAAAGACGTCTTATTCCCCCGACTCCAAAGATGAGGGAAATGGCAATGATCAGAAATCAAATTTCAATTTTATCAACATCTGGATACTTCCTCTCCTCCCTTAACCACTACATCTATCAAAGCCAGTAACAGTTTTGGATAGAGCTACCAACTTGAAAGGAAAGCAGAAGTAGAAGCATACATCTGGGCTGGCCTTTAAGTTTACTGGCACCAGAATCCTACCCTGTGGATGTGGTATTTTTCTAGCCTAGCACAGTAAGTGGCACATAGTGTGTTGGCCTGACCTGAAAGGTTATAACAGTGTTGAGACCAGAGTAGAGGTTGTGGCTGAGGAAGCACCTTGAAAAGCACAATTCACCTTTGCTTAACCACTTGATAAAATGGTATTCATAAAATTACTATATGCTTCTAAAATTATGATATGCTATAACTAGAAACTGTAACAAATCAAATGCAAATCAATCAGGAAAATTAAGCAATTAAACTAAGCCTCACTACCAAAAAGAAAAAATTATTAAAATGTACACTTGCCATCTTTTTTGCCAGGTTACAAAAAAAAAAAAAAATTAGGCATTTTCTTTTTCTTATAATTTTTTTCTTATTGATTTATATTTTATAATCCCTTTCATTATATGATGAAAAAGCAATTGAGAGAGAGAGAGGAAGTGATTAAGTGATTGCAGGGGCACCTTAAGCTTGTAGTACAAAACACACTTATAGATCCAGGCTTTTAATATGTTGTCAGGTTAAGTTGATTACCATACAAAAGACTTGCTTCTGAAATAAGTTCACATAGAGCTAATATTTAACTAAAATCTTTCTTATTCAGTGAAGCTTTATTGTAAATTATACTACTTCCAGGTTTGGCTTCTAAGTGTTAGCTAATATAGAAGAGTTGGGAAATTTCTTAGCTAAAATAGAAAGGTTGGGAAATTTCAGCACATAATTATCGTAGGGAGACTAAGGCAGACTTCGACAAGTTCTTCCTGAGAAATACAGAGAAGATTTAACCTTAGTGGTCAGAAGATATGGTCTATCTGGAGTGTAACCAAATAACTTCTTAAACCTTACCTGGTTCTGCTTTAACGTGGACACGAGTTTCTGCAACGTGATATTTTCTTCTTCCAGCTCAGTATAGTCCTGAAGGAGGCGGGCCTCTCGGAATTTATATTCTCTTATTTCATCCTTCATCCGTATTCTCTGCAGCTCCACCATTTCATTGTTCTGAAACAATATAATCAACTATCAATACAAAACTTTCTTATTCTAGATACTATGAAGTGTAGATAAAGTCTGGGTAGTTAAAAATAGTCATGTGTTGCTTAACAATGGTGATATATTCTGAGAAGTGAGTCTTTAGGCAATTTCTTCATTGTGTGAACATCGTAGAGTGAACTTACACAAACCTAATAGATGGTTCAGCCTACTAAACGCCTGGGCTCTATGGTACAGTCCTGTACAGCATGTTACTGCACAAAAACAACACGAGAATAAATCGAGCACAAGAGAAAATGATGCAATCAAGAGAGACAGTAAATCCAAGATGTACGAGGCAGCTGCCAGCTTAACATGGCATACTGTCTTACAGCAAACATTTAATAAGTACAAAAAGTACACTCTAAAATAATGATTAAAAGTACCAGGGACATAGTCATTTATTACCATTATCAAGTATTATGTACTGTACATATTGTATGTGCTGTACTTTTATGATTTGCAGAGCAGATTTGCTTACACGAGCATCACCACAAACATGTGAGTAATGGGTTGTCCTACTACATTAGGACAGCTCTGATGTTACCAGGAGATAGGAATTTTACAGCTCTATTATATCCTTATAGAACCACTGTTGCATATGTGGTCCATCATTGTTGTTATGCAGCACAGGACTATACCATAATTTCAAAGCAATGACACTACTTCAAAGTACCTTCAAGAACTAACATGTGGTGTGAAAACATTGATCACAAAGGAACAGATGCTGCTGATCCTACTAAGGTTTGTTGCCTACATTCAAATGGAAGAACATGTTAAATTTTAGTCTAAGTTTAGTGAAAACAGTGATCTCATTATTTTTCCCATCCAAGTTTCCCATCCTGAACTCTATCCATAAATTCAGATCTGAAAACCCTTTTGCCACTTGTCATTCAGGTATCAGTTCAAATGTCATTTCTTAGAGACCTTCCCTAAACAGCTAATATGAAACAACTCCCCTTTTTACTCACCATCACCCTATGATTTATTTTATAGATCAGCATCTAGCATTCAGTAGGTCCTCAAAAAATAATTGCTGAAGGAACAGTACAGATCATTACTTGAAATTGGTTACGTACTTCCCTTTTATACTTTTAACATTTATTAAATTTCCTTTTTCACCCGAGTATAATAAATCTTTCTGTAATGTTCATTGATGTATTCTAATTTCTGGCATATTTTAAGCCCTCATAAGCATGGAATGAATAGCGAAACAGTAATACAACTGATTAAACACAAAATTTTAACAAGAATATTATTTATTACATGGATTGCGAGCATTGTTTTTGAGTCGCAAACAAAGGGAGAATAACACACTTGGTAGTAAAACATGTCTAAAGCTGTGAATCACTAGACATTTAATTCTTCTTCACTACACAGTACAGTGACTTGGAGGCAGAAACATTACTTTATTCCCTGCTCCCTTGAGAATGCTTTGAGTACTATATGCTCAAAAAGTGTAAATTTAAAAAAAAAAGATAGATTTTGGCGATAAAGTCAAATTACAAAAATCCATTAAATTCTTTTATCTTGCAGAAACATGAAATCTTAATATATTTTTATGTCTCCAAAGATCTACTGTAACTGAGTGATATATATATATATATATATATATATATATATATCTAGTTTTCTATATTTATATGTATAAAGGTATGAGGGAGCCTGATAAGCTGGATGCCAGTAATTTATATAAAAGTATAAAGAAAATGTTAAGGTACAAGAGATTCTGTAAAATATGTATACTTTGTAAAAAATGTAATGACCAGAAACCTAGCTCGTATACACTGAGAATTAACCATAAATTCTTATATAGTAAGATAGTAAATGTCAAGATAATTTTAAGGCCATGGCAAAGCAAATGAAGATTGCTAATAAATAATAAAATAGCTAATGAAAACTCCTGATGCTAATTAAGGAAAAGCTTGGCTGTGAAACTGGTTAAGTTGAAAGATTTGATAGCAATAAAACAGACATAAGACCCAGAGAAAGAAGACTGGATTTATTTATTTTGCTAGAAATCCTTGTTTTGAACTTTCAAAGATTATATTCTATGGGCAATCTTCTTTGCTTCCATAATAAACTTAAAAGATCGCTCCTGATGTTTTCTGTGCCAGTCATCAGACACTTATATCCACTTTTTTTTCTTTCCTGGGATAAGATGGTGCTGAGCTCTACTAAAAACTTCCATCAGGAATAGTGAGAGTGAGAAAAATAAAGCAGGAAAGGGGAGAAAATGGCACAAGCAGAGACAGCTTTAGCCTTTGCCTTCCCCCTCCAGAGGCCTGAGCCTCGGCTCCTGCTCAGAAGAGAAGGGAGTACCCTGAACTGTGCGGGCGACTGTCATTATTCGCACTGCACCTGAGTGTAGCACTGTTCTTAAAATTTTACTAATTAACTTTAAAAGGATTTCTTTATGTAGGAATAATTAATTCCCTCTATTGCCAAGAAGAAAATATAAATATGAACTCTTGTGCCCACACACAGCATAATGTATAAAAATAATAATGCCTTCCAGTTACATGGCTTTTAGTCTTTCATAAATTAATTATAGTCATTGTCACATTAGAGCTTAGTATTGTAATAGCTTGTGTGAGGTCGGTGACAGACATTCCAGTTTACGCATCTGAAAAATACGGGGATCCTAATACCTAATAATATATAGTCATTGTAAGGGTTTAATGACAATCCATGGGGAAATGAGCAGGGATGCCAGGCACACAGATAGTTTAATCCTAGCACAGGGACAACTTTTTGTAACAGAGCAAGTGCTGTTACAGAGGTTCACACCAAAGGGCTGAGTCATCCATGCACCTGGGAGAGGCAGGGAAAGCTTTATAAAGGAAATTACATTTGAGCAGCCTTGAAGGATAAGCAGAGTTAACTAAAATGGATGAAGAGGAGAGTAGGCGATCCAGCCAGAGGTCAACTTTGGGACAAAAGCAGAGTCCTCCGTGTGGAGGGCAGTGCTGTAAGTACCACAGTCTCTGACTAAGCGTTCCTTTAGGGCGCCAACGGAGCTGGAATGCTGACAGAAAGAGAGAAATTTAAAAAAATCTAGAATATTTCAAGTGATTTTCAGTTCATGCCCAAATTTGGTGTGGTTTCACACAATACAAAGTTAAATTACAGATTAGTGTTGTTAAACTATGACACAGCGGGAGGAACCAAAATGTTTTCATTTTGGTTGGAACCTTTTAAGTCCTTCACTTGGCTGTGGTTTAGGAACGATGCAGTCTCATGTGGTTGGAACAAAGTAACTTGAGACAGATTTTGCAGGAAATTCTATGTTAAACAAAGGAATTTGGGGAAGCAGGAAAGTCTGTTAAGCAAAGGAGCCATGTGATCAGACCTATGTTTTGGCAAGTGACTCTTGAGGGCTGGGAGGAGGGAGCTCGAAGGAAAAAGAGCCACAGAGGACAAGCTAAGTAGCTGCTCCAACAATCCGAAGTTAAAGGAAATGGTGAGGAATGTTAAAGAACATCTCAGTTAGAATGAATAGGACTTGGTCATTGAATGATAACAAACAAACAAATAAACAAAAAGAATAGAGTAAAACTGATGGCCTTAGTAAGGAGAAAAGTGCCTGAATAGAGTTGTGATATAAAGAAATTTTCGAGCGAAGTGAATGTGAATGTTAATGATGTCTTTATAAATAATTATAAGTAATATTAACTTAGATAGTCAAACCAGGAATTTCTGGATCTATGAGAAGATAAAAGAAGATGGCTACTCTGGTCCAAGCGGAGAAAGCTTGGGAGAGGGAAGGATGGGGAACGTGATACCAGCTTTCTCACTTCTCTCCCAGAAAGGCGCCAGTGCGAGGGAACTCAGGCAGTTCCAGACCGTAACATTTATTTTCCTTCATTTGGCCAAAAATGAACACTTCTTCTGTTGAAGAGAGGAGTGGAAAATAACTCTCCTTGCCTGTCCCCAACCAGGAATTCTCTGCCCTGGGGCCAACGGTGCTTGATCTTCAGTAGTTAACAAGTTAAAAGACACAGAGAGATAAAATCACAATAAGGTGAGACCTACTGCTCAATCAGACAGTACTGTGAGCGCCATAATTCTTCAAGAGAGCTGTCATTGAAGAAACCAAGATATCCAGAGCACCATATAATCAGCACTTCCAAATGCCATCCAGATTTAATAACTGGGCAATCACTAGAAAAACAAACAGGGCAAGTTTGAAGTGTGGCTTAAAACAAACATGCTGTGCAAAAAGAGAGAGAGAGAGAAAGAAAAGAAAGAGAAATGTAAAGAGATTTGCCATGGCTTGGAAAAGTAATAGAGGAGAATTATGACTTGGGATAGCATTTTCCATAGTGAGTTCTGAAGTAGGGGAGTTCTGTGCCAGGTTACTAGGAGTCACTCAAACATAAGTTTGGGAAATATTAGGTTAAATAAAGTTACATATTTTTTGTTGTTCTCAGAGCCTCTAATATGCTAGTGGGCACTGAGACTATGTAAGAGCAAAACATGGTATGCTTGCCGCATGTGCTAAAATGTAATTAAGCACAAGACCTCTACCTTTTTAAAGGAGCCTCCTGAATAATCCACAAACCAAATCATTGGAAAACATTATTCTGAGACAATAGAACATGAAGTGTCTGCACAGATGATGAGGGAAACCACCAAGCTCCTTACAGCCCAACTCCAGATCCCTTCCAACTGCTCAGGGCTCAATGAACCATCAAATTTACATAAAGCATAAAATTAAAGCAGAGGCGTGGCTAGATTTTTTTTTCTTTCAAAGGGTGAGACCAGACAATCAGGTCCTGACTGGCAATGAGTGAGTGACCATACAAAGTAATAAAGCTATAATGAAACCAAGGCTCCATAATTTTTACTACAAGGTATTTGCAAATCTTGCTCTGAAAAAATGGCACCACAAAGGGTTAACTATCCTAGACTGAATTTGAAGTAATACAGGCGTCTTTCCCATGGGATATCTGCCTCCATTAGAAGTCAAGGACTAGTCCATTTCACAAGCAGTTCACATTTCAATGCCTCATTTCAAACATTTATCATAAGCAAAATCTTGACAGCCACATAAAATCTGCCCTTTTATTGTATGCACACATTTGAAATAAATGGCACAAAATAAATAATATATGACTGATTTTCCTATATGCTCATTTGTAGTTTTTTCCTTCTTCTACTTGTATAAAAGGATATCAGATATTATTCTAAGTAAAAAAAAGTTAAATAAACATTTATATGGCATCTTAGTTGGGTGGAACGTGTTTAGCAGGAAAGCTCCTTGTGTAAGATTTTTTTGGTATCAATGTTATTAAGATATAATTCACATATCTATAATTCACCCATTTAAAGATTACATTTCAACGGTTAATATATGTCAGAGTTGTGACCATCAGCATAATTAATTTCGAGAACATTTTTACCATCTCAAAATAAACCTTCACACCTTTTAGCTATTATTCCCCTCCCCACACCCTCATCCCCTCCAGCACTAAAAACCGCTCATCTACTTTCTATTTACCTATACTGGACACTTCACATAAATAGAATTATATAATATGTGGTCTTTTGAGACTGGAAGACTTTACACAGTTTGGTTACTGCTGAGCTGACAAAACATCTTTGTTTATGAAGTCTATAGACAGCTTTCCTGCAACAAGAAACATATTTCACACTCTATCAGCAAAGCGCTGCATTGTGCTGGCATTGACCCAGCTTATGTCAAATCCAGTAACCGCGATATTACGTTTCATAAGCATGATCATTTAAATTTCACTAATGGGCTGCCAGTTATTTTTTATCAATAAAAACTGTGGCTTTGTGCCCTGGTATTGTAATGTGAATACACTGATTTATTTGGGGATGTGCTTTTGCAGATATAAAATACTGGAATTTTTATCTTTTCTATAATCAGCCTTGAAGTCAGGAAACCAAGATCATTTCCCAAGATAGTTGCTTCTTGCTTGATTTTTCTTTTTTCAATTTCTCATTTGTTAAAGATGCTAAACACCATAATGAATGATGGTATAACAGTTTTCTGATAGTATATCCTTATAACAATGAATATACATGTTGCCCTGAATATCCAATTACTATAATAATTTATTAAATAGAAAAAGGAAAATTTAGGTAATACTTGAAGGTTCAGTTCAGAACTATTCCAGAAATGATTTGATCTCTAGCAAATATTCTTTCGCCTCAGCTTCACAGGCTTTATTGTGACCTGGCTTTAAAGAATGATCTGACCTAAGAGATAAATAGCATAAACAGTCTCAAAAAGCATTGATTATGATAAGTAATTTTAGTTTCCATTACTGTGGGAACACATTATATATAGATTTTTATTGAGAAGAAATATCATAAAAGGAAAAAAATGAACAAAAATGGAAGTAATGGTTTGCATTAAAATGACTTTTTTAAAAAATGGAACTAAACATTAAAAGAAAAAAATTAGAGCGATGAGAAAGCAGAAGGGATTAAAGATCACAAAATGTAGGATGAGTACCATCAGGATGAAAAGGATGAACAGAAGAAGCAGATTAATAAAATTTATAACTTGCTTTGAAATGTACAAGTGAACCCCCCCCCAAGAAACTGAAGATTGTAGATGCAGTAATGTAGTCTGACTGAAGATTATTAGAGACACTACTTTTGTTTATATTATAGGTATGTATGTATAGTAGAGCCAACTAATTAAGCTTTTTCAGGATATCTGGCAGGTCTGACCTAGCCATTCATTCTTGTGCTATAAAATATTATCCAAGAAATAAAGTTTAGCCCAAACACTGGTAATAGAGGAGAAAGCTTAAAATAGTAAATATAGTTATTCAGATAAAGGTCTTCAAAATATGGAGTAATATCAAAGGTTATAGCTTCAGAGAGGCAGCTGGTTTATACAGAGGTATGTGTTAAACACAGTTCTGGACATGGACATGTATTCAAATAGTGGTTTACACCAAAAAAATTCCTGGGACTCTGGAATAATCTGGAATTATTCTGGGATACAATAAAAGGGCAGATTTTCTTACCTCAAAAAGCAGGAAAATGGCTTTTCAGCTCAACTACAGAGTTTGTCAGAAATAAATGAGAAAGTATTTCTAAAAGGATGTTGTAAATTATAACAAGCTATCATACATCTTTATTAACAAGTAGTTTTTAGTTTTTTGAAAGTCATGTAAGGGCTTTTGTAGGACTGTGTTGGAGATCCTTTCGAATGTTCTTTATCCGTAACCATTTGAAGATTCTTTGAAAATGTATACACGTACACATAATTTTTATGTACAAGGATATATACCTGAAAGACTTACCTGCATGGCATGGCAGACATCTGTTTACCAAACATTTGCTCTTCTCACCTTTTTGTGAATTGTCTTTCTCCTTTTTGAAGACCCAGGTCCCTACCCACTTCTCCTTAGCTCAGGGTGGCACATAAGCCTCAATTACCTACCTGACTTATGAGGAGTCTCATATTTTTATGGGGTTTCCATATGTATGAAATTTACTCTCTTCCTCATAATCTGTCTTATGCCAATTTAATTATTAGGCCAGACAAAGAACCTAGAAGGGAAACGTTTTCTGTCCCTGTACAACCTTATGTGACTATACCCTTTGTTATACAAAGAGTCCTTTCAATGATCTGACCCTGTGTAATTCCTACAACTTCAGTGAAGGCAAACAAAACAGAAACTGAAGCTAGGAAAGTGGAATGCAATCATTATGGATTCCAGCAAGTGTCTGGGAAGACACTACACAGAAGCTGAGGAGGCGTAGCCTCCCTCCCTCACATCTGAATAGTCTGATGAAACTGAGCTGCTCAATCACCGGCAGGCAGATCATATATATCAGCTCTGAAGTGAAACAGTGTCAAGGACACAAAATGCATCAGAAATTGTGTGCCTTCCTAAGAGAATATCCTGATGCATTTCTTCACACACTCTGTACCAGTAAGAAATATTTGGAATAGAATATTTTTCTACTAACTGTATCTATGTGGCTACACTTCTAAAACCAAAGAAAATACTAAAAGGTGAGATGGATGGAAATATATGAATACCACTCTCTTAGTAGAAATTCAGTTTCTATTTGAAAGATATACATACATATGCGTTATATGTAAATATAATCATTAACATTATCCTTCTTGGCAGGTAAAGTTTGAATCTAACTTTGAATCTAAGTCTATGATTTTCTTTTTTTATACAAAAATAACTGCTTTATTGTCATTAATTACTTTACAATTACTCAAAGTGATTTTTTCCAAGCAATTATGGTGCATCTGAAGTAGAAAACCTTGATTATTTAATGTTTTAATAAAACTTCCCTATCAGACACAGGGAAGAATATTCTCAGCAAGAGCGTGTTTTGATTCAACCATATATTAACTAATATTTATTAGTACTTGGTAATTAAACATATGGTGTATGTGTTAAATAAAACAAAAATTGTACTGTAGATTTTACTGCAACTATGAGTGAACTGAGGCTCAGAGAGATGAGGGAAATTGGGCTAGGGTGCAGACCCAGGAAAGGACAGCTGAGGTTTTGACCGTGGCCCCCAGATCTCTAAGTCTGAGCTACTAGGTATCATTAAGACTCTGATTTAGACACTCGGGCAGAAAACCAAAAAAAACAGACTGAAAGGAAAAGAATAAAATAAACAAAAAGAAAATGAAGTGTTCTCTGCAAAATGAATTCCTCATTTTCTGGGTCTCCAAACTCAAGAGGAGGCAAGGAGTACTATGAAAACAAAGAGAAAAGGGGTCATAGCCTAAGCTCTGAGTACAGTCTTATTTGGCTCAAAGGAAGGACACTAATTCAGGGAGAAAATGGAGTGTTGGGGGGATGAGAACAAGCTTTATACCTCCTTGGAGACTCCGAGTACCACATAGGAGCTTGATGGAAGGCTCCCCTCCCCCAGCCCTGGGAAAGAATTTTAGAAAGTGAGAGTGAGTGTCTTCCTTGGCACCTGCCAGCCAGAGGCTCCTACGGCCAGAGCTGAGCTGTTGAGAGCAGGACGGCTTCCGCCCGGTGAGCAACTGGTGTCTATGTTGTTCTGGAAGACCCCACTGACCGCACTTCACACATAGGGTCCCTCTCATTTTGAAGGGGAAAGAAGCTTTTGTAGCAAACCAAGTCTAATAAGTAGGCCTTTCATAGATATACAAAGGCCAGTGATGTATTTTTCCCTGCCCTGAATTTCAATTAGTATCTCAGGCAAGAAAAGGACTAATTAAGAAATGTCTGTAGTTAGCCTGTGGGCCAAAGCCAAAGAAATATTATAAAATATATATTAAGAATGATTATTAGCCAAATGAACTCTCAGTGTGTGTATGTGTGTGCAGGGAGGTGTATTTCATAAGAATGTTCTGTTGACATTTCATATTTTTTAAAATCCTTCAGAGTTTTGCCTTAAAACTTCTGATAATTACCTTTTTGCTTGAAAATAGATGTACATACTGTTAACCAAAGTATAGGGTCAATTAAACTATTTCAAAGAACCCACATATAAAAACACATTTTGTTTTAGAGACATCCCTGTACACAACAGGCTCTTGCCAGCTAAACCCAGGCTCACTTCTCCATCCCAGGTCTGCCTCCCAGGGTACCAGGAAGTTTGCTTGTTCAAACCTTATTTTTTTTTCTTTTTTGCCATCTGTCACCATATTCTGTTCTATCCACTGGAGTTCCTCTCCCTGAAGACTGGTGGTGAGTAATACACAGGCTCCCCAGCTTCCCAGTTCCAGCCAACTACCACTCCCGCACCCTCCCCATCCTATCCATTTCTTCCCTATGGAAACACATTTATCTCTAGGATTTAGTTTCCTTTAATGGCTCATCCTTTTCTTCTCAGAATTCTGTATATTGGAGTGTGCAAGGTCAGATCCTTGGACATCTTCCTTATCACTCAATAGGGGACCAACTATCTGGACTCACAGCTTAAATGTCATCTATTTACTGATAACACCTAAATTCCTTTCTCTAGTCTCATTCTCTATCCTGAGCTCCAGGCTGTGTATCTAATTATCTTCCTCTTGCTGTTGTCTTCTCTACTCGGAGAGCTCACTGGCATCTCAAACCAAACATGATCAATACAGAACTTTTGATGTCACCCCCGACCCCAATGCAACAACCAGGTCTCTCCAAAGATTTCCCATCGTACAGCATGACTGGATATTATAATTATGTTCACTGTCCATATCACTGACTTGAATGTAAGTTTTATGAAAACAAGGATTCTGTCTTGTTTCTTGCTGTATTTCCAGTGCCTAGACCAGGATCTGGCGAATAAAAAGTGTCCAATAAATATCTGATGAATACAGAATAGTGGGAGAGGAAAGTAAAAACAATAAACACTGGAGAAGCTACAAATAACAAATAACTATAAGAATGCTTTCTTAACAGTTCACCCTATTCACCAGAAAAGTGCAAAAAAATTTTGAATAGTTTGATGGAAATCTGCGATATTATTATAGTATTATTTCTGGAGGTAGAGATAATTCTTTTCCTCTTTAGCAACTAGTCCCTTCCTCCTTTCTCCTAGTTATCAGGTGATCCTGAGGAGGAAGAGAAATAACAATGAACCCAATAGGCCATTCACGTTTCCTTAGCTTCAAAGATATTGTTTACATCTTTACATCATTTATCAACAAGGAGTTTCTTCAACACAAACATTCTGAGGCAGGATAGCAAGAAGCTAGGAAAATTCCTAGACAAGTAGAATGGGGAAACTGAGATGAGAAAATTAAACAAGGCCAATTTTAACTTACAACCAGCTGGTAAATCACAAGACCTTATCTTCCCTAACCAAAGATACTGGAGAGCAAATGTTTTATACCCCTCCTCACATGACATTAATTGGGTCTCTGCCCTCTACCTCCCTGACCAGAGAATACACAGCTTAAATCACCCTGGTGAGGGAGGCAGAGGACAGAGACCCAATTAATGCCATTTGTGCCAGCCAAACCCAAGGACAAATGAAGTCAAGGGAACAAATAACAAAAACCAGATTTGAGCCAGACAGACCCAAGATAAAAGTAAAACAGTGAAGCTGACCAGAGAATAATCTAAAACTTCCCTATAGGCTCATTTTGATGCATCAGCGTATTAAAAATGTACCTGGAAAGCTGATGAATATTCTGCTGAAACCCTCCCCTGCGATCCTAACCTGCAGAAGAGAGATAAAACCCTCAAGACAAAGGATGCCAGTGCAGGCTCTCTCTGGAGCATGCCCATGCCTATTCTTGGGCATGAACAGTTTACCTCCCTCTAAACTCTAAGGGTCCTATGAGACTTCCAACTAGGGAAGCATCAGGCAGTGGCAACTCACCCCAGGCCTACCCCCAATCCTGTCTCCTCGGTCCCCTTTTTCTCTGACTTCTCAGGAGCTAAAAAACAGCCCCACCTCGGCTCTCTTCTGTCACTGTGCCTCTCACTTCCCAGTGAGCTAACAGCAGCCCTGCCTTAGCTCACATCTTTCCTGTAACATTTCTAGGGAGCCAAAGCAGAGCACCACCCAGGGCCTCTCCTGCTGCTTCTACCCTAAGCCCTTCCTCTGTTTCACTGCCACCAGTTTTAATCAGCATATTCTATATATAAGCTGGACTCATGTTGTGAAATCTTCCCTGCACAAAAAATCAAATCAGATCACTGGGTAGTTTCAGTATTTCTTTTCACATGTACCATCAGCCAGCCAAAGTCTTTCCATCAACTGGAAAGAGAGCTGGAAGCAATGTTGGCCGCTCCTTGGGGTTCCTCATTCTAAGACTGAAGTCCCACAAGCACCATATCAATCTCCAGCTCTGAAATTTGAAATTAGACCTTTTCAGAGAATTTAAGCAAATCAGGGCTTTGTGATAGCCTTTAAACAATGCTTAAACTTAACAGGAGCCAGGTTAAAGTCAGGCACTTTTTATCTACAGTAGTTCAGTTTCTTGGTAAGAAAAGCTGGGTGCTTTTTCCTTCCAGACATCAGTACTGCTTCAACCTAATAGTCAAGTCCTTAAAAATCAATGTGGGGCCAAGATGTGATTTTATGTTCTTTCTTAAACTACTATTTATTAGGCATTCATTCTAGTAACTTCCTAGAGCTTTGCACTATCTTATTTAATCCTCAAAGTAACCCTATCTGGCAATATTATGCTCATCTAACAGATTAGGAAACTGAGGCAGTGAGAGGTAAATAACTTGCTCAGGGCCATGATTCAAACCCATATCTGTCTGTCACCAGATTTCATACCTTAACCTCTACACCATACAGCGTCTTATGCTTTCTTTATCTCTACCAGTGATTTGGATTATATTATCACTTTTATTTATTATCATCATCATCATCATCATCATCATTACTCTCCACCTAAATGTTCTGAGGCCCTTTATACTTAAATATGCATACATAATAAAGCAGTTAAAATAAAACAGGGAATTTTTTTTAATTTTAAAAAAGAAGCACATATCCTTAAGAAGTATGGCCGCAAGCATAAGCATGGGGACTATCAGGACTAAGAACTGAGATTCCTAAGAACTGAGGACTCAGTTATCTGCCCAGGGAAATTGTACCCACAGTAGTTGGGACTGTAAACCAATAATTCAATTCACTGTTTCCTTTAGGAAAATCAATTGATCTTGGACAACAGATTGCTGTCATGGGCAAATGGTTCACATCCCAGGCAGCAATATCCTGACCAGGTCTCAAGGAGTCACTCTAATTGAGCTTTAAGCAGTGCTCTTGGGTTCCCAGGAAACAAGTATAAAAGAAAACAGTACCACAACTATAGTTACTTGATTTTTTAAAATATCATTAGATACTCAGAAGAAATGTATTTCTTCACTATTGTTTTTATCCCCATTGTACAGATGAAGAAACTGAGGCTTAGAAAGGTTATGAAATTTAGGCAAGATTCCACTCAAAGTAAGTGGTGGCATCTGAATTTAAACCCAACTCTCACCTGACTTCTGAGTCCATATTTTTAAACAGCACAACATACTGCTGATACAAGTGTACAGCTTTCTAATACCTATGTCAAGAAAAGAACGAACTTAAGGAGTAATGGAGGAGTTGGCAGATTGCATGTCACTTGGGTTATGGCCCTTGAATATCTGTCAGCTGGCTTTTTGACAGGAATAGAATAGCAAGTAGGCAATTGAAGGTAACTCTGTCTGATGAACATTCTGTGTTGCAGACTGAAGAGAGATGCATATGCTTTGGGTACCAGGCAAGCAGGTGTCAAGGCTGACATTCCATTAAAAATTATGAAAAGCCTGCTCTGATGATTTGATTGGATGTAGGGATCATCTTATTTGCATAAGGGGGAAGGGCAAAGAGGGACACAGAGTCAAATGGTCCTTAAGAAAAGCTCTGTCATACTGACCACTTATTAGGAGAACAAAAATGAGACTGTAAAATTCTATGAGTAAGTGCTACTAGCTCTCTATTTCCAATACAAAAGAAACTTAGTATTGACCTTTGCCATGTCTGGTAGTGAATACCATTAGTTTCCACATTTTGTTTTAAAGAATATATATTAAAAAAATGATTTTAATTTTGGAAATGCTGACCAAAAAAAAAGAAAAAAAAAAAGGATTCTTGTTACCTGTGGACAACTGAACTAATTATGTCCTAAAGCCACTCCAGCAAGAAATACTAACTCAACAAAGTTGGGTTTTTTTGAAAAAAAAAAAAAAAAAAAAAAGGAAGCCTCAGCCTGTCTTCCAAACTTTTCTATTGATCAAAACTACAGGCAGATTGGTAATCTAAAAATGAACTCAATCAGACTACTTAGATATGAGTTAAAAATGAAATGAAAGGGCCATCAAAATAATTGAAATAGAAGAAAAATAAGAGGAAGATAGAACTAGTAAACTTTAAATACATTGTTACATGGCAATAATTACAAAGAGAAAACCTGAAATAACAGTAGGTAGAGAGAATAATAGCATAGAACAGACAACAAAATAGACAGAGATAGGACAGATGGATAGAAAAATACCATACAGGGAACACAGAACAATGTAGGTGTCCTTGTGGAAAAGGACATAGTGTCTTTAAGAATGAAATCAATTTTAATTAAAGGGAAATTATGAAGAAAATCACTCAGACCAAAATAATCTATTTATTTAGAAACTATGTATGTAATAACCATCTCAGACCTGATAAGAAATCCAAACATTACTGAATATTTAGACTGGGGAGATAAGACTAAATTTGACTATATTCTTTGTTTTTCTGATATCCAAAGTAAAATTATTTACACTGTCATCAGAAATATACACCCTTAACCCCAGGACTTAAGCCAATTCAAAAAGCTTATAAGTCATGTCTTTAAAATCTACATGAAATCATAAAAGCTATATAGTGTAGAAAACTGTAATAATGTACCAAATATCGCTATTTTTCCTCACTTAAGTTAAAAATGGCTCTAATAACAATTCTTTCTTTTCATTTCTTTTATTTGCCAACATTGTATAAATATGAAATTGTAATTACTCTGATTAAACTGTTATTCTTATTGTATTTTATCATTTATGCTATTACAGGCATCCTTGCTTTCCCTCCTTTGCTCACCTCCATCCAGCCCCCCTTGGACAATCTCCACACCCTTGTCCATGTTCATGGGTCATGCAAATGTGTTCTTTGATGATAAACTGTTTCTGATGTGCTTAAATAAAAAGTATAGGTGAAAATATAATATTCTTATAAAAATAGGGGTACCATGCTGAAACGATGCTGGGATATTTAGCTATTTAAGGGAAAGTTTTTAATCGAAACTCTCACACTGTTCCACAAATCAAACTGAATCTCATATAGATTAAAGCAATTAAGTAAAAATTAAACCATAAAACTGAGAGAAATTAGCATTAAATTGTTATAGTTTTGAAAAGAGTAAATGGAAGAAGGAAGGAAAAACATTCTATGCTTAAAACCACTAAAAGAAATCTCATAATCTCATAGGAAACAAGCAGTAGATTTAAAAACAGAATTAACAAAACTTCACTGTGCCAAAAGTAAAATACAATCAAAAGGCAAATAACAAACTGAGTGAGATACTCGCAGCAAATGATTAAGAAAAATTAGTATATTTCCTAAATCACACATTGATAATAGAAATAAACGGAATAAATAAATGTGCAAAAATTATAAAATATGCATTGCCCTTAATTAATGAATAAATTATTATTATTCCATGAATCAATGAAAGTGGCAAATTTCTCAGGCATTCATTTGTCCTTTTTCTGAGTGTCTATTCTATACCAAGATGTATTCCAGGATATACTGATTAACAAGATAAACTATGTCCCTAGCCCTCCACGGCTTTATTAATTAAAACTGAAATGCCATGATTCACCTACTGAATAAGCAACCTGAAAGTGTTATAAAACTCAATGCTTGCCAGGGCTCAGTGACATTGGAATTCCTCGCTATTACTTATGGGAGCATAAATTGCTTTAATACCTTCGAAAAGCAACACGGCTATGTGTATGATTTTGGGGAAAAAATCTTGGACCATGTGATCCAGTAATTCTACTTCTAAAATACTATTCTTAAGAAGCAATTTGAAATACATTTAAAACCATAGGCAAACAGCAATGAAATAATACAATAGCTAATACTAACTCAGTGCTGACTACATGCCAGGTGTTTTTCCAAGTGTGTCACGCGTAAAGATTCATTTAATCATCACAACAGCCTAGGAGGTGGGTATTGTTATTATTCTCAATTAATGGGTAACAATATTGAGACCCAGAGAAGACAATTCACTTGCTAAGATTACTCAACTAATGTACACACAAGCAGTGTTAAACCCTGGCAAACACACTTGCAAAATCTGCACTTTGCTCTAAAAATGAAATCCAAATCTTCTAACTTCAATTACTTGCAAAGCAAGTAATAAACTTGTAAGGGATATTACCTAATATAATTTTTCTTTTGTGTGTCTTCTTTACCCAACATAAAATATTATATTGCTAGGCTTCAACAAAATTTCTTGGCAATTCAGTTTGTTTGTTTGTTTGTTTGTTTCCTAAAGTTTAAGATGCCCAGATCCTATATTCCCAAGAACAACTGTTTTTGGCCTGTGGTTTGGGGGAATGTGTTGGGGAAAGTCTGTTTCCAAAAGCAGTTATATAATCCATAATCCTGAGCTGATTTCAGATAGAAGCACAACTCACAGATTGTTAATAAAGAATTGATTAATTTCAAGGCCAACTAAGATACCATAACATAAAGAGGAATCTGGCATTAAGTCCTTTATTTCTCTCTGGCTGGTCAGTCAACTAGTACAGACTGTATGTTTCCCAGAGGATACTAACTAGTCCGTGTATTCAGAGGATGCCAGGCAGGTATATTTCCTGCTTTAATTCAGGCCACTATCTGACTACAACAGCTCGGGGGGAGAGAAGTGCCTTTCAGTACTAGAATTAATTATATATTCATTTTATCCCTCTGAACAGTCTAATAAAGGCAGACACTGCCTCACACATATTTCTAGCAGTGTCTGGCACAACATTTACACAGGGTAGGTGCTTAACGGAATGGTCATCCCTGAAGGATAAATTTTGCAAATTAAAATACAGCACAGAATTCCCATTTCTCTTTGCCAAAGTCTGAAAAATTGTGGCTACATATGATTATCTGCACAAACACATCAAAAGCATCTGCCAACTCAATAGTATTTCAATCTGAAGCTTAATGATGGATTTGCCCATGACAAGAGTTAGGTAACAACACAATCTGACCTTGGAGTGACTCATTGACCTTCTTGGCTGACTGACCTCAGCTGAAAAGATGATGTAAAATAAATGAATGGGTGAACACATGACAATAATATGGGCACCGCCAACTCTATTCTTCTGAATCCTATAAATTTTAAACATATCTTCTCTCTCTGTTCTAATAGCAAGTGCCCCAAATAAATTAAGATACAATAAAGAATTGATTACTAGCCAAAGTTACATATTTATTATCTCTCATTGTTCTTTCTTTTTCCTTTCTTTCTTAAGGGTCTATCTAGAACACGCATTTACAATAAGGAGAAGAATCACTCCTGTGGTAGGCTGAATAATGGCACCCCAAAGACACTCAAGGTCCTTGTCCCTGGAACCTGTGAATGTTACTTTATATGGCAACAGAGACTTGCAGATGTGATTATGGGTTTGGGGGGTGTGTGTGTTTGGTTTGTTTGTTTTTGGCGATTACGGATTTTGAGATGGAGAGATGTTCCTGGCTTGTCTGGGTGGACCCTACGTGTAATCAAAGTGTCCCTACAAGAGGAAGGCACAAGATTTGACACAGAAACAGGCAGTGCGACACTCAAAGAAGACGCTACATTGCTAGCTCTGAAAGATGGAGGAAGGGGTTAGCAGCCAATGAAAGAGAATGCTATTCTACAAGCTGGAAAAAGGTGGAATCTGGGAGAGGAACCAGGTATTCCACTTGTGCCTCCAAAAGGGAGTAGGGTCTTGCCAGCGCCTTGACCTCAGCCCAGTAGTCTGCAGGCTTCTGGCCCCCAGAACTGTAAGAGAGCCCATCCGTGTTGTTGGAAGCCACAGAATCGGAAGTACATTGTTACAGCAGCCATAGAAAAGTAGTACAGTCCAACCCTACAAAATCCTGGCATTTCAGTGTCTATCAAAGCTCCTTAAGGAGATAAGGAAAAGAAAGGTTTTGAAAGAATATTTCATGGCAAGCAATGCCAATGAAAGGTGGATTCAAATAATGATGCAAGATTTTTATTACATTCAAAGCCCAGTTTCATTATCATTAATGCATGAGAGCAAGAGCGTGTTATTATTCTGACAGGTTCTTCTGCATCCTTCATTCTACCACTGAATATTTTGCCACCCAGAAAAAGGTTGCTGGTCCCATCTTTATACAGGCAGCCAAATCTTACCTCATGGTTTAAAAACTATGGCAGGCTGTACTGTGTACCAAAGCCCACCAGGAAATACATTTTGATGTCCTAGATTTCTTTAATGCAATGTAGGCAGTGAGGTTTTCGTGCACTGTGACGGGCTCAGAAGAGAAGTTTAGTTGCAATTCTGCTTTTGGAAAAAATATTTTAGTGAAACCAAAACTCTATCAGACTACCATTAGTAAATCTAAGTATTTTTAATATTATTAAACAAGTGATCATGAGGAAACTAGTTAAGAAGGTAATCGATATATAACCTTTTGTATGGGATACATAGTATTCTACTTTGTCAAATTGAAAGTTAAAGTTTGGGCTTATTAATCTAGCATAATTGGTCCACAATATTTATTTTTTCAAAATATCTCTGTTGATTAAGCATTAAAAAGTATAATTCAAGACATATATCAAAATTCATTATATCACTAAGCATACTTGTTAGTTTACTATGTCTTGTTCAAACATAAGTTTCCTATAACCTTCAAGAAGTTAAGTTCTCCGTAGACTGAAGTATCTTGATTATTGGATTAAGCTATAAATTCCCTTAGGAGAACTGAATACCTGAACAAAATCTTAATCAGGCTAGATCTGCCAACCAGAATGTTCTTTGGAAATAGAGGTCAAGACGTAAAAAAAGATTAAAATTGTCCACTAAGCATTCCAGCTGAACTGCTGAGTGTGCATTACAATTCCTTCTATCCAGTCTGCACAGGGAGCAAAACCTGAGCTTGGGTGGGAAAAACAGTCTGGAACTGAATCAAGCTATTTTTAGTCCAAGAATCAATATGTGCAAATGGATTGTGCACAGTTCTTTATTCTTATATTCCAAGATGCAGAAAACTGGTGTTTGACCCTATTCACGAGATGGGAAAGGGAAGGAGAGAAGGTAAGGGGAGGGATGATAGAAAGAAGGAAAGGAATAAAAAAGAAATCCATATATATGCTAATATTCCACATTTTAAAAAGTAGGCTGCCTTCACTGTTTATTATTTTTAAATGATAAGTGATAATTGATAAAACCTTAATTACCTTTAACAAAAGTAAAGAGACTACATAAGATTATGCTAAAAACAGACTTTTTTCCTAAAATATCTTTTTTATTTTATTTAGTGCAGTATTTATTTTAAGAGAGAGAGGAAGTGAGGGAGAAAAACATCAGTTTGAGAGAGAAGCAGATCAGTTGCCTCTCAAATGCGCCCCAACCAGGGACTGAACCCACAACCCAGGCATGAGCCCTGACCAGGAATCAAACTGGTGACCTTTCGCTTCGCAGGATGATGTGCAGCTGACTGAGCTGCACTGGTCATGGCGAGACTTTTTATTTTACGATCGTCAGCTCCAGAGCTGCCATTTCTGCAGTACGCCCTGAGCGATGAATGCTTTCTCACCATGTCTAACTTTAGCTTGACCTTCCCTGCAGCTTCCCATTCAATTCTTCATTTGGCACCAGTTTAATAACTGGCTATTCCAAAGGAAGTAGATGTAACTGTCATGTCAGGTCAGAAGTTTATGGCCCTTCTTATTGTCTAATATCGATGTCGGAAAAATTTACATGTGTTTTCACTTTTCAAGTTTTCCCCCAAGTGTTTGGAATTATGGAGCTGTAGGTCCTTATTAACTCCCAAAATAATGTCAAAAAGGCTAAAGATATTTTTGAATAAAGATCAACTGACATCATTTTGGGACCTGTTCAAAAGCTGTTGTACTGTTTCTCATTGACAAATACAGTAACACCCAACTTTCCAAATCAAGGGAAAAATATATTTCTAACCATTAACAAGAGAATGAAGTGTATGTGCTCCTTACAACAATGCACGCAGTTTAATCGATAGCCACTGACCCTACGGGCATATGGGACCACGGCAGCATTAATATGATTTTACAGATGTGTATAGTGCACGTCCTTGTTTTAATGCAGTCCTGGCTCTCCCTGGGGCGCACGGTCTGCCCTGGAGCCCCTTCCAGAGCCGGCCTGGAGGTGGGGTGTGTGCCCCCTTTTGTATTGCACAGCTACTTTGGGAGCTTTCTCCCTCCCTCCTTCCCTAAAACTCCTCTGCTTTAAATTTCATGTCTTCATGAGACCTTTTTTTTTTTAACTGGAACACATACATATTGGGGGGGAAGCAAATTGGCAGTAGCTTCCACTGGGACAAGGTAGTGGCAGAAGGGTAGGCATAGTCACTGTTTCCTGTCCACTACCAGCATTGTTCCTGTCACCTACGCAACGCTGACTCATTCCCCCCTCATTTCTCTAAAGCTTTAGCCCTTGGCTCATTGTTGACATCTCCAGAACTTCTGTTCTAAATTTCTGGATTCTCAATATTCACACAGACATTCTCAATTCCAAGAATTCCTCCTCCTGAAGGAACGTCTCCTCCAGCTTCCGCCACTCATTCCCATGTTCGCACCTCAGTGACTCAGTCTCCCACGTCACCATCTCACCACTTGTCTCTCCTCAAATCCCCAGCCCCGCCCTCCTTCTTCCTGCTCTGCTGCTGACCTTGCTTTCTGCCTCAGTGAGGAAACTTCCAGAGGCTCTCTTCGTTCACATATGTGTCCACATACTCTGCTTTTCCAGGCATTGCCACAGATGTTGGTAATGCCTGACTCCTTCCGACAGGCCATCCCTCCATTTCCACAACAGATCCCATTCCTCTCTTCTTCCCTCTAGGAGATCAAGTGCTCTAGGCATTTTCCCATGTCCTCTTACATCATTAAAATTTCCCTCCTCACTGGGTCATAACCATCTGCAATCGGTACTGACATACGCAATTATTCCTTTCATCTTTAAAAAAAAAAAACCACCATCTTTCTCTTGAGCCTATTTTGTCCCCCTAGCTGCCTCCTCCTTTCTTTGGTCCTCTTTGCAAACAAAACCATCTCCTGGAAAAGAGGGCCTCTATTCTGTCTTCAATTCTTCTCTCTGAAACATACCCTAACCAAGCTTTCGCTCCCATCACTCCCGAGAAATTTCCCCAATTGAGGTGACCAATGGCCCCAATCTTGCTAATTCCAGTGGTCAGTTCAGTTTCCTCATCTGATGTGATTATTAGCAGCATTTCCACTAATGATCACTAATTCCTTTACAGACACCACTTTCTTCACTTGGTTTCTGGGAACGATTCTCTGTTTATTGTCTTTCTACCTCACTATTAGTTTTAGTTTCCCTTCTTGTTTCCAACATCTCAGTGCTGAGGTGGCCCAGGGCTCAGTGCTTGGGCCCCTTCTCTTCTATTTACACACCCTGCCTTGGTGATCTCAGTGATGAGCCTTAAATAGCATCTATTGCTGAGAGTTCCAAAATTTATATTTCTGTCCCCAGACTGCTCTCCCAAACTTTAGGCTGTCATCTCCCACTACCCATTCAACATCTACATTTGGAAAGCTAATTGAAACTTAAAACTTAATATCTAAAACTTAACTTCTGATCTTCTCTTCTAAAATTTCTTTCATCTGAGGCCTGACCCATCTCAATTTTCAAGTTAATCAAGATAAAAACCTTGGACTTCATGTTATCTTTTCTTCTCCTTATCCCATATTCTCTATATCCTACCTATTGAAAGTCATGTTAGCTCTACTCTCAAAATATATTCAGAATATTGGTGACCTCTTTTCACCACCTTCTCCTGTCATCCTGGCCCAAACCGCCATTTTCTCACTTCTGGATGACCACGTTAACCTCCCACTCTTATCCCTGCCTCAGGAAAGGCATGTTCTCCTTGGCTCCACAGCTTCCAATGGCTCCCACTTCATTCAAAGTAAAAGCCAATATCCTTTGAACAGTCTATAAGGCCTTACCTACGTGACTTGTCTTCCTGTTACCCCTCTCACTTCATCATGACACTGTGGTATTGGCAAAGGGATAGACACATAGATCAATAGAACAGAGTTTAGATACAGACTCAGAAAACTGTGGCCAGGTGAGTCCGACAAAGCTATAAAGGCATTTCAATGGAAGAAGACTAGTCTTTCAACAAACAGTGATGGGACAACATGCCCCCAAAATGAACTTCTACTCAAACCTCACACCTCATACAAAAATCAACTCAGAATGGATCATAGATCTAAATTTGATACTATAAAGTTTTTAAAAGAAAATACAGGAAAAAATTTATGACTTGGGGATGGAGAAGTTTCTTAAACCTGATTATCAAGAACATAAAACAACCCCCCTCCCCCAAAAAACATAATACATAAAATTTTTTAATAGACTTCATGGAAATAAAAAACTTTGTGTTCTGCAAAAGACAATTTTAAGAGAACAAAGGCACGTGAAGGCATTCACTTATATGTGGAATCTGAAGAACAAAATAAACAAACAAAATAGAAAGAGACTCATAGAGACAGAGAATAGACTGATGGTTGCCAGAGGGGAGAGGGGTTGGGGGGCTGGATGAAAAAGGTAAAGGGATTAAGAACTACAAATTGGTGGTTACAACATAATCATGGGGATGTAAAAGCACAGCATAGGGAATACAGTCAATAATACTGAAATAACTGTGGTGTCCGGTGGGTAATGGAAATATTAGGTGGAAGACTTTGTAAAGTATTTAAGTGTCTAACCACTATGCTGTCCCTGAAACTAATGAAAAGTAATATTGAATGTAAGCTGTAATTGACAAATAAAATTTAATTTAAAAAGGAATCAGAAGTCAAGCTGAGAGAAAATATTTGCAAATCGCATATACAAAGGTCTCAAATACAGCGTACATAAAGAATTCTCAGAACGTGTGTGTGACAAAAGAAACAATACTATTAAAAAATGGGAAAAGCCTGGAACAGAAACTTTACCAAGAAGAATATATGAAAAGATGTTTAATATTAATAGCCATTAGGGAAATGAAAACTAAAGCCACGGTGAGATTACCACTACACATCTATAAGAATGGCTACAATTTAAAAAAAACAAACTGATAATATCAAGTGGAAAGGATGAAGAGAATCTAGAACTCACACACATTGCTAGGGGAACCACAAAATGGTACAGCCACTCTGGACAAGTTAAATGTACACTCACCACCTATCCCATGATGCCCACCCTTCCAGTTATCTGCTCTAGAAAAATAAGAACTTTGTTTACGCAAAAATATCAATATACATGAACATATATAGCAGGCCTATTTGTAACTGACAATATCTGAAAACAACCCAAATGTTCCGCAACAGGTTTTTAAAAAGAACGCTGTAGTATACCCATACAGTGAAATATTTGGCAATAGAAAGGAACAAGCTATTGATATATGCCCCAACTTGGAAGAAATTTCATAGGCATTAATGCTGAGAGAAAGGACCCAAACTCAGAAGGTTACATGCTGTATAATTCCATTTATATCACATTCTTAAAAAGATGAAACTATAGTGACAAAGGACAGATGATTGGGCTTCAGAGGCTGGCGTGGGAAGGGTGCGACGGCAAAGGAACAGCACAACACAGGGGGGGTTCTGGGGGTGACTGAGCACTTCTGCATCCGGATTGTGGCTGTGGCTCTGCAAACCTGCAAATGTGTTACATTCATAGAAGTATAAACAACAGCAACAACAAAATCCATGGGCCTATAATCAAGTAAACTAATCTTATAAACAAACTTATTTATGTAACTTTATTTCCCAAAGGCACATTGTCTGTATATTGTTAAAACTTTCCTTTTAAATTCTTGATGGTGTTAAATAGAGATATTTGTTTACTTACAGTAGAGCCAGCAAATGTTAGAAAGAGGGACTTTCACCCAAAAGAAAGCTAGCTCTCTCTGATGGAATCAAAAAGCCATTAAGCAGGCGCTGCCCTGGTTGAGAGCAGGGACTCTGGAGTCGGGTCGCCTGGTGTAGGATACTAAGCTTGACTACTTGTTGGACAAGTTTTTAGGCTCCTTTTGTCTCGGCTATAAAGAGGGGAGAGAGACAGTACATGCCTTGAAAGTTTTTTGAGAAAATCAGAAGAGATAATGAATGTAAAGTGCATGTGGTAAACTATCATAAATGTTAGCTACGATATTATTATGAGTTATTTATACCAATTAAAAACATTGATAATTCTTTACTGTTTGGGGCTTTGCATTGTCCCAGAGAGGTGTGAGGTCCATTCCCCACAAGCACAGAGAGGGGAGTGACACTGGGACATAGCTTTCCAGCCCTGCCCAGGCCGTGTCTTCACAGGAGGGTAAAACCGTCCCTCAACTGGAAGTGTCAGCTTCATTCAGCTGTGTGTAAACACAGCTCCCAGTGACCAATTATTCGGCCAGAAATATTAGGGACTACAAGAAAAGCTTTGTTATTTATTGGATGCATTAACTAAATAGTTTGATCTTTCCCCATGATGCAGGTCATCAGTAAGCCCATTCCATTCGTCCTGAGTAATAATGCAGTGACCCTTTCAAGAGCCAGCCAGGTAGGAAAGGCTGTTTGTGCTGATAATAAGATCACCCAGACGGTGCTCCTCTTTCAACCTAATGGCTTTTAAATATGTGCTGTTTATTCTTATGGTGCCAGGATGTCAGCCATTACTTCTTGTTACTGTCAGGTCGTGCTGGGGACTATCCTTCTATTCCAATTCATCTTTCTAATTTATTGTTTTCATCTTGCTGTGTGTGAATAAATCTGACTCTTATTCTATGATGCTTACCAAACTTTGAAACAGTAAATAATAGTTGGATAGTCCTCTATTCCTAATAAAGCACTTTCATGAAGCATATTTTTTATCTTAATAAAAATCAGAGGGAATAGAATAGGTATTATTACAATGTTTATGTAGAAAATAATTTTAATCACACAACTGTTAAAATGGTCCAGTTAGAATTAAACTCAAATTCTCTGATTTGTAATTCTACACTATTACCAAACCACCTATTGAAACAATAGAAACAAGTTGATTTTTTAAATAGATTTTATTTATTTTTAGAGAGAGTGGAAGGGAGAAAGAGGGAGAGAAACCTTGATGTGCAAGAGATACGTAGATCACTTGCATCTTGCATGCCCCCAGATGGGGACCTGGCCTGCAACCCAGGCATGTGCCCTGACTGGGAATGGAACCAGCAACCTTTCAGGTCACAGGCTGGCACCCAATCCACTAAGCCACACAAGCCAGGGCAGCAAATCAATTTTTAAAGACTGACCTAAGGGCTCTCTACAGAACCGAGTGAATATGTGCTGGTGGCTGAGGTCCACAGCATCTAATTGCTGTTTAAATTATGTTTTTCATTTATCAGGCACAGCAGGTCCACCTATATACATATGAGAGACTAAAATAAGCGTGATCTTATTGTACAAAATGTTTTATGTTGTATTAGTCCATTTGGACTGCTGTAACAAAATACCATAAGCTGCTGGTTTAAACAACCAACACTTGTTTTTCATAGCTCTGGAGGCTGGGAAGTCTAAGATCAAAGTGCTGACAGATTGTGTGTCAGGCGCGGGCCCGCTTCCTGGTTCATAGATGGCTGTCTTCTGTGCCCTCACGCGGGGAAAAGGGGCAAGGGAGCTCTCTAAGGCGTCTTTAATAAGGTCACTACTACCCCATTCAGGAGGGCTCCACCCTTGCGACCTAATCACCCCCCAAAGGCCCCACTTCCAAATACCATCACACTGGGGATGAAGTTTCAATGTATGAATGTTCGGGGGACACAACATCAGTCTGTGGTATACGTTGTATAGAACATAGCTTCCTTTCAATTCCCATGATACTGAAGAGTAGAAGGAAACAGTCTCTAAACACATTTAGTTTGCCTAACACTGAAAACAACCACTCTTCATTGAATTTTGTTCACTGATGTTCCCAAGTACCTGGCTCATAGAGAGTAAGCACTGAAGAGACCTCTGCAGAACGAATGAATAAATGCATGATGGCAAAGCTAGAAATCCAAAAAGATGAAAAACCGTAAGAGGAGAAACTCAAAGCCCAAGTCCAACGTTTCAAATTTTCAAGGATTCTAAACAGGAATAAAGACAGTCAATAGTATCCTGTTTTTTTTAAAAAAAAGCAAATACCTTTTTAAGAGACACTGGATGTCAGTCTAAGACAATAATAACCAGGATGCTGCGGCATCCTGCAAACATGTCACGGGATCTAGATATGTTTAGCCTGAAAACGAGAAGACAAGATAGCTCCTTCCAAATATTTGAAGCTGTTAGGAATGGGCTAAAATTGTCAAGTGGGATAAGAAATTTTTTTATATGTATTTTCTGGCTCTGGCCAGTGGCTTATCTGGTTGAAGCATCATCTCATACACCAAAAGATTGTAGGTTCAATCCTCAGTCAGGGCACATATATCGGTTGTGGGTTTAATCCCCAGTCAGGGCATGTATGGGAGGCAACCCATCAATGTTTCCCTCCGCTTTCTTTCTCTCTCTCTAAAATCAATAAACATGTCCTCGGGTGAGGATTTAAAAAGAAAAGAAGTATTCTCTGTAGATCCAGAGGCTAGAAATATGACCAGGTGGTAAAAATCACAGGAGTCAACTTTCCACTGAACAAAAACAAGCAGCTGAACAATTAGAGCTGCCAAGCAACAGGAGGGCAGCCATGGGAGGAAGTTGGAAGACAGGAAATTACAGTAATTTAACATCTCCATTGTCCCAGGCATTCAACCCAGGACATGTACATTAACATTATCATTTCCATGTTAGAAGTAAGGAAAATGAAGCTTAGAAAACAAAAGTAAAGCCCTGCCTGGTGTGGCCCAGTGAATTGAGCGTTGGTCTGTGAACCAAAGGGTCGTTGGTTCAATTCCCAATGTAGGACACATGCCTGGGTTGCAGGCCAGGTCCCCAGCAGGGGACACACAAAATGCAACCACACATTGATGTTTCTTTCCCTCTCTTCCTCCCTCCCTTCCCCTCTCTACAAGTAAATAAATAAAATCCTAAAGAAAACAAAAGAAAATGTCGATATCACACAGCTGGTAAGTGGCACAGCTGAAGTTCAAACCCAGGGGTAGCTAGCTACTAAAGCATGTTTTTCCCCCTAGTTC
Organism: Pteronotus mesoamericanus; assembly: GCF_021234165.1. Lineage (NCBI taxonomy): Eukaryota > Metazoa > Chordata > Mammalia > Chiroptera > Mormoopidae > Pteronotus > Pteronotus mesoamericanus. The sequence goes on from NW_026555310.1 coordinate 14,725,930, forward strand.
AATTCAACTCAACAAACACTATTTTTTAATGTCTGCTTTTGACCAGGCACTGTGCTGGATGCTGGGCATACAAAGATAACTGACAGACTAAACAAGTCTTCCCTTAAAAGGACTCACAGTTCCTCTTCTCCATTGTGCTGGAAGTGTCTGAGGAGAGGCTAGATGACCAGTCTGGACCGTTGGAGAAAAAATTACTAAGATTAGCCAAATAATCACTAAGGTACACTCACCCCCTAAAGTTTATATAAAGTTTATAATGTGGATTCCTTAGGCATAACAGATAAATCCTTAGTGTTGGCATAATAATAGATTTCTGGAAAGTGAGCCACTGGTATTTTATGAAATTTGGTTTCAAATTTCAATATGGGAAAAATGGAGCCTCAACTATAATAAAAGACACATGGATTAAGCAGCTTTTAAAATATAAAGTGGCCACATCATAAATAAAAATATTACTAACGAGTTACAAATGTATCCACTGTACTAACTAAAGCTTCATATCCTGTGCCAGAAATTTCATCAGCTTGAGGCAAGATTCAGAAGAGGGGAACATGTTCTTGGCAACTACGGTGACATGGTGAGGAGGGTCTAGACCACAGCCAGGTTTTCTCAGTTCAGATCCTGGATTGTCACTTATTGCTCATGCACTTTGGACAAGTCCTGGACCTCTCCATGAGTCACATGCCCCATCAGGAAAATGAGATGATATAATAATAGGACCTACCTCAGTAGGGTTGTTACAAGGATTCAGCAAGTTAATTCACGTAAAGAATTTAGAACAGTGCCTGGCACATGGCTGGCAGTCAATAAACGTTTAGTCGTTTGCACTTCCAAGTAGAGGCTTAATCTCTACTAAGGTCCAGAATCCATTTCACAACTCTAATCCTCTGCATTCCGCCCACAGGGGCCTATCTTCTATGATATCTCATGTTTATATAAACAGCAATTCTGGTTAGGAATGCTGGTGCAATTGCATAGGATGCTCTGTAAATACTGCAGAAAATTCTAACGTATCTTAACGATTGAGAGTGTTCAGTAGTATTAGAAGCTTTACTATCCTATTTTGTGATGTCACTGATGTTTGTTTTAGCTTAATTTAGTTCCAATAAGTGTTCAATAAATATTGTCCAAATAAACCTATTCAGACTATCTTCAAGTATGTTAAGACCTATTGTTTGAGATAGAACACACACATACACACTTTTGCCAAGACCAGCAATCCCACTACAATAAGAGATGAGTCTTTTCAGTAAATAAACATGATTCTGTTAATTAAATTATTAAATTCACATAGCACCTACCACATTTTGTATTTGTTATCCTTGTCTATTTCTCACGGACCATCAGGTTATGATTTTTTGTTTGTGTGTTTCATGATCTCTCTTCTATTCACTATGCGTCAATATCCAGAGTACAAAAAATAAATAAAATTGAGCCTACGATGAAAACAAATCTGGAATTTCAATTTAACACTAGTCATCAAAAGTCTGTATCAATATACTAGAAAATAGAATGTATTTCTTTTCTCCTCTTACAAATGTAATCAGTTCTAAATGCTAATAATAGCTTTACTAGGTACATTAAAACAAGAGGCGCAGATGAAGAATGGCGCCTCCGGGCAGGAGGGGTGCCACCAGCTTGCAGTCCGTCAGCATCAAGAAATACACTGGCGGTCCGCTTGGAAGGCCAGGAAACAGACAACCTGCTTTTTTTTTTTCCTTTTAGTTACCTGACAAACCTGAATGAATACATTCATCAATCAAATATCCTGGAGCTATTTTAGATTTAAAAATATATCCACTTGGATGTAACAAGTCATTCTCTTCCTGCAAATCAACTATTGAAAATGCATAGTTATTGTAGGACTATACACCAAGAGATTCACTCAGGAGATTACGGTGCTTATAGCAAGTCCCTAAATTGTTAGCCTATAATACTGCCTTCCCCAGCAACAGGTCAGCCCAAAAGTCTAAATTAAAGTGTAGTTCTTAAAGTGCGGTCTCCAGAGCAGCAGCTACAGCATCAGGTATTGTGAACTGGTTAAGAATAAAAATTCGTGGGTCCCACCAAGACCTTACCGACTCAGAAACCCTGGGGCTGGGCAGGGGCCTGGGACTTGTGTGTTGATGAGGTCTCTGATTCTGAGGTTCACTACAATTTCAGAACTAATCTGAATGAAGGGCTCCTCAAATTGTCCTTTCCTTACTGCCTCGCTTCAATCCTAACTTACATCCTCATTCTTAATTACAACTCCTGCTGCTGATTATAGATCTACTCATTGGAAACTGCACTCAAACACAGGGCAACTAAGCGAGGGCGCTCCGTCAATGACCACTGTCTTGCCTCAACAGAAAAACATCTCTGGATTCCCTGTCCCTTCCTCAGCCTTCGCTGTTCCTTCCTCAGCTGCAGCTGCTGTGACCACGGAGATGTGCAGCTTTGAGGACCTTGATTCATGGGTCGCAGTTCTCCTCAAGTCACCTGCATGTTTGTGCCCTTGGCCCTCTTGTTGCCCATGTCATGTCCTGTCTGCCTATGTGTCACGTGACCCTGCTGCTCATGGCCACTGAGGTTGCCCCCTGTGGATGCTCAATATCTTATTTAATCAAGGGTGGTGGTCTATGTCGCTACAAGACCTTGGGTCGACTTCTGCAGTAGGTTCCTGTCTCACAGGGAAGGCTGGGATTGAAAAGGTGAATGACAATTTCTTAGGAGGAAGAGAGTCTGGTACTACAAAGGGTAAGCAAGTGATGGTCCAAACCCAGCACCTACAGATGCATCAGGTAAAGAGCTAGAGAGCAGCTTGGTTTTTAACAATCGTTTGCAGTGAAGGCAAGAGAGGTAGGGCATCCTGAAAACTGTCTCATGTTCTTCTTATCACTTAGTACTAAGAACACATCCTAACTTCTACCTAGCTGGCTCCTTTCTCAGTCTCCACAAGCCATACGACCATATGTGGGCATGTCCGACAACAATGAACCAGGTAAAGCAGAAACCCTAGTGTAGATATTCATTTACTTCATTGTAATATGGACATGTATAAATGTAAGTTATTGGTTAAATTTCAATAAAGTTTGGGCAACTTATATCTCAGAATAATGAAACCCTATTTATAACATGCCACCAATTTTAAGAAAGCTCCCAGTGGGTTATTTCTGTCATATTTCACAATATTGAGCCATTTTTTCATCCCACCTTTGTCTATTACTACAACACTCGCTTACTAAGCCCACTTAGTAGTGGACATGGTACCTGGTGGTCATTCCTGCTGCACTGGTACAGGAAGTGGATGACAACAGCACCTGTCTGCTGCTTTCATATAAAAAAAAATGGGGTGAATGATTTAATATGACGTTTCCAAAAATGCTTTTAAAAGGGTTTGGTGCAAGAAGCTGCTTTTGGCTCTCCGTGTCCCCAGCTTCACTGGCAGACTGTTTGACAGGGATCTGGCACGTGCTGCAGCCCTGGGAAAGCTGAAGAGGAGCCGGGAGGCCCGCGGAGGCCCGGGGACTGCGGGAGGAAGGCTCCCCCGCGCCGTTCACACCACCTGTAACTGGCTGCCCTGGCTACCAGCGGAAAAGCAGTTTATGGTTCCGCATTGCCTCACTCGAGGACCCGTCAGAACACCCCCCCCCCCCCCCCCCACGGTCTCCTCCCCAGTGTGAAGAGCCTGGAGCTAACACCACAGTCACTTTGAATCAGTGCTGACCCTGCTTCTCCACAATGTATTCAAACAGGGGAAGGAGAAAGAAGTGCTACGGTCACTGTATTTTTAAAACACCCTTGCAGAAATGGCAAGCCCAATCCCCAAATACTCGATAAATAAAGATTTCAATTCTAGAAAACAATGAGAGAGGAAAGCTCATCTCAGAACAACATGCCATTTCACTAAAAAAAAAAAAAGCCGAAAAAGCGCTAGCGTCAGTATTACGTGCTTCTTGCTTAATATAGCTCCTCTGATTCAAGAAAAAGCTTTACTCCGCTCTCCTTGACAGGACGTGATCTTGCTTCTCTCTCCCACAGACACACCTCTCGGGAGTGTTTGTTTACCTCCTTCAGGTCCTGCACGACGGCCGTGAGCCTCTCGTTTTCCGCCTGCACGTTAGTGACCACGGCCCGGCTCTGCTTCAGTTCGTTCTGCATCTCCAAGATCTTCCCCAGGTAGTAAGCTTCCTTCGAGGCCGACTCCTGCAGAAGCGTCTCCTCCCGCGTCTCTCCATCCTCAGCGACTTTACGGTGGATGGAGAAGGACTGCCCAAAGGCCTGCAGGGCATTTGAAAAGAAAAAGAGTGCACGGTGAAATGCACCATAACAGCACTTAAACAGCTGGGGGGAATGTTTCCCTGTGCTTTGTTTGTAAGGAGGGCTATTTTGCAAGACCTCCAGAAGCAAAAACGACATATTCTACTCAAGAGTCTAGCCGGAATCATTGATACTTAAAAGAATTCCAATTCAATTAATTAGGAGGAATAAATTATTAAAATATCTTGCTAAAAATATATACAATGGGTTAAAGAAAACCTGCTGCTTGCTTTGTTACCTTTTTTTTTGACAGTTCAGTGCTAATGACCACATCAAAACTCACATTCTCATTTTCATTCTAGAAAAATCCCCAAAATGTTTTCAGGAAAGAAAACAATAGTGTCATTAGCTTTCTAATGCATTAGCAGTAAGGATACACCCATTATAAACAGTACCCTTAAGAGACAAAATCACCAAACAGCTTTCAAATTGTCTGATACCACACACACACAAAAATCAAAATGCAGTCACTGTAAAAGAAAACACATATATATCTACTTATTTGTACAAAAAGAAATACAGAACAATAAGCCAGAAACTAGTGAAACTGGTTACCTTTGGGAGGTGGGTGGGAACAGGTAGAAAGCATGGGGAGTGAAATGTGCTGCAAAGGCTGAGGGCTTTTCTGAGGATGCCTCCCACAGCCCTGACTCTTGGAACCGCGGTAACTTTTCACATTGCCTCCCAATAAATGGTTAAAATTGACCTCTGTGTCAGGGGAGCCCAAATGGAACCCAAACAACAAATGATCCTAGCTGTATTGCAAATAAACAACATAATTACACTGAGAGGGATAGAGAAGAAAAGGTCTATTAACCTCAGTAATTTTGGAAATCAGTATTTTTCCTATGTACTGTAAAGCTAAAGGCAAAAAAAAAAACAACCAAAACAAAACACTGTACCCAAACACTACTGCCTAGTTAGCAAATGTGTTTTTCACAGGGATTATGGGATCACAGCTCCGAAATTCTTTAAATGTATACTAGGGTTGGGCAAATAAGTAAATATAACACAAATAACAAAAACCAGGTTTTTCACTGTTGGAGAAAGGTGTTACAAAAAAGGAAGAAGTCTAGAAAGAAATTAGTCATATTGTGTTGTAATTAGAAGTAGCAGCATGAACTAAGTCTTTACTAAGGAAGATAAATATTCATATAGACACAAAGATATAGAGGAAGAAAGGGGTTTATATGTGTGTTGTATACATATTTCCTAACTCTGTCAGTTGAGAGGGCAAGAAACAATAATATACCAGTAGCAATGAGCATACCTTGCACCCAAATCTTGTTTCTAAATATCAATTTCCAATTTAAAAAACTAGAGGTCTTTGGAGAAATAAGCAATTTGGGGGCTAGAGCAAAATGCACTTGATACATCTTATGGTGCCAAGGAAGAAGTAACAAACTACTTTTTAAAAATGATGGGGATGCCCTGGCCAAGTAGCTCTGTTGGTTAGAATGTTGTCCCAATATACCACAGTTGAGGGTTCGATCCCTAGCCAGGACACATACAAGGGTCAACCAATGAATGAATAAATAAATGGAACAACAAAAATCAGTGTTTCTTTCTCTCACCCTTCTTCCCGCTCTCTCTTTAGAAATCAATAAATGAAAAGAGGATGGGAACATGTCAAGGGACACAAGAATCTACTTGAAGGGGCTCCCAGTGGCCAGATCTGGGATAATTTAGGCAACAAAATAAATAAATACAATTATATCCATGAGTCCACATTGATATAACTGAATAAATGATGGAAGGAGAAATAGCTGTTATGGAATTCTAATTAATAAATGTAGAAGAAATGATGGAAATAAAATATAACAGCATCTGGCAAGCACCAAGTAATAATTGTTGCAGGTAAGAATTACCAGTGGAGCCCTGGCTGGTGTGGCTCAGTGGACTGAGCAGCAGCCTGTGAACCAAAAGATCACCAGTTTGATTTCCGATCATGGTACATGCCTGGGTTGTGGGCCTGGTCCCTGATTTGGAGCATGTGAGAGGCAGCTGATTATTTCTCTCGCACATCCATGTTTCTCTCCCTCTCTTTCTCCCTTCCTTACCCTCTCTGTGAAAATAAATGAAATCTTTTTTTTTTTAAAGAATGATCAGTGGAATTACTAGGCAAAAAGTATAATGAAAAACAGGGTATCTGCAAAGTCTTGAAACATCTCTCATAATATTTATTAATTCCAATGGGAAAAGTAGTAACTTTCCAACGGAGAGACTTGGTAGACCATAACTAAGAGACCAAAAGTTAGATCAGCAGCAATGAGACATAGTGACATTATGTACACTTTGATATAATAACACCAAGAAGAGCATAGTTTCACTTCTTCTGTGGTACTTTTGCCAAAAATGCATAAGCCAATTCTTAGCATTAAAAAAAAAAAATCAAACCCAGCATGGGAGACATTCTACAAAATTGTTGGCCAGGACTCTTCAACAGGATTATAGCAAGAAAAACAGAGAAAGACTCCTCCAGACTGGATGCAACTAAGGAACCAGGACAATTAAATACACTGTGGGATCCTGGACCTACAAAAAGACATTAGTAAGACAATTGGAAAAATTAGAATGAATTTGTTATTTTGGTTAATATAATTGTATCACTGTCAATTCTGGTTTCCATAATTATACTATGCTTATACATTTGGGAGAGCTGTGTAAAGGGTACGTGAAATTCAGTGCAGTAGTTTTGCAACTTTTTTTCTATGTCTTGAATTATTGCAAAATAAGTATAGTCTCTGTCCTAAAGGAGTTGATAGATCTGAGAAAATCCTAGCACAAAGGGTAAAAATAACATATGTGCTCAGAAAGAGACCTGACTTTGGTGGTTAAGTGCACAATGCAGTATGATGATGATGGGTTATAAAGTTGTACGCTTGAAACCTGTATGATTTTATTAACCAATGTCACCCCAATAAATTCAACAAAAAACTTTAAAGTATGTATATCAGTGAAGAAGAAAATTATTGTATTTTGTCTTAAAATGAATAAGAAAAAAAGAATGTATGTGCTTTAACACCAAAGGGATTCTATATTCAGTTAGAAGTACTGTGGCTTTAGATGTAACTTGAGCTATTAATGCATTTTGAAATTTAGGATTATAAGGAATGTATATGCTTGAACACCAAAAGGATACTATATTCAGTTAGAAGTACTATGGTGTATTATGTAACTTGTGCTATTAATATTTGGAAATGTAAAATGTCATAAAATGATACTTCCAGGCTATGTATAGTCCACAAAGAAATAAGACTGGAATTAACCTGTGAAGGTCAGTTTCACATTTGTTACAAACCTGAAGGCAGAAAAGGTATATGCGAATCATTATAAGGGACGTCATAAACGGGAGGAGGACCGAGTTTGATTTAGTAATTTTAAAGACAATCTGGTACTCTTCTGCAAATTAAATTCACAGAAACAGAAATTTTAAAAAATACTAACCTGGAAACCCATGTCTTAGTGAACTTTCTTAGATTTCTGACCTGGATCAAAGACCAAAGGTGGCTCCTAAGCATTGACTAAGACAGAAATACTCCTGTATCAATGTATTCACCTGTAGAGTGAAATACTCCTGGTGGTTTAGCCTTTCAGCCTCCAAAAAGAAAGAAATTCTTATCTGAGGAGCCAAATTTCCACATGTCGTAAAAGGCATACTGACTCATGAGTAGATGAAAAATTATTTTTGGTGGCGATGTTTACTTTGCTTTTCCATCAGCAATGGTCAGATTCTGTGAGGCCAATTCTGGATTTATGACCCATTAAAAAGCCTTTGGAGGGGAGAGGTCTGGAAGCACACGTCCCCATGTGACGCTCACCGATGGCAAAGGAACCCTAATTCTATAGTCAAGTATCAATACAATTTCAAATGAGCATGAACTGTGTGTCAAGCACCTCAACTAGCTTCCTTTCGACAACTACTTTCCCACTTTTATGTAACAGAGAACTTCCATGGGTCCATTTTCCTTACTCTGCTGAGTAAAATCATTAGACGCAGGCAGTGTCTGGCTCCCAGATAAATCTCAGTGCACAGTCCACGGTCTCCTGGCAGCAAACACAGCCCCTACAGTGTTAACAGAAAGTGAGTATCTCTGTCCACTGTGATGTAAAGTTTTTTAAAATTGCACTCTGGATCCAGCACCAAAGGAAATTTTAAAATTTCAGATATATACATAGAATGGATTTTCCAAAAGGTGTCAAAAATTGAAGTTGCAAATATAAAAATTTGGATGAATCTTTCATTCGTATTTATGGCAGCTTAGAAACCTTAACTGAACACACAGGTTTCCAAAATTAGTCATTATTTTTATGAAGAACTCGGTCCTTCACTGGATCTGATTTTAAAACCAATGAAAGGATGCAGGGTTATCTAAGGCTATTTTTAATTAAAAGAAAAATAATACCAATTCTGCACAGGCTCCACATACGTGCCCAATGATCAGCCTTTCCAAATCCACTGAGAATTAGCACTACTCAGAAACTGTCTGCATTTTAGAAAGAGAGGGTGAAGGAGAAAACACCCCTACTTTACCTAATTCCTAACTGTCAGTTACTCAAATTGGGCATGACAGCCAACTGACATCTACCATTTGTTTAACCGTGAAAGCTGATTTATCAGACCTGTCTGGCTCTGCCAGGTGCCTCCCTCCTCCACCTCCACCTCCATTCCAAGTGTATCCTAACAATGCTGGGCTCACAAGAAAAGGAAGAATCTTTTTCAAAGCTGCATCCTTGGCAGAAATCACAAAACTAGCATCAATGTCTATATATAGGCAAACCTAGGTTAGTCATGCTTCTGGTTATATTTTGTCCAGATTGCAAATTCCTTTTAGACGCTGAAATCGTTTCATGTGTAATTTTATTTTAAATTAATTGAGGTAAATTGACATTGCCAAACAATTTTAAAGTGTATTATGATTTCTTGTCATGGGTGTAGCTGCAGTTGCACAATATTGCCTTTAATATATTCCACTACAATGTATCACAGTTGTTTTAAATTATGTAGCTGGGTAAGTCCAATGCGCTATATAATAAGTACCTTGGTTTTCTCATTCCACTCACATGACTTCTTAATCCAAAGAAAGTTGATTATTTTTTACCTTCACATTCAGGAAAATATGTTAATTGCTAAACAAAATTTTCATACTTATTATCCTTCATAACACGAAAGATAATATAAGTAAAAGTTTGGCTAGTATACTTAATAATACCATTATCTATAAAATATGTGTCCTTCATTACAGAATTGTCATTCATTCATCTTAAAAACTGTGGCAGAACAGTGTACTATGCCACACAAAGACATTAGATGAAATATTTTTTATTTAAAATACTAAAACTTGTTCATTCATTCGGCAAGTACTTCACAGAGCACTCCAACAGGTACTGTGTTAGGCACTGAGGATTCAGCAATGCTCTATAAGAAAATCTCTGCTGTTGGGACTATTCTAGTGGAATATAAATAAATCAATAAGTGGCATAGTGTTGGGAAAAGTTTTAAAAAGCAAATGGAAGCCAGGATAAGAGAGTAAAATAGCACTGCCCCATAGAACTTTCTAGGACTTACCTGTGTCGTCCAATATGATAACACTAGCCACGAGCAGCCACCAAGCTCCTGAAATGTGACTAGTATGACCAAAGAGCTGGATTTTATGTCATTAATTTTAATTGTCCCACATGGCTAGTGGCTATCATGTTGGATAGTGCAGGAATAGAGAGTAAGACGGGTGTTCAGAGAGGGAGTTTCAATTAGAGAGGACAGTCATAGAAGGTATCTCTGATCACAGACCCGAACAAAGGAGAGAGTGGGCCAGAACCCGACCTTTCCCCAGAGGAGCAAGCCTAAATTTAAGTGTTGCTAAGCCAGAATTATAGCATAGCCTTGGCGTCTCTTCGTGGCTATCAGCGGCAGTTCTTTTAAGTTTCTACTACAGCACTTGAAGATCTGAATGCTCCAGGGAGTATGTAGGCATGATTCAACTTTAGGAAGGAAAGGATGGGCATTTACACAGTGGAATGCTACTGCCCGTCCCTCACATTATGCTAGGTGAAATCAGCCAGTCAGAGAAAGACAAGGACCACACGATGTCACTCATACGTGGAATCTCATGAACAAAATAAGCTAACAAACAAAATAAACTAAGAAGAAAAATAGCGACAGACTTACAGATAGAGAGAGCAGGCTGACGAGAGCAGGGGATGGGGTACGTGGTGGGGGTGTGGAGGGATTGAGCAAAACAGAAAAAACAAAAAAGAGAAAAAAACCCCATGGACATGGAGAACAGTGTGGTGGCTGCTGGGGTGCAGCGGTGGAGGGAGGCGGAGGAGGGTGAGGGGTACAAATGGCGATGACGGAGACTTGGCTTGGGGTGGTGAACGCACAAGACAGTGTACAGATGATGTGTTTTGTAGAAACCTGTACAATTTTGTTAACCCGTGCCGTGCCAATAAATTCAATAAAAAGGAGACTAGCGTTAGACAACAATTGTCCCCTAATTGTTGTATATGGTCAATCTTATTTCTGATGGTTCACTTTCAGGCTCCTTTTCGGCTGGGTTAAAAGTCTCTTATTACTGCAGCTACCAAGCAAATTACGGAGAATTTAAGAATCAGCATAAGGAGCCCTGGCGGGTGTGACTCAGTTGGCTGGGCATCATCCTGCAAAGTGAAAAGGTCATCGGTTGATTCCCAGTCAGGGCACCCGCCTGGGCTGTGGCTTCAGTTGGGATGTGTACAAGATGCAACTAATCAACGTTTCTCTCTCACATCAATGTTTCTCTCCCTGTTTTTCTCCTTCCCCTCTCTCTAAAAATAAATAATAAAATCTTCTATTTAAAAAAATCAACATAAGGAAAAAATGTGTGCTCAGCAAGCAATCTCAAAAGATCTGTCCAAAAGCAAACTGCAAATGCACAATTTATGAGTATTATAACCAGAAAGAAATTCTTCAACTTTTTTATAGATTCTGTTTTTTGAACAAAACATGTATAAAGTACAGGTAAAATATTTTTTCTGGGTCTTGTCCAATGAATGTCTTTTTCATTAAAATTCAGACAAAAGAAAGTTAACTTCTTAAGTCATCATAAGTTATATTCTGGGTCTCCAAGTATAAAAAAAATAAATTTCACATTCCTTTTCCCAATTAAAATTCAAACCAATCCCCAGTTTTAAAAAATTCCTTTCTGCTAACTTCCCTTCCTTTTCTTCCTTTCAACAAACACTTATTAAGTGCCTTTATATTTAGGTACCAAATCACTACAATGTCAAAGCCTCGTTATATTGAAGAAATCAGTTGGCTTTATTTATATGCAGGTTTTGTATAAAAATAAGCCTGTCCCTTTAAAGGATAAATTGGAAAGCCATTCATTCAATTTAGCTTAAGAAAATGAACTGAAATCAGCTCAGACAGAAATGACCTCACTCTAATCCCCCTGGATAAGAGGGATCCCCCAAAGGAAATTATTCTAGTTCAGGGCTCAGAAAAGACAAGCTTTGTTTCAGAAGAAAGAACTATAGAAAGGAGGTTTTCATTCAGGAAAAATACTATTTCACACTCTATTCCCAGGAAATAAATACTGTAGGCTTGTTCGAAACCTAAAGAAGAAAGTAACAAAACAATATTCCTGATCTTGCAGTTATTAACAAAAAAGCAGTATTGACATGGAGTTTTCAATATGGCCTAGATTTTCTTAAAACTCATTTGTGACTAGGATGTGAGAGAATAGCTCGAATGACTTTTATTATTAATCAAGTAAGAAAAAAATATTTCTTGGACATATGGTTTCCTTTACTCTGTATGCAGCACTTAACATTCTTGTTGGTTAAGAAAGTGAATGAACTATCATGTTTTTTTTAATTTTTAAAAATATGTTTATTCATTTGAGAGAGAGAGAGAGAGAGAGAGAGAGAAATATCAATCGGTTGCCTCTTGTACATGCTCGGACTGGTGATCAAACCAACAACCTCGGTATGTGCTGTAACTAGGGATCGAACTTGCAATCTTTGGGTGCATGGGACAGTGCTCCAACCGACTGAGCCGCACGGGCCAGGAGTGAACTATTACACTTTGAGTGTGTCTTTTGTCCTCACATGAAGTAACGTGACCTTGCACTTGAATTTGTAGAAATCACCACAGCCTTAAAATATTATTTATAATAACAAATAACATTATTCCCTATTCTGCATGTAAATTTCAGTAACCTGCCAAAGTCACCAGCTGGTATGTAGCACAGCTGGGATTCTGACCCCAGAGGCTGTGCATCATACTGTGTGTAGCAGAACTGCAGCAGGAAATTAGAAATGAGGAACCTAATGAGAAGCATTAATAAGACAATATGAAACTTTTGCTGTGAGGTTATAGAAAGTTAGGCGATACTAAAGCAGTTTAAGCAGAAAAAGATATGAGCTTGTTTAAGCTAAACTAGAGTGGAAACATCATCTAGTGAGCTCTGCCCTAATTTGCTGTTGTGGAAAGGACTGTGAGTTGCCTATACAACTATCAACTCTTCCCTCTTCCTCAGTAAGAAAGGATGTTATTTGGGATGGCAATGTCCCCAGCTTAAAGACTACTTTTCCTAAACTCCTTGGCTCATAGAGGAGGAGTTCAAGGAATTACAAACAGAAGTTCAGTAGATGGAAGCCAGAGAAGCTCTTTCAAAGGGGGGGTGAATCCGTTGATAGGCACTTTTGGCACCCCATTTTCTTCCACTGCCAAACTTAGATGTGATGGCTGGAGCACTAGGAGCATCTTGTGACCATGAGGAGAGTGTTGGCACGTAGGCCAGCATGAAGGATGGCAGAAAAGAATGTGAGAAGGAGCCTGGGTCCTTTGTGATCAGGAACTGCCACGCCAGCTCTGGACTACTTACCTCTGGACTTCTTTTTATGTTTAAGCCAACTCTATTTGAGTTTTTTGTAAAATGTGACAGAATCCTAATCTTAAATGATGCGGTATTTTATATAATTTTTTAACTTTTAACTGTCCTCCATACTTTCTTGCCAGAAATCCACAAGAATTCTTAATGAATCTTGTTCTAATTCATAATTACTTCCCCTCTGTCTCTCATTTATTCCTCTCTGCAGCTCATCTCGTCCTTTCATGGAGTTCATAGCCTATAGAATTAAGAGAAAAAATTGGAATATCAATAAAGATAGAAATGAACGGTAGATGCAATCATCAATAGCTTGGCCAGAGATGTCAAAGGGAAAGAAGATCAAGAGAAATTAAAGTTAACCTTGTCTAGAATCACAGGTCCAGTAATTGGTGAAACCAGAGGTCAAACCTCAAGACTCCTTTGTGATAGTGTTCTTAAAGAAAACCAACAACTGATAGTGAACTAGCAAGAAGGAAGTGAAAGGAGCTTCCAGTGGAAGGTGACAAGTATGGCAAAGGCCTTAGAGGGAGGAGGAAGGAGGTTGACAATTCTTACAGGCCACTGGACGTCATGGAAGCACAGGGCCATTTTAAGAAGAGCAGATCTTGGTGCAGAGCAAAGAACTAAAGGCGAAGTGTGAAATAATGAAATAAGTAGGTATAGAAGGGCCTCTCAACCACCACCAAAAGGAACATGGGAGTGGGGAAACGGAATAATTAGCAGGAGCACCCAGGTATAAATCAGGAAGTTCAGACTGTCCTGTCAAAGTACACAATTGCTGTTTTTTGTTACTAAGTAATGCAACGTTCCTCCCTGACCCACCCCTGACTATGGAGGACTTTCAGGCTCCTTGTGATTTTTTTTTCTAGTATTTTTGAAGTATTTATCCATATATGTTATTCTTATAATCATACCACCAAAGGTATTAATAAGTCTGTGAGAACTTTAAGGGTATTTGATCTTCTCCCCCAAAATCATCATTATAAAGGACTGAAAGAAAAAAAAGAAGTATGATGCATGCTTGTTACTCAGAGATTTATAATAGAGAGTTTCAGCTGGATGATACAGACGACCTTGCTAATATTGTTATCATGAACCTCACCCGTATGCAAACTGTGTGGAGTCTCATGCTAGTCAGGAAAAATATCTAGACTCACATGCTGAAATATTTTTCTTCCACTTAGATAATAAAATAAAAAAGCATTTATAGCACATTCATTTTCAAGACCTCAAGTCATAATGTCACTCTTCCATACACTTGTCAAGATGTTTGCCCAGGTGAACATATTGTGCTAATAAGAGAGCTGTTTTCCCAGATGAGAAGACTGTTTGTCTTAATAAATTGATTTGAAAGAATTTTCTAAGGCAAACAGTCGAGTTATTTATTAATTTACTGTCTGGCCTTCCTGGGCGAGAATTTGCTGCAGTACACAGTTAAGTCACGTCGACACAGGTGGACCCAGTTCTAATGTCTCCCATTCCACACGTGAATCAAAAAATGGTTAAAGAGAAAAAAACCTGACTGAAATAAAGGAATGTTCAACCATAGAATTTTAGAGGTTGGCGAGTAATCTAAGCTCATACATTCACTGTAGAAGAAATTGAGACCCAGAGAGTTGTAACAACCTGACCAAATTCACACAGCCAGTTAGTGAGAGAGTGAACAACATAATCTAGAAGATGTTTTGCTCTATATCTATGTTCTTTTGATTACATGACTCAGCTTCTGCTTTGAAATAGTCCTTTAGACATAGAGAAATATAGTCTTTTATAACACCTGTAAATGATTCACAGGCTTGCAAGCATCTCCACAAATGTAATACGGAAATTTAATGAAAGGCTCACATTTGCAAAGTTGTTGACTCATATATTTCACATGCTTCACAATGAAGAAATTCAGAAATGAATGGGAAGTCTTGCTCATTTTACATTCATTTTATATCATTAAAGACCTTACACTTTGACAAAAATATCTACTCTCCTATGTGTTTTTCTGCACTTTATATTTATAAGTTATTAATATGAACCCTTAAGTCAATTTGAACTAGTAAAGAACTCTCACTAGTACTCCACTATCACAACCATCATCAAGGAAAACACTTTATAAAAATGTCATTATTTTCTGCTGTTCATTTTTATGGCTCTTTGTCACCCAGAAAGTGTCTAATTTACACAGTGAAACCAAGACTCCTTATGACTTTGATAAAATTTAGCTTTAAATCCTAGCTCTAGAAATCATCTCTTTCTCTCTGTCATATATACATGTATACATATATGTATGAAGTCTGTTTGGAAGAGTCCAGCCATTGTTAATATAACAAGAACAGTTTGTGCGACATCGATGTAACCTGGTAGCCAAGGAGAGTGGAGGGGAATGCACCTGTGTGAACATGGACACCTTCACTGTTCTAGTCAGTGGCAGTGGTAGAATCCAATGAGTGAGCATGTGTGCTGTGTGGCTGTCACATTTAAAATGACTGAGCGAGTAAAGCAATGAATCTGCATCAAATTGTGCGTTAAGCTTGAATATTCCTTCGTGGAAACTATTCAGATGATTCAGAAGGCCACAGCTATGGGCAATGGGTGATTGGCAGCTTCATCAAAACAAAGTACCTGCTCATGCATCACATATTGTGGAGTTTTTTGCTGAAACATAGAATCACCCAAGGGATTCAGCCCCGCTACAGCCTAGATTTTGTGTCCTGCAACTTCCAACTTTTCCCAAAACTAAAATCACCTTTGAAAGGGAAGAGATTTCAGACCCTCAGTGATATTCAGGAAAATACAACAGGGCAGATGATGGCAACTGGGAGAATTGCGTGAGATCCCAAGGTGCTTACTTTGAAAGGGACTGAAAAAATGTACAGATTTGTAATACATCACATAGCCAACAGGCTTCCCACTGTCTAAGGTTCCATGGCATTAGGTCTTCACCTAGGATGGAGGACAATCATCTTTCAAAAAACATTTTAGTTATAGTGAATTACTGAGTGAATTTAGTTATAGTGAATTTAGTTATAGTGAATTACTGACTATAGTGAATTATAGTTATAGCTATTACTGACCATGTAATAGCAAGAAATCAGTTTATCATGAAATCAACGAATCCATTTTCCTCCTTGCAAAGTACTGCAATAGATACTACCATAGATGCTTTAAACGCTTTATAGTAACCTAAAATGTCAACTTTCTTCAACAGTCCTATCAGCACCAATTTTACCATTGACATAAAGACCTATATAAACAAAGAGATAGAAAAATAAGCACATTTTTTAACCCATTGGACAAATAAAGCTTCACCAAACTTTATGATAAATTATAACAACACTTCTCACTCCTTCACTTCCAGCCCTTTGATTTTCTCAAAACAATTTCTAAAACTTTTATAAGTAGGACTACTACAAATCTCCTCATGTCAGTAAATATTTTCTACGCACCATGAAAGACAGTGGGGACTGCAAAACACCTTTTCCTTACAGATGAGTCACATGTCCAGGACAGAAATTTACATATAAGGAAAAATTAGAAAACTATACAAGATAAAATGTAATCATCTGTACTATAGGAAATCAAGTTTTTCTCTTTCCCATAAAAATCAAAAGGAGACATTCAGATATTTACCACCACCTTTCTGAACTTGAGAGATAATGAGTAGTTCCCTATTCTACATTGATATTCTTTAAATTATTTATTTGGAAAGAAATAAATTTAAGTAGCTCTAACCAGCAAACATTGGCGCTTTTTCATTTGTCGCAGCTAATTAACAACAGCTGCAACACTAGTCTTTGTAAACAGAATGCATCTTGGAGCAATTACCATCACAGTTCTGCCAGACACTAGGGTCTTACAGTGTGAACAGATCAGCAAATTACTTCCTCCCCAGCAATCTGCTGTGCAGGGACTTCTAGTTTTGCTTTTGCTGAATTTGAGGTACCTAGGGACGTAGAGAGAAACTCAATTACACTAAAATTACATAGGCCACTGTTTTACTCTGTTAGAATTGGAAAAAGTAAATTCCAATTATAAGCAAAAGTTGCTAAGAAAATTAAATTATGTTCTAAAAGCCAGTGAGTGAGAAATTATATTTTCTGATAGGATCATTATCTTAGCTGAATTTGAAAAGGTGCTAAAATATAATCCTTCCTAAAGTACGTAAGATAACCAGCTGTCTCACTGCATTTATATGCATAAAATGAAGGGCTCCTGATAGTTACTTTAAATGGTTTCAAATGTTAATTAGGCAAAAAAAAAAAATCTAAAAATAATTGCTTTCATTTTATAGCCAGAATTACTTTACAGCATGACAATCTATAAGACAAATTAGTAAAATGTGGAATTTTTTTATAAACAATTCTTCCATTTTTTTAATGTATCTCTTGCAATGCCAAAAATGTTCCTAAAACTCCTCTAAAGCTCCGGTAAAATACATTTTTAAATGTGTATTTATATAGATAGATACATACATACAAGAGAACATGATAGGAGACAACAACAACAAACTGTTAAAAGTTGGGATACACAAAGATGAGTCATGGATGGGGCAGACTTGAGAAAGCTAATGCTCCTTAATTAATAACATTATGATAAGAATTAAATGAGATATGTTACAAAATAAGTATCCAATAAATGCTAACTTTTATTATTAATAAAATATTTACAAAGGATAACTTTTGGAAGGTACCGTAACATTTTGCATTAGCAAGCCAGGAGTAGGAGAGAGAACCTTAGAAGGAACACGCAGTCTCCTGAGTCCAGGGTGGTGAATTGCTCTTTTCCTCTCCTCAAGGGAACCATGTCTTTTCAGCAGGATGAGGTTAACCTTGCCTAGGAAATCCTTCGCAGAAGAGAATAAAGAGGCCCACGGGAAAGTATATTAGGAAATCTGATAAAGTAAGTAAATTAAAAAAAATCTGACCACAGGAAACATCAAGAGAAAGGCCTAAGTCCAGAATAGTAAGTAAAATGTATTCTCTGGTTCCTATTTTAAGGCATTTGAATCCCCCTTCAGGCCAAGGCTAAGTGCAGCTGAGACTCTTCCAGAAGACATCCACCCATGAGGAAGGTGAAAAAACAGACCCAGAAAACAAGTTTTGGTAGGTGACTACAAGGTGTAGGGCTAGGCCAAAATCCTCGGGGTCCTCTGGGCACAGTATGAGAGCTGACTGTCAAAGCCAAGAGCTCAGAAGCTCCGAAGCCTACATCTAGACTTTACACCCCTGCCTCCATAAGGGGAGAGAACCTCAAGCCTGGGCTCGGGCTCAGTGGATAGATAGGGCCTTGCTTATTTGCCTAGCACAGGGGAAATCCTCCACTTGAAGTCCTCTTTAACCCCACTCCAAGATCTAAATTACTTCAGCCTAATACACAATTTTTAAAAATAAATATTACAACTATGAAAATATCTTATTTATTTCCACAGTTTTAATAAAATTAGCATATTGGGAATTGAGAAAGTAGAAATGTAGATTCCTTTACCACTCAGCCTGTCTGTAGGATTCAGGGTACGCTACGACACCATGGCATATTGAATATTTTAGGCTGAAGGAGTTCGAGGAAATAGCAGAGGAAGGGTCCCTCTGACCATTCTCCCTCCCCAACCTTCTCTCTTGAAATCCATCCTAAAACCCTCATGTGAGACAAACCCTGTGTCCTCCCTCTGTGGAAGGAAAGAAGCATCCTTATCTCCAGAGATAGAGGGAAACTGAGAAGAATCTGAAAGAACAGGTCTTGCTAAGTGTCCCCCCAGTTTACTACCCTTACCCCATACTCCTCAACCTATCATACTTCTCCACAATTGTCCACACTTCACCAAACTTAGCATAAAAATATTCAGGTTTAATAATTTCTTCAAGTCTCCACTTCCTTATGAAGGCTCCCATATCACATAAAACTTATGTTGACCTGCCTTTGTTTATTTACTTTTCAGACATAACCAGCGACCCTAGAAGGTTGAGAACAACTTTTTTCCTCCCCTCCATGGCCCCATCATTAGATTTTAAGCACTGGCTTAGCACAAAGAAGAAGAAAAACAACTGACCTCAAAATGTATTTTATCTATTTTTGAGACTGGATCAATATTTTTCTGTCAGGTTCAACCTTAGCTACTATGGATTGATAAATACACCGATAATACAAAGCTTCTACTTGGTAATGTAGACTTTATCTAGAAATTGATTTTATCATTTATTTAAAATATGAGTACATTCTTGGAATAGTATCTGATGGGAACTGCATCCGGAACCTGGTGTAAATGGGTTTCTCCACAAAATTGCTTCATCACTTGAGGCGTGGCCTACTGTTTCCTACAGAGGCACTAACAAAGCACTTTACACAGAAAAATGCAAAGCAGGGTCCCTTTGCAATGTGCAATAATAACCCCTCTTAAAGAATGTCCCCTTGAAGATTGTTTCCATTTCAGTGGCCTTTTTAAAGAACCATGAAATATACCATGTTCTTTTTGGTTAATATTTTCACATGTTCCAAAACCTAACCCCCCACCTTAGGTGGAAAAAGTGGCTGTGCTATGTTAAAAGTGGAGTACTCTTATCAACTAAGAAAAAGCTGTTTTCCCTAATACAAAGTGTGAACCTGTTAAATAAAAATGCAACACAAGAGTCTCACCCACCACAGCTGGAAGGCACCGAAGTGGGTGACCCCAGATGCCAGCTGCAGTGGGCCAGCACAGACAGCGGCAGAAACACATCCGCACGGGGAGAGCTGCCATTTTTCCCCACCTAGAGAGTCCCAGGCTTCTACAAATTTAGAGACTACTCGGAACCAACAAGTTCTGAGACCACCTGCCTGACTTTTAATGTTGCAAAGTCATGAGGTTCTCGCTCGCATGGTCCATTCGCAATATCCTGGAATAGAGACTCCAGTTTGAAATAGAATCCCATCCAGTCCTAAATTTTGTCCTGTAAATCAGGAACTACTTAGCCGACTCAGCAGACCGATCAGTCCCCTTTCACTGGAGTCCTATGCTGCCTCACCTTTCTGTCCTTTTCCTAGGAACTATAGCTTAGGCCCCAACGAGCACTGCGGCCAAGCCTGTGTCCTTGCACCAGGCAGGCACCAGCACCGCAGCCACATGGAGAACACTTGGACCCTGGCCTGCTCTTTTTAACAGCTCGCTCGCTCACCTGTTTAATGCTGAGCCAGTTCTCCTATGTGGGTTGTGCTCAATGGTGACGCCTTGTTACTATGAATCAGAATTATTCTGAGTTCTGAGGGTGAGACAATATTTTAAGAAGTGATCCTTACCCTCAATCAGCCTACTCTCTAATTAAAAGACATGACTAAAGCTCATGAAATTATGGCTGTGGCAGGAAGAGTACAATTTAGGTAATATAGACTGTAAGTGCATTAGTAATTGATATTTCTACAAATGACTTTCTATGAGTTTGAAGAAACAAAAAACCACCCATCATCACATAATCATATAGAATAAAGTAGCCGGGATTATCAGATGCATACTCCTTTGCAATCTGAATTTTCATTTCTTTTCGTTCAAGGTACATTCTAAACATATGTATATGACTATTTTTAACAGCTGCAAATAATTTCACTAAGCTAATCATTTATACTGTTTCCAAACTTTTATTATTGTAAGTTTTCATAATATTTTACAAAAATATTTATGCTCTTTAAAAAATCATTGCTTTTAAAAATAATGTATTTTTATTCTTGTTTCCTTTTTGTAAAAAAAAAAAAAAACTCTATTCTTTCCACTTCTCATTAGCCATTCCCATTACTCCAGCCAGGAAAGCAGGGCTGGCATCCCAGTGGACATGTTTTGAATGTTGTCCCTTGCCCATTAAGACTGTAACACCTATTATTGTCTGTCTTATAAAACTTGTATTATAGTATGCACATGTCTCGGCAACTTATTTCACTAAAAAAAATTCCAGAAATTCCTCCAGATCAATAGATAAAGATCTCATTATTTTTATTACCTGTATAAATTCCATAGTGTAAATGCATGATATGGATTTTATCCAACTATTCCTCTACTGATATACTTCAGATTTTTCTAGTTCTGGCCATTATGCAAATAATATAAAATTATCTTTGTATGCATACACTTGAGTCTTAGAGATTTTGTTTCTAAAGGATAGATTCTATCCTTTTTTAATTAAAAAAAAACTAAAACTATTTTATTGGGATAAAAAGGGTAGTAAAAAGCTACACATTAATATTGAGAAAGAAAATGTTTTGGATTCAAACTCAATATTAATGTGTAGCTTTTTTCTACTCTTTTTATCCCAATTAAAAAAAATTTTTTACAGTTTTTTTAAAGATGGACTCTATCCTTAAGAAATAAAATCTGTAGTACCCAAGTGTATATATAGAAATTGAAGGGATTCTGAACAGGTCTCTCCAGTATGTGCTACTTTGGCATGCGGATTATTTTGAGCTGAAGGCAATCTGAGGCTCTGTAGCCTCAAAAGAAACTTTTATCTCTTCCTTAAAGAATTTAAATTGGGGTCTTGCCCATAATGAGAGTTATGACCATAAATAACTTTTTATGACCTACCTGTAGGGCAGGGCAAACTTCTAATTACCAAACATCTGCTCTTCATATTGTCCTGCCCTCGCTTTACCTTTTTGTCTTTGAACCTCTCAGGTATGTGGGTCTCAGACTCTCTCATGTATGTGGGGTCCCATGTGTATGTATATAACTAAATTTCATTATTTTCTCTTATTAATCTGTCCCATGTCAATTTAATTATTAAACCAGCTGAAATAACCTAGAAAGTTAGAGGAAAATGTCTACCTCCCCAACCAAATCTAATATGTTACAGAGGAAAAAAGTATACTTTTTAAGAAAAAGAACTGTACAATACCTGTACAATTAAAAAAGAATAATGGAAAATAGGAAATAAATGCTATCTTTAAATTATTCTAGTCAAAACATGAAAAACAGAGCAGTTTATTTTCTTTCCAATTGTAAAACAGTAACCATGAACATGCAATACAAGAAATCTTCCATGTATATGCAGTAAACTTCACAACTTTAAAGTTATAACTTAAACATTAGTGATTGCTTTATAAAAAAAACAAGTGTCTCATTAACACTTGGATTTGTTTTGTCCAGTTTGAAAAGCATATGATTCCTAGTATAAATTTCTTAAAGGATGGATACTTTAATACTTATGTCATTCATACTCCTTACTCTTTATTATTATATAAAATTCTGGTGTTTATTAGACCATTAAAATAATGACTTGGTAATTAGAATATTATTATAATGTTACATCAGACAGATCAAAAGTTTGGGTCACATATGGTCATTTTATAAGCTAATCAAGGGTAATGGTAATTACTCAAGAACTAAATGTTCTGATTATGACTGTCTCAATCATTGACAGTATGAAATCCCATTCTTATATGACATGAAATGGATGAAAAATATAATAAGATTACTTCAACATAAAGCAATACTATATACTATTAGTTTTTATGCATCTACCAGATAGTTTTCCCGAAAGGCTACAGTTCTAATCCACGGTCCCTCAAGTAAATGAGTATGTTCTTTTCTTAAATTCTCACCAGCCCAGGGCATCATCACCCTTTGTACTAATCTGATGGATAAACAATAGTATATCAATTTTACTTTAATATGCATTTTACTTACTAAGACTAAGGTTGAGCCTCTCTTCATTTAGATCCATCTTCTGTAAAGTCTAATTCCTATCTTTTGTAACATTTATTTCAGGAATGCTAAAAGAGTTCATCTTCAAGAAATCTATAAACATAATTTATTATATCAGCAAATAAAGGAGGGAAAGCCAGGGAAGACCATAAGATATTTCTACAATATATTTGGTAAAATTGAGCAGCTAGGTAACACAGGGAAAGCTGAAAACAATTTAAATATAACGAAGACTATTTACCAAAAGCAAACATCTTAACAAATGGTGATGCAAAATCAAAAACAAGACAAGAAGCAAAACTTTGAATGCCAAATATCTCCAGCATTATTTAATATTTCAGAGGTTCTCTACAAGAAAATTAAACAATCAGTAAAATATCATAAAAGACAATTATACATATTGACAAATCACTATTATTTAGAAAATCAAAGACATTACACTTTTAAAACTCTAATTCTTATAAAAATTTGTAAGGTGATTTAATATTAGGTATAAATGAATAGTAATGTATCTTATGACCTAGTCACTGCATTCTTGGGTACTTATACAGGAATAAAGAAAGCATGTCCACAAAAATACTGTACAAGAGTGTTCAATATTAGTAACTTCATTCCTAATAACAATAAACCAAAAATGACTACTCACATTGTCCCTAATCATAAACTAAAATGACTCAAATGTCCATTTACAGGTAAATGGATAACAAAATGTAGTACATTCATATATTGAAATACTCTCAGCAATAAAAAGAAACAAAGATAAACACAACACTGATGAAACTCAAAAACCTTATTTGGTGAAAGAAGCCAATGTAAGAGTATATCTCTAACAGCTGGTTTATGTGAAATTCTAGATTAGATGATACTAGTCTATGATTATAGGAATGAAAACAATAGTTGACTCTGAGGGGCGAGAGACAAAGGGAGCTTCGGGAGAAAAATGTTCCATGTCTTGAATGAGGTAGTCGTTGGTTATGTGCATGCATGCATTTGTCAAAAACTCACTGAATTGTACGCTTAATATCTGAGCATTTTGTCCTATGTAAATTGTACTTCAATGTAAACTCCAGCTCCATCACATACCAATAGATTGGGAGAAAAAAAGCAAGGGAAAAAACAGAACCCTAATGCACTGCTGCTAGGAATATGAAATGGTGTAGTCACTTTGAAACTTTGGCACTTTCTCAAAAACCATAAACCAGTAATTCCACTCCTAGGTACCCAGCCAAGAAAAATGAAAACATGTGTTCACACAAAAACCTGCATGTGAAGTTCACAGGAGCATCATTCATAGTAACCAACAAGTAGAAACATTCTAACTGTCCAACAACTAATAAATGGACAGACAACATGTGTTATGTCTGTACGACAGAATATTTGGCAATAAAGGGATGATACATGCTACAACATAAACGAACCTTAGCAACATTATACTCGGTAAAAGAAGCCATACACAAAACATCACATGTTATCAGATCCCTTAAATGAAATGACGAGACTAAACCAATCCATTGAAACAAAAAGTAAATTAGTGTTTCCCTGGGGCAGAGGGTCGGGGTAGGAACAGAGATTGACTATAAATGGGCAAGAGCAGTCTTATTGGAAGGATGAAAATATTTTAAAACTAATTTATAGTGATAGTTGCGCCTGTAAATTTACACTGAATTGTGAATTAGTGTGTTTTGACACATTTAAAAAAGGAGGAAAATACAATAGATATTTGGTCTCCTCTTAAACTTTTTTTTAAAAAGGGTGTTCATTCACTCATTCATTTAACATACTGAAATACTGGGGATGAAATATATAGTAAACCAGGTAAACATGATATACCTTGTGCTAACATTCAAAAGGAAACATACCAAAAGAGGTCAACCAATAAATGTTATAAAACAACAAAAAAAAGCACTATTAAAAGACCAATGGCTTTTCTTTATACTAATAAAAACCAAATATAAAGGGAAATGTTTTGAAGTTGCATTTACAAAAAACTAAAAAACACTTAGAAAAGTTACAAAAAGCTTTCATGTTTTTCTACATGAAAAACAATGATAAAATGTAAAGGAAACTTAAATAAATGAAAACACTTTTCATGCTTGTCAATCAGAAGATATAATGCAATTCCAGTTATAATCCCAATGAGGTTTGGGAACTAAATGATTTGTCATTACATATATTGAAAAATAAAAATCTGGAAATAACCAAGAAAATTGTGAAAAAACAAGAATAATGAAGGGAGTCTCTACCATTTTCAAATTTCTGTTACCTACAATGCTTTCGAATGTTATACTGGCCCAATTACAGGAAGATAGACCTGTGGGACAGAACAAGAAATCTGGGAAACGATGTGACTGTAGACAGAGGTGGCAATTCGTTTCATAGGGCAGGATAGTTTAATTACACTGACACAATTGGTTACCCAACTGGAAGAAAATAAATACAACATATTCCTGTGGATTTAAGCTTTAATTGGAAAATATAACTTTCAAATTTTAGGAGAAATTTACAAATATCTATAAAACCTAGGAATATGATAGGAAGGAAAAAAATAAACACATTCGACTTTGTAAACAACTCACATTTTTGCCGGGCAAAAGATACATAAATAAACTCAACAGAGGAACAGTACTGAAGGAAAAACTATTTTCAAGACAAAGTCTATTATATTCATAATAGACAAAGAACGCCTACGTATTCACGGTGGGAGAACAATGAACTACTCAAAAAGAAAAATGTGGTGATGCCTTTTTATTTCTGCCATAAACAAGATTAAAATATGTTCAAGATCATTATGTAAAAGCTGCTTAAAAACTCTGTGGGAAGAAGCAAACTAGTCTTTTGTTTTGTTTTTTGATTTAATACAAAAATAGTTTCTGCAAATCTTGGTAACACATCACTTGTGCAATAAGTGATTCTTTAAGAGTTCACATTCATTTATCTAATCAATGTTTATTAAATTCCAATATGTGCATGTTTCTTAGAGAAATGTTTAATGAATGCATCTGGTAACTGCATAAATAAGTTTAAGTAATTTTTCAGAGAGAAAAAACCAAAGTAATATAAGTGGCTAATAATTTCTAAATAGTTGATGAGAAATGGATTCAGAGAGAGAGAGTTGATGTCCTAAGGTCTTTGGTCTATCTTTGAGCTACTGCATTTGTAAGAAAAGAGGGCAAAACTCAAAAGAAGTTAAAACTAGGTGAGCGCAACTCTAGCAGTTTCTCTCTCCGCGCCCCCCACTTTCCTCCCATCCTCCTTCCCTCCCATCCTCTTTTCCCTTCCTTCCCTCTTAGATCTTATGTCACTTCAAATTTTAAAATTCAATGATCTAGTAATCTATGTCCAAACCAATAAAACCCTTTGCCAAATTTTAGACACACAAAATATACCATTCCAAGAAAGTACTGTAATGACTATAATCTGTAAAGTGATCCTTGGAAAGTAAGGCTTCCCCTGCTATAAACACAGAATCTAGGTCCATGAGCCTTCTAAAAGGCTACTATGCTCACTAAAAGTCTGTAACCTTCAAAGAGTGAAGTACAATATAGGAAAATGAGCAACCACTATTTCTGTAGACGGTGGGGAACCAGATCTTTCTATATATAAGTAATGTTTAGGCTCTGTCCCAAGAAGGTTTTGTTTGTAAGTGGATATATTTTATTTATTGAATTTATATCCTGCTTCATTCCAAAAAGCATTTGACGCAACTTGCAAAGAGGCATATATATAATAAAATGGAAAGAAATAAAAATAGAGGAAATAGGTAAAGAACAAAGAGGAAGCAAATATTCCAATCCTTTTAAAAAGTCAATATCATTTCTGTGATTCTGCATAAACGTTGCTGAGAAATTCAGGGTGTCTAAGGAAAAGTTAGAAATGACTATATAATTTGCATTGTCAGAGAAGAGGAATTGTACTCACTTGTTATATAAATGAGGTTTTTTCTTAGGATTAAACTCAAAGAGATAATTCATGTAGAGCCTTTTGGTGGGGAATATGTGTTCGAAGGATCCATGGTTCACAGAAAAAAAACAGCTCTTACATGTTTAAATATAATTTAAAATCATAACTTTGAAACACAATTTGATGAAGGTGTTTCTTTGGGAAGGAAGCTGAAGCAACATGGGTGGCTTTCCAACGACCGCTGTCCAGTGGCCTAGGTGACCTGACAGTAAGACGTCATTTGCCAACAGAGAAGCTTTCAAACTGTAGTTAGCCAACAAACCTTTCCTTCAAAGAGGACTTTCTAGAGAAATCTAGTATACAAAATGGGTCAAGGCAGAGCTCAGCCTTTCCTTCCTTCCACATTCCTCCTCAGGAGGCCTCAAAGGCCCTTCTGGTAAATTCAAAAGCCACCTACCAAGAGAATAAAAATTCAAATACTTTGAATACATTCAACAATTTAATGAATAAGCATTGTGCTCCTGCTAAGTGCTGCAGTAACTATTGTTTTTATATATTACTTTTCTTAAAAATATTTTTTTACCACAAGAATGAAAACAAATAAAAATAAGATTTTTTTCAATCCCCCATTAGAGCCTTGGTGCTGATTAAGCCTGGATGCTTAAAGGTATCAGGCTTCATCCCTGAGCCCACACCATTATGGAAATAAAAGCTCCTGTCCACGCTTCCCATCCAGGCACAGTGCAGATAGGCTCCTCACAGCAGATGGGCTTGCAGTCAGAATTCTTCTCAGGAATCCATTTTGGATGCACTCAAGACATGACCAAGTGCTTGGCTCACTTCCAAACTGCCTACATTGCATTGCTGAGGCGGTTGCAGCCTAAACATTTCTCAGCACAAATGCTACCAGTGATCAACCACTGTTCCGACTTTTGACTTCTGTCAGCCAAATGCCAGAAGAACTACTGGTCTCCTCATCGCAGTCTCAAGGACAACCCCACCTCACCACCCACCCTTTTCCCTCCTGGTCCAGGATGAAACCACCCCCGAGCAGCTGGCCTCCTTTCCTTGATGATGGACCCTCACCAGGCCTTGCTCCTTGGTCCTGAACTCAGCGAAGGCCCACAGAGACCATGTCTTACCATGTGCGAAGGAAACAAGAAACTGCACCAGGAGAAAGGGAACTTCACATTCTCTGCTCTCCCACCAAGAACCCATGGAAGTGTGCTTTCTCAGACTTTAGCTCATGACTCAAACACAAATGGGATGCCCTCCTTGAAAAAGAGTGGGAGAAGAGAGGAGATTTTGACCAAGAACAACTTGGAAAAACTTCAGTCATGCAATCATAGCTACTGCTAAATAAAATGATATTCCAACATAACCAACACCATGGGTGAGACACAGAACACAACCCGATGTAATCAAACTAATACTGAATTAATTCATAGAAGGTAGTCAGATATTTCCTATTTGCATGGTGAAGACTGTCTATCAAAAATTACCTTGTTTTGTCAAAGTTAGTATTGTGTCTTTCTTCTCTGCAATAGGTCAAAAAAATAAAAATTTAAAAAATGTATCCAACTTTCCATTATAATAGCAAGCACTTACATCGTCCCTATTTATGAGCCAGGCATTGTTCAAAGCAAGGGTGTCTAACCTGCGGCCCACCGGCCACATGCAGCCTAGGATGGCTGTGAGTGTGTCCCAACACAACATTGTAAATTTAGTTAAAGCATTATGAGATTTTTTTGTGTGTGTGATTACGTGTCACAA
The DNA here is from genome assembly GCF_021234165.1 of Pteronotus mesoamericanus. NCBI lineage: Eukaryota > Metazoa > Chordata > Mammalia > Chiroptera > Mormoopidae > Pteronotus > Pteronotus mesoamericanus. Next base: position 14,754,433 of record NW_026555310.1, read on the forward strand.
TGTATTTAATGTGTGGCCCAAGACAACTCTTCTTCCAGTGTGGCACGGAGACACCAAAAGGCTGGACCCTCCTGAAAGGGAATATGCATTTTCCTCTTCACATGTACTTCTCTGCCAGTTCTAGGTATTCTGCATTGTTTTATAGATATATATATATAAAGTGTGTATAAAGGAGAAAATATATGTGTGTGTATAGATGTATATGTATACACACACATATATTTTCTCCTTTTAACCTTCATATTATGAGGACATTACTACTCCCTTTTTAAAGGTTCAGAAACTAAGTCACAAGGAAGTTAAGTTACTTTAAAATAAAAATGCTAGATATGATGCAAGGAACTGAGGCTGCAGAATCTGAGCCCTTAACCACTCCATGGCACCTTCTGGGTTTCCCTCAATCACATAAGACTTGACATTAGGAAAATCCATGTCAAATAAGAATGACTCTCAGCTACTTCCCTGTTTTTGCTATATGCCCATAGAAGAAGAAATAATTTTAAAATCTAAGCAAAACACAAATATATATGAATAACTTCAACAAAACTAAATCCTGCAATCCATTCTCCAGTCTGTCATAAACACATCATTGCTTTTGCTATCTCAGACTACTGACCACCATTTTATTTCTCACTTTCATTTCATTCCAGGGATGCGGCTTTCCACACACTTGTGAATTACGTAGGAATTGAAAATATCTGATTAGTATGTAAACTAGATAACACCTAGACTTGACTCTGAAAAATAGAAGATAATATTTAGAATTTACAATATGGTACCTGAAGCTTTCTTTTCAATTGATTTAAAACAAGTTTATTATTTTCTTGTTATAAAAATGCATGTTATAGTAGAAAATTTTTAAATACAGTCTAAGAAATGGGAAGTTAAAACCCATGGCACAGTGAAAACCAGATAGTTTTCTATGCAAACATTATAGCGCATATCTTTTCAATTTTATTTCTATGCCAATACTAGTTACCATTTATTGGGTATTTAAAGACTGTCATACACTGTGCCAAGCATGATGATGTTTTCTCCTTTTTCATAAAAAACCTACAAGGCAAGTACTATTATTATTATTATTCCCACTTTTTTGGTAACTGAAGCTTAGAGAGGTCTAGAAATGTGCTTCCAAGCTAGGGCTGAAGGGGATGCTGATTCTATGATCTCAGTGAGGCGAGCACGCTGTCCATAACCCCATCTCAGGCACTGTGCTGGGTACAGTCTTAACAAATATGGTTAGTTTTCATTCCCCAGTTTTATCTATTGGTTCATATACATGCAAGTTCTGTGGCTTACTTTAACTCAAAGATTCTCAGCTTGGGCAGGAATGACATTGTTAGCTGAATGGTTCTCTGTTGTGAGGACAGTCCTGTGCAGTGTAGGATGTCTGGGAATTTAAAAGAATCCCTGGCCTCAGACCACTAGATGCCAGTAGTGTTCCCTTAGATGTGACAACCAAAAATGTCTCCAGACATCAGGGTTTGGGGGCCAAAGAGCCCCCAGTTGAGAACTATTGCAGTTTCGTAAGTTCTGTAACCATCTGTGGAAACTCAAAATCTGATTAACACAGTCTGTTAACTGAGATACACCTTTTTCATAGAAACCATTCAATAAAGATTATCTGTAAATTTCCCTTTATAAAGAGCTCCCTCAGGATTCCTGAATGGGTCCACATGCACTTCTCTGACATTTCTAGGTATTCTGCATTGTTTTGTTGTATTTTGTTTTTGAATAGTTGAATTCTTGCAAATCTGCAAATCAGCCAAGTTACAAATTGGCTTGAGGCTAACTGCCAAATCCTCTTGACAAATGAATTTTGACAAAACATGCCCTCAAACACTATCGTACAGATCTGAACAGTCAATCCTGGAGTCTTTTCCACATGACTTCCAGTGATTCTAGTCTTTCTCATCATATTCTATTTTATACTCATGAACCCGATTCATCGTTATTGCAGTTCCTCTGACCTCGGATGTGAAATGCAAGCTCTCAAGGGATGCTTTGTCTGACTTATCAAGGCCCCACGTTGATCCTTCCCAGGGGGAGAGCTCCCTCTCAGCAAAAGCAGAGCAGTGTGTCCGCTAATTATGACCCCAAGACCCCAGACTGGTCATTTCACCTCCACTGTCAGGATGCACAGCTATCAGGGAGCTCATTAAAAATAATTTTGATGAAGAGCATAAATACTGACAATTAGCTCCTGTGACCTTCTAAAAATCCATTTACCTCTTTTTTTTTTTTTTTTTTCCTGCAGTAGTCAGATAGTTTTTTAGAGTGTTAATGGATTCGCTTTTGTCCTTTGAGGCCCTTGAAGAACAATCTTTCTCTTTAACTATCAATGTGCTATTGAAAGAGATTTCTGCATGCAGGCTGCAAGTTTCCCCTTTGACCCTCGCAACTAAAGAACAGACACAAACAGGTTATGTTCGGCTTTCTCTAATTACCTCTGTAGCAAATACCATAAAGTTCCACTTATTTTCCTCCACTCAGTGAAAATTTTGTAGTCTGAAGTACTGACTGGTTTGATGTCGATAAAAAAGAGAAAACTGACAAAAATAGATTGTATGACAGTAAACTTTCTTTAGTCTTGCACTTTTGAACCATATATCCTGATTTATCTTTGGTTTACATGGTGGAAAGAACTGAGTGTTAAGTGCCCTACTGAGAATTGGTATATAATAGCCTGGCCATTAGAACTGGAGGGAAAAAAGTACAATAATAAATCAATACCATTGGTAAACAAGATAAATTATCAGAATAATTAACAAAAGCTGCCACAATAGACAGATCTGTAAATCTCAGTGGTTTAACTCAACAAATGTTTTATTTCTCACTCAAGTAAAGTTGCAAGTAGATTGGGCAGCTCTCCTCCAGCCGTGGCCACCGGAAATATACCACCTCCAAGTTCATTTCAACCGGGGAAGAAAGAGATAAAGGATGCACATTGGCTCTTATCTGTGTTGGCCTGGTAGTGACCATGATGGGTTCTGTCCACAGATGGTCGTCTCCAAGTACTCTCAGGGTCCTAGCTCAACTAAAAAGGGAAGCAGGAAATGTAAGGGGCACCTGGAGTATTGGGTGAGCACTAGAATTCATGTTCAAAAGCTATTATATTACGACAATACTAAAAAACTAGAAATAGACATTTTTATATTCCATACAATAAAATATTATCAACCCATTAAAATTTTTCCAAGCTCTTAATATAGTCTTGAGTGAATAAACAGAATACCAAATTAAATATATATTACCATTTTTAAAAGCATAAACATGCAGGAAAAAATGAAAAATATTACTTTGTTACCAATAGTTATGACTATGTAATATAGTTATAGGTAATTTAATATTATTCTCTGTACACTTTCTTTTTGTCAAATTCTCCACAATGGGCATACAATAAGGTTTATATCAATCAAATGAAACTAGAGTATCAACCCACCTCAGACCCTTGTGCATAATAAACCTTTCAATTGCTGCATGAGGATACAGGAAGAATTGCACAATGAGATTTGTTACACTCTTACATGAAAATCTGTTATGATAGAAAAGTAAAGTTTTATTTTTTAATTAAAGAACCTCCATTTCCTATTGGGAAACAAAACTTGATGAATAAGGGTTAGAATTACAATAGATAACATTTATTGTTCAGTTACCATTAGTCAGGCACTGTGCTAAGCATATCCCATTCTTTATCTCATTTATTCCTCAAACTCATTTTCAAGCAAGATTATGCTCATGTACAGATTTGGAAATCAGGGCCCAAAGAGGGGAAAGAGAATTTGTCTCCAGATAGCATGAAGCCTCTACAGCCCATACACGGAACCACTACCCTGGACGTGCCAATTATCTCTGGCACTGAAAATTTTTCACCCACAATACTACTTTCTTCCCGTGATTACTAACGGAATGTACACTTGAGAGAAGGTAGAATAGACATAGTAGATTGGTGCTTAACATCCATCCAACTTCTTTCTAATGAGCCTTCTTTCCAGCAGGGCTGGAATATTAAAAATTGCATTTTCCAGACTCCTTTGCAGTCAAGGTTTGGAGCGTGATTTAGGATCCACCACAGACACACTCATGTGGGGATTTAGACAGGGGAAATGAGGCTGAGGTTACAGACCTTTCTCCTGTCAGGCCTGGTCATCGAGGCATTTTCCTTCTGTGACAGTGTTTACCAGAGATTGCAGTGTCTATTCCCTGCTTCATAGGTGCTGAAGGGTGTGCTGAGGTGCACCCATTTGCCGGTGGGCATTATAGCAGGCAGGGCTTGGTTCTGGAACCAGTGACAGGATGGGCAGTTTCGTGATCATGGCAGATTCTGTGCTGTGAAGGCAGACGGTTTCCCAATACCAGAAAATTGAATAAAAGGCGTCCAAAGTAACAAATGCTACTAAAAAATATTCACCCAGAGGCTTCTATTTGCCAGATACAACACAGTATTAGTTAATGGGACTACAAAAGATGAGCAAAATATATATGCTCCTGCATTTAGAGAATTTACAGTCTAGCTGGAGGAGCAAAAATGAGCAAAATAATTATACAAATAAACATTTATTTACAAACATTGATTACTTAAAGTTCTGCCTATTTTCATTTCATCTTATTCCCTGAGCAGTGAATACCATCAGGAATTTCTAGAATTCACATCAACTTACTGAATGTTTAGTCCAGTTTATTGCTCTTGACCTTTAAACTAAAGTAAGTTACAATCAGGAGTTTAGATATCAAATAAAGACCAATGGAAACCAGGAACGATGGCAATGCAAAACTTCCAAGAAAACCTTCTGGCACATGGCTACAATTTAACAATTATGGTAAACAAAACTATTCTCCCCTAAAGATAAAGAAAAAAATACAATCATGATGTCACTGCTGAGGAAAACAATTGGTCATATTGACATACCGTTAATGGAGTCTATGTCTCTAGTTGAATAATATTGATTTCACTAATGTTCTTTCTAGTGTCAGCTCCCTTTCATTTGTCATAGGGCATCTTTCAGCTGGGAGGGGTTACCACTCAGCATTATGATGGGTGATGATTTGGCAATGGGTGTCTTCAGGCTCAGATCTTTTACCATGGGGGGTGGGGAGGGCTTAGTAAGTCATGTAAGTCACCTGGATTTAGGTGTGTCTGAACACATTAGGACATTCAAATCATTTTTCTTTCTGATTCTGAACACATTATGGGTAATACTGGGTATTACTGAATCATTAAGGCTTCTGGACAGAAGATAAAGATACTACTTATAGAGTCAGAGTTAAACCATCCTATCAAAATTGTTTTTTTTAAGGTATTAGATATTTATAAGGTTATGTCACAGCCTTGTTGAAAATAAGGCAAATTTATATTGAACTTAAGTACAATGAAAACACCTATGTTCATTTGTTTCAATTATATAGGGGAAAAGAAAAATTAATACAAAACTCTATATGTGTGTATATCTAAAACTTAATACAGAAATGTGTCACCCTTGAGAAGATATCTATCCATCTCAGTATCTTGTACATAATAGATCCTAATTTGTTACATGAATGAGTCAATGAATATGAAACACAAAAAAAATTTTAAGTGATACCACTGTATTTTAAGATGATCCAGATTTTCATACTGGATTATAAGAACTAAAACTAATTTAAGTCAGACAGCTCTTCATACCCAGATAACCTTAATAAGAGTAGTTATTTTTTATTTTAACCATATTCATGGAAATATTTCTAAAGCAGAAAAGGTGGGGAACCCTTTGATGTGTCACTTTTAATACTTAGACATAGAATGTGTGGGTTTCCATTTGTCCTCCTGTCCTTGGTCCCCAAAATATTTATAGGTGGGTCTGAAAATCTATTAATACAAACTACCCAAAAATAATAACCAAACACCCACATTTGCATCTCAGCAACGATGCCTGTCCTACCAACGTTTCATCCTTTCTAGAGAAGGTTAACTAGCATCCATAAGCATGGACCTGAGTCCTTCATTAATGTTTGCATAATGAATATACATAAAGGGTATTATAAAAAGGCATAAGCATAAAAAAATGAAATTCAAATTGACACGTGGAGGTAGGTTTCAAGCACTTTCCTCTGAAAATAAGGCTCTAGATCTAAAATAATTACAGCAGACAGGAGTGATTTCTCAAACATTTCATCTGCTGAATCAACAGCTAATATTTTCAAAACATTTGCCAATTAACACTCAACATTACTATGTAAGCCTGTGAAAACCAGATGTGTGGTTTAGAAAAATAATAATTATAACACCTATATATCAGCAGTTACATTCCAGGCAACAGTTCAGTGTTTTATATTGACTAACTCATTTAGTATATGTATGCTCACTTTTCTATTTCCTTCTCCCTCCCTCTCTCTCTCTCTCTCTCCACACACACACACACATTCAGGTTGATGACAACTGATTTATACTAATCCAGAGATAATCAATCTCAGCACTACTGACACATTTTGGGTCAGATCATTCCTTTTTCGGTGGGGGCTGTTTTCTGGATTGTAGGACATTTAACAGCATCTGGGCCTCTGTACAATAGATACAGGTAGAAACTCCTAATTGTGAACAACCAAAAATGTGGCCAGACATTGCCTAATGTTCCCAGAATAGGAGGGAAGGGCCAAATTACTCCCAGTTAAGAACTAGTGATATATAGCAACTAATTCTATATCTGTATATACATGTAGGTAGGTAGGGGTATATATGTATGTTTCTATTATACATTCCCAAAAGAAAGAGAGGTGGAAAAAGATGATGTATAAATGTATACATAAAAATATATAGATAGACAAATACGTAAAATCCTAAGAGATAGGTACTATTTTTTAGAAGATTTTATTCATTCATTTTCAGAGAGAGGGGAAAGGAGGGAGAAAAAGGGGGAGACATATCACTGTGTGGTTGCCTCTCACGTGCCCCCTTCTGAGGACCTGGCCTGCAACCCACACACATGCCCTGACTGGGAATCGAACCAGTGACCCTTTGGTTCACAGGCCGGCACTCAATCCACTGAGCTACACCAGCCAGGGAGAGAGAGGTACTATTATTAACATGCACATTTTATCAATGAATAGATGGAGGCACAGGGATGTTAAGTAACTTGCCTATTTTATACAGCTTAGCAAGTAACAGATCCATAATTTACTCTAGAAACCATGCTCTTAAACGCTGATCTATATAGTATAAACTATTTAAGGAATAAATAATTTAAAAGTCTAAACTAGAGTCTACTACCCTCTCTCTTGGAAGACACCGTGGTACAAAGATCAGTACTGATCGTGAGAAGTGATGTGCAAATCAGACAATTTGCTTGACTACAAAAGCATTACTTGATTTATAAATGTCAAGATTTCTGTTTTTATAATAGTCAATAGCATTTACTCAGCTTAAATTAGTACTGTCATGTTTGAGAAATTGTTTAGAGGGTTAAAATTTAAAGATTTCTTGAGATTTATTCTAGGTCACAATGTTGTACTGTCAATACTGATAAATGAGTAGTAATCTTAAGATACAGAGATATAATCACACACATATTAGTAAACATAGCACTTCACACGCACACACATAAAACACAGCATCTCACACTACATAATATTAAACAAAATGTCTCACACAGCACATGAGTATACATATATACTTATATGTGCACATAAACATACACACATAACAATTTTGCAGAATTTTTCCTGTTTGGAGAGAAGAATTCAGATAGTTGGAGGTTTTCCTAATTTCAAGTAATTTTCAAATAATTTATTAAGAACTTTGACTACTTCCAGGATTGTGTTGCAAGCAGCTCTCCTGGTTCCTCTAAATACGTTGGTTCTGAAACATATAAATGTCCACTGCTTGTGGTAAATAACAACAAGACAAGATGAGGAATGTGAGCATGGAATCATTTCAAAATGTAAACCTGACAAGCAGTTCACAGCCCTTTAGGAATCAACAGGAAGTATCTGGAGCCCAGAACACCAAACACACACTGAAATTTTAAGGGAAATGATGTAGGTCTCCTGTGCTGAATAACTCAACATGCTGTTGCTGTGCCCAGTGATCTCCCGGAGCACCTCATCTCAAGCCAGTATAACCCTGCTGTGCTTTCCCTCAATTACTTTAAGCATATCCTTATATTTCGGCAACATGATAGCTGGCAACTTGATCCCCAGCTGCCCGTGGTTATATCCCTTTATTAATTCATCCCAGAGCTGGGATTGAGCAGAGAAGATGGCGTTGTGTCCTCCCTGGCAAAGACCAGACAAGTGCAGACACTCCCCTGGCAGAGATACGCCTGTCCTGCCATTCAGAGAGATGTCGCCTGCTGCCCGAACCGCAGCGAGCCTTATTAGGGCATGCAAAACCCCTTGGAGGAGCCATCATTTTTAAGTGCAATTTTACTGCAGAAAGCCCTGAGCCTGCTGTTGTCTCTTTACAAATGTCTGATAATCCTCTCCTGTCGCAGGCGGACAGGAGCTGCTATATTACTTCTGCCTTTTGGGACGAACCTCAGGAGAATAGTTCTCTCTCAACAGGCTGCAACAGTGGGGCTATTTCAGGATGTCACTACATTTTAAAGGTGTTATTTGTCCACACAGGCATATACATCACCCCGGAGTATCTTTTCTGAAGCACGCACTGGTCTGTAGGATTCCTAGGTAACTCCAAGTGGGCCGGCATCACTGACGGCTTCACACACCCACCCAGGCAGCAAATTTAAGGGACCCTTTCGGGGTTACGTGTCATAACAAAGGTGGAGAAAATTTTCAAAGATCTTAAGGCATTGTTATCAACCCATTTAACATAAGTGAATGTATCTTAACATCTTAACAAATGTGGCTCCCAATAATTTCTTCTATTTTTAATGCAGCTTAAGTAGCAAAATAAAGCAAATGTATAATAAACAAAGAAACAGACTGCTATTGTGGTATTCTATAACAACAATAGCAATCCTCTTGCATTTCACAAAACTTTCCTTTTTCTGTAGAATTTTAGTTTTTTTTACAGTAAACATGTATTAAAGAATATACACTTTTAGATGATCTGACTGGAAAAGGGGCTGTTTTTCTCTTTTCATGAATCCTAAAACAAAGAGTTTTTGAACTACCAAGAAACTATGATAAAAAATTTAGCTGAAAGGCTCAGCCAGTGACTAAAGGTTGAATTTTAATCTTCAGAGCTGGACAGCTGAAATTCTTTTTTGCATATCAATTAGATTGAGTCGGCTCATCGGTCCACCTTATGGTGTTACCATTCACAGATGGTTACTCCAGGGATGAACGCATTTCAGTCACAGTTTGAAATGCCCCTGGGTAATAGAGAGTGTAAATGATGGCTGTGTGCCTTTGAAATAATGCAATCAGACTGTCGGTGGCTGATAGGGTACAGCTGTGGACAAAGTCCACCCTTGCTTGCTTTTAGGGCCCTGTCTGCCTTGTGGATTAAATAAGTTTTCAAATACACTGAGTAATTGAAAAAAATAATAATAAATGTCACTCAAGATACAGCATTATAAGAAGACTACAGTTCATTCTTTAAAACTGCATTTCAAGTAAGAAAAGCAAAAGGTTATTTTGACAGCTGCTCATTTTTCTGCCTACCTGCAAAAACAATATGGGGTAAACTGCTTAATTAGAGGAAAACCTAAAACAGGATCAGTTTAATTGAATACAGGATAAAGCAAGAGGAGGTTGGTCAGTACAGACATTATTTTTAGTGTGTGATTAAGTTGACTTAGAGTACCAGGCTATGCTAGACTCTGTACGAGATACCCAAAACTTTCTTACTCTTAAAAAACTGAATTTTGATAGAAAAGATTTCATGCATACAAGACAGTACATAATCAAGTATCAGGCTATACGCAATACAGATAATAAGATGAGGGGAATTTGGGGAAAGAAAGAATAATATGAACTAGATTCATTGGGAAAGCCTGGTGAAGACGGTTACAGAGTTAAGGAAGATCTACTTTAATGGGACCAGTAAAATCACAGGATGAATGCGAATGTGGCAGATGAAGGAAACATTAGCTGCTCAGAGTTCAGGAATCACACAAAGGAATAGTCAGTGCTGAGTGCCAGACTAAGGAGCTTGACCTTGACCTAATAGGTGTGAGGAGGCTCCTGACAAAGGAAGGACTTAAGTCTTGTTTAAAGAACTGATCTAACGGTGGGAGTAAGAGCGACTGCAGGGAAGACCAGAGCCATCCTCCTTAACCGCGGGCACACATCTGAATCACCTCGGAACCTTTTTGCTATAGACCTTGTCTTTATTTTTCAAGACGTTCAGACCACTCCAGAGACTGTAATTGTAATAGAGCTCAGAGGGTATATATTTTGAAAATATTCTTCAAGTAATTCTGGTGTGATTGCTGGCAGTGAACCACTGGACCAGAAGTTTTAAGAAACAAAACAGGAAATAAAAAAACAACCCTTGGGTCTGTGGCCATGGCAATGGAAATGGAGAAGATCAAATTATTCACAGAGTCACTGCAAAGAAAATAATCAACTGGGCTCGTTAATGGGACTAAATGAAGGAAAAGGTGTCAAAGGTGAGTTCATAGTATTAAACGTATAGGTAAATAGAATTTCACTGACACTAACAAAATTATGGAAATGTTAGTAATTGTGAGATATGAATCCACTGAGTTGTCATTCCACTGGCAACTGTATCTACAAAGAAGTGGTTATGCGAGAGATCAGGGCTAGAAACACACCGGAAAACCTTGTGGAAAAGAAGAGCAGAGAAGCCAAGGACTGAACCTGAGCCCCTCTTCCCAGAGTGGGGAGATGAAGCTGCATTGGGGGAACTTTGGAGGAAGAGACTTAACAGGAGAATGAAAAAAAAGAGTTACCAAAGCCCAGAGGAGAGAGCATTTAAAAAGTGTTAGGTCCAGGATATTCAACACTAAAAAAATTTATTTTGACTTTGTTTAAAATAAATTCCATAATGAACTTAGACAAGTTCATCAACAAATCTTAGAGTTGGGTGAGTCTTGAATCCACATTCTGATTTCAAGCACTGGGAATCTGATAAATCTGAACTGATTTAAAGTTTTTTGAATTTCTTCTGTCAGGGCGGCAATGCTGACTCACTTAGTAAGAGCAGTTTTACTACCAAAGCTTCGGGAATGAAACTTGAACAACCCTCAGATCCAGGTGTCAGGTGAGCAATCAAATCTAACCAGATGTGGCTGTCCATTTCTTTAACTATATTATTATGACATGAAGTAGGTTTGACTTCTTCAAAAGAACAATAAATAAAAGGTTGTGATGTATGCCTCAGAAAATAACTCCTCAAATAGGAGAACTTACTCTCATGTTGCTCTTTTCTCTGTTTTCTCAGGGCTGGGCCCCAGCAGCCACGATTATAAACACAAACCTGTCTCCCTGATGATAGCAGAATGGACATACCTGTGAACCCCTACCTCAAGTGGGCCAACTGATTTCTCTCTACCTTGTAGCTGTAATTGGATTGAAAAACACTAGTCTCTGCTATGCTGAAATGAAGGCAGAACCTCAGGGACTGTGGAGCATCCATCCTCCACCATGGCTAGGGAAGGAGAAGGAGGCAAGCCGGAGGCAGGAAAGAAAGCAGCAGCAGCTGTGCAGGAGGAGGCAAGGGGCCCGCCAACCTCGGAGTCTACTTGCCCATTCCCCACTCTGTGGCTCCTCTTCCTTCTCTGCCTCTGCTGCCACCACTGGCGCTTCTGTTCCTTTCTCCTTGTAGCTCACAAGCTCCGGAGGGAAATCTGATCAAGTCTGGTTGGTCATTACCCAATATGAAGTAACCACAATGTACAGCTATAAGCCTAAGGATGCCTGGGAACATGACCTTCAACTCATCTAGTCTTGCAATGAATACTGGGCAACTTATTATCTTTGGGTTGGCATGTGCATGTCTCCAAATTAATAAGAATAAAAAGTGTAAGTGATTTAGGCAAAGCTGTGCCATAATCCAATAATCATATTGTACACAAGTAATCAATGAGCTACACCAGGTGAGCAGGAGGCCTGCAGCCAGAAGCTCCAGGACAGTCAGAAAGGGTGTCAGGGAACAAGGACCACAGAAGGAAGAAGGTCAGTGGCTGCCCACTGGTGGGATCTGTGCAGGTTGCACGTGTGGTAGTTCCACGTCTGTATTATGGGCTCTGGAGGAGACAGACCCTGTAACTCTGTTCTGGAACATGCCACAGTCACCTGCTTTGTGCAGACCTTTCCAGTTGGGTAAGTCTCAGTATTCTTTTACATCAAAGACATCTTGTATCTTTAAGCAAACCGAGTCTGCTCCCATTTTCCCAGCAATGTCACCACCGTCTGTTTCAATGTCTACACAAAAGCCAGTGGAGCCTATATTTTTTGGAGTATTTGCTGAAGTACAAAGATTTACCAGACTTGCTGAGAAGCTTGGCTCACTTTATTTTTTTTATTTTATTTAGATTTTATTTATTTGTTTTTAGAGAGAGGGGAAGGGAGGGAGAAAATGAGGGAGAGAAACTTCAGTGTGTGGTTACTTCTCACACATCCCCAACCAGGTACCTGGCCCTGACTGGGAATCGAACAGGCAACCCTTTGGTTCACAGGCCAGCACTCAAACCACTGAGCCAAGGCTTGATACAGTTTATATTAAGATTACAAGGAAGGGCTATAATGAAAATCACATAGAAATGCTCAGACTGAAGAGTCAATGAGTTTTCTATGAGTCTTGCCTGCCTCTTTACCTATGTAAAAAGTTTGTTTTTTTTTTAAACTCCTATCTTGAAACAGCAACCTATATATTCTTATCTATTTCGTAAGATACTGAAGGCTATCAGAGTATCACACACCTACCACTGCCATGGACCAATCCAAGGCCCCTGTGTCAGGCTGTGCAGATGTGCACTGGATAATGTCAGGGGTGCCATTTCTGTCACTAGCCACCAAAGTTGTGCAACACAACAGCCGTGGATATTACCTGTCCACAACGTGGAAAAGCAAGGACATGGATTCAGAAATGTTAACAAGCAAAGCATTCGTACAGCTCAAGAGAAGCATCTATTTGAGTGTCTTTGCAGAGTATCATTCTCCCTGCTCAGCAGCCCTCAAGCCCCAATCTTCTTACCCTCATCCTCAACCACATGTCTCTCTAAAGTTGACAGAGCATCTCTTAGGATCTTCCTGTTTGTACAGGGCAAACCCAAGCTAAATTCTCAAGATCAAGAAGAAATTATGTGTTTTTTCTCTTATTTCCATAGATAAAACTTCAGATAGTCCAAAATGATCTATCAGACTATCGGGGAATTCCAAGCTGGTTACTTTTTTTTCTTAGGATTACGTGACCAGGATTCTCCCAAGTCAGACAGAGTCAGTGTTTTTTGCCTGTACTCTTATTTTGCGTCTTTTAAACTCTAACACTAGTCTTTTTCTTGGGTCATGTAAAACATTTAAAGTACCCACCTTTATTATTCTACATTACAGATTATTTTCTGACAATGTTTTTTTGACAAAGCTTACAAATTTGTCAACATGAAATATCTATTTCTTGACTTCAGAAAAAAATTATTTCTCCTATAAAACATATGGAAACATATAAAAGGCAGATTGGTTTATTAAATTGTGTGACCTATGTAACTTATTACAAAGCTACATGCATTAAGTTATATACAACATACATGAATATATAGTTGTATAAATGCTATCATTCATAAGAGACCATTCATCATCACTACAGAGAAAATCTTTATCGATGACCAACACTTATTCCAATATTACCCAAAATACATATTTAATACATGTTTTGCAGCATCATGGCTCCTTATTCAGATGATCTGGCTATGGCGACATGGCTTGGCCCATGTAGTTGAGCACAAGGAGCCACAATGCAATATGGGACAATCATGACATGCCTACAAATGACCAGGTATTCATTTCACATTAGAGAATATCTGTCTCAGATCTTTACAGTTACAGAATTAAATCTTACTATATTAAATTTTATCCTTTCTAGAAAAGTAACGGTAACCTATAAAAGTGCCCAGTGGAATGTCTTATGGTGACACAGAGAAGTTTCACAAGGAGCACAACCTCGTGACCCTGCCATGACCCATGCGGTTGAGCCATGGCCCGAGAACATACATCCCATTCCCGACTCATTCGGGGTCGCAGACGCTCTCACACATGAACTGAACCCACGTGAGACTGATGCACAAAACCAGAACAGACATCTATTTACAATTAAAGTTATGTAAGTGCCAAAAGGTCAGGGAAGGACATCTGTAAGAAAACCTCATTCTCTCCTCATAGGAAAGCTCTCCAGCAACCAGCTGACCAGGCGCCGGCGAGGGGAGCACAGAGCAGAATCCACAGACTTGCCTGATTCGAATGTAACTGCATCAGGCCCCGGAGCCCCAGGGTGTCTGTGGCTACAGCACAGACCTGTCAGGGAACTCAGTGTGACAGGGGCCAGGCAGGGTGCCCATCCCTGCTCAGTGCCCACAGCCAAAATCTGCTTCTCAGATTCCCTTTGTTCTCTGCCTCCCTTTTTAAACATCCCTACCTTTGATTGCTGCAGTCTTGATACAGATATGAATGTTTTTTTCCAAAGACTGACCTGGAGCCATTCTGTCTCTTTTGAGAATTTTCTTTCTCTACTCATGCCCCTTGTTTACTTTATTCCTTATGTGCAAATTCATGGCAGACACATCGCTGTCTCTCCCATGTACTTACTGCCCACATTCGCTAAATTATCATGTATTTATTAATGTTTCTAGAAAACTTGAAAGAGCTTTTTAAAAACCATCACCACAGAGACAATAGAAAGAGGGTAGCCCTGAAGCTGATGTTAAAAAAAAAAAAAAAGAAAGCAATTAAATGAGCAGTGAAGTGAAAAATGAACTTGAATGATTTTAATCACAAATCATTTATCCTTAACAAAGAAATTCTTCTTGGTAAACCTTAACTACCAAGAAGTAAGAAGCTGTCTAATAATCAAATGTCCAAAACAGTGGCTAACGGAAACAAAACCCCACCACGCACGTCGCTTTAGTGCAATGAGAGCTTTGGATTTCAGAACTCAGAACTCTCCGCCCTTGCTCCCGTGACCCTCCCAATCCAGCTGCTTTCCTGTGCTGATCTTCCTTGACCTCTTGCTCTCGAAGCTTTTCTGCACTAGATTCCCTAAGCCCCAGGCTCCCGGTCCTCCTGCAGTCAGTTCCCCACACACTGCTCCGACCCCCCCCGCCGCCCCCCCCTTCTCTCCCTATGCCCTGGAGGGCTGTGCCCCCAGGACTCCATCTGCAGCTCTCTGCCTTCTTCCTCTGTTTTCGTCTCGCTCCCCTCCCCCGACTTCAAGGACGATTTATAGATAATCATCTGAATTGATATATTGCATAACCAGAGCAAGACACGTGTTAACAGTTTCTCATTTTGTTGCTTTTTTTATTAGTTAGCCCTGAGACTCAGAAGTATATCTGTACCAGCCTGTCCAGTACCTCTGATGGGAGAACTCAGAGTTGAAACTTTTTAGTTTTAGGTAATAGTTAAGAAGCTTAGTAGTTAAAGGGAGTGAAAAACTATTGTTTTAGGAACTGAAGGTATGGCCCACCCTGACTCCAGAAGACCACAGCAGTTCGACCTCTGTGCTCCAGAAAAGGCCATAAGCGATCAGGATGTTCTCTGAGCCATTGTGTTCCAGGGAAGGACAGCCCGTCGCCCAAGACACAGATAAAGAAAATCACCCAAGACACAGGACACAGGATCCAGATAGAAAGTCAGCGCTTGGGAGGTAAGAGGATGTCATGGAAATTGCCATTGCCGGGCTGTGGCTTTTATCTGATTAGCCTCTTTCCTGAATTCCGAATCCCTTACCTACGCGTTTTTCCCCCTTCAATTCCAAATCCCTTAGCTACATTTTTTTCCTCCGTATAAAAAAAAGTTGGCTTGATAGGAAATGGAAGATGGTCTGTTAGGGTACACAACCCACCATCTTCTCAGACTGCTGGCCATCAGCATAAAGCGCCCATAAAGATTCGATCCCTGGCTCTACTCCTTGGTCTGAGAGTGACAGGCAGCATGAACGCCAACTTTTCCGGTTTCACCTCCACTCTGATGTCTTAGAGCTTCCTAAAGCAACGTGTTCAAACCATTATTTTTTTCTTATTCTCAAATCTCTTCAGTTCATGGCCTCTCCATCCACCTGCTTTCCCAAGATGAAAATCTGGAAGCTGTGCAGGAGTGAGGTACTACTAGCCAATATGTAAGAGTGACTATGTAATAGTAATTTTTTTCTGAAGAGTAATTGTTAACAAAGTGTGCAAGAGAAATTGCAGAACTGGTTGCTAAATAAGCCTCACAAATGACTGTGCAGAAGGTATAATTAGAAGAGTGAAAGAGAAGAATGAATGGATTATGAGAGAAATTATATTTGTATGTGTATGTCATTTGTAATTATGTTGTAAATATTGAAAATTGATAAATTTTTCCCATTGAACTCTTAAGTACTATGAGGGCAGGACGCATACCTGTTTTGCTCATCTTTGTAAGGCTAACACCTGGTATAGTTCTTCACATATAGTAGTTGCTTAGTAAACACTTGTTGGACATTTAATTGCTAACACAATTGACTAAAAACACAATTGATTTTTACTTTGATTTGTCTATCAAGTTCAAAGTAGAATTACAGAATCCCAATTCATGCATAATATTGATCTGATACCACCACAAACACTAAAAAATGCCTAGTGAGATAAATAAAACTTTCTCAGCATAACTATTGAGTCTTCAGCTTATCATTTGATCAGAAATTTCTCTATTTTACTAAATCTAAGACCCTAGTTATGATAGTGATTTTCATCTCAGCAAAACTAAACTGGACTTCAGTGGCATTTGTTCTTTTAAAAAATACCTTCCAAAGATTAAATAAGTCTCAAGTGTTTCTAATATCAAATTCCTTGAACTAGAGCAAAAAAAGGACCAAGAGAAAGAAACTCCTTTGAAAGCATTCTGCCCAAACACCCACGGAAGGAGAAGCTGGCTCCTTACTCTCTGTGACCAAAGCTGACAACTCAGACTGGGTAAAGGTAAATGTTATATGAATAACTTATGAACAAGAATGAGTGTTTGTTTCTATAAACAAATTGTCATGATATCTACATACACAGAACAAAGAAATCATTTGTCTCATGGAAATTTGTTCTAAGCCTTTCTCCCTAAAGCCCTGAATTTATAGAAATAATATTCATGCCAGCCTGAAAACCAATAAACCAATAATAAAAAATAAAAACCTCCCTCTCTCTAATCCCTCAATTCTAACTGATTATCAAATTCTATCAACTTGGCCCTCTAAGGTCCAGCTCAAAAACTGCTTTCTCTGTGCTTATTACTGACTCTCTGTGTTTCCAAAGCACTCTGCATTATTGTGTATTTTAATAATAAATTATGATTATTTTAGCATCTCCATCCTCCTTCCCTCTTCTAACATCAGAAGCCATTTAAAGGTTTTCAGGATATTGTGCATAATAGCTGGGCTTAACACAGTACCTGGTAATTTAATTGCCACTCAATACATTATGGTCAAAAGAAAGAAGAAATGGGATTTGGAACTATAAACATAGGATTTTGATAGCAAAGGTGAAACCTTTCACGCCTTCTACTCTGCCCCTTTTGACAGCCTTGTCATCCACAATTTTTTCATTACGTCCATGCCAGAGAGCCTTCCTCCTAATTTTAGTGACATGTACCTGTGGGCTTTGAGTGGATGTACTTGTCATTAAGGCTCCCTTACTTCCTCATTCCTCTCTTATTCACTCAGTCCCTTAGCAGAAGCAAAGACCGATTATGTAGGAATCCGACACAAGGTGCTAAAATATGCAGAGTTAATATATGCATAGTGGCAATGATTAAAACATTGACAGGAATTAAAAATACTGCTTTCAAGAAAAATCAGATCTCCTCAATGTCTATGTATATTACTCAACCACAAGGAGACATCCATCTCTTTTCCTAGATAAGGGACAATGGCACTTGTCCCACCCACACTAATACCATTGGAATTTGTCCATAAAAGGAAATGGATAGCTCGGTATGTGGATAGGAGAGCGAGCTCTGAGCTCTAAGAGGACTGACAATGCAGTTTGGCCTCTGTTATAGAGTAGGGTGTTTAAGTGTAAAAAAGGTGAAGGAGAGACAGTAACTCCGAACAGTTTGGATTAATATTTGAATCTTAATCTTTATAAAGGAAACAAGAGCTTAACCTGGCTATTGTAGGGGTGCAAAAAACATTTTTTTCCTCTCACCTTCTAAATTCTTCTAGCTGGGCTAACAGTCAAATAAACATGAGACAGATTAACAGGGGAAAATGTCCAAAGTTTATTTTACCAATATACACACAGCAGCGCATAAGAATATGAGACCCAAAGAGGCACTGGGCTGTTGAGGCTTATATGCCATTTTGGACAAGGAGAAGCAGGGCCGGGGGCCTGTGATTTCAAAAGGGAAGTAGGCAATGTGCAGGTAGAGATGAGAGCAAACCGGTAGCAAACAAATTCCTGCGAGGCAACCCAGAAACAATGGGACGTGGGAAAATCCACAAGAACAAGTTTCTGCATGGGTCCTGCCTGTCTGCCACACTTAACTGAAAATGCTAAGGTGAATATGCTAAGGTTCCCTTCCAGGAACAGGTCTTTCCATCTGAATTTTCTTAGGTAGAAAAGGGGAATGCGAAAGGTCCTTTCTGACCTTTCTGTTTCTTAGCAGCCAGCTTAAAATCAATATCCCAAAGGCACATTTTAGGGTGGCAAAATTTCATCCCCTTCACTGTATGAAAGGTTTTAGTGGATAAAAAATTTTTTGAACTTGTTATGCAGGTAGATAATAAATAAATCTGCTTTGATTAATGAAAGCAGTTTATTAAGTGCTGTTATCATAAGTAGACTAATTTTACTGTATAACATCTGGTTATTCATTTGACGCAAAGGAAGCCAGGTGCTATTTGACAAAATGTTTTTGTATCTAAGGTATATTTTACTGGTATAAACCATAATCTTTGGCATTCACACCTACTACAAATTTATATCTGCATATATTCATTCCTACTTATTCATTTAGCAAAAACATTTTCAAGAATAAGAAAAGGAAAAATTGTCTATTAAATATTGCTAGCAACAAAGCCATTGTCCTATTGTGATATGCTAATACTTACTTTATAAAGAATCATTTATGACCTCAACCTCTATACATTCAATTCAAATACCATGGGTTCAAAGATTTATTTACACTTATAGTAATAGAAGGTAAAAGAACTGTGGAACGCTAAAATCATATAAGACCTCCGTGTAGAAAAGAATTCCTTAAAGACATAAAAATACATGAACAACAAAGGAAAAAATGATACATTCAATTATATTAATTACATTAAAATTGGGGGTGTTATCAAAGGACATCATAAAAAGAAAGGCAAACCACTGTGTAGAAGATATTTGTAACACATACCAGTGATAAAGAAGTAGGATCAAGAATATGTATAATGAACTCTTATAACAATTAAAAAAAAATAGCCTACTAGTTTAAATTGCTAAAGATTTAGATAGGCATTTCATAAAATAGGAAATCCGAATAAACATGAGAAGTTGTTCAATCTCACAAGTAATCAGGGAAATGCAAATTGTAACTATGATAGGATATCATTATACACAGGCCAGATAAGCAAAACTTTAAAATCTGACAATATCCATGATAGTAAGGATAGAGAATCCTCATATACTACTGGTAGATATATAAACTGGTATGATCACTTTGGAAAAATATTGAAGATAGGTATATTCTATGCCACAGCCATTATATTAGTAGAAATTCATGAACATGGTAAAATGTTCATAACAGCACAGTTCACAATAGCCCAAAGAATGAAAGTAACCCAAAAGTCCATCAACTGAAGAGTAGATAAATAGATTGTGGTATAGTCATACCATGTGATACGATATAGTAATGAAATAATAACAGTTATATGCAATAACCTGGAGAATATCACAAAAAATATTAAATGAAACAAGTAAGGCATGAAAGAATATGTATAATATGAATCCATTCATGCCAAATTCAAAAACAGACAAAACTAAGCCACATGTGGTACAACCAATATGAAAGAATATTATTATGCAGCCACTGTGGAAAACAGTATGACATTTTCTCAAAAAAAAAAAAAAGAAAGATTAAACTGCCTTATGATCCCCCAATTCCACTTCTGGGAATATATATGAAAACACCCGAAACACTAATTTGAAAAAATACTTGCACCCCCATCTTCATTGAAGCATTATTCACAATAGCCAAGATTTGGAATCAGCCCAAATGCCCATTAGAAGATGAATGGATAAAAAAGCTGTGGTATATTTACACAATGGAACTACTTGGTTGTAAACAAAGAAGAAAATCTTACTTTTGGTGACAGCATAGATGGCCTGGAGAACGTTATGCTAAGTGAAATAAACCAGTCAAAGTTCAGTACCATATGGTTTCACTCATATGTGGAATCTAATGAACAAAATAAACTAACAAACTTAATAGAAGCCGACTCATAGATACAGAGAACAGACTGACACCTGTCAGAGGGGAGGGGAGTTGAGAGCTGGGTGAAAAAGGTAAAGGATTAAGAATAACAACAAAAAAAACCCCAACAAACTCAGACAACAATATGGTGAGTACCAGAGAGAAAACAGATTGGGGAGGTAGAAGAAGATAAAAGGGTACCAATGGTGATGGAAGGAGATTTGACTTTGGGTGATGAGCACACAATATGCAGATGATATATTATAGAATAATACATCTGAAACATATATAATTTTATGAATCAATGTTACCCCAATAAATTCAATAAATATTTTTTAAAAAGAACTCATTATGACAAAATTACGGATTACCTGGGATGGGGGAAGCTGCAGGTAATCCATAATTTTACATAATTGCAGGGGGAAGATGGAGGAGGGGCATAAAGGGATATTCTGGGTGTTCACAATATTTTATTCCCTTCACCTGGGTGATGGCACAATAATGGCTTCATGTTATTTGTTAAACTGTGCTTCATGTTTGTTCACTTTTTTTTTCATACTCATATATGGTATATTTCCCAGCTTAAGATGTTTTATGCAGACATATAAGACTAGACATTCTGGAAATTGGGTGGGATAAAACAAAGGACAACAAAAAAATATAACCAGGAGGTAATAACTGCCAGGAAGAAAGAAAAATCAAGACAAAGAAAAAACGGTTGAGATAACAAAACTATTTACAGGCTGTTGAATTAGTGTCTTCACAACTAAGTGTCATGGAGTGCTGCTGCCTACACAGCAAAGGCAGGACACAGCAAAGGCAGCAAACGGAACACACAATGAAACCTCGAATCGTGCCACAAGCACGGTCTAGTCAAGTCTACAGAAGATGGCCCTGCTAACACCTCAAGTCCTTGACAGATAAGGATCTGGCCGCATTAGACTGTAAAAAATTGACGAAAAGAAAATAAGAAAACCTATCTATATTTTGGATGCTTCTTAAGAAAATAATTTTAATGGTAAAATATTTTTAAAGGCTTGGAAAAGTTCATTAAGTCCTCAACTTTAGTTTGAGATTTCTTTAAAGAAACGCTGCAAGAGCCAGATGTGGAGTGAAGGCTGTTGTAATGTGCCTTTCTGTAGGGGAAAAAAAAGTTATGCCATAGATAGCAATAAACCATTCATTTTTAATTTGAATTAGTTGATTGTTGTTTTTGTTTTTTTTACCTTATTTTTAGAGAGCGGGAAGGGAGGGAGAAAGAGGGAAAGAGACATCAACATGCAAGAAATACATCAATCGGTTGCCTCTTGCACGCCTTCACCTAAGGGACCTGGCCTACAACCCAGGCATATGCCTTGACTGGGAATTGAACCGGTGACATTTCAGTTCACAGGTAGATGCTCAACCCACAGAACCACACCAGCCAGGGCTGACTTATTTTTATCAACATATTTTCACATGTTTATATATGTCTATAAAGGATTCCTATCAATCCTTTTTATGTTCTTCCTGGCTATTTACTGTTAAGTGCTGGCCCTCATTTTTAAGTGAATTCATTTTGCTTTGATTTTTCTATGTCAGTTATTCTCAGATAATAAAGGTTCTCAAAACAGATTAAATTTTAAGCTCTTTCCTCATACCTTTCCTTTTAATATATTAGGCTGACCCATGTGAAATTGCAATATTCTATCATCTTTCACCAACAAAAATGGCAATTTTGTGTTTCCTACTAATATGCAATCTCCACAGGCTAAGCTGCACTCTCCTGCCCGTTATTCCTAGGTCCCCGCCCACTGGCGCTTGCAGAGCTGACCATTATGCAGAAGGAGGTGGGGGTACTTAATGTGTTTTCATTATAACTTTCCCTCCCTATCTAAAAGAAATGTACTACTGCATTTTTAGTTTAGCAGAATAAAAAAAAAAAAGATGAAATTTATACCTTTTTTTTATTAACTAAACTATGATTTAGCCCCTACATTCAACAAACATTTGTTGATCATGTACTGCACGTTAGGCCCTAGGGAGAGACAGAATCGAGTATGACAAGGATCGCTGACTCATGAAGCTTACAAAGAATGGAGAATAAAAACAGCAAGAAAGCCAACAGTACAGAATACTGGGGTAGGTGCTATTCAAGTCTGTCCAAAGGAGGAACCTCTAAATCATATTTCTCATTGGACATTAGAAATACAGGCTTTTATTCAGAAATACCTTTTCATACATTTTTAGCTCAACAAAAACAAAACAAATTGGTCAAAAGCAGATATCAGGACAAAAAATGAATCAGAAATATAAATTCTGAACGAGCTACACATGAGATAATAAGGTGTTGAATAATTGTATTTTCTTAATTTTAAGTTGGTATATAAGATAGGAAGGAGTATAAGACCAAACACTGTCTTGTTTGAATTGTAAATCGCTACTCTCAAAAGGGCAGATGGAGCGCCTTATGTTCACAGGAGGAGAGCCAAGGGCTCAGGGAAGGCAACCACTGGACAAAGGAAAAGAAGCAAAACAGAACCATAGTTCTGAACTTTCATCCCCTCAAAGGGTGACATAAGACCATGACCCTGACAGATTTTTACAGACTTAGAAGATAACTAGTATAAATTTTTCTAATGTGTTTTCCTTTCTGAGTCAAGGAAACATGTTTCCTTAGAAAGGAAAATTCTAAGTCGTAGGAAATTCTAAGGAAGATTTCAATTACACTGAAAAATTTTGAGTTTCCAATCACTGAATTAAGTCACCACATTTCCTCTGTTATATTCCATGCTATAAATACAGTTATGTCTTTTCTTTTTAGTTTTGTTTCTTGAAATGCCAAAGCTACACACGCTGAAATATATAGCACTCTGAGATTGAGGAAATACATGTAAAATTTTATTCATCTAAAAACCTGAAAGCCAACATTTTGGGGTTTATTTGTAGATCTAGTTCTTATAAACATTTAAGCAAATAAATAGACTGCTTAGAAAATAAAGATACTGTCAAACTATGGCACTTATTTCAATTAAGTTTTTTTTTTAATTTTTCTTTTTAGACAGAGGGAAAGAGAGGGAGAAAGAGAAGAAAAGAAACATCAATGTGTGGTTGCCTCTCACATGCCCCCTACTGCGAACCTGGCCTGAAACCCAGGCATGTGCCCTGACTGGGAATCGAACGTTCAACCCTTTGGTTCACAGGACAATGCTCAATCCACTGCCACACCTGCTGGGGCTCAATGAAGGTATTGACATGCAGTTTCATAGGAAAGCCACAAACCCCAAAAACAATTTATCAGATGAGGAATTTTAGATGGGTAAAAAACAGGGAAAAAATTGCACGAACTTATTAATAATTAAAAATTTCAAAATAGTATGACACATGATGTGTTACCTATTCAACAAGTGAAGTTCTGTAGAAAAAAAGAAGGGTCACTGGTTCGATTCCCAATCAGGGCACATACCTGGGTTGCAGGTTCAGTCCTGAGTTGAGAGGCAACCAATTGATGTTTCTCTCTCACATCAATGTTTCTCTCCCAATGTTTCTCTCCCTCTTTCTCCCTCCCTTCCTCTCTCTCTAAAATCAAAAATAAATAATTCTTTTTTAAAAAATAAGGCAGTAGATTTGTATTTCTTCTGTATTTAGTCAGTTACACTTGTGAGCACAAGTAAATTCCAGCATTTTTTCTAATTTACACTTCTAATATGTTTGTTCCTATTAATAAATCCGTGGAGCAATAACAGATTTCCCAAAGCTCCAGCCCAGAAATGAAAGTGTCGTGCAATGGTTCTTAAAAAACTGAGGACCATTTTGACTTGATTTACCAGACGTTTCATGGTGAAAATATGCATCTCACCAATAGAGTATTATTTCTACCCTTAAATATCCAAACTTATGTTATCATTCTTGGGCCTGCTTTGTACTCAACCGTGTAATCAGAACTGAGTGCTTATGAATAAAGTTATACACTTTCATAAAGAGTGAAAGCGTCATGCCACAGCATACTTGCTGAACTGCTCACTGTACCACCCCATCCTAGCTCTTTGCTTGAGTTCTAGTCTTTCTCCCTGAATTATTCAATCAAAATGAATAAAAGCAAGAAGGCAAAGCAAAAGTAGAGGCAATGGTAGAGGAGTAATGGAATCATAAATATCATTCTCTGTAATTATTATTATAGAGAATAATAACGGTTGCGGGGGGTGGGGAGGAGCGTGCCACGGCCTCTGGGCTCTCCCGTTCGCAGGGCGTGTGAGAGGACGAGCAGGATCTTCTACAACGAGCTGGAGGGGAAGGAAGGTAAACCAAGTCAAGGAGATGGAAAGCACATTCTGGGAGGAGAGTAAGTAAGATACAAGAAAGCTTGTTTACCATGAAACAGGGTACCAGACAGAGAAGAAGAATGTTTGTCAAGAATGGGGCAGGGGGCGGAGGGGGTGAGAAAATGGATGAGCAGAGGGAGCTTTGGATGCAGGAGGGAACACAGGCTTTGTGAAGTTCACAGTAAGAAAAAGATGAATAGAGGACATTCAAATCCAATTTTAACCATCTCCTTTATACCCTTTATTTTAGTAAACCGTCCTGAGAGGCTTATAAAGATGTTGCATTCTTGACTTTTAGGCATTTTTAAAATATTATATGTTTATAAAATTTCCCTGCCACAGGAGGGAAAATCCATCTTTGACAAAGCAAGAAGGAAGCCAGTGAACCAAGTAACTCATTGGGAGTATAATTACAAACATTTAGCATTGTTTGGAACATGAGAAAAAGAAAAGCTTTTATTTAGAATAGTTTTTTCATAATCTCAAGAAAGAATTCATCCACCATTTATTTTCAGGGAAACATGCTGCTTTTCGGAAGAAGCCCAGAAGATCCTGCTGTTAAATTGAGACCCATGCAGGAATGAAAATTACCCACTCCGCAATCACACGGCATGCAACACAAAGGCAGCGGTACCGATCCAGCAGGGACAGGGCCGCTTCCACACAGGGACTCCCACGGGCTGACTTAATTACGGCGCACCAAGGCGGGCCACAACAAAGACAGGGCGACCCACAGGCGGACTGCTGAGATCCCTCCCAGGTATAGAGACAGATGGTTCTGCTGCTTCGTATTTGTTATGACACCTTTTAGAAAAATCTGAAAATGGATACAGGCCAACAAGTTTTTCACTACCAGAATTTTTTTTTTTTAAACCTGCCATATGCCACTATAAAAATAATCCTTAACTTGAGAGTCAATCAGCAAGTATTTACTGAGCTGTGACTATGTATAAGGGACACAAAAGGGTCTAAAGCAGCCTGCCATCTAGGTTAGGAACACTGATCAAACTGATTTGATTTAAGAGCTTTTGATTTTTTTTTTTTTTTCCATCATGCCACACACAAAGAGAAAAAGTATAGCAGAGGCCATACAATTACTGCCTTAAAAATTCTCAGAGATGAAAATAAACACAATTTTACAGAAACAGAGTGAGTCTATGGTGGAGAACACGGCTAAGCAAGGGACGGTGCACTGACGCCTGATTCAGCAGCAAAGGTATGAACATAGTTAGGGCAGCCACCTTAGCAGCCACAGGGACTAGGGCACAAAACAGTACTTAGCCCTCCCCATTAGGGAGCTGTAGTACAGTTGCTAAATAACAGCGCTGTGTGAATTCTGTCTCGTAAAAAGTTTTAAAGAGATTGGACATTGAACTAACTAAACTAACTAAACTTACTGAACTTACTAAGGTAGGAACAAGCTCTTACTGTCATATTGTTTTATGAAATTAATACACATGGAGCTTTCCTGCATGCAGCAAACTCAACCTTCCTGGCCACTTTAAAGAATATGAATTAATAAAAATCACAAAATTCTCCATTCTCATGTGTGAATGTACATTAATTTATAATTGCCATAGCATTTATATGTACACATATATAATTTATAATTTCCATAGCATTTATATATACACATATAAATATATACCCATATTCATTTCTAATACTCATAATAACTGCATGAACTAAGAAAGCACAGCTCAGTGAGTTACAACAAATTAATACATGTAAAGTACTAGAGAACCACTTGATACCTAACCAGCACTATGTAAGTCCAAATTATTACTCCTACAATTACAGTAGTATTATTGTTGTTGGCATTACTGTTATTACTTTAAAAAATGCAAGTTTTGAAGTCACACTGCCTGAATCAAATTTTAGTTCGATTTTTAACTAGACAGTTACCTAATGTATTTGACTCAGTTTTCTCATCTATATAATGGAAGCAATAATAAAAACATCTACTTTACAGGCTATTGGGAAAATTGAGATAGGATGTATTAAATATTTGGCACGATACCCACTATGTGGTAGGCAGCAAACACAATTTAGCAATTTTTACAGTTTAAATGTTTGGCCTTGGCCTCCTAGCCAGTAGGAAGAGAATACGAATTAAACCCCAGGTTACCTGATAAAGTTTAGAGCACCTTCTACAGTGACACCTCTGGGAAACATACAAAAGAGGCCATTTGAGCAAATAGATACAAGTATAATTATGATGCAGTAACAAAAGGTAACATTGGTCACACATGCTGACACTAAGCATGAAAGGCTTTGTATGACCTAAAGCAATCAGACCAGATGTTCCAGTAGAACATACATCACCTTACACACTACCTTGTCCCCTTTCTTCTGTGACTTTTTTTTCCTTTTTGAAGAATATTAAAAAAATACATATCTGAGTAATGAATCACTACAGTAAATATTTGAGAGTATTACTTAGGTCACAAAAGCAAAATAATTTGTTAATAAAGAACCAATGTTGCCCTGGGTGGTGTGGCTCAGTGGACTGAGCACTGACCTGCAAACCCAAAGGTCACTGGTTCGATTCCCAGCCAGGGCACATGTCTCGGTTGCAGGCCAGGTCCCCATTTGGCGGCATGTGAGAGTCAACCAATTGATGTCTCTTGCATATCGATGTTTCTCTCCCTCTCTTTCTCCTTCCCTTCCCCTCTCTCTAAAAATAAATAAAATCTTTAAAAAAAAGAAAAAAAGAGCCAATGTTAAAATACTAAGTGTTCAGTGAAAACCAGAGTCATAATAAACCCAAACAATACTTTAGCTCCAGGCATCAATAGCTATTCCTGGAGCTATAAGAAAACACCATAATAAGCTCCTAAATAAAGAACTGGGGTGTGTTTAGCAAAGAACCACCTCCTTAATTTCTTAAGAATATCAACCTGGGCACAAAGCAGTCCAGCTAAGTACAGATGGACAGCCTTCTAAAGCGATTTGAGTTCAGAGCAAAAGTAGGAGACTGAGGACCTGGGAAAGGAGAGGAGCAGGTGTGAGAAAGAGGAAGAAAAGAGATGCCTGTTCATTTATCCCACTTTTCTCTATTCTCTTCCCTCCGTTCTCAAAATCCACTCACTAATGATTTTACTCATCAAAATGTCAAGTGTAGTGTTTGCTGATATAAAGTTAAATGAGACACAAAGAATCTAGTAAAAAAAAAAACAGACATGAGAATTAAAAATCACAAAACAGGGGAACATTACACTTGCCTCAGGTTTTATAGAACAGAGAGAGACATCAGCTAACTGGATAACTAAAATGTGTACTTTGGGCAAGGTTATATGCCAGGTGCTCCTGTACATACTGTCTCATTCAAAAATAAAGATCTTATTCTGTAGATGAAGAAATGGAAGCTTCAAGATATAAGAGGTGGAACTCAGAATGGAATTTGTCCTCTTAATCCTAGTCCAGGGCTCTTTGTAAGGCTCTATGTTGCTCCTCCAACTCCTCTAACTTCTCATTCTTGACTTTCCTTTCTCCTTTATTTTTCCCCCTAGGAGGGCAAGAGGGCATCAACATCTAGATCAGAAGTCGAAACTCAGATGTCAACAACGAAGGGACAGGTGACAGAAATGAGGAAAGTACAGTAGGATGACGCGGATGAGATGGACTGGTGAGGAATGTGGCAAACTGGATATTCAAGTCCTTTCTGAAGAAGAAAGACCACTCAGCTCCAGCCCTCTGATATCAGGCAGAAATGCAGGCCAAGCACTTTGTGAAATCTTTCAATTTTTTGAGAAAGACCTGAAACCCAGACTTTTAAAATACAACTCTCCCTACTTAAAAACAAACAAGGAAAGAAGCATCTCCCTACAGCAAATATTTCTCAATCACTGGGCTGGATTCTGCCCACGGGATACCAGTTTGCAATCTCTGCTCTAGATGAGAGGTGGCCAATCTCTCCAGCATTTCTTTCTATCTGTAGAGTTTAATTACTAAGCATTCATAGCAAAACAAACCACAGGACTGGTGTAACTGTTAGCAGGACTTTATTCTAATTCTGCGGTATTAATGAGACAATACATTTAATGACAGAGTCACAGTGCTGAAAGCAGTTTAGGCACGCTCTGTTCCAAATTCATCAAGCACCTGACTCACTTCCTCAACATCCCTATCAAGTAGCTTTTTGGCTTCTACTTAAATATCTCCATTAGCTAATAGGGAGGTCTCTCCTCAGAAGGCATGCTAATTCTCACTCTGCTCTTTGACTTCCATAAGGTCCTTCTTCATATGAAGTTGAGCTCTGTATCCTTGTATCTGACATCCATTGGTCCCTGGATCATTATACCTACAATACAATATTCCAGGAGTGGATGGACTGGCATTTATCATCCCATTCTGGACAAAGGTTCTATTAACGCAGACCAAGATCACATCAGCTTATTCAGGGGACTCTTCTTCGGTTGCCTCCCCGACCCTTGGGGGCTATAGCATGATCTAGCACTCCGAGTAAGTCAACAAAGACCTACAGTAGAGGGGAAAGAAATATGTTATCTGTACCAGTCACATTTTTTACTTTAATTACAATTAAAGTATATATTTACAACCCAATCTCCATGTTTCTACTCTACAGTACCTACATCACTTCTTACAAATAATCATTTTAACTCTTTGGTTTAAAAAACTACTGACATCAGATCCAACAGATTGGCAATAGAGTAAGTGGAAGCTACCCTCGCCTCCTTCCAGGATCGAACCGAAATTACAACTAAAATATAGAGCAATCAGCCTGAACAACCAATGGAAGACGAGCCAAAGAGAAGTCTTATAACCACAGATACACAGAAGAAGCCACGCTGAGACCGGCAGGAAGGGCAGAGCCGTGAAAAGGGCGGCCCCCATTCCCGCAGATGGTGGCTGAGGTTCCGAGGGGTATCTCAGCTGCAAAGGGCTGCCCTGCAGAATGAGGGGTGTTAACCCCAAGCTGGACTCCCCACAGAGCACCAGAGCTAGGAAGAGGTGCCCACATGTCATCTGGCTCTGAAAATTGGCAGGGGTTCTGTCCACCAGGGAGAGATGAAGTCTACTAGAGACACAGGTGCCTTCTTAAAGGGCCAAGGAACAAAATCTAGTTTGCAGCCACTCACCCTGGGCTCCAGCGGAGGGAGGGCAGAGACGGCTAGAACTGCGTGAAGAGAGACTGGAGTTTGTGGCTCCAGGGAGAGAACTGAAGGGACAGCTGCCAGGATGTCTGTGCTGAGTCCCCCACCCCCTGCTGCAGATGCCATCTTCTCGGGTGGAGCACTCCCCACCACAGGGCATCAGCCTAGGGGGAAGCAAAAGCCCCAATCTCTAGACTCCCTGTTGCCCCACCCTGCGGAGCTTGCACCCTGCTGAGGATGCAGCTGCCTGGCCCGGGTGTAGAGGTCTGGGCAGACTCGGGGGGTGTCAGTGACTGAGTTGTGTGGCTTTGGGGCGGTGGCCATTCTCCCTCACAGGAGGTTTACTAGCCCCACTGTCCGGGCTCCTGGCAGCCCCACCCTCCCAACTCTGGGTGGCTCTTTCCTGCCAAGGTCTGGGCAGAATCTGGGATGGACTGAGTTGTGTGGCTCTACGAGGGGGCTGTTTTTACCTCGCATGCCCGAATGGTGCGGAGCCCTCTCTTAATACAACCAAGACTTGGTCTGTGTGGGCCTGATCAACTCTGCTGGCTTCACCCCGATGACTCCCTGAGATCCCATCCCACCACAAAGGTGTGTGAGCACCCAGTGGGTGGGTGGCAGCTAGATTGCGTATACCTTGGACATTTCCTGAGTGGCCTCAGACACAGCACGGGCACTGAGTTTGAACCTCTTCAGTCTGGCAAGCACCACTCGCCCTTACCTGGTGACTCACTGAGAACCTACTTAATACAACTCGAGTACTGCCAGAGGCTCTTTCAGTGACTAAGCCTAACAAACAGCCAGCAGGCAGATGCAAGCAGAGGCGGATCTTGCAGTGCCTTGGGACTTTAGCTGATATGCCCCTGGGCCCGGTGCTGGTAAAAGCCAGCCATGGTGTGCATCTTGGTCCTTCCCAGGCCCAGTAGGGGCATTCACAAACTGTGGGTTGCTGTGTAGCTCCAAACAAGTTGTCCAGGGACAGTCTCAGGCAGTGTCTGACATTGGTCTCTCTACCAGCATCCCTCCCAAGAGGCCCCAGAAATAACATACCCAGTGGCCAGCTTCAGACAACATCAGAGTATGATCCAAATAGTTTCACATGCAGCACATCCAAAGGGAGATCCCAAAGGGCACCAGACTCTGCTGAGGTGAACTCCACTTCGTGCGGTCAGCACCTGCACAGCAGCCCATACACTGTGGCTGGGTTGACCTTCACAGTCAGCTAGCCGAGAGCTGATCCCACACACCAATGGGCTAATAGTAATCAAGACTCAATTACAACAGGATGGCGCACATAACCCACACAAGGGACATTCCTGGAGCATCCGCATCATATTCTGTTGGCTTCACAGAATATTAAAAGAGTATGTATTGCTAGTTTGTTTGGTTTTATAGGAAGAAAAATGACAAATTTTAGCTTTGTAATAGGATATTTAGAAACATGGCTATCATTTCAATGGGTATCATGAAACGCGGCCAACTTAAGTCCAGTAAATTACATCATAGAGCATAACTATAGGATGATGCTTGTTTTTCTGTCAAAGCATGGATCCATTCCAACTATTAAATGCTTTTGGCAGACATACTTTTAAATTCTTTTTAAATAAAGCATCAAATTTGGAATCCATAGAATTAAATTCAAATAAGTATGGATATTTAATCTCCTAAATTTAATTGTTAAATAGTTTATTCCTTCAATTGTGAAATATTATTTTATTCCTTCATTTTCTTATCTTCTTAGCACATGATTTCTTTATATTCTTCTTAGCTCCTTATAGAAAAATATAGGAGCCATCCTGATTTCTCCCTTTCATGTGCACTCAAATTCAATTAATTAGCAAATCCTTGAATATATATCCTGAATCAGATAATTTTTCATTTCTAATAGGTTCTCCCCCAGTCCAAGCCACCTCATCTAATACTGGAACGCCTGCCAACAGCCTCCTAACCTGGCTCACTCCTTCCACAGTCTGCAAAGAACTGCCAGAGTGATCCTTTTAAAACATTTATCAGATCACATCACTCTAGCGGCTGCCCATTATGCTTAAAATAAAATCCAGACTTTTTATCAGGGCTCAAGAACCTGGTCACTGTCCACATCTGCATCCTCCTCCCCAACATCCCCCCCCCACCTCCCTTCGCTGAGGGTAATATTACCCCCTGGCGGAAGAGGGAGTGCTCGGAATGTGTGAGCGTTCTCTTCTTTTTTTAATTGAGATGTGATTGACATATATTGTATTGGTTTCAGGTGTAGAACACAATGATTTAATATATGTATATACTGTAAAATGATTACCACAGGTTTAGTTGACATCCATCACCACACCTGGTTGCAGAATTTCTTTCTTGTGATGAGAACTTTTAAGATCTACTCTTAGCAACTTTCAAATAAACAATACACCGCGCAGTACAGTGAGTGTTTTGTTATCACCACATCTTAGGAGTGGGATACCACTGGCATTCAGTGGGTGGGGCCAGGGATGTTAGACTCCCTGCAAGGGACCCTCGGTCCGTCAACACAGTTCCGCACTGCAAAGGATCGCTGCACCCTAATGCCAGTAACACCCTGGCCATTTGCACGAATACCTAACTCATTCCCATCTCAATGTCTTTCCATTTGCCATCACTTTCAATCCAGGACCCTGAAATCTTTTCCCAGTTGCTCCTTCTCACCACTTGGGGTATCATCTCCTTCCACAGGCCCTCACTTCTAAAAGAGCCTGGCCCACTAGCATTCCAGGCAGGTTTTACCCTGCTTTATTTACATTTTAGCGCACATCCCTATGCAAAATTATTTATTATTTTAATATGTCAACCCCCTGAGGGAACTTTGTATCCTCCGCACCCAACAATGCATGCGACACAGCAAGTGTCCAACAACCATCTGAGAGATGAATAAATGTCTATGATAACTTTTCTTATTTAAGATTAGGAATGAAAAAAAAAACTTTATATTAACATATAGTATCATTTAACTTCATCATTTCCAGTGAAGGGGCTCAAAGTTTTGCCACCCTCAAGCTGCCTTTTGGAATACTAATTTTAAGCTGGCTATTAAAAAACAAGAGACTCAGAGAGAACCTTTGACCTTCCTGGCTTCTTGCATAACAGATTCAGAGGGAAAGATCTACGCCAGGAAGGAAATTTTAGGATGTTCATCTTAGCAGCCTATTTGGAATTAGTAGATGGAGAGGAAGGCATCCAGCAGGGGCACATTTACTAGATACCTGCTGTGTCTCATTGTTTCCGGGCTGCCTAGGAAAGTTTCACCTGCTATGTATGTTCCACTCTTTCTCAACTACCTGTAAATTGCCTGCTTCCTTAGAAATCTCAGACCCCTACACCAACCCCTTTCTCCTTTGTCCAAAATGACATATATACCCAGTTCTACCTCACTGTCTTTGGAATTTTCATGCTTATTGGAATTCCCCGTGCACATGTATTAATTTGATTGTTTCCTGTTAATCTCCCTGTTAATTTAATTATTAGCCCTGCCACAGAACTTAGATGAGAGGAAGAGTTTTTTTAATCCCCCACGCTGTTACCTATGCCAAATTTTCCTTTTTGCAATGAATTTGCATTCAAAAAGTTGTTTTTACATTCTATAACTTTTATTTTTACATAGTACTGAGACGTAGGGTAAATTTAAAATGTCCTAAGTCACCACCTAACCCTTTCACAAAATGGGGACGAGGCTTTTTTATGAGCACAGAGTTTTAGTAAACCTGAGAGCGACTGTGCGACGTCTGGCTCCCAGGCGCAGTGGGGCAGTGGCAGCCACATGCCCCGGAGGCAGCGGGGGTCCCCTTACTGTGGGAGGGACACTCCTGAACCCACCAGAATAATGAGCGTCACCTTCTGTCGGAAAGGCTCACACGCTTATTTTCAAAACCAAAAAGAGTGAAAAATAATGAAACACAATTTTTTTTAAAAAATCACACTTTGAGAATGCAAAATCAAAAGTTCAAACCAGGTCTAAGAAATGGTCTATGGGAGAAGTGATAAGTGGGGATGTGTAGGATTACAGGGAGATTTTAAAATATAATTTTATTTAAATGTACAGAAGCCTTATTTAAGCATATAGAAGTCTATTAAGATATGTTAAAGAAGAATGAGCATAACTTGATTCTTTTTATGTTCCAGACATATATAATCTATGCTTAGATAGGGTCTAAGTTAGATATTTAATGCTAAACAGTGCTTCTCTTTGGCAGGTGGCATTTGGGGACCAGTATGCAATTATGGTTTGTGTGAAATTTTGGGGCCCAAGCATTGTATGCGTTTTATATCTTAATACAGATCAAATCCTCAAAGCTCACAGCAATTCATACTCCCACACAAAAATGCACAAGAATGCTCATATCTCCACAAACTTCCCAACACTGTAAATGACCAATATTTAAAATTTTTGTAAAATGACTTGTTCTTTAAAAAGTGAAAATTAGTCATTATTATTAATTTGCATTCACTAACTGCTAAGATTGAGCATTTTAAAAATGTTTATTAATTATTTGCACATCCTTTTCAGTTGGTCTAGTTATGGTCTTTGTCTTTCTACTGCATTATTGTTATTTTCAATCAACATATAGGAGCTGTACAGTAAAGATAATAATCTTTGTAAATCATCCACATTGCATTATTTTTTCCAATCTGCTGCTTGCATTTGACTTGTTTCAGGTGTCTATCACATTTGTTTCTTAATTTCTATGTAACCAAATGTATCAGTACTGCCCTAAGTTTCATATCTTTGAAAGATTTCCTTCACATCAATGTTTAATAAACATTCTTAGGAATTTTCTCCCAATTTGAGCTTACTCTTTAATGATCCATTAACTCCTTGTTATTCTGGTGTAAAGAATGAAGAATGGGGGATAAAAGAAGACGAGAAAGAAAGGCATAAGGGGAAAAAAGGGACTGGAGAAGTCTTATTTTTTTAATGTTTTTAAACATGATGCCTTATTACTGAACTTTTCCTCCATGTTGTCAGTGTTATAAAGAGAAAAAAGCTCAAATATGTTGACTTGAAAATATAAACTATAAACATAAGAAAAAATTTTGGTTTAAAACTATCTGAGAACAAATAACTGAATTTTTTGTAGGTAAGGAGAGAAACAACTACATTTTTCATAATACTAAAAGTGAAATATGTAATGTAAAATGATAAGAAATCAATTTCCACTTAGGTAATATCTCATCTGAACCTGTTCCATAAAAGTTTTAAATTTTGCAGGAGTATGATGCTATTTGTACTGAAATAGACCTGTTAACTAATGGCTGTGATAAGAAAAACATAATCAAAGGAAGAATTTTTAGAGAGCCAGAGGTAACAAGATATTTCAGATGTTTAAGTTAGAAATATGCAAGTGCTTACTCAAAAGCCACAAGAGGAACTTTTAGGAATTAGAACTTGTCTTTTATGAAAAGCCCTCAGTATTTGTACTTTATGAAAAGCCTTGATATTTTTCTCCAAAGTGACTAATTAAGAATTAGATCACAGCCCTGGTTGGTGTGGCTCAGCTCAGTGAATTGAGCAACAGCCTGTGAGCTGGTAAATCATGGGTTTGGTTCCTTGTCAGGGCATATGCCTGGGTTGCAGGCCAGGTCCCCATTTGGGGGTGAGCAGGAAGTAGCCCATTGATGTTTCTCTCCCTCTCTTTCACCCTCCCTTTTCCTCTCTGAAAATAAATTTTTAAAAATCTTTTTAAAAAAACTTACACAAAAAGGGTTAGATCACAGATCCCATTAAGGCTTCTAGTAACACCTAATTAGACAATTCAGTTCCGTCGTTGGAGCTTGCCTCCTCCGCTTTTTCAAAGGTACACAAAGTCTAGGATAATGACAGGCAGAGGACACGCAGCATCCCCCTCTTTCATGCTTACTGAGGAGATGGAAATAAACAATGTGATCTACACCGATTCCCTTAATGCTTTCTTGTAAATGTTGAAAGCATATCAAAGCAAAGAACCAATGTGAACAACAAATACTCCTAAAGAAGGAAAAACTAAGGAGAGCTTTTCCATCATCAAGACCCTACTGTAAAGCTATAACAGTAAGACCATTATATGGTATTTACACAGGAATGGAACAACAAGTAAATGAAACATAGTAGTCCAGAAATAAACCCATACCTATATAAGAAACTTGATTTATGACAAAGCAGACATTGAAGATTATTTTTATAGGTTATATTTTCAAGTCAACACATCTGTGCTTTTTTCTCTTTATAACATTGACAATATGGAGAAGTTCAGCAATAAGTTATCACATTTAAAAACATTAAAAATAAGACTTCTCCTGTCCCATTCTCCCCTTTATGGGAAGAAAATTATGGTGAAAATTATGGAAAAAGTTAAATTAGATATCCATCTCACATTAAACATAAAAAAATCAATTCCAGGGAGAATTAAAGATTTAAATAGAAAAGGCAAACTATAAGATATTCAAGAAATAAGATAGGTGACTATTTTTATGATATAGCATGAAAAAATTTCTCAAATAAGAATCAAAAAACAATCCATAAATGTAACATTAAGAGTAATAAATCAACTAAATTAAAATTGTGAAGCTCTCTTGATCAAAGGTTATCTCAGAATAAAAAGACGTGTCACAAACTAGGAAGTTCTGACATACGAGGTCTGTCCAGAAGGTATCCAGCCATGTAATATAAAAAATAGAGACATTTTCTAAAGAAGATATAAGATACAAGAAACACTGTACATAGGACAATGACACCTCAGTCCCCTTCAAAATAGGCAGTGTGGGTGTGGCATTGGTGGTATAGTGGTGAGCTTAGCTGCCTTTCAAAGTAGGCACCATGGAACCTCACACAGTTCTTGCAATGATCATCAGCTTCCCCATCCTATTTTCCTGAATTTCACTGATGGTCTGAAATCTCTTCCCTTTCAAAGGTAATTTTAGTTTTGGGAAAAGCCAGAAGTCACAGGGTACCAAATCTAAGCTGTACCAGGGCTGAGTCACCTCAGTGATTTGATGTTTCACCAAAAAACTCTTCATGAGACGTGATGCATGAGCAAGTGCATTGTCGTGATGAAGCTGCCAATCACCAGTTACCCATAGCTGTGGCCAACAGAGTCATCTGAATAGTTTCCATAGAGGAATGTTCAAGCTTAACACAAAATTTAATGCAGATTCATTGCTCTACATGCTGAGTCATTTGAATGTGACAGCCACGCAGTACACATGCCCACTCAATGTCATCTACCACCCCCACTAACTAGTACAGTGGCGTGGTCATTGTTCACGCATGTGCATCCCAGTCCACTCTCCTTGGCTGCCAGTTTACATCGATGCCATGCAAACCATACTCATTATATGAACAATGGCTGGACTTTTTTCAGATAGACCTCAAATAGGGTATCTCAATGTGGGAAGAAAAGTGCAGAACACTGGTTCCTTTGCTCAAATCCTCCAAAAGTTTCCCACCTTGCTTGGAGCAAAAGCCAAAGTTCTAGTAACAACCTATAAGCTGCTTCATTATTTGACCCCGTTTCCCCCTCTGATCTCATTTTCCATTCGCCCCCTCACTGAATCCCCTCCAGCCAAGCAAGCAGCCTCTTTACCATTTGACTAAAGGAGGCTCTCACTGACCACTCTATTGAAAACAGCAACCTTTCCCCACTTCACAGGCCATCTCCCTCTTCCCATTTAGGATCCACCTAACATTCTATTTTATTTGTTCAATCTATGTATTCTCTCTCCTCCTCAACTCCCTGCCAGCATCCCCCTACCCATGCAGAGTGTGAGCTTCATGAACTTGCTGTCCTACTGGGTCTGTTCTCCGCTCTATCTTCAGCACCCAGATCTGTGCCTAACACATGGGAGGCACTAAATATATCGCACTGAAGGAAAGAATGAATGAACCATTATTTAGCTTTATGCAATGGCCTGTCTGCTCACAGTATTTACCTCGGTGTCCATTTTCCTAATTTCTAATCACATTGGCATCACAAATTAAAACGCAACTTAAA
Organism: Pteronotus mesoamericanus; assembly: GCF_021234165.1. Lineage (NCBI taxonomy): Eukaryota > Metazoa > Chordata > Mammalia > Chiroptera > Mormoopidae > Pteronotus > Pteronotus mesoamericanus. Next base: position 14,792,359 of record NW_026555310.1, read on the forward strand.
ATTTTTTTCACTTGGAACTGATCAATAATGACTAAAATCTCATTGGTCTAGAGTTCTTTTTGTTGTCTTTTCCTGGCATGTCTTACTGTGACCCCTGTCTAAAATGTTAATTGCAGTTTTGAGGTTCTGTCCTAAATTTTAGCAAATAATAGCTCACATTATTCTAAACACTTCAATGTGATTTGCAATAATATACCACTGAAATGGAAAAAAGCACCTAAAGCCTGATTGGAAATTAACTACTGTGATGAAGGTAGAGGACCTGAGACCTGAGGACTCTTTGAAGAAGAGGTTCTTGTTCTAAATTATTTTGAAACATTACCAAAAAGGATATCTTCTTATTGTGCAGATCATTAGAACCAGATTATTAAACCAAGTGAATTCTGAATCACTAACACTAATTCAGAACTTATCAATTTAAAAAAATATCCAAAGAGTCAAATGGTACTTACAATTGGTTTTCAGAATTCAAAATGTACTTATAATTGCTTTTCAAATACATTATATATTATTGCCTTTTTTCTCTAATTGTTGCTTTTCCTTTCTAATTACCTTTTCTTGAGCTTTTGAGCGTACAGGCTCTGTGCGCAGGCCAGCTTCAGCAGACAGCAAGCCAGATTGTGATTTAAGGTGGGGGTAATGGCTGTGTTTGCCAAAGAGATAATCTGCAAGATGATAGTATCTTCCACTCAACAAAAGAAGTCGGGCACAGGATTAAGCTCATCCTGTCTCCATCTAGTCACCTCACGCCAAGGTCAACTTTGAAAAATCTAAAACCATCTAGGAAATGGCAGTCAGCAAGGCTTATCAACAAGGCACATCTATGTTATAATATAAACTTATTTCAATTTCAAAAATTGATGGCTCAGGGCTCTTCGGCAGTGGCATTTGATTCCACACTAGTCTGCAGTATGTGAGAAAGAAAAACAAAGACCCATCGTTCTGAATCTCCTACAGACCCACGCCAAACTGCAACAAAACATCCTTAAGGAAATTGCTACTGTTATTGTGTACTTGCCATTAATGTCAACAGGTTTCTTGCCCACAATTCTAAATTTAAAGATAGAAACATATGTTAAATATTAGATTTTAGAATAGTGTTTTTTCCTCCATAAAATGTTTTAAAATAGTAAACATGTATAATCAAAACAAAAATGGAAAATTTGTAACCCTAGAAGTTAAAGATCAATTCATCGAAGCAATTCTTTTTTAATATTCTGTTTCTAAACTTGTCAAGTTGGCATAAACTGCAAACAGAACCAAAAAACAAAATAGACACAACTAAGGAGACAACTAACTGTAAAAAGAAACTTTAAACAACCCTGGGGTTAGATAATTAAATAGTCTAATTTAACGTACATCTTAACTGTCAAATGCAGTTTTTGATGACGTTTGTTAGTTTTCTGAAAGACATGGCAGAGTCTTCATTTCCAGAAAACAGAGAAGTAAAAAGACTGTGCCGTTAATGTTTACATATTAGCTCATCAACTCCCAGCTCTTCTGAACAAACACTCCTACCCCTATGGAGTTTTTCACTCCTAGAGTTGGCAGTTTCTAGGAAAGAGGTTCTCAGCCCTGACTGCACCTGCGGGGGCAGTGGCATTAACATACTGAAGCCCCAGCCCCACCTCGTGACTCTGACTAACCTGTCCAGGAGTAGGATCCAGGCAGCAGTATTTGTATAAATCACCCAGGCAATCCTAGAGTCACTTTCTGATCCATCTCTTCTAAAAACACCCCTCAAAGGGGCAAGGAGGCTCTGCTCAAACACTTCCAATGCTGACACACAAAGCCTCACCCAAAAACTCCAGTCAAGATACTATTTTACAGATGGTCATTTTTTTCAAATATGAACAGTTATTTTTACAGGACATGGTGACCCCTCATTTTTTCCTCACAACTGCAGAGTTCTAAGATCTTTGCCCTTGTCCTCCTTTTTAAAAATTACTTCCCCCGAATCTCCACAGGACTGGCTCCTTCTCATCATTCAGGTCTGAGCTTAAATGTCACCTCCTGGGAGAGGCTTTACTGATCACGCTTTCCCCAGCCTGTCTCAATCTCTTCACCCATGCCAATTCTCACATCTGAAGAGCACCAGTGCTTGCTGACTATCTCCCAGGTGTGCAACACAAGCTCTGTTCAGACAGCTCCATCCTGTCTGTCTTGTTCAACACTGTATCCCCAGTAAGGTGCAGAGTGCCCAACATAGGAGCTGCTAAATACAAACTTTTTCTTTTAAAGATTTTATTTATCTATTTTTAGACAGAGGTAGAGGGAGGGAGAGAGAGGAACATCAATGTATGGTTGCCTCTCATGTGTCCCCTCCTGGGGACCTGGCCCACAACCCAGGCACGTGCCCTGCCTGGGAATAGAACCAGCGACCCTTTGGACTGCAGGCCGATGCTCAATACACTGAGCCACACCAGCCAGGACTTAAATACAAACTTTTGAGTGAACAAATGAAACAGGAAAAGAAACAATGGCAATCTATAACAAAAAAGAAAAACTCAGATTGGCATATAATGTAAAAAACTGAGTCTTGGCTAGTGTGGCTCACTGGATTGAGTGCCAGCCTATGAACCGAAAAATTTCAGTTTGATTCCTAGTTAGGACACGTGCCTGGGTTGCGGGCCAGGTCCCCAGTTGGGGGCAACCAATTGATGTATCTCTCACACATGATGTTTCTCTCCTCTTCTTCCTTCCTCTCTCCCTCCCTCCCCTTCTCTAAAAATAAATAAAATCTTTTTTAAAAAAAGAACTGACAATGCAGATTATAAAATATTGAACTACGTGTAAATGACAAAATACGAGATAATCACGGGTGTGCGTGTGTATAAAAACAAAGATTAGGGGGCTGGGGGAGCCGAATGGGAAACCCTCAGGTTGGCAGGGGGTCTAGCGCAGGGTCCCGCAGCAGAGGAGGTACATCAGTGGAATAAATAAATAATCAGCAAATAAATGGATGTATGAGAAGGCAGAAGTGGCTTCAGGGTACTCAGGGCAATAGGGGTGTACCCGGAGACCACCCCGACCCAGGATTCAAGAGGAGGAGAGAGAAAACAAGTGCAGCCCACTTGATGCAGGTTTGGGGTGACACCTCTAAAGGCAGCCAGCCCAGCAGGAGATGGCAAGTGAGTCCTTGGTGCTTTGGGGGAGGCGGGCGTGGTGGGGGGGATTGTAGATGGCAGGTGAACAAAGGGTGGGGGATGGGTTTGCAGTGTCCTGGTATGAAAATGTCTCTGAGAATAAACATTCATCTTTGAGAGGCATCAAAAAAGAATAAATAAAGAAAAAGAAAAAGATTCTGGAGGTAGTAAACTCCCCTGCCCAATGCATCCGTGCAGCTTGAAAATGTATGGTTTCCCAAAATTTACAGGTGTAGTCATCTCAAATTTTCCTATTACGCACCAGTTTTCTTCTGAAAATCAAGCAAAATGTAAATCGAAAATGACGATAAACTTCTAATACACTTTAAAAACATTCTAAATCTTCAAAAGTCCTAAATACTATGAAATTCTAACCATGAAAACAAAATTTTAACCACGTTAGAAACACTGATTTGGTGGTGGGGGAAGGGACTATAAAAAAAACGAAACATATGACATTACTTGGAACACCTGGAATAAGCTTAGAAATATTCACCCAGTGAGCCTTGCTGCGCTCTATGAAGCCAATACAAAAATGTCAATGAAAATTAACTCAGTAGATCAGTTCTATAGCAGTGTAGGCCTGATTAGAGAGGTGAAGTGAATCCAGAAGGAAAATGAGTTTGGGCCAGGTGTTCAAAGGAAAGAACTATAGATTGTTTTGGGGGAAAAAAACTGTGGAAGGGTACAACACAAGTGTACAAACAGGTGGAAGGTGCATTTTCCTGGCTGGAGTGGAGCGTCCAGAGCGGAAACGGATAGGAGGAAAAATACAGAAAAATGGTTGATGCATATCCCTGAAGGCTAGATAAAAAGTATTGCAATTAAGCAAAAGTAATCTGTACTTTGTAAACCTGCAGAATAAATTTGAAAAGTAAAGGACAGGTAGATAAATAAGTAGACTTCATTACGTTAAAACACAGTATCACAGAAGTTTAAAGCTGATAGAAATCATAGAGATTATCTATTCCAAACCCTTAATTTTATAGACAAAGTAATTAAATCCCAGGAGGAAAAGGTATCAATTGCAGCAAGGAAGAACACTCTGTCCAACAGTTTCCTGTCTTGTACCCTCTTCTCCCCATTGCCTGCATAACATGCTGAATCTGAGATGCTATGTAAGATCTTAACCAGCTATCCTAAAGCTCAACCATCACAGGGGAAAGATGAGATGATGTAATGAGCCCCAACTGCCTGAATCATCCTGGCTTCTCACCAAGACCCAGTAAGGACAGGATGTGGCCACACTGCAGGACCCGCTCTCTGGCCATGGAAACCTGCCACCTATAATTATGCTGGTAGGCATGGCTCCTCCCAGCCAAGAAGACAAGGAACCAAATTCACTGCTAACTCACACACAGAACTTTCACCACAAAACTTTGTCTTTTTCCTTAGTGTTATCACACAGGTCTGCTATGGGACAACCAAACAAATTCCATCAGTTTCTTTTAAACCCACCTAGACTGGCTCTGTGTCATTTACCAACCAAACTTTCCTTGAGGCAGAAGCTGGTCCGCTTACCTGCACCTCCACCTCCACCGCCACCCACACTCCCTGAGGCTCTCTGGTTTTCTTCCCTAATCAGACCCATTTTCTTCACACTTCAAACATCAGTGCCTTAAAAATACAGTCCTGTCCTAGAAATAGCCGTATTGTAAAACTACATACTAGGAAATGACAAACACCAGGTTGCAGAGTAGCATGTATGGTACGATCCCACTTTTACAAAAACAAAGAAACAAGAACAAAAAAACCTACATATGAATTCATATGTTTAAAAGTATTTAAAACAAGAGTATACTCACAAGAGTATTAGCAATGCAGATCGACTTAGGAAGAGAGGGAGGGGAATCTATTAATTTGTATATGATTTTGTCTAACTTGGATCATTGCCATAAACTGTCATAATTACACAACGGTCATTTTTAAAAAGCAACTAAACTCTTATGACCAAAAAACAAACAAAAAAAAAAGCAAAAAACACTTAAAAGCATTAGTGGAATTTCAAGTACCAGTCAGTGCGGGGTGCGCTGCTGCCGCCAGCCCCCCAGGCAGAGAGGTCAGCGAGGGCTAGTTTGCCCCGCGGAAGTCCTCACAGTGCCGATGGAGCTTCCTTGTCCATTGTTTATTAGTTTGCACATCTAATTCAGAATGCAATCTGAACTAATTATTAAAAATGTAATTAAATTGTTCACTTATTCTATAATCTGGAAATTGGGTTTGGGCAACCAATTATTCAAAACAGAGCATTCATCTGTTTTATTGAGAGTTGAGTGTTTGAATTTCCCCTGCAACTTATGCCTCCCCTCAAAGGAAACAGGAATTAAAAGGACTTACTTACCTTGGCCATCAATTTTATTCTCTAAAAGTGCTCTAGGCCATTGGACCTTCCTTTGTGAATGAAACTACCTTCTCCCTGTCCTGAGACTCCCAACTCTATTCTTTTCCACCCTATTCTCACCCATCCTAGGGCTCTGAACTCTATTCTTTTCCTTACTTTCACTTCTGGTCACAGGCAGCCCTGAGCTCCACCCTGCACCTCCTAGGCTTTTCCTCTCCTCCAGTCTCTCCTACCCCTGCACAGCCCCAATCCACCCTCTGAAAAGCAACACCGTGACCTTCTCAATGGCACTGTGACTGAGACATTTCACCCTCTGCGTTGATAAGAGAGTGGGCTTCTTGCCTGACTGGTGTGGCTCAGCGGGTTGGGTGTCGTCCTGCAACATGAAAGGTCACCGGTTCGATTCCCAGTCAGGGAACATGCCCCGGTTGCGGGTCAGTTCCCTTGATGGGGGTCAGTTCCCCTGATGAGGGAGAGTGAGAGGATCGGTGTTTCTCTCTCCCTCTTTCCCCCTCCCTTCCCCTCTCTCTGAAAACAAATAAGACCTTTTTTTTTTAAAAGTGGGCTTCTTCCAAAATCAGGTTTCATCACTTAGCTTTGCATCCTTAAGAATCCTTAACCTAAGACCTATGTACTTTCCTCTTCTGTATAATTCAAATGATATCTACCTTGTAGAAAGGTATTGCAGGAATTCAAGATAAGTGTGCAGAGTGCCTAAATGGTGCTTTGTACGTCATTCAATGCTTTGTTATTTTTATTATTTTCTTATCTGTGAAAATGGGCAATAAGCCTGAGTTACTTTGAAGATTAAATAAGACAGAAACAGTGTTACTATTTCTCTGTTACTGTTTCCTGTCACTTCCTTTCAATGCTTCCCCATTACCAAGACAAAATGTGGCCACTGCCACTTTCCCACTTTCATCTCCTGCCACCTGGCTCCACATGCCTTTCCTTTAACATAATGAATTATTTAATAGTAAGACTATGCATCTCTTCGTGTCCTCCTCACCTTTAAAGCCAGATTTATAACCTTACGTGTGAGAAAGGCCTCTATTACATATTTCAACATGCAAGTAAATATCCTATTTTCAACTTAGAACGCAACATCCATAAAGTACAAGAGTATTTTAAGGGGGCAACAGGGCAGAGTATTTGTAAACATGAAATCCTTAAAAAACCTTCAAACCATGGCTGCTGTACATGTTCATACAAACATGGAAAAATGCAATGAAAGACTACAAAATCTCGTTATCTGAGAAGTAACCTTGCCAGCGATTAAATGTTGAGTTGAAATAAAAAGAAGGACTGGCCCTAGCCAGGTGGCTCGGTTGGTTGGAGCATCATCCCAACACAACACAGGTGCGGGCAGATTCCCAGTCAGGACACACACTAGAGCCAAAAGACGGACGCATGAATAGGTGGAACAACAAGTCAGTGTTTCTCTTTCTCTCTCTCTGAAATCAATCATTAAAAAAATTTTTTTAAAGTGATGCAAGGTAAAGCAATTGGGTCAAAATAAAGAAATGTAATTGAAAGAGATTATGTTTGTTTGCTGAAGTTATTTACAGTTTCCGAAGCTTATATTGACATATTTTAGATGTTTTAATTAATTTGATAATAAATGAGATAATATAAATATTTTTTCTTTAAAAAAAGAGAAAAAAATGCTAGCTTAGGTAAATAAGTTATTAACTTCCTCTATGTTTATTCATAGACTGGGAAAAAATATGGGTGTTTTTTTTAATCCCATATGACTTCATCATTAAAATTTACAGACATAAACAAGCTAACAATCTTTCTCAGCATCTGAGGGAGAAAAATTAGTTCTTTAAAGATGAAGCCAGGTAATTAAATGGCTTTCATCAGGTCCCTAATGTGACAATCTCTAAAAGAAAGTTAAATATTTATTTTTTGAATGATTTCACTCTGGCACTGAAAAAGAAAAAACACACATGAAGTCGGCTCCAGGAGGAGCTGTTCAGCGCCCAAAAGGGCTTCTCCAGCAGGGCTACCTACCTCTCCTTGATATCGGGGTTGAGAAAGTGAGCAAAAAATGAGTTGAAGATTCTGAGTCCACAGTCTACTGTAACCTAACAGCAAACTTCCCTAACATTGTCACATGGGTTTGTTTTCTAAAATGCTACCAGAAACACTGATCATTCCTCTCTTATGGAATCTTTTTAAACTTTACTACATTTAAAATTTCATCTGTTAAGTTAAAAAGAACCCGTAGGTTTAAATTCTAAAGGTCTTTTTAATGCACGCATATTTTTAGTTTTCAAATTATCTTAGAATCATGACTCTTCTTTACATTCTATTTTGGCCTGAGGACAGTGTTGACTGACGCACAGCCCCAACATGAAATCAGCCAGGACATAACTGGGCATGGGTGCCCCTTGGTCACTGAAAAGCAAGCATTATTTGTGAAACCAAGCCATGGTCAAGTATTCCAGTGAACATGTTGTTTTGTCCAGATGCCCAAGGATAATGAAAAGGAGAACATGATGATGTCAGAAGCCATCCTTTTTTCAGATTCTTAGTGCTTTTCTTTGAAGTGTGTTCTCTTGAGCATAGCATTACAGCAGCCGTGTAGGCACAGGGCAGAGCCCTAAGTATCAGGCTAGGCCAAAAAGCAATCTGGACTGAGAAAAGACGTGACTAGAAAAAAAATCACTGACTTCATCACCTTGATTTTGCACATCTTCAGGGAACATTGCTCACTTGCATTACGGTCAGAGCGGTCCGTGGCCAGGGAAGGAAGGCGGCAACATAGCTGGGTGCTGACTCAAAAACAAAACGACCTGTAAAGACTCAGCCGTGTTGCTACACTGCAAATGACTAATGTCCAACTTGGACTTAGTATAGTTATTTTTCTGTTGACATTCCTATAAGCTGGTCTATTTATTTAAATGAATCATATTTGCTGAAAGAGCTTAGAAATAAGCCAAAGGTTTATTTTTATACTTAGCTTTATAGATATAATGCAACATCATTTGCTGTATATAACTGAAAGTGAACAAAACTTCTTTTTGAAAAATTAGAGTACTCACAAAACATGGTTTTCAAAAATGACATCTATATGCTATCACCACTGGAGTACCTTAGTTTTCACAATTATTTTGGATTTACTTTTTAAACAGGAAATATTATTGAGACTGATTTAGCTCATTTAAATGATACTCCCAACTAATGTATATATTATGGTTAAAGGATAAAAATAACAAGTCTCACTATCAAATAATCAAGTATAATAATTATTTCCTTACCCTAAAATATATTTTATATAAATGTATGAGCCAGTCATTAGGAACCTAAAATTGAATAACATTTATGCTAAATGAAACTCAAAATACATGTGTAGACAAGTATGACTTGGTAAAAATCCTCCTGATAAATTCTTATTAAACCCCTGGTATATAGAACAAGATGTGCCTCAAAATTTTTACAGAAAACAACAAATTATAATTGATACTTGCATTATTCTGTATTAAGAAACTAGTATTATATTACTCCTACAACACACTGGCTTCTCATTTTTCCCATTAGTGCTGAAGAAAGTAATACAGGTAGTTTTTTAATACTAGTCACTTTCCATACGTCCTCATTTTCTTAGCCTTCCTCTGATGCTAACCAATATTGACTAGTGAATGCCTGATAAAGGTATCTTCTTCTAGTATAAATTTATCCTTTTATAAAATATTTATTGCACCTTCACTATGCTAGGCTTTGTGTTAAAGACTTGGGAAGCCAAGTAAATTCAGATAGATTCCTTACCTAAGAGCTCATGGTCTAGTAAAGGCAAAAGACAACTGCATTAAGGTTACTATGCATGGTCAGTACAATGACACAGAAAAAGAAACAAAAAGACCCTGGAAGGGTTGTTGGAATCTAGTGGGAAGGTCGGATAATAGTTATACTCCATTTCACTAAATAAAGTCCCCCTCCGTTAGGAAGGAGGTGATGGCTTGCCACTGCTTGGCTTGCACGTCCTTGTCGTGACAAAACAATGATGGTAGGTATAAGACAACATCGAAACGCCTCTGAGAATTACAATCATCATCCTGTTTCCCGACTTCACAAGGTTCAGCATCACTGAATTTAAACACATATTGGCCTAAGACCTAATCTAAATTGGACACTACCACTAGGTCCAGCTGTTGTTAACAACAGACCTGTACATGGCAAGAGAAACATGAGGTAGAAATTTACAGCCTGATTCACAAAAATCAGATTTCTAGGTAGAATTTTTACCACATATTTATTTTTTGGTATTTAGGCATCAGAATAAAAATAAGATGTACCTGAAAGTATAAATGCTTACAATATTATGTACTAAATTAAAAAGCAAGCTGATTAATTATGTCATAAATGTTCTAAACTGTAACAACACAAGTTGCCCCCACCAAAAAAAAAAAACAACTGAGTACATTGTAAGAAAAATATTCTTGATATTGTATACAAAATTAGAATATTTAAAATGTCAATATGCACTTAAAAATAAAGACTTGCCACATAGAAAAGCAGTACGTACATTTCAATTTATAGACAGTTACTTGCTACCCATAGTGCCTCAGGAATGGGAAAAAACAGACTGAATTCCTTCAACAATATGTATATTCGTATGAGTGTTGATAAAAAAAAATCAAAGCTTACTTATTATTCTCTTCCAGTACATTGACCAGTCTGTAAAAGAAGCCAAATAAATGCCAAAAGACTAAAGACGACAAGTGTCCATTTATGATATTCTAGTTTTATAAATACAGTCATTTCAAACAGAAGAGCCTCATTCGAAGCGCAGGTCTCCCCACATATCTGCTCTCTATCATTCTTCAGACCATAGGCAAGGAGCTAAATTTTCTCTGGTCAGGGTGACCTTCTAAGACTTGTGCATGGCCCAGCCCGCCTCACTCAGGTGAAATGAAGGCATCAGGATCACCCGGCACAGTTGCTTCTCTCCCGCAGCCCGCTGACGGGAATAAGTAAAGCCACAGAGAATGAAGATTGCTCAGCCTTTGTCAATTTAATTGGCAGGGCGTCCTAACAGTGCCCTCTCACATCAAGGAGCAGTTACATTCGGCAGAAGGCTGAGGTACCACGGATTCTATACATCCCGCAACTGGGGGTCCTCGACACAAATCTACTCATCGCCTTTGTGGACCATGGGATTGTCACTGAAACCTGGGTTTGCAATAACAGCAGTTTTGTAAAGTTTGATTAATACATTCCAACCCGGTTGAATGTCGCCTTAGAGTGCTGAGACTTGAAGACTCTTAATGCATCTCCCTCCCCCACAGCCCCTGCCTCCCAAGTTCCAGTTTATACATTCATTTCCTGGGCATTTTTTCTCTTGTGGGGAAAACAATGGACTCTTTCAATCTTCTCTTATCAACAAAAGGCTCTAAGATGAAGAAACAATCCTTTCCATAGCATCCTTTCCGACGGCTTTACAAACGATAAGGGGGTGTGGGGGGTACCTTGGGGGTAAGGGCACGGGCCCGAGGAGGGAAGAGGTGACAGGCAACTCACCTCTTTCAGCTGCTCCAGCTCCTGTTTGAGGCCGTCGTACTCAGCCTCCAGCTCATCATACTGCTGCTTGAGAGTCAGCTTCTCTTCCAGGACCACCAGCCCGTATTCAGCAGCCTGGATCTTCTCATGGGTCGTCTCTGTGAGCTCCTTGGTCAGTCTCTCTATCTCAGCCTTATAATGGTCCACCGTCTGCAACACCTCTTCTGCGGCCATAGCCCTGGTAGATGGAGGCAGGAGGGGCGTCACAGGACAGGGAGATGGATGCAAAGCAGGCAGGGCAAGGGAGAAGGAGATGAAGAGGGAAGGGGAAAAAATGGAAAAGCAAAGTGTGGCTTGATGAACGAGCAGAGCAACGTCCTGCCTGCTCTTCTGGCGGCGGCAGCTACACCACCCGAGAAACTGATGTGAAATGCAACATGGGGAACGCAGGGCAGAGGATCAGAGGCGAGGCGGCAGCTGCGGCATGTGTCCTCTGGGCCGCCCCTGCGTGGTCAGCGGCCGTGCGGCATGGCCCTGGCTGCGGCGGCCCGGGCGGAGAGGGGCTCGGTATTCTGCTTATTCAGAGGCGCCTGGCCGCCATGTCTCCCGGGCAGCGTCACTGCAGTCTCCGGACCCGCGCGCCCGGGCTCTCCTCTCGCTCGCCTGCTCCACCTGCTCCCTCTGGCTGTGCGGCAGCCGGTGCAGAATGATGCAGTCCCGGGCCCACTCCCCCCCTGCGCGCCTGGCCGGGGTTCCGAGCAGGGGGCGGGGAGACGGATGGAGTCAGCGCAGGGGGAGGAGGGAAGGATCCAACAGAAACATCCCGAGGCGTGTCCCGCCCGGCAGGGACACTGCCGACGGCACGGCGGGCGCGCAGGATGGAGGCCGAGGAACAGGATGCAGCAGGACCCGGCAAGACCCGCAGGGGAAGGAGACTCCGCCCTGCCCCGCCCGCCCCGCCCTCAGAGGGCGAGGAGTTCCTCCCCCAGCTTTTTGCCCGGGTGGGCGTCAAAGCTCCTGGCAGTGGCGTGGGTGCCCCTGCTCTTTCGCTGTCAAGGGAGCCCTAACTCTGCAAACTGCGTGGACACGGAGCCTTCCCTCAAAGAAAAGCCAGCAGACACCAAACGGCTCCTGCTCGAGCATCCTTCTGGTCTGAGTTCTCAGCATTCTTCCCGGGCCTCCTGCACCCAAACGCTTTGCTTCTGAAGCCTGCCAGCCGCCCCCAGGGCGCCAGCTTCCGCCCCCTCTCATCTTCCCTTTCCCTCCACCCTACCTTGACCTGGTTCACCTCATACTGAACAAGCTTATTCCCACCTGAGGAAGGCCCTTGCCTGCCCTCCTCCGAGCTTTCTATGCCCAGCTTGTCACAAGATCAATACTCAGGGGGGAAAGAACTCTATGATGCATGCACCCAGGAAGCCTGTAGGTGCCATTATTTCTTTCCCCAGTAGGTCTACTTTATGGATTCTCCAATAAAGGAAAGCTGCATGAAGTTTCCTAAATACAGTATCAACAATACCCTACAATAAGTGTTTTTTTTTTTCAAATAATAAGAGCTAATAGTTCTTGAGACCATGCTCCAAGCCTTCTTGTGAGCATAGCACATGCATTCTCTCCCACCCTAACAACAACTCTGAGGTAAAAACCATTATCCTCAAATCACAGGTGGTAAAAGACAAAGTTGAGCAATTTCCAAAAGTCAGGCAACTCTTAAGTGGTGAAGCCAAAACTGAATCATAGCCCTGAATTGGATCATTATGTTGGCTTCACCTTCACTCATTACTAATACAAACCCAGCAACTAAATATTATATACTCTTAATACACCCACTTTAATCAGTATGAAGAGTGATGATGAAGAGTCACAAGAGAAGGTGAATGCTAAGTCAGTGAAAGAGAGTAAAGAATAGAGAAGAGATAATGATGGAAAACAACCAAGAAAGGTAAGAATGGAAAAGGGACAATTTCTGTGTAACTAGGAAGCCATGGGACCAATAGACCGAGGGTCTGACCAGTTCCTCCCCTCTCCTGAGTGTCACTTATTCCACAACTGTTTCTCAGTGGTCAGTTGTTCAACACACGCACACATTCACACACATGAGCTTTCTGACGTCGAAAGCAGGACTCCACTCTCCCATCATTGTGTTCGTGGTAAAGAAAAAAAGACAGATGCTGATGATGTGGGAAGAAAAGCAAATGGCAACACCCTTACAAAGCCTTGACTAATAAATAGACTCTCTGAATGTGATTTTCACTGCCTCCGAAACAGACAAGAAATCTTCTTTCCAGATGCTGACAATTACAACATAATATTGTCTGATAAGTGAAAGAAAGAAAGAAAAGGAAATACTTGAAATCTGCAACCACCAGGAACCCAACCTGGCAAAGAAACAGGGATAATAACGATCACTTCATGTCACCTATGCTGCCTTGATCTCACATGACAATTGAGAAAGTCCCTCCTGTATGTTCCTGTCGTGCTCACCTTCTATCACAGTGATGAATGATCATGAACTGCTGAGAAGAGATGAAACCTGTAAGTGCAGTTAGCTAAACTGCCTCTCTCCCATCCTTTATGGGGAGTATGCTCCTCGCCCATCCCTTACTCCACAAAGAATCATAACGCTTGGAGTACATTGCCTGTGCCTCCCTTCCCTTTGGCTAGCACAAAAAATGGAGTTTGCCTCTGTGACTTTCCTTTTTCTAAGTTCCATTCCCGTGCACTCCCCACCTTCCACCCTGTACCGTTTTTCTGACTGATAAACTTCTATTAATACACTCAGTCTGACTTCGTTCAGACACGTACACTATTCTAACACTTTAAGATATTGCTTATTACAACTTTGATCCTTTCTATGTAGGTATTTAACTTAAAGAAAGCTTTATTTCCTTATACTGTATACCATACTCTTCTTGTACTGCATAGCTACATTTCTCTTGTTCTCATGTATATGTCATATATTCATGTATATAAGACATAAAAATAGAAATATAGGTATGAGTATAGGTATAGGTAAATAGGTAGATATATATATATATATATATCAATGACAAGTATCTAGAAAATCAATTCTTAAGCCATTCCTGGAAGTAGGATTCCTTCATATATCTTTATCCTACCAGCCTCCAATTACCTGTAAACACTTCTTACTTGCAAATATGTAGGAAAAATTGTATTTTGTGACTTGGTACCTCAAACCAACCTCTCACCAACTTTGTCAGCATAAATATTGTATTGTCTTATTCTCTCACATGCAAATTTTAGGCCCAGCCAACCTGCTTCCAGTGGCTCTTCCATACAGATGGCCTGTCTTTGCTCATGCCTCGGACTTTCCTAAAATCTCTCAAACAAGCAACTTCTGGCCTCAGCATGCTGCATACCTCTCACTAAGTGGCCCCAGGCCTGGTGCTAGCGGCAGCCAGCCTTGGTTCACAACTTGGCCTTTCCTGGATTCCTCCAAGTCCAGGACAAGTAGCAACCATCTGCAGATCGCTTTGCAGGTTATGCAGGAGGCCCCGGACAGAACACAGGCGGTGACTAATCTTAGCCTGCACCTCCGGGGAGGCCCCAGAGCTATCACGCCCGGTGGACAGCTTCAGACCACATCAGAGCACCAGACCAACCACGTCCACAGGCAACACACTCACAGGAAGACTTGGGGCACCAGAGCCCCACTGAAGTAAGTCCTACAGGGAAGCTACCAAAATGAGGAGACAAAGAAATGTCCCAAATGAAACAGAACTAAACTCCAGAAAAAGAACTAAGCAAAATGGAGACAGGCTATCTACTAGATGCAGAGTTCAAAATACTGGTTAGTAAGGATGCTCGATGAACTTACTGAGAAGAAACGAGTATAGACCCTGGGACTCTGATCATGGACACATTGCTATTAAAGTAAAAGTGTAACTGATAGGGTATGAAGGCTCAGCTTCCAATCCTCTACTGGGCACAGAAATCTCCTAGTCCTGGACCCCATCTCTCCGTGGGCAACTCCAGAGATTAGCTTCTAGGTTTTTGAAGGCCTCTGCAGAAATCTGCTTGTTGCTCCTTCTCCTCAATGTGTTTCCCCCACCTGGCTTTTATGCCACTTCCCCCATATACTCCCACACACTAAACAAATCAAATCAAAACAAAACCTGTTTCTTCTTCTTTTCCCTTGATTGGGTGGACAGGCAAATCTAGGACCCCAGCAATTAGCAACTGAAAACTGGTGCCTCTTTCTGAGATATTCCAATCCACCCAGAAAGTGTCTTCCATTCTTCTATTGTGGTAAATAAGAAAACAAATAAGATTCTATATTAAGAAAAACAAAAGATTCATGTCTTGCTACATACATCTTAAATATAAGTGAGGTCATATAGTTTTGTATCCTGCTCTATTCATTAAACATTTTAGCCTGAGACATTTTTGTTATCAAAATAGTTTCTAAGCATCATCTTTAATAGCTACATACTTGACCATTTCATATTATAATATTTTAAAATCATTCCTGCCTCCATTCCCATGGTCCTTAAGGTACGTGAAACCAACAAATAGAAAAGCCGAATCCTAGGTACTTGTTGAAAAGCACAATCTCAACCTCATGCCCCACAACACTGATCAAAGGGATGATTATTTGAAGGATACCAGCCCACTCACTCTCAAGTACTCGATAATCTCCAGGCAGGCAGAGAATGAGGCCCTGTGAGGAAAGCTGGAAGACTCACCCAAAGGAAGTGGTCATCTTGTCTACACAAGGATGCCATTGAGGTCATTAGCCATGACCTCATATAGTATCTCTTTCTATGAGAACCTTCTGTGTTCTCTGGAATAAATCTGTGTCTGGCCTTACAACCAAGAATAGTTGGTCTTCTTCAGAATAATTGATCTGCTTTTATCTCATGAGTACTGTAAACTGTATGGCTGATTAGATTTCCCTTTATCTACTGGCTGCTAGAAAAGAAAGCTTCAAGGCAAATATATGGCCCTCTTATAGCAAGGGATTACGTCGAATGACAGGTATATTAGCCTCATTCCTAGCTCTGTTTTATGTCCCCACCATTGTTTTTTCTTTCTTGAAATTGTCTTGTGTTTTATATAGCTCTGCCTGCTGCTCCAACTCTTTGTCAGAACTCAGCATAGTGGCTCAGGGCCTGGCTCTGGAGTTGGAGCCACTCCTGTCTGCATGCCCTTGGGCAAGTAAGTTCCTTAGCTTTTCTGTACCTCACTTTCCGCCTTTGTAAGAAGGGAGTAACAGTATTGCCTCACAGAGTTGTGGTGAGGATAAAATGACAAAATACAGGCAAAGATCTCAAATTTGTGCTTAGCTCATAGTCAAGTATTTAAAGCAATTTTAAAATAATTAAAAAGAAATCATTGTAACCATTCTCTTATTGTTGGATTTTACCTTGTCTAGAATTTACTTCAAGTGGAACTACTGGGTAAAGGAGCATGCATGTTTTGAAGGCTGTGTGCTAACTTTCACATAAATTGAAGTGGAAGGTGCTTCAGTCTTACCATGAATTTACCAATGCTGAGAACTATTACTTTTAAAGCCCTTGCTGATTCAACAGGCAAAGAAGGGGTATCATCTTATTGTCATTTCAATCTACATTTTGTTGATAACTAATGAGACTGAACCTCCTAACCACAACTACTTTGTTTAGTTATTTGTCATTGACATTTCTTCTCTTTTTCCATCTCATGCAATTTTTCTATTGAGGTCTTTGTGTTTTTTCCTTTTATCTTTTAAAATAAGATTTTAAAAATAAAACAATACAAATAAAATTAAAAATAAGAGACTCTGTTTTCTCTGTCTTCAGCTATCTGCTGAGCGGGGAGAAGACAGTGTAGTTGAGGGAAATAATGGCCACAGACAATGGAAAAGAGGCGACCAGGGACACAAAAAGGGACGCTCGGGTCAGGGTGTGGTCCTGCAGAGGGGGCTGCCATCTTGTTAACCAAGTGGGGATGTGTAATTGTAAATGCAAAACACACAGCACACTGCTCCCTAATCTAACTTTCTCCTCTTATCCTTTTAAAACATGAACAATTCCAGAAAAAAAGAGTTAAACATTAAGTTTTGCTTTTTAAGTTGAAAAAAATTCCTTGAACTACAAAACAATTTTAGGAACATAATCAAATACTTCTCCTCTGTAGACTGTAGATTATTTTTGTAACCATAGAAACCCAGCTGATGCCATGGCTACATAACTAACTTGCACAAGTAATTTTTAGTAAACCAAGTCAAACATGTCACTACATCTCTAAAGTCATTTCATTCTAGAAATGTTTTCCCTCATTGCCAGTGGAGAGAAGTTAGACGATTTGACATTTTTTTGCGTACCCAGCTGAACTTCTCAGCTTTTTCGACGTTTTAGTTTTTCTGTTCTTTTTGAAACTTTTTTTAATAAGTAGAATGCACATGTCATAATAGTTCTTTAATCTGTCCTCCATTTTCACCTGATAAAGCCCCTGGATATACCAGCCTATTTTCATGAGGATCCTGAGAGATCAAAGATGCCGCCCAGACCATGGATGGCCACATGCTAGACAGACCTACACAAACCTCATTGGCAACTTATTTCATGTGCAACCACAGTCTTTGGGTGATTCAGAAAAACTCACTTACAAGCTCTTGATGTGCAATTTGGTAAACCTATATGACAGTTGATTCCAACCTAACTTGTGCTTTTCTTTAACTTTTTTGAAAGATAACAGTGTCTTGAATACCACTCTGTGACAAGCCCTGTTCTAAGCATTTTACTTATATTTAACTAATTTATCCCTTATAAGAACCCCAGGAAAGGCTTCCAGTCAAGGCTGTGACATAGGCAGACATGGCTCACCTCTTCGCACAGCTACATCAAAATTACAACTAAAATATAGAACAACCATCACTCAGGAATGTCAGAAATCAAGTTGAATGGAAATCTGACAACTAGGAAATCGAGTTGAATGGAAGTCTGCCAATTATGGAATTGAAGGAACTGCATCCATCCAGACTGGTAGGAGGGGTGCAGGCATGGAATGGCTGGTCCCATACCCACATGGATAAAATTCAGGAGGGATATCTCAGGAGAAAGGAGTCCTAGAACCACACCAGGCCCCCAGCGCCGGGAAGATAAGTCCCCACAAATTCTGGCTGCAAAAACCAACAGAGACTGAGTCGGTGGAGGAGGCAGCTAGAGCCCTAAGCAGTTCCTCTTGGGGAGCTTACACATGGACTCACCTACTCAGACTCGCTCCCTCTGAGCCCCAGCACTGGGGAAGTAGCTCGAAAGGCACCAGTGGTACACTAGGAGAGACAGAAGTATCTGGCAGCAGGGCGAGCAGAGGCTATTGTCCCTTTTCTGAGGCCTCCTCGCTAACAGAGCTGGTAGGCTGGTGCCATGTCTGAGGCTCCATCAACCTAGCTAATACTGAGTGACCCACCTTGGAGATACACAGAGGCTCTATCCCACCAAACTTATGGGCCCACCCAAGCTGCTTTTCCATAAGAATGGCTGGTCTTGGCTCCTAAATCCTATCAAACAAGCAACAGCTGGCTTCAGTGAGCCCTAGGAGCAGCCAGCCTAGAGTCGCAGCTTGGCTTCACCTGAGAATCTCCAAGCCCAGCACAGGCAGCAGCCATCTCATATTGCTTTACAGCTCAGGCAGGGTGGTCCCAGGGAAAACACAGGTAAGGGCTAATCTTGGCCTGTACTACCCAGGAAACTCCAGGGCCAGGAAACCCAGTGGACAGCTACAGACCACACTGGAGCACCACCACCCGGCCCCTGCACAGCTGATTCTCCATGGAGGGCAGAGATTGGTGGTCAGTGGTCACATCCAATCTTGCATCTGACTGTCCTGGGTAAATCCCTCTCATTGATCTGCCAACAGCAACCAAGGCTCAACTACAAGAGGAGGGTGTACTCAGCCCACACAAATGGCACACCTTGAGTACCCAGCTTGGGTGATAGGGGAGGCTGTGCCACTGGGCCCTACAGGACACCTATTACATTAGGCCACACTACTAAGACACAGAGTCAAAGCAACTCTACCTAACACATAGAAACAAACAAACAAACAAACAGAAAGGCTGCTAAAATGAGGAGACAAATAAACATGGCCCAAATGAAAGAACAGATCAAAACACCAGAAAAAGAGCTACATGAAACAGAGATAAATGATCTATCAGATGCAGAGTTCGAAACACTGGTTATAAGGATGCTCAAGAAACTTAGTGAGGACCTCAGCAGCATAAAAACGATCCAGTCAGGAATGAAGGATAACTGGTTGAAATAAAGAACAATTTACAGGGAAATAACAATAGATTGGATGAAGCCAAGAATCAAATCAATGATTTGGAACATAAGGAAGCAAAAAACAACCATGCAAAACAAGAAGAAAAAATAATCCAAAAGAATGAGGATAATATAAACATCTTCTGGGACAACTTTAAGAAGCCCAGCTCTCTAGGGGTGCCAGAAGAAGAGAAAGTGCAAGAAACTGGAAGTGTATCTGAAAAAATAGTGAAAGAAAAGTTCCCTAATTTGGTGAAGGAGATAGGCATACAAGTCCAGGAAGCACAGAGGATCCCAATTACGATGGATGCAAAGAGGACCACTCCAAGACATATCATTATTAAAAGGCCAGATTTTAAAGAGAAAGAGAGACTTTTAAAAGCAAGAGAAAAGAAGTTAGTTACTAGACGGTTGCCAGATGAGAGGCGGACAATGGGTGAAGAGGTGAGAGAATTAAGAAGTATGAATAGGTAGTTACAGAATAGCCATGAGATGTAAAGTACAGTATAGGAAGTGGAGTAGCCAAAGAACTTATACACATGACCCATGGACATAAACAATGGTGGGCAGATTGCCTGAGGGAATAGGGTGCACTGGGAGGGGGGGGCAAAGGGGAAAATTGGGACAACTGTAATAGCATAATCAATAAAATATAATTTAAAAAAAGAACCCCAGGAAGTTGACAGTAATCATAATATAGTGATAATAATAATATTCTTATTTTACAGATGAGAAAATGAAGGTGCAGAGAAGTTATGTACCTTGCCTAAATCTAACAACTGGCAAATGATGTTTATCAACTGTTCATATAGGCTTCTCTCCTAAGCTGTGCGCTCCTTTCTCACTTTCTACCACTTTCTCCTCCATCCTCAATGTGTATCTAAGAATTACAAGTCATCTTCTCTACCAAAATGCCATAGTGGACAAAACAGGAGACTAGTAGTCACAAGACTTGGATTCATGTCCTGTATGACTTTGGTAAGGTCACTTAAACCTACTTGGCTTTAGTTACATCATCTGCCAGATGGGACTAATAATAACACATATATTACCTTCCAGGGAAGTCATAAAATCAAATGAGATGATGGAGATGAAAGGTCTTTGGAAAGTGAAAAATCTTGAGCAACTCCAATGACTTTTTATACCTGTGGTCTTGAGAATTGTCAAGAAGAGGTTTTCAAAGATGTGTGTGTGTCCTGCTATGGTTACAGATAGTACTCACTGAGCAGTTACTATGTTCTAGACTCTGCTGAGCTTTACATGCCTTATCTCATTTAATCCTTATAATAACTTTATGAGGTAACTCTGGTTGGTCCTACTCACTCTGCTCATACAAAAAACTGTTAGCATGATTCAAGAATGGACTGGTCATGCAGGTGCCCACCAGTCACAGCCCAAAGAGCAAAGTGCTGGTGGCTGGAATAATGCACTGCATGGGCTTTGCATGACAACCCATGTCCCCAAGTCATGCCCTGGTGAGGCCAGTAAGTACTTAGCGGGAACAATTTGCCTTGGTCAGCAGACATGTCCTGTGCGGGCACTGCCTGGACATAGCTGGCATGTCATTCAATCATGCTTTTCCCATCGCCTCAAGAGACTCGCTTTAACTAATTTTGAAACTTATTCTGGTTTATACTTTGCCTGACTTAGCTGGACCAAGAGATCCCAGTGAAAAGACTGGAAACAAGGACTGTCCAAAAAATAGACCTCCAACTTATATAACAACAAATTAGGGAATTTGCCTTAAAGCAATGATTTAAGCCTTTAAAATGAGTCAAGTAAAATATTGTTGGTGATTTTTGTTCATGTTTCCAAACATCACTCCTGAAGCAGTTTGTAAACTGAAAATTCAAACAGATCATTGAAGCAATTTCTACATAAAACAAGAGGTAGCAAGGGCATGAGGGGCAGGCTTTCCAGACTATGGAAACATATAATGACGCTGAACACGCAGGGCCTCGGAAAGGACAACCAGTTGAGGGACGCGGGCAGGGAACAGGGGGATGGAGGACATAACTCATATCATAACATACCAAATTAATTTTTAAAAATTATTTTTTCACTTCAGAACCAGAAATTTTATCATTCATCCACAAGATAAAATAGTAAAATTTATCTCTAGAAATGAAGTAGAAAAAAATAAAAATCATAGTCATCTTTAGATAAACGTAAAAAGAAATTATATTTAAGTGAATGTTTCCCCCCCAAAAAGGAACCAAATTTACAATGTTATTTTATACACTGTTGGCTCACTAGACTATGACATAAATATAGCGCAGTTCTTGTCTATTTTAGCAAAATAGACTTCAGGTTCATAAAATGAACTGAGTCATTACTGTGGCTTCTATCCAGACCTAAAACAAAGCTGAGATGTAACAAAACCATGCAAGTATTTTAAGTGTGAGAACTTTAATAACTACCTGTATTTTGTATAGAAAAACGAGCAACATTTAAAACCATAGCAAATTGCTTAGTGTTTGTAGTATATGTTTAAGAACATATGATCAAAGAATTTAATAGCATTTTGATTAAAAAATATGTAGAAATTGGCCAGAATCTTACTGTTGCTTTTGGGATCTTCACAGGGAAAGAAATACTATAGGATAATAAGGTTCATTTTAAGTGTAAATCCAGACACATATTGTTTATGAAAGAGAATGAGAAAGAACTCAAAATGGAAATGAAAGCACAATTGATATACTTCATTGAAACTATGGAAAGCCACAGTATTACCGTGCAAAGCAGGCCTCCTCAGATGCCAGGGTGAAGGTGCCCTCATGTAGTCTAGAGAGGAAATCCGCTTAAGTCTGGGAAGATAACTTTAATGTCACCCCATCAGAGAGGACCCTAAGAAAATAACTGCTCCATGCAAGAAGTTCTTTGTCCCCAAACCATCTTTATGAATTTAGGCAAACAGCCACAATCATAGAGCATTGTTCCTCAGAAAATTGGAAAAGTTAGTATTTACAGAGAAGATAGTATATAGCAGGCACTGCATACATTTAATGTTTTTACACTACACACTACACATCTCTGAAGTATTATCACTGTCTTACGGATGACAAAACTAATGTTCATTAAGATACACAACCAGCAGAGCTGGAATCTCAGCTGTGGTTTGCCTTCTATCAAGTGCTCTGCTCTTTCTGGGCCCCCTCTACTTCAGGCTTAGGTATAAACCGAAACCCTCACTTTTAGCCAGACGCCAGCCCTGAGAACAGACAGGAGCTCACCAAGACGTGCGTAGAAGAGAGTGGTATCGGCAAAGAAAAGCAAGGAAGAAAGAAGCATCAAAATTTAAAACTCAGAAGTCTAGTCCAAAGGTTGCCAACTTTTTGTTGCAAAAGACCAGACAGTGAATATTTTACGTTTTGCAGGCTGCATGATCTGTCACAACTGCTCAACTGGCCGTTATAGTGAGAAAGCAGCCGTAAATAATATGTAAACAAATGGAGCAGTTGTGCTCCAATAAAAATTTATTTATGGACACTGACATTTGAATTTATTATAATTTATGCATGTCACAAAATAGAAATTTTTCCACCTATTTAAAACTATAAAAAACAGTGTTGGTTTGTTGGTTCTACAGAAACAGGCATTGGGTCAAATTTGGCCAATGATCCACAATCTGTCAACGCCTGCTCTGGGTTAAACCAGTCCTTGACAAGTAACTGTTCAAATATATTCCTATTATCCAAATTTCTCTAGTTTCTTTGTGATGATCTACTTTCTTCTTTTACCTCACTTCTTTTTATTCATCTTTTACTATTCAATACTACATATTATGCCATTTAAATAAAACCTCCTAGGCTGACATACAAACTTACAAGAATAAAAAATATAGAAAAGTGATTCTTTTCACGGCATGTAGGGGTTGAAGTTAACTCATTCAGTCATTGACAATGTGTGGTGTGTCAGGCAGTATCTGGTTCCATGGGATAAGATTCAATCCCAGGCTTACCAATAATAGCATCAACTTGTATAAAAGACATCATTTGAGCATTTTATCTGTCAGATGTTCTGAAAGTTGTGAGACCTTCTGTACAAACAGAACTTGTTAAAAAAATAAACCATGCTGATGTAAAAACAGCAAAACACAACTCCCTTTGCAACAAATGGTTAAAAGGGCTACCTAGTAACTAGACCTAATAGTCCAGGAGGATTAATGTGCCAATAACATGATTTTACTCCAACAAACACAAAATTTGATATCTCTGATTAAATGCACTAAAATTGTTATTACTGATGTTCCCTTTTCCTTTAAAAGCTTTTTTTAATTGCCCTGGCTGGTGTGGCTCAGTGGAATGAGCACGGGCCTGTGAACCAAAAGTTTATCAGTTCAATTCCCAGTCAGGGTACATGCCTGGGTTTCAGGCCAGGTCCTGGATTGAGGGTGTGTGAGAGGCAACCAATCTCTCACACAGTGATGTTTCTCTCCCTCTCTGTCTCCCTCTATTCCCTTCTCCCTAAAAATAAATAAATGAAATCTTTAAAAAAAAATTTTTTTCTTAATTTATTGCATACTGCTGTTTTTACTTACAACACTAGTTTTTTTTATAAACATGATATTTCTCCTTTGTAAGATGATGTTAATAAAAAGAAACATAATTCATTTTTTAAGTAACTTCATAGTAAATTTTATGAAAGGTATGCAATCCTGTAGAGAGACAAACTTTATCTTTTGAGCTATCCCTAATAAAAATTGAATCTGATAACCCTTGATATAGCTACCATGATAAATACATCAAGAAAATGAGTTAAAAGCTGCTGTTTGAGGATTTAAGACAGTAAACATGTTGTCGCACAGCAAAGTAAAAAGAGAGAGTTCATTTGTATACTTGTCGCTACTCTCTCCGAGAAATGCTGTCAAAGAAAAAATAGGCTCTGAAAATGAATGAACAGGGGCGGCGCTGAAAGCAAAGAGGCGCTTCACTCTATGATATCTGGTTTCTGGCAGCAGCAGGCAATGTTCAAGCTGCCACTCAGTGCCGCCTCCGCAGGGGACTGACATTTCCTGCTGCCAGTGCCCTGGGTGTGGAGAGGAAGAGCTCCCTGGTATCCTTCAGGAAAAGCAATATCCTTGTCGCTTGTCAATGCCCTCGACAGGCTATAGGACAACCTGTCAGCTAGATGGTGGTACTAAATTAATGAATATTGACCTTGAAGGACGGGGGTTGGGTGGAGGACTGACATTTTAGCACAGAATAATCAATAAAAAAATGTACGGGTTTTTTTTTCAGTTGTTAAAATGTGCCTATCACTAAAGTGCTGGGTGTGGGGGCAGTTACAGAACATTCCTCCGCCCTTCCAATTCCACGAAGCTTCCCGTAACTCTAATAGTTAGAGGTCCTTGGAGTCAACATCTCATATGAGATCACAGCAACATAGAAAGGATGTCCCACAGGTTGGCTTTTCATATATGGAGCTACTGAAAAGACATTTCAGGAAAAACAGAATGAGCCCTTGACCAACTGCAAGAGATCGCTACTTTCTTCTCCTCGGGGCATGGGAGGCATCGTTCATTCACCATAGCCCTCACGACTGCAGTTCCCTCCCAATCATTCTATCACTACCCGCTTTTCTGGAGATGCTGCTGAATTGCGATTTATTTGCTCTCCATCTTGTGTTAGTAACTAATTAAATACCTCACCTGTGAAGAAAGATCTGTATTTAAGGAAGCCTATGGCAGATCCACCTATTCAGTGCCAATTCCAACTCTTTCTACTTGTTATTCTGCACTCTAAATGCTGGAAAACAAAGAACTCCATTTTTTAGATTCCCTTGTGACCACAGTTACATATATGAGCAGGTTTCGCCAAGCAAGCCTGAGAGACAGACTTCAAGAGCCAAAGAAGTCCCATGGGGAGGCAGCCTGCCCTGAGGTGAACTGAGTTTTGGGACAGAGACCATTGATTCTTCCAGGGCTGCTGTGGCTAAGATTCTACTGACCAAGCCCTAGGGCCACGCGTGCCCAGTGCTTAAGCACACAAGTGCAGGCACAGTTTCTGTGTTGACAGTCCCTGACGTGGCTGGGCACATCTTCAGGCTGTGCAGCATCCAAGCTGGTCCCTGGCACTGTTAGAAAGTCCATAAGCTACCCCTATGCACTGAAATCAGTCCCTTTCTGCTTAAATGAAGTAGTGCATTACTTTGTTTACAACTAAGACAAATGCAAGCTTGCCCTGCCCTGAAGTGCAAGAACATTTTGAGGATCCAATAGACCTAGGTGTGAAAACTGGCTCTACCAATTCCTAGCTGAAAGGTCTTGGGTAAATTCCCTAACCCCTCTGTTCTTAAGTTTCCTCTGCCATAAAAGGGGATGAGGGAGAAGGCTAATGCCTAGACATTGGGCTGCCAAGAAGAGTCAGTGAAGTACAGTCTCGACCATATCATTGGCTAACACATAGTATATTCTCCATACTTCATGGTTTCCTACATTAAAAAATATATAATGTTTATATCAGAGTAGACTATCAAATCATTTAGAGAAAAGTGCAAGTAGGCATCCAGTGGTGGGCGGGGGAAAGTATACAGCTCAAAATTAGGACTAAAGGAAAAATAAAATTGCAAGAGAGGGTTGGGCCACAAATGCATGACTGTGAGGGCACAGCGTCAGATGAGATAATGCCTCAAAAATGACCAATGTGTTAAAAAGATAAAATCAGCTACAAGTTAGAAATTCAGTCTTTTGCAAATAAAAGAAAACCCAACTTCAGGCTTAAACAAATAATTGATCAAGTTTGTTACAAAATAAGCCCAGATGTAGGTTATTGCTGGTACCAGTTCAGCTACAAAATGTCGCCATCAGGGACTCCGCTCTCTTTCCACAACACTTTGCACAGTGTGTGGGTGTTGGTTATTCTCCTCAAGCTTGTCATCTCAAAGTCAGAAGGGCTGCTTCTGCTGCTCCAGGCATCCCCCCAATTCAAGCCAATAAAAAGGAGGAGTGGGAAAGAGATTTTTTTTTCCCTTTGGTGTCTTCGTCTTGTTTTTCAGGAATGGAACCCCTTCCCAGGTCAGCTCTACTTGCATCTCATTTGTCAGAATTGGCTCACCTAGCCACTGTAAATTATTAGTCAAGGGAACCAAATTATAGGAACACTTTAATTTTTTTTGCTATAAATTTTTTTTAATTTATTGATTTTTAGAGAGAGAGGGAAAGAAACATCGATTCGTTGTTCCACTTATTTATGCATTCATTGGTTGTTTATTGTATGTGCCCTGACCAGAGATCAAACTTGCAACCTTGGCATATCAGGATGACGCTCTAACCAACTGAGCTACCCAGCCAGGACTAGGAACACTTTGATTTTTAAAAATATCATGTTAGTTGTGTGGTATAGAAAGGAAGAGCAAGATACTCTTGTTTCAAAGAAGTGGACAAACAGGGTAGGTTGAAGCAATTTTAAATCAAGCCCTCTTTTTGCCACTTATCCCCCAAAAGGCCTTGTGCAGTGCCAAAGAGAGGGACCTTTCTCATAACCACACACCCCGGCCTTGAGACCTGCTGGGAATCCAACAGGGAACTAGCAGAGGGATGGAGTAAGCGCCAGGAATGAATGATCTGTGACTAAGAAAGCATACTGGTAATTCAGCCAATCCCCAAAGTGGGGACAGTATTTTACATTTTAAAAGTCCAAAGTTGTATCTATGTGTGTGTGTGTGTGTGTTTTGGGAGGAAGGGTGTTGATTCATGTCTGATCCAGGTTAGAAACTGTTTTGCTTGACAGAGGCTTCAGTTGAAGACTCAATGAGTGTAAGAGAAACTTGCTGTCAAAATCATGACATCGTTGTGGATTCGGGATAGCCAGGACATAGGACAAAGCTGGGGATTTGGGGAGCTGAGGCCAACTCCACTAGGAATAAAAGAGAAAGCTGAGCAGGGGATTGGCCTGTCACCAAGTAGTTTGGTTAATGGTAGAACTCAAATCCCCATAGGTAGTTGAGGAGAATCTCATTCAATCAAATTAGGCACATAAAATGTGGAGTGAAGAAGGAGAAATATGGAAAGTTATACCTTTGAACTTTACTCTGGGCTCTGTTAAGGAAATCAACTCCAGATCCTCCCCATGTGAGATGTTGGGGGTCCTAATCCAGTCAGATTTTTTTTTTTCATTGACTTGAAGACTGTGCAGGCCTAGAGCAAGGCTCTGACATTCAGCTGTTGAAGGAGTGAAAGATAGTTCCTCTAACAAATTGAACATCCGTTATGTGCCAAACCCTGTTCTAAGGGCTGGAAATACGATAGTAGGCAAAACAGATGTAACCTCCACCCTCATGGAGTTCACTGGTTTCCCCTGAACTTTGTGGGAGAGAAAAATAACCACCTTACCAAGTCTGCAGCGTCCTCTGATCTGAGAGGAAATATGAGTTCCATGTGGAGGTTAAAAGTGCGCAAGACAGGATCCCTTGTCTTCAAGAACCTGTCAGTATAAAGTGAAAGTTTCAATCAGGAGA
The DNA here is from genome assembly GCF_021234165.1 of Pteronotus mesoamericanus. Taxonomy (NCBI): domain Eukaryota; kingdom Metazoa; phylum Chordata; class Mammalia; order Chiroptera; family Mormoopidae; genus Pteronotus; species Pteronotus mesoamericanus. Next base: position 14,820,075 of record NW_026555310.1, read on the forward strand.
CTCTTCCAGGAGACTTTTAAGAGACACACCACTGCCACTCAGACCATGGCAGCTGCAGGAAACCAGTGCCACTGCCTCTCAAGTGTCCCCACCCTGTCACGCAGGGCAAGGGCTACGTCCAGAGCTACCCTGAGTCTAGTACAGGGAAAGTCAGCTGGAGCACCCTGCACGTACCACCGGCCCCCAACCTTTGCACCTTCTCACTTAGGTTTTCAGAGTCTGATACTCGTCTGGCAAACAGTGGGCATTATCTGGTTAACTGATGATCAGGATACATCAAGAACAAGAGAGCTGGTGATATATGGTATTAATAATAAAACTGTCATGGAGATGGCTACACTTCTAACAGCTGTGATCCAGGCTTTGTTCTTGTCCAAGTTCTCTGCCACATGCCTGGAAAAACACTTTCCGGCCGGTGATTGTTTGCCTTACTAACCCAATAACCTCAATTACAAATAGGAACGGAAGCAAGAAAAACAGTTCAGAAATGCAAACTCATTCATACAAACCACCACTTTCTCATTCCATTTCCCAGAGTCTGTTAAAGCATATGTTACCAGGGCATGTAACTTGCAGACAACACTCAATTTTCCAAGGTGGTAGAGAATGAACCTGCATTATTAAAATCCAGGGGAAAACTTACTATTTAACTAATCTTAATGCCAAATGACCAGCAAATATGGGATGGGGTAAAAGTAGGTTTACAGTTGTTTGTATGGAAAATAATACAATAATTAATAAATAATAAAACATGAACAAACTGTGTTTTGCATACTCACAACTGTAAACCTACTTTTGCCTTACCCTGCAGTGAAATTGACTGATTCAGTTTTTCACTGCCTGCCTAGTCAACTAGTGAGGAAAGCATTAATTATTGGTAAAACGGCTGCAGATCATATGACACAAGAAGGAAGGAAGAAAATAAGGGTTTAGCTAATCCATGATATAGCCAGCCAGTCTCTGAATTTACATTAGTTAATTTGTAATTCAGATGTAATTGTAATTGATCAAGAATTCAACACAGGATATAATTAATGACAAATCCATGTAACAAAATCATTTCCCTTTGCAAGATTCAGCAGTCCCCGTTAAAAGATAAAATTTGTAATATTAGCAATATTGCAGAAAAAATAATTTTTGAAAATATAAAATATACATTAAAATCACTCTGGAATACCATTTTCACCCATCTTTTGGCAAAATGCCAAAATTTGACATTATATTCTATTAGCAAGCTTGTAGGAAAATTAGGTTCCTTTACACATTTCTAAAGGACATGCAAAATGGTTCAAGCGTTGTAAGGGAGAATTTGTCAATATCTAACAAAGTAACAAATGCATTTATCTTCTGGCCCAGTATTCTCATTTCTAGTTGTGTATCTCAAATATACAAGTGCAAATAAACAAAAAATATTTGCTTATATTTGCAGAGTGAACCAATGGAAAGTTGATGAAAATAGTTATCCATTAGGGAATAGGATGAAAAGGACAGTTATGGAAATGAGCCTTTTCTGAATGTGGTTATTTAGTTTTAACTTTGAAAATAATAAAAGTGTTTATATAATAATAAACTAAGTTAAATTAAACATCAATATCTAGAACTGAAACTAAATGAAAACAAATGAATCTAACTATATTGCACTACTTGACAGTGAATTATGTTCTAAAGAAGTATAAAAAGTCTTGAATTTCATTCAGTATTCTTATTGATAACAATGATATTAATATTTTGATGCAAATATATGTATATTTGTATATATAGTTTGATACAAATACATATTTTGATGCAAATAAAAAAGTAATTTGCTAATGATGTTTGGAACCAGGGTTTTCAACATGAGAAAGGAGATACATGTAAACTAAATCAAACGTTTTACGTAAAAGCCAGTAATCTAAAACTTGAATTGAAAAATTAAGGTATACTCATGATTTCTTCTTAGGGTCCAATGAAAAGCCCTAAAAAAAATTGAAAACCCAGTAGCATTAAACATCCCTAAAATCTAGATTGCAGTCTTTAAACATCATTTCTCACCTATGAAAACAAGCTAGAAAGTGAGTTTGGAAAAGTCACAGGATACAAGGCTATTATACAAAAATCAACATTATTTCTATATGTTAGCAACAAACAACTGAAAACTGAAATCAAATATATTATTTACAGTAATATTCAAAAAATACTTGGAAAATTTTTAAATATAATATATATGATATCTGTACATTGAAAACTAGAAAACATTTCTGAGAGAAACTGAAGAAGATTTAAATAAATGAAAAGGTTCACCATGTTTACAGATTAAAACAATCAATATTGTTAAAATGTCAACACTTCCCAAGTTGACCTATATGGTTCAATGCAATTCCGATTAAAATTCCAGGAGCTTCTTTTGTAGATATTGATAAGCTACAATTAATATGGAAATTCAAAGAACCTAACAATTTTGAAAAAAAGTTCAGACTTATCCTAGTTGATTTCATGACTTACCATAAAGCTAGAGTGACTTTATATTAGCATAAGGGGGTGGATATAGATCAATGGAATATAACAGAGTCCAGAGATAAACCCATGCATATCTAATTAAATGATTTTCAAAATCAATTCCAAGATAATTCCATGACAGAACAGTCGTTTCAACAAATGACGCAGGAATAGCAGCATATCCAAAAAAAAAAAAAAAAGAATCTCAATTCCTATCTTACACTATGCACAAAAATTAACTCCAAATAAATCATAGACCTAAAATAATAAAACCATAGAATTTTTTGAAAATACAGGAAAAAATATTTACAATGTTGGGATAATAAAAGATATCTTAGAACATAAAGAAGTAGAAACCATGAAAGAACTAATGACAAGCCGGACCTCATCAAAACATAAAACTTCTGCTCTAAGACCTAATTAAGGAAATTAAATGTCAAGCCACAGATCAGGAGAAATAGTTGCAATATATATATCTGTCAAAAGACGTATTCAGCAGGGCTGGGGAGAGAAATGGGAGAAAAATGGGGACAACTGTAGTTGAACAACAATTAAAAAAATACTTGTATCAGAATATACATATAAAAGAAGCTCTTACAACTTAATATTAAAGAGACAACCCAATTTTTTAAAATGGGTAAATAAATTGAACACTTTCACCAAGAAGATATATGGATCGTCAATCAGCACACGAAAAGACACTCAAAATCACAAGTCAACAGTAAAATGCAAGTTAAAAACCACAATGAAATATGACTATGTACCCACTGAATTGCTAAAATTAAATTCATTTTTCACTAAAAGTCACCAAGCCTGATCCATGTGTTGGGCAGAAAATGTATAAGATGACCTTGGAACAGAATGTTGCACAAGAAAGCAAAGATGCTATCAAAGGCTAATAATGACGACACATCAAAAAACAAACAAAAAACAAAACCCATGAGTTTGCCTTGAAGAGGTTCCCATTGGCTATAGATGAAATGATGTGATCATCAAAAAGAATTATGATTCCACCTAATTAAAATGAATTAAAAATATTAAAAGGCCAAAATTTTTTTAACGACAAGAAAGAGAAAGAATAAGGTTTCATGAAAGAAAAAGGACTCATGGACACAGACAGCAGTGCGGCAATTGCTGGGGGAGAGGGGCTGGGTGGAGGTGGAATGATAATGGAAAAAAATACAATAAAAAATAAACTATTAAAGAAAGAATAAGATTTCATGGACACAATTAAAGGTTGTTGGGTGCCAACTCAATTGTCTAAAAATTTATAATTAAAAGGAAAGAATTGAGAATTAATATTGCTTTTCTAGTATGAACAGCATTTCCTAGAAATCAAATAACTCTACTAGGTAAGATAAACAGCAGAATTAGAAAATCAACATTTTGCAGGTCCTAAGCATGTTACTCAAACAATGGTTATCAATGGATGATAAAACCATTAGGGAAAAGATTAATGGAAAATTTTATGAAAAAAAGAGATCAGGTTGTCACTTCCTAAACTCATTGATATTATCATCCACTAAAAGCAACACAATCAGAAAGCACATGTTTATTAATATAATACAGTATGAAGCATACTGCACCACCTATGAAATAGTCTTTGAAAAACCAAACCAAACCCTTGAACCTGAATCTAACTAATCCTGAAGTCTATAGGAAACATGGAGGATAGAGGAAAAAGTTAAAGAGGAATATTCAGTCAAAACCAAAATTTAGGAAAGAGGATAAATAACAATTGATACCACAGAAATACAAAGGATTGTAAGAAACTACTATGAACAATAATATGCCAAGAAATTTGAAAACCTTGATGAAATGGACAAATTTCTAGAAAAGTATAATCTTCCAACACTGAAGGAGGAAGAAACAGAAAACTTGAACAGACTGATAACAGCTGGGAAAATTGAAGCAGTAATCAAGAAATTCCCAGTACACAAAAGCCCTGGGCTGGACGGTTTCACAGGAGAATTTTACAAAAGATTTAAGGAAGAGCTAACCCCTGTCCTTCTCAGACTATTCCAAAAAATCCAAGAGGAGGGAAGACTGCCAGACTCCTTTTATGAGGCCAGCATCACCCTAATCCCAAAACCAGATAAAGACCCTACAAAGAAAGAAAACTATAGGCCAATTTTGCTGATGAACATAGATGCTAAAATCCTCAACAAAATATTAGCAAACTGCATCTAGCAATACATTAAAAAGATTATCCACCATGATCAAGTGGGATTCATCCCAGGAATGCAGGGATGGTTCAATATACGCAAGTCAATAAACGTAATACATCACATAAATAAAAGAAAAGACAAAAACCACATGATCATATCGATAGATGCAGAAAAAGCATTCAATAAGGTACAGCACCCATTTATGATCAAAACACTCAGCAAAAGGGGAATAAATGGAGCATTCCTCAATGTAATAAAGGCCAATATGAAAAACCTACAGCCAACATCATACTCAACGGGCAAAAACTGAAAGCTTTCCCACTAAGATCGGGAACACGACAAGGATGTCTGCTTTCACCACTTCTTCTCAACACCATATTGGAAGTCCTAGCCACAGTAGTCAGACAAGTAAAAGAAATAAAAGACATCCAAATAGGAAAGGAGGAAGTAAAACTATCATTGTTTGTAGATGACATGATAGTGTACATAGAAAACCCTGTAGACTCCACCAAAAAACTACTCAACCTAATAAGTGAATTTGGCAAAACAGCAGGATACAAAGTCAACATTCAGAAATCAAAGGCATTTTTTGTACACCAGCAATGAAATAGAAGAAGAAGAAATCAGGAAAAAAGTACCATTCGATATAGCGACAAGAAAAATAAAGTACCTAGAAATAAATTTAACCAAGGAGGTAAAAGATCTGTATGCAGAAAACTATACAACATTGAAGAAAGAAATTAAGGAAGACACAAATAAGTGGAAGCATATACTATGCTCATGGATTGGAAGAATTAATATCATCAAAATGTCCACACTACCAAAAGCAATTTATAGATTCAACGCAATCCCTATTAAGATACCAATGATGTATTTCACAGAAATAGAACAGACATTTCAAAAATTTATATGGAATCATAAACGACCCCGAATAGCCGCAGCAATTTTGAGAAAGAAAGACAAAGTAGGAGGGATCACAATGCCAGACATCAAACTATACTACAAAGCCACTATACTCAAAACAATCTGGTACTAGCACATGAATAGATCCATAGACCAGTAGAACAGAATAGAAAGCCCAGAAATAAGCCCAGGTCTATACGGGCAACTAATATTTGACAAAGGGGGCAGAAGCATAAAATGGAGCAATAATAGCCTCTTCAACAAATGGTGTTGAGAGAGATGGATGGCTACATGCAAAAAATTGAAACTGGATCATCAGCTGACACCATACACAAAAATAAACTCAAGATGGGTAAAAGACTTAAATATAAGTCACAACACCATAAAAGTCCTAAAGGAGGACATTGGCAGGAAACTCTCAGATATCCCACGCAGCAATTTTTTCACCAATATGTCTCCTAAAACAAGGGACATAAAGGAAAGAATAAACAAGTGGGACCTCATCAAAATACGAAGCCTCTGCTCAGCTAAAGAAAACATCAGCAAAATGAAAAGGGAGTCAACCGTATGGGAAAATACATTTGCTAATGATACATCCGATAGAGGTTTGATCTCCAAGATATATAAAGAACTCACTCGACTCCACTCCAAGAAGACAAATCATCCAAACAAAAAATGGGCAAAGGACCTGGGCAGATGCTTTTCCAAGGAAGAGATACAGAGGGCCCAGAGACATTTGAAAGGATGCTTGGCATCACTGGCCATCAGAGAAATGCAGATCAAAACCACAAAGAGGTACCACCTCACACCGGTCAGAATGGCCATCATAAACAGATCAACAAACAACAGGTGCTGGCGAGGCTGTGGAGAAAAGGGGACACTAGGACACTGTTGGTGGGAATGCAGACTGGTGCAGCCACTGCGGAAAGCAGTGTGGAATTTCCTCAAAAAGCTGAAAATGGAACTGCCTTTGATCCAGTGGTTCCCCTCCTGGAACTACACCATAAGAATTCCAAAATGCCAATTCAAAAGAACCTATGCACCCCAATGTTCATAGCAGCACAATTTACAATAGCCAAGTGTTGGAAGCAACCTAAATGCCCAACAGTAGATGACTGGATAAAAAAAATTATGGCACATTTACACAATGGAACACTATGCAGCAGAAAGAAAAGAACTACTAAACTTCACGACAGCATGGATGGAACTCAAGAGCATTATGCTAAGCGAAATAAGCCAGGGGGCGAAAGACAAATACCATATGATCTCACCTATAAGCAGAACCTAACCAACAATACAAAATGCAAGGAAAATAAGACCAGTAACACTGAAAGGAAAAGAAGCCAACAGAGACAAGAGGGAAGTAGGGATGGGTGGGCAGGGGAAAAGGAAAGGAAGGGGCAAGTCAGGAACATATAGCAAGGACTCATGGACAAAACCAAAGGGGAAGGATTGAGGGAGGGAGAGGGGGTAGGGAGCAAGGGAAAGTGGTCGGGGAAGGCAGAGACAAATGTATTTGAAAAAATAAATTAATTAATAAAAAAAATAAAAAAATAACATGACAAATCTGAATAAAAATGGGAAATAAAGCAGAAAATTTAAAAAGAAAACACCAAAATTTAGGACATTCTACAGGAAAAATGACCTGGCTTTATAATCAAATCAACAGCATTAAAAAAAAAATGTGGGCTAGGATACATTAAAAAGTCTGTGTGAAACTGAACATAACCTAACTTTACTAAGGAATGTTGAATGATGTGACTGGCCATATCTACCATCCAGTGGACTATCAGGAGCAACTGTAGGAAGCATTAATAAAGAAACAGAACATCAAAGTAAAGTTAATGTAACTTAATGTAAATTGAGTAACTACCGACTATTTACTAACAATAGGATGATGTATAAAAACTAATTAGCTTTAATTCCAGATAAATGAAGCTAAAAATCAACCATATAGGTTGATAATCACTTGTGGACTACCTGAATCCATGAAAACTTTTTTTGATTAATAATAAACTTAGCTAATTCTGGACTTACAAATTGGTATCTTCCTTTGGGTCTTAATTTCTTGTTTCCCCAAATTTCAAAACATTTTTAAGAGACAAAAAAATGTGATAAGTAGATTTTTTTATACCCTAATTCAAACAAATTAATAATATGAAGGAGTTCAATTGCTGGGTGGACAAAAAACTGACAAACCTACAACCCAGAGCATTCTCACAAACATTTGGTAAGAAGAATTCAGTGAATAGTCATAGCTATATACAGCTATGGATAACTATGTAACGTGGTTACATGAAAGGCCTTCTTCAGGATCTTTCTGCATTAACTATCCCCATTCATTCATATCTTCAAACTCTATATATCTGTTGGTTTGACCTCTTTAGTTAATTAAAAATTTTTTATTCTCTCCAATCATTAAAACACTCCTACCACCTTGCTCTTAGTTCAAGCCCAAGTAAGCTCTTACCTGGAAAATAGCTGTAGCCTGATGACTAATATCTCTCCTGCTCCTTTTTCCTTCTTTAAGCCTTTTTGCCACATATCAGGTTGATTTACCTAAAGGGAAATTTTTGCCATACTACTTTTTTGCCTAAAACCCTTTAGACCCTCATTTGCTGTTTATTAATTAAAACCCATTCTCCCCTGTTAGCCTGCAAATCCTTCAGTGAACAAGGCTCCCCAGGTCCCAGGCTTCGTCTCCTTTTTTCCTATAGTGGACCTTACTCTCAGGGAGTATTCGGTCGCTGGCAGTCTCCTGCTCACAGCTCTCCCACTCCCAACATTCCACTGTAAGTATGAGATTCATGCTAGGCCTTGTGATTGTTCTCGACTTGGAATGTCCTCCCAATTTTCTTTGCTCAGGCAACCCTTGCTATGCTAAATGCAGTTCATTCATTGAATAACAGCTCAGGCCTCATCAGCCCTAGGAAAACTCCCCTGATCTCCCACTCTGGGTTTAGCGCCCTTATTGTTCCTATGGTACCATGTACATATCTTTATCTTAGCATTTATTTGTTGGAATTTCTTTTTATGTCTTTGCCGAACATGACAGACTCTTCCAAGGCAGCATAGAGCACAGAGCTTTGCATATAACAGGTACTTAACAAATGTTGCTGAACTAAACTGAATTATAGCAAATTCCACTGAAAGATGTAAGCATTAGTCAGTGCTATTAATATATGTTGATATAGGCATTGTCAAAGAATCAAATGATTTGCCCCTCAAATAGAAATAATTGGAAGTCAAGTGGATTCAGCAGCATGTTTTCCAGTCTATTTAACTGCTCTCCTAGCTAAGAATTGTAATTGCCATAGCTCCTCTTCTGAAATTTTTGATATGGGTGGAAACCTTACATAATTGGAAAAAGTTATGATAACATTAAAAATGCAAGCCATGACTTACTAGCAACATTAAAATTCAGAGTTCTTAAAGACTCTGATAAATTCTAACATAGATATAGTGATGAACTAGGTGAATTAATATTCTCTGCTAGGTTGCTGCTCACAGATATTATTAAATGGAAGATATTTCTCTCTGCTGCCATCTTTTGGCAGAATAACAGTAGAAATCTTAAGCAGAAAGTAGGGAGGAAATTTTATCTTAATCAATACATCTCATTCCAGGCACCTGTTTAGGGGATTACTCTCCTGGTACATTAAATAAATATATTCATAGCAACCTTCCATAGATGTTATCCTCCTCCTTTTTTTTTTGGTAAGGAAGAAAACTGAATGTAGCAGACACTTTTGGTCATCTTTCCCAGACCAGATTTTGTTCATCACACATGCAAATCCTTCTGAGGAGCCTGAGCCCCTCCCCAGACTAGGAGATAAATTTTAACTGGTCCGAGGGACCACAGGAGTAGTATCATCTTGTTGCCAAGACACTGGTTTGAACAATGACATGGAATAAAGTTCTAGCCAACGAAGTTGGCATGGGGGACTTTCAAGAAGGTTTCCTTAGCTTTTAAAAACAGAGCAAAGCTGAGATATAACATTTTCTGCCTCTGAACATTATCATTCCTATGTGACCATTGAACTATGGCAGCCATCTTGGAACTAGGAAGGTAGCCGACCAAAGAGACAGAGTGATCTGCTGAGAATGGCACATAGGAAAGACAGAAAGAATTTGGTTTATTGATGACATCATAAAGCAGCTGCTCTAATTCTAGACTTCCTTTACGTGAGATATTAAACATTACTGTTTAAGTTATTTTAATTTTTCATTTTCTGTTACTTGCAATCAAGAGCATCCTAACTGATTCACTGAAGATTACTGAAATTAAATAATTTTCAAATATAAAGATTTGAATTGAGTATGTCATGCTGTCATCTACCTATTTCTTTTTCTCTTTTTTGAGGAACAAAATTCATACTGATTTTATTTTACTTAAAGCACATTTTAAAGCAAACAAGCCTTGAAAGTAAATATCTGTATTGGTTAATAATTGCAATTTTCTACAGAGGTCATTTCTAGGACCTTAAAGTCAATTTTTCTCTTCCTAGTTTGAAATAAAGAAGAGGCCAAGGGACAAGGGAGCACCACATGTGAAAGGAGCTCTCTCTTTTATCACTCTACTTAAAGCAATTTCCGTCCTCTTCTCAGCAACACTCATACCTCTTTCGGAGGCTCTTTTCCCTCCTGGGCTTCTGGGACATTCCTGTTGCCCAGGACCCTTATTCCTTGTTTAACACAATAAAATGTCGGGAGCCGACCAATAGCCGACCCTTGACACAGTCGGGACGAATGAGGACCAACGGCACAGCAGAAGCAGCCACAGCTGGATCTCTTGGTCGTCCCTCCTCGCATGCCTGCCTTTATTGATAGTGGGTGGTGGGATTTTCTGGTGCTTGTATCCTACTGCTAAAAACCAGCACAATTCCCCGGATACTGCCCAGAAAGAATTATTAACTGCAGAGCAAAAGCCCATAACACACCTGGCTGCTTCCCACTTCCCCTGTCAGGAAAGTTAATATTAGACATTGGGCAGACCAGCTGCCAGAAAAGTGGAGAAAAGTTCTATTGAGAGATAATTCTGGGACACCACCTCCCAGAATTATGGAGACCACTACCCCTCCAATACCCTGGGCAGGAGCATGGATTAATGGAGACATGTGGGTGAAAAGGCCAGGGAAGTTAGTAAGGTATTATGATTAAAGTACTTGGGAACAAATACATAGAAATCCTCCTCTTTGTGTATGGCTTAAAGCTAAACCTCCACAGAACAGCCACTAGGGCCGCTGCACCCTCTGTGACCTTGGTTGGTTCCAAAGGCCGCACAGGACACAGGGGCTGCACTTAAACAACACAGACAAGACGTCAACTCTCTCCCCAGACAGCTAGCCACTAAAGGCTTAAAAATAACCTTTATAGAATAACTGCTCTATTTTTCTTAACCTTTGTTAATTTTTGAGAATTATTGATAGACATTTAGTAGGAGGTGATACTCTGTACTTCTTCCTCTATTTAAATGTCTGAATGGTCCTCCTGGTCAGAATAACCTTTGCCTAGTACTATTATACCTGTAAACAATGATACTTTTCCAATCAAAGTAACTTTTACTAAAAATGATTGTTTTTAAGTTTCCCTGTACTATGCGGTGCTATTTTTTGTAATAACCTTTGATGTAATCATGCCATGTATCAGTTCCTTGTTTTATCCCTATAAAAATAAAGTTTCTGAGCTTAAAGGCTGTCCTCCCGCACCTCACTTCGGGGACCCTGAGACCCGCGAGGCTGGACCCCGGCAATAAAGCATTAACTTCCAATTTTAGTTTTATCCCACACACCAGTAATCCAACCTCCGGACCAATTCTGGATGCTTCATTCCAGGATTTCTGTATATTCTTATGGTTAACCTTCTCATGTCACTGATACATCTAACTTTTCATTCCCCGAAACTCTTCAATATCACTTCCCATGACTGAAGCGTTCCACTATGTGGAACTCAGGTGTATTTCCTTGTTTTCTGACAGCCCACGACACTGCGGCTCAGAAGGCAGACAAAGTATCCTGGGAAGAACGCCCCCAGGAGAAACAAGCTTGACAACTATGCCGTCATCAAGTTCCCCCTGATTACAGAGTCAGCTATGAAGATAGAAGACAACAATACACTTGTGTTCATTGTAGTCGTCAAGGTCAACAGCACCAGATCAAATGGGTTGATGTGGCCAAAGTCAACACCATCACCAGGTCCTGGTCTCCGGCAAAAACGGGGGTAGAGTGGGCCAGAGATGCCTGAGGATAGACTGGGAAAGGAGGCCCGGGGGAGAGAACCGAGAGAGTAGCTGGTGGGATCCCGGCGCCGACTCATCCCCCGTATGGCAGCAGCCTTTTTCTGTTTCTTTCTTACATACAATAAAGAAGCAGAAACTCTGAGTGAAGAAATGTTTATTATTTATGATTTTATTTACTTATTTTTAGAGAGAGGAAGGGAGGGAGACTGAAAGGGAAACATCAATGTGTGGTTGCCTCTCATGTGCCCCCTACTGGGGACCTGGCCTGCAACCCAGGCACGTGCCCTGACTGGGAATGGAGCCCGCGGCCCTTTGGTTTGCAGGCCGGCGCTCAATCCACTGAGCCACATCAGCCAGGGCAAATTATTTTTAATTTATTATATTACTGATTGTACCTTGATTGAATTTTGAAGGAAAAAGAAAGAAAAATCTATAAGGGTATTATTAAAACTATTGGAAAAATTAGAACGCAGACTATGTATTAGATAAAAGGAGAGCTCACTGTGTAATTTCTAAACTTTCTGAGTGGGAACATATATTTGGATATGTAGAAGAATGCCCTTATATGTAAACATATAAAAGAAAACGTTTCTTTTTAATAAAATAAGAGATATAATATACATCAATTATATCTCAATTATTTTTAAAAATTAGAAAAAGGATTTGCAACCACTAAGTTTTCTCACAGAAATGCTCTAAGAAGGGGAACAGGGAAAGAAAAAATTCATTTTAGAAAATTATCTTTATAGTAGAATAATGGATGGAGAGAGAGAAGTTAAAGCAAATATAGTAAAAATTTAATAATTGAATTTAGGTAAGTGGTATAAAGTATTTACTGTAGTATTCTTCCAACTTTTCTAAAGGCTTGGAATTTTTCAAGATAAAAAGTTGAGAAATATCAAAGCATAACTTTCAAACACTTAAAAACATAACTCTCAAATAAATATAAAATGAGAAAGTGCCAACAACTTGGTTAAAGTTTTATTTAACTCATTAATGAAGGAGACCAGCTGGATGAAACTGGTTCAAGGACAATTTGAGAGACTGGAGATATAATACAAGTGCACCTCCGAGACACATACTGAGGGTTCAGTTCCAAATCACTGCAATGAGTACACAATCAAGTGAAATGTAATTTTTTGCTGGTGGAAGGTCCTGCCTTCAGTTTGTAAAAAAGTCAACATCTACGAAGCACCAGAAGGTGAGGCCCAATGAAATGAGGTATGTCTGTACAGACACTAGTAGGGGATGCAGGAGACGAGTTCCAGCATATGATTGCTAAATTAGATACACAACAGCTTAGATTAAAACAAAAATTATAACCTTTTGGGTTATGTTTTCTACTGGACAGACATCATTTCCATGACTACTGGAAAAACATGATCATTTGTTTAACATTTAACGTCACAGAGCCTGGGTTTTAATTGAGTGCATTTCTCTGCAGCAGGGCTCTCACAGTGTGGTCTGGAGACTTCTGCGGAAGGGGGTGGCTAAAATCCTTTTAAGAGGTCTGCAAAATAAAATTATTTGTATAATACTAAGACATTGTTTGCCTTTTCACTCTCCTTCTCTTACAAGTGTATAGTGGAGTTTTCTAGAGCCTACATGTGATAGTGCAGCCGACTAAACCCAAGAGATATTAGAATCCACTTACCTTCTATGAAGCAAGACATTAAAGAGATTACCAAAAATGTAAAACAATACCATTTTATTTACAAATTTTTTATTTTTGGAAAATATTTATTTATTTATTAAATATTTATTAAATATTTATTTATGTTACTGCACTATGAGTTTATTCTTTTTATTTTGGAAAAGGTTAATATTTTTAAATCTTCGGTTATAGTTTCTAATACAGTAAATAATGATAACTTAAACAAAAGCTTTTTGTAGTTCTCAATAATTCATGGAATGTATGGGGGTTCCTAAGGCCAACAAGTTTGAGAACCATTGTCCACAAAATTAGATAGTCCTTGGCAGAGTTTCTTTCAGTATGACTACGGAAGGGCACAAAGTCATACTTTTGCTTGATTTTTAAGTTGAAGGTAGTTTTTCTTAACAGAAAATAAAAGTTGTTGTATGAAATAGAAGAAGTAAGTTAAATTTATTTCTCCTGTAAAATGGTAAAAGCAAATTTAAAAAGGTATCTGACTAAAATCTGGCTATCACATGTGGCTTTCTGTGGCTTGCAACCATGACTTAGGAGGTCATTCTACTGAATAATTCCTTCTAGTCCCTGCAATTTTCAGACTCTGGAATAGTCACTAATAATATTTTAGTTTATATCCTTTTAATCCTATTTCTATGCACATCAAATTTATAGTTTTGTTGCTCTTGAAGATATTCTCCAAGGTTGGTGAAATGATCTACCTCTTTTTTTTTTAATGGCTACAAAAACATTCCTTTTTATGGCTGTACCATAGGTTTATCTGTTTTTTCTTTTTTATAAGTGTATTCTCCTATTCATGGACATTTATATTGCCTCTACTTTTTCTACAATACAATGACATGATGAATGTGTGTGCGTGTGTGTGCATACAATACAGTAGCTTTCCTCCTATGTTCCAAGGCCCACAGTGGATGCCTGAAACTGCAGACAGACCAGACCCCATGTATACTATGTTTTCTTCTATACATAATACCTATGATAAAGTTAAATTTGTAAATTAGGCACAGTAAGATATTAATAACAAAAACTAACAATAAAATAGAATAATTATACGATAATCAAAGTTATGTGAATATAGTCTCTCTCTCAAAACACCTTTTTTTCTTTTCTTTTCTTTTTTTTTTTTAAAGAGAGAGAGGGGAAGGGAAGGAGAAAGAAACATCTATGGGAGAGAAAACCATCAGAGAACTGGACCCATAACCCAGGCGTGTGACCTGACTGGGAATCAAACCAGCAACTTTTTGCTTTGTGGGACGACACCCAACCAAGTCACATGGGCCAGGGATCTCAAAATATCTTATTGTATTGTATTCACCCTCCTTGTGATGAGATGAAGCAGGTGAAGGATGTAGGCATTGTAACATAGCCTCAGGCTACTATTGACTTTCTGATGGTTTGTAACAAGTACAAGGCTTTTTTTGGCATATCAAAATTGCAGCAATGCTACTCTTGTTCTTTGGGGCCATCATTAAGTAAAATAAGAGTTACTAGAACACAAGCACTGTTCAGTATGATAGCCAAGACAGTTACCGACTACCGGGCAGGGAGCATCTACAGTATAGACAGAGGAATGATTCACGTTCCAGGGGGATGGAGCGGGACATCATGGGATTTTACCACACTACTCAGAATAACATGCAATTTAAAAGATATGAATTGTTTGTTTCTGGAATTTTTACTTAATATTTTCATATTGTGATTGACTGCAGATAACTGAAACCACGGGAAGCAAAACCATGGATGAAGGAAATACTCTGTGTGTGTATATATAATACTGTATATATTATACTGTGTATATGTATATGTGTATACACACACACACACACAGATAAATATCCCTGTATTTATTCTGTCATTTTTATAGGGAGAGGATTTTTACTCTAGCTCTCTATGCCAGGAAGATTAATGAAAGAAAACTTAAAATGCATGAGAATGGTGTCAAGTGTTATCTTAGTCATTCCTTTAAGTAAAAGCCCTAGCTCTCCAGCTCTCCCTAGGGGCTAACAGGAGCAAAAAATTTCCTTGTCCCCACCTCTTACTCCCACCCCAAGCCAGTCTCCCAGGCAATAAAATAATGCTGTTCTACCATAACCCCACAGGCAAAGGCAGGTTTAGTCTGTAGCAGATCTTTTTAGTTCCGTGACTTTCCACAGAGATTGTACTGCCTCCTAGAGGGAAATTTGGAAATTTTTCAAAGTTTTTTTTGACTGTCCCAAAGACTAAGTTTTCAAAGTGGCGGGATTTACATATATGGGCATTTTTGCCATTTAATAGGTGGGGATCAGGAACACGAGATATGTGGAACAGCCTCACAGTGCAAAACTGTCCCTCAACAAGCATGAACTTCTAATGTCCTTCCACACATTTATGGAAGTAAAAAATCAGTTTAAAATGATCTGAGCTTAAACCTAACTTTGTTTTGCATATAAGCAAAATACTTATGCACGGTTTTACTAGACACTGACTAGGTTATGATATTTGAGTTGGTGGTATTGAGGCAGGATAGTAAAAAGCTAGGAAAATTCCTAAGCAAGTGGAATAGGGAAACAGACAAGATAACTTAAAAAGGTCAAACAATTTGACCAATTTACAGTGAGCTAGTGAATTGCAAGACCATATATCTTCCCTAACCAAGGATACTTGAGAGCAAGTGGTTTATACCTCTCCTCCCTGACCAGAGAGAGAATAAATAACTTAAATCACCCTGGTCAGGGAGATAGAGAACAGAGACCCAATTAATGCCTTCTGTGTCAGCCAAATCCAAGGATGGATGGAGTCAGGGGAACAAATAACAAAAACCCAATGAGTGCCAGATAGACCCAAGATAAAAGTAAGCAATGAAGCTGACCAGAGAATAATCCAAAACTCCTCTTTATGCTCATTGATGCATCAGCGTATTAAAAACATACCTGGAAAACTGATGAATATTCTGCTGAAACCCTCCCCTGAGATCCTTGCCTGCCCACAGAAGAAAAATAAAACCCTCAAGACAAAGGATACCAGCGCAGGCTCACCTCTGAAGCATGCCCATGCCTTTTCTCGGGCATGAACTTTAATTTCTTTCTCCTAAACTCTAAGGGTCCCCGTGAAGACTTGCAACTAATGGACAGCAGTAGCTCATCCCAGACTAATTCCTTGAACCTGTCTCCAAGGCTCCCTTTTCTCTGACTTTTGAAGGAGCTGGCAGCAGCCCCGCCTTGGCTCACTTCTGTCATTGTGCCTCTCACTTCCCAGTGAGCTAACAGCAGCCCTGCCTTAGCTCACATCTTTCCTATAATATTTCTAGGGAGCCAAAGCAGAGCCTCTGGTGCCTCTTCTACCCTAAGTCCTTCTTTTGTTTCACTGCCCCATGCTTTTTCTTTTCTTTTCTTTTTTTTTTTTTTAAGATTTTATTTATTTTTAGACAGAGGGGAAGTGAGAGAGAAAGAGGAAGAGAAACATCAACGCATGGTTGCCTCTCGCATGCCCTTCACTGGGGACCTGGCCTGCAACTCAGGCATGTGCCCTGACTAGGAATTGAACTGGCAACTCTTTACTGGCAACTCTGGTTCACAGGCCAGTGCTCAATCCACAGAGCCACACCAGCCAGGGCATCACTGCCCCACGCTTTAATCAGCATACTCTCAAAATCAGCTGGACTTGTTTTGTGAAATCTTTCCTGTGCAAAGTCAAGAACCCATGCATCACAGACCAGCCTGAGGCAGATGTGGTGATCCTGGCCTCCATTTGGTGACAATGTATCACAACTGTTTCTGTATGCACTGGTACCTATCACATTCTCAGTAGTCTACATGGTGGCCCAAGTAGTTCCCTATTCATTATGCCTTCTAATCTGATCATACCAATCATTTACATACTAACTATATATTATTTTTATAACAAATGGATTTTTTACTGCTCCTGTATGTTTCAGTTTGAGCATTATATTGATTTTTTTTAAATAATGTGTGTCAGTAAGTGTACCGTAAAAAGTGTTGCAACGTTTTTTTACTGAAAGGAGGTACATGAGAAGACAACATTTTATGACACTGCACAGCACAGCCCATTACCTGAGACATTTCCATTCTGAAATACCACTTTGGTGTTACTGTTGCATAAGTAAAAGGCCCACTAAAGTGGTTTTCCTAAAACCAAAAAGATTCCAAGTCAATTCACATTTCTCCCGCTAGCCCTGATGGGTGTGGCTTAGTTGGTTGGGTGTCCTCCTGCAAAGGGAAAGAAAGGTCACCAGTTCTATTCCCAATCAGGGCACATGCCTGGATTGCAGATTCTGTCCCCAGCTGGGGTGCATATGAGAGGCAACCAACTGATGTTTCTGTCCCTCTCTTTCTCCCTCCCCTCCCCTCTCTCTAAAATAAAAATAAAATAACAAAATAAATAAATTAAACAAATTAATCCTTCTGGTAACTAACCATTGACTGGGTTTCATTTCCTTTTATCTCCCTGCCCCTAGTCTTTATATATCTGGACATCTTTCTCAGCCTGGATTCTGAGTTCCTCTCTTACAGATGTGGGGACTGAAAAATATTAAAACTTTTCCTCCCACCTTCTAAATTCTTCTAGGCTGGGCTAATAACCAAATTAACAGAGATAGATTAACAGGAGAAAATCAAAGTTTAATACATGGCGCATGGGCAATTCACACAGACATGATAATTCCATGAAAATTTTAGACAGCAAGGCAACATTGGGTATATGAGAGACTTTTGGACAAAGAGAAAGGGGGTGGAACAAGGTATTGATTTCAGAAGTGAGAATGGGCAGTTTACTGGTACTTGAGGGAGAGGGGAACACACAGGGCAGGCCATCCTTTCTAGGCATCTCAGAAACAATGGGACACAGCAGGAACCTGGTTAGCAGGCACCTGCCTGAAGCCCTCTTCTTTACCATACTTAATTCAAATTAGGCTAACGCACCGTCCTAAGAGCTCTCCTTCCTGAAGCAGTTTTCTCAGGATCTCTTGGGCAGGAGAGGGGGAAGGGTCAAAGGTTCTTAATCTCTTGTTCCTTAAAAAACAGTTTAAAATCAATATCCCAAAAAGCTTTAGGGTGACAAAATTTTGGTCCCTTCAGAGAAAACCCCTTAAATGTTACACATTTGACTTGCTCATTCAAGTGTAAAAGTGACAGGGCTGGATTTTATTCATTGCAGTCCCTGGCACATGGCATGTGTCTGTTAAACATGGGCTGGATTAAAACTTAGGGAATTTGGACCAAAAGACCTACCTGAAGATAAAGGGAATATATAAGCTATGTATTAAGAGTTCTCAAGTATCTGTCAAATAAGTTATCCAAAAGTTACAAGTAATGAAAAAAAACAAAAAGGTAAATTGCACATCCTTTCAATGTGGGGGCAAAGCCCACCCAAGACTGGTCTAGGCTAGGGGTGAACATCTGTAAAGATCCAGATGGTAAATATTTTAAACTTTGTAGGGCTTTAGGACTCTGTCTGGGTAGTCAGGTCTGCCACTGTAGAACACAAGCAGTCACAGTCAGTAAAGGAATGAGGTGGCAGAGTTCCAATAAAACATTGTTGTACAAAATTCGTGGGTTGGATTTAGCCAAAGGGTCATAGTAACGTCAACTTTATCCCATTATTTACTGTTGGTCAAAGATCCCAAAATTACTGAAGTTACTTGTTGACTTGGAGATTTTAGACTGGAAGAGATGCAGGTAACTTGTTGGTGGACAGAATATGGAACAAATGTAAATAACTTCCCTCCAATTGCACATTAATCAGTATTACATCCTATGCGTGTTATAAATAACCTTGTTTCTTACAGCATTGAATTGGTTCCTTCATGAATCAATGAGTTAAGTGTTTGACATATGTTCATCTTATATTTGCCAGAAAGAGTTTATCTTTTTGAAAATTATTCTTTGTTTTGTAAGATTTTATTTATTTATTTTAGAGAGACAGGAAGGGAGGGAGAAAGAGTAGAAGAGAAATATTGAGGTGGGAAAGATACACAAATTTGCTGCCTCTCGCACAAGTGTGGAACTGGCTTGCAACCCAGGCATGTGCCGTGACCAGGGAACGAAGCAATGACCTTTAGGTTCAGAGGCTGGAGCTCAATCCACTGAGCCACACCAGCCAGAGCTATTTTTTTTAAGATTTTATTTATTTAGTTTTAGAGAGAAGAGAAAGGAGGGAGAAAGAGAGGGAGAGAAACATCAGTTGCCTCTTGCACCCCCACAACTAGGACCTGGCCTGCAACCCAGACATGTGTCTTAACTGGCAATCAAACTGGCCCCCCTTTAGGTTTGCAGGATGACGTCCAATCAACTGAGCCACACAAGTGAGGGCTAAAAATTATCCTTTA
This sequence comes from Pteronotus mesoamericanus, assembly GCF_021234165.1. NCBI lineage: Eukaryota > Metazoa > Chordata > Mammalia > Chiroptera > Mormoopidae > Pteronotus > Pteronotus mesoamericanus. The sequence goes on from NW_026555310.1 coordinate 14,839,850, forward strand.
ACATATCTCATAAGTGTACAAACATAGACTCTGGTCACAGGTCTTCCCACTCTTACAGGGATAGGACCAGTGATTATAGGTACTGCATTTCACAAAATTTGAAAAGTCTGCATTAAAACTATGGAATAGTGATGTAAGGAACGGGATCTAAGTTCAAATTATTTCAAGTCTCCCTACACAAGAATTGTGATGAGGCTCATATTAACAGTTGTTAAAATAAATCTCTATTTCAAATCGTATTGACAATTTTGAATGTTGTGACCAATTTCTTCTAAGATAAGTTGGATTTTTGTTATTTTTTTTTCCTTGTCAAGCTGGCAAAGAGCTTCCACTACTGTAAAAATATTTGTCAGTGATGCTGTGGCTTCCTGTTTGCTGGTACAACCCTTACTAGAGTTATTTCCTACACTGGCAGCTTGTCAGTAAGTCTTCTGATGCCACTTGTCCATTGTGTAAAGGGAGGCTTAGGCAAAACTAGGTAATGTTATCTGCATTTAACCAACCACCCACAATCTGCAATACGTCACTATACTCTGAAGGGGTTCAGAGAGGAACTTTGCCACTGTGTGAAGCTTCTACTCTTTCTGGGGAAGGTGACGTGACAGATTCAGAATAAAAAACCCACTGCAAACTGGCAGTGTATTAAATATCAGTAAATTCTTGCTTGCATTTTCAATAAAAATAAAATGAAGTAGAAATTCTGGTATTTTCTTCCTGCATCCCAGTAGCTTTTCTTGCACACTTACAGGGTACACACAGCCCATAGAAGTCTCAAAAAGGATGCAGTTTCTTTTCAAGTCTGAGGTTTAGCTTTCACTAAATGGGTACCACCACTTGGTGGCAGCAGTGGCCCACAACAGCGGGGTCTATTTTTCAGGGATTAATAAACCATGTCTAAAAAACGTTAACTGTAGACCTTGACTCTTGTGGCTCAGTGGATTGGACGTACTTCCATTTCAATTCCTGGTCAGGACATACGCTTGGGTTGCAGACCAATTCCCAGTTGGGGATGTAAGAGAGGCAACTGATTGATGTTTCTCATGCACATCGATATTTCTCTCCCTCTTTTTCTCCCTCCCTTCCCCTCTCTAAAAATAAATAAATAAAATTAAATTAAATACTTTTTAAAAAAGAATAACTGTAAATAGAGGCCGGCAAGGGTAACAGTCACTCTGCCACACACAGATCCTTCTTCCTCCTGCCCACTGACGATGTTGACCTTCACCCTGCCCTGTGCTCCTGGAAAGCAGCAATGATAACACCTCTCCCAGGCTTTTGTTTTCAGAAATTCCCCTGATTCTTTGTGTTCTATGAAATGGCTTCCTCAAAGAAACACCCTTCCCCATAAGACTTAGATCAAACTCACTGTCCACTCCCTCTCATGACACCCATTATTCTCAGGGATGACACCTGTTTACTTGTGACAAATTTGCTGACAAAACCAGGCACATGTCTCCAACTTCTCATTCTTTGTTATAATTAATTAATGAAGATTAGAATTCTTTGTTCCCCTGAAGCTAGCTAACCTCAGAGAAAAACACTTCCTGTTCAGCTACCTGACTGAGACTTCTGAATACAAAACAATACAAGTATAAATCACCACACTTAAAGCCTGTTTACCTCTGTCTGTATACCCATATTTTGCCATGTATAATGCGCACTTTTTGCCCAAATTTTTGAGGAGAAAATAAGGATGCACAATATATGTGGGTAGTACCTGAAATACTTTGCATCTGTTCTTGTGTCTTGTAGTTATTTGTTAAATAAAATTTCTTATATCACAATATGTTTAAAAAAAAATGTTAAAATCCCTGTATAATACAAAAGCCAGTCTCTCAATATAAATAAATAAATAAATAAATAAATAAATAAATAATTGAATTTTAAAATTTAAATGAAAGATTTTTGTCCAGAAAGTTTGGGCCAACAACGTGGGTGCACATTATACACAGCTAGATATAGTAAGTCTAAGGCAAAACTAACTTTCAGAGTAGCTCTGATCTTTGAATGTAAAATGCTTTCCTTATTGCAGTAGCCTCAATAAAATCCATTGCTTTACTTGTCTAGTTTTGTCTTTGATATATACTTTGATTCCTCCTTAAAGAAGCTTCCCCTTCACCAAACCTAAGCATTGCCATCCACCGAGGCAGACAGATAACTACGTATCTCGCACAATGTCTCCCAGGCAAACTTTGTCACAAAATAAATAACTTCATTTTTAATAGCCAAACTTCATAAAACATGTCTTTCTTAATATAATATTTTCAGGCAACATTTATATTTTTAAAATCTTCTATGTACATCTTCACCATAATACACTATTTTTAACAAAATGATATGCAGGAAAGGTCTTTCATTTCAAATACTATTGATGTCTCTTCAATCAGTAGTTGGTTGCACTGTGTCCGCCACCAAAAAAAGATACACTGAAGTCCTAACCCTGGTACCTGTGAATGAGAGCCCATTTGGAAATAGGGTCTTTGCAGAGGTAGTTAAGATGTCAGTAAAATGAGGTCATACTCAAGTGTTGTGGGTCCTTGCGCCAATATGACTGGTATCCTTGTAAGAAGAAAAGACACAGAGACAGACATGCATAGAGAAAATGCCACAAGTGTGTGGAGGCAGTGACTGGAGTGATGCATGTACAAGTCAAGGAACACCAAGGATTACTGGCAACATCAGACACTAAGAGAAAGGCATGGAAAAGGTTCTTTCCTAGAGCCCTTGAAAAGAGCATGGCCCTGTCAACACCTTGATGTTGGATTTCTGGCCACCAGAACTTTGAAGAAATAAATGTCTGTTATTTAAGCCCTTCAGTTTCTGGTACTTTGTTATGGTAACCCTAGGAAACTAACATAGAATGCCTGTTAATTTATTTTTTTAATTGAGAATTGGAGTATCCACAAAAAAGATACAATAAAGGACCATTGATAATGTCAAAGCAAAAATCACACTGGACAAAATTCAACAGGCAAAAAAGACTATATCCAAGGCTACTGCAATACGGGAGAGAACTCAACTCAACTCAGCCGGGCTAGGGTTTTTTAACAGCTGGGTGATGAGCTAGTGGAAAGGTAGCAGAGGATATTAGGTAGCACAGGCCATCTGTGTTTGTTATTTGGCTTTATCCAAGGAAAACAAATGTATTATATAATTATGACAACTTGGAGCAAAGCATCTTGAAATTAGGCTCCTGCCTTTCCACAGAAACTAAGAGATGGGTGTTATTTCCTTTGCTGATTACATGTATAGTGCAAGAATGGAGCAGACTTTTTGAATATTTTTGACAATCCAACATGGAGTCACTGCCAGCCATGACATTTACCGATATGTCAAGCATTATGTCATTACTGAGGTACTGGGGTGCAACAGAGTGTCCTTGTGAGGAGCCTGAAACACCCAAAACCACAAATCTGGACACTTGAATAAGGACACCATATGAGTGGGACCTCTACCTGTTGGTGGCTATAAGAACTCAGCTCTGACCACACAGCACTGGAACTTTGCTGTATCACAGGTCACACTTGGAGCCCTGCCGGACTTCCAGTCCAACAGGTGCAAGCTGCCACTGCAGCCACCTGGCTTGAGACTGACGCCCGCCGCTCCACCTTTGACCACAGTGATCAGGGCATTGCACTGAATGCTTGCTCTGCTCACTTCTATCACATAAGCTCCCCCTTTCTGCGTGTTAACCTGCGTGTGAGTCTATTGGCTTATTGAGGAGATCTCTCTTTAAAAAACCTGGCACTGTGGAAAGACACAAATGTGTGTGAGTGACTCCTTTTGGGGATGCTCCCCTGCTCACCAACACAAGCCACAGAGAGGTTCCCAAGTTCCTGAAAAAGACTTCCTGGGTTGTAAAATTTATAAGAGGTCTTTAAAAAGATTTACATCTCAAAGGGGCAGAAAAAGAATTTACAATTACGGTTTTCTAAAGCAGATACTCTGCAAAAAGGAAGCTCAGGGGCCTGAAGTCAGGAAGAAGCCTAAGTTTAGTCAGGATAAGGAGAACAATAAAGCCATGTTGGTCAGTGGCTTCGACTGCACAAAAGCTGTTGTTATTGACCCTATTAATCATTTGGTGATAAAAAATGTTTTAAGCATTTTACACCTAACAAGATAGTTTGGATTTTAAAAAATTTTACATATATATGTCCACACTTTATTTACTTGTTTAAGAATGAAATTGAAGGCTTGGAGTTGATAAAGTATAATTTTTCCTATCTAAAATAAAATGAGAAATGGGCTCCTGATTAGTATTTTAATGCAGAACAACTCATTTTTCAATAACAGATTACTGCTGATGTACAGCAGGAGATACCTACACTTCTAAAATCATTATTTATTATTATTTTTTAGAAACTCTTGAATCACAGATACAAATTTCCTTTAAAGAATAACCTGTCCAAAAGGGTTACTTAGTGCCACATTCTGAGTATCAGAACAAGGTCATATTTAATGAGCTTTCTCTCTCTGTTCCCACTTCTACACCCATTCTCATCAAGATCCAGGACAGATGGCCATCAGTTCAAAGTCCAACAGCAGGACAACCCCCGCTGGCATACTTCCTAGAAAGTTACAGAGTGAATAACAAACATCTGTTCTCAAATTTACAACCCAGATCCAAGAAGGAGACAGCTGCTAGCCACATGCCCTCTGCCCCAAGACAAAGCTTTTAAACTGCTGATGGAAGCCAAGAATTAAAAAATAAAAACAAAGAAACCAAAACAGAAAAGAATAGAAAATAACACTGCATTGTATGCTGTAATAGTAAGTATCGATTCAGGTTCGTAAGTATGTATGCAAGCATGCATATGTCCTAGGTCATAATGTGATATGTATTCCTTTGAGAACTGTTCTAGGAAATCCACAATAATTACCTGAAGAGAAGGAGAAAGAAGTCAGTTAATACTTTATGGTATACATAACAATAAACCAGACTTCAAGACCTAGCCCCATCCTCCCAATTAATCTATCAACTGATATATCTGGGGTTTTTGGCTTCCCCATTTGAAACTCAAACTCATGGCATCACCACTCTCTTCTGGTTTCTCCACCTCCTGACAAGCAGCCTCTTTCACTCATTTCTGGTAGACATGTAAGGAATACAGTGAGCAGGTAAAAATAAAGAAAAATTATATCACTCTTGTTTCTGTAAATAGATAGACGTAGACAAATAAAAATAATCTCAAGGGATAAGAGAAGGCGTAATAATCTCAAGGAATTAAGAGAACACTTTAGCCCTTGCTGGTGCGGCTCTGTGGATTGAACGCTGGCCTGCGAACCAAAAGGTCGCTGGTTTGATTCCTGGTCGGGGCACATGCCTGGGTTGTGGGCCGGGTCCCCAGTTGGGGGTGCATGAGAGGCAACCACACATTGATGTTTCTCTCCCTTTCTTCCTCCCTCCCTTTCTCTGAAAATAAATGAACAAAATCTTTAAAAAAAAAAAGAGAGAGAGAGAACATCTTAAACCAAGCTCCATTACTTTTACAAATGGGAAAAAGTTATTGCCATTGACATTAAGTGCTTTACTTGAGCTTATACAGCAATTTAGTGATAGATTTAGAGCAAGAAACTTGGTCTTCATTTTTTCAGACGAGGATTCTCTCTGCTAACTCCATGCCCACTGATAGAGAAGTGTGTGATTAGTACTGAGGTGTGGATATGTCTTCATTAAATTTTACTCAAGAGTCTGTACACGGGATTGTGTGGAACACAGCAGGCAGATGGTGAGTGTAGCTGGTATGTAGCACCATTATTTCCCAATTTACTTGGAGTCAAAGCATTTTGAAAGAAGAGGCTGAGTCCATTTGGCATCATTAATCATATCACAGTTGCCTGAGTGGGGCCGGGAGATGGTGGTTCCCAGTGGTGTTCTAGGCAGTGTTTCCATATCTGTAGCTTACTAACCCCAATGGAGAGTATATCTGTAGTTTATGAAAACATCCAGCTAGAAAAAAAAGTGGTTGAAACTTATGAATTTTCTGTCAATTTTACCTCAATAAGGCTGAAGTAGAAGGAGGAAGAAGAGGATGTGAAGAAGGAAGAACGAGAAGAGGAGAGGGAGGAAGGAGGAAGAGGAGGAGGAGGTATTGTCTTGTCTTGAATTCCAGCACAAAATTCTACAAAGTGAAAGGCCTAGTGAAAGTCCAAAAAAGTTTCTATTTTTCTTTTTTTATGGTAATAACATTTAAGTTCCACTCTCAGCAAATTTCAATGATAAAATACAGAGTTATCAACTATAGTCACCATGTTTTATTTTATATCCTCAGACCTTATTAATCTCATAGTTGAAAGTTTGTACCATTTTACCAACCTCTCCCTATTTTTCTCACTCCCCAGCCCCAAGCAATCACTTTTCTGTTCTGTTTCTGTGCAATTGAATTTTTTTTTTTTTTTTAAGATTTCACATGTAAGTGATACCACACAGTATTTATCTTTCTCTGCTTGGCTTATTGCACTTAGCACAATACCTTCAAATTTCATTCATGTTGCAAATGGTAAGATTTCCTCTCTCTCATGGCTGAATAATATTCCATTGTGTGTATATACCACATCTTCTTTCATCCATTCATCTGATTATGTACACTTACTTAGGCTGTTTTCAAATCTTGGCTATTTTGAATAATGCTGAAATGAACAGAGGGTGCAGGTATCTTTTCTAGTTAGTGTTTTTGTTTTCTTCAGACAAGTACCCAGAAGTAGGATTGCTGGATCATATTGCAGCTTTTTTAATTTTCTGAGGACCCTCCATACGGTTTTTCAAAGTGGCTTCACCAATTTACATTCCTATCAACACTGCACAAGGCTCCCTTTTCTCCACATCCTTGCCAACACTTTTCTCTTCTTGATGATAGCCACCCTAACTGGTGTGGGATGCTATCTCACTGTGATTTTGACTTGCATTTCTCTAATAATTACTGAGGTTGAACACTTTTTTATGTACCTGTTGGCCATTTGTATGTTTTCTCTGGAAACAATGTCTATTTCAGACCTGTCCATTTTTAAATTGAATTAATTAAATAATAATAATATATTATTAGTAATATATATTAATTCATTTTAAATGAGCACTATACATAATTTCCACCACTCCTTTCCCTTGATCCAAAACAAAGTTTCTGCAAATTTCTCTTTACAATCAGTGTTTTGTTGGCGAGTTTCCGTAGTGTAGTGGCTATCACGTTCACCTCACAATCAGTGTTTTGTGCAGCATAACCAGACAGAGTCCAGATTTCAAGTCTTACGGCCAATCCAATGTAAAAGTGACAGGTGGCCCTGCCCAAATCCAAAAACTGTTAAAAATTTTAAAAAATCAATATAACTGTTTTTAGTAAGTGTTTATTGTGTATAGATGAACAGTTCACAAACTGAGAATCTTCAAATCAACAGTATTATGAAACCCAGAGGCATGTTATTGTAGGACGATTTATATTGTAAAAACATGGAAGCTGTTTAATCTTTATAATGATTGGTTATAGCATTGGGGTTTTTCTGAATGAGAGAGAATTGGCTAAAAGTGGTTATCTTATGCCATTTTTGGAAAACAATTTAGATTTTTAAAATGATTTTCAGAGGCATTTATAAGAAACAGCCCTAGTTAAGTTTTGTTTACATTGCAGGATAAGCTATATTAGGTTTCACTTACATGGCTTAGCTGGTTCTGCTATTCAGGGAATTTCCAAATCTGGTCTCTGTTTATATTTTATTTTAACACCTCTATTATTGTTCACTCAAGAAATCACCATAAGCTCTTTCCCTTACAAATGAGCAATGAAGTTAGGCACAAAGCACCTGTCCACCAAAAGCTAAGCAGACACGGTTTTTGTTTGTTTGTTTTTTTAACATTTTATTTATTTACTTTTTGAGAGAGGGGAAGGGAAGGAGAAAGAGAGTGAGAGAAAGATTGATGTGCAAGAGATACATCAATCAGTTGCCTCTTGCATGCCTCCATCTGGAGACCTGGCCTGCAGCCCAGACCTGTGCCCTGACTGAGAACTGAACCAGCGACCTTTCTGTTCACAGGCCGGCACTCAATCCACTGAACCACACCAGCCAGGGTGCGGACAGTTTTCAAAAATTAAAAGCTAATTTTCCAGTGGCATTTTTCACAGAAATAGAACAATCAAACAACAAAATACCCCAAGTAGCCTAAGCAGTCTTGAGAAACATAGAACAAAGGTAGGGACATCATGCTCCCTGATTTCAAACTATATTACAAAGCTACAGTAATCAAAGAGTATGACACTGATATAAGAGCAGATGTGTATGAATGGAACAAAATCAAGAGCCTAGAAATAAATCCATGAATATATGGTTGCCAACCAATTTTGACCAAGAACTGCTACCAAGCAAAAGCTTTATTTGGGGGTCTTTTTAAGAATGGCAAACCTGTGAGACACAGATCTAAGTAGAAACCCAACTGTGTTCTGAGGGAGAAAGAAAGGGTCAGAGCTTATAAAGACAGAAAAAGGGGGGCTTCCGGCAGGGCTACACAACTTACTTTGAAAGAGCTGTGACTAGTACTGGCAAGCCGACTTATATTATGCTATAAATGATTAATTGTTTATATCTACTGCTAGGTAAAAAATTAAAATTAACAGAGTTCAGTGATGCAGAGCCAGCTCCAGAAACTGTATCATGATGCATTGTTTGGTTTAGCCCAGTTCAAAAGTTCAGTTTCACTAGGATGGGGTGTGTTAGCTCAGCTTCCTGGAGGCCTCCCAGCTACATTATAAATTGCTCTCTTGATAATACCAACCTCATTTTGCCATTTTTCTTTCACATGGTCAATTAATTTATGACAAAGCAGCCAAAATTATACAATGGGGAAAGGACACTTTCTCCATAAATGGTGCTGGGAAAACTTGATGGCTAATTGCAAAAGAATGAAACTGGAATGTTATCTCATACCATACCTAAGAAATGACTCAGAGTGAATGAAAGACTTAACTACAAAACCTGAAACCATAAAACTCCTAGAAGAAAACATAGGAGGCAAGCTCCTGACACTCTTGGAAATAATTTTTTAGGTTTGACACCAAAAATAAAGGCAACAAAAGCAAAAATAAACAAGAAGAATGCATGAAACTAAAAAGTTTCTGCACAGCAAAGGAAACAATCAACAAAATAAAAGGGCAACCTACTGAATGGAAGAAAGTATTTGCACATTGTATATCTGACAATCATATATAGAAAACTCATAAAACTCAATAACAAGAAACAATCTAATTTTAATATGTGCAGAAGATCTGAATAGACATTTTTCCAAAGAAGACATACGTACGGCCAGCAGGTACATGAAAAGGCACTCAGCATCACTAATCATCAGGGAAATGCAAATCAAAATCACAGTGAAATATTACCTCACATCTGTTAGGATAGCTATTAGCATGAAGACAAACCACCAACTTACACCATATACCAGAATAAACTCAAAATGGATAAAAGACTTAAATATAAGTTGTGATACCATAAAAGTCCTAGCAGAAAACATAGGGGATAAAACTTCTGATATCCCACGTGGCAATATTTTTGCCAGTATATCTCAAAGGGAGGGAAATAAGGAAAAAATAAACAGATGAGACTACATCAAATTAAAAAGCTTCCACACAACTAAAAAAAATTATCATCAAAATGAAAAGGGAACCGACTGTATGGGAGAACATGTTTGCCAATGATACATTGGACAAAGGTTTAATCTCCAAAATATATGAAGAACTCAAATGACTCAACACCAGGAAGACAAACAATCCAATTAAAAAATGGGCAAAGGACGTAAATAGGCACTTCTCCAAGGAGGACATGCAGATGACCCATAAACATATGAAAAAGAGTTCAACATCCTAACCGTCAGAGAGATGTAAATTAAAACCACAATGAGATATTACCCCACACCTGTCAGAATGGCCATCATTAATAAATCAACAAACAACAAGTTCTGGCAAGGTTGTGGAGAAAGGGAATCCTAGCGCACTGTTGGTAGGAATGCAGATGGGTGCAGTCACTGTGGAAAAAAGTATGGAATCTCCTCTAAAAATTAAAAATGGAACTGCCTTTTGATCCAGCAATTCCACGGCTGGGAATATACCCTAAGAATCCCAAAACACCAATTCAAAGGAACTTAGGTACCTGTATGTTTATAGCTGTGCTATATACAATAGCTACGTGCTAGAAACAGCCTAAATGCCCATCAGTAAATGAGTGAATCAAAAAACTGTGGTATATTTACACAATGGAATACTACACCGTAGAAAGAAAGAAGAAACCCCTACCCTTCACGACAGCCTGGATGGAACTAGAGAGTATTATGCTAAGTGAAATAAACCAGTCAGTGAAAAACAAATACCATGGGATCTCACTGTAAGAGGAATCTAATGAACAAAATAAACTTATGAGCAAAATAGACCCGGAAACATGGAACAGAGTGACAGTGGCCAGAGGGGAGAGGGGGGGATTATAGTGAAAAGAAGGGGAAGGGACTAGTCAAAGAACATGTACGAATGACACATAGACATGGACAACAGTGTAGGGATTGATCGTGGAAGCGGGGGCTAGAATGGGCTGAGGTAGGTAAAGGGGAAAAATTGGGACAACTGTAATGGAATAACAATTAAAAAAGAAAAAAAAAAGAAGACAAGAGATAATGGTGAGGATACGGAGAAAGGGGAACCCTTGTGTGCAGCTGCCAGGAACATCAGTTAGTGCAGCCACTGTGAAAGACAGTATGGAGTTTCCTCAAAAAATAAAAAATAAAACTGTGATATGATCCAGCAGTCCCACTTCTGGGCACTTGACTGAAGACAAAAAAAGCACAAACTAGAAAAAATATCTGCACCCCCTGTTCACTGCAGCATTATTCACAATAGCCATCAGTATTCACAGCAATCCAAGTGTCCCTCTGTAGATGAACGCATCAAGAAGATGTGGTATATATGTACAATGGAATTTGAGGGAGGACCCAAAAAAACGGAATTTACTTATAAAAGTTGTGTATTTATTCTTACATGTTTAAACTTCAATCACCTTCAAAGTACTCTCCATTTGATGCAATTCACCTATTGAGACCTTTTTTTCCATTGCTGAAAACAGTTTTGAACTCATCAATTTTGATGCCTTTTAGTGCTTCTGCCAATTTTTGTTTCACCTCCTCCACATCGGTAAAACATCCCGGTGAGGGACTTTTTTCATCTGGGGAAACAAACAAAAAAATCACTCAGGGCAAGGTCAGATGACTAGGGAGAATGCAGCATGGGCTCATGCCATTTTGGTCAAAAACTGCTGAATGCTCAGTGTGGTACACTCATAAATTACCCATTGTGAAACAGGCAAACACACTGAGAGTCTTCAAAAAAAATTACCAAAGCTGAACGCAGTCTCTCACAACAATGCCAGCTGGTACACAGATACAGATGGGTTCCTAGAACACTCGCCTAGGGAAGAAGGCTTTACTACAAGGGGCCTGCCCTCCAAAAAATAATTCCATTTGGGGAAGGTTCCCCCCTTGCATTATTCAGTCATGAGAAAGGAGGAAATCGTGCCATGTGCAACAACACGGATGGACTTTGAGAGGATGATGCTATGTGAAGTAAGCTAGGCAGAGAAAGACAAAAACTATATGATCTCACTTACAGGTAGAATCAAAAAACAAAAACAGAAACAGAAAAACAACCAGGCATAGATACAGAGAACAGATGGTGGTTGTCATGAGGGTGGGAGGGTAAGCAAAATTAATGAAGGGAGTTAAAATATACAAGCTTCCAGTTATAAAATAAATAGGTCATGGGCATATAATATACAGCATGGTGACTATAGTTAAGAATTCTGAGTCAGGAGATAGTCAGGCGTGAGGAAACCCCAGAGGCACCCCGGATCTAAGACAAAGGACATCAATACAGAACAGAGACCCTGTTCTAAGACCTGTTGTCCCCGCTTTCTGGAAAAGCACTGAATCATGGTGAATCATGACTGCAGCAGCACAGAAGATGCTACAAGAACCCTGCTTCATCACAATAGCATTATCGTAGATTTGCACCGCGGGCTCCCTCTCCTGTGGTGGGCAATCAAGGAAAATCATGGGAGACTGCAAGCGCAGTAGCTTAAAAGTAAGAGAACGAACTACTTGTATATGCCTGCCAAAAATAGCCAGGAAATATCCGCCCTATAAGATTGACTGAGAGGCAATCTCTGCGCGGAATTGACCTGCTCCCATGTTCTGTGGAGTGTACTATCACTTAATAAATCTGCTCTCTCTCATTCTGCTATTAACTCTGTGTATGTTTGGTTCAATTTACTGTTCGTGATCACCAATAGCCTGGTTACCTGTGCCCACCTGCGACAATACTGTATTGCATATTTGAAAGTTGTTTAGAGATTAGATTTTAAAAGTTCCAATCACAAGAGAAAACAATTTTTGTGACATGGTATAATGGCAGATCATAACTAGACTTACTGTGATGATCATTTTGCAATATATACAAATACCAATCATTATGCTCTACATGTAAAACTAATACAATGTTTTATGTCAATTATATCTTAATTTTTTTTAAAGTTAACTTTGAACCATGTGATGCTGAAGCAGAAAAACCTCTCATCCAAGCTGAGCATCTCATCCCACCTTCATTAAAGGATGAAACTCTTAATGAATGAGCCTGAATGAGAACTCCAGTTGTCTCATTACACTTCAGTCATTGATTTGCCAAATATTTATTAAGCACCAGCTTTGTGCCAGACACTACTCAGTGCTGGGTAGACAAGAGGAACAAGACAGATATGGCCCTCACCAACCTTACAGTCCAGGGGGAAGCAGCCCCCAAAAACCGAACAAGGAAAATATGTCGTAATAAATTAATTTAATGCTTTTATTAAAAAAATTATGGGGTGCTTTGAGAGAGAAGCGGAGGACTGTCTAAAACAAGTTGGATGGTGAGAAAATTCTCCTATAAGATGGGACATTTCAGTTAAAAATTAAAGGATGTGAAAGAGCCTGCTATGTTTGGTTGGGGAAGAAGCTTCAGGAAGAGAGGGAAGAGCACGTGAAACCTGAGATAGGAAAGAACCTGTGTATTCCAGGACTGGAGATGTTACCAGAGAAGGCGCCTGGCCCCAAGTGGGTCTGCCTAGGACAAGTTGCAGTGTGTGGGTCCTTGAGTTCACATAGGAAAGATTTCACAACATGAGTCCAGGTGACTATGAGGATCCATTTATTAAAGCTGAGGACAGTGAAACACGAAGAAGTAACAGGGGGGCCCAGGCTGGGCTGCCTTAGCTCATTGGGAAGTCAGAGAAAAGGAGACCTGGGGACAGGTTTAGGGGATCAGGCTGGGACAAACTACCAGCTGTACATTGCCTTGGAGTTTGGGAGACATGTGCCTGTGAAAAAAGAAGCCCGGGGTGGGGGGGGTCGGTCGGGGGGCGGTGGGGGGAGGGTGGGCGCGGCAGGAGTGAGGAGGGAGGGAAAGGAATGGCTCCGGCTGCTCCCCCGAGGGAGAGCGCACACTGAGTCCTTTGTCTTGAGGCTTTTATCTCTTTCTTGCTGGTGGGAACCTTAGGGAAGGGTTTCAGCAGAATATTCATCAGCTTACCAGGTGCATATTAATATGCTGATATGTCAAAATGAGCCCATAGATGGGGTTTGGGAATATTCTTTGGCCTGTTATACTGTTTTATTTTTATCTTGAGTCTGTCTGGCTTTTAATGGGGTTTTTGTTATTTGTTCCTGACTTCATCTGTCCTTGGGTTTATCTGGCACAAATGACATTAATTGGGTCACTGTTCTCTGTTTCCCAGATTTAAGCTATGTATTCTTTGGTTAGGGAGGACAGGTATAAACCATTCACTATCAAGCGTCCTTGGTTAGGAGAGATAAGTTCTTGAGATTCATTAGTTGGCTGTAAGTTGCTCAAACTGTTTGGCCTTGTTTAATTTTCTGATCTCAGTTTCCCCATTCCACTTGCCAGAAATTTTCCTAGATTCTTACAATCCTGTCACAGAAAGAAGGCCTGGGTGCTTGTAGCTTGGTGAGTAAAGGGTACAGCTTTCTTTAACTTTAGTTTTCAATCCTCTTGCTGAAAGAGAGAGTATGCTCCAGCCCATTAAGTAAAACAGAAGACAGCACAACTTCTCTGATCAAAAAAGTGGGCAGAACACCAGCTAAAAACGCCTTAGCATGTAAAGTGCCCTGAACTGTGCCTGGCTCCTAGTAAGTGACATATGTTGGCTTTAAAAAAGGCAAGGAGGTCACCGCCGCTGCCGCCATCGTGCCAGCCCCTTGGGTCTCAATGAGGCCGGGTGACGCTCCAGAATGGGAAACAAGCCAATTTGGGAGCAAATTGGATACAGCTTCATTCACCATTACTACCAGTTATTTGATAACGACAGAACCCAACTAGGCATCATTTACATTGACACATCATGCCTACGTGGGAAGGACAGCAATTCCAGGGAAAAGCTGCCATTGTGGAAAAGTTGTCTAGCCTTCCGTTCCAGAACATCCAGCACAGCATCACGGCACAGGACCATCAGCCCACGCCAGAGAGCTGCATCATCAGCATGGTTGTGGGCCAGCTTAAGGACGACAAAGACCTCATCATGGGGTTCCACCAGATGTTCCTATTAAAGAACATCAATGATCCTTGGGTTTGCACCAATGACATATTCAGGCTTGCCCTGTACAACTTCGGCTGACCTCCTCCCAGCCAGGCGCTCATGCTGTTTCCTCCTCCCTCCTCTTCCCAATACTATTTACACTCCTCCAGATGATCCAAATATCATACACAAATGAGCAGGGTCGTGGTGGGAGTGGGCGCGGTGCGCTGCTGCTACCTAGGTATTGTCCATGATGTTTGGACATGAGACTAGTTACATCTGACAGGAGAAGTTTGTGTTGTACCAGTGCATGCCTTGGAAAGACTTAAGTAACGCAAAAGGTTGTCTTTTTTTTTTAATCTACTGACAAGTTGCTTAGTAACACAAAGAAGTGAAGGAGATAGCAGCTGCCTCACCGCCTAGATACTGATTTGTTCAGATGTTTCAATGCTTCATGATACAATAAAACCACAAAAATTTTCTTAAAAAAATAAAAAATAAAAAAATACAAAAGGCAAGAATATAAAGCTTTGTTCCTCCTTCCCTAACCTTCCATGTGTCCCCTTAGGGACTCAGAGAAATGCTTAGCGTTCCAAGGAAAAGAGCTTGATTATCATTGCACTCTTGCTCCTGCCTCACAGAGGAACTGTGATGTTTATAAAGTCAACTTAATCCAAAGATTCTTCCTGGAGGAGACTTGATTAGTTAGGAATCCTGATTAAAAGTTATAAATGGGTCTTGATTTATGGACAATCTTTAACAAAGCATAATGCTAAGAGAAGTGAGTAATGTGAAGTCTCAGACAAGGCACAATTGATGGGGTAAAGGAAGCAGAAAAGGAGAGCAACTAAGAAGAGAGACAGACGGCAGAGAGTGATCTGCTGTGGTACTTCTCAAACATCACAGGTGAGAATCACCTGGAAAACTTGTCAAAACAGCCCCAGACCTCATGATTTAGCAGATTTGAGACAGGTCTTGAGATTTTGCACTTCTAACAATTTCCTAGATGCTGCACTTTGAGAACCACTGGTCTGGATCCTGGAGAGGGCAAGGGGGCAGTTGGGGGCAGGGGTGAAGGTGGGGGTGGGGAGTGGAGGGAGGTAATGGGACTGGATCAAAGAGCAAGTCATGCCCAAGTATGAGACACTTTTTGGCAGAATTAATCATCCCTAACAGTTAGAGGTAGGTGAGGGTTAGCTGCTCGCCAGCACCCCCCACTGCTGGGTTACTGTGAAGGCAAGCCTGCAGTCAGCAGACATTTATGTGCAAAGAAACAAAACAATTCAGAAACCCTGCTGATAAGGTAAGTCTGATAAGAGATCTGCTATCTGTTTCTTTACATGCTCCGAGCACACCTCGCCTACCAAGTTAATTTAGTTAACTAGGGTATCAGCGTCAGGGACCCCAAATCCTCTGAACCAATGGTTAGATGCAGGTTGTTTAGGGATTGAGATTTGGATACCATCCCTAGGGCTGTAGGCTTCCAGAACTCTGAATTCTTGCACCCTGTTTATGCAAGAATGGAAGCATTTCTAAAATATTTCAGCCAACCCACATTTCTTGAATATCACTAATTGCATTCATTTAAAAAATTTCCAATATTCATTTTGATCATTTGTAAAGCCTCTGGGGTTTCAGAAGTAAAGATAATTCAAGCTTTGTAGTGGCCACTTCTAGATTATGGCCTCCAGGTTAAAATGTCAAATAACCCCGCTTTGCACATTCCTGTAAACCTACCTGAGAGCACACTGTTTACACTTAAATATATGAATGGCAGTTGCTTTGTAAAAGTCACAAGATACAGTAAAATTTCAAAAGTGAAAAAGATTTTTAATAAAATTGAGGAAAATTTAATAAAATTTTAACAGATTTACTAGACAGTGGGTATACCCCGATTTAATTTAGCAAGTTGTTGTGGCCTAAAGATGACCTGGGGAAGAGGATCTCTTGAAATTCATTAAGTTTAACTGCAATAGTCCCTGCCCCGCTCCTGCTCTTCCTCGCTCCGTTCCTCACCCTGCCTCGTTAGACACCCTTTTAGTAACTTGTGATGTAAGGTGCTTGTCCATGCTAGTTGCAGGACTTTATCCTGAGCTAGATAGCGTGGAGGCTGGTTAGGCAGAGCCTCCGAGCATGAATCTCTGAGCAGGGGGCATTACCATATATTACTATTATCTTCCAAACTGTAACGTTTTAAGATTATAAGATGCCAAATATAACCGTAGTTCTATGATTTTAGAGATATTTGTTTACTAACCTACAAATTAGTTTTATTATCTTGGTAGACCTATAAAATAAGTTAATTCCAGACTATTTTTGAAATAATATTCTTTCTAAGAAAATTTTAAAAAACAAGATATAGCTGCATGTATTAAAGCAAAACTTAAAACCTTTATGTGGTGTATACAAATATTAAAAAAATTCAGAAGGAAAATAATTATTTTAAATACATATTCACATACCAAGTCAGTTGCTTTTCTTCAGCTTTACTGAGGGACCATTGACAAATAAAATCATTTATATTTAAAGTGTACGATGTGATGATTTGACACATACATGCTTTGTGAACTAATTACCGCAATCAGGTTAATCAACACATACATCACCTCAGATAGTCTCCGCCACCTCTTTTGTGCGTGTGGTGAGAACACATCAGGTCTACTCTCAGTAAATTTCAAGCACACGGCAAATTATTTACTATCATCACCATCCTGTCACCGTCCCCAGAGCTTATTGATCTTAAAACTGGAGCTTTATACCCTCTGACCAGCATCTCCACATCTCCCTCATTCTCTCATACCCACCTTCCTCTCGCCCTGGTAACCATAATTTTACTTTGTTTCTATGAGTTCAACCTTTTTTTTTTTTTTTTAAGATTCCGCATATAGTGAGATCATGCAGTATTTGTCTATCTCAGTCTGGCTAATTTCACTTAGCATATTGTCCTCTAAATTCATTCATGTTTTGCAAATGGCAGGATTTCCTGACTAACACACACACACACACACACACACACACACACACACACACACACACACAGATGTGTCTCACGTCTTCTTCATTCATCTGTGGATGGGCACTTAGATTGTTTCCATACCTTGGGTACTGTGAATAATGCTGCAATGAACATGGGAGTGCAGATATCTCTTGGAGATACTGATTTTGTTTCCTTCAGATATGTACCCAGAAGTGGAATTGCTGGATCACACAGTAATTTTATTTTTAATTTTTTGAGAAGCCTCCATAGTGTTTTCCATAGAGTCTTTACGAATTTACATTGCCACCAACATTGTCTGTTGTCTTTTTTATAATAGCCATCTTAACAAGTGTGAATAATACCACACTGAGGTTTTCATGTGTATTTCCTGATGATTAATGATGTTGAGCATCTTTTCATGTACCTGTTGGCCATTTGTATGTCTTTTTTTAAAAATGTTTATGTAGGTCCTCATCAGTTTCCTAACTTTATCTGAGTCAACATATTATCACTGACATTTTTCTGAAAAAACTTTTTTTGAATAACATTATTCTTTTTAGTTTTTTAATAAGATAGCCTGCAATCTTCAAAGCTGTAGATCAGGCTTAATGAATTTAAAAGGGCTGATATTTTTGACCCTTCTTTCTAAATGGTGTGCTGAGGTACCTGGTAAGTACAGAGCCAATTATTTTCAATTCCAATTGTTTTTCATATTAAAATATGTAAAGTTTTTGAGCTCCAAATTTTTCAAAGGCGCTGTTTGCCCCCATTTAGACTACCCCTCTGAAGCCAATAGTTTTACTAAGCAAAACATGTCAAATAAGTTATTTCCATTTATAATTAATTGTTTCCATTTTTATTGTATCCACAAATTTGAATGTTGCAAAACTATATGCCTTCTTAATTCCATTCCATTTGGTACAGAATACACATTTATCCAATTGAAAGAAAAAGCTCCAATTAAAAACAATTCTTAGAAGTCATGGTATTTTAAATCAAAATTATAGAATTTCAAAGTTAAATCTATTTCAGCTGTCACTGTTAAAATCTTTCAGCTTTTCTTTGCTTGATCTTCCTATTTGCAGTTTCATATTCAATAATTACAATTTGCTAAAAAGCTTCAGAAGCTGAATTTCTCTTTTGGAATTCCATTTTTAAAATACTTTGATTAAAGTTTTTTATCTCATTTTAAACATAAAACACTTGAAGAGAACTCCGTAATCAAAAGGTTCAGTGTCATCGTAGGACCCTTGAGTTTACTTCAAAAAGTTCTTGTGAAACTCAAATATTTAAAAATTTAATTAATAACAGTTCTTACTTGAATTCAAAGAAGATTCACCAAAATTTTGTGCCTTGATTAATCTGTGTGCATAAAAATTTTATAAATTTTTACATTTTTAGATTCTATTGTCACTGATAGATTATTGCAGTTTTAAAAAAATTATGGCCCTGGCTGCTGTGGCTCAGTGGATTGAGTGCCGACCTGTGAACCAAAAGGTTGGTGGTTTGATTCCCCGTCAGGGCACACAGGGGTTGCAGGTCAGGTCCCCAGTTGGGAGCGCGGGAGAGGCAAACATCAATATTTCTCTCACACATTGATGTTTCTCTCCCTCTCTTTCTCACTCCCTTCCCCTCTCTCTAAAGATAAATAAATCTTTTAAAATAATAAAAACAATTGCAAATTATGCATGCACCTCCACCAATTCCAAGAACATTTATGATTAATGGGTTTCTTATTTAACAAGATAATTGTTTTACCATAAAGCTCTTCTGCCTCAAAATTTACATTTCTATTGTTAGCAAAAACCAAATTATTTTACTACATTGCTGAACTTTTAAACAAAACTAAAATTCACAATGCAGTTAGATATTTCACCTTTGACAGAATTAACTTCTAATATCTTGCCTGGGTTCCATGAATTGAATGAAAGAAAATCCCACTATTATTGGAATTAACTTAAATGTTCAGTGATACCAACATAATGAACATTACTGAACTGGCTGCAAAGTTCTCTTTCTGATAAGACAGCCAATACAATAATGATAGCATTTTACCTTTCACGTGCGCACAAGAAAATTTAGACTTGAAAGTGAGCAAAATTAATTTAGAAGAGCTATCTTTTGATCTAAATGAGAACTCATAGTTCACAGACTGATAAGTAAATAAATCTCTGCATATGTTACACAGTCATCTTCAGGCACAGTGTTCTTGAAAGAACTACTAACTAATATCAGAAGTAGATGATTTTTCTTCAGCAAATTTGGGTCTTCTACTTTTCATGTAGTCAGTGCTATTACTATAGCCACCACTGGCTATGGTAAATACTGATAAATATTTTGTGCAATTTATACATTCATTGTTAACTTTCTTTAGATTTACATATATATATTTAAACACTATATAATAAAACCACGAAAGCAATAGTGACCAGACTACTCTACACACAGTATGGCAGAACTTCTTAACCTATTTTCTCCGCCTATTTCATAGACAACTCAGCTACCAATAAGGCAGCCTGGGGGCTCTGGGTAGCTCGTCGTCAACGGAAGCCTGGGTGGGGCACTGTTGGCAGATGTATCACGTGGTCAGCAGCAGCATCCAGTCCTTCTCTCAGCAACTATCAAAGTAATTACTCCATTGTTTTACCATTTTTTGTATGTGGTGAGAAAACCTGAGATCTTGCAGCATATTTCAAGTTTACAATCCATTACTATTAACTATAATCACCATGTTGTATATAGGGTACCCAGAACTTATAACTGAAGGCTTGTACCCATTGACTAGTATCTCCTTTTTCCACCTACCTTTTGTCCTCTGGTAATCACCATGCTACTTCTGTTACTTTGAGTTTAACATTTTTTATTTTTTAAATAAGATTTTATTTATTTATTTTGAGACAGAAGGGAAAGGAGGGAGAAAGAGAGGGAGAGAAACATCAATGTGTGTTTGCCTCTTGCACGCCCCTTACTGGGGCCCTGGCCCGCAACCCAGGCATGTGCCCTGACTGGGAATCGAACTGGCAGCCCTATGGTTCGCATTAAAAATAAAATGTTTTAAAAAACTAAAGAAAATACATATTTTAAGGTTCAGAGTAACTGTGTAGGCAGTTAATGTGCTCAATCCACAGAGCCATACCAGCCAGCCAGGGCAACATTTTTTATTTTTTTAGATTACACATGTGAGACCATGAGCATTTGTCTTTCTGTGGCTGGCTTATTTTACTTAGCATAGTGCCCTTCAGCTGTCACAAATGCCAGGGTTTCCTTCTTTTTTTAAGGCTGAATAATATTCTAGTGTACCATATATAGCTCACATCTTCTTTATCCAGTCCTCTGTTGATGAATACTGAGGTGATTTCCACATATTGGCTACTGTGAATAATGCTGCAGTGAACACTGGAACGCAGATATCTCTTTTGAGACAACGATTTTATTTCCTTTGGCTATATTCCCAGAAGTGGAATTGCTGGATCATATTGTAGTTTTATTTTTAATTTTTTGAAGGCTCTGTACTATTTTTCATAGTGACTGCACCAATTTACATTTCCACCAATAGTGAACCAGGGCTCCTTTCTCCACATCCTCACCAGCACTCATGACCTATTGTCTTTTTGATGATAACCGTTCTGACAGGTGTGAGGTGATACCTCATTGTGGTTTGGTTTGCATTTCCTGATGATTAATAATGTTGAGTACCTTTCCTGTACCTATTGGCTCTCTATATATTTTCCTTAGAAAAACCATCATTCATATCCTCTATTTTTAAATTGAGTTATTTGGTTTTTTGCTACTAAGTTGTATGAGCTCCTTATATATTTTTGGAAATGAACTCCTTACCAAATGTTTGTTCCACCCAAAGTCATCTATTGATTCAATAACAACCCATATCAAAACTTCAATGGCATTTTGCACAGAAATAGAAGTTAATCCCAAAATTCATATGAAACCACAAAAAAACCCTGAGCAGCCCAAGCAATCTTGAGCAAAACAACAATGGTGGTGGCATCACACTTCCTGATTTCAAAGTATACTACAAAGTTCTAGTAAGCAAAACAGTGTGCCACTGGCATAAAAACACATAGACCAATGAAGCAGGATGAGCAGCAAAGGAATGAACCCACATACATATATGAATCAACTAATTTTCAACAAACACATGAATAATACACAACAGGAAAAGGACAGTCTTTCAATAAATGGCAATGGGAAAACTATCCATACCTAACAATGAAAATGGATCCTTATCTCACACCATACACAAAAACTGGATAATATACTTAAACATAAGAGCCAATTCTGTAAAACCCCTAGGAGAAAATATAGGGATAAAGCTCATTGACATTGGTCTTGGCAATGATTTTTTTTTTTTTTTGAAATGACACCAAAAGCACAGGCAACAAAAGAAAAAAAAAGTAGCACTACATCAAACTAAAATGTTTCTGCACAGCAAAGGAAACAACAAAATGAAAAGGCAACCAACAGAATGGGAGAGAATATTCACAAACCAGAAGTATTTTTTTTAAGTAGGAAAGACTTTGAAAGTGGGGGAGATGGTAACAGCAGACTTGTTGGACTTGAATATGCTTTCAAATGAGATATATTAAAAACTAAATAAGCCCTGGCTCATGTGGCTCAGTGGATTAAGTGCTGGCCTGCAAATCAAAAGGTCACTGGTTCGATTCCCAGTCAGGGCACACGCCTGGGTTGCAGGCCCGGTCCCCAGTTGCGGGTGTGGGAGAGGCAATTGATTGATGTTTGTCTTGCACATTGATGTATCTCTCCCTTTCTTTCTCACTCCCTTCCCTTCTCTCTAAAAGTAAATAAATAAAATGTTTTAAAAAACGAAATAAAATACATATTTTAAGGTTCAGAGTAACTGTGTAGGCAGTAAAATTAGACAGCAATCGATCTTCTCCTTTACCTTTGGTTTCTATAGAATTTCGCAAAAGTGAGGTTTAGATTCAGAATTTAAGTCAACTTCATTTCACAAACATTTACTGAGTATTTTTTAAGTGTCAAGAACAACAAAAAGAGGTAAACTAATGTGTCCTACCCTAAAGGAATTACCATTTCCTCAGGGGGAACAGACACTGCCTGAAAAACTATGGCTATAATAGGGTTTGGAAGGTTATGCTAACAACATGAGTGGAGTGTAATAGGATCTCCGAAGTGGGGCTCGGTGAATTCTCTCTGGAATGGTTAGGAAATGCTTCACAGATGAGGTGATATTTGAGCTGGGCTTTGGAGCAGAATAAGTAGAATTTGTTCCATCAGCTGGGGAAGCAGTAAAAGAATTTTTCAAGTAAAGGAAACATAAACATGAGCAAAGGTAGGCAGCTCCTACATGCCAGAGGCTACTGTATTTATTTGGGGAAAGTGAGGTTTAATATGGCTGGAACAAAAACATATATAAGATAGGAGCAAGGGGGTGAGAGTAAAAATAGTTTGGTTTGGAAATAAACAAAGATCAACCAAATGACAACAGGTAAAGCCTGTTTTTTTCAGAGCTTGCTGCAGCAAAGGAGTCAGCTACTATCACTTGGATTTTTGCACAGACTCAAAAGCAGGCAGAGGAGTGGGAAAACTTCACAGTGGAAAAACAGAAGCCTTCAAGCATGCCCTGATGTTCAGGCTTTGGTCAACAACGGCCATCTTGCCTAATTTTTTCTCTGACTTCCAATTAGGGACCAACCAAAGAAGGCCAAACATGCTCCCCTAGCCAATCACATAGGATGCCCCATTTCTAGTTAGCCAGCCTACAGCTTCCCCATGCCAACACCCTCCAATCAGGGACATGTGAAGCCTTCCTCTTTTTCCACTATGAAGCTTTGCCACACCTGTGCTTGCCTGAAGTCTCTGTTAAAACGCAAGTGATGGTGGTTGGCTCCCTTACTATAGCAAGCTCTAAATAAATAGCTTTTGCTTGTTCTCTTTAGAGTGGTCTTTGATTATTTCCACACAATGAAGTCTAAGCTGCCAAAGACCACCTTGAGTCTTCTGCTTCAACTCTTATCTGCTCCAGTAATAAGTTAACGCCAACTATCTACATCTTCTAAAACATACAAAATGATACAGTATTTATGATGAAAAGCTTGCCATTGTGTTTGTAATTGACACAAGTTGGTGTTCCCATACATGACCCTGTTGCTATAGCATATGCCTGGCTGATTTCTGAATGTCTGAATTTAAACACTCCCCCAGCAGTTCATAACCAATGACTAAAGTCAGTTGGTGTATAAATACCCAGCTCCCTCAACCCTCTATGGAATGACTGAGAGCAGGCTTTCTACAACGACTCCCAGAATTCTCAAGCATGATTATGCTCACAGTGGCAGCTGGCTTGGTATATCCCCCTTTCCTTAACTACCTTCCTTTCCATCTTTTTAAATTTTTTTAACAGTAGTCACAATCAGGCTAGCATGAATTAGGTCTTCCTCTCCATCTTTTCATACCAGTGTTTCCTAGGATCACCTTCCAATAAATTACTTGCTATCAAATTCTTACCATCTGGTCTGCTTCATTGGGAACCTAAGTGAATACAATTTTAGAGTTAAAAATAACCCAAATCACTTTTATTCTAATAACTAGCAAATGTAGAGAGGAGGCCACCCCCTACCCCCATGTGTTTTCACTGATATATCTCTTTTGGAAAATTTTTTAAAAGTGGAAAAATTCATAATGCCATTTGAGAAAAGAAAACACTACATACATGTGGAAAACACTACACACACACACACACACACACACACACACACACACAAAGACACAGACAGCAGGGTAGTGATAGCCAGAGGGAAAGGAGATGGGGGGTAGATGGCAGTGTGCAAAGGGGGAGAAATCTGGAACGGAAAAATTCTTTGCTTGCGGTGATGGGTGCACAACGCAGGGCGTGGATGATGTTTTACTGAGTTGTACACTTGAAACCTGTACCCCTAAAAATTCAATTAAAAAAATTAACCCAGAAAATAAGTAACAGGCATCCGGTTCATTAACATTCTCTAATAATAAATAAGTAACATCACTCTAGGCAATTATTTAAGGTTTTGAATTGACACAAAACTAGATATAAAAGATTTCAGTGCAAATGGTTAAAGACAGAATGAATAGTAAAATAATATGATAAAAGAGTCTAGGCACTTTTCATGGAATAGAAGAAAACTGAACCAAATATCTATCATTTATGGTAGACAGGGAGAGTTTTACCATTGGGTAAACAAAGAAGCAAATGTTGTAGTAACTCAGGAGTCATTTATACTCTTAAAAATTATTGAGACTCCAATGAATTTTTTTTATGTAGTTTGTATTTATCAATGTTTACTGTATTATAAATAAAAACTAAAAATTTAAACATATTTATGATTCATATAGTATTAATAATCACAAATAATACATTTTTGTTTAAAAGAATCAAAAAATTTTTTCTGAGAGGTATTGTTTTACATTTTTCCAAATCTCTTTGATGCCTAGTCAACCAGAAGACAGCTGATTCTCATATCTGCTATTGATTCAATCTGTTATGACACCACATGCCACAGAGTCTCTGGTGAACTCCATTTCACAGTCACGAAAGAATGAAAGTGAAAATAGCAAATAATATCTCGGTATTAATTTGAAAATAGTTTTGACCTTGTCGAACCCGTAAAATGATTTTGGGAATATCCAGGGTCTCTGGACTATACTGAAAGAACTGCTGCATTAAAATATACAAAAATCAGGCCCAGGCCAGGGACCGCAGTAGGTTAGGGCATCATCCTGAGGCACCAAATTTGCAGGTTCCACCCCAGCCAGGGCACACACAAGTATCAACCAATGAACTCTTCCCCCTACCTTCCTCTCTCTCTCTCTCTCTCTCTCTCTCTCACACACACACACACACACACACACACACACACACACACACAAATAAATAAATAAATAAATAAATAAATAAATGTTTAAATACACACAAATCAAGAAAGCAGAAAGTACTCATTCCATTGAACATGGTTACACTGCTGGAGGTAGACATTGAGGCACCCAGCCTTTCTACCCTTGGACTTTGGTACTGTCTAACCAGGAAAACCATGTCCCTATATCCTTATTTTAAAGTAACACCCTCTTGTTAATTGACAAGTCTCTAGCACCTGTGGCTCATATTCTTCCTATTTATATTTATTGCTGCTGCACATGTATCCTGTGCCCAAGAACAGGAACCTTCCAGCTTTGGAAGCACAGAGGCCTGGGGGAATGGGGCAGGGGAAATAAGCCAGCAACCAGCAGGGACCTGACATAGGTTCAGTCTTCAGAGCATGACTAATTTTCACATGACTGTGGACTCTGTTGCACTTTATTCAGTCAGATGAGCACAATTCTTTGCCTGGATCTCTCAGAGAGAGAGGCAAGCTTGTTTGTCAGCTCAGAAGAAGAATTTCAGCACAGCATATGCACAAAGTACAGTAATAGTAGATCCAGCAAGAGTTCCTCTTTGTAGGGAACTTCATTTATTTTTCCCTTTTTAATCGTGGTTGGGCAAGAGAGAAGTGACATTGTTTATATTCCATATTTTTCATTAAGATTTCATTTTTAAATAAAAATTATATTTAAGGTGTACAACATGATTTATATACATGTACATAGTACAAGTATTACTACAGTCAAGCTAATTCAAATATCATCTCTTCACAGTTACCATTTTTTGTGTGTAATAAGCACCTGAAATCTACCCTCTTAGCAGATTTCCATTATTCAATAAGTATTTTTAACTATAGTCATTATACTAGATGTCTACAGACTGGAACTTTGTGTCCTTTAATCAACATTTCTTTACTTACCCCATCTCCCTGACCCTAAAAAAACTAAAAATAAAACTATTACATGATCCAGCAATCCATCTTCTGGCTATATATCCAAAGGAAATTAATTTAGTACAGTAAGTCTTCACTTAACATCATGGATGGGTTCTTGAAACTGTGGTGAAATGACTCATGACTCATAAATGTTACTGGACTAAAAGGGTCTGTTTGTGTGCATCAAAGCCCCCCAATAACACACAAACAGGAGCTTACAGTAAAGAAAGGGTTTATTAGTTGAGGAGGTAGCACCGTGCCCACAGTCACAGGAAGGAGGTGGGAACTCCAGATGCACACATTGACCCCAGGCTCCACAATGCTGCCTGGGCCAAAGGAATAGGGAATGTCCCATATTGTATCCGGGTGCACTTGTCCAGAAAAGTAACGAGGATGAACATTCACTGAACAAGCTCTAGACATTGGTTACCTACATACTAGTCACCACTTTAAAAAATCTACAAACAGTTAACATAGATGAGAACTAAGTGATGTATATATACAATAGAATATTATTCAGCCTCAAAAATTAAGGAAATCCTGCCATGTACAACAACATTGATGAACCTGGAGATAGTATGCTAAGTGAGAAGAGTCAGACATAGGAAGGAAAAAACTGCATGATCTCACTTATATGTGGAATCTGAAGAAGTGAATAGATGGAAGCAGAGAGTAAAAGAGAAGTTTCCTAATTCCAAAATTATAAAAGTAAACAAAACACACAGCAAGCACCATTGAAAGGAAACACAACATATAGTGGATAGCGGTGGCTTTAGGTGAGGGAGTAAGCGAGGCTAAGGTTGGAGAGGGTACAAAGGGCATTTTAATGTCAATATTTTTTTCTTTTATTTAAAAAACATCTTGGAAGCAAACATGACTGTTGATACTAGGTTATTGTGGGTGGTAGAATTTGGGTGTGTAAGGGCAAATAGAAATTTAAATTAAGAAGCTTACTGCTCCCTGTTAAAATTGAGAAAAGAGATTCTCCTCCCTTTTCTTAGAACATATTCTTTAGAAAACTTCTAATTGCAAATTCTTTCTCTGCCCCTCTGAGATGTATGCAAATCTTCTTAAAAGGTTTTGCCGAAAAGGAAAAAGAATTCAAGGACATGCACAACAGCGTGGTGATTGCCAGGGTCGGGGTGGTGGAGGTTCGGGAGGTGGCGTAGGGTATAAGTGGATTAAATTGTAATGAAAAAAAAAATACAGTTAAAAAAATCCTTTTCCAGTATTAAAAGCCAGGAATGTCTTTTCTGTAGGGCTATCTCTTTGAAAGGTAAAATCAAGGAAGATAGCACCCCGATATTCCAGTTTCCGTGGGAGAGTAAAAGCCTAGCTTTGGTGGGCTCCTTGCTACAAAATGCAAAATCTCCTCTCATAAATACATATTAGCAAAAGTAGGTTTACAGTTGTGAGTACATGAAATAGAGTTTATTCTTTTATTCTTATTTACTAATTATTGTGTTTTCCATACAAACAACTGTAAACCTACTTTTGCCCACCCCTGTATATGACAAGTTGATTTTTCCTTCATATGAAGCCAATTAACATGATGGCCCCTCCAATTTCCAGGTGAATTTAGCATAAACTATGATTGACAAATGGTATTTACAAGTCCTTTTATTGGATTGGCCAAAAAGTTCCTTTAGTTTTTTTCCCTATGATGGCTCTAGTAGTGCTTAGCTGTCCTTAACTTCATTTGAAACAATTTTGTTAGATTATATTTTGACAGCTGTCATATCAGCATGCATTTAAAAAAAATTAAAATTGGTGATTTTTTTGTGCAGCCATTTTAGTATTGAAGATGGAAGAAAATATGCAACATTTTCAACATATTATACTTTATTATATCAAGAAAGGTAAAAATGCAACTGAAATGCAAAAAAGAAAGATTTGTGCAGTGTATGGAGAAAGTGCTGTGACTGATCAAATGTGTCAAAAGTGGTTTGCAAAGTGTCTTGGTAGTACTGGTATTTTGGCCAAATAATTCTTTACTGTGGGGCTGTCTGATGCGTTGGAAGACGTTTAGCCCCACCCCTGGCCTCTACCCACTGGAAGCCAATAGCGGGAGATAGCCGACATACTCAATATATCCAAATCAATAAAGTTATTGGTGAAAATGAAAACTGTATCTTTTATCTCACAGAAAAGAAACACACGGGGAACTCTTTGCCCAACCCAGTACTTGAGGACTAGTTATTGTTTAGCTTGAGGACTTGTATGTAATAGGTTGTATCGACCTGACCATGTAAAAAGGGTGAGGTTTATTCCTGTCTTTGCCATCTTTCAGCAGATTGCCTGTGATGCACATCACATCTAGGTTTAATGCTTACCCAGTAATAACACTTCTGTTTTCTATTACCTTTGTAGAGATGTTTATTGGGTTGGGAGATTTTGTTTTCAATTATATTTCCCTAATGGGTGTTTGTTATTAAAGGGACCCAAGTTTTTGCCACCCTGGAGCTGCCTTTCTGGGATATTGATTTTAAGCTTTTCTTTTAAGAAACAACATTCAGAGAGAAACTCAGACCTCCCCCCTTTTCCCACTCAGGAGATTCTGACAGAGAAACCTACTTCAAGGAGATCTTAGGATGTCCCTTAGCCTAATGTAAATGAAGTATGGTATAGCAGGAGGGCTTCAGGAAGGTGCTTGCTAGCTAAATACCCCATGTCTGAGTGGCCTAGCAACGATTTTCCTGTAGGCGTGTTCCACCCTTCCTCACCTACCTGTAAAGCGCCCGTTTTCACTTCTAAAACCCGATAAAGCCCTGTTCCTCTCTTTCTCTTTTGTCTAAAAGTCTTATATATCCAATGTTGCCTCATTGTCTTTGGAATTTTCATGGATTTGTCATGTTTATGTGAGTTCCACTGGCAATATATTAAACTTTGATTTTGTACTATTAATGTCTTCATCAATTCGATAGTTAGCCCAGCCTAGAACTTAGAAGGAGAGAGAAAAAGTATTAATATTTTTAGCTCCCACATTATAGCATTATAATTTGTAATTTCTGTGTTTTCTTTTCAAATTAGGAAGAAAAAGGTATATTCATGAACAACTGTTCAAAAATGTTGTGTACTTTCCTTTATTGTTCTTTCCTATGAGCAAACTTCCATTTATTTAGCCACTAAGCAATTTTTCCCCACAATCTTCATTTTTGCATTGAAATATCTGAAAAACTCCATTGGGACCTTAAATACGTATTAAATACATGTTTAAAAATTAAGAGGCTTAAGAAGAAGAGTTTTAAATCAAAGACAGTATACTGGAATTCATAGATTTCTTATTTTCCTGTAAAGTAAATTTTAAACATATGTGGTTTATTTTTTTCCAGCTTTATTAAGGTATTATAACGGACACATTAAATTGCAAATTGACAAATAAAATTATAAAATGTCATACTCTAACATATGTATACTTTATGAATTATTATGACAATCTAGCTAATCATATATAGCTACCTTGTGTGTGTGTGATAAAAGTGGTGTGATTTAATTTCAAAAAACAATGCCTGTCTTTCCTGCCAAATTTTAACTTCTCTAATATCAGGGTGATTGTCTTATTTACTTCTGTACCTCCGCTCTTAACAAGGTGATGGTTACATAGACTATGTCCAAGAATTTTTCAGTTGAATCAATGAGAAGGTAGATATGTAAACTCTTGTCACAAAGCCAGGCATCAGTTATGATTTGAAAGATAAACAGGACTTTGGTAGGTGATGCTACAATGTACACTTGTAGCTCTCTTTGCATATAGGCTCTTTCTGTCTCTGCTGCTTTGTGTTTAGGTGTCTGCGGAATTCACCCTTTATCTCTGTCCCTTCTCGTTCTTTCTTTCTCATTCTTTCTTGGTCTGCTTCAATGCTTCTTTCCTCCTACTCTCCAGCATTTTCTCTGGAGTATATTTTTTTTTCGACTTACTGGCTTAGTAGTGCGAGAGCTAGAAAAAATTTATGGTTTTCCTGTCACCTTCTAAGTTCCTCCAGCTGGGCTAATAAACAAATTGACAGAGACAGATTAACAGAAGAAAATCAAATTTTAAGTACACGCATATGGGGAATTCACATAGGCATGAAAAATCCAAAGACAGTGAGGCAACATTGGGTAGGCATGACATTTTGACAAAGGAGAAAAGAGAGGATGGATATTAGATTTCAGAAGTGAAAATGGGAGATTTACTGGTAGTTGAGGAAAAGGGGAACACAAAGGGCAAGGAAATCCTTTCTAGGCAACTCAGAAACAATGGGACACAGTGAGTATCCAGTTAAGCCTGAAGCCCTCTTGTTTACCACACTTAATTCAAATTAGGCTAAGGGGAACATCCTGATTCCCTTCCTAAAATAGAGCTTTCTATCTGAATCTCTTAAGCAGGAAGGGGGAGAGTCAAAGGTACTTTCAGAGTCTTTTGTTTCTTATATAACCAGCTTCAAGTCAATAGCCCCAAAAAGCCCTTTTGGGGTGGCAAAACTTTGGTTCCCTTCAGTAGAATTATATACTCCTTATTTTTAATGTAAAAGCAGACAAGTTAAATAGTGTATTAAACTAAATTGTGCAGTAATTTGTGTTATTATTTCAATTAATGGTCATTGATTAAAAAAAAAAATCCTTTGTCCTTGACCAAGTTTAGCCAAGCTCTCTATAACGTTGTTAAATGAAGGAAAAAAAAAAGTGAGGACCTCAGTTTTGGGTTCTACATGTAAAGAGCCTAGAAGTTGTCACTTTGTCCTAATAACACATAAGAAAAAGCTGAATAGAGTAAAAAGTTAACAACTCGTCTTGGATCCATAAGAGGTGAGGACACTGGACAAACCACCGCCCTCAACACTGGAGAGACTGATAGGCCAATACCGGAAGTCCAGGCTTACCTGAGCACACTCAGAGTGGACATCACCTTGACTGTAATTGACAAGTTGCCGGAGGCTCAGTATGGGCAAGTATGAGTGTTAGAAACTCGCAGGGACTGAGTCAGGGGTGAGAACCTGTTCCAGCTTCTGGAGATAAAACAGGTTCTCACCTAAAATATTAGAGAAAATCTCCTGTGCACTGGCAGGAGGAGAGAAAAAGGAACCATTCTGAAATATACCAGAGCACTCCGTTCTTAACAAGTCCTATCCTCAGGAGAAACTAGTTAAACACAGCCTAACTTTCTGGGGTATTACCAGAGCCTAACTGAACTGTGAAAAGGGAAGTACCCAACTCCAGCCCATTCTAGCCATCCAGTCCCCTCTAAGCAGGGAAGAAAAAACAGTGTAGGGGACCTCACTTTAGCGATACAAAGGAGTGTGGAAAATGTTGAACTTTCTGCAACTGATGAACTCAGTGACTGTTGAACTCTACGCAACCTTGCGCGCGGCTGACTGCCCGGAAAGCCGGAATGCTGCCCGAAGACAACTGTCATGCCCCGAGGAAGAAGGTTAATGAATGTATAGAGTATAACAACTGCCTGATGTTATCCTTTAATTTTTCTTTACCTTAGTGATGCGCTGTCATCTTGGGAGGTCTACACAACTACTCGCCATCTGGTTTTGCTATTAATTCCTACTATTAACCCCCTTTAATAGGGACCCCATACTGGGAAGGGTGTGGATTCTTCCTGGCCTGCTATCACCGGGAGCAGCTGCTTTGCTCGGGGACGTTAAGTTTCTCCTATTAATGCTCTTATGAATTTGAATAAGGTTATATGTCAGTTCTTCAGAATCAATCATGAATTTAGATTTGGGGGGCTTTCCCCCAACAAACAGAAACACTTGCAAATTTCACGGGCTGGAGGCATAGGCTGAGATTGAGGCATAATCACTGAACTATAGAATACTTCCTCTTTTCCCATACTTAATCACCACATTGTTACAGGACTATTTATAGCAGTTCTTTGTACCTGGTACATTCTGTCAAGTTATCAAGAAAAAATTACCTACCTAAAAGCAAAAACACAATTTGAAGAGACAGAGCAAGCATTAAAATCAGACATAGCAGGGATGTTTGAATTTTCAGACCAGGAATTAAAAACACCTGTGATTAATATTTGTAGGGCTCCAATGGATAAAGTGGACAGCATGCTAGAACAGATAGGAAGTATAGGCAGAGAGTTGGAAGTCATAAGAACCAAAAATAAATGCTAGAGATAAAAAATACTGTAACAGAAAGTAATAGTTGGATTGACTAGTAGACTGGGCACAGCCTAGGAGAGAACTGATAAGCTTGAGGATACCACAATAGGAACCGCCAAAAAGAAAAAAGAAAAAAAGAATGGAAAAAGAAAACCCCACACAAGCACACAACGGAATAGTCAAGAACTGGGGGGCAACTACAAAAAGTGTAACATATGTGTCATAGAAATAACAGGAAAAAAAAGAAAGGAGACAAAGGAAAAATATTTGAAATAATAATGACTGAAATTTCCCCAAATTATTGTCAGACACCAAAACAGATTCAGGAAGCTTGAGAATGCTTGGCAGGATAAATCCAAAATAAAAAACAACAAAACACTATACCTAGGCATATCATTTTCAAACCTCAGAAAACTAAAGATAAAAAAATCCTAAAATAAGTCAAAGGGGAAAAACACTTTATTTAGAGAACAAAGATAAGAATTACATCTGACTTCTCAGAATACATATTACCAAAAGAGAGCAGAGTAAAATATTTAAAGTGTTGAGACAAAAAAAAGAACCAATCTAAAATTTTGTACCCTCAGAAATTTTTTTTACAGGGTACAGAATTAAATGAAGAGTAAAGATGTTGTCAAATAAAAGACTTTCTCAGACAAATAAAAATTGAGGGAAGTTGCTGCCAAGTACACCTGTCTTGCAAGAAGTATTTTTAAAAGTTTTTTCAAAAGAAGAAAAATAATATGTGAGAGACGGATCTACATTAAGAAAGGAAGAGCATCGAAGAAGGAATAAGTGAAGGTAAAAGAAAAACTTTTATTTTTCTTACTCTTAATTGGGATAACATATGAGAGCTTCTTCAAAATAATAACAGTAATGTATTTGATTATGCATGCTTATGTATATTTTTTATATATTACATATATATGTCTATGTATACTTTTATATAGGTGAAATGAATAACAACAATGATACAAAGGATGGGAGGGAGAAATTAGGATTATTTTATTATTATAAATTACTCATATTACCAGGGAAGAGGTATATTGTTAGCTGAAAGAGATCTTAGATTAGTTGTAAATGCATATTGCTAACTCTAGGGCAACAAACTAAAAAAGGTTAAAAAAATATGCTAAGAAAGAAGAGACAATAAAAACATAAAGTACCTAATTAAAAAGAGTGGAAAAAAGGACAGGACAAAGAACAAATATGGTAGATATATTTTTAATATATTTTAAATTTATTTTTAGACAGATGGGAAGGGAAGGAGAGAGGGAGAGAAACAGATGTGTGAGAAATATATTGCCCGGTTGCTTCTCACACACCCCCAACCAGAGCCTGCAACCCATGTATGTGCCCTGACTGGGAATCGAACTGGCTACCCTTTGTTTCTCAGGCCAGCACTCAATCCACTGAGCCACACTAGCCATGGCCAAATATGGTAGATATTAGCTCACTATATCAATAATTACCTTGAATGTCAATTGTGTAGATGCACCAATTAAAAGACAGATTGTCAGAGTGGATCAAAAAACAAGACTCAACTATATATTGTCTACAAGAAACCCACTTTAGAAATAATAACGCATATAGCTTAAACATAGATTGAGAAAAATATACCACACTAACACTAATCAAAAGGAAGCAGGAGTAGCTACATTAATTTCAGAGAGATCAAACTTCAAAGAAAGGAAAGTTATTAGGGGTAAAGAGGAGCATTACATAATGATAAAGAGGTCACTTCTCCAAGAAGATATAATAGTCCTAAATGTATATATAACTTAACAGCAGAGCATCAAACTATATGATGCAAAAACTGATAAAAATGTGAAGAGAAATAGAATCTATTACCATACTTGGAGACTTCAATATTTCTTTATCAAAAGTGGACAGATCCAGCAGACAGAAAATCAGTAAGTACATAGCTGAACTAAATGGCACCATTAATCAACTGGATATAATCCACGCCCATAGACTACTTATTCAATAACAGTAGAATATACATTCTTTTCAAACTCATAGGGAACATTCACGAAGATAGACCACATTCTGGGTCATAAAACCTTAACAAATTAAAAAGAATAGATATCATACAACATCTGCTCTCAGACTAAAATAGAATTAAACTAAAAATCAATAAAAAAAAGATAACTGGAAAATACCAAATTGTGGAGAGATTAAACAACATACTTCTAAACAACATATGAGTCATAGAAGGAATCTCAAGAGAAATTTGAAAATATTTTTAACAAAAAAGAAAACAATTTATCAGAATTTGTGGGACAAAGTGAAAGTAGTGATTAGCTATAAACTTATATCATTGAATGCACATATGATAAAAGAAAAAAATCTAAAATCAATAACATAAGTTCCTCTGAGGAAAGTAGAACCAAAAAAAGCAAATTAAATGCAAAATAACAGAAAAAAATAAATACTGATAGGGCAGAAATCAATAAAATCAACAACAAAAGATACCCCATAGCCACAGCAATCTTGTTGGAGGAATCATTACCTAATATCAGACTATACTACAAGTCCATAGTATTCAAAACAACATGGTACTGCCATAAAAGCAGGCATATGGATCAATGGAACAGAATAGAGAGCCCAGAAATAAAACCACTTCTTTATGGTCAATTAATACTTGACAAAGGAGGCAATAACATACAATGGGATAAAGACAGTCTATTCAATCATAAATGATGTTAGGAAAAATGGGACAGATATGTACAAGAGAAATAAAACGATATCACCTTCTTACACCATACACAAGAATATACTCAAAATGGATTAAAGACTTAAATGTTAGACTTGAAACCATAAAAATTGTAGATGAGAACATAAGCAGTAAAATCTCAAACCTTTCTCATAGCAATATTTTTTTTCTGATATATCCTCAGGCATGGGAAACAAAAGAAAAATAAAAATGGGACTACATCAAACTAAGAAGCTTTTGTACAACAAAGGAAATCATCAACAAAATGAAAAGACAACCAAATGAATGGATGAACGTATTCACCAGTGACACATCTGATATGGAGCTAATATCCAAAATTTATAAAGAACTTATACAACTCAACACCAGATAAACAAACAAACAATCCAATTAAAAATAGACAAAGGACCTGAATAGACACTTCTCCAAAGAGGACATACAGATGGCCAATGGACATATGCAAATATGATCAACATCACAAATTATTAGAGAAATGCAAATTTAAACCACAATGAGATATCACCTTACATTGATCAGAATGTCTATCATCAATAAATCAACAAACAAGTGCTGGCGAGGATGTGGAAAAAAGAAAACTCCTATGCACTATTGGTAGGAATGCTGATTGATACAGTCACCATGGAAAACAATATGGAATTTCCTCAAAAAATTAAAAATGGAACTGCCTTATGTTCCAATGATTCCACCTCTGGGAATACATCTGAAGAACCCCGAAACACTAATTCAAAAGAATATGTGCACCCTTATGTTCATTGCAGAACTGTTGGGTTGGCCAAAATGTTTGTTTAGTTTTTTTCTTATGACTGCTCTAGTAGTGCTTAGTTGTCTTTAACTTCATTCAAAACAATTTTATTAGATTGTATTGTGACAGCTGCCACATCACCGTGCACTTAAAAAAACTTACTAAGATTGGTGAATTTTTGTGCAACCATTTTAATATTGAAGATGGAAGAAAATATGTAACATTTTCAACATATTATACTTTACTATTTCAAGAAAGGTAAAAATGAAACTGAAACGCAAAAGATTTGTGCAGTGTATGGAGAAGGTGCTGTAACTGATTGAATGTGTCAAAAGTGGTTTGCAAAGATCATTGGTACTACTCACATTCTGGCCAAATATTTCTTTGCTTGGGGTTGTCTTATGCATTGGAAGATGTTTAGCAGCACGCCTGGTCTCCACCTACAAGAAGCCAATATACCGGGAGATAGATGACATACTCAAAATATCCAAATCAATAAAGTTATTGGTGAAAATGAAAAATGTGTCTTTTATTTTACAGAAAAAACTAAATGGATTTTTTGGCCAACCCAGTACAACAGCCAACATTTGGAAGCAGCCCAAGTGCACATCAATAAATGAGTGGATAAAAAAAACTATATACATTTCCACAGTGGAATATGACTCTGCCACAGAAAGAAGGAACTCTTAACCATGCAACAGCATGGGTGGATCTGGAGAGTATTATGCTAAGTGAGAAATAAAAGTACCATATGATTTCATGTATATGTGGCATCTCAGGAACAAAATAAACAAACAAAATATAAACAGACTCAGATACAGAAAACAGACTAATAGCTGTCAGAAGGGAGGGTGGTTGGATGGCTGGGTTAAGAAGGTGAAGAGATTAAGCAAAAAAACCGCAAAAACCTAACTCATAGACAACAGCATGGTGTTTACCAGAGGGGGAAAAGTGGGTGGAGGCAGGTAGAAGTGGGTAGAGGGGAACGCCTGGTGACAGAGCAGACTTGAATTTGTATAGAGAACACACAATATGATAGACGGATGATGTATTATAGAACTGTGCAGTTGAAATCTACATAATTTTATTAACCAATGTCACCCCAGTAAATTCAATAATTTTTTTTTTAAATGCCAAGAGGTGATCAACAAGGCACTCAACAATTTCTTAAGAGCAGGGGGGAAAAGTGAACAGGACCATTTGAAGCTCTACTTCCTGGTTCCTGGGCTCACATATTTGGCTCTGAGGAAGACATCATCATATATTGTCTACTGGTATATGTTATGTATTCATCCTTTATGACTGCACCTGTTAGGTAATTTTCTTTTAGCTGATAGAGTAACTAGGCCATTCTACTATCTTTGTCAAGCCAGATGTGTCTGGTTTGTTGGGGCTTATGGTAATGCTACTGAATTCTGAGAGTGTAATTCCATTCCCTTCTGTCTTTCACTAAAAGCAAGTTCCTTGGTCTGAGGTGATTTGCATGGAATATAAATGAATAGAATGTGAATGTCAATGAATAAGGCCTTGTGTTTAGTGCCGGTAAAAGTATTTTGGGCAGGAAAGGCAAATCTATATCTGTAATGTTTCTATTCCTATGAGGACAAATTACTGCTCTTTCCATGATAGAAAACATTCAGTGTATCAAGCTGTCTTCAAGCGGTTTGTTAGTTCAGTGACTCAGCATGGTTTTGACTCTTAGCCCATAGGTACCCAGCTGAAGCAGTAGATAGATAAGCCTCACCGAGGGGACCGCCATGCAGAGCCTACTTCACTGTTGCCATGGTACTTCACAAACAGGCTTATTAAGCAAGCACCAGAGTGGCTAGGGAGAGAGGTTGACAGGCATCCATAGGACTGGCTTTATTGTCCATCTGATAACTGAGAGCCTACTCTGCAGTGGATGACGTTTTATGAGCACTGATATAGGTCCCAGATTTGTCATCCTATGCCCAATCTGAGAGGTCCTCCACGTGACTTTCCCTTCAGACTTCCTTATTCCCACCTCAATCTTTTTCTAAGTTTCTGACCAGCAGCTCAACCCATTAGTCACTCTCCATAAATCAATGTTGACTTGATATCAGGATATCTATCCATTCATAGCTAAAGTTAATAACCAGATAGAGACTCCTCAAACACTCTGTTACTTGTTTAATAGATTTATCAAACCAGGTAGGGCATTCTGGTAGTTAGTTAATGTTGGCTTTTTGCCTGTGTGGTCTAGTAAGTTGATAGATGCTATTAAGTTGAAGGACCCAGTACTTTCTTTTCTGCTTCATATTTAATCACACTCAAGAATTTGCACATAAAAAAGGCTGAGGTGTTGCAGTATAAGTAACTCAAAGGCTAGTTAGAAGAGTTATTCTCATTTGTTTCTAAGGGAAGGGCATAATCAGGTTAGCTGCAATAAAAATTCATTTTCTTTTGGTCTCATACCATATCACAAGTGGCTCTGAATATTTATTTTTTTAATAACTCCACTTTTAAGCATTTTCTGACATATGTAGTTTTTCAACAACTGCTTCACAGTGATATATAATTAGTTTTATACTTTTGGTAGGATTTCATGTCTTAATTAATGTTCCACTTATTAATAACAATGGTTCTTTCATCTATCCATGGGCATATCAGGAGACTGAGGAGCCCAGGAGTCGAGTCACAGAGCTGGGTCTCAATTCTGGCTCTGACACCACTTTAGAAAAGTTATTTAACCTTTTAAGCCCAAATGTTCACTCCTCAATAGTCATAAATTTATTCATAAAATATTTATTAAGAAAATCAGCTAGGAATTGGGTATACAACAGAAAACAAATGGTTTTGTTTTCCATTTGTTTTCTGTTTAACACTAGGGATACTAATATCTGCATCTTAAGGTTGTATGTGTGTTAAATGAGAAAATATATGCCAAGTTTCAGGCAATATATTGGCATAGCACTTGACATATTCTAAAAAACTGAGTACCTCTTAAGCATACCTACAGATACTTCAGAGTACCTTTTTCTGTAGTATCCTCCTTTGTTCAATTTAGTAGTCATGAGCCACATATGGTTATTGAAAATTTGAAATGCTAACCTGAATTAAATGCCCTATACATGTAAAATACATACCTGAATTCCAAATCTCAGTACCAAAAAAAAGGGAATGTAAAGTATCTCATTAATAATTTTTATATTATTTACATATTAACAATATATTTTTAATGTATTGAAGTAGATAAAATATATTATTAAAATTAATTTCTCTGCACTCAAGGAGCTTCTAATTTATCTAGAAGTTGAGATTAATTGCAATATAACATAGTAAGTATTCTTTTAGCAATATAAAATCAGCAAAGTCTTGGAAACAAAGTCACAGTTCATGACATATGAAGAGTTTTGGGTCACTGGGTATTTCAGATAGGGATACTTGGGCAATTTTCAAAGGCTCCTGATTCACCCATTGTGCTCACAGATCCCTGGAGTACCATATGAAATACTTTGGATCTGCTGGATCCTGATGTATTGCAAATGCCAACTCCTGTGTCTTTTCCTGCTGTATCTTCTACAGCAACTACAATTGTTGTGAAGATGATTTCCTCCTTCTTAGTGGCATTTACCCCTGTCTTAATAAAAGGAAAAGCATGAGTAGTAGTTAGGAAGTTCTAATGCTTGAATTGTTCATGAAGTTCCCCATGGGCACAAACATCTTTTTAGGATCTGATGACTTGTGACATTGAGCACCTTTTCATTTATCTATTGGTCATCTGTATGTCCTGTTTGGAGAAGTGTTTACTCAGGTCCTTTGCCCATTTCTTAACTGGGTTTTTTTTTTTTTTGGTGTTGAGTTGTGAAAGTTTTTTATAAATTTTGGCTATTAACCCCTTACCAGATGTATCACTGGTGAATATGTTCTCTATTCAGTGGGTTTGTTTCCTTTGCTGTGCAAAAACTTTTTAGTTTATGTAGTCCTGTTTGTCTTTTTGTTTCCTTTGCCACAGGAGATATATCAGAAAAGATACTGCTATGAGAAAGGTCTTAGATTTTACTGCTTATGTTCTCATCTAGGATTTTTATGGTTTCGAGTCTAACATTTAAGTCTTTAATCCATCTGGAGTTTATTCTTATGTATAGCATGAGAAGGTAGTCTAGTTTTATTGTTTCACTTATCTGTCCAATTTTCCCACCACCATTCATTGAATACTGTCTTTGCCCCTACTATGTATTCTTGCCTCCTAGTAAAATAGTAATTGACTAATAAAGGACTGGCTTTATTTATGGGCTCTCTATTCTGTTCCAATGACCTATGTCTTTTTATGCCAGTAGCAGGCTGTTTCAATTACTATGGCCTTGTAGTATATTCTGATATCAGGTAGCGTGATTCTTCCAACTTTGTTCTTTCTCAAGATTACTGTGGTATTCAAAATCTTTTGTGGTCTCATACAAATTTTTAGAATACTTGTCCTGTGAAAGAAACTGTGTTGACTTTATAGATTGCTTTATGTAGTTTGGACATTTTAATGATGTTAGTTCTTCCTATCCATGAACATGGTACATACTTTCACTGATTTCTCTCTTCAATTTTTTTAGTGTTTTATACTTCAAGTACAGGTCTTTTACAGTCCTGGTTAAATTTATTCCTAGGGTGATTGTTGTTTTTGTAATGCAATTGTAAATGGAATTGTTTTCTTAGTTTCCCTTTCTGACAGTTCATTATTGGTGTTAAGAAAATGCAACTGATTTCTGGATATTTATTTTTTATCCTGCTACTTTAATACATTTATAGTTCTAGCAGTTTTTGGTGGAATCTATACAGTATCATGATGTCATATGCAAATAATGACACCTTCCTTTCTAATTTGGATGCCTTTTATTTTTCTGGTTTGCTTGCTGGGACTAGGATTTTAGTGCTATATTGAATAAGAGTGGTGAAAGCAGACCTTCCTGTCTTGCTCCTTAAGGGAAATATTTTTAGTTTTTGTCCATTGTGTATGATCTTGCCTGTAGGTCTGACATATATGGACTTTATTATGTTGCAGTATGTTCCCTCTATTCCCACTTTGCTGAGTTTTTAGCATAAATGGTTGCTGTATTTTATCAAATGCTTTTTTGAAGTGATCATATTCTTAATCGATATCATCTATTGATATGACTGCTATATTTCTCTCATTTTATGTGGTGTATCATGTTTATTGATTTGCAGACATTGTACCAATCTTGCCTCTTCAGAATAAATCCCACTTGATGGAGGCATATTTTGGATATGTAGTTCAAAGCAATCAGAGCAGGCAAATTCCCAATAACTGATGTTATTTAGCATATCAAAAATGCTGCCACAGTACCAGCAACAGTTGCCTAATCATTGGGTTCCCAGTTACAATACCTGGAACCCCAAATAAATTATCAATTTGGAATTAGTGGGGTTTCAGAGTAAGAGAGAGGAAGGAAGCAACTGAAAGGACTTAGTAAAGGAAATGCTAAATTTCCTTTCCTGTCACTTTTTTTTTCAATTTGGGTCAACAGTCTAGGTTTCTATTACTATTTTAAAAATTCTATTATCTCATAGACAAATCCATTCTACCTAGGCAAAGCAAAAGGTGAGAAATTAAAATATCAAATTAAACCTCAGACATTTATTTCATTAACCTTACCTTCCCTGGCCATACATTCTTAAAGGCATATTCATTCGCTTTATGGGGCACCTTTTCATGTTGAAATCCAAATCTTGATGTTAAGTCCCAAGCTACTGTCATGTATCTGAGGAGGACTTTTGGATCCTGATGACCTTGTACTGTTTTGGTGTGACAGTTTTCTTAAGTACATAGTTTAGGTAAAGTCCTGACTTATACTCCAAATCTCTACTCTTCAATCTAAACATAATATAAAGAAGCTTTAAGAAATTCTCAGAGTTCCACTTTTAAATATCTAGAGTTAGAAGGAAATCAACCTTCAATGCCTTCCTTGATACATTATTTGTGCTTCTATCTATGGGTTCTCTTGAAGAGAACCTCAAAAAATATATATACATTAGTGGACAAGTCCAGTAGAGCTAGTCTGGACCACTTTCATCTAAAGATAGGCAAGAAAAGGCATTAAACTGGTTATCATTAGGTAACATAAGGCATTCCAAAGTCAATAAGAAAACTTTAAAGTAATTGTTTTTCACTTCTTTTATTCTCCCATAACATTTATGCCTCTAAAAAGTGTCAGTTGACATTTGGACATTTGCTTTTTCACATCTTCTAGACTGGAGGTTCCTAAGAACTTATTTTTACATACCTTTGCAGCTTCTAGCCTAGTACTGTTTTCCACAAGCTCCATACATTATAGGTATTTAATATTTGCTAATTTAAGTCCAAGAAATAAAACATATGTAAGACACTGATCGATGTCATCATTTAGATACATTTCTCACTCTATATTTTTACTGTAAAACTAGCTTTCATTTATTAGTTTTCTGTAGTTAACTCTTTCGATGGACAGTTTTCTCTCATTTGTTCCTGAAATTAACCTTTGAAATGTCTTATTAGTACCTAAGACTAAGTTTCTAGTCTTCACATGCAAAAGCAATACCTAATGTAAGAATATGAACTATTAAACAATCAAAGAATAGTGATAGCAGACAATTCAACATTTTAACTACTTACATGCAACACTAAATGGTTTATGATTTTTAAGAAGTATTTGAAAGCTAATGTTGACTTTTTGGCAATCATGTAAGATTGAACACATCAATTTCACTGTGCTTGTTCCTGCATCACCACTGTAACCATTCGAAGAGGTTTTTGTTTTTTTTTTTTTTACAATCTTAAAAATTGAGGAATTTCCAGATATTATTCCGAGAAACTGAAACAAATTTTAAAATATTTTTCATTTAAAAATTAATCCGTTACATGGTTATAGAAATAATATTTTAATGAAAATATCAAAACAAGAAAATTGACAAGCCTGGTATTGTTTTATATTTTCATAAATCTCTTTAATTTCTTCAGACTTTATTATAGAGGACAGCTGAATTCTATCAATTTGTGCATTGTCTGTTGTTGAGCTATGTTGTCTTGCTCGAAATATGTAAAAAAAAAAATCTAATCTTACATACATATATAGCATTTTTTGTGTACAAAGCAAGTGCTCTCAATAGTCTTTTCAGACAATTATGCATATTCTTGATAGTGTACTGAAAGCTCACAAGCAGCTGTTTCCTAAAGGTTAGTTGCAGTATAGAAGCTGAAGACACAGGGAACTTCTCATTATTCTATTAAAATCCACTGGTTTACTTGGCTTTTGAATGGCTATCTCTTACCATTTTGCATTGGTCATCATAAAATATTGGTTTACTAAGTTATGCATGTCTTCCAAATATTCACATTTTGACACACATCCCATCATAGGGGGATGCAATCAAACTCAGGATCTCCAGATACAAGTTTTCTAAAATCCTAACCATTGGAAACTGTCCCGTCTGGTTTCAGGAACTGTAGCCTTGCTGACAGGCAAGAGGGCCCCCAGGCTGGAGCTAAGTAAGGAGCCCTTGGAAAAACAGGCCGCCGAGGAGACAAAACCTGTTCCCCTGCGCCCCTGCCTCCCTCACATCACCCTCCTTGGCCCCGGATGGTTGGTTAGTCATTGATGGGTAAGACCCTTCAATGGCATGGGCAACCTAAGACAGGCACAGTAGCATGAGGGCCATCAGGGAAGGACTTGGGGGACATAGAGAAAGGGCAAAAGACCCTCACCCCTCGACTTTGATATGGCCAAAGTCCTCATTCTATCTGAAAGAAGTCTCCTTATCTCTTGGCTGCTCTGCCCTGCCCACCTGGCTCAGGCCTAGACGTAAATTCCTTGGAGCATGCTTTGTTTTCCCCTCAAAGCTAGATAACCAGCTCACACTGGGAAGGAAATATACATAATTCAAATATCCTGACCCTACACCATTTGGGCTCTTACATTTACTCATCTCGGACCCAGGCAAATCAGTGTGTTCCTGCCCTTGGTCTTATTCAAACATTACCTATTCTCTGTAAACTTAAACATACTGATATAATGAGATTACCTATACATTCTTACTACCTAGCCCCCACTGAAAACCCTTTCAGTAAAAGCCATTGGACATGGGCCTGGGGCATTCTCCACTAGAGGAAATCACCACCCCCTTTCCCTGGCGGACCAAGAAATGTCTGGAACGACTTATTTTATCTCCCCATCCGTGGCGATCCGGAGTGGCTCTGCGGGCCAGAGTCTGCCTCCACGTCACCTAACTTTTCTTGGAAAGCTCAAATTTCAGCATTAGCAACAATATTTATTTTCCTTGAAATGTCAGTATGCAGTTTGAGAAAAAGGTCTGTCAATGATTCATTCAAGTAAAACTGAGGTTTCACGGAACTAGTTCAGTTTACAAGTCAAACATTTACATCTGTTTTTCCTCAAAGGCCACCACAAATCGTTGCTTCTGTATCTCTGCTTCAAATTAGGCTGGAATGCATGCAGTTCTTTGTGTGTAGTTGGTATTTCATCACAGGATATTTAAAAGATGTATACTCAAGAGCTGAGACTTAATAACAGTAACAACTTCCACTGCCTTATCA
The DNA here is from genome assembly GCF_021234165.1 of Pteronotus mesoamericanus. NCBI lineage: Eukaryota > Metazoa > Chordata > Mammalia > Chiroptera > Mormoopidae > Pteronotus > Pteronotus mesoamericanus. Next base: position 14,884,384 of record NW_026555310.1, read on the forward strand.
AAGACATTCTTAAGTGAGAGGGTTTTTGTTTTTTAAATTCTGAGAGTTCCCAGCAATAAAGAATACAATGACGAATATAATGACTACCAGTTTATAGAGTATTGATACTAAACCATCAAATACTCAAGATGACCATAGCTGCTTTTCCAATGGAAGCATGCTGCTTAATACTATGAGTTCAGTCTTCTTGACTTCATAATACTTTTAAAATTGTGCCAAAATACATGAAAGTTACCATCATAAGGATTTTTAAGTGTACAGTTCAGTAGTGTTAATAATATTCATACTAGGTCCCTGGCTGGTGTGGTTCAGTGGACTGAGCACCAGCCTGAGAAACAAAGGGTCACTGGTATGATTCCCAGTCAGAGCACACGCCTGGGATGTGGGCCAGATCCCCAGTGAGGGGTGCATGAGAGACAACCACACATTGATATTTCTCTCCCTCTTTCTCCCCCCCTTCTCCTCTCTCTAAAAATAAATAAAATCTTTAAAAAAAAAGAATATTCACACTGGGAAAACCAAAACCGTACACCCATTAAACAACTCCCTACTCTCAAAAATGTAGTTTTTAAATGAATAAACTATATAGCATTAAGATTTTAGAAAACTAGCCAATACTTTTCTAGTAGTCATAAACTAAAACACAGGAACATTTAAGCTATAGTTTGCCTTCCACGCTTTCTGGCACTTTCCTGAACCAAGTACAATTTTTGTCATTTGAAAGGGAACCTGAAAATATTTACGTGTTAGAGCTTAGTCAGCATTTCTCCTTTTAAAAGCACCCAAATGACATCAGCATCATGGTGGATAGAGAAGATCCATTTGTATCTCTCCTTAAAACTACTACAGTCAAGTATCTCTAATTCAAAAAAGGTTCCTCTGCTAAACAGAGAGGGAAGCCCGAGGTCCACACATTGGGACATATTAGAAGGGCATATTAGAATAAGTAGGAGAAGGGATAGGTGGAAGGACAGGGACAGTGGCCAAATAGGCAGTTGAATACCTGTCCATCTCAATGAACAAGGAGCTAAACTCTTAACAGACGCATACGTCAGCAGGGTAGGAGGCAAAGAACCAGAATCTCTGCCTAAGAAGCCAGTTTCTATCCCACCCCCAACTGCCACGGAAGCTGGTATCAACAGCTGAAAGTATTAAATAGCATAGTGGTGCCAGGGGCCATTACTAACAATGGGGTAGTACTGCAGATTGGTGAACCCCTTCCCCACACATCTTGGCAGAAAATATCAGAGGCAGTGGAGATGTTTCCAACAGCTCAGTGGGGCCTGCCACTATTTGTAATAAGGAAGCAGCATTGGGAGATTGCAAATCTATTGTAGTTGCCCACAACCCGGTCACATGCCCCCTACAACCATGGTGCTCCTTTAAGACAGAGGTAACACTAAGGGACACTCACTCCTTGAGGAAAGCAATGCAATCCCTCAGCTATCCTACCATTAGTCCAAGTAAAACAAAAATTCACACCATAGCACCATCTACTGGAAAACAAGAGACCTCTACTCATTAACCTCCTGAATTCACAGCAAACCGGTATCTAAACAAAAAGGGTTCACTACTTCAAATATGCAGGCAGAGAAACAAGGTAAGATGATAGCACAGAAATAAAATGAAGTCTCCAGAAATCAAACTTGGAAAACTAGCTTAAATTAAGGGAACCTTCTTGCACTATACGTGGGAATGTGAAATGGTGCAGCCAATGTGGAACACAGTAGGCCTTTCCTCAAAATTTAAAGTGGAACTGCCTTATGAACCAGTGATTCCACTTCTGGGACTATGTCTGAAGAAACCCTAAACACTGATTCAGAGTATATGCATGCACCTTGATATTCAATGCAGTGCTACTTACAATAGCCAAGATTTGGAAGCAGCTCAAGTGACCACAAGTAGATGAGTGGATAAAAAAAGCTGTGGCACATTCCCTGGCTGGGTGGCTCAGTGGGTTGCAGTATCTTCCCATACACCAAAAGGCTGTGGGTTCAATACCCAGTCAGGGCACACACCCAGGTTGTGAGTTCTTTCACATCCATGTTTCTCTGAAATAAGTCAGTCTGAGAAAGACAAATACCATGATTACACTTATAAGGAATCTAATAAACAAAACAGAAACAGACTCACAGATACAGAGAACTGATAGCTGTCAGTGGGGAAGAGTATGGAGAGCTGGGTGAAAATATTAAGGGATTAAGCAAAAGAGAAAACTTAGACAACATGGTGATTACCAGAGAGAAAGGAGGGAAGGGTCAGGTATGAGCGTAAACAGGATAAATGGTGATGGAAGGAAGGACTAGTCTTAGGATTTGAACACACAATACACAGATGATGTATTCTAGAATCGTATCCTTGAAACCTGTGTAATTTTATTAATCAATGTAACCCCAATAAACACAATTTAAAAAAGAGGTAAAGGACCTCTACACTAAAAACTTCAAGACATTGTTGCTGGCTGCGTGGTTCAGTTGGTTGTCAACTGGTACACAAAAAAGGTCTCAGGTTCAATTCCCGGTCAGGGCACATGCACAGGTTGCTGGTTGGATACCTGGTCAAAGCACATACAGGAGGCAACTAATTGATGTTTCTCTCTCTCCTGTCCTCTCTAAAATCAGAAAAACATATCCTTGGGTGAGGATATAAAAAAAGACATTGTTGAAAGAAGTTCAAGACACAGTGACATGGGAATATATTGTGTTCAAGGATTGGAAGAATTAGTATTGTTAAAATATCTGTATTATCAACAGCAACCTTCAGATTCAATACAATCACTATTAATACCCCAATGGCAGTTTTCACAGAAATAGAAAAAAAAAAAAACCTTCGAATTTGTATGGAATCACAAAATTCTCTGAATAGTCAATATAATCCTGAGAAAAAAGAAAAAAGCCTAAGTTTCACACTCCCTAACTTCAAACTATACTACAAAGGTAATCAAAATGGTATGGTATTGGAAGAAAAACAGGCACACAGATTAATAGAAGAGAATTAAGAACCCTGAAATCAACATACACATACATGGACAACTAATTTTTGATTTAAGAAACCAAGACTGCAGCATGTAGAAAATAAAGGCTCTTTAATAATTTGTATTGGGAACCTGGAAAGCCACATGCAAAACAATAAAACTAGACTACTACCTCATACTATACACAAAAACTAGCTCAAAGTAGATCAAAGATTTGAATGTAAGATCTGAGACAATAAAATACATGCAATAAAATACATGCACTGGGCTTGTGGATATTGGTCTAGGTGTTTTTGTGAACTTAAATCCAAAGGCTAGGAAAACAAAAGGAAAAATAAATTGACTACATAAAAGCTTCTGCACAATAAGAAAAACCATCAACAAATAAGGCAACCTACTATATCAATGGGAGAAGATACCTGCAAATGCTGTTTCCAAAATATATAAAATATATCCAAAATATATAGATTACTCACATAACAACTAAAAAACAATCTGAATTAAAAAATGGCCAGAGTACCTGAAAAGACATTTTTTAAAAGGCAGGCATTCAGGTGGTCAACATATGAAAAGTGATGTCAACATCACTACTTATTAGGGAAATCAAAACCACAATGAGCTATCACCTCACACTTGTTAGACTAATTATCAAAAAGACAAGAGATAATAAGGGTTAGAGAAAAATATAGAGAAAAGTGAACCCACGTACACTGCTGGTGGGATTGTAAATATGCAACAGTACAGGCGTTCCTCTAGGACCTAAAAATAGAACTACCATGTCATCCAGCAATTCTTCCTCTGGGTATTTACCTGAAAAATATGAAGACACTAATTTGTAAACATTTATGTATCTCTATGTTCACTGCAGCTTTATTTACAATAGCCAAGACATAGAAACAACCAAAGTGTCCATGGACTGGTGACTGGAAAAAGATGTGAGACAATCAAATACTTCTCAGCCACAGAAAAGATTAAATATTGCCACTTGTGACAACATGGATGGATCTTGAGTATTATGTTAAGTGAAATAAATCAGACAAAAAAAAAGGACATAAAAACCCCCTATGACTTCACTCAATGTAGAATATAAAAAGGAAAGTAACAAATGAACTAAAAAAGAAATAAAAACAAATTAATACATACAGACAATAGAATGGTATTCACCTGAGGGAAAGGCAAAGTGGATAAAAGGGTCAAATACATGATACGTGAGGGAAACCACACTTTAGGCCGTGAGCATGCAATATAGATGTTGAATTATGATGTTGTACACTTGAAATTTATATAATGCTATTATCAATCAATGTTACTTCAATACATTTAATTTAAAAAATAAAAACACCTTCCTAAACTGTGTCCTGTCCTTAGAGTGGGAAATCAAACACAGGATCAATCCATTTTGATTTCAAATATTTTTTAAAAAATAAACATTTATTTCAAGTATGAAAAGTAATGTTTCAATATTACCCAAAATTCTGTTCAGTTTAACAAGTATAAAACAAGGCTTTTGACAAAGTTTACAATTAGGTATTAAAATACGTAGGAATATACTTTGACATTCACAGTGAGCACTTCTAAAAACTTAGTTTTGAAACAAAAATATAATTGCAGTCACAGCTAAAGCAAACAAGCTATTAACTGAAGACTAGTTTTCCCTCAAAATAGATGCTTAGCATTTCAAAATAAAATTTGTAAAGAATTTCTTTTAAAACAATGGTAAACTTGGCTCAATAATTTTGAAATTCAATACCTTATGGTTTCCTTAACAAATGCCATCAACTTCTTGTCTGCTACCCCACAAATAAGTTTCTTAAGCCATTTTAAGTAATTTCAATGATATACATAATCTAAATTGTAACCAAACTCTTACCAATTAATTTTATCGTAGCGATTCTGTATGTTTCCAGCAAAATATTCCCAACAGAAAATGACAACAATTTTCTCATGGCAATTACAGGACCATCAGAATTAAAGTCTCTAAATTATTTTAAAGGGCTGCTACCAAGGCTTCTGCTCCTCTTCTCCAGGTACATCTTTTTGTAGGTTTGAAACATTGCTTTTGAATCCTTTACTTGGTTTTGTAGTGTCTCAAATCCATCTGCACTGAAGGTTCTCTTGGCGTTTCTTGAATTACCCAAATCATTATCATCTAAGGAAACAGAAATTTCATTTATTTATTAGTCTCTTAATGTTTGTGACCAATATACAGACTACCAAAATTAGAAACAATGCATTCTTTGGAATAAATTAGGACAAAAGTTTGACAAACTACAGCGTTTTCCAATCAAATTATGAATTACACATGGTACATCTCGCCTGTCCTTTGGGGCTCTTTTGCTCTAATTTCTTCATCAATAAAAATTTCATTTATCACTTGGACATTATGTGGCCTCAACAGCAATCGGAACTACCAATATGAGGGGCACAAATGACAGTTCCAAATAGTCAATCGATAACTTTAAAATTATGGCCTTGTTACGTATTCCAAGACATGCCTGTAGTTTTCATTAGACTGTCTCAGTGCTGCATTAGACTACCCCTTTTTCTGACAGGCCCAGCTTTTACACACTTCAGTGGATTTCTAGACGTGCCTCTTTGACTTACTTTCCCCAATTCAGAATGCCCATGCCTTTCATTCCTGCTCTAGCCATTCCTTTCTGGATGCTAGTTGTATTATTTTTTTTATTTCTGCCTGGGTGGGTCGAATATCCTGGCCTTTTTTCAAATTCTTCTGCACCCTCATTTTTTTCATGACACCAGTATTGCTGAAGCCTGAGGTATACCTGAGTTGCTTTTCACTGGATCCCGTTACTTCCTCTTCTACCTTATCCCAGGACTGACACTTGTAAATTGATCTGTCTACACCCCAAACTTAGCTACCAAATTGAGGAGCTGACTTAAAATGTTCCTTTATAGTACTGTAATAGCTATTTGGGAGTCCTGACGTTTTTGTCTCACTTTATACAGGTTCATTCTCTTCACTTTGGTGGTTCATCTTCCCCTTTTCTGAGTCTCATCAGATCTCGACAGAGATCCTCAAGTTGTATAACTGGGCCTCCCCTCGTGAAACTCACTGTGATAAGATTGTTAGAAACTCACTGTGGTAAGATTGTTAAAAGGAAATAGATCCTTGTTTCCCTCTCCATAGCATGACAGAAAAATAGTGAAGAACCTGTCTTCCCACATCTGTACAGCTGCAAATCTCATTGTGCATGTTAATTGGTTTTTGCTCCCCCCACCCCATCATGATTCTCATAACCCATCTTCACTATTTACTGCTTATGGTGTTAGTGGCTGTTTTTAATGCCTGTCGTTTATCTCATGCTTATACCTGTGCATGCGTCCGAGTGTTTTCAAAGTAACTCAGATACTCGCCTGCTCTTTGTGGTGGGATTTCTCTCCTGTGTCTATGGCTCTTTCCTGCTTCCATCTGCATGCCCATTTCCATCTAATTTCTAATCTCTTGTGTTCCAACTTTAGTTTTCTTTTTATTCTCAGATCTCATTTTCCTGTTTAACTAAGACTGCATGTCTCCTCCTTTGATTCACCTTAAGTTTTTTCCTATACACATTTTCAATCTGTTATGACTCAATTTCTACATGTGTTTTCAGGTATCTTCTCAACTTATCTTTCCTGTTTTGAAAATGTGCTTCTCCTTGCTAGTCATGGTCAAATTGTTTTTCTCCACTTTCAAGTGACTCTAAACACTTATCTTGATGTATTCAATTAACCAAAACTTAAAACTCCCAATCCCTAGCTTCTAATTCTCAATGCAAAACACTCAAAATAAACTATATTCATTCCACTAATTAAACTGTCAAACTCTGGTTTTTATGGTTGGTCCTGACCCCAAATCCCTACTGTACCTCCTCTGCCCCAGCCAAAAAAGCCCCACTGACTAGGAGCATCAGTATTTCATCCATCAGAACTACTGAATTCCACATTTAATGAATGTCAAGAGAGGGAACCCAGTTCAAGGCCCTAACATTCAGTTACTAAGCCATGTAACTTTAGTCAAAGGATATAGCCTGGCACTGATCAAACAGGACCATGCCTGTCTACTTGATTTTGAAAATCAAGATAACTATCAAATTAATTATCTTGCCAATCACTAATCCAGCAGTTGATAAACAGGGTATGGCCTGCAGAGTAAGCCCAATCTCTAGCCAGTTTTGGTAAATAGAGTTTAATTGCAATATAGCCCATTTTCATTCATTATTCTATGGCCATTTTCTCATTACAAGGTGAAAGTTAGGCTGTTTGGGAGAGACTTCACAATCTGTGAAAACTAGTATCTACTATGGAGTCCCACACAAAAAGTATGCCTCCCCTCATCTAATTGTTTTGTTAGGAAATAGATTACTGTTTCCCTCCCCAGAGCATGACAGAGAATATAGAATGTCTTCTGCCATTCATACACATACTGATTCTTTTTTTTTTTTTTTTGCAGGATACAGAGAGCTAACTCAAAGTCCAGTACAAAATGGCAAAACTGCCTTCTACAACATGAGCAGAAAGCCTGTAGAGAAGACAGTTGTTATAAAATCATTTTAATTCCCCCCACATTATAAGCCATCTGGTGGGAAGTGGACTGTGCCATGCTCCACGTTACAATACTCAGCCTGTAGTTGCTGTTATCAAAATATACATGTGTGTCACCATAAAAAAACTGTGTTTGGTGCCTCTCATGTCTTACAAAAGGTATAAAAAATGTAAATATTTAGACCTGGTTGGAGTGGCTCAGTGGATTGAGTACTAGCCTGTGAACCAAAAGGTCATAGGTTGGATTCCCAGGGCACATGCCTGGGTTGCAGGCCAGGTCCTTGGTTGGGGGCGTGAGAGGCAGCCAACTGGTGTTTCTCTCACATGGATGTTTCCTTCCCTCTCCCTCTCCCTCCCTCTGAAAATAAATATTTTTAAACAATTATAAGTATTTATACCCATGTCCCTATGCAGATGTGAAAGCGCAGGGGTCCAGACCCTAAGGAGAGGGGCCAGGCTGGCCAGCACAAGATCTGTGCACAAGGAAGGTGTTTGGACCCCTGAGTGTAGGACTACACAAGGTTAAGGAGACAGTAAAGCCTTGAGGGCTGTTATCCTATCTTTAGAGATCCCAGCACTAAGCGGGGGGTAGAGGAGAGAGAAAGGAAGGAAAGAAAAGGAAGGAAGGAGGGATGGAAGGAAGAAAGGGAGGGAGGGAACAAATTTTGGTCCAAAATTTGTAGGATAAAAGAAACCCTGAAAGTTTAAGAGCCTTTATCCTTCCAGACAGCTCAGGTAGGGATAGGGCCATCTGGGGGGTCTCTGGCCTCGGGCTTTCTGGGAAGGACCCAGCTTCCTCGGTGGCCCTCACTGAAACTGCCCTGCAAACTAGATCCTGACCTGAAACTTAATTACAAGGAATAAAATTTTAAAAAATATTGTATACCAGGTCATATAGGGAGGAAATTTAGATTACACTCCTGACATTTTTATATCATCTTGCTGTATAAAAGGTTACTTTTAAAATTTTCTTTTGCATATGAGTGAAAATTAGAATAGTTGGTTAAGTGGAAATGTTGTTAGGCTCAGATGTCCGCTACTCCATCAAAGCACAATACAAAGATTTATAATGAAACAGACTCCAAGCTGAACAACTGCCAGGCACACACCCTCGGGGATCTGGGCCCAGGAGGAGCACCTTGAGCTAGGGGTGGTGGGAATCATACTTGATTAAATGGAGGATTGGGATGTCAGCATGCCCTGCAGCTGGCAGCCTCCTGATATGACAGACACATGATCCCCACAGGACGCTGTGCCCTTGGTCCCCAAACCCCTATGCATTTGCTACCATAGAAGGCCCTGCCAGAACAGTCAGTTTTAAGGCACAACAAAGCCAAGTGGAGGTTTGGGAACACGCATCCCACAGCATGTAGAAGGCACACTGTCCACAAGTTACCAAGAGCCTGAGGCTGGCACTTCACTTCCCAAAGGTGAGCAAAGTGAATTAGATTTAATTTTTTTTATAAAAAAGGTAAACTGATTTCTCTTTTAAAAAAAATAAAAATAAAATATCTGATCTTTTTAAAGTTACTTCAGCTGCTTTAAAAGTGGATATTTCTGAAATGATGTAAGTTATTGTCAGGACTGCCCGGCAGGCTGGCTGGTGGTGGAGCCTAGATGGTAGACTTGGAGAAGGACACCCACAGGTGGCGGTTCTTGTTCAGGTTGCGGTTGTGCAGGAAGATGAGCCCCTGGATGGCCTCTTCCACTGGATCAGCAACATCTTGCAGTTCTTTAGGAATTTGAATCCTTTGTCAATTTTAGCACTGCTGGAGAAGAGGATTTTGAAGTTGCCCTTGGACAAGGAGGACGGTATGTTGGGAGAGGCTGAGGGTGTGAAGATGTTCTGATGTTCTTGGAGCCTGGCTTCTTGAACCGGTGAAGGGGTGAGCTGTCAGTCCTTGCTGAGGTCTTGGCCCCCCTGGCCCTTGCAGGGCAGCTGAATGTTCTGGGGCTTGGACAGTGTGATGTGCAGCAGCTTCCTGTAGAGCTTGTGCCTGTCGAGGTGGCTCATGGCTAGCTGGGCCTGGCTCCCACCTGCCATCTGTGCCAGGTTGTTCTACTTATTGAACAAAATCTTCACCTGCTGCACATCGCCATGCATGCCAAAATGAATAAAGAGGCTTTGGGGTGTGACTTTTTTGGGATTGAGGTTGCTGGCCAACAAGACAGAATTTCCAGCTCCTGCCAGGCCTAGAATGGTGATCCAGTCTGCTGTTGCAGGTCCGGTTCCACCTCCAACTGGGTGTGATGGCCATAGGGGCCAGGGACCCTTGCACATTGGGAACAGAGAGGCCTGCAGCTTGAGGAATGGCAAAGGAGGGAGGGATACCAGCTCCTACATACAGAGGGTTGGACATTATGCCAGGTACACCAAAGGGCATGGTCATGGTCTGGTCCAGCAAGGGCTGGCTGGAGGGCAGGTCAGGACAAGTGTAGTCTCGTGCCTTGTTGTTATTGTACTTGATGTTGAGGCTGGTATGCTTGGAAAAGTGGATGCGGAGTGTACAAACATAGATGTTCTGCCCATTCAGCAACAGCCTGGCCTGCTTGGCACTCACGGTTTCAGCATATTGCAGCAATGCCTGGAATTGGTTGCTCTTGGTAAAAGTGATGATTTTCAGAACTGTGCCATACTTGGAAAAGATCTGGTGAAGTATGTCCAGGGTGACCGGGTAGAAGAGGTTCTCTAGGATGATCCTGAGCACTGGGCTCTGGCCAGCTATCGCCATCTTGACATCCACAGCAGCAGCCAAGGCAACCAGAGCCTGATTCCCTGACTCAACTGAGTTCAGGGCCTGCACAGGTACCTGGACCTGCGCCTGGTGAGGTGAGTTGTAGGTCTTGAGCTCGTGGTTAGAGAACTCGATGTTGATGGGCTGGCCACAAAGTGTGGGTGTCACCGAAGTGTAGTAGTTCATCATGGTTTTGGCTGCCTCCTTTGCGTTCATCTCAATGAAGGCCTGCTCTCTCCCTTTCAGCATCAGGATGTTGGTGACCTTCCCAAAGGGCAGTGCCAGGGAAATGACCTCACCCTCAGTGACATCATTGGGGAGCTTCCAGATACGGACCACTCTGGAGGGCACACCTGCAATTCCGTTGTCGCCTTTGAACTTCTTGCTGTCATTTCCATTTGCTGAGGAGGCCGAGTTGGATCTGTTAGTAACAGTCAGAGAAAAGCCTGCCCGATACCCACTTTGTACCACCTGCAGTGTACAATAGTTTTATAAATATAATCAAGCTTATATATTAAACAGAGTAACAGAGAAGTAAAGAAAAATTACATATATGATAATTTTACCTATTTCTTGATTTGCTTCTGGAATCCTTTTCTCCTCAGGTGCACCTTTTATCCAGTCTTCTTTTGTGCTTTTTATTCCTGTAACTATTTAAATATTCATTTTCAGATCTCTAGATATTCTATTCACCACTTTTCGTACTACAACTAAGGAAAACCAGGTAGCCTTAAAATAGATTTTAGAAAATATTAATATAGTCACATAACACCAAAAGGGCTCAGGAAAATGTTATTTCCCTTTTAAAATGCCTTATTTACCTTACATTTGAAAAAATGAGTTGCTTTAAAAGTTTACCTTCACTATGTATTTACTTTTCTCCCACTTGGGCTGCACACCAACACCTTCCAAAGTATTGAAGGGCACATGACAGAAAATGTTGTTCACACTTCCCCAATACACTTTCAGTGTTCCCATTACATCAATGCCTCAAATTCTAAGGATCTAGTTAAGAGCACCAAGTGAAAGCATCAATACTTTACAAAGTATATTTTATACTCTTTTTAATCACATATCCCTTTCACCTTCCAAGAAAATGTACTTTATTTACACTGCAATTTTATGTACCATAACAGTTACTGTCTAAAAAGCACAGGAAAAATACAGATTTTCACTCAAATCCTTTAGCTTTTCAATCTGGGTCTCTGAGCACAATGTTTTATATATAATAACCACAACCCCTAAATGTTTCCTTACTACAAAAATAATTAACTATTTTCCTCCTTTCCTCCTATCCTAGCATTGAGAATTCTATCAACGAGCTAACCAGTAGTCATGTTTGCCACTTTGGTTTTGGTGAGTTAACACTGGATAATACAGCTTCCGTGGTCCTGCCTTTCATGAGTAGACTGGACATCACCACTTAAACTTTAGGGTAACAGTCAACAAGTGCCTCAAAGATGGTAAAAGTTTGAATATTTATACAAAGGATAAAAAGATCACTAATAATCATCTGAATTAATACACTAATAACATGCTAATAATACATCTGAAATTCACAGGGCAAGGAAATTTCAACTCCGCAGGGGACTCAACAAAAGTAAGATCCTTGAAATAACATACACATTTCTAACTTAAAACAATGTTTTTCCAGAGTATAGGATTCTTGGTACAAAAGGAAATTTTTGTATTTGGCAGACCTTACAATTTTATATGCCTCAACATTCATAGAAATTTAGTACAACTTACAATAAGGGGAAGATAAACCTTAAACAGCTATTACCAAATGAATTATTGATTTACTGAGAAAAACAAATACCAAATATGCATTCATTCTTTCCTCACTACACAGATGGCATTAATGGTGCTAGCCCATTTTTTAACCTAGTGCTTTACAATTCTGTAAAGACCATCAAAAAATCATACTGGACCTTGCACAGGGGCTTGATCCTTCCTAGGACAAGGCTGCTGATCCTTCTGTTCTTCAACGGAGTTTGTACTCTTATTAATCAGTCCATCTGGACATAATTTAAACTCCAGCATGCTTTGTTTTTCAGTGGTATCTTTCTCAGGTAATGGGCTCTTAGGTTTATCTTCCAATCTCTTTTCTTTATTCAACTTCTTGGGTAAACTGTCTAATTTTGTGAGACAAATGCTCTCACGTTCAGTGCATTTAAAGGCAACTCTGTTCAGATATTGTTTCCTTTGCTCCTTTGCTTGAGCTGACATCTGGCTGAGTTCAACTCCATTGTTAACATTGCTTAGATTTGTGTCTAAACTGGTTTTATCAATCCACATTTTATCAGGTTGCTTTCCACCGACTGTTTCTTTAACATTTTCTGAAAGGCAGGTTTTAGACCCCTCAGGATGGTAGGTTTTGATGTTTTTGTCATGGCTTGTACATAATGATTCTTTTGAAGTTTGTACACTGCTGTTTCTCTCATTTGATTTCCCACAACTTCCTACTTGCACAGAAACTTTACTGGCCTTCATGTATTGAAAATCGCCTAGTATATTTCTCCCACAGTTTTTCTTTGATGCTTTGATACCCATTGTTTCTTTATGTTTCTGTCTTTGTAAATACTCCTGTGATAGAACTCTATTATTTTTAGATGTACTATCCTTAGAGCCTGAGGACTTAACATTTGATATACTCTTTTCTTTGACTTTGGCTCTTTCATCTCGGTTTGACAGAAAATTACATATTTTAAATATACTACCTCCATTTTTATTCTGCTCTTGTTTATTATACTTTATCCTTTTAGTATCTGAATCAAGTATGCTCCCTTCCCCTAACTTCCTTTTTTCTGAAACTTTGAGTTCAGAGTCACCTGCTTTCAATTTTCTCTTTTCTGGCAATATTGGTTGTACCAAAGAACCATTCTTCCTATGTAGATCTTTATTTTTATTTGCCAAGAAACTTGTCTTTGCTTTTAGTGGATGTGAGTTTTGTGTTATGAGCTTCCTCTGCAAACTCTCTTGAGAAAATTTTATTTTATTACTAGAGTGGAAAGTTACCTCATGAAATTTCAGTTTTTCTTTCTTTTTATAACACTGTAAGGAATCCAGTTTTTTTGGTAATTCTTGTTGTGTCCTTAGTGAGCTGTTTTTTGTTTTGGAGGTCCCTTTCATATCCTTGCCCTGTTCTATTTCAGGAAAATCGTTTTTCCCATCTGGAAAAGTCAGAGCAATCTTCGGGTGGTTAATTGGAGGATTATTATATCCTATAGGAACATCTCTATCAGAGGTACTCTCTTCTTGCTTACAACTGCTGGTCCCCAAAGAACACTGATCTTTCCCTTTGTCTACCTTTGAAGTTGAGTCCTTGATGGAATCACACTGGCACTGGGGTACTCCTTCATATTCCATAGCAAGCCATCCCAATGCACAGCAACGGACATCATCTTTCTCTGAATCCATTACAGAATTACAACCTTCTCCACCTGTAGGTTCTTGTTGGGCACACTGGCTGCCTTCTTTTGTGATAGGATTTTGTTTCTGAGATTCTGTCAATGTGTCTTCCTCACAGGGTTGATCATTCTGTTCAGGAAATAATTCTTTCATTTGCTCTGAGTTTAATATTGTAATTTTAATTTGGTCTCTTGAGTCTTTGGAATCACAGCTGGTTTTATCACAAGGCTTATCTTTTGAGATTTGGTCTGTTATTTGTTGTGCCACATAACTTTCACGTGTGAGCACTGCTTCAATACCATAGGGAAATTCTTTTAAAAGTTCTGACAGCTGATCATGTGGATATAGGGTGGATGTTTTATCATTGAGAATCTCATTTCTTGCAGGATCCTTGGCAGTGTAATTGCAGGACACATCAATTTCCTGAGCATTGTTACTCTCCTGCTGAACAGCAGCTAATGAACATGAGTCTATAGCTGTGAATTCTTTTTTAGTGATATGCTCCAAATCGACTTTCTCTATTTCACTCTTTGCGTTAACATTCTTCAAAAATGATTCTGGAGGTTGCAGTGACTTTGACTGATCAGGTATTTTAGGTATTTTATGTGAAACATCCATGCACTGTACAAAGTTTTCTTTTTGAAAATGAAAGTCTTTCTTTTCTGTGATGTCTAATGGTTCTTTTTGTTGTCTACTACTAATCACTTGGAGATTGAGCAGAGGAGATTTCTGTGGCTCAACCTTTTTCACAGGTGAATTGAATATCTCTGCTATTTGGGAATTGTAAGATGTATCACCTTCAACAAGAGAACATATATTGTCAATCTGTAACAAATCACTACTTACAATATCACTGTCCCTTGATTTAGACAAGGCTTGCTGATCACTTACAGTAAAGTGAATACCTGGTTCTGACATATGTTTTCCTTGACTGATATTAGGTGTACCTTCTGAGTTACCATTAGTTGATGCACTTTGTTTTTCCTTCTGAATTAGTGGGAAATTCTTGGTGTTTGTTGATGTACTTGGAACCGGTTCATTAACTTTCAAAGCAGCACTAACTCTTGTATTTTCTGCCAACTGATTCTGTAAGCTACAAACACTGCCTTCTTTAATAACTGGATATATTGTTTCAGGTAAAGCTTCTGATGTTACTCCTTTGACAGGAAATGTTTTGACATCTGAAAGAATTAGAGGGGACACTACAGCAATCTGCAGTTCTGTTCCCTTGGAAATAGTTGCACCTGAAGAATCATAATTCTGTACTATCATTGGCAGAGTTGTTACTTGTGAGTTTACTATCTTACTCTGAGAATTTCCCACAACTGAAAATGGACTCTTATCACAGATTTCCACAGGCTTTGAAATTCCAACTGCTGTTCTGTTTATTGCTGACTCATTACACTGTTTTTTTTCTGTAGGTTCTGAAGGTTGCTTTTTCCACAGAGAAAGACACGTTGCTAGTAATTCCATAGAACAGTGGCTGTCACTTTTAGAAGTTAATCCATTTGTTGACGATTTATTCTCAAAGCAAAAAGAACTGTCTGAAATCTTGGCATCTTTATTGCAAGTACTTGGAGTTTCCATGTTTTTCAAGTTCAGATAGTTACCAGTGATTTGGGTATTGGGATTCATTTCAAAACTATATGGTTTTGAATCCTGAATAGTTTCACAACCATCTTTTAATAATTTTTTCCCAATTTTATCTCCATGTGCAAGGAGACTGAGAAGTAGTCTATTTTTATTTAGATACTTTGAAGCATATTCCTCAAAGGCCACAGACTGAGGAACAGAAATTGTTTCAGAATTTGTTTTGACATTTTCTTCAACATTAACTAAATTTCCTGATGAAAACAGGGTGTTATTTAATGTTGCATGGGTAGTCTCAACAGTTGATGTCTTTAAACAAGTTGTAACTTTCAAATCATGTGACTGATCTGGCACTGGCACCTTTTCTGAACACACAGAATTTATTAAAACGGAATTGGCCTGGTTAATATTTCTGCAATTCATGTCCAACGTACTGTGTGTTCTACTTGTTTCTTCTGTAGTTTCCATTATTGTTGGTTGTTTATCCTCTGCAGTTTCTGGAGTGACTAGAGTTATCTGTTGTCCAGACTGGATTTTGGCAGTTTGTTTCAGAGACAGTTCAGAGTTTTGAGCTGATTCTCTGTAAGAGTTATTAGCTGCTTTAATACAACCTGCTGCCATCAAAACATTTTTATCAATTTTAACTTTCCTTGCCAGTTCAGAAAATTTCTTTTTCATTTCTACTAGTGTTTTAATATCCCTCACTAACTTTTCTTTTGTGGCACTTGTGTCCAGTGCTTGATTTGAAGTTAGATTGCAAGAATCTACTCTTTCTTCTTGATTATTTTGAGCAAGAATCTGAACACTATCCACGGGAAATCTAATGGGGTCATTAAAAGGCTGACTGACATTAGTATTTACTTTCAAGTTACAGAAATTTCCAATCGTGCTGACACTTTCATTAATGTTTTGCTGTTGAAAGTCTCTGCAAAAGGCATTCCTTATTTCAGGTAACTGTGCTTCTTGACTCTGAGGAATAACATTCCGAGTATTTTGGAAAGGCTGGCTTGCATATCTACAGTCATAAGGAGGAGGAGGAGGTCTTTTGTCAATCTGAGTAACTGCATATTGATAGGACTGTACAGTTGCAGGCTGCTTTGAGTGTAAATTCAGTGCAGAATTTAGAGAAAGACTATTTTTAGCTTGTATTGATGTAGGTGGCATAGGATTTTGTTTCTGGAGAGTAGGATTTTGCAAAAAGCTTCGTGGTGCGTAAGTGTATTGCCTTGGAAGTGGTCTGTAATCTGGATAAGTTAGTCCACTGGCTGTATACGGTTGTGCCCAGTCACCCTGTCGCTCTGATAAAGATGAGTTAATTCTCTGGTTTCCTTGATAAGTTACAGGAACTCTTATAGAATTAGAAGGGATCATCTGTACTTGCATAGAATAGGTAGTATCTGATGTTACAAATTGATTCTGTACTACATTTACATTGGGTATATTGGTTCTAAACCCAGTTTGTTGAGATACAGTCGTTCCTGTATGAGAAAACATAGAATTCCTCACTGGTGAGTCCAACCATGTATTTTGTGTAACTCCTGAAGACATTTGCACACTGTGATTAAGTTGTGTAGGTCCTTTCATATTTGCATATGTTATTCTTTCTACTGAATTTTGTGAGGCCACAATTGTCCCACTATGCATATCAGACACTGAGATTTGTTGAGGAGTTTTATAATTTCTGATGTTGTGCAGTGGCTGTGAAACTGGATTTGAATTACTGAGAAACATGCATGCTGGTTGGTTATTTCCAGGAGAGTTTAAAGACCCTTGAGATGGTGTGTTTATTAAAGTCGTCTCCAAAAAAGATGACTGGGTTTTAGGATACAACGGTGGTACGGTGACACTCTCTGGTTTTGCATTCCAGTTCATTGTTGATTTGATGTAGTAGAGGTGTATTAAAAGTCAGTTTTTTTGAATGAGAGGAAATCTGTAGGAAATAAAGACCTTTTATTATAAAACTGTTTTGCCCGGACAAAATTTCTTTAAAAATTAGTTTACCTTAATATCAATGTTGACTACATCTATCAAAATTCCTAATACTTCAGACTAGGCAAATCCTCATCTTTAATTTGGGAAAGTGGAATAGTAAAGAAGGATGCAACAATACATTAAGGCAAAGGTCAGTAATATTTCTAGGATGTTTAACAGGAACTCATTCCACAAAATACAGTTAAGATTTTCTTTGTTACACTTAAGTGGTGATTACTTTCTGCATTTATTTTAAGTAGCTCTTTATTCTATGTAACCCATGTTTACTATTAAAAAGATTTAAAATGCTACTGTCTATCCCTTGTGGCTATACTCCCTAAGGGGATGTCAACTATTAACACCTTTCAGAAAATTTCTATACATAAAAAACACTAATAGAAAAATAAAACATCATCTGTTAAACAAATGGAATCCTACCAAACACAGTCTATACTTTGCCTGATTTTCATCACTATACCTAAGATATCTTATTATTTCACTAGATATATTATCTACCTCACTGTGTGCAAAACATTCTACTTTATGGGTATATTACCGTTCAACTAATCCAGTATCAACCGATTACAGACATGCCTGGTATATTGATTGTGTTTTGCTTTAGTGCTTTACAAGTTGAAGGCAAGAGTCTCCACCAGCAAAAAAAAAGATTGTAATTCCCTTAATTGTTACACTCACTTTATTATAGCGGTCTAGAATTGAACCCACAGTATCTTTGAGGTATGACTATATTTGGTTTTCTTAGGTTTTTTTCCACTTACGAACTTACTACACTAAGCCTTCTTGTATTTATGCTTTCATATGTCTGCTAAATGTTTCTGAATTTCCTAGAACTAAAATCTAGGTGTTAAAGGGCATTGAAATTATTTTCATAAACACTAAAAGAACTGCCTTACAAAAAGGTTGAAATAAATTACATCCTCATCAAGTATAACAATGGACAAATCCATAACTATAGTAAATGATAGAGGAAAGACAGGTTAAAATAAAAGTAAACAAGCATGGCTTAGGCCCTGGCCAGGTAGCTTAGTAGATTAGGGCATCGTCCACATACACCAAGATTAGGGGGTTGATCCCAGGTCAGGGCACATACTAGAATCAACCACTGAATGCATGGATAGGTGAAGGAGCAAATTCATATTTCTTTTGCCCTGAAGTTAATACATGGCCATGTGGCTCAGTTGGCTGGAGCATCGTTCCGTACACCAAAACGTCACAGGTTCAATCCCAAGTAGGAGTTTGTTATAGGAGGCAAACGAGCAATGTTTCTGTCTCACATTAATGTTTCTCTCTCTCTCTCTCTCTCAAGGCAATAACAAAAACATATCCTCAGGCGAAGATTAAAATTTATTTTTAAAAATGTTTATACAAACGTGACATTAATAGTACACTAAAAACTTCAAAATATGCATACTTTCCATATGCACATAAATTTTTGTAAATACTGACCATATGGCCACAAGCAAATCTCAAATTTCAAAGAGTTAAAATTATTCAAATTAATTCAGAGAAATTAATCTAGAAATTATAGAAGAGGTAACTAGAAAATTGCAAAATAATTGAGAAATAAGGAATACACATTCCACTTCAGCACAGAGAGATCTCTGGTGTCTCTTCCTCTACTTACAATGTCACCAGTCCTACTGGATTAAGGACTCACGAATCCCTATGTTCACATAAGACCTGAAGACAATTTATAGGATTAAACAAACATATTGGGGGAAAAAAAACTAGGAAATAATCTCCACATTACAAGAAGTGAGAATTTTACATGAGAAGTAAACCAAAGAAGTAAGACAGTGAAATAAAATAATGGCAAAAATACAGAGCTTCAACAAGCCACAAGTTGATTCTTTAGAAAAACATAAAAATCATCAAGCCTCTGCTCTAACACGGATCATAAAAAAAAGACAACATTGTATTAAGAAAGGAGGCTATCACTAGATCCTCAGATGTTAAAATGATAAGTATTTATTTTAAGTAACTTTGCTCCAGTACATTTAAAATTTAGATGGAAAGAAGAAATTCCTTGGAAAACATACCTAAACAGGACTGATAAAATACCATATCTCTTTAAAGAAATTTATATTTTTTCACAAAGAAAACTCTAGGCCTTTATGCCTTCAATGAAGAATTAATCTAATATAAGCTCTTTTAAAGGACAAAAGAGGGGACATTTCACATCTCATTTACTCAGTCTGTAAAGAAGCTGAAGAGAAGGAAAATTAAGAAGCTAATAGGTGCAAAAATCCTAAATGTTAGCAAACCAAATGGGGTGATATATGAAAGGCTAACATCATGATGAATTAGGCTTGTTTTAGAAATCAAGGTTTGCCATTTGAAAATTAACCAAATTATATTACAATAACTTTTTAAAAATCATTTCAATAGATGGAAGAATTTGATAAAATTCAATACCAAAAATACAAAGAAAAATTTGATTATGATAAATGGTAGCTTCCAAATTTTAGATGCCACTATCACCCTGTCATTGTATCAGATAGCCTAGAAAAGAAGATCTAGGTAGGAGAACGTAAAGGTGACTACTCATAGAGGTAATGGAGAAAATCCAGTTCTCTAGACCTCTTTAGACCACTGTCTCTCAACCATTTTCATCGCATGGCACACGTAAACTACTAAAATTCTGCAGCACACCAAAAACATTTCTTGAAGATCTTACAAATAATAAGTATGATTTTGATTTATTTACACAGGACAACTATTGCTTATTTGACAATCTAAGGAGAAAGACGTCAGTGCCCCTGACTAAATAATGAAATCAGGTATCATATATTTTAAAAATTCTTGTGGGCACACAAGTGCACCTATTGTGGCATGCCAATTGAAAATCACTGTTTTAGACTATCAAGTTATAATTAATTAAAATCCCTGCAAACAAGGTCAATATATAAAAAAAAATAAAACCAGCAGTAATTAGGAAAAATACCATTTTCAATACTGTAAAACATCAAAAGCTTAGAAAATGTAAATGTACAAGACCTCTAGAATGAAGAAACTTAAGTGTCAAGTTATGAAATATTTAAATATCTGAAAACAAAAAAAATATTTTTAAATAGATATTTGAAGACAAATAAGAATATCAATTATATCAAAATTTATCTATAGATTCAATGCAATCCAAATAAAAATCTCAGATTTATTTTGGCAGAAATTTACAAGCTGATTCTAAAATGTACATGGACATGCAAAATAGGCAAGAATAACAAAAGACCAACTTTCATACGTATAGACATGTGAATTAGGACAAAGTTGGATGGCCAAATGGGTTGTAGATTATTTACTAACTCAAGAAAAACAAGACTGAAGGCATCCACTTTTTAAAATTAAAAACACATCCTAAAGAGAAAATTGTATGGACTCATCTCACATGCCTTCTTCTAGGAAAGCTCCTTAATAAAGTAACTGACCAGGTAAAAGTATAACTCAAAATAAAAAGCAGCACTTAAGAGTTATTGATGCCTTATAAATTCCTCCTTATGCGAATTTGGGGGTGGGAATCTGTTATCAACTGAACTGTGTCCCCCCAAAATTCATGAATGAAGCTCTAACAATGACTGTGACTGCATTCGGAGATAGGTTTAGTATGGTAATTAAGGGTAAATGAGATTCTAAGAGTGACTCCCTAATCCAACACAACTGGGATCCTTGCAAGAGAAACACCAGGTGTGTGCACACAAGGAAAGACGATATGAGGTCATATGAAGGTGGCCATCTGCAAGCCAAGGAGAGAGGACTCAGAAGAAACCAAATACCTGAACTTAGATTTCAAGACTCTAACCCCAGCTGGTGTGACTCGGTGGCTTCAGCTCCAGCCTGCAAATCAAAGGGTCACTGGTTCAATTCCCAGTCAGGGCACATGCCTGGGTTGCAGGCCAAGTCCCCAGTAGGGGGCACTCAAGAGGCAACTACACACTGATGTTTCTCACCCTCTCTCCCTTCCTTCCCCTCTCTAAAAATAAATAATTAAAATCTTAAAAAAAAACAACAACCCAAAACCCAACAAACTCTAGAACTGTAAGAAATAAATGTGTTGGTTAAGCCACTTGTGAGGGCAGCCCTAAGAGACTAATATGGAGCATATGGGTAGGAGGAGAAATGAGCTTTATGAGTAATTTGGCTTTCCCACATTCCCTGTCCTTTGTGGACACAGAAGACATTGAGGCCTGGAAAAGCACCCCTGAACAACCTAAATTCAAGGGAGGGAGTTAAGTTTTCTGATTTTTTTTCTGATTGAAAAGTCTCTACTTTTGGATATAATGTATTCTTAGAACTTTTGAGATTAATGGTGATAATCAGAGACAGATTTCCAGTCTATCATTTTACTTCCTCTGGGAAAAATGAACTATTTTGCCCCAAAATTTCTACCCTGCCTGCCCCCTCAGCACCTCTCACCTGTGACAACAGTGGCACTCACCTGACAAAACCCCAGCTGTGGCTGAACTTACGAAATCTCCTCCACACAGGAGTAGCCCTAGTTTCCTGGGGGGGAAAAAAAAAGTTTAAGCCAGCAGACTGATTTCCCCCACCACCAAAACTATAAAACACACATCCTTATAATATGCATTTACAGTGACCAAGCTGACCTTCCTCCTATCAAATCTCTACATTTAAAATCCTATTTTCTTTTCCTTTATTCCCAGTGTAAACCCATCTCTATTGAATTAAGTCACTCAGACATGCAGGGGGTGTGTGCACAGACACAGACTCTATGGTTTTCAGTATTCAAAAAACACAAAAAATAACCTCACTAGGCCCCACATTCCTTTACTCTCCACCCCACACCACTCTTAGTCTTTTAGCGTGGTTAAAAATCAAATATAATAAACCAGATATTAAATGCTTAACCCATTTACAGATAAAAATAAAAATGACCTTTGAAGTAATTTGCACTTCCATAAAATAATGAAAAAATCATTAAAGAAATTAAAATGCTAACTACACTAGAAAATACTCACTTAAGCCCTGGCTGGTGTGGCTCAGCTGGCTTCAGCATCATCCCATGGACTGGAAGGTCCTGGGTTCAATTCCCAGGCAGGACACATGTCTAGGTTGTGAGTTTACTCTCCAGTAAGTGCACGTGTGAATGGCAAATGATTGATGCTTCTGTCTCACATCAATGGTTCTCTACTTTTCTTTCTCCCTTCCTTCCCCTCTCTCTAAAAATCAATACACATGTCCCTGGGTGAGGATAATAAAATTACATTCAATGCAAAACAGCCCTGACTGTTGTGGCCCAATGGGTTTGGATGTCATTCCACAAAAGTCGCCATACGATTCTGGGTCAGGTCACATGCTTGGATTGTGGGTCAGGCCCATGCCCTGTCCCTGGTGGGAGCATGCAAGAGGCAGCCTATCCATGTTTCTCTCACTGTCTTTCTTCCTCCCTTCCCCTTTCTAAGAATAAATAAATACAAATCTTTTTTTAAACTGCAAAAGAAAACAGTAAGAAAGGGGCTTCCAGTCAAGATGTCAGTGAAGGTAAAAGTGGTGCTCACCTCCTCCTACAACCACATCTAAATTACCTAAATCACAGAAAAAAACTATCATTCAGAACAGGCCGAAATATGACCGAATGAAGTCCAACAACTAGGGAATTAAAGACTGAGCCACATCAAGACTGACAGGAGGGCGAGACATGCAAAAGGTATGGTCCTACATCCGTATGTGGCAAATAAAAACTAGGAGGGGTATCAGATATCTCAGCTATGCAGATCCCCCCCACCCCCCACTTAAGGAGCAAGGGTCCCAGCCCCACACCTGGCCTCCCAAACTAGGATTTCAAGTGCCAAAAGTCCGCATAGCTTCTGGCTATAAAAACCAGCTACAATCGAGGCTGACGAAAAGGGAGGATTCTGGAGTCCCAGGCAGTTCATCTAAAAGGGCCCACACCTGGATTTACTAAAAATCCCACCCTCAGAGCTCCAGCACAGGAACAGCAGCTCAGAAGGCACCAGAGGCATACAGAAAGGAACGGAAATGTCTGGCATCACAAGAGGTGGGGGCCAGCTTTCTCCCAGACAAAAATGCTGACAGTGGTGACTGTTCCTTTTGTGAGCCCTGCCCACACAGAGCCAGCAGCACCTATCTGAGTCTCCAGCAATCTGGCTCACACTGTATGTCCGGCCCTATGATTCCCTGAGGCCCCATCCCACCCAAGCTGTTTCCAGTTGCCTTTCCAGAGGAATGGCCTGTCTTGGCTCACACCTCAGACTTTCCTAAAATCTCTCAATGGAGCAGTATCCAGCTTCAGAGTGCCCCATGCCTCTCGCTATGTGGTCCTAGGCATGGTACTAGCAGCAGCTGGCCTTGGTTCACAGCTTGGCCTCTCCTGGGCACCTCCAACCCAGCATAAGTATCCCTCATCTGCAGACTGCTTTGTAGTTCATGCCAGGGGCCCACAGAAAGAACACAGTTGGCAACTGACCTTCGACTGCACCTCCTGGGAGATCCCTGAGCCAGTACACACAGTGGACAGCTTCAACCACATCAAAGCACCACCACCAAACCACCTCCATGAGCAACAAACACATTCAAGTGGCAAACTCAGGGGGCACCAGAACCCCACTAATGTAAGTCCTGCTCTGTTGGGAGCACAGTGGATGCTCCACGGTGGTAAGGGGATGCAGCCAGTTCTTGCTGCTCATCAGCTGGGAATAAATTCCTCGCTCTCAATAATGTGCCAACAGCAATCAAGGCTCAACTACAACAGGGGGATGTACACAGCCCACACAGTGGATGCACCTTGAACATACCCTACTTGGGTAATGGGGGAGGCTGTGTCACTGGACCCTATAGAACACCTACTACATAAAGTCACTCTACCAAGCATGGGAGATGTAGCAGCCATATCTAACATACAGAAAAATCTGCAGGAAGACTGCCAAAACTAGGAGACGAGCATATTCCAAGTGAAATAAAACTCCAGAGAAAGAACTACACAGACTGGAGACAAGCAATCTACCAGAGTTCAAAATACTGGTTATAAAGATAGCCAATGAATGAGAACCTCAGCAAAAAAAAAAAAAAAATCCAATCGTAAATGAAGGATACACAAATTAAAATAAAGAACAATTTACAGGGAATCACAGTACAGTGGATACAGCTTAGAATCAAATCAGCAATTTGAAATAAGAAAGGAGAAAAACAACCAATCAACAGCAGGAAGAAAAAAGAACCCCCCCCCCAAAAATGAGGACAGCATAAGGAGCCTCTGGGACAACCTCAAGCCTACTGATATTTGCATCATGGGGGTGATGCCAGAAGGAGGAAAAAAGGACAAGAAATTGGAAACCTATTTGAAAAAATGACAGAAAAGTTCCCTAACTTGGTGAAGGAGACAGACATATAAATACAGGAAGTGCAGAATCCCAAACAAGATGAACACAAAGAGCCCCACACCAATATGCATCATAATTAAAATGCCAAAGATACCCTGACTGGTGTGGTTCAGTGGATTGAGCGTCATCTTACAACTGAAAGGTCACCAGTTCAATTCTCAGTCAGGGCATATGCCTGGGTTGTGCTCCAGGTCCCTAGTTGGGTGTGTATAAGAGGCAACTGACCGATGCCTCTCTTGTACCTTGATGTTTTTCTCCCTTTCTCACTCCCTTCCCCTATCTCTAAAAATAAATAAAATCTGCCCTGGTTGGTGTGGCTCAGTGGATTGATCACTGGCCTGCAAACCAAAGGGTCGCCAGTTCGATTCCCAGCGTAGGGCACATGCCTGGGTTGCAGACCAGGTCCCTAGCAGGAGGTGGATGAAATGCAACCACACATTTGATGTTTCTCTCCCTCCCTAAAAATAAAAAAAATTAAAATAAAATAAACTGAGTTTAGAAAATAAATAAAATCTTATTTTAAAAAATGATTAAGTTAAATACAAAGAGAGAATCTTAAAAGCAACAAGAGAAAAGCAATTAGTTACCTACAAGGGGGCTCCCATAAGACTGTCAGCTGATTTTTGCAGGCCAGAGGGGATTGCAAGAATTACTCAAAGTGATGAAAAGCAAGGCCCTACAACCAAAATTACTCCAGCCAGCAAAGCTATCATTTAGAATTGAAGGGCATATAAACAGTTTTCCAGACAAGAAAAAGCTGAAGGAGCTCATTACCACCAAACCATATTATATGACATGTTAAAGGGTCTTGTTTAATAAGAAGGAAAAAAAAGATAAAAAACATGAAAAAAAAAGAAGGCCTTGGCTGGATAGTTCAGTTTGTTAGAGCATCATTCCAATATGCCAAGGTTGCAGGTTTGATTCCTGGTCAGAGCACATACAGAGCACAGATTGATGTTTCTCTCAAATCAGTGAAAAAATTTTTTAAGTATGTACAATAAAATGGCAATAAGTATCTACCTATCAACAATTAAATCTAAAAAACATAATAAATGAACAAGTAGAACAGAAATAGTACCACAGATACAGAGAACATGTAGACAAATGCCAGATGGGAACAGAGTTGGGGGTATGGGTGAAAAAGGTGAAGGGATTAAGAAGTACAAATTGGTTGTTACAAAATAGTCATGGGTATATAAAGTACAGCATATGGAACACAGTCAATAATATTCTAATACCTATGTATGGTGTCAAATTTCAGGATGAGCTGGTGTGGATCGGTGGACTGTGTGCCAGCCTATGAACCCAAGGGTCTCTATTTCAATTCTTCATCAGGACACGTGCCTAGGTTGCAGGCCAGGTCCCCAGTGGGGGCTGTGTTAGAGGCAACCACACATTGATGTTTCTCTCTTTCTCCCTCCCTTCCCCTCTCTAAAAAATAAATAAAAT
The DNA here is from genome assembly GCF_021234165.1 of Pteronotus mesoamericanus. Classification (NCBI taxonomy): domain Eukaryota; kingdom Metazoa; phylum Chordata; class Mammalia; order Chiroptera; family Mormoopidae; genus Pteronotus; species Pteronotus mesoamericanus. Next base: position 14,910,432 of record NW_026555310.1, read on the forward strand.
CTAAAAAAAAAGATTTATCATGGTGATCACTTAGCACCTATATTTGCATGTATAATGTGCTCTCAAGTTTTGGTACATATTATACATGGGATTCTTATACCCACATATAATGCACATCCTTATTTTTCCCTCAAAAAAAAAAAAAAAAAAAAAAAAAAGACTTTTGGCCAAGATGGAGTAGGTAGATACACTTTGTTGCCTTGCACAACCAAAAGGAGGACAATAGCAAATATAAAACCAAAAAATAACCAGAACTACCAGAGAATCAAACTGTATAGAACTCCGACAACCAGGGAGTTAGAGAGGAAACATTCATCCAGACCAGTAGGAGGGGCAGGGAGGGGCAGAGATGGGCAGCTGGCAGTCCCATTTGTGTGCGGATAAACTGGGAGGAACAGCTGGGAAGTGAGATAGACCATGCAATGCAGTGTTCCAGTACGGGAAAAGACTCAGAACCTCTGGAGATAAAAACCTGTGTGGGTTACGGCAGCAGGAGAAACTCCCAGCCTCACAGGAGAGTTCTTTGCAGAGATCCACAGGGTCCTAGAATGTACACAAGCCCACCCACCTGTAAATCAGCACCACAAGGTCCCAATTTCCTTGTGGGTAGCGAGGGGAAGTACCTAAAAGCAAGCTGCAAGCCAAACAAGCAGCACTGTTCCCTCTGGGATCCCTTCCCCATATACAGCATCACACCACAGAAACATGGGTTGCCCTGTTCTGGTGAATACATAAGGCTCCACCCCTTCCAATGTGGCCAGCCTGCTGAGACAAAGAAATATGGCCCAAATGAAAGAATAGTTCAAAGCTCCAAAAATAGAACTAAGCAATGAACAGATAGCCGACCTATCAGATGCAGTTCAAAACACTGGCAATCTGGATGCTCACAGAACTGGTTGAGTACGGCTGCAAAATGGAGGAAAAAACGAAGGCTATGCAAAGTGAAATAAAGAAAAATATACAGGAAAACAACAGTAAAGGGGAGAAAACTGGGACTCAAATCAAGAATTTGGAGAAGGAAGAGATAAACATTCAACCAGAACAGAATGAAGAAACAAGAATTCAAAAAAATGAGGAGAGGCTTAGGAAGGCCTCTGGGAGAACTTTAAACATTCCAACATCAGAATCATAGGGGTGTCAGAAGAGGAAGAGCAAGAAATTGAAAACTTATTTGAACAAATAATGAAAGAGAACTTCCCCAATCTGGTGAAGGAAACAGACTTCCAGAGATCCAGGAAGCTCAGACAGTCCCAAAGTTGGTCCCAAGGAAGCAAACACGAAGGCACATCATAATTAAGTTACCCAAGATTAAAGGTAATGAAAGAATCTTAAAAGCAGCAAGAGAAAAGCAGAAAGTTATCTACAAAGGAGTTCCCATTAAGACCATCAGCTGATTTCTCAAAAGAAACCTTACAGGCAAGAAGGGGCTGGCAAAAAGTTTTCAAAGTCATGAAAAGCAAGGCCCTACAACCAAGATTACTCTTTTCAGCAAAGCTATCACTTAGAATGGAAGGGCTGATACAGTGCTTCCCAGATAACGTAGTTAAAGGAGTCATCATGTTAAAGGGACTTATCTAAGAAAAAGAAGACCAAACACAATGAACAGTAAAACAAGAGAGGGGTAGGGGGGAAGAATGGGGGAAAAGGTAAAGATAATAAGCAGTATAAATAGTAGATACAAAATAGGCAAGGAATAGTATAGGAAATGGAGAAGCCAAAGAACTTATATATATGAGCCATGGACATGAACTAGGGGGAGGGGGGATACTACGGGGTAGGGTAATGTAGGGTGGAGGGGAATGAAGAGGAGAAAAAAAATGGGACAACTGTAATAGCATAATCAATAAAATATATATTAAAAAATGTTGGCAAGAAAGTGCATTATACATGGCAAAATACAGTAAATTAGGTAATGTATAATCACTGGGGTGTACACCTGTTGGGAACATCTCACCTGGTTTCAGGGACTATAGCCTCGCCAACAGGCGAAGAGGGCCCCAAGACTGGAGCTGAGCAAGGAGGCCTTGGGAAAAAGGCCACCGAGGAGACAAAACCTGTCTCCCTGGCAGGGGTGCAGCCCCTGCCTCTCACATCACCCTGCTTCACCCCAAAGGATGGCTGGTTAGTCAGTGATGGATAAGACCCCTCAATGGCAGGGGCAACCTAAGAGAGGCAGAGTTGCATGGCGGCCATCAGGGAAGGACTTGGAGGACACGGAGAAGGGGCAAAAGACCCTCGCCCTTTGGCTTTGTCATGGCGGAGTCCTCATTGTATCTGAAAGAAGTGTCTCCTTTTCTCTTGGCTGCTCTGCCCACCGCCTGACTGGGTCAATGAAACAATACTAAAGGCAGGCACAGCCCTAAACTATATCAGGCAGTTCCCAGGTACAATTAGGCCTGGAAAAGGAATGCATTAAATCCTATGAAACTTACTTTGCTAAGAATGTCCTCGAATTAATGTACTGAGGTTTGGGGTCAAGCATAGAATGTGATCAGTTTCTCAGGTTTCAGGGCTGGATGGGCACTACCCTGTCTACCAGACCCTGACCTGAGACCAATCTCTGTGTTCTTTCTATTGTTATCTGTGATCTCTGTTTCCTCTAAACAGCCTTTTGACATTGATTGATGAGCTTTGTATGAATGCTGTGTACCCCTCTGCCTATCATTGTCAATAAAAGCCACTTCAAGAGAATGGGCATTTTCCACTAGAGGGAATTGCCACCCCCTTTTCCTGACAGACCAAGTGCCTGGAACGACTTATTTTCACCACCTGTGGCGACCTAGGGGTACTCTGTGGGGAATGGGGTACCCCACCCATCGTACACCTTGAACTAATAATGTATGTCAACTGTAATTTTAAAAGGTTTTTGAAAAAGTATCAGTACTACGCCTAACAGAGTAGGTCAACAAATAGGTTATTTCTCCCTTAAATCTGAATTATAACTGGCATTACAATTAGCATCCGTTGATACAATTTAAGTAACTTATGAGTTTTGGGTTTAAAAAAAAAAACACTAGAAAAAAAACATAGTAAGAAAGAAACAAAAATACACGAGAAACAGAAAACTAAAAGGAATAATGGAAGACATAAATGCAACTATGTAATTTACAACATTAAATGTGTATAGATTAAACAACCCAAAAGACAGTGAATGTCAGATTAGATTTTTAAAAGCTAACTATGTGCTCTCTTCAATAGACAGACACACTTAATTTTTTAAAAGATTTTATTTATTTATTTTGGGAGAGGGAAAAAGGGAAGGAGAAATAAGAGAGAAATGTTGATGTATGAGAGAAACATCAATAGGTTGCCTCTCACACACCCGGAACTGGGGACCTGGCCCACAACCCAGGCATGTGCCCTGACTGGGAGTCGAACCAGCGACCTTTGGTTTGCAGGCTGGCACGCAATCCATTGAGCCACACCAACCAGGGCTCCAACAGACACACTTTAGATCTAAAGATACAAACAGACTGAAAATAAAACAAGAGAAAAGGTTATGCAAATTTCAGCTACAAGGAAGTCAGAATGACTATATTAATTTATCAGACAAAATAGAACAAAAAAATGTAAATAGAGATAAAGAGGGATACAAGGGTCAAGCCACCAAGAAAATATTATAAATATATGCAGCTAACATAGTGTTAAAATACAAGAAATAAAAACAAACACAGGAGAAAGTAGCAATTGAGAAAAGAGTCCAAGACCTCAATTCCCCGCTTTCGACAAATTGGCAGGAAAAAAATCAGTAAGAATATATAGGTTTAAAGGACATTATACACTTCCACGTTAGTTCCCGGGGGGGGAGGCAATCATGAATAATTGCCTAATTGTTGCATTGTAGGTTTAAGGCTCTAACCCCTGGATCCAAGAGTCCAAGTACTCTTGTCAAGTGGCGAAAAGATCCACAAGCAGCCCAGTAATGGCAGCAGGTGCCATCAATCCATCAAAGCACCGAATTCTTATATTTTCTTGTGGGAAATTCTCCCAGGAATATCTTTGCTATGACTACCTATAGGTAAATTAGTTGAACCTACATGATGCACAAAGTTTGGCTCTACTATCCATTTGGCTCTAAGTTTTACAGTTCACAGACTATGTTGATGCTAGTAAGATGTGGTGGCCCTCACTGGGAGACAAGCATCTCTTTTGAGTTGACACTGATAAAGTGCTATGATCCAAACTGGGGAAACTCCAAGGCATAATACATATACTTCTAAGAAATACACTTAATCATAAAGATTCCACGGTGCTTTCCTGTGTGTCCTCATTAAAAATCTATACAAAGTCTACTTTTAGGCCTGACAGTTTCTGGATTTTAATCTTGTATATTATTACTCTTGCTTCCTTTGAGAAAACTGGAAATAAAGCAAGTCACTAAAAATCCAAAGTATAGGAAGTTTTGAACAGCAAGTTGTAGCCTGCAGAATTCAAATTAATTTGTGAGGCAGAGAAAAAAACAAAGTGAACAGATGCTATAAATGGAAAATAAATCTATTATAAATCTAACAATGTATATATAGACTTTCACATAAAAATTTCATAAAGACCTAACTAAGGTTAAGATTTGTGAAATATTTTCTTTCCACTTAAAAACATTTTATATCCATGCAAAGAATGTAGTTTAATTGAAAAACTGTCAACCCAGCAGCTTCCTTTATTTTTAATTCAGCCTTATTACAAAAATTACAAACCAAAAAGAAAAAAAATACTAGTCATACCTTTGAGGAATGATCAACTATAACATCTGCTTTACCCTGGCCAGGTAGCTCAACTGGTTAGGGCTGTCCCAATATGCCAAGTTGCAGGTTTGATCCCCAGTTAGGGTACATACAATAATCAACCAATGAATGCATAAATAGGTAACAACAAGTCAATGTTTCTTTCAGACAAAACAACAAAAACTTCATTAATATCTGTCTGAAACACATGCGCACAAGTATATATACCCATGAACAGAACTCTATGAAAACGGACCTATTTTATTTATATATATAACTTTACACACACACACACACACACACACACACACACACACACAGTTGGCCATGGCAGGTCTGCTAGAGGTAAGATGAAATATTAAGAAATAGAACATGAAAGGACAAACTGCCACATCAAGAATTGCTTAAAACACGTGTGACCATTATTTCATTGAAGAAACTAGAACATCAGAGTGAAAGAGAGCACTATGAATAAGCACCCCCCCCCCGAAAAACCTGTCTTACAGCAATACAAAACAAAGATGCAGCTCTAGACAGTATCCAGCAGGCTTCAATAAATGTCTGTTGAATGAATAAACATTATCTGTAATTGCTGAACACCAAATTAAAGAGAGGTCCTTACTTAAACTTATAGGTGGGAAAAAGTCCTACCTCTTCCTTGAGGTAGGACTTTTGAATCATGAAATCATGCCAACCATGATTTTATTTGTATTTCAGTACCCCAAAACACGGACTTCTTTAAAAAAATATGTAAATATACACACACTCATATATTTTGTATGTATGCATATATGTGTGTATAAATATACTCATATGTATATATATGATACAATACTCCTCCTAACTGAAAAGAACAAAAACTCTGTTTTGGGCATTTTTCATTCAAACTTTCCATTATGGCTTTATAAATTCCACATCTAATGTGTTCCAGAAGTCAAAGTATACTTGGAGAGTATCTACGGATGAGATTAAATTGAATAAAGCCAGCATTTTTCATTAAAAAAAAAACAAAAAACTGTATTCAAAAAAGCTATAGATATTTCTATTAAAAAAAACAACAAAAAACCCACAAAACCACAAACACCAACACTCAAGTGTAAAACTGACTTTTCAGGAATTCCAAAAGTATTATGATTATTGAACCTATTCTAGCTCTGGCTTTTGTATCCTCAGTCATGGAAGAAATTAGATGATCAGTCCTTGAAACAAGGTTTGAAGACTAGATTAACTATAAATAATAGCTAACATTTGAGAATTTACTATTTGTTAAGAACTGTGCTGAATGGTCTAATACATTATCACATTTGTCACGATATGAATTAAGTTAAGCAGTCTTTCCTAAGCAACAGCACCATGGCTAGCAGGCTGGGAAATCCTACTCTTACAGCTGTGAAGTAGGTTCTCCATACTGCCATACAGGTAAAAAGGAGACAAGATCAAATGGATTCACATCCAATTTATTAAACAGCAAAACCAACATTGGTGTCCCCATTCTGGGAGGTCTTACTGAGGCAGTAAGAACACAGGCTGTGGAAGAGCCATTTTATAGCTGTACCACAAAGGGGGAGGGAGGTGGTAAAGCCCTGTGCTGAAATGAAACGAGGGAGACACACAAGAAACCCTGTAGCTGTATCTCACAAGGTTGCATATCATCATTTGTCCTGGGAGGACCTGCAGGGTGTCCTGCAAGGTGTGGGTCAGACTGAGATTAAAAGTGCAGCCTATGGGAAGGCAAAGGTCACTGGGACACCATAGTAACTCTCCACCTACATCTCTATTCTCCAATCTTTCAGGGGAATGGGATACACTAGTCTACTTTTCCCGTCTGATTAATCCAGGTACTGCTTGGGGGTACGGGCAATCACATATATCCCATCATGATTGGCAAGACAGAAGTTCAGAGCAATGCAGCTATCAATCTGGCTAGAAAGTTTATACTACAGGAAAGGCTTGAACAACACAACACAGGGGCGGGAAGGGGGTGGTTAGGGGAACTGATTACTACCCCCCACTTGCTGCTGTTGAAAATCCAAGTATAACTTTTGACTCTCTCAAAACCTAATTTCCAATAGCCTGCTGCTGACTGAAAGCCTTACTAATAACAAACTATTAACCATATTTTATATTTTATTTGTTTGATATGCTGCACCCTTACAAAGTTATAGTACTGTACATATGTATTTATTGAAAAATAAACCCATAAGTGGATCTGAACAGTTCAAACCCATGTTGTTTAAGAGTCAACTGTAGTTTGTTGTTTTAGAGGAGAGGTCAGAGACAAATTTCAGACCACTTTTTCTAGTTATTCCCTAAAATGAGAATTAAAGATAAGAAAATACACATGAAGAAGTCAGTGAATCCATCTTGGAGTTCTTCCTGACAATTCATTTTAGAGCTATCTCCAGGTATCCACCTCAAGAAAACATGATCCAGAAGGTTGGGGATCTCCATTATCTAAAAATCTCTAACAACAGCGTCAAGTACAGAATTAGTGTTTAGTAGGAAAGGATATTACATAGGAAGCAATACTCTGTTGGGTAACTGTTTTAGGAGTGTAAGTATCACTTATTAAAATAGGAGTGAACCAATTTTGCACCTCCAGAGGTGGAAAAATTCCTTCAATAAAACTGATCAGTCCCATATAACAGGCTGAAATGCCTCTGAAGAAAAATCTGATGAAACTGTTATTCCTTGTTTGTTAACCCTGTCACTGTAGACCACATTCCAGTGCTTACTCTCATTGTCTCAGGTTCTGTTGAGAGGGTTGTAAGAGCCTTAATACAAGCATTTTGTTGGAATAGGTTAATATCCAGACTTTATAAAACTGCAAGTTGAGATTACTGATGCAAGAGGACCTCAAGTACCAGAAGGGACCTATAGGGATGACAGATCCAGCAATCAGTTAAGTTCAGAGCCATAATTATAGCCTAGGAAATACAACTGTTCTGCTTTCCCTTAATCAGGAAACCAAAGGAAATCATGGCTAATAGGATGAGGTATTCAAGCCTTGGTCCAAGGACACAGCTCCCAAGGACATCTACTCCTAAAGTCTGCAACTACTGAAAGTTCTTATGTATCCTTAAATTAGGATCTTCCACTAGCTAGCAGTATGCTGAGGATGGTGGCAAAACCAGGGGTAAATTAGAGTAATGGTTTCTGCTCTCACCACTTGATTGCCTCCCTGCTCCCCGCAACAGGCCTCTATTTTCTTCTTTCTCCAACAAATACAGAGGAGCTATGCAAATTTTGCTGGGTGAGAAGGGATGGCAGTCACTCAATTGTGAAACTGACTGATCCCATGCTCCAAGCCACCCAAGCCACAGCACACTTTATCCAATGACATGGTCACGTGGAAGGAAAATGTACAAACCAATAGAAATTGTTGGCAGAGAATCTTCAGGGCCACAAGGAAGCAGCCACCTACCTCAGAATTTCTATCACCCAATAAACACCTTTGAAGTTCTTCAATTAACACTACATGTGGCAAAAAGCAGAGAGGAGAATCCAACTACTTTCTGTTAAGCCAGACTTTAAAGAGATTTGTAAAAATACAAAAAAATGCTACTCTTTTCTCTATTGTTTTAGGAAAATATTCATATTAATACGTAAGGATTTACTGTACTTTTAAAATAACAAAAATTTCGCAGCTTTACTTTCTAATATAGTAAATGTTGTAACCTACATTAACAAATATTATTTGGGGTCCTGAAAAGGTTTTAATGTGTATGAATTCTTCTTGAGACTATGTGTCCCTGTTTTCTGCACCTGCAGAAAAGCATGTCCATGCAATTCTCATGGAAAGAGAAGCTGTATACATCTAACCTCTACGGAATTTGCCCATGCATATTTTTCCCCCATTGGTCCTATATTATATCCTTTGCGGTTATAAAGTTTCACCAAGAGAATACAACAATAGAGAAGAGGTTCAAAACCCCAAGTTGGGTCAAGATCAAAGAAATTGATAAATCTTTAGCTGGACTAATGAAGAAAAAAAAAATCCATTTGCTAAAATCAGCAATAAAACAGGGACATTACTACCAACCTTACATTTTAAAAATACTATGAATAACTCTATGCTAATATGTTGAATAATTTGGATGAAAAAGACAAACCTCCTGTGATTTTAATTTACAGTAAAAAATGCGTACAGCAGGTCCTCAACATTGTTTTGTTGCAGCATTGATAAGATGTCTTAGAAAACTTAACTCTTGTTTGTACCAATTAACCTATACTAAAATTGGTTTTATCAGTCATTTCACTTAAAGTCTCAGAATCTATTCAACAATGTTCAGTTTAGATTTAGTTTGGGTTTACCATATTTGGTCTTAATCCCCATTTCTGGCACAGAACTCGTAAAACTAATAAAGGTGTTGTCTTTTCATTTAATCAAGCATAACTATGTTTTTAAAAAAACCTCCATAAAAATTCAAAAGGACTAGGTTCAGTGAGCTTCAGGGTTGGTGAACATGTGGAAATCTGGGGAGCGTGGCATGCTAAGAGAGATCATGAAAGCCGCTTCCCACATACCTCACCCAATGCATTTCTGCCATCTAGCTGTTGATCCATCTCCTTTGCAATAAACCAGTAATCAAGTCAAGTAAAATGATCTTGCATTCCATGAGCCGTCCTAGCAAATTAAATGAACTTGAGGAAGGGGGTCTTGAAAACCTCTATAAATCTATAGCTGGTCAGTCCGTCGGAAGCACAGGTAATAACATGGATTTGCAACTAGCATCTGAAGTCCAAGCCGGGGTTCCAGGAAACCTCCAATCTGTAGCCAGTGGGTCAGAAGCGCAAGTAACTCGCATCTGAAGGGTAGGGTTTTGGTCTTGTGGGATTTAGCCTTCGATCTGTCAGCAGAGAATTGCTTGTGTTGATGAGGGGAATTCCCCTCTAAATACACTTTGGAATTGTGTGCAGAATCCCCAAAAGACCTCCAAAAGACATATGGACCAAAACTGACTCAAGAAGATACAGGAAATCTAAGCAGAACTAGAAAGAGATTACATTAGTAAAAAAAAAAAAAAAACTACCCAGGAATAAATGGTTAGGCCCAGGTGGCATTCTGGTGAATCATCAAAAATTTTTAAATTTAAAATCAATTCCACAAACTCTTCTAAAACATAAAATACGAGAAAATATTTCCCTACTTGATTCTCACAGGCCATTACCATAATACCAAAATGAGAAATCACAATAAAACCACAAACCAATCTGTTAATGAATGTACATGCAAAAATCCTCAATAAAATACTAAAACCAAATACAGCAGCAAGTAACTGTATGCCATGACCAAATGGGACTTATCTCAGAAATGCAAGATTGGTTCCACATTAAAAAAAAAGTTATGTAGCATTATCAACAGAATAAAGGACAAATCACATGACCACAGCAAATGAATTCAACATGTAATATGACTGAAATTAAATGCATCTTAAAATCCAACACTTTTTTTCATGATGAAAAACACTGAAACTAGAAACAGAAGAAAACTTCAATTTGATTGAGATGTCTACAAAAAACCTGCAGTTTACATACTAGTCAGGGACCACTTTGTGTTGGATTGGAGACTATAGCCCCGGGCAAGCAAGGCCTTGAAAGAGGCATGTAAGTCTTGACCAGAAAGTTGAGAATACTGGAGGCAGGCATGATCCGATGCTAACGCCAAGGGTTCCCGTCGGAAATCAGGCCTGAAGAATGCATTGTACCCTCTGAAACTTGCTTTGCTTTGTATAGCCCTTTTGGTATAAACCAAATGTTAAAAGTTCACAGCATAAGGAGTAAACTGAATTTATGAACCATGACTTAAAGACCATTTGATGTCAGCATGTCTGACAGATCCCGATCTAAGACAGATCTCTGTTTCTTCAATCTGTTATCTATAGCTTTTTGACATGGCTTTGCATGCATGATGTATATACCCCTGCATGTACCGATTCCAATAAAAGCCACTTCTTCAGGGAAGGGTTCAGTGCATTCTCCACTAGAAGGAATCGCCACCTTCTTTCCCACCGGACAGACTGTGTCTGGGACAGCTCATTTCTTCATCTGCGACAAGGAGAACTCCGTGTGCTGGGGTCTCCCTCACATACTTAATGGTAAAAGAATGAATGCTTTCCCTCTATGGCAGGAACAAGACAATGTATTCTTGCCAGTTCTATTCACACTGTATGAGAGGTTCTAACCATGTCAGTTAGGTGAAAAGAATAAGTAAAAGAAAAGTAAAACTATCTCTACTTGCAGAAGACATCATCTTGTATATAAAAAAATTGTTAAAGAATCCACTTAAATACTCATACAACTAGCCCTGGCTTGTGTGGCTCAGTGAATTAAGCACCGGCCTGTGAACCAAAGGGTTGCCCATTTGATTCCCAGACTAAGGCACATGCCTGGATTGCAGGCCAGGTCCCCACTAGAGGGCCCACAAGGCAATCACACATTGATGTTTCTTCCCCTCCCTTCCACCTCTAAAAATAAATAAAATCTTAAAAAAAACCCCAAAACCTTCATAACTAATAAATTAATTTGGCTAGACTGTCAAATACAAGCTCAATATACAAAGAACAATTTATTTCCATAAAACATTTAATTTAGAAAAATCCCTTCACAATAACATCAAAAAGAATAAAAACTTTCAAATAAACTTAACAAAGGCAAAAATTAAATACTCTGAATACTATAAAACTTCGCTAAAAGAAATTAAAGACATAAAGACATAAATAACCACAGTTGTATATTGGAGGATTTAATACTGGTAAGATGGCAATACTCTCCAAATTGACTTACAGATTCAGTGCAACACTTACCAAATTCCCAGGTTCCTTCGCAGAAATGGAGAACCTGATCCTAAAATTCAAGTTGAAAGAGTAAAGTTGGAGGACTCATGCTTCCCAATTTCAAAACTAACTAGTGCTGTTAAAGAAAAACAAGCTAAACGTGGGTCCCTTGCCCCATCCCCTCCCCACCCCCCTCAACAAACCAAGGCTTAATTGAAGTTTCAGCCCCTCCCAGGATTAGAATTTCTTGATTGCAAATAGTAAGGCAATATGCCAGAAAATCTCTCTGCTGTCCTCCCAAAGTCAGGTGACCTTGCCTAAAACAATCCTTCCATTGCTTTTGTTAATAACTTTCTTGCCCCAACCAGTTTCCTATTAAATTATTCTATTTTCCACTTTTAAAAAAAATTTTTCAATTATATTGACATGAAATATTATTATGTTAATTTCCCACAACTTCTTGGAGCACTTCTCTATTTACCAGATGGGACAATGCCTGATTCATGAAACTTTCAATAAAGCCACTTAGATCTTCAAATTTATTCGGTTTAATTTTTTTTAACACCATAAAACTACAGTAAATAAGACCATGTGGCACTGACACGGGACAGACATTGACCATAGAAATGACTGTTAACTTATGAAAGGATAAAAACAAAATGTGGCACATCTACACAATGCATTATTTGGCAATAAAAAGGAATGGTGTGTATATATATATCCATTAACATCATGAACCTTAGAAATTTTGTGCCGAGAAAAGAGTAACAAAAGACCATGTGATTTCATCTTCAGGAAATGTTCAGAAATCTAGAGGCAAACCAGATTAGCAACAGTTGTCTAGGAATGAGTGGGTTGGGGAAGAATAAGGAGTGACAGCAGAGTATGGAGATTCTTTTTAAGGTAGATTGTGGTGATGAAATGGGCTAATCGAATTTCATCTCTAATTGAGTTTTTTAGAAAACCAACCAAAACCAAAATCCAGTGTTTTCCTATTAGCACAGACATGGACATAGAACTTAGTAAGAGCCAATGAAATTTAAACTTTTAGGAGAGCAAGCAGACAAAAGGCATGATCTGTGCAAGTTGAAGCTAATTGGATACCTGGAAAAAAAAAAAAGGAAAAAAAAAGAAAAAAAAAGGGGGGGCCATGTAATAAATCTGACAGGGTGGGGGTGACCAATGTAACCTCCCAGGATCATCTGATCATAAATTTCTAACTGACAGGTCATAGTGGGTAGTCACGCCCTAGGCCTATGACTCTCTTAGTAAAAGGTTTATCTTTGCCTTAAGCAAGCCCTGTCCATTGTTTGGGCACCTCTGAAATGCCAAAGTAATCTTTTTCCAGATCCCTGGGAGGCATAATCACCCTCAAGGGAGCACATGATCTTGTTGCCTGCATACCATCCCTATTTACTGTAAATATTAAAATCCAGCACCCATCAATGTATCTTTTTTTTTTTTTACTTTGCATTCCATTTTACTTTTTATCCAATGGTAGTGACTTTCCTCCTTGCTTTCTCCAGCCTCTGTTATCTACCACCAATGTAATCCTTTTCTTTCTATTCCAAATACAGAAAAAGTACAAAATTGCCATTTTCCAGAGCATCTTCTCAGTCCCTTGAGATTTTGCTTCTGTGCATTCTGCAAGCTCAAATAAACCCTTATACATTTTTTCTATAGGTTTGGACATTCTTTCATCAACATATATACCTAGAGATATTAGGGCCACCCAATGAAGGGGCGGTGTGCCTGAGAATAAAGGAGAAAGCAGAGCACAAGAGTATCTAAGTCTCTAAAACTTATTTCAGATAGTTCAGATTCAGATGCTGGATCAAGCCAAACCTGAAGGTCAAGCTACATGATCTTTAAATTACATGATGCAATAAATTTTCTTTTGGAGCTTAAAAAACAGTAATCTGCCTTTTTTTTTTTTTTTTTTTTTTTACTTAAAAAAAAATGTTTATTGATTTTAGAGAGGAAGGGAGAGAATCATCAATGTGAGAGAAATCTCATGTTGCTGCCTCCTGCTATGTCCCCAACCTTTTTGGTACCACGGACCGGGTTCCTGGAAAACAATTTTGACAATTTTTCCATGGCAGGGGAGAGGCCTGGAGACACAGGAGGCTCAGACAGGTACGTGAGCATTCCTTGTTGTGCTGCCCCTGCTGCTGTGTGGCCCTGTTCCTAACGCGCCCCCGGGGTTGGGGACCCCTAGCCTCCTATACGAGACATCCCTACTGGCAATCAAACCAGCAACCTAGATATGTGCCCTGACCAGGAAAGGACCCTGCAACCTTTTAGTGTACAGGGCAATGCTCCAACTACCTGAGCCACCCTGGCCAGGGCATGATTTATTTTTCTTAAAACTTAATTGTAGAACATCATTTCTTATAACAGTTTGCAATTTTAACCTCAAGTAAAATTTTATTTACAAATAAAGTCTTGTAATTTAACACATCTTGAGAGAATCTAAGTGACTCATTAAATCTCTGCAATGATAACTATGAGCAAATGTCTCACTTTTAGGCATTTATTTCAACAGGCTAACACTGCCTGTCAATTTAAAAACAGACTTAACGTATTAAGAATAAACATACTACATAGCTGCCTCCCAACAAAGCATTTAGAATTCTTCAAGGTCCACATGATTACTTTCTTCTTTACAGGCTTATTACAAAGTTGATTGTAACCTGCATTTCTATAAACAGGTTGGCGAATTGTTGTCTCTCATATGGAAAACTTTCTGTGTCTATTTCACAGTCTTCCTCCAGTTGAGGGGGGCGGGGGTGAAGGCATAGCTAGACAAAAGATTCCTGAAATTCACCTTTACAAATGCCTTTTTAAACAGTAAGTTAGGTAAATTCCCTAAACATTTATGCTCCTATTGTGTCCATGATAATATAAATGTAAAGAGAGCTTCCAGCACACCTCAGAAGTAATATGGAATCGCAAAGCTTTGGTGCAAATTTGCCTTGGGTGGAGAACTTAATAGTTTCTCATTCATGATTTCAAATAGGCCTCCAGGTAAAAACTTGAGTTGCGTCTAGCACATCCTTATAAAAACAGTACCTACAACCACAGATCTATAGTTAAAAACAACACAAAGCCAATATATTCATTTAGAACTTAGCAAACTGAATTTTGTACAATGCAGTGTCTTAGGCCATAAAATGTATTTCCTCTAACATGACAACAGCTCAAATTTATTGAACACTTACCACATGCCAGGAACTGTTCCAAATGGGCCGTATTATGACAACAATTCTATGAGGTAGGTTCCGCTGTTATCCCCATTTTCCCAAGGCTGTACAGCTAGTAAGTGGTATAGCTAAGACCTGAAGCTCTGTAGTCTAATTGCAAGCATCATGGTCTTAACTCATTACCCAAGGTTTCCAACACTTGGTTTTTTACAAATGGGAAGAAGCCCCGGAGATTATCATTTTGGCATTATAGGTTGTTATCTATCTCATGGAATGGGTCTCCCAGAGTTGTGCTCTATACTTTTTCCTCCAACACCATGTGCCAGAAATAAAAAACGAAAAAGAGAGCATGTACAGAATAATTTTAAGTAGACTTCTGCCTTAGTATCTTGGACCACAGTCACCTCAGCATAAAAAAATCTCTTCCATATCTTGCAAAGATAGACTGATCACTCCGTGGTACTAAGCCAATGATATTATTTCTAAGTTTTGTCATCAAACCCAGTGTGTATACCAGTTTAATTTTTAGCCACTGCTGACTCATTTATTTAGTAATTTTGTTCCACAACAGATATATTAGAGTGGGCTACTTGAGGTGGCCTACTTACCTTTAAAGTAGGTGTTACTCTTTCATTGTATATGTTGTATATGTTGCAAATTTCACCCCAAACAAGTCAGTGTCCCTCCACAATGTTTAATTGTTTGGTCCTGGAACAGCAATTATATAATTAATAATCACATAGAACCTATCCCTTCTATTTATATTAAATTTGTAACAGAAGTGTACGGTAATCTGTTTACTTGAAATGACACTGCTCTGCAAAGGTGTTACCTGAAGCTGCACAAAAGCCGTACTAAGTTTCCTGAACTCTGCAGTGTGCCAAGAAACTAAATAGAAACTAGGTCTGGCCTAAAATGCCATTCACTTTTCAAGTTAAAATTCCCATTTATGTGCCCTTCTCCACATCCACTGACTGTCCTTGCATTCCCAAACAGAACCCATTTGCCTTTGCAATTTTCTTTAACTGGTTAGTAAAAGAAAACCCAACTGCACAGGGAAAAGAAAAAAAAAAAAAGTACCTAAAACCTTACCATTTGTGCATACTAATACTGAATAACGCTTCAACAATTTACAGCTAACATATTAAGTTCTTCGACCCACCCCATTAAAATGCACCCCGGTCTCCTCTATCACCTGCTGTTCTCTTTACCTTGTAGACAGGCACTGAAAGTATCACAAATAATTTGTTTTCACTGAAATGATTCCCCGAAAGCCTGCTGAACTCAGGACCCTAAAGACGTGTGCTGAGGGAATCCACGTCCCTCAAGAACACCTAAAACCGGGATGCATTTTGTGCTTTTAAAACGCCTCCTGGAATGAGCTATTGCTGAGGAACGAAAACATCTCCGGCACAGAGGCGTTCGAGGGCCCCTTGGAGATGCAAGCGGAGCATTTGTTTCAGGAGGAACAGAGAATAATGGAAGTGAGGAGGAAGGGAGCGCTCGCTAAATAGTAAGTGCAAAACAAAGATTTTTCTTCTCGCCAGCGACAGGAAATGATTAAAAACAGAAGATACTCTTACACCATCCCATCTAACCAACCGCCCTATAGTTTTAACAAAATGGGTAAACGCAGACGCCACCCGCGACCTCCACCGTGAGGAGTGAGGCAACTGAAGGAAAACACCCGGCGAGGTGGCGCCCTCGGGCGCTGGCTCAGGGTCCTCGGCTGGCCTGAGCCGTTCCCGCACCGCGAGCAAGGCAGCGGGTGGGACGGGCCGGCCGAGCTCGGGGCGGCGGCCCGCGAGACGTGCGAGCCCGCGGGGCTCTCAAGGCCGGGAACCGCCCGGGCGCCCGCAGCCCCGCGCGACTCCGTCACCGCCTCAGAACAAAAGCGCTCGGCGGGCGGGCGCGCGCCCTGCCCCTTCCCCTCGGGTATCTGGGATCTCGGTGCCTACTGCCAGGAACCCGAGAATGCAAGCGAGGGGCAGCCGGGTACTAGGTCCGACACTTACCGCAGAGCACGGAATCCAGCAGGGGTAGGAGGAGGACGAGCTGGCCTCCCGGGTCCCAGAGTTTAAGTCAACTCCGGTCCGCCTTCAGGGGCGGGTCCAGCAGGGAGACCCGCTCAGGGAACAGCTGGGCCCCGCCTCAAGGGCGCCGGTGGCGCCGCCGCGGTCCTAGTGATACCCGGATAAGCAGCCGCCGCGGCCAGCCCCGCCCTCCAGTGGATCCCGCCGCTGTTTGCAAAGCTTACGCGCTGATCCGTTGGAAGCTTCAGCAGTCGTTTTCCTCCTTTAATTTGCATCAAAATCGCCCGAAATGGCTTGTTAAAAAGGGATTCAAGAGCCCCATCTGCTAAATCGCCAATTTAGTAGGTCTAAAGTGGGGTTGAAAATGTTAGCTTCCTAAAAAATTCTCTTGCTGTCGCTGTTCGTCTCAGAACCAGTGAATCAATAGCTATTGAGGTCTGCACACTTTCCATAAAACCTGTGAAAGAAAGTGCACCAAGTAAAGCGTAATGGGAAGATTTTTTTTTTTTGGTAGCCTATTTCAGTGGGAGAACGTCCATTAATGCAGAGGAAACTTCTAAAAAAAAGACCTTTGTTTTTTGGTAAGAACTTTTTTATAGGAGGGTTTTATAGAAGGAAGTAAATAAGGGAATCCCGTATGAGAAAGGGCAGAAGTGTTTAGTTCTTGCGTATGAAAAGCTGGATGTTCCTTTGCCCTTGAGGTTCAAATCTTGTCTCTGCTACTCACTAGACATACTGATGGGGAAACTCAAGAGTTAAACATTTTAGCTTTAGTTATAGTTAATCGGTTTAGTGAGTAATGCATGTAGAAAGCTATTGTTTTAGGAACTGGAATGCATGACTGCCCCCACCCTGATTCCAGGAAGCTTGCAAACAATTCAGTTTTGTGCCCAGGAGAGCTGTGAGCAATCAAGATAGTTTCTGAGCCATTGTGCCCCTGGGAGAGAATGTCCACTGACCAGGATGCAGATAAAGAATGGCTGGTCAGAAGATGAAGGGATGCCAGGAAAATCCCTGGACTTCAGCTTTTATCTGATTAATGTTTTCCCCTGAATTCCAAACCCCTTACCTATTTTTTCCTGAATTCCAAACCCCTTACATACCCTTTCCTTCTCCTTATTAAAAGGGTCAGTGTTTATGTACATAACCCTCTGTCTTCTCAGATCGTTAGTATTTGAAAAAAAGCACCCATCAAGATTCAATCCTTGTCTCTACCTATTGGCTGAAAGTGGCAGGCAGCATGAACACCAACTTTTCCAGTTTCAGTAAAACCCTGAGAAAATCACTTACCCTGTCTCTGCCCAGTTTTCCCATCTGTAAAACAAGCATAACACTAATACTTACCTAACAGGATTGTTGAAATAGTTACATAAATCAATACACAATCTAGAGCAGATCCTGGAATATGGGCTGACGCCTTAGCTCAGTTACAAGTTTTTCTAGACCTTAGCCATGCAGGTCAGCAAGCAGAAATGAACGGAAGGGAGAGGGAGTTTTGTTGCCAGAAAGTCTGATAGAAACCCTACTTCTTCACATCTTCAGGAAGGCTTAATGCTCAGCAAAATTTAATGCCCAGGAAGTCTCACGTGTATTTGGGATAAAGTCTTTGATCTCTCTACCATGTGTCCTTGCCTGTGTTTGCACTGACTTTCTCCTGTCTCCTTTAGGTTAGTAAAGCTTGTCTGATTTGTCGAAAGTGTTTGGTCTTTTCACCAATCCTAACATACAACTGATATTTGTGAATGGAAAGGGGGCTGTGTAATAAATGTTACAAATCCTGTGACTGAAAGTAACCTCAAAGGGTGATCTGATCATAAATTCCTAACTGTGTAGGTCATGGTGGGTAGTCACTCCCCAGCTCTATAAACACTTTATCTTTGCCTTAAGGAAGCCCCATCTATTGTTCTTGTGCATCTGAGGTTATACACCTTTGAAATGCCTGAAGTAACCCTCTTTTCCAGACCTTACAGTAACGATCCTGAAGGTAGTACTTGATCTTGCAAACTATCCTATAACCCAATGACAGAGATTTCCTACCTTGCTTTCTCCCACCTTTATGTAACCTTACTTACATTCCTTCCTTAATTCGAATGTATAAAAAGAATGGCAAACCTGTCATTCTCTGGGGCATTTGAGATCTTGCTTCCAGACAAGTCATTAGTTTGGCTCAAATAAGCTCTTATACAGGTTCTCTACAGGTTTGGACATTCGTGCTGAACACATTCATCAATATAGCAGCCCTGAGGAGCTACCAGAAAGGAGACTTGCAGAGAGACCAAGACCAGAAAGTAAGCTTCACCAAGGGCTGTGCTTTACGTTGCCTTCTCTTCCTTATATTTACAACTCAGTGTGCCAAACAAGGAATTTTCTTATCCGTCTGGTCAGGTTGGGGAAAGATTCCCCTAACAGATTAGATTGCTCTATGCTATGTCCCCTGTAAAAATCCTAGATCCTCTCCTCATGGTTCCGAACATTCAAAAGGAAAGGTCCTTGTAGGTCAAATTACTTTGATTGTAATAGGTACTGTCTCAACCTTTCAAGAGCATCATACTTAGCTCAAAACCTTATTAACTCTGAAACTTATGAAACATGTTTAGAAAAATTCATGATCTTATTAGCAAATCTATAGTAAGAAATTGTGAAAAATAGTATAAAAGGAGACCCTGCAAAATGGAGTCAGAGTTGTCATTCCTGAGGAACTGCCTTGCTTGTCTCACTCCATTTGGAATGTGAAAACGGGGCAAAATAACCTTTGGATTGGGCCCAGAGCAGCATTGTGAGGGAGCCGTGAGAGCAGGGTCAAAGCTGAGGATAAGGGAGGAACTAATACCAAGAAAACATATCAGGGTGCAGCCCCCATGCAGCTGGGCCAGAGTCGACAAGAATGAGGAGGAGGCATAGGGCAACGGTTGAGCCTTGCCTCAGATAAACATCCTGACCAGAGAAAGACAGAAGAGGGGGGCCCAGTAACAGCCTTGAACCCAATCAGCAGAAAAGAAGCTGCCTAAAGTAGCCTATCGCTAACTGCCACTTCTCGCCCTTGTACCCTGCTTGCTTGCTCCGCTTATGTATAAAAACCCTAGTGCCTTAGCAGCGGCGCGCCCTTCGTAGGTGGAGGGTCTGCCCCTGCGCAGGTAAAATTTGGCCAAACAATAAAGTGTGTGTGATAAAACTCTGAATTCTGAGCTCTTACTTGCTGGGATCGTAACACATTGTATTCTACACAACTGTTTGCAAAGATAACAGGAAAGTGGAAGTGACCACCAGGCTGAAATTTAAGACATTCTTTAGAATTAGCATCACTGTCTTAGCTTAACTTGTACCTATAGAAATTTCTTCTACTCATGTAATTGTTCCCTTTCCTTTCTCATAAATACCCCCTGCCTTCACCTCCTAGTCAGATTATTTGGATTTCTGCATGTATCAATGCTTTCCAAATAGCTATTCTTGAATAAAATAAATACTTTGTTGCCTCCCATTTTGGCCTTTTATTTTTAGGCTAACATAATTACGTTGGTTTAAAAAAGGTGTCTATTATTCATTTAAGTTGTAAATCAGGTCCTTGGTTTTCCTTTCCTTTTCTTGGTCATCCCCTGTATTCTGTTTTCCATTTTTGTTGGTAATATTTAGTTGGATATTAGGTTGTTTACCTGGAGAATACATTCCCCCAGCTCAAAATAGAAGGAGTGAATTCCTGTATTCATGAGCCATACCTTAATGACCATCTGGTGTCAGCACGTCTAACAGACCCTGACCTGAGGCAAATCTCTGTGTTCATTCAATTGTTATCTATAAACCATATCTGTTTTCTGTAACTATAGCCTTTAGGCATGGATTGATAAGCTTTGCATGCATGCTGTATACCCCTGGACCTACCCATCCCAATAAGAGCTGCTTAAGGGAAGGGTTTGGGGCATTCTCCCCTAAAGGGAATCGCCACCCCCTTTCCTGCCAGACAGATTGTGTCTGGGATGACTCATTTCATCCACGACCAGGAGAACTCCACAGGATAGGGTTCCCCTCACTCTTCCAAGATAATAAATGTATGTTGATTAAGCAGCTCAGTTCAAGGTAATTTATTATGTCATAATAATACTTTTCCTCCCACATTCTAAGTGTTTCTAGCACTTAGAGACAGATTAACAGGAGAAAAATTTTAATACTGCACATGGGAAATGCACATAAGCATGAAAATTCCAAAGACAGTGAGACAACATTGGATATATATGATATTTTGGACAAAGAAGAAAATGAGAAGAGGTTTTAGATTTCAGAAGTGAAAATGGGGGCAATTTACAGGTAGAGGAAGAGCAGAATCTCACGGTAGACAAATTTTTGGTAGGCAACTAAGAGATAATGGGACCCAGGGGTTATCTAGCTAACAGGATCCTTCCTAAAACCCTCCTATTTACTATACCTAATACATGTTAGGCTAAGGTGAACATCCTAAGATTTCATTTCTAAAACAGGTTTTTCTATCTGAATCTCTTGGGCAGGAAAGGGGAGAAGGTTAAATATCTTCTCCAAGTCTTTTGTTTGTTTGTTTTTTTAAATTGTATTTATTTTTACACCCGGCTAGCTTAGTCGGTAGAACATGAGACTCTTAAAATTGTATTTATTCTTAGAGGTGATAAGGGCAAGATGATTTAAGAGGAGCAGCCTAGCCAGAGACCCCCTCCCAGGTTAACTGTTAATCATTGCTTATCTGCTTCTGTAGCCCGTTTTCACATCCCTTCCCCCGCCTGGGTAGCACATCAATCTCCCACCTGAATGCTAATCCCTTCCCCCACCTGGGAAGCCCATCCGTTTCCCGCCGGAATGCTAGGGCTTATAAACCCCTATTTAACCCCGATTCGGGGCTCAGAATTTGGAGACTGCCTCCTCTGAGCCCGCGCGTGTGAATAAAGGCTTACTCCGTTCCCTGAATCGTGTCTTGAGTCTGGCTTTCCGTAACATTTGGTTCCCTGACTGGGAAACGACTCACACGAGCAGGCCGTTTGCCTCCGGTGAAGACGGCTGGAGTCGGCCGGGCGAGCCCGGACTCCAGAGGGAAGCACGTGCCCCAGTGATTTCGGGTCCCGAGGGGCTGGGCTCCCCTTGGCCCCGACCTCAGGCCGTTCCATAACCCCGGCACTCGGGGAGCGGACCCAAGCCTACCTGAAGGCGCCAGATTGGTAAGTGCCCCGGGGACCAGACCCGAATCAGACCCACCTATAAGTGGTGGAAGGAGAGGCTGATCACCTCTCAGGCCTACCGGCCTCTGGCACGGTTTCCCTGTCGGGAGGGAAAGTGTTAACCTCTGTGTGATTGAGTGAGTGACTGACTGTGTGGCTCCACAGGACAGCGGTGATTCCCCGAGCCTACGGAGTCTGAGTGAGCCCTAACCTGCGGGTCCTCGGTCTGTCAGACGGCATAACGGCTGGGAAGCTAACACGGACTCTACTCGGGCAGCCTTAGCTAAGACAGACCCAAGTCCCTCGCGAGAGGAGAGGCCAGGCGGGCGAAAGTGAAAGTATCCCTGCTGCCCCCGTTTGTCTGCGCCGTTTGGGGAGGGATCATGGGGGGCAGACAGTCTACCGTCTTAGATTGCATGTTAAGGAATTTCGACCGGTTCCGGGGCCAGCAGCCCGATATGGATCCGGGGCAATTAGAAATTTTCTGTTCCGCTGAGTGGCCCACGTTCGGGATAGGCTGGCCTCCTGAAGGAACCCTTGACCTAGACATAATTAGGGCTGTCCATCTCATAGTCACAGGAAGTCCAGGACACCCAAACCAATTCCTCTACATAGAAAAGTGGCAGGAGCTAGCGCAAGAGATGCCCGACTGGCTCCGGAAGGGTGCGGGGGTCAAACCTCCTCACCTAGGCGCTATGGGAGGGCGAGCCAGGGGAGCCCGGAACTGTTGCTCCTGATCAAAGGAAAGGGATGTAACCCGCATCCTAGTTGCCAAACCAGTGGCGAGACCCCCTATCTATCAAGGCCCGCCAGAGGAAGACCCCCCCCCCCCCCCCCCCCGTGCAGCCTCCCCCTCACCCAGCTAGGAACTTGGGAGGTCAGGCGGAGGCACCTGAAACACCGCCCCCTTCAGTCTCGCCCCCGCAGCCCGAGGCAACAGCGCCCCCAGAATCTCCTATCGCCTCCCGCTTAAGACACCACCAGTCCCTCCAGATGCCACTGCGGGAGACCCAGGGCCCACCACGAACTGGGCCTGATGGGACCTTATACCCGGGACCGGTCGTGTTTTACTATCAGCCCTTTACCACGACTGACCTCTTGAACTGGAAACACCACACACCCTCATATTCGGAGAAGCCCCAGGCACTCGTAGACCTAATGGAGTCCATTATGCAAACTCACCGGCCAACGTGGTACGATTGCCGCCAATTGCTCCTAACCCTTTTTAATACGGAAGAGAGGCGCAGAGTCTTCCAGGAGGCCCAGAGATATCTAGAAGCCAACGCTCCAGTGGGCACAATAGACCCAGCCCAGTACGCTCGGGTGGCAGCCCTAGAGACCCAACCCGACTGGGATCACAACACCGAACAGGGAAGAGCAGCCCTGGACCGGTACAGGGAAGCCATCCTCCAGGGGGTCAGAGCTGGGGCCAGAAAACCGACCAATATGTCAAAGGGGGCCAGTGTTGTCCAACGGCCAGATGAATGTCCCGGGGACTTCTTAGAAAGGCTCCTAGAGGCCTACCGGATATACACCCCCTTCAACCCAGAGAGCCCAGATACACGGCTAATGGTAAACACTGCTTTTGTCTCCCAATCGGCCCCTGACATCCGCAAAAAGCTCCAGAAGCTAGAGGGCTTTGCAGGCATGAACATCAGTCAGCTGGTTGAGGTAGCAAATAAAGTCTACAATAACCGGGAGGAGGCCGCTGAGAAGGCAGCCCAGAAAAGATTAGAGAAAAAGGCCGCACTGCTAGCAGCCGCCCACAGTCAGCCGGCAGCAAAAGGCAAAGGGGGACCGAAAGACCAGAAAGGGCACGCCAAGGTAGAGAGAGACCAATGTGCCTATTGTAAGGAAAGAGGACATTGGAAAAGAGAATGCCCGCACCGGAAAAAGAAGGCTGGTCCGGCGCCCTCTGAGCCTGACGCCCACCATCCTTAGCCTGGCGAGCCTAGACTCGGAATGAGGAAGACCGGGCTCCCTGAATCTAGGCCCCCATGAGCCCATGGTCGAAGCGATTGTTGGGGGCCAGACTCTCTCTTTCTTGGTAGATACCGGGGCAGAGCACTCGGTCGTCACCACCCCTGTAGCTCCCCCCATCCGGACGAGAAGTCACCATCGTAGGGGCCACTGGTCAGCCAAGTAGCCCAAAACGCTTCTGCCAGGCCCAAATTGTTGATCTGGGAGGCCACCGGATTAGACATGAGTTCTTATACCTACCTGAATGCCCTGTCCCACTGTTAGGGCGAGACCTCTTATTGAAGCTGGGAGCTCGAATCACCTTCCAGCAGTCAGGGGAGGCCTCGCTGCAAGTGGACGGCTGTAGGCTCATGGCCCTCATTTTGCCACGAGAGGAAGAATACCAGTTGTATTCTGGGGAATCTGGTGACCATGGCCCCAGACCTGAGGCTAGAGACAACCTGCTGCAGGAATTCCCCATGGTCTGGGCCGAGGACAATCCCCCTGGACTAGCCAGAAACCAGGTCCCAGTAATAATTGAACTCAAACCGGGGGCTAAACCGTGCCGCCAGCGACAGTACCCTATCTCAAGGGAGGCCCACCTGGGAATATCGGAGGTCATCCGAAAGCACCTCCAAGAGGGTATATTGGTCCCCTGTCAATCAACGTGGAATACCCCGCTCCTGCCAATCAAGAAACCTGACGGAACAGGGTACCGTCCAGTGCAGGACCTCCGGGTGGTAAACGAAGCCGTCGTCACACTGCACCCGGTAGTCCCGAACCCATACACCCTACTGAGCCGACTCCCGCCAACCGCCGCCTGGTACACATGCCTAGACTTAAAGGACGCCTTCTTCTGCATCCCGGTAGCTCCAGCCAGCCAACCTATCTTTGCCTTTGAATGGGAAGACCCACATACGGCGGTAAAGACACAGTTGACATGGACCCGGTTGCCACAGGGATTTAAGAACTCCCCCACGTTATTCGGCAAAGCGCTAGCCCGGGACCTGCAATCTTTCTCAGACGAGGGAAAGGATTTAACTCTACTCCAATATGTTGATGACCTCCTCTTAGCTGCCCCCGACCAGAGCCGATGCCTAGAGGGGACAAGAGCGCTCCTAAAACTGCTAACCCAACAAGGGTACCGAGTCTCACGGAAAAAGGCACAAATCTGCCAACAAGAAGTCAAATATTTAGGGTTCCTAATTTCCCAAGGCAAAAGATCCCTAAATACAGACCGGAAAATGGTCATTACCCGCTTCCCGGCCCCGAGCGGACGAAGACAATTACGTGAGTTCCTGGGAGCAGCCGGCTTTTGCAGAATTTGGATCCCGGGGTTCGCAGCCAGAGCAAGGCCACTCTACCAGGCCCTGCGTGGGCCAGACACCTTACCCCTAGCATGGGGAAAAGAACAGGAACAGGCCTTTGCTCAAATAAAGGACCTCCTTAGTAAAGCCCCAGCTCTGGGCCTACCAGACCCCAGCCGGCCCTTCTATCTACACGTGCATGAAAAGGACAAGGTTGCTCTGGGGGTCTTAACTCAATCAGCCGGACCTTGGGAGCGCCCAGTGGCTTACCTGTCTAAGCAACTGGATAACGTTGCGGCCGGGTGGCCCCCTTGCTTGAGGGCAGTTGCAGCCGCGGTATCCCTGCTACAAGAAGCGGACAAATTAACTTTGGGGCAGGAGACCACTCTATTCATTCCCCATAGCATCCATAGCCTCCTGGCAGGACAGGGGCACCGATGGCTGTCCAACCCCAGACTGACACAATATCAGGGCATACTCCAAGAGAATCCTCAGGTCCAGGTAAAGACTGTAAAAAGATTAAACCCTGCAACCTTCCTGCCGACCGAACTAGGGGACCCAGACCACTGCTGCCTAGAGGTTACTGAGGAGGTCTATGCCAGCCGACCGGACCTGCGGGACCAGCCTCTGCCCAATGCTGACGCGACCTATTTCACAGACGGCAGCAGTTATATGAGAGAAGGGGTCCGAGTGGCAGGGTACACAGTAACCACGCTTGACCAGGTGGTAGAAGCCAAAGCCTTGCCCTCTGGATGGTCGGCCCAGAGAGCGGAACTCCGGGCCTTAATAAGAGCACTGGAGTTGGCCCAGGACCGGAAAGTCAATATCTACACTGACTCCAAGTACGCCTACGCCACCCTGCACATCCACGGGGCCATCTACCGAGAACGCAGGCTGCTGACAGCAGAAGGAAAGGAAATTAAAAACAAGACAGAAATCCTGCGTCTCCTCGAAGCAGTTTGGGCCCCAACTGCAGTGTCCGTCATCCACTGCAAAGGCCATTCCAAACAAGACACCATACCAGCCCGCGGGAACCAGAAGGCGGACTCGACAGCAAAGGCTGCCGCAATATGTGGTGAGATGGCAGAAGTACAGCCCTCCCTTCTCGGACCCCTGCTGGGGGACCCCATTAACCGTCGGGACTATGAGCCAGCAGAAATGAAATGGGCCCAACAGGCCGGAGGACAAGAAACCCCCCGAGGGAACTTGGAGGTTACCTGATGGGCGTGTATATGTGCCCCAGAGCCAGGCCAGCAATTTAGTCAGAAACTGCCACCATCTGACCCACCTGGGTAAGACCTCCCTGGAAAACTTGCTCAAAAGGTATTTCTACTTCCCCAACCTGTCAACCCTGTGCTCAACAGCCTTGGCTCAATGCGTTACCTGCGCAAGGAACAATGCAGCCCCGCATCAAGGGGCCCCACCGGGAGTCCAACACAAGGGGTCCCAGCCCTTCGAGGACCTCCAGATTGACTTTACAGAAGTCAAGACCAGCCGAGGATTTAAGTATCTCCTGGTCCTGATCTGCACCTTTTCGGGTTGGGTAGAAGCCTTCCCCACCAAAACTGAGAAAGCTCGGGAAGTAACCCGAATCCTACTCAGGGAAATTATACCCAGATATGGGCTCCCACTCACCATTGGTAGTGACAATGGCCCGGCGTTCATCGCCCAGGTGGTTCAGGAGGTCGCCTGGCTCCTGCGCATCGACTGGAAGCTACACACGGCCTATCGGCCCCAAAGCTCCGGTAAAGTGGAACAAATGAGCCGAACTCTCAAGGAAACCCTAGCTAAGTTCCATCAAGAAACTGGCCTGCCATGGACAGACCTGTTACCACTAGCCCTGCTACGGGTTAGGAATGCCCCGAACCCCTCGGGGTATACTCCCTATGAGTTAGTTTTTGGAAGACCCCCACCTATAACTAGAATAGGAAGTCCCAATGACCTTCGACAGAAGGGGGAGTTACAGCAGACCCAGTACTTACAACAGTTGGGTAAGACCCTAGACAGGATCTACGGGGCCCAATTGGGCCAGGAACCCAAACCCCGAGGGAGGCCAGCACACCCCTTCCGTCCAGGCCAGTATGTATGGGTAAAGGATTGGAACAAGGAACCACTCCAACCCATTTGGACGGGCCCACATCTAGTACTATTAACCACCCCTACTGCCCTTAAAGTTACAGGAATAACCCCCTGGATCCACTACACTCGAGCCAAGGCAGCAGCAGATCCAGACGAGCCAGGACTTCGGAGCCACCGAACCTCCACCTCGAAGGGAGCCCCCACAGTCCGGCTGAAGAGAACTGAAGGTCAGTGGGCCGTCTACCCGAGGAACCAGAGACCTGATCCCACCCCAGAGTAGTGACCAACCATCTCAGTCGGCAACCAAGGCATGGACCGTTGTCTCAGTGGTTATCTGATCATCGCCAGCCTCTCTGGAATCATCTTCGGTATCGGACTGGTAGCCACGACACCCTCTGAATGGAGCCAGGCGGAGCGCATAGCCCTCGGGGTCATGTATCTATGTTTGTGTTGCCTGTTTGGGTATCTGGTTTGCTTTGCTTGACCTACTCTGCCTCAGTTACCCTCCCAACATGTCAGTGTGGAGCCCCTGCTGAGCGAATCCCAATAGGAGGGGGGGTAATCCACTATCCTTTTCCCCGCCCGGGCCTTCGTCTCTAGCACTGATATGCCTTCAGTATGCATAAAGACCAGCTCCATAAAATCTTGCCTCTGGAGGGGGCGCCAGTACAACACTGGAGTATTGGGAGGCACCTTAGGGTACCAGAGTCGGAAGTGCAAACCGCAAGGCACCCCCGGCCGACAGGTCTGCTGGAATTCTCACATACAGCTAAGTAGCCTGTCCCAATCAGAGTTTGAAAAGGTAAGGCTGAAAGCTGTTAAAGAGGTGGCCCACCGATTTAACCAGGAGGAGCCAACCTACCAGAGAATTAACCTTACCTCCTTTTCGAGGGCCAGGGCCATGGTGAACCCAGAAACCCAGGTAAAGCGTTTAGTATCTGCCATATTCTCAGCTTACCAAACTATTAGAAACTCAACCCAGAACTGCTGGATTTGCCTACCCCTAGAAGAGCAAGGATATGTAGGAGTGCCAGGTCCCCCGAATTGGAATGAGACTAATAATCCAGCCCCCGAGAACCTGACTATAACCATTGGCCCTCTAACAGAGAGGGTGTTTCTGAGTTCTGAATATACTAACCTTACATGCCTGCAGCCGAATACGACAGGTGAACTCCAGGTTGGAATCCTGAAAGCCAATTTCTGCCAGGAGACCACCCTAGTATCCAACAGTGCACCTTTATGCACTGAACCTGGCCTGTTCCTGCTTTGCGGGCACTCAGCTTATCGGTGTGTGCCAAAGGACTGGGATGGGCGTTGCACTAAAGTGTTCCTAAGTCCCAAGTGTCACAATCCGAACCACGGGAGAAGTCCAGCAGGCGCTCCAACACCAGGAGCCTTACCAGGTGAAAAGAGCAGCAGGAGCAGCCATTGCAATAGGAGCGGGCCTAGCTATAGGCATAGGAACCAGCGCAGGAGCCCTGGGTCTATCGGCCACCACATACCACAAGCTATCAACCCACCTTAGCCAGGATATGGATCAAATAGCAGACTCACTTGCCACCCTCCAGCAGCAGATAAACTCCTTGGCTGAAGTATCCCTGCAGAATAGGCGAGCCCTAGATCTCCTCACAGCAGAAAAAGGGGGGACTTGCCTATTCCTAGGAGAGGAGTGTTGCTATTTTGTTAACCAATCTGGAATCTTAACCCAGAAGGTTAAGGAGCTGAAAGATGGTGCGAAGCGCTACCGAGAGTCAGGGCAAGGGACATGGAGCTTAGATACCCAAATCTGGCTCCGCTGGCTGGCTCCATTCCTAGGCCCCCTGATATTACTCTTAGGAATAAGTCTAGGACCTTGGCTGCTGCACACCCTCATTAATAACCTAGAGACCGCGGTCACCAGACGAGCCGCTGCTCGAGTGCTGCTCCTCCAGCATCACCGATACCAAAGACTCCCGACCCAACCCCAGCAGAGTGACCACCGTGGCTTGTGTGACGATGCTAAGACACAGGCCAATCTCGTCTAGCATCAAAGCGGGGAATGATAAGGGCAAGATGATTTAAGAGGAGCAGCCTAGCCAGAGACCCCCTCCCAGGTTAACTGTTAATCATTGCTTATCTGCTTCTGCAGCCCGTTTTCACATCCCTTCCCCCGCCTGGGTAGCACATCAATCTCCCACCTGAATGCTAATCCCTTCCCCCACCTGGGAAGCCCATCCGTTTCCCGCCGGAATGCTAGGGCTTATAAACCCCTATCTAACCCCGATTCGGGGCTCAGAATTTGGAGACTGCCTCCTCTGAGCCCGCGCGTGTGAATAAAGGCTTACTCCGTTCCCTGAATCGTGTCTTGAGTCTGGCTTTCCGTAACAGAGGGAAGGGAAGGAGAAAGAGAGGGAGAGATGTGTGGTTGCTTTTCATGTACCCACAACTGGGGACCTGGCCTACAACCCAGGCATGTGCCCTGACTGGGAAATGAACAAGTGACCATTTGTTTCACAGGCTGGCACTCATTCCACTCATTCCTGAGCCACATGGGCCAGGACTTTTGTTTCTTAATAACCATCTTAAAATCAGTATCCAAAAAGGCAGCTTCAGGATTCCATTCATTAGCAATAGAAAAGTAATATAATGGACTACAGGTTATAACATCTGGCCAAGGTAGTGTTTAAGGAACGAAATGGAAGGAAACTAGATACTGAAAGATCTGTAAATAATAACTGGACCAGCTAGACTATTACTGATAGAGAAGTACACTTCTGTCTTTTAAAAGTTTATTAAAGCTCTGAATATGAAAGTATCAGTTGATGTAAAGTTTAGAAGAAGAAAAGAGACACAGGACCAAGTCTTGAAAAACTCCATATCTCATTGGCCAGGGAGAAGGGAGGATAAGACTTAATGAGAAAAGGGAATAACTGGAAAGACAGAAGAAAAAGTAGAATGGTAGTACAGAAGGCAAGGAAAGAGAAAAATTCACGAGTAAAAAAATGTTCAGCTCTGTTGTTACCGGATGTTAAATGCCAAGTTCTTGAGTCTCGAAGTCATAGAAATGAGCACTGACTCAGGACAAGATCAAGCAAATATGTTTTTTTGAGAAGAGCTTGTACACAAGAGAATCAAGCAGAAAAGAGAGGTCAAGGTCCCAAAAGTGTTCTCGTGGATGGTTTATACAGAGGCCTTGGAGTGTTTGGTTATAAGGTTTGGGAATGAAGAAGAGGTCAGTTGTCACATGATTGTCATCTGGCAGCAGCTGATCCTGGGTAGTCACAAGATGTTTTCCAGTAGACCACCCAAAAGGCTTATAAAATAATGCCTGTGAAAACATTCTAGTTACCTTTTAATTGACCAAACAACTATTTTGCAGAACATGATGTTAAGAAAGATATTATTGTCATACATTCTTTCCTTTTAGGATGCGGTTAGGTTAATTTTAACTACAGAATTTTACTGCAAACAGGCCTCTAAGATGGAGTTCTTTCAGTCAAGATGGAGTCCAGATGTTACCCCTCCAGGGGTGTCCAAACTTTTGGCATCTCTGGCCCACACTGGAAGAATTGTCTTGGGCCATGCATTAAATACACAAACACTAATGAAAACAAAACAAAAAAAATGTCATAATGTTTTAAGTAAATTTACGATTTTGTGTTGGGCCGCATTCATAGACATCCTGGGCCACGCGTGGCCCGTGGGCTGTGGATTGGATGCCCCTGCAGAGTGTTTCACAATTAAAGATGAAGTAACAGTAAACTAGAAAATACCCTTTGGGTTTGAAAAGAAGAGGATTAATTGGACACCTGAGCTTGGAAATACAAAGGACCAAAGTAACTGCAGAACTAGTTCAAAAATGGCCTCATCCTGTTTAACAACATACTGAGTTGTTTTTCAGAGACAACAGACCAAAACTACATGTCATACAGCCAAAGCACGTGCAGGGGAGAGCATTTTGACCTCTATCTACACCCAGAAACAAAGTCTCACCCTCCCTCTTCCACTCACCATAGGATCAAAGGAATGGAACATAACTGGAACCTGACCACTGGAACCCATTCAGAAGTAAAGGGAGCCCTGGCTGGTGCAGCTCAGTGGATTGAATGCTGGTCTGTGAACCAAAAGGTTGCTGGTTCAATTCCCAGTCAGGGCACATGACTGGGTTGCGGGTCAGGTCTCTATTAGGGGGCACTCAAGAAGCAAGCACACATTGATGGTTCTCTACCTTTCTTTCTCCTTTCCCCTCTCTAAAAATAAATAAATAAAATCTCTTTTAGAAAAAGTGAAGAGTCCATTGTCCAGGAAGATCCAGTGCAAATGCCTTTATCATAAATGGCCAAGTTCTTAGTCCCTCCAATTAAAACTTACCCCACCAGCACTTTTCTTTCAATTGATTTATTTTATTTCATTTTTTTTGAGAGAGGGAAACATTGATTTATCACTGAAGATAGAACCTGCAACCTTGACATATTGATCAATGCTCTGAGCTAACCAACGGAGCTAATCAGCCAGTGCAAAACTTGCTCCACCAGCCCTTTACACACCTGTTCCCCCAAACCCTTAAATAACCTAGTCTAGTAAGCAAGATGAATTTGAGGCACCATTAGGCCTCCCATCTTCTCAGCTGGCACCTTCTCAATCAGTAAATTTCTCCTTACTCCAAACTCTGATGTTTTCAGTTTTGGCCTTTTGAAGAATCAGGCACAAGAAATTGGGTTTGGTAACACCAAGAACAGCAAAAACAATCCTGAAGAATAGTTGAAGGACTTTCACAGGCTGATTCCAAGACTTTCTATATAACAAAAAGAAATTCAGAATCGGTGCAAGGATAAACCAGCAACTCCCCCAATCCATGAGTACTTCAGTACTTTTCTCCATGCTCATTTAACCACATATTAACAAATATAGAGGTATCTGAGTCACCATCTCATTAAAGAATGTATGGTACATATTCTCCCAGTTCTTGCTTTATTCAGCAGGCCATGGCAATCTCTCCAGGTCGAGGTAATAGCTCTAAGACATTTTAAATAATTACTTAAAATTAATCTTTATCCTATTGAAATTCACTTCATTTCCAATTTGGCCACGTAGGAACAATCCATAAGTACTGGAAGGATTCACAAGAGGTAGATTTTTGGGTCGAACTATAATTTCAACATAACAAATATTGACAGGTTACTTCCTGTCACTGATTCTCAGGAAGTTCATCTTTCCCCATCACTGACAATGGGTATCAACTTCTCAATCTGTGTCCTCTCATTGTGGTGTTTATTCCTGGGAACAGGAAAAAAAAAATATCTGATCAAATGAATTACCAACTGGAAAACAGAATTCAAGGCCAATTTGGAAAAGAACAGAAAGCTTAGACATTGGCCACAGGGTTCAGCCTTCAAAAAGGAAAATAGACTAGGAATTCAGGTGCTTAGAGCTTTGTGTTTTAGAGAAGGAGTGTAAATGTAAAAAGCTACTAACTAATCCATTCATTCTCTGTTGAATCTGCTATTCTGTTCAGATTTATGCTCAAGGGGGGATAAATACTACCACTACAGGGAACTAGTTGTTAATACTATATTTTGGCCCAGTTGTGGTAAGTCTGTTCATTCACTGGTGATAGCCCAGGTGATAGAGAATGTTGTGAGAGATGTTGAAGGACAGAGAATTTTCCACAGTGGCCCTCCCAAGTCTTTGTCCCAAAGGCATTCCTCCTTATCTCTTCTGGCACAAGAGCATAGGCCTTCCCTGTCACCCCCCATTCTCCCTGAGTAAACCATGGCTAATCCACAAGAATTACTCCTCTCTGTCCCAAGGACCCATCTTTGACCAACTATCTGCTGCAAATGAGCCAAACTTAACCTGACATCTCTGCTAAAATGCCATCCTTTTCTAGGTTAGATTGCTCATTAGAAGCCTTCTCTTACCCATTATTCTTGAATAAAGGTTTATGTTAACCACTGGTCCATTTTCTAAAATTGAGGTGCCTCAGTTTGAATCAGACCTAGGCCCTCATGCTCAGCTCCCAGCCACGTCAAGAACAGAACGTTCCCAAGATTCTTTGTCATGTCCCCTCAAGTTGCAGGGACAGGCTGGCTAAGTAAGCCCTGTTCCTGATCGGCTCTTCCCGTTGAAACGCCACATAAACCTTTATTCTTTTTTGCTGTTTATGGTATAAGCCTCTTAATTTGCTTCTTGATTTGATCTGCTTTCACTACTCAAGGTTGTCACAGATGAGCTGGGCTTATAGTTCCCAGATGCTTTCCTGGCCTACTTATTTCTTGTTCATTCTTGTCATTTGAATATGGGTTCAACATTGTGAGGACAAATAGCTCTAAACATTGGAAGCTCTGGCAGGATCTTACCAATGATACTTTAAAACTTCTGTGGCCATTCTGGGGAATTTGGAATATGAATAAGATAATAAATTTGCTTGGCACCTTAAGCTTAAATGGTTGAAAGTTTCCAAATATTCAATGGTCAGCATTATTAAGTGGGCATGAAGAGCCCTCTAAAAGGAAAATTCTAAAATTGCTCTGTTAGGAAAGGCTAACAAAAATGTGGAGGATTTAAAAATCCAACCTTGCAATTTCTTCTCTCTCCTGATCCAACCTTGGATTGACTTTACTCCTGGGCCCTTGTACTTGACTTCCTCTTCCCCCTCGTTCTCCTCATCTGCTTCCTCCTGTACCTTCCCTAGGTCCTCTTCCCTTTTCTCTGTTAGGTCAAAGTTAGAAATGTAGAGGGAAAGGGGTGAGAGGGCATCCACAATGCTTAAAGTAAGCGCTCATAAATAGCTTCGGTTAACTGTCTGCCTCTGGTCACTATCTGTTTTACAAGTGGGTTCATAGTACTTACAGAAAAAGTTAACTGCTCTAACTTTGATTAACTGCCTCCGGTCGCATATCTGGTATTACAATGGATGACAAGAGGTGGTCTGGAGCAAGATAAGGATCTGGGTTAACAGACCTCCACACATACCTACATTTAGGTGGTCACATCTTCCCATGGGAAAGTATGCACCACCTTTACCCAACAGTCAATGTAACCCCCTCACCCCACCCTGCAAACTGTATAAGTCCCCAGGACAAAGGGACCAGGGGCCTATGCTTTTCCTACCCACCTCAGCAAGGCCTGTTCTCTTCCCCAAGAACATACTACTAATAAACTCTACTTGCATACTAATCAACTTGCTGATCTTTAATTCTTTAATGTGTTGGCAAGAAGAACTCAGTTTTCCATAACATCTCCACTGCTCCTTTCTAGACACACACCTCTCATTGGGCAATATCCCTTTATAATTTCTTACAGCATAGGTGAAGATGATAACCAAATTTGCTGGCCTTATAGCTTTATACTTTGGCCAACACCAAGTTTGCATTATCTAGTTAGGGACTTTCTAAATTCTCCTAAGGAAAGAGGAAAATTCATTGAGGAATTTATAATCTTCTTAGAAATTCATAGTTTGGACTCTCTAATCTCTGTCAATTAATTCATCTCCTTAGGGGGCCCAGAGGTGGGGAAACTCTTACCCCACCTCTTAAATTATCTTAGAGAATTAATTCCTTCCACTTGATGACAGCGTTAGCAAATTAGGGACATAACTTCTCAAAGGATAAACTCCACTGCTGTCTGACCAAAGTGTGGTTTGTTGGGCATGACATCATCATACAGAATAGAAGGTCTCCCCCTGGCTAGTGTGGCTCAGGAGATTGAGTGTGGGTCTGCGAACTGAGAGATCAGGGCACAGGCCTGGGTTGTGGGCTGTGTCCCCAGCTGGGGGCGTGCGAGAGGCAACTGTGTGTGTCTCACATTGATGTTTCTCTCCCTACCTTTCTCCTTTCCTTTCCCCTCTCTAAAAGTAAATAAACTTTAAAAATCTTTAAAAAAAAAAAAATAGAAAAATCTCCCTTTAGTGACTAGAAGCTCTTGATGACTTTACCTGGCTAATTACCAAAACATAATTTAGAAGAGTTTTTGAACTCATTGGATTTTGTAGATATTGGATTCACAACTTTCTGTACTGACTGCCCTTTAAATAATCTTAACTAGTTCTTGCCCTGAATAGACTCACTACCCTTCGACTTCCTAATTTCCATAAAGTTTTCCTTCTATTTGTGCATAGAAAATCAGGACAAACTCCAAGGGTCTTAACAGCAAATGCACATTAGAGACCCATTTGATTATATCCCTTTGCTTTACCCCATAGCAAAAGCCTAGCACCTTGTTGTGGTGCAGTGGCAGCAGCTGCCAGTCTGGTCTTAGCTTTAGTACATGCACTTAACCTCATCGTCCCTGATGCTGTTCAGACCTTATCCTTGAATGGAAATACCTACCTAGCATTTCTCTGCCTCTAGATTGACCTCCTAAAAATTTATCTCCTTTTCCCCCAACACATCCACTGCAGGAATACTCTAGATCCCTTTGGCCTCTAACTGTCATGGGCTTATGTGGAAATTTTACCTGCCTCACTCTGACTCCTTTGAAACTCCTTTAGATGATGCGTATTTAAAGCTACTTGTGTATGGGAGGTAGTTCAGGAAAAACAAGGAGGCTGTCAAGCTGGACATGCTGTCACATCCCGCTCAGATTTGCTTGGATCCAACACTCTCCCAGAGGCCAAATCTGCACAACAATTTGATAGTCCTTTGCCAAACTAATTTCTGTATGGGATGATACATAACTCATTCAAAATAACACATTTTGATGTAAATATTTATTTTATTAACTACAAATTCATCAAATAGAACAGAGAAGGTAATTGTTTTTGACATTAGAAGGCTCCAAATGTCCAAATAAAAGAAGCAGGCTTTAAAAATCTGAATGCCCTGGTGTGTTTTTTCCTCCAAGTTTCCAGTTTCAGACTATAAAGCAGGCAGGATCATAGGCAAGACAAAAAGTATGATGGCTTTGTACTATGTCAACTTAGCTAAGTTCAAACTCACTCTCCCAGAGTTTCTTTCCTTGCATGATTCCAAGTTACAGTTGGCCCCAAGAAAAACATGAGCATGTTCTAGAAAGCCTAAGTGAAGCAGCTGTCATTTTGTTCACACTGAAAATCAAGATAGGGTGCCAGGCATTGTTGTCATGAACACACATGGTCACTGATCTGCTAGCTCATCTTGTGGGGGAACAGTCATATCCAGTTCATATTTCTCAAGCACGCAGTATCTCCTTCTTTAACTTCTCTGGTCCTGGTCCAGGTGCATGGGTAGCTAGTTTCATGGTGAAGGGCACCAGCTTCTCTTGCAGGTCAGCCAACATCATGGTAGTTTCAACTTTACCCTTGTGGATTCCAGTTCTTGCTCTTCCCTACTTCACATCTTGCTTCCCTGATTGCCAGGCTGAATGATTTCAAGCCCTACACAACACAGGGGCAATGGCCTTGCATAGACTTCTCAACCAGCTACCATTATCATCTAAGGACTAATGCCTATAATAAGCTCCTTACTCTATTATTCATAGTGTTTTCGCCTCTCTAACGAAACTCTGCCTGATGCAAGGAGTCAGTGCACTTATGAAATAAGCATCTTCTAATGAGGAACATAAAATCATATTTGTAGCATTTATTGTTTGCTACGTACCAGATATTTTGCTAACTGTGCCTTATCTCTTCTGATCTTTACCACAGTACTATTTTACAGGTGAAGAGCTCAAAGAGATTAATGGATTTGCCCAAGGGCACACTGCTAGAATATGAAAAGCTTGTTAATTGAGAGTTTTTTCTCATAACCCTTGTCATCCTGCCTCCCCAAAGAGCGTAAATTCTACACACCAATGAATTCCCTGTACAGAATTATTATTATTATTATATATTTTTTACCCATAGGTGTTTTTGACTCAAACATTGTTTTTGAAAAGGATCAGAATATGCCACCCTAAAATACAGCACTCTGGCATAAGGATTATTTTAAGTTTTAGGCATTAAGAATCACAATATCACTCTCACCTACTCCAGACCACTTGAAAGAAAGAGTGACTCTTATTATTCAGAGACAGGGAGCCAACACCAAGATGACACTGAATAAATAGAACCTTGCTAAAATAGCCCTTAAAATCCATTAGTTTCACTTCACAACTTGTCCCTTGAAGCCCAAACTCCCTTTCTTTTGTTAAAAGGCTATATACACCCTGCTTTTTTGAATTTCATTTTTTCCTGTGAACTTCTGTACACGTTAAAAAAATTAAGTGCCTTTTCTCCTATTAATCTGTCTTTTGTTAGTTTATGTCACACACCCCCTGACAATAAACCTGAGAGGTTAGTTTTTCTCCCTACATGTCTAAGTTAAAAAGGGATATTTTCCAAATACGTAAATCACCAGAAGTAGTTGCTATGATGAACAACACAGCACAGAAATGTGAATTAAATCTTCGTAGTAAAAATGTGCAAGAGACCAACTCTATCAGATTCAATTATGGTTTAAAGTGTTAACTTGCCTCCTGTTAAAAAGCCAACTACCAAATATTCCTTCTGTGAAGGAAAAGTCTTAGGTGTGGGAGGGAATACAAACTACAAGCATTTGTAAAAGCCAAAGAGGCCAACCTATTACATCATATATCCTCAGAGTCAGGGCATGCTGAAACATGCTGAGTTTTGTTTGTACCAACATTTTCCTCACTGTAAAAATAATATATGCTCATTATACAATGAGAAAAAACTGAAAAATAAAATAGTAGTAATAGCCTATCACCAAAAGATGACTATCATTAATATATTGACATTTTCAAAAAATAAAAAATGTTTATATGTATGTTTGTGTATGTATTCTACACATACATACACACGTGCTTTTTCCCCCATGGTTCCTTTTCTATGCATAGTTTTTATCTTTAACAAAATAGTTGTACATGTTATAATCTTCACAAACATAATTTTAATGACTGAACATTTTTTCCAAGGAAGAGGCACCATATTTTGCTAAATTACTTCTCTAGTGGTGAACATAGAGCTCATGGATAATTCTGTTCTCTTTGGTTTTACTGAGACTCTGTTAACCTAGAAATAAAAACATCACAGAGAGAGTCAACATGTGTTTAAGATCCAAGAGTTATGATTCTGGGGGGAGCTGATTTGGTAGAAACCCAAATAGTGTTCTCATTAGGAGGAGAAGGCAAGGAGTATTTACTTATGAGACAAGAAAGGTGAATAATTACAGGAATAGAAGGAAGGAATTTCTATGGGTGCAGATAAGCTAGAGAAGGATTTTCTATAGATGCAGATAAACTAACATAGTGATGCTAATTCTAAAGATTGTCTTTAATTTCAGTTTGGGAGTTTCAATATCTGCTTTCCTACAAACTTTGCAAATAGTAGTTTGGAGTACAATGTTGCTGCAGGCCTAGTTCAAAGGTTATTTTGCGCAGTTTTAACAGTCCAAAGGTTTTTGAGAACTAAGACTTACAAGGCAGCTTTTTCTGGAATGGCAGCTCCAACTCCATTTTGAAGTGGCTCTGTGCACATTATTTTTTATAATACAATAACATTTTTTAAATCAGGACTCTTTTTTTTTACAATATGAAAGTAATGTAGAAATGTTGTAAAAATTTAATTTCCAACTTCAAACCCCAGAAATAACCACGGTCCAATTTAATTTTTTGCCTATCTTTCCAGAGCCTTGTTTGTGAATATACAATTATATTGAAAGGCAAAATTCTTTGATACATTTGTTGCTACATGTAAAAGCTTTATTGAATAATGAAGGAACTAGCATGTAAGAAAACAGTTGATTTGAGAAGCATTCGAAGAACAGTTTTACTTACATGGTCAGAGGGCAAAAAAAAAAAGTCAAATAAGCTTGATAAATTAGTTGAGTAGTTAATTTCTTAAGATCAATAAAGGCATATCACATCTGGGGTTACACATCTCTATCCAGATTGTGGTAACCATCCTATCAACTTATCAAGTTTATAAGTAAATTTCTTATCTTATGAGCAGTTGTCTTTTTTTAAATATACTTTTTAAAAATCATATATTTTTTTTTTTTGAGAGAGAGAAAGAGGAAAGGTGAGAGAGATCGATTTCTGTTGTTCCACTTATTTATGCATTTATTGGTTGCTTCTTGTATGTGCCCTGACTGGGAATCAAATCCACAACATGGGTGTATCAGGTCAATGCTCTAACTAACTAAGCTATCTGGCTAGAGGTGAGCAGTTGTCTTTCTGCACCTTCATCAGATGTTGACTGTTGTCAAATATATATGCTATCATTTCCCAAGAGTGGCACATTAAAGCAAGCAGACAGTAAATATTCTGGCATGTATCAAAATGTCAAGCAATTGCCAGTTAGTTTCCTTCCAAGTTTGGGATGAATTTGAAAAATATGTAAGTATATTTAAGCTATATATTTATATACACACACCTTGTCACTTCAAAATTATAAAGGTATTTTCCTAAATTTTTTTTTCTGGCAACATTATATCTTTGTTTATCTTTGGATTTTTAAATCTTCCTCCACCATAAATATTTAGCATTTTTTTCATCAAAACAGACAAAATACCACTTATTGATTAATTCACCTTTTCCTGGTTTGAAATGAAACTTACATTATTATGTAATATATAGAGATGTCATTGATTCTATTTCTGAACTTCTTTCTCTTTCAGTGGCCGATTTGTCTAAAACTGCTTTGATAGGACAATGTTTTATTATTTATTTATTTATTTTGACAGTACATTTCTTAAAACTGGGGACAGTGAAACAAGGAAGGGCCTAGCACAAAAAAAGCAACAGAAGTGAGTCTAGGTGGGCTGCTTGGGCTCCCCAGCAAGTCAGAGAAAAGGGGCCTTGGAGACAGGTTCAGGGGGTTAGCCCCATACAACAACAGGATAGTGAGAAGCTATGAAAATTCCTTGGCAAGTGGAATAGGAAAACTGAGACAGATAGATGAACACAATGGCCAAGAAATCTGCAGCGAGGTACAGGTCCTCACCAGGTCCAGAAAGTGCTGAGTGCCTGGCAGGGAGCAAAAATGGGACAACAAGGACCTCACCCCCAGGGGAACCTTTCCTCCCCTGGCCTTTCCTCCCTGGATATAACATCTAGGCCTCCGTTGTATTTTAGCTCCAGGCCCAGAAAAACAGCAAAACCAGGTGGGCAAAGCCAGAACCAACTGCAATGACTAAAGGGCCCCTGTCCTGTCACTGACCCATTAGCAGAGACCATGACCTGAAAAAGCACACCTAGAAAACTGAGGTATATTCTGCTAAAACCTTCCAGAGACCTTCCCTAAGATTCCTGCCTGCGAGAAAAAAGCCTCAAGACAAAGGACTCAGTGGTGCTCTTCCCTCTGGGGAGCAGCTGGAGACATTCCCTCTCCTTCCTTCTTCTTCTCCCTACTTCTTTGTTCACAGGCACATGTCTCCGTGGGCATCTGGCAGCTTGTCCCAGGCTAATCCCCTGAACCTGTCCTCAAGGTCCCCTCTTCTCTGACTTCCCAGGGAGCTAAGGAGCTCAGCCTAAGCTCTCTTGTTGCTTCTTTGCTAAGCCCTTCCCTTTTTTCACTCTCCCCTGCTTCTTTCAAATTTTTCTTTCTTCCTTTCTTTCTTTCTTTCTTTCTTTCTTTCTTTCTTTCTTTCTTTCTTTCTTTCTTTCTTTCTTT
This sequence comes from Pteronotus mesoamericanus, assembly GCF_021234165.1. NCBI lineage: Eukaryota > Metazoa > Chordata > Mammalia > Chiroptera > Mormoopidae > Pteronotus > Pteronotus mesoamericanus. The sequence continues at coordinate 14,951,254 of NW_026555310.1, forward strand.
CTTTCTTTCTTTCTTTCTTTTCTTTCTTTCTTTTCTTTCTTTCTTTTTAAGATTTTTACTTATTTATTTTTAGAGAGAGGGGAAAGGAGGGTGAAAGAGAGGAAGAGAAACATCACTGTGTGGTTGCCTCTCACTCACCCCCCATGGGGGACCAGGCCTGCAACCCAGACATGTGTCCTGGCTGGAAATCAAACCTGTGACCCTTTGGTTCACAGGCCAGCACTCAATCCACTGAGCCACACTAGCCAGGGCCCAAGCTTTAATAAATGTATCCTCATAGTCACCTGGACTCGTGTGGTGAAATCTTTCCTTCACAGAGTCAAGAACCCACACACTCCAGTTGGCCCTGGCAAACCCACTCTGGGCATGGCCCCTCTCTGGTAACAATAGGAGCTGCCACTGCCTGTTGCAAGTCTCCTGGGGACACTTAGAGTTTAAGACATGCTTGTCTGAAAGGGAAGACAGATTGGGCATGCTCCTGCAAGGGAGAGCGCCAATGTGACAATGTTTTAACAGTTTATACTCTGATATCTAGAAGAAATTGTACGCTATGTTTATTCTTCTATTTAAAATAGGTTATTTATGTGAATCTACTCTTCTAGATGCTCTTCTTTTATTAATGAATTATACTCTTTTGAATTGATAGAAGTAGAATTTTGGAATCTTTGGCTAAGTTCAATGTTGAGCTATTTCTCAAAGAGGGCGTACCACCTTACACTCCCAAGAACAGGGCATGAAGGTCCCTCTTGCTCATTTTTTCAGCAAATGTAGTTTTAACAACCTTTTATATCTCAATCATTCTGGTGCATATTAAGAAATAACTTAATGTGGCTACACTGATGATTATACCTTTACTTGTCTATTTGCTATTTGGATTTTCTGATATAATGCTTGTTTAAGACTATAGTACATTTGAGGAAGAAATGCCTATTTTCTCCCTGTTTTTATTATGATTTTAACTTGACACTTGATCCATCTGGAATTAATTTTGGTGTAAGGTAAATTGTAGGAGTTCACATATCATTTTCCAGCTGGGTAGTCACTTGTGACAATACTATTGTCACAATATACTATTAAATATCCACTCCAGGTTATTGATAATTAGAGAGGCAATTTTTGTGCACATGTATTTCTATGTATCTATCTAAAGTATATGTGCATATAAATTCTAGCAAGGCTTCCTTTGTATTGCATCGAATGCATAGATAAATTAGAGGACTTTCTTGGTGCTTTTTTTTTATATTGAGCCTTTCCATCCAGGAGCACAGTATGTTTCTCCACTTATTCAGGAACGCTATTCTACCTTTTTATACAGTTTTACCAATTTTCTTCCCAAATAATCTAGTTTTTCTTACTGTTATATTTTTCCATTATGTTTCCTGATTTCTTTTTTCCTATTGGTTTTTAAAAATTATAGTAAAATATGTATAAAATAACATTTAACATTTTAAATTTAAGTGTATAGTTCAGTGGCATTAGGTACATTCATAATGTTGTACAGCCATCACCACCACCCTCAGATTTATTCCCATATTTACCTTATTGCTGGCTGCGACACTGAAGTAGCTCTTGGTAGACAACCTCAACTGCAAAAGCATTAATAACTAATAGTTGGAAAGCACTTATAACTGTTATATATTCGACAAATTAATTTTGTAACTGAGATATTTCCATCTAGTCTAGGCCTAGGCAGTGGAGGATTTGATTAGTTGGTAGATTCAGATTAATCAAGAAATAATGAGTAAGCCCTTGTTGGTGTAGCTCAGTGGATTGGACACTGGGCTGCAAATAAAAAAGGTTGCTGGTTCAATTCCTGGTCAGGGCAAATGCCTGGGTTACAGTCCAGGTACCCACTTGAGGATGTGCAAGAGGTAACTAATTGATGTTTTTCTCATATATCTGTGTTTCTTTCCATCTTTCTCCTTCCTTTCCCCTGTCTCTAAAAGTAAATAATTTTTTTTTTAAAAAGAAAGAATGAGTTATTCAAAAATTGTTGACTGGAAAAAATCCAACCACCCACCTTGCATTCTCCCACCTTCATTTAATCTTCCTTACATTTCCTTCTTGATTCCAAATGCATAAAAGAAACTGCAAACTGTCATTCTGAGAGGCATTTTTCTTAATCTGTTGAGATCTTACTTCTAGATGTTTTCTCTGTTTGGCTCAAATAAACTCTAATGAAGTCCTTCAATTTTTTTCTACAGGTCTGGACATTCTTATGTCAACAAGAACAAGCTGTTCTAGAATGTGCCTCATTTGAGCTGATGACAATCAAGACCCAACAGACTCAGTAACAATTTTTACCTCCCCCTTAACTGCCTGAAAGAATTTAGATAGAGGGCCTGGCCCAGGGAGAGAACTATCACCAGGAATAACTACAGAGTATGGGCTTAGGTTTGCTGGGATAGGGGAAATTAGGCAGGGCCTGTTTGTTCAAAGTCCTGTCTCTGTCCCAAGGTTTTCTCTGCACAGCATGGCAAATATTTGTTTACCAAACATTTGCTCTACCCATCTTCCTATGAATTGTCTTTCTCCCCTTTGAAGCCCCAGGCCAATACCTCTTCTCTTTGGCTTAGGATGGCATGTAAACCTTAATTGCCTATCTGAGAGCCTCTTTTGTTTTAATGGGGCTCCCATACAAACAAACTCAAATTTAGTTTTTTTCCTGTTAATCTGTCTTATGTCAATGTAATTACTAGACCAACCAAAAGAATCTAGAAGAGTAGAAGAAAATTTTCCTCTCCCACAATCACTGTAAGGAAATTATCTCACATAATAAGTCCAGATGCAAGGCTATTTTGCCTTTTAGCTTTATATGAAATGCACAAAACTTTTTTGAGAATCTTTTGGGTAAAGGAAGACGCCTTGTGATTTTGATTACCCTTAGGATGTCCTAGGTAGGGCTTGGGGATTTCTGCACCTTTAGGGACCACCGTAGAGTAAGCACACTAATTATGGTTACCTTTGTCCGCTAAGTTCAGAAGTAGCCATTTAAATAAAGCTGCCACCTGAGTCCTCAGTCTTCTAGTCCTCCCTGGGGATTTATTAAGTTCAGTGGGGACTCTTTATAAGACCAGCTTTTATGCTTAAACATCTCATATTACTAAGATTGCACAAGAGGACTCCATTATTTCCAGGCCACTGAATTAGTGACAAATACATGGCAGAACTGTTGGAAGAAATATGATAGGAATTTGTGTTGCCCAAAAGAATTAGTTTTGTCAACAGGCTCTATCAAGTTTTGATCCTCACGTAAACTCTTCTTGAAACTTTTCCCACATCCAACTGGTCATTGGTTTACATCAACTCTTACCCCACTGGGTAGCCTATTATCTGTCAGTCTTAATTATTCCTGTTTCAATCCAAGGCTTCACATTGCCACGCCCCATACCTCACATCCATCATAATCTGTGCTCTGGGAGGAAAGTAATGATGTAAACCTTGACCTCATGGAGCTTGAAATTTAAGAGGAAACAAGACATTGTAATATAGACATTGTAAAAGATAATATAAATGGAGCCACGTCAAAATGGAGTTGGACCTGCCATCCCAGAGGGGCTGCCTCAAGTGTCTTACTCCTCAAACTTTGGAGCTGTTAAAACTGGGCAAAATAACATTCGGATGGGGTTACAGCAAGATTGTATTCCAAGCTACCATTTGTAACAATAGAAAAGCAGACATTAATGATCGCTAGACTCAAAATTAAAAATATTCTTTAGAATTAGCATCATTATGTTAATGTATTTATACCTATGGAAACTTCTCCCTCAGTTTATTAACACCCATAGAAATTCCTTCCTTCTATTCATGTACTTACCCCTCTTCCTTTTCTTATAAATACCTCTTGCCTTCACCTCCTAATTGGGACATTATTTGGGTTTCTGCCTGAATTAATGATTACCAAATATTTATTCTTTTTGATGTCAAATACTCGTTGCCTTTCACTTTTTCTTTTCACTTTGGCCTTTTATTTTTAGGTTAAAAACATTAAGCTGCTGTAACCATGCATAAACCTTATTCTTTTCTGTCTGACCTTTCCTTTTTGTTTTTTCCCTTTTGGATCGAACAGTCCTTAACTAGCTCCCTGATTCCTGTATCTCCCTCTTCCTTGCATGTCCACTCTCTTGCTTAATAATTAAGCCTTCAGGACAATGAGATTCTGTTCAGCATCCAATGGTCTTAAAAACAAGGTAGTGGGTCTGTTGACTACAGAGACAGAGTTCTCTTTTTCCTTCTTTCTTTCTTTCTTTCCTTTTTTTTTTTTTTTTGGATGTAAAAATGCATTTATTTAACCTGATGACTACAGTTAGAATTTAAGTATGAATGAGTTTACACATTTAAAATTATATGACATTTCCAGCGTGCTATCTGGGATCTTCAGAAATATTACAAGTTATTTTGGAAAGCTTAAAAAATGAAACAATTCTTTCATGTAGGCAGCCAGAATTTTTAGGGCGAGATTGATGATACTCTCACTTTCCCTATCTCTTTCAATCTCCACTTATCCCTCAAAGACTTTTCTAATATCCAAAGAAAGTCATTTAGATCCAGAGACCGAGTTTTCAATCAAACTAAAGATAGTATCTTAGCCTCAGTTGTATGTCAGTTCTGGGCCCAGGAAAGTGGCATGATCCCAGCGAACAAATCCTTGTGAAATCAGACAGAAACATCCCATGGACCAGATATAATAATCAATTACCCACTAGCCTAGCACCAACTAATCAGTAGAGACCGCAATCCTAACTCCTTTAGTCACCATGATTAATGAGATCTTTCCTTGAATGACCTACCCCTTGGAAGCCATCAGGGAGCCAGGTCTTCAAGCACGAGCTCACCTGTGACTCCGGGCATGGTGCCATCTCCTAAAGTAATAAACCCTTCTTTCTTGGCTGCAGATTCCTGTTTGAGTCTTATTGGGCTTTGATGCCTGCAGGCAAATGGACCCCTTCAGTCCAGTAACACTATTATGTATCAATGAAAACTGTTGCTTTGAAAATGATAGTTAATGCTGAAAAGTGGAAAGTTTCTCATCATATGCCATTCTTTCATTTTAATTAAAAAAAGTTTTAATTTGTTTATTTTTAGAGAGAAGGGAAGGGAAGGAAAAGGAGAAGGAGAGAAACAGCAATGTGTGGTTGCCTCTCATATACCCCCTACTGGGGACGTGGCCCACAACCCCAGCGTGTGCCCTGATTCGGAATCGAACCAGCGACTCTTTGGTTCACAAGCAGGCACTCAATTCACTGAGGCACACAGCCAGGGCAAGATTTTAAAGTGAAAAAGTAGGAAGCACAAAGCAGACAAGCAAATTTGACAAACTATAGGTTTTTACATTTGAAGAATCTCCAAATTACAATAGAACCTGAAAAAAATTTTTTTAACATGCTAGAAATTTAATATCCGTACTATAGAGCTGAGTACCAAAAAGTCCTTATGCTCCTCAGAAAAAGACCAACAGTTCTATAGTCATGCTCGTGTTATGGGTGGAACTCCCAGAAACTCGGTTCTTCTCACCAATGCAGTAAAGAATTAAACATCAGCGAGTGTATTATCCTGCAAACAGGGTTTATTGGTGATCCACTCTCATGGAAAAGAACGGGCCTAGCTAAGTGGGGGTGGGGGGCTGAAAGGCATAGGTTCAGGGTGAAGCAGCGTAAGGGCAGCGAAGGTAAGGACAGCCAAAGACCTGGGTAGCAAGCACAGGGGTGGTGAGGACCCAGGTGGCAAGTGCTCACATGGCCAGAGACCAGGTGGCCTAAGCTTGGGTGGCCAGGAAGCCAGAGAGCTAAGAATGCCAAGCCCCGAGTCCTTTGTTCTAATGGCTTAGATAGTTGGCAGGATGGGATGGAGGTGAAGAAGTTACTATCGATTAACAGGTAAAAGTGGTGCCAGCTTTGGGGAGGTTGGTGAATACCCAAAGGTATTAATGAGCTTCTTCCTTTGGGCATTATGGGCCGTTTCAGGCCCTTCAGGCCTTGGGATGAAAGCACAGTTTCAAAGGCTGTCTTTCCCAGAGACTGGGGATGATACACAGAATTTTAAGGGCTGCCCCCGTGCCGGGTTAGCATGGTGTTTCCTGTGATGTTGGAACACCTGGCAATATTACCAGGCCAGGCTCAGGACTGCGGAGTCAGTGGGCAGAGTCGTGTCTCCGGCCTCCTCCCTGCCTTTATTTCCCCTCTGGCTGCTCATTCTACCAGAACAGTAACAAGTAACCCTCTTAAATCAATTTGTTTCTGTGAAAGTGTCTTTGAAAACAAACTGTGGGGATCCAGAATAAGTCACCCCAAGATATGCCTTTGTGGTATGCCGATTGATTGAGCTAAAGGCAACTTTAGCCATAGACTCAAGAGAAGCTTCTGCCCCTCCCTTTAACTACCTACTAGAACTTGAATTAGAGGTCTTACCCATAAGAGTTTATCAGCAATAATCTTTGTGACCCACCTATATGGCAGGAAAAACTTGTATTTACTAGACATCTGCTCTTCTTACCATCCTAAAACGACCCTTTGAAGCTCCCAAGGTACATTACCTCATCCTTAGCTCAGATTATGTTATACAGTTCAATCTCCCTTTTTATCTCTGAACCTCTCCTACATGTGGGTTCTCTGACTCTCTCAGGTCTGTGATGATCCCATATATATGTATCTCATGGTTATTGGATTATTACACCAGCCAGAAGAACCTTGGGGATAGAGGAGATTTTGTTTCTTCCCTACACAACCTATCAGAAACAACCCAATGTTTCTGAAAGTCAACTAGTCAACAAGTCTTCTCAGAATAACCTTCTAACCTTGGCTGGTGTGGCTCAGTGGATTGAACACTGACCTGAGAACCAAAGGGTCACAGGTTTGATTCTCAGTCTGGGTACATGCCTGGGTTGCAGGCCAGGTCCCCAGTAGGGGACGCACAGGAGGCAACCACACATTGATGTTTCTTTCTCTATCTCCCTTCCCCTCTGTCTAAAAATAAATAAATAAAATCTTAAAAAAAAAACAAACCTCTTCTCATCTCTATAACTAGTACAAGTCACATTTCTAAGGCTGATGTAAACCCACTCTTGCCTCTATAATCAATATAACCATTGGACAAATGCTTCCCTAAGACCAGTGCTTTGCTTTCCTTAAGGATAACGGTACTTGGTCAGTGCAGTCCTCCCTTATATAAGTCATTAATTCATTTTTTTAGTTACAGATATTGAGTGGTAGTCCCCTCTTTTGACCATGCCAGCTATAAATATACAAAGATGTTAGGTAAATTTGCAAAGAATGTGGGACAATAAATTATATGGGAGAAAATTGAAATGTAAATAAAGGGGGGAGGATGTTCAACATTACAAGTAGTCATGGAAAATCAAATTAAAGCATATAGATACCTTCTTCCCCAAAAAAGGTTAATGCTGGTAAGGATTTACTGAAATAAACAAATTTAAAGCCTTGAAAAATCTTTATTTTATTGTATATTGGGAGGTTTATTTTTATCCCCCTTGACACTCCTTACACTAGAGGAGGGGGGAAGAAGGGGAGGGAAAAGGAATGGGGTGAGAGAGAGGGAAGGAAGATGAAAAAGGAAGAGGAGGAGGAGGAACAGAAATAAGAGAGAAGAGGAGGGAAGAAATAAGGGAGAAGAAGGAATTTCAAGAAGATAGAAGAAGCAGCTTTATGATAATGAAAGATATAAGATATACCATCATTTTTTATTACTAAATTATAAAATGACAAGGATGAGTGATCAAATAACAATCTTATGTTCTTAGCACCAGTAGCCCTGTTTATTTCTAATGATATCTATAATGAGCACTATTGTTTTCTCATTTTCATGTAGCTATGCCGGCTTTCTTTCTGCCTGGCCTAACTGTTCCCTTTATTTACTTTGTATTCTGTTCTTTTTTATTACTATTGTCATTGAAAGAATGTCCAATCTACAGAAAAGTTTTTCATTTTTTTGTCCTGGCTGTGTAGCTTAGTTGCCCAGGTTGTGGTTTTGATTTCTGGTCAGGACACACAAGAAGCAACTAATGAATGCATAAATAAGTGGAACAACAAAATCAATGTCTCTCTCTCTCTCAAATCAATACATTAAAAAAAGGGTTTTTTTAGGTTGAAAAGTCTTAATATAAAATATAAATTCATTCATTCATTCATTCATTCATACCATAGTATGATCCCAGTTTCCATAAGAATCACGCCTTGGAAGAGTTTTTAAATCTTAGAATTAAAAGAAAAATTGTGATGGATTTTTTTAAAATTATATTTTATTGATTATGCTATTATGGTTGCCCCAATTTTCCCCCATTGTTCCCCTTTACCAAGCACCCCCCACTCCCTCAGGCAATCCCCACACCATTGTTCATATCCATGGGTCATGCATATAAATTCCTTGGCTACTCCATTTCCTATACTGTACTTTACATCTTCATGGCTGTCCTGTAACTACCTATTTGTACTTCTTAATCCCCTCACCTCTTCACCCATTCCCCCACATCCCCCCTCCCATGGCAACCATCAAAATGCCCTCCATATCCATGATTCTGTCTCTGTTCTTCTTGTTTGCTTAGTTTGTTTTTTAGATTCAATTGTTGATAGATATATATTTATTGCCATTTTATTGTTTATAATTTTGATCTTTTTTTCTTAAGTCCCTTTAACATTTCATATATAATAATGGTTTGATAATGATGAACTCCTTTAGTTTTTTCTTGCCTGGGAAGCATTTTATCTGCCCTTTGATTGTAGATGATTTCGTTGCTAGGTAGAGCAATCTTGGCTGTAGGTCCCTCCTTTTCATGACTTTGAATATATCTTGCCAATCCCTTCTAGCCTGCCAAGTTTCTGTTGAGAAATCAGCTGACAGTCTCATGAGAGCTCCCTTGTATATAACTAACTGATTTTGTCTTGTTGCTTTTAAAATTTTCTGTCTTTAACATTTTGCATTTTAATTATATTGTGTCTTGGTGTGAGCCTCTTTGTGTTCATCTTGCTTGGGACTCTCTGCACTTCCTGAACTTGTCCATTGATTTCCTTCACCAGGTTAGGGAAGTTTTCTGTCATTTTTTCCAATAACTTTCAGACAACGTCAAGCACATTCAGGGTAGTATGGCCTTACACTTAAATAGATTTTTCAAATCCTTGCTTTCTTTCCTCTCCTTTCGGTATGATTGAAGTTGTCCCAGAGACTTCTTAAACTATCCTTATTTTTTTTGGGGGGGGTGTCAGATTTTTTTTCCTCTTTGCTCTTCTGGTTGGGTGTTTTCTCTTTCCTTATCTTCCAAATCACTGATTATATCCTCTGCTTCATCTACGCAACTGTTGATTCCCTGTAACATAGTCCTCATTTCTGTTATTGTATTCTTCATTTCTGGCTAGTTCTTTTCTTTGTTTTCTAACTCTATTTTTATGTTTTCTATCTCACTGTTGAAGTTCTCACTAAGTTTATCTACTCTTCCCCTAAGTTCATTGAGTATCCTCATAAACAGTGTTTTTGAACTCTGTGCCTATTAGATTGTCTGTCTCCATTTTGTTAGTTTTTTTTTCCTGGAGTTTTGTTCTGTTCTTTCATTTGGGACATGTTTACTTCTCTACGCATTTTGACCCCTTTTCTAGTTTTGTTTCTATGTATTGGGTACAGCTGATATGTCTCCCGGTCTTAATAGAGTGGCTTTATGTAGCAGGTGTTTTGCAGGACCCAGTGGCACAGTCTTCCCATTCACCTGAGCTGGGTGTTCCAGCTGTTCCCCCTGTGTGGGCTCTGTGCACCCTCCTATTGTAGTTGAGCCTTGATTGCTGTTGGCATAACAATGGGAATGTTTTCCCACGTAAGCAAATTGGCTGTGAGGACTGGCTGTGATCACAGAGGAGGAGCTGCTGTGTAGGGGCCCACCTCACAGAGAAGGACTTCCTTTAGTGGGGCTCTGCTGCCCAATGAGTTCATGCCTTGTTGTGTCACTGATAGAGGTGGCTGGGTGGTGCTCTGGCATTGTCTGAAGCTATCCACTGGGTTTGTTGGTTCTGGGGTCCCTAGGGATTTGCATGCCAAGGTCAACCATCACTTGTGTCCTGCCCAGGGCCACCTGTAAATGAGCTACATAACAATCTGTAGATAGCTGGCACTTGTGCTGGGTTTGGCGGTGCCTGGGAGAGGCCAGGCTGGGAACTAATGCCAGCTTTGGGGCTACTTAGCATCTTGCAGAGGCCAGATGCTGCTTCTCTGCGAGATTTTAGGAGAGTTTGAAGTATGAGCCAAGACAGGTCATTTGTATAGAAATGCCACTGGAAATGGCTTGGGTAGGCTTGCAAGTTGGGTGGGGCAAGGTATTTGGGAATCACCAGGATGGGAAAACAGTGATAGCCAGGTAGATGGAGACTCTGATAAGGCACCCACCTGCCAACTCTGTGGGGAAGTCTCAGCCAAGGAATAATGGACTCTGCCAGCACTTCTGTCTGGCAGAAAGCTCCTCCAGCACTCACCCTGATGCCATACAATTTAGTTCCTCCCCATACGTCCCATGTGCCTTTCAAACTGCTGCCTCAATGCTGGAGCATAGAACAAGTGAGTCTAATTACACATGTGGGCCCTTTAAGAGTGACATCTGGGACTCCAGGAGCTCCCTATCTCACTCAGCCACAATCCCTGCTGGTTTTCAGAGCCAGAACTTATGGGGACTTTCTTCTTGGTCCTAGAACCATGGGTTGGGGGACCTGGTGTGGGACTGTGACCCGTTGCTCTTCAGCAGGTACCTCTTAAGCTAAGATATCCCTCCCTATTTTTAACTACCACCTAGGGGTGCGTACCAGCCCATTCTATGTCTCCACCTCTCCTACGTGTCTAAATCAACGTGGCTTCTCCTTTGTACCCTTAGTTGTAGGACTACTGTTCAGCTAGATTTAGGTATTTCTGAATGATGGTTGTTCTGTAGTTTAGTTGCAATTTTGATTTGGTTGTGGGAAGATGTGAGCACTGCATCTATCTATACTGCCATCTTGACCTAAGCCTGGTACAGAAAAGTTTTATAAGAGTTTACTGGAGCCATAATTTTGAGATGCCCAGCAGAAAAATCTCAACAGACTGAGAAAATGTCCCTGAGAATTGCAGTTTTGGAGCTTATTTTATACATTAGAGTCAAAGGAGAAGACATAAGGTGGGTTACAAAAAATTCATTGGTGGTAGATTAAAGGGGCAGGAGAAAGTAAAAAATAGGGAAATCTCTAGGATTGGACAAAAAGTCAAATGGGAAGACGCATACTTCTTTTATATTGGTGGTTATAGGATAGTTAATAATTGACGTCTACAGTACATAGAGATGGTATGCAAGGAACAAGATAACAATGAAGGGTTCTGTGGTCTCATGCGCTGGTGCCCGAGGTTGTGCCTTCGAGGGGTCTGTGTCTAGAAAAGAAAATTACACTGACATTTCAAAGGAATGTTTTCTTAGATGCATAAGAACCATGGACAGAGCTCAAGTAAAGCTTGACCTTTGCTAAGCTATACGCCTGGCACCTGGTTACTGGCCATGGTGTGACCAGTTAAGAATTTATGATAAGACTATCCAGTGTGGTTATTTTGATAGCCAGGTTCGTAAGGCTTGCCATGAGCCAGTCCCCCGCTCCATCTACTTGTCAGGTTTAGTATATGGTCCCATTTTTATTCACACTGCTTCCTTTCAACTTTTCTAATGTTTGCAAACAGCCTATGAAATGGATTTTAAAAATCCAATCTTCTTTTTTTTTAACTAGGAAGGTATCAAGTTTAGCTACCTTTAATGAAATTAATTACATAAAAGTCAACTAACCTAGTTTATGCTATTTTTTACTTCCTTTTTTTTTGTTTGTTTTCTTTTGGGTTAATTTTATTATTTTTCCTACTAATTTGGAAATCACACATTGTACTCGTTTTGGGGTATGGTTTTTGTTTATTGTATTTTGGTGACGGTTACCTTATAAATTACTTAAATAACAACGTCTAAAGTTAATCAGTGTCTTTATTTCCTCCAGAAGATAAAGCTGTCATGTATTATAATATTGTGTTGGATTTTTTTCTTTTAAGTATCAAATATTATTATTGTTTTATAGTTAATATTTGTTTATATTTATCCAAACACTTATTACATTTTCACCTTTTCTTTCTTCTTGTATCTTAGTCCTTTCTTCTGGGATCACTTTCCTTCTGGCTAAGCTTTTTCTATGTTGGAGACTCAGTTTTATTATTCTGCAACTGATTTCATTTGCCTTCATTCTTGAAAGATATTTTTACTGGGTTTAGAATTCCAGCCTGTCAGTTACTTACTCTCAGCACAATAAAAGATAAAATTTCATTGTCCTGTGGATTACACTGTGTAATCCTAAACCATTGTAATCTGGTTCTTTGAAGATTATCTCTTTTCTCTCCTGCTGTTTTATGATAGTCTCTTTGTCATTGTAGATATATAATTTCACTATTTTGGGCTTAGATATGAATGTATTTTACATGTATCTAAAATCATAGCCTATGGCCCTGGCTGGGTAGCTCAGCTGGTTTGAGCATCGCCCCAATATACCTAGGTTATGAGTTCAATCTCCGGTCAGGGCTCATAACAAGATACAACCACTGAAAGCATAAATAAGTGGAACAAAAAGTCAATATTTCTGTCTCTCTCTTTCCCCCTCCCCTTTTCTCTCTAAAATCAATAAATTTTTAAAAAGTGAACAGATTACAAATAAAATAAAATAAAATCATGGCCTAAAAAACCAATATATAAAGCAAAGACTGACAGAATCATCAGAAGGAACAGATAAACCTAAAATCATAGTGGAGGGATTTGGTGTATCTTTCTAGTAATTGACAGAAAATGTTTAACAAGAACATAGAATGATTTACAAAATGTAATATAATGTAACACAGAACACTGTACTGATGACTGCAAAAAAAACACATTCTCTTTAAGTACACACGGAAATTTTATTCACTGACTATGTATTTGGTCATAAGGCAAATGTCAATGAGGCTCACTTGATTGAGCACTGCCTGGTGTGACTCAGTGGATTGAGCACCAGCCTATGAACCGAAGTGTCACAGGTTCCATTCCCAGTCAGGGCACATGCCTGGGTTGCAGACCGGGTCCCCAGTAGGGGGTGTGTGAGAGGCAACCACATATTGAGGTTTCTCTCCCTCTCTTTCTCCCTCCTTTCCCCCTCTCTAAAAATAAATAAATAAAATCTTTTTTAAAAAGTTCACTCATTTGAAATCACATATGTGACATTCTTTTACTATAGTGCTATTAAATTATAAACACCATAAAATGATAAGTAGAAAATTTCCATGTGCTAGGAAATTATGAAAGACACAAATTAAGAATTCAGAATGGAAATTATAATATGTTGAATCTAATGATTATACAAAATATTACAGATGGCAAATGTGGGATGCAGCTAAGTAGTAAAAAGTATTTTAAAAAGTAATATCAATGGAGCCACTTTAAAATGGAGCCAGAGCTGCCATCCCAGAGGAGCTGCTTGTACATCTTCTGCCTCAAAGCTTTGGAATGTTAAAACACGACAAAATAATCTTTGGACTGGGCCTAAAGTAACATTGGTCCCAAAGGATTGTTTGCAAAGATAACAAGAGAGCAGATATTATGACTCATGATTACTGAACTGAAAATTACAAACATTGTTTAGAATTATCGCCACCATGTTCGCTTCTCTACAGCTATAGAAATGCCTTTTGTTCTATTGATGTTGTCATTCCCCTTCCCTTTCTCATGAATCCCTTGCCTTTGCATCCTACTCAGAACACTGCTTGTGTTTCCGCCTCTATCAGTGCTTCCCAGCATTGCAATGGTTTTTAGATCTCAAATACTTGTTTCTCACCTTGACTTCTTTATTTTTAGGTTAACAAAACCAACATGGTGGGTTTTGACCAGAACTTTAAAAAATGAAGTAGAATTGAGTAGATTAGAATATAACAGAAATGAATAGAATATGAAATACCAGAATGCCTTGCAAGATTATCTTGGAATTATGAAAGTTATTTCAATTATATATGCATCTATGTTTACACTGGGCAGCGATATGAAAATAAACTTAAACTATGGGTTTCAATCCGAGTTTTAAAATTATTGACTGAAACACAAACAAAAAATCCCACATTGACTTCAGGTTAAATATGTAGGAAGGGGTTTTAACAACACACATCTACTGAGGATATGATTTAGAGGGGTGGGCAAAAGTAGGTTGACAGCAAAACACAAAGTTTATTCTTGTATTATTATTTATTTTGTGTTATTTTCTATACAAACAACTGTAAACCTACTTTTGCCAACCTTTAAAGGACAAAGCCAGTGCCATTTGCGATTGTGGCACCATTTGCTAAGCAGGCCTATGACTTTGTTAAACATGACTGACATTTAACTCTTCTGAGTTTATGTCCCCAGGACTGGAATTTACTGGAAAGCAAGAACAGAATGTGACTAACTGCTCCCTACAGCCACAGGCAAAACATAACATTGGAACAAACTGCAACCTCTTGTTGCAAAGCCCCCACAGTCCAGGGACCACACAAGAGCAACTCCTCCCACCCCCACCCTTTTTAATCCTGTTAAAACTTGAAGCCCCACCCCTCAACGCTGGTGTATCATTCCACACCATGCCCCTCTCCTTTCTTGGAGAGTGAATAAAACCTTTACTCTCTACACTTTCTTCTCTTTGTGAATTCTTTCACAGCCAGCCTCACTGATCACCCTAACAAAGCCCATAAATGTGTATTTCACAAATGAAACAATAATGGGAGGTAAAGTCATGCAGATAGTGAGAGGATAAGTTAGGATGAAACATTTTGTCCAGATAGGAACATCCAAACCTGTAGAGAATTTTTGACTTTATTTGAGTCAAACAGAGGATACACCTGGAAGCAATAGCTCAAGAGATTGACAAAAATGCCTTCTCAGAATGCCAATTCATAGTTCCTTTTATGCATTTGGAATTAAGGAGGGGGCATAAGGAAGATTACAGGAAGATGGGAGAAAACAAGGTGGGGATTGGGTTACAGGGGCGTTAATAAGATTCTGTCGTCTCCTGAGGAGGGGGTATTTCAAAGGTTTGTCAACCTAGATGCACAAGAACAATGGATAGGGCTGTTTAAGGCAAAGATAAACTTTTACTAAAAAAAGTTATATGCCTGTGGCTTTATTACCCATCATGACTTGCCCAATTAGGAATTTATGATCAGATTGTCCTGTGAGATTACTTTCCATAGAATCCCTTTTTCACCCACTATTTATTAAAAAAAAAAAAAAAATTCAACCAAATTTCAGGACCTAATTGGCTTTCATTAAATGATTCATGAATGGAGCAGCAACTGTCTAGCAAGTAGAAGGGTGTTCCATGAGTTGTATAGATGGAAGTCTTTTGTAGGCAGAAAGAGGGTGGGACTAAGAAGTTCAGAGAGTGGGTTTGTGGTCAGCAGTTAGCTAGACGTGAGCAGAACAAGGACAATGGGTCAGGTACAGAAGGTCACACCAGAGCAGAAAGCTTTGGTACCTAGCAACAGGCAAAAGTGGGAAAACAAACACCTTGCTTCTAGGCTAACCTTTCTTTCCCTAGCACATCATTGGTCATGTGGTTTGGACCCCCTGACCCTTCCTCCCTAGAGATAACATCTAGGCCTCAGTTGTATTTCAGCTCCAGGCCCAGAAAAGCAGCCAGGGCCAGTTGCACTGACTAAGGACCCTCTGCCCTGGTGCTGACCAACTGGCAGAGACCATAACCTTGAAAGAGCATGAGGCAGGGTAGTAAGAAGCTAGGGAAATTCTTTGACAAGTGGAAAAGGGAAACTGAGATAATATAACTAAACAAGGCCAAACAGCTTGAGCAACTTACAGCAAGCTAATGAATCACAAGGTTTTATCTTCCCCAACCAAGGACACTTAAGAGCAAACGATTTACATGTTCCAAACCACTCGGGGACAGAATGGCCTTGGCCTCAGTCCCTCATCAATGATGTTCTTAATGACTTTCCTTGAAAATAAAACTAACCAGAAAATAACCCCTGACCCCTCTATATGCACATTTTGATGAACAAACATATTGAAAGACTCACCTGAAAAGCTAGTAAGTATTGTTAAGACCCTACCTTGAGACCTCCTCTAGGATTCCAGCCAGCCAAAGAAGACATAAAGCCCCAAGACAAAGGACACAGAGTGTGTGCTCACCGGAGCATGCCCATGCCTTGTATCTCTGCTGCTTTTCTCCTAAACTCTAAGGGACCCCAGGGGACTTGTAACCAGGGGAGCAGTGAACAGTGGCAGCTTATTCCCATGCTTACCCTTTGAACCTGTCCTCCAAGGTCCCTTTTTCTTCTGACTTTCTCCTGTTGTTTCTTCTACCTTAGGTTCTTCCTTTGTTTTACTCTCCCCAGGTTCAATAAACATACTCTCAAAATAACCTGGACTTGTGTTGTGAAAACGTTTCCTACATGAAGTCAAGAACACGCACACTGCCTGGGGGCCCACGACAGACCCGCTCTGAGCCCAGACCCTGTCTGGTAACAAGCACACTTGGAAAGCTGATGAATATTCTGCTAAAACCCTTCCCTAAGACCACCCCTAAGATTCCCACCTGCAAGAGAGAAATGAAAACCCTCAAGACAAAGGATGCAGCACTTGATCTCCCTCGGGGGAGCACATCCATGCCTTTTCCTTCCTCTTGTTCTTCCCTCTCAGGCACAAATCTCCTAAACTCTAAGGGCCCCCAAAGACTTGTAAGCAGGAAAGCAATGGGCAATCGCAGCTCATCCCAGCCTAACCCCCTGAACCTGTCTCCAAAGACACCTTTTCTCTGACTTCCCAGTGAGCTAAGGCAGCCCAACCTGGTTTCTCCTGTTGCTCTTTCTATGCTAAGCCCTTCCTTGTTTCACTGTCCCCAGCCTTAATAAATGTATCCCTATAGTCACTTGGACTTGCGAAATCTTTCCTGCATGAAGTCAAAAATCCACACACTAGACTCCCAGTCAAGATGGAGGCATAGGTAAACATGCTTCACCTCCTTGTGCAACCACAGAGAGAATTAAAACTATATCTCAAAACAAATAACCACCAGAACTGTCAGAAAATCAAGCTGTATAGAAGTCTGACAACCAAGGATTTAAAGAAGCTACATTCATCCAGATGGATAGGAGGGGAAGAGTCGCAGAGATGGGTGGAGAGGCGCAGATGTGCGGTGTGGCGTGGAGAGGTGGTGGCTGAACAGGCGGTCCCACGCTCATGTATGAGGATAAAAATTGGGAGAGATAACTTGGGAGTGAGTTATTCCAGCCCCAGGCCAGACTTCACAGCCCGGGGATCCAGCACCAGGAAGATGAATCACCACAACTTCTGGATATAAAAACCAGTGGGGTTGGGGTGGCAGAAGAAACTACCGGGTTTTCAGGACAGTCTATTTAAAGGGCCCACACGGACTAACAATACACGCAAAACCCATCTGCTCTGGGATTCACCACCACAGCAACAGCTGAAAGGGTGCCAGTTGCACATGAGAAGTGGGTGATGTGACTAGAAAGAGGGCTAGTGTTGGGCAAACCTCTAGAAGTCAGGTAGCTGCACTGTTCCCTCTCCAAGTCCTCCCCTACACAGAGCCACAAATCTGTGAAGCGGGTTGTCACACTCTGGCAATTACCTAAGGCTCCAACCCACACAATTTACAGTTTCCTTTTCTAAGACAGGGAGTCAAAGGAGCTCTACCCAATACACAGAAACAAAGCACAGGGATGCTGCCAAATTGAAAACACAAATATGGCCAAAATGAAAGAACAAAACCAAACCCTAGAAAAAGAACTAAACAAAACAGAGATAACCAAACTATTAGAGTCAGAGTTCAAAATACCGGTGATTAGGATGCTCAATGAACTCATTGAGTATGGCAAAAACATCAGGGAAGAAATAAAGATTACACTAAGTGAAATAAAGAAAAATTTACAGGGAACCAACAGGAGAGAAGATGAAGCCAAGAATCAAGTCAATGATCTGGAACACAAGGAAGGTAAAAGCATTCAATCAGAACAACAGGAAGAAAAAAGAATTAAAAAAAAACAAGGATAGGTTTAGGAATCTCTGGGACAATTTTAAATGTACCAACATCTAAATCATAGGGGTGCCAGAAGGAGATGAGAAAGAGAAATTGAAAACTATTTGAAAAAAGAATGAAAGAAAACTCCCTCAATTTGGCAAAGGAAATAGACATACAAATCCAGGAAGCACATAATCCCAAACAGTTGGACCCAAAGAGGACCACGTCAAGGCACATCATAATTAAAATGCCAAAGATTAAAGATAAAGAGAGAACCTTAAAAGCAGCAAGAGAAAAGCAGTTACTTACAAAGGAGTTCCCATAAGACTGTCAGCTGATTTCTCAAAAGAAATTTTGCAGGCTAGAAGGGACTGGCAAGAAGTATTCGAAGTGATGAAAAGCAAGGACCTACGACCTAGATTACTCTATCCAGCAAAACTATCATTTAGAATGGAAGGGCAGATAAAGTGTTTCCCAGACACCATGAAGCTAAAGGAGTTCATCATCACCAAATCATTATTACATGAAATGTTAAAGGGGCTTATATAAGAAAAAAAAGATCAAAACTCCAAACATTAAAAGGACAAATTCACTACTGTCATCAACTGAGTCTAAAAAATCAAACTAAGCAAGTGAGCAGAACAGGAATAGAATCATAGATATGGAGATCATTTGGAGGGTTACCAGCTGGGAGGGGGAAGGGGGAGAAGAGGAGAAAATGTACAGGAATTAATAAGCATAATTGGTAGGTACAGAACAGACAGGGGGATGTCAAGAATAGCGGAGGAAATGGAGAAGCCAGAGAACTTATATGCACGATCCATAGACATGAACTAAAGGGAGGATTGCTGGACGGAAGGGGGGTACTGAGAAGAGGGGGACAAAGGGGAAAAAATTGGGACAACTGTAATAGCATAATCAATAAAATATATTTAAAAAAAGAAATAAAAATACAGAGTTGTTACACATGTTCAGCATCTTAAAAAACAGAACCCACATATTATTGGCTGGCCCTAGGCAAACCCACTCAGGGTGAAGTCCCCTGTCCCAGTAACAGATTAAGGTGGGACTAACAGGTTAAAAGAGTGGATTATTTCGAAAAAGAGCATCTTTCCTTAGGGAAAAGCAGGGAGTTTTATCAGGCAGATTACCTCACTAGTATTGACCAGGAAATTTCAGACTGGTTGATGACTGTATTTCTGGGAACATAGTTGAAACTGCAGTTAAATCAGGTTTTAAATCTTGGTTTGGTATCCTGGGCTTTCAGCACAAGTATACATTTTTGGGCCTGTGATTTTCCATTTAACACACTTAACTGTAAAATCATTAGTCATTTTGGGTGTCTTATGCAGGGGCTGCCTAAATAGTCTGGAGACTTTATGACCAATCACCCAAACCTGGTCACCGTTAAGAATGAAAGCAGAAGGGCAAACACAACTGAGTCTGGTCCAAAAAATTGAGGACATACTTAAAAATGCATACTCATTAATTAGAAGATATTTTACACTATGAAGAATGAGTATGAAAATTGATCACCTAACTGTAATGACTCATCATCATCACTAAATTATTAAGGGCTTCCGGGGTACCTGCCCTTCATCTCCATAGCCCTCGCTGACTCTATCTGCCTCCACATAACATGCTCTTTTTACAATCAAGCCGTTTCATCTAGTTGAGATTCTAAACCAACAAATCTGATTGTGTCAGCATGATACCGTGATTTATTATAATAAGCAGTATATATTTGGTCTTTCTAACAGAATCCTTGTAATTTCCAATGTAAGAGCTAGAGAGGCATCTTTTGTTATAATATTTAGTAGTGTTCACAGTTCCTGGAAATAAAACCAGGATAATCCAAGTCAAAAGGGGCGTCTTTTGTGATTCAAATAACAAGTCCCTCTCAACCAGGTCTGAATTTATGTTAAAGAGGCAACTGTTGGAAAGCCCCCAGGGTGCCCGGGGAAACCAACCAAGTGATTAGAGGATTAGAGGGTTGGGACTTTCGGTCTGACCCCACACTCCCATCTCTGGGGAAAGCAGAGTGGCTAAAGATCAAATTGATCACCAGTGGCCAATGATTTAGTCAGCCGTGCCTCCCTAACAAAGCCTGAACTTCAGGGCTCGAGGAGCTTCTAGGTTGGACACGTGGCGCTGCTGGGAGATGACCTTGCCTGAGAGGCCATAGCAGCTCTGTGCACTTCCCCACCTTTCCCACCCGTCTTGCCCTACGTAGCTCTTCACCTGGCTGTTCATCCATATCCTTTAACATCCCTTGTATTAAACGGGTAACCCATAAGTAACTCTTTTCCTGAGTTTTGTGAGTCAGTGTAGCAAATTAATCAAACCCAAGGTGGAGGTGGTGGAAATCTCCAATTTATTGCCTTATAAATTTTGAAAACTTACACAAGGAAAGGTCATGAGGAAACAAGTTAAAAATAAAATGGAATCACTACGGTCAAGGTGTCAAATTATTAAATCAAGTAGATTGAAGCATGGAAAAATCGTTCGATTCTTGTTTTAACTAGACTGGGAACTTAAACTTTTGAACTTTCAGCTGTCTGCCAGTGCCTGGTAGTACCTAAATACCACAGATAAACCTCTGAAAGACTTAAGAAAGAATTTCATGTGCTGGGGATATTTATCTCTTATAGATAACTGCTTGTCATGCTTAAGAAAGACTATCTCATTATCCAGACCACCTGGCAACCATCATTCAGACCACTGGGCATCTAGAAGAATACCATCCTTAGCCAATCCATGAGCTACGAATGCTCACTGAAATCTACCAGGTACAAACCACTGTACTAGCCTCTGGGGTTCAAAATGGGAATAAGACGTGTTCTGCTCTCAAGGAGCTCACAACATTCAAAATCATAAATGCAAAGATGCGTAAAGTTGTAAACAGGAATTACGACAAGCACACACAAGGAGCTTTTTAAACCAGGTGGGGATTTCAGAGAGGGAGTAATGTCAGGGCTGTGTCCTAAGGAATGGATAGCAAGTCCCAAGAAAAGAAGGACACTCTTAGGGGGCAGAGGAGGCACAGGTGTGAACAAAACAGAGACCCAAAGAACACTATCATTTGAGGAGGAAAGTATATGCAGTCTGGTGAAACAAGAAGAGATGAGCATGGTCTAGATTCCAAAAGGCTTTGACTTGCCCTAGGTGGTGTGGCTCAGTGGGTTGAGCGCCAGCCTGATAACCAAAGGGTCACTGGTTTGATTTCCAGTCAAGGCACATGGCTGGGTGGCAGTGAGGGTTGTATAAGAGGCAACCACACATTGATATTTCTCTCTCTCTCTCCCTCCTTTCCCCTCTCTAAATAATTAAATAAAATATTTAAAAAGGCTTTGACCTCTCAAAGAGTTTTACCTTTCACATTTTTAGGATAGTGTTGGGGAATCATTGAAACTACCACTAACATTTATTGAGCAGGATACCAAATATTTTACATTCTCTAAGTCATTTAACATGCTCAGTGGCATAGATAATATGATTACCCCCACTTATCAGATGTAAAATCTAAGGTCAGAGTTGGTAAGTAATTGTCCCAAGACTAAGCCGAAACTAAACGGCAAAACAAGAATTTGAACCTAAGTTTTTCTAAACCCAGGGGCCATGTGCAATATAAGCACTGTGGAATAATGCCAAGCTCATACATTTTTAAAAAAGATTTTATTTATTTTTTAGAGAGAGGGGAAGGGAGGAAGATATAGAGGGAGAGAAACATCAGTTGATTGCCTCTCACAGGCCCCCTACCAGGGACCAGACCCGCAACCCAGACAGGTGCCCTGACTGGGAGTCAAACTGGAGACCTTTTGGTTTATAGGCTGGCACTCAATCCCCTGAGCCACACCAGCCAGGGCCAAGGTCATACATTTTGAAGAAAAGTTTTCGAAACAACTGTCACCCACTTTTTCTGCTTTGATTTTCAAGTTAGACTTTGAAAGTCCTCCTCCGGTTGTCTGAATTCCTTATAAAAAGCCCCTTTCACAGGATGTGAATTTGCTTGAGGAGACATATATGTGAATAATACAAATTGTGTTTTACAAAATTTGTTCTCATCCTGCCCTTTTTTTGAAGATAACTTCAAAGATGAGAACTGTCCCATTTAGCTTTTGCCTTTCACTTACTCCTTCATCAAGCCCTACCCTAAAGGGTTCTACTCTTAAATGCAGTCAAGGTTTGAAGACTTCAAAACTGAAAGGAAATAGAATCACAGTGTCTTAAGTGGCTATTAAGGGATCAATTTTCATCTTAAAGGACTGAGTAACTTTGAATTTACTAGCTCATAAAGTCCTCTTTTAGGATTCTGTCTGGGAGAGTATTTATTTAAAACATCGTAGACATTTGAAATTTTGGGGTTAAGATTTTTGGTTTGAAAAATTTATCAGAAATGTCCTTTTAGCAATTAGTAACTTTTCTGAGTCATAAGTTAGAATTTTAAGAAATCAGGCATGTCTCAAAGTTTGCAGTTAAGTCTTAGATAAAAGGCTATGTTTCAGGACATTAATGGTCGCAATTTTTCCTAGTATTAAATCAGGATAAAAGATGCAGGACTCTTTTTTTCTTAATATGTTTTTTAAAAAATTGATTAGAGAGAGAGAGAGAGAAGGAGGAACGTAGGAAGAGAGAGAAACATCAATTTGTTATTCCACTTATTTATGCATTCATTGGTTGATTCTCCTATGTGCCCTGACAGGGACCAAACCCACAACCTTGATGTATCAGGACAACACTCTAACCAACTGAGCTACCTTGCCAGGGCCAGGACTCTTGAGTTTAGCACATTCTAATAGGAACTCAAAAGCTAGATTGTCCATGTTAGACCACCAAACAACAGGAATGTGGGCCCCAAAGCAAAAGCAAAAAAATATTTTTTTTCTATGATTTTTCACTGCTCTTAAGTTGTATTAAAATTTCTTACCACCTTTACATAACAGAATTGTGGGCCCCAGACTAAAACACTCATTTATATGGCTAAAACGGAAACCAAGGAATAATTCTTCAGGACTAGCTTAAATTGTAGGTTTCTTACTAAACTTGAACCTGGCTAACCTGAGCCATCTACCTTGGATAACTAGAACAGAACACTGCCTCGTCTCACATATTGTATTTTTGTTTTCTTATTCCTTTATGTCCTTCACAACCCATAAACTTTCTGCTGGCTACCAGAAAAGGGGAGGGATGTGAGCCATCTCACTTCTAACTGACCCTCCAGCTGCCAACACATGTAGCATTCTCTTTTCTTACCTGTCTTTTTAAAAAAGGTTTTACTTGTTTATTTATTTCTATAGAGAGGGGAAGGGAGGGAGAAAGAGAGGGAGAGAAACACTGATGTGTAAGAGAAACATGGATGAGCTGCTTCCTGCACACCCCAACGGTGGACCTGGCCCGCAACCTAGGCATTTGCTCCTAACCAGAATCAAACCGATGACCTTTCAGTTTGCAGGACGATGCCCAACCCACTGAGCCACACCAGTCAGGGCCTTCACCTGTATTTTTGTGATCTTACTTTCTTAATACCCTGGACAAAGTGTTTATTATTGTGTTGGCTATTAAGATCAAGAAAAGTGTTGCTTGAATTGGAGTTATATTCTTAAAGAAGATGTAATGTATTCAGGGAATCATCTAGAAAAATATTTGTAAATGTTTCCAACTATGAGTCAGACTTGAGATTGGGTACAGTCCCCTAGCTTGATGCCAATGGGAATTATAACTTCCATAAAAATATCCCAACATCCTTCAGTCTCTCTTACTTGGATCTTAGGTAATAGTTATGATAACTAAACCCAACATATTTCTCTATCTTTACGTTAACTAATTCTGGAATAAAGCATTCTTTTGTGCTTTTGTGCTAAATAATGCTAGGCTCAAGCAAAAATAAATTTGTTATTCTCTCTAAGAAATACTTGTAGAAAACAAAACTATGAACAAATTAACATAGCTTATTCATCAAGCTTAGTGGTCAATACTTATCTTAAGACCATCTTCTGGGTCTCCTAAACAATTAAAAACTAGTATGGGGACACTTTGTCTACTCCTATTCAATTCCCTGCTTTTTGAGGTCCTACATTGTAAAATCACCTTGCCCTGCTCTTAAAACCCATAAATATTGTCTTCTGACTTTTCCTTTTGAGATGCTACTAAGCTTCTGTCAAAATGGTATCTTTCCTTATTGTAGTGTGAATAGTAAACTTAGCCTTGCTTGATCGGTGGGGCTTTTTGGTGGTCTTCTAGTGAGTCAGGGTAGTAACAAGTTAGGAAAATTCCTGGGCAAGTGGAATGGGGAAACTGAAATAAGAAAGTCAAACAGGGCTGCCAAACAGTTTGAGCAACTTAGAGCCAGTAAGAACTTATCTCCCCTAACCAAGGACGCTTGTACCTCTCCTCCCTAACCAAAGAATACATAGCTTAAATCTTTCTGGCCTGCGAAAATAAAGAACAAAGACCCAATTAATGTTATTTGTCCCAGCTAAACCCAAGGACAAATGAAGTCAGGGGAACAAATAACAAAAACCCCATTAAAAGCCAGATAGACAAAAGATAAAAGTAAAACAGTAAAACAGACCAAAGATAATTCCCAAGACCCCATGTGTTCATTCTGATGCGTCAGCATATTTTAAAAATGCAACTGGAAAACTAATGAACATTCTGTTAAAACCCTCCCCTAAGATGCTCACCTGCTGAAAAAAAGATAAAAAGTCCTCAGAATAAAGATGCAGCAGGGGCTCACCCTGGAGCATGCGCACGCCCCTTCCCAGCATGAACCATTTATTTCCTCCTCAATTCTAAGGGTCCCAAGGAGACTTGCAGCCAGGGGAGCAGTGGGCAGCAGCAGCTCGCCCTAGGCTTACCCCCGATCCTGTCTCCAGAGCCCCTTTCTCTGACTTCCAGGTGCGCTAACAGCAGCCTGGACCTGGCTCACTCCTTTCCTGTAACTTTTCTAGGGAGCCAAAGCCGCTGTGCCTGGGCTCCCTCCTGTTACTTCTTCCACCCCAAGTCTTTCCTTTCTTTCACTGTCTCCGGCCTTAATAAATGTACTCTCAAAATCACCTGGACTTGTGCTGTGAAATCTTTCCTACGCGAAGTCAAGAACCCACACACCACAGGTTGGCCTGAAGCAGACCTGCTCCAGGCAGGTGCCTGTCCAGGAACACTAGGATTTCAGTGGACACCAATTACAAGTTAAGGAGGAAAGTTCTGATTTTACCAAGAGAATTTGCCTGTCTTCCTCCCTTCCACTCAAAAGAACACTCTCCTGGTCCTTCTCTCCAGATTTTTATGTTAATCATTTCCTTACTTTTCTTTATAATGTTTACAACTTGCTTTTGTATCTCTAAACAATATTAGGGGGAGAAACCTTTTATTATAATTATAATATAAAGTAATTGGCGATTACTTCCCTGGTCCCTAGAATTCCCAGTGAGCTAACTGTTCAGACCTACCTGGTCATTTCTTTATTCTGGCAATAACAAGACCCTCAATCTTAAACGATTCAATTTTTTTGTTATTTATCATACATTGAGAAAAAATTTACTTCATTATTTACTTTTTGGCTGTGAAACACTGAATAGCAAGAAGAAAGCTATCTGGATAAGAAAAAAATGCAATATTGCCACTGTCGAAAATGTTCAAGGCAAACTGTCTTCTAAGAGTTTATAAAAGCTTAATCTGGGGTAGCTTAGGGACAAGGTCCTGAGTCCTGAAAAACATACATGGGGTTGTAGTGTAGGCCCAGGAATGGACATCCAGCAGGAACATGGTCAGGAGGCATGGAATGTTTTGTGTTTTTTATTTCTAGCTATCTAGGTCCCAGGAGTTGATCAAAACAGAACCCTTCTGTGAGGTATAATGAAGATTCTCGGATGATCCAGGCAGCCAGGGAGAAGGAGCAAGCAACAGAAAAACAAGCTAAGAGCAGACAAGATTCTGATCTCAGGTTAAACATGGGGATAACATTCTCAACATACCTGTCTCTTGAATTACACTACACTACTCTCAGTCAGAATCAGCTGCCTTCTACACTTGGTTTCCATCCTGTGATTGTTCTCTCACTATTATCTTGAGCATTCCTTCCGCCTCTTTTTCATTTCCTATATTTCATACCTTCTGCTTTCTTAGTTTTCTCATTTTGGTAGCACATATCCTCCAGTCACGTCTTTATGAAACGGATATGGAAAGTTATTTTTTCACCCTTTGCAAGTCTTTATATACACTAGCATTTGTTTGATAATTTGCCTGCATAGTCTTCTGTTGAAATAAATTTCCCTTAAGAATTTTTGAGGCATTGCCGTACTGTCTTCTAGCTTCTTAATAATGGGGTTCAGGATGTGCTACCCCAAATATGGCACCTTCGCATATTGAATATCTTCAACAGAGTTTGAAAAAACAGCAGTAGCAGGAAGTTTGCTCTGACCGCCACCCCTCCCCAATCCTCCTTCCCTAAAAGCAGGAGATAAATCTCCTGCATGAAAGGTGCTCTCCCTGTACCGGGAGGAAGAGAGACATTCTTATCGCCAGAGACAGGGAATTTAGGGCCCAGAAGGCTGAATAAACAAATATTGTTACTGCTTCATTATTTACTACCCAAAGCCCAAGCCTCTTTGTCTTGTCAATTCTTCAAAGACTGTCTCTTGCTCTAAAATGTATAAAAGCTTCCTGCTGTGGTCACTTCTTCAGGTTTTCATTTTCTTGTGATGTGTCCCATGTACTTGTAAACATCCTATGAAATTTATATGTTTTTCTTCTGTTAATCTGTCTTTGTCAGTTTAATGTTCAGGCTCAGCCAGGGACCCTAAGAGGGTGGAAGAAAACATTTTCTTCCCCTACAATTTGATGCTGTTGAGAAGTACAAAGCAATTTCAATTCCAGTTCTTCTTTTTTTGTGCCCTGTTCCCTCTGATCTCTTTTTCTGGTAGCCTGAGAATCTCCTCTTTTGTCCTAAATGTTTTAAATTTCACAATCATATGTTTTGGTGTAAAACAATTCAAATCTGTTATGATGGATTCTTTCAGTTTGGAAGTTTGTGTCCTTCAGTTCTGCGGATTTTCCTTGAATTATTTTATTGTTGATTTCTTCCCCTCTGTTTTTCCTTCTGGAAAATTCCATTATTTGGCTGCTGAATTTCACAGGTTTAATTTTCTTACCTTTTTTTCACCTATTTTAGATCTCCTGTCTTATTCTGTTCTTTTTTTTTACATAATTTTTTAAATTTTATCTTTTTTTCCTTTAATAAGTTTTCATTTCTTATATCTTTAACTTCTAAAAGCCCTTTTTTGCTCTATGAATGTTCCTCTTTATAAAAATATTTATTTATGCCCTGGCTGGTGTGGCTCAGTGGATTGAATGCTAGCCTGGGAACAGAAGGGTCGCTGGTTTGATTCCCTATCAGGGCACATGCCTGGGTTGTGGGCGGGGTCTTCAGTTGGGGGTGTGTGAGAGGCAGTTGACTTAATGTTTTTCTCACATTTCAATGTTTCTTTCCCTCTCTTCCTCCCTTCCCCTCTCTCTGAAAATAAACAAAATCTTTTAAAAAATATTTACTTATTTTATTGATTTGAGAGAGAGACAGACAGACAGACAGACAGAACCATCTGTTTATTGCTCCACTTATTTATGTATTCATTAGCTGATTCTTGTATGTGATCTGACCAGGGACCGAACCCACAACCTTGGTGGGAGGATGCTCTAACCAGCTGAGCTATCTGGCCAGGCATGAATGTTCCTCCTTTTAAAAATAATGTCCTGTTCTTGTTTTAAGGATGTGGTATCTTCTCTTACCTTTCTCAGGACTGAGAAATGGAAAACTACAGAAACCACAACTTGAAAAACAGAAAAACTGCTCAGAAACCACAATTTGCAAAACAGGAAAACTATTTCAGCAACAGCCCCGCTTACACTCCTGTGCTCAGTAAAGATAAAACCACAGACTCTTTCACAAGTGGCCTTGCCTAGCCTATCAAAGCTGTCAGAGACTCAACCCACTTGCAAAACCAGACCAGTTCTTTCCTGTTCAGCCCCACCCTTCCTTCCTGCCCCTCCCCCACCCTTGCCAACTTCCGCCCTAAAACCATCCTTTCACTAACTCCTCCCCAACCAAACTTTATAAAACTCAAGTTTCAAAGCTTCTTGGGGAGTCTAGTTGAAAGTCTTCATCGGCCAGGGTCTCCCTTGCTCGACACATTTTTAGCAAACTAAATTTGGTGGTCATTGTTTATGACAATAAACCTAACAGATTTCTTTGATGGTCTCTCCTTGAGAGCTTTGACTGAAGACATTTATGCAGAGTTTTCTTTCATCTCCAATGCTGTTTTCTCCACGGTGCTTTTTCTGCTTGTTTGTTCTTTATCTTGCATGATAGAGATTTTCTTTGGAGTTCTGCTCACAAAGAAACACTGATTGAAGTTCTGAGTACATGGAGAGTTTTCTGTATTCTGAGTTCACGGCAGGGCCATTTATTGGTTGGGTAACCCCCAAACTCAGCTTCTTTACTTCCTCTCTTTTGGAATTTTTCCAGAGAAAGAGTTGTCAGTCTCCTGCTGAGAGGGGTAAAGGTCTGGCTGCCATGGTTTGGGGACCCAATAGTTGAGGAAGGCCTTGGAGCAGGAGGTGATGCTTTAAGCATGCAGGATGCATGTGATTACATAAACTCCATTTTGCACATAAACTCCATTGTACCAATGTCCTCAACGGTGCCTACTGTTCCCCAGTCCAGAGACTTTCATTTTTATCCTCTTCAGAGACACCAACTTCTATTGGAGTCAGGGAGAAAAAGTCATTTAGTACCATGGAGATAGAGAGAGGAGAGGGGGAAGGATTTAAGTCTGTGGGTGATTCTGCAATATAATCGTGTCCGCTCTCAATTTTCTACACTGTTGCCATAGAATTCAGCTTTCTCTGTTCTTCTAAGTTAGTTGGCAATCTATTTGTTTTCCAGCTTCCAAAGGTTTATTGTTGTAGTCCGTCCCACCACATTTGTGCCTTTGTGTCTTTTTTTTTCTTAATACCACTTTTGTGATTTTAGAGAGGGAACAAAGTTAAAGTGGTGGGTTCTATCCATCATCTTAACTCAGAAGGCCTTTAATGCTTTTTGCATTAGCCGAACCCACTCCCACCCCCCCGCCATTGGCATTCTACCAGAAAGACATCTTCGGAGTCAGTAGTTTTTTATAAGAGCTCATTCACTAATAGCCAGACTATTTTTGAAACATTTGGGCAGGTCATAAGATTAAGCAATGAACTCTCTTTTAACTGCTGAGCACTGAAGTCTCTTTCAGGTACAAAATTCAATCAATGAACCAACGGATTGCAGCAGCTTCCTCTTTCCAAATTCTCCTCCTTTGCACTTTCAGAATCACAAATCAAAAGTGTTGCAGTTTAAAGTATGCAGAATTTGAGGGGGTAAGGAGAAAGGAAAAAAGAGGGAAGAGGAAGAGAGGAAAAAGAAGGAGAAGAGTGAGATGAAATGACATTTTGCCTGAAGAAGGTAGGGGAAGAGAGATTTTCCTTCCACCCTTGTCGGTTTGATAGCTGGATCTATGAAATACACTGACAACAGGCAGATTCACAGGAGACAGAATATACCAATTTATTAATTTTTAATATTATGAGCATGTGGGCACCACAGGAATAAAAAGTGAATACCCAAAAAGCAGTAAAATTTCAGAACCTATATACCACCTAAGTAGGGGAAGGGGAGGGAGGGTCAGGCCACTGAGGGGCGAGTGAATGGGTTTGAGAGCAGACGAACGAACCCTTAGAAGAACAGATGGGAGGTGTACGGCTTGCAACAGGGTGTCAAGGTGCAGTTATCTTCTAATCACCTCTCCTGTCACGACAAGTCAATCCTACCTGGTTGGTGAAATTCTTGAGCAGAGGACTTAAGACAATTGAGTTTTTTGAGGATCTGTTTTTAGGCAGATAAGGGAAGTTTAGAGAAAGCCTCTTCCTGCATTTGCTATTTTTCAAGTACTTTCAGCTCAAAACAATTCTTATGCCAAAGAGGTATAGTTTAGGGAAACTGGCCTGCCCACAGAGGCCTCACTTGATCTTGCCAAGGTCACCCGTTCCAAGGTCTGGTCTTCAGTTTAGAATTTAAAATGTTAAATATATTCAAAATTGGCTGGACTGCAAACTCAAAAAGATTTATTTATCCATTTTTCATGAAAGAATTAGTGTTTATCATGTGTAACCTTGGTACTGTGTGCTGAGGTTACAAAGGTGAAGAAAAGAGACATAATCCTAGACTTTACGGTGCAAGTGATCTACATAGAAGAGATTCCTGCTTTTGTATTTGTTACTTTGCAGTGACAAATATTATTATCAATGAGCATACCATCTATTTTTCTGAAAAGACGTTACCTGGTTCTCAGTCAAGTCAGTTATAGAATCTTCTCCCCTGCATAATTTCCAGATTCAATGAGAATTTCTTGTTCTGTTGCTTTCATTTTACTCTACAGATTAGCTTGACTGCTTAAGACCTCGTGTTGAGAGAATGAAATGCCATTCATTAAATCTCTGCTTTTTAGTTATAATAACATTCCAGTCATGACTTTCTGATCTTAATTGAATTTGGGGTATTCCCAACTTGTTTTCAACATATAAAACATGCAAAGACTATGCATAGACTATGTAAAGAATAGCTCAGCAGGCACGTCCGGCTAAAGAAATGAATCATTGCCAATGCATTTACATCTCTGCCTTATATGCCTCCCCAATCTTTCCCTCCAGAATTGAGCACTATGCTGAATTTGGTGTTCCATCATTTCATTATATATTTTATAATTTCACAGTAAATATATGTATCCTTAAGCAAAACATGGGATTATTTTGTGTGGGTTTTGCCTCATATAGTGGTATCATACTATATTCATTCCATAACAGCTTTTTATTTATTTATTTTTGTTTTTTTAATCCTCACCAGAGCTATGTTTATTGATTTTAAGAGAAAGAGAAAGGGAGATTGAGAGAGAGAAACATTGATGTGAGGGAGAAATATCAATTGGTTGCCTCCTGTACTCATGCCAACCAGGGATCAAACACACAACCTATGTATGTGCCCAGACCAGGAGTCAAACCCTCAAACTTCTGATGTACAGGAGCAATGGTCCAACCAACTGAAACCCAGCCAGGGCACAGCTTTCTTTTTTGGATGAATGTTATAAACTTAGAGATAAAAAAGCAAATTATAGGGTAAGTGCTTCTTCAACAGTACTATATATATTAACAATTCGTCCTTCGATATTTACAACGCCTGTTATGCCTCCCCTGCCATAGGATAGAAGAGTTCCTATTGCTTAAAACTTCCTCTCAAACTGGGTGCTTTTCTAATTAAAAATGTTTTTAACAATAATGGGTTTAAAATTATATCTGATTGCTACTGTGATTTACATCTCCCTTATAATCAATGAGAACCTTTTCATATGGCTGTTTGTATTTTATTGTGTTATTTCATGTTGGTTAGTTGTGTCCTCCACTTCTGTGAGTTGCATAACAAGAATGTAAGTTCCATGAATACAAGTACTTTGTACCCCAGCATCATGTGTAATGCCTAATACATTGTAGATATTCAAGAAATATTTTGTCGAATCTTTTGTCAGCAAAATATATATTGATTGACTAGTGTAGGGGAGGAAAGTTTTCCTCAATCTTTTTAGGGTGCCTGGCTGGGTCTGAAAATTAAATTGGCGAAAACATATTAACTGGAGAAAAGCATACAAATTTATTTCTTTAAAGTTTTATGTGACACAGTATCCTTCATAAAGAAATAAAGATCCTCCCAAATATTAGACCTGTGTATTTTTATGCTAGGTTTCATGAAGAATGGACAGTCGTGGAAGACTATCGGAGGCTAAGGAGTATGAGGTAATTGTAGTAACCTGAGGACACTGAGCATGACCTGTTTGTTAACATTCTTCTTGACTTCTCTTGTCTTTGGAGATAAGGAGGGTTTTATGACCTGTTGCAGGAGATTCCTATTTGCCTCTTTCACCTGGCCACTAGCCCAGTTGACATGCAACATTTTCCTGAATCTTAGAGTGAGTGGAGCACAGGCTCAAACTAAAACCCATGCCATACATGTAACTCTTAGCTCACTGTACAGTTCATTGCTCATAACACTAGTAGATAGCACTTATCAAAGGCTCGTCATGTGCCAGGCACAATACTAAGAATCTTATGTATATTATCTTCTTTAATCATTTCCACAAGACCATTATTAATGCCCACTTCTCAGACAAGAAAATTGAGAGACCAAAAAATTAAGCACCCATCTGCAAGTGATAATGCCAAGAGAAGAACCCAGTGTTTGTCAGACCCCACAGACTATCCTTTGTAAGCACTCACATGAGGTTTCTTGAAAAAACTATTACCCTTTTTGGTAGTCCATGGCCAAAATACAGTTACTGCCACTGGGTCATGCGTTCACATAATACTCTTTTTTGTCACTTTACTTAAGACATTCAGCACTTACTGAAAACACTCAGAAATTTGAAAGTATCTTCTTTTTGGACTATTTCAAGTCATCACCGAAGCAACAATGAAAACAACTACAAAACTACTGCTATCTACCTTTTAATATCAGATGTTTTGCTGTTACATGTTTTTCTGACAACGCAATAGACCCCTTCTAACCACATCCTCTTCTTAATGCTCCCTGTTATGCTTAAAGCTCAGGAAATTATGAATTTTCTAAATCGATTAAGATAATTTGCAATCTTATACAAAAGTTACTTTTTGTTGTTTCTTCTTGTCACATAACTTTTCTTTTTCCTCATGCTAGATGGCATCTCCCACAATTAATTCCATATACATTTAAATATTTTATTGCATATTTATGTCCATGAGTATAAAAATTAAAACATAAGAAAAAACTGAGTACATATCATAGAGTATATTTTATTACTCATTTTTAAAATTTGTGAGGTTTTTTTTTCATTTTGGTGTTTTCTCCTTGAATTTAATGACAGCAAGAAATATTTTAAATTGTCTTTTGATTTTAATTATCTATTATTGTTACCATAAAATGAAAGAAAAATTTACAATATGTATAAATGAAAATAATATAACGAAAACATTAATTATCTAATTTTTATTGTGGGTATGTATATAACATACAAGTTGCCATATTAAGCATTTTTAAGTTTAAGATTCAGCGGCACTTAGCACACTCACAATGTTGTCCAACTGCCACCGCTGTCCGTATCCAGAACTTTCTCATCATTCCAAATGGAAACTTTTTACCGGTTAAACAACAGCTGGCAATATGCCCCTCATTCAGCGCCTGATAATCTCTTCTTACTTTCCGTCTTTATGAATGTTCCTATTCTAGGTGACTCATGTAAGTGAAACCCAATAATATATGTCTTCTTTGTCCAACTTATTTCAATTAGCGCAATGTTTTCAAGTTTTATCCATGCTATAGCATATCTCAGAATTTCATCCCTTTTAAAGGCAAAATAATATTCCATTGGATATAAACTACAGTTTATTGATCTATTCATCTATTGATAGATATTTGGATTGTTTTTACCTTTTGGCTAATGTGGATATTGCTTCTCAGACACGGATGCACAACTTTGAGTCTTTGCTTTCAGTTCTCTTGGGTGTATACCCAGGAGCAGAATGGCTGGATCATGTGATCATTCCATGTTTAGCTTTGAGAGGAACCTCCAAACTGTTTCCATAGCACTGCAACATTTTACGTTCTCAGGAGCAACACACAAGGGTTTCAGTTTCTCCCCATCCTTGCCAATACTAATTTTTTTCTGTTTTGTTCTCTACATCATGTCCTAATGGGTATGATGTAGTATCTCATTGTGATGTAATTATCTACATTTAAACTCTTATTTGAGAGGCAAGGAAATTGAAATCAAGAGAGATAAATATGAAACAGGGAATAAAAACTTTATACTACTTTGACTTACCATAAAATGAAATTAGAATAAAATGTACTAACAAACTGATAAAAAAGAACTCACATA
Organism: Pteronotus mesoamericanus; assembly: GCF_021234165.1. Classification (NCBI taxonomy): domain Eukaryota; kingdom Metazoa; phylum Chordata; class Mammalia; order Chiroptera; family Mormoopidae; genus Pteronotus; species Pteronotus mesoamericanus. Next base: position 14,985,272 of record NW_026555310.1, read on the forward strand.
CTAACAGTTTGTAAGCATACTGCAAGTGCCAGCAGTCCTAGTTCCTGCTTGGTGTAAGAAATGGCCTTGACCGTGACTTTGGGTGACGCAGATCAGCCAGCTGCAGGAATCTGGCTGGCACTGACCAGTTCCAAGATGATGACATTAAAGATCCATATCAGGACCACCACGGATCTTGCCAGCACATCCACAGCCCACAGCCTCTTCCCCGATCTCTTTGTTCTCATTGTCCCCCTTCTTCCTTATAAAAACCACTGCCTGCTCTGAGATGTTAAGATGGGCTTTGAGATGAGAGTCCCCCATCTTCCAGGTTGCTGGAACCTGAATAAACCCACTTTCTTTTACATTGGCTCCTGCCTTTAGAGTGTTGGCTTTTGAAGCGGCCAGCAGCTGGACCTGCATTCGGTTACAAATAGACTTCCCCAAGCACTTATAGTTAGTAGGAGCTGAGGGAGAAACTAGAGTAGAAGCCTTCTAACTTGAACCAGATCTTTTTCTTCTTCACAGTCTTGTCTTATTATATATTATATTTTCTATCTATTTGGCTTGTTATACATTTTGTCTGACTTACATTTAGAGATGAAATAAGATAGTGTCCATGTAGTATTAGGCTTAGCCATATGAAATTGTTCTTTCTAGGCCAAACACAATCAAATATCAGGGATTGTATAGTTGAACCTAATATTGAAACGTGCTCTTTATTCAAGCATGTGTTGAGAAATAAAAGTAAAATTTCAGAAGAGGTCTACAAATATAGTGAAAGAAAAGTTGTTGGATGGACTTGGGAAAGTGAAGGAAGAGAAGACTTTTTGGTTATGCAGAGTAGTTTATACGTCCCTTATATTTAGATTGTATTATAACTTTATCCATATATATTTTAAAATATGTCCAATGTATTTCCTTCTAATTCTAAAGACCTTTAAACTTGATTGTATTCTAAGACATATAAATGTCCCTTTTTGTTGAATTTTAAAGAACCTTTAACTTAATTAAGCTTCCATCATTTTTATATTCTCAGAACCACCCAGTTTTTATTTATATTTAAAATGACATATGGGAAAGAAAGGGTTATTGTGCAGCATGTCTGCAATTAACTCTCTATTGTTACTGGGGAAGACTTCTGGGAAAAAAAGAAGGGAGTAGTCTGGTCTAATTTTTTGGTGAACATTCTAATAAATAGCCTTCCTGGCAAAGAAGCTAATGATACTTGCTAGGTGAAGAGTTCTTATTTATGGAATGTTTTTGGCAAAGTATCTAGTTTTCTAGGATTGCTTATTATAACGGCACCTGGAATCTTTGAATTTATAGGATAAACCTTTCTGAAAAATGTCATGTAAGCTGAACAACTCTCTGAGTATAAAATGGAACTTTCATGACTAAAACAGCTTACTAGACAAGTCTCTGCTTTTGACAATCTGATCTTCTGTGTTATTCTATTATGTGAATTTTGGAGGTTGCCCATAGCTTTTCTAATTCACAGCCTCATCATACATAATACATATTCAAATAAATATATATAATAAGCCTTTGCTCTTTTCAACAGCTGCATAATATTCCATTGTGTATATGTATCACAATTTATTTACCCAGTCTGCTATTGGAGAATATTTTAATTGTTTCCATCCTTTTTGCTATTATAAATAATGCTACAATAAACATCCTTGATAACAGATCAGCTTGCACTATTGGGAACATATATATAAAGTAAATTCTTAGAAGTGTAATTTCAAATAATTTATGCATTTTCAATGTTAGGGGCTATTGCCAATTTCTTCCCTATGGAAGTTATAAATTTATATTCTGGTCAACTATGTGGGAAGCTGCCTATTTCTCTATACTCTCACCTCACATTTTCCAAACCAACAGGTGAAAACTTTTATATAATTTTAAGTTGCATTTGCTTGTCTCTTGTGGGTAGAACTAAACATCAAATAAATGCATCTTTTTAGACATTTAATATCTCCTTTTAGGCCTGGGACCTGGATTGGTGGTTCGCTCACAGGGTACAACACATTACAATGCTGCACTAAAGATGTCCTTTTTCACAGGGGTTTTATGCCTGATATTCTCCACAAAACCCTCAGTCAGTTCAGGACTTAATCTTCCGTTAAAACTAGTTCCTTATCAGCTTCTGGGTCTCTGTGCAAAAGAAGACTCCAAGGGTGGGGTTAAGTGAGAGGGAAGAAGAGAGTACTGCGTATGGCAGATAAGGCGCTGGGAAGGAAATATGTTCATTGGGAGTGCTTTCAACCAACTGAAAGCAGGAAGGATATAGAGAATAATGAGAAATGGTTTTAAAAGTGGTAAAAAATCATTTCTTATTAATGAAGAAGAAAGTAGCATCCCAACTTCTTAAAAGAGGCAGTGGAATGATTGAAACATTTAAGCACAGCATGACTTTTGAACAGTTAGTGAGTTGGCTGGGCAATGTAGTGCCGAACACAGGGAAGCCAAACTAGATATTTTAAAGGAAGAACACAGAATCTAGATTAATTATTCTGCACAGGGAGAGACAAATATTTTTTTTAATCTAAAATTAGGTCATCATGCCCTGAATTTCTCTCAGTAGTGTGCTGGCACTGGCCCTTATCAGTTCAGAAAAACCAAATATCCAGGAATTTTGTGTGCTGGCTCTTAGTACCGTTAATAACTCAAAATTGGCCACAGTGGAGTATTTACACCATGGAAATCAGCAAACGCTAAAAACAAAATGTTTTGCTCTGCTGGAGAGCCAATTACTAGCACATCGCCAGTTTCTCTCCAAATCATCCCACCCCTACAGGACCATAAATATTCAAGTTCAAGTTTACTGAATTAAAAAAAAGATAAAGTTTCAGTTGTACAAGATTAAAATGTTCTTGATATCTGCTATTCAAAATTGTGGTTATAATTAACAATATCATACCATACTCCTAACGATTTGTTGAGGGTGGATTTTATGTTGTATGTTTTTTTAAAAAATAAATTAAAAAAATAATAAATAATAAAAGCAGAGTATCATCATCACCATAACTTTAACATTGCCTGGGTGTTCTCGGTCCAGTTCCTTCCAAAACAATAGGTAACTGAGGAGCAAAAAGGCAATGTTTATAATGATGTGGACAGGCTGAAGATAAACCAGGAAAAGATGGTGAAGCTTTTCAGGGCTAGCAAGAGCCTTCCTGGGCCATAAAGGGCAAGGAGAAGAAATAGTTATTAGAACCCAAAGAACATAGCTTGATTTGGAAGAGAGGGCTGCTTGGTAGAAGTCATGGCCTTTTTTTTTTTTTTTAAAGACTTTATTTATTTATTTTTAGAGAGGGGAAGGAAGGGAGAAAGAAAGGGAGCAAAACACCAATGTGTGGTTACATCTTGCATACCCCTAACTGGGGACCTGGCCCTCAAAGGAGTCATGTGCCCTGCCCTAGGAATTGAACTAGTAACCCTTTGGTTTGCAGGCTAGTGCTCAATCCACTGAGCCACACCAGCCAGAGCAAAGTCATAGCTTTCAGAAGGGGATGCAGAGACCAGCAGGTAGGGAGCCAGAAAACTAAATACTTTAGACTTTCTCTTCTCATGCTTTGTAGTCTCCAGTACTGCCCCCCATCCAGTTGGAAACAATGTTAGGCAGAATAAAGACCTTCCAAGATGTCCATGTTTTAATCTCTGAAATTTGTGAATATGTTACTCTACATAGCCAGAGACTTTATAGGTGTGATGAAGATTCTTGAGATGGGGAATACCTGTGGGGACCCACTGTAATCATAAAAGTCCTTGGACATGAAAGAGGGAGGCAGGAGTGTCAGAGAGAAAGAGATCTGAAGATGCTACGTTGCTGACTTCAAAGATGGAGGCAGGGGCTTGTAAACCAAGGAAGGCAGATGGCCTTAACACGCTTTAGAAAAGGCAAAAAAATAGATTCTCCTCCAGGGCCCCTAGAAGGAATGAGCCATGCCAACACATTGATTTTAGCCCAGTGAGACCGTTTCAGACTTCTGACTTCCAGAACTAAGATAACAAATATGTATTGTTTTAAGCCACTAAATTTGTGGTACTTTGTTAAAGCAGCAATACAAAACTAATACGGAAACTAAGCCTGCTGATGTAGTCCATAATGATCCAATCCCATAGACACAGAATAGGGTGGGAGAGAACAGGGAGCTGACCCATGGTAACAGGACAAAAGCCACTCTCTCAAGTCCTCTTTCCCAGAGCTCACTGGACCTGATAAAGCATGACTGATCCTAATTGTGTTATAAGCCTTTATCCTCAGGACTGGAAAATTATGGGAAGTGCCCTGAAGACGCAGAGGCTCCAGGGAACTTGCAAAGCAGGACATACCAGACCGCAATGACCACCAGACCCTGCACCCAAAGCTATTATCAAAACAAGCTGCAACCTAACTAAAATATTCTGCTCTACTGTAGTGGGAAGAAAAACCAAAAACCAGAAAGCCCGATGCTATTAACCAGCTCTGCTCTCCTTCTGTAAATTTGCTTAGCCCAGGAACCGCCACCAGCTGCAATAAGCCTCTCCCCACCTCCACTAGCTGCGATAAGCCCTCAGACCAAAGGCTGACCGTTCCAATCTACGTCCGCATTCCCTTCCAGCCCGGGACTTTCCGGTCCTTTTCCCGCCCAACGCTAAGGCTTGTAAACCCCGGCCCAACCTCAGTTCGGAGCTCAGAATTTGGAGACCGCCTCCTCTGGGCCCGCGCGTGAATAAAGGCTTACTCCGTTCCCTGAAACGTGTCTGAGTCTGTTTTCCCGCAACACTACAACCACCCCACTACCCAGTTAAAACTCAAAGCTTCCACCACTCAGGGCTGGTGTCGGTGCACATCTCTGTACCTAGCCCTTTCCCTCCCTTGGGAAAGTGAAAATAAAACCTTTACTCTGCACTTTCTTTTCCTTGTGAATTTGTTCACAGCCCGCATCACCGATCACCCTAACACATGGGGCAAATGGAAACTACACAGTGCCTTTTCCACACTTTTTTCCCCTCTTTACACATTCGGTCCTTGGACGAAATGAGAAATTTATTTCTCAACACCAGAGACACACAAAGTCCCATCGAGCACATTATCATGGAATGATGTCAGTTCTGTCATACCCCCCCCCCAACCTGAAACCAAAAACACTAACCATTCCCAAAGCACTCTCTCTCTCTCTTTTTTCTTTTTCTTTAAATAAGAGAGCATTTATCTAGAAAGTGACAGAAGTTGGAGTGAGCTGCAGAAGAAATGGACTCAGTAACATGTTACAGAAGCAAAAGAAGGGCCCTCGGGGCTGGGGGGAGGGGATGGGGAAAGGTACAGGCAGACATGCTCCCTACAGAGAGCTGCCTCCCCAAGATTTTTGTATAAGTTGTCTGGGGAAAACAAGGAAGGGAGGAAAATCATTAACAGAAAATGTGTTGACTAATTTCTCCAGTGCTCTATTTAGTTATAAAGCTAAATTGATAATCATATCCTCTTTCTCCCACCACTCATTTTATAACCTCCTTAGCTCTGCCAGCCTCCCTTTTTAGACAGAGTCTTTTACCTGGTGGGGTGACTCAGCCTTTAGTGGTTCTCTCTTTATCAACTTGCCACAGTTTCCCACTGAACATTATTATTGAGTGTGGCCGTACTGAAAGGTATCACTTGAGTCCTGGGTTCTGGACATAGTCTTCCTCACTTCCACTTTCAGTTTCCCCCTGGTAATCAGGATTGATCAATCTGGCCAATAGGTGGTTCAGTGGCATGAGGAACTCAAAGGGGTCATGGAGGAGTCTCAGCTCCCAATACATCTGGATTCTAGTTCCTGGGAAACACATCCCTCTTCTGGGTGCTAGGACCTCTAAATCCACTAACCCCAAGAATTGCAGATAGAAAGCAAGAAATCCTTCACTGGATGTTTAGGTGTAATAGTGACAGAGTCACTCCCACTTTAACCTTTTAACTCCCAGGTTTACTCATCATAGTTGTAGAAGAGATGTATCCGATATACCACACATGCCTAGATTGTCAAAACAGACTCGCATGAGTCATAGGTCTTACTGACACCAAATTTTATCAGTGATTCAATTGATATATGCAGGATATAGACACAAACGTAGCATTTGTTCCTGGAAAAGCTCAATCTGTAAGACACATTTTCCTTATTTTCCCATTCTCCCACACTGGGGATGCATTTGGCTTTGGAGTAACAGAGGAGCACTTAACAATGTATTCTCAGAGAAAATTATTTGATAGATAGAAAGATTTGCATGACTGACACTTACTATCCAGCCAGTAGTCTCTACCAGTCCATAAATCTTAGATTTATTTACAAGAGGAAATCTAGACAGACAAGTTATGTCCAGCTAAAAAAATTTTTTTAATATAAGCATTTATCAAATGTCTTTCTTTCTTTCTTTTTTTATATTTTATTTACTTATTTTTAGAGAGGGGTGGGGAGGGAGAGGGAGAGAAACATCGATATGTGAGAGAAACATCAACTGGTTGCCTCTTGCATGCTCCCAACTGGGGACCTGGCCAGTAATTTTGGCATGTGCCCTAACTAGGAATTGAACCAGTGACCTTTCAGTTCATAGGCCAATGCTCAATCCACTGAGCCACATTAGCCAGGATAAAAAAGTTTTTTAAATAAAGAGTTTTCTGTATATTTTTACTATAAACATACTGATGACATCAATATCAATGACATTAGCATGTTTACAAGGCAGGATGGTTAATGTCTATCAATTCGTTCATGTCCCTAGTAAAGAGAAAATTAGTCACAGGCCTGCTATTAACTCATTCCTTCACAGAAACTTTTTTTAGCTGCTGGTTTAAAGTATATACTGCATCATATAGGATGGTGTCCCAGCTGCTTCTGGGTGATGGGACATATATTAAGACAGGCAAATATTTGGGGCCTGAGCACAATTCTTTCACTGCAAAGTGATTCCTCTGGGTGGAGTCTGTGTGTGGATACCATACATACAAACTGGCAGAAGTAGTTTTAGCAGGGCAAATAAAATTATACCTGAAATGTATGCCCATCCCTATGAGGACAAGTCCCTCTCTCTCCATGATGGAAGGGGTTCAGTGTGATCAATCTGCCGCAGGGTTGGTTGGCTGATTTCCCAGGGAATGGTACCACATTTGGGTTCATTACTGGCTCGCACTCTTCTTGGGGGTGGTAGTCACAGGCTTTGCCAGGTGAAGAGCAGATGATGTCGTTACACCCCTGTGTGTTAGTTTCCTAGTGCTGCCAACAGAACACCACAGACTGGGTGGCTTAAAACACAGACATTTATTTTGCACAGTTCTAAAGGCTAGAAGTCTGAGATCAAGATCTTTGGCAAGCTTAGTTTCTCCTGAGGCATCCCTCCTTCGCTCACATATGGCTCCATTGTCGCTGTGTCCTCATGAGGCCTTTTCTCTGTGCCATGTGTCACACCCGTAGGATCTTTGTGTGGCTGAATCTCCTCTTCTTATAAGAACACCAGTTACATTGGATGAGGGCCCACCCCAACATCTTCATTTTAGCTTCATTTCCTCTTTAAAGTCCCTATCTTCAAATATAGTCACATTCTAAAGTTACAGGGGTTAGGGCTTTGACAGAGGATTTTAGTGGAACACGATTCAGTCTATAACACTGTGCCTTCTGGACACCCAAAACTCATGTCTGTCTCATATGAAAAATACGTTCACCCCAATTCCAGTGGCACAAAAGTCTTAACCCATTTTAGCCGCTTGTCTACCTGATTGATGAACTTTCTCCTTCAGAGCAGATGCCCTCTGGTGGCACTTAGATGGACCAGTAATTAGCTTCACACTATACAATTCTGAGCGGTCCATCCTCATATCTCTCTCCCTTATCCTTGTTCTCAATCTTCTCATTCTCCCTTATAAAGTCTCTGCATTAGCCACTATCTATGAATCAGTTTAGATACACATCTCAGGTCACCTCTCTTCCATATGAAGCGCATAACCAAATGTATCTTCCAGATTTCTGCCCTTGGGAGGGTATCCTTCAACCACTCTCAGAATTACCCCCAAGTGGGGCTATAGAGTAGTGGCCTTCCTTTTGTCCCCAGTGTCAGGCCAGCATTTTTTCTACTCTGGGCATAGAAAACTCTATCTAAAGCCTTGTGAGATGGAGAGAAGACAGCAAAATCACACGTGCATTTACTAAGAAGTTCTAACTCACTCACTTATGCAGCTTAATTGTGCTTCTTGAACCTACATGGACCCAGTGTTATATATAATACTGCCTTTCAATAATAAAATGCTGCTGTACCCATGTAATGTGCTAATCTTATCACAATAACAGTTTATGATTGGCAGACTGCATGAATTAAATACTTGGATGTTCCATGGTCAGGAGCTCAGTCTCTACTGGGTCCCAGTAACATGTAAAGAGCTACTTTTCAAATGGAGTATAGTTGTCAGGAGAAACTCCGAGAGTCTCTGATATGACTCTTATCTTGAGGTTGCAGGTTGAATTCAGCCTCTTTGTCTCCCACAGACACTTCCAACACCAGTAGGACTGCTGCAACCTACACAAATGTTAGGGACACTTGCACTACACTTCTTGCTAAGAAATTTCTAATTCTTGGCTTTACTCAAAATAAAGGTTACCTGGTACATGAGAAGGAGCAGCTCATCAGTAGTGTAGGTTGTCAATTCAAAGGGGTCCTCCAAACTTGATGCCTCTTTCTTTCTGGGGGACAATGCAACATGCAGAAACTTCTTCACTTTAGAAGGGTTATCCCAACATACCCTTAGACCACTAGACCCCTAGAAATCCACCAAAGCGGGAGGTCTTGAGTTGCATGGGGTTTACCTACTATTCTCTGGCAAGACTGTATCTACACCATAAAGGTCATTCTTCTAGAGATGGAGCAATCGAGAAGAACAAAGAATGTATATAGAGGGGAGAAAAAGAGAGAGACATGGCCAAGATGTAAGAGGTAAGGTTTATTGTTATCCCTAACACATGAAGGCAAACTGCTTCTGATTATCTTTGCTAAAAGTAATTGGAGAGAGAGATTGATTATTTTCTAGGTCATTAGTTCATATCAAGTGGCAGAAGCCATGTTGATATTTGCTCCATAAATATACCACAACCAAAATCACAGCTGTGACTGGCTTCATTCACTGATTAAGTTTCTGATAATCTACAGTCATTCCCTAAAACATATATGTCTTTTGCATCAGCCAGAGAATTAAGTGGAGTGGTCACAGGAATCAATATCTGCATCTTTCAAGTTTATGGTGGTAGCACAAATCTTTAGAATTTTCCCAGGGAAGCTGAATTACTTTTGGAACACAATGCTGGTGGGCTGGAAAGTTTCAATAGCTTCCATGTGAACCTTCTTATTATAATAGCCGTTATTCTATCAATCAAAGGACAGTTATGAAATATTCCTTTTCTCACCATACCTCTGAGACTCAAGAAATAACCATAGAATAGCTCCATCAGGCCATTGGACCTGCTGTGAAACTGTCTCTAATAAAGATTCCATTTACCGCCTGACCTCCATAAGGTCCAACTCTGACTGGTACACTATGATGGATTTGTTTACTTGCTTTTGTTTGGTTTTGCTTTGTCTTATTTTTATTATGTGCCTCTGGGGATAAGCTTCAGTTCAAAGCCAATATTAAATAATGCTAAAAGATATTTACCTTTTCCCAAATTACAGTCACACTGGTAAGTGACCTGACTAGTCTCTGGGAAAAGTTTTACTAAGGATTCACAAAACACACCTGTGGCCATCACATTTCTGAGTCCTTTGTGGCTCCATGTCTGTGAACTAGTTCAGTTCTAGAAACTGCATTAGAGGCTGTGAATTCCAACTGCAGTGATTCATATTAGGTTGCTGCCCACCAGACCTGGAATCATTGTCTGAATATGTCAAGACACAACTTGGTAGGCTGCCCTTGTGTTTTTAATTTCTAAGGTCTTGTGACCAATTATGTATTGTCACATATCTCTATGGGTCACACATTCTAATTACTACTTCATCCCTGTGGGTTATTCTGTTAATTGTATTCACCTTGTCCCTGAAGTCTGAGGATTGCTGTGCCTCTTCCACTCCTGGATCTCTTTATTCCATTTGAGATGAGAACTCAATTTCTTAGCAACATCCTTCACTGTCATCTCTAGCCATTCTGTTAAGGAACAGTCACTTGAGAGTTTTAAAAGGATGCTGATGTCCTCCTTCCTAATGCATTCTGTAATGTGTTGGTGTAGAGATTTTTCTCCAGGCTCTCCTAGGGAGGTGTCTGAATCAGATTCATGCAATCATGCTTGAATGTTGTCTCTCTGAGTCCTTAGATTCCTTCCTCTGCGTTGGGTCAGGAAAGTTCATCCATCTCAAATTGATGGGCAATGAATTGGGCCCAATACTCAATTAGCCAACTTAGGAGAATATTCATGCCTCAGCCAACACGTTAAATTTTGATTCCCGTGGGGTGCACCTCACTGAAAACTTCAACCTAATTAAATCTTGTATTTATCATCATCAGTCTAATACCTTTGGAATCCAATTTCATACATGTTTCTCAGATTCCTGCCAATGTACAAATTGCTGGGATCCTTCCAGTTTTTTTCATGTAGAGTCTTACATTTCTCTCTCTGCATTACTATTGTAGGTTTAATTGTGTCTCCCCACAGTTTCATATGTTAAAGTCCTAACCCTTGCTACCTCAGGATGCAACCTTATTTAGAGATAGTTTTAATAGAGGTAATCAAGGCAAAATAAGATCACTAGAGTGGGCTTTGATATAATTTGGCTGATGTTCTCATAAAAAGGGAATATGCACGCAGAGAGAACAGCATATTAACATGAAGGCAGCAATCAGGGCTATATTTCTGTAAGTCAAGGGACACCAAAGACTGCCAGAAAACTACCAGAAGTTTAGGTAAGAGTCATGGAAGAGAGTCTCTCTTACAGTCCTCAGAAGGAACCAACCTTGCCAGTATCTTGATTTCTGGATTTCCGGCCTCAAATGTGAGGCTATATATAAATTCTGTTGTTTATGCCACACAGTCTGTGTTACTTTGTTACAGCAGCTTGACCAAATTAAGACATTTATGTTGGATCTAACTTTCATTGTGGGACTAGAAAGAATGAAGGATGATAGAGAAGCTTAAAAAAACATCATAACCTTGGGAGGCTGCTGCACAAGGTACAGTCATTAAAATAATTTTATGCAGGGGAAGACTATTTTTTTCAAACAACTAAAAGGGATCTGTCGTCTGTGAGGAAAAAAGGTTTGGGGGTGGGTATGGGTAGTTATTCAGGATTTTGAAGACTTGACCTTATTCATGTCTGCCAAAATGAACCTATTCTATGTTTCAGGGTCTACCTCTTACTTACAAGTACCTTTACTTTTATAAAAGAGATCCTGAAAGGATTGAATATCAGTTTTGTTGGAGCTCTACAATCATTAAATTTAACCCCTGTGCTTGATGTTTTAGCTCTATGGGCTCTGCAACTTCAAAGTTGCCATGGAGGCTTTCTGATTTTTCATTAAGTTTCTGAATCAAACATGTAAGGAACTGTCCTTTAATGTTGGGAACCATCCTGCCTGGTTTCAGGGACTGTAGCCTCACCAACAGATGAAAAGGCTCCAATGCTGGAGCTGAGCAAGGAGGCCTTGGGAAAATAGGCCACTGAGGAGACAAAACCTGTCTCCCTGGCAGGGGTGCAGCCCCTGCCTCCCTCACATCACCCTGCTTCACCCCAAAGGATGGCTGGTTAGTCAATGATGGATAAGACCCCTCAATGGCAGGGGCAACCTAAGACAGACACAGTTGCATAGGGGCCATCGGGAAAGGACTTGGGAGACACACAGAAGGGACAACAGACCTTCACCCCTCAGTTTTATCACGGCCAGAGCCCTCATTCTATCTGAAAGAAGTGTCTCCTTCTCTCTTGGCTGCTTGCTCTACCTGCCTGGCTCAGGCTTGAACAATACTAAAGACAGGTACAGCCCTAAACTAGATCACCCGCTCCCAGAGAAATTAGTCCTGGAAAAGGAATGCATCAAATCCTATGAACCTTTGCTCAGAATGCCCTCGAGTTAATGAGTGTTGATGTTTGGGGTTGAGCATAGAATGCGATCAGTTTCCCAGGTTTCAGGGCTAAATGGGTGCCACCCTGTCTACCAGACCCTGACTTGAGGCAAATCTCTGTATTCCTTCAATTATTACCTAGGATCTCTATCTGTTTTCTGTAAACATAGCCTTTTGACATTGATTGATGAGCTTTGCATGCATGCTATTTACCCCTGTGCATATCATTCTCAATAAAAGCCACTTCAAGAAAAGGGCTCAGGGCATTCTCCATTAGAGGGAACCACCACCCCACTTTCTTGGCAGTCTGAGAAGTGTCTGGAATGACTTATTTTATTTTCTCCATCCGCAGCAGCTAGGGGGGACTCTGCATGGTGGAGTACATCCTCCATCACTTTACCCTTCACCAGCCGACCCTGAAATATTTATAATTTCCATTGTAAGCACAACTAAGTGCCATAGTAATCTGATCTCTCAATGTCTTCAACCTGCACATCATCCCATGCCACTGCTGATATTTCAGTAATCATGTTGCCACTATATTCTGTGGATTATCAGCACTCACTTTCCTCCAGAAAGGGGATTAGCCACTGCTCCTCAAATGTTTTAGCAACTTAATCCCAGAACCCCATTTGAAAAAGCTTCCTGGGACCACTTCTGGTACCAGCTACTATATCAGTCAAGATTAGTAGGAAACATTGCACTTCTAAATAAAGACATTGAAAAGAGTTTAAGAAAAATATAGGTCAACTGAATTTCCACAAGCATGGTCAGACAATTCAATGGGGGAAAAAATAGCATTTTCAACAAATGATACAAGGACAACTAGATCAACATGCAAAAGAATGATGTTGGACCCCCCCCCCCGCCAACTTGCTCTTTCCTCATCTCAGTACTCTGTTTTCTTTACATAAAAATGGACTCAAAATGGACCAAAGACCTAAAACTCTTAAAAGTAAATAAGTGTAAACTTTCCTGACCTTGGGTTAGGCAACGGTTTCTTAAACATAATATTAAAAGCATGAGAAACAAAGAAAATTTTGACTTCATTGAAATTTTAAATATTATGCTTCAAAAGACAATACCAAGAAATGAAAAGACAATCACAAAATGTGATAAAATACTTACAAATCATATCTAGGGACTAATATCCAGAATATATTTTTAAAAGTATTGCAACTTAACAATCAAAAGATAAATAGCCCACTTAAAAATAGACAAAGGATCTAAACGGATATTTCTCCAGAGAAGATATATGGCCAATATGCATATGTAAAAGGTGACCAGTATCATTAATCATCAGGGAAATGCCAATGAGACACCACTTCATGTTAAGTACAGAGGCTGGAGTCAGAAAGATAGACAAGTGTGGTGAAATGTGGACATATTGAAACTTTGATACATTACTGTTGAGAATATAAAATGGTGTATGTTCTTTGGGTAACAGTCTGCCAGTTCCTCAAAAAATTAAACATGGTTACCATACAATGCAATAATTCCATTCCTAGATGTACACTCCAAAAATATGAAAACATATACACACAAAAACTTGTACACACATGGTCCCAGCAGCCTTATTCATTATAGCCAAAAAGTGGAAACAATCCAATGTGTGCTCATTGGCCAAGTCCTCACTCTTGTTGTTCACTTGCCCCTTATTCAAGGTGGTTAGGTTTTCCTTGCACATCCATTTATCCACCCAAGGCATCCAAGATCCTCACCATCAAATAAGATGAATATAACTGTCCACAGTGTTGAATAGTGGATTGCCCTTAGATTATGTGTTTGTTTGGGGTGGAAGAGGGCAGGAAATTTTCCTGATCCTTCTTAGTCTTCATGTTGGAAGGTCCTTTTCTCCATCCTTCTTCCTCCCAGCACTCTGTTTTCTTTCACTTCCCTTTGCTATCGGACTCTGATTCTGTCTTTTTCTCCCTATTCTCAACTGCATTCATAATTAAGAAAATGCAAATTAAAACAGCAAAACACCATTTTAACTTAAACAACTTCATGATGCTAGAGATTTTGTTGAAAAATAGACATACTGGTTGGAACTGTAAATCTTTGTAGCTTCTTTGGTGGGCAATTTGGCAAGATATACCAGACCTGAAAACACGATGCTGTTTGCATCAGCCATTACCTGTTTGCTCTCAGCTCCATCCCTACCCTTCTGCTCTTCTCTGTCCCACAGGGGCTGACCCCTACAAATTACAGTCCCTGGACTCTTTTGGTCACTTGCTTTTTGATTGATTGAGTCAATGGGAAGTACTGGCAGAAGAATGAAGAGTGAAATAGAAGATGCTAGGATGTTTCTTTCCCTTTTCTGCTTCCAGGTCCATTTGTAGCAATGGCTGTCTATCTCACATATGACCCAGCTCCCACCAGGCAGGACAATCCCTTCCTCAATGGTCCCTGCTCCACCAAGTGTCTCCAGCTCCAGCTTTTGATTGTCCTATCTCCTTTCTGTCCCTTTAGCCCCTAGTGGCTTTATACTCTTGCTGATTTTGAGTGGCCTATTTGCCCTTTCAGGCTCTCTTGCCTACTTTTGAAACTGGCTGTCCATATTGAATTCTCTCTATTGAAAGCATCCTGGAGTGGGTTTTTTCTCCTCTGTTTGTAAACTAAATTAGGGATTTAGATGAAAGAAAGAAAGAAAGAAAGAAAGAAAGAAAGAAAGAAAGAAAGAAAGAAAGAAAGAAAGAAAGAAAGAAAGAAAGAAAGAAGGAAGGAAAAAAGAAAGGAAGGAAGGAAGAAAGAAAGAGAGGTGTACTATAAGCAAACATAAGTAGATTCTTCTTTAACTTCAGTGTAGGTAATGGCTTTCTAATTTTGACTCAAAATTTAAAAGTAAGAAAAAAGATTGATAAATTTGATGACATAAAACATTTAAATTTTCATGACAAAAACAAGAAAAAAGTCAAAAGACAACTGACATACTGAGCGAAAATATTCATAACATATACCACAGATAAGAGGCTAATATCCCTAATATACTAAGAATCATCAAAAATCAAAGAGAAAAAGGCCAAAAACTCAATGGATAATAAAAAAAGACATGAACAGATAATTCACACAGATACATACACAGAGGGCATAAATAAGTGGGGCAATAAGTCAATGTTTTTCTCTCTCTTTTTCTGAAATCAATAAATAAGAAATTTAACAAAAAAAAAACCAAACCCCACACTGAGATAACTTTTCTCATCTG
The DNA here is from genome assembly GCF_021234165.1 of Pteronotus mesoamericanus. Classification (NCBI taxonomy): domain Eukaryota; kingdom Metazoa; phylum Chordata; class Mammalia; order Chiroptera; family Mormoopidae; genus Pteronotus; species Pteronotus mesoamericanus. The sequence continues at coordinate 15,000,509 of NW_026555310.1, forward strand.
TCAAAATTTAGACTTGAAAAAATTTAAAGACACATTCTGACAACACATTTCATTAGTGAGGCTCTAGGAAATACGTAGTCTCATAGATTACTAGTGGGAATGATTTTTGGTATGACACTGCAGAGAGCAATTTGTTAATACCTTAAAAAACTATATATGTGCTTATCTTTCAAACAAGTGAATCCCATTTCTAGGAATTTGCCCTGGAGATATGTCTTCAACAATATAAAAATACATAAGCACAAGGTTATTGCAAGTTTGACTGTACTTTTGAAATACTGGAAACAACCTAAAGGTCCATACTTAGGAGAGTGAGTGAATCAACAATGCCACATTCACATTCACACAATGGAGGACTATGAAACTATACAAAAAATATGAGGGTGCTCTTCATAAACCAATATGAGTAATTTTCAGAATATGTACTTGTACAATAATGCAGTGGAAAAATTCTAAGAATATCTATAGTATGCTCTCCTTAATGTAAGAAAGAGGGGTGTATAAGACAACATACATGTATGTGCTCCTTGGGCAAAAGAAACACAGGAAGAATATCCCAGAATCTAAACAGACTTGTTACAGGGAATGAATGGAAAAGGGGTAGAAATAAGTGGGGAGAATGAGATCATGGTAGCAGGGATGAGGTAAAAGTAAGGCAGTTAAGAGCATGATGCTGGAGCCACACAGTCTTCATTTGAATCTTAGGTTCCAGCACTCACTGTGAGCAATGCATCTGGAACACTGCTTAACTAATGCTACTTATTAATAAATTTATTCCTAAGTATTATAGTTTTTGTCAACTATTGTGACTAAACTATTACCCATTTCAATTTGGGGATGTTTGCTTCAAGAATTGTAAAAACATTGATTTTTTTTATCTTTTGTATATTTATCTTAAATTCAACTACCATATCAATACTTTCATTAGTTCTAGTAGTTATTTTTACTTGAGTCTTTGGGATTTCCAATCATAAATCTTATAATCAACTAGAGGAATTTATCTTTTCCAATATATATGCCAGTTATTTTACTTTTTAAAGTCTTACTGAATTTACCAGAAGATTTAGATAATAAAAATTATAGTGATGGATAGCGTCCTTATCTAGTTCCAAATTTTAATATTTCACCATTTAAAAAAAGAAAGAGATGGAAATTATATGAAGGAAAATATTGATAAATTTCATCATACTAAGTTAAAAAATTCTGTTCATTAAAAGACTCATAAAGAAAGTGAAAATACAAGCCACAAACTGAAAGAAGATTTTTGGCACACATATCTCCCTGAGGAAGGATTAGAAGGATTAGAAACTGTAAATAACTTCCATGGATAAGGAAGAAATACCAAACAACTCATGAGAAAAATGGGGAAAATGTGTTGGGGAGGTTTGGACTTCAAGGGAAAGTAAACTGCAGGGTAGTGACTACAAAACATGTGATGGAAACTGTTAATGGCAAACAGCACCAGATGTTAGACCTTGGTCCTTGAGTTTTGCTAAGAAAGAACTCAGAGCTAAGAACTCAAATATAAGCAAAAGTTTATTTAGAAAGTCAGAGGTAGAAGAAGTGGGCCAGCTGGGCTGTGTCCTTCATCTTAAGGGTGTTTTTCTGTTCTTTAAACGTGGGAATTTTAGGGCAGGTCTCAGGAGAGGATTGCAATAGAATATTTATCAGCTTTTCCATGTAGTCTCTACTGATTGGCAAGCGCTATGGTAGGGGGTGATTAATCATTGCAGCTGGTCTTGATGTCAGTCATGGTGTCGCTTCGACTGATTTTGCTGCTTTTCTGGGCCTGGAGCTGAAACACAACTGAGACCTAGATGTCATTTCTAGTTTGGCCAAAACTCTGTCTCTGTGGTCAACAGAACTGAGGCCTTTGTTCCTAAGATTATTTGAAGTGAGTCAGACACTGCTTTAGGGCTTAATGCTTAGGGGTGTGGTCATGCAAGGGCCTGTATGGGAGTCATATGAGGCTATTCATCAGCCCTTTGTTCTTCCTCTAAGGGGGTCTTCTGCCTGACTAGAGATATGCTAGGGAAGAACCGGTCAGGGGAGGATCTAAACTACTTGGTCAGTGAGATGAACGGTCAGGGGGTCTAAACTGCATCGTCAGTGGTATGGGGGAAGGTTACCCTGGGGATGAGGTCCCACACTACAATACTTGTTTTCCCAGTTTTGCCTGTTGCTAGGTATCCAGGTCTTTTTGCCCTGATGACCTTCTGTACCTGGCCTATCATTCCTATTCTACTGATGTCTGTCTAACTGCCTACTATATCAAAACTAATGGAAGATAAGGGTTATTTTAGTAAGGGTTCCTTTTTTTTTTTATTAATTGTTCGAATACAGGTGTCTCCATTCTCCTGCCACCTCTTCCCCCCTCCACCTCCACCTCATACCCTCAATCCTTCCCCACTTTGGCTTTGTCCATGGGTCCTTTATACATGTTTCTTGATGACCCTTCCTCTTCTTTCCCCCGTTATCCCCTTCCCCCTGCCCTTCTAGTAAGGGTTCTTTAAGCATACTCTTCTCAGAGCCAGCTCTCCATCTTCTTTGATAAGAGTTACTCTCCCCTTCCAGGTACAGGAGAAGGGGGAACACCTCACAAAGGGAAATTTATGCCAAGTTTTTCAGCAGTAAAGGGGAGGGTGGAAAACTGTTCCTGCATCTGTTGATTTTCACTTGTTTTTAGCTCTAAGTAATCCTTTCCTCAAAGTGATATATTTTGGCTAGCATGTCCTGATCATCTTTAAAGGCACATGCAGACATTTTACAATGAATCAATAAAAAATGTAGATAAGCATGACCTCACTAGTAATATAATTTTATATGAAGCATATTGGGTAAAAAAAAAAAAAAAAGAGTACTAGCAAAGATGTGGAGCAATAAGCAATCTTATATGCTGCTGATGGGAATCTAAGTTGGTGTATTTATGTTGGAAACTAATTTGGCATTAAAGTGAACCAAGCTTTGCCACCCTGAGGCTGCACTTTTGGGATTTGAGTTTAAGCCAGTTATTAAGAAACAAGACTCAGAAAGAAATTTTGGCTCTCCTTCTTTCTGCCTAAGAGATTCGGATAGAAAGGCCTACTCCAGGAAGAAAAATTTAGGATGTTCACCTTAGCCTAATTTGAATAAGTATGGTAAATAAGAGGGCTGCAGGCAAGCACCTGTTAGCTAGATATCTACTGTGCCCCTTTGTTCCCTCACCTAGTAAGAATTTGCCTTCCCTGTATGTTCCAGCTCTTCCTCAATTACTTGTAAATTGGCCCATTCTCACTTCTTAAATCTGATACTCTCTTCCCCATCCCCGCCCCTGACACCTTTCTCCTTTCTCAAAAATGTCATTAACAAGGTTTGTCCAGAAGGTATCCAGCTATGTAATGTGAAAAATAGAAACATTTCTTGAACAAGATACAAAAAACATTGTACATAGGACAATGACACCTCAGTCCCCTTCAAAGTAGGCACCTTGGGACCTCACACAGTTCTCCCAATCAGCTGCCCTGATGTATTTTCTTGCATCTTATTGATGGTCTGAAATCTCTTCTCTTTCAAAGGTGATTTCAGTTTGAGGAAAAGCCAAAAGACTCAGGGTGCCAAATCTGGGTTGTACGGGGCCTTAGTCACCTGGGTGACTTGATGTTTCCCGAAACAACTCTGCACAAGACTGTGATACATGAGAGGGTGTGTTGTTGTCATGAAGCTGACAGTCATCAGTTGCTCATAGCTGAGGCCTTCTGAATCATCCGTACAGTTTCCACAGAGGAATGTTCAAGCTTAAAGCAAAATTTGATGCAGATTCGTTGCTCTACTTGCTGTCATTTTGAATGCAATGGTTACACAATACACATGCTCACTCAATGGGCATCTACCTGCTCCACTGTCTAGTACTGCGAAGTTGTCATTGTTTACGCATGCTCATTCTAGTCCACTCCCCTTGGCTGCCAGGTTACATCAATGTTGCACAAACCATTCTCATTATATTTACAATGGCTGGACTTCTTCTGGACAAACCTCATTGTATACCCAACGTCACCTCACTGTCTTTGAATTTTCATGCTTTTGTGAATATCCCATGCACATGTATTAAAATTTGATTTTCTCCTATTAATTTGTCTCATGTTAATTTGATTAGCCCAGGTAGCAGATCTTAGAAGATGGGAGGAAAAGCATTAATTATTTTTTAGCCCCAACAGCATCATCTGGAAAAGCTGAAATGGATGTACACTGTGACTCAGCAATTCCACTTTCGGGGCATGTACCCTGGAGAAACTCTTGCAACTGAGCTCAAGAAGGCATACAAGAATGCTCAGAGCTGAATTGTTGATAATAACAGAACACTGGAAACTCTCATATGTCCTTAAGTGGAAATGACAAAGTCTAATATAATAATACAATAAAATACTGACAGTAGTGAAAATAAACTACAGCTGCATGAGTTAAAAATCAATACTTTTTAAAAACATAAAGTTGTTTGGAAACAAATCAATCTGCCTCAAAATATACAGGGGTGGGCAAAAGTAGGTTTACAGTTGTGAGTACCTGAAACAGTTTATTCTTGTATTATTACTTATTAATTATTGTATCATTTATTTGTATTACCACTGTAAACCTACCTTTGCCTACCCCATATATACTATTCTACTTTTACTAATTTAAAAACAAAACTATATGTTTTAAGGATACATAAAATTTAGTTAAACTATGAATAAAATCAAAAGAAAAAAGAAAACCAAACTCAGGATGGAAGTACTTTTAGGCAGGATAAGACTGGATAAAGAAGGTACCCACTGTCTTTCAAAACTGAATATTTCTTAAACTGGGTGGTAGGTGCCTTAGTGTTGATCAATTGTTTCTCTATATAGCACTGGTTCTTAAACTCAGCTGCACATTGGAATCAAAGGGCGCTTGTAAAAAATAGTGATGCCTAGTTCCCACCTCAGAGATTCTGATTTAATTGGTATGGATCTGGCAAATATATTAAATGGAAACCTTAAGTTTTTCTTAAAATGTGTCACTTTGAAGATAACTTGCCTCATTCCTGATATTTTTAAACTTTTTATTTAAAAAATACTTTTAGACTTACCACACATTTGCAAAATATTAGTTCCCATGTATCTTTTACCCCACTTCTTCTAATGTTAATATTTTATATACTATAGCATAGTTATCAAATCCTGGGAATTAACATTGATACAATACTATTCTATAGCTCATATTTAAAATATCATCAGTTTTTCCACTGATGTCCAGGATCCAATTCAGGATCCCACATTTTCAGGAGGTAGCATGGCCGAGTGGTCTAAGGTGCTGGATTTAGGATCCCACATTTATTTAGTTGTCATGTCTTCTTCTTCTTCTTTTTTTCCTTTCTATTAAGATACTTCTTTTAGTCCTGGCCAGTGTGGCTCAGTTGGTTGAAGCATCATCCCTTACACCAAAGTCACAGGTTTGATCTCTGATCAGGGTGTATATGTGAAGCTAGCAATTGATGTTTCTCTTTCACATCAATGTTTCTCTCTCTCTCTCTCTCTCTTCTTCTCTCTCTAAAATCAATACACATAATAAAAAATAAAAATAAAATATTTTTCTTTTAATATGTTATGAGGTATCTTGATTATATATTTTCCGAAGTACTTTTCTAACTACATCTCCCAACCCTTCCAAAAGATTTCATCAGTCTTTCCAATGCAATAAAAGATGCTGGATTATAGTTCTGTCCACCTTCTCTGTTTGAAAGCAATATAATCCTAATGACTTCTGTGGTCATATATTTTTATCTAATATGGAAAAATATTTACAAATATCAGAAAGCCAGTTTTGAAACATTTGCATTAATTTTGAACTGAATCAGCATTTCGTGGCCTTTAAGAAAGGCAGTAGCTTGAACTTACGACTTGCTGACAAATACATGTCTGCTGAGGGAAGGGAAGAAAGGGAAAGTGAATGCTACATTTTTCCATTGGCCCCACAGTGCCCATTTCACAAAGGGATACATGAAAAGCAAACATGCAATGGTGGTTTTAAAATCTTTACTGCAATATAAGTGTAAAGTACATGGTAATTAGACACCAACCAATTTTCCCTGAAACAAACCCCAAAAAATGTAAACAGGAAAATAACTCTGCCTATACTGTACAGCTTCTCACATCATGTTAGAAGGGTCTCACATTCAATGATCAAGAGATCTTAAAAAAGCAGTAATTATTTTCATTCTAAGACAAGGTTCCCCTTCTCACCTTCCCCTAAGTATTTAACATGAAATAATGGGGTTTCTTGACATTAATTTTACACTTATTTGAAGCAGCAACAGTAACCATCAATAATTTGGCATTTGTTTGTAGTTTCAATTTTTTTTTCAATTTCATAAGGCCATTATCCAATGTTGCCATGAAATAGACAGTAGATTCTAAGTGGCAAATATTCTTTCTGAAACCAATGTTAAGTCAAAAAATATAAAGCAGGGCATTGCACTGAATTCCTGGATCCACTACACTAAAAAAAGTGAAACTAGGAAGATACCTACTGTTTTATATAAGAGATAAAGATCTGTACGTGCTGATTTTTGGTTGTATATTTTACATACTGTGTGAATTTGCAGTATCTGCTAATTGAAGCAGACACACACTGTATTTATCCCTGACCTATATCATGGATCCCTCCCTCCCCACTGCCAAGAATCTACTAACTTATACCAGGTATTGTGGATATGAGCCCAAATAATTCCAGACAATCCAGTGGGGGAGAGGTCATCACCCACGTGAGGCTTGGCCTTCTTCCTCCTTTTCTTTCTTTCTTCCTTTTTTTTTTAAAGATTTTATTTGTTTATTTTTAGAGAGAGGGAGAAAGGGAGGGAGAGAAACATCATTGTGCGATTGGTTGCCTCTCACTCGCCCCCAAATGGGGACCAGTCCGCAACCCAGGCATGTGCCCTGACTGGAAATCCAACCGGTGACCTTTCAGTTCACAGGCCGGTTCTCAACCCACTGAACCACAGCAGCCAGGACCTTCTTCCTCCTTTTCATTTGTCTTCTCAGCTCAGCCACCTGCTCCAACCCCAGGCATGCCGGGCTCTTTTTCCCGCCCTTTCCCTTTTCTACTGTTGTACTCCACGATGTGCTAGTTGAGCACTTCATGATCAATCCTACAAAGACTGGAGCGCATCTGGGGCCTCAAGTTCCCTGAAGTCACTTTGTGTCAGGTTTTCTTTTTCATTTGGGGACTGGTGGGTATGAAGTGTGAGACTGAAAAAAAAAGTCCCTTTTAATCTTGAAAGTTTTGCTATAGGAAAAAAATCGTCAGCTAATTTCTCATTCTTCTCACAAGCAAAAGTATGCTTGTATCACAAGTCCTTCAGAAAATCCTAATGGCTTCATCCTTTCTATAGCTTCTTTTTCCTGAGGCGCTACTTGAATGTGGTTCACAAGACCACTTCCAGCTTCTGCAGCAAGGAGGAGCTTACCCTCCTCCTCGACCACCAGCTTCTCATACTGGCTTATTTAACATCTGAATAAAATTCTCCTGCTGTTGACTAATAGGCTGCAGTAACTGAGGATTCTCTTGACCTATCTGTTGTAGCAATGCTGGAAGCAGGGAAGGATTCTGTTGACTAATTTGTCTCATCTGTTGAATCTTTGGCTGATTCCATAAAAATTCAAGGGGACGGCCTTGGGATTGGTGGTTTTAGTCACTGCTGTCCTAGTTGCTGCAGGTGCAGCCACTGAAGACCGAGCCCCAGTACGAGCTGCTTGAGGGGGATCAACCGCAGCCTGACTTTCTCTGTCTGCTGCGATTGCCATTAAAAGATGCTTCTCTGCTCTGTCAGGGTTGTTGAAAGTGGCTCTCAGGGCTGCAATTACTCGCTCTCCTTCATAGCCTATTGGTGTGATCATAGTTACTATATTGTCATAAGACTGGTCTGTCATAAGTGCACTTGTTGAATCTTCAAAAGGGTTTGACAGGGGTAGAACGTCCTAATGCACTGCCAGTGGATGTCAGGCTAGTAAGCACTGGTGTTTTTGCTAGCTTTTCTACAGGGCTCTCCCGTTTCGTTGCACTAGCAGGTGCAGGATCAGAAGATGCCGTCAGCGATGCTGGCGTGATAGATGCAGGGCGTGGGAGTGGGAGCCAAAGAGGGGGAAGAGGTTGGAACCTGAGCTGCAGCTAGTGCTGTGGAGGAACCAACCATGGTAGTGGTAGTAGGATTTGATTGCTGAGTTGTTGTTGGTGCTGGTGTTGTCACTGCTTTGGGTTTCATCACCAGAACAACCACAAAGTTTTTCTCATCAATTTTATCTTCTTTTAGAGCAGTATCATCACTGAGGATTTTACCTGCATAAGTTAATTTTTGACTAACTCTAAGAAAGGCATATTTCCCCTTTTCATATTCACTTTTTTTTCTGTGCTCTATCCTTTTCCTCGAGGTTGATAATGATCTTAAAGGTCTGTTGCTGTTGCTGCTGCTGGATTGCCTTCAGGGTGACCGGCGAGGTGTCTCCGCCCAGCATTGCTGGGCCTGCTCCAGGTGTGGGCCTCTGGGAGCGCTCTGTGGCTTGGAGAGCCCCATGGTCACCTGTGCCCCTCTCACCCAGTTGGAAGGAGGTAAGGGTGGGCATGTTTCACACTCACCCTCTCCCCCAGCTTGTGGCCTGGGGCTGTGCTGGCCCTTCCCTGCTTTCCTACCCACCTGCTGTCTCTACCTCGAGCTCAGGCTTCTAGCTGTCTTCTTAATCTGTTCTAGTCTGTGACAGTTCTTCAGTCTTTCTTTGTCTTTCCTAGTCTTAATACAGTACTTTTAAGGAGTGCTGATTAGTTATTTTTGTAGAGTGTTGCTCAATTTGGTGTATCTGATATTTTCTCATAATTAGATTGAGGTTATGCACTCTTGGCAAGAATACCAAAGAAGTTACGTAATGCCCTTCCTGGCCATTATATAAGAAACTACATTATGTCAATATGTCTCATCACTGGTTATGCTAACTCTGATCGCTTTATTAAGGTGGTGTCTACCAATTCATCAGGTTTTCAAGTCTCCTTTTTTTCATTCTCAAAACTCACAAACTATGAAGAATGCTTGTCAGTCTAATGCACCAATAAAGAAGTGCTGGATCAAAATACATCAACATAGAAATATACATCTGTGCATGTGTGTGCACACACACACAAAAGATATTGATATTACTGATAAAAGAGAAGATATTGAAACCCCATTGTATTAGTCAGGTATTGCCACGATAATGCTGTATAAGCCCGGAGATTTATAACAAGCCCATGGAGCTCTGCATGGGCTGGAGCAACTTTGCTTTAGGCTGTAGGTTGCCTGGGTTTGGCTCTGTGCTTCATTTGGGTTCAGGTCTATTCTACGTGTTTCTTCAGTCTCTTCAGACCAGCAGCTACTTGAGGGCAGGCATGTCCTTGTAAGACACAGAAGCATATAAGGATAGTATTATCTCTTGGAGCCAAAACTGTCATACTGTTCCTTCAAATCATAATTTTATTAGCCAAAGTAACTTTCAGGATATATTCCATCTCTAGTGGGGGAGGAAATCGCAAAGTACTTTATCTGCCCTTCCATTCTAAATGATAGCTTTGCTGGATAGAGTAATCCCAGATGTAGGTCCTTGCCTCTCACAACTTTGAATATTTCCTGCCAGCTCCTTCTTGCCTGCAAGACTTTTTTGAGAAATCAGCTGATAGTCTCATGGGGACTCCTTTGTAGGCAACTGTATCCTTCTGTCTTGCTGCTTTTTAGATTCTCTCCTTATTTTTAATCTTGAATAATGTAATTATGATGTGCCTTAGTGTGTGCTCCCTTGGGTCCAACTTCTTTGGGACTCTCTGAGCTTTCTGGATCTCCTAGAAGCCTATTTCCTTTGCTACGCTGGCCAAGTTCTCCTTCATTATTTGTTCAAATAAGTTTTTAATTTCTTGCTCTTCCTCTTCTCCTTCTGGCACCCCTATGATTCAGATGTTGGAACATTTAAAGTTGTCCCAGAGGCTCCTAAGCTTCTCCTCATTTTTTCACATTCTTGTCTCTTCAGTCTGTTCTGGTTGAATGCTTATCTCTTCTGCTCCCAATCGTTGATTTGAGTCCTGGTTTCCTTCACTTTACTCTTGGTTCCCTGTATATTTTTCTTTATTTCACTTTGCACAGCCTTCACTTTTTCCTCCATTTTGCAACCATACTCAACCATTTCTGTGGGCATCCTGATTACCAGTGTTTTGAACTCTGCATCTGCTAGGTTGGCTATCTGTTCATTGCTTAGTTCTATTTTTGGAACTTTGGTCTGTTCTTTCATTTGGGTCATATTTTTTTGTCTCAGCACTCCTGTTATATTGGAAGGGGCAGAGCCTTAGGTATTTGCCAGGGCAGGGCAACCCAGGTCACTGCATTGTGATGCTGTCTGTGGGGGAGGGGTCTGAGAGGGGAGTTATGCCACTTGCTCAGTTCTCCACTGGCTTTCAGTCACTTCTCCCACTGCCCACTGATTCCCTGGGTGGGTGGGTTTGTGTACATTCTAGGACCCTGTGGGTCTCTCCAGTGAACTCTCCTGTGAGGCTGGGAGTTTCTCCCACTGCCACATCCCCCATAGGTTATTATAGCCGGAGGTTTTGAGGCTTTCTTTTCCCGCACTGAAACCCTGGATTGAGCGGTCTGACTCACTCCCCAGCTGTTCCTCCCAGTTTATCCACATGCAAATGTGAGACTGCCAACTGCCATCTTGCCTACCTGGTCATCCAACCACCACCTTTCCACACATCCTCTCTATACCGGCTGCCGGTCTCTGCCCATCCTACCAGTCTGGATGAGTATTTCTTCTTTAACTTCTTGGTTGTTGGACTTCCATACAGTTCAATTTTCTTGCAATTCTGGTTAATTTTTGTTTTTAAATTTGTTGTTGATCTTCTTTTGGTTGTCCAAGGATGCAAAGTATATCTACTTATGCCTGCATCTTGCTGAGAAGTTGCCAATATATTATGCTTTTTAAGAAATGACTATTAAACAGCCTGGCTGGTGTGGCTCAGTGGATTGAGTGCTGGCTGCAAACTGAAAGGTCACTGGTTTGATTCCCAGTCCATACATGCCTGGATGGAAGGCCAGGTTCCCAGCTTGTGGTGTGCAAGAGGCAACCCATCAATATATCTCTTGCACACCGATATTTCTCTCCCTCTCTTTCTCCCTCCCTTCTCCTCTCTCTAAAAATAAATAAAATCTTTTTTTAAAAAAAAAGAAATGATTATTAAACACAGTAAGAAAAAAATTCTCAGTGAACTGAAGCTCTTATTCTAGATCCAGGGACATCTGGGAAACTGACCCTGAATTTACTTTCCTGCAACCTTAATTCTTGGAATTTAAGATATAAATGTGGAATAGGGTTCAGATTATGCTTTTTCTGCCTAAGAGGTATCTGGTTGTCCAGATTTTTCCTTGTATAACCTTTCATTAATATCATTCACCTGCCCCAAAGTAGAATGTTAGTAAGTTACACATACTCTGAGGAACAATATGACCAATATGGTATAAAAATTTGAGGAGTAGATAGTGAAATAGCTCCCAAAACCAAGGTGATACACCCTACTATACCTTCATTCCTTGTAACTGAACATGGTCCATAAAATTGGATGTCTTAGAAGCTTTGTATGAGATATTGCAAGAGTTTTTGTTAAAAGTGGTACTTGCTTGTATGCTGAATTACCTATCTTATACCTTTTGAATAAAATAAGTATACTGGTATTCAGAACACATTATGGTTTGTTAGTCTTTCCATCAGCCCAGATTTTAATCAGAAGTAGCAATTGATGTGAAGATCCCTAACTCCATATGGTAAAACTTTCATGCAGTAAGAAAGCAGACCGTGAATAGAGAATTTTGAATACACCAAGTTAAAATGCTTCTGCTCAGCAAAAGGAATATCAACAAAATGAAAAGGCAACCTACAAAATACAGAAGGAAACGTTTTCATACCATATACTTGATGAAGGGCAAATATCCAAAATATTAAGAAACTCAAAGAAATCAATAGCAACCCTCTCCCCCAAAAAAACAAAACCAATTTTTAAAAACAGGGAAATGAATTGAATAGACATTGTTTCAAAGAAGACATAATGTACAAATAGCCAACAGGTATATGAAACTGTTTATATCAGTAATCATCAGGGAAATGCAAATCAAAACCATAATAAGATGTCATCTCAAAAATGTTAGGATGGCTTTATGAAAAACAAATAAAGCAAAACAAGGATACATATCGGAGAGGATAAATATGGAGAAACTACAATCCTTGTCCTCTGTTGGTGGAAGAATAAAATGGTGGTTGTCAGGGGCTGGCAGAAGGGTGAAACAGGAAGTATTAGTCAAAGGGTAATAAAAAGAGAATTTTGGTTCCTGAAAGACTGCTAACCTATCATGTTGTTTGATATGGTTAATGTTTTATAGTACTCTCCAAGAATTGATCTGATGGGTAGAATCTAAAAACATTAATGATTCACTAAGAACTGATTAAATGCTACCAGCTAATGTTGACAAAGAGAAGTTGCTGAGGGCCAAAGACTAAAAATACCACCCCATGGTGGCTGCTTACAGCATTGTTGGATATGAAACCACTGACAAGAAAAAAAAAAAGGAAAAGGAAGAGCCAAAAGCTCTAAGACCAATATTTGAAACCAAGGCTGATCTACCTTCATTGCTTCCCTACTGCCCTTTATGGAAAGGTTATACAAGGAAAAATGTCCCTTTATATGGGGACATATAAGGACACCATAATTTACTTTGCCATCCACTGAGATCCTTGACTAATCAAACTCTCCTGTGTCACAGTGGGAGGCGTGCAATCATTGCATCACATTACATACATTGTAGTATGAAGAAACTGGACCATTTTTGCTGAAAAAATACCAGCAGCTGCCTAGAGAGTCCTTGCTATCTTGGATCCTTAAATAAAACCATCAGGATGCCAACAATTGTATCATGGATACTGCAGAATGGAGAGGTTTGCATGGAAAAAGCATCTATAATTTGGGAACAAGTTGTATCTAGGAAGTCTATCAATCCTGAACTTAACACTTACCAATGGCTGAGTTGGAGATCACTCCAACACAGAAGTAACATTTTATTGGAAATACATGTCTTAATGAGATAAGTGCTCTTTTGCTTTTTAGTTCACATATCCATGGATGATTACAATTTATTAAGAAAATGGTTCAGGGTTCAGCATCATTTCTGTGTGTGCTTTTGACAATGTTGAATTTTACCTGGGCCCTGTCCTTCTAAATAATTGCTTTAGTTTAAAAATACACACACTCTTTTGTCTTCTAGGCAATAGCTTACAGCCCAAATCTACCCTTCCCCCTTGCTTAGAGAAGACATTTGGATGACCCCTTTGTTTACCTATAAAAAATCCAGACACAGACCCTCCAAATACTCATTCCTTGTCTCATAAAGGATTAGCTGAACTGTTTGCGTTGACCAATCTGAACAAAATGCCACTAATTTGACTTGACCAAATATTAGCTGGCTTCTCACCCTCCCCCAGGCGCCTGAACTTTGGCCTACCCTTAAGTTTACCCAAGATTGGATCAACCATCACCCTCTTCAATGGCCCTTCCAGAATTGGCCAACAACAAAAAAAAGTGGCCAGCCTTGCCACTTCCTCAGCATGCCATCTACCATTCCCATCCTTCATGGCCTGTTCCTTCTGACCTTGTTTACTATAGCAGCATGTTCTTTCTCTTACAATATCTTCCTCCCTCATCACAATAGTATTTTTTAAGCCTCTCTATATCTGTGTCTTCATTTATTTTTATTTGACATTTTGTAGTGAAAACAAGTAGGTGGAATGGAAGGGGTTTCATCGTAGAGGTGTATTGCCCAATTATTTGAACATTTCTTGGGTACATACCAAAAATTACATAGTTATCAATCATGAAATGTTGGGTTTTAATTCAATTTGGCTATAACCTTCTTTAAATTCTCCTTCAATTTTGTTGAAAGCAAAGAATTTGGAAACATCTAGCTTGCAAAAGTTGTGTTACTCCATCATTTGAGTCATTCACTTCCTTGATAGCTGATACTATGCTTTGAAGTATATGCTTTCCAGGAGCTGGAACCTTCCTGTCTTAGCAATACACCATAGTAGGTTCATGTAAGTGGGAGGAGAGTGGACTTAAAGGGCAACTGGAAAGGTGGGACCTGTATAACATGTGAAAACCAGCATGATGCCTAGACTACAGCCAAGTTCTTGGGCAGACCTAGTTGAAGAAAAAGTGTACACAGAGCTGAGGATCTGGAACCTCATTTTTCTTAAAACTAGTTGTCTCCTCTCTCTAACTTCACCAAAAGCAGCCATTTTGCTCTTGTCCCCTTCTAGTGCTTAAAGAGTCTCCAGTTTCAGAATGACCAACAATATGAATTATAAAAAGGTGGGCAAACTTCAAGCTCAGCTCAGGAATGGAATCAGTTCACCTTAATTTGCAGAAGGAAGGTGATGCAAGACTGGTAACAGCTAATAACGAAACAAAACCCCCTCAGTTTTCTTTTTTTTAATAGCTGTAATATTACTGGAGTGGAAGAGAGAAACCAAATTAAAAGTGAAGGGGAAATTCCAGGACCTAGGTTTTCCTCTCAACCACCTTTCTAATTATTCATCCTTTGTCAAAAACCAAAATAGGTCTCAGAAATAGTCCCAGGAATATGAAGTCAGCTGGATACTGACAATGTTGAATAGAGCCTGATGATGAAATTAATAATGGTCTGTGGCAATAAGCAAAGACTACCCCAATGAGAACAAGTAAAGGCTAATTATTATGAGCTTGCCATAGCAAGAGTCAGCCACTACCACTTGTGTTTTGGCAGAAACTCAAAGGCAGGCAGAGGAGTGGGAAAGCTTTAATAGCAGAAAAAAGGGAAGGCTTTTCAGATGCCTGATTGGAAGATGGTGATGTGGGGAAGCTGTAGGTGGACTAATTAGAATTGGAATATCCTATGTGGTTGGTGAGGGATGCATATTTGGCCTTCTCTACTAGGTCCTAAGTTGGAGGCGAAGGCAAAAATTGGTAAAGCTTTCAAGTATAATCAACTCCTAGGCATTTGGAGCCAACTGTTACAAAAGTTAGTTGGCTTCCTGGACTATTTGCTAGAGATAGAAATCTGACTTCCTACAAATATAACTTCCTACAAAAATGACTTTGTGAGTTGGTTAATGTAGATAATGGGCTCATTTCCTGAACTGGTTGCTGCAGAATGTGCAGCAGAGTTCTATTTTTATGGGTAACCTGGTTGTTTTCAGTTTCTATATTCAGTTTCTCAGTCTAGACACCCTAGAAATTTTTTTATGTGACATCAAAGAATGACAGTGAAGTTTTTCTGGTTCTTAAAGCTTACGTGGAGTCAGTTTAACAAAGTTGTAGAGAAGCAGAGAATATTATCTACAAATACTTATGTAATAAGAATGTTTTCCATATTAATAATGCCCTCTGTTCATCATTTTTCCATCAATTAACTTTTTCAAATTTATTGATTTTAGGGAGAGAAAGGAAGGGACAGGGCAGAGAGAGAGAATAAGAGACATCAATTTGTTGTTC
Source organism: Pteronotus mesoamericanus (assembly GCF_021234165.1). NCBI lineage: Eukaryota > Metazoa > Chordata > Mammalia > Chiroptera > Mormoopidae > Pteronotus > Pteronotus mesoamericanus. The sequence continues at coordinate 15,016,085 of NW_026555310.1, forward strand.
CACTTATTGATATATTCATTGTTCGATTCTTTTTTTTTTAAAGATTGTATTTCTTTTTAGAGAGAGGGGAAGGGAGGGAGAAAGGGAGGGAGAAAGAGAGGGAGAGCAACATCAATGTGTGGTTGCCTCTCACTCACCCCCTACTGGGAACATGGCCCACAACCCAGGCATGTGCCCTGACTGGGAATTGAACCAGCAACCCTTTGGTTCGCAGGCTGGCACTCAATCCACTGAGCTACACCATCCAGGGCCATTGGTTGATTCTTGTATGTGCCCTGACTGGGAATTGAACATGCAATGTTGGCATATTGGGGCAATGCTCTAACGACTGAGCTCCCTGGCCAGGGCTCCACCAGTTAACTTTAAATTTTGCATTTACTCCCCAGGAGCTTTGTTTAAATACCAACTATAGATATGGGTTGAGGGATTATTTTGTTATTATTGTTTTTGTTTTTATTTGGGGAGGAAACTTCCCCTCTCCTTTTTTGGTAAATGTGAGTTTGTGCAAGTGGCTATGTATTGATATGCAGTGAAGAATAAATTGGAAAATAATTCTGTTGATTGTCCTCCTCCTCTCTTAGGAACAAAATTTACATTTGTTACATTTTTGCCCAACCATGCAGAGAATTACTGAAAAGTTAAATATCCTGTGTTTTGAACAGAAAGACATTCAAGACTTGGTTTTAATTTTCTTATTAATTTTTGTATTTGAAAAAACACTTTTCTTTAAGGTGTTTTGCTACCAGCTTTAGTCCAATTGCCTTTTATTTAGTTATACAGTCAGACATGGAAGAATTCTTTTCACTCTTTTTCTTCCTACTTTTTACCTTGTACACTTCCCTCTTCTATTTGTTCTCAAATAGCCTGGTTACCCTTTGGCGATATGCTCCCTGATCTCCCATGCAGGAAAGCGGTGAGCAAGCTTTTTCTATAAAGAACAAGTTAGCAAGTATTTTAAATTTAGTTGGCCATAAAGTCTCTGCTGCAACCAGCCGGCTCTGTCCTTGGAGCATTAAAGAAGCCATAGATGATAAATAAATGAATGAGTGTAGTAGTATCCCAATAAAATTTTATCTATGGATATCGAGATTTTCTTATAATTTTCATGTATCACAAAGTATCACCTTTTTTTTAATTTCTTCCAACTACTGAAAAATATAAAAAACAGTATTAACTATGGGTTGTACAAAAATAGGCAATGGGCCAGATTTGGTTCACAGGTTATATTTTGCCAATCACTGATCTAGATCAAGAAAAAAATAGGCTAAAATGAGTGCTGAGACCTCTGTCTGTAAGGATTGTTCACATTTCCTGGGTGATAACTGAGACTCCCTGGATTAACGTAGTTTAACTATTGGGATGAAAAAAATGCCACAATATTTGCCTCAGGAAATTTTTTCCAAAAAGACGAGATGAGAAATCAATAGATAACTTCACTAGTCATTTGGGGAAATTTTTGTGAAGCAACTTTAGGTAAACAATTTGGTCATCCCAGCCGAGAATTCTTCTTCTGTTAGGACAATAGATTATCCACCTACCACTTACTTGTCAAGTAGCAGTTTACTTATCAGGACTCACTTCAATGCCCTCATCTCACTGTATCCACAAATCCTATTATGTCACAAACTTTGTCCAAACCTAGTCAATTACCCTTCTTGAAAGACCCATCTAAGCCACTTGAACTCAGACTTTAACACCCTATATATATTTTCCTCTGACTTCATTCCTCTGAAATATTACCAAGACTCTATCAAAGTGGTATTTTTCCTTACTGTGGTAAATATAAATAAAAAATAATAAATAAAGCTTTCCCAGATTAACAAGTTTTTCTAGTAATCTTTTGGAAGAGTTGACAGTTGACCTGAGAAACAACACTTCTATTCTCAGTTTTTAGTCTTATATTTCCTTTACTGTTTTTTTTTTTTTTTGAGGGGGAGGGATTTCAAGATGCAACAGCTTACATGCACTTAATAAATAATTATATGTCAACCTTATCCTGTGTCCTAACTGTTCTTACCAGAATATGTAAACTTGTCTCTTTTTCAGCAACATTGAAATTTTCAATGTCTTTTTTTGGTAGTCCTTACCCCGAGGATATGTTTATTGATTTTAAAAAGAGAGAAAGGAGAGTGGGGGCGGGAGGAAAGGGGGAGAGAGGGATAAAGAGAATCATCTATATGGGAGAGAAACATCGATTGCTGTCTCCTTACACACCCCAACCAGGGATTGAACCTGCAACCTTTTGGTGTATGGGATGATGCTCCAATCAACAGAGCCACCTGGCCAGGACTCAATGTCCTTTTTGAGAGGAAGTTTTATCAAAAAGTAATTATATAATTAACATACCATGCAGTTCACCTATTTAAATGATATAATATTGGAAATACTATCATTTTTTAAAATGTAGTTAAAACATGTACATAACATAAAAGATGCCATTTTAACCATTTTTAAATATGTACTTCAGTGGCATTAATTAATCATTTACAAGGTTGTGCCACCATTACCACTATCTACTTCCATAACTTCTTTATCACCTCAAACAGAAATTCTTAATTATTGGGCAATAAGAACCCATCCCCCTCCCTCTAGTCTCTAGTAAACTCTAATCTTTTATTCTATAAATTTGCTCACTCTATATATTTTATGTAAGTAAAGTCATATAATATTTATCTTTTTGTGTCTGGATTATTTCAATTAACATAATGTTTTCAAGGTTCATCCATGCTGTAGCACATATGAGAACTTCATTCCTTTTATGGTTGAATAATATTCCATTGTATGGATATACCACATTTTGTTTGTTGATGGGCAGGTGGATTGTTTCCTCTTTTTGGCTAATATGAATAATGCTGCAATGAATGAATACTGGCTTACAAGTATCTGGTTAAATCCCTGCTTTCAATTCCTTTGGGTGTATGCTGAGAATTGCTGAGTCATATGGTAATTCTATATTAGACTTTTTGAGGAACTGCCAGACTGGATTTTTTTTTTTTACCGTACTATTTTACTATTTTATATTCTCATCAGCGATGTGTAGCACATTCTCCACATTTTCACTAACACTTATTTTTCATTTTTAAAAAAATTAAAGCCCTCCTAGCAACTGTGAAGTAATGAGTGTTATTTTGAATAATAAAAAAAAGTCTTGTCCTGGCCAGTGTGGCTTAGTTTGTTGGAGCATCATCCCATACACTGAAAAGTTGTTGGTTAGATCCCCGGTTGGGGCATGTATGAGAGGCCACCAGTTGCTGTTTCTATAGCACATTGGTGTTTTTATCCCTCTCTTTCTCCCTCCTTTCCCCTCTCTCTTAAAATAAATAAATAAAATCTTAAAAAAAAATACATGGACACAAAGAATCCATTTGATCATATGAAGACTACCTTCATCTATACCCTGAATAATTTTGGCACATGTGCTTCATATGCTATATTTAAATTTCTTTAAAAATATATGGTATATTCACATGTTTCAAAAGGTAAAAACTACAAAATATTTTAATGAAAAGTTTTCTTCCCAACTCAGAATCAGCTAGTGCCACAATAATGTTGTATAAAGAAGCCACCCAAACCCAGCAGCTTACAGTGACAAGCATTTATGTTTCTTACTCACCTGTGGATTCATGGATAACTCCTGCAGGCTGGGACTTGGCTTCCTGGGCTCCAGGATCCAGGCTGTTCCTCATGTATTGCTTGGGGGCTCATACTAAAGGAGCAGTGCCATTGGGCCATGTTCTTCAGGCAAATGGCAGGACTACAGCAGACAAGTCAACCATATTTAAGTCCTCCGCTCATCTCTATCTGTACCATGCAGAAACTTCATTTCTTTAATGTAGCCTTTTCTTCTTATTCTTCTTCTTCTCCTTTTTTTAACTCAGACTGGCCTTGTGCAGCCAAGGAGCACCCTGACTTACCCTCCTCACTCTTCCTTGCACATCCACCCCCATAATCATCAAGCCCTCAGGACAATGAGGTTCTGGTCAACATCCAATAGTACTAAGAAAAAAGCCTCGGGTCTGTTGACCACAGAGACAGAATTTTAGTCACACTGGAGATAACATCTAGGCCTCAGTTATGTTTCAGCTCCAGACTCAGCAGAGCAGAATGACCTCACTAACCACACCCTTGCAAAGCCAGACAGAGTGATGCCATGGCTGACGTCAAGACCAGATGCTATGATCAACTATGCCCTATGCTAGTGCCAAGCAATCGACAGAGACCATGGCCCTAGCTCTGCCATGACCGGTGATTTTTCCCCTATGTAACCCATACCATAGAAGCCATTGGAGAGCCAGGTCTTAGAGTAGTAAGTTATCTGTAACTCTCTGTTTGGTGCCATTAGCTTAAATAAACCTTTACTTTCTTTACTGCAAACTTCTGTTTACTTTGATGGGGCTTTAATGCACAAAGGTAAATGAAGGCTCTTTGGTTGGATAACATGTCTGTTAGTATTATTTTGACCAAAGCAATTCACATGGCTAAGCCTGAGAACTATAATTTACCAACAGTAAAATTGCGAAAGGGATAAACATTTACTACACAATAATCCAAACTATTGTACCAACCATCAATCACTCACAGCTTTTCCATAGACAGCTGATGTTACTATTTTTGCTATATTTCATTAATACCCATACACAGGAAATTATATATGAAGTATATTCTTTTTTTACCCTCTTTTTTACATAAATGGTAATATTCATCACAAATTCCTAATGCCTAATATAATGGTCCATCTTTAATGTACATTGTAAGAGATTTGGAGCTTTCCTTCCTCCTCATTTAGCTCAAGAGTATTGTCCCATACACCATCTGTCAATGTGTTTTCTGCCAAAATATTCTAATTGAACACTTTAAATTTGTTGCCTATAGTGTTTTGATATTGGGGAAATTAGTAGCATTTTATTTGAGACTTTTCACAATTGAAATCATTGGAAAGGATGACATTTTTTTAAAGGGCAGTGCAGTGGAATATTCAAAAACAAAACTTTGAGATGGGGACTATTTAAAGATGTTAGCACTCCTACATGTTTAGCCCATGTGCTCCAGAACTATCTGTCCAAGAATGCTTGGCAAGCAGGCAGCCCTGGAAAGATAAAGAATGTATTTGTATTCCCAGATAAGATCAAAATAATGACTCCTTCCAAGAGACTTTTAAATGTCTTTCCCCGGAAATATTTACTTAGATTCCAGGATAATAAAATAATTTCTCTCCCTGGAAGGGAGGATGGGTAGTTTTGCCAGCAGCACTAAGATTAGAGGCTTCTAAACTCAGACTTCATTTCCTACACTGCACCCCAAAAGCACGTGTAGGTACCATCTGGCCCTCCCTGTGTCACCCCACAGGGGCTAGAGCTCAAGGAACCAGGGCTATGATGGTACTTGACCGCTGCCTTTGCTGGGAGTATACTATCTTTGTCTCTAGCACAGAGGTCTCCTGTTTTCTGCCAGTGTGTAGGTAAATACTTGTGGCAGGGTAACTTGTTAGCTTGCAGCCAGATTAGTATCTCACATCCTTCACAGCTTCTGACTTAACAAGAATAAATTAGCAAAAGAAGAATCAGAAAAGAGTGAATATCTGTCATTTGAATAAACTGAGGTATCTGTCCCTCCTAGAGTGACAGAGTGACTCCCTTGCTTTAAGAATAATAGAATTGAATCAGAGCGATATGAGGAATGAAGAACGATAAAAGAAGATACCACTGGCTTTGCAGGTGGAGCAAGCAGGCCACTAGCCAAGGAATGTAGGCAACCGCCAGAAGCTGGAAAAGCAAGGATACAGATCCTCACCTAGAGCCTCCAGAAGGAGCACAGCCCTGTCAACCTTGATTTTAGCCCACTGAGACCTGGGCCAATCTTTTGAACTACAAAAATGCAGGCCTCATCCAATCAGTTGAAGGTCTTAATAAAACAAAAACTGTCTTACCCTGAACAAGAAGGAATGCTGCCAGCAGACTCTCTTTGCACTCAAACTGTAACTCTTCCCTGAATCTCCACAATCATATGAGCCAATTCCTTGAACAAAATCTCTCTCTATATATACACATACACACATAAAAAAATAGGGTTGGTCATTTGTATGTCTTTTGGAGAGAACTGTCTGTTCATGTCTTCTGCCCATTTTTTAATTGGATTTTTTGGGTTTTTGCTGTTATTGAGTCGTATGTGTTCTTTATATATTTTGGATGTTAACCCCTTATCAGAGGTGTTGTTTGCAAATATATTCTCCTATTTGGTTGATTGCCTTTTCATATGGTTAATGGTTTCCTTTGCTGTGCAGAAACTTGGATGGATCTTGAGAATATCACACTAAGCAATATAAGTCAGACAGAAAAAGGAAAAAACTATACGATTTCACTCATATGTGAGATATAAAACTGAAAACAAATGAACAAACAAGACAAAGAAACAAACAAAAATTCATAGGCACAGACAACAGTAAGGTGGTTGCCAGAGGGGAGGGGTGGTAAAGTCTAAAGGGGGTCAAACATACGGTGATAGAAGGAGATTTGACTCTGTGCAGTAAACAATGCAATATATCGATGATATATCATAGAATTGTTCATTTGAAACAGATAATTTTATTAACAAATTTCACCCCAATTAATTTAGTTTAAAAAATGATAGGATTCAAGAAAGTGAAGGTAGAAATGTGGGAGAATAGTCTGCTATCCTTAAGTTCCCATAAGGTGACATAAGAAGTAAAAAATATGGTCCCTGTAATTGGAGACCAAAAAACATATGGATGGATGGTCCCTGCTCACATGATGTTTTTATTCCCTAAGTGCAAAGGATAAACACTTTCTGAAGGGAAAAATGGGGTGTTTTGAAACATCCAGAGAGATAGTTGTTAGAGTGCCACACTGGTGCTGGGGGAAGGAAACAATGAGATGAAGCCAGATGCCACCAAATACCACCGAGACATGAACACACACCTTTGGTGGACAGATCTGTTCTTGTATCCACTATTTTTCCTTTTCCAAAGAGGAGGAAAAAAGCTGTTTTTGATATTTATTTCAATCAGAACATGAATTTGTATCTGTGTGGGTTGGGAGTTGAGGAACAGATGAAGTTTGGAGGTATTCGCCTCACATTATGTGTTCTGTCTCATCTGGCCATTCTTAAAGGGATCCTGCACACAAACAGTTCTTGGAAATGATTGTGAGTATCCTGGAGTGCTTGACAGGACCTCCATAAATTAATCTGAGGAGGACTCGTTGGAGATCTGAAGGGCTAGGAAGCTTGGTAGAAACCAAAGGGCAGGGGGCTTGCTTGGGGTCTGAAGGTGGTAATAATAAGACCCAACGGACAAGCAGTGCAGAGAGGCAGGGTAGGAAGGAAGAGGTCTATGATTCTCAAGTGGTTGGAAATTAGTCATGTGCCAGATATATCTCAGTAATAGGTGGTCAAGAACTTTCATAATATGCATTGTAGGTAGAACTGCATAAGTTTCATAGTGTGGACTAGGTTTAATCTCCTCCTCCTCACATCCTAAAATAAAGTGTCCAGGATAACACAGAATCTTTTTTTTCTTCTGGGTGCTCAGAAGACTTCTAGATCTAATACTGGGGTATCTTAAAGCTGATGTCCAGTTTCTAGTGGATCGCTCCAAGTTGGGGTTCTCTCTTTATTAAGATTTTTTCACTAAAGGGGTTGTTTATGTTTCCCAGTTAGACCTTGAGTTAATGAGATGATTTTACTATGTTTGGGGTTTGCTTTTAAGGACTCACAGTGAGAGGCGAATGGGGCATCTCTTTCCCTGGCACGCTGATGGCCTTTTGCTTTGCAGTTAGCTTACATAAAATACCTTGTAGAGACTAAGAAGAAACTATGATTTCAGGAAAAAGATCTGATTTTTCCGATCAGAATCAGATATGCTTCTCACAGAAATATTGTATTTTAATAATTTTCACGTGAGAAAGGGTAGCGTTCTGCAAGCTGGGAATTTACTTGTTAAAAGAAAGTTAAATGTTTTACATCATTTAAGCCATAAAGGATATTCCCAGTGATATAGGGAATAATAAGGTAAATGGTAAGTAGGACCCAAAATTAATTTTCAATATTTTAAAATGAATTTTAAAATATTTAATTTAACATTGATTTAACTATAAAAATACTATGTGCTCTGTAAATTGTTGCAAAAGCTACTGTGAAATTTTTTGAATATTGTAGGCATTTTCACTAACATTTATAAACTGATAAGACCAACTTCTGAAACTGTCCAAATGTTCTGCATGCCAGAGATAATTTGAACTGTTCTCTTTAAACATCTGAAATGTAAGAAAAGAGATATGTATTCCAAAACACTGGCTCAGTAAAACACTTCTTCTGCAAGATTACCTCCCATATTCTCATTGGTAGATTGCCATGTTTGTGAACAAATATAAATCCTTAAGTTTTTCTCAGTATTACAAATCTTCATCTTATTGCAAACGTATAGTTTAATTTGTATGTTGCTAAAATACATTCAAGCGCACTTCAAAGAACTTCCCATGTGGAGCCTCTATCTGTATTTATTGGGATTCTTTAAGTTGCAAGGGACAAAAATCCAAGTCAAACTAGTTTAAATACAAGGGCAATTGATTGGTTTATGACACTGGAAATCCCAATGGTAGGTTTACTTTCAGGTACTTCATAATCCAAGAACTCAGCCAGTATTATAGTTTGCAATTGCTCTTGTAAACACCCTTTTTTAAAATCTCTTTCTCTCTCTCTATTCTGCTTCCCTCTGTCAATTAGCAATGTTCTCTCTCAACAGGTGGGCTTTTTAGCCTCCTGTCCTCCCAACTCCCAGAGCCCAATGTCCATGCTAGCTCTGGTAGGTATGTCTACTATACAAAAAATACTAGTTGGTGCTTCCATATAAATGCTGACCAGAATTTTTTTGTTTGTACATTTTTCCTAGAAAAGTGACAATGAGGAAACAATGATCAGAGACTAGATTATCTTCGTAGGGAGTGGTGGTAATACCATTTCTTAAGTGAAAGAAGTACGTATTCCACAAATGTTGATTGAGAACCTGCCGTGTTTAAGATACTGGAGGCAAAGTAGTAAAGAAGCCAGACACCATTACTCCCTTCATAACTGAAGAAGTGCTGGTAAGAAGTATAGAGTGCTGTGGCATTTATATAAGATGGGGTCTGGCTTGAGATTTAAATATTAACTTGAGGAAGTTATATTTGAGCTGAGCTCTGAAAGGGCCAGTCAAAAAGACTGCGATCAACATTTCAAGGAGAGAGGACATTATGTGCCAAGGCTCTGAAGTGGATGAGAATATGGCACATTCATAAAAGTGGTTCAAATTTTGAAAACAGAGAATGGTACGCAGTGAAGACGGAAAGGTAAAAGAGGAAGGTTAGATAGAGTCTTGCAACCCTTGTTAAAGATTTTGATTTTTATGCTAAGAAAAATAGGAAATCTGAATGGTGTTAATGAAAATAATGGTGTTAATACCCTATACCACTTCAGCACTTGTTACATTCCAGTTACCACTCTAAGAATTTTATAAGTGTTGTTATTTAATACCCTGCAGAAACTATGAACCAAGTATTATTATCTCCTACTGGAAACATAAAAACATTGAAACATAGAGAATTTTTTGCCTGTTTTTCACAAATGTTGCAAGTGGTAGAACCATAATTTACAACAAGGGAATGTAATTTTAGAGTCAGGAGAAAACATTCTATACTTATCTTATATATCACTGCCTCAGACTTGGAATCACTCATTTTCCTAATTAAAAGCAATGATACTGTTTGCTGGGGAACAGTATTTAGAAACTATCATCTGGACATCAGGTTTGCTCAATGCTACTAAAGTATCATTGCTTCTAGTTCATTTCAGTGGGCAAAATTAGGAAACGATATAGTTTTTAAATCATGAGTTGATATTGATATTACCAGTTCAAAGATACCATTGTGGTTTTTTCTCCTTTTATTTTTGTATCTTATTTCTCTTATACTCGTCTTATTTTTGTTTTAAAGAAAACAGATATTATTGCCCAGCAATTAAAAGTATTCAAACATATCTTTTCTACATAATTTATTGTGAAATGACCAAAGTTAACTAAAATATTAATTTTCATTATTTGCTTCAATTCAAGTCTTCTAGACTCTTTGTTTTTCCTTCCAAACTAATGCATGCCATACCCCTGAGACAATGAAGGATTTTTCAACACCACTGCTAAGAACTGGAACATTCATCTGCAGCTACCTATACACTGGAAAGGCCCAGCCTCTGGCCCGCAGGTGCCGCTGGGCCCATGTGATTCGCATGGCTGATGTCTCAAGAGCCTTTCTCACCTGGAGCCAGGCGGGGTGGGGGGGGAAGCCCTTAAACTCTACTCATAATGTACTCTTTTACATGATTTACCCTATTATACACGTGTGTGTTTGTGTGTATACACAATAGTTATGTATAGTCTTTAAAAGTCAATGTCATGAAGAACAAATAAACAAAGAAGGTGGTGCCAATGTTCTAAATAAAATGACTAAAAAGACCAGACAAACAAATATAATTCATGAACCCTTATTAGATTATGGTTAGGAGACAAAATAAAAAACCAGCAATAGAAGGCTTTGGGGACACTTGGGTAAATGTGAATATGGACTAGATCAGTGATTTTTACCTAGTGTATCATAAGAATTTTTAAAACATGGAACACTTGACTATTTAGTGAGGCACTGACCTCTTTTCCCTTAGATTGTCAAATAAAAAATGACAACAGATAACGCAGCAATAGCCGTCAGGTTGAATGCCCTGTCTCAAGCTATAAATATATAGGTCATATAATAGAGTTACAACTTATTGGTCACATCGCATAATAAGGTTGCATCTGATTGCTTCATACCAGAACTCTTATATACAAGTGGGCACCTGATTTTTTAAAAAGTCACTTTCAAGCAAAAAGTGTAGGTATTTTTTTTTTTGGTAAATCAATAAAAAATTATACCAATTTTTTAAATCAGATTAGCAAAAACTATATTTTCTGGCGTTCCGCAGAATTTTGGTGATTATTTTATGTGTGCCATGAGATGAAAAAAGTTGAAAATCATTGGACAAAATATTAGATGGTATAAAATTACAGTTAATTTTCTTGGATGGTTATGGTTATGAGATAGACTCTCCTAAGAGATGCTTGTTGAGATATTTAGAGGTGAAGTGTCATAGCATTTGCAGCTTACTTTCTAATGGTTAGATTTTTCTTTTTAAAGCATACACACACACACACATACACACACACACACACAATGGAAGAGTTTCCTTTTTAAGTAGAATATGGCTGATTTCAGGTGCGGGGCTGGGAGATGTCAAATAAAAACAAATCTAGGCTGCGATAGGAATTTAATTAGAAAGAAAGACTATTGCAAGAGGGAGAACTCTCTGATCTCAGAAATCTGCAAGCATTTAAAAATCAAAGAGAAAAAGGTTTATCTTTTATAAGACAAAGGAAGGGAAACAGAGATAAGCAGAATCTTTTAAGGGGAAGTTGGATAAACAACAGAAAAGACCAGTGGGGTCTGACAGGAAAAGGGTCTGGCTGTTGTCAGCCCGATTCCCAGGAAAAGCTGATAAGGGGGCCACGTTTCACTGTTTTGTGTATGTAATTGCTCAGGCTTGGGCCGAGAAGAGTTCAGGGGGCAATAGGATAAAAAAGAAACCTACGACTAAAGTTTGATCGAGACAAACCAGAGGGTAAAAAATGGGTAATTACGAACACTTGCTCATAAAATATAAGGTGAGCTCAGAATGTCTTGATATGACCCTAAAATTAGATTCCCTAGTTTTAAATAATGACTCCACCATTTGCTAAGTTTGTGAAAATGACACAACGACAACAAAAAACTACACACACAGACATTAAAACAAATAGAACAAAATTAGCCCTGGCTGGTGTAGCAGCTCAGTGGATTGAGTGCCCCCCTGCAAAACCAAAGTGTCACTGTCTGATTCCCAGTCAGGGCGCAGGCCTGGGTTGTGAGCCAGTTCCCCAATAGAGGGTGTGCGAGAGGCAACCACAAATTGATGTTTCTCTTTCTCTTTCCTTCCCCTCTCTAAAAATAAATAAATACAAAGAACAACAAAATTGACAATTGAAAGGTTATATAGATATCCATTGTATTATTTCAATTTTCCTGTGTGTTTAAAAGGTTTTTTGAAAAGTTGGGGGAAATATACCTAAAAAAATACGTATTTTACAATAAATTTCAAGGCTTAGAAATAAATCTAACACAAGTTGTATAAACCCTTTTTGGAAAAATTAGAAAAGCTTATTGAAATACATGAAAGAAAACCTAAACAAGTAGAGACACCAGATTTCTGGGTAAGGACCAATATCTCTAAAGCCTCCCAAGATTAACTCATAACTTGAGCACCTGATTCTAAAATTATTATTGAAGAGCAAAGGAAAACCACAATCGAACACTGTTTTAAAAAGTGTAGTGTGAGCAGTAGATTTTTAAAAAATGAATCAGTGGAACAGAAATGAGAGCTCAGAAAAAAGTCTCTTGCGTATGTAGAGACATGACTGATGATAGAACAGCACTACAGATCAGTAGACTCCTGAGTCAATGTTGCTGAAATAAAAGAGTTCTAGGTAAATTAAAATCCTAAATATAAAAGACAAAATTATAAAAATTTTGGAAGACAAAATATTTTATGATTTTAATGTAGGCAAATGCTTCTTAAAAACGTGTGAAAACACTTAACAAAAGAATTGACAAATGGAACCACATTAAAATTAAGAACATCTATTGACCAGAAGAAACCATAAAGTAAGTGAAAATAATCTATAAACAAAAAGAAAATGAAAAGACAAAGACAGTGCCATTTGCTATTGTGGCGCCATTTGCCTAGCAGGCCTATGACCTTGTTAAACATGACTGACATTTTACTCTTCTGAGCTCATGTCCCCAGGACTGGAAATTACTGGAAAGCAAGAACAAAATGTGACTAACTGCTCCCTGGAGCCACAGGCAGAAAATAACATTGGAACAAACTGCAACACCCGCCCCCCAGCCCCCCAGCCCCTTACAAAGTTCCAACAGCTCAGGGCCCACACAACAGCAACCCCCATGCTTTTTGAGTCCAATTATAATCCAATAAAATCTCAAAGCCCCTACCCCTCAATGCTGGTGTATCTCTCCACACCATGTCCCTCTCCTATGTTGGAGAGTGTATATCTAAAAATGTATGAAACAAACAGAATTCTGAATAACATATGTGGTATGATTCCATTTTTATTATGCTTAAAAACAGGCAAAATGAAACAACATATTGTTTAGGAATGTATACATACTATACAGAAACAAAAAATAACACCAAATTTGGAGTCAAGGACTATGCAACCTCAGTGAGGTACACCAGGGGGCCTTTAAACAGGGCAACCATGTATCTTTTTTTTTTAAGTTTCAAATATTTATTCATCAGTGTAAACCCCAACAGAATACAGCAACGTGATCTCGTGCATTTGGAGGGGAAATATTTCCTGGTTAAGTGGAAAGTTGTGCAGATGGCTTCTGGAAGACCTTAATTCTAAGCAGCTTTATAGTGAAACATTTCATTTAGAACTCTGGATCTTCTTTCTTCAGTTTGCAGTAATCTACATTCACAGAGTAGAACTCATATTGCTCATTGAAACCCAGCTTGTTCCAGGGTTCTGGGTTGTTCTTTTTGTCCCAACAGACATCTGGATTGAACACTGCCAAGCACATGACAGACAGCACTGCCCCAGTACCTCCAGCTCCAATAAACACAAAGAGGAGAATCAAGCGTGGATGTTTCTTGGCCTGATGATCTGATGGAGCACGGTTGCGACACAGGGCCCAGAAGCAGAGAAAAAGAAAACTGAACGGCCCAGGAGCAGGTAGTGTGCCCAGGAAGAGCGGACGTCCAAAGTCACCCCCAACTGTGTATCCTGATCTGCCTGGGAAAGTCCTTGTGTTATACATCTTGCGGTATCCTGTCCTTAAAGCACGCCTTTTTACTCTCAAAAGTGTCCTGCTTTAAAGAAAAAAAGTTATCTTTCTTATAGATACCAGTAATGTGGGGTTTTTTTAGCCAACATACTGGCCTTTGAAACCAGTCATGTACAGCTTATGAATGTTAATTAGGAGATGGTTCCTTTTTTTAAAAAAAGATTTTATTTATTTTTAGAGAGAGGGAGGGAGGGAAGAAAGAGAGGTAGAGAAACATTAGAGTGTGAGAGATAACATCAATTGATTGCTTCTCACACACCCCCAACTGGGAACCTGCTCTGCAACCCAGGCATGTGCCCTGACTGGGAATCAAACTGGCAATGTTTAGGTTCACAGGTAGACACTCAATCCACTGAGCCAAACCAGCCAGGGCTATTTTATTTCTTAAGCAGAATGATGGATATATGGGTGCTTATTACTATTAAGCTGTATGTATATGTTATATTCACAGCTTTGTACGAATGATATTTCACAATAAAAAATTAAAACTAAAAACAGTGGGACAGAAATTCTACATCAAACTACAGTAGAATTGCCAGGAAGTATGAAGGTCATTAGGGTCTGCCCAACAGTCAGGTTTAGAGTTTACAAATTTAGAGTGGAACCAACACACCTGGTTTATTTTCCCCACTAGGGCTTGGGTAAAGGCAGCCCAGGTATAAGAAAAGAAAAAGCAGGGTATTGGGTTTATCTAGGGTTAGCATATTGCCAGGAAGTTATAATAAGAAGACAGGGGGATGAGGAGTTTGATACTTGCAAGAAACCATAGCATCATGGAGCTTTTTTCTTGGTTCTTCTTTGCCTCAGCTTTTGGTACTAGTTCCCAATTCTGACTCAACAGGGAAAGTCACTTTCAACATCTTGGTATAGATATGTAGATAGTAAGTGAAGCCACAAAAGTCGACAAGAATCTAAAGAATTGTAAAGGTAACTGAGGGGTTCTACTTATGTCTTTTATTAAGTTGTCTCTTAATTAGATTGATAAGATTTTTTAAATGATATGTATATATGAGTTATGTGTATATATATGAGTCTATATATCATTTAAAATGATATATGTATCATATATTATGATATATCTATATATTAATGATGTATCTATTAATTATATATCTATATATTAATTGTGTATCTATATATTAATGATGTATCTATATATTTTACACCCCCCCACATATATGGGGTGTGTGTGTGTGTGTATATATATATTTTTTTAAGATTTTATTTATTTTTAGAGAGGGGAAGGGAGGGGGAAAGAGAGGGAGAGAAACAGCAATGTGTGGTTGTATCTCGCGCACCCCCTCCTGGAGACCAGGCCTGCAACCCAGGCATGTGCCCTACACTGGGAATTGAACCGGCCACCCTTTTGCTCACAGGCTGGTGCTCAGTCCCCTAAGCCACACTAGCTAAGGCTAAATGGTATGGTATATTTGAAATTTGCTAAGACAGTAGATCCTAAGAATTCTCATCACAGGAAAAAACTTTCTTTTTTGTATTTACATGACATGCTGTTAATTAAACTTAATTTGGTAAACATGTCACAACATATGCAGTCAGATCATTATGCTGTACACCTTAAATTTATACAATGCTGTATGTCAATGATATCATAATAAAACTGGAAAAATGATTTTTAAAATGTGATATGGCTCTGATCAATGTGGCTCAGTTGGTTGGGCATTGTCCATCAAAGCAAAGGGTCAGCAGTTTGATTCCTGGTCAGGATGCATACTTGGGTGTGGTTTCAGTCTGAGGTTGGGTGCACACAAGAGGCAGCTGATAAATGTTCTCTCTCACATCAATGTTTCTCTCTGTCCCTTTCTCCCTCCTTTTCACCCTTTCTAAAAATAAATTTTAAAATGTGATCATGTACTGGCAGTGATGGCAAAACATTAACTAGCCATTGTAGAATCGTGTCTTGAAATATCCTATTGCTAACTGTATCTAGAGTTGCCAGCAAAATATATTTTATGAAAGGGAAGAGGTCCAATGTTGGGTAAATGCATATGAGGAAGAAAGAAACAATTAGAAAGTCTACATTAAGAAACATAAAAACAAAGGAATTCCAGGAGGAAAAAAGTCATCTACCATCTTTCAGAGAAAAGGAGTATCAAAGACAAGGAGGTGAGGCCAATGCATGAATGCCTTCTATAGTCCCAGAAGACCCAGCTGAGCCCAGACCCTGGTTTACGATGACTTTTTTGGTGGAATACAGCTTCCGAGCCAGCAACAGTGACCCACTGGAATCCTTCTGAAAACATCACATTCACTGTTTCCTGTTTCAAAGGATTTCCCAACACAGCATAGCACTTCCTCTCCAGTGGTCTTCAAACTGAGATGTGTACCCTTGGGAAAACTTCAAGAATTTCCTGATGTATGTAGGCACGAATTGCTTTGGAACCAGTTTCTGAGTCTCAGCTTCTGCTTGTACTCTCATAAAACTGATCCGCCTGGGAAAATTTCTGTGATCAGCTAGTATTCCAATCACCCTTCTCTCAACATGCAAAACAAAGCATACTTTTCACCCATCCCAAAATGTGTACGGTGTGTAGAGTGTGGGGGTGGGAGGCTATAAAAATGCCCTCTGAAACACAAAATAAAAGGCCTATTGGGACTTATTTTGTCCAGATATTCAAATGAGCAACTTATACCTTGACTAATGTGCTGTTTATCTATTATTGCATAGAAAGTTACCCCAAAATTTAGTAGCTTAAAACACCAATAAACACAAACTCCCCAGGTTCCTCACTCATAGTAGAGTGGGGCTTCATCATGAGATTGAGGCATCAAGATATGTGCAGTAAATCTTGGTTTCAGACAAGGCAAAAGCAAAAGTTCCCAGCAGGGTTTTTGTCTGCCTGGTCTCATAATCAAGGCATGTGATCTAACTGGTTAGGCTAGTTGAAAACCGTCAGTAAAGAAACTGATCTTGTGGTTAACCAGGGGAGATTCAGATTTTAAACCACACATCACAAGTTCCACTGTCCTCATATGGCCAAGAGGCAAAAATCAAACATCCAGTCCTCCCCAAAGCTGTATATCAATCTATTGTCTGTCCACACATTCCCAACACATGGCCTTTTCTTTAAGAGCTCTTGGTGCAAATTCGGCAAATTGAGGGTTTCACACAGATTAAGAAAATATCTAGACACATGTGACTCAGGCTTACTTGAAGATCATTCATTCACTCAGACAATAAGCATATATGATTGCTCTTAGTGCTTATTATATAGGATTCTATAAGCAATTGTTGAGAGAAAAGAGGAAGAAAGAAAAGGGAAGAAACATAAAAAGAAATCTTTGTGAGTCCCAATTCCCTTTCAGCTTCTACAATTTTCCTCTACAAAACATTTTTACTTCCTCATCTACATTTTAGTTCTACTCTCAGCTGTTTGAACTTCCCTTTCGTAAAATGGTTAATGTGACCGTGATATCCAATCCAAACTTAAGTCTCTGTTTCCGCCTTCTGACGCTGATTATGTGCTCATTTTTCTTACTTCTGTATGTCCAGATGCTGAGCTCCTATTGGTCTTTTCTCAGTTCATCCCATGGTAGAAGTTAAATTTCCTGCTCTAGAATGAATAGGTTTGATATGTTACTCCAAATTAAAAATTAACACTTTTTTTCCTAATAAAATAGATTAAAAACTACTTTGTAACCTTCATTATTTATGTGGTACTTTTCATGACTGATTCAATCCACTTCCTTATTATTTTCTTAGCAATCTGAATTTTCTCAATACATTTGTTCTCAATTCCTTGGGCATATTGAATTTTAGTGTTTAAATCTTGCTGATAAAGATGGTTCTAGAATGATAACTCTCTTTAAGATATCATCTGTGAAGTAAATCGATCCAGCAGGTCTAGTTGCTAAGTTCTCATATCTCCAAGCAGTCTGGAATCATGACAGACCGTTGGCCAACCTACAGGAATGTGGTCTACCAAATGTTCTTTAGGTAAGCAAATGATTCATGATTTACAATGTACAGCTGGAGCAATGTACAGTGCCATACGAGCTTGCCAATTTGCTTAGCATAAAACCCAAATTGCTGATGTACACCTGGTTTCATAGCTGAGGTGCTGAGTTTTGGTTGCTGTCAGTGGTAGCATGGCAGAATAGCCTATGAGACAGTCCCCCATAAATGACTCACATTCTGAATCCTGAATGGGCTTCTCTGAGCAGAAACATTCTAATTACGATCCTGTAGTTTGCTTCTAGAGAGAAAGCATGTCCTGTATCATTTCAGATTAGGTAGGACTCAGGATATGTGTTGGCTCTCCCTAGATACCTACCACCGGATGCATGTTTTTTCTTATTACTTTTGCTCTGTAGCCTATGCTGCAGTAAGCTTTAGCTATGAGTTTAACCTGCTACTTAGTTGTGTGAGTCTCCTGGCAAATCATCAAACTTGGGGTGAACTTTGAATCCCTCAAGCCCCATCTATTCCAACCCACATACATGTTGCCTAGGTACTGTCTCTGCTAACTAGTCATCCCCTCTCTATTTAAATGTACCCAGTAATAGTGAATTCATTATTTCTTGGTGGCATATGGATTTAGAAATCATTTGACTTTAACAATAATGTAATGCAATATTCCCAACTAAAAACTGAACAGAAAAGTTGAGTGATAAACAAGAAATTATTCTATTAGATACACTATTTTTTTTTTCAGAAATCAGAAGAGCCTCAAGTCAATAGTAATTGTGACTTTTTTTAAAATCAGAGATTATATCTGGAAGTATGAAAGACAAATTCCACCTCCAATAGCAATCATGAAAAAGACAAATAAGAAGTGTTGGGGAGGATGCAGAGAGCTGTGCTGGCAGGAATGTAAGATGGTACAGCCACTATGGCAAACAGCTGGGCAGTCGCTTGGAAGGTTAAACATGAAGTGATATGTGACCCAGAAACTACACTCCTAAGGAAAAAAAATATATCCAAGGGAAAAGAAAACATATGTTCAAACAAAAAACTGCCATGAATGTTCATAGCAGCACTCTTCATCATAGCCGAAAAGTAAAAATAGCCCAATTAGCTATCAGTTGATGAATGGGTGAATAAAATGTTATCTCTACACAATGAAATATTATTCAGCAGCACACAGTTTTTACAGAAATTAAGTACTGATACATGTTACAACATGGATGAAGCTTGAAAACATGCTAAGGGAAAGAAGTCAGTCACAAAGAACTACATAATACATGATTTCATATCAAATGTCCAGAAGAAGTAAACCCATAGAGATGGAAAGCAGATTGATGGTCACCTAGAGCATAGGGTTTGGAGGGGAAAAGGGTGACTACTAATGCATACAAGGTATCTCTTTGGGATGATGAAAATGTTCTAAAATTGACAGTAGTGATGGCTGCACAATTCTTTGAATATGCTAAAAGCAATTGAATTGTATACTTCAAGTGGGTGGGTTGTATGGCATGTGAATTACATCTCAATAAAGATGTTATTTTTTAAAAGGCAACTACTGGATCCTTCATCATTATTTCTAGAATAACAAAAACATTTGTAATTATTATAAAGCACTATGTGTTATGCACAGTTTATGAGCATAAATAACTCTTAAATAAAATGTTTTTTAAAAGATTTTATTTATTTACTTTTAGAGATGCGAAGGGAGGGAGAAAGACAGGGAGAGAAGCATGAATGTGTGGTTGCATCTTATGTGTCCTCTACTGGGGACCTTGGCCTGCAACTCAGGCATGTGCCCTACACTGGGAATCGAACCAGCGACCCTTTGGTTCACAGGCCAGCGCTCAATCCACTGAGCACACCAGCTAAGTCTTAAATAAAATATTCTAAAATTAAATGCTGCTAGACTCTCTTGCTAGTTGTTAATTTTACCTAGACATGACTCACAGATTCTGTTAAAAAAATAAGACATCGAGCAAAGTCATGGCCTTTTCCACACCACACACGAGAAAGATGATGAACAAGTAATTTTCTGATTTGCAGAACAATCTTACAAGAATTTATACTTCTTACACATGCAGAGAGATTAATTATAGCATTGCTAACAAGACATTATTAAGTAAAACAACCTATCAGAATTGTAAGCTACAAGAAAGGAGCTTGTGCAGTTGATCTGCCAGTTTCCAGGAGTATAGGGAGTCATGATACCAAGCCTTGGTCAAACTCTGCTTAATGACGTTGCCTTGTGCTTCTATGTCACTGAGACAAGATGTATCAGGTTGTGAGAATGTGGAGAAAAAGGGAACCCTCATACATTGTTGGTAGGATTGCAAAATGAAGCGGTCACTATGGAAAACAGCAAAGAGATTCCTCGAAATATTAAAACTAGAACTACCTAATTATCCAGCAATTCTACTTCCAGGTATTTATCTGAAGAAAACCAAAACACTAATTTGAAAACATATATGCACCCCTATGTTCACTGTAGCATTTTTTACAGTAGCTAAAATATGGAAGCAACCTAAGTGCCCATCAATAGATGACTGATTAAAGAAGATGTGGTACACATATAATGGAATATTACTCGGTCATGAAAAAGAATGAAACCTTACCATTTGCAACAACATGGATGGAACTAGAAGGTGTTATTCTAAATTAAATAAGTCAGACAGAGAAAGACAAATGCCATATGCTTTCACTTATATGTGGAATCTAAAGAACAAAATTAATGAACAAAGAAAATTGAAACACAGACACAGAGAACAAATTGATAGTTGCCAGATGAGATGGGGAGTTGGAAGGCTGGGTGAAAAAGGTGAGGGGATTAAGAAGTACAAAATGGTAGATACAAAATGGTCTTAGGATGTAAAGTACCAATAAGGAATATAGCCAATAATACCATTGTAATAACTATGTACAATACCAGGTGGGTACTAGATTTATCAGGGGGATTACTTCATAAATTATAAAATGTGTAACCACTATGCTATGCACCTGAAAATAATATAAAATAATATTGAATGCCAACTGTAATTGAAAAATAAAGCAATAAAAGATTGAAAAATAAAAATAATTAAAAAGATTGTCGGTTTTATTTAACATACATGTCCAGCTTTATCATGTGCCCCTGTTTCCTGGTTTGAGGCCCATATCATGGGTGGTCACACAAGAGCAATGTGCTTACATGACCAGATGCCTGTAAGAACTCTGGGACCTGCGACCTAAGTGGGCTTACTTGGGCAGACAGCTCATACACATTCCTGTCATTTACTGCCAGAGCAACTGCACTTCAAGGTGGCCCGCATAGAGAAAGGACCTGGAAGTCTGTACCTAAACGTTCTGGATGTCACCTAGACATATCTTTTTTTGCTGATAGTATATATTATACATTTTGTTGTAATAAATGTTGGCCATGATTATAACCTGTTAGTCAAAGAAGTCTTTCTAACAAACCTCCAAACTAGCTGTGTTCTGGAGATCCTCAAAGTTCAAACATTTCTCTGAAGGTTATTTTTAAGGACATAACAATTAAATTTCTAAGTCTTAGTAGTTTTACAAAACTCTTTTAAAATTATATTTCCAAGGACAGATTTATAATAACAAGAAACAGAACATGATGGAAATAGTTATGAATATTCACACCATTTCCACACTGCACAGAAAAAAAAATCAATATTTTTAGTAAATATCTACCATTTAACACATCACAAAATTGGAAATATTGAACATTTTATGTCACAGAAAGTTTTCGCTTCCTCTCTGCTATGGGGCACAGGGGCCTATCTTTTATCTCCTTCTGAGACTTCTTTTGTTAATTAGAAAGCCTTCCATTGACAAAGCCAAGCTCTGGGTTTTCACAGTTAGCATTATAAGCAAAAGCAGTCCTGTGGAGATCAATTTTACTGGCATAAATGCAATAAAGAATGAATAAGATCTGACTATAACAGCAAAAATAAAAAGCATAAACATTATTTTTCCACAAGGTATGATCACATATTTATAAATATGACAATAAAGGAAATATGACTAGAATATATATTACTCTATATAAATTTATGGAGATGTGTGTAAATACACCATAACTACTGCCTTGTTCTTTTAAGGCAATTTCGTATTTACATATGCTTTTTATAAGGTCTGCCAAGTTTTACTTTGATACAACAAGAGATCATAGGCCATGAAATAAAAGATAAGAGATTTGGGTCATGGCCAGGGAATATGAACCTTAGTTGATTTATATATATCTTGTATTTTTAACAATAGGGTGAAAATTTGAGGTTGTTCACCAGAACGCATAGCTATCTGAATTCTCTCTGACATATAAATTATTTACTTTTCACAAAAAGGCCTTCCTGCCCTGGCTGCTATGGCTCAGTGGATTGAACACCGGCCTGCAAACTGAGAGTTCGCTGGTTTGATTCCCAGCGAGTACACAGGCCCAGGTTGTGGGCCAGGTCCCCAGTTGGGGGCGTGTGAGAGGCAACTGATTGATATGTCTCTCACACCCTGGTGTTTCTCTCCCTGTCTTTCTCTCTCCCTTCCCCTCTCTCTAAAAGTAAGTAAATAAAATCTTTATTTAAAAAAAGGACTTTTTTCCTCTCTAAACACAAATAAGCAATAATACACTAAAATAAGTGGCAGATAAGTAAAATAAGATTTTTATGTTGTCATCTTTTGCTTCATGGATAAAAATAAACCGTTCTGCAGACAATAACATCCCTCATAGGTATACCAGGTATGTATTCGAAACCTTATCACGCAGAAGAGAGTAACGACTCCTGGCCTCTGTCAAAATAAAACAAAACAAAAGCTGGTGAGATAATCCTCTATTATAAGCCAGGAAATTATTTCACAGATCAGGAATGAGGAAGACTATTTTTCTTAATTTTCAGTTCCTGCCTCTTACTGTCTCCAGGAGTTTTTCCTATCTATCTATTTATTTTCCAGTTTTATTGAGGTATAATCGACATGGGTTCTATCTATTTATGTTGAGGTCATGTGTTTTTTTACCACATCAACTGCCTACTCTTGCAGTGTTGATCCTGGGATCAAAGTTTTTCTTTGAAAGTCTATCTCCAATAGCCAGACATACATCTCTTAGGCCCTTGGCCTTCTAAGTATGATGCAAAACCAAGAGGAGATCTTTTTAAATGATCAATTTGACTACTAAAAGAAAAAAGTAATGCATGTCGTAAGTCAAGGACTTACTAACAAAGTCAAACTACAAATGAGAAACTCCTATGAAATAAGATTACCTGGAAACATACAAGATCCACTGAATGATTGGGCTATAATAGCAGCAAAAAAGGACTAAAACATAATTGTACCTAATATTGCTAAAACAAATCTTACACTGTCCAAAGAAATTTCACAATAAAAGCAAAGGTCAGAGGAGTTAAGTAAAGGATAGCAAGAAAACAAGATTTTGGCACTGATTACTGGGCATTTTTCAGAGAAACTGATTATTGATGCAAATAACTCTGGTTGTGACATAATTACATATTACTGTAGGACAAGGATAGTTTACTTTATAGTTTGGATCAGAAACTTCTTTTTTTTTAAATTGAATTTATTGTGGTAGCATTGGTCAATGAAATTATATAGGTTTCAGGTATACAATGCTATAATACATCAGCTGTATATTGCATTGTGTGTTCACCACCCAAAGTCAAGAACTTCTTAATTTGGATAACCTGTATTCTCATTGCTTTGCTTCCATTCTCCCCTAAGTAAACTTCTGAATGTATAAATGCTTCCCAGTTACTTAAACAGAGGCCAAGAAAAAAAATACATAATTTTCAGTATAAATTTTTTTTATAGATGTCCTGGTTTATAAACAGTTTCTTGTGAGTTTGGTTATCATGGTATTCATAAAGTCACATCAATTCTGTATTCATTAACAATTTTAAGTTTACATGTCTGTGAGCTGAGGACCACATTCTGTATATTGATGACTCTAATTAGCAATTTGACTTTGTGAGTCCTTACCCAAGCAGCCAGTTTATCTCAGATATACTTATTTCAATTAGCTTTTGTTGCATAACAAACCACTCCAAAATTAGTAGCCTAAAGCTCATAATTTATTGCTCATAATTCTGTGGGGTGCAATTCAGTCGGGAATCAGCTCAGTAGTTATGCTGGTCTGACCTGGAGTTAATCACCTGGCTAGAGTAATCTCTAAGATAGTCTCATTCACATACCCGGCATTTGTGCTGGTTGTCAACTGGTGGTCCTCAATTTCCAATAGGCTAGACTGAGCTTCTTTTATGATAGTCTCAGGGAAGCATATGAAGACAGCCAAGAGAATAACTACAAGGCCTTGGGAGGCTAAAATTCAGAAGTAATATATCATTGCTTCTGCATTTCATTGAGCAAAGCCACAAGACAAGTCCAAGAGTCAAGAGGAAAGTGTGATGGTTAATATTATGTGTCAACTTGACTGGGCTAAAGGATGCCCATGTAGCTGGTAAAAAATTATTTCTAGGGGTGTTTGTGGGGATATCTCTAGAAGAGGTTAGCATTTGAGTCAGTAGACGAGTAAAGAAGATTCTCCTTACCAATGTGGGTGAGTATAATCCAATATATTGAGGGTCTGAATAAAACAAAAAGGAAGGGTGAATTTGCTCTCTGCTTGAGCTGAGGCATCCATTTTCTCTTACCTTCAGACACTGACACTGGTTCTTGGGTGTTCAGACTGAGACCAGGACATATGTCATCCATCCCCCCAATGTTTAGGTCTTCAGACTCAGACTAAATTACACCACTGGCTACCCTGGTTCTTCAGCTTATGGACAGCAGACCATCAGTATCTTCACTTCCATAACCAAATAAACCTATTCCATGCATCTATCTAGCTAGCTAGCTACCTATCTATATCTTGTTGGTCTTGATTCTCTAGAGAACTCTGACTAATAAGAGTGGGTGAACAGACTCCCCCTCTCACACAAATCATCTGTAGCTGTATTTAGTTCTCCAGTATTTCTAGCATAAATTCACCAATTGCTTCAGTAATGTGTTTTATAGGAAAAAAAAAAAAGACTTCTAGGAGCCAATTTAGGATTACACATTGCATTTAGTTGTCACATCCCTTTGGTCTCCTTTAATCTGGAACAATTCCTTAGTTTTTCTTTGTCTTTCATGACATTGACATTTAAAAAAATTTTTTTAAAAAGTTATTTAACATTTTGTAGACTATCCCTCAATTCGGGTTCACCTGACATTTCTTTGTGGTTAGATTCAGATCATGTATTTTTGGCATGATAGCTGTATAGGAGATGTTACAACCTTCTTGTTACATTACATTGGGAGGAATGATGTCAGTTTACATTGCTGTTGGTGGTAGTAACTTTGGTCAATTGGTGTTTCCACTATCGAGTTATTATTTTTCTTTTGTAATTAACTAGTCATTTGTGTGATAAGCTGTTTCTTATTTAACTTTTACTGACTAGTTTTAGTATAAATTGATTATTTCTAAATAAAATCTATAGAAGAAAAAAGTGTTTTAATCTTATGTTCAAATATGGTTTGCTACTGCCAGCTATGTGGTGTTAGAGCAACTCACTGGTGGCTCTGAGCCTCAGTTTTCTCACCTGTAAACTGTAGGTAACATTACTTATCTCATAAGTTGTTGTGAACCTTAAAATAAGATAATATATGTAAAGTACTTAGTAAAGTGATTACCATTCATTTATTAACTAATTTTTACCAAAATCCTTTAATTTTTAATAATGTGCTAGGAAGACATAAACAAAACAGAGAGTAATTAACCTAGTAGAGATTATAGACTAGTCTACAGCAGAAGTCAGCAAACTTTTTCTGTAAAGGGCCAGAGTATAAATATTTTAGCAGCAATACAAACAATAAATAAATGATTGGGTGCTGCTGTGTTTCAACAGAACTTTATTTACAGAAGTGGTTGTGCACTAGACTTGGCCTATCACCCATACTTTGTTGATACCTAGTCTAGAGGAAATAGACAAACAAATATAATTACAAATTTGCATAAGTTCTATGAAAGAATAGTATAGATATTAGATTATATAACAGAGGCTTTATCTTGTCTAGAATATCAGGGATAATAAAGCTGAAGTTACTTTTATACCTGAAAAGTGTAGATCTGGAAAATAGGTAGCTGTTAACTGTTGGGAACTGTCCTGCCTGGTCTCAGGGACCAGATGAAAAGGCCCCAAGGCTGGAGCTGAGCAAGGAGGCCTTGGGAAAATAGGCTACTGAGGAGACAAAACCTGTCCCCCTGGCAAGGGCTCAGCTGCTGCCTCCCTCACATCACCCTGCTTGGCCCCAGAGGATGGCTGGTTAGTCAATGACGAGTAAGACCCCTCGATGGCAGGGGCAACCTAAGACAGGCACAGTCACATGGGCATCAGAGAAGAACTTGGTGGACATGGAGAAAGGGCAAAAGACCCTCATCCCTCAGCTTTGATATGGCTGGGTCCTCATTCTATCTGAAAGAAGTCTCCTCATCTGTTGGCTGCTCTGCCTGCTGCCTGACCAGGTCAGTGAAACAATACTAAAGGCAGGTACAGCCCTAAACTGGATTGGGTGGTTTCCAGGGACAATTAGGCCTGAAAAAAGAATGGATTGAATCTTATGAAATTTACTTTGCTAAGAATGCCCTCGAGTTAATGAGTACTGATGTTTGGGGTTGAGCATAGAATGTGATCAGTTTCCCAGGTTCAGGGCTGAATGGTCACCACCCTGTCTACCAGACCCTGACCTGAGGCAAATCTCTTGTGTTTCTTCAATAGTATCTATGATCTCTATTTGTTTTCTGTAAACATAGCCTTTTGACATTGATTGATGATCTCCATCTGTGCTGTATACCCCTGCGTGTGTGGTTCTCAATAAAGGCCACTTCAAGAGAAGGGCTTGGGGCATTCTCCACTAGAAGGAATTGCCAACACCCCTCCCCGCTTTCCCTGGTAGACTGAGAGAAAAGAATCTGGTGTGACTTATTTTATTTCCTCATCCATGACAACCCGGAGTGGCCTCTGCAGGATAGAGTCTGACCTCTGCCTTGGTTAACTAAATATATGGTGGCACGGAAATTTTTAAACAGAGCAAATAAGATACACCAAGGAACTGAAGGAGAAGGTTACATAGAATATTTGAAGAACTCAAATAAAGCCTAGTGGGCAAAACCTAAGAAGAAGTGATGTGAAAGTCTTGTAATAAATGTTAATTCCTTCCTAGTGCTAGGCATTGTTCAAGCTAAAAGGAACACACAAGTGAATAAGACAAACAATTTCCCTGCCTGAGAGAGCTGACATTTGGGGTGGAAGTAGGTGTTGAAGATAGATAATAAACAACCTCATAAATAGTTACATATTTAATATGTAATTGTATGTATGTATATGTAAGTATATATGAACATAATTATATATTGTGTTAAGTGCTGAGAAGAAAATTAATATTTTCTTCTGTGATACAAAGCAACATGGGGACACTTTAGATGGCATGGTTGGAGAAGGCTTTTTGAGGAAGCGACATTTGATCTGAGACCTGAACACAGAAAAGCCCAAATACATAAAAACAGAAAGAATGTTAAAAACTATGAAAAACAAAAGTACATGTCCTAGTGCCATAAAGAGCCAACATGGAGGAAGAAACCTAGAGGGAGCCAAAGGAAGGATGCTTTGGAACAAGACTGAAGAGGTAGGCAAAGGCCAAATCATGTAGCTTTGGGGTCCATGGTGAGAAATTTGGATTTTCTTTGAAATGCATTGAAAATCTATTGCTAAGTTTTATTGTAGGGAGTTAAATTTACACTTATATTTATATGGTGAAAAGATCATTCTGGGTACCATGTTATGAAAATGATAGAGGACAACAAGGTTAAAAGCAAAAAGGAAAGTAAAAGACTTTCGCACTAATCCAGGTGGAAGACTACAAAGCAGCTAGAAGATGTGGCAACAGTATAGATGGAAGGAAATGAACGTATTAGAGATAATTAAAAGTCAAACTCGATTAGATTTGGTGATTAATTAGATAGGAGCAATAAAGGAGAAAGATGATCACCAGGCTTCTGAAAGGAGAAATTGAGTATATGATGATACCATTCACTGGGATACTCAGGTGGAAATGGAAAAGATGCAGTTGCAAATAGGAGCTTGGAGAAGATTTTATAAAACTGGGGATGTAATTGTCCATAGATTGTTGTTGAAGTCATGGATGTGGATAATAATGCCTAAGAAGAAAGCACGAAAGAAGAAGGAAAGCCAGCATACATGTGAGTCATGAGAAACTTAGATTTAAAAACTGTCAGAGTAGACCCTGATCAAGGAGACTAAGAAGAAATGAATACAGGTGGAGGCAGAAATCCAGGAGGATGTAACATCACAGAATGCTGCTGAGAGACAACACAAATGAGGATTAAAATGCAGCCACTGTCCAAGATTGAACTATAATAAATCTATGGACTTTGGATGATAAAAATAAAAATTGAAAAAAAGCAGGCACTGGATTAGGAGATAAGGAGGTCATTGATAATCTTGGTAAGGATCATGTTGAGGAAGAGGACAAAGCCAGAGTGCAGTGGCGAAGGAGGCAGTATGAGGTGACAGGGAGTGTAAATGACTGAGAAATAGAGATATAAAAAAAGGAGCTATAGACCACAGAGTAATCTCTCAATAAATAGTTTCTGTTAATGTTATTTTATAGTCATTTAATAAGTTTTATAAGTGCTTGGGAATTTTCACTGAAATGTCAAATCTACTTGCTTAGTCCACATTAAGTTTTGATGTTAATTTTATTTTTAAAACTATGTGATACACTTAAATGATTCCAAATTCCCACCCTGTCCTTCAAGTCCAAGTTTCTTTCCCAGAGGAACTAATATTGTGAGTTTAGCTGCCTCATTCTTTTTGGAAGCTACACCGTGCTAAACAGAAACCACAGGCCCAAAAGGGGGTCACTTCTGCTGAAAACTCAGGATACCAAACCTAGATTTAATACTAGATCTAATTGCACTTTCAACCTCTCCCAGAAACATAATCCCAATCCATCAGTCTAGAATTTCCTGAAAACACGAGTGAGGTACTCTATCTGATAAGACACCCTGCCTTCTCCTAAGGCATCCTTGCCTAAAATAATCCACTTTTCTTAGCCCCACCCCAATCCACTCATTTAACTTCCTCCACCTTTCTGCTTATAAAACCCTGCCATCCGTACAACTCTAGTTGCTAGAGAGGATGCTGCTGATTTATGAGTCACTTAATTAAAGCCAATTAGCTCTTGAAATTTACTCAGTTGAATTTTGTTTTTTAACAACGGTAAGTATTCAACTATATATTATATTATTGTGCTTTGTTTAACCAGTATGCTAATGATGGACATTTAGCTTGTTAACGGTCTTTTGCTATTATTGTACTAATCATGAAGCAGTGAATAACTGTGTGTCATTTCACATATGTGCGTCTTAGGTCTGTCTCCCCAGAAGCAGATTATGGTGGAGTGTTGGGGACCACTTTGTATGGTATCGGAAACTGTAGCCCCGTGCAAGCAATGCCTCAAAAGAGGCCTGTACCTCTCAACCAGAATGCCTGGAAGGCTGGTGGCCAGCATGATTTGATGCTAGCACCGAGGATTCCCATGGGAAATCAGGCCTGAAGAATGCATTGTACCCTTTGAAGCTTGCTTCGCTTTGTATAGCTCTTAATATAAGCTAGATCTTTAAGCTCCAAACAGAGAGTGAGTTCTTGAATTCAGGAGACATGACTTAATGACCATCTGGCATTAGCATGTCTGACAGACCTTGACCTGAGACCGATCTCTATGTTCTTTCAATTGTAATCTATAGCCTTTAGGCATGAATTGATAAACTTTGCATGCATGCATGCTGTATACTCCTGCACATACCGATTCCAAAAAAAGCCACTTACGGGAAGGGTTCAGGGCATTCTCCACTAGAGGGAAACGCCACCCCCTTTCTAACCGGACAGACTATGTCTGGGATGACTAATTTCTTCATCCACAACCAGGAAAACTCTGCAGGACAGGGGTCTCCCTCAGTGGAGGGTATTGGGCACATGATTTATTAGGAGATCACTCTCAGGAGAAACCTAGGATATTTAGGAAGCAGGACAGGGAAGGGGAAGAATGTAGTTGCAGAATCTGTCTACCCTTAGGCTAAAGACCAGAACATTTATTATAGTACCCCACCCACACTCATCCCTAGGTAGTTCACTGGCTAGGGCTGGTCTCAGGTGGAAAGGTGGAGAAGGAAGGGGTGAGTATGGGGGATCAGCACAGAACTCAAGGCACTTCTGGTTCAGGTGGCTCTACTCATCTAAGAGCAATCCTCTGGGGTTGTAGCTGCTGGGGGCATGGGCACACCAAAATGGTGATGAAACTGGAAAAGCCGGTGTTTGTGCTGCCTGTTACCTACAAGACCCAGTAAACAGAGACAGGGACTGAATCTTTATGGGTACTTTATTCAGAAGGTTGGCAATCTGAGAAGATGGTGGGTTTGCACCCTAACAGGCTGTCTTAAATTCCATTTTAAACCGACTCTTTTTATAAGGAGACGAAAAGTATAGGTAAAGGGATTGCAATTCTGGGGGAAAGTTAATCAGATAAAAGCTGCAGCATTCTGTCATCTCTGTCCTAGGCGGTGCTCTTTATCTGTGTCCTGGGTGGTGGGCGTCTCCCCAGAGAACAATGGCTCAGATACCATCTTGATCACTTGCAGTCCCCCCGAGGCACAAAGGTGGGTCTGCTTATGGTCTCCTGGAGTCAAGGCAGGTCATATCTTCAGTTCCTGGAACAATAGCTTTTTACATACATTGATTACAAAGCTTATTAGCTATTACCTGAAACTAAGATTTTTCTAACAATTTGAGTCCCCCATCAGTACCAGGGATCCCCAGAAATCTAGGTGAGGGCATCAACAGGTCTGTGATGATAAATTCTTAGAAGTAAAATTGCCATATAGGCCCAAAGTTGCTTGTTGCCAACTCAAACAACATCCACCCCAACTGCTGCCAAATCCTTCTTCCTAATAGAGCCTTCATTTTATTTGAAGTAGTGTTTACAGTAGCTCTTTCCCCAATTAAAAATACTTTCCCATCCTCCCTGTCCTCTGGGCTGGTCATGTGACACAATTTTGGGTACTAAGATGAAGCTAGTAGTTTCTCAGGATAGTGCCCCTTTCCAAGTAAAAAGACAAAGCTTATTTTTCCCTCTTTCCCCCTTATTTCACATCCTTCTTTCTGCCAGGACTATATGGCAACATGAGCCTGTAGGTGCAGCAGCCACCTTGTGACCATGAGGCAGAAAGTAGGGAAATGAAGTCCTGTGCACTGAAATGGGCAAAGTCAACACAAGCCATGAATTAAAATAGTGTCTTTGCTTAAGCACTTAGTGTAGTAGTATTCATAATAATACTACATAATAATAATAGTAGGTCTCAGTGTAGTAATATTAGTAATAATTACTATATAAACTGACTTTTATTTATATGGTATTTTACAAATTATGAGTGTGTTTTTCACAAAATTTCTCATTTCATTTTTTCAGTTCCTTTCTCTCCATGTGATAGGCATTGTCACTCTTGGAGAAAAATATCTTCCACAATATCAAGAGTACATAATTCATTAATGGTCAATTTTGAATTAGTTTGCTTTCCTCCTAGCAAGTAGCCAAGATCTGCTACCCTAAAAGCGTGGGATTTTAAAATTTGGGAATATGGGACAAAAGTAATGTTGTAGCATGGAGTATTTTGGGAAGGGGCCCATACCCCAAAATTAAAGTAGTGTGAGAGTCCCACAAGAACACCAAAGATGAAAGAAAAGATGCACTAAATGGAAGGAAAAAGAGTGGAAAGAATGTCCACATGTTATCAAAGATTAACTTAACTCATTTTGAAAATTTGCACTGTAATCTGTGGGAAAGTTATTTCTATGTTCCTGCAAAACTCCAGCCTCCTGAGCCATGGACACTGATCTACTGAATGTTTGCTTGTATGTCCCCCAGGAACATTTACTCTTTATAGCCTTGATTGTGAAGCCATTTACTGGCACTTACAGGGTAATAAAACTTCTCTATCTTACCTGGAATCAATGCCTTACATTCCAGTATAGGAAATTGCTTTATCTCCTCTGTAGAAAGAGCCCAGAAGGAGTTAGAGAACTATCTCCCTTTGTGTTGACAAATCAAAACAAGAGAAAACCCTGTTTGTAATCTCAAAGAGACTGGTTTTATCTTCTCCTAGAGACAATTTAGATAATTTAGATTCCAAAATAATTTAGCTTCCAAAGAGTAAGAATCCAAGAGAGTGACATCACTCTCTTGATTCCCCTCTTTTTTCCCTGGCTACTTTTCAGTGTCCTTTGCTAGTTTCTCTACATGTCCCCTAATTATAAATTCTTGTTTGTTCCAAAATTCACTCTTTGGACCTCTTCCCTTCTCTGTCAACTCTTGCTCCTTGAGTGGACTTTACTAGTAGTACAGCCTTAAAGATGATCTACAAGCTAATAACTCCCCAGGTTATATGCCTAGCCTGGTTTCTTCTCTGAACTCCTGCCTATTCAACATTGCCACTTGGATATCAGACAGTCAAAAAATACTCAACTTACCTAAAAAGAAAGCCTCAACTTCCTTTCTAACCCACTGCTTCCGTAGCATTACACATCTCAATGAAAAAATCTTTTACATGTTTAGAGCAAGAATCTTGAAGTCATCTTAATGTCTCTTTCTTTCTCTCGAGCTCTTTATTAGCTTTTTGTTGTTAAAGATTCTATTTATTTATTTTTAGAGAGGGGAAGGGAGGGAGAGTCAGAGAGAAACAGTAATGTGTGGTTGTCTCTCGAGCACCCCCTACTGGGGACCTGGCTCGCAACGCAGGCATGTGTCCTGACTGGGAATCGAACCGGCAACCCTTTGGTTCACAGACCAGCGCTCAATCCACTGAGCCACACCAGCCAGGGCGAGTTCTTTATTAGCTTTAAATTCAGAATGCAATATATTTATAATCTGACCACTTGTTACCACTTCACTGTTACAACTCTGTTCCAAACCATCATCATTTCTTGTCCAGATTATTGCAGTAACTTCCTAATTAATCTCTCTATTTCTCTGTGTCTGTTCTTCATACTGGTAAAATGCAAGCCAGATTATGGCACAGTTTGTCTCAAATCCTCCAATGACATCCCATCTCACTTACGATCTTATAACCAACACCCAACTCTAACATCCCTAACCTCGTCTTCTTATGTTTTTCCCCTTAGTGGCTCAGCTCCAGCCATGTTGCCTTTCTTTTTGTTCCCTGAATGTAAGCATGTGCCTACTTTAGGACCATTGCACTTACTCTTCCTTCTGTTTGGAACACTTTCATCACATAATAACAATTAATATACTGTGTGAGGATGTTAATTAAACTCATTGTTGTGATTATTTTGCAATATATACAAATATCAAACCATAATGTTGTACATCTGAAACTATTATAATGTTATATATCAATTATACCTCAATTATATCTATGTATACATTTTGTATACAATTGTAGAGACATACAATGACAATGTTCTGATGTACCAAAAACCCACGTCAGTCATAATTATTAAAAAGGTGAATTTATATGGTACTTTAAAAATTCAGGTGTGCCTAGATGTTTATTTCATTCTTACCACCACACCACCCCATGAGCTAGGTGTCAGCAATTCCTTTTTAATTTTTTTTCTGGGTCTGGTTGATGTAACTTTACTTATTTATTTATTTATAAATATGATCTTTATTTTTTCCCATTATCATTTAGTCCCCTTATCCCCCCAGCAATCATCTCACTGTTGTCCTTGTCCAAGTTCATGAGTCCTTTTTGCTCAATCCCTCCACCCCCTCACTTTCCCTCCCTGCCTTCAATCCCCCCCCCCACTAGCTATCATCTGTTCTCCATCTATGAGTCTGTCTCTGTTTTGCATGTTAGTTCATTTTGCTCGTTAGATGCCACATACCAGTGAAATCATATGGAAATGTCTTTCTCTGACTGGCTTATTTCACTCAGAATAATGCTATCCATGTCCATCCATACTGTTGCAAAGGGTAAAATTTTTTCCTTTTTTATGACCAAGTAGAATTCCATTGTGTAAATGTCCCATTTTTTTTTTTTTTAATCTACTTCTTTATTGATGGACACTTGGGCTGCTTCCATATCTTGGCGATTGTAAATAATGCTGCAATGAACATAGGGGCGCTTATGTTTTTTCAAAATAGTGTTTTGGGTTCCTTCAGATATATTCCCAGAAATGGGATTGCTGGGTCAAGAGGTAGATCCATTTTTAATTTTTTGACACATCTCCATAACTGCTTTCCACAGTGGTTGCACCAGTCTGCATTCCCACCAACAGTGCAAAAGGGTTTCCCTCTCTCCACATCCTCACTAGCACTTGTTTTTGGGGTTTTTTTAATTGATGATAGACATTCTGACACGTGAGAGATGGTATCTCGTTGTGGTTTTGTTTTGTTTTGTTTGCCTTTCTCTGATGATTAGTGATATTGAACATTTTTCATATGTCTATCTGTATGTCCTCTTTGGAGAAGTTCAACACTTCCATTTTACAATGAAGTAATTATTGCTTTGCTTCCTCCACTTAAGGCAACTAAGGATAGTTATGAGCCTAAAGGGCTGGTTACAGGCCCTAAAATCACTTCATTGAGAAAGGACATTTCATTTTGCAAAAAACTCAACCAGTAACTGTTCAAATAGAAAATTACCAGTATAGTATGGTAGCTAAATGAGCAGGGTCTGCATCCCAGCTCTATTACTTCCTAGTTGTGTCGCTTTGGGGAAATTAATGTGGAAATAAATCAGCCAGAACACTACTAGCACTTTATTAAAAAAAATGCCTTGCCTACTTCCAGTCAAGACAGTGGCAGAGGTAAATTCAGTACTCACTTTCTCCCACAACCACATTAAAATTACACCTGAACTACAGAACAATGATCATTCAGAACCACCTGAAATGGAAGTCCTACAACTAAAGAATTAAAGAAGAAGTTTCGTTAAGACTTGTAGGAGGGGCAGAGATGCAGAACACACTGGTCCCACACCCATGTGTGATGGATAAATATGGGGAGAGATATCCTGGCTGCAGAGGTCTTCCCTGAGGAGTGAGGGGTGCTGGCCCCTCACTAGGCCCCCAGCCCAGGGTTCCAGTGCTAGCAAGAGAAATCTCCATAACTTATGGCTGTAAAAACCAGCAGGGATTGAGGCAGAGGAAAACAGATGACTTCTGGAGTCCCAGGCAGTTCATCCTAAAGGGCCCATGCAGATTTACTTGGACTCATTCCCTCAGGGATCCAGTGCTGGGGCAGCAGCTTAACAGGCATCAGAGACATATGGGGTGGAACTGACTTGTCCAGCCTAAGAGAGAGAGCTGGGAATGGGCAACTTTCTCCCAGACAGAAGTGTTGGCAAAGGCCATTGTTCCATTTCTGAGCCTTTCCCCTACAGAGGCAGCAAATGGGAGCCATATTTAAGTTTCCACCAGCCTGGCTCACACTGTATGCCCCTCCCTGGTGATTTCCCAAGACCCTGTTCCACAAAACTTTCAGGTCCACCCAAGGGGTTTCCAGTGGCTTTCCCATATGAATGGCCTGTCTTGGCTCATGCCTTAGATTTTCCTAAAATCTCTCACATGAACAGCATCTGGCCTCAGCATACCCTGTATCTCTTGCTAAGTGGCCCCAGGCCCAGCACTAGCAATAGCCAGCCTTGGTTCACAGCTTGGCCTCACCTGGACACCTCCAAGTCCAGCACATGTAGCAGTCATCTGTAGATTGCTTTGTAGCTCATGCAGGAGGCCCCAGACAGAACACAGGTGGTGGATGACCTTGGCCTGTACCTCCCAGGATGCCCCTGAGTCAGCTGACCTGGTGGATAACTTCAGACCACATTGAAGCATCACTACCCAACCACCTCCATAAGCAGCACACTCAAGGGTTGGACTCAGTGGGTACCAGAGCCCCACTGAAGTAAGTCCTGTTTTTTGGAGTGAACCTCAGCATAGCTGCTCCTACCTGGTGGTCTGAGGTCAGTGGTTGCAGCCAGTCCTTGCAGCTGATTGGCCTGTGGTAAATCCCACCCATTGATATGCCAACAGCAATTCAGGCTTAACTACAGAAGTAGGATATACACAGCCCACATCGGGGGGTGAATCTTGAGTACCCAGCTTGGGTAAATGGGAAGGTTGTACTATTAGACCCTACAGAACACCTACTAAATTAGGTCACTCTACCAAGCCTTGGAGCCATAGTAGCTCTATCTAGTACATAGAAACAAACACAGGGAGGCTGCCAAGATGAGGAGACAAAGAAACATAGCCCAAATGAAAAAAACAGAACAAAACTCCAGAAAAGAACTAAACCAAAAGGAGACAAGCAATCTACTACATGTAGAGTTCAAAACACTGGTTAAAAGGCTGTTCAATGAATTTAGAGAACCTCGGCAGCATAAAAATGGACCAGTCAGAAATGAAAGATACACTAACTGAAATGATGAATAATTTACAGGAACTCATCAGTAGTGAAGATGAAGCCAAGCATCAGATCAGCAATTTGGAATACAAGGAAGCAAATACCCAATCAGAACAACAAAAAGAAGATAGATGGTGTAAGGAGCCTCTGGGACAATGTTAAGTGTATCAACATTCACATTATGGAGGTGCAAGAAGAAGAGAGAAAACAAAAAATTGAAAACCTATTTGAAAAAAAATAATGACAATAAACTTTCCTAACATGGTGAAGGAAATAAACATACAAGTCCAGGAAGTACAGAGAGTCCCAAACAAGATGACCAGAAGAGGCCCACAACAAGACACATCATAAATAAAATGGAAAATGTTAAATACAAAGAGAGAATCTTAAAAGCAGCAAGAGAAAAGCAGTTAGTTACCTGCAAGGGAGCACCCATAAGACTGTCAGCTGATTTCTCAACAGAAACTTTGCAGGCCAGAAGGGAGTGGCAAGATATATCCAAAGTGATGATAAACAAAAACCTACAACCAAAATAACTCTATCCAGCCAAGCTATCATTTAGAATCAAATAACAGATATAGAAGCTTCCCAGACAAGAAAAAGCTAAAAGAATTCAGCCCCACCAAACTAGCATTATATGAAATGGGTTTTTTTGGTGAAGAAATAAAAGACAAAAAATATAACAATAAAATGGCAATAAAGATATATATATATATATATATATATATATATATATATATATATATATACACCTACTAAATTAGGTCACTCTACCAAGCCTTATCATATATATATATATATATATATATATATATATATATATATATATATATATATAAAATAAATGAATGAGAAGAACAGAAAGAGACTCAGATACTGAGAACATTTTGATGGTTGCCAGATGGAGGGTGGGTGAAAAATGTGAAGGGAATAAGAAATGAAGAAGTGCAAATTTATTGTTACAGAATAGTCATGGGGATGTAAAGTGCAGCATAAGGAATATAGTAAGTAATATTCTGATAACTCTGTATGATGTCAGATGGATATGAGATTTATTGGGGGGATCACTTGGTAAGCTATACAATGTCTAATTTCTGGGGTATACACCTGAAACTAATCTAATAATGTGTGTCAACTGTAATTGAAAAATAAAAATGATTTAAAAATGGAAATAAAATAAATGAATAAAATAAAAATAATTTTATGTCTGTGTGTCTGGCTTACAAAGCCTCTTGAAGGAGCTAAGGAACAGTTTATCTTGGGGGAAGAAGGGGCAAGACCTTCATAGAATTTTAGCTGGTTTAGGGGAGGGGATTGTTGCCTAAAATTCAACTATTTTGGGGAATAGTTGGTCAGAAAGCTTCTCAGAAGAAGAAAGAATTGTCGTTGCAGATTGGTATCTACTCTTTGGGCAATTTGGATTTACCTAAATGGATAGGAGGAACAACGAGGGGTTAGGATCCTATGCAAGAAGAAATAGGAGGAAAAACGTTAGGTAAAATACGCATACAGGTGCCCCATGGAAAATGCTCAGGACTTCAGGGTCTCTTACCTTAATTAACCTGTCTCAGCCTCAGAGTCTTCATCTGTAAAATGAGGATGATAATATTTTATAAGGTGGCTCTGAGGATTGAATACTTAATTGTACATAATTGCTCAATGAACAATAGCTATTATTTCTTTGAGTCTTTCCCCCTACCTATTTACCCCCATCCCATATCCCTCATGTAGTAGCTAATGGCATGGATTCTGAAAGCTTAACTATCTGGGTTAGAATCCTGCCTCTACTGTGTACTAGTTTTGTGACCCTGAGCAGGTAATTTCACTTACCTGTGCCTCAGTTTCCTCTTCTGTAAAATAAGAACAATTATAGTACACACTGCCTAAGATGTTGAGAAGAATAAATGTGTTATTAAATATAAATCATATATAATAGCACCTGATACATAATAAATGTTTAATAAATGTTGCCCTGGCTGGTGTGGCTCAATGGATTGAGTGCTGGCCTGTGAACCAAAGGTCGTTGGTTCAATTCCCAGTCAGAGCACATGCCTGGGTTGTGGGCCAGGTCCCCAGTGGGGGCATGCATGAGGCAGCCATGCATTGATGTTTCTCTCACTTTTTTCCTCCCTCCCTTTTCCTCTCTCTAAAAATATTAATAAAATCTTTGAAATAAATAAATAAATATAGTCATTATTATTTTTTTTTCTTAACTTACCTTTGCCTTCTGAAGGAGAGTGGAATAGAAAGAGAATGAAGATGTATTTGCTAGAAAGATTATAGCAGTGCCGTCACCAGAATTTTTATATAGGGCTTAGTGCTAACAATTTGCTTGGAAGGAGCACAGTGACCAGAAGTGTTTTGAACTGACATTAGCACCTCCATAACTTTAATGAACTCTCCCACATACATCCTTTGATATGGGCAAATGACTTTTTCTCAGAAAACTAACTCAACAGAAATCCCCATCACACCGCACCATTTGTCACTTCCATCACCCCAACCAAGTTGCCATCCCTAAAGACCAACATTCTGGGTCTGGAAGGGAGAGGTAAGAGGCTTTGTTGAAAACTCCTCGTATTGGCATAGTAAGTTCACCAGTTTCTACTTAGATTATATGTTATAGATCAGTAAATATAAGTCAACTTACTAAAGAACATTTTATTTACACTTTATATAGGTTTGAGAAAATATCAACTATTTATAAATAAGAATGAAAACTCCAAAAGACATCTGAGTGCTGGTTAGAGGACTGGATAAAGATTATGGAAGAAGGGAACCTCTCAAGCCATACTTGGGCCTTCACCACTCAAATTGGAACACTGAGTGGTGATAACATGGTAGTTTGAAGGCGCTTCATTTGTTACACATTACTCAAAGATTCTACTATACTTCACTGAGAAGAAAAATCCTCCTCTTTTGGCTTGTTGAACATCAAGGTGATTTCTTCGTATTTCAAGGTATTAATGACAAAACCAATAGTTTTTCTTTAGCCCTAAAACTAAAATAGTGATTAACTTCCATCTACAGTATAGTAGTTTCATCCCCAGCATTCGCAAATATTGCATCATTTTCTTGCTGTAACTCCTCAAATTCTGTCTAGAACCAAAAGTTCTCATAATAGCGACATTTTCTATTGTGTCAGTGTCCTACACATTCTTACTCTCTCTTTATCTCCACAGCAAAAAGTTCCTTGTAGAGATATGTGCTGCTACTAATCAAAGTCTGGCAAGGCTGGCCATTTTTCCCTATGTTCAAGGAAATCAGGCTCTTCTGAAATCAAAAGAACTTCAAGGCACAATTCTAAAAGTTAAAAGCTCACCTAACCAAAAAAAAAAAAAGATACTTCATGTTTTACTCCATGGAACAGATATCATACAAAAATATAATAAGTTTACAAATTCAAATTATTGTTTCTGAATTTAAGATTTATATTTTTGGCATCAGACTAGATGGTGTTTCCCCATTTTAAGATTATACAAATATTCAACTAGTTTTTTTCTTTTGTATTTGCTCTTATTATTATAAGTGTTCTAACAATTCAATTTGCTCCTCCATATTTTCTAAATTTTAAATTGAATGTTTTACTTTTATACTAATAATAAGAAAAAAGATTAAAATAAGAAAAATACATATACATGTGGGATTTACATAATGTCGGAAAGAGTTCACAGAGAAACAAGGATGAAAATTAAAGTGGCTAACATGCTTCATGATGGAGGTTGGATTAAAACAGACCTTGAAGAATTGAAATGATGTAGGTTAAGAGGGCAGGAAATGGAAAGATCATTGGAAGGAGAAATGGGACAAAGAATTGTGAAGGTAATTTTAAGAGGGAAATAAGTCAATTGTCGAAAGTGTTCTATTTATGGAAAGGACAAAACTTTGTGCCTGTAGGGTCCACATTATAAAGGTTTGAAATTTGGATTTAAGGAACTTTATATTCAGAGACAAACGCAAGAACAGACTAGTTTTCACTTGCATTTGTGAAAGATACAAGTTAGAATGAAATTGGGTCATCTAATCAAGAAAATAAGACGCATTGGGTAGAAAATCACAAGGTCAGGCAATGTATCATTCTATGGTAGTGGACTATTGTGATTGGATAACTTTTGGGTTCGTTTTGATAAAAAAAAAACAAGATGTTTCTATCTTTTGAGTAAAAAATAACCTAATGACTTATCTTGTAATTCAAGGCTTTTAAATATTCCTGTTTTTTAAGGCTTAGCTTAGAGTGCAAGCCTTCTAGGAGTGCCAGCATTTTTTGTTGGTACAGGGTGGGCTTAATTAGTCGTTATCATGAACAGGGTTAGACAAGATAACAGGGTTTTTTTTCTTATATGGTGTAGGCTAGAGTGTAAAATCTCAAATGTTTACAGGCTTCAGCAGGGCCACCAGGTAGAGTTGGGCTGATAGTACAGGTTGAGCCCTGTACAATTCTAGGGATGCTAAGTACACAGTGTCCTCTGAAGCTATACAGTGCTAAATGGGCTCAGTCATATTTGCAAACCCAGAGGCCAGACCGGTCACACAGATCAGTGAAGTTATATGGCCTATCTAAAGGATTCCGACTAATTAAAAAACAATGTTCAGAATACTGTGGAGTTGTAATAAAACAAAATTGCAAGCTTGAATCTCTGGTTTTGGATCTGTGCTATAGACTATAGAGTCAGTCATTATTTTTGAGTATGGGTAATTACGCATTAAAAAAGTTTGTAAAATAAACTATAGAGAAAAGAAACTAGAAAGAACACCAGCCAGAGAACTAGCTCAACAATCTATAGTTGAGGAAACATGGGCCGTGGTAATAGGAATGGAAAGGAAAGAATTAATAAGATTCAGTGATAGATTTCATATTTAATTTAGGATAAAGTCAATTCAGATGATATCTCACATGAAAAAAAGAGAAGCCCAGAGTGATGCAATGTTTTGAATTTGGGTCCTTAGGGAAATACTTGGAGGAAAAACATTTACCTTTGAAATAAATTCAGATATTTTTTAAAAAAGATTTTTAGATTTTATGTGCAAAACAAATTTAGAATATGATATTAAAATCATGTTTTGAAAGATTATCTAGTGCTATGGTACTGCTAATAATTAAAATATGTGAAAAAACAGAGGAGAAGAAAATTGGAAAAGCTATGCAAAAATGCTAACAGTGACTATGAGTAATGTGATTATGAATTATAATAATTCTCTCCTTATACCTATATGGAGCTTCCAAAATTTCTACAGTGAATGTGTTATATTTATAGTCAGAAAAAAATTTAAATATCATAACAGACTTTCTTTATATATAATCCACAAATTAAATCTAGATTATTTTGTTTTTGTGACATCCATTCGCAATAGCAAATTTTAATATGCTGGCCTTTTGGTGCTGGGAAAACAGGTCCTATTCTAGAGTCCTAGATACAAAGACCTTGCTACCTCAAGGAGATAAATATTTAATGTTCCCCCGTAATGTCGATTTGTTTTAGGCATCATTTTCTGATTTAAAAATTAATTTCAAGTGTGTTAATCATTTTTTAAAAGACACAGTTATTTTTCACTTTAGCTATTAGCCTTTTTCAAGTTATATTCAAGATTTAAAGCCTATCTGAGCTTTTGCCAAGAACATAAAGATTCAAGGTAAGAAGGAACAATAATAGTATCAACAATAAAAATATGTTTATAGTTCTTTGAAGTTTAAAAATGACTTCCTCATATATTTGACATGATTATTACATATTGGCCTCATTTGACCAGTATGTAATAATGGCAGGATGTTTTTAACTTTATTTTATGAAGCAGATATTGAGACTCAAAGAGGTCAAGTCTCTAGCTCTGTATAACACAGCTGCTAAATAGAAAAACCAGAATTCAAATCAAAGTCTTCCAAGTGCTATAATTTTTTCCACAGATTTTGGATGGGAAACCGTGAAAGCCATGCCGTGCCCTCAGGGTCTGAACTTCCTCTGTACTGACAGCAGGGCCTGTTAATCTTGCAGCCTTTGCCCGGACCTGTGACCTGGTCAAGCTCCAGTTGTTACTGTGGTCCAGCCTGCTGCAACCTACTGAAACCCAAAATACAGCAAAGGAGACTAGAAAGTGATTTAAAACCTCTTGGCTAAATAAATAAATTTTTTTAAACCCACTTTCTTTAAGGCATATTTTGACAGTTTAAACTTTGTACAATGGTTTGCACATAAGTCCTTCCTAAAATGAATATAAGAGTAAAGGTCTAAGATAAATAATGGAAATGACTTAAAAATGTATAGTTTTTACCATGGTAAGTCACATCCACCAGCAGAATAATTTCTTATGCATGAATTTCATACTTATCATAAATGGTTAAAAGGGGAGCACAATTCTCTTGACTAACCTAAAGCAGAACCTCAACAATCAGCTTCAGTTCCACCTGGTTATAACCTCAAAATTAGTTTTCCCTTGATACTTCTTTTATACAATCCCATTTGGCAGTTACCCCCACTTGCTGGAAGAATTTCTCCTTGTTCTGTGATCAAGGGTATTCATTTGTCTTAACTGAGGCTCTGTTCGTCATGCAAGCATGATTTTTGCTTTGAACATAGTTTTGATTTGATACATTCTCAGATTGTTCCTCATGCATGCATAGGTTTTTTTGTATACATCTTTTTTTTTCCTGCCTGGATGATTAACTTCTCACTATTTGGGTATTTTATGCTAACAACCATACTGCTTTGTCCAATGAAGAATTATTGTTGGACTTGGATATATTAGCAGGTAGCCCATCTATCATTCTGCTAATCACTCTTAAGAGGAAAATTTAAAAGAACAGGAACTTGTAATAATGGCCAGACATGATAGATAGCTTCTCAGAGGGAACAGAGTCCATCACTGTGCCCAAAATTAATCCCTCGGTACTATTTATCTATTGCTGCTGATGGGCTCAGGCTCAGTAGATAAATAAGGCTTTGCTTCTTTGCCTAGTACGCTAAGTCGTCTTTATCCCCACCACACAGAAAAGCAATTACTCCATCTTAATACAAAATCTGCACAGGATTTTTAAAAATCAGCATTACAGCTTTGAAAATATCTTGCTTATTTCCATAGTTTTAGTAAAATTAGCACATTCAGAATCAAGAAAGTAGAAATTTAGATTATTTTACTACTCAGCCTATTGATAGGATTCAGGACATGCTACTCCAAAATATGGCATCTTGGCATATTGAATATTTTAAGCTGAAAGAGTATGAAAAAATAGCAGAAGCAAGAAGATCACTCTGACCCTTCTCTCTTGAAAACTTCACGTCAGCGTACCCACCCTGTATCCAGAGGAAAGGAGCATTGTTATCTCTAAAGACAAAGGGATGCCAAGAAAAAAACAAACAAACAGGTCTTGCTAAGTGTCCCCAATTTAAAATTACCTCATATTCCTCAACCTATCATATTTCTCTAATACTGTACATTCTTCACCCAACTTAGCATAAATACTCAGGTTTAATTCTTTCTTTGGGTCTTGTGGCATGTAAAACTGACATTAAATAAATCTGAATGCTTTTCTCTTGCTAATCTGTTCCTGTCAGCTTCATTTTTAGACACAACCAGGGACTGTAAGGGAGCTGAAGAAAACTTTTTTCTCCCCTACACTTTATAATTATTTGAGACTTAGCAGTTTAAAACCATAAACATTTATTACCTCATGCCATTTCAGGTGGTGAGGAATCTGGGAGCAGCTTAGCTGAGTGTGTCTGGCTCCAGGTATCTCATGCGGTTACCACCAAAATGTCAGCCAGGGCTGCAGTCATCTGAACGCCAGCTGAACTGGAGGATCTACTTCCAGGCTCTCTCACACAGTTGTCAGCAAGGAGCCTCAGTCCCTCACCATGTGTGCCTGTCCATAGTGTTGCTTAGGAAATGGCAGTTGGCTTCCCTAGAGTGAATGATGGGATGGGGGGTGGGGTGGGCAAGAAGCCACCAAGATGGAAGCCACAGTATCTTTTATATCCCATCTCAGAAGCAACATAGCATCACTTCTGCCATATTCAATCAGATACACAG
Source organism: Pteronotus mesoamericanus (assembly GCF_021234165.1). Classification (NCBI taxonomy): domain Eukaryota; kingdom Metazoa; phylum Chordata; class Mammalia; order Chiroptera; family Mormoopidae; genus Pteronotus; species Pteronotus mesoamericanus. The sequence continues at coordinate 15,060,497 of NW_026555310.1, forward strand.
ACCATCCCTGGTACAACATGGGAGTGGACAACATAAGTGTGTGAATACAAGGAGCACAGATCACTGGGGCTATCTTGGAGTCTAGCTACCATACTGCCCTTGTATCTTTTATTATCTTCTCCCACTTCCAGCAATCTGCTTTTGGCTCTTACACTTTGACTACTTCCTCTTTAGTAGCTAGCTCTTCCCTATCTTGGTTCTAGATATCCTGACACTATACTCAGAAGCTTCACTTTTATGCCTTCTCGGGGGAAAAGAAAAAATACAACCCTTCCTAGACTGTATGTTCTGCTCTCGTTACTACTTTGTCTCCAAAGCTGAGGCTCCTGAGGGAGAAATCCATAAACACCTCAACTTCCCCACTTCTCATTTCTCTGGCCCACAATAATTTGACCTGCACCCCAACTTCTCTAATATAACTGCGATCCCCAGGTCACTGTGACATCGCAGGGACTTCTTGGTTGAAAATTCCAGCATGTTTTTCAGTCCTTAATCTCTACAGATTTCCATGAACCTCTTTTCCTTTGGCTGCTGTGACACCATTTTTCCCTGCCTTTGGTCTTAACCTTTTCATGACTGTTTCTCAGCCTCCATTGCTCATCTTCATCCTTTACCTCTCTATAAATATTGGTATTCTTCACAATTCAACCTCTTCCTTTTTTTCTTAGTATTCTAAAAACTCTCACTTTATAACTTCTTTTATACTAGTGGCTTTAGTTACCATCTGCATGGTGTGAACTGCCAAATCTAAATTCCCAGATCAGTTATTTCCTGAGTTCCACATTATAACCAACTCCTGGCTTAAGAATGTGAAAGCCGCACCAGTTTCTCAACTGATAGATGTGCTGTCTCAATCTGAGGGATCGATTATGTCTGAGGACTTCTCATTGGGAACCTTTTTTGAAAAAGCATTCTAAAGGGAATCTTACCTCCAAAGAGTTTTATCCATTTGGTACAACCTTTAGTGCAAAGACATAATGGAATATGGACACAGCATACATTTCTCTCCCTTTGTAGAAGAAGCAACCAATATGTCCACCAAGCCATTATTTATAGTTTTAGTTCAACATAAAGAAGAAGAGGAGGCTCACCCTAAAATCAGTGGAGAATGATAAATGTAAGAGCTGTACCCAGCCACCTCATAATCAACTGCTATCTGCCACCTCCTTCAGATACTTTATGATGTCTGTCCTTCTAGATGTAATTGCTCTACTAAGACCAACTTCTTCTTGGAACACTCAGGATTTCAGGCTGAAACCTCTCCTGAGCCACTGTTATGGGACCAAATTCTAAGAGTATTTTCCCGCAATGTGCTGTTAGCATAGACCGTTGTCCACATTCTGCAGCTCTTACTACTGTGGCTACTCCTACTACCCCCACATTTCTACCATATAAATGTGCTGTGAGCAAGAGGTCATCATGTCCAATAACTTCATAAAGCCCAATCACAGGCCCCCAGGCAGCAGCCTGCTATGTCTATACATATAAGATTAGAAAGTTTTAACATTTCGATGTTGGTATATGCCATTCCTCAAGAGCAAAACCAGATGTCAAGTCAACAGGTATTTCCTCTCATTGAAGCCACGAGACAGGCCGTTGAGATTGAAGTGGAGATTGAATGAGCAGCTTGAAGAAAATTATAAATGTTTATAAAATCTGCTTAGGGGATTTTAGAGAAGCAGATGACCCAGAAAAAATAAAAAGATTGTCAAACTCTGTGGTAAGTTCACCTAAATGTTGTGGTCATGGATTTATTGTGTCTATGGCATGACAGACCCTTTAAGTTTGTTTTCACCTTTACTTCTCATGACATGCATATATAAAAATATAATTTTCTTGATTATACAGGATTTAAGGCACTAGCATAAGCTTCCACAGCTAGTTAGTTTGGGTTGTGTGGCTACATAGAAAAGAAAATTACTCTGGCTAACATAAGATAAAGAAATTTCTTGGAAAGGATATGTGAACCTATCGATACAAAGTGGGGGCTAATGAATCAATATGTAAAAGACGAAACCAAAGTATTTTCACAGGTCCCACCATTAGGAACAGATAGACTGATTCTTTAGGACACTGTTATCTATGTGATTCATTTAATGTATGGATCACTCCACTCCTGAGTCCAATTTCAGAGAGAGAGAAACTCTTTGCCTTAGCAAGGGCCATATGCTTAGTTAGGGAAGCTGCCTCCAAAACTGGAGTACAGTGTTGGAGGTGTAATTCACTAAAGGAGAATTGGCATGTTGCTGCCAAAAGAAAAGGGATTGGAGGATGGTGAACAAAATTAGCAAATGTCCACTGCCGATAAAATAGCATACTTAAGATCTGAATCTGTATTTGTCAGATGTAAAACCTAATGTTTTATCTTCTTTTCCAAATTTCTTCCTAATAGGACTGGAGAAAGTAGATTGTCATTTGGAATGGGAGTTGGGGGAATAGCACAAATGAAACAGAAGAGAAAAATGTGAGAGAATCAAGGATGCTGGAAATAGCGAGGGATGATGGAGCTGCCAAATTAGGGAAGAGAGTGAAGCTACAAGGGGACTCGGAAACCAGAATAACTGGAGGGGCGAGGTGGTAAGACCTGAGGTGAGGACATTCCTGAGAATCTTCTGAGATGATGCCAGAAATTCTATGATCTAAACCAAGGGAGAGACATGTCCTGAGAGGTTGAGGTATGTCATGAAGGACCATCAAAGAACAAGTAAATTTCCAAGTGTGTATTAGTTTCTAATATAGTCAGAAGCACACTAGCTATTTGGTTTATTGAAAACTTAAGCAGGAGGGAGACAGTTAATCGCCATAGGCACCTTTAAAATAAAAGCTACTCCAGAGACTTTGTGGGTTGGTGTTGAACAAAGGAAGAATGAAAACTATATCGATTATGGTATTCACAAACTATGTGGAAAATGTCTGAAGAATATTTTATGAGCACATTTTTCTACCCAACCCCTTCCCCAAAAGAACTATTTTATGACTGCGGGTCATTTCTTCAAACAACAGTGTTAACACAAGCCCAGCAAAAGGTTTTTGGTGGCTAAAGACAGTTTTACTGCTAGAAGAAATTGAAAACAGTTATCTTTATTTGCTTTGTATTCATAGAAAGGAACATACAGCAAAGAAAATCTGTCATTTATGAGAAGAGCAGAGCATAGTTAAAATGAACCTTCCTGGAGAGGGTAGGGGTGGGAGAGAAATGACTGCCTATAAAAGGGCAACATGAAGGATCCTTGTGGGGATGAAGTATTCTGTATCTTGACTGTATCAATGCCAATATCCTGGTTGCAATATTGTATTAAAGTTTTGCAAGATGCTAGCACTGGCGAAAACTAGGTGAAGGCTACACGGATCTCTGTATTATTTCTTATAACTGCATGTGAATCTGTAATTACCTCAAAACAAAAAGTTTCATTGAAAAGGTTAACGACACACACCCATTCACACATACACACACACTCTGAACTTTCTTAGTTGTAAGGAAGAACAGTTACCTCCACACCTTATATTTCCATATACAGTAAATTTAGCAAGACCAGTGGTTCCTCACCCTGGCTGCACGTTTTTCCGCTGGGTGACCTCAAACTCCCAGGATGGCTGAGAATCACTGAGCTTCTCCCCACCCTTCATTTACTCCTCCCCAGGGGAATAGGAGCAACTAGTTGGGCATTTGGGGAGAATAAACAGCTCAGCCCTTCCCTTACACCCTTGCTAGACAAGTATCTTGCAGAATGGATCTGCTCTCCTAGCATGGGCCTGTACTGTTCTACTGGGAAGCCTGTGTTGTTCAACTGTGCCAGTGACTAGGGACAGGTATGAGCATGCCCACTTGGCCACATCTTCCAGTCAGCTATATTAAGGTGATGTTTTGACCTCCATATCTGATTCTGAATTCAAGAGGAAAAAAGAGACAATATTGATTAGCCCAGGCAAGAAAAATGTTATCAGATGATCTGAGTGAACTCTTATTACAGAATCAGGGAGCTGTGAGTCAGTTTATACCTTGTTTGATGAAACATTTATTATGAAATCTCTGACTGATGAATTGCAGCTGCACTGGGAGGCATGTGATTTGATATTCACTCCTAGAGAGACTGTGCAACATGCAGAGGATACACACAGGTGGGGATTAGAAAGGATAGCTGGCTCAAGGTGCTGTCACCTGCATCAGGTTTAACCTCATCTCTTCCAAAATAAGCCCTGGGTCATGGAGGAGAATGAAAGCTACACTAACCTGTTGCCAGGTGTCAGAAGGACTCTGCTGTTTAGCCATGTGCAACACTTACTGTGTAATTTTTTTTTTGAGGAGATGATCCATATATTATTTACATGTTAAGACTAACTTTAATTTTAAAATCACATATTCACACCTATTTCCTTGCTGATTTCACTTAAAACTTAAATACATGTTTGACAAAGACTGTAAACAAAAATTTATCATGTCTGTTACATGTAACACACAGAGACAGCTTTTAATCATCAACCTTCCCCAAGACATCTTTTATTATAAATACAGGTATCAAAACTATTCTGAACACATTTTTATACTACTGATAGCACTCAAAAATTAAAATAATTTGTAACAATATTCATGGTACTGCTACTTTAGACAATTTAAACTGAAGCCTTCTCACTAAGTAAGATGGATAAGGCATGCCATTTCTCTTTTTCCCTCTTGAGATTGTTACTTTTTAGAAACATACATGCTTCCACAGCCATCTGACATACTTTCAAGTTGTAAACCTGAATTCTATTTTGAGTACACCAGGTTTATGTATAAATGGTAGTACCTTTAAAAAACTGTGTTGCATTTTTTCTCATTACCTGAAAACACAATATGTATATATTAACTATGTTCTTACAAATGTCCAGGTCATATTTACCAGCTGGAATTCTTTTCCTTAATGTGTGGGTATTTTGCATTGTGATATTTAATCAAGACATTAACATGAGTGGACAATTAATGGTTTAAGGAAAGTTTGAGACCAATAAAATTAATTGTTGTGTGTTTGTCTTTCTGGTGGCTTTGGAAGGTGTATACATATTCTTTGGACATCATTAAACATCTTAGCTCTTAAAGAACAACTTTCATGCGATATGAGGTTTGCCATTTTGCAAACACTCTTATGCTCCATGTATCCACCATTCCACTGGAATTATTTATTCCATTCATATTAACTTTTGTTACAAATCTAACTGATGGAGGAGCTTCTGGGTATTTAGGTCCATATTCTACTTTCAGGCTATATATTATGTTTACATAATTTGTCTGCGGAGACTGCCATCTTCTGCACCCAAACACAGCCATCTGCATGCTACTGTGTATCTTTTAAATGTAAGTAAACTGGTGTGAGGAATAAGATACCATGACCTGTGAATTTTTTATCAACTTTGAACCCAGGACCAACGGACATCAAGTAACACCAATAGAAAATAGTCCACTAAAATTCTAACATCTAGTACCTTCTCTGCAACAACTGGATAAAGTTGTTTGTTAAACTCACTTAGTTGTTGCAGTCATTCTGTAGGTTAACACATCTTTCACTCATTCCAGCCCTAATTTCAATTTTCCTTCCTTTTTTGAGAGAAGCTAAAAACTTAACTCCCCAGATTTTCTTGCAGTTAAACATGTCCCCTTGACTCAATTATAGCTAATGAGATGTAAACTGAATTTTTCTAGTATTGCTTTTTCCTCTTCAGTTTTCTGAACACACGTGTGATGCCTAAGACCTTTCAGTCATTGCCAAGTATGAGAGAGAGCAAGACAGAAGCAGTCAGTTTCCTTGACAGCATTGGTGAGCTACCATGCCAGCCTTGGAACTCCCATCGTCAGATTTCTGGTACATGGACAAAGAGATCCTTTATTTCTTTTTAAAAAGTCAAGTGCAATCCTAACTGATTTATTTATTGATTTAATTTCCAAGTGTGATGGGTAGAATAATGGCCCATAAATATGCCCATGCCCTAATACCTGGGACCTGGAATATAATCTTTACCTGGCAAAAGGGACCTGGCAGCCAGGATTAAGTCAAGGACCTGGGTGGCAGGGGGAGGCAGTCTTCTGGATTATCCAAGTTTACACAATGTTACCATAAAGGTCATTATAAATGAAAGAGGAAGGCAGAGGGAGGATTGGAGAAAGAGATGTGACAACAGAGCAGGATTAGAGAAATGCTGTGCTACTGGCTCTGAAGAAGAAGGAAGGCGCCAATGAGCCGAGGCATGCGGGCAACATCTAGAAGATGGAAAAAGAAAGAAAACGGATATTTCCTTGAGCCTCCAGGAAGAACACAGCCCTTCTGACACCTTGACTTTAGCCTGTGTCAGACTTCTAACTTAAGAAACTGTAAAATAATAAAATTGCACTGTTCAAGCCACTATATTTATGGTAATCTGTACAGCAGCAATAGAAAAAGAAAACATGGTATTACAACATTTGAATAACAAATTATGATAACTCCAAGGAAATTACCTCCTCTCTAGTTTCTTAATCAAAGACAGGTAAAAATAAATTTTTTTAAGAATAAAAGAACCCCACCCAGCTGTTACTGGTGTGGTTCATTGGGTTGGGTGTTGTCCCACAAACCAAAAGGTCATGTGTTCAATTCCCAGTCAGGACATATGCCTGGGTTGTGGCCAGGTCTCTGGATGGGGACATGTGAGAGGTAACCAATCAATGTTCACCTTGCACATCGACATTTCTCTCTCTCTTTCTCTCTCCCTTCCCTTCTCCCTAAAAATAAGTAAATAAAGTCCCTAAAGAACAATTAAAAAGTCTGGCCTGGACAGGTGGTTCAGTTAGTTGGAGTATCACCCTATACAGCAAAAAGGTTGTAGGCTCGATTCCTGATCAATGCACACACCTAGGTTGCATTTTTAGTTGCCAGTCATGTACATACAGGAGACAACCAATCAATGTTTCCCTCTCTCTCTCTCTCCTTTCCTCTCTCTCTAAAAATCAATAAATATATCCTCAGGCAATGATTTCATAAAAAAAGAATAAAAGATTCCCATGAAACTGATATTTTTAAAGCCATGGTAACAAATAAATGCCAATACTACTTTAAAACAACAGACAGAATCATGAAGGAAAAGAACAAATAGAGGCACAGAGCTACGAGGAAAAAAAAAAAGATAAAATGGCTATAGGAAATGCTCACACATCAATATTTATCCTCAATGTAAATGTAAATGGAATTCAGCAATAAAAAGGCATAGAGTAGCAGATTGGATCAAAAACCAAAATCCAACTACATGCTTTCTTCAGGAGACAAATATAAGCTATAAAAACAGAGACTCAAAGTGAAAGGGTGGAAAATGATTCTCCATGCAAATAGCATCCACAGAAAAGCAGGTGTAGCCTTACTTATATCTGACAAAATAGATCTCAAGATAACAAAGGTAACAAGAGAGAAAGATGGACATTTTATAAATGATAAAGGGGGCACTACATCAAGGACACATAACACTTCTCAATATATATGCACCCAATCAGGGAACGTCAAAATATATAAAGCAACTATTAACATAACTAAAGGGAGAGGGGTTTGAGATGTTAGAGGAGTAAGTGGAAGCTGCACAAACCTCCTAGGACCAAACTGGAATTATAACTAAATTGTAGAGAAATCATCCTGAATAACCAACTGACCACTAGCTAGAGAGAAGCATTATAACCAAGGATGCACAGAAGAAACCACTTCACCACAACATGACTGGTAGGGAGTGAGGAGGAGATGGAGGAGGGCTGGTGTGGCTCCCACAAGCAGTAGCGGAAGTACTGGAGGGATATTTCAGTTGCTAGGGGGTGAGGGTATCCACTGAGAAGTATGGGGTATAAAACCCAAGCTTGGATTGCCCAGCCTACTGCACCGGAGCCATAAAAGAAACCCAGATAATATCCATCTGTGAAAAGCAGCAGGGTTCCTGTCCACCAGGAGGAAGAGAGCCTCTGAAAGTCCTCTTTGGTTAACAATTAAGGTGGATCTCTGGGAGCCCTGAGGAGGCTTTAGCTGACCCTCCCCAGGCTCAGTGCTGGCCAAAGCTAGCCTTGGGCACAGATTGGTTTTCTCTGCACACACCTAGACCCAGCAGAGGGAGCCACAAGTTGCGGATTACTGATAGCTCCAAACAGGTTGCCCAGGGCCTGTCACAGGCAGTGTCTGACATAGGCTTACACCAGAGTCTTTGACGATCTCCCTAGTACATAAAAACAAACACAAAGAGGCAGGTAAAATGGGAAGACAAAGGAACAGGCTCCAATTGAAAGAACAAGAGAATCCTCCAGAAGAAAAACTAAATGTAAGGGAGGCAACCAATTCATCAGATAGAGAGTTTAGAGTAATGATTATAAGGATATTGAACAGCATGAAAAAAGACACAGAAATCACCAAAAAAGGATCATTCAGAAATAAAGAATGTACTATCTGAAATAAATAATACACTGGAAGGAATAAACAGTAGGTTTAATTATAAAAATAATTTAAAAAAGAATGAGGAGAGCATAAGAAACCTTTGGGAAAACATGAAGTGCAACCTCCACATCATGGAATACCAAAAGGAGAAGAGAGTGAGCAAGAGATGAGAACCTTATTGAAGAAATAATGACTGAAAACTTCCTTAGTCTGGTGGGGGGGGGGGGGAGACACACAAGTCCAGGAAATGCAGAGAGTTCCAAGCAATTTGGACAAAAAGAGGTCTACATCAAGACACATTATAATTAAAATGGCAAAACTTAAAAACAAGGAGAGACTCCTAAAAACTGCAAGAGAAAAGCAGGTAGTTACCTACAAGGGAGCTCCAATTAGACTGTCATCTGACTTCTCAACAGAAACATTTCAAGCCAGAAGGGATTGTCATGAATTATACAAGGCAGTGAAAAGCAAGGACCTACAACCAAGGCTACTTTACCCAAGAAGGCTATCATTTAAAATTAAAGGAGAAATAAAGAACTTCCCAGACAACAAAAAACTAAAGGTATTTGTTAATATCAAACCTGTACTGCAACAAATTTTAAAGGTCTTGCTTTACAAAAAGAGAGAAAGAAAAGAAAAAGAAAAACAGAGGGAATAGTTTAAATTTAAAATGGCAATAAATACACATCTATCAATAATCACCTTAAATATAAATGCCTTAAATCCTCCAATCAAAAGACATAGGGTAGCTGAATGGATAAGAAAACAAGACCCATAAATATGCTGTCCCCAAGAGACCCACTTCAGATTGAAAAATACACAAACTAAAAGTAAAGAGATGGAAAAAGATATTTCATGCAAATGAAAAAGGGAAAAAAAGCTAGGGTAGCAATACTTACACCCAACAAAGTAGACTTTAAATCAAGGCTATAGTAAGAGACATGGAAGGACACTAAATAATGATAAGGGAATAATCCAACAAGAGGATATAACCTTAGTAAATATTTATGTACCCAACACAGAAGTACTTAAACATGTAAAAAAAAATTTTGATGGACATAAAGGGAGAGATTTACAGAAATACAGTCATAGTTGGAGATTTTAACACCCCTTTGACTTCAATGGATAGATTTCCAGACAGAAAATCAACAAGGAGGCAGCAGCCTTTTTTTTTTAAGTATATTTTATTGATTATGCTATGACAGTTGTCCCATTTTTTTCTCCCCTTTATCCACCTCCGCCCTGCACCCCCCTCCCATCAGCATTTCCCCAACCCGTCCCTCCACCCCCAGCGCTTAGTTCATGTCCATGGGTCATACATATAAGTTCTTTGGCTTCTCCATTTCCTATACTATTCTTAACCTCCCCCATCTATTTTGTACCTACCATTTATGCTTCTTATTCCCTGAACCTTTTTCCCCATTCTACCCCTCTCTCTCCCCACTGATAACCCTCCGTGTGATCTCCATTTCTGTGATTCTGTTCCTGTTCTAGTTGTTTACTTTGTTTTTGTTTTTAGTTTCAGTTGTTGATAGTTGTAAGTTTGTTATCATTTACTCTTCATAGTTTTGATCTTCTTTTTCTCAGATAAGTCCTTTAACATTTCATATAATTTGGGCTTGGTGATGATGAACTCCTTTAACTTTACCTTATCTGGGAAACACTTTATCTGCCCTTCCATTCTAAATAATAGCTTTGCTAGATAGAGTTAACCTGGATGTAGGTCCTTGTCTTTCATGACTTTGAATACTTCTTTCCAGCCCCTTCCTGCCTGTAAGGCTTCTTTTGAGAAATCAGCTGATAGTCTTATGGGAAATCCTTCGTAGGTAATTGTCTCCTTTCTCTTGCTGCTTTTAAGGGTCTCTCCTTATCTTTAATCCTGAGTAATGTAATTATGATGTTCCTTGGCATGTGCTTCCTTGGGTCCAACTTCTTTGGGACTCTCTGAGATTCCTGGATCTCCTGGAAGTCTGTTTCCTTTACCAGATTGGGGAAGTTCTCCCTCATTATTCTTTCAAATAAGCTTTCGATTTCTTATTCTTCCTCTTCTCCTCCTGGCACCTATTATTTGGATGTTGGAATGTTTAAAATTGTCCCAGAGATTCCTAAGCCTCTCCTCATTTTTTTTTTTTTTTTGAATTCTTGTTTCTTCATTCTGTTCTGGTTGAATGTTTATCTCTTCTTTCTGCTCCAAGTTGTTGATTTGAGTCCTTGTTTCCTTCCCTTCATTGATGGCTCCCTGTATATTTTTCTTTATTTCACTTTGCATAGTCTTCACTTTTTCCTCCATTTTGCGACCATACTCAACCAATTCTGTGAGCATCCAGATTACCAGTGTTTTGAACTCTACACCTAATAAGCTGGCTATCTCTTCATCACTTATTGTGTCTTTTCTGGAGTTTTAGTCTGTTCTTTCATTTGGGCCATATTTCTTTGTCCTGGTGCTCCTGTGTGCCATTAAGGGGCACATACAAGATAATGGCCACTTAATTTGGACGTTCAGTTTCACAGACATGAGGACCCCAGATCAAAATAAGAATAACTGAGTACTTTATTAAGAGAAAGGAAAGTGAAAGCAAGAATGGAGAACAGACCTCACCAGACAAGAATTCACCAGGACTTGAACACAGACACTGCGGAATACCAGAGGCAGCATTCAGGGTTCAACTGGGAAAGTTCTGAGTGAAATGTCCTCCCCTTGGGTGGGATTCCACAGTCTCACTTTGAAGTTATGCTTAAATAGTTTTTAGACAAAGGTAGCTATACCCCAAGATCTTTGTGTGAGTCAGTTAACAGCTCCCTCGGAGAGAAGGCCCAGTTCTCCTTGAGGGAACAGCTATATATCAAAAGTTGAATATTAACACTATTGGTCTCCCAGGGAAAGGGCCAGTTCTCCCCTGGAGACAGCATGTCACCATTTTATTCTTACAATAAAAGTCACAACTTGGGCATAAACAGAGAGGATTCTTTATGTCCCTTTAACCCATCATCCTGTTATGTTGTAAGGAGCAGAGACTTAGGTATTCACCAGGGCAGGGCAACCCACATTGCTGTGTTGTGGTGCTGTATGTCAGGGAGGGGTCCAAAAGGGAATAATGCCACTTGCTTGGCTCTAAGCCAGCTTTCAGTCACTTCCCTCACTATGCACAAGCCAATTGGGCCTGGTGCTGACTCCCAGGTGGGTGGGTTTTTGTGCATTCTAAGGACCCTGTGGGTCTCTCCAGTGAACTCTCCTGTGAGGTTTGGAGCCTTTCCTGCCCCCACAACCCCCACAGGTTTTTACAGCCAGAGGTTTTGAGGCTTTCATTTCCCACAATGGAACCCCAGGGCTGCGTAGTCTGTCTCTCTCCCTAGTTGTTCTTCCCAGTTTATCCGCACTCAATTGTGGGCCTGCCCAGTCCACCAGCCACTACCTCACCCATCCTCCAGTCTGGATGCATGTTTCTTCTTTAACTCCTTGGTTGTCAGACTTCTATACAGTTCAATTTTCTGGCAGTTCTGATTGTTTTTTCTTTTACAATTTGCTGTTGTTGTTCTTTTGGTTGTGCAAGGAGGAGAAGTGTATCTACCTATACCTCCATCTTGGCTGGAAGTTGACAACAGCCTTAAATGACACAATGGATCAAATGGATTTAATTGATATCTTTTGAGCATTGCACCCCAAAGCAGCAGAATATACAAAGTTTTCAAGTGCACTTGGAATGTTTTCTAGGATAGACTACATGTTAGGAGGCAAAACAAGTCTCAAATAACTTAAGAAAATTGAAATTATATGAAGCATCTTCTCCGACCACAATGCTATAAAACTAGAAATCAATCACAAGAGGAATGCTGAAAAACATGCAAAGACATAGAAGCTAGATAACATCTTTTTAAACAATGAATGGGTCAACAATGAGATCAAAGAAGAAATCAATAGATACATTGAAACAAATGATAATGAGAACATAAGAATCCAAAATCTGTAGGACACAGGGAAAGTAATTATAAGAGGGAAATTCATAACATTACAGGCCCATCTCAAAAAGAAAAAAAAGAAAAGAAAAGAAAAATTTCAAATAAACAATCTAACTTTACAATGAAAGAAATTTGAAAAAGAAAAACAAAGAAAGCTCAAAGTGTGTAGAAGGAAGGAAATTATAAAGGTCAGAGCAGATATAAATGAAATAGTGTCAAAAATTGATACAAAAGATCAATAAATCCATGAGCTGGTTCTTGGAAAAGATAAGCAAGACTGACAAACCTTGACCAGACTCATCAAGAAAAAAGAGAGAAGACCCAAATAAATAAAATAAAAAATGAGAGAAGAGAAATAACAACTGACACCAAAGAACTAAAGGGAGAAACTGACAAAAACACAATCATAGTTGGGGACTTAAATACTTCATTTACAGCACTACACTGATCCCCCAAAGAGAAATATTGACCTTAAATGACATCTTAGGCCATATGGACATAATTGATATTTATAGAGACTGCCATCCCAGAACATCAGATTTTACATTCACTCTAGTGCACATGGAACATTCTCAAGGATAGACCATAAATTGTGTCACAAAACTAGCCTGAAAAAATTCAAGAAGATTAGAATCATACTAAGAATATTCTCTGACCACAATACTTTGAAGTAGAAATCACCTGCAAAAAGGAAGAAAAGAAACCCACAAATATGTGGAGATTCAACAACATACTATTAAAATATGACTGGGTCTAGAAGAAATAAAAGGTGAGATCAAAAGCTATATAGGTACACATGAGAGTGACAATACAGCATGTCAAAACACCTGGGATGCAGAAAAGCAACAATAAAAGAGAAGTATATATCATACAGGCCTATCTCAAAAAACAAGATAAATCTCAAGTAAAAAACCTAACATTACATCTTTAAAAATTAGAAAAAGAACAAAAACAGCCAAAAGTCAGCAGAAGGAAGGAAATAATAAAAAGTAAAGCAGAGTTGAAGGAAATAGAAAACAAAAAGATTGTACAAAAAATTAATACAATATAGAGCTGGTTCTTTGAAAAGGTTAATAAAATTGACAAACTCCTGGCTAGACTCACTAAGGAAAAAGATAAGAGATTCATATAAACAAAAACAGAAATGAAAGAGGAGAAGTTACCACAGACATCACACGTATACAAAGGATCATACATAGGAATACTATGAAAAAACTATATGCTACCAAATTCAATAACCTAAAAGAAATAGGTAAGTTTCTGGTCAAGAGGATGCTTAGAAATATATAACAGTCCTAAAATGAATCATGAAGAATTGGAAAATCTAAATTACCCATCAACAGTGAGGAAATTAAAACAATCATCGAATACCTCAAAATAAATAAAAGTCCAGACTTCCAGTCAGGATGGCAGCATATGTAAACACGGCTTACCTCTTTGCACAACCACATCAAAATTACAGCTAAAATACACAACAACCACCACTCAGAACCATCAGAAATCACAATTTATGGAAGTCTGACAACTACAGAATTAAAGAAAACCAGTCATCCAAACTGGTGGGAGGGGGCAGAAGCACAGAGCAGGCTGGTCCAACATCCATGTGTGGTGGATAAAAACTCAGGAGGGATATTTCAGGAGTGAGGAGTCCCAGTCCCCCACTAGGCCCTACAGCTCAGGGTTCCAATGCCAGAAAGATAAGTTCTCATAACTCTTGGCTGCAAAAATCAGTGAGGATTGAGTTGGTGAAAGAAACTTCTGGAGTCCCAAGCAGATCTCCTTAAAGACACATACAAAAACTTAGAATCACTCCCTCTGAGCCTCAGCACATGGGGAGCAGCTTGAAAGACACCAGTGGCATACAGAGAGAAACAGAAGTGTCTGCAATCAAGGCAGGAGCTAGGGGACAGCTTTCTCCCAGACAGAAAGGCAGGCAGAGGCCATTGTCCCTTTTCTGAGCCTTCCTGACACGGAGCTGGCAGGCAGATGCCATATCTGAGACTCCATCAACCTGACTAACACTGTTTGCCCTGCCCAAAAGACCTCCTGAGACTCTAAATTGTTAACTGCAACTTTACCATATAAATGGCTGGTCTTGGCTCATCCTTCACAATTTCCTAAATCATTTGTAATGGGCAAAACCTGGCCTCAGTAAGCCCCCAGCCCCCATACCTCTGGATAAGTGTCCCCAGGCCCAGCACTAGCAGAAGCCAGTCTAGATTCACATCTTGGCTTTGCCTGGGAATCTCCAAGCCCAGCACAAATAACAGCCATATCAGATTGCATTATAGCTCATGCAGGGTAGTCACAGGCAGAACACAGGTAGGGGCCGATCTTGGTCTGCACCACCCAGAAACTCCATTGCCTGCGCACCCTGTCAGGGTTGCATACCATGTCAGAGGGCCACCACCCTGCTCCTGCATAGCTGATCCTCCACAGAGGGAAGAGGTTAATGGTCACTGGTCACAGTCAGTCCTTGAAGCTGATTGACCTTAGTAGATCCCTCCCATGGACTTGACAAGAGTAATCAAGGCTCAACTTCTAGAGGAGGGTGTATTCAGCCCACATAGATAACGCACCACAAGTACCCAGCTAGGGTGATAGAGGATGCTGTGCCACTGGAGCCTATAGGACATCTACTACATTAGGCCATGCTACCAAGATAGGGAGTCATAGCACTCTACCTAATACATAGAAACAAACACAGGGAGGCTGCCAAAATGAAGAGACAAAGAAATATGCTCCAAATGAAAAATCAAAACTTCAGAAAAAGAACCAAACAAAATGGAGATAAGCGGTCTATGAAAAACAGAGTTCAAAATACTGGTCATGAAGATGCTCAAGGAACTTAATGAGTACTTAAACAGCATAAAAAAAGGTCCAGTCGGAAATGAAGGGTACACTCATTAAAATAAAGAATAATTTACAGGGAGACAACAGCAGAGGAGATGATGCCAAAAATCAAATCAATGATTTGGAATATAATGAAGCAAAAAACAACCAATCAGAACAACAGAAGAAAAAAGAATCCAAAGAAACAAAGGCAGTGTAAGCAGTCCTTGGGACAACCTCAAATGTTCCAACTTTCTCATTATAGGGGTGACAGAAGGAGAAGAGGAAGAGCAAGAAATTGGAAATCTATTTGAAAAAGCAATGAAAGAAAACTTCTCTAATTTGGTGAAGGAAATAGACATGCAAGTCCAGGAAGCACAGGGAGTCCCAAACAATATGGATGTGAAGAGGCCCACGCCAAGACACATCATAATTAAAATGCCGGAGGTTAAAGATAAAGAGAGAATCTTTAAAGCAGCAAGAGAAAAGAACTTAGTTACCTGCAGGGGGATTTCCATAAGACTGTGAGCTGATTTCTCAACAGAAACTTTGCCAGCCAGAAGGGACTGGCAAGAAATATTCAAAGTCATGAAAAGCAGGGACCTACAACCACCCAGCAATGATATCATGTAGAATCAAATGGTAGATAAAGAGCTTCCCAGACAAGAAAGAACTAAAGGAGTTCATCACTAAACCAATATTATATAAAATATTAATGGGACTTATTTAAGGAAAAAAATCAAAACTATGAACAATAAAATGGCAAAAATACATATCTATCAACAATTGAAACTAAAAAACAAACCAAGCAAACAATAAGAGACAGAATCATGGATATGGAGACCATTTTGATGGTTGCCAGATGAGAGGGGTATGAGGGGGAATGGTGAAATGGTGAGTGGATTAAGAAGTACAAATAGGTAGTTACAGAATGGCTATGAGGATGTAAAGTACAGTATAGAAAACGGAGTAGCCAAAGAACTTATATGCATAATCCATGGAGATAGAAAAATAGTGTGGGGATTGCCAGATGCAGGGTGAATGGGGACAAGGCAGGGGAAAAATATATTATTTTAATATAATAAATAAATATTTAACAATGAATAAGTAAGTAAAAGTCCAAGACCTCATGTCTTCACTAGTGAAATCTACCAAACATTCAAAGAAGATTTGATATCTATTCTTCTCAAACTCTTCCAAAAAATTGAAGAGGCAACACTTCTTAAAACATTCTATAAAGCAAACATAACCCTGACACTGAAACATGGCAAGGATCTCACAAAAAAAGAAAACTATAGATAGTTATCTCTGATGAATACAGATGCAAAAATCCTAAACAAAATACTAGCAAATCAAATTCAACAATACATTAAAAAAAATACATCATGATCAAGTGGGGTTCAATCCATGGGCACAAGGAGAGTTCAATATATGCAAATTGATCAATGTAACATACTTCATTAACAAAACAAAGGATAAAAATCGTATGATCTTACCAATATATGCAGAAAAAGCATTTGATAAGATACAACATCAATTTATGATTAAAACAATCATTAAAATGGGTATGGAAGGAAAGTACTTCAATATAATAAAGGCTACATATGACAAACCCTCAACTAATAACATACTAAATTGTGAAAAACTGAAAGCTTTTCCTCTAAAATCAGATATAAGGCTAGGATGCCCACTCTCACCACTTTTATTCGACACAGTTCTGGAAGTCCTAGCCAGAGCAGTGAGCAGTGATGCAAAAGAAATAAAAAGCTTCCAAATTGTGAATGAAGAAGTAAAAGTGTCACATTTTGCAGATGATATGATTCTGTATACAGAAAACTAAAGGTTCTACCGAAAAAAGCATAAGGAACAATGAACAAACAGTAAAGTTGCAGGGTACAAAAATCAAAGTACAAAAGTCCACTGGTGTTTACCAGAGGGGAAAAGGGTGGGAGGATTAAAGTGCAAAGGGAGTCTAATACATGGTGATGGAAGAAGATTTGACTTTGGGTGCTAAAAACACACAATAAAATATATAGATGATGTATCATGGCATTGTACACTTGAAACCTATATAATCTTATTAACCAATATCAGCCCAATGCATTTAATACAAAAGAAAAAAATAATAGAACAGTTGGTTTGACTAGTTCTGTCATTTCTCTTACTCATCAGACATATTCTGATCTTTTTAATTTTTCTGTATGAACTTTAGAATTTATTTAAAAAATCCTTAGAATTGTGGAGGTATTATAGATTAATTTAGAAAGAATTTTAAGTATTATGATGTTAAGTTAGCCTATCATAGGTCAATTTTGCCTTTCCATTTGTTCAAACTCTTTTGTTTCCCTTAGTAGTGAGTTTAAAGTTTTATTTGGATTTTGCTCATTTCTTGTTAGATTATTCCCAAGAATTTTTTTGCTTATGTTTATTGTAAATAAGTTTTTTCAACTCCTTGAAGTTTGTATATATGAAAATGACTGAGTTCTAAATATTCATTTCATACCTGAATATCCACCCGATTCTCTTATAATCTGTAAAATTTTATGTTTTTCTCCCAGGTTTGCCAGGTATATAATAATATCATCTGTAAATAATTTATAAATTTACCACTTCAATTCCCCCAAATAATTATTTTCCTTTTTTGAAAAGTGTATTACTATATAAAAAGCTGAAAGCTCAGCAATACTTTTTGAGCTATAATTAAAATATGATAAAAGATAATACATGATTTTAAAGTGTGCAAGTTAGCATATTTAGTATAGTGACAAGACCATGCAACCACCATGATTGCCTAACTGCAGAACATTTTTATTACCCCAAAATAAAACTGAATAGCCATTAATAGTTATTTTCCATTTCTCTCTCCTTAACCTGTGGCAACCACTAGTCTACTTTCTAGCTCTATGGGTTTGTAGTCTGGATATTTCATATAAATGGAATCATACAATACATGGCATCTTGTGCATAGCTTCTTTCACTTAATATAATGTTTCCAAGGTTCACTCATGTTGTAGCATGCAGCAGGACTTCATTCCTTTTTATGCAAAATAATACTCCATTTTAATGTATTAACCATATTTTTTTATTTATTCATCAGTTGGTAGACATTTGGGTTGTTTACACTTTTTGGCTATGAATACTTGTGTACAAACTGTTTTCCACAGCAATTGGACCATTTTTTATTACCAACAGCAATGTATGAGGGTTCCTATTTTCCACATTCTTGCCAACACTTTTTATTGTCCTTTTAAAAAATCTCACTGTAGTTTTGACTTGCATTTCCCTAGTGATTAGTGCTGTTAGGAATCTTTTCATGTACTCACTGGCAATTTGTGTACCTTCTTTGGAGATATGTTCATTCAGATCCTTTGTCCATTTTTTTCAATTGAGTTGTCTTTTATTGTTAAGTTGTTAGAATTCTTTATATATTCTAGATATAAGTCCCTTTTCATACATATGACTTGCAAATGCTTTATTCCATTTTGTAAGACTTTTTTTTTCATTTTCTGGTTAGTGTCTTTCAAAACTCAAAAATTTTTAATTACAATGAAGTCAAATTTATTTATTCTCTTGTTGGTTCTACTTTGGTGTCATATCTAAGAAACCATTGCCCAATGCAATGTCACAAAGAGTTAAGTCTATGTTTTCTTATAAGAGTTTTATAATTTTAGCTCTTAGATTTAGGACTTGATCCATTTTGCATTAACTTTTGTGTATAGTGTGTGGTACTTAGGTTCCAAATTCATTCTTTTGTATATGTAGGTGTCCAGTTGTCCCAGAACCATTTGTTGAAAAACTATTCTTTCCTCCACTGAATTGCCTTGAAGCCCATGTTGAAAAGCAATTGACTATAAGTGTTCCGGTTTATTTCTAGACTCCCAATTTATTCCATTCATCTATATGTCTATCCTTATACCAGTACCACAGTGTTGATTACTGTAGCTTTGGCTATGTATATTTGTAATTCTATATGAATTTGAGGATCAACTTTTCCATTTCTGCAAAAAAAGGTATGGAATTTTAACAGGAATTGTGTTGAATTGACTGATTATTTGGGGGAAGTACTGTCATCTAACAATATTAGACATTCCAATCCATGAACACAGATATCTTTTCAAGTAGTCTTCTTTAATTTCTTTCATTGGAGTTTTGGTGTTTATGGTATGAATCATCTACTTCTTTTATTTTTAAGTATTTTATTCTTTTTGATGCTATTATAAATTGAAAGTATTTTCTTAATTTTATCCTTTAATTGTTATTGCTAGTGGACGGAAATACAACTATTTTTGTATCTTGATCTTGAATCTTTGCAACATTGCTGAGCTCATTTATTAGCCCTAATGGATTTTCTGTAAAATCTTTAGGATTTTCTATATATAATATTATGTCATCTGCAAATAGAGATAATTTTATTTCTTCCTTTCCAAACTTGATGTCTTTTATTTCATTTTCTTGCCTAATTTCCCTGGCTAGAACCTCCAGTACAACATTGAATACAAGTGGCAAGAGCAGGCATCCGTGTTTCCAATATTTTTTAACTTCTAATTTTCCCCCAAATTATATTTCCATTAGCTTAGAAAGTTTTAGTGGTCATAATAGTCATCATTTTTATAACATTTTATTAATGGGAGTGCTTTTAATATTTTTCTACTGAACATAAGCTGGCCTGGGAGTTCAGATAGATTCGTGTCATGTATTATTATTCTTTTAGGAATATTTTTTATTTTAAAGTAGATGTTAAAAGTTTTTATCAGCTTGTTTTCAAAGTCTGAAGAGTTGATCTTCCACAGATCTGTTCGTAAAATAGATGACCTAGTAGTTAATCATTCTTGTATATATGAGATAAATCCCATTTTGTCATGTTATTTTTTAAAGATATTGCAGGATTCTTTCTTCTAATATTTTATTTAGAATTGTCCTACCAATATTTATAAGTGAGATTATAGTTTTTGTCAGATTTAATATCAAAATTATTCTTGCTTCAGATAAAGGATATGGAGGGTTTCTCTAAGTACTGGAATAGCTTAAATATTTTTGAAAGTATCTGTTCTTTAAATGTGCAGCATAACCAGCTCTGGAAAGTACCTCATGCTTTTTTTGTTTGTTTGTGGGACAGTTCTTTGGACTTCCTTTTATGGTAATTGATTTGTTTGTATTTTGTTTCTTTTGAGATCAGTTTTGGTAACTTAGAGTTTCTTTAAAAATCCATTTTATCTGGCATTTCCAAATTATTGCATTAAGTATGTTTTTCTTCTTTCTTAATTAATTTAGCTAAATGTTTATCTATTTCTCCCCAAGCAACCAGTTTTTGAATTATTTCATTCTACCATTTTTTGTTTTCTAATTAAGTATTTTCTGCTGTTACCATTTTAACCTCTTGTCTCTGCTTTCTTATTTATTTTGCTGATTTTTTTTAACTTCATTTAGATGCTTGTTTCATGTGTTTTCATTCTTCCTTATTCATTAGTTTTGTGAAAAATTTCAGCTGCTTTGTGATTTATTCACCTCTAGCTAAAACCTAGTCTGGAATATTTGTAGAACCAGATTCTAGGATATGTTTGTGTCACTATGACCTAGAATATAAATAATTTATATCTGCTTAAAAACCAAAATTATTCAAACACTGAAAGCCAATAACAAGGCTGGTCAAACTTAATGCTTGACACAATACTGATCTGCTAAAGAATGACTAGGACCTGAACTTTATGCAAACTTTTTGTGTGGGTAACTTGTTTGGTCCCTCTCAGACCCAAATCCCACCCATTTGCCTACCAGCTAAAATATCCTGCCTTGACCTTACTGTTTCTGCAATTTTGGACACAGTTCATTAAACTCAAGACTTCCCTCAGCAATTTTGGTACACCCTTCCCCTTTGTACAGCCATCTGTCCTATAGTCTCTGCATATAAAAGTTTTGCCTCAGAGACGTTTCTAGCTTAGATCTTGAGTGCCTTCTTACTGCAATAATCTCCCTTAATAAAGTCTTACCTTATTGATATCCAGACTTGCATTTTTGCTTGATACCATTGGAGTTTGAAAGATATTTCGATTCCTAAAATGCCATTGATTTTGGATTATAATTTTGCTGCTAGTGATTTTTGCTTATGAAATAGTATATGTATAAATGTAGTAGGTTTTTGAAATCTCCTGATACAATCCCTAGTTATTCTGAATAAATCTAGGTCAATATATCTGTTATTGTGGTATATTACACAAGTATTTAAAATATGCTTCTTCTAAACACTGCTTTAGCATTTATGATGCGGGTTCTGAAATGTAATATTTTTACTATCAGTATTTTCTTAATAGTCTACAATTCTACTTGGATTTTTCTCTTGGGCCCAAGAAGTGTTTAACCCAAGATATTTTATTTCCAAGTGGGTAGGGGCTTTTGTCTTCTCATTTTATTACATTGCTACTACAAAAAGTTCTCTGTACTCTTTTATCTTTTGGGAATGTATTGAGGTTTCCTTTTTATTTTTTAATTTAATTTAATTTTTTATCCTCACCTGAGGACATTTTTTCATTGTTAGAAAGAGGAAGGGAGAGAGAAGGAGAAAAACATCGATTGGTTTCTTCCTCATACATACCCCAAATGGGAATCGAACCCACAACCTGAGTATGTGCCCTAACTGGGAATTAAACCCTCAACTCCTGGTCTATGGGACTATGCTTCAACCAACTGAGCCAGTGTGGCCAGGGCAAGGTTTCCCTTTTTTTTTTTTTAAAGATTTCTATTTTTATTAATTTTTAGAGAGGGGAAGGGAGGGAGAAAGAGGGAGAGAAACATCAGTTGCCTCTCGCACATCCTCAGCTGGGATTGTACCCTGACTGGGAGTTGAACAAGCAACCTTTCAGTTTGCTGGATGGTGCTCAATCCACTGAGCCACAGCAGCCAGGGCAAGGTTTCCTTTTTAATTGGGAATATAAATAGGAGGTGTATCTCTTTCCAGAATCACAGAAATTGTCATACATCAATTAGCTCTCTTTTTATTAATTATGTTATTTAAGCATATAAAGTGCCCTTCTTTACCTTTTTTTCTGCATTTTATTCTGTCATATTTGAAACTAAGATTGTGATCACTTTTGTTTGCATTAGCCTAGTCTGGTTTACCCACTCATTTATCACTTTTTTCTTTTCATTTTCCATTTTTCTGAATCTCTTAGTTTTGGGTTTCTCTCTTTATACAGTATATAATTTTTTTCTTTTTTGATATCTAGTATGACATTCAAAGGTGAGTGTAACCTATTTATAATTCCAGTTATTGGTATGAAAGATATGTTTAGTCGTGGTTATATCATGTTTTTTTTGTGTGTGACAGTTCATGTTTTCAAAATTAAAAATACAATTGCCTGTGTAAGATTTTGCTTGTTTATATGGGCATTTCTTCTGATGATTATGAATGTTTGTATTTTTGTCTAATGTCTAATCTTCCTTTTCTTTGTCCAGTATTATAAATGTTCTATTCTAAACAATAATGAAATTAGTAGCTCTCTTCTTCTTTACACCTCTCCTTTCTCTCCATAATTCCCAATTTTAATTAATTATATTATCCTTATGTTTATCTTTCTAATAACTCTAACCCATACATTTATTTCAGTCTTAGTCCTCCTTATCAGCAAACCTCACATCTACCTACCATATACTTACTAATCACCTCTTCTTTGATAAAATGTGTCCACTGGCATACTGTTCAAAAGAGTTAATGGAAACTGTCTCTAAGATCTTATGTTTTCAAAACTGTTTGCCTTTATACTTAAGCAACAATATGACTGGATATAAATCTCCAAGTCACCCCTCTTTCCCTAAGGATTTTGTCTCTTTTACTCTGTTGACAATGTCTTCTAGGAAGGAATGTTAAGAAGAAATCCTAAGTAGGCCTAACTGTTCCTCATTATAAATGATATGTCTTCTCCAACTTTCAAAAAATGCTTTATTTCTAAAACTTAAAAAGTTTATGAGTATATATGCTGGTATTGACCACATGGGACCATTTTTAAAAACAGTTTATGCCCTTTTACATTTTCAGGATCCAGTATCCTATTTCTGCAATTTTTGCTTGAGTTATATTTTAAAATTTTTTCCTATCTCGTAATTTTTTTCTTCTCTGTTTATAAGATCTATGAATTTATGTTTTCCCTCAGTTCTCAAAAATTCACACCATTATCCCTTCATATATTTCTTCTCCCCCTTTCTCATCCGATTGGGAACTCTCCCTAAGTATTAGACAATTTTATTTTAGCTTCCATATCTCTTTACCTTTTTTTCATATTTTCCATTTCCTTTGTTCCTCATCATTCCTCATCAGTACTTCAGATATATCTTCTGATTCACAAATGCTCACTTGAATTATCTAATCTAGTCAATCCCTCTACTGAGCATTTTGGGTTTTTCTTTTCTTTTCTTTTCTTTTTTTTTTTGCCACCAACAAGCGTATTTTTTATTTCTGGTTTCTTTGGAATTGTTTCCATAATGCTTCTGTTCATTCATATCCAAAGTGTTTCTAGTTGCATGTTCTTTTTTTTTTTAATTACATGCTTTATGTAAACGCTTCACACATAGCTGTTTTGTGTTGTATATATGTAATTGTGATTCCAATACTTGAAATCACTGGGGACTCTAAATCTATGATTTCTTGTTTCCACTGACTCTCACTCATGGTTATTTTCTTCTTGTGTGTTTGGTAATCTTTTTTGAGTTCATCGTTTGATCATAATCTGTGGGAGTCCTCTGAACCAAATTTGTAGTGTTTTCCTCCAGACTAGGTTTGTTTCTATTTGTGTTAGTTACCAAGACCACTTCCTCTTTGGGGCTCTTGGCTTAGAGCATCCCATGTTGAGCTTGTCCACGTGGCTGTTGTGCCAAAGTTTAGTACCAAAAGAATTGTGTTGCTGTAAGAATCCTTTCTTAGGCCAACAGTGTACTTCCTGGCTTCCTGCCCATCCAAGAAGCTTCCTGTTACTCTGATTCTCTACTGTTTTCCAAGCCAGCAGAAATTTGGCTTATAAGCAAAATTTTATTTCTGAGTTTGACCTTGTCTTCTCCCCAGCGAGTGGATATAGGACATTACAGAAACGTTCACAATGCAAACTCTCTGTTCTTGCTCACTGTCACAGGCACAGGCTGTTTTCTGCTAATGTAACGTGTCCATGTTGCTGCATTTTCTCTGCTACTTGGAACCTTTTGCAGTTCAAGGAAGCTCCCACAACCAGCCTGTGAATCTCACTCCTGCCTTTGAAACAAAAGATTTAGGCTTTCCACAAGAGATTTAAATTATGTTCTTAACCGTCAAGCAATGTATTTTGCTCCTTAATGCTAACCCTGACCCAAATCCAATGCCACACCCTAAACCTCATGAGACTTTTCTAAAATATGCACTCTTAACATCCTCCCATACTAAACTTTTATACTTCCTTTGTAATTTAGGCATTTGTCTCATAGCATTTTCTTCTCATTCTGCTTGTGACTTTTTGGTGATTACTCCCCAAAAAGGAAAAATGATAACTTTACATTACTGTCTTCAAATTGTAAGTTCCACTACATTCATATACTTTAAAAACTGTGTTTGGCAGGGTGACTCCATTAACATTCAATTCCCAGGTGTAACTCATCTTGGTTTAAAATATTTTCATAACACTCTAACTTTGTATGGGTTGCCACTGTGTGGTCTTATATCTCCAATGTTCAAAAAAACGTTATCAAGGACTTTGAAAGTGTTTTACTGAAGCAAAAACATACTGATGAAATAATAAATATTAAAGTTCAGAATGTCAAATGTAAAAAAATGAACAGGACTTCCATTTTTAGATAAATGAAGAGGCAACTGTGATAATTTCATAGAAACATATAAAAAGAAAAATATGAATAGAAGTATAAGAGTGGATATCGGAAAATTAGCAATCCAGCTACTTTTTTCTCATTGTGTTTCTTTTTTAAGAAACTTTGTCAAGTTTTGGCATGTAGTTAAATATGCTTTCAATTCAACTACTAACAAAACACTGTGAGCTCTGGCAACGCAATTACATTTTTTTGTTATTAAAATAAACAATTTGGTACAAAATTAAATAATCCTTTTTGCTAAAGTCAGAAAGAGGCCAAAACTACAGATATATTATTCAAAGTTGCACTCCTTATATGCTAAAACAAGTAGTTCTTGCCATTGTTAAAAGATTTGTAAAAAGTAGCTGCAAAGTTATTGAAAATACACTTAGAAAGAAAAACAAGGTACTGGCAAAATTCCATTGTCACCTTATTTGTCATTGTTTAATGTCAATGGAATTCAACCTGAAAGAGGAATTGCCGTCCTATGCTAGCAAATAGTTTGTTTAGAGATGGATGAAGCCACTAATCACCATGTGCAGAACATGATCCAGTTCTTCGCATATACGTGGTCTATGAAAAAGAAGTAGTAGAGGGCTTTTTGTTCTGCACATTACTAACAGCTAATGCTTCATACAAAAATGTTTTTTACTTAGATAATCACTATTTTGTGAGCCATAACATAGACTGGGAAGGGTATGCTGGACTCAGTTCTGATGGTATACCACCTAACTACACGTAACAATAAAGGGTGCACATTAAAGCCAATACATGCATTGTTTCATAAAGAAGAATGGGTGGTGAGTAATATGCCTCCTGATCTTATTTGAAGGAAACTGTAAAAAAAAAATGTGAATAAACCAAACTGTGGCCACTGAGTGTTCTACTCTACAGTGTGTCTTTTAAAGCCAGTCAGGCTCTTACCTTCTTCCCCTACAAATAGCTCTTAATCAAAGTTGCCAACCATCTTTATATTGTCATATGTAATGATTAGTTCCCTGTCCAGGTCATAGTTGATTTCTTAGCAGTATTTGACTATACTTTTCTCTTTGAAACCTTTTATTTTCTAAGCTTTCCTGAAACCATTCTATTTTTCCTTCTTCATCACTGGCTGCTCTTTCTCACTGTCCTTTCGGGTACCTATCACTTTCTCCGCCCATCTTCCAAATTTTAGCATACTCTAGAACTTGGTGCTTGACATTCTTCCAGGGGTGTCCAACCTGCAGCCTGCGGGCCGCATGTGGCTCAGGATGGCAACGGATGCAGCTCAGTGCAAAATCATAAATTTACTTAAAACATTAGGAGATTTCTTTTGTGTGACCACATGTTGCAATGTATTTAATGTGTGGCCCAAGACAACTCTTCTTCCAGTGTGACCCAGAGACACCAAAAGGTTGGACACCTCTGTTACCCTTTCTCTGTAATCTGAACCAGTCCCATGGCTTTATGACAATCATATACTACAGATTCCCAAACATATATGCTGTTTTATCCCCAACTCCAACTTTACATATCCAATTGCCTTTTTTGACTTTTCCACTTGTATGTTGAAAAAGGCACTCAGATTTAACATACCCTAAAGATAATTTTGCCTCTCTGTCCCAAACCTTCCTCTGTTTGCCTTCATTGTTATGTCAGTGAAAGGCACCACCCTGTTGCTTCAGCCAAAAACTGAAACAATCCAACTGGGTTCCTGATTTCACTACAACTTACTCTCTAGGAAGTTAGAAACCTCTGCAGGAAATTGGAAAGACCCCCCCACTGCGAGATGCATAACACTACCTCTGATAAAAATGTTTTCTTACATCTGTGTAAAACCAGAAAACAACAACAAAAACAATCTTAACTACAAGAGAGGAAGACAGAAATTAACTTGGGTAATACCTATTGTTAAAGCTTATATCCAATGGAAAATTATCAGCTTAAGTAGTAGACCAGATGTTACTAGTAAGAATGTTCCACACAGCTTCAAAAGCAACTGTTTCCTATTTGCACTTTTAAATCTATGAAATATATTTCACATAAAGAATATATACAATATATTATGAAATACATATTTCATAATATGTTCTGGAAATGGAACACTAGATGCAAAAGAATGATGTTGGGCTCTCTACCTCACACTACATACAGAAAGTAACTGAAAAATGGACTAATGATCTGAAAATAAGAACAAAAATCATAAGACTCTTAAAAGAAAATATAAGAATAAATCTTTGTGTTCATGGATGTAGCAAGGATTTCTTAAATATGATGTCAAAGGCACAAGCAACCAAAGAAAAAAGTTGAACTTCATCAAAATTAAAATGGCTGGTGCTTCAAAGAACATTTTCAGTACCTCATAGGGCTGCTTCCTGCTCACATCTCCTCCTTTCAAGTGGACATAATGGCAATCCTTTTTTTTTTAATTCTCTCACTTTACTTTAGCTTTACCAGACATACACACACACCCCACACATACAAATAATATGTGAGTGGGGACCTAAAAAAAATGGAATTATCTTCTGGAGGCTTCCTCCACTAGGTGAGTACTCTAGAAACCCACCTGTATCAGTGTATCAGCATACCAGCCGGTGGTGTTGTGAGAGGCTGCGTTCAGCTTCAGTGAAGTTTATTTGAAGGCTCTTTCAACCCATTTGCTCATTTCAGGATGGGTGATTCAAGCTGAATGTTCAGCAGTTTTTGATCAAAAATAACATGACCACAATGCCCCACCCTCCCTATTCACCTGATCTCACCCCCAAGTGACTTTCTTCTGTTTCACCAGATGAAACAATTCCTCAAAGGGAAATGTTTTGCCGATGTGGAAGTGGTGAAACAAAAAATAGCAGAAGCACTAAAAGGCAATAGAATTGACAAGTTCAGAAACTGTCTTGGAGAGTAGGAAAAAAGTTTCTGTAGGTGTATTGCATCAAATGGAGAATACTTTGAAGGTGACTGAAGTTTAAACATGTAAGAATAAATATACAACTTTTTATAAACAAACTCTGGGGCTTTTTGGGTCCCCCTCTTATAATTTATTTTTGTCAATCTTGAAATTATATAGATTACCACTGTATATATTTTTTTGTGATTTGCTGTTTTTTGCTCAATATTGTTCGTGAACTTCATACATACTGATTTCTGTATAAAATTTCATAATACAATATGCCATAATTAATGCAATTAGACTATACTATTTATGGACTATGGGAAGTTTTCAATTACTAGAGCTAGAATGAACATTCTGATACATGTCTCCAGTACTCACATGCAAGAGTTTCTCTAAGATATATACCCAGGAGAATATAGATATAGAATTGTCTAATAAACATGAAGGCAGACATACTCAATTTTCCAAAATGGTCATACCAATTTAACATTCTGACCACCAGAGGGTGATTTTGCATTGGCATTGCCGAAGTTCTTGGGTAACGTTACATATATTTTTTCCCTTTTTTCAATCTGGTAGATCATACAGGTATTTTATTGTGGTTTAACATATATTCCCCTGGTTGATTAATAAGATTGAACATTTCTTCTGTTTGTTGATTATCTGGATTTCTTCTTTTGGGAAACTGCCAACTTAAGTATTTTGCTAATTTTTCAATTTTTTTTTTGTTTTTAATCATATTATTTTGTAAGAGTACTCTAGATACCAATCTTCTTTAGTTATTTGTGTTACAGATATTTGCCCCAAATTTATGGCTCCAAATTGATCTGTTCAAAATGCTTATCAGATCTTACATCCTTATTTATAGACTTCTAGTGGCTTCCATCACAGTTAGCTATAAACTTTCATAACCCTCAAGACCCTATATAATCTAGTCCCTGTCTACCTCTTGTCCTTACCTCTTTTCTGCCTAAACTCCAGCAACGCTGACCTTTTTTTGGTCCTCAATTATGTATATGAGATAGACTCGAACTCCTTCTCTCACACAACTTTGGGTAAGTGCCAGTTCTTGGCAAATGTTCACTTGCACCTCTGTATCTCTGCAGGAAGTTAGAAAGGCTCCCCCTGCAAGGTGCGTCTAACACTAGCTCTGATAAAAAATGTTTTCTTACAGCTGTGTAAAACCAGAAAACAACAAAAATAATCTCAGCTACGAAAGAGGAAGACAGAAATTAACTTGGGTCATACCTATTGTTAAAGCTTATATCCAATGGGCTGAACTGTTGGAGGCCATACATGCGAGTGACTTGAAGCCTAAGAAAACTGCATTCCTGTGAGAGAAATAGCAACAGGGACTATCACATCTGAAAATATAGGATATTTCTCTATCTTTCATTAGAAGTTCTGAAAGTGAGTTCCATACCCTTTGTTAATAGGTGAGCTATGACTAAGGTCTGCTATGAGAAATCTCCACTGAATCTAACTCACAGAATTAAACAATTCTTGTAATTTATATCATTTGTCTAGGCTCAAGGCATTTGCATTTACTGTTATTTTTTAAAAAATAGATTTGACATATCATCATTCATCTAGGATACAATTCACCCATTAAAATATGTAGATTTTTAGTATATTCAGTTGTGAAACAATCATCACAATAAATTTTAAAACATTTTCATCACCCCAAAAGGAAACCTGTTCCCATTAGCAGTGCTTTTTGCTCTTCTTTACCCCTGGAATGCGAGTCCCCAGATTTCCTAAGACTAGCAACCTCTTCTTGCCAAGACTCAAGTAAAACATGATCATCTCTAGGAATATTACCTTGCCACCTCCTTTTTAAAAAATATCTTATTTATTTATTTTTAGACAGAGGGGAAGGGAGGGAGAAAGAGAGGGAGAGAAACACCAGTGTGTGGTTGCCTCTTGCAAGCCCCAGCAGGGGACCTGGCCCTCAACCCAGGCATCTGCCCTGACTGGGAACCAAACTGGTTGAGTTGGTGTGGCTCAATCTACTGAGCCACACCAGCAAGGGTGACCTTACCACCCCTTTTAATTATTCCCTGACTCTCTGTGGATGGCAGTGTTTGTTGCTTACAGTCATTTCTTCTTGCCTCCTCTTCTAATAGAATCCTGATTTTGTTCAGGTATTGTTAGCCACAATACCTGATACAGGGGTGGCCCATCCCCAATGCCATGAGATAAATCATAATTGATCTAAGCCATTGATGATGTCTTATTTCCTTTGGCAATGATTGATTTAGTCATGGTACTTGCTATAATACAAAGGGTCCTGCTGAGGGGGTTCATCTATGCAAAGATTTTTGTGTACTTAAAAAGAATGATTTTTTAAAAAGGTACATTTTCCCTGCCTCCAGACACCTTAAGGATGTATTGCTTAGACCCGTAGAGCCATCTTACAAGCATTTGAAGAAAATTCAAGAGGATCACAGAGATACTGGGCTGGAGTCATATTGTCATTGATCCACTGAGTAACCAACCCAGGGGAGATCCTACTCTGACTTTTCATGTGAAATAACAACCTCAATGTTAAAGCTATTTTGAATTGGGTTGTTAGCCAAATCTGTCCTACATAATAATCTATTACAGTACCCTCTGTTATTTTCCTCTGAGCATTTAACATTCTCTGCAATATTTTGTTTGTTTATTGCTTATCTCCATCAATTAAAATATAAATATAAGATCTTTGAGATCAAGGACCTTCTCTTGTTTGTCACTGCACCTGAAGCATCTTAGACAGTATCTGGTATCTTGTCAAAAGCCAATAATTAGTTGAAAATGAAGGAATGATCAATTCTTTGCTTTCTCTCTTTCCCTCACTTCCAATCCTTCAGTAAGTCTATTTGTTTAATCTTCAAAATGTACCTAGTCTAACCATCTCTGGGCAATCATCAGTGCATGTCTGAGTTGGAAATGTTGTCTAACCTTCCTGTTCACCTTGTAAATTTCTTACTTCCCTTCTTATTTTCATTTATTCCACTTTTATGGAGGTGTATGCAGGACACTGGGCTACCCTCATGAACCCATAGTCTAGTGGAGGAGGTAGGAGAGGAATACTGATACAGATTATTACTGTGCAAGAAATGGGGGGTGCACAGGTGAGTATGGTGGTTTGGGCACATGGAGAACCACAGTCTTTACTTCAATTGTGCAGCAGACTAGGTGAGAAACAGGAAACCACTCCTCTATGGTCTGTGCAAGGGTGGAGGATTGGGGTGGGTATAGAAGGAGAGACCAAGCAAACCCTTGTGTCTGTTCTTCCCCTCAAGTAATATTAAAAACAAAAATAATCCCTCAGTCCAGAGTGATTATGCATTGTCCTACCTCTCCTCTCATATATTTAGGTGGGAGGGACCAGCCAGCCCCAACTGACAGAGAAATTGAGACTCAGCAAGGAGGAGCCATTTCCCTAGGGCACATCCTTAACAGAAAGGCCACAGCAGACCAAATGACTTTTTGCTCAGGAGCAGCACTCACATTACATCTTGCTGAGCATCTTGTCAGCCTTCCCAGAACAAAGTCTCAGTAAGTAGGAGCTGCTTGCCTACCTCCCTTTCTGGTCTCCTCTGAGAGGCCTTCCTGTTAGAGATGGGGAGACTGAGAAATGACTAGCAAGGAATAACAGAGCAGACAGGTTGACCTGCCCAAGGACCTCTGATTCTCATCATAATAATGGTCTGTATTTATGGAGCATTTCCTATGAGCTAAATCCTGTTCCTAGTGGTTTGCACATAGTATCTTTTTCCATCTTCCAGATACCCTATAAGGTCAATCCCTTATCTGTATTTGGAAGTCCCAAAATCTCTGAAAACCAATAGACTTTTCCTATATTTGCTGCCCAAACTCTTTTGGTAGCAAAATTTGTCCTGAATGGACATGAGGTTATTTAAGTTATTTAAAAATTTTTAAGAAATTTTTATTTATAAAATTTAAAAATCAGGACATAAGGGTATGAATATCCATTATTAGTTTCCTACTGCTGTGTAACAATATCACTCTAAATTTAGTGACTTAAGCTATCAAGGATTTACTATCTCTTAGCTGGTCAGGAGTCAAAGCAGGGTTCCTCTGCTTAGGGTCTCACAAGGCTTCAAAGTGTCAGCTGGGGCTGTTGTCTCACCTGGGCTCAAATGAGGAAGGATCCACTTCCAAATTCACTCACATCATCAGCAGAATTCAGTTTCTTGTGGCAGAACTGAGAGCTTCGCATTGGGTTTTTTGGGTGGTTTTTTCCCCCTTCTATCAGCCAGAGGCTGCCCTCAACTCCTAGAAGTTGCTGACATTTCTTGTTGTGTGGGATCCCCTACCATGGCTATTTGCTTCTTCAAAACCAGCAAAGGGGACAGGGTAGAGAGACTGAGACTCCAAGAAATGGATACTACAATCTTATATAACATAAGCACATAGTCATGTCCATGTAATCACATATTGGATTGGCCAAAGTTTGCTTTATTCTAAAAGATGGCTCTACTAGTGCTTAGTTGTCGTTAACTTCATTCGAAACAATTTTGTTAGATTGTATTGTGACAGCTGTCTTATCAGCATGAATTTTTAAAAAACAAAAATTTGGTGAATTTTTGTGTGGCCATTTTTAATACTGAAGATGGAAGAAAATAAGCAACATTTTCAGCATATTATGTTTATTATTTCAAGAAAGGTAAAAAATGAAACTGAAACACACACAAAAAAAATTTGTGCAGTGTGTGGAGAAGGTACTGTGACTGATAAAACATGTCAAAAATGGTCTGCAAAATTTTGTGCTGGAGATCTCTCACTGGACAATGCTCCACAGTTTGGTAGACCAGCTGAAATTGATAGTGATCAAATCAAGACATTAATTGAGAAGAGTGTTATACCACACAAGAGAAAGCCAACATACTCCTAATATCCAAACCAATGAAGTAACTGTGAAAATGTAAAATGTGTACTTTATTTTATGGAAAAATCTAAATTAACTTTTTGTCCAACCCAATATATCCTATTATCTTTGCTGTATTCTTTCAATTAGAAGCAACTCATAGGTCCTGCCCACACTTGTAAGGAAAATGTCACATAGAGAACTGAACACTAGGAGGTGGAGGTTGTAGGGCCACCTCAGGAGTCTGTCTACCATAATACCTTTCAATGCAGAAATATTCATGTTTGACTATCTCCTAGAAGGTGTCTCATAATATCTGGTATATGCATCATGATAGCTTTCTAAAATCCTTAAATTTTAAAATTCTGAGACACATTTGTCCTTATGGGTTTTGGATAAAGCAGGTTAGTAAGAAACTAGGAAAATTCCCTGGCAAGTGGAATGAGGACACAGACAAACTGTAATTGAACACAGGTCCAGCTACCTGCTGCTTCCAAAGCCAATACTCAAGAGAGAGGTGCTGATGTAAAAGGAGAGTGGTTTATTCAGGTGCCAGCCACCTGGAAGGTGGGGGACTCTTGTCTCAAGGCCCATCTAAACATCTCAGTGCAGGCAGAAGTTTTTACAAGGAGGAAGAGGGGAAACAGAATGAAGAGATGGGGGGAGGGGTTTGAAAAGCTCTCTACGTGCAGACTAGCACAGTCCGTTCTGATAAGGCAAGTGATGGTCTGGTGGGCATCATTTTGGTTTAGTCATCCTGGCTTCACGTCATCCCAGCTCCGTGTTTGAAGTTCAGCAAATCTTCCAGGGCTGACATGCCTGAAGGTCGGAGTCTGTATCTCTTGCAGTTAGCTCTCAGGATTCTTATACTAACCTGCTGTTGCTCTCTAAACTACATATTAGACAGAATCAGCCTTTATAGAAAAAATCCCAAGAGAATGATGGGGTGGGTTACAATTCCCCATTGTTATAAAAAGGTTGAACAAATGGCTGAAACAACAGACAGCTAGCTAATAAACCATAGCACCCTATAGTCCCGAACTAAAGATGCCTAAGGGTGAAAGGCTTAAACCACCATAGTCAGGGAGGAAGAAAACAAAAACCAGTAAGGTCCAGACTAATCCAAGATAGATGTAAAATTGACCAGAGAATGACCCCAAAGCTCATTTTACCATCATTATAATAAAAATTGATGCCATGAGTAGAACAGGGGCCAAGGGGGACAAACACCATGACATTTCAGGAATGTACCATTTTAGGAAGAAGGTCCCCTCCCAACCTGAAGGCAAAGTCAGAATTTGGTGCCACAAAGCTTGAAGACAACACCTCCCCACCCTGGAAAACACTTACAATCTCAAGAACTAACTGACCACATATGCAACTCAGGCGTGAGTTGGCCCACGTCCACTCAGACACATACTTTTGGCTACTTTCACAGTGGCACCTGTGCTCTTGCGTCTTTCTTTTTCTTTACCTGAATAAAAGTTGCTTTGTTCTCACTCCAACTCGTCCTTGAAATTTTTCTTGGGTGAGTCAAGAACCCAGAGGTCACCTGACATAAGGAAGATCCTAGACCAGACCAGACCAGACCAGACTGTGCCAGGGCAGGGCCATTAACAGTACTGTATTACTATTCTCATTTTACAAGTGAAGAAACCGAATTACCAAGAAGTGACTCAATGTAAGGAAAACTCACCACATGTGTTTCTCCTCCATTGTCAATACTTCACTCCACACTACTCCACTTCTGACACCAGCTGTGTGGGTCTTCCACACGTCAAGCAGCTGTGTATCCTATCATTTCACTCAATTCTGACACTATCTACCTGGAGATAGTAGTTCAGTCTCACAAGTCCCCTCCCCACCCTTTCCCCACTTCTCATGCCACTCACAAGACCAGGTTGTTACCAGTCTTCTGACCTATTGTCTATAAAGTGGAGGTTCCCATGAATACCTCCTCATGTTCAATTTATCTGTTAGAGCAGCTCACAGATCTCAAAAAAGCATTTTGCTTTCTAAATTACCAGTTTATTGTAAAAGAATGTATCTCAGCAACAGCCAGATGGAAGAGATGCATAGGGCAAGTTTTGTGGGCAGGGGCACGGAGCTTCCATGCCCTGTCTCAGTACACCATCTCCCCAGACTTCCACGTGCTCACCAACCTTGAAGCTCTCCAAACCCTGTCCTTTGAGATTTTATGGAGGCCTCACTACATAGGCCTGATTGATCAAATCATTATCCATTGGTGATAGACCTAACATCCATCTCCTCCAGTGATGGATGAGACTGAAAGTTCTGACCCTCTAATTACAAGGCTGGTTTCCCCAGCAACCAGCCCCCATCCCTAGGGGTTTTCCAAAAGTCACCTCATTAACATAAACTCTGATTTGGCTAAAAGGGATTTGTTATGAATAACAAGGCACTCCTGTAACATTTATAGCTCTGAAGCTATTTCAGGTACCAAGGGGGAAAGATCAAATACCATAACAAAAGATGTTCCCATTGCTCTTAGGACATTCCAGAAGTTTTAGGAGCTCTGTCCCAGAAACATAATGAAGACGAAATATGTATTTATCATAAATAATATCACACTTCACCTTAGGTAAAAATAAGGGTTTGACTTTCAGGTCAGAGCCTAAGCTTTTGGCCACATGCAGGTTCCATGCTTCTGAGATTTAGGAGTCCATGATGCAGAGATTCCAAGAGCTATCACGGCCATGACAAGAGTCCAGGGTTGAAGGCTTCAGGCCCCAGGCAGAAAAGCCCTGTAGATGCACTGGCTACTTACCACCAGCAGAGGGAATTCTTTCCCTGGAGGGCACCTTCTACCTGTTCGCGAAGTGGGCTGAGGATGCTGGATGGGGGCTAAGGAGAGGCATAGCTTTGGGGGAAGCCGCCACCAGCTCTGTTCAAGACTTGCTGTGAGTCACTCTCCACAATCCCCTTCCATTCTTAACACTGCAGCCTAAGTGGTATCAGTCTCCTTCTTTAAACTTTTAATGTTTTCCATTTCATTCTAAATAACATTCAAATTCAGTCCTTTGACCATCAAGGTTTTACCTGATCTGGCTTTTCTGATCCTATCTTCTACTATTCTACCCTTCATTCAGCCACACAGACCTTCTTCAATCCTTCAAACTTTAGCAAACAAATGTTTTGCTTCAGAGTTTTTCTCTTCCTTCTGTCCCAGGTCTCTGCATGGTTAGCTCCTTTTTATCCTTCATATCTGTTAAATTAATTAAATAAGGAGGCTCTTAGACTGAGGTGGCTCTAATGCCATGGTGGCCCACATAAGCAAACCAAAATCTAAGCCTGTAAATGCCTCAAGGTTACAATATCAAAACACTTAGGGCAAGCAATCACAAACAGCCAACGAGGTTCTAAGTTACAGCCAATTAAATAATTTCCTTTCTTTGCATCTACAATTTCTCTGTACTTCTCCTCCATCCCCACCCCCCAACATCCTGTCTGCATAGTACTCCTTCTTTAGGTTTGCCAGGAGATTCCGCTCAAGCAAAAGTACAGGCATACCTCAGAGATACTACATGTGCAGTTCCAAACCACTGCAGTAAAGCAAATATCTCAATAAAGCAAATCATAATCTTTTTGCTGGTGGAGTATCATGCCTTCAGTTTGTAAAAAAAACTAAACACCTGTAAAATGCAATTAAGCAAAGCACAATGAAACAAGGTACACCTGTAATCCCTGTCCATCTTTCCCCTTCCCCCACTCTCTCCTCAGTCCTATCTTGTTCTTTATAGTCCTCATCTCTACATAGTTTTGTTTGTGTATTTGTTTTCTATGATATCTCTCACACTAAAATGTAAACACCAAGAAGACATGTTATTATTTTGGCTCAGAGTAAGCAATTGGTCCCACTGATTTTCAAAATGTTTGTGATATTTAATTACTCCATCTAAAAATCAATGGTGTGTTTATGAACTGGAAATTTTCCACTCTTGCCCTTTTCTATTCTGGGCTCTAACAGACTAACTTTATAAACTGCATAAACTGGGATCCTTGACCTCTAACTTCTGATTGGGTTGAAGCTCTGAGAGGGACCAACAGGAGAGCAAAAGGAGGACAGAGAAAGGGTTAGACTATTCATTCTTCCAGCTCCCTCCTGGCTGGTTTGCCACAGACTGGCTATGTCCCTTTACTGATCCAAAAGCCATAGCTCCTTTTAGGTGGCCACTCTCTCCAGGTTTTGGTCACTACTCCCTCCCCACCTATTCAGGACTAGGAGGCATAAGGGCTCCTTCTATTGCTAGTCCTGGGATATTGAACCATCCCTACCCCTGCTTTCTCTTAATTCTGCCCATTCCTAGGTAACAGCCTCTTTATCAATACATCCTTGCTTATCTTGCTTGAACTTGGCCAGCTTTCTCTTGCTTGGATTTTGAGTCATACATTGAAAGTCTCAAACTGAGAATTTGAAAGACACGGGTCTATAGTGAAGGAAACCAAAGTTTTGCCACCCTGAGGCTGCCTTTTTGGGATATTGGTTTTAACCTGGTTATTAAGAAATAAGACTCAGTAAGAACCTTTGAGCCTCCTCCTTCTTGCCTAAGAGATCCAGATGGAAAGACTTACTCCAAGCAGGGAAATCTTAGGATGTTCTCCTTAGCCTGAATGGCCTAATTTGGATGAAGTGTGGCAAATAGGAGGGCTTTAGGCAGGGGCCTGTTAGCTAGATACCCTCTGTGTCCCATTGCTTCTCAGTTGCCTAGCAAGGATTTGCCTGCCATGTGGTCCTGCTCTTGCTCAACTACCTGTAATCACCCATTTTCACTTTTGAAATCTAATACCCCATCCCCTGCCTTTCTCCTTTTTCCAAAAATGTTATACATACCCAATGTTGCCTCACTGTCTTTGGAATGTTCGTGTTTATGTGAATTTGTCATGCACATGTATTAAAATTTGTTTTCCTCCTGTTAATCTTTCTCTGTTAATTTAATTATTTTTCCTATAGAAGAACTTAGAAGGTGGGAGGAAAAGTGTAACTTTTTTAGCACTCACAATAAATCAAGGGTCCAGCCAATGAAAAATTTTAACAATGCACAGAAATTCACAAGCATGGGCACTATTTTTTCTAATTTAGAGTTAAAACTTAATATGAGATATAAAAAAATTTAAATAAAAGAATGTGTGTTATTTTCACATTGGCACAAGTTAAGGGCACTCCTACCTGGAAATAAGCTGTACATAGTAGTTTAATAAAGTAGTGGCTTATCTGACTTTTTCTTTATTCTGTTTATCTTCAGCCCTCTTCAGAGTTATAACCTAAAGATCAGCTTTAAAATTATATATTGACCAAGAGATTGGCAAACTGAGGTTCTAGCTCCATCTTTTGTCTGCACAGAAATCTTGAAAAATCAGTCAACTTTTCTGAAATGGATTCTCAAACTGTAAAATTAAGATGTTGGAATAAATTATAGCTAAGATATCCGTTAGCTCTAAATCTTTGATATCTATATTTTATAATTGTGAAGATGGTCAAGTTTTTGTTCTAAAAATGCAGAGGCAGCAATATACATAGTCATGTTTAAGAACCCAGCTCTGCATCTGGGATTTGCTTGGTTCCAAATCCCAGCTCCAGAACTGACTAGCCACATGGTCTAGGGCATGTTTCTTAATCTCAGTGAGCCTCTGTTTTCTTATCTGGAAAAATGTAATAATAGTAAAAATACCCACCAATCAGGATTGCTTTGAGGATTAAATAAGTCAGAACTTGTAAAATGTTTATTGTGTGCAAGGCATTATTCTAATCACTCAATAAATGTTCACAACTATCATTGATAACTGTCAAAAACTTCCACAGACAATTTACTGATCAAGTAGGCTTTTATTCAGCAATTCATAATGAGGCAGCATCTAATCCAGCAGATAGAAAGGAGCTCTGAAGAACTGTACAAGGCCTGAAATGTTTACAGACCAAAGTGAAAAGGAAACTATACCGGGCATTTGCTGATTGGTTAAAGCTGGGTTACTTTCCTTATATGCAGCAAAGGGAAGTGTAGGAGCGAGATCAGGTAACTTATGCTGAGCAGGCAAGCATTGATTGGTTGGCCTAGGACTTCCTTTTCTGGGAGAGCAGGGCACAGAAACTTAGTTTGTTCCACATTGCAGATTTGGGGAGAATTATAAGTGACTCCACCTTAGGCCTAGTCTGGGCACATTAACAAAACCCAACTGAAATGATTTGGGGGTTAGTAATAGATGATGATGTTTATATTATACTGAACTGAAAATTAATATTAGAAGAGCAATTACTATTTTGAATCAAAATATGAACAGTATGGCTTAAGAGTGAAGAACCTAACTTGTAGCTTGTTCTTGTTTTTTGAGATATGACATATAAAGTTTGATTTGAACAACAATTTTTTTTGCCATTTACTTGTGTGTACACACATTCTTATTGACCTAAGATTTTATATATGTAATATATATAGTGTAAGAGATATACTTACTCAGTTAAATACATATTTATTATATATTTTTATATACACACACACTATGAATAAATAGCTATGATAGAATATCATAGAAATAATAGAATAATAGAAATGAATAACTATGAATAAATATTTAAGAAAAGTAATTCAGAGGAACAAACTATAATAAAGTTTTCTTTGCTTGTTAGCCAGGGTACAAAATGGAGAAGGTCCTGAGCTAGAGAAAAATACAGTAAAGTGGGCACAGCAAGCAAAGAAGAGATAAAGGAAAAATTACATCCTGCCCTTAGCCTTGCCCTGTCCACAAATTACTTACCATGCAGCAGAAAAGACTTTTACTCTCAATAACCTTGCATTCCAAGGTAAACCATGAATAACAGGAACTTCCTAAAAGTCTTGACTAACAGGAAATCCTAAAAGCTTTGCTTCCCAAGATAAGCCACAAGAATAATAACATCCTGTTTTCCTTTCCAAAAGACAGAACATCTTGTTCTTAGCCAATCTAAGCTGTCAACTGCCCTATTTGAGCTGTAAATATCAATCCTATCATGTGATCTACAAATTCTTCTTATTCTGTTTAATGAGCCACTACTTCTGAAAGCCCGGTTCCCTTAAACAGCTAGTAAAAATGTTTCCTTGTGTTCATATCTGTCACTGAATTTTATTTTGACAGAGAGTTCTTGAACGGTCAGTAGTTGGAACTGATTTTCTTTGAGCAGTCCTGAGTTTGGATGCACCAAGAGCCATCGTCACGGGTGGGCCACTTGGGCAGTTGCACAGGGCCCTGCTTTGGTTCAATGCTCTGCTATCACCATCCTGAAATTCTTCATAACTTTTAAAAAGAGGCTCTGCAAGTTATATTGCTGGTCTTGGATGCACCATACACTTCTTTCCTGAGCACCCAAAATGGAATAGAAAGTATGTGGTCTTTAGAGTCTGACAGACTTTTTTATTTGGGAAAGCTCTCACCTTTATCTATAAAATAGCATGATACCTCAGACTTATTTCATGATTATGTGAGATCATGTAAGTATTTACCATGTTGGATACCTAGAAGGTCCATAAATAATAGTTCTGAATTGTCCCATTATACTTGCCTTGAAGTGGAGCTCTGTCCTTATACAATCTACTTTTCTTCGCGGCATCAGTCTAAATAGCTACTCATTTGCACAAGTACTTATTGTGAGAGGCTATTTATTTGTTCATTTCCTCACTTCCCATTCATTATTCCCATTACAATCAGGCTGCATCCTCCACCACCACCTCAATGACTACCCATGACTGTCTTGTTGCTAAGTCACCTTCAAGAGCTATCTTACTTGACCTCTCCACAGCATATAACAATTTTGATCATGTTTATCTTCTGTAGCACCCCAGTATTGCTCCCTACCTCTTTGGGTGCTCCTTCTCAGTGTCAATCACCAGCAATTGCTGTTCCTTAGCTCTCTGTCCAAGGAATTCTTGTTGTGATGGTTGTTTTCTCTTTACATACACCTGTAGGCTGGGCTCATCTATTCCTATACCTTCAATTTCCATCTATATGCTGGAGATTCCTGCTCTGAATTTGTAACTGTTAGGGTGTTTTTGATGACAAAATACAGAAAATTCAACTCCGCTGATTTTACAACAAAGGAGATTAACCACATTACATGACAGAAAGTAGGGTTGAAATACATTTCTGGGCTCATAATGGAGACACTCCTGCCCAGGGTGCCATGTCAGCAAACCAAACCTTGGATAACTTTCATGTTCCAGTAAATGCTCTGCTTGACCAGAGAGAGTATATTTAGCCAGCTGATACCAACTGCCAAGAATCTTTACGGATTTCCTTATTCTCACATATGCAGCCCCCGTCTATCAACTTCAGCCAAATACTCTTTGTTTATCCCTGACTAACCTGCTAGCTTCTTCTGGAAACTTCCAACCTCCAAGCCAGTCATGCGTTTCCTCATTGTTGCTTCATTATATAACCTTGCTCTTGCCCAAACATCCTTCAGGGAGCATGCACCACTGCTTGTGAGACA
Source organism: Pteronotus mesoamericanus (assembly GCF_021234165.1). NCBI lineage: Eukaryota > Metazoa > Chordata > Mammalia > Chiroptera > Mormoopidae > Pteronotus > Pteronotus mesoamericanus. Next base: position 15,101,740 of record NW_026555310.1, read on the forward strand.
CTGTGTTCCCCTAATCCATGAATTGTTTTCCCTTGAATAGAGGAATCAAACTTGTTGCTGAATTGTTTTATTTTTGTAATTTGGCAGTAGAGAGGAGGGGTGGTATTCAGGCATAGTTCAGTCAGGACCCTGGTTGTCCTCTGAAATTCTCTTACTGTCTTTATTTAACGTCATTCAACATAACAATGCTGAGAAGAGAGAGTGTGCTGCTTCACGAAGCATTGTCATAAATTTGAGGAAACTTCTTTCTCAGAAATCTTCAAACTTTTCCTGTTACTTATTGGCCCCAAATGGGTCACATGCCCATTCTTGAACCCATCCTTGTGGCTGAGAAAATGTCATGACTTCTTGATTAGTTTAGGCCTACCAATCCCTGTATCTATCACTGCAGCAATCACTGATTAGCTTAATCTTATCCCACCCCTGAGGACAGGGTCAGTTCCCCAAACTACATGGCTGCTATAAAATAAGGAAGGAATTAAATGAGCACAGCAAGGCAACCACACGTATGTCAGCTCTATCTTATTCAGTGGCAAGAGACTCAAAGTAAATTCTTGAAATGGTTATGTTAAGTTTCTAAGAGGCTAGTGTAGAGATACCACTGACCCTAAAATCTGCAGGAAATCATTGTAAAACTAGCTCTAAGAATTGTAATATCATGAGGACTTATGCATCTTTGACCTTTGAAATAAATGGCTAGAAATGACTAGGATTTACCTTGTTATATAATTTATATTTTCTTAAAAGAAAAAAAAAAAAAACCCAGCAGCAATTACTTTTTTGACTACTCAGAAAAATACATGTACCCAAAGCTGAACATCTCATAATACTGAGGCAAGTGACCTGAATTTTCCTGGTCTTGAAGAATCAAGTAATCAAGGGGAAGACCGAAATAGACAGCTCTCAAGCTGGGCAGTACTTAATGGATAAGAAGGACAATGAAGTCCTGCCCTTAACTGCTCTGTCAAGGTCATCCATGGTCTTCCGAGGTCAAATTTGCTCCTAGAGCAATCCCAGAAGATTCTTTCAAAAAATTACTATATTCATTAAGTAAATGTATGTACTGTCACTAATATTTGATCTCTTCTTTAAAAGCAAACCAGCATAATTTCCCCATCTATAGCTCCAAGCCTTTATTTTCCACAGACACTTTAGTATCCACATATCCAAATTTTAAATAATCTCTCCCTCTTCAGGCCAAAAAAAAAAAAATCCCTTTAATCCTCTTAGCTCAATAAATGATACCACCATATGCCACCCAATTTTCCAAAACCAAAACCTAGAAATTAGCCTTGACTCTTCACTTTCCCCCACCCAACCCCAATCAATCTCTAAATCCAATCAGTTCTACTTCCATTACCTTTTGAATCTGTCCATTCTACTGCTGTTACTTTCACTTAAGATTCATCAAAGACTCTACTGGGATCTCCGAACCTCCACCTGTGATCTCTACAATTCACTAACCACTGAATAGCTTTACATTTGTTTCTAAAACTCATCTATTCTATGCATGTTCTATCCTTACTTAAAACCTATCTGTGACTCTGCCCAAAGTCCTCTAAACAAAGCCTAAGTTGTTTTACATAACATAGACTCTGAGACCCCATTTTAGTTTTCCAGATCAGGAAAAAGCAAATTGCCAGCCAGCCAAATCCAGTCCACTGCCTGTTTTATACAATTTAAGGTTTTTACATTTTTAAGTGGTTGAAAGAAATCAAAAGATGAATATTCCCTAACACTGAAAACTATGAAATTCAAAATTCTGTGTCCATAAATAAAGTTTTATTGGAACATGGCCCCTCTCATTCATACTGTCTATAGCTGCTTTTGATGTACAAGTTGAGTAGTCATGACTAAACCAGTATGGCCTACAAAGCCTAAATACTTACTATCTGGTCCTTTATAGAAAAAGTTTGGCAACCTGTGCTCTGCACTCATCTCTTACCACTCTTCACTGTAGTCATCCCAAACTGTCTGAAGTCCCTAACAGATCACCCTTTTCTCTTTGACTTGCTTGGCACACCTCTCCATGTGTGTTCCCATAAAACTAACTCCATCTTAGCATTTAACAGTTATTCTGATTGTCCTTTTACCAGTCTGGTGCAAGTGTTCACCACCGAATCCTCAGCACAATCCCTGCTCTCCTTCAGTGCTTCATAAACGTGTGTTGATGAATGAGCAGCATCATGAAGAGATGAACAAGCCTGGGTTCCAGCTTTCAAAGGGAAGTCAGTAATATAAATAAAAAATTAATCCCTGAGGAAAAATGAAAAAGCACTAAAAAGTAGCACGTACACTGCAGCATATCCAAGGGGAGACAACTGCACCTGGGGAAAGGTGCCCCTTTTTTATGAGGAAAGACTAAAGAAATAAAATGGAATCACTATGGTCAAGTTGCTAAATTTTAAAGTCAAATAGGCTGAGGTATGACAAAGCAACTCTATTCTTGCTTTAACTAGCCCGGGAACTTAAATTTTTTAACTTTTCAGTTGTGTCTGAAGATAACTACATACATATATATAGTTGATGAAAGAACGTCCAGTCTAAGAGAAAGACTTAAAAGCATTTATTTGTATCAAATTGACAATTGCCAGGAAGCTAAATCCCAACAGATTGAGAAAATGCTCCAGAGAATGGCACTTTTTTTTTTTTTTTTTTTTTTGCAGCTTATTTTATACATTAGAATCATAGGAGAAGTCATAAGGAGGGTTACATGAAATTTATCGTTGGTAGGTTAGGGAGGCAGGAGAAAGCAAGGTGGAGAAATCTCTGAAACTGGTTAAAAACAAAACATAGAGACATACTTCTTTTATGTTGGTGGATACTGGATAGTTAACAGTTCCAGTACATAGAGATGGTATGCGGGCAAGAAGACAATGAGGGGTTCGGTGGTCTCCTGCTCTAGTGCCCGATATTGTGCCCTTTACTGGAAAAAAAACTATCCTGACATTTCAAAGGTATGTTATTTTAAATGCACAACAGACAATAGACAACTTCAAAGGCAGAGATTGACCTTTGTCAAGGAAGCAAAGGCCTATCACGAAACTACCCACCACGATCTGCTTTTAGTTAGGAATTTTTACATTCAGACCACCTTCTGTGGTTACCTCCAGTCTCTCTGGGTTTGTGAAGCCAGTGGGCTTCCCCCAAGTTTGTCAGCTTTACTAAGTGGCCCCTTCTACATTCAAACCCTCTGAAGAATTCAGGAAAGAATGTTCCCATCTCCAAACCACCTGACATCCATCATCCAAACCACCTGACAGCTGTCTGATTACCATCTTGAACAAATCCAAAGGCTGGGAATGCAGGACTGATTCTTCTCAAGAATGTGACTTTTTATTGTAAAACTCTCAGCTTAAGATTGTAATAATTTGGCACAGTGACAGATGGTTACTAGACTTAGTGTGGTGAGCACATCACAAGGCACTGGAATGTCAAATCACTACACTGTACACCTGAAACTAATATAATATGGAATGCCAACTGTAATTTAAAAATTTTAAATACAAAACTCTCAGCTTTTCTTCTTCACAACACTATGGGTAGTGCCTAGGTTTTGTTTCTGACTTGAATCTCCTAAGAGCCTTTAATAATTCTTTGTCATTTACTTCTAGTCAAAGCCTTCTGTCTGTGCTGGGTGGACATTTAGAATCCTTTCTGATTTGAACATAAAACTCCTGCCTCCATGATGAAATTCTTACGGAGTTTGTTGTTGTTGTTAGCATGTAATGTCCTCATCTGTAAAATAAGGCTCAATAATTCCAATTTAACAGGATTAAATGAATATGGTTAATTATTGAAGGCACGTCGCGCAGTGCACGCTTCACAGAAAGCGCTCGGTAAAATGCAGTCCTCCCCGGATCCTACAATGCTCCACTTAACGGTAATGGAGCCTGTGTCCAAGGGGCTGTCTAAGGGGCTCTCCTGTGTGCACTGCCAAACGTATGGCCCAGCATCAAAACCATCCTGTAGTAAGAGCGGCAACCTCTCAGCTGTGCGTGACTAGTAAGAGCAGAGACATCTCACCAGTGCTCCACTAGAGAATACTGGGCTAGGCTTCGCGTGGGAATGTGACTGCCGGGAAACCACCCGAAGCCGGATCCCACTGGAAGAACTACAACTCCCATAGTGCTTCACGCGAGCTTAGGGCTACTCTCTGTTTTATCACTTCAGCCCAGGCCGCGAAGCTCTCAAAGACTCCGCCCCAGGGTTCTCTCTTTGCCTTTTCAGTCCCGAGCGTGGTCCCGTTCCAGTCACCGGAAGGAGCCGTATGACGTCACTAGGCCCTACTCATTGTGTAGGGAGGAGTTGAAGGACGGTCTCTAGCTGGGTTCCGGCGGCCCTGGAACCGCGGAAGAGGCTCTTGAGGACCGCCGCGATGCGGCGGGTCCATAAACTCCTGGATCTGTGAGTGAACCCTGTCCCCGCCTTCTCTTCGCCCCGACCCAGCGTCTCCCCCGCCCAGCCGGGTTCTGCGCTGCTCTCCCTCCCTCTTCCTTACCATCTCCTGGGTTCCTGATGTGTCGTCTACTTGTTGATGACAGTTGTTCCCCAGTGGGCTGCTGGGCTGGGTTGCCTCTCTGTCCCCTGCCCGGGACGTTCCCAGATGGGTGTCCGAATTCTCAGTCATCCTTGACAGCTCGACGCCCTGGTAGCTCCTGGCAGTGGCCTGTTTGTGACGGGAGTTGAAAGCTTTTGTAGAACAAAACACTAGATGGGGCTGTCAGAAGCCTTGAGCCAAGTTCCTCCCAGTTATAATAACTGGTATAAACATTAATTCTTTGAGGCAGCCTGGATTTTTGACTGGGATGACCGGGTGGAGCTCTCTCGGCTTTGCCTTTCACCAGCTATGTGACCATAAGAGAGGAACAGCCTCTCTCTGAGCCCCAGTGCTTGATCTATACAATCAGTGTAACAGTACCTGTCTAATGGAGTTGTAGTGAGGAAGAAATTTGACATACGTAAAGTCCTTAGAAGGATGCCTAGTGTCAAAAGAAACTTCTGAGAGCCTTACTTGATATGAATATTTTATTGAGGGGGAAACAAGGAACTCAGAGGCTAGTGACAATGAGGAAGTTGTTTAATCTTCAGGATGGTTATTGCAATGTAATGAGAGTATACTAAAAAGTATACTAAAAGTAGATTATCTTATACTATTTTTTTTTTTTTACTATTTATTTATTTTTAGAAAGAGGGGAAAGAGAGGAAAGAGAGAAGAAGGGAAACATTGATGTGAGAGAGAAACATCCGGAAATAGAACCGGCAACTTTCGCCTTGCGAAAGGATGCCCAACCAACTGAGTCACATGGGTCAGGGCCAATAAACTCTTTAGGTTCTAATGTGTGCAGCACTTTGTCTTCTTTTGGAAAGGAATCATAGAACCTTTTGGACCTGGTGGACATAAGCCTCTCGATATAGCCTTAGTGCCTTAGCATACTGAATTATGTTGTGACTTAGGATAAACATGAGGATATCTCATTTCAATAGGAGGCAGTGTTATAGGTAAGTTCCCATTTAAGTTAGTCCTTTAAATGGTATAAGCAATCAGGTATTTAATAAAAAAACATTTCTATGGAACAAAAAAAAGACAAAGGTTAATAGGTGCAGCAATTATAAACTGAGTTTCTGAGTCTAGAGAGCAGCCAGTCAAGAAAATTTCTGGATTTGAGCTTCAGTCTTTAGATGGTGGAATGAGCATGGCAGTTTTAATCTGATGAATTTTCCGGGGTTGCAGTTTGAATGTCTCTGTTGATGACATCAGATGACCTGGTGAGCTTTCTGAGTGATCCACACAGAAGTAGGCATGAATATTGTTTACACATGATCTGTTGTGGTCTCAGCTCTGCCATTATGTTGTGAAAACAGCTATAGACATAGCTATGTTCAAAGAAAACTTTATTTACAAATGCAGGCAATAGACCAGATATGGCTGATGGGCTGTAGTTTTCTTACCCCTGGTTTAGGGTAAGGATAACAGCTTTCACATTGCCCTGATCAGCCAATACTGCTGCAGTCTGTTTTCCAAAATTCTGATTCAACTGGACACCCAATGAACCCCATCAGCTTTCAACTGAGCTGAACCATCAGTGAACTAGGTAGGCCCAGACATTTAGTGAAACTTCTGTGAATCAAGGGCCCCACTGAGCCAATTGCTTTGCTTCAGGTGGTATGAGTGGTGGATACAGTGTCCCCCAAAGCTGTCACTTCTCCACAAAAAACAAAGATCCCTCTAGAGCCAGGTCAACTGTGACTTTTTAAAAAATTATATTTGACATACATCATATTTGTTTCAAGTGTACAACACAGTGACTTGACACCTGTATACCTTACAAAGTGACCACCACGATAAATCTAGTAACCATCTGTCACTGTACAAAGTTATTACTATAGTATTTACTGTATTCCCTATGCTATACATTTAATCCCTATGACTTATTTATTTTATAACTAGAAACTTGTACCTCTTAACCCTGTTCACCTTTTTGCCCTTCCTCTTACCACCCTCCCCTCTGGTAACTATCAGTTCTGTGTATCTCTGTATCTCTGTTTCTCTTTTTATTTGTTTGTTCATTTCTTGTTTTTTTTTAGATTTTATAGATAGGTGAAATCATACAGTATTAGTCCTTCTCTGTCTGACTTATTTCACTTATAATACCATCTAGGTCTATCCATGTTTTCCCATGGCTGAATAATATTACATGTGTATATATGCCGTATCCTATGTATCCATTTATCTATCAATGGACACCTAGGTTACCTCCATATCCTAGCTTTTGTAAATAATTCTGCAATGAATGTAAGGCTGCATATATCTTTTCAAAAGAACACTACTCTTTTCTTTGTATAAATACCCAGAAATGAAATTGCTGGGTTGTATTATAGTTATACTTTTTATTTTCTTCCATACTGTTTTCCATAATGGCTGTACTAGTTTATCAACTTGAATACACTGTTTTCATATGATCAGCAAAGCCTTTGGGCCCTTCTATTACAAGTTATAGAGTCCAAGTTGATCCATGTCAAAATAAGGATATCAGGCCATACAGTCAGTCACAAGGTCTCATGCTCAGGCATTCAACAAGAGCTTATTAACAAGTTAATAGTTGCCTTAAAAAAAATATGTGGTGGCAGATGCATCAGGCAGGTAGTAATGTTGTATAGGCATACCTCATTTTATTGTGCTTTATTTTATTGCACTTTGCAATTTTTACAAATCTAAGGTTTGTGGCAACACTTTGCTGAGCAAGTCTATCAGTGCCATTTTTCCAACATTTTCTCACTTTGTATTTCTGTGTCACATTTTGTTCATTCTTGCAATTTTCAAATTTTATTATTATTATTATATTTGTTATGGTTATCTATGATCAGTCATATTTGATGTTACTATTGTAATTGTTTGGGGTATCCACAAACAATATCCATATAAGATGGCAAACTTAATTGATAAATGTGTATAATATGACTGCTCCACCAACTGATCCCTCCCTCCTTTTCTTTCCCTCTCCTTGGACCTTCCCATTTCTGAAGACCCAATAGTATTGACATTAAGCCAGTTAATAACCCTACAGTGGACTCTTAAGTGTTCAAGTAAAAGGAAGAGTCACATGTCTCACTCTAAATCAAAAGCTAGAAATGACTAAACTTAGTGAGGAAGCCATGTTGAAAGCCAAGATAGATCAACAGCTAGGCTTCTTGCTCCAAACAGCCAAGTTGTGAATTCAAAGGAAAAATTCTTAAATAAAATTTAAAGTGCTACTCCCATGAATACATGAATGATATAAGAGTGAAACAGCCATATTGCTGATATAGAGAAAGTTTTAGTGGTCTGGCTAGAAGATTAAAACAACTACTACATTCCCCTATGCCAAAACCTAATCCAGAGCAAGACTCTGACTCTCTTCAATTTTATGAAGGCTAAGAGAGGCCAGAAACCTGCAGAAAAAAGTTTGAAGCTAGCAGACATTGTTCATGGGGCTTAAGGAGGGAAGCCAGATCCATACAAGGTAAAGCAGCAAGTGCTTATGTAGAAGCTACAGGAAGTTATCCAGAAGATCTAGCTAAGATAATTAATGAAGGTGGCTACACTAAACAACAGATTTTCAATATAGGCAAAACAGCCTTCTATTGGAAGAAGATGCCATCTAGGACTTTCATAGTTACAGAGGAGAAATCAATGCCTGGCTTCAATGCTTCAAAGGACAGGTTGACTCTTTTGCTAGAGGCTAATGCAACTGGTGACTCCAAGTTGAAGCCAATGCTCATTTACCATTCCAAAAATCCTAGGGTCCTTAAGGATCATGCTCAGTTTACTCTGCCTGTCCTCTGCAACTAAAACAACAAAGCCAAGATGACAGTTTGTCTATTTACAATATAGTTTATCAAATATTTTAAGCCCACTGTTGAAACCTACTGCTCAGGAAAAAAAAATCTTTTCAAAATATTTCTGCTCATTAACAGTGTACCTGGTGACCCAAAAGCACTGATGGAGGTGTCCATGAGATTAATGTTGTTTCATGCCTGCTAACACAACATCCACTCTATCCCATGGGTCAGGAGTAATTTAGACTCTCAAGTCTTATTTAAGAAATACATTTTGTAAGGCTACAGCTGCCATAGATAGTGATAGTAAATGGTAGATTATAGATGTACCTGGGCAAGGTAAATTGAAAACCTTCTGAAAGGGATTCATCATTCTAGATGCCATGATTCATGGGAAGTCAACATCAACAAGAGTTTGAATAAGTTGATGGAAGACTTCAAGGAGTTCAAGACCTCAGTGGTGGAAGTAACTGCAGATGGGGTAGAAATAGCAAGGGAACTAGAGTTTTTATGTATGTATGTATTTATTTTAGAGAGAGAGAGAGAAACATTGATTAGTTGCCTCCCATACACGTCCCAACCAGAGATCAAACCCACAACCCAGGTATGTGCCCCTACCAGGAATCAAACCTGCAACCCTGTGGTGCATGGGATGATGCTCCCAACAACTAAGCCTTCCACCCAGGACAAGAGAACTAGAATTTTAAGTGGAGTCTGAAGGTGTGACTGAATTGCTACAATCTCATTTTAAAAACTTCAATGGATGAGGATTTGCTTCATACGGATGAGCAAAGAAAGTGTTTTCTTAAGATAGAATTGACTCCTGGTGAAGATGCAGTGAAGACTGTTGAAATGACAACAAAGGATTTAGAATATTACATAAACTTGGTAGAGCAGCAGCAGGGTTTGAAAGGATTGACTCCAAATTTTTTTTACTCTAATTTTAAAAGAAGTTTTATAGTGGGCGAAATGCTATCAAATAGTATCACATGCTACAGAAAAGTTGTTTGTGAAAGAAAGAGTCAATGTGACAAACTTAACTTTTTTAATTTTAAGAAATTGCCTGTGCTCGCTCACTTCAGCAGCACATATACTGAAATTGGGATGATACATAGATTAGCATAACCCCTGCACAAGGATGACACAACAATTCATGAAGTCTTTCATATTTTAAAAGAAAGAAATTGTCAAAGCCAACACAGTCTTAGTAACCACCACCCTGATCAGTCATCAGCCATCAACATCAAAGCAAAACCCTCCACCAAGAAAAAAATGTTACAATCCACTGAAGTCCCAGATGATGGTTAGCATTTTTTTAGCAATAAAGTACTTTTATACTAAGGTATGTACATTTTTAGACATAATGTTACTATACATTTAATAAACTACATTATAATATAAAGTTTTATGTGCACTGGGGAACCAACAAAATTCATGTGGCTCACTTTATTGCAATATTTGCTCTATTGTAGTAGTCTGGAACTGAACCTGCTATACCTCCAAGGTTTTCCTGTACTTGAAAAAGCTTGTCTGAATACTCTGGTAGCTTTAAAGTCTTTAAAGCTGTGATTGTTCTTTCTCTTCCTGTGGTTCTATATGGTTTCTGCTATACTCCTCAGGAGGGTACAGAGAAGTAGGTAGGCTATGAAGCTAGGTACATGGTCCATATAACCCCTCTACATGTCTCTGTTCTAAACAGGAGAATCCACTCTGATACTTATGGACTAGGAAAGTATAACCATGTAACACATTTATATCAATTATACGTTCAGTAGCAAAACCCACAACAACACTATACTGATAGACCCAAAGGGCTCCACCATGAGGTCACTTTAGCATCTCTTCCTCACTGAGAACTTTACCGAAAACCCATCAGTTGAATTTGGGTGCCTTTTCCCCCCTAAAATATCAGAGACCAGAAGCTTTTTTTAAAGATTTTTATTTTATTTCTTTAGAGAGAGAGGAAAGGAGGGAGAAAGAAAGGGAGAGAAATATGGATTCACAAGAGAAACAGCAATCAGTTGCCTCTAGCATTCCCCAAACTGGGGACCTGGCCCACAACCCAGGCATGTGCCCCAACTGGGAATCAAACCAGCAACCTTTTGGTTCACCGCTAACCAGGCCAGTGCTCAACCCACTGAGCCACACCAGCCAGGGCAGAGACCAGAAGCATAATGAATGTATGAGTTATGAATTACAGCAACAGTCAACACAAGACTATGTTATTATTCCCTGGCTATCAGTGTGAGGAGTGCAGAGTGGTCAGAAAGGCTAGCTCATACAGAGTCTTGGGAGTGGCCAGGATGCAATTTTTCTCCCTTGGCTGTCTACTCCAGTGTTGGTGCCTGGGCGTAGGCACTGCTTCCTCCTCTGGGTACCTCCCAGTGATCATTTCAGCTCATAGGTCCCTTTCTTTATGCCCCAGTGGACACCACTGCATTTTACCTTACAGTCCTTGATAACATTGGCCATCTTTATGCTCAGCACACCATGATCCTCACCAGTCACGTTGGACTGTGGTGGGAGCAAGATATATGAGCAGTTGCCCTTGCACTATTTGGTAAGGATTGATTATTCCCCTATGTGTTGAGGGGCTGTTCCCTGTGGCTCAACAAAATGAACTTCTCATGGTTTTGATTCACCCAAAATTCTGTCAAATAGCAAGGTCCTCACTACTGATACCACTTATGTCAGCTTACCTCAGACGCCATAATAATGTTGTCATTTAACTGGAGCCACAGGATTTGCTACCCTAATTGTCATAATAGCATTCCTTCCTCCCATATAGAGGAGTGTGAGCAATAACCAAACACCACTCATGTGGCTTGTTTCAATCCTACTTCTCATCAATAGGCAGGACAGTGGAGAGCTCTTACTCCTTTTCCCTTCACCCAGCAACTGAGTGAGAGCATTTGTTTCCAAACCACAGGGAGTCTTCTCATATCCCCAGACCCACCCCACAGGATTTTTGCCCTTCCTCTTCCATAAAGCTATGTTTTGGTCAGCATCCAGTTCTCATTACTAAACCGTCAGATCTAGGATTTGATTTTATTTCACCTACATACTAATAGATTAGACCGCTACTGTTTCATGGATGCTGGCAGAAGACACAAGATTCCTGGGCTAGAGACAAAGAACTTTGTTACTCACAGTAGAGCAAGTAGCATGAGCATTAACATATTTGCCTTCATTCCCCTTCTTCCCCAAATCCCATGGGTGTGACACAGAGGTCTCAGATGAATGCCTGCACATATCTGTGGTTGCATTTCAGAAAAGGAACACAGAGCTTTGGTAATAAATTGTTTTATAGCAAACAATATGCATACCTGCCCTTAATCCTCGAAGTAGACAAGACCTAATCTCTCAGGATTGCTTGTTGCAAACACAGCCAACCTGAGAAATAGCCCAAATGAACAATTGGGACCTTCCATTTGTGGCATACTCACAAAAATGTGAAAGACCTAACTATGACGAAAAGGCAGAAGTTGGGAAATTATCTCACCTTCATTTTTAACTCAATTTAACAACTTACAGCGTTTTTTAAATATACAGTACATCAGTATGTCTCTCCCCTGTGCCTCCCTCTCTGTCTGTCTCTCTCACATACCACCCTTTCCAAAAATTGTTTGGAATCCAATGAGATGGAAGAACTTGGTACTCAAAAGTAAGCAAACTTAAAATGACCAATTCATTTGAAAAGAAACTGAGTATGTATTTGAAAAAAAAAAAGGAATCACAGCATTTCCTATTAATGGGACTCAGATATTTGTTAAATGGATGAGAAGTTTGATGAGATTTGGAAGATTTACAAAATGGCAGCGTAAGGAAGCTCCATGGACCTGCTTCCCAAGAAAATAAGCATGAAGTTGAAAGTTGTAACACAAAAGCAACCACTTCAACTCTCTGGAAATCCTCCTGAGGGCATGCAGAAAATGAGGAAACAGTCATTCAAGATAATCTATTAAAATTCAGAACAGTGAGTGTCTGTGGCATTTCAACTATACCTGTTCCCTTCCTGCACCACCTCTCCCACTCCAGCTTGACTGGAAGTTTCAGTCCAGGTGAGTATACCTCAGATGACGGGACTACCTCTCCTCTAAGCTTCCAGTTAAAGGCTTCGGTATCTTCCTGAGAATGCCTGGATGCCAATGTTTCTCATCATCTCTCACACCAAAAACTTCTTCTCAGGCTCAATTGTAGTCAAGTATGGCTAAGAGGTTGGGGGGATGCTACTTCCACCTACCCCTCACTCATAGGGCAGAGGCTTATCTCAGCATATTATTCTAGGGATACTGAGGTCTCAGTCTCCCTCATCTGAGCTCATTCATGAGGAAGTTTCCATCCTAGAAGAGGCAAGCCAAGAAGACCAGAGGTTATCGCCCAGAACCCTGCTCCTAAACCAGGGTGTCACTTAGAGAGAAGTAATCATTATCTGTTAGGATTGTCGGTGACATGGACTGTGAAAGAATTCACAAAAAGAAGAATGTGTAGAGAGTTTTTATTCACTCTCCAAGAATGGAGAGGGTTGTGATCTGGAGAGATACATCAGCATTGAGGGGTAGGGGATTTGAGCTTTTTTTGAACTATAATTGGATTATAAAAGGGTGGAGGTTGCTACTGTGAGGCCCCTGGGTTGTTGCAGGTGTTGTAGCACAAGGCTACAGTTTATTATCTTTTGCCTGTGGCTGTAGGGAGCAGTTAGTTGCATTCTGTTCTTGATTTCCTGTAATGTCTAGTCCTGGGGAACATAAGCTCAGAAAAGTAAAATGGCAGTCATGTTTAACAAGGTCATGGGCCTGCTAGGCAAATGGTGCCACCATAGCAAATGGTACTGACTTTATCCTTTTATCATCCTGCTCCCAGCTCTGAAATTATGCCTCAGAGCTTTTTCTTCCCCAGAGGGAGAGGCAGGCTGCAAAACAGAGAATACCAAAGCTCCCAAGAAACTGACTTTATTTGAACATAGGGTGAGTGAAGTTCAAGCCTACGTGCACTCTCAAAATCAGTGGAGATTTTGGTATTAAGTAATTGCAAAGAAGCTGATAGCTTCATGTGAGATACCAGATAAACATAGGCCAGCAAGTTTATTAGAGAAGACCTAGGAAAGAGACATCTTACAAGAGTTAGCCTGAGGTGAGAACAAACCTTAGAAATTAACACTGTAAAGGAGTCCAAAGTGAATTGGATGAAATTGTGAACCAATTTATACTCCCAGGCATTGCTGAAAAAATTAGAGCAGTCTAATAAGTGGATGCTAACAGCTGGCTTAACAGAATAATGAAAGAAAGAGATAGTCAAAAAGAGCCCTGCTAAAATCAGAGTCTTCCCAGCGTGACAATACTTCCAAAGCTGTGACTTCTCAATACAAACAACACAAGAATACCTTGCAAAACTACTTGTGCAAAAAAGGAGTTAACAGTCAAAACTTACAAAGCATAAAAAGAAAAAAATAGCATAAAAGAGACAACAGAAAATAGGAGAATTGATACTTTAGGAATTACAGATGAGAGAATAATTTGAAAGATATTTTAAAACAAATACATTAGAAATGTTAAAAAACAACGGAATAGGTATTTTTCAGGGAAGAACACAAATAACAGACATTTTTTAAAAATTAGAAGCCCTAGGAAAGAAAAATATAGTCTTTGAAATAACAATCTAAGTTACCTTGCATGTTTCATAATGGATCATAGACTGGAATTTGATACATCCTATCTATCTAAAATAAGACGTACTGTTTCCCTTTCTTTTCTACTCATATAGTTGGCTGAGTATGGGACCCTGGGGGTGCCATTGAGGTCATACTGCAGGTTGGCCTTATCCTACTACTTGGCCTACTGTTGATAATAACCTTAATTAAATGCTTTAAGAGACAAATTGAACAAATTTGATTTCAGCATCTGTTGGTCAAATTAATCTAAGTAGCTGACAGAGTGACATACTTGTATAAATATTTGAGTTTATCCAAGAACATGTTGGGATGGATAGTTGGGAGAGGCAACCTTCGATGAACCAGTACATTCCTGCTGGGTATGTCCAGAATGCAGGGCCCTGGTTGCTCTTTATCTAGGTAATTTCTCAAGGTTGTGTTTGTAGCAAGTAATCTTAAGGGTGAAGTATTGTCCCCTTCCAAAAAAGAGCAGGCTTGCTTTAGTTTGCTATAAAAGTGGTGAATCCCCAAGCTCATTGTTCCTCTCCTATAAGACAATGCACTCCATGGGAAAACATCCATCTGGGCTTACTGACATTACACTGTAGGACTAGGAGGCCATGGGGAACTAACACAAGCATGAAATTCTGCATACGGCTCTTGTAATGAGTAATAAAATTCTTTTTCTCTGATCCAGCAATCTCATGCCTTCTGCTAACATTCATGGAATGGTAATAAGCTAATTTTTAGCCTGTAAGAAGGATAAACTCTCAGGCCTTACACATTTCTTGGCAAATGCAAAAATCAATTACTGATAGTTTTTAAATCAAAAAGCAAAAGGTAAAACAATAAATTTAGTAATTTTTTTCCTAGAAGAAAACATAGGAGAATGTCTTTATGAACCAAGGACAGTAAAAGAATTTATACACAGGACACACACAAAAATACTTGTCATAAAAAAAACAGATATATTGGACTACAATAGGATGAATTTTTCTTCAGCAAAAAAACAAAAACAAAAAAGAAAACACACATGATTAAGAGAGTAAAAAGGCATTCCATAGAATGAGAGGTATATTTGCAATGTATATAACCAACAGAAGGCTCATATCCAGAATATAAAAGGAACTCCTACACATCAGCAAGTAAAATGGTAAACCCTAAAGAAAACCACGCAAGATACTTGAACAGCACTCTATAACAGGCCATCCAAATTAATTAATAATCAGGTATTGTAATTTAAAGGCATATTGCATGGCTACTATACCAGTTCTGTTGAGAAAGTATCCAGACATGTAGCGTGAAAAATAGAGACATTTATTGAAGAGGACACAAGATACAAGGAACATTGTACACAGAACAATGATGCCTCAGTCCCCTTCAAAGTGGGAACCATGGGACCTCACACAGTTCTCCCAATTGCCATCAGTTGGCCCGTCATATTTTCCTGAATCTCATCGATGGTCTGAAATCTCTTCCCTTTTAAAAGTATATGTGTGTGGGTATACATGCATGGGTGATTTTAATTTGGAAAAGCCAGAAGTTACAGGGTGCCAAATCTGGGCTGTAGGGGGGGCTGAGTCACCTGGGTCATTTGATGTTTTGCCAAAAGACTCTACAAACAATGTGAGTTGGCATGTTGTCCAGATACAGCTCTCTGCATCAATGCAGGTTAATCTTGCAGCATATTAACAAAAGAAGTGAAAGATTATGGATCAATATTAAAGCCAAACAGAGGGAGACTCAATATGGTAGAGGAATGAATGGAAGCTATACTAACCTCCTCCCAAGAACAAATTGGAATTATGGAAAAATCATCCTGAATAACCAACTGAACACTAGCTGGAAAGAAGCCTTATAACCATGGATAGGCAGAAGAAGCCACATTACCACAATGAAACAAGGGAGTGCAGAGGAGGCACAGGATGGATGGCTGGGCTCCCTTGGACACAGCTGAAGTCCTAGAGGGATATTTCAGTGGCCCAGTCCCCCTGAGAAGTGTGGGGGTTATAAACCCCAAGCTGGGCTTTCCAGCCTATAGCACCAGAACCTGGAAAGGAACCCAAATAACTATGGCTGTGAAAAATAGTGGAGTTTCTGTCCACCAAGGAGAGATGCTGGAGATGCAGAGAGCCTCTTAGGGAGCTAACACATAAAGTTCCATTTGCAGCCACTTAACCCAGTACTCCAGCAGAGGGAGGGCAGAGTGGACTAGAGATGCATGAGGAAAGTCTGGGGTTGGTGGCTCTGGGGAGAGAAGTGAAGGAACAGCTGCCAGGATCCCTGTGCTGAGTCATTCCCCATACTGCCAGAGCCATCTTTCTCAGGCAGAACAATCCTCACCAAGTGGCTTCAGCCTAAGGGGAAGCAATAGCCCTGTCCACAGGAATTACTCTGCCCCCTCCCTGTCATGCTTAAGCCCTGCTGCTGAAGAATACAGCTGGAAGACTTTCACTCTTTAAGCCTAACAGAAAGCCTCCAGGCAGAGACAATACTTCGGAAGCTCTGAAACTGTAGCTGACCTTCCCCCAAGCCTGGTGCTGGTAAAAGGCAGGCTTGGTTCTTTCTACACACACCCAGACTCAGCAGAGGGAGACACAAGCTGTGTGGGTCACTGATATCTCAAAACATGTTGCCCAAGGCCAGTTATAGGCAGGGTTTGAATTAGTTGTGCATGAGTCTAGCAGGTCTACCTAATACATAGAAACAAATACAAAGAGGCAGCCAGATGGGAAGACAGAGAAACAGGCCCCAATGGAAAGAACAAGAGAGTTCTTCAGAACAACTAGAAGAAATGATGTCAAGCAATTTATGAGAGAGTTTTGAGTAATGATTATAAGGATACTCAACAGCATGAAATAAGACAAAGAAACCATCAAAAAAAGACAAATCAGAAATAAAGAATGCAGTATCTGACATAAATAATAGACTGGAAGGAATAAACAGTAGGTTAGATGAAGCAAAGGATCAAAACAGTGATTTAAAATACTAGGTAGGAAAAAACACCCAACCAGAGCAGCAAAAGAAAAAAGAATTTAAAAAATGAGGAGAGCTTAAGAAATCTTTGGGACAATGTAAAACATAACAACATCTGCATCATGAGAACACCAGAAGAAGAAGAGAGTGAGCAAAGGATCAAGAACCTATTTAAAGAAATAATTCACCCTAATCTGGTGAAGGAAAAAGACACACAAGTCCAGGAAGCTCAGAGAGTCCCAAAAAAGTTGGACCCAAAGAGGTCTACACCAAGACACATCGTAATGAAAATGTCAAGACTTAAAGACAAAGAGAGAACCCTAAAAGCCACAAGAGAAAAGCAGATATATACAAGGGGGCATCAATGACACTCATCTGATTTCTCAACAGAAACATTTCAGGCCAGAAGGGAGTGGCATGAAATATTCAAGGTGATGAAAAGCAAGGACTTACAACCAAGGCTACTTTACCCAACAAGGCTATCATTGAAAATCAAAGGAGAAATAAGGAGCTTCCCAAACAAGAAAAAGCTAAAGAAGTTTGTTAACACCAAACCAATACAGCAACAAATGTTAAAGGGCTTGCTTTAAGAAGAAGAACAACAACAAAAAAAAGAAAAACAGAGGAAATAGTTTAAATTTAAAATGGCAATAAATACTTACCTATCAATATTTGCCTTAAATGTAAATGGTTCAAATGCTTCAACCAAAAGACATAGGGTTGCTGAATGGATAAGAAAACAAGATCCATATATATGCTGCCTCCAAGAGGCCCACCTCAGATTGAAAGGTACAGACTAAAAGTAAAGGGATGGAAAAAGGTTTTACATGCAAATGGAAAGGCAAAAAAGCTGGGGTAGCAATACTTATATCTTACAAAATAGACTTTAAAACCAAGGCTCTAGTAAGATCCAAGACACTGCACAATGATAAAGGGAACAATCCAACAAGATGATATAACCCTAGTAAACATTTATGCACCCAACATAGGAGCACCTAAATATGTAAAGCAATTCTTGATGAACATAAAGGGAGAGATTGACAGAAATACAGTCATAGTCAGGGATTTTAACACCACTTTGACTTCAATGGATAGGTCTTCCAGACATAAAATCAACAAGGAGACAGCAGCTTTAAATGACACAATAGGTCAAATGGATTTAATTGGTATCTTCAGAGCATTTCACTCCAAAGCAGCAGAATATATATACTTTACAAGTGCATGTGGAACATTTTCTAGGCTAGACCACATGTTAGGACACAAAACAAGTCTCAATAAATTTAAAAAGGTTGAAATCACATCAGGCATCTTCTCTGACCACAATGTTATGAAAGTAGATATCGATCACAAAAAGGACACTGAAAAACACAAAGACATGGAACCTAAATAACATGTTATTATACAATGAATGGGTCAACGAGATCAAGGAAGAAATCAAAAGATCCCTTAAAACAAAACACCGTGAGAACACAATGATCCAAGATCTGTGGGACAGTGGGAAAGCATTCCTAAGAGGGGAATTCATAGCATTACAGGCCTATCTCAAAAAAAAAAAAAGAAAAAGCTCAAATAAACAATCTAACTTTACAATTAAACTTGAAAAAGAACAACAAACAAAGCACAAAGTGAGTAGAAGGAAGGAAATAATAAAGATCAAAGCAGAAATAAATGAAATAGAGTCTAGAAAAACAATTCAAAGGATCAATGAATCCAAGAGCTGGTTCTTTGAAAAGATAAACAAGATTGACAAACCTTAACCAGACTCATCAAGAAAAAAAGAAGACCCAAATAAATAAAATCAGAAATGAAAGAGGAGAAATAACAACTGACACCAATGAAATACAAAGGGTTGTAAGAAAATATTATGAACAACTATATGCCAACAAACTGAACAATCTGGATGAAATGGATAAATTCCTAGAAATATATAATCTTCCAAAACTAAATCAGGAAGAATCAGAGAATCTGAATAGACAGATTACACCTAGTAAAAGTGAAGCTGTAATAAAAAAAAATTTTTTTTTAAACTCCCAACAAACGAAAGCCCTGAAATGGATGGCTTCATATGTGAATTTTACCAAACATTCCAAGAACTAACACCTCTCCTCAAACTATTTCAAAAAATGATGGAGGAGGGAAGGCTTCCAAGCTCATTTTATGAGTCCAGGATTATCCTAATTCCAATGCCAGATAAAGATACTACAAAAAAATAAAGTTATAGGCCACTATCCCTGATGAACATAGATGCTTAAATCCACAACAAAGTATTAGCAAACCAAATACAGCGGTGCATCAAAAAAATCATACACCATGATCAAGTGGGATTTGTCCAGGAATGCAAGGTTCATACTATATTTGCAAATCAATAAATATGATTCACCACATAAACAAAATGAAGGATAAAAACCACACAATCAATAAATGAAGAAAAATCATTTAATAAAATCCTGCACCATTTATGATAAAAACTCTCAGCAAATTGGGAATAGAGGGAACATACCTAAACATAATAAAGGTCACATATGGCAAATCCACTGCCAGCATCATACTCAATGGGCAAAAACTACAAGTGTTCCTCTAAAGATTGGGAACAAAACAGGGATGTCCACTTTAATATCTCTTATTCAACATAGTATTGGAAGTCCTAGCCACAGCAGTCAGACAAGAAGACAAAATAAAAGGCATTCAATTTGGAAAGGAAGAAACTTTTATTTGCAGATGACATGACACTGTACATAGAGAATCCCAAAGATTACACCAAGAAACTACTAGAACTGATAAATGAATTCAGAAAATTAGCAGGATACAAAATTAATATTCAGAAATCAGTTTGCATTTTATATGCCAATAACAAACTAACAGAAAAGGGATATTAAGAAAACAATCCCATTTACAACTGCTTCAAAAAGGATAAAATGCCTAGGAATAATCTAACCAAGGATGTGAAAGACCTGTACTCAGAAAATTATGACACTGAAGAAACCGAAGATACAAATAAGTCGAAGCACATACTGTGCTAATGGATAGGAAGAATTAACATCATTAAAATGTCCATACTACCTAAAGCAGTTTATAGATTCAATGCAATCCCTATAAAGATTCCAATTATGTGTTTCACAGAAATAGAAAAAATATTTCAAAATTTATATGGAGCCAAAAAGGCCCCATATAGCAACAGCAATGCTGAGAAAGAAGAACAAAGTTGGAGGAATCACACTACCTAATATCAAATTAAACTGTTAGGCCATAGTAATCAAAACAGCGTGGTACTGGCATAAAAACAGACACATGGATCAATGGAGCAGAATAGAGAGCCCAGAAATAAACCCACACCTTTATAGTCAATCAATATTCACAGAGGTAGCAAGCACATGCAATGGGCTAAAGATAGTTTATTCAGTAAATGATATTGGGAAAATTGGACAGATACATGCAGAAAAATGAAACTAGATCACCTTCTTATAACACACACAAGAAAAAATTTAAAATGGATTAAAGATTTAAATGTTAGACCCAAAGCCATAAAAATCTTAGAAGAAAACAGGCAGGAAAATCTCAGACATGACTTGTTGCAATATTATGTCAGATATATCTCCCCAGACAATGGAAACAAAAGAAAAAAATAAATGGAACTACTTCAAACTAAGAAGTTTTTGCACAACAAAGGAAACAATCAACAAAATGAAAACCCACTGAATGGGAGAACATGTTCACTAATGATACATCTGAAAAGGAGTTAATATCCAAAATTTATATTTTAAAAAAACCTTACAAGACTCTCAACACCAAAAAAGTAAACCACCCAATTAAAAAATGGGCAAGAGGCCTGAATGGACACCTGTCTAAAGAGAACAAACCAATGGCCAACAGACCTATGAAAAGATGCTCAATGTCACTATCATCAGAGAAATGCAAATTAAAGTCACAATGAGATATCGTCGCACACCTGTTAGAATGGTTATCATCGATAAATCAAAAAACAAATGCTGGCAAATATGTGGAGAAAGGGGAATCTTTTGCACTGGTGGGAAGCAGATTGGTGCAGCCACTATGGACAGCAGTATGTAGATACTCAATAAGTTAAAAATGGATCTTCCTTTTGACCTAGCGATCTCATTCTGTGAATCTATCTGAAGGAACCTAAAACATTCATTCGAAAGAACATAAGCACCCCTATGTTCATTGCAGTGTTATTTACAAAGCACCAAGATATGGAAGCAGACCAAGTGTCCATCAGTATGAGTGGATAAAACAACTCCACTCATGGGACATTTACACAATGAAATACTACTTGGCCATAAAACATGAGAAAGTTTTACCCTTTGCAACAGTATGGATGGACCTGGGGAACATCATACTAAGTGAAATAAGCCAGTCAGAGAAAGATAAATACCATATGATTTCACTCATATGTGGAATCTAAGGAACAAACTAAACTAACAAGCAAAATAGAGACAGACTATATAGATAGAGAGCTAGATGTCAGCTAAGGGGTAGGGGGGAAGGGTAGGGAGCAGAGGGATAGGACAAAAAGGAAAAAGGACATGGACAACAGTGTGGTGATAGTGGGGAGGAGGTGGGTATAGGGAACTAAATGCTAATGGAACAAAAATACAATTTAAAAATCATTTAAAAAATGAATAAAATCTTACATATTAAAAAAAAAAAAGCCAGACTGAATAGAATCTGAAGTGAAAAACAATATGGATAGAGAAAGGCTCTACTTAATGACAAAAGGAATATTCCACAAGAAGGTATAATGATCATAAATGTGCAGCTAACACCATAGTCTTATTTTTTTTAAAAATTATCACAAGGCCATGGACAGTTGACAAATTCAGTCATGTAAAAACTTAATATACTACATTTTATACATACAGAAAACACTACTCTGTGTTACTTATGAATTTACTTTAGTATTAAAAGTATAATAAAATCACAGACAGAAACTTTTAAAAACTTCAGGGTAGAAGTTGCCTCTGCAAAGGGAGATCAAGGAAGTAAGTCTGAGTAGGTGTTCAAAAAAGGCTTTAATTTTATCTGAAATGTTTTATGTTTCAAGAAAGATATCTGATGCAATATGATAAAATAGTAGCATTTTTAAACTTCTAGGTTTGGGGTACATGAATTTATATATTTCTGTTTTATTTTTCTGTATCTTTGAAAAATTTCATTTTAAACCAGTAAGCACATAAACTAGCCAAAACAAGTACAGATGAAAGGAAAACATTCAAAATACAAGTATTGTAAACTAAGAATTCTACAGATTTCATAGAAAAAAATAAACACAGAAGGATTAAATAATACTATCAATAAGCAATCGTATGATCTGTCCAGAAGTTATCTAGCCATGTAACATGAAATATAGAGACATTAATTGAAGAATATACAAGTACAAGAAACATTGTATAGGACTTCTGTTCACAATGGCAGCATAGGTAAACACAGCTTGCCTCCTCACACAACCACATCAAAATTATATCTAAAATACAAAACAACCATTACTCAGAACCATCAGAAATCAAGTTGAATGGAAGTTCCCCTTAAAGAAAGAACACATGGACTTACCTACTAAGACTCACTTCCTTTGAGCTGCAGCACCAGGGTAGCAGCTTGAAAGGCACCAGTGGCTCATGTGAAGGAGCTGAAGTATCTGGCAGCAAGGCGGAAGCTGGGGGGCAGCTTTCTCCAAACAAAGGCAGGCAGAGGCCATTGTCTCTTTTCTGAGTTCTCCCCCGACAAGGCCCCAGAGCCAACAAGCAGGTGCCGTATCTGAGACTCCCCCAACCTGGCTAACACATTTTGCCCCTGCCCTGAAAATCTCCTGAGACTCTATCCCACCCAAAATACAGGTCCACCCAAAATGTTAATCATGATATTTTATATGAATGACTGGTATTTGCTCATGCTTCACAACTTCCTAAGTTATATCAAACAAGCAACTTCAGGCTTCTGTAAGCCCCTAGCCCCCTCTACTAAGTGGCCCCAAGCCCAGCATTAGCAGCAGCCAGCCTAGATTTACAGCTTGGTTTGGCATGGGAATCTCTAAGCCAGCACAAGTAGCAACCATGTCAGATTGTTTCAAAACTCATGCAGGGTAGTTCTCAGCAGAACATAGGTGGAGGTTGACTTTGGCCTGTACCACCCAGGAAACCCCAGAGCCTGTACACCCAATGGACAACTATAGGCCACATCAGAGCACAACCACACTGCCCCTGCACAGCTGTTCCTCTGTGGAGGATGGAGATAGTGATCACTGGTCACAGCCAGTCCTTGCATCTGACTGGCCTGGGTAAATCCCTTCCATTGATCTCCCAACAGTAATCAAGGCTCAACTACTAGAGGAAGGTATACTCAGCCCAAAGCATGTACCTTGAGTACCAAGCTTGGGTGATAGGGAAGGCTGTGCCACTGGATGCTACAAGACAGCTACTACATTAGGCCACACTACCAAGACAGGGAGTCATAGCAGCTCTACCTAATACATAGAAACAAACACAAGAAGGCTGCCAAAATGAGGAGACAAAGAAGCATGGCCCAAATTAAAGAACAGATCAAAACTCCAGAAAAAAACCTAAACAAAATGGAGATAAGTAATCTATTCAAAACACTGGTTATAAGGATGCTCAGGGATCTTAGTGAGGACCTCAACAGCATAAAAAATACCCAGTCAGAAACAAAGAATACACTAATTGAAATAAAAAATTTACAGGGAAATGACATTAGAATGGATGAAGCAGAGAATCAAATCAATGATTTGGAACATAAGGAAGCAAAAAACAACCAATCAGAACAACAAGAAAAAAACAAATTCCAAAAAATAAGAATAGTGTAAGCACCCTCTGGGACAAGTTCAAAGTGTTCCAACATTTGCATTATAGGGGTGGAAGAAGGAGGGAAAAAAAAGCAAGGAATTGGAACTCTATTTGAAAAAATAATGACAGAAAACTTGACTAACTTGGTGAAGGAAATAGACACACAAATCCAGGAAGCATAGAAAGTCCCAAACAAAATGGATGCAAAGAGGCTTACTCCAAGACACATCATAATCAAAATGCCAGAGGTTAAAGATAAAGAGAGAATCTTTTCTTAAAAAATATTATTTGTTTATTTTTAGAGAGGGGAGAGAGGAGGGATAAAGAGAAGGAGAGAATCATTGATGTGTGGCTGCCTCTCAGAAGCCCCCAACTGGGGACCCAGCCTGCAACCCAGGCATGTGCCCTGACTGGGAATTGAACTAGTGATCCTTCAGCTTGCAGGCTGGGATCCAATCCACTGAGCCACATCAGCCGGGGCAATAAAGAGAGAATCGTAAAAGCAGCAAGAGAAAAGAACTTAGTTACCTACAGGAGAGTTCCCATAAAACTATCAGCTGATTTCTCAAGAGAACTTTGCAGGCTAGAAGGGATTGGTGAGAAATATTCAAAGCCATGAAAAGCAGATACCTACAGCCAAGATTGCTCTACTCAACAAAGATATTATTTAGATCCAAAAGTAGATAAATAGCATCCCTGACAAGAAAAAACTAAAGGAGTTCATCATCAAATGATTATTATGTGAATGGTTATAGGGACATTTAAGAAAAAGATCAAAATTATGAATAATAAAATGGCAAAAATCATAAATCTATCAACAATTGAATCTAAAAAACAAACTAAACAAGAAGAGAGACAGAATCATGGATACAGAGAGTGTTTTGCTGGTTTCCAGTGTGGGGGGAATAGGTGAAGAGGTGAGGGGATTAACAAGTACAATTTAGTAGTTACAGAATAGCCATGTGTACGTAAAGTACAGTATAGGAAATGGAGCAGCTAAAGAACTTGTATATATGACCCATAGACATGAACAATGTTGTGGGGATGGCCTGAGGAAGTGGAGGGTGCTGTGTCGATGGGGACAAAGAAGGAATAATTGGGATAACTCTAATAGCATAATCAATACAATATAATTTTTAAAAAACACCTAAAAAAAGAAACATTGTATTTAGGATAATGACACTTCAGTCCCCTTCACAGTAGGAACCTTGGGATCCCACACAGTTCTCCCAATTGCCATCAGCTGCCCAGTCATATTTTCCTGAATCTCATCAACGATCTAAAATCTCTTCCCTTTTAAAGGTGATTTCAGTCTGGGGAAAAGCCAGAAGTCACAAAGTGCCAAATCTGGGCTATAAGGGTCTGATTCATCTGGGTGATTTGACATTTTACCAAAAAACTCTGCATAAAATGTGAGCAGGTTCATTGTCCAGGGGAAGCTGCCGATCACCAGTTGCCCATAGCTGCAGCCTTCTGAATCATCTAAATAGGTTCCATGCAGGAACGTTCATGCTTAACACAAGATTTGATGCAGGTTGCTGCTCTCCTTGCTCAGTCATTTTGAATGCGACAGCCACACAGTACAAATGCTCACTCAATGGTGTCTACCACCTCCACTGACTAGTACAGTGAAGACATGATCATTTACATGTGCACATTCTAATCCACTCTCCGTGGCTGCCAGGTTACATTAATGTTGCACAAACTGCTCTTGTTATTTTAACAATAGCTGGGCTTTTTCTGAACAGAGCTTGTATATTCACATAATGAATTTGTGTGCACAGACATATGCAAACATATTTAGACACATATGTAATAGAGAACATTACATCTCTCAGATAAAGAATATACATTCTGCCCTGGCTGGTGTGGCTCAGTGGATCGAGTGCTGGCCTGCAAACCAAAGGACCGCCAGTTCAATTCCCAGTCAGGGACATGCCTGGGTTGCAGCCCAGGTCCCCAGTAGGGGCCGTTTGAGAGGCAACCACACTTTGATGTTTCTCTCCCTCTCTCCCTCCCTTTCCCTCTCTAAAAAATAAATTTATAAAATATATTTAAAAATAAGAATATACATTCTTTGAATTATAGAGCATACACAAAATTAGTCGTATATTTGGCCACAGAAACAGCTCTTACAAATTTAAGTCAAAAGATATAAAAATGGGCAAAGGCTATGAATAGACTTTAGAGAATAGCATATCTAGTTAGCCAGCAAATTCATGAAAAAGTGTTAAATTTACTAATAATCAGAGAAATACAAATTAATGTTATGCCACTTTTCACCCATAAGATCTTCCAACATTTAAGAGTAAGCAGATCTTTAAAAGATAGTGCTGAGTGAAAAACTAAACAAATCTATGACAAATACCATATACATAAGTTAGAAATACATGTCTACAACAATCATGTTTAAGGGACAAATACAACAAAAGGATACATATTTGACATTAGAATGTTTTCCTGGAATGATGGGGGATGGGATTGGAAAATGGAGATAATGGAAATAAATGGTAAAATAAATGAACAGTAATATCTATTGCTTGAGGGATGTAGAAGAAAAGGAACCCTTCAATACTGATGATAGAAATATGAAGTATTACAGGCTTCCTGGAAAACAATCTGACAACATATATTAACATATCCTAGAAACAGCAGAATGCTCATCAATAGGGGAATGACTATATAAAGCATCCAAAATGTGAAATATTAGGTAGGCATTGAAGGGGAATTAAAACTGTAATTGATGCTTTAAAGAATTTCACAAGATACTGAGTAAAATAAGGTATAGAAAAATGAGTATAGAATGCTGCCATTTTAGGAGACTATGATCCCCCTCTCACCCTTTAAGTGTATGTGTTAGTATGTGTGTGTCTGTACAAGCTCAGAGAAAAGTATGAAAGAACATACACTAAGTTAGCTTGAAGAATTAAACTAATGAAATGGGGAAAGATAAGAGGGAATGGCAGAGGCAACCAAAAGGAGAAAAGAAAAAATAAGATTGCACTAAAAAAATTCAAGTGAATGACCACATGTTTCATGAATGTAAAATTATGTATATGTGGGAGTATTTGTAGGCAGAAATCAAATACGATTTATGTTTGTTTGTTTAAAGTATGAGTTTCTCAGATAGTTGGAATTTCAAGATACATATATGTATGTCAGTCATACTGGTCTCGGTTGTTGCCTGCTCTGGTAACTCTAAGCATATACAGTCCTGGCACTATGTTTTCTCTATGATGTATGCTATTTGTGGAATCTTGGTGCTTATAGTTCTCTCTAGTCATTTCATTACCTGTATAATTTTTAAAGAAAAATAGTGAAAACAAATTTGATAGATTAACAGATAAAACTTGTCAATTAGTAGGCCTTAGTTTAATGCTTACTTAGGAATATGGGACTGAAATCTTGTGTCTTAGGAACTGGAGAGATGGACTTAGAAAAAACACTTTTTGGGGGGTCTTTAGAATGCATTTTAGTAAATGAAGTGTGCTGAGAAAAAAAGTTAAAAATTATAGCAGTTAAAAATCACTCTTCTAAGAAAAACAACTTACTTGTCCATTACTGAGCACAGAATAAGCTTTATATCTTATGAAGCTTAAGTTGTAAATATTAATATAAAATGTACACCCTCTTCAGCAATATTGTAATGGCTATGTATGGTGCCAGGTAAGTAACAGAAATATTAGAGAAAACACTTTGTGAAGTATATGATTATATAACCACTATGCTATACACCTGAAATTAATACAAAATGGCATTAAATGTAAACTATAATTGAAAAATAAAATTTAAAAAATATACTCTCTTTATGAAAGAACTAAGTGCTAGTAAATAACATTAAATAAATATAAAATCAGTACTGGTACAATATGATTTACTGTATTATTATACATTTGTATTTCAGATGCCTTTGGTACTTTACGAAGAATATTTCCAGATACATCACAGACATTAAGCTTTTGCCTCCTGGCATAAAAGATAGACTGATACGAATAATGAGTGTGAAGGGGCAGATAACAGATTCAAATATAAGTGAGGTAAGAGTATGTACAACTATAAAGCAAGCATTTTATATTTTACAATTTGGATATGGTTTCAGGTTTCTGGAGCAATGGTATATAGTAGATTAGTAATAACTTTAAAATATAATAAAGCATCAGGGTTCTCATTTTCTACAGATAACCAAAATGTTCATGTGTAATAATTCCTAAAAAAATCTTCCCTTACCATTTTTTCAGTTACTTCCCTTGTCTTCATAGGACCAGCACCCTTGATCTGCACATTTTCAAAAAGTTTTAAACTTGTTGATCAATTGTACCTCAGTAAAGCTGGAAAAAGTAAAAAATTAAATGCAGGGTTAATAAACAAATGGCACCAAAAAAAGACCTATGATAAGAAATATATGTTACATTGTGACTCTAGTACACAAACCACAGTTATCTGTAACAATACAGCAGATTCTGGAATAACATCATTTTGTTGTAACATTGATGAGATGCCACAGGCACTTAACTCTTATTTTTATCAATTAGCCTATGGTAAAATTGATTTCAGTAGATGTCATTTGGCTTAAAGTCACCAAACCTATCAATGACGTTAAGTGAGGACTCACTATACTATATGCAGTGCACTTGGATATTCTCTATTTTATTCTCTTATGTCTTATTTCCTCTTAAAATGTTGATCATAGCCTACAAAATTAATTTTATCCACACATGGATAACAATCAACAGTTTAAGAAATCACCCTTTTAAACTTCTCATTCCTCTTCTGGTTATCTAACTCCTACTAATTTATACTTACTCCTTCCATACTAAGCTAAAATTAGCTATTCTTTAAGGCAGTAAACATAATTTGAGTCTCCAACATGAATAAAATCCTAGCTTTGCCACACTTTCTGACATTGAGCCTCAGGTTGGTTTTGGTTTTTGTTTTTTGTCTTTTAAAGAGAACTTTACTTTTATTATTATTGTTTTTAAAAAGAAGAAAAGAAAAGGAGAAGAAAGAAAGGAAGCAGAAAAGATTCAAAACAGGAAAGATACTGGAAAAAAAGTTCCTTTCTCCAACCCGCATCCCTAAGACACAGTTTTCCTAAGTCCCTTGTGAGTGTGTATGTATGCATGCGCATATGTGCACACTGTGTGTGTGTATGTGGGAGGGGACAGGCCACTCACACCATGATGGCATCCATGAGAAGGTCCAGTTGCTGTTGTCACTGTCCTGCTTTCTCTGTAGGGCTCCAGCTTCACCTGCTGTCATGTAGGGGGGTGTGTGTATGTGTGGTGCATGAGAGTCTCTGGGGTTGTAGCTCTCGTCAGTGTCTACAGAGACTAGGCCTACAGCAGTTTCCCCTCTCTGCAGGGCATACATTCCAAGTCTCCCAGTGGATGTCTGAAACTGTGGATAGTACTGAACCCTATATATACTATGTTTTTTCTTACACGTACATACCTTTTCACTTAAAGGAAGCACTTTACAGCTTCTCTTTCGTATATCTGAATTGCCAGCATCACTACCCTTGTGCTTTGGGGCCATTATTATATAAAATAAGGTTTACTTGAACACAAGCACCACAACCCTATGACAGTCAACCTGATCACCGATATGGCTACTACGTGAATAATGTGCAGGTAGTGTATACAGTGTGAATACACTTGACAAAGGGATGCTTCACATCCTGGGCAGGATGGAGTAGGACAGTGCAAGATGTCATGATGTCACTTAGGATGGTGCACAATTTAAAACTTGCAAATTCTTTATTTCTAGAATTTTCCATTTAATATTTTTTGGACCATGGTTGACCATGGGTACCTGAAACTATGGAAAATGAAACCACAGATAAGGGAGGACTACTGTACTCATTGCTGTTTTTACCACACATTCTCCCCAAAGCCCGTGATCAAAAGGAAGCAAACTCGGATGACGGCACTCCAGCATATGACCATCCCAGTGACCTTCACATTGTAATTGTGCTTCAGTGTATCTTGGCATTCCTTCTAACATTAACCTTTAATGCTTATTTTCTTCATGGTAGCTTGCATTTGAACATACACATTTCAGTGTTGTAATCTGCTGTATAAGTTATGCGTAGCTACCAGAGGAAATATTATGACACTACAGAAACTGGTGAGTTTCTTCTCTTCCCCACCATCCTCATTTCATTCTGTCCTTTTAGAGCAGCAATTTTCAGTTTTTTTCACTTCATGGCACACATAAACTAATTACTAAAATTCTGCAACACACCAAAAAACATTCTTTGCAAATCTGACAAAAATCTGACTGGATGGTTATTGTATTGACTGTTGTCATGTTTAAATTTGACAAAGTAAGGAAAAGAGGTCAGTACCCCTGACTAAATAGTCAGGTATTGCATGTTTTAAAAGTTCTTATGTCATACCAGTGTGCCTCTTGCAGCACACCAGTTGAAAATAGCTGCTTTAGTCTATATTTCAGTACCTTAAATTTTTGTTTTATGGCAATCTTTAATCTTCATTTAAACCTAATTTTACCTGAATAAAAACTGGCTAAGGGGATGAATGAGAGAAAAAAAAACAAAAGTATGATTTTCCTTGGCACTCTCCCTCTAGTCCCCATCCTTGCAAGAGCCCTGCTTATGAAACCAAGTCCAACTTCTGTTGCAAAGTTGCACACATCTTTGGATGGCTCTTTTTGAAATATTTCCTAAATCTTTTTATAGTCTGTGGATGGAGAAGACCTTTTTTAATGGCACTATGAAAGGAAAACAGCAAAATGGAGTTGGTATTGTCAAGACAACAATCTAAAATGGAGCCAGGAGGCCTTCAGAAAGCCGAACTAACACAGCCACTCCGTATGAAGTTGAATTTTTGGAGTGGGCTAAACCACAAATGACTACACCTTGTTACAGTTCCTGGAACTGGCTCTGCATCACTGAACTCTATTAAAAAATAAAATTTTCACCTACCAATAGACAAAGCAACAATCACATATAGGTAGCACAGTGTAAGTCTGCTTAACAGCACCACTCACAGCTCTTAAATCAACTTGCATAACCCCTCTGGCAGTGGCCCTCTTTCTGTCTTTATAAACGCTCTTTCTTTGCCCCTTAAAACACAGTTGGATTTCTACCCAAATCTGTAGCCTCTGAACTGCAATTCCTAAGGATCCCAAATAAAACTTCTTTTTACTTTGCAGTTCTTGGTCAAAGTTAATTGACAACACCAAAATTAGAAACCAAGAAGATAAAGATTGATGTGTTTAATTACATTAAAATATGAGCTTCTTTATGGCAAGAAGAAAAAATAAGCAGTCAAGTAATTAGGAAAAATATGCGATACAGATGAAATTCTATGGGTTTTTTTCTTAACAATATAAAGAATCCCCACAAACCAATAGGAAAAATCAAAACAAACAAATACTAAAATAGAAGAATCAGAAAATACTCAAAGTAAAGAAATATAAATTATAAGGAACATGTATCTCAATAAAAGTATATTTAACGTTATTAGAAATAAAAGTCAGAATCATGATCATGATACAGAGAGCATTTTGATGGTTGCCAGATGGGAAGCGGGTGTAGGGGAATCAGTGAAGAGGTGAGGGGATTAAGAAGTATAAATAGGTAGTTGCAGAATAGCCATGGGGATGTAAAGTACAGTACAGGAAATGGAGTAGCCAAAGAACTTACACACATGACCCATGACCATGAACAATGGTGGGGGGATTGCCTGATAGAGTAGGGGGTGCTCAGTGGAGAGGGGCAAAGGAGGAAAAATTGAGACAACTGTAATAGCATAATCAATAAATATAATAAAAAAAGAAAGAAAAGTCCTAGTTTGTCTTTCAGTTTGTGAGAGACTTAAAAAATTATAATAGCTAGTGTTGGCAATAGTGTGTGGAACTATCACTTTTATCCTCTGCTGATGAGAGTGGAAACTGATAAAAAGCCTTTTAGGAGGACAGTTTGGCACTATCAAAAGTCCTAAAATTTTGCTTACCATTGACTCAACAATTTTACTTCTGGTATTTTTTTCCAGTTTTATTGAGATATAATTGACATATGACATTGAATAAGTTTCAAGTGTTAAACACACATGATTATTTGATATACTCCTTTATTGCAAAATGATTACCACAGTAGGATTAGTTAGCATCTCTGTCACCTCATATAATTAACATTTACTTCTGATATTATCTCAAGAAAATAATTGGGAAAGCACACAAGCATGGTCATCATAATGTCATTTACAATAGTACAAATAATTGACAGTTATATGCAGCATATATTATAAACAAGGTACCTTTATTTCTAACAAAATATTATCCCTGTTTAATGATGACAATAGTGAGGCACAAAAAAACCCAGAGCTTTATCACACTCATTATGTTTATTTAAAAAATTTTTTCATAGTATTTAAACTCAGTCTGCCTCCAAAGTACATGTTCTTAATCACTGTACCTACCATATCACCTCCTAAATCAGCCTAAATGTTCAGCCTAAGTGTTTGCCAGTGTAAGATGCATTTAATAAGTTATGGAATAGTATGCAACCACAATTATTTTTGTGAAATTTACTCATAAGTATATACATGATCTAATCTCATTTTTCTTCAAAAGCCTTTTTTTTCTTCAAAAAAATCAAAACTGGCATGTTTTTCTTTGGGTATTGGTGTTATGGGTAACTTTAGTTATAGTGGTTAAAAGAATGGACTTTAAAATTAGAAAAACCTGATTTCCAAACCTAGCTCTGCTCTTTTTTCGGTTCTGTCGTTTGTGTTGCTGTTTAAGCTGTGGATGCCTTTAAGCTGTGGTTGCTGTGGATGCCTCAACTCTTTCATTAAATGGCAATGACCAGTCTCTCAAGTGTGTGTGTATGTGTGCTTGTATGTGAGAGAAAGAATATTAAATGACAACGTATACAGCATACTCAGTACCTTTCCTGGTAAGTACCCAATAAATAGAAATAGTTATTCTTATCATTTGTACAATTTTTCTAAATTGAAGCCCTGGCCCCGTAGCTCAAATGGTTAGAACGTCATCCCAATACGCCAGGTTGCAGATTCAGTCTCCAGTCAGGGCACATAGGAGAATCAACCAATGAATGCATAAATAAGTGGAACAACAAACTGATCTCTCTCTTTCTGTCTCTCCCTCCCTCCCTCTCTCCCCCCTTCCTCTATCTCTCTCCTCAATTTCTCTAAAAATTAATAAGTTAAAATTTTAATATAAATAAATTGGCTGAATATTTCACAATAACAGTACATTACTCGTATTCAGAAAAGTCAAGCCATTTTTCTATTTTGGAAAAAAAGAAAAGAAAAACGATCTCAGAGGGAGAGCTCAGAATGCTTTGAAATTGATCTGTTATTTGTTGCCCTCAAGTGAATAGTCAATAATACTGGATTTGTTTGTACTAGGTCCCAAAAATAAGAATGAAGGAGGTAAATGATAATACTACTGCTCTATAAGCATTTGGTATGTAAGGAGGTGCATAGCTAGAATCTCTAATAATAGGCAGGGACTACTTACTGGGAGAGAAGAAGCACCTCTATCACACTGATTCTGCTTTTCAGGTCTAGTGGGACTTTACTATATACCCAGCTGTATGTTTTCAACAGTGCTATTTGTTCCAATAAAGACATTAGAGGCACTAGAAGATGCATCTCCAGTGGGAAATAGCCTTGCTTTTCTTGATCTATGTATCTATCTCCACACAGACATGTTTCTGATTTTTGCTGTATTTTCCATCCTCCAGTGGTCTGTTATGACCACCAAAACATTTATATTTATAGGAAGAACTCATTTTTAAAAATCATATATTTATTACAGATTTTACATCCTGAAGTCCAAACTCTCTATCTACAGACCTGTGATATTTCGGATACTGCTCTCCTGCACCTGTGTAACTGCAGAAAACTGAAGGAATTAAATTTAAATTCCTCAAAAGAAAACAGAGTTTCTATAACCTCAGAAGGTATGTTTATTATGAATTTGTAGATTACTATTCACCATCTGGCATAATTTAAGAGAAAAAAAGGGGAAAGTATGTAAAAAAAAAAGTATGAAAATGTCAAAGAAATAGAAACTATAATCACCAACACAAATATTCAAACTAAGATAAAGAATCCAAATTAGAATTCTTGCTTATAACCAGTGCTGAAAGTTAAGAAACACACTGGGTATGTCACTCTCCTGTATCTTAAACATATTTAAAGTAAACATGGATGGATACCTCTATGTTTTCAATATTTTGCCTGATACAGTGAAATAAGAAAGGACCAGTTCATACCCTAAGGCTTTGGGGATCTAAACAACAGAAAGCTAAGTTATCATCAGATTAAATTTACCACTCTCCTATCAGACTGTCTAGTGCTAGCCAAACAACTGTATTTTTCAGTGTGATTAATGCATAAATTAGTGGACTTTTACCTTTTTTTCAAAATAAGATTTTTTTTTACCTTTTTCTTTAAGAAAGGACTTATTTAGCTAAGCTTCTAGAAAATTTTGTGGGTCATTGGTTATATTTTGCAATCATTTTGGTTAGCAAGTTAGGATTCTCACAATATTGCAAAGAATCGTTAAATTTTTAAATGTTTACACAAATAATGACTCACTGAAAAGAATTTTCATTCTGTACAGTGATGAAATTTTAAAAAGTTCTTTCTTAAACTATGAAACAATAAAAATTACCTACACATAAATTTGCCGCCTTCTATTTTGTGTATTTTGTCCGTAAATGTATCTTTTCACAGTAGACTGGAGGGCCTATGATCCTGAAGTACTCTTATTTTTGTAACATATTCTCATTTACCAGTCTCCCAATATGCATTTGTATCAGTTTAATTCGATTTAAGGACCTCTTTCTTTTTGACCCTCAGTAAGATTGGTCCAGGCTAAGAGAAAAGGAACATGGTGATAGAAAGGGGCAGAGTGAAAGACGGAAGAGAGGGTGCAGAGACAGGCAGCATTCCTGAGGATAAGCATGGGAGCGTTATTTAAGACGTTTGGGCAATTTAACTTTGGTGTGTATTCAGAGGTGACAAGAACATTGACTTTATTACTTTAAAACTTTTGACAAAAAGGAGAATCACTTACTATTTAATTACCTAATATAGTTCTGAATGATTTGGCTATGTCCTAAAAGGAAATCTCTCAACTCATAAACAATAAGGGCTGACCATTAATGGCAGTTATTCTGAAAAATATATTACAGATTGTATAGAAAATTTCTGAAACATTCCAAATACTTTTAAATAATGATAGCATCACTGGATAGGTGTATCCTCACAGGTGGACTACTTTGAAAAGGGCTATCATACAAGTAGATGTATCATTGTCAGTACTGGTGATTGCTTAAATGAAAATCAGTCATGTTTTCATATATATACATTTATAGCTCATTGATACATAATTATGTTTTCCCCCAGGAATAAAAGCTGTGGCTTCATCTTGTTCATACCTTTATGAGGCTCGTCTGAAAAGATGCTGCAACCTCACTGATGAAGGAGTCCTTGCCCTTGCACGCAATTGCCGGCTGCTAAAGATCATTGATTTAGGTGGCTGCTTACGTATTACTGATGTGTCCTTACATGCATTAGGAGAAAACTGCTTATTTTTGCAATATGTTGGCATTTCAGCCACTCAGGTAAATGAAATATAGACTTGTAATAAAGAGACTGTATGTGTTTGCCCAATATATTTTCAATGACTCATTAAAAGAACATGATTACTTTTATTAAAATTGTTGAGTACTTCATACTTTGGTAGTTAAATAATTGCAGTGTAACTTGGACATTCTGCTCAATTTTTTAAAGTAAGGGCGGAAGGTATATATGGCTAAAACACATTTGGAGGCAATAAAGCTATATCTAAATGATTAATAATTTTTAGAAAATTTTACCTCCATCATATCCATTTATGTGCTGTGTTGCTTTTTCCCTTTGCTTAGGTATCTGACAATGGTGTGGTTGCGCTTGTTAGTGGACCTTGTGCCAAGAAATTAGAGGTAATTTAAAAATATCTATAAAAATGATGCTAACTACATTTTTATATTATCTTCAGAAATTATATTTTAAACCCAGCAGACAACGAGTGCCTTATTATCAGTTAGGTATTTCCATAGATTTTTTTTGTATCTACCTCTTTATTCCCAGAGTAAATAAAAACTGGTAAATTAGGAGATAAGGTATGCTTTAAAATAAAAACCCATTTTACTTTCCAGAAGTTTCAGCTTCTAACATGTTTAAGGATAGTTCTATTTTGGATGACGTTTGAGAATTTATCAATGTGAAGTAATATTCTTTAGGTTTCATGTCTGACTGATATTTCTACCAGGACTACTTACTCTCTTGTCATTATATTTTCCGGACCTATGAAGGCGCCCATAAAGGATACCACTATGGCATTAAAATTATTTTTAGCTGAAAATTTTTTAGAATCAAGCCATGCAAAAAGAAGTTTTGTCTGAACTACCATTCTCGCCCCATCTACCTAAAAGCAGAGCCTTCCAAATAATTCACTTGCCATCAAATCCCCTTGAAGGAAAACTTCCCATAGAGGAAAGATCAGTCCTATCACTGGAGAAGTCAGATGAGAAGTCGCATAAACAAAAATTGTCCCAAGACTATCATACATTCCATCTACTCTCCTGAAAGTCCATTTTGTCTTTCTCAAAAGTCATTTGTTTTTCTCTAAGTGTTCTTTATCCCTGTACCCTTCCCCTATTAAGACGGTATATAAACTCTAAATTCTAGCCATTTTTTAAATCATTTTCTCTGTAAGCATGCAGACAAATACACTTTCTCTTTTTTTCTTTTTCTTGCTAATCTGTATTTGTCATTTTAATATGCAAGACTCCAAAGACAGAACATAAGAGGATAAAGAAAAGGTTTTTTCCTCCCCAGTAGCCACATTGTACAATCATTTAAAAAGATCTTAGATTAGTGTTCATTCTTTAAATTCAATAATGTGTTTCAGAATATATTTATATCCCTGGCCAGGTAGCTCAGTTGGTTAGAGCATCATCTAGATACACCTAGATTGTGAGTTTGATGCCCACTCTTGGGCACAAACAAGAATCAACCAATGAATGAATGTATAAATGGAACAACAAATTGATGTTTCCCTCTCTTTCTCCCCTCCCCCCCAAGTAAATTAAAAATATGTGTATTTTAGAAGCCTTTTGTCCTAGGATTTGGAGTTCTTCTTTTCCAGTTTATAGCCTTTTTTTAAATTTATTTTTTCATTTTTTAAATCCTTATCAGAGGAAATGTTTTTATTGATTTTAGAGAAAGAGGAAGATAGGGGGAGAGAGAGAGAAAGATCAATGTGAGAGAAGCATCAGTTGGTTGCCTCCTATACATGCCCACCACCTTCTGGTGTACGAGATGACACTCCAACCAGTGGAGCCACCCGGCCAGGGCGTTGTTGCTGGTATCTTTTCACTCTCATGTTTAATATGGCTGTGCTTGTCAATAATAAGTCGCATCAAATTTTTTTTGGAAGTAAACATGCTATAAGAGAATTGTAAATGTTAGTAATAACTATTTTAATAGAACTGCAGTAACATGGTTTTGCCAAACTATTTCCCCATGAGTTAATGCCCAAATAGATTATTTTTTGTGATATTTTACATATCTGCATCCTGCTTATATGCATCTGTGTGTATATAAAAAAATATAACCTATTTATTTTTTACAATCTTTTGATTGAGAAATTACCATCTTTTTCTTATGCCAGGTTCCAAATTCTAAATTGTATGCTGACGGTAGGGGCAATAAACTCTGCCATAATTTTCACTGTTTTAAATACTAACATTGTTGAACACCTAACTACTTTTCAGCGTTCGTGCTCCTGCCTTATATTTATTAGGTTATTTAATTCTAAGAACAACATTATCTTATAATCACCATCATTTTAAATAAAGTTCTCAAACAATTAACCTAGTTCGTCACTTTCTAATAAAACCACCAGGAAATTAGTTGTTATACAGTATAGGAAATATATCTATTTACTTTAGCATGACAAATTGGAGCACCAACCTAAGCAGACATAGGAAAAAATCTAGAAACAAATAAGTGTTGACACTTACAGTGCTATATCACTGCGGTTTTCATTTTTCCAAAATTTACTGCTATAAGTGCTTAAATGGAAAACTATCTAAAATTTGTTAAAATTTAATTCCTTCCTTAAACAAAGTATATAGAATGAATATACTTTGACCTTTGGCTCACAGCATATTTGTGCTCACAGTTTCTAAGAAACAGAAATACAAACTCAACCAATTCTTCTCTTGTGGGTGATATGTATGCCTACCTTTTATCAGATGCCCTGTTTCAATCTGTGGCTTTTAATTTGTTTTAGTCTGAGAAATTAAATTATCCATCTTGCTAAGTTGTT
This sequence comes from Pteronotus mesoamericanus, assembly GCF_021234165.1. Lineage (NCBI taxonomy): Eukaryota > Metazoa > Chordata > Mammalia > Chiroptera > Mormoopidae > Pteronotus > Pteronotus mesoamericanus. The sequence goes on from NW_026555310.1 coordinate 15,139,876, forward strand.
TATAACTTGAAAATAAATTTGATTCAAAGTTTAAGGACATTTCCTAAAGATTGACAAAGGGTACAAACTTATATTACAGCATTTATTCAATGTCATAAATATTTCTGAAATGTCTATCTGAGTTCCTAGTTAGCAGGGACCATTTTGTCACCATTTTATTTCTAGGTTTTACTGTAATTATAGACGCATGTACTCAATAAATGTTCTCATATTCTTATATTGTACTCATTTTATAACTTTCTATAATCTTCATGATTAAGAGTTTAACTTGTTGTACAAAATATTCATGTAGTCAACAAATATTTATTAGGTACCTGCTATGTTCTAGGCACTGGCATATTAGAGAACAAAATCTGTTTATATAATGTATCATTCTTTTTTTAAATCATTTTCCTCTTGATAATTCAGATTATTTACAGTTTTTAACTGTTAGAAATAGCCATATGTTGAGGCATATCACTTTTTTCTTCCATTGCTATAACAAACTCCCCAAAATGGAACAAGTAGGTCCATGAATTTGAATACTGTTTTAATGGTCCTAAATTCATATTGCTAAATTATTTCCCACAAAGGTTATGTGGTAAATTCATAATTTTTGCCAGGACCTCAATATGCCACATAGATTTTTCTTTTTTAAAAAAACCTTAATTTAATATATTTTAAATGGAACCTGAGTCAAACACTGTTCCATCTGTTGTTCTCAAATTATATTTGTCTGTAGCCTTTGCCAATTTATAACATAGGATACTTTTTGCCTCAATTTTTATGAGTTTTTCAATATACTCAGATTTTCTTTATTTCTAAGATATTATTAATTATAATATATACACCAACTTAATATCAACTTTTCAGGAGAAAAGAAATAGCAATACCATAAACATACCCAGCAGCTATTAGCTGAATCTTCCAGAATTGTAAAAATTTTTTTACAATTATGGTCAAATATACATAATCATCTTTTGATATATGTTTCCACCTTTTGGCTACTGTGAATACCTCTGCTATGAACACAGGTATGCAAATATTTGTTTAAGTCCCTGTTTTCAACTCTTTTGAGTGTGTACCTAGAAGTGAAAAAGCTAGATCATGTAGGAATTCTATATTTAATTGTTTGAAGGACCGCCATACTGTTTCCACAGCAGCTGTACCATTTTATATTCTCACCAGCAAAGCAAAAGGGTTCCAAATTAGAGCATCAAACAAAGCATATATAATATTTCAAACTTATGGAAAAGTATGGAAAGTAATATAACAGAGACCTGTAGGCCATTCACTTGAATTTTAACATTTTCATTTATTTAAGTTTTTCAAAAAGTTGTGTATTATATCTAAAGCTCCTCCCTCACGTTTCCCCCTTACTTCCTTCAGAGCTAATCACTATTTTAAAGGTGCCCATGTATCTTTTCTTGTGAGTCTGAGTACTTCATCTTTCTCTCTGTAGTATTATTTCATAATTTTACATAATAGTTTCATAATGTATGTGTTTACAGTTTGTTTTTTAAAAAAATATTTTAATTATTTTTATAGAGAGAGAGGAGGGGAGGAATAAAGAAAGGGAGAGAAACATTGATCAGTTGCCTGTCACACACCCCCAAGCAGGGACCTGGCCCACAACCCAGGCACGTCCTGGCCAGGAAATAAACCAGCAACCTTTTGGTGCACAGGCTGGTGCTCAACCCACTGAGCCACACCAGCCAAGGCTACATTTTGCTTTTTTATTCAAAATTGTTTTTAAATTTTCCAAGATTTATTGAGGTATAATTTACATACAATAAAATTTACCCATTTTAAACATACAATTTGATGAATTTTGGCAATTGTTAAACAGCCTTAGAACCACCAACATATTAAGATTAGACCATTTCCATCACCCTGAAAAGTTTTCTCTCCTACCTTTGTAGTCTGTCCCCTGCCATGGCCCTCCCCACAAGCACATTGATTTACTTTGTCCTTATAGTTTTGCCTTTTCTAGAATTTTATATAAATGGAATCATGCAGTATATTGTCTTTTGGGTTTTTTATGCTCTTCTTTTACTTCTTTTACTTAGCATAATGTTTTTTGAGATTTACCCATGTTGATGCATGCATTAATATTTCATTCCTCTTTTTTTTTTTTCTGAACAGTATTCTGTAGTCTGGCTACGACACAATTTGTTCCTACATTGACCATTTGATGGACATTTGGGTTGTTCCAGTTTGGACCATTATAAACATTGCTGTAGACATTTGCATACAAGTCTTTATGTATACATGTTTTTATTTGTCTTGGATAAACACCTGGGAATGAAATTGCTGAATCATACAGTACATACATGTTTATCTTTAGAAGATATTACCATACTGTTTTCCAAAGAATTTGAGCTAACACTGTATTTGAGGTTTATGTCTATTTATACAAGTAGGTATTTTTCATCTTAACTTTTAATCTTATTCTATTATATGAATGAACCAGCATTTATTTACCTACTTTACTATTACAAATAATATTGCAGTTGGCATATTTATAAATTGTTTTCTTACAGTCATACAGGAGTTTCTTTCTAAATAATGGTCATCTGTAGTAGGAATTGCTGAGTTCTAAGGTACACTCATCTTCAGCTTTAATAGATATTGCCAAATGACTTCATAAAATGGCTAGACATTTAACTTATAAAGCTGCTATAACTTCCAAATTACTGCAGACTTACATTGGTCCTTTCTATAGAGTTTTTCTTTTGTATCAGAGTATTTCTCAAACTTTTTCAAACTGTTACTATAAACCTATTTTTTCTTTTCATTTTTTAAATAGGAGATTCATATGGAACATTGTGTGAATCTGACGGATGAGTCTATAGAAGCTGTCATTACTCGCTGTCCTCAGATACGCATATTACTGTTTCATGGATGTCCCCTGTTAACAGGTCAGTATAAGAGACTGCCTGGGCTCAAATCCTGGTTTTATCTTTTAATAATTGTGTGCTCTTGAATAAATTATTTCACCCATTTCATTATTCAGTTTCTTTATCTGTAACATGGGTATAACAATAGTATTTACCCCATAAACTTGGTCACAGTGATTATCTGACAACACTATATGTGGTACCAAATACATAGTAAGGGCTCAGTAAATGTTAACTGTGGTGGTGGCAGTGATGGTAAGCATTAATAAATGTTAACTATGATGAGGATGATGATGGTGGCAGTGCTAGTGGTCGTGATACTAAACACAATGCTTTAGTAGACAATGAAAAGTTTCTATTATTACATTTATCAAAAATGCTAAGTGACCTGTTATATATAATCTCATCAAGCTGTAGCCATTGAGATTCAGAATAATTTGGAATGTGATACTTCACTGAAGGAGAACAAAGTAGTCACAACCCATTCGGCCTGTATAACTGCCATGTTACCACCATGGTCCCCAAACCACAGTGCCTCACCCGTTTTGTATTACACCCACCCATGCCAGCGTATAGCCTGGATAGAGGCATTGGGCGCGCTGTGCTGAGGGGTTGTGGGGGACAGGGAGTGCTGTCACAGGGAGCGCGACGCCCCAGGATCTGAGGGTTACTGTCCGGGGCCAGCTGGGATGGGAGCTGGGACTCTGAATCCCGCACAGCCCGTCAGGGGGGTGGTGTCACGGATCGGGGAATAAACACAAGTCATCACAAACACTTCTCCATATGCCAGGAGAGGGGACATGGCACATCCCTCTGGTGGGGAAGGCCCCTTTGTTCAAAGGCTTTTATTGGAAGGGTTATCAGTGGGGCTAGATAACAGGAATGCACAGGTTCTCATTACATCAGTATGTTAATGTTTACAGAGAATGGGCGATGTTTTGAAGAAAACAAATGGCAGGAACACAGTGATTTACATGGGTCCGAGAAGAGACTAGTAAACAAGAGAGATGACTAAACATGAGAGCATAGTGAAAATAAGAGTATCTAGGGGTCTAGAGTTAGGGTCTGTGAATAATGTAAATTTCCTTCCCAGCATGAGCTGGCTATAGCTTCTGAGGGAAAAACAAAGAATACTTTATAAAGAATTTACTTTTAGGCCTGATTTCCCTGGGAACTGCCAGATCTGGTTTAGGGCTGCCTCCAGTATTGTTTCTAGCCTGAGCTAGGCAAGGGGAGGGAGCTGCCGAGAGACAAGGAGACTTCTTTCAGATAGAGTGAGGACTCTGGCCATGTCCAAGCCGAGCCAAGAGATGTGAGCCTTTTTGCCCTTTCTCCGTGTCCCCCAATTTCTTGTCTGCTTCCCATACCAGTCGATCCTTAGGTTTAGGTTGTTATCTCATCATGGAAAAACTTACCCGTCATCAACAAGCGACCATCACAGGGCCAAGCAGAGAGGCAGAGGCTATGCCTCTACAGGGGGAGCAGGTTATGTCTCCTCAGGGGCCTGTTTCTCCAAGGCCTCCCTGATTATTTTCAGCCTTGGGGCCCTCCCACCTGTTGGCAGAGTTACAGTTCCTGAGACCAGACAGGGCATTTCCTAACACTGGATCTCACTGTAAACCCAGTCCTTCTAGCCCATTTTTCGAATTAGCCTCAACAGTTACTCTCTAGATTGAGTTACTATCCTAGAAGTCCTTTTGACAACTTCTATTCTGGTGGTGTTGTTGTTTGGACTGCCAATCTAAACCAAGCCTGTAATGGATTATATTTGGTTATCCGTGACATCTATAACAAGGACTAAATCTTATTTTAGACAAAACAGTTCTCAAAAAACTGAAGCCAAAAGGTATATTAGAACCTGTTAGCAGTGGCTACTTCTGGGGAAAGTTGTAAAGAAACAAGAGTTGGAAAAAATCTTCATTACATATACCCTTTTCTACCTTTTGAATTTTGTGTCATGTGAATGATATATCCTATTAAAAATTCATAGTAATTTTAAGAATATAATTGAGAACCAAAAATACTCCTAGGACTGACTGTGCACAGGGGAATGGCACATGTGCACACTACTCTGGGAATGTGAGAAGGCAAAAAAAGGCTCTCTGGTCATCAAACAAGGCAGGAAAGTATATTCTAATAAGTAGGCTGTTGTTGTAAGGCAGAGGAGACCACGATATGGGAAATGTAATAACAGCAACCTTTGATTAGAGATCTTTTCAAAATACCAATTACAAGTGTGTAAATGTACCCACTGAGCTATGTGCACATTTCATCAACACATTAAACAAGCAGGTGGTACTCATAAAGTGATTCTATTTTCCTCACACCACTTTAATTACAGATCTGCTCTAAAGGGACTAATTTTTCCCAAAGCCAGATGAAATATCAGACATGTGCCATTGACTTAGCATTCTTGGATAGTTAAAAATCTTATCATTTTATAAACTGAAAACCTCTCATTTCAGTAATTAAAATGTCTTAGGACCATGTAATGCTCCAAACAAGTTCAAGTTAAAACTTTCTGCTCCAGGTTTGCTGTAGGTGGACAGGCTGCAATGAGTGAGGGGCATGGTTCGCTTCTGTGTTTTACCATTTCATGCTTCTCTTCCTTCCCCAGCTTGCCCAGCATAGTTTCTGGCCCCACCCGTATCAGTACATGGCGGGACTGGGGTAAGCAGGAGGGTAGATAAGGGAAAGAAAAAGACTTACTTGGCCACTACTTCTGTGATCTAGTGTCAGCACTCTCGGCTCTGTGGCTGAGCTGATCCTGATCCATGCTCTCCCAAATGTGGGACATTTTTAGGTTCTTCAGAGCCCACGCCCTACCTCCCCCCTCATCGTTGCCCATCTTCCTGTCTGCAGGTCTCTTGATCCAAGCACATGTGTGTCTTCTGGCTAGTGGCTGGCATTTTCTTCCTCTGCCCCCAGGCAACTGAAAATGCACCCTCAGTCTCTTTTAGTTGAGGTTTCCTAACCTATCCAGGCTGTTTTGCGAGGGCCCAAGACAGGCTGCCCCCAAAATATCCCACAATAGCATACTGATTACTTTAGGGTTACTTGCTAAGCAGCCAGGGCCAGAAGGGCACCTTGACCACCCCCCTTCTTTTCTCCTTGAGTGCAGGAAATAAATCTCCTCTGTGAAAGCTGTCCTCCCTGCTCCAGGATGGCAGAGAGAGCTAACTTTATCACTAGACTAAAGAGACCCAGGGCCAGAGAGCTTCTATAAACACTTTATTAATTTACTACTTCATCCTGAACTTTGTTTAGATTCCTCACTAATGAATACCCAAACCTTTCTTGGATTCCTTCCAAATGAGCTCTATTTTTTTTTTCCCTGTTAGTTCTTTGCAAGTTTATTGTTTGTTTGTCTAAAAAGAATGAAAAGGTGCTTGGCTCAGTAATTCTTTGAGCCTCATTTCATAATCTGAATAACATACTGTGATTCTCCAGTGAGCAAGTACTAAATTGGTTTTTCTCCTTTTAATGTACTCTTATGTCACTTTCAGTATTTTATTACTAATTCAGCCATAAAAACTATAAAAGTTTACAGGGAGAATTCTCCCTCTCCCTGACACTTTCATGAGCAAGATAAAAGGCAGCCTCCTGCTGGCCCAATCTGTGTACACAGGAAACATATACTTTAGACAATAAGAGTGCAGGTATTTCCCAACTTCAGTCCTCTTTTTAGCTTCATGGGCTCTTTGCCATAGCCTTCTGTCTTTTAGTTTTCTTAGGTGTGGGTCTGATACTAGTGTTCTCTGTCTCCAAGCTCCAAGGGACATATTAGTGTACTGTGTCCCCCACAGTCTCCAACTGATCTCTTTAGAGCCCCTTCTCACCAGGCTTAAGCGGAAGAGCAAGCACCTTCAGCCCTCTTTTTAGAACTCAAATCATAGCTGTCTTCAAAGAAATCCTTTCTTCAATTTACAACTCTCCATCCTTCCCTACTTTAACACTTTTTTATCTTTGAATGGATGAGACACCATGGATTCCAAAATCAGCTTTCAGCCAAGCATCTTCAAGTCCTGTATAGGTGATCTGGTATTTTGGAGTGAGAGAGTAGCCAGTAGCTCTAGTCCTGAAACATTAGCTGAGATAGTTCTATTTTAATGTTCTGTTATATTTGTCACAGGACAACTTGGCCATACAATATGTTATAAAATCAACTTTTGCTAATTTTATCATGATTATCTTTATGGTTACCATTTGGAAACAGTTAAATTGGCATTTTCCCTCCACTTTCAATAAAAATCAAATCAGCAAAAATGTATATAGTCAACCAAGAAAACTTATCCTTAGACAAACTGCTTAAAGAATGATCAAAGACCTTAATGGGCAATGAAATCTTTAGAAGGTACAGTGAAAACTTATTTGAGTACACCAAGAACAATATTAAAATTCTTAAATGTGCCCATATTAATATATAAATGATTGACAAATACCAATTTTCAAGCCTGGAAAATATGTTCCAGTGATTAATCTGATTTTTAAACCAGGAGTCTTTTGAGATAAATTACGTAAGTATTAAGATCATTGGTAACCAAAGATATATTATCAGTTGGTGAATTCAAGAGAAATGCCTAGCTAGTATAATTCCAGACATTAGAAAAGCTTAACTGCAATAAATTATTCCCCATTCACATGACTCCAAATACTAAATTTACCAATTCAACTTTAAGATCCTAAAGGACAGGGATAATGCCAGGTAATTCTTTCCTTATCATTTTTTTGTCTTCCATATCTAGCAGTGTTATACATATAGATACCAATAAATATGTATAATTCTAGATTACAAAAGTAAAATTAATTATATTCTTCTATTCAATATAGCTGGTACTTTATTGAGACATTAAAATGGGAATTTCAATTAAGGCAATAAAATGCAGTAAGTATAAAATTCAAAAGTGAGAAAAATGCCAGAGATGCCAATTTTCAAAAGAAATATCTGAGAACCCATTTCACAACCCTGGAAACCCATCATCCACAAAAAGGTTTTAAAGGGTTGAAATGATGATAATTAAGAGAGAATTTGCCCTGACTGGTGTAGCTTAGTGGGTTGGGCATCATCCCACAAACCAAAGTTTGCCAGTTTGATACCCAGTCAGGACAAATGCCTGGGTCAAGGCCAGATCCCTGGTTGGGGGCATGCGAAAAGCAACAGATCTACAGATGGTTCTCTCACACAACATTGATGTTTCTCTCCCTCCTTTTCTCCCTCCCCCTCTCTTTAAAAATAAATAAATACAATCTTTTAAGAAGATAATTTTGGTGAGGACTTCTTTGGAGAGTGCTGCTGTTTTACCTTCCACCTCTTGCTCAATAGGGCTTCAGCAGGACTACTAGGGCCTGATATGCACCCTTGGCATAGGTCACCTGCTGACAGGAAAGGCTGCTGCTGCATTAAAATCAGCCTGCCCTCCCAGAATCTGAGGGTGCATAAGTGTCACTCACAGACCAGATGTGGGCATGGTGGGATGGACAGCCATCCCAGGGAGATGGGTGCACGGGGGAGGATTGGATATTTTCCAACTTAAAACATGGTTCGATAATTTATAGTAGGGATTAGAAAGTCATAGTATTACCAAAATGTTCATCCAGAGCAAGGGACGAACGATCCCTCAATGAACAGAGACAAAGTGAGACAAAAATAGAGTTGAAACCAACATTGTACCTTAAGAGCCATGCTTGTTCAACATATGAGTTAAAGCACCATTATCCAAAAATGCCATGATATATTTACAAATATTTTTAATCACAAATAAAATGACCATTATAACCATTACAAAAATAAAAATACCAGAAAAATATCAGAAAAATCATTCCAATGTCTATGGTCAATTAAAGACTACTTCTCTTTCTACAGAAAAAGAAAAGACATTTCAATATTCTGATTTATTCAGAGGTCATAATACCTGAAAGCATAATACAGTACTACAGTCTGACCTGATTCCTAATACTAAGAGATTTACCTAGCCATTTCCTACTTCAAGGAATTTGTATTTGCCAATGGAAGGGGCCTTTTTAGATTGCTTATTTTAATAGACCTGGAATTTGTAGCCTTATGGGCATGGCATGCTTGTGAATTCACATGGACTCTTTTCTATCTGTGTAACTGCCAGAGTATAGAAAAATAGAAAGTCCCAAAACACACCAGCTTCCTCTGAGAGCAATGGTTCACAAATATTGTTGAATAGCTGTATTCATCTGAAAGCAATGTCTCATGGTTTACTCTTTTTAAGAAATAATGTTCTGATGATGTTGACTTATGTGTGCATCTTAAAAGCATGTTTTTCTCCTTCCTTGTAGTATTTTGTTTTTAACTTCTCTCTAAAAGATATATGCTAGAAATGTAATTCAAGAAGATTCTTAGATTTTGTATACACACTTTGTTTCAGAACAAATTCTATTGGTTTTTCTTTGTAGTCTTATACTGGTGATGAGATAAAACAACCAGTTATGGCTTTTAGCAACTGAGTTAATACCTTATGGTGTCATTTTTCAAGTATGGTGGCATCTCAAGACCCACTTACACTCTTAAATATAAAGGATCCCAAGGAGTTTTTGTTTATGTGGGTTATATGATTAAATTAAAAATTAAAGCTGAGACTTTTTAAACAGATTTATTAATTCATTTTTTAAAAATAATAAGCCTATTACATGGAAAAGAGACAAGTATTTTCACTCAGATCATCATTTTTCAGACCACTGTGGATACTTGTCTTTGATATTACCCCTAACTCATCAAGTAGTAATTTCTTAAAGGTTATTGCAGTGTGAAAGTTGAAAATATATCAATGAAATTTTCATACACTTGCATTACGATCCATTGGTGTATCTCGCATTTTGAACAGATCTTTTATCCATATATGATTTTGTAACATGTAGGCAGTTTGGAAAATATTGTTTATCTGAATTATATATGGATATCTCAAATGTCAACACATTTTTAAAAATCACATTTGTTAATGTCGCCACTGATCTCCTCATAAATGTACTGGGTAGTTTGAAGGTACAGTGACAACTACAAATTTTCCAAACTTCACTTGAGAGCTAACATTTTATCATTAGCAACAAACTGTCATTTGTTTTCTTTGAAGTGGCAGGCTTATTTTGCTCCTTTTCAAGGGATAGTCTGCAAGTATCCAAGTCTGAATAACCTTAGGTTATCAGATGTTCTTTCAGTCAAATGAAGTGACTAGTTCAGCTCACAATCCTGCAAGGATATTGAACTGTAAGATTCTCATATCATATTTTGAGAAACATTGCTTTACAGTAAAGAAAAAATATCAGTCAATTTCAGCATTTGTAACAAGAATACAATATCCCCTTCAAATTGCTTTTTATATTTTCATGTGTCTGATGGAGCAGTGGAAGCAGACATTGAAATGGCAGGAGTTCAAAATATTTTGAATAGAATAACAATATGTTTGACCTGAAGTTAACCTAATCCAGCATTTACCACCTGTATTATTGTTATATGAAGAGCTAAGGATGGCCTCTATATATTGGCCCTATATTGTTTACTTCTTCATAGCAGATTGGTACTATTAGCTCAGAAGCCCTCTGGCACCAAACTCAAATATTTGCTCACCCATTTGTTTTAAATATATCCTAAATAAGCAGATTCTTAATCTATCCATCTAGAGCCTGCCTGCTTTGCATACCCTGAAAAAAACATACTCAGCATTTACTACCCATAGGTAAGATAGAACCCAGGGCTAGAAAAGACCCCAAGCCACTGTTAACCTTGGGGCTCTCTGACCAAGAGACTCCTTATCTTGACCCTATTCTCCTTTTGAGTGGTGCCACCCCCATACCCCATCCCAAGCCCCCACACACACTTTTTGGAGGGTCTCATGTTGCGAAGGACTTCCTTTGCATGCAAACCTAGCAAAGTGAAACCCAAATAAAACCTCTTGTATTCTACTGCCACCCTGTGGCCATACCTTTTTCCTTGCTCTGCCCCCAGACCCCTTGAATTCACTAACTACAGATTACATTGGTATAGTGTTCTGGAAGACACCAGAGGTATAGCATAAAACAAGAAATATTTATATGTCAAAAAAGTTTGGGAAACTCAACACACCACTATAAGTTTGGGAAACTCAACACACCACTACAATAAAATAAATACTAATTTATCAAAGGTTCTGAAAATACTATAGCTAAGAAACTTAAGTGTTTTTATCCAAGCATTTCTCAAAAATTTTTTAGCACAGAATACTCTGTATATTATTTTCCTGATCCCTGATTTCACAGAATAGGAAAGTGAGATGCTGAAATGTTATTTGCCCAGTGTGTGACTCAGTTTTTAGTAGTAGTACCAAAACTAAAACTAAAATCTCAAGCTGTAGAGAAGTGCTGTTTCCTGCCATCTCTCCAAATAGTAAATAACTTACCTTTTATAGACCTCAACTTTCCCTTATGTATAATTTTCAGTCATGCATTTGGGGGATCTGATAAAAATGCAAGAGTTTATACACAATGTTCTTTTATCAATAAAGTTTCCTAAAGAGAAAAGGCTGAAGTTTTTCAGCTACCCAGATCATCTATCTGTCCTCTCCCTCTTTCCTATCAGCACTGCTACCATTTTATATTTTTGCTACCATCATTGAATGAAAATAAAGTGGGCTAATATAGTCACCTTATATTTAATTTTTAAATTTTTCCTCCAAAAAAGACAAATGCTTTTTTTGGGGGGCCTGCAAAATGAAAGTTCTTTCTTCTTTCATGACACCTTATATAACATGTTCCCCCCCTTAGATTTATTAAGTGTTTATTTTCTCTGAAAATATTTGTAACATGTTGCCTCTTGTTTATGTGTTCATGTGTTTGTTCATATATGACCATATAAGACAATAAATTGATATTCTATGAAAAGAATATATGTATGTACATATATTTGTACAATTCTAATATTATGTTATCCCCACAGCAACCTGACCCCCAGATTTAGCACTGCCCACTGTGGTTACCCATCTCAGATTCCCTGAATTAACAGGTTTATGCTCCATACTATATTTCTAAATGTTTATGAAATTTTTTTGACCTTAAGGTCAAACTATAAACAGAACTCCACATCATAAATTAGGTCTTGAAACTGTTAGAAGCACTGATTTTATTTCTGCATAAGAGAAAAACTAAGCTGCTATTTTAAATTATTATAAGTTATAGACAGGAAGCAGGAAAATAATTTTTAAACTTATTAAGCTTTTAATTTAATTATGTCTGTAATGATTATCCCTCAGTTCAATTCACACTTTTGTTAATCTCCTACAATATACATGCATTTCAGTTTCTCATAAGTATCTAGGCATGTTGCAGCATTTTCATAGACGTGGAGGTTTATATTTTAGAAGGGTAATAAAACTATTTTTCTTATGTTTACATTGAAAGGGGAAAAAAAAACCCAACAGGAAATCTGCTACTTTGAATTGACTGGAATTTCAGCTATATCTGAGGATTTGTTTCAGCCTGGTTGCTTTACAAGCAAGTTCTTTACAAAGATTTCTAGATGATAACATTGTCAAGATTTACCGCAAAGGGCCAAAACGAAAATATTTTTAAGACCCAAGTAGTTTGCTTCAGTTTCCCTGTAATTAAGCTGATTCCTTACTTAAAGGACAACTTTTTGTTATTTCATGTTTTCTATTTTCTAAATCCTATATTATTCTGTTACCTGGTCCTTATTTATTCATTCATTACTAATCCGGCACCACAGGACTTCTTTATGAAGCATTAGAACTCTGATCATTGTTTATAAAAATATGCCCATCCTCACTTTTTTCACTGTGTATTCTACAAACATGTCAAAATTATGTTTTCCTTAATCATTTGAAAAAATTAGTTTGTTAATTTATATTTCCCATGGTTTCTTCCTCTTGGTGCTCCAAAAGCCTCTACCATGAATCACTTTCAAAAAGTGGCCTCCATCTGTGTTAGTCATAGATTTTTAGAGAGATGATGAAAGGTTCCTTAGAAGTCATGGAAACAATTCCCTTGTTTTAAAGACAAGGGAACAGAATACAATGAACTTAAGTGGCTTGCCCCAGATCTTGGAAATAATTGATAGTAGAACTGGAAGTTAAAACCTGAGTGACCTGTGCCACAATATCTAATTCTTTCCTTAATAGAACAATTTCCTAAGCCATACAGTTTTCTCCCTATAGCCTGATAAACTCACAGGCATCAAATATTTCTACTTGAGTAGTATAATACTGCCATCTATATCAAAAAAAAGTTTTAAGATTTTATTTATTTTTATTTTAGAGAGAGGGGAAGGAAGGGAGGCAGAGAGGTAGAGAAACATTGATGTGAGAGAGGAACATTGATTGGTTGCCTCTTGTACACACCCTGATTGGGACCAAACCCGTGATCCAGGCATGTGCCCTGACCAACCAGGAATCAAACTGGTGACTTTTTGCTTCGCAAAATGGACACCCAACCAACGGAGCCACACTGGTCAGGAAAAATTTTTAAATTACATAAAAATATACCCTATGCTTTTTAATGGAAAGTATCATTCTATTTATGTTCAACAATAAATTCCTATAGAAGAGTGACATAGAGTCAGAAAACAAATATGTATACATAATGTTTGATAACACCTTCCTAACTAGTAAAAATACCAAAATATTCCTAGAAACACCAACTAAAATTAAATTCTTTTCCAATTTTGTTCTTTTTCAAAATTGTATTGGTTCTTCTTGGTCATTTGAACTCCCATATAAATATTAGACTCATCCTGTCAATTTCTTTTTTAAAAAAGGGGATTTTAGTAGGGATCACCTTGAATCGGTAAATTTGATGAATATTGCCATCTTAAGTCTTCTGATCTATACATATGGATGTCTTTCCATTTATTTATATCTAATTTCTTTCAACAGTGTTTTATAGTTTTCAGAGTATAAGTTTTTCACTTGTCAAATTTATTCCTAAGTATTTTTTCTTTGTGATGATAATATAAATGAAATTTTTTTTTAATTTCATTTTTGGATTGTTCATTGATGGTATATAGAAACATTTGATTTTTTCATTGTATTTTATTGTTTATACTATAACAATTGTCCCAGTTGCACCCCTCTACCCCTCCCCTCCCCAACTCCTCAGGCAGTCCCCACACTGTTATCCATGTCCATGAGTCATGCATATATATTTTTTGGCTACTGTATGCTGTACTTTACATCCCCATGACTATTCTGTAACTACCAATTTGTACTTCTTAATCCATCACTTTTTTCACCCATCCACTCAACCTCCCTCCCATCTGGCAACCATCAAAACATTCTCTGTATCTATAATTCTGTTTCTGTTCTGCTTGTTTATTTTGTTTTTTAGAATCAGTTGTTGACAAATAGGTATTTATTGCCATTTTATTGTTCACAGTTTTGATCTTCCTTTTTTCCTTAAAAAAGACCCTTAGCAGTTCATATAATATTGGTTTGGTGGTGATAAACTCCTTTAGCTTTTTCTTTTCTGGGATGCTCTTTATCTGGTCTTCGATTCTAAATGATAGCTTTACTTGGTAGAGTAATCTTGGTTGTAGGTCCTTGCTTTCCAACACTCTGAATATTTCTTGCCAACCCCTTTTAGCCTGCAAACTTTCTTTTGAAAAATCAGCTGACAGTCTTATGGGAACTCCACTGAAGGTAACTAATTGCTTTTCTTTTGCTGCTTTCAAGATTCTATATCTTTAACCTCTGGCATTTTAATTATGATGTGTCTTAGAGTGCACCTCTTTGGCTTCATCTTGTGCTTCCTGGACTTGTAGGTCTATTTCCTTCTCTAAGTTAGGGATGTTTTCTGCCATTATTTTTTCCAAGTAGTTTCCAATTTCTTGCTCTCTCTCCTCCTTCTGGCACCCCTGTGGAATGAATGTCAGTATGCTTGAAGTTGTCCCAGAGTCTCCTTACACTATCTTCAGTTTTGTTTATTCTTTTTCCTTCTTACTATTCTGATTAGTTGGTTTTGCTTCCTTATATTCCAAGTCATTGATTTGATTCTTCGCTTCATCCACTCTACTGTTAATTCCCTATACATTGCTCTTTATTTCAATTAGTGGATTTCTGACTGGTTTTTATGCTGTTAAGGTCCTCACGAAGTTCCTTGAGCATTTTTATAACCAATGTTTTGAACTCTGCATCTCGTAGATTGCTTGTCTCCACTTTGTTTAGGTTGGTTTTTTTTTCTGGTGTTTTGATCTCTTCTTTCATACAGGTCTTGTCTCTTGTTTCCTCATTTTGGCAGCCTCCCTACATTTGTTTCTATGTATTAAGCAGAGCTGCTACATCTCCCAGGCTTGGTAGAGTGGTCTACTATAGTAGGTGTCCTGCAGAGTCCAGTGGCACACACTCCCCTGTTACCCAACCTGGGTACCCAAGGTGTGCTACCATGTGGGCATGTGCACTCTCCTGTTGTAGTTGAGCCTCGATTGCTGTTGGCACATCCAAGGTCAGCTACCACCTATATATTGTTCAGGATCACACACCATAAGCTACAAAGCAATCTGCAGATGGCAGCTACTTGTACTGTTCTTGGAGGTGCCAATGTGAGGTCAAGCTGTGAACCAAAGCTGGCTGCTGCAAGTGCTGGGCCTAGGCAAATTAGCAAGAGGTAGGGGTTTACCAAAGCCAGATACTGCTTGTTGGAGAGAATTTAGGAAAATCTGAGGCATGGGCCAAGACAAGCCATTCATATGGAAAGCCACTGGAAACAGCTTGGGTGGACCTGATAGTTGGGTGGGGTAGGGCCTCAGGAAACCACAGGGTGCAGAAACAGTGTGAGCCAGGTTGATGGAGTCTCAGATATGGCACTCACCTGCCAGCTCTGTGTCTCTGTGCAGAGAGAGCTCACAAAAGGAACAGTGACCTCTGCCAGCACTTCTGTCTGGGAGAAAGCTGCTCCCCAGCTCTCGCTCTGATGCTGGACAATTCAGTTCCTCCCTATATGTCCCGATGCCTTTCAACCTGCTGCCCCTATGCTGGAGCTCAAAGGGAGTGAGTGTGACTAAATCTGCGCACAAACCCTTTGAGAGGAACTGCCTGAGACTCCAGCAGGTTCTGTCTTCCACAGCCTGAAACCCTGCTGGGTTTTATAGCCAGAAGTTATGGAGACTTATCTTCCTGGTTCTGGAACCCTGGGCTGCGGAGTTTAGTGTAGGGCTGGGACCCCTCACTCCTGAGATATCCCTCCCAATTTTTATCTGCCACACATGGGTGTGGGACCAGCCCATTTCCCATCTCTGCCCCTCCTACCAGTCTTAGTGTGGTTTCTTTTCTAATTCTGTAGTTGTAGGGTTCCATTCAGCTCAATTTTTGACAGTTCCGAATGATGATTGTTCTGTTGCTTGGTTGTGATTTTGATGTGGTTGTGCAGGGGAGCCAGCCATGTTTATCTATGCTGCCATCATGACCAGGAACACATTTGATTTTTGTATATTGATCTTCTACCCTGAAACCTTGCTGAAATCATTTCTTATTTCTAATTTTTCAGAAGATTCCTTAGGACATTTTATATACAATGTTATATAATCTACAAATATAGTTTTACTTCTTCCTTTCCAACATGAATGCCTCTGATTTCTCTTTCTCCCCTAATTTCCATGGCTGGACCCTCTAGTCCAATGTTGAATAGAAGTGGCAAGAGCAGACATCCTTGCTTTGTTCCTCTTCTTAGGGGGAAAACAGTTAGTGTTTCACCATCAAGTTTATTAGCTGTGGGTTTTTTCACAGATGCCCTTTATCAGGTCAAAGAATTTCCTTTCTGTACATAGTTTGTTGAATAGTTTTATCATGAGTATTGATTTTTGTCAAATCAAAGTGCTTTTTCTGTGAGTACTGAGATGACCAAGTGGTTTTTGTCCTTTATTCTACTGATATGCTATGTGTTATAGGCAGAATAATGCCCCTACACAGACATGTCCATGTTCTAATGCCCAGAACCTGTGTGTGTTATGCTATATAAGGTTGCAGGTGGAATTTAAAAGTTGCTTATCAGTTGACCTTAAAATAGGGAAATTATTCCTATTTACCTAGGTGGGCGCAATATAATCATGAGTCCTTAAAAGTACAGGAGGAAGGCAGAAGAAGGAGAATCCTAGAGGTGAGAGCATGAAAAGGATTCTCTCCAGCACTGTTCACTTTGAATATGGAGGAATGGAAGGAATGTGGCGGCCTCGGGGAGCTGGGCAAGTCCAGGAGCTGGGTTCTCCCCTAGAGCCTCCAAACAGGAATGCTGGACCTGCTAAAACCTGATTTTAGCCCCGTGAGACCCATTTTAGAATTTTGACCTCCAAAACTCTAAGATAATAAATCTGCATTGTTTTAAGCCATTAAGGTTGTGGTAATTTATTACAACTGCAATAGGAAACTAATACAGTGTATTATGTTAATAAATTTTCAGATGTTACATCAGTCTTGCATTCCTAAGTCCCATTTGATCATGGCATATAATTCTTTTTATATGTTGCTAGATTTGGTTTGCTAGTATTTTGTTGAAAATTTTTGAGTACCTATTCATAAGAGATACTGGTCTGTAGTTGTGCATGTGTGTGTGCTGTCTTTGCCTGGCTTTGGTGTCAGAGTAATACTGGCCTCATGGAATGGTTGGGAAGTGTTATTTCCTCTACTACAAGTATAGCCACTCTAGCTTTGTTATAGTTGCTGTTTGCATGATACATCTGTCCATCCTTTTACATTCAACCTATTAGAAACCTGTCTTTAATCTAGATTTCCTATATAATAGATTTTCAGTTGTTCTGTTCTAGTAACTGCTCTCTCCCCTAACCTTTTTGGGCATGTTGCAGCTTCCCAAGGTGCTCTACCATGCCTGCTGGCTTTCTTTCATTCTGCCCACTCCTTTGTAAATAGATGTTTCATTAAACCCTGTTCAAACACCACTGTAGTGTGTCATCTATGTCCTGACAGGAGCCTGGGAAAAACTATACACAGGTTAATGATGAAATTACTCTGTTACTCTTTGGCAAAATTACAGAGAAAACAATATGTCTGTTTTTTAAAAGTATTACCATGGTCCTGACTGGTGTGGGTCTGTGGGATGGGAGTCATTCGGCAAACCAAAAGGTCAGGGGTTCAGTTCCTCGTTAGGGCACATGCCTGGGTTGCGGGCCGTCCCCAGTTGGGGGTATACAAGAGGCAACCAATCATTTTTACTTTCACACGTCCATGTTTTTCTCCCTTTCTCCCTCCCTCCCTCCTCTCTAAAAATAAATAAATTTAAAAAATAAAAATATTACTATGATATGTGCACTGCAGCTAATAGTGGCAGGGATTACCATTAATTAAATGTATTTTTAGTTGTATACTATTCTTTTTTTATTGTATTTTTACTGTTTACGCTATTATAGTTGTCCCTGCTTTTTCTCCCTTTGCCCACCTCCACCCAGCTTGTTTCCCCTCTCTCAGGAGTTGTATACTGTCTCCTCACTTAATCCTTTAAATAACTCTATTAGATATAATAGTTATCGTCATCCCCAGTTTATGCATGAGGACACATGAAGTATCTCTGATTATTGTGAATTAATGTATTGTCCCTATTTCCTTTTGTAGATCATTCACGAGAAGTCTTGGAGCAGTTAGGAGGCCCAAGCAAATTAAAGCAAGTGACATGGACTGTTTATTGATGCTTATCAAAGCTATGCTCTCCATACTATCAGGAAATGGTGGTCTTGGAGGTTGACTTTCCAACACGTAGTATGGTTTGTGATTTACCAGACTCTTAAACGCTTTAATAGTGCTATTATTCTGTGTTTGCTTGATGAGTTATTGTTTTTGAATGGTAACCCTAGCATGCCTTCTGATGGGTTTGGGGGGGTGGGGGGTGAGGGCACAGTGTTTGTTTCTTAAATAACAAAGTTTGTAAATTACCTGCTTTCCCTGGAGATTTCCTTTTCCTACCTAGATACTTGAGCTTTTGTAAAAGAAATGTGCCAATATGGATAAATTCTAAGTACAGGTATTTCTAAAAGCATAATTCTAGCTATTTTCTAGCTCCTACCTTCCTGATACATTTAAATGTCCATTGGCCAAAAGCAAAGCTGAACATAGGCCTGTAAATTCTTTATAGAATATTTCAATGAAACAAAGAAATACAATATTTAACGTCATGATCCATGACATCATACCCCTTAGCCATCCAGCATATGAAATGTTACTGAGGCCCTTGCCCAGTGGCTTATTTCACTGATTTTTATGGCTCTTTTTCCTGGAAAGGGTTCTCAGATCCAAATGCATCATATGGTTGGGGGGATAGAATCAGATTCTATTCTATTCTGCAGATAGGAACAGATTCCACAGGTTAAGTGTTCAGTCCTTCTCCCAGCCTCCCCAGCCCCCATACACTTCAGATACTTGTTGCAAGTCAAGGTTGTTACCTGTGTCTCTGACCAACTGGCTACAAATTAGAGGTTCCAAGGACCCCTACCTTGGGTTCTATTAATTTCCTAAAAGGACTCACAGAACTCAGGGAAACCTGTTTACTCATTAGATTACCAATTTGTTACAAAGATTATTAAAGGATAAGAATCAACAGCCTGATGAAGTGATGCACAGGGAGAGGTCACAAAGGAGCCTTCTGTCCTCATGGAGCTTGAGCCCAGAGCTGGGGCAGGTTGGAAGGCTTCTAGAAGCTCTCCGAACCCCCTTCTTGTGGTTTTTATTACTTTTATTTTTATTTTTAATCCTCATCTAAGGATACATTTATTGATATTAGAGAGAAAGAGGAAGAGAGAGAGAGAGAGAAACATCAATATAAAAGAGATACCTCAATCAGTTGCCTTCCATAAGCACCCAGGGATCAAACCTGCAACTCTAGGTATGTGCCCTGACCAGGTATTGAACCCACAACCTTTTGCTCATGGGACAATGCTCTGAACAACTGAACCACCCAGCCAGAGCCTTGGGGATTTTTATGGAGACCTCATTATTGGTAAGATTGATTTATTCATTGGTTATGGGTGATTGATTCAACCTCTAGCTGCTCTCACCTCCCCAGAAAATAGCAGTGGGAGTGAAAGTTTTAACCCTGTATTCTGGGTTGGTTCATGGCAACCAGCACTCTTCTTTAGGTGCTTTGCAAAAGTCACATTCATTAACATAAACCCAGTTATGGTGGAAAGGGCTTGTGATGATAACAAGACACCCTTTCATCTTTATGTCTCTGTTTTCAGGAACTGAGGATAAGGGACCAAATTTATAATAAAAGATGCATCATTAATCTTCCAGGAAATTCCAAAGGTTTGGGAGGTATGAGCCAGGAACTGTGGATGAAGACCAAATATGTCTGGGGTATATACTTTGGACATCTGAATAACCAAATATATATATGTGATATCATGATATCACATTTCCCAAATACTGCTCTCCATCTATGAACTTTCTCCCTTAAAAAGTGCATTCAGGAATGCATAATGAGTAAATAGAAAAAATATGGTTACAGAGGTTGTATCCTGTAGCTCTATTGGGTTCGCATTGTGAAGTAAACAGCACAGGTCTTACTTTTCAAATGAAATGTATTACTCTTCTATAATCAAGAAATTCTCTGAAGTAGACTACACTTCAACTGCCTCCCAATTCAGCGTATTTCTTGTGCCATGAGCCTGTCTCAATGGTACTTTCTTAAATATTTCCTATTTTAACTCTGATACAGGAAAAAAAAAAAAACAAGGAAAGTATGGTATGGTAAATTTCTTACACATGTTTAAAGGAGGATTTATATATTCAGCTCTATTTTTGTCCTATTAATTACTTTATTAATGTGATACGTTTATAGTATGGAGATAGATATAGATATAGATATATAGCTATATAATGGCACTAACAGGCTACATTTTATTCTTAACTTGTCACGTATACAGTGTTGATGTTTACAGCAGATTTAAATTAGAAATAGAAAATACAGAACATATAATTAGTACAAAATTACAAGACCCAAAGGTAAAAACTAGATCTTCCTCCCATCCCAGTCCACCAGCTACCTGATATCCTCTCAGAAGACAACCACGATTACAGTTTCTTATTTATCTTTCCAGGGATATTCTATGTATACTGTAAGCAAATATGTATTTTATACACTCAACAGACTCAAAAAGAGTCTGGAGGCTTCGCTAGATAAAAAAAAATGGCAAAGATTTATTAGAGTTTGCAAACTGGAAACACAGCTAGACAAAAACCCAGAAGTATTCCAAAGAAGAAAAGTTAAGAGTTCTCATAGTAAAAATCATGCCCCTGAGAATAATTGGTCCTGCATCCTTAGCCGTAGGATTGGTCCAGGGCGGTTATCAGCCGGATGTCAGAGGTCTCGATGATGGATGCCAGGGAGTCTGCAGGATGGGCACCCAGGGGCCTGGGCACATCCTGAGTCCTTTAGGGGTTAGTTAGAGAGTTATTCGAAGGTAAATAAATGTCTGGGCATTGACATAGGACTGGGAAGTTCAAAAGTTTAAGTTCCCAGGCTAATTAAGAAAAAGAATTGTTTCCTTATGCCTCAACCTTCATAATGTTAACAATTCAGCAGTTTGGTTAAAGTGACTCCATTTTGCATTTTTTCCCTACCTCCACATATATGTGCATCTTTTTTACATAGTTGTATACGATGCACATGCTTCTTCACATCGCTTCTCGTTTATATCACAGTATGTTTTATTGATATATACAATCCTGAAAACCTGGGACATGTAGTGGTGGCATTACCAATTTCTAAGAGGCATAAGGTGTCAGTACAGAGTAGGTAGAAAATTCTAACATCTTTATTTTTATCCATGATTGTCAAATTGAGGCCCTTCTATGTACTAAATACTATATTCTTCTATATTTTGCATTTTATTTGTTTAACTCAGTAACACCTCATATAGTTGTCCTCAACTCCAGAAAGAGACTGCTATATCTAATTCTCTCCACAAATTACATGTTTCTACCATTGGGTATTCCCTTCTATAACTATATTCCTATAGCAGTAAGACTAGAAAAAATTATAGATACAGATTTATATATTTGGCATACTGCAGAACTAGTTACATGAAGAAAGAAGATAAAACTTTAAACCTTTATATTTTGGAAACAACATTTGCCATGTAATAGGAATTGCATTCTTCAAACTAGAGAGTCTTTTAGGGTTAAACCCAAACATAGCTACATCCATACTTGGAAGCAGTTTGACAACTCAAGGCTGAAATTCCCACACTGTGCTTGTTGTCAGTCCGTTGTTTTCCTGCCTAGTAGGTTCTGGAAGCGAATATTCTACCACTCTGTGCAGCTGATGCTGAATGCTGTGTCCTCTGAACTGAGGTCGGCCAGGGTCACCAATCAATACTTGAGTTCTGTGTGTCCAACAGCAGTCCTTCAGCCATCGATGAAGACTGTCTGCAAGGTCTTCATCATAAAACATATCTCCAAGCACAATAAGGTCCCATTTATCTTGTTCCAAATCCAAAATGTTTTTGGTTAAAATAGGGAAAGGATTCAGTTGGTTCAATTCACAATTTAGTGTGATAGCTATTCCTGCAACTTTTAAAAAAAAAGCACATGATGAACTGGTATATACCAGGCTGTTTTAATTCCCTATTGATTAAGTTGAGTATTTTCAATAATTTAGAAAATCTCGTAACAACATTTCTTCCCTTTTTTGTTGAAGGATATTTTTAGGTAAGGAAACATAAAGTTTATGCCAATGTAAGCCATTTACTGAGATATTCAAATATATGAATGGATATCCCAAATACAAAACAAACAATACAATATACCTGGAAGTGTTGGGGTTATAAGGAACATTTGCTGCTCTCAATAACCGCAAGGTTTGGTTTGGTTCGTTACAGGAGACAGGGAAACGAGCCTTGTGCTTGAACGAAGTGGTAAGTTAAACTCAGCCCCCTGTATAAGGATCTTCAAGGACCAGGTCTTTAGTGAAAGGGAGGACTGGGAGGAAATCAGATAAAATTGAAACTTACCTGTCTCAGCTTGGGTTCTAATGGAAAAAAATCGCTCTCAAAGACACAGACCCACCCTCACTTGGGTTTGGGATCAAATAAATATACTATATATTTCTTTTTTTTTCATTGTTTAAATACTTTTGTTTCCATTTACCCACCACCACTTTCCCCTGCCCCAACCACCCCCACAACACCAATATATTTCAATAAATTCCTATCCCAGGAAATAAGATGAAATATTCTCAGGTTGCTATCACTTTGAGATATCTCACACACAAATACAAATCCTCCTGGGGAAAAATGCACTGTCAATTTACGCCTCACAGAATTCCCACAGATAATGTTCCACTGACCATAAGTTCACAATATCATATCATAAAATGCACATGGGTATAAGCTATCATGTTGAGGTATCTGTAGATATTTATCCTGGAAGGGAAAAAAGGATGAGCGCTACATATTTTTAAATGTGAAATCCTTACTAGGGTCTATGTCGTTGGCCAAGATCCTGGATGCCCCACTCATCTTAGCAGCGATAGCTGTAGCTCCACATCCACTCCCCAGATCTAACACAGACTTTCCTCTGACAACATCAGGATTATCCAAAAGATACCTAAATGCAAAAGAGGGGGAAAACATTTTCTAAGACATAGGAGAAGCTCAGTAAGAACTGTCCAAAAAAATAATTTCTTTGGGTTCAGTGGACAAAGAATAGGGAAACTTAGCAGAAGAACTTGGTCCAACCTTGGCAAGTTCGGCCTGACTAGGGTGAGACAAAACGCTGACCGTAAGAGCTGGGCAATGGTGGCAGACAGAGGCCCTAGTTGTTTGACTTCTCTTCAGCAGCTGTGCAGAGCAGTTCCACAGCATGGACTAATCAGGCTCTTCAAGCTACTATTTAAAAGTATTGAGCACTTACTGTGATCCAGAAAGTACCAAGAACTAAGAATACAGGCTGACACAACACTGCTATAGTCCAGACTCAGTACACTAGATCCAAAATCCACGATCTCCCTTTTTTTTTCTTTTAATCCTTACCCAAGGATATATTCTTATTGATTTTAGAGAGAGAGGAAGAAACATTGATGTGATAGAGAAGCATTGATCAGCTGCTTCCCATTTGGACCCCAACCTGGGATCAAACCCACCCACAACCTAGGTATGTGCCCTGACCGGAGATGGAACCCACAACCTTTCTGGTACAGGATGATGCTCCTGCCAAGCCAGGGCCCACCATCTCCTTTTGATTGTTCATCGGAGTAACCTTATCTACTGCTTGAATTGTCTTATAATGACCTCTCTAGGAAGGTACCATCAAAGTCCAGTTCAATCAAAGAATTTAGAGCGTGGCTAAGTAGTTACCAAACAAGTGAAGACGAGTGGGGAAACAATGAAATAATGAATTTCACCTGACACTTGATCTTAGTAGTGGAATAATAAATAGCAGGGACCAGAGCTAAGTAGTGGTACCCGTGCCATGCCTAAAGGGACAGCTGCTGCCCATCTTCAGCTAATTGTTGCCACCCAGAAACCCCATGTTATCAGAGATTATTCCTGTTTCTCAAATCAATGTATATTTTTGTTAGCAACTGATTTTTTTTAAAGTTTTCGAGCGTGGTGAGACACCGGAGCTGGTGTATGGAAAGTAAGAATATGCAGATTAGGGCCTGCTAAATGAGGAGGCACAACCCCCCCCACCCCGCCCCCGCACCAGGGCAGCAAGGTGGCTAGCTCCCTCTGCCTGCAGCTTCCGCTTCAGGAAGGTGAAAACCGTGGGGCATTCTGATGGAAGGCTCAGTTTCAAAACACCCACAAAGGAAATAGAATCACAAGATTGACTACTTCCAGATGCCAGAAGCAAAGGGGCACAATGAGCTGGGGGAAGGGCAGTCCTCTGTCTCTGGTGACTTGGGGCAGAGGTCACTAACTTTTTGAGGGCTTAACTCTAAGTGGTTATTTTTAAAGGTGCCCTGGGAAAGGCAAAGCAGAAACTTTTAACAAGCATCCTAAACTCCTGTCCTTATAAAAATGCCCAGACTCAGAGTTTAAGCAGGGTTATCACACTGTAAAATGCCTAGGCAGCAACTCTTTTTTTTCACAATAAGTAAAAGCCAAACAACATACATCTGTGGGTCACCAGTTTGTATTCCCTGATTCAGACAGTCTCTTAAGAAATTTGATTGTATATTTGGAGTTGGTAAACAATAACTTTAATAGAAAACAGTCATTTACAATGTCAGTACTTTTTAAATATGATGTGAGCAGTAAAGCTTGAAAATTTGGCAACACAACAGTCAGAAAATTGATATTGTTTGATACCACCTGAAAAGCTTCCCAGTATTCTCCAAAAAGTTCTATGTTTGCATTTATTTGGCACGTAAAATTGTACAGCCCCAGTCGGTGTGGCTCAGCTGGTTGGAGCCATTGTTCTGTACACCAAAAGGTTGCAGGTTCGATCCCCGGTCGGAGTGCATATGGGAGGCAACCAATCAATATTTATCTCTCTCTCTCTTCCCCTCTCCTCCACTTTTCTCTCAAATCAAATCAGTATTTTTAAATTTTTATATTATATACAGCATTAATTCCTGTGAAAGAGAAGTCCTTATTCTTTTTGTTTCACAGTCTTGTCACCTTATAACTATCTCCAGCCTTGACAGCTGACCCTAGGATTTCTCTTGAAGAAAGATCTGTATTGAGGGAAATAGTTTGATAAGCTTGGAATAGAAGGTAAACTTCTGTAACAAAGCAAACCAAAAAAGAAAAAAAGAAAGAAAAATGCGTAACTGCTCTAAATTAAGAAAACAAGAGGATTATTGTTTTTTCTCTGTTTCTTTGTTGAGGGGCAGGGAGAATGCAGAGTTGGAAGGGGCTGAAAAGAGAAAAGGACTATCCTTAAAGGTTCCCATTTCAGTTAGGGTAGTACCTAGACAGGGCCTGGCCTCCTGGCCAGTAGATCGCCCAGTAAGGATCACTGTGGGGCCACAGATCAGCTCTTTCCCACCAGAACTTGCATCTGGGGGTCAAAAGCCGCAACTGGATTTCGGGGGTGAGACTGCCACTGCTGGTGACTTCTGTGTTCTCCTCCAGGAACGCTTTCATCTCAGGGTCCAAAGAGCTTCCAGTGCCTCTCCAGGGGCAGTGGCCCCGGGGAAACAAGGAAAAACCACTGCTTCTCGTGGCCTTCAGAAAGACACGACAGCGGGTCCCTGGAAACAGTGCAAATGCTCTCCAACCTGAACTCAAAGCCATCACGCCTTTCCCAAAACACAGGTTGTCACTGCTGTTGGTAAGAGCGGCTCCTGATGGGCGAAGTGTAAGGATCTGTCTGCCAACTTGATCTCAAGTGGGATCTCTAAATTTCTAAAAACAGAAACAATGCTGAAAATTCCAAGGCTCACGACATTTCCAAATCCTATTACATAGTAAGAAAATATTACAGTGTAAGCTCTGTAACAGATGATCCACAAGTACAAGTACATTTTAGATAAAAGCTTTGGTGCATCAATTTAGGAAAATCCAATCTTTTAAAAGCATGCCTTTTCACAACTAAATCCTTTTAATAATTTCAAACAACAGGTATACAAGCATTTGATTTTGAGAAAAACAATGCTTGTTATATAAAATAAGGTATACCCTTAAGGTTCTTTTATACATTTAATCACTTACCTTTAAGCAGGCACAATGCTTGGCAACTGTGAACAAAACAAAAGTTTAGGAAGCTTAGAATCTAGTGCTGGGATAGAGCAATTAACAAATGCAGTTTTTGCTTTTGTGAAGTCTAACCAAGAGTTGTGGAGGCTAACAAACCATAATTTTCTGTAGGCAGACGTATACAGATTACACTGACTACACTCCATTTCAATAATGATTGTGATAGCATAAAACATCTATTAAACAAGATTCCAATTTTTCCCTTAAAAAAAAGCTTTGTGGATTTCATTGTAATAACAGAATATCAACTCCCAAATCTCTTTCCATAAATATATGTGATGATTCATCTGAGTTGAAAACACTTGTTCTAAAAGAAAAACATCTCGGAAAGAAAAAGTAGGAATGGGAAACAGCAGTTTAAACACAAATTATACACACAGTTGTTTGGGACCTCTGGTCTGTTCTGCCTAAATTTTAAACAATATTATACCCACTTCGGTGTTTAGAGTAGGGGCCCACAACTCAAATGCCTACCATGAGCCAGACTGCTGATGATACATGAGTGATGCAGGCTCACTGTAGGATGGCAGGCAAAGTGCAGACTGCCGCCAAACCCGGACCCAAAGAGAGCAGCAAAAGCTGCCAGGCAGGGAGCCTAGTCAGATCTTCTAATTTTCAAAATGATCCACATACTCATGCATAAGCTCCCACTTTTCAACTTTGGCTATTAATTAAACTATCAAAACACTGGGCAGGCCCACGCATATGTGGTTCAGTTGGTTGGACGTCCTCTGCAAACCTGAAGGTCACTGTTTCAATTCCTGGTCAGGGCACATGCCTGGATGCAGGTTCCGCCCCAGTGGGTAGGTGAGGCAATGGATCAATGTTTCTCTCTCATATCATGTTACTCTCCCTGTCTTTCTCTCTTTCTCTTTCTCCTCTCTCTCTCTTAGACACCTGGGCAGGACACAATGCCTGTCAGGCCACCTCAGTGGGTGTTAGTTATCTCATGTCTATGCCCTGGGAGTACACCGGAGTCTCTAACGACCCTGACATCCCATTGAACTAATTGTTAGATGATTGTGTTTTGGGATGTCATGTCATTTAGATGGACCTCTGCCCCTCTCACCCAGCACCAATCGGTTATGAATATGTGCTTATGTGGAGGACACTTAGTAGAGGTATTAACTGATCAGGAAATACGGCGGGTTAAAGTGGGTAACTTCCAAAAAATGTTTGTGACATGTACTTCCCTACAAGGAGGACAGGACCCGATTTTAAAAGGACAGGTACAGCCTTCCTTTTCGCCTTACCTGGCTTTGCTAACGCCGCCCTGGAAGGCTAAAGCACAGGGCACGTCTGTCATTCGCCCGTGCACATCATTTCGCGAGGGGTTTTTTTGTTTGTTTGTTTTTTGTTGTTTTTTTTTTTTTTTTACACAGCTGTGCCTGGGGCCTCTGGCTGGTGCAGAGCGGAGCCGGGCTGCAGGACTCCCGCGGCGGCAGGCTCCGCCCTCCTTCCCAGCAGCGCTTTCTCCGGCCATTCCTGCACTTTTTTAAAGGGGCAGAAGGGGCGAAACTAGAGTGCGCCCCGACCTCGCTCCGTAAGGTCAAGTTCAGGTTTCTAAAATGCTCATTATGAAACCATTTATGACACTTGGTGCCAATCACCCTTCTAAGCACTAGGAATAGAGTGGTTTGCAACATAGAGTATGCACTCTATGATGCTTACACTGAACTGCAATTAAATCATAATGTACACCTCTCTTTTTTAATTAATGTTAATAAATGTAAAATCTAAATCTATTTGCAACTTAAATCAGTCAAGTTCTGGACCAAGATGTCCATCTTGCAACTGGACTCAGATATCCCTCTGGCCCCTCAACATATTCCAAAATTAACTCATCATCTCACCTGAAAATGGTTGAAACCTGCTCCACAGGTGCCAAAAGAAAAAATAAAATTGTCCCCAACCAAGAACCAGGCAAACCATGATTTTGCTCCTAACATGGTAGTTTACCAGCCAGCCGCCTGTTCAAAATTAAAGCTTGACGCTTGGGTTCTCTGCTTCTGCCTTCTTTAGAAAGAGGGTTTCTGCTTTCTCTGTAAACTGAAACCCGGTAAACGGGAATGAAACTGTTATTCCTATGAGGAGTGCAAAATGCATCCTCATCATTGGCTTCTTAGATGAATATGGCATATTTATTTCTGATAGGATACACGCCTGGCATTTTATAGTATTCTGCTCTCCATTTCCTCTATAATTACTAGTATGGTGTTTTTATGCCTGTGAATAAAACTGTAGTCATTAATTTACTAGCTGCTTTTTTTGTTAGCTACTGATGTAAACCTTTGTCTTCTCAACTATAACTCTTCACTTCCATACACGCACCAATTCTCTTGAAAACAATAAACTGTAAAACATGTTCAAGATCAATTTGTCTAAAAATTGTTTTTAACCAGGTTGTGTTCTATCCCAGCAAATGGCAAGAACAATAGCAAGAATGACTGGGAAATCATTGCCCAAGAAACCAGAAAGAGGAGGCAGGTCTGACATTTCTACAAAACAGGGTTTCCAGTAAAAAATTTTGATGATCGTCACTAAAAATGAATTTAATAATGTAAAGACACCTTATCCACAGCTTGGAACGAGGCTAAAGAGACCGCTGGATGTCCTTTCCCCTCCTTTCTAATTCAGAGGGTAGCTTTGAGCCACTCCTTTCCAACCCCTCCACGGCCCATTGCCTTATTTCTGCCTCATGAAAGCTTGCCAGAGTTCCTCTAACTAGGCTCTCTCTCTAATCCTGCCTTCTTCTAACCCTTTCTTTATATTGAGGCTCAAATGGTCTTCTCTGAAATTTATTTTCTTATAGTTCAGAAAAGGCCTTACATTCCTACAGTCCCAGATAGGCCAGAAAAACAGACACCTCCGTTTTCTGTTTGTTGTTTGGTGTTAAACATGTTGCTGTTTTTTAATTGAAAGAAATTTTTAATTGCTTTTATTAAATATGACCTAAACGCAATCAAGCAGACTTATCTGATAACAATTTGACCTCTCCCTGACCCTGTGGTTGCAGAAGCCCAGAGTGAATCTCCCCAAGGTGTGCCTCTGTGCTGTGCAGATTGTTCTGAGCTAAAGGCAATGCCAGCCACAGGCTCAAGAGAAACCTCTTAACTACTTAGAAGAATTTGAATTAGAGGGCTTGTCCATAAGAGATTATCAGAGATAACTTCTTTTGACCTATCTGTAGGACAGGCAAACTTATTTACTAAAGTTCTGCTGTTCTTATCCTGCGTGACCTTTTGAAGCCCCCAAGGTCCCTCACCTCATCCCTAGCTCGGGATGTCTTACATGGCCATGTTTCCTTTCTATCTCTGAACCTCCCATGCATGTTGGGTTTCTGACTCTGTTATATATGCAAAATTCCCATTCTTTTGTATGTATTAGATTTGGTTATTCTCTCTTGCTAACCTGTCTCATGTCCATTTGGTTATTAGACCAACCAGAAGAACCTTGAGGGGAAAGGAAAGTATGTTCCCCCCACCCCACTCACATGATTTTTGCCTTTAAATATCAGCCCATATTTTTGTTCAGAGAGCCAGTTCTTTAAAAACAGATCTCTCTTGCAAGTGCAAGTAAAAAGATTTTTATTCCATACTCAAATTTGTCTTTAAAAGTTTTCTTTAAAATGTTTATTAGCTCTAAGACCTCAGGTACATTATTAAACCTTCCTACTTGGGCATAAGAATTATTTTGAACTGAAGGAAGCCGAGTTCCTGAAATCCCTCATCTGCCTAAAGCAGGGTCTCCCAAAAGAACCCAGTTGTCATAATCCCCCTTTCCAGGAGCAAGTCTTATCTTCTTGACTTGAAGGGTAGACACCACACCCAAACAGACATCTTCAGAAGACTGTCTGCCACCTAAAAGAGAATTTATCTTTTTCTCCATTTATCTTCCCAAAATGTCATCCCCATAAGTGCCCTTTCTCCCCTTCCCCATTACCTACTAAGTTAGGTGTATAAGCCCCAGATTCTAACCACCCCTTTGAGTTACTCATCACTAAATTTTCCTGCATGTATATGTGTTGTATGTGTGAATTTTGTTTTTTTCCTTCATTGATCTGTCTTTTGTCAGTGTAATTCACATATCCCAGACACCGAGCACATGAGGGTAGAAAGAACTTTTTCTTCCCCTACAATAAGTAGTTTTCTTGTCCGTAAAATGTTGATGATAATAATAATAATCTATTGGAGAATTTGATAAGACAAAAGTAAAGTGCTTAGCACAAGTTAATGGCATATAGTAAATGCTTCATAAGTGCACTATTACCTGGATTATTGTTATTGGAAATACGGAGATAGTGTTGGTTAAGGAGCAATACTGGAGGCTGGAGATCAGGTTTTGAGCTAAGAGGATCAGATCTGAGTTTTAGAAAAATATTTTAAGCTGCAGGTGGCAAGCACTTTAGAGAGAGGCAGCACTGAAGACAGGGAGACCACAAGTTTGAGGAAGTCATGATAATCCAAGCAATAACGAGGACTGGAACTAAGGCAATTGCAGCAGGGATGGAAAGAATTGGACACCTCTGAAAATGATCCAGGAGAAGCTATCAGCAAGAATTGGAGACTGACTGAATATGCTTGCTTAACCATAACAATAGGCTACCTAAGGGCAATATTTCAGTTTTTATTTCTCAACTTAACCTCCCTGTGCCCTTAATCGCCATGCTATCTGATCATGTTCTCCCTTTTGCTTAAAATCCTCTCTGGCTCCCCAGACCTTCAATACCAAAGCCAAATTCCTGATCACAGTTTCCCAGGCTCGTACTGATCAGTGCCTACTCATCTTCCTGCTTTGTTTCAAAACCCTCCTCTTCTCCTCTGCAATTTGTTTGCCTTACACAGGACCCGCTCTCCCACCCTAAGCCTTGCTTAAAGCAGACAGCGGCGGCCACCACCACACACACCCTCACTGTCTCTAACCACCTCCTTAGCCTTCAGAACATGACTCGGGTTGATGGTCCTCTGAAAAGCCTTTTCCAGCACACACACTGGTCTTGACGTGTCTTAGCTTCCCATGGGTATAGTCAACAAGGACATGGTGCAGACCTGTCATTGCCTGGTTCCTGGCCTGGACTTAGAGACGGGACATCTAATTTCTCCTGTATCTTCTGACATAGTTGCACACTCAAATTCTATTAAATGAAAGAAAAAGCAAATAAATGAGCAAATTAACAAATACCACATATCATTGTCTCATTTTAAAATTTTAACAGCTCGATGGAGTAATAATTGACATACAATAAACTTCACAAACTTAAAGTGTATAATTTAATGTTTTGATATATGTGTAGACTCATGAGACCATCACCAGTATGGAGGTAGTGAACATATTTAGGATCCCGTGTTATCTCTCCCTTCTGTCCTTCCGATGTTCCCCCATGTACAAGCAGCCACTGATCTGCTTTTTTGTCACTGTAGATTAGTTTGCATTTTATAGATTGTTACAGAAATGCAATCATACAGTATGTACTCTTTTTGTCTTCTATTTTACTCAACATGATTGTTTCGAGATTCATCCATGTAGTTTTGTGCATCAATAGCTCACTCTTTTTTATTGCTAAGTAGTGTTCCAGTATACATATATATAAAATTATTTATCCATTTACCTATTGATGGGTGTTTGGGTTTTTCTGGGGGGTTTTGTTGTTGTTATTGTTACATATAAAGCTGTTACAAATAAAGCTGGTATAGACATATCTGTACAAGTCTCTGTACAAGTCTTTGTAGAGACCTCTGCTTTTGTTTCCATTGGATAAATACTTAGGAGTGGAGTGGCAACCCTATATGGTCATATGATTAACTACAAACTTTTTGCAAAATGACTGTCACTTTATATTCCTCCATCAGTGTAACAGAATTCCAGTTCCTCCACATCCTCACCAACACTTATTGTTGTCTGTCTTTTTTATTATAACCTTCTTAATAAGCATGAAACTATATCTCAGATATCTCATCTGGTTTTAATTTGCATTTCCCCAATGACTGACAACTTTTGAACATTTTTCCATGGGCTCATTTGCCCTCCATCCATCTTTTATTCAAATTATGTCTCATTTTATTTTTTTGATATTTTATGTATGTATGTATGTATGTATCTATCTATCTATCTGTCTATTTCAGAGAGGGGAAGGGAGGGGAAAAGAGGTAGAGAAACATCAGTGTTTGGTTGCCTCTCGTGCACCCCCACCTGGGGACTTGATCTGTAATCCAGGCATGTGACCTGACTGGGAATTGAACGAGCAACATTTTGGTTCACAGTCTGGTGCTCAACCCACTTAGCCACACCAGCCAGGGCAAACTGTGCCTCATTTTAAATGCAAATGGTTGCATCATTTCGCCAACCTTACATAATTCAGGCACATTAAATACAAGGGCTCTGTTTTTCCTAAGCACTAGCAGAACAGTTGGAATTATCTGGAATGACGAGAAAAAATAATTTCCCTTATCACTTTTGGAGAATATTATTTATAATATATAATTTATAAATGGCTACAAATATAAATTCTAACTACAACTGTAAATATATTCCTAATAAAATATTGCCACTTTAATTAGTTTTCTAATCAGCATTGAGAGGCAAACAACAGATAAACTGCACCCAAGCAAGCATGACTTGCCCTGCAATCCCACAATGTGTTTCTCCTCAGGCTGTTTAATCAACTTGAGGTTTTGAGTTTTCTAGAGCTTCAGCTTCCTTCTAGCTTTCTCTCTCCACAGAACTGCCCTTTCAACAAACCTGCAGCACCATGTCTGTGTGATTTTGTAGGTTTCCTTTTATTAGTTTCTTAACTACTATTTGCAGTTAACGTTCCTCTGGTTAGTCACTAGGCAAACGTCTAAACACAGGTTCTGAAGTCATGCCTAAAAATGCTTGTTGCTTGTTCTTTAAGATCAGTTTGCTATAAAAGAGATTGAGTTCCCACTGAGAATTGAAATCTTCAACAAACTAAAGCTGTAGTGCCACCTAGTGATAATTTAGCTTAGTATTATACAGGTATATCTGTAAAATGGTTTAAAAAATAGTGTACTTCCAGTCAAGATGGCAGTGTGGACAAACAAGGCCTGCCTCTTCACACAACCACATCAAAATTACAACTAAAATATAGAAAAACCATCACTCAGAATGGTCAGCAGTCAAGCTGAATGGAAGTCTGACAACTACGGAATTAAAGAAGCCACATCATTCCAGGCTAGTAGGAGGGGTGCAGATGCAGAACAGGCTGGTGCCTCACCCACTTGTGGTGGATAATAATTCGGGAGGGATATCTCAGGAGTGAGGAGTTCCAGCCCCATGCCAGGTCCCCCAGTCCAGGGTTACAGTGCCAAGAAGATAAGTCCCCACAACTTCTGGCTGCAAAAAGCAGTGGGGATTGAGGCTGTGGAAGACAGAAACTGCTGGAGCTCCAAGCAGTTCCTCTTAAAGAACCAAACACAGACTCAATTACCCAGGCTCACTTCCTCTGAGCTCCAGCATCAGGGCAGCAGCTTGAAAGGACCAGTTTGGGGATCTCCAAACTGAAGTGCCCAGAACCAAGGCAAACAGAGGCCATTGTCCCTTTTTTAAATCTTCCCACCCCCCCAGAGCCAGCAAGCTGGTGCCATATCTGAGACCCCATCAAACTGGCTAACACTGTTTGGCTCGCCAGAGACTCTACCCCACCTAACTTACAGGCCCACCCAAGCTGCTCTTCTGTATGAATCGCTTGTCTTGGTTCCTGCTTCAAAACTTCCTAAATCCTCTCAAACAAGCAACAGCTGGCCTTAGTGAACCTCCGGTCAAGCACTAGAAGCAGCCGGCCTGGATTCACAGCTTAGTTTCACCTGGGAATCTCCAAGCCCAGCACAAGGAGCAGCCATCTCAGACTGATTTATAGTTCAGGCAGGGTGGCCCTGGGCAGGTGAGGGTTGACATTGGCCTGCACCACCCAGGAAACTCCAGGGTCATCGCACCCAGTGGACAGCTACAGGCCACAGCAGAGTACCACCACCCGGCCCCTGCACAGCTGATCCTCCATGAAGGGCAGAGATTGGTGGTCAGTGGTCACAGCCAATCTTGCATCTGACTGGCCTGGATAAATCCCTCTCATTGATCTGCCAACAGCAACCAAGGCTCAACTACAAGGGGAGGGTATACTCAGCCCACACAAATGGTACACCTTGAGTACCCAGCTTGGGTGATGGGGGAGGCTGTGCCACTGGGCCCTACAGGACACCTACTACATTAGGCCACATTATTATGACATGGAGTCAAAGCAGCTCTACCTAATACATAGAAACAAATGCAGAGAGGCTGCCAAAATGAGGAGACAAAGAAACATGGCCCAAATGAAAGAACAGATCAAAACTCCAGAAAAAGAGCTAAACAAAATGGAGATAAGCAATCTATCAGATTCAGCGTTCAAAACACTAGTTATAAGGATGCTCTACGAACTTAATGAGGACCTCAGCAGCATAAGAAAGATCCAGTCAGAAGCAAAGGATACATTAATTGAAATAAAGAGCAGTTTATAGGGAAATGACAGTAGAGTCGATGGAGCCCAGAATTAAATCAATAATATGGAACATAAGGAAGCAAAAAGCAACCAATCAAAACAACAAGAAGAAAAAGAATCCAAAAAAATGAGGATAGTGTAAGCAGCCTCTGGGACAACTTCAAGAGATTCAACAGTCACATCATAGGCGTGCCAGAATGAGAAGATAAAGAGCAAGAAATTGGAACTCTATTTATAAAAAGTGACAGAAAACTTCCCTAATTTGGTGAAGAAATAGACATGCAAGTCCAGCAAGTATAGAGTGTCCCAAACAAGATGAATGCAAAGAGGCCCACTCCAAGAAATATCATAATTAAAATGCCAAAGATTAAAGATAATAAAAGCAGCAAGAGAAAAGAACTTAGTTATCTACAGGGGAGTTCCCATAAGACTGTCAGCTGATTTCTCAAGAGAAATTTGGCAGGCTAAAAAGGGTTGGCAAGAAATATTCAAAGTCATGAAAAGCAGGGACCTACGGCCAAGATTCTCTGCCCAGAAAAGCTATCATTTAGAATTTGAAGGGCACATAAAGAACTTCCCAGACAAGAAAATAACTAAAGCAGTTCATCATCACCAAATCATTATTACATGAAAGGTTAAAGGGATTTATTTAAGAAAAAGAAAAATATCAAAACTATGAACAATAAAATGGCAAAAAAAAAAAAATACATGTCTATCAACAATTGAATCTAAAAAACAAACTAAGCTAACAGGAAGAACAGAGACAGAATCATGGATACAGGGAGTGTTTTGCTGCTTGCCTGTGGGAGGGCCCGGCGGGTTGCAGGGGCGGGGTGGGGGAATAGGTAAAGAGGTGAGGGAACTAAGAAGTACAAAGAGGTAGTTAGAGTAGCCATGGGGATGTAAAGTGCAGTATAGAAAATGGAGTAGCCAAAGAACTTACAGGCATGACCCATGGGCATGAACAATGGTGGGGGAATCGCTTGAAGGACTGGCAGGGGCTGGGTGGGGGCGGGGCAAAGGGGGAAAAATCAGGACACCTGTAATTCGATAATCGATAAAATATAAAAACATTTTATAATGTTTAAAAACATTATAAAACCAAGCTCAAAGAAAACTCAAAAAAAGCCAAACTCAAAGAAAAAGTGAAACTGTAAAATAGATTTAGTTACATGTAAAGAGCAAAGATTCTCACCCTTAATGTAATCACATACTGACATACTTGTTTTTCTTTAATTTATATATTTTTAATTACCATTTACATTCAATATTATTTTGTATTAGTTTCAGGTGTACAGTGGCATGCTTGTTTGTAAGGTATGACATAAATTCTTATCACTGATAATAGTTAAGCACTGATATTTAAGAAAGATTTGGTATCATTCATGACCAGTCTCTGTGTGTCTGTCTCTGTCTCTCTCTCTCACACACACACATACTTCACAACTAATCACTAGCAAATCATGTAGACTCTACCTTCACCATATATTCAGTCACCCACTGCTCACCCTCTAAACTGCCTCCCTCTACAAGCCACCGTCAACTCGGCCTGGATCACTGTAATAGGTTCCTAACTAGCCTCTATATTTCCACCCCTGATCTTTGTGCTCTACTCTCAACAGAAAAGCCTTTCAAAAGAAAGGCAGGTCATGTCGATTCTCCACTAGAAAAACCTCCAATTGCACCCCTTGCACTTTTCTATCACATCTCTGACTTCTACTCCTACTGTTTCCCCCCAGAAAACAACTTTTCAAACACTCCGGACCCACCATCTTATTTTGAGAACACGCCTGGCTGTTTCCTGTTTCAGAGTCTTTTACACTTGGCTATTCAGCCAGCCCAGATGGTCTTGCCTCAGATGCATGCACAGTGAACACCTTTATCCCCTTTAATTTTGTCAAATGCATTTTCTGCATCAATCGAGATGACCATGTGGTATTTTTCCCTTCATTCTGTTATTACGTGGATGAATTTTCCTATGTTGAATCATCTTTGCCTCCCAGGAATAATTCCACTTGGTCATAATGTATAACCCTTTTAACATGCTGCTGAATTTGGTTTTCTAGTATTTCATTGCAGATTTTTACCCCTCATTTACTTTAAGCATCTGTTCAAATGCGACCATCTCAACAGGGTCTGACCACCTTATTTAAAGTCGCAACCTTTCCTCTCCCTGTTTTGCTTTTCTCCATAGACATTCGTCACTTGTTTTGCTTACTGAAATCTCATGAGGACAGGGGCTTGCCAAAAAGATAGGAATTCATTTCCTTTTTTTTTCTTTTGAAGTCTGTTTACATATACTGAAATGCACAAATCTTAAGTGATTTTTCTGGTGAGAGTTTCTTTTAAAAGATTTTATTTATTTATTTATTTATTGAGAAGGGAAGGAGGGGAGAGAAACATCATTGTGCGGGTGCCTCTCACATACCCCACACCGGGGACCTGGCAAGCAACCCATGCATGCGCCCTAGACTGGGGTTTGAACCTGTTACCCTTTGGTTCACAGGGCAGCACTCAATCCACTGAGCCACACCAGCTAGGGCAGTCTGATGAGAGTTTTGATAAATACACACACGTTGTAAACCACACTTGCAGAGATACAGAACACTGCCATTGCTCCAGAAAGATCCCCCCTGCCCACTCCCCACCAGTTTCAAGCATCTGCCCACCTCCTCTAGGCAACCACTGTTTTGATTTCTGTCACCATAGGTTAGTTTTAGTTGTTCTAGAGTTTCTTATAAATGGAATTATACAGTGTGTACTCTTCTGTATCTGGCTTCTTTTGCTCAGCGTGTTTTTGAAATTCAGCCATGTTGTTGCTTATATGGGCACTCCTTTTTTGTTGTTCAATAGTATTCCATTGTGTGAACATACTTCATTAGACCTATTTTTCTGTTTATTGACATTTGTGTACTTTTTGCATTGGGACCATTATAAATAAAGCTATAAAACTGCTATGAACATTCTTGTAGAGCTCATCTGTTTTCATGTCTCTTGGGAAAATAGCAAGGAGTGAAATTGCTAGACTGTAGGGTAGGTATATTTTTAACTTCATAAGAAACTGCCAGTTTCAAAATGGTTATACAATGTTAATAGTCCCACTAGCTATGTGTAGGAGCTCCATATCATGAACCCTGGTATCAGGCATTTCAAATTTAGCCATTCTAGTGGGTGTGGGGTGGTATGTCGTGGTTTTTGATTTGCCTTTCCCTATGACTTACTTCCACATGCTTACTGAAGGCTGGGGTTTTACCCATTGTATTGCTTTGCTTCCTACACATTAGAACAAAGTAATGCTCATAGTAAGAGACCAATGAATATTTGTTGAATGAACAAATTAATAATTTAATCTAAAAATAAATAAATTAGAATGAATTCAAGGTTATTAACCCTTGATAATATCAGAGAGTACGCTCTGTGACTTGAATTCTGAAATTTTTCTTGAGAGGGAAATAACTGATATTTTAGGAATGCTGTTGAACTGATATCACATTGATAGTTATAGTAATTCGAACTTATCAGGGATGTAAAGTACAGCATTGGGAATATAGTCAATGACACTGTAATAACTATGTGTGGTGTCAGGTGGGTTCTAGACTTATAGGGAGGATCGCTTCATAAGTTATGTAAGTGTCTGACTGAAACAGGAAAACCTGGCGTTCGGGCTGCCTGTCACCCACCAGACCCAAAAAGCAAAGACAGGGGTTGAATCTTTATGGGTGCTTTATTCAGATGGCTGGCTATCTGAGAGGACGGCAGGTTTGTATCCTAACAGACTGTCTTCCCCTTGCTTTCAAGCCAGTCTTTCTCATAAGGGGGCAAAAGCGTAGGTAAGGGATTTGGGACTCAGGGGGAAAAAATGTAGGTAAAGGATTTAAGACCTAGAAAAGAGGTTAATCAGATAAAAGCTGCAGTCCAGCAATTTCCCAACATCCTTTCATTTGCCAACTGGTGATTTTCTTTATCTGTGTCCTGTGTCCTGAGCAATTTTCTTTATCTATGTCCTGGGCGACAGACTGTCTCTCCCCAGAACACAATGGGTCGGATACCACCTCGATTGCGTACGGTCTCTTCTGGATCACAAAGGTCAGTCGCCTGTGGTGTCCTGGAGTCAGGCTGGGCCATACGTGCAGTTCCTGAAACAACGGTTTTTCACATGCATTAACTACTTAAGTTTATCAAGTATTACCTTAAAATTTTCCCACTCTTGAGTTCTTCCATCATGACCGCTATGCTGTACACCTGAAACTAATATAATACTGACTGTCAACTATAATTGAAACATTAAAAAATGGGGGAAAAAAACCTAGTCGGTGTGGCTCAGTTGGCTGGGCATCATCCTACAAAGCATAAGGTTGCTGGTTCAATTCCTGTTCAGGGCACATGCCCAGGTTTCAGTTCGGTCTGGTTTTGGGTGTGTCTGGAAGGCAACCAATCAATGTTTCTCTCTTTCGTCTCCCTCTCTTTCTCCCTGACTTACCCTCTCTCTAAAAATAAATAAATAAAACATTTTTAAAAGTTTTTTTTTTTAAAAAAGGACTTACCATAATTCTTCCCTAAAAATTTGTTTATAATTTTCAAAAAAATTTGATGCCCTTAGGGCTGTGTGGTACACTCAAACATCATCAGTCTTTTATTGCCTGGGGATAAAAAACATGTGAGCGCTTCTAATAAAATTTATGTAACTGATTGGAAATTATTCTTGGGTTTTTATTTTCTCCATGAGCACTTACTTAACATGCTCAGAATTCTCAAAGTGTAATGACTGACAAGTGCATGCTTCAAGTGGAAACCTATGCATTGTTTAACATTCACCCTCTGGGTCATGTGATTCTGATTTTCTGGGAACTGTTTTACAAATTTGTAAATTGTAGCTAGCTAATAGCAATCCTAAATAAATGCTGACTAGCAACATGCAAATTCTGTCCTGTCCAAAGCCCTTGTCTCCTGCTCTGTAGAAAAAGAAGCTACTTTTGCGCCATTTACCAATTCATTTCAATATTCCTGTTCTATAAATGAATCTCTTGGCATCTTCTTTGAACTGGTTGTACCAGCGTACCAGTATCAAGAGAAAATTCAGAGCTTTACTTGCTATGAATATTTTACTGATGAAGAAACATACTTCACAAACTGGGAGACTTCAAAACCAAAAGCAGCAAAAAGAAGTTCATCTTCCAGCAATTACAGCTCAGTTTATAAAATGAGAATGAGGAAGTTCATTGTTTTCTATAGTGATTGGTTACTAAACACTTCATTTCCTCCTGGAGTGGTGGCACTGAGACAGAGTCGTAAGATGCTAGGAGAATTCCTTGGCAAGTGGAATAGGGAATCTGAGACAGATAGCTGAATACAATGGTGAGCAATCTGTGGCCTGGTGCAAATGGTCACCAGGGCCAAAGACCCTGACTGCTTGGCAGGGGGCAAAGCTGGGAAAACAAGGACCTTGCCCCCAGGGTAACCTCTCTGCCCAGGAGATAACCTGTAGTCCTCAGTTGTATTTCAGTTCCAGGCCCAGAAAAGCAGCAAAACCAAGGGAGCGGCGCCAGGACCAACTGCAATGACCAATTGGTGAAGACCACAACCCTGAAAGAGCACACCTGGAGAGCTGATGAATATTCTCCTGCAACCCTCCCCTGAGACCTCCTCTAAG
This sequence comes from Pteronotus mesoamericanus, assembly GCF_021234165.1. NCBI lineage: Eukaryota > Metazoa > Chordata > Mammalia > Chiroptera > Mormoopidae > Pteronotus > Pteronotus mesoamericanus. The sequence goes on from NW_026555310.1 coordinate 15,180,552, forward strand.
ATTCGCACCAGTAAGAGAGAGATAAAAGCCTCAAGACAAAGGACCCTGCACGTTTGAGCTCTCCCTCTGGGGAGCAGCTGGTGCCACTGCCTTCTTTTTCCCCCACAGCTTTCCCCATAGACACACAGCTCCTAAACGCTAAGGCAATGGGGCAGCTGGCAGCTTGTCCCAGGCCAGCTTGAGCCTTTTCCCCAAGGCCCTCTTTCCTCTGACTTCCCAGAGAGCTAAGGCAGCCCCGCCTAGGCTCTCCTCTTGCTTTTTCTATGCTAAGCTCTTCCTTGTTTCACTGTCCCCAGGTTTCATAAACGTACCCTAATAGTCACTTGGACTTCTATTATGAAATCTTTCCTACACGAAGGCAAGAACCCACACACCACTCACTGGCCCTAGGCAGACACGCTCAGGGCCAGGCCCTCTGTCTGGCAACAGTATGACAAAGGCTTCGTTGTTTGCTGCTGACTGGCTAGGAAGCTGCATAGTCAACACTGACTTGAAGAAAGTTAAAGATTCTTTGTTTAAGGTCAGAATGAGCATTTTGGGGGAAATCAGGACAGTTGAAGATTTGGTTATGTGGCTATGGATGATTGGCTTAGGGGCATATGAGACTGGGACCTCCACTTTGGTTCTTCTTGAACACCAGTTCCCTCATTAATGAGGTTTTTAAAACTTTTTTTTTTTTTGAGAGAGAGAGAAACATCAGCTTGTTCCACTTATTTATGCATTCATTGACTGCTTCCTATACATGCCCCAACTAGAGGTCGAACCCACAACACTGGCAAATCATGACGATGCACTAGCCAGCTGAACCACCCGGCCAGGATTCCTCATTAATGAGTTTTTAAAAATCACACATGTTCATTGCTTATCTACATGGGAGTAATGATTTTACCCTTTAGTTAACTAATTAATTAATTAATTAACTAATTCTCTGATCGATAAGATGAAGGCTTATTAATTAAGTCCTAAATTTGGAAGTCTGGTACGCCTAGGTGCATTATTAACAGAGAGATGATCTTTAATAGCCAGAATTCATTTTATTGTCCCCCCCGGCCGCTGCCACACACACACATTTACCTATTGATCAAGCTGATCACATTGTGAGTAGATAATTGAGGTGGTATTTGATCAGGAACTTGGTCTTCAGTAGGCATGGCTTCTTATATCTTTTAAAAGTAAAAGTTCTTTAGAACAGACTAGCTCTAGAATATATTTTCTACGCTTCCAAAATATATTTTAAATGTGGCTTGTGACAGATATGAGCTATACTTAGAAACAAAAAAAAAATTTCTTTTTCCAACAATTTCATATTGGGAGACTGATTACACAGACAATAACCAGCATGTATGACAATAAAACTCTGAACCACAATGTTTGCAGCAACCAGTCCCAGAAACCAAACCACAACCTCTGCAGCAATTATCTCAAAGCATTCAGATCAGGCCAATGACTACCAGCTTCCCTAATATTTGCCCCACTTCCAACCAAGCAGAGAAAGCAAGATAGTCTCCCCAAACCACCTCCTAAGACACCCTACTTCTAGTTAATACACCTGGTTCCCATACCAGAAACCTCCAATCACAGCACACCTGGAAACTTCCAACTCCCCTTTAAGTTTCTGCCAAATGCGAGTGATGCTGGCTAACTCCCTTGCTATATAGCAGAAGTTTGAATACATAGCTTGTTTGTTCATAGATGGGTGCTCTTCATTTATTTTCACAACATCCTACATTTTTTTCCACTAGAGAATTATGAAATTTATTTGAAGAATGTATTGTTGCCTCAGAGGAAACACTTGGAAAATTATATATTGCTTTTGTTCTTTTTTTGGTTAATATTTTATTTATTTATTTTTAGAGACGGGGGAAGGCAGGGATAAAGAGAGGGAGAGAAACTTCAATGTGCAAGAGATACATTAATCGGTTACCTCTCGAACACACCCCTAAATTGGGGACCTGGCCCATAACCCAGGCATATGCCCTGACTGGGAATCAAACCTGAGATCTTTTGGTTTGCAGGCCAGCACTTAATCCACTGAGCCACACCAGCCAAGGCAGTTCCTTTGTTCTTCATGAAGATCAGAAAGGGATTAGAAATTCTTTCCCTAGATGACTGATAGGAAATCACACAAACAAAAGTTCTAGGACAGCAAACTAGAGAGTTGAATTCTAAAGCCAGTCATTTCTGTTTTAAATAAATGTAGTATTACAAATGAAACATTAAAAGTGAACTCATTTAAAATTTTCAATACAAAAAAAAATGTTCCTTGTTCCCTCTTTCCATTCTTAAAGTTGAAAGGGACTTGCCCCTGGCCAAAGTCCTTGTTCTTCACAGAGATCAACCTAAGATCTAGAGAGACAGAGTGGTCAGCCTAAGAGCCATTGGGACCCCAAGGATAGCCTAAGTGTCATCGACCATAAGCACCTTCTAGCAGCTTCAAATAAGCATACACCCGAAGGAGAAACGGTGTGCAAATACAGTCTCAGGACATGTCCCCAACATTCCTTCTAGCTATATCGTAGCCCCTAAGTCTGACCACCAAACCTTGCTTACCTCCACTTCAATTTTCTTTCCAGAGCAGCACTTCACCTTTGCCTGTTCCCAACTTTCTCATCAGCCAAAAACTGCTTTTGAAGTGCAATGTCACCCAGAACCCAAGGAGACGTGGTGAGCCCTCTTCACAGGTGCCTTGGGCCTCCCCGCTGCGAGTTGTCCTACATTGGGAACCAGATTTGAAATACCTGCACCTCTCAGTACCAGGACAGTGCTCCGCACACCTTCACGTGCACACCCGTCACCTCGGAACCTGGATAAAAGTCCCTGCAGGTTCAGGTCCAGACGGTGCCCCAGAGTCTGCATTTCTAACAAGCTCCCCGGGAAGGCAGTGCTGTCAATGGGTATCAGCTGAAAAGAGTTTTTAAATGACACAAGCCCACCCCCCTCTACATGTTTCAGTGCAGAATCTTCAGAGTGGAATCTGGGAGCTGTCATTTTAAAAGTTCCAAGTCTGTGTTCTATATACAGACACAGTTCTAGAGCAACGTGTTCCCAGCTCCCCTGGTGGTTAAGAAACACCTAAGCCACCTGACTGAATTCCAGTTCCGGGGGCCCTCGCTGGGAGATGCCGACTGAGTAGGTCTGGAATGGAACCCTGGAATCTATTTTACAAGGAACGCAGACAACTAGCAGCCCCAAAGTTTGGCAGACAATGGCCTTTAAACACAATTTGAAAGCCATTCCATTCTGCATTCCAGCTCAAAGACTGCTTCATTCTTGCATTCATTTGATGTCACTTTGAATGACCTCCTCCAGGACTTGATAAACCGCTCAGTTTCTTTATCTTCATCTTAATCAGACTTTGAGATGGTGATTCTGGAAGGACCCCCAGGCACCTGCAGCTGAAGCTAAGTACTTCTGGTGGTTCCACAAGTTAACATTTATTCTTTCCATTTTCTCTGAGGGCACACTGAGGGCAGCTAAGGTTATGGTGACAGAACCTTAGAGAGCTCCTTCATTACTGTTCAGTGAATTGCGTTCCTCTATCATGACACAGATTAGGTGGGTTTTCCCCAAGTGGGAAATAGAAAAACTAAGCTTCCCTGCTACTGTCAGAGCAGTTGTTTTACAAGAGAAGCTTTCTACACAGCCAGGAAACAAAAGAAGGAGAGTGAGAGCACATTTACAACCCCGTGAGGAAGAAAATAAATTAAATCCATTTGTCGAGGCTTGAAAAGGACATAAAGAGTTTGGCTCCTACCTATCACTGTTTTATCTTGACACATTTCCCAGGACTGTGATTCGGACAGATGGATCATATTCCAGAGATACCCTCTGAACTCTTAAGGAAGATTTTTCACAAAGGCTTGTTAAAAGACTTTGTTATAATTTTCAAAATTACGTTTACTTGGTCTTTGTCCCCAGTTCAGGTCGTGCCTTCACCCCAACTGGCAAACTCGGAGCAAAAAGGGATGCCGATGCATTGCTAGTGACGATGTAGCCCCTGGTTCGGTGGCTTCCCGGTGTGAGTCGGCGTGCCCGGAGCGGGCAGACAGCACAGCAGCCTAACCTGACGTCCCTTCCAAAGGTAGAAAACCTTGGGTGTCAGTAGAGAGAAGGAGGAAGAGTAGCTGAGGGTAAAGGAATGAATAAATAAGTTATGAAAAAAGGGATCTCAATATTACACTAATACCTCAAAAGAGGCCCAGTTTATTATATTATCCTTTAAATAGTATATAATTATTATATTATTATGAAGAGATAATATTGTATCATCTCTTAGCCCAGTTTGTCAGACGCCTGAAATGGTGAAGCCATATATTTTTGAGACCATTTCCGACAGGATCAAATAGAACCCTTGCAAACCTGAGTGGCTTCGTTCTGGGAGTCCTTTTCAGAGAATAAGACTGACAGACTGGACTAATTATTAATGACTAAATAGGACACTAGTAATATGCCAGTATCTCCTAACTGTTAGGATCCTCAGGCCTGTGGTGTATTTTAAAAATATATATTTGGTCTTTGACCCTAGTTCCTGGCACAAAGCTTTTAAAACCTTTGGAATTTCCTGAGTGATGGGTGCATCTTGTGTTATTTATAACAAGTCCTTTTTGACCATTCCTGAGTTTAGGTTAATGAGACTACTTGACAGAGCACGCCAGCGCCTTCCCCACCCCCTGCTTTGCTACCTGAGCAACAGACTCTAACGAGCCTTCTCAGATTTTTGTAAAAACCAAAAACTTGGCAGGAAACTAAAGCAAATTCACTGTAGACACTTTCCTTTGATGAAAGCACCCACGTTTGTGATGTGAAGAACTACGTGCATAGTGATGATACTCCCGTATTAGAGAAGTACAAGAAAAGGAATGTATTTTGGATAGAAGGTATAAATTTGAGTTTATATTGAGTTTGAGTTACCCCTGGGACTCTAGGGTTATGGAAAGTTCTAGAGACACTGAGATACCATGAGCTCCATGAGCACAAGGAATTTGTTTGTAGAACATTGTGTGGCATGTAAAAGGCATTCAACAAATACTTGTGGCATGAATGAATATACGGCAAAGAAGTAGCAGAGACAACACATGAATTTAGACACAAAAAGAGTCATTATTGTGGTACTGGGTGGTCAGAAAAGGTTCAGGTCCAAGAAGCCCACATGAGCAATAACAGCTAACACTTCCTGGTCACACACTTCCCTCTAGATATTGTTCTGAGTGCTTTACATAAATTGTCTCCTTTATCCTTCAAAATAAGTCTAGAATGTAGGTGCTAGAATGACACCTGCTTTACAGGTAAAGACAGGGAGGCACAGGAGATTAAGTAACACGCTTGAGATCTCATAAATAATTTGCATTGGAGCTGGAATGACAAACCCAGGCAGCCTGTTTCCTGAGCTGTGCATGTAAAGACCAGGCTACATGCCCTTAGCCTTTAAGGATTTAGACTCAGTAATGAGAAAGGAGAAACGTATTTCAAATATTTCAAGCGCAGAGTGAAAGGCAAGAATTTACAAGTTCATTCTGGAGAAAATAAAGCGTCCAGTCTGGCTGGAGGGGAGCATTCCCAGGTGCCAGGGAGCGGAAGAAAGCCAGGGTGGGAATTTTGAGAAATACACTCTTAGGCGAATTCATCCTTGTGTGAACATGACTGAGTGCACTTACCTAGGCAGGCAGTGCAGCCCACTGCACACCTAGGCTCTATGTTAGAGCCTATTGCTCCCAGGATACAAACCTGTATAGCATGTTACTGTACTGTGTACTGTAGGCAGTTGTAAGATAATGGTGGTAAGTACTTGTGTATCTAAACATAGAAAAGATATAATGAAAGTGCTACAGTATAAAAGAGAAAAAAATGGTACACCTATATAGGGCACTTACCACGAATGAAACATGCAGGATGAGAAGTTGCTCAGGGCGAGTCAGTGCGTGACTGGTGAGTGAATGGGAAGACCGGGGACATTACCGTGCACTGCTGTGGACTTCAGAAACACTGTACACTTAGGCTGCACTACATTCTTAAAAAAAGTATTTTTCTTTCTTCAATCATAGGTTAACCTTAGCTCACTGTAACCTTTTTACTTTATAAAGTTTGAAATTCTTTTTAACTTTTCAATTCTTTTGTAATAACACTTAGCTTAAAGTACACATACAGCTGCCCAAAACTATTTCCTTCTCTATAGTCTTATATTAATAGCTCTGAGTAAGGCTGTTGCCCTTATGTCATTTTGATGGCTGTGATGTCAGTAGGTGATAGAAAATCTTCAGCTCCGTTAGAATTTTATGGGACCACTGTCGTATATGTGGCCATTGTTGATGAAAACACCATGGGGCACATGACTGTATGACATTTCGTGTCCTTTATATAAAGTATTTCATTTAACCTGCACAGCAACCTGTTCAGCCTCCGTTCTAGAATGGAAAAGAAATATTAATGTCATCCACACAAGGGCTCGACTTTCTCTACAACATCTGAAGGTTGCTAGACTCCTGTGTGTCGAATCATATCTGCTTCTAAGAGGTGGGGGGACAGGCAGCATTTCACAAAGTCTGTCCCCAACCCTCAGCCCACAGTGGCCCTCAGGAGCTAGAAGAAGAGCAGGAAAAATATCCCTAATAGCTTACAGATACAAAGTGCTGCTTATATTTGCAGAGGCAAAGATCTTTATCCACATAAAAATGTCATCCAGGAAGGCTTTGTCCGTTTTCCCCTCCTGCACTCAGCCTACTTCTACCAATTATTTTTCCATATGCCAGAGGTACAGGAAGGAAATTCAGGGGAAAATAAAACAATATTTATCGGGTGTGACTGTACGGTAGGCTCTTTATTCACATTATCTCATTCACTTCTCGCAACAACCTTGTGAGGTAGATTATTATTCTCAGCTTCAATACAGTATATAGAAACTGAGGCCAAACAGCGTAAGTAACTGGCTTGCCTAAATTCACACGGGCCTGGCAGTAGCAGAACCTGGATCCCAATGCAGGGTCATCTGCCACAAGACTTCCATCTATAATGTGTCCCCTGCACTTTATCTCTCTGCTGTCCTTCCCATTAGTAGTCTCTAGTTACAGCAGAATCGCTCTCCTGCAACAGCCTGCTTGGACAGCGGCCGGCTGCAACAGATACTTCATTGCACATTAGCAGCAGTGCCGGTGCGGGCGCGGGCGGGGGGGGGGCGGGTGGCCCACGAGCTGACCCCAGCTCGGTAGAGACCGCATCCAGGCTCGCCCTCCACACCTGCTCCCACCCCGGCCTGTAGCAAAAGACCCCAAGGAAAGGGAAACCCAAGAACGTTGCCTCCCTCTTTTGGCGTCTGCTACTTCAACAAGAGCTCACCTCACGCTCAGTGAGCCCCACCTGGCCCCACTCTGTATTTTGCAGTGGGAGGCTGCTGGTTGAATAGGTGGGACCAGGACAAAGAAGGTGCCTCAGGTGTGAGGTGCCCCTTCAGCTGGACAAGTTCTGCCGCAGGCTGCATGGACTATCGCCCTCCCCGCCCGCAGCTCTGCAGGCTAGCGGCCCTCCCTGTGCCAACACTCCAAGCCCCGCTTCAGCGCGTTTGTTTACATCAACATTTATGGTGCTGGTGTTTTCCACCCTGGCCGAGGAATGACCCTCGGGGCATATTCGGAACAGAAATCTTGTATATGATCGACGGTAATCACCATTAGAGAGAGGTATGTGATTTAATACCTTACTCTGTTTTCCCTTATTTTAAATTAAAAATGATAGAAACATTTTAAATAGAGTATGTAAATCACATTAATAGAATAGTTGAGACGGTGATGACTCTCAAAGGGAAACATCCCAAGTCTCAGTTGAATGTCTGCTGACACAACTCTGAAGAAAAAGGAAAAGGAGAGAATACGTGCCAACTATTGTAGTAGAAATATGTATTTGGAGATTGTGAAATAAAATTAAAAATGTGGTTATCAATTTTGGTTCTCTAGAAATGAAAACGCCTATGACATGTAAATTCATACAGAGCACACAACTCAAACTTTCTTTCTTCTGATTTTCCGAAACGCTGTGCCTAGGTACCTGAGTCAAGACTCTGCCAGTACAGAGCCACGAGGCACGTAACCTGTGGTTTCCCGTGTTGGCCAGAAGGGGGCACCATCAACTCATTACTGCCTCGCTATGGGTTCTAAAAGTAGGGGACCGTTGCTTTTAGCGCTGTTTAAAGAAGGAAAAAACAACCGGCTCTATAATGCATTCATTCAGCATTCATTCATTCATTCATCTCAGACTTTTGCAAATTCGTACTTGTAGCCTAGGGACTGCCAGAGATTCAGGATGTAATTAGGTTTTTGCTGTGTCACTAACATGCTTTTAATTTTTTATTTTTTAAAAGATTTTATTTATTTACTTTTAGAGAGAAGGGAAGGGGGGAAGAAAGGGGAAAGAGAGGGAGAGAAACATCAATGTGTGAGAGACACATGGATTTGTTGCCTCTCACATGCCCCCCACTGGGGCCCTGGCCCCCACTCCAGGCGTGTGTTCGGACTGGGGATCAAACCTCAGTGAGCTCTCCGTTCCACACCAGCGCTCAGGCCACTGAGCCACACCAGCCAGGGTGTGGAGCCCTTCTGTTGTTGTTCAGCAGTTTGCTTTTCCCTTTCAGCTGTTTCCTCTTGCTAACAAGCTCTTTTTTAAAGTCCTGAATTACTTTAAACCACGTAAAGGACAACTGGCTGCATGAGAAATTTTGGCTGATAAGCCTACGGCTGCTACAGAAAGTCTTCCTCGGAAGCAGAAAGCTGGTGGGGACCTCACAGGCCAGTGTCTCCTCCTTTTTATCACAGTCCAAAAACCCACTTTGGCAGAGCGTGATGACTGAGTCTTACACTACCAAATTCCCAAGAGACTGACACAAAGAACAATAAATTGTAATTTATCAAATACTAATAAACAAATGGGGCATTGGTGCAATGATGGAGCCTCATGGGTTAATGTAAAGAGCTCATGGGTTCCTGAGGTTATTTCAACAGATGGCAGCATATGCTATTAAATGTGGGTTTTATTGGTTGATTTCTCAGTGGGTACATTATTTCCGAGTGTGAGGGATACAGTTTCCAACAATGTCTTGTATATACTATAATATGAATATGACTGATTTTTATAGTTACCACACTGTATATCCCGTACAGTGTTCCTCCCAGGTTGATACAATCCCCCCACCATAGAAAAATCAGGAAGTAGCAGCAGGCTATTAAGATAGGATAGGCTATGCCAGGTAACAAACAAACCCTGAACTCTCCGTGTCCTAACACTACAAAGTTTTGTTCTTCGTTCATGCAGGTGTTCCTGGTCAGAGGTTTCACCAGGGCAGCTGTTCTCTAAGCAGCACATTCAGGGATTGGAGTTCTTTGTATTACGTGTGTTCAGCATCTTGGAACCTTCACTTCCAACTATGCAGCTGGAGGGAGCGCCAGCCTGAAAGACAGGTGTTTCATGCAACAGAGCCCCGGGAAATGTACTCTTCCTCTGAGCTCAAAAGGAAAATGAAATGGTTAGTTGAACACAAATAATTGGCTGTGCCACAACCATTAATTATTATTTATTTCTCTAAATATCTTTCCATTTCAACCCACTTTCGTATATTCTGCAAAATTTCTAATCACAGGGAGAAATCAAATAAAACTTTTGCATCCTTGTGACATTATCAAATACATTTTAACTTACATAGGTGTTTTAATTGATATGATAGTACTTCTCTTAACCTAGAAGATTATTCTAATTATAAACCACTCTCCATAGATGGAAGAACACTGACCCTGCTCCCCCTCGCCCCACCATTCCCACTTGTAGGCCTCAGACCATGTGACAGTCAGAACCTACAACCACGGTCTTGCTTTTCCACAGTTGCAACGCCTTCACAGTCCCACACACAACAAAGAGCAATAGACTAATGTTTCCGAATTCCTGACAGATATGAATCTCTCTTTGGGATTCAGAAATGAGAAATCAGAATTCCCGAGAGTTCTAGAAACAGTAAGTTCTTTTTAAAATCTGCTAACATTCTTCCTACTCTTCTTTTTAAAGATTGTATTTATTTATTTATTTTTTATTTTATGTTTAGAGAGGAGAAGGGAGGGAGAAAGAGAGGAAGAGAAACATCAATGCATGGTTGCCCCTTGCACGCCCCCAACCGGGGACCTGGTCTGTGACCCAGGCATGTGCCCTGTCTGGGAATCAAGCTGGCGATCCTCTGGTTCGCAGGCCAGCGCTCTATCCACTGAGCCACACCAGCCAGGGCCGTTCTTGCTGCTCTTTGTTCATTGTTATGGATATCTGAAACAAATGTGTTGAATGATTAAGAAATATTAAGTTTGGTAGTGTTATAAAGAACTGTAACCTATAGCGAATATTCAAACACTGAGGAAGCATGAATGAACATTTGTCAGTAGTATTTGAATAATGTAACATTTAGATATACCAGCAAGGTTAACAGCATTACCAGAAACCACATATGGAAATTGCCAACTTGAACATTTATCTTGCTCCCCAAATGTGTTATTTCTTGTAACACCACTCATAGGATTTGCACAAGGTAGACCATGCATAGAAATGTGTTGATATTTATTTTATTTGCAAGGATGACTCACTGTTAGCAGCAGATGGAGCCATGAATACATGCTTATAGCATGAAACAGCTGCAATCAACACTGACTGATTAGATGCTGACCACTTCTCTCTAAGTGCTGATGTTAACCTTCAGCTCCATGTGTCAGCAAAAGGTGGAAAGCAATTCTGGCACAGACACAAGTCAAGGCAAATGCATTAACTCTTGCATTTACGTTAGGACCACCAGTAGTAACTGGTTTTTGAGCTCTCTCTCATTGATTACTGGCCTTCGGCCTGCTAGGGCTGACTTTGAAGAGCCCTTTGCCTTTTATCCTCTTCCCAGTATTAACTAGCTTCTACTGACATTCCAAGACCTCCAGAACTCTGAATGCTGCTTCCCTGGCATGATCTCTAGCTGTTCCTTCTCACACTTTGCCCACTCATTCCCCCACCTTTCGTACTGGTCCCCCCCCTCCCCCCCGCTGCTTAACGCCCAGACCCGAGGACTGCCAGCTCCCATTGCTACCGATGCCCTGGAGACACACAGAGGTGACGTTGATAACCTCTTACCAATGTGGACCTAAAAGGTAAACACATATAAAAAAAATCTTCCATCTATATACTAAGATAAAATGCTTCCTATATCATCTAAATCTCACAACATTTCTGAGAGCTAAGAAGATGACAGACAGTATTTTCTTCAACTTAAGATGAGAAAGGTTAAAGCATATGGGAAGTGCAATAAATGTAAGCATATCAACGTTTAACAGGGCTGGATGGGGACCAGTGTTTCCATTTTATTCTTTAAATAGATATGTGAATGCCTACTGAGTGCCAGGAATCTAATGCAGCCTTTATGTCATTGCTCCATATTCCTGAAAAGGGAATGCACTTTTATTAGTAGAGAAGGGTAGCTTTCTGCCGTTAGGATATTGCAACCAGGTATCCATAGCAAAAGGTTACAGAGGAAGCCTTGGCCAGTATAGCTCAGTTGGTTGGACTGTCGTTCTGTAACTGAATGTTTATGGATTTGATTTCTGATCAGGGCACACACCTAGGTTGTGGGTTTGATCCCCAGTACAGGCATGTACAGGAGGCAACCAACCAATGTTTCTCTCAGGCATCGATGTTTCTCTCCCTCCCTTCATCTCTTCCTCTCTAAAAGCAATGGAAAAAAAATGCCCTTGGGTAGGATAAAAACAACAACAACAAAATCTAAAAAAGAAAGAGAAACGTTAAAGAGGAAGAGGGTTATGGAGGAAGAGTCTGAGTTGGTTGTATGTTATTTAGAAAGCATTAGTCATGTCTGGGCACTATCATTAATTGTTTCTTAATAATTAATGCTAAGAGCTACTTCCTCCCCTTCACAACCCAGAGAGAAAAATGCATGGGGCACAAGTCTGAGATGCTGACTTGAAGTGCTTCCCAGTTTATAAAGTGCTTTCACTTTTATGCCCTCTAATATAATCCTCACAATTTTCTGAAGGAATAGGGCCGGGATTATCCTCACCACACAGATGAAAGCAAGATGGGATTGGGGCCAGGGTGGGGGTGTAAACTGAGATCCGAGGAAAAATCGACTCTTTCACTCTCCATGAATTGAAACAGAATTTGGAGAACCCATTTGGGGGTCAGAAATGTGGCAAGGAAGGGATTGTGATGGAGTAGTCCGGGATTTAATTTTACCCCAATGACAAACTAAGTTAAATTAATCTTGCGATGTCATTGAGAAATCCACCCCAGGTTTTGACAATGCTGAAAGGCTGAGACTGGCTGCGTTTGTAGCTTCAAGCTGGCAGCTCCTCTTGTGTTTAATGTTGTGTTTATTACCACAGGGAAGCTTTGGGACAGCCCAGGTTCAGCTGCACAAAGTAGCCGCCTCATGGGCCACCTCTGCGTCATCTGCACAGAGCGTGCATGTGATCTGCTCAACCCCTGTGGCTGGCCAGCCAACGACCAGCGGGGGTGAAACTGAATTTGCCAGTGGGAGGCAGTACAATATTGTGACTGAGAGTTTGGGACACAATGCAGCTAGAGTTCAAAATCTGGCTTTGTTATTTACCAATGGTACAACTTCAACAATTTCGTTATCTCCTCTGTGATTCCAGGTCCCCACCTGGATTAATAAATTAGTAAATGGATTAATAATGGCACCAGCCTCAGGAGTTGTTGTGAAGAGGAGGAGTGGCAGAATATGTCACCCCAAAATAGGCCACTTTGGCATAAAGATTATTTTGAGCTAAAGGCATTTAAAAACACAGCAGGTGCAAGAAGGGTGCTCCGACTCTCCCCTTTTTTTCCCTAAAAAGCAGGAGATAGAATTCCCAAATGGAACATGCGCTTCTTATGCCAAGATGAAGGCAACCTTCTTATTATCGAGGGCAGGAAGTTGAAGGGGAGGGAACTTTGTACAAACAGATCTTGATAAAATAATTTTTATCTTCCTCCAGCCTTTCCTACAACTGCCTCCCCTTGTTCAACCTAGTACAAAAGCATTTCAGGTTTGCCACTTCTCTGGGTCTTCATTTCTTTAAAAGGACTCCCATGTCACATAAAGCTTACATTAAATAAATTTGTATGCTTTTCTCCTATTAATGTCTTATGTCAATTTAATTCTCAGGCCCAGATAAAAAGGTTAAAAGGATAAACATAAAACTTTGCCTCCCCTGTAAGGATTAAGTAAGATAACAATGAATCTGAAAGATATACAGAAAATACAGAAAAATGTTTACTATTTACTAAATTTGTGCATACATGAATGTAAATACAGCCAAGGTAGAGGCGCCTGCTATTATAACATATAACCACCAGGTGGCGCACAAGAAAGCATCAAATTTATGTCTGAACTCCACCAGTTCATATAAAGCAAGTGCGACTATAAACCTTGGGGAACTACGGGCTATCTAGAAAAGAGGAAATGAGAAGGGGCTTATAATAGGATTTGGGTTTCTGTTCGATGATTTTTGAAAAAGGTTTGGCAGAGAGAGGATTCCTCGGAATTAGGTGCTGTCAGAGAGGGGTGGTAACATGGAGACTGAATATCCCAGTTTTTATCCAGGAGCTGGCAGGAATGGGATCCAGCCAAAACTCTCACTGATGAAGAAGCAGCAGTTGCTCATGTTAGCCTGGAGAGGGGACTGTTTGGTCATTTCTGAGGTTCACACTGCATTCTTGTTTTTGTGCTAAAGGCATGAATATCAAGTGGTCAGAGGGACCCCACGGCCATTGCTGTTCTGTGAAATGGTTTGTGTTTGGTGAGTGTTAAACCAGTTCCCAGCTGACGGGTGTCGGAACTCTCCTTCTCTCCAGCTTCTTCCCATCCACAGGTAGGAAGGAGCAACTGCCGGAAGGAGCAACTGCCAGGAGGAGCACCGCCAGGAAGCCATCCCTCGGGAAGGCCATGGCATGGTGATTAAATTCCCAAGCATGGCCTCGGACAGACCTGGCCTTGCATCCCAGCTCTGCCACCTGCTGGCTGTGTGACCTTGGGTAAGTTACTTACCTTCTCTGTGCCAGTTTCCTCATTCCAACACAGAGCGAAAAAGAGTACTTCCTATAGAAACCATGGTATCTAAATGAGATAACATATATAAACCACTTAAAACAGTACATACTGCATAATAATCATTTAATTTAAACTATCTGCTCTGTTTATCCTTTGCCAGAGGTCACCTTCTCTAGGCAAACCACAATGGGCTCTAGAAACCCAGGCAGAGGGCTGAAGAATCCAACAAGATTTGATTTCTATAAAACTTGTACTGATAGAAGGAGCTCAGAAAAAGAACTAACTAGTTGCCTTTCGTTTCTCGTTTGTCAAGTTTTTAAAGAATATTCCAGACCTAGTAAAAAGAGACTTGTAGTCAAAAAGATTATTGCAAGAGGAGAATGCTGTGACCTAAAGGTCTGCACGCATCTCAAGAGCGAGGCAAAGAGTTTTTCTGTTGTAGACAAGAATAAACAAGGCGAGGGAGACTCAGATGTGGCGGGGGGCGGGGGGGTGGAATGAACAAGTGGCATGATCGGCTGGATAGTGGATCAGAGAATGCCGGACCCTGAAGCCCGGCTATTCCCGGAGGGGCTGTAGGCTGGCTCAGGCTAAGGGCAGGGCGGGTCAAAGCTCAGGGGCCTGAAGGAAGAAAAACTTAACCAGAGTTTGTTTAACAGCATATTGTTGGAACTGCTTTGAATGGCAAGCAGCTCAGCTAATCGTTTATGAAGCAAAGAAAAGGATTCGAGGGGTGTACTCTGTCACAGGTAAACAAGGGTGAGTCTTTTCTAAATCCTATGGGAAAGGGTAGGTCTTTGCAGTGAGCCCTTTGCCAGAACACCAAGGTTTGGGGGGTTTCTTAATCGCTGTTAACTGTTTTGCAGGCCCACTTGGGCTCACTCAGGTAAGGTTCAACATGATGAGGTTGCAAATTACCTGTTTTCTGTTTCTCAGAATGTTGTATTCCAGATGAAGGATGAAATTTGGGCTTTCATATGACCTGAGAGGTTCTGGATTCTTATACAGAGGTGCAGATCCCTAAGGGAGTGGGGCGGGGCTTGTTCATTTGTCCCTCCCTGGCAAACCGGACTGTTGGGAACATACTCGCATGCTGCATAGCTCTTACATTTCTTCTGACTTACAAGTGAATCAAGGAGACATAAAACTTAAAACGACGCAACATCAGGACAAATGCTGAGACCATACTTTAGTTCACCCCTTTTGACAGCCTACCTCTCTTTCTGGGATGCAAGTGTCTGTCTTTGGCTTGGCACTGAAAGTCTCCTCGCTGGCTTGCTTCCCCTCCCTGCAGGGTTCCCTGGCCTCCCGGGGAAGGCTGAGTTGTTTCCTGTGTTGCTTACTCTGCTTCCCTTAAAAGAATTCAAACGTTTTGCTTGCATGTTGGGGCTTTCTAAACGAGCCTGCACAGAGAACACCTCCCCTGTTCTTTCTGCCTCATCTTTTCATAGCCTTTGGTCCTGTAATTCCTACAACTTGCTCGAGGGCCTGGGAGCCAGCCTGGATCTGAATTTGACCCAGAGCAATGACTGCCCCCACCCCCGATGGACAACTTCACTAAATGCTCCTGCCAAGTTCTGAGCCATCAAGCTATAGTTTTCTTTCCCTTTCAAGATCCAAAGGAATAAAGCTACCAAGGACAAGCTGATGATTCGTACTAATTCTGACGCCTTGTGGAAATGCGCAACATCCACGTGGGGAATGAGGAGCAGCTGCCAGATAACGATAAGCACAACTGGGACCTGGGTGCAGCGTCTTTCCCTCCAACTCGCCGTCCCCGCCCAGCTCCTCCCCTCTTTCCTGGAGAGACTCCCCTCTCCCTAAGCCAATGCTCTCTCCCCTTCCTAAAAACAAACCCCAAAACTGCCTGTTCTGAAAGAGAGGATGTGAATCATGAGTCCTGTAACTGGAAGGAGCTTGAATGAGTTGTCTAATCGAACTCTTTCATGTTAAAATACTGTCACTCCACATTCGGAGATCTAGTTCTAGCCCCCTTTTCTTTACATCTGGGAAGATTCTAATTATGCATTTTCCTGGGGTGGATGAAAAGAAGTCACTTTTCATCTGTTGGCCTCCTTCCTGCACCTAGAGGCTGCTTCTCGTAGTGGAGAAGGGTATTTCGTCGCGCCTCCATGGAGAACAACAAAGCACTTAGAAATATCCTTGCATCCAGGGCAAAAAAAAAAAAAGGAAAGCTGAGGTACGGCGATAACACTCTTACAGGGAATGTTACTGATTAAATAGTGGCCAACACTGTGCATCACGTCTCTCAGTGACACTGTAGTGTCTGCAGAGAAGTCCTGTGAAGAAGCAGAAGACAAAGGATGTGATTTGGCGGCTGCATCTCAGACAGAGAACTCCCACTTCCCCTCTCTGTTGTGTGCTTTCTGTGACACTGACTCAGGGATGTCACAGGGATGGCCAGCCTCGGCCAATCAGCACATACCCCCCCCCCCCATCACCCATTCCACTGTCACTGTGACCAGTTCAGAAATGGGCACAAGATCCAGGGTGGCCCAACTGTTGGATCCCAGGACTTGTGTGTCAGCGCCCTGGAAGAATGTCTCTCTCCCTATCACTGAACTTGAACCTAACAAAGAGGCTGAAGCTACTGCTTCAACCAACCACCCAGAGCTGGAGAACAACCAGCACGCAGAAGATAGCAGGGTCAGCTGAGAAGCAGAGAAATCCATTTCTCCTTCACATTGTTGGAGCCGTGAATCAGGCCTCTGCTGAAACCAGTCTTCAATGCCACATGCCAATCAATTCCCATTCACCTTAATCCAATTTGAGTTAGTTTCTGTTACTGGATACTAAGAGCCCTACCTGAGAGAATCAATATTACTAATACAGAATAGATGCACAAGAAGGTTTTGGAATGAATTTATGAATCAGCTGAAGGGGTTCAGGACAGCCTTCCCCAAGATGTGCCACTTTGGCAGCTGAATTATTTTGAGCTGAAGGCAATCGAGACCTTGTGGGTTCAAGAGAAAGTTACATTTGGAACCTTGCTCATAATAATAGCTATCATTAGAAACAACTTTTTATAACCTATCTATAGGGCAGGACGAACTTCTAGTTACTGAACATCCGCTCTTCTTGTCATCCTGTGAATGACCTTCCTCCTCTCTGAAGCCTCAAGATACCTTACCTTATCCTTAGCTCAGGCTGTCACATAGACCTCATTTTACCTTTGTGTCCCTGAACCTCTCATATATATGTGGTTCCAGTATGCACATATGATATATAGATAAATTTGGTTATTTTCTCTTGTTAATTTGATTGCTAGACCAGCTAGAAGAACCTGGAAAGGAAGAGGAAAATTTCTTCCTCCCCCACAAGAATGTGTTTACCTTTAATATACCATGTAGGTACCCACACACATTGAAGTCCTTGGTTTCTTTAAGTGAGCTCGAAAAACTTCGTGTGTTCACATTCAAAGTGGGCAAACGGTAGATATTACTTCTGTATAAAGATGAGCAGGGCTTTAAGTTGGGGGGAGCAAGAAGGAAAAAAGGAAGCAAACTAAAGATAATGAGGATGAAAAAATTGGTGGAGAACTTCCAAAGTAAGTCCTTTCTCAGAAGAGAGCCAGCAGTAAAAATCCCTCCAGAGAGTCAGAGACTATTGCTCTCCCTTAAGTGAAGAAACTTAGAGCCAATACAGAGAGCAAAATCCTTCTGAGGCTTGCACTTTGAAACACATAGGTTTTTCAAGACACTGCAAATGGTATGAACTGATTCAATTCTGTTAGAATTGCTTTTGCCAGCATTTTGGGGGGAAAAAAATTAATTTTTGACCCTTGTTTCAAATACCTATTACTAAGTAATGATCACAAAACCTGGGGGCTTAATACAACAATTTATTTTGCATGTGGTTTTGTGGGTAAGGAATTTGGGAAGGGCTGTACATAATAATTGAGAAGGTCTGCCTGGCTTCCTGTGGGGCAGCGAGGTCTAGATGATACACTTCCAAGTGGCATGTTTGCTCATACGCCTGGTACCTCAGTGACCCTGGGATTTTCTTCTGTCCACCAGGGCCTGCCTCAGACCTCAGGGGCTCCTTCATGTGGCTGGGGTTTCTCACAGCGTGGTGGTCTCAGGATAGTGGCACTTCCTAGAAACAGGAAATAGATGTTACCAGGCCAATTCAGGGTTTTACCTGAAACAGATGCAGTGTGACTGTTGCCCTATACTATTGCTCATATCAGTCACAGAACTCACCCAGGTTCAAGGGAGAGTGTAAAGGTCACATTGCAGAAGAGCAATGAGATTGGAAGAGATATTGTTGCAGTCATCTTGAGAACATACAATCTGCCACGACCCATAATCTTCTTAGGGATTTATGGCAATGAAATAATGCAAAAGAAGATATGAAAACAGAGAAGTTCATTACAGCTTTTGTAATATCACCACCACCAACAACAAAAAATGGAAACAACCTATATGTTTACTGATAGATAAATGACTAAGTAAATCATCACATAATAACACACATGTTCCAATTCACAGAAATATGAAGCCGTAAAAATTAAGAAGGTTATAAAACAATGTGAGCAAGTGTTGCTATAAAAGGAGGAAAAAGTAAAATTAAAAAGCATGTTCCCTATGATGATAATTATGTGAAAACCTGCATGCATTTGAACGAAGTCTGGGAGGAAATAGAAATGAAGATAATTGCATTAAGGTGGTAAGATTATGTGTGCCTTCCATTTACCCCTTTATTGTTATAGCTTCACACACACACAAAAATGAAAATGAGAAGAAAATAAGAGAATTAAAGCTCTGTCAGTGCTCAGAACTTGGCAGGTACCTGTATTAAAGAAGTGCGGGGAAAACGAAGGAAACCCGTAGTTGTCTCTGTAATTCATTCAGGTTTGGACAGACCGCCCGGTCCAAGGATCCACAGATATTCTGATTTATAATTAACCTTCTGCTTTGACCCCTCATCTTTGGAATGCTCTTGGTCATGGAAGCAGTAGTTAATTGTATGAGTCTTGCTCTGTGCCTAAGACTGTTCATGTTAAAACGCTGAAAATACTTAGAAAAGCTACTATGACACATAAGCATAAGGTGATATTTTAATCTTTTTCATAGTGATTCCGTCTTATCCATGGTTTCTAAAATTGTCACTGGAATTTGGCCTGGAAATGTATCCTAGAATGCTCTAGTAAGAACTAGATTAACTCCAAGTCCCCTGTTCACAGCCTCTGTTTGCCTGGGGACTCTGTCTGGTTGGCGAAGAGGCTGTGTGGCCTAGGATAGTCTATGCTAATCAAACAGCAAGCACAATTCCTGGAATAGCCTTGAATTTAACCTGGGTCCTGAAGACCAACGGCCAGCCCTCTTGGGACTATGACACTCCTAGCTATGCGTGACCTTTGGCCCTTCACAATTAAACCCAACCTTTGAACAGGCATTGCTTTCCAATATTACTTTATCTTGCTAGTCATTATTATGGGGGTTTTCTTGGGGGGGGTGCAGGGGGGTGCTTTTTGAAAGAGTTACTAAGGAATGTGAAAGAAAGTAAAATAAAGCTCAAGGTCTTAAGAAATTCTGATTAAATAGTTGTAAAAACAAATTTTTAAAAAGAACTATCTGGTTAGTTGCCATGACCACTAGTTGTGGTTATATAGTTAATGATTAGAGAAAACCTGGAAGAGGGAAGGGTTTAGATAACTTCATGGTAAGTTATTTTGATTTAGTTCAATTGCCTTTTGGCAAGTAAAAAAAAAAAAAAAGTCTATTTACTAGTTTATAAAAGCAGCTACTGATGTTATTAGAATTAATGTTTCCATATTTTTTCCTGAAATTGGTGTTTTATTTAACAAACGTTTACCTACCAGTCATTACATGGTATTATCCTGTATTTTATAGGCATTAACAAACTTCATTCTCAGTAACCCATTATGTAAATATTATTATCACCAATCTCATTTTACAGATAAGGACACAAGCACAAAAACGTTAAAAACTTGTGCAAGCTTACCAGCTAGTAAACAGCCTAGTCAGGACTAGAACCCATGCAGTCTGGCCCCAGACTCCTGCTTAACTCCTGTACTGTGCTCCCTGGGTTAGAATTCCAGTAGAATTCCATTTTAAGAAATATAGCTACAAAGAGTCTTTCATAAAATATTTCCATATCTAGGTGTGTGCTTTTTGGTCAAGTTGCAGCAAAGAGTTCTATACTCAAAATCATAAGCTCTTCCCTACTCTTGTTCATACAACCGTACATTAGGAAAGATGCCGTAATTTGCAATATAGCCGTAACATTTAGAGGACTTCCTCCCTCTCCAGCTGCCAGACAGTCCTGATGACAATAGGTAAAATATACTGAACCTTTGCATGGTGGGTTTGTCTATTTCATTGGTTACCTCCTGGTGACCCATCCCCACGAAACACTCTGTTGGTATTCAGGTTCCCACGTAGTCCCTGTAGAGGGTAGAAGAGATGCTGTGCTAGTTTCAGGCTTGTGTCTTAAAAGGACAGTAGCTTCTGCTTGCTGTTCTTGGGAGCCCTTTGCTGCCACATAACAAATCAGCTAGCTTGCTGTACAGACCATGCAGATACCAGATAGGGAGGGAGAAGAAGGGCCCCTGAGCCCAGCTCTTGGCCAATCTGCCAGCTAATTGCAGCTACACAAGTGCCCACTTGCAAGACCAACAGAAAAATCACTCAGCAGAGCCCAATCAAAATAAACAGTTGTTTTAAAACCCTGATTTTTGGGATACGGTGTTATGCAACAATAGATAGCTGGAGCACCAGGTGACTTTCCTTTTTTAATGCACTCATTCCAAAATATTTATTAAATATGTACTGTGTGCCTCTTCTAGGAACTGGATATATGCTGAAAATTAACAATTAAACAAATAAGAATACAATGTTTACTCTGAATAAAATAAAGCTAAGATAAAGAGTGCTTAATGAGAGTGGTTATTTTAGATTAGGAGGTTCAAAAAAGGCCCCTTCTAAGGATGTTCCATTCAGGTTAAGGTCTGAATGATCTAGAATGAGCCAACTGCCCCAAAATGAGAAGGCAGCAAGTTCCAGACAGAGAGGACAAGTTGAAAGGCTCTGAGGTGGGAAGGGCTTGGCATGGCTGAAAAGCAGAAGGCCAGGGGTGGACCGTGGAGAGTGAGGGTAGAGTGGTGAGGAGATGTGGCCACAGAGGTAGGCAGGCACTAGATCATGCTGGGACCGTAGTGGAGTTTGGGTTTTATTCTCTGCATAATGTGAAACCTTTGGAGTGTTTTACACAGTGGAGTGATATACTCCAAAGTGAGCTCTTAAAGAGATGGTTCTGGAAGGTGTGAAATAAAAACTACAGGAACAGCAGGCCACCCTGGGGGAAATTTTCCCCCCATCAGGGATGTCAGTTAGGCAGCCTTCGCAATAGTCCAGGAAGTCAGTGAGGATGACTCAGGCTAGGGAAGCGGCTCTCGGAGGGCTCCCGACGGCCTGGTGGTTCCTCAAAGAGCTCCCCGGGGGCGTCACGTGGCCTAGCAGTTCTACTCCTGGGTATATACCCAGGAGACCGGAAAACATACGTCCATACAACTCATGTTCATGGTAACTTTTCATAGCCAGAAAGTAAAAACAACCCAAATGTCCATCAACTGATGAGTAAACGAAATGCAGTATAGCCATACAATGGAATATTATTCTGCCATACAACAAAGGAAGTACTGATACATGCTATAACATGGGTGAATTATGAAAATATTAGGCTAAATAAAAGAGGCCAGACAGAAAAGACCACGCATTGGGTGATTCGGTTTTTATGAAGTGTCCAGAATTGGCAAATCTATAGAATAAGAAAGTAGATTAACGGTTACCAGGTGCTGGTATGAGGAAGAATAGGTAATGGCTGATATGCAGTGACAAAAATGTTCTGGAATTAGGTAATGGTGATTTTGCACAACTTTGTGAATATACTGAAAACCAATGAACAGCATATCTTAAAAGGATAAAATTTTGGGTATGCAAATTGTATCTTAATTTTCAAAAAAGTGTTAAAAAATTATGGTCTGGAGGACTCCCTGGAATCCCTGAGATAGAACCTAGTGGGTCTGCATGGCCCAAACTATATATATAATTACAATAGGACCTTATTTGCCTTTCTTATTCTTTCATGAGTATACAATAGAGTTTTCCAGAGGCTACATGACATGTGCTATTATAGCAAATGGAATGCAGAAGTAGTTATGAAAATCCAACCGTTTTTTAAAGTCAGACATTAAAGAGATCAACCAAAAGGAAAAAAAAGCAATGCTACTCTTCTCATTAAATTTTGTGGGGAAAATATGGTTACTTTAAAATACAAATGTATTATTTATATCAATATACTATGGGCTTATTACTTTTTAATGAATACATAAATATTTTAAATTTGTTTCAGCTCTGATTTCTAATACTAATGATAACTATAATATAACCCACATAAACAAAGGTCTTTGGAGTCCACAGTGTCAAAGAGTGTAGAGGGGTCCTGAAACTAAAAAGTTTGAGGATTTCTAAACTAGGATGGCAGCAATGCAGGTGGTACAAAATGGTTGGATTTAAGATGTATTTGAAGGTTGACCCCCATGCTGGAGGGTTAGACATTAGTGGAAAGAGAAAGAAAAAAAATCAGAAATGACTTCTGTTGCCCTGGCTGGTGTGTCTCAGTGAACTGAGTGCTGGTCTGCGAACCAAAGGGTTGCTGGTTCTATTCCCAGTCAGGGCACAAGCCTGGGTTGCAGGCCAGGTCCCCAGTAAGGAGCATGTAAGAGGCAACTACACATTGATATTTCTCTCCCTCTCTCCATCCTTTCCCTTCTCTCTAAAAATAAATAAATAAAATCTTAAAAAAAAAAAAAGAATGACTTCTGGTTTGAGGCCTCAGCAAATGTGAACGGCAGTATCCTGAGCTGTTATGAGAACTGTGTGAGGAGGAGAACGGGTAGAGAAAATCAAGTCCTGTATCAGAAAATCAGACATTTAGACATTGAAAGATGATCTCATTCAATCCTCCAACCGATTCAATGATTTAGATATTTTTTTTGAGTTAGACTTTTTTTTTTTAAAGATTTTTATTTATTTATTTCCAGAGATAGGGGAAAGGAGGGAGAAAGAGAGGGAGAGAAACATCAATCAGCTGCCTCTTGCATGCCCCTCACTGGACACCTGGCCAGCAACCCAGGCATGTGCACTGACTGGGAGTTGAACTGGCGACATTTGGTTCTCAAGCCAGTGCTCAATCCACTGAGCCACACCAGCCAGGGCTTGAGTTAGATATTATTAATATTGCCATATTACAGTTTACCTAGAAACACAGGTGATAGATTCTGATCTGAACCAGGCCTGACTCTGAAGTCCACATTCACCTCAGTAGCCCTAATTAAATTCACTAAACTCCCAAACAAGAGGAAATAAAGAAGGAACTTAGGTAAAAGTGTTACCTAAAATATTTAACAATCACTTTGGTACCCTGTGGAGGCCACCGTTGCCACAGTAGTCACAGGGTTATCTGTGGGAGGGCAGGCTGGTCAACCAGGGTGAGGGGACCGAATGGGCACCAAGCGTTGCCCACTAGGATGCCAGCAGAGTTGCCCACCAGAGCCCAGGACCCCTCTAGCCCAGGGCCAGAGAAGCCAGGGGTTGGGTGAAGGGAGAAGGTGGGTGGAAACGCTAGTTTCCACATTTTAAGAAAAATTTTAATATTTTAACACTGAGTGCAACAGTCAGCCATGGCATTAGGAAAGATGGTGTCAAAATATTTATCCTTCCATCCTAAACCCAGAGAAATTATTTTCAAAAGCAAAGAGGTTACAGTTCACTTTTGCTGTTTCTTACTTTGCAATCTATCAAATATGGGAATGCGATTTATAAGATATATTCATTTGAATGTAATTTCAACCCAAAATGGTACATGGAAATATCCTTAAGCTACAATATTTTCTTTTTTAAAAATATATAATCTTTATTATATTTTTTCTATTACCATTTAGTCCCCTTATACTCTCCTCCAAACTACAGTATTTTCTGGTGAAATGAAATGTTACGGTATCTGACAGTTGATTTTAAATAATCTAGTGTGGAGGGAGAGTGGGGACAATAGAGTGGTAAGTGAAACAAGATTATCCGTATGATGATAAATGTTAAATGCAGGTAACAGATATATGGGTACCATTAATCTATTCCTTCTACTTTGTTTACGTTTGGGAATTTCCATAACAATAGTTTAAGAGTTCAATATTTAACCAATGTTTGTAGACTATGGCTGCTATTCAAAAAAGAATACACAGGATACAAGACTGTAAATTGCTTTTTATATTTCACTTGCTTTAGGGTTTGATTTAAAAAATTTTTTTTGTAAAATAATGTATTTCAAATTATTTATCCATAACCTGCTTTTATAGTAGCTTCTGGATGCCTCATATGCATTTCTAATTATAGCAATGAGAGTAAATAATAACCCCTAATTTGGTTTCCACAGTCAACTGCTGTCACATTAATTGCTACCTTAGCGTAGCTGCTGCCTGCCTGTAGCCAGTGATAACACTTGAAAATACATTTCTAGATAAGACAGACATTTTACTGTCAAATCCAGGTGTCAACTTAGCAAGCTTTCCATTTTTTAGTAATTTATTTTTTGGGTGGTAAAACTTTAATTCTGTTATTGACTTAGTTCATTATCATCTGGCCATATTTTGCCTTGGAGAAGTCGTCAGAACTCACTTTTTACCCAACAATGTTGAAAAGTTGACTACCCAATATTTAACATTTCTAGCTATAAATTATATACATAAACATATTCTTCTCATTGCTTCCTCCCCTGCCCCCCTGCAGGGACATGACAGGAAGAGGGCCTGTCTGCCAGCCGGGAAGAGAGCCCTCACCAGACACCCGACCTGCTGGCCCCTTGATCCTGGGCCTTCCAGCCTTTCGAACTGGGAGGGTTTCTATTGTTTAAGCCACCCAGTCAGTCTATTGCTATCGCAGCCTTAACTAAGACAAGGAATTTGAGGTTTTATAAGCCTAGATAGTCAATAATTTTGTGAAGTGATAGTTAAACTTAACTAAATTTAAGAACAAAGCAGCTACCTACAGAGAGAGTTGGAGCTATTTTATCTATCTCAAACCTTCAAGAAATGGGAGTATACATTTTTCTATTATTGATTTGAGAGAAAGAGAGGGAAACATTGATTTGTTGTACCACTGATTCAGGCATTCATGGAATGACTCTTGTACGTGCCCCGCCTTGGGGGTGACCTTGCAACCCTGGTGTGCATGGTGACAACGCTCCAACCAGCCGAGGCCCCGCCAGGGCTGTGGGGATATACATTTGAAATGGTTGTTTCATGCTCCCGGCTCTTCACTACCAGATAATTTTCTTTCCTACACTTATTTAATAACCTGCATATCTAAAATTAAGCCTCTTGTGTTGCCTTGGATTCTGTTACTTTAAATAGGCACCAACCAGATCACAATTTTTGCGTGTTTGAAGGTTGTTGGAATCTGATATTAATATTTTTGCTGCCAAAAAAGTCACAATGAGCAAGCAGGAATTCAGAAACAATTATTTGGGATAGTACAGTTAAATTGGCTTTCCTCCCAGTATCTTTTTTAATACCTTTAATTATTGTTGGACTCTGAAGTTCAAGGACATAGTCATTGGAGAAGAATTCTTTAAACAAAAGAGAGAGAGTCCATAGTTTTCTTAACACATAATAGGTATTTTCGACTGTATTCCAAAAACTACTGTGTAAGCTAAGATTATTCCCTAAAAAGGATGCCTGTGGAGGGGGCTATAAGCTTGGGAGACAGTTGCTTAGAAGTGAGCTGAGGTGAACAAATATCCTAAAATTTCTTTCTAAGACTTCAAGCATAATTTAATAATGGGATTACATCTACAAGGCTAAAGTTAAAGTGATTGCCTCATGAATAGTAATATTGATTATGACTGAAAAGCACAGAGGACCTGTGTTCTATTTTTAATTTTTTGAATATTTTACTTTTAGTTTAAATGAAAGCTCTTAGTTGAGGAAGCTGAGGGATACATTTAGTCAATCAATTTTCTGAAAAAAATAAACCATGTTATCTGTGAATGTAATGGAAGAGGAAAATGGTTCCTGACCTCCAGAAGCTCTCGGCTGCACAAGTTGGAAAGAAGAGATTTATATACCTGAATTAATTAATACTGCAATCCTAAATTGTAAAGGACTAATTACAAATGCCTCTGAATTAAGAGTGGGAGAGAATAAATGAGTGAGATTTCTGTGATTTAAAGGAAGTACTAGAAGTTGTATGTATGGTCTAAAACTGAGAACTCAGGTTCAAATTCTGCCTCATGGTTAGGGTCTAAAGATGCTGCATATAAAATATACTCAGATCAATTCAGTGCTTTCAACCGTAAGGTTTTTGAATGAAATTGAGAAAGATTACACATTTGTAACATGAAATCAAGTTCATCACTGAATAGCCAAATTAAATGTTTTTTGATGATTGAAAATAATACACACTTAAACATATATATTTTGCTTCTCAAAATTTATAGTTACTCATATTTTTTAGACTGTTTTGGATCTCTACATATGTGACATGATTTACCTATACAATTTCCAGTCATTGACATATTTCTGGAATACTGCCTGGCACATAGTAGGCACACAATAATAATTTTTAAATAATGAATGATCATACATACATGCGTATATATGCATACTGAATATATGTATAGTCATTTGAGTTAGTGTCAAGAGTAAGTCAATAAAATAGTTACAACTTTGAGTTATTTATATAATAATAACCATGATTCACAGTGTTGACAATCTTTTCTCACAGAAAAATACACACATACACACTTAAGAAAGAAAAGCTTTGAATTACAAAAAGCAATAGATGCTTGCTGTACAAATTTTTTTAAATACAGAAATATAAAAAATAAAAAGTAGAAGCTTTTCATTTTTAAGCAAAATATATACAGTGTAATTTTAACACAAAGAATAGGGTCAGATTATGTATTTTTCTTTCTTGATTTTTTCCATTCAACTATATTAGATATACTTTTTTCCACCAGTGCTGCCTTATTCTTACCATTGCATTGCATATATAGACCAGAATTTATATAACCATTTCCTTTTGGTAGAAACAGGATTGTGTCTGCTGTTCAATTATCATGAACAATGCTTCAGGGAACATTATTGTACATGTATCCCTCACTTGTGTATTTCTGTAAGAGAGATTCTGAGAAGCAGAACTGATGAATCAAAGCGTATAAATGTTCTAAATTCTGATTTAGAAAATCTGTATTTTAACAGCTATTCTTATATTACTGATCTTGGTTTAGTGAGAAGGAACCCAGCCAACTGAGGAAAACGTCTTCCACAGAAGCGGGCTGAGATTCTTCCTCGCTGCCTGAGGCCCTGGCGACATACCATTGTCATCTCCTTCAGAAGAGAGAGCTCTGGGATTCTGACCCCCCCCCCCGCCCTCCCAGAATATGGAATGATATATTTCTATCCTTTTAGACTTAGAATGTAATTGAGATAAAAGGAAATTTAGAGTTCAACCCCTTCCTCTGAAGGTGTACTTTTAGTGTCAAGTAAAAGAACATTACTCAAACTGGCTGAAACAATAAATAGAATGTATTGGCTCACAGTAAGCGATAAATTCAAGATATCAGCGGGCTTCTTGTGTGACTTGATCCAGAGTTTATGATATAATCTGCTTTTTAGAGTTTGTCTTGGCTCTGTCCCATTCTACATATTGGCTTCATTCTTGACCTGGCTTTCCTTGAAGGGCTACCAACAAAGATGTATACGTCCTGTGTACATGCAGGGTAGGAACAGGGTGTTTCTTCTTCCAAGTATCACGCAAGAGTCCCGAACCTCACACTAATTAACCATTTAGGACAGTTGTCCACCCTTAAATCAGTAACTCTTATAAGGAACATGGGTTCACAAAGCCTCACCCTGGAGCTTGGAGTAAGGCCAATGTTAAACAAACAACATGAACGCTTCACGATGAAGGAGAAGGGGAGCAGATTCTGATTAAACCACCACCTCTTAGGGAGGACCTTCCTATCTTCTTGCCTCAAGCTTCCACACAGAGGGACTTCTATTGCTCTAGCACCCTGGACTCTTCCTTCGCCTCTTGCTTACCTCTGCCTGGTTGGCAGATAGCGAGGTCTGACATTGGTGGTCCTCACTTCACCACCAATGAAGCTAATCCCATTAAAGGCTGCAAGCATTGGAGATTCAGTGGTCTCCTTTTGACCTGGAGCTTCTATGGAACAGCAACACCAGGAGAAATGAGGATGCTCTGCAGCCTCACATGTCCCCTTGTCTGTGCTGCACCAGGGTCTGGCCTGACAGGAGAGGAGCCTGGAGGGACACCAAGTAATGCAGCAAATCATTTTGTCCACAGGAACAATTTCTCTCCTCTAATCAGCTGTATTAGTAGGGTCTGTATTTTGTTCCCCATCTCTTGGTGTCCCATGCCTTCTAAACCTGTTCTCATCTTGGAATAGAAAAAAGAAATTGTTTAGTGATTTTTTAAAACCCAATGCGGCACTGTTTCAGGTTCTGGCCTCATTAGGGCTTTTCCTTCCCATAGGCGGAAACACCTGGATATAATTTTCCAGGCCTCCCGTTGCCCCATTTTCTGCTTCAAATCTAGATCTTCTACCAAATCGAGTCCCTATGTTTTCTACTTAGAATTTGTCATTGTGCCTCACTTATTGAAATTGGGTCCTATCTTACATGCAAACATCACTTTCCTTTCATGAGCCCCAAGACTTACATGGGTCCAACTTTGGTAACCGACCTAGGCCTCCAGTTCGTTTCTCAGATTGGGCCCTTGCCCGCTACCCTCGGTGTTAGTTTCCTAGAGCTGCGGCAACAAATTACCGCACACTTGCTGGCTTAAAAAAAAAACAAAAATTTGTTTTCTCAGTACTGAAGGCGAGAAGGTCAAAATCCAAGTGTCCTCAGGGCTGGTTCCTCCCAGAGCCATGAGGAAGAGTCCATTCCATAGGTCTCTCCTGGTTCCTGGTGTCTGCAGGCAACCCTTGGCATTCCTTGCCTCATAGGAACGCTGCTCCAGTCTCTGCCTCTGTCGTCACAGGACTTGCCTGCTGGGCGTCTCTGTATCTCAAAGCTCCCTTTCTCTTGTCAGGAGGCCAGGCTTGGATTTAGGGCCCATCCTAAACCCAGAGGACCTTATTTTGAAATCTTTAACTTAATTACATCAGCAAAGACCCTATTTCCAAATAAGTGAATATTACCACATTAGTGCCAGGGATCAGGTCTTGGACATATCTTTTGGGAGCACACAATTCAACCACTAACTTTACCTCTTAATCCAAATGGACTCCCACGCGACTCCTATGACCTCCTGAGACTGACTGTTTGCCCAGACTTCTGAAGGTTACCTGCATTAGATCCTCTCTTCTGCCACCGTTTGCAAGAAATAAATCTTATGGCCCCTTTGGCTGACTGTCTAGATACCATCCAGAGATTGTGGCCCTCCTTGGATGCCAAATTTGACTGCCAAATCAAATTCTGCCATTGGCACCAGCACAAATTCTGGGTTATCCACACCCCCACTCCCCAGTGTTTATCACATTTTATTGAGTGGGTCCAGGGCTAGGGTCTGATATCCCCCACTAACCCTGCCTGATTGTAACTGGTAATGTCCTGCTGTATTCTGAGGTGCTATCCAAGAAGCACCAGGCCTCTTGGAATTTTTAAAAATTGATTCCAGGGAGAGGCAGACAGACATCAGTTTGTTGTTCCACTTATTCATGCATTCATTGGTTGTTTCTCGTATGTGCCCTGACCAGAGAGATCAAACCCACAACCTTGTCGTCTTGGGACAACACTTCAACCAAATGGGATACCCAGCCAGGTG
The DNA here is from genome assembly GCF_021234165.1 of Pteronotus mesoamericanus. Taxonomy (NCBI): domain Eukaryota; kingdom Metazoa; phylum Chordata; class Mammalia; order Chiroptera; family Mormoopidae; genus Pteronotus; species Pteronotus mesoamericanus. The sequence goes on from NW_026555310.1 coordinate 15,210,510, forward strand.
GACCTCTTGGAATTTTGATTAAGAACTTCAAATATTTATAGTAATATCTAAGCACTGGTTTTCCAATCCCATAAATTCTGCTAAATATAAAATTATGAAATATTGTATGTTAAGCTATTTACCATAGGTCAATGCCTGACTCATAGAAACAATACCTTACATATATTCTAGGCTTTCTATGTGCCACGCCCTATGCTAACTATATATGTATTATCTCCTCTGAACTTCGCAATGACCCTTCTTTGATCCCCACAGTACGAATAAGGAACTTAAAGCTTAGTAACATTAAGCAGATTGTCTTACGGGTAAGAAGTGAGGTTTGAAGCCAGGCTGTGTGACCTTGGAGGGCGTCCTCCTCACCAGCAGACCAAATGGCTTCAAAACATGCCAGGTAAACAAATGAACACCGGACAAGGTTTTCGTAAGAATTTGAATCAGTTCTTGTTAATCGACAAAGATGAGTAGACTTTTAGAAACTGTGAAGTTTTGAAACATAAGATGCCATTAAAAATTGACATGATTTTCTCTTTGGCTTGTGTGGCTCAGTGGATTGAGTGCCAACCTGTGAACCAAAGGGTCACCAGTTCAATTCCCAGTCAGGGCACAGGCCTGGGTTTGCAGGCCTGGTCCCCATTTGGGGGGCATATGAGAGAGAGGCAACTGATAGATGTAGCTCTCACCCATCGATGTTGCCTTCCTCTTTCTCCCTCCCTTCCCCTCTCTCTGAAGATGAAAAAAAAAGAAATCTTTTTTAAAAAAAATTGACATAATTTCTGGTTTTTTCTTTTTAAATAGATTTCATTGAGGTATAATTTACAGATAGATATTAAAATGCACACATTCTAAGAGCACAATTCAATGGTCTTTGACGAGTGATATGTGTCTGTAAAATCACCATCACAATCAAGACATCCAATTTTTTTATACTCTAGAAAGTTCACTTGTTCATTTTTGTATCAATTCCCTACCCCTTGACCCTCACCCTGGCCCCAGGATGCCACCGATCTGCTTTCTGCCCTAAAATAACTAATAACTAACACACTCTAGACACTTTTGCACCTGCCATCTTCTTGTTCAGCATAATTTTTGACAGTCGTCACCTGGCTGCATGTATCAGTTCACTCTTCTTTACTGCTGAGTAGTAGTCCAGGGTACGCATATACCAATTTATTTATCTATTTACCTGGGGGTGGACACCTCAGTTATATATCAGTCTGGAGACAGAAACCATTCATTTGAACAGGAAAATTTAATATAATTGGTAACTAGTAAAAATGTAATATAATTGGCACACACGCGGTTAATGACATAAGAGGGTAAATGAGGGTCTGGAAGAGCAAGTGGGCTGAGGGAGAGTGAGCTCTGAAGGAACAAAGACTTAGGAGACAGTGCCCTGCCCCTCCCAGGCTTTGGCTCAGAGCTCTTTGAAAAAAAGGTGACAACTGCAAGAATGCACAGCATGTTTTAAAGTGATGAAGAAACTGGCCACGGGCTGGAGCTGACCCATAGTTTGCCTGCAGCTTCCAGATAATTCGGGCAGCTTGGAGCTGGCCTCCAGCAGCAGCCTGAGGTGGGAAGAACAAGGCCTGAGGACTGTGGTTGGAACTGGCCAAGGAGGGTTGTAGAGGTGAGTGCCACCAGGTGTTGATACCTGCGCTGGCTGGAAAGTGGGAGAAGGGCCAGGACCCAGACGGAAAACGCCTTCCTGCTGACATTATCTTGCAGTGCCCCTCCAGTGCCCTCAGTTTGACAAGCCTGATGTTGTGCAGGCAGGCAGACGAGAAATGCTTACAGGTTCCAGCTCCAGTATCACAAAGCAGGGCAAAGGGAGGTGCGTTCTAATCTGAGAGACAATACACTGATAACTGGCATAGGTTATTTCAACTTTGAGATTCTTATGAACAAAGCTGCTATGAATATTTGTGGGAACAAGTCTTTTTTCTGGTCATATGTTTCAATTTCTCTTGGGAGACATATACAAGTGGAATTTGCCTGCATGTATGGTAAATATATGTTTAACTTTACAAGAAACTACCAAGTTGTTTTTCCAAGCTGTGTGATTTTGCATTCCCACCAGCAATATATACATCTTCCCCAACACTTGCTATTGTCATATTTTTAATTTTTAGCTACTCTAGAGCATAGTGCTATCTCCTTGTGATTTTGTCATCCCTGATCTTTTCCACCTCATCTATTGAAACAGTGGTGTTGGGCATCTTTTCCTGTGCTTCTTGGCCATTCATGTATTTTCATTTGTGAAGTGCTTGTTCAAATATTTTGCCCATTTAAATATGGGGTTGTTTTATTGAGTTGTAGGAGTTCTTTATCCCTGGCCAGGTGGCCGGGTGGATGGAGTGTCCCCGTACACCAAAAGGGTTGTGGGTTTGATTCCTGGTCAGGCACACACATAGGTTGCAATTTCAATCCCCCATTGGGGTGTATACAGGGGTCAACCCTTTGATGTTTCTCTCTCTCTCTCTTACTTCCTGTCTCTCTAAAATCAATAAAAAACATATCCTTGGGCCCTGGCTGGTGTAGCTCAGTGGATTGGATGTTGTCCTGCAAACCGAAAGATCACCAGTTTGATTCCCAGTCAGGGCACATGCCTGGGTTGCAGGCCAGGTCCACGGTTTGGGGAGAAGCAACTGATTGATGTTTCTCTCCCTCTCTTTCTCCCTCCCTTCCCCTCTTCTAAAAATTAATAAAATTGTTTAAAAAAATTACCCTCAGTTGAGAATCTTAAATATTCTATATAAAAGTCTTTTGTCAGACACATGCATGGCAAGCAATGTAACATACAGATTTTTGAACACAAAGTACAATCTACCAACAGGAGAAAAAAACTTTATTATGTTTTTAATATACGTTTGCTATTGTCTCAATAAATAGATAAGGTATAATTAGTTTTTATAGGTTTATGTATTTATAATTATAGAGAGACCTTGAAAACATACACAGAATTACAGCTTTTCTTTTAAGCCTTTTGAACTTGGGGGTAGGTAAATGTTTAGAGTGGTCTTCATATCTTTAAGTCAGGGGTAGTTTGTAGGTTTTCCCCATTCTTCTTATTGCTATCCCCCAGGCCAAACTGAACATACAGATCACACTTTGGCTGCATGTGACAGAATCCCAATTTAAATTAGCTTAGGAAAAAAAAGTAAAATTCATGATAACAATAGAGAACGTCTGCTCCAATTCTCTTCTCTGTTCTGAGTGTCAGCCTTATTCTCCTCTGTTGTTGCAAGCTATCTTTCCTCGCATGATAGAAACATGACCACTGACATCTCTGAGCTTTTCAGCTAACAATGTTGTCTACCTGCAGAGAGACCACCTTAACTCTTTGGGACCTAAGTCCAAATCCAATGGGAAATTGGTCATTGGCTCAGCCTGGGCCATTAGGCTTCTTTTAGATCAGTCCACTGTGTTGTGTTTGTATGAGCATATGAAGTTGTAGCATATCATTGTAGCTCCTGAGAGAACAAATTGGGGGGAATGAAGGGAAGTGGGTTCTAGGAAGATGGAAGCAGTATTGAGGAAACCATTACATATATGAATCTACTATAGTATTAATGGAGAAAAGAGTGTGAGAGGATAGGACCAGGTGATGAATAGGAACATAAAGTTGGTCATTTTATGTGCAGTAAAGGGAGAGAAGAAAGTCTGGAGATTTCAGAGAGAAAGTAAAAAAAAAAAAAGTCCATGTGAAACTTTAGATAGACATAATCAAAATATTGACAAGTGTTATGCCTTACTTATTTTCAAATACTTTAATAAAAAACAAATAGATGAAACAAAAATGGCAAAATGTTAATATTAAAATTAGGTGATGCATATGTAGGTGTTTATTATCTTAGTCTTTCTGTATATTAAAATTTTTTTATTTTAAAAAGAAAAATAATCAAATTTTGAAGTAGATCTCTGAAAAGAAGCTACAAGTAGCATGTGGGGGAAAGATTAGTAAACTCAGGTAAAGAGATTTCATAGGTTTATATACATTAGAATTTAAGATATCCTATAATCTTGTCTTTTATGCCTTGCTTCTTGTTCACTAACAAAGTGTGGGTCATCAACATTCTGTGAGACTTAGATAATTATTTGTAAAATGAAGGGGCTAGCTTAGCTGATCTCAAATATTCTGTGTTAAGTTCACTCAAAGCTAGCTAAGACTAGCTTTCGGGTATCAGCAAGGTAGGTATAGGAGTATAGGAAAGTGAGTCAGCCCTACGTGCCTGGCATTCAAGGCTCCTTATGCTTTGGCTCCAACTGAACTAATGTCCCTTACACACTTTTTATACTCCAGTCATTTCTTCTGTGACTGGAATGTCTTCCTTCCCATATATACCTGACAAAATCTTACTCCGTTTATAAGGCCCTTGTCAAATATTAGCACATTCATAACATCTAACTGGATTTCTTAACAAGATCTGATATCTCTGCTCACTAAATCCCATATCACTTTCTGAACTTGCCATGTGGAATATACCACATTTTATTTTTTATCATCTCTTTCTGGTATTTTGATTATTTTTGAAAAATATTTTCCTTCCTACTAGATTATAAACTCCTGAAGAGGAGGGATCATGCCTTTTTAGTTTCATATGCTCAAAGCATAGCACAATGACTTACACAAAGGAGTTTTTTGGGGATAATATTGGACTTATTGTGTGAGGTAGAAACAGATTTATGCAAAATTGTGAGTCATCTGTTTTGTACCCAACTCTTATTGGCATAAATTGACCCTTTTTCTGAAACTATGATAAAGGAATACGATTATTGATTTTCCAAATAACCTTTTGTTGCAATAAGATTTTCCCAGAAAGCTAAAACCCTGGCAGAAGAAAATGTCATTCAAGGTTTCCTTTTTTTGGAATTATGATTATATGTCATGTTTTGTGTTAGGTAGGGGTTAAAGGTGGCATTAATGTCTCCATTCCAATAAACTCTCCACTCAATTTGGACAGCAAATGCACAAGGAAAAAACAGCAGACTGGAAGACACTGCTCTAAGTATCTGAGCAGCAATCTGCGACCTTTGACGGACTCTGGTAAAACCTTAAGCAGAGGGCAAGACATGTTCAGAGTAGCTGAGCCCTGCCAGCGCTGCTGCCTGAGGGAAGCAGAAGAGCAGAAATTGATAGCACTGCTAGGCTGGTGGCATACAATGACTGACTACAAGGAAAATGTGGCCCACTGAACGTCTGGGGCTCTAAATACTTTAGCAATCCTGTCTCTCTTGTTTGTGTGCATGTGTGGATGGCGTAATAGAGGTGAAGAATGTTTTTTATTTCAATAGTTTTTAAAATTGTTGTTCAATTACAGTTATCCCCATTTCCCCCCAAAGAATGGTTTTGACAAGGATTATTTTAGCATGGGAAGAGGATATGATCGCTTTCCTCAACACAATTTAAATATTTTGGAAGATTTATTTTCAAGTCACTTGTGTTCACTAAGCTAACTTATTTGTCATTATGTTGGAGAAAAACATGTATGCAATGATGTATAGTTAATTCTTGATTATCTTTTCAACTGTTTCATTGTAGCTTAACACAGAATATACCTACACAGTGTCATTCTGAAGTGATAATTAGAAATGCACCCTCATACTTTCAAATCAGTGTGTAATCTTGCAAGACATGACTATTTTCTTGAAATCCTTAAGATAGATTTTAGAGATTTTTGTCTACTTTGAAGAGATTTATATGTTATAATTCAATACATTCCGTTTGGGCTTTATTCTATTTCATCATCTTAAAAACATTAATATAGAGCTTTCAAGCTGATAAATCAGTTACTTTCAAATGAACAAAAAGTGACATACCTGTTGGTTAGTGCAAACAGTAAATTAATTTTCTATTGTGCTTTGTTTGATTAGCCTAGAATCTAACAAACATTCTGTAAGAAACTACCAACAAAAATAGGAGAAACACATATACATCCAGTCACTCCCTCCCCTTCTTAGTTGTAAAATTGTTTTACATATTTCAGTACCTTCTATATGAGGAAAAGCAATAATTGTGTAACAAGCTAGCATATATTCATAAATATGTTATAGATATTAAAATTTGTATATTTTCCTAGTAGCATGGCAACTTGTTACTCCCTAAATAACCACCTTCTTTCATTCATTCCATAAACATAAGTTGATCCTTGACTGGTGCAGCTCAGTGGGCTGGGCGTTGTCCTGTAAACTGAAAGGTTATCAGTTGGGTTCCCGGTCAGGGCCTTTGCCTGGGTTTCAGGCAAGGTCCCTGCTAGGGGAGTGCGAGAGGCAACTGATGGATGTTTCTCTCATTCCCTTTCCCCCTCTCTAAAAATAAATAAACAAAATCTTTAAAAATACATAAGTTGAGGAGCTATGTGGGACCAGGGTTCTTCTAGATATTAAAAATACAATGAAACAGAGAGCATGACTCCTGCTCTGTGCATCTTATAATCCAGCTAATGAAGACAGGCACAGAAAAAGTCATTACAAGTGTTTTGAAGGAAAAGGGCAGAGTGCAATAGAAGCTGAAGATCATTTATCCAGGCTGTGGCTCATCCTGATTCCTTGATTTTTCTTACATTTGAAAATTGAGAGAGAAATGAGGATGGAAGCTACAGTAAATGATGGTATGCATGCATACATATCTTCCAGGAAGAACTTTATTCGGTCAAATAATTGAGGTTTGTTCTCTCAGTTCACTTCCCTGGAAGGTTTGCTTGTGTGCGTCTACTGTGGTGTTCATGATGCCCCCACCCCAGCCCATCCCATCTTACACCAGGATCCTGAAAGAAGAGAGGAGGGAATGGCGTGAAAGGGACAACAATGTGAAGATGCAATGCATTCAGTTTTTCAGCGTTCAAAGGAGTAAGAACTTGTGGGTGAGCTTCTTCTAAAGAATGGATAAGTCAGAGGAAATAGCAGGTAAGAAAGCCAGGGCCTTGTGAGAAGCTGAGTTCAAGGTCAAATTCCTTTTGCCTTATCAGTCTCCGATAGATCGTACCTGGAGGGAGAGCTGATAATATCAAATGAGTACAGAGCTGGGGAACTGGAGCGCCTAGGCTATTTTACACTGACCTGGAAAATGCCGGGATAAATTACGGAATTGGCGGGGGTGGGGTGGGAGAACGGGGGAGAGGAGGAGAAGTTGGGAGAGGTAGTCCTTTTAGAAGTCTCAGTGCCTTTGAAGATATTCAGTTGTCCTCCCTTGCCCCCTGGCTCCCCGCTGAGTTATCAGCAGTCCACTGGGGCGAGATGGCTTGTGAATGGGCGTGAAGGCTGGAAGAAGGATTCAAGGCCTAGGATCTTAAAATGAGATTGACATCTGCTCATGTCACAGTTTAAAAGATGTTGATGGTCCACACCGTTGTGGGAAATAATCTCAGAGTGGCTGTTAACCGTGCCCAAAACCGAATAGGCAGTATCCATTTAGAAGACAGAATCCCGCTCTGTGGCTAACCCTCTAATTGGCTGGCTGGGCGCAGGCGGCGACTGTGTGTGTGCGTGCGGTCGGCCCCAGCGCCGCAACCCCGGCTGGCGGGCACGCATCCCGACCGCGCCTGGCGCTTCCCGGGAGCCCGCTGGGCGCGTGCGCGCACGGCCGAAACGCGTGCTTCTCGCGCGCGCTCCCTCCCCGGCGTCTCCGTTCTCCCGCCCCACGGCTGGTCCCCGGCGCCCCCGCCCTCGCTGGGCTCCCACAGCCCAAGCGCCGCTCAGCTGACCGGCGGGCGCCAGACGCCGGGCTCACAGCTCGCGCGAGCAGCTGCGGCGGGCGTGCGCCTCTTCCGCCGACACTCCCCCTTCGCGCCCCTCCCCCACCCGGGACCGGGAGCGGGACTGACTGGGAGCGAGCTCGCGGCCGCTTCCCCGGCGCCGCGCGAGGAGCGAGGCTGCGGAGACAGGCGGCGGCAGTGCGGCCATGGGCGCGCCGGTGTCGCCCTAGGACGGGCGCGCGGAGACCGCAGCCGGAGCGGCAGCCAGCCTTCCCGAGCGGCGGCGGCGGCAGGAGCAGCGGGGCCGGGATGAGCGGGAGCAGCGCGGCCCCCGGCCCAGGTTCGGGCTCTTCCCCGGCCGCCTGCCGCTTCGCGCACTACTTCGTGCTGTGCGGGATCGACGCGGACAGCGGGCTGGAGCCCGATGAGCTGGCGGGTAAGGCCAGGCTGCGGCGGCGCGGGGGATCCCCCCTCAGGGACGCGGGGACGCGCGGGAGGCGGGGTGCAGGCTCCAGACAAAGTCATCTCCTGGTGGCGCCCACTCCCCGGCCGGATGGGCGCTCGGGTGGCAATTTAATGACATTGTTATTTATTCCGCGTGCTGAGTGCGCTTCTGAGCCCGCGGGCGCCGCGCCGCCCAGGACGCCCGCCGGGGGCTTTTGCCTCCAGGCTCAGGGTTATTAATAACGGGCGCGGGGGCAGAGGCGGGGGTGGCCCTGAGTGCACGGCCCTTGCCGGCACGCCAGCCCCTTCCCCAGCAGCTGCACATGGAGGCGGCTAGTGAGTCACCGGGCATGTTAACTCCCCGGCCTTGCTGCGATCCCTCGTATCCCACCCCCCATCCTCTACGCACCGGCCGCGAAGTTTCAGCCCCGGCATGTGACGCGACGCTCTGGTCCCCTTGGGGGAAGGGGCGTCGGAGACCGCTGGGCTGTGGGGCCAGCGCAGGGTGAAAGATTAGTTGGACTTCATCCCTGGCTGTTCCCGGCTTCTGCGATGACAGTCGAGTCACCTTTTGGAATCCTGTCGATTTGGCAGTGTCACGGAGCTGGCGAGGACCTTTGAACGCCCGGGACCGGCACGATGCTTTGTTGACACTGTATACTGTTCCCGAGTTTTAGTAGTTGGATGTTTTCCCCTGTGTTGGGCGCACCGTGTGTTATTGCCTGGATTTTCCTAGAGGGGCTGCGGTCCCTCATCTTGACTCTTTTGATGGCGCAGTGCAGGGCTGAGCTGTGGAACCGACGATAGGAAAAGGGGCCCTTCAAGGATTTGAGGGGAGAGGAGGACGGTTGCGCAGTGTTGCGAGGAGGCTGGGGGAAAAACGACTGATTTCATTTTTCACGCCTGTTTCTTTCGTCTTGCCTTCTTGGATCTGAATCTTGATTTTTTTTTTTTTTTTTTTAATGGATGAGACAAGTGACATCTACCGCCCCAACTTTATCTATGTCAGTGTTAAACACTTAGGTCATAGCCTTTCAGAACAGCTTCCTTTGGACATAGCATTCCTTACTGATTGCACCAATGTGGTGGTGTTGTTTTTCTCTTTTCCTTTGGGTAGGTGGGTGGGGGCTGGGAATAATATAGTAAATAATATAGAACTGTAAATAAAACTGTTCAGCATTAAGATACAGTACCCATCAACCCACGTCTTAACTGAGTACCTTTTTAAGTCAGTTTCACAGCAAAACGTTTCAACAAAAACTCTTAAGCGTAATTTTTTTTTAAAAAAAGAGGGATGAGTACCAGTTTTTCTGTATGTATAATTATGTATCATGTTTCTCTAACAACGATTTCATGTACATACATATTAAGGATGACTTTGTTAATGGATATAAAGTTAGGGGGGAAAAGTCTGCAGAGGTATTTGGAGAGATTCCTCTTTGGGAATTGGTGAAAGGATTATTTTATTTTCTAGAATCACTTCTTCCCTAAACATCCTTAAACATTTGTGGCACCAGGTCACTTGGAGGCCTTCTGTCAGTGGTGACAAATGAAAAGAAAAGGCCTGTATTTATTTTTTCCTTCCATCTCAAGTCTATATGCCTAGTAAAGCTAAAACAAAACCTGGTGGTGTAGCTTGGGACTCTTTAGGCACAGTGCTAAGGCTCTAACAGAATTAAAAAGTAAAAAATTAATTTTAATGCACATTTTAGACGCAAACTGGCTTTTTTCCATTTGGAAATACTATGTGTGAGTGTGGGTGATTGAGATTTCTGTTCCTCATATTACTTGGTGTTTTCAAGTGACAATTTTGCCTGGTAATATTTCGGTATCAACAAATAGTTCAATGAAAGGTTTTTGAAAGCCTTTAGGTATTGATTTTTTTCTAGGTGTGTTCTAGGCACTGGGGACAACTGTGAACAAAGCAGTCAAAAATCCATGCCATTTTACTGTTTTCATTCTAGTGTAAACAAATAATGAAATACTTAGTTCACCAGATGTTAATGCTTGCTATGAGGAAAAATAAGGCAAGGAAATGAGACTAGGCCAGATGCCAGCAGAGTGGTGGCGAGGTGGGGTTGCAATTTTAAATAAGGTAGTAGGGAAGGCCTTAGGGATAAGTTGGCATTTGAACAGAGCTCTGAAGGATTTAAGGCAGCAAGCCACATGGGCTGTCTTAGGGAACAGCATTACAGGCAGAGGAAAAAGCACCTGCAAAGACTTGAGGTGGGATAGTGCCTCATTTATGCAGGCAACAGCAAGGAGGCCGGTGTGGATGGAGCTGAGTGAGGGGGGTGGATGATAGTAGATATGACCATAAAGAAAGAGTGGGAGAGATTGTATAGGGCTTCATAGACAATTCTCAGGGAAACCGCTGGAAGGTTTTGAATAGTGTAAGGAGATCTGATATGTCCTCTGAAGGATCGCTGTGGCTGCTATGTTGATTAGACTGTATCAGGGCAAGGAGACAGACCAGGTAGGAGGATCTTTTCCACTATTTGAAGTGAGAGGTGGTGGTGGTTTGGAACAAGGCAGAAGCAGTGACATTTTGATAAGCTGGATGTATTTTGAAGGTAGAGCCAGCAGGACTTGTTGATGAACTGGGCATTGTATTCATATTAAAAGAAAGTAATCAAAGATGACTCCAAGAGTTTCAGCCTAAACAATTATAAGCATCTCTATTTACTGAAATAGGAAGACTGATGGAGTGGAGAATCAGGCTGGAGAAGATTAGTTCAGTTTTGGACATGTTGATTTTAGGTGCCCATTAGACATTCAGATGGAGATACTAGGTAGGCAAGACTTCTTTCAGGGGTCTCAATTTTTGTTTAGATATAAATTGAAGGCCATGACATTGGGTAACATCACCCAAGGAGTCACTGTAGATAGTAAAGAGAAGAGGCACAAGCACTGAGTCCTGGAGACATTCCAACATTCAGAGGTGGGGAGGATGAAGAGGAGACATTACTAAGGAGATTAAGAAGTGAGGCCACTTGCCATAGCTGCATAGCTCAGTTGGTTAGGACATTGTCCTCATACATCAAGGTTGTGGGTTTTTTCCTGGGTCAGGACACATACAAGAAGCAACCAATGAATGCATAAATAAATGAAACAGCAAATCAGTGTCCATCTGTCTGTCTCTTGTCCCCCCCACCCCTGTTCTTCCTTCTCCCAAATCAGTTTAAAAGAAAAGTGTGGCTAGTGAGATGAAAGGAAAACAGGAAAATGTAGTATCATGTCCCCAATTAAACAATCTTCTTCACTGTTTTTACAGAGCTACAAATGGGGATGAAGAAACAAGGCCAGTAAGGTAGACAAATTAGTTAGAAGGTGGTTTCTGTTTTGCTGCATTAATTTCAAAGATAATGACAGTTAAGTTTCCATTTTATTTTTCTGGAACTGATCTATTTTTATCATACCATTTCTTAGCAGGTTGTCACCCTGCCTGTAGAAGGTCTTAATTGACTATCATTAAACATAAATTTTACCAGTTGTTTTGTGGATTTTTTCTTAACATATGCATGTTCTTAGGATTTATACTCTGTGAGTAGTGGGACATTGAAATCAAATTAAGGACACAAACCATATGATGACGTAATAATTAAATAGACTGAGACCTTATGTTGAAGTTATCAGGACTTTAAGTTGTTTTCCAGACATTATTCACAACAAAGCCCAGCTTTACCAACAATGGAAAAGATTTCTTTCATCTCAAATAGGTCTTTTAACAGCTAACAATAATTTGAATACGTAAGTAAATAAATGTTTTTAATGGAGGACCTAGGAATTACTGGGAGAGACATACAGTAGGCACATATATGTATGTATGTATGTAAATACATAAACAGATATACTGGTAGTACCCATTGTTCTTTTTCTGGCACATTTTAACTGTTTTACTTCTTTTATTCATGGTATATTTTCAAGGTACACTTAACCATAAACAAAAATGTCCTTTAAATGTTAAAGCAGATATGTTTAAATTTCCTTTAAATGTTAAAGATATAAAAAAGGTTTCAAACTGATTCTTTATTGCATAAAAAAGAAAGGAGTAAGTAGAAATAAGTTGTTGGAATTAGTTGATGAGAAGGAAGGCAGACATCATTTTGAAATTTTCTTTTATGGCTCATTTCCTCCAAGGCCTAAGTATAGGAATTTATGTGGCTTTATGTACAACAAATCTTCTAGGCAATGGAAAAATGAAGGACATAATTAGACCTTTGTTTAGGTAACATAAATATGCAAATCCTCAAGAGGGGAAGGGTCTTTGTCTCTCACTTTCGTAGTTCCCTTTACATAGTGCGCAGTGTTTAATAAGTGAATGAATAAGTTTACATATGACTCAACAAATTGTGTGGTGACCAGGAGAGTCTTAAAGCATTCCTATGGTAGTCTGGATTCAGTCTGGCAGATACTGAGTTGGATGGGTGAGATTCCTGCCACAGGATTTTGTTTTGCTCTCTTCCTTGGTGCCTCTTGCTATTTATTTTTAGCTTTGGTTATCTTGGGTGTGGTTTCCAGAATTGCTCAGAGGCAGTGGAGACCATGGTCTGAATTCAGATACAAAATCTGAGACTGACAGAGTATCATCACGCATTGAAGAAACCAAGGCTGAGAGGTTAAGGACCGCTCTAGAAGATCACATTGACCAGCAGCAGGCACCAGAGTAGAGCCTGGTTGTTCTAGTACACTAGGCTTTATAGGTTTGGGGTTTTTTCCCCCTTAGTTTTTATTTATTGATTTTAGAGAAAGAGAGAGGGAGAGGGTTGGGGGGAGAAACATCAGTTGATTGTACCACTTATTTATGCATTCATTGGTTGCTGCTTGTATGTGCCCTGGCTAGAGATCAAACCCTACAACCTTGGCGTATTGGAATGACATTCTAACCAAGTGAGCTATCCAGCCACTTATTTTATTTCAGTCCAGAAAAAAGATGAGTTTGACTTGAGGTCAGCAAGCGTTACTCTTATTCCAGACTGAATGTCATAGTCAAGACTTGTCTTTTAAAAATAGTGGCCGGTGTACAGGCTTGAGTGGGGTGGGAGCAGCCCTAATTTGACTACCATTGGTAGTGCCCAAGTTGTTAGCTTTGTTGACATCTTTGACCCCAAATAGATTATGTTCGAGACTGTGGACGGTCTGGCCTAGTCACTGGCTCTGGGGAAGGAGTAAAGCAAAGATCAGCCTTCATTCTGATAAGGTCAAAGAAAATTCAAGGTCTAGTTGCTATGGTATAGTGGTAACTTGATTTTTAAAATCCACTGGGAATAAAACTCTTAATGGTGAAATTAGCCCTATAGGGAGTGTAGCTAAACTCCCAGTGACAGCCCCAGGGCTTAGGCATCTGCTCCGTTTGGTACGACAGACCAGAGAAGATAAGATGATGAGAAGGGGAAGGTGGGGAGTTGGGGGTGGGGGGCACACAGTGTGTTTGGAGAAGGAGAAAATAGAAAAAGGGAAAGAAAGGGGAGGGGGAGAGATAAAAGAGGCCACAAGATTACGAGTAATATCTACGGCTAAGGTGTGGTGACAGATTCATTTCTGAGTATATCCTTTTGCTTGTATTTTCACTGCTGGTCTCAGACACTCTTGGAGCAATAAAAGTAAATGTCCAGAACACAGTGCATCGTTAGCCATCATTTCCATGTAGCTTCATTCAGACGAAAACATTTTCCTCTTCTATAACTTACTGGAGGAATGAGACAGTCCCTACATGAGGTACTTTAGGAAACAAGGACCATGTGTTCAGATCCCTAACATTTTTGATGGATAATGACCTAAATTTTGTTTTGGTAAAGCCATAACTAGCCCTTACGCCTTGGATTAATTATTCAATATTAAATGTTTACCTTGAGTCACCATTCTGTAAGAATCTGCGATGAAATAGCAATAATAAAATAACTAACATTCTTTCTCCATGCCAACCACTGTGTTAAATGCTTCATAGTTATTACCTTACTTAATCCCCAAAACAGCCGTAGGAGGTGGCACAATTTTCTTTGTTTTGCAGATGAGGAAACTGAGGCTAGGGAGTTTAACCCAGGTTCATTCAATAAATGAGAAACCTAGACTGAAAAGTCTGTCTGACATAATCCATCCATGTCCATGACTGCTACATTTGCTGCTTCTGTAATAATATATGTTGTATTACACAGATGAGAAAATCTACTGGCATAGGAACTCTATATGGATAACTTTATAAGCAAACGAGATCATCTTTTAACTCTGTGTAGGAAGGGTAATTAAGAGGGAGACTGTGACTTGACCTTGCCTGCCTCTTCTCAGGGCTGGCACTGATAGTGTCTCTTGCGTGCACTTCATTTATTCATCAGAAAATTATTTTTGTTTTCATGAATATTTATAAAAGTTAGATATTACAATATAAATATAAGGCATTTCTTACATAACTACAAATACCATTTTCAATTTTTTTAGCCTCTTTGCTTCTTCCCTTACTAGGTTTGTCATCTATCTTTTCTTCCATTTTAAGCATAAATTGTGACTTGTCCTTAGGTAAGTTTACAGTATTTAAGGGGAACGTGTGATTGCGTGAGAAACCGTGACTGCAGAGCAGTGAGTCCAGTAGTTCGGCCGTCGGACACGCAGTCCTGGCCCGTCACTTAGGACAGCCGTGGGCTGGGTGTTGTCGTCTGTCTCGAAGGGGCTAAATGAGATGATTGCCTTCCAAACATACCAGCCCTCTGCTCCTCTGGTCTGGAATTGTCTTTGAATAAAAAAATGAAATGTATTAGTTAAAAAAATTAACCTTAAACGACATAAAATATGAGGACTAATATATCCCATATACACCACCACAAGTAGTTATAATTTCCGCCACAAGGAAGGGAAAAAGAAATCAATTAGTTTGTGCAATTTCCTTTTTTAATAAGTTGTTAAAAATATTAATACCAGTTCATGGACTCTCAATTATTACCTACATGGACTTTTAGGGACCCGGGGCCCTCTCTTTGAAATTACCATATTAGATAATCTCTAAAAAGTCTATATTTAGCTAGTTCTCCACAAAGTAGCTGATGAGCTCTTAGAATAATTTTTTTATACTTAAAATTCTTCAGCTTCTTTTGTATTTACATTATGATTCAAGCTTTACCCTGTATTTTAGTCTATTTGGCCGCCTGTCACTCATAGACCCATGGCCTATAAACAGCAGACACTTATTTCTCACAGTTCTGGAGGCTGGAAAGTTTAAGATCAAGGTCCCCAGGTCTGGTGTGTGTGGGGGGCCCTTTTCCTGGTTCACAGATGGCCTTTTGTGGGAGGAGTGAGGGCGATCTCCAGGGTTTCTTTTGTAAGGGCGCAGCTCCCATTCATAAGGGCTCCACCCTAAGCACCTCCCAAAGGCCCCACCTCCGAATTCTGTCACTGTCACATTGGGGACAACATATGAAGTCTTGTGGGAGGGGGGGGGCGTAATGATTTACATTAGTCTATGATTTACAAAGTTCTTCGTAATCTGGTCTCTGCCTACCTTTCCAGCCTTTTCGGACTATGTCGCTCTTTCCGTCTGCATTGGATTCCTTACAGGTTTTTAAAACACAGCAGTCTTCTTGCCTCATGGCCTGTTCATCTTCCATTCTCTCCCTGGAATCCTCTTTTTCCAGACCAGCATCATCCATAAAATATAAAGTATGAGACAAATTTCTAATTTAACATTTTGTTGTAGCCAAATTTAAAAAGGTAAAAAGAAACAGATACTAATTTTATTGATATATTTTATTTATGCACTTAGGATGTTATTTTAATACATAATCAATACGAAAATCATTATTTTTAAAAAAGATTGTATTTATTTACTTTAGAGAGAGGTGAAAGGAAGGAGAAAGAGAGGGAGAGAAGCATCTATGTGAGAGAGAAACATTCATCAGTTGCCTTTTGCACTGGCTCCAACTAGGCACCAAACCCTCAACCCAGGCATGTGCCCTGACCTGGAATCAAACTGCTGACCTTACACTTTGCAGGACAAGGCCCAACTGAGCCACACTGGCCAGGGCTTTTCTTCCACTTTTTAATGCCAGTCTTCCCCAATAGATTTTTGGATCCCAAAGGGCAGGAACTTTGTCTCTCCTCTTTATTGTTGTATACCCAGTGACCAAAATAGGCCTGGTCCATAACATGGACTCAAATATTACAGATTGACTAAATGAATGAGATAATTTGAAATGGACAAAAATATAACTTTTCCTTTTATTACTGACAATAAAAGTTAGTATGTTTATGCTTGGGTTTTTAACCTCCAAAATGGAAGCTAGAGTTTTGTTGTGGTTTTTCTTTTTTTTTTTTTATGAGAAGCTTGTGAAATTGATGAAGAAGCAAGAGTGTGGATAGATGATTAATATTTTAAATAAGTATATTTCAGCTTTGTGGCAAGCTACTAAAATTTATTCTGTTTATAATATTTATTGGCCTCTTCTGTTCCTCTTGAAATAAGTTGTGATTAAATAAACTTAATAAACTTTTTCTTTATCAGCTTTATGCAAGCAAGCATGTCGGTGTCAGCAAAGCTTTGATTTTTTTTTTATGTTGATTTTTAGAGAGCAAGAGGAAGGGAGAGAGAGAGAAAGAGACATTAATTTGTTGTTCCACTGAGGTATGCACTCATTGGTTGATTCTTGTGCATGCCCTGACCAGGGATTGAACCCACAGCCGTGGTATGTAAGGACAACCCAACTGAGCTACCTGGACAGGCTGAAGGCTTTGATTTTTTTTTTAAAGCAAATGACATGTCTTATTTATTTATAAACTAGTGCCAAGTGATGAGCACATAAATCGTGGGAAGTATTTATGGAATTTCAGAAAGTTGTATTATAAAGCGCTTGTCGCTGCATTTGTGGTTTTTAGAGGAATACCTTGGGAAATTGCCTTCACAGCTTCCTTGTTCATGGGCATCTGCATCATGCACATTTTTCCATCTTTCTCCTTCCCTTCACCTCTCTCTAAAGTAAATAAATAAAATCTTTTTAAAAAATAATGATTTTTATATTGATTATGTATTAAAATAACATCCTAAGTGCATAAATAAGATATATCAGTAAAATTAATATCATGTTTCTTTTTACCTTTTTAAATTTGGCTACAACAAAATGTTAAATTAGAAGTTTGGTGCATGGTCAGCGAGGACAATTTTCTTTGTTTCTGTAAAGTTTAATTTTATGTATATGTTTTTCCATTTGTTTTGTCTCTATTATACCTTATATAATGTTCTTTTCTACCTGAGGCTTGGCTTTTTCAGATGGTACCATCTATTGACCTTTTAGCCAGAGATTCCAAAAATTTTTAGTATGAGACTGCCTTTTCCACATAACTTTTCAAACAGAATGCAAAGATGGTTGGCTGACTGTAAGGAGGTAAGAAGTCAGAATTCTAGGAATAAAAGTGGAAGTTGCGTATTTTATATGCTACTGGGACAGCACATCCTGAGGATAGAAGAATGGGGAACAGCTGCTTTCGCAGACATCCCTGCACCTTTCCCAAGAACCCAGGGCATTTATTAACTATTCTAAATTAATATTGTAACTATTTCTTGTATAACCTTGTATACATTACTGTTACAGAAAGCTACTTTGGAAATAATGCTGTCCATAAATGACTTTCAAAGTTATGTATTAGCACTATTAAGTTAGCGGTAGCTCCAGGAAATCACCTTTATACATATGATGAAACTATGAAGGTTGCGAACATTTATTGGGTCATGAATGGTGGCTGGTGATTTATAAACATCATCTCTATTTATAAACATCATCTCTAATCCTCACAACAACTTGAAGGTACTGTTTTCCTCATTTCGCAGATGAGGAGACTGAGGTTCAGTGGGGTACCGCCCAAACTCACAGAGACAGTAAAGGCCAAAGCTAGGACTGCATCCCAGGCGGACTCCAAAGTGGCCCTTATCCACTCCGTTCTGCTGCCCCTCCATGTCCTTGAGGCCGGCCGTCCTCAACTGCTGGCTGGTGGCACATGAGTGGGCTTGCCATTTGGGAACCTGGTCACAAGTTAGTTATTAACAATAGTTCAATACTGAGGTTGTAAATGATAAACATTTTAAAAATTTATGTATTGATTTGAGAGAGAGGGAAACATTGAGTTGCTTTTCCACTTATTTATGCACTCATGGGTTGATTGATTCTTGCATGTGCCCTGACCGGGGATCGAGCCCACGACCGTGGCATATTGGGACAATGCTCTAAGCAGCTGAGTTACTTGGTCAGGGCTAAATGATGTACATTTTAAAAATAAGTGGAATGGATTCAGGATCTTCCCAAATGATATCAGTCTCACTCAGTTCCATTCCTATGTGTTTTTTGTTGGCTGTAAGAGAAAAGGGTGGCCTTATATGCAACACGCCAGTAATTGCGGGAAGGCCGTACATAATGGGAAATCTATCTTGTTAAGTCTACTGCTAAGCTACTGTTACTGACGAGCTATGAATAGTTTTCATGTATTCATATTCTATTAGGAATACCCCTGCGGAAGTAGTCTATATGTTTCCCTGCCCTATATGTTTTTTTTTTTTAATTGTTCATATTTTGAGGATACACACAGGCGTATGTATTTCAACACTAATGCTGATCTAGACTGTTCCTAGATACTTTTCCCAATTGTAAAATGTGATGATGTTTTGGAAAGGGCTTGCCAACTAGAGAGTGCAATAAAAATATGAGGTAGAATTTTAGAGTTCTAGAACCTTTTAAGCTCAACCCTGCTGTGAGGACGAGCATGCTGAATCCTTAGATACAGTGTGGACCTCTAGGTTTTAAACTGTGAAACCCAGTTTAAAGATATTTTTAAGTAGTCTGTCTTCTAGATCCCAGCAGCCTTGCGACGTAAATCCACTTGTTTTGCATAATTTTCTTGTGCCCATGCCTGGAGAATCCAGGTTTCTGCTTTGAAGACTGTGTTTTTTGCCCGGCCGGCTTCCTCTTTTCTAGCACAGCACACTCTTACTGTCATTCATGTAACACAGGAAATTATTCTATAGTTTGGAGAAACATTATTATAGAACTGATATGTAAATTAAGTTTTTAATAGTCTTCATTCCTCAGTACAGTTTGGTACAAGTTTGCTTAGACCAGACTTTTGTACTTTTTTTACCTTATTTCTTTTTCAAAGATCACCCTTATTTTTACTTTAGTCCTCATGAAGCCACTTTCTATTTGCTCTTTTGATTGTCTCTTTTCTGTAGAAACCTGTGGAAGAAGTAATAGTCATTGGCAAAAATTTCCACCATCATCAAAACCTATAGTGTAGAAATTCTGACGTCTAATTGAATCCTCTAGTTACCTTCATCCCCAGCAGAAACTGGGAAGAGTTTATTATTTCCCATAGCTTTTCAGGTTTTATACTTTCTGTTTCTAATATCCCTTTAGTTTCCTTCCTTATCTTTCTCTCATAGTCCTTTGGGAAAACAGGGACATTCTGCTGGATCAACAATATTCTTCCAGTATATTAAATTTATACCACTCTTTTTTTTTTCCTGTAGATAGGGACTAAAATAGCAAAAATAGATTGTTTCCCTCTAGGCAGATGAGACATGAGTTGTTTAGAGGGGGAGTGAGCATCTTGTAGTGAACATCCTCCCTGTCATAAGAATGAGCCCCAGCAAATCGACTGGAATTCCGTAAGGGTGAGACGCGGACTTCCATAAGAATAGTGTGAACAGTAGGAATTTAGGACTGGTTATAGGTTTAAAGCTTATGGATGGTTCACTTCTCGCACCACAGTGTTTTGTTTGATTTTCTAGGTTAATTTCTTTTCAGTTGAAGGAAATTTAAATGGCTGGGGTAGAAAGATAACAGATTGTTTAAAAACATTTCCCATCTCCTGTCTCAAGTGTATTCTTTTTTTAAATAAATAAACTTCTGTCTGGATTTCAAAATATTCTGGCTCAGCTCCAGGGAAGTGAGCTTTCGTACTTCATTGCTTTGTGCCATTGTTCACGAGAACAATGACTGTGATTTCACAGTTTATTAAAACACAAGTTGGTACCACTGAGGTGATTATGCCAAAATAGGTTATTTTGTTTAGTTGTTCTCACTCCTGTCTGGCAGTGCTTATTTTTCCATTGGCAGCCCTAGTTACGGTCTGATTTTAAATAAATACACGAAAGCTGTGTGTGCTTGAAGGGCAAACCTTGTGTGTTCCTCACAGTGAAGGACCGAGAGGGCTCGCTCGCTGTGAACCGCTCATAGCCCTCCTGTCCCTGGTGGAAGAGGCTAGTTGGCTCAGCATTAAAGTGTGGCTGCGTAGTGGGTGGAAGGTGATGAAAACCAAAACATTAACATTGGACTGGTTACTCAGAAAATCCCTTTTCCTGATCTGTCTGTCTCTCTCTCACCCTCTCTTCTACTTGGAAAACAACTTTTTATGGTTAGAGTGGCAGAAATGGTACAGATATCCAGACACATGCCCTAGACCTGGGACCCCGGAGTCCCCACATATTTAATTGCTCCCTAGGAGAGTCATTGTAGAGTCCCATGCGCAAATATTGTGCCTGCTGAAAGTTTAACAAAATCGTGTTCACTCTTCCCTGGAATGAAACCTCTAAGCAGAAGTAAAAACAGCTTTTTTTGGAATGTGGCCGTTGGGCCAAGAAGTAGACATAATTTGGTGAATCATTATGGGGCAGAGGCCTTGATGTGAAATGTGTGTTGACAGGTATGCACATTTAGTATTTATTTCTGTGCCCCACTGAACTCTGTTGACCAGATCAGTCTATTTTGTTGAAAGGCAGCTGTTGAGAGACGGTGGAAATATTGGTGGGGGTAGGGGGGCAAGAGGGGTGGAAGGAGAGAGAGAGAGAGAGAGAGATGGTTTTGTTTTTTTTTTCAAATGTAAGGGAAAGAAAGAAGTAACTTCTTAAATACTTGCTCCTAAAAAATAAATTCTTTTGTAAAATTGAGATTTGCCTTGGGGCATAAGGGAGAGTGTAAGTGGTTGTATTATAGTAAATACAACTGAATAGTTTTTGAATGGCTACTGAAATAATGAGATATAGTCTCCTCTCAAGTGTGGGAACTATTTTGCACCCTGTTCCCTGACCTCTACCTTTTGACCCTGGTGCTTTGTGATGAGATTAGGGGCCTTTGAGTTTTTCTCCAGTCCACCCAGGTTTCCTTACACAGCAACGTAAAGCTTTAAGCGTCCTTAAAAGATGTTCTTAGAATTGAGGGGAACATTGAGATTTAACTATGGGCAGAAGTTTTGTAAATTTTTTTCTTTAAATTTTTTGTTTCTTCTTAATAATGTCCAAAGTATCTATTTTCTATTAGAAGCTTTCAAATTTTGTGGATGTGTATATGATTAAGTATGTTTTTCCTTTAGAGTCAAACATCATAAGGTAATATTGCTTATTTAGAGAGAGGCTAAAAATTAGAGCTTCCCAGGACAAGGGAACTCAAGAGAGATCCAATTGTTTATTCCCCATTTTTGCCTCTTTAAGTATGAGAACTTAAAATCTGGATTCAGAGTGTGTCATGCAAGAGCAACAAATCGAATATTTTCAGGGGGAATCAATATTTTAACCTATTTGCTTTGTAACAAACACCTTATCAGATGCCTAAAATGCCTAAGGAGAGAATCAGGGACAGACAATAGATGAACTCATTTCTTTTGCTACTTGTTAGTAGTTCTATAAGAGTGGGTTTTTTTGGTTTTTCGTTTAATTTTTTTTGGAAAGGGGTTAATAGTAGGGTCAAAATAAGGGTTTGGGGATTATGTGTTTTATTATTATTTTTTGCATACTATCTTCAAGTTTACCTAGAAAACTAAGTGTTTGTGTTGTTTCAGACATTTTAGTATGATCCATTCATCCATTCAGTCAATTGCCAGAGGCAATTTATTGATTTTAGAGAGAGAGAGGAAAGAGGAGAGAGAGACAAAGAGAGCAAGAGAGAAACATCGATGTGAGAGAATCCATTGGTTGCCTCCTGTACACACCCTGACTGGCAACTTGACCGGAGAAAGGACTGCAACCTAGGCATGTGCCCTGACGAGGAATCGAACCCGTGACCTTTCAGTGCATAGGACGATGCTCCAGCCAACCAGGCCACACCCACTAGAGCTAATAGGACTTTCTGAAGAATGTCTCTTTTATACACTGTCAAAGGATTTATAATAGTGAACCTGTTTACATGGCACTTTTCCTGCTACTGAATATTCCACCAGAAATAAGGGTAGATAAAATTTAACAACTGCTTTTTTAAAGAACCTGTGTTTTTTAAATTATAAAACTAATAATATATGGTTAAAAACTGGATAATGCAGGATTGCACTAAAGAAAGCAAAAATCACCTATAATGCCAAAGAGCAGGAATTTAAGTTCCAATTTTTGGTCACTAATCAGAAGCCAGAGTGACTATTTATCTTAACTGAGGCATTGTAGTTAAATAAGCTGAGCAACAACCCAAGAAACACAATAAGATTTTTGAGTGGGGGGGGGGTGTACAAGGGTTTGCCACTGATTTGGTTGGTACTTGGCATCTGTAAAGACTTCTCTGTAATTTGTTGATTGAAAGAATGAATGAGGAAATAAAATGGGGTTGTCTACCTCATGTGTCTATTTGAAGGGATAAAAATTAAATCCTTAGTACTTGCCACACTTTTTTTTTAACCTAAACAAACCCTCTGTGCTATCAGTATTTAAAGTGAAATGGAAAAGAAAGAGTAGCTTTGCATCTCAGGAGTTTAAAGCTGAAATAATCTATTAACATTTTTTTTCCCATTATGGAAAAGAAAGAGGAAAGCACAGGTGACAAACGAGGTGGGAAGACGGAGGAAAGAGGAGGTAGTAGGCAACAGAGGCAGTTCGGGGACAAACAAGATAAACCCCTGACCTTCGCCTACTGGGGATCTGATTTATTCATCTTCGGTAGTGGAAGGGGAATATGATTAGATGGTTTTAAAACCCTCTAATGGGAGATCTGGTTCTCTCCTTTCAGATTGCTGGGAGAATATAATACTTGAGGGAGGCTGAATCTAGAAGCCAGAGCAGATCTGACACTTGTCCCTCAAAGCTCCCTTCCTGTCGTCTCCCTTGTGAGGGTTGTGTAAATATTTCACGGTCAGGGCTGGCCCTGGGTGCAGAGAATGCAGAGAATGCCCAGAGTTTCCTTTTTCATGTGGTTGAGTAACAACAGGGACAGTCTTAGAATTGTCTTGCAACGTTTTGGCTCTCAGTGCTTTTGGAACCCTTCTGCAAATTACTTTTCTCTTAAAACACACTTATCATGAGCTTCGTGTTTAAACCAACCAACCGACCAACCAAATAAGGACCTTAAGATGCCAAAGAAGGGATATTTGTCACAGTAATTGGAAAAGCGTATGCAAGGACAGATGCGCTTCTCTCGTTTTCTTTAACCTACCAGTGCACTATCATGAATATGCCTTTTATGATGACAGCGCATTCTGAATGCTTTTTGAGTAAACAAAGCAAAACTTTTCTTCTAAGAAAAGAAAAAGAGAATTAAAAGAGAGAGAACTCTAGTTAGTTCTTACCCAGAGAGGTATAATTTGCATTTTTGTTTCTGTTTACTTTTTTTTAGTTGCTCTAAGTACTGTGAGGGGCATTGGTTCTATAAGGGGTTGTTGGAGAATATAACAGTTACAAAAGAAAGTGGAGGGGCAGACCGTTTGGAAGAGGGGGTTACATGTGTCCAGATCTCTGCTTCCACACTTTTTGTATCTAGAACCAGGTGCATAAGTTATACATGTAAAAGAGAAATGTATACTAGCCTGCTTTCAGCATTTCGTGGAGTGGGAGATAAGTTGGGAAACAGGGTCGAATCCAGCTTTATGAGGAGTTTTCTGTCAGAATGCTTGTTATAGGTCAAAGAGGACCTAAGAGATAAAGGAATTTGGCTAGTTCACATAGCAGGTGTTTTGGGGGGCGTGGAGGGGCGTACAGTTATAATTGGAACAGAGCTCTAGTTCCATTTCACTGCAGTTCTTTATTTGTGCTCTCTCTGTCCACAGTGTTGACTTCCTCTTCAGGGTCACTTCCCTCACGGTAATACAGTGGCGGCAGTAGTTCAGGCAGTCACATTTGCACATCACACCCTCCCTAGAAGAGATTTAACTCCTCATCCACGCCCCACTCCTGGCATGGAACAAAAATCTGGGTCATTGTTATGATTAGACCACTTTAGGGTTACATTTCCTTGGAGCCCATCTTTGAACCCTTAGTGTGACAAGGAAGATGGGATTAAAGTGACTCTTTACAGGCCAGTTTGTGATAAAAAACAAACTACAGGACTGCTTTATGATGGAAAAGGGAAGGAAATGGCTGCTGGGAAGGCTGGACTATAAAGCGGGTCCCTTGAAAGACAGAGAAGAGCCCGTCAAAGGTTTTGAACAAGGGAATGGCACGCTCACAGCTGTGCTTTAGGAATATCCCTCTGGATGAGGAGTTTAGAATGGGATTAAACTGGGAAGAGACTAGAAGTGGGGAAACCAATTAAGATATTCTGTAAAACAAACTGGAAGGGAAAGGCCTGACTTAGAGTAGTGGCAGTGGAAATAAAAGAGGATGGATCTAAGAGCTAGGATAGACGTTCGTTGAGTTGAACTTGACAACGTTATTGTATGTGAAGTAAAAGGGGAGATGGGACACACATGATTGAGATTATGGGTCCAGGCAGCAAGGACATGGTCGTGTCACTCACAGAAAGAAGAAGCACAGGAGGAAATAAGTTTCAGAGGATGGATGGCTAGGTTAATTTTGAATTTGTCATAGTGATGGTGCTGGTATGACTTTATTTTCCATTATAGGTGGGAGGATTAAAACCACTTTTTCCACATCTTATCATGACAGTAGTGAGTAGCCATGTTAGAGGATGTGTGTGCAAGCAAGCAGTGGAAGTAGAATTTGAATTCAAGGCTTCAGATGCACAGCTCTGTATGCTTTCCATAATATCACACTTACCTCTATTTATAGACATAATTCGTGCATTCTTTCTCTTTCCTTCCCCTCTTCCTCCCTCCCTCTCTTTTATAAGGGAAACAAGAATGTATACATATTATTTTTTGTGTATATAAATTTAAATCTGTTTTTTTAATCATGAAGTATAAAAATACCGTAATTAAGAAAAATACAGAAACTGCCCAGGATACGTGCCGTGACTTATTTTTGAGTTAGGATAATGTGTTGGGAATTAATTGTAAATAATTTACCTTTTTTCTGCGGTGCTTCAGTTTGTGGTTAAAATGCACAGCTGTTTTTGTGGCAGGCCGCAGTAGTGCATTTAGAATGCATCTCTGTTCTTCAGCTATGAGGCAGTGAGCCATATGCCTTTTAACATTTGGGAGTTTGTACAGCAGACAACTCTCTGATCAGTTTGAATGAGTGCTGGTGCTTGCACTGGGTTCTAGGCATTCCCACCTAGAATGTTCAGGTCATTTGGTAGCACTCTACAACTATGTATTTAAGCTGGCTGATAATGTACTTAATGTAAGTAAAGTACTTACTGTAGAGCCTGGTAGGATGTAATTGTTCAGTAAACATCAGCTACATGCTCATTAAACACTGTTGATTTAATTAAGTCTCAGGCACTTTGATGACATTTAAAGTGTTGCTATGAATCTGCTTTAGGTACTCAAAGACAATCCTCTGGGGTTGGGTCCTTTTGTTTTTTTACTGAAGGCTAATTCTAGCCATTATTTTAAAAATAGGTAACACATTCCTGTGGTATCATTTTCAGAAGATATAAAAAAATTTTTTTTTAATACTCATCCCTTTTCCCAGCCATCCAGTTCCTTTCCCCAGACAGAACCGTAGTTATTATTTTCTTGCTAATACTTCGAGATATTCTCTCTGTTCTATGACATGTTTCTTATTACTCTTAGAGTATACTCTTACCTTTGAGCTTTGCTCTATTTCTTTTATCCATGTTATTGCCTTTTTACTTTATTTAGTAACAGTAATTAAGGTATTGCTCACATTATATTTCTTATTCTTTACAGCAGGTCAGATACAGCCCACAGTTTGCAGTTGACTGTCCTGTTCAAAGATGTAAATGAATTGCTTGCATTGCTAGTGGCAGAATTAAAACCAAAAAAGGCCTTTGGGGTCCAAATCCAGGCCCTTTTCACTACAGAGGAATTTAATTGTTCTCGTATGTAAAACAGCCCACCTCCTTTAATTTGATGTGAAGCAGGGCACTTTTACTTTAAAAGAACAATAATAAACCTATTATATGTTAACTTAAGTCACATTTTGAATGAAAACAAGACTAACTTTGGGCTTTTGTACATACTAGAATTACAGATTTTGTTGGTTTTAGAAATAGATTTCTATAGATCAGTCCCTCACATTAAGTAAGACATTGGGAATTGGTCAAGATGACTCACCAACATTGATGTAAAAGGACTCAATAGATATCTTTTCTTTTAATAGTTCAAAAGCATCTGCACATGCTGTATTAATAAAAGTTTTACATTAAAAAAATGCTTTATTGGCCCTGGCCAGGTAGCTTAGTTGGTAAGAGCATTGTCCTGATACGCCAAGGTTGCAGATTCAATCTCCAGTCAGGGCACATACAAGAAGCAACCAGTGAATGCATGAATAAGTGGAACAACAAATAAGTCTCTCTCTCAAAAAAAAAAAAAAAAAAAAAAGAAAGCTTTATCATCTATAGTGATATAGAATACATAATTTGGTTTAACCTTTTTCTTTGGTAAGGTACATTTTTATAAATTATGTGATATCACCTTGACTTTATGGAGTCTTGCTATGCTAAGTGGAAAGTTTGATGGATTATGGTGGGAGAGTAGGAAATTATCCAGTGTAGAGTATGTTTTGTTTTGCCTGCTTAGAAAATTTAAAAAAAATTTTTTTTTCATATGGGAAATTTCACACATGCACAAAAGAAGAGAATAGGATAGTGAACCCTCATGTGCCAATAAACTGATTATCACTCACCACCAATTCACCTTAATCCCTTCTCACTCCTACCTACCATAAAAGAATTATTTTGAAACAAATTCCAGATTTTGTGTCATTTTTATTCATAATATTTTAGAATGTCCTGCTAAAAATAAGGGATCTTTTATGTATACTTTTTAAAACATGAGTTTTGATTTTCTATTTAATTTTCAGATTCCTGTTGAAATCAGTTTATATATTGAATAAACAATATAGAACATCTTAGTCTCTCATTAACCAAATGCAATAATTAAATCAAGAGGTAGATTTTATATGTGCTTTGTTTTTTTAATTTTTAAAAATTTTTAGTGATTTTTTTAGAGCAAGAGAGAGAAACATCAGTTTGTTGTTCTACTCATCTATGCATCCATTGGTTAATTCTTGTATGTGACCTGACCAGGGATCAAATGCCCAACCTTGGTGTATCATCTGAACAATGCTCTAACCCACAAAGCTACCTGGCCAGGGATTTATGTGTACTTTTAACATTTTTAGAGTTATATCGACTGGATTTTGAGAAAGTAAGTACTTACTAAAAGCATGAATGTTAGTCCATCTTGAAAATTTAGAAATCTTAGAAGACCCTTCCTCCCTCGCTCTCTCCCTTCCTTCCTTCTCTCTTCTTCTCTTCTCCTCCTTCTTCTTCTCCCCCTCTCGTCCTCCCCCTCCTCCTCCTTCCCCCGCCCCCTCCTCTCCCCATCTCCCTCCCCGTAGTTGTGTCGTCATCCTCCTCCTCCTCCTCCTCCTCCTCCTCCTCCTCCTTCTTCATAAAAGCAATCCCGCAGCCTTTATTGTCATCTGGTAATAACATAAGGGTAATCAAAGCAATATGAATAAATGTTTAATAATTACACTTCCAACAACGGACACCTAAAAAATGCAAACTGTATTGCTTCTCAACGATTTCTCACTTATTATTTCCAGTTGGAAGCACTCTGGAGCAGAGTAATATTATCTCCTTCTAGCATGATCTGACCTAGTTGTTTTCTTGGCTTTGTTTTAGAATAAATCTCTTCTGCATCATCAAATATGAGGTTCATATATTCATCAAAACCAATAATACAGTCCTCTATTTGCATATTCAGTTGCTCCTACAGCCACACCTAAATCGGAGATCTGTTGTGCAAATAGCCAGATGAGGTTGATAGGCCTGCACCATCACCTTCTGCACTTTTTTGGCCATGGTACATCATGATGGAAGCTGACAAAGACCACCCTAAGCCTGGCTGCTTCTGGAATCAGAGGCTCTTCTTTTAACACTGTTAAATAGGGCTGCTTGATCGTATTAGTTCAGTATTTCTATGGAACAAATTATCTTAAAATACAGCATGCTCAAAGTAAGCGTTTATCTTGCATACTGTCCGAGGGTCAGAAATCCAGGAGCAGCTTAGCTGAGAGGTTCCGGCTCTCTCTCTCTCATAACGTTGCCGTCAAGCTGTTGGCAGGGGCTGCAGTCACCTCAGGGCCTGGCCCAACTGTGGCTGAAGGATCCACTTCCAAACTCGCTTTATGTTTGTTAGCAGGTCCCCGTTCCTTAGCACTTGGGCCTCTCCATAGGTCACTTGAATGCCCTGAGGACTTAGCTGCTGGCTTTCCTCAGAGCAGATGATTGGGGCGGAGGCCTGGGTAAAGGGGGAACATGATAAATAACCATTATGGTTTTTTTTTAAATACCTAATGTCAGAAGTGGCACACTGTCATTTCCGCCTTATGCTAGTGGTTCCATAGGCCGAGGCTGGTACACTGTGAGAAGGAACTACACAAGGCCTTGAATACCAGGGGGCAGGGATCACTGAGAGCCATCTTGAAGGCTGGCTACCACGCTGATTTTGGCATTGTTCAGTGAAAGCTTTTAAACCTGTGATTTAGGACTTAAAATCTTTAGCAAAGATTTTAAATAGAGTGTACCAAAACTGTAGTAGTGTGCAGGGTTTTGATGCAGTCTGTACTTGAATAAATAATACAGATCTATTTTAGAGATGCAGTGTGTTACAGAGTTTGTGTGCAGACTCTGAAGCCAGATTGTTTTGGGCAAGTTACGTAAATTCTGTTTACCTAATAATAATAGTACTCTAACTCCTCGTGCGATTTGCAGGTCAAATGCTTTAGAACAGTGCTTGGCACATAGTATGTGCTCATAGTAGTGTTACATCATTATTATTTTTATTGCTAAAAGAATTAGAGAATACAAGTGAACTCAGCTGCTTTTGCATCTGGACTAATAGCATAGGCTGTTGGCAGGTAGTAGAGAGGTGGGCAGAGACCCGTGTGCTGTGGGGGGTGGCGGGGGGAGCCTTCATAAGCACAGGTGATTTGTATTTATGCTGCTAACCCTTTGCAATTAGTGTTTATTATAAACTACTTTGTTTGAAAAAGAATGGGTAGGCATTTGTAGCACTTCCTTTGTCTGTTTTGCCTCAGTAATAACACCTTGATTCATGCTTCAGAGTCAGCAATATAGGGCACACAGGTGTTCTTTTCTTTAAAAAAGTTTTTTTTTAATAGAAGTCCTGCTTTGAAAGTGAAGTTATGGTGGTATTGCTCTTTTAAAAAGGAACATGAATAAAAGAAGAATGAAAAGGGTGATAGTGGAAGGAACTGAAAAGTGCTTGAT
Organism: Pteronotus mesoamericanus; assembly: GCF_021234165.1. Classification (NCBI taxonomy): domain Eukaryota; kingdom Metazoa; phylum Chordata; class Mammalia; order Chiroptera; family Mormoopidae; genus Pteronotus; species Pteronotus mesoamericanus. Next base: position 15,240,193 of record NW_026555310.1, read on the forward strand.
AAATTATGTAAGGAAGCATTTGGCTTTGGTCAGAAATTTAGTTGTTAGCCAGCTGCAAGTGAGCCCATCTGGCACACTTTTTCATTATTCTTCTGAAATATTCATGGGCTCCAACAGTCCCTGCCTTGTTTCCATTAGATCCTCACATATTTTCATCTTCCGGTAGCCAATCTGGAGTTGCAGTGGGTTGCCCTTGTTTTTTGTTTCCTTGTTTCTGTGGATGTAATCAATAAAGAATAGGCAGACAAGGAAAAGTTTGTGTATACTCAAAAATTCTCTTGCAAAATAAGGTGTGGGGCAAATCATTGTAGGACCTGAGAACAATGGCTATAGTGATCCACTGAAGTTTATGCTTTAAAGTAGGTATAATACCTTAGACATTTCTGAATTATGAATCTCCTCTGATCATTAAGCAGTACCCTTCATTTCCATGAAAGAAATTTTATTTTTGATTTAGAGAGCATAAGATTAGTAAACTTAAATTTTTTTTATTAATAAAAGGCATTTACTAGTTTCTTATTAATTTCTCAGAGGTTTCTTGAAATCATTCAGTACGTAGATCATGGGAGATCATAAGTAATCCTTTTATGTTTTAAAATTCTTTACTTCAGATCACTTATAACTAGGATGATTATTTAGCATTCAGAATCAAGAGTTTTGAAAATTGGTCTTACAAATTTCTCTCAAAGTTCATGCTTTTATACTGAAGAGTAATTTGAGACTCACCTAGTTATTTCCACTTTATTTTTAAGAAGAAACCTTGCACTATTAGTAATGTCTTCAGCGTTCAAATCTGATTTTCTTTCATTAGTTCCATTTTACATGGGAAGAGAACCCTCCTATTTTCTTTTTTAAAGGAGGTTGGCAGTGTGTGTTCATACCAACTGCTGAGATTTTACCTAGTTGAATGATAGATTAAGATTTTAAAAACAGTGGAGTCAGTCTTTTCATTTTTCTAGGTTTACATTGTGGCCGTAGTGCTGAAGAATAGGGACTGTTTGTGTCACAGAAATTTATGATACGGATTTTTAAAACTTTTATTGAATTTGTTGGGGTGACATTGGTTAATAAAATTATAAATGTTTCAGGTGTACCATTCCATAATATTTCATCTGTGTATTGTATTGTGTGTTTACCACCCCAAGTCTGTGATATGGATTTTAATGTTTTAGGTCCAGTCTTCCTTTGGTTTCTCTTCTTTTACCTTTGCCTCCTTTGTCTGCTCTGGTTTTACAAGATGAAGAAACATAATGGCTTTATTGGGGTCAGTGCTTCCCAGAAACCTGGCTGACTTTATTTGCTACCTTTAAACAAAGGATTTGCAGGCTGTGCAGGCTGCCCATCTGTCTTAGGAAGCTTTGTGTGGCTAATGTACAAAAAGAAGTTTTACTTAGAGGCAGAAAGAAGCCTTTTCTACATACGTATTCAGAAAACAGTTTCTAGGTAAACACTTAAAGTACTATTTAGTTTTGTGCTGTACTGCGAACCTAAACTGTCCCCATGTGTTAGGAAGTGATGAATTGAACAGAATTAGAAGTCTTGTCACTGAAGTAATTAAATTGACAGTATTACAGAGCAGCTTTTTTTAGAGTAGAAAGGAAGAAGCTAGGAATTGGTCAGTGGTGTTTATCTATTTTCATTTATTTTATTCTTATAAAATTGCTATCATTACCTAGAGCATACACAACTATAAACTGTTTGTTTAATTGAAATTAAATTTGTCCTTTAGGGAGTAATTCTATAGTATAAAATGTGCACTTTTTACCTGTGCGTAAAAAATTTGCCATTTTTGCCATTTTTATTTTTCAGGTGGACTTTTGGGCATTAAGGAAGTAGGGCTGGCCATGTATATTAACATAATTTCTAAGCACCTCTTCCTGCTGTCTAGATTTGAAGCTGCTTGAGGGAAACCATTTAGCATAGCTCAGGGGCACTTGGTACTCCTCAGCTTCAGAACCTGTCAAACCTGGTACTTGTTGCATTTTGATGAGAAAAATTGTTTTAGCACTCGGTGCTTGCTGGCCACTTGTTGAAGTTGCTAGAACTCGTGTGAGCCACAACGCCACTCCGCAAGAGAAAATGCTTCATCAGTTGTTGCTTGCTTGCCACTCATCCCCACAAATTAACGACGCACCGTGGTACCACTGTAGTAAAGAGCATGGGTTCTGGAATTTCTAAAGTGCCCCAGATGAAATCTGCCACTTGCTAGTTTTGCCTTTTAAACTTTCTGAGCCTTATTTAACATCTTTAAAGCAGAGCTGAGTTTAACTCAGGAAGTTGCTGGGTTGATAAATGAGAGAATATGCAGTGTCTGGGGTACTTAGGAAAAAATAAATATAACCTATTGTTCAACTTCATAACCCCTCAGCACCTAGTGCAGTGCCATGTACATAATAGATGCTCATGGTACATCATTTGAACAGGAAAACTTCCAGAATGTGCAGCCATTATCAATATAATTGATAAATATTATTGAAAAGGAGAAAAAAACGCTCATGTATTTGATATTTGTACCTTATTTGACTGCAGTTGCTACATCCTTGAGATCCTATCAGCCTCTCTTGCAGGCCTGATGAAGAGGCGGCACTTGTTCCATGCTTGAATCAATTGTTGATTTTTCATTCTGCTTTTAAACGACAAGTTTTTCTGTTTGTCTCTTTATGTTTTCCTAAACAAATTGGAGTTTCAGGTATCCTTTTTGAAAACTGAAACTATAAATTTAGGAAGTCAGATGTCAGCTAATCAGATTTCGAAATGATGAGGTTTTTGTTCTTGTTTTTCACGTTAAACACCAAATCTCAGGTAAGCCTCTTAGAGGCAAACTGGCACAGGTATATGGAGCAGATATTATTTTTTTTGCATGTACCTGTAATTGGGATGTATTTCCTTGCTGTTTTTCTTTTGCCATATGTGGGTAAGGAAGTGCTTTGCTGTGCTTTAAATTTTGTTTTGTTTTTTCCCCGAGACTCTTATATTAGTGTGTGACAACTGTATATTTGTTACTCAAATAGGACCTCTGAATATAGATCCTTTTTGGTTACTGATCTCTATTCTTTATCCTTTGCATATTGAGTTCTCTTTTCAAGTCCGTAAACATGACTGGGGTCTTAACAAAAGTTTTCAGCTCATCTCCTATTTCATTTTCTCATAGGAATGTATTTCCTCTAGTTCTAGTACTTTCTTCCACAGTCTTTGCTAGGTGAGATGGGTTCACCAAGGGTAAATTCCTTTCTTTCTTTTTTTTTTTTTTTAAGGAGGGGAAGGGGCTGGTTGCTATATTAAATAGGGTGGATAGAGAAAGTGATCCTTGAACAAAGGTTTAAAGGAAGTAAGAGAGTTAGCTAAGTAGATATTTGGGAAAAGTGCCTTCCAGGCTAAGAGAACAGGCCGGACAAAAGCCCCCAGTGGGGCCTTGGTGGTTGTCTGCTGACTTAACCCTGAGGAGCCTGGGAGAATGAACAGGGGAAAGAAAAACGGGAGGGGAGGGCAGAAGAGTCACAAGAGGCCAGATCATAAAAGGACCTTGGAGCACAGAAAGGGCTTTGGTTCTCACTCCAAGGGAGATGGGGAGCCATTTCAGGGTTTGAAGAGAGGCGAGACCTCTCGACTTAGCTTTAAAAGGCTCATCTGGCAGCTATGTGAAGACTAAATTGTGAGGGTACGAGGACAGAGCCAGGGAAACCCATTAGGAAGCCTGCAGCAATCTAGGTCAGAGATCATGGCAACTCAGAATGGATGGTGAGGTACAAGCAGTTTCTGGATATGCTGTAATTTGAAAATTAAAGCAATAGGATTTCATTCCCAAATGCAGGATGTGAGAAAAAGGGAGGAATTGAGCACGACTCCAACACTTGAGCAACTTTAAAAATGGGATTGCCGTCAGTTTCAGCGGGGAAGAAATGGGGGCTGCATGGGTTGGAGGAGGGGTGGTGCAGATTCATCTTTGGACAAGCTGAGTTTGGGATACGTATTAGATGTCATAGTCAAGAAAGTGATTAGGTGTATGACTTTGGAGTTAGGAGAAAAGACAGGGCTGGAATTATAAGTTACACATACTTTAAATTCTTAAGGCTAGATAAGATCACCAAGGGAGAGAATGTAGATGGAGAAGAGGAAAAGGGCCAAATATAGCTCATAAACATTCTGATATGAAGACTGGTCAATAAGGACATTAAAACATTTTAGGGAAAACACTATGAGTATTTTGTAAAGAATAGAATAGTAAAGAAGGAAGGCAGCAGCATTCAGAATATCTCTTTTTTTTCTCCCCCCTTTCCCTTCCCTTACATAGTTCTTAAAATTTTTCATTTGGTAGTAAGCTCAAGGTCAGAGTGAACACACAGCTGACATTTTTCCTGGTGGGTTGGCATATTTTGATTTTGTTCTTTTGCTATTTCATTGAAATTCTTAAATCCCTCATTAAACTTTCAAGTATCTATTTGCTAAACAGATATTAATAAATGCTGTCAGGTTCTTACATTTCCATTTCCCTTTTGTTAACCTCAACATTGAAGCAAAATATGAGCAGGAAATATCCTTACTGCTAATAATATATTCCTATAAATTTTGGAAATGACTAGCTGTTGGGCATGCTAGACCTTTAAATTTTTTTCTTGTGTTTCGTCTCCTTACCTGAGATAATTTCAAAATATTTGTGCATCATTTCCAGGATTTTGTGCAATGCATCATAGTGAATGACAGAAGGTAGCTGATATAGCTGATGGAAAACTCTTGTTGGTACTTTCAATTAGGTTAATGGAGCTGATACTGAACTACAGTGTGGCTTAGGACACTGTGTCCTCCTTTCTTCTCTCTTCTTCCATGTCGTGTTCCCAGTTCCTAGATTTGTCTTTAAAGTTGATATGTTGAGGGAAAGTATCTTATGGTAAGTAGCTTGATTTACCATCAGTTCATTTACTCTACTAATGGAAGGGTTTGACTAAAGCAGGTTGGAGACTGATTTTTCCCCCTTTAGTAGTAAGGATGACCAATTTTGGGATGGTAGAAAGTTTGCTTTTTATTTTTTGCCTGTGGTTAAAACTTTTGTTTCAAATGACATATTTACCGTTGAATTAAGGTGCATTTGGTGATTAAATGACTGATATTTGAAGGGACAAGTATACTTTTTTCCTCTTCATATAGATAATGCTTCAGTAATGATCAATAAATTGTCAGTCAGGAGAGTCTTAAATCACTCCTAATGAGGGATGAAATTGTGTTAGTTGCATTTGTTAGTAAAAAAACAAAAAGAAGAAAAAAATCAATATGAGACTATATTCATGAGGTGTCTAGTTTGAAGAACCGCACAGTTTCAAATACCAAAATAAACTTCCAGTGCTAAATGGATACATAGTCAATTCCTAGTCATTAGATTGATTTGTGTTTGGATTTTACTGCTGTAATTAAACCAATTCTTTAGGGACAGAGAGTTGATTTAGAGTACTGTGCAAAATGCGTTTTCTCCATCAGTACGAATATTTTTCTTGTTCTTTTTAATAGAGTAATGGGTTCAGAGTAGTTTTAATAAAAGCCCCAGTTTTATTTGTAAGGTCAGAATAAGCCTTGTAAGACAGGTTGTGACACTTAGGTACAAAGGAAAAGACTAGGAAAGGAAGTTCTTTGGATCTCATATTTAAATTTTAGGAGGTGCAGGGAAAACCTTCTTTAGACCCTGGAGGTTGGTGAGTCTCTGTAGATCAGAAAGCTGGGGGTGAGTTTCCTTCCTTTGCTGTCCTTTGGGTTTCACTGCAGTAATCTTTGATGGGAAGACCGAGAGCTCGGTTACTGTGAAGTGTCACCGATGCAATTGCCGCCTTCTGTTCCAAGCCCAGGAAAAAAAGGCAAAAAAGAGTCAAGGCAGCTCTGATCACATTGGTGCATCACATATAAGGAAATTTAGAACAGGCCTGTATGAAAAATTACTGAAAAGAACAATAAAATGTGGGCTGTGATATACTTCGATATTACTTTAAAATGGGCTCTCTGTCTGAGTATGGCTAGAGCTAGATTATTGACAGTGAGTGCTCCTAAGTCCAGTCTGTGGTGTTGGTCTTGTTTGAGGGTTGGCAGACGTGAGATCAGCTTCCCCCTGCACTGCGTTTGATGTGGTAAAGGTGGTGAGCCTCTCTCCGGTTTTAATAGGCTACAGATTGTTCCCGCCCCTTCAGCTCTTTTCTCGTTTCTCCTTTTCCATACTCTCCAAAAAACCTGAAGTGTAGTAGGTGGCAGGTTTTCACTTTTAATATTATTTTTCCATTATTAAGCTTCTTTATTCAACCTAAGACTTGAATTTGTACTTTTCTACTTTTTGCTTAAAAAAAACAATTTTATTTTAAAATTGATTGTAAATATATCATGTGATTTTGTAGAAAATTTAAGCAGTACAGGAAAATGTTAAAAAAAGTAAAAATGAACAGCAACCCAACCATGAAGAAATAATTACTGACACATTTTAGTGGACAACATCTAATAGGTAACATATTTAACATGTAATAATAAGTAACTTCAATATATATGATTTAAACATTTTAATTTAATATAGCTTAATACTTGTAATGCCAGTATATACAAATACTATCTTAAATTTTAAAAACTCAGTAATATATTTTGGAGATCATTCCATTTTAGATCTATATTAATTTTTTAATAGTAGAACACCATGTACTTTATGATGCACCCTTATTTATTTACATATTGTCTTCCTATAGGATCTTAGATTGTTTTGAAATTTTTATTATAAACAGCATTGCACAAAACTTTCAACTAGGAAAATCTTGGCACACATTTGAAATTATTTTAGTCCACATTACATTCTTAAGGGGGAACTACAGAGTCAAGCAGCATGCCTATTTTATTTTTAAATGCGTATTACCAAACTGCCCTCCATAAAGGCTGTGCTGGTTTACTCTTCTACCAGTATTCTTGAAGGAATACTACTGGTTTTGACATTGTTTTAACCCTCCAGAGTGTATTTTGTTAAGAAAATGCACCCCACTGAAAGCTTCAGAATCTCTCTAGTCTGTAAACAATAGGTTTCTTACTAGTGTTCTGCAAAGTTTCTGGAATTCCCAAGTGTCATAAAATTCTCTTCTGAAAATAAAGAATGGTCCACTTATGAATGTCCATATGACCAAAAACATTAATTTTCTTAAAAAAATAAGTATGTATCATAATTAAAATATCTTACCTCTTAAAAGAAGTTTAATAATCTTAGGTTTCATTTACAGTTTTCCTTAAAAAATCATAATTTCTTTTCTTAGAATTAAGAAAAAAGGCATTGCCTTTTTAATGTAACAAGGGGACTTGGTTATCATTGCTGATGGGAGCGGATGGTACATTTTAATCCATTTCTGAACTTTCTTACTGAAGCCACAATTAGAAAATGAGTTTGGCTTTCAGTACAGTATTTATTGATTCCGTGCTAAAAGGCCCAAGTTTTCAGCTGCACCCAATAATATATTCTCTGCATATGGAGACTATCATACTGATCTTTGGAAAAAAATACATAGCATTTAATTAATTAAATTGGTCCTCTTGAAGGTACTCTTGCTGAAAAGGTCTATCCTTTTACTCAAAGAAGGAAGGAGTTTGATTAATTTACAGGTCTGCTGAAGCATATAATATAGTATTTGGGAAAATGTCAGGCTCTCATGAATTAAAGAAAGTTAAATGGGAAATTCACTTACTTGTTAATTGAATTAGTTTCCAGAAAGATGTGAACGCCTAAAAGGGTCTAGTGATGGGAATCAGGTTTGATGAGAGGCAGTGTGTCATGTAAGGAAAAACCTGTTCTCAGAATCAGGTGCTCTGGGTTTTACTGCTATTGGGAGAGCTGCTTAACCTTTCTAGGCTTCAGTTTTCTCAGCCTTGTTTTGCAGACTTTAATGAACATGCCACGGCCTAGGGGTCTTGTTAAAATGCAGTCTGGTTCAGTAGATCTGGGCTGGGCCTGAGATTCCGCATTTCCAACAGGCTCTTGGGTAATGCCAATGCTGCTGGCCTGGGTGTCACAATTAAATTCGCAAGGAAGTAGATGATACCTGTGTTTCCTTCTAGTTCTGAAAGTCTGATTCTAAGTTAAGCAATTCTAGACATTAAGTTTAATACCTTAACATTTAAAAAAGATTTTTAATATCATTAAATGAAAGAAAAAAGGGTCTACCCCTTTTAAGTTTGTTACTGAGAATTTTTTTGTCTGATAATGTCTAAGATTGGTCTTAAAATATTCCAGCATGCCCTGACTGTTGTGGCTCAGTGGGTTGAGCATCATCCCACAAAGCAAAAGGTTGCCGGTTCAATTCCCAGTCAGGGTACATGCCTGGATTGCAGGTTGGTCAGCGTGCATATGAGAGGCAGCCAATTGATACTTCACTCTCACATCAACATTTCTCTCCTCCTCTTTCTTATTCCCTTTCCCTCTCTCTAAAAATAAAGAAATAAAATCTTAAAAAAAAAAAAGTCCAGAATTCATGGCTTCCCTTCAAAAAGTTGGGAGGGGAATGGATAAAATGAGAATAACAAAATACTGCTAAATTGTTGAAGCAGAGTGACGGGTACAGAAGGATTCATTATACTTTTATTTTCTGTCTTTAAGTATATGTTTGAAAATGTATTTTAGAAAAGAAAACAAAAACACAAAAATAATAAACAAACAAATAAATGTGAATCTGCCAGGGTCACAGACTGAGGTATTTATATATATATATGTTTGTTTATTCTCCCTCCTCCTCTCCCTCTCTCTGCTTCAGACACTGGTTTCTCAATGCTGACTTGTTTAGTAGGGTACAAGGCGGCAGGGACCTGAGGGAAACGCTTTGAAGGAAAGAAGCATAACCACTAATGAAGCACATTTGCTGCAAAGAGAGAAACTCAGCTGCCATTCTGAATGTGCGAGACTTTGTTTCTGTTAAACATTGCAGATGTGTCTGTGCCAACCAAATTTAAATGTGTTAGTGATATTTTTGGAAATTCACTTTGCAAACTGTAACCTCAGAATGGATTGTGGCTGCTGTTGTAGAATATATCAATCAAATAGTACCATTTTTTAAAATAGGATGCGGCTACTTAAAATAGGGTACAGGAAGTGCATCTGTAACAAATATTTCCTGCTACTCCAGGGATTTTTTAAGATGTGGGATTATAGCGTTGCTTTTAAATCTAGAGTGATTTTACACTCCAAGAAATAAAAATTCGATTCCAACTGAGTATGTATTTTTCAGGAAGGAATTGAAAACACATAACATGGAGAAAGAGGTATAACACAGAAAGCTTTATTTTGGTAAGGATTTGGGGAAATGATGAGAAAATGGTTATAGAATGACACTGTTTAGGAGATAACATTTTTTTTTAAAAGATTTTATTTATTTATTTTTAGAGAGAGGGAAAGGGAGGGAGAAAGGGAGAAGAGAAACATCGATATGAGACAGAAACAGTGCCTCTCTCATGCACCCCCACCAGGGGCGAACCTGCAACCCAGGCAGGTGCCCTGGCAGGGAATCAAACCAGAGACCGTCTGCTTTGCAGCAGGGTGCCCGACTAAGCCACCCCAGCCAGGGCAGGAAGTGATATTTTGATATGGGGTAAACAAATGTGCTCTAATAGAAAGCTAACTTATCTAGATTTGTGATCTCTAACTTATGGATAGTTTATAATTTGAGAAAAATATTTTAAGCACAAATTTTAACATCAGGTTATTAAAACTAGAAAATAAAGAAAAAATAAAATATTTTAGAAGCAGTATCCTCAGCCACAGTCATTGTTATTATTTCACTATTTTGCTCTTTCAGTTTTTAATGTGGTTTTATATACTTTTCCTTCTATCCTATATATTCTTTTATCCTGTTTATTCACTGAACATTGTAAAATACGTGCTTTTCAGTCTTACACATTCATTTATAGATATTACCTGCATGACATGATTCCCTGTCGGGTCTGAGTGAAGACCTTCAAAGTCCCCAGATAGGTGGCCTAGAAGTATTTTTCAACTTTGATTTACTTTTAAGCCAGATCCAGGTGGTGTCTTGCGGTGAGTAGTGAGTAGAATGGAATAGGAAGCCATTTTCTGCTGGAGAGGCCAAGACGGTTGCAGAGTCCACCCAACATGTGAGTGAGTTTTGAGCTGAATGAGATGCTTACATTCATCCTGGGAAGAAGGCAATCCCAAGGTGAACAGAGTCACAGAGGACCTTTAGTCGAGACCTGTGTTAACTCTGATGCCAGGATTTGGGACTTGAAGGCTCTTATGGAAGTCATATGTCTCAATCAAATCCCAAAGCGAAACTTTGGGGAGAATGGGGATATGATACTGGTAATTCTTGTCAGTCCAGGGAGTTTAAATCTCACAAAAATCATAGTCCTTAAGGACAAGTTTACTATAGTCCTTAAGGACAAAACAAAACAAAAAGTTTATATGCATACACACAGGGATTAAGTGAACAAGTGCCAAGAACGGTTCTTAGACACATAGGAAGATACTTTGTGTACTCTGGGATACTGTTAGTCCCGTGTGCAGAGCTGAAAAGACTTTTAGTCAACTTTTATGTCTGCTGTTAAGTGTATCAGGAATTTTTTTAATTCAGAAAAGCATGAATTTCTTTGAACACTGACTAAACTGAACCAAATAGAAAATAAGGATTAAACCTGTCTCTGCCTCTCCTTCTCTTTTGTGATTTACCTGTTTAACCAAAGACCTTCCTCAGTTTTACCCATTTCTTTAATTTAAAACCCTTAAAAAAAATGCCTGGAGTAAAATAGATGAATATTGGCTGATTATTAGTAGCAGAAGGAATTAGCTTTTAACCTCATTGTTAACTGACAGCAGCAACTAAGATTTAAAGCCTTAGGCTGTGTTCCTCTAAGGTTTAAAGCTTTCAGAAATAAATGTACTTATTTTGTTTAGAGAATTCTTTGAAGCATATTCTCATTAAAGACTTTTATCATGTCTGGACTTACAGCTTGAACTTGACCAGTGTCCCCTCTTATTGCCAATGTAATTGCTTTTAAGGTGTGAAAGTGTATTTTGTGCTTAAAAATTAATATTTTTTTCAATTCTGACACAGTTGGTGGTTTGATTTTTCAGATCTCTAGCAATGTTAATTTTTAAACTTGAATGTTTCAACTATGTTGAAATCATGGAACCCATTCAGAATGTAAAAAAATGTTTGAACCTTCTTTCTAGAAAAATGTACATGCATTCAAAATGTTGTATGCAATTTCAGACTTTTCACAAATATCCTGAAACTTACCCATTTATTGTTTGTAAAAACTATTGCTTCTCCTTAGATATATTGTTAGCCTACTTCTATTTAGGGTAGACTAATTGTGTTCCCATTGTGTTCAGTTTCACTGAAATTGAACTACAATGCTATAGGCTTTATTTGCATAACACAAAAGTTCTAGATCCTCTTTTTGGAAGAAATAATAAAACAGGAGGGACAGTTGTGCTAAGTGATTTTTTTGAAGGGTGCAGAATTCAAAGCATTGGCTACTGACATGGCAAATATAGCTATACTTTTTATTATTTTATCTTTTAAAAATGTAACATGAGAGGTTCTTTTAAAAAATTGACATTTTTTTTTGTTGGGCATTTTTTAAAGTGTATTTTCTTGAGGGATGGTTATTTAATTCTTTTTGTGGGTCTTGAATGTTGTTGTGGAATGCTTAAGGGGAGTCTTGGTCTAAAGTCCCCCATCTCAGGGATTCTGGATTTGCCTCTGACTAGCTGTATATATTTTAAAAAGTGGGGGAACCAGAAAATCTTTGAAGACCTTTAACTAGTCTGGGCTTCTTCAGGGGATGCAGTGTTTTTAAAGAAATGCTAGGTCCATTCATCCTTAGGATGACTGAGCTTATCGAGTTTTCTCTAGTTCTTCTCTGCCCTGATGTCCACCACCGTGCGGTTTCATAGGTTGCGGACACCGTCTTCTCCCTCAGGGACCTACTCCGCTGGCGTGACTTTACTGTGCTCCACTGTCAACACTCTCCTGATGATGTCAAATTTATATCTGTAGGCCAGACCTTTCTCCTGAAGTTCAGACTTCAATGTTTAACTACCTTCTTAATATCTGCATTTTGGATTAGTGTCTCAAAATCAGTATGTTTAAAACTGGATTCTTATTATTTTTCCCCAGAAGTAATCTTCCCCTTTTAGGTTGATTGTCCATCTTTCAAAAACGTTGATATCATTCCTGATTCCTTTTTGTCTGTCAGATTCCACATTTAGTCTATTAATAATTGGTTTCTTAACCTTTGAAATACATCCAGAATCCAGCTACATCTCACTAACTCTACTGCTAGTGTTACCAGCATTGGGGGTCTTGGGTTCCCCAAGATAGAAATCCAGAGGAAACCCCAGGGAAATCTCCAGACAGATTTTATTAAGCTTATGCTTGAGCACGAGGGAGGCAGCACAGAGGAAAGGAAGGTCCTCTGCACTGGTTTGGAGCCTGGCTCTGCTTGGCTTCTTTTATAAGCTGGGGACCAAGTGGGCTTGCTTGAAAGGGCGGGCTTTTTGAAAAAGGCAGACTTGCAGACTTTTTCATTTCAGGGTTTGTTGGCTTGCTTATCCAGCTGCCTTGCCTGGTAACTATGTCCCCACCTGTGCTGTGGGGGCAAGATGGCAGACTGCTCGTTACTCCTCCCTAGCAAGGTCCTGTAGTGGTCAGACCTTGGTCAACTGCACGTGCCGGCCAGTAGTTTTAAGCTAGCAGTTAGAAGGGAGATAAAATCAGCGACCTCTGTGTTTTTGGGTAGGGAGTAGAAGAGTGGTGACGTGTTCCCTCTAGCCACCTGGTCTTAACTTGGCTTCCTGGGCACTCGATATTTTTCAGTTCCTGGGCCCAAGTTCCTATGCCCACCCTGGTCAGAGTCACTATCATCTCTTGCCTAGTTACAGCTTCCACGGTCTTCTGCTTCTGCCTTTGCCCAGCCCACTCTCTCAGTATATATTTTTTATAATTGTTTTTTTCCTACAAATTCTTATTTTGAAAAGCACCAAATCCACAGAAAGTCAAAAGAATAGTTAGTAAACACCCTTAACCTCTTCCTGCTCGATTCACCTGTTGGTAACATTTTACTACATTAGAAAGTCTGCTTAAAAAAAGAAAAAAAAAACAGCAGGAAAAACCACTTTATTTAGAAATAACTTGAGATTTATGGAAGAATTCAAAAGACGGTATGGAGTTCTTATATACCCTTCACCCAGTTCTTCAGATGTTAACATTCTATATATCCATGGTACACTTATCAAAACTAAGAAATTAACATTGGAATAATTCTGCTAACTAAACTTTACATTGCATTTGGGTTTCACTGATTTTCTCACCACTCTCCTTTTTCTGTGTCACTGGATTGTCCAGGATATCACATTGCATTTGATTATGTCTTGTTAGTGTCCTGTAATGTGTGAAGAGACTGATTCTTAAAAGACTATAAATCTTTCCTAGGAATACTAACTTCCTTAAAACGCTTGCAACATGTGCATTGTTTAAGCAAGAAACTATATCTAAGGGAAAGATAGTTAAAACACTGTAGCAGGAGCATTATGTAGCCATTATGTAGCCACAGGACTCCTGTTACTTGGACTAAAGGGTCTGTTTGCTTGCTTGCAGCAAAGCCCAGTAAGACATGAACAGAATCTTGCAGCAAAGAAAGTAAGGGTTTATTTTCAGGAAGTGGCCCATGCCCAGAGTCACAGGTGAGCTAATGCTCAAAGACCTGGCTCCCTGATGGCTTCCAGGGGATGAGTCATGGAGGAAAAAATCATTAATCATGGCGATTAAAGGAATGAGGGTCATGGTCATGGTCGTGGTTTCTGCTGATTGGTCGGTGCTAGGGTTGGGGTAGTGATCAGTGCATCTGGTCTTGGTGTCAGCATGGCATCATTTTGTCTGGTTTCCTTACTTTTCTGGGCCTGGAGCTGACACACACCAGAGGCCTAGATATTACGTCTAGTTTGACCAAACTATGTTTACCAATAGGGTTTCCTATTCTCTCCTCCCCTCAGTCCCTGGCAACTACAACTCTACTTTGTATCTCTGTAGATTTGCCTCTTCTGAACATTTTATATGAATGGAATCCTACAGCCCTGGCCCGCGGCTCAGTTGATTGGAGCATCTTCCATATACCAAGAGGTTGTGGGTTCAGTTCCTGGTCAGGGCAATAACTAGGTTGCGGGTTTGATTCCTGGTCAGGGCACATGGCGTGTGGGGAGCAGCTGATTGATGGTTCTTTCTCACATCAGTGTTTTCCCTCTCTCTTCTTCCCTTCTCTCTCTAGGATCAATGAATTTCCCTTGGGTGAGATAAAAAGAAATGCAATCATGCAATAAGTGCCTGACTCCATTCACTTAGCATAATATTTTTAAAGTTCAGGCATGTTGTGTGGTACATATCGTTCTTCATTCCATTTTATTGCCAAATATAATTCCATTGTATGAAAATACTGCATTTTGTGTTTCCATTCATTAGTTGATGGACATATGGGTGTTTCCAGTTTTTGGCTATTAGGAAGAATGCTGCTGTGAATATTAATGTACAAGTTTTTGTATGGACGTATCTCCAGTCCTCTTGAGAATTGAAATTGGGAGTGGAGTTGCTGGGTCGAGGAGTTGTCAGACTATTTTCCAAGGCAGCTATACCATTTGACATCCTCACTAGCAATGTATGAGGGTTTCAGTTTCTTCATATCCTGGTCAACGTGATGAGTTACTGGTTTCTTTGTTTTTTTTTCAGTTTAGCCTAATCCTAGTGAGTGTGAAGTGGCATCTCATTGTGGTTTTGATTTGCATTTCCCTGATGACTAATGATGTTCAGTGTCTCTTCATGTGCTCATTAGCCACTTACTATCTTCTTTTGAGGTATAGAATTTTAATAGATGAAGGAAGGGAGCACTTCATCCTAAGAGAACAGGGACAGAGGCCTGAGAAATGGTGGGACTGTCAGTAAAACTAGAGAGCCGGGTCCCTAAAGAGAGAGAGTGAGAGAGGACGCTAGAAAACGGTTTGGGTCTCTAAGTTTATTTTTTGATGGGTCAACTCACACTGTCCTCTACTTACCTTAAGCTTGCATTGCTCAAATTTCAAGGATATTCCTTCTTTTGTAAATGTCAGAGTGTTGTGGCTAGCTCATTTGAGAGAATCATTCAACCTTACATAAGAATGACTGAGGGTTTACTTCATTCCAGGTGTTCTAGGCCCCATTAGTGAGAGGAGTGGACCAGTGAGCAAAAACAGACAAGCTCCTTGCTTTTCATGGAACTTACTTAGTAGTGGGAATGATTTTGTACCAGTAAAAAAGTCTTGTTAGAGGCTGTCTTTATCCCAGCATGTCGGAGATTGGTGAACAAATCAGATCTACTTTGTTCACGCTGTTGCTGATTTTATTGGCTTGGGTCATGGCCCTTTTTGGCTTTCACCTTTTCAGACTTAAATTTTAATCCTTAATCACCGCTCACACAGCAGCAGCCTGAAATCCTTCTTGGCATCCTTGTTTCTCTTTTTGGGACTGTTATAGGTAACGTTCTTTTTTTCCGTTGTAGTTGGTACCTATTAATCAAAAAGTCTGATAAACTATAAAGAAAAGTTGCATGCATTATAAACATTTTCTCTGAAAATGTACATACACACCTATGTTTCATAAATCTTTTGTTTTCGGATCAAGACTTTTGCTTTGGATAGGGATCTGCTGACTGTAATTTTTTGTGATGTTTCTTATATAAACCCCATATGTAGTGAATCATCTATAATTTTTAGTTTCCATTTCCTTACAGTGGAGTGAGAATTTAAAGCCATTTCAAAGATGTCTGAGTGTAAAATCCTTTTATATTTTAGTGATTTTCTGCCCCAATTTTTACTTTCTGTACTTTCTATATCTAATTGGACAGCTGTTTTATTTGTTTGTTTGTTTTAACAATTTGCCTATATATTGGGTTGGCCAAAAAGCCTGTTAAATTTTTTCTGTAAGATGCCTCTAGTTGTGTTTAGTTGTCTTTAACTTCATTTGAAACAATTTTGTTAGATTGTATTGTGACGGCTGTCATATCAGTGTGCATTAAAAAAAACTTAGCTAAATTGGTGAATTATTGTGCAGCCATTTTAATATTGAAGATGGAAAAAATATGCAACATTTTTGATGTACTATGCTTTATTATTTCAAGAAAGGTAAAAACGGAAATGAAATGCAGAAAAAGACTTGTGCAGTGTATGGAAAAGGTGCTGTGACTGATCAAAGGTGTCCAAAGTGGTTTGTGAAGTTTCTTGGTACTAGTGACATTTTGACCGAATAATTCTTTGCTGTGGGGCTGTCTTATGCATTGGAAGATGTTTAGTAGCACCTCTGTCCTCTACTCACTAGAAGCCAATAGTGAGAGATAGTACTCACAATATCCAAATCAATTAAGTTATTGCTGAAAATGAAAAATGTGTCTTTTCTTTTACAGAAAAAAATGTAACAGACTTCTTGGCCAACCCAAGCCACATTCATCTTCATTTTCATAGAAATTACAGTTCTTTTCATAATTATAT
This sequence comes from Pteronotus mesoamericanus, assembly GCF_021234165.1. NCBI lineage: Eukaryota > Metazoa > Chordata > Mammalia > Chiroptera > Mormoopidae > Pteronotus > Pteronotus mesoamericanus. Next base: position 15,256,712 of record NW_026555310.1, read on the forward strand.
TTCATAGGTTTACTTAATAAATTATGAATTCAGTATCATGTACAACTGCATAAACAGGTTGGGAATAGATCTGTGGCAAACAAATTCAGGTAGTGGAAGCAGAAGTGCTAGTGGCCATGAGCATTTTTGCCCAACTGTGAACACCAGCTATTGTGTTTTACAGAAGAAACAGGAAGGATTAGTTTGGTTCAGGTTAGTAGTTAAAGAGATTGGTTAGGAAAGTTTCTACTGTATCTTCCAAGTTAAGTACTCTTCCACTGTGTTCTCCGAGCACTGTGTAAGTGCCTCTTTTATGACAATTATCTCACTGCCATGTAATTGTCTGTTAGTCTTCGTTTTAGGGTTTTATAGTCTTTGAAGTCAAAGGTATACAATCTTGTTGTTATATGCATAGTTCCTAGTATATACTTGGCATATAATTATATATACCCTATAATAAGTGAATTGACTGCAAGCTTGGTATAGCTTAATAATATGACCAGGCTGTCCAAAAAAAAAAAAAAAAAAAAAAAAAAAAATTAGTGTGACTGCTAGGTTGCATTATTTGTATGCAGTGTTCAAAATAATTGTGTTGAACTGGGGTGATATATTTTAAGGTACACACTGATTAACTAGAGAACATCCCCTAAATGTTAATTCTGTGAGGTAGAGACCATATCTCTTTTATTCACTGCTGCATCTCTAGTGCCTGTAATAAAGAATATTAATGCCTGGCAAACAGCAGGTGTTTGTTGCATTTTTAAAAATTACTGAATCTAGGCAATATAGAATAGGATGGTGAAGGTTCTTTACTGTTTCTTGAGAAATGGTAAAATGAGTAGAGTATGTATCCTTAGAAGAAGAAATTACTGATTATATCAGCCAGTTTTGAAAATTTGAGGCCTGGTCATACAGAAAAGAGTATGGACCTCTAGCTCTAGAGACTTATACTGGGACTAGACAGTATGTTATAGGAAAGCAGATTGCATATTAAAAATTTTTTTAATTACTAAGATCATTTAAAAAAATAGAATGTGCAGTTTCATGAGTCACTGGAACAGAAGTTTAATGGCTTATTTTAGGGATGTAAAAACATAGAATTTTGTATAAGATGTGAGATTGATCTGTCTAGACAAACTCTAAAGTTCATTCGGATCTAGATCTTGTGAATAGTAACCTTGTTTTAATCTTCTGTAGCATTGCTATTCTTTATCAGTCATTTATCATATAAGTTAACATATGTTTTAATAAAAATTTCTTACCTCCCCATATAATTTTTAAGTTTGGTGGGAAACATACTTTATCTTGGAACAGTAAAAAAAAAACTTTCAATGGTATTATTGTAGTCTAGAGATTTTGATGGATTGGTATTTGATAAATCATACAGATCTTGAAAAGTTCTAATTGTCTGCTTCTTTCCTTAGTTGTACGAATCGTTGTGTGAATTAATTTGGCATCAGATTACTGATAGTAATGTTTGTTGAATTTGCTGTGTGAAGGTCATTACACTCGTGCATATGATATATAATGAATATGTATATTTTAATGAATGGTCCTGTGAGGTATAACTATGGGACAGTACTATAAAAATATGGATTTTGGGTCTTCACTGCCTCATCTCTCTCATAGTACTTAGCAGGTATCTTATTCATATAAGCTGTTCAATAAATATTTGTTAAAGGGTGGAAAAATCTCTTGAATCCTTAAAAATCCAAGCACCTATTTGAGGAATTATTTTTTGTTTTACAAAAAGTTCATACACCAAAAGTATTTTGGTTCAAATGCAAAGGTTATTAAACTATCTTATTAATGTATTCTTAGGTCAATAGAGCTTAATGATGTTCTATTTATCCTAAATTTATGATACATAGCCATAAAAATGATTTTCCTCTTTGCCTAACTTCCAAAAATCTTAGTTGCTCATGTACCTCCTCTGCTTTGTTCAAGTGGACTTCTTCCAGTTTTTGCCATGGTAACATTTGTGGGATTTTTTTTTCCAGCAGCGCCCATTCCCTTGATGTCTGCAATATCACCTTTCTTATCGATTCATACATATGTGGCTAAAGGAACAATCCATGTTTCCTAAAAGGCCTAGAGAACAAGGGAACCTCTCCTGTTGCACTCTGTGTTGGTTATTTTGACAAGTTACAGAGAGTTCTTTCCAGCTGAAAGAACTATAGATTAGTTCTTGAACTTTATATGGAATCTTTTGTTTGGCTTCTTTTACTCAGCAAAATATTACCAAGGCTCATCCATGTTGTTGTGTGCATCAGTAGTTTATTGCTTTTTATTACTCAGTTGTATTCCATTAAATGAATGTATTACAATTAGTATGTCCTTTTGCTTTTTGGCAGACATTTGAGCTTCCAGTTTTTTGCTATTGTGAATAAAGCTGCCATTCTTGTACAAGTCATTTTGTGACTATATGCTTTCTAAGGAAAATTGTAGATGTTATGAATTAGATATATGTTTAATTTTATAAGAAACTGCCCGGCAGTTGTCTAAGTTGATTTTACCATTTTACAGTCCCACCAACAAAGTATAAGAGTTTAGTTGGTCCATATCCTCACCAAAACTTCTTCTTGGTATCGTAAGCCTTTTTTATTTTTAATTCTCACCCAAAAATATGTTTACTGCTTTTTTTTTTTTTTTTTTTTTTTAAAGAAAAAGACACATTGATGTGTGAGAGAAACATCAATCACGTGCCCCAACTGGAGATTGAACCCGCAACCTAGGTATGCGCCCTGCCTGGGGATCAAACCTGCAACCTTTTGGTGTATGGGATGATGCTCCAACCAACTGAGCACCCGGCCAGGGGGTTATTGTAAGTCTTTTTAATTTTGATTAGTCTAGTGGTTGTGCAGTGGTGTCTCATGTGGTTTTAATTTGTATTTAACCTGATGACTAATGGTGTTGAGTACCTTTTCATTTGCTTATTGGCTATTTGCATATATCATCTTTATTCCCTTGTTCAGATCTTTTGACCATTAAAAAATGGGTTGTTTGCCATGGCCTAGCAGCTCAGTTATTAGAGCATTGTCCCGATGCACCAAGGTTGCAGGTTAATATCTCCAGTCAGGGCACATACAAAAGTCGGCCAATGGATGCATGAATGAGTAGAACAACAATTCACTGTTTGTCTCTCTCTCTCTCCTCACCTATAAGTGGAACCTAACCAACAATACAAAGATGCAAGGAAAATAAGGCCAACAGCACTGAAAGGAAAAGAAATCAACAGAGACAAGAGGGAAGGAGGGAGGGGGGACGGGGAAAAGGAAGGGAAGGGGAAAGTCAAGGAACATATAGCAAGGACTCATAGACAAAACCAAAGGGGAAGAGCTGAGGGAGGGAAGGAGGGAAGGGGCAAGGGAAAGTGGTGGGGGGGAGGCAGAGACAAATGTATTTGAAAAAATAAATTAAAATAAAATTTAAAAAAATCAATTAATTAAAAATGGGTTGTTTGTCTTTCTGGTTATTGATTTATAGGCACTCTTTATTCTGGTTACAAACACTGTCAGATATAAAGACTTCTGGTTTGAAAATTAGAAAAATATTCAGTTTAGAGGTTTCAAGATTTTGGGGGAATCAAAATGATTAATCCGTTTATTATTGGCTGAAATATAATTCCAAATTTAAATTTAGGGTTCTAGAAGAACATCAGTTAGGGTGTGCGAGAAAGGATTTATCATTTACCATTGCTATGTAACAAACTACTCCATAGTGGCTTAAATCACCAGTGATTTACTGTTTCTTGTAGTTCTCTGGGTCAGCTAGGCAATTACTCGGCTTAGCATGGTGCTCCCTGGGGGGTCACTAATGTGACCAGATGTCCAAGATGGCTCCTCTCGTTTGATTTGGGTGGCTGCCATGACAAGGGGCAGGTAGGCCTCTTCCGCTTCACCATGTCATCTCATTATTATTCAGTACTTTTGCCCAAGCTTCTTTAAATGGTGGCTGGATTTTAAGGAAAAACAAACAAACGAACAAACAACAAAAACAGGAGCTGCCCAGACTCTTAAGGACTAGGCCTAGAACTGGCACAGTGATACTTCTGTCACACTCTACTGGTTAAAGCAAATCACTGGACCAGCTCAGATTCAAGGACAGGAAAATAGACCCCTCCTCTTGGTGGAGAGGCAGCACGCACAATTACGGAAGGGAAGACGTTTTGGTGGCCTTTTTTTTAAATTGTAATATTTTATAGTTAAAAAAACTTTGTAACATCTAGTGTATAGAATAGATGCTTAGAATTTTCTAACAAAAGGTAATTTGATTAAAAATACGTAATTTAAAAATTAGAATGTATGTTTATCGCTAAGCATCTTTCCAACTCCTTCCTTATATTCCAAGCATTTGTTTATCCCTTACTGCTTACATTCTGCCACCAGTGTTTCCAAGAAATGGTACAAAATTGGAGATTAAAAGAGGTTCAGTAGTTTTCACTTAAAGACAAGGAGGCCTACTGACTTATGACAGGTGTTAATTAGGATTCATTTCTTTTAATATGCTACAAAGACTGTTGTGGTGCCACTTTACTGATGAACAAAATGAGCTTCATCACACCCTAGGAGCTAAGTGCTGACACTACAATCTCTCCCCTCAGGGCCCATCACAGCAGTGTTAGGATTCAAGATCTATTCCCGGGCAACAGTGTAGGACCAAGTGAGCTATATGCACACAGTGAAGGAAAGTATAGTGACCTGCAGTATTTTAATTTATTTCTTTATAAAAATTGAGGCAAAAATTCACATGACAAAGTTAACCATAGACCGTTTTAAAGTATACAATTTAGTGGCATTTAGTACATTCACAGTTTGTACAACTCCTCATACTTTTTAAAGGAAGAGTTTATTTTCACAGGAATGAAGAACAATAAAATTATTGCAAAGCAAACTAATAAGATGTCCAAGCATTATGTCAGAAGCATCGTACCTTTGGTGGAATGGTGCACTGGGACCACTGCATTCCCACTGAAGCATCCGTGTCTGGTCAGCAACCTCCTTCTTGCCCCCCGCCAGCTTCCTAAGTCCTCCAGAATTGCACGGATAGATCACTTTATCTCACCTTCCCTCTTCTTCTAGAGATGGTAAGCATCCACAGGGAACTACCAAGTTGGTCCCAAAACCCCAAGTCTTAGGACTTTCACAGACCCATTGTGGACCTGAGAACAGCCCTTTCCCTGGGAGAAGACTGTGGCCATTCATTAGCCTCTGCCGGTCCTTTTCCACCATGCAGAATGACTGACACACAAGTTGTCCTTAGGGCTGAGGCTGTCCTCAATAAACGGTGTTGCAGGCTACACGCAGCCCCTGCTCTCTCCTTCCTAAAAATGGAAAGGCACTTAGATATTTTTGTCATTGGTGCTTTACTGGGATCAGGTAAGAACTGGACAGATATAGTAAGTTATTATATACTTAAAGAGGCTTTAAAAACTTTTGCTGTATGCTCCCTTACACACTTACAAAAGTCTCAGGAATTAACTACCACCTCGCTTGACCTAAAAAGCGTTGGAGGGATGGGGGAGGGAGGAAACATCTATAAGGAAAAAGATATACTCTGTCTAGAAGAATCGATCATTCCAGCATTCATCTTAATGATGAGAATGAGATAGAATGGAAACAAGAAGATTAAAGGGAAAATCAACCTTTGATATGGTATCCCAATTTTTTTTAAACCACATGTTGGAAAGGAGTCCTGTTGATTATTGGCTACACTAAGAAGAATGTTAACAATCTTATTAATTAAAATTTCATACCAGTTATAGCTTCTTGACATTTCCGTCATCTATGACGTGGAGATCTGCCCAATTCCCATAGGAAGATGCATTTAGGACTGCAGAGCACAGCAAATTTCAGCTCCCAAGATGGCCAGGCTTTTCTAAGGCATTTCCAAAGGTAATTTGACTGGTTTAGCCTGACATGATCACATTAGAGCCAAATCCACATAAAAATTGACTCCACTGAACAATGTGATAAGGTGTTATAAAAGGGAGTTTGGAGGAATGCATCTGACTTTCTTTTCTCTGGTAGGAAGTAGAGGAAGTTTCACAAACAATGTTAAGACCAAAGTAGGAGCAGATGTTCGTTAAATTGTCAAGGATTGAGGGGAGGATGTCTTAAACTCTGGGAGAACACTTGAAAAGGCAGAAAGGGGTAAAAATATGACAGCAAGTAATTTACTATAGCCAACATAGGAGAGAAGGGGAAAAATAGGATGTAGAACTGGAGAGGTAATCATGGGCCATATGTAAGTTTTTTATTATAAGCTAAGGAATGTGGATTTTTATTCAGCCATAAAGAGCCACTGAAGGAATTGATGTGTGGGATTTTGTAGTGGTGATACTAGCATATTAACATTAAGAAAAGTTGATTTGGGCAGTAGTATAGAGGATGGATTGATAAGGAGACTGGTTAGGGGTCAGTAGAATAATCTGGGCAAGGAATGATGAGTACCTAAACTAAGGCAATTTGTTATGATGAATTGAAAGAGAGCCTTCAATAATCTGAGGCTGTGTTTCTCAGTATTAGAGCGACTTAGCCACATGTGGCTATTGGGCACTTGAAACTTGACTATTCCAAAATGAGTTGTGCTGTAGGTATAAAATACCACAGTTCACAGACTTAGTATCTCAGTACAATTTTTGTATATAGACACAAGTTGAAGCAATATTTTGGGTGCATTGGGTTAAATACAGTATATCATTACAATTTTCCATTTTCTTTTTGCTATTTTAAAAATGTGTCTACTAGAAAATTTTAAATTACGTATATAGCTCACATTATATTTCTATTTTTTCATTGCAGACTAAATTCATTTCACTACAGTCACCTGCCTTTTATGCTACTTGTTTGACTGCGAAGTGTTTCTGTTTCATTTGTAATAGGGGACTGCATTAATGCAAAATTGTTTTCATATTTTTGGGACACAAGGTTGAAAAGTTTGATGTGACCTTATAGCTAATTTTATTAATAAAAGCCTCAATATAGAATATCTTCAAGAAAGTTGCTTTTGCAGAGGAGGTCAAATGTGTTTTGAAACCTATAAGCTGAAGAGTGTTTACTCACTCTTTTGCAGATAAATTATTTTTGCAGTGAAAGTTCCCAGGCTGTTTCATGGATAAGACTGAAAAACAGTTTTTGAGATTTTGTAGGTATAGTCTAAACTAACTATCTGTCTGTCTGTCTGTCTGTCTATCTATCTATCTATCTATCTATCTGCGTTGTTCCAGTTGACAAAGGCCAAGAAGTGCCTTGCACAGGTATCAGAGTGCTCCAAGCAAATAGAGATGGCTGCTGTATCGAAAATTCTGTCTATTAATGAGTACAGAGTTTCTTCTGGGGGGGATGAAATGCTCTGTGATTGGATAGTGGTAATAGTTGCACAACTCTGTGAATGTACTAAAGAGCACTGAGTGGTATACTTTAAAAGGGTAAATGTTATTGTATATAAACTATATCTTAATAAAGGTATTATCAAAAACTCAATCTCTACATGTACATCTTTTATAGTTACTAACTTGCTAGTTATTTAATGAGGATTATGTGAGCAGATTCACAAAAAGCAACCACATATTCAAGAATTGTGGTGATCAAAGTGGACTGCCCTTCTTTGGCTTTTGTAACAGCCCAGAGATCTGGCAGTGTTTAGGGAAGCCTAATGGCTTTCTTTGGGGGGGGGGGGGTACTTGTGAAGTTATTAAATGGTATTTATTTAACTAACAGGACTGAAAGGTTGACTACACTTCATTCTCATTCAGGTTCTACACAAAGTGATTGAAAGGTGTAGACTGAATCCAGCAGCTGAGTTTTAAAAACAAAGCCCTCCAATATTTGATTATTTGATGTTAAGGAATTTATTCTTTAACAAAGTTTTCAGACAGAATTAGAGTTGTTTATACCTATGCCAGATCTTGTTAGGCTTATCTCCCATTTCTTGTACCTCAGGTTCAGCCTGTAGAAAATCATGCCATCTAACTCAGTAGATAGCCCAAGGAAAAAAAGCCCAAGGATAGCACACGGTTTTCAGCTATGGAGAGTGGCAAAGGATGCATTTATTTCTTTCCCATTTTGCTACCATCTGAAGTAAGTAACATTTTCTGGCTAGTCACCAGGCACCCATCATCTCAGAAACAAATTTGGTGCATTTCTTTTCTCCCCAGTCCTCATTCCAAGTCATTTCTAGAGAAGTGCCAAGGCGCAGAGGAGAAGCTGGGCCCCAGCTCCCGGTGAGCAAAATGCCTGCGTTTGCACATAGCTGCTGCATTTGTCCTGCTCCCTCTCCTGACCAGCCTTGTCACCCGGCCTTGCTCCACGCCTGCTTTCAGCAACCTTTCCGACACAGGTGTAATGCTGATTAGTCCCAAAACAACTCTAGGGCAGGGCTCCCTGCCAGGATAAAGAGTGAACAAAATTGGTTTGCACATAGGCCAGCTGCAGCTGTGGCAGCTTGAGTCTGTCAAATGCGGACCATTTTCTTGTTTATCAAGATAAGATTAAACAAGCATGGCACGAAGCAAAACAGAGAAAAATAGAAAACTATGATAGTTGAGTATGATGCGGTGAGTGTGGAATTCAGGTGATTTTAAGTTAGTTCAAGAAGGGAAAGCAGTATACTGTACTAAAAGCTCAATTAAAAGCCACTTGGGAGATTTGCTTGCTGTAAAGGGGGGAGGAGGATGAATGGACTGCATAATCTTTTAAGGATTATTCAAGTCTAGTATGTTGTGAGTTACTCATTTATGCAGGGTTATTTTCTAAAGCATTGGAATCAGATATTATGTATGTATAGAGTGATCTCTAGTATAGGGATTTCCAGTCCAGGATAGGAGGTAAGATGAATTATGAAATGGGAGAGCCCGGAACCTAAGAGGTCTGACTCCCCAAACTTCAGTAACCCAGGTTCCCTTTTCCTACCTCTCTTCTCAGTACTTCTCCCATGGCAGAGCCTGCCCACAGAGTCTCTTGGAAATCCAGGCTTCTCACCCAAGCCATGCCCAGCAAGGCTGGATTGAGGGAAGGAGCGCCACCCTCCCCTCCTCCCCACCCCACCACTCCACCGGCCCGCGGGGCACAGTGAATAGCTGAGGGTAAGAAAGAGAGGTATGAGAAGGGAAGGGGAAAGAAGAGCAAATACAGAGAAGACAGCATGAGGCAGAAAGGCACAATGAAGGATGAGTTCCACCAGAGACAAAGGAAAGAACTAAAATAATATACAAATCGATAGCCAGCTCTTCAGTAGGCAGATGTTAAGCATAATCACTTACTTTATCTGGCTCTTGAGGAACATACAAATAGTATATTTTTCTGTAACCAAAGACCCGAACAGTGACTAGAGATCATCCATAATGAAGAAGTGAACAAAATAAAAAAGGCCAAAGCTTCCTCATGGCCTGTGCCCAAAATCTTTTTAAAAGGTTTTATCTACTTAGAGAGAAGAGAAGGGAGGGCAAAAGGGAGAGAGACATCAGTATGTGGGAAATACATCATTCTGCTGCCTCTCACATGCCTCCAACTGGGGACCTGGCCCACAACCCAGCCACGCGCCCTGACTTGGAATCAAACCAGTGACATTTTGGTTTGCAGGCCGGCACTCAGTCCACTGAGCCACACCAGCCAGGGCCCAACATCTTTTAGGCATGAGATATACACAGAAATTGAAATTATGTTGTACATCATTACTGGAAATGAATATAAATAAATTACATATTTTAGTCACTGTCATCAAAAGAAGCAGGTTCAGGAATACTGCACAAAAAAATGAGGCTAACTAACTTGTAAATATTGTTTTCACACTGTTGTTTTTATGTGAAAAATAAGCATAATATGCCTTGACCCAGTGGCTCAGTTGGTTGGAGTGTCACCCCGTGCACCAGAAGGTTGCGGGTTTGACCCCTGGTCAGGGCGCACGCCTAGGTTACAGGTTTGATCCCTAGTTGGAGTGTGTGTGGGAGGCTACCTATTGCTACTTCTCCCCCACACCCCAAAAATCAATAAAAAGAGAAAGCCATATCCTCGGGTGAGGATTTTAAAAAGGCATAAGCCTTATTTTTCTGAAAGAGAGACTTTAATGCTGCATATATTTAAATTCTTAAAAACATACTGTGTGGCCTCTCTTTTGTGGTACGGTTGTCTGTTTACCAGCTTGAGTTATTGCCTTCCCAAGATTTTGTCTATAAGCAGTGAGGGAAAACCATTACTAATAATTTTTATGTATTTCTAATATGCTTGATTAGGCTCGTAACAAGAACTGAATGTATTTGTTGATTAACAATATAGAATTTTGAACAGTCTGTTCACCACCACTAATATTCTGTTCTAGTGAATAATAAGGTTATCTTAATACAAAAAGTATTTCTATGTAACATAGTTTTCTAAATCACAGTTTACTGCTTTTTTTAATATAATTGAACAAAGTCTGAATTTTTTGGAATTTTGTTCACTCATTTATACCACATGGAAAGGCCTTTAAAACTCATCCTAAAAGCACCTCACGCTCATTAATTAGGGTGGCTACTCTTAAAAGAATAGAAAACAACAAATGTTGGTGAGGATGTGGGAAAATTGGAACCCTTGTGCACTATTAGTTAGAATGTAAAATGGCGCAGTTGCTATGGTAAACAGTATGGTAGTTCCTCAAAAAATTAAAAGTAGAACTACCGTATGATCCAGCAGTTCTGCTTCTGGGTTTATACCAAGAAAAATTGAAAGCAGAATCTTGAAGAGATACTTGTATACCAGTGTTCATAGCAACGTTACTCATGCTAGCCATGACACGGAAGCTACCCACGTGTCCACTGAGAGATGAATGGATGAACAGAGTGTGGTTTATAAATACAATGGAATATTATTCAGCTTTAAAAAGGAAGGAAATTTTTCAAAATGCTGCAACATGAATAAACTTCGAGAACATAATGCTACATGAAATAAGCTAGTCACAAATAGACACAGTGTGATTATCCTATGAGGTTCTCAAAATTAGAAAAACAGTAGAATGGCAGTTGCCAGAGGTTAGGGGGTGGAGGGAATGGGGAGTTACTGTTTAGTGGGGACAGAGTTTCAGTTTTACAAGATGAAAGAGTTATGGAGGTGGATGGTGGTGGTAGTTGCATCTTATGAATGCATTTAACACCACAATTCAGTGGAATTGTGCACTTAAAAATGGTTAAGATGGTAAATTTTATGTTACGCGTATTTTACCACAATAAAAATTTGAAAAACACTTATCCTAAAAGAAGTTGACGTTGTGTATTCTCTCACAGAAGTACAATTTAACAAACATTTATTAAAATGTTATTTATTTATAAAAGTGACCTACCATGTAAGTATATCTGCAGAATTATCTTAAGTATCTGGAGTGGTCTTGAAGGAGAAAAGAAGTCCATAATGCATCTTCCCTTTTTATTTGTCAGCTGTTTCTACATCATATTTTAAAAGAAACAAATATTTGTACAGTAACAGTAATGAACATTTTAGTGTAGAATTTCACTATAATTATAATTGCAAATCATAAAGGCTTATTCAGTGACTTTCACACCAGTATAGAATTACTATCCTAGAATTTGTAAACAGATAAAAATCTTTACACAGTCAGTAGCAATCCCGTGTTTTTTCAACTAGCCTGTGTTCATACTTATTTATTTACTTAGTAAATGGTCCCTGTGTAGGCTCTGGGGTTCATTGGTGAACAAGATACCACTCTTACTCTCATAGAGAAGCAGGCTTTTCCAGCAGAAATTCCTGTAAACTTAGATCTGAAAGATGGCCAAGAATTTGCAGGTGGGATGGGGGGGGGGCAATGCTAGAAGAAATATTTATGGCAGAAAGAACAGCATATGTAAAAGTCAGCTAATTTAAGAGAGAGCATAGTACATATGGTGAACAGCTAGTGATTTCTGCATGGCTGGAGTGCAGAATACACAGGATATGGAAAATTCGATGGGAAGGGCTAAGGCATAAGCAGTTGGATTGTGAAAATTTTTGAAGCTATGCTAATGAATTTGAGATTTATCCTTAGGATACTGAAGCACTGTTGAAGGGTTTTGAAGGGGAAGTAACATCAGATTTGTATTTAGAAAGATTTCTTGGCTGCTTTATGGAGTAGGAATTGGCAGGAGTAAGCCTGGAGGCAGCTAAAAGGTGATGACATTTGTAATAATTCTGATGAGAGATGACATTGTCTTGGACCAGTGCAGTGGCAGTGGGTATGGAGAGAGTTGGAGAGCTTTAAGAAAAATAGGGGGTTAAATCAATAGGATGAAGGGATTGATTAGATATGAGGAGTAAGACAGAAAGAGTTGTCAAGGATGACTCCAGCTATTTGACTTGAGCCACTCACTGGGTGAATGGTTGTACTACTTGTTGAGCTAGACACCAGGTGCGGTGTTGGAAGTGATTCCCTCTTTGGTCTTTGAGAACTTTTCCTACTGTAAATCCAAGAATTTGTGATTCTTGATTAAGAAAACTCATTCTGGCCCTAGCCGGGTAGCTCAGTTGATTAGAACATCATCCTGGTATGCTAGGGTTGCTGGTTCGATCCCTGGTCAGGGCACAGCCAAGAATCAACCAGTGAATGCAAAAATAAGTGGAACACCAAATTGACGTTTCTCTCTCTGTCAAAATCAATAAATAATAATAATAATAATAATAATAATAAAAGAAGACTCATTCTGTACCTACAGATAAGACCATTTTTACTGGCACTTAGGTAAATATATAAATATTCATTCCTGAGATGTCCATATCCCTGGTTACTCAGACTTCAAAATAATAGTTAAGATTCGTTGTTGGGGCTCATTGGCTTATTTGTTAAAGTAGGGGGAATATTGTTTTCTGTAGGCATGTATAATTTTGTCTAGTTACGTATATACCTGTTATATGTAGCCCTTTATAGTCAATATAGTCATGTGTTAGATGACTCAAAAAGTAGCTGTAATGTCAACAGCCACTGTGGTCAAAGCTGACAAAATAAATACATCTCAGTACATTAATAATCATTGAAAGTAAACATTTAAGAACTCTCATTTATTGCCAGTGGGAAGCAAACTAGTATAGTGACTTTGGAAGACAGTGTGACAGTTTCTTAGAAAACTAAACATATTTCACCATGCAATCCATCAGTCATACTCCTTGATATTATCCAGAGTTGTTGAAAACTTTTTTTATCCTCACCTGAGGACATGTTTATTGATCTTTGAGAGTGAGGAAGGGTGGGGGGGAGAGGTGGAGAAAGGGGAGGGGAGAGAGAGAGACATTAATGTGAGGGAGAAACATCAATCAGTTGTCTACCTTACATATCCACCTGGGAATTGAACCTGCAACCTAGGTATGTGCCCTGATCAGATCAAACTTGCAACTTTCTGGTGTACAGAATGAGGTTCCAACCCACTGAGCCACCTGGCAAGGGCCAGAGGAGTTGAAAACTTATATCCACACAAATACCCACACAGGAGTGTTTCTAGCAGCTTTTTTCATAACTGCCAAAATTTGGAAGCTACCAAGGCAACCTTCAGTAGGTGAATGGATAAATAAACTGTGGTACATCCAGACAATGGAATATTATTCAGTGCTAAGCAGAAAGGAGCTATAAGCCACAAAGAGACATGAAGGAAACCTAAATGCATGTTACTAAATAAAAGAAGCCTATCTGAGAAGACTGTATTATATGATTACAACGATATGATTTTCTGGGAAAGGCAAAACTATGGAGACAGTAAAAAGATAGGTTGTTGCCAGGGGTTAGAGGGAAGGGAGAGATAAATAGGCAGAGCAAAGAGGATTTTTTTAGGGCAGTAAAACTCTTCTGTACCGTACTATAATGGTGGCCCTATGACATTATACATTTGTCGGCACCCGCAGGGTCTGTATCGCCAAGGCTGACCCCTATTGTAAACTATGGACTTGGGATAATAATGACGCGTGGATCATCTTTTATTTAGGATCATCTTCTATTCAGACACACCCACACACGTGCACAAATATTTTCTTCTGGCTTTTACAATATTTGTTGGAAATACAGCTTACGTTGACTTACATTAGTAATGGTAGGGCATTTCTTCCCACTACACATGAACACCTAATAATAGATTTGTATTTCAGAGTAGTTTGGTGGTTTGTTTGTTTTTTTTTAATGAAAAGTCGGTACAAGCAAATGGCGATCTGATTCTGGGAGCCAAGAATGCTGTTAAGCGTGCTTGCTATCTTGCTCACTTTTCTTAACATTTGGAGGAGGATTTTGGAAAAACCTTTCTAATATTTGTGACATAACTTTACACATCATTGCCATTTTCCTTTCTGGAAAACACAGAAAGACAAAGTTTACCCACGGTTACATATGGCTTAGTCATACGATATTAATGCTACAGCAACAGAAAAGCTAAGGTTCATTCTCCACATTATGAGAATATTAAATCCTCCTTATTACGGGAAACACTCTGTATGCTAGAAGGGATTTCTTTCCTTCCATTTGGTTTTCCTCAGTCTTTTCCTCTTGAGAAGGGCGAGTACATTCCAGGTTTGGAATTGGGTGGGTCTTGGCATTATTAATTGAGACAAGGAGTAGAGGAAGAAGAGATAGCCCGAGAGACATATAAGGAGTTTAGTTTAGGATACTTAGACTTCTAACAGCACGTGGTAAAGATTTCCAGTAGTCACTTGGAAATGTTGACCTGGAGAGATGAGTGATCAGGCTAAAGTATATATTTGGAAGCCATTAATACAGGTGGTAGTGTAAGCTGTTGGAGTCTGCGGAGTAAGAAAAAAATGAGCAGAGGGAGCCCAGTGGAACACAAATATATGGGGAACAGTAGAAAAGGAGAAACCCTTGGAGGTGAGTAACAGCAAGCTCCCTTAGTAACTGCTCAGTCTATAAGAATTAGTAGAAAAGAGAAAATATCAACTTGGATATGGGCAGCTGAACTTTCCAGTCCCAAATCTTGTTATCACTTGGGGATCTCACCAGTCATTGCTGCTACCACTATATTGGCTTGGGAGAGTACAACTCTCTTGACTGCATTGGCTCTTATTTCTTACATCTGAGACCTCACAAAATTCTTACAGATAACAAAAGGAAATCATAAATGGAAAGTAACATAACCAGTTTAGGAACCTATGCGTGTGGCCACTTTTTTTGCTCATAGAATCAGCTAGTCCTTTAGGGCCCTGTACAGAGCTGTGTCCTTTCCCAGGGGGAGGATTGCCTCCTTGCTAACCCCAGGATCTGCCTCCACATGGCAGAGACTCTTTTCCTCATGCTGCTGAAGAGCGTCGTTAAGCCTATCTGGACTTCTTGTAGTCTAGGCTCAAGAGAAGATCTTTCTAGAGAGAGGAGAGACTTCCTTCTAAGTCCCATCTTTCATATTTTCCTTTCCTGTCATAAGATGTATTTTCTCAAGGTGAGTAACAATGGGAATGTTGACTTCCTTTAGGAGAGACAGTACCCTTTACCCACAAGGGTATGACCTGATCTTACTCATGGGTAACTATCTTAGAATACATTTGTCCAGGAAAAGAATAAGATAAACACTACAACAGAGACTCTTACAGTGCTCATTGAGGTAAAAGAACTTGGAGAGAATGGTTTCACAGAACACAAGGGAACTAGGAGATTGAAGTGTCAAGTGCTATAGAAAGGCCAAGTAGAGTGAGAACTGAAAAAAAAAGTGTGTGTTTTTGTTTTGTTTTGTTTTTAAAGAAAGAAGCTCTTCTACTTTTATTATACAGGGTCTGGCAGAAGTAATGCCTGCTTGAGTGTGGCTGGTAGGTTAATAATATAGGTGTAATAATTTATAGTTTTAATTTGAACATCTCTCCTAGAATGTCCTATGGTGTGGTTGAGTGTGATATGTTATAGAATTACATACTTATGATTTTATAATAAAAAAAGGGTCCCTGGCTGGTGTAGCCCAGTGGATTGAGCGCTGGCCTGCGAATGAAAAGGTTGCTGGTTCGATTCCTAGTCAGGACACATGTCTGGATTGTGGGCCAGGTCCCCGGTGGGGGGCACATGAGAGGCAACCACACATTTCATGTTTTTCTCCCTCCCTTTCTCCCTCCTTTCCTCTCTGTCTATAAATAAATACAATCTTTTTTTAAAAGGGGGGGGGCGTATTTGTGCCAGCCCCTGTATGTTTCAGTTCTGAGCTTTGTGCTTTTGAGTTACTTCTACTTTGAATTAGACCCTCCACTGCTTAGTGCTCGTGCTCCTGGAGAGGTTAATCCAGTTCTGGGGGTGGGTGCAGAGGTGCCTGAGAGTTTGCCTCCACTGCTGCAGGGGAGAGGTTCCCCTGTGGCTGCTGTGCCGTGTCCTGCAGGCAGTTCTCTGGGGGTGAGGACATGGGGCTCTGAGGCGACTGGTCCTGGCTTCCTCACAGTTCTGCTGCTTCCAGGTGGTGTGACTTTGGGGGAATTCCTCAGCCTCTCGATTTTCAGCCTCTCAATCTGGACGTTGAAGGTGTTGATCCCAACATGGTAGGGTTGTGTGAGCTTGTGAAGACTGCAATTCCTCCTCAGTTCCCCTTGAGGGATAAATCTTAAAGTCCATACTGGTCTTTCGATTTTTAAATTAAAATTAAAAGCAGCACTGCAGAGAGACTTAGAGGAAGTTTTTGCCCTATTTTGCTCATGTTCTGCATAGATCATGAGGCAGGAGCATTAGTAAAATAGATGTACCCCTTCCCTACCTTGTACTTTATATCTTTTTTTTTTTAAGAGAACTTTGTTGATTTCTAATGTAGGATCTTTTTTTTTTTCAAGAGGGTAAGAGGAAACATACACAAGAAAGTGGTTTTCTTGTGTACATTAATTGGTATCCCTATGTAAACTAAACTGCCTCGCTTGTATTTCTGGCTCGCACACTCGCGCGTGTGTGTGCGCGCTCTCTCTCTTTATCTCTCTCTCTCTCTATGTATGTATTTGGTGAGAGTATTGTCAGTATTGTCAGCAAAGAGTAATGAATGGAAATGGAGGGAAAGTTCTTTTTTAGCTCTGTGCAGATAACTGCTTGTTTGAGTCATGCAGCAGAAAAGTTTCAGTTTGGATCCTCTTAGAACTCTAGCTCTGTAGTATTACTTGTCAGATATAAATATTTTATTGGTAGGTGACTTTCTTTTGTTACTGAAGGCAATGGGTGGCTTTCTCAGAGTCTCTTTAACAGAGGATAAGTTCTTTAGCAATAGGAGATGTGTTTTATATATGATAAAATGAAATATAAATAATAATATGCTTTCCCACAAATTGGATAAATGAATCTCATAGAAGATAGAGATCTAATACTACTAATAATGCGTCATTATTGTAGTAATAAAATAATTCACTTTTTATATATTAGGGAACCTTTGCTTAGAAGAAATTGTGATTTGTCCTAGGTTATCAGACCCCAAGATATTCAACCAGAACTAGAACCTTGTTTTCTTGTCTATAATTATTATTTGAAAATTACTTATATATTCTTCAGAGGAATAAAAATCATTTACTAAGCACCAATGAACACATGGTATTTATTTGATTATTAACCTAAAAAATTATGGAACCTTTCTTCTCAGAGTTTTATGATACCAGTTACAATACTTCAGTGACTTTTTAAAGTTTTTTCTTGTTTCATGTTTTTTTTCTACAAGAGGGATAGTATGGCAAGCATGGATTGGGAGCACAATGTTTTGTTTATTTCTTATTATCAGAGGACTGTAGATGCTGGTAACTATTAGGTAATTTTTGCAAGTAAATAATCTGCTGTTGTGTTCTGTGCTTGGTGGTAGGATGCACAGTGCCGAATGAGAATTTCACTGGTCTTTGTCCTGAATTCCTGGAAATTTACTTTAATCAGTCAGTATCTCCTATCTTTAAAAAACAAACCTCAAAGCCTTCCCTCTACCCCTTATTCTCCTCCAGTGTTATTCGTTACCCATCTTTCCAGCAAAACTTTTCAGAAGAGTTATTTACACTTTCTGCCTCTCCTTCCTCTCTTTCATTCTGTCTTGGAACAACTCCACAGTTTCCACAGAAATCTCTTTGTTAAGGTCACAGTGTTTTCGGTGTTATCGGCTCCCTCCTTGGTAAACAGTTTTCTTTACTTGCCTTTCATGATGGCCATGCTTCTGTTTTTTCTCTTACTGGCTGCTGTTTCTCACTTACCTTTTTGCCAGCTCCTCATCCTCTCCCCAGCCTCTCACTGTTAACATGAGTCTCCTTAGGGCTCTGACCCGGCCCTCCTGTCTCCATCTACATTTCCTAGGTGACCTTATCCAGCCCTTGTGATTTTAAATGCCATCTATTTGATATTCACCCCTGAACGTTGGACTTTACCCCTGAATTTTAAAGATTTTATTTATTTATTTTTAGAGAGAGGGGAAGGAAAGGAGAGGGAGAGAAACATCAGTCATTGATGTGAGAGAGAAACATCCATCGGTTGCCTCTCATATGTGCCCTGACCAGGAACTGAACAGGTGACTTTTTGCTTTGTGCCCAACCAACTAAGCCATAATGGTCAGGGCCCCTCTGAATTTTAACTTCATATATCCAAATGCTTACTCAAAAATTTCACTTGGATATCTAATAGGCATCTCAGACTTCACATATTCAAAACTGAATTCCTATTCCAGCCCCCTGACCTCCCAGCCCTCTTTTCAGTAAATAGTTATACCATTTGTCCAGATGCTCACACCAAAAACTGTAGTGTCATGATGTCATTCCTGACAACTCTTTTCTAATCTGTCAGTAAATCATATCTTTTATGCCTTCAAAATTACTTAGAATCATATTCTCACCACCCTAAAACTCTATCTCCCTAATCTGTACTGCCATCATTTCTTGCCTAAGTTATTGCAGAAGCTTCTTCACCGGTTTCCTTGATTTCACTCTTACCCACTACAGTCTGTTCTGTTTGAAATCCAGTTACTTCCTGTGATAACTTAGCATAAAATTGCAAGTTCTTACTATTGCACACAAGGCTCCCTGTTTTATCTGGCCCCTGGTTACCTCTGTGACCTCATCTCGTACCACCTCTCTCAGACGTGGCAGCGTGCTGGCCTCCTTGCTGAATCTCAGCTGTGACAGGCTCATTTCCACCTCAGGAATTCTGCGCGTGCTACTTCCTCTGCCTGAAATACTTCCCTGACGTGACCTCATATGTAGAATTAAGAGCACAAACTCTGGAGTCAGGCTTCAAGCTGCTTAGGTTTGAATTTTCTAGTTGTCTAACCTTGGACAAATTAGTTAACCTTATTGTGCTTCAGTTTCTGTATCTGAGAATAATAATAGTACCTAGTTCCTAGCGCGATTATGAGGATGAAATGAGTTGCGATATGTAAAGCACTTAAGCTAACACTGTCATATAGTAAACCCTGTACGCTAGCTGTGATGGTAATGATTACTTCATCAGTTCTCTGCTAACGTGCTGCCCGCCCAGAGATGACTTAAATAGTGGCAGAATCATCGGAATAAATGATAAGTGTGGCTCCTGGGGGACATGCTTGGAAGAGGACAGCTCTCTGGGATAGAAAGACAGCTCCTGTGAACGTCCCAGTCATGCCCCTTCATTTCAGTCACCAGCTGTAAACCGCCCCGCCCCCGCCCCATTTCTCTTTCCCCATTGAGTTTGTCTGGTAGGACTCACTGCTGCTCAGTAGTTCATCTCCCGACTCCAGCTCATGCCAGTTCAGGGTGGGTCTTCGGAGACAGACGGTAGGAAATCTTTGGGGATAAACACATAAGGATTTCCTCACCACCACGTCCATCCTCCCTTTTTCTCCGTCAGCGTGGATTTCATGGGCAGCATCCAGAGTTCTCCCTGCCTTCCCCTCACCTTCATCCAAGTGCTGGGGAAAAATTTTTACTCTGAATACTCTGCCCACCATTTATTACCTGTGTGTGTGTTGTGTTGCATTGTGTTGTGTGTTTTATCTTTCCCTTTAGAGAGAAAGGGAACAAAATGAAAAAGGGACAGAGCAGAAGAGATTAATTACCTTTTAAAACTTTCTCTTTTCATTGCTCCTATCAGCAAACTTTCTTTAAAACATCTAGACCTCTGTGGTATCCTTCAGGGACAGGAGGATGGGGGGAATGTTGTGAGACTTGGCCTTGTTTTGCAGGAGAACTCCCTGGCCAGAAGTCGTCTGTGGAGGAAATGGAGAGTGAGGAAGGGAGCTCACTGGGGCCCTCGGAGTGAGAAGGTTCAGAGAGGGGATAAGTGAAGAAATATTTAACAGGACCTCCCAGGCTGAGAAATCACTCCAAGGTCCACAGATCTCACAAATTGCCCTCTACCTGCAACCTCATGCACAGGCTGTAGAAACCCTGGACAGTGTCATGGAGCCGGGGTGGAGTCCTTAGTCCCCATGCCAACTGAGAGGAAGCACGGAGCCACCGCAAGGCCAGATGTCATGTTCCCAGCTACCGTGAGATGTGTTCTTAGTATTTTAGCACCATTGCTTATGTCCATTTCTCTGTTTAACTGGTCAGAGTAAATTGACCTGAAATGACTTTCATATTTTTTTTTTCTCCTGAAATCAGAACCAAAGTTTCCTTGAAGTAATTGGAACTATTGGTAAATATTTTTAGGGATACCTTGAACATAGCTAAGAGTTTTCACCCTAAGCAGGGCAGAATAGGCTTTAGATAAGAGCTAGGCAGAACTGTCAGACCAGCTGATGGATTAGTTTCCCTACTTGGGACTCATTTTTGTGAGAATGATATTTAGCATCAGTTGTAAAGTTCATACTTGCTTTTCCAAATGGGGATATTTGTGAGTCATGTTCTACTACTACTGCCCTCTGCTTCTACTCGACTCTGATGAGTAGTTGTTATTCCTGCAAACTAGAAAGAGGAAATACTGTACTATATATTTAAGGAGTCAGGTCTGTTTCTTGAACTCCTTCATGCTAGTACCAATTGTAACGACCGTTTGCCTCCCAGAAGTGTCCTGGAGGTACGTACTGACTTGTATGCCTGCTGGGGCCCCCTGAGCCGGGGACATTACACACTGCATGTGTGTGGGCGCTGTGCAGAGGTCTGCTTTGGGTCTCTGTCACTGATGATGGGCCTCAGCTCACAGTCCTGGCTGTCCGTAAAAATCCAAATAACTTACTTGGTGATTTCAGGGTGCTTTTAGTTATTTATAATATATCAGTTTTCTTTATTCTGTCAGTTCAAGAATTCCATAGACAACTCTCGTTGGCCATTAAGACCCCACATTATCATTATTTGACTCTTTAAAGGAGACTCTGACATCTCTTTAAAAATATCTAAAAGTTGTAGACATTTAGGTAACCCATAAAAGACATCCAGAAGTTTTAACACTCTTAAACACTGTTAAGTTACATAGCTCTGGTGTGAATTATTTTTTTAAAGATTTTATTTATTTATTTTTAGAAAGAGGGGGAGGGAGGGAGAAAGAGAGGGAGAAACATCAGTGTGTAGTTGCCTCTTGCATGCCCCCAATTGGGGACCTGGCCTGAAACCCAGGCATGTGCCCTGACTGGGAATTGAACCTGCGATCATTTGGTTCACAGGCCAGTGTGAATTTTTTAATAGCCTGAGTTCTCACTGTAATAAGCTTTCCTCCAAAAGTTGACACTTCTTAGTTAATAATGCTTAAGAGGATAGCCCTAGCTGGTGTGGCACAGAGGGTTGAGCACCAGCCTGTGAACCAAAAGGTCACTGGTTCGATTCCCAGTCAGGGCACATGCCTGGGTTGTGAACCAGGCTCCCAGCTGGGGGCAGGCAAGAGACAGCCAATAGATTTTTCTTTCCCTTTTTTTCCCTTCCTTTTCCCTCTTTCTAAAAAAAAAAACAAAACAAAACATTTTTTAAAACATAATAATAATGCTTTAGAGAATAGTTGATTTAGTAGAATCTTGATACTGAGCAAACTTCTACTTCAGCTGGCATAGTGATTTACAAAAGGTAGACTCTGTATAATACTGGAATGTAATTTTTAAAACAGATGTGATTTTTAGAGCAATCTTAGAGTAACAGAAACATGGAGAAGATAATACTGTGTTCCCGAATCACCCAGCATCATCCACACACGTAGTTTTCCTTCTTAACATCTTCTAGTAGTCTGATACATGTTACAATTAAAGGATGAATTTTGACATATTACTGTTAACTAAAGTCTGTACTCTATTCAGATTTCCTTAGTGTTTATTTAATGTCCTTTCTCTGTGGAGGGTCCCATCCAATATAGCACTTACATGCAGTCGGTTGTCATGTCTCCTTAGGCTCCTCTTGGCTGTGATAGCTTTCCAAACTTGCCTTGTTTCTGATGACCATGACAGTTTCGACAAATATTCATGAGGCATATTGTAGATTCCTCCTCTTGGAATCTGTCTGATGTTTTTCTCCAGAGTATACTGCGGCTGTAAAATCATATGATGAAACTATGTTTAGACTTGTAAGAAATGGCCAAACTGTCTCCCAAAGTGGTTGTACTATTTTGCATTTCCACCAGCAATTTATGAGAGTTCTGTCACTTGCATACTTGTCAGCAAGTCAGTTTTTTGGATTTCAGCCATTCTGATGGGTGTGCAGAGGTTGGGATATAATTTTTTTTTTAGTCTTACTATCATATTTTGTTATATCTGACTATAGAAACCTTAGCTTTCTCCTGATATTTCTCTTCAAATTACCGTTAAGAGTGTGTGTGCTTTGCCCCTATTAAGTAACTTGCAATTTTTAAATAACATTTTACTTATTACAATGAAATACAATAACCTATTCTCTTTGCTTTCTTACTACTAATAGCTTTTAAGCTGCCTACTGTTAGTATTGTTACATTCCATTGATGATAATGTCTCATGTTTAATTGCTTTTATTTAATTTTTTATTCTCATTTTCCATTCTTCAAAGTCAATTTTTTGCTTTTTTGTTTGTTTATTTGTTCATAAAGCTTTTTTGTTTCTGTTACATTATGTAGTTTTGTACCAATGGCTAGAAGCAGATCGTCATGGCAAGAGCCAAGGTGCTGCAAATACGACCTCAGGTAAAAATAAAAAGTTGAGGTGTTAGAAATCATTATTTTAATTCACGCAAGCCCATCATAATTGTTTCTTTACTCAGTTTTGCTCAGGCAAAAAATAGGTATTATTTTGTATTTCTGTTCTCTCATCTGCATCTTAATTTTCCTAAAGATGGCGTTTTCTTCAAGCCCTGAAAAAAATTATTCATGAGCCCTTCTTTAAGCTCTCTTGGCAGATATGTCCTGTTTTCTTAGAAGGCAAGACTTCATTGCAGCTTAGATTTAGTAGGAGGTTACTTGACAGTATTACTTGAAACTAACTCTATGTGTAGTTGTGGGGGAATAGTAATATTAGCACAAATTTATAATCCTTGTTATTTTCAGAATAATGTTTGAAAGATAGATTTTAAGTAAAGGAAGCTCATATATAATTTCCAGTTCCTGGGAATCCAAATTGTTAGACTGATTTATTTCTCCTGCTAAGTCCTAGTCTTTTAGAGGTCTATGAAACATGGGCCCAAAATGAGAAGATAAAGTTATTTGCCCATTTCACATCTCCAAAAGGCATGTCCAAGATTTTCTTCTCTGACCTGTACTAGTAGGAATAACTGCATCCACTCATTTTTAAATCCTTAGCAGTGTTACCAGAATTTTTACATGGTTGTTTCTTCCCCGAGTTTCCTTCAAAATAATATTTGCCAAGACAGCTGTATGTATAGCAAGGATCTTTCCTATTGTGTCCCCTCTCCAGCCCTCTTTTTCGTAGTCTAATAAAAGGAGGTGGCGGTTCTGTTTTTCTTTTGTTAGATTTGTGTTTCTGTTTCATGGGTTTTTTTTCTGGTTTTTGTTTTTGTGAAATTTTTTTCTCTCTGGAGGTGGTTTTCTTTCTCTCCTGGTGATTAATTGGGTCTTAAGAGGGTGTGGTGTTCCTTAGTTAAGAGAACAGTTATATTGAAAATGGCACTGTCATGAATTTTTTGATTTATCTGCTGCCCTATTAATAACTTGATGTATGAATCAAGATAATGTTACTATTTTAACCGAACTCAGGCAGGAATTCATTAAAAGGTAAGTGTTCAAGGAGTTATAGCCTGTGTATGTGCAGTTTCTTTTGCCCCACAGTGTTTCATATTTTATTTACATTTATGGATAATAAAAATAAGCACTTTGGGTATTTGACGGTGGGTGAAGGAGAGTTTCTTGATGGCTCTGTATTTTCTGGGGATATCCTGTTGCTGTGTTAATAGTGCAGTTAGCAGATAGACCTTTAGAACCAGGAGGGAGCTTTTGTTTTATTTTTTCCCCCCCGCACTTGAAGTGAAGTAAAAAGTAAACATTTTCTTTTTTAATGAAGACATGACCAATCTAAAAATCTTAGTGTTTGCTTGCGAATCCAGTATTAGCTTAGGGATGTCATTCACCGTTCTTGAAATGAACCATTCTAAACCTCAGCTCTTTTCTTCAGACACTTTAATTCATGGTCAGCTTCACATTTTTCCACTGACTTTTCGATGTTTACATACCCTAGAAGCATGTTGCAAAAATTGATGAACTTTCCCTAGGGATGCCTTTGACATTTTTCTTCTCGAAGCAAAAGCTCTCTACTCTCTATTAGATGAAAATATGGGGTAAAAAGATACAGAGATGAAGTGCTTGCCTAAATAAGAGGAACCCAAAGGAAAATGACCATTAGCCAAGGGCTTAAATTAGGAACAGAAGGTTACTTGCAGCAAACTTATTTAAATAATGTGCCTTTGTTCAAAAAAGTTCCTGTGTATTTTATATTGCAGTCTCCAGCAAGATTTTAGAGTATGATTTTTCCTTCCTATGATGAGTTAAGTTTTGCATTAAAAAGTGTTTTAAATATTCATCTTTTTGCATTTTTACTAAAAATGGAAACTGAGTCTGACTTCATGTCCAAATGTGACTCAAATTGCTTTATGATATTTTTACTTGTACAAATAAATACAGTAAATGGGATTTATCTTTTGATATAACAGCTCATGTTTTATGCTTAAAAAGTAAGCCTAAAAAATATAAAAACACAGTAGACAGAATAATGTTGTTCCAAGGTGTTCTAATTCCTCAATCTCAACTTTTTGACAATGAGAATTTAAGATCCATCCATATTAAAATATTTTATGAAACTAAGGCTTTAGTAGGTAACAGGTCTCATGGGAGTTAATTTGTTCAAGGAGATAAAGAACTGAGCTGACAAGTATTATTAAATTTTCTTATATATAATAAAGTGTAGCCTACTTTTCATATTTTTGACAGGTGATGAATTTGGCTTGGAATAGATTGTTTCTTTTCAGAGTTTGTGTATTTAATGTCTACTAAACTAGACAACTCAGTAATGATGTTTCTAATTCCGTTAATACTATCACTTGTAAAAGCTTGGCGATGCAGTCACACTTACCAGAGAATTTTGTGAAAGTTTAAGCCCATTGCCTCCTTTGAGCTCTGTACCATTGGGTCAGTACATGTACAAAATTTGGGGATCATAAGAGGTACGAACAGCTTAATTCAGGATTTTTTAATGAAGTAAATGTTTCCAAGTAGATACCTTCATCACCATATATTGGAGTGAGGGCAATAATTAGGTTACAGCAAGGATTATTTTATCATGTGAGTTTCAGTATCAGTTATCTAGCCAGGATTTTAAAATTCAAATTCTAAAGTCTTAAATGCGGACCTCTTATTAAACAGTTCTTTTTCAGTTACTCATTGAGAATTTTACAATGAAGACTGATAGAGGTAGAAGTTGGATTAGATTTCAACATTATCAGTTAATATAGCTACAACGTAAAAATAAAACAATGACGTGCTTTTTAAAAAATTCTAGATATTAACTAATTGTTAATTATTTGTTATAGGTGAAAATTTTGACCAGAGTCCTTTGAGAAGAACATTCAAATCCAAGGTTCTAGCCCACTATCCTCAGAATATAGAATGGAACCCTTTTGATCAAGATGCAGTGAACATGGTATGTGTTTTTCTTTTCCTCCTTAGCCGTCTTATTATTTTATTAAGATGACAATAGTGACTATTTTGAATTTCCTATATTATTTCATTTAATTTAATCCTTTATCTTTTTATACAATATCCTCATTTACAGATGTAAAAATGAAACTCGGAGATTTTTAGTAACTTGCCTATGGCCTCCATAGCAAATAAGTGTATACAACAGACCTTCTAAGCTCATTTTATTTTCCTACTATTAAACTGTGTTGTAAGTTTGTATTAATTAAAACATAGGTGGCTTTGATAAACAGTGATATTACTTTATTTTACTGGAAAGAATCCTTATGGAAGGAGTATGATTACAATTTTCATATTTCAAGGAAGGTTGTATAATGGGCCTGTAATTTATCACAATCCACAAATAGGGAAAGGAACTTCAGTGCATCATTTAGACAGTAGCAATTTGTCTATAAGAAATTTGAATTAATGCAATGAATTACCAGTAGTGAAAAAAAAAATGAAGTACTAGTGGTGATTATAAGTCCTTTAGAGATTCTTGGGCATAAGTAGGCCATAGTTTTCAACTCATTTAGAGAGGGCCCTGTTTAGAAGCCTGGATAATATTTAAGACCCCCATGAACTCTGTGATTATAAAAATAAGGGGGCCCCAAAGTGAGCAAATTAGAGGTCAGGAATGATGAGCACAGAAGTGATTAAAGATGGATTAAGACAGTGATCAATACAGTTTGTTTGTTTGTTTGTTTGTTTGTTTTTACTGGTTTAAAGGCAGAGCCAAAAGACCCTGTTATGATATGATACCATAGGGAGGGAAATTAATGTTTAGTAGATGCCTGCTACATACTTCATGTATGTTACTTTTACATACATGCTTACATGTACCCAGTAAAGACTTTAACTCATTTTACAGAGATTAAGTTACTTGCCCAAAGTTGTGCAGGAAGTCTCACAAGTTAAATTCAGGCCATTTTTCCCGCTAGCTCACTTTTCTCCCACACCTGTATGCTCTCTTCCCCAAAGAAAACTATGTAACTTGGTTTTGACTTGCACCGAAATGATATGGGTCACCTTGGACCTTTTTGGTATTTCTTTTTAATATATTTTATTGATTATGCTAGTATAGTTGTCCCAATTTTTCCCTCTTTGCCCCCCTCCACCTGGTACCCCCTACCCCCTCTCTCAGTCCTCCCTTAGTTCATGTCTATCGCTCATGCATGTAGGTTCTTTGGCTTCTCCATTTCCTATACTGCACTTTACACCCCCCTGTCTATTTTGCACCTACCAATTTGTACTTCTTAATCCCTGCACCTTTCCCCCCATTCTCCTTCCTCCTCCCAATTGATAACCCTCCAAATGATCTCCATAGCTATGATTCAGTTGTTGATAGTTGTGAATTTATTGCCATTTTATTGTTCATAGTTTTGATCCCTTTTTTTCTTAAATAAGTCCTTTTAACATTTCATATAATTCTGGCTTGGTGATGATGAACTCCTTCAGCTTTACCTTGTCTGGGAAGTACTTTATCTGCCCTTCCATTCTCAGCAATAGCTTTGCTGGATAGAGTAATCTAGGTTGTAGGTCCTTGCATTTCATCACTTTGAATCCTTGTTGACAGTCCCTTCTAGCCTTCAAAGTTTCTTTTGAGAAATCAGCTGACAGTCTTATGGAAACTCCTTTGTAGGTAACTCTGCTTTTCTCTTGCTATTTTTAAGATTCTCTCTTTATCTTTAACCTTTGGCATTTTAATTATGATGTGTCTTGGAATGGTCCTCTTTTGTGTCCATCTTGTTTAGGACACTCTGTGCGTCCTGGATATGTATGTCTATTTCCTTCACCAAATTTTCTTTCATTATTTTTTCAAATAGATTTCTAATTTCATGCTCTTTCTCTTCTCCTTCTGGCACCCCTATGATTTGAATGTTGGTATGTTTGAAATTGTCCCAGGCTCCTTATACTATCCTCGTTTTATTGGATTCTTTTTTTTCTTGCTGTTCTGATTGAATGCTTTTTTCCTTCCTTATGATCCAAATCATTGGTTTCATTCTTGGCTTCATCCACTCCATTATTGATTCCCTGTAAATTTTTCTTTATCTCACTCACTATAACATTTGTTTCTGCTTGTATCTTTTTTTATGCTGCCGAAGTACCCGAGGAGTTCCCTGAGCATCCTAATAACCAGTGTTTGAACTCTGCATCTGATAGATTGCTTATCTCTATTTTCTTTAGTTCTTTTTCTGGGGTTTTGTTCTGTTCTTTCATTTGGGCCATGTTTCTTTGTCTGCTCATTTTGGCAGCCTCCCTGTGTGTGTTTCTGTGTGTTAGGTAGAGCTCTTCAACTCCCTGTCTTAGTAGCGCGGCCTGTTGTAGAAAAGTGCACCCGTTAGTTGGATGGGGCAGAGCCTTAGGTAATCAACAAGTGTGGGTCAACCCGCATGAACCAGGTTGATGGAGTCTCAGCTATAGCGTCACTGCTCTGTGGCTCCTTATGAGGGAGGGCTCAGAAAAGAGGCAGTGGCCGTTGCCTGGCCTCTGGAGTTTTGTCTGGGAGGAGCTGTCCCCCGGCACTTGTCCTGCTACTAGACACTTCAGTTTCTCCCCATATGCCACTGATGCCCTTGCACCTGCTGCCCTGGTGCTAGAGCCCAGAGGAGTGAGTCTGCAGAAGTCTTAAGTCTCTTGTGGGCCCTTTAGGAAGAGACGCCTGAGAATCCCGCAGTTTCTTCTTCCGCCCCAACCACCACTGGTTTTTACAGCCAGAAGTTATGGGGACTTATCTTCCTTGCACTGGAACCCTGGGCTGGGTGGTCTGGTGTGGGGCTGAGATCCCTTGCTCCTGAGGTATCCCTCACGATTTTTATCTACCATGCCTCCACCCCCTACCCTCCTGGATGAATGGGACTTCTTTAATTTCTTGGTTGTCGGACTTCCATACAACTCAATTTTCTGATGATTCTGGGTGATAATTGTTTTGTAGTTTAGTTGTAATTTTTACTGTGGTTGTGCTAGGAGGTGACCAATGTTTACCTACGCCTCCATCTTGACCCGCTGGTATTTCTATATCACAGTAAACCTGTGCACCAGTGAGGAAATGGCATGCTGATTTTTCTAAGGAGTGGTGCTTAAGCCACTTGGTACTTTGACTTTGATTCATTACAGAGCACAGTGTAGTTATTTCTCTAAACGGTCACCTAATACCAAAATAATCAGAGATGCTATTTTGCTGGAAGTTAATACTGTGGAGCCCAAGCTCACCTTTGGTGAAGAGAAAACTACAGGTATTAAGTAGAACACCACTGTTATATTTATGAGACTGGGAGAAGCACAGACAAGTTTCTGACTAAACAGTCAACAAACAGCATAACAAAAAATAATTTATAAGCTATTTATGCCAGCAAATTAATGGAAAAATCTTAAAGAATATAGTGTCAAAATGAAGCAATGGAAAATGAATAAGATAAGTAGATTATAACACTTAAATTAGTAGATTATCCTCTTAAATTAGTGAGATATTTCAAAGTATAAATCATTCTGTGAGAAATCAGAATGGTGTCCAAAAATGAGGGTCTTACTTATAGTGTGAACCCAGTCATTTGCAACTGAATACCACAGTTGATGTGTTTTCTTTCTTTTAACCGTTTGAATGGATTAAAAAAGTGAGATATTTGTGATAGCTTTTGCCTCTCTCTGCAGAACACTCCCTTTTAAAATAATTTTCCATTTTTTTGCTCTGCATTTGTTGTTTTCTTTACCCCTTGCCTCACATAGGCAGGGTTAAGCATCACCCAGCATTTTGTTTATTGCTGCAAATCTAAAAGGATTTGCTGGCACTCCCTGAAAATCGCTGAAAAGCATCCCATTAAATTAGTCTGCATTTGGGTCATAGATTTACTGCCCTTAACTTCCTCTTTGATTTATTGTAAGTGCATTTGTATGAAGCTATAATTTATTCCCACCTAAAGGTATAAAGCTTTGTTCTTGCCGTTGGCAAAACCCCACTCCAACGAGTCGCCACCTCCTGTAGTATCAGTCATTCCTCTAACAGGCAACAGTGGTGCTTTGAAATAAGAGTCATTAATTTCACACAGAAATTAAGTACCCCGAAGCAGTGAACTTTATTAAATAAAAAGATTTCATGTGTATGAGTGCAATGCAAAGATAGTAGAAAATAGATAAAAGTGACAAGTGAAATTGTTTCTGAATAAATTGCTTTTTATCTTTCTTTTGGTTGCTGATTCAGAGTTTTTTATTTAAAAAAATGGGAGTATTATAAAACAGACAACACTACAACAAGCAATCTTAAACCCACCTAGGACTAACATATGTCAACATTGACAAATTGCTTCAGAGCCACACCTTTCCTCTTAAATGAAACAAGACATTGTAAACAGAGCTGAAGTTTCCCTGCCTTTCCCCCCATTTCAGATCTTTTTGAGGTAATGTACTTTGGCATCCATCGATCTTATCCTTAAGAATGTAGTCAAGCTGGGAGTTGTTAAGAAAATATGGTCAGTACCTGCTAAGCAAGTTATATGAAATATAAAGATTGTTTTGTGTGTCTGTCCTAAATAAAACATCTGAGATGTGGTATTTCCGAGAATTAAAAAGAGCAACAGCTATTACACAGCTCTTTACAATCTATAAAGCTGTCAGTTTACAATTTGCTATTTACTTTGGTCACGAAGAAGGGTGGAATGGAATGATGAGCAAAGAGTAAAGGGAGAAGTATTGGCTGGCGAACACCTATTTAGGTGCCCACCTTGCAAGATTCAAAGGAAAAAGGGCACTATATATACTTTACACACTCTACAGGAATTTGAAACGAATAATCCTTAGTTGCATTAATAGGTTTGACATTAGAATGAGAATAAGCACTGAGTTTGACCCAAGTTTTTGTCTCACAGTAAACCCAGAAGAATGGGATTCTAATCCAGTCATTACTGGGGAAGCCCACTTGTTTTCTTAACGTTACAGCTAGAATATCATACTGGTATCGCAAACTCAGCCTGTCCAAACTGGCTTCACAATCTTCCCAACTCTGGTCAGTACAACCATCTATCTAATTGCCTAAGTCAAAATTACAGTATCATCCCTGAAAGTTCTCACTTTCTCACCCTCCCTCCACACAAGCAGTTTTCTATCTACTTCTCTCCGTTTCTGCACACCCACCATAGCCCCAACCACCTCGCTCTCCCCTGGACTCCTGCAGAAGCTGTCCAGCTGGCCGCCTTCTCCCGTACTTTCCACGCCTCTCGCTGTCACTTCCTATGCCATCGCTTCTCTTGGAAGTCCTTCCTTCATGCAGTGAGTTCTTCCTGATCCTTCAGATTTCATTTTAAACATGATTTTCTCAAAAAAGCCATTCTTGACCACCACCTTCTACCAACCTTTCAACATTCAGTCAGGTTCCCTTGGGTTCGCTTAGCACCTTGTACCTTTTGTAGCATTTATCACAAGTGTAGTTAATTATGTAGTTAGTTTTCAACTCTGTGTCTCCTGCTATAATGTAGGCACCACAGGGACAGGAACGCTTTGCTATATCCCTAGATTTGCATGTAGTAGAGGTTCAAATCATTGAATAAATGAAGGAATGTTTATTTGTTTACCATACTGCAATACTTTCCTTCCCTGTCCTTGTCTATTCAGGTGTTGCCTCCACTGCAAAACTATCTCTTAGGTAGTAGTTAGGTGCTCTTTCTTCCCTATTTCTAGAACATCTTAAACACCCCACAGCAGAATTGATCACATCATTTTGTAACCATAGGTTTATACAGGCTGGGGCAAAAGTAGGTTTACAGCTGTGAGTAGGTAAAACAGAGTTTATTCTTGTATTATCATTTATTGATTACTGTGTTATTTTCCATACGAGCAACTGTAAACCTACTTTTGCCCCACCCTGTATGTCTGTCTTTCCTATTAAACTGTGAACTCCCTGAAATAAGGGATTATTTTCATATTTGTCTTTGAGTTATCAAGATCTAATACAGTATGTGGTATAAAACAAATGTTTATTAAAGGAAGAAAGGAAGGAGAAAAGGAAGGAAGGTACACTGACCAACTCTTTTGAGAGTTTTCTTAGTAATTTCTCTTTTATTTGTGTAATGAGAGGGGGGCATAGGAGTCACAGAACAATAGAAAAATGGAAAAAGGAATTATTACACTTTCAGCCAAACTTCCTGAAAGAGTACAGAAAGACAATTAAGGACATTTGGTCACTCAGACGAGAAGCTATACACAGCATTGTGAGCCCACTTTGTCTAAAGTAATCTGAATACCACTGGCAACCTGGTCATTGATAACTCTTGAATTTTTAGTTATTTTATTGTGAGAGAGTGGTGTGGGGAAGGCAGAGGGTAGATATTTTTATTTGTAAACGGCAATATTAGGGGATGACAAAATATTGTTGAACTCCATAGTGAATATCTTGATTTATAGCTCAGGTTTTCTTAAAAAATAAACCCGATGATTAATTTAACAATTCTTACTTTTAAAAATGAAAAAGTAGTAGCATTTTCCAGTTCATGATTTCTCAGATTAGAAATATAATTTTTACTTTTTTTGACTTGTAGGAAGAGAATTTCAGAATTCTTAACATCTGTTGTCTGTAGCATAGAAAGTCATTCTTTACTTTGAACACAACTTTTGGCAAGCTTTCCCTGTAAATGTTTGAATGTATGCTCAAGAAAGCTACAAACCCTTAAGGGAATATTTGGCAGCTGTTCAAAAACTGTTCAAGCTGTTATTTTGTGGTTTATGGTGTCAGGAAAGCCTATCAATTAAATTAAATCTTTGTGTTGACTTTGGAGGTCACTTTGTTTCTTTATTGCCTACTTGATGTAAAAAGAGAACTACAGACTGAATCAAGAGATGAATTTAGTCTGATCCTATAACCCCCAGCTTTTGTTTTTGTTTTGTGTGTGTGTGTGTGTGTGTGTGTGTGTGTGTTAATTAATGAGTTCATTCATTCATTCATTCATTCATTCAACAAACAGTTATGTGTCATGCACTTTGCTAAACAAGTCTGAGTTTAACATGGAGCAAGAGTGATTTCAGCTTTTAAGGAGATGAGAGGCCGTTGGAGGATTTTGAGAAGAGTGACAAGATTTAACTTACATTTTTTTAAGGATTACTTTGGCTACAAAGGAGGAATAGATTAGGGGGGACAAAGGCAAAAGCAGAAGACTCATTAGCAGGATGTTAAATAGTTATCATGCAAAGAGGAGTGTGAGGTAGGTTACACCATTCTTAGGAGTGGTAAGAATGAAGACAGAATGAGGGAATTTGTTTCTGAATATATTTGTGAAGGTAGAACTGATGGTCTTTGTTGTTGGATTGGATAATGGGATGAGGGAGAAAAAGAGATGTCAAAGGTGACCCCAAGTCCCTGAGGCATTCTTGCCACCTCCTTGGGATCCCTTTGAAAACCACTGCCCTTCAGTGCAGGAAGGTTGATAAGCAAAAAGGCATGTCTGATTCTGTCCCCCTCCTGCTAAAAACCCTTCAGAGGCTTCCCAGTGTCCTCAGATGTCTAACGTGACTCACCAAGGCCAGTCAGGACCAAGCCCCTAATTATTTCTCCTGCATTCTCTCTTACCTCCCTCCACTCTACTTCCTCTTCCCCACTCCCAATGAGTGTCAGTTCCTCCGACCCTCCTCTTCTGTCTTCTAGACTTTTGCACACGGTGTCCTGTCTGCCCCTCTTCATGTAAGACCCACAGCTTCTGCTCAGCTTCTGCTTGGATTTTCTTCATTTTTTTCCCCTGGTAGCTCACCTTTTCTCATTTATGTTTTTATGCTGTTTTTCTCGTAACAGCCTGTATTTATCCTATTATAGGACTTCCTATACTTTATGATTTTTTAATCGCCTGTCATTTTCATGGGATTAGAACCTCCAAGGAAGCAGAGACCCTGTCTGTCTGTTGCATCTTGTATCGCCATCAAGGGCCTAGCTCATAAAGGCAATTAGTGTTTGTTGAGAGTTTGACTAAAGTACATGTAATTTTTAAGGTAAATTGTAAAGTGTTTCTTGGTAATGTGGGATTGATTTGGAAGATCCTCTTAGTTTTATACCATATCAACGGTCAAGTCTGGGAAAAAAATAAAAATGTAATGTAATAATGTATAATACAATTATTTCTGTGCAGAAAGCATATTGTAATATAAAAGTAAAAAGGAATATATATAAATGAATAATGATCATGTTAGGGTAGTTGAATTTTAAGTTTTGTTTTCCTTGGTATATTTCAAATTTTCTGTAATTAAAACAAATTTCTTTTAAAATATTTTAGAAGAGTTTCAAAGAATCAATTGTCATTTCTTATCCATTTTAAGTGCCTTAAATATAACATCTTTAACTCCTCAGGTAATTTTATTCCCAAATTTGATTGAATCCTGGGTAGTTCCCAAGATCTAGCAGGAGTGTCCATCCTGTGCCCTGCGGGCCGTGTGCGGCTCAGGATGGCTGTGAATGTGGCCCAACACAAAATTGGAAATTTACTTAAAACATTACAAGATTTTTTTGTGTGTGATTACATGTCGCAATGTATTTAATGTATGGCCTAAGACAACTCTTCTTTCAGTGTGGCCCAGAGACACCAAAAGATTGGACACCCCTGAATCTCTACTGGAAATAATCCAAAATATCTGGTTTCTGCCCTCTGCTTCAGTAAATCAAAAATCATTCCACTTTCAAAGTTTATTTTTTTTAGGATAAAGTATCATATTACTCAAAATAGAGAAAATAACTTTTTATTCTTGTGCATTTAACTTTTTTCTATTTATCTAATAAGGCTTTACCTATTTCCCTATTTCTTTGAAACATTATCATCATTACTCTAAAAATAGTACTTAAATATTTGTCAAGTGCCTTTGTTTATGTTGTCTTCAAGTCACCGATGTTGCAAATAATGTAGATAAAGAAACTGTGGCTCAGAGAAGTTACGTGACTTGCTGAAGGCAACAAGCTTGGATAGAGATCCACAAACATTTATTTCTGGTTTGAAGTAGTTCATGGTGTACTGCATTCTGATGCTTTTCCCCGCTTCCTCCACAGTTGTGCATGCCGAAAGGGCTATCTTTCAGAACACAAACTGACAATAGAGACCCTCAGTTCCACTCATTTATAATTACCCGGGAAGATGGTTCTCGTACCTACGGTTTTGTTCTCACTTTTTATGAAGAAGTTACAAGTAAGCAAATCTGCACGGCAATGCAGACGCTCTACCAGATGCACAATGCGGAGCATTACAGCAGTGTCTGCGCTTCCTCCTCCTGCAGCATGGACTCTCTGGCGAGCAGCATTGACGAGGGAGATGCAACTTCTCTTTTGAAACTCCAGCGATACAACTCCTATGACATCAGCAGAGACACCCTGTATGTTTCTAAAAGTATATGTTTGATCACACCACTGCCTTTCATGCAGGCCTGCAAGAAATTCCTCATCCAGCTTTACAAGGCAGTTACCTCACAGCAGCCACCACCCTTGCCGCTGGAGAGCTACATCCATAATATTCTCTACGAGGTGCCCCTTCCACCTCCAGGGAGATCGCTGAAATTTTATGGTGTTTATGAACCCATCATCTGCCAGAGGCCTGGGCCCAGTGAACTCCCCCTCTCCGATTACCCTCTTCGAGAGGCCTTTGAGCTCCTGGGATTGGAGAACCTGGTGCAGGTGTTCACCTGTGTTCTTTTAGAGATGCAGATCCTTCTCTACTCGCAAGGTAGGTCTGCCCTATATTTTAAGTCTCCCAGAAACAAGTAGGTATGCTCTCTACTGCTCTATTTTCATGGCATGTATTATTAGAACCAAATTAGTCATGGTCAGAAGTCTTTTCTGTTTTGTGTAAAAGGAACAGGTGTAGGTGGGACCAGAGGCTGAGACATTACATCTCTTTAGGGTGGCAGTGACTGTAGAGAAAAACAGGAAAGAATTCAAAAGCAATAACTTGGTTTACTTGACTTTATTTATTTTTTAATGGAAAAATCCCCCCTTTTCCTGATGATAACGTAATTATCCTAAAAAAACATTTCATAATGAAAGTAAAGAGAATCCTGTTACCACCAGGAACATGTGGATGTCTCATTTTTTACAGATTAATAAAGGTTCACATTAAAACTCAGATAAAATTGGAAAGGAAAAAACAAAGTTGTTAGGACCCTGCAGCTTCCTAAGGCAGCGATTTTCAACCTTTTTCACCTCTTGGCGCACACAGACAATTTCTGAAATTCTCCGGCACACCAAAAAAATATGTATTCTTTGCTGATCTGACAAAATAAATAGATATAATTTTGATTATTCACACCACATGGCTGTTGTTGTATTGGCTGTCCTCATTTTTTTATTT
Organism: Pteronotus mesoamericanus; assembly: GCF_021234165.1. Classification (NCBI taxonomy): domain Eukaryota; kingdom Metazoa; phylum Chordata; class Mammalia; order Chiroptera; family Mormoopidae; genus Pteronotus; species Pteronotus mesoamericanus. The sequence goes on from NW_026555310.1 coordinate 15,292,960, forward strand.
GACAATCTAAGGGAAGAGAGGTCAGCGCCCTGAGTAAATAGTCCAGTACTGGATATTTTGAAAAGGCTTGTGACACGCCGTTCAAAGATGGCTGGCTGTCCTAAGCCAGTCAACTTTGGGTCTTTGCCTGTGGGTGAGAGGAGGGACGTAGCCTTGACACAAACACAACTCTCCTATCTAACAAATCCACCAGATCTCTGTAAGTTTTTTTGTTTGCTTTTGTTTTTAATCCCAGAAGGAAGTTACCTTGATGTTATTTTTTCATTCAGATTTCTCCCAACACATACTTAAGAAATTAACAAAATTGGGGTTTTATTTTACCAGTACGAATACAACTTTGCAGAGGAAATAAAGATGTTGTGTCTCAATGGATAATGAATTGTAGGAAAATATAAAATGGTACCTGTGCACTGATGAGTCCTCTGAGAAATATGGCACAAATATTTGGGTTAGCGTTTTGCTAACTTAATGCAGGCTGGCAGAATTGTAGTGTGATCTCCTGACTGCTGCTTTCAGGCTTATTTCACCACTTTTCATCTTTTCTTTTCTATTTTAGACTATAAGTGAGGCTGAGCCAAGTAGGCTATATTTGTACTTCCCCATCTTGTGTGTATGTTGACACTATTTGTGTGTTGACAGCCCTTCACGAGGCTGTATTTCTTCGGTTTATCCTACATAATGTTCTCGGATAATGGGTTTCAGCGTCTCAGTGTGCATTGTCAGGAGGTCCTTCTCTAATGGCCAGTCTAAATGCTTTCCCTTCCTCAAGCTCTCATTTTCTTAGTGCTCCAGATCACCCCTTCGTATCTGTGAAAGGTTTGACTTAAGTAACTCTTCCTTTCTGTTTCTCCCTTTCTTGCTTTACTCCCTGAAGCGGCTAAGGTCTGGAGAGGTGCGAAAGGGGCATGGACCCTCAGGTGTATTAACCCATTAGGGAAGGGAGTTTTAGGTCCCAGCTACACAAGGCATCGTCGGGGTTATTTAGTTCAGTGTCCTGATGTTCTGTCTAGAAAGGATATTGGTTTTTGGGCTTGTAACAATTGTGGATTCAGATCTCTGCTCTGTCACTTACTGACCGGAACCATGGACAAATTACATATCCTCAGTTCATGTTTATAGGGATAACAGGGTTTTTTTGCTTTTTGTTTTTGTTTGTTTTTAAATTCCTTCTTCTCATCACTCACTTATTGTGAAGACTAAATAAGAAAAGCTGTACAAAATACTTTGGGCATAATTGGCTGACTACAGCATGATAGCCAATGTTGTAATTATTAGTTTTACTAGTCCTACCTAATCATCTGTGAATTAGGGGATGATGCATATTGTGAATTGTGAGAGTCTAATATATTACTGAATTTAAAAGTATAACTTAAACCCTTTTTTCAAGGTTGAATATTTAGTAAGTATTCTCTTACACTGAATGTCATGCTTTTTTTCTTTTTTAAGGAAAAAACCCTTCCATTATCATAATTTTTTTTTTAAGAGAGAGAGGGGAAGGGAGGGAGGGAGGGAGGGAGAGAGGGAGAGAAACATCAATGTGTGAGATATACATTGATTGGTTGCTTCTCATGGTTCTCCAACCAGGGACCAGGCTGGCAACCCAGGCATGTGCCCTGACTGGGAATCATACCAGCAACCTTTTGGTTTGCAGGCAGGTTCTCACTCCACTGAGCCACACCAGCCAGAGCCATACTTTCAGTTTTAAATAGCACTCTATGTCTCATTGCTTGTGTTCTGTCTTTAGCTCCTATCTTTCTCCTCTGTTTGATTACGTTATCACTTCTGGTTTATTGGAGTCTGTTGAAAGATTATAGTTGATTAATACATGCCTGTTTCAGTTTCAGGTGAAGAATGATTATTTATGAGCATGTTTTTGTACTCACAAAAAATATTTTTTGGTAAATTATGTCAAGAACAAGAGTGACTCCTGAGATTATAGAAATATATATGTGTATATGTATTTGTGTTATATAAAAAACATTCTCATACAATAATTGTATAATTATTCACTGCAATCACTCTATGTTAAGAATTATACTATAAAAATGTCTTGTATGTTTTGGTTGTTTATCCCTACTTTTAATTCTTTCAACAGTGAGTTAGTACTGTTAACAATGTTTTATCAAGGAGGAAATTGAGACTTAGGGAAGCTAAGTGACCTGTCCAAGATCACACAGCTATTACATAATGTGGTGGAGCTAAAAATGGGACTCGGATCAGTCTTTCTGAAGAGCACTTAACCACCATGTTAACTGTATTGGGCACTGCACTTAACCTTTCCATTATCTGTCTCAATATTTTTATAAACTCATTCTGCAGGTCTATTGTAAAGGTACCACGCTAAGTAATTACAGAGTAAAAAATGAAAGCTCTGTAAGTGCAAGTTTTAACGCTGACAGTTTCTCTCCCATTAGAGAAAGATGTTTCATTTAAATGAATGAAGTAGAGGAATCATTATGTTGATTTGTACTCTGGTGCCCTTCTTCATTCTTCCTGACTGTGTTAAGGGGGTTTTAATAACATCTGATACTTCATTTCTTGTTCACTGATAAACCTATGCCATAAAATTTTGAAATATTGCAGGTGCTGAAAAATTACCATGGAACCCCAAAGTGAATCAAAGTAGATGGGTTTCAGTAAAGAAATTGTCCTTCTAGACTGATTTGAAATTCTAGTCACAGCCCATTTATACAGTCATTCTGTTTATTCATTCTGTTACTTAGAGGGCGTGGACATCACAGTCACTTTGCTGTGTTAACTAGCTAGAAATTTTAGGTAGAAAATGCACCCAGGAGGTAAAAACTCTTCTCTGGTACCACAAATCAGAAAAGAGCACTTTCTTCTGCAGCCTAGAAATACCTGGTGCAAAACAGGGAAGATTGGAGTGTGATCCTCTTTTCAAGGGAATATTGGAGGAATAAGAGGTAGGGGAATTTAAACGCCAGTGTCTAACTTTTGATACCAATAATTAAAGTCTCAGGAACAAGCAGTTACCCACAGCCCACACTGCACATCTCTGCCTTAACACAGTCCTCTGCCTTCCCCTCTCTCTGTAAGCTGTGCATGAATTAACCTTGTCAGAGAGTAGCAGCTACTTGAGGCTTTTCTTAAAAAAGTTGAGAGTCTTCTATTCACAAGTTGCCAATCATGCTCAACTGCACATCATAGCATATAGGTTATGGAGTTTAAAATCATAAAAGCAACTTGATATTTTGATGGCAGAAAGTAGGTTCCCATGATCTTTTTCTTAAAAGCAGCAGAATATAATCAGCTTTGGTCAATATTTTTATACTGTTAGCCTTATTTTGTGATAATAGAATCTTAGTATTAAGACATTTCCTAAAAATTTTTTTTTTTGTTATGTATTCGAGAAACCAATCCTTTGTCAGTTTATGGGTAACATTTTCCTTTTTTCCAATTTGTGGCTCTTCATTTTCTTTCAAGGGTCGTTTCATGAATTAAGATACTCTTAATACTCATGAATTCCAATTTATCAATTTTTAAAAAATTGATTAATTTTGAAATTAGTTCGTGACTTAATTTCATTTTATTTAAGAAGTCCTATATTCTGAGATCATAAAAATAGTCTACATTTTTTTCTAAATCTTTTAAACGTACCTTTAGAATTTAAGACCTCAATCTATGTGTAAGAAATTGATTTTTGTTTATGTTGTGAGGAAGAGACCAAGTTTCATGTTTTAGAAATATCTATAACTAGTTATGTGACTGCTAGTTAGAGTAGACCATTCTTCCTCCCTCTGATCTGCAGGGCCACTTTGGGCATATGTATAAGTCCCTGTATATGAGGGTGTATTCCTAGGCTTTCAGTTTATTTTGCCAATCTTTTGGTCTCAGTACTAAATCATACTGTATTAGTTACTGTAGCTTTACAGTAAATCTTGGTATCTGATAGGACAATTCTCTTCACCATCTTTTTATTGAAATCAATTTTTGGACACAACATTTAAAATATTGAGCCTCGCCTTCCATGAAAATGATACATGCCTCCATTTCTAAGGATTTTCTTTACTGTCTGTCAGTCAGATTTTATAATAGTAGGTGATAATGTGTGAATAAAAAGTTTTGTTGCTTTTATTCCAGTCTTTGTCACATTATTTCTTCTTCTTGCTTTATAACACTTAGGCTCTGCAGTACAGTGTAGAATGAAATTAGTAGTAGCAGACATTCTTGTCTTTTTCCAGATTTTAAAAAGAATGCTTTTAATGTTTCACTGTGAAGTAAAACATTTGCTGTAGTGTTTTTAGTAAATAACCTCATACCAGGTTAAAGAAGTTCCTTTTATTTCTAGTTTCTTCAGAGTCTTAAAAAATCATGACTGTGTGTTATATTTTATTGAATGCTCTGTGTATCAAGTAAGATGATCATATTTTTCTCTTTAATCATTTAGTAAGGTGAAAAATCTACATTTCATCCTTGTATTCCTGCAGTAAATCTGACTTTGTCATGGTGTATTATTCTCTTATCATTATATGCTTGATTTCTAATATTTTAATTAGAATTTTTGCATCTGTGTTTTTTAATGGTTTGGCTTGTAATTTCCATTGTTTGTAGTATCATGTCTGGCTTTTGATATTAAGGTCACTCTCACATCACAGAAAGAGAAAGTGTTCCGTTTTTCTCTGGAAGATAACATGGAGAAGAGTTTTTTTAAGGTTGGAATTATTTGTTCCATGACTACATGAGAAATCTTGACTGTAAACTGGTCTTGTTGAGAAGCTGTTAGTACCAATTCATTGTCTTTAATAGTTATTTAATTTTTCTGTTTCTCCTCCTCCCCCCACCTCCTTTTCCGTCATGACTACCGCCACCACTTGCATCATCATCATCGACTAGGGACAAAGACCAAATATTTTTGGTTACTATACCACAGTCTACCTGCTGGTCTTTGACTAGGGATCCTTGTCAAAGGAATCGTAACAGTTAAAGGATACTGGCACATTACTAGTCTCATTTCGTTATTAATTAGTTCATTCCATCATCCCCTTGTATGAAAATACCTTCCAGGGCAAAGGCCACTGAGGTTTGCAGGTTTCCTTTTGATCGTGTCAGGTTCCAAAAGTGGGAATGGTTTAAGCAATATATGGCTTCGCCCTTTCGAGACATCTGGTATAATTGAGCTAGGAGACAATGTCATTTCTTGCTCTGAGTCTCTTTCAAGGTGTTAATGTAATAGTGGGATTTACCTTACTATGTAATTCATTTGTTCATTTCTTTACACTTAGCTACCAGCCCCCACCCCCTTCTTTCCACTTATACCCCAACAAACACTTTCACCTTTGGAAGAGTTATTAGGTTTGGCCAGTTGGTTTAGATTGGAGGCAGCAATGTTAGTCTAGCAAGTACCACCCCTTCATTTCATTGCCATCCATGTAGGGTAAGGATACATGGGTATAGAACTAGTGGGCTGTTTTTAACTACTAAGCATTACAACTACATTCACTACTAACCCCAGTTTTGCCAGAAGGGGTGAATGCAGCTCAATCAGACCCTTAGGAATTCTGACATAAAGGTTTAAAAGTAGAGTTACCATTTCTTGCTTAGGAATCATCCCTGCTTTCTGGCACTTGTAGTGCTGGTCCTGCATCAGGGTGGAAAACGAAGTTGAGGTGATACAGGGAGGACAATAAAGACTATAGTCATCACACCAGCTTCCATCTCTATGCCCATTTTCCCAGATGCACCAAAAGAGCAGAGGAATCTATCTAGTGGGGCCCCGCCCGTAAGCCCCTTCATGTCGAGTCATGAACATTACTCATGAAGGTATGCGAGTCAGCCCTTCATGCCTTTATCTCCACCCATTCTAGAAGGCAAATGTTTCAACTGGCTGTTTCAATTCTCTGTTAAACCATTACTCTGAGGATGATGAGCAATATCATATGTCCATTTGGTATGGTATCTCTTTGCCTACTCTTGAATACTATGTGCTATGAAGTGCAAAGTACATCCGTTCCTCTGAAGAAATGTAACTTACCAGCCCAGATTGATAGAGTAGCTTCTGTTTCAGTCCCCTCATAGTATTTTGAGCAATTGCATCTATCACCAAGGATGCAAAGCTAAATCCAGAATGAATGTCTATGCCTATTTGGACTCACCCACCAGGTGAGTCCCATCAGGGCTATCAGCATTGATCCAATATAATACACTTGCCCACTGTGGTGGGGGGGGGGCTCCCCCAGGGACTCTTCCTCATGGTATCTGCAGCCTCTGTCTTTCTTGTTTGCAGATAAAACAGTTGTTGGCACTTTGTGCCTAAGAGAGTGTAGGAGGAAACTCTCTAGACTAAACTCATCTCTGCATTGCTGCAGACCCCCAGGTCTCCTCATTTATCCAGGTGGCCACTTTAACAGGTGCACTTGGAAGTTCCACTCACCTCCAAGGACCTGGAAGGGGGTTCTTGGGATGGGCAACAACATGTCCTACTCTAACGTGCCCATAAATTCCCAGAATGATTCCATAGGGCTGAGCCTTCCTTATAAGGCATCCTTTAAGTAGTCCAGTTTTCCATTGCCTGTGAGTCAGTAAAAAAAACCCAAACATGTGCTTTTAGCATTGTTCAGTTCTTCCATCACTGCCAGGAAAACAGCATGCAGATCGGCCCACCAAGCTGCTCTGATTTTACCTTCCTTAATCAAGTGGTGACTGTCCAACCAAGATGTTGTCCATTTACCTTGGAACTGTCATTCATAAGCCAAACAGCTCTTTGTTGGAGAGAGATTTATAGGGCACGGTCCAAGTTATGATAAAACCAAGCAGCTCATCACTTAATTCCAGAGTCAGTCCTGTGGGAAAAGAGGCTCCTGGTTGTACCTCCTTGCATTCCTCTTGTAAGAGGTTTCCAGTATAAACCATTTCCATTTATTACATTACTCTTTTGAGAACTACCTTCTCTCATTGGAGTGTTATTCTGATATCATCCAAGACATCCTGGGTATTTTAGGCCTCAAGATTATTTTATGTCTTTCAATCATAGGGACAGTTTAGATTAACATTCAGTAGCAAGCTAGTAATTGCCTCTCAAAGGGCAAATCTCTAGATCAACATCCCAAAAATTGTCACTGAGAAGTGCTCACAGGCTTTCGCAATAAACCCCAGTCTGCACCCAACATGGGGCTACTGAAAAAAGTTTGTTTGACTTCTCTTCTATGCTGTGAGCCCACGAGGTCTTATTTCCATTTAGCATGTCCAGTTTATATTGCTTGAAGGGTGATGTGCATGCCTTGTGTTTTACTTCTGGGGGAAGTGTTCCCTATTTAGACAAAATATCCATTCCCATAAAACATTCACATAAAGCCTATTTAAACATAACAGTTTTCACCCAAACTTCCACCTTAATGCTACCAACCTTAACCTTTCTATATTCTATCAATCTAATGGTAGCCCTCATTAGGACTTCACCAATGGGTTTGGGGCACTGCAGTGCATGAGGCTCCTGTATAAAGGGACCCAGACATCTCTGTCCCCTGACTGTGTTACCCACTTGTGTGCATTAGGCTTCAGGTCCCCTTGCAGGGGATTGAGCCAAGAGACCCTGGCTTTTTCCTCTTTATCTTGATTACTCTGCCCACTATTGCCAAGGCAACACAGATTTGCCATTGTAACCTTTGCCTTCCCCTTGTTTTAAATTTCTCCAAACTGGGGTAAATAGACTAAATTTGCTTAGGGACCTTTAATATGGGGGGTCAGCAGGGGCCCGTTTGGTCTACCTAATCTTACATAGTGGTGCTATATTAAGACCTTGGTTTCAACCACATCACCGTTCCTTTTATTCATCCCATTTCTTAATAACCATCTAAAGATACCCTTCTGGATTGAGTTTCTTGCCTTAGTTACCTTTCTTTTACACTTGACCTCATACCAGGTTACAGTATGAGGTTACACTTACCTTTCTTTTTCCTGTTAATATTTGGTTTATTCATCTGATTTCTTTTCTTTATTTTTAGAGAGAGGGGAAGGGAGGGAGTAAGAGGGAAACATTGCTGTGTGAGAGATACATGGATCCTCTGCCTGTCACACGTGCCCAATGAGGGACGTGGCCTGCAACCCAGGCATGTGTCCTGACTGGGAATTGAGCTAGTGACCTTTCTGTTCGGGGCCAGTGCTCAATCCACTGAGCCACTCAAGCCAGAGCTATTCTCCTGATTTCTTAATAAGTATTGGTAATTTCCACCCTTTCCCCTCAGGCCCTTCACCTTTTCTTGTTAAATTATCTAATCTTTTTATTAGCATTTGTAGGATTTGTGAGGGGAAGCTTGAGATAGGAAATCTGCCGGTGACATTGGAGTTACACAGGATACTGATGCAGTGTTTATCATGACCTGGATAATGGACATATTTAATGGGTGAATATCCCAATGATCATAAAGCTAACTCCATTGGCTTACATATGAATCATATCAACTGCTTCCTCTCGGGTGCTCCACTGGGCATTTGTAGGTGGAGCCCGGCAGTCCCCCTTCTCAGGGTAAACAGACTTTGCAGTAGCTTTCATCCACGCCGCAAGGTTGGCTGTTCCCTAGGGAATAACCTGTGTGCCTGGATCGTAGATAGCCATCTGCGATTGTTCCCATAGTTAGCTGTGGCTCCTGCATCAACCCAAACATGCTCTTCCACACTGCAGCACTTAAAAACAAAGACACTGCTTCTAAATTACTGTACCAATCCATTTTAGTAAAGGTTCTTCAGGAGGCCGGTGATACCAGTCCACAAAATGCAGTATCTCCTTCACACCATACTCCCTGGTTTCAGTAATTTCTTGGTTTCGCCCTCCCCCCACCACATGGACTTTGGTGACCAGAGCTCTCAGAGGCACTCTTTGTTGTCTCTGCATACTTTTTCTCTTTGGTAACAGCTTTAAAGCTCCTTGGCAGAACCTTAGATTGACCAAAATCCGAGCTTGGTCCGGCAGCAGAGTCTGACATAGCACTTTGATTTTAGCTATTATAGAAAACAGTAACCAAGGGTTTGTATATTTCACTTTTCCTTGTTGGTGTGCATTTCTTTATGCGTCCAGTGAAACAACTCCCTGGGAGTTGGATCCCCATCTATAAATTTCATTGGTAACTTTTGCCTTTAGTAATTTATCTCACTGTAACTGTTTCTCCAAACCACGGTTGACCATGTGGCCACCCCGGAATCAAAGGCTTCTCATTCCCTGCCCTTCTTCCTTTCTCCTCCCAAACCATATGTTTCTGTGGGCCTACGCCATTCTAGCAAATCCCGCATTTTCTGATGCCAAATGAGAGCTTCTTTCCTTCCTGACACCAGTGAGTTCTGATACCAACAATTTAGTTCATTTCTGACACTAACTACTTGGAGTGAACATCAGATTTCACAGGTGTAAAAGTTTGGTCGCTTAAGACTGCTCTCACTTCAGACACCTGCCACAACAGACTGCTTAAATTTACATTTCTGCCCAGTCAACTGTAAATTCAGGAGTTCCTGTTGCCCCCCACCCCCGGCCTTTGCAGGTTTCATTATTTGCCAGAATGACACACAGAACTCAGGAAGGTCCTTTACTTACTGGCATATTATAAAGGCTACAACTCGGGAATAATCGAATGGAAGGGATGCATAGGAGACGGTGTGGGGAGGGCACAGAGCTTCCCCGCTCTCTTCAGGCCCGCCGCCCTCCCCCTCCTCAGTGTGTTCACCCCTGACGCGTCTTTGTTTTCTCTTGAATCGATTTTTGTTCACTTATATTTTCCCCAGGAAAAATGTGCTTTTTCCTTTTTATTTTATTTTATTACTTATTTACTTTAAAAGTATTTAATGAAAATAAATTTATTGAAGGATAGCAATGACTGCAAAATACTGCCAAATCATTACTGGTAGAATGATTTGTAATTGGAGGGTAGGTAGAGAAACTAAAAACAAAAATATAAACGTTTTAGAACTACATTTTATCCAGCCTTTTTCTTTTTGCTAAATCTTACCCATATTAGAAGATATATTCAGGATTTTTGTAAAGATATTAAGCTAAAGTAAAACTTCAAAGATTTTAAAACAGCCCTCCAGTAATTATGTGACATTGCAAATCATCCCCTCTGTTTACAAAATTAAAACAATGACCCAAAAAGTCCTTTTTAGGAGAAGATTTAACTGAAAAAGAGAACATTGCCATGGCTGCGTGGCTCAGTTGGTTGGAGCCTCGTCCTGTGGCTGAAAAGCTGCAAGTTTGCTACCAGTCAGGGCACATGCCTGAGTTGCAGTTCTATCCCTGGTCTGGGCACATAGAACCCCCAGCCAGGGCATGGAGGGGAGGCAACCCATGGATGCTTCTCTTTTGCATTGATGTTTGTTTCTGTTCCTCTCTCTCTTAAGAGCACTGGGGAAACAAATGTCCTCGGGTGAGGATTAAAAAAAATATATGTAAAAGAAAAAAAGAAGGTAAGCAGCACCTGAAGCCTTTCACATTTGTAACTAAATGCACCCAAATGGTCTGGCTGGTTAAGTTTTATTAACAGGTGCAAATAAAGAGCCATTTTGTGACATAAGAGTTTCAATCTAGAGGAGACAAGAGCTTGTTTGGGCTTATAGTCCTGACACCTGACAGTGAGTAGGATACCACTCCTTCACATGTCCTGCACTTTAGAAAGCAGACCCAGCTCTGGAGCTCTCACCTTAATTAGGTTCTGAATTTCCTTGCATTTTGGATGGTGTTCGTCAGCCACCAGTTATAGCAGAACAGCTTTGCTAGCAGTCATTGTGGTCCCAGTTTGAGTGAGATGCTGGAGAACAAACATCCTGCCCATCATGCTTCTGGATGAGATGGTGGCAGCAATATGAACTTCAATACCTTGGACTGCCAGCTCCAGAACTGTTTGTTGGGTGTAGAGATGAGTTTCTATTCCAAATAACACAATCCTGACTCCAGGAACCTCTGCTAATGCCACTTCTACTTCTGGTAATACCATTGAAAACTTGGTCTTTGTTAGTACTGGTATTATACCTGTTAAAACAATTTCTTGAACAGTGCTTCCAAAACCATTAGGATCCTGTTCTGTTACAATAACTGGAATTCCTAAAATCCAGACCCCTTGTAACAACTTTTGTCGCACAGTAATAATTGCCCCAAAATACCTGATGGCTGGTCTAAACCTTCCCTGCTATCACAGCGGAAAAACACAGTGCCCAAAGAGGTAATATTTCCCAGGGGAGTGAGCTGGCTCTGCAGTGGTGAGGTGCACCTTGCTGCGCTTGCTCACCATGAAACCCCTGGGCAGGTCCACAGACTGGCCCCGCTTTTCAGCAAAAGAGCTGCTACATTAGGGATTTGTGGGCATGCGAGCTGGTCCCCGTACAGGCTGAGGAGCTTCTGGGTGAGCGGCTAATAGTGGGCGCTGTGAGGCACAGACGGCGGCTGCCAGAAGACCCGGAGAAGCTGAGGAGCATGGGGGTCTTGCCCATGGCTCCCTGTGCCCACACTGCACTGGTGTGCAGTACCGGGACCCGAACCCCCGCACCGCCCCATTCCCCCCGGCACCTCTCAGGGCGCCCGGCTGCTGAAGCACAGACCTATTTTTTAATTTTTAATTTATTTTTATTGAGATATAATTGACATAAGTTTCAGGTGTACCGACTAAGATATTTTTATATACCGCACAATGATCACAATAAGTCTCCCCCCATATAAAGAAATAATTTTCTTAAGCTTTCAGTTTATTGACATAGTCTTAATATTTCCTTATCTTTTTAATCTCTGATGGGACTAGTTTTGTCCCCCTTTTCATTCCTAACACTACTTATTTGTTCCTGCTTTCTTTTCCCCTTGGTTTTTCTTACCTAAAGAGTGTCAGTTATGCTACTCTTGTTAAAAAACTTTCGCTTTATTGGTACCTTCTATTGTATCTTTGTTTTCTGTTTTATTAACTTCTGGTTTTGTTTTTACTTCCTTTGGGCTTATTATTTTATGCATACACCACCTAAACTTTGCATCTTACTCATTTGAGTTTTGTGTTAGCTTCATTCCATTAGTCTTAGTATCTGGTATTTCCATATTCAGTTTAAAATTTTAATTTTAATTTATTTTAACTGTTTATCCTGCTTTTTTCCTTTTTTTTGCTTGCTTTGAAATAATTGAAATGCCTTTTTTATTGTTTTTTCCATTTAATTAGTATAGATGTTACTACTCAGTTTCTTTTTCTTAATGGTATATTTTGAAATATTTACATAATATGTTAACTTTATATTAATCAAAATCTGTAAAATATAGATACTGTAAAATGCTTACTTGTTAATAGGTCAGAATTTTGAAAATCTCTCAATTTATATATTTTATTTTATACACGTGGTTTTGTTTAAATTCATCCATTATTGCAGTTTTTTGATAATTAACATTTCATTTCATATCATAGGTATTTCTTCTGGGATCAGTCGTCGTCTTTGTAAAATATATTCTTAGAAGTTCTTAAGTGAAGATTGCATTCTCTATTAGATTTTGTTCATCTGAGAATGTGTTTATTTTGTTTTTGTATTTGAAAGATGGTTTTATTGTATATTAAATTCTAGGTTAGTTTTTTTTTCTCCTAGCACTTTGAGAATAATATTCTATAATCTTCTAGTTTCCAGTTTAGATGCTGAGAAGTCATCTATCACAATAACTCTATTCATCATTCCTTAGCCAAATATTTGTCTTTTCACTTTGGCTCTATATAAAATTTTCTGTTTGTCTTTGATGTCCTGTATTTTAACTGTGATTTATCTACGTGAAAGTTTCTTTATTTGTCCTGCTTGGGAGTCACTATGTTTTTTAAACACATTGTACCAGTTTTGGAAAATTCTCAACGATTTTTCTAAATATTATTTCTATTTGTCTGTTAAAAAAGAATTTTTCTGAAACACATTAAGCATGTAAATGGTACTCAGTCTCCCATATCTCTCAGCCTCTTCTATCTCTGTCTCTGTGCAGCATTTTGGGCGATTTCTCCACGTCTCTCTCCCAGCTTATTCTCTTTTTTACCTGTATCTAATTTGTAGTTAACCCTTCCTTTGACATTTTAATTCCAGTGGCCTTATTAGCAGTTTTACTCCTTAATTTTTCCTTTAATTTCCTTAAACACAAAACGTACATATTTTATATTCTTTCTCAGATAATTTTCAGTATCTGATGGGTTTTGTATTGAGGATATATTTGTTCCTCAATGAAGGCTTTCTATTTTCTTTCACCAGGCTTCTGAGTTTACTAGCAGCACATGTTTACTTGACATTAAAATACTCAACTTAATGTTTCTTTGGGACATACAGATAGCATGAGTTTGGGCTCAGAACATATCTGAAAGATACCTGACCAAGCAATGACAGAATTCCAGTAGGTGGGAATTCTCAGGGAGGCTTTTTTTCCTTTTCTTCTCAGAGTTTGGGCTAGACAGACAACTTTCCTTGGTAGTACAGTTTTTTTGTTTTGTTTTGTCTTTCTTTCATGATCTCTTTTCCCTGAGATTTTCACCCTCTTTGTGTTCTAGCTTTATGCAAGAGGATCTGCTGTCTGTGGTGAAGGAAAAATTAGCCATGTATATCAGTCTTTCAGTGTCTAGTAGGAGAGGGAAAAACTGATTTTTACTTTCCATGTGTAAGTTTTCCATTGTCAAAGCAAGAAAATAGCCCAGGGTGCTAGTTCCATTATTTAAGAATTGGTGTTTTCGATGAGAATGAATGTTTTTTCCGTCAACTATAAATAAGGTAGCCAAGCTGTTCTGAGTTTTATTCAACTGCTTAAAACCCTCTGCCTTTTAGCGTAGGTCCAATCAGAAGACAGATTAAACTACACAATAATTTACACAAAGGGGTGTAATGTGAAGAATTATTAAGCTGCACTAGGAAAGTAGCTATAAAAACATGAAGGAAACTCTTCAGGGTACCTAGGAAGGAGAAAGTTGGAGTGAGGGCTCCACTTCCCAAGACTGAGGTTCATTCCTCATTGAAAAAATTATGATTGCAGGTCATTGGGTGGGGGAGAAGGTCAGTGGGTTGCCTGGGCCTGAGCTATTCCTCAGTCATGAGGCAAGTAAAAAAAAAGACCTCACAGGCACCACTGTGGGTAGAGATCTGAGTGTGCAATACCCGTCTTAGGAGAGTCACGTGAAGGTGACCACTGGCCCATCACTGAGACTGCTTACTTGGGCATGGGGCTGGGAAAGTGTACCACCAGATGTCCTCACATCTCCGCACTGCTGATCAACCATGAAGCAGGAGCAAGAGCAAACAAAACACTGCACACCTGAACTGAGAAGCCCCTTCCTCCTGCAGCTTAACATTGTGCTCACTGTAAAAGAAATGCTTATAGTCCAGTCCATTCTCGTACACCGTGTATTGAGTGAATTTGGAGCTGAGAGGCAATAAATAGATCACTGACAGAGGAGCTGACTGCTTTAAACCCCGAGCCTTTTACCTGTGTTTGACTTATAATTGAGAAAGAAAGAAAAAAGCAGCCCCTGACAACCAGAAACTGGTCTGGCTGTCATAGCTAGGCCTCACTGTTATTGCAAACTGATCACATGACAACTACGGAATATAAACAGTCCCATAAGAACATCCACTTCAAGCATGGTTACTGTGCAGCCCACAAAATATCAAACATCCTCCTCTCTCCCTAAATTAGTAACTGCTACTTCACTTCCTTACCAGTCACAGCTTTGCCCCCACCTCAGTCTGCCCTTCCTATAGATCAGCTTTATTGAGATACCCAATGATAGAACTGCATGGATTTCTGACAGCATCCAATTCAAAGCATGTCTCTACTTCCTTAGGCCCTGGCCAAAATTATCCAACAAAGCCCAAATCCTGTAATAGAGTCTCTCTAAACCCTCTTACTAAGACATCTCATATTTCTCCAGTGTGTGGATTCTTCCTCTCTGCAATGAGTAATAAACCCAGCTATTCAAATACAGGTGTGTTCTTGGGATTTTTGACTGAATAGCATTGACAGAACAAATGATTACTAAGTTTATCTTATTTAAATTATTTTTTATTTTTCAGTTACAGTTAACATACAATATTATATTAGTTTCAGAGGTGCATCCCATTTGATTAGACATCACAATAAATCTTGTACTCATCTGACACCATACATAGTTATTAGAATATTATTGATTATATTCCCTATGCTGTACTTCACATCCCCATAACTATTCTGTAACTACCAATCTGTACTTCTTAATCCTGTCACCTTTTTCACCAATTCCCTCCTGCCTGGCAACCCTCAAAATGTTCTCTACCTATGAGTCTGTTTCTGTTCTGCTTGTTCCTTTATTTTGTTTTTCAAATTCAATTGTTGATATGTACTTGCCATTTTATTATTCATATTTTTTATCTTCTTTTTCTTAAACAAGACCCTTTAACATTTCATAAAATACTTATTTGGAGGTGATGAACTACTTTAGCTTTTTATTGTCTGGGACTCTGTCTGTCCTTCAATTCTAAATGATAGTTTGGCTGAGTAGAGTAATCAGATTGGTTGTAGATCCTTGCTCTTCATCTCTTTGAATATATCTTGCCAATCCCTTCTGGTCTGCAAAGCTTCTGTTGAGAGATCAGCTGACAGTCTCATGGGAGCTCCCTTTAGGTAACTGCATTTCTCTCTGTGTCTTTAACCTTTTACATTTTAATTGTGATGTGTCTTGGTGTGGGCCTCTCCAGATTCATCTTCTTTGGGAGTCTGTGGTTCCTGGATTTATATGTCTGATTCCTTCACCAGGTTAGGGAATTTTTCTGTAATTATTTTTTTAAAAAGGTTTTCCATTCCATGCTTTCTCTCTTTTTCTTTAAGCACCTCCATGGTGCAAATGTTTGTATGTTTAAAGTTGTCCCAGAGCTTCCTTATACTATCCTCATATTTCTGGATTCTTTTTATTATTTTGATTGGGTGTTTTTGCTGCCTTATCCTCCAAAGCACTGATTTGAGTCTAGGCTTCATCTTCACTACAGTTGATTCCCTACAAATTACTCTTCATTTCAGTTAGTGTATCCTTCATTTCTGACTGATTCTTTTTTATGGCTCTCATGTCTTTTTTAATGCTGTTGAAGTTCTCCCTAAGTTCTTGAGCATCCTTATAACCATTGCTTTGAACTTAGTATCTGTTAGTTTGCTTGACTTCATTTCATTTAATACTTTTTCTTCTTTCACTGGGGACCTGTTTCTTTGTCTCCTCATTTTGGCTTCTACCCTCTGTTGGTTTCTATGTATTGGGTACAGTTATGTCTCCCGGGCTTGGTAGAGTGGCCTAATGCAGTAAGTGTGCTGTAGGGTCCAGTGGCATAGCCTCCTCATTTACCCAAGCTAGACAGTCCAGGTACAGAAGCACCTCCCACCCTACCCCCTGACCCCCTGTGTGGGCCGTGTTATGTCCTTCTGTTGTAGTTGAGCCTTAATTGCTGTCAGCATGTTAACGTGAGTGATTTACCCCCAGGCCGATGGACTGCAAGGACTGGCTGGGACCACTGTGGAGGATCCGCAGTGTCGGGACTCACCCATGGAGCAGGACTTACTTCAATGGGGCTCTGGTGCATGCTGAGCCTGCCCCTTGAGTGTGTCATTTGTAAAGATGGTTGGGTGGTGTTTCAGTGTGATCTGAAGCTGTCTACCAGGTGCATGGCTCTGGCGCGTTCCAGGAGGTGCAGGCCAAGGTCACCCACTGCCTGTCTTCTGCTCAGGGTCTCCAGATAGGAGCTACAAAGCAATCTGCAGATGGCTGCTACTTGTGCTGAGCTTAGAGGTGCCCAGGAGAGGGCAAACTGTGAATCCAGGCCAGCTGCCACTAGTGCCAGGCTTGGGGCCACTTAGCAAGAGACATGGGGCACACTGAGCCAGATGCTGCTTGTTTAAGAGATTTTAGGAGAGTCTGCAGCTTGAGCTAAAACAGGCCATTTGTATGGAAAAGCCACAGGAAGTAGCTTGAGTAGGCCCAAAAGTTGCGTGGGGCAGGAACTTGGTGAATGAACAGGGCAGAGCTTACAGCCTTGGCTAGGTTGGCAGAGACTCAGATACGGTGCCCCCCTGCAGGTGCTGTGGGGGAAGGGCTCAGCAAAGGAACAGTGGCGCTGCCAGCAGTTCTTTCTGGGAGAAAGCTGCCCCTGAGTGCTGTGATTACAGAATAAAAAAGACTCCAATCCTTGATTGAAGTGGATATCCACAGAAGAGAATCTTAAGGACATTTCCCAAAATTTGGTCTTTTTTTATAGTTACTTACCTGTTTACTTTTCCACTCCTTTGTATGTGTGTATGTGTGTTGTTAGGTGCCTCTTTTTTAGTGAGGAGAGAAAAATGTAACATTCAGGAGTGTCAGTAAATTTTGATCAGCCATGGCAATGAATTAGGCTCTATGCTTTGTGGACAAAATGGGATTTAAAAAGACCATTTTAATTTAAATGCAAATGAAAGCCACAATGAGATGTTATATCACACTTGTCAAATGGCTATCAAAAAATCAGCAACCCAGTGTAGGCAAGCATGGGAGAAAGGGAACCCTCCTGCACTGCTGGTGGGAATGTAGACTGGTGCAGCCACTGTGGAAAGCAGTGTGCACGTTCCTCAAAAAAGTTTAAAAACCACCATATCCAGCAGTCCCACTTCCGGATATTTTTCTGAAGAAATTTGAAAATACATTTGCATCCCTGTGTTTATTGCAGTGTTATTTACAATAGCCAAGGTACGGAAGCAACCCAAATGTCCATCGACAAACAGTTGGATACAGAAGTGGTACATATATACAATGGAGTGTTATTTAGCCATAAAAAAAGAATGAAATCTTAACAATTTGTGACATCATGAATGGACCCAGAGGGTATTATAAATAAGTCAGACAGAGTAAGACAAATACCATATGATTTCACTTATATGTGGAATCTAAAGAACAATATAAATGAACATAAGAAACAGGCTCATAGATACAGAGCACAGACTGGAAAGGAGGTTGGGGAGACTGGGTGAAAAAGAGAAAGTGATTAAGAAGTACAAATTGACAATTACAAGATAGTCATGAGATGTAAAGTATAGGAAATGTAGTAAATGCTGTTGTAATAACTATGTATGGTGCAAGATGGATACTAGACTCATGGGGCGGGGGTCACTTCTTAAGTTACAGAAATGTCTAACCACTATGCTATACACCTGAAGCTAATATAATTTTGAATTGAACTAGTTCAATTCAACTAATTGAGCTAATATAAATTTGAATGTCAACTGTAATAGAAAAGTAATTTTTAAAAAATTTTTAAAAGATAATGCTCTGCCCATAGGGAGTCTACAGTGGAGAAGAGAGCCTGTGGGGCAAGCGCCATAAGGGAGCTGCAGTTGGTTCTGACTGTACCACAGTTTCTGAACCTAGAGCATTCAACAGCTTTCACAGGTTTCAGATCAACCCCCCAGTCCTAACCCCACACCTATGATATAAGACCCTTGTCTCCTAAGCTCAAACATTAGCCTGATTACTAGTAGAGTGATAGGTAGCTAATAGTCTGATCTCCTTTGACCACCCTTCCAACACCCCACCTTCACAGGGTGCCAGCCATAGCAACCCAGATTCTTCTGAGCCTCAGCTGATGTAGTGTGTCTGTCTGTCTGTCTATATCTGCTTGTCTCCCATGTTGCTGCATCCCCACTTCAGACTGTTGGGTCAGCTCTGTGAGTTCATGTGACTGACCCCACGCCTCAGGCCATCTGATACTTGCTTTTTAGAAGTATTCCTGTAAACAGATTTTCATTTAAAATTTAAGTCTTAATAACACGACAAATAAGGAAGTGATCAGTAGTGATATTCTGGTGCATTTTTAATGGGAAAAATGAGAAGAGCAACTATATTACTTCTTGCTTCTTTCACTTTTGAAAGGAATGTAAATACACATACCAGTAATTTCAGAAGCAGAGTATGATGTTTCCTACCTACCCATACCCTCTTAACAGCATTCAAATAAATGCTTAACCTTTTTTAAAAAACCATGTTTATTCTATTACATTTGTCTCAATTTTTCCCCCTTTGCCTTCCTCCACCCATCCTTCCTACCCACCCCACCCCCTACTCCCACAGTAAGTTCCCACACTGTTGTCCATGTCCATGGGTCATTCATACATGTTCTTTGTCTAGTTCCTTCCCCTTCTTTCCACCATTGTCCTACTTCCCCATCCCCTCTGGTCACTTTCAGTCTGCTCTGTGTTTCCATGCCTGTGGTTTATTCTGTTTGTTAGTTTATTTTGTTGAATAAAGTCCATTTATAGGTGAGATCATATGGTATTTGTTTTTCACTTATGGGCTTTTTTCACTTAGCATAATATCCTCCTGTTCCATCCATGTTGTTGGAAAAGTTAGGAGTTCTTTCTTTCTTTCTTTTTTTTTAAATGCAGATGGACTTTGTTTATTTGTTTTTCTAAATGTCAAAATCCATTATAGAATATTAAAAAATTTAAATCCATTATAAAGTCTCAGCAATTAAAACAATATGACACCAGCACAGAAGTAATCAGGTAGATCAATGAAATAAAATGAGCTTTTAGAAACAAACATCCATATCTGTCTAACAATATAATATATGATTAAATTGATATTTCAAATCAATGGTGAAAGTAAGGTTTATTCAACAAATAAGGTGCATGGACTACTATTACTTGAAATAAAACAAATATAGAGCCCTATTTCACACATTATACAAAAAATATTCAGGTGAGTTAAAAATCAATATGTAAAATCTAAGGAGTTTTAGGAGAAAATACAAAATAATAATTATAATAATATATTTTAAAAGTTATAGGACAAGTAATAGAATAGGGAAGTATTTGCAACACATCTATAAAAAGGTTAATAGTTGTTTTTTTAGGGGAAAAAAATCTACAAACATTTAGTCAAAAAATGGATAAAGAATACCAAAAAGTCATTTAAAGCTTTTTAAAAATAATAGAAACAGGCAAGAAATATACAAAAACAGGTTTAGTTTCAACAAATAATAAAGCAACAATTAAAATAACACATCATTGTCACAATCAGATGAATAAGTATTTAAAATACTGGTAATATCAAGTATTGGTGACTGTGAAAGGAACTGGGTATGTTTGTAGATTTTTTCCCCCTAAAAAAACAACTATTAACCTTTTTTTAGATGCGTTTCAAATACTTTCCTATTCTATTACTTGCCCTATAATTTTTTTAATATGTATATTACTGTATGGTCTTAAATGTTTAATATAGTCATATTGTCAATATTTTACTTTATAGCTTCTGGGTATGAATATTTTACTTCAGGGTAAGAAAAATATTATTTTGTATTTTCTCCTAAAACTCCTTAGATTTTACATATTGATTTTAACTCACATTATTTTTTGTGTAACATGTGAAATTGGGCTCTATATTTGTTTTATTTCAAGTAATAGTGGTCCATGCACTTTATTTGTTGAATAAACTTATTTTCATAGACTCTTTCTTCATCTTAAAGCAGTTCCGTTAGCATATCTTGCAATGCTGGTTTGGTGGAGGTGCATTCTCCTTGTTTTGTCTTGGAAACTCCTTATTTCACCTTCCATTTTAATTGAAATCCTTGCTGGGTAGAGCAGTCTTGGTTGTAGGCCTTTGCTTTTCATGACTTGGAATATTTTTGCCATTCCCTCTGGCTTGTAGTGTTCTTGTTGAGAAATCAGCTGCTAGCCGTATCAGGGCTCACTTGTGTGTTGCTACCTGTTTTTCCCTTGCTGCCTTTAGGATTTTCTGTTTGTCTTTGATATTTGCCATTTTAATGATGATGCGTCTTGGAGCGGGCCTCATTGTGTTCCTTTTGGATGGGACCCTCTGTACTTCCTGGACTTGTGTGACTTTTTCTCTCCTCAAATTAGGAAAGTTTTCCATCATAACTTTTTCAAACAGGTTCTCTATCCCTTGCTCCTCTTCTTCTCCTTCTGGTATCTCTATTATATGGATATTATTGTTTTTCAGGCTGTCCTGCACTTCCCTGAGAGCCTCTTCAGTCTTTTGGAGTCTTTTTCCATTTCCTTGCTCTTTCTGGGAGCTTTTTTCGACCTTATCCTCCAGCTCACTGATTCGATCCTCTGCTTCATCTAGCCTGCTTTTGATTCCTTCTATTGTGTTCTTCAGTTCGGATATGGTATTCTTCACTTCCTCTTGCCTCTTGTTGATAGTTTCTATGTCCTTTTTCATTCTGATATAGTTTGCAGTAAGTTCCTCATAGCTTCCCTGTAGTTTTGTTGTTGTTTTTTTTTGTAATTCTCTCTGAGCTCACTGAGCTCATCGCTTCCTTAGAACTGTTGTTTTGAACTCAATATCTGATAGTTTACTTGCCTCTATTTCATTTAGTTCTGTTTCTAGGGATTCCTCCTTTTCCTTTGACTAGGGGGGTGTGTCTTTGTCTTCTCATTATTTATGAGATTCTTCTTTTTTGCTGCTTCTTCTTAAATTGATCTGTCTTGATTTCCTGACTTTGTGGTGTGAACTTCTATGGTAGGAGACCACTGTTTTTCTTTCTGATTCTGCCTCTGATGATATCAGATGTTGACCCCATCTGACCTTAGGCAGTCTCTTCGAGACTTCCAGGAATCTTCTATCTGTGGCTGACAAGGTCCTTCAGCTGTTAACCTAGTCACTCTGCACTCAGCAGTCAGGCTTAGGCACCACAGGGTGGGGCAGATTTCCTCCTGATGGTGGGGTTATTAGGTCCTAACGCTGCTGCTGCTCAGGGAATGGTCTGCCTGAGCCAAATGGCTGCTGCTGTATGAGGGATGAGTCAGCACTGGGATCCCGCCAGCTACTCTCTCAGTTCTCTCCCCAAAGCCTCTTTCCCCAGTCTCTTCTCAAGCATCTCTAGCACACTCTGCCCACGCCTTTGCCAGAGCCCAGGGTAAGTGGCTGCAAATAAAAATTTATGCGTTGGCCCTTTAAACGGCTCTTTGCGTCTCCAGCCACCCATCTTTGGCAGAGAGCAGCCCTGCCACATTTCGCGGCTGGCTGTTATCTGTGTACTTTTTAGGCTCTGGTGCTGTAGGCTGGACATCCCTGCTTATGGTTTTAGACCCCACTCTTCTCAGGGGGGTCCAACTGGCTGTTTCAATATTTCTCTGGCGCTGCCACCCATGGGTGCTCTGCCTGCCTTCTCATGTCTCTACTGCACTTCTTACCAGTTAGGTTGTGCTAAAGTTGATTCTTCTGTCTGTCCCAGGTTATAAGGCTCCTTTCTTGCTATTGTTCAATTGTTTTTTCCAGGTGATTTCTCCACAAGTTAGTTATAATTCCAGATTTGACCTGGGAGGAGGTCAGTGTGACTCCATTCGCTCCTCTGCCATCTTGATTCTCTTAACCTTTTTCTTTCTTTTTTTTTTTTAAAGATTTTATTTATTTATATTTAGAGAGAGAGGAAAGAAGGGAGACAGGGAGAGAAACATTAATGTGTGGTTGCCTCTCACGTGCCCCCCACTGGGGACCTGGCCTGCACCCCAGGTATATGCCCTGGCTGGGAATTGAACTGGCAACTCTTTGGTCCGCAGGCCGGCACTCAGTCCACTGAGCCACACCAGCCAAGGATGAATGTTTAACCTTTTTAAGACTCTCCAAAGTGTTACCCAGATTTACTGTATTTGTACACAATGAATTCTATGAGAGATTATAGCAACTACAGTATCCTGCTTCTTCAATTCTCAAATACAAAAAAAGAAAAAAATCCTGAAAAGCAAACATTCTTTTTTGTAACTCATTTATTGACAAAACCATACCTGAACCAAAATGAACCTGTTTAATCTTTGGTTATTTGCCTTACTTGGGACATTTATGGTTTGCTGCAGAAATATTAATGTGTTTATTATTACCAGGTACTGCCCTAGATATTCATGTATAAAGTATATGCCCAATATGACCTTTCTAAATTTAGAGGGGGAAAAAAAGGTGTGAATTCTGAACACATCTGCCTCTAAGGAATTATAGATATATGTTTGTATAAATCATCCATAGTAAAGTTATTTAAGAGGATAGTTTATTTGTAATTATGTGAGGTGATAGATATTAACTAAACTTACTGTGGCAATCATTTTGCAATATATACATGTATATGTAAATCTGATCATCATGTACACATAAAACTAATACAGTGTTATATGTCAACTCTATCTCAAACCTGAGAGGAAAGCGGCACTTAACTATTGTAGACAGTTTTTAGGCTTGATAAATTAGTTTATATAAACAAAACAATTTAAAAAAACCCTCTAAATTGTCTGGTAACTCTCACGTTGTCCGCAGATTTGATAGTTCCATAGTTGGGGAGTTAATAAGAAAGAAAGTGTGACTCTGAATGCAGGTATCTGTTGGTTTCTTATACCTGTAAAATGAAGGCTAACAAAAATGTAATCAGGATAATCATATATACAGGAAAAAATAAAAGCCCCTGAATTTGGGAACTGTGTTAGATAAACATATATACAAAAAGTTACCAGTAGCAATACTCTGGTACGTTTTCAATGGGAGAAGTGTGAAGAGCAATTTTATTACTTGTTGATTCCTCTGTATTTGAAGGGAATGTAAATTCACATAGCAGTGATTTCAGAAGCAGAGTATGATGATGTTTCCCAGCTACTCATACCCTTTTGAAAATAGTCAAATGAAACTCTTTAACTCATTATGGTGGGATAGAAATGACCTATTTTCTCTATGGTCATAAAGATTTTATGGATAAGCACAAGAAGTTTTGTGGAAATTGGTATTTTCAAGCTCAATGCAGTGATTATGTTTTTACTTGGACTCTTCCCCTCCGTTTTTCCCTGTTCTGTGCAGATTACCAACGCCTGATGACTGTGGCGGAAGGCATCACCACACTTTTGTTCCCATTTCAGTGGCAGCATGTTTATGTGCCCATCCTCCCTGCTTCTCTGCTACATTTTCTTGATGCTCCTGTCCCCTATCTGATGGGCCTTCAGTCAAAAGAAGGAACTGACCGTTCTAAACTAGAACTTCCTCAAGAGGTAAAAGTTATAATGAATGATGACACATTTGCTGTTTGTTGATTTAGGTCAAGGGTACATCACTTGGATAGCATTGCCTTTGTCCCCACCGGTCTCTGTTCTGAATCTCCCACGGAGGTCCAGGACAGCGCCCCGGCCTTAGAACACAGCTTGTGACTCCTATGGGTTACTGTGACAGTCACTAATTTAACATGAATTTGTGAAGACGGGGCAATAGTGGTGTTATCTACTTGTTTTATTATTCTAATGACATTTTATTTCTTTTTTCCCCATTCAGATAAATTTTGTTTCTTACACGAGTCAGCCCAATTTTAACTTCCTTTAAACATTGTGTTATGATTTTGCCTCCCTCTCATACCTCTTTTTTGCTGTTACCTGAACAATCAAGTTTTCTCTTTTATTAAATTAATCTAAGTTACCTTGTTGGTTCAAAGACATAGATCCTTTAGTTAATTGAGGTGAATTTGAGTCTTGACCTCCATCAAATGAAAAATGACATCTTTCAGCAAGCTAGGATATTTAGTATTCTTTGTTTTCAGACCTAAAGCTAGTTATCAACTTTTTCTAAGTATCGACTTGTCTAGAAGGTAGAGATAAAAATTCTAACCCCTACCTTTTAGGCCACCTTCAGTCTACTATCCTTTCTGTGTATTTTCAAATTTTGTTTAAAAAGAAAATAAACAGGAATCCTTGAAAACATTTTGAATCTGGTGTTTAGCTGTTGTTCATGGTACTCAGAATTACAGTGTTAAACCTTTCAAAAATGAAATGTTGATGAGAGTGCCATTGCCTATTAAAAACATAAAGTGGTTAATTACATTATATTATTAGCTGTTTAATTAACGCCTTTCTTAATAAAATCTTTATGTTGTGCTTCACATTTAATTTTTTTATTTCCCGTAGAGAGCCTCATTTTAACAAGTGAATTTAAAATAGCACACTAAGCTGCAGCCATTATACCCAGTAATGATTCCTGTAATCATCCATTGCGTACTTTTTTCTAATGAATGTTTTCCTGCCAAAAGTAACATTTTTGTTTGAGGGAAAATAGCTTGATTCAGATCATATAAAATACACATACAGACTGCCTTGGTCTTTTTGAGCCTGTGCACGTTCTCTGCTTTTGCCTCCCTGTTATATTTCTTTCTTTTCCTTTTACCTGGACACTCTTATTTACTCTTTTATTATCTTGTTGGTTCAAAGATACGGATTTTTTAAATTTTCAAGGAAAAAGAAATAAACCAGCCAAATGCGTATTGCTTTAAAGACTTAAACAGTGACATGTTTTAGTTTTTTGAGTATCTGGCCTATTCATATGTTAATCAGATGATATTTTTCAAGAATTTTTGTTTAGATATATAAACATCTTTCTGTTTTTACGTGAGTAATAATTGTTGAGGATTTAACAATACCATCTTGATGTAGTCAGGAAATCTTTCTGTTCTATGTCTGCATGTATCCTCTGACTCTACAGATAAACTTAAAAATTCTGTAAGTTCTGACAGTAATGTCTGATTTTTTTTATTTTTACTCATTAGATCAATACTATTTAATAAATATACATACCCATTTATCTGTTCATAGAGTAATATGAATTTACTTGAATCAGCTGTGAAAATAGCAGTGCTTCTGTATAGAAAGTATAAATTAGTATATGACTTTTAGAAGAACAGTTTATCACTTTGCTCTAGTATCATTTTATAATGAGATGAAATAATCTACTTCACATAATTTTGGGAGGAAGTAGGTATAAAAATAGCCATTTTAAAAAGTGACTCAAATACACTCACTGGTAATACCACCACCACCCCTTTTTCTGAAAACTGTAAAAAAAAGACAATAGCTAAAGCAGTTACAGGGCTTCTTAGAATAGTTGTGAAAATGATGTTTACGAAATGATTATTTTAGTAAGGTATGATTTTAGTTGTTAGCTGACTAATGTAACTATATAGACTTATAATTAACCACCCACTCACTTTCCCCATGGTTCCAAAATGATAGGCACAGGTAGCCATTTGTTGTATCGTTTTCTGGTGGAGTGGGGGTGGGTAGTCATGTGGAAGGATATAGCACCGCGAAGTGATTGCACAGAATGACACCTCACTTTCTGCCATTCTTGTTCATCTTTAGAGTGAATGATGGACAGAAAAATCAAGAGTAAACCGAGGAATTCATTTTGCCTTTTTGTGTTGCCATACCTCGCCCTGAGATTGTGTGACAATGTTTTAAATGTTCTCTTTTGGCTTACCCTTATGCCCGCTTCACTTCTGCCATTGAGAAGCCACCTCCCTTACGCAGCATGGGAAGAGCGGCCCTGCGCTCACATTCCTGTCCACTTCCCGCTCCTTCATCTTGAGCCTTGTCTGTTCATTCAGCAAGTAGTTGTCTCATAGACTGCTAGTGTAGGGTAGGTTGGGAGACATCAAGATCAACAAGCAGTGATATCTGCTTTCCAAAATGAATCATTTACCAATTATCAATAACACAGGGTAAAAATAAACATTAGTAAGAGGAGTGAATGAACTAAAAATACATACAGAGAAAATCAGAATGCCTTTAGGATGGGGACATAGGAAGGCCGCACAGCAGAAGAGATAATTGAGCTTCAAGTCTTTGTTGCCTTACTTTTGAGGGAATATTTGTTGTTTTTCATTGGAGGTAATTACATATCATGAAGGCTTCTGGACATTGTTGATCAGTAACAATACAGAAATATTTAGTCTTAAAACAACCTGTGATTGCGATGTCGAGTATACTTTTTGTTGTGTGTTAATACTCCTTGAGCTTTTCTCATAGATTTAAAATTTAATGGTATTAAAAGTGAGAAAGTGACTTACCAGAATACTCTTATTGCATGAAGTTCTTATTTGTTTTAGAAAACAACTATTTGGCTTTTCTTCAATAAATTTTTATAACGCAAATCCACATTTCCTGTTTCTGTGTTGTGATAATCAAAGCCCCCAACTGGACTCTCCTGTGCAGACACAGGAGGGTGTGAGCTGGAGCTGTAACACCCACCTTGCCACACTTTCAGCTCAGCAGTGATTACAGGAGCATAACAAGCTTTGAAGTTTCCCAGGTGCATCATTTTTTTTTTCTATAGGAGAAGGCAAGGGTTAGAAAAGGAGAGCAGGAAGGCATTAATGAAGGAGACGAGACAAACGTAAATGGTGGGAGGTTACTGGTTACCATTTAGATTAGCAACTTAGTGGATAATTTTTCTTTCATTTTGAAAGATATTAAACTATCCATTTGAATTATGGTGACCTACTTTCTCCCTTTAAGCTTTTCAATATATGCTGCTTTCTAGAAACTGTAGAAACATATATAAAGATGTGGGTTTAAAGAAAGCTGTAGTCAGCTCTACTGTCTTCAGCAAGATGTGACTCCAGCTCTTACTTCATTTAGAGAAAACTATTGACATTGGAGAGGAGGAAAAACACAGGGGGGAAAAAATCCCTTGAGCCACTGGGCTCTCTGAGGATGCCTATCTGAGACAAGTGTTGGGAAGTCACCTGCCTTCTTGGGCCTCACTTTCTTCATCTGCAGAAATAATGGGTTAGATTCAAAGGTTGCACCAGGCTTTGAAGAAATCATTGTTCTCTGTTTTTCAATGGGGGAGTATCTGAATTTTTATTGAGCTTGATTTGAAGCTCATCATACCCGTGCTCATCAGTATCTAACATGAAGAGAAAAACAGAGGTCTAACGGTTTGCTCTCTTTTTTCACCTTTCCTTGGCACTCAGGATCAGAGGTCACTGTGAATTCTCCCCTCGCTGACCTGGGAGGTAGGGGTAGGGTGCAGGGTCGGGAGTGGTGGGCCAGATGGGGAAACACAAGGCGAAGCTTCCTGTTCTGTTGCCTTCCCCCATGCCCTGTGTTCGGCCCTTTGCGCCCCCGCCCCCAAGCCTAGGAGCGGTCTTCCTTTACAGTGGTGACCTTGTTCGGATTGAGATGTTCTGGGCAGTAAAAGTAAAATCCTGTTTTGAGTCTACTGTAATCAAGTATCTGGGGGAATCAGAATTTTATGGAGGTGTTTGGCCCCTTGAATTTTCCATATCTACTTCAAGAATATTTTTAAATCTTTTTTATTCAAAATCTAGTGTATAAGCAAACTCAAAAAGCCATTTCCTCTCATTTCTATCTCCTCTCTCCCTCTATTCAGAAATCCCTCCTGAGTCAACTCTTAATTATCCGAGGGTTAATCATTTATAGTTCTCTAAGCACTGCCTCTACCACCTCCCTCCGCCTCCTGCTCTTTGTCTAGTGACATATGAAATGGTTTTGTTGTCCAAGAGGTTGAAGCTAATTTTGGGTGAAGTGAAAATTTGTGCATTTTCTGTGAATTGGATGGCTCTTTACCAATTTCATCCCATTCCTTGGGGGTAGGGGGAGCAGACTGTAGCTGCTAAACTTTAGCAATTATTTTTTCCAAATTACAAATGGTGTTAGAGCAGTGGAATGGAAAATTCAAGTTCATTCAGTGAGCATTTACCCAGTGCCTTCGATTTGTAAGGTACGATCAGTCTGTGCACCTTTATTCATTTAGGAATGCCTAATGGCTGCCATATAGCACAGAAGCCTGTCTCGATTATTGTAAGTTGATGAAACAGAAAAATATTCATTTATATTAAATATGGTATAAAAGACGTAGGGGAAAACTGCTGGCGACAGAGATTTATTTCTAAAGAATAAAAAATTCTTAACCTTGAGAAGGTTAACATAAAAGGCTGTGTAATTTGTGATTTTGTTTAGAATAGTTAGCAAAAATATTCTAGAACTTAAAATTCCTTTATTGTAAATCTTTAATATTTTTTCTTTCAGGCTAATTTGTGTTTTGTGGATATTGACAACCATTTTATCGAGTTGCCTGAAGAATTTCCACAGTTCCCCAATAAAGTGGATTTTATCCAGGAACTTTCTGAAGTTCTCCTTCATTTTGGGATCCCTCCCGAGGGCAGCCTGCATTGCAGTGAGAGTGCCACCAAACTGAAGAATCTGGTTCTGAAAGACTTGGTCAATGACAAGAAGAATGGCAATGTCTCCACTAATAACATCAGCATGTATGAGTTACTGAAGGGCAATGAAACCATAGCCCGCCTCCAGGCTCTAGCCAAGAGGACCGGCGTGACCATGGAAAAAATGGACCTTCCTGCCTCTGTGGGTGAAAAAGAAAAGGATTTGAAACTGCAGTGTGAAGAGGCAGAACTAAGGGACTACCAGCTCAACGTACAGCTCCGAGAGGTGTTTGCTAACCGCTTTACACAGATGTTTGCAGACTACGAGGCGTTTGTGATTCAGAGTGCCCAGGACATGGAATCCTGGCTCACCAACCGGGAACAGATGCAGAACTTTGACAAAGTAAAAAGAACCGTAGTTTCCCTTTTTATGATTCTTAGAGGGCTGTACTATTTGATTTTGTTAACCTTTTTAAAACATGGGTTCCCCCCACCCTTTCTCTTCCATTAAAACCTTTACCAGTATTTTACACTAGATAGAACAACCTCACAGAAAAGCAGATCAACAAACTCATAAGCCAGCCATTGAATTGTTTAATAAATTGCCTATCATCTCATTTTTAAACACAAATTTTACAGGTTTTTCAAGTCTGTTAACACTATCTGACCTTGTAAAAGTTTCATTTACTCTTATTTTAGTATCAAGTCTAGTTAAATAAGGCCTATTTCTTTTCTAATAAATCCTACTTTTATATTTGTCTTCAATATAATAAAATCACAACTTGTTCATATAAAGGTAACAAACAGTTTAAGTTTCAGAAGCCAAATTTTTATCTTATTCTAGGATCAAAAGAGAGATGAATAAATTAGGTTTTATGACTATAAGCCTAAGTTTCTGTTCTAGTTTTGGGGAAAGGAAGACAGAAAATAGCACCAGCTTTTGATTGTCCTGCCGATGTTGAAGCTTCTAAGGTTTACTATAGAGTATTCTTCTACCAGTTTTTCTTGGCATATGCATCAGATATTTTCCCTCCAGACAAAAGCACTTAGGGGAATGGGCGTTAACTCTTCCAGATCACCAGGGCATAATTCAGTTCCCTGCCTCTGTGGTAGCTGAGGCAGGACTATAGCTATCAGAATGAATTATGGCTTTTCACCAAGTGGTATCTTTGTGTTGTTAAAAACCCCTTAAAGGGACTAATCCCTTCTAGGGGCCTAGTCTACAGTCTTGGAGCATCTGACAATAAAATGTTAATTAAAAAATTCTGTCAAAGTGGGTAGTATAAAAGATTATTTTCTGATTTCATCAGATATTTTCTCAGGTTGAGGATATAAACTATGTTGAACAGTTAAGTCCTGGTGCATGTTATGTTTGAGAAAACTCCTTTAATAAATTCAGAAGCCTTCAATTCTCCAAATGTATTCATGCTCTTACGTTCCTTTCTCATTAAGCTTAACCATTTTTCCACATTTTTTCCTATTCAGCTTGGAACTACTGTGTACACTTAGGATTTATCCTTGGGGCAATTGAAATTCTTATCTAAATTGAGCACTGGTAGTTTCTTCCTCTTTAATCTTTATGTAGCTTCAAGCTGTAAATGGAGTTCTTTTTATATAACCCCTCGAGAAATGAAAGTTTCATGTTGGATTCCAGAAGGCTTGTAATCATCTAATTTTTCACCAGGAAAATTTACAGGACTATCACATATTAGTCCTGCAAGACAAGTTTTTGCTGACCTTAAATGTTGTAGTCCATGAGGGCCTGAATATCAAAAGCCAGACATTTGGCCCATTTAGAAAAAAAGACTTTTTGCTCTATAAAAAGTAAACTTGATATTTATCTGTAAAATACCTTTTAAAGAGGTGAACTAATTTCTAGAGACTACTGTGAACCTTTTTCTGGCTATTTGGGTTTACATAAATACATCTGAACTATGAAAGCACTTAACTTGAGTAAGTGGGTTTCTGTAAGGAAGTTTTAAAAGGCTTCCTAAATTTCAGAATGAAAATCATGCGAGGAAGAAGCTGGTGAGTACGAAGGAGAGTAACCTTATGTCAGAACTTGCCCTTCCATCTTTCGCTTTTGTCTTCTCATCTGCCCT
The DNA here is from genome assembly GCF_021234165.1 of Pteronotus mesoamericanus. Taxonomy (NCBI): domain Eukaryota; kingdom Metazoa; phylum Chordata; class Mammalia; order Chiroptera; family Mormoopidae; genus Pteronotus; species Pteronotus mesoamericanus. The sequence goes on from NW_026555310.1 coordinate 15,323,976, forward strand.
AAAGAATGAAAAGCCAGACCCAACAGCTGAAATAGTAATTCACCTCCAAATTTTAGCTAGTACCAAACTGCAACTACAATTGCTAGACACATAGACCTGAAGAACCACCCCCACACATACACACGCAAATGAACATTAGTTTTTGACTTAAAAACTAATTGCAATTTACCAAACCATTCTCTGCAGCAGACAAACTGGTAATACGAATGTGTTACACACATTTTCCAAGAGCTTGGCTTGCCTCAGATGGTTTTTTTAGGCAGCGCTTTTTTCGTTGTTAAGGCCCAGACTATTCTGTCAGCACGGGTCTGGAAGGAGTTTGATGTAGAATTAACACTTACCCATTAGTCTCGGCATTGGTGCCTAGAGAAACATCCACTTGAAGAACAAAAAGATTTCACCCATAAAGACAAACTGTGTTGTTTTCATTTAAGTTTATTATGTATATATCATTATTGTTATCAGTGCCTTATGACTTGGAGGTATGTTGCATAGGCTAGAAATACAGAGCAGAAGAAATTACAGCTCACTGGGGAATGGGGTCTAATATAATGGTAAATGAGGAGAATAACTGACAATCCTGTAGCAACTGATCTACCGTCTTTCATTAGTGATGCTCTCTTCTATGTAATGGTCATGTGGATCAAAATGTAAATCAGTTTTAAAAGGTAGGGTTGGTGCTAAAGACCTAAGTGACCCAAATGCTGTGCATTTAGAAGAAATTAAGGAAAAGGGAATATTTAAGGATTTTTTTTAACTTTTCGGTGTCCGTTTTGCGTGTTATAAGGTTGAAAAAGAAGACCTTAGCAACAGATAATTTTCCGATATGTCAGTTAGTATTGAGATGGGTCTCTTTGCACTAATAATTTTTAATTATCTCATTACAGGCTTCCTTTCTCTCTGATCAGCCTGAGCCATACCTGCCATTTCTTTCACGCTTCATTGAAACACAGATGTTTGCCACCTTTATTGATAATAAAATTATGTCTCAGTGGGAGGAGAAAGATCCTTTGCTTCGAGTCTTTGACTCTCGGATTGAGAAGATCAGGCTGTATAACGTAAGGGCACCCACCTTGAGGACGTCTATTTACCAGAAATGCAGCACTTTAAAAGAAGCAGGTACATTTGCCATGCCTTCTTGAATTAACTGAAAATCCATGATTATTTTTTACACACTGTTGACCTTATAAACCATGAAATTGTCAGTTTTATACTTTATGGTTAATCCTTGTACTGTAGAGCTAGGGGTGCTTTCTTTGCTTTGGTTTCCTTCTGTTTCTGTGAGCTCATGTCCACCCCATTCCTACTTGTCATTCCTGCTCTCTTAGAAGAAGAAAAGCAATAACAAATTGAATGAGTATAACTACAAGGTTGGTATGATTTTTGTCTTACTCTATTGCCTTAATGGAAAAAAAAAAGTTCATTTCTGTCTTGCTGCTTATGTTGCCGTTTTACTTCTGGCCTCTTTTCTCTTTATCCAGGAAAAGATACATATTGATTTAAAATAGTAAATCTGAGGTGCTGCCTAATTTATATAACTATGACAGTATATTTATGAGTTTAGTAGTACCATTAATTATAATAGGTGTATTTATTGAAATTACATCTCTGGATTCTTGTATTCAAATTAGAGGTTTCCCAACCCTGCCACCCGTTTTCCCTCCGATAATTATGAGTTTTGGCCAGTCTCTTCTGGCAGTGTACTATAGCAGTCCACTAAATAAACAGTCCTGTTAATAGTCAGTGTTTACTGAATATTTAATATGTGCTGCACAAGTATATGAGATGTTTTACATGCCTTTTTGCATTTGCTCCTAATAATGAAGGGGAGTATAGGCACATTTACTTTTGTTTATAGGTGTCCTCATTTTACAGTTGAGAAAAACTGAGCAGTTAACCAACTTGCTTATGATTGGATAGCTAGTAATTGGTGGAGTCATGATTTGAACCCAGGTTTGACTGATTGTAGCCTCTGAAGCCTTACTACAACATTAGCTGTGCATTCAATAAAGAAACATGTAAAAATGTATCAATTCACACAATTTTACGCACTCATACCTGGTTCCTAACTCTTTGTCAAACAAACTGATACTTACCATGTGAGTGCCCCTCCCCCTTTGACTTCTTTTTGTTCAAATGTGGGAGTTACTTGAAAGCAACATTCCCTCTGGAGAAAAAGGAAGCAGCAAATTGCTCTGCCTCTGTTACTGTTAAATAGATCTACTGTTAAATAGATCAAAATCACCGGGGCTGTGCTGCTGTAGTTGTAGGATATTTAAGGAAAGAAGTATGTAAATAAATGTCATTTATGTAGCATTAGAGGCCTCTTTGGTAACCCGCTGGAACATCCTCCTGTTGTATGTCCTGAGGGTAGATCCTGGGGGTCTTTCAGGAAGTAGCAATTACTGCTGTGTTTCTGGAAAAGTGGGAGAATAGAATGAATGAAACTGTCTCTGCCTGTCGGAGCAGATCACGGCTTTCCTTGGTACAGTGCTTTGTTGAGACAATGTCATTCCTCCTTTCCTGACTTTTTTTTTAATGGAGTTCAGGACTGATTCCTGTGTCTGCTTCCAGAATATCCTTTCAATTAAAATGGGTTTTCTTTCAGCCTCTCAAAGAATTTGATATCCCCACTATCATGATAGAAATTATATAATACTCTATAAAATATACCATGATAGCCTTAACATATATGAGATTCAGCTAAAGCAGTAAGTAATCTCCCAGGAACTTACCAAAGACCTAAAAAGTAAAAGGAGGCAAATGGCCTTGACTGTCCATCCCTCAAAGAAGGTGTAGTTATTTCTTTTATTGGGTAAAATTGTCTTCCCCTTTCCTCCAGCAATAGCTATAGAGGTTGTGATTTTGTTGTCAACACTGGATTTTTATTGTGTATTGTTTTTGTCTCTTGTTTTGCTTTTTTGGTTTTGTTTTCCCTCTAACTAAAAAGAATTTTGATTTGCAGGTGAACTCTTTAGGCAGAGGCTCTCTGCTGTTGATATTGCGGCACCAGAACCTCATGATTTCTGTGCAGAAAGGCAACAAGTTGATAGTAATGCAGAGTTTTCTTTTCCCTTACCAATCACAGAAAATGAATATTGGCACCAACCCTTGAAAGTATAACAGGCCCATGACCTCTCAAAGCAGGCATTTAATAATCTCTGAATGTTCAGTATTCACTGGTGGTATAATCACTGAAAAGTAACATTGTATTATGTTCCCTATGGCAGTCTTAAATGTAAACCCAAGAGTAATTCATTGTGAATTATGTTTTTGTTTTCAAAAAGCCTCTTAACTAAAGGGGAATAACTCAATATCAGATGGATTTCTCTGTCATTTTAAATCCAATGGAAAAACTGAAGCTTTTTTTTTTTTCCTTTTGTGAGGACAAAGGCACTAATTGGTAAGATGGAATCTTGTAGTATTTCATGGAACATAAAATTGGCAGGAACTTCAGAAAATTCCATGCCATGAATCTAAGCATTATTTTGCCTAAACCATCTGTTAATTGTGCTTTATAAATATTAGGAAGCATTGAGAGCATAGATAGGGCTTTGGAGAGCCTTGAGGCATTGTTCAAAATTAAATGTCATTTCACATTAAAACATGGCATCCTTTTCCTCAGCATAGAACATAATGGATTATGTTTCAAGAGAAGATAACAAGTTACACATTTAAAATAAAATGAAATTCAAAAAGTTTTGGATAAATTCCTATGAAGAAAAATCACAGCAGTTTAATGTTTAGAAATGTAAGTCATAGAGGGTGATTGTGACTTCCTCAAAGCTTCCCTTAGTACTGTTATCGTCAGACACAAGCAGCTGGTTTGGGTGAAGCACTGCTCTCACATAAGATGGTGTTAAGCATGTTCTTTTGACAAGAGTAGGATTTGTCATGGACAGATCCCTCCCCCCCAAAAAAATTTTTTAGGCTATATTTGGAGAGTAATTAGCAGCACTCAATCTGCTGGTATTGAAAGAGGCAAAATAAACTGAGTCAATGAAATATTTATAAAAATGCTTTTTAACTTTTCTTAAATCACAAGATTAGCAGTTCCCACAGTGTGTTCTGTATCGCACAACTACAATCACTGCTTGTTCCCCCATTTTAGTCATTTCTAGGTGGAGGATTGGACACATAGTCTTCTTTTTCCAATATTACATTTTTTTCTTGAAAATTCAGTTAACAGAAACATTAAACATCAGATTTTTATTTTTTTTTTACCAGAGACATAATTCACTATTTCTTGGGTCATTGATACATCCTGTAATTTTCAGCGGTTTAAAAATAGGAATGTTGAGTAATTCCTATCTTTTAACTTTGTCCTATTTTATTCTTTAAAAGGTCAGTTTCTTATCCTCTAGACATTTTCTAAATGCCTGCTTATTTTATTTTTTTCTGCATTATCGCTCTTGATCTAATAAACACTCCTAAATAACTCCTACTAATGAGAATGTGATTGTTACTAAAAGTAATAAACCTCACGCAATTCTTTGTTTTACAAATTATTTGTTTTTGCAGAAAGAACCACACATATTTAATGGGTCTTTGTACAGAGAAATAAAGTTAATATATAAGGTGTCTGTGCTTGCTTTTCCTTTCCCTTTACCTGTCTTTCAGCTCACAGGAAATATTTGCTGTCATATTCTTTAATGTTGTACTTAGAAACATAGTTTCATTAAGGATATTGAATTTCCCACTTATGGGAAACTTTTAATACTAAATTACAGATTTTTCAAGGCCACCACCCTGTTTTTGATAAAGGCAGAAATATTGTGAAAATTATCTGGAATTTACTTAAAATTAACCTTTTTGTACTTACGTTATACTGATCTCTGAAGAGCTTTAGTAAAAGTCTATTTCAGAGTATCAGAAAGATTGAGTTCCTTGTTGTAGCATGAGTGGTGGAAGCATTATTTTTTAAGGCTTAGCCAATGAAATGTGTCTAATTTGTTATGAATTTAATTTATAGCCCAGTCAATTGAGCAGCGGCTGATGAAAATGGATCACACTGCAATCCACCCCCATCTACTTGATATGAAAATTGGTCAAGGCAAATATGAGCAAGGGTTCTTTCCAAAGTTACAGTCCGATGTTTTGGCAACAGGACCAACTAATAACAAGTAAGTACATTCTTTTCTTGAGTAGTAGCTGAGGAATGAATGAAGGGTTCAGTGCCCTGCAGCTCTAATGGAGTAATGCTGAGCCATTAAACATCTTACTGAGCTGATTACTTTTTTTGAAGACTGGATTAATCATTCGAGGTATAGATTGACACTCTGTTTGACTTTTAATTTGATCAAGGAAAAAATTCAAAGACGAGAGATTTTTCTTTTTTAGGTACTGTGCACTTGGGAATAACCTTACTTCCAATGACTGTGTTTAAATATAATACTAATACTGCATAACAGTTTAAAAAGTTGTACTGTCATTATCAGTATTATTTCACAATCTGTATTAGTTTCCTAAGGCTGCCGTAACAAAGTACTGCAATCTTGATAACTTTAAAAACAGAAATGACTGGTGTATGTCATTCAGTTGGCTGGACATTGTCCCACAAAGCCAAAGGTCGCCAGTTCGATTCCTGGTCAGGGCACATGCCTGGATTGTGGGTTGGGTTCCCAGTTAGGACATGCGCGAGAGGCAGCTAATAGATGTTTCTCTCCCTCTGTTTCTCCCTCCCTTCCTCTCTCTCTAAAATAAATAAAGTCTTTTTTAAAACCCAGAAATTTATCACAGTTCTGAAAGCTATAAATCCAAAATCAAGGTATTGACAAGGTCATGCTCCCTTTGAGGCTTCTAGGGAGGACCCTTTCTTGCCTCTCCCACTTCTGGTAGCCCCAGGCATTCCTTGGCTTCCTGTAGCATAACTCCAGTCTCTGTATTTCTGTTTATATGACTGTCATCTCTCTGGTATGTGTTCACATTTTCCTCTTCTTATAAGGACATCACTAATGTTGGAATAACTTGATTATATCTGCAAAGCCCCTATTTTTAAATACAGTCACATTCACAGGTATTGGGGTTAAAACTGCAACATATCTTTTGGGGGGACAATTCACAATACCATCTTTATACATTTTAAGTATCTAGTGCAAAAATTGCAAAACAACCAAAAATATTGATAAACTTTTATTCTTTATGAAAAATAATTTCATTTAGAAAATATCTGAATATAGTTAGAAAAGTGAAAATGGTTATTTGGGTTTAGGGGAGTCCTTGATTTTAGGCAAATACAAATGTTTTATTAACAAGTGTGTAATAAAGAAGGGTTTTACAAGAAAAGATGCAAAGAACATTATTAATGGGGAAGACAGCAAGTTAGATAAGAGCTGAATTTGTTTTGAATGGTAAATCAGCAGTTCTGGAATTTAATTCATTCTTAACCACTAACCAGCTTAGGAACTTCGGACAAGTTGAATCAGTTTCTTCTTTTCTCATCTGAAAACAACATTCAATATCTGTGATCTTATAAAAGAGAGTCAGAAAAGGAGGGGAAAAGAAGCCATGCTGTAGCAAAGCAGTGGGCTTAGAAGACTGAAGTAAAGCCTGGGTACACAGAATGGAAGTGGCATTGAGCCATCAGAATTTTCAGAAGTCAGTCATAGGATCATTGAGAGCAATGAAAAAGATGTAGATTATACCTTTTGACTTAAGTGGCCCAAACTAAGTAACGAATATGAAGATTTTTTAAAGATGGCCTAAGAGTATGATGTTTTGACCTTCCAAATGATCTGCTAGACTACCTGTAGCAGAATTTTGGATACTTAACTCTTTATTTCCCAAGATACTTTTAATAAAGCAGTAATGAAAATTTTCAGTTTTTGTGACTTGAGATCTGTATGGTGTGGAGAAATATAATGAAAAATACTAGACTTCTTAAAGAAACAGCAGTGTGTACAGTGAATTGGCAGGATTTTACCATCCGTTAATTACCTGTTTTTTAAGTTTTTATGTAACATAGTTAGCGTTTTATTTATTTATTTTCTTAATCCCCACCTGAGGACATGCCCACTGATTTTAGAGAGAAAGGGGAAGAGAGAGAGAAACATCAGTTGGTTACCTCCCATAGCGCCCTGACCAGGGATTGGATCCACAGCCTTTTGGTGTATAGGATGATGCTCCAACCAACTGAGCCTCTCTACCAGGGCGCTCATTTACCTGTCTTGAAAATTAAATTAAACAGGGCAGTGTGTCGCACAGAGTGAATAGTAAGATGCTAGTTATATTATCTAAGTTAATATTTTTCCTTTTCTTTACCTAAAGTCTTTTTCACTTTAGCTGCCAAGGGAAATGCTCTACCCCTTATATTCTTTTTATTATATAAACTCTTTAGCTGATGTTTATAGTTTATTTCAGATTTTCACTATTTATTTGAACCACCCTACCCAGTAGCCCTAATTTTTTTAAAACCCTGAACAAATTTTACTGTGTTACCCTGACTTTTTAATTTTTGCTACAGGGCTGTTTCCAAGGCCTCCAGGTTAAAAATCTATAGCCAGGTCTTTATACATTTTTTTTGTTGTTATTTATATTTTACTCTTCCCCTTTATTTATTATGTACCTTTATCAGCTGATGTTTATATTCTACTTCAGAGCTGTTACAGAAAAATATTCCTGACACTTGTTGAGGATGTTAAGACAGATTTCATTCGAGGCCATGGTGCTAGGAACTGCCACAATGGGGTTTTGCAGTAGGGAAGAGAGATTGGACTTAACCCCAAATATATGATGGGCAAGGAGGACTTTATAGCCGAGGAGCAGGGTGGAAGTCAGTGGATGGAAAATTACTAAGAGGTAATATTAGGGGTAAGGGGAAAGTCTGACTAAGACTGACCTAACAGGACTCCTGCTGAAGGCAGGCCAGGGTGATAAGGCATCACCTGAGGGCCCAGATCAGATAGGAGAGCTCAAGTATCCTGCAGGGGAGGGGTTTATTCTAAACTGACTTAGCAGGGTTCTTATTAAAACTGGATTTTACTAGGATATGCACAGGTGGGCCCAGGAGAAGGTTCAAGAAACTGATTGCAGATTGGTCAAGCAAGAAATCTGTCAGTGTCTTACTATTTTTTTTTTCTGGATCTTCCTTTTCAGTTTCCCCACTTTTCTTGATATCCTTTCTACAGTCTTACATTGATCCTTTCTTTGCTTTAGGGACATTTCCCAGGATTCCACTTCAGAGATCTGTCACTAGATGTTTGCACAATTTTTTCCTGATATAAATCTATCTATATCCATTAGAACAAACTAAGACAAAACAAAACAAAACTACTTTAAAAGAGGCTACCACTACCTTTCTCACTACCATTCTTATTATAATTATTTATGCTCCTATAGCAGACTGAAATCACGTGATATAGAAGCTAGAAACCAAAGGCATGTATAAATTATTTAATAAGAAACAAAAGAAGCAGCTTTCCCATTTTAGTACATAGTCAAGACCTGGGAAATTTTTTAAAACAGTTAAATATAAAATAAAAAAATCATTCAAAATTTTAAATATTGGAAAGTAGTAGAGTAAATTTTAAAATCACCCATCATGAGATGTTAACATTTGGTGGGGTGTTTTCCCTGTTGTATGGATCCTTTGGGGGTGGGGGGCGGTGTGCGGGCGCACGCACTCACACTTTTTTCTGTTTTGCAAAATTAGAATATTGTTTATGCAGTGTTGTATCTGGCTTTTTCATATTGTATCAGGAGCACTCTCCCATATTATTCCTATAAACTTGATTTTTTTATGATTTTGTGATATTTCATTGTATAGCTCCCCCTACTGTTGAACAGTTAGGTTATTTTGAGCACATTTACTTAATAACTGTTGGGTGTAAGATCTGCTATTAATTCAAAAGCTTTTTGGAAAAATTATGTATTCAGCATATTTTATAGTGAAAGGTCTGTTACAATTTCAGGAACATTTAAAAGCTAAGATATATCTTAGAATAAAGGAAACACAGAATTTATTCCTGCATATATGCTATGATGAACATCTGTAAACCTAAATGTTAGGTTGCATCTGTGATTTTTTTAAAAAGATTTTATTTATTTATTTTTAGAGAGAGGGGAAGGGAAGGAGGAAGAGAGGGAGAGAAATATGAATGTGAGAGAGAAATACTGATCGGTTGCCTCTTGCACGTGCCCAGACTGGAGACCGAACCCACAACGCAGGCATGTAACCTGACAGGAAACAAACTGGTGACCTTTTGGTTTGCAGGGCAACGCCCAACCAACTGAGCCACACAGGCCAGGGCAGCGTCTGTTCTAATTGGTCATTTTTTAAAGATATACTTATATAAGGGTCAGGTGATGTAGTAGATTCTACCAGTAAAGTGCCTTGACAGACATGTTACAAGCCTTTCGCGAATTGAAGCTTTTATAGAAAGTGGGGATAAGTAAGAATAACAAACTATGATAGTGCTATAATTGTAAGTATAAAACGAGTAGCTAACTTTGACATGGAAGAACCATAAAACACCTTTTATGTGCCATCTAAACGATCTGAAAGATGAATAGAAGTCAGGAGGAAACTTCATGGACAAAGGCTCAAATGTGAGAACTTATCACATTGGAGACACTGAGGCAGTTGAAACTAGCTGGAGTTTTAAGGTAGAAGGAGTGATCGGCAGTGCTGCATGTAGCAGAGAGTTTGAGTAAGCTAAGAATTGAATGAATAATGGCTACTGCATATGGCAGGTAAGGGTGTCAGTGGCTTCATGAAGAGCATTTTCATGGGAAGAAGTTGATTTGAGGTGACTAAAGATCCAGAAAGTAGAGGCCTTACATTTAAACTTTTCACTTTAAGAATTTTTACATGAGGAGAGTGAAGAAAGAGATTTAAACATAATTATAGAAGATTAAGAGAGACACCTGTAAGATGAAAGGAAATACCCAGCTGGGAAAGAAAAATTGGGAAGACAGTCAAGGAAGTGACCGATGGAGCAGGTTGAAGAAGGCAAGAGAGAATTGGTCAGGGATACAAGTGGAATAAGTAGTTTTAGTGCTGGCCAATATGTTTCCTACTTTGGGGTTAGAAGAATGATGAGGTGTCTGTGTGCGCATCATTAAATGGAGGGCAAGAGGAAGGAGGCGAGACAGGACATCAGTTGAGTGGAGGTACTTGAAGTAAAGTGAAAGATACAGAATAGTCTTTGCGGGACTTGGGAGATTTGGTAAAGAGCAGGTAAAGTGATTCATGGATGGTCATGAGTGAAATCGAGAACTAACCTACATGGTTATGAGAATAAGGAAGTGAGGGGGTAGTATCCATCCAGGGTTTGGGGCTCTGTTGGATAAGCAAGATGGAAAGGAAAGGATCATTACGGAGAAGGTAGTTTGCATTTTTTTAACCTCAGCCTTTCAAACAAAAGTATTGATTGTGATGATGGTTACATATCTCAGCATATACTACTAAACACCGTTGAGTTACATGCTTTAAGTGGGTGATTATAAATTATATCTCAATAAGGCTATTATGTATTTAATAAAGGAAAAATAAGTATTGTCAGTTTTTTGAAGAGTTCACTCGTTTTATTTTGAAGGTGAAGTGACTGCACTTTTTCTGTCTGTCTGTCTTCACCGCCCCTTTCTATTTTTTCAGCCGCTGGGTAAGTCGGAGCGCCACCACGCAGCGCAGGAAAGACCGCCTTCGCCAGCACTCGGAGCACGTGGGCCTGGACAACGACATGAGGGAGGTATGTTGCAGCCTCCCTGGGGGGCCTTGATTGACACAGGAGCCGTCACCTAGGCTCGCGCAGCCCAGCAGGCCCTTTTCCTGTACTTTTTGAAAAAACAGTTCAGTTGTATTTTAAAGTAGTAATCCTTTTGTACTGACTGACAGCAGAAAACACCTTTTTTTCCCATTTTCCATTTTTGTAATTTAAGTACCTCTTTTAAAAAGTGCTCTAAAACAGGTCCCCCCTGTGTATCACAATTACAGGGCCAAGTTTAAGATAAATTTTTGGTCACTATGTCTCCTATAGTGAAAAAAATTTACAAGAAGCATAGACATTATTTCAAGCATAATTTAAGCTTAGTAAGTAAAGATATATGTGCCTGTTTTTTGTCTTTGTCTTGCTGAAACCATTTTTAAAGTTTTTTTAAAGTTATTTTTCAATTAAGATCCCATGCTTTATTTGTACTGCGTGAAAATAAAACCATAATTATATATTTGAATAATTTTAAATAAGTTGGCTATTTCTTGCAATCAACAAAGAAAAATGTAATCATTTTACATGTTAACTATTTTCTAAACTCAAATGTGTAGAAATAAAGCAGAAAACATCATTCCAAATGTATATTGCTTTTTGTTGATGTGTTCATATCTATGTGATTTTAAATATTTCCTTAAGAACCAAAGCATAACGTATCCAGTGCTTTTCTTTGTGCTACCGTATTTTCTTCTCCCTTTTTTCTTCTGCTGTGACTCTCATATGCATGCTTGTTTTGCTTGTCTCTTCCCCCCATATCCTTTTCTTTTTTGCCTTTCTGTCATTGGCCTTCTCCACCCTCTTAGCCTTCCGGGGGACTTTTGGTCTGTCAGAACTCCATGGCATTCTGGGAGTGGGATCAGGGTCCACCTCCTCCTGCACGGCTTCCCAAAAAATCCTTCTCTGAGTGCTGCCTGGTATGTTCTTTTCCCGAAGGGGCTCTATAGATGTTCCCGAATCTTGTCTTTGGTGTTCCCTGAATTATCCACCTGTGTGAGTGCACATAGCTGTAGAATGCTTCACATCACCCCGTGACGTGAACTCTCAGCCTCTCCATTTTGCTCTTCACTGCCTCTTGTGTTTGGTACCTTTTTGTGTTGCTGTGTGCTAATGCGAATAATTCTATACTGTGGGCAGGTAAAACTGATCATTCCGATCCCTGATCAGTGGGATTGGTAGGGGGTTGGAGAACACATTTAGCAAATTATTTTTCTTCCAAAGAGAGATATATATTAAACATTCAAGCTCACTTTTATGTAAGCATTTTGCAGAAGTGATTTATTTTCAATCAGCTTTTTGGTTAGGTTTTATGTCCACAGCGTTTTAAGTTACCTTTCTGGTCTGTATTTTATGTGGTCAGAAAAATCAGATCATCAATACAGAGTCTTAGTGCTAAGAGGAACGAACCTTGGAGGTCACCTTGCATGACTTGACACGGTTTCACTGAAGTCCAAGAGGCTTGTCCAAAATTAGGTGGGCACACAAAGACAGAGCTGGGCCCACAGCCCAGGCCTCCTGACTTCCTGGCCTGTCCTCTTCCCAGTAACCCTGCGTCCCAGGTGGCACTGAGCAGCTGCTTCTTAGGGCAAGAGGGCTGTTGGTTGTATTTTGTTCCCATTATGATATTAGCATAAATCTACTTAACTTTATAATGGTCTTCTCTTCACAAGCTCAGTGCCAGTTAGAAAAACAGAATGTTTAATAGAAAATTCAGGGAGAGCTTGTACTAAAGAGTAGTTAGTTCAATCATTATTAATTAGTAGGCTATATTTTCATGGGTATTTCCTAGTGGTTTGTTGCATTTGGCTCTGACAGACAAGAAGAGCATATCAGAAATCTCCAAAGAAAGCAAAGGCGGCTTTCCTCTGCAGTGAAATGGCTTTATTATAAAGACATTTCTTGGGAAAGGTTTTTCTTTCTCTGTTTTTATCTAAAAATACACCTTTTCCTCCAGCTGCCCCAAAGAAAATCGCATTTTTCTCCTCACTTGATTTTGCAGTGTACAGAGGCAACCTCACTTCTGGCTGTGAGGAAGGGCCTGTGCCACCTTCAATGTCCTTTCTGTGTGTGTCCCTGGAATGCTGCTCTTTCTCTGGCTCCAGCAGAGATGCTCAGGAGACTGGGCACATGGCCCTTCGGAGTTCGCTCTTGGCTGATAACTGTCCCTGCCCCCTGGGTATAGGGCTGGTGCTCCGTATTTATGGCCACTCAAAGGACAGTCCATTCCAACTTGTTTTCATTTATGTAATAAAACATAATCTTTGAAGAGTGCTTAATTGTTAATCCAATTATTGAGTGTTTCTTTTACTCTCTTGCCTGACCTCACTTTTTCTTCCTAAGCCAAGCTTGATACTTAACTCTTCTTGAGAATGAGTCTTGTAGTGGTTGTTCCTGTATTTGCCCAAGTCCTAGAGACAGAGGAGTTGAGGATGCGAAAGAAACAGAACCTTGTAAACATTCACCAGCTAGCATTTGTTTTTACCAGCCTTTTATCTCTGATTTGTAATTTGAGTTCCAAATAACATTAGTACAACCTGAAAAAATAGGAATTGCAGATAGAATTCTCACATAGGATCCCTGCCTCTATCTCAGGTTAGTTTTTCTGACACTTCATTTCCTGCTTTTATTTATTTGAAAACTAACCTTCAGGATATTTCAATAGGCCTGTTTTAGTTTTTCTAGTAGTAATAGTTGTTTCTTATTCTGTTTTCCCTCTTTGAGTCTCTAAGAAGGATTTGAAGCAGAAAGGTGTACACAAGTTAATGAGAACTAAATGCTTGTGGAGTTTGATTTTTAAATCTGATCTTAAAATGATTGCACTGTAATAGAAACAGTATTTCATTAATGTGGCATTTTGTCAGGAGAGTTGGGACGTAGCAGTAAACTAATCAGTCGAATCCATAATCAGTGGAGTTTTAAAAAAATTGTACCAGATTTGAAAGAGGAGAAATATATTAAATGTACAAACTCCCTTTAATTTAAAGAATGCAAAGGATTTTACACATCTTCACTTATAATTTCAAATTCTCCCCTTAAGATAGCAAGATAGATTTCACATATGTGTCTGTGGGAGGAAGTGCTGGCTTGCAGTCTCTCTCCAACAAACTGCTAGTTTTACTACATAATTTAGAGTGGTTATTCTCTAAAAATTGTCCCGAGACACTGGACTGCTGGAGATTCTGTTCTGTGGTCCTGATGCAAACCTAAGGTACCCGAGTGAGCTTTTGCAGGTGGCATAGAAAGAGACAGCAGGTATGCAAATCACAGGGAATGATATTTTTTCCCCTCAGAATTCACTAACCAAAGCTCAAGCACAGTGCACCGGTTTCCTTGCTACTCTCCGAGCCTTCACAAGTAATGGGATGTTTTCACTTTCCCTTGATTGTGGAAGAAAACAAAGGAGGGATGTAGCAAATGTCACAGAAACAGGAGGCCTCCTGCACGTGGAGCACGTGATACTTTCAGGGTGACCTCAGAGCCTTTCTTGCGAGGTGGCTGGACATGTTTTATGCCCGTTTTATGGAGACACAAATATACCTAAGGTCATAAAATTAGTTGCACCCAGATTCTAGAGCTCCTGATTTTACTGTTGCGACATGATTCGAGGAAAGGGGTGGGTGGGTGCAATGCCTGAGAGGCTAGATGTATGTTGTCTCTTGATCTGTGGGGAGAGGAGTGGAGGGAACCGGGGATCGGAGAATCACCGTGTTCCTGCAGAACCTTTGGTTTGCAGTCCAGACACCACATTTTGTCATCCCAGCCACGATCCTGACTAACATAACCTTGGGTCTTCCCAATAAAAAGACTGAACTAGTTGAAATTCCATCTCATTTTGAATGAGTTTTAACCTGATGGGATTTCTGCACCTCGTTTTCCCAGGGGTTAGCTAACACTTGGGAGGAGAACGAGTGTTGTCTGCCCGTTGGCACACTAAAACTTGAATTGCTGTTGCACGTGTACACTTACAGTGTTCCTGCACTTGTCTATTGAAGGTTGAATTGGTCAGAAGAGTATCTGATGTTTATGCATTAAATACACTCTTTGGTTTTTAGAAATACATGCAAGAGGCACGAAGTTTAGGAAAAAACCTGAGGCAACCCAAACTGTCAGACCTCTCTCCGGCAGTGATTGCACAGACCAACTGGAAATTTGTAGAAGGCTTATTAAAGGAATGTAGAATGAAGGTACGTATTACTCGCGGATGAAAAAAGACAGCGTTGATTCATGTTCACTGCATGTGTGATGCTAAGATGACCAGAGTCAACCCCATTTGAGCCTGTAGCTTCCCTAGAAGAAAACTTGTACTGGGGCCTAACCCCTGTATGCTTTCTGCTGAGGTCATGAACCTCTGTGGGTTCTCTGTTGCTCGTAGAATCAGTGACATGGCAGCCCTGCGGCGTTTTTGTCACCTTTTCAGCGATTGCTGTCTTCCCCTGCAACGTGACCAGATGTTAGGCCAGTCAGAAGGTGTGTCAAGGATGTTGTCATCTTATGCAAAAGGCAATGCATTTTTTGTGTATATCTGTGCACCTGTGTAGAACTTAATTCCTGTCCATACGTCTGTGAGTATACCCATAAGGAAGAAGATCTCAGCCATATTATAGGTTCATGTATATTACACACCAGTCTCCTCGCTGAGATCTGTGTTTTCAGAGGTTGCAGTACAGATTGACAAACCTGAGACCATCATTTTAGCCAGCAACTGTACTCATTTATTTGACAGTCATTTCTTGAGGACCTTCTCTGTATATTCGATAAAAATGACCTATTTTTAGCATCCGCAGATAGTGCTGAATCATAGACAAGGTCCCTGCCTAAACTAGATTCTCTCTCACTTTGCATTTTATAAGAGCAGCCAAGACTGCTATAAATTAACTTACCTGAAACTGATTTCCATTTCCTTTCCATTTTTTGGTGCATACTCATGAGCAGATAAGAAATAAAAAAGGAAAGGAGGAAGGGAAGAAAAGACCTGCTTAGCTCACAAATTAGAGAGTTCTGGGGAAAAATAAAATTGGAGCTGCTGATTTGTATTGTGGTTCCGGCCTAAGTGCAGATACTTCAGGACGCTAAGCTGCAGGGCAGTGGACCTAGTGGTGGTGGCAACATAGGGTTTTAGATTCTGACAGTACATTTTCTAGGTCTGTAATTTCTCAATATTACTAAAGTTAGTAATCTGAAAATTCTCACACGTAAACATTTCCATGGGGACATTTTAAAATAGTATCATGTCTCTTCAGTGACCCTCTATTTCTCTGACAAAATAATGAAAGTATACACAATGTTACTCCAGTTAGTTGACCACAGGGACTAGGACACTGTTTCCAAGGTGGCTGAAGACCTGCAGTTAGAAGTATGCAGGGAGCCCAGGCCTCCTGACCCAGCAGTGGACTCGCCGAGTTTTGGCTTCACTGCTGGGATAACCCCTGCGGCTACACGTGATGTTTCAGACGAAACGCATGCTGGTGGAGAAGATGGGCCACGAGGCAGTGGAGCTGGGCCACGGAGAGGCGAACATAACGGGCCTGGAGGAGAACACCCTGATCGCCAGCCTCTGCGACCTCCTGGAAAGGATATGGAGCCACGGCCTTCAGGTCAAGCAGGTAACCGTCTCAGGAGGCCCTCAGTGACATGGCCGCTGAGGAGCCCTGTCGGGAAACGTAACAAGGAGGAAAGAATATCATAAAAATTAAAGGGTATGTTTCTTTGTCTCAGGATGACTAGAAAAGAGCCCAGGCATTTTAATGCCAGAAAAAGAAAATAGAACCCATGATTAGAAGGCGGTTTGAGGCTCTTTCCTGGTAAACAGGAAAGGGTGAAACAGTGCATTCTGTGCAGAGGCTGTATCCGCCGTAGATTCCATTAAGTGCCAGCTTTCGTCACTGTCCAGCGAAAAAGCCTGTTAACCAGAGTTAACAGTTCACTATCCTTTTAAGTTATCTAGTTATTCAGGATGGGAAAATTCAAATGGCTCCTTTGCTTCTGTCTCTCTCACCCCCCTTTCTGTTATTTATTTATTTATTTCTGTTGGGTGCCTATTTCTTCGTTCCCTTTTCTCTTTCTCCTCTTGCCCCAATTGCCATTCCATATATTCAAACATATTTTGCATATGGATGTACACAAATACATTCTGTGCTGCTAGAGCCTTTTAATACCGTGGTTACTGGTGTTGGCTAGTAGAGACAGCCTTAAATATATACAGCTAGGTAACAACCAAACTGAAGTCAAAAATCTGTGTGCCTCCGCTCTGGCCTCTTGCTTAGTAGCTGCTGCTCGCCAGGCTGTTGCCAGTCTTCTCCGTGAAGCGAAGAATGACCCTTGTTACACTTGGAGTGATGCGCTCAGAATGTCCTCCACCTGGGAATGGATGAGCTTGGTTCTCCAGACTTCAAAATGACCGTTTCAACGTGAATGGTTTTGATGCAAAATTATTTTTTTTTATGAATTATTTCTTATAAAATGAAAAATTTTTTTTATACCTTGTACTTTCAGGGGAAGTCGGCTTTGTGGTCACATTTAATTCAGTTTCAGGACAGAGAAGAGAAACAAGAGCACCTTGCAGAATCACCAGGTAAGAGGTCATTGATTTGATTGTTTCTGCAGAAGTGGCAGCATTGGACCATGTGAAGAATCAGTACTGTATAGCTTTGTCTCTGCCTCTCTCTCAAGCTGAAACTTACCCCATCTTATCCGAGTGGGGTAAAGTAGAGGGAGCAATATTGTCAACTAGCTGTGAGACCAGGGAAAAGTCACCTGACCTTTCTGATCTTCAGTATCCTCATTCACAAGACAGGAATAGTAGTAGTAGGTATGCCAAGCCTGTAATGTTGATCAGATGAAGAAAAATATCAGTTTCTGGCCATGGCCACTATCTGTGTGGACTTTTCTCCAAGGACCTCCGTCCGTTTCCTCCCACATCCCAAAGGTGTGCACATGAGGGGAATTGGCGTGTCTCAGTTGTCCCAGTGTGAGCGTGTGCGGTGGTGAGCGCGCCTGCGATGGAAGGGCGTCCTGCCCAGGCCGGGCTCCCGCCTCACCCCCTGAGCTGCTGGGGTGGGCTCCAGCCCCCTGCGGCCCTCAGCTAGAATGGGCGGATTGGAAAATCACCTTGCTTCTTTTTATTCATCTTCCCGAAATCACATATATTTCAATGTTTAATATTAGAAACGTTTTTGGATCTTTATTTAGAAGTTTGGTAATATTTTTTTGACCAGAAATATGCTCCAAGTATTTAATGCTTTATAGCCTGCGATAAAATGGATTTTGTTATACATGATTTTGCTTAAAGTCACAGTTTCTAAGAACTTGTCAATGTTAAATGAGGACTTACTGGGTATACATTCCTCTCACCAGTATTATGGTGAAATGTATACTGATTTTTTTTCTGAAAGAAAAGTTGTATAATCATCATTAATCTTTCAGGGAAAATAAGGTGCTTATATGTCTCCAAAATCTTCAAGAGTCAAATTTCTTCTTCATTTTATAATAGGACATCTTATGTTAGAAGTGTCATACTTCTTTAGCTTATTAGAGTTATGTAAGGTCCCTAGATGTTCTACCTATTTTGTATTTTTCACAAGGAGCTTGATTTTCTTTATGTAAAATAGCCATCTGTTTCACAAAAAGTAGAAGTAACAGTGGAAAGCCTAGTAGAGATAAAATGTTTTATGCTGAATTTGGAAAACTTTTCTAAAATTACGGATTTTTTAAGACATTCAGAAATGTAAAAAAAAAAAAAATTAACTCATAAGCCAACCACCAGCTTAAGAAATAAAGGATTGCAAATATGACTGAAGCACTCTATTTCCATCCCCCTTGCTGCTGCTAGAGCGCAGTGCTACCCAAAATGTGATGCCTTTTGTTGGAAACTTAGTTTTTAAATGTATCCAATGAAACAGCTAGGAATGTGAATTGATACTAAATTGTCCTGTAGCCCTTCTAAACAGTATGTTATGGTTCTAATGTCTCAAAATGTAACTATATTTATAAAGACTGAGATCAAGGTCTGTTGAAAACGTAACAATGCATTGGCATGTGCTCTGAAACTATCTCTGACATTCTGTTCATAGAAAATGTTAGCTTTTCAGCCCATAAGACCATCACCAAAGTAACTTACCCTAATTAAAAAAATTCCTAGGGAAAAAAAATAGCCATTTTTAGGATGAAATGTTGGAAGCCACGCTCAGTTACAGCAAGGAGGCGGAAGCCTCGGCCTCCGGTGCACGAGGCACGTGAGCGTGCCCGGCTGGAAGAGTCAGCCGCGCTGGGCCACACCGGCAGCCCCGGGGCTTGGGCTGGTCGAGTGTTGGGTGGTTGAGCTGAAGACAGGACACCCAGCTGTTTCCTCTGGCCTTCAGTCAGTCTGTAGTGGGACCAGCGAAACTCTGAAGTCAAGACTGCGAAATACCAAAGGTGTCCAAGCCCCGTGCAGTCACTGTGCTCCACTGTCAAGTGTTGAAGGGCTAATGAGACAAACATGAACATAAGCTAAATATTCCACTGGCCCCCAGTAGGATAAATATAAGCCATGCAGCTTTTGAAATCAACTTATTGTCTGTTTGCAGAGATGGGTTTTATAAATATTGCTCTAACACTTTTGATGATTCAGCCCATGAAATTAGGATTTAAAAATAAAACAGTGTGAAATATGTATAAAAACATCAGTTTAAAAATAAAATATTTCATTCTTGAGAAACAATGTATTCTACTTATACAGAAATGAACAGTTCGTTGACTTTTCTGCTTTTATATCTGGGTAGTTTGTTTTGTTTTTTGAAAAAATGCCTTCTATTTGCCAACTGTTAAGCTTCCTAATTAATGGCAGTAAACAGACTGCATTTTCACACTGAGAGACCCTCCGAGCTGTTAGAGGGTCCCAGTGGGTGTGGGTGTGAACAGTGGTCTGAGAACATGGAGCCAGGATGAGACCAGATCGTTCCTGTTCCTTCCGGAGGCAGCACTGTCAGGAATCAGAGACCCTGTCACGCTGTAAAGGTTACAGCAGAACGGAAAGGTCTCTCTCGGCGAGGGGACCATGGCAGGGTAGACTATCTTAATTTTTTTAATAGACTTTATATTTTAGAGTAGCTCCTGGCTCACAGCAATAATGAGCGGCTGATAGACTTCCCACACACCCTCGACTCCCACTGAAGAGCCTCCCCCATCATCTGCATCTCCCACCAAAGCGGTTCATTTCTCCCTATCCCCCCTTTTCTTTGAGGGGGATAAAGGGAGAGAAACGTTGATGTGAGAGAGAAACATCAATTGCCTTCTGTACACACCCCTTCCAGGGTCCAAACCCACAACCCAGGCATGTGCTCTGACCCGGAATCAAACTGGCGACCTTTCAGTTTGCAGGACAATGCCCAACCCACGGAGCCACAGCTGCTGGGCAAAGTGATACATTTCTTACTGTTGATGAACATACAATGATACATCATCACCCAAAGTTCTTAGTTTACATTAGGTTTCGTTCTTGAGGTTGAACTATGAGTTTAGACAAATGTATAACAACATGTAGCCACCATTATACTATCATTCAGAGTAGTTTCACTGTCCTGAGACTCCTCTGTGCTCTGCGTGTTCATCTCTCCCTCTCCCATAACCCCTTGCATCCATCTTTTTAGTGTCTCCATAGTTTTGTCTTATCAAGAATGTCATACAGCGTACAGCCTTCCTAGATTGGCTTCTTGCACTTAGCAATATGCATTTAAGTTTCCCCTATGTCTTTTAGACAACCTTAATTTTGACTTAGTCAAATTTTGACCAAGTCCCTCCCTGTACATTGTAGTTTGAAGTCCTACAGAGAAAGGATCTCAGAATGTATTGGATCCTAAGAAAAGGAGACTGTTCTTGACATTTCTTGACATATCACCCAAAGTTTCTACTTTTAAAAATGTTGACCAGCTTAGACATAGGTGTTGTTCTTAAGCCTTGCATCCTCGGACAAGGTTCCACTAAACTTTAAATGGATTTTAAAATTAATTGGCAAGGGGTAGGGTAGGATGCAGAACAGGGAGGGAATACTGCTTTTAAGTGGTTATTCTGGATCCAGCCCAAGAGTTTTGAGTCATTCTTCAATAATCTGATTTTAATCAAAAGTTTCCTATTAATTACTTACCTCCCTATGGACTGTAGATGGTTCTGTAGAAATAATACACAGCCCTGCCCTCTGCGCACTTGCCACCTAAACAGTAGCACTGATTCAGGCAGACACACAAAAGGAGTTCTTGTGGCAATGTATCAGTCCACAAGGGTTTTACTGAAGGAGAAAGTGGCCTTTTGCATTTAAGTATATTGAATTAAGAAACCGTAATAGGTGTATGCAGTCATAGGGGCATGCATTTAAATTATGAATTTCTCTTCTGCAGTAGATTCCATGGAAACCTTAGACTGTAGATCTGTAGATTAAAAGTATGACTTGACTTCTTAACTCATATCTGCCTTCCACTCACAGCCTTCTAAACTGTTCCCTCCAAAGTCACTAATAAACTATTGTATTAGTTTCCTGGGGTAACTGTAATAAAGTATTACAAACTGAGTGGCTCAAACAACAGAAATGTGCTGTCTCACAGTTCTGGAGGCAAGAAGTCCAAAATCAAGGCGTTATCAGGGGTACTTCCTTCTGAAGGTTTTGAAGGAGAACCTGTCCCATGCCTCTCTGCCCCTAGCTTCTGGTAGACTCAAGAATTGCATGGCCAGTACCTGGCCTTTTCCCTGGTCTTCACTTGTCCTTTTCTCCACACATATCTGTCCCTATGTCCAAATTTCCCCTCTTCATAAGGACATGAGTCACATTGGATTAGGGCCCATCGCAATGACCTCAGCCTAACTTGATCATCTACGAAGATCCTATTTCCAAAAAGGTTAGATCCATAGGTACTGGCGGTTAGGACTTCAGCACCCTCTTGGGGGACATAATTCAAATCGGAACAGCTGTTGTCGCCTCCGGCAACGTCATCACCCAGCTGGCCCATTAGCAGATTATTCACAGATCTCTGCCTGCAGCCCTAGTCCCTAGACATCCACGTTT
This sequence comes from Pteronotus mesoamericanus, assembly GCF_021234165.1. Lineage (NCBI taxonomy): Eukaryota > Metazoa > Chordata > Mammalia > Chiroptera > Mormoopidae > Pteronotus > Pteronotus mesoamericanus. The sequence continues at coordinate 15,345,711 of NW_026555310.1, forward strand.
GATGGCCCACTGGGGCCTCAGACCCAGCCTGTCCTAAATCAGGCTCATCATCTCAGCACCTCGCCCCCCGTCCCTCTCAGGCCTTCTCTCTCCATCTTATTTAAAGGCATCAGCCCCCTTCTCTCAGTCGAGTTGAGAAGCCAGAAAGTCATCTGCAATGTCACGGACGCCCCCCGGACATGCCATCAGGACACCCTGCCCCTTAACCTCTTTGAGCCCCAGTTTCTTCATCTGCAAAATTAAGATTAAAAATTTAAAAGGAAAGTTATAATTAGATAGAATAGTATATGTTCAGACATTCTATATCCATACTTACTATTGTTTTTGACTCCTGAGTCTTGCTTACCCTTGACATCTGGCCGATATTAAGTCCTGTGTTTTCTGCTACTGTGTATGTTTCTTCTTTGTTCTCACCGGCTGCCACTGTCCTCGTTCATCCACACACTGGCCTCTTGAGTAATTTCTAGCTCATCTCTTTTGTTTCATTTACACCATCACACTATCACTCTAGTTAATAACTAAAAAGTCCCAGGAACATATCATTTTTTTCCCCCAAAATCCGTCTCCCCTCTTTAGGATTTCTATAAATTTCTAACTTGTCCTTTAAGGTCCTGCCATCTGGCCCTAAGCAGTCTCATCGTCCTCAGTGCATACTTGTTGGGCATGTGTGTTTGTGGGGCCTCTGCTAGGCCCCCTGGGTATTCTAAGAATAGGATGCAGCCGAGCTCAAGAGACATAGACGAGTACTATCATAGTAACAGAAATATTAAATTATGGTAAGTTTATGATAGATGTTTAGTTTCTCAGGTCCTGTTGGAGAGAGGGAATAGCGCCTAATAGTGTTCTTAGGGCAGAGAGAATGTTCAGGAAAGATTGCACACCGAGGCAAAATTAAAGCTGAAAAGTTTATCAAAGACTTATTTTGTGCCAGGAGAGCACTCTTCTAAGTGCTTTACATCTATTTGAATAAGGTAGATATTGGTACTGTTCCCAATTTGCAGATGAGGAAACAGATCATAGAGAGTTTAAATCATTCTCCTGAAGTCAGTGAGCTGTTAAATTCTCTCTGTAAGGTTGGAGAAAGCCATGTTTGTAACCATGAAGCTGTACTGCTCTCAATCTAAAGTGACAAATAGGCTATAAACAAGGAGAAGTATACAGAATGCTAAAAGATAAGCTAAAGACTATCAGATTGCATGGAGACATGGAAGAGTACATCACGTGATTAAGGAGCCTAGATTAGAGATGGGTGGCTACAATACAGGGTCCCACAATAAGATTCTCAGAACATGTGTAGGCCTGTGGATGCTCTTATTGTGGATGCTTTTCTAAATGTCAGAATCCTCTTCTACTAAGTCTGTCACTTGTTCTCTGCTCCCGGAGGCATGATTCCTCCTTGTTGTCATGTCTCTCCCCAGCCGCCTCCCTGATTATGGCTTCATCTCCTTTCTCTGGCCTCATGATCTTTTTTTTCTCTCTTAACCTATTTCTCACCACTCGCGTGGCCCTCTTTCATGCTGTCTAATCACGTGGAGTGTATTTTACTTTCTTTCCTAACAGAGAAATGTGCTTTCACTAGTAACACACTTAAGTACTGATAGGCTCAGACAGGAAGACTAACACAGCACAGTCTTTGGAACAATTTCCTCAGGTCTTTTACCGCCTGGATATCATGATGAACCAGTGTTTTCAATGGGTCCCAAAACTGCCTTAACAAATGGCCTGTTTACCACCCACCTGGTGGAGAAGGCCCTCAAAAGACCTGCCTGTAGGTTGGCCTGGCCACATTTCTTCTGCCAGGGCAGCCCCCTCAGGATTCATTTATGCCTGCCAAGTCTCAGCCCGGCCTCTTTCACCAAGTGCCAAAATGTGGACGCTTCACTGCAATCGTCAAATAGATTGGTGTTCTGATATTAGATTCTAGCCCCCCAAAGTCAGATAGGTCTAAAATCTGAGAAAATACAATTTGATATACAGCAAAACTCACATCCTAAATTCTAATGTTGTCAGCGTACAGTGTCCCTTGAACAACTTGGGGGTTAAGGGCACCATCCCCGCCAATGTAGTCAAAAATCCACATATAACTTTATTCCCCCAAAACTCAACTACTAATTAATAAGTAGCCTAGCATTGACTGGAAGCCTTACCAGCAACAAAAACAGTTGATTAATACATATTTGGTATGCTGTATATATTATATACCATATTCTTACCGTAAAGTATGCTAGAGAAAAGAGTTATTAAGAAAATCATAAGAAAGGAAAATGCATTTACAGTATACTATACTGTATTCAATTTTACTTTTAGGCATCTATTTACAAGATGAATCATCTCTCAGTACCTACATCACTATCATCATGTGATACAAAACACTGTAGATATTGTACATATTAATACATTAGACATTTAAAATGAAAAGATAACATGAAAAGCAAATTCATATTTATTTTCCGGTATAATGATCCATGCATTGATAATGAAGCAACACTCTGATTGCCTTATGGTAGCTTAATGTAATTAGCATGATTGCTTCACAGTAGTAAGGAACTTTGCAAAAATTTTTCCAGTATATTTATTGGAGAAAATCCACGTATAAATACACATGCAGTTCAAACCCATGTTGTTAACTGTATTTGCTAAGTGTGGGGTCACAATTTTGTCTTCACTTGCAGATGGGAAGATAGAAATAAAAGTAGAAAACTCCACTACATCTCACTTAAAGTGAGATTGAGCACTCCAGCTACATTACATTAGCAAATAATCAGTTGCTTTAGCCATTGATATATAAGTAATTTTTCCTTCTTTAATAAATATTAGCTATTCAGGTTTCATAAGAGACTCATGGACATTATATTTCTAAATGTTCATTTAGATTTTACATGATATAATAGTATAGTTCAGATCCTGATCTTTGAGGTAGAAACTTAGCTCAAACTCTTAGATTTTTCTTTTTAAGCACTCTTCAGAAAACAGTATATCCTCACTCAATATTATTGATAGGTTCTGTGTCTTCAAGCAAAACGACATATAATGAAACCAATGTTACCACAGACTAATTGATATAAACTAGTTAGGTTCTTATGGTATCTCATTAATGTTATAAAGACGCAACGCTATTTGAAGTCCTGCTATATAGGGAAATTGTGCGATTGCAATTTGTGAGCCCAGAGGTGATTCGCATGCTCATTGGCTTAATTTATAGACATTGCTTTCATGTAATTATCCAGTTCAATTGGAGTGACTAACTTTAGAAAATGACTGACCCTTACGGCCAGAATTTGCACACATTGCATTATTTGCTAAGTGGGCTTTTATGATTCATTTTAAATAGACAAGCATAGCCCCAGATTAACTAGAAAGAAAATAGCTGGTTTACGGTATTAATAAAGTAGCAACATTTGGGGAAAAGAATCTGAGCTTTTCTTTTGGTTTCAAAATTTGTTCTGATCAAAGTAATTTTGAAATATTTACAGAATGTGAACCATATAGATTTTTTTTTCTTACTGTTAGTTTTCTAATACTTTGCTGATATTTTTCTACATAGTTGCCCTCGGACCAGAAAGAAGAAAATCTGACTCAGGAGTTATGTTGCCAACCCTCAGGGTCTCCCTTATCCAAGACATGAGGTATCTGTTATGTGTGCTAGCATATGTTGACAACTTCGAAGTAGTAATGGCTTTCACTGCATTGCTCAAATGATTTTGGCTATGTGTACTTTTTGCTTACGTACTCTTTTTTTTTTTACAGTTCTTTTATTAAAAAAACACTTTATTGAGATATTCACATGCATACAATTCACCCATTATAATTATATGTAATTCAGTGGCTTTTTCTATATATTCAAAGTTTTGCATATATTGCAATATAAACAGAGCATTTTCATCACACAAAGAAGAAACTCCATACCCACTAACAGTCACATCATTCACCACACTCCCCACTCCAGGCAACCACTGATCCACTCTCTGTCTCTAAAGATTTGCTTATTCTGGGCACTTTTTATGAATACAGAATCATACAATATTGGTTTTCTGTGATGGGCTTTCCTGGCTTAGCATATGTTTTTAAAGATCATTCATAGTTATAGCATATATCTTAATTACCTATTAATATTCTGTTGTATGGATATACCACATTTATATATCTATTCATTAGTTAATGGGCATTCAAGTTGTTTCCAATTTTGGCTATTATGAATAATGCTATGAATGTGTGCAAACAAGTTTTTGTGGGGGGGGTTTTAATTAATTTATTTATTTTTTCAAATACATTTGTCTCTGCCTACCCCCCACCACTTTCCCTTGCCTCCTCCCTCCCTCCCTCCCTCAACTCTTCCCCTTTGGTTTTGTCCATGAGTCCTTGCTATATGTTCCTTGACTTTCCCCTTCCCTTCCTTTTCCCTGCCCCGCCTCCCTCCTTCCCTCTTGTCTCTGTTGGTTTCTTTTCCTTTCAGTGTTGCTGGTCTTATTTTCCATGCATCTTTGTATTGTTAGTTAGGTTCCACTTGCTTATGTCTTAAAAAAACATTTTTGTAACCTTGTTTATTTTACTTTCATACTATTATATTTTTCCTGACAGTAAGTCCAAAGGGAAAACACAGCTGAGAATAATTTAAAGCATCCCTAAATTATTTTATACTTTCTTTTGTTCAGTGGGTTTTTTTTTTTTTTTAAGATTTTATTTAGTTTTTAGAGAGAGGGGAAGGGAGGGAGAAAGAGAGGGAGAGAGACGTTGATCAGTTGCCTCTCACACGTCACCAACCAGGGATCTGGCCCACAACCCAGGCATGTGCCCTGACCAGGAATCAAACCTGTGACCTTTCAGTTTGTGGCACAACGCTCAACTCACTGAGCCGCACCAGTCAGGGCTTTTTGTTCAGTGTTTTAAAAGCTCCTTAAATACCTGCTACCCACAGACACAGTTCAAAAAAAATATTCTGCAAATAATGACAGGTTACTTGGCAGAAAAAGTAATGTCAAGTAGATTTAATTTGAAGCAAATGCAAATCTGAGAATTACCACTTGCTATTACTGGTCTTAGAAGTCATTAGAAGACATCAGGATATCTAAAAAGATTTATTGGCCCTTACTAATGTGGCTCGGTAGATTGGGCATCATCCTGCAAACCAAAAGGTTGCGTGTTTGATTCTGGTCAGGGCACAGGCCTGGGTTGCGGGCCAGGGCCCTGGTTGGGGACGTGCAAGAGGCAACCAACTGATTGATGTTTCTCTCCCTCTCTCTCTCCCTCCCTTTCCCTCTCTAAAAATAAACAAATAAATAAATAAAATTTATTGACTGAGGAAGGCAGAGGCTTTTTTCTTTTGGACATTTTAGGTTCAATACTTAGTCGACTCTTTAAATATATGGATTTAAAGTGAATGTGCTAACACCTGAAACTTTTATGGTTTATTGTTTATTAATATCAAGATATTAATTGTTAATGTTTATTTGATTTGTAAGATATTGCAGCTGAGCAGCATAACTTTTATGAGTCGCAGCATAGTGTAGTGGTAACACATCCTGGCTTCATCACTTACTAGCTGTGTGACCTCAGGCAGTTTTTGTAACTTCTCTTTGCCTCAGTTTCTCCTCTCTCAAATAGAGATTTAAAAAGTTATAGCATTGTGCCTTGGCTGGTGTGGCTCAGTGGATTGAGCGCTGGCTTGCGAACCAAAGGGTTGCCGGTTCAGTTCCCAGTCAGGGTACATGCCTGGGTTGTGGGCCAGATCCCCAGTGCGGGGCATGTGAGAGACAACCACACATTGATGTTTCTCTCCCTGTCTTTCTCCCTCCTTCCCCTCTGTCTAAAAACAAATAAATAAAATCTTTAGGAGAAAAAAAAAAAGTTACAGGATTGTCATGAGAATTAAATGAATTAGTCTATTACTGTTAAAAGTTTCAAGAAGTACTTGACTCATAGTAAGAGTTCAGTAAATGTTTTTTGTTATTTGAATCAGTTTATATATTTATATCATAAATGTCATTATTTCTTGGTAGATGCGATATATTTGTCCTTGTGTGGCTTATGATGCCTTTTGATGGTCAGCATAAAAGGAATATTTGTAACTATGAGGGGAAAATAATCTCCAACCTTTTTAACAGAAGCATAAAGAAAGTTTGGTTATATAAGATGTTAACATTAAGGGAATCTGGGTATACAATACTCTATACTGCTTTTGCAACATTTTAATAAGTAAATTATTTCAAAATAAGACTTTTTAATCAGGCTTGGTACAAAGTAAATATCTAAGGGCTGTTACTATAATAAATATGCAAGAGTAGATAACTTATAATTATCTAGGGATAGTTAGGTACAATTCCTGGTCCAACTACTACTTATTCCACTGAATGTCAGGTAAATGGGCTGTGACCTTCTAGCCTAAGCCCCTAAAATTTCTCAACCTGGATCCCATCATGGTCCTCACACTTCTGCGCCTGCCTTACTGTAATTTATCCTCCCCATGGGTAATATGCAATCTTAGCTTAAGTCCAGATTGCTTGCCCTGGCTGGCAGGAGTGGGTGGGTGCACATCACCCTAAATATAGTTTTGTGTAATCTTGGATAATCTGTATTGGTTCAGGACACTCAACTAAAATATCGATGTCCTGTGATTTCTCACTTAAGGGTTACTTTGGCTTTTAATTTTCAAACTATGTCTTTCAAAAAAAAACTGAGAGATCCCCTGAGTATTCTATACTCAGTATGTTTTGGCCAAATGATAGATGCTTTTAATAAAAACTTGATTGGCTGGTTACTTTCAAAGGTGTTTGGTAAGGTAGAAAGGCAGTGCCTAGAAAATGACAAGCTAACTTCCCAGGGTTTTTTTCCCTAATATTTTATTATAGGAAAATTTAAACACAGCAAAGTCAGCCCTGACTGGTGTGGCTCAGTGGATTGAGCACCAGCCTGTGGACTGAAAGGTCGCCAGTTCAATTCCCAGTCAGGGCATATGCCTGGGTTGCGGGCCAGGTCCCCAGTTGGGGGCTTGAGAGAGGCAACCAATCTCTCTCTCACACATGATGTTTCTCTGCATCTCCTTCTCCCTCCTTTCCCCTCTCTCTAAAAATAAATAAATAAAACCTTTTTAAAAATTTAAAAAATACAGCAAAGTCAAAAGATTTTACAGTAAACACATTCATATACCCATCACCTAGGTTCTATCATTTATATTTTTCTATGGCCTTTTAAAAAGTTGTGGTAAGAATGCACGCACACACAAAATGATATTTACCATTTTAACCATTTTTATGTGCACAGTCAGTGGCATCGAATACCTTTGCATTGTTGTGCAACCATCAGCTCTATCCATCTTCAGAACTTTTTTGTCACCCCAAACTGAATCTCTGTACCCATTTAAACAATAGCTCCCCGTTCTCCCCCCGGCCCAGCCCTCTACCCTCCCACCCCCACCAAGCTTCTGGTACCTCTATTTTCTGTATCAATGAATTTGACTATTCTAGCTACCTCATGTAAGCAGAATTATGCCTTTTGCATCTGGTTTATTTTACTTAGCATAATGTTACTACTGAGTTTTACCCATGTTATAGCATATATTAGAATTTCCTTCCTTTTTAAGGCTGAATAATATTTCCCCATATGTACATACCACATTTTATTACTTATCCATCAATGGGTATTTGAGTTTTTTCCACCTTTTGGCTATTGTGATTAATGCTACTATAAATGCGAGTGTTTGAGGCCCTGCCTTCAGTTCTTTTCTGTATATATCCAGAAGTGCAATTGCTTGATCATACAGTAATTCTATTTTTAATTTTTTGAGGAACCATCATACCATATTCTACAGTTGCTGCACCATTTTACATTCCCACAAGCAATGCACAAGTGTTAAGTTTCTCTGCTTCCTCACCAGCACTTGTTGTTTCCTGGGTTTGGTTTGGTTTGGTTTGGTTTTGGATGATAGTCATCCTCATGGGTATGACTTCTTAGTTTCTTATAGCATACAAAGCTATAGTTCTTTATAGACCAATAAACCTAGAGTCTTCAGCATTATAAGCTCAGAAACCAAATCATTAGTAAATCAAAATGTAATCAGATTCTAAGATACTGACTCTTACTAACCCAGGAGACTTATTTTAGATACCAAAGAGAGATGGGAAAACAATCAGCTGGATTTCGGTTATCTGTCCAGTAGCACCATGACCTGGTTTGGGTGGGGTCACAGGAATCCAGGGAAACCAATTTATTATTTCCTTAACCAAGCAACTTGATATTCTTTCACTGATATGGGTAGGCTCTGCCTGGAAGCTAGAGTAGCCTCAGAAGGCTTCTTGCGCTCGGAAGCAGAGGTGTGGAAGCCTGACCCTCCAGCTCCGAACTAGTGACCCTGAGGCCCATGGGGCTGATGTCCTCTCCGAAAAGCCCTGCGGAAGAACTGCCCATGGTTGTCTCTCTCTTTGCTCTGCTCCCTCTGCCTTTTTAAGATGATTTTTTATACAGTATATTGTTCTTATTCCTGAAACGTTTACTTTAGAGTTTAACTCTGGTGGACAGGCTTATTTCCCTTTTTCCAAATTCCTGGCTAGTACTTCATTGTAATTCCCAATTGCTACCTAGATGATTGATATAGTAGATTTTCCCTTGAAGAAAACCACCCAAGTGATACTCTAAACTCTAATTTCTTTCAATCTGGACAATTAAAGAAAAACTTGTTTTCTAAAGATTAGGCAGTATGCCTCTCTGAGTCCATGCTCTCTGTTGGGCACATACCTCTATTGTTGCCTCATGTCTTCCCAAGTTTATCTCTTGAGGCAGACACATGGGCAATTTAGGGACTTTGAGTTCTCACAGTTGTCCAAGGCCTTGGCACCAGATATAATGAGTCCAGGACAGGCACGTCTAAGGGCTGTCCCCTTTGTGTTAGTATCTCAGACTCATTCCCAAGATGTTCGTAGTTGCCGAGTATCGCCAAACAGTCAGTTATAGAATGATTTTTTGTTCCAAAGAGAAAGGCTGGGGACAGTCAATAACTACAGATCATCTGTATACAGAAGAGGAGTATTATCATTGCATTACCATTATTACCAGTTTCTTCCTAAAGTAGCTATGCACATGTCGTCTAGCTGTTGAGACTTTTTTTTTTTAATCTTCAACCAAGGATATGTTTATTGATTTTAAATAAAAAAGAAGGGAGAGGGAGAGAGAGAAACATCGATCGGTTGCCTCTTATATGCCCCCACCTAGGTATGTGCCCTGACCGGGGATCGAACCCACAACCTTTAAGTGTAAAGAACGATGCTCCAGCCAGCTGATCTACCTGTCCAGGGCAGAGACTTTTATTCTTAATGTCATAATATATAATGATGCAGGGCATAGAAGAACATTACATGATCTAGGAGATTGTGAGTACTGTCGTCTAAGTATAGATATTCTGAATATGTAAACAAATGAACAGATGTGAGTAAATCCTAGAAATATTCTATTTACATTTAAAGATGGAAATAAATTACTTAAGAATAGATTGGCAAGTCACTTTATTTTTTTTTTTAATAAATAATGCATACCTGTGTGCTTATGAGTAACTGGTTTCATTCTACACTGAAATTGAGTAGTCATTATTGATTTTGTTACCCCTAGGAAGGACTATTTTGAGGAATTTATTTAACTATATAGGATTTGCACTTATAGTAAAATTGGCTAATTCTTTTATTTCTCTAATAAATATTACTGGGTTTCACTGGTGATACAGTAAAACATCAGATTTGGACTCAGGAAATACAGATTCAAATTTATTTAGGTGCCGCCAATCTTAGAAATCATTCAGTTTGGGAAAAACAGAAGGACATTGAAATTGGCTTCAGCAAAAACGGGGATTTTTTGGAGCTGTGAGGGCGTCTTCCAGACCCAAGAACAAGGACTGTGGCTGGTTTGGAAACAGTCTCTCCACAGGCAGGCACTGGGTCTCTCACTGGAAGCAAATCCTCTCTGCCCTTCCTTTCCCCACCCTTTCCTCCTGTTCTGCTTTATTGTGCTGAGGCTCGTCCCAGCTCTGACTCCAATAGCCTTTAAATGTTCAGTAAGAACTGACTTGGTTTTCCAGTGTACTAATTTGCAGTTTCTGGGGAAAGACCTGATTGCTCCACTTAGATGAAGCGCGTGCCTCTTACCCAGTCAGTTGTAGCTGAGGGGTTAGGAGCGTGGGCGAGGGTCAAGGTGGGGCCTGGAGTTGTGCTTCTCCAAGAATGTGAGCATTAGCAAGAAGCAATTGGTAGGAAATAGGTAGCACCCCTAGAATAATTATCTGTGACCTTGGGTGGTCATAGATAATTGAGAAAACTGAGTCTCAGTTTTCTCATCTTTACAGTGAAATAATGAAAATCTCCCTCTCACTAGTTATTGTGACAATCTGATTAGACAAACCACATAAAAACTCTTCTAAATTAGAAAGCTCTGTATCATGGTTAAAAAATAAATCAAGTAGATTTATTTAAACCACATCACTTTTGTTTTTCTGTGAATTAGGCTCTATTTTGGAAGTAATACTCATACAATATTATGCTGAATGCCACTGTAATTACCTATAATCAATTATTCCAACTAAAAACAGGTCAAATGGTATAACTACACAGAAAAATGTTGAATATTAGATTTGGATTAAGGTTTAATAACACAACACATATAAATTGTTATAAAGCATACCATTGGATACTGATACACAAAGCCACAGAGATTTTTGAGCTCCTAATAGGTGCTTGGCCATACAGGGTACAAAGAAGGATGCAAGGCTATTAAGAAGTATTAGGAACATGTCCTCAAAAAAACTGGCAAGCTGAGAAAAATGTCTATGAAAGGGGTAGTAGGGAGAGCCTGGTAAATGTAAGTTAGACTACAGAATTTCCTAAGTCAGAGAGGTCACTGAGGGCTCTCCTGGTCAGGGAAAGCTGTTCAGAAGAAGCTGGAATTCAAACATGAGTAGAATCAAATAGGGAAGCTAGAGGAGAGGAAGTACTTCAAGTAGTGGAATGCTGAGTCTTAGGAGTCAACTGCCTGGAATGGAATTTTTCACTAAGAAAAAACATTGAAGCCAAGGAGTAGTGAGCAGTTCAGCCTGTATCCTGGGAGCTTTAGAAGATTCTGGAACAAAGGAATTTCATTAAGGAGGGGATATTTTAGTCAGGGTAATTTCCCTGGTGCCAGTAACCAGATGGGCTTGAGGGAAGAGCCTGGAGCCTTCATCTCCCAAACCCCTTGCCTCCTAGCGAAGGAAACTAACGCTTTTATGACAGGAACACTACTTGCCGCCTAAACAAACTAGGTTTCAGTTTAAGTACTCCAGTTCTTCCCATTTTCCTTAAACATGATTATTTTTCAAATTAGAATTGTTTTCCACTTTGTCATTCTTCACCTACCGTGTGTCCAGATCCTTGTGTAAGATCAGCTGATAAAACTAATTTCAGTAGGTTTTACTGTTTTAGAGTAGGAAGGATACATAGGGAAAAATTAAACAACGTAAGTACTTAACCCTCATGTAGATTTGTTTTCCGTGACTTCCCTTTGAACCACCTTGGTGTTCCTGGATCACGTGAGCTCCGACCTGGCTGTGACGTGACGTGACCGGGCGCCCCGTCAATGCTGCTGTAGTAAACGCCTGTGCACTTCCCCGGTCCTGCTTTTAAGTCAAATGTGTCGCCGCTTGGGGAATGTCAGCAGGGTTGGGGGGCAGCCAGTGCTGCTGAGGGGCTCACACTTGGGTTGTCCAGTGCCCCACCGCCAATGCCGCCATCCCCAGGGAGAATCAGCACCTCAGCGGGGGCTTGCTGTCACCAGCTGTCTCTCTTCATGACCGCACGTAATGGTATTGGCCCTTTAAAACCAAAATCAAGCAAGTCGGTCATAAATTTCATTCTGACTTGTTTTTACACCACCTCTTTAGTGTGTCTGTGTGATGTGATGTAATGCTTTACATCTTGCTGATCAAGAGTGTTTGATTATAAGTCAGCACAGAGGAATTGTTGATGGGAGAAACCTGGTTCTTGCTGACGCTTGTAAAGAATTACAGAACAGCAAATTGTCCTTGAGAAGAAAACAAAAGTCCAGAGCTCGGCTAGGCAGGCACCTCATGGTTCCCAGCTCCATCAGCGGTGTCCCCGCAATTTCCAGTTCTTAATTCAAACCCACGTGGCACCCTCTCATGGCCCACTAGCAAGATCCCTTTCTCCCCTTTCCTTCCCACGTTCCCTCTGCATGGTTCCCCCCTGGCGTGGGGCCAACCGTCTCCAAGCTCTTGTGCAGGCGCACTGTAACTGGGGGAGCCGCCTGCATGGCTGCTGCATCTTGCCTTCCTGCTCCCCAAAACCGCGTGGTCAGAAGCCTCTAGCATGGCTGCTGCGCCTGGGTCCCAACCCCTGCACGACTCCTCCCCTGAAACCCCATCTCTGGCTCCTTTGGCAGGGCCTGCAACCCGGGGAGCTGCTTGCCTAGTTAGATCCTGGGTTAAACTTATGCAGACCTTCCTGGTTAGCCTTGTTGGTATGCAAAGTAACCACCTTTGCATGTGAGGAATGAAGCTGTCCTCCTGTTATTGACATGCAAAGTTACTCAATGGCCCTGCCCCGGGTCTCCCATCCCCCATGGAGTGCATGAGACTATCCTGTATTTTTCTTGGACACCCCAATTTCTGGATCCCATTACAAATCCCCTTTGTGGGGGTGCCTAGATGCACCCTGTTACAGAATGAGGGCCTGAATCTTCAGATCCAAGGATTGAGAGGAAGGGAGGGAAGGGAGGAGAAAGGGGGAGAAGGATGAAAGAGAAAGAATTATGTGTGTGTTTTGCAGAATAAAGCTATTCCTTATTCTGAATGCCTAGAACCATCAGACAAAAGGTTTCATTGCAGTATTTATTACAGCTAGGATGAGTCATTCTAGACCGGAAAAAAAAAAAATCAAAGGAGGGATGGGTGGGTCACAATTACAAAGACCTCAGTGACTTGCTGGAATGATTTTACAACTACCCCTCCCTTAGGCTTGTCTCCTGCCGGTCCTTCTTCCCCCTTAGGAGGAAATCCTTGTGGAAGATGAACTCAGTCCTTCTGGAGACAGCGTTGACTTCTGCACAGAATACTAGTTTTCACATATATCTAACATTCATTTAGGGTTTGGCTCTACAGTTTGTTTGTTTGGGTGTTTGTGTGTTTGTTTTTGTAGCCACATAGCTTTACAAGTCTTTCAAATTTTTTAAATGTTGAATTTATCAATGCAGTACAGCTTGTCTTCTGATGCCACAGAAAGTAAGATTTCATTATTTTCCTTGTGGTGTCTAGGGCTGCTTACAGATAATTCAGTGGACTGAAGTTGTGGCAGGTACTTAGTTAAATTATAGAACAGTTATCTTGAATAAAACTTGAATATTCAACCTGTTTATTTTCCTGAGAGCCAGGAATAACCAAGTGTCAGTTTCCAGGTGTCTATGAGGCTGAAACAAGAATGTAATAAAACCTGAAAGAATAAAATGTGGATTAAATGCTTTATCTTAGGATACGACCTGTGTGCTTGTGTCGTAATGGTGATTCTGATGTGGGACTGAATTCCTGATTCAGATGGAACCTGAATACTTGTAAAGTGTGTATTGTTGCTTCCTTTAAATATAAAAGAATGTACCTGTACAAAGTGCTATAACGCTGCGTCCTTTTCCAGTTCAAGGTCATTCTTTGGATTTACATCTTTTCTGTTGCTACTGTTCTTTTGTTACGGAAAGCCAGACTCAAGACACGATTCAGGGAACGGAGTAAGCCTTTATTCACACGCGCGGGCTCAGAGGAGGCAGTCTCCAAATTCTGAGCCCCGAATCGGGGTTAGATAGGGGTTTATAAGCCCTAGCATTCCGGCAGGAAACGGATGGGCTTCCCAGGTGGGGGAAGGGATTAGCATTCAGGTGGGAGATTGATGAGATTGATGTGCTACCCAGGTGGGGGAAGGGATTAGCATTCAGGTGGGAGATTGATGAGATTGATGTGCTACCCAGGCGGGGGAAGGGATGTGAAAACGGGCTACAGGAACAGATAAGCAATGATTAACAGTTAACCTGGGAGGGGTCTCTGGCTAGGCTGCTCCTCCCAAGTCATCTTGCCCTTATCATTCCCCCCTTTGATGCTAGACGAGATTGGCCTGAGTCTTAGCATCATCACACAAGCCACGGTGGTCACTCTGTTGGGGTTGGGTCGGGAGTCTCTGGTTCCTCGGGTAGACGGCCCACTGTCCTTCAGTTCTCTTCAGCCGGACTGTGGGGGCTCCCTTCGAGGTGGAGTTTCGGTGGCTCCGAAGTCCTGGCTCGTCTGGATCTGCTGCTGCCTTGGCCCGAGTGTAGTGGATCCAAGGGGTTATTCCTGTAACTTTAAGGGCAGTAGGGGTGGTTAATAGTACTAGATATGGGCCCGTCCAAATGGGTTGGAGTGGTTCCTTTTTCCAATCCTTTACCCATACATACTGGCCTGGACGGAAGGGGTGTGCTGGCCTCCTCAGTAACCTCTAGGCAGCAGTGGTCTGGGTCCCCTAGTTCGGTCGGCAGGAAGGTTGCAGGGTTTAATCTTTTTACAGTCTTTACCTGGACCCGAGGATTCTCTTGGAGTATGCCCTGATATTGTGTCAGTCTGGGGTTGGACAGCCATCAGTGCCCCTGTCCTGCCAGGAGGCTATGGATGCTATGGGGAACGAATAGAGTGGTCTCCTGCCCCAAAGTTAATTTGTCCGCTTCTTGGAGCAGGGATACTGCGGCTGCAACTACCCTCAAGCAAGGGGGCCACCCAGCCGCGACGTTATCCAGTTGCTTAGACAGGTAAGCCACTGGGCGCTCCCAAGGTCCGGCTGATTGAGTTAAGACCCCCAGAGCAACCTTGTCCTTCTCATGCACATGTAGATAGAAGGGCCGGCTGGGGTCTGGTAGGCCCAGAGCTGGGGCTTTACTAAGGAGGTCCTTTATTTGAGCAAAGGCCTGTTCCTGTTCTTTTCCCCATGCCAGGGGTAAGGTGTCTGGCCCACGCAGGGCCTGGTAGAGTGGCCTTGCTCTGGCTGCGAACCCCGGGATCCAAATTCTGCAAAAGCCGGCTGCTCCCAGGAACTCACGTAATTGTCTTCGTCCGCTCGGGGCTGGGAAACAGGTAATGACCATTTTCCGGTCTGTATTTAGGGATCTTTTGCCTTGGGAAATTAGGAACCCTAAATATTTGACTTCTTGTTGGCAGATTTGTGCCTTTTTCCGTGAGACTCGGTACCCTTGTTGGGTTAGCAGTTTTAGGAGAGCTCTTGTCCCCTCTAGGCATCGGCTCTGGTCGGCGGCAGCTAAGAGGAGGTCATCAACATATTGGAGTAGAGTTAAATCCTTTCCCTCGTCTGAGAAAGATTGCAGGTCCCGGGCTAGCGCTTCGCCGAATAACGTGGGGGAGTTCTTAAATCCCTGTGGCAACCGGGTCCATGTCAACTGTGTCTTTACTGCCGTATGCGGGTCTTCCCATTCAAAGGCAAAGATAGGTTGGCTGGCTGGAGCTACCGGGATGCAGAAGAAGGCGTCCTTTAAGTCTAGGCATGTGTACCAGGCGGCGGTTGGCGGGAGTCGGCTCAGTAGGGTGTATGGGTTCGGGACTACCGGGTGCAGTGTGACGACGGCTTCGTTTACCACCCGGCTTCGTTTACCACCCGGAGGTCCTGCACTGGACGGTACCCCGTTCCGTCAGGTTTCTTGATTGGCAGGAGCGGGGTATTCCACGTTGATTGACAGGGGACCAATATACCCTCTTGGAGGTGCTTTCGGATGACCTCCGATATTCCTAGGCGGGCCTCCCTTGAGATAGGGTACTGTCGCTGGCGGCACGGTTTAGCCCCCGGTTTGAGTTCAATTATTACTGGGACCTGGTTTCTGGCTAGTCCAGGGGGATTGTCCTCGGCCCAGACCCTGGGGAATTCCTGCAGCAGGTTGTCTCTAGCCTCAGGTCTGGGGCCATGGTCACCAGATTCCCCAGAATACAACTGGTATTCTTCCTCTCGTGGCAAAATGAGGGCCATGAGCCTAGGGCCGTCCACTTGCAGCGAGGCCTCCCCTGACTGCTGGAAGGTGATTCGAGCTCCCAGCTTCGATAAGAGGTCTCGCCCTAACAGTGGGACAGGGCATTCAGGTAGGTATAAGAACTCATGTCTAATCCGGTGGCCTCCCAGATCAACAATTCGGGCCTGGCAGAAGCGTTTTGGGCTACTTGGCTGACCAGTGGCCCCTACAATGGTGACTTCTCGTCCGGATGGGGGAGCTACAGGGGTGGTGACGACCGAGTGCTCTGCCCCGGTATCTACCAAGAAAGAGAGAGTCTGGCCCCCAACAATCGCTTCGACCATGGGCTCATGGGGGCCTAGATTCAGGGAGCCCGGTCTTCCTCATTCTGAGTCTAGGCCCGCCAGACTAAGGATGGTTGGCGCCGGCTCAGAGGGTGCCAGACCAGCCTTCTTTTTCCGGTGCGGGCATTCTCTTTTCCAATGTCCTCTTTCCTTACAATAGGCACATTGGTCTCTCTCCACCTTGGCGTGCCCTTTCTGGTCTTTCGGTCCCCCTTTGCCTTTTGCTGCCGGCTGACTGAGGGCGGCTGCTAGCAGTGCGGCCTTTTTCTCTAATCTTTTCTGGGCTGCCTTCTCAGCGGCCTCCTCCCGGTTATTGTAGACTTTATTTGCTACCTCAACCAGCTGACTGATGTTCATGCCTGCAAAGCCCTCTAGCTTCTGGAGCTTTTTGCGGATGTCAGGGGCCGATTGGGAGACAAAAGCAGTGTTTACCATTAGCTGTGTATCTGGGCTTTCTGGGTTGAAGGGGGTGTATATCCGGTAGGCCTCTAGGAGCCTTTCTAAGAAGTCCCCGGGACATTCATCTGGCCGTTGGACAACACTGGCCACCTTTGACATATTGGTCGGTTTTCTGGCCCCAGCTCTGACCCCCTGGAGGATGGCTTCCCTGTACCGGTCCAGGGCTGCTCTTCCCTGTTCGGTGTTGTGATCCCAGTCAGGTTGGGTCTCTGGGGCTGCCACCCGAGC
The DNA here is from genome assembly GCF_021234165.1 of Pteronotus mesoamericanus. Taxonomy (NCBI): domain Eukaryota; kingdom Metazoa; phylum Chordata; class Mammalia; order Chiroptera; family Mormoopidae; genus Pteronotus; species Pteronotus mesoamericanus. The sequence goes on from NW_026555310.1 coordinate 15,362,735, forward strand.
GTACTGAGCTGGGTCTATTGTGCCCACTGGAGCGTTGGCTTCTAGATATCTCTGGGCCTCCTGGAAGACTCTGCGCCTCTCTTCCGTATTAAAAAGGGTTAGGAGCAATTGGCGGCAATCGTGCCACGTTGGCCGGTGAGTTTGCATAATGGACTCCATTAGGTCTATGAGTGCCTGGGGCTTCTCCGAATATGAGGGTGTGTGGTGTTTCCAGTTCAAGAGGTCAGTCGTGGTAAAGGGCTGATAGTAAAACACGACCGGTCCCGGGTATAAGGTCCCATCAGGCCCCGTTCGTGGCGGGCCCTGGGTCTCCCGCAGTGGCATCTGGAGGGACTGGTGGTGTCTTAAGCGGGAGGCGATAGGAGATTCTGGGGGCGCTGTTGCCTCGGGCTGCGGGGGCGAGACTGAAGGGGGCGGTGTTTCAGGCGCCTCCGCCTGACCTCCCAAGTTCCTAGCTGGGTAAGGGGGAGTCTGCACCGGGGGTTCTTCCTCTGGTTTGGCAACTAGGATGCGGGTTACATCCCTTTCCTTTGATCGGGAGCAACAGTTCCGGGCTCCCCTGGCTTGCCTTCCCGTAGAGCCTAGGTGACGAGGTTTGACCCCCGCACACTTCCGGAGCCAGTCGGGCATCTCTTGCGCTAGCTCCTGCCACTTTTCTATGTAGAGGAGTTGGTTCGGGTGTCCTGGGCTTCCTGTGACTATGAGATGGACAGCCCTAATTATGTCTAGGTCAAGGGTTCCCTCAGGAGGCCAGCCTACCCCGAACCTGGGCCACTCAGCGGAACAGAAATTTCTAATTGCCCCGGATCCATATCGGGCTGCTGGCCCCGGAACCGGTCGAAATTCCTTAACATGCAATCTAAGATGGTAGACTGTCTGCCCCCCATGATCCCTCCCGAAACGGCGCAGACAAACGGGGGCAACAGGGATACTTTCACTTTCGCCCGCCTGGCCTCTCCTCTCGCGAGGGACTTGGGTCTGTCTTAGCTAAGGCTGCCCGAGTAGAGTCCGGGTTAGCTTCCCAGCCGTTATGCCGTATGACAGACCGAGGACCCGCAGGTTAGGGCTCACTCAGACTCCGTAGGCTCGGGGGAACACCGCTGGCCTGTGGAGCCACACAGTCAGTCACTCACTCAATCACACAGAGGTTAACACTTTCCCTCCCGACAAGGAAACCATGCCAGAGGCCGGTAGGCCTGAGAGGTGATCAGCCTCCCCTTCCACCACTTATAGGTGGGTCTGATTCGGGTCTGGTCCCCGGGGCACTTACCAGTCTGGCGCCTTCAGGTAGGCTTGGGTCCGCTCCCCGAGTGCCCGGGTTATGGAACGGCCCGAGGTCGGGGCCAAGGGGAGCCCAGCCCCTCGGGACCCGAAATCACCGGGGCACGTGCTTCCCTCTGGAGTCCGGGCTCACCCGGCCGACCCCAGTCGTCTTCACCGGAGGCAAACGGCCTGCTCGTGTGAGTCGTTTCCCGGTCAGGGAACCAAATGTTACGGAAAGCCAGACTCAAGACACGATTCAGGGAACGGAGTAAGCCTTTATTCACACGCGCGGGCTCAGAGGAGGCAGTCTCCAAATTCTGAGCCCCGAATCGGGGTTAGATAGGGGTTTATAAGCCCTAGCATTCCGGCAGGAAACGGATGGGCTTCCCAGGTGGGGGAAGGGATTAGCATTCAGGTGGGAGATTGATGAGATTGATGTGCTACCCAGGTGGGGGAAGGGATTAGCATTCAGGTGGGAGATTGATGAGATTGATGTGCTACCCAGGCGGGGGAAGGGATGTGAAAACGGGCTACAGGAACAGATAAGCAATGATTAACAGTTAACCTGGGAGGGGTCTCTGGCTAGGCTGCTCCTCCCAAGTCATCTTGCCCTTATCACTTTAGACACATTCAAAACATGAGCGAGATCAAGACTGATGTTGGACGCGCTCGGGCATGGATAAGGTTGTCTCTAGAGAAGAAACTCTTATCCCAGCATCTCAAGCAGTTGCTCTCTAACCAGCCACTCACCAGGTAAGAGATTGCCTCTTGAGGCATTTTTGTTTCTGTGACCTGTGTGCTTACCAAGCAAATTGCATACATTGACAAACTGTAGTTTTATTTTTCTTACATAAAGAGCGGTCTCGAGATGGGGAGTCCACACAGTGCCATGGTAGATGTGGGCTTTTCGTCCCTCTCCTAGACAGTCCTCAGTATGTGCCGATCACCTTGTGGCCACAAGATGGCTACTCTCGTAAAACTAATGAGTCAAAGGGTTTCTTGGTTGTTAGGTTTTTTAGTAGCATTGTTTTCTTTCTTTCTTTTTTTTTTTTTTAAGATTTTATTTATTTTTAGAGAGAGTGGGAAGGAGGAAGGGAGAGGAACATCAATGTGTGGTTGCCTCTCTCTCATCCCCCACTGGGGACCTGGCCCACATCCCAGGCATGTGCCCTGACTGGGAAACGAACCAGTGACCCTTTGGTTCACAGGCTGGCACTCAATCCACTGAGCCACACCAGACAGGGCACCAGAGGGTTTTGCCTGGTTTTAAATAAGCATTACCAACAAATTACTTTCCTGAAATTTCCAGTCCCACAATCTGCCATAGCTGTTCATGGCCTCCCACCCTTGTCAGCTCTAGTCATCACTTTCAAGTCTTTATCAGTGTGATAGACAAAATGGATTCACAGTTATTTTTCCTTTCATTACTGACTAGGTTAATAATGTTAACTGTCTATACGTTCATTTTTGTGAATTGTCTGTCCTTTCCAGATTAGAGTTTTTACTCAGCTTGTCTAAGTGGAGCTGTTTACTTTAAATGGAAGGCATAATGAAAAATATACAAAAATGTACTATACCGTTATTTTGTGCTTGTCTTGCTCTTCCCTAGAAAGCTTTATAAGCGTTACGCTTTTCTACGTTGCGAAGAAGAAAGAGAACAGTTTCTTTACCATCTCCTTTCCCTCAACGCTGTGGACTACTTCTGCTTCACCAGTGTGTTCACCACTATCAGTAAGTCTGGAGAATTGACTTAAGTGAAGAGTTGCTCAGGTGACTAAAGGAATAAGAGTTCATATTTTTAAGAGTGACACATACCACAGTACAGAGAGACAGGCACTGTGATGCCCCCGCCCCCTCCCTTTCTCCCTTTAAGAGTGAAGGTTGTGCCCTGGCTGCTGGAAGAGAGCCCTCAGCTCCCGGCCAGGATGTGTGCCTCACCAAAGAGAACCACCTTCCCCTGGGGAGCCCTCTGTCAGGACCAGCCAGCCTCGGGGACTGGCCAGAGGGCTGGGCCAACACTGGCCTGTGGATCTGCTGAGGACTTCATTATGACAGCATCACAGCTCAGCTTCTAGTCAGCCTGTGCCTCCTCACAGGTTGATCCCAGAAGCAACACTCTGCATACTAATTTCTGACTCAGCATCTGCTTCCCAGGAAACTCAGTCTGCAGTAGGAAATAGGATGAACCTGAAAAGGAATGTTTTACTATATTCTTATATCTTATCCAAAACACATAAATTCAAAGAATCAGTATGTGACACAAATAAACTTCTGTAACTGAGTGTCATTAAACTCTGATGATTCAGAAAGACTTCGGGATCTTGATGGACATTGTAGTCCATAGAGGGAGGAAATGCTGCTTGGAGATGAGTTAACTAAATTAAAGGATTTATTCTCTTCCTCATTACTGATTCTTAATAGCAGTTGGTCCCCTTCCTAGTTTAGAGAATTTTTACTTGTATCAGTTGGGAGTTATGTTCAGCTGCAAGTTTCAGAAACTTGCAGAATATTGGTTTAAGCAAATTAGTAGTTTTATTTTTCATACCTAACAAGAAGTCTTGAGGAAGGCAGTCCATGGGGCTGTCATGGACGCAGGCTCTTTGTCCCCTCCTCCTAGACAACCCTCATGGTCACAAGGTGGCTATTCTCAGTCCACCATCCAGCAGGGAGGAGGAAGGAATGCCAAGGAAAAAGGATCAGAATCTGTGCTAGAAAAACAATTTTCCAAGAAATAACAGTGAACTACACCAACATTTCATGGGCCAGAGCTGTGTAGGTTTTGGTTTTTCTAGCCTCTGGTACCAACAGATAAGGAAAACTGGAGTGGAAATAGCTATTGGGCCAACCTATAGTATCTGTGTAGCTACTGTTATCTTACTAGTTTATTGTGTGTATGAGAAGCTAAAATGTTATATACAGTTTTGAAAGAAAAGAAATAGTTAGGATTCCTAAGATCCTCCTTATCAGTATGGATGGACCTGGAGAACGTTATGCTAAGTGAAAGAAGCCAGTCAGAGAAAGACAAATACCATATGATTTCACTCATGTGGAATCTAATGAACAAGCCGAACTAACAGGCAAAAGAGAGATAGACTCATAGATGGAGAACAGGCGACAGCTAGTTGGGGGGACTTTGGAGAGGAGGGATTGAACAAAAAGGAAAAAGGACTCAGGGACAGGGACAACAGTGTGGTGATTGCTGGGAGGGAGAGGGTATAAGGAGACTAAACGGTAATGGAAAAAAATAATAAAGATAAAATTAAAAAATAAACTAAAAATCCTCCTTATATCTGCAGTTTCTCTTCATGTAGGAAACTCAATTTGAGGAATTGAGATAGTTCATAAAAGACATTCTGAGTATAAGTGATACTACTTTTTATAGTTGAAGAAATCACTATTGTGCATCTGTAGGCCCTTTGCAGGCACAGAACTGCTGGCCCTCATAGGCCTTTTCTGCAGCTTTTCTAATCCTGTCCACGGAAGAAACTACTAGGAGCCTGTGGCACCTAAAATAGTCTTGCTCTAACCTCTTCTGCTTTCAGTTTCAAAACCATTTTATTCTTGTGATTACTAAACTGTGAAAGCGTAGCCTTTCCTCTGACGTCTTTCATCTGCTCAGCCAAAAGAAAAAGAAAGGGAGGTTCTTCACTCAACATAAAGAAGGTGATCTATGTGAAATTAGGGAAATGAACCATCTATCCCGTTCATTTTCCACATCGAAGCATGCACTGAACCACGAGCGCCTATAGTGAGGCGGCACCAGGGCACCTTGTCTAGTGTATGTTTTTCATCTTACCTGTAGTTCTTTCAAGAAGGGCTTCCAACATGCCCTCTTATAACCAAGTGAGCAGAAATCACAAGAATACCAACAAAAAAATATGGATTCCACCCTGCTTTTTGAAAAAGAAAACGTGTGACTGAAGGATAAAAATGTGCTACTGTGTTTGAGCCATCACCACTTTTTAAAGGAAAATGGAGGGAGGGTTGTAGTGTCTAACTTTATTGTGACTGCACATTTGAGCAAAAGACAGTGGAAGTACAGTGACACCTAGCGGTGTGCCTTTCGAGAGCCTGCAGGAGCACCGGTTTCACACAGCTTTTTCCACATCTTGATTCCCTGCGGCCCCTCCGTGAGTCACCTTAATAGCTTTTCAAGTTGTGTCCAGAATGGATGTGCCTGCCGTTGTTTATTATTCTTGGCTTTGCATATCGAGCTGTAAAATTGGGATAGGAAAGTTCGGAAGTGCCATGCTTTCAAGCATTGCCCAAGGCAGTCAGCAGCAAGGGGACAGATCCACCCCCTTTTTCATGTGAAACCATCCAGGAACTTGGCTCATTTGTGCTCAGTTTTGGAACAGAATTAATGAAAATGTTAAAGCAATGAAAAGGCTATATGGCACTGTCAGTGTTTGTGCCCTCAGGTATTCTGGTGCTGATGCCTGCGACTGTTTATACCTGCGGCGGTGGGGGGGATGGACATCAACCATGGTGGCGTGCGTGCCATGCACACATAGTGACGTGTGTGCTGGGAAACCGCCGCAAGTGTCAGGACTTACGGCCATAAACGAGACCTCATTTCTCTAGACCAGGAGAGGTTGTAATGTCATCCTTTTATCTAAGTACATCTTGACGGGTCATAAAAAGTGAATTATATGTGAAAGCCAACAGAGTTCTTAATACAGATTTGTTTTGTTATCAGGAGAATTTTATTGTGATCTTTCATTAATTTCAGCATTTTTCTTCCAGTGATTCCATATAGGTCAGTGATCATCCCCATCAAAAAGCTGAGCAATGCGATCATCACATCAAACCCCTGGATCTGTGTGTCGGGAGAGCTAGGAGACACGGGAGTGATGCAGATTCCAAAAAATCTCCTTGAAATGACTTTTGAGGTAGATTCAGCTGATATCCTTCTTAGCACAAAGTGCCATGTGTTACTCAACACAACAATTCCAGTTTCATTTTCATTTTTCCTTGATTCAGATAATAACAAGGAACACTAAGGCATTCAGGATCATTTTTGTAATCATATTCCTAACCTTTGTCATAAACATGTAAATTTATTTTGTATTTTTTTTTATTTTAATTGTTAAGCTCTGTATTTCTACTCATAATGGTGCGTGGTGGGCCTTTTCCAGGTCCTGTTCCACGACTCCCGTGCCCTGGTGCTAACGGCCATCCCCACAGTGGTTCTCTTCCTTACTGTAGAGTACTGCCTTCCTGAACGTGGCCGAAAGGACAGGACAGGGGGGCTGACACCCATGCTTATGGCCTTTATTATTCTTGGCTTTGCATAGCGAGCTGTCAAATTCGGATGGGAAAGTTCGGAAGTGCCGTGCTTTCGAGCATTGCCCAAAGCAGTCAGCAGCAAGGGGAGTCATCCACCCGCTGTGTCATCCACACAGTGACATTTATGAAGTGATTTGGTAAAAATGCCTTTCAGTGCTGTAGTTCCGAGCTCCCTTGGTGAAGCATTCCCATGCGTTTGAGTTCGCGTGCCGGTGGATCCGGGCACGCTGGAGGAAGACAGTACCTGCTCTTGTTTCAGGAAGGCAGTGGTACTAACCGAGCGTCCTGTTCTCCTATTCCGTGCCGTCCGGGAATAGCACTTTCCACTCAGAATCCCATTTTGGCCCCATCTATCCAGTGAACTCTCAGCCCTCTGAATATGAAAGATTAAAACCCTTGGCTTTTCTTGGACTACCAAGGAAGGAACATGAACTGCCGTGTAAGCCCCATCATGGCTGTTTCCAAACCCTGCCTCACATCTGGCTACTTCTTTCCTTCCCCGCAGCCCCCCTCACGCGAGTCACGCTGTCATGCCCTCTCACTGCGACACAGAGAAGTCAAGGCCCTTAAGAACTCACGGCCCTGACCTTCCCATCCTTACACAGGCACTTGGGATCTGTGATCTTTTATCAGAATTTAATTAACACTTATTTTTATTATTCCTGTTACTACTTTCTTGCCAGGAAAGATGTTGATAACCATGCTTTTTTTTTTTTTTTTTTTTTTTTTAACAGTAGCTTCAAAGACTTCTAGTAGATGAGGTTTGAGGTCAGTTACGCCTTAGTATTTTATTAGAAACAAAAATAACTGTCAGTGATTTTTTTTATATCTATAGTTGTTTTTCTGACTTCTCTGTAACTGAATCTGAATAGCATCCTTTTTCCACTTCTTGAAGTTCTTTTCATCCTTTAAGGCACAAATCACTGTCTGTGCAACATTTCTGGGTTCCCCAGTTAGAAGTAATCTGGATTCCCGAGTGTTCTTTTACCACTTGTTTACATCTCTCGTCTAGCACCTGTGCAGTCCCCTCATTAGATAACTAATGCCCACTTATCTCCTGTCTCATCAGATGGAATATACTAGATGTATTCACACGTCTCCAGTGCATAGCAGAGCACACATTACGCAGAGTGGGTCCTCTGCAGTTAAGTTAGGTGGAACCACAGAACCACAGCTAAAGCTAAGAGGCAGTGGGATGGGATCGGGTACCGAATAATCTGTGGTCCTGTCTCTACAGTGCCAGAACTTGGGGAAGCTGACTACTGTTCAGATTGGTCATGATAACTCAGGACTGTTAGCCAAATGGCTAGTGGATTGCGTCATGGTCAGAAATGAAATCACAGGACATACTTACAGGTAAGTAAATGTCCTTAGTATTTCAGAATTCTTTGAGACTCTTTAGACAAGAAGAGGTTTAAGAATTGTTTTCCTTCTAAAACTTTCCCACTACCTTCTGCATCTTAGTTTAGTTCTTGGGGTTATTTTATTTCAGTTTGGTTTATGTGATACAAAAGTTCCCAAAAAATACTTGACAAAAACAAATTGTGTTTGCTGCTAATGCTTAGATCACAAGTGTTGCTTATTATATTGAAAAAGATTGCTGTAGCTCTGATAGGAAGGAAGGAAGGAAGGAAGGAAGGAAGGAAGGAAGGAAGGAAGGAAGGACGGACGGAAGGAGCTTAAAATAATTTCAGTAAGAGGAAAGGATCTTTCAGACTGTGCTGGTTACAGCTAAAACTACTCTTTGGGAACACTATTTTCTTCTGTAACTTAAGTTTGACATTAATTTTTAGTTTAAGAATATTCTTTGTAGAACTAAGCACAAAACTTTAATGTAAGTTATGTATGAGAAAATATTAAAGAATTATCTTAGAGACAGCCAAGATGGAGGCATAGGTAGAAACACTTTGCTTCCTCACACAACCAAAAGGACAACAACCAATTTAAAAACAAAAAACAACCAGAGCTGTCAGAAAATCAAACTCTATGGAAGTATGACAATGAAGGAGTTAAAGGAGAAACATTCATCCAGACTAGCAGGAGGGGTGGAGACAGGCAGCCTGGGTGGAGAAGACATGCTGCAAGGTAGCGGCTGGAGGACCAGGTGGGCAAGGCAGCAGCTGGGGTACTAGGTATTCACGTGCAGATAAACTGGAAGGAACAACTGGGGAACGAGACAGACCGCGTAACCCAGGGTTCCAGTGCAAGGAAATGAAGTGTCAAAACCTCTGGAGGTAAAAACTTGTGACGGTTGTGGGGGTGGGAGAAACTACCATTCTCACAAGAGAGTCCTTTGGAGGGACCCACGGGGTCCTAGAATGTACACAAACCCACCCACCTTGAAATCAGCACCAGGAGGGACCAATTCACTTGTGGGTAGCAGGGGAAGTGACTGAAAGTGGGACGAGAGCCAAGCAAGTGACATTGTTCCCTCTCTGACCCCTTCCCACATACAGCGCCACAATGCAGCAAAGTGGCTTGTCCTGCCCTGGCCAGTACCTAAGAGTCTGCCCCCTGCAATGTAATAGGTGCATTCAAAGAAATATGGTCCAAATGAAAGAACAGATCAAAACTCCAGGAAAAGAACTAAGTGACAAGGAGATAGCCAACCTATCAGATGCAGAGTTCAAAACACTGGTAATCAGGATGATCACAGAAATGACTGAGTGCAGCCCCAAAATAAAGGATGAAGTGAAGGCTATACACAGGGAGCCAACAGTGAGGGGAAGGAAACCAGGATTCAAATCAATAATTTGGAACAGAAGGAAGAAATAAACATTGAACTGGAACAGAGTGAAGAAACAAGAATTCAAAAAAATGAGAAAAGGCTTAGGCCTCTGCGACAATGTTCCATCATCTGAATCATAGGGGTGCCAGAAGGAGAAGTGGAAGAGCACGAAATTGAAAATTTATTTGAAAAAATAAAGAAGGGAAACTTCCCCAATCTAGCAAAGGACATAGACATGCAAGTCCAGGAAGATCAGAGAGCCCCAAAGAAGTCGTACCCAAGGAGGAATACACCAAGACATCATAATTATGCTACCCAAGATTAAAGATAAGAGAATCTTAAAAGCAGCAAGAGTAAAGGAGAGAGTTACCTACAAAGGAATTCTCATAAGACTGTCAGCTGCTTTCTCAAAGGAAACCTTACAGGTAAAAAAGGGCTGGAAAGAAGTATTCAAAGTCATGAAAGGCAAGGACATACATCCAAGATTACTCTATCCAGCAAAGCTATCATTTAGAATGGAAGGGCAGATAAAGTGTTTCCCAGACAAAGTAAAGTTAAAGGAGTTCATCGTCACCAAGCCCTTATTTTATGAAGTTTTAAAAGGACTTATCTAAGAAAAAGAAGGTCAAAACTATGAACAGTAAAATGACAACAAACTCACAACTATCAACAGTTGTACCTAAGAAACAAAAACAAACTAAGCAAACAACTAGAACAGGAACAGAATCACAGAAACGGAGATCCCATGGAGGGTTATCAGCGGGGTGGGGGAGCGGGGAGAATGGAGGAACAGATACAGGGAATAAGCATAAATAGAAGATACAAAATAGACGGGGATGTGAAGACTAGTATAGGAAATGGAGAAGCCAAAGAACTTACATGCACAACCCATGGACATGAACTAAAGAGGGGAATGCTGGAGGAAGTGAGGTACAGTGGGGAAGAGGATAAAGGGGAGGGAAAAAATGGGACAACTAATAGCATAATCAATAAAATATACTTAAAAAGAATTATTTTAATTAGGTTCAGTGTGATAATCTATTGCTACGTAAAGGCTATGTAAGAGAGAATGCCTTTATTATTTAGAGGTTTATATTGAAGGGTTTTAGATGTAAAATGTTCTAGTGTATGTAATTTACTTTAAAATGCTTCAACGAAAAAGGATGCATATAGCATAATGTTAAGTCTAGGTGATTAGAATATGGGTGTCTGTTATACTATTCTTTCTACTTTTCTACGTTTGAAATTTTTTGTGATTAAAAGAAACAACCCTCAGGCACTGAAATGATGGTCTTTACCCATGGTGCTGTTTTTAAAATTTTGATTAAAACTAGCAAAACATCGGTGATTCAGAAGGTGTGTGTTTGTTTTTGGTTCTCGTCCCACCAGGTTCCCCTGTGGGCGGTGGCTGGGGAAAGGCATTGACGACGGCAGCCTGGAGAGGATCCTCATTGGAGAGCTGATGGCCTCTGCGGCAGATGAGGATCTGGTAAAGCAGTGCCGGACTCCCCCCCAGCAGAAATCACCCACCACGGCCCGGAGACTCAGCATCACTTCACTAACAGGAAAAGCCACCAGTAAGTAGTTGGGTTTTTAATTTTTCAGCATGTCCCAAATGTGGGCAGGTGTCATGTGGCAGGTGTCATGTGGTCATTTCACAGAAAGCTGTCACATTTATGAATTCTAATAGGTTAAGAAGAAAGCTGAGGAAAATTAATTTGGGAGAATGGACTTTAGAAAAGGAGGAAGAAGAAAAGGAAAAAAATAAGGCAAGACATTACAAATAATTAAAAGCCTGAAGAATTTCGGTGTTAAAATTCAAACAAATGCATGCTCTGTTTCAACTAAGCAATGGAAATATGAATAAATAATATTTTGCCTGAAACCTAAAAGAGGAATAAGGACAGTTTTATTTTACAATACTCCCGGATAGCCACATATAGCTATCTAGAGCCTCTTATTCTAAGAGAGATTCTAAAAATTTCTCTCCTCACCCCCTCAGCCTCATATAGAATTGATGAAACAAAATACTATAAAGGAATGAGTTCTATGGGTAGGACACTGTGTTCATGTGCCATTTTTACTAATAAACTCCTAATTTATCCTAATTTGGGCTTTTGTAGGCTGAATATGTCCCCCCAGGATATCAGATCCTAATCCCTAGAATCTGTAAATATTCCTTTATTTGGGAAAAGTTATGATTAAGTTAAGGATTTTGAGGTAGAGGTTATCCTGGAATATCCAGGTGGGCCCTAAATGCTATCACATGTCTTCATGTCAGAGGGAGGCAGAGGGAAATCAGACACATAAACGAGAGTATAAGACAGAAGCAGAAATTGGAGTGATGCAGCCGCAAGCCAGGGCATGCCGGCAGCCCCCAGAAGTTTGAAGAGGCAAGGGACACGTTTTTCTGTTGAGCCTCTGGGGGGGTGTGGCCCTGCTAACACCGACTTCTGACTTCCAGAACTGTGAGAGAATAAACTTTTGTTTTAAGCCACCAAGATTGTGGCATTCTATCACAGGAGCCATGGAAAACTAATGCAGAGGCAGTATGATTTAGTGGAAATTTATAAAAGTTTATCAATGAAGTGGTTTTATTTTAGCTGAGGACAATAACCATAAGTAGAATATCTCAGAAATATCTCAGAAATAAAACAAAAATATCTCAGAGGTCCTTAGTTTACTAACATAGCAATTTCCTTAGACAGTTTTAGCCCATCTATTTGTTAATACATGGGGATATATTCACTATTAGAATTATATTTTCTAAAAAAAACCCCTATTCTTTTGTAAATTTTTTTCCTGATTCATAAATCCTTTCTATAGTCAGAAGTAAAATTTACACCTTGTACCCACTGGAATAAAATGTAAAGGACTGATAATAGCAAATATTGCTGAGGATGGAGGGCAGTGGAATGCTCATACACTGCTAGTGGGAATGTAGAAGGAAAAACAGTTTGGCAGTTTCTTTTTTAACTTTCTTTAATTTTTTTTTAAACGATTTTATTTATTTATTTTTAGAGAGGGGCTGGGAGGGAGAAAGAGAGGGAGAGAAACATCAATGTATGGCTGCCCCTTGAGCACCTCTGACTGGGGACCTTAGCCCACAACCCAGGCATGTGCCCTGACCAGGAATTGAACTGGCAACCCTTTTTACCATACACTTGACCCAACAATCCTACTCTTAGATATCCACCCAAGAGAAATGAATACAGATATCTACACTAATACATGTACTCAAATGTTCTTAGTATCTTTATTCATATTAGTCAAAGTGGAAACAACCCCACTATCCACTGCTGGTGAATGGATCAACAAATTGTGGTATACCTGTCCAAGGGGATACCTCCCAGCAATATATAAAAGTAAGCAAACTGTTGATACATATAAGAGCATGGATGCAACTCAGAAACATTCTGCTGAGTAAAAGAAACCAGACCCAGAGGCCTAGGTACTAAAGGATTCCATTTATATTAAGTTCTAAAAAAGGCAATATAATAATGCTAGAAGGCAGATAGGCAGTCGCCAGAGCGGAGAGCCAGGGAACAGGACTGACTGAATGGGGACACGGGGACTTTTGGGGGTGGTGGGAATTGTCTATATTATGATTGTGGTGGTGGTTACATGACTATATAACTATCAAAGCTCACCAAATTGCACACTTAAAATTGCCAAATTTATTGTATGCCATACTTTAATTATGCTGATTTAAAATTTAAAAATAGATTTCACCTTAGTCTATTCCCGATTATTACAACTTTTGAATCAGTCCAGTTTTGTGGGGTAGTATGGTTTTGAGAAAGCGTACCCTAGCACTTTCGACAGGCACCATGCCGTGTGATGTACACCTCATGTCTCATTCAGTTTTCCCAGTGACCCATGTATGCGGTGTGCGTTTTCCCTGTTGTAGATGGAGGAAAGCCAAACTCAGAGGGAGTTAAACATTTGACCAGGGTTATAGATTACTGTGGTAAGACCAAGATTTAATTCTAGGCGTCGCTTGGCCAAACTGGGCTGAGGCAAGTTTCATGGAGCCCCGGGCAAAGCCAGCCCATGCTGGTGAAGTGTCGCCTGCATAGGTGAACTCTGCTGATAACCCACAGGACTTTGGTTTATTTCCTTTGCAAGCACATTCAGCCAGTGTTCGTTATTTTTCAGAACCCAATGCTGGACAGATCCAAGAAGGAATTGGAGAAGCTGTGAACAACATTGTGAAACATTTTCACAAACCTGAAAAAGAGGTATGATGAGCTATAAAATTAAGCATAGTAGGATTTAAATCCTCTTTTATACATGATACATAAGGCAACACAGGGTATTTTAATTTTCACTTGTAAGCTTTCTAGTAGCTGCAGCACCCTCAGCACTTGTTTCTCTAGCCTGCTTCTTAAACATCGACACAGCAAATTATCCTTCGGCCCTGTGTGTTGTGTCCCGCAGAGAGGAAGCCTCACGGTGCTGCTCTGTGGAGAAAATGGCCTGGTGGCAGCACTTGAACAAGTTTTCCACCATGGGTTCAAATCTGCCCGCATCTTTCACAAGAACGTCTTCATTTGGGACTTCATAGGTAAGTTATAGCAGATGGATGTTATTATAAGGTCATGGAGATTTTTAGAAAACTTAAAAAATCCAGGAATTGGGCAAATAAGGGTTATAGAGATAAGGGACTACTTTTTTTTTTTTTTTAATAAATATCAAATAAACACCATCCTTGCTTTTCATGCAGTCAACAAATATTTATAGTATCAGCATTAGTATCAGCATTTTCCAGATACTATTCTAGATGCTCAAGATATTAATCAAGATAAAACAAAACACAAGAACTCCTGTGGTTGATAAACTCACATTCTTGTGGGGTCAGAGGACAATTAATACACAAAAACATAACAAACATGCAACTCATCTAGTATGTTAGAAGGAGATCATTGATACTGGAAAAAAATAGAACAAGGTAAGAGGAAATAGAGTGCCAAGTGCTCTTTTTAATGGGGTGGTTCAAGGCTTATAGGTTGATGAGGTGGCATTTGAACAAAGACTTTGAGGAAGGGAGCCATGAGGGGGGCGGGGCAGATGCCCAGGCAGCAGTGCGCCTGGCCTTTTCATAGAAGGACAGGGACATCAGTGGGACCGAGCAGAGTGAGGGGGAGAGAAGGGACATGAAGGGGGAGGGTTATTTACCACCAGAGACAGGTGACGTGGAGCCTTCTAGGCCATTGGAAGGACATTGGTCCATTGGTCGTTATCCTGAATGCAATGGGAAGTCGTTGGGAAGGTTCAGATACACATTTTCAAAGGATGACTAGCTCTGTGCTGTCTAATATGGTAACCAGTAGCCACATGTGGCTATTTAAACTTACACTGATTTCATTTAAATTTAAAATTGACTTCCTTAGTCACCCAGCCCTACTGTAGCTACCAGTTGGACCTTACAGATGGAGACATTTCCTCATCACACGAAGTGCCACAGGAGTGTACTGCTCTAGCTTGCAAGCTCTGTCTCCTTTATTTTGGTATGCAGTTCTTCTAGAATTCCCAGTTTCTTCAAAGGGGTGATTAATCATCTGTATTTTGTAAATAAGGCCTGCATGAAGTAGTTGCTTTTGTCTAATTTAGAATTTTTTGTATGAATAAAGGAAGATTGACTGGTTAAGACCCTGGGAGTGATATTTTGTCTTCCTTCTGGAATGCCTAGGATATTGCTCCTGCTTCTGATGTGTGTACACATCCCTCTCACTCAGATTTACTGATTCAGTCTCATTTCAAAGATGCTGCAAAGTGTTAGCCTGCATTCGGTGGCTGGAACGGAGGGCACTACCTCTGTGGCTGCCATGGCGTCGCCGCTTTACTCCTGCAAGGTTCCAGTCTTCGCAGAGGAGTCCATTTTTATTTTTCTTCTTTTTTTTTTTTTTTTTTTTGCCAATTTTCATTTCTTAAAGCTATTCTAAAGAGAGTAAACTTCTTCCAACCTTTTAAAATGCAGTCTAGAAACTACACTCCCAGGAACATAATATTCCACCATGAAACATGGACTTCTAGAATTCATTGTGAAACCAATAATAAAGAACTGATTTTGGTTTCAGGACTGGCTGTAGTGCCAGTGTTATTATGCGATCAGCAGTGTTTCCAGAATAAACCTAGTGATTAGTCTTTCTATTACAAAGTGTTGATGTGCACTGTGATGTGATTCTGACTTCCTTCCCCAGAGAGAGCAGTTGCTTATTTTGAAACCACTGACCAGATTCTAGACAACGAAGATGATGTCCTGATTCAGAAATCATCCTGCAAAACCTTCTGCCACTATGTAAACGCTATTAATACCGCACCCAGGAACATTGGAAAAGACGGCAAATTCCAGATTCTAGTTTGCCTTGGAACACGGTATAAAGCTAGTTTTTGACTTTCGCTATCTTTGTTTACATGTTGAACAAGTTCAGAAAGGGTTAAACCAGATCATGCCCCTTCCAAAGCTCTCCCGAGGGTATTTTTCATTCCAAGTTTCATTAAGAGACTGCTGTTTATTGGGTACTTGTTATGTGTTGGGTAAAGCACTGTGCTAAGTACTTTACATACATTATGTCACTGAATCCCCTTATTCTTCACCGTCACCACTACTTGAAGCAGCCAACTTCCTCATTGTATAGATGAGAAGATAGAAAACAGATGAAGCACATATAAGCTAAAAATTCCCAAGAAGTGAAGCCAAGATTCACACCCACTCTCACTCCAGAGCCCAGGCTCTCAACCAATACGGTCTCCTGCTTCCAAAGACAGGTGACAGGTAGGCTGGTAGGTAATCATGCACACATGTATATTTACTACGTACAGCTTGTATAGTGTATATACCCCACCATATTAAATTTAATGACATTGCGAAATTCTTACTAAATAGTTTACTCTTTAAGACAATTTCCTACCTCTTTAATTCTTGAAAATGACAAATATGAGCTGTATAACTCATTAATTTTAAAACAGCTCTCAGAATTGTAAGAAATGAAACACACAAACCTTTAGAATTTTTTTTTTTTTTTTTTTTTTTTTTGTGCAATGTTTTCTTCTAAACCCTAGAGCCCCAAGGAGAAATGCAAGGTGGTCCTGTTACGGTGGCCTTGTTATGAAAGGCATGTTGAGAGATGCTCTGTAAGGATTTCTTAGATACCTAGTGAAAGATAATTAATGTCAGAGTTTAGTCAAGAAACATTGGAAACTGAGATTTCTGTCCTCCTGAAACAACTGGTTTATAGAACTAAGTTCTGAATTTCTTCTTAACAAAAAGGGCCCGATTTCAGCTGTGTTCTTAAAGTTCCTTTTGAACGCCATCCTTATCATCTTTTATATCTTTACTGTTCTGATTTATTAGGCCAATGCAACCCCTCTTTAGGTTTAAAAACTCTACTTAATGTTCTGCTTTGATTTTATTCCTTACTTTGTTATTTGCGTAAGTTACTTTAAAAAAAAAAGCTACTCCCTACTATTTAATGTAGTCTTTCTTCCCAAAAGGTCAACATACTGTGGCGTGCCTGCCACAGATGTCTAAGTAACACCCCTGTAAAAAGGAAATGCAAAATTACATTCTGCCTCTTTTAAAAGCAGTAAAATCAGAATAGAGAATTTCCTTAAAATGCGGAAATCCTCATGGCCAGTTTGCGCAGGCCTACTTTTAGAATCTGATGGGTGTTCTCGTTGACTTACATGTCTTGTTACTGTACCTTTTTAACCAGTAAATACCCAGCCTCTTGACTTCGGCTTCCTCCATGCTGAGGAAGCCGCGCGCCTTCCCGTTGAAAGCTCCAGCGTGTGCCTTGCTCTGCAGTAGGGCCAGCCGCCAGCCGCACTCAGGACTTGTTTCTTTTTGCGCCTGTAGGGATCGCCTGCTCCCGCAGTGGATTCCGCTCTTAGCTGAGTGCCCTGCCATTACCCGAATGTATGAAGAGAGTGCCCTCCTGCGGGACCGCATGACCGTCAACTCCCTCATCCGCATTCTGCAGACCATTCAGGACTTCACCATAGTCTTAGAAGGATCTCTCATCAAAGGAGTGGATGTGTAACCCAACTGGCTAGACACTCTCAGTCCAGACCCCTTGCTCCCGAACCTCCCCCGTCTCCGGGACCGATGTGGACTTGTCTGACAAGGTAGTGAGTTACTGCCGGGGGCGACGCGCCATATCCCCCGATTCGAACAATCCTCACACTACAGACAAGGCAAAATGCTGTATTGTAGTTCATTTGAACCAGGAATTTAGTATAAAATAGAGTATTTTCATGTGTTAGATGTGTGTAAATATGCTATCTTCTTTAAGAAATTATATTACATTACCCAAATAAGATACTTTTCTTAGATTGAATATCCCTGTGATTTAAAATAAGTAGCTTAAAAGCTTTGGGAGTTGGGTGGAGGAAGAGTCGTGCTAGTCAGGAAGAAGCCAGTAAACATGTAAATAGAGGGCAACCCAGCTGGGCTTTTTTCCCTCCGGGTATCACAAAGGAGCCCAGAATGCATTGTTGTGTCGTAGCCATCCGTCCTGGTGGCGGATCCCTTGTATTGTGAATGTAAACAGCTCTATCTACTGTACGGGGGCAGTCCTCACTTGTATCTTTTAAGTTGCAAATGGTTTCATTCATATGAATTGAGTCACTTTTCCAGCCTTTTGGAAAAAAATTTTTTATCAGCACAAGATGAAGATATAATTCAAATACTTTAAATACTGAACCCCAGGAGCTTGGTTTAACTGGAAATAGAACACACAAAGCCTTGAGAAGTGTGTTAAATTGTGGGATTATAACTTCTTTACAGTTCGGAAAGATTAACCTAGACTAACTTCATTCTTGGCATTTTTATTCTTGTTACTTGAGGCACTTCGGGCAGATGTGAGTTGCAAAGTATTGGCCTCTTAGTCAAAACAACTGCAAACGGCAGTTTGATTCTGTATTTTCTATTTGGCCATCGAAACCCTGCACTGGTCCCTTACCTCTGAAGGGTAACCATAAACCCCGTCTTTGTTTGGTTCCCAACACCCCCTCCCCTCTCCGGTGCCCATCCCCCTCTCAGGAAATGGAAGGAATTTCTGAGAAGGAGGAGGGCTCTGTGTGGCTTGGAATGTATTGTGAAAGTATTTGTTGACCAAGATAATGCAAATAACAGAAGGAGAGAGAAAGAATGAACCCTTTCTGGGTGTTTCAGGGCAAGCTTTACTTTCCTTTGTGAGAGGGGGTAATAACATAAAGCAACTGGCCCACAAAAGGTAAAAGCCAGTACAGCACAGACAGGCAAAATGCAAGCAAAACAAGACGCAACAGTTTTCAAAGACCAAATGTTACGAGTAACTTTCCAGTTTGGTACTTTACGAGAAAGTTAAATACATGCAGTGTTAGCTAGTTACCTTAAGTCTTCATCATATAGCAGGTCTGTAATTAGGCATTTGCACATTGTTAGCAGTGAAATTGCCTCAGCAGAGCTCCGGGTTTTACTCACAGTTGCGGCCAAGTCGCAAAGCTGTGGCCCCTCAGGGCTCTTGTGCGATCTGAGGGTCCTGGGCCTTAGCCAGTGATGTTGTTTCCCTTATTTCCTGGAGGAAGAAACTCATGAAACAAGTGCCTCACTCCCTTTATCTAACTGTGTTCAGCCCGAGCAGCCCAGGCACACCCCCTTTTGACGTGTGACTTAGCTCTTGAGGGGAAACGGGGGCTGAAGATTTTAGAAACGCATGGAAAGGACTTAAGGAGGTGTTTCTGGGTGACTTGGGGGCCCAGACGTTTGTTTAGCTGGAGGCTAAAGTGTGTCTGTAGTGGTGCGGCAGTTCAGGGACAGGGGAATTCTTTCATGGGAGGCCTCCAGAACCTGTTTCACACCAGGCTCCTACAGTGTTTCAATGATCAGAAACCAGGGAATGATCCAGCCCAGAGATTTGTTCTTCTTACCTTTTCCATGAGGCCATGCTTCTGACACGCTCCGGGCAACCAGGGAGGCGGCTTCATTAGACTGAGTCATCTAGTCCGGCCTTCTCGTTTTATAGGTGGGAACACTTAAGGATTAAAGAGATGAAATACTCCCACAGCTGGTTGGCGACAACACAGGGTCTAGAATACACGTTTGTTTATGACATTAGGCTGCAGGGGACTGACCTCCAGAGCACTCACCTTAATAGTCTTTCCACCCTTGGATTTTTAGTCATCCACCCATACAGATAGGAAAGAAGGATTAATATCCACGTCTACTAATCATTTATAAGAATTGATCACAAGTTGTAAAAACCGGGAGAAAATTGGATATGGGTGTCTGTGACTAAAACCATTTAAAAGATAATGCCCACAAAGAGTCGTCCTACCTAAAGGTTTACCCCGCTCTGTGCAGTTATGACTGCAACAGTGAAATGACCAATTTCAAGAGAAAGAGACACGCCCTCTACAATCCTAGGCCCTTTGAAGCGATCGCCTTGGGAGCCCGTTCATCTTAGTCCAGCGATGCAGCCAGTGCTCCCAATACGGGAGGACCTCTGTCCGAGCTGCATGCAAGGCCTGCAGCCCATAGGATCCAAGTTGATGAATAAAAAGGATGCTCAAGCAGAGTTACAGTCACAAAGAAACACAATCCTAAAGAAATAAGATTTAGTTCTTACCTGGCTTTATTTGCATAACTGTCTCTGAGCCAGTACCAAACGACTTTGAGTAGGGTGAAGCAGGACCCTCAGAATAATGTGCGTAGCCTTCCAAGCTGACTTTTGGAAGGACCATACCCTTTAGAGGTATCCTTTTTGTTAGGTTTATTTTTAAAATTAGTATATTTCATTACAGTCACACCTCAAAGTAAATAAAAATCAGTTTTGTAATGAACATTTTTCCCTCAAAATAAAGGTATTGCCTGGAACAATAATTGGTATTTTTGCATAATAATGGCTTAAAAAGAAATTGCTTTAAAATTACATTGCCAAAATTAGTACCTCTAGAGACTTTTTTTTCAGGTGGCCTGGAACTCCTAACCTCGACCTTTGTGGCACAGTAACATCACCCGATGTCGGTGTTATGGGTGAGACCCCACAGCTGTGCCCTGCCGAGGCTCATTAGCACCTTAAAATGGGCTGAGGCGCAGTGGCCAGTGGTATAAAAAAGTGAGGTTCCAGGTGGTAGGAACAGGCCACCAAGAGAAAAAGTAAGGCCTCCCAGCCCTCCCCATCCTCTTTCCCACGAAGGGCAAGAATTTGATATAAGTAACCTAAAACCTGCAAAAGTTTACCATTTCCCTCTAAAGTTCATTTTCAGTGTTTCACAGATTTTTGTACCTTTTGTAACCTTGTAGTATTTACTTTAACATGGCTTTTTAAAAAAATTGTTTTAATGAACTTCTGTCACACTATATGATATAGGGGAAATACTGAATTGCTTATATTTCCTTTTTTTGGCAATAAATCACTGGTGTATGTAAATATAAGTGAAAGGGGTAGAGACTATACCTAACAGTTTGTGTGTAGTGTATGTTGACACCTCTAGATATTTTGAAACATGAGGCAACAGACAAGGACCTCAGATCTCCAGGGAAATATTTATTTGATAGCAGTGTGAGTATAGCTCTAAATAATGAAATCTCTCTGCAAAGAATTATGATTTTTCAGAAGATTTTTATTTTGAGAACTGTGAGTATTCTATCTGTGAGGTTTACAGAAGCTAGTCCATCCTTTTCACCCTATTGAAAGGACAATCTGAACCTTCTCTATTTATGTTTCAGTATTAACACACCTTCATTGATTGAGAATGGAGTCTTCAGCTCCTCTTTACTTTTATAAAGTGAATCCTATTTCCAAGTCATCTATGTCTTTAGAAGTCCCTGTTTCTTATGTTAAGTATTTATTACATTACCATTTAGCTCAATAGTGGACAGAAACAAATAATAAACTGTTAGACCCCTTATTCTTATTAAAATACATTTATAAATCTCTTCAATCAGACTGATTGCCGAGCTTTTTGAAGAGAGTATTGATGGAGTGTGCTCAAAAGGATTCAAGGAGAACCTCATCCTTTCAGATCTTACTAGAACTGATAGATCGACCTCCAAGGACAAAATAAAAATTAACTCCAGAAAGATAACACATCGAGCAATTAATAGGAGAGTGAAAAATATCATCAAAATATTTCTCCTCCTCTGAAAAAAAATAATTCTCTTCATTTGAAGGAATCCAGGGTATCCTTGGGTTATATGAGAAGGAATAATACTTGATTCAATTACCTGAATTTATTATGTACGGCTCCAGTCTTTATTCCAAACACCAAATCTTCTTGACAAAGAGGTATGGTAAGGAATTCCTGTTGTCAATCAACTGAAGGTGTTAAACATATAGAAAAAAAATCCTCTATGTTACACTTGAACCATGTATAAATGTACCCTGTGTATCTTTTTAACAAATGAGCATTTCTGCATTTAAATTATATTGTTTTACTTTGTATTGTCAACAGAATCAGAACTGGATTTTTTTTTTCCTCATCAGAACATAATATAAAATTTAAAGAGTATTGTGATACCAAGCACTTTAGCATACATATGAGAGAAACTGACGTGGGTTTTTCAGGTTTTAGAGTACATTTAAATATGACTTTTCATGCTTTGTTCTTTACAATAAAACTGTGGGATTGATACTTTGTTTTGCTTCATTATTATAGAATCTTAACACTGACTATTTAACAGAGCAAGTAAAGTCAGAAAGTATAGAGATAAAACCAAGACCACTACATAGTAAAAACACAGCCCATGGGGCAACTGGTTATCCAGGAGGGGTAAAAAATAGGTATAGAGATCGATCCCCAGCTCACATCACACACACACACACACACAAAAAATCAATTCCTAGTGGTTTAACCTAAATTTAAAAGACAAAACAAAAGTTTTATGAGAAAAAAATAGAATGTATTTATAAACTTGAGAAAGTGAAGGATTTTTTAAACAAGACACTCAAAAATAACTAGCGTTATAGTCCATAGTGAAAATAGAAGGCAAAGATTCATTGATTACCCGCTATGTGTTAAGTAAGCATTGCTTTAGGTTATGGACATACAGCAGTTTGAACATACAAATACATCAAATATCTGCCCTCATGGAATTTATATTCTGATAGAGGAGTTACACAATAAACATGGTAAATAAGTAATACATATAGTCATATAATAATATAAAAAGCAAAGAAGAGGGATGGAAGGTATGGTTGGGGCTGCTTAGAACTGGACTGCAACTATAAGTGTGTTAGGGGAAGTCTCACTAAAAGTGCAGTTGTCTTGCCCTGGTCAGGTACCCAGCTGGTTGGAGCATCGTCCCAATACAGCAAGGTTGCAGGTTCCACCCTGGTCAGGGCACACACAAGAAGCAACCAATGTATGCGTGGAAGAGGGAAGCAGTGGATCGACGTTTCTCTCTCTCCCTCTAAAATTAATTAATATAAAAATGAAGTTGCCTTTAACTGAGGTTGGAAAAAGTGTAGGAGAAATAAGTTTCCAGGAGGAATGTGAAGAGCTTTTGGACATAAATTTGAATGCCTGTTTATACACCCAAGTGGAGAGGCTGAGTCGGGAGCTGCACATGTGGATTGGGAGTTCAGGGGAGAGCAATGGTGTATCGGTCAGGGTCCAATCAATAGGCAGAAACCAAAGCATTGTGAACAGGAGTACTCTAATGTAAAGCATTGTGTATTAGACCTTTTCAGGAAAACAGAACCAGTAGTAAATGTTTATAAATATAGAGAAATTTATTTTAAATAATTGGCTCAAGCAATTGTGAAGGCTTAGTAATCCAAAATCCCCATGGTGGGCAGACTGAAGCCCCAGGGAAGAGATGCAGTTCAAATCCAAAGGCAGTCTGCCCTGGCTGGTGTGGCTCAGTGGATTGAGTGCTGGCCTGCGAGCCAAAGGGTCACCAGTTCACTTCCCAGTCAGGATATATGCTTGGGTTGCGGGCCAGGTCCCCAGTTGGGGGTGCATAAGAGGCAACCACACATTGATGTTTCCCTCTCTCCGTCCCTTACCCTCTAAAAATAAATAAAATCTTAAAAAAAAAAATCCAAAGGCAATCTGCTAGCAGAATTTCTTGCTCAGAGAAACTCAGTCTTTACTCTGTTGAGGCCTTCAATTGATCAGATGAGGCCCACCCACATGATGAGGGTAATTTGCCTTACTCAGTGTTCATTGATGTAAATGTTAACCTCATTTAAAAAGAAAAAGAAACATCTTTACAAAAGCATCCAGAATAATGTTTGACCAAATATCTCGACACCATGGCCCAGCTACGTGGACACATAAAATTAACCATACCATTAATCCTGGCTCATGTGGCTCAGTGGATTGAGCACCAGCCTGCAAACTGAAAGGGTGCCAGTTCAATTCCCAGTCAGAGCACATGTCTGGGTTGTGGGCCAGATCCCCAGCTGGAGACATGAGAGAGGCAAATGATGTTTCTCTTGCACATCAATATTTCTCTCCTTACTCTAAAAATAAATCTTTTTTAAAAAAAATTAACCACAAACTATAAAAAAAATTGGAATAGTGGAGGATTTGCTAATAAGTGATAAAAGGAACACTAAAGAATACAAGGATAGCATAGTTGGGGAGCAGCCACTAACCGTAGGGCTGAAGTAACACAAACCAAGAGTTCCCTCCTCCTCAGTCTGAGAGCCAGACTTTATAAAAGTGGCTACAACAATGGGCCCACTGGATGGCAAGGAAGTTGCAGAGATGCTGCACTACTGGCACTTGTTTGGACTATGCCCTTGAGTTCTAGAGAAGCATCCTTGGGGAAGTGCCATACCCCAGAGCTTGCTGGGAAGCTACTGGAGGGGGTGCTAGGGAAGATGTCCATAGAGAGGTGCTACATACCAGGGAAACCAGTGCACAGCCATTCAAGGGGCACAGTGCGACATTAGCTGCTGAGGAGCACAAGAGCCAGGCACTGCACGTGGCAGGATCCTGCAGAACAGAGCAAAGCCGAAGCAGGAGAAGCAGCCCTCCTCCAGTGCCTCTCCAGCACGCTCGACTGACAGTTGTGCCAGCTGGCAAAGCAGGAAAGTTTACAAGAGGCTCTAGCTCCGTGTTGCAGAGCAGGTAATCGAGGGTAGATTTGGAGCTGAGAGGCAGTAAATTGATAGCTGCCCCAACAGTTTAGTTCCTTATATTCTGTTACGGAGGAAATGGAGGAGCGGAGTGGGAAAATACAGGAGAAGATAATAGAGCAAACGTGTCCCAACTTCAGGAGGCTGTGGTTTAGAGCAGACGTCTTCCACATCCATTTGAACTTTGTCCAGATGTACACGGTTTTCATCACTGCCTTTTAAAATACTGACTTTAATTAAAAATATTGATTAACTGCAGTTAATAAGGTTAGTAGACTTTTGCAGTCTCAGGGAGAGAAGACCACACTGGTAGCAATAAAGGTGTTGAAAGTGTTGGGTTCTGGGTATATTTTGAAGCAAAAGCCAGAGAATCTCCTGATGGATTGAATGTGAGGGATGAGTGAAAGAAGAATCAAGAATGATTCCAAGGAGTTTGACCTGAACAACTGGAAGGCTGAAGCTAGAATTTCCATGAACTGAGATGAGTAATGATGTAGGGAGAACAGGCTTTGGAAATAGATCAGGGGTTCAGTTTTGGATGTGTTAAATTCCATATATTGATTAGATATCGAAGTGAAAATAGTAGAAAAGGAAATTGAATGTCTGTATCTGGATTTTGTGAACAATTGGACTTTAGGTATAAGTTGGGAAGTTGCAGGCATTTATAGATGGAATTTATTGTCCTAAAACTGGATGAGGACACAAAGGGAGTGAGTTATTACATAATCTCCCACAACAATTTTAATTCACAATATGGATGTGGCATGACTGTTTGACATTTAGGTTTTTTTCACTGTTCTGAACAATGTTATGATGGAAAACATCTAGATAGCTCCCAGTGTTTCACTACTCTGAACAATACTGTAATGAACAAACATCCTTGCTTTGTGAGAAATTACCATTTGTGTAAGCCGAACAAAGGCTAATGTCAGTAGCTCCATGTGATTTAACCTAATATATTTGATAATTCTTTTGATACTTTACCCTGACTGTACTATAATTAAAATACATTTCACAACGTGTCAGGGGTGTACAGCCTTTCGGCATCTCTGCACCACACTGGAAGAGGAGTTGTCTTGGGCCACACATTAAATACATTATGAGATATAATCACAAAACTCATAATGTTTTAAGTAAATTTACAAATTTGCTTTGGGCCACATTCACAGCCATCCTGGGCTACATGTGGCCCATGAGCCGCAGGTTGGACACCCAGATGGAACAATCAATCTCTGGGCTGCAATACCTAGAAATAAATCACTGTAGTTAGAGGGAGCATGTGGGCCAGATGTTCCCTGTACTCCAATGTAACATAATCCTGAGGCCTGTGATTTCCATAACTTGGGTCCTTAAACACCCCAAAACTTCCCCTAGATTTCTGACCTCCTATTTAAAAAGAGCAGAGCATCAAAATACATGAAACAAAAATTGATGGAATCAATGAGAAATAGACAAAGTCTTCATTATAGGAGGATATTTCAGCACCCCTTTCTCAATAATTGATAGAGTAAATACACAGGAAATCAGCAGACACAGAGGACTTGAACAACACAATTAACCAATTTGACCTAATTGATATTTATAGAATATCCAACAATAGCAGAATATAATTCTTTCCAAGTACACAAAGAACATTTACTAAGAATAACCATATTTGGGACCATAAAACAAGTCTCAACTGATTGAAATCATGCACAGTATGTTCTCTGGCCAAAATGGGATTAAATTAGAAATCAATGAAAATATATCCAAAAAATAACCAATGTTTGGAAATTAGTAGTACACATAGGTCAAAAAATGAAAAATGAAAGTAGAAAATATTTTGAACTGAATGTAAGCAAAACATATCAAAATTTGTGGAATGCATATAAAACAGCTCTTAAAGAGATATCAATAACATTCAACACCTATGTTAGAAAAAAGTCTCAAGCCCTACCCCGGAAGCTCAGTTGCTTAGAGCATTGTCCTAATATGTCAAGGTTGTAGGTTCGATCTCCAGTCAAGGTGCATACAAGAATAAACCAATGAATGCCTAAATACGGGGAACAACAAATTGATATTTCATTCTCTCTCTCTTCTTTCTCAATTCAATTAATAACGTTTTTAAAAATTACTGTTTAAAAAAGAAAAAGATGCCCTGGCTGGCAGGCTCAGTGGATTGAGTGCCAGCCTGCAAATCAAAAGGTTGCAGGTTCAATTTCCAGTCAGGACACAGGCCTGGGTTATGGGCCAGGTCCCCAGTAGGGGGCACATGAGAGGCAACCCTGCTTTGATGTTTCTCTTCTGCTCTTTCTCCCTTCCCTTCTGTCTAAAAATAAATAAATAATCTTTAAAAAATTTTTTTAAAGGAAAAAAAGTCTCATATCAATGACCCCATGCTTCTACCTTAAGAAACTAAAAGAAGGGAAACAGAAAATAATAAAGATTAGAGAAGAAATCAATGAAATAGGAAACAAAACAAAAAATAAATGAAACCAGGTTCTTTGAGAAAGCAGTAAAACTCTAGCTAGACTGATTGCAGAAAAAAGAGAGAAGGCAAAAATTGCCAACGTCAGAAACGAGAGAGGTGACATAAATACAGAGCCTACAAATATTAAAGGATAATATAGGAATATCATGAACAATTTATTGGCAATAAATTTCACAACTTAGATGAAATGGATGTTTCTTAAAGACCTAATCTAACAAAGCTCACTTAAGAAGAAATATAACCCTGAGTAGGTGGCTCACTGGGTTGGAGCATTGTCCTCTACACCAAAAGGGTTGTGGTTTATAGCCTTAGTCAGGGTACATACATAGGCTGCTGGTTCATTCCCCAGTCAGAACATGTATGGGAGGCGAGTGATCAATGCTTTTCTCATATCAATGCTTCTTTTTCTCTCTGTCTCTCCCTGCACCCCCATTCCTCTCTCCGTAAAATCAATAAACATAGCTCTGAATGATGTGGCTCAACAGATTGGGCATTGTCCTGTAAACCCTAAAGGTCACCAGTTTGATTCCCAGTCAGGGCACATGCCTGGATTGCTCGCCAGGTCCCTGGGTAGAGGCATACAGGAAGCAAGCAATCCCTCTAAAAATAAATAAATAAAATCTTAAAATCAATAAACATATCTTTGGGTGAGGAATTTTTTTAAAAAGAAGAAGAAATGTATAACCTGAATAGCCTATGTCTATTAAAGAAATTAAATTTGTAATTAACCTTCTCACAATAAATAGTCCAAGCCCAGATAACTTCACTGGTGAATCCTATCAAAAATTTAAGGACGATATAATAAAAATTCTATACAAACTCAAAAAAATTGATGAAGTACATGCTAGTTTGCTAGGGCTGCCATAACAGTACCACAGGCTTCAAGGCTTAAACAACAGAAATTAATTTTTTCACAATCTTGGAGTTTGGAGGTCTGAGATCAAGGTGTCAGCAGGGCTGGTCCCTCCGAGGCCCCTCTCCTTGGCTTGTAGGCGGCCACCTGCACTCTGTCCTCACATGGTCTTCCCTCTGTACCTGTCTCTGTCCCAATTTCCTCTTCCTATACAGCCCAAGACATATGGGATTAGGACCCACGCTAATGACCTCATTGTACCTTAATTATTTCTTTAAAGACTTTATCTTCAACTACAGTCACATTCAAAGGTATTGGAGGATTAGACCAATTTGAAAAAACCCAAAAAAAAAAAAACCCCAACCCAAAAAAAATAAAAAAAAAAAAAAAAAAAAAAAAAAAAAAAAACCAACCACCACACCAGCCAGGGCAATATAAAAATTCTTAACAAAATGCTATCAACTTGCCCTGTCTGGTGTGGCTCAGTGTATTGAGCACTGGCCTGTGAACCCAAGGGTTGCTGGTTCGATTCCCAGTCAGAGTACATGCCTGGGTTGCAGGCCAGGTCCCCAATAGGGGGCGCATGAGAGGCAACCACACATTGATGTTTCTCTCCCTCTTTTTCTCCTTCCCTTGCCCTCTCTCTGGAAATAAATAAAAAAAATATTTTTAAAAATATGCTATCAACTCAAATCCAGTGATAAAAATATGCCATGACTAATTGGCGTTTATCAAGGAATGCAAAACTGGTTTAACATTCAAAAACTCAAGCAATATAAGTCACCGTATCTACAGACTAAAAAATGAAAGCAAATTAGACGGTCATCTCAACCGATGCAAAAAAATTGACAAATCCTAACATTTAATAATGTCTTAGGAAAAAAAAGTATACTTCCTTACATCAGATATACAGTGTTCATGGGTGAGTGATAAAATGCCTAGTATGAAGAAACTGTTGGGGAGAAAAAATGTTTCTTCTGCTCTTCTAGATTCTTTGGTTTAATAATCAAATTAACATAAAACAGATTAACAGGAGAAAAGTAAATTTAATTATGCATGCACAGGGACACCATAAGAATATGATACCTACAGTCAGTCTGGCAAAGAAAAAAAGCTTATGTGTCCTGCTGGCTAAGAAGGGGGTAGGTGTCTAGGCCTTCAAAGTGAAGGAAGACAGTTTGCAGGAAGATGGGAAGAGCAAATGTTTGATAAACAAATGTTTGCCATGCCATGCAGAGAGGACTGGGACAGAGAGATGGGGGACAGGGAGAGGACTTGGATCTCCAGGCCCTGCCTCGACCCCCCCGCCCACCCACCACCCCGGCCCGCGCTCTTCATAGTTCTCTCTGGGGATTGTTCTCTTCCGGGCCAGGCCAACTATCTATAAATTCTTTTAGGTAGTTAAAGGGGAGTTAATAAGCTCTTCCTCAGTATTTTTGGGCTCTGATTGTCTTTTCAGCTCAACATAGTCCGCATGCCAATGTGGCAGTTTCTGGGCTGGTTCTGGACCCCTTCAAGACACGTGACTGCAGTCACAGCTACACACCCCTTCAAAGAAAGCCGACTTGCATTTTAGCTTCTAGGTTTCCACCTGGCATCCTATTAGGACTCTTTCAACTTCTCCCCTTAAAAGCCTTTCCTGGCTGTGTGTATTAATCCTAAACTATTACATTATGATCCTACACAATTCTACCCAACTCCCTTTCCTCACTGAAACGCTTGCCCCTGCCGCATCTTCAAAACCTCAGAAAACATCCAGACTTTGCCCTTTGTCCTCTGATAAGGTAATGCTCCTTCTTACTGTGTAACAGTAAATAGACTGTTTTCTTTTTTTAATTTATTTATTGATTTGAGGGAGAGAGGCATCAATTTGTTGTTCTGCTGATCTATCCATTCACTGGATGATTCTTGTATGTGCCTTGACCTGCGTCTCAGGATGACTCTCTAACCAACTGAGCTACCCAGCCAGGGCCTCAACAGGTTGTTTTGATGATAATTCAGAAAGCCAGTATCAACAGTAGTAACCATTTATATTTCCTCTTCTTAATTATTTTAGTAATCTTTGCCTGTTTCTTCATTTTAATATGCATCTTTGGATTTGTATTTTGCAAACATTCTTTTTAAGCTATTCTATCTGCTCTATACAATTATAAATATTTTCTCATTTTCCTTGTAATTTTTGGTGGTTTTTTTCTTGCATAGAAATTTTTAGTTTTCAATTGTTTGAACTCATTATTTCGTCCTTTCAAAAAGAAAAAAAAAAAACAGCTTCTGGTGCTATACTGCCTGGGTTCAAATCTCTACTACTTACTAGCTGAGGACCTTACCCTTGTTTATCACTTAACTCACTGTAAACCTGGAAAATAAAGTCTGTGAAAGGACAGATTTTTTATCCTGTTAACTGCTGTATCCCCAGCTCTGGAAACAGTGCTTGATATATAATAATATGTATCAACACATATTTACTAAATGAATCTTCAAAGCCAGAAGAATAATCTTATTATTTACCTTATAGTATTGTTATAAGAATTAAAGAATCCTCATAAATTGTATTCTAGAACAAGGCTGGCACACAGTAAGAGCACAAGATAGGTTAGCTCCTTGCCTTTCCTCCCTCAAAATCCTGCCTCTTTGTGAAGTCTTCCCTGTATGTCTTCCCTTCCACCCCCACCTCCCTGTTAAGTCATTTCTTCTTTCCTCCTCCCTCTTCTCCTCCCACAAGATTTGCACCATTGTTCCCCCTTGGTTGTACTGGTCACTTGAAGTTCTTAACCTCTGGGCAGCTGAAAGACCCTTTGAGAATCCAAGAAAAGCTGTGAACACTCTCCCCAGGAAAACCGCACCTATGCGCATACACACCAGCTCTAATGTGCCATTTCAGGGAGTTCACACAACCCCAACACTCGACTGACTTTTTAGATTCCCGAATTAAATGGACATTAAAGTCAAAAGACTCCTCATTGTTTCAGACCAGCAAACCTCAACAAGTCACAGGAAACTCCCCCAGCAGATCTCTGCTGCAAGGGTCAGAGTCCAAACTGGGCTCCTCTGAGATGCAAATGGTCTCTCCCTTTTGCTGAGAGGATGCACATTGTTCTTTCTGGCTGCATTTTTCAGAACCGACTCTGATGGGAAAGAGCACTGTAGGGGAACAAGGCCCGGGAAGAAGGGGCTTTCTGGATGGAAGCAGGGCACCCCCGTAGACTCTAAGGCCATGCTTAGAGTCTGCAACCCTGCTAACCTGCATGCTTGCGAGCTACCGATCGCAGCCACCCAGCTGGTAATCAGCAAACCGTATCCACCTCGAGGGAGAGGGATAAAATGTGACTGTCCCACAGCCCTTCGAGGGAAAGAGGGAGAGGGCTCAGGATAAAGGTGAGGATCCCTGGGCCCGGCAACTAGCTGTGTGACGTCCCTTAAACTCTCTGACCTCCCAAAGCCTGTTTTGCCTCCAGAATGGGAATGGCAGAATGGACCTTACAGTTCTGTTGTGACAAAGTTAGGAAACTATAAATCACTTACACAGTGTTTTGGACCTAGAAGCTAGCTGTTCTTTATTAATGTTAAATAACAACTCGAAGGAATGATGTTGTCTGCTTCCCAAAGCCAGCTGGGGGCCTGGGGTCTGTGAAGGGGAAAGAAGGGCAGGGTGCAGGGAGCTGGCCGGGGCCGACCTGCGGGGACCCACTCTCCTCACCACCCCCAGGCCAGTCGGTCTCCGGGTGGTTTTGCCCCCTTCAATGTGGACGGCCGCTTGCCTTTTCCTGCCCTGGAACTCTTCATAACCGAAATGCTCAGATGCTCAAGTGGCTCACAGTCACTCCCTCCCTGTAAGCCATGGGTCACGACCCGTCATCTGTGGATGGCCTTGTCACGCAGCCAAAAATTATTGGACTCAGAGAACCGGAAAGATTGGTCCAGCCCCTTCTTTCATTATTCTGATTAGAAACAGTCCCAGAGGTGACGTGATTTGCCCAAAGTCGTGCAACTTCCTGGAACCAGAAACCAATCGAAAGATTTCCACGTTGCTGTTCTTTCCGCTGTTATCAGGTTACCTCGGAGCCTAAGGCTCTGCTTTTGAAAAGGAAAGAAGAGGTCGGCCACGGAGAGCCAGGGAAGGAAAATTGACGCGGATTGGGTAACTGCTCCCGGCAGGGGATGTGGGGCCGGGGGCGATGGCAGTGTGTAATGTGCTTCCCCCCACCCCGGAAAAAAAACAATCGTGTACTATTTTTAAATGGCTTTATAAGGTCATGAATTTTAGTGAGTACATCTTCGAGGGGGGCTGGGAACTTACCTGTTTTGTTTACCCGGCCAAGTGTCTAATGCAGAGTAAGTGCTTAATAAATATGTGCCACCTGGAGGCCGGCATGGCTGGGTGCACCCGTTTTGTCACAGAGATGGAGGGGACTAGGGGAGACAAGCCCACCTGGGAGGCATGTTGAGTCCCTTCCAGTTTTTCTCAGTTGTGGCTCTGCCCTGAATATCCTTTGTTCATAAATACTTGACTGCATCTCTTGATTATTTCCTTAGGATATACTCCTAGCAGTGGGATTGCTGGGTTGAAGGCTCTGCACACAGTGAAGGCTCTCGATTCAGAAAGCCTCCAGCCGTTCAAAAATAAGCCAGCAAACTGGCCCAGGCTGGGTATTTTCAGGTTTCATTTTATTTTATTTTATTTACCATCTTGACAGAATACAAACGATATTTTCTTTGCCTCTCTTTGTAGTAGGTGGAGACTGAACTAATCTTAAAGAAACACTCGGTGGAACCCAGAGAGATCCTGTGTGGGGCAGGAGGCCCGAGAAAGCAGGCACCTTCTGCCCAGCGTGGTGAAACCAAAGAGCACCTGTGTGTGGGGTGATTGGACCTGAAGGTGTAAACACCTGAGCCTCGCCGGAGAGGCTCCCCACCCCTGCCCCCTTCCCCACCCCCACACACCCCAGCCAGGGAGGAGAGCTGTGGCTTATTTGCTTTTCCTATGTTTATTTTCATTTCCTGCTAACAACTAAATGTTATCGACCAAGTGAAAAACCTGCACACGTATCATTAAAGAGAGCAAGAAAAGGCAGACATGGGATAACGATTTCCACGTAAAGTCCTCTGGAGAAGCGGAAAGGGTGAGTGGTGCACTTGGGAGGGTATTGCCAGAAGATACGAGGTAAGTCCCTGGGGGCTCGCCGCCGCCCGGAGGGGCGAGGAGGGCGATCGGGGGGGACCGTGGACGCGGGAGGCTGCCGTTCTGCGCGCAGCGTGCAAGGCCAGCGGTCCCTGAGGACCCGGAAGGGGCTTTTAGTGGACTTGTGAGGATTAAAGTTACACTGCCAGGGACAAAGGAGAGTGGTGAGGAAGTGGAGGCGGCGGTGCAGCTGGGGCTGCGCTCCAGGAGTGGCGAGAAGGTAGATGGAGCGTTTTCGCCGAGAAGTGCGACGCAGGGCTTTTCCTGGCGGTGAAACAGCGAGGACGTCTCCCCCGGCAGCGCCAGGAACCGCCCCCTTGCGCGGCCGAGAGCCACTGGGTTCGCTTGCAAACCGTACCCAGGAGGATGACTGGTCTACACATGTTTACAGACAGTTTCATTTACGAATCTAGCTCTCGTTTACTCTCATCGAAACGTATAGTCCTTACAGTCATCGGTACTTTCTAGATAATAAAAATACAAGGATGTGTTTTATAGTTGTTTTTAAACTTCGCGGCGGGGGGGAGTTTATTTTCTTGGTTGTGTTAAATTTCCTATTAAAGTCTGAAATTTAACGATCAGCTTCTAACAGCAATCTATGAATTTCCTGCCACTTTAATTCTCCTTTAAAAAAAAGCTTAAGTCAAATATGAAACAGTAGTTCTTACAGGCGTACATGAATGATTTCAAAACCTCATCACACTTCAAAATCACCTGGTGACTTTTTAAAAAATAACAGTTTCCCCGGCTCCCTCTGGGGAGACTGGCTTTATGGGGCTGAGACATACACCCTGGAACTGGTATTTTTGAAAAGCCCCTCAGGTGGTTCTTAAGTTGCTGCTACACTTTGGGGCACTGATGTCTAAATGTGTATGTGTTTTTGTCTGTTTTTAAACGGAGCTGGGAAATGGCAGTTGTAACTTCTAAAATATTAAACGATGTCTTGCATTTCTGGAAAACATCTCTGTTCACCTCCTTCCCCACCCACCATGGCTCGCAGTCCTTACCTCCCAGTCCCGCTGTTACTCCCCCTGCCCAGTGTTCTCTCTCGTTTCCCAGGATTCCCGGTTTTCCTCTCTGGCAGCCTATTTCCAGCATATTTGGGGCTTTCTTTTGCAAATGACGATTGGCCTTTCTTCTTACACTGTCTTTCAAAGCACGGCTGCTGTCCAGGCTGTCCCGGACACGCGGGGAAATGACCCTGGGCCGCATTGTCCGCTCCCACATTTGGTATCTGGGTGCTTAGGACTCTCAAACCGGCAGGTCTCACTATTTCCCTGGGAAGCTCTCCAGATCCCCACATTTTAACTGCCCGCTAAACGTATACTCTTGGATGTCCCACAAAGCACCTCAAAGTCGATATTTCTTAAATCTGAAGTTTCTAGTGTGGGGACTAAAAAAATAATACTTTCCTCCCACTTTCTAAGTTCTAGCTGGGCGAACAATCAAGTTAACAGAAATTGATAGGAGAAAATCAAAGTTTAATACATGCAAATGGGGAATTCAGGTAGGCATGAGAATTCCAAAAGACAGGCAACACAGGGTACGTAAGACATTTTTTGGCCAAAGGAGAAAAAGGTGGGGGCGGGGGGCTGCAGGATTAGATTTCAGAGTGAGAATGAGCAATTTACAGGTAGTTGAGGAAGAGCTGGAACACACTTGGCAAAAAAAAAAAACCCCTTGCTAGGTGACTCAGAAACAATGGGACAGGGGTATCTGGCTAACAGGCACCTGCCTGAAGCCCTCTTGTTTACCACACATAATTCCAGTTAGGCTAGGGGCACCCTAAAATCCCCTTCCTGAAGCAGTCTTCTGTCTGAATCCCTTGGGCAGTAAGCGGGACCGGTAAAGCCTCCCTCTGATTCTTGTTTCTTAATAAACAGCTTAAAATCGATATCCCAAAAAGGAGCTTTAGGGTTGGCAAAACTTTGGTTCCCTTCACTACCATGTTTGTCCTTGTGTGCGTCATACCTCAGAGAATGGCCAGAAATCTGGGGGTAACCCGTTCATTCTTTTAAAACCAGTATTCTAGGCACTGGGGATCCCAGAGGCTACAAACCAGAAATCTCTGTCCTCCCTGAACTTGTATTTTAAAGAGGACGACAGACAATTTGCAATCGGTCCTTAAATCTGATGGATCCTAGTCTTTAATTTCTCTAGACTTAATTTTGCCTCTTCAGTCACTGCCGTGGTTCAAAATCCCCCTGATGGCCTCCCTCTTTCCCCCTCTTTGACTTCCTTCAGTCCCCAGCAGTATCATCTTTCTAAGTTGCAAATCCTAAATTTCAGCTTCTCGCTTTTCGCTCTCCATCCCTCCCCGAGAAAGTCCACCTTCACAAATCTGGGCTGCAAGGGTGCGCACCCTCTGGGCCCTGCCGGCTCCCCGCCCACCGAAACCACCCTCTGCTCCCGACACTGAATTACGGCCGCAGTCCCTGCACCTGCCCTTCCCCCACTCCCCTCCCCCCTCGTCCCCGCCTGCCTGGCTGACTCCGGTTCTCTGTTCCGGTCAGCCTCCAAGATGGCCCCATTGATTTCTGCCTCCTAGTGTTGCTGCCCTTGTGTGTGAGCTGGTTTTCCTGATGGGATTCTGAGGAACAGATTGTGGCAGAGTGATGCGCTGTCCCCCCTGGCATTAGGTTCCTTGAAGACGGTGGCTTCTTTTCTCGGGGCTCGCTCTCGCTGGCTTGCTCTGCGGTGAGCCAGCTGCCACGCTGTGAACTGCCCTGCGATAAGGGCCACGTGACGGGACCGAGGGCGGCCCGCAGCCCACAGCTGGGAGGAACTAGCGACTGCGAGGGAGCCTGGAATAGCTCCTCCACCAGGTGAGCCGGCAGCCGAGACGGAAGGCCTTAGCCAAGGAGGTACCCGCTATGCCACCACCTGGATTCCTGACGCAAAGAAACTGTGCGATAATAAACGTATGTTGTTTTAAGCAACTATGTTTTCGTTAATTTATTACACGGAAATAGATAAGCAATACCACCTCTGGACCCCTGCCCATCCTCCCTGCGAAATCATTGCCCTTCTGAGTTCTAGAGCCCATGGCCTTCCCACCTGTCATCCCCAGCACTTTGCCCTGAGTATTATAATTAGGGATTTGTTCCTATCTCCACCTCCCAGACTACAGGCTCTGAAGGGAAAGGAAAGAAGGGAGGAAGGAAAGTCACCATGTTCCCTATCAAGACCGAATCCATCCTCTGCTTCTGGCTTCACCTTTATCTACCCACAGTGTCCACAGGCCACGGAGAGCCAAGTCTCCCGGCCCCTCCCCCCCCCACGCCCTTGCACACACGTGCACAAAAGGCATGCACGCACACTCGGACACTGGGCCCACTGCCCTTTACTCGGGAGGAGAGTGGGTAGAGCCACTCCTTGCTCCTTTCACACCCGCCCTCACGCTACATTTTCGTGACTTTTCTATATGAAAGACAGCAAGGCAGAGCCACCCCAAGTACTAAGACTTCTACATTTGAACTGCCCAGTTCCTTCCTCCTTATTTCCAGCCAGCAGAACTGTTCAAGGAGTTCCTAAAAAAGAAAAAGAAAGAGCACTAGTGCTTCTCGCTGCTTTCATTTTCTGATGACTCAACCTACAGGCCACTCACTGTCTCCGACCTAACCCTGAGATCTGAATAAGGTGCAGCCTCTGGGTTCCTGGAGTATCTGGAGGCACCTCCCACCACTACTCCCCCCCGCCCCCGCAGGTTCCCAGCACTGTCCTGCAGGCTCTGCTTCACTCTCCTGGACTTTGCTGGAGGGCAGGCAGCTGTGTCCTCCCAGTGGCCTTTCTGTCACCCTGTGCCGCGGTACACTGCAACTGTGGCAGCTTCCCCAGCCTCCCCACACCTACGCCGTACCCCCCCATCCCCATGGCCACAATCTGCCAGCGTGTGTATTGTGCCCAAGTAGGATGAATGAATGAGAGACATGCCTGGGTATGAACACACCTCTGTCTATTTAAGAAAAACAACTTCCTAATAACATTGTGCCCTACGGGGTGTGCTTCTGTCCTCTCCGCCCTAGTCCAGCTCTCTCAGCAGCTTTCGTCTTGGCCCTTCCTCCTGCAATTGCTTTCTGCTTAGCGGCTCCCTGTTGCTAAGAACGTTGTGCCCATCAGCTGTGCTCTAGACGTGTGAAGGCCAGAGATCTGCTTTCAAATTTGAGTTCTGCCATTTGTGGTTTGTGACCCTGGTTGTGTTACCTGGCCGTCCTAGGCCTCATCCTGCATTGGTCTGCTAATAAACTGTTTCCCCAGATTAAAATAAATGAACCACAAAGATGAAAATATGTGGCATGTAGTAGTAGTAAGTGTTCAATAAATGCTTCTTGTGTGTTTTACATTATTTTTAAATTGATTTTTTAGAGAGAAAAGCATCAACTTGTTGTTCCATTTATTTATGCACTCATTGGTTGATTCTCCTACGTGCCCCGACCCAGGGTGGAACCCACAACCGTGGTGTGCCAGGGTGACGCTCTAACCAACTGAGCCATCTGGACAGGGTCTTCTTGTGTGTTTTAAAAGTTCCTTAACAATTTTTGTAATTTTTCCCTTGGAACTATGTAAAACAAAAGAAGATTTTGATGTCTAAAGTGTTGGTGAAGCGCCACATTAGGTTTTTTGTTTGTTTGGCAGAGGGTGAAGTAGGAGAAGGTTGAGGGTGATGTTAGGGGACCATTATTTTATTGACTTTTAATCTGATTCTCTCGCCTCTGCTGTGCTGGGGTAATGCTCTGGGAACCTGATGCTCAGATGCCTGGGGAATGGATGTGTCTGAACCTGCACTGACTCTCAGGTGGTAAGGTGTTTTTCACATTTGTATTCAGGTCTCTGCGCCTCTGCTTCAGCGCTGACACAGATGAAAGGGAAGTGCCCACATCGCTGAGAGCACATAAAATGTGCTGGTTGACATGCCACACATGCTCTGCCATTATCAGCAGGTAGAGAGACTCTTAAGACCCACATATATTACTCAACTTCGAGATCAACAAACACTTGTCTTTAAAAATTACATGTATCTAGCTTTCTTTTCATTGCCTGGAGTAGTCACAGTGGGTAGGATTGCAAGTCATGGATTTCAGCGGTCTTTTCAAATCAGTCAAGTTTATGATCTAGCGTGTGTTAATGCCTGGCTTTAAGTGTAATCAGAAGAGGATGCAAACACATTATGTTGACATTTTTAGACATTAAAATCAATGAGAGAAGTTTCTATACCTGCAGAAAACCCATTATTGCAACATTTCAACTTTTTCTCACCAGTGTAAAAAAATTACCATCCTTCTATAAACTGCGGTTCAATCAAGAGCCCATGAAAATTTGAGTTCTGAGGTCCACACACCACCTCCCTGACAGCATAAACAGAAAGGAGAAGTGTAAAGAACATCTTGACAGTGGGAGAGGTAATTTGGCATTTTGTAAAACTAAGTCAGCGTTTCAAATAATACTCCAAAGGGGCGCCTATTTCCAGCCAGTCTCCATCATGATGTCTAAACTTGCCCTCCACCAGAGCCACTTAGAACGGTTTGCCATTTAAACTGATAAATACCAGTCATCATGTATAATAATTGGTAAAGCACTTGAAGAAAATAAAATGAAGATGTCAGGGAAGGAGGCTGACAGTGTCTGGTTGCTCACACAGGACTGTGTTGCTTTATTTAGGTCATAAAGTCCAAGGTTCTTAGCTTTGAAGATCCCCAAGCCCCTCATTCTGCTGTTTTGGAGGGGATCCCTCAGGCTCATAGTGGGAGCTAACCGTAACAAAACGCCTAAGAGTCTGATGTGCAAGCCAGCTGCCAATTTGTAGTTTCACAGTAAGAAATGCACCGCCAAGAAGACCAGATGGTCAGCACGGTCTCCCTTATGGACTCGGTGTGAGGCGGCGGGGAAGGCACGAGTCACACTACGGTAACAGAAGTTGAAGGCCGGAGTTCAAGATCAGGATCTTACAGGTCAAGAGACATTTTATTATTTTGATAAGTGAAAATTCAAGTTATAGGATAGTATG
The DNA here is from genome assembly GCF_021234165.1 of Pteronotus mesoamericanus. NCBI lineage: Eukaryota > Metazoa > Chordata > Mammalia > Chiroptera > Mormoopidae > Pteronotus > Pteronotus mesoamericanus. Next base: position 15,401,598 of record NW_026555310.1, read on the forward strand.
TACAATGTAACCCCAACTTTATTTAAAGGTAAATAGAAACCTGGAAAACATATAATAATAACAGCAGCTACAATCTGGGAAATGACGTTATGAGCAATTTTTATTTATTTTTTTCGTATCTCTACTTTAAAATTTTTCCTCAAAATAATTATGAGTTTCTTTTGAGGAAAGAAAATAAAGGATAAATGCAATGTCCAACATTAGAGACTATCGATCATGAAAATCTACATGAAATGCTATGCAGTCATTAAAAATCATGTTGTAGAAGAGGTTTTAATGCTCAGGAAAGCAACAGTTAATATTTCTGAGGTGCCTACAATGTGTTAGGCACTGTCCCATGGCTTTATTTGTATCTGAACTCATTTAATCCTGTAACAAGACTACAAAGTGAATGAGAAACCTGAGGCAGAGAAATGTTAAGAAACTTGCCCAAGGTCACACAGCTGACTCCAAGGTCAGTTTCCTTTTTCATAACACGAGTTCCCATCCTGACATTAGCTCATCAGGTTGATATGTGAATTAAAGGAGATAATGAATATGAAGAAAATAATCCAGTGTCCAGAATGGGGGATCAGCCGACTTTAGCCCACAAGCTAAATTCACCCTTCCCACCTGGTTTTGCATGACCCATAAGCTCAGATTGTTTTCACAGTTTGAAATAGTTGAAAAAATCAAAAGAGGAATAATATTTCATGACACATGAAAATTATATGAAATTGAAAGTGTCCATACATAAGGCTTTATTGGGGCCTTGCCATTTGTTTATTGTCTGTGGATGCTTTTCTGGGGCAAATAGTGTGACAGTGTATGAACTGGAAAACTCAAAATATTTATCCTCTGACTGTTTATGGAAAAAGTTTGCCAAAACCCCAGTTGAGGTCCAGCACTGATTATAACGGTTATATGAAGACAGGATTTTATTAACCAATTAACGTAGCAGTTTCCTCCTTTGGCCACACTTTACAACCTTTCTTAGGTGTTCCTTGCCCTCCCCAAACTGTTCTGTTTCACAATTGCAGCTTATCCTGTAGAAAAAAGTAGGTAGGAAGTGTGTGCGCATGCGCATACACACACACACACACACACACACACACACACACACACACACACACACTTTTTTTTTAAGAGAGAGGAGAAGGGAGGGAGAAAGAGAGGGAGGGACTGAACCCACAACCCAGGCATGCGCCCTGATCAGAAATCAAACCAGTGACCTTTTGCTTTGCGGGATGATACCCCCCAGCTAACTGAGCCACACCTGTCAGAATAGAAATTTGTATTCTGAAATGCATACTGTGTCTCATGTGTTTGAGTTTACATGAATGGCTCATTTAATTAATACAACAATCCTGCGACACTTCTATTGTGACCCTAGTTTTACGAATGAAGAAACGGGGGCCCATAAAACTCAATGTGTTGAAAATTACCCAGTTTAGGAGGCAGGAATAGCAGTTTTATGGGGGGGGTTGGCAAGTATTCTCACCACACGCCACCGCCTCCCTGTGCCTCTCTGCTTTGTTTATTCAGCTCTGTATGACCGTTGGTCACTTCCTGTTTGGGGTGGGCACCCTGCTCCCACGCAGAAATCAAACATCAATCCCACATCTACCAAGGTGGGTGACTAGTTCTCTGGTCAACTACAATTTACTAATGGCTGAAAACTAACCTCAGTTACTCCTTTCTCTCCTAGGTAACAACTTAATTTCAGTGTATTTTAACTCCATTCTTTAATCTCAGTATAATTTCACTGCATTTAGCCTACATTGCTATCATTGTTGAAGGACCCTGTCGGTGGACATTCTCAGTGGGAAGAGAGCACAATGGCAGGCTGATGGGAATTTCTATTTGGAAATGTGTGACTCCATTAAAATCACACTATGCAGACTTTCGCCTTTGCACCAGGCACTTATGTAAGCCTGGACGCAGTCGTTTTTTACAAAGTGAAAAATGTGTTTTCCTTTGTGCTTTTGCATTTGTGTGCCTCATGCTGGCTGGTAATGCCAACTTGTAGCAAATGAAAGACCCACAGATAATGTCAAATTCAGTAACACAGTGTTTATTTACACCAAGCTTAGAAGTTAACCTTGTTGCTATATTCTTCTTTCAGGTAGAACCTGGACTTACTTGGCTCTGTTCTCATAGTTTTTTTTTAGACCTTTACTTCAAGTCAGTCTTTTCTTTGAGCACCTTTATTTTCCCCTACCCATGTGGCCACTCAGGGCCCAGGGCAGACCAAGGAGAAGAGAGTGTTGGCCCCGTTTGCTGGCTCTGTCCAGTGGCTGTCCTTACAGGAAGTACGCACAGCACCTCTGGGAACCCAGACCCAGTCAGAGGGCCTTAAAGACCCAGTGGAAGATGTCTTACAGAGTTGCCGTTCTGCTGGAATAGCAAGTTTCCAACAGTAAATGACTGTAAGGAAACTCATTAGGAAAGGCACATTTTATCTCCTTTTCTGTCATCTTTATAATAGAGGATTCAATCAAGTTTAATTTATTCAGCCAGGTGCCTGCGGAAGCAGCCTCGTTTGTTTGGCTTTGTTTTCACAAAATCCCTTGTCAACTGTGTTCCCAGTGTCGGTGAGCTAATCCTGCCCCTCTGTTAGATCCGTCGTAGACAAAGGCTGCTAACACAGTCTCCACAATGAGCATGGCAGAGGATCTATTAACGTGTCAGTTGCCTGTGAATTATGGCCAAGATATTTGCCCAACATATGGCACAAGGTTATCACGTTGTAAAAGCAACTCATTGGAAGCCGAGCATCCATGCACGTATACAGATACTCATAACTACTTAGCGGTACAGACACGTTATACCCAAGGACAAGTATCCTTGGGAATTTGAAGCAGCCACTGAATTACAGTAGAGTTAATCTATTGGGAGTATTTTACTTTCTCCAGGACAAACATTAATTAGAGATAAAGTAAAATCAGAGCAGCTTTTAGAAATAAAGTAGAATAGCCACATTTAGTCCTTGTTCTCCATTAGCACTGAGGGTGGGGTCCAAGGCAGGAAAGAGTGCTGTGACCAGAGTCCATGTCATCCATGAAGACATTTCGGTGGAAAGGAACCATGTGATAGCATGGACACAGGTGTCACCTGGCCTCCTGACAGGAACAAGAGGTTTGGCTTTCCCTTTGCAGATTCAGAATCTTAAATTAATTAGCATCTCACAGTTAGCAGGACTCAGCTACTAACTCGCTAACAAAGCTCAAAGATGGGAATGTATAAAATAGAATGCCACGGTGTTTATTTCCAATGAGAAATATACCTGCCCCACTTAACAGGTGCTGAGTCAGGGTAGTCAAAGAATTCTCTGCCAGGCAGTAAGAGAGGCCCATAGCAATGTGTTCCTGTGTTGGCCAAGGCTCTCCCTGGGTTATGTGCTCGGGGGACCGTGGTTGCTGGGTGGAGAGGAATCGGCACAGTGGGGCAGATCCAATGGCATCGTTTTCTCCTTCTAGAGTCACAGACTAGGTTTGTGACTCTACCACCACAGAGAGGTCAGAAGATACAGGGCGGTTTCGTGAGAAACTGTATGTGATTCTGAGCCCAGGAGACAAAGGGCCATTTAGAATTAGGAAAGGGGCCATATTTTAGTTTTCAAGGAAAACTGTAACAAACTTCCACAGACTGGGTGGCTTTAAACAGCAGATTTCTCCCCCGCTCCCCCAATTCTGGATGCTAGAAGTTTGAAATCAAGGCATTAGCAGGGCTGTTCCTTCTGAGAGCACTGAGGGAGAATCTGTCCCATGCCTTTCTCCTAGCTCCTGGTGACAGCTGGGAATCCTTGGCATTCCTTGGCTTGTAGATGTTTATCACTGCAGTCTCTGCCTCCATCTTCATGTGGTGTTCTTCCTGTTAAAGGGTCTGTCCTTGACCTACTCCAGTCAGGTTCCTCTGAACTCTGTTCTCAAATTAGGCCTTGACTTTTGGAGCTCCTTAGGGTATCCCTTGCCTCACCCAATTTAGCCAGAACCCCCTACCCTCAGTATCCGATTACCTTCAATGTCTTATCAGACTCCTCATCCTCCATCATCCATCAGATACTGTCTGGTCGCCCTGCCCTGCCTTCAGCAAGAATCCTGTTCAGTGAGTTTACCAAAATAGCCCTCCTTACCCTGCTGTTTCCTTTTAGGAGTTTTCCGTCCACTGACCCCCACCCTATTCTTTGGCTATAAATTCCCACTTTTCCTGCTTGTGTCTGAAGTCAAGCCCTGCCTCTCCCTTCTACTGCAAAACCCCATAGCAGTGGTCCCTAACCTACCTCCGTAGTACCCCTGAATGAAATCCACCTCATCACTGTTTAACAAGGGTCACGAATAATTTTTTAATATTTTATTTATTTTATTTCTAGAGAGAGAGGAAAGGAAGAAAAAAGACAGAGAATGTAAGAGAAAAATATTCATCAGTTGCCTTTTGCACATGTCCCCACCTGGGACTAAACCCACAAGCCAGGTATGTACCCTGACTGGGATTCGAACCAGTGACCTCTCACTTTGTGGGATGACACCCAAACAACTGAGCCACACTGGTCAGGGTGAATATTTTCTTTTTATACAGATACCTGTTTTATTACATTAGTGGCTAACCCTGCTCCAGTGTGACCCAATCTCAACTAGTTATATCTGCATTCTCAGGTACTGGGGGTTAGGATTTCAATGTATCTTTTGGTGGGGCACAATTCAACCCATGGCAGACAGCCTCACTATTTCTGCAGAAAATATAGGATCGTGGACATTCTAATGTTGCCTCATACACTTTTATCCCTTCTTCTGGTAGGGCGCCACCCTCTTCCTGTCTCGTAGGAGGTTATAGTCATATGTCTCAATGTTTTAGTCAATGACGAACTGCACCTAGGACGGCGGTCCTGTAAGATTGTAACGGGTGAAAAACCCCTATTGCCTGGTGAAGTAGTAGCCTTATGACTTCGAAACCCAACATATTGCCCACATGTTTGTTGGGATGTTGGTGTAAACAATCCTACTGCATTGCCAGTCATATAAAAGTATAACATACAATTATATGCAGTACATAATACTTAATAGTGATAATAAATGACTATGTTACTGGTTTATGTATTTAATATACTATATTTTATATGGTTATTTTTAAAGGGCACTCTTTCTACCTATAAAAACAAGTTTGCTGTATGCTGTGTTATGCCACAGACAGCAGCTTCATACATTTCATATTTACTGCAACTCTTCATTGCATCATTTTCTCTCGTGCTTGATTTAATCTCATGCTGTTTTTGTGCGGTAACGTGCTGCACAGCTTTGTGGCCCAGGCGCACTAGGCTGTACTATCGAGCCTAGGTATGTAGTGGGCTATAACATCTAGTCTTGTGTATGGGCACTCTGTGATGTTCACATGACAACAAAATCACCTAATGACTCATTCTTCATTGCTGTTAAGTAGCGTGTGACTGTATTCCCCACCACTCCAAACCTGGGGTCCACACCCTGGCTACACAGAACTGAATGTCACCCAAGAAGGGCATGCAGGCTGGCTGCTCAACTAACACTCTTCCCTCAGATTTTTCTAAGTAGAATTAGTAGGGGAAAGCTCCTCCTCTCTGGGAGGCGGAACCTGGGCATGAAATCTTAGGTCCCAAAGCATGGACCCAATACTTGAAGAGAACTTGTCTGTAGTCAGAGAAAAAGAATATTACAGCACAGGAGGAGAGGAGCTGAGATGAAGAGCAGAGAATGAGCGCCAGAGGGCCAGGATATCCTGCTTCTAGATTCCCCCAGGGCTCAGTTCTGGCCCTTCCAGGGTCACAAGAACTAATCAGGCCTCCTTTGTGCTCAAACTAGTTTGAGTTGGTTTTGTGAGCGAGTGTTTTGCAATATAGTCCTTCCTATAAGTCAGCCCTTGGTCCCCACTCAGGTTGTCTGACCCAGGCCTTAAGAACCAAAAGCACCGGGCCGCCTATCTGACCAGCAGCTCTGTAGGTGACACTGGCACCAAGAGATAATTGAGTCAACACAGGTGACTATAATATTCACCCAGTTTTTATTAATGCAGATTCGATCCAAATCCATACTAATCTATAACGATAATAATCGCTCAGAAACAATCAACAATAACACCACAGAAGAGAATTGGGGGATAGTGAACCCGAGTCCCAAGAGTCCAGATGAGGTCAGGGTCCGGGAGGCAATGGGATAGTTGACGTCTTGTAAGGCAGAGTCAGAGGGACGGTCTGAAGTTCTCTGCTTTTTTGCTTCTTACGGTTGCAAAGTCATGTTGATTTTGCGCAATTTCTTGTAAACATGTTTTTCTTAATTTAGACAAGCACATGTTGTTTTCCTCTGTCCCAATAGGCACATGTTGTATACATCAGCTCCGATAGGCCTATGTTGTTTTACATCAGCTCTAATAGGCACAGGTCGCTCTCTGGGAGGGTGGTGTTACCCCCTTCAGATAAGCACGTAATTTACAACGTTGTACTGTGCGTGCCGAGGGCCTGCATCATCTCCTTGAGTCACTGCTCAATTGTGCAAGCGCTAAGCATGGCTTCAGGCCCTGCTCTCCACAGTCAGTTCTATCACTTGGAATGAAAATAGTGATGATGAAAGAGACAGAGCTGTAAGTGGGTCCAGGAGGGCTTTACCACTTGGGAAAGCCCTGAGGAAGACCCCTTGGGAAGGATAACATTTGCCCAGAGGAGCAGAGGAACTGGGTGGAGAAGTGGACTGCGAGTAATACTTGGGGACACTTGGGCTGAGGCATGAGACTTTTCAGGGGAGCCACCAACTTAGGAATTTTGACATTAAAGCTCAGCTGGACTTGATTATGCCCTCGTGGGACCTGAAGGTACGTGAAATTTTAAAAATTGATTGATTGATTTTTTTTTTATAATTGACAAAAATGTAAGATATTTATTTTTTACATTCAGAAATGTCATGTTTACTATGTTGACACAGGTGTTTTTTCCTTTCTTTTTTTAAATTTAAAGTATATTTTATTGACTATGTTATTACAGTTGTCCCAGTTTTCCCCCTTCACCCCCTCTGCCTAGTACTCTCCACTCTCTCCAGCAACCCCCCTCTTAATTCATGTCCGTGGGTCATGCATATAAGTTCTTGCTTCTCTGTTTCCTATACTGTTCTTAACATCCCCCTGTCTATTCTGTGTCTATCAATTTATGCTTCTTAATCTCTGTATCTTTTCCCCCATTCTCCCTGCTCCGCCTCCCTCTCCCAGCTGATAAAGCCTCCAAGTGATCTCCACATTTATGACTCCATTTCTGTCCTGCTTGTTTGCTTAGTTTGTTTTCTAGATTCAGTTTTCGATAGTTGTGAATTTATTGCCATTTTAATGTTCATAGCTTTAATCTTCTTTTTCTTAAATAAATCCCTCTAACATGTCATATAATAATGGCTTGGTGATGATGAACTCCTTTAGCTTTACCCTGTCTGAGAAGCTTGATTTTAGAGAAAGAGGGGGAGAGAGAGAGAGAGAGAGATTTGTTTTTTCACTTATTTATGCATTTATTGGTTGATTATTCTATACGCCCTGATCGGGGATTGAACGCACAACCTTGGCATATGGGGATGACACTCTAACCAACTGAGCTACTTAGCCAGGGCTGAAACTATTTGAGTGAGAAATGAGAAGGCAATTATTGAAAGAGTAGTTGGTGCACCTAGAATCCTAGCAAGGGGGTTCTGTACAATCTACACTGGAATATTTACTGGCATCAGGTTCTAATGTCTGTTTCCACAGTAGAATATGCCTATCAGGAGGACATTACTTTATTTATCATTCAACACATATTTATTAAGTCTATTATGTCTCAGGCACTTTAGTAAGGATGAGTATAGAGTGGTACACAAAAGACAGGTGATTCTGCTCCCATGGAGCTTTTCAGTCTATGCTAAAAAAAGACATTTAACAAATATACTGGTAAATGTATGATTACAAATTGTACTAAATAGTACAAAGGAAACATTATGAGAAATAATTATGAGGGACCTAGTTTATTAATTTACTTTCTTTTACATTTTTTTCATTTACAGTTTACATTCAAAATTATTTTATATTAGTTTGAGGTATAATGAGGGACCTATTTTATTTTTTATTGATTTGAGGGAGGGGGGGAAGAGAGAGAAAGGAAGATCAGTTTGTTGCTCCACTTATATGTGCATTTATGGGTTGATTGTTTTATGTGCCCTGGATCAGGGATCAAACCTACAACCTTGGTATGTCAGGACAACACTCTAACCAACTGAGCTACCTGGCCAGGGCAAGGGGTCTACTTTAGATTGGAAGGTTAAGTAAGACCTCTTTGTGGAGAGAATGTTGAGACCTGAATGTGAATAGAAGTCAGCCAGACAGCAAGTGTATGGGAAAGAAGAATAATAAGACAAGGCAAGAGAAGGAAAGAGAACTCCATGCAAAAAAAAAAAAAAAAAATAGTATATGCAAAGGGCCTGCAGCCAGAAAGATCTTGCCTAGAAATGAAAGACAAGCAGCTGAAGAATAATTAGGGAGGGAAGAGAACAGCTTGAAAAGAGCCTAGAGAGATCGGCAAAGGCCCTATGTAAGGATTCTAGATCCTATCCTAACTGCAATGCAAAGCCACTGAAGAATTTTAATTAATGTTCCAAACGGTCTTTTTAAAAAAGAATTAATTGAAGAAGGACAAGGGAGATAAAAGAGACCAGTTAGGACACTGCGCTAGTTCAGAGGAGAGAAGGCAGTAGTTGGGACTAGGTGATAACAGAGAGTCTGGGTGTGAGTGAGATACGTGTTGCAGGTAGAACTGGTAGCACTAGGCCTGGTGTTGACCTGGTAGGTGACAGAAAGGGAGGCATCAAGAATGACCTCCAGATTATTGGCCTGAGCTTCTAATAGTTGGTGATGCCATTAACTAAACTGAGAATAGCGAAGAATGATGTTGCAAGAAGGGTAAGGAAGATCAAAGAGCAATGTTGGTTTTAGCATGTCAGGCGTAAGATGCCTGTAGGACTTCCAAGTGGAGATACTAAATACCAGTTGGATATGTGAGTCTCACATGATATATTAAAGACCCAGGCTGGTGGTATAAGCCTGTGAATAACTGGAAAAAAACAATCGGATGGATGACCCTGCCTAAGAAGAGGGCCTAGGGGCTCTGATTGGAGGAACTTAGTTGTTGGGTACAAGCCAATGTGTTACCACAGGAAACTGAAAAAGTGCACCCAGCAGTGGAAGAAAAACCAAGACAGTGTAGTGTCACAGACTCCAAAGACAGAGCGTTATAAGGAGCCACCAGCCACATGCGTCAGTTGCCGAGAAGTCCAGTAGGATGAGGATTGAAATGTGTGTATTGGATGTGGGAAACAGAAAGGCTTTTGATGGCCTCTAACAAGAGTTTTGTCAGGGGAGCTGGACTGGAATGGAATGGGCTGAAGAATGAACAGGAGGTGGGCAATGCAGTCAGGAAATGTAGACAGTGCTTTCAAAACCTCTATCTGTGAGAGGGAGCAAAGAAATGAGATAGTAGCTCAAAAGAGAATGTGAGGTCAAGAGAGGTAGGATTTAACGATGGGAGATAAAACAGAGCATATTTGAATGCAGATGGGAATAATTCCAACCCAGCAAGAGGACGTAAATGCGCAGGTGTAGCAGACAGGATCCTAGGGAAGGCTTGAGAGGACAGGGCGGAGGCGGCCACGTCTGCCTTTGTCTTCTCTCTGCTTTTGTTGCTGACCAACAAGCTCCCCTCCTCACCCTTCTCCTCTGATTGACATAAAAATGCTTCATTTACGTTAATATTTGTCACTTTCTTCACTTAAACTGTGGGCCAGAATTTTTAAAGGTGACAGCATATCTTTGTGTTCCTTCCATTGCATTTCGATTTTATAGTTTAGTCTTTTGGGAAGTACTGCTATCTTTCTCAGCTACTACAGTGATGAGAAATTTTTCTCCCACAATGTGCCAACTCTATTCTGTAGGCGATTGCCTAAGAGGTGTGATTGAGACAATCCAATAAAACTTATCCTTGCCCCAGAGTATCATTTAGTGAAAACTAATAATAATTAACTTAAGTATAGGAGTTACCTTTAATAGGCATCTTAATTACACAGATACTACGTCATTTAATCTTCCTAAGAATTGTGAGGTAGGTTTTGTTATTATCTCCATTTAGAAGTGAAGTAACTGTGACGAGGAGATGTTAAGGGATTTGCAAGGTTACATAGCTAAAAAATGGCAGATCCTGGGTAGTCTAAGCCCCAAATTTCAAGAGAAGCTCTAGCTGGATATTTACACATGTAGTTTCATGGCCCTGAGATTGATGTGAAAGATGAGATCATCACAAACATTCTGAGCACACTCCTTAGCCATGAGCCTTCAGGGACAGGAGTGGGAAGGAGGAATGGAAGCAGGTTGTTTCTGAGCACAAATGTCAAATTAGCTCTGAAAGACACTTGTGAGTGCCTTGAATTCATCATTTGGGAATCTCTCGCAGATCAACCCTCATTCCACAAATTTCTGCTCATGTTCTTACAAGTTAAAAGAAGGCTGAGAAGCAATCTGGTTCCTGTGGACAATCAGACTGGAATTACGCATTTATTAACTGCAATTAACCAGAAACGGGCTTATATTATTACTCTCCTGGTTCCAGCTCACAGAGTAGAGGGTAGAATAAAAGTTTCCCTTAACTTAATTTGCTGAGAATGGTGTTTGAAGTTGGCATAAGATAATGGATATGAAATCCCTTTGGAAATGGTGCAGCCATGTTGCTGTATGATGCATTTTTGGCAGCGCTGGAAGGGAACTGGCAGTTTATTGTATTATCCTAGAGCTCAGGACCTCGGGCGTCAGTGAGCCCACTCCTGCCAGGAGGTGACCTAGGCTGCCGTGGCTGCTGTGGCTGCCGTGGCTCCCACATCCCCGGCTGTAGTGCTCCCTCTGTTGAATGGCCCACCCCTCTTCCATCACAGCAAGGAGATTAGAATGGAAGATGAATAGTGTCCTTTGGAAACTGTAAGACGATCCAGCAGCCTATGTTGATTCCCCCTTGCCTGTACTAACTAAACGAATGTTTTGAGAAATATCCACTGTGTAGGTAAGCTATAGCACTCCTCCACACACACGTTGTGACAGACAAACTGAGAAGGGGCATCCCTTTCTCAGGAAATTATTCTGTGGAAACTGAGTAAGTAAAATGATAATTAATTAGTAATGCAGCTTCATTAAAGGTGCAATATTTGGATTCAAAAAGGACCAGAGTACAGTTCCATTTCCATCACGTACTCACTGTGAGACCGTAACTCATTTCTCTCAAGCTCCTTTTGCTCAGGGATAAAATGGCTCTGGTGATAATAATAATGCTTAGCTCACAGGGAGAGTGGGAAGTGCAGAGATAAAGTAGGTAAAGTGCCTGGTGGTTGGTGTCATAGGGACCAATAGCAAACATTAATTCCCTTCCCCTGCAACCTCTACCTTAGGCATTGGTCCGCAGCTGAAATATAGGGAAGTGGGATCGTAGCCACTCTGAAGAAATTATGAGGAATCAAGAGAGGTTTTGAAAACAGGTTCTTCAGAGTGGACCCAGCCCGACCCGGCCCACTGGGGAGCTGCGGGTGCGCTGGAGGCTCAGCACCTCAGGGGCTGTGCAGAGTGGCCTGCTTGTTGAATGAGATTAGGGGAGAGGCTACAAAGTTTGTGTCACCAGGCATTTCGGACACAGCAGATAAAGTCTGTCATGTTGGCTTCTAAGTTCAAGGTTTTAATGCACCTTGGAGGGGCAAAAAGCACTTTGCAGCTGGTTTCACTGCTTGATGGTTGTGTTTCCTGAACTCATGTGCTTTTCATTTCTCAGAACCAGTTTATCAAGACCAAAGACTAACGCCCATGCTGTTAGCTCGTCTGGAGAAAACAAAGCCATTAATGATAGTTAACGTATTAATTGTAGAAAGTGCTTCTTTAAGTTTCTGTTGGCAACAAGTTAACAGTCTAACAAAGTAAGTGAAGTACATCCAGACTCAATTTTAAACCTGGCCAAGCAGGGTTTTTAATCTTCAAGCTTCAGGTTTTCGTTATTACAGTTGCCAAAACACCAAGCTTATAATTTACAAGTAGTACACATGTGTCACTTAAAAAGAAAACCAAACCTAAAAATAGAAATGAAACTCAGGAAAACACCAACCCAGATAAAGAAATCTTATGTCAAATGTAGAAAGCTTGTAAACCTGTGCTCAAGGTTACTCTAATTGCTTAAATTTCAATTGATTAAAGCAAGTGCATTAACCAGTCAGCATGTCACTGCCCAGAGGAAAGCGACAATTCTCTCATGTTTCAGAAAATATTTTCACATCATTTCTTGCTCTTTTTTCTCCTCCTGTCAGGTGATTATTCAATTCTTAGGTAACAGACTGCTCTTTCTGTAATAGCCAGGGTACCATTTCCAGTGGGATTACTTTTTCCTAAGCACTGTACCTGCGGGGCCAAGGTCGTTGTTGATTATTCCTATGCAGACCTTTGTTACATTGCCCCACCATTGCATCTGTAAACACAATCAGTGGTTAGAAACATGTTTGCCATTGTCAAGGGTAGGACTAGGGTGAGATGGATAATTTCAAACTATTACCTCCAATCCTAAAACCTTGGACCTCTTTTTACTCATATCCCAGTTACAGACAAAAACAAAAACAAAAACAAAAAAAAACCCAAAACACAAACGGGTTCTAAGGAAAGTAACCTCGCTGTGTGAGCTGATTGTAAATTCCTAACTGGACAGGTCACAGTGGTTAGTTAAGTCCCAGGCCTCTAACTTTTTTAGTAAGAGTTTTAATTTTGCCTTAAGCGAGCCCTGTTCATTGTTTTTGTTCGTCTAGTTTAACACACCTTTGAAATACCCACCCTCCAGAGAGCACAGATCTTGTTAACTCTTGCAATCCAATCCCTGCCTTACTTTCTCCCACCTTTGTGTAACCATCCTATTTTCCCTCCTTAATTTCGAAGCATAAAAGAAAGTGCAAAACTGTTATTCTCTGAGGCATTGAAGATCTTGCTTCCCAGGAATTGTCATCAGTTTGGCTCAAATAAAATATAAAAATTCTGCCCTGGCTGGTGTTGCTAAATGGATTGAGTGCCGGCCTGTGAACCAAAGGGTCACTGGTTCAATTCCCAGTTGGGGCACTTGCCTGGGTTGTGAGCCAGGCCCCTGGTGGGGGGCACCTGAGAGGCAACCACACATTGATGTTTCTCTCCCTCTCTTTCTCCCTCCCTCCCCCCTAAAAATAAAATCTTTAAATATATATATTTAATTTATAAGATTTATATTTAAGGTATATATTTATATATCATATATATTTTTATATATATTCTTTACAGGTTTTGATGTTTTTACAGCAATATAATCACCAAGTCCTGATAACATTTAAAAAAATTTTTTTTATATTATCCATTTTTCTTTACCCTTGTGTGATAGTTTTATGTATCAACTTGGCTAGGTTATAGTACCCAGTTATTTACTAATCTAAGTGTGTGTTGTGAAGGTATATTTTAGATGTGGTTAACATCTATAACTAATTGACTAAATAAAGGAGACTTATCTTTGATAACGGGGGTGGGCATCATTCAATCAGTTGAAAGTATAAGGGAGGAAAAACTTTTCTCAACCCTTTTAAGTTGTGTGAATGAGAGCTGCAAATTAAACTAACAAAGACAGATGAAAAGGAGGGAGAAAATTTGTTTACTCACACAATGGGCATCTAGCAAGAGAACTCAGTCATGAGTAACTCAAAGGAGTGGTTAAAATATAAAGCTTATATACTGTCTTAAGTTGCAGGTGTGGGGGCAGGGAGAAAGGCACTTACGGGAAAACACATGACCTTTTGGAAAGATAAATGGGTTTTTCAGGAGAATAAACAGGAGATAAGAATGTCTGTGATAATATCAGTCTATACAGGTATGAGTAGTTTTCCAATCTCCCTCAGGGCCATAAAATACCTCCCCTGTAGAATGGATTTTATGTATCTGTATAGTCTGTCCAGAAAAAGTCCAGCCATTGTTAATATAATGAGAACAGATTGTGCAACATCAATGTAACCTGGTAGCCAAGGAGAGTGGCCTGGAATGCACATGAGTGAACAATGACAACTTCATTGTACTGGTCAGTGGGGGCAGCAGATGCCATTGAGTGAGCTCATGTACGGTGTGACCATTGCACTCAAAATGACTGAATAAGTAGAGCGATGAATCTGCATCAAATTTTGCATTAAGCTTGAACATTCCTTCATAGAAACTATTTGATTCAGAAGGCCACAGCTATGGGCAACTGGTGATTGGCAGCTTCATCACAACAATGTACCTGCTCATGTATCATGTCTCATGCAGAGGTTTTTGGCAAATGAAATCATCCAGGTGAATCAGCCCCACTACAGCTTAGATTTGGCACCCTGTGACTTCTGGTTTTTCCCAAAACTAAAATCACCTTTGAAAAGGAAGAGATTTCAGTCTGTGATGAGATTCAGGAAAATACAATGGGGCAGCTGATGGGGAGTGTGAAAACTGTGTGAGGCCCCAAGGTGCCTACTTTGAAGGGGACTGAGGCATCGTTGTCCTATGTACAGTGTTTCTTGTATCTTGTATCTTCAATAAATGTCTCTGTTTTTCATATTACATGGCTGGATACCTTCTTGACAGACTATGTGTATATTCTCCTATTGTTTGTTTCTCTAGAGGGCCCTGAAAGATACACATAGCCATTATCCTCAACCAAGGATCTTATCATCTAATATTTGTACTATTGGAAACAGCTAGTATTTCTATTTGAGGTGTTTCTCTGTTCCAAAATCTTATAAATCAACTTTAAGTCCATCTTCCTTTGGTTGCATCCCAGAGCCTGCAGGACATAGCCCAGCTCATCAAGGAGGTACCCAGAGCCTCAGAATTTTGGCTCACTCTACCAATTCAGCCTCCTATTTCAGCACTATTGTTTTTTTCCAGCAAACCAGTCTCCTGGTTCCTCAGTATGCTGTGTATGTCCTTTTCTTCCTATCTGCATTTTTTATGTCTTATTTCCCCATCTCCTCATCTTTGCTTATACACAGCCTACTGTTCTTCCAAGATCCAGCTTTTCTGACATTTTCTTTCACTGCTTGTATTAGTTTCCCATTGCTGCTTTAACAAATGACCACAAATTCCATGGCTTAAAACAACACATATTTATTCTTTTACAGTTCTGGAAGCCAGAAATAAAAAATCAGTTTCACTGGGCTAAGGTCAAGTTGTGAGCAGGGCTGGTTCTTTCTGGAGGCTCTGAGGAAGACTCTATTAACTTGCCTTTTTCCATTCCTAGTGGCCACCTATATTCCTGGGCCACCTATATCCCATCTTCGAAGTGTATCACTCTAGTCTCTGCTTCTGTTACTGTGACTGGGCCTTCTCTCTCTCCTAGAATGAAATCTCTCTGCCTCTGTTTTATAAGACCACTTGTGATGACATTTAGGGCTGGCCCAGATAATCCAGGATAATCTCTCCATTTCAAAATCCTTAATTTAATCTCATCTACAATGTCCCCTATGCCATATAAAGTAACATCCACAGGTTCTGTGGATTAGGCTACCTTTAAGGGTCATTTTTCAGCCCACCACACCAGCATGGTTAATTGTTTAAACCACTTTTTCTTTAACATCTTCTATTTACATTTATGTCTTCTTCTTCTTTTTTTTTAAAAAAATATTTTATTTATTTACTTTTAGGGAGAGGTGGAGGGAAGAAGGGAGGAAGAGAAACAGCAGTTGCAACCCAGGCATGTACCCTGACTACGAATCGAACCGAAGACCTTTCAGTTTGCAGGCCAGCCCTCAATCCACTGAGCCACACTAGCCACGGCTATGTCTTCTTTCCTGCCTATCCAGTAATCTATTATCTCTACAAATCTTGAGTCCTGCTAGGAGAGAAAATTAGGCAGCTACAGATCGTCAACACTACAAATTTATGATGTCTAGTCTCAGGTGAACCTTCAATTTCCCTAAACAACCCTTTCATTTATCCTCTGAAAGCACTCTCTCCTAATCTATTCAGCAAATGTTCACTCACAAAGTCTTCTCAATCCACTCTAGCACTTGATTTTCACTCTTAAACAGATGAACTTGCTCCCATTTCATTGAGAAAATCAAGGTCATCAAGCAACGGACATCTGAGCCTCTCCCACTCCTGAAAACATGGCCTCATTTTTCACTATAGCTACATCCTTCCCATGAGTCAGAGGATAAGATATCCTACTGCTCCAGACCAACTCATCTGCCTTTGCTACTGATTCTGCTCCATGTTGTTTCCCCTAGAAACTTTATCAGGTGTGCTGTCTTCATCTCCAATTGCTTTCTCTCAATTGACTGTTTCCATTCTCTCAAGGAATATTTATTGAGTGCCTACTACACAGCATAAAATGCAACCCTGTGTCTCAACCTATGAGTATGATCAAGTTATTCACACACTATAATGTAACAACATATAAACAAAAACATATTTTTTCAAAAAATTTTTTATTTGTTTTTAGAGAGAGGGGAAGGGAGGGAGCAGGAGGGAAAGAATCATCAATGTGAGAGAGAAACATTGATCGGTTGCCTCTCAGATGTGTCCTGACTGGGGACCAAACCTGCAACCCAGGCATGTGCCCTGACCGGGAATCGAACCAGTGACCATTCACTTTGCAGGAATATACCTGACCAACTGAGCCACACAGGCCAGGGCCAGAAAACCTTCTTGTCCTTTAATCCCTCTCTAGCTTCTACTTTCTCTCCCTTTCTTTCCTCAAATCAGACCTAATCATCTTCCCCTCTAAACTTGTTCATTTTTCTGTTTTCTCAGTCTCAGTTCATGTGATCATCATCCAAATTAGAAGAACGGGACTTATCTCATACACTCAGTCAATAACCAAGCACTTTTTGTTTTCTTTCCTTGAAATCTCCCAAATTTGTCTACTTCTGTTCATTTTTATCCATTTATGGCCCTTAATGATATTTTGCCCAAACTATATAGCATTATAATCTTAAGTGATCATCAGCCTGTCTCCAGTCTTACTTCCTTTTTATCCATACTGCTCCTAGAATTAGATACCTAAAAACATGAATTTAATCATGAAGGTCCACTGCTTACTTGCTTTTTATGATTCCCATCGCCTCCAGCTCTTCATTAATATGGCTCACAGGCTTCCATGACCTGACCAGACTTATGCCCCATAAGTGCCAACCATGTACTTGCTACGGTAATGATTCTGAATGCTTCTTCAACATGGCGTGCTTTTTTTCCATTTATGGGCTTTTGCTTATGCTGTTCTTGCAGCTTGGAAAGCCCCGCCCCTGTTTGTTCGTCTGTCAACTTCATATGCATCCCTCCAGATACACTCAAACAGCATTTTCTCCAAGCTTTCTCTGACACCAGGCTGCTAAATAATCCAACTTTGTGTTCCCTTAGTACCTTGTGCATACTTTGTCATGTTATACTGAAATTATCTACTTACTTGTCTGGTCCCCTTATAAGCTCCCTAAGGGCACAGACCATCTGAATTCATACAGCAATAGTGGTGAGTATATTTCATTTAGTACAGACCTCATACTACTTTATTTTGGATATTGGGTTATCTAATTTTTACATAACTGTTGTGTCTCCCTTGTGGGGCTGGAAGACCATTAAGGGTAAGGAAGTATATTTTATAATATTGTGTATCCTTATCATATAGCAGATATGTGCCTGAAGATATTTATTATTAATTATTATTGTAAACTTTATGAAAAACTACTCAAGTATATACTCTACTAACCTTGGGTCAGCTCTATCACCTCCATGTAATAAAAGTGGCCCATTTCAGGCGAAATCTAATTACAACAAATTCCAGCAAGATTTCTAAATTCTTATGCTGATAGGTAATATAAAGATTGATTGAGAAAAGTGAGAAAAGTGAGGCATCAGCTAATCACACTCACATACATATCACACACAGAATTTTTTTTTTTATGCTATTGTAAAAGTGTCTGGCTAACAGGCAAAGATATTAACAAAATGGGTTGCCTTAAATGGTAACTCCTCAGGTAAGAAACACCATGTTTTATGGTGCATATGTCATCAGTCCTGTTAAACCACATTCCTGGTCTCCTGGAGTCCCCTCCTCATTTTAGATAAATTCATCCTTTTTTTAAAAGCATTGCCAGCATGATCTAGTCTTCTTTTGCTATCTCACAAGTTCAAGTGAATTGTGGAGAGCCAAGGCAAACTCCTTATTCTTCCAATCTTACATAAACATTTTTGTGCAAGGGTTGTCTGCATAAAATAAGGGTGTGTTTCTTTTCTTTTCTTTTTAATGAGAGAGAGAGAGAAGGGGAGAGAGAGAGTGAGAGAACAAGAGAGAGAAAAACAATGATCAGTTGCCTACTTGTTACCTGGGTATATGTCCTGAGCAGGAGTTGAACCAGCAACATTTTGGTCTACAGGACAATGGTCCAACCAATTGAACCACACCAACCAGGGCAAGGGTGCCTTTCAAAGGAAAAGAAAGAGCAGAACCATCATACAAGGGCAATGTATAGCCGGAGGAAATGATCTAATAAGCCTCTTCTCCTCATTTTTTAAAAGTAGATTTTATTTATATACTTTTTAGAGAGAGGGGAAGGGAAGGAGAAAGAGAGGGAGAGAAACTTTGATGTGTAAGAGGAACATCGATTGGTTGCCTCTCATATGCGCTGCAACTGGGGACCAAACCCTCAATCCAGGCACGCATCCCAACCTGGAATTAGAATCTTTTGTTTTGCTAGATGACACCCAACCAACCAAGCCACACAGGTCAGAGCATGTTCTCCTCATTTCTTGTAGCTGTTTCTAGGTTAACATCTAAGGTGTTTGATCACACCGTTGTGTCTCAATTGTTTTACCCATTGCTCTAACTGTCCACTCTATCCTTGGGGCTTATGCCTCCTGATCCTCACAGTGTCCCTATCGCTCAGTCACTGGGACTTTCCTTTTTGTAGAGGCCACTCTTACTCTAAATTTAGATTTACAAAAATTACTAATGATTATGAATAATTTAACAAATAATTATAAGACTTCTGCTTTCTACAAGGCACTATGGAAATTCAAAGATGAAACAGGTGTAGATGAGCCTAGCAGTTCTGAGCCCTTGTTGTGCATCATAATGTCCTATGCAAAGTTTTAAATATGCAGGTAATCAGGCATCTGCTGCAGAAATTCTTATTCCATTGGTCTGTGGCATGAACATTTTAAAATTGAACATTAAAAAAAATTTTGCCCTGGCTGAGTGGTTCAGTGGGTTGGAGCATTATACCGTGCACCAAAAGGTTGTGGATTTGATACCGGTCAGGATGGGTACAAGGGGCAGCCCAGCCCATCAATGTCTCTCTCTCTCTCTCCCCACCTTCCACCCTCTCTAAAATAAATAAATAAAGAAAAACCATTTAAAAAACTCACAGGTATGTTGATACCAAAGTCAGACAAAGGCACGACAAGAAAATATTCAACAAACTACAAATATAAGGAAATTGCCTCAAAATAATAAAAGCCATATATGAAAAACCAGTGAACATCATATTCAATGGTAAAAGACTAAAAGCTTTTCCCCTAAGATCAGGAAGAAGGCGAGAATGTCCACTTTTTCCACATCCTTTTAACACAGCCCTGGGGAGATGGGAGTCAAGATGGCGACATAGGAAAATGCAGCTTGCCTCCCTTGCACAGCCACATCAGAAGTACAACTAAACTATAGAACAACTGTCATTCAGAACTGCTGGAATCCAGTAGAGTAGAAGTCCTACAACAATGGAATTAAAGAAGAAGCCACATTGAGGCTGGTAGGAGGTGCAGAGACGTGGAATGGACTGGTCCCACATCCACATGTGGTTGTGGTTAAAAATTGGGGGGATATCGCAGGAGTGGGGAATCCCAGTCCCACACCAGGCCCCCCAGCCCAGGGTTCCAGTGCCAGGAAAATAAGTCCCCATAACTTCTGACTATAAAAACCAGCAGGGATTGAGGCTGAGGGAGACAGAAACTTCTGGAGTCTCAGGCAGCTCCTCTTAAAGGGCTCCCTGAACTCCAGTGTGGCATCAGCAGATTGAAAGGCATCAGAGACATATGGGGAGGACCTGATTTGTCTGGCATCATGGCAAGAGCTAAGGATCAGCTTTGTCCTAGAAAAAAAGTGCTCACAGAGGCCATTGTTCCTTTTGTGAGCCCTCCCTGCACAGAGCCATAGAGCTGGGAGGAGGGTGCCATATCTGAGACTCCAGCAACCTGGCTCACACTGTTTGCTCCACCCTGGTGGTTTCCTGAGGCCCTGCCCCACCCACGTTTTAGGCCCGCCCAAGCTGTTTCCAGTGGCTTTTCCATACAAATGGCTTGTCTTGGCCCATGCTTCAGGTTTTCCTAAATTCTCTCCGACAAGCAGCATCTGGCTTCAGTGAGCCTTACACCTCTCACTAAGTTTCCCCAGGCCCAGCACTAGCAGCAGCCAGCCTTGGTTCCCAGCTTGGCCTTGCCTGGGCACCTCGAAACCCAGCACAAGTAGCTGCCATCGGCAGATCGCTTTGTAGCTTATG
Organism: Pteronotus mesoamericanus; assembly: GCF_021234165.1. Lineage (NCBI taxonomy): Eukaryota > Metazoa > Chordata > Mammalia > Chiroptera > Mormoopidae > Pteronotus > Pteronotus mesoamericanus. The sequence continues at coordinate 15,422,144 of NW_026555310.1, forward strand.
CTGTGTGATCCTGGACAGAATACAGGTAGCGGCTGACCTTGGACATGCCAGCAACAATCAAGCCTCAACTAGAACAGGCAGGTGTACACAGCCCACATGGCGGGTGCAGCTTGAGTACCCAGTTTGGGCTGTGCCACTGGACCCTACAGCAGGGGTCCCCCAACCTCTGGGCTGCAGACTAGTACCAGTCTGGGCCTGTGAGGAAACGGGCCACACAACAAGAGTTGAGCTTGAATGTAATGCACTTGAATCATCCTGAAACCATTCCCCCCAACCCTCTGTCTGTGGAAAAATTGTCTTCCGTGAAACCAGTCCCTGGTGCCAAAAAGTTTGGGGAAGACTGCCCTACAGGATACCTACTACATCAGGCCACTCTACCAAGCCTGGGAGATGTAGCAGCTCTAATACATAGACACAAACACAGGAATGCTGCCAAATTGAAAAGAAAAAAAAAAAAAAAAAACATGGCACAAATGAAAGAACAGAACAAAACTTCAGAAAAAGAACAAAACAAAATGGAGACAAAAAATCTACTAGATGCAGAGTTCAAAACAGTGGTTATAAGGGTGCTCAGTGAACTTAGTGAGGACCTCAACAACATAAAAAGAAGATCCAGTCAGAAAAGAAGGCGACACTAATTGAAACAAAAAACAATATACAGGGAATCAACAGTAGAGTAGATGAAGCTGAGAATCAAAACAGTGATTTGGAGTACAAGGAAGCAAAAAACAACCGATGAAAACAGCAAGAAGAATAAAAATTTAAAAAATGAGGGTAGTATAAGGAGTCTTTGGTATACCAATTTCAGGCATACCAACATTTGCATCATGGGGGTGCCATTATTTTGAAAAAATAATGACAGAAAACTTCCCTAACTTAAAGAAGGAAATAGCCAGAAATTCAGGAAGCACATAGAGTCCCAAACAAGATGAACCCAGAGGCCCACACCAAGATGCCAAAGGTTAAATACAAAGAGAGACTCTTAAAAGCAACAAGAGAAAAGCAGTTAGCTACCTACAAGGTAGCACCCATGAGACTGTTAGCTGATTTCTCAACAGAAACTTTGCAGGCTAGAAAAGATGGGCAAGAAATAGTCAAAGGGATGAAAAACTAGGACCTATGACCAAGTGTACTCTACCCAGCAAAGCTATCATTTAGAATCCAAGGGTAGATGAAGGACTTCCCAGACAAGGTAAACCTGAAGGAGTTCACCACCACCAAACCAGTATTATATGAAATGTCAATGGCTCTTCTTTAAGAAGATCCAAAATATGCCCTGGCTGGTGCGGCTCATGAGTTGAGTGCTGGCCTGCAAATCGAAAGGTCACCACTTTGATTCCCAGTTAGGGCGCACGACTGGGTTGCTGGCCAGCTCCCTGGTCAGGGGCATGTGAGAGGCAATGGATGGATGTTTCTCTCTCTCTTTTTCTCCCTCCCTTCCTCTCTTTCTAAAAAAATAAATAAAATCTTTAAAAAAACATGACCAATAAAATAGCAATAAATGCCTATCTATCAACAATTGAATCTAAAAAACAAAATAAACAAACAAGCAAAAATAAAAACAGAATTATAGATACAGAGAATATTTTGATGGTTGCCAGATGGGAAGGAGGTTAGGAGGATGGGCAAAAAAGATGAAGGAATTAAGAAGTACAAATTGGTAGTTACGGAATAGTCATGGATGTAAAGCACAGCATAGGAAATATAGTAGCCAAAGAACATAAATGCATGACCCATGGACATGGACAACAGTGTGGGGATTGCCTGAGGGAGCAGGCAGAGGGGCTGGGTGGAGGGAGGCAAAGGGGGTAAAATTGGGACAACTGTAATAGCATAAACAATAAAATATAATTTAAAAATAAATTTTTTTAAAAACGCACAGTACTAGTAGTTTTAGCCAGAGCAAACAGGCAAGTAAAGGAAATAAAGTGAATCTACATTGGAGATGAAGAAGTACAATTATCTCCATTCACAGGGTAGGGGAGGAAAATATTTCCCTCAACCCTCTTTAGAGTCTGTGGCTGCACCTGAAAATTAAATGGACAAAAACAGTTTAACAGGAGGAAAACATACAGATTTGTTTAAGTTTTACAAACTGGAGCTTTCATAAGGCAAAAAAGACCAAAGAAACAGTTAAACCTGAGTATTTTTATGCCAGGTTTGATGAAGAGTGGACAGTTCTGAAGAAATCTGATAGGTCAAAGAATATGAAGTATAGTAAACTGAGTGAAACTCAGCAAGTCCTGTTTGTTGAATTCTTCTTGGCATCACTTTGTCCTTATCTTAGACATAAGTTCGTTCTTTTCCTTTGAGTATAGGGAGGGCATCTTTCACATGAGAGTTTTATGACCTGTTTCAAGGGAGAAGGATGTGGAGGGAAAATCAGAATGACCTGGCTTTGCAATATTCTTAAACTTTTAATAAAGACATTTTCTTAAAATTTCAATAAGCCACAGTGCCATATTTTGGGGTAGCATGCCTTGAACCTCATCACAGATGGTATGATCTAATACATAGAAAACCCTAAAGATTCCACAAAAAGAACTATTAGAACTAATAAATAAAACCAGCAAAGTAGCAAGATAAAAAAATGAAACCACAAAACCAGTTACATTTCTATACACCAACAATAAACAGACTGAAAAGGAAATTATGAAAATAATTCCACATTCAATAGCATCAAAAAAGAATAAAATACATAGGAATTAACCAGTAAAGTAAAAGATTTGTACAATAAAAACTGCAGACCATTCCTGGAAGAAATTAAAGGAGACATAAATAAATGGAAATATGTCCTACATTTGTGAATTGGAAGACAATATTGTTAAGTGTCAATACTACCCAAAGTGATTCTACAAATTCAACACAATCTATATCAAAATCCCAATAATTGTTTTCCTCAGGAATATGAAACCTCATTCTAAAATTCATATGGGATCATAAAAGACCCCAGATAGCCAAAAGACTCCTGAAAAAGGACAAAGCCTGATTTCAAAACTTACTACAAAGCTATAGTAATCAAAACGGTGTGGTATGGGACTAAAGACAGTCCTATACACCAATGAAATAGAATTGAGAACCCAGGTATAAAGTTTTGCATATATGGTCAAATGAATTTTGACAAGAATACCAAAACCATTTAATGGGAAAAGGACAATCTTTGCAACAAATGGTGCTGGGAAAACTGGATATCTATATGCAAAAGAATGATGATAGACCCTTCCCTAACACCACATACAAAAGTAACTCAAAATGGATTAAAGATTTAAATGGAAGACCTAAAACTATGAAACTCTTAGAAGAAAACATAGGGCAAAAGCTTCATGACATCATGGATACGACATCAAAGGCAAAAGCAACAACAACAACAACAAAAAGGCAAACTGGACTTCATAAAAAGTAAAACATACTCTGCATCAAAAGACAACATCAACCCAATAAAACGGCATCCCCCAAAATAGAAGAAAATATTTGCATATCATACATCTAATAAGGGATTAAAATCCAGGATATATATAGAACTCCTAAAACTCAACTACAAAACAAAAACAAACAATCTGATTAAAAAATGGGCAAAGGACTTTAGACATTTTTCCAAAGAAAATATACAAATGGCCAATAAGCACATGACAAGATGCTCAGCATCGCTAATCTTCAGTGAAAAGCAAATCAAAACTATGCTGAGATACCATTTCACAACCATTAGTACGGCTAACAATGAAAATATGTGAAGTAACAAATGTTGGTGAGGATATAGAAAAATCGCAACCCTGTACATTGTTGGTGGGAATGTAAAATGGTATAGTTCCTGTGGAAAACAGCATAGTAGTTCCTCAAAAAATTAAAAAGAGAATTATCACATGATTAATCAATTCTACATCCTGGTATATACCCAGAAGAATAGCAAAAAGCGTCCTCCAGAGATATTTGTATACCCACGTTCATAGCAGCATTTTTCACAGTTGAAAAAACAGGGAAGCAATCTTAGTGTTATCAATGGATGAATAAAGAAGCAAAATGTGACATATATATAATGAAATATTATTCAGGCTTAAAAAGAAAAAAAAAAATTCTGACATATGCTGCAATGTGAATGAACGTTGAGGACATGATGCTAAGTAAAATAAGCCAGTCATGAAATGACAAATACTGTGTGATTCCATTTATATGAGGTACTTAAAGTAGTCAAAGTCATGAAGACAGAATGTAGAAGGCTGCTGCTGGGGGGGGGAGGGAAGAATGGGAGTTACTGTATAATGGGTATAGAGTTTCAGATTTATAATAGGAAAAGAGTTGTGGAGATGAATGGTGGTGATGGGCACACAACCTTATGAGTGCATTTAATACCACTGAACTGTACCCTTAAAATTATTAAGATAGTAAACTTTATGTGTTTTGCCATAATAAAAGAAAATTGGAAAAAAAATTCACGGATGATTTTCATGCCCTCCAAGGATTAAAACTATTTGATTTAGGTCTCCTCATCATACAGGCACAGAAGCCTCTACGTGAATAACTTAAACATAAAGCAGAAATTGATGTGCCCCTTATGATACACTTGAGGAAGTGGTACTAGAGTGGAGAGCAGGAAAATATTACTTCCTATTTGAGAACTCGGGGGAAAACCCTTGGAGGAGTAAAGTGGAATGAATCTGGAATTTGGACTCATGAGACCTGCTTTCTTCTCTCACCTCCACTACTTATTAGGACACATATGACACCGAATACATCTCATAACTGCTCAGGCCCATTTTTTCATATGTAAATGAGAAAGATTCACTCTTATGTCACAGGATTATTGTGAAGATTTTAAACAATGAAGGGAGATAAAACATGTGGAAGCACATGAAGTAATGCCACCTAGATCCAGAGCTGGCAATCAATAAATTATTATGTCTGAACCTAAGCTGGCATTTGAATTATGACTTGAAGGATGGGTAGGATTTACACATTCAGAGATCAGGGGGAAGGGAATTCCAGGCAGAAGAAATTAGAGCTTTTATGGATTGCATGGTTTTATAGCTATATATATGCACATAAGATAGAAAATATTTTGGAAGCTTTAAAGCCAAGCCATGTATAGATTTTGGGTCCTAGAGGCTGTTACTTCAGTAATTCGTTTGTTAAACTTAGACAGACACATTTTCTTTTAGTAATGTTTCTTGTATTCCTCATGTGCTCCATGTGTTTTAATAGATGTTTTTCTACCTTAATATATTTTTGTATTATTATATAAAGGTAATTGATGCTCATAAAACTTTAAAGAAAAAAGTTATATAAAAATTACATAAAATAAAACCACTCTTCCCAGTTACTTTTATCCTTAGAAGTAATGGTGATTAACATTGAAGTATGTCTTGCAATCACTTTTTATGCATGAACAAAGGCACTTCTTTTTTGCCCCTCAGATGAAATCATACTTTACTTATTGTTTTTATAATTACTTTTTAGCCACAATTAGAATGTTAATATCCTACTGTGTCAGGATATATAAAGCAACTTAATTCTTTTTTCAGTATAGAATTCTATTTTATGGAAGCTCCATCATTTATTTAACCAGTTCCCTATTGATGGGCCCTTGGGTTATTTCCATTACAAGTAAGGCTGAAATGAATATCCTCATACACATACCTTACGTGCCCTGTATGAATGTACAATATTTTAGGGGAAATTCCCAGAAGTGGAACTAAACAAAAAGTTTTACATTTCAATAGATAATGCTAAATTGGTGTCTTAATTGAATGAATAATTTATACTCCTAATAATAGAGTATGACAGTTTCTCTTTTCCTACCTGGTCATCAACCCTGGATATTATCAAATAAACTTATTCACAATCAAATCTAGGCAAAAAAATGGTTGCTTCTATTGAAATTAAAATTATTAATAAAATTATTATAAAATTTATAAATAAGCAATCTTAGTCCAGCATCTTTCTATATGCTTATTTCCATTTACATACTTTTGGGTGAATTAACTTTTCATGGTTTTACTCATATTAAGAAATTATCTTTTTACTTTGCAAGGTTTTTTCAGTTCAACTTTTTTCCTTTGACTATGTGGTATTTTTCTCTATGTATAAATTTTAAAATTTTATGTAGTTAAATTTACTAATCTTTTAAGTCTTTTGAGTTGCCTCACTCCAGGAATAAAAAATTATTTATATAAAATTTTAATTCCCTGTTTTAATTACAGCATCCTTTTAAAATAATATCCATGACATGCTTAAAATAGGAAAAAATTGATCAATTTTTTCTTTTGACGATATTACATCTGTTATTGTAAGTGTTAACAGGAATGTGTTTGGTTTATTTCTGTTCTCCAAATAAAAAATTGGACAAAAAAAATATTTAATATATGAATTCATTCTAGCAAAAATGGTGTTCTGATTTGAAAAAATGATGGAAGGTAAAATTTTAAATAATACATTTTTTTTTCAGAAATAGTTTCTGAAAATAGTTAGAGCCCTGTATTCTCTACCACAAAATCTTATTTTGTGAGTTACTAGTTTAAGTATAGATTATGTTATTGGCAGTACAGTAGCATTTTAGTTTTCAACAAATTGAATACTAACACCCTTTCCTAATTCCAACAAACCTGAGGATATGTTTCTTAGTTCTATTCCTATAAAGAAATTTAAACTATGTTCAGCTATCAAACCTTGCCTGTTAGAAAGATAGTATGCAATATGTTACACTCTCTGATAATACCATCTTCTCTAATAATTTCCACACATGTAGCATGGTACATTGACTACTTCTGTTTCATCTGCTTTTCTTTATATTTCCATTTCTGGAACACTAAAGCAATGTGCTATTAACAATACATCTAGATAAACTATTAATGGTTGTATCATCTGAAATATTGAAACCAATAACTCTTCTTTGCTGATCTAAGTTGTGAGAATTCATTCTATTTTTAAAAATTCATGTAAAGTATTCAAATTCTTAAAACATATATATTAAAAAGTTTTTAAATTAACTATAAGCAAAATACTAAATTCTTCTAGATTCCTGGGTATTTTGTATCCAACGTTCTTAGAAATGACAACCCAGCAAGTTTCTTTGACTTTCTGTATTATGTGTCTGCTTGATCACTTATTCATGTGTTGATGAGGTGGCATGCTGGCCTTCAGTAATGATTTGAACAATTAGAAGAGGGGTTCTTCCAGGAAGTGGATTCTATGGCTGTGGATCAATTTCTTATTAACATTTAGAAAAATAAATTTTCATGGAAGAAACACACATTGATTAAATCAATTGCAATTTCACCCCAGGTTTTGCCTCTGGAGTGTCTTTGGCGTGCAGCTACTTCCAACTCAATGTAGGTACTTGCAAAATCATAGGGCTTAAATCCTGTTTTATGTTGGTATCTCACACCTGACACCACTTTTTTCTTTTTACCTCAGTCAGGATTCATGTGTGACTTTTATTCAACCAAAAACATTTTTCTTTCTTAGTTATATCCTCTCCCACCACCCAGAGAACTTGGCTATTACAAAGAAATTGTTTTTGAAGTTACCACTAGTTCAATACTCTTTCCGCTCTCCAGATCTCTGTCTAATTGATCATTCAACTTCATTTCCTCAAAGGTGCTTTTTCTTACCTCCAGATTAGATCAGATCCCTTTGCCATACATGGTTAGGTTCACACTACTTTTTCTCTTTTATTTCTCACAGTCTGTAATTATATTCGTATGGTTCCTTGGAGTGCCAGCCTCCCACATTCAATGAGAGATTGTTTCTGCATTGCTTATTATTTTGTTATCAGAGCCTCGCAACTAGTAGATACTAAGTATTTGTTGAATCAGTTAATGAATTCTTGTCCAGGCTTAAATCCTATCTTCTTTAAAAAGATATTTCTAACCTTTTATAGCCACAGTTATAAATCCCTCTCCTGAATTTGAGGCATTTGTTGTTCACCATTAATTTATCCCTTGGAATCATAGATTCATAGAATTCAACAGGAGTTAGAGGTAGCAAGCTTTATATTGTAAATGATGTAATTTGTTGAAATAAAATTCTTGGCTTTAGTTTTGTGAATATCATCATTAGTGATGGGAAGTTGCCTTCTAAAATATCCTAACCCATCCTTGGGCTATTTGTATTTTTTAGACATTTTTGTGATGTTTAGCAAGAAGCTACATTCTTGTGATTTTCAAGACTAATTTGGCTCAGCATAAAAAAGAACAAGCCCATTCATTCTTCTAATGATGGTCCTTCAGATAGTCAAAGACTGCTCTCTTGCTCAATCAAAACACAGCCCCTCCTTTAATTATTGCTTTTTATGTTGTGGTTTCCAGCTTCTTTCATCATTTTGATTTACTCTCCTGTGAACTCATTCTAGTTTGTCAATGTCCTTCTTAAAATAAAATTACTTTTGTTATCAGTAATTTTATTTTTTCTAAGTATCCTATTCAAATGTTATAGGATAATAGTAAAAAGCTTAATTATTTTTAAAAAATTCATTGGTTGCTTTTTCTGAGAATAAATTCTTGACCATTCTTTAAGTCTTTAAATTCAGAAATGTAAAAAGATAGTTCTGATTAAGTAATAGATACCATTTTCTGGCAGCTGTCAACGGTTGTTGGAGGATTGCTTAGATCACATAACCAATTCTATACCTTATAGCTTAAAATTATCTCACTTGCTCTGACCACTTGCTAAGTGAACTTCAAAAGGATTTAAACAAATAAGTAATGAAATACTGTGCTTGTTTCGGTGTGAGGAAAAGGTTTAGTCTTGTAGCTATTACCTGCTAAGGAACCAAACCCAATGTTTAATAATAATAATCAGCTCTTTCCTGGATCAACAAAAATGTTTTGATGTGGCTGGTACCAGCCTCTGATGAGGGTATCAGCCTTCATTTATAAAACAACTATTAGTTTGAGTTGTTATTACAAGCATTTCTAAATTGCCGATAATAACGTTTATTACCAAGCAAAAATTGTCCTTTTCAGTACTTTATATATAATTCATCCCCAATTTCAAAAATATTATAGTGTAAAGTTGCTGACAATAATCAAGGCTCAAAAGAAGGCAATAAATGTTACAGAAGAAAAAGTAGCAAATACAATTATATAGCTCGGCAGGGCTTGAACCTCTTCTGAAATGGTTTTACCATCTGATCATAGTTATGATCATTAAATGTTTGCTAAATGAATAAAATCATTCAAGTATTAGGGATAATTCTACAGCAAGGACAACATGTTATAAACAAAGTAGTTGGCTTAATCACATTATCTGGCAACTTATTTTCAATTTCAATTTCAATTTTTACTATATTTTCTATTTCAATATTTTTGAGAACTCAGTATGAGTTAAACTATAGTCACTAAAAATACTTAAATATTTTTCTAACATGGTATAATTCAATCTCCTATAATCCAAATTATATTATAAATTCCTTCCTCCCTCCCTCCCACTGTTCCTCCCTCCCTCATTTTCTTCCTTTTCTCCTTTCAAATGAAAAATTCACTTGGGCTATTTAGGTAATGGTATTTTAAAGTAGCCTATAAATGAGCTATTGGCCCTGGATACAGCCAGCCATAACAATGTGTTCAAGCAACAAAATGAACAAAAGAAACTTCGGAATGCACCTGGTTGTTCAAAAAATAGCAGGTGGTTAAAAAAAGAAAAGACTAAGGAACTCAAATTTCTCTTCAAGGATTTTGTTGCTACCTTTCCTACAAAAATTACCCAGATTAATTCCTGACCTCTACTCTGAGAGCAGAGGAAGTCTTGCTGTGTGATGTGTTAGTTCAGCAGTCCTGAAGTTTCCAGGTACTTTCTTATCTGAACATTATATCCTAAATTATGTAATCCCTGCATTACTTGCACATTTGAATTTATTCCATCCCCAAATTACAGTATATATTCTTTACATAAACTTTCAAGAGAAACATCTTTCAAGGTACATTTTAATATTTATATAAATATATACTTTTAATATTTACTTAAAATATATAGGTATATCCTGTAAGCAATAATTGTAGTTTAAAAAATACTTGTAATTTTCGTACTTTCAAAAGCATAAACTAATTTGAAATTACTTCTGGAGGATCTGTCATAAACCAAGTAAGTACTTGAGACAACCCAAGACAACTTCTTAAGCTTCTCTTCAAAAAGAAGTTAGGAGTTTTTGCTCAGGGTACTGTTTGCCACCAATGAAAGCCCAGAAAGTTACTAAGCCTATTGTATTTATTTATTATGACAAGGACAGGCATCACATCAATCAAACTTCCAAACTCATTTTAGGTGAAATACAAAAATTCTCAACTAAATTTGTTTTGGACAGATAATTCTATATAATAAATTTGAAAATGTCCATTCATTGCTTTATTTATTATTGTGCATTGATTTATTATTTTACAAGCAATTCTTAAGAGATTTTTACTTGATGTGCACTGTGTTAGGCACTAGAATACAAAAAATGAATACAATATAAAATTTTTGCCCTTTGGGAGCTTGTATTTTAGTGAGAGGTGTTGGGTTTTTCTCCTTTACCGGTATTTAATATAGAGTTTTCACATACAGTTAAAGAATAGTATGTTACAGAACCTGAACTAAAAAGCGTTAGTTGAAGACTTCAGAAGTGGGTTTGTCTTGTATACTAGGAATTGGTTGTTGGATTAAAGCAGCGTTTTCAGAAGTATCTATTTAAATACATATTGTTGACACTACAGTGAAAGCAGTGGAACTTGTCAGCAGATGATTAAGTTTTATGGTTGATGTCCACACTTCTGTAGCTTGGGACCAATAACAAGTTTCCTTGGAAACCATCCTTCCTCTCCTCTCCACCCCTTTTCTATCATTAAATAGTTGAGAAGCTGTGGGTGTTAGAGGTGTTCTTGTAATGAAGGTGTATCACAATCATTCTATTTTTCATTTTTCACTTACCAGTCTGAGATGTTACTACAGTTTTTCATTGTTCCTTCTCCCAGGGCAAGAAGTATTTAGATTGTTGGTTTATTTATATATTCCATAAGGGAAAGTCTGCACTTCACTGGCTACTTTTTCGATCCCCAAGACCACCAGTTAGTGGTATTATTTCTGGACGAGTGAAACACCCTTTACAAGCAGCTGGGGGAGGTACGCAGAGCCCTAGATGACTGGTTTTCCACTGTTTAGTCTTTCAGGAAAGTGACACTGGCCCCACGGAAATTAACAACCCCTCTACTCGGACAGGCTGTAATCTTAAGGCCGAATTGGAGATAAAAAATTGGATTCTTATGGGTTGTCTTACCGTTTGAGGAGGGCAGGCGGGAGTTAGTGAATGCATAGAATGCCAAATGGGACTTTATTAAACGACTCATTAAAGCTGCTCGAAAAATAAACCTCTGCTGACTCCAGAGGATTAAAAAAAAACTTCCAAAATTCAAATTCAAACACAATTTAGGAAACGTAAATGTGTAAATTCAGTCTGGGTACTTGCAAGACCACCTCCTCTGTCACCTCAGGCCAGAAACTGGGCACAGGTGTGAAAATATTGCAAATACAGCTTTCAAAACAATTTTTCAATGCGAAACACTTTTGCGCCCTAAGAACTTCAGGTTGGAAGGCACGTCACGCAGTCTCGTGTTCTCGCTCGGTGCCTAACCTTTCCGCTTTTCCCATCCCGCCACGCCCCCTTCACCACCGCCTCCATCCAGGAGGCGTTTGTTTACGTGACGTAAGCGTAGTAAGCAGTCCCCGCCCCTGTTTCCCTCTGGCCGCCGCGTTTCCCGCGTCGCGGCGCTTCTCCCCTTAAAAGGACAATAGAGGCCCCGGGAGCGCGCGCGGCCGCTGGGCCTTCTCTCCTCTCCGCCCTCGACGCGCGCGCGCCCGTATGCAAATGAGTTCGATTCAAGAGAATTTTGTACCAGGAGCTGCGCGTGCGCAGAGGGAAAGCGGAATCTACACCTTCCCGGCCAGCGGTAGCAACTGCAGAACTGCAGGAGACAATCTTTCTAGACAAGGCAGTTGAGGAGGAGGGAGCGATTGGAGGGGGGGTTGGCCTGGCGTGCACTCCGCACCTCGGGAAGATTATTGCGCGTGGAACGGCTGTTTTTGGAAGGTGAGTGACTAACCATTACTTTGGTGCAAAACTGTCTCACTGAGCTTTGATTTCAGTAGCTTTTTTGCCCCCCCTCATTTCACCTTACCCACCTCCCCCAGTCCCTCCATGCACACACACACACCCACACACACACACTGGAAGTTTTGTCTTGGAGATGGCATTGCGGGGAGCGCTGCTTTCGTGATCTTCAGACTCCAGATTCTTTTGTATGCACACGTTTAGTGTATCTCTTTTAATTGCGGAGGGGATTTAAGGCAAACCGAAAGTCTTGGGGTGGGGGAAGTGAGTGGAGTCTGGAAATGAGTGCGGAGTCACTGTAGTTGAGGGATTCACGTTGAAGGTGACAATGACTTTTGTCAGCCGCAGCGATCTCGGGCGAAAAGGAGCCCGGTGGCTGAAAGGCCCGAGAGGAAAACGACTCGCTGGCAATTGCGGAGGGGCCCCGGGTCGGTGCATCGTGTGAGCGCGCGCCCGGGAGTGGTCGGGAGCCGTGGTTGAACCTCGTGGCTTAGTTCGTTGCAGCCCCTTGCGCGTGTTTTGAAAAAGGTGCACTCTAAACGCCCTTCGCTCCAAAACTAAGTTGCCGTGGACTTGCAAACTGACGGGCGTGAGGGGTTTTAAATCGGCCTTTGGGTCGGTGCCGGGGTTGCCGAGTGCACGCGGCGTGGCGTTGTTTGCCGAACTCCGGAGGGATGCGGATGCGACAATGAGAGCAACACGCGGCCGCTCGGAAACAGCCCCGGCTCCCACATGCCTCTTCCCCTCCGGACCGCGCCCAAGCAGCGCTGGTGTCGGATGTGTCTGTGGAGTCTCAACTTTAGTTCGCAATCTATTCACCTGTAGCGTAGCTGTGGACGCCACAGCGAGGGCTTTCTAGGGCGACCGTGTGTGGCTTAAGATGGCCAGTCGGAGCCCATTGACTTGGGGATGGAGGTCGTTGCGTTGTCTGCGCCCAGGGGATGAGAGAACTCCGGAGGGCACCGCTTTTTGTGCCGAACATGACAGACCACGTGCTTGGGGCTGCGACCTGGTTTTCGTCGGAGTGTCCAGCTCCAGGTCAGCAGTGAGATGCGGTCGCTGTCGTGTCCGGCCGCCCGGCAGGACAATGTGATTTGCTGATGATGGCGTCTTGCCAGTTTAAAAAGCAGAGTGAAAGTAGCCAACTCTGGGCCGGTGCGGGGCGGGTAATCCGGCCGTTTCTCTTCAAGGACAGGACAAAACTTTGATGAAAGGGGCCTGCAGCCGAGGGGAGGACGGGAGGACAGGGCTCCTGACTTCAGGGGCGCGGGGTCAGGAGCCTTGCCGGGGTGATCGTCAAGTGGCTCGCCCCTGGGAAACAAGCCGACATCCTGATGCTGCACGTAGGCAGCACCCGGCTGGACAGAAAACAAAGAGCTCCATGTGCCCGTGCGGGCCCCGCTGGCGTTCAGGGCGGCTGCGGGCGGAGGGCCTTGCGGGCCCGGCCCCCCGAAGTTCGGGCGAGTTTCGGGAGGGGCTTTTGTCCCTTAGCCCCTCGCGGGGAAACTTTGGCGGAGCTACTTGTGTGAGGTGCCATGCTGGTGCGCGGGGAGGTGGCGGGCTTCCGCGCCCCGGGCGGCCGGGCGAGGGAGGCAGCATCTCGGGGTCCCGAAGCCTTCGCCCCAGCGCTCGGTGCTGCGACGGCCGAGGGGCCGGGAGAGCGTGGCCCCGAGTTCTCGGCCCGTTGCCCGCGGCCCGGAGTCTGTGTCTGGGAGGTCTATGGATTCGCCTTTGAAGTCGAACTGTTGCCATGTTTGAATTACGTCAGGGCAAAGCCATGAGGAGGAACAAGCCCCAGCAGCGCAGCTTGCGGGAGGCGCGGCCTGCGGGAGGCGCCGGGCTGGGCGGGCAGCGGGGCGGGCGCGGGGGCCCGTTGTTCCGGCGCAGGTGAGGGAGGAGGGACGCCTTTCGCCTCCCGCTGCCCTCGCCCCAGCCGGCAGCTCTCCACTGGAACTTTCTGCCCGATCCGAGTTGTTTTATTTACCAACAGATCCACCGGGGACCGTTTCTGTTTGCTGCCTTGGTGCCTCTTTCTTGGTGGTCACTCCATGCCCAAGGGGGAGGCGCAGTTTGGGGACACGCGAAGGCCGTGGGGGCGGGGGACGACGGCCGGGGGCGGAGGGGGGAGGCATTTCGCTGCTTTCGGAGAAACCGGAGAGTGCGGCGAGCACCCCCACGCTTCAGTTGAGCCTTGGCCCGCACGTTCAGGGCACAGAGCCCCGACGACAGGCAGAAAAACCACCGTGGGGAAGTTTCGGGGTCCCCGGTTGTCCTACAAAGGGAAGTGAAGGCTGTGTCCGAACTGTGCATGCTCCTGTTTTCTTTGTGTGTTTACGTGTGGGAGGGGGAGCCGGGAGGGGCGCGGTTTGTTTTGGTTGGAGGGGTGGTTTCTTGGGGTGGTAGGGCGGTGCAGAGTTTGTTCTGGTAACTGTGACCCTCGTAGGTTTCTTTGTTTTTATTTTTTTCCTCTAACCTTCATTGCTAGACTAGGAATTACGGTTCCGCCAAACATGGACCCTGTGTGAGACAGTTTTACCCCAGCGTTCTTTACACTCAACGCCTCACGTTGTCCTAACGAAGGTTACGAAAACTTTTCTCCCCTTTTTCTTTTAATAATTAAAAAAATGTATTTGACCTTGTCAACAAGCACCTGTTTTTGAACTGGAGTTTGCCAGACTTGAAAAGCCTTTTAATAATTTACGTTGCAAAACCGAACACGTTTATTTATTAGTTGCTCAATCTAAATTAAATGATGGGAGTTTGTTTCTGGTGAAGTTGGAGAAAGCCTAATGGCATTTAAAATATTTTTATAATGATTTGGGGAAGGGGGATTATTTCTTGGCCCTAAAGGTATGCTTGGCTCACTGTTTGGTGATTGTTCACCGCGTTATCTTAGGATGACCTTGAAGAAGCATGCAAACAACGAGTTGGGCCTTGGAGATTTTGTGTGGGGGTGGGGAGGAAACGGCTCAGTGGAATGACTGCAGGCTAATGGCTAGCTCCGCGCGTTCTCTCTGCTAGCTTCTTCTTAGTTCTAGGCTGACCTTCTGGTTACCCCTGTTAGGTTTTCTTTTCGAGCTAACTTTTTTTTTCTTTTTTGGTATGTGGCCCCAGGCATAGCTCAAAAATTATGCTGGTTTGACACATGGATGCTTCTTTGGTATTTGGGGTTTGCCTGCAGTCTAGACATATGATAAGCAGTACCATGTCTGTTGATTCTTTCCTGATTTCTCCTGCATTTATATCACGTTTAAGGGTTAGAATCTAAAGGTGGTCATTACCGGAAAATAATATCCTAACAAGCCACGCCCACACAAAAACTGTAGAAACTGAAATCTATTCTCTGCTTTTCATTGTTCTGTTATTAAAGAAATACATTTCTCCCAAGTTTTGGTTAACTAAATTACAAATGCCTAAAGGCAAACAATATCAGTAACAGTATATTTCTGAGAGAGCATGTCAAAAATGAAAAAACTTTGTATTTAATTACTTTATGGCTTCCTTTGGACAGTTATTTCTCTGGGTCATGTGTTTAAAATTCATATGAAGTGCTTTACAAATACACTGAATTTCTTTGTTTATTTTTTCCTAATTAGTATTTTATAGTCAAGTTCCGGCTAGAATTTTAATATCCTGGAAATTACAAATACAATATATAGGCCATAATAAAACTAGTAAATAGCAGATGTTTTAAATATTACATGATATGTTCAATGGAGATTTGGTGTTTCAAGATGAATGACTTGAGTGGGAAAGACAGACAAGATCTCTGCTGCCTTCCCTTTTTGCATTAATTTTGCAGGAGGTTGGAGATCAAAAGTTCAATTATGTTTAAGTATGTTCTAGAACCTCAAGACTGCTGTTGCACAGTTTTGTTTTGAAATTTTATTTATTTATTTTTAAGAGAGGGGAAGGGAGAGAGAAACATCAGTTGGTCGCCTCACCTACGGTCAGGAGACCAAACTGCAACCAAGGCATGTGCCCTGACCTGGAATGGGACCAGTGACCTTTTGCTCTGCTGGACGATGCCCAGCCAACTCAGTCACACCGGTCAGGACTATTGTACAGTATTCTTAGTTCTGTAGATCTGGAACCTGGATGGTCATTTTTTTTTCCTAGGGTCGAAATCAGACCCTGAGAACACCTGGCTCATGGCACTCAAACTCAGGCAGGTTTGGGAATGAGTTTTTTAATGTAAAATAAATTTTTCACTGGGAAAAGCTTAAGCTTATTTGAAATCTAAACCAACTTCTTAAGCTGTTATGAGGACATTAATTTACCATGCCAGGCACTTAGTAGGTTTGCTTTAAAAATATGACGTTTTCTTTTTTCCTTAAGAGAAGGTAGGAATATAATTGGCTGAGAAGGAAGGAAACACATTTGCTGAGGTACTAGGTTAGTTGTTCTGAAGTCTCTGGGGTTAAAAATGCCTAAATTCTGAAATCCTGATTGTCCTAAATAAGTCACTTTGTGGTCTAGTTATCTCATCTGCAAAGTAGCAGTAATGCCTAGTTCGCAGAGTTGTAAATTATTAAGCAAGTTATGTGCTAGGTAAGTGTTGGCTGTGGTTATCCTTACAACTTTGGGAAGTAGACATTTTACAGAACACAAAAATGAGGATGCAGTCAGGTACCTTGCTGGACTCAGCAAACGCTAGTGGAAAGAATGAGTGTCTGGCCCCCTCCCCAACCTTCAGTAACGGGTTCTGGGAAGACACTGCAGTCAGCTCTTGGTTCCCTATCCAGTTCCGATTCAACCATTTTATGTTAAAAAGGCTTGTGGAAATCTAGGAAATGCCATTTTATTCCTTCCTGATTTCTCTTGTCCATGAGAGTGTCCTGGATTTTCTGCACTTTGTTTTGACTCGGGGGTTTATACATTGAGAATATTATGTTGTCTTTTGGTTCTCCAGTTTCTCCTCTAATTCAGACTGCAACTAAGGTTTTCTGTATTATGGAAATAATCTGGAAATGCATCTAGTCCAAAAGAAGGGAGTTGTTTTCTGGGGAGAGAGGTTTTCTTTTTGCATCGGAAACACTGGAGTCACAGACACATTTACTGTTACACATTCAAGTACAAATGTTGCAGTCAACTAAAACAGTGTATTGCTAGCTTGTATTCAGTTGTTAGGTTTGATTTGGCTTAACGTTATTTTAATTGGGTTGATGCTAATGTATGCTGACTTTAAATAGCTCTCATTTTGAGGTCATTTCTCCCACTATCCTCTTAACCTCCCCTTCTTGCCTATATGCCTGTTTGAAACAAGCAAGAAATATTTTTTTTACCAGTTGTGAAAATGTTGAATTGTTTACTATTAATCTTCTGTAAGAAAAGTAATTGATTTGGTTTACATTTCCTAGAAATCTATAAGCCTCAAAAAAAATTTTTCCTACAAAAAGTCTAAAGACTAAATGTTGAAGAAAAATGCCTCTATTCAAAACATCAGTTTTTAAATACACATCTTTATTGTGGATACATTTTCTTATTCCATACCCTTAAAAATATTGTTTAGATCTGTTTTTGCTACATTACTCTTGGGGTAATTAGCAAATTTCACCTGTTTCTTTGTGCTACACACAGTCAGCAACTGGCTGGAACTTAAGACTTAGTTCCTGCCCTGCAACAGTTTACCACTGAGTAGAAGAGACAATACAGTAAATAAATATGTGAAATCCTGTGTGTTAGATGCTCTAATAAAGGACTGGAAAGGTTTTGTAAAAAGAAAGAATTTCCCTGGTTAAGGGGGTGGAGGAGAGACCATCTCAGACAGAAGTAACAGCCTGAGATGTGTTACTAGTTATTAAAGTTGGTTTGACACCCTGGAATATCAGAATTCCAGGCTGGGAGCAGCGGGAAGGCAGGACCAGCCTGCAAAGCTTTGAATTTCTTGCCAAGGATTTTAGATATTATCTGGAAGCCAGTGTTGGTCCCTTGGAAGAGATGATTAATACTTGAACTTGAAGATACCACCTGTTTGAAGACTGCAGAGAAGTCAGTTGTGAGACCCTGAGAGGAGTTCAAGCACCGTGATGGGAGGCAAAGAGGCAGGAATTAGAAGGTACGGGAAACCTGAGAAATGAAGGAAGAAGCAGAATCTCCGAGGACCTCATAGAGGATACAGTGGGGGCCACGCCTAGGATGAGAAGGGAGAGTCCAGTCCAGTTGACTTCCAGATTTTTATGTGACTGTATGAATGATGACCAAGATAGGTGAATACGGAAGAGCATGCCTCAAAGACGAGATTAGTAATCAGTTCAGGGCATTTAAAGGACAGGACCACCAGCCCTGGTATTGGTGCTTTACAGATACTATTCAGAAGGTTATGGAAATGGAAAGGTCAGAGAGCTTAAGGAACCTCCCTGAGGTTTGGGTTAGACTAGGTGCATGCTACCATACCCCATTTCTTAACATTTTTGTCAGTCTTCATAATGGGAGAACAGCTTCACAGGAAGGAGTATGCCCACTTTCATAACCTTAAGTCTCCCTGAAAAGGCTAAAGTTCCCCTTTTCCCAAAGACCTTGGCTTAAAAGAAAACCTTTGGAAATCATGATTCTACCTTCAGTTTAACTTGTTGTGTATGGCCTAGGATAGAGTCTATGTTTCTAAAATGTGCAAGTCTCAAACTCAAGAAAATAAATGGCACGCATGGACTGATGTTTTCATACTCTTGCTTCACAGCATCCCTGGAAAGTAAAAGTGAGACTTCACTTTACTATCACAGAGGGATAAATAAAATTAGAAATGACTTCCTTTTCAGTTATAAAGACAAAAGCAGAAAGAGACTCCAGTTTAAGTAATTACAGTGCTCTTTTCACCAGATTCACAATAGTTACATTTCCTGGTAGGATGAGTTCTGGGCTTTTCTGCAAAGTGTGAATTCCATAGGCAGCTACAGTTATAAAAACTTTACCATATAATTTCTCAAAGACTGAGTACATGTTTGGAGAAGCTATTGGAAACAAGTGGGGTCTACCACCTCCCTTTCAGTTTTTCTCCAGGCAAGCTTAAATTTGTCCCTCACAAGTGACTGATTGATCCTGGGATGTGGACTGGGATCTAGGAGCAGGTAAAAGGCAACAATAGTGTTTAATTGTTCCATGGCTTTCCTTAAGTGCCGATGAACCAACCAGGTCTCATTGTTGAGGAATACCACAACCAAGTGGCCTAGCAGCCAGAGAACACAAAAACACTTAGTCCTGTTTGACTCTTTGTGAAGAGTGTTGCTCTAGTTACACTGTTAGTGTTTACTGGATCTTGTATTTATATGTGATTAAAGATAGTATACCGTTGACTAAAATAGTGTGGAGGGCAGCACTGGCAATTAGAGCAACTGAAGGTTGCTCACCGCTTTTGATCAGAGTGTATTTTCGTGTTTACTACTCTTCCTTTCCCATCATCCTGTCATTTAAAGTTCAGCTCTAAAGAAATGAATCTCCTTCACTTCAAAGTTGTCTTTGGTTGCGTGGTTCCTTTTGTCTTTATTCACCACTGCCTCCTCCCACTTACTAAACTTGCTTGTCTCTTCTCAGCAGTTTCCTTCCCATTCTGCTCTATGTCTCTTCTGATGTTACTAGTCTGTTCTGTATTCTGTCCTGTGGAATATATTTCCTAATGTATATCTCCATCTGTATGTCTTTGAGGAACTTGGTTTAAGCTTTTTCAGATTCATCTTATGTCAAAGTTGTGTGACAGTAACTTAAGGTTTGGGGGCATGGTGCTCTTGAATTAAAAAACAATAGCCATATAGAAGGAAATAAAGTGAAAGTAATCTTCATTCTTGCATCCCTCAGACGCAACCACTAGTTACTAGTTTTTAAAAACCGATTTCAAAATGCCAGTTTCTTTGAGATCTCATTCTAAAAACACGCTATGGAATTGTGTAACTATTACTCAACTTGCTTACTGTACAAGACAAAATATCTTGGCAGGTTCCCTGCAAATGTCGTAGATACACTGCGTTCTCATAGATATACTCCATTCTTTTAAAGGGCTGAAAATTTATAAGAGATCATCTTAAAGCTTAGAATTACTTATCATAAGGCTTCCCTTGAATACTATCCCTTCAGTTTTGGCTATTGCTGTGAAGATTCCTTTTCTGTCCCATTTACGTTATATTATACTCAGTAAACTGACTTTATGTGTGCCGAATTTAATGTAATGTATGACATTGGCCCTGATCTTTGGCTTCATAATCTTATTAGATTATTTTCAAGTTGACTCTTTTGTATCTTTGATATACATTGGTTACCTCACCTTTTCCTTGCCTCAACCCTAAGGTTGCATTCACCATCATTTTATTACATTGGTCATTAGATTCAGGTGAAACTGCAGTGTTAAAGTAGAAGAAGCCTCAACAAATCAATCAAAACATTTCAAATTAATTGTTACATTTTAAATTCACTTTTTGTTGTCTGTATAATACTTTGTTCATATCAGTTATTTCTCTTAGGATTTTTGCTGACTTAGCTATTAACTTTAATCTTTTTAATTTCAGGAGACTGAACTAAATTAGAACAGTAATTTTAGTGTGACTGGCTTGTTTTTAACTATTGCAGTGTTGTAAAATTTTGTGGCTATTTGGCTGACAGTAGCCAAAGAAATAATGTCAGTGAAAGTCCTTCAAACAACATGAAGTACTCTACAAATGACTGCTTTTCAAAAAAGTTTGAGTATCTATCTCCTGAGTAACTGGCACAACTCTAGATGTTGAGGTTACAAAGATGAATAAAGACAGAAGGATTCCTCGCCCAGTCTATTTTTATTTTTTTCCTTTTGGTTGAATTTATTGGGATGACACTGGTTACAAAATTTTACAGATTTCAGGTACACAATTCCAGAACACATAATCTGTGCACTATGTTTTGTGTTCACCACCCAGGTCAGGTCAATTTCCATTACCCTTATCCCTGCTCCTTCACCTCTCCCTGCTCCCCTATTTTTACTTTTACAAGCTTATTGAGATATAATTCACAGACCATAAAATTTACTCTAAAAGAGTACAATTCAGTGGCTTTTAGTATATTTACTGTTTTGTAACCATCACCGCTATCTTAAGTTTAGACGACAAATGGCAGTTTTTAATCAGCATTTTAAGTTTTTCCTTATTTTTGGCTTTATCTCAAAGCTTAATTTTCTTTCCCCGGGCTCACACAAAAAGGTGAGATTGTATGGGGTCCATTCTCCTGTGTAACTGTTCCTCAGTTAGGAAGCAGGTAGTGTCAACTTCCTTCTATTAAAACAAGGGCGTTGAGTGATGTGATGCCCTTGAGAAAGATGCAAAAGTTGCAAATACTTTTAATAGCTGACAGTGTCATTGGGACAAATAAAGTAGGTTATGCTGGAGAAATCATTTAATATTGCACAAATGCAGGACTAAGAAAGGAGTATTTTAAAGAACCATGAGGTTTGTTGAAATACAGAAATCCCAAGTTTGTGATCAAGTTGTGCCACGCCCACCTTCTTGCTCATTCTGTCTGTTTCTCTCTCTCTCAATACACAGAGTAACTTGGTTTCACAGCCATTTTGTATTCTTAGTTTTCTTCCAGAGATCAGGTAGGTTATTTTGTTTGTTTGTTTTGTTATTTTAAAGCGTTAGTGGGTCCGTAGAGTTTCTGAAAATTCTTTCAGTTCATCTCTGGGCTCCCGAAAGCTCAAAATGGTTAAACACCAATCTCTGCTTAATGGGGTTGCTGTAAACAAAGCCCAAAGTGAAACCCCTGTGTATTCTCTGCAGATTCCCAGGTGCCTCTCAAGTACAGAAATAAGTGCAGAAATGGTTTAATAGGTTTATTAAATAATCTTTTAAAAGTTTCACGTGCTACTTGTGTCGCATTAGGACAAGTGTCTGACACTACTGTATTTAATACTTCTGAGAAGAGGATGCACCCTAGTATTTAGATCCCTCTTGGATGTTTGGGCAGAAGAATTTTGTCAGGACAGACATAAGCTCACAGAGCTGCATAAAGGATCGTCAATCAGAAGACACCAAGCTATTTTATATTCCCCGATGTTTTAAGAAAAATATTCTTCAAACTGAAGAGTGAAATATCTTGCAGGGGTTACTGTTGGGTAAGTTTTGTGGAGATCCCCATTGACCGCCCCCCCCAAAATAAATAAATAAAATAAATTGGAACTGAACACTTGATTCACAGTAGCAGCTGATGAAAAAGAAAGCCTCAGTATTTCCTCAGTCTAGAATGCTGGGTAACCCTTGCGTTCCTTAACAACAGCTCACCAGCCTGATAACTGGCACAAACTATGGCTTCTTGGTCAAATCCAGCCTCATTGAAGGTAATTCATATCTTGGAGATGATCTGAATGCTGTACAGTTTTGATGGCATGTTTACTTGTGGGAGGAAGAGGGATTGTGAGGATATAGATAGGAATCTATCTTTTGTAATAGGATTTGGTCCGTGTGTTATTGGAATGAACTGGCCTTTCTGCTGTACTTCCTTTGTCCTTGTTGAGAAAGGAGGCTGAAGTTTCCTAGAGCTATTGATGAAGCTGGCGACTGTAAGAGGAATTGTGGACTTTTGACCTTGTTGGTAATGGTGTTAAGGGACTTAGAAGAGCCCACAGGGTGGTATGAGGACTAGCAAGAGCTATATTATGTTTTTGCTTCAAAACAGGATTATAAAAATACAAAGTAAAGCAATAACTTAGACTTTCTTAGCACTTCTTTAAAAGTTTCTATAATCCTGTGTCATTTGACATTGTTTCAAAGCAACCAACACAGACCGGTTTACTTCAGGAGGCCATTTTCTTTTCATTTGTCATGAAGCTTTGTTATTTTGAAGAAAAATACCTGCCTTGTTTCACAGGCCTCACTATCTATACATTTTCCTGCTGTAGACAGAGCACCTTCCTCGTTTTTTTCTCTAAAAAAAAAAATCAAATTCCCAAGCATTTAATTTAAGAACAATTAAGAATATTTTGTTTCCTTGTTTTAACAATTCTTAAATTGAAGTAACTGTTTAGACTTATTGAAATGTCCCCTCCCATCTCCCTCCTTTGCCTCTGGCCCTCACCAACAAAAACATGAAGGAACTATTTGATGACCAGTAATCTTTGTTTAAAACGAAAGCCTCAGTGTTGAGCTAATTAATTGCTAATAAAATACTTTCTTAAAAACAAATTGTATATCCTCTGTATTTCAGAACCTTGCAATTTCACATACCCACAAACAAAAAGCCTGGATATTTGGTTATTTCTCTGAATCACTTTCATAAATATTTGGTCTGGTATACGAACCACAATTAATTAAATGGGGTCAGGCAAGAGATAATTCAAAGACAAACACTGAAGTTTTTGTTCTATGCATATATTTAACTATTTCTGAAAGAACTTTAAAAGAAGGATGGTGTTCTATGTCTATAAGTCCTAAAACTCTAGGCACAAACCTAATTCATATTAATAATTTTCTCTTACTGATTCTTTATATGTTGCTTTTGTGATAATTTGTAATTGGTCTCATCCACACACCCACACCCTCTGGACTTGTCCATTGGGGTTTAGTTTCTATATTCACTGCCTTTTCATCACTTCTCTTAGTCCAGATGTTCTGGTAAAGCTGGCCCTTTGTTTGTATATTTTTTAAGTTATTCTAGGTGCATATTTACTGCCAGCTACATTTTTGCTATATCTAGCCCTAGAGCTGTTTCTTCCGTCCTTGCTTGATGTTAAGATTTTTTGATTATTGGAATCACAGTTTATCTCGCTCTACATTTCTCGAACGTCTGCCTCCCACTATTGCTGTTCTCAGGAACAGTGCCTCACAAATGAACTCCAAAAACCTCTGTAGCAACTGAGGCTGTCCAGTAGTCAGGCAGCCTGGGCTTATGACACTAAAATTCTTAAATTCTAACCCTGGATTTTTGTGAATTTTACATCCTTCTTTCAGTAGTTTCAATTCAGGTCCTACTTGTTTGCTTAGAACTTCCCATATATCGCAGAAGAAATCCCCTCTCATTTCCCATAGGGCAAAAGTGGTGTGGGTGGATGCATTACTTGTATGCTTAGTATCAAATAGTGATCATGGTAAATGCTGAAAACTTCCCCACAGGGGAATCACATGAATGCAAAGGTACAAAATAAAGGGTGGTGCATTAGCTTACATTTTAAGACATGTCGTTCATTGTGTATGATTCCATCATCTTACAGGATTGTGGAATTTGTTGTATTTTCTACTTAAAACTTGATTTTTTAAAAACACCTCCTCTCCCCTATTTTTAGAATGAGTGTTTGCCAGGAAGGTAGAAGGAGATGATAGTGGCCTTGTTAAATAACTGAGCTATTCAGTGTGTTATATTCACTTGTTATGCTAGTTCCAAGAATGGAGGAAGACCCTGGAGGGTCTTCTCCCAGAGCCCTCCTTTCTGGCTTGGCTGCGTAATACCAAGTTGCTGGGGGTGGGGTGGATCAGAGAGCTCTCTCTTTTAATGGTTTCTTGTTAATAGCCCTCAGCAAAGCTGTGTCAATTCCCTTGGCTTTACAGACTACTGCCCAGAAGAAAAGATGTTTGGTTTTCACAAGCCAAAGATGTACCGAAGTATAGAAGGCTGCTGTATTTGCAGAGCTAAGTCCTCCAGTTCTCGATTCACTGACAGTAAACGTTACGAAAAGGACTTCCAGAGCTGTTTTGGGTAAGAGTATCTGATGTTTTTACCATTCTTAGAGTGAAAGAGATCACATCATACGGAAATATTTCCAAACAAGGTGATTCGAGCAATGTGATAATCACTTACATTCTAATCTAGGCTCTTTTAAGGCTCTTGCTCTTAAAACCAATCAAAGATACTGACATCCTACCTTTTTTCAGATGAGAAACTACCAAATTAATTGTGAAACCCTTCAAAGTTATAACCAAACAAACCCTTTTACTGTTGACTTCAGTATGTATAAAGAGATTTTTTTAAAAAAATTACCCTTATTCTCTCTTATAATAGTTATTCTAAAGTAGTTTTCTGGGGTTTTTGTATGTTTTTCTAAATTATAGAAATATATTTTAACCCAACCTTCTGAGGATAGTAATAAGACAATGTTTTACCCTGAAACCTGTCAGGGTATGTTATCATTTATTTTATACTTTTGTTCTTCATTATCTTTCGACAACAATCCTTTGCTGAATGAAGTAGAATTTACTTCCCAACAAATCCTTGGATAAAATAAAATATTTAATGTTGAACTAGTTCCCATGTTAGCAATTAATTTCACCACATTGTTTTTCTTACAAACATATTTGTTATTTATTGTTAATTCTGGATTTTGTATTTATAAATGACATTTTCCTCTTAAGGCCTTCATTTCTGATTGTGTGCTTAATAAATATTATTAGTATTTTTCTGATGTATTTAATACAGGACAAATGTAAATGAAATTTCCTCTGATATAATTAAAGAACAGCTTGGTGACTAGCCTTATAGATATTATTTCCCCTTATGCAGATATAATCACTTTTTAAAAATTATAGTGTCTCTGGTTTTGTTTGTTGTGAAACTGGAATACCATTGCCCATTATTTTTAAGGGTGGCACTTTGTTGCTTATGAAATTTCAAGGAAGATTAATTGTACAGTATTGTTTAAAATCATGGTGACCACGATCTCCTCTTAGGTCTAAAGTTTGGTATTTGTTAAATTTTAAAAACATTATTTTAAAATGACCAAATTGCAGCCTATAAAATTTTGATTTCATTGGATCTAGAAGTTAATTCTATTTCTGAAATATACTACAGAAACAATGGAACTTCCCCATCCATGATGATTAGAAGTAGCATCTACAAACTATAAATGGATATAGTGTTTTTCTAAAAGGAGTGTACTTGCCTGAATTCTTTAATGTAAAGGAAACCAATAAAGGTTTGATTGTTTTCTTATCAGGTTGCATGAGACTCGTTCAGGAGACATCTGTAATGCCTGTGTCCTGCTTGTGAAAAGATGGAAGAAATTGCCAGCAGGATCAAAAAAAAACTGGAATCATGTTAGTGCATCTGTCATCTTTCTCAATTATACCTTTGCTCTATTTACAGTAACATTAGTTTCCTCCCTAATTTAGGAAGTAATGTGTCCCTAGGATGAAAAAATATAGTATGAAAAGAATAAAGAACAGTTGCTGCTCAGATAGAATCACTTCACATTTTGTCCTGTTTGGAAACAAAATAACTCAGCATGGCATTTCCCTAAGTCTGTATCCAATATCCGCATTTCAGAGACTCACAATATACATTTCACATATTTTTAGGTTTAACCCAGAAATTCCTAAAGTGAATCAGATGTGTGTGGATCCTTTTTTCATCTCTTAGGATGATGTTTATCCTAACTTACGTTGGTATAATGAGTGTATAAGTTTCTGAATCAGAATTGGATTTGAATCTTGCCTTTATCACCTACTTCGGGCAAGTTACATTTATTTATAGAGCATAAAGATAATTGCTCTCTCAGAGGTGTTGTAGGAACTGAATGAGACGAAGTATAACATAGTATTGATTCAATTAGATGAAAGGTATTATTCTCTGTATTTAAGGCTAGTTGGGATCAAACTGGTATATAAATGTGTGTTCTTACCTTTCACTTTATAATGCCTCTAGAAATCTTTATAAAATATTTTTGACTACCAGAACAACACTTAAGTCTTATTTAATTCTTATGTTTGCTACCTTTTAGAAGATTTTGACATTTATACAACATATTTGTTTTTAAGTAGGCAGTCATTTATTCGTTACCTTTTTTCTCATACTTTACACTATCCTTTGGTGACTTACGTTATCATGATAATGTTTCTGTGGGCCCGTTAACTTACTAAATAATGAGTTTTTTTTAATACCTTACCTGGAAAAGATCCAAATTGTGATTTCGAAGGTAATGGCAACCTTTCTACATAAGGGTAGAAATCTGCAACTAGTGATTCTGAATTAATGCATGAGAAAAGGGACCATACAGGGCTGAACCAATGTGCATGCTAGACTCGGGGAGGACTTCCCATTGCCATCTTGTAACTGACCTCAGGGAGTTAGGGTCTGTAGTGGAAAGAGCTTATTAAAGCTTCGGTCTGAACACCTTGATGTGAACCTTGTCCTCCTCCCTACTCACCCTTGCCCACTTTACTAGCTTAGTGAAATAAGACAAAGTAAATAATTTAATTTCTCTTCCTTTACCCTAAAATAGGATTAACAAAAATAGCCCCCTTTACTGCTTTGTGGTGAAGATAAAATCAAGAGTATATGAAAGCTTTTTGTAAAGTAACTGCAAAACATTCTGTGGATTTGATTTTTCTTAACCTACTTGGGTCATTCGTACCATGTATAAATCTAAAGTTTTTGTCCAGCAGACTCCTGCTATTACCTACTTCAGAAAATAACCCACAAAAAACAAAAACAAAACCCTACTATATAAATAACTATTTATTCTTCCTTGATATGCTATATTTTTAAAATTTTATTTTTCAGTTACAGTTTTCATTCAATATACTTTTGTATCGGTTTCAGGTATATAGCGCAGTGGTTAGAGATAAACTATATTTTAATTCCATATGATGATCAAAAACAAAGTATACATGGACTCTCAAATACTCTAGTAGAAAACTGGTTCTCAAATTGGGCTACTTCAAATAGGCATTTGTATGAACCAAAGAAGAACAGAGGTGTCATTTTTTAAATGGTATTAAATATTCAGTATTTTCTTCCAGGTGGTAGATGCAAGGGCAGGACCCAGTCTAAAGACTACACTGAAACCAAAGAAAGTGAAAACTCTATCTGGAAACAGGATAAAAAGCAACCAGATCAGCAAACTGCAGAAGGAATTTAAACGTCACAGTAAGTTTGATACTGAAACCGGGATACTTACGAATACGTGTTTTGTTTTGTTTTTTGCCTGGGAATGGCATATATATATTGCTGTTTTTAAAAAGAGTGTTAGGGGACAAAAAGTGTTGGAAGGGATCGTTGCTAGAGGTCTCATTTCTCTGAAATCCAGCAACATTGGCCTTGATTTTGATATCATGAAAGTTCTTTCACTAGCTAGCCACTTCTTCAAATTGTGCTGAAACCACTTTGATCTCTTTATTGACATCTTAATTTTCTAGAAGAATACATTTTCAATCCTGTTTACTTGATATTTTATGCATAAGGATATGGAGGCCTAGCGATGTGCAGAAAGGTACATAAATAATTAGTGGACAATCTGAGACCAAAGCCCAGGAAAGTAACTTTAGAAATCATAACTCATGTATTGCAGTAAAGCTAGCCTCAGGACTTTGGTTTAGGGGGCAATGTGTGTTGTGTGGGCTGATAGAATGGCAAAGGAATGACAAATTAATACCTGGTTCATAAGTTCTTACAGGACGTCGTTGCGGGTAGGACATCTGTAGTGGTACTTCTGTATTTGGGAATTTAGATTTAAGATGCTGAAAAGGAAATGCAGCACATGCAATGTTATTATGTAGCATTTGTATCACCCCTCCCCCCACTCCCAGGTGGGAGGTCTGAGGGAGTGCTATTTAATCAAACACATTAGTATTTCTGCAGTGAAAATGTGTTCACATAGGTGGAATAAATGTTCCCATAGTGTTCATATAAGTGGAATAAATAAACTATAAATGGGCTAGTCCAGTTTGGCTCCCTAATTATAGTTCAGATCAAGCCAGATACTGTGGCCACATGGGTTAGGAATAAACTTTGTGTTATCAGAGCTTTTCCAGCATTGTAGCTATGGGTTATGACCTGCATTGGAAGTTTTGGGATTAAAAAAAATTTATAGGACCCTGTCAGACAAAATATTAATCAGTGCTTGTTTTGGAGCAATGGAGAAAGACAGTTAAGTCTCTACTGATCAGGTAGACTGAGGAAGGAAGGATAACTGTCATTCTGTGAGCCCTGTGGTAGATTTATCCAGCACTTTACATACGTAACTATCTCAATGATTTCAGTTTGAGAGATTAGCCTTACAAGTACAGAAGGGTGATTTAACCTTGACCCAGGTCACTTAGTATATGGTAGAGATGAATTTGGCCTCCTGTTTGTCTGACTTGAAAGCTTTGTGCTCTTTCTGTATTGTCCTGCTGTCTGCTGCAGTGTAACCAGTATCTCAGGATGCCAAAGCGTTTCCAGGGCTGCTCCTAACTTTCTGCTCTCAAGTAAATAGGTGTTATCAGTCCATAGTTATTCCAATGATAGACAGAGTGTGGGGGAAGTAGGTTTACAGGGGTGAGTGTGTGAAATAGAATGTATACTTCTCGTATTATTATTTATTAATTATTGCATTGTTTTCCATATGAACAACTGTAAACCTACTTTTGCCCCACTCTACTTAATCTGACTAAAATATTTTAATGCATTTATAG
This sequence comes from Pteronotus mesoamericanus, assembly GCF_021234165.1. Classification (NCBI taxonomy): domain Eukaryota; kingdom Metazoa; phylum Chordata; class Mammalia; order Chiroptera; family Mormoopidae; genus Pteronotus; species Pteronotus mesoamericanus. The sequence continues at coordinate 15,451,550 of NW_026555310.1, forward strand.
TAAAATATTTTGACAAAATCAAATTTATGTGTTTTAATTATATATGTTCCTTTATTCACCATCTACCTCAAAGGGAAAAAAAAGAAAGACTACTTTCCATTATCACTAGATGATTTAATAAACATTTGGGAAATAGTAATTTTCTTATACCACTTGCAGATTCGAGGAATTGATTATTTGCACATAAATTCTTAGCTCCTCCCTTTAATCGCCGGGACAGTCATAAGTGACTAACATTTTCCTTACTTAGGGAATATGTCCAGTGTAATTTTAGATTTTTATGGTAAAGCTGTGTTGTGGAGGGGTTGGAGACTTTAAAAATAAGTCCCTTTGAAAAGGTAAGATGTGTGTGCTCTGGAAGTTAAGATTTAAACAGGGTTTTCCCAGGTGCATTGTGAATTGCTAGCACCTGTGTGCAATTTACCAAACAGTTTTGAGATATTTGAATTTTTATCCATCACCCTCTAAATGGCTTCCTTGCCTCTGGTTATATATTTGCTTCCATGCCTCCTGCCTGTACCTGATCTGCATTCCTCTTCCTGAGACAGTCTTTCCAAAGGATTGGATGTTGAGCTTGAAAATCTGGATTTGAGTTACTATTCTTGACACAAATATGTGACCCTGGTGTCACTTAACATTGATTTAACCACAATTTCCTAATCAGAGAAATGGGGATAATTAAGTAAAAAGGTTTTTTTTTTTTTTTTTAACATGCCTATATAAATGTCAGCTGTTTTTTTTTTTACCCTTCTTCCTAAAATCTGCAATGGTTTTTGGTTGATATAGAATAAAATTGAAAATCCCCAGCAAATCTTTGGAAGACTATTTTAGTTTATTTTTTATTTACTGATTTTTAGAGAGTGAAAGAGAGAAATATCGATTCGTTGTTACACTTATTTATGTAATTAGTTGATTCTTGTGTGTGCCATGACCCGGGACAGAACCCGCAATTTTGGTGTATCGGGATGACACTCTAACCAACTGAGCTACCCGACCAAGGTTCTTTTTTAGAAGAATATTGGGCCTGAGTTAGTTGCCTTGGTGTGCATAGTGTGTTCTGCTTCCACAATTTTGTTCATTGCACCTACCTACTCCATGCCACACTATCTAATTACTCCTTTGTGCCTTTCCAAATCCTGGTTTTTGAATTTTAAAAATTGCAGTTCTTTGACGAATTTCCAGACATACATTCTAGAAGAGAGTTTTGTTTTGGGTTTTTTTTTTGTTGTTTTTTTGTTTTTGTTTTTTACTAACTGTGTTTGTATATAATTAAGTTGTATCCTGGTATCCCAGATACCAGATTAAACCTTATGAAATTATCATTTTTATAGGTAGAAAATGGTTGAACAACTGCAGTCTCAGATGGTTCATAGATGTTAAGTACTTCCTAGGATAGTGAGTTTGCTTCAGCAGCATGGAGCTAACTGCTGCTGTTAATTATTTGAGAACATTTCAGTGGACTTCTTTCTTTAAAGCCTGATAATCTTGAGGATTTTGTTTTATTAAGAAGTTAAGCTATTCGTATATTAGAAATGAACGAACATCTTAGAACACTAATGGTGCTTTTCTTTGTTTTAGATACCTGACTTTATGCTGTTTTATGCAAACTTTTGTTAATACAAAACACTTGTGAGCTCTATTTAAAAATGTTTTCTTTAGTCTGTTTCTTTCCATGCAGGATATGACACAGGGTTTGATGTCTAGTAGATACTTAATAAATATTTGATTGGTTCCCTGAATTGGAAGATTGCTCTACCCAGTTGTGGGAGGGTGATAGTCTTTAGCTAAAGGTAAGATGTGTGGTTGGCTCAGTCCCTCATTGTGCCATTGCTCTTGCTGTGGAATAGCCACATAATGCCTTATAGCACAGTGACTGTCGACCAAAAAATTTGCTTTCTGGCTTGGAAATTTATATGAAGTCTTCTCAGGGCAGAAATACTAACTAAATCTTATTTTGCTTATATCTGATTAATTGCCTTTATTTGATACTGGGATCTATTGTAAGGTGTCATTTTTCTTCGTCTTTAGTTTTCAGGTCAATTATATGTCTTGGCTTTGATTTCTTTGGGTGTATCCTGTTTGGGGTGTGCTCAGCTTCTTGAATCTATAGGTTTATGTTGCTGAATTTGGCAAGTGTTCAGCCATTATATTTCTTTGAATACTTTTACACCTCGCCCTCTTTCTCCTTTCCTTCCATGACTGCACTGACGTGAGTGTAGGTTTTTGGTGAGAGTCCCACAGGTAGCTAGGGCTCTATTCATTTGTTTTCTCTGTGTTGTTCAGGTTGGGTAATTTTTGTTTATTCTTCCAGTTCACTGAATTCTTCCTCCATCCTCCCTATTCTGCTGTTGAGCCCGTCTACTGAGCTTTTTATTTCATTTATTGTATATTTTCAGTTCAAATTTCAGTTCCGCTTGGTTTTTCTTTATAGCTTCTTATTTTAACTGAGACCTCATATTTGCTATGGTTGTGTTTTCATTCATTTAAAGTATGTTCCTATGGCTAGTTGAATCATTTTTGTCATAGCTACTTCGAAATTTGCATCAGATGATTTTGTCATCTCTGTCATTTTGGTCTGAATATCTACTTACTTTTTCATTCAGTTTGAGATCTTCTAGGTATTAGATATGATAGGATTTTTTTATCGAAACCTGGACATTTAATATTATGTTTGGAGACTCTGGATCTTATCTACATCCCTCTGTTTTAACTGGATTTTTTGGACACACCTCCAGCACTAGATGTGGGGGAGGGGCACCACCTTGTTACTGCCTGGTGGTGTTACAAGTCAAGTTCTCCACTCCACCACCTTTGACATCTGAGGTGGGAGGAGTTCATATTGCTGCTAAGTGGAGGTGGGGGTTAAGGCTCCCACATATTGGGGTGACTCTATTCCTGGGTGGGCCATAGTGGAAGTCCTGACTCTTCAATAGGCTTCCCCTGACACCGCCCTGGTGGAGGGTTGGGTGCTTCATAACACGCTCATGAGGATGGAAACGTAGTTTCCCCACTTGGCCTTTGCTGAGGGGGGTAGGGCTGGGGTCTGTTTTTTCTGTGGTGTGCCCGAGTAGAGTGGTTATTGTCTAATAAAAGTTTCTGGCCTTGCTAGGCTGCCCTTTTCCTGGTCCTTTGGCAAGAGAACAAGCCCCTTCCTCACTTCCTTCCTTCCTTCCTTCCTTCCTTCCTTCCTTCCTTCCTTCCTTCCTTCCTTCTTTCCTTCCTTCCTTCTTTCTCCTCCTCCTCCCCATCCTCCTCTTCTCCTTTTTTTTTTAAGTCTGCATCTGTAGGTATTTCTGGGTTGGCTATTCATGAGGTAAAAACAAAGCCCATAAAAACTAGGGAACTCACTACCATGACCTTCTTTGGGTCTCAAGCTCTCTAGCTGTTGTTAACTTCCAGAGTCTTTAGGCTTGTTTTATATGTAATGTTCAGGGCTTTTATTTGTACTTATTAAAACAGGAGGAATAGGGGGAAATATGTCTGCTCTTATCTACCTGGAAGTTTATGTCCTCATTTTCTTCTAGAAACATGTTAGTATATCTATCTTTAAGTATCAGTAGTGAATAGAAAATAACTTCTTTTTTTGCTAATTGATTCACAATGCTTTATGCTGAGGCTTAGTTGCAATTGCATATAGTGAAATTATAATGTTTTTCTCCCGTTTTTATTGCAGATTCCGATGCTCACAGTACCACCTCAAGTGCCTCCCCAGCTCAGTCTCCTTGTTACAGTAACCAGTCAGATGATGGCTCAGACACAGAGATGGCGTCAGGCTCTAACAGGACGCCTGTTTTTTCCTTTTTAGATCTCACATACTGGAAAAGGTAAAAGCAATAGAAAACACCTTTCTAACCAACAAACCTTAATTACAAGCTGACGGTTTAATTGCTTTGGCAATTAAAGGGCATTTGGCAAGATGGCTGTTAGCACACACATGGTTGGAGGTAGATTAAGCAAGAATTGAGCTGAGGGTTGGGATTTTGTGTTTTTCCTATTTAAAATAATTTAAAATAAAAATCTTGTTAGGGAACCTAAATTTTCTATCATTGAGTAGACTTAGTTTTCACTCTGACCAACTCACTCCCTGAAAAAGGTGGTAGGGCTAGAAATCCGTATTTTAATTTCATTAAAAATGACATTGCTAAGTGAGTAAATTAATAAGGAATAAACAGAGGTCAATACTAAGTAATACTGTGTGGGACCCCCTAAGTCAAAAAGATAGTAGATTAGAAAATAGAAAAATATTCACAGAGAAAGGGGTTAAGGATTTTCCAGTTCACAGATTCAGAAAGACTAACAGATTAAAAAGCAAATAACCAATTGTCTTATGAGGAAAGACAGTTTACCCACAGACACATCATAGTGAAACTGTAGAACATGGAAGACAAAATAGACCTTTATATAGTGAGAAAATAAAGACATTATTTTCAAAGGAACAACAAACACAAAGCTGAGTTCTCTGTATGAATAAAGGAAAACATTAGATTATTTTCTTCAATGGGCCAAGAGATAATAACTTTCACACTAGAATTATGTATCAAAAATATCTTTTTTTCTTTTTTTTACTGTTGTTCAATTACACTTGTCCCAATTCCCCGCCCCCCCCCTTGCTCTCCCCTGCCCTGTCCACCCCCCAGAGTACATTTCATGAATGAGGACCTGAGACTTTTATTTTTATTTTTTAATTGATTTTAGAAAATGAAGAAGGGAGGGAGGGAGGGGGAGAGAGAGAAACATCAATTTGTTGTTACACTTATTTATGCATTCACTGGTTGGTTCTTCTATGTATGTGTCCTGACCAGGGATTGAACTTGCAACGTTGGCATATTGGGACAATGCTCTACACAACTGAACTACCCAGCCAGGGCCTTGGCATAAGACTTTTTGACTAGAAAAAAAATTGAGAATGGCTGCCAAGTTGACCCTCAATAATGAAATTCTGCTGCAGGGCAAGCAGAAAAAAGAGATCCCAGGTTGATTCTGAGAAGTAAAAATAAAGTGGCAAATATTTAGGTAAATTTAAACAAATACCAGTTGCTTAAAATGACAGTAGTTGTGGGATTTAAAAAAAAAAGGAATTATATGACAGCAATAACATAAGCCAAGGAGTTAAAGTGTATAATATGAGTTAAAGTGTATAACTGTCCTTTGCATTATTGAGGATAAACACATTGAATAACTTTAGAACTTAATTAACTATGTAAGCACTATAAGAATTAATAAAAATAAGTACAAAACCTCCAGAGCAGAAGGGAAGGGCAGATAATTTAATAATTGCAAAATAGAATAATAGAAACATAATTTTAATAGTTGTAAATTAAAAAAACCATGGGTCCAAGAAGAAAGTATACTATAAATTAGAAAATCTTCATAACTAAAACATAACTGAAAAGAGGAAAAGGTATCACCCTAATGCTTCTTATAAATGAAAGACTAAAAGTGAATGAAGTTATATTTTTTCTAGTTTAAAGGTTAATGAAGCCCAGTATAAGGAAAAATAAAAGCAAGGAAATCCTGAAGATAACAAGTAGAAATAAATGGAGTAGAAAACCAATATGCTGTGGAAAGGATCAGTAAAGCTAAGAATTGGTTCTTGAAAAAAAATCAAAAAAATTACGAAAGATAAAGCAGATCAAGAAAAAGAGATGGTACACACAAGCATTTTAGGTAAGAAAAGGGAGAGTTAGCTATATAACTAAAACATTTAAAAGACAATAGGATATTATAAACAACTTCATGCCAATAAATTTGAACATGTTGTATGAAGTGCATACATTAATATAAAAAGACAGTTTACTAAAACTGTCTCAAGAAAAAAAATAGAAAACCTGACTATTCTCATAATAAAGAAATTAATTCAGTGGTTAAAAAGTCTTCCCTCAAAAAATCCCAGGCCCAAATAGACAAATTCTACCAAACACTTCAGGAGCAAATGATTCCGATCTTTCTCTGGCTTTTCAGATTGTAGATAGAAGGGGGCACAGGCCCCACACATTCTGTGAATCTAACAGCTCTGGTATCAAAACAGTGTATCATGACCAGATTAAATTATTCTAGGGATATAAGATTGGTTTAAATATTGGAAAATTAGCTAATATAATTTGCTACACTGACAGTCTCTGAATGAGGGGGAAACATGCCTATCATCTTAGTGAAGATGTTTGATAAATTTGAACATTCCTTCAACATTTAAAATAAAACCTGTAGCAGAATAGGAATGGGAGACCACACTGATAAATGGCATTTTCAGATAAAGTTGGACATGTTCCCATTCCTATATCCCAACAACGTAACCTAGAAAAAACCTTTATTAGATATATGCACTGATATGTACAGCATGTTTGTAATAACAAAAAATTGTCCTGTCAATAGGAGAACGGGTAAATTGTGGTATATTCACATGGTGGAACACTGTACCTAAGTTAAAATGAAATAAAGCATTAACAACATGTATGAATCTTAGTTAATACTAAGATTAAAAATTACAGCATACCGTGTGATTTTATATTTCTATATTCCATAAATACTGTGCATAAAATCAGTGTAATCTGATATACTGGGTGAGAAAAAGTAGGTTTCCAGTTGAGTACACAAAAACAGTTTACTCTTGTATTATTATTTATTAATTATTGTATCACTTTCCATATGAACAACTGTAAACCTGCTTTTGCCCCGACCTTGTACATCTGATTTTATATATGAGATAACTAAGTAATATGTTGAGAGATGCAAACATTGTAAAACCATGAAGTGTAAGAAGAGAGTACTAAACCTAAGATCAGGAGGACAGAAAGAGATGGGGCGGGATGGAGTTGGAGACAGCCGTACAGGGGAACTTCAGGGGTTGGTGATTTTTGGAGGAACCAGTTTGTAACTTTGGGAGCAGCTTCTGAAATGGACTGCTGTCTCTCAAAATGCTTTCTTTCCACTTAATATTTGATACGATTTCAGTGTGGGATTTAAGAGACCTGGCCAATTCCCTCAACCTAGCCGGTTGGGTTTTATTCTGGAAACCTTTTCATTTGTCCTGTGATGAGACTGGAAGTAGACCTTTGATCATGTTGTACTAGCTATATGTTGACTAGATTTCTTTTTTTTTCTTGCTGAGTTTCCATTTTTCTGCCTTATTAACATATTCTCTCCATTTTTTTCTTTTAGACAGAAAATATGTTGTGGGATTATCTATAAAGGCCGTTTTGGGGAGGTCCTCATTGACACACACCTCTTCAAGCCTTGCTGCAGCAATAAGAAGGCAGCTGCCGAGAAGCCGGAGGAGCAGGGGCCGGAGCCTCTGCCCATCTCCACTCAGGAGTGGTGACTGAGGGTTATGTAGAAGGGGAACAAAAAATGATTTACATTTTAGGGGGAAAAAAACCCACAGTGACAAAATGACCCTCCTATTTTTACCTTGGTTACCTGCTATTCTGCCAAAAGACAATTTCTAGAATAGTTCTGAATGGGTTATTTTTCCTTCATCTTTACAAGCTCCACAAACTATGAAGCCAGTGTCTAGCTAACTAAAAAAAAGACATGTACATAATATTTAAGATGCTGAGTATTTCATAGGAAAGCTGAATGCTGCTGTAAAGTGCTCTTTAAGTCTTTTTCTTTTAAATCCCCTTCTAATGAATGAAACTAGGGGAATTTCAGGGGACTGAGATGGGATTTGTTGTATGATAAACGTACGTAGTTTTAGTCTTTCTATATTGAGAAGCAGTGGTTGGGGCATTTTTAAAGACAGCTGACTACACTTAGTTTCTTCATGATAATAAATTTGTCATAACTCAGTAACCTGGACTTGCCCCTAGAGGTAGTTGTTAATAATTTTGAAATATTAAGGTCTGGCCAAGGTTCTGATGATTCAAACCTATACTACTGAATATTAAGCAGGACAGACTAGCTCTCTGCAAATACCTTGAAGGAGTAATTTCTAATTATACAAAGAGGTAACTGGACTGTATATGTTGTATCCTGTGTCACCTCCCTCATACTGATATTTGATGAAGATTTTAATTTATATGAAACTTCTAAAGCAGAATCAAAGCTCCTCTTGGGGAAATGTCAAGTCTTTAGGATGAATAGTCTTACATGAATAGTACCAAAGCTTTACCACATGATAGAGAACACACTCTATTAAAAATGTTAAATTACCTGAAGAATAAAATGTGCAAGCCTGTGGGATGGCATAAAAATAACAAAGAATAATGCTTCTTGGGGCACATTTCTTAGAGGGCTTGCCGAGTGTGTAAATAATTGACTTTTGTTTGTTACATGACTGGTGACTTCATTGAAAATCTCCACAATTCAGTTTTAGCTCTGGATTACTTCAGTTGACCTTTGTGAAGGTTTTTTCTGTGTAGAGTGTTCAACTTCTAATCTATTAGGGCTTTGGGGTTTTTTTCACTATGTTAAAGTAAAATTCTAATAAAAGAAAGAGGTGTGTTAATGCTGAGTGGGTTCGTTTTGGTTTGGCTTCTTTTAGTCAAGCTTTCTGAACACTGAGATGTTAGATGATAAATCCTGAACGTGAGGCCCTTCAATTCTAAGATCTTTATTAAAAGCCTGCTACTGGAACCCAAACCAAAGTATGTTCATTGCCTCTTTTCTCAAAAGTTCATGAAATATAGTACCAGTTCACACTTTTACTAACAAGGAAGGATCATTTGCCTACCTTATAATGAAATGACTCAGTGCTTATTTTTAAAGTTGGATTTAAAAAATTGGATAGTATAAATAACAATAAAGGAGTGAGCCACTTTTTATGGGCACCCTGTAGTTTTATAGTTTTTAATCTAAACTTAAAATTTTATATTCCTTTTGGAAGAAACTACAAGCCACCGTGTGTACAGACTCAACAGTGAGTTGGGTCAGCTCTCCCACAGCCTTTAAGGTGTATGACAAGAGTCTCAGCCATGTTCTCATCTTCCTGAGGTATTTTGAAATGGTTCCTTTTTTTTTTTTTTTTTTTTTTGTACATTTTGGCTGCAGTATTGGTGGTAGAATATACTATAATATGGATCATCTCTACTTCTGTATTTATTTATTTATTACTAGACCTCAACCACAGTCTTCTTTTTCCCCTTCCACCTCTCTTTGCCTGTAGGATGTACTGTATGTAGTCATGCACTTTGTATTAATATATTAGAAATCTACGAGTCTGTTTTGTACTTTTTATACTGTTATAATCAAAACTTTTACTAGGTTATTGAATAAATTTAGTCTTATTAGAAAATAAAAGAAGCTGTTTTGTGGCTTTGTTTGAAAAGTGTTCTTAGGTAAGAATAAATAACATTTTTGGTCTTCAGCGATGTGAATTTAAGCTCTTAGTATAGCAAGCCATGAAGGAAAAAAGTCCTCTTTACTGAGAAACAAAGACTTAAAAGCACATTTTAATTGTTATACACAATGATTAACCTAGTGGATAAGATTATTTTAACAATTAAGAACAAAATGTTTCCAGTGTTATTTTTGTTTGTTTGTTTAAGTATAGTTGGTATATAATACTACATCAGCTGTATTAGTTCCAGGTGTACAGGGTAGTGTACACTTTTACAGCTTACAATGCAATCACTCCATTCTAGTAAACAGCTGTCAACTATGCAAACTTACCGCAATAATATTGACTATATTCCCCTTCACCTTTTTTACCCATTTCCCCACCCTTTCCCCTCTGGTAACCATCCCTTAGGTCTCTATTTCTGAGTCTGTTTTTGTTTTGTTTGTTTTGGTTGGTTGGTTTTTTAGATTCCACATACCAGTAAAACCAGACGATACTTGTTTTTTTCTGACTTAACCTCACTTAGCATAATACCCTCTACATCCATCCACATTGTTGCAAATGGCAAGATTTCATCTTTTTTTAAATTGCTGCCTTATATTCCATTGTGTATATATACCACATCTTTATCCATCCATTGTTTAATGTTTTTGATCTGGCTTTATTTTCTGTGAACATAGTGGAAAGCATCATGGAGACTAGGGAAAACTATAAAAATTGGTTATAGGGACAGGTGCATTTTGGTATTGTGGTCAGACCCAGGTTTTGTAGTTCCTGGCTCTGCCCCTTTTTAGCCATTTGAGTCACTTGGCCTTTGTGAGCCTCCAAACTTACGTAAAATAATTTACAGAATTACTTCACAGAATTATGAAGAATCCAAATAGGTACACCCCATATCAACATTTCAAAAACAGATTGCTGTGGTCTAAAAAATTTTTTAATTTATTGTTCCACTTAATGCTTCATTGGTTGATTCTTATGTGTGCCCTGACTAGGAATTGAACCCACAACCTTGGCGTATCTGGACAATGCTCTAACCAACTGAGCTACTACCCAGCCAGGGCAAGAACAGATTGTTGATTAGCTGGGAAAGGTGAATCGTGCGGATCAAACTTTTTATGCTATTAGGGTTTAAAATTGCTTTAGGGTAATTAGGTAATTTTGCCAGCTATTAATTGGTCTAGTTACTGTGACGTTACTAAATTAACCTAGAACAGTGGAAAGATGACTATTTTCTATTGCTGTGTAATAAATTACCACACACGTAGTGGATTGAAGGAGGTTTATCTCAGTTTCTTTCTAGGCACAGCATAGCTGGGTCCTTTGCTCAGGGTCTCATAGGCTGCAACATGGTGTCAGCTGGTTGCAGTCTCACCAGGTGACTTGGGAAAACTCCACTTCCACACTCAGGTTGTTTGCAGAATTCACTTCCTGTGGCTGTAGGGTGGAGAGCTCAGACTTCTTTATTACTTTTTTGTTTTATTATTTATTTTTAAAGATTGTATTTATTGTTTAGAGAGAGGGGAAGAGAGGGAGAAAGGGAGCGAAACATCGAAATGAGAGAAACTTTGGTCAGTTGCCTCTCACACGCCCCCAACTGGGGACCTGGCCCACAACCCAGGCATGTGCCCTGACCAGGAATAGGAGGGATGGGGGACTGGAACTAGTGACCTTTCAGTTCACAGGCCAGCGCTCACCCCCCTGAGACACACTAGCCAGGGCAAGCGCGGACTTCTTCGTGAGTGAAGGGCCCCCTCAGTTCCTTGACTCATTTGCTATCTTCCAACATGGCCATGTAGTGCATCAAGCTAGTAGGCCTCCAGAGCTAGTCGGCAAGTGGGACTGTCTTCTCAGGTACAGACCACATTCAAGTGGAATGAATCACAATGAACACAGAGGTAGGTAGGGTGTGGGTATCACATGGACACAGAGTTTTGTCTGCCACAGCACCTCATTTTTTTCGAACTGAATAACTTGAAATTGGGCCTTTTTAACCTACAATACAAGCACTTTGTGTAGCAAGGAAAAAGGAAAAGCTTCCCCATTATCAAACACTTACCATGGGTCGGGCATGTTTAAACAGTGTTTAAACAACATTGTACAGTAAAAAAGAAAAAAAAAGAAAGCAACCCTGTTTGTAGGTGAGTGGATGTGCAGGAGGTCATGTAACTTAACAGCTTTCTTGGTTCCAAAGCCTTGCTCCCCACACCGAACCTGTCCCTGCTGTGGCAGTAAGTGTGGGTGCCTCCTTGCCCGGCATCGGGAGGTAGTTACCTGGGTCTCTTCTGAAGGCTGAAAATGAGGGGCAAGTTTCACCATTGGAGAGAGGTTGAGCTGAGTCTAAATCAGTTAAGCAAATTTTGATGTTGAAAGTCCTTAATAAATGCTTTCTTTTTGTAGAGAAAATAGTCTGTAGGAGGTTTAGTGAAACAACTGGGTAGTTTAAAAATAAATGAAGGCGGCCAGAATAAACCATACTCTGCTGGGAGAAATGGAAGATCCCCGGAGCCTGCTGATCCAGTGTCCGTAGGACAGTTTCCTGATGCCTCAGATTTAGCATTGTGCTCTGGCGATCGTTCCTGTGTGATGTTCAGTGAACTGCGGAGGGAGGAGAAAGCTAAATTGGATCAAAGATAGATAATTTCACAGGCTCATGTTCTCAAAGAAAGGGATCTAAGGGTTCTAACAATTTCTCCAGTGCTGGAGTTTGGTTACTCATTGTGATCATGAGAATGCTTTAGGTTTCAAATATCTTGCATCCTAGTTAGAAACTGCTTATTGTACCATGCATGGGGGGTCTTGGATATACTAAGTTGCAGCCTTCATATAAAAGAGCTTAGTCTTTCACTGTAGGGAGACAAAAGATTTTGGCAAAGCCTGCCCTTTTTCTCAGTGTCTGAAGGGGGTGGGGTGGGAGTATAATGTACTGTTTTAGAACTTACACGCTCCACACTGCTGTAACTTACATTAGCTTTAACACTGCAGGTATTGTTTTTCTGTAACTGCATGGAAGAGTGGCTGTTTTAAGCTTATACTTAACTCTCAAAAATTAAAGGTTCAAAAAGTCTTAAAATTCTGTAACAAGTCACTGGTAGAGTTAAAATAGGAACCTGAACAATTATGTCTTTTTTCTTTCTTTCTTTTTGAAGGTAACAGATGTGTGTTGTTGGGTTTCTTCTTTTTTTCTTTTTTTGCCTCCAACCACCTTTACAATCCACTGCAATGTTGGTTCCGCCCCCACCGCCCCAGGGACCCTTGTGGCTTTCTCAAAGGGAAATCCAACAGCACTTGATCCCATTGATAGTTCCGTGAAATATTCTCGGCTGGTAACATTGCAGTTTCCAGGGTTTCCTACTTCAGATGCCCACTGGCCCAGGGTTCACCTTCAGCCTCCTCCTGGACCATCTCCATGCCCGCTGTCCTGGTACCGTCCAAAATACGCAGGTGTCTCCCAAGTCTCTCTCCAGAGCTTGTTATCTAGCAGGGTACTGGCAGAAATAGATGGCTTACTGAAACTGGATAATTTGAAGGGAGTTTTAATAAGGGGACTTTACAAGTCTGTGCACAGGGTGCAGGGAAACCCCAGGGTAGAGTAGTTCCTAGAACTGGAAACATTGGGGCTGGGAGTATTTACTTAGCTGCTATTACTACCCCTACGTCTGAATATTTGAGGGGAACATGAATGGAACCAGGGGAAAAGCTATGCAAAAAGGGTGGGAGATTGGCGAAAACTCCAGGAATAAGTATTCTATCACTCTCCAGATTGACCAGCTCTATCATTAGGGCCTTCACACCTCTGACCCATTTCTTTATCATCTTACAGCTTGGCAACACCTACTTCTTCATGTTTCAGTTCAGGGTTAGGGAAGGCTTCCAGAATAACCACTGCCCCACCCAACAAATAATTATATGCTAGGTAGTTTCCATGAAAGCAGGACCATTTCTTTTTTCACCCCTATAGCTCCCAGAATCTAGCCTAGTGGTCATTAGTATGTAAGTAGGAGGGTACTAAAAGTTAATTCACAGATTGATTACAATTTTGTATTTTCAGATGTCATGTTTATAGAAGAGTTGAATGTATGCTAATGACTTGTTGAATTTTAAGAATATAAAAGGCTTTGTATTTGAACATTTTTTTTACATATGTAAAAAAGTGAAAGAGTAGTAAATAGTATAACCTTTCCCTAGGTCGCCAACTGCGAACATTTTATGACATGCACTTTAGCTATTTAATTTGTTTGACCGAGAGTTGTGACAGTCATCCCTGAGTACTTACGCATTTGTCTCCTTGGAATAAGAATATTCTACATAAAACCACAATGCCATTGCCACACCTGAGGTGATTAACAATAACTCAGTAATATCTAATATGATCATTTGTATGGAATAAGTTGTCCCTATTGTTCCAAAATGTCTTAAAACTTTTCTCTCTCATCCAAGACATAATCAAGGTTCATGTGTATGTTTGGTTATACCTCTTTTCTTAATCTGGAATAGTTTTTTCCCCCTTGCCCCTCTTTTTTTTCATGACATTGAACTTTTTGAGGTATCCAAGTTAGTTGTGTAATTTCCCATATCCTGGATTTTATGTTTGTTTTCTTAGTAGATTCGGATCATACTTTTTGGGAAGAATGTAGAACAGGCTGTGTGGTGCATCTCCTGCTTCACCTCAAGAGACAATGTCAAGTTGCCCCACGGTCAAGTAACGCAGTAATTGATCACTTGGTTAAGATGCTACTACCAGATCTTTCCAATTTTTTTTTTTTTTTTTTTGGTAAATAAATAATCTGTAGGGTGATACTGTGAGACTTAAAGTAACCCTTTATTCAAGTATTCTTTGAGCACCTATGTCCAAGACCCTTCTGAGTGTCCTAAATAGTCCCAGACATTTTAGAAATCTTGTAATCCTTAAGCTCTGAGAATCTTAGCTCAGTAAGGTGGTTGTGCTTATTGCTATTTATTGCATTTGACTTTCATTTTATTGATTTCTCTGTGGTTCCCATTAAAAAGTGAAAATGTGGTGAATAGGAGGTAGGGGTTGTATTTGGCATATGAGCTGATTCATATCACCAGGGCACAGATAAAAAACAAAACAATGAGTTTGAAACAGATGACTTGAATTCAGATCTTGGCTTTGCTACTTTATGGCTTTATGAGATCTGATAAATTTTCTCTGAGCTCATTTCTTCCCCTTGTAAACTGGGGGAAATAATAGAATTGGAGTAAGACTAAAAGGAGAAAATGCATCATAAAGGACCTGGCCTATGGTAGGTACACAGTGATATATTTGTGTTCTTTTTTTTTAAAATCTAGCACTGAAGTCTAATTGGTACAGTAGGAATGGAAACTTATTTATAGTTAGGGTGAACACCGGAGAGGTCTTACATAGTTCGCCTCAAGACACCGACCCCCCCACCCCCAAAATTCCCCAAAGCTTCCTTAAGTTTCTGTGTCTGAAGGAGAAAATGTATTCACTACAATATTATTATGCTTTGTCAGCATGTGAATCCCAGGAACAGGAAATTTTACAGAGGGCATGAGGCCATGCCAGGTATAAGTGGGCTACACAAAGGTGTGCTGAATCCAGGGAGTGGCCAGGATAGGCTCTCAGGATGATCTTTGAAGGGTAACATTTGGTTATGCTGTAGCAGTACTACAAACTACCTAATTCTTAAAACATGCTGAAATGGCACAGCATACCTTTTAGTGTCAAGGCCCAAATCCCCAGTTAGTTAGTTTATACCCAGGCAGCCTAGCCCCCTGGAACAACTCCAAGAGAGCACTGTTCACACGGTCACGGAAATGCTGCCCCTTCCTCCAGTTATGGTGGCCCCAAAGACGATGGCCTTGGAGTACACAATGTCAGGGGTGCCTTTGGCTCTAGTAGTTGAGACTCTGCTTCTTCAACTTTCCATTAGACAGACCTCAGGTCTCTAGCATTTTCTTTTCCATTTGATGAGGGATGCAGTACGAATGTCTGGTTGGTTATAGGAACATCAGACTGGCTGGGGATGTCAGTCTGTCAACTGTTAAAAGGAAAAAGTCTGTTATAGTTAAACATAATTTTCATTTTCTTCTGAAGAACTAAAACCATTTTATATATTCCCAGTAAAGTGAATTATTGAGAAGGCTGCCATATAAAAGTGTCAAAAGAACTAAGCCCTTTGCTACCATCAACTTTTCTATCCTGGCTATGTAGCTTCCCTTATCATACAAATATTACTCTACAAACGGCCACGAGGTGGTGCTGCTCACACAGGAGACTCTGAGAATGAGGATCATCCAGTACAGCACCCTTTTTTTACCTGCCTAGTTAGTTGTGGAGCTAAAACTGAAGCTAATCCATTGCTTCATTCACAGTCAGCTAAATAATTATTTTCACTTAAACAGTCTTGAGAGCATTTAAAATGTTTGGAGAATCTGTTTTAATCTCCTTTTCACCAAGATAATTTTAATCTTTTTAAATTGATTGCTTGCCTTCCCACATACACCCCGACCGGGGATCAAACCTGCAACCTAGGTATGTGCTCTGACCAGGAATCAAACCTGCAACCTTGTGGTGCATGGGGTGACGCTCCAGCCAACCAAGCCACCTGTCCATTGTGATATTTTTAATCTTTAGTAAGAACTAAAAGACAACACTTAGTGCTTTCTGCAGTTAAATTTAAATTATCTCAAAGGAGAAAGAAAATACTCATAGTCCTCCAAATGCCCTTATTCCAGAAGACTGCCATTGTGGATAAGTATGCTCTTGTGGCCCTCGATTCTCAGGTATCGTAGATGCTGTGGCCATGGTCTAAAGGCTGAGGACAGCCTGGGTGTCTCTCCGGTGTATTTTTATTTTTGGGTATTAAGTGGATGCCATAGAACTGAGGCCGGAAATTACGAAGCCCCCCACCCTATGACTGTTCTGGTTGTTACTGTAGCATGTTGCCACTGTCTGTCTGGCTGTGGCTTCCCAAGTAGTAGGCAAGGCAGTCCACTGAGGAATACAAAGTAAAATAGAGCTCTTTTTTCTGTTTTTCACCTATTTTAAAAAATTGAGGGATAATCATCATATAATGTTATATTAATTTTAGGTGTAAAACATTTGATATTTGTATATATGGCAAAGTGATCACAGTAAGTCTTGTTAACATTTGTCACCATATATAGTTATAAAAACCATTTTTCTTGTGATGAGATCTAAGATCGATTTTTGTCTATTTTTAATGTTTTATAATAACAGTGCTACATATGTATAACATATTTAAGGATTAGGGGTACATGCACAGTGTTTACTGGTTGGAGAGAGTTGTGTGCTTCTCTGCATGTGTATTACATGTCAAGAGGTTTATTTTTAAAATATTTGAAGATCGCTGCTCTAGAGACCATGGAGTGATGGAAGGTTGGTAGTGAGGGCTGTTTTTCTTTCAAGTCCAAGACATCATTTTTGTGAAATGTTAGAGAAAGTGGGTCTGTGGGCCTTTCCGAGGATTGAGGGGGAAGGAGGATGACAGTTGCCAGAACTGTGTTACATTACATGCTTATCAAATCGCTGTTTCCTCTCCCACAGTGTAGTGTTTCCTCTCTGCCTTTATCACATAGAGTGGCGTGTTTTTCAGAATGGGATAGCCTCCCTTGAGAGTAGAGTTATTAAGCATGCCTTGTTACTGATGGGGGGAACCCCTGGTTTTACCTGGGAACTTCTAGTTTCTCCCGTTGTCTCCCACTCAGATGGATACTCATGATTCTTAGCCCCAAATGATATTTTCTTAATCATGTTGAAATCCCATAGAAAACAGCAGCAATGCCTAAACTGGCCAAACTGTTGAGAGCGCTAAAATGGGCGGGACAGACAAAACTGCTTGCAAGGCTTTGTAAGGAAGGCTAAGAGAAGAGGACAGAAAATCAGTTATTTAGATTTAGCAGTTGTAAAGATGAAGCTACACCTCCACTCTAACAGGACAGGTAATAAAGAATATGAGACAATAGTAGAAAGAGGTTCTTTTGGAACAAAATCAAGTCAGAGCATTACGGAAAAAATTATTAGTGGGTGGTAGAAACCAAGAAAACTAGTTTCAGGGAAAAAGAATGCGAGTCCACAATTTAGCAATAAAATAACAGACGTTGCAGAGTGTCAGAAATTTATTTATTCAATCATCTATTTAATAAATATTGAATTCTTATTGCACACCAGGTGGCCTGCACCCTATCCCTGCTCTCAAGTGCCTTACAGTCTTGGAAAACAGGCAGTAAGGAATGCTGGAATCCAATAAGTACAGGGCGCTATGTGAATATGTGTAAAGGCCTTCCAAACAAGTCCCCACTGGTTTAGGGGGAGATACCAGATTACCATTTATTGAGCATTTTGTTCCAGGCTCTTTGCTAAGCACTTTAAAAATCTCACTGGCTTTTAAAAACTATTTTAAAGCTAAAGTTTTTAATAAACTCTACTACTATCTTCATTTTACAGATGAGGGAACAGAGACCTAGAAAGGCCAACTAGTAAGAAACAATTCTGATGCCAATACTCAAAATTTCTGTAAGTAGAAATCTGAGAAACTAAAAACTAATTTAAAAAGTATTTATAGATAAAAGAAATCATTTAGCTACTGAAAAAGGTAAGCTTCCCTGGGTACATTTATTTTCAAACATTTTATCAAAATTTAATGCAGAAAGAGAAAGGCACTATCATAAATGTACAGCTCAATGAATTTTAATAACTGAGCACATCCATTTAACTTATCTCCATTTTAAGAAATGGAACATCACCGGTTTTCCAGTAGGCTCCCTCTGTTCCTTCCCCGACTTTTAAAAATGTAGATTCATTTTGCAGCTTTTTGTACTTTATGTACGTGGAATTGTATGCATGTCCTCTTTTCTGTCTGGCTTTTTTGTTCCTGCTAAATCTTGTTTGTGAGATTCATCTCTATTGTGGCATATAGTTTTAGATCATTCTCCTTACTGTATAATATTTTACCATGTGAAGTACCACATATGTTTTTCCACAGAAATTTGGGTAGCTTCGAAGAACTTTCTAGCACATGTCTTTTTGTGATCATACAGATGCACTTCTGTTTTGTGTCTACTAGGAGTGGAATTATTGTATCATAGGACATGCATATGTTCTGTTTTAGGTCTTATTGGCAAACGATTTTCCTAAGTGTCCATACCATTTAGTAATCCACCAGCAGTGGATGAGAGTTGCATTTGTTCCACATCCTTGCTAACACTTGGTATTTGGCATCTTTTCATTTTAGCTGTTCTGGTCACATTTTAGTTTTAATCCAAATATCCCTGATGACTGAGCAGTTGAGTAACTTTTCATATGTTTATTGGCCATTTGTGTATCCTCCTATGAAATGTTTGCAGTATCTTTTGTCTTTCTTTATTGGATTGTCTTTTCTTACTGATTTGTAAGAATTTTATATGTATTCTGGTTTGAGTCCTTAGAGGGATCTGTGTGGGTCTGTGTGGGCGTGTGCATACGTACATAAATTGCAAATAGTTTTTCTGTACTCTGTAGGCTGCCTTTTAGATCTCCTAATAGTATCTTCTGAACATATGTTCTTAATTTTATTTTTGGCTTTTGTGTAGGGAAGTCTGTCTGGCTTGATCAACTCTCGGTTTTGAGGAACTGAGACTGAAGAATTGTTGAGTTTTCATAGTAGTTCCAAACACTTCTAAATACATAACTAGGGTGGGAATTGTTGGGGTTTTTTTTTTTTCCAGCTTTACTGAGGTATAGTTGACAAATAAAATCATAAGATATTTAAAGTGTACAATGTGACGATTTGATGAACATACATATTTATGTTGTGAAAGGATTCCTTAATGAGGTTAATTAACACAGATGTTCTTGATTTTAATCAGACTAATTTGTCACCTTTTTTTTTCCTTATGGTTAATGTTTTTAAGTCCTGTTTAAGAGATCTTCATTATAAGGTGTACCGTTAAATGGGCATCATATGTAATGGACAAGGAGGCCTACCATTGATAGGAAATAGAGGGGAAAAAATAGTATCATGTGGAATGGTTTGTTTCCAATCAGAGGAGGTCAGAAAAGCAGCTTTGCTTGGGATTTACAGAGTATAAAGTGAAACTGCAAAGTGTGCTCTCTACAGAAAATACTGCCAACCTGACCCTTAGTTCCCAGTATCATCTTAGATCCCAGTATCCCAGTGCCAGACAGTTCAGGGAGCCAAGAGGCTTGATGTTTCCACTCATCTGAGATAGAGAGCTTTTATTTATTTATTTATTTATTTATTTATTTATTTAAATTTTATTTATTTAGTTTTAGAGAGAGGGGAAGGCAGGGAGAAAGAGGAGAGAAACATCTGTGTGAGAGAGAAACATTGATCAGTTGCCTCTCTTGTACGTGCTCCCGAACCTGAAACCTAGGCGTGTGCCCTGACCAGGAATCGAACTGCTGACCTTTCTCTTTGCAGGATGATGCCCAACTGAGTCACATTGGCCAGGACCTTAGATAGAGAGCTTTTAGGCTTTTAGGCCTCAACTGTGTTTAAAGCTCAGATTTTAGTTATTTATTTTTTCATATTGTGAGAGAACTCAGTTACTACTTGGCTACAGGTTTCTTCTTGTATTGACTTATATGTATGTGTGTGTGTGTGTGTAATATGAATAAGTTCACACAATTTTTCTTTACAGGATATTGTCTTGACACTATGTAGGGAGCAATGGGTACGTTGAACATGGTCCTCTTTGTACCAGAACAAATAACCATAGTTAAGAAGCCAACCTGCCTGGCTTTAAAAAATATATTCTCATTGTAAAGGTAAAGGAACAACATTTTTAAAAAACAAAATAAAAAAAAATTCAATTGTAGATGCAACTCTCCACCTCTAACCCTCAATCCAAGAACAGCCTTGGTCTTTTGTCCTCTACTCCAGAGCTCAGAATCCAGTTGCTGCTCTTTGCAACTGTGGCTTACGTTCCACTGCTGCACAAGCAGTCCTCGAAGTCAACAGACAGAAGAGTCAAGCAGGTCTTTTCCCTGCAACTTTGTCAGCAGTGGAGAAATACTGTCAGGAAGAAGAGATGAGAACGTCAATGGCTTCTATTTTTGTAGCTCAAAGGGAAAACAGTTTAGGGAAAGAGGAGTTAATCCATGTTTGGAAAATGAGAGGATAAAGGGGAGTTAATTTTCTTAGATCAACAAGGTTTGAGAGCTGTAAAGGGTTTCTGCACTGTCTCATGTTTGTGAAGAGCCTCGCCCACTCCTCCAGGCCACCTCTTCATATAGACTTATTAGAAAGGGATGAAACTTGGCCACAGTGACCTCACAGTTAAAGTCCCAAATGAATCCTCACAGTGGTAATTCTGCAACGCACCAGGCAAAGGTAACTAAGATAGTAGAGGCGGCACACAGAAATTGATAGTGAGTTAGGCAGCAATCCAATAATTCCTTGTTGTTGATTTTCATTCTTTGCTTACAAAGAAAGCAATACTTTGTTAGAGTGTATACTCTTGACTCTTCTCTCTTCATTGTTGTTGGAACTGTGACTGGAATTAGGAATCCAACTTCTATGTTTAAAACTGAAGCATTGTATATTCTTTTTCTAGGAATCTATCCAGAGGATATACTTAAGATTACATATAAGACGTTGCTACACAAAAGAATGAATTTGGGCCCTTACCTCATACCATACACAAAAGTTATCTTAAAGGAGATCAAAGACCTAAATGTAAGCACTAAAACTCTTAGAAGCAAACCTAGGTGTAAATCTTGATGACCTTAAATTAGCAACCGTTTCTTAAATATGACACCAAAAGCACAAGCAACAAAAGAAAATAATAAATTGGACTTCATCAAAACTAAAAACTTTTGTGTATTAAAGGACACTATCAAGAAAATGAAAAGACAACCTATAGAATGGGAGAAATATTTGCAAATAATATATCTGATAAGGGCATAGTATCCAGAATATATAAAGAATTCTTACAACCAACACTGAAAGGACAAACAGCCCAATTAAAAAATGGGAAAAAGATTTGAATAGACATTTCTTTGAAAAAGATATACAAATGGCCAGTAAGCACATGAAAAGACATTCAATTTTTCTCAAAAATCTCAAAAATTTACAAAAAAATAGCTACAAATTTAGTTCATTCAGTTACCATTTTTAATACAAAAAAAGAAAAATGTAAAATGTTCCATGACAGGTATTCTCTGAGTTGCCCTAGAGTCATATGGACGAATTTGTAGAAATTGATTTATTGATCTAAAAAGATATTCATGATATTGAGTAAAGAAAAACCAATTACAAAATAATATTTAAGGAATGATCCTATATTTTGAAAAAAATAACAAAACCAAAACCAAAATTCCCTAGAGAGTGAGAGGCTGGAAGGTCACACACTAAAATTTACATAAGCTCTGGCCAGCATTTTTTTTTCTTTTCGCTTCTCGTGTTCTCTGATTTTTCTTCAATAAACTTACATTGTATTTTTTTAAAGTTATGTTAAAAACGAAGCTCAAAAGCCAGAAGGATTGTTTTCCATGACAAAGGTGATCTCCATGCTAGCTCTAAAATTTGCCTCCTTGGGCTTCCTCTCCCCTTTCTCTTTCCCATAACTAAATTATGGCACAAGAATTGGCTAAAAATTGGCTGAAGAAGAGTCTAGAAATTTTGAAGGCCTGTGCCCCTTTGACTGTCTGACTGACCAAAGCTGTGCTTTCTGCAGAATCAGGAAAACATGAACATTGAAGGGGAAAGAGACGCTCCTCTAGAATAAAGAAACTGATTTAGAAAATGTCATTAGGCAAACAGTACCTGTAGCTGATGGACTGCTGCTGACTGTTTCTGCTGGCCCTTCATGCCTCCCTAGCAAAGGAAGTCGAAAAGGCCAGAGTGTTGACAATAAAATTGTTATGGCAGCACCCGGGAGTGCTACTGTAATTACAGGTCTCTCTGAGCACTTTCTGGCAATTCTAGTTTTCAGATGTTTAAACTATGTTGTAAACTCTTTGTCCACATTGAAACTTAGCACCTTTGACTGCAGCCCAGAGATTTAATTGTTAAAAAGTGCCTTTTGATTGGGGAGAGAAGGAAAATAAGGCTAAACATGTTCTCTCACATTTTGCCTTTAAATGAAAACTTTTTGTATGCTTGGCAGGCTTAAAAACAACATGAAACAGCATTTAAAAAAATTTATTAGTTACTTATTGATGAGGGTTGAACATTTATATAAACCCCAATACATTATAAAATAATTTTTACTATTCGCCACAAGGAAAATAGGAGACATTTATTAGCTCTTGACTCATTGTATAACTTTGGAAAATTTACATAACCTCTGTGCTTTCTTTCTCTTCATGAAAAATGGGGAATCAAGTTGGACCTTCAAGAAGCCCAACTTGAGCTCTGGCTGGTGTAGCTCAGTAAATTGAGTGCCTGTCTGTGAACAAAACAGTTGCTGGTTCAATTCCCAATCAGGGCATGTGCCTGGGTTGTGGGCCAGGTCCCCAGTAGGGGGCATGTGAGAGGCAACCACACATTGATGTTTCCCTCCCTTCCTCTCTCTAAAAATAAATACAATTTTAAAAGCCTGATTTTCTGTTTCAGTTGCTTTCTCTGTGGCACTTTTAGCACCCACGTCTGATTTTGAGGCACAATTGTGATCTTTTGATAGAACCCCAACTGTCACTGAGAGCTTGGCAGGGCTCAGGCGTGACCGGGAATCAAACCCAGGACCTCTGGCTTTGAGGGACAACTCAACCAACTGAGCCACATCTATCAGGAATTTGTTAAGCAGATGTTTTCTAAGATGTTAGAATTTTGCTGAAATGCTGCCTTCAGCAACAAGCGTGGTCAAAGAGCGCACACCGTTTGCTTGGTGGAGAAGTGAGCACCTGTTCTCTGGGGGTGCTCAGGGCTCGCTGGCAATATGGCAGTAGAAATAGATGATCTCTCATTAAACTTTTCTCTAAGGAACACATTCCCTGATCCTGGCAGCATTTAAGCCAAAACTAATTGACCATTTATTAAAATCTTGAAGAGGTGATTTGTATATGAAAATAGAGTGGGAGGAGAAGACTATTAAGATCCCTTTTGTATTAAAAGAGAACTGTCCTTGGGAATTAGATTCATAAAATTAATAATGTTTCATGCTTCATCAAGGACAGTCTTAAATGAACCTGACTTTTTTTGGGCTGGTCCCTGACAGTGAAGAGTACAATGGCTATTGGTACAGTTTGGTGTCATGCCTGGACTTGGGCTAAGGGGCCAGCCATTTTCCACACTGTTGCAAATGTCAACAGAGTGAAAAAGGCAAACAGTGTCTTACTTTTATCATGAAAACAGAATCATTTTTCATCCATTTTGAAAATCATTTTCTTTCAATTAGAGTAGTCTATTTACAATGACAGTAATCTCTAATATATTTGGATTTAAATCTATCATGTTACTACTTGTCTTCTATTTTATCCCATGTGTTCTATGTTCTTTTTTCCTAGTTTTTCTAGCTTTCTTTTGGGTTATTTTTTTATTGTTCCATTGCTCCCCACCTACCTTAGCTTTTTAGTTATTCTTTCACAACTCTTTTTTAGAGGTCACCCAGGAGTTATAATATGAGTCCCTGATTAATTAAAGTTTTAATATAAATAAGTACTTTTACCACTTCCTGGAAAGTATTACGACTTTGGACACTTTTACTCTATTTACTGCTGACTTAAAAATTTTTTTTTCATTTTGAAAAATATTTTACCCCTTCAGAAAGTTGCAGTAATAGTGCAATCAGCTTCTATATACCCTTCACATTGATTCATCAATTGTTGACATTTCTTTCTCTCTTAGTTTTGGTCTTAAAGCCTTTCAACTCATTGGATAAATCCCACTCAGATTCTCAAAGATAATCTCCTTTACTTAAAGTCAACTAATTGTAAATGTTAACCGTATCTAAAAAAATACTTTCACCAAGATTAGCATTACATTGAATAAATAGGTACTATGGCCTAGCCAGTTTGACACATAAAACTAACCAACACAAAGCACAGTAAGTAAGCTCTAGGTCAGAGAATATAACAGCCATTTATGTTATTCATTCTTTCATTCCTTCATTCTTTCATTCATTCATTCTTTCATTCATTAAAGAAGTAGTTCTTGAGCACCAGCCATGTGCCAGATACCATGTTATATGCATGGATACATATTCTAAGATCCAGACAATTGACTTAAAAATAACTGTTATGATAAAGCTATTTGTTTATACCCTATAGTATATTTTTAAGGATATTGCCTTACTTCTTTTTGTCTTACTCTATTTCCCTCCTGGACACAGACAGGAATGTATTCATTGTCATGACTTTTGCAAATCTCCTTACATAGTTCCTTGTCAAATAAATGTAAATGTCTTCTATCAAAAATAGCATTTTAAGCCCTGGCTGGTGTGGCTCAGTGGATTGAGTGCTGGCCTGTGAACCAAAAGGTCACCAGTTCAATTCCCAGTCGGGGCACATGCCTGGTTTGTGGGCCAGGTCCCCAGTTGGGGGTGAGGGACAACTGATCATGTATCTTTCACACATCGATGTTTCTCTGCCTCTCTTTCTCCCTCACTTCCCCTCTTTTGAAAAATAAATTAATAAAGTCTTTTTAAAAAAATAACATTTTAATTAACCAATTGTTTGACCAGAAAGACTGAGCTCAATGTAAGGGAAATCTCAGGATCACGAGAGGACCAATTGCATAAGTGCTTTTCAAACTTTTGCTCGTGTCACATTTGCCAATATCCCATTGTCCAAAGCAGGTCACAAGGCCAGTCCAGGTTCAAGGGGTGGGAAAACAGACTCCATGTGTTGACAGAAGTTGCAGCAAAGAATTTGTGGCCTCCCCCACCGCGACCCCCTGCCCGTACTACAGTGGTTTGAATGTAATATGAAGCACATGGCTGTTTGCAGCTACTCAGAGGATCACACAGTGGAGCTCAGTTGGACACATGCTGGGGCATATGGGGCTGCCCCCGCTCATACTATGACACTTGGTCACTTCTTAACATGAAGAGGAAAGCTGGTGATTATATAGTTAAATCAGATGATCCAGATAATTCAAGCATAAAAAAAATCTTTGAAACCTGAATTATTGTTTTTTTCCATTATATCAACCAGATGCCTCCTGAACTGTGTCCTTTGTTTTGAAGACATTAGATCTGCAATTTAAATTCCTGATGCTTTCCTTTATCCTTATGCACGTAACCATTTCTTCAACCCTTAGAAAATTACCAAATTTCCTCCTCTTTCTTCATTATATACCCTCTAAAATATGACTTTATTTATTTATTTATTTATTTAGAGACATTATTTTTTAATTAGCAAGCGATCCAACTACTGGAGTTGGAAAATGACTTTATTTATTTAGTTAGTTTTATTTAGATTCAAAATAAAACATTCTACTCAGCTAATAGTATCTTTTTATCTTTTCTTAAATAAGTGAAGTGGAAGATGTGCCAGTATATAGGTGCTGTGGTAGTTGTCCCCCCACACCTGGGAAAATTACTTAGTTTTTGCAGTACGACATGCTATGCTTTAAATTTTGGCAAGAAATAATGAAAATATACCCTTTAACAAAGGTCTGCTGAAGACAACTGAGTAGCTAAGGTACTTAGATAGGCAAATTCAACCATATACTTTCTAATTCTTCTTTACACAAACCTTCAGGATCTTGCAATGTGACCCTACTGTCCTGGAAGGTTGAATGAACCTTTAAAGAATTAGCAGATTACTTGCTTCCCACTAGCAGACAAATTCAGTATGTTCATGGCTGTGTGATAAAGCTTGAAAAGAACACAGTTTAGATGATAACCACTAGCCAGAGAAAAGATTCAACTCAAACATTTTAATTTTGTTAAACATTCTGCCTGGGGCGTGCACACAGACAATTGGCGGCTTTCCTCAGTGAAGATTGTACAGCCACACGCTGTGGAAGGATGCGTCTGTGTTCAGTTCCAATGAACAAGGGGCATTTTTCAAAACTCTCAGGAGTGATATAAATAGCTAGGAAGGATGTTAATTGAAGAGCTATGCTGGCTTATTAAGTAAATAACTATGTGAATGAGGCTTGTAAACTCTAAAAAACACTAAAAATATTTGTTGTCATTCTTTTGATAACTGTGTACCTAATATATGTACCATACTAATACATTCCACCTTCCATAAAATGATTTTGCAGTGTTTTTAGACTAAAAAAATAATTTTGGTAATCTTCCAAGATCAATGAGTTCTTACAATATGTTTTGCATTGTTGCCACTAGAATCTAAGCATGCCCCTATAGTTTTTATAGTTCCTTGAAAAAATTATTTCTGATGTAGTACACATTAATGTATACCCATTTTAGAAATTTTGAAAATGGAGAAAAGTATGAAAAATAAAATGAACAATATTTTAGTGTGTTTTATTCCCATTTTTATACGTATAAATATATACAGATATATGAAAATTGTATATATTTTACATGATGCTGTGATAAAACATGTAGGAGGCAATATAGGATAGTAGTTAACTTTGTCAGACAAGTTAAGTTTGAATCCTGGCTCCTCCAGTTTTTTAACTGTGGTAATCCAGGAAATTTACTATTTCTGTAACTCAGTTCCCTTAGCTGTAATATGGAATAATGTTAGTGATCTACTTTATAGGGTTATTGTGAGGATTAAGTTAGTTAATACATGTAAAGCACTTAGAATAGTTACTAGTGCATTATAAATGTTCAATATTATAAATATAAACAGTTTTTATTTATCACATAAAACCAGGGCATAAGCATTTTCCAAAATAATTTAAAACGCAACAAACAGCCCTGGCTGGCCTGCGAACCAAAAGGTTGCCAATTTGATTCCCAGTGTAGGGCAGTGTGCCTGGGCTGTGGGCCAGGTCCCCAGTAGGGGGCGCGTGAGAAGCAGCCACACATTGATGCTTCTCCCTCTCTTCCTCCCCTTCCCTCTCTAAAAATAAATAAATAATTTTTTTTCAAAACCCACAACAAACATATGATTGATTATCATATTTCACTGGATAGATACACCATAATTTACCAATTCCATTGCTGAATATTATATTTCTGAACTGTTACTTGTATAAATACTATTTCGATGAATATCTTCATGCATCAAGTTTTGTCTGCATTTCAGATTATTTGATTAAAGTAGACTTCTACAAGTAGCTTCTGGTGACCAAGCTCCAGTGTGGCCCCATTGATTTCCCTCTTCTGGTGCTGTTGCCCTTCCCACTCCTACTCCTCTCTGCACAGAGCTTTATTCTGTAAACATTAGGCTTTTGCGAACATAATGAAGTGTGATTTCTGAGGCTAAGCCACAATGATCTTTGTGGCTTCTTTCTTCTCGCTCTGTTGGATCACCAGCTTGGGCAGAAGACAGATGACACATTGTAAAAATGCTTTAATGTCTTTATGGAGAGGTCCATGTGGTGAGGAACTGAGGCTTCTTGCCCATTGTTCTGTGAATGAGTTGTCCTGGGAGCAGGTCTTCCAGCCCCAGTCAAACCTTCGCTTAACTGGAGCCCTCCCTGGCCAACGACATAAAAAACCCCGCGCTGGAACCAGCAGACCAAGCTGCTCCCAGACTCCTGACCTGCAGAAACTATGTGAGATAATAAATGTTACTGTCTATAGTGAATATATTATATTATAATCATTAAACTTGCTAAGAGACTAGAACTTAATTATTCCAATCACTAAAAAGAAATGATAATTATGTAATGTGATAGAGGTGCTAATTATGCTACAGTGGCAATTATATTACAATATATAAATGTATCAAATTAACATTGTACACCCTAAATTTACACAACGTTATATGTTAAATATATTTCAATAAAAATATTATTACCCTCTAAGCTTCTAAATTTTGGGGTCCTTTTCTTGCAGCAATAGATAAGTAATATATAGACAAACGATTAAAAGGTAGAATATTTACACATGCTTGATAGTGTTAAATGGCTTGCCAGAAAGGTTATGTTGACAAACTCCCAACAGAAGTATGTAAAAATACTTACAGTCGTCATTAAGTGTTCATTTTTGTAATCTTTATAATTTCATAGAAAAAGTGGACATTTTGCCATTTAAAATTTTTGCTTTCATTTGATCTCTAGTGAATTTAATTTTTTTCTTTATGGTCTTTTTTTAAAAGCTTATATTTTTTTGAGCAGTTTTAGGTATTTAGCAAATTGAGAGGACAGTACAGAGATTACAGAGAGTTCTCATGCACCCCCTGCACACATCACAGCCTCCGCCATTACGAACAGCCCCACCAGAGCGGTGCATTTGTGACTGATGAACCTACATTGATACATCGTTAACACCTGAAGTCCATGGTTTACATTAGGGTTCAGTCTGCGTTGTGTGAGGTTAATGTTTTCATGTTTCTTTTCCATTTGTATTTGCTCTTCTGGGAAACCTCTTTATATATAATCTGTTTATTCTCCTATTGGCATCTTAGTGCTTTTCTTAGCAATTTGCATGAATTCTTTATATATGAAGGATATTAACCACTTGTTATATTTTTCAACTGGTTATTGCTTTTTGGTTTTATGTTTAATGATATATAGATGTCTTATATTTTTATGTAGTCAAATGGACTGTGATATTTTCTTTTGTGTTTAAGCTTAGAAAGTCCTATTTCAAAGAGAAGATATGTGTTCACATAATAGCTTTTTTTGGTTTTGTTTTATATTTGGGTCTTTAATTCATCTGGGATTTATTTTATTTTATTTTTGTATCACCAAATAGCTAGTTCATTTTATAACACTTACATGTACCAAGGTTTTTTGCTTGTCAGGCACTATGTTGAGTGCTTTACACACTTACATGCATTGAAGACCAGCAAGAATCTCATGCTATCTCCATTTAGAGATGAGGAAGGGAAGCTTCCAGAGGTTATGGAATTTATCCAGGTCACATAGCTCACCAGTGTAACTGAGTTCAGACCCTGGTTGACCTGACTTTAGAGCCAAGGGCTTCTACTTTGTACCACGTTGCAATGAACTCTTCTTATTTCCTAATTATGTTGTTCCAGTTTTTACTAAGTCAAGAAATTAAAGTGAGAAAGTGGAAAACATTCAGATTTTTAGACATCAATGCAGTTAAAAAGCAACAAAGAAGAAGGGGCAACAGATTCTCACATGGCAAAATTTGCATGGAGCTCCCTTCCCCTCCCTGGTGCCTCACCCTGGTTTCCTTTTGAAACAAGGGTATAGCTCAGTGGACTGAGCACCGGCCTGAGAACCAAAGGGCTGCAGGTTAAATTCCCAGTCAGCCAAGGCAAGGCAAGGGCACATTCCTTGACTGCAGGCCAGGTCCCCTGTAGGGGATGTGAAAGAGGCAACCACCTATTGATATTTCTCTCCTTTTCTTTTCCTCTCTCTATAAATAAAATATTTTTTTAAAAAGGATAAATCATGTTTAAACATGGTATTGATAGCCTGTCTTTGATTCTCATATTGTTGCCATGTTTTAATAAACAAAATAAAATCAAGATATACTACATTTTTTACAGTTCATCATACTGCTGCTCTATTCATTATGAAAGCATTTTAAAGTAACTCTTAACTAATGCATTTCTAATTATATTCTATGTGAATTACGCTCTTGCATGTCATATACCGAACTTAATAATTTTGTAGGTGATAGAATATTAAAGTTGGAGGGCAAATTACTCATCATAGAGTTGATTTTCTCTTCCTAAATAGGCAGTCACATCATATCTGTGAATGCTCTAGCCTCACTCCACAAACATTTTGTATGTTCCAAAATGTTTGGAAAGAGCTAAGAAAGAGATTCTTAAGCTCACTTTAGGAATTTGGTTGTCTAATCTTCTATCTTCGATTGAAAGTGTCTCTTGAGTTTAAAAAATATGCTCCTATCGACCAATCAGACTTAGATACACAATTAATATATACAGTGTCTGAAGTATATTTAAGCTCAGAAATTGAGGCTCTGTAAAAGTACTTATTTGTAATTAGCACCCTCTAGTGAGAATTATTTAAAATTGCATGATTCATTTCTGAATCTCATCTGAACTGGTAAAATATTTTGAGAGCAATTTTCAGTTTTCCAAAGCACAAATCTTTGAATTTTATTCTTTACAGAGTCTCAGGTTAGAGACTAATGGATTTTTAAAAATTATTATATTACCAATTTAGGAATGAATTTATGGTGAAAAATAATCCAAAGACACAAATTAGCCTTATCTCAACACTAAGACTGCAACTTTTTAGAGAAACAATAAAATGGGATTTAGAGATAAATTTTGGTAGAAAAGTAAGATAGTGACTGTTCTTGGGCTGAGAAGCAGGTGCAGGGCGTAACAGAAGGAGGTGATGCGCTTGCTCCAGAGTTTAGGCTGAAAAGAATAACCTTCTTAAAGTTCACAAACTGCACTTTTTTTAATTTGCTCTTTTGGATATCCTGTGAGGTAGGTGTCATTCCCTTATCTTGCAGGTCAGGGAACAGTGTCAGCACTTTAAGTGGTGTGCCTGATCTCACAGAGCATTGTAGACACTTCGGGATGACGCCCAGGTCGCCCTCAGGACTGAGATGTTCCTTAGTCCTCCAGTTCCCAGGGGAGTTGTTGGCTGATGCCTCTCCGCTGGGCTGCTCCCCAGAATTGTTTCCACCAAAGAAAGACACCTTGCCCAAGGCTATGTACTCTCTCTGGGTACAGTGCCTGTCCAATCACTGTTTCATCTGGGGACAAAGACTCACTCTGGGGTGTCTGGGAAGGGCCGCCCCAGCTCCAGGGCTCCCCCTGGGACCTCCTGAGACCTCCTGCATCTGCACTTCAGTTCAACTCTTTTCTCTGCCCCGTCTTTCTTCCTTTGCCACTTACAGGTTCTGTTTCTGCCAGGATTCTCCAATAACCTGCTCACAGAAACCTCAGTGTCTGAGGCCCTGTTTCCCAGTGTCCCCCGCCGCGGACTGCTGGTGCTGGCTGGCCGTGCACAGGCCCTCTCCCTGGGGGCAGGGGAGCACCAGCAGCCCCAGGCATGCAGTCCCAGTGCCAGCGGCAAAACTCGCACAGGCGTAAACTGGGATGGGATACCCATGGGAGGCAATCTCAGGGGTTTGCGAGTTGGGGGAGAAATCAACAAGTGTAAACATTTTGGAATCAGATGGCTGGTGCTTGGGGCCACCAATGATTTGGAGAGAGGCAATAAAAGGCTGAGGATGATTACTCACCGATATTATGGGAAATGTGAAGCCAGAGTGCTTCCTGGGCTGTGTATAAATAGATTCCCATCTCCTAGAGCCTAGTAGCGATAAAGCTGAAGGTTTATAAATTATAAGAGTAGCAGAGTTCCAGAGAATGTTGAATTATCTACTCTAGCTGGTCTGCTCAATCCAGGTCAGGGCCCTAATTTGGAAGGAGTGAGACTCTGAGGCTTCGGATAGGGACATCTGGGTCGATGCGCTAAAAAGTCTTGATTGTGCAGATTCCCTTGGGCCCTGTGGGCCTGCAGAAGAGACCCACCCTTCCTGTTAAAGCCTAGTGCCTCTTGTTTATTTGCAGCTGACGGCAGAGGATCCTACCTTGCAGGAGAACCGTACCCTGCTCTACAGGCCCTCACACCCGTAAGGAGGGTAAAGTGACGGCATAACCTGGCCAGAGAAGGGCTGGGTTGGTTGACGAAGGAGCATGCCAAGAAGTGGTTGCAGGACCCAGTTGGTGTGTGGCATCAGGAACTGGGAGTATGTATGTGGCTGAGGGTGCTGAATCAAGGGGCATGGAACATACCATTGGAAAAGGGCGAGTTTGCTTGTATGAGAGCACTCGCTCGTGGTCCAGGATTTACACCTTGGCAAGGAGCCCAGGAGATGACGCCGATACATTGGTAAGTTGCCTCTTTAGACGTTTGAAGAAAGTGCCAGCTCACCTTAAAGTGAGGTGAACTGGAAATACTGCCATGGCAAAGGGTGAAGGGAAGGAATCGAAATGTCCGGAGAAGTGGGCGTGCTAGACCGAATACACACTGTAGGCCAGAAAACTGGCCAGCGCGGGAACACAGAGGACACTTTGCCCTGGTGTCAGAGCAGGGCCTGGTGAGAAGGCAGCAGGACCACTGAGAAGCTCTGAAGGCCAGGATTGCGGGTGGGAGATGCTGTTGTGGTCTGGCTCGCTGAGAGGCAAGGGGAGGACAGGGCCCTGAATTAACAGAGGCCGGGGGGCCGCCCTCAGCTCCCATAAGCAAGGTGGGTGTGCTTGTCCTAACGAGCGCTGAGAGCCCATCGGCTGTAAACGCCGAAGCCAGGAACGGCTCTCTCTCCCCGCTCCAGAATCACACCCCATTGGCTCAGGGAGGCCTGGGAGGCCGCTGGGTGAGAGCTCCTTTTTCGTTTGAACTGTTAGGCTCCAATTTCTGGTTTCTTATCGTCATTGTGTCTTTCAAACACATGCCTTTACCTGTCGAAGGCCTTTCTCAACTAGGAGTCCAAGAGCATTTAAGCCCCAGGGCCCTGGTGCGCGGAGCTCATTCACTTCTCCCCCAGGCATCCAGAGCAGGGCCGCGCTTTGGAGTCTAGATTTACTCTTGTGGGGATGGAGACGCAGTCACTCAAATCACAGGGTGTGTCCTGAGGGTCAACTCCAGTTGAGAAGAGCTGCAGTCGACCTGTATCTTTGACTTTTTCTTCACCGTCCTTCCTCTGAAGACCCAATTTTCCTCCAAACCTCCACAAAGTGGGGGTTGGCCGTTCTCCCATACCTTCAGTTTCTCAAGCTTTGAATCGGGCTGTTGTCCTTCCAATAGCTTTCATCTCCGCTTTCTCACCTTTCAGCAACACTTTTTCCCTCCTGGAGGATCACTAGAAGGCTCTCTTTCCCCTGCAGGCCCACCTCAGGCAGCCCCTTCTCATTCTCTTTGTCTTTTCTTTGCCTTCAGAACACTCACTATGTTGTAATAGTTATATATAAACACCTGTTACCAGCAGCAATTAGGGTCCCCGCTGCCCACTACCACCCTCTAGGCAAAATTTCAGAGGCAAAGGTTTGCTGATGAAGAAAAGGAGTCTTTGTTCAAAAGCTTCACAATTTTGGAGTAACAGCTTTCCGGCTGCACTCGTCACTTAGGCCTATCAATTAAGGCTAAACTCTTAACACCTGACTTCTCGTAGCATTCCCTCTGTTAGCATTAATTATCTTATTTCTATAGGGTCAGTTCACAAACTAAAACATAAGATACAAAGGCTACGCTACTTTGAAAGAACGGCAGGCTTCTGCCTCACAGGTCGTCCCCTCTAGAGCAGCCTAAGAAGAGCAACCCTGCCACCCTCTGCCCGGCCAGCCTGATCCTAGGCTGCACCGGGAGTTCCTTCCCATCCAAAATACCATCGGTTGGGAAATGCTGGCAGCTGCAACGGGATCGTCCAGGCACCCTCGAGGAAGAGAGAGCTCCGGAGCCCAGGAGCCGGAGAGCCAGCCCTCTTTTATTTCCAAGTGCTCTGGGGGCATCCAGCTTCTCAGCCCATCCCATCTTGGACGGGTCAGCGTTGCCTCCGCAAACGCCTCCGACAGCCCCTCCCTACTTCTCCCCAGTGATCTGAGCGGATCTCTCTGTATCACACCTATAAATAATGTAGCTAATTTTGTAAATATAAAAATGTATGTAATTATTTTATTGTTAGTGAGTATAAATCTCACTCCCCAAACTCAGATATTTAAGAAGTAAAAGGTAAAAAGTTTTCTACAACAGGAAAATTCCTGACTCGGATCCCTCATTCAGCTCAAGTATGGAGCTTAGTTTCAGTCATCTCTAGGGTTCTCTACTGCCCCTACCCCCATGGCGGTTTGTTCAAGTTCTTTTCCCAGGGTGGCGCTTGCCCATCTAGTTTCCCTAGCCATTGCTTCTCAGCCTCCTTTGCTGCTCCTTCCCCTTCTACTAGACCCCTCAATTTTGGAAGAGCTTAGGGTTCAGGGATGGGCTATCTTCCCCAAGTACATCTCTCTCTCTAGGTAATCTCTTGCAATTCTTGGATGCTGGAGGAAACCAGAATGCCACCCCAAAATATGCTTCTTTGACATAAAAATGATTTTGAACTAAAGGCAGCCAGGAATCAACACATTCAGGAAAAGCCCCTCCCTCTTTTTGCCTAAAGGCAGCATATAAACTTTCCTTTACTGGAGCGGATTAGGCTAGATTCAACAGCCCAGAGAGAGCAGCAAAGGAATCTGCAAACACATCTTATTCCATTAGTTTCCTCCTATATTTTTACTTATCCACATTTGACACTCTTGGAAACCTAAAATCACTTTCTTTTGTCTTGTCATTTCTCTGCAATTTTTTTGTTCTTTGTTGAAGATGCTCTGTAAGTCAGAGTTCTAAGCTACCTCTTTGAGTTACTTTGTCTCTCTCATGTATATATGAGATGTACATGTTAATAAACTTCTGTTAATCTGCCTTTTGTTACCGAGGCTGCGGCTGAGAAGTTGGGAAGAATGAAAAGGCTTCTTCCTCCTGTACAAATCTAAGTATCATCTTTAGGTTGATTTTTCCCCCAACCTCCAGGGAAAACTTCTCCCCAGCACTCCAGTTGGGTATACCTTGACATTTCCACCTGGATGTCTAATTTCATCTCAGGCTTACATAGTCAAAAGAGAAATCTTGATTTCTAACCTTAAACATTTTCCTACCCTGTCTTTCTCTCTGAGTCAAGCTAACTAAATAGGAGGCATCCTGGGTAGCTCCGTTTTCTTCATCCCGTTATTCAGCAAATTCTATTGGCCCTACCTCCAAAATATACCCCTGTTCATTTACTTCTCTTCATCATTGGTGCTTTCACAACCTTGTCTAAAGTTTTATCATCCTTCACCTAGACACCAGAGTATTTCCCTAATTTACCTTTGTGCTTCACTCTTGCCGCCTTATAACATTATTTCACACAGCTGCTGAAGGGTTTTACTAAGACTAAGACTAGGACTTAAGTGGTGAGACTCTGTGATAGGTCTGCTTAATACCCTCTTTTGCTTCCAATGACACCTGAAAGAAAAACCCAAGCTCCTTCTGGCCCTCAGTTCCCTGGGTGATCCAGCTCCTTGCTTTACTCGCTAATTGTAGTTTATTTTATCATTCTCTCCCTTGCTGGTAGCTCTAGCCACGCAGGTTTTCTCATCTCCCCACTCCCTAGTTTTAAAGTAGTACAAGATTATTTTTGCCCTAAGACCCTGAATTCTATTCCTAGAATACTCTCGCTCAGACATTCATAAAACGAGTTTATTTAGGGGAGGAGGAGTTAAGAAAAAGAGAAGACTTAAGGTGATTTGGGGGTAGGTTTTCGGTTTGGTCTGCTTGGGTGGATGGTAGCCCCATTTCCTGAGAGGGGAGCACTGGGGGAGGAGGGCTGAAATCTGAGATGTCTCTTACGAGCTTACATGTATAGAGTGCTTGAGGATTGTATTAGTTATCTATTGCTGCATAATCAGTTATTCCCAGACGCAGTGGCTTAAACCAATATTCATTTTCTCACGGTGTCTGAAGATCAGGAATCGGGTTGTGACTTAGCTGGGTCCCCTAGCTCGGGGCTCTCACTCGGCTACAGGAGGCTCAGGACTCCCCCGGGAAGGATCCTCTTCCCAGCTGACTCTGCTTGCTGGCAACATTCGTTTTCTCGCAGGGTGTTTGCCTGGGGCTTTATTTCTCTGCAGATTCTTGGCCTGAGGCCTCTCTCAGTTCCCTGCCACTGGGCCTCTCCAAAGGTCACCTCACAACCGGGGAGCTGATGGTACCAGCGAGAGAGCGTGCTGGCTGCAGAGAGGTCGATTTCGTGTAACTAACCTCATCTCAGAAGTTATGTTCAACCACTCTGGCCATATTTTATTTGTTTCAAGAAACAGGTCTTTAGATGTGGCCCATGCTCAAGGGGAAGGAATTACCACGAGAGCTGAATACCAAGAGCTGGGGATCCTTGGGAACTATTCAGGCATGTGGCACTATTCTGAATGCTTTACACGTTTTAATTAATTTAGTCCTTACAACACACCTGAAGATAGATATGCTATTATTGTTTCCATTTCATGGATGAGGTGCCAATAAGTAAAGTAACTTGCCTGAGGTCACATAGCTAAAGTCAGTGGGGCACAGAGATTTGAACTGAGGCCATCTGATTTCAGCACCTGAATTAACCAACTGGCTTCTCTGACTGAAGTGGAGGTGTCATGAGTCTAGACTGCTTGGGAGAAGACTGGGCTGTTGAAGGAGGTTGAAGGATGAACAAACTGATGCTAAAATGAGAATCACATCTGTTTTCCAGTTTGTTTCTCTCTAATACCCAGACTGTCAGTGCCAAGGAGGTAAGAGGAAATAGATTTAAAGTTTTTTTCCTGGTCTCCCTCCCTCCTGCCCTTCCTCCTTTCCTTCCTCCTTTCCTTCATTCCCTCCCTCCTTCGCTCCCTCCCTCCCTCGCTCCCTCCCTCACTCCCTCCCTCGCTCCCTCCCTCGCTCCCTCCCTCCTTCCCTCCGTCCCTCCTTCCTTCTGTAAATACCGACTGCCAATTGTGTGTTGGGGAAAGTACTAGATCTTGGGAAATGTACTTTTAGCTCTCTGGATACAAAAGATGTATCATTTTGAGATGTTTTTAAACAACTGTAGTTTTCCCTGAAATCGCCTACTTAACTGTCATCTATTTCCACTTGAGCTGTCTTCCTATTAAATGTACCACTATTAAGTGTTGTGACAGTAATAGAAAATGAGCAATTTGTAAAGCATTTGCACAAATTCTAACTGGGCTTACTACTTTGGCTTTCTCTATTAACTGCTTAGCAATCAAAGCAACTCCTTAATTTAACATATGATGTTGAAAGTGATTTTACAATATTTCCAATTAAGTTACTTTTCACATTGCCTTTGTGTTCTTTGTCATCACATGTAGAATGATAAAATTCCATTTTACATATTATTAATGAATATGGGGTGTGCTTTTCCATTTGGGTTACTAATAGCTCATTATTATCTAATTTCAGAAATTAGTTCAGTACTCAATCTATAAATTATAAAGTAACCAACTTCTCCAAATGAAATACAGTTCAGAGCTAAGCCCACATGCTAATTTTTCTTCATTTGTGTCAATCTGAAACAAGCCAAAACTTCATGATCTATTTCAACTAAATAGGTTGGAGAGAATTTAGAAGTTCATAAAGAAAAAGTTGGACCTAGAAGCAAGATAGGCCATCGCAGAAATGAAGAAGAGGTGAAACCGCACAGTTTAGATGAACATTGTCCAATCCCTAATTTATGATCGGGGAAGATCCTTGAAGTGGAAACCCTGCTTTTTTTTAAATAAAAGACTTAAAAGCAATGGGAATAATAATTGTACTGCTTTCCAGTTCTGCTGAATATTTAAACTATTACCAAGAAAAATAGGTTATGAAAACCCGGCTATGGCGACTATCAGGAAAGAAAGTAGAGCTGCCTGGGAAAATCTAACTAACTATTACAGTTTTGATTAGTATACGAACTACCAATTTGATATATTGCTAGGATGTTCTGGTAAAAAACCAACTATTTCTGTGTCGCGGGGGAGTGCCACAGGGGCGCTCCTGGATCTGAGGGTCACTGTCCCGGGCCAGCGGAGGAGGGAGCGGGGCTCTGAATCCCGCAGAGCCCGTCCTGGGGGTGTCACGGATGGGGAATAAACACGAGTCCTCGCAAACACTTCTCTGTTTGCCAGGAGAGGGGCCATGGCTCTTCCCTCTAGGGGAGAGAAGGTCCTGAAACCCCGTGTCCAAAGGCTTTTATTGAGAACCACACACATAGGAGTACACAGCAAAGCTCATCAATCAATGTCAAAAGGCTATGTTTACAGAAAACAGATAGAGATCATAGATAACAACTGGAGGAACACAAGGGATCTGCCTCAGGTCAAGGCCTATGAATAATGTAAATCTCCTTCCCAGTAAGAGCCGGTTATCATCGCTTTTGAGAGAAGAACTAGCAAGCTTAGAGGAACTTACTTCTGGGCCTGACTGTCCCCAGGAACCGCGGGATCCAGTTTGCGGTAGGGCTGTACCTGCCTTTAGTATTGTTTCAAGCCTGAGCCAGACGGGCGGGGCAGAGCCACCAAGAGACAAGGAGACTCCTTTCAGATAGAATGAGGACTCTGCCCATGTCCAAGCCGAGCCGAGGAGTGTGGGCCTTTTTGCCATTTCTCTGTGTCCCCCAAGCCCTTCTCCTGCTGCCCGTATGGCCGATGTGTGTCTTAGGTCGTCTCTCCTGGCAAGAGAACTGACCCATCATCAACAACCGACCATCACAGGGCCAAGCAGGGTGATGTGAGGGAGGCAGGGGCACAGCAGGAGGCAGGGGAACAGGTTTTGTCTCCTCAGTGTCCTATTTTCCCAAGGCCTCCTTGATTATTTCCAGCCTTGGGGCCCTCTTGCCCGTTGGGGAGACTACAGTCCCTGAAATCAGGTGGGACAGTTCCCAGCATTTCTGCCCTGGGTGGTGTGGCTCAGTGGATCAAATGCTGGCCTGCGAACCAAAGGGTTGCTGGTTTGATTCCCAATCAGAGCACGTGCCTGGGTTCGGGGCCAGGTCCCCAGTAGGGCACACGCAAGAGGCAACCACACACTGATGTTTCTCTCCCTCTTTTTCTCCCTCCCTTCCCCTCTGCCTACAAATAGATAAATAAAAATCTTAAAAAATAATTATTTTTAAGGGATAAATCTGAGAGAATCTCACAACCACTTCATTTTGCTGTTAAAAAAAATGCCATCTTGTCATTGCCATGGAAAGATTATGGTGATTTACATGGCTGTGTCAGAGCTTTAAAATTTTTTTTTTCCTATTAGAATTGTACAAACTTCCTTTACGAAAGTGCTCATTTTTATGTGGCTACAATACCAATACAGATATTCTCCAAAGACTATCATCATCGTCACCAATCAAATAAAATTAGCATATGAGAGGATTCACTTTTAGCAGATGACGTTGCTCTCTGGTTCTAAATCTGTCTACCAGTGAAGGTCTTTTTAAACCTTGGCTAGTGATTAGCACATTTCTGGGTGTTATGGGGCTGTGGAATAGCACCCCTGCCGAACACCAAGATCCAATGGAGAATTCTTTCAAACAGATTCCTTTGGCTCCTTTTGGGAAGATTCTCTTTGGCAGTTTCCGGCATGAGGCTCCCAGGAATCCATTTGTTTATATTTTTATTTTTTGTTTTTTTGTTTTTTCATTTAACTTCCCAGTTGATTCTGATGACTGATTGGGACTAGGATCCAGCCCTTTGGTGGTTGTCAAAGTCTAGTCTCTGGTCCGAGTCATCAGAACCTGCAAAATTGTTAAAAATGCAAATTCTCAGTCTCTACCACCCCCCTACCCTAACCAAGCCCTATTTGTAAATGGAGATAATCTGTCTTTTAAAATATCTCCAGGTGATTTTGATGATTGATACATTTAGAGAATCATGATCTTTTCTTCAGGCTGGATGGATGCCAAGTTCTTCTTTCTTTCTTCACTGGAGAGCTAGGACTTTTTTTCTCCTGAGCAAGCCTGAACCTCCCAGCTTCCCACTTCTTTGCTGCCTGGGAAGACAAACTGTAAGAGAGGCTTCTTTGTTTTCCAGAAAAACAGGAAAAGGATGACAAAGATTAACCAACATGGGGAAGTGGTAGAAGTTCTGAAGTTTAAAAAACCCTGTCCTGATCCCTGGTCTTTTGTCCTCTGTTTTATTCCTCGGTGTGGAACTCACATTCTCCCCATTTTCTCACTCTACCTGTGGCAAAGCTATATTACTCCTCACAGATTCAAGGCCTAAAATTCAGCCAAACAATAGATGTCTCCTTTCAGCATAAAGTTTTCTTTTTACTTTTTCATGGAAATCAGCCAAACAAATTTTGTTTAGCACATTCTGGATTTTTCTTGATCATCTAGTGTTAATATAATAAACATTAACTGTTATTTTTTACAACAAACAACTATATTATGGACTGTTGAAAATTAAAGACATGTTTGTCAATTAAATAATTGAAGATGTCTAGGATTTTTAAAAATATTTCTTTTGTTTTTCCTCTCACTCTCAAGCCATCAACAAGTGTCTTTTATAATATTCCTACCTTGCTTCTGATTTTTTGCTTTTAATTTGGGAGGGCTGGAAAACCAGAAAACAAGTTTGTTAGAA
The DNA here is from genome assembly GCF_021234165.1 of Pteronotus mesoamericanus. NCBI lineage: Eukaryota > Metazoa > Chordata > Mammalia > Chiroptera > Mormoopidae > Pteronotus > Pteronotus mesoamericanus. Next base: position 15,491,944 of record NW_026555310.1, read on the forward strand.
ATACGTTTAGAACAAGTACAACAAATTTGCAGGTTTTATTTTTTACTGATAATCTCAATGTTAGTGAGGTGGTACTAAAGTTAATATTTCCTGATATTGCTCATGCAAGTGTTAATTAATGTAATTCTTTGGGAAAGCAATCTGGCAGTATTACTCTATGTGCTAAGATCCTTAAAATACTCATTCTCTTTAATATACTATTTTTCCTCCTGGAACTACAATAAAAAATAATTTATTATAAAAATGATCTACAATGAAGTCTGTGTTTTATCATTTATGTTAGGGAAAATCTGAAAACTACCTAAATTTTAATAACAGAAGATAATTTAAAGATAATTTAAAGATAATTTATGGAATTTTATCAATAAAATTATAGCTATTAAAAGCTGATACAAAGATTTTTTAAAATAATTTTATCATGCATGTACATAATATAGCATTAAATGAAGAAGGCAATCCCTCCATCCATGTAGAGGTTACAAATCATATAATAATAAGTTAAGTATTTTATGTAAGTTAACTCATTTAAACCTCATAAAACACCTGTAAAATAAGTACTATTACAATCTCCATTTAATAGGTGAGGAAACTACTACTAAGTAATGCAAATAATTGTCAGAACTGGTCTTCAAATCCAAGCAAGGTGGAGCCGGTGCTTCTAACCACTGGGGCTTTAAATAGGCATGTCTCAGTGTGCGCTTGCTGTATGAACATAATTATTCATCGTGCCGCATTCCATTTGCAGAGTCCTAATTTAGATGAGAAAGCGTATGGTTACACCAGTGCTAGGTGAGCACAGCCATGCTAAAAAAAAAATAAAAAAATTCTCAGTGGATCAGAAACTGAGGATTTTCTGCAACTGAATGCATGTGGAATCAGACGGGAGAGCAAACCAGTGACCCAGAACGTGACTGACCTTAAGGAAGAGTGTAATCACAAAGACTGAGTAACCAAGTGGGCCTCATGCCTGCAGGCTGGCAAAACCAGGACTGGGGCCTGGGGCAACCCGTATGAGGGGTAGTGGGTGACTATAGCAGAACTAGGGACTTCGGTTGTAATAGATTGCAAAAATGGTCACAGTACATCTCCCACCAAGAGGGGTATCTTTTTCCTTACCCCTTGATTCAGGGCTGGTCTTCTAAGTTTCTTTTACAAAAAGGATGTGATGAAAGTGATGCTCTGTGAGTTCTGAACGAGCCTGGGTTAGCCTGGTGGAAGGAGAGGGACCATTTGGAGAAGGACCAAGGTGCCCTAGCTGACAGCCAGCTTCCTATCAGACAAGCAAGTGAGGCCCCTTAGGACCAGCCAAACGCCAGCAGACCAGCTAACTGACTGCACATCCAGCAGCTGCCTACAAATGTATGGATAGGGCCATAGACCAACTGAACACCGAACCCAGGTTGCTGATCCATAGAGTGTGAGTTGGATAACTAGGTGTTATTTTAAGCCACTGAGCTTTGGGGTGGTTTCGGACACAGCAAAAGCTAACTAATACACCAGGAAACTCTTGCAAGTATCTCCAACTTCCACTCCTCAAAGATGCAGGCAGTGTCTCTTTGTGGGAGTCTGTGCCGGGCAGGAACAATGCTTGGGACAGAAGGGCACTGAATGTGTGTCTAAAGTCACCTGAAAAAAAAAAAGATCACTGAGCTCAGAAAAACCAGTCATGACATATCTTACCCAATAAGATGTGTGTGGTCTATTCTTCTGGAAGATAAATCATGTATAATGAGATATGCAAAATGAGATAAGAACAACATAAATTCTGCCAAATATCTAAGAGAAATCTTTCTTTATCCAGAAATTATTCTTTTCTGTTATTTAATGTTGCTGTCAGAGAAAAGCCTTTCCATTAGGCCCATTCCTCTGTGTAACACAAGTACTAGAATTACAAGTGAATGTTACCACAGTCCATAATTTTTGCCCCAAGAGAGGTCGTAAAAAGAGTTAAAACACTTTTCCCTTTTGAAGCAGACACTTGATCATGCCACAAGTTTGGCTGTAAATTGCACACAAACCCCCGTTTCATTGCTAAGATAAGTAAATGAGGTCACAACTGCTTACAAGTTTGCAAAAAGTGATTCATCTCACAAGCCGAAGGCAATATTGAGCATTGTTTTATGTATTTATTTTTTACTGAGGTGAAATTCACATATACCAGAATTAATAATAGAGTATACAATTCAGTAGCACTTAGTATATTCATGGCATACAACTACTACTTGTCTTTAGCTTCAATACTTTTTCCTCATCTCAGAAAGACACCCACATTCGGTAATCAGGGTCCCCTCCACTCACTCCCTGATAACCACCTCCGTGCTTTTCATCTCTGTGGGTTTGTCCATTCTGGATATAGCATATAAAAGGACTCTCTCACTCAATATGTGACCTTTCATGTCTGCCTTTTTCCTTTTTTTTCTTTTTACTAGTTCATTATTTATTGTATTTTTTCCATTACCATTAATTCTCTCTATAGCTTTTCCACCTCTACACACCCCTCTTTCCCCCCGCAATCACTATACTGTTGTCTGTTTCCAGGAGTTCTTTTTCTTTTCTTGCTTGATTCCTCCACCCCCAATGCCCTCCCTCCCCTAAGAGCTATAAACCTGCTCTCTGAGTCTGTCTCTATTTTGCTTTTTCATTAGATTCCACATATAAGTGAAATCATATGATATTTGTTTTTCTCTGACTGGCTTACTTCACTTAGCATAATGTTCTCCAGGTCCATCCATGCTGTCACAAAGGGCAAAATTTTCTTCTTCTTCTTCTTCTTCTTCTTCTTTTTTTATAGCCCAGTAGTGTTCCATTGTGTAAATGCATCACAGCTGTTTTACCCACTCCCCTAATGATGGACACTTGGGCTGCTTCCACATCTTGTGCCTGTAAATAACGCTGCAATGAACATAGGGGTGCTTATGTTCTAATAAGTATTTCGAGTTTCTTCAGATAAATTCCCAGAAGTGGAATCACTGGGTCATAAGGCAGATCCATTTTAATTTTTTGAGGTACCTCCACACTGCTTTCCACAGTGGCAGCACCAGTCTGCATTCCCAGCAACAGTGCACAAGCGTTCCCCTTTCTCCACATCCTCCCCAGCACTTGTTTGTTGATTCATTGATGATGGCCATTCTGACAGGTGTGAGATGGTATCTCATTGTGGTTTTAATTTGCATTTCTCTTATGTTTAGTGACACTGAGCATCATTTCATACGTCTATTGGCCCTCTCTGAGTCCTCTTTGGAGAAGTGTCTATTCAGGTCTTTTGCCTGTTTTTTAAATTGGATTGTTTGTGTTTTTGGTGTTAAGTTTTATAAGGTCTTTATAAATTTTGGATATTAACCTCTTATCAGATGTAGCATAATGTTTTCAAGTTTCGTCCAAGTTGTGGCACGCACCAGTACTCCCTTACTTTATATGGCTAAATTATATTCCCTCATATGTATATACTACAATATGTGTAAGCATGTTTTCATTGGTGGGCATTTAGGTTGTTTCCATCTGCAATAAATTCAGTTCCATATAGGGTATTCCTTGTATATCTGTTAGAATCAGTTTTGCTACAGAAAATATAATCTCTGTTGAGGGAAAATTCTCCCTTCTTTCTTTAATCTAAGATAAAGAAAATATTTGAAAATGCAGTGTAGTAAAACAAAACAAAATCTACTTATTGTGTAGGTAACATATAGTTAACTATAATGAATCAAAAGGGGCAGGGAAACATACTTGCTTCTGCATGTAGATACTTACATCTCTCATATCTCAGACACCTATAAATTTGGATTGATGAGTGCATGTTAAATGAACCTGCTTTACACCTTGCCCCAGGGCTCACTCGGGCAAACAGTCCAGGCCCTTTTATTTCAGACACAGTTGCCCTGGCACCTTCCCAGAACTGTCCACTGAGTCGGTCCCATGTGCCAAACAGGTGGTAGTTGTTGAGGCCTGTCAAAGGAAAAGACTACCACTCATTAGTTAAGCAAAAAGCTGAATTGAATATTTACTGAAGCATGGTCTCTTCCAGGAAAGCAAGGCGCTGATATTATACAGGGTTTGGGAGGTATGGAGTCGAGGGAGAGGTCCATGGACTTTCGGAGGCCATAGTGGGTTGATGCCAGCTGTGGAGTCCTGGTTGTTGAGATGACAATGTTGTGGACGGGCTGGCTTTCCAAAGCAGGGGCCTGTTTCTGGCAAGTTGCCGCTGATTCATTAAACCGAGGCAAGCTGTCTTTGATCCATTAAACCAGTTTAGAACTGGTTCTGGTGGTTACTTGTTGCCATAACTATGGAACATTTACTCTTTTCCTAGGAGTGTGGGAACTTTTAAATTTAATTTTATTTTCCTGGGAGTGTGGGAACTTCAAGAAAATCATCATCTCTGTGGAGGGCAGACATGCAGGCTTATACACAGCAGCAGCATAACAGAGGTCAAAGCACAGGCTTCCTGGAAGGTTGCACTTACCTCTGCTGCGTCTTGAATCTCCACCCAGATGATAATTAAATGACTACAGGAGACATAAGCCTCTGAGGAAGAAAAGAACAGGAGGGAAGACAACGGTAGGGTGTCCAAGAGCAGTTGAGAGAAGTCAATCAAATTTTGGAAGCCAAAGAGCAGGTGGGCAGCTGCTGACTGATCGAGCAGACCAGAGAAAGCTGAAACCATCCTGCTTGCCGAGAGGGAAGCCAAGAAGTAAAACCCAGCTTTGGAGCCCTGGAGACTCCCAGGAATTGCGGTTCCAGTTATCTCTAGAGGCAGGACTGAGGGGCAGGGCCGTACACAGAAAGATGCGTTGAAATTCTGTAAATGAAGCAGTGAGACCCTATATCCCTTTCTACACAACAATCAACCAAGCAACCCACTCTAGAGGAAAATGGAAGGGTATTGAATTGAACGGCTCCAAGCTCAGGCAGGCCTAATGGAAAGGCAGGGAACTCTGCAGGAAGCAGGGGATTAACTGGAAATCAATACCTCGCAAAGTGAGATTCTGAGGCCTCTTTCCCTAATTTGGCTTCCAGAATGCTTGCAATCAAGTTGCCTCCCACCAAGGCATGGAACAAGAAGGCAGAATTTCTCCCTGGGGAAAATGACCCCCGCCCCCGGAAAACAGGCCTACAGACGCTGACACTGCGCGAGGAGGCATCGCCTAGGGAAGGCCTGGGCCCCTGGCCGATCGTTCTGCAGTCAGGCCTGCAGATCACGATGTCCCACTTCCCCACACAGAGGTTCTTCCCAGGTGTAAATGCCTCACTCTTAAATATGATATATAAAGGAATAAGTAAGAACTGCCACACATTTGAGATAAGTCTCCAGCATGAAAAAAAATAGAGATAAAAAGGATTGGAAGGAAATTGAGACAATTGAGGAATCAGACCTATATGTTGTGGTCTCAAAGTGATCAAAGAAGTTGTTGCATGCATGAAAAAGCATGCTTTTTAAAAGCTATGTTTACAGGATAAAAACATCTCTTGAAAATAAAAATCATGATAGAAGTAAAAAGTCAATAGATAGGGCCCTGGCCAATGTGGCTCGGTAGGTTGGGTGTCCTCATCCAAAGCAAAAGGTGGCTGGTTTGATTCCTGGTCAGGGCACATGCCTGGTGTGCAGGTGTAGTCCTAGTCAGGGCGCATACAAGAGGCAACCGATCAATGTTTCTCTCTCACATCAATGTCTCTCCTCTTTATCTCCCTCCCTTACACTATCTCTGAAGATAAAGATTAAAATCATTAAAAAAAATCAATAGATAGAAATTTTAAAAAATCAATAGGCATCACATAATAGTAATATGACTATAAGGCTGTTATTTAACCTCTCTGAATCTTACTTTCCTTTTCTATAAAATAGGGATGACAATAGTAACTAACTCACAAGGCTGTCATGAGTATTAAATGATTTGGTACATCAAATGAGTACATAGTTACTGCTACATTACTTCCACTTGTTATTTTACCATATTATAGCAGAGAAGACATTAGTTTGTTTAGTTTTAGCATGTCAGTAAACTGATTAGAATAATTGCTATTTTAAAATTTATTGGCTTCTTAGAAAAAAATTAGTCTATATAAGCAACATGGAAAAATATGTTATATAACCCAAAAGTACTTTTAAAACTAAAGTAGTAGTACATATTTAAAAGAAAAGAGGACAAAGGGAAAATAATGAAGCCTATTGTCAGCCCTTTTAGTCCCTAGACTCAAGTGGCAGCTTGGGCATTGAAATCCTTTCATTTCCCAAACTATGCACTGAGCACCTATTCCCATGTGTAAGGTACTATACTAAGTGCTGCTATTTGGTGTTTTCATGATTTTACATTAAGAAATATAAAAATACCTGTCTGAAAAACTTTTTAGAGAGTGGGATTATAAATTACAGGTGAGTAAATCTCTAGAAAGTAGAACTAAAAGACAAACAGATGGAAAATATTAAGAAAAATCAATACAAGAAAATTAGAAATTGGCCCAGGAGATGCAACATCTAAACAATAGGAGTTCCAGAGAGGGGGCGTAGGAGGAAGGGAATAGAAAACCAGAATGAGAGAGAAATACATAAGCATATAGAGGGGAGAAAGTTATGAGAGACCTACTTTTAAAAAATTTCTTAGAATTGAGTTTCTCAATGATAGGGCCCACTGAGTACACCAACACACCTTATCTTGAAATTTCAGAACCCTGGGGATAAAAAGAGGATCATAAATGTTTCCAGGTTGAAAAAAAAGTCAAATATAAAGAATTCAAAATAATAATGGTATTGGCTACTCAAAAGCAGCACTGAAAACTAGAAGGCAATAGAACAATGTCTTCATAATTCTGAGAGAAAAAAATCTTATCAGTCTGGAATTATTGAGTAGGTAACCACCCTATCAATCACACGTGAGGCTGGAGTGACTTTGGAGCTCTCATAGTTCACCTCTCATGTTCCTTTTTTCAAAAATTTATAGAAAATAAACTTAAGAAAAGGGATAACATAAGATTCAGAAAATAGGAAATCAATCACACACAAAGAGGCAAAGGGAACTCCCAGGATGACGGTGAAGGTCAATCCCAGGGAGCAGCACCAGAGAGCCAGCCGCCCGGATGAGGGCGGGTTAGAAAGCTCTGAGGGAGGTCTTTCCAGGAAAGTGGAGGCTTCCAGCATCTGAAGTACTGACACTTACCGAGACAGGGACAACTGGGTGAGAATTTAGGGATGATGTGGTGATTGAAAATTAGTTGAAGTCATCAAAGAAAAAGTAAAAGTAGTCGGTTCTTTTTGTTTGCCTAGAAAACTGGACAAACAAAAACATTAGGCATTTTTTAATTCCAGAGCAAATACACAGGTGCACAAGAAAAAAATATGTAATAAAATTATAGTACATTACATGTAATTACTACATGGCTCAGCTGTGTTGGCACATAGTAAGTACTTAATAAGTCAAAGCTATGTATAATATGTTAAGTGATATAAGAGAGAAATGGGTAAAGTTGCGTAGGAATACTATTAAAAGTAGAACTTAATTCTTTCAGGAGCAGATAGGTAAGGCTTCATAGTAGTAGAAAGCCAGGCGGCAAGTGGGAAGGGCATTCCAGGTAGAGAAAAATATAAGCCCTCAGAACCCACTGGGGACTGGCCCGTTAATGATGCCTTTTGGTTTTGATTCCTCGCTCAGACCCCGGGGCCACCACTGTGTCCTCATGAATTACAGGCTGCTTCTTAACTTGGGAGGGGGGCGGACTAAGAGGTGCTGTGCAGTTTTGGGAATGTGGGGGCGTTCCGGGAGAGCAGCCAGCTGAGCCTCGCAGACGCGGCCATCGGGTGTCCATGTCCACACCAAGGCCGGAATTTCCGGCGAAACAGAGAGAGGTCTGAAAGCTCATCCCGTGTTAAGCAAAGAAAATGTGAGCCAAGGATTTTTGGTCTGCCAAGCGGACTTCCAATTATAAAGGCTGTAGACAAAGCATTATTACTTAGAAACTCAGAGGACATTGTTCTTACAAACTTTTCCTGAGGAATATACTAGAAAATTAGCTTTACATAATCAAAATGACTGAAGTGACCTTGACATAAAGGCTGTGGCATTGATCATTACTAGCTCAGGCGTCAGCCTAAGAGAGAGCATCAGACAGCACGTGCCACCCGCCCGCCTGTGCAGCAGCAGTGCGGAGAAAACTGAGCCTAAACCTAATACTGATCAAGACCCAGGAGAGCTGGAGGCTAATTTAAGAGAAAAGTTGAGTGAAAACTCAGAAGCAACCAGATACCTGGCTCCAAGGAGAGGGAAAGGAGTGAAAGAGTTAAGGAAGACAGTGAGATTTCTAGTGCAGGTCCCCTTCAGGGCAGTGGGGAGCTACCACAATTTTGCTTCCGTCTTTCCTTGACGGTAGAGGGGGGACACGATCTGACCTGTCGGCACAGGCTGGCAGATGGGAGGAACGCAGGGTTTCAGAGAGCCTAACGGGAGAGGGAGTGGATGGATAAAACAGGAAAAAAACACCTTAAGTTCCCAGGGCTGAACTTTCAAACCATCAGGAAATATTATTTAGCCATTAGCCTCCCAGCCAATGTACTTGAGTGATACTCAGTCTGAAGGTAGAAACTAACAGGATGTCTGCTCTGTGTTTTTGTAGATTCTGTATGCCTATTTGGCATTCATTAATCATGTCTAAAGGTTTACTTCTGTCTTGCACATCAGCTTGCCTGTAACTCACACACCTTCTTATCTAACTCTTAAATGCCAAGCCAGTATTTCCCCTGCCCTAAGCAACTAGAGACCGCCCCCACAGCCCCAAGCCCAGTTTGAAATGATTCAAACTAGCCAAGTCTAAACTGTTTACTTTTCCTGTCTTGCCTTTCCTGCAGAACCCCGCGATTAAGGCTCTGGTCTATGCCTTCCCGGATCTCCTGCTTTTGTCTCCTCCCTCCTCTCAGATGTGTAATAAAAAATTTTCCTTCAATGGCATTGACCTCTTCTTGATGCCAGCCAGTCACCTCTAAAATTAAAATCCTGCTGATACAAATGAAACAGTATCTAATTTTGGATAATAAACATTACTTGGGGGAAATTTTTGTGTGTAGAAGAATGCATAGTATATTAGACTGTCTTCCTAGGTAATCTGAGTATCGGTAATGAGTGAGGAAATAAGTGAAATAAGCCTTGGCTGGTGTGGCTTAGTGGATTGAGTGCTGGCCTACAAACCAAAAGGTTGCAGGTTTGATTCCCAGTCAAGGCACATGCCTGGGTTGCGGGCCAGGTCCCTGGTTGGAAGCATGTGAGAGGCAGCCAACTGATGTTTCTTCCTCACATGGATGTTTCTCTCTCTCTGTTTCCCTCCCTTCCCCCCTGTCCAAAAATAAATAAATAAAATCTTAAAAAAAATATAAGTGAGCCCTAGCTGGTGTGGCTCAGTAAACTGAGCACAGGCCTGAGAACTGAAAGGTCGCCAGTTTGATCCCCAGCCAGGGCACATGCCTGGGTTGTGGGCCAGGTCCCCAGTAGGGGGCACGCAAGAGGCCACCGCACACTGATGTTTTTCTCCCTCTCTTTCTCCCTCCCTTCCCCTCTCTCTGAAAGTAAATAAATAAAATTAAATATATGTATATAAGTTTAAAAAAATAAGTGAAGCAAGAAGTGGAGAGAACGAGATTGCTCTTTGGCCAGGATATGGAATTATGCACAGGTGGGAGAAAGGTTCCTAAGATAAAAGAATAAAAGACCCAGGAGCCACTGAATGATGCTGCCTGGCAGCTAAGACAGTTAGTTACATGTGCATAAAACATAAATTCATGTTTCCCAAGGAGAAATCTGCATGGTTAGGGCCTTCCTTCATCTTCCTGACTTCCAATGCTCTCTGCCATGAGAGCATATCTTTTTCTACTTATCACAAAACTAAAACTAGAGCCCTTAATACAAAAGCTTTATTAGAATATTATTCTAATATAATACAATAAATTCTACTAGAATATAATACATACCATATGCATTACTTTCTCAGGGCTGTCATAGCAAATTATCACAACCTGGATGGCTTAAACGACAATTTGTTCTCTCACAGTTCTGGAGACTAGAGGTCTGACGTAGGTGTTAGAAGCGCGTGGTTCCTTCGGACCCTGAGGAAGAGCCCTTCCTTGCCTCTTCCTAACTTCCAGGGGCTGTCAGTTATCCTTGCTGTTCTTTGGTTTGTAGCTCCATGGTTTCAATCTCCATCTCTGTATTCACATGACCTTCTTTCCCATTTCTTCTCTAACTTCAAGTCTCTCTCTTTTTATAAGAACACCAGTCGTTGGATTTAGGGCTCACCCTCACCTGGTATGGCCACATTTTAATTTGCCTACATCTGTAAAGGCTCTATCTTCAAATGAGTTTATATTCACAGGTACTAGGAATTAGGATTCCAACATATGTTTTTGGTAGGAGTGCACAGATACTCCTATAACACCATACAAGCTACTCACTCAGAGTGCACAACGCAACGATTTTTAGTAGATGCACAGGGCTATGTGACTACCACCACTGTCAATTTTAGAACATTCATATCAGCCCATAAAGAAACGCTGTGCCCGTTAGCAGTCACTCTCTGTTTCCTCTTAAAACTTTCCCCAATGACTAATCTACTTTCTGTCTCTATAGATTGGCCTATTCTGGACATTTTGTATGAATGGAATAATACAATATATGTGTGGTTTTTTCTGTTTGGCTTTTTAAAAAATGTACTATCATGTTTTCAAGGTTCATCCATGCTGCTAGCAGTACTTCATTCCTTTTTATGATTATACAAATATTAATTTTATTTATCTATTCATCAGTTGATGGACAATTTGCATTGTTTCTACTTTTTGGTTAATTGAATACTGCTGCTATGAAAATTTGTGTTGAAATTTTCATTTCTCTTGAGTGTATGCCTAGGAGTATGTAACTGGAATTGCTAGGTCACATGGAAGCTCTATGTGTAACTGTTTGAGGAACTGCTAGACTGTTTTCCAAAGTGGCTACATCATTTTACATTCTCACCAGCAGTGTACGAGAGTCCCAACTAATTTAGCAACATCCTCATCAGCATTTGTTATTATCTGTCTTTTGTATTAAGGCCATCTCAGTAGGTATGGGATGTGTTTTCATATCACTGTGTTTTGATTTGTATTTCCCAGATGACTAGCGATGCTGAACATTTTTTTCATGTACTTATTAGCTATTTGCATATCTTCTTTGGAGAAGTCCCTAATCAGATTCTATATCCATTTTTAAATTGGTTTCTCTATTTAGTATTTAGTTGTAAGAGTTCTTTATATATTGTAACATAAACTTTCATAACATTATATATATTACACAATACCCCACTGTATTACATATATTATTGATGATAAAAGTACATTATTATATTGTGATTTGCAAATATTTTCTCTAATTTTGTGGATTGTTTTCATTTTATAGTGTCTTTTTATTTTATTTAAAAATAATTTTTATTTTTCAATAACAGACGAGATCAGGTGCATTCAGGGTGGCATGGCAGTAGACTATTTTTCAATTACAGTTGACATACAATATTATATTAGTTTCAGGTGTAAAACCCAGTGATTGGATATTATATAACTTACTAAATGATCATTCCAATAAACCTAGTACCTGCTGTATTGACGTTGTCCTTTGAAGCACAAAAAGTTTTCACTTTTGAAGCCGAATTTACCTATTTTTTTCTTTTGTGGCTGTGGCTATGCTCTTGGTGTCACATTTAAGAAATAGAACTCTTTTAAGATGTATTGCTTATAAATAAGCAAATAATTTATGTGAGAAATTCTGGGGCAACAAAGCGATGAGGGGTAAAAAGTATCATATTTTCTCAAATGACAAAATAATGTATTATTTTAGGCTTTCCTTTTAGGGTAACTTTTAAATGTTTTTATTTATGATCCTTGTCCTTTCATGGGATAAAAAAATTATACAGGCTACCATTTATTCAAATTTTTACTGTTATGTATTATTGTCATGGTTTCCATTTGGGCAATTAACATTTCTGTTAAATAATGAGGTATCACTTAAAATCATTATTTATTATTTGTATAATTTCTAACTTCACAGGTAAAAAAAAAAAAAGATAATTTTAAGCCCCAACCATTGTGGCTCAGTTGGTTGGGCATCGTCCTGCAAAGCAAAAGGTCACCAGTTCGATTCCTGGCCAGGGCACATGCCTGGATTGTGGGACTGATCCCAGATTTGGGTGTGTTCAAGAGGCAACTGACTGATGTTTCTCTCTCACATCGATGTTTCTCTCCCTTTCTTTCTTCCTCCTAGCCCTCCCTCTAAAAATAAATAAATAAAATCTTAAAATAGGAAGGTAATTAAAATGATGTGAATTTCCACCTCCCAATGCTAATTCAAAGTTAAATTTTGTTTTAATAGAAAGACCTTTATTATAGTTTAAGTAAAAATAAAATTACCAAGTGTTTAGTACATTCTGATTTTTATAAAAAATTGATATTGATATTTGCTTGGAAATAAGTCTGGAAGGATGCAAGCAAAATGTTAATGGTGGCTATCTCTGGAGAGGGTAATTTTCATGTTTTTGGAAAAGTGTTTAGTCTCATTTGATATCTGAAATAAAAATATATGATAAAAGTAAAGAGGGAAATATTGTCTACCTTTTTGTGCATAATTAAAATTAAATATTTTACAAAATCACAATTATCCTAAATAATGTTTTATATCATGTTGTTATCCTGCCTTTTTCTTGTTTACTTGATAGGATATCATGCCATTGAATATTCCTTAAAAAGGTTATTTGTGCTGGCTGAATTATAATTTATGCATCAGCTGCCTTATTTAGCTATTTCTAGTCATTGTTTACAACTTTTCATCACAACAAAAATTGTGATTAGCATTTTTACAGAAAAAATTATTGTCTGATTATCTTATTATTTTCATAGAGAAGATTCTTAATACAAGCATTATTGGATCAAAAGATATGACTATTTTAAGATATCTTATTGAATGAATTCCTTTGAAGATACAGTAATAATGAGTTGTATATTCTTCTTGTATTCAATTCTCCCCATGTAATAGCCTTTTTCTACACTTCACTCTCTGCAGAAGCAGCAAAGAAAAGGGTTGAAGCAGCTTGGAATGCACACTGCACTAGAAAATTCCTAAATGTCCAGTAAGTTTATTTTCCTTATCTTTAAAATTAAGGAAGGGTTTTCACAGCCCTAAAATTCTCTAGTTCTCCTCAGGCTACCAGTGGGGGACATGTTTTCATGGCCCATTATTCAGAGATAGCTTTTGTTTTGTTTTTTAAATAAATGAAACGAAGTCCTTAACAACACTTTTAAGCAGACATTATTATCTTGGTCTTATAGGTGAAGAAACTGAAGTCCAGAGAATTTAGCTAACTTGCCCCAAATCACTCAACTAGTAAGGGGCAGAAGTAAGAATGAAATCCAGGTGTGTATGTATCCAAAGTCTGTGCTGTTGAGACCTCACAAGTATTTTCATGGGCTTGATATCATTAACCACAGACACACTTACAAATTCTATACTGATCATTCCTCTCCTAAGAACTTTTATTTCAAAGGGACTTACTGGTGAAGTATTATTAATGCATTAACTCCAATATGAGAAAAACAGTATAAACAAACCCACTGGGGATAGGTACTATAATTTTATGAGAAATTTAAGTCCACAAAAATAATAATCTTAGAAACTATAGGAATTCTCTCAAAAATGCTTTCAACTATTTTGGCAAGTTATTTTTTCTCCCCGAAGCCTATATTGGTCAGTCCTTTAACTTTCATAAGTTTCTCTCTTCAGATATGTCCAAAGATACCCCATGAATCTGAAAGTATTAAAAAGTGCAATATTTTTTATACAACTTTATTATGTTAACTGTTCCCCAGGGATCTCTGTCCTTCACAGACTTTTTGTTAGTTTTCTTGGTCCCTTCTCTTTTTGTGTGTATGGCAACACTTCACAAGGCCACCGAGCCACTGAGAAGCAGATTTCTCTCTCTCATAACAAAACATCTAAGATAATTTTGTATCTCCACTCATAAGCTACCAGCTGCAACATCCTTTGGTGACAATCTTTCCAGTTTCAGCAACATGGAGTTGCATCAATTTCAAGAGATGACTGCATAACCATCTCTGCAAGAACATGCGCTTGCCAGACAATGCATGTATAAAACTTCTCATTTTCTAGGGATGTATAGTTTGGCTATTTTTACAGAAATCAAACGATCCATTCTAAATCGTTAGTATTTTTATTTTTCTATTTTATTGAGTTGGTTGTTTTTGCTATTTATTTCTTTAGAGTTTATTGAATTCCTACTCAGCTCCATGAAGGCAGGGCGGTATTTGTCTCGCTCACCATTATATCCCTATCACAGCCAGTGCCCGGTGAGTATTTGCTCCCCTCCACAAGATTGATTGAGAGGTAGCTGACATATAACAATAACTATCTGTTGGATGAGTGAATGTATTCTCACATTGATTTAAAACACCTTTTATCATTGTAAACGTAGTAATTCTTTGCAAAGCTTGGAGGTTCCTTTCCACAAATATTCCTCACAGCTGGCAGGACAAATCAAGGTGTTCTCTAAAGTAGGGAGCTGGGGAGAGGACATAAACAAAACCCTTGACAAATAAAAAGTTTTTTGGCGGAGGAGGGAGCGGATCTGCTTTCAAAGTGAGCCAGATTCATTGGTTTTAAAGATCTCTAGCAGGAAAGCTTTTTTTCTGAATCACCTTTTTAATTTTTTCCAGAAGACATTGCTACAACATTATTTGTCTACTGAGGCACAATCTCCTACAAATATTACGTTATGCTTATACAGACTGTACCTTATTGAGCTTGAAATTTAATTATTTTTTGCTTTTGCATTCTTTTTGATTCATTTTCTGAAACCATGTTGGGAAATAAACCTGTATAGATTTGTTCACAATTATTTATTTAGTGGAATATTTAGGACCTATGGCTAGGTCTATATGCCTTAAGGGTTAGTTTTTTTCTTGGTTAATCAGGAGGCAAACATTTCATGACTAATAAGACTAAAATACCATCTTTAGATTCATTACTAAATCTGGCTAAAATAGGCATAACCTGTGTTGTAACTTTGTATCTACTCATTGACCCAAAAGTGTGTCCTTTGCTTTTTTTTTTTTATTATGTCCACTGTTTTGGTTTTTGTCAAGGATGAAGGTATAACCTTCCTCCACTCATTTTCAGTATCTTTCTCTGTTTATAAATGGTGAAACAAATCAACAATCTAATATTTGCCTGGCCCTCAAGAACACACATGGAATTCAGAGATCCAAAGCAAAAATGCAACATTATGATACATTATATCATTAGGGAATGAAAAGAACACACAATAACTAGAAAATCTGTATCAAGAGGTGTTAAAAATAATGATGATTTTTGTATGGGCTTAGCCAACATTGCTTAAACTAGACACCTTTGTCTCCTTTGATTGCAGTTCTGAGTTTTCTCTGTTCTTCTCTTGCTAGTCTAAATAATTTTTATCAGTCTCAGGGACAGAACCTAAAATGTCCTATTTGGTGTAACGGTTGGACACGTTGGGGCCGAAGTATTGCCGGGTGATGGATATATTTTTTGTTGTTTGTTTTTGTTTTTTGTTTTCCTCCTCTTATTCGTTTGGTATGAGAAACACCATCCCTTCTTTTAGAAACACTAATGTATTTCCAGGTTTTTTTTTCTTTATTGTATGCAACTTTACCAGGATTTTTATCAGTTTCTTTTTCTTTTTTCCCTCTGCCAACGAATTCCTGTTGGCAAGCAGCAAATAAAACAGCCTTAAATAAACACAATCTTATTACTGAAGGTTGCGGAGTCACCCACTCTGTTTTTATGGCAATGTTGGGGTATTCTGCTCTCACGGGCCTGCGTCCCTTCTTTGGAAACGTGGATTTTCCCCATCGTACCGTGAAGGGTGGAATGACTGGGAGTGAGAGGGGCTGGAGCAAAGGCACCCCTGCATTTCCAGAGTAACCATCTAATCTACCAGAGGCTCGAGCTCGGTTTACCTGGCAATTCCACCAAGGGCACGCGGCCCTCTTCCAGTGATCGAAATCACCTGTTCAAGGCCGTACGGGCAATTATTACTGTTTGCAATCAGCAAGGTCCCGCAAGGCCTCGGGGTCTGTGGTGGGTCGGCTCTCCGCGTCAGGACGGCCCCACCAGGTGGCCCTCAATCTGCGCAACCGCGGGGAGAACGCGCCCTCTCGCGACCGATTTCCCGCCGCAGCTGGACCTGGAACAAACGCCCCCCGAGCCGAGGCCGGCGGCGGCCCAGGCTGGGGCACCGGAAAGAGGCGGTGCCGGGTCGCACGAGGCTGCGCGCGCGGGCGCGTGAAGCGGGGCGCGCCTATATATGCCACGCGCGGCGTTAAGAGCGGGCCTAGGCGAGAGCGCTGAGTCGGCGGAGCGCCGGCCGCAGCAAACGCCGCCAGCTGGGCGGAGACGCGAGGCGAGGGGGGCGCCTGTCCACCTCCGCAGCTCTCCTGGCTCCCTCCCGCCTTCGAAGGCGGGCCCGGGCTGCGGCAGCCGCAGCGGCCGCAGCAGCCTCGGCGGCCTGCGGAGGTGAAGCCGGGCTGCGGCGGCTCGAGGAGGCAGCTGGCCTGGCGAGGGTGGGCAGGGCTGGGCGGCCGCCGCTGCGGTGAGGTGGAGGGGCGGCTCGGCATCCTCGGGGCGGGTCCCTAAAAGCAGGTGGCCCGTGCGTTGTTTTCCAGGTACGCCTCCCCTGAGAAGGCACCTGCAGAAGTGGCCACGGCCGGTGTCTCGGCGTCCAAAGGGCTGGGGGAGGACGGGGGTCGGTGCCCTCGGGGCGCTCAGTGCCGGCTTGGTGGAGGCGCTTCTCACGCGGGCCCCTGCGGGGATTTGGGATCAGCGTTAACGCGCGTGGGGCCCGTTATGTCCTCACTTTGGGGATGCTCCCAAGGAGCGGTGGGATGGATACCTCCGATGCGCTGGGAGGAAGGGCGTGCGAGGGCCACTGACCAGGGCCGTACCAGGCTCGCCAGGATAACCTCTTCAGCCGGGTGGGCGTGAGTGGTTATGGGTTAGCTTAAAAGAAAACATAGAACTAACTCGGGGCGCTCGCAGCTCGAGTACCTAGCTACAAATGTCCAGTAGGGACAGACTTGCCTTACAGATCCCAGAGCAAGCAAAGGGAAGTTAGCATTCTTGTTCAAGAAGCTACTTTTCAGTTAGTGAATGAGAGGCTCTAAAAAAAATGTGTGTGTTCGGGATTTTAAAAAATGTTAATGATTGGGGCTGAGGCTGGTGGTGAGGGATAATGTAAAGAGGTTGGAATGGCTGCCTTAAGGTCCCAATGGGGAAAGCTTATTTTTTTTGTGTGTCATCACCTGACCATAGAAATTATTCGGACTGCAGACTACTGTTGTGAGAAGAGGAGCTCTGAAGCCATTGCTTAGCAGTTCTTCCTCCGCATGTGGAAAATTGAATTTCTGGAAACGTTGCCCATGTTGTAGATTTTGCCTAAGTAAAGGCGCTAGTCCTTGGCTCTGATCGCGTTCCAGGTAGTGACGGGGAAGGCCGCTCTCTAAAGCACCGATGCGTTTTGTGCTCGCTTCTGTGGAAGACAGGTTTGAGGGAGTGGGTCTAGATTTCTCAGGGAAGTTAAAGCCTGGATGTGCGCCTCTAGTCTTAGTTTACTTCGATACTTAACTTTTTTCCTTCCCTCCCTTCAGGATCCACTGTTTCAATGGTGCACCTGTCTTCGTCTCCTTTTGGTTACCAGTCACCTTCAGGCCATTCAGAGGAGGGAAGAGAGGGGAATATGAAGTCAGCCAAGCCCCAAGTGAACCACAATCAACATGGGGAAAGCCAGCGGGCCATGAGCCCCTTGCAGTCTCCTCTCGGTTCTGTTTCCTCTCCTTCTCAAGCATATGAGACCTATATTGATAATGGACTCATATGCCTTAAACACAAAATTAGAAACATCGAGAAAAAGAAGGTAATTCCCCCCCCCCCCCAAGCCAGGTATATACACCATTTTAAATAAGGATTAAAGAACTGACATTTTGGCATTCAATCAGGGCTCATAGATTACTTCCTAAAGATTTAACGAAGCTTGGGATTTAGCTGACTGAAAACAAACAAGCAGGCCAAATATTGGATATGTTAAACATTTTCTGTTTGATTTGTCAGTATAAGGAAATAAAAATATTCTTCATAGTAAAATTATGCATGCTACTGTTGAAATACTTGAATAGCTAGCCACTTTTAAGTCAGATTAATTCCTTGAGTGTAGTATTAATGTTCCTTTTCATAGATTCCCTGATTTTTTTTTTAGCTTGTTTCCCTGTGACTTTCTGCAGCAGTTGATATTGCAGTGTAGATGCTGCAGTCATTGGAAGCTTTAACGATGGTAGAGCCAGAAAATGTTTTAGCACCAATTTTTGTGTTGCTAGGCGATTGCTTAAGATTGGTAGGTGAAAACATTGTAGAGAGCCTTATACTCAGGGATGAGGGACTTGGGTTATAATCAGCCTAACGTTATAGTAAATGCTTGTAAAGATCCAAATCATTCCTCATTTCCTGAGTCATGTAGCCAGTGAAACAGCACTGCATGTTGCTTTGTTGTGTCATGATTCTCTTTGCTTGTGATAATAAGGTGAGCCATTAACTCTCTGACCTAGGAACTCTTAAATATTTTTATGCCAAGACCTAGTTAAACCTTAGGAAAGTTGCTTTTAATGGAGGAGCTTGAAGAGATTTTCTTTTAAGAATTTGATTGGCTCTTTTTTAAAAATGTTTTTTATTTTTAAAAATATACACAGGCAGGCAGTGAAGAAGGGCCAGTTACTAGTAGCTTCTCCGTAGCCCCAGCTCTCACCAGCTGTCTTGTGAATGCATGCAGTTAATCACAAGTGCATTAAGGTGAGGGTGCCTGGGTCAGCACAAATTCCCTGCCACTAATGGGAAACCTGTCGACGTAGGCCCTACTGATGGAGACTCATTAATGTCTTCTCCCAGGTGGAGGAACTGCATGTACAGGTATACTTATACTCTCTGGCTTAATTATGCTGCCTCCTTGAATACCTGGCTGACAGGACCAAAGCTTTTGTTTCAAGCTTCTAGGAAAGCATTTTAAAACTGTAAAGTCAAATGGGAGGAGCCTAAACATTGCTTTTTTTTCGTAGCTCATGTCATTTTTATGGGGACAGTAAATGCAAGTTAGGGTCATATGTTTACTAAATATAAAATTTAATATAAAAATAGCTTCTATTTGAGGATACTATAATGCTAGAAAAGAAATCTTTTACATTCCTGAACTTCCATTAGGAAGTTTCCTATCCAACCAATGCCATGTAATTCACCAGGTAACTAATGGTTTAAGTGTAAGGTTAGAGCAGAGTTTTTCACCCTCAGCGCTATTGACATTTTGTGCTGGATAATTCTTTGTTGTGTGCGGCCATCCTGTGCATTTTAGGATGTTTAGCAACATCCCTGGTCTCTACCCACAAGAGACTAGTAGCACTGTCCACCTTTCTGCCACCCCCCCAACTTGTGACAACCATAAGTATCTCCAGATGTTGCCAGGTACCCCTGGGGACAAAATACCCCTGATTGAGCACCACTCAGTTAAGGGCACTTGACTGACTTAAGTCTCTGCAGTCTAAATGTATATAGAGGTTATTAAGAGAAAAGGGTTTTATTATTTAACTTTTGTAATTCCAGACTAATGTTCATGTGTGTAATTTTTTTTCCCTAACTGCAACTCACGTACTCAGTTGCTGCCTGCTTTGTAGTAAAATGGTACTTTTCAGATTGATAGCTTACTTCAAGAACTTTGTTTTCATAAGAAGCAAAGCCTAATATTTAGTTTATCTACTTCAGAATTTTATATTAGACTATAATAGATACAAGTCTCTCTTTTGTAGCTCAAATTGGAAGATTATAAGGATCGTCTGAAAAATGGAGAGCAACTTAATCCAGACCAGTTGGTAAGTGATTTTATAATTTTATGGTCAGACTTGCTGGTTTCTTTGTCTTAATAAAACTGCAGCTAGACTTTATGAGACCAAAAATTGATAGGCCAAAAAAGAAGAGTGATGTCTGGCCTTCTTTAAAACCTGACTATAAATATTAGAATATAACTTTGAAAAATATTGTTTAACTTGTCCATGGTAAACCTGGTAATTGCAAATTTTATCTAATTTGGTGGAGGAGAGCTTTTGCAATGTGGAAATATAAAAAAGATGTTTCATTGGTATTTGCCGTTTTGACTTGATTGCATCTCCTGGCTAAGAAGGGACAAATAAATCTAAAAGTTATTCGCTCTAGCTTGTGCATCTTTTGTCTTCTATCTTTTTCAATGAAGATTTTTGATTGTGTATCATAGATACTGACATTCAAGGACTTCTCCCTTGCCACATTGACTCTTCTTCACTGTCCTTGAATTATTGTGATGTAGTAAATTATAATTTTGCTGAGGCACAGATTTGAATTGTGTGAGCTCTGAGAATGATGTGCTCACATAGCTGGTGAGAGGACTTAGCTGGACATCCAGCATATCAGCATGGCTTTGTTTTCAAGTAGTCATGGTATGTTCAATAACTTTTAAACTGATAAAACTTTTGGTTGTGTAAATATCCTTGGAGAAAGTGTTCTCTTACGGCAATTTTGTTGACTTGGGGGGAATATGGGAGAAAGGGATGGGGAGGTTGGTGATTCTCATGATAGCGCTCTAAGAAATGTCAAGGAATATGTTGTATTTCAGAGCTCCAGTCAAACTTTAGTCTCAATATTTTTTACTGTCTTCATAACCACTTGTTGTTCTGTAATACTAACTTTGATTTCTCTTTTGAGGAATATGCTGACAACTACCAACTTTATATTGCCAATAGATTAGTTTTCTGAAATCCAGATTTTTATGTCCAGCTGTGTATTTGACATCTGATTTCACCCTGCCCCCCAAAACCTATATCCCCTTTAATCTTAGCTATGTCAGTTAATGGCTTGATGGTCTAGGGTAGAGTGGCCAAAAAACCTTGGAGAATATCTCATTGTTCTCTCCATACTTTACATCTAGGCCATTAGCAAGTTTGATCAGTTCAACCTTCAAAATAAATTTAGGATCTTACCATTTTTTTTTATCAGTTCTGATTCTGTTATCCTGGTCCAAGCCACATCATCATTCATCTGCATGACTGTAATAGCTTCCTCACAGGTTTTTCTGTTCTGCCCTCTCTCTTCAAGTCTATTCTCAATATAGTAGCTTCAGTAGTCCCATTTACATCCAAGTCAGATGGCCATTCCTCTGCTCAGAAGTCCCCTTGGTTCCCATCAGGGTGACAGAATGTCTTTACTATGGCCTACAAGGCCCTGTAAAATATGCTCCCTATTTCCTTTTACAGCTTTCCTGTAAAAGCTGTACATTTCTCTCTCCCAGCTACACTGGCCTTCTTGCTGTTCCCCAAATATCCCAGGCACATGTGTTGTTTCTACTGCCTGGGTGTTTTTTTCCCAGATGTGTAAATAGCTCAATTCCCACTCTCCTTCAGCTTTTTATTTGTAGGTCATCTCAGTAAGGCCTGTCCTGACAACACTTTACCTCCATTTTCCCATTCACATTCCTTTGCTACTTTCCTTGCTTTAATTTTCTTCATAGAAGCAGTTCTCTGATAAACTGTAAAGTTTTGTTTATGTTTCCTGCCCTTACACTGAGTTCCATTGGAAATTTTGTCTGTTCGCTGCTGTTTTCCTATTACTTAGAATAGTGTGTAGTATATAGTAGGCATATGAATTATTACATATAGATGTACCAAAATATAAGATGATTGAATATTAGGTTTCTAGATGTTATTAAGCATGTGGTTTGTGGTACTTTTGAGAAATAACATCTCACGCAAGCATTAAATGTTTAAGGTAGAAATTTAGAAAATGCAGGTAAGTCCAAAGAAGAAAAATCTATAATCTGACCTCTCAGATAACAGCTCTCAGTAGTTGTGGTATTTAATTAAGAAGCACTAAGTTTATGTTTTAAATTGATAATAATTCACAGAGTTAAGAAATTAGAAAGTATTAAAAGAGATAGTTTTTTTACCCTATCCTTCCTGTGTTCAGTTCTCATCTTACAAAATAATGGTTGCTAATAGATTCTTATATATCTGTTCAGAGTTTCTTTAAGCCTATATAAATAAATATTCTTCCTGCTTGTTTTTCCATTTTCTATAAAACTTAGCTTAATATACATACTTTTGGGGCCTTTATTTTTGCTTCTTCCTTTTAAAAAAAATAGACTTTGTTTTTTGGGCAGTTATAGGTTGACAGCAAAATTGAGCAGAAAGTATAGAGAATTTCCATATACCCCAGCCCTACCTTTGCACAGCCTCCTTCACTACCAACATTCCTTACCAGACTGGTACACTTGCTATAATTAAATCTATGTTTACACATCATCATGACTCCAAGTCCTTAGTTTACATTTAGGGTTTATTCTTGGTGTTGTATATTCTATGGCTTTGGAGAAATGTATCCATGACCCAGAAATGGAGGCTCGTACCCACCATTATAGTATCATACAAAATGCTATCACCATTCTAAAAATCCTCTGTGTTGTATCTATTTATCCACCCCTTTCTTTTTAATGTCATGTCAGTGCTTCCATAATGTGTGGTCTTTACAGTTTGGTTGAATTGTTCTGTGAAACTATCCAAGCATGTTTTTTTTGGTGGGGGGGGGGAGGTGGGAATTTTTGGGTAGTAGTCTCTGTTTTTTTCTTTGAAAATTAAAAGGTTAAATTTGGGGGGGAAGTCAACTTTTCAAAACTTTTCTTTGAAATTTACTTACTTTGTCCAGTTTCAAAAATTTATTTGCACATATTGGGGCAAAGTAATTTTTTAATAAAATTCTGTTCGTGTTAGTTTCTGTTTCTAATTTTTGTGTAGTTGTATTTCCTTAGTTTACTCTTATTTAAGTTAGGTAGTGGTTTTCTAAAAAAATTTTAAGCCATATTTCAGACTTATTTTGTCTCTTTTCCTTTTATCTTTCTGCTTTTCTTGATTTGCTTCATTTTCTAAGTTGAGTGCTTAATTCGTTTCTTCCCTCTCCCCTAGCTGATTCGTATTTAAGGTTGTGAATTTTCCTTTAAGTATTGCTTAAGTTGTGTACTATAGCATTTGATTCTGTATTTCAGATTTTTTGCTAGAAATTTTATAATTTTAGTTTGTAATTGCTCTAACCCAACACGTATTTGTGATGTTGTAAGTAAAGCTTTCTGTGACCTCTGTGGCTATTGCAACCTTTTAGCAGTATAGCTCTGAAGTAACCTGTGAAGACTGCTAAGCTTTCAATAAGATTGCACACATAAACCTAGATTTCGCCTTTGAAATAGTAAGAAAAATGTCTTAAGTATGTTTTCTAGAGTCCCATTTGTAACTTTTAAATATTTTGGTTTTTATCTGTATTTGAAACAGAGAACTGAGATTCAAGTGAGTGAGTGAGCAAAAAGCAAGGAGTACTTAATAGTTTCAGTTCCACTGAAGTTTTTATTGTTAAAGAATTAGGACTTAGTGCCTATCCCTTGTTGCTAAACTCTGACTCTACGTTATATTTAGTGCATAATGCTACACTCATTAAGTGATATGGAGTCTTTTCTCTTCTGCAGTCCCACTGGCCTAGTCAGGGCAAGCCACCTCAATGTGACCTGAGCTTCCTATTTAACCTGTTCTTGAGACCTTTTCCATTTGACCAGTCCTCCTCCCTCCAGTGTTCTTTTCTTGAAACAGAAATCTCATGTATGATTCTACCCAAAAGTTTTAAATTCTGTTCAGAATTTTTAGCATATTTGAGGCTCTCTAAGATCATGTTCTGAACTACCTTTTATTCATTCAACAAAAATATATTAAGTATCTAGCCTGGGAGGTGCTGTGCTTAACGCTAGGTTTATGGTATCTCAGGCACAAATGCGATGCCTGCCCACATGGATACAATGTGATTGGGAAGAGAGGCAGCAAATACAAATATGATGGATGTTAAGGCGAAGTACAGAATGATAGTAGATTGTAAGGAGGAATCTATCCTAGTCTGGATAGTTGGGGACAGCTTCTTTGAAAAAGAAGTGCTTTAGTTAAGACCTAAAAATTGAATAGGACTGACTTAGCCAGTTAAAGTGAGGAAAGAGAAAGAGCAGGCTTGGCAAATGCTAACGTGTGTAAAGGCCCTGAGAAGGAAAAGAATGATTTTACAAAGTCTTTCTAAGAGACTGGAAAGAAGGCCACTACGAATGGAGTGATGAACTGGGATGGGAGACACATCGTGCAGATCCTGGTATGCCATTTAAAGACTGCTTTTTCCTAAGGGCATCAGAAATGATATAGATATGTTTTAAGCAGAGAATAACTACAGATTTGTAGTTTAAAGAAACCACTTTTCTGTGTGAAAAATGTTTTGGAGATGATAAATATGGATGTAAGGAGGCTAGATAAGGGTTGGCTATAGTTTCGATCAGAGATTACCAGAGCTGGTACCTCAGTAGTGGCAGAGGGGTTTGAGTAAAGTAGTGGGATTTGACAGGTAAAATAACATAGCTTGACAATTGGATGTAGGAGTAGAGGTAACAGACAAGCGTCGTTTCCAAGTTTCTGACTTGAACAGTTGGATAGGTGGCAAAACCCAGGATATAGAGCTTAATTTTGAACCATTGATTTTTAACATGTCTATGAAGCATAAAGCATGATGTCTAGTAAGTATTTAAGATATGGGTTTGGGCCATAGAGACGTTTTACATCCCTCTGAGGACTGTATACAGCAGGTCTTTGACGTTTTGTTACAATGTTGATGAGAAAAAAAAAATTGATTCCCAGCCAAGGCCACTGCCTTGTGGAGTTTGCACATTCTCCAGTGTCTGTGTGAGTTTTCTCCAGCACCGGTTTCCTCCCACTTCCTAAAGATGTGCACGTTAGGAGAAATGGCATGTCTACGTTGTTGCAGTCTGAGGAGTGTGTGGGTGTGAGTGCGCTCTGCCGTGGAAAGGCATCCTGCTCCAGGGTGGGCGCCCGGCACCCTAAGGTGCCACCCATGGCCCTGAACTGGAATAAGCATGATGGAAAATCATTCTTTCCTTCTTTTTTGATCTTTCTAAAGGTATTCATATTTATTTCAGGGTTTACTAGTAGAAGTGTTTGGGGTCTTCATTTAGAAGTTTGATGTTTTCGTGATCAGAAATATGGTGTAGGAACTTAACTCTTGTTTGTATCAATTAGCCTTTGGTAAAATTGATTTTATTATATGTCATTTCACTTAAAGTCAGTTTCCAAGAACCTGTTGATGTTGACTGAGGACTTACCATACTGTGGTTATGTTACCTATACATTCTTGGTTCTGCAGTTAGAAGGCTTCTCTACCTTTTTATTATGAAATACATGTTCCAAACAAAATGTTGCCTATAAGTTATAATGCCTAATAAAGAAAGCATCAGAACCTTTCACTCAACTCAAATAGTATATTATTCCAAAACCACTGAAGCTCCTTACTAGTACTTACTCCTGTAATCTGACCCTGAACTTTTTCCCCCTTTTTACTTTGCTTTTATTTTAATAGCACTTGTGTGTTGCCCTTAAATTTGTTAGAGTTGCTTTTTTGTACCTTATAATAAATGCTGTCATACTATATATTCTGCAGTTTGCCTTTTTCTGTAGGATTTTTATATTGATTCAAGTAGCTAGCTATATATCATTTGCTTTTCTCTTCTCAGTAGTAGTCTGTAAATAGATGGATGTTTGAGCCCTGACCAGTGTGGCTCAGTTGGTTGGATGTCGTTCCACAAAGTGAAAGGCTATTAGTTCGATTTCTGATCGGGACGCATGCTTGGGTTATAGGCCTAGTCCCAGTCTGGGTATGTACCGATCGATATTTCTCTCCCTCTTTTTCTCCATCCCTTCCTCTCTTTAACAAAATAGATGGATGTTTGACTTGCTTTTATGTTCTGGTATTCTCCTTTGAGCAAGCTTCTATGTGTTATTGAGACGTAGGTGCAAGATTTTTTCTGGGTACATACTTAATAGTGAACTTCATAGGTAAAAATGCCAAACTGTTTTCCAAAATTACTGTACCAATTTAGTCTAATACTGTTAGTATATAGGAGTTCCCATTGCTTTATACCTTTGTAAAGACTTAGTATTATCAGACTTTTAAAAAACAGCTTTATTGACGTATCCTATACATATCAGAAAATTAACCCAATGTAAGTGTAGAATTCAATGAGTTATAGTAAATTTGTAGAGTTATGCAGCTATCACAACAATCAGTTTTAAGACATTTTTATAAGCCCTCCAAGTTCTCTTTTACAACCTTATTTGCTTTCTGTCTCTATAAATTTGATCTTTTCTGGGTATTTCTTCCACATCTGGCTTTTTTGAGTTAGTATTATGTTTTTTAGGTTCATTCATGTTAGACCATGTATCAGTAATTCATTTCTTTTTTTACTGCTGATGAGTATTTCTTTGTTTATCCATTTACCAGTTGCAGGATATTTGGGTTATTTTTATTTTGGGCTATAATGAATAATGTTGCTATATAAATTTGCCCCTTTGCAGTATTTCTGTTACAGTCTTATTTTGTCTGTTATAGGTAATTGTTTACAAGTCTGTTCTACCATAGTATAAATTTCTTGAAGTTGCTTATTCATCTGTGTGATCCTCATTTTGCTACTTGTATAATATATTTGAGTAGTAAATGAATATTGACAAAAATCCTATTGGTTCAGTGATCTTAAAACCCATAGGCCTCTCTGACCTTGGACTTTATCGATAGGGACTCAGTCCTATTATTATCATCATCATTATTGTTATGGCTCAGATTTCTAGTATAAAATTGAATTTTAAAACATAACTTTGTATAACTTCTGAATACTCTTTCTACTTTTTTGATTTATATATATATAGATAGATAGATAGTAAATGACTAATTCATAAAGTCTTAAATCTCTTATGTTTTTAAGAAACACTTATGTTAACATAATTGTACATAAAGTTCACAGAATTGGTGTTTTCTTCTCCTATTTGGTAGGAAGCAGTAGAGAAATATGAAGAAGTGCTACATAACTTAGAATTTGCCAAGGAGCTTCAGAAAACCTTTTCAGGACTGAGCCAGGATGTGAGTATGTTTTCTTTGCTTTTCCTAAAACCAGTTCAACCACTGATCTTGAAGAAAATGTGAATGTTTAATGATAGTATTTGGTTACCATTCATCTCATTCCTGCTGATATTTTATTGTGGATGAGAGTTGAGGATAGTTACTCCAGAGCTAGTGTTTTCAGATTCCCAGAGCCTGAAGAAAGCACAAATGACATCTGTATATGAGACATTGTAAATAAACTATTAGTTATCTAATTAATGTGTATTATTTCACTATGGATTATAGAAATCACTGAGAAGGGAATAAAAACTATTTTTATGAATACATTTATTAAAGGTACTTTATAATATAGACTAGTAAATTTATATACAATATGCTTATAAGTTGAGCATTATTTAACATATTAGGAAACAGAATTGGTAGACTCTTCTTGAAGCGATGGCAGTTATTACCAGGAAAACTTATGATTTATGTTAGAGTTCATCTGGTCTCACTTGTTAGGTTCTCAATGCTAGCAATTCAAACTTTTATCTCTGACATTTAATCAATAATTAATATGAAGTCTAGAGCATTTGGAATTAATGAAGTGTTCGCCACTGTTTTAGAAATCTTAAGGAGGCCCTTTAAAGATCATGTTCTAACAATTGAAATTTTTTTGTAAATTCATTTCTGATTTGGGGAGCATGCCTCATAAGATAATCTCTTCTACTTTTTGGTTATTTTCTTATTGTATCATGAACTGAAATTCTCTTCTCCATTCCTGTGCCTTCAACCACCTGTGCACTAACCCCTCCCAACTTCCTCCCCGCAAAAAGCACCCACCAAAACCCCAAAGCATAATTCCTAGGTTGAAGATATCTACCATCTTAATCCTTGTAACGTAGTCCTGAGTTGCTCTCTTCTGGATGTCTGCCGTCATGAGCTCTTAAAGGTGGTATATAAATTTAAAGTAGCCTACTATAGAGCCACTTCCTCCAGTTTTCTGGGTTCTTCTGTTAGTGTAAGTTTAAGATGATATTAACTCTTGTCAGCCATAGCATATTTTAACTCATTTTCACTCATATATCACTTAATTTTAATACTCTAAATCCTACAGTTATTAAATATTTATAGTCTATTTTTACTTTTAAGTCAATTTTTTTCTTGTATGATTGATTCTCTACCCCCAAAGATATTAAGTTTATTTAGTTTTGGTCCATTTTACTATAAAAGGACCATTCATTATCATCCTCCTGTTTGAATGGTTGGAAGTGTACTTTTATAATACTTAAAAAAATTCTCCATTGACACTCTTTACTCGAAGTTACCCTATCAAATTTTAGTTTTCCATTTAGGTGTTTGTTTTTTCAATATATGGTGGTGTTTTTTTTTTTTTTTAAGATATAAATCTTTTTTAAAAAACACCTTCCATGTGCTAGGCACCTATGAAAGTCCACTTGATTTTTACAACAACCTAGAAAGTAGATATAAATAGCCCCATTTTTCAGGAAAGGAATCTGAGGCTCAGAATAGAAGGAACTTCTTCAAAGTCATGTAGCCAGTACAAGTGCTAGAGTAAGGTAGGGCCCTAATACTTTTTATTTCTAAAAACTGTGTTCTCTACTTTGTGCCATGGATATGGTACCTATCTATTAAATGCTTTTCCACTGCTATAGTCTAGAGGTAGTTTCTAATCCACCAAATTTTGTTATGTATGAGATTATTTTTCCTTGTTTGTACTATAGATTTACTTTCACTTTAGGTGAGATGCTTAAGTACTTTGGATTGTGTCTTAATGAATTAAGACCCTAGAAGTATTGGTCAGTACCTTCCAGCCTAGTGATTTTTCATCTCTTCTTTTACTGAAGTGTTTCTTTTGTCAAACCTCTTCTATGATAGCCAGTTTTACAGTTTGTGTAACATTTTCTTCTTTCCCTTCAAATGAAAGTTGAAAGCCTCCTGTTCAGCCCAGCCACATCTCTCTTTGTCTTCATGATGTGAGCTCTGTCCCTTGGTAGGTATTTATCATTCTATGTCATGGTTCAGAAAATAAATTTTATTATTCAATATTATTAGTTGATAGAAATTTATACTTTGTATCTTCTTTCCAAACCAGTTCTCAGCTGGAAGAAGAGAAGAAAATATAATCTGACTTCTTGTCTATATAAATATGGCGGAATAGGCTGCAGTCAGTGATTTTTGTGATGTGAACAATTGATTATAATCTAGGAGACAGCGTGCTTTCTTACTTGATACTTGATTGAATCAGCAAATATATGAAGTCCTGTTATGTGTCAAACTCTATGCTGGGCACTAGTGATACACTGGTGAACAACAGGGAGATACATAGAGGTACATATAGTCCTTGTCATCACGGAGCTGAAGCCAAGGGAAGGGAGGTGCAGATAAATAACAAGATAAGCATTAAATATAATAGATACTTTGGTAGGGGATGTTCAGGGTGGCATGAGCCTGTAAGAACACCTAATCCAACCTTAGGAGATGGCTAACGAGAGACCTGAGGGAACCATGTGCTACAGTCCTGCAGATGTCCTCAGCATCCGTTGCCTTTCACTTTACCATCGTGAGACTGTGTCCAGGAGAATCCCATTGTCTTGGATAGCTGGACTTGCCATCCCTGTACTTCCTCCTCTTCTCAAGCAGAAACTGAGAATCCTTTGGTAGTTTTGGTTATTACTGCTCTAAGTCCATATTGCAGCCTTGGAAAAGCTTTTCTGAGCCTTTCCCATCCTGAAGAAAATATTCTTGCGCACATAACCCCCAACCAATGAGCCTGTTCCTCATTCTCAAAATTTCATTTTCATTCCGTGTCTCTTGTCTCTGATAGTGGCACAAGTCAAATTTATTAAGTTGTTTCCGTATCCTCTCCTGACTACTAATTAGTAGTGCCATAACGAGTCTTTTTCTTGAGTGCTCCCCCCCGCATCTTTATCTTGTTTGGATTTACAAACATACAAACCTCTTTTGTAGAGTTTTCAATACTGATGCTATATCTAAGTAACTTAACCCATCTATAGGAAAAATCTTATAGATTTTCCTTTTGTTCTTGTAATCTTTATACCTCATAAAATATCCAATATGAAGGAAACATTAGAATCAGAAAAACAACCTATGGGAAGAAAAGAACTTTCAGATTTCTTAGTGGAAATAGATAGTACTTTTAATTTTTTTAATTAAATTTTTTTTTTTTTAATGGAAAGCCACTTCTGAGACTGACGTATTATGTCAGACTTTATGGTATTATAGTCTGGGCCTTAAGAGTAGACACTAATTTTCTGTGTGTTTTATCAGCTAAATATTGGAAGATAAAGCTCCATCCTGACTGACAATTATGAAAATATTTCTTAATTTTACTTTTAAAATAAACCTTTATGCTGTGGCTGTTTTTTGGCATTACATTAGTAAGACATTTTATTTCTGTTTAGTTTTTAATTCCTTATGTTTTAGCCAGTTGTCTTTGCTTGGTTGAAAACTGACCATTATAGTTTAAATATTCTTCTCTTGGAACATGAGATTTTTTTTAAAAAAACCCAAAACAAAGTGAAGCATTTTCTTAAAAAATTTGGTCTAAAAGGCTTGATATACATTAATGTGGAAAGGTGACTTGGGAATTAGGTGTTTGGACTCCATTGGCTCTGGTTACAAACCAGACAAACCAGTTTATTACTCAGTGACTTCTTAAGCTGAAGAAGGAATCGGGGTTAAATGAATTTATCAATTTCACAGTACAGGAGTGGGAACAAATAGGTTTATAATTGTAATACAAGTAAATAACACAATAATAAATAATAACACAATAATAAACCCTGTGTTTTGGATACTCACAACTGTAAACCTACTTTTCCCACCCCATATATAAGATTTATTATCTAAACGCTCTGCGATTAGCCTTTTTTAGACTACAGTTGGTGATAATGGGTGGTGGAGAGTTGTCAAACTTAATTAGCATTTCTTTTTAACAGCTGCTTAAAGCTCAGAAGAAGGCCCAGAGAAGGGAGCACATGCTCAAACTCGAGGCTGAGAAGAAAAAGCTTTGCACCGTACTTCAAGTTCAGTATGTATTACAGAACTTGATGCAGGAGCATGTACAGAAGGACTTGAAAGAGGGCTTGAATGGTGCAGTGTATTTGCCTTTAAAAGAACTTGACTACCTCATTAAATTTTCAAAACTGACCTGCCCTGAAAGAAATGAAAGTCTGAGGTAAGCTAGTGAAAATATTTTTCTCAAGTAGAACCCATAATACTTTAGCTTATATAAATACAAACATATAGCTATATTTAGTAATTAAGAAAACATTAATTTGATTCTATATGGGCAGTGTGGATCTGCCTAGACTCTGACAGGGTTGATAGACTGTCTGGGAGGAAAGTGGATTTGAATGACCGCATTAACATACTTCTTTAATGTCACACGGATTTCAAAAATGTTGTCTGATCATCAAGTTTTAACCTTATGCAAATATTAGCTATAACACTAATTATGTATGTTCTTAAAATTCTTTTTTGTAATTATCTCAGACTGCTATATTACCTGAGGGTCTTTGCCTTTTAACTGCTGTGCTTAAGTGGAGGTAAATAAAATTTAACTTGGCCAGTATCATTTAAGTTTTATGGTGAGAATTGTTTGGTGTTCTTGTGCTGTGAATAAATACGGAGGAAGAAACCTGATAATTTAAAATACAAAATCAGCAAACTGAGGCTACTCATTTTCCCTCCTTCCACGTATCCTCTTTCTAGTCTTGCTTTGATGAAATAAATTAGCTAATGAGCAGGTATGCTCTTGGCTTTATTAGATACATGCTATTCCAATGTGCATCTGTGAGCCATGCTAAAACAGTTAGATTTCAACTGTTATTAGAAGTCAGCCTTGTATCAAGAAGGAACCTAATAAAACTCTTTACCTGTAGACAGCCATACATATATAAGATACATACATACATACATACATACATATATACATACACACATACATTCCCATTCTGATAGCCTACTCCTATTTGGTGTTTTCCTTTTCCTACCTCAGTGGATTTAGGGAGTGAAATTAGGTGAAAATAATTTGAAAAATAAGCTGCTCTCTTTACAGTTAAATGCAGCTCTTAATATTTTCATTCCATTGTTCTCGGACATAAGGTTGATAATGAATGCTACTGTGCTGACAGCTTGGAACTCTTTTTGGTCTATTCCTTAATATCTGTGTTTGGTAAAAATCTTTATTTTGTTTTTTCTTTTTGAGGAAAAGTGCTTACACTTAGAATCCACAAATGGGCAGTTAGTCATCTTTAAAAAACTTCAATTTTCCATTTTCAAAGAGTAAGATGACAAAAATTCACATTGAATGTCTTGGTCGTTTATGGGTTAATTGTATAAATGGTACCACTTCAATATATATATGTACCTCTAAAACCACTTTGTCCTGCTTCTGCTTTTCCTTATCAGTGTTGAAGACCAGATGGAGCAGTCATCCTTATACTTTTGGGACCTTTTGGAAGGTAGTGAGAAAGCGGTGGTAGGAACGACATGTGAGTTTTCCCTCCTTTGGACTTATGCAGTAAATCCTAAACTTTATGCATAGACATTTAGAATGATATCGAGGGTTGAAATGTTGTTAGTCCACCAGAACTTACATGTCTGACAATACTATATTCATCAGAAGAATGATCTCTTTGTTCTGGTAAAAGCAGCCATTGTGTAATTGTGCTAATTAAAATGGAAACTAGAGAAAGTTTTGAAGTGGAAAGTCTTTATGATTTGGGAACAAGAGCTAAGATCTAGTGTTAGTTTTCACATTAGCTTGACCATTTTGGAGTTCAGTTCTTTTTTCTGCATAGTTGTACCTGTTCTAGTTAAGAATCTTAAATCCACACATTGTTAATGTCAAGACTTATCTACCACATCTGCTTGAGAAAATATGAATGGTTTAGCCACATAGTCTATTGAAGCATCACTGTCTGTTGTTCTGGAAATGAGTTGGAGAGAAAGAGTTCTTTTGGCTTCCTAAATAAACTTTGGCCCAATGACCAAATTCAATTGACCAGACATGAAGTACATAGTTTTGTGTGCCAATTTAAGATAATGAAAACTCATTCAAAGCTAGTAAACATTTTTGTTAATAGTGATCGCTTCCTTTTAAAAAATACTATACGTATCTATAATTGTAACAAAATTTCTAAGTGCTTCCAAATTACAATCACAGAAATTAATTTCTTGGTTAGAATGCAAAATGATGCAAATTCTTTGGAAATTAGTTTGGCAGTTTTTATAAAATTAAGTGAACACTTACCAAGCAATTCTACTTCTAGTACCCAAGAGAACTGAAAACATATGTTTGTATAAGTATTTGTACATGAATGTTCATACCAGCTTTATTCATAAAAGTCCCAAACTGAACACAGCCCAGATATACATCAACTGATAATTGATAAACAAAATGTGGTATATCCATACAGTGGAACCTACTCAATAAAAATAGGAATGAAGTATTCATATATGCAACAGTATGGATGAATCTCAAAATAATTATGCTGAGTGAAAGAAGCCAGACAAAAAATGAGTACATATGGTATGATTCCAGTTATATGAAATTCTAGAAAAGATATAACTAGAGTGATAGCAGGTCAGTGGTGGCCAGGGAGTAGGGGGAAGGGATTGATTATAAGAGGGACATGAAGGAACTTTTTTTTAATTAAAGATTTTATTTATTTTTATAGAGAGGGGAGGGGAGGGAGGGACAGAGGGAAACATCGATGTGCAAAAGGCAAACCTATGTGTGAGAGATACATCAATCAGTTGCCTCTTGCTCATCCCCAGCTGAGGTCCTGGCCTGGAACCCAGGCATGTGCCCTGACTGGGTATTGAACTGGCAACCTTTCAGTTCACAGGCAGGCACTCAATTCACTGAGCCATACCATCCAGGGATGAAGGAACTTTTTGAGTTGATAAAAATGTTCTATATCATTGTTCTGGTGAAAGTTCACACAACTGTACTGTGCACTTAAAATGGGTGAATTTTGTTGTTTGTAAATTATATCCCAAAGTTGATTATCTTAAAAAAAAAGACAAAAATCTATGTCACAGTACTCCTATGAAAGGAATAATAGACCCAAATCAAGTATGGGAACTCTGCTTAATTTGGGAATTACATTTTTAGTGGATATTAAAAATAAAATAGATTTTAGACCTATTTATTGGTACAGTGACTTTTTAAGAATCATTTTAAGATTTTTTATTGATCATCAAAGGGTGATGTGCTAGGAATGACATAAAGCATAACTTAAGAGTACAGTCTTAATCATGGAATTTTGTAGTTTAGAAATCCTTTAGAGATTGTCCAAGATAGCATTTTCTAATGGTTATGTTTAAGGAGCTTTTATTTCTCTAAAGCCTTAATTACCTGGGGAAGATAAAGTAATTGCTAGCTGTGATGTCTTGGGAGCAGAT
This sequence comes from Pteronotus mesoamericanus, assembly GCF_021234165.1. Classification (NCBI taxonomy): domain Eukaryota; kingdom Metazoa; phylum Chordata; class Mammalia; order Chiroptera; family Mormoopidae; genus Pteronotus; species Pteronotus mesoamericanus. The sequence continues at coordinate 15,526,461 of NW_026555310.1, forward strand.
GAGAGAAATGACTTTTTCTTAAGCTCAGGGAATAATGTGTGCTTTTAAAAAACAGTTTTGAGTTTTTGATAAGGATCTCTGATTGTTTAGTCATTTTTCAGATCGTGGAGATGGAGGCCCAGAGAAACTTAAGTGACTTGCTGAACTTTGGGATTCTGATCTTTAAAATTTATATTGATTTAGCTTGACACAAAGGTGGACTGTATATTTACTTTTCCTGGTACTGACCAGTTCTTTGAATCCCCTCTAATGTAGAATGTTATAATGATGATATAAGTAGGATAAAATTAAGATTTCTATTTCAAATAACTTTCCATGACCTTTTAGATTATAAAATAACTAAGCCTTATTCACTCTTTCTTAGATAAACATATGAAAGATCTACTGTCTAAATTGCTGAACTCAGGCTATTTTGAAAGTATCCCAGTTCCAAAAAATGCTCAGGAAAAAGAAATATCATTGGAGGAAGAAATGCTAATAAAATCAGAGAAGAAAAAACAATTATTGAAGACTGAATCTGTCAAAGAGTCAGGTTTGTTATGATCTCTGAAATTCTTTATAGTGGTTGCATGTTTTACACCCAAAATGAGTCAAATCATTGTGAAAGGAGTGCCCTATTTTAATTTGTCAGTGTCTGCACGCATGGACCTCTTCACTTGCAATAGGATAAGCTTCAGGTTGGAAAACATATCGGGACTTTACTACCGTGATTTATCTTCTATTAAGGGTGAACCTTAATAGAAACATTAGGTTACGCTGTGTTATAATAGAGTACTGTACACTGTTAAAATGAGACATTTATTGAGTTTGAATATCTTTGTTAAACTGTTAGTAGGATAATTCCATTTGAAATTGTTTGAAATGTAAGTTATAGTAGAATCCAATACTATAGTAGAAGTAGAGTCTAAATAACCTAAGGTTAACATACTGATTTGTGAAAAAATTGCCAAAATAAATATAATATTTCCAGTAAAGGAAATGGATTTCTTCAAAATTCCACTTTTCTTGCGGAAAAAATACTTTGAGTAAATTGCTCATTTGCTTTTTTTTGTTGAAGCTGGATTTATTTAAGAAATATCACTTCTAAGGTGGTAGTCCGGGAAGGCTCCTGGAAGCCACGAGCAAGATGCATGTCATTCCTCACGTTCATGTCTCATAGTTCTTAATACTAAATCCAGTGCTTCAGTATCTGCACTCCCTAACCTCCTCCCAACCTTAAACTGGCTTGTAGGAGGCCTTTAAGGTCTGTATTTCAAGTGAGATAACTAATTTTTATCCCATGGAACTGGAGCTGTAATTCCAACTTGAAAGAAGCTGTGTTTGGGTAAGAGGAGATAGTCTTATTTTCAATCAGAAATGAATTTTTAACTATAACTTGACTTTAGAGAGTATCTTGTATGAGGAGAGCTTTTAGCTTCAATTAGTCTTTAGACCATAAGCTTTTGACCTACAAGCAATAGCGAGAATCACTCCTGCCATGAATATAGTTAATTTTACTATCCTTTTTCTATAACTCTTCTGAAATATGTTGTTAGAATGAATTAGTTGTAAGCAGTTTGAGAACTTCATAGTTTACCTACTATTTATTCAATATTTCTTTTATCTTCCCAGAGTCTCTTGTGGAACTTACACAGCCAGAGATACAACCACAAGAGGTAAGGTACTGAAAGTTAACTTGCCGATTTTGGTTTTTGAACTTTCATGTGGTGTTACAGTTGGGAGTTAATGCCATGGAGCTAGACTGCTTAAGCTTGAACCCTGGCTCTGAAGCTTACTAGCGTAGTGACTTCAGGTGAGATATATGTGTCTGTTATCCTCATGCATTAAGATGAGGGTAATAATAATGTCTGCCTCATGTGGTTATGGTGAGGATTAAAGGAGTGAGCTTAACTTCTAAATTACTTAGAAGCTGTTGTTATTGTTGTTTTTGGTCCTTGTGTTAGCATTTAAAAATGGGTAGAATTTCAGTCTTTCCAAAATGTACTCAGATTAGTAACAGAAGAGGTATTTGTTTGTTCCAAAATGACATTGAAATTCATAGAAGCTGAAAGGAATGAAAGAGGCAAAATCACAGTATTGATTATTATACAATGGAAATAAAGGAGAGTCTGGTAACTCAGGAAACATAAGGCTTAAGGTTAAATGGTATAATTTTGTGTAGTTGGACCATCCTCTGCCTTAATATTTAAGGGTGTCAGGTGGGTAGTCAGAAATACAAACTTGGTTACTTTGAAAGTAGCAATCTGTGTCTTATTCACCTAAGACTGCTGAGAACTGCCCATCATGGTGCCACATTTACTTGATGCAGGCTCTTTTATTAGGGTTATTCCAACTCTGCCAGTCAAATATAGATTATTATTTTTCAAATGTCCAAGTTTGTATTTGTTAATTGAGGGAAAATGGATAGACAAAAAAGTAGGACAGTCTTTTCAAGTAGAATAAGGACAGAAGCTTCTGTTAGCACAGCAGTTCAGACCAGTGGATACAGGAACACTAAGAGAGAGTTCACTGTTCCGCTCAAGGTCATCTATAACTTCTGTGACTCAGCACATTTTTTTCCTCTGGCCTAGTTTCTTAACAGACGCTACATAACAGAAGTAGATTATTCAAGCAAACAGAATGAAGAACAGTCTTGGGAAGCAGGTTATGCTAGAAAACCAAATCTCTCCAAATGCTGGGATGTGCTTACTGAACCAGATGGCGAGAAGAAACAAGAATCCTTTAAGTCCTGGGAGTCTTCTGTTAAGCACCAGGAGCTAACAAAGCCTGCAGTTTCCTTAGAAGAGAGGAAACAAGAGATTGCAAAACTCAGGTCCACTTTGCAGGAAGAACAGAAGAAGCAGGATGTCTCCAAACCCAAGCTAACTCCTAGCCAATGGAAGCAAGAAACTCCTAAATCCAAAGCAGGAAGTGCTCAGGATGAACAGAAGAAGCAGGAGACACCAAAGCCGTGGCCAGTTCAGCTGCAGAAAGAACAGGATCCCGAGAAGCCAACTGCGAAGTCTTGGACACCTTCTCTGCAGAGTGAACAGGACATCAGCAAGTCATGGACCACTCCCATGTGTGTAGAACAGGATTCAAGACAGCCAGAGACTCCTAAATCCTGGGAAAATGATGTTGAGAATCAAAAACGCCCTTTAACACCGCCATCACAGATTTCTCCAAAGTCCTGGGGGGCAGCTGCAGGAAGCCTCATACCAAATGACCAGCTCCTGCCCAGGAAGTTTAATGCAGAACCCAAAGATGTGAGTTGATCTGTATCAGTTTGCTTCTGGCAGTGTAGACACAAATGAGCTGTGGTAATAATAACTTTTTAGTTTTCTTTAAAAAAAGATATCAACAAAACCCATGTTAAAGTAATGTGTACAATATTTCACTTAATTCTTTAATGCATATATTTTTTCCCCCATGAAAATTGGAAGTAGACCTAGTCCCTCTGTTGAGCCTAGCCTGAGATGAAATTTCCACAATGAGAAGATACTGTTTTAATGTCAAAATTTGATGACATGATATGACATTGAAATAGTGGATTGTTGAGACAAGCCCATAATGTGAACAAGTGAGAAATGTAAATGCATGTCACAGGGTGGGAGACTTGTTATATTTCATTTGTTATTTTCTACCTGGCACATGAGTGACCTTTTCTGATAGAAGTTACACTTTTCTGTATTCTCTTGCTTCTCTTTCACTTACTTGTATTCACTCAGATTAGCCTGCACTCTTTGAAGAAGGTACGTGGTGGTTGCAGATATTCTAGTAGTTGGGGAACAATCAATTAGTTTTCCATTTCTCTTTCAAAATAAAAATTTTCAGGAGATGGAAACTATGAGCCTTAAATATTCTGGAATTAGGTTTTGAGAGTTAGTCAAATATAAGGCCTCATTCTGTAATGATTACCTATTTCAGGAAGAGAAGAAGGCTTATAATGAATAGTCCTTGGATACAATGCTAGTTAGTGTTACTTTTTTATTGCATTAAAATTTATGTACCACTATTTAAGTGCAAATTTGGTAGGAAATGTGAACTTTTTATTCTCCCATCTCTAGTAGTGTTCTTCATCTCTGGTAGTGTTCATTGCATTTCTGTGCCATTTAGCCAAAAGTTTTCTGATAAAACTTTGGTCCTCTAATGGTGTGAAAAACATTTTGCTTGGGGAAATTGAAGCATTGCATTTTATAAATAAATTACCCCTACCTCCGTTCTACCTGGGAAAATAATTTTAGAGTTACTTGTCTCCGTTTGTTCTCCTTTGTTTCTCTTTTCTTCAAGTGCTAAAGTTACTTTTAGCTTCTTCCTGACCTTGCAGAAGATTGATAGCTTTATTTCATTAACCGCATATCACATACAGTAATTGTAATATGTCGACCATTTTGAGAAACCTGTATTTAAAAACCCAGTTTTATACCTCAATAAATCTGTTTTAAAAAATCCAACTTGAAATTCCACTGAGCATAGCAATGCTGAGTCTTTGCCCTATCAGAATATTGGTACCATCCTATTTGCTGAATAATTTAAAATCAGGGATGTTTAGTTGGAAAGGTCAGAACTCATTTAATATGCGTTTATGGCACAGATAGCATTATACTGAAGTTGCAAGGTTTTTCAGCAACTGAGAGGACGCTTCTGTGTATAATACAGCACTTGTCTCTGCATCTGTCTGGCAATCTCAACTGTCTAGAACACGAGTAAGTACGGTCAAAGGCAAAGCAGAGTTGAAAGACAAAAGACTAGATAACATGAAGTTAAGCATTAAGGCTCATACTTTTCTCCTAAAAGAGATTCTAATTTATTCATTTGGGTCTATTAACTATTTTATATGGTACTTTGACAAATTAACTGTGTGACTTCCAAATTAAAAGTTGGAGAAGAGGTGCTAATAGGCAGAGGCATGCTGACAATACAAGTAACTATAAACATTAGGTCTAATTCAGGGTGTGTGGCAGTCTGAAGCAAATGTAGCACGAAGGCTAACCACCTTATAAACACCAATAGCCCCTCAAAGTGTACTACTTATAACGAAATATAACAGTGTATTTCCTCAACTGTAGGAAGTGACACAATTGTAGGAAGTGACACACACATTATTGCATCTTAATGTTTCTGAAATCAGATATATCTTAGAAATGGAATGTATATTTAATGCGGTAGTAGTAATTTTTACCCCTAGGGAAAAAGTGAATCATTGGGGAAAGTTAAATTATTTAGAAAAGGCATTTATGTGGATTTTTTTTTAACCTGAGATAAATCTGATAAATGAGCATTGCTATGTATTTCGATTTCATTTAGATGTAACAAACAATAGGCTAAGTTTCCTGAATTAGATGATTGAATTTTAATTTTACTCTTAATACATTATTGGTTTGTCTCGTAGGTGCCTAAGCCTATGCATCTGCCTGTAGGTTCTTCCTCTACCCTTCCAAAGGATCCAGTATTAAGGAATGAAAAACTGCAGGATCTGATGACCCAGATTCAAGGAACCTGTAACTTTATGCAAGTATGAGTCATTATTAAACGCATCTTAAATGCTATTCCTGGGGCTACTTGCTTCTGATCTGAAGTGTTATGATGCTGTTCAGAGCTTAGAGCGTAGGTTCTGATGTCTGAATGAGTATAAGTCCCGGCTCTGCCACTTCCCAGCTCTGAGAGTTTAGGCAAGTTACTTAGCTCTCTCCCTCAGTTTCCTTTGAAAATAAGGATAATAGTTTCTATTTCTGTTTGTTGTAATAAAAATAATTGAACATGTAAAAAGCTTAAAGTGCTCAAATACTAGCACTGCTATAGATCATCAGTCATTTCCACCGAGATTGTGAGAACCTACTTACATGCTTGGTATGCTGGGAGGCGCCATGTGCTGATAAAATCATAACACATTCATTGCCTTTAAGGAGTTTATATTCCAATTGTATGAGAGTGTGAACTTGTGTTAAGTTAGTAGTTAAATGTTAAATTGTGATATACAGACTCTCACAGAATTCCAGAGTAGCATGATATTACTGAGGGATGAAATAGTCAAATAAGGTATTTTTGTGTGGTAAAAAGATCTTGAGCTTTGGAGTTATACCCCTGGTTAAATCCCACTTCTACCAATTTACCAGCTGTAGAATCTATGGCAAGTTATTTAGCTTCCAACTCTCTACTTATTTGTAAAATAAGGGAATTGCTTATCCCTTCAGATTACCTGAAGATCAATAAAAGAACTAAAATAATTACTACAAGTGTGTAACTAACTCAAAATGTTGGAAACATTTCTGGGAAAACTAAGATGGGCAGGTAACAGAAGAGAATGACTTCTCATCATGAAAGTATTTAATACCATGAGCTAGTTTGAGGTTGAGAGAAAATAATTAGACCCTCTCATTGTCTGAGGTAAAATAAAAATGAGGGTTCAGTCTATATTAGGATTAATGCCTGTGTTTAAGACTTCAAGTCAGGAGTTTTCCAAGATAGGCTTTAGAATTAGTATTATGGTTATAAAAGTTGGCACAATCTTAAAGTTTGACAGTTAATTTAGTTTTAAATTTTAATTCTTATTTCTGCTTCTTTAAAGACTTATTAACCTTTCGAGATAGTAATTAGCTAGATTCCTATAGCTAAAAAGCTGTGGACAACATCATAATTTATTGGGAATAACTTTTAAATGAATAACCTTTGCTTCTATTCATTATTTAAAAACTTGACTTTAGGAATCTATTCTGGATTTTGACAAACCTTCAAGTGCAATTCCATCATCACAGCCGCCTTCAGCTACTCCAGGTAGCCCAGTAGGTATGTCATCATTCTTAAGACTTGGAACAAACAGCTCTAAGTTTAGCAATTATTTTGTTGACAAATAATTTTACTCTAGACATCGTAAGGGTTAAACTGTGTCTGTGTTAATTTATTCTAAGTGTATCCATATGTTATCAGTTATATATGGGTATATTCCCATTAGGATATTAGCATGCTTAACTGGCTTGTTTGCATTTTAGAGGAAGTCTCCAGATAGGTGAACAGAAATGCACAATAGCTGTTGTGGCAATTTTTTATGTTCTTAGAGTGAATTCTGACTGGAACTTGCTTGACTCCATTTGACTTTATGAATCTAGTGTTGAGCTTTTTAGATCCTGAGTATGAGTGGAATTACCTCAGTGATATTTAGTGTACTGCGTACCATACTAATTAATGATGGAGCCTAGATTTGGATCTGGTCTGATACTTCAAACTCAAGGTCTTTTACTCTATACTGGTTTATCTCAGGGGAGAGGTGATGTAGTCAAAGACATTGCCCAGCTGTAATAAGAAGTATATACCAACTAGATTATACAGTAATTCCTGGATGAAGTAAGGAATAGAGTAATTAACAAAAGTGATGGGTATTAACAAGAAGCCAAGCTGAAACTACTTAACTGAAAAGTAGATTACTATACACAAAGAGGAAAAATGACTCAAGAAACAGATGACCCAGCTAAGATTTACTTTGAAACTCAAAACTTACATATATCAATTAATAAAATCACAATAGCTCAGATTTTATCTTTCCGATTAATATTACCTTGTAATTTTTAAAAGTCATTTCTGTTCTTTTAGAAGCCTTGTAATGCTGCTTTCCCTCATTTAACCTTAAAATATCATGTATTACAGATGGGATTAGTGTCCTATTCTTCTACAGTCCTCTCAGACTCTTTGTAGATCTCTATTAGAAAATTCATGATGGACTTGAGACCTAGTTTTTTCAGCTACTGCTTTTTTTTTTTTTTTTTTTTTGCCTGTAAAGTATAAACTTTAGTTTCCACCCAGTTGATACACATAAACCTTTCTCCTTTCTCAGTAGTTTACTATTGATTTCACTCTCTGCAGCATCCGCAGAACAAAATCTATCCAGTCAAAATGATTTTCTTCAAGAGCCATTACAGGTAACTTCTCCAAATTAATCTTTCATTTACTCAGCTATTCAGGGAAGAAATTCTTGCATTGGCAAGAATGATCAGACTTAGTGATTCTAATATATATATGTCTAGATTTTTAGATTAAGTACAACCAGTCCTCAAAAGATTCCCTAATGACCATGGGAAAAACATTGATTATAACAGAAAGCCAGTTGATTTAGTAAGGAAAGAGCAAACCTGAAGAATTCAGAGGTACCTTGTCTGGGAATCTCACTTGCTACTGAACTATGTAAGTGACCTGATAGTAAAGGGTCTAAAGAAAGAAACTAATTTTTTTAAACTCAATGTTTAGCCATTTGTCTCCCAGTTCCCCCAAACAATGGTTAACATTCTGAGGAACTAATTTTCAGAGAACATACTTAAGAGACATAAAGGGACTAGATCATTGAGATCTGTAAAGTTCAAAGATCACTAGTTTTCTGGTCATTATCTTTTTTAAATAATTTCTTTGGGTTCCTCTGAAAGTATTATTGGTAATTTTCTTAATAGTAGCTGCTTCAACAGTAAGTTAAATATTTGACCAGGTAGGTCAATAGTTGTTGCCTTCCTTTCCAAAAATTTCTGAGTAAATACCATTTGTTTACAGTGGTTTATATTTAGTTTGATAAGGTGGGGCTCAATTTTCAAAATGTATTTGTTGAGCACGGTCTCTCAGCCTGGTCATTGATGAAACTAAAGAGCTCCATTTTATCTGTCCTCGCTATTAGGGTTCTACATGAAGCTTTTAATGGAAAAACTAATTATTATTTTGAAAAGCCACTGGTCTAGTTTAGTAGTTCTGCTCTGTAACGTTATGTTTATTCATCAGTACTTAAAATGACCTTCAGCTGGTGCAAGGAGCAATACTTTGGAATCAGGAACTGCCATAATTTCTAACTATTTCATAAATACTAATGTAAAGAATGTATCTATATCTCTTTTGTTAAGTGAAACTTTTAACTAAAATCAAAACCTTTAAAGCTTAACTATCAAGTGGCCTGAGTTGCCCTAACTTAGCATCTGTGAATCTTGCAGTGGCTAGAGATTCGTTATGCCCCGACAACAGCCAGTCCCACTTGTTTAGGGCGGTTGTCTATGAGCGGGCCAGAAGAAAGGCCATGTTTTAGAAACACTCAGTCTCATAATGGTGCTAATGTTTTGGTTGGATCTAGGGTAAATTGTACCCATTTATTTAGTAATATAAAATGTTCTGAAGTATATCTAGATTTTTTTCCCCCCCATAAGGCCTTTTTGAAACTTGGCTGCCATCTCCTTCCCCTGAAATGTTATATCATGATGACCCCTTCTAGAAGATCACTGAAACATAACTGGTTTGATACTGGTTACCATTAATTAGTTTCCAGTTCACTCATTTTATTACTTGGGCTTCTGAGAACCACACCAACGTATTTTGATAAAAGAGGTTGATTCACTGATACTTCAGACTTTGTGATAGCTCGATTTTTATGGGTCTCTCCTTTATATCTAATCCTGGTTGTACCATAGAATTCCCAGCCACTCTTAGTTTTTTATTGGTCACAATTGTCACAGCCTTAGTTCCTACTCTGCTTTTCCCCAATTCTTATTTTATAAATATTATTAGCTTTAGCTTTATTTTTTTCTGCCTGCCTCTTTAAGACACTAAGACAACTCTATGCTTAAAAAAGCATAGTACCTATGCTTTTACTCTGGCAGAGCTATGCCTAGAGTGTTAAATGTACTCTGAGCTCACCTTCCAGTGAACTGCCGTTGAGTGCCAGATTGAAAATCTAGCCCCAGGTTTCCAGAGCCAAGAATCTTGATAAGTGAAGATGGGATTAGATGTGTAGCTTTGTTGACCAGGCCTGGAAAGGCAATGTAGCTGACTGCGTGGATTTGAATCTCAGCTCTGCCACTTAATTTAGGGTGATTAATTACTCAGTCTTTCTCTTTGCCACTGCCTGATTGTCAACAAAATGGGGATAGTAGTACCTACCTCACAGGCTTATTGTTGGATTAAATGTGTTAGTTTGTGTAAAGTATTTAGTATAGTGTTTGTACTAGTGAGTGCTCAAATAAAGTAACATTAGGAAGCTCAAGGCCCAAGAAATGTAAAGTGAACAAAATGTGCTTTTTATACCTTCCTGTGTCCAGGCTGCTGCTTCTCCAGTTACCTGCAGCGCAAATGCTTGCTTGGCTCCCGATCAGGCTTCTTCGGGATCTGAAACAGAGTTTTTGACCTCAGAGACTCCTGAGGTAATGAGGTCAATTATCTTAATTTCTTTTCTGTCTTAAAGAATAGCAGAACCAGCTTATTTAATGATTTACAGGCATGATCAGCTGAACAATTTAACATTTATACTGTACTAATGTATTGCTTTCTGTAGATGTTGTGGCCCTGGAATTTGTACAGGTAACTTTATTGTGACTTTACTATATAAATAGACTTTACAGAATATTGCTTTATCAGGTACAGTAAATATGTCCAAATTGCTAATGTCAAAAAAGGTGGGAAGTTCTAGACATGATTATGCCAGGTTTATCACTATATTTACATTGAAGGAATCCTTGAAGAAAAATCTTTTTATTCATTTAACTGTGAAGAGCCAATAACTTTATAGTGTTACTATTAGCACTTACTCAATTGGAATGATTTACACTCCCTTTTTGGCTAATGTTGTCCAAAGAATTTTACAGTATTATATTTGTGCTTCCAATTCTAAAGCAATAATTTTTGCTAATAAATTTGAGGAAATCCTTGAGATAGAAATAGGGAGATAGGATGGTTTTTTTGGGGGGGGAAGTGATTAATAAAGCAACTCTTAGGTTTTATTGTCTTTTGGTTAATTGTTATACAAGAATATGTATTTATTATAGATATAAAAAATGTAGATGAACATTAGTTGTAATGGTACTGACTTGGTCTAAATTGAAATTACTTGGTTCCTCATTTTAAGAGGAGTATTTGTTACCAAGCGAATCACCATCTGCTTCATAATCTGATTGGGATTGAATTTTGGTATCTTTTTAAACCTTTGGATTTATAATCTGTTAAATCAAGGATGTGCTTTTTCTTTTAGATAAGGATTATTTAAATTAGATAAAGCTTGGTTCTCTTTCTTAGGCAGCTGTCATAAATCCACTAAAAAGATTTTAAAATAGGGAAAAATTAACAGTGACTAAGGAACTAACTCAAGGTTTTTCTACTGTATAAATTTGAAATACCATTAGATTCTTAACCTAGTGGAAAGTATCATTTCTGGGTTTGAAAAGAACTAGATGGATACTCATAAAAAGTTCAGTGCCTCATCTGTCAGACTGATTGTTAGTAAGGCTCTTTCACTTAGTCAGCAAGCCGTGTAAAGCAAATGCTAGTGTGCATCCTCAGCAGACGAGATTTGTAATTGTAAGCAAAAGCTGTTCTTTTGCATTCCTGTGTCCAATTGTCATCCTATAGAACTGGCTGACTGATGCTAGTCTGGGATTTAGTGTATGTTAACTGCTTGTTACGTGGTAGGCGATCAGCTGACGCTGCATTTTTTCCTCCCCAGGCAGCAGTTCCCCCATGCAAGCCACCATCTCCACTGGCCTCTCCAAATCCTCCCATGTCAAAGGGCCCTGAACAGGGCTTCCAGTCAGCTCCAGCAAGTAGTAGTTCAGTAACTATTAGCACAGCACCCTTTCAAGCCATGCAGACGGTGAGTATGAAATGTGAATGACGATTGCAGCTCGTTGTTCCTGTTACAAAGCCACTGTTTCTCTTACATCTGTTATTGGGTACTATGTGAATACATGTGCCATTTTATTACTCTCATTTGGGCTGGTAGAGTTCACATTTGTCCAATGGAAATGTTGTTTGTGGTATTAAAGGCAATGTGTCAAGAATTTTGAGTGGGTATTTTATCAGAGGATTTTCCCCTTTGCAAAAATGAGTAGCAGGCAAAGCTGAGGACCCCTGTTAAACAAATGAACTGTGTGGTGAGAAACATAATTTTGTACGAATGTCTTAATAACACTAACCATTTCTCATGTCACACTAGTGATGTTCCGTAGCATCAATATTTGGACCGAGAGAACATACATACCTGGGTGTTCTGTCATAGTTGAAATTTTCATTTGATTTTATCATGATCTCATGCAGGTTTTGAGAGAATTGTTCAGATTTGTGTGGTATTTTGGATTACATAAATTACACATTATAGTTTAAAATTTTTATGGTACTATTACAACTAGGTTTGTATATTTGTTCTCTAAACACCGAATAGTATAAAACAGTTCTTTAGAAAAAAAACCAAAAAGTCTTAGCCAATAAGTACCTTTCCTGATGGTGCTTAAATGTCCCACTCCGGGTACTTTTGAGTTACTGTGGAGCGGCAGGGGAACGAGGGGGCAGGCTAGGGTCTGAATTCGGGTGTCTGAATTCACTGGTCTTATTACTTCCTCCTTGCCCACTTAGAACAACGTAGTTTCTTTGCTTTCCCTCTTTCCCTGTCAGTCCATCCTGCACAGTAGTGCCACACTGGTTTTTCTAACTTTTTCCTATTCCTAATTAAAAGCAAATAATCGTCCATTACAGAATGAAATTGAAAGTCCTTTGCCTGATAATCCAAAAACTTCGAAGTCTGGTATAACCTGTCAGACTAGTTTTCTGTGCTTGCCTTGTACATTCTTTTCACAATACTTTTTTTGCTCATGCCAATATGTCCTCTTCATGTGTTTGAAGTCTATCCAGTACAAATTGGTGTTCGTTCATTCATTCGTTTGTTCGTTCGTTCATTCATTCAAAAAACAGGTAGTTATAGAGCCAGGCACTGTTCTTAAGTTACTGGGGTTGTAGCAGTGAAAAATAGATAAGTCTTTGTGCTCAAGAATATTACATTTTTTTATGGTGGTGGGGGCTAGGGAGAAATGTACATTTGCAACACATTAAGTGCTGTATGTTGCGAGGAAAAATGCAGCAGGGAAAAGAGGCTAGAGAGTAATAGACGTGATATTTTATAGACAATGGCCAGAGTCTGGACAGATCATTGCCTGCCACATGACAGAAATTCAGTAAATTGCAGATTTTTTAAATTCATCTTTAGTTTTGAAAGAGTATCCTTTTCTCCTATATAGCTTTCATTCTCAGTGAACATTATTATCATAGCATAGTAGCAGGAAGATTAACTTTTGTACCTGGATTTTATTCTATTAGAAATCAAATAGAATTTTTTTTTTTACTACTATGGTAAAATATGCATAACATAAAATTTACTTACTGTTTTAACCATTTTTAAGTATATAATTCAGTGGCATTAAGTATATCCACTGTGTTTTACACCACTATCTATTTTTTTTTTTTTATCATTGAACAGAAACTCTGTACCCTTTGAACCGTAACTTCTTATTCCTTGCTCTGGCAAGCCCCTGGTAGCCTCTACTCTACTTTTGGTCTCTATGAATTTGCCTATTCTAGGCACCTCGAGTAAGCGGAATCACAATATTTGTCCTTTTGTGTCTTGGCTTATTTTACTTAATATAGTATTTTCAAGATTCATCCATGGTATAACTTGGATTAGAATTTCTTTCTTTTTTATGGTTAAATAATATTCCATTGTATGTATATACCACCTTTTGTTTACCCTTTCATCTGTTGATGGACACTTAGGTTGTTCCCACCTTTTGGCTACTATAAATAGTGCTGCTCTGAACATTGGTGTCCAAAACCTACTTGAATCTCAGCTTTCCATTCTCTTGGGTATATACCCAGAAGTGGAATTTCGGAATCATATGACAGATAATTCTATGTTTAGCTGTTTGAGGATACACCATACTTTTTTCTACAGTGGCTGCACCATTTTACATTCCTGTTAGCAGCATACGAAGGTTCCAATTTGGCCACAACTTTGCTCACACTTTTTTTTTTTTTTTTTTTTAACCATCCTAATGGGTATGATGAAGTAGTATATCAGTGTCGTTTTGATTTCTATTTCCCTAATAACTAATGAGGTTGAGCATCTTTTTATGTGCTTATTGGTTATCTATCTTCTTTGGAGAAACACGATTGAAGTCCTTTGCCCATCAAATACAAGTTATTGAACGTTACAGCGTTTTGCTGGATGTCACCCTTAATCATTATGAAACTTCACAAATGACTCAGCATACCCTTGTCTTTTAAGGTATTTAATGTTAATGCACCTCTGCCTCCAAGGAAAGAACAAGAAATAAAAGAATCCTCCTATTCACATGGCTACAATCAAAGTTTTACTACAGCAAGTACACAAACACCACTCCAGTGCCAACTGCCAGCTATACACGTAGAACAAACTGTTCTTTCCCAAGAGACTGGTAAGGTCTTTGTATATGGTATTTTGAAGACTTAGATGATAGCTAATTGAATAGAAAGCAACTCTGTAGTGACCCTTCAGCGGTTCTTTCCTGAGTAGTAAGCATTATCTCTTTACATGTTCAGGTGTTGACAAATACTTAACGCCTTTTCCTCTATTTAATTAAGTTCACCATTTTAACTTTTGTAGAGGTGGAACCTAGATGGTTGACTTATATAAATGTATGGCCTCATATTTTTAAACCTGATGGCTTTGATTGCCATAGACAGTGATGAAGGTAGATAAAACATTGTCCAGCTGCTTTTATGAAGTTTTTGAAACCATTCTGTTAGCTCTTGTACACAGACAGATGGCTTTTTGGCCTTTTTTTACCCTCATAATAAAAACATTGATTAATGTGACAATATAACTTAGTATGCTTATTCCACTGTTTGCTTAGAGATGAGAGATTATTTTTATCTTTCATGCTATTCTAAATCATGAAAGGATAGCAGCTTTGTGCCCTGGCTGATGTGGCTCAGTGAATTGAGCGCCGACCTGCAAACCAGAAGGTTGCCAGTTGAATTCTCATCAAGGACACATGCCTGGGTTGCAGGCTAGGTCCCCACATGGGGGCCTGCAAAAGGCAACTGATGTTTCTCTCACTCATTTATGTTTCTCTCCCTCTCTTTTTCCCTCCCCTCCCCTCTGAAAGTAAATAAATAAAATCTTTTAAAGAAATTAATTTCTAAAAAAAAGAATAAGCAACTTTGTAGTTAGCTTTATTTCCTAATTTAAGAAGCACTTGTAGATTTTTAGTGCTAGTATCTCAGACTCCTGTTGAGTCTTCTAAAACTTAAACGAGCAAATGAATTGTGAATTCTGGGTACTTGATTAATTACAAGAGGTAGTAAATATAAATCCCTGGACTTAGCCACAAATGACCTCATTCTCTTCTTACCTGTACTGTGAAAATGTAGGGCAGGTACTTTACTTAAAGGACATTTTTGTCACATGCCTTCTCAATTACAGTAGTAATGAAAATTCGTTTTCTTATGCTCTTTGATCTGGAATATTTAGCTTTTTTTCTTTAATTGTGGTAAAAGATATGTAACATAAAATGTATCATTTTAACCCTTTTTTAAGTATCCAGTTCTGTGGCATTAAGTACATTCAGAGTATTGTGCAGCCATCACCATCATTCATCTCCAGGACTTTTTTAAAATCTTCTGCCGCTGAAACTCTGTACCCATCTAACACTAACTCCCCATTCCTCTTCCCCTGCAAACCGCACAACCAACATTCCACTCAGTCTCTGTGAGTCTGGCTACCCGGGGTGCTTACCTTATGTGCGTGCTATCCCAGTGCTTGTCCTTTTCTGACTGGCCTTTTACTCAGCATAATGTCTTCAAGGTTCTTCCACGTTGTAGCAGATGTTAGAATTCCCTTTTCCTAAAAATGGCTGAATAGTGTTCTATTTAAATATACAGGGTGGGGCAAAAGTCAGTCTACAGTTGTATGTGAAACAATTTATTTTTGTGTTATTTTTTATTGATTATTGTATTATTTTCCATACGAACAACCGTAACCCTACTTTTGCACCGCCCTTTGTACATAGATAACTCTATCTCTATTTATACATATATAACAGCTGTTTCTTTTTTTTTAAAGGGAGAAAATTGTATTAAAATTTTTGATATAGTGACTTAAGTATAAAGGATATTGAATCTTTATTGCAATTTAACTCTTGGACTTTAAAACTGTTTCCTTAAGCAGCAAATTATCCTGATGGAACTATTCAAGTAAGCAATGGTAGCCTTGCCTTTTACCCAGCACAGACGAATTTATTTCCCAGACCCTCCCAACCATTCGGCAATACCCGGGGATCTGTGAGAGGATGTACTCGTGGTGGGAGATTACTAACCAATACGTACCGGTCCCCTGGTGGTTATAAAGGTATGCTCTGAATAAAATTAATTATACTGAATTATTTTGTATATTTACTGAAGTGAAACGTTGACCATCTTTTTTTTTTTTTTTTTTTTTTGTTTCCAGGAATAAATTTTGGTTTACTTATTTGAATAATTTGTTCTTTTGTTAATTGACTTGATTGCTCAAAATATGTCATAATTAGACAATGCCTATTTTCTAGTTAATTGTCTAGCAGAGTATGCCACAGATAAAAACAAAATTTGAGGCTATAATAGTGATATTCTTTTTAGTTTTAAATATGGCTCCAAGTATTCCAGTAATTGTTTGGTATTAGTAAAGTGCTCTACACAAAAGCTTTACCGTACTCCACTTACCCTACCACCATTTCCCACCCTACCTGCATTCTGGCAATAGTAAATGTCTACAGTTGGCTTATTTGAAGTCAGCAATATTTTATAAATAGGTGTCTTATGGTGGAAGCAATGTTAATAGAGTTTGCTTAAAGAAGGCATAAATCTAATGTTGGCATTATAGGATCAATTTAACTTTTAAAATGGTATACAAATAGACTATTTAAAAGTTTAGTATAATTTTGTTCATAATTTTATGTAAGTTGTTTATTTTTTAGGTTTTGATGCTTATAGAGGACCTCCTTCAGTTTCCAATGGAAATTATAGCCAGCTACAATTCCAAGCAAGAGAGTATCCTGGAACACCTTATTCCCAAAGGGTAAGAATAGTTGCCATAGTTGAATAGTAGTACAGTTGTTGATGTTAAGCTGGTGTTTTGTATAAGATACTCTTAGTTTCACTTGTAAGTACTGTGAAGAGTTGAGCTGGAAGCTTTTCTAGTAACCCATGGAGGATAAATGACAACTTAGAAGGTCTTAAGGACTTTATTAATCATGTTGTTTGTGTTAACTTATTTACTCTTCCACCCTGTAAGAGAAATTGGGGTTCAGAAACAAGTTAAATAACTTGTCTAAGGTCACTCAGCAAGTAAACAGTAGAACTGAGATTATAATGCAAGTTTCTTAACCCCAAAGCCCATGATTTTAACTTTACTATATTGCCTTAAAGTTTACTTTTCTAGACATCAGTTATAACAAAATCCTGTTTTTATAAGTTTAATTTTTTTGTTTGTTCTGAGTTGAATAAAGCTCAGCAGATTTTCTTTACTACAAATGATAAAACTTTGGTAGAAGGATGACATTCCACTTGAACAAACCTTGGGAACTCCCTGTCATTGGTCATATATGAAAATATATACTACATCAACATTTTCAGTTTTATAAACTTTTAAGTATGATATCATACTGAGTTCTGTTGACAATATATGAAGTACCTTTACTTGAAGAGCTTACAGTTCTGTGAGGCAAAATGGATGTCTATACAAAAGCAGCCTTGAAAGGTGAAGAACACACCTTGGACAACATACCAAGTCACCTAATGACTTGAGTTTGACCTGATTTCACCACTTCTCATGTTACGTGACCACAGGCATGTTACTTAAACTTTTTGAGCTCTAGTTCGTCTAGTTCGTCTGTTTCAATTACTCATCCTACTCTGTTGTGAGAATTACTCTATGAGATATTCTGAAAATTAAATAAGCTAATACATAGGCAGTGCTGGGTGTATATCAGCCATGCAAATGCTAGCTGTTACTACAGGATTGTCAGGTACTGTGTGTGGAGGGGAGTGCATTGATTAATGTAGACTTCAGTAATGAACATATCCGTTCTCAACACCATTATTCTAATATTTTTGCCTGCTGCTTTAAATTCCTTCCTGAGGAAACAAAAGATATTAGTAATAGTGGTTGCTATTGGAAAAAGGATGAGGAGTCTGGGTAGGAGACCTTAATTATTATATTCATTGTAAACCTTCTTGTATTGTTTAAACTTTTTGTTACATGTATTAATCTACACCACTAAGTATTCTTTTCATGTTTTGTATGGACTTTTAACATACTTTGGAGGCAGTTTGAAATGCTACCTCTTCAACATTTTTTCTTGAAACTAATAGATTACATTTCCAGGGACTAAAACATTTATGTAGTGCAATTCTTATCAAGTCTCCTGTTAAGACAAAACAATACCCTAACATACTTTGTGGTTGTCTTTACAGTTCAGTTTATATAGAGAGCAAGACTGAAATAGTCTGTGTTCTTGCTGTATTATCTCCTTTTATATTGAGATGAGGAACAAGAGGACCATGACATATTTTTTCATTTCTCCCTGTTACCTAGCACTGTATCTTTTAAATAGTGTTCTTTAGATGCTTTATAGTTTGGTCAGGTTATTGTTACAGTTGTTAAGCAAGTATTGCTACTGTTGCCTTGTTGTTATTTGTTTTTCTTGGTGTTTGGCAACATCTGAGCCTCTCTGGCTGCTGGAGAAGGTCAGATACAGAGTTAAGAGGATTTATAATCTTACAGAATTACCAGCCAGTAATCCTGGGTAATAACTAATTATTGTCTCACATTTTTGGTGCCAAGGTAAATATTATGTGTTTATTTTAGGATAATTTCCAGCAGTGTTACAAGAGAGGAGGGACATCTGGTGGTCCTCGGGCAAATTCAAGAGGTAAGGATAATGAACTGAGTAGTTTATTTACCCAAAACTACCATCCTCTGTCAAATTCTCCCTATATACATTGTTTTCAGCATTTATCTTGTTGAGGTTTTGTTTGCTTAATTTGTAGTACTGAAGACCTGAGGCAGATATTAGACTACTTAGGAAGGCTGTGGAAATCAGTTTTCAATTACTTAAAAGTGTCTGTGTGTTTCAGTTTTCTTGACACCAGAGCATAATTTAAACTTAGATATACAGGGTGGTGCAAAAAGTAGGTTTATAGTTGTGAGTATGTGAAATATAGAATGTATTCTTAATATTATTTGCCTCACCCTGTATATTCACAGTGCCAACTTCAGATCTTTTTGTGGGAGTTTCAGGGTGACGGTTTTTTTTTTTTAAATACTGGGCACATGCCCTATGCTATAGTGTCACTACATTGATAGATAGGAATAAGCAACAATTAAAACACAATTAAGACTTGAAACAAAAGCAGGAAACTTGTAATACTTTTTAATATGTGAAGGTACTCTTTAAAGATTCAGTGTAACTGAGAAAATCAAGAATTAACCGAAGATAAAGTTTGTCACAGGAAAACAGTCTGTCTTTCTTAAGTAGCCAGTATTTGTGTTGCTGTTGCCTTACTTCTAAGCAGTGTTTTTGTACAGCACATAAACCATTTCATCATATCACATTAGCTTGGAAATATAGAACAAACATTCATCATGGGGCTTAGTACCATACAGAAATATCCTTGCATGGTTAGTAGTTCTAAAAGTTGGTTCTTTTATGTGATCTCAGATTTCTTGAGATTTTTTACATCAGAAACTTTGAGTAGGTTTATTAGTGAGGAATTAGAACAGTGAGAATTATGAGAAAGATAAAGAAGCAAAAAGAATGTTTCAAACCTGGGTTTTAGATTTTCCTGACCTTAAATAGTGGTAAGTTATCCAACCTTTTGGGGCCTTATTTTTTTTTTTTTAATCTTAAAAAGATGAGGCTACTAGATGAGATCATCTAGGTCCCTTCTGGTTTTAGAATAGTGGTATTAAAGCCTATTTCCAGAAAATCTTTGAAAGCACACTGTAGCTATAGTTTATTGCTTTTGTTTTAGAATGTACTATAAAATGTATCTTTATCTGTGTTTCAGTAGCCGACTAATGTTAAATATTGTGTTCAAAGCTAACTGCTTCATTATGAGAAACTCACTGTTGCTAATAAAACAGCAGGGTGGAGTGATTCTTCTCAGGTGAGCAGTCCAGAAAGAGACAACGAAACCTTTAACAGTGGTGACTCTGGACAAGGTGACTCCCGTAGCATGACCCCTGTGGATGTGCCAGTGACAAATCCAGCAGCCACCTTACTGCCAGTACATGTCTATCCTCTGCCTCAGCAGATGCGAGTTGCCTTCTCAGCAGCCAGAACCTCTAACCTCGCCCCTGGAACTTTAGACCAACCTATTGTGTTTGATCTTCTTCTGAACAACTTGGGAGAAACTTTTGATCTTCAGCTTGGTAGATTTAATTGTCCAGTGAATGGCACTTATGTTTTCATTTTTCACATGCTAAAGCTGGCGGTGAATGTGCCACTGTATGTCAACCTCATGAAGAATGAAGAGGTCTTGGTATCTGCCTACGCCAATGACGGTGCTCCAGACCATGAAACTGCTAGCAATCATGCGATTCTTCAGCTCTTCCAGGGAGACCAGATATGGTTACGTTTGCACAGGGGAGCCATTTATGGAAGTAGTTGGAAATATTCTACATTTTCAGGCTATCTTCTTTATCAAGATTGAAAGTCAGTACAGAATTGACAAAAGGATGGTGTTCTAATTAGAGGGATTAAAGGAAAAGTAGTCCTTGACCTTGTTACTAATTGGTTTAGGGAAATGTTTTCATTCCTAGAGGAAGGAGGAGGTCCTTACTTTTGTTTTCCTCCCCAAGGTGAAAAATTTCAAGCCAAATGACAATTAGCACTAATCTGGCACTTTATAAATTGTGATGTAGCCTCGCTAGTCAAGCTGTGAATGTATATTGTTTGCACTTAGTCCTTAACTGTATTAATGTTGAGCTTACTAAACTGACTGCCTCAAGTCCAGGCAAGTTATAATGCCTTGTTGTGCCTCAATAAAAAAGTTACATGCACTTTCAGTGTGCTTATTTGATTAAACATTTAGTTGAGAGATAAAATACTTAAATTTCAGTATTCATCACTGATAACTCTATTTAAAAAAAAGATTTTATTTATTTTTAGAGAGAGGGGAAGGGAGGGAGAATGAGAGGGAGAGAAACATCAATGTGTGGTTGCCCTTTGAGCACCCCCCACTGGGGACCCAGCCCGCAACCCAGGCATGTGTCCCGACTGAGAACCGAACTGGTGACCCTTTGGTTCGCAGGCCAGCACTCAATCCACTGGGCCACACCAGCCAGGGCTCATCACTGACAACTCTTGAATAAGGGTATTTATGGGTTCATACTATTATGTGAAAATAAGAAGCCTTTTATATATAATAGTTCCTTTCAGAGTTATTTTTCTCTGATATTATGCATGTCATTCATCAAAAGATTTCATCTGTTTTCCATCAGCGAAATCACACTTTTCCTTGAAGCTATTTTGCAGTCGGACCTGTGCTATCCTTTAGTTGGCTGATGTCAAGTACCTAATACGTATATAATAATACAAGATACAATAGGAGATACACAGATGATACTACTGGTTCCCCATTAATCAGTAAGGCTTATACTTTCTAGTGGGGGTCTCAATCTGCGTAGCAAAATGTTTAGTGATCAAAAAACATAGGCAATGCTATGTTTTGAGTCCTGATTTTGTCACTTAGTAACTGATCTTGGGCAAGTTGTTTTACCTCTGAGGTCTCCTGTCTTTTTTTCAAAAGTCCCTTTCCCCAAATGTAAAATGGGGGTGATGATGGATCAACCTCACAGGGCAGCTGGATCCAAAGACTTAACACAGTGCCTGGCACATAGGGATTTAATAAATGTTAGGTGCTGTGATTTCCCGCCCCCCCCCATCCCCCAAACTTAGTGTTTTCTCTCTGTGTGTGTATACTGTCTTAACGCGGCATAGCAGGCACTGACAATTTCGTATCCATTCTAGATGTATATTCTCACACTTCACAATTCAAGCTTCTTTATGTTTCTCATTAAAAACTTAACCTTTTATTTCTCAATTAAAGAACAGCTTTTTTTAAAGTAAGCATTTTGATTGCAATAATCTGGAATATTTTACGGGTTAGAGAAGTCCATTTTTACTGTGCAGCCAAGACAAGTCGTTTGCTGAGGGCAGAAAGTTCTTTTTCAATCTTCTTCTCATTTTGAGATGTTCAGTAATTTCAGGAATATGGTAAAAGGGCATTATATTATCATAGTTAATATTTTTTGGGTTGGATGTGGGTTCAGCAATTAAACCCTGAAGACATATTTAACATGCCATGGTATTAAAAGTTAGGGTTGGTGTTCTCAAGATAGTGAATGTAATGGGATTCACTATTTAACAGAACTTTTTCAATTCATGGTAGAACTTTGTGGGCTAGGGATATTCATATTCCTGTTAAATAAATTAGTTCATGACTTTTATGTCCAGAACACAAACTAAAAAGTACACAGAAAAGATTGAGGAGAAAACTTGATGTTTAAAAACTCTTGTTGATCAAGTTCAATGATGCCTTTCAGCCATTTTTACCCACTATGTTTTGTACTCCATTAGGGTCTTTAGCTTAGTCTTTTTTCCTGCACACAGTTTATTTAAAATTTTGAGTACCTCCATATTTTTTAAAGTGTCACAACCAAGAGATTCATTAACTAGGGTTTTCCCTAATAATAATAGTCTGGTTTTAGGAGAGTGTTTCAAATGAAACACTGTTTTCTGTAAAGACAATAAGCCAGAAATTAACTATTCCTAGGCTTATGAGAATGAAAGGACATGGTCTTTGATTCTGTGGCAATAGAGTAACTTTTGAAAGACAGTTCTAGAAACCTTTATTTAAAAAAAGTCCAGATATCTTTTACAGAAAAAATGTACACAAACACAGATTTTAGATGTGTTTACAGCTAAAGTGATGGAGTGGGCATCCGAAGATATGGACAGCACATTTATGGACCTTGTGTAAAGAACTTCACTTTAATGGGAAGATCTTGTAGATGTGACAGTGGGAAGGCATTCCATGTAATTACTACGTAGCCCTTGAATCTGTAAATACTTAGGTACTTAGTTATCTTACTGGAGGTGGAGATGGGAAGGTAAAGTTTTTCTATTTACCTAATTTCGCCTTGAGTTTTTTTCTTTCACTTTAAATTGCTTCCTCTTTTGTTAAATGAATTTTCCCCCAAGAGTTGTAAGCTACTGACTGTTATGTCCTCTAAAATGATTTAGTACATAACTGAGGTATATGTACTCATAACTGAGGTAACCCATAATGGGTTTTGAGAGGTTTGCTCACTTGCCTCCTGTACCGATTATCTGTCAACTGTCCCACTTTTTTAACTTTCTCAATTCCATAACAGCTATATTTTTATATTGCTTTGACATCATATGTTTTTAATACTTTGATCCTTCTTGCAAGGTTTTAATTCCTTAGCCTTAATGACTGATGTTCTATTGTGATCCTTGTAACTAGGATGATCATTTTATGTATTTTATCAGGCAAAATAATTGTTGGCATATAGATGCTAAAGTTTTCCATATAAATTCCACTCTGCTATCCTGCCAAGCACTTTATTTTGATGAAAAAATTAGATTTGTCTCTCTAGGTCCTCTACTTGCTATTAGTCTCAAGGTATTCTAATCACTGCTTTAACGATTAGGCCAATAGCTTTATCCTTATTTTTCAGCTTTTGGGCAAGTGTTGACTACTGATAAGTACAGCTCACTTGCTACCGGTACAAGATGTTGATTGAACAACAACAAAAAAGATGTTGAATGCCAGGTTTTAAAATATTGTTACCCATTATCAATGCTAAGAGGCCCGAGGCTCACTAATTCTGTTTCTCAAGCATTATTCCTTAGTTCATTTATTTCAAGAGCCACACACCTCGAAATAAATGACTGAATCTTTCCATATATGGGTTAATTGATTTGTACCTAGCTCTGGGGCTACAAAGATGAATGACATTTAAGTCATTCGAGACATCGAGAATCAGATATATCAATTTTACCTACTGAGAGCAAATCTATTCTTGAATTGTTTCTTTGCTTTTTATCATACCCCTGATTTGTTCTGTTCTGTTTCTGGATTGTTTACTCTTCAGTAGCTAGACCTCTTTGGACCAGTTCATTAATTTTCACTTTCTGGGAGATTCCCTGGATTTCATCTTTCTACCTTTTTACAGTTTTAGATTTTTGCTACATTTAAAATTTATAAGTATACTTCTGTTACCTGAATGTTCCTTATATATGCATTCTGTTCTTGTTTTATGATTGCATTTTCTAATTTTAAGGATAAAGTCTTTTTTAAATTTCTTCCCCCTTTAGTCTACTTCCTACACATTTTTTGCTTGTTTTAGCCCCTTATCTGTATTGTTATAGTGTATCTTGTGATAGCTTGTTGAATTTTTATATTTGGAAATGGGGCACCAAAAGATAATTGAAAGCTTTGAATAGGGGGTTGGGACTTGTTCCCTTTTGTGGGGAGAACACCAGTGTGGAAGTATGGAGGAGTTTCCTAAAGTGGGACACGAAGCCCAGAAACAATGAAAGCTGGACAAATTTGACTCATATAATTTATTCCCCTAAACCTTGTTTAGGGAAAGTAATGTCAAAAGACAGATAATCACTTGCAGTGAGAGGCACTCAATAAGAAAAAGATGGCCCCCAAAGGGGATGTGAAGAGGCAGTTCATACAAAAAAAAAAAAATAAGCATGTGGAAAGTTTTAAAGGACATATTTTGGCAAGCATGTAGAGAAATGGGCATTCATACTGAAGGTGGGAATAAATTTGGTACGTTTTTGGGGAATAAATTAGCATTAGCTAGCAAGGTAAAGTACGTGCTTTTTGACCCAGAAATTGTTCTGCTAGGAATTTACAGTTTTGGAATTATGACAAGGTACATGCATACAAATATTTTGCATAGTATTAATCATACAGTAAACTTGGAGAAACAACCTAGATACCTGTCAATAGGGAACTGGTTAAATAAGTCAGAAGATATAGAACAGAACGTGCAACATTTGTGTAAAAGCTTTTAAAAGCATGTGTCTGTGATTACTTGGAACATTTTATTCCTGGTAGTATGTGTAAGAAATTTGATAGTGTAGGCCTTCAGGAAAGGGAGTTGTAGTAGAGGGAGGAAGACTTCGGTCTTTCATTCTGAAGCTTACTCTAGAACTTGAAATGTACATATTACTTTTGTGTTAGAAAACCTTTAAGTAAAATGGCAGATTTACCCTGCCTTGTCTTTCCTTGGGTAGAGCTTGAGGGCTTGTTTAAATTAAGTCTGGGATAATACATGGAAGAGTGTTACTATAAAAAAATCTAAATACCTTTCATCTTTTACTAATATTTGCATTTCACTTCATAATTTACAGAGTACTTTTATCTATGTTATCTTATTTGATCCTCACAATGGCCCTTGTGAGGTACACACTGTTTTAGGAGATAAGAAAATTGAGACTCTCAGAGATTGACTTTCTAAGGCCACTAGTAGAAGAGCCGGAGCCAGATTTGGCTTTCTCAAGTCTGAATACAGCATAACATTTTCTCCGGTGTTTTTTCCTTGTCTTTAGTTCTCAGATGCTGTTTCCTTCACCATGTTTCCCATTGCCATTTTGCACACACACCTTTTTGGTGAACTACTCAGCTTTGCTATGGCAAACGAAACACTTCGTGAGCTGGACAAAGGGGACTCAATCGAGTCTGTCCTAAGTTCTAGTTTCTCATAGGTCCTGAAGTTGAGACAGGATGACTCCCTTTCTAATGTGAAATGTGGAAAGCCTGAGGAAATGAAGAAACCACACTCTGAGGGGCAAAACTGATTTGAAAGTAGATATTTCTTCTTCTGTTCTAGTTAATGCTACGTTTTTTGCTTCTCCTCTGCCTACGACCACTACAATTTAGTCTCTTGGTGAAGGAAGTTTCTGCCCTCTGTGCAGAAACTTCCTAATCCCTTATTACTTTAGCTTACATGTTAACCGATTTCTTTGTTTTTTAAAACATTCCTCTTTAACTGAGCAGTCTGTCATATTCTTTAATAATTCTGCTTGGAGCTTTTGGTTACATATGTTTTAAAGCAGATTATTGTTGACTTCTATTAACAAAATACTAAAGATCTTAGATTTATAAGATATATGTTTATACTCTTTTTTTAAAAAAAATCCTCACCAGGGGACATGTTTATTGATTTTTAGAGAGGAAGGAACATCAATTGGCTGCCTCCTGTATGCTCTCCAGCTGGGGACTGAACTTGCATCCTAGGCATATGCCCTGACCAAGGATCAAACCCTCAACCTTTTTGGTGTATGGGACAATACTCCAACTAACTGAACCACTTGGCCAGGGCAATATGTATATACTCTTGTATATATTTTAGGTGCTACGATGTAGGGCCCTGCCAATGTAGGTGCTTTCTGAGTAGAGGTATTTAATCACAAGCTTTACAATATTCACTTACAGATTATTTAACACAATTTAATGGCCATATTGTTAAACTTACAGGTAGGGATTTTTGTGCATTGGGTTTTTGCTCCCATTTTCTCTTTACTATGTGGGCTAGGTTAAAACCTACTAACATAGACCAGCAGATGAGCTGCTGCCAGCAGATGGGGAGGACAGCTGTGATATTCCATTCAGATGACTAAAATGTTAAATCTCAGAAAAGGCTACCGTGGCAGGGCTTGGAGTAAAAAATTACTTTCTGTAATTTGAGCTGTAATCATGCCAGTTATTCTCACTCTGTGCTATTATTTCTAGGGTAATGACATCCACTTCTATGGTGTCACCTAACCTATATACACAGATGACTCAGTTTTCTAACTCTATCCCTTCATTCCTCTTCCCCCGCCATAGCTTCCTATGTGAGTACCAGATGTGGATTTCCAGTTGTCACTGGAAACCTCTAGCTGTGTGACCCATAAGTATAATACTTCTAGTTCAGGATGTCCACAGGCAAATTCATCTTTCCTCCAAAATCTAATACTCCTTTCATTTTCTCTGGTTAATAACTTCCATTGGCCATCAAAGCTTGAAACTTTAGTATCAGCCCTGACTTCCCTTTGTTACTTTGTATATCTTATCAGTCGCAAATTCCTGTTTATTTGATCTGTGAAATGTCTCATGTCTGTCTGTATTCCTACTGGGGATATTGCATTTTAGACCCCTTATTTCTCTCAATACACTTTCATTTATTCATCCAACCAGTACTTATTGATGGCTTATTATGTGCCAGGCATAGTGTGAGAGTTTATCTCACTATGTCACATTCATCAAAGGCTGAATAAGGTCTATCCTATCTCCTTTTAAATAGAATAAAGGGATAATAGTTAATATTGTATAATGAACAATGTGTTTATCTCATTTAGTCTTCACAACAGCTCTTGGAAGTAGATGAGGAAATAGGCACAGAAAGGTGAGGCACATGGAAACCATGGTAATAAAAGATAATATGCTGGCTCAAACGCTACCTTAAACAAGGTGAGGATTATCAATAACTGTAGACACCCTTTCATATTATGCAAACATAAGAGGGAACTCATAAACAATGGGCCAAATATAAGTTAAAGATAAGTTATAGTTTAGGGAAAGCTACTTTAAAACACTTGCAAAGAAATGAGAGCAGAATCATAGATGCCTATTGGTTCTTTTCCTGTTGTCTTGCACTCTGCTAATTTGACTGCATTGCTTTTTAGTAACTTGTCTTCACTGAATCAAAAGCGTATGAAGTTTTCATGGGAGCATCAAGATGAGAGCTGAAAATGTCTCTCGCATTTGGTATCTAGGAGATCATTGTTGATTTTTGCTTGATAATTTTGTGGGAGAAATGAGGACAGAAACCTGGGGATAGCTGATTGAAGCATGAATAGGAAATAAGGAAGTAGAGTATGAATGAAGACAATTCTTTGGAATGAAAAGTGAAAAAGAATAATCACAAAGCATTACTGAAAAAAGGTTTCTTTTTTTAAACTGGGGGAAATGTTTATACACCGAGGTTGAATCAGTGGAGGAAAAAGTTTTACAAATTGTTAACAGTGAACATGTAATAATACCCAAAATGTAATGAAAAGTATGTAGGCGAGAGGAGAGAGATTTATGGAGCAAGGTCCCAGAGGAGATGGGAGAAGACTGGGTTCAGATTGGAGGGAAGGAGATTAATTTGTGCTTGAGTTGAGCCTGATGGCTTTGCTCATCTTTGCAGGGCTCTGTGAGGAGTAGAAGATGGTGCTGATCGAAGACAAAGAGTAGGATTGTTGAGCGGGAGAAAACAACATATTTGTAGTGGTGTCATTTTGTGCAGTGGGTCAAGGGTAGATATGAGAAGTGAATTTAAAGTTTAATAGCCAAGAAGGATGTGTACTCAGAAATGAATAGACCAAGGAGAACTGCAAAAGTGATTGAATTGGAAAACAGGTCTGTGTGTGGGGAGAGGGGTGGGGGGGGGGGAGAGCGAGTGAGAGCGAATGCACTGGAAGATGGAAGAATGGGTCCTAACTTGAACAGAGCATATTGGCATTAAGATTTCAGAGGTCAAAGAGTTTTAGATTAATTATCATGAGGTCCGGGAGAGTGGGTTAATGAAATAGAGATCAAAGGCATTATGTTTTTTAAGTTCTTGGAGTGCTAAGCAGTTTGTATTTTATCTTGAAATTGATGGGAGGTCATCAAGAAGAAACACCGCAGTATTAACCTTTATGAAACATGACTCTGATGGCAGCATGGAGAATAGGTTCAAGAGGGGGCAAAACTGGAAGCATTTGGAGATACATTGTTAGGCACTTCTGCACCCAACTGAAGGGCATTGTGCCACTTGGAGCCTCTGCAGAGGGGACAGCTTTCAGGCAGGCAACTTTTCTGCCACGTATATTCTACTCTCTTCATTGAGCCCAGTTAATTGAACCAATCTATCCCCTCAGATGTATTTTGCCTACAATATGTAATCAGAATTCTCTTTTGGTTAACCTCAGGAAGAACTAGCTCCTTAATATTTTTGCCAGTGAAGTTGTGGAGCCAGATATGGCTATAGTGGGCCTTTCACTTACTTTTCTGAGAAGGTCTGGAAATTTTTCAGAAACTCAGGCATGCAGTTAGTGGCTCTCATATATTTCTGCAGTTACTTGGTAAATATATTTTATCAGTTTACATTGATCTATCAGGTTGTAAGTTTCTTCATAGTAACCTGCATCAACTTCATGTTTTTACAATGGGGTACCTAAATATGTCAGTCCTCTACTTAAAAAATATGTTGAACCAACGTTCAGTGAGTGAATGAATGATGTCTCCCACCGATTGCGGCGACCCTATCCTACTGTGGGCTAGAGGATCTCAGGGCTCCAACAAATTGTGCCCCGGAACACTCTCAGTTGTGATGCCCACACAGTTCTCGGAGTAACAAAAAGTGCCAGCTGCCCACATACCCTGAATTTGGAAGCAGCCGGAGACACCTAGTCCGTTCGTGTCCGGGCTGGGGACGGGAGGGGTCCGCTTTCCGCTTTCCGCATGCAGCATGGCTGCCGCTCGCAGGGGCGGAGAGAGCAGGTCCGCGCGTTCCATGCGGCGGCATACCGGCCGCCTGGGGGAGCCCGCCCGCGCCTCAGCCCGGGGGAAGAGGCCGCCGTAAAGGAAGCGCCCGCTTCCTCTTCTTCTCCCGCCTCCCACCAGCTGTCGTAAAAGGGTGAATGGAGAGCGAGTTGTGGGGGGTGGACAGGGAGGACAGGGGGCGCGGAGTCAGAGTGGCGCAGCAAGTGGCTGCAGGTGGCGACGGTGGCGGGGGGTGGGGAGTGAGGTAGTCCAGGGGTCACGGAGGAGGAGGCTGAGCGGCTCTAAAGGAAAACTAAGCTGCAGTCTGGCCTACTGGTCCGGGGGCCTCGGAGCCCCCACCCCAGGAGATGGACCTTAACCGGATCATCCAAGCGCTGAAGGGCACCATCGACCCGAAGCTGCGGATTGCAGCTGAGAATGAGCTCAACCAGGTGAGGCCCCGGCCCGCGGCGCCCCCCGCCGGCTCCCCGGCTCTGCCCCCTCGGCGCTTCAGATCTCCACCCCCCACCCGGGGCTCCGACCCCAGCGCCGCGCTCGGCCCGCACCGCCCCGCCCCCGCCCTAGGGTGCCTTGCCGCCGCGCTCCCGGACCTGTTCTGAACAGCCCTGGCACCTGTTGGCTACCTTTGCATCTTTTCTTGTTTTCCTTCTTCAGTGCAGTTTGTTAAGCCCGCTGGGTCCGCAAAAAAGAAGCTTTAGCAACCTTTGCTGGTGTTTCCAGAGTGTGATTTAAGTACACTGACTTGGGGACTCGGCTGGGAAAATTCACTTAAAATTCAGCTCTGAGTTGGGCTTTTCTCCAGACCCAGCCCTTTTTAGGTGTTGCTGTGGGAAACCCTGCCCATCGCCCGCTGCTGTGGGGTTGGCAGGACTATTTTGACACTGATTGGAGGAGTTTTGTTGGGGAGCTGGGAAGTGCTGCCGGGAGAGCGCTCTAGGAAGAGGAGGCGATTTTCATGGTGGTACTGCCTTACAAAAGACACGTGCAAAAGACATGGTTAGAGGGATTTCTTAAAAATGCTGAGATGAATTAAGATTCGTATCCTCCATCCTCTATTCTTAGTAATCAGTCTTGACCTTGTTTCGGTGTTACCGCCGACATTTAGAAATTTTAATGACCCCAAACTCTAGCTTATGTTTTCCTCTAAACAAGTAAGAATGAATCAGACTTCTCAATAAAAAGTATGAGTTAAGGTATACTACCAAGGTAGAATGACAGCTGTTTGAGGTTGTGGTAATCCTTAAAATATAAAGGAATATCCCTAAATTAGTGGTTTTCAAAGTGCTGTCCGGGATGAACAGCGTCAACATCACTTGGGGATTTGTTGGAAATGCACATTATAGGGCTTCAGTCCAGACTTAGAGAATCAGAAACTCGGGAAGGAACGCAATTTTGTTTTAATCTGCTAGCTAGGTGATTCTGTGCTTTCCTAAAGCATGAGAACGACTGTTCTAAGTACATGTTTCCATAGGAGTTCATTAAGGTTTTCCCGGGTTGGAGTAAAAGTGCAGGTGTGCATTGTGAATCTTTGAAATGGATGGCTTTAATGGGAAAAATGGGTGGAATTTGGAGTAAGTGTAAATCCAGGATTCTCAAGAGGTAAAAGGTAGAGTGAAAACACTGACTCTGTCGGGAAGGTTGGGTTGAACTGTCGCCTAAAGAGAATGTATTTCTTCTCAAGAAGAAAAGGACTCTCACTCAGAATAGGTGAAAGTTAAAGGCAGTACTTGTCCCAGTCTTTAAGGAGTAGAGAAGTACTATATGTTGATTGGCTAGAAAAATAGTAATCCAGGGATTGATTAGGAGGAGCAAAGCAAGAGTTGAACTTGCAGTCTGCTAGTATGAACAGAAGAGTCGGCCTGTTTGTGACCTCCTCCTCACTGTGAGGCTAGATGTTCCTTTGATAGTGTCCATAGGGATCATACCTTTGATATTATGATACACTTCCCTGCTTCTGTTAGCATACCTTTGCTTTGTTTCTGAGTCATCAGTACGTAAGTGCAGTTGGCTTTATAGAAGTGGAAAAGGTAGGTGGAAGATCCTGTAGACCTAGCAGTGGTATTTAGAACTCAATTCTGTTTTTTTCCCATGGCATTTCAACCCAAATTCATTCCATCCTCACTTTGCCCTGCCCCGTATTCACCCAAGTCATCACACACCACAATTTCCTCAGTAACTTCTAAAAGCTTATTGCTATAAAAAGTATAATAAAATACTTTTTAGCATTTATATTTTGTGTAATGCTTTGGATTGTAATGTGCGCTAGGTATTTTTTTTTTTTGAATTGTCTGTAAGTAGAAGGTTAAATTATGTCATAACCTTACAGTAAAACATGGATATAATGTTGGGTTTTGTATGCTTATCCTTTACCATCCTGCTTTGTTGGATAAACTGGTAGGTAATTTACCATAGGTAATTTGGGACCAGCTTATTTATTTTAGTCTGGTTGGCTCTGCAGCAAATACACTCTGCATAGGAAATGGAGGCATCTTCTACGAAGTACTGATTGGTTTGTCAGTTGCCATTTAGAAGAGGAAAGCAGCTTCAAAATTTCATAGCCTGTATTCCAAAGGATAAATTCTTATTTGGAGCTATATTTTTCTGTGGCCAGTGTAGTATTTCTGTTACCAGCAACTGGTTCCTTGATTGCTATTTGTGATATTGTTTATATGGGAAAACACATTTTCATTTTTATCTCAGGATATTAAGAATGCTTCCTGTACATACTTCTCACTGTCCTTAGGCCCAGAAGTCCCCATAGCACCAGCATAGAGAAGTAGGAATGGGTGGATGTCTTACTCCAGTAACTCATCCAGAAAAGTGTTTTCCTTTAATAAATAATTCTCCACATGGCCTAAACAAGGAAATAAAATGTGTGATTTTATTGCCAAGCTTTTATTCCCTGCCTTTCCATGCATCTGTGGTACCATTTTTATTGCCCTTTAAGGACTTTGCTTTTATATGAATAACATACTTACTGAGTTATAGTGAAGATACTAGTACCAGACTCCGCTCTCATAGAGTTTGCATTCTAGTGGGGGACACAGGCAAGTAAATAGTATAATCCCAGGTCATAAGTGTCATATTGAGAGTAAAGCCCTAGAGTGTGTTCGGTTGTATAAACAGGGTGGTCATTCTCTGAAGAATGACATTAAGCAGACATCTAGATGTTGCTAAAGTGAACCAGATGAAGAACTGGGAAGGGAACAGAGGGAAGGGCAAGTTCAGTAGAAGCCCTCAACTTGGCATGTTGGAGGACTAGCAAAGTTAAGGTAGGAGGAAGAGTGAGGCAGAGAGTGGGGAAACATAAGTTCTTTCCTTAAATGCATTTTCATGAAATGCAGTATTTAGCTAAGCAAGTAAACTCTTTATTTTCAGAAAACTTCAAAATGTCTTTTTTTCCCCCTTAGACATGTGAAGCCCAAGGTGGAAAAAGATACCACATGAATGTTTGTGAGGAAAGTAATATGAGAATACATCTTAATTTACCTCCAAATGTTTTAGCTGGCTAAATTCACATAGGTTGAATCAAGGCTGAAAGGAAAAGACAAAAATTGCAGAAGTTCTTTGAAATGCACAGTTGCAAAAGAGGAGTTTCAAAATGTATAAAATGGCAACAGTGTTGAAATAAAAGTAGACTCTACTATAACCATTTTCAAATAAGTAGCATAGATCTAAGTATAAAGATGAGTTTGTATTTATGTGTGATAAGATTTTTAAAATGAATACTAAACTGTATAGATTAGAACTAAACTATATAGATATTTGATTCACTGTAAGATCTTCCAGTATCTCAAAAGCTGTAGACACTTTTATATAGTAAATGTAGAAGGTATAGAAGAGTGGCCTAAATCTGTGTTAATTTTGACTCCTGTAAACTGCTGTTAAAAGAAATCTGTTTTCTTTAAAACTACTTTAAAATTCTGGTGGTTTCAATTATGGATAAAAGAATTTACTTCATATACAACAGATCTAGGATTCTGAAGTTTGTACAGGATGAAAGAAAGAACAATCAAAAGAAGATTTAAAATTTTACTGAAAAATATAAAAGGTTTAGAAAGCATAATATTCTTAGATGGATATGATCAATATTTAAAAGATGCCAGTTTTCTCCAAATTTTTTAGTCAAA
This sequence comes from Pteronotus mesoamericanus, assembly GCF_021234165.1. Lineage (NCBI taxonomy): Eukaryota > Metazoa > Chordata > Mammalia > Chiroptera > Mormoopidae > Pteronotus > Pteronotus mesoamericanus. Next base: position 15,559,985 of record NW_026555310.1, read on the forward strand.
CATTTGTCTTAATAAATGCTATTTTAAATAAATGGATAGGCTCCTGGGAGATGGTAAGGCAAACAGATTCTGCATCATTTGTCTCCTTTAGCCTTACTGAGACTTTATTAGGCTTTTCTGGGAATGTCAGTGGGGAAGGCCAAGTACAAGCTCTGGGAATACGGTGGGGTTGTAATATGGCCTAGGCACCAGACATCTGGTGGGAATATGGTGAGAAGGAACGGGGTTGCTGTGTATTTTTTTGTGCTTCTAAAGTCACTCTGGCCAAACTCAGGAGTAAGTCAAAGTAGAACATGTCTGTGAGGTGAAGTGGCCGGGGCAGCAGGCGCTTCCTCCGTCACAGGCTCCCTGGGGCATTGTTAAGTTTAAAAGGTGCTGGTGCCCGCTGATGCCTGCCCTCAGCTCTTCCAGGCATGGTGTGCCAGTCCCTCCCCGTGGCTCCTGCATAGTTGTCTCATGTTATCTTGTACATTTTTTCTGTGTCGGAGCTTCTGTTTTCTGTAGCGTATGTTTTTCTGTTTTTGGTTTGTCAAAAATACCATAAACAAAATTGAAGCACAAAATAAGCTGGGAAGAAACGCTTGCAATGTCTAGGTCAAATAAAAGGTTGAGATTGTAAAATCATAAATAGCTCTTAGAATTTATTAAGACTAAAACATATTCCATTTACAGAAGGGTAAAGAGAATAAGGAATTTGTAGAAAAATAGCCAACAAACAGGAAAAATTCAACATAGAGGAAATGTAACTTAAAATATGAGTAAGGTTTTAAAATTTTTGAAGGAATGATAATCTTTATATTGGCTAGATGGACACAATCATATGCTACTGTTGTACCATAAATTGCCATACCCTTTCTGGAGAGCATTTTGGCCATATATGTGAAAACAAACAAAAATGTTCATACTCTTCTATTCATCAATTTATTCTTAGTAAAAAATTTTTTGAAGTATTTTAGGGATCTTTATTTAGGAGAGTTTCACTTTTTTATTTACAGAAGTGCATCTAGTAACAGGTGCTAATAGTTACTCATTTATATTGCCCTGTTTTATAAAATATTTCTTTGTAATTTCAGTCCTACAAGATTATCAATTTTGCCCCCAGTTTACTTCGGATTATAGTCTCTGATCATGTGGAATTCCCAGTTCGCCAGGCAGGTGAGTTGTTTTTTTTCCTTTATAAATTTTATTTATGATGAAAGTAAAACTAGAGTTTTATTTTAATTCTGAATATCTGTAATTTCTTGAAAAAATAGGAAATGCACAAGAAGTATTTCTAATGGCTTATAAAAACCACTTTTTGCCTTGGTCAGGTGGCTCAGTTGGTTGGAGCATCGCCCCAAAAGGTTGCAGGTTCGGTCCCGGTTGGCATGTATGGGAGGCAACCAGTTGATGTTTCTCCCTCACATCGATGCTTCTCTCTCTCTCTCTTTTTTTCCCCCTTCCTTCTTCTCTTTCTAAATAAACCTATCCTTGGGTGAGGATTAAAAAAATAAATAAAAATAACAAAATAAACATTTATTTAAAAAAATCACTTTCCTTTTCCCTGGAAACTTAAAGGTAGATACTGAGCTCTTAAATCTCCCCTAGCCTTTTCTTTCCTTCTCTCCCTTCTACCCCCCAATTCTTTGCCTCTGTAACTTTGCCATTTCCTTCCTTATCTTTCCCAATTTTAATAGCTTCATCTCCCTAATTTTTTTTATAATTTCTGGTGGCCTAGCCTTTGGGGCCACAGGTTAATACCATGAATTTATATTTGTGAATTTGAGTTCCATTTATGTGTCAGATCGTGGGGTAATGTATTGCACAGACGTTCCTAACTATGTGATTGGGGAACAGGACTTTTGTTTTAAACGTGAAACTTACATTTAAGTTTGTGGGACCTACAGTAGTTCCGGGGGGGTGGGGTGGGGTGGGGTGTGTATGTGTGTGTGTGTGTTTTAATAAGTTTGTCATTAGAACCCAAAAGGTAAAAAAAATGGAGAAAGCAGCCTTGGAGTATCATAAGTCTTAAAAAGATAGTAACTTCAAGATAAAGGGGGTAAAATAATAATAGTGAAATAAAAAAATAGTTAAAAAGGCTTTTAAAAAATTACGTAAGTGGCATATGCTCATTGGGAATAATCTGGGCAATATATAAGAATACCAAAAAGAAAGGAAAAAAAAGTACTCAACATTCATCTCTCAGAAAGGACCGTGATTAACATGTAGGTATGTGTTTGGGTAGAGGGATTGGTGAACAGTTTTACAGAAATGGGGTTAGACTCTGCATGCTGATAAAAGTATTTAATTTTACTTGAAATAAGAGGTAAAAAAGTAAGGAATCAGTATCCTTTGGGAAAATATTTATAACAATATATATAGTTTCCTGAGAGATTCCTTTGTAGTTAAGACAAATCTATAGAAAAACATTCATATTGGAATTATTTTTTACTTTAGTAAGGTTTGTAAGACTTCTTTGTATGTTTTCTTGAAACTATTGCTCTCAGTTTTATTTAACCTTCGTTTTATGAGATAGGCTATTCTGAAACTGCATTTTGCTAAATGAAACCTATTTTAATAACCTAAGTGTTTGTAAGGCCATTGTCAAGTTTCCATGGAAGCTTTGTGGAAGTATTATTTTTAAATATCTTAAAGCAATTTATTAAATTAATATTTCCTCTTTATAATGCATATAAACATTACAAAAACACAGAAATTATACATTTATACATTTGCAGGTGCTTTTAATCCCCCAAAGATCGCTGCTATCAACTTTGGTGCATGGTTCTCGAGTTCTTTTTTCTTTTTTTTTTTTTTTATAATTTCCTTTTCCTTATTTAACCATGCACTTTTAGGGGACTGATCCATGTTAGTGAATATGCATTTACTTTTTTCTTTATAACAATTGTTCTGTATTCCTTTGTACAGAACTACCATAGTTTATTTAAACAGTTTGGTATTAATGGACATTTCCTTTGTTGTCCCTTTTCATTGTTGTTGTTACAGAGACAATGCTAAAATGAGGAGCATCCTTGCACATAGTATCTCTGGTTACTTGTGAGAATATTTTTATACAATAAATTATGAGAGATGGAAATGCTAGATCAATGGATACTAACGATGTTAACATTTAGAATTTTGAATATTATCACCAAGTTGCTTTTGCTTGCATTTTCTATCAAGTGTATAGAAAGCTGAGTTACCCATATGATCATAAAACCATTATAATCCCTGTAGAACTAGTCTTGAAATTAAAAAGCAACCTTCAGACAACAAAGATACACACATGATAAAATCATGGACTTATAATTCAGTCACTAAGTGCTGTTAATTTTATAACTAAAAAGTATTTTTATTATGGGGCATCATACAAGATGGCCTATATAAAAGGCATACTGTAAGATTTATAATGGTAAAATTTTCCATTTTTGCTGGCTGTCCTGTTTAACATTGAAGGGCTTAGTCTTTTATGCTCTGTAAAGCTGAATTAAAGTCATCTTTTTGATACTGCTACATTAGCATTTTTTTCCCCCTCTAACTTAGCTGCCATTTACTTGAAGAACATGGTGACACAGTACTGGCCAGACCGAGAACCTCCACTGGGAGAAGCAATATTTCCATTCAACATTCATGAAAATGATCGTCAGCAAATACGTGATAATATTGTGGAAGGAATAATTCGGTCTCCAGACTTAGTGCGGTACATTATACTATGTTTATATGATTAGTAGTGAAAAGCATAAAATATTGTATATGGATTGGGGGGAGGTTGGATTTAATCATCAGACTCAAATTTGGTTTTCTTAAAGAGGTAAGTAAGCTGATGAAGACGGGCACTCAAAGAATATTGTTTTACTTATTTATCTTTGCGCTTGCAATCCTTTGCAATATTTTGGGAAAGATTTAGTTGCTTTATGTGGCCACAAAAAAGAGTTAAGGCAAAAATAGTACTTGGCTAAAATTGTTGTACAAATCGCCACTATGTAAATAACTTACGTTCTTAGTTACTGTCTCTTGACTTTTTCCTGTCTGCGTTTCTTTTTCCTAACACAGGGAAATTGACTTTTGAAAGTTTTTAACCTACCACTTTTCTTGACACTTGACCTATCTTTTCATTCATTTTTGTGAACTGAGTATCTTTTCCTTTAGAGCAGACAGGATAGAGTAGGTGTAAACCAGAAGAACCACCTGTGGTTTTTCACATTCACCTTTGGCGAGGTCCAAGAGAACTTTGTGTAGCGATGGAAATCTTCTTTACCTACACTGTCCAGTATTTAGCCATGTGGCATGCTTGGTATCGAGTGCCTGAAATGTGGCTAGTGTAACTTAGGAGCTGAATTTTTAATTTAATTTTTATAAATTTAAAGTGTGCCCAGGTAGCTCGTGGCTGCCCCTATCTATTGGACAGCGCAGCTGTAGAGTCACGCAAATTTTGCAATCTTAAGAAAGGAGAAACAAACTCTTTTCAACCTGAGCTAGTAATTAGATTTCTTTTGAAAATGGAGGCAGGAAATAGATGAAACTTAGGTAGAGGAATGGAATTGTTTAATGTCAAGAGATTAGATACAGTTTTCTCCCTTGGGTGTCTACTGCACATTATGGCATATGCAGGAGAAAGGGAAGGAAGTGTGAGGGAAACAGCGAGGGAGAGGAAACATCGAACTCTTCTTTGTACAGTTATTTTGTCTGTTAAGAGGAGAAATAGTTTTACTGATTAAAGGAAATCACCATTGTTCTCAGTGGCTGCCCAAATGCCGACCAGGCCAGTGGCTCCCCTATGGTACAATCGCGTATCCATTTCTTGTCAAAATCTTCCTATTTTCAAATATCTCTGAATCTCGCGCGGTGCTTGTATGTAGTAATGTGTGAAAGGAGGGCCATTCGTAGCCATCCTTTGCTGGCTGGAATGAGAGAGTGTTGGGAGGGTCACCCTGATGATGAAATTATTAAAAACTGAAAAGTTTCAGTTTTATAGCACACAGATTTGACATATTGGCTGTTTAGGAACAGCAACGGGTGACACAAGGGGAGACCTTTACTTTATAATGAGAGAGTTTTTGTGGTTTTGCTCCTTTTGTGCCTTGAAGCCTTAGCTGTAATCACTTTTGAAGAAATATTCTTCAAGTTTAAGAGCATTGCAAAGAAAAATTTTCAAATAGATTTGGTAATATAAGGCATTATTTTCTGTGTTTCATTTCAGGGAATTCAAGTTGTTGGCTGTTTAACTCAGCACACATACTTTTTTTTTTTTTTTAAACTATGGAATCCTAATTTAGCCAGGCTTACTTTCTAACCATTTGCAAATGACCATGTGAGGACATATTGGTAGTTTAGAGAAGAGAAATTTTTTTTAAATTTTCTTTTTAATACCAGTTATGGTTGGGATCCTGATGAGGAAATGATTACTGACCTAAGTGTTATGACCTCTTTTATTGTTTATGATCTTTTATTGTTTGACTTTGTGGTTTTATTAAAGGGATCCCTCTTTTTCTCCTTTATGTTTCTTCCTGTGTTTTTTTTTTTTTTCTTTATATCTTGGGAAATAGTTCTTCGATTTCCTCTTCAGAAGTTTCCAGCTAGTTTCTTATACTCAAAGTGCAAAACTTAGTATTTCAGGAAGCTTTGATAGGTGCTGCATACTGTGTTGGCTGTTACCTGAAAATGGATGCCTCCGGGGCTTCGGCTCACAGGCATGCTTCCCACTGTTCTGTAGGCTTCCGTTTTACTGACCATTTTACATTTTTAGGTTAGATTTGCCTACTTGAAATGTACAATACTTTATTTGCTTGGTTTTCCTCTTAGGCTGTGGTAACCAAAATACAAAATATAACAAGCTGGGAAATTTTGCAGAGTTAAATTCATAGGTTTTTTTTTTTTTAATTTTAATGATTTTATTTTAAATCCATTTTTTTCCAAAACTGTATTTAGGATAAAACTGCATAAAAGGTTTTATTTATTTTAGGAAATGACCTGTGCTCTTTATTTACAGTAAGTTGAGCTACTGAGGAGCTTTTTCTTGATAGTACTGTTTTTTGTCCTCCCATCCCAGATACATAACTATATGATGTAGGTAAATAGGAGCTAGAGGGCTTTTATGTAAACTATTAGAGGCCTTTGAAACCTGATATTTATTCACTACTTAGATTTCGGACTTTCTTCCCCCACCCTATAGAGTCCAGTTAACAATGTGTCTCCGTGCCATCATTAAGTACGATTTCCCTGGTCACTGGCCAGCAGTAGTCGACAAGATAGACTATTACCTGCAATCCCAGAGCAGTGGAAGCTGGCTTGGCAGTTTGTTATGTCTGTATCAGCTGGTGAAGACATATGAGTAAGTTGATTTCTGTTGGGTGAAAATACCTGCCTTGTGTTCTTTAGAAAGAACTAAATTGCATAGAGGGTTCCGCTTTGGGTGTTCTGTGGAATCAGTTTAATTTGGCAAGTGGTGGGTTAAGCACAGTTAAACATGTTTATTTACTACTGTCATTTAAAGAGCTTTTAATCTGTCCATGTACATCGCTAATTTCTGAGGCAGTGATACGAGAATGCAGTGCTTTTCAAAATTTTTTGTTAATTTCAGAGGATCATTTATTAACAGCATTCGTTGGAAACCCTGGTATAGAGGTGCCTTAGCATTTGTCTTCAAGTGAGCACTTAAAGTACACCAAATATCAATATTTAACTTTTTTGGATGCAAAATAGAAAATATTAAAGTTTCTTTGCTAGTGGCTTTCTTTTCCATAAAAGTTCCTTGGGAGGAGGGAGACGAGTGTCATATTTAATAGCATCACTTTTTGGTTTCTAAGAGGATTGCAGCTTATACATGCAAAGTCCTGTAGTTCTCCTTTTTACTCACTAGTTAGTTCATTCTCTGTAGAATTTTCAGAAGATATTTTAGATTTGTAGCAATTGAAGTGACCTAAGCGCATGTAAGTGTTAAACTATTTTAATTTCTCAATTTAAGATACTATGTTATAAATAATGTGGGAAAATATTTTTACCCACATTATTTGTTATGTAATAGGAATGCCTATTTAAATAGACATATCAACTTGTATTTAATAGGAAGAATTGTGGTATGATGAAAATTAATTTAAGTAGTAGAAAAATTTATTTAGGAAAGTTGCAGAATAGTCTTGGAATCTTTTAAACTAGTCTAAATCTTTCTGGAAAGATTTTTAGTTTCTGCCTAAAACAGGGACGTGCTTTGTTAAAGTTCTCCCAAGTTTACTCTAATAATCCAAACACAAACTCTAAGCCAATGCTAGCAATGTTTTTGTTTTATTTGCTTTATGCAGCTTTAAAAATATTTTTGTTTATTATTTATAGCTCTTTTGTAGGGGGGAAACTATTTTTATTTCTTTCTGTCTTTGCTCATGTAGATATAAGAAAGCAGAGGAAAGAGAACCTCTTATAGCAGCAATGCAAATATTTCTGCCTCGTATTCAACAACAAATCATGCAGCTCCTTCCTGATTCCTCACATTATTCTGTTTTACTACAAAAACAGATTCTGAAAATCTTTTATGCACTTGTTCAGGTAAGTTTCTATTGTGGAAGACAAATATGGCACCTTGCTTTTCTGTGTGGCACATGGAAAGTGCTCAGTAAATGATGGTTATTGTTAAAATTATTATGTATTCTCACATATAATTCTTTTAAATAAAATCCTGATGAGAGGACAGGCTCACAGAAATTAACTCGATGGTCTAAAATTATCCGATTGGCAGAGCTGAGATTCAGTGTTTGTATGCCTTTTACTCCAGTGTCTGAACTGCTGGGTATGGAAGAACCAGGTAGCTAACTGCCCTAGAACCTGATTACTTGACTAATCTGTCCGTAGCATTCTGCCTGTAGATTAGTTACGACTATAGAAGAAGAGGAAGGAAAAGAAGAGACTTCCTCTTTATTGGGAGATCTTACTAGTGGTAGTTTCTTTGCATTGGATCTAATTTAAAGCTAATGAAGTTTTCATGTGTTGTCTACCTTCATTTAAAATAATTCCTTTTTCTTATCTAAAAGGCATAAAGAATATTAATATGGGAATCTAAAATTAGAAGAAGATAGAGATGACAAAGTATTTTAAATATAAAAATATTTAAAATTTTATCTCTGAAAGTCTTGGGTAAATTATTCAGATCTGAGTGCAGGAGGAATAATTATTGTCCATCTAAACTGTTTGATGATGAATGAATTAGATCTTTCTTATACACCTTTTAGTTAAATTAGTCATGGAAAGAGGGTAGTTTTGTAGGGCTAGAGAGCCCAGACAGTTTGCTTTTGTTCTTTGCTTCATATATGACTCGAATATTTTTATATTGTTTCTGAGTATTTCGCTTCAATAAAGATTTATAGTTTTAGTCTTTTAAGCTTTTAATAGAGACAATTTGAGGCAGATTTTGTTTTGAGCTCAGCCTTTTTTTGGGAGAGAGGAAAGGGGGAAGAAGGCAGTCTGAGAAGAGAGAAGAAACTTGGATAGTAGGAAAATTTATTCTCCACCACCCTTTTTTCTTTTTTAAAGTAATAGGAAAGGAGGATGCATGGTGCCTTTGCTTTTTTATTGAAGTGCTGTTCAGAAATTTTCCCCAGGAGAATCACTTTACTCTGAGGCAAACATTGTTCATTCAGTGAGATCTTTTGCCATTAGATACAGTAATATCCCATTTATTCAGAGGCCAGAGTTACCTTTCCCATCGGGAGAAGTATAACCAGGAATTGGGAAGTAAGACAGACGCCGATAAAATAATTTTCCTAAAGCCTCTACCTCTGCTTGAGCTATGAGGGCAAAATCTAAAACATTTGTTTTCTCAACATATACATGCTAAAAACAGAAAAAAAACCAGTGAAAAATCTGAACATTTTAAACGTTTTTGTAACCTATTATATGATACTAAAAAGACAGATGCTCCTGCTGGGTATCCTAGAAGCAAGGACTTAGAAGACATTAAGAGGGGTAATTACAATGATAATGTAATATTCATGTGTCAGAAAGCATACAATTCAACCAACTTTGTTTAAGCATTTATTAACTATTGCGTGCAGAGCATTGGGGTATGTCACACTTACTTCAGAACTCAGTTTGTCCAGAAGCGAGCTCATTGTCACCTTCCCCAACCCTCAGCCTGCTTTCCTCTGTTCCTCTCTCACCCCAGACTCCCCAGGGCACTTAGAATAGAGCGTGAACTTCTTAACATGGTCTATAAAACCCTTCATCTCTCCACCTTATCTTTTACCATTCTCACCTTTGTGCTTTACACTCTAGCCATACTAAAATTGTTTCAGCTTCATGAATACGCTATGTTTCCTCTTACCTCCGAGCCTTTAAAATGCTGTATTTCCACCTGGAATACTCTTCTTCCCCCTTATACCCTGGCCGGTTTGTGATCTTTCTCCAGGTTTCAGCTCACAGGTCTTTCTTCCAGAAAGTTGTTCCTGATACTGCCAGGCTGGATTAGTGGTCCTCTTGTGTACTGTTCTTATCCGTACGCTGTATCACGCTATAGTGTAATTCCTTGTTTATATATGTTTTCTTCCCCAGCTAGAGTGTGAGGACAGAGACTGTGTCTCTTACTTACAATTACGTCCTTAGCATGTAGCAGGGTTTGGAATGCGTGGATGCAGAGACCGTATTGCCTCATCTCCCTTCACTCACAGTGTAGCGGGGGGAACCCACAGTGACAGGGTGGCTATGGTGTTATGCCACAGTGTAGAGGAAAGTAGTTGGAAAAAAATGTTTCATGAGGTAAAGATTTTCATTAAAGTGGTTAAAGTGAGTTCTCACTACAGGATAGGTAATTATGTGAGGTGATAGAGGTGTTAATTAATCTTATTGTGGTAATCATTTCTTAATACATATATGTATCAGATCATCACCTTATGTACCTTGACGATACACACACAATGTTATATGTCAGTTATATGTCAATGGACTTGGGGAAAAAGTAGTTGAAATGAAAAGTTTGACGAAGGGGAGGGATAAATGGTAAAAATCACTCATCTGGAATCTCATGCTGAGTAAATGAGACCTTACTATGTTAGGCTTTTCATTTAAAAAAGCAGAGAAACAATTCATGGCATGTTTACTTCTGGATTTTAAAATTTTAATTTAATGTTCATATGCTAAAAGGTCTATTTTAAATTAAATAAAATTTTAGGTTGAATCATATGAAATTACTATTTTCATGGTCAAATGTTAGCCATTTCATGTATTTCAACCTTCCAGGAGAGATGAAATTGCTTTTTTTTTTTGAGTGGAGGAATTATTGCCTGATGATGATGTTCTTTTGTTCCAGTATGCATTGCCTCTGCAGTTGGTGAATAACCAAACCATGACAGTGTGGATGGAGATCTTTCGAAATATTATTGACAGGACAGTTCCTCCTGTAAGAAAGAGCTTCTATTCCTAAGAAAAATTGGGAAAACTTGGGTTTGGGATATTTGTGGTAGACTGATTTATGATCCTAGCCTATTTGGGAAAAAAAATTCTACTGTAGTAAAAACAATTACAGAATGTTCAGTTTTGGAACATTCAGGTAAGCAAAACTAATAAAATAACTATATTAAACCCTACTGAAATGATAAAAATTTTTTTTGAAAATTGGTATTTATTCCTGTAGCTTCTTTTCCTTTGTGTCTATATGTAACCATATTTTACTTGTAAAAACAGTATGTGGAGGTACTCTTTTGAAATTTATTTTTCACTTAAAATCTTTTATAAGTATTTTTTATGATTATGAATGTTTTTATACTGTCAATTTTGTTGAATGCTTCATTTGGTATATGTTTAGGTTGCTTTAGTTTTTTAGTGTTTTAACTATAAAGATGTAGTTAAATTTTTATACACATACATGATTATTTTCTTTGGATAGATTCCTCCTAGAAGTGTTTAAAACTTTGACAGGTCTTGCAAAGTGCTCTCCAGAAACATTGCACTGGCTTATACTTTAATAAGTGACTGAGAATGTCTTTTACATAAAATTCTAAGTTTGCCAGTTTGACAGGTGAAAGGTGTCTCATTTTTATCTGCAGTAATAACAATGATATAATTATCAAATTAACCAAAATAACTAATCAAAATATATCAGATATTTTAAGATTTAAGCTGTCTTCAAATACACAGTACTTTTTCTCTATTCATATGTTGGGACAGATTATATTTACGTTTTATATACCTAAATGCACAGAACTTTTGCATTTTTGCAAACATACACTTGTGTTACCATCACCCAAATAAAGATATAGGACCTGTTTGTTATCCCAGAGTTTCCTCAAGTGACATAGTGTTTTGTATTTGTTTTCTACTTATTTGGGTCTTTTGAAAATAGGAGATAGATGTGAACAACAGCATTGATTAGTTGAAATTTATTTTGCTTATTTAATTCCTACCTAGCAATCTATAAGAAGGAATTTGCATTTGTACAGCAATCTAAATTCAGAATTAATATTACTTAATCTTTAACAAGATTTATTCTGTCTATGTTATTCACATAAACCCTTTATTATGCAGAAATTTAATCTGGGTGTTTTTGTCTTCTTAGGAGACTCTGCAAATTGATGAGGATGATAGACCAGAACTAGTCTGGTGGAAGTGTAAGAAGTGGGCACTGCATATTGTTGCTCGTCTTTTTGAACGGTAATTCTATGTATTAGATTTACTATCTTATGGTCAGTATTTCAGTACTGGGTATAATAAAATTGGATAGGTCCCGTGATTGTCCACAATATATGGTTATTTGTCTTTAGTGCCATAGAGGGCAAAAAGTCACCCTCTGTTTTAATGTAGGCATAATTGTGATCATTGACTTTGAGATTATAAAGAGGTGCTAGCTTCTCTCTGAATCTTTCTATTTTCCTATAAAAGGAATGGAGAAATGACATTGTTCAGCTTATTGGAAATATCCAGGAATTGTAAAAGAAGGTGCTTGGCCATTCAGTTCCACAGGAAACTTAGTCAAATTTAATTATAGAAGGATTTATTGAAAAATATATGTTTGATATATTTTTATTTGTAATATTTACCCTTTAGGAGATCTGGGTTAATTACATAGGTATAAGTTTCTGTCTGAAATTTTAAGTACGACCCAGAGCCAAAGTCCAGTTCATTATGATTTTTATTTTGGGGCTTGTGAAAAGTAGGGAAAGTGTTAGTTTTCTGCCCCAGTAGAATACATCTTTTAACAAGGGACTGTATTTAAGCTAGTGAACATGCTTGTTTTTGAAATTTACAGTACTTAAACATTTTCTCTTTGTATTTTAAGATACGGAAGCCCAGGAAATGTCACAAAAGAATATTTTGAATTTTCTGAATTCTTTTTGAAAACCTATGCGGTGGGAATTCAGCAGGTAATAAATTTACTCTTTTTAAATAGACGAACGGTTACTACTGAGAGTAGTTAAGTCATTTCTGTCCATTTAAGAGTAGGTTACAAACATATTAATATGTATGTATTTATAGGGGATGAACTGGCAGTTCTGGGAATTTAATACAGTGCAATTAGTTTTAGAACCAGGTAGCCTAGGGCAGGTACCACAAGAAGTGTCCTTCCAGACTCCTAGATGCTGGACTCAAACCTTCTAAGTTTGTTGATACTGGTATAGCAGTCACCATTATTCAGTTGGATTCTTCTGTTAATTCTCTGACCTCTTAGGAGTTTCTTACCTTCTGCTTCTGTGAGGCTCAACTCTTTGTTCCAAGAATTTTTTTTTTTAATAGGAGTTCATGGAGTACGAATTGATCTATTTCAAAAGGAGTTGAGCTCAGAAGCCTTTCAGCTGAGAACTTACTCATATTTTATGGAAGTTTGGGAACCATTTTATACAGTAAAAATTAGGAGTTCTTGAGAACTATATTTAAAAACTACAAAGGACAAGTGGACATGAAGATTGATCTATATTGCCATTTGAATCATGATATTTTTGTTAATATTTAAACAAATAAAATTTAATGACTTGAGCACTGTCTGTGTCAGGATCATATTGAAAAAACAATGATTGCTCAGATGTAGTAAAAGGCTTTAATGATCTAAAGGTTGTTTCTAGGTTTTTATAAATTTATGCATATTAATCTTTATTGTAAATGATATAAAGTTAATACTCAAACCTGTCACCTGAGATGAAATTCTTCCTTTTATAAGTTATCATTTTGTCTAGTATCATTTTATGGATTATCATTTTTAAAAAGTACCTTGCAACAGTTCCAGGAAGCTATGGCTGTAATTTTCTCACAAATTATTTTGTTGCCCCTTGAAACAGTCTATGGGGAAAACTAGTGAATAATGAATAAAATCTGTTCGGCAATTCACGAGGAATACTAGCATACTCAGGAAGGTCGTCAGCTTTGTCTTCTGCTCTTTCCACTGCTGCTAAACCCATTAGGCTTCCTGAAGTTGATGCCCTCTTAAGGTGTGCTCCGTAGAGTGTTTTCAGTCTCAGCAATGAGTGTGTGTAGAGGCATACACGCATTTCCATTTCATGCCATTGCGACCATGTCCTAAATTGTTTGTGCCTTAGTTATTTAAGGTACATATTCCTAGTATTTAAAAATAGTTTTCTTATCAAAAACTGGTTTTTTTTTTTTTTGTTGTTATTCTTATGTCTCATCTCCCACCATTTTTGCTTTGTATGAGGCACACTGTGTTGGGAACAACCTGTTCAACAGCATGCAGTGTTAGCCTGCATTGCTTAGGACTGCATAGGTGATGATAGGACTTGGGACAAATTTTATAAACCTGGATTTTATATAACTTGAACTGGGTTTATGTTCTGAATTTATAAATTTTGTGCCTGTTTTGAAAGAACCCTTTTTATTTATTCACCAATTCATTTACCTGCTTGCTATAGTGAGGTGATCTGGAGACCAGGAATTAGAGAACTTGGACTTCATTGTGTTACCTCTGCCCGAGGGTCCTTGGAACAGTCATGGCTGCTTTGGGCATGGTTCTGTCCTTATAAATAATGTCTCTTTTTAAAAATCAATCTTTTAAAAAATTACTTCTCAGTTTTGTGTTATGTTTATAAAGGCTTTCTGTGGTCTGAGGTTCTAAAATAAAATTCTTCCATATTTTCTTTTAGGAATTTTATCCTTTCATTTCTTTTGTTGTTGAAATATTTCCTTATCTGGAATTTATTTTGGGATGAAGTTTAGTTAGGGAACCAACTTCATTTTTTTTTTTCCCCAGATGGCTAATCAGTTGTCTCATTACTGTTTTTTTGGATAACTTACCATTTCTCTTCCAGTTTGAAATGCAGCTTTATCAAACATTAAAGTATGCCTGTGGTGACTCCTTTTGTATGGTTGTTTGCAACGTTCATTTAGTCAAGTCTTTTTTTTTTTTTTTTTTTAACAGGAATCTTAATTTATTTGAAGAGCTAGTATGTGGAATAGAGTGTAGACTTACTCTGAGTAGGTCCACAGGTTAGAAGTAGGAAAAATGGCTGGAAATTACAGTGAGACACCATTCCAATATAAAATGGATATATCTAATAACTAAAACTGCCCATGAGCTTGCTCACAACAATACTGACTTCCTTAAAAACCTGTTGGTCTTTATCCTTATGCATTCTGGGTATTATGTCCTACCTAAAATGCCCCTCCCCTCAACTTTAAATTTGTGCATGTTCTCTTATATTTTTCTCTTCCTGTTTTCCTATAGGTACTACTAAAAATATTAGACCAATATAGACAGAAAGAGTACGTGGCCCCTCGTGTTCTTCAGCAAGCCTTCAACTATCTCAACCAGGGGGTAGTTCATTCTGTAACGTGGAAGCAGATGAAGCCACACATCCAGGTTAGTGTTGGGGAGTGGTTCTCCAAATACTCTGGTTAAATTAGGTTTTCTAGACAAATTAAGTGTTACTAATTCCATATTTTACATTGAATATACTTTTATTTCCATTAATAATTACAAATGGGTACAATCTTTATCTTATTTGAAGAGCTTGGAAGTTTATGTATTCGAGAAGAGTGAATTCAAGTTTTATGAGTTGGAAGACTTGGATTCAGTTGATCTTGCTTAATTGTTTACTTAAAGATAGATTTCCACTTTATTATTTAATTAAAGAACAAATAAGAATGAAAAATTATGGGCCATTAATAAATTCTTATTTACATGCAGATAATTTTGAGTAATTCAACAATGTTAGGAACTGAATTTGTTTTTCCTCTTCAACTGTAAATTCTTAAATTCTGTAATCTCTAAGATGGTATATGAAAAGGAAAATAAATTCTTTTTCTCTGCCTTTGGTGTCCAGGGTAGAATTTGTTTAGTGTTATCTTATTACAGGTCTTAAGAAATGTAATATCATTTACATTTTTTTCTGTGGATATCTTAATATTTATCTAATCTTTGAAATCAAAGAGGGATCATTTCTTTGCAGTTAGTAGATACTGATTTCATTTTATTTACTGTGTTCCTCTAAAGTAAGGTGAATTGTGATAATATTTTATTTTTTCTACTTGATGCCTTTGGCCTTAATTTTACATGGCTGTAATGTAGAAATAAGGAAACTTTTATTTTTAGGCTGAATTTTTTCTTTTAGAAATAATTTATTTAAGAGATGATTCTGTTTTTACACAAGTAATCGTTAAAGCACAAAAGGCGGAGTAGAGCATTAGCAGCAGTGTACATACAGATGTTTTTTTTTCTTTTCTTCCGGAACCTGCATTTGTAGAGTAGGAAGTTAGGTTTTTGAAAATGGAAGAAGAAAAGAAAATTTTAATATTGTTGGTAGATTGACATTTAGGACCAAAATGGAAATGGAAATCTGTTCACAAAAAGAAATATAATAATAAATATAACCTTTGCTTGATATTTATTTCTCTTCCTTAAGGAGTCAAGGTATGTTTAATACTGATTTGTTAGTTAAACGTATTATCCTGTCTGTTCCTTCAAAGAATAGCATTTACATTCATTTCTTTCTCTAGATCTTTGTTCAACTGTTGTTTAAGAGCAATCTGATGTTTGACCCACCTCCGCAGTCCCCGCCCCCACCCCAGGCTCTCGCTTCCGGCTCTCCTCACCTTAGCCACTGCGAGTTTCACAGAAAGATTAACCTAACAGTTATACTAACATTATAAAGGCAGTCAGTAAATACATTATTAGAGTTCCCCAGACTTGAATAGTGTATACCCATTTTTTTTTCCTTTGTAGAATATATCTGAAGATGTGATTTTTTCTGTGATGTGTTATAAAGACGAGGATGAAGAGCTGTGGCAGGAAGACCCATATGAGTACATACGGATGAAATTTGGTAATCGAGATGTGATTTTATTCCTCATTAGTTCCCGGATATCTGAAATATTATAGCTAAATTTATATTTTAAACAGATTTTATTACTTTGTTAAATTCCGAAAGTTCTACTTTGTATGATAACCTTTGCAACTCAGGAGAGGTTGATGTTCTGTTGACCCAGTGCACCCCCTGGGTACAGAGACAAAAAGCTGCTTTATTTCTCCCCCGTAGGGGTGCTGAAGCAGCCAGGAGCCATCTGCAACTTTTTCTCCTGTGATGCTGATCTGCAGAGACTGCCCCTTTCTGTGCCTTTGGAGATACCCATTTATAGATCAAGTTGTGCTCAGTCTGGGAGATCCTTTGGATTTCTGCTTATTTTAGGAGTACCCCAATTTAGTTTGCCTCCTTATCCTGGAGACTAAGTATTCCACAATGGAATGAGACTACCTATAGTAGCCCCATTGTGTGGCCCAGTTTCTGGGGTGTGATTTTTTTCTTTAGTTTGGATTTTCTAGGAAGCTGTTGAACTGTGTAGATTGCCTGAGTTCATTTCCTTTTATCCCCAGTTTGAATTAATTGCTTCATGGAATACTCAGGCACTTAACATAGCAAAATGTTATTTGTGTGCCTGTGTTTCTCCCACAACTTAGAGCTATCTGAGGGTAGGGGTTTTATCTTATTTATTTGCTTTATTTTCCATTTTCCATTCCTTTTACATCTCTGCATTCCTTTACTGGTGTTTGGCGCTAGTATGTCTTCCATAAATGTTGAATAAATAATTGATAAAACTAGCACTGCCCAGGGCATGCTAAAGGTGCTGTGACAACACAGTTCTTCCCCTTGCAGGGCCAGCGGTCACTGGCTACCTGAGTTAAGCCTACTGGTACAGGTGCTAGGTTGCTTTTACAGTGCTTTGTGTTAGTATTATTTGATGCAGTAAGCAAGGAAAGCCTCTTCTCTTGGAGACAAAGTGCAGGAAAAGCAAATGAATGAGAAGTGGTATTTACCATCTGCTTCATCCCTCCATTCTGCCTTTTCCTTTTAAAAACCATTACACATAGGCATGGTTTTTCCCCTTCCTAGTGCCTTTGTTTTCCTAGGAGCAGAGTGATTAGCCAATCTTCTATCTTTTTCTTTTTCTTTTTATTGTATTTTTTCCCATTACCATCTGTCCCCCTTATACTGCCTCCCCCTGCAATCACCTCACTGTTGTCCATGTTCGTGAGTCCTTTCTCCTTTTTGCTTAATCCCTCTATCCCCTAACCCCAACCCCTATAGCTGTTGCGCATTCTCTGTGAGTCTGCCTCCATTTTGCTTGTTAGTTCATTTTTGTTCATTAGATTCCACATGAGTGAAATTGCATGGTATTTGTCTTTCTCTGACTTGCTTGTTTCACTTAGCACAGTGTTCTCCAAGTCCATCCATGCCGTCACAAAAGGTAAAATTTTCTTTCCCTCCCTCCTTCCCTCCCTCCCTTCCTTCCTTCCTTCCTCTCTTTCTCTCTTCAACTGAATAGTGTTCCATTGTGTAAATGTCCCGTTGTTTTATTCACTCATCTACTGACGGATACTTGGGCTGCTTTCATATTTTGGCAATTGTAAATAACACTGCAATGAACATAGGGGTGTTTATGTTCTTTTGAATTGTGTTTTGGATTCCTTTGGATGTATTCCCATAAGTGGGATTGCTGGGTCAAAAGGCAGATCCATTTATAATTTTTTGAGGTATCTCCATACTACTTTCCACAGTGGCTGCACCAATTTGCTTCCCACCAACAGTGCAGAGGGTTCCCCTTTCTCCACATCCTTCCTTATTGATGATGGCCATTCTGACTGGTGTGACGTGATGTCTCATAGTGGTTTTAATTTGCATTTCTCTGATGATTAGTGACATTGGGCATCTTTTCATATGTCTTTCTGTCTCTTTCATTGCCTTCTTTTAGTGTTTTGGCTTTTCTGCAATACCTGTGATTTTTGGTAAAGTCAGAGTAGTGGTTTAGCTTTCAGAAAGTTACCATTATTTCACTTACTTTTCATATTAAATAAGATAGTATTTGTTTTTAGAAATAAAATAAGAGCTGTGAGTTTTGATTGACAGAATTGACATTTTATTGGTTAACAGAGAATATGGATAACTCTGTGGATACAGCACTTTTTCTGTCCTCAGTGAAACATACACCTAAAATGTATTGTTTTTTTAAATATAATTGTTTAAAAAGACAACCTGTAGAGTTTGATACTTTTGTGCATGAAAATACTGATATATCCTTAGCTTTTTTATGCTGTCAACTAGGGTCATATGTGGACTGTTTTATTTCTTGGTTTTGGAATAGTGATTAATGAGGTTTAAAATTTATAGGAAGTAATTGTATTTTTACTAACATGGCTTAACCTTTTAAAATCTTAGATATTTTTGAAGATTATGCTTCTCCTACCATAGCAGCCCAGACTCTCTTATATACTGCTGCAAAGAAAAGAAAAGAGGTACATAGTTATTCTTTTTAAATCCTGTTTTGATTTGATACTTTAATATAACCCTAGTAATTGAAAAACTGTGTTATTAGTTATAATCTGTCACTGTAAGAATACTTTCCTGTCCTAGTAAGTACAAAGTATTATTTTGTGTTCTTAATTATAATTGCTTGATAAAACACAATAAAGTGGCTTTAGTTCTGAAAATTTGTGCTTTGTGTATAATGTTATAGTAACACAATGAAAGCTAATGTAGGCTAAAATGGATTCTTCTGTTTCTTTAGGTGTTGCCAAAAATGATGGCCTTCTGTTATCAAATCCTGACAGACCCAAACTTTGACCCTAGGAAGAAAGATGGAGCCCTGCATGTGATTGGTTCCCTAGCTGATATTTTATTGAAGGTTAACTTGGTTAAAATTTAATTCACTTAAAACTGTGAAGCACAGGCAAATGAGAGAATATGAAAGTTATGGATAATTTAAAACTAGTGACTGCTTCTATATAATTGAGTTGATTGTAAATATTCTTTCTGCCACCTGTTTCTTTAGTTAAAAAGGACATTTGACTTTTTTGTCAATGTTTTAGTATAAAACTGTTGCTCTATAAAAAAAGACTATGAAATGACTTTATTTGTTTCTACAAAATCCAGTCAGTATCAAATTATATTTAAAGTACTATTTTTGCCTCATTTTAAAACATGCAATATGTATGTGAAGTAATTTTACAAAATTGTAAATAGAAGTATATTAAGTGTAAGTCATAATAAACATACTTTATTAGGATGTGATTTCTACATGTGAAAAAGACATTGGTAAGTTGAAACTTAATTTCTATTTCCTAACAGAAGAGTTTATTCAAGGACCAAATGGAATTGTTGCTGCAGAATCATGTGTTTCCATTATTATTGTCTAACCTGGGATATCTTCGAGCTAGAGTAAGTTTTCCATATTTTCATTATGTATCTTAAAATGTTCATTTGTAAGATAATTATTGAACTAAATGTTTTTGGATAAATTGACACATATTAAGGTGACATGAAGTCAGTTAGATTGTCTCTTATGGTCACGTAAGCTGAATAAAGAACAAACTAGTAAATAAATAGATTTATGGATATTAATTCCAGCTGTTTTCATTTTTTACCCTAGCCTCACTTCCTGCATATGCAACCCATGCAATGAGAGAGATGATGTTACAGCAATGGTACAATGTAAATTAATAAACTGATTAATTTTCAGTGTCCAAGAACAACATGGGATACTGGTTTGGTTAAAAACTTGATTATGATTTTTAGTGTATTAGGTACATATGTCCTAGTAAAGTGGAGAAAATAATAATCCACACAAAGTTATTTGTGTTTTAAATGTATACTACTTTTAGAAGCAATATACTTTATGGAGAAATAAAAATAGAACTTTAATTCAAGAGCTTAATATTTCTCTTTATAACTACGTCAACACAAAAAAATTTCTTGCTAAACACAG
Source organism: Pteronotus mesoamericanus (assembly GCF_021234165.1). Taxonomy (NCBI): domain Eukaryota; kingdom Metazoa; phylum Chordata; class Mammalia; order Chiroptera; family Mormoopidae; genus Pteronotus; species Pteronotus mesoamericanus. Next base: position 15,580,145 of record NW_026555310.1, read on the forward strand.
CATATGTTATTATTGCTTTATACATTCTAAAGCATTTTATAAACAGAAGATATTTATCACTGGAGAAATATTTGGGCAAAAGTATATTAGAGATGTTGAGCACACTCAAGTATTTTTATAGATAAGCTGCCATCTTTGAGAGTATACACTGTAATTCTCTCAATAAAAGTCTTTAGTAATTCAAATTAATCATTGTTGGTTGTGTTTTATGCACATAGAGAATTTTTAAAAAGTAATAATATGGTTCTGTGGCCTAAAAGTTTAAAATTTGGTTGTCTATACAAGGTTTAAAATTCTTCATGCCTTATGTGAATGAAAAAAGGGGGTTTGCTATAATGTAAGGGAAAGTAGTATTTCATTTGTTTGCTCTAAAGTTGGCAAACGAATGTTAAACCATGGTTTGTAGTAGCTTTTACATATAAATAATACATTAGTTACTAATTATAGTATTTATTAAAAGCAGAAACAGGATATTTTTGTTTTTTTTAGGCATGTTCTCTGAATTTATTCAATTCCTCAACACATGGTTCACAGACTTGAAGCCAATTGGAGCACAGGGGCTAGAATTTATATTTGAAATAGAGTGGACTATTTTTTTAAATAAACACCTAAATTTGGCTCTGTTTTCTTTTTCCTGTGAAAAATGCTATTGCATATAGGTAATTTAGAAGTAATCAAACTGCCTTTTTTAAAAAAAAATAAAATGACTGGAAAATACAGAAGTTAGCAACTAAGGCTTATATGCTACCCTCCAAAAACAAAATGGGATTTGAAAGAATTAATGGTATTTTCCTTAGTGAGCTATGCGTGACATTGTTACAGAACACCACGATCCTAATAGTTTCTTATTTACTTTTTTTATAACATAGTCCTGTTGGGTACTTCATGCATTCAGCTCTTTGAAGTTTCATAATGAGCTCAACCTAAGGAATGCAGTTGAACTAGCAAGGAAGAGCCTGATTGAAGATAAGGAGATGCCTGTCAAGGTCGAAGCTGCCCTTGCTCTTCAGTCGTTAATTTCTAACCAGACACAAGGTAAGGCCAAAAATACCTTTTAGAAGGTTTTGGACCTGGTTTTCTAAAATAGTTTTGTTCAGTTGCTTCCCTAATACGGTGATTCTGTAAGTCTTAAGATTTAGAGTTTGGATTTCTCAACTGCCCCCTCAGAATTTACTAGGAGTTTATCCTTGACCTTTTTAGGGGTTCTTTTTTGACTATGGTTTCCAGAAAAATTTTAGATTAGGGAACAAGTTGATAATTGTTGGACATTATGGTAGACTGGGAATTAATAGACCTGGTGTCTAGTCTTGATTGTGCTACTAATTTGCCATATAAACCTGGGAAAGGCATATGATTTGTCAAGACTTGGATATCCATATATTGAAATTTAGGGGTTTGGGCTAGATGGCTTCAATGTTGCTTACAACCTTAGGATTCTATGGTTTTGCTACTTCCGAAAGTAGCAACAAGTATTTCTAGTAAGCGATAACACAGATAGCTCATTTATTTGTTTAGAAGAATATTCTGTCTCAAGTTCAAATAAACCTTTAAAAGTAAACATGAACTCACTTTACCTCAATTCAGCACTGTTTTAATGGGGTTTGGAATGCTGTGTGAGGACATGCGGGGAGGAGGCCGGACAGAGGTGGGGTGGGGCAGGGGGTGGGCACCCTCAGTACTGGCATAGTTTCATGTACATGATTTTTTATACTCATGTCATGCCAATGACAGAACATACATGTAATTTAAATTTCTCAGTGGGGCATTTTGGTCAGGACACTTCTTACCTGTGACGGACTGATTATCCCTGTGTTACTCATGGTGATATTGATACATTGGTGAAGATTATTTTGGTTCAGCATTGTAACTTATTCACCACAGAGAAAATGTCTGTCTAGAACCTATTATCCTGTATCACTTTACCTTGTGAGCAAGTAATTCTTTTTATCACCTGTGAATGGCTAATTTTTTAGTGATTTTGTTTGTTTTATTGCATTAGCTAAGGAATATATGAAGCCACATGTGAGGCCTATTATGCAGGAGCTATTGCATGTTGTTATAGAGACAGAAAATGATGATGTAACTAATGTTATCCAGAAGATGATATGTGAATACAGTCAAGAAGTAGCCTCAATTGCTGTTGATATGACCCAACAATTGGTAAGACTGGGAAAAATTTTATGTTAGTTTGGTATAAAAGCCTTGAATAATCTAAGTAAATTAAACTCCAAAATTTAGAGTTCAGTTTTATGTGTAACTGTAATGTTAATATAAAAGTATCTGGTCTAACCTTGAAAGTTAATTTCTATATTTAATTAGATTTAAATCTAATAACATTTAAGATGACTTCCTTTCATCTATAATATTCTGAAGTTTCATAATGATTTGCCTTAATGTGAGCCTTTTAAATTTTCACTTTCTGGGCTTTGAATCATGAAACTTATTTTCTTCAGTTTTAGGCAATTTCTTCTGTTACTTCTTTGATGAATTTTTCCCTGTTATTTTTTTCTATGCTATAGTTCTGATGTAGAATATTGGGCCAGGAGTGAGTTTCTGATTCCCTTACCTTTCTCTCCTGTCTTCTGTGTCAGTTCTTTTTGTTTCTTTTTCTAGGTGACTCCTTGACTTTGTTTTCTAAACCTTCTATCAAATTTTTCATTTGAGTATTACTAGATTTTAGACTTATTTGTTTAATGACAACCAGAAGTTAAATATTAGCTATCTGATTGTAATAGCTAATGTATATTCCACTCCAGTGACTAGATAAGGAAAAAAATGGCTAGGTTTAAAATGTAACAGGTTCTGTCATTGATCACTCAGCAAAGTGCATCATAACTTTGCTGACATTTATGTGTGTGACACTGCTCTTTGCTCACTTATAATAGTGAGGAGTGGGTATAACGGTCTCGATTGTTGAGTGTGCTTATGTTATTTTCATAGGCGGAGATATTTGGCAAAGTTCTTCAGAGTGATGAATATGAAGAAGTCGAAGACAAAACAGTGATGGCCATGGGGATTTTACACACCATTGATACTATCTTGACAGTTGTTGAAGATCATAAAGAGGTGGGATTTCTTTGTGTTTTATTTTGTCATTATAGTAACATTAACTGAAATTTGTATGGTCAATGGGCACACATTTTAAAGTCATGACTTTTAAATTGGTATTGAGTTAGGTTGCTAATTATAAAAATTATCCCCAAATTTTAAAGACATATTAAAATGATTGAGGGGAAATATTACATTCAGTTATAAAGTATATACGGTGTCCTTTTGTTTTGAACTGAAATAAGTTCAGTGTGTCACATCTGCTGTGTGCCAGGCTAGGTTTTTAGGGAATACCAAATTGAATAAGATATGAGCTCTCCTGGAATCCATAGTCTAGTCTTCTTGGTAGAGAGTGATAGCCATTCAGTCACAGTGGCAAATATTAAATAATGGAACAAAATTCTGATATAACAAATATTGTGAGATGGGAGGGAAGAAGAGCTTAAAACATAATTTTTCCTAAACTGAATTCCAGAGCAATTTTGGGATAAGAATTGTGGAGACCGTCATCCGGTGCTTTCACATCCGTTGGCTAGACTCTTATCCACCTCACCCTGAGTTAGATGGAGCAGGTGATGGCAGTCTCCTCTTGCAGAAGTGAGAAACAAGGTGCAGGTAGTATCAAGGGACTTGTTCATGGCCACTAAGTTTGGGGTTTGCAGTCAAACCGTTCTGATAAGGTATTAGTTTATTCCCACCTAAAATCTGCTGCTTTCCTCCCCAGGGATCCCATAACTTTTCCTTAGTTCTAATTAGATTTGTGTTTTCTACTTCTATGAGCTCAGTTGACTTGTTTGGTTATGAGGGCAGCTCTTGCTTTATACAGCGAGGACTTAGGAAGCAGGTGCCATTTCTTTAAATAGCATTGTTAAACACCGTGGCTGTGGATTTGTCCTGTGTTTATCACAAAGCAATGCAAGATTACCAAATCCTTAAAAATGGTTTGATATTCTCCTCCTAGGCTGGCCTTCCTTCACCTAAAAGGTTTAATGTGAATTTCAATTTCCACATTCATTATTTTAGTTTTGTATCCTTTTGAAACTGTATGGCCCTCTTCGGAACAGAGAGGTGTTCCAAATTAAATTATAACAGTATATATAAGGGTAATTCTTTCACCTTATATGTAGAACTTGCATTTTAAAATTGAAGAGACCTGAGAAATCGCCTAGTCGAGTTTTCCCGAGTGTGTGTGCGGAGGGAGGATGGCCAATAGTAGAATGAGCGGCGGGATTGTTTTAAAAACAAAATAGCATTTTATATTTTTGTTTTAATTTTTTTTGCTCTTGATATTAAATTTATTTTGAATTGCAAGTGAAGTTAAAGGAGCATGTGAACTTACTCTGATTATCAAGGGGAAGCAAGGGCTAACACTGAGAGCACTAATCAAACCCAGCTTCCTTACTTAAAGATGAAAAACTTAAAGCCTTCAGCTAATTGGCTTTTCCAAAGTCACAGATTAATGATTTTCAGCCTTTTTCTCTCATGGCACACACAAACTAGTTACTAAAATTCTGCAGCACACCAAAAAATATATTTTTTTGGCAATCTTACCAAAAAATAGGTAAAATTTTGATTCATTGACACTGGACAGCTATTGTTGTGTTGGCTGTTGTTGTTTTTTTTAAATTTGACAATCTAAGGGAAAGAGGTCAGTGCCCCTGACTAAATAGTCAGATGCTGCATGTTTTAAAAGTCCATGTGACACACTTGTTGAAAATTGCTGTCATAGATAATTAGGGGCAAAACAAGGACTGAAATATTGTCTCCTGATTGCTTGTCCTATGATTTTAAATTTTAGCTTGTTAAAAGCAAACTTTGAAAACATTACTTTCTCAAAGGGGAAAATCACACATGTATGAATACATGTACAAATAATGTGTGAAGAGCACAATTAAAAGTCTAAAAATGTATCTTAAGCATATGTATTTTTGCTTAATGGTTTTAAATATATTGACAGATTTTTAAACTGGGAAATTTTGGATTATTTAAACTTAAAGACAATTGTTTAAGCTACTTGTGCAAGTTGAAATAGGATACTTAGATGGAAAATGTAACCTCTAATGGATTTTAATTTTCTTATTTAAAAACTGTTTAGTACAAACATATATTGAAAATTCAAAGGTGTGAAAAGGTATTCAGTGAAATTTCACCTCCTCACTGGGCTCCGCAGTCATCTGATTCTCCTTGCAAGGAGGTCGCTCCTTTACCAGGCTTTTCTGTCTTTCCAGAGACTTTTCTATTGTAATACCCAGGCAAAAAGTGAGTGGAGTATGTGCATTTTTCTGTAATGAAAATGATAGCATACAGTTTTCATCTGCCATTTTTTACTTAATATTTCTCTATGATTATTCCATATTGTCATTAAAGTTACATAGTTTTAATAGTAGCATAGTATCTTTTTGTATGATATAACAAATTTATTTAACCAATCCCTTGTTAATGAATTTAATTATCTCTTGTTGAGTGGACATTTAGGTTGTCCTAAATCGATGTAAATCCCTATCTTTTTTTTTTAATCCTTGCCTGAGGATCTATTTATTGATTTTAGAGAGAGAGCAGGAGAGAGAAACATCGATTGGTTGCCTCCCGCATGCATCCCAACCTGGGATCAAACCTACATCTTAGGCATGTGCCCCGACCAGTAATCAAACCCGAAACCCTTTGGTATACGGGCCGATGATTATACCAACTGGGCCACTCCACCAGGACTAAAGTCTCTACTTTTAGATCATTACCAGTCTGATAGGTGAAAAGTGTTAATCCTGTACTTAGAATTTGTACTCTTACTATGTATTAAACATTTTTTTATAAGATCAAGGTCCATTTATATTTCTTTTTTATACTCTTTGCCTTTCTTTTTGTTGATACAATTTCATGTGAGGAAAATTTTATCTTTGTGATATCATTTGAAAATATTTTCCTCAATTTTTCATTTATTTCTGACTTCTCCTTGCTCTCTGCAGACATTTTCAAATTTTTTTATAAAGTTATTTTTTAAAAGATTTTATTTATTTTTATTTTTAGAGAGAGGGGAAAGAAGGGAGAAAGAGAGGGAGAAAAACATCAATGTGTGGTTGCCTCTTCTGTGCCCTCTTACTGGGACCTGGCCCACAACCCAGGCATGTGCCCTGACTGGGAATCAAACTGGCGACCTTGTGGTTCACAGGCCAGCACTCAGTCCACTGAGCCACCAGCCACTGTGGCATTTTTAATTTTTGATACCAAATGACTCAATATATTTATTTCTGGTTTCTGGGCTTTGAGTCATTTTCCTTCTTTAGGATTATATACAATTCTTTCTATATCTTCTAGCATTTCTCACATCTAAAGTTTTAACCTTGAAATCTTTGATCTATTAGGAATTTATTTTGGTATAAAATATGAGGTAAGTAGCTAGTTTAATTCCTAATTTTATTATGGATTTAATTATCATTTCCATCAGTGGTTTATTTTTCAGAATTTTCTGGTATTCTTGCATGTTTAACTTTTCACATGAAGTTTAGAATTAACTTGTCAGCTTCTCTCAGAGAAGCCCTGTTGGTATTTTTATTGGGATAATTATAAATTTATAGATTAAGGGTTATGATGAATTTTAAACTGTTTAAAACTTATCTTTAGGTTACTCAGCAGTTAGAGAATATCTGTCTACGGATCATTGATCTCGTTTTACAGAAACATGTAATTGGTAAGTTTAAGGGTTGAATAAAAATGTGAATTGAGAATTTAAAAAAATCTGATGAACTTCAGTTCATTTTTAGCCCTTTAAATTCAAGAAGATGGATGATTTTGAGAAAAAGATAATGGTGTTCTCTTCAATTTTTGGATATACTTTCTAATATCTGTATTTTTATTTAGAGAGAAATTTAACACATCCAATTAAGAACTTTTGGCCTTAGAATTTTTGAAGGGCAGAGAATTTTAAATTTTGTATTTTTAGAAACCAAGAACTAGGATGATGGGGTTCAGGTGAGGTTACTTTAATCTGGGATTGAAAATTATGAAATGATGGGCATGTCTTATCAGAAGTGTGACTTAATTGCTCTATCTGTTGTAGTGCCTGACTTCTGAATAAAATTAGTAACTATGCTGGATATTATAAACTGATAGAAATTTGTAGAGGAGGTTACTTTTCCATATATCCAAGCCTTTTGAAGATGCTATCCCCAAAGAATTTGAGCTTGAGGGAGATGCGCCCTGTATGGTACACAGCTAGAAAGATGCAAGAAAAGCATGTTACTGCTTAAGAGCAAGTTATTGCCAAACCTGAGCATGTACTTCTAATATATATGGATAATATTTGAATATGTACTATTAGGCAATATGTGTATGTTACTTACTACATTTACATACATAAAAATAGAAATGTAAAAGGATGAGATTAAAAGTGTTCTAGTACATTCTTCTCTCCTTTTAGTGGGTTATCTTGCACACTACCTAGGGCACATGCTCCTTATTTTTGAAGTCATTGCTGTAAAGCAGTGGTTCTCAAACTTTGGTATGCATAAGAATCACTTAAGGAGCTTGTTGAAGTGAAGATTCCTGGACTCTATCCCTGGAGATTCTGATTCTTAATTTGAGGCAGTGCCCAGGAATCTGGATTTTTACTGAATATTCCAGGTGATTCTCATGCAGGTGAAACAGTAATGTGGAGGTGTTTTCTATTAGTATGATCCCTGAATGCAAGTGCCCTTCTTTACTTTCTTACTAGAGCAAATGCAAAACAGATAACATAATCCTGTAGCCAGAAAAGAACAGTCACTAGTAATTGTAGGAAATTAGGTGATGAATTTTTAAGCCCTGGCTATTGCAGAAACAAAAGGAATTCTTAATGGAAATGTTAAACAAATAAACAGAGTGATTTATGTGACATGATTAGAGTCTTTAACTTCTTAGTGCACTCAAGGTCAACTTTTACTTTGTAGCAAAGCATCAATTTGTATAAAGCAAAATAAGGATAAGTAACACTATTACTTATCCTTGGGGGATACTTCTAAGACCCTCAGTGGATGCCTGAAACTGTGGATACTGCCAAACCCTATATGTAACTGTATTTTTCTGTACATGCACACTTATGATAAAGTTCAATTTATAAGTTAGGCACAGTAAGAGATTAACAACAACAATAATAGAACAATTATAACAATATACTGTAATAAAAGCTATGTGAATGGCTTTGGGGCTGTTATTAAGTAAAATAAGGCCATTAATATGGAACGCAAGCACAGTGAAGCTGCGACAGTCAATCTGATATTCAGCAGGGCTACTGCCCGTGGGTGGGTAGTATACACAGCATGGATGCTCTGGACGAAAGGATGATTCATGTCCCCCAGCAGGACAGAAGGGGATGGTGTGAAATTTCATCATGCTACTCAGAACAGCGTGTAATTTAAAACTTATGTATTGTTTATTTTTGGAATTTTCCATTTAATATTTTTGGACTGCAGTTGACTGCAGGTAACTGAAACCATGGAAAGCGAAACTATGGATAAGGGGGGACAACTGTTTTGGAGCTATTTGAGTATTATACTAAGACACAGATAAGAGATAGGAAAGTATTACCTACTTACGAGCTGGAGAAGCAGCGGCAGCCAGGCAGCTGGGTTTGCGAAGGCTTCCGCCGCCATGATGCCCAAGAGGGAGGATAGTTCCGCCGAGGGGGTGGCGGAGGAGGAGCCCAAGAGGAGATCAGCAGGGTTGCCCGCCAAACCTGCTCTTGCAAAGTGGAAACAAAGCAGGAAAAGGTGGCAGGAAAAGATAAACCTGTGGACAGAAAATGCACACAAAAGGGGAAAGTGGAGCAAAGGGAAAACAGGCTGAAGTGGCTCATTAGGAAGTTAAAATGGAGAGATTAAAAACAAGAGTCCAGCCTCTGTTGAGGCAGGAGAGAAGGAAGCCATGTGTGATGAATGCCATGTACCATGTCTTATCAGTGGTTCCTGTCTCCCTTCTTACACAATCCAGAGGAATATGTTTATCAAGTATTTTATAAATGCAAGTTCTTGTAGCTCTAGAATCATCTTTAAGGAGAAGGAAATTCAATCTCATTCCATTTTTAGGTGTGAATGCTTTTTTTTTTTTTTTAAGAGATGAAATTATTTACCGCTGGTTTATTTTTTTATACAACAAGAAAATAGTGGGACATTAAGTATGGGAGGTATTGATTATCTTGGATGTCAGCTAACAGTCCATAGATGGGGCAGTTTATATCCTATAATACAAAGTATATGAAGTGGAAATTTGGAGTCAGTCGTGCATTTAATATGTCTTGAACATTTTAAATTGCTTCTATTCCCATGTTTTTGGTAGAATTGTCTACGAAAGAAAAATCACACCTTGATTTTGGTTCTCTCTGTCAGAACTTTATGCACTCTGTAACATTTTAGGTGTGATGATCTAGTTTTCCTAGCTACTTTGTTAATGTGCTATGAAAGATTGGAAATTTGATTATGTAGAGCATATGATATTAAATTTTGAATTAGTGGGACTTTGATATAACAGCATGTCAACATTCAAAGCTTTGGTACTTGAAACTCTATTAAGGAAAATTAGCCTTCATATTTTCAGCTGGAAAGTCACTGGAGTCACTGTTTAGGAAAGAACCACAACTATGTGACATTTTAGGTATGTGGTACATATGTTAAGAATTGTGTGCAAATTTAGATGTCTGTGTACTTAGCCTCAAAACAACCAATACAGTCTCAGTTATGAAAGAAAAAAAATTAAAATGCATTTACAAAGGGAGGTAGAGAAGCTTTTAAAGATTTTGTTTATGTATTTTTAGAGAGAGGGGAAAGGAGGGAGAATGAGAGGGAGAGAAACATCAGTGTGTGGTTGCCTCATGTGTGCCCCCTACTGGGGACCTGGCCTGCAACCCAGGCATGTGCCCTGACTGGGAATGGAACTAGGACCCTTTGGTTCGCAGGCCGGAGCTCCATCCACTGAGCCACACCAGCCAGGGCAAGGTAGAGAAGTTGTTAAATCTTTTAATTGCTTACATGTTCTAGAATTACAAATACTTGCTTTTCTTCTAGGTAGCAGCAAGAGTTATTTTGTGATTACTCATCTGTACTTTTCAGGATCTTGAAATATTATTGTCATTGGAGAAGATGTTAAAATTGGGAAGGTGATAAGCTTAAAAAGAATATGTTCTCTTATGTCCTTACTTAAGGAAGAGATGGTAACTGAAAATTCTCCATTTAAATTTAAAGTAATCTTGAGGAGGAAAACTGTGAAGTAAGGCAAATGGAAATAGTTGATCCCAACCTTCTGTGATCTACCTGTACCAACATCTGATTTGAACAATTATGACATGAGGATGTTAAGAAAAGGAAAGGGGCCTCTTTCTTGGGTGCAGAGGGCAGAGGAGAAAACCATGGTTCGAATCACCTTTCCCTTCCAAGTCCCAGGGTGATGGGTAATCTCTCTTATGTTTTAGCTCTGATTCATTTAATGATAGTTGCCCTTTTTGAACCAATATTTGGCCATAGTAGATCTCAGATTTAGAAAAAAAAAAATACTGTTCTAGAAGATGTCATAGAGTGAATCTGTCATTCCAGGATCCCAGCCATAGCAATCCAACCATGTTCTGTCCATGTCCAGTCTCTTTCCATTATTCCACTTTCTCTCCCCACTCTGCCTGTTTTTGTTGCTGATTTCCTCATAAAATTTTATTTACTAGTAGCCAGGCTTAGCTATTACTGCTTTAAGTGCTTTATCATATGCAGGAGGTCCAACTTAATAAAACCATCCTACGTTAAAAGTTAGTCTTATGGATTGAGAATGATTGAAATAACTTCTGGTCAATTTAAGCATACATGGAATTTAGGGGAAGGCTATTTGGTAGCTTATGGAATCAGCAGGAAAGCTGGAGTTGGGTAGAGCCAGCCAGGATTCTGCCATATAAATTGTCTACTTAGAAGGCCAGAGATGCGTTTGTCAACACTGCGTCCTGGGCTGCTGCCCATCACAGTCTGGACTCCAACACAGCCGCGGAAAATCATCTGTAACAGCTTCGTGCCTTCCAGTTTTACCCTCAAGTTTCAAAGGCCTGGTCTTGAGCATCTGAGTGGCCAGGTCATACGCCCATGCTGTGGTTTCAAGAGTGTGAAAGGAAATATTGGGCCTCTTTTCTTCCTTTTTTTAGATTTTATTTATTTATTTTTAGAGAGGTGAAAGGAGGGAGAAAGAGAGGGAGAGAAAAATCAATGTGTAGTTGCCTTTTGAGTGCCCCCTATGGGGACCTGGCCTGCAACCCAGGCATGTGCTGTGTCTGGGGATCTCACCAGGGACCCCTTGGTTCTCAGGCTGGTGCTCAATCCACTGAGCCTCACCAGCCAGTGCCTCTTTTCTGTCTTTAAGCTTCACGTTAGGAGGAGGCATTTGCTCTCCTTTTTTCATCTTCCAGGGTGGGGTGATGAACAGAACTTCAGGAAATTTTACATTCAGATAATTTGTTGTTTTTCAAATGATTGTCTTACATAAATTATTTCCTAGTGTCTGTGATTTACCCTCTTACTTTGCTTTCAGTAAGGCAGATATCTGCATTACTAGCTTTTGAATATATTGTTTTAAATAATGTTATAGAAAAAGGAAAACTTTATTCAAGCTTCCAGGGTGAATATTAGTTTTTTTTAGTAAGAGGGAAAAAAATTGAAGTTGGACTTTTTTGCTTAGTGACATGGTAGGATTTAATTAGAAATTTTTACATTGAAGCTGGTGTTTTCTGATTGTATGTTTAGATATAATTCCCTTTTGACTTATTGTTATAATAAATATATGTGCAAATACAAGAACATTCCCTTTGGGCTCTGCTGCTTTATAATGGGTGTAATTGTCTTGGTAGATTGAAAAATACTATATAAATTTTACAAGTTATGTAAATTTACAAAATACTGTCCAGTGTATAGTTTGTAAAAACATTTGAGACAGGCAGATATTTTAGCCTAGCTTATTAAACTCTTCAAAGAATATTAATTACTTGTAAATTTAAAATCCTGTGCATGAGAGATACACAAATAATCTGTTCCTTCTTGTATCCATTTCTATTATAGTTTTATAAGCATAAACTATATTTTATATATTACAAAATACTCAGTACTACTAAGTTTGGTAAAAGAAAACCTTTGTCTTGTTGAGTTGGCACAGATCTTGGTAAGAAATTGAAGGGGGCAAATACATGTAGCTGAAGATGCAAACGCCGAGAAGGGGTTGCATTAGCTGTAAGGGTAAATGTGTGAGTGTATAGTCTAAATGCTCCTGTGTGCTCTTTGTGTTTAATTTTGCTATTTCCTAGCATTCTAACTAAAGATTCTCTTCTTTCTAGAATTCTATGAAGAAATTCTTTCACTGGCCTATAGTTTAACCTGCCATGGTATTTCCCCTCAAATGTGGCAGCTTCTAGGTATATTATACGAGGTTTTTCAGCAGGATTGTTTTGAATACTTTACAGGTATGGTTTTGATCATGTAACATTTTTGCTTTTTGTGTCTACATATTATTTCATTTGACACTTTGAATAAAGACATAGACGATTTCAGCACTAATCAGAAAATAATTGTTGTTATTTCCCTGATGAGCAAAGGATGGGGCTGTTCTGGCCGTGATTTTCTGCCTCAGGAATATAAGCAGTAAGAGGGAGCCTGTGTTTCCTATTGTATCTTAAATTAGTTTGCAATCAGAGCAATTCAATTAATATTTTCTTTCCCTTTAAAAAAAGATTTTACTTATTTATTTTTAGAGAGAGTGGGAGACAGGGAAAGAGGGAGAGAAATATCAATATGTGGTTGCCTCTCATGCGCCCCCTACTGGGGACCTGCCCTGCAACCCAGGCATGTGCCTTGACTGGGAATTGAACCTGTCAACATTTGGTTCGCAGGCTAGTACTCAGTCCACTGAGCCACACCAGCCATGGTTCAATGAATATTTTCTGAATATTGACTATATTCCAAGCACTGTTCTAATCTCAACAATGCAGCAGTAAACAAAATAGCCCTTGTTTTTTTTACGTTTTCATTCTAGTTGGGGGAGAGGGGAAGGTATGGAAATGCAGATAAGCAAGAAAATATGTAGTATGTTAGATATGTTAGATATGTTAGATAAAATATGTGTAGTAATTGCTATGGAGAAAAGAATATTCAGAACAATCAGTACATCAAATGATGAGTGTTTCATTCTCTCTGATATTCTTCACCTATAAATAGGGCAGATTTGGCCTTATTCTTGCTAGCATTTTGGAAGATAGTAATCTTCCCTTATAGTAAAAGTGTAGGTGCAGCAGAAATGTGGTTTAGGTGGCAATAATTTATTTCTACTCCTGTTACTCAAGTCTCATTGGGATTTTGAAATTTTTTTTCAGACATGATGCCTCTCCTGCATAATTATGTGACAATAGATACAAACACTTTACTATCAAATCCAAAGCATTTAGAAATACTTTTCACAATGTGTAGAAAGGTAAGCATGCCCTAATCAGCTATTGTAGTGTTGAGTGTTTTACTCTTTCTATTTGTTTCTTACACATTTACCGTATTTCGTCGTGTATAATATGCTTCCATGTATAATGTGCACCTGCATTTTTGTGTGCATTATACATGGGACTATTAAACCCATAGTATGTAATCATTATACTTATGTATAATGTGCATCCTTATTTTTACCTTAAAAAATTGGGCAAAAAGTGTGCATTATACATGGCAAAATATGGTAGTTCTTCTGTATTGCCTTCATCAACATATATTTGCTATTTTGTGTTTTTAAAATGGAATTTGGACTTGTAATTTGAAAATTTCATATGGTGTGTTGTGCTTAAGAATGTTTGCCACTTTTATAGATGTGTACTTTATAATATTCAGAGGTAAAGGATTTTCTTTTGTTTGTTTCTTTCAAAAATGCAAATTTGATACTTGATTGAAGAAAAGTGCTAGGAAAATAACCACACAGTTGGTCAGTTATTGATTTTTCTTTAAATTGACTTTAATTTAGTTTCTTTTACTTTATGTATTGGAAGTCATAGATACAGGTAATTGGACCATAAATAATATAAGACAAAAAGCTGGAACTGTTGGAAAACCAGCATCATTTAGTCCAGGATAACTTACTAGCTACATAATGGCAACTGTTATATTTATGCACAAACACGATTGTCTACTGTGTTATCTTTGTCACAGGTTACATTTGGCCTTCTATTAGTTATATCTTAGAATCACTAATGACTGTAAATAATACTTCCCTTCTGTAGGTGAATATGCAGTATGTACATGCATAAATATAAAACTGTATTGCATACAGCTGGCAGAGTTTAGAAAGCTGAAATTGCCAGACCTAAAAGTTTGGCCTTGGAGTTGGGAGCAGAACAGTAGCGTATGACCTGTTTTCCTCCCTGGAAGGGAGTGGGCCTGTTGAGAGAGCCGAACCAGCGTTGTCTGATTTAGGTCTCGGTTCAGTTAAGAAGACCCTGGGAGATTTGGGGAAGTCACTAAATTACATCACATATAAACTGAAGGAGTAGAATCATGACTTTTAAAGATTCCTTTAGCCCTAATAGCCCAGCTTGTTAAATCATAATCACTTGGCATTCTTCAGTTTTTCCTAAGTTACAGATGGCTGCTAGTGAGGAAAAAAGGAAGAGACGGCAACAAGTAGAAAACATAATTGTCCTACACGTTCCACTAGTAACTTAAAGCTGCTTTGTATTATAGTAGGAGAAAAAAAGCAATATTCACAATGGTGTACTTACACTTGTAAAGTAGTAAAAATGTTTCATATTCTTGGTTTTAATAATCATTAATAGTAATTGAACCCTTACTATATACCAGGTATTTCCTAAGCACTTTATACATATTAACTTATTTAATCTTTTGGAGACCGAACCACAAATGTTTGCAGTATGCCTGAAGTTTAGGAAATTGTCTTAAGTCACTCTATGTTGGAACCAGATTTGAACCCAGGCATTCTGGCTCTTAAAAAAATCTAATTTTTAAATTACTGAAATATATTTTGTTTCTTTTCCTTTTGAGGGGGTGGGGACGGGAAAACAAAACCAACCAACAAAAACCCAAGTTAAATGTAATTTTGGGAAAATGGAGTGGTGTTTTTTCTGTCTGTAGCATACAGCCCCATGAGGTAGGTATATTATCATCCTCCTTTTGCAGATGGGAACAGTAAGATTGAGGTTAAGTAGCTTTTTTTAAAACTACAGCTAACAAATGGCAGAGCTGGAATTTGAACTGAGGTATTCTGGTTCCGGAGCTCATTCCCATTTAGAATCCAGATCTAGATACGTGGCCCTAGAGGTAGAATTTTAAATTTATGTAAATAGGGTTGATTCTTGGCTTTGGAGTTATCTGCTTACTATTCAACTCACTCTTCCATCTGTTTTCTAGCTTCTAAAATTTTATAGCTGTCTCTTTTTTTCCTTTCCTTTATCTTTGTGAATGTCTGTCTCTAAAATCTCTTTATTATCTTTTTAATGGCCTTTTGGGAAGGAAGAAAATTAAAACGGCGTGCTCAATCTGTCATCTTTATCTGGAATTTCTTTTTAATTCAGTTTTCTTAAATTGTGTTTGTCTAGGAAATGATCCAGTTCATCTAAGTTTTCAAATGAATAAGGAATAGAGGGTTCCCATAGTATTCTCTTATTTCTAATCTATCCTTTATTTGTATTTCTATCTCTTTCATTCCTAATATTTTATTATTTTGTTTTGTTTGCTTTTTGAAAATTTTTTTAAAAATAAAAGTTGTCTATTAAGTCTTTTTTCAATGAGTCCCTTTTTGGTTTCTCTCTGTTACCTCTTTTTGTCTATATATTTATTTTCTGTCTCACCTTTATTCTTTGGATTAAGTTTGTTCTTTTTCTGTCTTCTGTGTGAAGTCTTGTTAATTTTTCCATCTTTCCTCATTTCTAACATAAACAGCCTCTGCTCTCTTTGGGAAACCTTAAAAATTGTATAGTATCAAATTATGATTATTATTATGAAAAAATGGAGACATATGGACAATTCAAATAAATTGGGAAAATACAGGGTTTGTTTTATTGTTTAAAAGGAAGATTTAAAAATTTTTTAAAATTTTTTTAAATTGTTTTTTGTTTTGGTGCCTTTAAAAGAAAAAGGACTCCTGGACATGGACAGCAGTGTGGTGGTTGCTGGGGGAAAGGGGGTATAAGGGGGCTAAATGGTAATGGGAAAAAAATACAGTCAAAATTAAATTTAAAAAAGCCTCATTTATCTAGATAATTAACTCATATAGCCCACTTTATTACACCAATGTTAAGTGAATTTTTACTTTTTATGAGGAATTAGAACAGATAAAGAAGATAGATGGACTTTAGTTTGACTTTTCCTCTTTGGGTTGGCAAGGTAAAGTTAAAAAGCAAGCAACGCTATGCTTTTAATGGCTGACTTTTTATGGGATATTTGCTTCACTTGGACTTGATTAAATTTTATGCAGTGCCACTCACTGCCGAGCTCATTGTGATTATGGCAGGTGCTGTGTGGGGATGCGGGCGAAGATGCAGAATGCCATGCGGCCAAGCTTCTTGAAGTCATCATTCTTCAGTGCAAAGGGAGGGGGATTGATCAGGTAACATACGTGTGGAAAGCCTCTTACTTTTTGTTTATATTTAAAATTTAAATAAACCTCATTGACGTTTGTTTATATTATGATGGAAATTTAAAAAAGCCTATAGTTTGTGCTTGCTGGTGAAAATCCTATTTAAACGACAAAGAAAAATACTCATGCAATTTGGAAATTGTACCATACATTTTAGCTGAGAAAGAGATACACAGAAAAATATGTAATAATTTAAGGAGCTATCAGGCAATCATAAAGAAGATACATGCATACATTCTATACAATTGGATTCCCAGAGATTGGGGTTTTCCCTTTGTTTTTATGTGTGCTATTGAGGTACTCCCAGATTCTCTTTTTTAAACCAGAAAAGGAGAGACTATGTAAAAAAAGAAAAATGTTCTGTTTATCAATTTTTTTTCTATTTACCTTAAACATGGGAAAGCTGAGACCATATTTGGATTATTGCCACCATTTAGGTGTGGACTTTTTAGGACAATCACCAATGAACTGTAATCTGCCCTGCAAAGCGAAGGAGACTTCTGGCACTGCTTTAAGACCTCTCTTTGGCCATTTCATCTGTGTGTTTTTTGAGAATATAAATTTAATATGTCTAGTAAAGTTTTATTGCTGTTAACAGTATCTTATTTATGGATTACATTTTTTACCAACACTCATCTTTTTCTGTGTGTGGTTGATTCTCTTTTCATTTCCCCTAGTGCATTCCACCCTTTGTTCAACTTGTTTTGGAGAGATTAACCCGAGGAGTCAAAACTAGTGAGCTCCGTACTATGTGTCTTCAGGTTGCAATTGCTGCCTTGTACTATAACCCTGATTTGCTGCTACATACCTTAGAAAGAATTCAGTTGCCTCACAACCCTGGACCTGTAACTGTACAGTTTATAAATCAGTGGATGAATGATACGGATTGTTTTCTTGGGTATGTGTTCTCTTGATTTTTCACTGCATTTCTGTTTCTGAAAAATTGAAATTTTGATATGTACATATAATAGCATATAGAAAGATAATTTTCATATCTGAAGAATTATTTTTAGTGTGTTGTTAAAATATTTTTAGAGAATGAAGAATTTGTTTCAATGATACAATCTAGTGGGAGGAATGCCAGCTTTGAAAATTAAGGCATAGCCCTTCCCCACTAATTTTTGACTGACATGTATTGCTATGTCTGCACGTGACAAAAACTAAGTGTCCATCCAGGTTCCATGACTGTTAAGTGCCGAGGGGTGAAAACATTCTGAATGGAGTCAGGTTTCTAAGGAAATGATTAGCCTGGTGGAGCATAGTGTACTGTCCCAGGATATTGAACACCTTGCAGGTCTCAAGGGAGCCCTTTCTCAAATGTGAAGTCAAGATTGTTATTTGCAGCCCAGACGCTGCCCTGGTAGGAGAGTTTGGACTTCGGTAAAACACTCTCCTAGTTTTCTCACAGAGGCAAAATGAGATTCTCAGGTAGTTATATGCCCACCTGAAGTGTCCCAGCACATAATAGTGACCATGTTATGCTAGAACTTGAGCTAGATTGCTGACTAATTTGTTTAAAGCATTAGAAATGATGAACATTCTTTTTAAGCTTTGTAAGGTATCATGTAGAAAAATTTGCTGAGGTGAGAAGGCTTCCAGCAGGAGAAATAGGATACTGCTAAGCGGTGGGGGGAGAGTGGTAGAACGGGAGGAGGGCAGCATCTTTGTAGGCTGCTCTGTTTCTTCAAAGTATTCTATTTGTAGGAGACTGGGATTTGGCCCTGCTTTAGATTTCTTACTAAAGCCTTGGAGGAGTGAACATACTTGAAAAAGAAATTGTGCCTAAAGTTGTCTCTGACAGAGATTTAGGAGGTAGAGATTTGGTTATTCATAGTTACACAGTTGGTTAGCTTATCTCATTATTAGCATCTATAAGCAGTTTTTCCAAAGATAGAGAGGCTTTCTCAGCTATTGCATAGACTGGGCATGCTCGGACGGGCTTCCTTGGATTCAGAGCCCTACCTTATAATCGCCTTTCCGGCTGTGATCCCTGTGATACCTGGTGCGCACTATTAGTTAGGGGTACGTGGATGAGAAAGCCCTCAGGATGAGCGTGGTTCCTGGTAGAGCATTACTCCTTTGGCAGCAGTAGCTCGAATGAATCAAGCAATGCAAAATGAAGAATAACAGAAGCTTGTAATGTATTCATTATTAGGTTTGTTGTGTATTACTCTCATTTTAAACAAATTGAGTCACTGCAAATGAAATTTTTATTCACACCACAATTTTAAGTGTTATACCGTATAGTAGTCTTTTTATTCTTAATATTTTTAGTTTTACACAACTTAGAAGAAGCATTTAGTAGAAAAATGTATATAATGTATATTGGTCATTTTTCCTTCATAATTAAATTTTCCTTATCTTGTGTTGTGGCAGGAGACATTTAATAGATTTATTTCTGGACATTAAGTTCAACTTACTAGATGCTGAGTTTTTGAAATAGCTTTTGGCACCTGGGGTTAGTGTAGAGTTTATCTGCCAAAAGACCTTGTAGACCAATATAATAAAGACAGAGTCTAAGGAACTTTTGATTTTTTCCATTGGATAGGAATTCTATGCCGTCAAATACAGGGATTCCTACTTTAATAAAACTTGTTATGCCATGGTCCTGATACAGCATTTATATTAAATCATAAATTGATATTATAGTAAGATTCACTATACTAATTGTGACTCCCATAGGTCTTTGATGATTATAATTGGTTTACAAAACTTAATTTACATAGGATTGTATATAGTACAAAATGGGGGATATGTCTATATAATTCCAATGAATGAATCTGAGAGTGCACCTTGGACATTCCTTTTTTATTTCTTCAGAATTCGTCCTCATTCCTCACATGCACATTTATTTTTCCTTCATAATTTGTAGGCATCATGACCGGAAGATGTGTATAATAGGACTGAGTATCCTCTTGGAGTTGCAAAATCGACCTCCTGCGGTAGATGCTGTGGTGGGGCAGATTGTGCCCTCAATTCTTTTCCTTTTCCTTGGACTAAAGCAGGTCTGCGCTACTAGACAACTGGTAAACCGGGAAGATCGCTCAAAAGCAGAGAAAACTGATATAGAAGAAAATGGTAAAGTCTTCTAATTTCAGTGAATGCTGTAACTGAATTTGATTTGAGTGTGCATTTTCTTTGCATCTTAGTCTATTTGAAGTCATTAAACAGATTTACATTCGTTGGCCCTTTGCACATTTAACAGATATTTTGGATTTGGGTGACCTAATTATATCATGTGATAAAAAGTTGTTTTTGTTCACCTTTTGACACTTACATGATTTATTGTTGAGCCTAGTGAATGTTGTTATACCCTGGGAAATACATTTATAACAGGATTCAGTGGTCTTGACAATAAGTTGATAGAATAACCCAGTATTCATTCATTCATTTTTTGGTGCTAACAGCCTCAGTGAAGGCAGAAGTTTTGAGTTAAGTGAACCATTAGAAGTGTCAGTACAGCAGATTAGTGGAGTGCCTGATTTTTTTTTTAATGGTTCTTAAAGACTTATCATCAAAAATTATAATTGGAATATATTTCTGGTTTACATACTATACATTTAGAATAAAGTACGTAAATAAAGGTGATTTACTTAACTGAGTCAGAAATAAGATTGTTAGAGTCAAGAATATCAAATCTTTATTTTATTTAATGATACTGTGAAACTACTCCATAGCACCCAGGAAGTAACACTATCCAACTCCAAATGGAGTTTTTCCTCTTTGTTTAAAAACAAATTGTTCTGGAAAACATATAATTCTATTTTTTTGATGCTAAATTCTATGGAATTCCATGTAGGTCTTTGGCAGTATTTTTTTTTTTTTTTTTGGCTGGAGTTTTTATGGGGATTTTTGCTGAATATATTCCAATAATTATAGAATTTTTTTTAGTATGTGATGATGTTCTCTTTCTCATTCTTGGATTGACCACTTTTTACTGATTTATAATTAATATGACTTGAGGGAAATTTTCCTTAATATTCCAGACTTTCTTGATGATTTTCTTACTGAAGTATAGAATGATTAACTAGCAAAGGTATTTCTTGCTGTCTTTATAATTATACCTTTGTCATATATATGTATGTATATTTGTATACACACATGTACACACATTGCACACATACATATGTGTATATATAGATATATATGTGTGCATATATGCTTATATATGTGGTGTGTGTATATGTTTATGTATGTGGTAAAAACTATGGTGTCTTGCCTTATTTCTTGAGACAGCCTTGCAGTTTCACCAGGTATCCACTGTCTACTCACAGGTGTCCAACCTGCAGGCCATGGGCTGCGTGCAGCCCAGGGTGGCTCTGAGTGGGGCCCAACACAAAATAGTAAATTTACTTAAAACATTATGAGATTTTTTTTTGTGATTACATGTTGCAGTGTATTTATTGTGTGACCCAAGACAACTCTTCTTCTTCCAGTGTGGCCCAGAGACGCCAAAAGTTTGGACACCCTGGACTTTACAGTTACTACAATTATGGTTGTTTACAATGCTGGTCTAACTGTTTGGAACAGACCAGCACTGAAAATAGAAACAGAGTCCATGGTGATAGACAACTTATCTTTTAACTTTTTAACTCACATGTGCTATTTTATTTTTCCTTTACATTTCTGTATTTTCCTGTGTCTATTAGCAGAAATGACCTCTTCACTCAAGCATTTCTGAGCAGTTCATACTCAGCTAATTGTTACGACCTAATTCTCAGCAGGAGCTCACTGTTGTTTAAAACATGTTGTATACTTTAGTCAGGTGATTGCACCTGTAGGTAGAATCACTGGCAGTGTGAAATCTGCATTCTTACTGATACAGGTGTTAACCTGTTGTGATTCAGGGACCATTAGCAGCATCGCCATTGGTGACATAATAAAAGTTAAAGTTTCAAATTTAAAAAAAAATGAAACACATGCACTGGACTGCACAATCATTTTACATCTTTTTTTGACAAAGTTAATTTGGGTATTTGCTGTTAAATAGTATTTTATATTAATAAACATGGGGCAGCCATAGCAGTACAATAGTAATGCTCAGCTGGATCACAGATTTAGGCATAGTTGGAAATTATTTTCAGTGAGGAGGATATAGTCATTTTCAGTTCAGGAAACTGCGATAAGGGTAAAGTTTATTTTTATAATTTTATATAAAATAATGTGGTGATTTTTCCAATTCCAAAATGTCATTTTTACGATTTTTATTTTCTTTATGGAATTTTATATTTTGTTCATGTATGTTTTGATTCCTTTTCAATAATTCGTGGATTCACAGAGGAGATTTCAAGCGATGAAGAGGAGGTGAATGTAACTGCTCAAGCAATGCAGTCGAATAATGGAAGAGGTGAAGATGAGGAAGAAGATGATGATGACTGGGATGAAGAAGTATTGGAAGAAACTGCCCTTGAGGGATTCAGCACTCCACTCGACCTTGACAATAGTGTGGATGAATATCAATTTTTTACACAAGCTTTGCTAGGTATGTTTTTTCTCCCTAAATCTTCGTATGTTTTTTCTAAATTCTTTCTTCATTTCCCCCATTTCAAAGTTTTGGGATCTTTTTACTGCGTAAACTATTTACCAATTTTATACAGCAAAGGACATTATAAATACAGTTAAGGACTCTTAAAGACTGGGAGAAAATATTTCCCACATACGTATCATAGGCTTAAGTTCCACAGTTAACAAAAACCTTCAAATGAATAAGACCAATAACCCAGTATAAAAGCGGGAGCTGAAGATGGAAAATATGTAGAACTAAAAATAAATAATAAACCAATGAAAAGGTTTAGAAAACTATAATGGGAAAAATTTTGTTAATACAGATACTTTGTTTTGTAGTTACATTGTATTCCTATGGTTGTACCATAATTTATTTCCACTGATGGGCATATGAATGTTTCCCAGTTTTTTTTTTTGCTATTACAAGCAATGTTAAAGTGAACATCCGTGTGTATAAAATATTGTTTCCAACAAGGCAATGATAATATAATGTCTTGGCATTATTTAGTGTTGCTACAAATACTAGTAATGAAGGTGAAACCGCCTCTATGTTTTATTGAAACTTAGCAGGAACTAGAGTTGGAGAGTACAGGGGAGGCCATTCCAAACACGGGGAAAATAAGAGCACACATATGGAAATGAGAATAGGGAAGGGATTTGCTTCCAGGCATGGGTGTGCATCATAACTAGCAGAAGCTTTTAGGTCTTGGGTGGGATCTTGGGATATGTTTTAAAATGCTGCTCAAGTGGTGGGCAGTCGTCTTTGGATCAGTATTTGATGGAAAGAAGCGCATAGGTGAAAGACTTTGAGAAAGCAGCTGAGAATTGGATGTGGCAAGGACATGGTTAAAGATGTTAGGACTTCACACTTGTTGACTAGGAGATGGATGGTTTTAGCTGTGCTGAATTTGAGGCAAGCTGTGCGAATGGAAAAGTCCAGGAGGCTTAGGGAACGAATTTTGCCTAAAGGTATAAATTTGAGTTCTTGGTGTAGGTGCAATGCTGAAGCTGCAGGCAGTGTGAGAATTCTGGAAGAAAATGGTAACAAGTGGGTACAGGTGTTTTCTGAGATCTGGGTTTTAGGGAGCATTCATAGTTAATCAAACTCTAGGAAGAAGGTGAAGGAGGCAGGAAACTAGGTAAAGCAGAGATTTTTGGTACCCAGCTGTCTTTTGAGAGCCCCACATAGTTGGCTACTGAATGGATCCTTAGAAATAATCCACTGTTGGAATAAGTTTCATCACCTTGTATTTGTACTTCTTCTCTTACTGTCTGCAATTATTTCATTATAATTCGATCATGCCATTATTATTCTCTGCAATAATTGTCACTGGGCTTCCTTATCTTTTCCTCTTCCGCCTACCGTTGTCCCTCCAAATACGACAGCTGTGCAGAATCGGGACGCTGCCTGGTACCAGCTGCTGATGGCGCCGCTCAGTGAGGATCAGAGGCGAGCGCTGCAGGAGGTGTACACACTGGCCGAGCACCGGAGGACAGTGGCAGGTCAGACTAGAGTGCATGTGTCCACGTGCCAAAGTCAATCTCATTTAACAAGCCTGGTGGCACTTGTATACTGTATTTTTAAATTGTTAGAGGCTGCCTTTCAAGATAATAAGGAATTATTATTGTATGATCTTTTTAATCACTCCTGATATCTTAGCTTTACAAAACACTGTTGCATTAATATGTCTTTTAGTGGTAGTGTCATGCACATCCTCATCTTATTTTGGAACCAAAGGTAAGATGTAAGAGTTGGGATGTTGAGTTTTGCTGGGGGGGGGTAGTTAATTAGCTGGATCACGCTCCTAAACATCTTAAGCACAGATGATCAAAGGCACTTTATGAGTCCTTGCAAGGAGCTTGTGTTCCTGGAAAGGAAAGATTCTCCGTTGCCCTTTGTTGAACTTTACATGTTGGTAACTCTTGTTGATTTTTGGGTTTTGAGCTGAAGATGTTATTTTATGCTGAATTTATTATGGTCACTCCTAGAAAATCAGTGGACAAGATTTTGTAATTACAAAAATATTTTTGTGGGAGATGTCATAGAATAGGTATCTAGGGTTTAGAACCCATGTTTTCTTCATTGACTTAGATTTTCAGTCCTGCACAGATTCTCTTCCTGGTAGGAGAGGTTGGGTGTCCTCTCAGCAGGAGAGCCTATGGAGCTAGCGGAGCTCAACTTTGAGACTTGTTTTCATTTTGCTCATTGTTAGCAGTTTTTCCATGATGGTAACCATACTTCCTTACTGACTTGCGTCTGTTAAAGGCTAGTGTCTGTAGGACAGGATAATTAATACCACCAGTGACGTGTGAAGTATAAAGAACCTGCCTCTTTTGAGGTTATTTCCAGCTTTGTCACCTTAAATACTCTTCTTTTTTTCCCTTTCTCTTGACGAATGCTAGAGGCAAAGAAGAAGATCGAACAGCAGGGAGGCTTCACCTTTGAAAATAAAGGAGTCCTCTCTGCATTTAACTTTGGGACTATGCCCAGCAACAACTGAAAGATGGAACATCAACCGACCAAGACCAAGGGTCGTCGGGATACTTCACTTTGCCAGGGGAATGTGGGTGTCAAGAGGTGGGAGGTTGGGAGCAGCTGTCTGGCACCCTGCTGCTATGCCCATCACTGCCCAGCAGAGGGCAGTACTTTTATCCACTCTCCCCTTTGACCTTTCTCACCCAGAAATATGTATTTTAAGCAGCTACTGTATGAAATTAAAGGAAAACATAATCATTGGACTGAAAAGGACACATCATATGCTCCAAAGGATGAATGACCAAGGCGGTTTTAGCGGATTGGATTAATTGCACGTCTCAGGTTTTTGCCATGCAGAATCAATGGATTTATGCGGATAACAGTGCCTTCTGTTGTACATGAATTATCTGAAAACATTTTTTTGGAGTGCATTGCGATTTTTTTTAAAGCATAAAACATATTTCTAGATATAATGTAAACCTTGGTGATACGCTGACTTATTCTGCATTTTACTATGTGAATTTACTGTTAGGCAGTTAGCTA
Organism: Pteronotus mesoamericanus; assembly: GCF_021234165.1. Taxonomy (NCBI): domain Eukaryota; kingdom Metazoa; phylum Chordata; class Mammalia; order Chiroptera; family Mormoopidae; genus Pteronotus; species Pteronotus mesoamericanus. The sequence goes on from NW_026555310.1 coordinate 15,605,325, forward strand.
CAAGTCACTCTGGTTTCAAAAACATCCCTGTTCCCCTTGCTCACCCGGCGGCTGGGGCTTTCTTCAGGGGCTGTAACATGTGCACTGGCTCTGGGTTTTCATCAAGGTGTTCTGTGGCTTTCCTAGCAGTGTCTCATTTCTTCTTCCATCATGTTTTTCAGCCCTGAAAGGGTGGTATTTCTTTTGGAGTCAGCAAATGTGAGTATCAGTTTCACTTACAACCTGGTAAGTTCAGGACTCAAAAATTTCTTGGCAGAGACTCTTTAGTCACTGGAATTAATAAGTCCAAGTATATTCTGAATCATGTACTTAATTATGCAATGAATTGACCATTATATTAAAGCACATCGAACTTCTAGGAGAAAGGTGCTATGTAAGCACACTGTCTTTCTAGATGGGGGCCTGCATTTTTCATAACTTATCATTCCAGCTCCGTTGGACCTGGGTCCAAAATATTTTATAACAATGTTTTTTATCTAGGAAAGATGCAAATCTAACTTCTTGCTTTCTTACACATCTGAATTTTTTCCTGCCTAATTCCTTCTAGTCTTTATTATAGCTTATTTTGGCTTCTTATGTTTTTCAAGGGTTGGTGCTGTTGGTCAGCTGCACTCTTAGATGGTAATAATGTCAAATAGCCCATCGAAAATAGTGCAGGTGAAAGTAACAGCTATTTTTCTGAGCTGATTCAAGACTAGAACATGGATCATAGTGTTTTCATTCAGCAATGTGAAAGTGTATTTTCAGAACTTAATATATTACTGTATGTGATACAGTTTTCCATTTTTGTGAAATGTCTGCAGCTTATATTTCCCATCAATAACTGGAAGAATTTTCTCCAGTTGCTTCCTATTGTACCATCTCTTATTAATCCTAACTCTATTTAGAATTTCAGGTTATTTAAGTAGTTTTTACAGGAGTGGCCTAAAAAACCATGAGCATCAGTTAAATGATTCCCCGATTTCCTCTGTCCCTACTGTTCCCAAGACATTGATGTCGAATGTGCCAGCTGGTGGCTAGAAGAGAAAAATGACTTTGGGGGAAAGTTTAGCTGTCTTAAGCTTTGAACCTCTTCCTACTCTATCCATGTCCCAAATCATTTAATTTTAACCTAAATAGTATGCCTTTACACTGGACTATAAAAGTCATGTGGCTTTTACTTTGTGAATTATTGTCTTCGGCAGTATTAAAGGGAAATAAGTGTTAAGGCGTATCATCCTATCTTGTTTTTGAAGCCAGGGTAGTTGTATAATTTTGTTACCAGCAGTGCTAACCTGAATGTGATCTTGTTATCTTGGAAATGCAGGAACTTATATGAATGTACTGTAAAGTAAAATGCAGACTGATTCCAGGATCCTGAACTTTCCTGTGTGCAATGATTTCTGAAGTGTGGAGTTTTGCTGAAATGTGGCAGGTGGTTAAAAACCCATCAGTGTTTCCCTGACTTCCTGGAGCAGGGTGGCTGTTGGCCTGGGAGGGTGAGCAGAACTCCACAGGGGCAGCTAAACAGTAGAGCATCATCCTGGCTGGGTGGCTCAGTTAGTTTGCGAGTCATCTTGTACATCAGAAGATTGTGGGTTCAATTCCCAGACAAGGCACATACCTAGCTTGCAGGTTTGATCTCCAGTTGGGGTGCATATGTGAGACAGCCATTTGATGTTTCTTTCTCACATTGATGTTTCTCTCTCCCCCTTCCTTTCTCTCCCTCTCCCTCTAAAAAAGGAAAAAAAACAAAAAACAAAAAAAACACCATATTCTTGTGAGGATAAAAGAAAGTGGGCCGTGGTTGGGAGCGAGGGCTCATTTCATAAACCAGGATGTCTTTGTATGTGACAGAAGGTCTGAAAGAGCAAAGGTCCTTTCCACATAAGGACCCAGAAGGAAAAGGTGCTCAGACTGGAGCTATTTCCTAACAGGCTGCCATCAAATCAGGAGCCATCAAAACTGAGTGGAATGGTAAATGCTGGCCTTTGGATTCTAAAATACTCACCTAGCATGGCAGTAAACTCCTCCTTCCCACTGATAATTTCTCTTAAAACCACATGGAACCAGTAAATTGTTAATCAGGGAAAATTCCTTAGGTAGAAAATAGCTATTATGTTAGGATTAAATTATGTCATTTAAATAATATAATGAATTACAATCCAGTTTTCTGTTCAGCAGTTGAGACTGAAAACTATAATAAATTCATGGGGAAACTTGGCTGTGTGATCAGAAACCACCAAAGTGGGTGTGCGTGTGCACGCTTGCACACCTTACACAGTATTCTTCCTGCCTCCATCGAGATCAGTGCGCAAGTGCTCCTTGGGCAGTCCACTCATGAGTAAGTCCAGAAGGTCCATGAACGAAGGGGTTGGACTGTGCCTTAGGAAGAAGCACCAACTGAGGGCGACTGTGCTGATCCCATAGCCAGGAGAGGGGCGTGTATGCAACCGCGAGCGAGTGGTCGGCAGCAGGAGAATCCAGGCTGTGCTGTGGAGAAGAGGGAGTGCCAGGCTCTGCCATCGAGTGGGGAGGTGGGTGAACGCCCACGCTGCCTGGAGGGCACACGAGAGGACGTGCACCTTGGAGATCACCCAACTTGAAAATTATACAAGCAGACGGGTGCCTCTCCAGACCTAGAAGCTGGAGGCTGCCCAAAGGGGTTGGGGTTTGCAGGGGCTAAGAGCAATTCATGCAGGAGTGACCTTATGGAGCCTTTTTCCCAAAAGACCTCTTTGGGATGAAGGGAGAAGCCAAGGAGGGTGCGAACGACACAGCAAGGCCTCATGGGCAGCTTTCAGCTGTGGCCCGGTGTCCCTTACAAATCTCTTTTTAGTTTAGAGTGGCTCATCTCCTACTACCCAGTGAGTGAGGACAGTACCCACATTTCTCTTCCTTTGCTGTCATTCTCTCCTGGGAGCTGGTGCGGCTGGACCTGCACCCCTGCTGATGTCAGGCTGCCTGACTCCCCTCTCCTGAGGCATGTCAGTGGGTTAGAGTCCCTTCAAAGTGGGTGATATCTGGCCTTGGCAGAGGCTCCTCCTTTTTCACAGCATTTGTGTTTTGTTTTATCTTGAGTTGCTCATTGATTATAAGTTTGAGGGCAGAGTCTATGCTTTATGTCGCATTTTGTACACGATTTTTCTTTATATACCCTGCATCTGGTGGCCAAGCATAACTCATATGAACAAAAGAATGTATATTTGAGGTTCCGCCAATGAAGTTGGAATATAGAAGCATCTCTGAGTCCTCGAACAAGATGTTAGAGTCAGGTGCGTTCCTGTGACGGCACCTGGTTTTTAAGAGAAAACAAATTTTCAGCCAGCAACAGCTGCATGGTGAGGTAGTGCTGTATGCCACTGGAGGTAAGATGTCACCTGTGGACCCCTGTGGTCCCTGCTGGCCTTCCCTTTTTTAAATCCAGTGCAGGTTTGTGGGTTTTTTTTTTTTTTTTTTTGGTACAGCAGCATTCCAGGCAGTTGAGTCCTCCTTTTTTTGGACCTTTTAGTTTCCATGACAATGAACCCCTTTCTCCTAACTCCAGCTGTTTCTTACCTTTCCCTATGGGTTCATTATCTTCCACTCAATTTTAAGAGGTGTATTTATTCATTAGGTATTTATTTCACAGAGATTTCTTCCACGTTTGGTCCCAGGCACTCCCTCTTTTACTGCCTTGGCTTTGGTTAAGACTCCTGACCTCTCCTCTGGCATTCAGGCTGCTAGAACCAATCGCCACCTCCTGAGGGTCACAGGCCTCTCAAACTCCATGTGTTCAAATGGAAATCATAGTTTTTTTGTTTATTTTATTTATTTTTTTACCCCCTATCTCCAACTGTGCCCTTTCTCAGTGTTTTTTGATTGGTAATACTAGTCACCCAGGACTTGTTAGATATCTTCTTCACTCATACTGATTATCTCTTCAAAAAATTGTCTGGGTATGTCTATTTCTATATTATCTTACTGTAGGCCACCCCTATTCCTCGCTAGAATATTCTAGTGTCCTTCAATCTGAGATCTTACATCTGCTCGGGTGCTCCACCTCACTGCCCTCACTGATTCGCCAATGAGGCAGAATGATTTTTCAAAATGCAAATTTTGATTGTGTCACTCATCTGAGACATCAAGATTTCTCACTGGGTTTTAGGATACAGATAAGATCATTAAACTGGTCCAAAGGCCGAGTGATTTAGCCTTATTTAAACTACCGATCCTTTGCTACTTTCTTAGTACCTTCCAGCTACCTTTTTTCACTGCTTCCCATTCACTGGCTGCTTCTCCCTCTGGGGGGTTCACTGATGTGATGCCTGCCCCCTTGCCCCCCCCCGCCCCGACACTCTATATCCAATAAATACCTCTTCCCTTTCACTTTGAACATAAATATTCCTTAGAGACACTTTTTTTGCTCTTAGGATCCCTATATCAACTTTGAATCATGTATCCCACTTATAATCAAATAATTGTGCAATATAAGCTTCTTGAGAACCAAATCAATATTCTACTTACCTCAGAAACCCAGCACCTAGTGTAGGGCTTTGCCTGTGGTGGTTTTACATCGGAAGCCTGTGTGATCCAAAACGTTTTCAAAGGAAGGCTTCCTGGGAAGAGCTAAATTGGAGAAGTCAGTTGGCTTTAAACTAGCCCACTTGAAATTGAAGTATTTGCCTTGTTTTAGTCAAACAAATATGTAAAGAAGGCCAACAATTTTGTCTCGCCTTTGATCTAGTGATGTTTAAACATTTGCTCAAAACGTTTGGTGGAGTTAGGGAAAAACCAATTTATTAATAGAACTTGTATAATATTTTCAAAATAAATGTATTTTATGCATTTATTACATAATTTTCCAAACCAGATATCCCAGTTTTGATCATTCCCAATAACCAAAACTGCAAATTCAGTTTCATAATTTTTAGCCCCCTGAAGCTGCTCGTGTCAAGACAACTCTCAACTGGGTGGGATTGGGATCGGTAGCATTTTTACATAAAACAAAATATTCAACGTTGGTACATACCAGCAGGAAATGTTTATTTCTTCACGAAGATATTGTCTACCTTGGTGGGAACAAGAGCAGTTTTCGTTTCACTCGTTAAATGAGGAGCTGTATTTGGAAACCTTTGTTACCTCGGGCCAGAGTTCCAGTATATTCCAGCGAGGCCTGAGCACTCTGCAGGGTCCGGCCCTTCCCGGGGCTGTGGTTGGGCACCAGGGCCAGAGATTCTCAGAAGCCAGAAACAAGTAAGCAGATCGTTGACTCTCCCAGTGTGCCTGCAGCTGACAGGCTTTCAGCCTCTTCTTTCACCTCAGGTTTCAAGAATGTGGCATAACCTAGACCAGTCGCACTGCCAGGTGATGCGGTTTCTCTTCCTGCTCTTTCATGATCCTGTCACCTTGTAGCGATCCTCACCTGGGTTGCCCTTTGCTTGGCGGCTGGTGCAGGCTGTGGTAGTGCAGAATAAGGACACCCCCCCCTACCCCAAAGATGTCGAAATCCTAATCCCCAGAATTTGTGAATGTGTAACCTTACATGGCAAAGGGGAATGCGGTCGCCGATAGAATTCAGCGTGATGAGCACCTCACCTTAAAAGAGGGAGTGTATGGTGGTCACCAGGTGGGCCCAGTGTAAGCACAGATTTCTTAAAGGTGGAAGAGGGAGTCAGAAGAAAAAGGTCCAAGTGATAGGTGAGAAAGACCGACGCCGTCATGGCAAGCTTTGAAGGGGGCGGAGTGGGGCCAGGAGCCCACAGGCCGCCTCTGGAGGCTGGCAAAGGCTAGGAAATGGACTCTTTCCCGGAGCTTCCAAAAAGGAAGGCAGCCCTGCCAATACCTTGCTTTTTTAGCCCAAATGAGACCCATCTGGGTCTTCTGAGCTCTAGGACTATAAGATAACAAATCTGTGTGCGTTAAGCCTTGAGTTTGTGGTGATTTGTTACGGCAGCAATAGAAAACAAATACACAGGCCCTGGTGGAGGCAGATGCAGGAGTCAGCTTGGAAGACTGAGATATTAATATTTTGGGCTGGACATTTTAATTTCTAAATCAAGACCATGTTTTGCAGTATAAAGTGACGATGGGGCCTCGTACTGCCTAAGCGCCATCAGGAAATTATTGGGCCTGCTGGGCATTGTCATCTAAAACCGGAGGCAAACTTTCTCCAGTGGATAGAATTTGAAGAGCAAGTGGAAGGTAAAAATGTGCATTTTGGTTATATCCCATAGGTTGTGACTGTTAACGTCCCTCTTATACTAGTACAGTATCTAAACTAGTGTAAAGCATTATATTTTGTATTTAATATATTCATTTGGCAAATACCTCATGGTTCCTGGCATTTTCTGAGCCTCCTTAGTGAGTTTTCTTTTCACTTCTGTGAGAAACAAAGATTTTTTCATTAAATTCTTTTTCTGCTGAAGTTAGGTAGGGCTGGTTGCTGTTCCTTACAACTAAGCAGGTGAATGGACATAGGAACAAAAGAGCACTTTCTCCTCGAGCGCCGTGTGGTCCCAGGTGGACTGCTCTTTGCCTATGGCCCAGCCAGCCTCCGAGATGACTCCCAACGATCCTGGCTTTCTCTTGGGTTGTTGCCAATCACACTGTTCCAACGCTGGACTATAAGCTCAATAGCATATAGAAGAAGTTGTCATGTCATTTCCAAGATCGGGTTATTAAAAACCTGACTTACACCTTGGGCACGCTCAAGCTCTCCTGCCCTCCTGCCCTCTCCCTCCACTGAGCTGCCCTGGTGGAAGCCATGGCACGGTGAGCCTGATGGCGAGACCCCCTCGGTGAGGAGCTGACGCCTCCTGCCCACAGACACATGAGAGAATGAGGAATTCAGATGTTTCAGCCCTTGTCAAGTCTGCAGAGACGGCAGCCTGGCTGACAGCTTGACTAAAACCGCATGAGGAACTTGGTCACGTCACCCAACTCAGCCACTCCTGGATGCCTGACTCTCAGACACTGTGTGGGATAATAAACTATTGTTATTGTTAGCTATGTTTAGGGACAATTTGTTATGCTACTATAGATGACTAACACATTGCTCATTTAAAAACTCTCCTACACATTGCAACATGAATAAGGACAAGACATCCTGAACTGTTAGGAATACAATCGGTTATTTTTCATATGGGAGCACTGGTGAGAGAACGCTGGCATCTGATAAGAAGCAGAACTAGGTAACCACTAAGATTCCGTCCAACCCGAGATCCCATAATAGGCTGAACCTGCAAAGGGAACATAACTGAATTTTCCTAAATTAGTCTTATTGTCTACTTGGAAACTAAGCTCTATCTAAAAACATATGACAAGATCTGTAGCTTAGATTCAGTTTACATCTATATTCGAATGTTAGGCATTTGTTCTCAGGGACTATCACTTACTTTTAGTCAGTTATTTTTTAAAATTTAATCTTTATTATATTTTTCCCATTACTATTTAGTCCCCTCACACCCCCTCCCCTGGCAATCACCACACTATTGTCCATGTCCATGAGTCCTTTTCCTTTAGTCAGTTATTTTTAATATGAAAAACTATTTACAAACGAAAAGCCATGATCTAATTTATAGGCTATATTTATGTGGGCATAAAACGCCATTTGCAACCATGGCTGAGTTAACTTTTCACGTATTCAGACATTATCTCTAGTTACACTGACTTCATGGGTCAGTTCCTCTCAACCATGCAACTGAGATGGATCAGTTGACGAACCTGTATTGCTGTAAAGCTATTTCTGTCTCTTTCAAATGCATTCACAAGCCTAGACATACCTCTGTGCCCTTGGGCTGTATTTTTACCCTCTCATGTTTATATTCAACTTGGAAATCTGATTTTCAGAGATGTCTGGGTTTAGAATTGACTGTGGGGTTTGAACAGCAGAACAGATTGCTCATGTAATATAATAACACAGGCATTTGCCTCCCCAGGTCTTTTGTTGAGCTGCCACTTGGTGATGGTTATTTGGTGATACTGTTAATTTTATTCTGCCATGCGGAGAACCACTAAATTAGAGTAATGGATTATGCTGTCAGTCAGGTTTGACAGAACCTCTATGGGATTTTGTAATGGAATAAAATCAACACGGTCCAATGGTACTAACTATGATAAGTAGTATAACTTACTAATTAAAGAGCTAAATGTTAAAATGCTGTAAAGTGCATTTTTTTATGGTGGCTCTATTTTTCCACTGCATGCTTTCACAAGATTGTAAATGTGATCCTCAGGGTAAATTTTAACTTCACAACATTCCCAAAGCAAAGTTTAAGTGTGAAGTTTAAAAGCATTTGATGATACATTATATATATGTTTGTTGGTATATTATATATGTGTACACTTGTGTGTGTGTGAGAGACACACATACACACAGAGCGAGAGAGAGACCTTTTCCTCTGCTCTCTTAGGTTCAATAACTGGGTGCTTGAGAATTCGACTAAGAAAAGACAGTTAACAGAAGAGATACACAGTTTTTATTAATATTCATGTGCACGGGAGTTCACAGAAAAGAAATGAATGTTCAAAGAAGGGGTTAGATTTAGGGTCTTACATACCATTTTAACAAAGGAAAGTGGGTTTGGGCTTCGAGGGATGAAAAGTGGCAGAGTGACTAGGAAATAGACGGGGAAAACTAATGGAAGGTCCAAGTTCTTTTAGTAAAGTCTGTCTATGCAAACTTCTGCTGGTGTTGACTGTTCATCTCAGGTGATGCGTTCCTCTTCCCCTCCCGGTGGGGGCGGGGCACGTCTTCACAGAGGGAAATTCACACCTGGCTTTCCTGCGGAAGAGGGGGCCGGTGGATGGAGGGGACCGCAGAGACCTATTGCTGCAACTGCTGGTTCTCAGTTGCTTTCTCAAAATAATTCTCATGGCAAAGTGGCATATTCTGGGGTGGCATATTCTGATCTTCTTCAAGGAAATGAGCCTTTGCCTATCTCTGCCTTTACTCACGCACCCCGGGCAGTCGGGGGAGCTGTGGGGCTGTTCACCTTCACCCCGAGGCCGCCTTTGTCCTGTTACCAATAGCAGGCAGAAGGAGGATGGCTTTTCTTGTCCCCAGAGTTTCCAAAACTATTTTGCCCACACGAGTTTCTTGATGGTCTGTAAAACCTTCTTAAGTTCCGAATTCCTGGTGTGTCCTTTCCTGCTTTTATAAAGAATATTTCTGGGCCACTGTGACTTTGAAAGGTCATGGACACCAGTTTTGGCAAGATTTTATGCTTCATTTTTCTCATTTATTTTCCCCTTTATTTTTCTTTAGATTTCTCCTTATCTCACTCTATTCTTATCTACAAATTTAGTTTGTATTAGAAATGTGCCAAGTTCATTAAATACCTGCTAGAATTTTAGAGATGGAATGATTGTAGTCGGGTTCACGCTAAATATTTTGCCCTCCTAGTAAAAAGGAAGGAAAAGATGAAGGGAGAAGAGTAGATATGGTAATGGTATAAATCACATTGCCATCATTTGGGGAGCTGGGAACAAAGTCAGTTCCTTCCAATGAAAAATTTGCCTAAGCTGCACAGCTCCCAAGGCCCTGACGTCAGTGGACGCCATGTGTTGTGTGTGTGTGTGTCTATAGGGCAGTGGTGGTGGAGCTGATACCGGAAGTGCCATGGGGAAACATGCTGAAGATGTGTTCATCCATCCCTCTCACACCCCGGCATCAGTGGCCTGCTTTGTGCTGGGTGCACAGTACATGGGACTTATTATTGTTAGCAACTTGTATCCTGCCACTTTGCAGTAACTATACAACATAACCAATAAGAGATCATTTATGCAGCTCTTAATCATCTTCTGTTAGGGTTCTCCAAAGAAGCAGAACAGATAGATTATAAATATACATATATATGTATAAATATATATAGTATAACATAAAAGTATATATATGAGGTATACCCAGAAAACTTAGGATTTGTTTATAAAAAACTGTATTTATTCTTATATTTTTAAACTTCAGTCACCTTCAAAGTACTCTCCATTTGATACAATATACCTACTGAGACTTTTTTTTCCACTGCTCAAAACAGTTTTTGAACTTATCGATTTTGATGCCTTTTAGTGCTTCTGTTGTATTTTGTTTCACCTCTTCCACATTAGCAAAACATTTCCCTTTGAGGATATTTTTCATTTGGGGAAACAAAAAAGCTGCTCTGGGTGAGGTCAGGTGAATAGGGAGAGTTGGGCTCAGGGGTAATGCTGGTTTTGGTAAAAAATTGCTGACCACTCAGTGTGGTGTGGGCAGAAACACTTGTAAATCACCCATCATGAAATGGGCAAATACACTGAGTGTTCAAAAAAAAATTCACTAAAGTCAAACGCAGCCTCTCACAACACCACCAGCTGGGACACTGATACAGATAGGTTCCTAGAACACTCACCCAGCGGGGGAAGCCTGTACTACAAGGGGCCCACATTCTGGAAGATAATTCTGGATTGGTTGGGTCCCCTCATATATATGGTCTGTCCAGAAGGTATCCAGCTATGTAACATGAAAAATAGAGACATTATTGAAGAAAATAAAAGAAACATTGTACATAGGACAGTGATGCTATGTAAGTAGGCAACTTGTGACTTCACACCATTTTCCCAATCACCATCAGCTGCCCTGTCATATTTTCCTGACTCTCAGCCATCATCTGAAATCTCTTCCCTTTCAAAGGTAATTTTAGGTTTGGGAAAAGCCAGAAGTTACAGGGTGTCAAATCTGGGCTGTATGGGAGTTGAGTCACCTGGGTGATTTGATGTTTCATCAAAAAACTGCACGAGACGTGATGCATGAGCAGGTGCATTGTCTTGGTGAAGCTGTCAATCACCAGTCGCCCATAGCTGCGGCCTCCTGAATCATCCAAATAGTTTCCGCAGAGGAATGTTCAAGCTTAATGCAAAATTTGATGCAGATTTGTTGCTGTACTCACTCAGTCATTTTGAATGCAACAGCCATACAGTACACATGCTCACTGAATGGCATTCTACTGCCCCCACTGACTAATACAGTGAAGTTGTCATTGTTCATGCATATACATTCCAGTCCACGCTCCATGGCTGGCAGATTACATCGATATAGTGCAAACTGTTCTTGTTATTTTAACAATGGTTGGACTTTTTCTGGACCTCATATCTTGTTTTTCAGGAATACTTTCTAGAATGACTTTTTCAAATATGTGTATTCCACTGTTTTGGCTTTCTTCGATGCATATATGTAGGATATCTTTTTCCTGTCTTTTATTTTATACTTTTGTTTCTATTCCCTTTGAACTCTCCCTCTATTTGTGGTTCATTTTGCTTGCTTTCCCATTCTTTCCCTCTATATTTTACTGTGCTTGCCATAATATCTTATTTTTCCCTTGTGTTTTAAAATAATTTATTATTTGTGTGGGTTTTTTTTTTGTTTTTCTTTCCTGAGTTCTTCCTGTTTCTCTTCCTCTTATCCATCAAGTCATCCACATCCATCGTCTCTTCCTTTTTTCTCTCTACTTCTTCTGTTTCTGCTTTGCTATCTTCCTTTCATTATTATTTTATTTGAATGCAATTCTTATCTGCTCTGTGACAACTCTGGTGGATTTTCTTTTTTTAATACTAATATATGTATTTATTAGTATTATTTAATGTTTTGTGGTTTATGATATTACAGCTGTCCCCATTTTTTCCCTCTTCATCCCCCTCCACCCAGCCTGTGGATTTTCTTTATTAACAGGACATATTTGCTGTGCTTCCCTACATTTTTCTTATTGTATAGAATTTAAATAATTGGTACACTATCATTTAGTTTTTTAATTCATATTAGAATGCATTGTACTTTCCTGACCAGGTACTAGCAGGTGATAAGGGAAGAGTGAGTAAGTGAGTAGGAAGGGGCAAGGGTTGCCTCCTCAGAGGGTGTAGGGAAAGACTCGTCTTTACAGGTCTCATGACTTTTTTTACTCCCTTATCACCTTCTTTTGTGCTAAGTAGATATATTCTGGTTTACTATTTTAATTCCTTCGTTGGTTCTTTTTACTATATATTTTTTGAATTATTTTTTAGTGGTTGCTCGGAGGATTACAATATGCATTGTAACATGAAACAGTCTAGTTTAGAATAACACTAACTTATTTCCAATAGTGTATATACATTTTGCTTCAATATAGCTCCTTTCTCTTCCCCTTGTGGTGAATTGTTTTTCTCTTGCTATGTTAAAAATTTCCCCTGGCAGTTTGGATATGATATGTCCAGGCGTGGATCTGTTTGCATTTATCTGACTCAGAATTTGTGGATCTTCTTGGCTATGTAGATTAATGCTTTTCAGCAAATGTGGAGAGTGTTTAGTCATTATTACTTTGTCTTTTTTTTTTTTGCCTCTTTTTCTTTTTTCTTTCTTTCTTTTTATGTATTTAATATCTTTAAATTGAATTTATTGAGGTGACACTCGTTAACAAAATTATACAGGTTTCAGGGACACAATTCTACAACATATCAAATATACACTGTATTGTGTGTTCATCATCCCCAGTCCCCACCCATCACCATTTATCCCCCGATGCCCTCCTCCACCTCCCTTCACCCCACCTGCCCCAGCAGTCACCACGCTGTTGTTCATGTCCATGAGGTGATTTTTCTTTTTTGCTCAATCCTTTCACATCCCCAGCCTCCATCCAACCCAACAAACAATCCAATTAAAAAAAATGGGCAAAGGACCTGAATAGACTCTTCTCCAAGGAGGACATACTGATGGCCAAGAGACATAGGAAAAGATGCTTGGCATCACTAATCATCAGAGGGATGCTAATTAAAACCACAATGAGATATCACCTCACACCTGTCAGAATGGCTGTCATCAATAGATCAACAAACAAGTGCTGGTGAAGATGTGGATAAAGGACACCCTTGTGCTCTGTTGGTGGGAATGCAGACTCTTGCAGCCACTGTGGAAAGCAGTATGGAGATACCTCATAAACTTAAAAAATGAAACTGCCTTATGACCCAGTGATTCCACTTTTGGGAATTGATTTGAAGAAACTGGAGACACTAATTTGAAAGAATATATACACCCCTATATTCATTGCAGTGTTATTTATAATAGCCAAGATTTGGAAGCAGCCCAAGTGTCCATCAATAGATGAGTGGATTAAAAAAACTGTGGTACATTTACAGAATGGAATACTACTTGGCAATGAAAAGAAGGAAATCTTACCCTTTGCAACAGCTTGGATGGACCTGGAGAGCATTATGCTAAGTGAAATAAGCCAGTCAGAGAAAGACAAGTTCCATGTGGTTTCACTCATATGTGGAATCTAATGAACAAAGTGAACTAACAAGCAAAATAGATAGCTGATAGCTGTGGGGTGGTTCTTTTTTCTTTAAATATACTCCTCTGAACTTTACCCCACTCATTAGAGTATCGACAGTCTGTTTTACACTCCTCTGCTCACTTCGCCCAATGCTGGGCCTATCTGGGAAGGTGATCCCTTCATTTTTAGAGGGTGTGTTTTAGCTGCTGCTTTCAATGATGTCTACCCTGGGGACCCCTGGGCACCTTCCTCCTTTCTCTCTCTCCCCCAGCACTTGAAACCTGTTCAACCTCAGATCCTGCCCAGAGCAGGTCTCACTCAGGCTGATTCTTCCCCTTTCTTGGGAGGACACTTTTGCTGGTGACTGCGGAGTCCTCTTGCTGCTGTGTCCCTCTGTGCTCTCCTATTATTCGTGTTTCTGCCTTCTGCCGGGACTCCTGAAGAGTTCTGCTGAACTCAGCTGCTTTAAGACCCTTCCATTCAATTTAGAATTAATGGGGTCTCTAGGTTTCCTAGTTTCTTGAAAATTGAATCTGTGGCTTTAAAAAACTCTCTGTGGCTTTTAAGAGAAGTCCTAGGAAGATTCATAATGAAACTGCCACCATAAATATATACAGAATGTCCTACAGGTTTATGTTTATATGTTTAAAAAAAGTTGAGCATATTTTCAAAATCTATTACAGTATTCAGAAGAAAGACAAGACAAAAACAAAGTTGCGCAGAGTGCTGGTCTGATGTCATGACTGTTGTTTACTTTAGCGCACAACTTTCAAGGGCGTTGGGGGTCAGAGCGATGTTACAGGAGGTCGGTCACATGTCTAAGCTGAATTTTGAGCAGGATTGGAAAAACCCCTTGATGGGGCCAACTTCAAATAGGAGAGTGTCATAATTTCTCAGTGATTTTCTTTATTTTATCTTGGGGAAAGAAGTCAGAGAAGCCAAGAAGGAGAGAAGGCAATGAAATCATGCAAAGGGAATAGATGAAGCAAATGGAAAAGATAGGTGCTTTGGGCCAATGGTAGGACCAGAAAAAAAACTTATTTCTTTCTCTGATTAGACAAGCAATGACATAAAAGTGGATAGATGAGTTTTTTAAATAAAACCTAGTTTCAGAGCCTTGGGATATTCTCAGAGAAATTACATTTTAAATTTATAAGCCAAGAAGAATAAGTCTCGTTTCAATCGATAAATAAACTCCAAGTTAAAGAGGTGTCATGTAATTCTTTAAAATCTTGCTATGTATTATACTGTGTATTTAGTGAGTATTCGTTTTAACAAAAAGGCTTAAGTGGCTGGGTTATGAACTTCGTTATGCATCAGTTATCCATTGCAAACTCACTGCATTACTAGTTTTGTGTGCATCACCATCCACCAGATGGCAGGGGCAGCTCTGCAAGTCTTGCGCACTGGAGAGGGAACCGGCCCGCCTCTTCAGCAACAAGAACGTCAGGAAGTCTGAAGCGCCTTCCAGACCTGGACGCCTGACATCCTAAAAGAAGGGAGAGAGATTTGTAGAAGGTGAATCCTTTCTGTAATTCTCCAAGCCACAGTGTAGATGGGGGCCTACTAATTCTTTTGTTTTTCTTATTCTTTTTTTAACTTTATTTTTATTGTTGACGCTATTACAGGTGTCCCCATTCCTTGCCTCCCCGTCCCTCTGGCCATCACCACACTGTTGTCTGTGACTGTGGGTTCAGCGTATATGTTCTCTGGCTAGTTGCTTCAGCTGCCTACGAATTCTTTGTCCCTAAGTCTAGTCCTAACAAGCCCCGATAAAGTCACCCAGGCAAGATGGGAAGGCCTCCTGCAAAATGCTGAGATGCAGTGGGAGAGTGACAGCAAGGCCTGCTGCTGTAAGGAGACCTCTCCAGATGGGTTCTTTCATCGTAGGTAAAAAGCTCAGTTCTGACACGTCCTCATTCTTGTTTTGCAAACGTTACCGTGGTTGACTTTACCATAGGGATTAAGATCTATGAGTTAAGTGATGTAATGTCAACAATCCTTACTTAATCCTATGTTGATGCAACAACTGCTCTCTCTATGCTTTGATTTAGTTAACTGTGATGGAGGCATTTGTAGATCCTTGAATTCCAACAACTGCTATACTTACAGTGCAGCTGTTGAGCTGTGAATCCTCTTCTATGGCCGTGTTGCAGAATTGACTGATGCTCAGTTACTCAGAAGACAACAGGCATGACTTCATGTGTCTTGCTCTGTTAAAAATACATATGACAATATATTTGTATTTAAAAAATATTTATTTTTATTTTAAAAACACTCAAACCTTAAGTTGCCGACCAGTTTGTTCCATGATTTTGCATGAAATTTTAAAATATAGTAAAATAATATAACCCACTGATCATTTGTATTAGTTTTTAAAAATGATATTTCAGGAACTTTTATGATACCTTAATGGTAAGTGATACCTTACATGTGAGTGCTGCTTTTGAATTGGCAGAGTCATTTAAAAAATAATAGCATGGATGTGTCTCTTCCCTTATTGGCAAAGCTAAGAGAATGTAGTGGAGAAAAAGTGTGTGGGTAGAGGGAATTAACAATAAGTGCTTTGATGTCCTGAGATGCCTGAAAAGATATAAAACAAAAAATGTAAGAGCCCATGAGATAGCCAAAACATCATCAACAACAGCAACAGCAACAAAGCAAAAAGCCCCAAAACAAAAAAATATTTGCTGGATAGTTACTATTTCAGGAAATACAGCACAATACTGGGTTACTTGTTTCATTTGCTTTGATGTCACAGCCTGTCCCCCGATCACTGTCTACCACACCCACAGCTGTCTTCTGAAGACAATGAGGGAGGCCAGACGTCTTTCTGAGGATTAGGCAAAACCATGCTCTAGAGACAGCCTCCACAGGGGATGCTGACAAACTGACCGATCGGATGCTTTCATTATAATCCATATGGATTCCTGGAGATGGGCAGAAGTGGACGTTTTCTTTCACTGTTTGCAGAGATCTGTGCTGGTGTTCCACGAGGCCTGCTGTGTAGCCACGTCTCTGGGACGATGAGTGACTGAATATCCAAGAAGCAGCTGATGATGACCTGTTAGACCTGTGCTCCTGAATCCTTGTGAGAGACCCTTATTACTCACTGACTGTGACCAGGCACGTCTCTTGTAACCCTGAAAAGCCCCCACATACCAGAGGCTTCAGCTTCAGGGTCTCTCTCTGCATTTCATGTTTCTTTCCAGGCCAGAGAGAGCAAGGGGTTGCAGAGAAAACAAAGAAGACAAGCTCCGGAGGCCCGGGGTTTGGATCCTTGCCACTGAGCCAAATATCTGCCACTGTCAGATCACTTAGTTCAGAGAATATTCATATGGCCTGTCCTAGTTATCAATTGAGTTCTTACAAGGATTCAATAAAATCACAATCTATCAAACATACTAAGATTTTTGAAAGTTGTAAAAGGCTGTACAAATGTTGCTGTTTCGTCTCTCAGCTAGTCAATGTCTTTAATACCGTTTTGTATATATTTTGCCTCTCCTGGGCTGCAGGTAAGCTGTGGGGTCCCCACAAGGTGTTTAGTAAATGTTTGTTCATGTGAGATCATCTGGAAATCATGAGCCTCATGGTTCATTCAGAAGTGGAGCCACCTTCAAAGAACCGTACAAATAGGAATTCAAATCACAGGCAAATCAAATGCAGTCCTCTAAGGCAGTTCTTAACTAAACCCCCTTTCCCTCCTGTTCTTTAGCACATTCATCTCTGTGGCCTGTCCCTGTCCCTCCACAGAAGGACCCTCTCCCACACTCTCCCTGACCCACCTCAGTACTCTCACCCACCCCTAACCCACCTCACCCAGCCATGCATTGGGGTCTTCACTCTGGTGTAAGATCCCCTGGGAAGTGAGGCTCCCTTTCATTCTTACTAATCGCGAGAATAGGCCTTTCATCCTCGTCTCCTTTTCTGAATTCTGTGGCCCGAGAATCCAAATCTTGCTTAATCTTGCTCAGAGGAAGAGGGAGAAACTGAGAGGTGGGCAGAATCAGCACCTGATTTATTCGGCAGGAAGAAGGGCTGATGATGCATGTAGCAATAAAGTTTTTATTGGAGTAGAGAAGTTCTGCCTTGTTTCTGGTAAACAGAGAAAGGACAATTTTATCTTTGCGTAAATTGATTTCATTTAACTAAGAAGCCATAACAGTTTGGCATCTGTTTCACTATAATTTTTTTCTTTTTCTTTTTTTCTCCTGTCTCTCTATAATTTATTGGATTACAAACATAATTTTTTTTGGAACCAGAAGCTGCAGTTTGCTGAATCATCATCCTGTTGTTTCATTCTGAGGAAACTTGCTGCTGCTTCAAAGGTAGTGTCCAAACAGAAGGTTTTGGAATTACGAGGAAAGTGCTGAGCTGGGTGTTTAGTAGCTAAGACAGGCAAGGAGGCTTGCATCAGATTTTTATAGAGGCTACTGGCTGAATTATTAATATGTTTCAGGTCTTAGCAGTGTTTGGTTACCATCCTATATTCAATCTTTCTAAAACATAGGGAATTCAGGAAATTCAACTAGAAATTACAGAGGGCTCACTCTATAGCCAGCACCGTCAGTATCGGCGGCAGCTCGTACAGTATAGGTGGCAGTATAGGACGAAGACCCGGTGCCTGAGAAGTCTACGGGGCACTGGGCTCTGGCCACTGTGCCTAGCTGAGGACATCACTCCTGCATCCTCTGGTTTTTTATGCCAGTGCTAGGGGATCAGTGCCATGTTGGAACTCTCAGTAGAGTCGGAAACTTGCTAGATGGCAGACAATGCCAATTTATTATAAAGAGAGGCACTGTAGCATTCCACAAAAAACACGACACGTGGATGAGACTGATGGTATCTCTTTTCTGTGCATAGGTAGAAGGGGGTATTATGTTTTACAAGTGAGGAGACTGAGTGCGAGAGAAGCTAGGCAGGATATACCCAGTTGTACCAGCAATATTCAGCCAAGGCTTTCAATTAAAGTTTGTTTTTCTTTTTATTATGTTGGTCACAAGTATTTTCTAATACAGAATATTTGTTCATTAGGATATATGGAAGATTATTGTTCAGCAAATTTTCAACCCCTCCTTCTCCCCCAGCCTCCATGGGTACTATGTACCCCCTCCTCACCCTGCTGCACTTGACTTTGGACTCGGCCACCTGGACTGCTTTAGCCAATGGGGCGCAGACAGATGTGAGCAGAGGCTTGAAATGTGCCTGCTCATTTGGGCTTGCTCTCTCGAGTTCCTGCCTTTCGCCATGAGAAGAATGTGCCATGGATACTGCTAATCTAAGAAAGATGAGCAACAGGAAGCAGACCTGAAGCCAGGCTGCAGCCAGGAGTCCAGCCCTGCGAGCCCCACGCATGTCGGCTGAGCCCACACATGTGTGAGGGGGCAGCCTATGGCCGCAAGCCCTTGGAATGTCCAGGTTCTTTGTTAGTACCATTGTTCTGGTAATAATAAATTAATGCATACTTTTCTAAGGAGCAAAATAGTTCTGGGCTGTACCAGGTAGCATACACTGCTTCTGTGCGGCATAGGCTGGAAGCAGGAGGAGAGTGGAGGCTGAATGGTCTGAAGCAATGGCCCCGGGCTGGAAATCAGAAGCCCTGGGTTGTAGTGATTCTCTCACTTTTAATAATATAATAGCTTATCCTTATGAAGTGCAGACTTGTGGCAGGCGTGTTTTAGAAGCAGTTTTATTAACTCATTTAATCCTTGCAACAATGCTATGAGGAAAGTTTATTATTATTCTCACCTTAGAGATGAGGAAACGCAGGCCCAGAGAGATTAAGAAACTAACGGAGATCTCAGAGCTGGTGAGTGGCTGAACCGAGGTGAGTCTGGTACCTAAACAGGCAGTGTCATTGGATGCTGTCATCACCACCAGGTGCCCTGTTCACCACGGAGGCACTCGCCTTCCACCAGCTGGGTGGCCTGGCTCCTGGTGGCTCTCACCTGAGTCCCTCTCGGAGCGTTGCCCTTGACCAAAGGGAGCAGCCTCATCCAAAGTTCTATCCATTCCTGGGGGTAGCACATCCACTGTCTGGTCACCTTGTGACCAACAACCTTGTCAAAACCCCTTTGCCTACCTTCAGGGCAACCTGAAGTCCCTTCCCAACTCCAGTGCTCTCTGCAAGATCAGATTAGGCTGTGGTAGCTCCTTCATTCATTACCTCTGCCCAATCCTGCTTGCCTCATTTCCTTACAGGTATTGGTTTTAAAAATGCTCCCCCAAAAACCTGCATACAAATATCCATTGCAGAGCCTAATTCCCGGGAACCCTATCTGAGATAGCAACATTCTAAAGTCTGAGCTCCTAGCCACTACTGCACAATGTTGCAGGTCACCACCCTGAGCTTCATTAGAAGTGAGGACACTGTCTGTCTTATTGAGAAGATTAAAAGTGGTAGTGTTTTACTTGGATTTCACTCTGGAATGTGGCTATCTGACATCTGCCCTGCTCCCTCCCACTCCATAGAATCGCCTTCCACTAAGGCCATCATGACTTTTATTGGTAAAACCCAGCTGGTATTGTTTATACCGGACTCTGCTGCATTTGATTCTCACTTGTGAACTCAGTCTTTTTGTGATCGTTTCCCACAGGATTCCAACTCTCCCTTTCTTGTTCAACTCCCACCTACATATTCCTGGTTCCCCACCCTGACTTCTTCCCTGAGCTCTGGGGTTGTTCCCCAAGCAGTTGACTCTGCACTACCACTTGGTGTCTCCCAAGATCATCAAACTCAGCATTTCCCAAACAGAAATCACCTTTTTCTCCAGCGAACTTGCTTCTCCTTCTTTGTTTTGCCTTAATTGGTAACACTATCTCTCCAGGACACCATGCAAATACAAGAGCATCTTTCTTGAATAGTTCCTCCTCCTTACCCGCACACTAAATCAGTAAGTCTGGCTGATTTTATCCATGTCCCCAAACTTCTTCAACATGTTCCCCCTCCATTCCTTCAGTCCTCACCTCACTTGAGACCCTCGTCATCTGTCATCCGAACAATTGCAATAGCTTCCCAAGTGGCCTTCTTTCTTCCAGCCTTGCGTTCTCACAGTCATCATCCAAACCACAGCCAACGTGATCTACCTAAAAGGGAAATCTGATTGTGCAATCCTTCGGCTCGAAACTGTTTAGTAGCCCCACTGTTTACAGGATAATGTCCATCTTCCTATAATAACTCTGACAATATAGTGCAGTGGCTAAGATGTGGGTTTTAGAATCAGACAGTGGAATTAGATTCCCGGCTCCACTGCTTATTAGCGGTGTGGCCTCTACCAACCTCTTACACTTAACCTCTCTTATAGAATGGAGATATAGTAAAGATACCTACTTAAGGCACTTACCACACTTCCATTCTCTTCCCTATGTTTTCCAGCCATTCTTGCAGGCAGGATAGGGCCATGTGACAATTGACTGGGAGTGGCATTGATGGGAAGCCTGTGACCCTCCTCAATCTCCCCTTCTTCCTGCTGTGACAACCTTGGAGGCCACATGTTCAGAGGGCATAGCTAGAGCAGCCAATTTCTCTTACTCGTCAGGGTTACCCACTGGACCATGAGCTCCCAGAGGACACGTAGCACTTTGTTGTGGCACCTCCAGCTCTAGAACAGTGTCTCACCCTTGTCATATGGTCCATAAATGTTTGCTGAATAAATCAACACCCACCTAGGACTTTGGAAAATGAAGTATTTTTTTCTTAAATATTTGCAGAATAGATTTATACCCTTGTATTAATTTGCTAATGCTGCCATAACAAACACCAGAGACTTAAGAGAAATTTATTTTCTCACAGTTTTGGAGGCTAAAAGTCCAAGACCAAGGAGCGGGCAGGTTTTCCTCTGAGGCCGCTCTCCTTGGCTTGCAGACAGCTGCCTTCTCACTGTGTCATCACGTCGTCTTTCCGCTCTGCGTGCAAGGGTCTGGTATCTCTCTGTGTGTCCAAACCTATTCTTTTTAGAAGGACACCTGTCAGTTGGATTAGGGCTCACTGTAACAGCTTAATTTTAACTTAATTACCTCTTTAAACAATTTATCTCTGAATATGGCCATAATCCAAGGAGGTAGGGATTAAGATTCCAACACACGAATTTTGGAGGACACAATTCAGCCCATAACAACTATCATCTGAAGACCATCTTGAAGTGACTCCAACAAACTAGATGATCCTTTCCTCTTAGGAGAAAATGACTTGTAATAAAAATAATTAGGACAGCAGAAAGCAATATTTATTGTCGGTATGGCATGATAGCAGCCCACACCTACTGTCTATTCACTATATGCAAAGTTTCATGCTAAGTTCTATAAATGCATATCTCTTTCAATCTCAAAATTGAAGTGCAGGAAGATAAAAAAAATGTGTCTTAGGATATTCAGCTGATAAGTGGTAGAGCTAGGACTTTAAGATTTGAACCCACATATATGCCCTCTTCCCCATCCTGGAGGAATGTCACACGCGCCCTGTGGGAGAGTAAGAATATTTTTTTCTTAACTGATAACATAGCAAGCATTTATACAATGCTTTCTACATGAGAGGTATTCTCTTAGGGTATTTCATGTAAGTTAATGGACTTAACCCTCATGCCAGTGCTGTGATGGAGGTACTATGATGTCATTGTCCCACTGCCAGAAGTCACCAGCTGGGAGGAGGCAGAGAAGAATCCGAGCCCTGGGAAGCCTGCCTGCCACAGCCAACTGCCTCTAGAAAGGGTGGTTAAGTAACCTGGCCTAGGGAGTGCCACTTAGATGGGACAGGACTCGGATTTGTACCCGGATCTCTCTGGCCTGCAGACCCCGCAGTCCCTCCGTTGCCCGGCACCACCCGCCCTGCCTGTGCCTTCCCCTGCTCTGTGTTTTCCTGCAAGGCGGGGGTGGGGGGATGCTCCTTTGCAATGTTATTGGGGTAAACTTTCTTTTTCCTTAGACTGATTAGCTGAAAGTTAAACATTTCAAAATATAATAGCCTTTAAAAAATCAGACTGGTTGCATCCGGAAGGGGTGCGAGTCTTTCGCAGGCTGGTGGTTGTCTGCAGATTGTTTGACTTCATTATATTTATAAGAGTTGTATCTGTCACCAGGCCTCTGAGAACATTCACACAATTTACAGTATACATAAACTAGAAAAATATGTTGACATGATTGTCGGCCCCGAGGAATTTTTTCATAATCACCATCTTAATATAAATATTTCCACTTGGTATCCCTCCCCAGGCAGAAGCTGGAATACACAGATCAGACTGTTGGTGTGCTTAGAAGTTAGCAAATGATTTTTTGTCTCTTCAGGTCTAGGTTACACAAGGTCTCTTCAGACTAGAGTTCCCCACAGACAGCATCTCCAGCCTTCCGCCTTCTGATTCCTCAGCCAGGAGCCTGATCCTCCCACCCTGCAGGCATCTGTGGCTTTATGCTGCTGTCCCTACTCTAGCTGTATTCAGTGGCTCCTTGTGCTCACCCCTAATGCTGTGAGACACAGTCAGCACCTGGATCTAGGCAACTCCCCTGGCCCCTGTTGTCCCCTCCTCCTCCTGCGTCCCTGTGCCCCCACATTCGCACCTGCACTGTTTTCCTGTCACAGGTTGCTCCCTGCTGGCGTCTAGGCCCGCTGCCCACTGCATAGGGCTCCTGCTCCCCGAGTGGGCCACTCTGTGAAGACTTGACAGAGCCCCTGTCAGAACTGACTTGTCCCAAAGCCAGTTTTGTTTCATCTGCAAGCCTGTGGTCCTTTCATAGAGTCCTTGCTGTTGTTGGTGTGCATTTTTGACATCGACCTCAAAACACCAAGAAAGGCAGGGTCTGAAGGTAAGAGCCAACATGCCCACAGCGGAGATCAATAAATGGTGGTTTCATCTCTTCTTTTACTTAAAAACAACAACAACAACCCCAAACACCTACATTACCTGGCCTGTTAAATGAAAAGACAGTATCAAGGTAGAAGTTATTAGGGAAAAACTTGGCACAATTTTTAAAGAAGTTTTTATTGTGGTAAAATATGTATGACATGAAACATACTATTTGAACATTTTAAAGTGTACAGTTCAGTGGCATTAAGTGCATTCACGATGTTGCGCTACCATTGCCATCATCTGTCTCCAGAACGTGTGCATTTTGCTCAACTGGAACTACACACTGAACATTGACACTCTCTCCCCTGCTCCCCGCTCCCAGTTACCCCTGTTATCTGCCTCTATGAATTTGCATATTCCAGGCACCTCATATAAGTGGAATCATATAATATTCGTCCTTTTGTGTCTGGCTTATTTTATTTAGCATAGTGTTTTCAAGGTTCTTCCATTTGGTGGTGTGCGTCAGAACCTATTCTAACTTAAGGCTTAATAATATGCCATTGCATGTGTATGACACATTGTATTTCTCTATTCACCTGGTGGTAGACATTTGGGTTGTTTCTACCTATTGGATATTGCGAATACTGCTGCTGTGAACATTGGCCTAAAAGTATCTGTCTGAGTCCCTGTTTTCGATTATTTTGGGTATATACCCAGAAGTGGAATTGCTGGATTATATGGTGATTCTGTCTAATTTTTGAGGAACTGTCACGGCTATTTACTTCTTTACTCTGTGCCTTTCTTCATCTTCTCCACTCTATTCACAGGCTGCCCCCTCTGTATTTCTGCCTTTTCAGCACCCTGAGAGAGGCTGCAATTGTGTGAAGAGTTTCACTCTAGTTTAGAATGTGCTGTGAGACAGGCCTCTGGATGGCCAGACTTTAGAAGGTACCTGTGGTCAAAGACTGGGTTTTTTTTTTTTTATGAGTTGTGTTTACATTATCAGGGCCACATGATAAAACCACCTCTGAACATGTATAAACCTCCAACAAAAGGACTGTGGGTATTTCTACATTCCTGAAAGTTAGGCAGGCCATATGCAGGCACGCCAGGAAACCCTGGCTTCATATGAAACCCTCCAGAGGGAATCACAGACCAGTGGGCCTTTCTCCTAGCATGGGCAGAACTTACTGCCTTTCTACAGATTTCGTCCGTGGTCAACCCCCATTTTCAGTCCAGCTTTTCATTACTTGGCCAAGTTTGGTGTCATTTGGAAACTTCCAAGATGTCATTTCTTCTTGAAACTTATCATGAAAAGATTTGTGAATCCTGAACATTCCCAATTTATAATATTGGGTTCATTATATTAAGCAACATTCAATCTTGCTTTAATGATGACTTCTCCCCTTCCCTTCCCTCCCAGCTTGTAGCCCATGCTCCTGGGAGGGAGAGACAGTTGCCCCCACCACTCCCAACCCACTCCAGTAATTTTATTCCAGAAAGTGGAGAGGAAGTAGGAGAAAAAAAAAGTCTGAATTGAATGGTACTACCAGAAGATGGTTTGCACTCTCTGCCTTGGTGGGTGTCTAAAACTGATTCCTGTGGGTGTCTTCCTAGTGTGCTTGGTTACAACCCTCTTGACGTGGGTGGTTCATTCTCTTTCAGTTCTACAAATGTCTCCCTTAGTCTGTGTTTCTCTGGTAGTCAATTATACTGAGATTTTCACTGTTGGAGTCCCAGTACCCTCTAAGGCAGCAGAAAAGAGCCAGCCCTTTCCTTCATGGTCCACAGGAAATACTCAGGCTTTCCCTGCCCTGTCAGATTCTGAGGCGCTGGGCTGCTCCTGATGTGGCCCTCAACCTTTCTGTGCAGGTCCCTTTCCCTAGCCCCACTGTGAGTAAGGCATAGCTCCTCATGCTCCCATAACTGAAAGGAACACATACAAGTTTCTCCATCTGGTCCTGTTGAAGCTTTTAACCCTAGGCATGAGCTGCAGGAAGGGCACCCGTCCTTCCCCTGTAGGGTGAGAATCACAGAGCACCAATTATTTTCTCCAAAGAAATTCACAGGCAGCGCCCTCTGCGTCAACACACCCTCAGCTCTTTGAAATGAATTCATTATGATGGTCTGTCTTATGCTCTCTTAGACTCTGATATTCGCTGCATCTTGGTGCTTTAGTTGAAACTTCTTATTTAACAATCTTATAGTCATTTACCCTTACATTTGCTTTGCATCTAAAGCATTTCCCAATCCATAACGAAACTCCCCTTCCCCAACAAACGTCATTCTTCTTCTTTTTTTTTTTTTCCCAGTTGCTTTTGAGGTGAAACCTTGTCAAAGGCTTACCAAGAATCTAACTTGTTAATTGCACAGAAAGTAAATTTTCTCGCACAGTATCTGGTAGGTAGTGAATACTCAATAAATGTTAGTTCCTGGTTTCCTTTGATATTAACCAACACTCAGCAAGGAGTATTTCTGAAAAGTTAACTGTGATGCGGTATCTGAAAACTTTCATGCTCTGTACATTGAATCCGTTGGTCTATCTTGTACTGTGAATGAAGCTTTTATGCAGGATGGTTTTGTAATATCATGCATTGTTCACTTACAAAGCAAAATTCATGGAGTTATGCAAATCTTCCCAATGTTAGTGCATTTCATTATTCCATATTAAAAAAACATCAGATACATTGATATCACCCCCAATCCAAAAAAGTATTTGAGCAAGGGAAAGCTGATGATGAGTACAGATGAATACAATTTTTCCAAAATTCTAATTTTTGCTTGGAAGGTGGAATTTTATCATTGGCAACAGATACCCTCAGTGATTTCCTTGCATTGATGGGATCACTGTTTATTTTTTGAGAAACTATCTGCCAAATACCCAAGTCTGAAAAGCCGTGAGTTTGTCAGTGGCTCTGAGGTGTTCCATCGTGTTCTGTGAAAGGAAAGTAAGCAGTTCAGCTGCAGCCCAGACGGGTGTGCAGGGCTTTCGCTCTGTCGACCACTGCTCTTTGGTTCACAGAGGTGCTTCTGGTGTCCTTGCCGTTCTGCCACACAGAATATTAAAAACCTGTGTACTCAAGAGCTGAAATTTCATAAAATAAATAATTTTGACTGCCTCAAGGACATCCTTAAGTGAAACTGATATTTAAAAAAATTGCAAGTGCCTGGTGATGAAGAACATGACTCCTACTGCAATTTGCTGCCATGTCTTTGATTCGTGCTAAGGGGTAGGCAGTTTCAGGCGCCACTGCTCTTGCACCATTTTTACAAATCTCCACACAGTGAAAAAGGCAGATAATCTATTAATATGATTATGAAAAGAGTTTTGACTGTGTGGACTTCCTAGTCTCACAGACACCCAGGGAGCCACAGGCCACAGTGAGATTTGCTGATCTAGAACATTCTCTGAGTTAACAAAACAATCTTTTATGAGATTGACATTTTGGCAAATTCAGATCAATTCTGTTAAAGAATGTCTCACAATTTGTATTTTCTGATTGTTCCCTCATGCTTAAAATTTAGGTATTAAATATTTTTGGCACAAATACTATACAGCTGATGTGTGCTTCCTATTATATTTCATCAAGAAGTGCTTACTGTGAGTTTGTCTCATTATTGATAATTCTATATATATTTTTAACAATTCAGTGAATTAATTGGACAAGTGAGAACACTTTTGAAGTGGCTCCTATCTCCTCTTAACATGTCTCCATCAGCCTTCAAGCAATTCCTTGCTTTATGGTATACAATATTCAAGATTCACTTCTCCTTTCCCTGAAATCCTGAAATCAGCCATTTGTCCAAGGAGCTTTGGTTGCTTTTAGTGGGAATAGTATTTAGAAATCAAGATCTGGGCACTATTCATAATCATGGCTACCAGGGTGTCATTGCTTTTGGGCTCTTTCGGTAGACAGAGCTAGAATTTACAAATATACTTTTAAATGACCAATTTTGAATTACTCATACATGCAACAACATGGATGAATTTCACAGACATCACATTGAGTAAATGAAGCCCTAAAAATACATTTTGCAGAGCAGAACCAGAATCCCAGAGTCCCACTTGGCCTAGATCTCTGAGTGAAAAATGAAATGGTGGTTTTTGCAAGCCACTGAGATTTTGGGGTTGTTTGCTGTGCAGTTATTTGTTTGTTATTGCAGCCAGAACCCGAGGAATAAGAAAGAAAGCCAAGAGTATGTGATCTTGGAAGTTAAAAAAGTGTTTCATGGAGGGGTAGCGATGAACTGTTGCAAACACCACTGTTAAATCTATGACATTGTAGACTGGAAATGGACATTGAATTTAGCAGCAGGAAATTATTGGAGAACCTAACAAGAACAGTATGTGGGTGGACGGTTGGAAAGTCTAATTAGAGTGGGTTTAAGGGAGAGTGGGAGATGAGGAATTGGAGATGGTGAGCTAGAAATAAATATCCCTGTAGGAGTTTTGGTGAAAAGGAATAGAGCAGTAGCTGGCAAGGGAAGTGGGACGCCCCCCCGCCCCCGGCAAAAGTTTTGTTTTGTTTTAAATTTAGGATGGGAGACGTATAAGCGTGTTTGTATACCGATGGGGCTGTGTGACAGTGACAATGTCAGGAGCGATATCTGGAAGCAGCGGGAGTGCATGAAGTCGGTGCTCCAGAGGCCTCTTGAGGGCAGACTCTAAGGAGTGTCCACCCTAGCATCCCCTGTAGTGTTGAATTCTCCATGCGCTATAGTCGAGCTTACTGGAGTTGAACATATTTTCCAAAATACTGGTGAACAGCCCTGACCAGTGTGGCTCAGATTGTTGGGTGTCGTTCCTCAAACTGAAAGGTCGCAGGTTCGATTCCTGGTCAGGGCACATGCTCGGGTTGTGGGTTTGGTTCCCAGGAAGGGCACGTGAGGAAGGTAACCAATTGATGTTTCTCTCCCTCTCCTTCTCCCTTGCTTCCCCTCTCTCTCTAAGTAAATAAATAAACTAAAAAAAAAAAAAAAAGAAAAAAAGACTGGTGAACAGCAATATGGTAGCAACATCGCTGGACCTGAAACCCAATCCAGGTGATGGTTCCTCCTCAAACACTGCTGCAGGCTTCGTGCCTGATAAATACTCAGGTCAGCACTTTCCTCCTGAACCCCAAACCCTTCCATTTGGATACCACTTATGAAGAAGTGGCAGATTTCATTCATATAAGAGAAAAAAAAAAAAGAATCATGGGCCAGCAACTCTAACTTCTAATCCATTAAATTGCAGTGGGACACATGCCAAACTGTTATGGTTCTTTAGTTCAATCCGATTCACTCCCCTCAAATGGAATTCTTATCTCTCTGCAGAATATCTTTTTTCCAATAAAAACAATTACAGCATCATCCAGTTCCCTAAAGACAGTCTGAAATTATTATGATCTGTAACTATTGTTTCCTACATACCCTGCCGTAGCAATTTTATGAAAGCCCCATAGTATCACTCACTCCCGAAGCATCTGCAGAGAGTTCTGGAGTCCTCATTATGGGTACGACGCTGTGAGGTCCTCTGCATACCAAGTCTTCAGGGACGGGGTGATGTAACTTCTTTCGTGTCATCCCTAGGGCCAGGTTCCCAGTACAAATGTAACACGTGCTGGCTTGACTGTTCTGCATCCAGTCATTCCGTGGCATGGGGCAGAGTGACAAACATATGGTGCGTGTTTCCAGCTGGAGGAGGATTGCCAGATTCACAACAAACAGACAAATAAACAAACAAACAAATGGCAGGACACATTATTAAATCTGAATTTCAGATAATGAATGACCGTCTTTTAGTGCAGTATATTTCTGGACAGTCACATGAGTCTCCTGTTGGTAGCACTGCCCATTTGGATTACCCCTGGAGGATTTGCCCACTTTGAAGTATCTCACTCCTTCAAAAATAGACGTTATTTTATTTTTGGACATTAAAGGCTGAATCAGAAATGGAATTAGAGCTCCAGGTTGCAATTGTGGAGAAAGGTATAAATGAAACCTGAAGTAAAACCACGCACAAATGAATGAAACGTTAGGTTTTTCTTCCTTCCCTACCCTTTATATCTTCTGCCAAAGAAATTCAGATTTCTTAGCACCAGTGTTAAGAGCACGTGTCCCAAGAAGTGCCACCCTTAATTTGGAGTGAGAGCAAAGGTTCATTGGTTGCGCCCTTGCCGATGTGAAAACAAGGACTCCATCACTTTTTTCTTTTCCGGAGGCACAGCATTGTCCCACGAGTGCATCCGCCACTGCGATTGTTGTCTAGGTGGGGAGATTGACTCCTGGTGCTTCCCACTCACCATCTTCTCCGAAACCGCTGCCCCATCTGTTCTGCTTAATTCCTAGGAGCTCAGCTGAGCTAGAGAGAGCTGTCAGGTAAAGGAGTAGCTGATGAACATGGCAAGCCAAAATGAAATAAACAGTCAAGACGTTAAACATATACTGCCATAGTACAGCCAATTCTCCCGATTCTGTTTTTCCCTGCTGGTTGAGGGTCAGGTGGATCAGTGTAGGTCTCACTGCTAAGAAAGCCTGAACAAAAGTCTCCTGCCCCTTAAAGGAAGGCTAGGAGTGAACAAGGATTGAGTACTTACTCGCAGTGGAGAAAAGTGGACAAAAGATAGTGAATCTTTGCTTTTTATTAGATGGATCCAAAATAATTTTCAGCTTTTCTTTAGTGGAAGCTTTATCAAGCATAGTTTTTCTATTGAGAAAAAGAGGTGGGAGGTAGAGAGGGAAAGAAAGATTATTTACTAGTAAAAGTTCAAAAAGAAACAAAGGATGAAATAAGCAACTGAAAATAATATTTAAAGTAAATCTTTAGTCTTGACATTTGAATAAAACACAGAAAAATAAGCCAACTAAGTTCTAGGAGGCATTTCATTCACACCGACTAGTGCATACTGGCTGTGTACTACTTCCTGCTCCACATGATTCTATTTGTGATTAGTAAAATCACGGCGCCTCATTAATACACTTTGTATTTATAGAAGGACAAGGGATTCACAATATGCAACGTCCAGATACATAAGGCTGACCACAAATTGCTAATTTCACTTTCAAAGATCCATGTTATGGTCTTAAAGAATTCGGTGAAGATACCGGTTTTTATTATTTATTTCTGAACTACAGCTTTATTTATTTATTTAATGTTTTCTTGTTTATGCTGTTACAGTTGTCCCAATTTTCCTCCCTTTGCCCCCCTCCATCCAGCACCCCTCCCAGTCAATCCCCCACCATTGTTCATGCCCACGAGTCACGCATATAAGTTCTTTGGCTACTCCGTTTCCTATACTGTACTTTACGTCCCCATGGCTATTCTGTAACTACATACCAGTGCGTGAGAAAAGTTTCATAGATTGCATTTCTAATGACAAGAAAAACCTTATTTGAAGAGATTTTTTTAATGAGGTCAAAAGTATTTTTTTGTGACTTCAGCAAATGGATCTAACATGACTGCCATACTAATATTTATAAAATGGATATACTGGTTCAGTTTTGCGCGTTATCAAAGCTTCCAGGACTCATGGACAAAACCAAAGGGGAAGAGCTGAGGGAGGGAAGGAAGGAGGGGGCAAGGGAAAGTGGTGGGAGGTAGGCAGAGACAAATGTATTTGAAAAAATAAATTAAAAAAATAATAAAATAAAATAAAATCAATAAAAAAAAAAGCTTCCATATGCTGTATGCTATACGGATTTTCTCAGTTCTCTTTTTTCTTTTAAAAAAATTAAAAAAATTACTGGTGGTCTACTCACCAATACGGAGTTCCCTGTGCGAAGCCTGAAGTGCCACCGCTTCCTGGTGCATCTTCAGAGCCTCTTCACACCGCCACTGCTGCGGCGTGGCGCTCCCTGGGCAGTCAAGGGTGGCGGCAACATACGCCCTCCAGGTGCCACACGCAGCGCGCTGAGTTTTAAGAACAGAGCATAAAATTCTTTCTTTCTTTCTTTTTTTAAAAATAAGCTGCAGCTTGCAAAGTGAAGCAGAGGGGTTTTATCATTTGTGCCATTTTTCAACCATGACGGCTCCCTCTCAGTGACCTGTAGTGTCTCCCAGGTTCACGACGGCCACAGTGACTCAGGCTGGGTTCAGTGGGCCGTCGGTAATGGGCCACCGCCTTCTCTGGAGGCCCTGTACCCTCTCATGAGTTGGTAAGGGCAAAACACTATTTATAAAGTCACTGAAGTTCTTCAATCTCTCTTCTGGCACATCGTTCTTCCTTATATTACAGAGTCATATCATCAGTACTCAGTTTGTAAATTAACTTGCTCTCTAAATTTTTCTCCTTGCCACAGCTTAACTGGACCATCTTACTATTTATTTCTATCCTCAAAGAAAATAATAACAAAGCAACAACAGTAATGGTGGCAAGTTTTGTTTTCCCTTTTATTTTTATTGTTGTTCAAGTAGCGTTGTCTCCATTTTCCCACCACCACTTTCCCCTGCCCCACCCACTCCCACCTCCCACCCTCAATCCTTCCCCTCTTTAGCTTTGTCCATGGGTCCTTTATACATGTTCCTTGATGACCCTTCACAGTCTTTTCCCCGTTATCTCTCTCCCGCCTCCTCTCTGGTTACTGTCAGTTTGTTCTTTATTTCAATGTCACTGGTTATATTTTGCTTGCTTGTTTATTTTGTTGATTAGGTTTCACTTATAGGTGAGATCATATGGTATTTGTCTTTCGCCCCCTGGCGTATTTCACTTAGCATGATGCTCTCCAGTTCTATCCATGCTGTTGCGAAGGGTAGGAGCTCCTTCTTTCTGCTACGTAGTATTCCATTGTGTAAATGTACCACAGTTTTTTGATCCCCTCATTTACTGTTGGACACTTAGGTTGCTTCTAACACTTGGCTATTGTAAATTGTGCGTCTATGAACATTGGGGTGCATAGGTTCTTTTGAATTGGTGTTTTGGGATTCTTAGGGTATAATCCCAGCAGTGGAATCGCTGGGTCAAAAGGCAGTTCCATTTTTAAATTTTTGAGGAAATTTCAAACTGTTTTCCACAGTAGCTGTACCAGTCTGCATTCCCACCAACAGTGCACTAGGGTCCCCTTTTCTCCACAACTTTGCCAGCACTTGTTGTTTGTTGATTTGTTTATGATGGCCATTCTGATCGCTGTGAAGTGGTATCACATTGTGGTTTTAATTTGCATCTCTCAGATGGCTAGTGATGCTGAATATACTTTCAAATGTCTCTGGGCCCTCTGTATGTCCCCTTTGGAAAAGTGTCTGTTCAGATCCTTTGATAGCAACAGTTTTTATGTGTAATAAAATTATATATCTAATAATATAATTAATAAAAATTAATACATCTCATTTGCTTTTTGAGATGTTTTAGTAAAAATTTTTGTGAGTCAACATCCTAAATGAAATTTTGAGATTATCAGTGATTCACTTATTCAAATATCTGAATTTGTTAGTAAAGAAAATCATTGTGCAGCTACTTCTAAGGGGCTTTCTAAGTTACTACACTGAAACATAACATTTGAAAATATGGCTTTAAATTAATATGTGTCAATTAAAGCTTGAACATTTTACCTGAAATTTTATTTTAGTGATATTTACTTTAATGGGACTTTTTAACAAAATAATTATAACAGCATTACCTTCCATTTGTCTAGTGCAGTATATGTGTTAAAACAACTGTACATGTGATCTTGTATGATCCTAGCAAGTGTTTTTGAAAAATCCTATAAACCTAAAACCTCTTTGAATTACAGGATAAAACATATGAACAAAGTTACACTTTACAGATAGAGAAGCTAAAGCACAAGTAGATTAGTGCCTTGACAAAGATCCTCAGGGCAAGAGAAGTTGAGAGTGAGAAGCAGAATCTGTAGTCTAGATAACTGTCTCCAAAGAAGCTTCCAGGAGAGATTTCTGAACCTGGATAACTGAACTTGGTATACATTTTCCGTTATGGACTGCTTACTCTTTGCACAGTGATTTTTTCCAGACAGGTGGCCTCAGAAGGCAGGCTTGACTGGCAGGAGACAAGAGACAGCACACTGAAAAATCAGCATGCAAAGGTGGCAGGGGAGGAACTGGTGGAACTTCATAAATATGAAAAACACAAAGGCAAGGAGAAAGTATATTGTTGGTAAGATAATTAGCGAGAATAGTGGGTTGACTTGGGAGTTTGTTATTGAAGTAGAGGGAAGAAGATGAACTATTCTCTTGAGGTCAATTTTGGTTTTTAATTTCTCAATGTGTATAACTCCTAATTTGTATTATGTTGCATATAGATGAGTAGGAAAGAATATCTAGCAATTTTATATGCACAAATAAAAGCATATTTCTTGGACAGCTCAGCTTTAAAGTAATTCATAATGTAACTTACTTTCTAGAAAACAGAAAAGCTTCAAATGTGGTTCATGTTTAAGTCTGACCTTTCTAGACAGTTCTTAACTCCAGCCTGATAAATAACCTCAACTTCCTCAAATTGCTCTTTAAAAGAGGATAAAACAGAAAATAAAAATTCTTTGAACTTGTCATATTGAAAAAACAATTAAAACTGCAATTTACTGTAGGCAGGCAGTCTATTAGTCAATGAGAATAAAATCATTTTCTTGCATTAAACTTGACATTTTTCCTTTCATTATTTATAAGTATTCATTACATGCCAACAATATATGGAGTTCTGCACAGGTCATAAAAAAAGAATTCCCACCCATAGATTTTCCATTAAATAAGATGAAGTGTAATTTATATAGCACTTTCCATATAATAGCATCTTGTCAATTATTATATTGCTTCCATAAGGTATTTTAAATGATGAAAGAGAAAAAAGTATGGAAGGTTTGTATCTTCTGTGGAAAACTGGTGTCAACTGTGTACTGTGACTAGATTTAAGAGGCAGTTTCTGCAGCTCTGGAGGTACATTGCAAGATTGTGGATTTAAACATTTGTATAAACGATACTAACAGCAGATGATTGCTCCCTAAATCATCAAGACCATGTCCCATATCCTGCAGAGTTTGCCTCAGAGATAGGGTTACAACAGCTGGGTGCACTTTACTGAGCTGGACTTGAGGATTCAGAGAAGTCGCAGTCTCACGGTACAAGGCAGCTGTCAACGTGTGAGCTTCCTGCCACACCCTGTGAGTTGTATTCCTGCGGCATTATTTGGGTCACTGCCATTTTCTCCAAAGATGGACCCGATCAGCATTATCTCATCTCAACAGAACAGCTTCCCTTAATCTCACTTATCAGGCTTGACTAAGGAAACCCTGTGGTTCGTGTTTAAGCCCGAGCTTTTTAGTCAGGAAACTCCAGCCTGAGACGTTCTCTCAGCTTTCTCAAATTGCTCTTTGAAAGAGAATAGAAAAGAAAATATATGATTAGAAAATCAAGACTAAAAATCAACTCTAATGAGAGAGGAAGGGTCAAATGGGAGAAGGGCTCACATTACTGAGCACCTATTATATACTAGGTACTGTGATAAACACTTTACATGCTTTGCTTGAATATACGTCAACATTGACTATGAAAAATATTTACAGTTCACACCTGTGTTATTATTTATTTATTTTTACTGTTTTCCTTTTTATTGAATTTATTGGGGTGACACTGATTAACAAAATCATATAGGTTTCAGGTGCACAATTCTATAATGCATCATCTGTACATTGTATTGTGTGTTCACCACCCCAAGTCAAGTCTCCTTCCGTCACCATTTAGCCCCCCTATAACCTCCTCCATATTACTAACTTCAAATTCAGTTATTAAAATTCTCAGAGTCTTACTTCCTAACAAATATCATTTGAATGCATAACATACTGCACATGGGAAATGAACTATCAGTTCTTTTTTTCATGTACATATGTTTTTCATTGCACACCTAGAAGAAAAAGAGCTGACACAGAATTAGTTTCTCAATGACCTGGGTTCAGCCTCATCTCCCTAGAGGTCATGACCTTCCTCATAAGGCAACCTTACAAGGTATTAGAAAGGAAAAAGGAAAGAGATCGTGATGCTTGGGCCATCCAGGAAAGCGACTGCTGCCATCTGTACTTTAGGGAGCTGACGAGGGCTCCCCACTGAAGGCAGCCGTATTTCCTTTTAAAAGGAAAATGAAGAGCCGGTTACATGCTTTGTAACATCATGAAGGTTTGCCTGCCCTTGCACATACGCACCCGAAGCACTGGGCAGGACCAAGTCGATATATCCTAAAATAGCACTTAGAGTGATGTCGTGCTCAGAGAGAAAGGCCAACAAACTGAGGTTTACTGATAGGACCTCTGGTTCTCTGGATGCAACGCGACCTAACAACCACACCTTTAAGACGGGAAAGGGCTCCCTTTTAAGACTGCAAGGCTTTTGTTTTCAGCCCAGTGACTCCCCCTGTGAAAACAGGTGGCTGCCCTTGGAACAGCGGCAGCTCCACTAGCGTTTTTTAAGGATCAGCAAGGCTTAAAGCTACTTTAAAAAAAAAATCATTTCAATTTTTTATATTCTTTTAACCTACCTTGCACAATTCTTCTGGGGCGGTTCAGTATGGGGTGGGGGTGGGGACGCAGGAGGATTCTTTGCTTGGGCCATTTGCATAGCCCGAGCCTGGAAGCACCCCGCACTATTGCAGTTCACTGCAGCCAGCGGGGGCTTCCCCACCCAGCAGGACGCCCCTCTGTCCCTGACCCACCTCTAATCCCACCTTCCCGTCCCGATCAGTGCCTCTTCCTCTGCGACTCTTCCTCGCTGCCCCCTGGGGGGTTTGGCATCCCACGCAGCCCGGCAGCGGTGTCTCTCCGCTGAGGGCAGAATCAATCCGCGCCCCCCCTAGCACGCAGCTAAACATAGGGCGTTTAGTTCGGTCCACAAAATGAGTAAACATTTTAAAATTAGTTGCAAACATTGCGAAATTTTACATACAATTCCAGCCTTTTATTTCTCTTGAAAAACTGAAGATCTGACACCTCAAGACTCCCGTTTTTGGACAGATACAAAGCAGAAGCTGATTCTCCTTTGAACAAGGCACATGCGCTTGTTCATTCGATTTAAATTACCCGACTGTGGGCACCTGAATGTGTGACTCATTGGTTAGGCTGGCTTTGCACGAGGGGCCCCAAACTTGTTGTTGAATGGGCCGCACAGACAAAAAAGTAAACTCATGTTCTCACTTACCAAGTCCCCTTGTTTTTTCCCAGTATCTACCCCATTCCTAAAGGCTTCTGAACAGCCGGAACAGACATTTGACAACACTAAGTCTCTTTTACCACGCAACTACAACCTAAGTCAGGAGGCACCCAGGTGTCCTGGAGAGGTCTATTTTAATTCTTATTCAAACCAAAAAAAAAAAAAAAAAAAAAAAAAAAAGGCTTTGTGGGGGTGCGGTTTCTCACTCTGAGCCATGCACCGCCCGTATCCACTGGTTAAATATACTATGAGAACACTTACTGTGTAAGCTTTTAGATTTCTGTCTACACATTTTCACAACTAAGATCATGTCAGCAGATTTTTCCACCTTTATGTGACACTTGGCAAAATTGAAATGATTAAAACTACTGAGGTTCAACGATGATGAAACAATTTCATGACCTCATAGCGCAGTTCCGAAGGTCAGATAAAAGCAAGCGGTCCCGCATAAGCCCACCGCCATATTTTTGAGAGGCTCTGAGTAGGGACATTCTTCATAACTTTTTGCCAACTTTTTACTACTGATTATTTAACCAGAAAAATGAAAAAGGAATGCAGAGTGATAATTAAATTAAAAATTTCTCAGAAATGACACCTTTAGCTTGTGAATAAAAACACGTTGGAAATTCACATCAACCATCATCGTGATTCAAATGTCATCCCGTCTTACTGGTCCTGTTATCATTAACTGTAGTAGTACATGTAACATAAGATGTGCTTTAAAAAATCTGTGGTGCTTTAAGTTTTAAAAGCATTATTTAAACCAAACTCCATTCCCTGAAAAGGTATATTAAAATCAATTCCCTGACATTGTTACTTTCAGAAGCAAAGTTCAACATTAAACAACAAATTCTAACAGCAATTACTGGCTTTAATTTGAATTTCCCCTCCTTTTCTTTTGCTGATCAAAATGAGCTAAGAAAGACATTATGTTTTTTCACCTAAAATCTTTTGCTCCTATATCTGAATTTCTGAACTGGATTTCAGTTTCGAAGTCTTGGAACAAGGAACCTCCAAGTCATCTTTCATGATAAGCAAGTAATCTCAGAATTCTGGTTCAATGGGAAGTTCTCAGTAGCTAGCTTTCTTCCCTTTCTCTCAGGATTCCAAATTTCCAGGAGTGATTAAATCTCTACTCATAAAATGTATAAAGGGGAACCACTGGGGAAGGGAAATGCCTGATATATATTTTATTTACCAAAAGCTTATTTTTGTAATCTCTGGGAAGGCAAAGCATTATTTTTAAGTAGTCTAAATAGTCCAATTTTAAAGTATTTTTGATAGTCTAACAATTTTTAAGTAGTCAATTTCAAAGAATTAATTTTCTATTTTCAACAAGTTAGAATGTTCTGAACCATGCCTGGCCATTTCTGTTCTCTGCTGACATTGTGAATTAAGGAGAAAAAGAAGATTGGTACATATAGGACATCTTTGATTAAGAACACATATGACTAGGAGAATAGTCGTGGTGAGCAGGGGAGCATTCCCAAAAGGAGTCATTCACACATGTTTGTGTCTTTCCACAGTGCCAGGTTTATGAGGGGAGAGCTCCCCAATAAGCCAACAGAGTCACAAAAGTTGTACACAGAGAGAGCAAGTTTTGCGATAGAAGCAAGCAGAGCGAGGCTTCCAGTGACAAGTCTCAAGCACTGGCAGAGTTCGCAGGCGCAGAGGCGGGTGTGGGTCTCAATCGTGGTGGCTGGAGTAGTGGCTGCAGTGGTGGCTTATGTCCAGTGGGCTGGATGTATGGCAGGGCTCTGAGCGTGACCCGTGGTGCAGCCAAGCTTGAGTGCTGGATGGTCAGAGCGGTGAGTTTTTATAGCCCACCAGGGGTGGAGGTCCTGCTTATGTTAGTGTCCAGATGGAGTCCATATCCAAGTGTCCAGACTTGTGGTTTTGGGCGTTCCAGGCTCCTCTCCAATGGTGTTCCTGTTACACTTCTTACCTCAGTGTTGGCATAGCACTTGATATAACCGACATGACTGACAGTGACTCCATATTGGATTGTCAAAAGTATCTAAAAAGTTCTCTCCGCTCTCACTCCATACAGCAGTCCCACTGGCTGTGCTGTCTGCTATACACTGAGTGTCCAACCAGTCACTGCCTCACGGTGAATGAGCCACCAGGACGGCCAAGTTGAGAGTAGCTTCTTGCTGTGAGTAGGAAACCTTTGCAGGGGGTGAGAATGAAAACGAGCCATGGGGAGGGAACATAGCAGAGGAAACACTGCTTTCTTATATTACACTTACCTACTCTGGCATGCCTTCTGTCCTGAAGAAGAAAAAGTGAAAAGTGTACTTTCCGAACAAGGTAAAGGACTCTTGAAAGTTATTTTTTGTCTTGGCACAACTGATAACAGTTGGAAAACTTTTGCTGTGACTTGGGTAGCAAAAGCTTGGGGGAGAAATGAACGTTTATTTAATGGGTGGGGGAAAATAACATACATCTAGCGCACAGAAGTGTTGGGGCATGCGATTCTGAGCTGACTAGGGGTACGGGTTCCTGGGCCGCCGCTCCTGGAAACTTGCCGGGTGTCCTGACAGCACCATGACGCATCCAAACCACCTTCTCAAAATCCTTTCCCTCGAGTCCCTCCCACAAGGAATCTTGTTATTTTCCCAACAGCCGGTTGACTTTCCAAGCTGCCACATGTGTAGGAAGTGTCAGTTTGTGCTAATTATTTTTCTAAGAAACATGCAATTCTGATACGCCAATTAAGAAATATAAAGCAGAGAAACCGCTTCTTTTATGCTTTCTACAAACAGCTCCCCCCCTCATCTGTCATTGTGAACATGGACATTTTATGGGAAATGCTTTTCAGTGTTCGCTCACTGGTTCATCTTTGCCAGAACTGCAGTGAATAATGTAATCTGGCATTCTTCCCACCCACCTCCCCAGCAACGGTTTCTTTTTTCTCCTAACCTTAGGTTTTCTCAGCACCCAGCAGAGTGTGATCAACACAAAACAGTGACAATGTAAGCAAGACAGAAATATCACTTTAAGGAGGAAATGCCAAGAATTGTAAAAGTTAAAAGAAAAGCGTGACATGATCCGTGAGCCACAAATACAGAGGTATAGCACTGTCAGGAGACCATGAAAATCGAGGTGGTGGGCGGAGCAGGAAAAGAGAGAAAAAGAGAGAAGAAAACCATGTGGCAGGTAATTGCAGCTTCCTGTTTATCCAGACCCACACTCATCTCAGACATGTTTGTTTTCGCTTTCTATACAGCCGGGAACACTGACCTCCTTTCTATTCCTGGAATCCTTAAGACAAAATATAGTTTATTTTCATTTGCCCAGAGTGGTGTGAGTGCCTGAAACTATCCAAAGGATCGTACTTGTAGAAGAAGAAATTGACTCTGGATATTGCTCTTAGATTATATTGGTCCAATTTTCTTTTCTATTCTTGTGCTGGGTGAAGTCATATACCAAAATTCATGAAAGGAAAATATTTGATTGGATGTACTATTAAGTTAATAGCTTTGTTTAATAGTTCACAAACCTGAGACTAGAAATAATTTATACGTGGTCAGAGTCATAAAAAATGCTGATTTTTTTCTTTTACTGCTGACTATTACCTGGGGCAAAACTAGGCAGCTTATAATGTTTGTGTGCTTATAAATGTTTAAGAGCCTATCTGTGAATCTGGGTAACAGCCAGTTCTCAGAGCTAAAGGAGGATTGAAAGAGAATCAGTAAGTCCTCCTTTCTAAACCCAAGACTTCTCTTTTTTCTCAGTTTAAAAAGAATTTATTTTTGTTGCTTTTTTGACACAGTGGTGCTGTCACCTTCTGTTTGACAAGGTTTTGGTCTTTAATTCCTATGGCAATGCATTTTCATTGTTCTCTTTTGTGACCCCCCCTTTCCCACCCTTCCCAGCCTTGTTACCTGTTATATATTTGACACTGGGCCAGCCATTTCATTCTGAGCACCTCATCTGTAAAATGAGAAGTTTAATAATATGCCTCTAAGGTTTATCTTCCAAAATTAGTCTCCATCATACACTCTCCTGAAGAATTTGCCAGTTTGATTGTGTTTATTATTTATATATGAAAAAATCATAAATCCATATTTCTAGTCTCAGTTTCTCTCACTTTCAATTGTCCATGTGCCATTACAATGTAAATGTCCCATAACATTCAAGTCGAACACTGCTGGTGGAAGTAGAAATTGGTACCCTCTTTTGGAAGCAATTTAATAACATATCTTAGGAGTCAAGAAATATATTCATACATGTTAACTCAGGAATTATACTTCTAGAAATTCATAAGAAATAGTTTACGGTATATTTTTGGGAAGCCCATAAACACAGTATGTACAAAGTTAAAGAAATCTAAATAACCAATAACAAGAGAATGAAGTAATTTATGATAAATTCATTTAATAAATGCTAAAAATCCATTAAAATAGAATACTTTCATATAGCCACATTAGACAATACATGCAATATTGTATATAATGTAATGTCATGGAAGAGCATGTGAACTGAACCACCTACAAAGTTCCAGTAGGAAATAACCAAAATGGTAATAATTATGTGTTCAGGTAGAAGACCAGATGTGAGTTTTTATTTTGTGTTCTTTTTCCAAGTTTGCAATAATATATTTTATACCACTTGTGTAATTGAAAAAAAATCAGTATTGAAAGCTGATTTCATTTCCTTTCTTCTTAAAAATCTTGCTTCTCCCTGGCTTCCCTCACAGTGGCCACGTGTCTTCTCAGTCTTCTAGGGGCTTGCTCTGGAGTTCTTAATTTTGTAACTCTCTTTTCCTTTCACCTCTCATATTCCAACTACGCTCAAGTGCAATGGAAGCTTCTGCTACAGCAGATTCTGTCCATCACCATCATCTGCCCCAGTCTAAGCTCTCAGCCATTATAACCAGTTCCTCTTGTTATAAATCTACCTTGGTTCCCTATCATCTACCAATTTCAAATTTGGATTCCAGGGTTTATCTTACTACCCTTTTCTATATAATTGCTGTTCAACTTCTTGCTGAGATAAATATCCCTATCTCAGATTCTCTACTTTGGCCATAAAGCTCTGCTAAGTTGTACTTCCATGTTTTGTATTCAGCAATCTTCTTGTTTTTTCCTTCAGAATATACTCTCAAGGCTGTATTATCTATCCTTTCTATGCTTGGGGATGCTTTACTCCATGTATCCTCAATCCTTATTAACATGGAATTTCTAAGCATCCTAGTGAAATTCAAGTGTGATATAAAATATTTGAAAAATGGTACACAAACATTAGGGAATGTGCTCTTCTATATCACACGATCCTTAAAGAATTATGGTTCATGGCTAAAATTTTTTCTAATTTTTAAAAATTTTGAAAAAACTTGATTTAGAAATAACAGACTAGTGAACATAACATCAGTCACAGACAAAATACTAGGAAGGATGATGATACCCATGGTTTTGTTGTCACTGATGACAAGAATTGCAGTCAGTAGAAGCAATAAGAAGAAGGCATTCCAGACTCATTTTGATAGAGTTCATTAGCCTGTATCAAGGGGATGCTTTCAGGACAGTATTTGGCAAAGTAACTTTGACAGTCTTGTAGACAAGACTAAGAAATGTGAGCTCGATGATAATTACTTAGGTAAATACATACATGTAGCTCATTGAAAAACTGTACCAAGAATCTTGATTAAGATAGAGACCAAGTTGGAAACAGTGTTCTAATCTATCTTGCACTGACCTCTTAAGCATTTTTATCAATAACTTCAATGATCAGAAAATATTGAAATCAAACTTGCTCAATTAAAATAACTAGAAAGGATTGTTTACACAATGAATATCAGAAAAAAGATAGAAAAATAAGTCCCCAAAGTCTAAAATGTTGAACTAATATCAAGAAGATGAAATGAAGTATGGATAAATATGAATCCTTCAACTCAGGTATAAGAAATTGGCTATATCACTGCCAGGTGGGTGAGACTTGGTTTAACAAAAGTTCATGTGAAAAAAGAAAACACCAGAGGTTTCAGTTGACGGAAGCTCCAACATGAGCCACAGTGTCATATGGAGACAAAACCCCAAAATATTTCTGAGTAGAATAATGATATAGGGGCCAGAGCCAGGGGAGTATTTATTTCCCTTTACTCTAAATGTACTGAGCCAGAGCTTGAGAGAAAAAGTTTAATTCGAGGCCCCTTATTTTAATGGGGAAAATGGACAATCCAGAGGTAATACAAACCCTTTGAGCAGAAAGGGAAATGCAAGGAAACTAGGGCAAATGAGGATTGGTGAAAAGAAATGGGGTTTTTAGCTTAAAAAAGAGATCATATGAAATGTGTCATGACAATTATGCTCACAGAAGTAACAGGCTCTTGGATGAAGGAGGGATTAGGGGCCAACAGATGGGCCAAGATTTGAAAACAAGGCTTTACTGTCCTGGTTGCCTGGAAAGCCGGGATGCTGAACAAAGTGGTGTCACTGTGAAATGAGTTTCTTTGCTGCCAAAGAATGAGTCAAATCAATTTCTCTTTAATAACGTCTCTGTGCCTGGCATGTGCATCTAAAGCATTCTACAGAAGTCAGCACATGAAGATGAACCAAGGACAGTCGGGGAGCAGGGAGGGCTGCTCTGTGTCTGCGATGCTGAAGTCATTTGCCTGTGGAGTTGGATTGCGAACTGTTCAGTCTTTCAACTACATTCACAGGTCATATCGCGTTTAGAATCACATATAAGGTATGAAAGTCAGGCAAAGGATGTGTGACCTATGGACTTGGGGAAAAATTTAGTCTTATTCATACAATGTTTTTCTTTAAAAATGTTCACAATATCAACTCTGTGAAAATGCAAAATTTCTTGTTAATTTATCTTGTGACATTGAGATGAAACCTATCTTTTAATAAAAAAATAGGGCACCAGCCATTTGTTAAATATAAATGAGGTAACAAAATGCATTTTGTAATACTAAGTATGACAGAGATTTAAAGGAGTAAAGTATTGACTGGTGGTTAGTTGATGTTGGGCATGCTCAAAATATTAAACTAGAAGAGACATTAA
Source organism: Pteronotus mesoamericanus (assembly GCF_021234165.1). Classification (NCBI taxonomy): domain Eukaryota; kingdom Metazoa; phylum Chordata; class Mammalia; order Chiroptera; family Mormoopidae; genus Pteronotus; species Pteronotus mesoamericanus. The sequence continues at coordinate 15,648,476 of NW_026555310.1, forward strand.
AGATCACTTAGTATAATGTTCATTTTTCAGATTTGGAAACAGACCCAGGAGAGTACAGACCAGTCTTTCTGCCTTGCAAAGTCTAGAACCTGGGTCTCCCAGTTCACAGCCAAGTGCACTTTATATTATAGCACAGGAACTGAAGTATAAAGTGAATTAAACCAGATAGTGTATTGAGCACTTGGTTTGCACAATATACTACGCTAAGCCCTGGCAGGAGGCTACATATCCAAAGAGGACGTAGCCTTTTTCTAAAAGAAACTGAGTCTCAGCCATGAGACAAGCATGAAAGACTAACAATCCAAACAAGGCAGAGCCAGTAAAAGCATTTCTATGAATGACTGATGAAGAGAGGCTCCTATGTGCAGCCTGCTGGTGATCTATTTTGAAAAATAGGTAAGATTTAGAACACATGCAGGAATGGTGGATGACATTCTTTACCTTCTTTAAGCCTAGACTTGTGTGAGAATTGTGCAGCAGGGAGCCCCAGGGCTCATTTCTCTGGTGGGACGTGAAATGGGGGTGCGGGTGGGGTTTGTGCTTGGTCAGTTGCCAGGGGTTTCACATGTATAACAACCAGTCAGATAAGACAGGGGAGAATAATCCTGAAACAATGGAGGAGCCAGGTGGACTAAGGAATAAACATGAGTAGGGACCATGTTACCTTCAGAAAACTTGTTTCTGCTTTGACACACAAATGGGTGGGTGAGGACTGACAATATATACCATAAAACATTACCAAAATTATTTTAATATAAGTGTTTAAACATACATTAAATTCATTCATCACAGCCATGGAAAAACTCACTGAAGTAAGTATTTTCTAGAACTACCAATATGATCCAGCGATCCAACTTCTTGGTATTTATCCACAAGAAATGAAATCAGGATCTTGAAGAGATGTTGGCACTTCCATGTTTATTGGTACATTATTCACAACAGCCAACACATGGAAACAACCTAAGCGTCTGTCATCAGACGAATGGGTAAAGAAGATGTGCCATACATAATGGAATACCCCAGCCATGAGAAAGAAAGACATTCTGCCATTTGTGGCAACATGAATGGACCTTGAAGGCATTATGTGAAGGGAAATAAATATATAAGTGTATCAAATCAATACATTGTATACCTTAAACTTCACTCTCCTACAATTCTATCTCTTAAAGCCAGCAAAAATATCTATTTGCTTCCTGGTGAATCCTTTAGGATTAATTAAATGAAAATTTTATGTTTTGGTAGCTGACCTGCAGCACAGAATCATTCACTAGATATGAGCCAATAGATTCATTAGACAGCAGCCATTATATATGAGCTGTAGGACATTTGGCAAAGGTAATGCATTTGTTTTTAAAACATGCTACCTGGCATAAACATGTAAAGAAATTGTTAACAGCACTTCTGTGTATTCATAGAACTATGTCGTCAATTTAGAGAAGACACCTTACTTAAGGAAAAACAACCTCAAAATCTTGGGAGGTCATAGATCCAGGGTATGTAAAAATATAACATTGAATTCTTTAGAAATGAGTGAAAAAGAAGGAGTTTCAAGATAATTTGTTTCTTGTCACTAGAAATGTTGTCTTAGAAGCACTTCCTTGCAACACTGCATGATCTTTCAAGAGGCATTAAGATGTAGGTTTGGTGAGTTTATCCACAACTGAGCTTATACTGAATTCTGATATTTTAGACCATAACCAGTTCCTCAGCCAAGATTGCTGAGTAAAAAGTAGTAATACCTAGAAAAGATTTTATTTTTTTCTTCATAGATTTCCCCCAAGGTGATAGAGAGTCTATCAATGACCAATATTGGACCCTCCTACACCACTGGAGTGGTAAATACTTGTGTGAGAAATCTAAGCTCGTAATTTTTGTCAAGAAGAAAATGACAAAACATGAGCTATGAATCAAAGCTTATAGTATGAAAATCTATGCAGTATTAATTTATAAAATTGAGTTCAGTTGAGACAATATTGTGTGAAATTAAATGGAAAAAATGGAATCCTTCAGTAAGAGGATGGCTTCTTTATTTCTGTCCTGGAAACTGACAGATTATGGGATGGGGGCAGAGCAAGCAGGGAGAGGAGGACATCTTTCCTAACACTTTATTTAAATACTTGGAGCAGATTTAAAACATTCATTTGTTTTAGTAAAGATTTATTCTACATTGTCACTGGAAGTTGATTAAACCAGGCTTTCTCAAAGAGCTGACAGAGTCCATGTTTCTGAATCTTCATCAGAAAAAGCAGGTAAGATCTAAGTGCGGCTGCAGGCAATTCTCTGGGTTTTCTATCTACATCCCTGAGTTTTGTTCAGTACTTAAAAGTTCTTCACAAGACCTCCTCTTGACCTTCAGTAGAGCATTGGTCAGGGCAATACTGGTGGCAGGAGCCAGAGTCACAGTGATCTGGAGGATGACTCGGGCCGCTAAGGTACTAATCACACCACTGAGCCACCTGCCTGGGGAAGACCTGGCTAGATATCAAAGGCAGGTGATTTTAGATACAATTTATGTGGCATGGATTTGAAAGATAAGCTCTTCTAACATCATATTTTTATTGGAAGGAGCTGGTTCTGTTTCCCACTGCTGGCTTGGAGGAGCCTGGAAATTGCCCTGGCCTGAAAGTTATCACTTTCTCATGACCATTCTCTCTTGTGGGTGCCACAGGGGCCATTGTCCAGGCATTAATGTCTTTGCAGGCGTCGGTGACTCTGCTACCAACTGAACTGAGCAAACCCCACCTGAGCGCCTGCTCAGAGCAGGATGCTGTTGTTAGCAGGAAAGGGGATGGGGAGTGGAGCCCTCTGAACCTCAGGTGGCGTGTAACTGGTGCTTGCCATGCAGAGCAGCATTTCCTGAGCAACTGTTATATATGGAGCGGAGTCCTACAGTTTTATATAAAGCTATTCACTAATTTTCAAAAGGATCCCATTAAGTCTTATTATTATTATACCCACCTCCCATGAGACAGTCTGGACTCAGGGAAGTTGAGCGATTCATCTGTGGTCACATAAATCAGCCTTCAGACTCCAGGTCTGGGGCCTTCTATCACTCCACATCTGCTTGTTTTGGGCAACTAAGAACTTTTTCCTCTATGAGCTTGATGCCCTGTGTGTGGCCCATGGCTCCCATCTCAGCGTCACCGGGGAGCGTGTTAGAAATGCAGAGTCTTAGGGCCCACCCAGCCTGCCTGAATCAGATCCTGCATTTTAAGGGGCTCCCCAGGCTGCCTGCCCGCTGAGACCCCAGCAGAACCCCTCCGGGCACCGTCAAAGGCAGCCCACAGCAGTGCCTGCTACGGAAGCCCTCCGGCTCCAGCCTGCGGGATCAGGTTCTGTGGGTTTGAGCTCTTCAGTGCCAGAAGCAGCTTATCACAAGATGATTTCACCTAGAAGGCAGTTTCCCATCACAAACATTGAAGGATTATAGTTACCACACAGACCTTACATTTAATAATTCAGTTTAACAAATATTTATTGCCGTCTCTTACTTGCTTGGCACCAAGTGAAGTGTAGGTCTTAGTGATTTCCCGACTTCTGGTTTGTTGTGGTTCAGCCAATTCCTGGTTTTATAGTTACGTATTTATATTAAAATTGCATCTGTACTCTTCTTAATGATGCTTTCTTGTTGATTCATTTGTTTAGTCAAACAACATATTTAGTCATGCAGACAACAAGCACTTTTCAGGATGTACAAAGCATAATAGAAGCCATAAGTATATGTATTTCCACACAGAATTATATCCTGAAGCAATTCTTCAGTGAGGGCATGTTTCTTAAATGAAGACTTTAAAAAAAATTATGGTAATTTTACTCCTGTTTTTACGGTTAGCAGAACTCTACCTCTGAGATTTCTTAAGTCTTTATCAACATTGACTTGGAAATTCTCCCAACAGCCCAAGGATGGATGTAGACTTAGGAAATCAAGGCTGAAAATTAAGTCCCCCAGGACATGTTGTCGCCATAATAATTTAACTTGGATGTTACTTAAAATCTGCAGAATTTTTTAGCAATATTGTTTGTTTTCATTTAAAGTAGAGCTTCTTGAATAACTGGCACTTAAACAAGTTAGTGAATTCCAATACTTGGCGTCTTCTATTAACATCAAAGCTACATGCTAGAAACTCTGCTCCCTTATGGAAAACTAGACATACTCCAGGAATAACACTTTGTTGAGTAATTTGGTTTTATATGGGATTATTAAATAATGCAAAGACTTCAGGCATAAGACTTCTTTGCAGCTCCATACTTCGGGTAATTCTACTTTGCTTGGGAATCTCTTTTTGGGGAGGATAATTAATCACCCAGGATTCAGGCTAACAGGTTGGTTTTATCTTGAAAGATGTTTTAAAGTGTTTTTAAGGGAAGTCATTGAGGTGGAAACATTGAAGGTAGTAATTTAATATCTTAAAAATTGCTTTATTGAGATATAATATTAATACAATCAAATATACATCTGAAGGGAATAATTCAATAAATTTTGACCCATGTAACACAACCAAAACAAAAATATAGAACATTTTCATCATCCCAGGAAGCTTTCTCATTTATTGCCAGGTGCCTTGCTAAGTGATTTATTTGCATTATTTACTTTAATTTTCACTAAATATTATGAAAAAAGCTGTTATGAGAAGAATTGTATTACCCCCAAGTTCATATGTTAAAGCCCTTATACCTAGTACTTCAGAATGTGACTGTATTTGGAGACAGGGCCTTTATGCCATTAGAGCAGGCTCTACTCTAGCATGCTTGGAGTGGAAGAAGAAAAACTTTGGACATATAGGGAGATACCAGGGATGCACATGCGCAGAGAAAGACCATGAGGAAGGGCGGCCATCTGCAAGCCAAGGGGAGAGGCCTCAGGAGAAATCAGCTTAGAAGACTCCTTGATCTTGGACTTCTAGTCTCCAGAACTGTGAGAAGATAAATTTCTGTTTTTTTAAGCCACTTAGGTCTGTGGTATTTTGTTACGCCCTAGGAATCTAATACACAGGTATTAGCTTTAGCTTTCCTTTTGAATAATGAAAAAGTCAAAACAAAACAAAACAAATACAGGGCTTAGGGGTGCCATAAAATCTGCCCACAGTAGCCCAGGTCCTCAGTGATCAGGCAGGGGTTGTACCCTAGGGGCGCCTGGCTCCGGTTCTGTACTCTTAACCACCGCATGAACTGACTACACAAACACCCAGACCCCAGGATTTGAAATGGAAGCTGACTCTAGCCGGTCCCACCGCCAGCCTCCAGTGAGCTCTCCCTCCCTCTGGCCCAGTCACTTTCTAACACTTTTATGCACTTAGCTGTGATCAATGCTGGATAATAATCTGCACCGAGGTCAGAGTGAGTATCTTACTACTCTGACCCCATTAATAATATATTGTAATAGCGTTATTATGAGAATTCGATGATTTCAAGTGATTAGAGAAGTGTCAGGGTCATAGAAGGCACTATTTTTTGTCTATTATTATCTAATTGAATTTTAAAAAATCACCCTTTACACTACTTTTTTGATCTCTTTTTCTTTTCTAAAATTAAATGGACTATAATATATTTTGCAAATCCAAATAGGTAATATTGTTCCACAATTTAAACTGTTCTACAAAAAGTTTAGGTTAGACATTAGAATGACTTTTCCTCATGTCATTCTACAACAGATTTTTAATAATCGCTATTAAACACACATACTAGTAGTGCCACCATAAATGTAAAATAACACCAATAATAAATGAGTCATTACTATCAGAAGCCTCATCCAAAGGCAAATGTCAAGGTGAGGAGGCCTTAAAGACTGACTGTTAGTTCAGGATCCACTCAGCTTATATTGGGGCCAAGTACGGAAGTGGTTGCACATTTTGTAGGGCAATCGCCAGAAGTGAATACTTAGGTAAGAAATAACAGGAGCCATTTGAAATCTTCATTTTAGAGAGACTAGGCAAGCTTCCTGGTAGAAGTTTTATAGAGCTAAATGTTTAAAAGGGGAGGACATACAGGAAATTTCAGAGCATTATGCAATTTCTTAACAATGCAAACATCTTACCTGCTCTGACAATACAGATCACCCTTGAGCTACCATGAGGCCCTATTAAAATACCCCAATTCATTTATTTTGACTGTATATTAAGTAATTTTGGGAAACAAGAAGCCAGTTATGGGCCTAAATTTCATCTATTTAGAATTATTCTGTTAAACATTTTGGCTGAATTGAATTCAGAAGGGGAAAAATTAGTAAAATGACATTTCCCTTTGAGTTGACAACCACGTGATAATCAGTTAACAAGTCCACAGGTCAGGTTGTTTTCCATATTAATGAACAAATCCTGAATTAATTAGTCAACAATTGTTGAATGAATGGCTAAAATTGAAATGGTTGAAAAAGTGTGCAAGGAGACACCATCTCTGTTCACAGCCACTTCAGTTACCACGGGTCCACGTTAGCCTGTGTGAGCTATGGGGAAGAATGCCCTGGGTCCTTTTGGAAAATAATGTGGAACCAAGGGCAACACACCAAAAGCCTCAAAACTTCTGTTAAGGTTGGTTAGTTGACCCTGATGAAATTATTAGGGGCTTCTGGTTAAATGATATAAGTAGAGTAAAAACAGCTGCAGGACCAGGCAGTATTATTACCTTTTGGTATCTGCCATTTCCTTGCCTGTTAAATAGTCATCAGGTGACTAGGATCCTTTATGACAGGTTCCTAAATTTGCTTACATATTATAATTAGGAGAGCTTTTAAAACTCTTAATGACCAGGTGACACCCATACCAATCAGGATATCTTGGGGGAGGAGCCACACAAAAATATTTTTAAAGGGATCTCTAGATTATCCTACTGTGTAGCAAAATTTGGGAACCACTGCCCTCTGACTTTCCCCTGAGGTGAGTAATCCCCACATTTGAAGGCATAAAAATCACGTGGAGTACTTGCTAAAACTGAGTCTCAAAGAGTTTTAGTAGGTCTGTCATGGAGCCCTAGAATTGGCATTCTTAATAAGGACTTGGAGTGGTCATTTGTCACATTGAGAAATGCTGCCTTGGAGAGTACGCAGAGATATTTGGCCCATCAATTAATGCTTTCATATCAGGTTAAACTGAACAAGATGCTAAATGCTAAAATACAGATTAAAGGAGACTCCTAAGACAATGAGCCAAGGCCAAAGATCACGGTGGCTGGCTGGCCTGTTCCAACAAGTTACCTCTGGTTGCCAAAGTGACGTGAGGAGGCTGGGGTTATTTCTTGCCTAAATATATTCCCTGATAGTATTTACTTTACCAAATGCACACCACACCCAAACTTGGCTCGATGTCAGCTCTCTGTTGACATTTATGTGTGGCTATGGGAAATGCTGCGATGGGAAGAGGAAGTTTTCTTTTACGAGAGCTCTGTTCCGCATGTCCACTTTTGAGCTAGTTTCTGTGGTATTCAAATAGGTATCATGACATGGGTAAAATCTCCTACTGCTTTGCAGGCCCCGCTCTCTAAATATTGCCCAGGAATCTCAAAAAGGTGGAGAATGGTGGGTGGGGTAGGACATGGCACCAGTACTAACTTCATCATGTGTTTAGTTTAAAACAACATTTACTAGAAATTAGATCCCATGCCAAGGATATAAATGTTCTCATTTAGCATTTGTAGCGCCCTGGGGAATTTTCCCCTTGGCTATCAGCAGTGACCCTGCCTTCCCATGTGTTAAGTAAAAGCATTTTCATCACCCCCATTTCCTGTCTGTTTCAATAAAAGACATTTAGCAAAAGCAAATAAAGATTTACCACATTTTTTGAAGCAATTAAGGACTTGTTAGTGTGTCCATTTAGGAAAAGGTTTCAGTGTTCTCTGTCTAAGTTTTCATGATATTTTCATTTAAACTGAAAACAGATGCTTTGGAAAAGTATTGCTATTTGGGGAGAATGTTAAGAAACAACAGTAACAGAATTAAGTGGATTTTGCAAACCACTTGGTGGCAGTAAATGCCCTATTAACCACAGTACACACCTGAACTCTTGGGCGGGCTTCTCAATTTCTGTTTTCTGTTGTCTTTTTTTTTTGTTGTTATTATTTTTCATCTCCAAACACTATTTCTCTTAAATCGAAAAGGTATTGTTTCTTCTTTTTTTCCTGACTGAATTATACATAACGGTTAAATATTGTGACCTCTTCCAAAGGAATTAAATTTTGAGAGTTAAATGACAAAAAGTCCGAATAGAGAACCCTGTACCTTGTTAGAGCACCCATTTTTAAAGTCCCCATCCAGTCTGAATAAATGCTTATGTACAGAGAGAATAAAATTGGATTATATTCCGTATAGCCTATTTGTTCAATATGTACAGTAACTTGCAAAACACATCTATTGTTCTACATAAACACCTTTCAGTTTTCTCCACAAACTTTGTCACAGTAACTTCTCCATCTTTTATCCATTTAAGGGAAGAGGGGTGTGCCTCAAAGTGTAATTTAATATAAATTATTACTAACTAGATTAGATGTCAACATATTTGGAACTGAAAAACTTGTTTGGTCAATGAAAAACCCTGATAGCCTGGTTAATTAGTTATACTAGTCCTGGTAAAAATGACAAGTCATATAGGTTTTTATTTTTTAAATTTTAAAAAATTATATTTTATTGATCAGTGCTATTACAGTCATCCTGATTTTCCCCCCTTAGTCCCCCTCCACCCAGCACCCCCCACTCCCTCAGGCAGTCCCACACCATTGTTCATGTCCATGGGTCATGTGTATAAGTTCTTTGGTCACTCCATTTCTTATACTGTACTTTATACCCCCATGGCTATTCAACAAGTCACATGGGTTTTTAGAACATTGAGTTCCAGTCCAGGATTTGTCACTAACTGGCTTTATAAGCGTGGGCAGGGGATGATCAAAATTAATCAAAATTAATATTAATATTTGAAGCGCTGTTTCTATTGAATGCATTGCTCTCACACCATTGTAAAGTTGAAAAATCGTAATTTGGGGATCACCTGTAGAATTATTTGAAAGTACTGACTCTATGTAGATAAGAGCAGAAATGGAGATGACTCACATAAAAGGCCTCACATAGTGCCTGAGAGAAAGTAGGTGCTCAGTAATTTTACTTCCAATCTTGTCCTTATTTGCTACTTTGAAATACCTCATACTCACTAGCTCTCTGAGGCAACCGCTTATGAACGCCGGCAGGCAGCTGTTTTCCGCCTTATGAGTTTGTTTCTTATGTGGAGCCAGTTCTGTTAAGAGTGACTTTTAATGGACAAGGCTGGAAGTTAGTTGCAAATCTAAATTATTAAACATGTTATGAAAATATTTATGCTAAACCATTCCACAATCGGAAAGGAAGCATTAAAAACAATGGTCATCAGTAGAAAACACAATAGCAGAAAACATACAACTAAAATTATATTTAATGATCAAAGACTAAAAGTGGGAACAAAGAAAGGATGCCTATTCTTAGCACGTCAACTCAACATTGTACTGGAGGCCCTAGTCAGAAGAATAAGGCAAGAAAAAAACTAAAAGTACAGATTAGATAAGAAATAAATGATCTTTATTTACAGATGACATGGTTGTGTGTGTAGAAAATTCCAAGCATTTTACTAAAACAAAAACACAAAACCCTACTAAGACTAGTAAGTCAATTTAGCAAGTTTGCCAGATAAAAGATTAATATACAAAGATTGTTTTCCTATATACTAGCAATAAACAATTAAAAAGGAATTTCAAGGATGACATTTAAGTAGCATTACAAAAGCATAAAACTAGTTAGGGGAAATTTTAACAAAAATATAACATCTCTATAGTGAAATTGTAAAAACTTACTGAGAGAAATTAAAGAAATGCTAAATAAATGGAGATATAATGTTTATAAGTTGAAAAGTTCACATTATTGAAATGTCATTATTTGAAAATAGACCTATAAATTTAATGAAATCCCAATCAAAATCTCAAGAGACTTGTATAGAAATTGACAAATTGCTGTAAAATATACAATGGAAATGAAAAGAATGTAGAATGGCCAATCTTAAAAGATTGAACTACTTGATTTAAGACAATACAAAGCCAGAGTATGAAGAGAATGTGGTATTGGTATGAACATTTAGAATAATGAACAGGATAGACTGATACAATATGACTGAGTTTTGATAAATGTGGAGAGACAATTCAGTGGAGTAAGCATGCTCCTTTCAACAAGTGGAGTTGCAACAATTGTACATCAATATGCAAAAGACTTGAAAAGTCAACCTAAGCTTCACCTCTTCATAGAATTGCACACCAAAAGAAAAGCTATTTTTTTTTTTTTACTGCATGCAAAGTTAAGAAAATGCTCAATGAGGTACCTGTATCCTGAATGGTTTAAAAGGCGAACATGGGTGTTATGCTTGGCAGAGTGTCTACACATGATAACACTCAATAAATTTTAAGACCTTTGTTTTTTTTCTCAGTAACCAGCCAGCTTCCCACCTGGCCTAAAATTTCCATCTAGTAGATCACTAACAGATTCCTACAAATGTAGGGGAATTACCCCCAGAAGGAGCCATTCAGGTGGAAATATTTCCTCTGAAGAGGAAAGAGACCTATAGTTTCTTCTCTGGGCTTCTTTAGTTGACAGAGGGTTAGGAGTTGCGAATCTTATTATAGTTACAACCACAGATTCTTAGAACTAGAGTGGTCCATAAGAGCACCCAGTCAACAACTTCCTTTACTAATGTGAAAACTGAGGGCCAAAGAGGTTGTTAATTACCCAGGGCTGTTCAAATGCCGTGGGAGGACATGGATGCTTTCTTCAGTCTGTTTCCCTTCTGAAAAATGACCGTGATGATCCTTGTCCCACCAAACACTGAATGATTTGGTTCAGGAGAGAAGTGGAAGTACCTTGTCAATTGTTATATTTTCACTTGGAGAAGGAGGGTAGTGGGGGGGGGGGGCAGAGAGCACTGCGTCACTGCCCAGCAGACAGGTGGCACCACATGAAAGACGGTGAAAACAGGAGGTTGGTAGGACCTGCTGAGGTGGCTGTCAAAAAAAGGTGGGGGTCATCATAAAAAGAGGGAAACTTCTAGGCCAGCAGCTCCCCGCAAGGGCAGGTGTGAGCCAGAGGGAATTTACAGTGCTTGCACTTCCTTGTTTGTTCTTTTTTTCCGCATGGCTTTTGATCTAATATTATTCAAGTCTCTCTTCATGGCCTGCATAGAACATTTTTAGATCAGAAGATCTTTTGATCATTTCAAAAGTCTCAGATGCAAAACTGATCGTTCAGGGCAGCATAAAACTGATCCCTGACTACTTTAAGAAAGGAGGTTGAGGAAACAGAGGACGTTGAGGTAGACATGGGGCTTTGTGTCTGGTAACCTGAAGTAAGACGATGAGTGGAAGAGTTGATTTCCAATGACCATGCCTTATTTCTCTGATTCTTTTAATAGAATCGCTCCTTTCTCAATTCACGTCCTGACTCATGAGTTGTATCAAGTCATGACTCAAGATAGGATTGAAGAGACTGGGTTTCAAAAGCATTCAAGAAAGTTTATGAACCTAAAGAGTTGGGAAAATAGTTTCTTTAAGAGGAGAGACCACTGACAGCTGTGATCGTGGACAAAGCGGTCTAGCCTCTGTCAGGAATATTCAAGGAGAGAAAATAATGACATTCCCATTGCTCTAGGGGAACGAAACTAAAGTGGTAGGTTCCTCACAGCTTCGCTCTTGCCTGTGGTGCTTCCTGTGCAAAATTGTCTTCTGGCCTCAACAGTGTCCTTTGCAGCCGTTGTGGCAAAAGAAAGGCTTGTGAGAAAGATGTCCTATTGCAAATCAAAAGTCCATGCTATGGATTTATTTACAACCTTTTCATGCTATGTTCCAGAAACCACGATTTGAATGGACAGATTTTAATGGAGACAGGGTAGAGGAACCTCTTAAAATTATCTTAAGAATTAGAATTCTGTTTATATGGAAATAACTCCCAAATCTTGAGAGAGTAGGTAAGTAGTTTTTGTCACATTTTATAAATAACTCAGTTTTATATAAAAAGCTGAGTGTAAGTAAATAAAAATGCAAATGCAAGCACATTTCAAGTGAACTAATAGTTCTCACTTTTCAAAAAACCCTTCAATGAATTTCTCTGTAATCTTCCATTTGATGAATTTTGCATATCTATGTTTATTTATTTTCTCCTGACAGCAAACATGAGGCTTCTGGATCAAAGGCAGTCCCATCACTTACTTGCAGAACATCTTAGTGTTGGCCGCCAGGCCCCGATTTCCCCTAGGGGCAGTGTGGTGAGGGCCGTGCGGTGAGGGCCGGCGTCACCCTGCAAGTGCAGGGTCCCTGCTACCACAGGGGCCGCTGAGATTAGGGAGCTTCTCCAGGAACCGCTGCACAGTGCCCCTCCTCTCTGGAAAGAGGGAGAGAAACGTTATCTTCCTAATGTAAACAAACCCTTTGCTGAATAGAAAAGCAGAAGGTTTCTGGGTGTTATAGCTCTTTGGAATATAAACGTATGGCTCAAGATTTTTTTATTACCCTTCAAAATATAAATAAATGGCTCCAGGGGGAGAGAAACCTATAAATCTCTCAGGAACCAGTCACTATTCTTAACTTCTATGGTGTGGACACTGCGGGTCAGTCATCCCTCAATCCAGCTGGCCAGTAATTTTTGTTGAAACACTGACTGTGCAGAATATGAAAATATTATCTATTTCTAAACGCCACCAAATGTATTGGGGTGTAATTGTATTTCCTATTCATTGACAAGTGATCCTGGCTTTATGGCTTCTATGGAGCTTCAGGTGGAAAGTAGGGCTTTAGTCCTGATGTTACAGGAAAAGAGGGAAAGGCACTATCTCTGGTTGCAAAGCCATAAAAAAATTGTCCCCCATACTTGAATGCATTACAAACTAATTGTTGATATAACAAATCGTTACATGCCTTCGTGTCTCTTTATTTTCTTGAAATTCAACTTTCTAAAGAATCAGAGTAAAACCATCGCATATGTGCTATTGTCAAAATGATTTTGCTTATAGTTCAATGAGTATTGCTTCTAGAGTTTATTCTTACAAACACTTAAGGTGTAACTGAGAGAGTATTAGGGATGGAGTAGGTATAATACTTATAAGGAATTCTTTTCTCTTCAGTTTCAGTAGTAAAGAACAATTATTTTGCCCAAGAATTTACAGAATGTTACAATTATTGATACCATTAATTACAATTAAAAAATTCTATCACAATATTCTGATCCTTTGCCCCGGTGTCCAACCTGCGGTCAGCGGTCCGTGGCCTGCATGCGGCCCAGGACAGCTATGAATGAAGCTCAACACAAAGTCATAAGTTTACTTAAAACCTTGTTTTTGCTCATCAGTTTTTGTTAGTGTTTGTGTACTTAATGTGTGGCCCAAGACCACTCTCCTTCCAGTGTGGCCCAGCGACGCCAACAGGTTGGACGCCCCTGCTTTAAAGGCTTATGCTTATTCATGAAAAGTTTATGCTCATCTTGCCTCCTTTGAGGCCATATAATTTTTTTTTTTTTTTTTACATTTTAGCTTCCAACCATAGCCAACAGTAATTGGTATAAATGAGGGATGCCAGCGTGGAAACCTGTTCCTTATCAGTCCCTCGCGCTGGAGCTGTGCTGCGCAGAATACCAATGGATTCGTTTCAAGGTCAGGGAAATAGCCATGGAAGACACCCAAAGTGTTTAAGTAACACTCTGTGTGCTCTGTTTACGGTGGGAAGGCCCAAAGCTGGCCTGCCCCGTGGGTCCGTGGATCCGAATAAAACTTATACTCAGTATTAGAAGATATTCCCATGTAAGATATAAGAATAGGATGTTCTGGAGTAACAATGTCTTATTTAGACTTTTGGGTTGGAGAAGGCTTTGTGTTTCTTTCAAAATCCAGGTCATTAATGGGAAACTGCAGCCAGACTGCAGCCCCGGGGAGGCCACAGGGGAGCAACGGAGCGCGCTGGTCCCATGTGCGACCTGCTGCTGGGCTGGGAGCGCCTTCCTCACACACCGATTTTAGTTTCCTTATATTCTTATTCTCATAATATATATTAGTGATTTTCAAACTTTTATCTTCTCATGGCACATATAACCTAGTTACTAAAATTCTGTGACACAGCAAAAAATACATTCTTTCCTGATATGATTAAAAAAATAGGTATAATTTTAAACCATTCACACCAGATGGCTATTGTTGTGTTGCCTGTTGTCATTTTTAAATTTGACAATCTAAGAGAAAAGAGGTCAGTGCCCCTGACTAAGTAGTCAGGGATTGCATGTTTTAAAAATTCCTGAGGCACACCAGTTGAAAATTGCTAATATACATGATAGTACTTGCCTCACAGAGATGCGCAAATCTAATCTAAACTCATTACATCTGAAGAGCTAACATGGATTCTTAAAATAAATATTAAGTTCAAGATTTAATGGATTTTTGAAAGTAAAATCATGGTGTTATACAAATATAATCCGAACATATGCTAAAGATTTTGTTTAACTCATTAACTGAGAGCACCAGTAAAAGGTTATAACTCGTTTGAAGAAGAATCCACAGGGATGTAAAGATGAGTTTAAAAATAGAAACAAAACTGGTCAGTATCCACAGGGCAATAATCAGTTGCATTATGCTGGAAACAATTTGCATTTCTATGGATAAGAATCATTTATGTTTTATCAGTTTTCTACAAGTCATTCACAATTTTTCTGGACACATAGGGAAAAAGAGTAATGCTTTTATAGGGTAATGCTTTTATAGGGTAAAACAAAGCAAAACAAAACAAAAAACTTAGCTGCCCAGAGAGAAGTAAATAAAATCTTAAGTAAATCAATAAAATTGAGCAAATAAAAATCAAATGGGAAATTCTTTCTTTCTGCCTTTGGGCCACTGCTGTAATTAGTATCACATCTATCTTAAGGAAAGTGTATGAAAGTTCAGAGTTATCTAAATTTGGATGAACCCTGATGTTTTCTGGGTCACCTCTCTTTGTCACTCAGGGATTCTGGTTCAGGAAATGTGAACTAATTTTAATTGTCTCTGTAAGAAAGATACAGTAAGGAAGATGCTTTTTTTCCCCCAAAGAAGTAAACACACATCATTATAAAGTTAAATATAAATTTCTGCATTGGAGTGGCATCTAAGTAGCGTGGAGTAATAGGGTAGGAATCCAAATGCATGGATGCAGGCCTGAATCTTCCACAACCAAGACCCAAGTCACATAACACTGCCAAACTTCAGTTTCTTTATATTTCAGTGGAAATGGTTATGATCCCACACATCTCAAAAATGTTGTTGTAAAGACGAAATTAAATAATGACTATGGAAGAAACATGTAAGGTAGAAAGTGTTGTTTTTAAGTGGTAGCTGTCACCACCCTTTTAATCTCCTGGACTGAGTTATGCACAGATAACACAATCTATGGAGGGAGGGGCAGGTGAGAAAGCAGGTTGGCAAAACTAACCCTGAAACTAATTTGCTGCATGATTCTGAACAAATGATTGAAACTTCAGGGCTGCCATGGCCTCTTTGTCCATTTTTATTTCGCAAACTAATTGCGAGGTTATCATGAAGTAATGGCGGCACTCCAAAGACTGCAAAGTACCATGCAAGTGTCAGCCATGGTCAGTAGTTTGGCTGAACACGAGGAGCTGAGGAAAGTGGAGACATTTTTCCTTTATCAGTTATCTATAAATAACTTTTATTGTAAAAATAACCATTTCCATGCTCAAAAGAATCGATTTTCCCCTCTAAATTTTACTCACTTGTACTAAAGATAATATGTGATTTTAAAAGGAAACTTCACAGTATCATTATCTTGCCTAGGACTTGGCAAAATGAAACTTAAGAGATCTCTGCTGTTGCTTTCATTTGGAGCCACATTTGGCATAATGTTATAATCATTAATGGAAGGAAGTCTTCCATTACAATGAAATGGCATTTATAACTAGGCTATTAAAGCTGGTTGCTTTAGAAAGATTTTCCACACACACACACACACACACACACACACACACACATGCACATACACACATCTGCATGAGTCTTGAAGTGAGATTTTAGTGATGTGGCATGGCCCAGGGACCCTAAAAGGCATTGAAAGGTATTTTTTCATTTTTTATGTTATTTGGTCCCTGGGTAGGACATACTGAGTTATGGCCATGATTAAAAAAAAAAAATCAGTAAGTAGCCATTAAAACTTAAAAATAGCAAAATAACAAGCATCATATGGTATTAAACCTAAATAATAAAACAATAATTAGTTACACTTTTATTTGTCAATTTTACCTCATAAAAGCTGGTAAAAAATAACTAGCGCACATTGTCTTCCATTCTTTGATTTCCTTTTATTTTTTTAAAGAGAATTTCTTGGTGCAAAAATGGAATAGCTTTTGAAGCATGCACTTCTATGTTCAATTTTATCATTTTTTATTTATACCAAATTACAGCAATGTCACCTAATTTTCAACTGACTTAGCTTGTACTGAATTACATTTCTTTTCACTTTTTAAAAATAGTATTTTTTTAGCATCTATTTTGTGTAGTGTATTCTCCTGGTGTTTTTTTTTTCTTCCCTCCAACAAGACAGATGAAGCTATTCTTTAACATAAATGATAAAATCTATCTCCTTGTACTATATTAAGATTATGCCAAGATTATCTTAAATCAATGCTTCTTTTAACATGGTGCTGAAGATAAATACCACACAAACACACAAATTAGTAAAAGGGAAGATTTTCTAGATGAATATGCCTCTAAAAGTGAATAAAAAGGCAGGATAAAAAGATGCAATACACTAAAATACTGAGGTAATTAAGTCAATTCTTCTACAGTGAAGAAAAAAGAGCATCAGCTGCATAGTAACGTAAAAGGAGATGGTAAGGGGTCAGGTAACAGGCCATGCACGGAGCCCTTGACAAAGTGTTTTTATTTTTTTAAATATTTTATTTTTTATTTTTAGAGAGAGGGAAAAGGAGGGAGAAAGAAGGTAGGGAAACATGGATGTGAGAGGGAAACATTAATCAGTTGCCTCTTGTGCAACCAGGCAGGTACCCTCACTGGGAATTGAACCAGTGACCTTTCGGTTTGCCAGATGACACCTAACCAATTGAGCCACATTGGCTAGGGTGAGAAGATATTGATGAAAGATAGAAATGAAGGCAACCGTTTCAACCAATGTATATATGTCTGCACAGCGTGACTTCCCCAGGAATGGACTGAGCCAGCACAATGGTTTCCTAAAGAAGCTTAGGTACACATGTAAGAAAATTATACATTCTTAGACAAATTTAGGTATTTTATAATAATTAATTAAGATGGGACATAAACATTTATACATTAAAAAGGCAGACCTAGTTTATTGGCCTATTCAAAATAGTTGATTAAATTTTGAGTTTTAAAAGAAATTCTTTAAGATATTTTTAAAGAAATGTTTAATTCTAATTTCAATTTTTCATCTTTGAAGGTAAAATGGGGTGTGCCAATAATATGATATGGGATGATCAAAATTCTGAAGAGTTATTTTGATTTATTTAAAAAGAAACCATGGTAAATCCTTTAAGATGTACATGAATAAGCAAGTATATGAGGTCTGTATGGAAGAAGTCCAGCCATTGTTAATATGACAAGAACGATTTGCCTGACATTGATGTAACCTGGTAGCCATGGAGAGTGGACTGGAATGCACATGAGTGAACAATGATGACTTCATTGTACTAGTCAGTGGGGGCAGTAGATGGCAGTGCGTGAGCATGTGTACTTTGTGGCCATCGCATTCAGAATGAGCGAGTAGAGCAATGAATCTGCATCAAATTTTGCGTTAAGCTTGAGCATTCCTCCACAGAAACTAGTCAGGTGATTCAGAAGGCTGCAGCTATGGGAAACTGGTGATTGGCAGCTTCTTTGTAACAAGGTGCCTTCTCATGCATCACAGCTTATGCAGATATTTTTGGTGAAACATTAAGTCATCCAGGTGATTCAGCCTTGCTACAGTCCAGATTTGGCACCCTGTGACTTCTGGCTTTTCCCAAAACTAAAATCACCTTTGAAAGCGAAGAGATTTCAGTCTGATGGGATTCAGGAAAATACAACAGGGCAGCTGATGGCATTTGGGAGAATTGTGTGAAGTCCCAAGGTACCTACTTTGAAGGGGACTGAGGCATCATTGTCCAATGTACAATGTTTCTTGTATCTTGTATCTACTTCAGTAAATGTCTCTATTTGTCATAGTACGTGGCTGGATACCTTCTGAACAGATGTCATATATCTTGGCCATGAGAAGTTTACAAAATGGAAACTGTTTCAGTATGTGCATTAATTGCTAATGTACTAACAGGTAGAAATGAATGTATCAATACTTTCCCTTATTCCAACCATTTGTAAATTTGTTTTGCCATTTATATTATTTGTAACATGACTACGAGGTTCGTAAGTTCAACCACTGTCCCCACCATTACTCCTGTGAAATCACTTTCACCATGGCCATGGCCACAGTCAATAAGATACAAGGTGCAGAACTTGGCACCTTGTCATCAGTGACCCTGATTGTATTACCAGTCCTCAAGAGAGCAGTGAATGAAAAGCAAACGCCATTGACTATATCTAAGAGTTACTCATAAGGGCAAAATTTACCCCTGTAACTGCAGGTAAACCTTACTTTGTTTCCTACTTCTAGTAAAAATTTTGTAGTCATACTATTTTGGGTACAACACTTAGAAATACCTGTGTCTTTTCCAGTCTTCCATGTATATCCAAGGGGTGTTTTGTCTCATAAAATTCTTATCAAAAAAGAGTATCTTGGGAAATTCTGGATACTATATTTCTTTTCTGAAGAAGCACAAAAATAGGTTAGTATATTAATGACTCTCATAAGAAGGGAGCCTAGCTATCTTTGCTTAACTCGGCATTTCCTAAGCTTATTTGACCATTGAACTCTCCCCTGCCCATACTTGATGAGGAGCTGTTAGCATCCCTTAGAACTTGTATTTCCAGGAAGACATTCTGGTAAATGCTTTTCTTGACTGACAAGGGATAGACTCAATTCAGATGATCCTTCCAAAACTTGAGAGCCCTAATAAGCTCTAGGAAGAGGCCATGGCACCACAATTAAATGAGTGGAGAAGGAAAGGATTTCTGGGAACCACAAGGCCACCTGATCAATGGTAGATGTTCTCTCACTCAAGGAGCTTCCCGAGGGCGAGGAGCCCAGGGGTGTTGTGGGTGAGGCCAGAGAGCCCTCTGATTGTCCGTTTGCCTTTGCTGGGCCTCTGGTCGGTGCTCCAAGGTTTTCAAGGCAGTCACATGGTGTGGATACCACCTGGATAGTATAAATGCTAATTCATTATTTTTCAAACATTTTTATGCTTAGTACATTTTCCTTTAAATCCAGGTATTCCACAGCCAAAATAAAACACTGAATTCTTCCTTTACTCTCCCTTCAAAAAGGGTATGCTGGTGCCAATCTTTATGGTTAACTTCTTTTGTGTAAAACAACAAAGCCATTTAAAGTTGTTGATAAATTTTGCTACTGGAGGTAGACAAATTTGGCAGCAGAGCATAGATTTGTCATGTATTAGTGTAAATATAACATGTAAATAATGCAATGCTTAGAAACATTACACAAAGCTACCATGATAAATAAAATAAAATTCAACCCTTGATGGTTTATACAGTTATTTACAAGTTCTTTTGGTAGAAAATTCTCTTGAGGCGCTCAGTTTCTGGCCTGGTGGGGCTGCTGAGAACCTGCTGACAGAGCGCCTTCTATTTATACACAGTGGTGAGAATCCTTTGGTTTGTGTATGAGGGAGGGATTTATGTAAATAGCTTTAGAACAAGACATCAGTAAAGCGAGCATTGTGAAGAAGGGATGGTATATAAAATTTATAAAAATGAAAATAAAAATAATTCATATTCCTAAAATGGTTCTTCAGCTGGCTTTACTACTTTTGTCTCGTTTCCCTCTTCTTCTGCCGTGAGAGTCTACTTTGTCTGATGCCATTTCCAACCTGAAAATCTTGGCAAAAACACATAAAATAAAAATATTAAATGATGCTTAATTATGTTAAAAAAATAAAAGGCCAGCAACTCCCAAAGTTCAAAAGAAAATACAAAGGAGGTCTGAATGTCCATCAATAAAGATTTGTGCTGATGTAAGAAGCAAGAGAATGTACTTACTTCCTAAATAAGAAAGAAGCCAAATGACCACAGGTACATAATTTAGATGTTTCTGCTACATTTATAGTGGACACATTTGGCAATAGAATCTTTCCATCTCTGTCACCGAAGAACTGTGAAGCTGGCTTTCATGTAGAAAAGCTGAGATGATGTCCAAGGACTAAAACAAATGTGCTTACCCCCTGTTCTTTCCTATTTAAGAAGATCAATTTAATCTTGGAGCAGAAGGAGTTCTCTTTGAAAGGCCAAGGAAGACTCATTGCAGTAGCGTGAAAGGCCCACACAACAGCTTGGACATATTATTAGAGGCAGCTGGAACAAGTCCTGTAACCTCTTTGTGTCCACCTTTAGTTGGCAGATAGCCCTTCGGCCTCCTCTATCCCCCAGCTCACTGTGAGCAGTGACTGAGGGGCAGTAGATCCCAAGGGATGTCTCCCGAAAGAGCCAGAGGATATTGTACCTGTGATAGGCGGCCAAAAATACTCTTGTGCTCCATGCCTGTGAAAGCGATGGGTATCTGGGACACAAAAAAGACTTTGTGACTCCCTTGGAATGACTACAAAGAGCGTATGTCCAGCAGGACTTAGTGATGTAAGTGGGCTCTGGGACCTCTACTAGACGAGACGATGTCCTGTGGACACGGGGAGGGCAATTCCCAGGCTCGTGGTGTCCTCGAAGGCAAGCAGACCCAGAAGGCCTGCTTGGGACCTTTCTGTCCTTTTATCACAGAAGAGGTAATTTCTTAAAACTTGATCTCCTTATTTCTCTGGGTTTTAGGGCCTTTGAAATAAACATCTGAGGGGGAAGCTACCAACTAGGGGAAGGGTCAAACCAAAGTGGGTAAGAGCTTGGTCAGTGGGCTCAGCCCCCTGCTCCGGTGCCTGTCCACCCTGCCCCGCAGCTGCCTACCCGGGCCGCTTCTCAGCCCGCCTGCTGGGACTTTATGTTCACCCACAAACCGCCAACAGTCATTTAAATCGCTGTGTTCACTGATTACAGAATTGTTCTTCTTTTCTTTTTCTTTGACCTGAAACAGAAAATAAGTTCATCCCTGAGCTCTTGAAACCAAACATCAAGAAGGAGAAAGAAAAGAAAAAAAAAAAGAGCTTTGTGAGCAGAGAAAACCTTTTGCCCAGTGAGAGTACAGACTTTGTTTTGACAAATAGCCCCAAATTAGTATTGTAATTTACTGATTCTATTACCAAGCTGTAGTGGTAATACAGAAGGAGATCTGGATAATGTGTAGACATTTTTCGTTCCTGGTAATGACAAAGGTCTGTAAGCAATATCCTGCCTCTCTCGAGGTATCTGATGAGTGAAAATTTCTGCGGCTTCACCCTACCACAGGCGAGCACTACATCATTTATGAAACAAAGCTGTATTTTATTTAAAACATTCTTTAACAACCAGGTAAAAGATATCACTTTAGGTTTTTTTACTTATAAATTCAGTTTTATAGAACATTTTTTTCTCCTATTTACTGCAGACCCCTGCAAAAGTATAAGCTACTTTGTGTTTTTATCTTTAATTAAATATGTGTTTGAATTATATTAGAACTTAGATCTTCAGAAAAGTTAAGTGGGGATTATTTCTACTGGAAAGATGAGTAACTTAAGAGATATCTGTGTTTCCATAGCAAATGTCAAAATAAATTTAAACATATCTTGACTCTGACTTCTACAGGTGTGTTATACAAAAGCTCTGTTTGTAGTTACTCCTCACCCCATCCTAAGAAATGCACAGAGTCCTGTTGGTATAGAAAACAAATATTTCACTGACTTGGAGAATACTGGTGATTTTTAGTCCACGTTTGAAGAGCCACTGTGAAGAGCCACTGCATTTGGTTGCCCTCACCATTAAAAAAATTTTTTTTTCCTTTAAGATGAATTAAAGAATTCTATTGTGAGGGTATCTAGTATTCTTAAGTAATAAATCCTATTGTTTTATTTTAAAAGACAAATATAAATGCAAGATAAATAGTTGGATGAGTTGCACAGAAAAGGGACACATAGGGAAGAAATTGTGTGGAAAAATCTCTAATTTATTGAGAATTTTTATTCAGATATTGGAAAACTTAAATGTTTGATAAGCACTATGTATATATATATTTAAGATATGAAGATATCTTACTTCATATCTAACAGCATTTCATTAAGTAGATGTAGTTAAGTAAGTAGGCAAGGAAATAATTTCCTTCCCCTCACCCATTGTATTTGCTTAAGGGAAAAATAGAGTTAGGAGTAAAGAAAAATAAGTCAAAATGATCTAAACTAGTGGTAATAACATTTTACATTTGTCTTATACTTTGCAGTTTATACTTATCTATATAGTATGTCATTTAATTTTTCCTTTTTTACAGGAAAAAATGATTATTTCACTACAGTTGATGAAACAATCTAGGGGAAACTAAGTAAATGAGAATATACAAACAAACAAAATAACTAGTATCTCAGAAGCACTTACATTCTTAAAGTGTTAAGAGGCAGATGATTCTGGTACATCTGTTTGTTTCCTGGACATGAGTGATGACTCAGACTTCAAGACGAGGGCAACTACAGCCTCCTGAGCTACAGTCGTATACCTCGGTCATCACATAGCATAGTGCTGTATGTAAATATGCTGCTACCAATTGATCTTCAATGTGGAATAATTGCTGCTTTTTCTCTGTGGTTGATCTGTTCAACTATAACATTTCAGAGAAGAATACTTAAGTAAAAATGAAATATATCTAAAGAATCTGGGCCAATAAGATTACTACTTTAAATGGAAAATTTTGCTTCCTATCATACAAAATGAACACATCTCTGAAAACTGTCATAAAGCCTTTTAAAATCAATAACACTCAGTAAATGAACAAGACTTGGCTCACCATGTGTTATATAAAAATTAAATTAGAATACATAATACTTTTGGTTCTACTATTTTTAAGCTCTACCTTTGACCAAATTTATATAGCCTTGAGCCAAAAAAAAAAAAAAAAAAAAAAAAGGAAAGGGTTATATATGAGGCCATACAGAGATTAGCAATTCATGAAATTTACGTAACTAAAGTTTAGCTTTTTTTAATATCAAGAATTTCCTTTAGCATTTATACAATCTATTTAAGACTTATGGATATTATGGGTTTTTCTTTGTTCAAGTGATTTGTAATTCCATGCTGAATAAAACTGCATCATGTGCTCGTTTGTAATTTCTCTTTTTGTGTATATGTACCCAGATTTACTTGCCTGATTTCCATTCCCAGATTTTATTTATTGGAGGTTAACTATTTGTAAGGTCAGGTATTTATTTTCTATTTCCTGTTGAGGAAAAAAAAAATCAGAGAAAAACATGACTACAAAAAAAAAAAAAAAAAAAAAGAAAAGGAAAGGAAAAAGAAAAGAAAAAAGAAAGAAAGCAAACAATACTCCCCCCATCCTGAATTTTTTCAGGACTAAAAACTACCCCATACAAATTCAATGTCAGGAGGTGGCACTGTACTATCACCCTGTTAGTCTTCCTTTTGCTCTGTGGGGGTGGGTTCCTACCTCATACCCAGGAAATAATGATCAACCAACCTACCCCAAATGCAGCATGATACAATAGGGGTGATCCAGAAAACCTCCCTCCTGCCTATTTGCCAACACTATTTAAAATAAAACCAAGAGTCCTCTAAATAGCTGACTGTTCTGAGAGTTGAGGCTTAACCCTGTCAGTGCCAGAAAGCAGGGAATTTAATTCTTTTTTTAAAGCAGCATCACACATCTCTGCTCCTGTAAACAGAATACAGTATTGTGAATATAATCTAACCTTTTCTTGTTTGGGGGCAGGATGGATGAGAAGCTGCTTTGGTGAAATGGAAAAAGCCCTGGACTGGAAGTCGGAAGCCCTAGGCTCTGTCATGGCTACAACACGTTTTAGCTGTGTGGGTTGGATTTGTGTCTGGAGCTTCGTTTCTTTCCCTGTAACAGCAGAGCCAATAGAGCATCTCCCTAGGCTGCTGGAGAACCACTGAAATGATTTGTGTAAAAGTTCCCATGGCCACCCCTGCTAGATTCTAACAAATGTGGTTGTTTCTCTTCTGGGCCTACTGTTTCCTATACTCAGTTTATTTTAGGGTCCTTAAGTCTTTCTAGTGGAGCTGGAGGGGAGCCCATGCAGCTGCAGAGCCTCCAGTTGATTCAATTGTTTCCACAGGCTTCGTGAACTCGTGCCAGGTGGAAAGATCCAGTTCCCTGTCTCCCTCATGACTCCCTCATCTTCTTAAAAAGCCTCCTACTTGCTCCCTTCAGTCAATGTCAGCTGTTATTTCTTCCTTCACTAAGAGTGAAGACCGGAGTCACCTTGTAACCATCCATTTCCATCGCACTGCGTCTTGGGTGAGAAGGATGAGTGCCTGAATGGTCTTCGTTGGGAGTGCCTTCCAAAGTGTGCTAATCCTTCATCATCCAAAGCAGATGGCCCCCCCAGACACCAAGCCCATTTGTTTCCATGCCTCTTCCTTGGACTTAACATCAGACAGAATTCCAGGCATACCCAGGCCGAAAACGGGCCGCCGCAGTGAGGCGCCGTGAACCCTCACAGCTGACCCAGCCAAGGCGGGGCTCCGCACCGCGGCGAGGGTGCTGGGGGAGGAGGTGGAGCTCATTGGGACAGGCGCAACCGCGAGACACAAAAAGACCTACACTGAAGTAGGGGAGGTAGGACATTTTAGGACCCTGCACAAAGGCCACAGACAGAAAGCTCTATGCAGTTAGAAATCCACCCTGAACTGCGTGCCTCATTCTGAAAGTTCAGGAAAATGAATTTCACATGAACGTGAACAGCATAGTTTCAAGGACAAATCCCACACAAAGCTGTTATAAAAATAATAAGCAGAATAACATCTATGGAGACAATGAGAGCACACCAGAAACATGTGTCCACAACCCAGAAAAAACTAACTTATTATTCAAAATGAGCTGAAAATGATGAAAGATGTGAGGAGCATAAATCAGAATTAGAGAAACACAGAAATAAGGTGACTGAATTCAGGAAAGAATTAGAAATAAAAGCAAAAAAAAAAAAATCAGTTTAGAAATGAATTCTAAACCAGAAGGAACACAGGAACGAGTAAACACAACAGCTACTTCCTTAGGAGAAATGGAAAGTATAGAAAAATTTGTTTTAAATGAAAATATTTAATATTTTTTATTTCATAAAAATTCCATGTTAAAGAAAACAGTACTAGATGGAACATTCATGCATTCAGCAAATATTTACTGCAGGCATGCCATGTGCCTGACACTGTCCTGTGTGCTGGGGCGTAAAGAAAAACACCTGCCTTTCTAGTGGCAGGAGACAGACAACGGACAAAACAAGTAAAGCTGCCAGAGGGTGGCGAGAGCTGCGGAGGAAAACAAATCAGGGAAGAGGGAGAAGAGGTGCTGGGCGTGGGGTGTCCTGACTGAAGCAATTGAAGCCAGGTGGAAGGAATTGATGCTGATTGAAGCTGAGTGGTCAGGGAAGGCCTTGTGGAAGAGGAGACCGAAACCCTGGAGGAGGCAGGCAGGTGAGCCACGCAGATGTGAGGGAGAAGGCATTCTCTGGGCTGGGGCACCTGCGAGGGCAGATGCCTGGAGGCAGGGCTGCGCCTGTGGAGCTCCAGGAGAAGCAAAAAGCCCAGTGAGGCTGGAACTGAGAGAAGAAGCAGCAAGCACTAGGCAATGGGGACGGGGGTGGGGGTCGGGCGGGGTGGGTCAGACGAGGGAGCGTGTGGACTGATGTGAGGACTTCGGTTTTTACTCTGGATGAGGTGAGGCCGGCTAGGCTCTGAGCGGGAAGGTACCTTGAACCAAGGATCCCCGAATCCTGAGACTGCCCAGGTGACTACTGGGGAGGAGACAAAGTGGAGGCAGGGAGACCAGTAGGACTTAGGCAGTGATCCAAGCTAGAGGTAATGGTGACACCAATGGGGACAGGGTTGGGGAGCAGCAAAGCACAAAGACGTGGTTAGATGCTAAATGTAATAATAGCTAACACAGAATTTACCAGTTAGCAACAGTCACTGCTAAGTGCTTAACTTGAGTTTATTTGAACTTTGAAGAACTTTGTAAGATAGCTAATACCACTATCCCCATTTTTCAGACAATCCAAAACAACACCTTGACAAAATTGCCTAATAGACTCATAATAGATCATCTATTACTTTAGTTTTTGATGTGCAAGAGTGGTTAGAGACAAAAATAAAAAATAGTTTTGAGTGAAAATGATAGTGTTTTGATTTTAAGAGGTATCTAGGCATGTGGCCACAATGTGACTAAAATAACTCTATTTTTAAAAAAGAAAACAATGCTTTTTGGATTTAATGATCAAGACTGCTAGACTTAACACAATATGTAATTCCTTCAACAAGAAGATACAAAAAATAGCATCAAGCTCCAAATGCGATATCATAAAAGATATTGCGGCCCCTACGTGTGCGTACACATGGAGTAATAACCGCGTTCCAGTGGAGGGACTGTCTCCACGAATTAAACCCGGGCAACACGTTGGTGTTGGAATTTTAATCCCATCCAGAAACAATTGCCAGTCAGTTTAGGATTTCGTCTGTAGTTAGGGGAGTTACTTTAAAGTTTCCTTCCAAATAGGCTGCATAAATAAGGCAGTGTTTATTGCCTCCTCACTGCATCCTAGTTTTTACAATGTTCAAATGACATAAATTTTATTGAATATACTTTGGATAAGAAAAATATAAAAATCTTATTAAATGCACTTAGAATATTATCAAAAAGTAGGTTACTTTAACATGCAATTAGCTTTTGTTATATCTCATTACAGTTCTAATGCTGTTTCTGTACTATTCACCTATTTATTTCTTTTTGAAATAATTTTATTTTCTTATTGGAAAAAATAGACATATATGTCTTAGGCAATTTTCTTGAAGAGTTCCAGTTGTCCACATAGGAAGGATAATTAAGTACTCTATCAGATGACATTATTATAACAACTCTCTATTTTATGCATTAATTTTAATAAAAATGTCAGTCCCTTCCTTGACCATGTTTTAGCAAATTAAAAAAAAAAGTGGAATAGGATTTCCTTCATTTGGAATCATTAAAAGCATAGTCCTTACTTTTTACTAAAAGAAACAGCACAGTCAGAATCTTCAATTCTGTTTGCAGCTTTCTGTCCTGTTAGAGGCCCTGCTTACGATATCCATAACAGGCATGTTAGGAGCGCAGAAGGCCGTCCCAAGGGTCCACGGTGGCCCAGGCATACTTGAGTTTACTGCAGGACAGGGTAATGCATCTCCAGGTTGATTGCAGTACTGGGGTAGAGAATCAATCTTAGTTGATTTACTGTTTATTTTGTGCTAATGCTGTACATGTGAAGAAGAAAATATTTGTCTGGGTGACTGAAGACCTCAGCCTCTCATCAGAATTAAATCCTGCACAGGGCTGACATCTGAACACCTGGGCACATGAGCAGATCTTAGAGCACTGGGTGCGGCAGGCGCCTTATGGGAGTATAGCGGCAGGAAGGACACCTAGGTGAAAAAATGTTTAGTTGGAAAATAGGGTAATAAGCTGGTGACAGGGCATTAGTAAACCTTACTCTGTATTCCCTGGTGCAGGGGTCTTGATCAGCTCAAAATAACCAATGATTGTCTCCCAGCGAGTCTGGACAGTAGTAGAAACTACAGTTTTTACTATTTTACCTGTAACACATATATTTCACTTGTAGTAGAAACTCTTGAGAATAACCTCCACTTTAAAGAGTCACCAGGTTAGCAGACGCGGTCCAACCCTCCAGCGACGTTAGTTATGCTTGATAAATACTGGAGGAAGCGCCCTGCCCTTTGTAAGCCTGTGGGCCTCTGCTCCCTCTGCTCCAGCTGTGTGATCACTGAGTCATTTCATGTTCATGCCTAAGTTTATTCAGTTGCACTTTTTATTGTAATTATGTAGTTTAGTAAAATATTCTGTAAGTGGATAAAATATGAGTGTGAAAAGAGTTGTCATTTTTACTGAAACCAAGAACATGCTTTGGAAAGACTAAAAAGCAAAGTTGCTTTAAATATAAAACTGCTTTTTCATTACATTTTGATGAGACAGTAAATGACTGGAGGGAAAAAAGTCTTTAAAACTGTGGACTTTCTACCCAACTGACTTGCAAGCCTTTAAATGCTCATTCCATTGTAAAGATGTTATGTTAAAACCAGGGATAACCATGCATGATGCATTTTGGGTATGGCTTATGTGAGAATGATGATTTAATTTTCTAAACAATGGGCTCCTATTAAAATGCCTTGGTCTGACTTTAAAATGTGAGTCAGTGTACATTTGTATGTTCTAGGTTAAAATGTTTAAGGTTGAGTATTATTTGATTTATGATTCTCCATTTAAAACTAACTTTTTATATAAATCAACCAACTATTGACCAATTAGAAGCTCACTAAGGACCATCTTCTGCACTTTATCAAGTCAAGACCACTATGTCTCCTTTCGGATTTATGGGATGAGACATTTCATGGGGGAGCTTGTGCAGGAAGAGCCAAGATATTGGGTGATCTCTAGACTTTCTACTCTGGTTGTATGAGGTGGAATGGCAGAAACCTTCCCAGGGCAACTGTGTGGTCAGAAAGCTTTGGAGGCCCATGACAGGACCTCCAGGGGGCTTCCGATTCTCCAGCACACAGACTCTCAAGCCTCACAGAACATGGACTAGGTATAGACATGAGATCCTGCCCCACGTGGCAAAGCGAAGGTAACATTCTTGTTTGCTGAAAACTTAAGAAGAGTGCTCTGATTTTTTTTTTTTAATGATTTAGGTTTTAAATTGAAACTATAGCTTCAAATGCAATATTTTTTCCAGAGAAAGCTTTCCCACTGTATTTAAAATACACTTAAATGGGCCAGGCCCAGAGGGAAGGGGGCAGAGGTAATTCTGCACTATTGTAAAAATAAAATAAAAATGTAAAAGAAACAGAACGGTCATGTTGTATATAATTACCAGTTTTATATTAGGCCAGTCTGAGAAATGTAAGCCAGCCACACAGTGATTGGCTGGCCATAAATGCAATTCAAATGACTAATGTCACTGTTGCTTTTGGAATCTACACACTCAGTAGGCCTGTAGCAGTGATTACTGGACTGACTTCAGGTGCTTGATCCCTGCAAGTCCCAGCGCTCTCTTTCTTGCTGTGTACAGATATGGAGAGAATTAGATACATGAAGGTGGAAGCAGGGGACTAGGTGCTTGGAAGGGACAGGAATTATTTCCTCAGCAACTTTTGTGTAGAATTAGCAATATCAAAGTAAAGGCAATTTTTCAGTCACCTAGGATAAATAATCAGCAAAATAATGAATAACCTGGGAATTTTTTCTTTTCTTTTTAACATTGATAAAGGTACCACCATCTCTTGACTATTCATAACTGAGGCCTCCACACACTAAGGATGGTACTTTCGAATAAGCCAGTTTTGAGTCTGATCAGAGAGAATAAAATATTTCATTAACAGCTATGCAGTATATTTGTTTTCCTTTTCAGTCCTCAAGAAACATGCTTCTCACAAAAATGTATTTACTAAAACAATCATTTTTATTGTTTCACTGGAGATGAGCTCAAAGTGTCCAACTGACTACCACCAGTGAATCACACTCTATTTATTTTAATTTATTTTTTGCAGTTTTACAACTTTATTCAATTATCAGCTATTCTTATCCCCATGTACTGTTTGTAGATTTTTGAAAGTGGTGACAGGTATGTAGGTAACTAACATCTCACAGGAGTGTCCAACCTTTTGGTGTCTCTGCACCACACTGGAAGAAGAAGGGTTGTCTAGTGCCACACATTAAATACATTGTGACACATAATCACAAAAAAAAAATCTCATAATGTTTTAAGTAAATTTACAATTTTGTGTTGGGCCACATTCATAGCCATGCTGGGCTGCAGGCTGGATACCGCAAGCAGAGCTCGTTTGGCAAATCTTCATCCTCATTACATTTTCTGGACAAGCACACCCGGATACGGACTGGGACATTCCTCACGTCTTTGGCCCAGACAGCCTTGTTGAGGCCGAGAACATCTGGAGTTCCCATCTCCTTCATGGCAATTTTCCAGATCTCTCTGAGTGCCCGAGGGACGTGCTTCTTGAAACCCACTCCAGGGATACACTTGTGAATGTCGATAATGTACTCTCTGGTCACTACCTCGTTGATGACCTAGGCCCTTCTCATTGCCCTTCTTTGTGGGAGCTGGTATGTTGGGCCTAAGTTGGAAAGAAGCCACACTCACTTTATATCCTTATCCCAAATGACTTAAAGTCTGCCTTTTTTCTTTTTGTTTGAACCTGACAGAAAGTGGATTCTAAAAATAAAAAATAAAATACTAAATCCTTTCGTCCTATATTTTTTCAGGCGAAAAGCATACATCCTCGTAGAACTTCAGGAAACAGAACCTCCATATTGTAAGTGAAATGTATTATTCTATTATATATACACCTATTGGATGTGTGTTCCAAGCATCTATAGAAGTGGAACTGTATTAGACAACTCAGCAAACGTGGGTCCCCCTGTGGGCCCAGAACTCTCCTGAAAAGGCTTCTGTTGAGCTCACAGTATTCAATGGAGTATCTCCCTGGCTGTATTGTACTTTCATATCGTTTATTTGTTAAGTCTCCACATTTTGAAGGTCAAATATATTTCTTTTATTTGAAATCTTGAGCGATGGTAACCATGAAAACTCAGCAGTGAGGTACAGAAGGAATGCCGGCGAGCCCCTGCAGCAATGGGCTTTGCCGAAGAAAGCAGAAGCTGCAGCTGCGGGCGGGCGCGCTGGGTGTGCTGCAGCCCAGCGGGAGGTGGGAGGGCAGCACCAGAGCCCTTAGCCTGGGAAACATAAATACGGGCGCGGGCAAAAGTCGGTTTACAACTGTGGGTATGCGAAACAGAGTTTATTCTTGTATTCTTCATTATTATATTATTGACTTGTATTACAACTGTAAACCCACTGTTACCCACCCCTGTACAGACATGTTTTAAAGGCCTTAAATTCCAAACATGACCATAAAGTACCTTCTCATTTTAATCTAACCTGACCTGGCAGGGCTTCTTAATTGCTCTCAAATGTCTCCATAGAAATCTTTCTCACGCAGTCGGAGACTTAGAGTTTTCCATATATACGACATCAATAATTTCACAGGAATACACGATCTGAGAACCAAACAGTATGTTTTTGACAATTCCTGTTTGTCTGTATGTATGTATTCAATGGAATGTCACTTCATTACACAGAGTGTAGCAACGGAAGCTTCTGGAGGAAAACACTGAATTAGAAGCAAGGTAGTTACCACGCACATAACAGACTTGAGCATTGAGCCGTCAGACTCAGAATCCAAGATCTGTACCACATCCAAGGAGATGCCCATTGTCACCAGAAAGAAACCAACTCCCCATATATGGGGAGAGGTGAGTGAAACAGACCAGGGCGTGAAAAGCCCCACAGTGACACCCGCATGGTGCCTGGCCCTGATGTTTCAGTAGTGGTCCGTTCAGTAGTGGTCGACCGCTTCCCTGTTCCGACCTTGGTCCTTGAGGAAATCGGTGGAGTTGTAGTGAACCTTGATGTTGTGGGGCAGAGTTTGAACCTGAGACCTAAAATTAATAAATTAAAAGAAAAGCAACAAAGAGTATTGCTTAGGAATGTTGTCAGTTTTTTTTCATGTTTTACCCAGTTTCATCAATCTGTATTTGGGGTGGTGGTCTCTTTCTAAGTTAGGACTTTCAGTATTTGTGAATCGTATGAGATACTAAATATGCCTACATGGAAAATGATGCAGAAGGCAGGTGTGCAAACATGCTACCTGCACAGGAACAAAACGCCTTTAGCATGTAAATCTAAGGGTTTGTATGTGCCAGAGACACACACACGTGGACCCTGGTCACGGCTCCGTCATCTCACCTGAGGCAACTCTGGAAGCACAACAGGGCCCATTTCTAGACCTGCGGGGCATATCACATACCCGGGGTCGTGCTCTCAATTGTCAGGCCAACCTGGCTTTCCTGTCTTAGGGTGCAGTGGGCAGAAGATGCCAGGTCGCTGGGCCTGCACAGCTGCAAAGCGAGGCCCCACGAGGGACAGTCAGAGGCACTCCTCCTGCTGGGAGGAGCTCAGCATCAAGCAAACCCTTTTCCTTTTTCTGCCCATCCACCTGAAAGGGGGTGGACTTTTTCATCACAGCGATTTGAGGAAATAGCCTCAGTTATCTCTGAGAGCACAATAGAGAACCAAAGGAAGAAAAGATTAACGTGTTTTTATAAAAGGAGAATAATCACAAACGACAACCTCCTCTGTAAAATGTGAGATCAGATATGCTGTGTGATGCCCCTTTATTCTCTACCTTCTTTCCCGCTGGTTTCCGGCGATGTGGGGAACCCCACACTGGTGTGTGCAGGACTCTCTCCCACTCCTCCACGCCTGCAGTTACCCCTTCCTCCTTTATATGCACAGTTCTCAGGGGTACCTGTTGGATGGAAAACACATTCCAGACCCAGGGGTGTGCATGGGGCCTGGAAAATTCCTTAATTACTCAATAATGGTGGGTTGTAAAGTCGTGCTTGTTTGAGATAATTATCACATGCTGGCCTGGGCCAGAATGAACCATGTGTTCAAAATGCACTTGGTGTTCCAAGCAAATGGAGAGAAAGGAATGGGTCTAAAGTTGTGTGCAGCTTAGAGCAGAATTATGAATAGGGGAAAGTTCCAGAAGTGACATGGTCTGGACAAATTAATTTTCAAGCACTTGAAAATCTGAGTAATTCAATATATATGCAGCATTCACTGTGAGGTAAGCATGGTGCAAGACGCTGGGGATCATCAGAATTGGTGCTGTCAAGGAGCTTACAGAAGGGCAGGAAATCTGGGCAGTTTCAAAATGGCTGTTACAGTGGTAATCAAGGTGCCATGGGAGCAGAGAAGAGGAGGCTTATCCCAGACCAAGGGGACAGGGAACGCTTCCAGGAGGCAGTGACAGCTAAGCTGAGACTTTAAGGAGAGATCCCAAGTTGCTTCTAGAGGGGAAGGGGGTGGAGGAAGAGGGGCAGAATGTCCTGATCAGAGGACAAGTAGAAAAGAGAGCGTAGGGCTTTTGAGGGACTGTAAGAAATTCACAGAGGCTGGGTATTAGAGGGCTGAGCCTGGGAATGAAGACCAGGGAGGGCTCAGGGGTCACATTAGAGTTAGGATTTATTTGATCTGCAGTATGAGTCAGTGGAATGTTTTAAACAGAGGAGTTGGAAAATT
The DNA here is from genome assembly GCF_021234165.1 of Pteronotus mesoamericanus. NCBI lineage: Eukaryota > Metazoa > Chordata > Mammalia > Chiroptera > Mormoopidae > Pteronotus > Pteronotus mesoamericanus. The sequence continues at coordinate 15,681,888 of NW_026555310.1, forward strand.
TCCTATAAATGGCCAGAGTAAATATGTTTTTGGGGGGGCCATTTGGCCTTTGTTGTAGAAAGCAGCTATAGAGAATACATAAACAATTAAGCATGGCTGTTTCCACAGAAATTTTCTTAAAAAAATAGGTAGAGGATTGGATTTGACCCAAAGCCTATAGTTGGCTGACACCTGGTCTGAAGTATTAATTTCTAAGATACAGTGCTATCAAGTACTTTACGAGTCCATCAACTTGCTCCCAGTAAATGGACAATTGGGCATCCTACATGGCAGGGAATATGTCCCCAGCCCTAGTTTCTCCTCCTGATCGAGGCCATGGTCTTAACCGTGGTCCCTGGATTCCCCTGAGCACGTTTTGAGAATCCAGGAACTGGGTATCAAAGAAAAACTATTTTTTATGATTTTCCCTGTATTTTGAAGACTCTGGAGGAAAAACTGATCAGTTTAAAAGTTATGTCAGTAGTTGTCTTAATCCAAACCTATGTCAGGTAGCATGGGCTCCACGCAGGTGAGGATGGGTAGTCATCACTGTCCCTGGGTCTGGACATCAGACAGCTTCTTTTTAATAGGAATGAAAGAAAATTCCACGCAGCCTATTGTACATATCTCTCTTTGCTCATACTGAACCTAGTTTAGGTTGGAAGATATAAAAACAAAGATTTTGTATTCTTTCGCTTTTAAATCAGGTGCTTAAATTCTGCCTGTCCTCTTGTATCAACGTGTGCAGATGCCTCACTCTCACCAGGCCTGGGAGTCCCTAGTGTAAAATGGGATTATAAAGATTGAGTTAAAGTGTAAGCCATTGAGCACACCATTCCAGTATGTGGAAACCCTCGTTAATGGTATTAGGACACAGGGGGCTGGGTTCCTGTGCTTCTTGTGTGTGAGGTTTTTGGCAGTGGAAACTGGGGGGACCTGTCATCGGTGTCATCCTGAAAAAGTATCAGTCAGTGGGATCTCTTTTGTGCAAAGTAGTTCATTTGGAAAAGGCTGGAACTTGAACACAATTTGGATCTTCTCCAAGACAAAGGCCTGAGCTAAGGTGTTCTGTGGATTTGCTTCTAGCACTGCCAAGTGAAACTACCACACATAGTTAGAGAGACCTCGGTGAAGCCAAATGTCCTAGGGATGGTTGAGTGGGTTTAAGTTTGGAATAGAGGAGAAAATGGAATCAGGGCCGATGTCAAAATATCACCTTCACCCAAACTGTTGACGTTTCTTCTAATTTTGTGAAGCGGATCATGCTGAAATTGGCAGTCCTACAAGACTGTCCCATCACCCACTGCAGACGGCAATCTCAAGTCCAGGGTGTTACCTGTGCTTCTAACCGACTATACATTGAAGTTTCCCACAACTCCCTCTTTGAGACTGATTCATTTGCTAGAGCAGCTCACAGAACCCAGGAAAACATTTCATTTACTATTTGCAATTTATTATAAAAGAATATAACTCAGGAACAGCCAGACGGAAGAGACGCATAGGGCAAGACACGAGGGAAATGTCATGGAGGTCCTGTGCTCTCTCCAGGTGTTCCAAATGTCACCTCATTGACATAACAAAAGACACCTTTATCCTTTTCATCACTTAGGAAATTCCAAGGGGTGTGGGAGCTCATGCCAGGACCTGGGATAAAGACCGAATATATACTTCTTATTATAAATCATAATATCACAGGTAACATGCTCTGGGAACGGAATGAAACCCAAAAGCAAAGGTTAATTTCATAGGCCCTGACACATTATTACTATGTGAAAAAATAGAAGGCATACATGCCCAACTGTATGTTTATTTTCTCTCAAGAAAGTCAAATGGTCAAGTTTTAAAATCACATGATATTTGTCATTTTTTTTGGCATCCCAGAGACTGTTCCCCTTTCGTAGCCACACCTGATTTCCTGCTGGGAGATTCCCTCTCTGCCTACTGCGTGCATTCTTGGTGAGACTCAGGGTTCTCTGCTCTCTCCACTGCAGAGTTCTCCAGAAGCTCCTTTGGACAAGCCAGTCATCCCACTAACCTGGTGGGGAAGAGCATACGTGGGCTGAAATCAAGCTCAGCTAATGAGATCCTCTCTACCAGGACTTCAATGTGCAGAGAGACAACAGTAGGAGGGGTTGGCCCATTTGTTTCAGTGATGACTCTCAGAGCTTACTGCTAGGCTCCTGCATTGGTTTGCTAGGGCTACCATAAGAAAATACCATGGACTAAGTGGCTTAAACAACAGGTGTTTATTTTCTCACAGTTCTGGAGGTTAGAAGTGCATGTCACAGTGTTGGCAGATTTGGTTTCTTCTGAGGCCCCTCTCCCAGGCTTGCAGATGACCACCTTCTTGCTGTGTCCTCACATGGTCTTTCTTTCTGTGCAAGTGCATCCCTGCTGTCTTTCTGTCTGTCCTAATCTCCTCTTCTTATCAGGATACCAGTCAGCTTGGATCAGAGTTTCCCTAACGTCCTCATTTTAATGTAATCACCTTTTTAAAAACCCAAATACAGTCACATTCCAAGGTGATGGGAGTTATGAGTTTCAGGAGGGGGGCACCATTTAGCCCCTAACACCTCCGACTTCTTGTTTGCTACATGAAAGCTTCCTCAATGCTCCCTTAAATTCTGTGAATGTCTCCAACCCTTGCAATATAGTCTTATTCTTATTTAAGTTATCCAAAGTCAGTCTTTATTTGCTGCTAATGCACACACAGTGTAGCATAGGCTGACAGGCTTATCTAAACCATGGGCTTATCTAAACCCTGTCACGGTGGAGCAGTTTGACATAGAAAGGTTCAGTCTTTAAGAACATTTCTTCTTGTCTAAAGTTTATTGAATTAAAATCTCCCTTCAGTGGTAGCTGGTGAGAGAAACATTGATGAGACTAGAATGATTGGAATGAACTGATGAGAGACTTGTGACTGAAATTACCAACAAAATTTAATTCTTCAGAATTTCCACTTATGATTTAATTTTGTCATTCACCTGTGTAAGCAATGAAAGCTGCCTTTCCACAAATAATTGGATGACATTTTATGTACTTCATGATAGACATGACTCTTTCTCTGAGGCAATAGGGAAGGAAGAAGATAAAAAGGGAGCATGTGAAACAGAGAGATGCTGAGAGCACTCCTTCCAAATGACCTCTGTCTTCTTAGAAGAATGAAGATGGTCCCTGTGCACTCTACTCACAGTCTTTAGGTACCTCTTGTGCTTATTTCATTGAGGGATCAAAGTCACCCACAGAGTGAGGTGATAGGGGATGAGGAACAACTTTGCAGTGAGTCCTGGGAGACTGGGACAGGCCATGAGCCATGAGGAAGTTTGAGTCACCACACTGCTGAGGACGAAGAGAACAATTCACAGGGAAGCAGACTGTTTTACAGACATTAGCCAGCACACTTTGTCACTTTTAATTTTATTTAAAAAATTAAAGAAATGTTTATTGATTTTAGAGAGAGAAGGGAGAGAAAGAGAGAAAGATCGAGGTAAGAGAAAAACATCGATTCATGGTCTTTTGTACGTGCCCCGATTGGGGATCAAACCCACAACCTTCTGGTGAAGGGGATGACACTCCAACCGACTGAGCCACACTGGCAAGGCTGTGGCTTTTTAATAGGAGAAGGAACATAGATTAGAGGATTCTTTTCAAGGTTGGGAAGTAGTGAATTAAGTACAAGGAAAACCAAGAGAGACAGGTAAAGGGTAACAGATGGGGTACTGGGCACACATCTGAAATGGCCAATCGCTGGGAAAAGGGAAGCAAGAGGAACCAGGCTGATAGAAGTGGCCAACGGGGTCTTCATGAGCACAGACAACTAATTTAGCAGGGATAAATTAGGTGCAGACCAGCAGTCTGTTGGAGTTGGGAGGAGTTCAAATGGTGTTGAGATGTGAGGAGACACCAAGTGAAGGTCCCTGTTGCTGGAAGAGTGGAGAAGCAGAAACCACAGGACACACAACTAGCACCCTGGAATATTCTTTAAAAATGTATTGCATTTCTCTTCTTTCTGCATGAACATCTTTGCCAATTGCTTGACTGAACAATAAAATAAGGCTTATCAGTTTCATCCTGTTTATAACTGATTTTACAGCCCAGCTCATCATTAATACTGTTTTCATTTGAATTCACAGACTGAAAAAACCTTCTTACAAGCTTTTGCTTGAAAACGTCACTTTAGGACCAGTCCACATTAGATTTTGTATAGTATGATTTGAAAAAACTAGACCTCATTGATACTGTATCTTCCATTCAGAGCTCTAGTAAACTAAATTTTTCTTTCTTCTTCCCTCCTTCTCTCCATTCTTCCCTCCCTCCTTCTCTCCCTTCCTTTCTTCTTTCCTTTCTAGTTTGATTTTAGAGAGAGGGGAAGGAAGGAAGAGAGGGAGAGAAACATCAATTTGGTTGCCTTTTTGAATATGTCCCAACCTGGAACTGAACCTGCGACACAGGCATGTGCCTTGACGAGGAATTGAACTGGCGACCTTTTGGTTTGTGGGATGATGCCTAACCAACTAAGTCATACTGGCCAGGCCTAAACTAAATTTTCTTGATTAACAAATATTACCAGACCCACACTGCCTCCTTTGTTTGGAGACAGATATGTAAACAGGTTCACTTTGATCCATCCAGTCATACCTGAATAGGGGCTTCCTTTGTAGCCAGATTTCATCCTATCTCGCAGTAGACACACTGAGTCTCCTCAAATCCAGTGGACCCACATGGATTTAGCCAAGAGCAGAGCTTACTTAGTCCATGCACAAAAGATGCAATAGCCCATGATGGAAAACAGGGTGGGGAATCAGGATTGCTTTGGGGGTGCAATGGAGTCCCCCTGAGCATTTTATCCTATCCTTTCATAAAGAGCTATTTTTTTTCTTGTGAAACATTCATGTGTGAGTTCTTTGAAGGGCAGGACTAGCATGTTTGCTAGGTCTTCATTATGGCAGAGCAGCATAAAAGTTTTGTCTCACGCACTCTAACTGCCCTGGATTTCGGCAGCTCAGGCTGTAGAAGGTTGGACAAAGACGTGGGGGCAAATGATTGTCACTAAAATCCTGAATGCATTCCAGTCATGATGTCACATTTAACTGTCAAGCTTCCATCTGGAGGTGAGCCATTGTAAACGAGTGAATGAGTACAAACATGTGCTCATTCAACCTCCTCTGTGGCTGTTTTTAAAGCTGAGATAATAAGCACCTTAGCTCCACGAGGACCTAATTGTTATGCAATAAAGGACTGTCTCCCTGGAACTACCCATGTGGGTGGCAGAGGGCAGGTCTCCGAAAGATGACATCATGAGCAGTAATTACCTGGGCATGTAAAGGACTCTCTCGGCCACCCCAAAGCCCACCCTGAAGAAGAGATTGCTGGCTGGAATGAACAGGAAAACCAGGAACAACAAGCCCACTAAAACTTCCTTGTCCTCCAGTCTCTGAAACACACAATAAATAGTGACGGACAAATTAATGTGGGGTTAATTCCACTTCACTCAGTATTTAACCATCTCTTTCATTTTCCAGTTCTCATTGAAGGAATGAATAAATTAGACCAATTTAAGCCTTTTGATCAGTGTGCTGAATTCATCAGAGAAAGCCCTCAGGCTAACACCTCTGCATGTCAAAATATTCACACGTACCCAGACACACATTTGCCACTCAGAAACGTCTGATGTTTGCATAATATGACCAGTGACCATTACTGTGGGTTCTGGGCTGGCTCTACAGCAACCCTGCTTCTTGGTTCTGTTCCCTTTCAGAATCCCTATCACCCCCTCCCGTCACCCCCTCCCTGAAACTCATTTCTGGGGAGCAAAGCAGCCTAGTAGAATCAAGTTCACCAAAATATGAAGAATTATTGTCCTCTCAGAAATAGAATGATTTTAAATAACAACTACTACCACTAAAGCCCACCAGAAGAAGTGAAGCCTGGCATAAAGGAAATTAAATGCAAATGGTAAAATCTGGTGCCAATGAGGGAGATCATTTGAGCTGAGGAGTTTTTAGCACCTCTCAAATCTGGCCAGTAAGCAAGTATTGGTTCCATGTATTTTTTTTTTTTTTTTGGAATCAAAGTTATTACAAAGATCAATTAATCTGCAAAAGTCCCTTTTTCTTATATTGTCTGCATTAATTTGTGAAGGTTTCCTATCATTTATAAGTAACAAAAAATTTCTGTTATTACTAATAGTATTCTGTAATGGTCACTGTAAAAATAGTTTGTGTTTTCAGGTGGAGATGCGGGTGAGAGTCAGGAAGTCCTCAGCCCCCTCCAGATGACTGATGTGCAAACCAAACAGTCACAACACCATGTGTTCATTAGGCTCTTTGGGCTTCTAGCACACTCTTTACTTCCTTCATGGCGATCGTTTGGTTGAAGTGACACATTTATCTGGGTCTTTAATGTCTGTCTTTCCCTATTAGACTGTAAGGTGGTCAGTCGTGCTCCCTGGTGCATGATTTATGTTTAGCTCAGTACCTGGCACTTAGTGGGCGCTCAGAAATATTTGTTGAATAAATCAATAAATGAGTAAATGAACTGGGGCAGAGAGAAAACTCAGTGGGTGAAGGGGGGAGGGTAGGGAGGACATCCTTGTGTAGGTGACAATCTGGGCTTGAAAAAAGAGTAAATGCTTATGAGGCAGAAAACACTGGGGTGGGGTGTCAAGGGGAGAGGCCTTCCAGGCGGAGGGTACAAAATGTACAAGGCAGGTAGATGTCAAATGCCACACAGTATATTTAAGAGCCATTCTGCACTTCCAGAATGTAAAAGGCAAGGAAGACTGGTAGGAAATAAGATGAGACATGTGGGCACAAGAGACATCCTGAGGGTTGGCTATGACCTGCCTCGGGTTGACCTTTATCTAGAAGAAACATAGGGTTACTGAAGGGTCCCGCATACATAGAAAGTACAGCCTCAGATCAGTCATAGATGTCCAGACTCAAGTCATGGCTCTGCTGTGAATACATCATTGGTCACCTTGGGCAGGCACATTTGTCTTTCCATCTTCAAGGTGCCTCAACTATAAAATGATGCAAGAGAGGCTTAGGGCTCAGAGCTCAGCCCAGCGGGTCTGGGTTCCAAAGCTCCCGTTAGTTCTGAAAGTTGGTGCTATTTGAATTATGTTACCCTGTGAGGTGAGGCCACTGAGGAACCAATGAGGAGGAAGTGGAGCTCCCGCAGTGTGAGCTTTGACATGTGGAGTCTACCACTCCGTATTTCTAGTGGGGAATGCTGATCCAAAAAGGGAGGAAACAGGTCCATATTTCTCTTTATTTTAAAATATCCCACTTAAGTCCTGGCTGTTGTAGCTCAGTGGATTGAGCACTGGCCTGCAAACCAAAGGGTTGCTAGTTCAATTCCCAGTCAGGGCACATGCCTGGGTTGCAGGCCAGGTCCTTAGTAAGGGGTGTGCGAGAGGCAACCACACACAGATGCTTCTCTCTCTCCCTTTCTCCCTCCCTTCCCCTCTGTCTAAAAATAGATAAATAAAATCTTAAAAAAAATTCACTTAAGACCAGCACAGACCATCTAATTTCCATGAAGGTAATTCTGAAGACAATAATATTCACCAATGATTCTTCAGCCTAAACTTGAATTGTCCATACTATTTGTCCTTCCTCCCCTCCAATCAGCTCAGACAGATTTCAAATATTTAAGATATTTCTTTAAACTACAAGTCACTATGCTAAGCAGAAAATTGGTAAGTTAGGCAAAAATTTTTTACTAGGACATTGCTTAATTTTCTAGGACAAGAAAAACTGTGGGGTCTTGGAAATCACAAACATGACAAAATTTGCTGAGATAAGTTTTTCAGCCTAATAGGTTTAGACGAAACTCAGAAAGTCTAAGGGACTAGAGAGAGGGACTTTAGGACATTTTCCAAAGGAAGTGCTTTAATTTTTAAAGAGACTAATTTAATTTTTAGGAAAAGGAGCTGAATGGAAACTGACTTCCGCCAACTTACAAAAGGAATAGAGATTAGAATTAAAGTGCCTAACAATGCAGCTACTAGCAGCATACATATTTTATCTATGATCCACTGTGCAACTTCAGGAAAATTACATTTTTGTGCTTTAACTGGATGATCAGTCAAAAATAAAGGTGTTGCTATCTGACCTACCTATCTCATATCAAACTTGTGGCAACAAGAGGTGAAATATTAATATATTTCCCCTGGCAGCTGCCACTGGGCTTGGAGGATACAAGGAAGTCTCCCGAGAAATTCTTTCTCTCAACACCCCTCTAAGAGTCTCCAAGGCAACTGAATGCAGGCCCAGGCTATCACTCAGCCGCCATCAGCTTGGCCGCACATCTGCCCAAGCAGCTAACAGAGGAACCAGTTGTCCTCAATGCTATAAAAGACCACAGAGGAATCCCAGGTCCGGGGCAGAAGTGGAACAGAAGCTCCTGGTTGTCCCTTCCTCCTTCCACTCCTAGATCAGCTTCCAGAGCCTGGTGCACAGCTGAGGAAACGAAGATACACACACACATACAGGGGGACACAGACATGTCACAGACAGACCCACACCACGAGGTGGGGCAAGGGAATCTGGGTGCAGTGTTAAGGTAAGGAAAGTTCATAGCTGATTCTGAAAAGCCAAATCACTTCTGCCGTATCTCTTAAGGATTTTGTATTTGGCTTAGTCCCTGGTTTAGGGTTAAACTCCCACAACACCATGCCACAGTGGGACAGGTCTCTAGTGACAGAGCACAGGCCATACCTACATCCCAGATGCAAACATGGACGGGTGATGGACTTAGCTTTCTCTTTCTTCTGAAAGCAACAAGACACGGCTGAGCTGGGACAGAAAATGGTTGTTTCAGGACCTCACCAGCATGGGTGCCAGACCACATGCAACTTGGCTCAAGTTGGGATTTGTTTCATGACTTTCATAAGCTCTAAAATTCACTGGTAAAATTTAATAAAGAAATGAGATAGCTGGGAGACAAAAGTAGTTTTGTACATCCCATTCTTCTCCTGGCCTGTTCCAAACTTGTGATTCTAAGACCAAACTTTCCTCCCCAGGAGGCACCAGTGAGAGGCCAATGAAGGCAGGTTAAAATCGATGTGTTTATAAAATTACAAGACATAACCTCTAATTCTTCTACCACTTATTATTGATTGTGCCCTAGAAAGTGGTGCCTTTGCGCTGTGATCTGAGGTCAATAAGGCAAAGAAACCAAATATAATCTCCAGAGTTTCACCCACTTGGTGAAGATTCAAATATTTTAGAGCTGCATATCCTGAAGGTAGTCAAATGTTCATCATACTTTATCAAACAAATATGATGAGAGACCTCTGGCTCACTTCATGACATATAAAAGTAACAATAAATCCAGTAAGCTTCTATTTCAGCAGCTTAAAATAAAAGAAAAATTTACTTTGCATTACAGCTTCTGGAGGAGCTCCTATTAATATAGATTTGATTTCTGCTATCTGTGCTGCATTTGTGCAAAGCAAAATATCTTCTGTCCTCTTTGGACAGAACCCAATTTCCTATTTCTGAGACATATGGCGATAAAAGCATGATGGATTATTTTGTGTTTTAAGAGGTGTTTAAAAAGCTCCTTTCACAGATAACTCACTTAAAAGTATAGTTCACTTCCCCCATATTTAAATGTACAGTCAAACAGCCTGCCTCTATAATTTAACAGGGCAAATGTAATTGACTAATAAAATATAGCAATGGATTAAAAAAAGAAGCTCAGTGTTTAAAAATGGCACCAGCTACCTGTATTTCTGTGTGCTCAGCAGTCATTCACACACACATTCATCAACACATGGAAGATGCATCCATAAAGGGGCTGCACCTCATCAAATGCTATCAGCTTAAGTCTTTAAAGTGTATCCAAGAAAGAGGAAATTATAAAGTTTATAAATGATCCATATGAGGCTTAAAAATGTGGTAAAGACACAGTAAGAACTCAACCCAATGATCACTAATTGGGAGTTATTTTTTTCCTAGAAAATTCCTTTAAGATGATAGAAACAAATGTGTTTGGCTAAAAGCAAAGAGTAAAACTGATTTGCTAGCAACATTCGACATTAAATTGTTACACAAAAAAGGCCTTGTTAAATAAGGTCCCGTGTCTGTCTCTATATAGTGTCTGTATGTGGAGGATTAGAATCCGCTATTAATGCTAACGGGGTTGTGATAGATTTGAATGACTAGCATTTTCTAATGATTTCAGGAAGGTTGACATTAAAATTATTCTCTCATTGGGTCACTTTTTAATACACAAATACCAGAGTCCTGTTGTTGGAAATTAACCTAAGACAATTTGGCTGCTTAAAGATCGCCAGGTTCTTTGTAAACACTGGTTGTCCTTGGTGTTTAGAACCAGATGGGATGCAACATTGACAGCAGGTCTTGGATGAAATGCAGCCGGAAGTACAAACATTTATCAGCAAGCAAGTACAAAAACAGTTCTCACCATCTGCTCTTGTAAGCTCAGGGAAGTCCCCACTCAGTCTCGTGGCTCTCCTACCTCATTTTGCAGGGAGAGCTCTCTCTGAGGGCAATGGAAGAATAATCTGAGGCACAGCAGCCCACCTTCTAATAAGGTCAGGCCCAGAGCCTTTGCGGAGGGCAGAGACACAGGACTGAACAGAGCCGGGGTTCTAACTCCATAAGGCCTCTGGAAATACCAGTCTTAGTCCTTTTTCATTCAATGACGGTGGTGTCTGTATACTCTTCCTAGTCGGTCATCTTGGCCACCACTCATTTCACCAGTATAAAATTATTTTCTAACTACCTCATACTGAAGAATAAACATCTGGCATGGATTTTGACAACAATGTTAAAAAAACATGGGGCCTCCTCCCAAGAGCATGGACTTAGAGCATAGATAGTGCTTCAAATGCTACCTACCTACCTTGAAAGTGGACGTTAAAGTTAACCTCACTGTGCAGGCAACGCAATGTTGACACGGATGCATTTTTAAAGTGAATTGTCACACAGACAACATAACGTCTCATCATACGTTTTTGTCCTTCCCCATGTATTCGCGTGCTTCTTTTTGAATCACTAGCCAAATCAAGAACAGATGACTTGCCTCTCAAAACATTTTACACTCACTGTTACACGTTGACTGGTTAGAAATACTCTATTACTTAAAAAAAAACAAAAAACGTTCCCAAGGAATCCTTATTTTAATGTTGTTGTTAAAGGAAAACTTTGTGAAGATTTGTTTGGTTGTCGTTATTCTTGAAGGCAGGGATAAGACAAGTTAGGAAAGTTTTAAATAGTACCCTGACGGGGCCATTAGAGGTCTTTACAATTCACCCACCCAGTTTTATATGTCTAAATCAACACTTTTCACATGCTCTGAATTGCTTTTGATGACAGAATCCCTACTTTGAGTCAACCCTCCCTCTCAGGATCCTGTATAATGCTAGACTACACTGTGAGAATAGCTGGTAATGAACTATCCCAAACAGAATAAGCTGAAATGAAAAGCTTCCATTCAAGAAGAGGTTTCCACATAAAACCTTTTTCAAAGAACCATCTGAGAATCTGAGAAAACTTTCCTGTATCTGAAATAGGTCATTCTTGTAACTTTTAAGTTTATTTTTTATTGTATTTTTTCATTACCATTTATTGCCCTTATACCCTCTTCCATCTCCACTGACTGCCCTCCCCCTGACAATCACCACACTGTTGTTCATGTCCGTGGGCTCCTTCTCTTTTTTGCTCTACCCCTCCCCCCGCCCCCCAGAGCTGTCAGACTGCTGCTTGTGATTTTTAAACCCATTTCCTGCTCTTATGTTCTCAGTGGAGTAGAAAGCAGCAGTCATCATTTTCATGGTAAAAAGAAATCATTATTCATTTAGAGAAACATATTACAACACGTAACATCTTGGCTGCAACAGCAACGAGTCCAATTTATTAAATAAAGCTTAGGTTTTAATCTCTAACAAGGAATAATCATCTCTGTTGCTGTACTTGGAATACCATGGTGCTTAGCGACTATCGTGGAGTCACATGGGGGTTAGGTTCTAAAATCAGGATATAAAGCAAAAATCATTCATAGTTAAGACTATTTTTGAAAATCCTTTAGAAAGGCTCCATGTTGGAGAACGACGTGCCCTATCTGAAGAAGCCAAACAAATGGCTACTTCCTCGATTGAGCACTAAAGACAGACTCATGCAAAGATGTCATGTTACATGAAAAATGCACATTTTTAAACACTAGAATCTCATTCACCACAGCAAGATCCTCTCACCATGAGTCCTCACAGGAACTGAGATTGCCTGAGAGAAGGACAAATTCATCCCTCAGCTTCCGCTCTCTGCTGGAACTGTGCTTCCTAAAGGCGATAGCCACAAATTTACCTGCACTACTAAAGTTGCTACTCTATCTTCTCTCTTTTTGTTTTCTTTGTCATTTTAAAAAATTTTTACTGACCCAGTATAATGGATTTGTGTGAATATAATTAGGCAATATAGTTTTTAGTCAAACTGAAAAGAAATATATAAAAATACATCTATACATATTTATATATAAATATATACATGTAAATGCATGCATACTTATTTTTTAAAAGTGGCTATGTGCATATAGTTCCAGGCAGGGTAAATTTGTTCAATTTTGTTTTATTTTACTTCCATAGAACCTGTCTTGTTTCACTTCAATAAACGGTTAGCAAACACTCACCATATGCAAAGAGTGAAGAGACTGTTGGGCAGAAAGATGAACACAACACTACTCTGCTCCTGAAGACTTCAGAATTGATATAGGTAATAAAAAATAAAGCTATACTTCACGTAAGGCTATGTTAAATATAATTGGACAAAATTAGCTTAATTATCCTAAAAGTCCATTCCCGTCCTCAGCAATGGTTCTCTTGGTCATGCAGGCCACTCATTATACTTTCAGTCAACAAATCTAAATGCAGCGCCTTTCACATGCCAGACACTGTTCTAGGCTCTCTGAGATACATCAATGAGGCAAACAGAAAAAAATTCCCTTCATCTATGGAGCCAACATTCTAATTGGGATGGGGAGCATGGTTGCAAGAGACATGACAAACAAATAAGTAAATTATGTAGCATATTAAAAATATGGTAAATATTATGTGGGGAAAAAAATGCAGGATAAAGAGCACCTGGAATGCAGGGCCTCAGGCGGGTGGGGGTTGGTTGCAATTCTATGCAGGGTGCTCAGGGAAGGCTGCCTTGGGAAGGGCACAGCTCAGCAGGGGCTGGAAGAGGAACTGTGTGGTAGACAGTTCCTGGCAGAGGGACCAGGCAAGGGCATCAATGAGGACAGTGTAGCTGTGCTAAGTAAGCAGAGGTGACTTTAGGGCGATGGTAGGAGAAGTAATAGGCTGGGGAGGTTGGGCTCAGACCAGGTCAGATCTTGTTTGCTTTTGTAAGTTTGTACTCAGAGTAAGATGGGAAGCCGTGGAAGGTTTCGGGCAAAGTAGTGACATGATCTGATGTGTTATTCTGGCCGCTTTTCTAAGAACACACTGAGAGAGAATGCAAGGTCAGAAGCAAGGAGATAAGTTAGTAGAGAGCATAGTGACTTGGACCAGGGCGGTAATGAGAACTGACCTTGAATATACACATATTTTCATGGTGAAACAGACAACATTGAGTGATGGATTGGATATCCATTGAGAGAAAGAGCTGTCAAATATTTTGGTCTGACAAAGTGGGTAGCATGACTTCCCCGTCACAAAGAAATAGGACTGGTGGGGAGGTCAGACTGTGACAGAAGACAAGGGACACAGTTTTGATGACTGCAATGTATCTGATGTTCAAGTAGAGGTTCATCTCTATGGCACCTTTATTTCTATACACCTCAGGTCCCTTACGTGTACTAATTCTTATAACAACTCAGGGAGAAACATAGAAGACCATGTAATCATCGGAATTTTCGAGTGTAAAAAACTAACATATATATTAAACTAACATATATTAACATTTTTAATTATAAAATTATATAATTAAAAAGTTTCAGAGATAAAGCACCAATCCCAATTTTTTTTTTCATCTATAGATTAGGCAACTATATTATAGCAGTGATTTCTGGAGATTTGTTGTTGGCAGTGTTTTCTCCCCTAGGAGGCTGCACCCATCACGTTTACCTCACTCTTTTTTAATTTTTTTTAGATTTTATTTATTTATTTTTAGAGAGATGGAAAGGGAGGGAAAAAGAGAGGGAGCAAAACATCAGTGTGTGGTTGCCTTTAACGTGCCTTTCACTGGGGACCTGGCCTGCAACCCAGGCATGTGCCCTGACTGGAAATCGAACCAGTGACCCTTTGGTTCACAGGCTGGTGCTCTATCCACTGAGCCACACCAGCCAGGGCTGCATCACTCTTATAGTCACTTTAGACAGCATATTTATGACTAAATCAAAACACTGTCAGAATCTGGTGATTAGTCATGTCAGTCTCCATTGTATTAAAAAGTGTCCAGCAGGCTTTCTGTGCAGTGTACTTGCTTTAGCTGCTTTTATTCCTAATTATACCATCCACAATTTTTTTCTTAGGATTGAAGAGGATGTGTTCCTTTAAATAGGATTTCATATCCCAAACAGAAATAGGAAAGACAAAGTGCTCCAGATTATAAAAATGACTTTTGACCTTTATAACAGTCAAAAATTCAGAAATATGGCAAGACTAATTGGTAATGAGTTCCTGTTATAAGATTTTGGAGCATAAAGTTAAGAAAAATAACTTAGGCTTAAAAAACTGACTTACCTTTTTAAAAAGAGCAATATTTTTGGCACACTGTGATAATAATACAGATTATGAAATCTTGCAAGTTTTGAAAGAGTAAAAATTAAAAAAAATTTAGATCAAGAAAAAGAGAAAAAACTGTTTGTGTTCTCCACTCTTGTCATAACATAGTGATTTAATTTTTCCACCAAAACTTTAGGGGTTCTTTAAGGAATAATGATGAATGGGAGAGCAACTAGTAAGTCATTTTGTTATTAAATACTTTGACTTAGGAACATACATTTCTCTTGTGAAGACAAATAAAAACGGTGAAATTATTAAAACGTGTGGGAAAACTGCCACCCCAGGTGGAGAGATGAGCAGATACAATGCTCCGGGAACAGTGGGCTGTTATGTCACATATAATCTTTGGAAGAAGGATTTGTGTAAAGTTCTGCACAGAACAGGGAGGATAACTTCAGAGGTGACAGATTAATAATGGACAAAAAGGAATGCCTGGGCGCAGAGTTCGCTCAAGGGCCGCCACGTTCAGGGAGCCCCAATAAACAGTTGCATTTTTAGCGTCCAGTCTGTTCTAATTACCCCCCTAGAGAGGAATGGAGACATCCATCAATGGTAGAAAGAGGTTTTATGAACAACAACGAAAGAAAGTGATTCATTTCTTATTTCCTGCTATTTTTGCTAAATTACCACCCTCCTTTAAAAATGCCCCTAATGTTTTCCTTCTGTCGTTTGCAGACTTAGGTGATAACTGAAATGCTCATTTACAAACGAGTCACTGAATTTTCCCATTCTTTGCTTCCTTTGATAAACATTAATTTTCTTGGTATTCATTTTTAACGAATAGAATAGTTTTATGTTATGAGTTTGTCCTGTTGCATTTGAATATACTGACCTTCCAAGCTCTGCTTAAGCGTTAAAACCTGAAAGTATGTTACTGTCCTTAGCTTTACGCCAAGAATTTAAAGAAGCCCCTGTCACCCGAGGCGGAGCATGAAGAGGCAGGGAGAGGGAGGGTTGCTTTTTATGAGCAATTGCAGCATCGGACACAGATTCTGATCCTGGCAGCACTCCTGGGCCCTGGCATGCAGAGACGCAAAATAGGCAGTCAACTTTTTTCTTTTTTAAAAAGTTTTTTTTTTTTTTTAAATTCTAGTTATTTCTACAAAATAGAGATGGGAGCCTTATTGTTGCCCTGGATTTAAGCTGAGATTTAAGTTTCATGACGGGGTGACGATGATGACGACAACGAAGACAATAAAGACATTTGACAGGTTCTCAATGTTTCCCATGTGCTGGTCACTGTGCAAAGCGTCCTATGTGGCTCCCCCTGGTTCAGCCTCCCATGACCCTACACCATGGTGCAGGAACAAGGCTGAATGAGGTGACACACAGTGGGTCAGAGGAAGAGCCTGGCTTCCGCCTCAGCTCCGCACTAGCCATTCCGCTGCACAGCCTCCCCTCCTCCAGCCTCAGGGCTCTCGGTGTGGAGCTTTGGGCGGTGCCCCTCCTCGTGCCCACGTGGGCCGCCTTCGACCCGGAGGCAGGGCCGGCTCCTGGTCTCATCAGAGAATCAGTAGGTGTGACATCCAAGCTATAATTTTGGGATCTGACAGGGGACATCAGTCATAATAAAATTAATTTATTGAAAAACTAGAAGGGACTTGAGCCAGCAATCATTCATTCCCCTCATTTTATAGCTGAGGAAATGGGAACCCTCCGAAATGAAATGACTTGCCTAAAGTTGAACGTCCCATTGGGATGGGAAGAATATGAAAAACAAGCCAGGAAGTTTGAGGTGAGTGTATGTGCAAAAAGAGGCATGAAAGAAATACAGGGACCCAGGTGGATGGATATTGGTTAAGTCTTCTTTCCCAAATTAAAAAAAAAGTTCTGTGAGTTTATAGATTCTTTAAAATCTCCCATTTTTAAAAAAAATTTCCCAATTTGTTTTTATTTTGCAGGTTTGAAATTCTATGCAAACAGTGTCATATTGTATATATTGCTCTGTACCCTCTTTTTTTTTCACTCAGCATGTTTTCGTGATATATACAGGTTGATGTGTTCACTCAACAGCTGTCAGGCATTCCATGCATATATTCAATATCTTTTACTGGTGTCCACCTTAGATTAAAAACTACCATGAAACACACAAAAAGTGCATTTTTAAGGATGTCTTCTGGAGTCAAGTCAGACTGTGTAACTTGTTGTGAGTCATACAGATTCTTGTCCCTTTAGTCACTACTGCGGTTTGTTCACCCCACTGCCACTTCCAGACACATCCAGTTCCAGAATTCTGTCCCCTTCTTTCTCCACCATCTTCTCCCCTGTATTCCACTAATCCCGCCCTGAGATCCTGACATCGCCCTGGCTCCTCTCCTCTGAACTTTCCATCCAAGAGGGACTTGAGGACTTGAACACCACCCACAGGGCCACTCAGAGCTTCTTGAGGAAATTCAACTGTAAAGTGGTAGCATCAAGAAATATTTGAATTGGATGAAGGGGAGATTTCTAGAACTTTCTTAGGAATATGTACTCCTTCAAAAAAAGGTAAAAGAGGAGACAGTAGAAACAATTAAACTCCACTAAGTATTCAAATGCAGTGTTTAGAAAGAGAATGAGATTGATTTACATTTTGTTCACAGGAAGGCTGAAGGGAACAACTGCTCAATAGCCCTGAAGCTGAAGGCTACAGCACAGACTCTGAGATGACACATATAGTATATGATCCGACAAATCACTTAAAAAAAAAAGACGAAGATTAGGAGGAAAAACATGTGTCTCGTGGGGCAGAGTTATTGACTGTTTGGAGCCAGGGAGCATATTTTTTGTGTGAAGGCAATTTCCTAGGATTTTCACCCTGGCAATGAATCACTGTGCAGAGAACTGTAATGGGCCATCGGTGGGAGGGAAGATGGTGATGAATGTGCCCAGAAGCCTTCGGATGACTAAGGAGAAGTTGCAGAAAAGGTAGCTGACACTTTCCCAAGCTCTGCCTCTGAGCTGCGCTCAGCACAGGATAAGGGACAGCCTGGCCTGTCCCCTGGCGTGCAGGTCCTCAGGTTGTTTATCTGTCTTGCTTGTCTCATCCCTCGACTCCTCCATTCATCCAACAAGTGTCTTTTTGTGGTTCTTGGGAAATCCCCCCTCCCACTTTTCTTCTGCCTAGATTCCACCCTCCCCTCCCTTGTAAAGCAGCTGAAACAAAAGTCACAGTCACCACCCAGGTGGGTAACTAATGATACTTGGGCTCTGAGGATCCCTCTCTGAAGACTTCAAAGAACTGTTCTGCTCAGATAGCCTAGGAGTCTTGTTATTGCCGATGTGACAAGTATCTCAATTTTATTATTGCTTTTTTTCTATTGCATTTTAAATCGAAAAGGCATTCTGCAGGCAAAGGGTTTCTTATTGCAAGACTTATTGAAAGTCATTCATTCATTCTTCCATTTATTCAACTAACATATACTGAGCACCGACTAAGTGTTGTCATTGTGCCAGGCAGGGGTGCAAAACAAAGAAACAAACCAACCAACAGACAAGGCCAGGTTCCCTGGTTAGGAAGTTTGCCTTCTGGTGGAGGAGTCGTGTATTGTTTAAATTTACATACGTATGTGATTCTCAGTTCTTACAACTTGTATGTGATAGATGGGAAGAGCAGAGCTGAAGGTGAGTGCAAGATGCAATGGAAGCATGAAGGAACCTCTATGCCTTTCAAATAATAACCTTTTAGATGAGAAGTGAAATCCCAGCTTCTTGGCCTTTATTCATGGCCCCCACCTTTCTGACTCTATCATCTCTTACTTCCATGTATAAAACCCCTGAGTAAACTAGCTTCCTAATTTTTATCCAAACATGTTGCACACATTTCCAATTTCATGCCTTTGCTCACTTTCTTTTCCTGACTGGGATGCTGTTTGTTTAGCCCAGTTTACTATTTTAATGTACTGTGTATATGTATATCAGGACAATGGCTTGCCATATTGTACTGTATACACATAGTCTACTCCACATCTTTTATGAAGTGAGATGAGATATAATGAGCAAATAATTATTGCACAGTAGTGGGGCAAGCAGACTCTAAGGCAGTCTCATGGTCCCTGCCTCCCATTGTTAATGTTTTTGAGTTATCCCTTCCATTTGAGCTGAACTTGATTCTAGCTATTAGGCTATGGCAAAAGTGATGCAATCCTTCCTGTGATTATAAGATGTTCTGTAAGTCTCCATCTTGTTGGCTCACTGATGCTATGGATTTCCTCCCTTGCTGGTTTGAAGAAGTAAGCTGTATGCTGTGGGAGAGCCTTTAGAGAGGGCCATGTAGCCAGAATCTGTGGAGTGTACTTCCTCTAGCAGCTAAGAGTGACTCCAGTTACTAGCTAACAAGAAGCTAGGGACCTCAGCCTCACAGCTACAAGATGAAGTCTGCCAAGAACTGAATGAGGTTGGAAGTGAATCCATTCCCAGGCAAGCCTTCAGATGAGAACCTAACCCTGACCAAGACTTTGATTGTAGCCTTGTAAGGATCCAGTTAAGCCACACCTGGACTCCTCACCTGCGAACCCTGTGAGGTAGTAAATGTGGATTGTTTTACCTTGCTAAGTTTATGGTAATTTGTCACACTGAAATAGATAATTAATAGTGGCTTACATTCTATTGTTTCTTTCTTGTTGGGGTGTGAGTGTTTTGAAAGAGAGAGAGAGAGAGAGATGCTTAAAAATCTCTGTTTTTTTGGTCAGGTATCTGTGTGCTCTTTTGGTGAGTAGGTTGATGGGGGGCTGGGAGACAAATGAACATGGACAACTGAAAGGAAGGCTAAGAACAAGCATGTCATCCCTCGGGTAAATGCAGCCACCTCTCAAGGTAAGGAGATATATTAGTACCACCTACCCACGCTGCCCTTCCTTTTCACCAAGTTGTCACTGGTGGTCACCTGAATTGGTCAGGCTGCAGGCCTTTTCCCAGGAGGACCTGAGGATTTGGCTTGTTGTCCAGGTCCTAAGAATAATAGCTTGTGATTAGTGTTGGTTACGAGGGGAGTGAAGTGGGAAAAGACGGATGGATACATGGATAAATTGGGACAAATGGTCCTCTCTACAGAAAAGAAAAAGTCTTCAAATCAGTCTGCTTTATATTCATGCACAAGGGACATCTCCTAGCTGTCATTATTAGGCAAGTCAGGTCTCTCCCACCCGTAACTCCACCTGAGGTTTTCCATTTACAAGTATGACACATAACTGTAAAATAATTATAAGAATAACCCCAAATCTCAAGACACCCTGTGAGAATGTAATGAAAAACCATAACCAAATAAGTTACCCATAAATAAAATTCAGTGATGTGTCTTCTTGTTGTGCAGGGAAACCATGTTAAAAGATGTTGGGAATAGAGAACTATAAAAATAGATGCAATGGCATTCATTCTCTTAAACAATCAAAATCAAACAGGCAATTTTCCTGATTTGTGTCTGTATTTATTGAAAATCAACATGCTTTGTCCAGCTTGAATCTACAAGGGTCATAAAGGAAAAGCCAAGTGCATTTTCAGTCTATGGTCCTCCTGGGGTAAAAACATTACTCATAGAAGAGAATGAAATAATCAGCCTTCATTGCTTAAATACCCTTTATCTCTGCTGTACTTATGTTCCATTGGAATATTATCCTAATCACAATATCGAGAGCAAATTCATTTAAAAATCATTATCGATAAAGGAGTTAGTTCAATAATGAATATCTAAGTTGATTTCTACATCAGTATAATTAAATCCAGCCCCAGTGCATGCAGGTTGTGAGTAGTAGGAGGAAATGATGCAAAGACGTAGAAGGGACTGAATTCTGTGGTGTTCATATTCTGACAGTAATAAGGGCTGTATTCCTTGGAGGTACAAACTAGATATCTTTTTCTGGCAAATAATAAACTATCACTCAAGCTAGAGTTTCTTAGGCTATGAAAATATAGAAACCTAGAATCAACCTCTAATTTCAGCTTGTAATTATTTCCACAGAATAATAAAACCTTAATTCTGAATCTGACTCTTCTTTAACTCTGGAAAAAACTTTGGCAAATTTGAACTCTATGCTCCGTATCACCTACCTACATGAGTCCTCCATCTGACGCTGAAGTGACCTGTAATATTCTGCAACTTGGAATGGTGTCTCATTCAATTTACTTCTCAAATATAGAATTTGTGTTTGTTTTCAGTAAAAGTAAACGTGCAAGAGCAGATGTTCTATACTGGCCCCTAGAGGGTAAGGTTCAGAGAAGGGGAGGATAACACACATGGTACTTAATTTTAATTGCTGTTTTATTTCTCATATGTCTTACTCTCTAGCTTGAAAAAATGTAGTTTAAATATAAGAGAAGAAATAAAATATTAAAGATAACTGTGACAGGATATTCTACCAGTCCTTCACTTCCCTGACTCATATTAAGGTAGGATAGCAGAATAGGGTGTTTGTTAATGTGGGGAAGAGACAAAGATTGCAAGCATGAAAATGCACCAAAACTAGGCAATGAGAGGAGGCTGGTATCAGTTAAAAAAGAAAGAAAGATGTGTATGTCTTGTAGGCTCTTAATTGACCAGGGCCTACTTTTTCCCATTAATCCCCACCCCCAGCTCCTGCACACACACACAAAAGCATCTAAAGAACCTCAGTTTTTTCTCCCTAGTTTTGTTCCGCTGCCACTCATGGCCTGGCTCCATCAGGAGGAAAACCAGACACAACCACCAGACTGGCAACAGAGTCAGGAGTTAAGTGGAAGAAGCATGGTAGGAAAAGGGAGAGTGAATGAGGCTTAAAAAGATGGCGGTTTGATTCTGTGCGCGGGCGCGCGCACACACATGCACACACACGCACACACACGCACACACACGCACACACATACACACTGCCTCCCCCCCCCATATCTCTTTATATTATATAGCTCTACATCTGCCTACAATGTTTCAGCCAAGCCAGCCTCCTTGCTGGTCTGTGAACACTCTTGTACTTTTCTGCCCCAGAGCCTTGGAGCTCTATATTTTTCCTCAAATAGCTGCATGGCTCACTCCTTTACTTCCTTTATCATTGCTCAGATATCTTACTTTTGAGGCCTTTCCTGGCATGTTTACAGCACTTATCAATACCTGACATACATTCACACGTCGTGTAAGTTAATATTTACATACATGAATACATATTTTAATATTATAAATTATACTACTTAAAATTAGTATTTCTATACACAGGTATTTATAATCACTTATTATTTCAACCATAGCTCAACAACGGCT
This sequence comes from Pteronotus mesoamericanus, assembly GCF_021234165.1. Lineage (NCBI taxonomy): Eukaryota > Metazoa > Chordata > Mammalia > Chiroptera > Mormoopidae > Pteronotus > Pteronotus mesoamericanus. Next base: position 15,703,829 of record NW_026555310.1, read on the forward strand.
GTTCTTTCTTTTGTTTACTGCTATAGTCTTGTCAACTGGAAAAATGTATAGCCCATTATAAGCACTGAATCTATACTGAGTGAGGTAGAAAGGAAGAGTGACTCTAGAGACAACAGACTCATTCTGATTATCAGTCAAGGTGGCTTAGGTACAGCCCAGGCCCAAATGGCTCAGTTTGGTTGGGTATTGTCTAGGGTTTGATTTCTGATTAGGGCACATGCCTAGGTTGCAGGTTCCATCCCTTGTTGAGGTTCATATGAAAGGCAATCAACTGATGTTTCTCTCTCACATCGATATTTCTCTCCCTCTCTTTCCCCCCAATCCCTGTCTCTAAAAAAAAATAAATAAAAAATAAAAAAAAGAAAGGAGGATTAGGTACAACTGAGAGTCAACTATAGGTGACAATAAAAGAAAATATTTTATATCATGCTTTAAATTCTATATATATCTCTGTGTATATACTGTTCATCCATTAATTTTTTTCTACTAAACAGTTCTACTTATATACTCTTTCAAAATTTAAGGACATAGCTCGGTTATAAAATTACTTCAAGGAAACTTTTACCAATATAGTACATATGTTACTTGGAAAACATTCTTGGTCAACAGAGTTGTAATGACTGTATTGCCAAATTTTGGATGCATCTCATCCATCATTCATTTTTATTACAGAAAAAATTGCTCATAAAGCAGGGTTTCAATTGTTATAAATGTTTACCTTCACTGTTGAGATGTCCCAGAGTCAGGTCCATCGAGGTCATGTCCTTAGCAACTAATCATCACACACAACAAATAATTGTCTCTGCCTCGAGAGCTTGTTAATTAGCAGGAGAATCTGACTTTTAAAAATTCCACTATATAAATACACCAGGAAAAGAGAGAGGCCAAGGCAAAAAAACATGAGATAGAAGCTAAATCCTTTTTTTGTCTAAAGAACAATATATAATGTAAGTGACCACAAAGGATTGCCAGATGGATTAGTTAACGTTTGCAAAGAACTTTCAAAATAAATGCTATCACAGAAGGGCTACCTCTTTCTATTAACGCAGCTGGAATGTTTTTTTGATTTTTCTATGCTGCTTTAGAAAGCCTTTGAAACAATTCCCACATGCAAAAAAAAAAAAAAAAAAAAAAAAAAAAGGCTAATGATCTTCCAAGGAGGAAGTTTCACTCATTCATCACTTTATCAAAAACACTCTGGGGATAGACAAGGCTTGCTTGTGTGTGGCGTCTATTGCCATTCCAAAGGTTCATATTTAACATACCTGACTGAGATGACAACCTGAGGGACTCAGCACTCTCCTTAATTAGTTGGAAGGGAGTCAAGAAAAACCCTCACCAACCCAGTGTTCTATTGTACTTGCTCCCACAGATCAATTATAATATAGCAGTCAACCCACGCCATGAGCTAAGGGCAGATTCTAATAATTCATATTCATTCTCAACATTTCATGTTGCTGTTGAGTTTTTTAATAGTTTCTATATAGTGTGGTTAAGAAATATTTTAAATGTCTAAAATCCAATTGATCAGAATGTAACAGTAGCTCTATGTCTTGAACCCCCTTCCCAGCTCCTTCCACTTGATCTTTGCCCCTTTCCTCCTATTGGTTAGAAGTAGAAAATCATCAGTAATGATCAGGTTGAGGGTAAATGAGAAGGATTATTCATTCCTCCTACTCTCAAGTTTCATTGGATAAATGGGCTGAATGAAGTGAAAGAAAGGACAGGCATATATTTCAGTGGTGTTTTTCTATTCTTTCCTCTTCACTTTTTTTTTTTTTTTTTGGTAAAATGTTAAAGTGCAAATGTTGAAGGCTTGACCGTTGCTTTTCTCTTTTGGGCTTCAACCTTTGCTATCCTTGTATTCCTCGATAGTAAGGCTGATGCTACATGTCTACCAGCTTAGTGACAACTCTTGTGATGACTGAATTTTGCAAGAAGATGGCACAGCTTTGTCACTCATCACACCCTCCCCCTGCCTCTTAAAAACATATTTTAAAAAGTTTCAGTCTTCTCCTGTTGAAATGCTGGATCTAGGCCAGTGATCAGCAATGGCTGCTAAAAATACTAGGTTGAAAGCTAAAATAGGGATAGATCAGGCTGACAACACCAGAGCTAATTAAATTTAGCACCATACAGTAGAAAACTAGACATTTTCCTGATGGAAGTACAAAAAAAAAAAAAAACCCAAAGAACAAAAAACCCAGAACTATGACATATTCGTGCCAAAAAAGGAATTGGAGGTTGATTTGAACAAGCCTCTAGGCCTAGCTACTAGTTTACAGCAGATATGGGAAACAAAAGTACAGGTCAACTAATAACCCAGATATATAATCAGCAGAATCCAGAATGTGTGAAACTGAAGAACAAATGACCCAGTTTCATCAGTGGATGTATTGCAAAGGAAAAAAGAAGTAAGATGAATTATAGACTAAGATGACCTAAAAGACTTCTCAAGCAAATTAAATGTGTTGATTTTGTTTAGGTCCCAAGTTGAACAAAACAGCTATTAAAAAAACATTTGCAAAATAGCTATCAGAGCAATTTAAACATTGATTGGCTATGTGATGATATTAAGAAGTAGCTCATTTTTTAAAAGTATAATAATTATATTGAGGTTATACTTTTTAAAAGGGTTCTTTAGTCTTAGAAATACATACTAACATATATAGTAAGATATGACATCTGGGATTTGCTTCAAAATAACCTTGGGGGAGTGAGGTAGGATGGTGGAAAACAGATGAAACAAGGTTATACATGTGTTGGTTGTTGAAGCTGGGTGCTGGGTACATGGGTTCATTGTGCTGTTCTCTCTATCTCTGAAGAGATTAGATGTTTTGTATAATGAACACTTTTTTAAAAAATTAGGGGAAATGGAAAACAGAATTGCAACAGAAACATTTTTTTAATTTCATGTCTAGCTGCAGCTTGAAACATGGGATATTTACAGCTGTACAGCATTATTAATTTCGATTTTAAGCTCTCTTTGGTCTTGCCATGTGTGTCATCCTCAGCCTCTTTTTGCATTTTAAGTTTGCATTGTCATATTGAAAAAAACAAATATAAAAAATAGTATTTTTTAAAGTTAAATCTCAATTGAATTATTTAGATGGACATTTTAAATAAAATGTATGCATTGTGAGGTTTTAAACAGCTGCTTCTGAAACACAGAAAGGAATTTGAAAGAAAAAAAAATAAAAATAGAACTAAAAGGGACTTACTTAACACTATAGAGTCATGATTACCCCAAATGGTGTCTCCTTGTAAAATATATTCATTCCAAGTAGAAACTGATAGACACCCTTTACCTTTTCATTCATTTGTATGCAAATTGATACTGCTAATAAACTGTTTAGATAGTACTTGAAAAGCAGGCATAGAATTGTATTTTTTTAAACAGAAAGGAAGCGATTTGGAATCACCCCCAAACTAATTACATTTGGGAGGGAAGTGCTAGTACAACCAGCTCTAATCAGAAACTAAAATATTTCTTTTTAACTTCTTGACTTGTGCATTTCTTTTCTTTTTAAAATAATTTTTTATTTTCAATTACAGTTAACATACAATATTATACTAGTTTCAGGTGTACACCCCGTTGATTAGACATGATATAACTTAACCAAATGGTCATCTTGATAAATCTTGTACCCACCTGACATCATACATAGTTATTAGAGTATTATGGACTGTATTCCCTATGCTGTACTTGACTTCCCCATGACTATTCTCTAACTATTAATTTGTACTTTTAAAAAAATATTATTTATTTATTTATTTATTTTTAGAGAGAGGGGAATGAGGGAGAATGAGAGAGAGAGAAATATCAATGTGTGGTTGCATCTCATGCATCTCCTGCTGGGGACCTGGCCTGCAACCCAGGCATGTGCCCTACCCTGGGAATTGAACGGGCAACCCTTGGATTCACAAGCCGGCACTCAATCCACTGAGACAGACCAGCCAGGGCTGATTTGTAATTCTTAATCCTTTCACCTTTTCCAGTTATTTTTCCAATCCCCCTCCCATGTGGCAACTGTCAAAAGGTTCTCTGTGTCTGTAAGTCTGTATATGTTCAGCTTGTTCATTTATTTTGTTATTTTTTAAGATTCAATACGTTGATGATATGTATTTATTGACATTTTATTGTTCATATTTTTGATCTTGTTTTCTTCTTTTTAAAGATGACCCTTTTACATTTCATGTGATACCAGTTTAGTGGTGATGAACTCCTTTAGCTTTTTCTTGTCTTGGAAGCTCTTTATCTGTCCTTCAATTCTAAAAGAGCTTTGCTGGGTAGTGTAATCTTGGTTGTAGATCCTTGCTGTTCATCACTTTGAATATTTTTTGCCAATCCCTTCTGGCCTGCAATGTTTCTGTTAAGAGATTAGCTGACAGCCTTATGGGAGCTCCTTTGTAGGTAACCATCTGCTTTTCTCTTCCTGTTTTTAAGATTCTCTTTTTATCTTTAAGCTTTGGCATTTTAATTATGATATGTCTTGGTGTGGACGTCTTTGGGTTCATCTTGTTTGAGAGTCTCTGTGCTTCCTGGACTTGTATGTTTATTTCTTTCACCAGGTTAGGAAATTTTCTGTAATTATTTTTCAAATAGGTTTCCAATTTCTTGCTGTCTCTCTTTTCCCCTGGTACCTCCATGATGCAAATGTTGGTGCATTTAAAGTTGTCCCAGAGGCTCCCTACACTCTTCTTGTTGTTCTGAATGAGTGTTTTTTTCCTTCCTTATATTCACCTACTCTACTGTTAATTGCCTGTAAATTACTCTTTTTTAAAAGTATGTTTTATTGATTATACTATTATAGTTGTCCCATTTATTTTCTCTCCTTTATCCCTCTCTTCCTGGCACCCCCTCTCCCTCCAGCATCTCCCTGCTTAGTTCATGTCTATGAGTTGTACATATAAGTTCTTTGGCTTCTCCATTTCCTATACTATTCTTAACCTCCCCCTGTCTATTTTGTACCTAACAATTATGCTTCTTATTCCCTGTACCCCTACCCCCATTCTTCCCCCTCTGCCTTCCCACTGATAACTCACCATGTGATCTCCATTTTTGTAATTCTGTTCCTGTTATAGTTGTTTGCTTAGTTTGCTTTTGTTTTTGTTTTTCAGGTTCAGTTGTTGATAGTTGTGAGTGCATTGTCATTTTACTGTTCATAGTTTTGATTTTCTTTTTCTTAGATAAGTCCCTTTAACATTTCATATAATAAGGGCTTGGTGACGATGAACTCCTTTAACTTGACCTTATCTGGGAAGCACTTTATCTGCCCTTCCATTCTAAATGATAGCTTTGCTGGATAGGGTCATCTTGGATGTAGATCCTTGCCTTTTGTGACTTTGAATACTTCTTTTCAGCCCCTTCTTTCCTGTAAGGTTACTTTTGAGAAATCAGCTGGTAGTCTTCTGGGAACTTCTTTGTAGGAAACTGTCTCCTTTTCTTTTGCTGCTTTTAAGATTCTATCCTCATCCTTAATTTTGGGTAATGTAACTGTGATGTCCCTTGGTGTGTTCCTCCTTGGGTCCAATTTCTTTGGGACTCTGAGCTTCTTGGACTTTCTGGAAGTCTATTTTCTTTGCCAGATTGGGGAAGTTTTCCTTCATTATTTTTTCAAATAAGTTTTCAATTTCTTCCTCTTCCTCTTCTCCTTCTGGCACCCCTATGATTCAGATGTTGGAATGTTTAAAGTTGTCCCAGAGGTTTCTAAGCCTCTGCTCATTTTTCTGAATTCTTGTTTCTTCATTCTGTTGTGATTGAATGTTTATTTCTTCCTTCTGTTCCAAATCATTAATATGAGTCCCAATTTCCTTCCCTTCATGGTTGGTTCCCTGTATATTTTTCTTTATTTCACTTTGCATAGCCTTCACTTCTTCCTCTATTTTGCATCCATCTCAATCATTTCTGTGTGCATCCTGATTACCAGTGTTTTAAACTTTGTGTCTGATAGGTTGGCTATCTCTTGGTCACTTAGCTATTTTTCTGGAGTTTTGATATGTTCTTTTTTTTCTTAAAAAATTTTTTTTTATTGTTTAAATACATCTGTCTCCATTTTCCTGCCACCACTTTCTCCTGAGCCACCCACCCCCACCTCCCACCCTCAATCCTTCCCCACTTTGGCTTTGTCCATGGGTCCTTTATACATGTTCCTTGATTTGACCCTTCCCTTCCTTTTCCCCATTACCCTCCTCCCTCCTTCCCTCTCTTTATTGTTGGTTTGTTTTTTCTTTCAATGTTGCTGGTTATATTTTTCTTGAATTTTTTTTTTTGATCTGTTCTTTCGTTTGGGCCACGTTTCTTTGTCTTGGTGTGTCTGTTAATGTTGTAAGTGGCAGAGCCTTAGATGTTTGCCGGGGTGGGGCAACTCACTTCACTGTGTTGTGCACAGGGGCAGGGGTTAGAGAGGGAACAATGCTGCTTGCTTAGCTCTTGTCCTGCTTTTAGTAACTTCCCCTGCTGCCCACAAGCAAATTGGGCCCTTCTGGTGCTGATTCCAGGTGGTTGGATTTGTGTACATTCTAGGACCCCATGGGTCTCTCCAACAAACCCTCCTGTGAGGCTGGGAGTTTCTCCAACTACTGCAACTCCCACAGGTTTTTACACCCAGAGGTTTTGAGGCTTTAGTGTCCTGCACTGGAACCTAGGTTGCATGGTCTGTTTTGCTCCCCAGTTGTTCCTTCTGCCTTATTCACATGTGAATGTGGGGCCACCCAGTCCACTAGCCTCTGCCTCTCCTACTTGATCTGTCACCTTGGTGTATGTCCTCTCCACCCGGGCTGCCTGTCTCTGTCCCTCCTACCAGTCTGGATGAATGTTTCTTTTTTAACTCCGTGGTTGTTTGCTTTCCATACAGTTCTATTTTCTGGCAATTCTGGATTTTATTTTGTATTTAAATTTGTTGTCATCCTTTTTCTTGTGTGAGGAAGCAAAATGTATCTACCTATGCCTCCATCTTGGCCCTCAGTCCTATTACTCTTCATTTCATTTAATGTATCCTTCATTTCTGACTGGTTTTTAAAAATGGTTTCCATGTCCTTTTTTTATGCTGTTGAAATTCTCACTAAGTTCATCTATTCTTCCCCTAAGTTCATTGAGCATCCTTTTAACCAGTGCTTTAAAATCTGCACCTAGTAGATTGCTTGTCTCCATTTTGTTTGAGAAAAACTCTTTTTCTGGAGTTTTGTCCTGTTCTCTCATTTGGGACCTGTTTCTTTGTCTTCTCCTTTTGGCAGTCCCTCCTGCATTTGTTTCTGTATATATTAGGTAGCGCTTCTATGTCCCCCAGGCTTTGTAGAGTGGCCTAATGTAATAGGTAGGTGTCCTGTAGGTTCCAGTGCCACAATATCTCTGATCACCCAAGCTGGGCACTCGAGATGCACCCCCTCATGTGGGCCGTGTACACCCTCCTCTTATAGTTGAGCCTTGATTGCTGTTGTCACATCAATGGGAGGAATTTATCCTCAGGCCAATCAGCTGCAAGGACTGGCTTGGACCAGCATGGAAGATCAGCTGTTCAGGGGCCCACCGCACAGAGCAGGACTTACTTCAGCAGGGGTCTCATGCCCACTGAGTCTGCCCCTTAAATATGTCACTTGTAGAGGCGGTTGAGTGCTGCTTCAACATCATCTGAAATCATCCAAAGTCAGCTGCCGCCTGTGCTCTGCCTGGGGCTCCCTGGCATGAGCTATAAAGTGATCTGCAGATGGCTGCTACTTGTGTTGGGCTTAGAGTTGTCCAGGAGAAGCCAAGTTATAAACCAAGGCCAGCCTCTACTAGTGCCAAGCCTGGGGCCACTTAGTGAGTGGTACAGGGCATGCCAAGTCCAGATGCTGTTTGTCTGAGAGATTTTAGGAAAGTCTGAATTATGAGCCAAGATATGTCATTTGTGTGGCAGAGTCATTGAAAACAGCTTGGGTGGGCCTGCAAGCTGGGTAAGGCAGGGTCTTGGGGAATCACTGGGGCAAGGTGAACGTGATAGAAAGGTTAATGGAGACTCAGATATGCCATGTCTGTGGGGGGAGGGTTCAGAAAAGAAACAATGGCCTCTGCCAGCACTTTGTCTGTTAGGAACCTGCTTCTCCAGCCCTTGCCCTGATAATAGACAATTCAATTCCTCCCGTATGTCCCTGTGCCTTAGAGCTGGTGTTCCAGTGCTGGAGCTCAGAGGGAGTGAGCCCAGGGAAGTCTGTTTGTGGGCCCTTTGTGCAGAAGACCTGAGACTCCAGAGTCCTCTATCTCATTCAGCCATGTCCCCACTGATTTTTACAGCCAGAAATTATGGAGACTTCTCTTTCTGGCACTGGAGGCCTGAGCCGGGGACGTGATGTGGGCATGGGATCCTCTCACTCCTTAAGGGGGAACCTCCACAGCCAAGATATCCTTCCCAATTTTTATTCACCACATGTGGGTATGTGACCAGACTGTTTTGTGTCTCTGACCCTCCTACCAGTCTCAATGTGTCTTTTTCTTTATAGCCTTAGTTGTAGGACTTCCCTTCATCTAGATTTCAGGTGATTCTGAATAATGGTTGTTCTGTATTTTAGTTGTAATTTTGATGTGGTTGTGGGAGGACGTGAATACCTTATTTAACTATGCTGCCATCTTGACCAGAAGCCCTCTGGTCAAGAGGGCTTAAACAAAATAATCATTTTGTTTAATTCTGCTACAATTTCAGAGTGAAATAGTCTGTTGAAAATCTGTCCTGCTTGGCTTTTCTCTTTAAAACAACAATAAAACCAAAATAAATTATTTACCAATTTTCATCTATGAATTCTACTAATGGGAAGAAATGTCTTGCTAATAACAAAATGAAATAGATAGCACTGAAAATCAGAAATCAATCTTAAACAATTTACAACTGTATTTTCATTGTATAGCTGGGTAAGGGAAGAGACTTCCTAACAGAAAAAGCAGGGGAAAGTGAGACCGTCGGAGACGTGGCATCCACCAACTGGCACTTAATAAAATTGTATATCTCTATAAATTGAGGCACTTATTTTTATTAAGAGAATTAAAAATAATTCAGAATTCTCGATGTGCAAAAAGATACCCATACCTCTCATTTCACCTAAAAATACCAGAAAGCTAAAATATTTCCTTGTTTTAGAAATATGCCTCTAATAGTCTATGTGAAAAATAATGTTCTGCAAACAGAAACATTAGCAGTATTTGCTTGTTTTATATGAAAATGTTATTGCTTTAGAGCTAAGGCTCTTTATGTCTCTTTCACTTACAAAACTCTTTCCTTATATATAGACATGGTGGGTTGGGTCTGTCCTATAATTTGCACCCTTATTTATTAGGGAGGATTATGTTATATTACATAGAGGTTTGCACCATTTGACAGAATTCCACTGTCAATAATAAAGTACTAAATAAAATAGTAAATTAAATTAAAGTAAATTAAAGTAAAAATAAAAGGTTAATATTCAAAATATATAAAAACTCATGCAACTCAACAGTAAAAACATCTGATTAAAAATGGGCATAAGAACTGAATAAACATTTTTTCCAAAGAAGACATACAAATGACCAATAGGTACATGGAAAAGTGCTTAACATCACTAATCATCAGGGAAATTCAAATCAAAACCACACTGAGGTATCGCTTGTTAGAATAACTATTATCAGAAAGACAAGAAATAACAAGTGTTGGTGGGAAAAGAGAACCCTTTTGAATTGTTGGTGGGAATGTAAATTGGTGCAGCCACCATGATAAATGGTATAAAGTTTCCTAAAAAAATTAAGAATAGAACTACCAACATGATCCAGCAACTCCACTTCTGGATATACATCCCAAGGAAATGAAGTCACTATCTTGAAAAGGTATCAGCACCCCTATGTTCATTGCAGCTTTATTCACTATAGCCAAGACATGGAAACAATCTACGTGTCCACAGATGAATGAATAAAGAAAATATATATATACCCTAGAATATTATTCAGCCATAAGAAGAAAGAAATCCTACAACTTGCAACAATATAGATGGACTGTGAGGGCATTATACTAAGTAAAATAAATCAGGCAAGAAAAGCAAATACTGTATGATCTCACTTATATGTGAAAATTAAAACAAAACAGCACAGAACTCCTAGTAAGAGAGAACAGATTGGTGGTTACCAAGGATGAGAGGTGAGGGAGTAGGGGGAAGGTGATTGAAGGGTACAAACTTCCAATTTTAAAATGAATAATTTCTGGGGATGTAATGCATAATGTGACAACTATAGCCAACATACTTTCTTGTATATTTGAAAGTTGCCAAAAGAACAGACCTTAAAAGTTAACAACACATGAGAAAATATGGTAACTAAGTGAAATGATGGATATTAACCAAATTGATTACAGTAATCATTTTGCAATATATAAATATATTGTTATTATGTCATACACCTTAAACTAATATAATGTTATATGTCAATTATATCTCAATAAAATTGGGGAAAAACCTCACGTGTGAGCCCCTTTTGTAGGCAGATACCTATCAGGTTGGACTTGTCCTCACCATTGTTGTTCTTTCTATGCAGGTGTTAGGTAACTATTTAGGAATACCCTGGGTTCCATCTTGGTTTTAGAATCACTCTTTAGGAACCCTCATCTGGAGCATCTTGCATGGCTCTGCTTCTATACTGAATCATCCTCATTTTGGTTCTTCTAAAGTCTCAGATGTGTGGATACAGTGACTGACAGGTGATCTGTGTTCCATCTAGTAGAAGGTTTGCTTAGCAATTGCTCTGCAATTCCTTTTAGTATCCGGCTCTTGGGCCCCACACAAGTCCAGTTCTCTTCAACCTCTGGACATGTTGTGCTTGAAGGCTATGTTTCAGAGGGTTATTATGGATCTTAGAACTGTTCTTTCCCTTTTCCAAAAACCTCTATCCATCATATACCTTGGCTGTGTGGATCTGTCTTGTTCTAGAGCCAAGATACACTCAACATCCCTCTGGTCCTGGCCCCAGATAGAGCCTTTCTTCTCCTCAGTCCCTGACATTAGGCAAAGCACTTGTTTTTACTTCTGGCAGGGGAAACAGGATTGCAACTGTGAAAACTCCGCAGACTTTTATGTTATCCTTGGATTGGTCTCTGCACCATGTGGTCTTTCTTCTCTGCCTTTCTTGCTGATTCTGTTCTTCAGCTGATCTTGACATGTTCTCTCCCCATTTCTTTTTCCCACAATTTTCCCCCCAAGTCCAGTGTCCACTGAGAATCTTCCTTTCCTGCCACTCACTCTCCCTTCCCCTTCTCTTTATCTCTCACAGTACTTAATTGAGTGGTTTCAAGAATGATTCTCTTCCTATACTGAGGATGGAGATCATGTTGTATTCTCTTTTTATCCCCCCTGCACCTAGAAATAAGCTGAGCTATCAAGTCTATGGTGTTTACTTGTTCATAACTTCAGAGTGTGATGCCTGTCCGAGGGGAAACGTACAGGGCGCTATAGTGCTGTATTGTTCAATACGGTGACCTGACTTAAGATGAGAGGATGTGGTTTTGCTTCATTTTGTATAGTATCTAGCACAGCAGGAATTTTTAAATAATTGATAAAGATGAAGACAAACTATAAGAAAGGATGCTCTTCTTAACTAAATAAATGCATATAAAATGTGCAGAGAAAATTAGTAAGGAATGAAAGCTATAGAAGCAAATAATTTTGTTGGAAGTGATTTTAAAAGTCAGCCAAGAGGTGGCTCATAACCTTGTAGGGACCCTTCTAGAAGTCTGATAAAGAAATGTTGTAGACAGTTGAAATGGGACCCACTACAGGCTCTGGGTCCCAAGTCAATGAGCCCTACCATGATGCTTACTTAGAGTTAGAGCTGCATGGAATTTTCCAAACAGAAAATTCCAGCTTTGCCATGTATGGCAGTCCTTGAAGTTCGTAGTTGTGTCCAATAAATTCCAAAGACAAGATACATTTGATGTGAAAAATATTCAAAAATCAAACAGAATCCAGAATGTACTCTCTTGAGCCTTAGATTAGTATGTTTTCCAGGAGATGCATAATAGGAGAAATTGTCTCTAAAATCAGACAGATCCAAGGTGTTTGAATATTTTCAAATCACATTGGCACAGTAAATCAGCAGTAACAACCCAACGAAACTTTATCTTAATTTTTCCCTGAGTAAATGAGCTAAGATTCTTTTTGTTGTAAACAGAAACATGAGAATAAGACCAAAATGGCTGTTTCTGCCAAAAGCATATTTTTCAGTCTAGTTCTGCAACTGAGAGGGAAACTAATTGGAAAGCATACAGGACAAGTGTTGAAACCAGAAGGAAAGGATTTTAAAATTAGCATTTATTTCTTGTTTCACTACATAACAGAATAAAATTTTCTACACCATCTATAACAAATACAAATTGCAGGTGTAAAGGAGGAAAATATGTTTTAACACTTGCAGAAAAGTTTCAGATTAGTATGTCAGTCTGAGGATATAGACTTCGGAGTCAGACATCTGAGTTTCAAATGATGATATATTTTCCCCTATATATTTGGCACTGGAGTTCTCAGAACCTCAGTTTTGTTTTCTGTAAAACTGAGATAGTAATACATGATTTAATAGGGGTATGTGGAGATTAATAAATAAAAGAATTCACGCAAAGTGCCTAGTCCTGTATCTGGCACATTAAGAAAGAATTGAGCAAGAGAATGCAAAGAAAAAAGAAAAAGTATTTTCTCATTAGAGGCAGATAAGAAAGAATAAAATAACATTTCCACATACGACTAAAATAAAACGCATAGGAACAAGAAGTTTTGAAGGAAAATTTCACATATGTCCAAAAGAAAGAAAAAAATGAAACCTAGAAAAGGAAGCAGAGAAGTTTGCCACTTGCCTGGGACTGTTTATTTTTTCTCTGTCATTTCTTTTAGAGAAATTCAAACGCCAGATGGCAACAGTCACAAGATGACACTTTTGTAGCTATTTGTTTGCTTTCCGAAATGTGCTTAAAATTTAAAAACTTTTTAACATCTTTTTAGAACAAAATTTAAAATGTTACTATTAAAAACTTTTAATATTGAACTTTACCTCTATACTTTTCTGTAAGATAGCTTAATTATGGTTGCTATGATATTCTAATGATATCATGCACATAAGCATAAAATATACTTAATATATAAAATGCTTCACCATCATTAGGTATATTAAAAGGTGATGTGAAGAAGGATAGATAATCCACAGAGTGCGGGCAAGTCCCCTTTTGTCGATGTGAGATTAAGCGGCTACAAGAAGGGTCAATGGTAGGACATGATGAACCAAACAAAGGGAGGTAATTCTGATACTTTTGCAGCAAATGAGAAAGACCTCTTTCTGGTACAGTGGTCGATGATATTCTTTTACCCTCTTTAGAGAAGCAAGTAGAACTTAGTTGATGTTTGCTTTTCTCATTTGTTTCCTTCATTTCTACTGAACAACATTCTTTAATCAGGCGGCTGCCACACCGCGAACCGGCTCCCAGACTGATTACTCCGAGCAGGGCCGCGCCACCTTGCTGGAGTCCACAGAATATCGTGAGGCCTGTTAGGACGCAGCGGGTCCCTTGGAAGTCATTGGGCTGCTGGGCTCCCCGCTGCACGCCCACCAGTCTGCGGGCGGCTCTTCCTCTGCGGCCACGGGACCCCCGTCTCATTTCAGGGACGTCTCAGGACCACGGGACTGAGCAACCAGAGGACGTGGAGGTCCCGTGTGTGCCCCCAACCGGGACTTCCAAGGTCCTTGGCAAAACCTGCCTGAGTCCTTCAAAGATCACTTTTCGAGAAGAAACACAAAGGTTAACATTTTTACAAGGTAGGAAGGGAAAGTGTTTACATAGGAACTCGGTTTTTTCTGACGATGCGGAACGGGGGGCACGGGAGGATCACTACACGCAAACGGGGTTCTGGGGGTTCGGACCGCGCCTGAGCACTGTGTCTTCCGTCCCCTCCGACGCTGCGGTACCGCCTGCTCCGCGCTCTCTGTTCTCCTACAGAAAGCGAGGACCCCGGCCAGCATCTTGGCGCCCCGGTCTCAGGCAGGCCGCACGCAGCCAGGGGCCCGCGGGCCCGCCCCCGCCGGGGCGCCGCGGGGGGACCGCGCCGTCGGAGCAGCGCGGGCGGCCGGGGACGCGGGGCCCGGGGGCAGAGCTTCGAAGGGCGGCGGGGGCCTGCGCGCGCTCGGCCGGACGCTCGGCCACCCCGCGGGGCCGCCCTGTGGCAGCCGCCTCGGGGCCGGGGGGCCTCTGCTGTCCCACAGACCAGGGCCTTCCCTCAGACAGACGGACGCTCCGTGGAAGAGAACCCCCAGCTCCCCAGCCTGCTCGGGCGCCCCTCTCCCGCCGGGGGGGGCGGGGGCCAGCGCCGACACTGTGGTCGGCTGTGCACGCCGCTTTCAGGAAAAGATGCTCAGTAAACATTCAGTTATTCAAACAGATGAACATTTCAAGGAAAAGTTTGACTCCTGGCATGGGCTCTGCTTTCATGAGACTTCCTCTCGTTCCAACTCTATTTGCTCCGTTAACTAACGGACCCCCAAGCCCCCATGCCTCAATGAGGACCGCAACCGTAGCTCATGCTGGCGTGTGCTGATCAGGATGCTTTCCTGATCCAATCGGAGAAAACCGGGGACCCCTGAACAAGCTCCCCATGAGCAGCCTGAGGAGCGGGGCCATCCAGGTGTTGTTTTGGTTCTTCCCATCCCTTCCCCCACTTGCCCACATCTCCTACGTTATTAAGAAAGGCGCACTTCTCACTTACCCTGAACTGAACAAGGACCTGCTCCCCTGGAGGGTAAAATCCTCCCAATGTCACATGAACATACAAAATATTGGTGCTGCCTGGTCAAAGTGGGGTAACAGGAACCAGGTTTCTCTTACACCTGAAACAACTCTCTCCGCCCACCCCCCAAAACCCCCCAAAACACGAAACAACAGTTTCCAAGACGCTGGACGTCAAGTAATGAAGGGCTGCAATCTCTGAGGGATGGGAAACAACAAGAATTCTAGGCTGTGATGCAGGGAAGGGAAACTGAGGTGCACTCCCTGGGCTGGGGAGAAGGAGCTGAGAGGCCTGGGAGTCTAAGGCTTCTGGAGTTGAGAGGGCAGGGTACCAGGGAAGACAGAGCTGCGCAGAGAGATCCCTGGGAACCTCCAGAGCACCCTGCTCAAGTATTCAGCATGTGTGTGAGGAAGCTACTCAAGATTCAGGAGATTTGGGAAAGAACCATCAAAAGAATCAGGGGGCGTAGTGACTGGTCTGCACCCAGGACTGGAAACAATGCCTGTTTCTGCCAGCCAGCCTGGAAAACTCATAGTTCACGGGGCCTTGAGTAAAGTACTGAGGAAGATCTTGCCTTGGTAAGGAGGGAGAGTTAGCCCAAACCTACCTAACAAATTATAAAATTAAAACTCAGAAGGAGAAAACTGTTTCAAGTAAATTAACTGCATAGCAGAATAAAACTCAAGAAAAGCAACAGGAATACAGAAATTTTCATCACCCAACAAGGTAATACACATCCTGTCTGGCCTCCAACCAGGATTACCAGGTACACAAAGAGGCAGGAGCACACCACCCATAATGAGAAGCCTCTTGAGTCAGTGGAAACCAACCCAGGACATACTCAAATGTTAGAATCAGCAGAGGGTGATATTAAAACACCTTTTATTTATCAAAAACTTGTGAAGTTGCCAATGTCCCTAGCAACTGTATTCATACTAGCTAAAGCTAGAATCAGGGCAGATGTCCACTAATAGGACTATGGATAAACAGGCTACTTAGTAATAAAAAAGAACGATTCTCTAAGAGATGCAACAACATTAACGAAGCTCAAAAACATGTTGTTGAGTGAAAAAAGCCAAACACAAAAAAGTACATACCATATAATGATTCCACTTGTTCAAATTATTAACTAGATGAAATTAATCTATGATGATAAAGATCAGGTTAGTGGTCACTTCTGAGATGGGAAGCTCACTGAGAAACAAGGCAGGAAAATTTATAGTGGTAAAATATTCTTTGTATTGGCGGTGGTATAGGTAGAGTGGAGCATGCATTGTAAAAATGAATCAAGCTACAAATTATGCATTTCATGAAATAAAAATTCTTGTTAAATGTTTACATTTCAATAGAAAAATAGAAAAATTCAGTAGAAAAATAAGCATTTCATGTTTAAAAGAAAATCAAATAACCATTAACAAACATATGGAAGTATGCTTATTGCTAGTAGCATTCAAGAAAAAAAATATATAAAACCTCAGTGATGTACCTACAACTTTGTACCAACCAAACTGGTGTATTTTAAAGGTTGACAGTATTTGTCACCATTAGATCACAGCTCTGTTGATGCAATATAGATTGGTACAACTACTTTGGGAAACATTTTGGCTTCCTAGTAAAGATGAAGAAATGCATTTCTTGTACTCTGAAATGCCATTCCTGGAATAGGAATATTTCTGAAAAAAGTCTTGTGCATCAGAGGCCTGTAAATCTTATTTGTGAGAGCATTGTCTGTGATAACAAAAACCTGGAAACCTGAATGTTTAGTTATATGATTATAAATAAATACAAGTATAGCCATACATTTGTTGAATACATTTGTATGAAAGTAGAATTTCAGCTACATGAATAACACAAATGAATCACAGGGGTACAATGTTGAGTAAGAAAAGCAAGTCTCCAAGAATACCTACAGTATAATTCAATTTATATATATTTCAAAAGCATACAGAACTAAACTATATGTTGTTTAGAGTTACAAAAACATGGTAATACAATAAAAACAAGAAAGAGAATAACTAACTCAATTCCAAATCATGGAGCTTGAGAAGGGAAAAGAATTGGGGAAGAACACACAATGCAAAGATGTTCACTGTATTGTCATTCTTTATACTTCATATACATTCCACTAAAATTCCTTTTTGTCCACCTAATATTTAACACATAACTTAGTAAAAAGGTGAACAAAAAAGAATAGAGATGAATAAACCAAAGAAGGTAAGGTAAAATTTTAAATGTTATTTTTTGTTATCAAATGACAACCTAAAAACCTTTATAAAACTAAGTTGTAAATCTGCCAAGTTCTTCATGTGGAAATTTCTCATTTAGAATTATAAGATTACCACATAA
The DNA here is from genome assembly GCF_021234165.1 of Pteronotus mesoamericanus. NCBI lineage: Eukaryota > Metazoa > Chordata > Mammalia > Chiroptera > Mormoopidae > Pteronotus > Pteronotus mesoamericanus. The sequence continues at coordinate 15,720,926 of NW_026555310.1, forward strand.
TAAAGTCAGAACTGAAAGACTGTGAGTGAATAACACTGTTTATAAAACAATGACCCAGATAAATGTCAAGGTACTATAAAAAGTATTATTTATTCCCAGAGCATAATTAATTGAATGCCCTGTGGAGGCAAGATATGTAAAGGATTTTTGTCATTTCTATTCAGATATTCATTTGGTCTGCTCTTTCACAATAGCCAGTTATATACAAGCACAATCATCTTTGTATGATGTTTCAAAGTCATCAGAGACATCTAGGAAATGACTTTCAGAATCGAGGGTCGTGTCGTGAAAATAGCATATAAGGTGCACCCTTTTTTATAGACAGTTTTTAAGAGCAATTTTAAGTATAGCAAAATTGAGTAGAAGGTACAGAGATTTCCCATGTATACCTGGCCCCCTTATATGCTTAGCCTCCTCAATTATTAACACCTCCCACCAGAGTCGTACATTTGTTAAAGTCGATGAACCTACATTGATACATCATTGTCATTCAGAGTCTTTCTTTATAAGGTCCCATTAAAAAAGCCCTAATATTCAAACTCAAAATGTTATTCTGCTCCCTCTTAATACTAATGATCCTCAGTGCAAGCATGTTTAAAAGTGATGTTTGAAGGAAGTGCATTAGAATCAGAGAAACAGGGTGCCTTTGGAGGGAGAGGAAGTCCATTCTGACCTCTAGCTTTTTTCAAGGTCAAAGAAATCTCCATAGGCAGATCTACATAGTGATGATGTCAGGGTCTCATGGCCTGACTGAGTTACCAAGTATGGGTCCAAAAGGAAAAAAGAAACGAGGGGTCCGATGTACCGCGCTAGAAAAAGGAAAGAACTTGAACATCCACTAACTGAAATTCATGTCCGGGGATGAATACCCCTAAGCACCAGTTCCCAATCAACAGTGAGCAAAAGGGCCCAGGGACATCAGCAGATAGTGACTACCAACGGCTATCTATAAATTAAAATTAAAATTTTGCTTCCTTGGCATGCAATTTATTTGGAAGAAGCTTTTAGTGTTAAGTTCTGAAAGATGCCAAGAAGCATTTGAGAGTAATGATCCATTTTAGTGTTGAGCCCAGTTCAAGCACCAAAGCAGTTTTCAGCAAGCTTTTAGAGGAACTCATCAGGGTAATTTTCTCTTCTACCACACACTCTGGGGTCTGGCTCAGAAAGAGCAACGTTTTCCACTAATGTTTAGAAAATACTAATAATGATTTTAAAAAAAAACCTCTAAGGGGATAATTTTCTGGTAGTCTCTATATTTCTATGAGAATCCAGTTTGGAAAACTCAATTAACCTAAAGAATATTAAAGTCGGGAGAGCTCTGTGGGACAAACCCCGTTCCCTGATGGCACTCCCCCGAGGAACACAGACCATAATTAAGGAAACCAACGACAATGGACTAATGCAAACAGCTTTTTAAGCATTTTACAGCAGTCCCCACTATTTTTGTCCCTCCAATCACAACAGAGAGCCATCTGGCTACTCCTCCCAGCAAAATATTTCCTTTACTCACCTCTGTCTGCAGCACCTTAATAGTACTAAGTGTGCCAGTGCTCCAGTGACACTAAAGAGTACCAAGTGTTAGCAGCAGCTATTTTTATTTCACTATATTTTAAAAATGTGTATTTTGTTAATGATCTAAAAGCTTTAGATGCATGTGGAATTAAATATCAGAAAAGGGTGTGAAGAAATCAGAAGTGTATTTAGTATATGATCATTAGTGTAAACAAATATAAAATTGTTTTAAAAATAAAATGGTTTTACAATAATTACAATTGTTGGTTTCATACCAGATAGTGCTTAGAAGTTTCTGTTCCTCGTGTTCCAGCATCATCACTTTCCTGACTTCACTGAGTCAAGTTGCAAGGGTCTTACTGTAGCCACCATCAATGGAAGACCACGGTGTTTTTACTACCCAAGAAGAGGGAGAATTCCATAACATAGGTGACCTAGCATATCAATGAACAAAGAAAATTCATGTGAGAAAGAACTGAAGGAAGTGTGGGGAAAAGAAGAGGAACGCATAAAAATTGGATATAATCTTTAAAATGTTAAATAACATCCACTTCCATGTAGTGTGGTCTGAGTTAAGAAAAGTCATCTATTAATATTGAAATAATTGACATCTATTCATTCATTAGAATTTCTTTTGTTTAAAAAAAATCTTTTTATTGCTGTTCAATTACAGTTGTCCCCATTTCCCTCCCATTACTCTCCCCTGCCCTGCCCATCCCCCCACATGAGGACATTTAAAATGATGGGGTGTGGTGGTTTTAAAACATGGTCATAGATTTCTGAATGTGTCTTCCATTGAGAGGTGAGGTCTTTGTCTCTTTTCTTGAACCTTAGTGAATTGGTGGCTGCTTCAGCCAATGTAGTGCAGCTGAGGTGATGCTATGGGATGTCTGAGGTTGCAGCTTCCACCTTGTTCACTGGGAACATTTGCTCTTGGAGTCTTGAGCCTCCATGAGAGAAGTCCAGCTATCCTATAATGCAATGTCATAGAGATCACTTGTCAGCTTCCCAGGCCAGTTGAGCCTGTCCTTCAGGATTGCAGACCCAGTGCTGACCACGAGAGTGAAGAAGCCCTCCTGGAAGTGGATCCTCAAGCCCCAGCCTCTCCGATCGCCTCTAGTCATCCAAGTGGCTGCAGCTAGGGCTCCAACAGACAATGGGACAGAGAGGAACCTTCCCCACTGTGCCCTTTCTGAACTGCTAACCCTCACACCCAGGAACGTAATCAAATGATTGTTGCTCTACACCATTACGTTCAGGGATAGCTTGTTATGTAGCAATAGATAACTGAAATGGAGCTATGGGTATCTATTACACAAATATGAACCCACAAACCTTGCTTGTAAATGATGGTTCCACTTTTTCCACATCTGATTCATTTGGCTACTTCATCAAAGGCAGCAGCCTAATGAAGATGAGAATGGACTGAGATCAGTCAGTAAGAAAGATGTAAAAATTCAAAACTGATTTGTTGTTCGTTATGATGACTTGGTCTACTCAGAACACTGTGTGTGTGCATAGCAAACCTCAGGAGTCCATCTGAGGACTGAGCAAGGCTGGGAAAGTTTTGCAGTGAATCTTACTTGGTGAGATGAGAGTGCAATGCAAGGTCTGTAGAAATGAAACATTAAAATGACACTTAAAAGATTGGTTAAGCATTCCAACAGTGAAGGGCAGAATATTTATACGCTTTCTTAAGTCCCTTGAGTTTTAAATACCTTGTGGTTTTAATTCAGTGCCTAACATGAAACTTTTCTCTACTTCCAAACCTGTCTTACTTATTTGAGTTACTTGCCTATGTAAAGGTAATTACAAGAAAGACTTTTAAGATCTACTGAAAATCTAAGCCATGTCTTATCCACAAAAGGTAGAATATTTTGAGCAAAAACGTCATAGTCATAGCTAAATTCCATCAGGGCAGAGTTTTGTTCTGTATTTTGATGTACCCTTTAGCACCTAAAATAGTGCTTAGCATGTCGTAAGTGATCAATAAATGTTTATTAAATAAATGACTAAGCATGTTAAACACTGCAGACTATAGCAGAAAAGAAGAGAAAAAAATGTCCATGAGTTTCCTGACAGAAAAACTGTCCCCATTGCATACTTTGGTCACTATTAAAAGAAAGTGAAATAAAAAAGAGACTATCTATTTAGATAGAGATATATATATATACTAAACATAACCTATATATAATATTCATGTTATGTTACATATATCTACTACACCAAATAAATCTATAATGCAATACAAATCATGTTATATATTGTACATGAATATATTGTATTTATTATATATAAGTAAAATATATTTACACATAAAATGAAGATAAGATTTCTTATAGAATTTACTGAGCTTTCTAATGTGAAAGGGAAAAACTGTGGGCGTGGATTTGGTGTTTGGGATAGGAAGAAGTGTATAACATGGAGTAATACAGTGAAAAGGAAAAAATCAACTTAAATTTTACCTGGTTGCTGGATGGATCTGTATATCCTAGGTCCAATGTTTCCATAATGTATTCAGAGCTTTCTCATTTACCACAAGCACTAAGTGGCAAATAAATCTGGGCAACTAAAGAAATGGTGTTTAGTAGGAAATTTTTTTTTTCCGTATGGTTGGTGATTTGTTTCTAATTTGTGGGCAGTTTGTTTCAGCTTTGAAATAATTCCTGTACTCTAAATTCATGTGAAGTTGTTTGTCAAGGACAACTCTCAAAGTTAAACAATAATAAAATTTCCACCTAACCCCCTTCCCAGCTTATAAAACATGGATCCACCATTACTTACAATATCCAATATGAAAGACATGGCAGAGCTGAACCAAGCTTTAAATCCCGGTCCCTCTGACTGCAGTCTGCGTTCTTAAGTCATAGACTGTATCACTGTATCTTAAAAGTTCTATTAAGCTTGTCTAACTCATGTCCTACTCTGAAAGTACATGCATAAGTCCACCAAATAATTTTAATATTAAGTACATTTTTACATGAAAAAATTGATAGCTTCCTTTTCAAAAGAAGAAAGGCTTCTCTCCACACTCAGGTGATAAACACCTGGTCCACTTCAGCAGGGCCGTGGCTTGCTGGCCAGTCAGGCCCACTCTCCAAGGTAGTCCAGTGCAGGAAGGTTAAAAAGGAAAAGTAACCATTGATGTTTGTCGTTCATCTCAATGTATTAGCAAAGGTGTCCCAGCTGAAAGTCTGTAAAGAATCATTTAGTAAATGGAGATTTTAGTGGACACAAACACGATCCTAAGAGGCTACCGACCCTTGAGAGTTTAACAGGAGACCAGTCACACATGCAGGTGGGAAAAAGGCGGATGCACTGCGCTACGCCCTTGCTGGGGCCTGACTCCGCCCCGCCATGGCACGGTGAAGCCTGAGAGTCTTGAGAGTCTGCATTTCCAGCCAGCTGCTAGGTGGCTATAACAGCCAAGGCAGGCTCAGTTTCTCTCTCTCTTTCTCAACACAGCTCTTCCTCCCATGGGGAGCAGGGGTGCACATGGGTTAGTGACATCGTCTTTAGAGTCTCACAAACTTGGGTCCAACCCTGGCTACATGTTCTATTAGCTGTTTCACTTTGGGCTGGTTATTCTTTAAGTCTCAGTTTCCTTCTCTGCAAAATGAAAATATTAACAGCCCTTATCTTGTATGGTTGTGTGAAGCTTGAGTGATTGATGGTTAACACTCAAGAAACATTCGCTGTTAGTAGTGTCTTCCTGTCCCACACTTTCGTGGCATCTGAACTTTCCCTTTGTAGCGCTTATTACAGCCGCAACCATTTTTACTGCAGCCAGCCTTCCCCATCAGACTATGAGCTCTGTGAGGGCAGCAAACATATCTGTCTTGCATTTGGCTTTACTCCTAATGTCCAGCTGAGTGCCAGACACACAGGGGTACATTGAATGAATGAATGCATGCATGCAGTTGCTGGATGTGTTAAATGTTTTGGAAAGCACAGAATTTGAAATTATGTGTCATGGGCCTTCTAAGCTACATATCAGCAGTATTATTCCTTTCACAGAACTTCTGCTAGTTTATTATGCAGAAGATCAAGTAGGATTTTACTGGAACAAAAGAGACAATTATCCCCTTTGAGGAAGACCTGGCTCAGCAGTAACAGGATGAAAGAAGAGAAAGGAATGTAGGTAACACTGGGCTGGAGAGTCCTGAAACCAGCAGAGACAAGACTTCAATGAGGACATTCAAATAACTCTGGACTGGACAAACTGAGAGAGCGTATCTGCAGTTAGTTGTCATTTCCTTCTGTGGTCAGTGAGGCCAAGCAGAGAGAAGTTAGGAGGCGGAGGCAAGTGGAGGCAGGAAAATCATGGGAAGCAAGAGGGTTTATAGGGTCAGTCTCTAGAACTAAGCCTGGCAGTGCAATTACTCCGATCAGCTGAGAGGAAAGGCATTCTCATATAAGCCAAGGGGAAGTGCTCTGACTCACAGCTTTCAGGGCACGTTGGGTCTTTGTAGTAAAATGCACCTTGGCATGAGTTTGGGTCAAAGTGATAATGGGGCTCCTTGCCTCGCTTTCACACACTGGGACTACAGAACGCCAGGTTATTACCCAGCCTCCAGAGATCACATCCCCAGGCTGGAAGGTGATCAGAGTATAATGACTCATCCCAGCTTGCAGTCACTCCCTAGCACCTCTGTCATCTTCCTGTCAAGGAGAAAAAAGACATAGGACATTTTTTTAAAAAATCAGATAATTCAGATTAAATCCTTCATCTGACAAGGCAGGAGAATAAATCAACTGCAAAAAAACAGTTCAAACAGGTAAGTCTTTATAATTACCACTATTAAGGGAAAGTCTGCATGTCAAATGGCTGCTATTTATGGATTTAATAGAGGGAGAAAATCACTGTGTGTGCTTAAATGCCTAGTATGCCTTAGCGATTCTTATCATCAATAACCTACAGGTAAAAATGCATATGCTTAATTTTAAAAAATGAAAATAGACTCTAAATAAAGCTCTTATTTGAATATAACATGTGACTAAGAAGTATCAACTGATCTTCCTGTGTGGTTTGTCGAATTCTAATAATGTTAATTCCTTGTGTCATGAGTTCTAGCAGGCTTCATGACTGGTGTCTTTGATATTAGCAACAATGTGTCTCACTGCCGTCTGGTCACACCACAGGCACTTGCCCAGGGGCTCCACACTAGGAAGGAGGAGGAGGGGCTAAGAGGCGATAAGATGGGGCCCAGGTCTGGGAATGAGGAAAAAGTGCTTCAGGGCCAAGGATGTGTGGCTTCTTCTCATTGGCATATCTTCAGTTAAAACGTATCCACGCATTTATGGCAGATGACGGACATAAGAACTTTTCTTTTGTGATCACTTGCCTGAAGCCAAATCAATGATACAAGATAGATCTTTGAAAGACACGGCTACACCGATGCTGAACTGCCACAAAAACAGGTCTTGGGCTGGTATCCACCTGCTGAGATACACCTGGGTAGACCTTTGTGTCATGCTTGCCCACCCGAATGACCCCAGATCACTGCTCCCATCAATAGAACTGGCTCAGGTTCTTTTCCTACCACCCCCTTTCTTCTCTTCTCTCTACTTATGCCTTGTGTAACCCAGTTCTTAGCAGCTCCTCTGGGCCCAGGCAAGCTCACTGGTAAACTCAACAGGAGAATGCTCACTCTGCAGCTAACAGTTTTTGGGGTGCTCAGGCAGGGGGCCACAGAGGCCCTGAGTAGGCCACCACAAGTGACCAACCACGTGGCAGGATTAATTTGTAGGAGCCATAAAGAGGTATAGTGAAGCCAGGTCTCAGAGCGTAATGACAGAAATCCATTCCTGCTTGGCCATTGTCTGAGTCAAGTCACTTAAACTCATTGAGTCTCTGTGTCATTATGTAAACTGCAGATGAAAATATGTAGAGCTCTGGCACTATCTTTTTGTAACTCAGGCCTGTCTGTGTCAGTGCATGAAAATTTGTGCAGGCATGTGTACTCTACAACATACACCTCAGGCTTCATGGCACCACTAGACTATAATAACTACCCATGGGGAAAGCATGAATGAACAAGATTAAACCAAAGAGTGGGGATTGATCCTCTTTTGTAATCAGAGCCTTCAAGCTTACTTTGATTTAAGATTTTCACAGCACCACTTCCTATAATCAGGAACATACTGGATTATCACAAGGTCTAAACTGGGTTAGGACAGTGTTTCTCAAACAGACACTGGATCATTTGTGAGAACACCTTGCACAAATGCTGGTCAATAAACTGAGCCAAAGATCAAAGTTCACCAACTGGAATCAGGCCTCCTTCCCATGAGCACATCAGCATCATTTGTTGGCGTGTCCTGCCTCTGGTCCCCAGGAAGCTCCCTGAGCTTTTCCCTGCAGAGGAGCTGTAATTCTATCTTGGGTAGATGCTCATGGTCACAGAGATATAATAATGACTTTACATAAGGAGGAGTTTAGGAAGGATGGTGCAGTATTTGAACATTTAATTTAATTTTCAGCTTGCTTCTATGGAGAGTTAATATGCATGATCAAAATTCATTCATTCAGTTATTTTTTCTTGGAAGTCGTTTTTGAGCAAAAGCTGAGTGCAGCATCTGTGCTGGACTCTGGGGTATCAGAATGATTAAAATAATTGGTTGAGAAGAGAGGCATGAATGACTAACCATAATGCAATGCTAAAATTAAGGCACATTTACAGAGAGGTACATAGTAGATGAACAAAATCTGTCAAAATTGAAGGTGGGATATGGTTCAGGTAGTGCATCAAAGTGCGTCAAACATTTTGAGGTAACTCTTAAACAGTGACCCAGAGTTCACTAAGGGAGGGAGCAGGGGTCTCATTTAAAGCACTGAAAAGAGCAGAGTGGAGACTCAAGTACCAAGTAGTAGCAGATAATAATTTTCTGGAAAATATACTGGTAATAATTCTCATAATTAACCCACTTTGCAGCTATAAATGAGAAGCAGTTTAATGAGCACGGGTGCTAGAGCAAGATCACTCCACATTTGAATGTTTGCTCCTTCACCTGCTAGTTGCCTATCCACAGACAAGTTGCTTCTTAAACTTTCTCAGCCTTAGCTTATCACCTTAAAATGAGAAGAACACCTTCAATCTCCCACTTCATGTGACTATTGTATTTAATGAGAGAACATACACAGAGTAGATGCTCCGTAAATCTTGATGAATCTCTCCTCTCTTCTCCTTTTCACTCCATAGAAAGACGGGGGGCCATAAAATATTGGACCTGCTTCATTGAGTATTTGGGAAATTATTTTATTAATTTAAAATGCACATGGATGCTGCTATAAATTAACTTTATTATATAGTGTAATAAAGCTATTATAAATCAAAATAAAAAAGAATTTAATTCTATGCACACACACAGACTGACACCAACTCACAGTAAGAAAAAAGAAACTCTCTACTGACTTACACCAAAAGTACCATGAACACAGACACATATTTTCATTGGGAGCAGAGAGCTGAAAGCTATTACCGCAGTGCTCCTGCTGGAACACACTGTCCATTGATCCGTGAATCTGAGAGGAAGTAGGAAATCAGGAAGGCTGGCACAATTTAAAGGAGGCGGGCGAGGGGAGTGAGGTGTCACCATGGTGTCGAGACTCCGACTCGCAGTCTGGAAGGCCACGATTATGAGCAGAGCAGCTGTGAGGCCCAGATCTGCTCCTTGATCACTTAGCTGTGCATCACCTGCAAGGCCTCCTGAATTGTAAACAGAGAACCAGGCTTATCAGTGAAGAGGCCCCAGTGCAAAGCCTAGAGTGACACCATCATAGTACAAATGAACACATAAAAACAGATGACACGGTGATCTGCAAGTGCTACAGTGTGTAGCAAGCTTTAATGATGCCTTGAAGACTTGCTTTTCACCCCACACTCCAGTTAGGAGCTACTGGGGAGCCTCAGCAGCAGCAGAAAGTGCTTGTCAAAGGTTTTTTCTATGAAGACTGTGATGTCTTACGTAGCAGAGGCTGAGAGAGGAAAATAGCATTAGAGCTGTTAGCACTGATGCCAGATTTAAAGCCAATTACATGTCAGTGACCACAATGAGAAGGAGCTGTTCGTCTGGTCATACCTGACATTCAGATACAAACACCAAACCTTTAATGAGCATTGACCCTATATCCCAGATGGTGCTGGGGATTATGGAGAAATTAGAGCTCTGACAAACAAAGTGCTTGTGATCAATGAATATAACTACACCAGGCCCACATTAGTGAGCATCACCATGTTCGTTCAGTAATTGTGTGTTTTACTTCAGTGAACAGACTTTCCCCAAGTTCCTCCTATTTGTCTGGTATTGGGCCAATGGGAAGGATATGACCCACTTCAAGGAATTTGTGTCTGGAGGGCACTCAAAAGAGGGTATTAAATATGATACCAGGAATCTGTGCATGCCATTAAGAAAAGAAATGATTGCCATAGGAATACCGAAGAGGTAATGGGAGTGATTTGGACAAGAGGATCTGGGAAGGCTTCATGGAAGAACTGGCCCGTGAACTGAGACTTGAGGACAGACAAGGAGGAACTCAGGAAGCAGAGGTGAAGACAACATGTATTCTAGGCCAGAAAGGGAAAAGATGCATTCCAGGCAGAAGGAGCAAGAGGAGCTAAGGAACAGGGATCTAAAGCAATGTGTGGTGTTTACAGAAAGGGAGGCACAAAGGGACAAGGGCATCGAGTAAATGAAAGTGTCGGTATAGAGGGAGGATGATGGGAGGCTAAGCTGGAAGAGAAATTGGGACTAGAATGTGGAAAGGCTTGAATGCCACACTACGATAGGCAGACTTCATTCTTTTATATTGAAATACTAAATTGTGGGACACTGAGGAAACAAAAAATTGGTCAGCTCGTGGTCAAAGAGAAATGCATGCAAATGAGCAACACATATTTCTGCTTCAGACTGCAGGCTTCCATGACCTGGGAGGTGGATTGAGCTGGGCAAACTTCATATCCATCAGTACTTTCAGGAGATACCTCCATGCACCACCTGGACTAATTTGTGGGTGGGGACAGGGTTCCTGATGCACACAGTAGTCTATGCTGGCACAAAACATGCCCATGAATATGTATTGAAAGAATGAGTAAATGAATAAATTCTTCCCTGCCTACCCAGGTTGGAATTAATTTCTATCCCTGCTGAGGTTCTTTTTTGTTATTGCAACAATCTGCTGGTTCTTATAGTTATTTTTATGTTCTTTTGCTTTCCCATGAGACTCTAAACAACTCGTGGGCAGGGATCAGTCTGTGCCTGTTCACATACTCTTCTGGTACCCAGAGAGTTCCTTGCACCCAGCAGGCACTCATTGAATCATTGCTGAGAGTCTAATTAATGTGGCAGCTGAAATACTCTAATGAAATTATATGAATATAAAAAAAAATTAAAAAAATTTTTCCCATCCTTCCTTTTATCAGTTGTGGCCTATTTTTTGTTCCTAATTTAATAAAGGGACATTATTTATCTCATTACCCTTTATTCCTGCATGATTTAAAAAATTCAAAATATAATGTGTTTTTCATTTGAACAAAGTGTATCTCTGTTACGTTTTTTCCCTTTCTCATTAGAAATTTGAACTGAGATCTGCTTTTTAAACATGAGTCTCTTGTTTTTAATTTCCCAGTGTAATTTGTCTCCAGTTTTCTTGACTTCTTCCTACACATCTCCCATCTTGTGAATGCAAATGGCTTTCTCCAACATTTTTTCCTAAATGAGTATCTGCTCCCAGCCTCCTTTCCCCCTTTTATCTTATCCCTACAGATTCTTTTCATTTCATGCCAAAGCCTACTGAAACTTTAAAAAAAGGTTATTTTACTAATAGGATTTTCCTTTTTCCTTAGAATCCAACCTACACCCTATGAACTTGAGATCATTCTGCCCAAGGTTACCTGCAGTTTCATGTACTCCCTCTCTGTAAATGTTGTATTAAGATGGTTACCTGCCCTACTCATTTGTTCCTTCTCCTAGTAATTTCTGAAGGTACTCTAAGCATGATTTTCCGTTGGCCTAGAAAAAGTTGTCCGAAGTATAATGCTTGCATTTAAGCAATGTAACATACTGCTAAAGGTATTCTATAGAGTTTATAGCAGAAGCATTTTGCCTCATAAAGTAATTTTTAAAAATGATATATTCATTCTCATCTTTTAGATTAATATTTAAATGTGCATCATCATTTTAAATAGAAAAGCTTTTCAGTTCACTGCATATCTGACATTTTAAAATAAAACCTCAATATCACTATGTTAAATGTACTCAGTGGAATCTAAATGCCATAGCAAATCAGTAGATGATTGGATCAAAAAATTATGGTACATATACACAATGGAATACTACACAGCAGAAAGAAAAACTAAACTTCGGGACAGCATGGATGGAACTGGAGAGCATTATGCTAAGTGAAATAAGCCAGGGGGCGAAAGACAAATACCATATGATCTCACCTATAAGTGGAACCTAACCAACAATACAAAGATGCAAGGAAAATAAGACCAGCAACACTGAAAGGAAAAGAAATCAACAGAGACAAGAGGGAAGGAGGGAGTGGGGGCGGGGAAAAGAAAGGGAAGGGGAAAGTCAAGGAACATATAGCAAGGACTCATGGACAAAACCAAAGGGGAGGAGCTGAGGAAGGGAAGGAGGGAGGGGGTAAGGGAAAGTGGTGGGGGGAGGCAGAGACAAATGTATTTGAAAAAATAAATTAAAATAAAAAAAATAAATATCCACCCCAAGAGAGCATAGTTCTCAATAAAGTTAAAGAAAAAAATTTTGTCAAATTTACTGAAGGTATTGGATCAGCCAAAAGAGTTAACAAATGAAGTTTAAAGGTGAGGTACTAGAGCAGAGCCAGGTAGCTAAGGGAGCCACGGCCCAGCTCCTGCCAGGTGCACAGGGATCGTGAAGGTGCAGGAGGGTCCATCAGGCTCAGGTCAGGACTGAGACCAACTGGCAGGGAGAAAGGAACCCAGGCAATGTGATTGGGTAACTGGAAATAGAGAGATAATTAGAGCTAGAAAATGTATCCAGGAAAAAAATATAAGCAATTGTTGAATTATCATAGCCAAAATTAACATTATTACAAAGCTTTGAGTTAGAAGCCAATCCTTAATGGTGTGAAGTAGCATAGCATAGAGAGAAGGCAGAACTGGGTTTTTTTCCTACTCTGTCTCTTAGTAGATGAGTGACATTGAATCTGTCTCAAACTCACTGATCTCATTTTCTTACTTGTAAAGTGCAAATAATAATATGTATCTTACAGGTTACATAAAAACTAAATATATAATATATAGCATATATATGTATGTATCTGCATATACATGTTTATGCTTCCTCTTACCATCAGCAGTATTAATGGTGTCGGACTTGCAACAGAAAATTAGAAGTACTTGCTTTGAACTGGGATAAAACAGTAGAAATGAGAACACATATAGATATAGTTGAATCTGCTGTCTGTATTTTGAAGTTATTTTACTAGCCTTCTACAATTGCTTTTGTTAATAAATGCCTATTTAGCTTACATTAACTGATTAAAATTCAATAAATATGCCTGACAATTAAAAAAAATAAAAAAAAATGCCACAGTGAAATGAAACTCCTTCATCTTTCTTTACACAAACGTGAAGAAGCTGTTCTGTAACATCTGAGATATTTTACATCCTTCTTTTTCTCTTGAAAGAAATACCTCTGTTCCATTGTTCCTACTTTAGCTTGCTTTAATATGTATCTATGCTGGAAAATCTCTTATTAATTGTTTCATCTTTCATTACAGATATGTATTATAAATTTAAAAATTTTAATTTCCTGAAGATGTAAGGCTTTAAATGTTAAAATGTGTTTAATTTAAATTAAGTTGTGATTATGTTTGTTATTAATATAGATTTTATCAAACCACATCCCCTCAAATTTTGATAATGAACTATGAAATATAGAAATGCATTTTTGAGGCTGTTGTTCTTATATATGTGGGTAAACATTACCTATTGCTAGAACAAAACAGTGGACAGTATCAACAATTTTCTCCCAATTTCTTTTTTTTACAGATTGTCCATATATGAGGTCTGTCCAGAAAATACCAGGCCATGTAATATGAAGCATTGTACACAGGACACTGACATTTAGTTCCGTTCAAAGTAGCACCTTGGGACCTCACACAGTTCTCCTGATTGCCATTGGCTGCCCGGTCATATTTTCCTGACTCTCACAGATGATCTGAAACCTCTTCCCTTTCAAAGGTGATTTTAGTTTTGGGAAAATCCAGAAGTTGCAGGGCACCAAATCTGGACTGTAGGGGAGCTGAGTCACCTGGGTGATTTGATATTTTACAAAAAAACTCTGCATGAGATCTGATGCATGAGTAGGTGCATTGTTGTGGTGAAGTTGCCACTCACCAGTTGCCCATCTCTGAAGCCTTCTCAATCATTTGAATAGTTTCTGTGGAGGAATGTTCAAGCTTAATGCAAAATTTGATGCAGATTCGTTGCTGTACTTGCTCAGTCATTTTGAATGTGATGGCCACACAGTATACATGCTCACTCAATGGCGTCTACTGCTCCCACTGACTAGTACAGTGCAGTTGTCACTGTTCATGCATGTGCATTCCAGTCCACTCTCCTTGGCTGCCAGGTTACAGCAATGTCACACAAACCCTTCTTGTTATATTAACAATGGCTGGACTTTTTCTGGACAGACCTTGTATTTGAGAATGGGCAGAATTGTGTTCTGGCAATGATTCAGTTCTTTGAATTCCTTTCAGAATGCCAAAATTCACATGGTGATTTATCATCAAAAATTGTTTTTAATGTTGTAGGAGCTGAAAACCCAATTCCTTTGTTGAAAGCAAGTAAGTGGAAACCACCTGGTACAAAATGATTTGAAACTGTTATTAGAGTCATTTATTTGTCCAGTTCCTGGGAAACAGTCAATAAGCTTTTGCCTTTATCAAGAAATTTTTACTTTTATCTAATACTCGTTACTTAGAGACTCCTTGAGTAATCTAGCAAACTTAAAATGAGTTGTAAAATGAAAATACTGTTGTTTTACTACACCTTTAAAATAATACTTAAAAAATATATGATATTTTTAGATGTATTATAATTTGCATATAATACAAATATTGTGCTTTAAATATTATTATTAAAACATGGAGATTTAACTCATTCAGGTTGTGAAAGATATCTACCAGCTTAATTGACAAAGCCAGCTCTGATTGTGAAACCCACTGCAAATCAGATGTTCTTTTAGTCAGTAAGTCTGGTTTCATGTTTTTAATTCTAATAAACTTATGACACCTATTTTCAAGGGAACTGTTTCCCTTCTGAATTTAGAACATTCCCAACACAGGCCCAAAAGCCCTGTTCCTAATGTCATGTGCTACCCTTTCCTGGGAGAAAGAGACGAGGCATACACTGGTTTTGTGGGGCCTTGATTCAAGGAAGTTTTGTTGACCTGAGCAATTCAAATGGAACTTTCACTTGTACATCAGGTTTTTATAGCAGTTGTAAGTGAGGAATTCAAATGATACTGGATGAGAGGATGACGACTGACATTTGTAAAGAAGAAAGCTCTCTGTGAACAGGGAAGAGGGCAAAGAGAGCCATCGTGGTACCATGACCACACTCCATTCTCAGGCAGGTCAATGCTAGGAAGCATACAGATGGAAGTTATAGCCCTGGGAAGTGACTCCCTAAAATGTGCTGTGCCTGTGTGCCCTTGGGGAAGTCTTCATCCCACCTGAGATATACAGGTACCTAGTCCAGTCGGCTTAGAGTAGACTGCCTGTGGCTTCTGTGATGGGCATGTGGGAGCCAGAGAATTCCAACCCAGTGCATTATCAACAGGGTTAGAGAGAGACAGATTCTCTGTATGCTGGAAGTCAATAACTTTATTTTTGTTTCCATGAATAACTGGAATTCTTATGAAATGACTTGGATTACAATTTCTAGGTCACATAGTCTGCCATATTAACTTTGTCATGGTCCTCTCAGAGTGTTCACAAGTCTGCATCATAAATACTATGAACAAAAAGGCAGGGTGAGGAAAAGGTGAAATATAAATTTAGTACAAGAATAATGAGTCAGCCTGTTAATAGGTGCTTCAATGATGCTTGCTGCTTAAAACACTGCAGGGTACCAATTTTCTGTAGTATAAGACTGTGGGTCTTTCCTCATGTTTCTAATGGTAATGATGTTTAATAATTTTAAAGAACCTGTTCTTCTTGTTGCTCAATAATGACAATTGTGATCACAAACGTAAGTTGCAAATAGATATGTGGTATATTATTTGTAAAGAAAATGTTTTAATGGCTTTTTTATTCCTGTTCACCAGTTATTATTTGAATTCAAGGAGAGAAAAAAAATCAGTTTAGCTTTGTGTTGCATCGAGTTCCTTGGTGTGAATAGAGTGCAGAGTGAAAAGCAATGCATAACAAAAGCAAGTACATGATTCCTGAAGACAGCTTTGTCACAATTATATATCAGCTCAAGAGTCACAAGGCAGTGTAGAATTATACTTACTGACTAGAAATAGGAAGGGCTCCTTTCTGTCAAAAATATACTTAGCTGAGGAAAACACCCCACAATAATGAATCTGAATTAGCTATAAAAAGATTATAAGTACCATTAAATACCATGGGACAAGCAGAAAAAACTCAATTACTTAGACAGATATTTAATTGATTAGTTGAAAATTATTCCCAACATGCAGTTATTCTATAAATTTGAGTATGTATTGTTTCTGACTTCCATAATTGTGGGAAGATTACTGCAAACACAGTAGAATTATAGTTCAACAAATTTGGATGTCATGGGAGAAATAGGAAGACAGGTGCTAAGCTAGTTTTTCCTCTTTGCTCCAACTGTAATGCAACCCAGGTCCAAAATATTTCTCTCTTACTGTTGGGCTCTTCTTGAGCAAATGGCTGCAAAGCTGGAGGCGGGAGTTTTCAGTCACTAGAGATGATTACCTTTGCAATCGTGTCCAGAGCTGGGAAAAAACAGGCCTAAATATTTTTTGTTCCCATTGGGCCACCAGGAGCCAACTTCCTGAACTATGCATCTGGAGGACTATTAGTTACCACCTCCCAAGGCATACTTCAACGCAACTATCAATAAACTCTCAGGGTATCAGAGAGTTTATTGATAGTTGCAGTTGAAATAAATAGAATGAGCAAAAATGTAAATTTCAGAATTTTCACTGAAGGTCCTTTTACAGAATTATAAGGTTGCAATAGTCAAACTAGCCGTACCCACCACATAAAAAAAAACAACAACAAAACACCCCCCCAAAACACCCCCCAAAACCAAGAAAAAAGGAAAGTACTTTTTTAATTTTTTTTTTTTTACTGTTCAAATACATCTGCCTCCATTTTCCTGTCACCACTTTCCCCTGCCCCACCCACCCCCTCCACCCACCCTCAATCCTTCCCCACTTTGGCTTTGTCCATGGGTCCTTTATACATGTGCCTTGATTTGACCCCTTCCCCTTCTTTTCCCAGTTATCCCCCTCCCTCTCCACTCTGGTTACTGTCGGTTTCTTTTTTCTTTCAATGGTGCTGGTTATATTTTTCTTGCATGTTTGTTTTGTTGATTAGGTTCCACTTATGGGTGAGATCATATGGTATTTGTCTTTCACCCCCTGGCTTATTTCACTTAGCATAATGCTCTCCAGTTCCACCCATGCTGTCACAAAGGATAGGAGTTCCTCCTTTCTTTCTACAGTGTAGTATTTCATTGTGTAAAGGTACCATAGTTTTTTGATCCACTCATTTATTGATGGGCACTTAGGTTGCTTCCAGGACTTGGCTACTGTAAATTGTTCTGCTATGAACATTGGGGTGCAGAGGTTCTTTTGAATTGGTGTTTTGGGATTCTTAGAGTATAATCCCAGCAGTGGAATCGCTGGGTCAAAAGGCAGTTCCATTTTTAAATTTTTGAGGAAATTCCAAACTGTTTTCCACAGTGGTTGCACCAGTCTGCATTGCCACCAACAGTGCACTGGGGTTCCATTTTGTCCACAAGCTTGCCAGCACTTGTTGTTTGTTGATTTGTTTGTGATGGCCATTCTGACTGGTGTGAAGTGGTATCTCATTGTGGTTTTAATTTGCATCTCTCAGATGGCTAGTGATGCTGAGCATCCTTTCATATGTCTCTGGGCCCTCTGTATGTCCTCCTTGGAGAAGTGTCTGTTCAGGTCCTTCGCCCATTTTTTAATTGGATTGTTTGTCTTCCCAGAGTAGAGTCTTGTGAGTTCTTTATATATTTTGGAGATCAAACACTTGTCCGAGGTATCATTGGCAAATATATTTTTCCATACGGTTGGTTCCCTTTAGATTTGCTGATGTTTTCTTTAGCTGTGCAGAAGCGTCTTATTTTGAGGGAGTTCCATTTATTTATTCTTTCCTTTATGTCCCTTGCTCTAGGGACATATCAGTGAAAATATTGCTGTGTGGAATATCTGAGAGTTTCTTGCTTATGTTCCCCTCTAGGACTTTTATGGTGTTGTGACTTATATTTAAGACTTTTATCTATCTTGAGTTTGTTTTTGTGTATGGTGTAATTTGGTGGTCTCATGTCAATTTTTTGCATGTAGCTGTCTAGCTCTCCCAACACCATTTGTTGGAGAGTTTATTTTTACTCCATTTTATGCTTCTGCCCCCTTTGTCAAATATTAATTGACCAGAAACATGGGTTTGTTTCTAGGCTCTATATTCTGTTCCATTGATCTATGTGTCTGTTCTTATGCCAGTACCAGACTGATTTGATTACAGTGGCCTTGTAATATAGTTTGATGTTAGGTATTGTCATCCCTCTTACTTTGTTCTTTGTTCTCAAAATTGCTGCAGCTATTTGGGGTCATTTATGGTTCCATATAAATTTTTGAGATGTTTGTTCTATATCTGTAAACTATGTCATTGGTATTTTAATAGGGATTGCTTTGAATATATAAATTGTTTTGGGTAGTATGGACATTTTGATGATGTTGATTCTTCCAATCCATGAACATGGTACATGCTTCCATTTATTTGTGTCTTCCTTAATTTCTTTCTTCATGTTGTGTAGTTTTCTGAGTACAGGTCTTTTACATCCTTGGTTAAGTTTATTCCTAGGTACTTTATTTTTCTTGTTGCTACAGCAAGTCGGATTTTTTTCCTGATTTCTGATTCTGATATTTCATTGCTGGTGCACAAAAATGCCTTTGATTTCTGAATATTGTCTTCATATCCTGCTGTTTTGCCAAATTCACTTATTAGGTTGAGTAGTTTTTTTGTGGAGTCTGTAGGGATTTCTATGTACACTATCATGTCATCTGCAAACAATGACAGTTTTCCTTCCTCCTTTCCAATTTGGATGCCTTTTATTTCTTTTCCTTGTCTGACCGCTGAGGCTAGGACTTCCAATACTATGTTGATAGAAGTGGTGAAAGCAGACAAACCTTGTCTTGTTCCCAGTCTTAGTGGGAAAGCTTTTAGTTTTTGCCTGTTGAATATGATATTGGCTGTTTGTTTTTAATATATGGCCTTTATTATCTTGAGGTATACCCCCTTTATTCCCATTTTGCTGAGTGTTTTTATCATAAATGGATGCTGTACCTTATTAAATGCTTTTTCCGCATCTATTGATATGATCATGTGGTTTTTGTCTTTACTTTTGCTTATGTGATGTATAATGTTTATTTCTTATATATCTTTCTAACAATATAATATATGATTAAGTTGATATTTCAAATCAATGGGTAAAATAAGGTTTATTCAACAAATAAGGTGCATGGACCACTATTATTTGAAATAAAACGAATATAGAGCCCTATTTCACACATTTTACAAGAAATATTCAGGTGAGTTAAAAATCACTACGTAGAATCTAAGGAGTTTTAGAAGAAAATAGAAGAAATATTCAGGTGAGTTAAAAATCACTATGTAGAATCTAAGGAGTTTTAGAAGAAAATGACATTTTTCATGATCTGAAGTAAAATATTCAAACCCAGAAGCTATAAAGTAAATATTGACAATATGCCTATATTAAACATTTAAGACTATATAGTAATATACATATAAAAAAGTTAAAGGATAAGGAATAGAATAGGAAAATATTTGCAACACATCTAAAACATGGTAAATAAGTTTTTTGTTTGTTTTTTTTGAAAAAAGTTCTATAACCTTTAATCAATAAATGTATAAAGAATACCAAAAAGTCATTTAAAGCTTTTTTAAAATAATAGAAATAGGCAAGAAATATACAAAAACAGATTTAGTTTCAACAAATAATAAAGAACAAATAACATCATTGTCACAATCAGATTAACGAGTATTAAAAATATTGGTAATAACAAGTACTGGCAACTCTGAAAGGAACTGGGTATTCATAGAAACTTTTTTTCATCTTAAAGCAGTCCCTTTAGCATATTTTGCAGTGCTGGTTCGGTGGAGGTGTATTCTTTTAGCCTTCTTTTGTCCGGGAAACTCCTTATTTCACCTTCCATTTTAATTGAGAGCCTTGCTGGATAGAGCAGTCTTGGTTGCAGACCTTTGCTTTTCATTACTTGGAATATTTCTTGCCATTCCCTTCTGGCTTATAGTGTTTCTGTTGAGAAGTTAGCTACTAGCCGTATCTGGGCTCCCTTCTATGTTACTACCTCTTTCTCCCTTGCTGCCTTTAGGATTCTCTCTTTGTTTTTGGTATTTACCATTTTAATTATGATGTGTCTTGGAGTGGGCCTCATTGGGTTCCTTTTGAATGGGACCCTCTGTGCTTCCTGGACTTGTGTGACTTTTTCTCTCCTCAAAGTAGGGGAGTTTTCCATCATTACTTTTTCAAACAGGTTCTCAATCCCTTGCTCCTCTTCTTCTCCTTCTGGTATCCCTATTATATGGATATTATTATGTTTCAGGTTGTCCTGCATTTCCTTCAATGCCTCTTCATTCTTTCTGAGTCTTTTTTCATCTTCTTGCTCTTTCTGGGAGCTTTTTTCTTCTTTGTCCTTCAGCTCGCTGATTCGGTCCTTAGCTTCATCTAGCCTGTTTTTGATTCCTTCTACTGCGTTCTTCACTTCAGAAATTGTATTCTTCATTTCCTCTTGCCTCTTGTTGATAGTTTCTATGTCCTTTTTCATGCTGATATAGTTTGCAGTAAGTTCCTCATAGTTTCCCTGTAGTTTTTGGTAATTCTCTCTGAGCTCACTGAGCTCTTTGAGCTCCCTTAGAACTGTTGTTTGGAACTCAATATCGGATAGCTTACTTGCCTCTATTTCATTTAGTTCTCTTTGTGGGGATTCCTCCTTTTCCTTTGAGTGGGGGGTATTTCTTTGTCTTTCCATTATTTGTGAGGCTCTTCTTTTTTGTTTCTGCTTCTTAAATTGATCTACCTTGATTTCCTGACTTTGTGGTATAAACTTCTAAGGTAGGAGGCCTATGAGATTCAGTGGTCCAGTCTCCTTGATTTCCTGAACTTGCTGCTCTTTGGATGCCTTTTGTGTTATGTTGGCTCTCTGGAACTAATTGGGTTTTGGTTGTTGTTTGGTCATTTTTTGGTGGGTCCAGCTGGTTGACTGAGGGTCACTCTGCCCACTGTGCCCTGTGTGTTTTTGTGCAGGTGATGCCAGAACAAAACCACAAAGCCCAGGAAACAAATCCATGTCTGCAAAAATAACTTTCCTGCAATCCCACTATCAATAGCAAATGCAACAGTATTAGTAAGGTTGTAAAGAGATTAAGACTATTATAAGAAAGGAGAAAAATATACTTTTAGTGTAAAAATCTAATGACTTAATATGCACAAATCGATGGACCCAAAATTGACGTTAAAAAGCTATGTAGTAAAGAAAATATCATAGACATGTAGAAGACCACAGTAGATTTCTTCTCAGTAGCCTCTAGTATTTACAGCTGTTTTTTTCTTTCTGGATCTGCTTCTGATGATGTCAGATGTTGACCCTGTCTGATCTTAGGCAGTCTGCTTGAGACTTCAAGGAATCTACTGTCTGTGGCTGTCTCCTTCAACTGTTAATCTAGTCACTCTACACTCAGCAGTCAGGCTTAGGCACCTCAAGGTGGGGTAGAGTCCCTCCTGGGGGTGGGGGACTACTGTTTCCTCTCTCGCTGCTGCCACTCAGAGGAGTGGTTGCCTGAGCAAGATGGCTGCTGCTGCTGCATGAAGGGTGACTCAGCATCAGGATCCTGCCAGCTACTCTCTCAGTTATCTCCCCAAAGCTTCCATCTCCAGTCTCTCCTCAAATGTCTCTAGTCCACTCTGCTCCCGCCTGTACCAGAACCCAGGGTAAGTGGCTGCAAATAAAAATTTATGCGTTGGCCCTTTAAACAGCTTTCTGCCTCTCCAGCCACCCATCTTTTGCAGAGAGCAGCCCTGCTGCTTTTCACAGCTGGCTGTTTTCTGTGTACTTTTGGTCTCTGGGTCTGCAGGCTTGGGATCCCTGCATATGGTTTAGACCCTGTTTATCTCAGGGGGATCCAACTGGCCATTTATATATCCCTCTGGCACTGCCACCCATGGGTACCCAGCCATCCTTCTTGAGTCTCTACCGCACTCCTTACATTTGGGTTGTGCTAAAGCTAATTCTTCTGTCTGTCCGAGTTATAAGCCTTCTCTATCCCTATTGTTCAGTTGTTTGTTCTGGGTGATTTCTCCACAATTTAGTTGTAATTCCATATTGGCCTGGGAGGAGATCAGTGTAACTTCCACTCACTCCTCTGCCATCTTGAAAAAACTAAGAAGCATAGTATTTCAAATTCTTCAAACATTTCTTCTGATAGGGATCCAGAAAAAATAGATTTCTGAAGTTTGCCTTAAAATTACTAAGTCATAATGTTCCCAACTGAATCAATTTTGTAGGGAAAAAATGCACATGTAGAGAGCATGGTCAGGGAGGGCTGTATACCTTAACAGATATTGTCTATTAATGTCTACATACCAAAGCATTTCACCAAAACAGTAGCCTAGTAGTCAGTCTTGTCTTTATCCTTGTGCCTTCACTTACTTCTGTTATGCAAATACTTCTTTCGGTAAATCAGCTTCAAAAATGAAAGGTTAGACTAGCACTGTTCAACAGATATACATTGTATGTTGTCACATATGTAATTTTTAATGTTTTACTAGAGATATTAAAAATAGAAAAAAGAAGTAAAATTAATTTTAAAATATATTTTAATTAAGCCAATATATCCAGAATATCATTTCAACTTGTAATCAATATCAAAAATCATTCAGCTATTTTATATCCTTTTAGTTTTATTCAAAGTCTTCAAAATTCAGTATAAGTTTTATACTTACAGCACATCTCAACTTGTACTAGCCTGATTTCAAGTGCTTAATAGTCACATGAGGTTAGCGGCTGCCATTTTGGTCTAGATGTTACAGAATCCCCAATACCTGATTACTTACATAACTTACTGTACCCTGAGCTATATTCTGACAAATCAGTCAGAGTGTAATGGAGAAGAGATCTTGTTGCCCATTCTATTTTCATTCCCACTGACACAGTCAGAAATACAGTGGATTTGTAATTTAGTGATGGTATATGCTAATTCTGAACATCTGATACATGTACAATTTAGAATCTAAAGATTTTAAATATCCCAGAGTATGACAAATCAATCTAATTAGAATAAGAAAGAGAGCTCATTGTCCACTCTATTTTTATTTCTACTAAAATAAACAAATGACCATGTTTCCACTGAAGGTTAAAAAGATGAAGGTTTGGGTGGGATCTGCCCTGAGGTGAGACTTGGCCCAGAGTGGGCCATTGGAGTGACCGCACTTGTTCTATGGCCCATTCAGAGGAAACAAGGAAAGGGCGGGAGCAGCTACAACCTCCACATCACCTATTGGGAGGGTCTACATGTAGTGGGATGGCTTTGAAAATCAGGAAGCCCCTGGAGAAGACATGACTAAGGTCCCTGTTCTTTGAGAAGAAAATTTAGGCGCAGTTCCCTCACGGTGGCCAAATTGACGCTGTTTTATACTTCTTTAGGCTAAAGTTTTCAGATGAACTAAGCCATTCAGTTAAAATCAGGGGAAAATGTGAGAAAACAGGGGCTCTTAAAGGCTCATGTTTGTGTTAAAAAGCTCAGTATTAAGACAATGAAAGATGGAAAATAAGAACAAACTCCTAGAGGGCAGGAGCTTTATCATATTTTCATCTGTATTCCCAGTGCCTAGCACAGTTTGGCTCACAGTATACACTCAATAAATATTGGCATGAGTACCTGGGTGGAAGAATGAATGAATGAAATACTGAAGGAATATATTTATCCTGAGTAACTCCCATAGGGGAAGCTTCCTCTTTGGAGTTACTAAGACCATTATCTATTCAGATGTGGCAAATAGGCTGTGTTAGGGTCAGGTCTAGTCTGTGAACTTATTTTGATTAGCTGTTATATGTTAATATGACAACAACTTAAAAGTTAAATTTTACATGAAAAAAACAAAATCTTATTTCTGACTTCTCTTGAAATAGTCTACCTGCATAGATTATTTGGGCACTCATTTAATTTGGCAAATGTTTGTGATTTATGATAGTCCCTATAAATCCTTATGTGTTCCCAAATGGATGCTGTCATTTATCAGTATACCTGCATTGTTGTTTTACTTACAGTAAAGAAAAGAGTGAAATATTTTTAGGGTCTATATTATTATTTAACATGGTAAATCAAAAGAGAGGCTAACATGCTTGTCTCAAGAAGAAAAATGGAAGAAAGAATGTTTCCCCTGAGAGAGGAAAGTATTTTCATACATTCAATATGCAAAGCACCCCTGAATCAAAAGTACATAACCCAACACTCAGCTAACTTCACTCAATAAGTACACCAGCCTGACCTGTTTATACTCCATATATCGGTAACCAAGTAGCAATTTCAACTAAGTGCAAGAGAGAAGTGATATTTAAAACCTGAAACAGGTGCTTGGATAACCAAAATGTCCAGAGAAAAGCCGATGGCAGCCCACCTGATATGGCACTCAAGAAGGAAAGTATCTCGAGTTCCACATCACCCTGAAATTATCTCCATTATAGTATCTAACCAATTTTTAAAAACTCCTTAGCTGTCCTTTAAAATAGAGTATAAATAGTTTTTTCATACTCTCTCCTGTTCATCACTGTATCCTCTATACTCAGCACAGAGTAGGTTCTAAATGAAAGTTTAGTAAATGAAAGAATAATTATTGTATTGAGTTGGAAGGTGTAAATGATTGTTTTCTCACTTATATGAGTTTCCAACTCTATTTGGTTTAGTCTTCATTTTGCATTTAAAAATAGGTCAGATGTGGGCAAAAACAACAATGACAACAAAACCAAAAACCAAAAAACACACACATTTTTTTCCTTTGAAATCATCTTGATAGCAATCCCTTATAGGCTGAGAGCCTTCCAGACTGTGGCAGAGAGAAATGTAGACAAGCTTTGCTCCAAGTAAAATTCCCTCTGTCTCCTAAGAAAAGAGCCCAGGAAGGAGGGGCGGTCACGCAGCCACTGTTGCTGGAGGGCACCATTCCTGGGAGAGGGACCATTCCTGGGAAAGGTCCACAGGGCACGCACATACCTGGAAAGCAAGGAAAGTGTGGGAAGAGTGTGAAGGAAAGGCGAGAAGAAGCATGTGTTGTCTTCTCAGAAGCGAGATGCTCTAAATAAAGTACATCTCTCTCTTTTAATGCTCTTTGGAAAATTGCCCAGGTTATAAAACAAAGAAGACTGTAACCCTGGAAGAAAGACCTATACTAGAAATACGAACAACAACTCCGGAGGGAATGAGGGAAGAGCAAGGTGCTTTCTTACAGGCACCTTTCTGTGATGAAGGTTAAGAACTTCCCTAGAAAACTGCACGTGTGTTCACATGAACAGCATTTTGCCTGTAACTTCAAGGAATTCAAAGACCACCTCCCTTCTAGGCCAAACCCCAAAGCCTAAGTTAAGAAGCCCTGCTTGAAATGTTCTGAATGTCTCTGCACTTCCACATGGTCCAATGCTCCTAAGGGTAACAGCTCCTACATCTTAAATAAATGCCTTGAAAGGTTTGTAAAAGCCCTGACTCTATGCTTTAGGCAAAGCAACAAAACACCAGTGGCCAAAGAGGCCCTCCTCTACCCTTGCCTCCTCGCTCCTCCCCTGCCCTTCCCAAGGCTCCCAGAAACCTTTCTCCTTGCAGGATGGAGATCAACATAACATCAGTTTAGCCTTCCCTAGGGAGCCTACCCAGAATAAATAACATGCTTCAGCAACACTGCATCTGACTCACTTCTGTTTATTTAAAATTGTATGGAGACAATTTCCGAAGAGTCTATATGCTGTAAACACAGGAGGTAGTTACCCTTCTTGAACAGGAACTGTGTATATAAACACATGGCTCCCCAGGGGCTCTGGTAAATCCATATTAACACATAGGGAGAACATAATGTGTCCATGTCTCCTTGGGGAATTTCTAATGATCCTAATCAACAGGGAAGCCTCCTTTTCATCCCCAGGAAGAGGATATAAATAACACTGAGTTGTGCAGGTGATTAGTGAATCCCTGCCCAGTCTGAGGGAGAGAAAACAGCTCAAAAGGGAAATCAAGAAGGTCCAAACCAGATGCAGGGCAAGCGTGTTCTGGAGAACGGAGATACAAGATACCAGGAAAGAAGCACTGGGCAGACATTCCAAGTGAGGGTCACATTGCTCAGTGTTATGCTGATGCCAGTTCTTCTCAAACTCTTCCAGAAAACAGAAGAGGAGAGAATACTTCCAAACTCATTTTATAAGACCAGCATTACTCTGATGCCAAAACCAGATAGATACTACAAGGAAAGAAAGTTACAGACCAGTATCCCTGAAGATGCAAAAATCCTCAACAAAACATTAGCAAACCTTATTCAACAACACATTAAAAGGATCATATACCATGGTCAAGTGAGATTTATTTCAGAGATGCAAGGGTGGTTCAACATCTGCAAATCAATCAGTGTGATATGCCACATTAACAAAATGAAAGATAAAAATCATATGACAAAATTAAACATCCTTTTAAGATAAAGATGCTCAACAAATTGGGTAGAGAGTGAACATACCTTAACATAATAAAAGCCATATATGACAAACCATTAACTAAAATCATACTCAAATGATGAAACACTGAAAACTCTTCCTCTAAGTTCAGGAACATCACACCTTTGTCATTTTTATTCAACATGGCACTGGAAGCCTTAGCCAGAGCAATCAGGCGAGAAAAAAAAAGAAATAAAAAGCATAGATATAAAAGGTTTGAAAGGAAGAAGTAAAATTGTATCTATTTGTAGTTGATATTATATGTAGAAAGCCCTAAAGATATTCCCCAAAACTGTTAAAATTAACACTTGAATTCAGTAAATTTTCAGGATACAAAATTAGTTATAAAATCAGTTACATTTCTATACATCATCAATAAACTATTAGAAAGAAAAATTTTAAAAATCCTATTTGCAGTTGTATCAACAAAAATAAAATACTTAGAAATAAATTTAACCAAAGAGATGAAATAGCTATACACTGAAAACTGTAAGACATTGAGGAGAGAAGGTAAAGAAGACAAAAATATTCAAATAGAATTTAAATATTTACTTGTGCTTGTGGATTGGAAAATTAATATTGTTAAAATGTCCGTATTACTCCAAACAATCTATAGATTCAGTGAAATCCCTATCAAAATGCTAACGGCATGTTTTTTTTACAGAAATATAACAATCCTAAAATTTGTATGAAACCACAGAAGATTCGAAATAGCTAAAGCAATTTCAAGAAAAATGAAGCTGGAGATATTACACTTCCTGATTTCAAATGATATTACAAAGTTATGGTAATCAAAAAAGTATGATATTGGTATTAGCAGATCAATGGAACAGAATAAACCCATTCATATATAGTCAACTAATGTACAGTAAAGGAGACATGACATACAATGGGGAAAGGAAAGTCTCTTCAATAAACATATTGGGAACACTGGAATGCCACATATAAAAGACTAAAACTGAACCTCTGTATTATATCATACACAAAAATCAACTCAAAATGAGATACAGACTTGAACATAAGATCTGAAACCGTAAAGCTTCTAGAAGAAAACACACGAGGTAAGATCCTTGACATCAGTCTTGGCAATGATTTTTTTTTAAAATTTTGACACCAAAAGCAAAAGTAACAAAGTAAAAAACAAGTAGGACTATATCAAATTAAAAATATTTTATGCAACAAAGAGATAATAAACAAAAATAAAGGCACTCTATAGGATGAGATGAAACAATTACAAATCATATATCTAATAAGGAGTTACGACCTCAAACAACTCAATAGCAAAAACCCCCCAAAATCTGATTAAAAATGGGCAGAAGAACCGATAAACATTTTTCCAAAGACATACAAATGACCACAGGTGTATAAAATGGTACTCAACATCTCTAATCATCAGGGAAATACAAATTAAAACCACAAAGGGATATTACCTGTTAGGGTAGTTAACATTAAGAAACTAGAGATTAAGTGTCAGCCAACATGCAGAGAAAAAGTACTGTTGCTGGAATGTAAATTTTACTATTGATGGGAATGTAAACTGGTGTAACCACAGTGGAAAAGAGTATGGCCGCTCCTCAAAAAATTAAAAGTAGAGTTATCATAGGATTCCGCAATCCCACTTCTGAGGATATACCCAAAGGGAATGAAAGGGGGACATCAAAGAGATGACTGTGCTCCCATGTACATTGCGGTATTATTCACAGTAGCCAAGATATGGAAACAACCTAAATGATAGTCAACAGATAAATAGATAAAGAAGTGGTGAGTGTATATATATAATTTTTTAAAATATTGTTCAGCCATGAAAAAAAGAAAATCCTGCCATTGGGGACCTGGGCAGACTTTGAGAGCATTATACTAAGTAGAACAAGTGTGAGAAAACAGACTAGAATGGTGATAACCAGGAGCTGGGAAGTAGGGGAAAAGGAAAGATGTTGGTCAAAGGGTATAATCTTCCAATTGTAAAATGAATAGTTCTGGGGATGTAATGTACAGAATAGTGATTATAGTTAATAATACTGTGTTCTGTATTCAAAGTTGCCAAGTGAGTAAATCCTAAATGTTTTCATCACATAAAAGAACTGGTAATTATGTGGCATGATGCATAACTAATGTTACGGTGGTAATCATACTGCAATATATAAGTGCAACAAGTGTACATCTTAAACTTATATAATATTATGTGTCAATTATATCTCAAAAAATAAAGTAAATGTTCTTTTTACCCACATTAAAATTATAATGGGGTGCTGGGATGTCTAGAAAAGTAAATCTATCCAAAAAAATTCCCATGTTTGCCCTCCCAAGTCAACAAATCTGGAAATTGTTGTCAGTTTGTTCAGTCTTAAGGAAAAGCCCTCAGCATAACCTACCTAATGCACAGTAATTTAATTTTTATCTGAAAATCAATTAAAGCTCAATCGATGTATTTCTTTTTTTAAAAATTAAATTTATTGGGGTAACATTGTTTACTAAGATCATATAGGTTTCAAGTGCATAATTCTTTGAGGCATGAGCTGTACATTTCATCGTGCGCCCACCACCCACAGTCAAGTCATCTTCTGTCGCCATGTATTTGACTCCCTTTACCCTTTACTGCCCCCACTCCCCTTCCCTTTGGTAACTGCCGTCCTGTTGTCTGTGTCTGTGAGTTTTTGTTTGTTTTCTTGTTTATTCATTTGTTGCTTTCAGTTTTATATCCCAACTATGAGTGAAATCACATGGTTCTTAACTTTTTCTGTCTTATTTTGCTTAGCATGATATTCTCAATATTATGTATTTCTCTTAATAGCTAGGAAAAGTTTGGCTTTCATTTATGAATATCCATGTTTTTCTTTGTTAAGTAACAGCTATGTAACTTTTGTTCCAGTTTTGCTTTGGCTCCCAGGAAATTCCGAGTTTCTCTTACTGTTCAATGGTGATAGTTAACGTTAGCCTCAATTTCCAACACCATTCTCTCTCCCATGTTGTTACACAGCCTTGTTCTGTAATAAATGGATTTATTATATCTGTCTCTATTATAAACCCCCATCAAATACTGACATATAGCAAGGATATACATAATGAGAAATGAAATGAATAAAATATTAGGTTGATCATAAGAAAAGTTTGCCATATTTGACCAATTTTGACCTTTGAAAATAAGGTTTAACCTACTAATGAACAAATGAAGATATTATCTATAGTCGCTTTCATTCATTTTTGAAAGAGGATGTTTGCCAACATCTGCAGTAAAATTTGT
Organism: Pteronotus mesoamericanus; assembly: GCF_021234165.1. Taxonomy (NCBI): domain Eukaryota; kingdom Metazoa; phylum Chordata; class Mammalia; order Chiroptera; family Mormoopidae; genus Pteronotus; species Pteronotus mesoamericanus. The sequence goes on from NW_026555310.1 coordinate 15,750,705, forward strand.
ATCTTAATGGAAAGAACATTTTCAAACTATAGATATATTCATTCCCCTGCAGTACCCCTCTCTCTTAAAAATTACTTTTGGGTAATTGAAACTGGAAAAAAAAAATCTTTGAATACCATTTCTATTGCAGCTATTGCAGCTTTCTATTTTATCACCTGGTGGTTGGTTTTTTATTCTTATCACATATGTCCCACATACTTTGAGTAAAATATCTTCAGAAATTCTCTAGAACCTGAATTCATAAGAATTTATGAATAAAACACATTTTTTATCTCTTTCTGAGTGGAAATAAAACACACAAATTTCTTCAGGCCTATGAACAATCTGTTGCAAACTTCCCAAGAAGAGCGTGACTATATACTTCAAAATCGAACTCAAGGTTCCCTTCTTAACAATGTATGAAACAATAATGTCACTTACTTAATATAAACAGCTTATTTAGAAAAAACAACTAGTGTTTAGTCACAGTTACAACAGCTGGAGTCAATTCCAAATGCTTGCATGAAATTCTTGTTTCAGATATTTTGCTCACTGTATGCTCGCTGTGGCTACATTGGGGCTTATTATGCCTGCTGTGGACAGTGAGTCTTACAGGAACAAAACATTAGGCACATCATTACAGAATGAGAGTAAAAGCAGCAGAATCGACTATGCCAAGCTGGAAGAACACTAACACAATAGTCACCATTCAGTCTTTCCCAATTATTTCCTGCCATGCTCCTCAGTGAAATCCAAAGTATTGAATTACTTGTCAGCCATCAGTTTAATTTTTAAATGGCAAGCCAGGGCATTTTATGACTACGGATGTGCAACTTATAGCAGAAACTTTTCAGGTGAAGTTGGTTGGACCTATTACTTTTGGGATGGTTGATATTAGTCAGGGAAATAATTGTAAATTGTAAATATTTGTAAAAATGCTCAACATAATCTAAAATTAGAAGAGGGTTTATCTTTCAGCTAAATTTTCAATATTGTTTTCTGGACAACTCATGTTTTTCAGATGTGTGGAGAAAAAAAAATGGTGATTAAGTAATAAGAGTCATTTACACAAGGGGAAATATCTGACAACCCATTACCGCAGTGAAGATTGTAGTAATTCTGGGTGGTATATTGTCCATTTACCAGAGAAAGAAAATGGCTCTCTGTGAAAGGTTCATTTCCTTCAGAAAACCCCTGGCTGTGGCTTGGTTCTCCCCTCTGGGCACATGAACACATGCACAGGCACACACGGTGCTCGCACAGGCTTTTAAAAAAGTTTCCTTCGCAGCAGTGTTCCATATCATTTGTAGCTGGGGGAAGGTACAGGAAGGAAACGTCCAAGCCTTGGTGTTACTTGGACCCTGTCATTAACATTTTCAACTTGTTGAGTGGTTTCCACGTTTCCCACAGGTCTTCATCCTGTGAAAGCTGATGGACGGACTGACAGAGCCCTCTAGTCTTGTGTTGGTATAATGTGAGCCAAGTGCCTGGAAACAATAAAACAGCAATTTTCGAAGAGATTTACCTGCAAGACAAGCCAGGAACATAAAAGCCTTTTTCAGTTTCCCACCCCAAGCCTGTTCTCTTCTCTGAGTCCCAGGAGGAGCTGGGGAGGACTGTATCCTGTCAGGTTAACTGAGGGTGACAGGCGACGTAACCTCCGCAGCGGCGGGCGCACTGGCTCCGGGGGAAAGGCCCCTGGGGCAGGAGTCAGAAGAGCTCGGCTCCGGTCGGGCGCAGTGGAGGCTTCCTGTCAGGAACAACAGAAGCCAAGGTTGCAGGGGTTAGGAAACGTCAGGTCTGGTCTCACGAGAGCTTGGACGGAGCTCTCTAGTCATGATTTGACGAGCAATGGTTCTGGCTCCTCCCCAGTTAAGTCCAATAGAGTCTGGCCTGGTCTGAAATTCACCTTGGGTATTATGCACACACTGCCAGCTCAGAGGGCCGTGCCTTGCAACTGGGTTGCTTTATGTTATAAGAAAACAAGGGATATGCATCCTGGACTCAGTGCCCCAAAGAGATTCAGCATAAGGAGGCCTGGATGAAAGTGATGTGGGGGATCTTTGGGATCTTTGTCCCTGAAGGCAGTTTTGTAACAGTAATCAATTATTCTTAACCTTAACCCTGTTAGGGCCCTCTCTAAGTCCACAGCTCACTGGATACTTTCTGGTTTAAAATGCACAGAACTGCCCTGATTGGTGTGGCTCAGTTGACTGAGTGCTGACCTGCAAACCAAAGGGTCACAGGTTCAATTCCCAGTCAGGGCACATGCCTGGGTTGCAGGCCAGGCCAGTGGAGGTGGGGCACATGAGAAGCAACCACACACTGACGTTTCTCTTCCTCTCTCCCTTCCTTCCCCTCTCTCTAGAAATAAATAAAGAAAATCTTTAAAAAATTCATAGAACTAGGTTAATTCTGCCCACCATTGCCCTTTCTTCTTTGGCAAACTGAATTTGGCATGTAGTATTTTATATCCATGTTCACACAGTTAATCCTTATCTGTTCTAAGTGTTAAATAACCATAAACTTAAAATAAACTATTTGGGTGACTTAAGAAAATAAGGATAATTTCTTTCAATGGGATTTTGGTTAAACAATGGACAAGATTGAATTCTATAAGAAGCTAGATATATATATTTTTAGGGTTTAAAAGTCATAAGCCTTAAACTCAGTGCCAGCTTATATGACCAACTGGCAAGATAACATAAGAAATTCCCTCTGGCAGGATAACATGATGAAGGCATTCACTCAAAAATGAGAAAGGAGGAACTTTTTTTCCTTTCCCACTCAAGAGGCTGAGCGGCTGTTGGTCTAGAGATATGACGAAGTCCCCTTATCTCAGGGCAGGGTTAGGAGCCTTTTTGAAACTCAGGTTCAAGAAGGCAAACCAATTATATTTTCTTTTTTCCAACCTTAGGTTTTGACTCAGGGAGGCTTATCTGCCCCTCTCCCAGCAAGTGCAGAGCTTTGATACCTGGGGCATGAATCCACAGTGCTTCAGCCTTCAAGATCTCAGTTAGACCAAAGGCCAAGCCACATGTCACAGAAGCAATGGGTGCTGTGTACAACAAGACTGTGAATAGCAATGGCACTTACCTTTGAGGCAGGACATGAGACTGAACTTCAAGTGATCCTCTGGGTGACGATCATGATGGACTCAAGATCAGAGGCATCCATTTACTTCTCCTGCATTGAATATATCCCTCAAGCTTCTTGGCAATTACGGCATTAGACATCCTCTCAATGGATGCAGGTTTGACTGTATTTGGAAAAATTAAGTGCAATGTCTTGTATACCCATGTATTGGGGAGAGAATTTATACCTGTTAATGAGAAGCTAGTGGTTTTATTCCCTACTTTCCTACCCCATGGCTAAGAAGACTGTTTCTTAACTAATGAGTCGCAGTTACTGCAGGAACTGAGCAGGAGTGACCACTAATAAGGGAACTAAGGGGAATAAGGTCAGCAGAAAGCTATAAGGCAAGTGTAAGTCCAAAGGTAAATTTTATTCAGAATAATTAGAGTTTGCCTGGAAGTTGATGCATGTAATACCCAGTAGCAAAAATAGGTAGTCCATGATCTATTTTCTACAAATGATAGAATGAAAAGTGGCTTGAGTCTTGAGTCAATTTTACCTTAAAAAATAACTTGTAATGAGCTATAGGCTCTGGATTTATGAAGACACAATCCCCAAGTCTACCCAGGAATGCTCCTAACCTTCAATCCTGTGTCTGGACCTATACCTCTAGATACTGGCCCCAAAGCAGCAAAGTGTTGGACACTGTCAACTTCTCATTGTGCAGAGCAGTGATGGAAAGCCCATCTGGAGTCCTCGTTCCCAACTGGAGCTAGAAGTCAGAAGACAGGCTGGCCTCCAGGAAGAAGCAGAGTGGACATGAGAGGCTCTGGCTTGGTATCAGGAGCTGTGAGAAGCGCATGAACACTGGCCAGCTGCCATGAGGCCTTTGCAGGGAGAAGCTCAGATTGTGCTGGCTCGGCCTCCCGTCTCCAGTCTAACCTTCTTTCACTGCTTCACCTCCAGGCCTCTGCGGGCAGCCGTGCTTTCCAGACTGATCGGTCCCATTAAATGAGTTTCAAATGGTGATTTCTGTCTAAATCGATGTGTGAGTTTTCCTTAGTTTCATATCGTTTTACTAACATCACTAATTTCTCTGCTTTCTTGCATCCAATCAGTCATTCCCCTTGAACTGCACATTTCATTAATGAGCCACGCACTCACTCCCTTTTCCAGATTGTTAGTGAAGATGGCAAATTCTGACTGGATCTAATGTCAGTTCTCACCACCCAATGCTGGCTTTTTGTCCCAAGCTGGTTTTAATACTTTTTGTTAATTCATTTTTAAACACTTTTGGGGACATAGATATTAATGTTTACCTAAGAAGCTCCTGTCTGGGGGATGAAGGGATAGAAGGAAACATGATACATAGCAGAACATACACACCCATGAAATTGTAGCCTCTACCAAGTGCACAGTGCAGGCTCATTTATTCATTCCCTTTTGTCTAAAGAAGAGAAGAAGGGTTATACCCTTCAGCTATAACCCTCTCTGCTTTTTAGGCCATTCCAACACTCACTTCTCTATTGATGTGCCTTTTCTACTGACGGAAGCTTCTGATTTCAGAATATGTTCCTGGTTAGTTCTCAGGATATTTCATAAATATTAGCAGGTTATTGAATGGCTGTGAATTTCACAAAGGTGGTTAACATTCAACACTGGAAAAGCCACAGGTTTCCTAGTAAGAAGAACAGGAATTATTTCCTGGGCTTTACTTGCCTGTTTCCATTCACTCCATGTGTAAACATGGTTCTAAATTTGTGGTTTAAATTCAGGGAAATAAACCATTCAATGAGGATGGTTTTTTTTTTTTTTTCCTTCTATTTTGAGGTTGCTGGGTAGTGAAAGTGTTCAAGTTCCAAGCATACCTCATTGCCAGCTTTTTCATCTTTAATATGATCCCTGAAGCGCCTTCCTCCTTCCTATTAAACTACTTTAAAAGGTCGGCCTTTCCGCGCGGCAGCCATTGAGGAGCAGCAGCCGGGACGCCGCGCTGCCTCACGGCCGCGAGCCTCAGCAAGGGCTGCGAGGCGACCAAGGACCAAGCAAGCAGAGGCACAGCTGGGCCGCGGGCGCCTCACCGAGCGCACCCAGTTCTTGCAGGACGGGATGTGAGAGCTGTCTGTGGCTTTGCCCGTTACAAGTTGCTCCCGCTAAGAGGGTCCCGAAATTCACCAGGAAAAGGGTGGGGACACACACATCTGTACCAAGAGGAAGAGAGAGGAGCAGAGCTATGTCCTTGCAGCCGTGAAGGCAGCAGCCAAGCAAGACAGCCCTGTCCCCTCTGTGTAATAAAACCTGTTCAGGGAAAAACAAACAAACAAAAACCCCCCAACCAACCAACAATCAACAACCAGCCAACCAAACAAGCAAAAACAAAAAACAAGCCTGTAAACAAATAAAGCTTGGTGTAATGAAAGCTGAATATAAAACTATATCTGTGCTATCATTTTAACATATAAAAATATTCATTTGAGCACAAGCTGAAAGAAAAATAAAAGCTTAATTTTCCAAGTTGGATAAATTATTATTTTAGAATAGTTTTCTTTCACATTATAGAGTTATTGATGCAGTATACTCTTATATATTCCAGGTTAGGATATGTTCCTTCAAAACTATGAAAATTAAGGATATTTACAATCTTTTCAGGGAAAGATTTTCCTCTCAAAGCTTTCAGTTTGGAGCCCAAAGTGAAAATGGGTCTCCCATTAGCTAAGTGCTGTGGCATTTCCTGAGCAAAACCAATAAACATTTTACCAGATAGCAGAATCTTTGAAGCAGCTTTACTATTTTATTTTAGGTATCATAAGGACTAGACCATGTGATCAGTAGATCAGTAAACCATTTCAGAATGTTAGTCATCTCTTCCATGTATGCATGTTCCAGCTGCAATGATGCTTATTTAAATTAAATTGTTAAATTACCTTATGCTAAATAGTATAGCATAGTATAATGTATTATAGTATTCACATAGTTTATATGAGTATATATCCATGTATTATCTGTATGGATGATAGGTTGGGTATATTATATTATATATTATATTTTAGAGTGGTATAGTGTACTATAGTATAACATAGTGTGATATGACATAGTACAGTACGGCATAGGTTAGCCTAGCATAGGGTGGCATAGGATAGTATTGAGTGGTGTGGTATAGAGGGGAAAAATGTAGAGTGGTTGGTATATTTTAGTGCAGTCCAGTCTATTACAGAGCTGCATAGTACTTAGAACAATAACTTTGGAATCACAGGCTTAGAATCACTATGGTCCTATCATATGTTAAGTATATGATCTTGAGCCTATTACTTAATGTTTCCAAGCCCCAGTTTCATCATCTGAAAAGAGAAGATGAAAATCACTTACCATGCATTATGACAGTTAAGTTGTGAGGATCACAAGGGTGAGGTACAGAGGGGTAAGCACGGACAGTGCACAAGCCCTCAGCAAACACTCTCCTTTCACATATCTCACTGGCAGTGGGGTGAGTGATGCAAGTCCTGGCTTTAAGAAAAGTGCCTTGCTAAGCGCATCTAATAAGCCTTGGCTAGGACACGATTGAAGATTGGTTGGGTATTTCATATTTACTTCTTAAGATTAGCATTCTAAGTGACTCTCTGAATCACTTACAATATTTCACAGAGATAATGTCCTGGAAGGATATGGAGTTATTAAATCTTGGCATTACCAATGAACACAGGAGAGAAGGGATTTTAGAATGATCCATAAATGATAGGTAGCTGTGGTCCTTCATGGCTTGGGAAATGCAATGCTAACACCATAAACAAGTGAGGTATTTTATTTTGTGGTTTTCTTTTCCAAAACATGGAGAAGGAAAAGACTCAGAGGTGCTAAAAGATTTACTCTCCAGAGGAGTGAAAGTAAGGAATGGGAAGAACCAGAATCAAAATGAAAACCCAGTGAAAAGTACTGTGGGAATCAAATGTTTACATTGAAGTGTATACAAATAAATTTGCTGCAAATTTCCTTCCGACTTGACCATTCACAACGACCATAACCCTGGCTGGCTCTGATATGTTTCAGATTTAGAAGTGCTAGGCAAAGACTTGTGTACCCTTATACACAAGAACCACTGTGCCCCCGCTGAAAAGAAAACTGTTGCCAGAGGAATACGTAGGGCTCAAGAATTCGCAGGCTATGGCAGTAAACGAGAAATGTAGGTGTTACAGATGGAGGATCAATTTTATCTTTAAAATGAGATGTAACGAAAAGCACATTGAAATGAGATTAGGAGACTGAATTCAATGTCTGCTTTGACATTTCCTAGTGACGCTGGGAAATTTTCTAAGCCACTGTTCCCACACCTGTGTTACAGAGAAAAGGTCATTCGTTGCTCTTCCCTATCATCTAGAGGAGCTGTGATTATCAAATGAGACCTCATATATGAGTTGACTTTGGAAAGTGAAAATACTGTGGGTTGGCCTCATCGTCCTTATTAAAAGAGGAGGAGAGAGAGGCAGGGGGAGAAAGTGGGAAGAATAAGGGCTTTGGAAACAGATAGGCTTGTGTTTCATAGCATCTTTGATCCTCCTTATAGTAGCTTTGTGGCCATAGGAAAGACATTTAACTTCTTTTTGGTCTTAGTTTCCTTATATGTAAAAATGGATTTAATAAGCACTACCTCATAGTTATTTTAAGGCTTGAGAGAGATAATGTATATAAAATCATGGATATTTTTGTTTGCTATTTTAAATCCATGTCTCATTCCCCTGAATGTGTCAGGTCTATTTCTTCATAAAAGCACTTAAATTTGGAGAGGCCGAGTGGCGGGTCAGGTTTACTGAGCCACACGCAAGCAGGTGCAGAATCCCTGCTAAATTTTTCTTAATCAGATTATTTTAAAAATTGTTCTGCAAATTTTAAGAATCCAAGACCTTGAAAAATACCTGTTTTGACTCAAAGTATGACTATAGCTTTCACGAAAACAATGAAATACATCTTACAATTTAACACTAAGGAACAATATGAAAACGTAAGAGTATTTTTAGAGGCTTTTTCTCTTATGTTGAATAATTTTCCTGCAGCTACATTTCAACTAAGCTTCAAATGCATTCTGCTTTCTCTTTCAGATCAAATTTTCTAGTGTTAAAAAAAGGAGTGGGAAGGGGAAAGAGGTTATGAGATTCAAAGAGCTGTAGATTTCCTAAGCAAAGCAGATATGTGTAAGAGCATCCTGAAGGTTTGTGCCTCTTCCAGTGACTGGAACTAAGTCAGCAAAGAACCCACCTGCTTTCTTCTGGGATTATTACTACTATTACTATTGGGTCCTGCAGTTTGCGCCAGGAACCTCTGGAGCAGGCTTTGAAAGAGGCATTAGATGGGTAACATCCCTCTGGTCATATCTCAGTTCCAGCAAAGCCAAACTTTTGTGTAACTTTTGCTTGTTTTAATCTCTCAGTCATTCGTTTCAGGGGAAACTCTATTTATATAAATAGGAAAACATTACATCTGATTTTTATCATATGGAGCAAAAGGGAATTTCTTTCTTGTAATGATTCTCTCACTAGAACTAGGACTTTCTTACTACTTTTTAAACGTCTTTTGCACCTGCCCTTGAGGGGAAGTGACGAGGAAGACCGACACCGTTTAGAACCCAGAGTACGGTGTGCCAATGACCCCTATTTCTCTTGCTGAGCACACAGGTTGGGAGAGCTGTAGTGTGTGGTCTCAAGGAAGAGCTTGAAACTTGAAGGCTTGGAAACATTTCCCAGCTTTTTTGGAGGTATTACTATATTTTCCATGTATATTGGATCTATTTTTTTATGTGGTATATGGGAAAGACAAGATGGAGAGTTGCCTATGCCCACAGGATTCGAGCTCCTCTAAGTTTCTATAACCTACACATGAGATAGGACATGGGCTCAATCAGGAGAGCAACTTCCATTCTCACAGGGTGTAACTGAGCCTTCAGACATCGAAGGCTGAGAGCATACAGAACGGTGGCTAGGGGAGTGGCCTTGCTGTCATGTTGCCCTAGTTGAGTTAATATACTTTTAATTACTAATAAGATGCAGGGTGTTTTGCAGTTTAGGAATAACGGCAAACTGAAACACATACATGCACACATACACACATGTGAAACTTTCAACAGAGATTAATTTAAATATTTAAAAGGCACAGGTTAGTACTACCTCTATGTTTTTAAAAACACAAGTGGCAGTATCTTCCTAATTCTTTCAGCACCATACTCTTGGTAATACGGTTTTTAATTTTTTGTTGTATAATTCACATATGATAGAATATACCGCTTCAAGTGTACACTTCAGTAAGTTTTGACAAATGCATAATCTCATGTAAAGTCCACCCCAATGAAGAAATAGAACATTTGTATAAGTCCAAAATGTTCCCTCATGCTTGTTTATATTCTGCCCGGCTGTCCTTGTCCCATGTAACCACTGGGCAGCTTTTTGTCACCATAGGTTATCTTTGTCTCAGCTGGAAAGTCATACAAATGGAATTATGTATCATGTACTTTGTATCTTTTTTCACTTTGCCTAATGCTTTTGAGATTCATTCATACCGTTATGTTTGTTAGTAGTTGGTTCCACTTTATTGCTGTTAATAATCTTTGTCTTCCCATGCTGAAAACACTCTTTCCTTTCTACACTGATGGAGTTAACTTACAAGGTGGGGCAAATGTACATTTATAGTTGTTTGTATGGAAAATAATACAATAATTAATAAATAATAAAAAACCTCTGTTTCACATATTCACAACTGTAAACCTACTTTTGCCCTACCCTTATTTGTTTTATCCTGTGAAACATACCAATTATTTCAGAATTATCTTTAATTCAATAACCTTGTTCTGATCATATTTCTTACTATTTTTAACTTAAAGGTGGAAATGTGTAGTAAGTTATGCTTTTAAGAGTGTTCTTAAACGGCAACTAGGGCTGCAAAAGTTGGATCAAATGGATACCATGGCAACTGAGCTTGGCTTTGATGATTTTCTAAGGATGTGGCCACTCCATTCCTCCTAAGCTGGGTACTTTGAAGTGACCTTTGTTTGGTCCTGGTGGCTTTATAGATTTGCTATCATATTAACATTTTGGCACTGAACATGTAAACTGCTATAAGAAAAATAAAATAGGTTTTAATTAATAAACCCTTACTCCATGTGATTATGCATATTATACCTTATCTCATTTCATCCTTAAATTAGTCCTGCAAATCAAGTCTTATTGAGCACCTAATGACTATCAGCTCTTAAGGAGCTTACAGTCTAAAGGAGAAAGCAAACATTAACGGCAGTATGATCCTTGTAATGCTAAGACTGGGAGCTATGAGAATGTGTATGGGGGAGCCAAATCTATTCTAAGGGGCAGCTGAGACCTAGCTGTAGAAGGGACCTTTATGCAGGGACTTGAGGGACGAGTAGCATTAGCTCAGCCAGAAAAGGGACTAAGAGTGTTCCAACGTGAACATGTTTGCAGACCTGGAAGTGGGAAAGGCCCTGGCAAGTAGGAGGAATTGATCAAGTTTTCTGTGTATTTGGAATGCAGAGTTGGAGGCAGTGGGGGCCCAGGTAAGCCAAGCTGTGCTTGAGCAGGGGCCAGACCACTGGGGAAACCTGCAGGTGGGGACGGGTTTTGAATATTGCTCACTCCAGAATGGCAGTGATGCTTCAGAGGCACCTGTGTATGACGAATCAGAGAAATGAATTCCAGTGGACTTTTGGTAAGAGAATAACCAAAAGGGGGGAAAAGTTCAGTGGTTTCTCACATTGGTCACTGGAATAACATGATGTCAACTTATTTGTGACATTCACTTTAAAATTACTTTATTATTGAAATCCTAATAATATTCCCACCTCCAGGGAAAATAATTCTTGGTGTTTTTGAGGTAGAATTCAGAAGACATATGAAGTGGGAGGACAGGTTTCTATTATTTAATTTGTAAATGTTGTTAATCTGATACTTTTCACACACAATATTTTATTTTTAAAAGTTAATGGCTACCACACAGGACAGTTTTGTGTGATAAATTTAAGAAATTGATTAAAAACAGTCAATGATAAATATCTGTGTATTTTAAGGGCAACATTTACATTGAAAATTGTATCTTGATTTTACACTGATAGTAAGTGAATAAATCTAGTATTGCAGATTCTCAAGGCAATTGTCAGGAGACCAAGACAAGTTTGGTTATTAATCACATTGAGAAATTAGACTCAGCATAAAAAGAATAGAAATGAAATTCACTGAACCAAAATAACACATATTGGAAAGTGTACCAATTCCCGGGTTCAGTATGAGATTCAAGTAATGTTTGTGTATTTGTTCTGACCTAGAATAGAGATCAATAATGAAGAAAATATTATAACTTTCTTCTTGGAATGAACAGGTTATGAATTAAAGGAGTATGTTTTATATATTAATATTATTTTAAAACATAAGATAAAGTTAGCATTCACATTGGTATAACTACAATATTATGGAGGTTAAAATATAGGTGAATATTGAGAATTGGATGTTTAACTTAATTGCAACAAATGTTTACTACAAGAATATGTATAATATAAAAATGAAATGTTGGGTATAATCTTATATTTAAATAATAAAACATAAGAAATTGATTTAAGATGTTCATCAGCAATGCACTATAAGTTTGATAAACAATTTTCCTTTAAAGTTTTTATTTTTGTTGCTAGAAAAGATTTCTAGTTACAAACTTGGGTTTTAGAAACATTATAAATGTAGAAGAGCTTGAAAAAAATTGGGGTTATGTTGTCACAACTACTGTTCCACAGCATCTTGCCTGGCCTTTCCTTCTTTTATTCAGTGTGCTCTACTCCTACTGGTAGAACTAATTTCCTCAAATGGCTTTTATCACGCCATTTCCTGGGCTGGGAACCTACAGAGGCCCCCTTTGTTTTACTACATCAATCTCCATTCTTCCACCTGCCTAAGGGACCATTGCTTTCTGTTCACCAACAATCAGATCTTTTTCCTTTTTTTTTTTTTTTTTAACATAAATGATTTATAAATTTCATAGATTTATTCAGCAGGTATTTATTGAGGAAAGGCAACACCCGATTTGTGTTTTGGAAAGCTCACCCTGGATCAGGGGCCGGGTGTGCTGAGAGAGCGGTGGAGAGCTGTGCGTGTGCCGAGACACCTGGGAGTCTGTCCAAGCCTGCGCGGGAGTCTGTCCAAGCCTGCGCGGGAGCCCTGGGGGGCGATGATGACGGCGTGAAGTGGGTCTTGGCTGTGGAGATGGAGTAAAATACACGGAGTTTTTGCAACCTATTTAGGACTTGCGCATCCCTCACACTTGCCAGAAACACATTGTACCTAAATTTTCTACCAGTTTTTTTTTACCTTTAAATCCCACTTAAATGACCACTTTTAGTTATGTGACCTATCACTCTAGCTGTGAATGTTGAAAAGCTTTTTATTGATTTGTTTTTTCCCATTCCTAAGAAATGTGGACAAAAAAGGGCCACATACTAAACCTGACAAGCTCAGGGAATGCCTATAGAGAGGGTCTTACAAAGCTAGAGACCAAAAGTAACCACACAGGGGTATACACAGGGTGGTACAAACACAAGTCCAAACTAAAAGCAGGTCATGGTAAGTAGTTACGTCCTAGGCCTGGAGCTTTCTTAACAAAGGTCAGTCTTTACCCTTGAAATTGTCTATTGTCTTTGTGCATCTAAGATAAATACTTTTGAAATGTCAGAATAGTTTTGTTTTCCAGGCCCTTCAAAGGTACAAAATTGGGCACCAGAAAAGGAGACCATCGAATGCATCGTTGTTGTCTTCTTGCGCACACACCATCTCCATGTGCTGGAACTGTTAACTATCCTGCACATACCAATGTAAAAGAAGGATGTGTCTCTACATTTTGCTTTTTATCTAATCTTTGAGGTTTTCCTGATTTACTTTCTTCTGCCTCTTGAATCTACCACCAACGGATTTCATGTACCCCTCCTTACATCTCCTCCTTTGATTCTAATCTTCAAAGCTGCAAAACTGCCATTCTCCAAAGCATTTTTTTCTTGACAATCGTCATCATCTTGGTTCAAACAAACTCTTATAAGACTTTTTCTTAGGCTGGATATTCTTCCATTGACAAGAGAATATAATAATAGTACCTGCTCTAAGTAGCTGTTTTAAGGCTTAAATGGCCCAAAACTTGTAAAGATTTTTAGCTCAATGCCTGGCACATAGTAAAAACTCAACAAAAGTTAGCTGCTGGTATTGCTACTACATCTTTCCTGATCAATCTAGAACATTTGATTTACATACAGAACAGAATCATTTAGTCTTTGAACTGAAAGCGATCTTAGAAACTGTCTCATCATTTTCTCTCACTTACACATTTAGAAATGTAGTCACAGGGATGGGGGAGGTGAGAGTTCCTCAGTGCTAGTTCAGAAACAGAGCCTGGATCCTCCATCTCCAAGGTCAATGCTGTTTGCCTTGGATCACAGACCTTTTTTGTACACCACTGTGTTTTTAATTTTAGAGAAAATTTAAGCAACTTTAGGGCATGGCCCCCTCAGTTGATTGGCCCAGTGTTCAGTCCAAAGCTTCGTACTGAAGTACTTACTGTAAAGTGGAATGAAATTTGATACTTTATGTTACAAATTAGATTAAATGGATCTATGGGCTAAACCATTTTCACTTCCTGGTTGCCATATAATGGGATTAAAGCAATCTAATGAGTAATACTTTATTTAATAACCATCTTACCAGGTATATTTTCTGAATTATTCTACTAGAATAGATCTACTATTCGCTAATGATTTAATACTTGAACTGCTCTCTGGGAGGAATTGAGGCACTTCACGGGCTGTGACAATTTGGTTAGGATACCTGGGAGTCTACTCAGGTGAGCATTTACAGGTATGCTCTTCCACTTTACTGGGCCCTGAGGGGGAACCCAGGGTCAGCAGTTAGAAAACACAGACCCCAGGTTTCCATTGCATAGGTGGAGATGCCTATGTAACCTCTTGCATAGATTAGTGAGTCAGCAGTGTAACAGCAAGAGAGAGAGAGAGACAGACAGACAGACAGACAGATAGGGAAAGAGTTGTTTCTCTGGATTGCTGAATTAAAAAAAAAACCCTTATATAATTTTTTACTTGCTTGTTGTAATCATATAAAACTGAGCATTCCTTTTGAGTGGCCTAATTGGGATCAGCAGAATGTTTACAGGCCCATGACATAACACAGATAAATTCAATTTGCCTGCTACTTAGTATTCACTGAAATGATGATTTTAAGACTTTCCACAGGGAAATAAATTTATTCATAGTTACCATCTTAAGAAACTTTAGTTCTCATCTTATTGTAGAAATTTTTTATATATTACCTGTGTTTCCTTTTCCTTACTTCCCCGATTCCCTATTATCTTTCCCATTGTCAATGTCTACATTTTTATTTCCATTTTCTGTTATTTCTTTCCCTCACATCAGTTTTTAACAATAGACTTTGTTGTTAAAACTTTCCAACTTGTCCCCCAAACAATAATAACTATGATAGCAAAGACTGTCATTTTGTTCCTATAATATCTAACTCCAAGAATACCAATTTTTATAGGATGATAGAATTTTGGAACTGGAAGCGATGTGAGAGTTTGACAGTTATCTGGATATTCCTGTCAAGAGGCTGTTCACAGATTTGCCCCCAGAACTAGGTTGAATTATGGCCCCCAAAGATATCCTTGGAAACTGTTAATGTTATCTTAGTTGGACAAAGGGGTTTTGCCGATATGATTAAGTTAAAGATCTAGGCATGGTGAAATAATTCTAGATTATCTGGATGACCTCTAAATGCAATTACATGTGCTCTTTTAAGAGAGAGGCAGTAGAAGGTGCATAGGATAAACAGCTTTCATTTCTGCCATTGTTTTTAATGCTGCAGTTGATACTCATTGTCTTAACTCCTCCATTATCCATTCCAAATTCATTTCACTTTACCTTTCACTTCTACAAGTCTTGGTGGTTTAAACCTGTGTAATATTGGGACTTAATAATAAAAAAAAGTATATTTGGTCTTTTCCAGAACAGAGCTTCTAAAATCCTTGGAATTCCCTAAGTGGTAAGGGCTATAAAGGCAAAAAGAGTGTCTTCTGTTATTCAAAACAAGCCCCTTTCTTTATTTTTAATTTTATTTTTCAATTACAGTTTATATTCAGTATTATTTTATATTAGTTTCAGTTGTACAGTATGGTGGTCAGATAGTCATACACTTTACAAAGTGTTCCCCCTGATATTGCAAGTGCCCACCTGGCACCGTACATAGTTATTACAATATTATTGACTACATTCCATATGCAGTACTTTATATCCCTGTGACTATTTTGTAACTGCCTATTTGCATTTCTTAATCCCTTCACATTAGTCTTTTTCTATTTTGTTTGTTAGTTTATTTTGTTCTTTAAATTCCATATATAAGTGACTTTCGACCACACTTTAGTTTATGTTGATAAGGTGAGTTTTGGAAAGCCCCAAAGGATGGGGCTCGTTGCCAGGGAAACCAGTCATGTGATTAGAGGGCCTGAAGTTTCAGCTCCATGCTCTTGACCTCCAGAAAGGGGAGAAGTAGAAGGTTGAGTTGATCACTGATAGATGATAACTTAATCAGTCATTTCTGTGGAATGAAGTCTCTGTAAAATCATCCTAACTGAAGTTCAGAGAGCTTTTGATTGGTGAACACATGGAGGTGCTAGGAGCCAGGTGTGCCTGGAGAAGGCATAAAAACTCCATGTTCTTTCCACCATACCTTGCTCTTCTGAGTTGTATCCTTTTATATTAAATCAGTAATGTAGTAAGTAAACTGTTTTCCTTGGTTCTGTGAGCCATGCTAGCAAATTACTGAATCCAAGGAAGGGATTGTGGGAACCTCTCATTAATAGCCAGTAAGTCAGAAGCACAGGTGACAACTTGGACTTGCATTGGCTTCTGAAGTGGAGGCAGTCTTGTGGGACTGAGCCCTTGATTTATGAGAGTTGATGCTGTCTCCAGGAAGAGAGTGTCAGGATTGAGTTATATTATAGGGTACCCAGCTGGTGTTGAAGAATTGCCTGGTGTGAGAAAAACCCACACACATTTGGTGGTCACAAGTGGAGAGTAGGGTGTGGAAAAAGAAAAGTGTTTCATTTACAAAAGGGATGTGATTCAAACCCTCTTTTCTGAGTTGTGTAAGCCCTTGATGACCATCTCCTTCTTAGGCCAGCATTGCTATGAATGTCATTTACGGTTACATTGGGGCAAGGAAATACTAAAAGGCACCCAGTGCATCCTCTGTCTTATTCACACGTCCCACTCTGCCTCATTATGTAAGAGCAGCCTTGCCTCATCCTCCTGACTGGGGTCAGCTATCCCTGCCAAGAGCCTGGCTCATTTCTCACCTGACGATCCCTGGACACGCAAAGCCTAAGGTAATCTCAGCAGTCATAGGTCAGCTGCCCCTCTGCTTTGTCCTCTGAAGACAAAAACCTTTAAACAGATAGAGCCCAGGGTTTTGGGGAAAAGGAAGCACAATATTCCCAAGGGGATGGGGAGTCATGGTAAGTGGGGCCATCCCTGTTTCCAATCTTTGTTTCCTGAATGTAGGTATTATTCCTGTTAGGACAGTCTCTGGAGGAGAGCACTTCATACCTGAAGGGAATTGTCCCCAACTTGGCACTTCAGTTGTATTTCCGAGGGGTAATAGAATACTCTATCAGACTGGCTACTTCTGGAGAGCGCGGTGTGTGCTACAACAAGTGCACCCCCTGACATGGGCACACCTCCTTCACTGTGAAGTGGGACCCCTGGCTAGATGCTTCGCTGTATGGAGTCAGTCATCCTGCAGTTCCCAGGTACTGGTACTGGCCGAAGTTTAGTGGGCAGCAAAGGCAAACACACACCTGGAAGAGTTGTCTATTCCTGTGAAAATAAACCAACAGCCCTTCCAGGGCAGAAGGGGCCTGACGTAGTAGACTTGCCACCAGTAGCTAGGTCAGCTTTCATTAGTTGGAAACCAAGCTGTTGGGTTCACGTGTAGCCATTCCTGAGTGGCATTGTTATGGTTACACCTGCCTACAAAACACTTTCAGAATGAACCAAGCTCTGGGTTTTCCCTCTTCGGTCAGATCCTCAAAAGGAATCTCCCGTGTGGCCACAGGTGGAGATGGAGGTGCAGCGCTGGCACACAGCTGGTGGATGACACAGAGGTCTGTGTGTCCTCTGGGCAGTTTAACCCCTGGCTCCAAGGAAGAGTATGTGTCTATAGGTGTCTTAGTCAATTTGGGTAGCTGTAACAGAATACCATAGACCAGGTTGCTTATAAACAACAGAGATTTATTTTCACAGTTCTGGAGACTGGGAAGCTCAAGCTCAAGGTGCCAGCAGATTTGTTATCTGATTAGGGTCCACTTCCTGGTTCATAGATGGCCATCTTCTCGCTGTGTCCTCACATGGTAAGAGGGGTGAGAGAGCTCTCTGAGGTGTCTTTTATAAAGGCATTGATCCCATGCATGAGGGCTCCATCCTTATTACTAAATCATGCCTTAAAGGTCTCACCTCCAAATATCATCACATTGGGCATTAGGTTTCAATGTGTGAATTTTGGGTTAAAGAAACAGTTTATAGAAAGATACATAAATGACTCACTACAAATTTTACTGATATGAAGAATGTGTAGCACCCAATTTTCAAAAATAATGAAATAAACAATACTCTTTAAATGCCATACAGCCAAATAATTCTTATAAAATGCTTTTTGATTTTTGTCAAATTCTTGCATCTATGCTTGCAATTGACAAATGAATACAGTTCTGACATGAATGTCGATTGAAATTTTTATTTACTTTACTTACTTTAGAATTTGACTCTTTTGTCACTGACTTATTGGCTGAAGGGGACAACAGTTTTCTAACACAAAAATAATATTTCCTCATTTTTTTGGTACTATTCACAAGGTAATGACAATAGAAATGACACACTTTTATACTTAATCTATATTAAGGTTTTTTCCTCTTGCATTCTGTGTAAACAAAAAGACACTTGGCCAAGTTACATGGTGTAAGTACTTCCAAAGTGGCTGATTTAAAATGATTGACGTGGTATCACTGAACGTGCAGTTGTGATAAGATGCACTGTAGTACACTATTAGAGTATTTCCACCATCCAGACATAAGCACATATGTAATTTCAAGAGCACAGGAAGTGGTATAATATAGTAAAATAATTAGGAATTAATAAGGTTTGAGTATTTCTTACCTTTATTTTAAATATGATTTATTTGTCTTATATAATTTAATTTTTAATAATGGTTTTATTTAATAATGGGCTAGAAAATTCCTGGAAATTTAATTGTGAGGCAGCGCAAGCCAGCTCTGCCGCCTCTGGCCTTGTACCAGATGAACCACTTCCATCATATGTCAGAATGCTTTTATGTTTGTCCAACTCTATGACTTGGTGGTCTGGCAGAATCCAGATCATCATCACCCATGTCATTTGGTACCACATGGGTCCATCAATCTATCTCTACCAAACCCAGTAGGTCCCAGGAGCTGAGCACACCAGGGGCTGTTTCCCAGTGTAACTTAGCGCTGCAGATGGCGTGGCCTTGCTCCAGAAGCCAATGGGTGTGCATTGATTTTCCCCCAGGGACTTGCCAGACACTTTACATAGTGTCTTTCATCACTGCTGATATCTTTAATGTAGGGTATGTCCAGGTGCGACCTGCTGCACAGTTCTGTCCTGCTTTGGGGTGCTCTAAACTGGCAGCAACTTGGGTCCCATGTTTAGGCTGGACTAGTGTTCCTAGGGGCATATGCTGCCTCCAGAACCAGCAAAGGCCAACCAAGCACCGTGCTTCCTTTTTGAGGGGTGGAAGGTGCAAGGTGCAGTGATTTATCTTTTACTTTGGTGGGACCATCCTCCTACTGGATACCTAAATGCTTCACTGATAAGGCAGATCTCCTAATCTTTGTAGGATTTTCCTCCCACCCTCAGGAAGGCAGGTGTCTTACCAAGGTCGTTGGACTTAGCCGGCCAGAGGTGAAGTGGCAGCAAATCCGTAGAGGTGTGCAAATTATCCTGGGAGTGCTTTTGAGATAGAAACTGGGATTGAGGAAAGGGAGAAGCCGGGCCATGATGTGGTCTCACCGAAGGCTCCTTGGGGAGGCCTGAAGCTGAAATGGCCCCTGGGAGTTGTCCCTAGTTAAGGCAAGAGGGTCAAGCTGGCCTTCAGAACCCCAAATGCATCAGTCATTGGATACATGCTACTTCTGGTGGTGGCGGTGGCGGGTGGGGGTGGATGACCTTGATTGAGGTGATTCTTTTCAGTGAAGGAGATTCTGAAGAGAGCTGACACCCGACGGTGTCCTGCCAGCAGCACTTCCGGGAACTAGGGGGATAAGTCCTGCAGTTCTGAAGCAGGATCTGGAGGGCCCCTCGGAGGCCACCACTATTCACATGCAACAGTGGTCACGTACATGGGACCTGAAAGAGTTAACCAACTTTCAAATACAGAGACCTATCGAGTGAGTGGCACTCTGGGATATCTAATTATTGACAGATTATAACACGTGTTTGAAAAAGAAAAATGACCTTTGAAGGAGGCAGGGATGGTTAGGAACCAGGCCAGATGACTTACACAGTTCTTTGGGTATGGTTAGCAGGAATAGTTCGAACACCTGCAAAGCCCAGAACATAATAATCTGTCCCAAGTGAACCATTTGGAGAAGGAAGAGGAAATTGCTCAGCATCTCCCAGACTGACACAAGAGTTTAGGTAAAAACTAAAATGGGGAGATATGTTTCAGAAGCCAGTTCAGTGTCCAGGCGCAAACGAAAAATTGAACCTGGAGCCTCTGGACAAATGGGACAGGGTGGGCAGGAAGCCCACGGCCAGGGACAACCTTTCTCGTGGTTTCCAGAAATGGGCTTGGGAAGTTCCATTTCCCCGCGGTCCCCAGCGCCGGGTGGGAGACAGAAAGGCCCGGGAAGAGGATACAGAGAGGGCAACCGGATGCGGCATGCAAACTCGAGTGGAGTGATGGGGAGCGCGTATATTCGGTGGGGAGGGGCAGGCCCTGCCACTGCTGCTGTTGTTTGGGGTGCGGCCACTTTTATCTCTGAGGGAGGGGTGCGAGGTTTCAGGCTTCACCCCAGCTAAGCCCGCCCTGTCCCCCTCCCCTCGATGAAGGCGTCTGCCAAATGAGGTCTTCCCCAGCCCCGTTTGGGGAGTGGAAGAAAAAAGGGAGGGTGACCATAGCTGGGCAAGGAAGCCCTGTGCCACGATGCTCATAAATATTAGTGAGTGAATCATTACTTTTGTGAACATTTAGGGGCTTTTCCAGATAATCATCAGTAAGGTTGTTTCTTCTTTCTTCCTCTCCCTCTCCCTCCCTTCCCTTCTTGCTTCCTCCTTCTCTCTCTTTCTTTTCCTTTTTATCCTGCAGGTAAAGGGTTTCCTTGGTCCCATTTCCTAATTAGGATGTCTCTGGACACACCAGAGGTCTTGGTTACTGGGGAGTGAAGGAGCAGCTCTGATTTCCAGGAGGGCACTTGTGGTTTTCAGCTGGAACCTGCTCTGGACGGGACTCGCTGCCGGGTAGGGAGTGGGGGTGGGTGAGATCTCTCAGCACTTTCTCCTGGACAGCATATTGAAGTAAGACTGTGGGTCGACCCTGCCCTCAGGTTTAAGTCTGTAAATACTCTAAGGGGAAACCCAGAACTACAGAGCTTCTCTTCCTATCCTGCTAAGTCAGAACTCAATTCCGGCCATGTTGGTAGCCTACTTTCCCCTGGAGGGTCATTTTATTTTTTCCTTTTTTTTTCTCAATTAACAGGCAGGAAGCCATGGAATTTTCCCCCCTCTCTTGGATTAAATTGAGTACAAGGACCTGAAAATAGCTTCTCCTCAAAGCAATTAGCATGAAACCGTCCTCCCATCATCTTTCTACCAATCACAGACATTTGAGAAAAAGAAAAACCTTTGCTAAAACTCACCAACTCTGCAATCACTTTTAAAGAGAATTCTTAATGTTTTTCTGATGTAATTACTTGCTGACTTCTTTTTCTGAGGGTTTATTTCCTTCCTTCCCCTTTTTTTCTGGGACTTGCCAACTTCTACATGGAGTTAGTGATTTTCTTGTACTTGGTTTGCACACCTCTTCTTTGGTGCAGTTGTTACTGTAAATATTAATGTGACAGTAGTGGCAGTAACTGCCCCTAAACCTGGCCATGCAGCATGAGCTCCTCTCTACCAGCCCCCCTTCCCCTTTCCCCATATTCCCCTTATCTCTTTTCTTTAAAGCTACAGGACGAGGTCATGCATTAAACTTGGATCACAAGCATAAATCTTGCTTTCACCTCCAAGTGCGCCGTATGCCTACATTGGTGCCATTGGTACTTCAGGTACACGAAGCAATGATGATTCGCTCATTTGTTCCTGGTACAGGTTCCTAGGAGGAATGCAGAAGAGCAATCAAAATGATTAAGGGCCAGAGAGACTCTCCTTGGAGGAAAAACAAGAAGAATCAGATGTTATGTATTGGTTGAATGATTTAAGGAGACTATGGAAACCACTTACAAGCAACTGAGAACTGTGATAATGGCAAGAGATGGGGAAGAAGAAAGACCAGCACTTTTAGAGGAAGATAGGAGAATGTGCTATGTGTTCAGTAGTGGGCTGTGCAAACTCAAAGTGTTGTAGAACCCATCATTTCAGACACTGGAAGCACGCGATAAAAGAGTGTATATATATATATATATTTTGCTGGAATTTTAGCTTAAATCATAGTGAATTGTGTTGAGTTACTAGAGAAAGCTGGGTTTGGCTGCCTTCTTTCTTTACCATGCTCTTAAGTTTGTAGACCTATGTTTCTTAATGTCTTGGAATTGCCTACTTGGAACTGAGATGCTTAGTAAATAGGCAGCGCTCTGGGCCCCACTCCAGGTGCAGTGAATTAGAATTTGTGGAGTTGGGTTTATGGAATCTGCAGTTGCAGGATGCACTTCACGTGAGTCTTAGATACTTAGAAACTTAAGAACCATGGGGGTATATGTAGTATTTAGAGTTTGAAGTATTTTACTTGTATTAACTCAATTTAATGCTCACAGCTACCTTACAAATTATATTGTTATTGTTTAACAATCACATATGAGGAAACTGAGGCACAGATAGGTTAAGTGACTTGCCCAACTGATACAACCATCAAGAATCAGAGTCAGGAATGCCTCTCATCTGATAGTCTGGCTCCTAATTCCATGCTCTTAACCACCATGCCAAGTGGTCTCCTTGAGGATAGTTAACTTTGAAATCCTGTTGGTCTTAAGGGAGGGAGCAGTAGGTGAAATGGTTTACAGTGCCCTTTATCAGAAGTAAATTCATCTTTCTTTTGGTTTGTATTTAAACAGAGGTGAATGAATGATTCAAGACCATCTATGTCTGTGAAATGTGTGTGAGCATGTAGTGAAATCAACTTTGAATGGACAATCCTGGATTTGTCACTTGCTTTAACAGTAAAAGGTTGGGAGAGCTTTAATTTTGATAAGTGGTGTCTGCAGTTAAAACAGGGAGGAGCTTCCATGAGGGTTTTCATTGCTTTTCTATAAATTAGGCTGAGGTTGCCTGCTTGCAAAAGTATTAATAGTTCAGCTTGAAGGTGGACACACTGGACCCCAAGGGAGTATTTTATGTGTCTCTCTAGGTTAGTATCCTATAAACTGTGAATCTTATACTATGAACTTTGTATTATTTGGCATTCTGTTAATCAATTCTATATCTTTTGACTTTCACACTGTATCATAGTATGGTAATAATTAATAAGGCAAGACTTTGAAATGTATTTTAGGTTATCAAAGAAAGATGAAATTATACTTTATGTTTTAATGTTAAAAACTTCATCAGGAATTCAATAATTTATTAATTCGCAGACATTTAATAAACTCTGCTTTTGGTGTTGGACATAAACTATTGAGCAAGATAGATGAAGTTCCTGCCCATAGGAACTTAATAGTTGAACCATGTGAAATTGCTAATATTTAAGAATTTTTTGAATTTCAGAAATGGAATTTTCATATGACTCAATAGCAGGGAGAGGCTAACAATGATCAAATGTATGAATGAATAAGAAAAATAAAAACAGTAAGTGCTTGTACCAGTTATCAAGCTATTTTCCTTGGCCTCCAGATCTTTCTTTGCTTTTCTCTACTAATCTTTGTGTTGCTGAGGATGGGTCTGTGCAAACCATACTTCTGCTTTGCCAGCTGGATCCCTATGTAGATCTGCCAATGGAGAGAGGAGAGAGCGAGCCTGCAAAGTTGGGGAGGGATGACGAGAAGGGACTCGTTCTTTCCTGCCTGCTTCCTTGTTTTTCCTGTCTGCAGATGGTTTCTTTGGGTATCCATCACCCCAGCAGGCTTCTTTTTGCGGCAGCAACAGTGCCTCTCTGTAGCAGCAGCTGATTTGTAGCTGCTTCCCCTGAGATCTTAATTTCAGCTCTGCCAGATCCCTGTTCTGAGCTGCTTCTTTTGAATAGTTCCAACCCCTTTCATCCTCCAGCCCTAGGGTTGGAACCTACTTCCAGTAGTTGATACCTTAGTGTTTTTTCTTTTTCCTTTTCTTAATAGACCCAGAGGCATAGAATCATGAAATAGACTGACAGTGGTAAGAGGGGAGGAGAGAGGCGGAGACTGACTGAAAGAAGGTGAAGGGACAGTCAAAGAACATATGTGCGGGGCCCATGGACGTGGAAAGTGGTGTGGGGATTGACTATAGAGGGGGGGGGTGGTCTGGCCAGAGGGGCGTGAAGGGGGAAAATTGGGACAACTGTAACAGCATAAACAATAAAAAATATTTTATTTCTTAAGTTGGTTATGGGGGTATAAAAGTTTACATTATTCTCTATGTAATTCATTATTATGAAATAGTTCCACATAAAAATGAAAGGTAAAAAAGAGTGGTTTTTATACTTTACAGATATAGTTGGCTAGTCTCTTTGAACTCCTTTCCTTCCAACAGTTTCTCCTGCTTAAATTTTTTTTTTCAGTAACAGTATGCATTCAATATTTTGTATTAGTTTCAGGTGTAGCTCTTTTTTCTTTCCAGTTACCTAGTTAACAACTTCATACCTGATTAACATAATATTAAATTCTCTCTTAAAATATTTAGTGTGGCTTCTGTCTCCTCACGGAGTCTCATCTAATAGAGGGCCATACGGAGAACTTAGAAAGGGCGATGTGAAGATGACCACTTAAAATGGAGTGGTCACAGAAGGCCTCTGCAGAGCCAATGTTTCAACTAAAGGGTAAAGGTTGTGTGTTTGTACGGGGGCTGTTCAGAGAAAGGGTGCAGTGAGTTCAAAGGCATTGAGATGGGAGCCAGCCAGGGAGCTTCGTCAACCTTGATATGGAGTTTTCATTTGGTTATAGTAAGTTGGAAGATTTTAAGCAGAAGAATGGAGTGATTTATATTTGAAATGCTCATTCTGGTTTTTTGTGGAAAATGGATTGTAGGAAGTGAGAATCAAAATAGATTATAGGGAGTAAGAATCAAGATGTCTATTTTGATTGTTGTCTGTTTTGGCTTGAGGGCGTTTGCTGGGTCCAGGTGAGAGTCAGTGGCGGCTTCAGCCAGGTGGCGGTAATAGAGGTGGTGAGAAGTAGACAAATTCGAGACATACTTTGGAGAAGTTAAAAGAATCCAATGAAGCATTGATGTAGGGACAGAGCGCATTGTGGGGAGCGTGGCGCTTCGGGATCTGAAGGTTACCATCTGGGGCCAGCTGAGATGGGAGCAGGGACTCTGAGTCCCACAGAGCCTATCCCAGGGTTGTCATGGATGGGGGGAACAAACACGAGTCTTCGCAAACACATCTGTTTGCCAGGAGAGGGGACATGCCTCTTCCCTCTAGTGGAGAAGGTCTCCGAGCCCTTTTTCCCAAAGGCTTTTATGGAAAGGGTTTACAGTGGGGCTAGGTAATAGGAATGTGCAGATTATCTCATTACATCAGTAAGTTAATGTTTACAGAGAGTAGATGATGTTTTGAAGACAACAAATGGCAGGAACACACCGATTTACATGGGTCAGAGAGGAGACTAGTAAGCATGAGAGTGTAGTAAACATAAGAGAGCCAAAGGGTACAGGGTTAGGGTCTGTGAATAATGCAAATTTCCTTCCCAGCATGAGCTGTCTATAGCTTTTGAGGGGAAAAACAAAGAATACTTTAAGAAATTTACTTTTAGGCCTGATTTCCCTGGGAACCCTCAGATCTGGTTTAGGACTGACTCTGGTATTGTTTCAAGCCTGAGCCAGGCACGGGGAGGGAGCCACCAAGAGACGAGGAGACTTCTTTCAGATAGAATGAGGACTCTGGCCATGTCTGAGCCAAGCCGTGGGGTGTGGGCCTTTTTGCCCTTTCTCCGAGTCCCCTGAGTCCATGTTTGCTGTCCATACCGGCCAATGTCTGTCAGGTTGTTTCTCCTCGTGAGAAAACTTACCTGTCATCAACAACTGACCATCACAGGGCCAAGCAGGGTAATGTGGGGAGGCAGGGACTGCACCCCTGCCAGGGGGACAGGTTTCATCTCCTCAGCGGCCTGTTTTCCCAAGTCCTCCTTGATTATTTCCAGCCTTGGGTCCCTCTTGCCTGCCGGTGGGGTTATAGTTCCTGAAACTAGACAGGGTGTTTCCCAACAAAGCATTAATGTGTGGGGTAAGAAAAAAGGAAGAAATGAGGAGAATTTGCAACACGATGTATGCTCAAGCATGCATGTGTAGGTATTAGCTCTCTATTAAGACCACTCACCATTCATGCACATGTACACATATACTCATACCCTTCATATCCATATACTCATATCCATACACTCACACGCATATATGCACATACCCGTTTAGGGGGAGGGAAGAAAGTTTCCTCTGCCCTTCTGGGTTCTTCTAGCTAGTCTAATAATTAAATATACGTGAGATAGATTAAGAGAGAATAACCAAATATAATTATATATGTACATTTGTGAGAGAGTCAGAGGTCACACATTCATGAGAGGTTCAGAGACAGAAAATTAAAATGAGGTATATATGACATTCTGAGCGCAGGACGAGGTAAGTAAAGCACCTTGGGGCTTCAGAGGGGAGGGAGGTCATTGGCAGGATGATAAGAAGAGCAGACGTTCATTAATTAGAAGTTTGCCCCTCCCTATAGCTAGGTCATAAAAAGTTATTTCTGGTGATAACTCCTGTGTGCAAAGCCCCAATTTAAATTCTTAAAGGGAGAGGTAAAAGTTTCTCTTGAGCCTGAAGGGTCTCGATTGCCTTTGGTTCAAAATAACGCACATGCCAAAGTAGCACATCTTGGGGAGGCCTGTCCGGAACCCCTTTACTCACACACTGGAAGCTTCCATTTAAGATGACATGGGCCATCAGTCACTGTTCTTTGCAAATCCTACCAAGTCTACCTTACTGAGCTTCGTCTAGTTCACCTTTTACCCTTTTATTTGCAGACTCTTAAGAAAGCCGACATATAATTTGGTCAGTCTCATTGCAGAGCACTGGTATTAGATTCTACCCAACAATTAATTTTTCTGGCCCTTGGTGGACATGATTACTTTAGTTTATTCAGTGGGAATGGAAATGAAATGGACAACCAAGATCTCTTTTATTCTTATTAGACTGATTTGCTAAACTATAATATGGGATGTTAAAAATTCTGTAGATTGCAAATTATCCACATATTAGGTATTTCGCATAAGCGTATGCTATATGTAAACACCAGACTTCCCCATTCTTAGATCAATTGGCACACAGGAAATGATTGTGTAAGAGAAGCATGTCAAGGGCATGATAACAAAGACATGCAACTGCTGTTTTGGTAAAATGGTTTGGAGTGTAGACAGTATAGATAGCTTTAATGAGTGTCTATGTTCTCCCCTGCCCCGCCCCCTACTACTTACCCCTCATCATTGCATGTACATTTCTTAGTTGTGGATTTATAGCCTGTTAAAAAAATCTAAGACAAACTTGAGGAGTTTTTCTGTTCAACATTTCTATCTCAGGATTTTTTTAAAAAAAGAGAGTGAACAATATGTTTCTCCTCTTTTTCTGTTTTCCTTTATGTATTTGTAATCTTAAAATTCAGCTACTTAGGTCAGTAGGGGTTTATTTAGTAACCTTTTTAGAAAAATTCTAAGTAGTTATGGTTTTGCCCAATGTAAATCTCAGCAGCAGCTACTGGTAAGTCTTTTGATGGCCCAAGGATTCCCTTGTGGGGTGGTAATTAGATAGTGTGCACAGATGCATAATCTGGAGAGCTGATTCCTCATGGCACCCTGTGCGACACATTCATGCCTGGTTTGTTCCTATTATAGGTATATTGCAGAAGGACAAGTTCAGTAACTTTTGCCTCATCTCTGGTCGCTGTGACTCTGGCCCAGAAGTACTGCAGGACTTGCCCTTGAAAACTTAGCAGTGTAGGAAGAGCCTGACAGTGTGAGCTCAGGAGAAGGAGGACTGGGAGTGCATTACGAGTGGGGGGAGGGGCGGGACTGGGTCAGCATCTGCCACTCGCTGTTTATCTCAAATCAAAGTTTCTTGAAATAGTATTGTACTGCGTTTGCAGTTATTTCCTACAATTTGGTTCAGGACAAAAAAGTGATATTTATTCAAATATATAGAATAACATATTGGAAATAATTTTAACCTGTTAATTGAATAGCTATGTCTTTATAAATAACAGATTCCCTCTGCTTCCCCTATGGTATTGTTTGGAATTCTTTGAAAGCAAGAATCACATATTCTGTTTTTAGATAACATGTTTTTGTGCAAAAAATATCACTTTACACTGCCTAGTGACTCTTGTGTTGATACATACCTATGACAAAACTGGCTGCAAGAATCATGGACTTTTGCTATGGCGTTGCTTGTTGTTATTTACTCTGTTCACAATGAGATGGTAAGTATAACTAGAATATGGAATAATAGACCAAAAATACAGTAAAGGATAAATTGATCTTTTTCCTCCCTCTCAAAGTCCAATGTTCCACTTGAATTGAAATATGTGATAAGCAGGGAACAAAAACTCCACTAAACTAGTTTCTTTAATTTTAATAAATCATTAGCTGAATCTACTAGACAGCTTCCCTTTATTAGTGTTAAAAATTGCCTTTATTATACTCCAAGGAGCAACTGCTTTTTTAATTAACCACCATTGTCATTATAAGTAAGAAGAAGGGCCACAGTTTTTATTGCAGAAACTTCAAGATCCTTGGTATTTTAAGCAGTAAGCATCCTTTGAGTTGTCTATCATGATGAGTTATTATTCCTGTTCTTAAATTTATGCATGTTCCTCACTCTTCCTTTATATTTACAGTATTTTTAATGCAGAACTATGAATTCTCTGTAATCACCAAAGAAAATAAGCATGACATTCTTCAAAAGGAAAGACAGAATTATGTGAATTATTTGTCTAGAAAGTATGGCTATTCTAGCTCAGCGAATTTCCTTTGGCCATTCACCAAGATGGTGTTATGAGACTTCTTTATTTTCTGTCACAGTACCCACAGCTAATTCGCACTAACCCAGCTCGGGTACATTTATTGTTTAGAGAACACAAAGGCTTTACAGGGGACGCATGGGATACGGCTGGAAAAGAACATATTTCTGGTGCCTCAATGTCCATTTTCCTACAATTGCCTGAACATGGGCCTGCGACAGTGACATGGGACTAGTTCTTTCTCTTCTCCCACAGGTGCTTTGCTCTCAGTTTAAAGTCTAAGACCTGCCTCTACCTAGAGTGGTATTGTGCCACAAGTGCAGAAACTGTGGTGGCTCTAGACAAGCACACAAATTGAAATGATGTGGAAGCACACTTTTCATTAAGCACCAACACCCCAATAAGACCTTCATGTTTCCTCTGCTATATTCTTGTTTTTATGAAGGGTAAAGTATGGCATTAGAGATTAGATCCAGGCATCCCTCAGGGACATGGCAGGTGCACTTCCGGACGACCACAGTGTAGTGAGTCAAAATGGTTTTGTTGGTGGAGGATCTTGCCGTTGATTTGTAAAAATTGCAGTGCTGTGAATCACAATAAAGTGAAGCACAACAAAAGGAGGTATGCCTGTATTTTGACCCATGTCAGTGTTGGCATGAATGGAATTGAGAAGGGAGTTGGTTGTTATAGGGATTTCTGAAAATACATTTATTTGAATTTTAAAAGTGAAGTCAGCTTTCCTTTCTCACAGGAAGAAGTCTTATTTGGCCAACTGATTTGATAATGAAGAATGATTTTGCCTGTTAAACTTTATGGTGAGTATTTTCCATTAATTGATTAAACTAATTGACAGCTCCAAGGCTTTGATGAAAATATTTCAAAGCTCATGTTTGGGAGACACATATTCCAGCAGAAACTGAACCTTCTGAGCAAAGGATATGTTCGAATAGCAAACAGCCTGGGAAGCTAGAGATAGTGTTTTCCTTAGGAGATTTAGAGACATCCCTCCTGTCTCTGAATATGTTGGTTAAATAAGGTGCTTTCATGTAAAAGAGTAACAGATGTAATCAATAAAATTTGTTAATTATTGGCAAAGCTTTTTAACGTACTTTCCAGAATCTGAAGAATGAATGACTCTAAGAACAGGGTACCATATCATTTTGCAAGTATGGCAGATTCCCCTCATTTACTTTCAACAAAATGGAATGGGGCTCTATTGAGTTGTTACATGGTAATATAACAAATATATATTTGAACATAGACCATTATGTTTTCTAGCATATAATGTGGGAAGAATTCAAAGAATTAAGTCATCACTGGAATAGAACTCCTCCTTCTACTTTCACTAGTTCATGTGAACAATCTATAGAGACAAAAGCTAGAAGTAAAGTTGATGCTGCATGTTCTCTCCTTTTAGCAAAAATAATAGTGACCTCAGAGACAAGAAGTAACAAATGAGACCAAATCCAAAAACACTCAAAATAGCCAAATTGTCTTGTTAAAAGGTACATGTTTTGTATTTAATACTTATTTATAAAAATTATTATATATTTGTTATGTTACTTGTGTGTTGATAATAACAAAATGACAATTTCATCTAAAATAATAACACTTATAAAACCTTAGGTCAGAAGGGAAAATGTGGATTTATGTGCATATTTTGTAGAGAAAAGTAGGACAATCGACAAAAGAGTTTCAAGCATGAAAATATGTGACAGGAAGAAAAAATGCTGGAAGGGAAATGGAATGGAAATATAAGTTTCAGGAGAAAAAAAGAATATAAAATGAGGTTGTTCACATATGTGTTAATAGAAGATCACGGGCTTCGGTTGTCATTGCAGTTAGATACCATGAGGTATATGTAAATTGGTGATACCACTTTTATTTTATAATGTCAGCACTTAGGATACACTCGAAATAACATATTTTCAACTAATTAAAATTATGATGGAAGAATTTAGGTATTGAATTTATAAGGTGAAATTGAATACATAGTTTTAAAAAAATTATTTAGGAACTACATGAGCAAAAAGACCAAACATCTGTACTTTAAGTTCTGTAGAATGTCCTATGACAATCTCTGTAGGCAGTATCTTCCTTTTTTAAAAAGTAGATCCCTGTCTTTTTTAAGACAGAAGTAATATACTTTTAGCAGGTAATTTGTTTTTAGTCTAGTTAAAAATCTTTGCTAATAGTAGTGTGAGGATAATCTGGGAAGAAAGAACAAGTGAATGGGGCAGGTAACTCTCCCGTTCAAAGCTTGTGGAGAGGGAGTGCATCAAACTGTAGGAGACTTAGGCAATCTGATCACAAGCTGATAGAATTTAGATTGGAGACTAAAAAAGGCAAATATCCTATTAGCAAAATGACCTTTTAAAAAGGTTTCCATATCCTTTGGTACTAACTGAAAAGAATCCATGGAAACAAGATAGAAGAACAAAGCAGTTGGAGAGGTGGACATTTATTTGGGGAAAGGTGTTGGAGGAGGCCATTCGCATTCATGGAAGATGGGAGACGTGTAGGAAGGAGGCGAAAACATTTGTTTGAGGAATCAAGTTACACTAGAAAATGAAAAACAGGACACTCATTTAAGTAGACTCCAGTTCAGGTTTCTGAGGAGGGGAACATTAAATAGGAAAAAAGATGCATTTTGTGGATGACAAAGGGATGGAAAAGTACACACACACACACACACACACACACACACACACACACACACAAAGATTAGAGGGGAAAAAGGAGTAATGGGAAATACCTCTTCATTGCTAAGTGTCAAACAAAAAAACTAAGATCATAAATGATATCAGAAATGATGGCAAATATATATATCTACCTATCTATCATTTTTCAAGTTTTATTGAGCTATATTGGCCTACAGCGTTATATAAAAATGATTTGATATACATATATATTTTGAAATGATTGTAACAATTTAGTTAATATCTGTCACCTCATGTAGTTACAATTTTTTGATAACTTTTAAGATCCACTTTTCTAGCAGCTTTCCAATGCACATTACAGTATTGATACTTACAGTCACCATGCTGTACATCACACGCACAGGAATTATTTCTCTTATAACTAGAAGTTTGTACCTTTTGACCACTTTCATCAACGTAACCCATTTTCCACACCCATCTCTGGCAACCACAAATGTATTCTTTGTATCTATATGTCCAGTTTTTGTTTTTGTTTTTGTTTAGATTCTATGTATAAGTGAGATCATGCAGCGTTTGTCTTTCTCTGTCTGACTTATCTCACTTAGCGTGGTGTCCTAAAGGTCCATCCATGTTGTCATACGCAGCAGGGCTTCAGTTTTTTTATGGATTAACATTATCCCATCTGTATTTATATCACATTTTCTTTATCAGCTCATTCATTGATGGACATGCAGGGTGTTTCCACATCTTTGGTAGTGTAAATAATGCTGCAGCAAACCTGGGGGTGTAGCTATGTCTTCAACATAGTGATTTCATTTCCTGCGGATATACCCCCAAAAGTGAAGAGCAGGTTTAAATAAATAGTTTTCTTTTTGGCCTAGATTGACATGTTGATATAATATAATTAGACTATTTTATCTTCCATGTTATTATGTACTCAACAAATAGTGAGTAACTTCTATTTGCAAGGTACTCTGCTGGGTATCAGTGGTTATGTGAATAGCCACAGCTGGACCCTGTCCATAAATTGCTCACAATCTCAGAAAAACACAGAAGCTTATAAATGGCTCAGGACCAAGCAGTATGTTATGGTACAAACAAAAAGAACCCCAATTTTCAAATTGGGTAGACATGGGAAAGTTCATTCACTCCTTGTCTTTGCAAGTATTCACATCTACACTACATGTCAGCACCCAGAGGAGCTGGGGTTCAGCAGTGATGGTGACTGGTCCCCAACCTCTGGTGGTGCTGGTACTGAGTGGCATGTGAAGTTCTCTCTGGTGGGAGTAGCTTGCAGTTTGAGGCAGAAGTACTTTTTTTCCCATCTGCAGGCATTTTTCTATTATCTTGAGTTGGTCTTTTTGTAATTGCTGGCACCTCACAATTTAGCACTTCTTTTTAATACAATTAATTCCACATGTCTGAGAATGTGTTTGAAACTTTTCATAGTGTGGCCACAACTTCTCTTTCAGCTTTGTCTCTTATAATCCTCCCTCACTCCTTTCACTCACTTGCTTCTCTTTCCACTTTCCACTTCCTCTTCCAGAACACCCCATATTGTTGCAGACCCCCTGTTCCTTTGTTCCTCTTGCTTACTTTGTCTGGAATGCACCTTTATCTTTTTGGCCTTGAACACCTATTTTGTTGATTTCTGTGTTTTGAAATCTTCCTCATCTGTCCTTAAGTCTCAGTTCTCAGACCAGCTCTTCCATGAAACCTTCCATGATCTTCCATCTAAATTGCTCTCTTTCTTCATTGTCTTCCCGTGGCACTTAGTTCTCTTCAAGTGCGTGTGGTTTCCAGGTGCCTTGACTTTCCCTCAGATCTAAACCTCCTTGCACAGGAATGGACAAATATGTGGTACTGAAAACAACTTTGTTCATTGAATAAGACACTCCGTTGTTGAATTGGTGGAGTTGACTCACTGAACCACAGTGTGTCCCTCATGTAGACATATAGTGGTAGATTGGTGGCACCTTGTTTTTCAGAAATCTGACCCCATCCTCTGAGTGGACCCAGAAAAAATGGAGCACAAGGTAAGTTATGTTTACTGCTTGGCCAGAGGTGGCTGAAGAGGCCCAATAATAGCTCTTCTCAGTGTGTCACACACATGATAATTGGTTTTCAATCTGGCAGCCGCGTCAGCACCTCTGACACTTTTCCTTTCTTGGTCTCTGCTCCAGGTGTGCTACAGTCTTTATAGTGAGGTTCAGTGGGCTGGCACACTCTGATGCTAGGCTTCCCAGTAGTGCCTAACTGGACTGTGAGGTGTGCTTCAGGGTGTCATTAAAGCATGAGCCATGCTTACCCAGTTAGTGATTGCCTCATTCCAATTTGCTATGCCCAGGAGCACTTGCAGGTCATGGTGTTATCTGTTTGTATATACACGTGCGCAGTGATGAGTGTTCATCCAGACCCAGCCACCTGGCTTTGCTCCAGGATCTTATTGCTGGTGAGCCTGGTTCTCTGTTTACCCTTCAGGAGGCAATGCAGGCAATGTAGAGCTAAGTGCTCAAAGAGCCTGTGAGTGCAAGGAGCAGATCTGGGCCTCACAGCTGCTCTGCTCATAATCGTGGCCTTCCAGACTGCGAGTCGGAGTCTCAACACCATGGTGACACCGCACTCCCCTCGCCCGCCTCCTTTAAATTGTGCCAGCCTTCCTGATTTCCTACTTCCTCTCAGATTCACGGATCAATGGGCAGTGTGTTCCAGCAGCAACACTTTGGTAATAGCTTTCAGCTCTTTGCTCCCAATGAAAATATTCAGCTATGCACAGTTTTCCTGGTTGTTTCAATTATCCATTGCTGTATGGCAAACTACTTACAACTTAGTGGCTTAAAAATATTTTATTCTGTATCTGTGATTCTGTGGGTCAGGAATTCAGAGTACAGGGAGGATGATTTATCTCTCCCTTGTTTTCTTGGGGCATTGCCTGTGTTGCTTCAAATAGCTGAGGGCTAGAATAACCACAGGCAGTGGGGCATAGCTGGGCTTCTTAAAGGGAGATCCAGGGTTCTAAGAATTGTTTTCCAAGATATAGGAAATAGAAGCTACCAGTCTCTTATATTCTGGACTTGGAAACCAGCTCAACTTCCACCATATTTGGTTAGTCATAAGTGAGTCTCAGGGCCAGCTCAGGTTCCGGATTGAATGCTGGGCAGAGATGGCCCGCTGAGATCTCTTTGGAGATAACCTTTCATGATAGTAGTACAGGTGGGTATAGAATTTCTCTCTACGTGTGACTTGATAGCAATACATATGTGCACATAAAATTAAGTTAATTTCATATGGAGTTGTAATTAATAGATTTATTAATTTAATAAAGGCAACCCAAAACAGTATCCAATTAAACCTTAAATTAATAAGATGGTAATTACAAGCTACACAAGAAAATCTTGTGCTCACAGTGCTTTGTGGCTCTATTTTCTTAATCTGAAAGGGAATAGATAAGAGAAAGACTGATGTTTATGGAGCACTTTCAATGTAGCCTGTTTTCATGTTTTCTCATTTAATACAACAATTGTATGAACTTTCTTATATGTACAGATAAGAACACCAAATAGCTGATTGTAAAAATGACCACAAATTCTTCTCTTACCATAAAGAGGGGGAATTCTATTCCTCAAGCCTTTGAATTTGTGCTGGGGTCATGCAGGCTTTGTCCCATGGAATGAGTGCCATGGAAATGGCAATGGGGAAGTTCTGAGCTTGGGCCACAAAAGATGTTATACACACCTTGTTATTGCTCTTTGAACCCTGTCAGCACCATGGGAACAAGCCCTGGTCACCTACTGGAAGAGGAGAGGAGGAAAGACCACATACAGCAAAGATGAGCTGTCTTAGCTGAGACCCCAGACATGGAAGAGAGGTCAGCCACAATCAGCAGTACCAATACAGCAGTGGACCGCAGATGCACGAGTGAGCTCACAGAGACAGAAGAACCACTCAGCTGAACTATATCCAATTGCTGACCCACACAATCCTGTGCTAAATAAAAAAAATTAAGGCACTAAATGTTGAGGTGATTTAGTATCCAGTAAAAGCTCACTGATCCATGAAGTCTGGGAGTTTAATGTAAAACTGTATCCGTGGGCTTTCAGCTAAAAAGCACTGAAAACTTATAATAATGGCAACTACATTTAACAGTGGAGAATGCATGCCACTAAGCCTTGTGTCATATGTATTTGAGCTGAACGCCTATGTGTAGTTTGCACTTGCTTGTATAATTTGCTTGTTTCTCAAGGTGGTATGGGCAGGACTTTATTTTAAAAAGATTTAGGCAAAATATAGCCTCTAAATTAACAACCTTTTTCCAAGAGTTCGGCTTCACCCCAAGGGCGCATGGGGAATTTTACTCCCTGGCAGCACATGAGTTTGAAGGTGTTAATGGTCTCCTTTGGTATGTGATACAATTGAGTACCTTTATTGTTTTCTCGTCATTTTTAAATTGAAAATGTATTGTTAAATATGTGTGGAATATCTGAAGCACATTTGAAGGCTAAAATTTCTACAGAACACAGTTTAAAAAACTTGTTACTGAAAATATTAATATTACTAAACCAAAAGTTTAATGTACCTGATTCTAATTTTTTCAAGACTAGTCAATGAGGTAAATTGCAGTGTGCTCTCAGTATTTAGTGCAATTATTGGTCCCATTTCACTAACTTTCCAGGATTTTAGAGAGGGTCGGGGGTCCAAGGGTGGAGGCTGGATTCTTTACCTTCTGTGGAAAGTTCTCCTGTACACCCTTTCTGTGATCCGAGCTCTGTGCTGGGTCCTGCTGAACTGTTGAGATGACACCTTCCCACTGGCTGCTGCTCTCCACTGCAGGGTGCTACCCTGTAATGTGCAGGTGAGAGACGAGGTGACTAGAGTTCGCCACCACAGATGCCCTTGGCCTGCCTGGGATTCAGGGATGGGAAAATATTGATGAGTTTTCTGGGGACTTCCAGTATCAAGTGATCCAGCCGATGGGTAAATTATGTTTGAGTCTCTATTCTGAGCTTATTTTAAATTTGGCAAATGTCTGTGACTTCAGGGCCTGACATGAAACAAATACAGTTGAATCAGATGGGGAGGGGAGGATGATGCTATCTTCATAGATGATCAGGCTACTGGATATTTTAAGAGTAGGCTCAGTAATCCAGAACGTTCTTGCCTTGTCATCTATCCAGAGCAACCACAACAGACTTAGTCAGCTGCACCCAGCAGCAAACCAGTAGGCTACCTTTTTAGACTACTAGGCCACAGTGGGAAGATGCTCACCTACTTGACACCCATTTCCTGCCCATAAGTTAATTAATAGAGCAGAGCTGGTCTCTGTGCTCATCCCAGGGAGAGAACAGGTGGTGACCACACCTGCTTCATTGAGTTCACACTGATGGCAAAGAACAGTATGACTGAGGCCAATGGCTTTGGTTAATATTTTGCTTTGTTTATTTTAAAAATCTGTTGAGGTAGATAGAGGATTTTTTTCGTTCTGTTGCCATAGCAATGTATAGGCAACATGATAGAAGCCCATAACTGAAAAAAAGAAAAGAAAATGCTGGTATTAGATAGCTTTAAAATTTATTTTTTAGATAGCTTTTTAATGCATGAAGGAAAAATAAGATTTGTGTTTATATCCAAAATCCTTTTTCCTTTTCTGTGTAGCAAATCCATCCTTCAGCTAGAACCAGCTAATAGTTTTTAAATTTCAGCATTATGAGAAATTGGATTATACTAAGAAAAAAAATAAGGAATGGAAGAATTGGGGACATGATTATTTAGAGAATAACAACAGTAATTGCACCATTGCAGATGTATAATTCTTTATGGTTTTTAAAAAATATAGATTATGTCATTTGGCTTTTTTCCTTATGAAATGAACAGGGCAGGGTTTCCCTCATTTTAGAGTTGAAGACACTGAGGTTAGATGACCAGTGCTGGCTGGTTTCTGGGACACAGACTCTGAGATAGAATTTAGTGACAGGGTGTTTTTTAAGGTGTGTTCTTAGGATTAATACCTGTGGAAGGGAGTCGGAAGAAGCAGATCGGGCAGAGGGAATTGCTGGCATGTGATGCAGGCTTGGTGATAGCCGAAGCTGCCTCATGGACAGCTCTCTCCCTGGTTTGTCCTGAGTTTGGTGGAGACAGCCAGGCCATCGCTCAGTCATTGGGAGTGGGCTGCTCTGGAAAGGGACATGACCTTGGGCTAGGCAGAGGCCTCAAGGCAATTCCTGAATGGTTTGCTGACAGCTCTCTCAGCACCAGGTGTGTTATTTCCTGGAGGGAGTTTTGGGTGGTTTGCTCCTTGTGATGCTTGAAGCCAGTTTTTCCTATCCATCCTGGGATGGGCTGCTCCGGGATTCCAGTGGCCCTTTTCCTGGGGGAGATTTGGCAGACAAAGATGAGTGGGATGAAGCCATAGCTTCACTGCTGGAACTGGCCTCAGGGCCACAACCACTATTCCTGTCTCTGCCTCGGTACCCATTCTAGATTCCTCTCACATGCGGCTAGCACCTCTGCTTGTCTCAGTGGTCCACGTGGTAGCAGGACCCAGGCCCTCATCACCCAGGAATCTGAGCCCTGATCGCCATGTTCTTTTAAGGACCGGTTGCTACATTTGTCCAATTAAAATGAAAATTGAGCAAGGGAGTTCCAAAAGGCACCCTGGGGGATAGCTGGGACACCAGACCTATTCCTCCCTATTTCTATTGTGCAATAACAACCCCGCCTCTTCTCAATGATCAGGGGCAATTACTCCTGCTTAGAATGGTGACTCTTCTTGCCTGCTGGTCTCTTGGCACAAGGAACCTGAAGTGCCCATGCAGCAGTTATAGCTAATCAGTGGGATTCTTTGTGTATCCTTTGGCAGAAGTAGAGAGGAAGAGAGAGGTTGAGGGTGGGAAAGGGAAAAAAAAGAGGTACCCCGTTGACTGGAGCAATAATCTGGGACTAACTACATGGGGTGGATGATGATCCCACCACAGGGCTACCCAGACTGGCTGGTCCTGGCGCCTGGGAGGCAGGTCTGCCCCTGAGATCAGGCTCTGTGAAAACTTGGCAGGAAGATTAGGTATAATCAGGACTCTCGATGATCTACCTTGTAGCCTGCATGGTTCAAGCACACAGGGAAAGCTGCTGTTTTTGTCACATGTCATAGTCATGTTGATGTAATTTATAGTTTAAGAGCACTGGTGAAAAGTCGCTCCTCATATACATCCATGCTTCTGGCACTTTATGCACATGTACATATCCCTGTTCTTCTCCAGAGTCTGATTCCTATTATCTTTAGGGCTTTTTAGAGCCCTCCTATACCTTCCCACTGAGGTGTCCCTGGGCTTCACAGCTTCAGCTGTGACTCGTGTATCTAAATAGTGATGTCCAACAAAAGACGCAACTAACCTCAGGGCCTGTTTGCTTCCTCTGGTGATGCCGCTGGAGAAAACAGCCCCACACCGTTTGGCCTTGTCTATTATTATGTTTGGGGAAGTTCAGTTTGAACCATAGGGACACATTGTTACTTTATTTTCATGCATCACATTCAGACTGCGGCAAAACTTTATTTGGTAGTCCATTTAACTTAAAAAAAATGTAAATCATTGGCATTTGAATGCATGGAGAATTGATAAGAATGTCATGACTAAGCATACGAGAAGTTGAAGCATATACTGATAATTTCTTTCTCTATTAAATCCCAAAATAGTAACCAAATGGCATGCAGACTCCAAATCAGTAATTATAAGGAGAAATCACTTTTGATGTTTTTCTTTTCATCGCTGATTTATCCTCCTACCTTGTCAGATGAAGAATTTTACCTTAAAAATATTCCTTTTCCCCCCAACATTTCCCACTTCTTTATTCTCCCCTCAGAGGAAGATGACAGCAGCTCTATTGAATGTCAACAAGCTGGGAAATATCATTAAATTTTAATCACCTTCCTGACTGTGAAGTTGATAATTGGAGATCATTTAATGGAGCCTGCTGCTCTGTTGGCTCTCTGTAAATCCCGGCCGTTTGAAAAAGGCAAAGAGCCCAGTTCTCATTATAACCCAGGCTCAGCTCAAGCATGGATTTTGTGCCAAATGCCCCAGTACCCAAATGCCATGAGCCTGAGGACTTCCTCTGGGCTCACATGAGATTTTCTTTCATTTCTTTCCCCTTAACCAATGGAACAATTACAATGTAATGCCATGTAATGTAAGACCAGCCTTACTTAGCAGAGACTGAGCTACAGATCTCCTTTGCTTTCCTCTTTCTTCTCAAAAACACTCAAAAGATTTCTCCTAGCTTTGTTCTGCTTTGCTTCAGGCAGCAAATGGATGTGACAACTAGCTGCACTCTTGCGTCTGGTCCAGTCCAGAGCTGTTTTAATTTTATCTGTGAAATAGTGTCCCCTGTGGTCTTGCGACTTTCCAGCTAACTGTCACCTACACTTCTTACTTTTTTTCATCCCACCTCCATAGAGCCAGGCTTCTTTATTCTAAGGGGGATAATTCTTCCTTCCATTCTATGAACCATCCTTGTTCGCTATCATAATAAACTATCAAGTCTGTGGAAGGAATTAGACTGCTGATATGTAGTGTAGGAGTCTCATAGCTCACTTTCCAATTCTGTACTTTAAAAGAAACTTTTAGCCCTCACACTCCACATC
Organism: Pteronotus mesoamericanus; assembly: GCF_021234165.1. Classification (NCBI taxonomy): domain Eukaryota; kingdom Metazoa; phylum Chordata; class Mammalia; order Chiroptera; family Mormoopidae; genus Pteronotus; species Pteronotus mesoamericanus. The sequence continues at coordinate 15,790,514 of NW_026555310.1, forward strand.
TTTGCATGAGTGGAGGCACTCACTAATTCCTTCATCTCTTTTCATTCAACATACATTTGTTTTGTGCATGGCACTTTGCTAGCATTAACAGTGTAGCTGAGAACATGCCAAGCATGGTTCTTGTCCTTGAAGAGCTTTTAATCTGGTGGGGAGACTGACGTCACATAAATATTACATGAACACTTGATTACGCTTGTTATAGTTACTATAAAGGAAGTATGCAGAATGTAAACGGGAGATCTGGCCAACAATGGTATTTAATATTTCTCAAGTCCTAGTCATGTACCAGGGACTGTGCTGCACAATTACAGGTATGAAGTCACTGAATGCTCACAATTGGCCCATTACCCTTGTTGTACACAGGGGGAAACAGAGGCACAGAAAGTCATGTAGTCAGAATGTAGCTGTTCGTACTCATAGCAACTTTATGCAAGAATTCCCTTTGTGCTTCCTTCTTACCAAATACTTTGTGATATTAAATATTTAATTTTGACATTTTGATAGGTACAAAATTATATCCCAGTGAGGTTTATGAAAAAAAAAAAGTAACTGTGAATCAGTGACAAACAATATTTGCATGGCCATAGTAAGGAAATGTGAAAATTAATTTAACTGAGTACTGTGAGAGAGTAGTCTTTGGAGGATGCAGGGGAAGGGAAGTGTGAGTTCGCATGTGTGTACATGTGTGTGCACATGTGTGGAGGCGGTGGTTGGTAAAGATGATGCAAGGTGCCTGAACCCTAGTTTCCATGGAAAGAAGTCAATGTGATAATGCTGAAAATTGAAAAATTGGGTACTAGTTATTTTAAAACATGGAGGTAAATAAAGAGAGAGCGAGAGAGAGAGAGAGAGAGAGAAAGAAAGAAAGAAAGAAAGAAGGAATGAAAAGATGTGAAAATTTTTGCTTCTAGGGAGCAGGGTTTAAGAAAGGGATGGGTGGGCCAGGGGGCTGCTGTTTCTTCTCAGAAGCCTTGTCATTCTGTTGACTTGGTTTTCTCTCGATTCCATGAGTCATCAGAGGACTTGGGGTCATCCATCGGCGCAGCCCACAACAGCAGCAGGGGAGCCCCCATCCCTCCTCACCGCCAGCACAGCTTCTCCAGAAAACCAGAAGCACTGGTTTCCTCACAGAGGAGCTTGGGGTGACTGCCACTCTCCATTGCTACCGAGCCCAAGAGCTGTGTCCCCACGTATGCTTGAGCTATGGGGTCCGTGATAACGTGCTGGGTTGGGATCCTCATCTGTGTGAGTTTTAATGTTCTGTGTCACCGATGTAGCATGTGATGCCTGGAGAAGTGAAGTGCTAGGTCAGTTCTTTGTGACCTCCCAGTGCTTCCCTCCCTCATCCCTTTTCCCTTGCTCTTTCTTTCCTCTTTCTTCTCCTACATTAGATTATAAAGAAAGCAGTTAGCAGAAGGAGAGAGAGAGAAGCAAGCAGAAGCCCATCTGCTTGCCCTCATTTAGGAAGAGCAGAGGTGAGGTGTGGGTCTGTGAAACCTCAATTAAGAAGAGCAAACATTTTGCTGCTTTCCTGGTGGAAGAGCTCTAGGCATCAGAGAAGAGACACCCTTAGTTTTCCGGGGAGGACAGCGTTCTCTCTCCCTCTGCTCTGCCTCTCCCTGGTCTTTGTGTTAGGAAAGAATTTATTACAGCTCAAGTGTGGGAAGCCCAGGGGATTCTGCTTCTAAGAAATGTTTGTAATGAGGTAAAAAAATGCTTTTAGGCACAAGAATTTCCGAAGGCTTTGTAGTTTTATTGTTGTCTTCTTTGATCCAGCTATGAAGATTGACATAGATTTACTAGCACAGGTACCCACTCAATTAGGCTGCTTCTAAGAACAAGTAAGAATTTTAATAAATACAAAAGTTTTATTTATAGTGTTAGTATTTTGCCATTTCAAGTTATGTTTCTGTGCAGTCCCAGAAAACCCCCCTTTTTTAGGGTCTTTGTTCCTAGTTATTTTTCCTTTTGCCTCTTTTCATCCATTCATTTTTTTATCATACCAGCTATTCATTCAACAGATATTTTAAAAGCATCTACCATGTGCTTGGGTTATTCCAGGTACCAGGGATGCCTTGAGGACTAAGGAAAAGAAGGTCTTTGCCCCTGTGTAGCGTTCCTTCCAGTAGAAGAAGACAGGCACTAATAATCAATGTTGAACCAACATTGGTGAGCACTTTGAGAGCAGGGACCTTGTCTATTCTTGCTCACAGTGTATCCCCAGCTCCAGGCACAGTGCCTGGCAAACGGTAATGGTGTGAGTATTTGTAAAGGGAATACAGGAATGAGCGGGTAGTAAAGCAGTGTTGTAATTGAGAGTAGAACACTTTCGGTACATTTGCCTCTGAAAATGTGGGGGTGGGGTGGGGATGGGGGGAAGGATTTTAGCTGGAGCAATGGCAGGTTTTATATTCATTTTAAATTTGATGGACAAGGGATTCCTGAGGATGGCTATAGTTATGGGGCAGGGACAGGGGGACCCCTAGGGACGGCTGGCAAAAGGCTGGATCAGGAGGGTAACTGACAGAATGAGCTCTGAGAGGAGGGTTGGGGAGGATGAGCAGAGTGTTGGGGAGGAGAGAGCAGAGGGGAAGGCGGAGGAGAAACAAGAGTTACAGTCTCCTCAGTGCCAGAGTGTGCTGTATACTGTTAGGTATATTATCTCGTGTAACCATCACAGTAGCCATCTGGGACAGATATTATAATTCTCAATTTACATGTGAAGTGACTGAGGGTCTCAGAGGTGAAATCACCACCTGAGGTTCCAAAGCGAGTAAGTGGTAGCGCGGGTTCCTGTCTGGAACCTGTGCTTTTACTGCTAGGAGGCTGTGCTGTTGCAGGCTGGCATTCGGAGTCCTGGCAAGGAGTCAGTGTAGGTGAGGAGTCAGGTGGTGGGCTTTTGTGGCTCTTTTCGTGTTTAACCCCAAACACCAGCAGTTTTAGAGAGTGAGGTGTCTGGACTGCTCGATACAGCACCCTTGAAACTGGGACAGAGGGTTACAGGTGGTCATGTTTGTGAGCAAGGAGGGAACTTCCTTCTTTTGAAAAGAAACCTGACATAGTTTTGTGTATATTGTCAAAGTATTAAGGTAAGTTTTGGAGTCTTTATTCTTTTGTATCTGGAGATAGATCGATTGAGTTTAATTAAAAAGTCTGAAGAAGTGATATGAGTAGTACTTAAGCTCTGACCCTGCAGGCAGGGGGCCTTGCTTTCAGTCCTGATTTCAGTACTTCTTGGGCCATTTATTTAATCTCTCTGAGCCTCAGTTTCTTTTTGTGTAAAATAACAATGACAATAATACCTTCCTCAGGAGAGGCTGAGGGCTGTGACAGCATATCTCGCAACTTCTAATACAGAGGAAACGATTCCCTAATGGGACTGCAACATTATCTTAGTTTTAGTATCATTACTATTAATTTCCTGTAAACATGTCTTCGTCACTCACCTTGGGCTGCTGTAACAGAGTGCCATAGACTAGGTGATTTAAAAACAGAAATTTATTTCTCACAGTTCTGGAGGCTGGAAAGTCCAAGGTCAAGGTGCTGGTTGATTCATTTCTCCCATGAGGGCTGTAGTCCTGGTTTACAAATGCCTGCTTTCTCACTGTGTCCTCACATGGCAGAGGGAGGGAGGGAGGGAGGGAGGGGGAAGGAGAGAGGAAGGGAAGAGGGAGGGGGAGGGGGAGAGAAGCGAAGGCATGCTTCTCGGCATTTCTTTTTATAAGGGCATTAATTTCATCATTAGTGCCCCGTACCCATGATATTATTTAAGTCTAATTTCCTCCCAATGGTCCTACCACCAAATACCATCATGGTAGGGGCTAGGGTGTCAACATATGAATTTGGGGGGACACAATATAGTGCACAGAAAAGCAGGCATGCATTGCAATAAATGGTGGATCTGAGATTCTAAGATACACATTTTGGGAATGAAGAATGAAGTTGTGTGGGATTTTATTGGCTGTTGTTGCTTCTGTTTAGCTCATTTGAGAGTACTATTTCTGAGTAAAACTCTAGGGTGAAATTATATTAAGCTTATTACTCTGAAGCTGACACAAATCTGACTAAATACTTTATCTGGTGAATAAAATATGGGTTACAGATGTCACCAAGCATAAGGAAAATCCTTTTCTTCTCATTTCATTTACTTCGTTGCCTAATTTTATTTTCTTTGTGCTGATTGGCTCAAGAGTAGAATTTATTGTATTGGAAATCCTGGACTGTGGGTATACACAGCTCTGGATCAAAAGAAATTCATTTCCTTATCTTCCCCTGAATTGCTCCTTGAGAAATGAGAAACACTTTGTATTTAAGTACTCTTTCCCCACCTGAACAATATGTCAAATTAATGCCCACAACTCTTTCCTTTAACATTAGAAAGCTAGGGATTTGCATTGGAAGTCTTATCTTCAGTCTCCTTATTCTTGGTCATATTTTGATGACAGTCACCACAATATACACTGAGACAGATCTTGGTTCAGTGAACTCATGGGCATTCATTTTCTTCCCTGCAGTAGCCTATGCTGCATGGTCTTTTGTATTCCTTAATTAATTTAACAATACTTACTGAATGTCTGTTACATGTCAGGCATCATCCTAGGTATTGGGGGGACATGGCAGTCAATGAAACAAAATCCTGCCTCCTGAAACTGAGCTGGTTGATGACCATGATAATTTGCTTAAAATGGGCTTATTTCTTAACTTTTGTGGATGAAGCATTGGTTAGATTTCTCCTCAGTGAATCTTAAATTTCTTTATTTTAATTACCTTGCAAAAAAGCATGTAAATCAAGTTACTGAGACAGGATCCAATGCAGTTTCATATTTGGCACCAAAGTAAAATTGTAAGGTGTGTAAAATTAGGGGATATAAGGAGGCATATAAATATTTCAACTGGTACTGTTGGAATGAATAACTGTCTTGATCTGTTCAGGCTGCTGTAACGAAATACCGTAAACTGGGTAGCTTATAGACGACAGGAATTTATTTCTCCCAGTTCTAGGGGCTGGAGGTCCAAGATGAGTGTGTTAGCAGATTTGATGTCTGGTGTGGGCCCACTTCCTGGTTCATAGGGCCATCTTCTGGCTGTGTTCTCATGTGGGGAAAGAGGAGATTCTGGTCTTTTCAGCCCCTTGTAAGGCCCTAAACCCTTTCATGAGGGATCCACTCTCATGACCTAATTACTTACCAAAGGCCCCACCTCCTAATGTCATCACATTGGGGATTTAGGCTGCAGCATATGAATCCGGGTGTGGGGGTGCAGACACATTCAGTTCATTGCACTAACCAAACTCTCAAGAGTCAGTTAAATACTTTATTTTTATAGACCTTGTGCTTTGTTCTTTTTTTCCCCAAAGTACAAAACACTGTATAAATTATCCTCGTAATATTTAATATCTCCTTAGGTGGAATGTTAAAGTTTTATTCCATGCATACAATGCTGTGAGAGGCCCAATGCATTTCAGATCATTATTAACAGCATTATACTGTTTGACAGAAACTTGGTAAGGTAGGGCAGTGAGATTTGTAAGTGACAGAAAAAAATCTAGGCGTGGGGGAGAGGGATAATGGGGAAAAGAAGGGGAAGGGTCAAGGAACATGTACAAGGGACCCATGGACAAAACAACGGGGTGGGGAGAGGATGGAACGTGGAAGGTGGGGGGTGGGCAGGGCAGGGGAGAGTAATGGGGGGAAATGGGGACAACTGTAATTGAACAGCAGTAAAAAAATAATGGTCTTTGGGAATACAAAGAAATAAAAAGCTAAATTCTAAAATAAAAAAAATTAAGTAGTGGATGAGAGCAGTCTAATAGGGACCATCCCTTGCATCAAAAAAAAAAAAAATCTGTGACTAAATCATGTATTGTTAATAAAATAATTATATTTTATTCTACAAGAATGTTGTTCATCTGTTATTCTTCCTTTCTGCATTTTAAACACCTTTCCTTGCTGACTGAATTCAGATGAGTCGTTCTTGACTTTATTCAGCTGCTCCCTGTCAAAAATGAAATAATGGAATGAACAAGGTGTGAAGTTAAATGAGTTTACTCAGAACCAATAGTGACCTGTTGAAATGATGTTTGTGGAATCATGTTTGCTTAATGGATTAATCTCTTCACTTTAAAGTGTCTTGATGAAAGTTTAAGACTAATTAGTACATGAATATTCTTAATTTAGAGCACAAGTAATGACATAAAAGTAATCCAATTTCAAATTTTTGAAAAATTTTTTCCCTCCTAAATTTCACTGTCACTACTAGTTTCTTCCTGTCTTTGAGCATCTTTTATTTTCATAAATATCATTTGTGAAATGTCTTGCTAAAAGATGTCTTAAGACATACTTTGCTGTGAAAGTTTTTATTTTCTTGGGAGAGAAATATTGCAGTCTCTAGTCCTAGACCTTACGATGGCCATTTTCAAGACCATTATCAGTGAATTTGGCAAAACAGGAAGAGGAAGGTGGTGGCGGGCAATGAGGGGGCAGTCACTTTGCTGCAGCATTTTTTATTGGTACAAAGCAAAACAATGAACAGCGCTATTGTAATATTATTTATTATTTCTATATTTGGACTTTGTAATTAATTGTATATGTAGTTAGGATCATTATGTTAATAAATAAACCCCTTTATCATTATGGAATGCCCCTTTTTATCAACAGTAATATTTTTTGTACAGAAGTTCAAGTAGTCAGATATTACTATAACCATACTGGCTTTCTTTTAATTAGTACTTACATGGTATATTCCCCTCATCCTTTTAGTCTATCTGTTTTTATATTTAAAATTGTTTTTTTTAAAAAAGGATATAATCAGGTCTTGCTTTTCTTTCTCCAATTGATCAATCTTTGCCTTAATTTGAAGTGTTTATACCATTAATGTAATTGTAGATGTGTTTATATTTAAACCTGCCATCTTTTCTATTTAATTCTAGTTCTTTTCTATGTGTCCCATTTGTTCCTATTCCTTCATTTGTCTTTTATCATCTTTTTATTGAGTATTTTTATGATTGTTATATCTCCTATTATTAGTTATGCATCTCTTTAATTATGTGGGTTGTTGTACAGTTTTCAATATATATTCTTAACTATGACAGCTCACTTTCAAATAATATTGTAGTACTTCCTATAAGTCCAAGAATCTTACCATAATATACTTTTATTTCCTCTCTCTCTTCCTTCATGCTACTGTTTTCACACATTTTAAAGCAATTGAAATTAAGAAAAATGTCATATTTACTCACAATTTTTCCTTTCTCATGTACTTTATTTCTTTATTTTTATTTGGTTTAAGATTTCTCCTGCTTGAAGAAACTTAACGTTTCTTGATACACAGGTCTGCTGATAATAAATTCTCTCAGTTCTTATTTGTCTGGAAAAAAATCTTCATTTCGCCCTCATTTTTGAAAAGTATTTTCACTGCATACAGAATTCTGACTTGACCCATTTTTTTCCTTCAGTTTTTTAAAGATGTGACTCCATTGTCTTCTGCTTACTTAATTTCTGACAAGAAATCTGTTTTACTTCTGATCTTTGTGCATCTATAGAAATGTTTCTTTTTCTCTGGCTACTGTCAGGATTTTCCCTTTATCTCTTGGTTTCAGCAGTTTGACTAAGAGGTGCCCAGTGGGGTTTTCTTGGTATTTATACTGTTTGGATTCTCTGGACTTTTTGGATCTGTGGTTTGTTGTCTTTTGCTAATTTTGAAAATTATCTCTTCAGATACTCTTTCCAATTCTCTATCTTTTGTCCTTCTGGTGTTCCAAGTACATATATATTAGATTATGTATTTGATATTGTCCCACGTGTCTTGGATGATCTGTTCTTTATTTTTCTCTCATTTTTCCTTTGTGACTATGTTTGGATAATTTCTATTGGCCTATTTTCAAGTTCATGATACTGTTTTGCTCTGTTGTGTCCATTTGGCTGATAAACCTATGCAAGGAATTCTCTGCCGTGTGTGTATGTGTATAGGCATTTATGTATTCTAGAATATGTTTTGATTCATTTTTATAGTTTCAGTCTCTCTGATGAAATTTCCTAGTTGTGAATGCACATTGTCCACTCTTTTCAATACATCCTTATAGGGATGCCCAAAGTTTTGGCATCTCTGGACCACACTGGAAGAACAAAAGTTGTCTTGGGCCACACATTAAATACGCAAACACTAATGAAAACTGATGAGCAAAAAAAAGGTTTTAAGTAAATTTACGATTTTGTGTTGGGCTGCATTCATGGCCATCCTGGGTCAGATGTGGACTGTGGGCCGTGGGCCGTAGGCCACTGGTTGGATTCCCCTGAATTGATTGTAATTATTTTAATGCTTCTGTCTCTGATAATTCTAACACCTGAATCATTTCTGGCTCTGGTTCTGTTGACTGCTTTATTACTTGATCATGTATCTTTAGTTATTTTCCTTATTTGTATGTCATAAGTTGTCATTGAATACTGGATTTATTTTTAAAGAGCAAAAAAGATGAGGGTAAATATTGTACTACTTATACCTGGAACTGGGGCACTGTGTCTTCTGTCAGGCTCTGAGTACCTGTCAGTGGTGAACTGGGTTTGTTGTTGCTATAGTTACCTTCAGTGCACCTGTCTTCAAATTCCTCTGAATGGAAGGCTGCTGACACTTTGTGCTTAGCATGAGGCCTGCGTTACAGTAGGGCTTTTTTCAGGGTTCCTGTTCTGCTCTCAGCTATCAGCAGGTCCTGCATAACTGAGCTACAAATGGATATTTTTCTATGTTACTGTTACTTCCAAGCTGCACATCGCTATTGCTGCCTATTTGGTAAAGTCTACACGCCCTCACCAGGACCCTTTCTTGGTTCTCCTGGTGTAGCCTCAGTCTTGGGTGGGGTGGTCTATTCATCTATATTTTGGGGGTGGAGTTTTCTTATTGTTTCAGATTTCTGTCCTTACTTCAATTCGCCCTTCCTCTCCCCTCTCCCCTCTCCCCTCTCCCCTCTCCCCTCTCCCCTCTCCCCTCTCCCCTCTCCCCTTTCCCCTCTCCCCTTTCCCCTCTCCCCTTTCCCCTTTCCCCTTCTCTTTTCTCCTACCCTGTCACATAGCCATAGTTTGACCTCTATCTGGGAGGGGATTTTGAAGGGTGAGTGGCGACATGTGTCCTGTAAGCCTCTGCTTTGTATCAGTCTATGATCTGGGCTCAGGCAGATGTCCCCTCCCTCCCTCCCTCAGCTGCAGATTGCCTTTGCTGCTAATCTCTTTCCCCCATAGTGTACATTTGTCTCGCAGGGGCAAGAAGATGTCCTACCTCATGCTTCATGTGAGATGGGGTTTAGTGCTCGTTCCACTAAGGCGCCTTATTCTAGGCACTCTCTCTATCTCATCTTGTGAGTGTCCAATAGAAGGCCTTGGATAAAAGCTGGTGAAAGTGCAGACTCACCGTAAGTCTGGGGCTCTCAGCTAAACCGACAGGCTAGTTTCTGCACACCATTTAGGAATTTTGTTAAAATTTCATCCAGGGCCATGGCCAGTGTGCCTTGGTTAGTTGTGATGTCGTCCCCTACGCTGAAAGGTTGTGGATTTGGTCCCTGGTCAGGGCATATACCTAGGCTGCAGGTTTGATCTCTGGTCAGGACACGTGTGAGAGGCAACTGATAGGTGTTTCTCCCTCACGTTGATGTTTCTCTCTCCCTCTCCCCCACCACCTTCCTCTCTCTCTAAAAGCAATGAGAAAATGTCCTTGGGTGAGGATAATGAAATATTTCACCTAGGTGTTTTTTTTTTTTTTTTTTTTTTACTTACTCTAGTGGTCGGTGATCTCTTCCTCCCATACCATGCCCAAAGTGAAACAGTTTGTGTGTGCTAGTTCTTCTCAGAGAAACTTGTCACCCATTTGATTTCAGTGTATCATGGTTGCTTTCAAATAATTTACATCTGAACCCTTCATAACATATCTTATCGTTTGAATTTAATAATTCCGATATCTCTATGACCATTTCCAATCTTATTCAGTTGCATAAAAAAGATTTTATATTGTTTACAAAACAGTTTTATTTTTAAGAATAATGAACTGTCCTTTGATTTTGTTAATACGGAAGACCCGGAGGCAGAGACATTCTTAGCGCGTGGTAAGGCATCGGAGAGGTGCGTGGGTGAAAACGATGAGCAGGCAAGCGCCCCTAAAGAGGAAAGGAAATGCCTAACTGGGAACATGTGCGGATAATCTCGTTTTATCTCAGGAGAAACAGAAATGATGGGAGCCATTGGGAAATTCGTAAAAGAAACTTCATTAGATTGGTATTGTTAGTTTTCTAAATTACGAGCCATCTTCCTTTGGGGGTTATCATTAGGGAAGAGGGTTTTGTTCTAGACTCCTGCTCCTGTTGTTCTTTGGGTGGGCTGATTTACTTAGGCAGACTCTCAAATTTCCTTTATACTGAAAAGCAGAGGATACATTATATGTTAAATATTATATTATTTATATTATATATATATATATCTTCTAATCAAGTCCCCAGAATATGTAGTAAAGCACAAATTACATTGATTTTTTTCATTTAAAATGTTATTGGAAACTTTGTTGGTACTTAAACTGATTCAACACTAAAATGGTTCATTTCAATAGAATGTTCTTGGCTTCATTCAGAAATTGAGCACTAAAAGCTTCTTCCAAATAAATCACATACTAAGGAGACAAAATTTCTTTATTACTAGCATTTGGTAGAGGTTTTAGCTACTGCTGTCCTTGGTTCATTTTGCTTAATGTTAATTGGCTACTGGTGCATGGCATTTCTGATCACCCATGTGAATGTTAGTCAGCGGAAGATGAAATTCTTTCTTTTGTCAGTTGAAACTAATCAAATTTATGCATTTGCTTTCTAATAAATGCCCAGGACCATATATTGAAAGAGGTGTTCTCAGACTATAGCATTTCCTGGCTGACAGGCAATTCAATCACTATCCTAACAGCTTCTTGGTGAGTATCCAGGTCTTAAGCTTTTCCATCAATCACCATATGGAGTTCTCATCAAACATCTCCCGGGTTCTTTTGCAAAACACAAGCTAGGTCTTTTCTTTCTCTTTCTCTTTCCCTGTTTTCCTTCATTCTTTCCTTCTTCCTTTTAATATAGCTTGCTGAAAGGCTGTGATTATAATAAAAGCAATCTCAGTTTATATTTATGTTGTAAAAATTCAAATTACATATATTTCTTTCACAAGAACATAATTGTAGACTAGGCAGCAAATCTTTGTGGTCCCAAGTTGGTTAAAAATTCTGTTTTTTTCCTCCTGAAAATTATTTCACATGTTTTTAAAAATTAAAAAAAAACATTTTAAAATTAAATTTATTGAGATGATGTTACTTAATAAGATTATATAGGTTTCTTTCTTATATTTTTATTTTTTTAATTTATTTTTTCAAATACATTTGTCTCTGCCTTCCCCCTACCACTTTCCCTTGCCCCCTCCCCCCTCTCCCTCCCTCAATTCTTCCCCACTTTAGTTTTGTCCATGAGTCCTTGCTATATGTTCCTTGACTTTCCCCTTCCCTTCCTTTCCCCCTGCCCACCCCTCCCTTCTTCCCTCTTGTCTCTGTTGGTTTCTTTTCCTTTCAGTGTTGCTGGTATTGTTTTCCTTGAATCTTTGTATTGTTGGTTAGGTTCCGCTTATAGGTGAGATCATATGATATTAGTCTTTTGCCCCCTGGCTTATTTCACTTAGCATAATGCTCTCGAGTTCCATCCATGCTGTCGCCAAGTTTAGTAGTTCTTTTTTTCCTTTCTGCTGCGTAGTATTCCATTGTGTATATGTACTATTACTTTTGGATCCAACATCTACTGATGGGCATTTAGGTTGCTTCCAGCCCTTGGCTATTGTAAATTGTGCTGCTATGAACATTGGGGTGCATAGGTTCTTTTGAATTGGCGTTTTGGGATTCTTAGGGTATAGTCCCAGCAGAGGAATCACTGGATCAAAAGGCAGTTCCATTTTCAGCTTTTTGAGGAAATTCCACACTGCTTTCCACAGTGGCTGCACCAGTCTGCATTCCCACCAACAGTGTACTAGTTGTTCCCTTTTCTCCACAGCCTCACCAGCACCTGTTGTTTTTGGATCTGTTTATGATGGCCATTCTGACCGGTGTGAGGTGGTACCCCATTGCGGTTTTGATCTGCATTTCTCTGATGGCTAGTGATGTCGAGCATCCTTTCAAATGTCTCTGAGCCTTCTGTATCTCTTCCTTGGAAAAGTGTCTGCCCAGGTCCTTTGCCCATTTTTTGATTAGATCATTTGTCTTCTTGAAGTGGAGTTGAGTGAGTTCTTTATATATCTTGGAGATCAAACCTCTATCTGATGTATCATTAGCGAATATATTTTCCCATAGGGTTGGCTCCCTTTTCATTTTGCTGATGTTTTCTTTAGCCGTGCAGAAGCTTCTTATTTTGATGAGGTCCCACTTCTTTATTATTTCCTTTATGTCCCTTGCTTTAGGAGACATATCAGTGAAAAAATTGCTGCGTGGGATATCTGAAAGTTTCCTGCCAATGTTCTCCTCTAGGACGTTTATGGTGTTGCGACTTATGTTTAAGTCTTTTATCCATCTTGAGTTTATTTTTGTGTATGGTGTCAGCTGATGATCCAATTTCAATTTTTTGCATGTAGCCATCCAGCTCTCCCAACACCATTTGTTGAAGAGGCTATTATTGCTCCATGTTATGCTTCTGCCCCCTTTGTCAAATATTAGATGCCCATAGAGACCTGGGCTTATTTCTGGGCTTTCTATTCTGTTCCACTGGTCTATGGGTCTGTTCTTGTGCCAGTACCAGATAGTTTTGTGTATAGGGGCTTTGTAGTATAGTTTGATGTCTGGTATTGTGATCCCTCCTACTTTCTTTTTTATTTCTCAAAATTGCTGCAGCTATTCAGGGTCATTTATGGTTCCATATAAATTTTTGAAATGTCTGTTCTATTTCTGTGAAATACGTCATTGGTATCTTAATAGGGATTGTGTTGAATCTATAAATTGCTTTGGGTAGTATGGACATTTTGATGATATTAATTCTTCCAATCCATGAGCACGGTATATGTTTCCATTTATTTGTGTTTTCATTAATTTCTTCAATGTTGTATCGTTTTCTGCATACAGGTCTTTTACCTCTTTGGTTAAATTTACTTCTAAGTATTTTTCTTGTCACTATGTCGAATGGTATTTTTTTTTTCTGATTTCTTCTTCTATTTCGTTGCTGGTGTACAAAAATGCCTTTGATTTCTGAATATTGACTTTGTATCCTGCTGTTTTGCCAAATTCACTTATTAGGTTGAGGAGTTTTTTGGTGGAGTCTACAGGGTTTTCTATGTACACTATCATGTCACCTGCAAACAATGGTAGTTTTACTTCCTCCTTTCCTATTTGGATGCCTTTTATATCTTTTTCTTGTCTGACTGCTGTGGCTAGGATTTTCAATACTCCAGTTGAAGAGAAGTGGTGAAAGCGGGCATCCTTGTCGTGTTCCCGATCTTAGTGGGAAAGCTTTTAGTTTTTGCCCATTGAGTATGATGTTGGCTGTAAGTTTTTCATATATGCCCTCTATTATGTTGAGGAATGCCCCATTTATTCCCATTTTGCTGAGTGTTTTGATTGTAAATAGGTGCTGTACCTCATCGAATGCTTTTTCTGCATCTATTGAGATGATCATGTGGTTTCTGTCTTTTATTTATGTGATGTATTATGTTTATAGACTTGCGTATATTGAACCATCCCTGCATGCCTGGGATGAATCCTACTTGATCATGGTGGATAATCTTTTTAATGTATTGCTGGATGCGGTTTGCCAATATTTTGTTGAGGATTTTAGCATCTATGTTCATCAGCGAAATTGGCCTGTAGTTTTCTTTCTTTGTAGGGTCTTTATCTGGTTTTGGGATTAGGGTGATGCTGGTCTCATAAAAAGAGTCTGGGAGACGTTCCTCCTCTTGGATTTTTTGGAATAGTCTGAGAAGGACAGGGGTTAGCTTTTCCTTAAATGTTTTATAAAATTCTCCTGTGAAACCGTCCGGCCCAGGGCTTTTGGGTGCCGGGAGTTTCTTGATGACTGCTTCAATTTCCCCAACTGTTATCGGTCTGTTCAAGCTTTCTGTTTCTTTCTCCTTCAGTGTTGGAAGATTATACTTTTCTAGAAATTTGTCCATTTCATCGAGGTTTTCAAATTTCTTGGCATATAATTGTTCATAGTAGTTTCTGACAACCCTTTGTATTTCTGTGGTATCAGTTGTTATTTCTCCTCTTTCATTTCTGGTATTCTTTATTTGGTATCTGGTATCCTCTCCCTTTTATTCTTGATGAGTCTGCTTAAAGGCTTGTCGATTTTATTTATCTTTTCAAAAAGTCAGCTCCTGGATTGGTTGATCCTTTGAATTGTTCTTTTTGTCTCTATGTCATTCAGTTCTGCTCTAATCTTGACTATTTCCTTCCTTCTACTTGCTCTGGGGTTTATTTGTTGTTGTTTCTCCAGTTCTTGAAGTTGTAGTGTTAGGTCTTTTATTTGAAATGTTTCTATTTTTTTTAGGTAAGCCTGTATTGCTATGACCTTCCCTCTCAGGACTACCTTTGCTGTGTACCATCGGTTTTGGACTGTTGTCTGTTCATTTTCATTTGTTTCCAGAAATTTTTCGATTTCTTCTCTTATCTCATTATTGACCCATTCATTGTTTAATAGTCTACTGTTCAGTCTCCATGAGTTTGCAAGTTTTTGAGGTTTATTTCTAGTTTCAAACCCTTGTGGTCTGAGAAAAAGTTTGGTATTATTTCAATTTTCCTGAATTTGCTGAGGCTTGCTTTCTGTCCTATCATGTGGTCTATCTTTGAAAAACTTCCACGAGCATTTGAAAAGAATGCGTATTTTGCTTCTTTGGGATGTAAGTTTCTATATATGTCAGTTAAGTCTATTTGATTCCATGCATCATTCAGCTCCACAATATCCTTGTTGATGTTTTGTTTGGAAGATCTGTCCATTTTTGACAGTGGGGTGTTAAAATCCCCTACTATCAGTGTGCTGCTGTCTATATCTTTTTTGAAGTCATCCAAGATTTTCCTTATATATTTGGGTGCTCCTATATTGGGAACATATAAGTTTACAATGTTTATGTTTTCTTGATAGATTCTTCCTTTAAATATTATAAAGTGTCCCTCTGGGTCTCTTTCTATGGCCTTTGTTTTGAAATCTATTTTGTCTGATGTAAGTATTGCAACCCCTACTTTCTTCTCTTGCCCATTTGCTTGGAATATTTTTTCCATCCCTTTACTTTCAATTTGTGTAGGTCTTTTTTTCTGAGGTGGGTCTCTTGTAGGCAGCATATGCATGGGTCATGTTTTCTTATCCATTTGGCTATCCTGTGTCTTTTGATTGGGACATTTAGTCCATTTACATTGAGAGTTATTACTCATAGAAACCTATTCATTTTTTCTCTTTGGACCTGTGTTTTTCTCTTTCTCACTCTTTTCCTTCATCTTCTTAAACCAGTCCCTTTAGCATATCTTGGAGTGCTGGTTTGGTAGAGATGTATTCTTTTAGCCTTCTTTTGTCTGGGAAACTCTTTATTTCTCCTTCTATTTTAATTGAGAGCCTTGCTGGGTAGAGCAGTCTTGGTTGTAGGCCCTTGCTTTTCATTACTTGGAATATTCGTTGCCATTCCCTTCTGGCTTGTAGTGTTTCTGTTGAGAAGTCAGCTCCTAAGCGTATTGGGGCCCCCTTGTATGTTACTTTCTCCTTCTCCCTTGCTGCCTTGAGGAATCTCTCTTTCTCTTTGACATTTGCCATTTTAATGATGATGTGTCTTGGAGTGGACCTCCTTGGCTCCCTCTTGAGTGGGGCCCTCTGTGCCTCCTGTATCCATGAGACCTTTTCTCTCCTCAAATTGGGGAAATTTTCCATCATTACTTTTTCGAGGAGGTTCTCTATCCCTTGCTCCTCTTCTTCTCCTTCTGGTATCCCTATTATACGGATATTATTGCGTTTCAGGTTGTCCTGCATTTCTCTAAATGCCTCTTCACTCTTTTTTAGTCTTTTTTCCATTTCTTGTTCTTTCTGGGAGCTTTTTCTACCTTATCCTCCATCTCACTGATTTGATCCTCGGTTTCATCCAGCCTGCTTTGGATTCTTTCTACTGTGTTCTTCAATTCAGAAATGGTATTCTTCATATCCTCTTGTGTCTTCTTGATAGTTTCTATGTCCTTTTCCAGGTTGATATAGTTTGTTGTAAGATCCTGATAGTTTCTCTGCAGTTTCTCATAGTTATCTTTGAGCTGGCTGAGCTCATTGAGCTTCCTTAGAACCATTGTTTTGAATTCAATATCTGATAGTTCCCTTGCCTCTATTTCATGTAGCTCTCTCTGTGGGGAGTCCCCTTTTCCACTCATTTCGGGGGAACTTCTTTTTTTCCCATTTTTGTGAGAGTCTATTATTTTTATTTATTTATTTATTTTTGCTTCTGCTTCAATCGATCCGTCTAGATTTCCTGACTTTGTGGATTAAACTTCTATGGTAGTAGGAGGGTCTTTTATTTATTTATTTATTTATTTTTCTTTACTTTTTTTTTCTGGGCCTGCCTCTGATGATGTCAGTTGTTGACCCTATCTGACCTTGGGTCGTTTGTTTGAGCCTTCCAGGAATCTACTGTCTGTGTTTGACTCCTGATTTGGGCAGCTCTGTGACCCCTTCGGACAGGGATCCACTATTTCTGCGGATTGCTCTGCACTCTCACGCTGGCTCCTTGAGCGCGCTCCCAGCCCGGCAGGATCCCCCACCTGCCTGGGCATGGGCGCTTGCCCCAGCAGGGGGAGGGGGCAGGGGAGATGAGGAGGACGGGCTTATTCGCCCAACCTTGCGTACTTGTCTGCCGCCCGAACCCAGCAGGAGCCCCGGCACTGGTCAGTTTAAGGTCTTCTATTGTGTGCTTTCCCTGCTTTTGGCTCTTTGGGGGCATGGCCTGCCTGTGCAAAATGGAGACTAGGGAAGTGGGAAGAAGTCAGCTCCGGGACTTTCCTGTTAATCCTGGCTCCAGTCTCTGCTGACGGGTCTCTGGGCAGCTCTGTGACACCTTTGGCTAGGGATCCACTATTTCTGAGGACTGTAATTGCTAACCTTCTGGCTCCTGCGCCTGCTTCTGCCTCTTCAGGGGCATGGCCTGCCTGTGCAAATGGGGACTATGGAATAGGGAGGAAGTCTGCTCTGGGCATCTCAGATAATCCTCCAGTTCTTTCCCCAACCCCTCCATCTCCAGTCTCTCCTCAAGGATCTCTGTGCAGCTGTGTGTCCCCTTTGGCCAGGGATCCTCTATTTCTTCCAGCCAGTCTGCACTCGGCCCCTAGGCCCACATACCCACAAGCTGTGTGTGGAGTGCGCAAAAGGCAGGTTAATTGATTCCCTTATGCCTGGGAGAGGTGGTAGCTGCAGAGTGGGAGGTGAGTTATCACCGGGGCTCCGCTGGCCACCATCTCTGTTCTCTTCACAAAGTTTTCCTCACCAGTCTTTCCTTAGGCACCAGCCCACTCTTCTGCTGCCTCTACCCCGAGATCAAGGAGGGCGGCTGCCACTGAAAATTTTTGTGTTGGCCCTTTAAATGTCTCTTTGCATCGCCAGCCACCTGTCTCTGGCAGAGAGCGCCCCTAACCTTTTTGGGGTTGCATTTTGTCTGTGCATTTTCCTAATTTCAGCTGTGGTAGTCTAGGGGTCCCTGTTTATGGTTCGGACCCTGTTCTTCTCAGGGGGATCCAAGTGGCCGTTCCAATGTTCCTGTGGTGCTGGTGCCTGTAGGTGCCCAGCCCACCCTCTTGAGCCTCTACCACACTTCTCACCCGTTGGGATGTGTGAGAGTTGAATCCACCATCTGTCCGCAGCTCCAAGGCTCCTCTTCCTCTATTGTTCCATTGTTTTCCAGGTGATTTCTCCACTATTTAGTCGCAATTCCAGTTTGGTTTTGGGAGGAGGTCAGTATGACTTCCATTCACTCCTCCGCCATCTTAAAAACCTCAGATTATATAGGTTTCAAGTGTAGATTTCTGTGATTCATGATCTTTATATTGCATTATGTGCCCACCACCTTTGGCGGTTCCTCGAAAAATTAAGAATAGTGTTACCATATGACCCAGCAATCCCTATTTTGGTTATCTACCTAAAAAACTTGAAAACATTTATTTGCAAAGATATATGCACCCCTATGTCTATTGCAGCAGTATTCATGGTGGCCAAAACAAGGAAACAACCAGATTATCCTTCCACAGATGACTGGTTAAAGAAGATGTGGTACATACATACTATGACACATGTTTTAAACACTGAACGATACTGTGTTTTATAGACTGCTTGTGACAGAATGCTAGTTGTGTACATCTGGAACATTAAAAAAAGACCCATGAACAGTTTAGAAGGCCATTTTTTTTCAGCAGGAAAAATTGGGTTTGTAGAAAAAAAAATACCTGAGAATATAAAAATTTTTATAATTCAATAACAAGAATCCTGATTCATGATCATAATTATCAACCCAATAGCCATTATAGTGAGTGACATAGTTACTCTCAACTGAGTATTTACTAAAGGATAGAAACTATGCTAATTGTTTTAAATTACGCTAATATGTTTAACATTTTCACTATTACAGAAGCATATAAAGTATGCAGTATACTGAGCGGTTAATAGCATAAATTCAAGAGTGCCTGAGTGCTTATTCAGCTCTACTATTTGTCAGGTATATAATCTTGGGCAAATTTTAACAAATTTTACTCTTAAATTTTAAACTCTCTGTGCTTCAGGCTCCTAACATGTACAATGGCAGAAATACTAGTACCTGTAGGGTTGTTATAAGGAATTATGAGATAATACATGAAAAGGCTTAAAACAATCTGCTGTATAGAGGCAGCTAATTAGCAGTGCTGGGGTTTCCCCAAGTGTATTTCATGCTAAATCAACATTGAGGAACTGTTGTTAAGAACCATATTCTTTCTACAATGTTCCCTCATTCTCTACCAGGGTTCACTAGGGAAAATGCCTGGATTTGACATATTTATGATATCAGTTTTTTTCTTTATTTTAATGAGCTAATAACACTTGAAAGGAAGCAAAACAGAGTGTAAATAAACAGAAAATAAAAAGTACTTAGGGATAATGTTGTAAAGTCATCAGTGTTGAGAATGCTTGTGGAATGACTAGGTTAACACTCATTCCTAACAGAAGCGTATATTTATTTAACTAATTAATGCCATCCTCATTATACATTGATTGAGAAGAACTACCTGTGCTTATTATTTATTTTTCTGTGACTAACAGTCAAGAAAAAAATACCCTTTTGACAGTTTTAGAGTCTCTGCTGAATAAAGTAGCAATAGTTAAATAAATCATTAGGTTGAAATAAGAAAAAACAGTTTACCAATTTTTAGATAAACTTTATTTTCATATAGGAAACTATGTTTTTTGTATGTAGACTTTAAAAATATTAACACTGTTCATTTATGCAAATCGTTATCTTCATTATTAGTGCATAATCTCGAAAATGCATATTGATTTTGAAATCATTCTAAGCAGCCTCTATGAGGAGACTGATGTGTTTTGCCCTTGAGGATTTAACCTCCAATGTATTGGTGAAGTATTTAAAGAGAACATAATTTTTTAAAAAGATTTTATTTGTTTATTTTTAGAGAGGGGAAAAGAGGGAGAAAGAGAGGGAGAGAAAAGCATGATGTGCAAGAGAAACATCGACCCGTTGCCTCGTCTACACCCCCACCTGGGGACCTGGCCTGCAACCCAGGCATGTGCCCTGACCTGGAATTGAATAGGTGACTTTTCGATTTGCAGGCTGGTGTTCAATCCACAGAGCCACCCCATCCAGGGCAAGAATGTAAATCTTGATTTCTAGGAGATGGAGGCAATAATTTATCATAATCTGAAAAAGACAGAAAACAAACTTAAAAAACCATCTTGATTTGGGTGGTGAAAGCAAAATGACTGTGTTGAAATTAAGGGCTGGCATCCTTCTGCATCTAGTGAATAATCAGTGGATTTTATATATTGATTGATAGAGCTTTATGTAACCGATAGTTGTCTTTATCATAGATTTTTTTATACTTTTTATTTAGCTTTAAGTAATTTTTATTTGTGACCAACTGTGAAAGGAATTATGATATACTTCAAGTATGAGGAACACAGGTTAATGGTTAAAGTGTTTGCTTATTTAATTTGATAACTGTAGTTTTGATTTTTATGCAAAGAAAACGAGAGCTTATCTTTTATTCTCCATTCAAATCACCTAAGGTCAGCTGAGACGGAGAGCCCCTCCGGTGCTTCTTTAACGACCTTCTTTAAGGTGCTTTCATGGTGAAGACTAAGAGAGCAGACTGTCTTCAATACCTGAGCCCTTATTTTTAACCCTCATTGCTACTTTTGAGAAATCTACAGGATGTGAAACCTTCTAAAAGCTCATGCCTCAGCATATATATTTTCCTGGTTGGGCTTGAGTCAAACATATAAGAAACCATGTTGGATAGGAGAGAAAAATGGCATGTCTGGCAGGAAACCTGGGCTCTACTGTGAGTTCCACTTTCTATATGACCTGGGGCCAGTTTTTTCACCTGTCTGGGTCTCCTTGTTCTCATCTCTAAAATGGTGGCAATTGGAGGAGTTTAAAAGGTCTGAATATTTTCTAAGATCCTTCTCTACTGAAGACCTTGTAAAACCATACTGCCATTTTTCTTCTTTTTAAAACTATTATTTCAATGGTGTGTGCAAAATTGGAGGTTCTGATGGGTGTTGGGGGCTGAAGGGCAATCCTTGTTCTGACTGAATGCAGTAAAAAGCCGTCATTGGTTCATTTAGGTAACAAATATTCATCACTTATTGTATATAAGTGTCTTAGGGATCATTTACTTGTTAACAGCAGAAACACTTTCAAAAGTGCTTAAGGTTTGTTGGAAGGATACACAAGAATCTCACAGAACCCAAGGTTGCCTATGTGATCCTGGTTTCTGGACACAGGAAATGGAAAGTCAAACTGATTTGTTTGCCACTTCAGGGATGTGTGGTTTCCCCCTTGCTTTCTGTCCATGTTGTCTTCTCTTTCCTCCTCTCTTCAAAGACTGGCTTTCCCTAATTTGGGGAGTAGCTTGCCTCCCAGCTTTGTATAGTGTCTGTTTGTCTTGAAAAGAAATGAACTGGCTTTACTGTGCTCCGATTTCAGGTTCTCATAAAAGAGACTGGTCCACTCTTTTTTAAGTAGAGGTCTGCTTACACTCCCATGGTCAAGCCATATAAATAAAAAGTGCAATGATAGACCTGGTTGGTATGGCTCAGTGGATTGAGGGCTGGCCTGCAAACCAAAGGGTTGCTGGTTCGATTCCCAGTCAGGTCACATGCCTGGGTTGCAGGCCAGGTCCCCAGTAGGGGACATACAAGAGGCAATCACACATTGGTATTTCTCTCCCTCTCTCTTTCTCCCTCCTTTCCCCTCTCTAAAAATAAATAAATAAAATCTTTAAAAAAAAAAGGGCAATGGTAGATGTGTGCATAAGGTGCTAAGAAACCACAGGACAGAGCATCTTACGCAACTTAGGATGTTCAGCTGGAGCTGAGCCCTAATGGACAGAGAGCTGAGGAAAGGTGGGACTGTCTCTAGGCAGGACGTGAAGCGTGGGCGGCATGAGAGAGGCACACAACTGCAAAATGTATGTGCGTGACAGCAGACAGCTCAGGCCTGGAGTAGTGGGGCTGAGGATGTAAGCAGGAACCTGTCATGGAGGAAGTTGAGGGAGGTACCAAGGGGACTCCTGCCCCTGGCAATAAAAGCAGTAGCATGACCATCTTTGATTTAGGTTTCTATGTAGCAAAATGGGGTGAAAAAGCAGAAGGAACATATTATTTAAATGTGAAGGTTAAAAATATTCAAGCCAGTTGATATTGTTATTTTTAAAGAGTTAACTGGCAATGACAGTTAAATGATGAGAATACAACGCAATAGTTCAGACTTTTACCATAATTAAATCTCGCATGTTTATGAAAGCTCAGTATTGATTATCTCTTAAATAAAATTTTCTTTGTGCCTATTGGTAGCTTGAAAGAATTTTAATATTTAAAAAATGGTATTAGGAGCCTTTGGGGTGTGATTTTTATCCCACAGGTTGGGGAAACCTTGCCATTATTCATTCCTATTAATTGATTTTCCTTCAAAGAAAATAGAAACAAATGGGAACTTTATTATTATTTATTCAATCTGCTTAGTTTATATTTTGATCTAGATTCTAATTGACTTCATCGTTTTTGAACACTTTCAGTTGGATACAGTTGGGTGAAATGACAGCTGTCTACTGGCCAGCGAGGTGTGAGACCTTGATTGGAAGAGGAGAAATATGTCCCCGCAAAACTGATAATTGGGAATACAATGACTACATTGGCAATATTGTCTTATTTTCTTGTTATTACAAATACATTAAGCATTCATAGCCTCATTTTTAAAGTTTGTTTTGTTCAATTTTGATAATATTATAATGATGTGGAAGCTAGTTTATGTCGAATAAGGTACATTTGAATGAATTCCCTTCAAGAACCAGAGAAAAGAACAGCAAATGTATTTTATTAGTGGTCTGTCAGTGAAAATTAAAATAAAGGCCATTTATTAAACACACTGCCATCTGGACTATTCTTGTGTACCTGGTTGATATGTAAAGCTCAACTAATTATGTGGTTTGGCTCAAAATTTAATTCACGTTTGTTGCATCCAAGGCAGCTGGTAACTTTGTGCTAGAGCAGATCATTGCTTATTTATTTGGCAAAGAAAATAAACAGATGTAAGATAAATATATTTTTCTGGCTTGATCATTAGGAAGCTCTGTAGCTGATGTTGACTGTGTTTTCTTAAGTGATGTAGTAAGCGCAGCTCAGACTTACTACATCAGACTTCAGCTATTAATTGTCAAAAGTTCACTTTGATCAAGATTATGACAATGCCTGCAGTATCAAAACTCTTAGAATTAGGGCCTGAATAGTAAGAAATAGAGTTTAGTTGTTTTTTAAAAAATTTGTTGATTTAGGGGGAAAAGGGGAGACAGAGAGAGATTGATTTGTTGTTCCACTTATTTATGCGTTCATTAGTTGATTTTTTTCCTAATCCTCACCTTAGGATGTTTATTGATATGAGAGAGAGAGAGAGAGAGAGATGTGAGAAATATTGATCATTTGCTTCCCATGTGCCCCAACCAGGGATCAAACCCACAACCTTTTGATGTATGGTACAATGCTCCAACTAATTTAGCCACGGAGCCAGGGCTATTAGTTGATTCTTGAATGTTCTCTAACTGGGTATTGAACCCACAACCTTGGCATATGGGGATGATGCTCTAACCAACTAAGCTACTCGGCCAGGGTCTGAGTTTAGTTTTCATATAAGGAGAATTGCGTAATGATTTGAATGGTTGTACTGATGTACTTTCTGGAATGCCCTGTCTTATTTATCTTTAACAATGATGGGATAACATGGCCCAGTAATTAGGCACATAACTAGCCTCTGGAGTCAGAAGTAATAGGTTCCGGTCTCAGCTTTATCATTTAGTTGTAGTATGAATTTAGGTTTTTTCTCACTCCAAAAATGGGAATGATGGTAATATAGCTTCAAGAGGCAAGTGTGAGATTTAAACAGGAGTAAGTACAGAAATTGTTTGGCATGAGACCCAGCACACCTTAAAGCATTCAATAGACATTCATAAATATCGTGATATTATTGTATTATAACCCTCATGGAACTGACTAGTTTTGTTTTGAAATTGGGGATGTGATGATAAAGTATCAGATCATTTTCCTGTTAAATGCATCTCTGATGCTATTTTTGGATTTCTTGAGTTTTGGATTAATTTTTCATTACCTCTCTGCAATTGGGAAGGAAAAGGGAAGTACCATGGAGTGCCTATTACAAGCCAAGACACTAATACATTAGCTGTCACTGTGTCCCTGTGAAATAGTTTTTACCACACCTACATGTGTGAAAGGCAAAGATGGAGGAGTTTATATTATTTGCACAGTGTTGCAAAGCTAGAAAATGGGAGATCCAGGATTTGAGCCCAGGTCTGTCTGATTCCACTCTGTAGGCTGCCCCAGGTTCTAGAGATGGAGGCCCCACGGTGTCTTCTTAGACACCTGGAAACATTCAAAAACATAGAGCGCGTGGCTCTAACCTATTTTCCTTGTAGTCTCGTGGGTTCTGAGTGGCTTTAGCCTACATTTTACACTGATAATTCATTCTCCTATTATCCACATCATCATCATGCTGGAGAAAGTGGGGTTTCACTGCCAAGGGCCCTGAGCTCTGACCTATTCACCTTGAAACAAAATACAAAATGAGTCACAATTCCATCGCTAAGCAGTCCTTTAATACATTTCGAAGAGCTCTAAAGTGACAGCCAGATTGCTGACAGGATGAAAGCCTGGGCTCTGATGATATGTGGTGGGTTTGTTGTTGTTGTTGTTGTTGTTGTTGCTGCTGGATTGTTCTGTTCCTCAGTGAAATGATGTTATGTGTACCATTTCTGGGGAATGGATATGGAGATATACATATATATAAACTGTTTTTTAGCTAAGTCATAATTACTTTTATGGACTTTGGCCAAAACTTTCCAAACTGAATGCATGTCTGTGCAGGCGCCTCCGGAAGACGTGCTGAAGCAATGTTTCACTGTAATTGGCCATGGCCGTGCACTAATGAGTCATTAGTTCCTTGGAAAAAAAGAAGCGAGGCAGTTAAACAAGAGGCAAAAGCAAATGTGGTCTAGTGTGCCTCCTGTTTGAAATGAAACGGTCTGTAATTTCCATTTTTATGCTCATACCTTTCTTTTCAATTCCTTATCTAGAGTATACTATTCAAGCATATATTCTGGTAATGCTTTCATAGGTTTCCTTTTTTTTGGCCTTGTTTTTCCCTGAAAAGTTAAAAAATTAGAAAAAATGTATAGAAAAATAAAACAAGTACCCATATTCCTACTGCCCCAGTAAGAAAATCTAGAACATTTGGAATTCTTTCAGACCCTCCAGGAAATGAAACATTGCAGATACCACTAATATTTCCATTAACTACATTAAAAAACATCTTACTCCTTTTCCTCCTCTCAGGGACAACAACTATGGTAAACTTGGTGTGCAGTTCACTGGCTGCTGTTCTAAGACCTTGCCTATCTTTTCTAAATGACAAAGGCAACTACATCAGCCTTCAGTTAATCAGACCATACAGTCAGTTTCTTCATAGACAATGGATTGGAAGTGAAACAAAATACACTTTAGGATTCCCCATGTTTTACTCATTTTTTGGTCTTTTAAATTCTTATCTCTCTAAGGTATTATGTGACCAAGGTAGTTTGTTTGTTTGTTTTAATCTCAAATTACCTAGAAAGATCTATGCTGGTAGAGACCTGAATTCTGAATAATTGGCTTACAGTAGGAAGTGGCTTCCCAGGTGACACTGAGATTAGGAATCTCGAGTCTTAAATTTGTCGCTAAATTTTAGCTCTTCTCAGAATCTTCATGCAAAGATAACATGGAAGACATTCCTAGCTTTTACTTTGTCAGGGTTCCTAGCATCTGTTCATCAGAGGCCTTTACTCATTCCTGCCACTGGGAACTGCCAGTGAGAAGAGCTGCCCAGTGGCCCCAGGGCCTCTAGTTTAAATAGAATGATGGGACCCATTCATGTCTTGCATCTCATTTCCTTTTATCTCCATCGCTACTGGAAGCCCAGACCTCCCATGTTATGTTGTCAACACTCATAGTCTCACTCTATTTTAGAAATCCCCTAATCTGATCTCTTCATTCCTTCTCAAACACTTGCACTGTGCTCCTAAGAATCACGTTTAACAAGCTGCTTTTTCTCTGTATTCTCTTCACCTACTTTGACTAAGTGAAACTTAAATTTCCCCAATGACTCCGCAGCCCTCTTGAGTAGAGGCCATATTTTTTTCTCTCCCATAACACACCTCAGCGAGTGGATGTGGACCAGGCGTTGCATCTCATTGCCCCTCCTCTGTCTTCCTTCAGAAAGACAAGCGCCGTGCAATACTTTCTGTTGCTGTTGTGGGCTCCCCACCCATGCACTCGTGTCAGAGGGTTAAGAACACATGCTTTGGAGTCGGACCGCCTGGGTTTGAATTCAGTGCTGCTACTAGTTAGCTGTATGACTTTGAAATGCTGTTTAATTTTTGTGCTTGGGTTTCCTTGTCTGTAAAATAAAGGTTCTTGTGGGGAGAAATGATAATAAATGAATGGTTCTCAATAATGTCTGACACATAATATATGCTTAATAAATGTGAGATACTATTTGTAAAAATAATTAGCATCATTTTCTTATTTCCATCAATGACTGTAGTGTTTCCAAAAATCTCAGTTTCAAACAACCTAATGTCTAACCACTGTCTCAGTCTTTCCAGCTCACTTCCTTGGACGCTTCCTCTCCAGCATCTCTTCTACTTCATCAAGGTCTCCAAGCCCCAGTCCTCAGGCCTGTCATTCTTAGCCACCTTCCTTGTCATCATTGTCTTCCTTACCCATGTCACACAACAGTAATTCCCCTCTTCCTCCATCCCCTCTTCATGCTCACCTGGGAAAACCACAACTCTACGTAACCCCAGTTTTCTACCTGTTCTGCCAGAATCCAAGCAATTAAATATTCATGGGAACAAAAAGCATAACTTGCAGATTTATGAATATAAATTTCAAATGGGGGCTGGATGCTCTTCATCAATCTTACTGAGCTTTCTAGTCTGGCCACTTTTCCATACTCCACAATGACTGTTTCATATCTTCCCTCTCTCCAAACCTGGAACTCTTTTTCTACTACCTCGGTTTTCCTGGCTGTCTTCCTAATACATTGGCTTTTTGCCCCTTGGTCTCTTTTGCTTGTTCCCTTACTCATACCTTTAATAGTTCTGCTTAATAAATCACCTCAAAACTTACTGGCTTAAAACAACTATGTTTTCAGAGTGAGCAGACCTAAACTTCAGTTTGCTGACATGCGGGCCTGGGAACCACTCTCCAGAGGGCCGGTGGAGTCGGGGGCAAAGGGAACTGACCCGACTGGACTCAGGGCCCACCTGAGGGTCAAGGTCCAGTGAGGACCTGGGTACTTGATGTCGCTTTCCCACACATTCCGATTAACCAGGAACCAGCTGGCTCACTTCTTCCCAATCTCAGACTGTGTTGAGATCCCTCCAAGGGGGCTGACAATTCTTAACTGCTGATCATTTTGTTGTTGTCATTGTTACTATTAGAAAAAAATAGAAGACTGTGTAGAGAGTGGCTTGTGTATGTGTTCTGGCCAGAGAAACTTCTTGGGCTAGGTCAATATTAACTTAGGGACTCAGACAGGACACCAGATCTCCTGGGCCAAGCACTGGTACCAGCCAAAGGCTCTTCTCTCTCTCCTGCTCCTGAGAAGCGGAGTTGCTGTAAAGACAATTCATCTACACGCTGAGTTGCCATGTACTTAGTTCCTACTTGGAAGGCTTTGAAGGCCTGTTTTAAGGCCAAAATAATTGTGGGTAAGTGTTTTGTCTAGGGAAAGTCTTGATGACCTAAAGGATAAATCAATTTGTTGCTCTTACAACTAACTAATCCTGATGACAGATATGTATGTCCTGGGAGAACAGGCTAGAGCTGTGATACTGACCTTTAAAAAAAATATTTTGGTCATCACATGGAGTCCTAGAGATCCACAACAACAAAACCTCATAGTGCATCCTTAGCCATGCTGACTTATGACATTGTGTGGTCACTGTTAGAGGAGGTAACATAATAAACTGGAAGAACCATTGTTCAGTCCCAAGGTGTGATTATCCAGTGTTTCCATGTTTTGGCCATGTTAGGAGCACAAAGCAGTGTGATTGTTACCTTAAAGCCAGTGGGCCTCTTGGATGTGCATGTAGCTTCTGACAGGTTATATTATGTAGCTACAATTTGGACGTTTGTAGAGAATCCCGTGTTTTATGTAAAAACACTCCGATGGAAAAAAGAATACTGTGGCTCTTAAGATGCTCCTATAAAGACTGTATCAATTAATGTAACTTCTTTATACATTTTGAACTTTTCTTTAGATTATGGTTACTAAAGGACATTGAAATTAACAAGTGCAATATATAGGTACTAATTTTAATAACTTTTGTAACTGAGTGCACATTGGTACTAGCAAAGAACAGAGTAATTAAATGGGAATTTAAATCTAAGTTAGAAAAGGCTTTAAAACCGGAATATAAAACATAAGGATACAGCAACAGTCTCTTTCCATCTGAGATCACTTTACCTGATTTGGATTTGTCCTTTAGGCCTACTGAGCACACTGCTTACTATCTTTGGACAATGTTTCACATATCATAAGTATTCAATAAATACTTATTATAAGGCTAAAACGGTGGATAATATGCTAGATAAGTTGCTCTTTTTCAAGGAGGTAAGACGATAGCTTGGGTGCTACAAACATGATAAAACCATATTATAAAAAATCATACTGAGGGAAAATTAGAAAATATTTAATTGCAAAACAATTTCTAGAAGTTTAACTCTGTATCTTCTTAGTTTTAGAGCAGGCATTTGTTTTTATTTTTGCTGTTAGTCTATCTTCAGCCATCACCAGTAATGCTGTGGCAAATGTTTCATGACTAAGTACCTGCCTGTAGAGAGCTTATCTCTAATTGTCAAAAAAAAGTGATTACTATATAAAAAAGAAGGTTGTTGCCTATTTTTAAATTTCAATTCTGGCATTGTGAAGGCCAAGGTTGAAGGATTTGAAATGCCAGGAAGGTGAAAACAATCAACAGTGGAGGACATTTTGCTGGCACCTAATAAAGAATGTTTGGAATGATAGAGATGTGATAGATTACCAGCAAATGCCATTATTTTTCTTCTTAGACAGGTCCCCAGTATGCAAGAGCCAGCTACAAACATCAGGCATAAATGAGATATGACTGTTCTCCAAGCTAGCTAGTTTTAAAAGAAAGAGGGAAGGAGGGAGGGGGCAAGGGAAAGTGGTGGGGGGGAGGCAGAGACAAATGTATTTGAAAAAATAAATTAAAATAAAATTTAAAAAAAAAGAAAGAAAAGAAATGAAGTCTTGATTTATTCCTTATTAATTATCTTCATAGACTGCACATAAACTCTAGGGGGCAAAGTATGTTTTTGTATGGTTTATACAACATATACAACATTAATGCTCAATAAAAATAAAAATGGTCATCTTCTAAACATGAAACTATTGATACTCATGTGGTAGATGTCGCCAGTTTATAATTTTGTAAAATTAAAGTCATAGGAATGACTCACTCTCTGAAGGTGATAGGATAATATTCTTCTTTTCTTCTCTTTCCCCCTGTTTTCTCTGTCCTCAAATATTGATAAGTATAAAAGAAAAATTGAGTTGATCAGAATTGTCTCTATATTAACCATGTTGTTTTATGTGGTAAAATCAACAGCAGAATATTATTATTTAAATTACCACATTTATCCAAATCTGTAAATTGGGTTTTCTTTTTCATGAGCCAGCAGTGGGAAATTCTGTTGTATGTCATAAATAGAGACACATTTTCCCCAGGTACATCTCTTTAAAGGGAAAATAATGCCCATAAGTTAAAATGTAAGCCTCTTGAAGGCACGGACTTTGTCTTATTTCCTGTTGTTTCTCTGGCACTTGTCCCTGGTACGTTGGAGCTAAATAAATCTTTGTTGAATGGGGAAAAAACTATATTTTTTAATTATTCTCAGTTCCTCTGAGTCAGGAATTTGGGAGTGTCTTGGGGTTGCGTGAGGTTGCCATCAGATGTTAGCTGAGTCTGGAGTCACCTGAGGCCCCGCTTGGACTGACTCACTCAGATGACTCCTTCATGGTGCTGCTCGAGTGTCTTTACAACATGATGACTGGCTTTCCTATGAGTGAGCAAAGAGCCGGGCAGATGCTGCAATTATTTTATGACCAAACCTTGAACAGAATACACCGTTACTTCTACTGTATTCTCTTGGTCACACATGCTAGTCCTGATTCACTGTGGAGTGTATGGTAGGGGGTACTACATGCGGGCATGGAGACCAGGATATGAAGATCACGCTGGTTACCACAACATATCGGCCTAATTGCTAAGTGCTGGCATTCCCCAGGTCTCTGAAGGGATGTTCCTTTTCTCCTGTATCTATATTCCCTCCTTTAGTGCTCTCATCCAGTCTAATGGATTTATATATCCTATGTAAGCCGTTGGCACTCAGCTTTAACTCCACCCCTAACTACTAGATCCATGTATTCAAGTGCCCATTTGACATTTTCAGTTAGATGTCTAGTGTTTTACACTTTCTTCTCAAATATCTTCCAGTCTTCATCATTTCAATGAATGGTGTCAGCATCTGCCTAGTTACTCAAATCAGAAATCTGAGAGTAATCTTGAATTTTCCCATTTCCTGATGACATTCTTAATAATGCCTTCAAACCATATCCCAAATGTATCTACTTTGCTTCACCTCTGTTGCCACTATCCTAATTTAAGCTATTATTATTTCGCATCTCATCGAAATCAGAAGCTCCTAATTGGCCTTTCCATTTCTGTAATCCATTATTCATCCATCAATCACAATGATTTTTAAGAAGATCAATATTATGTCAATATTATGGCTTAAATACATCGATCACTTTCCCATTCCACTTCGAATGAGACCCCTCTTTCTCATTCTGCCTAAACGGCCTTCCATAAATGCCATGTGCTCACCTCTCCAACCCCAGTTTCTACTGCTTCTTCCCTTGCTTACAACCTTCCCCTCATGCTTGTTTGTCTTTTGATCTTGGAACATGCTCAGTATATCCCAATGCAGGGCCTTTTGTGTTGGCTTTTGCTCTGAAATGCTCTTCCCTTGGATCTTGGTGTGGTCGGCTCTTTCTTGTCATTCAGGTCTCAGCTACGGGTCCAGCCTCCTCTGAGGGGCCAGCCCCGATCCTCCCATCTAAAGCATCCAGGTCACTCTTTCCCTCATTGCCCTGTTTTATTTTCTGCACAACCCTTAATACCACCTGCTACTTCTTGCTTCTTTGTTTGCTTGATGTTCATACTCCCTAGTAGAATGTAAGCTCCATGAATGCAGAGGCCTAAAGTTTCCTGTTCACTGCTGCATTCCTGGGCTTTGGAATAGTGCCTGCCTCATACTAAGGGCTCAAAAATGTTTGTTGGATGAAAAAACAAAGTGTTGTTAACTGGTCACTCACTAAGGTGCCCTTCTTGGTATCATTTATATTGAATTGCCCTGGAATATTTAAGTTATCATAAGGGAAAAAATTATCTGGGAACTATTTAGTTTGAGGACAATTCATTGGTATGTTCTGGTCCAGAGAAAACAATCCAAAAGACCTCTTTCTTTTTTTCTGTAAGACAGATATTGAGTTCTTCATATCAAACATCTGTCCTTCCTTTTATGTGTTCTGTTGTAAGAATTCTCTTTACTGCTCTTGGTATTTAGGCAAATTTGCCTACATTTTAAGAATGTTGCAATTTCTGCTCTAGATTATGCCTTTGGGCTGTTATGGGTTTAAGACATCTTGTGTTAACAAAAATACATGTACCTTTATGCTGTTTGCTAAGGCTTTTTTGTTTGCAGAGTTATTCTCTATAGCTCTCAATTTTTTATTGCCAAATTTATTGTTAAACCTGGATCTATATTGTAGAGAAACCATTTAAATGTTTCTTTTTCTGGCAAACCACCAGAGCTTGTTTTTGTTATTGTTGTTATCTTCAGAATGATCATTCTTTTTTGCAAGTCACTGTGCTTTTCCTTTCGAACACCCCCGAGATTCCGACCTCTATGGGACCCCTCTCTTAGTTCCCCTTAGCCTTGCCCTTCTAAAGCATGACACATTTCCCTCTATTTTTTCATTTAAACGCATGCATGGTATTTTTCTTTCTTTCTTTTTTTTGTTCATTAGTGATGTTCTATGATTCTGTTTCTGGCTTATTTTCCTTTTTTCCCTATTGTGTCACCTGAGAGAATCCATGATGCACAGCTGATAGTCAGTCTGGTGGGCGCACACCACTCCCTCCTGCCCATGCTGGCCTGGGGAACCCACCCGAGCCAACCTTGACTCTTAGGGACAGATCTCACCTTGTGAGATGCGCACCCAAGTTACATGTGGGTTCACTTTCCTTTACTCTCATGCCATTTTGGATCAGGACAGTTTTATCAAATATAGTCTTCTTTATCAGTTTAATTGTACAAATATTTATGCATATTTGTTTAATACCTATTAGTTGCAATTCTGAATTAAAAAAAATACCTCAGGGATTTTAGACACATCCAGAATAATTAATATGCTGGGCATAACAGCCAGGGTTCTGCCTCAAAAACAAAACCAGTAGGATATCTGTATCTGGATCTATATATCTATAGCTTTATAATCTAGTTTATAGATATATGTAGTAGATCCTCATTTTTGAATTTCATATTTGTGAATTCACTCACTTGTTAAATTTTTTTGTAACCCCCAAATTAATATTTGTGACGCTTAATGGTCATTCACGAACGTGCACAGAGCAGTGATAAACTGGAATTGCCTGATGCCCATGTTCCCAGCAGAGAACATGGCAATGCACTGCCTTCTGGTTTCAACACTCATAGTATAAATAAGACTTTTTCTCACAATCTATGTAGTGTCACATTTTTCGTATTTTTGTTCTTTTGGTGGTGATTCCCTCTTTAAAGTTGACTCTTAAAACGACCCTCACACTGACATTTATTGAGACTTTACTATGTGCAGGCACTGTTCTATGTGGTTGGTACAATTATCATCTGAATTTTCTGGATGAAAAAAACAGAGGCCTAAGCAAGCAGAAATCACATGCTCAGAGTCACAAAGCAAGAGGGTAGTGAGGGTGGAAGCCAAACCTCTGCAGCCTGGCATCTAGTCCTGCTCTCAACCAGTTCACTCACTCAGTATATGAATAGAAAGTCAGCGATGGCAGGAAAGCTCATTAACTTCACAAATGGACAGGATTTTATGTTAAAGGTACTACTGCCTTGGCCAACATCGAGGGCCATTTGGGGGAGTGGTTTCCCAGCCTTCCGAGTGGGGGTAGCTCCCTCTTGTGTCATGAACTTTCACCTCTGTCCCCCTAACCAGGCTCAGCCTGGCTCTGCATTTGATCAGACCACAGTTATGTTGTAATTGGTTATTTCAACCATTATGCATTTTTAACCAGCCTGGAAGAGTCTAATGCTTACAACAGAAGCCAAATACTGTTGAGAAACAAAGTTCACACAAAAGCATCTACTGAATTATGTTCTGACAATGTTTATACAAAATTGAAATAACCCCGGAGGTCCCAGGTAATCACTATAATCACAATAGGGCTTAAGGTGTCTGATAACCATTAACTGCCTTGAGGCAGGTGGATCTAGGATTGCTGGAAATACAGCTCTTTCAGTTGTGAAAAGCAAAACAAGTCAGGATAGAAACACAAATAATGAACTTCTGAAAGTGAAGTAAAATAAAGTTAAATAAAATTGAGCTCCACAAACCTAAACAACTTAACTTTTGTTTTATCCAAACAAAAAATGGATAATGGCCGTCCACCATGAAAAGCATAGGGAATGCGGCCCATTTCAAAAGATTGATTCTTCTGCTAGTTCCATAATTTGATTCAAAATAATTTTGTTTTTATCCTGTTTGGTTTGTAGGACTCTCAAAATAGTTTGTGCTCTTGCAGCTTATGGATGCGTTCTGAGGCAGCCCTGAAAAAGGACTTGGAAACTGTGAGGGGAACTTAAGAAGTAATGATGTCCTAGATGGAGGTTAGGGGTTCGTTCGTATGAAAAACATGCTGTGTTTCCTGCAGCCAAGTGCAAAATCAGATCAGGCAACCTCTTCTTCAGGTCAGCAAAGCCCTGTGGCCTCATTAGATAGAGACCAACTCACATGGGTGTTTGAGAAGAAATACACCATTGCTATGTGTGTAGCACTTCTCTGTCCTAAAGCAGAAGAGGCATGTGGAAGAAAGAGAAAAGACAGAATGTCAGCATGTATCAGAAAGGAGTGAATCATCGTTTAAGGAGGTAGCTTTCAGTTGGTTGGGAGGCGACAGATGTTTCAACACATATTTTAAAATGCGTCATATACTTGAGAGTTAAAAGAGTGGTTGATCATTGTACCATAAGGAGGTACAAAGACTTGGGCCCTATTCTTAGAAGTTATATTTATTTTCTGCACTAAAGTGCTTGGTATAGGTCTTCAAAAAATATAAGTGAATAGTTTCAAGTACATTAATGTTCTGTGGGAAATGACATTATAAATAGTAGGCCTTGTGTTGTCAAAGCAAAGAGATGGGAAGCTTCTCAAGAAAAACGAGAGGAAGCAAGGCAATACTCAAGCAGGTGAAGAAAAGCGGCATTGAGTACAGAAAAGTTACTGCTGGTGAAGAAACTGAGGAAAAGGCTGATAAGGAGCAAGGGCTTGAACAGAGACACAGCTCAAGAGCCACTGAGGCCCACATCGAGGCAGAAAGCCAACCTGACTGTAAATTTTGTCAGGTCACAGCCAGGCGAGAGAGAAGGCCCACTGTGTTCAGAAGATGGTAATTTTGACCAAAATGTATCCCTCTGGAAGGAAAAGAGACATGATGGGTGACCATCTGAGACCTTAGCTGACTCCTGTGGCTTCTCTATACACTTGCAAGGATGAAGTGCATTGTAATAAGTAATAACTTCCCAGGGAACACAAAGGATTTCCCTTTGATTATGTTTGGCTTTTCTGTTAACCAAAGGCATTCTCATGGGTGAGTCGGTGAGGTCAGGGAGGCCCTGGGCCTGGGGGAGAGGACGTTGGCCCATGTAATTCGTAATTGCTATTTTAGGGTGAGAGGTGGGAAAGAGAGGGTGATGCTGCCTCTCTGGGTCAGACTATCTGGTTCAGATGCAGCTCTGCACCCATACGATCTGTGACTTGGCAAGTTACTTAACCTTTCTCGGCCCCAGTTTCTTCATATGTAAAGTGGGGCTAATAACAACATTACTCTCATAGGATTGTTAGAATCATCCGACTAGACACTGCCCAGTGCCAGGCATGAAGAAAGGCTCTGAAAGTGTTTGCTAGTATTTCACCTTTATAGGGTGTCTGCTGTATGTCGGGTTATCTTCTGGTAAGATACTTCTTCTTTATCCGATTTAAGACACATAATAATATGCACAAGTCGCTTTTATTACTTACATTATTTTTTACCTTTGAGAAAACTGAGTTCAGAGAAAATAACCTGTCAAGACTAACCCATGGAGTCACTATTTGAATCTAGGTCTTTCTTAATCCAAGTCTATGTTAACAGGACTGCGATGCTTGGTGTATGTAAGAGCAGACATGGAGCATTACTGGGAACCAACAGCTGAATACAGAGGCAAGAGGCGTGGTTCTGGAGACATTTGGTTATATTGGAATGCTTCGTTGTATCACTCTATACCAAGACCCTTCTCATAATGACATAACAAGATCCAGACCTCTCAGCGTGGCTGATGATAGGAACACATACTTTTTTGATCCCTTAATATATGCTACACATTATGAAAGGAATTTTCCCTCTTAATACTAACAGGATTTCTCTGGGGTAGATACCATTATCATCTCCATATTGCAGATGAAGAAATGAAGGCTAGTAGGTGGCAGAACCAGAATTGGGGAGGGCACCTGCCTGCTCCCAGAACCTCGGACATCATACCCACTGTGCTGTCTTTGCAGCTGTAGCTGATTGGCCTCATGTTCGTGTTGCCCCCCCATTTCCCACTTTTTTTTTTTTTGAAGTACTCTGCCCTCATCAAATCCTTCTCTTCTTGTTGTGAAATTACCTTGTGCTTTCTGATTGCCATGGTTTTCCAGTATTGTCACCCAGATCCACATCTTCTGCCCCATAATTTATTTAGGCATAAAGCAGTCCATTTGATACTTTTTTTCTTGTACAGTTCAGCTGTAACTTATCTAAAAACCTGTAACACTTATATAGATTTATGTATTCAGAAATTATCAATGGCTAGTTTGTATCCTTAGACTTTCCTTTACCTGAACCTTTTCGTTTTCAATAGATCACTGAACCCATGCACTCCCTGTCGTCTTTTTTCTAAACGCCTAGAAATCCTTATTTTGCACATTGTCAAACTTCATAAGTATCAATTAATTTCAAGACAATAATATTCTCATCAAGGGAAATAATACTAAAACATGAATGAAAACAAATCTGTTATAAAATTATAGCACAAATCATAGCTTATGGATATTAGAATAAAGAGCCTTCATCATCTTGATTATTCTAATGAAAAGAAAGTGCATGAGTGTAGAAAGTCCTGGCCAAAGGAAAAATATAATAAAAAGGCAAAATAAAATTAGATGGAACATATATTGTGTCATGTTGGATGGATCATGTTGGAATTTATCTACTAGTTAAAAAAGTGTTCAAACATGTATCCAAATCCTTGAATGTGTAACAAAATGCAACGGCTAACCGAAAAAAAATCTATACCATATATAGCTATTAAAGGAACATTTCGTTTCTCTTATGCATTCTTTTTTATAGCCTTCATATTAAACAAAATTTTTATATTCATGATATTATTTAAGTATCTGATTTCATTTGTGTAAATGAGAGAAAAATGATTTAGAAGAAAATCTGGTGTTTGATTTAGAAATTTTTGATGTCTTCTTCCAGTATTTTATTATACAAGAAGCAAGCATGTTTTGTAGCCATGTAGTTTAAATAGTTGTCTGGTTTTAAATTTTTTCTTTTAGAAACTTAATTTTAGTCTTTGATATTTTACTGTTGTGTTGCTTTATGTTGTATATGTCTGAGTGTGTTTTAAATACATATTTGCTTTGCTAAACATTTAGGCTGCTATTCAACCCATTTCCGAGCTTGCTGAATGAAGTCTTTTAGTAGGAATTATAATTCACTGATTGAATATTATAAAAATTCTATGATTCGTTTACTTTACTTCTCCTTTCTTCAAATGTTCCTTAGGAATATGTAGAATCTGTTCCTATTCCTTATACTAACAGATGATATTTATAAGAGAAGCAAAGATCTAATACTCCATGACTTTTCTTTTTTTAAAAAATATAGTCCCATCTTGCTTTCACATAGTTTTAGAGGACAGAATGTAGCTATTTTGTATCATTATTATAATACCTTTCATAAAACAGAATTAAAAATATCATTTTCATGGAGACTTTTTCCCCTTTTTTGATCAATATTAAGTAGAGTTTTTCCATTTGGTTCCTGTCTTATTTATACCTCAAATAATTCTCACAAACTTGACTATTAAGATGAGAGAGCATACGAGTCATTATTACCCTGTTTACCGGCTCTTGTAAATGTGTGCAATTAATTTTAATGTGGAACAGCTGGAGAACAATCAGGTAAAACCTCTGTTGGCATCGAGATATAATTAAATCATCCTTGTGCTAATACCCACCATCCTCTGTTGCAGATGGCAATGCCGTCATCCTCCAATGATCTTTCTCAGAGATGGCTCTAAATGTAGCCTGCCTGCTCGCTCGCAGTAAATTTGACTTTATTTTAAAGGCTAAGTAGAAGATAGGACATGATAGCATCTCCTTGTCTCTAGGTATGGATATTATTATTTTCTTAAAATTGTAGACAGATGTGGAAGATAGTTTTGCAAGGCACTCAGGCCCAGAATTGTAAGTGGTATATGTTATTAATAATACACTTAGTGTAATTTATCTGCCTCTTATATAAAGAAAAGTGGCCGTTTTCTACAAAACACATTTGGAAAAGCTACCTTGGAACCGTGTGTCTGGGATGGGAAAGAAGGTGGGTTGAATTGCATGTGACCATTGGCTCTGATAGGCAAGCTCCTAAAATTTCCTTTCTATATTTATTTTTAAAATCTCACTTACTCAGATTTAATATTTTAAGTGCTTTTGGATTTGTTAGGTAAGAATAAATGGATTTAGATGGAAATAATGATACTTTCCTCCCAACTTCCCAGCACCTTTCATGGTCCCTGCCTTGAATTCCCTCCCCCCTCTCTGGCCATCAATTCTAGGAATATTACCCTCATGTGGCTCATTCTCCATCTTTTCCTGAGTCATTTTCAGGAGATTCTGCTGCACATAATCAACAATCTCTTTCCCACCCACCTGGAAAGCGCTTTTACTACAGAAAAATAAGGAAAGGTTTAAAAAAATACAAAGTATTAATATATCCATCCATCCAAATATGTGCCAGGTACTGGACTAGGTCCAGAATATGAACCCATGAGGTCAGGGTCAGATTCTCAGCACTAGATCATGTGTGGTACAGAAGTAGGTGCGTAACCAGGTAGGAACACGGTATACAGAGACACGACAGGAAAGAAAACACGCTCAATGTAGGATAATTGGAGGAGGGTATGTTTGCAAAGGCAAATATAGGGCCCCACAGGGAATGGCGTGGGGTACCAGGGTACTAAGGACAGTTACTCTTATCACTTGGAGGCCTGAGGGGAAGAGGAAGGACAACAGTTACTCCAGCCCAGAAGAGGCACCCTTGTAGAAATGTTCCCTTTCTTATGGAAATATTGGAGTGATATACCCACCCTGAGGCAACCTCTCAGGTAGGGGGGCAGAGGAATACACATTGACCTTCCTTTCCTCGTTTCTTCCATTCTCCTGCTAGGGCTCCCCACCAAAATCCATCTGGAAGACAGAGGTCACGGGAACAAATTTTTGACCATACACGGCACGCTTCTGGGTAGAACAGCGTGAAACAGGGTGGAGCAACGATCTTGGGGGAAACAGGAGGCAAGCAGCAAACTCAGACAAAATGTCCTGCCAGCAAGATCTTGCTCCTGATCTAGGAGGAAGAATGAGGAGTAAAGAGACACGGACAGGCTGGCTGAACACTCCGGGGGTATGCTCCGCAAACAACTGGAGCCCTGGGGACAGGCACTGACTCAGAGGGAGGGCTTGGAGGGACCTGCAGGGGGCATTCCTAGACTTTGAATGACATACTACTTTCCTGGCACTCACAGGTAGACCTAGGTTTTCTGTTGCACATAGACAATTTCACAGAACCTCAGCATCAGAAAATCTGATGCTCTGTGCTCAGATAGATCAAGTCAAAAACAAAAGCAGTCTGAAATCATGTCTGAACATAGGCAAAGGCTTGAATGTTGTCCAAGGCACAAAAATGGCCACATATTCCTCTGTCTTGGGGAATATGGTGCCCGCTCCTTTTTTTTTTGTTTTTTATAAATTATAGATTTAGCTTTGCTTCATTTCTTACACCTTGTTAATAAGATTTATTGAGAAACTTAATCACAGTCAGCAGCCAATCCTGAGCAAAGCTCTTCCTTCCTACTCATATTCACCTAATACTAGCCTAAATCCTACAGTAGGTTCTTTCTAAACTCTCTTACTGGCATTCCATAGTTCCCCAAGGTGTGCAATATCTCCCTCTTCAATGAGTAATAAACTCAACTTGTGCCTGGTGGGTTTGAGTGAGAGGGTATTAACAATGGTTAAAATTGAGACAGAACATTTAGGTTAATGGTGTAGCATGTAAAAATGCATACAGTGGAGACAATCTGATATATTGGAAAAGTTATAACCAACTCACAATGGTTGGAGCTATCTATGTCCGTTAGGGCCTATGTCTGCAATCAAAAAAAGATTTTACTCTTTCCTAGCTTGTGCAATTAGGTGAGGAAAAGAAATAACATGCATAATATTAGAGAAAAATTTTATAGTTTGAAATAACCCCAAACTTGACCTGTAGGCAAAAATTAAAAGGTCTTCTTTCTAGATTTTTTAAAATTGCAATATTACAATAGATTCCTATAGCTGCACTTTTCTAATTTTTTGTGGGGAAGGGTAGAAAGGTGGCTTGCTTTGTGTGTGTCCTAAACATGCTTGGTTGACCTACTGGGTTATATAGACCTCTGGGCATTGTGGCAAATGTTGAGACTGGAGTAGCACCCCTTTTATATTGAACCCAAAAATTTCTTCGTTCTTTGAAGATACCAGGGGGTCATGATATTAATCCTTAGAAGCCTTGCAAAATCCATTATGTTTGAGCAGAGACATTTATATGCAGAAGGTGACTGTTGATAAGTTTTCTGATATTTCCTTTGTAAAATCATAATAAAGTCATAGTAAAATACTGATTGCTAAAACTCCTGTAGAATTTACTTTACAGTGGATATCATGCTAAGTACTTTCCATATATTCATTTGTTTACTCCTCACAAGAACTGCATTAGGTAAGCATTGTGATGTGCTGAAGGAATGAAGAGGCAGAGAATTTAAGGAATTTGCTTAACATGTAAAAGAAGCAGTTAAGATTGGAACCCAGATCTACTTTGCTGGGTTGGAAGAGTTAAAGTGTGGTGTGGGGCCCTGCTTTTCAAACCTTGATTCCCTGCATGGGAATCTTCAGGAGATTTGTTTAAAAATAGCTGCCGGTTCAGTTGGCCTGAGATGGGGCCTGAGAGTCTGCATTTCTGCCAAATGCCATTGCTGTGCTTTGTGTAGCAAGGGATCGAGGACCTGGAGCTAGAGAAGTGGAGGCCAAGGTAGGAGTCTGGGAGCTCAGTCAAGCAGCCTCCGCTGTCCCTTTTCCTGGTGTGCGAAGTGAGCAGGTTTGGTGATTTCTGAGGCCCAGCCAAGCTTGGAATGCCCTGCACCCCGCTGACTTCGGATGTCAGAGGCTCCTTGGCGCTGTCATTGGTGCAGTCCTCCTGGTCAGGGCCGTCTAGGAGGCTCTGGAGAGCGGGCTGGTGTGTGGGCAGCTTCCTCCTCCCCAGGGCCGAGTTCAGGTGACAAAGCCTGAGCTTCTGGGTGGACAGGGGCTGCTCTGCTGTCCGCTGTTCCTTCCAGACGTGGGGGCTCTCCCAACCTCCAGTGCTGCTCCCTTCTGCCTCACGGATTCTCATTCCCTGTTCCAGCTGATTAGGGAGCTGGATCTAAAAATGGAGCCTGGTACTCAAGGTACCACGTTGTGTCATTTTTACTGTGCCCTGTAATTTCACCTCCAAGCTGTAATATTCCTGTGAAGAAACCTCTAGCATCTTAATAAGGCTCCCTTTCCTTTTAAAGGTTTCCTGCTATTAGACATGCAGAAGATGCTTAACTCTCAGTGTGGCCAGCCAGTGCTGTGCTTAAAACTCAATTTTCAAACTGCTTTTGCTTTTGTAAGAGTGTGAGGACCTATGAATAGAATGCGATAAATCCTCTTATAACCTAAGCTTCAAAGGAAGTTTCATTGTAATGTTTCCCTAAGTCTCCAAGCATTGTACCTGTGATTTAGGGCCCCGTTTCACTATAATCCCAGTTCCATATTCACTATGCAAATCACAGATTTGTGTTTCAGATGATTGGGCTGGGTCCACAGCAGTAGGCCTTCCTTCCTTTCCTTCCTTTTGCTTTGATCATGCAGTGCTATAGCACACGCTCCATAAATTATGCAAAGAACTTCTCCAGATGCAGAGCTTCAGTGACATTATGTGTTATGGTTTCCATGCTGCATTTTGACATTTCGTGAAATTTAATTACATCTGATGATGCTCTCAGCCCTGGCAGGCCAGAGCGGTAGTGCTATCCCCCTGCTGTGCTCAGCCACGAGTGCCTCCTGGAAGTTACAGAGAGTGGTGTTTGCTGTCCTGTCACTATGTCTATGTAATTCATTGTCTTTCAACTATATCCAGGGCTAATTACAAGTCATGAAGATGTTCAGAGAGGGTAATCTTGTAAGAATACTCTTAGTTACCAAGTAGAAAACAAATCTTTCCATCATTAGAATGATTTCGATATTGGAATTCTTGAATGGCTTGGCTTTCTAACATTTACTGATCTATGGTTAGGGATGTTTTTTATTATGTGCATTGGTAATGACTATCCCAGTACTTAACCAGGGATGGGATTTTTAGGATTGTTAAATGATAAAAGGTACAGCGCACCATAAATTGGTATAAAGTTGATGAGTGGGGTACAAGAAGAATGGTGGTTCCAAAAACCTTGGAAGGAAAGCACAGTTGGTTTGTATCTCTGTCCAGATGTCTGTCTTGGCTCCATGCCTCCTTGAGTGGGAATAGATGGAAGAGAGCCATAAAAATCTAGGAAGCCCTTCTTTAGAATTTTCTTAAGCTTGGAAAGATAGTGGAATCCTTGTTATTAACAGAGTCAATACTGTATTTGAGAGCAGCTTTTATGTTAATTGCTTTTGAATTATAGTCAAAAATACTAAAAACATCTATTGAACAGGCAGAAGTTAGGGCAGAAATCTGGGGGTGATTTCACAAGACAGGCTGCTTCTCCCTCCCAGGTCTCACCTCCTGTATTCTGTATTCGATATTCTATGTTCTATATTCTGTATCCCATATTCTATGTTCTTAGCCTAGCTGCCCCAGAGCATGGGCAGCAGCTCTCCCAAGCTTGCGGGGTTGGGCGGTGTCCTTGGTACTTCACTGTGTTTTCTGGAGCAGTGTCAGGTGAATCAGAACAGTTTGTGGTTTTTCTATTCCTTTAAGGCCCATACTTGCAAGTCAGTTGGGCCATGAAATCCTGGGTCTAGTTCGTGGCTCTGTATATGATGGCTTGGGCCATAGTGGAATTTTTCCCTGTCAGCCAGACAGCCTGTTATTTGGATTCGTATTTCCTTCCTTGAAATTGCACTTGCATGTTATATACCTGCTTGAATTTTAAATTTGAATTTTGGTTTAGAATATTTGGACCCATGTACATTGTCTCCTCCCTTGCCCCAAATCAAGTAGTTCCTATGACTTTGGCATGGTATATATGAGGACTGGAGCATGTGTTCTCATACTAGGCTATTGTGAAATAGAGCAAATGAACATCTTTTTATAAATGGCAGGGATTTATTACTGTAACATCTTGTCTTCACAGAACATTCAATTAAGACTTGTGGGGAAATAATTACTTTATTGACATTTATCTGGATGCAGTGTTTTACGAATAAGGTTATTTGCTAATAGTCCTTCGATTCTGCTTTTATTACATGGTAGTCTTATGATTTAAATAAGAAATGACAATACTTAGGACTTGGCAGAGATATCATTGTTATGTATCGGTTACATATAGTTTATTTAGATTTTTAATTTCTAATAAAAACCATTTATAGCATTTTAATCTCACATCTTTTATGTACTTCTGTGTTCTAATTTTTTTTACTTTAAAATATTTTAAAGCATTAAATATGAACACAAA
This sequence comes from Pteronotus mesoamericanus, assembly GCF_021234165.1. Lineage (NCBI taxonomy): Eukaryota > Metazoa > Chordata > Mammalia > Chiroptera > Mormoopidae > Pteronotus > Pteronotus mesoamericanus. The sequence goes on from NW_026555310.1 coordinate 15,833,700, forward strand.
ATTGTAAAAAAAAAAAAGAAAGACACTCAAAGTGTTTAGAGTTTTGAATGAATTCAGTAAATACATCTATATTGCATAGCCTTCCCTTAACCCATTCTTTTCCAAGTGCCTCAGAGACATATTATCTAGATTGTAGAATTTTATTTTTTCCTGTTTTTTTAATTGTTTTACCACAAAAGTTTATATCCCTAAAAATATAGTGTTAAATTTTTCATGGATTTGAAATTATATAAATAAAACCACTGTTTTGCAGGAATTATTTTTTCACTCACCTTTATGTTCCTGACATTCACCTACATTTTTGTTTTTAACTATACTTGATTCCTGTCAATGGCTATAGAATATTTAATTATAGGATGGTACCATTGTGTATCCATAATTCTATTGATAAGCATTTATTTGGTTTTCTGCTATTTTGCTACCACAAACAGTCACGGTATAAACAATTTTTGCATATTTATTGATGTAAATGTACAAGGCTTTCTCTAGTTAACATTCCTAGGACTGACATCTCTGAATCTTAGGGCATGGACACCATTAAAATTACTGAATGAACCAAAATTTTTTTCCTAAGGTTATTACAGAAATCTCCATACCCATCTGCCAAGTATATGCAATCCAGTTGACTCATATCTTTGCCAATACTTGTTGCTATCAGATTTAAAATTTTGACCAATCTGGTGCTTGAGAAATGGTATATCATGGTCATTTTTAACTTGTTTTTCTATGAATACTAATGAGATTCAGCATATTTTTATTGTATCATCGGCCATTAGGGTTTTCTTTTCTGTGCAGTGCCCATTTTAAGCCTTTGCCCATTTTTCTATTGGGCTATTGTTATGGGCTGAATTTGTCACCTAAAAATTCATATGCTGAAGTCCTAACTCCTAGTATTTAGTGTATGACTGTACTAGGTAATAAGATTTCAAAAGAGATTGTTAAGTCAACACAGGGTTGTTAGGGTGGACCATAATCCAGCACAATTGGTGTCCTGATAATAAGAAGAAATTTGGACACAGAGAGGCACAGAGGGAAGACGGCATGAAGGCGCATATTGGTGATGGCCATCTGCAAGCCAAGGAGAGATGCTTCAGAAGAAATCAACCCTGCTAACAATTGATTTGTACTTTTAGTGTCCAGAACTGTGAGAAAATAAATTTTTGTTGTCCAGATAGCTCAATCTGTTTACTTTCTTAGGGCAGCCCAAGCAGATTAATAGTTATTGATTTTAACAACTTCCTCTATGGTTTGCACTTACCATGTCTTATTTAAGAAAAACCTTCTCCATTCCAAATCCATGATGATATACTCCTATGTTCTATTTCTAACACTTTTTAGTTTTGCTTTTTTATATTTATACATCTTTAAAGAAACTGTAATTGACTTATTCTAGTATGTATAGAGTAATCTGGGAGTACAGTTCTTCTTTCACTCTATGAAAAACCAATGATAGGAATATAATTAAAAAAAAAGTCCAGCCTTTTCCCAACAAAGTTTCTATATATCTATGACTCTGTTTTAACTTTCCCTGTGGTAATACCATATGTTTAAGTATTATGGCCTTATAATAATTCTTGATGTTTGTAACAATAGCCACTCTCACCTAGCTTTTAAAATTTTTTCCTATGGATTCTTAGCTATTCTTGGACGTTAACTTTTCCAAATCAATAAGGTTTTGATTAACATCATATTGAATTTATAGATCAATTTCAGGACTTGATTTCATTAAGATATTGTCTTTCTACAACTGCTGAGACTTGTACTATTTTAAGTGACAGGAAGTCAATGGCTCTTGACTCAGGCATGCATGTCTTCAGCAAGTCTCATTTTAGTGACTCAACAAGCTGATTGCCTGGAAATAAATTCTAATTATGTGCTCTGGTCATTCACAAGGAATTTCAGGATCCCCTTTGTGCCACTGCTTTTTAAAACATTCTGTATTTTTGAACTCTTTGTTCAATATGTAGTTAAAAAGCCATTGTGATGTCAGGATAGCTATGTAGTGCAAAGTGCAAAGTTAGCTATCTTTTTCACAGTGAAACTTCTAATTTTTGGAATAAGTTAACTTCCCCATTGAATTTGCATTCATTTTGTAACTTCTAAATGTTCTTTTCCTAAAACACTATGCATCTTCATTTTCTTAGTCTTTTTATTTGGGCATCTAAAGAATGTAAATAGTCACCATGGCAACATGGTTGCCTTCCCCTGTCCCCTAGAAACAGCATGTCATAAACATTCTAAAATCCACCAAGTTTTAATCTTATCAATTAACACATTTGTCAAATATAATCAAATACATAAAAGTAATAGCAGAGCAACATATGGTCTTTTGCATGGTGACAAATTGTATTACTGGTTATTAAGCTATGGGATTCATATCAACACTGCTGTCAACACTTAACAATGGTAGCTGACATCTAATGACTGCTTGCTGTGCGCCAGGGCCGTAGTGTACCTGATCTGCGCTGTCTCGTTGATTCTTGCAGCCACTGTGTTAGGTAATTCTGGTCATTAGCCTATTTTCCTGATGTAGAAATGGAGGTGAGGAGAGTTAAGTACTGCACTTGAGGTCACTAAATAATAAAAGGCAGGGATTTAATTTGAAATTTAGAGCCAGTGTTCTTAGCCTCTGTACCCGCTTCTCTTGCAAGATCATCATTTGGGAAAAATTGGTATTGCAGAGGATTCAATTGTAATTTTTAACTATGAAATCACCAAATTTTTCTCATCAGCCTGCCATATACTCTCAAAATAGAAACTCATGTTAATAGCTAATAAAACCCAGATTTCCCCCGGAATCCCACATTCTTTATTCTTCAATTCACACTGTACTTACTGTCTCTACTTTTAAAACTTACTTTTTTTCTCACAATGCTTATTTTTTCTTTGGCTTTGTTGACTCAAATTACTTATCTCTTGTTTTCCTTACATTTGATTTACTAATGTGTATTCAAAGAACATTGGGTATATTCATTACAAATGTAATAGCTGCATTAATAAGAAGCATGTATTATATAATATTTAGGTAGAAGATATTTTCCACTGTTTACACTTTTAAATTATTAATTGTTTTGGAGTAGATAATACATGCACATGGCATTAGAAGTCAAATTCTGAGTACGAAAAAGTAGCAAGTGAAAAATGAATCCTCTAGTCCCCTGTCCTTCAACTGCTACTTCCCCCCACAAAGAGGGAGCCACTGAGACCACGTTACAGACTATATTGGGATATAAAAAGGAGAAATTCACTACTTTGTAAAATACATTTGTTTCTCTTAAGTGCTTTTTTTCTTTTTCTTTTTTGCTTGCTTTAAATTATTGCCCTCTACTTGTTTTGATAGTTTTACATATCTCATGCACAAGTAACTACTAGTACAATAATGCTTATTTTGAGAGGTTTAATTCATTGTCAGTGTTCTCCAATGTTTTGCAGAGTATTTATTTTTGGTAAGTGCCTGTCATTGCTTTATCATAAATCTCTTGAAAGCTGAGGAGGAAACTTAACTGAAGTGCAGTGATTGGTCTGTTAGATTACAATAAAATGCATATTTTGGGGAAAGAGTGATAAACAGCTAATATCATACAATTTTGAGAATTCCAGCATAATTGCTAAATGACTATTGCTTGTTACTTTCTAATTATAAGTGGGTGTTGAATGATACCTATAAGCGTAGTTTTACCCTCATATAAGGCATCAAAACTAAAGATGGCAATTGCTAGCCTAATTTTAACCCTTAAAATTGTTAAATATATTCAGTAATTATTTTGTATGTGGTGAAGCTCAGTAATAGGATACAGAACAGAGTCGTTTTTACTGAAACTGAGTCATGCGAGGCAAGGTCAGCAGGCTTGATTCAATTCAGACCTGGTATATTTCAAAGTACATGTCAGAGGCCTAGGAGCTGGATCTTGAGACTTTCCTCTTTTTTAGTACAGGGAGTTTAAACTTTTAAACCTTTGGTTTATGTACCTACTAAATCTTACGAACTATACACGCCCTCAACATTTTTAAGTTGGTATCTTAAATTTTTAATTATGTTACAAGTTATGAAGCATGTCATTTCTCATATACTGTAAATGTTGATGATTTAAAAGAAAACTGTTTCATCTGGCTTGTAAATATACCCAATAGAATCCAAATACTGAAGTGACTTGTTATCCATCAGCATCATTTTAAAAATACACGAATAAAAGTGATTTCCAGTTATGGCCAAGTGAAGAATTTGGAGAAACCTCTGCACAATAACCAAGTATAAAACTACACAGAATTGTGAAAAAACAACCAATTTGGAGAGGTGCAAACTGAATAAAGATGGGCCAAAATATTGAGAAACATTTATTACTGAAATGCTTCCAGGGCTTCAGGTAATAATGTCAGGATATCTGCAGCCTTCTTGCTGGGGTTGTTTCCAGGCACCTTTACAGCTATAGTGTTGCCTGCTTACCAGAGTAGAGATGGATGCAAAACACTCAAACAAGCAACTTTGCTGTTGGGGAGCTAACAATTTGGAGGAAGGAGCAAAATCACTGGTTTGACAACTAAAACTTAAAAAGTCAGTGGAAACTTTGATATAGCCTGATATCATATTCTTATTTGAGGTGAGTGCAAGATCGACTAGAAAGTCATCAGGGAGATTCTGCAAATGAATGCCACAAGAGGGTTGCGAGACGCTCTGTGCTCACACCACGTTACACTGGAAAACTCCACACAAGCAAACAGTAAAAGTCAAACAGACCTTAGAAATGACTGTCACTGGGAGTAATTTTGAATGTGCTCCCCAAGCCACACAGATTAAATCACTGAAGATGAAAGGTGAATAGCTCAAGGTGGTTAGGCAATGTCTGCCCAAATCATTAGCTAACTTCTAAGGTATGTGGACCCAGAAGTAACCCCTGGTAAATCAAGCCAAAAAAAATAAAGATAAGAATAAAAATTGAGCAGAGGTATCAGAAGCTACATACCACAGGGGAGACATTCCATAATTTAAGTCCAGGCAAGTTACAACAATGGCAAAAACAACACCCTCAGAAAAATAAAATAGAGCCCATAATTTCTACAATATATCATCTGAAATGTCCAAAACGAAGATTTAGGAGACATGCAAAAAAAAAAAAAAAAAAACCCCAATAAAGTGTGATTCATATTCAGGAAGAACAAGGAAATAACACCAAGAGAACTCAGAGTTGGATTTATAGGAGAAAATCTTCAAAGCAGCATTTACATGTATGTTTTAAAAATTAAAGGAAACCACATTTAAAGAATTAAAATAACATGACAATAACTCAACAAATAGGGAACATTATTATAGAAAACAGAGCTATAGAAGGAATCAAAAGGAAATTCTAGAGTTTAAAAAATAACTAAAACAATATCTGAGATGGTCTCCATAGCATATCTGAGATGGGGGAAGAAAGAAACACTCAGTGAACTTGAAGATAAATCAATAGATATTATTCAACCCAAAGATCAAGAGGAAAAAAAGAAGAAAATATGTGTTTCATGGCCATTCCAGAAGGAGAGGAAAGGAAGGGGCAAACATTTTTTACAAATTTATGATTGAATGTATCTCAAATTTCACAAAAAACATTAATCTACAGATCCAATGAGCCCCAAATTAAAATAAAAATCAGAAAGAGACCCATACCTAAATGCATATAGTAAAACTGTCCAAAGCCTACCTGATTTAAAAACTTACTAACATTGCAGTAATTAACAGTATTATTGATATAATAACAGTTATATAGATCAAAGAACAGAATGGAGAGTCCAGAAAAAAACCCAACTACATATTTATCATGAAATGATTTGTTCAAAGGTGCCAAGTAATTTCAATTAAGAAGAGATTTTTTCAACAAATGTTGTGAGACAATTGATAACCATATCCCTACCCATCCTTCTAAAAGAATTTAGATACTTCCTTATTTTACCCCATGTATAAAATTAACTCAAAATGGATCATAGTCCAAAATATAACAGCTAAAACTATAAATCTTTACAAGGAATATAAGAGAAAATCTTTGTGGCTGAGTAGACAAAGTTTTCTTAGATATCAAAAGCATGATACATGAAAAAAATTTGATAAACTAGACTTCATTAAAATTAAAAGCTTTACTTTTTAAGTTTAAGAAAATGAAACCATAAACTATTAAAAAAATTAAACACAAGCCAAAGACTGGGAGAAAATATTTGCAAACTATTTCTGTTAAAGGACATCAGAGTATGTAAAGAATCTTAGCTTTGGAGATCAGACCAGATCGGGCATGTTCAGGGTTGTAAGTCCGTAGACTGTAAAGAACTTTTAAAACTCTGCAGAAGAGGCGAGAAAAGTCCACTCAAATGGGCCAAAGGTTATGTAAACCAAAGAAAGAACATGATTAGCTAGTAAGCACATGAAAAGAGGCTTAGCATCATTAGTCACTACGGAAATCAAATTAAAGCCATAATGAGAAACTACTATGTATCAATAGAATGGCTAAAATTAAAAAGTCTGTCAATAGCAAATGTTGGAGAGAGGATGTGGAGAATCTCTCCTGAGTTGCTGGTAGGAATGTAAATTGCTACAGTCACTTTGGAAAATAGACACACATTTTCTTAAAGAGCTAAATACACATTTCTCATTGTTGCTGGCAATTCTGCTCCCACATATCTACTTAAGAGAAGTGAAACAATATGTCTACATAAGACTTGCATATAAGTGTTCATAGCAGCAGCATTCATTATTCCCAATCAAAAACTGGAAACAAACCAAATACCCATCAGCTGTTGAATGGATACAGCAGGGAGTACTACTCAGCAATGAAAAGGAAAGAACCACCGAACATACAACAATGTGGTGAGTCAAAAACATTATGCTAAGTGAAAGGAATCAGCCACAAAAAGCATATAATAGATGATTAAAATATTTATGAAATTTCTAAAAAAATAAAAACCATAGAGATAGTAGATCAGTGGTTGCCAGGAGCTGGGGATAGAACTGGAGATTAATTGTAAACTATGCACAGGAACTTTTAGAGGTAATGAAGTATTTTAAAACTGGATGTGAAAATGGTTGCAAAACTGTTTTACCTTTAGTAAAAATTCTCATTGTCTATTTAAAATGGGCAAATTTTATGGTATATTAATTATAACTCAATAAAGCCTAAAAAACAAATTGGGAAGATGTATGGATGAATAGCTGGATGGATTTGGGATAAAACAAGTATAATAAAATGTGAATGAAGAGTTTATGTGGTGGGTTTATGGATATTCTCTATAAAACTCTTTTAAAAATACACAGACTCTTTCCCTTTAAGAATGCAAACTGTATGTTCCTCTTTTCTCCTTGAACTTATATTTTGATTCCACTTTCATTATATTTTATCTAACATAATACTTTTAAAAATTATATGGCTTTCATTAACTATTATATTTCAATGCAATACAATTTGTGTACAGTTTGAAATTTTAAATTGACTATGTATCCAAGTCTCTAAAGATTTAAAACATTTTTTGTATTTCATTATGAATGCAAACAACCTAAATATATCTACCAAAATGTATTGAGACAACTAGGTCATTGTTAAGAACATCATAGGTTATAAAGTCAGACTGCCCCGTTTCAAAACCCAGCTCTGTTCAGCTGTGTAGCTTGGGGAGAGCTTTGTAACCTCTCTGTTCAACCACTGCATCAACTGTAATATGGGGTAAAAATAATATCTAGCTCTGAAGGATCTTGAATGAGTTAAATGAGTACAAAAAAACATATATAGCACTTAGGGGCCATAGTAAGCACCATATATATCTTGTTATTTTTATGTTGATGGTTATACACAGAAGGTAAAATTTTCTTGGAAATGTGTAATGAATATCAGTTATTGCTCAGCATCAGTGTTATTCCTATTTTCTGATGTACCATCACAGAGAAATATTTTTCTTTATTCAGTAAATGGGAATTTGAGAAGGGTTTTTTTTCTTAATATATAACAAAATTACTCAATTTAAGTTACATGCCCCCCAGAATCACTTATCCTTTTTTTTAATCAAATACTTTTAAATGACCCTTCACTGGATGACTTGATTCAACTTTATCAAGAGCAAGGATCTGGAGACCACCCGACTTGCAAAAATTTTTTCCTCCCTTTTTTAGTCATTTTCATTTGTAATCACAACACCTCTGTTTTGTGTCTCAGCAGGCTTTGTACCATTCAGGACAGTGGGCCTTTGTGATATTCTGGCAGAGGGAAAGGTTTGCCTTTCCTCTATGCAGTGGTAGAAAGAGGTATTGGGGAAGAGAAAGAGTGTGATCCGCTCACTGTGGGTCTTCTCAGGCAAACTAAGATACACGTGGAAAGACTCTGTCTGTGTGGCCTGGGCACAAGGGCCTCAGTTTCAAGGCTGGAACTAGGAGTCCTCTTTTCTGTCAGGTGTTTGAACCAGGAACCTATCATGCCCAGCACCTGCCAACTTGAGTTCTCTGTTCTTGTCCTTATTGGGTGTGGCTACTCATGGTGGTCTGTTAGTAAACAAGAGGAAAGGAGATTGGGAAGAAATAAAATTGTTATTAGGGCTGAGCACATATTGTGGGTTAAATTTTATCTTCAGTGGTTAAGCAGTTTGGACATTTTTACACAAAAAATGGTTTCTCACTCAAAACGGTACTATTTCGTGTGTGTATGTGTATATTCTTTGGACTTTTACTGATAGAAACAATATTATATTACAGAAAAAATTAAAATATAGTAAGAAATGTTAGCACTATCCCCTTGTTGCCTTAACAGAAAGATTATGATTTTTCTGTTCAAGTTATAGTCACAGAGTGTATTTCTTTTCTCGTGGTCTTAATTTTTTAAACTTGAGGAATAATTTAGGTTTACAGAAAAGTTGCAGTAATAGCATAGGATGTGGCCACAGGCCTTTCATGTCCTTTCCCTCATGCACTTTCCCCTCCAGCTTTATGAAGGTATAATTGACAAATAAAAATTGTATATATTTCAGGTATATACAACCTGATGATTTGAGATATGTACCCACTGTGAAATGATTACCAAATCAAGCTAATTAACACATCCATCACATAATTACCATTTTTCTTTTTGTGGTGAGGACACTTAAGACCTATTCTCTTAGCAAATTTCAAGTATACAACACCGTATTCCTACCTGCAGTCATCGTGCCGTACGTTAGATTCTAGAGCTTATTCGTCTTACAGCTGGAAGCTGGTATCCTCTGACCAGCCTCTCTTCACATGTCCACTCCCCCATCCTGTTCTCCGTGTGTTTTCTGTCTGTTGTAAAATGAATAGTTGAAAATGGCATCCATTTTTAGGATGCACTTTCATGTAGTGTTTTTTGTTTTTGTTTTTCCAGGGAAGGCTGTAATCCATTTCAGAGCAGGGGAGGCTTAGTTTTCCTTTCACGCCCTGACCCCGGACCCCGTACCCTGAGTATTTCCCCTGCATGCTCCAACTACTCCTCATTCTAGCCATGTTAGAAATATACCGTCATTTGCCATTTAAAGCTTGGGTTAAAAACAAAAGTCACCAATCCTTGGTCAATTAATTTAATTTCTTGGCATTAGAACTTATGGGACAATGCAAAAACATTTCCACAGGTGTGAGGGAAAAGAACAGCAACCTTTTGAACTAAAAAACACAAATCTGTTTATCTAGAATGCTTCTTGTTCTTCGCCCACCAAAATGGGTTTCTATGTAAATAGTTTCCCTCTTTACCTTATAAAATATTTAATTTTCATATTTCCTACTCTGAAAATAGTCTTCTAAGTATTCAGGTAGGTTTTGCCAAGGACATTTGAAGTTCAGGGTGGTAACAAATACTGGACATAGCACCATTTTGTTTCTCAACACAGGTTCTCAAATAGGAGTGGGTTCCAGTGGCTGCAGAGGAAGAGCCGCCCGCAGACTAGTTGGCATGCAGCGGGGAGCCGAGCAGCCAAATGACTTACAAGGGATCCGCTGTGTCCTAACAGGCCAAACGATTTCCTGCTGATCCCCGGCAAGGTGGTGCGGCTCTGCTTGGAGCAGCTCAGCCTGGAAGCCACTTAGCAGTGCGGCAGCTGCTTGATTAAAGAATGTTGTTCAGCAGAATCAATGGCAACAGAAGTCAACTAGAAACTCTGCTTGCTTCTCTAAGGAGGGACAGAGAGTGTTCTTGTGCAGCAGACTAGAGAGGGGCCTGTCTTGTTTAGTGACAAATTGTCAGAAAAACATCTTTTTGGCAGATTCTGTCCTAATGTTGGATCTTCTCTTAGCAAATTAACCATTTTGTACTTGTTCAAGATAACTCACCTCATGCTGTGTGCGCCTATCTTTCTGTGTATAATTTTATTCACATATATGTTCATGTGATGGTGAGGCATTGACGTAGTATTTTATGTGTGTTTATGTATGCTATAAACCTTACAGGTCAGCATCAATAGACATTGGCTTACACTATTAAAACCTCTCTCTCTTTTTTCTTAATGTAGACAAAGGCATATTTTTATTTTAAAGAAAAGTTCTTAAAGCAGACATGTTGCTGGAAGAATGTTTTCCAGTCACCATTGGCTCCATTACCACCTGGTATTGGATTCCGAAAGAACAGCAGAGAAAGACTAAAGAGGTTTTGCCTTGGAGGTAGGGGTTGTAATGGGGGGGTGGAGGCGTGAGGGGTGTGTGAGGGGGGGCTGTTTTCTGATTTCTTTTCTATGTTTTGTCTCTTTCTTTTGGACATTTGTGAAATTTCCCTCCTTCAAAATTTGTTTCTGATATATATATTCTAATAAAATGTATATATATATATATATTTTAAAAGTTTTTATTTATTTGTTTTTAGAGACAGGGGAAGGGAGGGAGAAGGAGCCCCCAGCTGGAGACCTGGCCTGCAACCCAGGCATGTGTCCTGACACCTAGGCATGTGTCCTGACTGGGAATCAAAACGGCGACCCTCTGGTTCTCGGGCTGGTACTCATTCCACTGGAGACCACCAGCCAGGCCTGACATTATATATTTTAAAGACGGTAGTTGTACTGGAAAAATATTCTGTTTTTACTCAACTCTAAATGGGAGTATATTCTTTCTTTATCCTTTTTTTTTCTACTTCCTTTCAAGAATTTTTTAATGTGCCAAGTATTGTTCTAAACATTTTACCTGGTTTAATTTAATGTTTATGCAGCCCTGTGAGACCATCATTATTACTGCTGTTGTTATTATCTTCTCATTTTACAGAAAAGGAAAACAGGCTCTGAAAAATTCAATGCATAGACCAAAGTCCCTTGGTTCAAAAAGAATTCAGAGTCATTTGTACCCAGCAGTTTGGCTCCATAGTCTTTGTTTTTAAAATTACTCTATAAAATGGCATCCCTAAACTCTGAAATTTTCTCTTAATTTGAAACTTACAATTTTGTTCTATGGTGTAAAAAGAAGCAAAACCAATGATTTCTTCTTGTCCTCATTTCACTATTTTACATACTTCAGTATCCTTTCTTGCTAATTTTTCTGTAACTAGAGAGAACTAGTCTGGAAGCAGGTATACTTGGCAGAAACAGCATTTTTTAAATCCCCATGTTTATAAGAGAAATAAAATAGCTCACTTTACTTGAAGAAAATTAAGATAGCATTTTGTCTTGCCTTTGTTCTTACTTAAGATACGGGTTTGATTTGCAAAAGTTCCAAACTTCTTGGGTCTGTCTTTTTTATTTCTGTTTTTTTTGCATATCCCAAAAGAAAGGTTTAAGAGAATATATTCTAGATTTGTGTTAGGACTCTTTTCTGGGTGGATTTTTTTTTTTTTAGGGAAACCATCTTTTCTTTGGGGTTTATTTGACAAAGTTTTTCAGAGGCGTTGCTATTACAGATATACTGTAGCTCTGATTGAAAAGTTATAACACACCCTGACTCTACATCACGTCACGTATCTAAAAGCATTCTGAAAAAAGGCTAGGGAACTGTTAGAAATTGGCAACTGGGAAAAGGGTTTTCAGAAAGGAAAAAGGGCAGCACTGGGAGCGATAGCAAGGCTCTGAATGATTGCCGTGGAGCACAGGGTGCCCCAGGGTGGAGAGCAGAAGAGAGCAAGACTTGAGTGGGAGCACAAGGGTGAGATGCTGGAAGAAATGCATCATAGTAGCTCAGCAAGCCCTTTTTTAGAAGGAGGCAGACTAGGCCAAGCATCGTTCATGTGTCTCACGAACAACTTGAGGATGACAATGAGGCCGGCTGGGGCACAAGCCAAGCCGAGGAAGGAGCTTCCTAGTGCTCATCGTGAGAGAGGGACTCGGGGGTTGGCTGACCTCCATATGTGGTCAGTCCTTGAGTGTGGCTCTAAAACCAAGCTCTCCCAGGATAACCCCAAGCACCTGCTAGTATCTATTTGGGGTCATTCAGCCTTCTGCCCAGTAACTGTGTTCCCCTAATCTCTCCTACATTTCTGCCTCCTAAGACCCAACATGACCCCCAGGTGTAACAGTTTTATCCTCATAAGGACAGGGATTCTGATGCCTTCATCTACCACAACCTTGTCACAATGCTTTCCACAAATAACAAAGTCCACTTTTCTGTTAGCTGTTTATTTTCTCTCTTCATTGTTCCTTCCCTGAGATCATACATCATAAATAAAGCCTGGTCTACAGGCTTCATTTTTCTTACTCTTTTTTTCTGAAGTCAAATTTAAAAACAAAACAATGAGAATAATAACAAAAAACTCCATCTACTTAAAAATAAAGGAGGGAGAGTGGGGGAGTTTGTAAAGTGATAAACCATAGCAAAGAAACTAAAGTTTACCAAATATACCCTTAGAGAGTACTGTCAATAGCGTCAACAATAAAATCCTGGGAACTAGGCATCTGATTCTAGGCATTCATTTTGAACAGAAATAATTATTTTTATGGATGACCATTCCCAAGTGGTTGATGATTCCTGGAATCAGTGTTCCAGATGAAAGCATCTGTTCTAAACCCTGTTAAAGTAGTTCCAGAATCGCTTCGTCACAACCCCACATTTCAGCGAAGAAGCCAAATGGAGCTAGAAGTAATTACTTCAGACTAAGCCATGATGCTAATGGCACTTCCTCATTAGCTTCGTGGCTCAGTGAGGAGCCAGAGTATATTTTTAATGAGTTTACAATGGTGATAAAGTTAAAGTGGAATGGTTGGGCAGAAGGAATATGTAATCCTATTATACTAATGTTTCAGCATAAAGGGAATAGTGATGGGGATTGTATTACTTTTGCTCTTGTCTTTGCCTTTTATGTTCCCGGCTTGAGCTCTTGCCCTTTGGGAAATGCACACTTCTCTTCTAAGCCTTCCCCTTCCTGTAACTGTCTGAGCTGGGGGTGGTAGTGTTTGGGTACCAAAAACTCAGTTATGTGATTCATGCCACAGTTCTATCTCTGTGGCCATGCTGCGTGCAAAGCACCCTCAATGGGTTGATTTTATTTCTAGAAAGCACAGGAGGAAGATCCATAGGGAACATGAGTAACATTCAATTTCATTTGACATTTTTTGAGGACTTACTGTATATAGAGTACTGTGAGAAATGAAACAATTAAATGGAAGTCATTGCTTTTATCCAAAATGTTACTGAAATATACAACTACATTAAACTTCCCAGGAACTCATCCAGAAGTATGTAGTCATCTTCATAAACATTATATGATCTCTTTCCAATGAGAGCACCATACATGAATGAAGGCCTGAGCGACATAAAATCATTCATTTTTGTATCCATTTATTTATCTATCCACCTATTTAGAAGCATCAGTGTGTTATGTGTTGGGGCACAGAAATAAAAAGTGTTGCAAAGGGACTTCCTGTCCCCATGGAGACTCTGTCTTTGTAAATGTAGGAGACAGAACTCAGGTTAGGACGAAATCATGAAGGAGTGTGTATGCCATGATAAGGCATTTGAATTTTATTCTGAATTCTATGGGGAAATATTGTGAATTTTAAGCAAGGAAGTAATGAGAATGATTTACGTCCTAGAAGGATCTTTCTGGCAGCATTATGAGAGATAATAACAGACTAGTGATATGGCAGACCAAGTCTGGGTATAGGGAGCTCAGAAAAAGACCATCAGATATCCAATATAATCTCTCCAAACAGAATTTTTTTATAGGTATCTTCATCACCAGTTGGGGAGCTGGAAATATTTCTGGCTGAATACTTGTACCAGTCTAAAAGCTTTTTGGTCATACACACCAGAGATGATTAAAACAATTAGGAAGTTCTTGGTTGAAAAGGAATAAATTTTGAAAATGAAATTTTGGTCATAGTTACATGCATTTTTGTTAATGTTATATGCAATGAGAAGCTATAATTTTTGCATTGGTTGAATTAAACATGGGACCATTAAAAATAAACTGGTGCTCAGAGGGGGTTGAAAATATTTTGTGGCTTAATTGAAATTTTTTGTTCTCTCACCTAAGATTTTATTTTGTTAATAAGACATTAAAATTCGGTTTACTTCCTTTACCTTTTCTATGATCTCCTCTAAGAGTTGAAGTACTCATTTTCATATAAAAATATGTTAAAAAAGTTATAAAATTCAATGAAAGTAGTAAAATTTTGTCTGGACATGTTGAGAGAAGAATTTCACATGGGCAAAAATTCTTTCGTTGACACACCAAAGGAATTCACAGATCTTGATCTGCACAGCTGTTACCTGCTCTACTGTAAAATTTGGTTAAAATAGTTCCTCCATCTCCTTCTACTCCTTCCTTGGAACAAATAGGACCTTCCTAAGTTGAGCATCTTGTGGGGTCCATAGTTAAAGATTCTACTTGTGTATATAAACTTAGCTGTCCTCTTCAATTTTGATGGTAGATTTATAACCCCACCTATCAAAAAGTCAAAATTCTGTTGTCTATTAGTCCGAATAAAGTAGCAGGAGTTTCCTGAAGATAATACTGACAAGCCTAATTGTTCACAGCTGGCAGGTGTAGAGTTGGTTCTAGCCATGAGATTTTTAACCCTCTCCTTCCCCATCTCCCTCTTGACTTCACAGACAGGAGTTGGCCTATAAGAATCTGTAATAGAGATATTCGTATTTTCATCAGAGTGATGATTTGTTTAAACTCTGGAAAGATATTGACTTGGATTTTATGATTTAATTAATTCAATCCACATGTTGGCTGCTTCCCTGGAATATGGCAACGTGAAGAAACAGTTCTGGAAGTAATTAACCACAATAAGAGCACAATTCGCCTACTGGAAAGGTCAAAATTAAAGACTCACAATATCAACTGTGAGGGTGTGAGGCAACTGGAACTCTCATACATTTCTGGTAAACTGTAAAATAGCACAACTACTTGAAAAATAATTGGTAGTTTTTAATACAGTTAAATGCACTAAGCACAAGACCCAGCAATGTCACTCCTTGGGTACTAACCCAAGAGAAATGAAAACACATATCCACTAAAAGACTTGTGCATGAATGTTTATGAGAGATTGATTCAAAATACCCGAAGTGGAGACAACCCAAATGTCCATCAAGAAATGAAAGTGTAAATAAACTGTGGCATATCCACACAATAGAAGCTTTGAATTACTGATACATACCGCAACATGGATTCATCTTAAAAACACAATGCTGAGTGAAAGAAGCCAGATCGGAGAGAGCACATGCTGTATGAATTTCTAGAATAGTTAAACCTAACCTCTTGTGACAAAAAGCAGAGCCGTGGTTGCCTCATGCAGGGCGTGGTGGGGAAGGACTGCACAGGGGCACAACGGAGCTTTGGAGGGAGGCGGAAATGTGCACATCTGTCAAAATGGATCTGAGTGTATGCATTAAATGTGTGCATTTTATTCATGTAAATTATTCCCAATGGAGCTGATTCAAAAGTTTAAAAATATGATAAAATATTTGCAAATTTCATGGTTTTTTTGTTTTGTCTTAAAATAGGATAAATGTTAAAGGTTGCATAGTGTCCAGTATAGGAATATATTATGCCATTAAAAATTAATGTTAGAATCCTTTTAATCTGAGATATAAGTTATATTTGAGTTGACCTTTTAAAATATGAACCTTTGCTATAAGTAACAAAGCTTTTGGCTCGCTTAATAAAATCTTTAAAATTCATTAGATTGTGCATACCAGTTTATCCCAAATAACACTGAAGTCATTAAACTTGTTCCTCCCATCTCTTCCTTTTCCTCTTGTTATTTTAATAAAACGAAAGTGTAAAATATGTGCTATATTGGCTGATTTCAATTTGATGAAATAATTCGTCTCACAGCCATAAAGTGTGAACGAGAAAATTCTAGTTCTTTTACTTTTTAGTTTGAGCAGAAACCGGTTAGTATTTATTTTCCACTGGAGAAACACTTACTTTTGGTGCATTTTTTTATAGATGGGGGGATGAGTTATGGATCCCAGAGACGTGTACAGGGCCAGAGGAAGTGTTGGTTTTTTATTTGTCTTTTTCATTAGGCTTTATGACATTCTTCCATTGCATTGTATCCACTTGCTGGAGGATGGCAAGATGTTTAGACTCATGTGTAAACCTCTAGAACCTACAAGTTCATGGTGGAAAACTTCTAGGAGAGTTTGATTTAGGGATCAGTTCAGGTTCTTGGCAAAAATTATATTTTTAAAAATAACAATTTTAAATTTGACTATGAGACTAGTTAGATTTTCAACAGATAGGGTATGAATGGAATATTTCTTTTATAAACTCAATCAGATGAGTTAAATACTTACTGTGCAAAGCCCATGCTGAGATGGCAGGGAAACACAGATGAGTAAGGCCCTCATTCTTCCTACTTACCTAGAAATATTAAATTACCTTCTTTATTTGGACATTAATTTATACATGGCTTGGTGATTGGCAACAGTGTATAGTACATCACTGAGGAAATGAAATTGGCTGCAAATAAAAGGGGAGCATTAGATTAAACAAGTCTATGTGAAGGTTATTAGCAGTATGAAGCTAATACCTAAGTGATAATAATACTAGAGCCATGGCTTACGGCACCTGTGTGTGCATCGGTAAGTTAATAGGAAGGCATTCCTTCTCCGAAACAAATGCAGCCCCCAGCCTGAGTACATATATTGGGTTTCTGTCTCTCTGTCACCTCAGCCAGGGTACCCTTGTCCTATTGTACTGTAGTGATCTGACCTCAGTATCCAAGTTGAATGAAGGAGAATGTTTAAAGTCAAATTAAAGTTGTATTTTTTAAGACAATATTGTGAGGCCACCAATCTACAGTAACTAGTATTATTTGCTGCCTGAGTAATATGGTAACCAAAAGCAATGCCTGAAAAATAGAAGAAAGGAACACACAAAACCTGTTTTTGATAAAAACAGGAAGAGGTTTGGGGGATAAGTTTCATTTTTGTTTTGCTTATCTTTGTGTGTTTGTCTTTTATCGTCTCCTGTCTGGCTGTGTGGCCACGTGACCGCTGTTCACTCCCACGCGCAGAGCACCTAAGGGCCGGCTCGTTGGCTGGGGCCCAGCGGGCAAATGTCCTCCTCCTTAGGGTGCATCGTGGCTATGAGTCATTACAAATGCACTGTTTTTGATTGAGTTCTTATTTTATATTGGAAATGTTATACACTTGGGTTGATTTGATTAAAAATATTACATTAAAAGCAAATATGCACACATATTGCTTAATAGGACTAACCAGAATTTGTAGTCTCTTTAGCAACTTTCCAATTTAAACTTCCTTTCCATGTATTGAATAATAGATTCCCAGGTCTACAGAGAAAATCTGAGGTTTAGAAAATTATATAACCAAAAGATGTGTGTATTTCATTCTTATATAAATCACGATTATGATGTGTACATTACTTCTGCAATAGTGATAGACATACAAATCAAATTTTAAAATTCTGGCATGAGTAATGTCTATATATACACCTTGAATATTCTGTGCTTGGGTCAATGTGGTTCCTATTTCCACTCCAAAACCTTATTTGTGGCTTTCCTCTAAGGAACTAACTTTCCATGTGAGTGCAAATTCAAAATAAAATATCAAATCAAATACGCATCAAATATTCTAGGAGTGAAGCCTGTAAAAAAATATCTACAGGCTGTTTTTAACTCAGACCTCTGTCTTCAGGGTAAAAATAATCCAAGTTCCAACTGAAAATCTACAGGGCCCTTTGCCCAGGCAGCTCTTTCCGTTCCATGCCCTTTGACCTCTGGCCACTATAACCTGCTGGGGCTCTCAGCTCAGGTCCAGTCCAGGAGACCTTCACCTGCTTCTCTGCCCTGCACTGCGACCTGGAAATGTTCTTTAGGCCAGCAAGCAGGGGCAATTGTTTTTGCCTCTCAGGGGTTAGTAGCCTTCATTTCCTGATATTTTGTGGGCTTTGTTTTTGTAGGAAAAATAAATTTTAAAGTTGTTTGACAAGATTGTGCAGAACATGACTTATTTTCTATTTTCTACCTCCACCTGCAATGATAGTCAAATCTTTATACCTTAAGTATAAAGTCACTTAGACTTAAGAAAGTGGGAATGGATGATGTGACCTGTTCTTTGGGTGAGTTTTGTCTGGGTTCAAACAAGCTTTCTTATTCTTGTATCAACATTACTTACACTCTTTAATTGTACTGTTTCATGAGGGCCACCTACTCTGCTGAAGGGCCTGGACCACAATTGGGAGGTGATCTATCTGAGGAGGAGCTGTGGTCTGTGGGAAGCTGAGGCTGCAAAACATCTTCCTTGGCCTCTAGGTGAACTCAGCTCAAAAAACTCATCGCCTTTAATGTTCTTAAAACTTCATTTTGAAATTATTTTAGACTTAGGGAAAAATTGAAAAAAAAATCATATTAACTTGAAAATTAGCATCGATACATGATATTAACTAATCTACCTTATTCAGAGCTTGTCGCCATTCCCACTAATGTCATTTTTCTGGTCCAAGATCCTATCCAGATTTCCACATAAAAATACACCCATCTTAAGTATACATTTCAGTGAATTTTGACAAGTTTATGCACCATGTAACCACCGCCAAAAGTAATATATAGAACAGTTTTACCAATTCCAAAGGGATCACCTGGTTGTGCCCCTTCCTAGTCTCTTCCCACCCACCTGCAACCACTGACATGCTCTCTGTCACTATAGATGAGATATGTCTTTTCAAGCATTTCAAATAAGAGGAATCGTATGACATATACTCCTCTGTGTCTGGCTTTTTGTGTTCAGCATACTTACTTGGAAATTTATTCATGTTGTTTTATTAGTAGTTCTTTTATTGCCGAGTTTGAAAATGCCTTACAATTTGTTCATTTATTCACCCCCTGATGGACCTTTGGATTGTTTTGGGGTTTGAGGTATTCAAAGGAGGAATCATAGGAAGGTGATGGCCTCTCTGCTTACTCTTCCTCCAGGTAGGATTCTTGGCTACCTAAGGTAATCACAAAGAACAATAGCTGGCTGGACATCAGAATACCTAAATGTCCCTGGGTCAGAACCCTCTGGTCAAAGCTGCATTGGAGAAGTTGGTTTGGGCTTATGGTTTACGTGAGGCTTCTTCTTTCTGCCTGAAATCTGAGATATCTGATCCAGACTAAATTATCCACCCAACTGGAATGAAAATTGAGGTAAAGAGAAGGAGAGCCATTGTTGAGAGCGTGGGCTCAGGAACCAGCTTGCACAGGTCTGCTAAGTCTCAGTTCTGCTAATTATTGAACAGATAGGCCTTGGCAAATTAATTCAATTCTGTGCCTCAGTTTTCTCTTCTAAAAGTGCAATAATAATAATAATAATAATAACAATTCCTAAGAATTTTGTGATGATTAAAAAAATGACTACACATTTTAGAACAGTGCCTGGCTCCACTGTGCAGTCAGTAAATTTTGGCTATTGTTTTTCAAATATTCATTTATTTCAGGCTTGCCTGGATGTTCCTTGTGGTCAGAGATGCACAGATACGTTTTCTATCTTTTGCATTAACTCTAGGTTTACCACAGGGCTGGGTAGATAGTAGCTGCCCACTGTCTGCTTTTCAAATAAGATATTAGTGTCTGAATTGCTTATCATTTTCATAGTGATGAGGTTATAGTTGTTTTGTTTGTTTCCCAAATTGAGCAATGATATCCTGTTATCCTAAGTTATCACTCTTTCTAACATATACTGTTGATGTATTTGTATTTCTGGGAATAGTATTTGAAGTTCAAGCACCCTCCTGGGAATGTGGAAACAGATTTTGCTGATGATAATGTGAAAGCAGAACATCAGCGATTAAGAACACAGGTTCTGGTTCAGCATGGCCTAGGTTTAAATCTGACTCTATTTACTTACTAGCTATAGGATCTTGGACAAGTTACTGACCCCTCAGAGCCTCAATTTCCCCTCTGTAAATATAGATAATGATATCACCCACATCATTTGAGTTATACTCAGGATCGATATATTAATGCAAGTGAAAGCACTTGTAGAAGTCCCTTGTACAATGTAAGCATTCAATAAATGTTACTCATTATAACTATTGCTATTGTGAGATGGTTGAATCCCAATTTTCCAAGGCAATCCCAATGTCAAATATTCTGTTTTGGTAGCTTAATTGTACTAAAATTTATTGGCCCCTGTATCCAAATGAAGGATTCAGAAAATATGATTAGAGCAGCATTGGGTGTTTTTCATCTTCTTAGTGCCAGGCATACTTAGGCACTTGCATGAGTGTGTGCAGCAAGTAGCAGTGATTAAGTTTCCATGGATTCCTTGGAATCTGTGCTGTGCAGCCAGTTCGGACAGATGGAGACAGAAGAGGAAACACACTGAGTCACTTACATGCACGATCATGTAGCCAGGAGAACACTGAACTTCAGAAGACTCGAGCTCTGAGTTATCCTCCACTGACTCTGGCCACTTACCTCTGTGAGCCTCCTCTGTGATTTGGGGACAGTACTTGCTGTCCTGCAAGCTTCATAAAGATCTTTCAAGGATTAAATAAAAAGAAAATAGATTCTAAAGCTCTATGTGACCTATGAAATGGTGTATAAATACATAATGTGTATGTTTATGTGACTGGTTAATATTCCGGCAAATTAATTGTTCAGATAATAGAGCACTTTCATACATAACAAATTAGTGACCAATTAGCAGAAAATTAAAATGCTTTAAGAAAATATGCTATATTGCTAAAATCATGTTGCTATATGCATATAATCATATTGCTCTACACATATAACATGCTTTTCTCACTCATTCTTTTCCATGACAAAGGGAATCTTCATTTTCTACTGCTAGAGGTCCTTAATATTTCTAGAAGTTCCCCTGATTGTATCTCAGATGTTCTCCTAAAGTGCTGTTTCCACCTCTTATTCTGGCTCCCATCACGGATGTTGCCCTCCGGTCCTTGGGCCTCACCTTACCCCCTTCGCCCATCCATGGTGATTCTTTTTGCCATGGACCCCAGAGTGACAATGTACAAATGTTAGGTGCTACAGATGCTACTGTGCTCACAATCAGATTGTGTCACCTCTCTGCTTAAATCCTTTCCCTGGCTCTCCACTACCCTTAGAGAAGAAGGTCAAATTCCTTAACAGACCTCAAAAGACCAGTTTCTTCTGACCCCTCCTTCTCCATTCTCCCCTCACCACTATGTCAGTAGCTGATCCTACTGCAATATTGACTTCCCTTGAGTCCCTCCCTGCATGTGCTGCTTTCATTCAACTCTAAGCCTTTGTATATGCCCTTCCCTCTAAGTTATCTTCAGTTCTTCATCATCCTTCTTGGACATAGATTTGAGGCCATAGGGCTGGTCAACTGGGCTGTCTCAGAAACGACAGTGCCGCCAGCTGGTCTGCAGTTTGCCCTCTCAGCTCTGTGTGCACTCTCTCTGTGGTCAGCTGTTTTTCTCGTAGGATTTCTGAATCAGACTATCCTACACAGAGTTCTGTTTTACCTTGCAGTATCCAATGTGTACTTTTATCCTTTAAAATATTTTATAGATGGACCTTCAGGACTGCGCACAACCTAAGTTCACTCATTTCTGACAAACATTTCATGTGTATTGTATGCCAGGGACTATTCTAACTTAAGGATACATTAAAAATAGATGAATGAGTTTTTTG
The DNA here is from genome assembly GCF_021234165.1 of Pteronotus mesoamericanus. Lineage (NCBI taxonomy): Eukaryota > Metazoa > Chordata > Mammalia > Chiroptera > Mormoopidae > Pteronotus > Pteronotus mesoamericanus. Next base: position 15,855,702 of record NW_026555310.1, read on the forward strand.
GTTTTTTTAAAAAATAAAGAATAATCATTGTATTACAGACACTCATATGTACCAGTGAATAAATATATTATGGTGAAACATGCTGAATAAATGGACCTTTACTTTTATAAGTTAGAGATGAGTTGATGGCTTTGGACTTGAGCTTGGGTCCTGTCTCTACCATTTACTGACTCCGGGCTCCTGGATAGGAACCTCTCTCAGCCTCATCAGTCAGACCAGGAAGAGCTCTGGCTCAGACGGCAATCCTGGGGAGCAGGTTAGATGAAGTATGCCATGTGCTGTACACAGAGACTAGTACATATTAAGTCTATGAAATATCAGACTTTTAAATTAAATTGAAATGTCCCTGAAACTGTTAATGACAAAAGTGGCCAATGTCACCAAAAATGATTGAAGCTATTAATGATAGAGGAAATAGAAATAATTATTCTGGGATCTTTGACTAAATTAATAGAATGTCCTATTGAGAAAAACACTGAAATAAGCATAAAGAACTTGAACTTGATGCTTGGACATTAAATGACTATATGACTACATGCAAGTCATTTGCTATCTCTAACTTTATTTCTTCTTATCTGTAAAACTACAGGAGCTCATATGGTCCATTCTAAGTATATTAGAACTTTGTCATCTTGTTAATGATTTTCAAACTGGTTTAAAGAAATGAAATTATACCACCACGTGCCTCTTTTATTTCCTACTTCTACATTTCCTAGGATAACACTAAAATCCTTTTTTTGTAAGTAATATGCTGGGATAAGAGTTTAACGGCTTAGAAGGAAAAATTTATTGTAGTTGCCGAACAGGAAATTGAAGGTTAATTTGAGCTTTGGTGCAGTGGAAACATTTATGAGTGGCTTCTCTGACTTGTTGGACAGCTTCTTTCCTTCAGAATCTGCCATTGAGTATCAAAGGAGACATCAAAGGTTGTTCTGGGCCTTTGTAGAATGCCTTTGGTTATTAAGGTTTAGATGAAGCACTTCATTTGTTCAAGGGAGTGCATTCCAGAGGGAGCCTATAGGCACTTAAATTCTCTGTTGTTTTTGTTAAATTGTAATCTTTCCTAATGTGAGCTGTGCTATTGCTACTTTGGTCAGCTGAGAAATCTTTGTCCTACTCTTCAAAAGGAAATAGGGTTTTTCAATTTTTATTCCAAAAACTTTGAATTCAAATTCTTTTTTGAAGATGTGAGTCTTTCTTCTCTTTTATTGCCCAAAGGAACAAGGAAAATTATATCGGTATGATTAATGTTCTAGAAGAAATTTTATATAAACTCTTTGCAATTTATGGGTATAATGTAAAATAGTAACAACTTTTGGCAATGAGATGCTGGTCCCCAGAGTCAGTATTTAGGCAAAAATTATCAAGTGCATTCTGTGAAGGGCTTGAGACTCTAATACAATATTTTCATTTAAAAGACCAGAGATTAACATGGAGAAACAATACTTTCCACATGGTTCTTCCCCTCCATCCCGCTGTCCGCATCCCACACTGTGAGCATTCTTACATTTCACCACGGCTCAGCCCTGGATGATTAGAAAACAGAAAAGAAGAGCAAGAGAATGAGAAAGAGTGAGAGATATAGCAGAGGTAGGGAGAGAAAGTTCTATTTGGAGGAGCAATAGAGTTTTTGTAAGTTCATGTCAGCTCAGTAAATAATTGCTGATCATCTTGCTGCATGTAGGTATATGGTAGTCATCTGGTGGTGTAAATGAATAAGGGAGCTTATTCATTATCCAGGAGTTCAGACTTGTGAGAGAGATGGATAAATGCCTTTTTGACTACTACCGGGTTTATTCTGGTAAGGGCTGTTATATAGACAACAAGAATGAGTGTGTATAGTTAAAAGGAGAGGCTTCTGAAGAGGATAGACTCTTCTCTTTACATTTCATTAACTTTAGTCAAGGTATTGACTGTTCTAAAGACCCAGTTTCTTCATCTGTAAATGAAGAAAACAACATCTACTTATAAGGGTCACTGTGAGAATATAGGTGCGGAGGATTCTATGCATAGATATTTATGTGTATTGACACAATATCAGACATAGAGCAAGAGTTCACAAAATGGTAATTAAGTTATATGAAAGTCTAGGAAACAGAGAGTAAGTCCTGCTAGGAGACTGTGGACACCCTCTTAGAGAAGGTGAGATTTTATTTTGGTTTAAAGAATGAACAGACTCCTGTTAGGGGTCACGGAAAGGAAAGACATTCTGGGCAGAAGAAGCTGTATATTCAGAGGTTGCGAAGGGCGGCGAAGGTGGACCCAGAGATCATTCAGGGAGGCGAGGTGTGTCTGCAGTGGGAGAGCATCTAGATTTGCAGTTTAGGGTCAGATTTTGGAGGATGAGAGTTGGGAATAGCAGGGAGGGGTCCCTTAAGGTAATCACAGAGAAAGATAACAGGGGCCTGAACTAAGGAACTTCCAGGGCAGGTAGAAAAGGGAGCCCAGACTGAGAACCTTTGTGAAGGATGGGAGGGCTGATTAACTATGAAGGGTGAACTTTAAGAAGAAGCAATTTGTGGCTCTGAGGTTTTGAACCTGATCAACTGAGAAGGTGGATGTTAATGCGTGGAGAATTTGAGATGTTTTTACTGTTGGCTGGCTTTGTAGCAGCAAATCTTGGAAAATTTGACTGAAACTGCAAAGTAATGACTTTTGAATAGTGCCTTCTGTTTACATAGCACATTCTGGATATTTATCTCATGATTCAATTAAATAGCTGAGGATATTTGATATGATGCTTAAGTATTATTTCTAGTTCTTTGTTCTTTTCATCTCTAAAATGGAGTTTTGCCCCTAGATTTATATCACAAGAGTTAATGTATTTAAATCACTTACAACAGTGTGTGACCCATACAACTGGTTTCCTGTTATAATTCTTGTTTTTTGTTGTTATTAAGTTGCAGATCCGCAGACCATATACAGTGGACTAATGGGAAACCCCCCCCAGGCCAGTCTTCTAATGGTGAGGGGAAGAGAAAAGAGATTGAGAGAACTCAACCACTAGAGTGTTCTCCATATGAATTTATGAGTTTCAGCCTCTGCTAGAGTGGAGGAAAGGCCAGGTCATTTTTGGCTTATTTTCTCTTTTTATTATGGGTTAACAGAGAGAAATAAAACCTTGAAATAGAGGCACTTTCGTTAACCACCGATCATCCTCCTCCTTCATCGCTTTGGGAAGGTCACTTCTAATTAAGAGTAAAACATTCGACCCCTTTAGATTCACTTCTTCAGGACACAGAATTTTTCATGGAGGAAGAATTGCCCAATAAGGGAGAATCCTTGTAAAAAAAATTCCTCAAAATAACTACCTCAGCACATTTTCAGGGAACCAGAATATGAACAATTGACCTCAATGTGACATTTTGAAAGAAATCCCCAAATATGAAATTTGTTGTTGCAGAAATGGGGAGCCACCTATAATTTCACCCCCTCTGTTAAATAAACAAGAAGAGGTTGACAAAGTGAGGCTTTGGGATCTCTGTTCCATTCACCCCCCACCCTCCTGAACACCTTTTCCCACACTGTTCTCTTTCCCTTCCCACCACTGTTTATTTTGATCCTGTAAAGAAGTCACTGGTGTATCCAGAGTTTGGTCTCTGTGGTGTTGAGCTCAAACAATAGCCGTTAGGGTGCTGGGGCTGAGAGGAGGAGGACACTTAGCAGGACTTTTGCAATTTGGGATCTCAGATCATACTGAGATTGAAATCACAGATAAACTTTGACCTCAGAAAAATGTATTAATGTGAATACATGCAAAACGTAACACAGAAAATTTCAAGGGTTGTGGGCTTTCTTAAGCCCATCTTGGGACAGGAACTGTACCTGTTTGGGGAAAGCTGACAGTGTCTCAGGGCTTTGTCCTTGCCAAAGCCTTTGTTTGGAGCTGACAAAGAGTGGGAGAAAAATAATATAGTATTTGGGGGTGAGTTTAGTCCAGGGCTTGGTGCAAGTGACCCAATTCAGGGTTTTCCAGGTTCCTCTTACTTTCTCCATTCCCTACATACTTACAGTCAGCTTTCTGGGTATGTACCACTTCTGCCAGGGTTATAGCTATGACAGCAGGGGACCTTGTATAAAGGGAGGGAGGGAGGAAGGATGGGAAAAGAAGACACATGATCCGAATGAGTTGGTCATTTCTCTGTTCCATTTGGGTACATTTAACTGTTAAAAAAATTTATGAGACCCCATGTATTTTCAGAGCATCAAAATAGATATTTGGAATTCTTAATTCACTCTGGTAGTCAGGCCTTACAGGAAGATTTCCCTGGAGAAATCTCATTCCAGTGCAAAATTTTGAGGGAGTTGGGGAGATATTCTCTGAGAAAAATATTGGATTAAAAAAAAAGAGTAAATGGGCAGGAAAAAAGTAAAAGTGTGTGGACAGTAAATGTAAGGGAAATAGTTGTAGGATTTTATGATTAGATGAAACCCATTTTTTCTCTTCTCTGCCTTTCAATATGTACTTAATTTGCATGTAGTTTGCACAAAGTAATTACCTCTAGATATAACCAAAGGATTTATGCAAAATTTGACATTGAATAGAAAGTAAACAATTACATAATTTAAATTTGTGAATCTCATAGCCTCTCTTTTCTTGTCCTTATTCAGTCAGCCAGCCCATGTATTGAACATGGACCGAGGTCCCTTTTTTATGAGTGGGCGCACTGTGGCTGACTCAGGGCCCATAGATGTTTTCAGCCCCTCTGGAAGGTCATGTTTTTTAACCAAGTAATAGTAATTACCTCTGGATATAGCCAAATAATTTATGCATAATTTGATATTGAAAAAAAGTAAGCAATCACACAATTTACAATTGTTGTCCTGAAGGTCATAGAGAAACTAAGATACAGGACAGAAAGCAAATGGCCCCTGAGCTTATTAACTTTGTGACTTTGGGGAGATCACATAACCTCACCAAACTATGATACCCGCCTTTTTAGTGTAAGAGACAGGCCTGTTTGGGAGATAGTCAATAACATAAAATTGCTTATTAGTCTTCAGACGAACCATGAAGTAGGTACCATTATTGTCTCCGTTTTATAATTTTGAAGAATACAGAGACGTAGACAGGTTAAGAAACTTGCCAAGATTACCCAGCCAGTAAGCAGCAGAGCTGGGGGATTAAAATGAAGGTGGATGGCTCCAAGGGCCATGCTCTTAGCTTTGGTCCTTGTTGGTTCACGTATTGGATTACATGTGTGAATAACAAAGAGTGACCGAAGAAAGAAGCCCACCACTCCAGTTCAGTAGCTGGTAGGTTTAATAAGCCAGGGAACTTACACATGAGGCTTGTCTTGGACTACCTCAAGACAAGTAAATCTCCACACTTACCTGCAAGAATCCTAACAGATTATATAGAGGCTTTAGTTGGATTTGGTCCCATTCTCAGTGCAGTTAGCCTCAGCAACACCTTACTCTCACAAGGCTATGTCCTTGGAACAGCTCCTACTGTGGGGGGGAGGGTGCGGGGGGTGATGGACAGAGCACATTTTGTGGACAAGGGAAGGGGTGAGGAGCCTCTGACGGCGGGGGTCCAGCGTGAGGGTCAACCGGCAGTTGATAACCTCCTCCAACAGTTCTTTACATCTATCTGCAATTAATACAGGTTGAATGAAACATTTGTAAAGACTAGAGCATATTACTTTAGAAAGAAGAACATTGTGTATGTGGTATGGAACATGTTGCGGGGAAAATTTTTCCTTCCTGTTCTTGGTGTGTATGGCTAAAAGTAGCAATAGACATTTCTGTACCCACAAGACTATTTAAAATATTTATTTGAGAGAGAGAGAGAGAGAGAGAGAAGAAAGAGAAACATCAATTTGTTGTTCCACTTATTTATGCATTCATTAGTTATTTCTTGTATGTGCCCTGACCAGGGATTAAACCTGCAACCTTAGCATATTGGGCTGATGCTCTAACCAACTGAACTACTTTGGCCAGGGCCCCATGAGACCATTTTTAAAATAGGACTAGTTTGATGATGTTATATAAGTACATATATGCTTTTGGAATGTCTGGAAAAGAATGCTTTATTTTAATTTGACTGAGAGACATGACCTGGGTATTTAATAAACTCTGTTTGGAGTCTAACACTGTGGTCTAATAATATGTTCTTATAACAACTGATATTGCCCATGTTCCTGACATTGAATACAGCAATTGAGATTGCTGAATCAGTAAATAAGTATCACAAACCTAGTTATCTTCTTGTGTTAATGAGCCTCCAAATCAGCCAGTTTAGGAGGTCAGCCTTGTGTGTTGTTGCTCTTTCTTACAAATTTTCTATCAACAGTTATACATAAAATATCTTTCTGTTTTTAATGTCAGCCTCTAATATAATGTGATTATCTACCCAACATTATAACATATTTTTGGGAGAAGAGAATTATCCTAAAAACAGAATTAAATGGAGATTTTTTTTTTAAAAGAAGAGGCAGGAACATGTGTCTAGGGAATACACTACAATGTCTTGCATGGAATTAAGATGCCACTGCCTGACTTAAGGGTCTTTTTTTGGTGTGTTCTTGTGTGTATGTTACTATGATGAAAATTGTCAAATTCAATCCATCTATACTTTGAATAACTTATTTCTCAATTTTCTTTTGATGAAATCATATTCTTTGTGAGTAGGTACATTTTCTACCAGTTTAGTAGTTGGCATTGCCACTAAAATGTCTTTAAGAATTTAAATTTAGCCTGCAATTTTGCAATTACTTTGATCCACCCTTATAGAAGACATTACATAAATATGGAATTGAGGAAATGTTAAATTATTGCATAATTACTACCACAGAGATGAGATACATTCTACTGATGCTATATGCTATTCCAATTTTTAGATTTGGGCCATTTACACAAACAAGTCTATACTATGTATTTAAAAAATTACAGCCATGACTACTTCAAAACATAATTCTTTATCTTTTATTCAAGCAAAGGGTGCTCAGTAATTTCAACAGGGACAATGCAACTGGCCCTAACTGGCATGAGAAGAATGCCCAGACTATGAACAAAGTTCATCGTGGCAGCACTGTCACCTGGGTCTCTGCAGTTTTCTTGCCAAAGGTGGCCGCAGGGTCTCACTAGTCAATGAGATGCAAAAAAGAAAACTCTTTCTTTGGGGTCTGTTGAAATAAACCTTTGTTGGTGTTTTGTCTCAGGACGTTCAAGGATTGGCACTGTTCCAAATGTTTTCATGAAAGAAACAATATTATGAATCACATTAAAAATAGCTCTCAAAAGACTGTGTGAGCAGAAATGTTAAGAGTTTGGGTTTTGCATTTTTAAAACCTGGATCTTGTAATTTACTAGCTGTATGCCCTGAACAGATTTTACTTAATTTCTATAAGCCTCAACCTGCCTGTGAAGGGGGAGGGGAGGGGACCAATGATCTCTCCATCCTAGAGTGTGATGAGGAGAAAAGCATTTGGCCCAGGGACGCAAGGGTGCCAGAACTCAGCTTTGCCCTTGCCTCATCGTCTTCATTACTTACACTTCTTTAATCCAGCTACTCCCACTTTTCCTCCTCAATGCATCATTAGGATGAAAGGTTCACCATGAAAAGTGTCTGTAAAGTGTCTTGAGATGTCCAGTACTGTGTATTACTCTACCCAGTGGTTATTTACCCACCTTTTTGGATTGTTCTCTGGAGTGTTGTGTGTGTGCTGCTGTATTTCTGCCAGGGGATAACAGAGGGGCTCACGCTACTCTTCAGGTTGAGCGAGCCCAGTTTTCATTCTTGCCTTACATTTTGCAAGGGCAGTAGAAATGACATTCTTGAAACCTCATCTAGGTATATGTTTGGATAGGTTTTAATAATCCCACAATGTTCTATTTTGGATTTGTACTTTGAGGAAAGAACAGTCACATTCTATTCAAGGCATGAAGAGGTTAGAATGACAAATAGAAATGAATAGCTATTTTTTGCAAAGTGATTTTTTTCTTGTCAATTTATTTAGGAAAAATTAATGAGATAATCCAGTGTTACAACAGAATATAAAAATGTCTAGAAATGCCTAATTACATTATGTCACCATTTGTCCACAATAGTTCCAGAAGTATTAGGACAAGGGAAGATATTGATCAGTGAGTCTGATTCAATGATAGGCTTTCATAGAAATTGATGGCATTGTTGGTTTGGGTAAGGGACTATTTAAACATTCTGTTACACAGTATATAGTGTGTATACCATATAGTATTTATATGGGAAGTTTTATATATAATACTTTGCCAATAAATTAGTTTATAATGGGTAACCTTTGTTCATTTACATTTAACCTCATTTTGATGTCTACCATTTAAAAATAGGAACTTTAGAGTTTTATTTGCAAGGAAGGTTTTCGGAGGATATTTATTGGTTGTCACCATGTATCAGAGATGATTGTAATAATAATCATGAAAAATGTAGAGGCATTCAATAAATTCTCTTTTATGTTCTTTCAAAACCTCTAAAATTGACTCCAAACAGCATATGGAGAGCTAGAGGCAGTCATTTGCAAAAGAGACTAAAGCAGAGTTGATTTCACTTGAGAAAGAGAAATATTAGTACATATCAACATCTTAATTTCTATGCCCTTCAAACTGTTTATGAATATAGTTTCTAATATAAATAATAAAATGACATATTTAATAAAATGTTCACACTTCAAATTCTTTCTCTTTTATCTTAAAATCAGCCAATGGTAATAGCTTCTTTTGATTTTTTTTTTTAGCTGCTTTAGAATAATTTAAGTGCTTTCTACTCTGTCATCGAAATTTATTTACAAATTAGATCTTTAACAAAAGACTCCAGCAGTGTTATGCTAACCCTTACTCTGTTTGATAGGTCAATTCCTATCCCATGTGACTTGGTAGAAGCTGAAAGTAATGAGCAATATAGATGATGGAGAGTTGGAAGTTAATGAGATAAAAAATGAAAAGTGCTGAGTGCTGTAACTGCTCTAGAGTAAACATTCCACTTGTAGGAGATTTTTTTGTTATTTATTATTATATTGATAATATTTCTTTTCTCCAGGGCCTTGAAAAATCTTCTCTTTATCACACACACACACACACACACACACACTTAACACTCACAGCAAAGAATTTGCCTTATTTGGATCTTGCTTTACAGGGCTATCCTCTCTGTAATTTTTTATAAACTTAAGTTCTTTCATAGAAAAAAGTGAGATTTAATGAGCATTAAATTCTATTTATTTCTCCTCAGCATTTACTATCCTTTGATATTGTTATATTCCATAGTATTAAAATTAATGTTCATTATTCTCTATATAAATAATTTTAAAAATAAAATTTATATATATTCTTTAAATAATACATTATTATAATCTTAATTTTATACATAACATAGTCATTAAGGGGATAATTTTAAAATCTTCAAATAGTTAAGAAGTTTTAGAGTCTTTTGTTATTTATCACACTCAAGGTTAAAATATAGGATACATAGATTTTCTACATTTATGGTATCTCAATTATGTTATTCTTACCTAGGCAATTCTAAAATATAATCTATGTGAACTTAATAAAAAGTTATTGTCTTGTCATTAGGTTTTATTATTCCAGTTATTTTTATGCCATTTATTATTTGATAGTTTTTAAAATTGTATTTTTATTCTTAATATTCTAATATCTACTAAACTTGACATTGTAAACTGATAAGGCTTTCAGGTACAATTATATTTACCATTTTTAATCTATTTTTTCTTCAGAATGTATTGTTACTATGTTATTTGGAACATATACCTGCAATATTATTAGATATTCTCTTGTTTAATATAATTTTACCTGTAAATTTATTTGTTTAATATAATAGTAACCTTGTTAATCTGTTTTAATTTTCTGCTATAGTATAAACCTCCATTTCTTTTCTTTTTGTATTTGCATAGACATGACAAACTTTAAATTGTCATTCTGCTTTTTCCCACTTATATTTTAATTTTAAGTCTGTCTCTGATGGGCTTCAGATTATTTGATTCTTTTTATACCAGTCAGTGACCCATGCTTTATATTGGAGATTAGTTTACTTGCCTTAAATATACATTTTAATTGATAACTCTCTACTACTTCCTTTGTCCTGTAAGCTTTTTTAAGGAAAGATTTTACTTATTTTTAGAGAAAAGAGGAGGAAGGGAGAAAGAGAGGGACAGAAACACCAGTGCGTGGTTGCCTCTTGTGCACCCTGAACTGGGAACCTGGCTGGCAACCTAGGCATGTGCCCTTGACTGGGAATCAAACCCTTTGGTTCTCAGGTGGGCGCTCAATCCACTGAACCACACCAGTCAAGGCTGTAAGCTTTTCTTTATTGTTGCCTCCTTTTGTTCCATTTCATTATAACATTTCTGTAGCTATTTTAAATGTTTCCTTTCTCATTGACAATATTATCTACCAATCTGACAATATATTTTAACAACATATTTTGATGCAGTTGTTATCATTACTTTTAACATACATTTAATTAAACAAGTTAATCTTGAATACCCCTTCAAGGGTGATATGCTGTCATAAGCTGGTACATTTTATAAAATATTATTCCTATTTTATGCTGATCAAAATGTGGTCTAATTAGCTCTTTTATGTGGTATTTCTACCCATTCCTTTTATTAATCTTGCAATCTACCAGTCCTTAATAGTTATCTTTCATTGTTTTTAAATCTTTGTGGGGTTTTGGGGGGAATATTTCTAGCTGTGCAACTTCACTGATAATTTTTTTTCAGGTTTTTGAGATTTTCTATCACTTTAAAAAGCTATTGTTTTATCTTCAAAAAGAAAAATTATCTTTGCTAGATCCTGTTCTTTTATCATGCCTTATTTTTCTTTTAATTATATATATATGTGTGTTTATAAAATTTATATATAAACACAAATTTTATATATATATATATACATATATATATATATATATATATATGGAGTTTGTCCTGTACCTCTAACCTGAACATTGGGACATTCTTCCCTGATGTTCATACGTAAGTAGGCGGGCCCTGTTCCTTAAGGCTACCAGTCTCCAGACAACTAAGATGCATGGTCAAAGAGGCAGATAGATAAAGACAAGTATAAGCAGCCACACCAACCATTCTCAACTCATCAAACAATGATTCCTATCATACATATGTTCTGTCATCAGTAAGGAAGAGCCTGCCGTATGTTCTTTTGATCTCTGACTTAGGACTTGCCAATCTGTGCATTTTTAGCTGTCAAAGAGGTTGTGTTATGGCTTCTTCCCATATAATAGCCTGTAAAAACAATTCTTCCCTTTCTTTTGTAGACTCATGGCAAAAGTAATATACCAGACATTGACTTCAACTCCCAATAATCCAAACACATACATGTTATAAAAGTAATATTCCTTAGCAGAGGTCTCTGGTGACAATTTGACCCACAACTTCTCTATATGAGTCTATCCAAGTATCCGTATTTAGGAGGGAGCTATTGGAGGTGACTAATTTGCCCCTGGATAAAAGATCAGCAGTTGGAAAATACTACGCCAGTCTAACATTTGGTGTGCCACTTCTTGGGGGAAACTACATGACCCTACATATTATATTGAATATTTCCATTAAAATCTTCAGTTGTTGAGAAACAGATAAAAGTTGAAGAAATGATCTTTTTTAAAAAATTGGAATATAATGGAAAAAGTGGTTTTCATTATGACAAAAATTCCAGGTCTAGTGAACACTATGTAAAGCTTGTAATTTACAATTTCATTCTGGCTGTGCTGTAACAAAAATTTTCAGCAGTATAATCATCTATCGGCTGTGGTGTTAGAAGAGATTATACACTCATGGTAATCAGCCCTGATTTAGTCACATGAAAGTTCAAGTTCACCTGGGCTGCACTGCTAAACAGCCTGGGTTTCAGGCAGGTGTCAAGCAATGTTTGAAAGCAATATTTGACACAACATATTTCCTTGTACGTTCTCCACATGAATAAAGGAGTGAGAAAGAGAGGTCACATGATGCAGTAGAGAATTGGATTTGGAGCCAGACAAACTAATGTTACATGGCATTCTGCTGTGGGCTTGGAATGATGTTGAGAGAGTCACAGTAACCTTGTTAGGATGTTTTCTTGACTGGGAGACTGAAAGGGTTTTGTTGGTATCAAATGATTCTTACACAAAAGTTCTTCACAAAACAGAAACACTGTACTCACTTATGACATTGTTAATGTGATTGCTAACCTATTCATTAACTGATAAACAAGATGCCTGTCTGGAAACCAGGAAACATGTCTGTTGCAGAGTGTGCAAACTGTACGTGTTTGTTAGATGAAGCTGAGAGAAAAAATGAGAGAAAGAAAATATATTGCTTTAAAATAAATATATTCAATGCTTTATTTTATAAAGCAGAACTAGACTATAGGTAAGAGATGAACCAAATATATATTTTGAAGAAGGGCTCATTTGCTTTCTGCAAGTATATGGTTTAGAATTTGTGGCTGGCAGTATTAGGGTGCAGAATCTTGCTTTTTTTAACTTCTACAAATATGTCTCTGTTAATAAGGTAACTATATTAATACCATATTAGACAGTTTAGAGAGTCTTTATGGCATTTCATATCCACCTTAGATTTATCCAGGGTAAGGGAAGTGCTCGCTTACACTGGGTTATTGTTTGATGCAAAATAAAAAAAGAATGAAGTATAAGTTAATTTTTTGACATTTATGTTGCTTGTGAAGAGAACTGCATTCTCATTCATTTCTCATTGGCTGATTTCACTGGGTCTACAGGGGCTGTATCAGCGATTTTTAACCTTTTTCACTTTAGTAATTGGTACACATAAACCAATTACAAAAATTCTGCAGCACCCCCAAAAACGGATTATATATTGTTTTTTGCTGATCTGACAAAAAAAGAATAGGCATAGTTTTGATTCAATCACACCAGATGGCTATTGTCATTTTTTATTTGACTATCTAAGGGAAAACAGATCAGCGCCCCTGACTAAATAGCCAGGTTTTTCATGTTTTAAAAATTCTTGTGGCACACCAGTGTGCCGCAGCACGCTGGTTGAAAATTGCTGGGTTCTACAAAAGAAGCGGATCATTAGCTGGATGCCTGAACAACTGGAAGAACAGCAGGTGCTTTTATAGAGATGTAGGAGTATATAAGGTGGTCTCAGTAGGAGCAAAAAGTACAGGCTTGAGGTATTGCCTTATTTGTAAGCACTGTTTTAACATAGGGTTGATTTATGAAAACCCACAGAAAGCATGTGCATTTATTTAAAGAGCTGGGAGCTAGGGAAATAACTATGCACGAGAAATTGTCCCCATCCCAAGGAATTTCTGTTTTAGTAGGAAAGCAGACATTCAAGGGCAGTCACAGGGCACCAAGCCCTGAGGCTGTGGGAGCTCACTGGAGGAACGCTAGCCTGGCCTCGTGAGGCAGCTGGAACAGGGAAGGTTTGTCAGAGGAAATGACACCCACACTGGAATTTGAAGGACCAGGAGGAGTTAGAGTTCCGTGACCTCCGGAAGGTGAGGTGAGCCAATGAGGTGCTGCTCTTGGGAATTTGAAACCTGAGAGGGAGCTGTGGAGACTGTAGTGACAGTGTGTGAAGACAAGAGAAAAGGAGAGGCTGGGGGACCCAGATGGCCGTGATTCAGTCTCAGTTACAAACAAGTGTGAGAAGCCCGTGAACAGAAAGAGGAGGTGGATCAAGTGCACAGAACAAAGCAGGTGGCGATGGCCCAGAAGGAGAAAGCAGCCTTGCTTCTGGGTGGCTGCCCAGTCCCATTTCCAAGATGCCTAGAGATCCCGTATTTCTTATCCTTGGCTTCTCTGAGACTCCTCTATTCTCAAATCAACCTCATCTTTACTTGAATTAGCTTGAATGGATCTTTGTGCTCTTTGAACCAGATGATCTTGAACTCAATGGGAGGCCCACCAGAAAGTTTACTGGTGTCTTTTTTGAAATGACCGTGCTTTTCTTCCCAGGTGTTGAAGCAATGTGCTTCGGGGCTTTGCTGAGTCAGAACCCTGCAGTACCCTCTTGTGAGAGCCACATGTCTTGTCTGGACCTTCTGCTTTGCTCCCATATGTTCCAGAGACTCTTTCGTGCCCTCCTGAAGGCACGAGTTACTGAGAAGTACCACCCTCTCTCTTGTTTAACTGGGAACTTGTTAACATGGTTTCCTGTTGCTAGGCCAGTGACCCAGGGCTTCAGCCTTGTTCCAAATCAGTCCAGCCTTCATTTTAAATTTTTACTTAAATGAGCTTCCTTTGTTGCACATTCTCATCATTTGCTTCCAGTGCTTTTTAAGCCCTGTGGTCTGTGTGCTTGGTCTTGATGCCTTCTTAGTAGTTACTGGAATCTGCCATGATTCCACTTAAACTTGAGCTATGACCATCGGCCCTTCTCAAGGTGATGTCATTGCAACAATATTGCCATTTGACCCTTACAAAGACACCAGGAAATTAAATCTGAGTACCAAGTTTAACTTTTGAACGTCAGTTTTTGAGGTTATTAAAATAATAATCCCCAAGTATATAAAGTGCTACTTTTTTTTCTTCTAAAAGTAGAATTGAGCAAAAAGGTAATGGTTATTGGCTACTGCATGATGTATTGGAATGACAGTGAATGAGAAATATATGGGTGGGTAGAGGGGATACCAGCCAATATGAAGACAACCATAGTGAAGTTAATGGAAAACTCCCATGAGAACAAGATTAAAATAAGATCTCTTTGCTTGCAAGAAGGGGAAACCCCTACCCAACTGTTAATTAACCAGATTAGGCAGAGTTTAGAGCCTGAAGGTGATAAAGAATTAGTCAGTACTAGAACCCTTGTCTTCTGGCTCTTGAAGTGACTCAAACTCCTGAGATAATCAGGAAAACAACTTCTCCCACTCTGCTTGGCTAGAAATCCAACAGTCAGGCGGGTCCCTGGGGCTTACCTTGCTCAGTCCACCACACTGCCTGAAGCAACTATCCTCACCCTGACATCCCTGCGTAGCCCACTGCTTTCCCTAATCCTGAGCTCAGGTTGCCAATAAATGAATTGATTCTCTTCCTCCACAGTTCGAATTCCCTATCCATGCAATCTATTCTGGCATCACAGCCAATGTCTAGTCACCTGAGCCAGAAAGAGGAGGCACCTTTGATTGTTTCCTTTCTTTTCTTCTATGTTAGTATCAGAGTCCTGGTTTGGTTTTGTTCTGTTGCTCTGAAGCAGCTTTTCTCCTCTTCCTTTCTGTGAGTGCAGTCTACCCCTTTCAAGACCTCGATTATTTTGTACTCCATTAATAAGTTTCACACCAGATCGATCTTTCTATCTCATTGATTTTGTCAGAGCTCTCCTCTTCTCCTCAAAATCTTCTCCAGAGAAAACTGCAAAAATGAGTTTTATTGTACCATCTGGAATTCAAGGCTCTCCACAACTTGCTACAAATGGCAACCTCTTCAACTTAATTTCATAATTATTGCTACTAGATAGTCCAGTCTGAACTTTATTTTTACTATTCTCAGAAAAGGTCACATTTGTTCATAATATGAAGCCTTTTTATTTATTTTTTTAATTGGATAATTTCAATCACAGTTGACATTCAATATTATATTAGTTTCAGGTATACAGCATAGTGGTTAGACATATAAATAACTTGCAAAGTGATCCCCTAATAAGTCTTGTACCCACATGGCACTATATATAGTTATTAAAATGTTATTGACTATATTCCCTGTACTTTATATCTCCATGTCTATATTGTAAATGCCTATTTGTGCTTCTTCACCCCTTCAATATGAAACCTTTTTAATTCAGTGTCTCCTGTAGGACCTGACACTGTCTCACTATCCCAGCTATCTAAACTCTGCCTAGAAAACTGATAGATCTCATGTTCCTCCCTTCTTCATTTATCTCTCATTTCTTGAACTCTGTTGACATTTGGCATTGGTGAACATGCATCATTCACCATGCAGTGTGAGTGTGCGTGCGTGTGATTAGTACTGTTGGAGCCTAAGCGTAAGCAGATGAAGTGTGGGTTCTGTACCTCACTTAAATTAAGTGAGAGCCCTGGTTCTATTTGAGAAGAGAAGTGCTGATAATAATGTTTTTTGGCTGGTTCTAGAGAAGATAATTGACAAGGAAATGAGATGCTAGGAATGTCCAAGAACAGAGAGAAGGTGATAGCTGGTTCCAGGGAAGACCTAGAGGCACTTTGAAGGATCTGTGCTAACTTGGGAATGTTGAGGACAAATACAGGGGGCGGCCTTGGTGGTCAGGTTAGATCACTAACCTCTGGTCAGCAGAACTGAAGGAGGTGAGGCAGAGTGAGGTGCCACACACTAAGCTTAAAGGTACTGGATTTTGAGGTATTTGATATTGAGACTGGTATTGACAAAGTCAGACAGTGTTCTTCCACAGGAAGGAGGTAATTGTATGACACAGACCAACCTACTGTGTCTTCATAGAAAAAAAGGGATTTAAAGTGAAAAAATCAGAGAGATACTTTGGCTTTGAGCAGTAACATTTTGATATAAGATGAACAATTGCTGTTTGTGAGTGCTGTTTAAAAATTTTTTCTATTTACCTATCATGGGCATGCCCCCATGCTGAGGAGATATTTTGGACCCTTCTTATTTCTTTCCTGAAAATGGTTCTCTAAGACAAAAGAACAGAGCTCTGATTATCATTTTGAACTTAATGCATTCTGAATTTTTAAAAATTTTCTTGATTAAAGTTATAATTTGAATTTTAAAGGCCACATAATTTAATTAAATGTCAGTTTATGGATGCCAGTTGTCCCACCGTCTCATCTTCTCTTTCGTGTTCATATGTTCTTGTTATGAATTCCTTTACTTCCTGATTAACCCACTAAAATGCATGACTAAATTGTTTAAGCTTCATTCCTGGCTTATTTTTGCTGTACAGTCTATTTTCTTGGCAAGTTATTTTAGTGGCTCTTCTCTCATTAGCAGAATTTATGGTAGAAAATTGTTTTTGCCTAAAAAACTAGACCCAGCAGGGCAGAAAATTTAAGCTAATCACTTAGTTTCTGAAATTTTAGAAGAAATAAACAAGATGATTAGTTTGCAATGTAATCATAATCAATGAGTTAAAAAAAACACTTGGGTTGCTGATTATAGCCAGCTCAAATAGACCCCCTAAAATATAATTCATTTTTGGAGTGATTCCAAATGGATTCTTTCTGCTTACATTTGCAAAATTTCCCCTTGCTATGTCAATATTTCCAATAGTATTGAAAACATTTATTACCATTGAACTGATTTCAAATGCATTGAATGTATGTGGTATCTTGACTTTTCTGAGCACAATAAACTTGGATTGAAAGGGGACACCGGTTTAGATAAATGCATAGTCCTGATTCTTTCCAGTACACTTGCACTCCCTTGTCCTTTTTCGTCTGATTTTTTTCTTTTTCTTTTTCACTTTTAAAATATATTTTCATCTGTGGATAATTTCAAATATATGCAAACAAAAGGAGAACAACATAGTTAACCTCAGTGTACCTAATACTCAACTTCAAGGATTATCAACTCAAGGTCAGTCTTGCTTCATCTCTCCTTCTACCTGCTTTGTCCTTTCCCCTACACTGAATTATTGTGAAGCAAATTTCAGACATTCAAGT
The DNA here is from genome assembly GCF_021234165.1 of Pteronotus mesoamericanus. Classification (NCBI taxonomy): domain Eukaryota; kingdom Metazoa; phylum Chordata; class Mammalia; order Chiroptera; family Mormoopidae; genus Pteronotus; species Pteronotus mesoamericanus. Next base: position 15,873,285 of record NW_026555310.1, read on the forward strand.
CATTCCACATGTAAATACTTTACCATGAGCTCTAAATTATGACTCCTCCTAAAATAACTTTAATATCATTACCCCATCTAAAAAATTGAGACCATGGATTTTTTTTCATCAAATATCCAACTCAAATTTCCTGTTTTGTGTTGTATGGCTTTTATAGTAAATTTATTAAAGTCAGAATCTAAACAAGCCCCATGTACTGGAGTTAGTCAATACATCATTTAATCCCTTTTAATTGTAGGTGCTCCCCTCCAACCTCTTTTTTCTTTTTCTTTTTCCTTGCAATATATTTATTGGAGAACCTGAGCATTTATTCCTTTATGTTTTCTCACAATCTGGATTTTTCTGATTGTATTCCCATGCTTCTGTTTACTATCTTGGTCTATTATATATTTCTTGAACAGTCTGGTCATTGCATAATCTGCCCTTGTGTGGCTCTTTAAGATCACCTCCCACAGGGCTTTCTATGCTCCACCCACCCTAGAATTCACTCACTTCTGCTTAGAATGGTCTGACTGCTCAGCTCTAATGTCTCTTTCTTAGGAAATTCTTATCTGACCAAAGCAGGAACCCATCATTTGCTCTTACAGCAATTTTTTCTTCATGGCAATTATCTTTGTGACATATATTTTATATTGTTTTATTTATTAATATTATTTAATGCTTTTTAAAAATCTTATTTTTGCACACCACTGAATAGTCAGCACCTAACTTAGCAACTAGTCTGTACAAGTGTAACAAAAATAATCAGTAATATGCCCAACATGATGCATTTAATGATTAACTTAAGGAATTTAATGAATTCTATACTCTTACCTTACTAAATATTATTTAATAAAAGTGAGGTTATAAGTTGTGCTTTAGTTATTCTTTATCTTATTCCTACCTCCTGACCTTCCATTTATGGCTGCTTTTCATGCTCATTATCCTGAGAAACTACAGTCAGAGAATGGATATTCCCCTGGAAGAGACCACAAAGGACACATGAAATTTAGTCATCCTTTTTCTGGTGGTCTTGATGGCCTTGGGAGTTTACATTGTTTAACCTTCAGGAAGATTTTTCTCAAAATGCAAAAGAATTCTCTGTTTAAAAAATGATATTTATACTCATGTGTTAGTCTTTGCAGTCTGCCATGACATAATATCACAGACTGGGTGACTTAAACAACAGAAATTTATTTTCTCACAGTTCTGAAGGCTGGAAGTCCAAGATCAATGTGCTGGAAAGGTTGGTGTCTGGTAAGACTCTCCCTGGTTTGTAGACATCTACCTTCTCACTGTCTTCAAATGGCCTTTCCTCTGTGTACCCAAAAAGAGTTTTCTGATGTCTCTGCTTCTTATGAGGATACCAGTCCTATTGGATTAGAGCTCCACTCTCACTACCTCATTTAACTTTAATTCAAATATGGTCACATTAGAGGTTAGGGCTTCAACATATGAGAGGAAACAATTCTGTCCATAACAACTCAGTAATATATTCACCAAGGATCTGTGTCTATACTGAGTCAATTCCCCTAACTATTAAAGTTTTCTTTTTTAAAAATTCTTACTGGTAGGTGACTCATTTTAAAAGGATTTATCAGGGATTAAAAGATCATGACCACCTTAACTATAACATTATTTTATTTGTACCTACCAGCTCTAGGGGCATTGGATCGAAAGTCTGGAATTAGCATATGTGAATTTTTTTTCTGTGATTGTTTAATATTTAAATTAAACATTTAATATAATGGTTAAATGACATAATATTAAGTGCAAAAAACAGAGTTAAAACATACAAACAAAGTAAAAGCAGGGATAAATTTAGAGTTAAGACTTAGCCCTGACTGGTGTAGCTCAGCGGGTTGGGCATCATCCCATAAACTGAAAGGTGGAAGGTTTGATTCCCAGCCAGGACACATGCCTGGTTAGTGGGCAAGGTCCCTGGCTGGAGACATGCAGAAGGCAACTGTTTGATGTTTCCTTGCACATTGGTATTTCTCCCTTTCTCTTACTCTCCCCCTTCCATTCTCTCTAAAAAGAAATAAATAAAATCTTTTTTTTAAAAAAAGAACTAGGATTTGAATACAAAACCCAATATGTATTTCTGAACATTTTTGTAAAGTACTTAAAATATACTTACTTAAAAGGAACCCTGACACAAACATCTCTGTGGATCAATTTATAAATGGACCTTTAAAAATGATATAAAAATATCCTCAAACATACTCAGACATACCAATTATTTCTATGGCCCAAAGCACAAATCGTACCTTCTCAGTAATCCAGACTTGGACCACCTTGTCTAAAATGCATTCATGTCCCTTCTCATCAACTCTTCCTTTCATTACTTTATTTCTTCCATACTACTTATCATTTCCAGAAATATCATATAATTTATTTATTTTGTTTGCCTCCTTCAACTTAGAATGTAAACTCCATGAGTTCAGGGTTTGTGTCTTTTTTGTTCGTTGCTGAATCTCAAGCCTCAAGAGTAGTGCTTATGACAAGTCAATTAGATTTTGATAGCCAAATCTTTTAAAATGTAACCTAAATATAACTTCCAAAGCAATGCATCAGCATTATCTGGAGGGCTTGTTACTGCACAGATTGTTGAGCTCCACTCCCCAAATTTTGGATTCTATAGATTTGGAATGTGGCCTGACAGCTAATGAGTTCCGAGATCATGCTGATGCTGGTTGTAGAGAAAAAACACATTTCAAAAAACACTGATTTACAGAAACCAAAACTCAACAGCATCACTAAAGGCTGGGGAATGGATGTGAATTATTAGCGTCTGACCTTAGCTCATGGCTTAGTACATCTGCTATATTGTAATTAACCTGCAGGAGCAAATGTAGTGGAGCACAGGATTTGTAAGTCAGTAAGTGGTTTTCTAGACTCCTTCTCAACAAATTAAGGTGCGTGCTGAGTCCTCACAAGCTGTCATCATTCAGGTGTGTAAAATATGGACTTTCAAGATGGCAGTAGATTCACATAAGACAAGTTCTGGTCCTCCCCAGAGAGTTGTTGTTAATGTAATGAATGAAGGGAAATTTCCCATTTGGAAGGCTGTTAAGGTTTTTCTTTTGGTAGAATCTTTTTAAAAATTTCTAATGCAACATGAAAAAAAATAGCATTCTAGTTATTGAGGTAGTAATTTAGCCTTTCTAAGGTGGGTTTTATCTTGAAAATGCTTTGCAAACATTTACTAATGCCTTAGGCAATCCTTGGAGGCAATTTATACTCTCTACCTTTTGTTCTTTTAGAGATTGCAGACAGGTTTGGTTTCTATCACATGTTTCTGTGGTCTGATCTCTTTCTTTTTTGATCTGTTTATGCACTGGAAGGGAGATGGAAATCATGTCTTGAGAGTCAGATTCTCCTGCTATTTAGTAACCTTCTGAGGCAGGTTATTTCCTGCTTCAAATGATATCTGACAATCCTATATTTTATGTGCAATGATTAGTTATTAAGGTAGTGTTCTTAAGAACTCAAACTCTGTTTACCATCCATTAGGAGGTGAACTTAACAGGGAGAGGTCTTGCTTTTATGGACATTTTTCTGTATTAAAAAGAACAATAAATGAGATAAATGAAAAATTTTCAGCAAAATAAGCACAACTGTGTTGACCTAGAAATATTTTCAGTAACATGTTCACTGTATTCAGTAATATTGGGTTAAATTTATCTTATAGCTCCTGTGTTATTAAATTTTGAAACGGTAGAAAATCTATTATCAGAAGGAACATCTTTTATTGGTTGAGAAAGGACACGCAGAATCCAGAGGATCAGGCAAAATATTTCATTAGAAAGTATGCCAGTCCACCTTGAGCAGAAAAGGGAGGGCAGCCGCTCTTACTAGTCTTTCCTTTTTCTTCACTCGCTAAGTGTTGTTTTGTTTTGTTTTGTTTTGAGTGCCTAGTACAGGCTAGGTCTAGTTTCTGGGTCTAGTGAACAAAACAAAGGTTCTGGTTTTGTGGACTTAGATCTTGGAAGAAGTGAATAATTTGTAACAAAATTGTATGTGTGTATCAGAATTATGCATTGATAAATTCTGTGCAGACATCAAGACAGGGCTTTCAAGTAAGATGCCATGTGGCAGAAGTCCAGAAGCAAGTGTGAAAGTGAGCCACATAGGTATTTGAGGGGAGAGCATTCCAGGCAGAGGGAAATTTGGAGCCAATGCCTGGAGGCAGGAGCATGGCTGGCACACTCAGCAGCAACAGGGAGGGAAGGTACTGCAGTAGAGTGAGTTAGAGCAGACTGGCACTAAAGGAAGTCAGAGGGACACGCCAGTATGCAGGGAGATACGGGTTAATTTCCTTCCTTTTTTTAACTTCCCATACACTATTTGGAGGGTTTGAGTAGGTAGAAGACTCAAAGAGTATATATTTAAATTTTATAAGATGTTGGAATTAAATAAAATAACTAAGATATGTCAGATTTCCTCTAGAACAGTGATTTTCAACTGGTGTGCCACAAGAGTTTTTAAAACATGCGATACCTGACTATTTCAGGGACACTGACCTCTTTTCCCTTAGGCTGTCAAATAAACAGCGACAACAGCCAACACAACAGCTGTCTACTGTGCGTGAATCAAAATTATACCTATTTTTTGTCAGAGTGGCAAAAATATAAGTTTTTTGGTGTGCCACAGAATTTCAGAAATTAGTTTTTGTGTGCCATGAAGTGAAAAAGTTTGAGAATCGCTGCTCTAGAATAATTGCAGATTGTATAAAGGGATTGTTTTAGACTTATGTTATTTTTTTCATAAGAGCTTAAGGGTAGCTTCTTATTTACCACAAAAGAGCTCATGTTGCATCTCTAAAAATTGTGCCCTTACAAGGAAACATAATGAAAATTCGTGTTTAGAATTTGGCTCATTCTGTGCCTTTTCATGATATCTTTCTCCTGCTTCCATTCTACAAGCACTATGACTGAAATTGAATACATAGTACATCATGCAAACAATGATTAAGGACTTTAGCATTGGATTGAGTCTTCTCTTAGCAATAAATTTTAGAATAAACTAATTTGTTGTTGGTCATTTTGATTGGAATAATCACCCCATTGAAATGTATGCATAGTAGAGATAAAGGGAATTAAAATTATGAAGGCTGATTATTTCATTTTCTTCTATGAATGGTTAATGTTATACCCCAGGAGGACCATAGACTGAAAATGCAATCAGGTTTCCTTTATGACCCTTGCAGATTTAAGCTGAATTAAGCATGCTGGTTTGCAATAAATAGTGACATAAATCAGGAAAATAGCCAGTCTAATTTTGATTGGCAGAATTAATGTCATTGGACCTATTTTTTATAGCTCTCTATTTCATTGGTCTTCTAATGTGGCTTCTCTGTAACACAAGAAGAAACATCATTAAATTTTGATTATGAGTAATTTATTTAGTATTGGTTTTTTCATTACATTCTCACAGGGTGTCTTGAGCTGCGGGGTTATTTTTATTATGTATTTTACAATTATATGGCCTACTTTTAGGTGGAGAGACTTGGGTGGGCTTGGGGGCATGAGAAAAGTTGCGACTTGCCTAGTAATAATCAAAACAATGACATACCCTTTGCTCATGGTATGGGACAGTAGAACCCCCTTCGGAAAGGTGATTTGAAGTCTTTTTTCCCTAGTAGAAGTGACCAGCTGTCCTCCTCCATCCATCCATCCATCCGTCCGTCCGGCCGGCCGGCCGGCCCTCCATCCGTGTTCTTTCCAGTCATTCCCCTTGTAACCAATATAAATAATAGTTTATAACTCTGGGACCAGGAAACTGGCTGAATTTTTAGGTCCATATTAGGATGAACCTGCAGCCTCACCAGTGGATGTTATCACCAGTGAGAACCTGATGGAAACAGTTGGGAGTGGGGCTCATGCTCATACGTATTCTCTAGGGAGGTGGCTGTATTTATCTCAGGACTCTCCCTTCATAGCTGTTTTCAGCCTTACTCTTGATTAATCTCCATGCTCATCCACATTACATCCTTCCAATGGTTTCCTCACCAAAACAGCAGATATCTGACAGACACACAGAAATTGTCAAACATCTCTCTCACCACACATGTGCATGAATACACATGCATGCCTGAGACAGTTTTCTAAAATGGTTGATCCATTTTACATTTCCACAGCCAACTATGAGACTTCCAGTTTCCTAACCAATATATGTACTTTTCAGTCATTTTTATTTTAGCTAATCTAACAGGTATGAAATGATATCATATTGTGATTTTAATTTTAATTGCCATTATAATTTATGATGTTGCGCAGGTTGACCACCATGTTTATTTGCAACTTATCTTTGCCCATGCCATGCTATAGATAATCTTTAATTGTTCAATCTTTATTTTTATAGTATTGAAATGCTTATCACCTTCTAACATGATACATAATTTGCTTGTTATATTTATTGCGTATCTCTTACCCTGACCATCTCTTTTATAAACAAGAATGTTGGCATGTAATTTTTTCATGCTTTTGCCTCTTGATGTAGCCCAGAGAATCTAGACTAGAACCTGGCATTTATTTGGTATTGCATGCATATTGGTTGGAAGAATGAATAATAATTTGTCATTTAGTATTAGGAGCACCATTGTTGAGAGTGGAAAAGTATTCAAGAAGACTCACACAAAAGATGTGAAGGGGAAGGGTTTTGTCTATTATTTCCCTCAATCACCCATTTGTCCCTTGTGTCTCTCATAGGCAGAGGCCAGCTGTCTGAGGAGCATGACTAGTTGCAATCAGCAGCTACATATATATGTACAGAACCATATGGGGACTCACACTTGGAAATCTTGACGGAAATGAAAAATTACTATAAATATGGCTATGTAATCAAGTAAAGCAGAATAGCTTTTATGGGAGATATATATGTGGGGCGATGTTTTTACAAGAAAAAAGCAGTGAAGTGTAAGACAAAATGCTAGATATTTGTGCTGAGTGTGGCAAATAAAGATAGAGAATAAGACTTAATAGCTGCCTTGAGAAGACTGCCTTGCCCTACTTTCATTCCATTCACTCTACTACAAATATGATGTATATATGTCCTCCATTAAGTTTATATTCTTTTGCAGAGCATTCAGGGTCCTTCACAATATAGAGCAATTATATTTATGGTCTTTGTAACGTAACAAGGTAATAGGAAAGAGGGTAATTTCAAGTAAAGCCATAAAGACAGTTAACATTGATGGAAGATGAATATATAAGAAATATTTATTCATTGTACTTATTCTTGTTGTGGTAAAAAAGGTAGGTGGATATCCAAATAAAGGTCTCTAAATAAATAATGATTTCTTACCTAAAAAGTAGTGACCAGTTTGTCTTTTCCACTGAGAACACAGCAGCAGGACATATTTAAAATGTGGCAATAAGGATTTATCTCAGATACAGAAAGATTTTCTATTTGCCAGACACTGAGATGATTTCTTGAGAGAAGTTATAAAATCTACTAATGTGGAAACTTTTCTCTTTAACCTCATTCTGTCTGCAATAGTTTACGTCAACATTTTTCAAAGTGTGCCTAGCATTTTATGGACTGTTAAGGGAAGTTGCTCAAAGTAAAGATTCTGTTATCAAACGCATTTTAGAAACACTAGGTTTAACAATGTTAAACAGACTTCTTCACCAAAAGCGCATCATGGGCCTTTGGTCTGTGCTCTGTGAGTTTCTGGTGGAGGTGGGGGGCATGTATCGCACAGCAGACTTCTAAAAGTTATTTGATTATATAACCCATTTCTAGAGTCTTTTGTTAATACTCTGTGTTACTTTGAAGCCGGCTGATAAATTACATGGACTTTTGTGCAACCTTGAAAATTTTTCTCATTTCTGAAATTCCTACTTTTAAAAGCAGCAACAAATATCTCCACAGAGATATCCTTTTCAAGAAACCAATTAGTGTTTTTTTTTTTTTTTTTTTTTTTTTTTTTTAGCAAATATTATTAGCATGTCTTGTTAGGAATTAACCAGCCTCTGTGGGGTGTTGGGGAAATACTTTGTTTCTTTCCTTTTATTTTTTTGTGGAGTGGGAGTAAGGGAGGACACTGAAGTTGTACAGTTTTGGAATAAGTGGCGGTACATAGTTCACTTGACTTTGGCTACATATTGAACTTTAACAAGTGAAGGATCCATGAATGTCACTTAAAGAAAAGTTATAGAACAAGCAACTGGCTTTAGATATTTAACATGGAAAAATACTCCTCCACCCATCTTTTAATGTAATTGTATACATGGGAGTAAAAATATATTCTGCTTTTCAACTGTAAAAAAAGAAAAGAAGAAGAAACACCTAAATACAGATTCCTTGGGAATAATTTTAGTTATATATATTTTCTAGTGAGTCACAATGGAGTGACAACAGTAAGTGTTAAGAACCAGAAATAGATTTGTGGAATCTTAATCCTCATTCTGGTTCCCAAACACATTAGTTTGGATATTAATAGTAGAGGCAGCGTCTATAATTATAAACGTGCACATTAATTTTGCTACTGTGATGAGTGAAACTCTGTAGGCTTCTAATAAAATAAGAGGTGAGTAGAAGGCCATTTATGAGATGGCATAATTTGGGGATGATAATTTCACCAATAATAGTTTACTCACCCACCACTGCATTACATGACAGTTTATCCATGGGAAGTGAAAGTATCACCTATATACCTCTTCACATACTTATTTTTACAATGTTAAGTTCTCAAGTTCTTGAGTGAATCTTTTAGGAGTTACATAAACATAAATGGAAAAATATACAGGGAGAAGTTACTTCTGCATCTGCTTAACTGTTAATTTGAAAGGAGGCAAACAAACAAAAGAAGCAAACAAACAAAATAGAAAAGGCAACGAGGGAAGGGATCCACAGAATGAGCGGACGTATTGTCTAGTTGGTAATTTAACACCGTGTTGAATGTGTGTGAGATTAAGTGACCTTTAATGTACATTCTAGGGGTGGCTGGTTAGTTGACATGTGAAGCACCCAGATCATTGGTCTGTGCTGTTAGGAATCTAGGTTAGTCAGGGTTTTCTCATACACACAGGGTGGGGCAAAAGTAGGTTTACAGTTGTGAGTATGCAAAATACAGAGTTTATTCTTGCATTACTATTTATTATTGTGTTATTTTATATACAAACAACTACAAACCAACTTTTGCCCCACCCTGTGTATATATATATATGAGAGAGTTTTATTTTCAGGAATTGGCTTATGTGATCATGGGAGCTGGAAAGTAGAGCAGACCGGAAACTCGAACAGGCAGGCTTTCTGTGTTGGCATCTTGAGGAAGGATTACTTCTTCCTCAGAAAACCTCAGTCTTTGTATCTAAGGTCTTTGACTGATTTGATGAGGCCCGCCCACTTCATGGAGGATAATCTCCTTTACTTAAAATCTACTAATTGTAAATATTAACCGTATTTAAAAATATCACTTTATAGCATTATCCGGACTGGTGTTTGACCAAACTGGACACCATAGCCTAGCCAAGTTGACACACAGGTATCTACACAAGCACTTCCAATTTTGTCATTGAAATCCATACCAGAGGTCTGTACTTCAGCATTAGAGTTGTCAGAAAATAATCTTATATTGTTGAAATGAGTAGTTAGCCAAAAAGAGTGTACAGGCACTGCTATTCTTAAGAGAAAAATGTCAAACTCTGGCAAGCCCAGCAGCCTTGTAGAGTGAGAACTGAGCTAGGTTTGGTTATGTGTCCCTGCAGAAAAGTTTGCCCTCCTGGCTAGAAGGTGAGCTAGTCCTGCCTCAGAGTACTGGCCAACCTCCTCAGAGTGAATCTATCATTCAAATCTCTCACTAGAGAGCTGGAGCACAGAGAGGAAATTCCCACGCTTCCATGAGCAGGTGGTATAGACCCTTTGTATCCACTCTTTGCATTCCCACAGAATTTTGTCTAAGACTTGCTTTCATTTTTATATCCCATCCAGCTCTTATTGCTGGAGGCTTTTACAAAGGCTTTGCTCATTTTTAGAAGGCCACGCTTAGTTCACAACAGGAGAACTTTGGAATTCAGTGTCAAAAAGCAATCCATTGGGAGGAACACTGGGATTTCCTCTCCATTCCAGTTGACTGAAGTCTTTTTTTGGTATGAGTGACCTTGGTCAGTGAAGTCTAGTTTTCTGACTCCAGGTTTAGGTCCTCACCATGATCCAGTCATCACAGGAATAACCAAATGCCAAGAGTTGTTGGAAAAACAATTTTACTTTTTTTTTGTTTGAAATTTAGAATTCTTAAAGGGATTTTGCAAGGAAGAAGTATCCTCAATTAGTAATTAATATGTTGGTTTTTCACTTATACTTAATGTAATTTTAAGCCTCATATGAGTCATACAAAGCTCCTTCTCTTTTACATACACTTCAGAATGTGGGTTGATGCCATTTGATGGAAAGCAGTCATTTTAAGACTGCATTTTCCATAGCATGAAACAGTGAAAATAGGTGAATGAGGGTCTAAATCAGAAAAATACAGATATTTGAACAATTATAAAAAATAGGACCTATGCTGCATCTTATTAGCCCATTAACATTTCCCTTTTAAGTTATGGAATGTAGGTATTTGAATGCACACTTAAATGTGGAGAAAGGGAACTTACTATCCAATCAAGTGAGTATTCTCTAAAAGCAACATTTTAACCGCATCTTAAGAAGCTAAACAATCCATCAGGCTTTATTACCATGAATTTGGGAGTAGGAAAGTGGATGTTTTCCAAAAAGATACACTGTATTTTGACATAGAAGATATTTTGCTTTTGAATTAATACATTGATTGATTAAAGGAGTCAACTACACTATTAATAGTAGCTCCCCCCAAAGCTCTGTTATATAAATAAATCTCACACATTATTTTTCAGTTGCTAAGATAGATGCTTTCTAGATTTATCATGCCTTTCAAATAATGTGGCCTTGAAGTAAGCCAAGAATTTCTCTACAAGTTTATTTGATAAAACATGGTGAGTGCTTTATCAGGCCTCAGGTCTATCTACCTTTAGGAAATATTGCTCTTAGGCATTTGGATCTTTGCTAAGTTAGTGAAACCATGAAATTTTTGGTTCTTTCTTTCTACTTATTTTACATTATAGAATGAAGGCACCTTTTTCTCTGTCAAAATTTAATGACAGATGAATGAAAAATATTCCTTGAGTAAGGATGACTCAAAATATTTCAGAGGACAAATGTTTTCTCAAAGCAGTACTGAGCAGTGGCAGAGGATCCTTGTCTAGGCATATATGTTTCCATAGGAACAAAACTATTAACATGTGTATCTAATTTACACAGATGTATGTTAGTACCTTCTCATTTTCTCTGCCTCTGTTTTCTCCACTTCACCAAAGCTAACTTCACTGATGACTCCATTTGCAAGTTTAAGTGTTCTAAACCCGGAATTCTGTGGCCCAGACCTTATCTGAACCACACTCCTCTCCAACCAGAACTGAGTGTGGTCAATTGATGAGGTGGTAGGCTTGGATCTCTAAGGAACTGTTGAATTGCTGCATACTCTTCTTTTCCCTCTCAGATCTTAGTTCTTGTGGGTTGCCCTGTCTAATGCTCATTTCCAAGCCCTAACCTTCCCCGAAGCCATGTGAGTCTGATGGGGGTCCTGGTGCTTTACCCAATCTTTCACTTAACCCTTAGTTTACTCAGCTGGCTTTGGTTCTGCCCTATGAACATATCTCTCTTACAACAATATCAGTGCTTAGATTTTCCAGCTCTGCTTACCTGAGCAAATACCCAGCATTGAATGTCCTGATAGTGTAACTGAAAATCCAGCCATTTTCATATAGGTGTTTGTAGCTGAATGAATACCTCTTTCCCCTGTACCTGCCTTGTCGTAGGTCACCTGGCCCTCCCATACCCACTTCCTGTTGACTTAGGAGCCATACTGTCTATGATGGTTAATTTTATGTGACAGTTTGGAAGGTTTTGGGGGATGAGATCAATACTTAAATTGTCCTCTATAATGTGGGTGGGACTCATCCAATCAGTCAAAAGCCTGAATAGAACAAGAAGACTGCCGTCCCCAGGGAATTCTTCAGTAGATGACCTTCCAATTTCACCTGCACCATTCACTCTCCCAGGTCTCTACCTGCTGTTCTTCAGACTGGGACTGAGCCTTTGACTATCATGGATTTTGAGCCTGGCAGCCAACACTACAGATTTGTATTTGCCTGACTCCATACTGCATGAGCTGATTCCTTATAATAAGTCTATTTCTACACAGATGTACATCCTATTGTTTTTGTTTATCTGGGAGACCATGACTAATACATGGCCTTCTGTTGTAGTCCCTCTAACAGCAACACTGTTATAAATCTATGCGCTTGTATTTGCCTCTGTATATATGTATGTGTATACTGTAGGAAAACCGAGGCTTCATGTTGACTTTGGATCAGAGCTCTAACAGGCAATTTTGTTTCTTATAATCATGGAAGAGAGTTGGCCAAACAGCTATCCAACAAAAGTCCTCAGGCCTTTGCAGTTGCTCTTCTCTCTACCTGGAATGCTCTTCCATCAGAGAGTTTTATGGATTGTTCCCACACTTTGATTTATATACTCAAATGTCCTTTTCAAAGAAGGCTTTCACAACCACCATCTAAAAGAATACGCTCTGTCACCCTGCAAAGCCTTACCTTGAATGATATTTCTTCATGACATTTCTAACTACCTAACATTTTATTATGTGGACACTAATTTGCTTGTTGTCTAGGTCTCCACTAACATTGAAAGTTGGTGGACATTGCTTTACTTACTGCGGTATCCCAGATGCCAAGACAGGGACTTGCACAGGTTAGATGTTCAAACAATATTTGTTGAGTAAACGAATCAATGAATGAATATTCTATATAGCAAAATAATTAACACAAGACTTGTGCATTTATGTACCATTTAGTTTCAGCAAAGGCAGAATCCTATAGCAAATGTCATATTACTTTAGTGAAAAATATAATTTCCTGTGGCTAATATGTTATAAGGTTGAGAGGTCATGATAAGATTGCTTTACTGGAAACTTAATAGAAAATTTTATGAAATAAAGAACTGTGTATTAAAGAGCAACAGTGTACTTGGAATGACAAGGAACAGAGGATGTCAGGAGTTAGAGTTTAAGAAGAACTTTGTCCCATCTGGCCGATTCCCAACTGTGTTGTTTGTTCATTGGCCCTCTCTGGGCCCTGGAATGTGGGTGGTCCCTGTGGATTCTCCAGCCTCCTCTGGGTTTTCTTACTGAGAAGGGTGATTTCCAAAGAGCATTTGAATGCTTATGTGAAAATAAACAGGGAGAAGAGGGTATTAGTGCATAATTTTTTATTCCTAAGGTAAAATACTGTGGCTAGTACACATCACATGGCTGTTCTTTCAGATGCTGGGTGCTAATATATACAGGTGGCCTATATGAAATAATGGAGCTAATGGAACAGACTAATTGGTAAGGATCTTCATATTCTGAAGTTGCATTTCTCTAAGTTATAAAATAGCTGTGTTTGCATTCACCTGGCAAAGCGAAGCAGGGATGCCCTATGTGAGAGACCTGCAGTGTGGAGATGTTCCTCAAATGCTATGGCGCATCGCAGTCTTACCTGGCAGCCTCAGATCGCTGCATCTCATCTGCTGTCGGAGTGCATTTCAGTGAGTAACAGCCAAGTAGTGGACAGACGAGAATTGCTTTCCATATTTGAGAATGGCTTTGAGGTCCAAAGCCAGATGAGCTGTGGGAAGAGAACAGGCTTCGGAGTCAGCCAAGTGTCAGATTGAAACCCAGCCTTTTCTCTCGCTGTTTGGATGAACTTGGCTAAGTTATTAAATCTCTTTGAGCTATAATTTCTTCTCTTTTACACAGGAATAATTGTACTTACCTGGTAGGGTTACTAGGAGGTCTCATCTGGCACATAGTAAAAACACCTGAGAGATGAAAATGATTCTCCTACTCTCCACCATTTGCAAGTTTATTAGTTGTTTTGTTTCTATTTATTTATTTATTTATTTATTTATTTATTTTTCCTTTGGCATGTCTACCTCTCATAGCACACTCAGAATTTATGATTTGGAAAGGATCTTATATAGGTCTTCTAGGCCAACCACATGCACATATACACACTGAGTTTTCTACTTCCTTTCCCATATCTGGTCATAACCATAGATAATAAAGCAAGTTTATGCTATTGGACACTCCCCAGGTCTCCATAAAACCCTCTAATGGTTTCTTTCCAATTGTAAAAATATTTACTAATGCTGTAATTCTTTAAAACCATCCTCCTTTCTAACAATTGTTTAACTCAAACTATAAATGCATTTCCCATGCTATACCCTGTCTTCCCATCTTGTCCCTTCTACAGAAGTAATTTTTGAAAGGGCTTTGACATATTTTCCATTGAACAATTGAAAACATATAAGTAAAATATATCTCATATTTCCAGATTGAGCTATTAATTTTTCATTCATGTTTATTGTAAAAAAAAAAAAAGTTCTTAAAGCTGAGTATCCTACTTCACTTAACCCAGAAAAGCAATTTTTGTGTGTGTGTGTGAGAAAAGGAATTATGTTTTTAGTTGAAATATAATTCACACACAATGAAATGCACTGATAATAATTTTATGAGGAAATAAGAAGTTTTAAACTCATGACCTAGTTTGCGAGGAGTTTAAGACTACTGATTAAAAAACCAAACCAAACCAAATGGGAGACACAGAAGATCATATTCAGAACTCAAAAACCATAAGTGTAAAATCGCAGTGTATGAACATTGAATTTCCTTTTTTTAAAAAAACATATAGCTACTTTATTTTATTTAGTCTTATTATTTTACTTTATTTTTATTGACACTATTACAGATATGCCCATTTGCCACCGTCCTCCCCATTCATTGCCCGCCCCCACCCAGCTCCCGCCCCCTTCCCTCTGGCCATCACTGCCTGTGTGTGTTGGTTATGCATACACACTCTTTGGCTAATCCCTGCATCTTCTCTCATCCAGCCCCTCCCTCCCCACTCCTCTCTGAGACCTGTCAGTCTTGACCATTGACGTTTCCCCTGCCTTCAGCTCCCTAATCATTATTGTGGGTGACACTGCCCCTTGAAGAAGAAATTTGGCTTTTGAAAAGGCCAAATTGTAAAATTTCTAAATTGTAAAATCTGTAAAATTGTAAAGGCTAATTATAATCCTAATTAACTTCACCACTGGTCATATTAACAAGTATAAAGATTTTCTTGGAATCAAATATCTATGATGTTTTAAGTAAACCTCTGTTTTACTCCATCAGAAATTCCTGGTTTCATATTCTGTGGTCAACAGCAAAGGCACTTGGCTACTGAAAATTCTTAAAGCAAATGACGGCTCCTGAATTTTGTCATTGTCAGACCTGTATAGTCTTCACATGTACTGGCTTAACATTTGTGATTCAAATTATTTGTGAGAAACCCAAAGGTCTCAGATATAGACCCATTTGAATGGAGCTAATAATTCCTCCATTACATTGCTATGAGGATGAAAGGAGCATTTGTTTATACCTGGTCCAAATTTAGGTTACCTTGTTGCAAGATTCATACACAGGAGGCATTTAACTAGTAAATACCTTATCTGATACCCAGCCCTGCTCCTCACCACCCATTTCATGTAACTGGGATCCTGATTGTACTTTTCAGGAAAGTCAAAGAATTGTGCAATCAGATGACATGTGGTGAATTTTGGTTGATTAAAAACACCTAGCTTTCTCTATTTAAAAATTATTTAAGAATGAAAACAATAAATGTCTCTGAAACGTATTGATTCTCCCAAGCAAGCAAACTGTTATGATCAGGAAAGAAAAAGGAATACAAGAGCAAGGAATACAATTTTTAAAAGGACAGATAGCAAATATTGTATCCTAATGAAAAATACCTCCTTCTAGTGTCAGTTCTGTCGACCTTTATGAGACACTGTTGTGTGCTCAAGACCTGAGAACTGCAACCTCACCTTCATGTCGCATATACTGCTTGTCAGCGGTTATCAGAGACCGATAACCTTAGTGGGAAGTCCCAAACAGCCACAAGAGTGCCCGAAAATCCCAGTGATAAAGGTACAGCCCCTATCACACATTTTTCCGAGCACATCACATTTTTATTGAGTACCCATTTTGTATGTACCTTGTCCATAGAGGACAAATTTGAACATATTGTGTGTATCCCTGAGGAATCCTCAGGGTAGTGGACAAATGGCCACATAAGCAGACACAAAACAATGAGTTAAGGGCAATTATAGAAGTTGGTACAGGGTGTTGGAAGTACCCAGGCGAGGGGCAGCTAACCTGGGTGATAGGGAAAGAGGTATGTGGAGTAGTCAAGAAACGTTTCTTGGGAAGAGACTTTGAATCTTAAAGAATGACTGAGAGATCTGAAATGTCCATGATCTGTTTACTCAACATCACCAACTGTCTTGCTACAGCATAAAAACACAATCAAACTGATAGAATTGATTGTACATTTAGATCTGTATCTCCCATTTCACTCTCTGGATTGTAATTGAAAACATGGAGGAAAGCAGCTATGTTTCTACTCCAGGAAAAGAGGCAGAAAGGAGAGGAAACCCCAAAGGAAAAGGCTGGGACTTCTAATTGCAGACTTGGTTGTTTACCGGGGTTTGCTCATGCCTGCTGAGTGGCCCTTTTCTGGGTTGGCTGTGTCTAATACTTGCCAGTGGGAAAGATTATGAATTTTCAGAATATGTGGACTTTGATGTGAATGCAGCAGGAAGTCTAAGTAAACAGAGATGCAGCTGTGTCAGTTGTCAGATTGGCAAGTGTCTTAATCTTGGGCTAAAAGGGGAAGCTGGACTGTCATCAGCTTCCCTGGAGATTGATAAATTGGATGCAGACAGCTAGGGCCTCGGGCTGCCAGACAGATCTTTAGGACTGAAATGTAACTTCTGTATGTAGAACTCTGAGAAACACGCACAAGCTCCAAATGCATCATAATCCTGTTTAGAGTTATGACTTGTTATATTAGAAATGATAATAAAAATTAATATCATGAGGCCTATGTTCTGCCTCCATGGGAAGGCAACAGCCTGCAGTGAATGAAGGCTGTGTTAATGGGCAGGGGAGCCTCTTCCTCTCATGCATATTCGCCCCACACTGCTGGCCACAGCGCATGTCTGCAGAGAGTGTGTGGATTTGCATGAGTCTGTCTCCTTCTGTAACTCTACATGGGTATCTGTGTGCATCTGTCTGTCTGTATGTATATTTGTGTGTGTTTCTACTACTCTCCATGTCTGTCTTGTCTATGTATATGGAGTGTGTGTGTATCTATGTGTGGATCTTAGTGTGGGTGTGTGCATGTATCTGTCTTCACATACATGTGTGGGTGGGTGTATTTCTGTGTGTGTATGTGTGTGTGTGTGTGTGTGTGTGTGTGTCTGTTTCTGTTTTGTCTGTGTATACATGTGGAGGATTTTGTGGATACATCTCTGTGTACGTCTTTGTGTATGAGTAACATATGTGTGGACATATGTACATGTCTGTGTGTCCGTCTGACTGTGTGTGTGTCTGTTTCCCCTGTTGTGTTTCCAGGTTACACTGAAGCGCTGGGCTGGGCTTCCTCTGTGGTAACTGATCGCACTGAGAAGGGCCACTGCTATTTCTTAGCTGCTTAGGCAGGAGTGTTGCTGTGCCAATGTCACCTAAGCAACAATCTGGGCTTATGCTTGGTCACCTCGGAGACTCTGACAGGAGTGCTGAGAAAAGATATTTACCTTCTTGCAGCTCAGAAAGACCTGCCTAAGCCAGAGAATGAAGTTCAAGCTCAGTAATACCTGCTGCAGGAAATCTCTTAATATCCCACAGATTTTTTCCCATAGGTTTTCCATGAGGTAGGATAGGTCTGCAGTTATCACATTTTTTTTACATATCTGTGACAGATTAAAGTATAGAAAAGTCTAATGTCACAAAGTTAATCAGAGGCAGAAATACTGGGTGTCATTGGTGACTGTATCATTAGCTATTTGAATTCTCATGTCTCTTCCATTTCTTGTGTAGTTAGGAATGTGTACCTTTCCACTGACCTATTTTCCCAGAAGCAAATGTACTGTTTCCTTTGGAAAATGCCACAAATGCCTTCTTTCTAGTTCCTCACATTGTGTTTGAGTTTCATCTGAATTTATTTGGCTTAAATAAGCTATAATTTCTTTAGACAATTTTGTCAAATAAACTATAAAAATGTTTAGCCAAGTTTTGATCCCCAGTTTCAAAATTGGGCTCCTCTCCCAGTATTTTCAGTCCTTGGAAACCCAGACATATCTCAGTGACACATTTTTGCCCAATTTTCCAACTTTCTACTTGGCAGACAGATACATATGCAATTTAAAGAAATATCATCTTAAATATTGGGGAGGGAAAATAATGTTATGAACAGTAGACTCTGAAGTTAAGGAAGGATTGGTGAATACTGTTGTTGTTTTAACCCTGTAGAGTATGAGTATTTTGTCAAAGTCTTTACTTGAATACTTTAAAAATAAAAGCACAGACCCACTCCTTGCCTTTTCAGTTCAGTGCCCTGGAGAAAGTAGAGAGGCTGCCTCCCTAGCTCACAGCTCCCGTGGTGGGAACTCCACCTTCCTCACCTCATGATGACCTCATGTCTTGAGGTCACATAATTCAGATAGCATGGACTTCCAGAGATGGACAGCCTTTACAATCACAACCACATTGAGCCTTGAGCCTCATCAGGCACCTAAAGACAGGAAGAGCCAGGATTTGATTCTGGGCCTGCTGACTCCTGATCTAGGCATTTTCCTTCTGTGCACAGGGGACTCTTCAGTAGCTTCCCAGTGGCTACCAGGCGAGGGTCAACTTCACAACAGAACATGTGAGACCCACACTTTCTGCCTCCTGCCCACATGTCTAGGCTGATTTCCTGCCACTCCGCCCTTGTCATTGTCGAGTCAAGGCATATGGAATGGCTCGTGCATATGCGGTGGCATTTTACAATAGCCTGTCCCTGTACTTCCTGTACCTTCTGCCTAGAATGCTCCTAGCTACTGGCGTAACTTGAGAGGTGCCAAGAAAACACTCCAGCTCAACAAATCTCTCCCACAGGCACCTAAAACACCACCATTAAGTCCCTTTATACTCAGCATTCCTTTTCGGTGCTTTTTCCTCCCATAATTCATTTTGTCTCTGAGAAGACCACAGTTTAAAATTTCATTGGTACCTTAGCGTGACTGAGTTTTTCAGCTGTGTTACTTCTGAGAGGACTAGATGTCGAGGTGACAGAATTGCTAGAAGCGGCTGGAAGGGGTAGGAAGCAAACCTCAGGGACCGCTACAGGCAGTCTCCTCTGATTAGGGTTTTGCTTAGGCTCTGCCCAGTGACTACACCACACAAATAACAAATGTTTCTGTATGGCAATGGTCTGTCAGAGGTACAACATGTGAATGTTTTGATGTGCCAGATTCTCACCTGTGGGCTTTCTCTGTTATATTTAACACCCTGATCAAAATGTTTATACTCATCTAACATATTCATTCTTTGTTTATGAGCATTTGAAAATGAGAGAGATGGTTAAAAGCCAACAGAATAGGAGTAAAGGAAAATTCATTTGTCCTTTATGATTGTACCTTTCCAAAATTGGATGTTCTGGACGTTCTCCTCTCTTTCTGAGTAGCAGACCACAAAAAGAGTGGCTTCCAATGACATTTATTTTGCTTGGGAACCCACAATTGGTCTGGGCTCAGTGGGGCTAGCTCATCCCTGCTCCACTTGGCGTCAGCTGGGGCAGCTCAAAGGCTGGGATTAAAGCATCCAAAGGCCCCCTCCTTCACAGGCAGGCAGATGATGGCAGCTGTCACTGAGATCCCAGCTGGAGCTGTCAGCTAATTACCCATGGGTGGCTTCTTCCTGTGGCCAGCATCCTCACGACCTGTGGCTGGGCTCCAAGGTGAGGGTCTTGTGAAAGGGAGTCAAAAAGCCCATTGCCTTTATGACTGAGCCTGAGAAATTATGCAGGCGCTCTTCTGTCACATTCCATTCATCCCCACAGCCACGCGGCCCTGCTCAAATTCAAGGAGGAACATGTGGGATCAGGAATATGGCTATGGCCATTTTTAGAAAATTCAATCTGCTACACTGGAACATAAAGAAATTTTAATTCCTTGTTATTCCTGGTTTTCCTGTTCATTCCAGCCAGAAAACTCTTCTTCAGGGTGGGTTTTGTGGTGGCCAAGTAAGTCTTTTACATGCCTAAGTAATTATCGTATTTGGTTTCTTTTTAAATGAGGCCTGCCCTTCATCAGCGACATCTATTTGTCCAGAGAGAAAAACTTTTGTGCATGTAACAATTAGATCCATGTGGATCTAAGTTTTTTTTTTTATTACAATAGCTTTAAAAACAGCCTCACAAACTGGTGTACAAGATTAAATTCAGGCCTGTCCACATTAATTTTTATGCTTTAATGTGTACAATTGAAAGATTTACAGGAAATTCGAAATATTGATTTGAATAGCAGCAACAGGTTAGCACAAAGTTTTGACCAAACATCTACATTTTCTGGAATGTAATTAAAGTACAATTGATCTGTGAACAACATGGATGCTAACCCATGTATAACTTTTGACTTTTCCCCAAACTTAACTACTACTAATAGCACACTGTTGACCAGAAGCCTTACTGATAACATACAGTTGAGTAACACATGCTTTGTATGCTATATGTATTATATATGGTATTCTTACAATAAAATAAGCTATAGAAAAGAAAATGTTAAGGACATCATAAGGAAAAGAAAATACATTTACAGTATTGTATGTATTTGTTGATATAATCCACATATAAGTGGACTCACACAGTTCAAACCCATGTTGTGCAAGGGTCAACTGCAGTTGTCTAGAAATGTGTTGATTTGCATAAAACCATTAATTAACTGTGTTGGAGTAATTAGCTTAGTTTTAATTAGCCTAGTCCTCTAAAAATTAAACATAAGGAAAATCTCATAAGAATTTGCCTTGAGAAAAATACAAGGTTTAAAAATTTTAACAGTATTGAGATATTTGTGGTTACATATGCCACTTGGTTTTTGGATGTTTCAATTGTTCTGAAGCTTGTCTTTTAGCTTATTCAAGTTGCATCTTTCTGAGGACATGTTCCTTTTCAGATGCCTGGAAAATCTCCAAATCAGGAGATAGAGTCTTGATTCTGCCGCTAATCAGTTTCATGACCTTATTTGTAGAATGGAGGCATTTGATTAAACAATCTTTAAAATTATTTACTTGTGGAATGATGTATTAAATGACATTTATTGGGAATATAATAAAATAAAATAATGTAAAGAAATAATGGTTTTTATTGTGATGTTGAATTAGTAATTAGGAATGATCAAAAACATATATTTTACTTAGATATGCACTTAAAAACATTTTATTTTCCAACAACCAATTATTCAATCTCTCTTGAGACATTTCAAGGTCTTGTTCAGACTTGATTAAGGAAGCAGTCAACCCTTATCTTGCTTTATATGACTTTATTACAATTTGAGGAGCAAATGGTTGCTTAATAAATGCTGTTTATAAAGACAAAAATAGGACATAGTTTTTGGCATCAGGAATAGGTCTTGAAATGCAGTCTTATGAAACCTTGCCAAATATCAAGGCCATACCCATAGTTCAGACAGGTAAAAGGAACTGGGACCTTTATTCTAGGCCATTTGCTAATGTCAAGGTCTTTATTCTTCGGGAGTCTTGATAATTGTGATAGATTAAATATTCATGACCATTCTGAATACCTTTTAATTCAGCTGATATTTATAGACCACTGACTCCAAAGTAGATGCTTAGTATGAAAATCTCAGCAATAAAAGTAAATGTGCCTGCCTCCAAGGAACCTGTGGCTGTCAGAGGGTCAGCGCTTACCCAGGACGCTCAAGAAGCTACACAATCTCTTAAAAGGTTATTATATTACTTCTTTGTTGTATTAATTAAAACATCCTTTTGCTATTAACAAAAATAATAGCAAACTTTTACTGAATCCTTATAACATAATGCTATGCCCTTTATATTCTTTGACTCATATAATACCCTTTTAAAGGGGTTTTTGAGCATGGCACCTATTGCATTGACCTTTGAGGATTAAATGAAATAATCATGTAAAATGCTTAATGCAGTATCTGGAATAATAAATGTCCAATACATATTAACTATTTGTAATTATTATTGTCTTTATCAGCTCTATCAGGTAGGTAATTGAAAAAATACAGCTTTGAATAGGAAAGTAACTTGCCCATCACAAAGCTCTTAAACAGCAGAATTGGAATGCAGTGCTAATTGTTGTTTAATGCCAAATTTCTTAACCTCTACACTATAATTCTGTCTAATAGTTAAAATGATAAAACTTAGTAAAATATTTCAGTACTTTCAATTCTGTTAAATGATTAAAACTTGATACTTTAAGAATTCTGTGATCTAAATTTCAAGTTTCTGGTTTTGTGTGGCAAGGACTTGCAAACACACTCAGTTTTCTCATTTAATGTTTCTAGAACTGGAACGAGAGTTTGTGAAGGTAAAAAAAAAAGGCAGAAAAAAGAGCAGGAATTATGGGTGCCCTTTCAAACAACCAGGAGTCTCTGTGGTTTGGATGATTCTTTCTGAAACTTTTGACCTCTTATTCTAAGAGAAACTTAGACCTTTACACTTTTTTTTCCCTTTATATACACACATTAGAATGGGTCAAATATCTAAAATTTCCTAAGATTAATGAAGCAGAAATAGTTGATGAGAGCTCTCAAAGTTAAGCTGTAGAAAGCAATCAGAGATCAGATATTCATTCACATGCCAGATTAAGGGTAATTTATTCACCTTAGTGCCAAAAAGCAAATTCCTAAACTATTTTAGGGAAACATGAATGAAAAGAGTGGAAAAATAGACTGGAATGAGAAAAACTGAATTAATATCTTGGGATAGAAGCGATAAAAAAATAACACAGTATATGGAAATAGAAATTGCATAATGCTGTTAGGGAAAGAGAGGAAAATTAAAAATAGCTCTAAGCTTACAAAGAGATGCTGTTTGCTGAGTCCCTGAGCTTATGCACTTATGAGACATGGAAACATTTGAATAGAGTGCCCTACGTTATTTTTAGATTTGAACAAAATCTTTAAATCATGGCAATTAATTTAAAATGCCAAATTTTGCCAAATAATAATCTCTACTAAAACAATGCTGCAATATTTATTTCTTGGAATATATAATCCATAATGTTTCCATTGAGATCACATTCCTTTTCTTACCTGATGTATGAGAACCATTTAGCTAAGACATCTATGAATATAAACCTCTGATTCTTTAGTCACTGGAGGGAAAGAGATGGTTAATTGATGTTAAATATAGTTGTTGCCAATATTAGCACCCACAGAGAAATCATTTAACATGATCATACACTTAATTTAGCAAATGTAGTAAAAAGAACATTGAATGGGAAATCAGCATGCAGCAGTCTGCCATTGGTATTAGTTAGTAACTGAGTAAATGAATCATTTTCTCATCTGCAGAACCAGAGGCTTGTTCCATCTTGTTGCTTGGGCTACTACTGAATAATATAATAATGAAATACTGGTAAGAGTAATATTGTTGGTTTATGAAAGAGTTTAGAATTGCATGAGACCAAGTAAACCAAAATAAAAGATAATACAAATTTTTACAAAGCTAATCTATGTCATTTTTAAACACTGTGATTGCTCACCCTATATTATTGTTGTTAAAATGCCCTTTTTCTTACTAAAATAATGGTGAAAGCGGAGGTCCTTTCTAGGGCAACCCACATTCTCCCTCCTTGTCCTTGTCTTCTATATGGTAGCCACTTGGAAAATTGAAACATCTGGGAATCACTATTCTGCACAAATTCTATAGTCTCTATCTCTAAAGTTTGATTTTTATGTGTTTGTGATCCAAGGTAATATTGTAGATGGTGTGTGTGGGTCGGCGGGGAGTTTCCCCTCAAACTTTTATATAATGTTTCCTTCTCTGCCCTCCTGCCCGCAATATATCGGGGCATGTTTGCCTACGTTTGGTAAGATTCAGCAGAATGGACCCGGAAGGGAAAGGCACGGATCGAGAATCTTATGCATCCCTGGGGTGAAGCAGAAAAGGAAGTGCCTCTGCCGTGAGGACAGGCTCTATGAAGGGCCTGTCAGCGGGGCTCTAGGAAGCGTTTGGGAAGCATTGGTGTGGGGCCTCCACTGGGAGGAAAGGGAGTGTCCTCCTGAGCAGCAGGAACTGGCAATGCTTAGCAGTTCCTGTGGGCAAGCAGCCACAAGGAACATATTTTGGGAGCAAATGGGGCCCTGGCACTGTGGTGGGGTGACAAGAGTAACGCCACCCTGCTCTTCAGGGGATGATTATGCAGGTGACTTACCAGGAGAGGCTGCAGTCCATGAGGACAGGTCAGATGTTTGCCTGGCCATGTGAAGTCTTGAGGTGGGACTCAGGAACTGAGCTGAAGCCAATTGTCTAAGCGGAGGTTCAAGGTCAGAGCAAGACTGCCCACAGAATGGTGCCATTCAGAGCGTTAGGAGTCAGATGGTATAAGTTCCTCTATGTAAGGCATACTTGGTGGGGATTGGAAAAGACTGAGCTTGCCAATATGACTCAAGCAGTTCCAAATTTAAAAGGGACCTAAGCCACAAGAATAGCAGAGAGCTCATGAATCAGGCCTATGTCTTTAGCATGATGCTTTGTTTGACATCTCATAGTGCTGTTATTAAAGAGACAGGAAAAGGAACCTGGGCTTGTCAGAAGCCATTCTACTGAGAACACCAGTAAATAACCATGCATGCATTTTTGATAGTTCCGAGCTCTCCTATCTCACCCTCTGTGTTTGTGTTTGCCTGTATGTATGTGTGTGGCTAACTCATGAAAGTGCTCTAGTCGGTACTTCCTGGTCCCAAATCCATTTGCTATGCATTCCATTTAGTTAGTTTTCATGTCTGAAATTATTTTTAAATTCTATTTCTGTTTTCAAGTATGACAGACGCCTCTTCTTTCGTTTGCATAGACACTTATAAGCCATTTGTCTAAAGGCTGCTATATTTAGAACTAGGTCAGACAGTGTTTTAATTTTTGCTTCAACTGTCGAACAATCTATAAAACTCAAGAAGAAAAGGAAGTTCTATTTAATTTACCCATATTTTTCCCTTCTTGATGTTTCTTTCTTCTAGCATTTCTTTTTTGTTTAGGGAACTTCTTTAGTCACTCTTTAAGGGTAGGTCTGCTAGTGAGAAATTCTCTTTATTTTTCTTCATCTGAGAATGTCTTGATTTCCCTTTACTTATGAAAGATATTTTCACTAGATATAGATTTCTGGATTGGCAGTTCTTTCTTTCAGCATTTTTCACTGGCAAAATATTTTGCCACTTAATATTTTGCCACTTCTTTTTGGCCTCTGTGAATTCTGATAGGAAATCCACGGTCACTTGAATTGTTTTCTCCCTATAGGTAATGCAGCTTTTCTCTCTGGCTACTTTCAAAGTTTTTTCTTTGTCTTTAGTTTTCCAAAGTTCATTATGTACCTTGGCATGGATTTTTTTTGTGAATTACCCTGCTTCATATTTGCTCTGCTTTTGAAGTTCTAGGTTTATGGTCTTTTGCCAAGTTTGGAATGTTCTCAACCATAATTTCTTCTAATACTTTTTCCAGCTATGTCCTCTTTTTCCTCTCCTTCTGGCCTCCAATGACATAACTGTTAGATGTTTATTATAATTCCCATCACTGAGGTTCTGTTCATCTTCTTTTAGTCTATTTTCTCTCTGTTGTTCAAATTTGATAACTTCCATTGTACTAGCTTCTAGTTAACTGACTCTTCCCTCTGTTCTGCTTTTGAGCCTCTCCACTGCATTTTTTATTTTGGCTATCATATTTCTCGGTTCTAAAATTTCTTCATATCTTTTGATTTTCTTGCTGAAACTTTTTATTTTTTTGCTGACATTTTCTATTTTTTCATTTGTTTTATTTAGAGAGAGAGAGAGAGAGAGAGAGAGAGAGAGAGAGAGAGAGGTTCATTGAAACATTTAAATGATGGCTGCTTTAAAATCTTTGTCAGATATTCCTAACATCTCTGTTATCGTAGCGTTTGCATCTATTGACTGCCGTTTTTCATTCATCTTGAGATCTTCCCAGTTTTTTTGTGTGACATGGGATTTTTCAACTGAAATCTAGATATTTTGGGGGTATATATGTTGTGAAAATCTGGATCTCATTTAACCCTTCCGATTTAGCTGTTTTCCTTTGACGTCTCTCTGGCAAGGGAAGTGGGTTCCATCTTGCTACTGCCAGGAGAGATTAGAATTTTACGTTCACCAGTTGGCTTCAGTTGACACCAAGGCACTGGTGATGGGAGGAGGTACCTTGCTATGGCTGAGCAGAGGGGAGACTTTTAGCTCCTCATGAGGCCTCTGCTAGTACCTCCCTGGGAAGGGTGGGAGGGCCTGGCTATTGCTTCCCTTTGTCCTCCTCTGACACCAAGTGGGAGGGGCATGCCTCATGGTGTATGTCCAGTGGGTGGTGGTGAAAGTCCTGGCCCTCCACTAGGCCTCTTCTGACACTACCCAGAGGAGAGAGGGAGGGAGGCTGCCTCACTGCTGGGTGGGGGTGGGACTCCAGGCTCTGTGTGTTCTCTCCATTGCCGCTGCAAGTGGGGGAGGTGTAGGGTTTATTACCACCCAGTGGAAATGAAGGTCCCAGGACCCTAGCTGGCTTCATCTGACATTGCCCCTTATTGGAGGTGGGGAGGAGAATTGCGGCATTTGTTACAGCTGAGCAAGGGTGGAGGTTTGGCTCTCTACTTGGCATTTTATGGTGTGGGTAAAAATGCAGCCATGGTCTTAGCTGTGATTTCTGGCTGGAGTTGAGCAATTGTTGTCTCTTAGTTTACGATCTTGCTAGGCTTTCCTTTTGCTGGTCCTTTGGAAAGAGAGAAAGGTTGTTTGTCTTTCAATCTACATCTATTGATATTTCTGAGTTGCTGGCTTCTGTAGTTCCAAATCTGGGATACATACAGCGAAGAGAAGAGCCTGAGAACCCAGCACCCTGTCCTTCCTTGGGTCCTGCGGTTCCTAGCCAGTCTGCTTTCTTCTCAGCACTTTTCAGAGGCTTTGTGTGTTTGTTTAATTTACAATATGTAGGGTTTGTAGTTGTACTTAGTGGGCAGAATAGGGAAAAGTATGTATATTCATTCCATTTTCCCAGAAGTGGAAGTCAATTGCCTACATTTTACATGAAGTTATTTAAAAGATCCATCATTCTCCTTTGTAGTCGCTTATGTATTTGCTTACTCCCTCCATCATGTAGAAGCACTGACTGAGTGCCAGGTACTTAGCACCTCTCAGTGCTGGACAGCTTAGGACCTTCAAGGTTTCTTGCTGGGAAAAGAGGAGACCTAGCCTGACCTCCTTCTCCCGAAGCACTGCTTCTCATTGATGTCTCCAGCTTGCTGCCTGCTGCCACACTGACTCAGCCAGGCTTCCCCAGGCTCAGCTGGAATCAATACGATTATAATAAGGCAAGGAAAGTAAATATTTAATATTTGTTTATAGTTACATGGCTAAGCTTATAAATAATGCATGAAAAGTTTTCCAGGGGAAAGTGTTCTAAGGAGCCTTTATATTAATTTTTTTTGTAACATACCATTAAAATTTTTTTATTAGGTAATAATCTCCTAACTTACTAAAAAGTTGCAAAAATCAGAATAGTAAGAAGAAAACTCATATATTCCCTACTCAGGTTCACCTCTTGCTGACACATAACACTTTCCTTTATCATTGGGGTGCTTTCTCTGTTTCTCTCTCTCCCTCCACACACACACACTTACTTACACACAGACTAAATTAACATGCTAGGTGTACTCCAACTTTGTCAGTTGACCAATACATAATGTCCTTTATGGCATTTGCTCCCTCTAGTACAGGATCCAGTACAGCATCAAATATTGCATGTGTTTGTAGAGGTTCTTTAGTTTCCTTTAATCTGGAACAGTTTGAAATGTAATTTTTTTAAGCAATAAAATAGCAGAACTGTGTCTTTTGTCATTAATGCTATTTATAGTTACTCTCAGCAGATTGTAAACTTATTAACATGCAAAAAAATAGAATTTCAGTACTCTGCAGTAGGAAAAAGGATATTTTTGCAGCATGTAATTAAATAAAAAAGTGAAGGCACAGCAAAATCATAAAAACCATAAAATGCTTGACCCCAAATCAGAAAGTTGTTTATATAAGTTAGAATGGAAAGTATTGTTCTTTTATTGTTCTGGGGTGATTAATTAAAGTGCATTTATATAATTTACACAGGAATTAAATGCCCACAAAGTTCTAAAATGACAGGTTTTGAAGCTTAGCTAGAAAATTTGTTTAACTTGAATATTCAAGTATTGCTAATTTGCATGACTTGACAGATGCCCTTTAAACATGCACAGTAAAGGTATAAGTGAGTGAAGCAGAGTACCTTTATTGTGCTGAAGTGTGGAATTCTAAATAGCCTGTCAATAAAATCATGTTCAAAATTGCCAGTACCATTAATTTGCAAACGTAGGACACCCTTCACATGCCCTGCTCCCAGCCCCTGAGGCTGAAGTGGAGTTTCTCAAACATGCCTTGAAAGTGGAGTAAAAGCAAACATTTGGCAACCAGTAGTTGTGTTTTGGTCTTTGCGTGTCAGTGGCTCCTCTGTGCTCCATGCACTCATCTCTGGTCCAAGCTCAGAGTTTTCTTGACAGCCAGGACCTGCTGAACTCTGATTTCATCTCCTTGGAGGCCGGAAAAGTATATTGTTTCTCATTCACTTCTATTTTCATTTTCAAAAGAGGCCTTGCTCTGCTCCTAGTGATGGAGAGAGAAGGCTCCTCTAAATGCCTAGGACCGATGAGGCCTGGATTAAACCAGACATTGAAAGATCTTTTGTATTAAAGAAGCATCTTAGTTTCTGTAATGTTTGTATTGGGATTTTAAGCCATGTGACACCTGTCAAGATTATTTTCCAAACTGAGTAGAGATTCTTTTAGATGAAGTATGACTTCTTTAAACCATATTTCATTTCAGTGGTTTGGAAAAAATTTTCTCAGTTTTGTTTTCTATAGATGTCTTCCAGTTATTGCATGTGTTGGGGCAGCCGCTGAGGCAGGACTGCCCTGGCGGCATTCTACCATGAGTGGCAAGTGACTGAACCCTCCAAGTCTCGGTTTCCTCATATGTAAAAGAAGAGGATCATAATAGGGACTTCGTGGGATTTTAGGAGCAATTCAAACGTTGACTTAGATGATGCATTTAAAGCCAGTAAACCTCATTCCCAGACATGAGATTCTCCTCCTGGGCTGTGGACTCCAGAGGCCTCCACCCTCGCCTTACTATAGCAGCGTCCTTTCCTACGGAGCAAGGAGCTGAACAGGAAGAGTGGAAGGGTGGCAAGGAAGTGTTCACTCCCCCACCCCCACCTCCACCCCCATCTCCACCCCGGGTGTCCCTTCTAGAACTAGTGTTGGACATTAGGAACTCTCGCTCCCTGCCCAAATGTCCGCACGTCCACTTGCAGGGCCTTGGCAGGCTTCTTTTCTGCATCCATCCACCTGAAGCTGAAACCCACCCCCTCACTGGTATGAACTCTAATTTCTACTAATAATAGTGTCGCTTCCTGGGAACAGTGATGACTGCCATCTCCTGCCAGGGACACTTATAATTTATACTCCCTTACCCCTGTCTGGAGTAAAATAACACCATAACAGTATAATTTGATGCCCCCTTTTCGCCAATTTTCAAAATACTAGATAAACATGGAATAAAACATGCTCAGTTCTCTCCTCTGTGTTACCCCTCCTGGCTGCCCTCTTTACCTTTCCTCCTCCCCAATCCCCCCAAATCTAATCAACAGGAGTTCCAAGCTCTTTCCTCCCAAGTAAGTATCAAAAATCACCTGCTTTTATGTCATTACCCCAGTCCTGGCCAGGGAACAGACTCTAGAACCAAACTCCTTGGGTGGGAACTCCAGCTCTGCTGCCTACCTGCCGGGTGACCTCAGTCAGAGAATGGAACCTCCCTCTGCTCAGTGTTCAGTCTGTAATTTGGGGAGGAGAGGACATAATTCACAGGTTTATGGAGATTAAAGAAGATAAGTAATACATAAAAAGTACTTAGAATAAGGCACTGCACATATAAGGTGCTGATGTCCTCAGTTTATTATAAAAGGTCTAAGATCTATAGTCTTATAAGCTAACTACCTACTCATAGTCATTTACATTTGAAACTCATTTTGTCAGGAAATTATCCAAGGCTTGGATTGGGCGAAAATATTTGTGGGCTAACTTTCCAATGGAGTGTCCATATTCTCCCCAGTGGACCCTCCAGGATTATCTGATTCTGTAGCTCTGGTTACCTTGAATAATTTTTTTGCATTGATTTTTTGCATAGACTGTTTTTACGACTTCGCAGGCATAGAATTGGTAGAAAACAGAGAGTAATGCAAATGATCTTTGACATTTAAAAATGCAAAGGAACTTTGTCTTATGAAGATACAATTGATTTCCACTCTGTAGAAAAGATAATCTTGAACATTGTTTTTCCGCACTATAGGGTATCAACCACTTTTGCCTCTATTACCAAATATATTTCATCATTTCTAATTTTTGTGTGTATGTGTCTGTGTCCATTAAATTCTCCTTTGAAACAGTGTTCACATCCTACTGGTACCTTCATTAATTAATGAATTAAATTAAATCCTTGAAAAGTTCCCAAACAACATAACTGGGCCAAATGAAAGTCCCTGGTTAAAAAACATAAAAAATTTCATTCATCTTTTTCTTAAACCCAAAGGAGGCCCCAAGATTGCCTTAAAGTAACACTGAGAACATATCAACCTTGTTTCTAGTATTTTCTTCTCCCTTTCTGTTACTCTACCTTCCCCTGTCACCTTCTCCTCATCACAGCAGGTGCCCAGAATCCAATGATGATGATGATGTTGGAGATGATGGAGAATATCACATTTCCTGCTCCAACCCAGCCGTACCTCCCCTACACCCCAACTGAGGCCCCTCCTTGATCCTCATCTTAACAGCAGCTTGTGTCTTGAGTTTTCTCTCATTACTATTGTCATCCTACTCTATAAAATTAGACCTACTTGTTGTGATCCTTAGTTCCTCAGGCCCTTAATAGCTCATAACAATTAATATGAAAGAGTTGTTTCTTTATTAAGTAAAGATTACTTGCTGACCTCCTATTAAAGTACCAGTCACTTTGCTGGTGCTAGAGGTAGAAACGGGAAGAAGAGAGGCTTCCCTGTTTACTGAGGGAGAAAAATCACAGATCTGGTACAGTGTGTAGGAACTCTGATTGGGGTAAGGACAAGAAGCTATGGAAGTGAAAGGAACAGTTTCGTGGAGGTGACCTGAGAGATCTGAAGACAGTGGAAAGGATGTAGGGGAGGGCTTTCTGGGGAGTACAAATTCTATGGCTCAATCTCTAGGAAAGGGCCAACAGAGTCCTCCAATTAAATCACCTATAAATGATCAACAGAACCCCCTGTTTTGCCTTCAAGATTACAGTTCCTAGGCAGGTGGCCTCTGCGTGGAGACACAGAGAGAAAAATGCTTTAGCCAACTTGTTTTGTTCCCACCTCTTGGTGTATTTCCTGATGAAAAATTCCGTAGGAGGACAAGACAAAAATGGAACACTTTGTTCTGCATGACTTGAGAAAGTCCTGGGGAAAGTGGTTCCTTCACTTGAGAACAGCTTTACATACCTGTTCAGCTAGCACTGGTGACACTTCAGTGGCCGGACTTTCTGTGCCTGATTAGAGAGCATTATGCTCTTCCTAGTAGGTAAATGCATGGGCTTCTGAAGTCCATCAGATTGAGACGTTCAAGACCTTGTCTTTCATTTGCTAGATGGTGACCTTGAGTAAGTCATTAAACTTCTCTCAGAAAAGTCTCCCTTCCCTTACCTGCAACGCAAGGGATAATCTTGCCTGTTGTAACAGAAGTGTTCAGCACCATGCCTGGCACATGGGAAGGACTAAGAAAAGGAAGCAATATTCAACCTTCCAGTAAAACTTACCAACAGTCTACAAACAATACAGTCGGTGCTGTGGCTTGCAACATTTTGTCCAAACAAGCATGCAGAACTATTTTTACATTTGCTAGTTTGGAAATATGAAAATGCTAAGTGTAAAACCATCTATTTCTGTATGGATGACAGACACTAACGTGGTAAGGAATTTAGTGATACTGAAATATTCATGTATTACACCATTCAGGTGTTTTATATCCCTTTGAAAAGTGATCATCTCTATGTCTTTTTCATGTGTGTGTCTCAGCTCCTGGTCCACAGCAGAGATGAGCCAATTTACAACTCTGTCTGGCACTCTTCTCCAAGGTCGTTTCGGGACTGACTTGAAGGGATCACAGTAAGGCTGTTGCAGGACCTGTGCAGTTTCTTCAGGCGGGGGTGTGTGAGCCTCTGCCTTTCTCCATTAACAACTTTACCCCACCCTAAAATGCATTGCATTTTGGGATTATGCACAAAAATTCCCAGAGCTTATACGTGCTGTGTTGCCTGGCAATTATGCCTTTGTAGCATTATATCTGTACAGTCTGTCCTCACTTAACGTCATTGATCGGTTTTGTGACCTTTAGCAAAATGACGTATAATAAAACCAATTATACCACACGCTAATTGATATAAACAGTTGTTAAATTCCTATGGCATCTCATCAGTTTTATAACAGAACAACATTGAAATGAAATTCAAGGAACTACTGTACAAATGGTTTTGTATTTAGGAAATTCACTTTAACTAAACAGTGTCAAAAGAGTGTTGGGAGCAGAGGGTATAAAGGTGAAGAAGATACCCTGTCTCTGTCTTCTTCCCCTACCCCCATAGAACACAATGCTGAATAAGGGCCATCTACCAATACATAACTATTTATGCAAAGATATATAGGGAGTATGAACACTGGGCCAGAGACTATAAGCAATCATCTCTGAGAGGACAAGTGGAAAAGAGAGGTCATTGAGTATTCACAGCAGAAATAATGTCTGGATTGGGCTTTGAAAGATGAGTGGGATTTCACCAGTGGAGGTGGGGACAGATACTACCATCTACCCCAGGGGTGTTGAGACTACCATCTCCAACAGTATTTAGAGGAGGAGGAGCAGTAGTTGGGGTATGATTCTGGGGAACCCAACTAGTAGATAGGGCTTAGAGATAGGGAGAAGTATAAAGGAGATCTCCAAGTTAAAGGACTTTAAATAATATGTGGGGCCTGCTTTCTTATTGTTTCTTGACACTCTCAATAAAAAGCTGTTGCCCACCTGTAGTTAGTTACTCATTGCAACACAGCCAGGGAGATCCTCTGTATTGTGTGCAGGAGGGCTTCTATGCATGTACTAGATTATCGATCTCTAAATCCATCCATAACAGTCTCCCATTGTGTGAGATGTCAGTGAGGGAGCTGACTTGGCTTTCTCAGTGTCCTTGTCCACCTCCTTAGTACAGTTGGAGGTACAAAACAATTTCCGTATCTCTGTGAGGTTTGCAAGACAGAACATTCTGATGTCAGTACTTTGCCTTCCATACCCATCCACTCCCAACTCCACTTTTCTTCATGTTCTAATTATTGCAATGCTATGGAATACGGAGAGAACAGCAAGATTTTGATGAGGGGAAGAGGGTATTACTGAGTTGTTTTGCTCTTGTTAAATGCACAGTCTTAGCAGGATGTCTGGAGGTTAGACTAACAGACAACCATGGGAATTAATCTTGAGCTGGAAGGCTTGGTGCAGCTGAATCCAGCTGTAACTTATGATGGAGGACAGGCTGAGTAGCTGAGGAGATTCACAGGCAAGTCCCTCATCTCAAGGATAGAATAAGTATGGTCTTCATCTGAGATCAGGAAAATAAGATGTTCTAAGGCCCAAGAAGAAAACAATACACATTTGGAATTATTGCATTGGAGAGCTCAAAAGATAGCTGATGAGTAGCAAGTGAAGGAATATCTATGTCTGAGCAGCACTGATATCTAAAATGCAGTGGGAAACCATGGGGGTTTGGAGTGTTATACTATTCAGTTGTGCTGTTTTCACCAACAGTGTTTGACAGCCCACGAGAAAGCAGGAAGTTGGGCTGATTGAGAGTTGGGACTGGTCAGCCTGATGCTGCAGAACATCAGGTAGTTTCCTGCTCATGCTTCAGGGTTTAATTTCAGTATGTGGTGGTTTTAGGTGGTGCTGTGCACCTCTTCATGCCTACCTCAGATAAAGCTGTCTAATGTTATTTGCATGAATGTACATGATTGTAGGTGAATAAAGGAGTTTGTTGGCTATGTAACAGGTTTCAAGATTGCTAATAAACCTTACAAGATTGTCATAGGGATTAAGTAAATTAATCATATTAAGTGGATAAAATAGCTTCTATCCCATAAAAGCTGCTCAATAAAGAATTTGGTACATCAACATTGTCATCCAGAATCCATATCTTTGCATGTCTCTATTTGCTGACCCGGTTATTAACTTCTTATTCATATACAATGGGAAAAGACCTGCCTTTTAACTTTTCTCCCAGAAAAGGGTGAGGAACCATCTTAAACATCTCACAGCCCTTTGGTCTGACTTCAGTCTAGACCAATGCTCTGGCAAAGAGAATACCATTTGCTTATGAATGTTGTCTTTCTTAGTAGGACAGTCACTGTGGTTGGAGACATGTGGGGAGCAGTAAGACATTTTCTAGGCAATCAAAAATTTCACTATAGCCACTGACATATTCAAGAAAAAGCACAGTTTGCTTAATTAATATTGAACAGAAAATCATTCTCCTAGGCCCCCACAGAATTGTTTTATTGTCATAAGAAAAATATAGGATTTTCCTGAACAAACCTCTGGTCCTGCTGCATAATTACTGTCAGAAAAACTGTTGTATTAGTTGCCTGTGGCTGCTGTAACAAATTAGCCCAAACTTGTATTCCCTCACAGTTCAGTAAACTAGAAGTTTGAAATAAGTATCAGTGGGCTGAATCAAGGTATTAGCAGGACCATGCTTCCTCTCAAGGCTCAGAGGAAGACTCTGTTTTGTTTTTTTGCCTCTCAACATCTGGTGGCTGCTGGCATTCCTTGGCTAGCAGCTATATCACTCCAATCTTCAATACTCTCTGTGCACTACCTTCACATCACCTTCTCTTCTGTGCATGCCAAATCACCCTCTTATAAAAATCCACAAGATTGCATCTTAGGCCCCACCCTGATAATCAAGGGTAATCGCCCTATCTCAAGACATTTAACTTAATTACACCTACAAAGATTTTTGCCACATAAAAGTAACAGTTACAGGTTCTGGGAATGGGATCTGATATCTTTGCGGGTCATTGTTCAGCCTATTGTAACTGTCTTTAGATCAGTTTCAGCCATCCTCATTTTTCAGTGGTTTTTGCTTTCCAGGGTTTCAATTACCCACAGTCAACCACAGTCTGAAAATAGTAAATAGAAAAATCCCAGAGATAAATAATTCATGTTTTAAATTGCGTACCATTCTGAGCAGTGTGATGAAATCCTTCGCCATCCCACTGGGTCCTGCCCAGGCCATGAATCGTCCCTTTCTCCAGCATATAAACACTGTTTATGCTGCCTGCCCATTAGTCACTTAGTAGCCGTCTGGATTTTCAGGTCGGCTGTCACGGTATTACAGTGCTTATGTTCAGATAACTCTTATTTTACTCAGTAATGGCCCTGAAGCCCTTCATGTAAATTTTATTACTGTATAATGTTATAATTGTTTTATTTTATTATTAGTTATTATTGTTAATTTCTTAGTGTGCCCAATTTATAAATTAAACTTTACTCTAGGTATGTATTTATTAGAAAAAAGATAACATAAATAGGGTTCAGTACTCTCTGTGTTTCAGGCACCCTCTGGGGGTCCTGGAACATATCCCCCACAGGTAAGAGGGGACTATTGTGTTTTAAAATAATTATATTTAGTGTTTGTAGAAACCTTTATATAATCATTAACCTAACAGAGCAGAACAACTTGTTAGTTGTTACACATTTACGTCAAAGGACGTTTCACAATTACAGTATGCCCTTAATTGTAAGACTTCATCAGATGTAAACTGCTTTTAAGAGGGGGAAAAAACCAATAAACACTACATTATGTGTCCACATCCATCCTGATTTCAGAAACATAATATGGGAAAATGTGACTTTTTAGAATTGAGGAAATCTGGTAATTTATCTTAGCGATATCATCAGGAAGTTGTATTGTTTAAAACTAAGATTTTTCTAAAGAGCTATCCAAGGTGAGTGGTAATGCTTCCCTGAAAATTTTCCAGAGTAAATTCATCATGGCTGTGAGTAAAGCATAAAAATCACTCTTCTATTGAGGTGTGGGAGATCTCAGAACTATTTCTAAAGGTCATTTTTGGCCATTTACTCAAATAGTTCCCTTAAGCCACTTCTGTTCTGATCTCTTTTTAAATATTTCTCTTATTTTAATAATTTGTCGTTGTCATCTACCTAGACAATCCCCCCTGCCTCCCAATGATGCTAGCCTATCAGTGAATGAAGGAAAGAAAAGAAGAACTGAATCGAATGAGGACGCAGGGTTGTTCTGCAAGGAGTCATATATCTCCATATATGCTTACTACTGTTTCTAGAATATCTCCTGAATCCTTCCACTTGTCTCAGTACCCACTGTGGGAAGTAGGAATATGACCACCAAAAATGTTAACACTCTAACTCCCAGTCTGTGAATATGTTATGTTGCATGGCAAGAGGCGATGAAGGCTAAAGGTAAAATTAAGGTTGCTAATCAACCTGTCTTAAAGAGATTCTCCTGGATTACCCCAGGAGATCACAAGGGCCCTTAAATGGGGAAGGGGGAGACAGAAGATTCTGAACCAGAGAGGTGATATTATGAGAAACCGTTGACCAGCCATTGCTGGTTTTGAAGATGGGGAAGGGGACCATGAGACAGGGAATGCGCCAGCCTCTAGCTAGAAAAGCCAAGGGAACAGAAAGGCACACAGCACTGCCGACTCCTGATGAGACCCATTTTGAACTTCAGACTCCCAGAACTGTAAGATAATAAATGTGTGTTGGTGTAAGCCACTGAAGTTGCAGTGATTCTTTATAGCAGCACCGTTGTGGTTCCTGTCATTGTGTTTCCTAGGTTACAAAACCAGCCCTGGTACGACTTCCAGTCTTGTCTCCCTCTAATCCATTTCTACTCTGCAGTTAGCACTGTCTTTCTAAAATGCTGTACAATTGGTCTCACTCATATATATAACACCCTCCACTTACTCTCTATTGCTCATAAAATAAGGCCCCAAGTCTCTAATGAATGAACAACTTATTACCTTAGCTATTAGAAAATGTCATCTTAAACTGAAAGGACACAGATCAGGTAATGTTGACTTTAATAATTAATCAACAATTAGTAATTTTAGGTGGTAGTCTAGAGTGAAGAAAAAGAGCACTAAGTTTATCTGATAACTATAGAATGAAGAGAAATATTTTAGTAATTTCTTTTTATTCTAACAGTCTATTTTTCTGTTAGGCTCAGCCCCCCAAAATTAGGCAGTCTTTAAAGCAAAGCTCAGAGTAAGGATATAAAATGAGCAAAAATCACTGGCAGTTAATTTTACAGAATTATGAAAGCTGGTTAGGTACTCTTAGCTTCTCTCTGGTGAAATTATAAAAATAAATCATGTTTTATCAACTGTGTTTCTGGAAGAAACATATCTCTTGAGAAATGAAAAAAAAAAGCTACAAATATACTGCATGATGATTTGTAAAATATTTTATCTTCTCATACCAGGCTGAAAACACTTTCTGCTTTAAAAATATTAGCATGTTTGTGTGGAGCCCCCTGTTGCAAACATTCAAATGATGTTGGTCATTTTTGAAATAAATTGTCACTTTAATTTGCACTAGAGAGAATGAAGAAAAAGCAAGAATGATTCATCATTTTAATGACTATTTACCCAAATGATTGGAAGATTGTTTGTGTTTACTTTGATTTTGTAGGAGTTCCTCCTTTTGTCCCTTCTCACTCTAAGTGCTGTGTCCAGTGCTCTCCATATTTGCATACAGTAGGGAGAAAAATAATTGGGAAAATGCATGGATAAGGTGAAAGTACCAGAAATTAGTTCTAACAATGGTTTGCTGCTGCTTCTGCAATGAACATATCAATCCAAAGACAATATTTATATTGTCACCAAGGTTATACAGGGTCCAGCACAAATAATGCCCCCTTTTTATTACAAAATCTCTTATTACAGAATCATAAGTATGTAATTCTGTAACATAACAATATCACACTGAAGCACACCATATGACATTTTAGATGAAATGTTCAAATTAAAACCATAAATTATCAAACCCATATTGTTACTGTACCAACCATACTCAAGCAGGTGTTACTTCTTCCTGACCCTCTATTTTTGTATAATGATCAATCTGTTTTGTCTGGCTTATATTTTTTAAATTAGCACAACATTAAATTGGTATTCATAGACCACATGACTGTTCTGCGGCTTCAACTTTTTATTTGGTTTTTAAAATATCATGTCAATAGGCCTTGGCCGGGTAGCGCAGTTTGTCAGAGCATTGTCTCGATACACCAAGGCTGAGGGTGGGATCCCCAGTCAGGGCACATACAAGAATCAACCAACGAATGTGTGAATAAGTGGAACAACAAACTGATGTTTTTTCTTTCTTTATCTCTCTCTCTAAAAATCAGTAAATAAAAAAATTTAAAAATATTGTGGCATTAACACTGTCTTTGTACTTTTTTAGCCTCACATATTTTAGTTCTGCAATATGAACAAAACTGCTCCTGAAAACTGTTGTTTCTAAGGTTATGAATTGAACTTAAAACCTGAATCAAAAAAAAAAAGTCAGAACCCTTTTCTTAAAACTTCAACAAACATGAGTGATAACTTTCCTTTTCTTGTGAGAGACAGCTTTTTTATTTTTACAATTTCTGTTACATTAAAGCTTGTAATTATATATGTATTCTCACTGGAGTATCCGCCAGCGGCTTCCAAAGCTTTGTGACCATTCAGTTCTGTGACAAGTACTTATTATTGTATAACAAACTCCCCCTCAAAATTAGTGGCTTAAAATAACAATTATTTGTTTAAAATCCTTCAACAGGCTGGGCTCAGCTGGGCCACTTGTCTCTGCTCCATGTGCTATCAGCTGGGTAAACTCATGTGTTTGTCCGCAGTCAGCTGGTATCATGGCTGGGTCCAGAGCATCCGGGATGAGCTTATTCATACATTTTGTATCTCATCTGTGATGGCTGGAACAAATGGTGCTGGTGTGGCTTCTCTTTCTTCAAAGTGATCTTCCATCTTCCAGGGTCTCTTCTGTGGCTTGTTTTGCATTAGGACGCTAGCTTGGGCTTTTTGCATGGCTCCTTATGGCAGCAAGAGGCCTGGGGTATCTTAGGGCCAAGGCCCGATAACTGTGTAGCATCATTTTTGCCATACTCTGTCAGTCCAAGAAATTAATATTGGAGGGTAGTACCCAATGGTATGGCATCGGGGAGAGTGACTCATGGGGAACCATTTCATAACAATAAACTCCAGTTATCCTAAGGAATGTTTCTATAATTCCATTACGTTAGATGCAAAAGATAAGTTGTATCCCCCCTTCAGTGACCATCCAGACTCAGTTCACTATTCTACACAAAAACTTCAAAGTAGCTGTCCAATGAAATACCAGAAGTACAGTGAACCTATCTGAATAATGTACGGAATTCCTCTAAGTGAATGGGTACTTAGTTGGTAGATTAATTTTAAAAGTTAGTTAAAAATGGGGAATTATAACACAAATTATATGTAATCTTACATATTTCATTTTAACAAAAACGGAGCAGATGTGCATTTATTCACTGATATTTTAATGCAGATCAAGGGATTTTGTTTGAGTAAGAGTTCACTTTCCTTGTATGAACCCACTAACAGTGATAAGCAATGATTATCGCTTTTGATATCTTTTAAGTGAGGTGAAAATTCAATCTGTTTAGAGGATCTGAGATTTTTTTATATTTTCTTCCAGTTGTCTCACTGATACCTTATTCACTAGCAATTATTTGAGCAACTTCCTCATGATGTTATCTTTCCTATAACATAGTTTTCATAAAGATAGCAACTAGTCCTTACTTGATCAGTTTATAGATACTTTAATTTATGCAATTTTGATTAAAAAACATAGCTGTGATAAATCTGGGAATCAACTCAGTTGACTCTCAGCACTTCCGCATGCACTGACTGACTCTGTAATGTTTATTTGGTTGTTAGTTTCCATTGCTATGTTCTCCAGAGGAAATGAGAAATGTCTATTAATCTGGTGACATGATGAAGTGGAGATTGTTTAAAAGTGTTGCTACCAGAGATGAAATATATCTGTCATAGGTAAATTAGTACCAACTCTGAATTTTACTATTATTCAAACTCCCAGCATGACTCAATTGTTCGTTGATTCGTGTGGGTTGGTCAAAACACCCTGTATCTAAGAATGTAAAATGAAATTCTTCATTGCTGGTGATTTGGAAGGTCTCAATGCTGTCACCAGAAAATTACTCATGTCCCATTGAACATTTGTTCACTGAGATGCTTTCTCAAACTTCAGTCCTATAATACCCTGCTGCACCCAGTGGTCTAAGGTTTGCTGATGTGCCCCAGTGTTGGCTTGCCAGCTGTGTGATCTATTCTAACCCAACCAAATGCTATGATCCTCAATTAAACTTGAAGGACATTTTTTTTGACATTTCCACAACTTTCTAGGAGATTCTTAAGCACCTCTCTTTAAGAACTATTGACCTAAATCACGTTCTCTGTGAGTGGATCTCAAGAGAGATCTTGATATTTTGCTGTTTTTCTTTCTTGAAATG
Organism: Pteronotus mesoamericanus; assembly: GCF_021234165.1. Taxonomy (NCBI): domain Eukaryota; kingdom Metazoa; phylum Chordata; class Mammalia; order Chiroptera; family Mormoopidae; genus Pteronotus; species Pteronotus mesoamericanus. The sequence continues at coordinate 15,914,151 of NW_026555310.1, forward strand.
ACAAAGATTTATTTGGTTAATTTAAGCATATTAACATATTTAGGGTGGTTTTGACATTTTAAATTCACACTAAGCATTGAAGAAAGTGAGTATGACTGTGAGACTACCAAAAAATACCATTAGTTTTCCAGATAATTTTTTTAAGAGTCTAACTGCTGATAAATCTAGTCCAATTTGATGTAGTCTTTGCCAACGTCTGCCTGCCAGTGAATCAAGTTCTCTATGATGTAAGAAAAACAAAGAGAGACAATGTGCTCTTCTGTGTACTAACACTCTGGGACCCCACACTGGTTAACATTTAGTGGTTGAAAATGTCATAATCCCAGAATATTCAAATATGTTATAATGTTCATGCATGTTCCTGATGGCAGTATATGAATACACAAAGACTTTTTTTTCTGCCTAATTCACCTTTTTTCCCTTATGGAAGATATTTGCAGAACTCAAGTTTTCAGAGAGGACTTAAGAGGCTACCCTAACCTGTTGATTTGGAGTTTTTCGCGAGAGGCCTAATGTGGCCCCTACAAATGAAATCTGTGTCCTTTCCAAATTTCTGAAGAGGATTTGTGCCCCTCTCCAGGTCTCCTCAAAGGACAGTTAGTTACTTGGTACACACTTTTCCTGACACCACTGTCTCTTCCCGGAGGCCACCCAGCAACCAGAGTGCTTGCTATTTGCGCTCTGAAGTATTCTAAGGACAGGGATTCCATGAACATGTCTATCTGTCATACAGGCACCGCACGGAACTTTGAATGTTATTACTCCCTTCAATACAGACTTTTAAATTGAGCATGCCTGGAATTCCACTTGATGTCGACATCTCAGAGAGGCTTCAGGAAAAATTGCTCAGGCGTCTGTAAGATTGTCTGTTCTGGGTAATGAAGGCTTGGCAAAATTTGGAGGGAGCTCTTGACATACATTTTCTCACAGTCTTGAAATAGAGACATTTACTCATCCTTCACACTTAAAAGCATTCTGTGTAAGAGAAAGGTGTCTCAAGTACCACTGGGTTAGTGATGAAGAAGTAATGGGTGATATCTTGACTGATAAGAGCAAGGAGAAGACTGCTGACAGCAGTGAAGAAAATGGTTTGGGGAAGATGAAAAAGGACAGGAGAGAAGCAGAGTTGGCGCTTCTGCCTGGCATGGGTTCCCTTGGCCGTGGCGCCAGCTCAGCACCACTGCCTGGAGGTCTACTGCATGTCCAGGTGACAAAGCCACTTCCCCTTGGGGAAAGTTCAGAATGGGGACAACCACATTTAAATATTTAAATACAGTCACATATTGTAAATGTGCAGTGGTGGCTAGTTTTACACAAATCATTCATTTTTTCACATAGCAGCCCAAGGACATGGCATTGGCCTTATTTTTCAGGGAAAGAGACTAAAACATGCACATAAATCCAAAATCACACAGCTAGAAAGTGCCATAGTCAGAGAATTCACTTAGGACTTCTGAATCCAAAGTCAGTTCTCCTTCCATTTCACCAAAGCAGTTTCCCATGATCCTGTCACAAATACTGAGGCTCATTTTCTTCATAGCAAGCCACCAGGGAAAGGTTATATTATGGTCACCATCCTCTTTTTGATCTATTAAAAAGTTTTATAAGCACAGTTTACATCCTATTTTATTTTGCATTAGTTTCAGGTGTACAGCATAGTGGTTAGACAACCATATACTTTATAAAATGGTTCTCCTGATATTTTCAGTACCCAACAGGCACCATACATAGTTATTACAATATTACTAACTATATTTCCTATGCTGTACTTCATATCCACATGACTATTTTGTAACCATCAATCTGTACTTCTCAATCCCTTCATCTTTTTTCACCCAGTTTCTCAAACTGCCTCCCCTCTGGCAACCATCAGTCTGTTCTCTGTATCTATGAGTGTATTTGTTTTGTTTGTTCACTTTAGATTCTACATGTAAGTGAAATCATAATGTATTTTTCTTTCTCCGACTAGCTTGTTTCACTTAGCATCGTGCCCTCTAGGTCTACCCACGCTGTTGCAATTGGTAAGATTACATTCTTTTTATGGCCAGGTAATATTCCATTGTATGTATGTACCACTAATTTTTTATCCACTTGTCTGTAGATGGGCACTTAGGTTGCTTCCTTAGCTTGGCTATTGTAAATATTGCTGCAGTCAATGTAAGAGTGTATCTATCCTTTCAAATTAGTATTTTTGGTTTCTGCAGAGATGCACCCAGGAGTAGAATCACTGGGTCTAAGGCAGTTTTCCACAGTGGCTGCACCAATCTGCATTCCCACCAACAGTACAGATGGTTCCCCTTTTTCCACATCTTCTCTAGCACTAGTATGTTGATATATTGATGATGGCCATTCTGACACATGTGAAGGGATATCTCATTATGGTTTTAATTTGCATTTCTCTGATGATTAGTGGTCACCATCATCTTTTTTAGAAAAACGGTATTACCGTGCAATTTAGAAAGAATTTTATTCAATAAAATGCCTTTTCATTGGTACATTTAACCCCTCAGCTATTAGCCAATTTAGTTAGTTACCAAAACTCATTTCCTGAGGAAATAAACAGCAATGGTCTTACCATATATTGTCTTGGGAAATAAACAGGGCAGAGTACTTTTAGGTCATTCCTAGAAGTCATCTGTCCTCATTGTGTGAGATCAGGTTATTTAGTAGACCACTCATTTGAAAGAAAGGTCACATATATCTAAATCGCCTTAAAGTTTTTTCAGGTCTATCCATTAGGGACCAGAAGCAATATAATTAGAGCAGGAAGTGGCTATCTGAATTGTTTACAACAATTCCAAACAGTGAAGGAAGCAGGCCAGTAGGATTAGCTACTTTTATTAGTGGCAGTTTATAGACATGATAATGCAAACGTTATGACAGGAATTAAGTTTAGGTTAAGATCACAGACCAACTGCTTCCCAGGGATAAGGAAAGATCTAGGCACTTAATGAATGGCAAAGACTAATGTGAATTTCCAGTCATATTTTCCTTTTGATTATTTTAAAATATGAAATAAGAAATAAATATCTTAAGCATAACTTCAATAAATTAATGTGTGAAAATGGCAGTGAGACAAGTAATAATATATACATTCAGAAAGGAAATTGCAGTGAGGTGTACATGCTACAGTAAGAAAATTACCAAAAGAATAAAAAAAATTATTGAATTTTGAACCGAGTATTAAAAAACTAAAGGAAATGACTGAAATTAAATATAAAATTAGAATTTAATTATATAAATTCCATCAATATAATTTTTGTTTATTACCTGGATTAGAGTTGCATTTTATTGCTTTACAGACTTCAGGTTGTAGACTATTAGTTGAAGAATAATAGAGCTGAGCCCTGGCCGGTGTGGCTCAGTGGACTGAGCGCCAGACTGCAAACCAAAGAATAATAGAGCTGAATGTGTGTTGTATTTTAATTTGTGTTTTTCTATAAAACTTAGGAAGCCGTTTTACATACTTTCTGAATGTCATCTCTTCTAAATCAGCTTTCCATAATGACATACTTTTCAAGAATGTAATGTTCATTCTGTATAATTGAAAACAAACTTTTTATTTTAAAAAAGAAATTTCAGTAGCCTGGTTACTGGAAATTTGAGTTTATTTATTTTCTATCTTTGAAAACTAGTCTCTGAAAGCCGACTAGATTGGCCAGTGAAACAAAATGAAGTAATTATCCCAAAGGAAAATTTAAATAGTACCTACATATTTACCATTTCCTTAGTGGACTATACTCTCTGAAAATTTAACTGAATTATCTCTTTTGAAAACTCGTAGAGTAACAGAAGACATTGGCCTCCTTGAATTTTTTTTTAAATAATTGGTTTTTAATGATGCAATTGGAGTAATAATTATTTATATATATTTTAATAACCCATTGTTTACTTAATTTTTTCCAGCTCTGGCTTCTTCAATTATAAAGTAAGGATAATAATAATTTTACTGTAAGGAATTGTGAAGATTGTATAATCTAATGAATGGAAAACATTTTATAAACTACAAAATATAACACAAATATCAACTATCAGCTTTACTAACATAGTTATTTGGATCTTTTTTGTTGTCATTCCTACCTTCCATTTTTCCCTTAGGCACAATCTCCTTACCATATTTTCCCATTCACAAATTACAGATACATCGGCTTAGCTGAAGAGAAGGATGGTCTTGTCTATCAATTTTAATAGTTGTATTTAAGAAAATGCTGTTAGATAGAAATTAAGAGCCCCTTAAATGATCAAATACTTGTTTGTTTTTTTCACTGCCCACAGCACCAAAAGGAGACAGAGAGAGGAAATTGCTCATGTGTGCAACAATTATTAAGCATTTAAGTTTTTATAATGTTTTAATTAAAATTCTTAGTGGATTAGAGATTATTTCCATGACAACTAATTTCTTCTCCCTTCAGCACATTAAACCATATTTCTGTATTTACTTTGTCTTTTAAAGAAACACCTTTTTTCCTACCTCACTGCTCAAAACCTCAAATACTGTACCATATAATAAATTTTAAAAATTCAATTCACAGAAAAAATGAAAAAGCAATAGTAAGAGAGTCCCTATAAACAATACAAATGTTGACTAAGACTGTAAGAAAGAAGTTTCTGGGGCTGTTAATAGCGGTTTTCAAAAAAGGTGAAAATCCCCATTCTGACCCAGTTCAGTGACATGTTGTTGAGTTATATCAATGGGGCTCTGTTTTTTAGGATGGGCAGGGAGTAATTACTAACAGGATTTTTGTTCAGCACACCTGTGGAAGACAAAATCAAAATGTGCTTACATTTATTCAGACAGACATCTCTTGAATTATTCATCTTTTCAAAATCAAACACCCCTACTTGACCTAATGGGAATCTCAAACCCCAATCTAGTTCAAATGCACGTTTAAAGGGGACATACACAAAGTGTGTATTGTTTCTGTATCAGCCAGTGGTGAATAAGAAATATATGTATATGTTTTAAGAAAGCATTTGATTCAGAAAATCAAAATAAAATGTGATCATTTTCCTGACCTGGTTGATGAAGAATCCTTTTAATGAAATTAAGCTTTGTTTCATAACTAGTACAATGCTTGCACATGACTAGGGAATCCCAAAGGAATTTTCTCCTAATCAGATCCCTGGTAAGAGAGGCTACTGCTTCTAGACATTTACCATTACCAGAAACAACAACAACAAAAATCCCTGTCCATTATGCATATGGAGGGCCATACTTGGTAATAGAATCAGTAAGTTGCTACAAATACCAGCAATCTTATATTCCGACCATTCGAAGCTTTTGTTAAAGCAAAGTCTCTGCTTTGACCATGGCCAGCCTGAAGTCCTCTCCCTGTAAACTTCAGGGAAGCATGGTTCTGCAGCTGCAGACACACTTTGTGCACAGGATATATGAAAGGTCTTCTCAGCTCACAGACTTTATACTTGTTTCTCTCTCCTAAGGAAAGGATAGGGCTTTAAAAATCACTTACGTGCTGAAGGGAGGAAAAGGTCCCAGGTAGGCTTTCTATTACTGCATGTCATCAAGGAAACAAGCAGCAGGGGAATTGCCTCACTGTGTCCACTGGACATTCCTGAAGTCTGTTGGTGATCAGGGAACTTAGCATAGAAATAGATAGATAGGTAGATAGATAAATAGATAGATAGATAAAAGAAACTTTTGAATTACTTTCCTGGCTGAGATGTGCTTTTATAACCACTTCACAGATGCAGCAAAGTCATCCTTAGACACAGCTGTCTGAGAGAGCTTCTAGGGCAAAGCACAAGGGTATTTTATGCAGTAGCCGCAGCTGTGAAATCCACTTGCTGCCTCTCAGACAGCACCTGGGATTTGCTATTCCCTAGTTGCTGCCGACAGTGTAGCTGAGAGGATAAGAAGGCCCTTGAGTTGTCTTTGTGAATGAGAGACAGAAGAGAGAAGCAATGGGTCATTCTGAGGCTCAGTGTGTTTTCTTTGTCCAGCCTTCTCTCACATGTGTCTCATAATAGCCTCCTAAGCTCTTGTATGGGACTTTTAAGTTAATGCAAGTTGTCTCCCTGGCTTTTCAATAGAAATTGCTTCTGCCCCATGTAAATTGATCTTCTTAGATGGGGCAGAACAGGGAAGCAGACTTGGCATTTAATTGTCCAGAGACTTGGAGAAGCACTGATCCCGTTTTTATTACTTCGGTATTATCTTGGCTTTTCTACATTAAAAGCCAGCCCCATAAGCTTATTTCTAGATGTTAGGTGACAGAGCCTAAGAGAACATATTATGTCAAATATGTCTACTATAAATGTGGCAAGAATAGCTAAGTCATGTAGGGGTCTGATACGGCCTCTTTTTCACTTTGGGTTAAGGAGGTAAGTAAGCTAACTCTCTTGTTCCCTTAGCTGATGCAAAATTGACTTATTGATGTATATTCATACAGCTAGCCTTGCATCTGCTTCTGAACATTGGGAATGTTGGCCTGGCTTCTGTTTTGTTTTATTTCCTGATAATTGTGCATTGCTTAAATATTTTTAACAGAGTTTTGCCAGTATTTCAATTATAAAGAAATATATTATGCCAGGCGAAGTCTAGCAGCAAAAGAGGAAATGAAACAAAACAGACAAGGAAATCAAGAGAAAGAATCATTTGGGCAAGATTTTGTACACTTTCCTTTTTTGTGATGTAGATTCTTTATCCAATGAATTCCCACCATCCCGCACAAACAGAGGGCACTGGAAGAGCAGATGGGCAGCAGCTCCACCGGGCCAGAAACTCAGCTCCTAAGGCAAGGGGGATTTTTTTAATGCAACAACTTGAAAGTAATTGTAGCTCCAAGTGAGCTAAAATTTATTTAATGCTGGTAGTTTTTGCCTAGTAGCTCCAAATTGTGTGTTATTAGGTGATTATTTATTTTAATACTCTGCATCAGTCGTTTTACCATGGAGGGAAAATTTACCAGTGTCTGGTTTTGATAGTGGATTACCTGAGGACAAAAGAACAAGCCAACTATCTCTGAGAATTTAGAGCTTGTTGCACAATCAAGTGGCTTAACATTTTCACTATTTCAGGTTATGTCTCTACCATGCAAGTGCCCTGAACAACCACGGATGTAGCAGAGAAAAAGGTATACTATCAGAGGACCCTCCAGTTAGATTCACAGTGTAACTAGGTCTTTTCATCATCATCATTATTTTTTTACATTGGCCTTGGCAATGATTATTTATTTATTTAATTTTTATTCTTTACTGTATTTTTTTCCATTACCATTTCTCCCCCTTTTACCCTCTCCCACCTCCACCCTCCACCGCCTCTCTCCCTGCCCCCCAACTCTGCTACCACCACACTGTTGTCCATGTCCGTGACTGGGCTGTTTAAAATCTTGGACATATCTTTAAGGGGTGGGAAGGTCAAGAACATTGTAACTTAAACACTGTTTTAGTTACTGTGCCACAGTCTGCCTAAGGCAGAATAATTAGGGTTTTCAAGCTTTCAGAGGATGTAATATCCATCTGAATTAATTATTTCCCTTGTCAGTCAACAGTAATATTTCTCCAAGTGCCTTCCTGAAAATACTAGTTGGGAGGGATGTCCATTACTGTTTTCAAATGAGTGAGGTGGGAGCAGAGAGTTCCCTGGTCAAATAAACCTAAAAAGTGCTGAGTTAAGTAGAGAGATTTCTTCATTGCAGGAGCCATTAATATGCTAATGAATCCCATGAAACTTTAAGAAGAAACTATGAATACAGCATTGCCCAAGTAATGTTGTGCAGGGAAAAGCATTTTTTTAAGACCAACATTCTGAGGAATGTAATATGGGATAAAACATGTAGGATTATAACTCACAATAATTATACTATCCAGTTTATACTATCCATAAGAAACAAAGTGAGCTGGGATCAGTAGTGGCAACTTTTGCTTTCATGAATACTCTTTGGTTTTTGCTTCCTGTCATGTTATGAGTTGATAATGCAATTGGGTCATTGAAGAGTGGATTAGAGTTGGGTGAATCTTGTTTGTTTGCTAATATAAACCTTAGACATATGGGTGATGTTGTTAGTGATGCTAGTGGTGGTGATGGCGTTTTACTTCCAAACTAGAATAAAAACAAATAGAAATATTTTTTAAATGCTTGAAATCAAAGAAAAATAATGAAATATTTATATATGTCTTCTGAGAGGCTGAGAAGTTACCCAAATGATGAAACAGTTTTTGTATTTGAACTTACGTGGAGGCAAAGACTAAGTCTTTAAAGACTACAGTACTTTCTTTGGTCCATTGTATTTATCAGATAATTGATGATGTTTTAACTGGATTAAAATAACTCAACAGAAATTCAGGCATCATAAGTCATACTAGTAGAATGTCCTGTTTTATCTACAAAGAAGAAAAAGTAAAATTAAATATAAACTTTTCTCTAAAATATTTTGAGTTTAAAGCTTCAGAAATAAAAATATTTTGAAGGGTTGTCTTTTTAAATTTGAAATTTACTAAACTAATTTTAATGAGGCAGTATGACAAGTTTTTATTTTTTGTTTGTAAGTGTTTTTGTACCATCTAAATAAAAAAATATTGAAAAAAATCAAGTTATAAGCAGAAATAATCTTTCCTTGTTTCTTCTTGTAAAGTCATGGTTGCCCAGCTGAACACACATGATTGACATGCTTGCCTTTAGTTCTGTCTTTCATTAATGCTGTGTCAAGGGCTCTTTTCAGATGGCTTTTAAAGTTAATGGGTTGCTTGTGTTCCTTTAGCCTCTTCATAACAGAACTGATGTAATTACCATAGTAACTGTAGTATAATGTGCTTGCTTGTTTACCTCCTGAATCTTGAGGTCATATTCATAGAGATATTTGTGCTTTTGTGTGTGTGTGCGTGTGCACGCGTGCGTGCGTGAAAGAGAGAGAGAGAGAGAGAATTTGCATTTTTCTTTAGTCCTGTTAAGTGGAAGAATTGGTGTTGGTCAATTTTGGAATAACTTTAATAGAGTGTATATTGACAACATACATTATAGGTAAAGTAAGTTGTATGTTCAAAAATGGCCTTAGATCTCATGTTGGAAAACAAAATAAAGGAGACTTACAACACACACAAAAATTTCAATATTATACTATTAAAAAGATTTGACAAGTATAAATCAGTAAAAATTTTAACACTTAGTTTGTAAAATAGGTACTATTTGATAGAAATGGAGGAGGATGAACATCGAGGATGACTGAAGATGTACATACTGAAGTATAACTGCCATTTTAACACCAAGAAGCTCCTTAAGGGAATAAAAGGAAATCAAAAGATGAAAGAAAAAAATGACTGTAGTTATTCTATTATTTATGTAGAATACAGGACTATCTGATGCTTATTATTTTATTCTACTACATTTAGCTTTTATGGCCACTTATTTCTTCATGTGTAATTCTAAGAACTCATTTTTTGGAAGTTACTGCTGTTTCTCAATATGCTCTACTTGAACCCCAAATAGCAGAAAGTTGAAAACGTTCCTTCTTAGACCTTTTTGGTTCCTTAGCTTATATAATACAATGAAAGATTGATTTCAATTATTATGTAGATGTGAATTCCTTTCCTTAGCTAATTCTTTTCAAGAAAGCCAGCTTTATTGGTCTGGCTACAAAATGACATTTTGTTCTTCTGAAAACCACCCTGTAGTTATGCTATACCATTGTGTTAATGTGGCTCCACACAAGAAAGATAGCAGAGATTCTTTTAAATTTCATTTTGCCAAGACATAAGCAAGAGATCAATATTATAATCTTCCCTTTTCTATTCACATAAATTGCCAGTGCTATTTTCTTGAATGAGTACATGAGTTCTAGTCAGAAAAAAAATTTATTCTAAATTTTTTAGAAGGATGGAAATGACTCCATTTCACAATAAAAAGTGTTCAAGAAAAACCAACGTAGGGATTCTTTTCTCTAATTTCACTCCGGTAAAGCCAATTCTTGATGACTAACCCAGTTAACTACTGTGCCTTACATTTGTATAGAAGTTTGTAGTTTTCCAAGTGTAGTCTTTATTTCATGAGAACCTCACAATGAGTGTGCAAAGCAGATCAGGACAAAGAAACTGAGGCTCTGAGAGATGAAGCAACTTGTAGGCCACACAACTAACTGATGACAGAACCTAGATTTTTACCCTGGTTTACAGTCTGTTTCATCTATTTTTTACTAGTAGAATGGCTGTATTTTAGGGTAGATAATTCAATCCAGTAGTTTAGAAAAATTATAACAGTTAACAATTGTATGATACCTTCCACTTTACAGAGTTATTTCATGTCATTTATCTTATTTAATTTTTAGGCTAACTTAGCCACAAATATTTTATCATCATCATCTTCCCAGTTTTGCACATGAGGAAACCAAGATTCAGAGATCTCACGTGGCCTTGGCCTTGACTGTGGCAGACCCAGGATTGAATTCCTGCACTTGGACTATGGTCCTGCTCACTTTCCATTCCCTATATTCCCCATATAGATCTTCAATCTAAAAATTATGTTCAGACTTCATGATTTTTGTTTTCCTCATTGGAGACCATCACTCTCTTAACTGTGTCTTTCTGAAGGAGCTATTAATGTTAGTCTACATCCACCTGAGCCAGTATCTCTGGGTGCAGAGAATAGTGGCCCAGAAAACAGCAGACTAATCCACGTTTAGATAACTGTGAGCTTTACCTCTACTTTTCTTAAGATATTTATACTTCTAAATGGCAGTGGGTCAAAGTCTGGAAGCAGAAAACAGTATTTTATATTTGATTTGTTTAGATTTATTTTCTCTCTCTGTCTTACAATGGCATGTTATATTTTTCTTCAAATTGTGCCCTTTAAAATTACTGTCATTTAAAAAAATGGAATTTAATGTTCATTTTATAAAGCAAAGTTAGCTCTTTGGATGTGAAGAGCCTGAATTAGATTTGGGTGCCTCTACAAGGTAGAGGCTGTCCTTATTCCTATTTTACAAATGAGGAAACTATGCACTAAAGTCCCAGGAAGAAGACTTGGGAATAGAAGCTAGATCTCTTCTCTCTGAGGTTGTTCACTAATATTCCTCTTCAGCAAGAATTCTTTGGCAGCCATCCACAGACAAAAGTGCATTTATGGGAGCTTCGGAACCCAAGGAGCATGCTGTGAAGCCTTGCTGGAACCCAAGACCAAGTTGTGTTGAAAAGGCAGGACTACACCCAGGGTCCCTAGTTGCCAACTGCAGTCCCAGTTAAGGAAACAAAAAGAGCTCCATATCCCTGAGGATTTGGCTGCAGTCCTGTCAGCAACACCACATACCAAGGGATTCAGAAGGGGTCACACTCACCTGTGCCTCAGGTAAGTGGCAGAGACCATGGTCCTGGCTGAGGATCCGTCAGTGGCCTCTGCTCGGCTCAAGCCCCTGTGGGCTGTGGCCTGGGAGCCCCCCTGAGGTGAGCCTGCCAAGTTAGGCCTGACTGCAGATTCTGAAAGTCCTGTTATTGGGCTCCAGTCCCTCCCAGCACAGTCCATGAGCTGACAGAAGATCCAGCAGAAGACACTCCCATCTGCACCTCCAGACATCCGGAAGGGGCCTTAAACTCTAGGCTCCTCCCAGCCACAGTCCATGTATGGGCCTGCTGGCAAAGGGACCCAGCAGGAGATGCTCCTGGAGATCCTGAAAGGGCCCCAGAGTTGATGCCAGACCCCTCCCACCTGCAGTCTGCGCATAGCCCTTGTGGTCCAGGAACACAGCAGGAAACACTCTCGTCTGCACCTCTAGAGATCCTGAAAGTTCTCTGTAATGAGCTCCAGCCCCTCCCAGCTGCAGTTTTCAAAAGTCCTGTTTGTGCCTCTGAAGATCCTGAAAGGGTCATTAACTCAGCTGGCCCCCTCCCAGCCACAGTCTTCGCGCAGTCCTATCAGCACAGGAAATGATCCTGCCTGTGCCTCAGGAGATTCTATAGTGACCCTGAACTTGGCTTTTGTGCCTCTAATCACTGTAGGAGAGTAGTCCAGCCTATGCAGGGACTGGGTGAGAGACCCATCCATTCGTGCCTCCAGAACAAGGTCTGTCGACATCAGTCTTGGCTGTAGACCCTGGAATAGCCCTGGAAAACAGGACCACAACCTCGCAGCCATAGCCCAAGTCAGTCCTGCCCACCCAGGAACCTACCCAGTCGCTCAGAGGAGCTATCCCAGCGACCTGGTGGGAGATACACCTATTGCACCCCTGGTAAAAGGCCCACTACATAAAGAACTAACTGTGGACCCTCAAGTGGACCATTGTCCCAGTGCAATCCTACTGGACAAGGTACTAGAGACAGTCCCATCCAACCAGGACCACACCCAACTGAGCCCCTAGATCTGAATCTCTGTCAACAGCCTGCAGACCGAACAACAGCCTCCTGATCCAGCTCTAACCCAGCATGACTGTAACTCCAGAGGTAATTTCATGAGAAAGTTAATAAAGAAATCGAAATCATGGAAAGAACCAACTGATAGCCTCAGAAATATGAAAACTCAAAAAAGGCTATCTGAACAATTACATGTCAACAACCTAGGTAACCTAGAAGAAATGGGAAAATCCCTAAAAACATACAACCTAAATAATGAAGAGATAAAAAAATCTGAACAAGCAATAATAATTGAGAAGCTTGAAGCAATAATCAAAAACCTGGCAACAAAGATAAGCCGTAGACCAGATGACTCCTCAGGTGAACTTCACTAAACAATTTGCATCAATTCTTCTCAAGCTCTTCCCAAAACATGAAAGGGAAGGAATACTCCCAAACTTACTTTATGAGGCTGCACCATTACTTTATGAGGCTTCAGTCTGATGCCAAAGCCAGACAAGGACACTACAAAAAAAGCAAACTATAGGCCAATATCCCTGATAAACATAGATGCAAAAATTTGCATGCTGGAAAACAATATGGAGATTTAAAAAAAAAAATTGCCACCTGCAGGCATGTCCAACCCACAGCCCGTGGGCTGCATGAGGCCCAGGATGGCTATGAATGCGGCCCAACACAGAATTGTAAATTTACTTAGAATCTTTTTTTTGCTCATTAGTTTTTGTTAGTGTTTGTGTATTTAATGTGTGGCCCAAGACAACTCTTCTGTTTCCAGTGTGCCAAAAATTTGGACATCCCTGTGGCTTAGCTTAGGGCAGTATGCTAAATGAAATAGGTCAGATGGAGAAAGACAAATACGGTAAGATCTCACATGTGCAGTTGGAAAAATTGAGCTCAGAAGCAGAGCATATTGGTGGTTCCTCAGACTGGACATGGGAGAAATGGGGAAATGTCAGTCAAAGAGGTACAAACTTGTATTCGTAAGATGAGTTAAGTTGGGGGAAAATGAATGTACAGCATGGTGACTATAGTTAACAATAAGGATTGAATACTTGAAATTTGCTAAGAGAGTAAATCTTAAATGTTCTCACCACACACATACACACAATGGTTAGAAGAAAGAAAAAGAAAAAGCAGGAGCCATTTGAAACTGTCATTTTAGAGAGAAAAACAAGCTTCCTAGATGATTAGTTTTTTCAGGAGTTACTTAAATGTAAAAACGAGAGAGGATACTAAACACAGAAAGTATCAGATAGTTGTGACGCATTTTCTTAGCAATATGAATGACCTATTTACACCGCCAGCACACATCACCGCTGAGATGGCATCGACGACAGTAAATCCTTCTAATGCGTTTATTTTGACCATGTAATATGTAATTTAGGGAAGCCAGAAGCCAAATATCGATTTAGGCCTCGTCTATAAAACAGTGTCATGTTAACCATTTGACAGGTATATGCAGGATGGAAAAATAATTAGTAAAATGAAATTGCCTCTGAATTGGCCAAGTAAGTGTCATATGTAACAAACTCTGCAAGTTGTTTTTCTCATATTGACAAAGCCTAAAATCCCTAGGTCATATGTATTGAACAAATGGGTAAAATAAAAATGATTGAATCAACTCTAGAAGTAAATAACACTTCAGTACAAATTCTGTTCCATTAGCCAGAGGCCCACTCTAGTGAAGCCGGAAAAAAGAATTCTTCGAGTACCTTTGAAAATCATGTGGTATCAAGGGCAACTAATTACTCTGAGCTTCTTTTAAGGATGTGCAGTTGGTACTGGATGGGCCAAGGAATTCTAGTTTCTATGGTCTGAATGTCCCCTCAAAATCCACATGTTGAAATCCTAATGCCCAATTTGATGTTATGAGTAGGTGGGGCCTTCAGAAAGTGATTAGGTCAACTAATTAGGCAGAGGCCTCATGAATAAGATTAATGACCTCATACAAGAGGCCTAAGGGAGCTCCTGTTCCCCTTCCACAATGTGAGAAGTCTGCACCCACATGAGAGCCCTTACCAAACCACACTTGGACTTCCAGCTTTCAGAACTATGACAAATAAATTTCTGCTGTTTATGAGTCACCCAGTCTATCATATTTTGCTACTGCAGCCTGGGCAGACTAAGACAGTGTTAAATGAGATGAGCAAAGTAAAAATTTCTCTAGGATAAAGCAATATTTCCTTCTAAAACCCTGCATTATCTTATCAAATCGTGTAAATAAGCGCAGCTCTGTAATCCTCTACAGCCTTTCCCTTGAATCCGCAGTTAACAAATGTTAGTGCCATAGACATCACTTAGAGTATTTGTTACAATGCCTACTGCTTGGCCCTTCAGTGGTATCATGGGTCTGAGGTAAGAACACAGGAATCAACAGTCATAATAAACATGCAAGGGAATGCTGACGGAAGTGGTGTTTAGCTTCCATTTTGAGAAAAGCTAGTGCATCAGATTATTCTTACACCTTCGTGCTCGGTATCAGATTAAATGTATCATGATGGTAAGAGCTTAGAAAGAAAAATAGAAGACTCCCTTGGTACACTTTGAACCAGGTCACAGTGGCTGGTTCCCTTTCCATGATGATAGTAGCTGTGCTTAGTGGATGATGTGAGGAGGCTGGGAGTGGCTGGCACTGGGAAGTGTTGCAACAAGAGAAACTGCTTTTACCCATAAACATTCTGTTCTGGCTGTTCGCTCTGAGGTCGGTGAGAAGCGATCAGGCCCTAGCCCCCGTGGCTTCCAATAGCAATCACAACATGGACAAAAAATCCCAACGTTCTCAAAGCAACGCCACAGTCCCCTCTCTACATTTCTCCCAGGAACATCCCAAAGGTCATACTGGGACCACAAAACAGCTTCATCATAAGCTTAAAAGAGGAACATTTGGTAGACATCAGATCGTGTTGAAAGGGTGTGAAATTTCCCAGTAAACAGTTATGGATTCAGAGGGAATTCCCCCTTTGGTTATCAGCAGTGATGCTGCTTCCCCATGTGTTAAATAAAATTTGCATCATTACCTCAGCTTACTGCCTCTGTCAGAAAGACAAGAAATTCAGCAAAAGCAAATAAAGCTCGGTCACATTTTCTTTTGGTCATTAAGGACGTGTTAGTGTATCAATTTAAATCACCTTTTAACTTTCTGTCGTAATTTTTTGGTGCATTTATTTAAAGCGAAAGCAGGTGCTTGTTTTGTAAAAATATTGAATATTTAGGGAGAATTTAAGAAATCTCAGTAGCAGAAATAAAGGACTTTGGTGGTCCTTTTAGCAGTGGTCCTGGCATGCTGGGAGCTCCCTTAATTACTGTACACACCTTGGTTTTTTGGGGGTTGGTTTTTTTTTTTGGTTGGATCTCAAAACAAAATCTCTTTTGATTGAAAAAGATTACTGATTTTTTTTTTTTTGGCCTAACAAAGTTATATACAAAATTAGACATGACAACTTTTCTAAAATACAGATTTTGAGAATTAAATGTTAACCAGTCAGACAAAAATATGTTTTTAAAGATTCTTGTCCTGCCACACAGAAAGAGGACAACAGGATCATATTCTGTGTAGCTTCCTTCAGGTTTACTGAGTGCTTTTCTGGGCAGTGCAATGGAAATATAGCATTTAGTTTACTGGCATTTGCCCTAATTTTTCTTCTTGACTTTTTACAAAAGCCACATAGGAGAAGTATCTGGAGGACAGATTTACATTATGTGTTGGTGAAGAGTAATTTATTTTCAATTTAAAACCACACTCACTATCGTTAACATCAAGCAATTACATGACCTGTACCTTCCCCCACCCATCCATAGTGGGTTTGCGGGGTCAGATTCAGGTCACTAGAGAGACAAAGGGAAGAGGCTGGGGTGCCCACCCTGCGTGGTGTGACTGGTCAGACTTTGGTTGTTTGGAACTCCTGCCTCCCCCACTGAAAACTGGGGAGCGACAGAAGGTTCTGACACGTCTGGTCACAGAGCAGCAGACGGAGACACAGCTCAGCTCACATAAAGAACTCACGCGGGGACTGCACAGAGCAGGTCCTGAGGAATCGTTCCTCCTGAGTCCCCTCCGCCTTCGCCCTTCCGAATGGCTGTTTTATGGTCAGCCCGGAGAGGTCACGGTCCTGAACCTCGGCAGCTGACCCTTGTCCCATGATGGCCTTGCCCTGCGTGTATGGAGCCAGCTCTGTGCCACGAGTGCCGGAGGTGGGCTGGAAGGGGGAGGAGGAACGGCCCCAAGCCGGCATCACTTCAAGGTGCAGGCAAATATTTAAGCAAAGGCTTTCAGTGATTTGAAGGAAAGCATAGACACAATGCTCCCAGGGTGGGACCCGGAGGAGATGGCACCTGAGAGTAGCCGGATGTAGCCAGGACTTACTGACCCCTCTGATGAAGGGCCACTTTGAGGACGCAGTGGAATGCACAGCCCTGGCTTCAGGCTCAAGCTGAGTGCTGTCTGGATCCCGGCTCTGCCCGCACCCGCTGTGTGACTTGGGCTAGATGCTGCATCTCCATCTGAGCCTCACAGGCCGAGCCTGTGAAATGTGCCCGTTAATCCCTCCCTCTCCGGGTTCCCGCGAGGGTGAAATAAACGTACACGGTCAGGGCACTTGGCACAGAGCGTGGCACGTGGGATGACTCAGGCAATGTTAGTTACTCTGGCTCCTTCCCCACCCTCCACCGAGGCTCCCACCTGGGATTTCTGCTGAAGTGTCACTACCTGATTTTCCTCTACAAGGAGGATGCTATTACAATGACTACCGACCTACACTGTCAGATGCAAATTCTGCCCTTGAAGAAAAATGGGATGGATCATCCAGTTCTTGTCCCTGTGCTAACATTAAAAATAAATAACTAATGCTTATTGCATCTCAACTAAGTTTCTGATACTGAACCAAACGTTTAACATTTTACTCTTTTTGAATACTTGTGACATTGAGAATGCAGACATTTTATTATTTGCTTCTGTCTACTTTCTTTGGATTTGATTTGCTTTACCTTTGTCATTTTATTGTGATGAAAATTAAAATCACTCATTTTTTGTCTTTCTTGTTTTTTAACATGTGGATTTAAAGCTAAAATTCTTTTTAAGCACTTCATTAGCATAACCTTAATATTTAAATGTGTCATTTTTTCATTTTCAGTTACTTCAAAATTTTGCTAATTCCCGGTGGGATTATTTGAACCAATAGTGAAATTCAGATGTTCATGCTTACTCCTATCAGTTATGATTCTGTTCATGAAACCTAGCTTAAGAAAAAGAACTCTAAGTCAGTTTTTAATAATTTGTTCATATTTGCGTTACAGTCTGGCATATTGATAGTTTTGGTAAGTGTTCTATTGGGTACTTAAAAACAATGTCTTCCCACCATCATTGGTCCCAATGTTCTGTTATGTAGTTTTGGTAAATTTGTTAATGTATTGTTTTGATTATTTATATTCTTTCCAATTGTGTGTGTAAGCTTGTCCTACCAGCTATTGAGAGAAATGTGTTAAAGTCTCATTTTGATGTGAAGTATCTAGTTCTCCTTTCACTTTTAGTAGTTTATTCTTTATAGATATTGAAACTGTATTACTGGTTGTATCCAGAGTAAAATTACAATATCATCAGGTAGATTGATACCGTTATCACACTTAAAAGTCCCTCTTTAGTAACACAACTTGTTTTATTTTTTAATTTTTTGGTATTTTTAAAAAGATTTCATTTACTTGTTTTTAGAGAGAGGGGAAGGAAATGAGAAAGAGAGCGAGAGAAACATCATCGTGTTGCTGCCTCTCATGCGCACCCCAACTGGGGACCTGGCCCACATCCTGGACATGTGCCCTGACTGGGAACCGAACTGGCAACCGTTTGGTTCACAGGCTGGCACTCAATCCACTCAGTCACACCAGCCAGGGCGACAACTTGCTTTAAAAAGTTTACTTTGCCTCATTGGTATAGCTATATCATCTTTCTTTTAATTCATGCTTGCAAGATATATATTTTTCTATTTTTTTACTTTCAAATTTTCTATGTCTTTATATTTTTGGAGTTTTTATCTAACATACTTATTGAGATAAAATTTACATATTACACAATTCACCCATTTACAGTATGAAAGTTGACAATTTTAGTATATTCACAGTGTTGTACAACTATAACCACAATCTATTTTAGAATATTTTCATTACCCCAACATGAAACCCCATACCTTTGGCTATTACCCCCCATCAACCCAGCCTTAGGGCAACCACTCATCCACTTTCTGTTTCTATTGACTTGCCTATTCTGGGCATTTCATATAAAAGAAATCTTGCAATATTGATACTTTGTGGCTGGCTTCTTTCACTTAGCATTGTTTTCAGTGTTCTTCCCTATTGCAATGTGTGCACTGATACTTTATTTCTTTTTATTACTAAATTATATTCCACTGTATAAGTATACCAAATACCATTGTTTCCACCTTTGGCTATTATAAATAATGTTTCTATTAGCATTTTGACTCAGTGGTATGACTCTGTTAGTGGAATTACTTCAAATTTATGCAGTTCTATGGTTCAAAGATGTATTTTATCCATGAGTATGTTTCTGTGATCCTGTCAAAAGTCTGGTCAGGGAAAATTTATACTGAAATTGTACTTAAATTTTCTGTGGGATATGAACCACTATATTCTCCTTGATTTTATAAATGAATTAAGAAAGGGAAAATCTAGATTTTAATTGACTACTTAAAAAAAATTAAGGTAGTAAGAACAAAAATTTGCCTTTTATGTACCAAGCACTTTTCCAAATATTTTCAGTTGTTTAATTCTCATGAATTATATAGGTACTATTATTATTCCATTGCAAAGATGAAAACACTGAAACATGTGAGTACAAAATAATTTTCCCAAGAAACACAGCTAATGAGAAGTAGAGGTAGAATTTGAACCTAAGCTGTCTGATTTTAGAGACTGTGTTTTTGATTGCTAAATGGGGATAGGCAAATAAATTACTTAGCATAACCTGTATAGTATTAAATGTTCAATAATTAGGGATTCTAATGGTCATTTTCTTATAATTCCAAGTGAAACTTGGGATTATTCTGTTTTCTTTAAGAGCTTGTCTATGATATGCAGTGCCATGTCAATCCAGACACTTGGTAAGAATAATTAAAATGTTTCTCAATATCATTTGACAACAGGAAAACTTACATAGGGAAATTTATCAAAAGCTAGAAGTGTACAAAATTATAACAGCAATTTATGTACTTAGCAAATATTTATTGAATTGCCACTGTGCAGATCACTGGAGAGTAGTCTCTAGGGTCAAGGAGGTAGAAGAAATTAATATGATATGATCTCACTCTTATCAGAGCTTATAACCTAGTTAGTGTCAGGGGACAGTGCATAACTACATAAGAGATTAATTGGAGGAAGGAAGAATGCTGCATGTGACCTGCCTGTGGAACTAGCCAGATCTGATACTGCAATGAGAATTGTGCTGCTGAACTACTTGGGGAGGTAGGCCCCTGCCAGGGTTAAGGAGTTGGAGTCAGGCATGCCCAGCATTCTCCCTGAGCTGGGTGACTGGGCAAATGCTGTGACAAAAGAAACACTTCCTATCTTATTTTAGAATGGGAATACTATAGGGTGGGGCAAAGGTAGGTTTATAGTTCTGAGTATGTAAAATTCTGACTTTATTTTTGTATTATTGTTTATTAGTTATTGTATCATTTTCCATACAAACAACTGTAAACCTACTTTTGCCACTCTGTATTGCCTACTTCAGAACATTGAATGAGCATTAAAACGTATTATGCATCACTAAACATGATACCTAGCAGAGAGAAAAAATGGCCAATAAATAGGGAACTTTCTGGAGTGATAGAAATGATTGGGTATATACATTTAGCAAAGCTTTTTGAACTATACACTTAGTTGCACTTAATTATATATAAATTACTTCAAGAAATTTGATTTAAACCATAAATATCTCTTACAAACTTCTTGGGCTTGATGACCTTCTCTTAAGAAAAGTTATTTTAGGGAGTGGGGGGACGTAGAAGACGGTAAGGGAGGATAAATGGTGAAGGAAGGATGTGATTTTGGGTGGTGAATACACGATGCACTATATAGGTGATGCATTATAGAATTGTACACTTGAAGGCTGTATGGTTTTATTAACCAATATCACCCTAAAAAATTAAATAAATTTTTTTAAAAGAAGGGTTATTTTAAACATTTTTCAAGGAGGCATTAACCTAATTTTTTAGCCTAAGTCTCCAGTATCTAATGATTCTCTAAAAGCTTCCAAGAAAAAGTAGAATGCAGAGCTAAGAGGAAGTATTTTCTTTGCCTCAAGGCTTTACATCTTGTAATACTCCCTATTGTGATAGTTAATTTTATGTGTCAACTTGCAGGGCACTTTTGGATGAGATTAACGTTTTTATTGGTGAACTCCGTAAAGCAAACTGCCTTAGGTAATGTGGATGGGTCTCATTTATTCAGTTAAAGGCCTGAATAAAACAAAAAGATCAGGCTCTCCCTACCAACAGGGAATTCTCTCAACAGACTACTTTTGGACTTGAACTAGAACATTGGGTCTCCTGAGTTTCCAGCTGCTGGGTTTGGCCTTGTCAGTCTCAAAATCGCCGGAGCCGATTCCTTATCATAAATCTTCTTTCTTTATATATGCAATCCTGTTGGTTTGTTTATCTAGAAAACACTGACTAATGCATATACTAAATTAAATTATGTGATCAGATCCTTCTATTCAGAGTGGGTCAATCCCTCATGGGAGTTATGGAGGTACAGCTTCCCGTAGAGGAGCCGAGTTTACAGGGAATGACTATGATGACATTTTTGGATTTGGCAAATGAATATATAAGGGGAACCTGAAATATTAAAATTCATCACCTGGGTTTAGTGCCAGGCACTCTAATAGAATCATTATATAAAAAGTCAGTCCTGGGATAAAACCAAATAAGTTAAACATTATTAAATCTTCACTATAAAATTGCTGTCTTTTTTTCTGTTGATTTTGAGAAGCATGCAAGTTATATTATTATGGTGATAATAAATCCCAGGAATTTTTAGTATTTGTTTCATAAGTCTTTTCCTCCTTGGGACACATTTCCAAGGAAAAATATTGGTTAAAAGTTTTAAAGTCCTCAAATTCAAAGAACTCTATTAGGCATAAAATTCATGAAAAATATACTGGTGCTCTAAAAACAACAACAAAAATTTATGGAAAATACATGTGCTCATTGAAAGGTTACTTCAGGGGATAGTTCAGTGTAAAACCTGAGTATGTGTAAACATAGTGGACTTTTACAGTGCATTGCATGTGGTCTTTAAATATTTGTTGACTGAATGATGAATCAACAAGATAGCAGCATGAAGAGAGCTGCAAAAGCAATTTTATTATAAATGTGCAACATTAAAACCAGGAATTGCCTGACTCATGATAAGCCAGAAGAAGCATGGACAGCCACCTCCCATGGGAAATCACCAAGACCTGCACCTCCTCCCTCATTTTCTGGCAAATACCAGACAGTGGGAAAAGTTTGCTAAACTGAATCATTGACTATAAGGTCTGCTGGGAAATAAAAATTTTTTCAATGTCTGTGATAGGAAACTGCCTTCTAAGCATAATAGCCTTGTGATAAGCGGTGGTGCTTACCCGTCAAAATGTACGAAATCAAATTAGTTTTCACTCTGCAGAACTTGATCCCACAGGCTGGAGCCGGAGGGGTCCTGCCGCAGGAGCTGCCCTCAGCGGCCTTTGTTGAGTCATGGAGCGGTCTGGCTGAGATCTCAGCATGCAGACAGTCGGGTGGGGCGGGGAGAGCAGTGAGACTTCGCATTTCTCACAAGCTCCCAGGTCATTCCGAGATGGGGTCCATGGGCCATGCTTGGGGTATCAAGATCATAGAGGAAGAGGGTGATTTCTCAGTGGCCATGCAGAATAAGCAGATATGCAGTGGTGGAAGGCGCTGAACCTGGAGTCTGAAAGCTGGTTATAGGACCACAGATGAATTACTTAACTTGTCTGCATCCCTATTGCCTTATGAAGAAAATGGCAGTAGTAATAATAATAATAATAATGGCAACAACCACCTCATGGGATCCTTGTGAGCATTAATGAAAAACTTACTATAAAAATGCGAGGCTGTGCGGCATGTAGCGCCATTGCTCAGTAAATGGTTGCTGACTGCCAATGGCACGCCCAGGTCACAAGCTCTCTGTAGTTCCGAGGGCTCTACCCCTTTGTGCTAAGGACATTGCCCAGCTTTGAACAGACGCTCAGGTCGGGTTTGCTAGTTCAGTCAATAGTAGAGTGATCAGTGTCCAGGAAGACACTGGTACCTGGACGGCGGCCCCTCTGGCACTCACAAGAGAGAATCTTCACTGAGGAAGTGGTAACTTTTAGGCCTTGGGCAACTTCTGAGCTCCTCTGAGCCAACGGTGGGAAACAGAACCGGTTCCTTCCAATAAAAATACAAGTTTAGGATAGATGAGCTTTTTTTGATGATCTTTTACACCCTTCAACATAATTGTGTATGAAATACCTGCCTTTGAAACATGGCCAGGCCTGTCCCAGGCAGGTGGCTCAGCCTGCAATGGTGTGATTAGCACCTTAGAGGCCCTAGTTGCTTGGAGATCGCCATGACTCTGGATCCTGCCACCAGTGCCACCCTGAGCGATGCTCTGCTGAAGGTCACGTGAAGGCCTGAAAGCAACTTGTAAAGTACTGAACAGCTTGTAAGTACTGAAAACATCTTGGTCCTGTAAACAGCTTTCAAAGTACTGAGCAAAACTAAACAGCGTAGCAGGAATGCAGATAGAAAACCAAAAGAATTACCTGCAGCCCCTCTTAAATCTTAACAGCTTTTTCTAGTGAGGATTCAGAGACATAGACTCTCTTGGCACCTTAAGGAGGTATGGTTTAATCAACTTTCAGTAAACATCTAGAGTAAATCACATAATGTTTCATAAAAGAAATTAGGTATTGAAATCTAATCAATGTATTTTGACAAGGTGTTTTTAAAAGCTGTTCATTCTCTTCCTGACATAATCTACAGATCCCAGAACAAAGAAGCTGCTATCATATTACTGAAGGGCTCCCTTAAACATGGTCCAGAGTTGGCAGATGGATATTCAAGCTTTGCTTCTTTGCAAAATTGGCTGAGCAAGCAATTGTTTCTGCTTAATTTCAAACAATATTTTTTAAATTCACTGTCAAATTTATAAATGAAGATTGCATAGATTTTCATAAATAGTTTTTACTTGTACGTTTATAAGTGGTGTCTACGCTTCATGACTATTTCCTTTAGTTAAAAATTACAGATTCCCTACTGCAAGACAGGTGGATGTTAGGCCAAGATAATCCATTTTATTGATATATTCTCCTTCACTTTGGGGGAAAATATTTCATGAAAAATATAAGATTATTTGCCACTTTCATCAATCTTTATTCAGGCTTTGCTTAGGAACTGCTTATTTCACAACTGAAACAGAGCAAATTACTAAATTACTGATGACCTTACATACTCAGCATATTAACCTTTTAGAAGATAAGGGACAGTTGCGATGATGGCATAAAACACAGATGTAATTTACTCCTCCTGTTTCTTTTTTAATTTTATCTAAATGATTTGATACTGTTTTTCAGTGTCCTGGGTACATGCTCCCTACTATTGAAATTGAAAATGTAAATTGTATTTTATAATATAATTACATAGTTTTATTAATACCTAGGAGTGTCCAAAACAGACATCATGTCCTCTATTTATTTACTTATCTTTTTGCCAGAAAGAATGTTTTTAATCAAACTCTCCATTTTTGACAGAGACCCACACTATTTAATTGGCTTATATCCAGTGCCTGGCTCTATCCTGCAGATCAGTTACCTAAGGCTGCAAGTTGTGGTCAGTTAATTCTGCAAGATTCACTGATGCAAAACTGAGACAGTCTTTGGATATTTTAGGAGATTTGTTTATGGCTGCCTATGTGGTTTTGAAGCACGAGGGATTTTGTTTTTAATATTTTAACTAAAATACTGTTGGCCTTGCTCTATGGTATGTGTCACCAGGCATTACTCCCCATCCCCATCCGTCCAACCCCTGCATTCGTTCCTGTATTGAAGCAGACACAGAACTTCCTTATTAAGATAGTTGCTCTGCCCACAAGTGCTCTAGGCCAACCTAACCCTCACTGTTGCGTTTTCAAAAGAGGACCCTGTCTTAGCCCTCCACCTGACTGATCATGAAATATATGGAATGTTGTTCAACCTGGAACTGAGTGTATTTCCACTGCAAGCTCTCATCAGGGACTATAACCTGGGAACTCTCTTCTACCAAATCCTCATCAAAGCCCAGTTTTGATAAATAATGTTTATGAAGAGGTCAACTTTTGGTCTTCCTGCTATTTTGTTAAGGCTATCATTTTAGGATTTTGCATGGTTTCTTATGCCCTCTTTTCTCCCACATATTCCTATAGTTTCCTTCTTCAGTTCAATCTTCTCTATCATATCGGAAAAACCTTTCCTGTGGACTTGCTTTAGTGTAGCAATGTCTACCTCTCTCATGTTCTCTATCACCTCCACAGTTCAGATTTTTTCATATCATTCGTGATATAGTATTTATCTTATTTGTACCTTTATTTATTGTTACCTGCATTTCCTCTATAGCTATTATTCACTGCTATCTGCCTAGTATTAAGTGTCACATAATAAGTGTCCAGTGAAATCCGTGGACTGCTTGCATGACCATAAACTAAAGAATATGTAGTCCATCCATTCCTGCATGTATTAAAAGTTTTACTCTTTTATCATGATGTTTGGATCATCAGAGACCTGGGGCAGGCAGGGCACACTGCCTGAAGCCTCTCGTAAAACTACTTTGTGCCCCAGTGTGCTGTTCTTGCCCTGCGCTAAGGGAAATTATAAGAACATCCATGTTCATTATAGCTATTTGTTTGGAGAAGGAGTCTAAACCATCACCTGTACAACATCAGGTGACATTTTTTGTGCAAACACAAGGGCAAAATTCCTTTCTGGAATTACAGAATTGATTTTAACTGATGGATACATTTCTTTTCTATCTAAATCTGTGTCCCCCGTGAACAGCCATTCAGCCTTGAATCATTTGCTTCTCTGTTGGCTAGTCTTCCTCTTGTTCCTGGTTTAAATTACTTTTCTTCAGCAGTCTATTTTATACGACTTTTGTATATACGTTCACTTGCTTCTTCAGTTACTTTGTGAGAAGAGAGGACGTAAGGGTGAAAAACAAGTAAGTAAAGCATTGAATGAATAGTTTCTAATTTGTTTGTTCATTCCCTTTGAACTCAGCCAGGAGAGATATTATACATATAATTGCTATTCTTAACTGAAAATCACTCTTTGGGAGAGTATCTCTCTCCTAAAACAAGTGATAACACATTAATTATTTTGAGAGGAGTACTTTACAGATGTGAATATGACTTATACTTCCTCACGCTGTTCCATCTTCTTACAATATCATCTTCTTTTTTTTCTACCTTTAAAGCCCATCAGTTCTTCAAGATCCAATTCAACTTTTGCTTCCTCCCAAGAGCATGTTTACAGCTCCCCATCCTACCTCACTGTTCCTGGAACATGTATTGTATACACATCAGCAAGCACACTAGTCATGTACTTTTATTTCCTGTATTTCTATCTTGAACCATGATTTAAGCCTTGGGTTGATTTTTAAATTTTCAGGTTTGTCTCCTGAACAAAGATTGTCAGTTTCTTTAAGTAAAGTGCTAAGTTTTGTAGCATACCCTTTTCTACCAGAGGACTTAGTGCAGTTCCCTATAAACCAGGAGTTCATTACAGTGTCTCTTCAGTTACTTTATTTTGGGTTTCATTTACTTTGCTGTGTGATACAAAGAGCAATTGACTTGAAATTGGATTCAGGGTTCTGGGCCTTACCTCAGAGTAACCAGCTGCATGGGCTTTGGGGCAATCTGGACCTCTCTGGGTCTCAGCTTCCAAATCTAAAGGCTAAGAAATATTCTAAATGATCTTTTCTCTTCTATTACCTTCAATACTGACAAATTACTAACCAGTATTGTAGTGAAAAACATGAGTCTCCATTGTAATCAGTACTATTTTCCCAATGCAAATGTGTTAATATATTAAAATCGAGTTTATGTTTTTAATAACACTTTGGAGTTCTAATTGAACACCCAGGCTTGGAATGATTACAGGTTTGAAATTGGTCAACTCCAAACTTTCTGAAAAGTTACTATTTTTAAATATTTGAGATGTTTCGAGACCTCAAAACTGATTTTAGTGTCTCTCTGCCGATATTTTCATTTATCCTTACTTTTGGCAATTTTTATAGAAGATGGAGCTTTTAAAAAATGACAAAGAAATATCAGATACTGTATTCTAGAGTTAATAATATGACAGATCTAATCTGAGTGAACCTCAAGGGTAAACTGATGTGAAGTTGCTGAATTGCACATATCTGAGCCCTGGAGTAGGGTGTTATCAAACTGATAGCTGTGAACAAGAAAGGAGAAATTCGATGGGTGGGTACAGAGTACAAAGGTGAACCCAGCAAAGCTTGCTTGGTCAAAGCAGAGACTTTGCAATTGGGGAATTTTTAAAATAAAGTAGGTTGAAGAAAGATCTTATAAAGGGGTTAGTAAGACACACACTGGTGCCCAAATTTGAATTAATAAAAAACAAAAAGTGAAGACATGTTTTGAGGAGGGAATTTTGAAGCAACATGTAAGAAGGAAGACCATTGTGGAGATAATTAGAGAACATGGGAATCTGCTGAATACGTTCTGATGACTGCAGCTGAGAGCCGGGAGTTGGGCAGAGTGTCGGAGAGGATAGAATCTGTCTTGAAGAAGATTTGGTGGCACTGGGGACAACGTCAATGTGAGGGAAAAAAAAGGAATAAGAGAAATAGAAAATTAAAGAACCTAGGACAAAGCACCCAGGAGACTGAGGAGAAGCATAGCGACCGATGTCACCAATAAAGGACACTGGGAAGAGGCAAGGTTTTAGGAAGGGAGGAAATAAAATCAGATCAGCTTCTTATTTACCTAAGAAATATGAAAATGGGATGAAGTATTTGAAAAAAGGAAAAGCAAATGAATAAATAAATAACCATATTTTATGTACATGAAGTTTAATATTTTAGTGTGTTTCCTATAAAATACATGCAAGTGTGGCATCATTAGTCCTACCAGGTGAATCAAATTTTGCATTGGGAATCCATATTTCCTTTGTGGAGAGCTAGATATATAGATAATTAGGATTCTCAAGAGAAACAGAACCAATAGAATATATATACATACACACACATGAAAGAGGATTCTATGAACAGCATATATATACATATATACATATACAGATAGATTTATTATCAGATATTGGTTCACACTATTATGGAAGCTGAGGAGTCCCATGATCTGCTCTCTACAAGCTGGAGACCCAAAAAGCCAGGAGTGTCTTTGAAAGTCCTGAGAGCCAAAGAGCCAGTGGAGTAAATTCCAGTCCAGGTCTGAAGGCCTGAGAACCAGGACCACCGATGGGGGAGGAGGTGGGTGTCCGAAATCAAACAGCCGAGGACAGAAAGAGCAATTCCAACCCTTCTCCACCTTTTTGTTCTGTTCAGGCTCTCAAAGGATTGGATGATGCCAGGCCACACTGGGGAGGGCTATCTGCTTTACTCAGCCCTCTAAATCGAATGCTAATCCCTTCCTGAAACTGAAACTGTCTTCACAGACACACCCAGAAGTAATTTTTAACCAGCTTTTCAGACATCCCTTTTCCAGTCAAGTGACACATATGATTGGCCATCGATAGAGAGATAAAGAGATGGAATGAAAGGAAAGATGGAAGGAAGGAAAGAGAGAAAAGGAAAGAAAAGATAAGAAAAAAGGAAAAGGAGGGGAAAGAAAAGAAAGAAAATTCTAAAGAGGGCCCTGCTAATATTCCAGTCTGGTCATTCAATGAAACCCAAATCTAGGTACTACTACTGTAAAGGGATTTTGCAGATTTCATTAAAGTCCCAAGCCACTTGACCTTAAAATACAATTACCTGGATGAATCTGACCTAATTACATGAGCCCTTCAAACGGCAGAAGAGTAAGGCAGAGGCAAAGTCAGAGATTTGAAAGATGATGTTCCATTGCTGGTTTGAAGACAGAAGGGGATGCAGAAGGAGGCATGTGTACAATCTGCAGAGAGCGAGGAAATGGGGACATCAGTGCTATAAATTCAGGGACCTGGATCCTGGCAACAACCTGAATGAGCTTGTAAGCAAATTCCTCCTCAGATCTCTAAATAAGAACCTACACAGCCAAGATATTGACTTTGATCTCATGAGACCCAAAGCAGAAAACCCAGTTGAGCCTCACTCAGACTTGGGACCTATAAAACTATGAGTGCTGTTTTCAATTGCTTAATTTGTGCTAGTTAGTCTCAGTGCAATATGAAACTAATATTCTCTCTCTATATGCATATACACATATTAATTTTTTTTTTACAAATATATGTCCTATTCTGTTTACTTATATTACATAAAAATGCTGCACATGTCTTTTATGTTACTGCATGGGCTTCATAAATACCATTTTTGTGGATGCTTAGTATATAGCTATCAAATTCATGTATTGGAGAATCATTTAATAATTCTCGTCTGTTGCTCATTATTTAGATTCCTTTACATTTTTGGTGGAAATAAGTATCTTCATGCATGTGAATTCTTAAAAATGGATTTGAGATAACTGTCTTAAGACAGATTCCTAGTAGAATTCCTGGGTCAAAGGGTAAAAGGTATTTCAAAGCCACTCATGCCATTATCTGAATGGACAGGTCAATCTAAACTAATTCTTCGCTGGAGGTATCCCAGAGGACAGTTACCGTGCCTGGAAGTAGAGAGGATGAGGGTGAAAATGCCCTGGGACAAGTCTGGAGAAATAGAAATCTGCAACTGTGTGCAGAATAGAGAAACCAGTCCCCCTACCTTTCCCCTAGCCACCCCCCACCCACCTCTCCTAAAGTCTCCTGACAGTGCTCTAGTTCTGTGGCTGCTGGCTCATAGCACACTTTTTATTTAGCTTTTATTTGATAGTGTTTGGCATTTCCTCTTTAAAGTGCTATTTCTCTTTTGCATATATTGTCACACTTCGATATGGATCATACCCTGTTAGCTGCTGAGAAAACCCCAGACTGGAAAAGAACTAACATTTGCTGAGTGTGGGGGTGAGGTGGGGAAAATGCCAGATTAAGTGATTCATGTCAGCTATATGGAGAGATGAAGTAGAGCGCAGATTTGGAAAGCGGGTGGCTCACGAAATGGCCATTTTGATGACAGAGGAGTGTCAGCGTTATTTTGTAGAGGAAGTAAGTGCAAAAATAGAGGATAAAAGAGGATACATGTCTGTTGTATCTTTTGAATTAGTGGGTCTTGATATTACTTGCCTTAAAGAAATAATTAGGATAAATCTGAGCTCCCCATGGGTCTCTGTCCTAGTTTCCTGTGGCTGCCATAACAAACTACTACAAACAGGTGGCTTAGGACAACTGAAATTTATGCTCACAGAGTCCGGGGGCCAGAGTCTGAAATAAAGTGTCAGCAGGGCCATACTCCCTCTGGAGACTCTGGGGAGAAGGCTTCCTTGTCTCTTCTCTCTCCTGATGTCTCCACTCCACACGTGCCTTGGCTTCTCTGGCTTGCGGCCACGTGGCTTCAATCACTGACTCCATCATTGCATGAACTTCTCCTCGTGTCTTCTTCTCTTCTGTCTCTTATAAGGATGCTTGTCATTGGATTTAGGGCTCACCAAGTAAGCCAACTGAATTATTGCATCCTAAATTCCTTAACCAATTCCATCTGCAAAGACCCCTTTTTATATAAGGACACATTCGAAGATCCCAGAGATTTGGATGTGGACATATCTTTTGGGGCCACCATTAATCTACTCCCATTCTTAATTTATTAGAGGTATTCTATTTCGGGGAAAAAGGTTTATGGGAGATAATTTATGACTCATCATTAACTAGGGTGAAAACTACTTCTAGAGAGGGGTTTAGCACTAGAACAGCCTTCCAGTAGTGGCACCCTAAGTCCATCGCCCTCTCTATGCTGCTTCATGACTACGAAATGCCACCCCTATCCTTCTAGGCAGGAAGCATATGTTATTAGAGATTATCCATTGAGCAATATTTACATGTTAATATTTCTGGGTCTAGCATTTGCTAACTTCCACAATGTAATGACTCCAAGCTGCCAGTGTGATGTCACTGAACACAACGTTGAAAGAGATGTACCCAGTGGGATATAGGACACCTTCTATGTCAGGACCCTTCTCAATGTCACATGCATTTTTAATTACAGGTGACTAAATATTTTAGCTTCTTTCCCTCCTGATCTTACAATATCTATAGTGACCAAGAAAGGCCAGGCTTAGTTCAGGAACTTCTAAGTTAGTAAATTAAATGGAAGAGGAACTGCCTGAAATTAAGCTTCAATGCATAGATAATACTATTATTTAGGATAAATGCATTGTGTGTACACAGCACCAAACAATAAAAACAATAAATTGATTTTTAAATATGTTACATGCCATGTATTTTCCTTCGATAGTGATTTCCATTCATATTTTTGAGTAGAATCTTAATCTCTTCTTGAAATTCAGAGTCATGAGTGAAAGGAAAGATAAATATCAAGGACATTTGCCATTGAACTAGAATGGTAAGACTGCTCTTTGGGGCTGAGGAAGTTAGAAGTGTCATTGTTTGATCTCAATATGATTTGAATTCCCTTGACTCTAGTTTGAACTTCCAAATTTGCATTTCCACTTGAAATCTAGCTGAGTAACCCAGTATAGGAAAGAGAAGCTTTAGACAAAAAGCTATGCTCCTAGACTATTTGAGAACAGAAAAAAGTCAGGGAAGTAAAATTCATTTGGGTAAGATAGCAATTGCGCTGTTGTTTACTGTTATATTGTTTTAGGAAGTCACCTTGTGAAGAAATTGATTTTAATCCTTTCAGGAAAAATACTTTTCCTGAGTTTGTTTATAAGAGTGTTTTTGAGATCTGAAGTGTCCATGGATTCTTTTTAAAGTTCATATTTATTTTATACACAATGCTGGCTCAGGAGAAAAGGGAGAAGTGTCTCCGAGCAGTGGTCCCCAACCTTTTTGGAATGAGGGACTGATTTTGTGGAAGACAATTTTCCGCAGGCTGGAGGTGGGGTTGGGGGGATGGTTTCAGGATGATTCAAGCACATTTCACTCAAGCTCACCTGCTGTGCAGCCCATTTCCTAACATGTCTGGTCCATGGTCCTGAGGTTGGGAGCTGCTGTCTTGGAGGACAAATTGGGTGGCGCCTCTGTTCCCTTGTCCCATATGGGTAGTGCTGCGGTTCTTACCCAGGCAGCAGCATACACAAGCTTTCTCAGGTTTCTCCACCATCTTCTCTGTGAAACCCTAGTGAGGTCACCACCTTGTCCTCCTTATACCTCTGAAAATGCTACATCCCAGGGTCCCCCTCAGTTCCAGATAAGCCAGGACAGGACATTTGGTCACCCTGGAGCTTAGCGGGGTTCCTGGAGGGAAATCTAGCAAGGACATGGGACACCTTCTCCCGTGTCTGTGGATCCCAGGGGCTTCACATTTTCCCCAGCTAGTTTGCACTTGACCTTGAACAGTTTAACCTTTCTGGTTTAATCCTCCCACTGGTTTATATGGCATTTGGTTGTCTGTTCCACATAAGCAAATGCTCAGGTCCTGTTTCTTCCCTGCAAGCATCTGTCTCTTAGGTTGGTTGTTTGCCCTTTGACTTCAGTTATCTGATAGGTTCAAGAGAAATCATTAATTTGCAGTTTGTCTGGCTCTTTCCCATTTTAAGAATGGGAGTGATGTTCTTTCCATCTCTCTATATCTTCCAGCCACTCAAGGCTTTTACTAACTAAATCTGAAGTAGATAAACATAGATATGAATTACAGGCATTTTTGCATGCTTCATATTGACATCGGTGTATCCAAATATTTAAAGAGGGAGCTTCATGGTGCCTGGCATATAGCAGATGTTCAATAAACGTTAGTTCTTTTCCTTCTCTATCTCTCTCTCCGTGGAGATTATAGTGTTAATTAAAAAAAAAAAATCTAATGTATTTTTCTTGTTCTCTTTTAAAGAAATAACTTAAAGAAGATGAAGAAATGAATTAGGCTGGAATAAAGAATTGTCTGGAGAGCTCAGCCTTCTACAGCAACTGAGTTTCTTAGTTGACAGTGACAAGGGAGATTAAGGACAACGTGTTCTGTTGAGATTAGATAATGGTGATTGGGCCTATCTATCAAACAAATGGAAGTAGCCCAGATAATGCACCACAAATAAAATTCACTGAGCTTGGCAGGAAGTTCAAAATGTTGACAGCCAGATTGTACCTCGGGGGCATGATTTCTCCAGCACTCCAAGTTCAGCTCGGTAAAATCTGCCCAGTTCTTACGTTCGTATCTCTAAGGAAAACTCCCCAGGCTGCAGGAAGCAATATTGATGATTTATTGAATAGCAGACTTCTTTTCACATCATTTATACAAGCTTTTATATATCTATGGTGAGGAAATATTCCACTACGGTGATGCAGAAACTTTATCTAAATCTAGACATAGGCTCAGGGTGGACAGTCGCTTTCCGCAGATGACATCTACAGATGTGTCTTTCCTTACTCAAAATGCATTGTTTAACCACATCTACCCTACCTTATAATTGATAGAACGCTCTTGTATAACAGGAGCTCTATAAAATGCTCTTACTACTGTTTATTTAAAGCAACAGTGTTTGGGAAAGAACCCTATGTTTTATGATCTGGGCAGAACAACATATACTCTTGGCATATAATGAGTACTTATAAATAATGAAAAGAAAAAATTTAGGTTTACTGCACAAACATAACACCATTCTCATTGCCCAGTAGACTGTGTGCCCTGAAGGAAAATTCTACTTTAATTATTTTTGCAACTTGAAATGCACATGAAGTTTTTTTACTTTTTGATAAATTTGAAGCTCTCTTGTTTTCAAGAATATAAATTTATATTTTTGATTTAATATTGACCTGCCTAAGAAGTTTAATTTGCATTTAAAATTGTTGTATATTTCTGTTTGCTGACCAACCAGTTTGCAACATGATATAGATTAGTAGTTAGACACATTAATAAACTAACAAAATTTACACATTTACAAAAACCAAAATAGAATTCAAGAGAATGACTTGTTTAGTCTTCTGTGATTTTGGTAACAAATGCACAAGCAAACCCTAAAGCAGCCACTCACTGCTCTATTTACATTGCCAACAATATTCTTTCTCTTTGTGTTTGTCTCCTTGTGAAGTCCCCTCAATCCTCCCCCTGCCACCTGCTGTACATCCACATGTACATTTGCTTCTTGTCATCTGCCACTCAAACCTGCACTCTAAAACGGCATGCGTGAAAAGGTTATCATTGCCCATTAGCATTTTTTTTAATTAGAACTTACATTCAGTATTTTTAAATTGAACTTATTGGGGTGACATTGATTAATGAAACCATACAGGGTTCAAGTGCACAGCTTAATAAAACATCATCTGCACACTGCATTGTGTGTCCATCACCCGGAGTAAAGCCTCTTTCCATCCCCATTAACCCCCCTGCCTCCCCCTCCCCCTGCCCACATTCACCACCTCCACCCTCCTTTCCCTCCGGTAATCACCATGCTGTTTTCTGTATCTATGTGTCATGTACATGTATTTGCTTAATCCCTTCATCCTTTTTTCACTCAGTCTCCCAACCCTCTCCCATCTGACAGCTGTCAGTCTGTTCCATATATCTATGCCTTTGTTTCTATTATTTTATTTGTTTAAGTATTTTGCTCATTAGATTCCACATTTGAGGTCAGTTGGTATTTGTCTTTCTCTGACTGGCTTATTTGACTTAGTCCAATAATCTCCAAGTCCATTCATACTGTTGCAAAAGGTAAGATATCCCTCTTTTTTATAGCCACATAGTGTTCCATTGTGTAAATGTACCTGGGCTTTTTAATTCAATCTTATACTGATGGGCACTTAACCTATTTCCAGATCTTGGCTATTGCAAATAATACTGCAGTGAACATAAGGTGCATATATTCTTTTGAATTAGTGTTTTGGGCTTCTTAGGATATGCTCCCAAAAGTGGAATTGCTGGGTCAAAAGATAGCTTCATTTCTAATTTTTTGTGGAAACTCCATACCGTTTTTCACAATGCCTTCATCAGTCTGCATTCCCACCAACAGTGCATGAGGGTTCCCTTTTCTCCACATCCTTGTCAATACTTTTTCTTTGGTTGATTTATTGATGATAGCCATTCTGACAAGTGTGAGGTGATATCTCATTGCAGTTTCTTCTCTCTCTAATGATTAGTGATATTGAGCATTTTTTCATATGTCCATTGGCCATCTGTATGTCCTCTTTGGAGAAGTGTCTATTCAGGTCCTTTGCCTATTTTTAACTAGGTTATTTTTCTTCTTGATGTTAAGCTGTAGAAGTTCATATATATATTTTGAAATTAATTCCTTATCAGATATATCATTGATGAATATGTTTTTCTATTCTTTGGGTTGCCTTTTCATTTTGTTGATGGTTTCCTTTGCTGTGCAAAAGCTTTTTAGTTTGATATAGTCCCATTTATTTTTTTCTTTTGTTTCCCTTGTCCAAGGAGGTATATTGGCAAAAATATTGCTACAAATGATGTCTGAATTTTACTGTTTTCTTCTAGGATTTTTATAGTTTCGTGACTTCCTTCTCATTAAATATGCAGGCAGTGAATTTTTCTTTTCTGTACAAGTGTGCTCTTCTCTTTAAAGCATGTGAAATCATTCAACACTGTGGCTCTGGGTCATGATTTGGCAAAAGCATGAGTTACAATAGTTTCCCCTTATTTTCAGGGTATACTTCCAAGACCCTGGAGAATGCCTAGAATCTTAGTACTGAGTCCTATATGTATTATGTTTTTTCCTGTACACTTGTATCTATGACGAAGTTTAATTTGTACATTAGACACAGCAAGTCTTGACTGGAGTGGCTCAGAGGGATGAGCATCATACCACAAACTGAGAGTCTGTCACTTTGATTCCCAGTCCAGGCTTGTGCCTGGGTTTCAGTCCAGGTACCTGGTTGGGGGCATGCGAGAGGCAGCCAATTGATGTTTCTCTGGCACATTGATAGTTCTCTCCCTTAAAAAATTAAAATCTTTTAAAAAATAAAAAATAAATTAGGCACAATAAGAGATTAACAATAATAACTAATGGTAAAAAGAACAGTTATAAATTATAAATAGATAATCTAATATATACAATCTAAATAGGACTAGCCTCTGTTTCTCTTTCTCTCTCATAAAATTAAGTACTGAGTTACTTAAAAAATGTTATTAAAAGCAAATACAAACACATTTGGAGAAATGGATTTAAACATGAACCCTCAACACAGAAAACCATAGCAGACTAAAACAGAAATTGCTTGCATATTTCTTACCTGAAAAATCTTTTTAGCTCCCACCTTCTTACCTTCTATAACTGACAGCATAATTTTCTTTTTAAATAAACATATATATATACACACATATTACTAACTGCATTAAAACAAAGGTATTAATGATAATTTTATAAAGTACATATAAGGATTAGAATATTAGACTATTAATAATAACATGTGTTGAGCACTTACTGTATCCTTAGGCACTGTTCTGGGACTTTTGCATGCATTAATTAATTTAATCTCACAATTATCTTACAAGATAGGTGCTGCTATTATACCCTTCTTAGAGATGAATCAACTTAGAATAAGAAACTTGTCCAAGGTCACACAGGAAGTGCCATAAGTACCTGTGCTCTACTCCTACCCCTGTTCAATAATAGCTAATACAAAATTACATAATCCATAGTGTATTTTAACAGGTAGATGCTTTTAAAAAATATATTTTATTGATTATGCTATGAAACTTGTCCCTATTTTTCCCCCTTGGCCCACCTCCACCTAGTACCCCCCTTCCCTCCAGCAATCCGTCCCTTAGTTCATGTCCATGGGTCGTGCATACAAGTTCTTTGGCCTTTCCATTTCCTATACTGTTCTCAACCTCCCCCTGTCTGTTTTGTATCTACCAATTAGGCTCCTTAATCCCTGCACATTTTCCCCATTTTTCCCCCACCCCCTCCCCACTGATAACCTTCCATGTGATCT
Source organism: Pteronotus mesoamericanus (assembly GCF_021234165.1). Classification (NCBI taxonomy): domain Eukaryota; kingdom Metazoa; phylum Chordata; class Mammalia; order Chiroptera; family Mormoopidae; genus Pteronotus; species Pteronotus mesoamericanus. Next base: position 15,950,635 of record NW_026555310.1, read on the forward strand.
CCATTTCTGTGATTCTGTTCCTGTTCTGGTTGTTTGCTTGTTTTTTTGTTTGTTTGTTTGTTTTAGATTTAGTTGTTGATAGTTGTGAATTTGTTGCCCTTTTAATGTTCATAGTTTTGATATTCTTTTTTCTTAAAAAAGGAAGCAAAGGAAAAATACCATACAATCTCACCTATAAGTGGAACCTAATCAACAAAACAAACAAGCAAGGAAAATATAACCAGAAACATTGAAAGAAAAAAGAAACCAACAGAATCAAGAGGGAAGGAGGGAAGAGGGGGCGAGGAAAGGGAAGAGAAGGGTCAAGGAACATGTATAAAGGACCCATGGACAAAGTCAAAGTGGGAAAGAATTGAGGGAGGGATGGGGGGCAGGAGAAAGTGGTGGCGGGAAAATGGAGAGAAATGTATCTGAACAATAGAAAAAAAAAATAAGCCCCTTTAACATTTCATATAATAAGGTCTTGGTGATAATGAACTCCTTTAGCTTTACCATGTCTGGAAGCACTTTATCTGCCCTTCCATTGTAAATTGTAGCTTTGCTGGATAGAGTAATCTAGGTTTAGGTCCTTACTTTTCATCACTTTGAATACTTCTTGCCAGTCCTTTCTTGCCTGCAAATTTATTTTAAGAAATCAGCTGATAGGCTTATGGGAATGCCCCTGTAGGTAACTACTTCTGCTGCTTCTAAGGTTCTCTCTTTACCTTTAACCTATGGCATTTTAATTATGATGTATCTTGGTGTGGTCCTGTTTGTGTCCAACTTGTTTGGGACTCTGTGCTTCCTGGATTTGTATGTCTATTTTCTTCACCAAATTTGGGAAGTTTCCTTTCATTATTTTTTCAAATAAGTTTTCAATTTCTTGCTCTTCTCCTCCTTCTGGCACCCCTATGATTTAGATGTTAGTACATTTGGAGATGTCCCAGTGGGTCCTCATATTACCCTCTCTTTCAAAAAAAAATTCTTTTTTCTTCTTGCTGTTTTGTCTGAATGCTTATTTCTTTTTTATGTTCAAAATCATTGATTTGAATCCTAGTTTCCTCCCCTCCACTGATGGTTCCCTCTAGATTTTTCTTTATTTCACTTTTTGTAAACTTCATTTCTTCCTTTATGTGAGTTCTTTGGGCATCCTGATCATCAGTGTTTTGAACTCTGCATCTGATAAGTTGGTCATCTCTGTTTCTTTTAGCTCTTTTTCTGTAGTTTTTTCCTGTTCTTTCATTTGGGCCATGTCTCTTTGTCTCCTCAGTTTGGCAACCTCCCTGTGTTTGTTTCTGTGTATTAGGTAGACAGAGCTGCTTTGACTTCCTGTATTAGTAGTATGGTTTATTGTAGAAAAGACACCTCTAAATTGTATGAGTCTGTGCCTTAGGAAATTGCTAGGGTGAGGCAACCTGCTTCATTGCTTTGTCACTGCATGTGGGGAAAGGGCTCAGAGAGGGGTCAGTGCCACTGCCTGGCTTCTGGAGGTTTGTCTGGCACTGCCCCATTTTCAATCACTTCACCCACTTCCCATATGTTACTGGTGCCCTTCCAGCTGTTGTCCAGGTGGTGAATCTCAGAGTGGGTGGGTTTGCATATGTTCTAAGTCCATGCAGACCCTTTAAGCTCTATCTCCTGATAATCTGGCAGTTTTTTTTTTTTCTGCAGCCCCAACTCCCACTGATTTTTACAGGCAGAAGTTATGGGGATTTATCTTCCTGGCACTGGAATCCTGGGCTGGGCGGTCTGACCTGGGTCTGGGACCACTTGCTCCCAAGGTATCCCTTGTGATTATTATCCACCACACCTGAACGTGAGGTCATCCATGCTGCCACCTCTCCAGGCCATACCACATCTCTGCAACTCTGCCCCTCCTACCTGTCTGGATGAATGTGGCTTCCTTAAATCCTTGGTTGTGAGACTTCCATACAGCTCGATTTTCTGTTGGTTCTGGGTGTTGTTTGTTTTGACATCTAGTTGTAATTCTTTCTATGGCTGTGTGAGGAGGTGAAGCATGTCTACCTATGCCTCCATCTTGACTCGAAGTTCAACAGTTACTTTTAAGAGAATATTTTCTCATTTGCTTGGTTTATGTGAAAGTGGATGGACTTGATTTGTTTACTTACTGCATTTGTTTTTAAAATAATATAGAACATTAAAGTATATTATTAATATGTAAATAGAATCCATATTTCAATTGACAGCAACCATCAGCCTTTGTCTGTAATGTGAGTTAACGCATTTATGGTGATCATGCGATTAAAATAGAAAATTACTAGAGAGAAATTCTTTACTGAAAATCTAACAAAATACTTAAATAAAATCCTCTATAGATATATATCTATAAAATATAGATATTATATTCAATATAATATTTGTTTTTAGCTAAAAAGAAAAAATTAAGAGAAAGTGATAATGCATTTCAAACATTTGAAGACCCTTTATGTGGCATGAGACATTTATTGTGTGTTGCTCTGGGTTAAGCAGCAAATTTTGGCTGAAAGATAATCTAGTAATTAGAAGTCTCTCCCAGTGAGATAGGTTTCCTAAGGAGCAATGAGCCTGTGGACACGGAGATATTTATGCATGGACTAAATAAGCACATCAGTAGTGTTGTAAAAGGCATGGCTGCCTTGAGTGCTGAGTTGGGTTAGGCAACTGCCCTAAGATTCTATGGTAATAAGAAATTTTTATTGCAAGCTTTGTTCATAGTGAAAAGAGCTGAAGACCACAGTTTTTGCACAGGTCAAAGTCAGTGGGAAATGATGCACAATAATAGAAATCGCCTGGATTCCCTTCAGGCATCGCCAACCTCTTTTCATCCATAAGCTTAACTCTACAGGGAAATTACACATTTCAGTTTCCTTCACTTTGGAATCAGCAACTTAGGCTGTGCCTGGACTTTAGAAAATAATAGGAATGGAAATGGGCCCTTTTGTGAGGTAGTAGCGGCTGGGTCCCGATGATGAGTGTTGCGTTCATTATTTAAATTCTCGTGTGTGAAGAGCGTGCTTTCCACAGAATTGTAAGCATCTAGCTTTGTGAAATGAAGATATTTACATTTTTAAAAATGTATTTAGAGCCATAAAAAAGTCATGATCAAGCAGAGACCTGGATGAACATGGTTGGGCTCTAGCACATCAGGGTATACGAAATAGTTTTTTATGGAGTGAGTTTTCCTCTTTTTTCTTATATCTTTCTTTTCTCAAATAATGGAAAGCAATAGGTTATTTTCTCTTTGAATTGTTATTTTTTTTTAGAGAGAAAGAGAGAAACATCAATGTGTGGTTGTTTCTCATGCATCCCCAACGGGGGACCTGGCCTGCATCCCAGGCATGTGCCCTGACAGGGAATCAAACCAGCAACCCTTTGGTTCACAAGCTGGCACTCAATCCACTGAGCCACAGCAGCCAGGGTTCTTTGAATTATTTTAAAACAAAAAAGAGAGATTTCTAAAAAGTGAAGTTAGTTCCATATATGTTCCATGTTAACTAGATACTGAACAACACGACGCCCTTGTCCTGTTTAGTTTTTAATGTGTCTGCAAACTGGGTATCATGATTTTACTGATGACAAACAGAATTGTATGTACTTATGGGAGCTGTCATTTAACATCAGTTAAAATCTGTTTTATTGAATTATAGTCTTTTTTTATTAGAGATTTTATTTTATTTTTCTAAAATTTAATTTCTAAAATATAAAATTTCTAAAATTTATATTTTATTATTTATGCTATTACAGTTTTCCCAATTTTCTCCCTTTTCTCCCTCTTGACCCAGCAACTACAATCTTGTTGGAGCAGTGGTTCTCATTTGAGGGTTTTTTGTCTCCCGGGGAACATTTGATAATGTTTGGGGACATTTTTGGTTGCTACAACTTGAGAGTCCTACTAGACTCTAGTGTGTAGAGGTCAGGGATGCTGCTAAACATCTTAAATCACACAGGACAACAAAGACTTATCCAGCCCCCAAATAACAATATGGCTGAAGCTGAGAGACCATGTGCTAGAACTTAGTGTGGTTCCATTTCTTTACAGCTTAACATAAGTGTTTTCTAAAGTGTTATTTCAAATACTTTCCTATTTCTTATATACCAAACATTTGTTTTTACTGATAAATAAGTTTGTTTTGTTTAATAGTAAAAGCTACCCTTGATGAATCTTCCTGTCCAAGAAAACTAAAACTAAGGAAACCCACATTGTTTATACCTAATAAAAGCCAAGATTCACCATAATTCATTCATTCATCTGTTTATCCAATTAATATTTATGAAAGGTACCCTAAGTGTCAGGTACTTGTTGAGTATTGAGAATATAACTATGAACAAAATCCTACCTTCATGGGGCTTTTATTTACTAGAAGAGGACCCATTGATCAATACATTCAGACGGGCAGGAATACAGAGATACAAAAGTGAACACCGCAGAGAAACATAAAGCAAGAAAGGGGATGAGGAATGCTGGAGGCAGAGGTTGCAGTAATAAATTAGGGAGGTCAGGGAAGGCCTCACTGAAAAGCACATTTGAGTAAAGACCCAAAGGCTATGAGGGAACAGGCCACATGGCAACCTAGGGGAATAGCTTTCCAGACCAAGCAAAGAGCAAGTGCAAGGGCCCTGCATTTCAGGAAAGTGCTATGAGGCTGAGACAGAACAAGTGAAGGGCAATGGCACCAAGTGAGTCAGATCACAGGTGCCAGATCATGTAGGTCCTTGAAGGCGACTGTGGGGACTTTGGCCTTTACACTGATGAGGTGGAGACAGGAAGAGGGCTTGAAGCAGGTCCACTCTGGTTGAGCCGAGCAAGCTTCATCCCTCTCAGCCTCTGCTCTTCTGTTCCTGTCAGGAAAATGTAAACAGATTAAGTGGCAGGACATCGATTAGAATGTGAGCCTCCTGCTGTAGCTGTGATCAACACAGGGCTAAGGGAGCTTTATAGTGTATAAAAATGGGACCATTCTAAAGATGCAACACAATAAAATATCCAGACCAGAAGGGGAATCTGTGGAGCTGGGGGTGGGTAGGGGTGATGTGAGTGTCATCCTGTGACTAGCGGGCCTTGATCTAATAGAGAACACGTGAGCAGAAACTTCATCACCTGATGAGCCAAACACTGGTCTTAATGATAGTAAACCTGCAGGCCAGGTGTACTGCATCTTACGTGGCCTTGTTGATGCCATTAGTGGATGGGACTCATTCCTGCATTCACTGCTGGGTACATTGTACAAGAGGCTGTCTTACTTCTCTCCTCAGACTCATTCCTTCCTTGAGGATGGATGAGGCTTAGGATGGGCTGCAGGCTGTGGGAAGAAGGCAAGGGAGCCAGGGAGAATGCCCCTCTCAGGAGGGGAGAGATGAGACGACAGTGCTAGGAAGCACACATGTCTCTCATTCAAAATATTTGCTAATAAAAGAAAATGTTTTTACAGTTTGGGGTGGGGTTGTTAAATACTGGGTCCAAGCAGCAACACTAACATTCTCCGTGAACAAACGGTAGAGTCAATTTGGCCATATCATAAGCTGTATTTTCTTTATAAAAATGCCCTATGACAATAATAATATTGCCTAGAAACTACAAGATTTAATACTTTAGGATATAAAGAATGAAGATGCTAAATCAAAGGTCCTGAATCTATTTTTAATGATTTCTGTTAGGGCATTTTGAGGGAGGAAAAATGAAATGGAAATGTGGGGAACTAAGTATTGCCACATTCAGCCTGGATTTTGAGTGAGAAGTCAGGAGGCAGCAGCATCCTGACCAGAGAAGGAGATTCTAAGGCCTCAGACCAGAGCCTTTAATTCAGGGACACTCCTTGGAAACACGATTTGATGATCAGCTGCAGGAGGAACATGCACTGAAAAGTCTCAGTTAACTATACATATGTGTAAAGCTTAATAAATATCAGAAGTATTTGTAAGACAAATGTTTGAGCTGAAGGAAATGATGAAATGCAGCAGTCTCAAGTTCTCACTTATTCAGGATTTTATTAATCCTCCTTATCAGAGTCAGTATTATTAATTTTAAAAAATCTTTACAATTTGCTTGAATACACAGCGAGTCTGAGGATTCCACTCAACCACAAGGGGCAGTTCTTTTTTCATTCATCCCCACTCTCCTTTTCACCTTCTGGACACGCGATGGTATCAAGAACAGACATTTTTACGCAGTGCCTAGGCGGCAATTACAGTACCAATAACGACAGCAGAACACCGATAGCTCACTGTGCGGCAGCCTCTGTTCTGGCCCTTTCCATGGGACCCCTCCTCTGGGACGCCACAAACATCAGTAAATGTTAGTCCTTCATTGCCCAAAGTACTTTCACTGCAAGAGGTTCTGCTTTAATCTATGATTGAAATACAGGGAGTAAATATTTCTCATCCATCTGTGAGATTTAAACACAGAATACAGTGGAGAGAGCTCCTGTTTGGGGACATGAGGAACACTAAAAGACCTTAGCGCTGAGACTTTGCAGGGCACGCAACTTCAAAGAAGATGAACCAGATAAAGAAGAAAATGGATTTACAGCTGGAAAGGGCCTGGAGGAATTAGTAGTTGGGACTGATTGGCCATGACTGAGGATGCTGGTTCGGGGGTAGAGACCAAAACAGAGTGGGCCAAAAGAGGGTGGGGACAGTGTGTTTAGCAGGTCAGGAGAGAGACTGGTGGGGCTAGAGCACTGTAGCTTCCCTCCTGCATTAGGCACCAGCGGGTGTGTACTGCCTCAGTTCTCGTGGGCGGGCAAATCCAACACTGTTATTGCTGTCTGTTGTTATTTTAAAAAAACTGTCATTTTTACTTAAATTTTATGTAAAAGTTATTTATATGTATATGTTTTAAGTTGAAGATTATTATAACTCTGCTTAGTAGGTATGATACACTTAAACTCTTTCATAATCACTCTTGAAATTTTAAAAATTATGTCCCCTCCTTCGTACTTTTCTTGGTCTCTCTCCCTCTGTCCTTCCAATAACATGAATCTCTAGCCAAGACTCTAGTTAATGAGAACACTATAAAACGATAGCCCAGCTGTTACTTCCAGAAGGTTCAGCTGATGTCTTCAGACCTTCCATAAGTAGAATTGAAAAATCTGCTCTTCTGCTGTTTAACCTTGTGGAATAACTCGTTTCTTTCACATTCTCCAGCTGGTCAGGTACTTAACATTAACAGTGAGTTCTTCAAGGCATGAACTGGCAGGCTCACATAACTCAGACAGGCAGTGTTTTCTTAGTTTCCCCCAGTCCGTTAGTACAGCAGCCAGATGACTCAGAATACAACCTTCTCGTCCTTTTATTTCACAAGGGGACTGGTGTCTGCAAAGGATCATCATGAGAAAATCTTGCCACCAGTACCTTTTGCCTAGGAAAATCTTGCCTAGGAAAAAAGGCAATTGCAGGAAATTCAAGAAAAGGGTCAAACATAGCAGCACCTGAACCCAGTCCCATGAGACAAAGTTGGTCCCTTTAGGAGAGAACAAAGGGATGGAAAGCCTAATTCTGACATCAGTAAGGGCAAGACCAATGAGGATTCTCATCTGAGTTCAGCGTGATGTATTTTGGAACATATGCCGGTAATCCTGCTGCTGAGATATTTATTGGGTTGACCAAAAAGTTCTTTCAGGGTTTTTTTTTTTTTCCTGTAAAATGGCTCTGATAGCACTTAGTTGTCTTTAACTTCATTCGAAACAATTTTGTTAGATTGTATTGTGACAGCTGTAATATCAGTGTGCATTAAAAAAAAAACACATCAAAACTGGTGAATTTTTGTGTAGCCATTTAAATACTGAAGATGAAAGAAAATAAGCAACATTTTCAGCATATTATGCTTTATTATTTCAAAAAGGTAAAAATGCACCTGAAACAAACATACAAAAAGATTCCTTCAGTGTATAGAGAAGGTTCTGTGACTGACTCAAGGTGTCAAAGGGGGTTTGTGACGTTTTGTGCTGTAGATTTCTCACTGGACAATGCTCTGTGGTCGGGCGGAGCAGTTGAAGTTGATAGTGAACAAATAGAGACATTGATTGGGAACAATCACGTGGGAGAGAGCTGACACACTCTAAATATCTACATCAATACAGTTATTGGTGAAAATGAAAAATACGTCTTTTATTTTATGGAAAAACCACACAAACTTTGTGGCCAACCGAATGCATCTCTATGGCAGAACATATAAAATGAAAGGGAAGATGAAGGGCGAGGGAGTGGATCTTTTAGCCTAATTTATGCCTGATTTAGCTCCTGGTTTACCATCACATATTACCCTGCACTTGCAAGTAGGAGATAGAATTCCATTTCTGAGTCATTTATGTCTGAAAATTCAAAAGCTTAGAGGGCTATGGATGCAGAACCTCTACCCTTTATGGAATAAGATATTTCAAAAATGGCAGATCCTCCAGGGATAAGTCATTTGGGGAATGCTATCAAGTGCAGGTGCATGCAAGTCTCCGGAACCAGAAGTAGAGAGTCTACAAGTCTTTATAAAAACCTCAGTATGATGCGAGGAAAAGAGATAATATTAATTGAGCTGGGCATATATTAATAGAGCCCTGTTAAAAAGTAAACTAAATTCCACTCTAATTCAAGCTTTTCCATTAACCCAATATACCAAAAGGAATCTCTAAAGTCATAGGTGAAAGTCTTTGCCCCTAGGAAACATCAAACAGCTTGATATCACTAATTCTTTCTGGAAATATTTAAACTTATTTCAGGTATTTAAAAAGTATTACTAAAATAGTGTTTCTCCCCTTAGGTTCCAAAGCATTTTTAAAATCATATATGTTTCTCCTCAAATATATGGTTATTTTGGAAGGAAATAGTATAATTCTACAACAAAAATATTAAACTATAAACTATACCTAGAGTTATATCTCTGATTTTATTCCCAATAATGTTTCTTTGGTATTTCCTTACATTTTAAACTTATTTGTGCAGAAGACATTAGTCTTTATTAATCTTGATTCAAAAACTAGTTTTTTTGGTTTGATTCTGTTATTAACTTTTTCTATTTTAATAAGTTCTGTTCTCATTTTTATTTTCAACTTCTTTGAGTTAATTCTATTGTTGTTATAACTTCAAGAGTTGGAATTTTAGCGCATTAACTTTGTAGCCTTCCTTAATTTGAATACAATCAAGCTCTGATGTATTGGTTTTTATTCTGGGAGCTTTAGTATAATGTGATCATTGTCTTTCCAGTATTACATAGGAAGATGTTCATTGAAAATTGTTTGCAACAGTGACAAGACCTAACAATAAGGAAATTGTCTAGAATATTTGGAATTTCATACTATAATATTCCCACAGTCTAAAGTGATCAGAAAGTCCATATGGTAAAATGGGTAAAATGTTTTTCATTGAAAAATAGAGAATATTAAATATATTTACCTTTATAAAAATATGTACATATGGATAATAAGTTGAAAGAATCAGAAAAATTAAATAATTGATTGAATAGGAGATTAATTTTGTTTTATATCATTTTTTGTTATAATCTTTAGATGAATAATTTTCAAAAACATATGGAGAACTTATGCCTTCAAGAGGTGATGTTAGTTATTTGGACATTAGTTGACATACTCTAGCTGTTTCATTAGTCCAAACACAGAGCAGTGAACTATTGTTGTCTATTAATATAGGATTAGAATGAATAGAGAGAGTAAATGGACTTTGTTTATTTTGTTCTTCTGCCTTTGGGTTGGCAAGATAAACTTGCAAAGCAAGCAAAGCTATGATTCCTTTAGCTAAGAATATGAGAGACAGATGCTCCGTATAAAGTTAGTTAAATGGCATGTAATACTACTCACTGCTGGGCTAAATTATTAGTAATACTGCAAATGTTGACTAGAGATTCAGGAAAAGATATAGAATGCATGCACTGGTAATAGGACACTTGCAAAAAAATCATTTGTCAAGTGGATAAAAATAAGTATAGATATAAAAGATCTAAAAATCTGCTTAATAGGACAAATCTTCTGGATTTATATGAAACTACTACATCTTGACAATAGAAAATATAGCTTCTTCATTGTTAGAGAAGGGAGTTACAAATGTGAGAATGGGGAAAACTAGAATGAACTCTGTGGGGAGCTGGGAACAGTGACATTCAAAAAATAAGTTACGCTGCTTATGAGACACTGATTTAAATTCTTTCAATTATGTAGGCGTAGCTTAAATTCTTTCTCCGTAAGCTTTCTTGGAGAACCCATTCCTTTGGTACTGATAGCTCTTATTGCCTTTACAAGTCACTTGGAAAAAAAATCACCTGCTTATTTTTTATTTTTATAAAATTTTACCCTCACCCCAATGTTCTATTATAAGTGTTTTCTTAGAAGTTTTTTTAATAATCATCTTTTTCTCAGATCTTAATTTCTAATACCATTCACTCTCAGGGCTCCCCATAAAAGTGGCTGATTTCAGACTGGAGAAGAGTTGGTATAAGGTAGACCTGGAACATTTTATTTTCTGAGAAAAATTCAACAAAGAATTATTCAATACATTGATGGGAAATATCATGAGTTAAAGGCTCCATTTTGAAAGAGTTTTCAGTAGCCAAATATGGAACCATTTGAACACCAATGTCTAGGAGGTTTTTTCCCTATGTTTTCTTCTAGAAGTTGTACAGCTTCAGGTCTTACATTTGAATCATTTATTTTTGTGAGTGGTATAAGATAGGGGTCCAGTTTCATAATTTTTTAATGCCTGTATCCCATTTTCCAAATACCATTTGATGGAAGAAACTATTATTTCCCCATGGAGTATTCTTAGCTCCCTTTTCAAATACTAGTTTACCATATATGAGTGGGTTCCTGCATGAGCTCTTGATTCTGTTTCATTGGTCTATGTGTTTGCTTTCAATGCTACCACTATGCTGATTTGATTACTATAGATTTATAATATAATTTGAAATCAGGTTATGTGATGCCTTTGGCTTTGTTCTTTATCAAGACTGCTTTCACCATTCAGAGTCTTTCATGGTTTCACATGTATTTTAAGATTATGTTTTCTATTTGTGTGAAAAATGCCATTGGAATTTTGATAGGGATTGTACTGAACCTCTAAATAGCTTTGGGTAGTACAGACATTGTAACAATATTAACTCTTCCAGTCCATGAATATGGGCTGTCTTTTCATTTATTTGTATTTTCTCCAATTTCTTTCATCAGTGTCTTAACTTTTCAGCCTATAGCTATTTCATCTTTTGGTTAAATTTATTCCAAAGTATTATATTGTTTTTGATGCTATCGTACATAAGATTGTTTTATTTATTTCTTTTTCAGATGGTTCATTGTTAGTATATATAAATACACCTGATTTTGCATGTTAATTCTGTCTCCTGAAACATCACTGAATTTCTTGATTAGTTTTAACAGTTTGCTTGGTGCCATCTTTAGGGTTTTCTACATATAAGATCTTGTCATCTGCAAAAAGAGACAATTTTACCTCTTTACAATTTGAATGCCTTTTGTTTCTTTTTCTTGTTCAAATTACATCTTTCATTTACATCTTTTTATATTGTGTATCCATTAACAAATTGGCTTAGCCAGAGTTATTTGCAATACTTCTGTCCTTTAAACTTTGTATCAGCTAAGGGATTGCCATGTCTCTGTGTTGCAGTACTGAAGTATTCTGAATTTGACTATATGCTTACCTTTACCAGAATGCATTATAGTCTAATATGCATATTCCATATTTCTAACTTCATGTTGTTGTCATCATTTCTTGGAGATTTTCCTCAAATTATTCTTCTAGTTATTATATTGAATTTTTAATTCTTGCTAGAATATTTTTAAAATCCAAATTTTTCTTGGTTCTTTGATAATTTCTTTATGTTTTCTTCTCTTGTTCATGGTACAGTATCTAGTCTTATTTCTCTGAGAACATGAATGATGTTGCAAAGCTTTTCTCCTCCCCCAACTATTTCTTCCAGAAATCCTTCTGGTTTGTTTGGTCTATGTCCTTCATGGTAGAGGCTTTCTTTTCTACTCTCTGAAATGTATTTCACAAAACAACCTCCCTATGGAATATTTTCTACACATTTATTGAACACCCACACTGAGCAGTATACCATGGAAGATATGAGAGACAAGAAAAAACTCACTCACTACTCTAAAGCAGTAGGTGAAAACCTAAGAAAAAAATATGTGTAAAACAGAAACCATGTGGTTACCCAAGACTCCTCATTGTATCATACATTTTGTTTATTGAGAAGGAGGAGGAGGTAGAGAAAGAAAAAGGGGGAGGTGAAAAAGAAGGAAGAATAAAACGAGCTTAAAAAAAGAAAAGAAAGCTTAGTATAGTGTTATATATAAATGCCAAATGAGTAATAAAATACATACAGTAAGTCAAAAGCTGAGACCGAGTTTTATGGCTTGGATGTTTAGGGGGAGATGAGGAAACAAAGCAGGCTTACTCTGGTCTTTAAAGGACGGAGCAAAAGGAAGACTATTCCAGAACATGGGGAAAAAAACAAGCTTAAATACGGTTATGGGATTAAGGAGTGAATGTTATAAAATAGAATTTGAACATCAAAATGACCTAGGAAGTTTTTAGGTCTTAGATATGGCCTGAAAATATATGTATTTTAAAATATACCTCAGGTGCTTCTTAGGTAGTCAGCCAAGGATGGGTTCTTGTAAAGGAATAAAATGGAATTGGTTCGGAAAAATAATTTGGGGACAGATTGTAGCAGGCTTCAATTCTGAAGCAAAGTAATCTTATGATTGAGAGTGTTGTTGAAGTACTTTCTTAAGGGCAGTGACCTCATGTAGTTGAGAGTGTTACCAAAAATGTTATCAAGCAATTACATGCAAGAGGAGCTATATGTATGGAGTAGACTCAGAAGCTAAACTTTAGGCAGTTACTTTATTAATTTAGGAATGAGCTAATTAGGGCCTGCTCTGATATTGAATTCACAGTTGATGGAAAGAAGCATATAGGCAGAAGACATTTTAAAAATCAAGCTGAATGATTGTGGAGAGGACATTGTTGAAGATGCCAGAAGCCCAGACGGACTGAGTGGGAAAATGATAGAGCTAGTGATGGAAATGGGGAGAAGAGGGCTCTTTTAGTAAAATGTTAAACCTTGGTTTAGATCTGCTGAGGTTGAGGTAAATTATCCAAACAGAAGATTTCAGTAGACTTACAAGGTTTAACTTAAAGGTGCCAGCTTGGAAGGTTCTGGGTGTAGGAGTGAGCTGACGCTGCAGGAAGCGTGAGACTTTCAGAGAAGGAGGATAGGAGTGGATGTGCCTCTCAACAGCTGGATTTTAGGAAGCGCCCACAGTTAATGAAACAGTGGAAAAGAATGAGACTGTGAAGGACACAAACGTCACAGGGCTACCAGAGAAGTCTCTGAAGTCACAGAAACCAGAGACTTGTAATTTGTTAAATTTCCTTTGCTACCCTCCAGAGTTAAGTATTAAGACGGTACACAGAAATACATTTGTTGTTTGAATGAGTGTCAATGCCTAGGGTTTGTAGTAAGGTTATATATATATTTTTAAACTTAACTTCCTAAGGTATTTTTACTGCAATTTGATCATATCACCAGTTACTCTCTGCCATAAGAATTGTCACTTGACTTTATTTTCCTCGTGTCTTTATGGCATCCCAAACAGGACAGTTGTGCAGAATTGGAAGGCTCATTGCCATCAGCTGCTAACGGCCCCGCGCAGTGAAGACTAGAGGAAGACGCTGCGGGTTTGCAGGCTGACTGGCAGCGAAGCGCAGTGGTGGGCCAGCCAGAGCAACTTGGAGGCTGGAGTGCACACCTATCAGATTTTCAGGTAGTGTAGCTGAGTTTATTAAATGGTTGGTGCCTAAATGCTGTTTTAAAACTTATTTAGGTGTCAAACTATCAAAAACTAAGGAATTGGCATTATTTTGATTATTCTTGATTTTAATCGTTTACGCTGTATTAACTTTGTACCAACCGTACATCTTTCATATGCTAAGAGAGAAAGTTCTCATTTACATCATTATTCTATAAAAAATAAGTCAGGGTAAGTCTTGCTAAGGGAAAGTAATCAGTTGGCTCCCCCATCTAAGCTTCTTAGCCGCACATGGCCGAAGGCACTTTACAAGTTCTTGCAAGGAGCTTGTATTCCTGGAATTGGATGAGAAAATACTCTTCCATTTCTCTTTGTTTCGTTTTATGTGATAGTGATTCTTACTCTTGACTGTTAGTCTTTGAACTGGAGAAATTCTTTTTTACAGGGATCATCAATGATCACAGTTTATAGATCAATGGAAAATATTTCGTATTTACAAAAATATATTTTCAGGAAACATGATGGGATAAGCATCAAATTCACTACCAAGTTCCCACCATTATTCCCATAGATTTAGGTATTACTGGAGTTTTTGTACCAAACTTCCTGGAATCATATGAGAAATTCAAGGCTCTTTCTTCAACAGAGACCAGAAAGCTAGTGGAAACAAACCTAGGAAATTGTTTTCCTTTTGCTCATTTTTACTCAATTTTTTCCATATTTAATACTGACTTATGCCAGCAAGATGTGTTTATTTCTACTTGAGGCATTACCTAGCTTGGGAGGAGCAGGGGCAACTTTTATTTCAATAGTTAAATAAAGAGCGGTGTTTGAAAATCAAAGTAACTAGCAGCATATTTTCAAAGTGAAGAAAACAACAGGTTTCAGACTGCTTATGGGTTGGTGCTCTAGGCCACTCCCCAGCTGGCCAGCCATTTGATTGGGCTGTGGTTCACTGGAAAACCCATCCTTCTTAAGAGGCAGCACCTCATTTCTGAAAGCAGAAACAATTCAACGAACAGAGCACGCACCCATTTTCAAATGTGTCCATACCTGAAAAGGGTACGAACCTCATTTTCCCACACAGGCCTTCTACCCAGAATACCGGGTACCCCCAGCCAGCCATCGCTGAAGGGAGCCTCTCTCCCGGCCGCTCTTTCATGGCCCAGCCTTCGGTGACTGCTGCGTTGCAGACTGAGGCGAGGTAGGATATCTTGCCTTTAAATAAATAAGTCTGAAGTACTGATTAAGATTTTGGACCAGATGTTCTAATTTCTGAGTCAAGATCACGTTTCACAGCTTAAGGTTTAAAGTGATTTCCTGCTATGTAAGAGTGACCAGGACAGTCAACGAGCCTGCTAGAGATGTTATCCAACAGAAAGGGATAAATATGTGTCTAAAGAAACATTGAAAGATAATATGAAAATTCCGTTTTGAATATCTACCATGAGTTGTGCTTGTTTAATATGACTTTTACAATTGTATAAAGTTGCGTGTTGCTTAACAACAGAGATACATTCTGAGAAATGCATTGTTAGGTGGTTTCATCATTATCTTAACATCGCAGAGTGCACTTACACAAACCTAGATGGTATAGCTTACTATGCATCTAGGCTGTATGGTATATAACCCACTGCTACTAGGCTGCAAGTCTGTACATTATGTTTCTGTACAAAATAACACAAGTTTAAATCAAGCACAAGAGAAAATGGTGCAATCAAGAGACTGCGTAAACATAAGAAATATGAGGCTGCTGCTGACATAGAGTGGCAGACTGTTTTACAGAAAACTTTTTTTATAAGTAGAAAAGATACTCTAAAATAATAATTTGAAATATACTATGTTAAATACGCAAAGCAGTAACATAGTCATTATCATTATCGAGTATTATATACTGTACATACCATATTTTGATGTGTATAATGAGCACTTTTTTGACCAAATTTTTGAGGGAAAAATAACAGTGTGCTTTATACATGGGTATAATGATTACATACCATGGATATAATCATGGGGTATAATAATCCCATCTATAATGCACACAAAAACATGGGTGCACATTATACACAGCACGAAACATGTAACTGTATGTGCTATAGTTTTATATGACTGGCAGTGCAGTAGCTTTGTTTACACCAGCATCATCACAAACACATGAGTAACAACATTATGACAGCTACAACATCACTGGGCAAAGAGAATTTTTCAGCTCCATTATAATCTTAAGGCACCACCATCTTATACGCAGTCTGTCACTGACAGAAATGGCATTACACGGTGTGTGACTGTTCAATAGTATTTCATGGAAAATGCCATGTTGTTCCTCAAATTTAGTATATCGTCCAACAAGTGCTTATTGTGTTTTGGCTCCTTGCTAAGCACTATTTGGACACTGAAGGCATAGTTTTGAACTAAACATACATTATGCCTACCCTGAAGCATTGGATCTATTCGGAGATGTGGCATTCAAGTGCTCTGCCCCCTAACCACATTGAGAAGTACTGTGTTCAGGTGAAATGGTGACACTTCTCAGGTCCAGCCTGTCCGAACTTGGGATCATGCATAGGAAGAGAAGTGGTTGTCCTAGTGGGAGAAATCTGAAAGTGGAGACAGCAGGGACCATAGTTTTCTTCTCACCCAAAGAGACCCCCTTTAAGGAGGTATTTCAAGACTTCCCTGATTTTTGCTGTGAAAGCCACTGAGGGGATGTAGCGGACATTTGCCGTTTTGACACCCAAGAAATCTGAATCTCAAGGGAATGCATCAAAAATGCGACTCATTAGAAATTTTTCCTGACAGCAGCACGAGAGATCAGGCTGCAGAACAAGGAGAAGGGTGTGTGGAGTGCTGGGCAGCACCAAGTGCTTGGTGGCAATCGTGTTCGATGGCAGCAGGGGCAGAGGTGCCACCAGGGACATCCTTTGCACAGTGTCACCGCTGGAGCCTGCTGCCTAGCCCTCTTAGTTCCTGACACTTCCCAAGCGTAGTGTCCTACCTGCCTTTCAATTCCTTGTGCAAATCTCATGTCTCTGTGGTAAATTTCCTTCCTACTTAGGTTAGTCAGAATTGGTTTCTTTTGCTTGCAGTCAACAATGCTAACTGACACAGGAAACAAACTTTGCTCCCAGATGGGTGGACCTAGATGAATTATTGTTCTCTGTTCCTAAAACCAATCTGAGATGAAACAAGGCAGGAGCACTTTCTTCTTTTCACAGTTCAGAGGAGCAATTTTTTATGCATGCCAAGCTTAACGATTGATTGCAGAGACCGGTCTGTCTGACAACCTAAGGGCACCTGGAATTTATTGAAGACCAACCATAAAACAAGCACTTTGTTAGATGTTGTCTCATAACTACTTAATCTCTTACATGCATTTGTAAACTAAGTGTTATTTTCCCCTTTTACAGAAGCCCAGAGAAGTTATGGTATTTATACAAAACAATGCAACTAGTGTGTAGTGAAGAATTAATCCACAGTCCATTCTCCTTCACTACATATCAGTGCATTTACAGGAAACCAGGTTGGCAGAGTTCAGGATGGATCTGTTCTGGTGCACTGGAGCTGGTGCCCAAGGTCAGCATCCCAGCTACCGCTGGGCCATCACCTCTGGGAAGGAGAAGTGGGGGCAGGGACTGAGGAGACAGTTGCCACAATCTGCAAATATCACAGTCCCCACAGTTCAGGAATCATCCCAGAGGCTGGGGCTTTTGTCCACCTGTGACACTCTGCTTCCTGGAACCAAATTTTAGGGAAACCACGTTGTTGTTCTGAGCCCTCCATTTCCTGGGATGTATGTCTGTAGTAAGCAAATGTCCAAATGCTTTCTGGTATGTTTCTGCCTCTAACATTGCTGTTTATTTTCTTTTAGAAATCATCTACTTTAAGGTCCTATTCAGTGTTAATGAGCTGTGGCATCCTTTAAGACATCCTATGAAATTCTGCAAGTTTCAATATTTTCTTCAGTAATTTGTGAAAATCTGTGAGAAATACAGATGTGTCAATATTAGAAATACAATAGGCCAGATTATTTTTTTTGGAAAAGAGGGTGTGTGACCTAGATCATTAGAAAAAGAAATTGAGCATAAAACAAATAATCCCTTATGCATTCTATAAATGACTAGCATGATTTCTGTTGTGATAAGTGAGATAGCAGTGTTACCGTGCATTGCACTTATTTCAGAACTACAGGATAATAGCTGGCGTTCCCTGAAGTTCTTGTGTCCTTCTTCTTAATTAGGGTCCCGTAACCTCTCCTACACTTTGAAACATAAATAAAGACATACAAACCTTGAGCTGTTAATAAAGGGATAGAAATGGTGCACACAGAAGCATGAAAGGTAAGAACAGCCTCAGATTTGAGAAAGAAAGAGATCTTCAGTGTTCTTCCTCTTACTGAGATTCTGTGAGAGGTTGACTTTGAAAAGTAAGTGATAACTGAATTTTCCTGTAACAGTATAACTTGGATATTTTCAACTTATTATGCTTAAAAATGACTATGACATAGACTCAATATCTCATATCTCAGGTTTTTATCTGTTAGGCATTTGATCTCAGGTACTGTTTTTCTCCCCTACTTTAACTACTTTTTAAAATTGTGTTACCTCCATTTTCAACATACAGAACTTTCTACAAGTGAGAAGGCATGATCAAATTTATAGGTTACATTTATATGGCCTTAAAACCCTGTTTGGAACTATGGGTATTTTCAAAAAACACATGTAGGAATTAGCTCGAGTTAATACTTGTTAATGTGCTCACCTGTAGTAGTAGATGTATTTGTTCTTTGCTAAGAGGGTCCATTCTACCACTGCAGGTAATGGAAAATGCTTATAAAGGCAGAGCAAAGACAGTGCCTCAATAGATGAGTTTAATATGCATGGAGGACTTACATTATTGCAAAACTGTTTCTCAAAATTATTCAAGAGTATTGCTAAGTCTGGATTGTGGGAACTGACTCCTCAGTCCCCGCCCCCACTACTTC
The DNA here is from genome assembly GCF_021234165.1 of Pteronotus mesoamericanus. Taxonomy (NCBI): domain Eukaryota; kingdom Metazoa; phylum Chordata; class Mammalia; order Chiroptera; family Mormoopidae; genus Pteronotus; species Pteronotus mesoamericanus. Next base: position 15,969,361 of record NW_026555310.1, read on the forward strand.
CCTGAGGTCATGGCTCAGGGGTAGTCGGAATGCTGACCTTGGGCACCAGCTCCAGTGCACCAGAACAGATCCATTCTGAACTCTGCCAACCTGGCTTCCTGTAAATACGCTGATACGCCTTTCTGCCCTTGGGTTCTATTTTCAACGTCTCGTGTTTATGTTCAACTTGAAATCTAATTTTCATAAATGTCTAGGTTTAAATAGGCTATTGGCTTAAATATAAGAACAGGACTGTTTGTGTGAAATAATAACCAGGCTTTTGACTTCCCAAGTCTTTTATTGAGCTGTCACTTTGTGATAGTTATTTGGTGACACCATTAATTATATTCTGCCATGCAGAGAACCGATAAATTAGAATAATGGATTGTGCTTTCAATTAGACTCCATACGACCTTCTTTACTTTAATAACTGAATAGATGAGAAAATGCTGTAAAGGGCAATTCTTTGTAATGGCTCTATTTTCCCACTGCACTTCTCCACAGGACTGTAAAATGTGATCCCTTGGAAAAGTATGTTACTCCACGACACTCTTCCAGAAAAATTTAAGTGTTAGATTTTAAAATATTTGCTTACTAAAACAACAACAAAATCTAATCCCAAGGGAGAATATTAGAGTAAATGTATTTTTGCTTAACTTTCTCTCTCTTTTGAAGTATGTAAAAATGATAAATCATCACCAGCCATAGGGCTGTGCCCATGCACCCTGTGGGCGAGTAGCAAAGGAAGCATCTTGATGTCAATCTTCAGGGGTTACCATCAGATTCCGTTGCAAGCTCAGGGCAGAGGAAGGCAGCTTTCTGGCTCCCAAGAATCTTAAGAAAGTATTTCTACTAGTATATACAGGCTGGGGCAAAAGTAGGTTTACAGTTGTTTGTATGGAAAATAACACAATAATTAATAAATAATAATACAAGAACAAACTGTATTTTGCATACTCATAACTATAAACCTACTTTCGCCCCACCCTGTATTTTTTGTTACTCTGTAAAACTTTACCTTTAATTCTTGTTGTGTTCACACTTGTTGATAAAAAAAAAAAAAAGTGGATCTCTGAGACACCATGCCATTACGAGAGCTATTCATGCTATTTTTGATAAGATTCAGGGTTCAACATCGTCTATTTTCCCTCTTATTTCCAAAGTATCTTTGGTACCTCTTTTCTTCAACTTACTCCGCTTTTTGCAAACTTAGTTTGTATTAACAACAGACCAGCTATCTTTCTAAAATTTATTACATGCTTACTTGGAACTTCCAAGATGGTAAATTTTGTAATCTGATACATTATGAATATTTGCACTTTAGATGTAAAATAGGAAAAAGATCAAGAAAGAAAGGTGTGGAAACAAAGATGTTATGGTGAAAATTATAAACACATCATTAGGAGACCGGGGGCAGTGTCAAAATCCTTTTTTAAAAAGTTTCTGAAGTTCTGCATGTTTTGTCTCTAAAATCAGGCATAATATTTAAGTCATTGTATGTGCTATGCTATATAATCACTTATCACATTGGATATGTAGGGATTGGAAAATGATACTGATGCTGGGAATTCAATAGTAAAGTATTGAAATATATACAAAGATGTATTTGTATATATCTTCAAGACATAGATAGATAGGCTGACTAGACAGATGGATAGATGAATAAAAGCTTCTCTCTCCCACTTTACCCTCTACTCCAATATTTAGTTTTCGCCTGGGCACACCCTCTAAGTATTTAGTCAATACTGGCTGATTTCTTTTTTTTTTTTAAATAGTGTAATAAAATCAACATTTTAAACAAGGCCTCACCTTTCAGACAGGCACTGTTACTACAATAAAATACAAAGATCATAATGTAACTTTGCTGTGTTAGTGCCTTTTGTTACTTGACTTTTAGTCATGAAACATTTACCAAGGTTATTAACATAGACCAGACAAGTTCCTTCTAGGAAATTATTTTATTTTATTTTTTTAATTAATTAATTTATTTTTTCAAATACATTTGTCTCTGCCTACCCCCCACCACTTTCCCTTGCCCCCTCCCTCCCTCCCTCCCTCCCTCAACTCTTCCCCTTTGGTTTTGTCCAGGAGTCCTTGCTCTATGTTCCTTGCCTTTCTCCTTCCCTTCCTTTTCCCCCGGCCCCCCGGCCCCCCTCCCTCCTTCCCTCTTGTCTCTGTTGGTTTCTTTTCCTTTCAGTGCTGCTGGTCTTATTTTCCTTGCATCTTTGTATTGTTGGTTAGGTTCCGCTTATAGGTGAGATCATATGATATTTGTCTTTTGCCCCCTGGCTTATTTCGCTTAGCATAATGCTCTCGAGTTCCATCCATGCTGTCGCCAAGTTTAGTAGTTCCTTTTTTCCTTTCTGCTGTGTAGTATTCCATTGTGTAAATGTACCATAATTTTTTGATCCAATCATCAACTGATGGGCATTTAGGTTGCTTCCAGCCCTTGGCTATTGTAAACTGTGCTGCTATGAACATTGGGGTGCATAGATTCTTTTGAATTGGCGTTTTGGGATTCTTAGGGTATAGTCCCAGCAGAGGAATCACTGGATCAAAAGGCAGTTCCATTTTCAGCTTTTTGAGGAAATTCCACACTGCTTTCCACAGTGGCTGCACCAGTCTGCATTCCCACCAACAGTGTACTAGTTGTTCCCTTTTCTCCACAGCCTCGCCAGCACCTGTTGTTTGTTGATCTGTTTATGATGGCCATTCTGACCGGTGTGAGGTGGTACCTCATTGCGGTTTTGATCTGCATTTCTCTGATGGCTAGTGATGTCGAGCATCCTTTCAAATGTCTCTGAGCCTTCTGTATCTCTTCCTTGGAAAAGCATCTGCCCAGGTCCTTTGCCCATTTTTTGATTGGATCATTTGTCTTCTTGGAGTGGAGTTGAGTGAGTTCTTTATATATCTTGGAGATCAAACCTCTATCTGATGTATCATTAGCGAATATATTTTCCCATAGGGTTGGCTCCCTTTTCATTTTGCTGATGTTTTCTTTAGCTGTGCAGAAGCTTCTTATTTTGATGAGGTCCCACTTGTTTATTCTTTCCTTTATGTCCCTTGCTTTAGGAGACATATCAGTGAAAAAATTGCTGCATGGGATATCTGAAAGTTTCCTGCCAATGTTCTCCTCTAGGACGTTTATGGTGTTGCGACTTATGTTTAAGTCTTTTATCCATCTTGAGTTCATTTTTGTGTATGGTGTCAGCTGATGATCCAATTTCAATTTTTTGCATGTAGCCATCCAGCTCTCCCAACACCATTTGTTGAAGAGGCTATTATTGCTCCATGTTATGCTTCTGCCCCCTTTGTCAAATATTAGATGCCCATATAGACCTGGGCTTATTTCTGGGCTTTCTATTCTGTTCCACTGGTCTATGGGTCTGTTCTTGTGCCAATATACTGGCTGATTTCTGAGTCTTCAATTCTCTGTTTACTTTTCTAAGGAGCTACAGAATACAGCCAAGGGAGTGTTAATTTCTATTTCCCTGAAGGGTATAAACATGTTATGTTTATACTTCTTATTGTATCTCAGTCTTTTTTAAGATGAAAAGAAACTGGAAGATAAAACTATGGAAGAGTTTTGTACACAATGAGTATGGGGAGCTGCCTCAGGATTCTCTTTTATTAAGAAGTGTTGAGGGTAACATCCTAGGGAGTAACAAGCAAACTGCTTTTCTACCTTTGGAAACTCATTCTCCTTCTAATTCTGCTCACAGAAGTCTGCTTACAGATAAGAGAAATCAACAGAATTTGTATGGTTTAAATTTCAGGTGAACTCTAAAAATCAATTGAAAAGCAATTGTACAATTACCAAAAAAAAATGTTTTTAAAGCTTGATTTAGTAAAAATATAAAAATAAAGTTACCAGAACTATTGTGTAATTACACTAGAAAGTGAAAGTTTTTGCTTTTTTGAGTTCAAAAGTAAGCTTTTTAAATGTACTAGATTAGGCACCATGCATTCAATACCATTTGCAGGAGAAGCTGGTTTCAGTATCTGGACACTTAAATAATGCATTTGAGATGATCTTCTCTCTAGGCATGCTGGTTTTATCTGTACTCTGCTTCCTTTACTCCATAATTTCCCATGCACCATGCACCTACAGATTCTCAATAAATGCTGACTGAATGTTTCAAGATGTACAAGGTAGCAAGTGAAGGAATAAGGGGCTAGAAATTATCTCCCTATATTCTTTGTAGAATAGGTGCCATTTGAGTAGGTGCTAGTATGGCAATAAAATAAAATCAGGGGACATCACACCAGGTCAGTTTTGTTTGATTCATTCTGATACAAGAAAATTTCCAGTGATTCATTTGAGCAATATTTCCCTTTTTCCCAGATGTGATAAATAATAATTTCTATTTATAAATGTTTTTGATCCCCCCATTTAAGCAACAGTGTGTTCTCAGATAGAATGTTACCAAGTGTACAATTTCAGAGTATAGTGCATTTATCTATCAGATAATTTTATTACAACATTTCTTACTCTTGTTAGAAATTTATGAAATGCATGAATGGGAAACATCTCACTCAGAATTAGAATCCTGCAGCGGTCTAAAGAAAGAGTCCTAACTAACTGACAGGTTTAAAAAGAAAAAGTATCTCAAGGCAGGGAGAATTCATCCACTCAATACAATCTCACAGAGCCTAGAAATTATGATTCATTATTCAATTTAATAGTTCTCAGACAGCAGAATAAATCAGCAGCTATATGCCAGGGATTGCAGTAGGCCCTGGCTACAACAAGAAAAATCTTGCCCTTTTCAAGCTTACCTTTTCATAGAGAGAGGCAATGAAAAAGTACTGAAATACCATAATTTATTTGAAGCTACATATGTTGCAAATTTTAACACCTCAGAGATTTGTTTGTGTCTTATAGTTGTTATTGGTCTGGTGTCAATCAAAATGTGGCTGTTATTGCCTGTTCACATGCGCCAAAACTCGTGAAGTCAGTAGTTTGGGACAAAATTTTGACAGCAGAACACTCTTGAGAAATGCCAAATCCCCAAAGCTCCCAATGGCACAAATGCGGTGAGCGGAGACTACCAAGTGGATGAGATCCCGTGTTCTGGATCACGTGACCCAGAACAGTTGAACTCCAAATATGATGAAGTTTTAGGAATAGCAAACAACTTATTTTGCTCGTATTTTTCTCCTGGGTTTACACAATAGTGACATATAACAAAAACCAATGCCTAGTTGAGTCTAAAATTGCTTTTTCCTTGAGTATAAAATACTTTTGAAGTAGTAAGAAGGCAATGAATGGGTCAGTCTTATTGGCAGCAATTTTTCATTTCATTAATGCCTTAGTGGTATATAAAATTATATTGTTCCTTATAATTAATGGTTTCTTAGATGTGAAGAAATGTAATATCTGTATATTAGATAGTAAGAGAATGCTAAAACATACAAAGGTGACCATATAAATGCCACTGAATTGGGCAGTTTGCAATTTTGATCAGGGTAGGCAGAGAAGCCCATCAGGAAAATGACATTTAAATAAAACTGGAAGAGTAACCAAGTTATTCAGACAGCTGAGAAAAGAGTATTCCAGGCAGAGCGAACAACTGGTGCAAAGATTATTTGAGAAATAGCAGGGAGGCCATATGGCTAGAGTGGAATGAACAAGGGGTAAAGTAGTAGATGGGTTTGAAAATTAATGAGGGACCAGCTCTCTCAAGACCGTGTAAAGGATTATACAAGTGTACTTCGAGGTAATAAAAATGTTACATTTACTCTGTTAGATAGGGATCCACACACGACTTCGTGTAGAGGAATAATATAATCTGGCTTACATATTTCCAGGATCCCTGAAATGGCTAAATGGAGAAAAAGACTGCCAGGAGACAAAGACAGAGTCGGAGGGAACGGGGAGGCTGTGACCATAAATCAAGGGGAAAGTAACGGTGGCTTGGGCCAGTGTGGTAGTATTGTAGGGACCATGAGAGTGATTGGATTTGTGGCTCATTTTGAATGTAAATCCAAAAAGTTTTGTTGATAATTTAAATAAGAAATGTGAGAAAAAAAGAATATTTAAGTGAGTCCAAGATTTTTATGCCTTAACAATTAGAAGGATGAAGTTGGCATTAACTAAGATGGGGAAGACAACCAGAGAAACAGACTCAGAGGGGCTAGCCAGTCAATTTTGAAGACAATAAGTTTGAGATGTCTATTGGACATACAAAGGAAGATGTCATGTAGACAATGAGATGCATAAAACTGGAGTTTTTACAACGGTCCTTCACCAAAATTACCCATCATCTAGTCATTGCTGGAGTGTGTCTCTTGTAGTTTCCTGAAAAAGAGTAATTTTTCCATTGGGTCATATGTTCATATGAACAATATTCCCATGTTCAAACCTATCTAATAATACCAAGTCCTAGAGAGAACATTTAATAACAGGATCTATGAATCTCAGATTGCAGTGTAAATTGGTACAACTACTATGAAAAATAGTTTGGTAACATATTTTAAAGTCAAACATTTACAAACTCTATTGTAAGCCAGCAATTCCATGCCAACATTTGTATCCAAGGGAAAATCTTGACAAATATACCACAGGACATGCGTGAAAATATTCATAATAGTATTTGCAGTAGCAAAACCTGGAAATGATCTAAATGCTTTTCAATACAAGAACAAATTGCTATATTTCCACAATTTAATATTATATAGCCAGCAAAATGAATGATCTACAGCTAAATCCAACAATATGAGCCAATCAGCAATATTCCATCTATTCTAACAGGTATAATTTTTCTGTATAACATTTTAGAAATCTTAACTTACTTAGCATAATTTTTAATTAATAGTTGTGCCAGTGATTAAGATAGTGTCCCTTAGCTCAAAATTTACTTATCTATAATCTGCTTTGTGATATTGGCAACTCACGCTAATGCTTGTGCTAATGCTGGCTGCATTAAGAGGGGCACTAGAGGAGACTTCGGTGCTGGAGGAGGAATAAGGGGCTTGCTCCTCACTTTGGCTTCCTGCTTTCTGTCCCTGTGACCTGCTCCCCCACCCCCAGCAACCTTTCTTCACAGCAGCAGTGGCATTTCATTCTCAGAGCAGCAGCTGAATCCAGTGTATGGTTTCTCCATCACTTGCAGGACCAGTTGGGTAACCCTACCGCACCAGAGGCAGCCCCTGAGGAGGCCTGTGTGGCACCATCACCACCTGAGCCGCGTCTCGGCCTCTGAGGTTGAAGTTTCAGCACCATAGGGCTCTTTTTCTAGGTTTGTTCATTACGTCCCTTTGTTCTCTGAGGCATGGGAGATGATAGGCTCTTTCCACAGTTCCTACCTCTGTGACACCTGAGAGTACTCTTTGTACCCTTTCAGTGGAAAACGGCTTTACACCTGGCACCAGTGCTTTGTATCCAATTCCTCTGTTCAAAGAACAGGGGTGGTTTCTGTGTGACTAGTACAATGGTATATAAAATTATTGTACTCCTTAATAACCCATGGGCTATTAGATTTGAAGTCTCAAAAGATCACATACAACAAAATAACTTTTGCACGAAGTTAAAAATGAATGAAACTATATACTTTAGGAATAGGCACACACATACACACATGATACAGGCTAGTTCTTACCTCTGGTAGAGGGAGGTGGACATATGGCGTGGTGGAGGAATTTATAAGTAGGCGGAAGTTACTATAATGTTGTAGTTCTTATAGTTGGTTCATTGAATTTACATGTTATTACATAAATAACCTACTTCTCTACATAGACACATGCATGCATAATACATTCATAACCCATATGCACACATATATACATGCATGCATTCATACATACATAAAATAAGACAATGTGTTGAACTTTGATGAGGTTGTAAAAAGAGCTCTGATTAATCCACTTCTCTAAAGATAATATCAAAGTAAAATAAAATTATTTCCCTTTCTACTTTATGTAATGCTTGGCTGAATATGAAATTCTTGACGCGCTTTCTTTCCTTTCGAGTGCTGCAGGTGCTCCTTCAGCCTAGTGCTGCAGACCGTGTCTGTGCAGAAGCCTGATGCAACCCTGCTTTGACCTTCCTTAAAGGGGAGTTTATCCTATTGCCTGGCTTCTGAAAACTCAAGGTTTCTTTCTACATCTTTAAAGGGTTTCCAAAAAAATTTGTTCTCTATATCTAAAGATAACAACTTCACCAAAATGTGACTCAGTGTTAAATGTTCTGTGCCCTGAATTTTCTGTAATTGTTTGTTAAAATATTCGATCATTGCTTTCTTTTAGCTTTCTGCTTTGAAGTTCCACTTAAGCATACAAGGGCTATGCTTTGCTTCAATTCTTCTCTTCTATATTAGGATTTGCTGTTAATCCTTTCTCTTTATTTCTCTCTTTTTTTTGTCCCCATTTTTATCTTCTATATCTTTACTCTGTTCTCACTGTTGTTGAATCTTTCTTATCCCCTTTCTAATTTGTTTTTTAGATTCGTAACTTTTTGTCTTGCTTTTTTTCCTGAGTTCTACCATTACTTTATGTTGTCTGTTCACCTATCTTGGCTTTTATATTTGGGATTCATTTAATTTTTTTTCACATTAATGATAGATTGTTTAGTTACAAGTTTTGTCTTGCTCTATAGCAATTTTCCCTGAAAACTTTCTTTGTCTGTAGAAATGTCTTGCTGTTCTTTCCCACATCTTTTCTTAGAGTATTTTTGGATGACTGCTACACATTTCTTTTAAAAAATATATTATCGTTGTGTTGTCCCAAACCACCTCTTGAAAGATGTTAGATGCAGAGGATAGACAAGGAGCAGCAAGGGCCAAGGTAGCTTTGCTGCCTTAGAAACTCTAGAGCTCTACTTCCTCTGTTACAAATATAAACATGACACTCTTGAGAAGACATGTCTTCTGTATCTCCCTGAACTTATACTGGTTCAAGGTGGCTTGTCCAACCAGTCCTGTGCTCCCCTAGCTTCTTCACCAGTTAGTGCCATTAGGAGACAGAACCTGCTTTCCAAGGTGATCCCCCTACTTCCCGAGGGAGCATTTTGTTGATGTTTTTTCTGAGATATACCAACTCTGGGTTGCTTGGGAATCTCCTACACCTTGCTTCTCATCCTTTTCCAGAACTTCTAACCTCTTTGATCTAATACCTACCTGCAGCAGTTGCCTTATAGGGTGGGACATTCCCCTTCTGAGGGGCTAACTCTCTGGAAGTTGCTGAGATGCACCACACTCGCCCCTCTGGACCTGCCATCTTCCCATTTTGGCCTGGGGTTCCCTGCTCCCCCACCCCCACCCCCCTTCTGTAGAGTTTTGCTGGCCTCAGCTGTTCTTGGCAGCTTTTAAATGTAAATACAGTTAACAGGTTTTCTTTGTCTCCTGGCTTCACTGTAAACAAATACTCGGTTTTTAAAAAATCTCTGTTTTTCTCTGTGCAGTTTCCAAGAGTTGAGACAAGGTTTAGAGTTAAGCTGGCACCATGTCTGAACCAAAAGTTCTACAACTGTATTTAAAAGTGAAAAAAAAAGGGGCTGCCATTGAATTCTCTTGAAAATCTGTTTTCAATTCTTAAAAGAAAGATGTAAAAAGTGAATGTGGCTTAAGGTTTGAGGCAGATATTGTGACTAACTTGTGCTCATCTCAGTCAACTGTTTACTAAAGGGCTTGGGAGCAGGCCGGTGCAGTGGCCGGGGCGTGAGCGTGGCTAGATTGAATACTGAGAATGCGTGGGCAAATGTTTTCACTGGACCAAATTGGGGGCATGATTATCATGATTTCTTGGTGATTTTCTTTGACGAATCATGGCAAGAGAAGTAAAGGAACAGAGATAGAAAGGACACACTGGAACTCTACCATAAAGCCTGTGAAAAGGAAGAGAAGGTGGCAGAAGAGACTGGATTCTGAGCCTCAAGACAGGCAGCGAAAAAAAAAACCTCCCTTCGATAAAAATCATTTACATAAATTTGGTTCAGAAATATAGTTTCAGAACTGTGCAATCTTTAAAAAAATGCACCTTAATTCTGGAAGCCAAGAATAAGTCAAACTGCAATTGATAAGACATTTTCTGTTGTGAAGTATCATGCTATTCATTTCAATCTTGCTAAATGAAGTAGCTCTTACATTTAGCTAGTGAGTTTTTTTTTCAGTGTCTTATGAATGTGGGAAAGGTATACCTGCCTGGATGGTTCACATCATCACACCTCTTGGCTGTCCATGCTGAAATCATTGAATTGCTATGTTTAGCCGAATCACCACCTATTTAGTGACAGACAATGGTCAGAACTGCAAGTGCCTTGAGAAAAAATCAACTACCTGGTCTCTTTAGCAACAGAAATGTGAGAAAGCCTGAAAAACCCTTAATACCCCCAAAACTATAACCCCTGTGGCTGAATTTTAGACAGATTTTGACAGAGGGCTGAGGATAATATTTTGGCCAAGAGACTCTTTCCAGAATCTCTCAAGTCACAGCTGGGTGGCTATCCACTCACTTTCTGCCTCTAAGTCTGGTCTCTAACAGCTGTGACATTTCCGTGCTTGATGCATGATTAACACATTCCTTGGATCGTTGTCAGGGAGTATCACCAGGACAGCAGGCAAGGCTCAGAAATGGATCCCCAGCCCTGGGATCTTGTTCGGCTTTGCAAGGGTTGTAATGCTTGACTTTTTATTATAGGGATTAAGACCTATGATTTCAGTTATGCAACATCAACAATCCTCTGTTAATCCAGTAATGATTCAACAACTGCTCTTTAGATCCTTTGATTTAGTGAAATGTAATGGAGTAGTTTTTTGATTCCTGAATTTCAACTACATTAATTGCTATACTTAGAGTGCAGCTGTGGAGCCTTTAATCCCTCTTTACTGCAATGATATTTAATTGAACTGAATTATATTAAATTACCCTGAATGTACTAATGACTGTTCATTTGTTTGTACTGTATTAATTTAAAAACTTTTTTTGGAAAGCAATCCAACTTTGAGGAACAGATCAGATTGCTTCATGTTCTCTCATGTAACCCTAAAATACGGTAAATGAAATAATGCACTGGTGAGGTAAATGGGGAAAGTTTCTAAACATTTTTATTTTCAGGGACATTTGTCATTCCTTAATAAGTGATACGTGTATTTGTGCTGCTTTTCAATCGCAACTACCCTCATGTAAAATCAAATAACATAAATACTTCTCTTCCTTATTAGATGGAATCTGCATCAACACATTTAAATCACAAAACAGAGGGACAGAGAAATGAAAATTAAGACTAAAAATGGTGCTGCTTAGAAGGCAAAAAATATAAGAGAACAGAGGTAGTGAGTTTCTGGTGCACTTAGGCAGGCACTAGAGAAACCAAGTTTATTTTGTCATCGAGCACAGCGCTGTGGTGCGGCTCCTGGGTGCCCGCCAGCCCGAGCCGCAGTCTTTCCCCCTCCGCAGCCCTTGGCGTGGCCGATGGAGAAATGTCCTTAGGTACCGCATGGCACGCTCCAAGCTTTCTTCGGATGGAAACAGCTCCAGGAGTCCTTTGAGCCCTAAGTTACTGCAGCTTGAGCCCAGTTCTGGGAGTGAAACGAACCCTGCTGCCACATCGCCACTGATCAGCCAGGGACTGTTGCCTAAACCAGAATCACCCCGAGGAAGGCCAAGAATCTCTGCCAGGCTTTGGTCAAGCTCTGCCCCACAGAGTGCTCCGGATGGAATAGTGACAAACTGACTCCGTCATATCTTGTTTCTTATAAAGACGGAATCCCTAGAGTGTGCAGGGCTGCTGAGTCCATCCCAGAGCTTGAGGTCTGCTCTCTCTAACCACATGTTAAAATGTGTGAAACTGAGAGTGAACGCACAGCCAAGAAGGAGGCAATCACTGTGCAGCTGATGTGCCGCTACATCACAGCCCTGGTCACAAAGGTCACCTGAGTACCTCCTCCATTTTTATTAATCTTAAAAACCCACCTTCAACACCAGAAATTAGGTCTCTGCATCAGGACCATCCAAACTAGAGAGAATATGAGAGAGCAGAAAGGGGACAAGCTTTGGTGTTCCTCAACATGGGGTCTAGTTCCAACTCTGCTACTTAGTAGGTGACAGCCCCTGTTAAATCTTCTCTGAGCTTCAGATTCCTTATCTCTAAAATGGAGATAATCGATATATGACCAGAGCCACATACTGCCCCCTCCCCAACCAATAGACACTTCTCCAAAGAGGACATACAAATGGCCAACAAACATATGGGAAAAGAAAAAAAAGCTCAACATCATTAATCATCAGAGAAATGCAAATTGAAACCACAATGAGATATCAGCTCATACTGTAAGAAAGGCTATCATTAATAATCAACAAACAAGTACTGGTGAGGATGTGGAGAAAGGGGAACACTTTTGTACTATAGGTGGAAATGCAGATTGGTACAGCTGCTATGGAAAACAGTACGGAATTCCCTCAAAAATTTAAAAATAAAACTGCCTTATGACCCAGTGATTTCACTTCTGGGAATTTATCTGAAGAAACCTGAAACACTAATTCAGAAGAATATGTGAATCCCTATGGTCGTTGCAAGATTTGAAATAGCCAAGATTTGAAAGGAGCCCAAGTGTCCATCAGTAGATAAGTAGATAAAACAGCTATGGTACATTTACACAGTAGAATGCTACTTGACTGTGATAAAGAAGAAAATACCCTTCCCAACAGCGTGGATGACCTGGAGAACATTATGCTGAGTGAAGTAAGCCAGTCAGAGAAAGAAAAATACCATATGATTTCACTCATATGTGGAATATAATAAACAAACTGAACTAACAGGCAAAATAGAAACAGACTCATAGGTAGAAAGCGGGCTGACAGCCCTTGGGGGGGTGTTTAGGGGGTGAAAGGATTGAGCGAAAAAGAAGAAAAGTGAGAAAGAACTCATCGACTTGGATAACAGTGTGGTGATTGTGGAGGGGAAGGGGATTGGTTGAGGTAGAAGAGGGTATAATGGAGATAAATGGTAATGGAAAAAGATACAATAAAAATATACTATTAAAATTTTTAAAAAATAAAATAATGAACAATTTTGTAAGCTATAAACTAATGTACACATATTATCATATCAATCCTTAGCTAAACTATGTGTCTCTACTACTGTCACTTATTTTATTCCCTGTCCTGCATAATAATGTTTGCGATCACCAGGCAAGCTTAATAAATGCTGTTGCATTATACTACAATCCACATAGGTAATTCAGCAGAGACACCACATTCAAAGAAGAAAAATACAATAATAATTCAAACCTCCATTCATGTTTCTTGTATAAGGTAAAACTCAAAGGTAACCTTTGTTAAAATTTCCTTCCTCACTTGTGATTTAATATGTGACATTTCCCAGGGGCTGCCACTTGCTTTCTCTCCTTTGTCCTCTATGACCCGTCCTATTTATCCCTCTCTCTTACCCTTGCCACCTCTACCCTGAGCCCTTTGTCATTATCACATCACTTCACGCTCTCTGAGTGTCAGCTCCCTAAACTCCAAGGAAAAATTTCCACATTCTCTTTCATTAATGTTTCACAGGAATGGGGTATTTATCCCTCAAACCATGTCCCAATTCTGGCTCACTACAAGCATAGGACCACTCTGTGAATCCTTCTCAAAGGGAGTTGGAGAGGAAGGAAGGGAACAGTGGCTAAACAGAGCCTACTTTATCTGGCAGGGAGAAAAGCTGGGAACACCTGCCTATCGTCATTTTGGTCCTGTCCCATGTAGAATGATTGGATGAAGAATAGTCAAGTTAAGAGTTTATATTGAGTTCCTACTGGGAATCAGGCTCTAGTAATGATATCATAGACTCGAGCTTCCTTATCTCTGTCCTTCAAAGCTTTGTAACTTCATTGATGTGCCTAGTGCCTTATCCATGGCCCAGAAGGGGCTGTAGGTGCTCACGGCAGTGACGGTAATGAAGTGCTATCACAAGATTAATCTGGAAAGGGTGCGCAGAGAGCAGAAACTGCTGGGATTGCAGTGATCTAAGGGTATCCTAGGGAGTTGGCTGATGCTTGTAACAATAAGGTTTTCATTGGGGTATAGAAAATATGCCTTGCGTTTGGCAAGCAAAGAAAAGAGAGACTGACTTGAACTAAAAATCTATAAAAGTTTGGCATCTGTCCCTCTATAATTGGATGGTGGAGAAATGTACATTTTTTTTTTGGTGTAGAAACTGCTGAACCATTTTTTGTTGTTGCTGTTGTTCTATTTGGATGAATTTTGCAGCCTCTTAATAGGTGGACCTCCAACAAAAGTATTTAGAATTAAAGAAGAAAGTGCAGAAGGAACAAAGGCCCTGGGCTGAGGACCAGGGCTGGGACCATCCTTTAATTTGATCAATCTTGTTGTAAACACGTTCAAGTCAGGTAAATTAACTTAGAATTTATGAAGGATTCACTTTATAACCAGTGAGAGATGCTGAAGTAGTTTTTAAAAACAAATTAGAGATAATAATACCTCTTATCAATGCACTTCATATGTTGATTGAGGGATTAAAAAGTATAAACATAAAACAATAAGTACAGTACCTGATACAGAGCAGGAGCTCAATGAATACTCAGGAATGCATGAATGAACCATAGGAGTGAATTAGCCTTTGTGCTCTCTGAAGTGAATCTGGGACTGAGGGATCCAAAGTCGTGGGTCTTGGACTGCGGTCATCTTCTGAGGCTACATGGTATGGTAGTTAGTAGGCTCTGGACTCAGGTTGTTTGGCCTTGAATCTGGTTCCCACCACTTGTCAGCTCTATGCCCCGGGCAAGTTACTTTACTCCTTTTTCCTTCGCTTTCCTATAAATAGGGATAACCAATGAGACTCCTTTACAGGTTTACTGATAAAACATTTGGAATGCCTAGCATCATGAAAACCCCCCTGCACATTCGGAGCAACTACCATCCCATCCATGTGGTTCTAACCATATGATTCAACACTCGATAAAGCACGCCAGTGTAGCTTTATCCTTGTCCTGTATTCTATAAACCTGTACTTTTGAGCTATATTTTATTTTTTTATTCATATGCAATCGACTATGGCGAAGAAGACAGGATATGCCTTCCACGATTAATCACTTAAGATTGCAGCAGTGGCTTCGCTGAGGCACTCGATCCCTTGCTCACTTTAAAGAGAGAAGCTGCCACATTAGAAAGTCCCATGTAGTAAATTACTAAGGGGGATTCCAATTGACAGCCAGCAAGACATTTGAGGACCTCTGCTCAACAGCCCATAAGAAACTGAATGCTGCCAACAACCACGTAAGCTTGGAAACAGAGCCTCCCTTATTCAAGCCCCAGATGAGATCTCAGCCCCGGCCAGCACCTTGATTGCAGTCTCTTGAGACTCTGCAACAGAGAGCATCCAAATAAGCCTTCCTTGGACTCCTGACCTACTGCAAGTGAGATAATAAATGTGTGTTGTTTTAAGCTACTAGGTTTGTGGTCACTGTTGTGCAGTGAAAAATAACTCAAGCAAGTACTTTCCCAGAGCAGGGACAGTTAGTGCTCACCAAACAGTTATGTACTTCTCTGCATTTCCCAGCCTCACTTGCAGTGAAATTGGCGGTATGTGACAAGTTCTGGCCCACAACCTGTGAGCAGAAGTGGCTGTAAATAGGTAGGAACCAGACTATCTTCTGTATTTCTTTTTCTCTTCTCTGGTGGCCTGAGAGGCTGCAGGTTTCAGATGTCATGACTACTAGATATAAGTAAGCTGCCTGGCTGGCACTGGACCTTATGTGATAGAAAATAATTTGTGGTGTGCTAAGCCATTGAGAGTTCAGGGTTTGTAGAGTATTACCTTGATTAACAAAACTACCCCACAAGAGTTATGAGAGGATTATCCAAGATAATGTACAAAAATGAATAGCACAGGTCACATAAGTCAACACTCAATAAATCACGCCAGTTTAGCTTTGTCCTGTATTCTATAAACCTGTACTTTTGAGCTATTTTTTATTTTTACAAATACACCATATCATCTCAAGCCTTCATGCTCTTCCCTGGCTCATGCATCCTTCAAAATTTGGCTAAGGGAGCACCTTCCCTGAGTTAGATGTGTTCCCCTTTTCTTTCCAAAGCAGAATGTTCAGTCTGCCCCCAGCTCTACCTACATGGGACTCAACTCATCGCCTCCTTGGACAAATAGTGAGTACCTTTAAGAAAGGGGTCAAAAGCTCTATATACTTTAAAAATGTTTAAACCATTCTCTTTCAGGATTTTCCCATGAAAATCCACAGATGCTATTTGTAGATAAGAGCTCTTTATTCACATGAAGAGTATTAATTTCCTGTTATCTTCTATTGTTCTTTACTTTAGACTGAGTCCCAGTACTCCTTTTAAACTTTCTGTCTTAATTTTAATTCTCAACACAAAAATTATCTTTCGAAGCTCCTTATTTGTGAAGTCAAGAATCACAAGAATGTTCTAGAAAAGGCCCCATCATGACCAGGTGGAATGAAAGGCTCCATAGTCTACTCTGTGACTTTTTTGTTCTTGAACTCACTGGTGCCCTCTTAGCTGCTTGCTCCTGGAGGCCCACACCCACTCATCTTAAGTTTTTGTACTATTTTATAAAATCTTCTCCCTCCAACTTCCCAGACAAAGTCAACTTGTTGAAAAAGGAGCAAATTTTATCCCTGCATTTTTTTCTAATTGACATATATAATTTGAAATTCTAGTTCTGAACTTTAGTGTGCACCTTCTATAATTTAGTAATCTTTGATACTAATAAGCAGATTCTCTCTTCCGGATCATTGGTGAAACAGGTTTAGCTATACTGAGCTCAGCCTCTCTGTGCCTCAATTTTGCACCTCAAAATTGGTGAATTAGTAATTGTTAATCCCTGTGTAATAACTCACAGTGTTCTAAGGACCTTGAGAAAGAAGGGATGCAAACAAGCCTTACAATCTTATTAACATGTTTACAAAACATTCACAGGTAGAACTTAAGGGAGCCATTATGACTTTTTGCTGCATTTCATTTTGACCTTGGATATGTCAGTATTTTCCTCCTTAAGATACATTCATTTTTTAAAGCATTGTTCACATCAGCTGTACATTTGAAGCATAGTTCTCTGCAGATGCCATGGCCAGTGACCAGGAAAAAGAGAAAGTATGTCTCATTTAGAAAATTGCTTTCTAGATGTGATGAATGATACCCAAGAATCAATGAAAAGCTGAGATATGTGTAAAAACACCATGCCACAGGAGCTTAATAATGGTAGGGTATTATCTTTAATAATGTTAATGAAAATGAATATTTAAATAGCATTTTCCATTTTCCCAAGCATTTTCACATATGTTACTGCATTAGGTCATTGCAGTAATCTTGTGCTTACGCATATACTGTAATTCCTATTTTAAGATGTGGGCTCAGAGAGAAGACTTCCTCATGTTCTCGCAGCCAGAGCAAGTAGCAAAGTTGGAAAGATCACCAACTATTTTTCACTCAAGCCACTTCTATTTTCACACGATATAGTGTTTCTTTACTATTTCATTTATAATCACTAATAGCCTTCCGTTAAATGAGTCTTAAAAACAAAATCCTTTCCAAGTTGTGTTTGATTTTATTGCCCTGGGCTTCAGCCACATAAGCGTCTAAGCACTGATCTCTCATAGGAGGTTTTACTTAGTTTTCCATTGACCAGTTCACTGGTCCTTGAGGTGGCAGAGCTGGGGCCACCCTCAATTTCTGGAGACTTCTCTCTGGGCCTTGCATGTGGTCCATCCGGTTCAGAGCCAGCATGTTGAATCTTCCTCATGCTTCCATTTCTGTGTTTTCTGTCCATCTTTTCTGACTTCTTTTTCTTCCAGCATGAGACCCTTCTCTTCTATTAAGAGCAGACATTTCCACTGGATGGGCTGTGAGCAGGGAGTTTTAGCAAGTCCATTTAACTAGCAGACCCAAGCCATGTTCTCCAATATCAACCTTACAAATACCATGTTACAGCAGTATTTTCATCTCTTTATATATAGCTTCTGCCTGCCTGAATCCTCTATCTAACTTGTAGTTGGCTCTGAACCCCAGTCAGGAAAGGGTTGTTACTTATTGGCCTCCCTCAAATCCTAACACAAATAAATCATGAACAAGACTGATAGCTTTCTCAGGATTTTTAGAATGATTTTTTACTTGTTTCTTTGCTATTTATATTTTCCCATATACCTTCCTCTAGAAGTTTTATATTTTTCATTTTTATATTTAGATTCCTGATCCATTTTAAGTTGATTTTTGTGTGTGGGATGAGGTAATGATATGGTATGATAAAGGGCAAGTGTCATTTTTATTTTCCAAATGAGTATCTAGTTGTTTTAGCATGATTTGTTGAAAAGGCTAGTCCTTTTCCATTGAATTACCCTTGTAACATGCCAAAAGTCAATTGACCAAAGTACAAACGGTAATCTAGTATGCTATTCTTTATGTAAGAATAAAGGTGGATATAAAAAATTTATACATGTAAAGGTTCACTTATACAACAGACATTAACCTAAACTAATAAGGTGGCACAGAGGGGAGAAGAAAGAACGTAGTGTGAAGATTGGGGGAATGGGAACAAGGGGGGCAGCTTTCTGATTATATCTTTCTACATAGCTCTGACTCTTAGAACCATCACAGCATTTCACATACTCAAAGAATACATAAGTAATCCAAAATCAAGGGTAAAATAAACTTGAAATGGAATACAAACAGTAAAAAATCACACTTAACTGTATTACAAATGAATGATGTAACTAAAGGATACGGGGAAAAATACTAACTTAAGCAACTTTGGAAAACAGTATTTTCACCATTTGCCATTAAGCTAAAAACAAAAAGAACCAGAAGTATACACAAATATTGCCCTTGAGTTGGTAAATTGGTTTCTCAAAGGAGCTTGGACTAGAGATTCAGAAACTACTTATGTATATATGGTAACTTATGTATATAGAATAAGTATATTATGGATCATAAGAACTGAGTTTTTCACTGTCAGAGAAAGAAGTTACAAATTAACAAAAAGTAAGACCCTATGGAATAGAGTTAGAATTATAGATATAAGTATGAGCTCATGGTTTTTAATGCACATATATAGATCGATAAAGGAATAAATATGTGTGTACAGGCATAAGTGCGTGTATGCAGTGTGTGTGTGCAGCTCTGGGAAGGGACAGCCTTGGGCTCAGATTTGCACCTGGGTCTCTCCCACCACAGACCCGGCCCCACTCCTTCTGCCTGTGCCTTCCCTGCTTTGCGTTTGCCTGCGCATCTTTGGTGATGTGAACAGGTTTCCCAGGCTCAAACGCTGAAGGAACAAGGGGTGGGGGAACTGCTCCTTTGCAATGTTATGGGAATAAACTCTTTTTCCTTAGACTGATTAGCTGCAAGTTTAAATTTTCTGAATATAATTGCCTTAAAAAATTGGATAAATCTGGAAAGGGGTGGGAGTCTTCAGCCTGCTGGCAGTTGTGTGCAGATTGTTTGACTTTAATATATTTATAGAAGTTGTCTCTTGTCACCAAGCCTCTGGGAACACTTGTACTATTTAAAATATAAATCAGAAAAATATGCTGATGTAATTGTCTGCCCTGAGGAATTTTCCCCTAATCACTGCCTTCATGCCAATGTAAAATTCCCACTTGGGGCAGATGAAACTTGAAAGTTAGCTTATGCTTAGAAGTTAGCTTGAAATGCTTTGTCCCGGCACAAGTTCATTTCAGACTAGAGTTCCCCAGAGACAGCATCGCCAGCCTTTCTCCCCCTTCTGCCTTTTTCTGCAAGGAGCTTTGTCCACCTCCCCAACTGCCACCCCCCACACCCTGAACCCTTGCAGACAGGTGAGGCTTTGTAGCGTTGTCCCTTCTTGCATGACTTTAGTGGTCCTTCTGCCCACTCCTAGCCATACGACCTCATCAGTGTCTGGATCCAGGCGATTCCCCTGGCCTCCTGTAGTCCCCTCTTCCTCCTCCTCCTCCTAAGTCCCTGTGCCCCACATTTGCCTCTGCACTGTTTCCCTGAGACCAGTTACTGCCTGCTGGAGCAGTACCCACTGCCCAGCACTTTTGCTCAGTATTGCCCAGTGGAGCCCCTAAAAGATGTGACCTGCTCTGCTTTATGGAGCCAGTGGTACTTCACCTGTACACTTGGGGGTCTTTTTATAGAGTCTTTGCTCTTATTGATGCGTGTTGTTGATATTCCCTGCTAACCCAAAGTTCTAGGAGGGCACAAAGTTGGCACAGAGATAGTAGAGGTAAAGTGCCTGGCACCCTGCCTGGCAGGCAAACCAAAGGCCCTTGATAAATAGCCATTTGCACTTCTTTGTCCTCTGCATTAAAAATAGTAGATGAGCAATAAATATTTTTAATAAAGAATATATTATAGCAGACTTTAGAGAGAAATTTGGAATGAATAGGTATTTTTAAAAGTTTCTGGACTCAGGTTTTTCAATTTAGGAAAAACAGATCCTGGATATGAAACAAGTACTCTTCTCAGCATGGCAGCTATATGATGCTGTTAAAATCACAGTTCTAGGCAGATCACAACTGGGTTTTAACTCCAGAACTCACTGGTGGCTATACATGCTTATAGTGTCTACAGGGCCCTATATGATTTGGACCCTCATCATCTTTAAATTCATCTACTTGTAGCTTTCTTTTCCAGTCTGCCCCAACCATTCTGGCCTCTTTGATGTTCCCTTAATGTGGTTCTGTCTCAGGGCCTTTGCACATCCTGCTCTCCACCTGCAGCACTCTTCTCTGAGATATCCATGTAGCTCCTCCCTGTCCCTGAGTCAAGTCTTCACTCAATGTGACCTTCTCAGTGAGGTGTTTCCTGGCCATGCTATTTAAAATTGCATGTGCACACACATACACTCCTTATTCCTCCTTCCATGCTTTCCCCCTAAAGCCTTTTTCACCTTCCAATGTACTACATGCTTATATTGTATTTTTTTCTCCACTTTTCTTTTTCTACTATGAAAGCTCCCTGAGGGAAATGATCCCCACCCCCATTTCAGAACCATACTTGGCATGTAGCAGGGCACCCATAAATATATATTCATTGCAAAAATGAATGGAAACAATCAAGTGGCATACCAATTTCCCCTAGTTCTCTAGAGTGATACCACCTCATATTTTTGGCTTTCCCTTTTTGACTACTGAATTCTCTCAATCACAATGTATGATGAGCAGCATTTGCATTGCATTAAAATAAATTACTTTAATGAATCTATTGCTGTAAATTAATTTATTTTTGATAACTTAAAATAAATACTTTTCCACTTCTCTTGTTTCTAAACCCTGTTACCCAACTTCATTGTTACAATCCTAACTGCTGAAATAGAAGTCTGGAAAATACCAGTATTATAGAAAAAGTTATAATTTCAAGAAAGCTTATAAACACATAAAGCAGAATAAAGTTTATACTATAAAAGTCACTTTTATTATTAATTCAAAAAACATTTACTGGGGAGGGTGAAAATAAATACTATATGTGTGCTGAGAGCCCATCAGATTCCAGGCGCAGTTCCAGGGGCCAGAGCGGCAGAGGTGAACACAAGGGGCGGGCCTCCCGGGGCCACGCCCACAGACAGTGAACCCGTACGCACATGACTCAATTTCGGGTGAAGGCTGGGAATAAAATTGACGTGGTCTAATATAGAGAGTGAGGGCCTCTACTGTTACAGACTGGTCAGGAAGGGTGATGTGGAGAGAATTTGAGCATAGATCTTAACAAAGTGAGGCAGGAAGTCATGTGACAATAAGCAGAGAACTCTTTTGGCTAAAGGAGCAGTAAGTACAAGTTCCTGAGGCAGGAATGAACTTGCTGTGTTTGCCAGCCTGACTGCCTTCACTGCTGCTAATGGTTTCACGAGGCAGGCACCGACGGATGGGTGGACCGGTCCATCTTCAGGGTAGAAATAAAGACGGCGGTATCTGAGCCAGGTCTCAGTCCTTCATTTTTAAAAATAGATGGAATCAGTGTCTAATGTTGTCCTGGGACTTAACAGCATCAGGGCCACCTGAGAGCTTGTTAATTACAGATTCCTGGGCCACACCCCATCCTTACCGAATCACAAATTATGGGGGTAGGGCTTTAAAATAGCTGCCTTTAAGCAAGCCTTTCGTGGGATTCTGATGCACAAAAGTTTGGGAAGTTTTGAAATGAGTAATCTCAAATATCTGAACTTCAATGTTTTTATTACAATGGAGCAACGAGGAAGAACTAGATTGAGGCAGCCTTCACGCTAGGACGGCAAAGAGAAAAATGTGGAAGGCGCTGTTAACTCAATCCGCACCTAGCGTTTCTCCGCAGGAAGCATTCTGTAAAGTGCGATTGTCCCCGATGCTGTACACCTGGAACTAATACAAGATAATATTGAATGTAAACAATAAATATACTTTTGATTTTAAAAAAAGAGGAAATTGGGAAAAAAGAAGTATTCTGTGAATTATTTTTATGGCCAAACACTTCCAGTGCTACCTTTTTAGAAAACCTCTCTTAAATGCACACATTACACAAAAATCCATAATTGTGTGTGAACCACTTGGAAAATGAAAAAAAAAAAAATGACAGGGTCATAGAAAGTGGTATCTGTGGAATCAGTGGCCCCTTGAATAGCCCATGGCATACATCTTAACCTTTCATGTCCTAGAGTTTTTGTTGTGTTTTGTTCATTTGAGTCCATGGTGGTTCAAGTACATTTTAAGCTCCTTGAAATTTTATTCAAAATGGTGTGTGCATGCTCCTTTTTCAGAGGAGAGGGTCAGTAGTTTTCATAAAATATTCACAAAGGTCCATGACTCAAAAAAATTTATAACCACTGTATAAAATACGTGGTTATTGAACACTGGCCAAATGTTAAATACAGCTAACTTGAAAGCCAAAAGGATTGACTTTCTTACCCCAGAGCTTCTCAGCCTAAATTCAAACATGGAAAAGAATTAGCTCTGTGGGTGGTATTTTTCTTTGTTTATACAATATATGCTTTTAGGACTTATAACCTCATAAATAACAATTTCATGCCTGTCAGTATTGTTTTGGCTTAAGAGGGTGGGATTACAAATTCTATTGGCCCCATTCCAGACCCATCATTTTACTTCCCTAGCCTCGCTGGATCACAAAGGCTTTAGATGCTATCTTTTAAAAAAAAAACTACATAAGGACACACATGCCCACACAAAGTGGTCTTAAATGTTTCTTTTCTTCCTATTCTTCATATACAAAACTCCTACCTTCTTTAATTTTATTGGCTTCCCCTCTGTTCTAATTCTGTTCACAGCGTGGCAGAGTTTTTACCCTAAAAAAGCCAAGTGTTATAGGCAGGCATGGTGTTTCCATATGGTCATATAAGGGTTCTCTTTAGGTCACAGAGTCAAGCCACTGGAGGGAGAGTTTCTGGAAAGTGGTAGTAAACTTTAAGGGAATGAGCTGTACTGTTTGTGGTCTGATGCAAGTGTCTCTCATTTAGTGTCCTAACTGGGTAGATTTCATGTCTTACTCTTCTGTCAGGTTCTTCCAGATTGCTAGAAAGAGAGACATAGACTATCAGTTATGGGGGTTTATTGCAGGAATCAATGGAAAAAACAAGATAAAAAACTAAGCTGCTAAGTATATAGGAACATAACTTGTAATTTTAATTGTTTATTTATTTGTATTTATTTATTTTATTTGCAATGGTAGAGCTAATGATCCAACAGCCACCTTAGGACAGGGATTAGGGTGGAAAGGAGCTAACCCAAAATGTAGAATCCACAGCATCTTTGATGAATTCTTGGGGCTCTGGCCCATTCTCTCTTGCTTTGCCTTTCTTCTCAACTACCCATATTTGGTCCTCCAATCTTTTCTGCAAGTCATGGCTTCTATTTACTGCCTTCTCTCCTTGTGTCTCTACATCTTCACTACTCTATTAATAAGCCATTGTCTTTGCATGTCTGCACTTTAAGAATCCCAGAGGACAGGATCTGATTGGTTCAACTTTCCTCCCTCTTGGACGCAGTATTTTCTGGGGAGAGAACTCTAAAAGGAGTCCTTTGGATGGACAACCATTGGGTCAGGAGGCCCATTCCTGAGTGAGTGAATGAGTGTGGCTACGTTTATCATGAGTAATACCACCTGTGAATACTTTTATACTCTCAACAGAAAGTTATAAATGTGGTGGCAGCAGTTTTCAAAATTTGGCTAAGTGCATGGCAGGCTGTGGTGGGCAGAATAATGTCCCCCAATGATGTGCTTGTCCTAATTCCCAGAACCTATGAACATGTTACCTCACATGGCAAAGAGGACCATGGCAAAGAGGATCTTGTGAATTTGATTAGGTTAAGATGTTGAGATGGGGAAATTATACTGGATTATCTGCATGAGCCCAATTTGAGAGACACAGAGGCAGATTTTAAAATGTTACCTTGCTATCTTTGAAGATGGAGGAGGGGGCTGTGATCCAAGAAATGTAAACAACTTCTAGAAGCAGAGAAAGGTAATGTAATGGATTCTCCTCTAGAGCTTCTAGAAGGAGGCAACCCTGCCGACACCTTGATTTTAACCCAGTGAGACTGTGTCACATTTCTGATCTTCAGAACTACAAGGTGATACATTTGTATTATTTTAAGCCAATAATTTTTGGTAATTTGTTGCTGATGCAAAAAACTAATAGGTCCTCAAAACATTCTTTCTATAAAAAATCTCCGGTTTATAAAAAATAGTTGCAGAAGGAATTATAGATAAATTCCTCTTCATACCATACTAAGCATAACTCATGTGCCACTTTCTTGCCTATCCACACAGACTTTTCCATATTCTACTCTCACTGTTGGCTCAGCTCTTGACTAGTCAGGAAACTTGGGTGTCCTTTGAAGTTTGATTGGGACTGACACTGCCCACCTCCACCCTTTCTTCTGTTCTGCAGGTAGTGGACATATATCCCAAACTTGGCCATAGTTGTTGACCCAGAGTTAAACACAGAACCCAAACATAAGATCCTGTGGCATGGCCATGGGAGAAGATGCTCTCTTTAAGCTGGTGGCAGACGAGTGTATGGTTTTACGTGAGCATCGTGCCTTCTGTGTGTAATGAGCCACCTGAAAAATGAAGAGAACCAGAACCCTGACTTTATTGTTTCAACTCCAGGACTGAGCTATGCTTGACATCTGCCTTATTCCTGCTCTTCCTAATTAAATGACTTCCACATTTACTCTATCAGCAACCCCCATTAGCTTATTTTCAAAATCTATCCAGAATCCAACCTCTCGCCATGGCCATGCTGCCATCGCTGTCCAGTCCACGGTCATCTCCCTGAGTTACTGCAGCAGCCAATGACCTGGATATCCTGCGTCCACATTGTTTCTCTTCATTCCATTCTCAGCTCGGCAGCTGGGACAATATTCTCAAAATGTAACTCTGATCGTGTCACTCCTCCACTGTCTCCCAGTTCAGTCAGGGTAAAAGTCGCAGTCCTGCGCTGGTCCCCAGGACCCTATGTCGTTGGCTCTCCCCTGCCTTTTACCTTTCTGACTTCACACCTTTCAGGTCTTTACTCAGATGCCACCCGTGATGCCTCATGCTGTAGCTTTCTTCACAGCATTTTGTGTTATTCTTTTGTCTAAAAGACAAATTTGGTACTTTGCTACAAATTACAAAATAGTGACTTTTCCTCCAGGCTAACAATGCAGCCCATTGACATTCGGATTTGGAGTTCGGATTTGAACTCCACTTGCCCTCTCATCTGGGTGCTATTGGGATTGAATAAGCTGTATGATGTATATATATGGCAGCCTGTATCTTTAATGTCTCCTTTCTAGAATGTACACTTTACGAGGTCATTTTGTTTGTGTGTGTGTGTTGTTAACTATTGCATCCTCAATATTAGAACAGTGCCTCATATATGGTAGGAGTCTGAGAGATGTTTTCTACAACAATTATGTTTATAAGTTTTCTCTTCTGCTTTAGCTAGCCTGAATAGGTTTTCTGTCACAACAAGAAGAGTCCTATTATACCCATGAAATGCTCAAATATTTATGTAGAACAGCACTGGTGATATAAATTGCTGTTCTCTTGAACAATTCATTTTATGTTTGGATATTTATGTTCCTTTGAAAGTTCTTTCTGATATTATAGTGAAATCTATTTCCCTGAAAATTCCACACATTTCTTATTTATAGATTAGGCAACACAAAAGAAATTTAATTATTTTGCTATATAACCCCTCAACTGTTCAAAGGCAGCTATTATTATCTTTTTATCTCCTCTTTTTTTTATTAAAAACTCCAAATTTCTTCAACTGTTTCTCTTAAAATGTTGTTTTGAGAAATTTCATCCTCCTTGTTAGCTCTTTTTGAATGTCTCAGAATTTGTTTTGTTTTGTTTTTTAATGTTCCTTTGAGTCAGATTGAATGCAATACCCTGAGTGGGATTTAACCAGTAGAGAATACAGCAGAATTATCACCATATCTTTAAGATATTCATGTAATCTTTATGATATTCTACTTTCATTAATGCAATTTGTGGTTGAATTAACATTTTGGGGAAGTCAAAACATAACAATGATTTATCTTGAGCTTACCATGAACTGAAACTCCAAAGTCTGCATCATAAGGGCTGTTGTTAAGCCAATACTACGTTACATAATTGGACCACTGACACTTTGGAACCAAAAATTGCCTGTGTCCAGGTGCTTGAGCCTTATGTCCATCTCTGTCCTTTGTGACTTTCTGCTGGCTTCATATTTTATAGAATTCTTGTGTTACCTTCGTCCAAATCTCTCCATTTTCCTTCTTCTGATCACCTCTCTAACCTGATAGTTCTGAGGCAGAATGTACCTAAGCTGCTCCAGCCTCACATTCTGGAGCTGGAGGACAAGTCCTGGGCTCCCACCTCATGGCCAAGATCCAGTGCCCTCCATGCACCAGAAAATACTTGCTTTACTGCCTAGGTTCTACCTCCTGTTCCAAAAACTTGCCTAGGGTCTCATTCTTCTCCTGCCTCTGTCCCTTGCTATGATCTTTCTGGGGTATTGATACCTTTCTGCTGATCCTCCTTCTGGTGAAAGGAGACCTAATACCCAGTGCCAATCTGTAGGATGTCAGCCCTGCTTGCCAAGGCCTCCGACCATTAGCCAACCCCTATGCCTTCCTATTGAAATACAATAATATCTGCCTTCCTATTGAAATACTATTTCTACTAAGAATAATATTCAAGTCATATTAAAAATTATTTTTCTCTTTTTTTTAGAATATACCAAATGCATGAATAAGTAGAAGAAAGGTAGGGCAAAGATAGTATAGGAGCAAGAGAGAAAACCGTTTCAAAGAGAAAATTGTCATCAATTGAAAATGTTGCAGAGAGATCAAAGAATTTGAGCACCATGACTATGCCTGGGAGAGTTTCTCTGATTTCTGCAAAGAGGCCCTTTTGCCACCTTTCTTCAGCCCATCGCAGCACAGTCGTTGCACGTCTTGAATCTGTCCGTGCACAGCTACATTGTTCCATCCTGAGCCATCACATACAGGTTTTCTATAGCAAGAGGGTGAAATATAAAACTAAAAATTACTGTTTGTTCTGACCACCTACAACTGATAGGATGAGTCTATTCCATTGCTTGCAGGAGACAGGAAAAGTTAAGACTCTTACCCTTATTTCACAGAACTAGGATGTCATTGGGCTGTGAGAAATATACAGGGTCCTCAGGACTTTTCAGATCTATGCACAGAGGAAAAGGTAGAGAAGGAGCACACGGTAAGCTCTCGTCTCTGGGAGATGCTTCTGGGGACAATAGCTCCAAGCTGGGTCATTAGAAAGGTAGAAAAAGAAAACCAGCTGATGTTCAATCGTTGCTGTGCTGGACTCCTGGGATTGTCCTGGCTCCTGCCCCTTCGTAAAGTTCCCTCTCTACCCTTCCTGGTTATCTGAAGAGCTAACCACTATCCTACTATATTCCTGCACGATAGTCAGAGTTGGTTCTGTTTGCTTGCAACCAAAGAACCCCGACTGACATAAACACCACAGCCAGAAGTGACGAGCTCTTTTTTCATTCCCCTAACCCATATTTCCTTTAAGGAAGCCTGAGCCCACCCTCCCTTTTCCTCTGACATTAGTATTAAAGCAATTGCTTCTCTTCTCGCATCAATGCTCTTCAAGCCACCATCCGCCTTCTTTTCCCACGTGTTTTAGCTTAAGCCCCAGCAGAAAAGGGAAAGCCTGAAAATTATCTGAATGTAAATTGAGCTGAATTTGTAAGTGAGACAGAGTTAGACGTACACACATGCTACCTACAAAGGTTGGCGATGCAATAAGAATTGAACACAAGAGACAAAAACAATGTAATGTGTTCCAGAGAGGAATGTGGTAACAGTTTTTCCAGAAACCTCAGCTATAATGAGCACCTCTTCCTTATCATTATTCTGCCCATCACAGAAACAGCCAAACTCAATGAATTCTGGGATATATTACATTACTTTCTTTTTGTATTATAGACAGAAGTTGTTTCTGCTTACAATTACATTTTTTGACAAAACCAATCATCTAACCCCAAATCTGATCAACTTATAGTCTGCAATTTTGGTAGGTCCTGGAACATGCTGCTTTCTAGCCCACTTACTTTAAACTTAAGTAAACATCTGGAGGGACCAACCAATTCTCAATTAATCTTTGCATGTTTTATCTTCCCAACTAATTTGTAAGCTTTGAAAAGACAGGAACCATGGTGCAGTGGAAAAAGCATAGACTTGGGAGGCAGACAGCCTTGAGTGTGACTCCGTCCCCTGTGCTCTGCCACTTACCACCTGTGTGCGTGAGTTACTTAACCATGTGAGCTCTGTTTCTTCATCAGAAAATGGATAAAACAGTCACTACATGATTATTAAATATGTTACTGTTATTGACCTCCATCCCATTTCTTCGCTTCTTTTATCACAGTGCCTGGTGTAGCATTCTGCATGCAAGTGAATATCAGGCATCATCCACTCAATATTCACTGAATACTATGTACTAAGGACTGCAATTGATCCTGGGGATACAATCATGAAAATAACAGCCTTCAATCTGCCTGAGTTCTCCATCACTGGGAAACACAGCTGCTAATGGCTTGTGGCACATGGCATCATGTCACACAACATCAGAGTTAGAAGAGACTGAAACTTGTTCTCTTCGGTGAGATTGAAGACTTATAAGAAGGACTCCAATTGATCACAGTCGAGTAAGGTTTCCACTTGGTACCAGTTATCTGTGGCTAGAGATCTAAGCTTTTTTATTGTGACTGTCCCAACTTGGAACTGTAACGTATCGCACTGACAGACAATCAGCAGCTATGAAAAAGGAGATTCCATTAGGAAATAGTGCCTCCATTTGATTTATACAATAGGTAATGAGGCATTTCCCAGAAGAAAGAGGATGTTATTCTAGGCAGAAAATATAACATCTATCTAAGTTACTGTTTGTTAAGAGTGGGATCTTTGTCTTATTCATCTGCATTCATCTAGTGCCCAGCCCAGTGGCACATGAATATGTGAACTTGTAAGTGCAGGTGAGCTGGAAGAATAGAAAATCCAGGGAATATTTAATTGCTTAATTATGGGACAAGAGCTATAACTGCAATATAATTTCAGAGAAAGGAAGAACTGTGTGGAATTTAGGGAGATTATGGAAGGGATAGGACTTTAATTGGAGCTCCATGAATGATTTAAGATTTAATTAAGTGAGGAGGAGGTAAGAAGGCATTACAGAAATGAGCAAACCTTACGTGCTTATGTGAGGAGTGGGGAAAAGCAATCAGGGTACAAATGGACCTTACTGGAGCAGTGAGGAAATAGTGGATGGAGATGAGGAAGTTATTGGAGGCAGACTATGGGTAGCCCAAGAAACAAGCAGAGGACTCTGTTCTGAATGTGTTAGTGAAGAATAGGTTCTTGATTAAAGGAAGGACACAAAAGTGAATTCAGAAAGATTAAGAGCTGCAATGGTGAGGAAATTGGTCATGGAAATGCTTACTTGGGGAGTTAGCAATCAAGCTCTGAGCTGATGCCCTGAAACATTCATAGAAACTACTGATTTTGTGACAGATTTTATGTAGAAATTCTATCACGAGTGTCTTATAGTTTTCCATGTACAGATATTTTACATCCTTGGTTAGGTTTATTCCTAGGTATTTTATTCTTTTTGAAGCAATTGTGAATGGTATTGTTTTCTTAATTTCCCTTTCTGTTCATTATTGACATAAAAATGCCACTGATTTCTGTATATTAATTTTGTATCCTGCTAATTTGCTGAATTCATTTATCAGTTCTAGTCGTTTCTTGGAAGAATCTTTAGGATTCTTTATGTACAGTATCATGTCATATGCAAATAAAGACAGTTTTACTTCTTCCTTTCCAATTTGGATGCCTTTTATTTCCTCTTCTTGTCTGATTGCTGTGACTTCCAGTACTATATTGAGTAAGAGTGTCAAAAACAGGCAACCCTGTCTTATTCCCCTTTGTGAGAGGAGAACATTATGCTAAGTGAAATAAGCCAGTCAGAGAAAGACATATACCATATGATTTCACTCATATGTGGAATCTAATGAAAAAACTGAATTAACAAGGAAAATGGGGACAGAATCATAGATCGAGAACAGATGACAGCTAGTTGGAGGAAGCGGTGAGGTGGTAGAGGCATTGAGCCAAAAGGAAAAAGGACTCATGGACATGGACAACAGTGTGGTGACTGCTGGGGGCAGGAGGATATAAGGAGACTAAATGGTAATGGGAATAAAGATTAAATTTAAAAATTTTTAAAAACAAAACAAAAAATTGAGGAAAATGCAAAGAAAGAAAGAAAGAAAGAAGAAAGGAAGAAAGAAAGAAAGACACACTTATTTCACCAAAGAGAAATTCAAAAATAATTTCAAGGTTTCTATAAGAACAGTGATACCTGTTCTTATATTCCAGGTATACACTGGAATATATTAGATAGCAGGGAAGAGAGCCAGTCTAGATGGGGTTGACTGAAATAACAAACTTCGTTTTTGACTTGCTGAATTCTAGGAGATGACAGAGCATCTGGATCAGTAGACAGCTGGAAATACCATCCTGAAATTCAAGTAAAATCTGAAGGTTTATTTCAGGAAGCCAAAATTATATTTATAATTTTATTTGGCAAAGGTGTGTTGAGTCTTTACTGAAGCAAGTATCTGGACTAGTGCTCTGTCAATACAAGAAGAATACAATCTCTGCCTTTTAGCCACTTGCCTTTGGTTGGAGGATGTGACAAGACAATGTATTACCACAATACTAATAAGCATAGGGATTTAGGCTTAGGTTTGTATTTCTTCATATTTTTTAATATGGGATTATACACTAAAGACAACATTAGAAAGTGTTCCTATAAATGATGGTACAGTGCCATTTGTTTTTATTGGTTGCCATGGCAATCGAGCTTGGCATTTCTAGGAAAAAAGTGCACTTAATACTCTGAGCTGGGACATTCTGAGATGGCCTCTGTCTTCCAGCAGCTTCTGAGACTCGTTACACCATGGCACCAAGGGTGTAAACTACTCTGATAAAGACAGCTCAGCTCCCATTCATTAGGCTCATAATTTTTGGAGCTATGCACTCTATGTGCATTATCACTTTTAATTCCTGGAATAATGCACACAAAGTCTCCAAGTGATGAGTAACTAGGTTTAGATTACACAACCTTTGATTTATCCATTTAGTCAAAAGGTACTTATTAAGCATGTAGTCCATCCAGGCCCTAGTGTTAGACAGTCCCTGCCCTTAAGGGGAAGGAAAACTTTAAAGGAATGGGTTACAGCATAGTATAATGATTGATGTCGTACTGGGAACATATATGTTCCAGGGACCTGTGGGAATATATATGTCCGAGGGGATCTAGTCTTGTGGGCAGAGAAAGGCTTGTGAGGAATTAGTGACCTTTAAGTTGAGACTCAAAGAACAAGTGGTATGAGCTCAGCTAAAAGGGAACAGAAGTAGTCCACGCAAATTGAAAAACATGTCTGTAAGCCCGGAAGTGAGAGAGGACCTGGCTGACTGGAAGAAATAAAAAAATAGTTTTGTGTATTTGAAGGGAGAAAGTGGGCCCAGCTGAGCCAACAAGTTACTGAGCCAGGATTACAATGTAGGTCTGTCGGACCACAACATCTGCCCTTGACTCCTCTCCCCAAAGCCCACTGAAGCTGGATTATACTGTCATGTTCAGATGTCTTAAAAGCCAGAAAGAGATGGATTTCTCATTTCAGGGAGACAGGGTAGTCCTATTGCACGGGCCTGTAATTCCAAAGATCAAGGATGGGTTTTTGAATAATACTAATTCTGTTAAATCAGGACTTTCCACAGGCAGCTATGCTTTAAGATTCAGAGGACATTTCAGTGAGTTGTAAGAGAGTTCAGAGGACAAACGTCTCATGTTTTCTCAGGTTGGAAATTTGAAACAATTTGCTGTCAATATCCACTGTACAAATGACTATTTTATGATTGAAGTTCTAGTTAGTATTTTTTCTTTGTAAAAATTATTGTCATTTGTAGAGTGGCCCCTCTGAGAACCGAGACTACATGACAGAAAGAGGATCACGTTCTGCCATTCTAGAGTCTTTAATCTTGAGAGAGGGCTTAATTTGTGATGTAAATCTGATACTCCTCGCAAACAATATTTTTGTCTCAACAACATAGGTAAAGAGCATGTGCAGCATATAGAAATGCTCTATGTACTATCAATAAAATGATTAGAACAGTTCATGAGAATATCTGTGCATTTTTAACAGCAATATGTACATTGAAGATTTCATCATTTTTTTGCCCTTATAGTATATTAATAAGCCAATACTTTAAATTCTCAAGGAAACAGTTGGGAAGACAAGGAAAGTTCAGTTATTAATCATATTGTGAAAATAGACATAGCAAGAAAAGAATTGAGGCAAAACGTACTGGACCAAAAATAATCCATATTGGAAAATGTAGATTTGCCTAGTCAGACATGAGATTCAAATGATATTTGTTTTCCTGCGCTAAAATAGATAGTCATAGTAAGAAAAACATTATACACTTTCTTCCTGGGCCGAGTAAAGGGGGAATTAAAAGAATATGTTCCAGCCCTGGCCAGGTAGTTGCGCTGGCTAGAGCGTTGTCACCATACACCGAAGTTGCAGGTCCCGTCCCCAGTCCGGGCACCTACCACAGTCAGCCAATGAACGCATAAGTGATTGGAACAACAAATTGATGTTTTTTTTCTCTCTCTCTCCAAAATCAATAAATAAGTTTAAAAAAGAGAACATTTTCCATATATTAGAAGTACTCCAAAAACTCATATAATTCAGCAGTTTAAAGTTGCAGTGAAGTGAAAATTCTTATGGGCATAAATATGTTATGAGGATTAAAAAAAAGCAAAGATTTATATCCTTGGGGCATGTATGGCATGAAGGTAAAATAATGAATATAGCCTGGGGTTACTGAAATAAATAACTGGGGTAGAATAGATCCTTTACAACTTTATATCATTAGTGAGCTCTAGAAATTTTATCCTTAAAATCTCTTTTGTTTGCCAGAAAGGATTTCTAGGTGAAAATTTGGGTTATATTAGAAACATCATAAATGTAGAAGAACTGGATAAAATTGGGGCTCGCCACAAGTAGATTTTCTTTGAAGCTCCTGATAGTTAAGATGCTAATGAAATAATACACTAAGACCTATTTGTTCCCGACTGATGATGGTCCCTAAGACTCAGGAAATCGTGGTTTATCTTTCCACTTCCCTCTTCCTTTCATTAGGCTCTTCCCCAAAGCCCTGGATTGTTTCTCTGAGAATGTTTTCAGCTGAAGTCCCTCCGTCTAGCCGCAGAGCGCAACCCTGGCCGCGCTGCTCAGCCGCGCCTTCTTGGAAGGCCACCGTCTGCTGCTCTCACTCCGCGGGGGAGCTCCGCACGCAGCTTCTGGAATGTCTTTTTCCACAAGCAGTTTTTATCTTGCCATTTCCTGGCTCAGCCTCCACTGTTCAATCCCATTCTCTCTCTCTCTCCCTTGCTGCCACCCCTGCCCCTACGCCGCCCTGTTTCACCAACAATCAGACATGGATGGACTCTGTTGTACTTTTCATGCATTCATTTAGCAAATATTTATCAACGAATTGACAGCATCAGACTCATCGTTGGGAAAGATCACTCTGGCTACAGTGTGAAATTGCCGTGGGGTGCGTGTGACAAGAGGTTCCATTGGGGTTGTCCGCTGGAAGCTGCGCAGGGGCCCTGGCAGGAGATGGGGGCGGCGTGAAACAGTGTCCCGGTACTGGAGAGGGAGTGAAATAATTGGTTTTGCAATCGGTCTAGGGGTGGTGTATTCCCTATCCACACTGAACGCACTTTCCAGACTTTAAATAATTGTTTCCCAAAATTTTTACCTACCTCTAAGTTCCATTTTTAACAAATCACTACTAGATATATGAGCCATCACTCTGTGTAATCTACGGAGGGGATGTTAACCCTCCGTGCCTCAGTTTCTTTCTCTATAAGATGAACCGACCAACATAATCTGCTTCATAGAATTGTTTTAAGGTTTAAATGATAGATACTTTAAAATGTTAAGGTCAGCGCTTGGCCCATATTAAGACCATAATCACTGTTAGTCACTGTAGTCCTGCCACTACTAAATCGACAACTGAAAATTTCTTGATTAATCCTCAACTTTCTGAACACATTAATGCAAATTCATAAATCAGAATTAAATAATTTGGGAGCTGGAAAAAGACTTCAGGAATTATCTAATCTAATCTCATTACTTACCGATTTGGAAATATAGGTATCACCTGGGGAGGTGACTTGCCTAGGCTCACAAAGTTCCTCAGTGCTAGACTCCAAGTGAGAGCCCCGGTTCCCGACTCCCTGAGTTACAGGCCTTTGGTTGTATCTGCTTAACTAAAACTTAAGCAGCTCCAGAATGTGGCCCCTCTTCTGGCGACTGGCCCAGTGCTCAGCCAGAAGCCTTCCACCCATCTACTGCTGCATGGTGATGTGGAAATAAATTCTCATGCTTTTTGCTACAGATGAAGTTAAATAGATTTATGGGCTAAACCATTTTTCAGTTCCTGCTCACCATGTAATGAGACAGATTACAGTACTCTAAATGATTAATACTTGATCTAATGACCATCTTACCTAGAGTTCAAAGTCTTTTTTAAAAGAATCCTCAAATAGTCTCAGTAGCAAACAATTCCTTGGGCGATCCTAAGGCTGTGACGATATGGTTAGGGTACCACTAAGAGTACTCAGGTGAACACATCTCAATAGGCTCTTTCTGCTCACCAGGTCTAAGGCAGAATCGGGTTTTTGGGCTCCTCAGTGGGCACAGCCCCCGGTGAAGCCGGCATCATCTATCTCAAAACGCAAACGTGCACGTTGCACTGGTGTAGAGGCTGCTTCTCTCCAACGAGGTTTTATCTGTTCTTCTCCCAGTCTGCAGGGGTGTCATTTCAGAAGGAACCTGGTGGAGGGGTTCTTTCTTCTGCAATTTACTTTAAAAAAAAAAAAAAGGTGTTCTTCTTTGCTTTTTTTGTAATCACACAAAACTAAGCATTCCTTTTAAGTGGCCTGATTGGAATCTTAGGGTGTTTACTTTCCCGCTGACCCTAGCTGAGGAGGTAAACTTCACTGGCTCGGTTACTTAGGAATCAGCAACATTGCACTGATGGTTTTAAGACTCTCAGTGAGGAAACAAATATAGTCACAGGGTCTTCTTGGGACACAGTTCACTACATGCCTTTTTAAAAATAGTATCCATCTGTTTTTACCCCCGACCCAACTACATTTCTTGTACTCAGTTTTTAACTTACTTTTGCATTTATTTATTTTTCTCACCTTTTTTTCAAATAATTTCCTCTGATAAAACTTTATTGTTACAATATTCTCCACACCCCTAAAATTATAATACCAGTGAAAATAGGAAAATAAAATTACTGTCATATTATTCTTATAGTATTTAACTCAGTTAGAATCATAGGATTTTAGAATGGAAAGAGCCTTAAGAAATTTGACAAAGTTAAAACACAATTGGAGCAACTATAATGTTTTATGAATGGCTCATTTTAATTCAGTAAAAAAGTTTTATTTCCTTGGCCAGGAACAGTTATCCAAGCCTTGGAAATGGGCAAGAGAGATTTCCAACGTGTCCATGAAGTGAATATGGGAATGTCTAGTGGAATTTCTAGGGTGTGGAAATTTGATTGTCTTTGACAAGACTATTCACTTACCTGTAATGATAGTTTTACTCATGTAGAAAACTGATGATGATACAAATATTTCTTGTCCATGGAAAAAGATTTCCATTCATAGTGATGCAAATGAAATTTGTCCAGTAGAGAAT
The DNA here is from genome assembly GCF_021234165.1 of Pteronotus mesoamericanus. Classification (NCBI taxonomy): domain Eukaryota; kingdom Metazoa; phylum Chordata; class Mammalia; order Chiroptera; family Mormoopidae; genus Pteronotus; species Pteronotus mesoamericanus. The sequence goes on from NW_026555310.1 coordinate 16,005,614, forward strand.
ATAAATATCTCTAAGTCAGTTTCTCATTTGACTCGGTTTTAATATTGTACTAGTTTCATCATTAATTGATGAATTAAATAAAATATTAAACAGGTCTTCATTTTGTATTTATATGAGAATTATAATTTAACCATTTTGAAAATTATGCTTTAACACAACTTTTTTTCTGGATAAGTTGTTTAAAATCTATTAGCGTTTTTTTTTTTTTTATCTTTAGTAAATATGGGATACCTTATTAGATATTTAAGGATTTTGCAGTGTTTCAGGATTTTGATGAGAGACACCAATCTTCAGCCATGTAGATGTCTAGGAGAAACAAGTACAGAATATGATTCAGCGTGTGAGCCTTAGAACCAGAGTCCTCAGGTTGAAACCCTGACTCTGCCTCTCTAACAGCCGCTTTCTGGCCAGTTACTTAGCCCCACTGAGTTTCAATTTCATCATTTTTAATATAAATCTGATGTGAGATTTAAATAAATAAATATATGTAAAGCACTTGGGACAATCACACCCTATTTTATTGTGATTTGCATTAAGTCCTTCTCAAAAACAGGGGCGTCTTATCAAGCATCATAGATGTTTTTAGCTCCTGAAGGCTCAGTTCTGCTCTCAGTCTTGGCAGAGAGAAAACCATGTAAGCTCCGTGGGCAGTTCCTCCCCGCCCAGGGCTGGGTGAACAAGTGTGCCTGGAGCAGGGGTTCCGGGAACAGGCAGCAGTTGGGTTCCCACTCTGACCTGCACTCCAATTTGGCCTCTGTGATGATTTTGCGGTGTGTCAACTTGGCTAGTCTGTACTGCATCTCCAAGGACTGCTCTTGTAATTTCTGAATAGGGAAGGTTGCAAGTGAGATTCTTGCAAGACTGTTACAGGCAGAAGGGAGCAACGGCCATTTTGAGCCATTTTTGTAGTGGACACACATCGTTGCTGATCAGCTTCCTTGCCTCATTTGAGTGAGGCAGCTGCTGGGCCTGTAGAGGTTCCATCTTCCCCTGAATCCTCCTTTAGTTTCTTGGCAGGTGTTGCTGCTCAATTTCATGACAAAAGGCCCCAGCTTCTGCAGGAAACCCTGGTCCCCAAGGACAGAGCAGTAAGAACGGGCACAGGTTTCAGCTCATCCTTGTGGAACTCCAGCCTGCTTGTGAGCTTCTCTTCCTGTCTGTCCTGTAAACCGCAAGCTCCGCAAGAGACACCAGTGCACAGGCTTCCACACAGAGACTGCTGAAGCAGCCCCCGGAACTGCACACGCCAGCCCCCTGTAATAAATCCCTTTATTTATAGAAAGGTAGGTGGGTAGACAGACAGACGGATAGATATCAATATTTGTATAGATATATCCTGCTAATTCTATTTCTCTTGCTGAACTGTGAGGCATGCAGAATTTGGTACCAGGAGCAGGGAGGCCAAGAAGAGTGTGTTCAATTATTTTTCCGTCTACTCAAAAATGGACTCATGCTAGACATATAATTACATAATATACTTTTGTCACCTAAAAATGTGTTATGAACATTTTGTTCTATGTACCTCATCCACTTTTAATGGTTAGATAATCCCTTGTAAATATGTACTGTAATTTATTTAATAAAGTACCTCATATGAGCATGCAGGCTGCTTCCAGTGACAATATCACAATAAATAATTCTCTGAATATATATTCACATGCTTTTCTCATTATACTCTTAGTTCCCAGATAAATTGTACAGATAAATTCCTAGAAGAGTGATTATTTAGCCAATTATTTAGTAATTATTTTATTAGAATGGTTGTTTCAATTTACTCTTCTACCAACTATGTATGAAAAGACCTATTTCTTCAGAACTTCCTTGGTATTTTAAATCAGGCCATTCTCATTTAAACCAGTGGATTCCAGTGGTTTGTCTTGTGAACTAAACTGGATTTACTATTGCTTTTAGAAATATTTAATCACTAAAACTTTTGATTAAGCCAGTTGGCTGCTTTCCTGTTCAGGTGAAGACATCTATAACCAGTCTTTGAATTCTTCAGGTCAGTGACGGAAGCCAGGATCACTCTGTCCCAGGGTCCCTGCCCAAGTCCGGGCACCTCCATCGAGGCCATCTCTGGGGCTTCAAGACTGGCTTTTAGTGAGCTATTTAAATAGCTCAGGGCTGGCTGAGGAGGTTTGCTGAAAGCAGCTTGCTTGGGGGTAGTGCCAATGAGCTTTCATTCACCAGTGTTTGCAAAGTACTAAAGGAACTGGAGATTTTTAGCAAAAAATTCTTGCTGACTGAGAGAGGAAGATCTGCTGAAATCCTTTAAACTCCCAGGACACTTACTCAGAACCATCTGAATGCATTTAAAGTATCTTTTAGAGGATGCTAAGAGGAGTTTACAAGTTATCACCAAAGCCTATCCAGATGGCAATGCTCACATAACTGTTTATTTTCCATCAGGTTTGAAAAAATGTTCTCCCACTGCAGGTTTAGAGGTGATGAGGGGTCTCAATACAACATAATCCATTTTAACTATAAAACCTAAATACCTATGAAAACTTTATCCTGCTCATGCTCTCTTTTTTCCTCAAATGTAAAAGTAAATAACCCTCCTCTTTGAAAAAAAAATCACTGTGAAAACTAATCCACTGTAAGTACAGTAACTGAAATGGCTTTGCCCTGTAATTCCTGGCCTTTTCTCCTTAATCTTTCTTCCCTGATTCTTAGATCAGCTGAAGAAACTCCATATCCTTTCTACGGATATTCATAAAATAACCTCACATGAACAATTGCAGTGTTTCAATGAGTGAAAGCTTAAGGGAGTACTAGTTAATCCATGTGTGCATTTAAGTGAGTACTCACCAGTATCAGTGTTGATATTAGATGAATAGATTTAAGAGGCTTTATACCTGGTTTGGAGATCAGGAAGCCTATTACACTGGTGGTCTAGGAGATGGAAAACTAATTAAAATAATGGATCTATGAAAAAGACACAATAACATTCTTTATTTTAGAAACAAGAAGCAGAAGGAGTTTTTGCAAGTGAGATTTATTTGAAAGACTTGGGCCGTGTCCCACTTCTGAGTGGCTTCTTGGACATAAGATTGCTCTCTAATTGGAAGGATAAATGTGTGGATATGTTTGTGTTCTGGAAGGCGGTGAGGTGAATGTGCCCATTCTTATCAACAAGAAAAGCTCCTCTATCATTTAGGGTCATCTGAAATGTTTTTTGGTTCACCTGAAAATTTCTGTTCTCTATTGTCTAAATGATCCAGAAATGAAGTGCTTTTTCCCCAACAGCTTTCCTACTGAGCAGTGCTTTTTCAAGTTGCAGTCTGTCAACAATAGCAATTATTTTTAAGAAAGAAAAATCTTGTCTATAGGAACAAAGGGGAACCTTCATCTTCAGACATGCCGCGCCAGGCAGCTGGTCAGCTGTGGAGACAAAGCAGCTTCTCATTGTCTAGGAGTCCTAGTTGTTCATAGGCAATGATCATTAGGATATTCCAAGATCTGGATCCAGTAACATTTTAAAAAGGAGGCTTGGGCAGGAAGAGGGAAATGGGTTGAGAGAAAGTGAGTTTAAATTTATTTTTTATTTTGGAGTTTGGCTCACCTGATCATTTTGAAGGCAACTTAGGATGCCTAAGATGAATATTTGATGCAGATCTTTAACTCTATTAGAAAATGTTAGAGGTCATTCTAGTTCAAATTCCTCATTTTATAGATAATGTAACTGAGGACTTTGATATTTTCTTCACCTATAAGCTTTGCCAGGTCAGTAAATATATGTGCAGTGAGTGAGGACATGGATGGAGAAATTGAATGGATTGTGGCCCAAAGGGAGAACAGAGAATGTGTCAGGCCTGGCTAGAGGAAGTACTCAAGTTAATGATCCTAAGAGAGTGCTACCCGGTTCCAAGAACACAAAAAACTGAGCAATGGCAATAATTTGAAGTCTTCTGGTTTGATTGAGAAAGGAGAGTATGTGTGTAACGCTTCAGTAGCTTTGTGAACACCAGTCATCACTATGCTAGTGGATCTCCGAAGTGTCATTTGTAGATGTTTCTGCTAGACAGAATGTGGCGGTGTGAGTTAACTATCAGCGCGCTAGATCACTGTCCTCTAGGAGCTTACCAACTATGTGGCTAACCTCTCTAGATGCATTTGTTCAGGATACGTAAGCATTTGCCTTCATATTATATGCCAATGACATGGACTCATTGTTTAAGCAGGAAAGGTGTCTTCCACTGAGGCACCTTCAACATCTGACCCGGTGCTATGGGTAAGGTGGTACTGAATGGATGAGTGAGCAGCACCCATAACTTTGGAAAAGAAATATCCTCATTTGCAGAACTAAGTAGTCCACACATATGGAGAAAAGCTATATTTCTGATTCCTAAACCATTATGCTCTAACTTTGTGATCTCCAAACTTTTTTGGAACACGCATCCTTATTATTTTATGGCATGCACCCTTGATGTGTGTGTAAATATATTTAAGATATATGTGTATTGTTTTGCTAATACATAATATACATTAGAGTAGAAATTTGAAAGGATAATATAAATATAAATAGATATCCAATAGCTTCTTCCTGCACACATGGGTCAGGTAAAAACTATACTGTAAATAATCTAGGCATCTGTGGAGTTTGTTAATTGTACTTTACTTTCAATCCCAGGCCCATCTATATATCATTTCCTAAATATGGAGTTGTAGATTTAGCCTTCAATAAAACATACTCAGTAACAAAAAGGAAGAAAGAAAGAAGAATAAAATAGTTAACATACACATACACACAGCAGCAAACAGAGAAGAAACTGTGTGAAGCTGCTGCAGTACTCATTTCTGTAACTCATCACAAGGCCGTGGCTGATTTTTATAACTTCCTTCTTCCATTACACATTCTATGTTTCCTTTTCCATCAGCCAGGATCTCAACTGATCAGCATTCTTCCTAAAAGACCGAATCTTCAGTGGTTCTTTCTTTTATTGGTTGATATAACTTTCAGTTCACTTTGGCTATACTATTGGAAATGATGGTAATAAAACACAGCACAGAGAATCTGGTAGGTTCCAGGAATAGTCCTCCCTGTTCACATTTTCTGGTCTTAATTCAATTTCCTCTTGGTAATTAGGATCAACCACTCAGCAGAACAACTCCTTTTTTGCCTATTGCATGAAGAACTGAAAATGATCTAATTGTGGTCTCAAGCTTCAGTTTCATGTAACCATTATTATAAGGATTTCTCTTTTAGAAACCAACACCCCCAAACAGCAGAACTTAAAGTTGTAGATATATATGTAAAAAACTCTGCAAGTAGGTTGCTTGGTATAATAATAAGAGAAGCCATTTCTATTTCCACTTACTGATTCCTAAACAATCCATGTGTTCTAGCTATAGGAGAGACAACATCATATATTGCTACCTGATCAAAAGTGTATACTGGTCAATCTCTGCTCAGAGTTGGCCCGCTCCCATGTTCTGTGGAGTATACTATCAATAAATCTGCTCTCTCTCTTTTTGCTATTAAAAAAAAAAGTGCATACTAAATCCTGGATGACAGAATCATATCTTCTTAGGGTTTTGTGGGTTTTGATGCTATTATATATGGAAGTTTTAAAATTTAATTTTCATGTGGTTTGCTGTAGCATATAAAATACAATGGACTTTAGAATAGTAACCTTGATCCTGTGACTCTGACAAATCCATTTATTAGTTCTAATAGTTGTTTTATAGTTCTTAGGAATTTCGGTAGAAATAGTCATGTTATCTGCAAAAAGAGAGAGAATTTTACTTCTCTTTTCCTGATCTTTTTTTTTTTTTTTCTGCTTTAATGCAATGGCTAAGACCTCTAGTATGATGTCAGAGAACAATGGTGAGAATGAGCATGCCTGACAAGGTTGCACTCTACACTGTTGAATTGCGTCTACTATCTCTGCGCTCAAAGAAGGGGCCTGGAACCCAGACCTGTAAGGAAGGTGGGTGCTAACTGTCTGGTGCAGGTGTCACAAGAAGGTATCGTGTGTCTGGATCTGCAAGTGTTATGGGAATCAGAAGAAGAAACTGCCACTGCAAAGGTGAAGAAGCATCTAGAGGGTGATACTCACAAGAACAGAAGAATAGGCAGGAAGCCCCCACACAGGGAACAAAAGAAAGGACTGATCCCTTCTTCCTCCTCAACCTTCCAGCCTCCCTCTAGTGCCCTCTATTGGCAAACAGAGCCTAACAAGAGTCAGCTGGCAAAACAGATGCGGGTTGCAGAGTCCCAGCCCTAACATCACCAGGCTGACTGCAGATGGGCTTGGAGCCAAGAGACCGCAGCTTACCAACAGGCTCACAGGGAGTGCACCTCTGGGGTTAGACTCAAGCATGTCTTCTCTTCAGTCCTAGAGTGAATCCCAAGAGTCATTAGAACTTTACTTCTGTTTTATTTTGTTTTTCTAATTCTGAGATTCATTTAAAAGAGACTGTCATGCTTCTGCTCAATGGGGTCTCATTCTGCCCTGAGATCTTTCTCCTACTGAGATGCTAGGAGCTCAAGGCTGTGGATTGGAGCTGCCTACCCAAAACCTCTTTTCTAGTCTAAACTCTGCCCATCCCAGCTTTTCTCCTTTCTTCCTTTCCCACTTTCTCTGAGTCATTGTAACTCCCTTCCACAAAACTACATCCTCCTTGGTCCTGGCAATATCTTGTGTTTTTGCATCTCCTGTGTTAAATAGTATGCTTCCATTTAATATAGAATTAATACAGCAACTTTACCACATTCTTCCTCGTATACATTCATGCATACAGATTCACATACATACTTATAAGTATGCACACAAGGAAACTTCAACATATACATCCTGACATACTTTGCTCAAAGAAATTCTCAGAGTCACACAAATAGAGAGAAGCAGAATTCCCTTCCATTTCCCCACCCTCCCTTTTTTTTCTTTTTAATATTAAAAGAAATAAAAACACTTACATCATTTTGTTTTTCAATGTGCTTTCACATACCTTGCTGTCTGTGACAAGCACAACTCCTCTGGAAAGTAGGACAGGTCATATTATTTTCTCTGTCTTACAAGAGAGGAAGCTTGGCTTGACACATTTCCCAAAGAGAGAGGAAAATGTTTCTAAAAGGAAACATCCAGCCAGTTGTTGATTCTGTCTCCATTTCAATGCACTTTTCATTAGAGCTTAATTATAATTCCAAAAAAAATTAATACTGCCTTTATAATACCTGTAATCTCCAACGTCCATTGCCTGTGTTCTGTTGACCACTGTTCATACTTTTACGAAGGGTTTTACTTTCTGGTGGTGGTGGGGTCATGTGAAGGATGCAAATATCTTTGCTAAGCTCTTCTAAGTCAGAAACATAGCAGATCCAAGCACGGTCAATATCAGGAATCAAATCAGATTGAAATTTGTGTTGAATTTACTAGTATAAAACTTTAATGTCTTCAGTTTGTTCCCCATGGTATTAATCAGTACATTTGCATTTTTACTCTGGTATCTCTATTTTCTACTTGCATTATTTTGGGGGTATATCTTTTAGAACATAGAGTTCTTCACTTTGTATATGGTTTGGAAGAAAAAAGTACCAAATGAAGTGTACGCATTTATATTTTATTACAGTGTTGGCCTTGCATTATCCCAGAGCTAGGAGAGTGCAGCCGTTTATTCCTGATGTGTCATCCAAAAGATTTTTGTTTTACATTAGTGGTGTAAGAGTTTGTACTTCCACATCCTTCCGATGTCTCCTTTTTATGTGAAATACAGTGGCCAGTATGCAGGGTCACAGACAACATTAGTCTTAAACAGTGAATTGGCAATCACTCTACAGCGCCTTTGCCATGTATCAACTGAGCCTTATCAGAAACTTTCAGCAAAGACTTTCTCTTAAAACCAACAACTTCATCCTTATCTTAGGTCACTGGGATATACAACATAATAAGTCTTTATTGAGTGCTTATTACTGTCTGTTTTTCCCTCTTTACAAACCTTGTCTCACTGTGCAGGTTCATTTTAATATGCCAACCTGGTTGGGCCACAGTGCCTAGATATTTGTTCGAACAGTCTCCTGGATGTTTCTACGATGGTGTTTTCTGGATGAAACTAACATTGATATCTGTAGACTCTGAGTAAAGGAAATTACCCTCTATAAAGTAGGTGGACCTCATCCAACCCATTGGAGGCTTTAAGAGAACAAAGGCTGACCTCCCCCAGACTGTCTTTGGATTCAAACTGCATCTCTCCCCTGAGTATCCAGCCTGGGGGCCTGCCCTATCCAGTTGGGGCTTTCCAAGCCTCCACAATCATGTGAGTCAACCCCTTAAATTAAACCTCTGTTTAGTTTCTCTTTCTTTGGAGAATTTTAATATACACACTCACTCAATCCTCATAATTGGCATGCATCATTTATCACATTTTCGTATGGTGAAACTAGGGCTCAAAGAGATTAAATACTATTTCTAAGATCATACAGCTAATATGTGGCAGGACCAGGATCTGAACTTAGGCTGTTTCCAAAGTCAATGCTCTAATATTACATTATTTATTTGTTCTACAATTCTATGTTATACCATATTACTGTACATAATCAAAAGGTGTGATTATTTACAGTAATATCCATCCAAAGAGCCAGTGACATTGTATCATCTGGAAAGATTTTTTAATTACATGATACAAGCTACATGTTACAATATTTGACATAAAGTGATAAAGAGTAATATCAGAGATCCTGTTTCCTAGAAAATGTTTAATGGTGTTACTCAGGAAATGTCACATCACATGGCTAATGAGAGCTCCGTTTTGAGCTTGGACTCCAAGCAGAAAGAAGCTATTTCCCCAAAAGGTTTTAAACGTTGCTCCTCTTCACAACTTTGAAAAAAACACTTAATATCTGACTACGTAAGAGTATATTACAGATATTATGCTAATCATACTAAATAAAATTATAATAAAATAAAGAAAATGTTATCTTCAGTTTTGCTACTCCAACAAATAAACATTTCATTTTATAGTTTTCAGTATACTTCCTTAAGTGTTTCTTGCAACTTGTAATGATAGCAGAGATAAAATTTTATATTCTTTCATCAAAAAACTATTTTACTAGAAAGAAGAAAAATGCTATTTTTTCTTGGAATTTCAGAAAGAAATTTCAAGGGAAAAAATGAAATGTTGATGCTAAAGCTTGAATACTCTTATTCATCTTATCCCTAGGTGTAACCAGGCACCTAGGGATAAAAATAAAAGCAAATGTAACCTCATCTACTAGATTTCTTTTTTTTTTAGTTCACATACTAGAACCCAATTTTCCCTGGAAGTAGTAAAGAAAGGTCAGAAAACCCCAGAAAGCAATACCTGCTCCCAAACCATTGAGAATATCACCATCTCTAAACTTAAATTTTAGCCACTTAGGGAAGCTACGAGCCATCCAGAAGCATGCTGATCTGCATAAACCACCTTAAGAGTAACCACCAACATGGACTAAAATCAGAAGCTTCAGTCAAATAGAAAAGGCAAGTAAATATTTTTTAAAAAGTGTGATGCTGGAAAGGCATAAGAAACATATAGCAGAAATATGTAGTCCTTCTATTTTTTCCAGAGACAAAAGTGAATGGGTAAGTGAGCCCACACTGCGTGGTTAGTGGGGTGCCAGGGTTTCATGGGTGTAGCATGTGGCCATCTGTCTGGTCCTATGAAAACTAAGAGTTCCTCGGGAAAGCATTAATTTTTATAACACCCTAAGTGTTTCTTGCAAAATAGATTAAAATTGGTTTGGGATAATGAAGGCACATGTACGAGAGTGATGAATGGCTCTCCTGGGAGCTCTCTGGGAAGCCAGCACTGAGTCGTGGGAATTGGTATTAGGTCCAGTCAGAATTTGACATCTTCACTAATGATCTGGAAGAGGGAGTCAATGGCTCATTAATGAAATCCACAGATGAAGTGGAATGATTGATTAGATGCAAGAAAGCACAGAAATTAGTGATGTTAGTAAAACGAGATGCATCTTATGGAAATGCCCACTCATCCTTTAAACAGAAAAGCACCATCTGACTCATTTAATGGGAGCAATCAGTCTGAAATGCACAGCTGACAGCAGAGGCCTGGAGGTGAAGCTGGGAAGAAGGGGAGACAGGAGACGGGAGGCCCAGCCAGCACACCCTGAGCTTCTCTCGGCAAACATCTCATGGCAGCTGGCCAGTGTTCACAGCCTTCTCACAGCTCCTGACGTCCTCTCTGCTTCTGCCTGGTGGTCAGCCTGTCCTCTGACTTCTAGCTCAGTCTGGGAAAGGTGGTGCCCGGAAGTCTTCCCATTATTGACCTGCACAATGACAAGTTGACAGTGTCCAACACCTTATTCCTTTGAGGGTGATAACTGAGCCCAGGCCAGAGGAGCGGGACAGCACTGGCATGCAGAGTGGATAGCGCTGCCATTTGGATCACTAAACATTGTCCTCATCTCCCCCCCACCTCCGTTCTAAGGTGGGCCTGTGTCGTGGTCACAGTCCTGCTGCCCGTGGCACCTGCTGTTTCTGGCACTGTACCTTGGCCACAGGACTTGCTGGGGCTTCCAAGGCTGCTGCTGCGGACTTTGAGTTCGCTTTCCTGTCATCCACGTTTCCCTTTCACTGTCCTGTGGCCTCCTGAGACATTGTGCAGGATTGAAGACTGTAGGTGCCCACTGTGAAAATCTATGATTTTAAAAGTCCTGGTTTCAGTCACCTGATTCCTTCGATCTTGGAAGGACTCAACTCCCTCCTCAGGGTCTGGCTGCGCTCTTCCCTCTCATCGCCTCTGCTTCTCCAGCTTAACACCGGTCCCTAACTTTGCTTTAAGATAAAGCGAGCTCAGTCCTCCTGGACTAATAACCTTTTTCCTCCTTTAATGATGGTCCTATCCCCTGCCCAACAAGAAGGCACAGCCAGCTTCCTACCACAACACAGCGTCATGTAGGTTAACCTCACATTAGGATTTTAAACCCTGAAAATATAGGTTGTTTCCCAGTGAGAGCCATAAAATCCATTAAAAGAGAGTTTTCCGACATTATTTTTTAGGCCATTGAGAGACCTGATTTTAAGTTTATAGTTATTTAACATTTGGAATAGTTTCGGATTGCTGAGTGAAACAAGAAGTCAACTATAACATGATTGTTAAATTACCAAATAAGAAACAGCAAGGATCATAATTCAATACATTTTAGATCAGAAAGTGTCCAATGGGCTGTGGATTTGGATGAGGAACCCAGAATATGAACTTCTTCAGGGTGGAGGTTAATTGATTACTGTTATAAAACTGACTTCAGGAACAAAGACCCCATGGAAGCCCTCACATCACTTTTGTCCAGACCTTATGCTGAATCTCTCTTTGTGACACTGAGTCCAGGATGCACATCCCTTCTTTACTTGTAACATAAAGTGACCCATTTACAAGGCACGGCCCTCTGAGCTGGCAGTGTGTGCACGATGCCCAAGGTGAATTTCAGACAGGCCCTACGAGCTCTGCTGGACTTAACTGGGGAGGAGCCAGAACCATTGCTCATCAAATCACGACTAGACGCTCCGTCCAAGCTCTCATGAGACCAGACCTGACGTTTCCTAACCCCTGCAACCTTGGCTTCTGTTGTTCCTGACAGGAAGCCTCCACTGCGCCCGACCGGAGCCGAGCTCTTCTGACTCCTGCCCCAGGGGCCTTTCCCCCGGAGCCAGTGCGCCCGCCGCTGCGGAGGTTACGTCGCCTGTCACCCTCAGTTAACCTGACAGGATACAGTCCTCCCCAGCTCCTCCTGGGACTCAGAGAAGAGAACAGGCTTGGGGTGGGAAACTGAAAAAGGCTTTTATGTTGCTGGCTTTTCCTACAGGCAAATCTCTTAGAAAATTGCTGTTTTATTGTTTCCAGGCACTGAGCTCACATTATACCAACTGAAGCCTGGAAGGCTCTGGCAGCCTGTCCATCAGCGTCGATGGGGTGAAGACCTCTGAGAGTCAGGGAAACCACTCAACAAGTTGGAAATGTTAATGACACGGTCCAAGTAAACACCAAGTAAACATGCCTGCATTGTTACCTTTCAATTTCTTATTTCACGTAAAAGTAACATAGAAGTCTATTGCAGCAGAGACAAACAGAAAGAGTTTGTGCATGCGCACATGCACCCACACAGGATAGTGTCAGGGCCAAATGCACAGGGGATTTTCAAAAAAAAATTTTTTAAATGAAGTTCCTGTCACCCTTTGTCAGAGAAGCCATTCTTTCATCTCTGGAAGCATATTTCCGACTCTAGGCTCTCCAGAATTGTTACAGTCTTTACTGACCGGATAGGGTCACATGCAAATAAGTTTTTTATTACTCAATCACTTGCTTTTTATCCATACAACAACTCAGTAACATTTCTTTTGGACAACTTAACTGAAAGATAAGAAAGGAACTCTGTTAGCTTGTTTAATGCCCTTTTTAATTTAGGTATTTATTAAGTGTATTTAACAAAGTCCCTAACAGGTTATAAACTGGTATTTCACTGGGCTGTGTAATTCATTACAAGGACAAGAAACAGGGTGAACAGATAAAACAAATAAAATACAGGATACCCAGATCATTTTGATTTTCAGAAAATAACAAATAATTTGTACTCCAATCGACAAATATTACAGGGGACTTACTTAGAGTTAAAAATTTTATCTAAAATACAAATTTAAATGGCCATACTGTATTCTGGAAATTCTACCAACAGACAAATTTTACCCAAAATGCTCCTGGAGCAGGTTTTGCATCAGTGTATATCGAACACCCAGCTCACCCCTTTAAAAACCAACTACTCCTTGACTGTTGTTCTAACTGCTTGGATGTCAGCAAGGAAAACATTGAGAAGGAACTAAAAAAGAATGAAGGTTGACTATGTTGTCATTGCTTTTCCAGGTTGTCACAGTCAATTTGCTGCTCTTTATTCAATTTTTTAAAAAAACAATGCACATTGATAGGGTGTTTTTCTCAGAAACACTCTTTAACGACAGTAAATTTCTTAATTATCCTGAAGGATAAACATGAACATATATAGGTCAAAAAAGTATGAGGAAAAAAAAGAATTCACGCTGGTATTTGAAATTGTTATAACTGTCTGAAAATTTGTTTTTTTAAAAAAATAAGCTTTCTAAATTATGCAAGTGACACCATTTCATTTAGTATCAAGGAGGGTATCTTGAATTTGATATTCAAAGGCTTTTCTTAACTCTTGTTAAGTTTTCTAATGATTGTTTTCATCCTGAGAGATTAGTATTTCTAGTTTTTTACCACAAAGAAAACAAACATATATTTCTGAAAAATATAAAAACTGTTTTTAAAATTATTATTTTTTTCAACATCTTTTTGTGGCAAGAATTAGTGCTGGCATGACGAGGTCCTGCTTGAAGAAGGAGGTATTTTGTGAGTCCCAGACATCCTGAGGTTGCAATCATATAACTCACAGGGATGGTACCACGATTCTGGAAGCCCCCTTTTCAACTGTCCTCTGACTAGTTGCAAGGTTGGCCACAAAGCAATCTTGCTGCAGATTTCTATGGCTAGAGTCATAATCTCTAGATGATTCTGTCATCTCAAAATGAGACTTTGGAGATAGAACAGAATCTGGCTTTGTTGTTTCTTTCATCAAATGACAGTCGCTGCATGGTTGCACTTAAAATCCTGGAGTCAGCACTGCGCGATGGCAACACACGTGACGAATAAGGGCAGGAGGATTGTGAGCCTTTGTAGAATGCTTTGAGGACATAATCCTAAACTTGTGAACCTACTCTAAGAACAATTCCTTCAGTGTTCGTTTGGGTTTCACCTTGGACACCCAGACAGCATGTCCTTTAGTTTAGAGATGGGATGGTCTACCTGACCAGTGCATCATGAATTGTTAGCAATGGCACGGACACTACCTAAGTGCACAGTGAGGGAACTGAAAAGATCACATTGTCCGATGCTGTCTGTTTCGCAGTGGAAGTACCTGTTATAACTTTGACCAAGTTAAATAATATATTTATATTTCTGACAAATTTTCCAATTGTATCATCTCCATTTATATTTTGGCATTCACAAAAAGTGGCTAAATAATCAGAGTATATAGTTCATTCTTTATTTTGTAAATTATTGGATATACACTTCAATGAAATATGGCCCAAAGTGGAGTGATGTGAAATATATAAAATTCCCCAAAAATTACCCAATAGTCATAAATCAGGTTTGTGTGTGGTAAACAAGTAAAGGCTTAGTGTCCACAGAAGAAATGGTCCTCTAGAATGGAGTAGACACTGTTAAGGATACAGTGTTGCTTAACATGACAGAAGTATGCCAGTTGCCTTTCCTTGGCAGAGTTGGGCAGAACTCATGGGAAAGTTAAGAACTCTCTGAGGATAGCAAGGGCAGAAAAGATAGTACCCATATTTATCCCCACTTCTGTGTAATTCCCTAGACCAAGAGACAGTACTGTAATTATTTTTGCAGTATTTTGCTACTTTGGGTAAGAGTCCACTGTTTGTATGGCTGGAGGGTAGAGGTAAAAAAGTGAAGACTGGGGCATCTGAAGTTATTTAAGGATACCTACCACTGGGGGGGTCTTTGGTTGATTTTGAGAGAGATGAGAGATAGTAGGGTTTATATTACCACCATTGTAGTACTCATTGCTACGAGAAAACTGAATTTGCCCTTAGTGGTTAATGATAATTCTTATAAACTTAAGAAAAAAATGGAAGTCAGGCGCTGCCTTACTTAATTTCCAAAGCAATTATCTTATTTCTCTTTTGTTCTAAGAATATCACAAAATGTTTGGCTAAATCCGGTGGTGCATTAGGGAAGCCATGTCCACTTCTAGCCCTTGCTTATAAAGCAAACCCCCTTTCCAGCCTAAGGCCATGTGCAAAAATGAGGGTAAGGCCAGAAGCAACTGCCTGAGGATCTACCCAGAGTGTTGTCAGAAGGAATTGAAAAGATGATTTTCAAAGTCGCCCATGGATTTACTCTTTTTGTGTTCATAAATTAGATGAATATCAACTCAGTCTTCACTGGTAAGGCAACATGGATGGCCCCAGTAAATAAGCCTTGTCCCCCTAGCTTACATTGTCCTTTGCCTCTGTTCTGTTTGAAGGATCAGGAATAGCTAGATCCTTTTCTGAACCCTCTGCTCAACATTCTAGAGCCAGACTTTAACATCTAATGAACCTACTGTGTTTGTGGTAACTTAATTCAGAGAGACTGGGATCCTTAGCCCCTAGTAGTATTTTAAATTGGTATATTCTCATCTTTTCTCTGGAGACTTAGGGAAATCCTTTTGCTTAAAATCTGTCTGCTCCTCATTGTATTTTGGAGGACTTACTTTTAGAAGAACTTGTGCTTGGTGATGGAAGCAGAACAAAAGGATGTGTGAGGATAAGGGATTTCAGGGGAAAGGGAAAAGAATTATGGAAAGAGTGAGAAATAGAAGGAGTTGAGCTGGGGGCAATAGTCAAAGGAACAGAATGTAGGAAATGACAAGATTTTAGTGGAACCAAAAGCTCTTAAGTTTTCTTCACATATTTTGTTAGCTCTGGGGAAAAAAAAGTTCTATAGTGAACCCTCTTAGAAGTCAGAATTTTGGTTAAATTCTTCTTTCTACTATTAAAAGGCAGAACATTGACTATTAGAAATTGTCTTGCCCTTTTGCTCTGTTATATCTAAGATGAATAATTTTAATCCTATTAAAAGTTCATCAAAGTGGTCACTTAACATTCCAAATTATCTTTAGTGAATTCATACCATTTTGAAAGATATGCATAAGAATTTAGGTTATAATGAGAACATGCCAAATGAAGATATTTAGCCTGGGATGTGTTAATATGGTATGAGATGGTCCCATTAGAGTTCACAAGATAAGTCACAGATGTTGCTTTTACACCTCTTTTCTCAGGCCCGCAATCAGAATTCAGCCATCTCTGGCTTCAGACCTGACAACTGTCTGCTTTCAGCAGATGCAGATTGTGAAAATTTCACCTTCCTAATCAACACTCGGACACAAAGATGGGACAGAGGAAAAAATAGAATTTGTAAGGTTTCCAGATAGCAAACCGCCCCTCCCCCACAATTGTGTGTGTGTGTGTGTGTGTGTGTGTGTGTGTGTGTGTGTGTGTGTGTGTTTTAGGGAGGTTGGCCTGACAAGACTTTATAATTGTCAGTGGTAGGGCCAGTATTGAAATAAAGTGAGTGCTGTTCACATCAGTGATTTTTAGATTGGGATTTAACTAAAAGGGCTTGTGAGAGTCCTCCTCTGCCCAGTTTTTTGTTTTTTTTTTTAAATAAATCATTGATGTCCTGAGGCTGGTGATAAGAAGTATTGTCCGCGTGCCTATGGAAGGTTGGTTTGGGGATGGACTAGAGCAGAACTGGCAAAACCTATAGCACCTAGTATCGCCACCGCCCTTTCCCCAGCCCGTGCCATGTGTGGATAATCAATCACAGTCATTTTTACGCTTTATTCTAGATAGCCACTATCAATAAATAATATTGGTTATTGAACGTGTACTGTGTGCCAGAGACTTTTCTAAGTTCTTTATAAAGATTAACTTCAGCAATCCTCCTGTCGATGTTTTTTACAGATTATATAACTGCCCAAGGTCGCACAGCAGTCTGGCTACAAAGCCATGCGTTGCACCACTGTGCTTGCAGACCTCCGGTCAGAGTCAGCACATGAGCTGTGAGCAGAGGAGGTTATTAAAATGTTGAAATACTTGGTAGGGTGTAGGTAAAATTGGGTCTCTCTGCTGCCTTAGCCTGGCCTCTCCTTTGGGGCCTCCTCTCCTAACTCCCAAAGAATAAAGAGTTAATGCTTAATGCTGAGGAGAGTTTCCAGAAGCCAGTGCACGAACACAGCTGGGCTCTGTCATGGTTGGTCAGGGTTGGCCAATGCCCAGGCTTCACAAATCATTAAATATAGAATTTTAAATATTTCTGTATGTGACCCTTTTTGATGTTGGCTCCGTGAATATACAATATCAATATTATTTACATATAATGGTATTTTAAATAACTTACTTCATACCTTGAACTATAATAAATAAAACTGTATCAAAATATATAAAAATATTTTTAAAAAGTACACATCTGACAGCATTACTTTTTTCCAATGAACTCTTATTACGTTTTCCTAAACCCTCTTTCTCCCCACTAGGCAAAGCTAATTTTCCATAGATGATATTGTGCTAATGTTGCTTTCTTAATCATTTCTAAAGAATACTAAAATTGGGCATTTCTCCTTAATTGTTTTTAATACCAAACATCTGATTCCAAATTCCTCAGTGGAATGAATTCTCATCTTTGTAACTCTGGTTTCTGGTTCAGACTTTCCTGCAACCAGAAACCCCCCATCCCTCCCTGAGCTGCATCTTATTGATTATCAGAAGCTGCTGGGCGTCTTTGACATGCCCTGGAACCAGAATTCCTGCACAGAGCTGGCAGGTCAGCGAAGGCTGGCACCACCACAGCCCAGGGAAGGTGGGGCTTGTCCTGGTGGTGGGTTCTGGGGTCCCCTCTGTTCTTGTCTGTCTGCACAAACACCCAGCTCCCCTTAGGCTCCAAAACTCTGTTTCATTCCAGGACTCGGATTTTCTGGTTCTTGTATTTCAGTAACCACTGGCATTTCCTCTGGCTGCTGATCCATCCTCTGTCTCAATCCCTCTGTCCCTCTTTCTGCTGCAGACCCCGCCTCATAACAACTGCCATCAATGACCCAGCCAGGCCTGAGCTCCCCTTTGCCAAGCCCCGGCAGGGAGGCCAGGCAATTCCCGAGCTAGTTTCTCCTGAGACGTAATTTAGATACTGTGAAGTTTCCACTGAGTTCAAACTCTTCAAGCTGAAGCTAGGGCAACAGTGTGGTGAACTGAATTTTAAAAAGACCAAGTTGATTATGACATTCAAGCAACATTGTTCTATAAAAATTGAACCATTTAACAGTAGTTAAAAAAGCAACAAAAAATTTGTATTAAAAATGTTCCCTATTCACACTGGAAAAGGGAAGAGAAATGATCTTGAATTGTAGCTATCGAATACTGTTAGATAGAAGAAAAACTTGGCTAGAAGAAAAACTTGGGGACAAGACACTGTAGAGTGAGAAAGTATGCACTTCCCTTCTCTGGAGGTCATGGAAGATTTGCGATCGTTGTAGGCAGAGCCGTCTGGAGGATGAGCAGTGAGTGACCTTGGGAGACGCCTTCCACACCGTAGGCAGGTAGGAAATGGTTCTGAACCAGAAATCAGGATTAGCATCACTCAGTAGAAGTAACAATGTAGAAAGCAAATCCTGTATCTAGTGACAACTGTTGCATACCTCCAGAGTGTGACTTTATTCAATTTCAGGGGTTTATAAAATTTTATAAATGTGTTACTTTCTCTTTTGAAGCCTGGAATGTACTTATAATATACATTATTGTAGGGAAAGGAAAAAGTGAATTTGTGTCCTGCCTCAAGGAAATCCTAAACACCCAGCTTTTAGAAGTCCTGTCTGCTTTCCATTTATGAACGCATTCAAGCATTTATTCATTTCATCAATTAACTGATAACTGATTCGCTACTGTGTGTGGACAACCTGCTGAGCTCTGAGGGCAGCCAGAGCAGCGCTGGGCCTGCTTTTGGTAATTGAAGGCCCTGTGAAAATGGCTTACAGCGGTATAGCATTTATAAAACAGAAAAAATGCGTAAAAAGCTGTAGCCTTTCTATCTTAAGTCAGTTGTATTATTTAAAACTTCATATTTTCATTGTCTGAGGTGATTTGTATTTATTGTGCCCACAAAGTTTATTCATATTCTTTACGCCACTGCTGCGTTATCCTTACCATTTTAGGAAGAAAACGTAAGGGACAAATTTTATATTGCGACCCTCTGTCTATTTGTGAAGTACATCGCTGTTTTATTTTGGGGGTCCTTAAAAAACAACTGAACGGAAAAATGGAGTGTTTATTAGTATGAACCTCTTTGGCTTAGTTGCCTTTCTTTTTCAAAAATGTGTGCACGTGCGTGTGTGTATGTGAGAGCTATGAGATGACACATCTATAGGCTGTTCATGAAGCATAATTTTAAAACCTAATGACTAAGTCCTAATTTGTGCTCTTCCCAGGCAATTTCGTGATCCAGGACACCTCCAGTCCCTGTCGCTCTTCATTTACATGCTATTGACGTTATACCTTTTTCTTTAAAAAAAAAAAAAAAGCCTTGTTGAGAGAGAATTTACACACCATAAAAGTCCCCCTTTTAAAGCATACAATTCAATGGGTTTTAGTGTCCTCTTACAATTATGCAACTGTCACCACCATCCAACTTCAGAACATTTAAATGACTCAAAAGAAATCCTGTGGGCATTAGCAGTGCCCCTCTCTCTGGCCAGAGGCAACTAGCAGTCTCCTTTCTGTCTCCACACATTTGAGAGCAGGTAGTTTTGAACTAGATTTAATCCCGTATTTCCACATTTACCATATAAATTGCATTCTTCCTCTATCTTTATGCTTTCATCTGAAATCATTGCATTCTGCTGGAAGACCATCCGTTAGCATTTCCTCACACTGGTCTTCTGGTGATAAGCTCTTGTAGTTTTTGTTTCTAAGATTTTCAGCTTTACTGAGATGATCAGAATCCCTAGGAGCTGGGTTGGAGTCAGAAGTAGAGGCTGACTTCCAGCTCCTCTTTATTTCTCAGGTGCCTTCTTCAGGGTCCCCTTGCTATGCCCAGGGTGGGTTCCCAGAGCAGCCTGGATGCCCGGTGTGTTATCCTTCCTGGTCCCTGAACGGCGTCAATGCTCTGCTCAGCCTCTCACTCATTCCGAGGGCAAAAAGGGCCCTGAATGCTAAGCTTTGTCTTTTCCTGCCCTGGTACTTCTCTACTATTAATCATCTGATGTTGTAAGGCAAATGTTGTTTAATCTGGTTTTCTATGGGGAGAGGGAGAGAGCGGGGTCGGGGGCAGGGGGAGATCCCTGAAATCATCTAATGGCCCATTACAGGGTGGGAAAGTCCTTCTCACTTTTTTTCATAACCATGACATTCCTATTTCCCCCACGGTTAGCTAGTGCTACAAAAATGTTAGTTCACTCTCTTCTACCATAGAGTTACAACAGACAGTTTAGGAGCTTAAGCTCCAGATACACAACTCTAAAGGAAAGAAACCCAAGATGTCCTTGAAAATCCTGGGAAAAGAAATCTTTAGAGAAATGGCTTTTCATTACCTTTCTATATTTTCTCCTAGTTCATTTCACCATAAACTCTGCTTCACAAGGAAATATAAATTTCTTTTTAAAGCAGATCGAGGAAAGGGATTAACATTAGTGATAAAATAGCCAAATAACTTTGCTAGTAATTTCTTTTGTAACCATGGGGAAATATAAAAATTTTCCTATGAAGTGATTGTTAAAAACTTATGTCATATAATGTTAAAGGTTAAAGTTTTGGAAGGAAAAATTATTAAACTTTCCTTGAGAAGCAATTTGATACTAGCAGTCAAATTAGAAACAACAGAGCAGCTGGTGAGTCATGGGTGATGGAGCCATTCTCTGGCACCAGGGATGGAGAAGCATTACAACTTGATCCATAACTGCAGTGAGGCAACAGTAAGCAGAATGGACTATAGTTGTCCAGAGTAAATTCAGGTTAGGTGGATAGCCACAGTTCTCATTATAAATGAAAAAACAAGTAAATAATCAGTCAGGAGTTGGGAAGCAGATATCTAATAGTTGCTTGATAGCAGATTCTCTATTTTTCAATCATGGAGAGAAATAGAAATAGCAGAAAAATTACTGAGAGCAAAGAAAGAAAAATCATCATCATCATCATCATTTGTTATCATAGCCAACTTTTACTGGGTACACTTATATGTGTGTGGCATCCTCCAAAGCTCTTGACTTCACTCATTTAATCCTTACAATTGCTTTCTGAGATACTTTCACAGCTGAGGAAACGGGAACCAATCTAGAGGTGATCTGGCAAAGAAAGATCCAGTTTTTGTGAACATCTTGACTTTAAATCATATGAAGCAAAATAGAACAATTGGTTCAGGAGCTAATTAGTAGTTGGATTGGAGTGTTGCATTCTGCTATTTCTAAGGAACACAGATTAAATAGGCTCTTACTTTGTTTATCAACAAGTAATTTTCAATTTTGGGGGAGATTAAAAACTCAGGATTAGATTTAGTGTTGATGAATTATAGCTAAAACTGTAGTAGTCATCAGGGTACTTATCTGTGTCTAAATTATTGACTTTCTTTATAACTGGCTCTTATAGCATTTTAAATGGATTTTTTTTTTACATTTTCTAGGCATTTCATTCATATAAATACTCTAATATGGCAATAATACGTGTGTGGTAATTTTCACTTCTGAATGAATATAAAATCTATCTGCAGAATATTGAAAATGCCTATGGAAACCTCCTAAAAATACCACAAATACAAAAGATATAAACTTCTTAGATCTGTTTAAAAATTAATCAGAAATACCTTTATTCAACTAGCAGTGATAACATCCAAAATTTTATATATGTGTGTGTGCACATGTGAGTGCATGTGTGTGTGTAGAGAGATAGAGAAAGAGATGGAGAAAAAGAGGGGGGGGGACATTTGTGTAATGCTAAGCATTTATTTTTATGGAAAGCATTATTGTTTTGGTACCCATGCCTCCTGGCAGCAGTATTTCACTGGCTCAGGGATAGAAGAGAGGTTTTGGCTCACGGGCCAGCCTATCAACAGAGGGGCAGCCTGAGGGGCTGTGTTGAGAAGGATTCTAAGACTGCATCTGGAACCTATGTGCAAGATTATCAGAGCTGATTAGTCAAGTTTTATACGAACATAGAGAGGAAGAGGGTTTATGTCATGTTTTGTGGATTTGCCATCACTGTCACTCCTGATAACCCCTCTTCATAATTGTTGTCTGAATTTTGGGCCAGGTATGAAGAAAAAATGAAAATAACATTTGGGCATGTCCATAATTACAAATTGGTCAGCAATGACAGTGTTACAGGACACTTTTTCTTAAAATGTAGGTATAATGCTCATTCTCATAAAAAGGTTGTCAGGTAGATAAAGCACTGCCCTAACCCCTCACACTATACAAGAGGGAAAGAAAGAAATCACTAAACAAGTGGGCAATGAAAGAGACAAGAGTCTGTGAAACAGGCTGTGAAGCAAGAATCTACTTCTACTTTGTCTTCTAACTGGAAAGGCCACAGTAGTTAGCACTTCTCCAAGATGTGCAAAGAAGACTTAAAATTATTTATAAACAGTACCACCACAACAAAAAAAACCCTGGCTGTCTCCTTCACAGAAACATCGCCAAAAATAAAATCTAAAAGACAGTTTTCATTTTTTTTTGGTAAGCTACAGTAGGCTGAAAAGATTTACGTGTATCTCTTACATATGGAAAAATAGGGCAAGAAATCAGACTTAGCAGCACAGGAAGAAAAGATGGAAGATTGTCATTTCTGAAGGGAAATTATTTATATCCAGATATAATCTTTACTTGGCAAACAAAAACTGGCACGGTTGGTTCTCCAGTTTCTTTATAATATAGGATACAGTGATGTCATTGGCTTATGGCAGGTATTGTATTAGGTCACTTGTGCCCTGCGCCCACTAGTTTTGGCTGTCTGCAGACTACTGAGTGCAAAGAGGACTCCAAATAGTTTGGAAGAATTGCATGAACAGGACTGTCTCTCAGAAGCAGGTCTTGTTTTACAGAAGTGTGACCTGTGCTGTACGCAAGGCCCTGCTCTTAGAAAGACCCAGCACTTGGGGAGACTCCATTCCTAGTTTCATTCTTTACTCTTGCTGTCCTGAAGTTCTTCATAATTTTTGAACACTTTATTATTTTTGTTTTATACGAGGCCCCCAAAATTGGGTAGCTGGAGCTTCTGAAGAGAGGGGGGCTGATGGGTTCCTTAACAAAATCATTTTTATATCTCATTGCACAAAAATAAATGTGACATTATATTAACCACATTAAAACAAAATGTTACTGTATGGCATAGAACATCAAACAATATTGATGATTGTAATAAATATTTTGTATAGACCACTCAGACTTTTTGGTTTTTCTCATTATTTGTTCTCTCTTTTCCAAAACAGTCATTAGTTTTGAGCTTCATCACCTACAAACCAACAATTACACAAGAGTAACTTTCCAGCAGTTCCCAGGCAGTGGCTTTCGGTTTTTATGACATGTTCTCTCTCTCTCCCTCCTCCGGGGGACCCCCCCACAACCCCACACCCTCTTTCCTTGCTTCCTTTTTCTTTCTGTTTTTGTTTTACTTTTGTAGTCTCTCCCAAAGATTTAAAATAGAGAAAATAATTAACCTGACAACGTTGGGTGTGTCTACTGTTTCTTCCCTTCTTCTTGGAGGGGGTAGCTATCCTTTTTTTTGTTTGTTTTGTTTGTTTTTGTTTTTAGTAGAAAAATAGTATTAAGGAGGATTTGAGCACAATCTCCAGAACAGTGCTCTCACTTCTGACACCAACTGCAAATTTGGGCATTCCAAAAACCACCCTCAGTTTAGGTAATTTGCTAGAAGGATTCGTGGAGCTCACTAAAGCTGTTAATATAGGTACCCTTGTTACAGGGAAAGGATGAAGATGAGAAACAGCAGAGGAGAGAAGCACGCAGGGTGGAGCCCAGAAGTACCAAATGCAGAGCTCTCACTGTCTCCTCTGCATGAAGTCAGGACATGTCACTTTCTTGGTATTAATGTGTGAAAACATGCAGAGTGCTGCCTATCAGGGAAGCTCACGGGAGCCTTAGGTGTTCAGAGGTTTTCCTCAGGCTCTTGGCACACTGCCTGCAGGGCTGACCTTTAGTCATTAGCCCTTTTCCTAGGTCAGGCTAATATCTTTAGTTTCCAGTTCTCTCAGAGGTCAGAGCTGGTATGTGTGGCCAAGAGATCTCATCATAAACCACATTGTTAGACTGTCCAGTAGCCAAAGGCCCCAGCAAACAAAGGCACTTCTGTCAGGCAGGATGTTCGGGAGGCTTAGATATTATCTCCCAGTCACCGAGGGCAATGGCCAGATCTCTCTTAGGATAAGGTTAATTCTTCACGGCACAAGTACACGGATGCCTCGCCCCTGTCCCTGCCCATACTTATCACTCAAATTCAAAATTATAAAACTGGCCCTGGCCGTGTAGCTCAGTTGGGTAGAGCATCGTCCCTATACGCAAAGGTTGCAGCTTCAATCCCAGTCAGGGCACACACGCGAGTCAACCAATGCATGCAGAAATCAGTGGAACACCAGATCAGTGTTTCACTTTCTCTCTCTAAAAATCAATCAATAAAAATTTAAAAAATCATAAAAGCAGTAGTGGCCAATCTTAATTCATGTAATAGTGTGCTAGAGTCAACTCATAACTAGTTCACAAAAACTGATTGTTAAATTTTTAGGAATTTTATAAACTGGTTGTTAAACACAGCCATGATAAAAAAATAAGTTATATAAACTTATAATTCTATAAAGTAGATTAAACAAAGATAATAAATCCTCAAAACTCATCACTTTCTAATTATTTACCGTATTTTACTATTAAAATGCTCTTAACCTAATTTACAGCTACTATGTCTGTATGATGAAAATACCATAGAATGATAATGCTACTGTGCTCCTCTTCCCATCTTTGTGTCAAGTGACATTACAGTGGTAACATGAGATTGACCCTGGTAAGAATATTTACACAATGAAGGTCAGGAAATGCTATGAATCAGGACTTTTAAAAATACTCTTTAATCAGGAGAAGTCTCTTTCTGCTTATGTGACACTGGAGTTGCTAAGAGCAGGCTGCGACAACATGGGGATAAATTTCTGACAAATTATTTCAAAGGATAACTCATCGCACTTCTAGAGCTGATGGTGCTGATGGAATAGTTCTTCTAGACAATTTAACTTAACACAAATCAGTTTGGCGCAAGTCTGAATTTAATTTTAGTGGTAAGTTTACACAATGGCATTTTAGTGGTTCCTCTGACATTTTCTATAGGCTGTATAGGCTGGCCAAATACTAGTAGTGGCTTTTTTATTTGCATATAATTAAAATGTAAAATAAAATGTATGTAATTAAAATTTCATATAAATAAGATATTGCTTTTCTGTTGTATACAATAATCTTAACATTTAATTTCCGTGTCTAAGACCGGACATTTGCTTTGCCTTGGTTTTCCAAGCCAGAGTTCCTAAACTTTTTGAAGAAATCTAGTAAGACTTGATATGCTTTATTGCAATGTACATGTGTGTGCTTTTATCTTGTAGTAATATGCTGACCAAGTTTATTGTCTGCGATCCAGAAATAGCAAGATCGCCATCAGGTTTTGACAATCTTTTATTTAATTCTGTGTAGATGCCACAGAGACTGGCTCTGGGGATGGAAGGAAAGCCAGTTTACCTTCATTGAGGGTCCCCTATTCTCTCTTGCACCTGCAGCCACCAAGCTGAGTACAGGCCTGAGCACAGCCATCCTTCAGACCACATGGCACCCTAGACTGCCCCACATTTGTCCTCCAGGTGCTGGGTCAGCTTCTTAGAGGACAGAGTGGCTGTCCTATGATTGATCCCATGGCGGGGGTGGTGAGTGTATTTTAATTTTTTTCTAGTTTTCTGTATCTTATTCAACAACAAGTAATAGTTAAATAACTGGACAACAAAAATTATCTTTAATGTAAATTATGTTATCAGCTCTTTTCCTGAATTACTGCTTTTGTAACATTGCACTTATTCCTTAGTATAGGGCACATCTGACCAGGTATTTAAGGTTGAAAAGCATAGTGCAGTAATTTGAAATTAATTTTATTAAAATATTCCCTGATTTATTTTTAGTTGTAGCCTCATTTCTTTCAGGAAATCTTGTCCATTTTAATTTGCGCAATTTAATCTGTATGACTTAATCTGTATGAGCTTCAGAGAGGCACTTCTGTAATAATTTATGTTTTAAATTGCTCTGAGCAGACAAAAGGTATCTTATGAGGCAGTATTGCTTTAATTATAAATCCTTTAAAAACAATCAGAAACCAAGTTACAAGAATTAAATCTAATTGCATTTTGGGCCCCTTGATTAGTCAAGATGAGTGCGTTATACCTTAAGAGAAGAGCAGAACGGATTATCGGCTGACATAGCAATGTAAACTTGACATTAACACTTTTTCAGTATTTTCCTGTAACTCAAAGCAGTATTGAATCAGAAACGATGGAGTTGCTGCAAAGAACATGTTGAATTTCAAAAAGCATTTACTTACTGGTTTGCCTTTAAAAGGACTTGAGGTATCTCACTATTTTCAAGTACATGAATGCAAAATTCATCATCTGAACTAGAATTGAGGTGCCAGTGAATTTAGAGGAAAGCTTAATAAACTCTTTGTGCTCAGAAATCTGGAATCCCACTTCGAGGTTTCCCTTATCTCTTCCCCTTTCTATTTCTTTTTGGAGTCCTTATTCTCTTCTTTCCATTCTCACAGAGAACTCTGATATTGTTTTTATCTAAAAAAGAAAACAATTCAGATACAAAGAGGGTGTGCAGGATTGTGCGTCCTATGACAATTAAGGGTGATTTAAGGGGGAAAAGTTCTGTCTATAAAAATCTATTATTAGAGTCACTCGTTGGGAGTAAGACATTGTCTCTAGAAAGTCCTTATTTATTATAGGTAAAGATTGATACATTGACCTATTATAAATGCTATCCTTTCATTAAGGATGATGTCACTATTCTACTCAGCTGTTAACTTAGAAAGTTAGTCTTTTATAAATATAGAATTAAGTTTACACACACACACACACACACACACACACAATTTGAGTGCTTTGGCCATCCAGCCCAGTACTTACCACTTTGTAGCCTAAGGTAAACCCTTCATATATTTTTATTACATTAATGGGTAGGCAAAGAAGAAAGGCTGTAGTGTGTTTAGGTGTGTGTGGAGTCTGGATATTAAAGCTACCAAGTGTAGCTTTTTTTTTGATGCAAAGGTGAAAACATTTCTCAGTCGCTAATTTTCAAGTCACCAAAAAACAAAGTGCAATGGTGAAATGCATCCTGCCTTGGAATGTATTTGTCTTAATTCATTGAGTTTTCAACGGTTCAGATCTATCTTTAAAAATAAAATAAATAAATGAGTAAAGAGTCACGCAAATGCTCAGTCTCTATGAGGACAATTTTGTTTTACTATTTTTTTTTAGATCTATGAAACTTAAGGATTTTGGAAGGATAGGAAAAAAGTGGCGAATTTTACATTCCAAGTTTTTCTGTCTGGATATGTCAAATTCTAGGTAAATTCAATAACACAGCAATGGAAATTTACAGGGGACCTCAAAGAGTTAAAAGATTTTCCAAACCTTGTGAACTTCTAGTAATCATTACCTAACTTATTTACATATTATAACTAGTATTTTCAAAGAAGAAAACCTTTCAGAAAAACGGGACGATTGGGAGCCAATGCCAGAGGCCTTAACACAGTTTATTATAATTTTTTAAAATCTATTGATTTAGCAGGAACCGTACAAACACGCCCATAGCCTGGAATACAATAATCAGATCCAAGTGGCAAGCTTAGATGGGAAGAAAAAGTAATTTGCTTGGCATGTCTCCTATTATCTCAAGAGTTTCAGTAAAAAAATAAAACGAGAACTGTTTCAGAAGCCAGTTTAGCGTCCAGACTCAAACCAAAAATCGAACCTGGGACTTTTTATAAGTGCGAGCAGACCAACGGAAGGTAAAGGAAAACAGCCAGTGGCGCCTCTGGGCAAACGGGGCAAGGCGGGCAGGAAGCCCAGGGCCAGGGAGACCCTCTCTCGTGGTTTTTCGGAAGGAGCTTGGGAAGCTCCGTTCCCCCGCGGTCTCCTCCACCCGAGGCTGCAGCCGCGGGACGCAGCGCCGGGTGGGGGACAGAAAGGCTCGGAAAGGTGATGGGGAGAGGGCGACGGGACTCGAGCGCGCGTCGGGGGCCGGGGGGCGGGGGGAGCGTGTCCCCAGGCGCCGCCGCTGCTGTTGTCCGGGGTGCTGAAAAGCCTGGAACTTCCCGGGAGGCAGCGGCCACTTTTATCTTTGAGGGAGGGGTGCGGGGTTTCAGGCCGCATCCCAGCTAAGCCCGCGGTGGCCCTGGGACGGAGGTTCTTGCCATATGAGGTCCTCAGCCCCGTTCGGGGAGTGGAAGAAAAAGGATGGGGGGAATCCTAGGGGCAGGGCAGGCGGGAACGCGGGCAGCTCTGCGCCGCGACCGCCGCTCCACCTGCGCGCGAACTCTCGCCGCCGAGAGACGCAGCGCCCGGGGACAGACCGCGGCGGCTAGCCCGGCGCGGGCGGCGGGTGCTGGGGTGTGCGTGGGGAAGCGGCTCTAGTCCCGGGATGGGGGGGTGGTGGTGGAGACTGGAGCGAGCGGGGCATGCGCAGTGGGGCGGAGGAGGTGGCGATGGCCAGGGGAGGCGGGGGGACTGCTGTTTATTTGCAGCTGGGCCAACTCGGAGGCACAGGCGGCGGCGGAGCGCGGGGCGCCAGCGGCAGGTTCAGTGGCCGCATCATGCCCGAGCCCACCTCCAGGCAGCCGCCGTGCACCGCCGGGGCCCCGGCCGGGGAGGATGCCAGACGCCCAGGAGAGACCAGGGCAGCGGTGGCGGCGCAATGGTGGTGACAAGCTCTGCCCGAGGCGGCGGCGGAGAGGACCGCGCGCCCTCCCGGCGGCGGGACTGCGGACTCGCGCCGGCCGGTGCGGCGGCACTGCTGGCCGGGGCGAGCTGCTTGTGCTACGGCCGCTCCCTGCAGGGCGAGTTCGTGCACGACGACGTGTGGGCGATCGTGAACAACCCCGACTTGCGGCCCGGCACCCCACTCCGCTGGAGCATCTTCACCAACGACTTCTGGGGCAAGGGCATGGCCGAGAACACCAGCCACAAGTCCTACCGGCCGCTCTGCGTCCTCACCTTCAAGTGAGTCCTCACCTCGCGCTCGCAGCCATTGCCGTTTCCCTTCACTTCCCCACCCCGGGCTGGGAGAAGTTGCAGGACTGGCTTGGGGGGCGTTTCTTTTCTTGCTGCCCCTTCCCCTCAACGCCTCCCTCCTCTCGAGGCCGTCCGCGCCACTCTGCTCCGTGGACCTCGGCCCCGCTTCTCTGGGCTCCCAGGCGGTCGGGGAGGCGCGGGCTTGGGAGTTGGGATCGAGTTTCTCAAGAGTCTGCGCTCTCGGCGGGCTAGGGCTGGGAGCGGGGTTGGAGGAGCTGTCTCCGCACCCCCGACCCCAGTCGGAACGTGGTCAAGTGAGACCAGTGCGGGCCCAAGGAGCTCCGAACGGATGGTGGTGGTGGTGGTGATGCTTCCAAGTTGGGAATTTCTCGGAGGCTGTTCTGCAGCTTTGCAGTTGGGGAGCGTATTTGGTTCCTTCGGGGTCGCGTGCCGAGGAGACGAGGCGGGAGCCTTGAGCTGCCAGGGCTGCTTGAGTTTTGGGGAGGAGCAGGAGAGCGGGCAGAGAGGCTCTCTCTGGACCTGCACGCTCCCGGAACCTCTCCAGTCTGCGGAAAGGACCCCGATTTCGACTTTAAAAGGTGCAAAGCAAAGGAATGCAGAAACGTGGTGGGATCCGCTGGGGGTCCTGGCATCCCAGACCAACTAGTTTTTCTTTTACAACCGCGGAGTCATGATTCAGCATTTCTGGTGTAAATAAAGTGTAAAGGGACCCGAGAGAACTCCTGAGTTTCGTGGGGCGGAGAATTTTCTTGAATTTAAAAGAGGACTAGCTTCAGATGGAAGGGGGAGAAGGGCTGGTTTGAGGGAAGTGCTCTCATACATCATGAGCTTGACTCAACCCCTTATAATTTGGCTCAGCATTTAAGTTTATAATGTGTCAGATAAAACTGTTGAAATAATGTTCAGTATCTTCAGCGTTTTAAGCCTTTTTAAACGGGTGTAATATGAACCCGTCTTTACGTTAATGATTATTTGAGACAGTTTGAAAAGCCTGTCCTGGCCTGGAGGCCAGGGTCTCTTGACAGGTGGCTCTGATGACTTAGAAAAGGGAACCGTAGCAATTGGCAACAATTCACGGGCTTTTTGACTTAATTCTTTCCATTGAAAGTTTAATGTTTTAAGGAGGGTGAGGAAATTGCACATTTGACTCGGAAGAGACTATTTTATAAACATTTGTCCTCTTGGAAAGTAGTCTGGGTTTCAGCTGAAAGTTTGAAGCCCTTGAATTGTGGCCCGTTGCTATGGTTTTCTTTCCTAAGTCATCAGAGCCAGCGGTCCAGAGACGTTGCCCTGGCTTCCAGCTACTGAGTTGCTCAGTACTTTTAGTTTTCCAAATGTGTCTTAAAAATATCCTTCGATGGCACAGATATAAATGTTTAACTTTAGATTGACCCGCTTTTTCATTTATTTCAGTGAGGGTTGTTGGTTAATTTAAGATGCTGAAGCTCACAGCTTGAGGTGTGCTCGACTTACAATAACCATGGAGACTGTCTAGGTCCCTGTTCTGAGTATTTTTCCATTTAAAAAGGTCAATGTCAAATGCTTCTGCCAGATTGGTGGAGGGTGAGGAAGAGTGTTTTCACTTCTGACTATCTAAAAAGTTTTATTGTATTGTATTGTATTTTACTTTATTTTTAATTAATGCAGTAGTTGGCAGGGGCAGAAAAAGGAGGGAGGAAGGGAGTAGAAAATGAAGCAAGGCCACTGAAGAGGAAAGTTAGCAGGGATATAGCAGAACAGGGGCAAAGGGGAAGGAGAGTTGGGGAGCAGGGGACAACTCTTGTAATCACTGGTTATAAAAAGCAGCTTGGTATCTAAAGATGCATTGCTCTTTGGATAGGCGTGTCTTACTGGCTATATAACGTATGCTTTCGAAAGCATTTCCTTTGAGCCCTGGCTGGTGTGACTCAGTGGATTGAGCGCTGGCTTGTGAACCAAAGGGTCACCAGTTGGATTCCCAGTCAGGGCACATGCCTGGGTTGTGGGCCAGGTATCCAGTAGGGGGCGCTCGCAAGGCAACCACACATTGATGTTTCTTTCCCTCCCTCCCTTCCCCTCTCTAAAAATAAAATAAAAACAATAAAATCTTAAAAAAAATTTCGAGAAGATTGAATTGCAAATCTAGGGTGCAACAGAGCACTAATTGGAAAGGGTGGGGTGCCTCTTCAGAAAGAGTGAACTAATCTTCCTGTACTCACAGGAGTTGATTTAAATGGGACCTGGACTTTTCCTTAGAACACAGTCCCTTGAGGTGAAACTGCACCACTAATGCAGTAGCATAAATCTGGGCATGTATAAGGGATGACATAAACCATGCTAGACCCATACAACTCTAAAGATGGTTGCAAGGAAGGACAGAAAATCACACTTACCGACTCTTCAGTGTGAACCAAGCATTGGCCTAGACACTTTACGTAGATTAGTTCCTTATGATTTTTATTTTAGGTAATTGGTAAAAACATTAAGGGGCCTTTTAAATATGTGAAAATTATTTTAACTCTATCTTAAGTTAGGCCTGTTTGAGCAAAAATCTTTGAGAATTTAAAATTATTTAAAAAATTTTACATATTTTTATTCTGGTAAGAATACTTAGTACCTGATCTATCATTTTTAAGTGTACAATACAGCATGGTTAAATATAGGCACAATGTTGTATGGTAGATCTAACACATTTCTCTTGAATAATTGAAACTATCTGTTGAACAGCGACTGCTCTCTCTCCTGACCCTTGGCAACTACCATTTTCTGATCTGTTTCTACAGGTTAGACTATTTTTGATACCACATAAGTGGACTTACACTAATGGCAGACTTTACTCAGCATAGCGTCCTCCAGGTTCATCTATGTTGTCACATATGGCAGGATTCCCTTCTGTTTTTTAAAGGCTGAATACCCCATTGTATGCATATACCAATTTTCTTTGTCCATTCATCTGACATTGGACACTTCGGTTGTATTTATATCTTGGTGGTTGTGAATAATGCTGCAATGAACATGGAGGTACACGTATCTCTTCAAGATTCTGATTTCAATTCACTTGGATATATACCTGGAAGTAGGATTGCTGGGTCATATCATAATCATATTTTTAATTGTTTGAGGAACCTCTAACCTGTTTGCCATAGTGGTTGCACCATTTTACGTACCTGCCAATTGTGTACAGGGATTCCAATTTTTGCACATCTCTACCAAGCCAACACTTGTTACCTTCTTCTTCTTCTTCTTTTTTTAATAAAAGCCATCACAACAAGTGTATGGTAATATCTCATTGTGGTTTTGATTTGCATGATTAGGTTTTGATAATTAGTGATGTTTGTCACTTTTTCCTATGCCTGTTGGCCATTTGTATCTGTTCTTTGGAGAAATGTCTACTTATGTCCTTCGGGTGAAGGAACATAACCCATTTCCAAATGAGTTTATCTGTTTTTGTGCTTTGTTTTTGCTTTGAGTTGTAAGAGTTTCTTGTATATTTTAGATATTAATAACATATCAGATATATGGCTTGCAGATATTTTCTCCCACTCCATAGGTTGCCTTTTTGCTCTGTTGATTGTTTCCTTCGCTATGCAGAGCTGTTTAATTTGATGTAGTCTCCCTTGTCTAATTTTGCTTTGTACTTTTGATGACATATCTAAAAAACCATTGCCAAGCCTAATATCATGAAGTTTCCCCCTCTTTGTTTTTCTTCTAGGAGTTTTACAGTTCCAGGTTTTAGATTTAAAATTTTAATGCATTTTGAGTTGATTTTTATGTATGGTATAAGATATGGGTTCCAGTTCATTCTTTTGTGTGTGGACATTTTCTCAATTCCGTTTATTGAAGAGACTCTCCTTTCTGCATTGTGTATTCTTAACACCCTTGTTGAAGATCATTTGACCCAATATGCATAGGTTGATTTCTGGGCTCTTGGTTCTTTTCCTTTGGTCTATATGTCTGTTTTTTATGCCATTACCATACTGTTTTAATTACTGTAGCTTTGGAATAGATTTTGAAATATGGAAGTGTGAGGCCTCCAGCATTGTTCTTTTTTGCATATCCAGGGTTTTTTTTGGTTCAGTATGAAATTTATGATTTTTTTCCCAATATTTGTAAGAAATGCTGTTGGGATTTTTTTAGGGATTACATTGAATCTATAGATGGCTTTGGGTAGTACAAGCATTTTAACATTATTAAACCTTCCATCCTTGAACATGGGATGTCATTCCATTTATTTATGTCTTCTTTAATTTCTAGAATCAGTGATTTGTGGTATTAAGTGTACAAGTTGTTCACCTCTTTGTCTAAGTTTATTGTTTTTTTCTAATCCTCAGCTAAGACTATATTTATGGATGTAGGGGGAGAGAGAGAGAGAGAGAAACATCAATAAGAGAGAGAAACATTGATAGATTGCCTCCTGTACACATCCCAATCGGGGATCGAACCTGCAACCTAGTTATGTGCCCTGATTGAGAATCGAAACTGCAGCTTTTTGGTGTATGGGATGACACTCCAACATAATGAGCTACCTGGCCAGGACTGGCTAAGTTTATTCTTAAGTGTATTTTATTCTTTTTGATACTATAGTAAGTGGAATTGTTTTCTTAATTTTGGATAGTTTATTAATGTATTGAAATGCAGCTGAATTTTTAATGTTGAATTTTTATCATGCAACTTTACTGAATTCATGTATTATTTCTAATTGTTTCTTGGTGGAGTCTTTAGGGTTTTCTACATATAAGATCATGTCATCTGTGAACAGACGTAATTTTACTTTCGGATTTAGATGTCTTTTATTCCTTTTTCTTGCCCATTGCTCTGGTTAGGACTTCTAGTACGATGATGAATATGACGAATAGAAGTGACGTATGTGGGCATTCTTGCTTTGTTCCTGATCTTACAGGAAAAGCTTCCATTTTTCACTGTTGAGTATGATGTAAGCTGTGAGCTTTTCATCAGTGTCCTTTATTATGTTGAGGTAAATTCTCTCAAAGCCTAGTTTGTTGAAAGTCTTTTAACATTACAAGGTGTTGAATTTTGTCTTTTTTTCTGGCATCTATTTATCAGGAGCATGTGATTTTTATTTTGTAAATAAATAAATGTGGTGTATCACCTTAGTTGATCTGTGTATGTTGAACCATCTTAGCATCCTAGTGACAAGATGCACAAGGTCATGGTGTACTTCTTAGTATAGTGTAAGTGCACGTCCTTTGGCAGATATGTGCTTGGCAAATATTTTCTCACACTCTATAGCTGGTCTTTGCATCCTCTTCATAGGGCCTTTCCCAGTGCAAAACTCAAACCTATTTTTTTAAAATTAAAAGTACTATATTATGTTTGATTCAGTGAATGAATGTTGCACATATGGAGAGCTA
The DNA here is from genome assembly GCF_021234165.1 of Pteronotus mesoamericanus. Lineage (NCBI taxonomy): Eukaryota > Metazoa > Chordata > Mammalia > Chiroptera > Mormoopidae > Pteronotus > Pteronotus mesoamericanus. The sequence continues at coordinate 16,039,873 of NW_026555310.1, forward strand.
GAAATTCCCTAAGCATAAACAATAAATAAATAGGTAAAGATGCATCATGCTTGTTATTATAGAGGTGCTTTCTTTTATAGAAACATACTACTCACAGTTTTTCTCAAATAAGAAATTGGCTGACTTTGAAATGAAGAAATGGATTATCATGGTGTCTTTGTTTACCATTGTTGGGGGAAGGCAGCTTATCAAGATGTGGTGACCTTTGTTTTAGCTAAACCGGAACTGTGTTTCCTGGAAATTCCTTTCCTGTGTTATCCTGGGTTAGAGTTAGACACAAAAGAAATTTTTTAGAGATTTAGAAAGTGAAAGTGAGGTGGCCATGTTCCCACTCAGAAGGTTGGTGTAGGTTTTGGGGTAATTGCAGCTTAGACACGATGGCTAACCTGCCCTTTGGTGTGCAGTTCAAGCTGGATCCACAGCTCCCCAGAACTCTCTAGATCTCCCTTAGCTATTTGGAATCAAGGTGCAGGTGAGTGTGCAGCTCTGTGGGAAAGGATGCCAGACTGTTTGCAAGCCACTTGCATCATTACATTTGGAGCCTTAGAGGTTTTGAGAAGTAGAGGTGTATTCTAGTTCATCTTCATGGGTTCCAGCTCATCCTTTCCCTTCCTTCAAGTGCATCCAGCCTCCCTTCCCAATGCCTACTGGCTTTCCATTTCTATTACAGACACAGAAATAGCCGCCTTTCAGAGGCTATTTAACCGGCTCCCACAATTATGAAAGGTCAAATCTCTAGACAAAATCCCCTCTGCTGTATCATTCCCATGGTTCCGCTTCTCTGGTCAAACCTTAACCGACACAAATGGTCATATTTTTTTGCTCCTTGAAGTGAATTTAGAATTCTAATGAATTTCTGTTTCTGGTCCAATTTTATATGCAGCCTTTTCATAAGATCATTTCCAAGAGCACACAGGAATATTTTTGGACCACTGTAGAGCAAAATCAAAACATCTGTGAAAAGTTAATCTGGAGCAGTAACCTTTTTTATTTTGCTTCTTTATCCTTCACTGGCCATGACCTGTTTTTATCTCTGGAATTAAGAGAAACACACTCTGTAGATGCTGAGTTGACACAAAACCAAACCCATGATGCCTAGGACCCCAACCTTGAAAAATGGCCTTGATTTATCTAAACGGTGTTTAGCTTTTATATTTTATTTCTTCCTTAGCCCCTTCTTTTTGAGAAGAAGCTCCTGCTGGATTATTAACAGTGCTATTACATATCAGGAAGCAATCAAATCTTCCTGTGACAAGGAAGAACAAATGGCTTTTCCATTTTAAAGATGGGGAAGTTAAGGCAAATTAAAAGATCTTAAACTCTCTCTCTGTGTTTAGGCTATTTGATCATAGTATTCTACTAGTTTACTATGAAGTTTTATTCTGTTGAATGCTTCTGATGGGAATATAAACCAAAAGAGTGAAAGTGGGTGGTTTAAAATGTCAGAGTTAAAGATAATAGTATATCTTAATAAGTGCAGCTGTAAGGATTTGCAAATTTTCATGTTTGGATCTTGAGACATTTTTGAGGTTTTTTTTGCAGCAGTTTGCATCTTTTGGTCACAAATGATTTGCCAACCATGAAAATCAGCTTTTGTTTCTGCCCAAAACCTAAAAGAAACGGTGGCATGTTCCTTCGGCTCTGTTTCTTTTTATTTGACCTGTATGGGAATTCATTTTAAGATGGGTTACTGCTATAAGACTGCTAAGTTTGTTTTCTAAGTCTGTGATAGGAGACAAGGTAAGATTGTTCAGGGTGTTTGAGTAGGTTGTCTAGGATGTTCAGTGATGGATAAGGCCAAGGAAAAATATGACTGGAGGAAAAAAGATTTTCTAGAGAAAAATTTAGTAAATGGCTTCTGAAAATTTCATGCTGAGCTATGGTTATTGTAGAAACACCAGGTGGAGAAGGTTGATTGTTGCCTGTTAGAATATGCTTTAGATGTAAGATAAGCTTTAGACTGTATCTGGTAGTGTAGGAGGGATAGAAAATGAGAGGAATATATTTGTGATGCATGAGAGTTTTTGTAGATGAGTTTCTGAATGAAGGTTTGGAGAACATCATTTGACGCAGTCTTTTTTTTTGTTTTTGTTTTTCTTTTTCCAATCAACAAGTATCTTTTTTATCTTCCTTTGGAGCTGCAATTCATTTTTTTTTTTTTAACTTTGAATGTGTAGTCATTCTACTTACAAAGGGAAGTGAGGAATGCTTGATCATGCCAAAATAATGGCAGTGTTCCTTTTCCAAATGATAAGAAATAGTTTCCGTTCTATGAAGCCCTGCTGACCTGACCTCTGGCTGCCTCTCTGACCTCTAATCTATCCGCTGCATTCTATCTACGTCAGCATGCTATGGGCAACATTCCTGTTCCTTATACGGGCCGAACATGCTGCTACCAGGCCTTTGCACTTGTTTCTTCTTCCTGGAGTGCTCTCTCCCAGATCTGTGCATTCTTGCTCTCTCTCCATCTTCAGTTTCTGTTTAAACGTCACTTTAGCATAGAGCCCTTCCCTGGCTACCCGATCTAAAATAGCAGGCATTCCTCCACGTTTCATCCTTCCTCTCTTACCCTCTTTGCCTTAGTAGCCCTCTCTGCTCCCTGGCATCATATAGTTATTGTTGGTTTTTATTTCCTTCCACCACCATGGGAGCTGCATGAGGTGCATCCTTAGCACCTAGAACAGAATCTGGCATGCAAAGTACGGGCTTGATAAATTGCTGTTAAAAATGAATTCTTCATTTTGGTGAATACTTGACTTCTTGAGGTAAATATTGAGATAAGGCTACACCTTTATAATGTAGAGAAAAAAATCTGCTTGTCTTATTTCTTGGCTTATTTGCCATATTTATCTTCTTCTGTCAAAGAGAAAAGTGGAGGCAGACAAGGAATTTCCAGGGCACACACAGATGGTTCCAGTGGGTCGTGCTTGCTGAGAGGTAAAGAGGCAGCTTTGAGTCCGAAAGGGGTGATGCGGCTCTCTGTTGTAACCGGCTGGGACTGTGCCTGCAGAGATTGAGGACCTTTGGCACTTTTGAGAAGTACATCAATGAGCTGCCTCTCTCACGCCCCCAGCTGGGGACCTGGGCCACAACCCAGGCATGTGCTGCGGCTGGAAATCGAACCGGTGCGACCTTTTGGTCCGCAGGCTGCCACTCAATCCCCTGGTCCACATCAGCCAGGGCAGGATCTTTAGCATTTTTGGATCAAACGCCTCTTGCCTGGCCTTGTGAAATGTGATGGTCGTTGGGTTCTTGCTCTGCAGCGTAAGGCTGGACGCAGCAGCTGAACCTCCTGAGCCAAATCCCAGAATTACATGGGGCTCTTTCCACACCCTGCTCTCAGGGGACTAAAGGCCATCCATGCCAGAGTTCTGTTGTCTATAAGCGACGGTCCTCTTTTCCAGTCAATGAGGTAGACGTGAATTATCATGTCCGGTTCTATCAAATGGACTCTAAGGACCCAAAATTACTTTCTCAAAGGAACTATGATGACTGTGACTTCCTGTCTCTGAGTTTTATTCAATAAAGAATTTGTCTGGTCTTTGTCCCAGGTTCCTTGGAAGGAGATTCCAAACCTTGGAATTTCCGGAATGATAGGAGTGCGTCCCTTGGTCATGGTGGGGCCCAGGGGCCACATCCGAGTGTGCGCTACAGAGGAGCCAACTCATGGCAGGCCTGCCGATGGTTCCAGAGTGGGGCTGGCCATGCTAGAAAAATCAGTCGGGAGATTAGAGAGTTGAGACTTAAAGTCCCATATCAGCCCTACCTTCTAATCTCCTGGAAGGGAAAGGGGTGCTGGAGACTGAGTCCACTCACATGGCCAATGATGGGATCAATCGGCCTATGGAATACAGCCTCAATTAAAAACTCAACACTGAAACTTTGTTGAGCTTCCCTGGTTGGTAATCTTACATCAGTATTCAGAGAGGATGATGTTTTTGAAGACGTGGGAGGTATCTTTTTAGGACTCTCCCAGGGCCTCACTCCCTGAGTCTTTTTTTAAGACTGGTTTTGATTTGTGTTTTTAATAATAAAACTATAATCTTAAGTATAGTATTTTCCTTAATTCTCTAAGTTGTTTTCTAAGCAAATGACTGAATCTGAGGGCGTTGTAGGAACCCCTGAATTTGTGGCCAGTTTGTCAGACATGCAGGTGGCTTCGGGGCCATTGAAGTTGCAGCTGGTGTCTGAGGTGAGGGGAGTCTTGCACAGGATTTTGTCCTCAACTGAAATCTGCACAAACTCTGGGAAGTCAATGTCAAAGTTGCATTGCATCCAGGAACTCCACCAAACATAAAGCTTTTAAGGAAAAAAAAAATGCTAAAAATTGACAACTTGGAGTTACACTTAAGTAACCTGGTGTTGATCTGTTAATTTTCATTATTTGCTTCCTCTCTTTCTGAAGATTTTCTTCTGGGACTTGCTATCTTCTAGATATGATTACTGATCTTCCTCTCCTCACTTTTCTCACTCTTTCTTTGATGTAGGTGTTAGTCTGAGTACTTATATGATAACAGGGACCATAACTGCCCATTGCATGGGCTGTGGTCTCTCATGACTGGCTCCCCTGCCTCTGTTTCCTCCCTATAACTTCCTCGTAGCCAGTAGGAAATGTGATATCTTGAGCTCAAACAAAAACCATGAATTTTGCTTTTGCCTCAGAACACCAATCTCTCCTCCACCCTGTTGTTTGCAACAGTGCCTGTGAGCCACATCCTTTGGTTCTCTAGCAATGTTAAGTGATGACGATATGCTGATTTGTTCCTGGTACTGAAGAGAATGCAGAAGAAGAGCAACCAAAATGATTAAGGGCCAAAGAGATTGCTTTAGAGGAAAAATGAGAAGAACCAGATGTTTTTATTTATTGGTTGAATGATCTAAGAGGACTATGGAAACCACTTGCAAGCATTTGAGAGAGTGGTGATAGCAAGAGATGTGAAGAAGAAAAATGAACGGTGATAGAGAAAGACAGGAGAATATACTGTGTGTTTAGTATTGAGCTATGGAAACTTACCAGGGAAGTATTGGAGAACCTATCATGTGAGACAGCAAAGACAGATGATAAGATATACATTTAATTTTTCTCTTTTCCCTGGTTTGTAATTGTTACTGGAAAAGATTGTATGTGTTATTATTGAGAAAACTTGATTTTTCTGGAAAGCGTGGTAACCATATGTAACCTTCCCTTAAGCTGTGAGACCTGTGTCTCTGTTATGAGCATCGCCTGTCTTGAGTCACTGGCTCACTTGGGGCACATCTCTGGGCCCCATTTTAGATCTACTGACTAAGAATGTCTTGGGATGAGATCAGGGAATCAGCAATTGTGGCTACCATACCAGGCGATTCAGAATCCTGGGAACCTCTGGGACTCAATGGAAACCTGTATTTAATGAAGTTGAGATACCATAATGTAGAGAAAGGAATCCCAAAGCTCATTGAGATAGGAATGTTAGGATGCATCATTTATCACATGCTGCCTGCAAACACATGCCAACCATCTCTCTATCACTTGAGAGGGTCAGGTGATTTCCCTTCACAAAAACATTGAGAAATGAATTGGTGAGGGAGCACCAGCAACTTTGAGAAGCTTTGCATTAACTCTCTTCTGAATGTAAAGTGTGATGTGGGAGATGCTGCCAATGAGGTGGGCTTTCTGGCTTCAGTGGGGTGATGGGGTCCTGGAGTGCCAGAGGCCAAGCTGCAGAGCTCTGCTGCCAAAGAGAGGTGAGTGCATTACCATGAAGGCCATAGGCACACAGTGGTAATCGGAATGTTTTGACCCACAGGGATCATTGGTAGTGGCTAATTAGTTTTGTTATCCTAGGGGGTGAAGTAGACCTTAGTCCTCTTAAATATTGCTTGATCTGTATAACAGAAAAACTTCAGGTTCAACCCTGGCTGGTGTGGCTCAGTGGTTTGAGTGCCAGCTTGCCAACTAGAGGGTCGCTAGTTAGATTCCCAGTCAGCACACATACCTGGGTTGCAGGCCAAGTCCCCAGTAGGGGGCGCTTAAGAGGCAACCATACATTGATGTTTCTCTCCCTCTCTTTCTCCCTCCCTTCCCCTCTCTAAAAATGAATAAATGAAATCTTTTTTAAAAAATTCAGGTTCAGGGCTCTTTCTCAATAGAGAGTCATGACCTCTTGTGCCTTTTCCAAACCTTGGACAGTTTCTTGAAGGTAGAGCTGTCTGACTGAGGTGGAGTGGGGAGTCCCCTTGAGGAAAAACCCTCCTGTGGTCCCTACTAGAACTCTCTTCCTGGGATACAGCTTGTTTTTGTTTTTCTGAACCAGAGCTAATTTTCAAAGAAGAAAATTAGAAGAGTGGAACAAGCATTATCTAGAGCTCTGGGCTGTGAGAGTGTGAGGAGACAGAGGGTAAGCCAAAGGCTCGCTCTTCTCCCCTCCCCATCCCTCCTCCTGAGACTTTTTGGGTGCCCAACTGTGTGACCCTGTGACCTTTCCTGAGAACTGGTCCCCTCTGATTGCTGTGAGCTCAGTATGGCTCCACCTGAGAAGTTTTACAAGGAGACAGAGGAGTTCAGAAGGAGAAGGGGCTTTTTGCGTTCCTATCTGACAAAATCTGGAAGGCTTTCAACCAGCCAAACATGATTATTAAGATTATTTCAGAAAAAAATATTTTATTTTCTGTTGATTGGCCTAGCTTTAAAGGAGAAATAGAGGTTAAATCAAATAAAAAAGGGATAGTATCATTGGAAGGGAAAGGTGATCTTTTACAACTTCCAAGTTATTTTAAGTTCTATTTGTTCATTCAGTAAACTTTCATTTAGAATCTACTGTGTGCTAAGTGTGATGGATACAGTGATGAAAAGAAATTAATTTCTTACAATGCATGAAAAATGCTTACAATATTTGGAGAATATAGTAAAAGAGTTGAAGAAAATTGAGTAAATGCTATAATGGAGGTACATTCAGGGTGATGTGGAACTTGAGAGACTGTTGTTTTTTGATGGTGTTTAAGGTAGTCTGTTATGCTTCTGTATGGACATTTGTGCTTATCCAATACCTATTTTAGTTTCAGATATTCTGTCTTTGAGCTGAAGTCTGCCTCTTAGTGGTTGGCAAGCACTGTGGCAAACTGCGACTTCTTGTTCCATCTAAATGGGCACCCAAATATTTCCCCGCAGCCATGTAGGCCCAGAGTTGCCAAGTCTGATATTCGAAGAGAAGCTGGAAATTTTTACATGAAACAGCCTACTTAAAAATGTTGGCATTTAAAAAGAGAAAATGTGTATGGGTGAACAAAACAATTTGCCAGCTAAGCTCTTGGGCAGTGTGTTTGCAACATTGTTATTGCATCATAATTCCCCCTCTTGGAGCTACTTAGAATAAGTACATTGCTTCAATATTTCATTCATTCACCCATTCATTCATTCATTCACTCATTTCATTCCAACTTCCTTCCATTCATGTATAAAACTTATTGTGTGACATCCATGAACCACGCATTGTGCTTGTCACTGGCGACATAACCCTAAGTATGGCAAAGATCCTTTCCGCTGGAGAACTTGGTATCATTTCTCTCATTGTTCTCTAGGCTGAGCATCCCAGATTTCCTCAAATTTACCTTCCTGTGATATCACTTTGAGACCCTCCCATCCCTCTAGCATCTGTAGCTCTCCTGTAAAGGTGCTTCTGCATTTAAACGGCACTCTAAGGGGCTTCTGTCTCACATCGGATACCACTCACCTTCCCACTCCTGCCTGCAGGTAGAACACCTCTCCCTTTCCTATCTTTGCACCTGGTAGGTGTTCCCACTGCCAGAATTTTTAAACTAACCATTCATTATCTGTTGAAGTGCCTCTCTTTCTCTCACTATGCTGTTAACTCTTTGGTAACAGGTGCTATGTCTTTGTATCTCTGGGCCCCACATCATACCTGACATGTAGTAGGCACTCAGTAACTATCTGTTGGAATGAACTGAAATGAAAAATAGTTTGACTTATGTACTTCCCTGCCCTGCTATTGGTAGTTTGTTCTGTTTTGCTATTCCACATACAGTAACTCTTTGAGTTTAGGGCAAACCAACAGCTTCTGGACAATACCATGTGTAGAGTTTTAATCTGATTTGCAAGTATTTTGTTGGTTTTTTTTTTATGTCCAAATGTGGATCTTTACTCTTACCCATATTCTGTATTAGAATTAATACTTTTTAAATGGTTAAACAAATTCAGGCATAAACTCCTTGTGATTCTTCATCAGTCAGCCTCCCAGTACAGTAATTCTTCCCAGTTACAGACCTCCTGCAAGCTGAGGGCTGTCCAGCCTTTTGGCATCTCTGGGCCACACTGAAAGAAGGGTTGTCTTGGGCCACACATTAAATACATTGTCACACAAAATCACAAAAAAACTCATAACATTTTAAGTAAATTTACGATTTTGCATTGGGCCGCATTCATAGACACCCTGAGCCGCATGTGGCCTACAGGCCACAGATTGGACACCACTGGTAGATTCATTTAAGTCTTTGATAAAACTATTGGACAGACCAGAGATAATATCAGAATCCTGTGATGTACACTGGAGGTCTCCATCCAAGGAGGCATCGATTTATTATTCACCACTCTTTGTGTTAGCTATAAATCTATCTTATTCTATCTTGCATGCAAGGAGAGTCTGAAAGATTTTGTAAATGCCTTTGTTAAAATAAAGATGTGCTGTGTCTCTCACATTCTCTGTCCTATTAAAATATGAGGTTGATCAATTAATCCTCCTTTTTGTGAACCCATATTAGTTCTCAAAATCAGAGATTTTTTTTCCCAGAGCTCACAAAAAGGATAAGTTCTAAAATTTTGTTAACATTTTGTTTCAAACGCTCTTGTTTATAGTTTGGAAAATTCACTCTCCTTCTTTTGGGGAACCCTCCAAACTCTAGATTTTTAGGTGATTTTCAAAGGTTAGATTCACCAGTGTTAGGTACCATGTGAGATGCTTTCATAGCATTACCTTATTACCGCAGGGGTTCCCCATTCAGCAATTTATTTTTATATTTTGGGATCTAATTGAATTTGCTTAAAATACCAGACACTCTGTCCTAACCCATTTCCAGAAATAATAATCTCTACAGATGACACCTGTGCATTTTCAGACATGGTACATGTAGACCATAAAGGCAGCTCATGCCTACCATTTTATGTCATTTTTAGAACAGGAAGGGACTCTATTTTAAGTAACCCATAAAAGTGTGGTGATATAGTAATAATAACACTACCTTTAATGATACTTTTTTTACTTTTTAAATGGTTGGATAACGAATACTTTAGAAAAATAACAAGCCTCTTGTCCCTCTTTTAAAACCAGTGCAGTTTTTTGTAATCCCAAGTTATGATCTACAGTATGATCAGAGGGAATAGTTAGACACATCAGGAATTTGGCTTATTAGATGCCTTGCTTTCTCTTCATCGCCATTTTTATAACTAACAGTGAGATGTGTCCTTGTACATTGAAAAGAATACTACTATTTCTTCCTCTACTCACACAATACTTCTGACACAAGGTATGTTGGTTTACTCCAACACACTGACCAATTCTCTGACACCAGCTGAGTGTACAACATTTCAATTTAATTCTGACACTGTCTATCTGAAATTAGCCTCAGATCCCCCAGATTAATGGCTCAGTCCCACAACACTGCGCCCATATCAATGTCACCCGTAAGTATTGGGTCCTTAGGTTACTTATATTTTGTTCAACTTGCCTATGAATCGGGAATTCCCATGGCTACTCCTCAGGTTCAATAAATAACTCCCTATGATGGCTCACAGAACTCAGGGAGACACTTATGTTTACTGTTAATTATATAACAAAGGGTATGATAGAGGGTAAACAACCAGATGAAAAGGTACATTGGGTAAGTTCTGGAGAGTCCAAAGCACAAAAGAATCTGTCTCCTTCGAGTTGGGGTGCTGGACCCTCTTGTCATTTGGATGCATTCACCAGCCTGGAAGCTCTCTGAACCCTGTAGTTCAGGGATTCTTATGGAAGCTCCATCATGTAGACATAATTAATTATTAACTCTATCTCCAACCCCTCTTGCTATCCTGGAGGATGGGGTGTAGGGCTGAAATTTCCAATCTAATCATGGCTTGGTCTTTCTGGTGACCAGCCCCAATCTTGAAGCTATCCAGGAGTCGATCAAGGGTCACCTTAGAATAAAAGACATGCCTGTCACCCAAGGAATTCCAGGGATTTAGGACCTCTGTGTCAAGAACCAGGGCAGAGACCAAACATTGCAACAAAAGATGCTCCTAGTGCTCCTATCACTTAGGAAGTTACAAGGGTTTTAGGAGCTCTGTGCCAGGAACCAGGGACAGAGACCAAATGTTGGAACAAAAGATGCTCCTAGCACCTTTTTTGCCTAGGAAATGATAAAGGTTTTCGAATCTCTGACCAGGAGTCAGGATGAAGAACAAAGTATATATTTCTTATTATGTCATAATATTACATATATGTGTATATGTATACTTAAATACTTTTCTGGTTATTTCTTTATGGAGAATTTCTGGAAGTGGAAGTTTTGGTCAAAGGGTATGTATTTTTTAAAGCCTTTGGTACATAGTGACAACCAGGGGTGTCCAACCCATATCTCATGGACTGTCTGCGGCCCAGGATGGCTATGAATGCAGCCCAACACAAAATCATAAATTCACTTAAAACCTTTGCTCATCAGTTTTCCTTAGTGTTTGTGTATTTAATGTGTGGCCCAAGACACCTCTTCTTCTTCCAGTGTGTCCCAAGGACACCAAAAGTTGGACATCCCTGCTCCAGTTTGGAAATGCCCTAACCGAATGTGAGATGGCCTGTTTTCTCGCAAACTCGCAGTTCTTCATGAATGTTAAGTTAATGGCTTAGTTGGTTTGGAAATCTCAGCCTGATGACGTGAAAACAGTGTATAATCTACCTCAGGAGGCTGGGCTCTTAGGGAATTGCACCTGAGTTGTCTGAGGATGGGGACTTGGTTTCGCCCGTCACAGCTCCTCCATCCCTGGCTTTCTGATTTCCAGCAGCTCTCTCGCCATGTGTGGGTTCTCTTATATTGTCATGGGACACTGTTGTCCCTTTTTCAGTTGCACCTGACAGCCCCCTAGTTCACTGCTGGTTCCTCTTTCTCTTTGGGTGAGTTATTTCACACCGGGCTCCTGTCTTAGGGATTCTGAGGGGTGTGCGGACTCATGGGTCTGCCAGCGCGGCTGGCGTCAGAGCCCTGTACATAGATCCCATGCAGCAATTCATTTTTCTAAGCTTAGTTAGGACCACGATTACTTCAGTGGGAATGAAAACGGAGTCGATTAGTAACTATGACATTTAGATTCATGCGTCCAAATAAAGCTTGAAATGTTTAAATTTCTGTAGGTTAAAGCTGCACGTGCATCAAATTCAATATTTAGAATATGCGTGTGTCATCACTAACATTAACGTTCACATTCAGGATTGCTTTGGCAAGGAGGATGTGCTTCTGTAAGAAGCCGGTCAAGGACAGGAAAATAAAGACATGAGATTGCTGTTTTGGAGAAATTTCTTGACATATAGACAACTATGGGCAATACCACTTAGGGTGTATGCGCCCCCCTCACAAAGGAACCATACCCTGTAAGACTTTGTCTCTAACCCTGCAGAATCAGTTGGGGACATTATGCTCTGCTGTTAAATTTAAGGCAACCTTTTAAAGTCTCTCCATTCTGCATTTCTATCTCAGGAAAGTATTTTTTAAGATGTTGAACAGTAAATTCCCCTTCTCATTGTGGTTCTCTCTCTCTTTTTTTTTTTCATGATCTTGGAATTCAAATTCTGAGATCTGTGGGAGTTTATGTTAGGAAACATTTAATACAAATCCTGAAATGCTATGCTTTTCCCCCCTTTATTTTATTTTGTTTTTTAATTTAATTTAATTTAATTTTATTTTTTAATCTATTTTTCCATTACCATTTATCCTCCTTACACCTCTAACCCCTCAGTCATCACACTCCTGTCCACGTCTATGAGTTCTTTTTCCTTTTTGCTCAATCCCTCCATCCTTAACCCCTAGAGCTGTCAGCCTGCTCTCTATAAGTCTGTCTCTATTTTCCTTGTTAGTTCAGTGTGTTCATTAGATTCCACATATGAATGAAATCACATGGTATTTGTCTTTGTCTGTCTTATTTCACTTAGCATAATATGCTCCAATTGTGCAAATTAAAACTACAATGAGATATTGCCTCACACCAGTCAGAATGGCTATATCATCACTAAGTCAACGAACAAGTGCTGGCGAGGATATGGAGAAAGGGGAACCCTTTTGCACTGTTGGTGGGAATGCAGATTGATGCAGCCGCTTTGGAAAACAGTATGGAGAGACCTCCAAAAATTAAAGATGGATGTGCCTTTTGATTTAGCAACCCCACTGCTGAGAATGTATTTGAAGAAACCCAAAACATTCGAGAGAACATAAGCAACCCATGTTCATTGAAGTGTTATTTATAATAGCCAAGATATGGAAGCAGCCCAAGTGTCCATTAGTAGATAAGTGGATAAACCAACTCTGGTACATATACACAAAAGAATACTACTTGGCCATAAAAAAGGAAGACACTGTCACCCTTTGCAACAGCAGGAAATGCTATGCTTTTGCTCATACTTTTCAATTCAGCTGCAGCTGGAAATAGCATGTGGGGTGGCGAGTAATGCTGGTTTCTGGTGCATAATCTGGAAATTTGGTTCCTGTGGCCCCATGGGAGAGAACACCTTTATGTCTGGTTTTGTTCCAGCTGTGACCACAGTCACACTCCTGTGGTGTCTTTCTTATCTCCACTGGCTGTGGCTCTGACTTACGGCACTGTGGACTTGCCTTTGAACACTCAGCTGCTTAGGAAGTACCTGCAGTGAAGCAAGAGTGTTACCGGTGTGTTTACATTAGCCATGAAGAGGGAAATAAGTTCATCCATCAGCCCACCCTCTCAGTGAGATCACAAAGTTTTCTGAAATAATATTGTGTTATATTTGCCATGATTGCTGCAGACAGGGAAATTCAGAGATAGGAAAAAAGTGATCCTCAAATATGTTGAGGAGCCTGAGGTTGGGACTCATTTAAAAATAATTATTTGAGATCTAGCTGCTATGGCTCAGTGGACTGAATGCAAGCCTGCGAACCAAATGGTTGCTGGTTCAATTCCCAGTCAGGGCACATGCACGGGTTGCGGGCCAGGTCCCCAGTAGTAGGTGCACAAGAGGCAACCACACATGGATGTTTCTCTCTCTCTCTTTCTCCCTCTTTTCCCCTCTCTAAAAACAAATAAAATCTTTTAAAATTTAAAAAAAAATAAGTAAAAGTAATTATTTGAATAAGCTTACTTTTTAAGATGTTGGATTCTCTCTGATTTCTTTGTGCTTATGTATGTTTGTAGCTAATTGTTTTTGTCTTTTTGTTACAGGCTAAACATATTTTTGACTGGCATGAACCCATTTTACTTTCATGCAGTAAATGTAATTTTGCACTGCCTAGTGACTCTTGTGCTGATGTACACGTGTGACAAAACTGTCTTCAAGAATCGTGGACTTGCTTTTGTTACGGCGTTGCTTTTTGCTGTGCATCCAATTCATACTGAGGCGGTAAGTGTCAGTGGAAGTCAATGAAATCAGAACAAAAAAAAGCTAAACTGATCTTTTTATTTCCTTTCAAAACCGTCTTAATTTAAGGCTCTACTAAGGTGTTTATCTTTATATATAAATCATTCTGCTTGACAACTTTTCTTTTTGAGTGTTCAAATGGTCTTTATTGCACCTCCAGGATTTAATTGCTTTCTAAAATAACGACTGTTATTATTACAGATAGTAATGAATGGCCACCCTTTTTTATTTACAGGAAATTTAAGCCCTAATGCACTTTAAACAGCAAGGGAAATTTTGAGATACTTATCATGCTGAGTCATTGTTACTGCTCTACATTTATATCTTACCTTTTCTCACTCTGCTTTATATTTGTAATATTTACAATGCATAACTGTAAGTGTTGGGAGAAGGGTTATAAAAAGTTAGACTGACATTCAAGTTAGAAAGACAGACTTAGGAGACTAACCCATAGTTTTTCAAATTATCCAATTTGAAGTGTCATTATTTTGTGGAAGATGAGAAATGCATTTATAAAGTTAAAAAGCTTAGATCTCTGGTTCTCTTTAAAATACTGATTTAATCATGCCCCAAGATGGCATTATCAAGTTACCTTGTTTCACATCTCAATGGCTATAGTTGCTTTATTTTATATTTATTGCTAGGGGTAGATGAAGACTTTCCAAGGAAGACATGGGCACCCCAGTTTTAAAACAAGTGTTTCTAGAGCCTCAACTTGCATCTGGACACTTTTCCTAAAGTTAATCTGCCTGAGAACACACCTGGGGTAAAGGTGTTAAGTCAATTCTCCTTTCCCTCTTCCCCTTTCAATTGCTCTTCACTAATTTAAAAAAGAAGAAGAAGAAGAAATGTCTCCCGTACATCAGAAATTTACTATGCACCAGGTGCACAAACTGCCAAGGCACTTACAAAGAAACAATTTGAGCCCTGGGCAGGTAGCTCAGTTGGTTAGAGTAGCTCCTCCCAATACGCCAAGGTTGTGATTTGGCCTTGGTCAGGACATGTACAAGAGTCAACCAATGAGTGCATATGTAAGTGAAACAACACATTGATGTTTCTTTCTTTTTCTTAAAGCAACAAACAATTTGATATATTATTGTCAGCAAAATCCCCTTCAATTAAGGCATCATAAGCCCAAAGTAAGGCTTCTTATCTTTCTGTCTTATAAAATACAAATCCTGTGAAGAATAGAGCATGGCATTGGGAGGAGGGCATGGCAGCCTGTGTTGAAGTTCTGAATTCAGAAGTGAGGTGGCTGTCATGGGGATGCATAATAATGTGTTCATTTGAACTGACATAAGAAATTTGATTTGGCCAATTGGTTTGATGATGAGGACTGGTTTTAGGCTGTAAGATGGACACTTTCCACAAACAAAATTCTAACTCTGTAAGCCCAAGGTTTTGACAAAAAATGTATTTAGAGTGATTAAGGGAAAAAAGTCATTTTATTAAAATATTACATTATTAAAGGTGAGTTTTCCAGCCCTTTCTGAATATCTTAGACTGAACAAGTTGCCTCTAAGTGGAAGACTGTGAGGCATAAGTAATAGTCCTTTGAAAAGTCTGGGCAAAGCCTTTTTTCTGTACTTCTGAGAAACTATGAAAGCGAATGGCTCTAATGACAGGTACCTCCAGTGCTGGGTGTGCTTAAATTATTTGCTTTCAGCCAAATAAACGAGGACCCGACTGAGTTGTCGGCTAGTAGATCATTAAACAGTATGTAAAATGATAGGTCACTATGATTTTTGCAGATAACTTTGGTGTTCAGAGAATTATGTCACTGTCATAACATGGCTAGTTCTACTCCCATTTCTGTGAACCATCTAAAAAGATGAAAGCTACGTCCTGAACTGATGCGGCATGCTTCCGTATTCTAACAAAAGGTGGTATTCAGCCATAGAACACCGAACTTATTGAAGAGAGGGTTACTGCATCTGTTACTTAAAGATGTATCTTTATGTTTGATAATTTTCATCATTTTTATAATTTATTTGTGAGGTACTGAACCATTACATGTTAATGCTAATTAGAAAAAATAATACAAAATTAAGAATAACACAAACATAGGGTCACAGAAAATTTTAAAAACATTAAATTGTATGTATATTCTGTCACAGGGAGAAATGATAAAATAGATGTATTTTTAAGCATAACTATATAATACAGTAAGAAAAATGCTCAGGGGAAATAAAATGGAACTGTGAGTTCAAATGGAAGGGTGCAAATGTCTACTATTTAAAGAGAGCCTGTTGGTGTTTAAATTGAAAATGATGAGTTTCAAAATGCTATGGTATATTTCAGATTCCTTTTGGTACATTTAAAACAGTAACATTATAGCCTTATTTTAAAATATCAATATTTACAATGCATAGGAAATTAGATTTTTTTCTAGTATCTAAAATTATGATGAAAGATTTTGATATGAATTTTTAAAGATGAAAGAGATAACATAACTTTTTAATATTCTTTTTGGCTGTAATGTGAGAGAAATACTAATCAAGGGCTAATACTTCGCCATGTAGAATACAGGGTGGAGCAAAAGTAGGTTTACAGTTGTTTGTACAGAAAATAATACAAACTCTGTGTTTCACGTACTTAAAACTGTAAACCTAGTTTTGCTCCACCCTGTATATGATGATGGTCCAAAGCAATTTTTTAATCATTTAAAAAAAATTCTCACCTGAGGATATGATATTGATTTTGAGAGAGAGAGAGAGAGTGAGAGAGAGAGAGAGAGAGATAGGGAGGGAGAGAGAGAGAAACATCTATCTGCTTTCCGTGAGCACCCCCATTGGGGATTGAACCCACAACGTAGTTATGTGCTCTGACTGGGGGTTGAACCTTCAACCTTTTGGTGTACAGGACAATGCTCCAACCAACTGAGCTACGTGGCCAGGGTGATAATATTTATTACATTTCTGACAAATAATTTTTAAAGTAAAGTTGAAAATCTGTGCTTACAATGTCTTGGGGAAAATTTTTGCAGTAACGGACAAATGTGTAGGACAATAACGCTCCTAATTCTAAGCTTGCAGAGTAGAACATAAAATGCAGGTAACCTTTGGCAGTGTGATCATGGGCTGATAAAGTTAGGTTGAACTCTAAATAAAAAAGGAAACTCGCGTTAGCAAAATGACCTTTAAGAAAGGGTTTCAGCAAGCTTTTGTACCAATTGGACAAAAAAAAACCCCAAAAATGAAAAACCCATGGCAACACAATTATATGAGTAGAAGAGTCTAAGGGTTGGGCATTTATTTAGGGAAAAGTGTTAGAAAAACTATTTGCATTCATAAGGAGATGAGGGAGGTGTAAAAAGGAGACAAATTTGACCTACATAACAATCTATACTAGGAAGTAAAATCAAGAGACTGTTATTTAATTATAGATATTAGTTCAGGCTTCTAAGGAGAAGGGCAGAGAACTAGAAAAAGGAGATGTGCTTTATAAAAGACATAGTGATAAATTATATTAAAAAAGAAACATAGAACATAGTGTGTGGGAGAGGAGATTAGTGGGAGATATCTCTACTTTGTTAAGTAAACAAAAATGGGACCATAAATTATCTCAGGAAGGATTTAAATTTGGAAGGGAAGAGGTTTAATTTAAACATGCTGATATTATTATATTTAAACACGTTGATATGACTAAAGATTTGATTTATTAATTGTGTCATCAGAAATAGTTAATGAGTACTTGCTGGGTGCCAACAGAACATGTGGGTAGAGAGCAAGATCCCTATACACAATTTGTTTGCAGTCTCCTAGAAAAGCCAAAGCACATACACCTAAATTCAGAGAAGATCCGGAAATATGTTGTAATAAAACATGACTGCCAGCAGAGAAAAAAAATTATTGGGTTGGTCAAAAAATCTGTATGGTTTTTCCCATAAAATAAAAGACAAATTTTTAATTTTCACCATTAACTTTATTGATTTGGATATTTTGAGTATGTCAGTTATCTGTCACATGGTATTGTGTTGATTGTTCTTAGTTAATGTCATGATTTGGTTGCAATCAACTTCAGCTGGTCTACCCAACCATGTAACATCATTGTCCAGCGAGAAATCTCCAGAATGAAATTTGCAAACCACTGTAACTTGTTTGATCAGTCACAGCACCTTCTCCGTACACTGAAGAAATTTTGTTTTTTGCATTTCTGTTGTGTTTTTACCTTTCTTGAAATAATAAAGCATAATATTCTGAAAATGTCACTTATTTTCTTCCATCTTCAATATTAAAATGGCTACATAAAAAAACTCACCAGTTTTGATAAGTTTTTTTAAATACTCGCTGATATGACAGCTGTCACAATGCAGTCTAATAAAATTGATTTGAAGGAAATTAAAGACAACTAAGTGCTATGAGAGCCATCTTATAGAAAAACACAAATGAACTTTTAGGCCATCCCAATATTTCAATTTAACTAGACAGGAACATATTCATTTATGAGGGGGAACCCCCCTCAAAACAGAAATGTTTAGCTGATGTGGAAGAGGTGAAACAAAAAACGGCAGAGGCACTGAAAGGCATCAAAGTCAGTGAAATCAAAACTGTTTTGAACAGTGGAAAACAAAGTCTCGATGGGTGTATTGCATCAAATGGATAGTACTTTGAAGGTGACTGAAATTTAAACATGTAAGAATAGATACATTATTTTTTATAAGTAAATTCCATTTTTTTGCCCCACCCCCTTGTATTTACTCAATTTTTCAACAAACATTTGAGAGACTGGAATGCAGTCCTCAGTGCAGGGATATACTGATGAATAAGATAAACTCAGACCTTTCTTCATTTAAGGCTTTGCAATTCTTGGAAGAGTTTCCTGACAGTATATTTCTTAGGAAATTATAAGAAAAATCAGTAATTGGGAAAAATGGGAAAAATTATTGTAATCTCCTATGAGAATTCAAACTTAATCATTGTAGAGACATTACTGGTTTGAAGGAATGCACTTTAGTTAAAAGCATGAGCAGGAAATGCTGATATAGCAAGGTGGAAGTTAAGGTCAACTTTTCTAGAACTGGAACAAGAGCATGCAATAGAGAACTGTCATGATCTAATCAGCTGGTCTGGCCTTTAGCTGCTGCGTCGGATTAAATGTGTGTTTGGGCTCTGTCTGACGCTAATGGAACTCATCCTTGCAGATAAAATGATTAATAACTTTATACAAATCCTATGAGTGGTATTCCAAGAAGTAATAAGTTTTGGGAGGAAATTAAGTCCTTAATTGGCAATTTCCACATGATTCTGTTAAGCTTGCTCAGAGATCTGAATGTCATATTATTTCAATTCTACCCAAATCACCTGTTTTTCCACTGTTTGAATATTTAACGGATACTATTCTCAGGTTATAACTACCCCCTTGGAGATGAAAACCTGCAGCATGAAGCAGAAATACACGCTGTCCATTTGCATGTATTTTTGAGCAAGTCCTTTTGTACTTCCCAGTACCCTACGTTCAGCTGACATTGTCACAGAATCAAGCCCAAAGGGCTCCAGTTTAAATTCTATCTTTGCTTCCCGTTGCCCACTCTTGCCTCCTTTTCCTTTACTCCATGCTTTCATTCCGTTATGCCTTCCCTTCCAGACCCACCCTGTATGTTTTCTGACTCCCCTTTCCTCTGCCTAGAATGCTTCCTCATTCCCTCTCTAGCCCAGGATACATATTCCCCTATCATGAGCTTCCTAATGTGTTCCTTGGCCTGTCCTTTGTTTCAGTGTATAAGGCCAGCCTTTTCATGAAGCCTTCCCAGATCCTTACATCAAAATTTATTCCTTTAGTCTTCCCATGGCAGTGATTTCTCCTCTTTATGAGACATGCAGTTTCCCTCTATCATATTAATATATTCCTTTGACTCCTTTCCAGATGTTAAACTCCTTGAGGCAGGATATATCCCTCCAGCTTGCATAATACCTGGCAAATAGGAGGCACTTGGAAAATGTTTGTTGACTGGAATAAGCCACGCAATTACTGAATATGATCCTATTAACTAATTGAATCACAGTGAATGGCTAGTGTAGGCATATAGTAGTTGCTGACAGGACCCTAACTCAGCACAAATATAGAGTGGATGTTCAGAGAATGCTTGATGGTTTGAAGTTGGCGACAAAGTCTATTGGTGTTTAGCACTAACATTGTTACACCTCCCAACCTTCTCCTCCAAGGGACACTGCATTCTTTTTATGGGGACACATCCAGCTGGCATATTCTGCTGCTGCTGTTTCCCAGCAGCACTAACAGGCTGCAATTCGAGAAGCAGGGCTTCAGGTGCCTTTAATGCATTAGTTATGCTCGCCTAGCTTATGATTGCCTCATTCCAGCCTGCTACACCCAATATCAGCTTGCAAGTCTTGCTGTTGTTTGAGTTGGCCACATTAGTTGTGCTGTGATGGGTGTCCCTCTGGGCCCAGATGCCTGGCCTTGTCCCAAGACTTTGTTGCTGGCAAGCTGGGCTCTCTATTTAACCCTCAGAAGACCTTATAGTTGATGTTGAGCTCAGTGCTCACAGAGGTTGGTGGTATACACCGAGCAGATTTGGGCTTCACAGGTGAACCATGTGCAACTAAATGTTACCTTACAGACAGTGAGTTTGAGCTGAGCCTTGACACCGAGGTGACACCACATTGTCACTGCCTACCTCTCTTGAGTCATGCAGTCTTCCTAATTTGGCACTCAAATTTGTCATAGATTAACAGGTCAACGAACAGAGTGCGGTCGTAGCAGCCACATTGAATAATAGCTGTCAACTCTGTACTGCCAATGAAATTATTTAAAAATAGAGACAACTGTAATAGAATAAACATGATTTATAAATTAAAAAAAAAAAAGAAATTATTTGACCACATCCAGGTGTCTCTTGATATAAACTGAACTAGAATTTTTCTCAATATGTGACTTGCTATCAATCTATATGTAGGCATGTAATTTAATTACTTTTATTTCTATTTTAACTAATAGATATATTATCTAATAAAGTTAAATGAAAACATCGTATATGTAACCCTTAAGATAAAAAGATGATTTCCATAATCTACATGGAACATCCTGTCTCAGTGCCAAGAGTTTTACCCCATTTCTCTGCAGGGAAAAGGAAGAAAGGCACCGATGTTAAGTGGATACTTTATATATATCGTATCATTAATTACAACTGTAATATGAGATAGGGGTGTTGTATCCATTTTGAAGGTAACAAAACCAAATCTAAGAAGTTAAACATAGCAAAATTGAGTCTCACTCAAATAGCAAGAGGAGCCTATATTCAAGCGTAGGATGGTCTAGCTCCATGTGCGTGTCATTGCTTCTCCCTTATGACTGCACAGTGTGCTCATTATATGAGGATATTTATAGGAATATTTCCCAGAAAATAATTTTTTGTTATGAATTGTTGATTCAGTCTCTAATACTCTGTGGCTTTAGGTCCTGTGTGATTTGTGCGATGCCATTTTCTGTGCTGAAATGTTAACCCAGTTCATTTCCCTTGTGAACTCCTCCTCAAGATCTAGATCATATGTGACCTTTTCTTGGAAGCGTTCTTTGGATCATACTCCATTTTCCTCCTTTACAGTTTTCCTTCTTGGATTTAAAAAAAAATAAGAGAAATTCACATACATGTTAAATAGTACAAGAATACAAAGGTTTATAAATAGCCCTCTGTCCCCACCTCTATTCCATTTTGGCCCTTTCTTGAATAACACATTTTTAAAAAAATGTCAAACTTAAAAAAATGCAATGACCATATACCCTTTCTCTAACTTCACCAATTTTTCAAAAGTTGCCACATTTGCTTTCTCATTCTTCCTCTCTTTCTTTCTCAACGTATAAAAATACTGTTTTTTGAAGCATTTGAGAGCAGGTTGCATAATTCATGTGCCCTTACACTTAATAATTTAGTTGTATATTCTAAAACTAAGGCCATTAGTTATCATTTCTCTTTAGTCTCCTTAAGTTTGGAATAGCTACTAGTCTTTATGTCTTTCTGTAATATAATATATAGCTTGAAATATAATTTAAAATTTATGTGAGAAGGTATATAACAAAATGTTAGTAACATATTTTTTATAACTTTGAAATTCATGTTATATATTATATTACATAATTAAACTATAAATATATAATACATACTACATATTATATTTTATAATATTTAATATAGTATTCAAATGTATAGTATATTAAATTTTATAATATATAAAAATAGAAATATATTATGTAATACATAATGTAGAAACATAAAAATAAAATATATAAAATATAAATACATAATATATGCATATATAGTATATTATTTAAATACAACATATACCTGTAATATATAACATATTATATATTACATATATATGTATTGCATAATATTGTATGCAATACTATATTATGATGTATTAGATTATAATGAGCTGTGACATAATTAGTAAATCAAGATATACTATAATATAAATTATAAGATATTAAAATATAAATTTAATGTTATATAATAATATAGAATTACTATATTTTTATACTTTATTACTAGAAAATATATACTAATTTATATTTTATAAGAGTGATCTCATCATGAGTTGTCCTGTGATTTCTCATGATTATATTCAGGTTATGCATTCCTGACTGGCATACTATACAAGTGATGTGTCCTTCAGGGTATCACATACAGAGGCATGCCATGTCCTTTCCCTTTACTGATGAGGTTGTTCTATCCTCCAGTCAAGATGTAATGCAATATAACACATTTTCTCCATTGCATAACTATTTAAAAATTTTTTTTCAGCTAATAATTAATCAGTGAGGAAATGCTTTGAAACCCTGCAAATATCCCATGCCTCATTAAACTTTCATAGCTTAGGTTTAACATGCATGGATATTTTGTGATGTTTGTTGATCGAACTACTCTTTACTCACATAAAGAAGGGAAATGGCTATTTTCCAACTGCACTACTCCCTCTACATTCATTAACTGGAGTTTTAATGTATGGAAGAGCTGTCCATTCTTTTCCATTCACTTGCTTACTGTATGCATATAAGTACTTATGCATGTATTCATCCATCCATCTATCTATGTATTTATTGTCAGTATGTACTCTCGAATGTCTTTTTTGAATGGTTTCTAATTTTTAATGTCCTTATTTATTTCGATGTTCAAATTGTCTCATATTTGGTCAGTGGCTAGTCACTGACTTCTATGTCCTTTTGACATGTACCTGTCGTATTTTGAACACTTCCTTCCTTTCTATCATGAGATGATGATCAATCTTCTCTTTAACTCCCCAGCCTCAGCCCTGCAGTCCGTGTTCTCTGTAAAGGAGGACTGGTTCTCTGTTAGTTCCGGGAGGGCTCTCTGTCGCGGAGGTATTTGCTTCTAGGTCCTTTCAGCGACAGAACTAAGAAATACACACATGCGCATACACTTAGAAACGGCAACAATGGGTTCACACTCATTCCCATTCTTGTCAGAATTATTGATTCCTCAACTGATTTTCTCTACTGCTGTATAAATATCCTCTGCTCTGTTAGTATTCCAGGGCCCAAAGACTAGCACCGTGTCCTGCACTCTCTCATTGCTCAAAAAATATTTTTGAATAAACCAATAAATGAATAAATTTGGGTGCTGTGAATTAACCTATAGAAGAAAGGTTAAAAATGAAATTAAACATGAAAATCTTGCCCCTTCCTTACTCTTTTTCTCCTTCTATAAACATATTATTAAACATAAGTGATAACCAGAGGTAGTGAGTCATGTATCAGAATGTGAAGAACGGCGTGTTTCCCACTTTATTGTACCCTACATAAATGAATACCCTACATAAATGAATACATTTCTGAATACATAAATGAATAGTTTGCTGGAAATAATTTTCTAGGTTTTTATTTTTTATTTTTCAAACATTCTAGGTGGCTGGAATTGTCGGCAGAGCTGATGTGTTGGCGTGCCTGCTGTTTCTGTTGGCTTTTCTCTCCTACAATAGGTAGGTATAGCGAAGAATGTCCTTCTCTGTGATTACAGTCATGCTGTCCCTTGGGAAATTTTGCTATGCGTGCATGTGTGTGTGTGTGTGTGTGTATGTGTGTGTGTTGGGGGTGGGAGGCGGTCTCTGGGCCTCTGCCTGAGAGAGGAAGGAGGTTTCTTGACACTGAAGTGCTCAGAGAGGTTCCCAGAGACCTAGCATAGGAAATCTTCTGCTTACCAAGTGGTAGGGTGTTCTCTCTTCCAACTACATTCTGAACACTGTCATAACCTTTTATAGGAACTGCCCTCCCAGTACCAGGAAGACAAGCTTTTGCTCCTTGATTTCTCTTAATTGTAGTTTCTTACTGAGAGTAGAATTTGGAATCTTAGCTCTGAGCCAAAATACATGGAATGTAACCTTCTCTCTTATTTGCCTATGATTTGTTTGATTTTTCCTTTTCATTTTGGTCCTATTTTTTTGCTTCCTTCTCATCCTCATTAGAGTAGCTCAGAGCTTAAAACAAGGCTGAATTGAAAGCAGTGTGTCTCAACTGTGGTTTTCCAATTTACATATCCTTTCATCAATAGACCGAAGTGTCTTGCTTTGGGAGGTTGAAACTCAATAAAACATTTTTTTTTTATTAAATTGCTGCTTTCCCTGCAGTGTGATCAGGTTCTCACCTGAGTGGTGACATAATCACATAGAGAAAGGGGCAGATTGAAGAGAACATGTAAGTGGGGGCAGAGAACTCAGGGCGTGGCCGGGAAAAAGGGGCCAGTGAACCATGTTGTCCTTCTTCGTGGAGAACTGCCTGGGTAAGGATTTGTGAACCTTGATCTTTGATCAGTTCATTGCGCTATACTCTCACAAAGCCCAGTGACTCTGAGGAACACTGTCCCAAACCAGTGGCAAATTTACCCCTACTTCCACCAGGGAACATTTGACAATGTCTGGAGACATTTTCGCTTGTCACAGCTCGATAGACCCAGGATCCTCTACTGTATAGAGCAGCCCTTAAAATAAAGAATCTTCTTCCCCACAATGCCAGTAGTGCTGAAATTGTGAAACCTGTTGTAAACCAACTTAAACTTTGGGTCAAGACTGAAATGAATTGTCTTATGAAGTTTTAGTAAAGAGATGAGCCTTTTAGCATAGTACCAGTTTTCTGTGTACTAGTACCTGGCTTTTTGACCTTCCACTGCATTGCTAGTCATGTATAAAGGTGTAAAAAATCTTAAAAATATAAGTCCAAATTCAATAATTGTTTCTTGTTTACTCTGGTATTAGAGCCAGGTTAAACATGTTCTTCTGAGCTTTCTCTGTGTGGTTGATATATTTAGGAACATGATTAAACCTTCAGTGTATCCATATCTATGTGATAATGAGCCATAGTAGTACAGGTTTCTATTGTGATACCATTCTCACCTTTAGCAGTTTAGGCTGTAGACCAGCATTGAAGAATGCATACCTACTGCAAATTCAGCATATAATTTTATGCAACTGCTCCAAGACATAAGAGTAAGGGTAAGACATCAGAGCAGCAGAATTGTTGGCTTTTACTTCAAAGGAGTAGGAGCACATGGGTGTGGTGCCTGCCAAAGGAATAGAGATGCTTCTTCATGTGGGGCTGATTCTGTTTTGTAAGATAAAAAAAGACTTTACATTGCTGGAGCATTCTTGAAAATTCCTGCTGGAAATCTACTGAGTAAATATCCTTTAATAATGTCCTCATGGGAAATGAATTTAAAAATACAGATTAAGCATAAAAAAAGAGAAAAGCAAAACACCTGTATTTTCATCACAGAGAAATGATTATGTTTTGAGAGATATATATATATATTCGTATATCTCCACTAATTATTTTGTGTACAAAAGCATATCAAACACCTTTGCTAAAGTAATAACGATGATAAATACTTAACATGTAATAAATCACTTATTGAATCTTCCCTCCAACACTGTGATGCTATTTCACAGATTCAGGAACTGAGGCAGAGAGGCAAAGTAACCCGCCCCATATCACCCTGTTAATTAAGTGCAGAACAAGGATTTGAACCCAGGAAATCTGGCTCCAAAGTCCATGCGTATGGCTTAGTAACCATCTTCCCATGTCACTAAGTATATCTCTATGGTAGCATTTTAAATGGCCTTTTAGTGTGCATTTATTATCTGCCAGGTTTTATCATAATTTTCATATACCTTAATTTAAGTATCAGAATCAGTATTAGGCATTTACTTTTTTCTATCTTTATAATTTTCAACGATTCTATTCTTGAAGAAATCTTAACTCAGCTATGTACTTAGAAAACAATGAAATTGATGTTAGATCTTATTGTCAAAAGGTAGTACATCTTAGATGAGAAGAATCTCAACCATGTTTTTCAGGAGTGTGGACCAGTGTTGTGTCGGGGACTGTTTCCCGTCCACGGCTTCTCCCTTCTTCTTGCTGCTTGGTTTGTTTCTGGGGACCTGCGCAATGCTGGTGAAAGAGACAGGCATCACAGTGTTTGGAGTGTGCTTGGTTTATGATCTCTTTTCCTTATCGTGCAAGCAAGAGAAATCGTAAGTCATTTGAATGTCTTGATATCAAGCAGTGCATGTGCAGAGAAGTACTTAAATTAATGATTTTCAAACTTTCATTAAAATAAAGTATACCAGTTTTGTTAAAGATATCTTTACCTTAGACCATAATATAATAAACAAGTCATATTTCATTAAGAGAAATCTATTACGTATGTTCAATCTCTTCATGCTTTTATAAAAATCAGTGGGGACTATAAAATTTTTGTGAGCCTCAAATTAGGAATTTAAAAGTACCTATGCTATTTGCAAGTTTATATTAGCAGTGTATTCTGGTTGCAAACCACTGAGAAATGTTGATTCACACAGAGAAGTGGTTGTTAGTGGAAACCATTTGTTAACAGCTTGCCTTGAATCTGTGCGTGAAAATGAGTGTTAGCCACCAAAGAACAGTGCTAATTTGGAGTCTGCTCTAGAGTTAATGTTGTTATCTAAGAGTTTTGGGAGTCTCATTTTGAAATTTCACAATGGGCCAGCCTCAACCATACAGGAATACTTACACATCATATTCAAATCAAAGAACAAGTTATTTAGTAGCCCAATTTCATTTTTAAAATTTAAGGCGCATTCGCTTTATCCTGTGGACTGTAACTGATAAGAATGACTAAGGCAAGTTCAAACACATACTATAATTTTCTTCGTCTGTCAAATCCATAATTACTAACAATTTGATGACATACAGATTCCATTTTTCAGAAAATTTCATGGTCTTACTTTTGAACTTATAAAAAAATGTGGTTATTTATTTTTCTGCCTCGTCCAATGAAAAATTTTATTTAAAAAAATCCTGCCTTTTTATACTATTCCCTATCTCTTTATACTTCTTGATATAAAGATAAGAGCAGCACTATTGAGTGGCAACAAGCTGAGATTAATCATTAAATTCTGAATACCTTCCTGCCTAGGTGTACTTGGACATCATTTAAATAGAGTTGAGTGCTCTGCGGGCTCCCTGTGAATTTCAGAGGTCTGTAAACGGAAGGAACCCAGTCATCACTTTGACCTAAGCTCATACCAAGAAAGCTGTGAGCCCAAGGATCTCCCGTTGCTTATATGAGAATAATATGAAAACAACTTTCCTCTATATCCTCTCAACTGGTGGGAGTAATTGCATTGCTCACCTTTTTTTTTTTTTTAAAGAGAACAATCTATCAACTTCTCTTGCTTCCCACTTTCTTCCCTTTCTCCTTGCATCCTTTTTCTCTTTGCCTCCTAGCTTCTTTCTGCTTTGCCTTACTGACAGCAGAAAGATGCGACAATTCGCTGCAGACCTACCCCTTTGGTCCAGTCCAGAGCCTTTTTAGCCCCATCATGGAAGTCATGTCTCCTGTGGTCTTGGGACTCTTCAGCCCAGTGTTGCCTATAGTTCGTTCTTCTTCATCCGGTTTCTTTTTTAACAATGCTCACCAGAGGAAATGCTTATTGATTTTTAGGAAGAGGGAGGGGAAGGAGAGAAAGAGGGAAAGAAACATTGATGTGAGAGAGAAACATCAGTTGGTTGCCTCTGGCACGCACCCTGAACAGGGACCGAACCTGCAACCTAGGCATGTGCCCTGACAGGGAATTGAAACCACTACCCTTCAGTTTACGGGACAATGCCCCAACCAACTGATTCGCAATAGCCAGGGCAAGCCAGGCTGCTTTCAAAGGGGATAATTGTATTTTTTACTCTTTTAATCATCTTTTTTGACCTCCATTATAAACTGCTGGCAGTTCTATGGAAGGAATAACGTGCTGATGTGTAGCTCAGAAATTGTTCAGAATTTCTGTGACTTCCTTTAAGTAACCTAGCTCTCAAAACCAGCAGCTCTGCGTAAGTGGAGACATTCATTTTTTTACCTTCATCCTTCTATCCTCCCATTCAACACATATTTATCCTGTACCTGAGAGGTAAGATTCCTTCCCTCAAAGAGCATGTGTAATACTGGAGGAGACAGACGTTACATAAGTAATTACATGAGTAACTGATTACAGCTGTGAAAGTGGTAAGAAGGAACCCAGAGCATGTAACAGGGAGACCTGGCCCATGATGGTTACTATGCTCTTGAGTTCTGGCCATGTGCCAGGCATTGTGTGTGCTAGGCTATTTACAGGTATGATGTCACACAATGCTCACAATTGTCGCCCTCATTTTACAGAGGAGAAAACAGAGGCACAGAAAGTAACCTCTCCAGAGGCACCCAACCCTGAGTGGAGCCAGGATTAGGACCCCTGTCTTTGTGACTCCGAGTCACAGAGTCACTTCTGAGCACCCCTGCCTCTGTGAAAGGAGTACAACACAAGGACCTAGAGACCTCCCAGAACACCTGCTGCTCGGGAACTGGCCTCACATTTGTACTGTGAGACCAGCTCAGAGGTTCTGAGTGTATTTACTGGGGGTCATAACCCCTTTGAGAATCTCACCAAATTATGTCCCCTTTTCCCAAATTAATGTACACACACAGTTTTGGACAAACTCTTAGGGACCTAGCCCCCACTTTATTTGCTCATTTAGAATAAATATCTTGGAACTAGGTTGTTCTTGAGGTCTTTCCTTGTATGATTTTTTTGGTAGTGGGAAAGAAACAGTAACAGAAGTAAATGTTGAAAGCTCTTTCCTATATGAACAGCAAATTATTTCTAAATTTTAAGTGGACCACAAAATGGAGTGGAATTTCTTTTATTTGACATTACCTTTAGGAAGAAATATTTTTAGTGAAAGATGAGCTCCTGAAAGTTAGATTTCTTTTTCTCTTTACTTTTTAAAAATTAGGATATAATTTCCAACAAGCAGAGACTAGCATTCCCTAATCCCAGTTCCTAACCTCTCTCTATAGAAGTAACCACAATCCTGAATTTGGTACTTTTTATTTCTATGATTATTTTTATGTCATTACTTCATATGTATATACCAATCAATACCAAATTGTATTACTTAACATATTTTTAAACTTTGTATAAATGGTATCACTTGCTTTCCTTTTCATTTGACATTAGGCTACAAGGCACAATATTTTTATCTGTTGATACAAATAGCTATAGTTCATGCATTTTAACTGTTGTATGGTATTTAATTATCCCAGTTTACTAAACCATTTTTATGGATTTGGGAAATAGGTTATTTTCACAATTTTTGCTATTATAAACTATGCTGCAGTGGAGTTTCTTGTGCAAATACCTGTGGGATTCTCTGGGGCACACCACAGGGATGGGGTTGCTGGGACCACAGGTAGGTTCATGTTCACGGTGTTGCATGTTGAGACATAGCTATTGAAACGATTGTAGCAGTGTCTCAGGATCCCTTTGCTGCATGTTCTCATCATCACTTGGTAGAATCAGACTTTTTAAGTTTTTCTCATCCAGTGGTTATGAATATCTATCTATCTATCTATCTATCTATCTATCTATCTCAGAGGATTCATGAAAAAAATGTAGGCACAGTACTTTATGGATCAGCTATGAACAGTGTTTTACAAGATCATAATTATGCAAATACTGAATACCACTTCAATCAAATATTGTGAGAGAAATATATTTGGAGAATGAGGGGTGAAAAAGAGGGGGTGTGTGTGTGTGTGTGTGTGTGTGTGTGTGTGTGTATTGGTGACCATGTAAGAGAGACTGAGTCCTAGTTTTCTATATTAGGGAGTCAATATAATAAGTCCTAAAATCAAAAATATAACTATGTTATTTTTAAAATACTATGGTTCATACCAGAAACAAGAGAAAAAAAAACGCTTGAGAATGGTTGGTTGCTTCCAGAAATGAGACTTTGGGGTGGGACAGGGGATGGCCATTTCTTGCTGCCAGCCTTGTCATTCCCTTTGACTTTGTTTAGGAGCAATGGGGTCATCCATCAGCGCAGCCCGCAGCAGCCTGGGAGCCCCCAGCCCTCCTCACTGCCAGCGCACCCGCTCCGGGAGAATGGGAGGCAGCAGCGGTTCCCTCACAGAGGAGCGTGGAGTGGCTGCCACTCCCCATTGCCACCAGAACCCAAGAGCAGTGGATTCCCGGTGTCTCCTCGAGCTGTGTGGTCCATGATGAGGTACTGGGCTGGGCTCCTTGACTGTGTGCGTTTTCACTATCCAGCTTCACCCGTGTGAGTTGATAGGACAACTTGAAGTCCTGAGTTGGTTCTTTGTGACCTCCTCCTCTCTCCTTGTTTCTCTGCCTCCCTCTTTCCTCCCCTTCCTCCCTCCCTTCCTCCCTTTCTTTTCCTGTATTAGACCAGATAAGAAAGAAGTAGCTAGAAAAAGCCCGGCTATCCGCTGTTGTTTAGAAGTAGGGGGTGAGGTGTGGATCTGTGAAGACTCAATAAAGAACATTTTCTTGTTTTCCTGGTGGAAGAACCTTGCGTTGGTTTCCTGGGGGAGGAGGGAGAGCTCTCTCTCTGCCTGCTGCCGCTCCTTGCTCTTTGTGTGTGATAAGAATTTATTACAGTGCAAGTATGGGAGAAAGCCCAGGGGATTCTGCCTCTCTGAAATGTTTTGAGGATGCAGGAAAATCTTTAAAGTATGGGATTTTCTTTTGTTTTAAAAATATTTTGACCTAGCCATGAAAATTAGCATAGATTTATCAGAACAGGTGCTCACTAAATTAGGTTGCCTCAAAAATAGCTCAAGCCATGGGCAAGACAGAATTTAATAAAGATGGAAATTCAATTCATACTGTTAGCACTTTATTACTTTAGATTGCTATTCTTATTTTTCTGTTCAGTTCTAGAAAACTCCCTCTTTTTCAGGGTCTTTGTTTCCCATTATTCCCACCTTTTCCTGTATATCCTTTGTATCTTGCTCCATTCATTCATTTATTAAAGATCTATTTTAAATAAAATACCTATTGAGTGACTCTCACGTGCCAGTCACTATTCTACGTACCAGAAGCATCCTGGTGAATAGGGAAAACGAGGACTTTCCTCTTGCGAAACCTCCTTTCTAGTAGGAGAAGACAGAACTGAATAAATAACCAACAGTGAGTGAACAATGTGATGGAGAGTGATGGGGGCCTGGCCAGGACGAATTTGCACTGGTCGTCACAAAAGGCCTCCTGCATCCTCCCGAGTGAGAAGACGAGCTGGCCGTGGACAGATCTGGGCAGGGGGTTCCAGGCTTGGGGTAATGAGCAAGTGGGGATTGGAAAGGCAAGGTCAGGGCATGGGCAAGGCCCGGATAAAGAAGGGCGGTATTAGCTGTGGAAGCAAGTTTTAATTTTATTCTGAGTGGAATGGGGAGACTGTGGAGTTCTGCTTCTTCTTCTTCTTCTTCTTTTTTTTTTATCTTAATGTGGTAAGAAATGATTACATCAACTACTCTGGTTCACCTTGGTCCATAATGCTGCGGAGAAGAATAAAGAAGAGAAAAGGGTTAAGAAGTTTTTTACAGACTAAGGGAGAAAGAAGCGTGTTGGCTGAGGATGATGGAGACTGGAGTGAACAGATGTGGTGGGTTTGGGATATCTTTTGGATACAAATCCACCATGACTAGCTGATGTTTGGGGTAAGGGCAAGGAAGGAAACAAGATTTTGGGGGTTTTGGCTTAAACAGTTGGGTGGACTATCACATCGGTGACTGAGATGGAAAGTCAAAGGGAGAAATAAGTTTTCTGAGGGTTGGGGGTAAGATAAAATCACAGTAATGCATGAAATTCTTTAGAAAGAAAGAGAGATAAACAGTCAAAACACTGAGGAAATCTTGACTTTTATATGGAGGGCCATGGAGGAGAGGAAGATAAACATTTGGGGGAATTATAAATTCTTTTTAAAGAGGCAAAGGAGGAGAAAAGAGAGGAATTAATAGAGAATGGTAGATGTTCAAGGCAGGACCAAACCAGACAAGTATGGCTGTGAATCCCCTGAGGGCAGAGGCTATGTTCATTTTTGCTCACATCCCTCTTTCTAGTTCCCTTCACAGTGGCTAACAGTTGCACAAATATTTGTTAAATGACTCACTTAATGAGATGATGGTAAAAAGCGTTGGAATTAAGCATACATAGTATATATCCGGTAACTTTGGCAATGAAGGAGTGGGTATAAAGGATGGAAGCTGGGGGCGTGAGTTAGGTTTTGTTTTCCTTTTTATTTTAAGTTTGATGGACACGTGTCTATGTGGACAACTTGTAGAGAGTAGAGACGGAAGATGCTGGCGCAGGAAGGAATATGATGAAATATGAATCCCAGTGGTATGCTGGTAAATGTTGAATAACTGGCTTCCAAAGCAAGGGAATCATGACTTGTGTTTGCCAATTTCCATGTGAACAACTCATTGGTAGCTTATTTCAAGCTACAGATGTGACGCCAGTGAATGTGGAGTTGGGGGAGAAGTGCTGTCGCTCACCGTCATGCAGTATTTCCACTGCCTGGTGGACAGTAGGCATAAATAACCTCAGGAGCACAGATAACAGTAAAATGAAGTAAACTAATAGGAAGTGATGAGGTTTGAGTATTTATCACCTTTGTTTTCAAAAAGATTGATTTTAAGTTAATATAATTCGACTTTCAATGATGGCTATATTTAATAACTGGCTTGCAGGGTACCCAAAAATTTAACAGTCATTTCTTGCAAGCCAGTGGCCAGTGTGAGTCAGCTATTACACACCAGTGAAGAAGTTCCTTCAGGAGGAGGAAGGAAATTTTACATCTGTCATTCATCTACTGTATGCCAGGACGTGGGTTAGCATTTCTCATACAGCATCCCATGCAACCATCGTAGTAATGCATTTAAGGTAGAAACTTTAGTTCCCATTACCAGGAAGAAATGGGAGAGGTTAAAATACCTTGTCCACCTTTACATAGTAAGTGTAAAGGTCAGGGTTGGAACTCAAGCTCTGTGACCCCCAACCTGTGCTTTGCTCGTCTGCTGGACTCTAAACTCCATAGTCCCAGGCGACGGCTTAGCTCTGGGGATGAGGCAGTACACCACATCCTCTGGGGATGAGCATGGTATCATTCTCTGGGGAGCTCACCTCCCCGTTGAACTATCAGGGGCAGACAGATTCTTGCAGTCATCCTTGGGTTCACAAATGAGGCACTTCTTGACTTGCTTTGACATATGGTATTGGTGCTAATAAATTTAATTAGATGGCATGCTTTAGTAGGTAATGTTTTGTTCTTTTTCCACCGTGAGCTCCAGGCTATTTTAGGAAAAAAAAAAAAAGATGCCTGGAGAGCAATAAAGATCGTAGCTGGAACTGGGTCAGAGTCTTGCTAAGTTAACGTGTTTGTAGGCGGGAAGGACCAGTATCCCTCATTGGGAAGGAACATTGTCATATATTTTCCCTTTTTGGAGAGAAACCAGGTTATATATTGGAGTATAAATTTAATTGGTATTAAAATTAATTTTGAAAACTATGCTTTTTTTTTGTCAGAAGGTGATCAGGTAAAGCAAATAAAAGTTCAAAGAGGCAATGTTGTCTTAATTCTTAAGATATCCACAGGCAGCAGTTAAATCATGGCTCATTTTCTTACTTGATCCTGGACTAATTGTTTTATCTCTGTGAGCCTCAATTTTCTCACCTCAAGATGGGCGAAGTAATAGTGGTACCTGATGCTCAGATTGGCCATCAGGACTGAAGGCTACAGCACATGTAATAATCTTGTAGATAGGTGCCTGGCACAGAGTGACCATTCAGTGCATAGCAGCCAGCAGCGTCATTGTTGGCAGTTTAGTGTTATGATGGGTATTATTCCTGTGTGGGCTTCTGAACATCAGGGTGCATTGTGAAAACAGTACATCTGCAGTATGCAGGCAGGGCATTGAGTTTGCATGGGATGGGGTTTTTTTGTTGTTGTTTTTTTTTTTTTGGTTGAACTTCAAGACTGTTTGCTAGTATGTATTTGCATTGCATGCATGGCATTAGACTGACAAAACGTTACTTAAATACCATCAGGTAAAATGTTTTCAGAAGTTACCATACACAGGGAATAATCCTAACCCAGGGTAAAATCCTACTGCAAGTCATTTATTTAATTGCCTGTTTTTCAGTGTGACTTAAGTGATTGGCATATAGGTAGAAAATGCAATGAAAAACCTAGGACTTAGGGTGTATGCTCTGGAATTCGATGAAATTTCAGTTGATAGTACCTTTTACTCAGTTACTCCATGTGAAATGAGAAATGCTCTGTATGTAAATATTCCTTCTCCCTACCCTCTTCATTAAATCAAAATCATTCATACAAGTACACACTTCCCTTTTACATTAGAGAACTCAGTGATTTCTACATGAAATCTTACCTTCAGAACTCATGTATATGTAAGTATCTAGAGTCATTTTTCTCATGTATGCTTCATTGATTTAATATTTAAATAACAGTGATCATAATAGGCATAGAAGACAGTTCTTGTCTGAAATTCTTGTTATTTTTCTCTGTTTCCTGCTACCCGATAGGGTATGGCATGAAGTATTCATTCAATATTTACTGAGCACCTACTATGTTCGAGATACCATTTTTGGCAGTGAAATAAACAAAACGTTGCCCTCATGGAACTTAGCTGGATGATGATCATGGCATTTTTACCTAAAATGGTCTCACGTTTGTGAGTGAGACAGTGGTTGTATTTTTCACTTCAGTGGGTATTAATAGTCTTTCTTGTAAACGCCTTGTACGTAGGCATGCAAATCAAGAAACTAAGACAGGTTTAGGACCAGAGAACACTTTGACATGAAAGTGAACTTGTGAGGTAATTAAAATCAGGAGAATTAGGGAGGCATTTAAATATTTTGACTTTGCTGATGGAATAGGTAACTGATATTGTAAGTGCTTTATTTCTATAGACCTCGCATTACACTATTTTTCCTCAAAGCAAGCAGTGCTGTGCAGATTAAACTCCTGAGGTGGGATTTTGAACTTTTATTTCACACATAGGATCCTATGAGTAGGGCAAATGTGTTTCAGATCATTATTAATCACCTTATATCAGCATTGAGAGAAATTAGTGAGCTAGTGAAGTGAGATTTGTAGGTGACAGAAAAAAAATGTGTGGAAAGCCTATATTACTGAGGAATAACTAGGTTGTCTTGCACACCTCCCCCCTCCCCCTGTTTTACACAACTTTTCTGTTGACCGACCTCAGATGTACCATTTTCAGTCTCACTTAGCTGCTGCTTTCAAGAGGCATAGAGTTAATGTAAGTCTATCCAACAATTAAAAGTGAAGTTTGTGAGTTCATATTAATAAATCTCCGGTACTTAAAATTTAATGCAAATGTAAACCTCATTGGTAAATCCATGTTAAGAACACAGACCACCTTAATTAAATTAAAACATTATTTAAAAGAAAATCAGCTCTGTCAGTGAGAATGAGCAGACTTCTTAATTATGAATTGTGTTTATTGGGATACTGTCATTAATGTGACTTTAATGTTCTTTGGTGGGTTCGTTTTACCCAAGCTGGTTTCCCAACTTCCTTTATAGTAGCTTTTTACGAATATAGAGCTTACCAGAAAGGTAGTCCCTTTTGTCGATGGTGAATTTGAGAGTTTTTTATTTCCTCTTACTATTTGCTAACAATTAGCTGAGAGTGATGTTATTACTCCTGAATCAATTTTGGCCCTAAAGAAAAACTGTGAGGTAATTAAAGTCAGGGGACTTAAAGAAGCATGTAAATATTTTGAGTTTCACTGACTAGAGTATGTAGTAGAGCAGGAGTTACCTTGATGGGTTTATCTGAAAGCTTATTGGAATCTGCTTTGGTTCCTGAACTGAACTCAGCACTAAAATGGATCATTTCAATAAAATGTTCCTTGGCTTCTTTCAGAATTTAGCACTGAAAGTTCCCAAATAAATCACATATAAGTAGACAACATCTCTTTTAATTTATGGATGGCAGTTGGTAGGGTTCTTAACGGCTGACAGCCTTGGTTCCTTCTGCTTAGTCTTGATTGCGTATCAGTTCTTGGCACTCTTGGCTCCCCTGTGAATTTTGGTCGGTGGATGATAAGTTCCTTGCTTTCTCAGTGTAGAGCAATCAGGCTCAGGCATCTGCTTTCCAATCGGATGCACATATGTTGAAAGAGAAAACTCAGAATGGAGGCATTTCTGGCTGGCATGCAGTTTTGTCACTGCTACAGTAGCTCCTTAGAAGATCCCAGGCCCATGCTTTCTCATCAGCCTAGCAGTCACCACATGGAACATTGTACCTCTGTCCTGTGTGCTTAGGAGACTGGGGGACTCAAGGCCAGCGAACATTTCTCCCTTCTTTTGCAGAACACAGCTAGGATACCTATGGTGTTGTAGGGAGTTTGCTGCAGATTTCTTTGCTCTTTTAGTTAATGCTACTGTTATACAGATTAATATTTTTTTATTTTTCTCTTTTTTAATATAGCCTGCTGGGAGGTTGTGGATTGATTGTAATAAAAGCACTATTAGTTCAT
Source organism: Pteronotus mesoamericanus (assembly GCF_021234165.1). NCBI lineage: Eukaryota > Metazoa > Chordata > Mammalia > Chiroptera > Mormoopidae > Pteronotus > Pteronotus mesoamericanus. Next base: position 16,076,359 of record NW_026555310.1, read on the forward strand.
TTTAACATTGTAAACACTCAGGGTATATATAAATAATTCTTGCACAAGAACATTATTCTATGCCAGGCAATAGATCATGGTGGTTTCAGATATATTAGTGGGATTTTCCGTTTGTTGCTTTGCAAATTGTCCAACACACATTTTCATCGGGTACTGTTTTGTAGATTAAATCTTAAAAATGCACATGCTTGAAAAGGATATTTTTTAAAAATTCAAGAAGACTTTGGAGGGACCTTCAGTCCAGTAGAAGGAAAAAAGAATCGTGGAAATGCAAGTGATTTGACAATTCTCTTATAATTCAGAAGCAAGCAGCATGGTCATGATTCTCATCAACAATCAGCATTTTGGGTGCCGCTGTAGCTCCTGTGGAGTGGGCACTTATCAGTGGCCAGGAATCATGTCACAGATTGTTCATACAGCTTACAATTTCAATTCTTGCAAAAACCTATGAGGTGGATGTTTACATAACGCATGGACTCATACAGAATACCTAATTCTGCCCTAATGCTTACCAGGTATATATGCCCTTTGGCAAATTGCTTCCATTTTCTGCATCTCAGTTTCCACATAAGTAGATGGCAAGTAATACTCGTACCTATTCCATGTGGTATTTTGAGGAACAAATGAATTAATGCATGGAAAGAGCTTAATATGGCTTTTAATTGTAGCTTTTTATAAATGGTAGTGCTAGGATTTAGCTTACCCACCGCAATGCTTACTTTATGCGAAAGTCACTGTGGAAGAATTATTGCTTAGAAATCTTTTTATAGCATTCACCTTTTCTTCGCTGTATTTATGAAAGGAAATGGTATAGTCTTGATATGACTTGTTGTGATGCTTAGTTATTTTCTCTCTTCTCCCAAGCTTACAATATTTTAGAGGGAAATGACTATAAATGAAAAACATTCTTATAGCAATGATGAAAAGTTCAGTGTTGTTTAGAAGATAATAGAATGCCTGTGTTAACACTTATTCTGACGTGATGAATACCATCCTCATTTATAAGTTGTTGCAAAAGATATGCTTAGTTTCTGAGAATAAGAGTTGACTTTAATTAAAAAGATTTGATATATTTAGAATTGCTGTTGAATAAAACATCACTTTAATAAACAGATCATTAGTTTGAAAATCAAATAAAACCTTTACCTAATAGTTTTGTCGGTAAATTACCTTATACTCATATCGGAAGATGTGTTTCATGTAGATTTATGAATTTGTAATGCTATTCATATTATCCAAACCATGACCTTTATTACGTTATATGTAATCTAGAAAGTGCATATTGATTTTGAAATCACCCCAGGCAGCAGTCTCCATGAGAAGCCTGGCATTAAAGATTTGCTCTTAATGATTTAACCTCTAAATGTATTGGTAAGGTCTCTAAAAGGGACATAAGCGTGGATTTTTAGGGGATGAAGGCAATTAATATATCGTAATTCAGAGAATTACAAAACAACCAAACCCAAACAGCCAGCCAGAGCTGGGTGGAAGGAATAGTGTTTGTGTCTCATAGTGAGAGCCAGACATGCCCTCTGTACCTAATGAGTAACCAAGACATTTCAGCTTTTGGGTGGTAGAGCTTTTCATTCCTGACAGTTAAGTCTTTATCTTAGATTGCTTTCGTGCTCTGTATTTGGTTCCCTCAAGTAATTTTTCTTAGTGACTGTGAAAGGAATGTGACTTTGTGAAAGGACTTATGACCCATACTACAGTTATGATGAAAAAAGTTTTGATTAAAAAAGGGTGTCTACTTAATTATAAAACTGCACTTTTGGTTTTCATCCAGTCGGTGAGAGACTGCATATATCCTCAATAAAGTATGTTTACCTCTTCTTTACAGCGCATCATTTACAGCTACAATGGGAAGGACAGGTAAATCTTTCATATTAAGTTGAAATTGGGTGTCAGTCTCCAGATATTTTTAGGCAGAAGTAGGAGTGTGATAATAGTTAATGACCAAGAGAACATGATGTCTTGAAAATTACAGCTCTCATCATTGTCCCTCATTGCTGTTTATGAACAATTTGAGCAATGTAATGTTGCCGAGGGTTTTTTTTCGTTTTTTTTTGGAGACCCAAGAGCCAAGAGCTGTTTCCTGGGTTAGGTTGGATATACGGAAACGAGAGACGCATGGGGTAGCGTTAAGGTTAAGGGGCCATGGCCTGATTGGTGGGAAAACTGAATTCTACTTTGATGCGATTTGCTCTATTCCTTGAGCCAGTTATTTTACTTCCCTGGATTTTCTTAAGAGAGACATGATAGGGTGGTCTCCTGTCATTTGATACCCTTCTAAGTTCAATTTTGGTCAAATTCTTATGAAACTGTGCAGTCACTTTTCCTCTTGTTTTTTGATTACTGTAGTCCTTTGGCATGTATGTTGTTTGAAGTTGTGCGGGCTTTGGAAGTTGACCCTAATATGAGAGACCAAAATGAGAGGCTCTTATAGTGACTAAAGAGACTGCACAGGAAATTTTGCTAATGTGCATTTTGTTATTTTCTTTTTCTTTTCCAACCTGGTAAGTAAGTCAAATGTATTGATGGAAAATGGCAATATTTTTTAAAAAAGATTACATTTAACCTTATACATGTTTTGCCTTCAACCATCATAGATATAATTAACACTGTACATTTGCAAACTGATTCCTGTTAGCTCATCAGAAACAGTTTGTTGGTTCATTTGATTAATAAACACATAAAATACTACATACAAATATTTTAGGGATCAGTTCTTGCAAAGAACAAAAACTTTTTAAAACTTATTTAAACAAATTGGCGTACTTATTAAAAGGAGACGCTAGACTCTAACAGCACCCCGTCCTGAGTTTTGAGCCTGGTTTTGGGGAAACTGGCAATGTCAGAACATTTATTATTTTGCCTCTTTGGGACTTCATGTACACTTTTAAAAACATCTGTATTGTTTTCCATTTTTCCCTTTTTAAAGAGTGGCTTTTCTTACTTTGATGAATAAAGATCTACCTGCACTTTCGTTTCAAATCTCTGTATGAGAGGGACTATGTCCTGACTCCAGATTCTCGAAAAGAGAGACTGATTGACCCAGCACAGATTAGCTTACATCCTGGTGGGGAAGTCATACAATGACAGATGTATGTCGGCTGACTTAAGGGATGCACAGGATAGGATATTTCAAGTTTGGCTCAAGTGGAGTCTTAATAGATGAGATAATGAGCTGAAGAAAGGTAGGGCTGTCTTCCCAGGCAGAAAGCACAGCAGGAGGGAGGGCACAGAGGAATGCACCCACAAAATGCGCGGTGTGTTTGTCCAACTAGAAGCAGCTCAGGATATGAGTAGTGGGAGACAAGGCTGGGAAGGCACGCAGGAGCCCTGCCACAGAGAGACATGGGAGAGGTACTGAGGGACTTTGGTTCCCACCATGCAGTGTCATGCTTGTCTTGGTTTTAGGAGAATCTGATCATAAACCCAGATGAAGCATATTATCTAAGTGTGAAGATTTAAAAAAAATCAATCCATTTAATATTAATAATTATATTTTTGAGACTGAAAAAACAGTAGTTCCAAGGTTGTTCCCATAATTAATCCTGCATATGTCTGACTGCTCAGTATTTTCTCTGTTTTTTAAGATTGTGTCTTATATAAAATTTTCCTTACACATTTTTTGTCATTTTAGAATCCTCATATTTTAAAAATGTTAGCAGGAGCCTTTAGAATGCATTTCCCCGTAATAGTAAAAAGCTATGCTATTTACCCATACCTGTTAATAGATTTAAGCCTTTTCAATTTATGAATTTCTTTCAAAGAACTGAAATTAATGGAAACTTCATAGAAGTGATAATCCCTTCCTATTAGGCATTCGGTATGCTAATACATCATATGTGTATTCTTATGTGTATTGTGTCCAAGTGGCTGTTATATTTTGTATTGGTGCATATAATTGCTTTTCTACTTGGCAAAGAAAATGAGCAGATGTAAAATAAATATCTTTTTCTGGCATGATCAATTGGAAGCTCTGCAATCTAATGTTGACTGAGTTTTTATAAGTGATGCAGCAAGTGCTGTCCAACGTTAGACTGCAGCTATTAACTGCTCAGCATTCACGTGGGGCAAGATAAATTATGACCAAGCCTGTATATCAGAATCGTAGAGTTAGAGCTTGATCCTAAGAAACAGAGTTTAGTTTTCACAGAAGGAAAATGGTATGTTGACTTGAAGGCCTCTATTGATGCAATTTTCCACAAAAGTGATTTTAGGATTTTTTCCTTGTTAAACTTTAACAGTGAAGGAGCATTGAATACCCAGTGGTTGGTTCATGGATCCTGGAGTCACACAAAGTGGATTTAAGTCCCAGATTTCCCATCTGGTAGCAGTGTAAACTTGGATTAAGCAATTACCTTATCTATACAATAGGAATAATTAGTAATACTTATTATAAATGGCATGAGGTTTGTAGAGTTTAGCTTAGGGCCCAGTACACCCAATTGTGCTTATTATTGTGCACTAACTAATCTGAAGATGTCCAGTGTTCGTGCAGTTGGCCATGGGGGAGATAAGCTGTCTGCCTCATACATCTGTGGTGGTACTTTTCAATGTCTTGAGAATTTGGCTTAATTATTTATTACCTCTTTCCCAGTGGGAGGGAAAAGCGAGCCAATATGAAATGCCTATTACAAACCAGGAGATAGACAGGGATCAGCTCATTTCACAGTCCCCATGTCCCTGGGAAGTGAGTCTTCTCACCACATTGCCACATGGGAAAGGCGAGGTTCAGGGAGGCTGCATAATTTTCACCGCATTACATAACTAGAAAGTGAAAGATCTAGGGTTTGAACCTCCATCCATTTGACTTTGCTATATAGGCTTCACCAGGCTGTCAAGGGTTAAGCCCTTTACAGGGCTGTGACAGTAGCAGAAGTATCCTGAGAGCATTAATCTGTTCCTCTTTCTTCTGCATTTCCCAAGCCCAAGCGGCTTTACCCCATTTACAGCTCTGATAACTCTGCTTGGCCAGTGACTCTGTCTGTCACCATCACACGAACAGGGATTTCTCTTCGAGCACTCAGCTCAGCCCTTTTTAGAAGGACATTCTTCACCTTAAAGCAAAATGCTGGGGGTTGCAGGGAGAGTGTCACATTTCATCTGTGAGCAGTCATTAAATACTATTTTTCAAAAGTTTTCTGAAGTAACAGTGAGCTAGCCTTTTAGTGATAGATGTACTCCTAGAGTATCGTGTCTGCTGAATTTTATGTTGGATGGTTGTGTTGCTCTTCTCTGAAACTTCTTTATGTGGTGTTTCTGAAAGATGGAGTGTGCGCCTGTGTGTGTGTGTGTGTGTGTGTGTGTGTGTGTGTGTAGGTAGTATTGCTTTGTGGACTTTTTAAAGTTAATATATATCTGGGAAAGCGTTCACTGTGGGCATGTCAAAGCAATGATTCATTGTGGTCATTGCGGTACGCTTTAAGTCATTAGTTTTTTTAACTTTTTTTTTTTGAAGAGAAATTTTATGTTCACAGCAAAGTTGAGAGGAAGGTACAGAGATTCCCCATATAACTGTTACCCCAACACATTATCAACATCACTCACCAGAATGGTACATTTGTTAGCAAGGATGAGCCCACATTGACACATCATATCTCCTACAGTTCATAGTTTATATCAGGTTTATTCTTGGTGTTGTATATTCTAAGGTTTGGACCAATGCATAATGCCATATATTCATCATTGTAATATCATGCTGGGTATTTTCACTGCCCTGATAATCTTCTGTGTTCTGCCTATTTATCATCCTTCTCCTCAGCCCCTGACAATTAGTCATCTTCTACTTCTTTCACAGTTTTAACTTTTCATATAGTTTTGCCTATTTGCACAGAATCTCATATAGTTGGGATCTTCCAGTATGTAGCCTTGTCAGATTGGCTTCTTTCACTTAGTAATAAGCACTAAATTTACTCTCAGCTTTTTCATGTCTTGATAGCTCATTTCTTTTTAGCGCTGAATAATATTTCATTGTCTGGCTAGTCTACAGTTTATTTATCCATTCACTTACTGAAGGACATTTTGATTGCCTCCAAGTTTTGCAATTATGAATAAAGCTGCTAGAAATACCTGTGTGCAGGTTTTTGTGTGGTCATATGTTTTTAACCCCTTTGGATAAATACCAAGGAGTGCAGCTGCTGTATCATATGTTGAGTATGTTTAGTTTTATAAAAAATAGCCAAACTGTATTCTAAAGTGGTTGTAACATTTTGTATTTCCACCAGCAATGAATGAGAGTTCCTGTTTGTTCCCCATCATCCCAGTATTTGGTGGTGTTGGTGTTTTTATTTTGGCCTTTCTAATAGGTATGTAGTGATATCTACTTGTAGTGTTTTCATTTCCCTGATAACATATGATGTGGAGGATCTTTTCAGATGCTTATTTGCCATCTGCGTATCTTCTTCGGTGAGGTATCTGCTAAAGTCTTTGGTCCAATTTTATTCACATTGTTTGTTTTCTTTTTTAAAAAAAATGATTTTATTTATTTATTTCTAGAGAGAAGGGAAGGGAGAAGGGGGAGAGGGAGAGAAACATCATTGTGTGGTTGCCTCTTGCACACTCCCAACTGGGGACCTAGCGCATAACCCAGGCATGTGCCCTGACTGGGAATTGAACTGGCAACCCTTTTGTTTGCAGGCTAGCACTCAATCCACTGAGCCACACCAGCCAGGTCACATTGTTTGTTTTCTTATTATTGAGTTTTAAGAGTTCTTTGTTTATTGTTGATAATAGTTTTCTGTCAGATGTGTCTTTGCAAATATTTTCTCTCAGTCTATGGCTTGTCTTCTCATTTTCTTGATATTATCTTTCACAGGGCAGAGTTTTTAGTTTTAAGTCCAATTTATGAATTATTTCTTTGATGGGTCATGTGCTTGATGTTTTACCTAAAAAGTCGTGGCTATACCCAAGATCATTGAAGTGTGTTGGTTTTTTTTATGTTATCTTCTAGGATTGCTTTAGTTTTGTGTTTTATATTTAAGCCTGTGATCTTAAATATAAGATCACTTTGAGATAATTTTTGTGTATGGTATAAGACCGGTGTCTAGAATAATTGATTTTTGCACTTGGATATCCAGTTGATAAAACAGCATTTGCTGAAAGACTGTCTTTGCTTCACTGTATTACTGTTGCTCTTGTATCAAAGAACAGTAGTAAGTCTTGAAGGTAAATAGTGTAAGCTCCTTAATTTTATTCTTTTCCTTAAATATTTTGTTGTCTATTCTGGATCTTTTGCCTCTCTGTATAAGCTATAGAATCAGTTTCTGCATTCAATATCCATAAAATAACTTGCTTGGATTGGTTTGGGTTGAATCTACAGATTAGGTTGGAAAGAATTTACATCTTGATAATGTTGTCTTCCTGTGTGTGAACATGGAATATCTCTCCATTTATTTAGTTCTGCTTTGGTTTTGCTCATCAGAGTTTTGTAGTTTTCTTCATATAGATCTTGCACATATTTTGTTAGATTTGTACCAAAATATTTCATTTTTGGGGTCCTAATGTAAATTGTATTGTTTTTCATTTAAAATTCTACTTGTTTATTGCTGGATTAAAAAAGCAATTGACCTTTGTATATTAACCTAGTATCCTGCAACCTTGCTGTTATTGTTTATTTGTTACAGGAGATTTTGTTGTTTTTGTTGGTGGTGTTGTTGATTACTTTGGATTTTCTACATCGACAATCATGTCATCTATTTTCCATGCCAGTAATTTTATTTTTTTGGAGAGATAATTCAAGTAAGCAAAAGTCTGCTTTTCTTTTTCCCAGTTTTTAGGACTGAGAAATTTAAAGTATTCAGTATAAAAATAATATAACAAACACTCTTATTACATTTGGTCATATTTATTTTGTCTTTTTTAAAAAATTTCCCTAAGGAGTGAAACTGTGTGTGTGTGTGTGTGTGTGTGTGTGTGTGTGTGTAGCAAAGTCTACTTTAACATTGCCACTTGTGGCATTTTCTTTACTGTCTCTCAGGGGCAGTGACTATACTAGTATTTGTATATATGGACTATTTTCTGTTACCATATCTGTGTCACCTAATTATGCTTCAGCTTCTGGTTATACTCATCATACAGTCAATTTCCTCATATAGTATCTTTGGATCTGGAATAACCCAGAGAGATCTAATCGGGGAAAGCCCTGAATTACATGAGGCTGACTAGGGATTTGTGCTCTTTAGACCTGCTTTCTTGTCACCTGGAACAACATCTACTGTACAGTGGATGCTCAGACTGGCATCAATGGGCATGGCTCTTAAGCTCCCCTGGATCCTGAGACCCTCCTGATTCCCCTGGTCTGTCTGAGCTAACAGTGACTCTTAGCAATACTTGCCTCACCCTTTTAGGCTTTGAGTTACAAGAGCAGTCTACTTTCTCCCATACCCACTGACTTTTATACTAGAGTGTTTATGAAATGTCATCACTTCAAGAAATGTAATTTCACAAATATTTATTATGATGGAGGCATATTAAACACGGCTTGCCTCCTTGCACAACCACCACAAAAATTACAACTAAACTACAAAACAACTATCACCCAGAATTCTTATAATATTGAGCTATATGGAAGTCCAACAACCAAGGAATTAAAGAAGTCACATTCATCCAAATGGGTAGGAGGGGCAGAGGCACAGAAACGCAGAGACATGGGAGGTCCCACACCCACATGTGGTAAATAAAAATCAGGATGGATACCTCAGGAGTAAGGGATCCCAGCCCCATACCAGACCACCCAGCCCAGGGTTCCAGTGTCAGAAAGATAAATTCCCATTAACTTCTGGCTGTAAAAACCAATGGGGGTTGGGGTAGTAGAAGAAACTGTGGGATTCTTTGGTGTTTCCTTTTAAAGGGCCAAAAATGGACTTAGGATTTAACCAGACTCATTCCGTCTGGGCTCCAGCACTGAGGCAGCAGCTGGAAGGGCACCAGTTGTATATGGTGAGAAACTGAAGTGTCTGGCATCACAACCAGTGCTGAGGAATAGCTTCTTCCCAGACAAAACTCCAGAGGCCAGGAAGCAGCCATTGCACCTTTTCTGAGCCCTCCACAGAGCCACACAAAGCCACAGGGTGATGACCCCATATCTGAGACTCTGTCAACCTGGATCTCACGGGTTGCCCTGCCCTGGTGATTACCTAAGGCTGTGTCCCATTGAAGTTATGAGTGTGCTTTTCTACAGTAGGCCACAATACTAATCTAAGATAAGAAGTCAAAGCAGACTGTACCTAGTACATAGAAATACACACAGGGAGGCTGCCAAAACGAACAGACAAAGAAACATGACCCAAATGAAAGAACAGAACAATCCAGAAAAAGAACTAAACAAAATGGAGATAAGCAATCTATCAGATGCAGGGTTCAAAACACTGGTTATTAGGATGCTGAAGGAACTCATTGGGTACTTCAATAGCATAAAAAATCCCCAGACAGAAATAAAGATTACACTAAGTGAAATAAAAAAAAATTACAGGGAATTAACAGTGGAATGGGTGAAGTTGAGAATCAAATCAATGATTTGGAACATAAGGAATAAAAAACATTTAATCATAACAGCAAGAAAAAAGAATCCAAAAAAAATGAAGATAGTATAAGGAGCCTCTGGGACTACTTTGAACGTACCAACATTTGAATCATAAGGGTGCCAGAAGGAGAAGAGGAAGAGCAAGAAATTGAAAATTTATCTGAAAAAATAATGAAAGAAAACGTCCCTAATTTGGTGAAAGAAGTAGACATACAAGTCCAGGAAGCACAGAGAGTCCCAAAAAAGATGGACCCAAAGAGAACCACACCAAAACACTTCACAATTAAAATGCCAAAGGTTAAAGATAAAGAAAGAATATTAAAAGCAGCAAAAGAAAAGCAGAGAGTTACCTACAAAAGAGTCCCCATAAGACTGTCAGTTGACTTCTCAAAAGAAACTTTGCAGGCTAGAAGAAACTGGCAAGAAGGATTGAAAGTGATGAAAAGCAAGGACCTACAACATAGATTATTCTATCCAGCAAATTGAAGGGCAGATAAAGTGCTTCCCAGACAAGGTAAAGCTAAAGGAGTTCATTATCACCAACCCATTATTATATGAAATGTTAAAGGGACTTAAGAAAAAGAAGATCAAAACTATGAACATTAGAATGGCAATAAATTCACAACTATCGGCAATTGAATCTAGACACCACACTACAAAGCAAGCAGAACAGGAACATAATCATAGATATGGAGATCATTTGGAGGGTTATCAGTTGGTAAGGGGGAGAATGGGGGAAAAGATGAAGGGATTAAGAAGTACAAATTGGCAGGTACCAAATAGATGGGGGACGTTAAGTATAGGAAATAAGTAACCAAAGAACTTTATATGCATGACCCATGGACATAAACGAAGGCGGGGGGCGGGGGTCGCTGGAGATGACAGAGGATACCAGGTGGAGGGGGCAAAGGGGAAAAATGGCACAACTGTAATAGCATACTCAATAAAATATATTAAACAAAACACTTGCCAAATGATGAGGTAATCATTCTCTCTCTGAATATAATACTGAAATCCAATAACTGATCCTCCAGAGAATATTGAATATAACTAATAATAATAACTAATATTTATCGAGTAAAACAGTTTTAAGAGCTTCACATATACTAACTCACTTGATCATCATATGAACCCTACAGTTAGGTGCCATTATTATCCACATTTTGCCAATGCAATAATGGAGACCGAGGGAGAATAAGAAACTTGCTCTGTATAAGGCAACTAGTAAGTGGAGAACCTGGAAATGACACCTCTGCAGCCTGGCTCCTGAGTCTTTGCTCTTAAAACCAGCTCACTATCTATTTCTTCCACAGAGAGAAAGCTGGTTATTGTGAGAAGTCTCACAGCTTCAAAATGTAGTCAGGTTGTTAGTTGCAGGATGGTTCCCCTCTGCAGAACAGTGGGGGTGATGTGCCTTCACGAGGGGCCGGTCTCTGAGTTGGCCTTGGTATTTCTTCCCTCATGCCCTTTTCCTCTGCTCACCCAGTCCAGTCTCAGCTTCGCTCTGGGGTTTAATGAGAACACGGTGGAGGTAGGATTAATTGTTTAACTATTTCACTAGTGGGTATTTTTAACTAGTCTGGGATAGGCTAATTCTTATGACAGAAGTGAAATATTGTTGAGAAGCAGAACTCATGAAAACAGATCTACCAAATCATCGTCTCACTATGTTTGCACAGAGTTGAGTAGCCCTGGCGGTCCCAGGTCACCCCCTTAGTCACCACACGGTGTAACATACGGCAACAGCTGTCTCGAGGCAGAAAGGTTCATCCCCCCTACAAATAATCTACTGCCATGGTGTAAAAAAGCAAAAGAAGAAAATAAAAACTCCAAATAACTAATTTCTGAAATTAAAGTAAAATTACATTATTGAATAAATGAGCTTTGTGAAAAATTGCTAGTGGCAGTTTGATATGAAAAGCATGGGAAATACTGTATATGCTTAAAATCTTTTGCTCAGATATTTCCATAATGTGATTAGATATTTCCTCTTTGGTTTGTAGAACTGTCAAGACAGCTTACAATCCCCTGGCTTATTGGCACAAGCACCTATCTGTTGCTGAGGCAGTCAAAAGGAAGGGCATGCCAAATGCAAAAAAAAAAAAAAAAAAAAAAAGCAAGGACAAGTACTGATAGCCTGGGAAGGGGTCAGAGTTTCATTTGTATGAAAAAGCCTTGTGTCTCCTGGAACCCACTTGACAAATCAGAGCATGTCAGTTATTTTTTAAGTTAGAAAAGGCATGTGGCCTTATTATATTCAGGCAAACTCAACAGGGTGCTCAGAAAAATAAATCATCCCTGTTGATATCACAGTTGAACTTGCCTGAAGTTTCAGAGGCATGTGAAAATGTAAGAAGACAAAAGGCAGCACTGGATTAGGAAAAAAAATGAATCATAGTTTAAATAGATACCTTTTGTCTGCTCAGTGAGAAAGCTGATGTACCAATATGTATTTTAGGGTACATTAATTTTCTGGGTTGAGTGAAAGAGAACAGGGGATCATTGTATTATGAAAAGGTATGAAGACTCCAGCAATTAATGTCAGAAGCAAGTTATTTTCCCCAGTAAAGTGTTGGATATATGTTTTCCAAGAAAATTAAGTAAACAGCTTCACATACATTAATGTTCTGTGGAAACTGCAATGAAAAAATATGGCCTTGGGTTATCAAAACAGAAGTGGGAAACCTCCCAAGAAAAACAATAGAGTGAGCAGAGCAATATTGAAACAGGTGAAGAAAAGAACATGATGTGTTTGCTGAGTAATGAAAAATTATTGAAAGCACAGACTGAGGGAACAGACTGATAAGGAGTGAATAGAGAAGCAGCTCATAAGAAATTCAAGCTCACACGAAGGCAGAAAGCCAACCTGATTGCAAATTTTGTCAGCTTGCAGCTAGGAGAGGGAAAAGGAAGAATGTACTCAGAAGATGAATTTTTTAAAAAAATCAAAATGTGTTAATTCTGGAAGAAAAAGAGACAGCAGCATGGTAACAGCTGGGACTGTAGTTTTAACTCTTGAGACCTCCTTATAACATCAAAATGGCTGTTAGTTTTTGGCATTAGGAGTAAAAAAATACGATAAGTAAACAAATTATTAAGGGATATTAGGGATTTCCCTTTGATTATGACTTTTATGTCAACCAAAGACATTCTCACAAGTGACTCAGTGAGCTCAGGTTGGCCCTTGGCCTGGGAAAGCTGACACCAGTCAATGTAGTTCCCTTTCAGGTGACTTCTCAGGTTCAGGTTCTGAGAAGGTGGAGGGAGAGGTAGGTAGTGTTGGAGTCAGACTGCCTTGTTCGGATGCATCTCTCTGTCCCCCATGTTATCTGTGACTTGGAAGCCTTAGTTTCATCTCTGATATGTGAAAAACAAAAAGCATGTACCTCACAGAGTTGTTTTCAGGGCTAAGTAGATAATAATCAGTGCTTAGCATTCTGTTTTACATGGTGTGCTCCTTGCTTTTTCTTTAAGTATCTCACTTAAGCCCCATAAAAACATACCCACATTAGTTTTATTATTTCCATATTTTACATTTGAGGCAATTGAGCTCAGATAAAATAGCTTAAGAGTGAGACATGTAATCAGCAGTTGAATTTAGGTTTTTCTTGACCCACGTCCATGCTTGCTGTACTGCGAAGCTTAGCATCTTTGAGAGCAGACACCAGAGCGTTATTGGGAAGCTATGACTGAGTGCAGAGGTAGGAGCTTGGTTGCAGAGGCCCGTGGGTATAGTGGAATGATGTGGCTGGCTGAGAAGCTAGTTCAATACGTGTAATGGGATTGACTTTAAGTTGCATTGAGAAGGCTGCATAAAAGGTTCTGAGGAGAGTGGCCTCCCCCTGTGGTCAGGAAGTTGAGAGTCATTTGTCAGGTGAATGGATCTTCACGTCACTCTATACCAAGACCCCTTTGGTGGTGACAGAACAAAGCCCAGATGCCTCAAGGTGAGTAATACTAGAAACAAACTAAAAAAAATATTTTAATCCCTTGATATGTGCTACACACTGGTAGTTTATTATTTATTGCTTAGGGAATCTCTTTGAGATGTGTACTGTTATTACCAACATTTTATGGATGTGGAAACCCAAGGTGGCAGGAAGCAGAACTGAGGTTAGAGAACAAGATCTGTCTGGCCTCATAGGCAATCTCTGACCCTTCCATGGTGCCTTGCTCTTGGCATCCATAGCTTCCTTGGCTTCAGGCCCATCTGTTTATCTTCATCTCCCAATGCTTTCCTACTGTATAGGTTTACTGCAGTGAAACGGCTCTCCTCGCTTCTGTTAAAACACACCTTGTCCTACTGGTTTCCATCATTTTTCTGTTTTGTCATTTACCTTTATAACTTTCTTTTTCCACTCATTTAATAATTTATTTTCTGCTTTGATACACTTTTCCTGAGCATGTAGCCTTGTCTGCTTGTCTCTATCCCAAGGCCCATGGCCCTTGGTATTGCTTTGCTGATTTTACAATAAGCACTTGCTACCATGTATTTGTAACTTTATTGTGTGTGCCCTTTTCGAAAAGATTTTAAAGCCTTTGTGGTGTGAGTTTTCTTTTTTAATCCCAACAATGTTTAATACCATATTCTACACAATATTTTCTAATAACTAATTCCAGGATAAAAGATATTCTGGAAAAAGGAATGAACAAAAGAAAATAGTAGCCAAGAAAAACAATGTAGTAATGGAAGGAATATACTGGAACCACATGGGAATTGATATTCAGTTTAGAAGAATTAGGTAAATGTGTGCCAGAAATCTTCAAATGTATATGAAAAAGCAGAAACTAAAGTGATTGGAAAAATATATGTATAGTCATATAGCAGCATTCCATTTTTTTTCCTTTTTATATTTTAATGGATTCAAAGCATGAACACTTTTATATTAATAATATTTGGTTATCTTTTTTTCAAGTAAATATGAGGAGAAAATAAAATTGATATTAGATTCAGAGATTTTTCTCTATTTTTTTATATAGCATTCCATTTTTTTTCCTTTTTATATTTTAATGGATTCAAAGCATGAACACTTTTATATTAATAATATTTGGTTATCCTTTTTTCTAGTAAATATGAGGAGAAAATAAAATTGATATTAGATTCAGAGATTTTTCTCTATTTTTTTATATAGCATTCCATTTTTTTCCTTTTTATATTTTAATGGATTCAAAGCATGAACACTTTTATATTAATAATATTTGGTTATCTTTTTTTCAAGTAAATATGAGGAGAAAATAAAATTGATATTAGATTTTATAGTCATATAGCAGCATTCCATTTTTTTCCTTTTTATATTTTAATGGATTCAAAGCATGAACACTTTTATATTAATAATATTTGGTTATCTTTTTTTCAAGTAAATATGAGGAGAAAATAAAATTGATATTAGATTCAGAGATTTTTCTCTTATTTTTTTTTTTACGGTATTTGCTTTAAAAGGAGCAGATGGTTTCTAAATGGCTTTTTCCTTTCTTTTTCTTATTATTTTTGTTCCAAGAACATAAACTTCACTCTCCACTGTGTTGCCATTATATTGTTTAAAAATCTACTTTGCTGGACTTTTAAGCTATTAATCAGCCCATTTCTTGAATGAGTTAAGTTATCTTTTAAAAACTTGCCCTGGCTGGTGTGGCTCAGTGGATTGAGTGCTGGCCTGTGAACCAAAGGGTCACTGGTTCGATTCCCAGTCAGGGTACATGCCTGGGTTGTGGGCTAGATCCCCAGTAGGATGTGCTCAAGAGGCAACTACATGCTGGCGTTTCCCTCCCTCTCTTTTTCCCTTCCCCTCTCTCTGAAAAATAAATACAATCTTTATTTTAAAAAAAAACTCAAGTTCCTAGTCAGAAAACAGATTTTCATTAATTTGACTCTACTACTCACTAGTTATATGTTCCTCCAAATTCTCGTTATGACCTTCCTCAAGAATATGTAGGATCCATTACTGTTGCATTGAGTGTTAAATAGAGATGGTCCTTGCAGGAGGACCTGTTCTTACTGTATAAATCTCCTTCGTAAAGCAGGATTGAAAAACTCATGCTTAATACTAACAGATTCTAACAAAAAACACCAAGAAATTGAGAGCTCTCCCCCTGTTTTGAACAACTACTAAGTGGAATTTCACATTGTGATCCTTCTCCTTAGTACTGATGACAAATGAATCAGTAATAAGTTGACCTTTAAGACTTTGGAATCTAAGAACCATTATCACAGATTTGCGTCTTTATTCAAACTGGGGAAAGCTGAAGAAAGGGCAGGGGAAAACCTTTGTTAGCACCAGGAAGTAATTGTATGGTTTCAGTGCACATACCTGCCACCCTCCTGTGCAGGTGGCAGTGCTGTCACCGTCTGGCTGTCTCTGCTTGCTTGCAAGTCTGTCTGACGCAGAAGGAAGAGTGGGAGAAAAGAATCCAGAGCATCTCTCAATCTCTAAGGCATGGGTATTCACTTGATGAAACTTTCAAGTAGATGTGGAAAGATGATTTTGCGAAGCCTCAAGCTCAGAATTTTAATGACACATACTACTAATAAGATATTTAGCTTAATCCATTTGCTTCCTACAAAATGTGGCTGTTTTCCATGAAATCCCTGTTTGTTTTCTTTAAAAAAAACACCAGCCAGGATATTTGTGGGGGACCGCTTTCTTAGGGTTGATGGGAGTTATGAATCCTGCATACTATGGTTTGATCTGATGGGAAAGCTGCAAAACTCACCTTCCTGTGCTCATTTTAAAAAATCTCACTTTCTCAGATAAAATCTTTTCAAAGTCTTTGATTATATTTGATGAAAACAAGTAGATTCGGATTCAAATCCATATAGTGTTGGTTCCAGCCGTGCCCTTCCACAGGCTCCGATTCACTTGCGTGCCTTGTTCCCACCCTCCCCTCGTCCTGTTGCATGTTCACTTGCTCTGTCTGACCAGCGGGCTCTTGGTGTGCCCTTTTGATACAGGACTGAGGAAAAGTTTTAATGAAAAGAGGAAATTACATTTCTCCATTTAGAAGAGTGTCTGCTGTGTGCCAGACACAGTGTCAGGTCCAGAATGTCAGTTCCACAAGGGCGGGCGTTTTGTCCTTTTTCTTTTACTTTTGTATCTTCCACAACCGGCCTAGTATTCGGCATTGTTGACATGCAGGGATATTTATGGAGTGAATGGAGGCAGACCTGGTATATTGGTGAAAGTCACACCGGCAAAGAGATGGCACAATCAATTTAGGATCACAGGATGAGGGTTATTTGCAAAACGACTGTTGACACAAGTGATGGCAGTAACCGCAGAGGAGCTATGACCCCCCTGAACCTTGGAAGAAAGAATAATTACAGGGAAAGTTGCCTTGAAGGGAGCTTTTGGCAAAGGCACCAGCCTGCCTGACGTGACTCAGCAGAGAGGAAGTCTGGGCAGCAAATGCCCTGGTCTCCCTTTCCTCTTAGTCCAGTGCTCCCCGCTGTGAACTAGAGGGTAGGACAGCCCACTGAGGTAGACTCTATGGACCAGCTTTCCGCTGAAGAAGGCAGAGGACCAACAGGGGAGATCTGGAATACACAGACGAAACTCCCTGCCACTGAGGGGCTCCCCGTCCATCAGGAGGTAGAAGAGTAGGATGACATTTTAACATAACTAGAATAAGAAGGAAATATTATCGAGTTACCCTCCTCATAAGAACCCTATGAAAGAGATAGGTATTGTGGTACTTTTTACAAATATAGACAGAGTTTAAGGAATTTACCTAGGATCACACAGCTAGGAAATGAGGGAGTCTAGCTTGGAACCAGGAAGTTTGTTTGTAGCTCTGCTTTGCTGGGTTGGAAAAGTTAAACAGTGTGGTGCGGGGCCCTGCTTTTCAAACCTTGATTCCCTGCATGGGAATCTTCAGGAGATTTGTTTAAAAATAGCTCCCGGTTCAGTTGGCCTGAGATGGGGCCTGAGAGTCTGCATTTCTGCCAAATGCCATTGCTGTGCTTTGTGTAGCAAGGGATCGAGGACCTGGAGCTAGAGAAGTGGAGGCCAAGGTAGGAGTCTGGGAGCTCAGTCAAGCAGCCTCCGCTGTCCCTTTTCCTGGTGTGCGAAGTGAGCAGGTTTGGTGATTTCTGAGGCCCAGCCAAGCTTGGAATGCCCTGCA
The DNA here is from genome assembly GCF_021234165.1 of Pteronotus mesoamericanus. Taxonomy (NCBI): domain Eukaryota; kingdom Metazoa; phylum Chordata; class Mammalia; order Chiroptera; family Mormoopidae; genus Pteronotus; species Pteronotus mesoamericanus. The sequence goes on from NW_026555310.1 coordinate 16,094,006, forward strand.
CCCCGCTGACTTCGGATGTCAGAGGCTCCTTGGCGCTGTCATTGGTGCAGTCCTCCTGGTCAGGGCCGTCTAGGAGGCTCTGGAGAGCGGGCTGGTGTGTGGGCAGCTTCGTCCTCCCCAGGGCCGAGTTCAGGTGACAAAGCCTGAGCTTCTGGGTGGACAGGGGCTGCTCTGCTGTCTGCTGTTCCTTCCAGACGTGGGGGCTCTCCCAACTTCCGGTGCTGCTCCCTTCTGCCTCACGGATTCTCATTCCCTGTTCCAGCTGATTAGGGAGCTGGATCTAAAAATGGAGCCTGGTACTCAAGGTACCACATTGTGTCATTTTTGTTGCAGCCAGTAATTTCAGCCCCAAGCTCTAATATTCTTGGGAAGAAACCTCTAGCATCTTAAAGCTCCTTCTTCTTTTAAAAGGTTTCCTACTCTTAGACGTGCAGAAGATACTTAATACCGCGTTTCCTACATTTTAAGGAGAATTAGTGCTCGGCTTAACCCTTGTCATTTTCAAATTTGCTCTCCTTTTGCAATAACTGTAGAATGACATTGCCCCCAGGAGCACCTGCAGATGGAAAGTGATCCATCGTCTTGATAGTAAACATTAAAAACAAATGTAAACGTTTGGTCCCCTAGGTTCCCACTCATTCTGCCTTGATTTGGGGGGAGGGGCCCCTGTTTCACTTTAATCCACAACTGTATATACAGTATGCAAAACCTCAGACTCTATGTTTCAGAAAATCAGCCTAAGACTGCAATAGCGAGCCTTTCTTTTTTCCTTTTAGTTCCTTTTTCTTTGATCATGCAGTGCTATAGCACACGCTTCACAAGGCACACATCAAATTTCTCCAGATGCAGAGCTCCTGCAACATTACATGTATGGTTCCCTTGCCATATTTTGACATTTGGGGTGATTTAATTGCACTTGATGATGCTCTCAGCCCAGCCCGGCCAGGGCAGCAGTGTTGGCCTCCTACTGTGCTCAGCAGTACCTTCTGGAAGGTTGTAGAGAATCAGATGTTTGCTGTCCTGTTACCATGTTTACATGATTCATGATCTCTTAACTATATCTAGTGCTACCCGTAAGTCATGTAGGCATTTGGAAGGGATAATCTTTTATGTGTCCATTTTATTTCTCAATATAAACACATCTTTCTAATTTTAGAATCATCTCTATGTTGACAGTATGGCCTTACCTGGCTTTCTGATTTTTTTCTGGTGTGTTCTCAGGAATGTTTTCATTATATGCTGCTTGTATCCAGTGATTGTTCCTATTGTGGTCTGATAACATCATGTTGGTATGGCCAGCACTTGACCAGGGATGAAATTTCTGACTCGCTAAAGGATAAGGGGCGCAGCAGTGTCAGACATTGTTACAAAGCTTGTGATGAGGATGGAGAGAAAAGTTAGGCTTCCAAAAACAGTTGAAGAGAGGCTAGGGCTGGCTGCCCTCCTGGGGGAACATAGTCTGTACCTCTCTTTATGTGCTTGTTGGCCACATGCCTTATTTCCACTTGAAATCTCAGAATCAGGTGTAGGTGGAAGAGGGCTTTATTAAAAATCTAGGGAAGCTTCTCTGGGGTTATACTAAGATAGGGAGACGGCATGGCTTCTCTGTTACTTAGGAAGTAAATCCAGTGTTTAAATGTCCCTGGTGTCTAAAAAGAATAGTTTTCATGTTAAATTGCTTGTATCTTACGGGAAAGATATGAAATATAGCTAATGAGCTGGTTGGAGATGTTGAACAGGCAGAGATGAGGGTGCAAATCAGGGGTGTTCTCATGAGGCAAGCTGCTTCTTGCCCCAGCTCCTCAAGTCGGCGTCTAGCGGCAGCTCGAGTTCTCCCAGGCTTCTGTTGTTTCCCAGAGCAGTGTTAGATGAACTAGAACACGGTGTATGTTTTTTTAATTCTGTTCAGGCCAAGTACTTGGCAACCAACAAAGTTGGGCTGAGGAATCCTGGCTTTAGGTGGGTCTGTTTATAAATTCTTAGGTCTTAAAAAAGCTCAGAGGCCAGAATGGAATTCTTCCAGCAGGCAGCCTGTTGTTTGGATTCAGATGCACTTCTCTGAAATATCGTTGGCAGAAGGAAAACTAAAATTTTGAATTTGAAGATTGGATTTTAACAATTGGGGGTCTTAAATGTCGTTTTCTCCTGGAAGTCAGCTCCAGTGTTGACTTTGAAATGCTATTTATGGAAGATTGAATGCTGTAGCAAATGATAGACTATTGTGAAATAGCAGATCAAATAAATATGTCTCCTGGAATGACAAAAACTTTATTACTGGAACATCTTTTCTTTTTAGGGCATATAATTAATTATGAACCAGGCATAAATAATACATTTTATGGTACTTTTGTCATTTATCTGGGTTCCTTGTTTTATAAACACAATTATTCACTGGTAGTCTTTCAATTCTGCCTTTATTACATGATGATCTAATAATTCAAAATGAGAAATTACTACACTAAGAACTCAGCAGAGATACAGCCAAGTTTTATAATGAGTTTTAGGTTGTCATTTGTGGTAAAAAATGTGAACTAAATATGGCACGTTAGTGTCTGTTAGTTCAGTTTTATATAATATTTTTGTTTGTTTTACTTTAAAAATTAAGGCTAATTATTTAGAGAATTTATATGAAGTTTAGAGAATTAATTTTACAGCAGTTTCTGTGAATTGGGTAGCCTTCCCTTGACCCATTCTTCCCCATCCTCCTCAGGGATAACGTTATCCTGAATTTTGTGTCTATTTTTCCCTTTATTTTCTTTATGGTTTTACTACAAAGTATGTTTGTATCCGTAAACAATAAACTTGTATACATTCAATCATAAAATGTATATTTTTTGGAGACTTGACTTTTTCACTCAACATTATCTTCCTGAGATTTATCTTTCTTGATGCTAGTAGCTATATTACATTCATTTCTATAGCTGTGTAATACTCTGTAAATAACCATCTAAGCTGTGGAATGGCTCTATCACTATATATCTAGAATACAATGGAAAGAAATCTGGGTTTCCATTTTTTTCTATATTAAATAGTGCTTTTGTGAACATCCTTATATGCCTGATACATTTCCTGATATTTAAGAGATTTGTTACTGATTTTCAGCTTAGTTGTATTATGATCATAGAATGTGGTCTTTAACATACAAATTCTTTAAAATTTATTTAGACTTATTTTATGGCCCAATAGGTATTTAACATCTATAAAAACTTTATTTTCTTCATTGGTGGGTGCAAATTACTACATATTATATTCTATCAATGGTCAGATATTATCTAGGGACTCTGGGGGGGGGTCCCCAACACCCTTTCCAGAGGTTCATGGGGTCAGAACTCTCCCTGCCTTCCCATGCCTCATTCTCTCAGGAGTGCGCCCGTTTTCCTGAGGCTCTGTGACACGGGACATTGCAACACAATGAATGTTGGAGTCAGTAGGAGACTCTAGCAGTCATCTAGTAAAGGGGATGTTGAAGAGATTTGCAAAAGGAAAAAACAAAGTTTCTTTATCACTAATTTCTTTTGATTTTAGGAAATAGAGTTTCTTTTCATACAAGTTATGTTATTTATGATAATATGTAATGGGTTTATTGTCATGTGAAAATTATCAATCAATAAATGTTTTTTAAATTGTTTTAATTTATTAAACAGTAAATATTAACAGAAATAACTCATGTGACCAAAAACTTTCTAGGATTCTCAATGATTTTTCAGAATGTAAAGGAGGTCTTGAGAAGCATTGGCTTATGAGGTCAAACTTCTTTCTGTGTTATTCAGATCTTTTATGTTATGACCAATTTTTCTTTTGGTCTTTATATCAATTACTGAAAGAAGTGTGTTAAAATTTTCTTCCATCAATGTGGATTTGTTTGTTTCTCCATGATGTTCTGTCAGCCTTGCTCTATGTATTTTCAAGCTCTGCTAATGGGAATAAACAAGTTTAGAAATGGAATACCTTCTTAATGATAAGAATTCTTTATTATGTATCAATGGTTTTTGTCTTAAAATATTTTATGTCTAAAATTGTTATAGCTACACTGGCTTTTGGAGAGTTAGTGTTTGCTTGATATTTTCTTTCTCTTTCTAAATTTTTTGTTCTTATATCTCAGGTATGACACTTGTAAACAAATTTAAAAGTTACTGAATATGTTGGAAAATACAGTCTCCTTTTCATGAAATCTCTATTATTATGATGTATTTTATTTCCATCTTTTCTTGTTTTTGTAAATCTCTGTCTGCACACATAGACCTCCAATATTTAATGTCAGTACTTCATTTCTTATTAACCTCAGTCCTCCTACCTACAATCACTTTTTAGCCTGAGGAATATTCCTTAGAATTTTCTGAAGTAAGTCTAAGATGGTGGCATGTTTAAATATCTTTAGTTTTGCATGTTTAAATATCTTTATTTCACCTTAATTTTTGAAAGACATTTTATACACACACACACACATCTATATTTCTGGATTGATAATCATTTTCTTCTCAGCATATTGTAAATAATGTTCCGACTTTAGTTACTGGTTTAGTTAGTTACTGGTTTCGAGAGGTTACCGGTCAGGTTACCACTCCTTTGTAATATAACCTGTGTTTTCCTTTTGAGTGCTTTTAAGATTTTTTCTTTGGTAATCTGCATTTTCATCTTGGCAGCTGAAATGTGGATTTCTTCTTATTTATCCTGCATTGGAGATGTTAGGAGTCCTGAACCTGTGGATTGCACTGCTCACCAATCTGGAATATTTGTAGCCTTTATATGTTTAAAAATTGCCTCTACTCCTTTTTTTCTTCTTTTCTTCTCCATCTCTTATTGAAGTAGGTTAAGCTTCTCATTCCATTTCTATTAACCCTGCTTTCATACTCTTTTTTATTTCTTTATAGTGTATCCTGATAATTTAATCAGGTTTAATTCTACTCCACCAAGTCTTTTGTCATTTTGATTTGTTATGTTCATAAACCTGTACATGGAGTTTTACATTTTGCTTATACTTCAAAAATTCTATTGAGGTACAATTGTAGTCATGTAAAAAGTGATGTATATTTAATATATACAACTTGATAAATTTGGGGATAAGTATATACCGATGAAATCATTGCCACCATCAGGGCCACAAACATATCATCCATCACCTCCCAAGGTTTCCACTGGCCCCTTTATTATAATATTGTGTGTGTGTGTGTGTGTGTGTGTGTGTGTGTGTGTGTGACACAGAGAGAGAGAAAACACTTAATGTAAGATCTACCCTCTTTGCAAATTTTAAGTATATAATACATGTTCTGTTATACTTGTTATTTCTAGAAGTCCTCTCTGGTTTTTACTCAGATCTTAGTCTTTAATATTTTCTTTCTGATACATATTTACAGGTTCTTTATACTGCAGAGGAAGAAAATGTAAAAAGAGCGCACACATGGAGCCATCTGCCTCCCTATTTATTGGGGGAAGCACACAGAAACAAATGCAGATGTGCTCATTCCCCCTTCTTTCCTATTATATCATGAGCTTCCCTCAGGGATCAGGGATGGAGGGTTGTAAGACACCAGGAGGGAGAATGTGGATCTAGGGCTGTGGATGTTTAAGCTGCAAGATTAGGGTACTGCTACTCCTCCCCTAATATGATCGATGACGTTCAAACTTTGGGTTATAACATTAGGACATAAAACCTTGGCCCCCATCTCTGTTGTCCCACCTCAGTATTTGTGGTCAGGGGAGCACCAGCACCTCCCTTAGCATGATCTGGATTCTGACGTCCAAGACTTGTGGTTGCAGCTCTGAAGCAGACCATTGGCTGGGTCTGTTGCCTCATTACCCTACCAGGACTGATTATGAAAAGCCAGATGGTGGAAGGATTCCGTGGGGCTTCTCAGTAAGTTGACCTTCAGGGATTCAGTCCTGGACAGAGTAATTCTTACAATGCAGTCATTTTAACACACTAATTTTGTGTGACTCTTCCTAAGGTAAACGTTTTCCCCCACATTGACATCTCTGAAATTGGGAAGCAGCTTACAATTTTAATTGTCAGTGTTGTTGTTTTCTTTGTGTTCATAAAATAATGATGCATTTTGAAATTGATAGCTTTTTATACTGGATAAAATACAGAAATTTATATTCTTTTTCAGGTAATTCCTATTTATAAAGCCTTTGTGAGTCTGATTTGGCATCTTTTTTTCCTGCAGGCTCTTTCATGATGCTTTGTTTCCTTCTGCATTTTTCGATGATTGTTTCTGAGCTCATATTTCTTGGACCTTTTTCTGTGTGAATATTTGGATGCCCGGGTGGTATAATCTGCATTTGCTTCATTTGCTTTGGGGACAGTGTAAAACCTGAAGTTTTTTTTTTGTTTATTTGTTTATTTTTTGCTTTGGGGATGGTGTAAAACTTCCAGGGTTTTTTTTTGAAGGATACAATGGTATGAATTTAAGCTGTAAAACCTTCTGCTGGCCAGTTTGTGATTATAAATCTCCAAGGGAGATTTCTTTCCACCTTATCCAATGCCAAAGTTGAGGTCAGTTAAGTGTCCTATGCTGGTACAGTGAAGCATATGCCTTTGGAATGCCAGCTTTATGTGCAGAGAGTCTCTTACCGACTCCCCATCTGGGTGGTCACTTTTTTTTTTCTTTTATTCTCTAGTGCTTGCAAGGCCAAGGACTAGAAAGCTCTACTGCAACCTTGCTTAGCAGATGCTTTCCTAGTCCTCTTACCTTTTTGGTGTCCCAATTTCACCTGAGTTTAGGTCTCTGAGAAGACATTTTTTTTTAATCCTCAACTGAGGATATGCTTATTGATTTTAAAGAGAGAAGAAGAGAGAGAGGATCATTGATGTGAGAGAGGAACATCAGTCCATTGCCTCCTGTACAAATCCCAACTGGGGATCAAACCCACAACCTAGGTGTGTGCCTGACTAGGGATCAAACCCACAGTCCTCTTGTGTACAGGGCAATGCTCCTACCAACTTCACCACCCAGCCAGGGCTGAGAAGTTTTGGAGTTTTTTTTGATCAGTTCATCAATATATTTGCAAACTGGATTTTAAACATGGATTTTATTTTTCCATGGGAGGATGGCTGTCACACTACAGAACAAAAAATCCACTTTTGTCTGTCCTTAACTACAGGGATAGCATGGAGTGAGCCCTGTGCTGCTGCGTTTAACAGCATCGTGGCTTTGGGACCGCACCTGCGTGTCTCAAGGAACAATTGCATCTTGAAAACCGCACTCACAACCTAGAAATGAATCTGTACCACAGGCTGCGGCTGGGCACAGGAACTTCAGGGTCACACCTGTCCTGCTGTCACTTAGCACATTCCTTATTTCGTAGACACCTTCCTGCAGGTTGTACATTGATCATGGTGATGTGAAGATGTCTAGGCCACAGAGAGAAAACTTCTCTTTGTCAGTGAAACTTTATTTTTGGAACAAGGTAACTTGTCCAAGTCTTCCTCCCTACCCGACGCCACCATTGAGAAACATCACTTAAAAATTAATTTCGGGTTACATACATATTTTTTAAGATAAGAATGACAACTTGACAATAAAATGTACAATATCAAGATATAATTCTGTGGGAAAACATGAGTACAAAAAGGAAAATAAAGTGCAAAATTTCTAACTTAATGAAGAGTTAGTTTGGGGCCTTTTTAAACAGCATTACTGGGATATACTGCAATTCACATATTTTACAATTCCACTTTTAATTTTGAATTTTCCTGTCTTTTAGCACGTAGTGTTTCTAGGTTTGGGAGAAGCCTTGGTGGCGTGTACACATGACGCTGGCTGACAGGGTAGCTTCCTTTCCCCAGAGCAGTGGATTGTAGCCAATCTAAAACGTAAAAGCGTTTGGAGCCTTGTGCCAGTAGCTCATACTTATCATGTTTAATAAAATACAAATGAATAGTAAAAATTGGTGAAGATATTCTACACAAAAACAGATTGTTTTCTAAGCAATAGAGTTTATATTAACACCGGTGATGCATAACTGAAATTCTGGGTAACATATATAAACATTTATTTAATGTTTATAATGTATAAGATACTGTTCTGAGAAATTTAATACTATGCTACCTCACTTGATCCCTACAACAACTATATTAGTAGGTACTATTTTACTAATTTCATTTTCTGGATGAGGAAACTGAAACACTTATTCAAGGCTGCATAGCAAATCAGTGATGTAACCACGGTTTGAAGCAATTTAGGCCAGCTGAGAACCATTATGCTCAGCCACTTCCCTTAAAGTCGTAGGAAATTAAATTGTGGCCTTTATTTTTATTTTTTTATTGAATTTATTGGGGTGACACCGCTTACCAAAATTACAAAGGTTCAGGTGCACAGTTCCCTAATACATCACCCGCATATTGTATTGTGCGTTTGCCAAGCCGAGCCAAGTCTCCTTCCGTCACCATTTATGCCCCCTACACGCTCCTCCACCCCCACCCCCAGCTGCCCCCCAGCAATCGCCACAGTGTTGTCCGTGTCCATGAATGTTTTCTCTTTCTTCTCTTTTGTGGCCTTTAAATATGAAATTATCACTTTTCTGACTTTGTCATGCACCCTATAAATGAAAGTTACTGTAAAGATAAATGAAAATCCAGCTTTTCTTCCAAATTCCAGACCGGCTCTCACTGTCGTGAAGCTTAGCCTTGGTTTTTACTCATATTATTTTTTCCCTTAATTTTGCTGACTCTGCTTATCTGTGGGGTAGTTCTTTTCATGACTTCTAGATTTATTAAGGCATATATTAATTAGGAAGGAAGGAGCCAGTTCATAAGGAGCATAGTTTTTATAACAGATGAAATTACTTTTCTCCCTATGCTGAAGCTGTCTTGTTTTTTTTACATTATTTTTTTCTGATTTTAGTTATTTCTCTCCTGTGAGCTTATTTTCATTTCTTCTAGATTTATGAGTTTCTATTTTAATAACTTTAGACCATATCATTAGAAATGAAGTAGAAAATTAATAAGAAATATAAGTTTTATAACATAAGATATAATTTTTCCACTATTAGACTTTAAAAATATTTAGGGTTTTTAACTAACTAAATGATATTCTGAGGGTACAACAGGGCATTCAGTGAAAAATGAGTCTCCCTGTTTTTCCTATTCTACCCATTTCTCTTGATAGAAGTTACCACTGTTACCATGTTATTGTGTTGTGGGAGAAAGATTTATTTCATCATGAAAACATTTTGTCATCTTGACTTTCTTAGACTTAGTTGCTTTTAAATGCTTGCCCCCTATTTGTTTTGTCTAAGCATTTTAATGATACTAGCCTACTGCTATATGTTGTCCTTCGAATTCAATAATAGGTCATCAGGTATTGTATTGTTGGTCCCTTGTATTTAATGTTTTCTTCTAGGTGTGGTTTTTCATTGCATTTATACTGCACTGGGTTTGCATATTCCTTTCATCTTAAATGTATGCCTTTTACAAAATTTTAGAGTATTTTGGTTAGTATTTCTTGAAGTATATGTGTTTTCTTTTTCAATTTAATTCTCTCTCTTCCTTTGGGATTTCAATTATCATTTCTTTTGACCTATCTTCAAGTTTACCAACTCTATCCAGTACACTGTTAAGCTCATCCAGTGAATTTTTATTTTAGGTATATTTTTTAGTTGTAGAATTTTCATGTAGTGCTATTTCAGATAATTTCTGTTTTATGCTGAGATTTCTCATTTGTTTATTTATTATGAGCATGTTTTTCTAGCATAGTTATAATTGCTTTAAAATTCTGTCTCCTAATAACACCTAGGTGTTCATATTGCCTCTTGTCTTGAATGTGAATCACATTTTCTTGTTCACATGGCTAGTGATTTTAGATAGTGTCTTGGACATTGTTAATGATATGTTATAGACAGCCTGGATCCTTTTATATTTTTGTGAAGAGTGCTGATTTTTTAGTTATTTCTCTCCTGAATTCAAACTTCCTCAGTGTCTATTCTGTAATAGGATGGCAGCTGAAATCCCTGTTCAGGTATTAATAGCCTTAACAGGGCTGTTTGGAGTTCTGTTTTGCACATGGATGCCATTAAGTCAGCCAGAGATTTGGGGAGAGTTTAAATGCACAATCTGAGACAGTCTTCTGTGGGTCTCTTCTTTGTGGGATACTCTCTCACTTTGCAGCTACCATGATCACCCTGTATTCTACCATTTAGGTCCTCCGCTGAGTAGGACTAAGCGTTTCTATGAGTTTTAGCTGCACTCCAGAGTGGAGCTGACCTTGCCCTCTCCTAAAATGAAGAGACAAATAATGGGGGTTGGGGGGGCATAGAACATAAAGACTTGTTAGCTGTTACCTTCTTCAGAGTATTGATTCCCTGTCTAGTTTCTGTCTGCTTTTGATTTCTCTCTAGTTCCTTCAGTAGTTATTTTTGATATTGTATATCAGATGAGTGTTTTAGTTTGTTTGTTTGTGTTATGGGAGGGTTGGTCATATACAACATATTCTACCCTTATAAGAAACAGAAACTTCCTGTACTTGATTTGACATTTTAACTAATAGCATGCAAAATAGCTAGGGAAACAGTGTCTATTTTGAATGGTTGGATTTATTGCAAGGGATCTGCATTGTATTATAGAGTATTTCTTTTTGGTAAGTGCCTGTCATTGCCTAATCATAAATCACTTGCAAGTTCAACATATAAGTTACCTAACCGAAGGATAATTATTATGCTATTAGTTCATAATGAAGTGCATACCTTTCTGTTTGTGGAAGGAATTATAAATCCCAATATGACAAAACTTTAAGAATTCCATAAAAATTACTGACTGATTATGCTGCTATCAAGTTGGAACTATTAAAGGACATTACTGTTTCATATCTAAAACATTTAAAGTAAAGAATATAATTACTCTCTTCAAACTTTTAGAAATTGTAAATTTACTTAATTTTTATTCAGGAACACAGGGGCGTTAAACTCATACACAAATAAAGCTGTCCCTCTTAGTAAGTATGGAGAAAAGACACACTGTCAATGGAATGGCCATTGGTAAACAAACAGTTGTGGGGATGGCAACTAACTCACCATTCTGGGCGAGTTCCACAGACCCTATTGGTCTCAGACCCGGTGCATTTCAAGCCATTCTCTGAAAATTCTTTAGGTCAAGGAGGTGGTTCTTGAAACTTTTCTTGCCTCTAGGACAGTACTCTTAAAACATTTTGATTAACATACCCTCTAAGTTACTTTTAGAAAATCATGGACTCTTCTACATTTAGGTTGGCACCTAAAATTTTCATAAGTTTTCAGTAGTTACAAAGACCATCATCTCCCATATACAGAATGGGTCAAAAGTAGATTTACATTTGTGAGTACGCAAATCACAAAGTTTATTCTTGTATTATTTGTTATTAATTATTGTATTATTTTCCATATGAACAACTGTAAATTTACCCCGTTCTGATTATATTATATATGTTGACAGTTTAAAATAAAATTATTATATCCCTGTTTTACATATGTCCAATGGAATATAAATACTAAAAGTGATTTGTTACCTACCATCATACATTTTTAACATATATCTTTAAGCCTCTCTCTTATCACTTGGAGTTGTACATGATATTTTTCCACTTTGAACTCCTAGTTTTCTTACATTTGGCTTATAGAATTTTATTCAATTGTAATACAGTTTTATGTTTTTATTAATCACTATCATTTTTTTACAATAAAACTGCAAGTAAATTAATATGACTTTTAAATTTCCCATCTCCTTAGGCTCTAAGTATTAAAATTTCTTCTGGATTAGTTACAAGTATAATTATTATTGTGCAATTTATCAAAACAGTATTAATATATTAATAACACATTGAAGCAGCACAGAATTCAGAGCCTGAATGCCAGGTTCAAATTCTAGTTCCAACTCTTGTTGCCCTGTAGCTTCATTTGCCTTATAGGTAAAATTGAGATTAAGAATACTATTAATCTAGTATGAATGTTATGAGGGTTAAATGAGTTACACTGGTTGTTTAGAATAGGTTCTAGTATATAATAAATACCACATACTAACTGCTTTATTATTCTGTTCATAATTATTAAAAATGAAAGTAAAGTGTTATTTACCATGCATCTGGATGGAGGTATCTTTTTAATTTTTTTAGAATTAGGTCATGTACTTAATAATAAATGTTATTTATTGCTGAAATGAATCAGGTTTCAGCACCATGGCTATCCCAATTTTTCACTTATATGCTATGAATGAGAAAATTTTTTACACAGATGAACAGCTGGAAATACAAATAGTCTTATTATAACAAAATTTCTTAATTCTTTGAACTCCTTTTTGGGTATGTGCCAAAAAAATCACTTACTAACCTTTCATCAAATATTATGTCATTTTAAATGATCTTTCATTGAATGACACCATTAGACTCTGCTTCAATTTTATTGAAAACATCCTATTGGAAACTCCTCCCTTGCAAAATGCTTTTTCTCCAGTCTTTATAGTGGTTGTTATTTTTTGTGGCACCAATACCAACATTTTCAATTATATTTTTGTTGGGTACCCTTTGAGCATTTAACATTCAGACAGTGCACTATTGTAAAACAGGATGGGTAGAAATGTCATTTCTTTTACAAAGAGAGTCACTAAGAATCCAAAGGCATTCTTTGCCTTTTTTACCACGTTTGTATTTGCACTGACTATGTATTTGATGCATAGATCAAGTGGCCCAATATCACAAATCAAGGCGACAGCATCACATGGTACTAGTATGGAATAGTATGCTACAGATTTGCAATTTTAAAAATATCCCATTTTCACTTAAGTACATCCTTCATGAATTAGTAAAAATTATTTTTGTATTAAACCTCAACAGCTGAATATATCCTGTGTGATTAAATTGGCAATGTACACAAAGTGCTTCTACTGAAAAACAAAGAACAATGTCTTGAGAAGTGTATGATTGAGTGGCAAGTCTTACTAGTCAGTTTTTTTCCTAAATGAAACATTGTTTGTAGTAGAAAGATTTACTGAAAAAGATTTATTTAGACTTGGGCTTTAATAGCTGTTCTTTCCAGAATGAGCAATGAGCTTGGTACTTCAAGGGAACCAACTGACAGTATTTATTATTTGTGCTAAAATTCAAATTTTCCAGCAATAATTAGAATTTTAGAGAACTTTTAATTGCCATTGGGAACTTGACAACCTCCCAACACCAAAAGACTTTTGGTGAGATCAGTGATGATATTAGCAAATACAATTTTCGAAATATGTGGACATTTTTATAACTTGTATAATTTAGTGACCGAAAGCCTTCGGCTGATTGGTTGAGGCCCACGCACCTTATGGAGAGCAATCTGTTTTACTTAACATGTGCTGATTTAAATATTAATCATACCTAAAAATAGCTTCACAGAAACAGCTAGACTGGAGTTTGACCAAATAACTGGAAATTGTGGTCCAGCCAAGTTGACATAAAAAATTAATCATCAAAATAGGTGAAAGAGTTATTCAAAGTTGAAGATAGATCTGTGGATTCCACACTGCAGCTAAGCATTAAGAAACTGCCACTTGTTGAGTCATGTATTATCAAAGAAGGATATCTACGGTTTTCTGAAAAACGATAAAAACATTTCCCCTTTTCCAACTACACCTGAGCAAGGGCAAATTTTCTTCCTATATTTCCACCAAATTAACACATAGATTAAATGTAGAAGGAAATGTGGGGATATAGTTTCTATTCTCTTTTATTGAGGCAGATATTTAAAGAAATTTGCAAAAATATTTTTTAAAATTCTCATTATTTTTTTGTTTTAGACAACATAAAATTTAAAATAAATTATGTTAATAGGTAATGGGGTTTATTGTTATTCCTAGTGAATTAATAAATACAATTTTTGTTTAGTTTAACACTCACAAAACTTCTTTGGTTTCTTTAGTAATTTTTTTAATGAAAGGGGTCTTTACACAAGAGAATTGTTGGATGATTGCTACTTTTAATGAAAAAAGGAGGTAATAGATTGGAGAAAAAATAATTGTTATTAAGACAGCACACATAGCTCTGTGTCTTTTCCTGAAAGCGGCGTGCACAGCCGACCACAGTGTCGGCGCTGGGCCCCCCCGGCGGGAGAGGGGCGCCCGAGCAGGCTGGGGAGCTGGGGTTCTCTTCCACGGAGCGTCCGTCTGTCTGAGGGAAGGCCCTGGTCTGTGGGACAGCAGAGGCCCCCCGGCCCCGAGGCGGCTGCCACAGGGCGGCCCCGCGGGGTGGCCGAGAGTCCGGCCGAGCGCGCGCAGGCCCCCGCCGCCCTTCGAAGCTCTGCCCCCGGGCCCCGCGTCCCCGGCCGCCCGCGCTGCTCCGACGGCGCGGTCCCCCCGCGGCGCCCCGGCGGGGGCGGGCCCGCGGGCCCCTGGCTGCGTGCGGCCTGCCTGAGACGGGGACGCCAAGATGCTGGCCGGTGTCCTCGCTTTCTGTAGGAGAACAGAGAGCGCGGAGCAGGCGGTACCGCAGCGTCGGAGGGGACGGAAGACACAGTGCTCAGGCGCGGTCCGAACCCCCAGAACCCCGTTTGCGTGTAGTGGTCCTCCCGTGCCCCCGTTCCGCATCGTCAGAAAAAACCGAGTTCCTATGTAAACACTTTCCCTTCCTACCTTGTAAAAATGTTAATCTTTGTGTTTCTTCTCGAAAAATGATCTTTGAAGGACTCAGGCAGGTTTTGCCAAGGACCTTGGAAGTCCCGGTTGGGGGCACACACGGGACCTCCACGTCCTCTGGTTGCTCAGTCCCGTGGTCCTGAGACGTCCCTGAAATGAGACGGGGGTCCCGTGGCCGCAGAGGAAGAGCCGCCCGCAGACTGGTGGGCGTGCAGCGGGGAGCCCAGCAGCCCAATGACTTCCAAGGGACCCGCTGCGTCCTAACAGGCCTCACGATATTCTGTGGACTCCAGCAAGGTGGCGCGGCCCTGCTCGGAGTAATCAGTCTGGGAGCCGGTTCGCGGTGTGGCAGCCGCCTGATTAAAGAATGTTGTTCAGCAGAAATGAAGGAAACAAATGAGAAAGCAGAAACAGACTCTGACTGCTATTTGTTTGAGCAGAGCTAGAGAGACACATTACACCAGTGAGTGTAACAAGGTGTCACAGTATCGGAACAGCCTGCCTTTGGCTGATTACATCCCTTTGTTGATGCTTCTCTTAGCAGCAGTTCAATGAGACCTCCTGCTCTAGACGGTCTCTCCTCTGTAATGACAGGGAGGCTCGTATTCGGCAGCCAGAGAGCACTTCAAGCTTTCAGGGAGCTTTGTCTCCACTCTCTCCTTAGATTACTGCAGCATCCTCTGCAAACCTACCTCACAGGTTAGTGTCCAGTGAAGAATAAGATCCAAGTTAGTAAAAACATTTTTAAAACATGTGACTGTAAAGACACTGTAAACATTTTAAACACATTCTGGAAGGCAGATGTGTATCTGGCAAAGTGTTGTCCAGTAAAGACTGCCTCTGTTACCATCTGACAATTAATTCCTTCAGAGGAAAGAAGGGCAGAGAAAGAATGGGCAGGCTCAGGGAAGTGGGGGTTTTCTCTGATTTCTTTTCCAGTCTGTCTGAACTCTCTATTTTGAAAATCTATGACATTTCATTCACAAGTTCTTCTGGATGCACTTGTATTTTAAAAAGAGGAGCATCAAAATGTTTTGTTTTTTTCCTTCTTATCTGTGTCTTACGTGGAAGTATTTTCTCCTTTCTTCCCTTTTTTCCTTTTCACTCTCTTGCCTATGTTATCTTATTTTCTAACATGCCAGGTATTGCACTAAAGGTCTTTTAAGTGTATCCTAGATTTACGTCTAGGCTTGTGTTTTGCGTGTTTCTAACATGAAAAATATCTCACCTTTCGCATGGTTTGCACAAATACAAGTTTTCCAAAGGACCTGCCAGCCTGGGTATATTGGAGCTCTGGAAATGTGCAGTGTGGTTCTGTCCTGAAATGGGAATTATAGGTAAAATACCATTAAATTATTTCTCATCCTGGGTCCATGAGCTTTAGCGTCCCACTGCAACTGTGTGCGACATTGGTTTGTGTTCAGATTTTCAGAGGGGCTCAGTGCTAGGAGCCACTCTGAAGTGACTTCCAGTCCAATTGTGTGTTCCTGTGATTTTTCAGTGTCTATTACAACTGGATTTTCTCTGTGCCTTTCATATTCATTTATTTAGTAAATAAATTGCTAAAGTTTTTGGTAGCTTTCTTCATTTTAATTTCTCACCTTTTAGCTGTATTGAATAATTTGCTCATTTATTTATGAACTCCTTAATGTGTATGCACTCTACAAAAGCAAAGGCCATGTCCACTCAGAATAACAGGTTGCCTCATTACACAGTCAGGCAATCCTATGCATTTCCAATTTAGCTGCTATCGTATTTTGCAATTATTTACTTGCAGAGTGTCTTCCTCAGGAGACTGAAAGCTACAGGAGGTCAGGGCTTGTGTCTGTTTTCCTCTCTGACATAACCACAGTGCTGGGCACACCGCCTGGTGGGTAAAAGGACCTGGGGCAATATTTGTTGAATGCAGACATCTTTGTGTCTCTTCAGAGTGCCCCTGTACTAACAGGAGTTCACTGTATATCTGTTGCGAATAAGTAATCACCAGGAATTTAAGTGTGTGACTCAGTTCTGTGTGCTGTGGACACAAAGACAGAAAATAGGGTGTGATCCCCAACCTATGACAAGCGCGTAGTGCAGTAGAGGAAGAGAAAGGAACATATCTGAAACCTGTCAGTTTTTAAGTGCTGTGGGAGGTGAAGAACAGGGAAGGGGAATAGGCAGCAGACCTGTTTGTCAGTGGAGATGAGAGTGGGGAAAGGACGTAGGGAATAGAATTGCAGGGAGAACACTTCAGGGCCAGCTGAAGAATGGAGTCAATATGAAGATGGGATGGCCATATGGGGCAGAGACCAACCCAGGGATAAAATAAGAGTCAGCAGAGTTTTCCTAGTTGCCATGTTGACTTCTGTCCATCACCTCTCTCTTAAAATCAGGGCTTAAATGAAGAAGGGCTAGAGACTCTTGGTGATTTGTGTTGGGGAAGGGGTTTTCAAAAAGGACAAATGGAAATGTTGTGGGTAATAGTGGCCCTCTGAGCTCTGGGCTTGTAGAATAGGGGGCCTGAGGCTGGAGAGCAGAGGGAAAAGAGATGCTATATGGGGGGCGGGGACCTGTGGAGAGGGAGGAGTGGAGATAACACAAGGCAAGATTCTGAAAACAGTAGCAGCTAGTAGCTGAGAAAGCCTTTTTCTAGATGGAAATGTGGAATATATGTTGGCCAAGCTATGTCCATGACTCAGGCACTTAATGAGGACCAAAATGATGATTCGTGGGTCAGACATTTCTCTAAGGCAGTACCATACATAGGGGTTTGGGTGGACTGAGATGTGGCAGGTCCTACAGTGTGGTTTTAAAACCAGGCCAACCTTCAACCTATTCCCAAGCCATCTCTCAATATCCACAAAGTAAAGAGCAGTGATTCTGTGGGACGTTGATCTTCTGACTAGTAATTATCTATTTGCCACCAAGTCTATTTGTCTCCATAGGACACAAGGCCACCAGGCTGAACAACTTTTTTCTCTAGGGTTTCAATATGTTGTCTCTTCTGGTATCACCCTAACTCTCATGTTTCATCAAGGGAGTATCACCAACAAAATGCTGCCCTAGAAAGAAATCTCAGCCCAGGAACTGAAGTTTATCAAAAATACCTACATGGAATGTCATCAACAGAATTAACAGTTATCTCCAGGGAACTGATGCTAGCCATACGTTGTGAAAAGAATTATTTTTATGGATGTCTGTTCCAAAGTGGTTTAAGATTCTTGGAGTTGGTGTTCCAGGTGAAAACATCTGCTCCAAACTCTGTTTAAGTACTTCCAGAATCACTTCTTCACAACCCCACATTTCAAAGAAGATGCCAAAATGTAGACAGAAGTAATTACTTCAAACTAAATCCTGATTCTAATGGTGCTTCCTCATTAGCATTGTGACCCATTCAAGATCCAAGATACACTTTTCATTACTTCAGAGCAGAAATAAACTAAGTGTGCGATGATTAGGCAGAAAGAAAATGCAATTACTTTATGTTGCCACACACACAAGATAGTAAAGAGAATTGTACTACTTTTGCTCTTGTCTCTGTCCTTAATGTTCCTGTCTCTTTGAGCTCGTGCCCTTTCGGAAACACACACCTCCTTCTCTATATAAACCTTTCTCTTCCTGCGGGTCCCCGGTCAGATGTTGCCATCTCTATGAAGATTTTCTGTGTTTCCTATTGCACCTTTCTCTGAATGCTGGTGGAATTGTTGTTTGGGCACCACATGTGCAGTGTGATAAAATTCTTTACCCCCATTTGAGCCAGCATCCCTAGTAGATTGATTTAATTTCTGGGAAGCACAGGGAGAATTGTAGGAATCATATATATCATGGGCCTCAGTGGAAGCAGTGAAGAAGAGATAACAGATAAGAGATAACCTGTAAGGAGAACTACGGCTTTCCTTTATGAACCATTTTATAGCTTATATGGTGCTTTTTCCTGGCCCAAAGCAGACACATCTTAGGGATTAGATGCTTCAGTAATATAAGAAGTTGAACAAATGATTCCTTGAGATCATCCTGAAGTTTCTTTAGAAAAGGCTAGACCTAGCAACTGATGACTGGAGAAGAGTTCCCCAATCTTGACCAGGGGACCTGTTGTAGGCTCTCAGGATTTGAAGACACCTTGGTATTCATTGTCTACCTCTCCCACAATACTCTCTTCAGCATAGCACTGTCATCTGTGTTTGGCCTCTACGCTGAACTCTGAGCAACTGTGTGCTAACTACTTCCTGAGGCTGCCCGTTCCTCGGGGGTGAGGAGGGCCTGTCTGACCCTTTTCAACTGATAGTCCTGCAGATATTTGCAGGCAGCATTTTCTCTTCCTAAATCATTTCTCTTCTAGGATAAAGACTTTCATATTCTTTACCTTTACTTCATGTACCACAGTTTTAAGTTTTCTTATTATCCTGGTTGCTCTTTTTTAGATGGTCTATAATTAATCAATGTCTCTAAGAAAGTGAGATGCCCAGAATTGAATTCTACTACAAGAGGAGTACAACTTGCACTTTTTTTCCTTATGGACTAGACATCTGTTTGTTCGTGCAGCTGTAGGGAAGGAAAAATAATTTTCCCTCTACAACTATGAGTTCTTGGCAGAGACCCTTATAATAAAAGACAGATTAACAAGAGAAAGACAGGTGGAAATTTATTAACATGTATACCTCATACATTTGTGGGAGATACACAGAGAAGAATGAGTAACTCAAAGCAGTTGCATAGAACTCTGGCTTAAATAGCATCTTTAACAAAGAACAGTAAATTTATAGAGAAATGACAGGAAAAAAATAGTTTTAAGCCTTTAAGGGTGGCAAACTATGAAAAGGTAAATACAAGGAGGAAACTAATGGTAGATGAAGACTAATTTGTAAAGTTTGTTAGGTAGATCCTTCTAGTACCTTCTCTAGGCTGATAGGGTCTAAAGTTTCCTCCCGTGATTAACTTTTATCCTTCCTGTAGGGAGGAGGAAAGGAAGGATACCTTTGACAATTTATGTCCTGTGTTTAGGCAAATAGGGAGAGATCAGGGAACTTTTTTTCACAGTTACTTCTTTTCAGCTGTCTTCAGCTCAAAATAATTCAATGTCTAAGTGGCGTATTTAAAGTGGAATATTGTGCTACTCTTCACAGCCCAGTATGAAGTCTTGTGGCAGATATCACTCTTAGATCATAGTAAATGCACTGTCAGCATCTGCCGCCTCCCCAAGATCTGCTATTCCTTGTTAAGCTTTGTCTTCCTCCACTTCTGCTTTCTGTCTATGAAGTTGTGGAGTCTTAAATTCAGATATACAAAAATAAACTGCCCAATTAAATTCCAGTGGCCTTTTATCTGTTTGAGATATATTTGGGTTTTGATTCTGTCACTCATCATAGTAATTATTATTGCACTTCTCTCCCAACTCCTAAAGCTGCACTGTCTCTAAGAGCTAGGGTTGTAGAAGTTACCAGGTTAACTATTTCCTTGTGAAATGACTTCATCTGCCCTTGCCCCTGAGATTCATTCCTTTTCATTCTGACTTTCTACCACTAATTAACTTATTCATTTATTAGTCCTTCCAGGTGCATGGTTTGAAATTGAGCCACTTTCATTTCTGATGCTGCAAAGTTGAATGTGGTATAACTTTCTGTTATGTTTTAATAAAGCATATCAATATTTTCTCATCAAAATGTCATGGTGTTGTATTATGAAAATCAAGAATGAATTTACAAAAATAAAATTGATTTTAACTGAAATAAGTAAAATTTACAAAATTATCATTTTTAGCTGATATTAAATATCAATTATATTAATAACTCAACCTAAAGTCATAAGTAAAGTCATAAGTCTTGGAAAAAGTAATTGCAACTTCAAATTTATTGTTTCCCAAGGGTGTTAGTGGCAGGAAATGTAAAAGGATTTCAGAAGGGTTTGTACAATTTATGAATGACTGAGCTATGAATGTTTAAAAAGAAGCTCTGCTAAAGGAAACCTTTAAGATTGACAGGAACATAAAACAACAAATGGGCTGGAATAGGTGAGTTTTAGTCTTTCTTAGCAGAATAAGTTCCTATAATTTTGCACCTCTCACCGCTTCATTGTGGTTTTGTTGGGGGAAAACAAACAGCTTGGCATTGACCAAAATCTAATGAACGTTTGTGACACTTTTAAAAACCAACCACGTTTTCCATAAAAATATTTTAAGTCCACAAAGAGAAAAGTTTACTACATTTTGCGGGCTAAATTAGATGCTGTTAACAACGAAATGCTATAAGGAACTTTAAACCAGTCATGCAAATTGGCAGTGAAATAAGTTGCTTTAAAAAAAAAAAAACAACCTTTCTGACCAGGCTTTTGCCAAGGCTGTTTGCAAAGGCTTTGGCCAATCTCAACATCGGGAGCCTCATCTGCAACGTAGGGGCTGGAGGACCTGCCCGAGCAGCTGGTGCTGTGCCAGCAGGAGGCCTTGGCCCCCCCACCCCTGCTGCCCCAGCTGAGGAGGAAGTAGAAGCAAAGAAAGAAGAATCCGAGGAGTCTGATGATGACATGGGCTTTGGTCTTTTTGACTAAACCTCTTTTGTAACACATTCAATAAAAAGCTAAACTCCAAAAAAACCAAACAGATGAACAAACAAAAAAACATTTGCTGGATAATGACAAACCTCAAGCTTTTTCTGGGCTTAAATAAGAGAAAATTCTTTCCATTTTGTCTCGGTTGATACCTTAGATTAAAGTACTGTTTTTCTGAGCATCTTACATGACTTTCAATCTTTCAAAAGGCAGTTTTCTTTATTTGGTTTTTTTTCTTCCACATATTTATCCTTGTGCATTCCTGAGGACTAGGCATTTGTTCAGTTTGTTTATTTACTTCTTTGTTTTTAATCATAAAAGGGCCACAGTCCTTAGCTGCTTGGTATGGTTTTTGTTTGGTGTTGGTATTGATTTCAATGAACCAATCTTTAAGCACTGGAGGAAATAACTCTTAAATGAGTGTTTACAGTAAGGGTGTTGGAGGCACACTCAAAGATTGCCCCAGTGGTCCTTTATTCTTAGTATTCATGCTCTGTGTAACCCCTCCTCCCTGAGTGTTGGCTGGATTTAGTTAGTGGCTCAGTTTTGTGAAACAGGTGATGGGATGTCACCTCTGAAATTAGGTTACAAAAGCTCAGCTTCCATCTTGGGGATCCCTTCCCACGTTCTTGCTCACTTGCTGTGAGTGATGCCAACTACCTTACGGAGAGGCCCAGGTGGCAGGGAATGAGGGAGACAGGGAATCCTCCAGCAAACAGCCAGGGAGGATGTGAAGCTCACATCTAAACTGACGGTAACCAGAGGGGGCAGGGAATAATGGGGGAAAGAAGGGGAAAGGTTGTCAAGGAACACGTGTAAAGGACCCATGGACAAAGCCAAAGTGGGGTAGGACTGAGGATGGGAGGTGAGGATGAGTAGGGTGAAAATGCAGACAACCATACTTGGACAATAGTAAAACAAACAAACAAACAAACAAAAAAACACACACAAAAAATCTAACTGCTCATGAGGAACTAAATTTGGCCAACAGCCACATGCGTGAGCTTGGAAGCAGTCCTCCCCCATCAGAGCGTTCAGATTGACTGCCGCCCAGGACAACACCCTGACTGCAGCCTTGTGAGAGAGCTCGAGCAGCAGGTACCAGCTGTGCCGTACACAGATTTCCGACCCACAGAAACCACGAGGTAATACGTATTTCTTGTACACTGCTAGGTTTTGAAGTACTGTCCTACACACACAGAGATAGTGAATACAAATTGTTCTATGGACAGTGCATTCCTGTGCTGTCACCAGATGACCAAGTCTTAGAAGCCAAGAAAATGGTGCACAGGCAGCTCTCGAATTAGAAAAATTACACTTCATTTTAGAAAAATAGAAAGATGCTGTCCCCCAGAAGTAGAGATTGGAAAAGTTTGTTAATCTATGGTTGTATTTTGGTTCTTGGCACATCTTTTTTTCTTTTTTGAAAAAAATTAACTTGCTTTTCACCTTTTCTATATTCTCAGAGCTGGACAACTCATTTTTATGTCAAAGATAATTTAAAAATCAGAGTTGAAATTCAGAGAAAGTCATAAAATTATGACTAACCGTGGAAAAGGGAATGTGTATGAGCAAATACTTCAAGTTGATACACTGTTGATGTTCTGAGACCTTGTTCTGTATAGCGGTTATCTGTCCTTCTGTATATTTCCATTAAAAGGAAGAGTTGCCTTAGTCACAGCCTAATTTCTCTCTTTCCTCTCACTTCTGTTTTAAACACAATAAGGTATCCCTAATTTGAGCATCTTGTGGGGTCCATAATTAGAGAGTCAACTTGCGCACTTAAACCCAGCCAATTCCCTCCCAGTCTTGATAGCAGATTTATAACGCCACCTATCAAAAATTCAAAATTCTGTTTCCCATTCATCCTAATAAAGCAGCAGGAGTTTCCTCAGGGACTGCTGACAAGCCTAATTGTTCACAGCTGGAGAGTGCAGGGTTGGTTCCAATGATGAGATTTTTAACCTCCTTCCCCATTTCCCTCTCAACTTTACAGATAGGGATTGGACTCTCAGGACTGGTAACAGATATTCACATTTTCAGGAGAGCTAAGATCTGTTCATACACTAGGAAGACTGAGATATTGATTTGGATTTGATGATATGCTGAAGGTTAATACCAGAGGCCTATGTTGCAGGTATGAGTGCAGGTGTGGAAGTTTGACAGTTTGTGAGTATATGTGGAGTGGGGGGGATTAAACAGGTGAGACTCTGGAGCAGGTGAAGAACAAGGTCTCTTCCTGGTGTTCTGTGAAGTTCTCCAACAACTTAGAAACAGGAGGACCAAGAGGGCACAAGGAGGAGATGTTGTGGGACACATATGCTAGATTTTTATAAAGGTGGGTGCTTTAGACACTGTATCCCTTAAGTATCAGAGAGCATCCCCATCTTCATCATCATCTTCAGACACTTCCTGCATTGTGAGAGCATGCCATGGTGGACACTGGGAATGCAAAGGAGAACGGAATAATAAGAACAGATTCTATTCTTGCAACAGAACCCAGGTAAACAAGACACACATGTGTCATATGACAGGCAAAGACATATCCAGGCAGATGCTGTGCCAGGTGCTAAGTGCCTGGGGGAAGAAGTGGAACTCAGCTAGTACCGGTATATAGCAGGCAGTGGCACCTTTACTCAGACTCAGGGCTCTGTGATTGTGTTCTTGGTTCTTTTCATTTCTTCTGTCATTTATTTGACAAATACATAGTGGAAACCTAACTGCATGCCAGGCACTGCTCAAGATTTGGGGAGTAAATTGTTAAGCAAAGCTAGTAAATTCTCCTGCTCTGGTGAAACATAAAGTTCTAGTTTTTACAATGAATGAGGATGAT
The DNA here is from genome assembly GCF_021234165.1 of Pteronotus mesoamericanus. Classification (NCBI taxonomy): domain Eukaryota; kingdom Metazoa; phylum Chordata; class Mammalia; order Chiroptera; family Mormoopidae; genus Pteronotus; species Pteronotus mesoamericanus. The sequence continues at coordinate 16,117,933 of NW_026555310.1, forward strand.
TTCTAAGAAAAATTAAAGTATACCTCTGTAGACATTCATGGTTTTCAAAACTCTAGTATATCCTCTTATATCATTTTTCTTTAAATAATAATATTTCTTCTATGCCAGTTTATTAATATCAAGTTCTTCAAGTTTATTCTAACACAAATTAGAAATTAGAAAATGGAAACATTAGGTATTTAAAAATAAATTATGTTATTTTGCAGAAAATACCTTTTTTATATAGCTCTTTTTTCTTTTCATTATCCTACTCTGCCCCAGCAAAACTTATGTAACCAAGCATGCTAATGATCCTGAGAAAATATTAGCATATGTATTTCTTAAGCTTTAAAAATTAAAGCTGTAAGTTGATAAAATACTGATAAACCTTAAGTGTTTACCCTTTTTAATAAGAAGAGAAAACAAAACCTATAGGCTTTAACACTGATGGTTGTTAATTCTTAGGTGTATTTAAATCTACCATTTTAATGTATGTTACAGTGTTTGAATCATGAAAATACTTTGAAAAAGTGAGGCAGAAGTTCTATAAAGAAACTTAATATCTACTGCCTTTTCTTTTAATTTCCTTGGAAAATGTGTATTGTAAGTAGATTCAAGATCATCTGCAAGGAGTGACATAGTATGTAATAACTAGGGGAGAAAAGAATAGAATTGGTATTGATGGGGTTGCCTCAAATTCTTGCAGACCAAAAGATTTCTTTTAATTTTCTTTTGAGTTTCTCAGTTTATCTTTAAAAGTTTAGGTGAAAAAGTATAGCAATGTATTACGATATTGGTAAGATTTCCTAGTCAAAGGTGGAGTAGTCAGGGCTGACTGTTATTGAGGTCTAGTCATATCCAAAAGTGAAACTGAAAAAGCTCTTGGCAATTTTAATTTATCTTCATTTTTTGAAGCATTTGATAATACATTATTTGTTTGTTCACTCCCTTCTTACACATTAAAGCAGTAGAACTCTGTGCTCCTAAACTGCAGTGACTCGGATCTATTATAGATGTGTGTGACTGGTCACATCCATCCCACAAACACAAACCGAAGGCTGTGATAAAATGTCTAGACAGAGTGAAATACCTTTTTCTATTGTTCCATAATTAATACAATATTTTATTCCAGTTCAAGATGTATCTAAATATATCTCCTTTAGTATCCCTTAAGGATCAGAGAGCATCCCCATCTTCATCATCACGTTGGAGTGTTATAGGAACCATGGAATATAATTGCTATCAATCAAAAGAAAAATTTGGAAAAATTTAAAAGCTTGGGGGAATAATATGCAGCTGGCTCATGCTTCAGTAGTGACTTATGTTTAGTCAGTCATGGAAAGGTTGCTTCCTATTTTCCTGTTAGGCCATAGTTAATCCCATCACAAAATCTACTACCAGAATTTAGTTTGAAGACATAGATAAATAAAAGAAACAATTTTCTCTGACAAAGTAAAATCAGTAAGGTGGCAAAGCTGCTTAATGTGGGTATTGCCCAACTTTTAAAAATACTTGAAAATTAGGGGAGAATCAAGAGTGAGGGGAAGTCACACTTACCTCCTCCTAGGACCAATCTGGAATTACAACAAAATTGTGGAGAAATCACCTGGAACAAACAACTGAACAATAGCAAGAGAGGAGCCTTATAACCTCAGACAGAAGAATCAGCTTTAACACAACTTAATTGGTAAGGAGAGTGGTAGAGACTCAAGGAAGCAGTCAGGGTGCCCATGGACAGCAGCACCAGAAGGATATTGAAACAGCCAGTCGGACCCCCCTAAGGAGAGCGGGGTCAAACCACAAGTGGGGATCTCCAGCCTATAGCACCAGAGCCCCCCAAAAAGCACACAGATAACAGCCAGCTGCGAAAAGTGACAGGGTTGCTCTCTGTCAGAGGCAGGTGGTTGGAGACACAAAGAGCCATTTAAAGGGCCAACGCATACAGTTTTATTTGCAGCCACTTACCCGGGTCTCCAACAAAGGCAGGGGCAGAGCAGGCCAGAGATGCCTGAGGAGAGACTGGAGACAGAGGCTCTGGGAAGAGAACTGAAAGAGTAGCTGGCGGGATCCTGGTGAGGACTCCTTTCCCATATGGCAGCAGCCATCTGGCTCAGACAGACCACTCCCCCTGAGCAGCAGCAGCATGAGAAGACCCCATAACCCTTCCCCCAGGAGGGACTCTGCCCCACCCTGTGGTGTCTAAGCCCAATTGCTGAATGCAAGTGACTGGATTAATAACTGAAGGAAACAGCCACAGACAGTTGATTCCTGGAAGTCTCAAACAGGCTACTGAAGATCAAACAGGGCCAACATATGAAATCATAAGAGGCAGATCCAGAAAGAAAAAACATGGATGGAATTGGAGAATATTATGCTAAGTAAAATAAGCCAGTCGGTGAAAGATCAATGTCATATGAACTCACCTATAAGTGGAATCTATTCAACAAAATAAACTAATGAACAAAATAAACCGCAGGCATGGAAACAGGTAGCAGGCTGAAAGTGACCAGAGGGGATGGGGAAGGAGGACAGTGGTGGAAAGAAAGAGAAGGGACTAAACAAAAAAATACGTATGAATGACCCATAGACATGGACAACAGAGTGGGAACTGAATGTGAGAGAGGTGGGCAGGGTGGGGTGGGTGGAGGAGGGCAAAGGGGGAAAAATTGAGACAACTGTACTAGAATAAACATGACTTTTAAAAAATTTTTAAAAATAAAATAAAAATGCTTGGAAATTAATCTTTAGATGATATAGTATAGCAAGTTTGATGGTGTTCCCCCCGCCCCAAAATATATGTTCTTCTTCAAATCCCTAGAACCTGTGAATGTGATTTATTTAGAAAACGGGTCTTTGCAGATATAACTAAGTTAAGGATCTTGAGATGAAATCACCCTGGATTGCCCAGGCAAGCCTTAAATCCAGTGTTGAGTGTTCTTACAAGAGACAGAAAAGGAGAAGTTGATGTGAGAGTAGAGTGACAGTTTGGAGTGATGTAGTTACAAACCAAGGAAGACAAGGAATATTTACAGCTCTAGAAGCCAGAAGATTCTAAAAAGGATTCACCCTTGAGAGCCTCCAGAAGGAATGTGGCCATACCAAAGTCTTGATTTCAGGTTTCTGGCCTGCAGAAATGTGAGAGAATGAATTTCTGTGGTTTTAAGCCAGAAAATTTGTGGTAATTTGTTATGGCAGCCGCAGTAAACTAATACATGTAAGGTCCAACCAAAATCCATTGAATATCAGTCGTATGTTAGTTGTGATACAAATCACTGAGGATATTACTTCTGTCTAGAAGAAGCTTATACCAGTACAGGTAGTCAAATGTGGGGTGGACCATTACAGTGCAATGTGAAAAGATGTATTACAAAGATATAGAGATGTATGAGGACTATCCAGAAAAAATCCAGCCATTGTTAATTTAACAAGAACAGTTTGCATGATGTGAATGTAACCTGGCAGCCAAGGAGAGTGGACTAGAATGTACATGTGTGAACAACGATGACTTCACTGTACTAGCCATTAGGGGTAGTAGACGCCACTGAGAGAGCATGTGTACTGTGTACTGTTGCATTCAAAATGATTGAGTGAGTAGAGCAACACATCTGCATCAGATTTTGCATTGAGCTGGGACATTCCTCCGCGGAAACTATTTGGATGAATCAGAAGACTGCAGCTATGGGTGGCTGGTGATTGACAACTTCATCACAACACACCCTTTCATGTATCATGTCTCATGCAGGGTTTTTTGATGAAACATCAAATCATCCAGGTGGCTCAGCCCCCTAAAGCACAGATTTGGTGCCCTGAGACTTCTGGCTTTTCCCAAAACTAAAATCACTTTTGAAAGGGAAGAGGTTTCAGAACATCTATGAGATTCAGGAAAATACAATGGGGCAGCTGATGGTGATTGGGAGAACAGTGTAGGGTCCCAAGGTACCTATTTGAAGGAGACTGAGACATCATTGTCCTGTGTACAATGTTTCCTGTATCTTGTATCTTCTTCAGTAAATGTCTCTATTATATTACATGGCTGGATACCTTCTGGGCAGACCTCATATATAAACAATAGGAATGCGGAAAGAACACATTTGTATGAAAAATGCCAAAGTTAAGTCAGCTGTAAGCAATATTTGGTTTATAAATGAGAGAATTTATGTAAAAGAAGCTATTTTTAATGTATCCATTTCAATACACTGTTTATTTATACAGTCATATGCCACATAACAATGGGGATACATTCTGAGTAATACATCATTAGGTGATCACAGTCTGCTTACACAAACCTAGATGAACTAGCCTATTACCTACGTAGGCTATATGGTGCATGCTATTTCTCTCAGGCTACAAGCCTGTACATCCTGTTTCTGTACAAAACGACACTAGATTAAATCAATCCCAAGAGAAAATGATGCAATCAAGAGGCTCAGCAAACAGGAGATATATGGGGCTGCTGCTGGTGTAACCCAGCATACTGTTTCACAACAAACAAAAAAAAATAGAGTATACTCTAAAATAATAATTAAAGTATTAATATAGTAAATACACAGACCAGTAACATAGGTATTTATTATCCTTATCAAGTATTATGTACCGTATATAATTGCATGTGCTGTACTTTTATACTACTGAGAGTGCAGTAGGTTTGTTTACACAAGCATACCACCAACACGTGAGTAATGCCTTTGCCTACAACATTATGACAGTGACCACTGTCATATATGCAGTCTTTGGTTACTGAATGTTGTTATGTGGTGCATGACTAAAATATAAAAAAGATGCAATCAATAACCTAAAGGCTGGAATTTAATGAATTTTTAAGCTGGAGTATATACATGAAGGCAATATTTCAGTCTGTTCTGTAAATACTAAGAAAACTAAAGTATAACAGACAGGATGGGGCAAAAGTAGGTTTACAGTTGTGAGCATGGAAAACACAGAGTTTATTCTCGTATTATTAGTTATTTTATTATTTTCCATATGAACAACTATAGACCTATTTTGCCTCCTGTTGTATAACGTGCTAGGAATCTGCCTGGGCATTTTAACACTTTTATAACACAGGCTGTCAGATTTGTCTTTCATGAAAAAAATCTCTGGTTTTACAGTGGAATCCACCAAGTAGATTCTTGTCATACTAATATTTATCACTATGGTATAAAAAATAATACTCTCATAGAGTTTTTAAAGCTTTATTGAGTTACGATTTACATACTATAAAATTTGCCCATTTTAAGCATACAATACAATGCTTTTTAAATAACTATAGAGTTGTGCAAACATTACTACAATCCACTTTTAGAACATTTCCCCTACCCCCCAAGACCCCTCATGCATATTTGCAGTCAGTCCTCACTCCCAATCCCAGCCCCAGGCAACCACTCATCTGCTTTCTCTCTTTGTAGATTTACTCTTTCTAGACATTTCTTCTGAATGTAAAAATAAAATAAATATTCTTTTGTATTGGACTTTTTTAACTTAGCATAATGTTTTTGAGGTTTTTCCATGTATTAGCATTATGTAAAAAATAAATTATTTAATTTATTTTTATTGCCAAATATTATTCAGTTGTATTCTGTTTATCTGTTTACCATGGTGGACATTTGGATGGTTTCATTTTGAGCCATTATCAATAATCCTGCTATATACTTTTGCATATAAATGCTTATATGGACATATGTTTTTATTTTTTTAAAGGAATAGATAACACCTAGGAGGGAAATTGCTGGGTTATATAGTAAGTTAATGTTTTTATTTTTGCAAAACTGATTTCCACACTGACTGTGCCAGTTCATGTTTCCCACCAGTAATGTACACAGGCTCCAGTTAGTCCACGTCTTCACCAGTATTTCTTACCATCTCCCTTTTGATCGTGACCACCCTATGGGATGTGAAGTGGTGTCTCATTTTGACTAATGACTAATGATACTGATTGTGTCTTTTGCAGTGATTCAGGTGAACTTTGGCTCTTAACTGCTGTCATCAAGACCCAATGGTGTATTTTTTTCCTAACCAATAATGGCATAGAACACACAGTAAAAAGAGGAAAAGATTGTAAGAGAGACGAATAAGAAAAATGAAATAAAGGGGATGGTGGATATGAGAATAAAGTAGATGAATGATTATGGAAAAAAGAGAAGAAGAGCTTATTAAAAAGAAAAAAAAATCTGTTGTTTGAAAAGCTAAATCCTATGATAAAGATATCGATGAAGATACAAAAGACATGAGTACATTAAGACCATTGGTAACAATATGAATATTCTCTATCAAAAGTAATGACAGTGTATACTGAAAGCATTTAGATCAAAATGTACTTATGAGCTGAGAGTACTTTTGAGTTATCCATTATACTTGTACAGTTTCTGCAAATAGAGCACATTCTCATCTATGCATATATTCTTTCTTTGATTTATTAAGGTCTTGAGTTGTTCCCTTTCCTTCAGTGATCTGCCACCTTCAGGACACAGCATCAGGCCTTCTATGGTCGCCAGTGTCCATCATTTTCAAGAACACACAGTTGTTACTATGCAATAGAGATGGGAAGATCCAAGCGGGGGAGTCCCTCTCTCCATGACTTCTGAGCAAGCCCTCAGGGAATGTTAGTGGCTTCTGGAAGAAAGGCATCTGCCACCAAGGATGAAAGGAGACAAATTATAGGAACACAGAAGGGGGCACATGTAATCATGATTCATCTAACAAGACTGGAAGGTGATTACTATTAACTTTAAAACATCCAGACTTGCATTATAAATTTAAGTTCTTAAAGTTCACTGTGTTAAGTCTGAATAATCCCGAATTTCATGTCTTTTTCTTTTTTTTCTACTAACACACTTTTATCTCTGCAGCCCGCTCTCTCTTTTGCTTTTCTTGCCTCTGCGTTCGCTGTCATAGACCCTAGTACTGCATTTTGGGAAAGTAGGTTTACTTACTTATTTTTTTTTTTTTTACTTTTGGGCTCATGCGTCACGTAACACATAACCATAATGTATAATGGAACCTCCTGAAATACTTCTTCTGAGAATGCTAATACCTGAATGATTGAGAATTGTCTCCTTAGTTTTGTCTCTAGGTGAACGTCAGCTGAACAGTCACGGGAGAGAATCCGAAACAGAGTTTTCATCTTAAACCAGTTATTTAATCCTGGTCTCAAGAGGGACCATAAAGATTTTCCAAAACGTAATAAAATAAAATGTATAGTCAAATTTGAAAGAGTTTCTTGAAAAACTCAAAGAATAGGAAAACAGACACACTCTTTGGTTTATTCTCTTTGTCACCAAATTAAAATGTGTGTACATGTGAACTGTGAAAATCAAGTACTATGACATTAGTTTTAATAAGTAGATCAGAACATATATAAATGAATGTTATATATTTTGAAATGAATGACCTTGGCTATAAACATATTTTATCCATTTTGCAATTCCTGAGACATAACCAGTATTTTGGAATTTCCATCAGTGCCAGTTTATGAACCAAATAAAAAACTGATCTCATTACTTTATTGTCACCTCGCATAGATAAGATGCAAAAGCAAATGCCTTAGTAACTGAGATTGTAAATAAATTGAGATCCCTAACTCATATATTACCTAGTGCTTGGTTTAGCCTGTTTTGATATGTGAACGTGTTTTTCTTTCATCTCATGTCATGAGAAAAGCAATATGTTTAAAACGAAGAAGGCACTGATTACAGCAGTTCCTTCCTCTGAGCCCATTACTCTTTCCGCTAGAATTTAATGCCAAGTCCTTTTACCATCTATTACAAAAAAAAAAAAATTCTCTAAGAGGCTCTGAGATGATCCACTTTGCATTGTGATTAAAGTCACTTTGACAAATTGTCAACGGGAGAAATTGGTTTCAAAAGATATCCATGTATTCCATTATCTATAGAATTATCAAAACAGGGCCAGTAGTGATATCTGTAAATATGGATATGACAGTTGATGGATGCAGTCTTGTTCAGGTAAAGGACTTCGTTAAATATGCGATGATCTGTTCATGTGATCAACATCATTTTCAAGAACACACAGTTGCTACCATGCAATAGAGATGGGAAGATCCAAGCAGGGGAGTCTCTCTCTCTGTGACCACTGAGCAAGTCCTCGGAGAACGAGTGGCTTCCGGAGAAAAGGGATCCTCCACAGAGGATGAGAGGAAACAATTTATAGGACCACAGAAGGGGGTACATTTACTCACTCATTCATCTAACAAGCCCAGGAGGTAATTACTATTAGCTTAAAAACATCCAGACTTGCATTATAAATTTAAGTTCTTGATGTTCAGGGAAGTATTAAAAATATCTGTGCCTCAGTCTCCTCAACTATGCACCTTGTAAGAATTATAAAAATTAGAGAATAGAGAGAAAGTTCAGAGTCCAGAACCAGCTACATTGTATATATTTAATTAGAAAAAAAAGGTATATTTGGTAGAAGTGAACTACTGTATTTAAAATAAAACAAAAAACAAAATAAAAACAGTGGATTAAGCAAGGTGACAGCTTGGGTTTCTTCATTTAAATGAATTCTAAAGGTAGATGGGTTAAAGTTGGTGTTATGGCTCCACAGACTTGTCTGATTCTCTTTACTTTGCGAGATTTTTTTCAAGGTCTCTGTTCTTCCACCTCTAGTTTACAACCCTCACTTTTATAATCTAAAACAATTGCTCGTATGCTGGCCATTACATCCAAGTTCAAAGAGACAGAATTGAGGTAGGACACAAATAGGGTTCTTATCTGCTCTTTAAGATTGCTTAGTAGGTCCACCTGACATTTTTGCTTATATCTCATTGGTCATAAGAAAGGATGGGAAATGTTAGTCTTCTAGTTGGTCAGCAATGAGTCCAGCTAAAAAATGTGTGTCTGTTACTAAGAAAATGGAGAGAATGGATACTGGGGGAAGGGCAGGCTCTGTCATGAAATATAAGTGTTATTCTCTTGTGTTTTTACTTAACTATTTAGTGAAGTTATTGAGTCTTTGTTTTCTTATCTATGAAATGGGGACAGTAGTAACTTCAAAGACCTGTTATGAATAAATAATAAAAGAGGTAATACATAGATGGCACCCATAGGTAGCTATATTCCATAACTGGAGCACTAGGTTTTGGACAGGCCCAGATTTAGAGCTTCTTGACTCTAAGGGACCACACTACCCAGGCAGGGACCTGAATACCTGACACCTGACTGGTCTGATCAAGGACTTGGACCTCACCTGGCTGCCCCATAGTGGCAGAGATAGCATTAGAGACTGGCATATTGGGACTCTTCCCTAGCTTGGAACAGATGTCTGGCACCCACCTTTTTTGGTTATCTAAGACCCACCTTTCTTCGTAGAATCAGAAAGGCAGAGGGAGTTTCCAGAGTGTGATATGGGACATCATACTAGTTATTGTAATTTAATTTGAGAAATAATATATGGGACATTACTTAGTCTTTGAGATGTTTATGCAGAGAGGAGAGAAAGGATTTGAGACCTTTATGAATTATTGGTCAGCCTTGGTTGCTTAGAAAAACCATTAACCATCCTTAAATTATCTAGTCCCTGCTGCTATGCACTCTGGAACACATCACATGGAATTGTCCAAGTGACAAGCAGCACCATCACAAATAAACATTTGCAGTCTGGGGTACTCTGTCTGGTAATGTTTGACTAGAGGCTCATATTTGGTACTGTTTATCTTCTGTGTTCCTGGCATGTTTTCTTATTTTTCAAATTAACTTTATGGGGTAACATTGGTTAATAGGCTCATTTAGGCTTCAAGAGTACACTTCTGTGATACAAGATCTGTATATTGCTCTGTGTGCCCACAACCCAAAGTCAAGCATCTTCCATTAGTATATATTAGCCCCCACCCCACTCCCTTCTCCATGGCAACCACCACAGTGTTGTCTGTGTCTGAGAGTTTCAGTTTTTTATATCCCACACATTAGTGAAATCATATGGTTCTTAACTTTTGCTGACTGACATTTCATTTACCATGATATTCTCAAGATCCATACATGTTGTCACACATGGCCGTATTTCGTCTTTTCTTATGGTTGAACAGTACCCCACTGTATATATGTACCACATTTTCTTTATGCAGTCCTTTACTGAAGGACACTTTAGTTGTTTCCATGTCTTGGCAACTGTCAGTAATGTGGAAATGAACATGGGGGTGCATATATCTTTGTGAATACATGTTTTTAAGATTTTTGGGTAGATACTCAGGAGAGGGATTGTTGGGACATGTGGCAACTCCATTCTTAATTTTTTTTAAGGAACCTCCATACTGTTTTCCATAGGGACTGTAGCAGTTACATTCCCACCAGCAATGAATGAGTGTTCCCTTTTCTCCACAACCTCTCCAATGCTTATTATTACTTGTCCTTTTGATAATGACCATTCTAACAGGTGTGAGGTGGTATCTCATTGCAGTTTTGATTTGCATTTCCCTAAAGGCTAATGAAGTTGAATATATTTTCATGTATCTGTTGGCCATTTGTATGTCTTTTTGGTAGAAGTGTCTGTTCAGGTCCTTTGCCCATTTTTTAATTGGATTGTTTGTTTCTTCGGTGTTGAGTTTTATCAGTTCTTTATATATTTTGGATAGTAACCTTTTGTTGGAGCTCTTGTTTGCAAATATCTCCCATTCAGTCCGTTGCCTTTTTGTTTTATTGTTAGTTTCTTGTGCTCTGCAGAAGCTTTTTAGTTTGGTATAGTCCCATTACTTTTGCCTTTACTTCCCTTGCCTTTGGGATAAATTCTTAAAATGTTCTCTATGATTGAAGTCCATAAGTTTAATACCTATCCTTTCTTCTATGTAATTTATTGGTTGAGATCTTATGTTTATGCCTTTGATCTGTTTTGAATTAATTTTTGTATATGGGAACAAACTGTAATCTAGTTTCATTCTTTTGTATGTGGCTTTCCAATTTTTCCAGGACCATTTATTGAAGAGGCTTTATTTTCTCCCTTGTGTGTTTTTGGCCCCGTTGTCAAAGATTATTTGCCTATGTATGTGTAGCTTTATTTCTCGGCTCTCAATTCTGTTCCATTGATCGGTGTATCTGTTTTCTGCCAATACCATGCTGTTTTGATTACCACAACTCCGTAGTATAATTTTAAGTCAAGTAGTGTGATACCTTCAGCTTCATTCTTTTTTCTCAGTATTGCTTTGGCTATTTAGGGTCTTTTGTGTTTCCATACAAAGCTGATGATTTTTTGTTGTATATTTTTAAAAATGACATTAGGATTTTGATGGGGATTGCATTAAATTTATATATTGCTTTGGGTAATATGGCCATTTTAACAATGTTACTCAAATTATCTCCTTATATCCTAGTCTCTTTAAAAAATATCTCTGGACTACCAAAGTACACTGTGTGTATGCTTTATAACTCATATTTTTAAATGTTTTATTTTGACAATCTTCAAATATTCAAGAATAGTATCTCTGTATACACCTCATCCACATTCCTCAAACAAATGTTAACATTTTACCACATTTGCCTTGTCATTTTATGTCTATTTTATTTTCTGAGCCATTGGAAAGTAAATTGAATACATGTCGTTCTCCCCGCCCCGAGATGTTCCCCCTTGCTTTCCTGAAAAAAGTATTATGGACTGAATTGTGCCCTCCATTCATATGTTGAAACCCTAACCCCAACGTGATAATATTTGGAGATAAAGCCTGTAAGGAGATAATTAAGGCTAAATGAGGTTATAGGAATAGGACCTTAGTCTGATGGGACTGGTATCCTGATAAGAAGAGGAAAGGACACCAGAGTGCACAGCACAGAGGACACAGTGAGAAGGATGTGGCCTACAAGCCAGGAAGAGTGGCCTCACCAGACACCAACCGTGTTGGCCCTTTGATCTTTTGAGTTCAAGCTTCTAGAACTGTGAGGAAACAAATTTCTGTTGTTGAAGGCACCCAGTCCATGGTATTTTGTTGTAGCAGCTATAGCTGACTAACACATAAGGCCATTCTTTTCTATAACCTCATAATCAAAATCAGTAAACTGAAGTCCAAAATGGACATAATCGGACCTGTCTATGGACCTAATTAACACATCAGTTATCCTAATAGTGTGTTTCCTTGTCAAGCCTCTTAGTCTCCTTTAGTCTACAACATTTTGTCATTTGTTCCTTCTCTTATGACATTTAGACTTACTATAAGTACAAGACCAATTATTCTGTAAAATGTTCCTTATGGAATCTTATGTAAAATGGGTTTGTCTAATATTTTATCTACATTACATTTAGGCTATGTATTCTTGGCAGGAATACAACAGAATTGATGTTGTATCTTTCTCAGTGCATTATAGCAAGAGACATGGTGTCAGTCTGTCACATTACTGATGGTGTTAACTTTGATCATTTACTTAAGGTGCTGTCTACCAAGTATCCCTATTGTGGAGCTATTTTTCCCCTTTTGTAATTAATAAATATGTTTTGGGGATCAATTTTAAGACTGTAAATATGCTTCTATCCAGCAGTTTTAAAATCCACTAATGTTTTCTTGCTTGATTCACTTACTACTCTTATGGTTGCTAAAGGGTGATTTTCTTATTCTGTCATTCCTTGTACATTTATTGGTTCCCTTTCAATGGTTAGGAAGAGCTTTCCCTTCTTCTCCACTTATCCCTTTACTTATTTATAACATAATAGACTAACATATTAAAATATGCTGCAATCCATATTTAAATTCTGGTCATACCACATAAACTTCAAACTCGGTGAAAACATTGATTTGTTTAATGAGATACGTCAATAAGACCAAAAAAAACCCCACTCAATTAATTTATATAGAGATAAGATTCCAATAGCTGGAATGGATTTTCTAACTGATGAACAAGTAGGAATCAGATATGATTATCTGACTAGGTCGGGTGTGATAGAAAATATAACAGGAGAGGATTTAGAGATGAAAGTGTTGAGTTGAAATTGCAATAAGCTTATTTTAAGGAGAGATGGCTTGATGTGTGAAACTGAAGCTCAGGGTCGATGTCTGGCAGGAGATAAGGGTTGGAGCACAGCTGAGTACTGGGATGGCTCCTGCTGGGTCAGAGAGCGAAATTTTTTGTGCATCCCTTCCCCACTTCATCTTCAGTGTCACCATGTGGGTGACTTGAAATCAGCCATGAAGGGAGAATTTACAGCAAAGCAATCAGCAAATTCTACAAATCAAATCACTCCCTCCTGAAAGTGAGTGAGATCACTTAGTGATAATGTTTAATATGAAAATAAAATATGTTAGTGAAAAAATGGCGTATTAGGGATGGGTGGAGGAAGAAGAGCCATAGAAGGGCTTCAAGAAAGGATGGAGAAATGTTAAAAGTGAACTAAGGATAAAGGTTTTCAAAGAATCCAAGAGATGAGAGATTTCCAAGAAAGGTTTGATAAACAATGTCACATGCAGCCAAGATGTCCAGAAAGATAAAGACTAAAAGTGGGTTAGGGTATTAGATTGTTTGGTGGCTTTAGTAGAAGTTTTAGTTTAGTGACTTGAGTAGATGCTAGATTGAGTTGAGAAAAATTCGATAGCTGTTGAATGGTGAAATAATAATAATGCAGCTTTTAGAGCCAAGAGGGTGAACAATCCCAGGCTCACCTTTTTTGTTAAACATTCCTACTATGTAATAGTCTACAGTTTTAGACCATGGTAAACGTGAGGTGAATGAGTCATTTGTTCACCTTCTGCAGGTGCCCTAGCCTATTTTACTTATAAAGGAGGTAGTCCATTTAGACTTTAAATTTGCTTGATTTAATTTTGGCATTGTGTGTCTCCTTATCAATTTTGTCAGAATATATAGCATAACACTGAAAACAAGTTTCAAAAATACTTGTACTCCCTCATTAAGTGTCTCACTTATATTACTTGCTGTATTGCATTCCAGGCCTCTTTGTCTTTTCTAGTTGACATTTATGTTTTTAATAGGAAACAATGCTTCTAAAATAATAATTTGCTCTTTTAAAATCAGAGGTCAGGTTTATGAAAGTTTTTGTAGAACCATAAGTATATAGAATGGGATTTTATTTCTTTACATTTTTGTTATTTTTAAACAACTAATTTTAATTTAGGTAGCAAAGCAAAACATGAATCTTAAGCACAAAATTCTTCATGTATTGCTTTAATATTAGTTTATTCATAATGATCTGACTTCCTAGAAAGTTTTTTTCTTTTTGAAATGAATTTGGAAATAAGGAATACTATTCCACTTCTTTTGAACAAAAAACACATGCAAAAATGCATAAAAATAAATAGGGCAGCTTTAAATTCTAGAATTAGACTTTTTTGTGCTATGCCTGGGAATTTGTTTTCTGAATCTTTGTGCCAATAATATGGTACTAATGGATTTATTTTGCTGCTGCTGCTGAATGATATCCTTGGTATCTAGTTAGCAAAATCTTTTCTTACAGTTGAACTAAGTGGAATTTACAATGCATTTAGTTGAAAAAAAAAGTGTATTGGAAAGATTGGATCTTATCCTATGTACAGTTACTCTCTAAAAAGCAGTTTCTTAGATTGGCAGTAGAAAACACTGTAACAGGTGGGGAAAAGTTCTTGGAATTTTATTAAAAATAGCATGGCATGTCTGAATAAAGGAGTTATTAACACTTTTCCGGTGTAACTATTGAATTAGAAAAATTCCGTATGTACACTATAACCTGTCATTGGCAATAACAGTGTTAGAAACTAATAATGCAAGTCAACTGTGTGTGTGCTCTGTGTGTGTGTATCCCGATCTTGTGCTAAGTATTCTCACTCACTGTATTTTCTTTCTTAATGCTCACTATTAGGTACAGCTCACAGCTAGGAAGTAGCAGAGTCAGTCTTTGAGTCCAGGTCTGTCTGTTTCTAAAACCCGAGGTCTCATATACCACTCACACCAATATCTGACTAGTGTATCTTCAAGAGTGAGAAAGAGGGTCAAAACAATAAATAATCAAAACAACAAATAAAACATTTCTCAGTAACCCTAGTTTTGGTATTTCTTAACATTAGGAAATGAATCAGTTGCAAATTTATTCAACGCAATTTAGGATTAAAATGAAAGAGAAAGCCATGTTTTCATTGTTGTTGTAATTGTCATCTTTGGATATAATGTATTGTATAGTCAAATGAGATAAAGTACACATATTTCTTTTGATATGAGAATATCTGTCTGAAATTATTTATGATTAGCTCAAGCTGTTAGGAGTTTACAAACATTTGGGTTTCCAGTTTTCTATTTAGCCTTCTTTTTCTCTAATTAGTAATTATCAATAAAACTCCTCTGGAAATCCCATGTTTTACCCACAAAAGAGTAAACATGGAAAAGGTGTTTATTTTTTACCCGCTCTATCCTGCCAATACAGTTTCTTTTTCCGCTACTAAAGTGATAAGAAGTAAATTAATTATTCAGTTTACTTGTAAGCTAGCCTGTTAGTAAAAACATCTAAACTCTTTAATGATTATGAAAGACCCTTTGAAGGTTTGCTTCCTTTATGTATGTTTCTTTTTATTTTCCTTCTTTTGTTAGACTTCTCACTTTCTATGAATTTTTGAATTGTCTAAAACAGAAAACTGTAGTTACATTTACCAGCACTTTACAGAAACAACCTGGCAAGAGAGATCATAATTTAGTGTTTATTTATGTTGCACACGAGTACAGGTTTTTTTATATATAGACATTTTTAGTTGTTGAGGTTTATGTGGAGTTTTGATGAGTATTATTTAGCTTTAGATGATAGAGGGTTTTCTTTAAGTTACTTTTTCTGATTTGGAACAACAATGTTTATCTAAATTTTACAATTCCCAGTCTTTTTGGGAATCTCATATTGAGTTCCTGGATGCTTTTCTTACAAGAGTGATGTAAATACGTTTGACTTTGCTTCTTAGAAGTCAAAGTTTCCACTGATTTCAGTTGTAAATCCTCTGCAGTTTGAAACCCTTTGGGCAATTGAATCTCAAACTTGGTATATTAAAGGAAGGAAGCCAGGAGTGCTGATGATTCGGTTGCTGCCAACAGTAACCGAATTTAGCCTGTACTAAGCTCCTTTGCAAAATAAGCTCACTGCGGATACTGAATGTATGAGTTTTTAATAGCTGGTCTTGCTTTGAGCTTAATGTTCTTTAGTGATGAGGCAGCATGGCCCAGGCAGAAAGACATGGGCTTAAGAGTAAGATTGGCTTGATTTAAAAAAAAAACAACAAAACACCTTTTTATGTTAAAATACTTAGAAATTCACAGGAAGATGCAAAGACAGTACAGAGGTCCCCATCACCTTCACCCAGTTGCCCTTAAACCTTACATTGTACATACAGCCATCGTACAATATCACACCCAGGGAACTATCATTGGCACAATGTATGTGTCTAGTTCTAAGTCATTTTATCACACCTGGAGATTCATTCAAGCACATCACAATCAAGATACTGGATTACTCTGTCAATACAAACATGTCCCTTACGCTGTCTCTCTTTACTCTGCTGCAAACCCTAAGCCCTGACAACCACTACTTGTATATCTGTAATTTTGCTACTTTGGGAACATTGTACTAATGAAATCATACAGTATGTGGCCTTTTGAGATTGGCTTTTTTTTTTTTTAGCATAATGTCTTTCAGATGCATCCAGGTTAGTGTGTGTATCATGTTTATTCCTTTTTACTGCAGTGTGATGGTGGGTGGCCTATTATAAATAAGCTGCTATGAACATTCATGCACAGGTTTTGTGTGGACATACATATTCATTTCCCTGGGATAAATGCCCGGGAGTGAGATTGCTAGGTCACAAGGTAAGTATATGTTTCAATTTTTAAGAAACTGCCCCCAAATTTTCCAGACCGGCTGCACCATTTTATATTCCCTCCACAATGGAGAAGAGATCCAGTTTTTCTGGATCCTCCCCAGCATTTGGTATTGTCTCATTTTTTTTATTTTAGGTGTTCTAAAAGATATGTAGTGATACCGTGTCATCTCATTGCAGTCTTATTTTCATTTCTCTAATGGCTAGTGACACTGAACAACTTCTCCTATGTTTATTGACCATCCATATATATTCTGTAGTGTGATGTCATTTCATTATCCTTTGCTTATTTCCTAATTGAATTGTTTGTTTTATTTAATTTTTTTCCTGTTGAGTTTGGAGGGCTTTTAAATATAATATAGATACTAGTCCTTTGTTCAATAACTATCCTAATTTCTTAAAAACTATATATATTATGAAAAATTCCAAACATGTACAGAGTTAGATAAAAGAACATAATGAACCCTCATGTACCCATCTTTCACCTTCAACAATTATGATCCCCTTTTTCACCCTGAAATTACTTGGAAGCAAACCCAACATCATATCATTTCTTTATACATATGTCAATAGGGTGTTAAAATAAAAGGACTCTTCTTTCAAATACAACTATAATAGTACTATAATATCTAATAGTACACATTCTTAATATTATCAAATAATTAGTCATTAAATTTCCTTTTTTTCATATTTTTACTTGTTTGTTCTTGACAGAATAGAAATAATGTCTATACATTGCAATTGGTTGATATGCTTTTAAAATCCCATTATTCCGTAGGTTTTTCCCTTTTTATGCTACACATTTTTTCTTTGATCAAAGATAAACAGAGCCAGGAATGAAAGCAGTGAAAACACATTTACATTACATCAGCAACTACTGATGGTAGGGGACTCCATTCCAATGTGTGCAGAGGTGACTGGGCGTTCGAAAGGGAGAATGGGGTAGGAGGGGGAGAGTGAAGACTCAAGTGGAAGAAGGCAAAGCGTTGGTCAGTATAAAGATGATGAGGCTAGTGGGCCCACATGCTGGCAGTCGCTGAGGCGAGACTGTGTCCTCCCACAGACTGGGAGAGGGAGGCCCTATCCTTTCCAATAATTACATTCAAAAGAATGACTTTCAGATCCTTGAGAAAGACACCCCCTGGGTTGTAGGAGACATATACACGTTTCCAAAGGACAGAGGAAGGATTTATAACTATAAAACCTTTTTAGTAAATGCTCTAAGAAAGGGAATCAGGGGCCTATCTTCAGGTGTTAATCGGAATAAAATAGTAAATCCTTTTCACAACCCACGCTCACCCCAGCTTTTCTAGAGGAGAACTCCCAGTGGAAGTCCTCTGGGTTGGGCTGGGATGGGCTAGAAAACCCATTGAAGTTTGGTCAAGTCTCTTAGTTGGAATGCAAGTGTCCATGTGGAGTTTTTGCTGGTCTCACTTTTGCCAGAGATTTTGCTTTTGTTTTTTGGGGGTCTTTCGTCCTTTGTTGCTTCCCATAGTCTGCGTTTGGGTGATTTCATCTCCATGATGTCAGTTGACATGTTCTATCTGCTCTATTTCCTGCAAATTGATAGCTAGATCTAGAGATTCTACTGTATCAATTTTTGACAAGAATACTCCATAGATGGTGTTGTATACTTCCAGGAGAAAGTAATAATTCTGGTTGTTTTTCTTTTTGTAAAGTGAGTTGCCATATGCCTAGGTTTATCATTTCAGTAGGGATTGAGAATTTGTGCTATTCTAATTCTATCATTCTTTCTTCATTTATTAGATAGAATATGTATCAAAAGAAATATTTCTTCATGAAATACTTGGTTACCCTAGGGGTACAGTTTATAGGCTACACAAGACAAATGCTGTTTCTTTTACTTTATTTGCCTATTTTATTCTTGCTGATGTTTATGTGTTTATCTTTGGCCAGTAGATGTGTTGCTGGTGGAAATAAGATTCTTTTGCAGAGTCATAGGAAATACATTTTGGGAACCCATGCATAGGAGGATTTGAGGTGTAGTGGCAAGATTGATTGAAGCAAAAACAAAGGACTACTCCCAGGAGCCCGCTGTCTCATCCACGACCAGGTGGCTCAGCTCTGTCTCACTGCAGAAAGAGTCCTGGGTCTGATGAGCACAAGTGCCCACCAGGAGGCTCAGGGTCTGGAACTGTAATACCACCACCTGAGCTTCAGAAGTCCAGCATGGTTTCTGCTTCCTCTGTGCTCCAGTCTGAGTGGCAGTGCTCTTCCGTTTAGGCTTGCGGCTGCTACAGAGAATAAACATGAACAAAGCAATGAACTCCCAGTGGAAGTCCTCTGGGTTGGGCTGGGATGGGCTAGAAAACCCATTGAAGTTTGGTCAAGTCTCTTAGTTGGAATGCAAGCGTCCATGTGGAGTTTTTGCTGGTCTCACTTTTGCCAGAGATTTTGCTTTTGTTTTTTGCTTTTGCTTCTGGGGCAAAAGCCCCAGAAATTTGTTAAGCTTTGGTTTTATCTCCTTGGGCTTAAGAAGGGGTAAGCTGTCTTTCAAACTGAACAAGCTTCTTCCTAAATCTTTGTGGGCTTTTGCTGGGCCCTTCCCCCATCCAGTCCCCTTCCTGGATCTTCCAGGGTTTCATGCCCTTATCCAATCCAGTCTTTTCCCCAGATTTTTCCAGGCCAGACTCCTCCCCTTTATGTTGCTATTTTGACTCCTACTGCACATATCTCAAAGCTCTGCTTCATCATCTGGTTTTACTGCACAGACGCTTATCTCCCCTGCACCATCTTGGCTTCTGCTGGGCATGCACTCAGCAAAGGAACTTTTCCCACTGTTTTACGCCCACCTCCCACCCCATAACAGGCCGATTCCTCTGGGAGATTGGAAAGGTGGTTCTTCCTGCCCACTCGGGGATTAGCATCTGTTTGAAAGAGGATGTGGCTAACCCCTCGGAAGTTTGTGAGTGCTACAGCTTCTTAGTTAATCAGACTTAATCCCTGATTTGTCCCCCTTCCTTTATTATTAACTAACTAGCTACCTATGCTAACAGAAGCACAAACACAGGACTCTGCACAGTATTAGTGGTTATTAAATCCTTGTTTCTCCCTGTCCTCCTTCCTTTTTGTTACTTTAATAAAACAATGCTATAAAGAATATTGGCTTATTCAAGTAGAAAAAATTTGGCAGACAGCTGGAAAGCGTGGGTGAGAAAGTCCTAGTTCTCATGTTTTCAGAATTAACTAGCTCAACCAGTTAGTACATATCGTCCACCAAACACTTGTTTTTGATTAAATTCTTATATTTTAGGAAGAGCAAGTTACAGATCAAGAGGGGTGCGTGCTTGTGTGTTGTGTGTCCAGAACAAGAAAAAGAAACTATTTTTTTCTTTGAATTTTATAGAATTCATGTTTTGGTTTGCAGCAGTTTATTCTATGGTGCCAGGCCATCCTGCTAGAGGAGGGCCTGCAGTGTGACCGTCTTTTTTGGGTCTTCCCAGCACCTTCCCAGTTTTAACTCTGAAAGGCCCATGTGCCAGTGAACTCCTCAGTCCTGGGCAGCCTGGACTGGCTGCTCGCCCTTGAGGAAGATCCAGCCTTATGTGTGAAAATCTCTAGGACCTGGAAACTTTAGAGTAGAAAACTTTCCTTTTAGTTGGGCTCGAGTTCAATTTAGGACAGGAAAATGTGTTTCTTAAAATATCACTTTCTAATTAGGCCCTGATGCCAGAAGGGGTTTGTAAAGGTAGAGTTAAGATTTATATGATTAGGATTTTTAAAATTTATTTTGATGAATTAAATGCCTACTGTGCAAGACACTGTGCTGAGTCTGCAAGGAAAACTCAGCTGAGTTCAGACAAAAACAAATACTATTCTTCAGTTGAACATTAAGTTACTTTGCACATGGTTTGCTGACTGGAAATATAGTAACACTGCATTCGTATGCCGGTGAGAAAATGAAATTGGCTGCAAAGAAAATGGAATTGATAGATTAAACAAGTTGCTGTGAAAGTCATTAGGACAATGAAGCTGTCTAGTGGGTATTAAATGCGGTCACGTGCTGTTTAATGACAGGGATACATTCCAACAAACATGGAGTGAGACGATTTCTTCTTTGCACAGACATCATAGAGTGCACTTACAAAAACCTAGATGGTCTAGTCTACTGCACTCCTAAGGCTGTATGGTACAGCCTAGTGCTCTGAGGCTATAAGCTCGTACAGCATGTTTTCTGTACAAAAACACATGAGATTAAATCAAGCACAAGAGAAAATAATGCAATCAAGAATCCAGGCAAACATGAGATGTATGAGGCCACTGCCAGTGTAACATGGCATATTATCTTACAGAAAACATTTTTTGATGTAAAGAGAGAATGCACCCTAAAATAACAATAACAATATAGTATAGTAAATATATAAATCAGTAACATAATTGTTTATTATCATTACCAGGTATTGTATACCTTACATAATAGCATGTGCAATACTTTTATATGACTGGCAGCGAATTAGATTCATTTAACCTGTTTTGGCTCCATTATAATCTTATGAGACCACTGTTGTATATGCTGGTTCATCGTTGACAGAAATGTCGTGTGGTACATGACTGGTAATAATGGATCATGGCTGCTGCTGGTTGGTAATGGACATCATGGAAAGTAGAAACAAGTGTGGGCATGGTGCATGGTTGGTGTCTGATGTTTGCATCAGAACATCTTTTGTTCTTTTGGGTGAACTAGGAGACGTCCCCCCTTCCTCAGGGCAGATGCAGCCAGCTTTGGGCCTCAGGGGTCATTGAATAGAGAGCGTGGGCTAGATTTCATCCCTCACAGGTCACATCAGTTCCACTTCCTCAGTTGGCTTCTGTGTGCAGGCACAACCTGCACAGCACACCTGAACATCCAACTTGAGCATTTGAGCTGAATGAAAGGAATCCAATGAACAAGAAGAATGTTGAAAGCCAAATCAAAGCTTTGCCTTCTAGGAAAATACCATGTCCTCTTTCCCTTCTTCCTGGAAGGAGGGAGCTGATAGAATCTGAGATCAAGTCCTTTTTCTATCCTTATCTTAGTTGAAGTCCTTTCCTTGTTTGTTTGTGTGTGCGTCTGTACACATGCACCATCAGGGCTACAAGCCATAGGGTTTTAGTGTTTTCCGAGGGGTTGTGGTCACTATTCTAATAATGGCTTTTTTTGATGCTTTTATGGTCTGGGCACTGTGTCAATCCACTTATACACCTTATCTCATTGAAATCCTTTCAACAACTTTGTAAGACCACCAGTTTAGACTGGAGGCATCCAAGACCCAGGGAAATTAAAGGGCTTGCCTCGTCTCCCCATTTGTACCTCAACGCGCAGGGATTCTGTGAGGCACCATGACCTGTGGTTGTTTCACCCCCCCCCCGCCACCCCGCTGCCCCCGTAACATCAAGGGCAGCGTATTTTAAGAGTGTAGCATGAGGAACCCTTAGAGATCTGTCTGGCAACTAAGGCATCATATATAGAGGTAATTAAAATTTAGCAAACTGTGATATTGTAACATTATCTTACGTATGTTACTTTGAAAAATGTAAGTAAAATATAAATAAATCCTTGTAAATGTGTGAAATAGATTAATCATGGCTGGGACTGGAATTTCTACTTTCTTTGGCAACTTGCTTACTTAGGCTTTTAAAAAAATTATTATTATTTTTTAATCCTCATCTGAGGATTATTTTTTAATTGACTTTAGAGAGAGAAGAAGGGGAAAAGATAGAGAGAGAGAGAAAACATCAGAGGGTTGCCTCCTGTATGTGCCTCAACGGGGGGCCAAACTCATAACAGAAGTATGTGTCCTGACCGGGGATCAAACCCACAACCTTTTGGTGTATGGATGACACTCCAACCAAACCACCCAGCCAGGGCCCTATTAGGAATTATATATTATATTTCAAAATGAGACTCTTAGATCTAGAAGGAAATTAGGAGAACATTAAAAAAATTATATAACCAAAGAAACATTTGAAAAAAATTATATACTTATTTATTACAGATTTCTGACTTCTGCAATATTGATTGACATTTTGCACAGACATTAAATCCCTGCCGACTATCTGAATAATGTTTATATGTTATGCATTCTGTGTACTAAGACCCACTGTATTTTCTTAGGTCACCTACCCTGCTGCAGGCCTTTGACCATAGGCCTTTGACCAGTGCTGCAGGGAGGTGATCTATTTCAGGAGAAGCCGTGGTCTGCAGGAAGCCCAGGCTGCCAAATGTCCTCCTTGGCCTCTGTGTGAACTCAGTGCACAAAACCACGTGTGTCTGAGCGCTTCTGGGCTTACTATCTATGATTATGATTTGCTGCAGAGCATGGCCATGAGGACTCGGGAAGAGGGCTCTGCAGGGCCTGACCTTGGAGAGAGTGGCTTTGAAAAGATTTAAGTAGCACTCCCTCCTCTCCTTGCCCCAAATCTAAGCTGCCTAGATCTGCAGCACAGACCCCAGACTCACCGAGCAACAAGCATAAAAATGGGATAGAGAGAGACTCAGCTGGGCCAGCCTGGCTGCATTCCATATGGAGGCAACAAGAGGAGGGAAAGGGTGCTGACTGTAGCACAAGGTGACCTCTCTCACTAGCAGTGGTGGCCTAATCTGCATATGGTCTGCATACTGACCATAGGGTTTGGATATAAAAGAGCCGGTCAGAGGTGGGACTATGGGAGAGGCTGTCCTGCTCTAGGTACTTTTGGGGCCCAGAGCAAGCAGCCCCAAAATACCCAACAAAGGCATATTGATTATTTTGAATTAAAGTTACTTGAAAAGCAAACAGTGAAAAGTGATGGAAGGAAACTTGACTTGGGATGATGAACACACAATGCAATATACAGGTAATTTATTTTAGAATTGTATATCTGAAACATACTATTTTAGTAACCAATGTCACCCCAATTAATTTAATAAAAAGGGGGAAAAAGAAGGGTACATTGATCCTCCTTTGTCTCCTTGAATGCAGGAAACAAATCCTGTGAAAGGTCCCCTCCTTACTTTGGGTGGGGGTTGAGTGGGGTGGGGCTGAGAGACACGTCCTTGCAGCCAGAGTTAAGGAGAACAAGGCTGAAAAGTCTATATAAACAAACTTTGTTACTTTAATAATTTACTGTCCAAACCAAAACTTCACTTAGATTTCTCACTAATGAGTACTCAAACCTCATTTTCTTTGTCCAGCCAAATCCTCATAAATTTATTGTTTCTTGGTCTAAGTGGTATAAAAAGCTGCCTGCTTTGATCGTTTCTCTGAGCATCATTTATGATTTCCTGTGTGTACATATTAAATTGGATTTTTCTCCTGTTAATCTGGTCTTGTGTCAATTTTATCATTAGTCCAGTCATAAGAACTCAAGAGGGACTGAGCGAGGCATTTCCTTCTCCTCCAACGTGTCTAAAGGGCCCTAGTGCCAAGGGTTACACCCAGCGAGGACTGGGGCAGGCTTAGGGGAAAAGGAAACGTTTAGGTCACTTTGACTATGTGGCTGAGTAAACAGGAGACAGAATCTACATTAATCTATGGCTGTTCAAGTTTTTCAGGGTTTTGAAGCTCTAGTTTAACATTCCTTTATTTAGATTTCAGACTCTTGACTGAAACACCATGAGGAGTGGCCAGGTAAGGGAATGGGGCTGCCTCTGCTGTTTGCAGGGAGCCTGAGCCTCATTGTCAGAGGTGGGCTGTGCTCACCCCAGACGCTGCGCAGCTGCCTGGGCACCCCTTCTCTCAGCCCCTCTTGGTTCCCCTGCTCCCTCCCTCTTTTGCCTTCTCTGCCTCGATCAGGTCTCACCTCTTGCCTGCAACTTGCCTTCATTTTCCAGCCCATGACGATTTCTTCTTTTACTGAACTGCTTTAATCCTTTATCATGTGCACTCCTTGGGGCAGTGCAGAAGGTACAGAAAGGCCATGTGGTATAATGTTGAGAGTTTTGGCTTGAGGACCAGATGCATGGGCTTAAGTTCCAGTTCTGCTAATTATTAGCTTTATGATCCCAGGCAAGTTTATTTGTTTTTTTTCTGCCTCAGTTTCCCCATCTATAAAATAACGATAGAAATAACACACGCTTGATAGTTGTTCTTTGTTGTGGTGGTGGTATGTGTGTTTAAAGAATTAATACATGTGCTTAGAACCGTGTCTAGCTCACAGTTTTCACTTGTTCAGAAGGAAAAAAAATTTCCCTACCTTTTTAAGTTCTTCTAGCTGGTCTAATAATCAAATCAACATGAGACAAATTAAGAAGAGAAAATAAGCAAATTTGGTTATACAGATACATTTGGGAACACCACTTATGCGAGAGAGTCAAAGACCCCAGAAACATGAGAAGTTCAGAGACAGAAAGGGACCGTGAGGTTTACATGGCATTCTGAGCTAAGGGCTAAAGTGCCTGGAGGTTTCAGGGAGAAGAAGTTCATTCATAGATTGATAAAAAGAGAAGATGTTCAATAATTACAAGTTTGCCTTGCCCTACAGGAGGTCATAAAAAGTTGTTTATGGTGATAACTTAATTTGGGCCAGGCTCCAAATTGAACATTTTTAAAGGAAAGGTAAAAGTTGTTCTTAAGCCCTGTAGGGTCTTGATTGCCTTCAGCTGAAAATAATGCACATGCCAAAGTAGAACAACTTGGGGGAGTAGGTGTTCTGAACCCCTTCATACTCAATAAATGTTAACTGATATTTAAATGTTAAATGTTTGCATTTATCCCTTTCATACGTTATTTCTAAGACTTAACTCAGTGCCCAATATTTTGCCTGTTAAGTTGAATATTGCTGTTAGAATAGCTTGTCATTTTTCAAAGTGACAAAGTTGTAGTGTCCTTTTTGTTAATTTTCTAAATTGATCGGGTATATACTGGTAGCCTGAATTTTCATCCTTTTAAACACATGTTACTGATGTGTTTCTACTTCTGAGTATAGTATTTGAATGCAGACGTTCTCTTGAGAATGTGAAGACAGATTAGTTGGCAATTATATGAGAGGTAGCAGAGCATTGGTAGTTGAGCAGTCTACATATATATTGTTACTTCCCTCATTACCTGCAGGACCTTGGGACAAGTTACTTGACCATTAATGTCTCGGTCTCCCCATTTGTAAAATGAAGATATTAGGAGTGTGCATCTATAAGAATAGAAAGATTCTTATAGAATGGAAATAGAAATAGTTCTATAAGAATGAAAATGTGCCAAGGATTATGCATGTAAGAACTGTGCTTGGGACACACAATAGGCATCACTAAATAGTAGCTGTTATTATGGGTTTTGTTGTTAATAGAAAGTGTGTTTCCTCAGTTTACCAGGACATTCTAAATATTAAATAATCTTTTTCACTAGCTTAATTTTAGTTGAATTTATCAGCCCATTTTTCACTGGAAAGAGAACAGGACCGAGGCGGGTCTGCCATGGAGTATTCTGGAATGTGTGGATTCTTGACTTTGTGCAGGAAAGGTTGCATGACACACATCCAGGTGATTTTGAGAGTCCATTTATTAAAACTGGGGACGGTAAAACTAAGGAAGGGCTTAAGACAGAAGATGCAAGATCAGAGCAACAAGAGTGAGCCTAGACTGGCCTGCATTGGCCCTTTGGAAACATGAGGTAAAGCTGAGCTGAGGAAAGTCTGCTTTGGCCATTTAGGAAGAAAGTCAGAGGCAGAAGAAGGGAGACAGCTGGCCTGTGTAGACTAGGAAACAAGGTACAGAGGCATAAGAAGGGCCCTTGGAGACAGGTTCAGGGAGTTAGTCTGGGACGAGCTGCCACTGACTGATGTTCCCCAGGTTGCAAGTCTCCTGGGAACCTTTAGAGCTTAGGAGAAAGAAAGCAAAGAAACACCTGAGGAAAAAAGTGGAGGTGCAGACATCATCCAGGGAGAGCATGTACTGGGTCCTTTGTCTTAAGAGTTTTTATCTGTTTTGTAAAGGTGGGAATTTTAGGGGAGGTCTCAAGAGAGGATCTCAATAGAACATTCATCAGCTTTCCAGGTGTGTTTTTTGGTGTGCCGATGCACCAAAGTCAGTGACAAGAGGGGTCGTGGCCATCCTCTCATCGGTTTCACCTTCAAAGAATGTCACCAAATAGATATCTGGACTGAGGTGGAACTGTCATCTCTTGGTCTGGAATGTGTAAACCATTTGTCTCAAAGTGTCCTTGGTGAGGAAAAATAAGACTTTGGGATTTATTATCTAGCTGTATATCACTCAGCTGTCTGTTTAACTGTGTGTCTCAGTTTCCCCATCCATTTGCCAAGAAATTTTCCTAGCTTCTTAACTATCCTGCCTCACAAATCTTCCAATAAGAGATTCAGAAAATATTATTATGTCATCATTGACTCTTTTTAATCATTTTCTTGGTGTAAAAGTTTACTTGTGATTGTGCACAAATGTGTATTGCAAGTCACAGTGATTTCATTTGCATGGATTCCTTGGGGTTTCTGGTGTACAACAAGTTTGGATTGGTAAAAAAAAAGTGAGAGAGAGAAAATACAAAACAAATGCTGTCTTACAGCATGGTGGAAGAGGAGGCCACGTGATGTACAGCTAAAAGGCATGGAACCAGCCTCAGAAGACTCAGTTCTGGTTCGGGATTCACTGATAATCCTGGATCCATAGTGTGAGACCAGAGTTCTCTGTTAATGCCCACCTTATATGGATCTTTCAAGGATTAAATTTTAGCCTGGATTGAAAAGCCCTTTGACACAGAAAATGCCATGCAAATATACAATATGCATCTTCTTGTAACAGGTTCTTATATTGGCAAACTAAATATTCTGGTTAGTAGAAAGTTTCTGTAAGTCCATAAAGTTAATGACCAACCTACACAAAACTAAAGTACATTAAGTAAAAACAGCCAAATCATGCTGCAAAATAAGTATAACAACACATGCTTTGCTTCTTTCTTTCTTTCTTTTCTTCTTTTTCAATGTGCCAGATTCTATTATTTTTTTCAGGCAATTTTATTATTTTTACATTCTTTTTTTTCTTTTCCTTCTTTATTAAATTTATTGGGGTGACACTGATGAACAAAATTATACAGGTTTTCAGGTACACAGTTTCACAAGACACCGTCTGTTCACCGTATTGTGTGTTTACCACCCCAAGTCGTTTCCCTCTGTCACCACTTACCGCCTCTTTACCCTCTTCTACCTTCCCCTACCCACCCTCTTCCCAGCGATCACCACACTATTTTCCTTGTCCACGAGTTTTTTCTTTTTTTTTCTTTTTTGCTCAATCTCTCCGTCCTTCCCCATCAGCCCCTCAACTCCCTCCCCAACACATGCTTTTCTTATTTATCCTTATGTTAAGGTCTCTCTGCCAACGTGGAGTAAAACCTCTCCTCTGTTTCTGAATCTGATATCTCAGAAAGTTTCAGTATACTTTTTGTTCACTATTTCCCCATTGGGGCCTCTGGGCTCTTTACTCTTTGTTTTAGACCTCAGAGTGGGCACAGTACCAATGTCATGCAGTGCTGACACTGCTGTGCCAGAAGTTGGATTGGGTCATCTGTACATACAGCCCTTCACTAGCTGCTTATCACCATGAGAATAATGTCCAAACTCCACGATGAGGTGTGAAGGCTCATGGTGAAGTGGCTCCTGTGTGCTTCTCCGGCTTCCCTGCTCCCCACTTTGCCATTATTAGACCCTGTAGCTAGAGTGAACTTTTACTTCCTTTGTACTGTTTTGCCCTTGCTCACTCCTAGGCCTTCATACATGTGTCTTATTCCTTCTCTGCTCACCTATTCACCTTTCATGTTCCTCAGGTGTCAGCTTCATGGTCATTCTTTTGGGGCATCCTTATCTGTCCCACTTTATGTGTCTGTTTGCTGCTCCTCTCTGTGGGGTAGGCTGACTGTTCACTCCACAGTGCACAGTTCACGCTCTCAGCTCTGTTCATATTCTCCTTGTAGTCATCTTTTCTTACTGAGAATTTCTGAATCAGCTTACTGCACAGGGAGCATGCATGTTAACCAGCAGCGCTAAAAAGATACTTCTTAAAAACCCTAAGAATTGTGCATTGGCTTAGTTTTATTTACATAAAGAATTTTTATTATAGGTCTTATTATAGGCTGTACGAACTGATGAATGTATTATTTTTAATTGCATAGAATTGTGAGGTTAACATGCAGAAATGCAATTTAATAAATAATCTATGATGAAACTGCTGAATAAACCAGCTCCATTTTATTTGTATGCTGTATAGAGTGGTGGTTGCTTTGATTTTAGATTTGAGTCTCACCTCTGCCACGTGCCAGATCCTAAGTACCTCCTTCAGCCTCATTCTCAAGATGGGGACAGGTATGGACTCACAGAGCTGGTATGAGGATTAAATAAAATTAAAAAGGTAATGTGCTTAGCACAGTGACTGGCACATATTAAATGTATAAAGTATTCCGTATAATTAATTAATTGAAACTTACCTGGGGCTTTTAAAGACAGAAAGGAAGATAACACCAAAACTAAATTTTAGCTATTACATGTAGAGAGAATATAAATTAGACCATCTGACTAAATTAATGAAGCTTAAACTCATTGACCTTTGACACCAAAGGACTGCGACCTTTTGCAAGTCAGTCAACATTCGTATACTGTATTTCCTTCTCACCTATAAAACTGCCTGAGCTGTTTTGAGTCCTTCCAGTGCTAAATTTGATTTTCAAAACGCCTAGGAGAACTAACATCATATTCCCCTGTGTCTTTGCTGACTTAGTTTCCACCATCTTATATGTGATAATCTAAGTAAATATTTCTTTGTAAGTACTATAACATACCGGTGAAGAGTTTAAAATTTATGGATGAAAATTCTATGACAGCTATGGAATGGGGTATTGAGAGTCAGTTTGGCCTTCTGAGTAGATAGAACTAAGAAATGCATCCTTGTCCTTAGAATAATTCTTTCTCTTCAGAATCTACATTTAAATATCAAAGGAGACATCAAAGGTTGTTCTGCTTTTCTGTAGAATGCCTTTGGTTATTAAGATTTAGATGAAGCACTTTATAGTTTCAAGGAGAGTGCATTAGAGAACCACCCCACTTAAATTTCTTTTATTGCTTTTGTTAAGCTTATAATCTTTTTCTAATGTAAGCTTTATCTTTGTTACTGTGGTCAACTGAAAAATCTTTTCCTTGTGTTTCAAAGAGAAGCAGATTTCTAAAAAGCTTTGAATTCAATTTTTTTCCGGTCATAATATGTGACTATTGATCTTCTTTATTACTGTGTTAGAGAAGGAGAAATTAAATTAATATGACTGAGGTTCTAGAAGGAATTTGGTATAAAGCTTTTTATAATTTATCAGTACGTTAAATAGTAACAACTCTTTGTTTCTGAGATCTTTGCCACTGGAACTGTATTAAGGCAAAAATTATCAGGTTTTAGGAGATCCTGAGAAGAGCTGGAAAGTATAATATCTTCATTTAAACCACCAGGACTTAAGGTAAGGGACACAATACCATTGAAGTAGCCCTCTTATTTTGGACCCTGGAATAGCATTAGGTAAGGAAAACAGAAAAAGGGGGTTGATTTGTTAATGGCAAACCTGCATGAGAATGTTAGACCTTAGTCCTTGAGTTTGGCTAAGAAAAGAATTCAGAGCCAAAGAATTCAAATACAAGCAGAAGTTTATTTAGAAAGTCACATGAGTAGAAGAAGTGTGCCATGGAAGAAGTGAGCCAGCTGGGCTGTGTGGACTCAGAAAACAAGTTACAAGGACTAAAGAAGGGCCCTTGGAGCTTAGGAGAAAGAAAGGCAAAGAGAACGTGTCTGAGGGAGGGAGAAAGGGAAAGGCACCAGCATGCCCCAGGGAGTGAGTGAGTATGCTGGGTCCTTCATCTTAAGGGTGTTTATCTGGAGGTCTCAGGGGAGGATCTCAATAGAATATCCATCAGCTTTCCAGGTGTGCCTACACAGGGTCATGGTCTGCTCTGTCTGGACAGCACCAGGGCAGGGGATCATTAGTCATCGCAGCGGGTCCTGATGTCGGCCATGGCATCAGCCCACCTGGCCCTGCTGCTTTTCTGGGCCTAGATGTTATCGCTGGGCTTAATACTTAAGGAAGTGACCACGCGAGGGCTTGTGTGGGAGTCAGATGAGGCTATTTTCCAGCCCCCTTAATCCCCCTCTGTGGGGGCACTGCATGACTAGTGGCGTGCCAGGGGAGGAAAGGTCCGGAGAGGGTCCGAACCACATTACCAGCTTTATGAAAAGTCAGGGGGTCTAAAGTGCATGACCAGTGATGTGCTAGGGGAGGAAGGGTCACCCTGGGGGTGAGATCATACCCACAGTGGTCGGTTGCTAGGCACCTGGGGCTTTCCACCCTGGTGACCTTTTGTACTGAGCCTGTCGTTCTTACCTGCTCTTGTCTAACAGGTTACTAAATCAGATTGGAGGCAGATGAATAGTTTTAAAATTCTCTTTGGGTCCTTAAGCATTTACTGATCATCCTACTATTTGTATCAATTATCTATTGACACAATAATCCTGTATTAACAAAGTTCAGGGACTTAAAATAATAAGCATTCATTTAACACTCAGGGTTATGGGTGGGTGACTCAGGATGGCCCCATTGTCCTGGTCTCGGCTGAGGCTTCTCTGTTGGATTTGAGGCCTGAGTAGCTCTGGAGGGTGTCCTTAAGTAAGAAGTCACCTTTAGCTCTGATTATTTAAAGATGACCAACTGAAAAGGTAGATATTAACAGTGAGAAAATTTGGGGTCAGAAAAATAGAAAATTTGGGGTATAGAGGAACACAGTTTAGGGCATTTACGTTAGATAATCTTGCTCTT
Source organism: Pteronotus mesoamericanus (assembly GCF_021234165.1). NCBI lineage: Eukaryota > Metazoa > Chordata > Mammalia > Chiroptera > Mormoopidae > Pteronotus > Pteronotus mesoamericanus. The sequence continues at coordinate 16,149,442 of NW_026555310.1, forward strand.
TTACTTTTATTTGCCCAAAACCACAAATTGTTAAAAATGCAGAATTTGATAATGCCAATATCCTTGTTTAAAAAAAATTTCAGTTAAGTATATTTAAAGATTGTATTGCCTTTATTGAATGATTCATGAAATCAGGCAGTTTCCCATCTAGCAAATAAATACAAAGGAGCTTCTAGGAGCTGTACAAAAATGAAAGACGTCAAGGCAGAAGGGTGTGGAACTAGGAAGTTCCTAGCAAAGGCTGGATTGTTTGTGTCACCTTCCTTTAGAGGAAGCAAGGGTCTGTCAGACAGATTACCTCACTAGTGCTGACCAGATGGACTGATTTAAGATTCCGCTCCTGGGGAAAGTTGAAACTCTAATTAAATTAGGTAGTATCAAGTCTGGTTTGGCATATGGGCTTAACACAAGTGACTTCAATTTAGGTCTGTTTTCTCTTTTGTAACTCCCCAAACTTAGGTCACAACAATTTTTTATTGCAACAACATGGATGGGCCTCGAGGTTATTATGCTAAGTGAAGTAGTTAGGTGGAAAAAGACAGATACCATATGATTTCACTCATATGTAGAATATAAAAATGAAAACAAAACAAACAAAACAAGCTTATAGAGGCAGACAACAGATTGGTGGTTAGCAGAGGGGAACAGGAGTGGAGGGAAGGCCAAAAAAGGTAAAGAGGCTCAATTTTATAATGATGGATGGAAACTAAACTTTTGGTGGTGAGCATAATGTAGTACATACAGATGTCGATTTACAGTGTTGCACATCTGAAACTAATATAATGTTATAAGCCAATATCACCTCAATAAAAAAATTACAAAATAAAATATTTTTTCATATGCAACTGCAAATTACGAAGAGCCTACTCAGGTGGTAGGTGATCAACTACTATTTGCTTCCTCCTAATTCCTTGAGTATTTAAAAAAAATTTTTTTAGTAGGTTTCTCTTTTTCTTTGGCTGTCATTTATGATGTCATCAGTTGGTGAAACATCCAGATATAACAATAGTTTAGACCTGAAGGGGACCGTGAAACCATTTAGTCCAACTTTCATTGATAAAGAGACAAACCAACCAACCAACCAGGAACTCCTGTAGACTTGTTCCAAGTCACATAACAAATCAGTCGGAAGCACAAGAATAGGACACTGAGCCCTTGGTTTCCATTCTAATGGCTTCCTCAGTGGTTTGGTGTTGTTGTTGGGATTATCTTTACTTTCCTGGGAAAATAAATCAGTGACGGCATTTGCATAGTGCCATATAAACCCCTTCAGATACTTTCGCTTGTGGTTGGAATGAATAGCTGAGAGACTCTGATATAATAGTTAAGTATTACTTCTAGTTTTTTGGTCTTCTCTGTAAAAAATAAAAGGAATTATAATGTTCTGCCTCATAGTGTTGTTGTAATCACTTAGGTACATATTAATTCTTTTCTATTTTTATTATTTGTTATTGTTTGTGTCTACTTCACAAGCCACACATAGATGACTGATTAATGGAGTTAATTCCCTTGTCCAATTTTGCTGTGAGTGGGGGAAGAGGAAGGCATACGGAGCATTCGACCTTGGGATGGTCCCTGTATGAGCCTAGGGAATCTCAGCCTCTGACCTTGTGTTTATCAAGGAAGGGGACTAAGTTATTTTTGGCTTATTTCCTTATTTAATGTTGGCAAGCAACTAAAAATAGAAGACTTGAAAGAAGGTCATTTTTTCAACCACTGCCCTCTGTATCATTCTAGGCTTTCGTTGCTTTGGGATGCTGCATTTTAAGAATAAATTATTTGGTGTCTAAAAGGAAATGGAATTTCTTATGGAGGAAGAATTTCTAAACCAGAGGGATACCTTATAAATATAACTCAGTGAAATAACCATCATAGTGAGCTTGCAGTGAAACAAAATATGAATTTACTAAAGCTTACCATTGGAAAGATTCCTAAACCCTATGGTTTGTTGTTTTACAGAAAGGAAACCACACCTAAGTTGTGCACTGTGTTAAAATAAACCAGCAACTGAGGGAACCTGAGAAATGAAATTTCCAAAGGCAGACCAATCCAGGAAGCCCTTTTTTCATTCAGATGTGTTATAACTCCAGCCTTTCCCAGCACCTTTTCCTGCCCACACTGCCATTCCCCTCCCTGCAGCCATTTAGCTTCGTTAGGGAATAGCAGACACATCCGGGGTTGGTCCTTGTTGAGTTATTCTGAAAACGATAAAGTAAAGGCAGAGCTAAGAGAACATGCTTAGCACTGATTTAATCTCTTGGGAATCACAGACCAAATTAACGCTGAATATCAAAGCTAAGGAATTGGGCTCTGGGAAATACACACATGGCAACGTATGCAAAATCTCGTGTACAGCTTCAGGATGTGGTGGACTTCCGGAAGCCTATTTTGGGACTTGAGTGATTCACCTGTGTTGTGAGAGTCACCAGCGTCCCTGGCTTTCCTCCTTGCCAAGCTCTCTTTTGAGAGCTACGGGAGAAGAAAGGATGTAAATGTAGTGCATGGGGATGGATCCAGTCCAGAGATTGCAAAAAGCTGACTCGAGGTAGTTTTGGGGGGCTCACCTTTTCTCCACTCATTAAATGCATGAAAGGTGAGATTCTCAGCTATTTATAAACCAGGAGAGGAAAAGGGAAGCAAAAAGGAAGAGACCTGCCTCTGAGTGACACTGTCACCTCCTTACAGTGCCATTTGGGCATATTTTTTTATCCATGCATTCAAAGCAGAAGAACTACATCATATATTTTGTAAGCAATTGTAAAGGTGGACATTTCTTTCTGATACTAACCCACTCAGGTTTTACAAAAGGATCCCTGTTCTGTAGAATAGTTCTATTGTGTAAGAAGGCCTTATTCAAATGCAAATCTTAGAGATTCTGGGGAGAAATTCTTTGAGAAGAAATTGGATTAAAAAGAGTAATAGGAAAAAATGAAAAAGGGTAAAGGTAATAAGGATAAGTGGGAAAATCCTTGCTGGTTGATGCTATTTGATTTGACTTTCTTCCCTCCATTCTGTACTTCATAGAAATTTGCTTGTAGGTGAAAATGTCTTGCTTTAGGTTTTTGCTTAGGGCTTGTTAATAGCCCTTTCTTGCATCCCTTTCATTGTCTTTTTTAAAACCAGCTGATTACCATATTTTGCGGAGTATAATGCACACTTTTTTGCCCAAATATTTGAGGAAAAAATAAGGATGCACATTATACATGGGTGCTACGAATTGCGTATCTACATAAATATTTTAATTCGTTTATTTATGCTTATGCATTAAAAGTGTAACTCTAGAAAGCAATAGTCATATCCATATGCCAAATAATGCCCTAGAATAAGATAATCAGTTTTGTTTCTAAATATAAGTAAATAAAACATTGAATTAAAAAATTAAAACAAAAGATTTTTTTTTCCTGAAACTTTGGGCCAAAAACGTGCATACACATTGTACATGGCAAAATAAGATACATGTTGCCAAGGCAAGCTATCCATATGTGGATATATGGAGCTCGCACTTCACTGAAGTGAGTGCTCTTTGGCAAGTGCAGGGTCTACACAGGTTCCTGCTCCTCTAGAAGCTGATATTCTTGTAATCTAGTTTGAATCCAAAGGCTGTAGGTGGGTGAGAACATTACCCACTGCATGTGGGGGAGCTCTGGTCCCACCGTCAGTGCTTACTGACTTTGTTACCTTGGTTAAGTCACACCTCCTTGCATCTTCAGCTGTCAGGGTTAAGACATTTGTAGAATGTTTTGTGGGTAGAAGACATTGTACTTCTCAAATTACATGTAGTAGGTAAATAAACTGCTATTTTATTTAAGATCATCCCTGTCACCAGCATAGTTGCCAGAATGCCTGGGTCGTTGGGATTAGATAGGATAGTCATATTTAGAGCTAATGATGCTAGTAGGTCCTGTTCCATTTATTATTTCATTTATTAGTCATAATTTTTCTATGAAGCAGATACTGTGATTATACCCCATTTTATAAGCGAGAAAAATAGATGTGCGAGAAGGTCAAGAAACTTGCCCAAAGTCTTCCAGACAGCAAGCAGCAGAGCTGGGGGCGTTGAAACCCAGGTGGTCTGGCTCTGGAAGCCATACTCCTAGCTTCCGCCTTTTCCGGCCTTTTTCAGAGCTGCATCATGTTCACAGGGAAAGGAGAATGTTGATGTGTGGTTGACTCTGACGCTTATTTAAGACTTTTTTTCCTTTCCTGTTTCAGGTATCTGACAGCAAGCAGTAATAGAAATTTCCTGCTTACCATGAGGCCATTCTTAAAAAGGGCCATTTTGGTCATAAGTTATGTAAGTATATATAAGCTTTTGAAATATCTGATAAGATATTTTTAACTTAGCTCAGAGGCATGATCCAGATTTTAATAGAATCAGCAACGGAGTCTAACAACTTCACCTTAGGATCAAAGCATTAACATGCGATAAATGTTACAAAGCATTAGAAGGTACACGTGAAAGAATTCTAGGGATAGGTGAATTCCGTGACACAGACAGTGTGAACTACAGTACTTTTCAAGTTTCCTTGTGCTGATGTTGTCTTGGCTGAGTTTCACACCTGACTGTATCAATGATCTATTGCTGCACACGAACTACCCCACAATGGAGTGCCTTCGAACAACCACTACCATATGTCTGCCTTCAGTGCTATAGTTTGGGCAGTATCCAGCAGGATGGTTCTGCTCATTGTGATTTTTACTGGGGTTACTTAAATCCATGCTGCCATCAACTGTGCTTGGTGGTCTCTCTGTGGTGTCTCATCTTCTAGGGCCCGTCCCTGTGATCGCTGTCACTAGCAGGATAGCTAGGACTTCATTACAGCATGGCAGGGTTCTCAAAGAACAAACCAGAGGTTCCAGGGCCTCTGTAGGGTTAGGCCCTGGAGTGACACAGTATACCTTCTACCGCATTCTGTTGGTTGAGGCAAGACACAAGACCAACCCAGATTTAAGGGCGTGGGACAATTGATTCCATTTCTTGGTAGGAAGAGCAGCATGCTTATACAAAGATGGTAGGAATTCTTGGTGGCCTTCATTGGTGACTGTCACATTAATCATCCTTTTGTGTTGCTGAATGTTTGTGTTCAAGGAGATTAGGAGACCAATCTCTTATGCTGTTGCTGTGTCTCATAAATTTCCTGTCAAAATTTGTAAGTTTTGACAGGAAACTTATGAAAATGTCTTTGAATTTATTGTGAACAATGTGAGTTTTTTCTCAACCCAAAAGTATGTTTATGAAGGAAGATAAGCATGAAAAAACTGAATGAGGTAGAGTGCTTTGACCGGACAATTTCAGCAGAAGGGGCAAAACATGTCTGTAAGGAATCCCCCAATATCTTTGCAGCGGGATAACACCAGTGGGTGATAAAATTCCATTGAGCGGTACAAAAAACACTCCCTGGGGCTCTTGAAATAACCCTTCACGAGTGTTCTACTTCACGGCATTCAAGAATTTTAACATCTCCAAATGTATTCATTCAGGACTCAGCAATATTATCTGTGATATGTAAGTTAACTTTTTTTGAGGTTATGTGAGTGGGATGATTATGAAATTGGGCAGTGCAGACCAATGACACAGGTTCAATTCCTGGATCTTACAGTTTAGCAGCAAGTTGCCCAGTGAGTGCCTGAGACTGACAGCTAGTAGTAAGAGTTTGCTTGCCCCTCCCTCATCACTTTCATTATTCACTCTTCTCCCTCCCCTGCTGCTTCCATTTTTCCAACTCATGTTAAATGTTAACATTTTATAGAGATGCTCACTAGAAAACTGTTTGTAAAACAAAATATTTGTAAAGCATCTGGAAATATCCTTCAGAAAGCAGGATACCCCAGCAAGTGATGGTTTTCTTACCAAATCTCCTTTTCCCTGAAGGTGATTGTTGTTTTGTACTTCCGTCTGTGGATTATGGGAGGATCTATGCCCCTCTTTTCAGAGCAAGATAATCCAGCTTCATTTTCGCCTTACATTCTTACAAGGTTAGTAGAAATACACTTTTTTAGCTTTACCTGGTATTAAATTGTTTTGTAATCTTAAGTGATAAGTTGGATTTTAAAGAGAGGGAGGTTTTGTTCTCTTCAGGTTCGGGGGGGAGGAGAAGCTACTATTCATACATTTGGAATTCTTTTCAAAAAATTATGCAATTTTGTCATATTATTGCTATTGTTCTCATAGTGGTATGTATAGGGGTGTGTGTGTGTGGATGTTTATTCAACAAGTATTTTATTGAGCACTCATCATCAATAATAAGTCTCTAGTAAGCGGCCTGTGCGGCAAATACTACAGAACAATGCACAGAGTTGTATAGAGGTTGATTGGACATAATAACAGTTTGTAAGATTGACACGAGTGGGGAGGTTTAAAGTGGCAAACAGAAATGAACAACAGTTGTTGCTAAGATACAGCTAATTATATCTTACCATGTGTCCTTAAGAGATTTAGAAGTATTGAATCAGGAAGGGATGTTAATCAGTGAATCTCGTTCATTGAGAAGATTTTTAATTCCTTATCTGTTCAGTCTGCTGTGATGTTCTTCTTGAGGCTTTCAGATATAAATATATTTGACAATATTAATATATGTCCTTCAGGATATATTGTTGCTATAATATTTAAACATTACCATGCCCTGTTCTTAAATTTTTATAGTTTTATATAATTAACATCTAATACCATTTTTAATTTTGGGAGCTTTGCAATGATATATAGTCCTTAAATTAAAACTTGGCTTCTGTAGCCATTTATATTTTGATTTACTTGTATTTCTGAGGGATAACACATTGCTGAATTTTGTTTTTATGCCAGGCAGTGATCTTTGTGTATTTCATTCATTTACCTTATATCTATTGATTGTTAAATTTTTAATTTTCTTTGTCTTGTAAATATTTTTTATTGTTCCTAATCTTTTCTTACTTTCTTTAAAAACCATTTTCCACTCAAAAAGGATACCTTCACAATTGATTAAGCCATTTTTATAGCAGATAATGTATCATAATTGTTTTCATTACTTACAACATGTATATGCATTTAAAAAAATCTTGCATATACCTTCAGAAGTCATATGATATTCAACATCGAATGAATGTCGGCTTATTCTTTTGCATGATGACTAAGTAATTTACAAAATTGTCAACTTACCCTTTTAATGCAAATGTATTTTTATAGGAAAGAACATTGCTTTAGTCTGTGGTTTACTTTTTAAACCTATTTGAGTTACAATCTGTGTAAACAATAATGAGCATTTTTTAAAAATCTAATGATATGGAAATTCTAACTTTTTAAAAATAATATTCTTTATATTTGATTTTTTTTTGTTAGTATGATATTGTAAGACTAGAAAATATGAGAAACTGAGGACAACTTGCAGCACTAGGGCAAATGTGAAATTAATGTCCCAATAATGATTTCCGCATAACATCTGCAGCTATGTCACAGTCAAGCTGCAACTAGACATAATATAATGAAGTATTCCTGTTTCAATTCTCTCGTTGCCTTTTCTACCAGTTTAAAAAATATAATTTTTTATGGAAAATAGCAAATCTGTACAAAAGTGGAGAAAATGGCTTAAGTACCTCTGCATACCCATTATCTGGTTCCAACAATCATTAACTCATGGCCAGTTGTTTCAGTGACACCCGCACCCACTTTTTTCTCCTTGCTTCCAGTCTCTCACTTTGAAGCCACTGTCAGATAGCATCTCCTTTTATATACATATATTTTATTTCTAAAAGACAAGGACCCTTAAAAAAAAGAACCATAATACATTACCATACTTTAAAATTCGACAGTTCTCTAGTATCATAGACAATGAGTGTTTCAATTTTTTCTGTCTCATAATTGGTTATTTTTAATAGTTATTTGTCTGAATTAGCATCCAAACAAAATCTGTACTTTGTTTGACATGTCTTTTAAGCCTCTCATAATTTATAGGTGTCCCTCTTTCTGCCACCTGTCCTACTCCCATTCTACCCCCATTATTTGTCAAAGAAACTGCCATCCTTTCTTCTTGGGAATTTGCAACATCCTGGGTTTTGCATACTGCATGCTTGTGGTGTCATTTGGCATGTTGCAGTGTTTTCTGTATTTGATGTAACCTGGCAATAAAAGGCTTAATCAGGTCCCGGTTTATTTATTTATTTGTTTGTTTGTTTTTGACAAGTCTCCTTCACAGGTGGTGGTACCTAAGTCCATCACGAGGACATCTAGCTGTCAGTCTTGCTTTCTGTGATGTTAAACTCAATTAGTGAGTTCTAGGCACCCAGTTTAGCCTGATCTATCCACTAGCTTTAGACCTAATTTTTTTTAAAGCCATTTACAATCATTGCTTATAACTGTTATATCAAGAAAAAGAGATGCTATTTTTCAAAGTAATTTTTAAGACCTGGAGTGTAACTGAGCAACAAAGCTGAATCATTTTCCTGCTAAATTTGATGGTTCAGCTTTACTCCTTAAAGCTGTCACAGGGAATCTTCCTGAGTGGGGAGGTAGATAGTGTAGTAGCTCAGTGAAAAATAGAAGCACAAAGTGACCCCATCATCCTTCTATGACGTTAGACTTCTCATAAGACAGTTTCACAGGCCCAAGCCTAAAAGCGATAAAGCAATTTTTTTGTTTTCATTTTTGTTAAGTAATAAAGCTTGTAGCATGGACAACACTGTTGGTACACTACCATTTTATTAAAAATAAGAGAGGAGAATGTTGGGAAACACTATTACAGTATCCCCATTCCTTCAACCTGTTTCCCTGATTGGACTTGAGAGTTGGGCCAATAAATAATCTCCATCCCTGAGCCTCATCTGATCATTGTTAATCATCTTTGACTGCCAACCGTGGAGGAATAAAAGGAAAGGGAAAGAAATCATTTGGGAAAGTCTGAGAAGGATGTGCCAAATTAGTAGCTACACATTGAGAGGAATTCAAGGAGATTAGATTCATCACACTGGAAGGTGACTTAGAAATTCTCTCATCAAACCACTTTGCAATCCAAGAATCCTTCCAGAAGAATCTGAGAAATAGCCAAGGACTTTTCTTCACAATCTGCACTCTTAGGGTGCTTCAACTCATTCTGCTTCTTTAATTCTGTGCATCTTATTTTCCCTATTGGATTGTACATTCTTTAAAAAACAAGGAAATTATCTAATGATTTTTGTTTAATCCCATCTCGGATGTCAAAGATAAACACAGCTGGACATTAGTTAAAGCAGTGAAAACAGATTTTATTCAGTAACAGCTGACAGCGAGGGGAAGAGCTGAGTGCCATTCTGATTTGTGCACAGATGATTGGACGCTTTAGAGGGAGAAAGAGGGGGCCAAACTGGGGCTCAGCAGAATCAGAGAGGTGACAAATGACAAAGACTGGTCACTGTGCTGTGATTTGGCTGGCTGAGCCTGCTGGCAATATTTGAGGTGAAGATTTGTCCTCCCAAAGAGACTGGCTGTCTTTCCTGATGATGGCATTTTAATGCAGTAGCTGTCAGGTCCCTGACAAAGACACTTCTGAGTTGTAATACGTACATATGCACGACTGTAAGCCCCTTGTAGTAAACACCCTAAAAAAAGGGAAGGCAAGGGCCTCTCCTTGGGTGTTAGCTAGAACAAACGGTAAATTCTGGCAGTGATGAGTTTTCTCAGGCAAGTGTTTTAAAGGGAGGCTGGACCATCTAGGAATACAACCATATGCTGCTAGGAGCAAGGCTAGGGTTTGGTTATCTCCTAGTACAGAGGTGAGGGTACAGTTTGTGATGTGCTGAGAGTTCTGCAGTTGTCAGGCGTCAAGAACAGTGCTTAATGAATTTGTATTGACTGAATAAATTTAAATAAATTCAATTTTCTCTACCCTGAAAGGAAGGAGTTCAGTTGGAATGTTTTCCACTTTATTGTAGTGCCTAGACACAGCCAGGAAACAGGGTAACACCCCCTTCATATTTTCCTTCCTGGGGTCCACCTGGCTGTTCTTGTTAGCAAGGACATTTGTCCTTGCCTCCTGTTGAAGGCTAGTTCCTCCATTTGTGAATAAGAGACTTTATCTCCCTACCACAGCTATTTTGATTTTTTGGAAGTAATTCAGTATGAATCAACTTGCTGTAAAATGATAATCTGTTATTACAATCATTAAATATTTTCGTATCTACTACAGGGCACTATTAAAAACGGACAGTTCAAATATCTCTTATCCAGGGAATTACATCCAATGGGGCAGCATTTCTGTTGTATGCTTTCATCAAACTTTTCCTTTGCAGCATTTATTTCAGGTCATAATGTCTTTATTTGCATAATTTTAAAATATATGTCATGGAAACAAGGTCTACGCTTATTCACCTTTGAAAGGCCAACATCTACCACAGTGACTAGAAGCTATTAGATATTTTTTTATATGATCAATTTAATGACTAAAGAAATTCCTTCTGACTTTGTCTTTTTCTAAAAGATAACATTGACAGTGTAGAAATGCTATTTAATAGAAACAGAGTGAATGGATGTTACAAAATGTCATGGTCCTTGAGTCATGTTTCAGCGATTCTTCCTCTCTTTGCAGATTCCTTACGTATTCCTACCTCTTGGCCTTCAACATGTGGCTCCTGCTTGCCCCTGTTACCTTGTGCTATGACTGGCAGGTCGGCAGTATCCCTCTGGTAGAAACCATATGGGACATGCGGAATTTGGCCACCATCCTCCTGGCAGTTGTGATGGCCTTACTGAGCCTGCACTGTTTAGCCGCCTTCAAGGTAATTTTCTTAAATGTAAATGAACTCTGCATTTGAAGAGATATAATCTGTACTCATTAATGCTTTTTTTCCTCAGCTGGAGGTCTGGGTCTAAATTGAATCTACGCTTTTGTCTAAAAAATGTCATGTATATAAAATTCTCCTCATAGGTGGTATATATTTTAAAGACCTCAATGGGTTTAAAAGACCATGGTTGCCTTAATTATATTTCTTCTATGGCTTCTACTGACCCTGTAAAAAGTAGATATGAAATTTAATGCTCGCAAACAAGATATGCTTTCCCTGCTGTGGTTGGTTACTTTTTGAAGTAATTTGTTTGATTTCATATAATGTTAAATGAGATAATAATGATATATTCATAAGTGCTTGAATTATGTTTAAGACTCTACTTCCACTGATGACTCTCTGCTTCAGATGGGTGACACTCACAACATAAAAAATGATATAAAAATAGGAAAATTATTGACTGCAACTATTTCAAAATGATCAAAGACAGCAAAGAACTTGAAAATATTTACTTATGAAAAATTGCTACTGAATTGGATAAGATGCCTAAGGGTCTTCTCATCTCCCATTTCTGTCCTGACCTTTGTTAAAAACCAGTTGACTGGCTAGAGGTGGCTGATTTGCTTTGGGAGAGTATCAGAGCAGCTAGAAATTTAGTAGGGATATTTTGGAAGCAAAGAACTGTGTAAGGGCTAAGATAATATGCTCTCTAGGCATTCGTGGCTGACTGCCTAACAGCATGTGTACATGGTATTCCCTAGGGAACACAAGAAAATTGAAAGCCTGAGGAGACTTATTTATTTGCTGCAAATTTGAATGAATTCCTCAACCCATATGTAGTTTGGGTAGCAGAGAGTAGACAGTTCACTGGCTTAAGTTGTTTATGTATAACCGCCATTGAAATCATTGACTGATTACAAACTACACATGCACGAGAGAAATACCCCAGAGATTCAGGCAGAAAAAAAAGAAATCTGAGCAAAAATTTCAGCTCTTTGTAGAAAAACAACTTTTTCAGTTTGAGTCCAGGCAAGTTCATCATATGAAAGAAAACAAGAAAACCAACATATTTCAGAAGAACAAAATAGAATACAGAATCACTACAATGCATAGCATACAATGCCTAGTTGTTAATATTACTGAACATATGAAGAAACAGGAGAGTGTGGCCCAAACTTAGGAAAAATAATACTCAAAAAAGAAAATAGAAAAGAATTGAGATTCCATATCTAAACTCACATTTACGTGATCAACTGACTTTTGACAAAGTTACCAAGAAAGAATAGTCTTTTAAATAAAAGATAGTGAAATAGTAGAATACCTGTCATCCTTCTTTGTTATCCACCGGAGCCCTGGAGGAGGAGGACATAATATGATCTACCCTGTTACAATTGTATTTATACTTACTTGACTTTTTAATTTATATTTTAATAACTGACTTTACAAAACTGCAGATTAACATATGTAATCAACACATGTAATAAATAAAACAGCAGGTTTGTTATTTCCCAGTCACCCCCTCAAATCCTACCCTCTGTAAGCTCCCTTTGAACATTTGGTCTTACACATTTTTACACTCACTAAAAACAAAACAAACTCTTTCTTTAAACAAGTAAGTTAAGTTAGATACCATTACAAATTGCAAGCTCTTTCACACTACTGCCATGCCCAGTTGAAGTACCCCTGTAAGTAAGCAGCTCAAGAGGAGATGTTTGACTTTTGCCAAGCTCTCATCTGGGATGTAGTGAGAAAACTAGGCCACAGAATCTAAGACTTCTTTCTCTAGAACTAGCTGCAGGATTACCTTAGAGATTGTCGCCCTGAGCAGTGTAGCTCAGTTGATTGGGTGTCATTCCACAAAGTGAAAGGTTGCAGTTGGATTCCCAATCAGGGCACATGCCCAATTTGCAGGTTTGGTCCCTGGTCTGGCTACAAAAAATAGTCAACCGATCGATGTTTCTCTCTCACATTGATGTTACTGTCTCTCTCTCTCTCATTCTCTCTCTCTCTCTCTCCCCTTTTGCTCCCTTCCTCCTCCTCTCTCTAAGAATAAATAAAATCTCTAAAAAATAAATACATAAAAAGAGATTGTTTCTCATTTTTCCTGTTTTTGTCGCATAAGAAATTTAAGACCTCAAGGAGTGGTATATTTATCACAGAAGAGCTCACTTAGCATCTTTAAGAATTTAAATGTAGAATTTGTCTTATTCTATGCCCCTTGTTCATTCCTTGATTCACTAGGAATACATATGAGTTTATATAATACAACACAGAGAACAACCTAGAAATCCGTTACTGGGTTGAATCCTTTTTAACAATGAATTTCAAAGTGAACTAAGGTGCCCTTATTCTTTGTGATGAGGATAATCACTGTTGGAAGGTATATACAGTAGAAAAAGAATATTTAAATCATGAAGTCTGATTATTCCATATTTTTTTCTGTAAAGAATGGATGTTTATACATCGGGACAATCATAGGCTGAAAATGCACTTGGTTTTTTCTTTATGACTCTTACAGACTATATGTCAGACTTCTGACCTGCATAAATTGTGATATATATCTGGAAAATAGCCAGTCTGATTTGGATTGTTTAGAGGAGTTAGTAGTACTTTCGGTCCTACTCTTTATAGTTGCCCTTCTCCCATGTCCTCTAATGTGATTTTCTTGCATTACAAGGGAAATACAATTAAATTATATTGAAGAGTAATTTATTTGTTATTGATTCTTTATTACATTCTCACAGAGTGTCCTGCATTTTGAGGCATTTTTGTAGCTTTTATAATCTTGCAGGATACTCATAAAAGTAAAACCCAAGGGAAAAAGAAGGGGGTTAATGACATCCAACTTTCCTAGTAATGACAAAAACAGTGAGATGTCTTTTGAGCCCCCTTTCCCAAGTATGGGGCTTTCAGGGTTGTTTTATTTTGTTTTAATTTTAATAGGAGGTACACAGTTTTGTCCCAATCTATTCATAGTATTCCACATAATTCCCTTGAACCCAGCACAAATCCTAGGCCATATCTATGGGCCCCAGAGAACAAATCAAATTTTCATGTCTACAGGGGACCAGTCTGCAGCCTGATCAATAGAGGTGACCATTAGTGACAACTTGGTGGAAGTGAAGGGGTAGGATGGGGTAGACCTAAAATATCTGCTCGCTTGGGGGAGATACATTCATCTCAGGATCTCCCTTTATGCCTGCTCCCAGCCCTCATGCTAATCCAGTCACAACCCCCATCAACTTACTGGATAAAGGAACAGAGAGCTATTGCATGGGGAAACAGCGACTGTCAGTCTTAGATCTCTCTTTCATTAAAACCCCCACATATTCCAACAAGGAGATAATAGAATGAGGGCCACTATTGGAAAGCGATTATTTGCTCATTGACATTCTTACATCATTCCAAAAAGGACTTGGAGCAGCTTAAGGGGAAAAATACAGTACAATGGGATAGACCAGGAGATGGAAAAAACTTTTGTTTGTGAAGAACCAGATTGTAAATATTTGAGGCTTTGTTGTTCATAAAGCCTGTCACAATAATTCAACTCCGTCATTGTATCATAAATTAGCTGACCTCTGGTACAGAACGTTGTACTGCCACAGACTCATACAATTGAATTGAACATGCTTTCAGATTTCTAAAAATTATTTTGCATTTTGTTCAGCCAAATAATAGGTTAATTTATTGTGGCACATAGATTACTGTGGAATAACTTATAAATTCCAGAATAGCCATTTTGAAACCTGGTAAAATAAGCATGTTGTTTTAATACACCAAGTGGTGAAATAAAATTGAACTTAAGGAATGTAGGTTGTTTTTAATGGTGAATGGCTCTGTGCCAATGTTGATTTTTTTTCTTTTTAAATTTCTGGACTACATATATTTTTCAGTTCCTGTTCTCTGCACACTCCCTGTTTTCCATTCTTTTTCCGTCCTCAATTTATAAAAATGCTCCTCAGACTATTCATAGTCCAATTTTTCTAGCCCATTTACATCCCATCCGATTTGCCCTGCTGTGGGACCACTGCAACCACTGATGGAAGAGATCTTGATAACATCTTGGCAGGGTTCGCATGCCGCAACCACCAGTGCCATGGCAGTAGCCATTGTCTGGGATGCCTCCCTGTTTCAGGTTTGGCCAGCCCAGTTGGTCCAGCCTCTTATCCCTGCTCTCAGCGGGCTTCTCCCCCTGCCTCCTTTTTACCTATGTGATAACACTCAGCTACTTGGGTCATGGTTTTCAAGGTCAGTAGCAGTAATCAACTTTAGCTCTTAGGTTATGCTCCAAAGCTGGGATTTTTGCTTATATCACTTTTATGATAAGAATTTGAAAATGACCTTACTGCTCCATCAGATGCAGTGCTGGAAAATTTCAGAATAGAATTTACATGGTAAAATAGAAAATATTTAAAGATATATTGAGATCGCCTTTTCCTACATACTTTTATATCGTTGCTTTGCTATTTGTGATATAAATTGTGACTTACATTCTGTCACCCTAATTTCACTTGGCAATCTACTTTAAATTCATGACCCTCAGATAGGAGCCAGCCCCACCTCCCAGGCAAACCACAGGTGCATGAGGAGGGACACCGCCCAAAGCTCCACATGGAGAGCCCTGAGGCTGGAGGAGGGGAGGCTGTGCAGCAGAGTGACTAGCGCTGAGCTGAGGCGCAGTCCAGGCTCAGCCACTGACCTGCTGTGAATCACCTCGTTCAGACTTATTCTAGGGACACAGGTGGTTGAACCAGTGTGAGCCATGTTAGGCACTCAGCACAGTGACTGTCATGTGCGAAGCATTGAGAACCTGTCGGGTGTCTTTATTGTCTTTATTGTCATCATCATCATCATCATCATCATCACCATGATCATGAATTTGTCACAGCTTAATGTCAGGAGCACAGTAAAGGTTCCTGTTTCTATTTTGTATGGAAAAAAAACCAGACATGAAAAACATACTCCACTTGGCTTTTTTTGATTGTATGTATTTCAATATATAAGCATGTTTACATGATCAGGAATATTTGTAATGCTGCTGAAGATCGACCCTGCCCCCGCCAACCTCCTTTTATTCCCTCCTAAGTAACAGAGGTTAAATTCTTGACTTAACAACTGATGGTAGTAACATTTACAAATTTTTAATGCTTTAGCTTACTTTGGAATTTGGAAGTAGGCATATTCAAATGTGTCAGAAACACAGAATCCTAACATAAAACTACTCTGTTAGTTAAAAAGTGAATTTTTATCAAAGGAAAGGAAATAGTGACAAATGTCACTGACTTATTTACAAATAAACATTGGAATTGTCACCTAAAACACCAAACAATAGAAATATTGTAGATGTCTTTACAGGTATATGAAAGCTTAGCAAAGATAGGCAGGATGTAAGAAATAATCGTTTTCATTTCTTGTTTTTCTGAAAATTTAGTGTCATTGCTGGATTTCCCCATCTCCCTCAGTGAGAAGTACCAGAACAGAATAGACACTAGAAATGCAACTCTTAATTCAGTGGTTACCTGAAAATAGAGGCCCTTGAGCAAGCCTTCCCAAGGCTTTCTTTTTTGTCCATTATTAATATGTCACCTGTGAAGTCATTCTCCTTGTACTCAATCTGAACCTTATACAAATCTTTCTTCCTTATGTTCTGTGTAATATACACTTCAGTTATACCTGAGGTGCTTTGCTTGGCTTTTGATCTAGGCCTGGCTGGAGTTTTTTACACCATGAAATAGTTTGTTTTAATCTTTGCCTTCACAGGGCAATTACATTTTCACAAGTCACATTCTTTAATAGGAAAATGATTTACCTACCCCTCTGATGTTTATACCTTATAAAAGACTTGCTGAATTTATTAATGAAAGAATTGGTTACATAATGGAAAAAAAGGCCTTTTTAGACATCAGTAAGGGTTTATTTCTTTTTCTTAATTGTATACTTTATGATTCTCAGCAAGATTTTATAGTCTATATTATTATTTGCTTTTACTCAAAATAATTACCACCTTTTGAGTGGTAATCTTAATTTTTTATTTCTTTTAACTTAATGATTCACACTCTCATAACAGCAATTTATTAACACTTACAATGCTTCTGATTGTTTTTAAACTCTTAAAAAGGTCAAAAGACATTTTAGTGACTCCTGGAGCCACTCTGTACTTACTATTTCCATTTAGGACATAAAGTTTCTGTTTAAAGGAGCACGTTTTTCTGTCCTATTCTAAGAAAATAATGAAATAAGCGATTAGGACTCTCAGAGATAAAAACAGCTAAAACAAACCTGTCTAAACAGAAAGCCCATTGGAAATTACTTACTGTATTGGAAAACACAAAGGAGGCTGAGTGATTGGTTGCCCAACAGACCTACAAAGGGGTGGCAATTGTAGTCAAGACAACTGGAGATAATCATCCCCACCCCAATAAAATCCTAAAATTCCTTGTTTTTACATGTTCTTTGCCTAAAGAGGCAGCATAGAATATTAGAAAGAAAACAAGTTTTTAATATGGGCTTTTATGATTCTCTCTCTTACCTACATTGTTATATGTCAGCATGATGACAATAAGGTCTTCAAACTTGTTTCTAACCAGAAATGTAATAAGAATAAATGAAATAATATATGAGGCCTGTCCAGAAAAAGTCCAGCTATGGTTAATTTAATGAGAATTTTTTTGCAAAACATTGATGTAACCTGGCAGCCAAGGAGAGTGAACTGGAATGCACATGTGGGAATAATGATGCCTTCACTGCACTAGTCATTGGGGACAGTAGATGCCATTGAGTGAGCATGAGTATGGTGTGGCTGTCACATTCAAAATGACTGAGCCAATAGAGCAATGAATGTGCACCAAATTTTGCTTTAAGCTTGAATGTTCCTCTGTAGAAACTATTTGGATGATTCAAAAGTCTGCAGCTATGGGCAACTGGTGATTGGCAGCTTCATCAAGACAAAACACCTGCTCATGCATCACATCTCATGCAGAGCTTTTTGGTGAAACATCAGATCACCCAGGTGACTCAGCCCTCTTATAGGCCAGATTTGGTGCCCTGTGACTCTTGGCTTTTCCCAAAACTAAAATCACCTTTGAAAGAGAAGAGATTTCGACCATTGATGAGATTCAGGAAAATACAATGAGACAGTTGATGGCAATTTGGAGAACCGTATGAGGTCCCAAGGTGCCTACTTGGAGGGGACGGAGGCGTCATTGTCCTATGTACAATGTGTCTTGAATCTTGTATCTTCTTCAATAAATGTTTCTAGCATAGCTGGATACCTTCTGGACAGACCTTGTATATGGTACCTGTTCAGAAGGGACAGTATGAATTTCCCCATGGATGTCTCAAACTCAACATTCTGATGTTTAACTCCTGAACTTACTCATTCATTGTTTACCCCACAGTGAGTGTTTTGTTCTTTCTCACAGTGCATTCTACTAGTTGCTCAAAACAAAATTATTGGAGTTTCCTTGTTTCCTCTCTGTTCTTCACCCTAATTTCACATCCAATCCATCAATAAATCCTGTCAACTTTACTTTCAAAATATATCTAGAACCTGACAACTTCTTTCCAACTTAATTGCTATCACCCTGGTCCCAGCCACCGCCATCTCTCACCTGGATTATTGCCATAGCTGCCTACCTGATCTCCCTGCTTCTACCTTTGTGCCAATGGTCCAGTCTGTTCTCAATGCAGTGGCCAGAATGAGTCTTTAAAAATGAAAGCCAGAGCCTGCCCCTCTTGTACTTAAAATCTCCCTGTGGCTCCTTATTTTCTCTCATAGTAAAAATCATTCATAGTCCTTATAATGGCCTAAAGTTTTTATATGATCTGGCCCCAGCCGACCCACATCCCATTATCTCTCTTGTTCCTTCCCGAACTCATGGCCTACTGTGGAACGAGCTCCGTGGCTGGCTGCCTCATTTCCTTTGCTTAATCTCCACCTCCTCAATGGTGCCTGTCCTGACCATCATGTTTACATTTGCAGTCCACTTCTTGTTCACCTTACATTGCAGACACCCCTTACTAGACAGTCTCTCTCTCTCTCTCTCTTTCTCTCTCTCTCTGTCTCCCCCTCCCACCCCCATCAAAAGGTAGAGCTTATTTTGTGTCTGTCTTTTTTTGCTAACTGATGTATTCCAAAGAATGTAGAATACTGCCAGGAAAATACAAAAGAGACAGAAGTGATTGATGGCAAATTCCTTAAATGATTGTTTAAAAGCACAGTGCCTGAATAACATATAAAGAGACCGCAACAATATGTATTTGTTGAATAAATGAATAATCTGTGACGATGTTTTACCAAGACAACCATTTCTTAAGATGGGAAAATTTTCATGAGTACTTTGACAAGCCAAATGAATTGGGGGGAGTGTCTCATAATACCCTCAATGCTCCTGTATTTTCTGTGTCTCTCACAGGCAAGAGGGGACTGAATAGAATGACCACAGTTAGCAGCCACCTCTATAGCTGTGTGATAGAAATGGAAACTGGTCTCAAAAGCTGGCAGAGTATGTAGAGATAAGCAAAATAACTTTGCAGGGAATACTTAGGTGCAGGATGGTGTGCTTGGATGAAAATGGGTGGATAAAATGTTAGATATTTAATTCTTTGACCACTCATTGGTTCAATGAATTAAATATTCAAGCGATATACTGACTACGATGAATAAAAATAAACGAAACCCAGTGGCTGCTTAGAATAGCTTGGTTTTCTCTACCTGCATTCCGTTCTCCCCACCCTTCCCCCCACCAGCCTCTGGGAGAACTATCCTTCTGAACACAGATCTGTCCTGCCAGGGAACCTTCCTGCTTTCAGGACTTACCCTGGCGGGAGCCAAGACCATGCCAATGGGTGGCTTAAGTTCTCTAAGTGTATAGTGACATTTTTTTATCCTGGAAAATGGCAATCAGCTCTTTTACCTTTACCAAGGATGGACATCAGAAAATGTGTTTCAACTGTAGCATAAAGGCTATAGCTGAGATGGTGGGAATTTTCTGTTTTTGCACAGTGAGATGGTTTGGGAGGACAGGCACTAGAGACTCCTAACGTGGAAACTTGAACTTATTTTTGCTTGAGCAGTTTATACCACGCACCAGCACTTTTCAAACCATGCTCTAGCATCATACAGGTCATTAAGTGAGGTTACCCTAAAGAAAGAGTCTGCATTTCAGAAGTGCTAGTTAAACTGTTTTTCCCCCCCGAACCAGGGGACTTAACAAAGGCTTTATTGTGCTCTAAGCAGCCTTGTGAGTTTTCAAATGGGGTGTAGAGTAAATGGCATTTCTCAAATTTATTTGAATTTGGAACCCTTTTTATGGGCTTCTTGCAGGTTCAGTGTTTTCAAAGCGTGATTTGGAAGGTATTGGCATAGATATATGAGGGTGGGTTAATAAGAACTTTGAAGTCCATCCTTGGGCAGCATTTAAACCCTTTTCTGCTGCCTTATTTATATCTTCAAAAACAATAGCCACCACCACAGCATCAACAAATCCTATTATTTTTCCTTTGACAGTACCCCATGTTTAAAACAGGATTTCGTTTAAGCCATTTACTTTAGAGTTAGAGTTTCCACCCAGTCAATACCAAGTAAAAGATAAGACCTTGAAACAGATTCATGGAATTCTTGTTTTCCATTATATCGAGGCTGTAATTAGAAACGCTTCTGTGGGTATTCAGTACAGTGACTGAGACTGCTAAGACTCATGACGGAATGAGCACACGGCGTGGCCATCTATAAAATGTTATGGTGTGAGCAAGTGACTGTTACCTAGAATAGGCATATGAAGCGAGTTTCCAAAGTAACACCAAATTGATACTACTGCACGTATCTTTCTGCATATAGTAGTCCTTATAACTGGAAAAAGTTAAAACTTTTATCTTCACCTCTTGGCTAATGGTTTCAAAAAGAGGGCACTTGAGAGAGGACCCTGTGCATTGCCCGAGTAGAAAGTGAGCTGTTCTTGTGGCAGCATACAGTTTTGTTCTCGGAAGGTTCCTGTAGGCAAGCCCAGGGACAGAGAGAGGGCTTCCTCCAGCTTCATGATTGGCCAGGGGACTGTTTGCCAGTAAGTGGTTGCGCTTTTGGCAAAATTTCATTAAAACTTGCTTTTATTTTTATATCCCGTCTGGCTCTAACTGCCAGAGGTTACCAGTGTTGACAAGAGGACCTGGCAACTTTAAATGGCCAAATTGGCATAGTCAGTGTGTGACCCAGGACTCTGGCATTTGGTATTAAAAAGTGATTAATTGGGAAGAACATTTATTAATGTCAGCCTTCTTGGTGTTGCCTTGAAAATTCTCTCCATTCTAGGGGAGCACAGTTCCTGTTGATTTGGGTAACTTTAGCCAGTGAGCTCCCCTTTTATGCTCATTGTGACAATGGCTTCGCTTGGGAATAACTCGGTGCCAAGGCTTATTGGAGAAATAGTTTTACCCTTTGTTTTTCTGTGTAAATCATTTTTTTCTGTGACCTTGTACAAATTTTCCAAGGGAAAATGACTCCCAATTAGGCATTATGTGGTCAAATTCTTACTTGTATCTTTATGTCAAACTTCATACAGATCATTTCAACCTCTTTTATGTACATTTTAGAGATTTATGTTGCCATTTGGTACAAAACAGTCCTAATGAAAAAATAAGTATTTGAATGTCTGAACTCAGAAAATTATAACTATTTGACACAATTTAAAATACAGGGTCTTTGTTTCCATCTTTTGCTACATTCATTAGTCCATTAAACTTACCCTTTTTTTTTTAAAGCCTTTTTTTAATTTTTAGAGAGAGGGGAAGGAAGGAGAAAGAGAGGGAGAGAAACATCAATGTGTGGTTGCCTCTCACATGCCACCCACTGAGGACCTAGCCCCCAACCTAGGCCTGTGCCCTGACTGAAAATCCAACTGGTGACCCTTTGGTTCACAGGCCAGCACTCAATCCACTGAGCCACACCAGCCAAGGCAAAAACTTGCCCTTTTAGGCTGTAGTAAGTAGGCTGTTTGAATGCACATTTAACAGTTAAGGATAAGCATTATTTAATTAAGTCAGTTATTTGGAAAAGAAGATTTTAACAACTTCTGATGAAACATAATGATCCATCCAACTTCTAACACTGTATGCTTCTGAAGCAAGAAAGTGGATCTTATTCAAGGAGATACAATGTATCTTGATTATGGAAGATACTTTGATTTTTGATGGGTACATTAACAGATAACAGGAATAAAATCCACTATTAATAGTAGTTTCTCTAGAAGCTCAAGTGTACAAGTCAATCTCACTTTTTTAGCTCTTAAGAGAGCGTATTAAATTTCTTATTACTTTCAAATATCATAAACTTGAAGAAAGCCAGACTTTTTTTTCCTGTAATTTATTTGATAAAGTATTGTGAAGTATAGTCTTTTAAAAATGCTGCTATAAAATATTTGGATCTTTACTGTGCAGAACTGTGGGATTTTTGTGCTTCCTTCTCTTTATTCCTTTTAGATTACAGGGAGAAGAGCTATCTTCTGTGTGACAATTCCAAGTGGGTAGATGAATTATACTTTTTTAGTGAGTGTGACTCACTGTATGAAGAAAGTAAAACATCTTTTCTCTTAGCAAAAAATAGGTATATAGTGTCCTGCTTTGGAAGGTTTTGGCAAAGGGATATCTCCTTAACAAAAATGTTTGAGCAATAGTCATCAGTAGAAGACTTCTCCTGCCAGGCATGCATATTTCGTTGGAACAAAGCTATTTACAAAGAGGCAGAAAGGGCACATGTCGCTGGAGGTGATGGAACAGAAGAGAAAATTCAGATGGTAGATCAGTAGAAATCGGTGCCTAGTAGGGTACAGAGGTGAAGGAGAGGAAGCCGTTCAATCTCTCTGTGGCCTAATTTGGGGGCTGGGGGTAATGGGACTATTCACCCAGGAACAATGAACTGTGGACATCACCAACATTGCTTTCCTTTCTTTAAATCCTCCATATCCAAGGGGTCATTTAAGAGCCATATAGTACAAGGTGTCACTGATTATTCAGCAGATGAATAAGAAGTCCCTAATTGTTTTTTAAAAAAATGTGTTTAGTTTATCTCTGTCTCCTTTTCCTCTTCCTCAAAGCTAAATTCACCAGTGACTTCACTTGCATGGTTAAATCCATCCTAGTTTTTAGTTGAATTTTACAGAGGGGCAAAAATTGATTAATCATGCCTGCCTCCCTCCTGCACTAGTCACCTTATTAAGTTCAGTTCTTGACCCAGAATTCAATGGCATTACTGTGTCATCATCATTTCTCCAGCCAGAGCTGGACGGGGCAAGCACGATGCAGGACTCAGTTCTCTACATAGTGGGCTCTCTCCCTCTCTTCTACCCTCTGCTCTGGAAAGGATCCAGGCACAAGATTGACCTTCTGCTGACATTTTCTCTCCTTGATTCTCTGAGACACCCTGTCTAATGCACCACTGACCTTCCCCTGAATCCATGGTGTCTCATGGGAGTAGTGACAACTCCCCCCAGCCCCTCCTTTCTCCTGAACCCACCCAGCTAGCTTTGGTATCAACACACATGAACATATATCTCTTAGAGCAACACTACTATTTTGATTTCCTAAATCCACTCTCTTAAGTGAATTCCTCATTCCTATGTGTATGTATATATGTAATATAATCTGTATTAAGCATATATGAATATAAGGCATATGTTGTAAGATTAAATCATATATCACAGTGTCACATTTCTAAGATTTATATATAAGCAGTTCACACCAGGGGCATAGGGTGAAGAACTGAACTGTCTGGCATTAGGGGAAGAGCTGGAGGGGCAACTATCTCTGGGCAGAGGTGTTAGCAGAGGCCATTGTTCCTTTGCTGACCCCTCTCCCCATAAAAGCAACAGGCAGACACCATATCTGAGCCTCTATACATCTGGCTATCACTGTTTGTCCCACCCTGGTGATTTCCTGAGACCCGGCCCCACCCTTCTAGTGGGCCCACCCAAGCTGTTTCCAGTAGCTTTTCCATACAAATGGCCTATCTTGGCTTTTACTTCAAACTTTCCTAAAACCTCTCAAACAAGCAGCATCTAGTTCAGTAAGCCCTGTACCTCCCGATAAGTGGCCCTAGGCCCAGCAATAGTGGCAGCTGGCATTGGCTCACAGCTTGGCCTCTTGTTGGCAACTCCAAGCTCAATACAAGTAGCAGCAATCTGCAGATCGCTTTGTAGCTCCTGCCAGCAGGCCTCAGGCAAAACACAGGTGGCAGCTGACCTTGGTCTGCACTTCCCAGAAGGCCCCAGATCCATCACAATAAGTAGACAGCTTCAGGCCATGTTGAAACACTGCCCACCCACCTCCACAACCAACACATTCAAGGGATGGACTCAGTGGGCACCAGAGCCCCACTGAAGTAAGTCCTGCTCTGTGAGGTGGGCAGCTGCACAGCTGATTCTTCACAGTGGTCACAGCCAGTCCTTGCAGCCCATAAGCCTGGTAATAAATCCCTCTGATAGACATACCAACAGTAATTAAAGTTCAGGTACGACAGGAGGATGTACACAGCCCACCTGGAGGCAGGGTCACCTGAGTGCCCAGCTCAGATGAATAGGGCAGCTGTGCCTCTGGACCCTAGAGGACACTTACTACATTAGGCCACTCTATAAGTTCAGGCAATGTAACAACTATACCTAATACATAGGAACAGACACGGGGAAGTAGCTAAAATGAGAAGCCAAAGGAACATGTCCAAATGAAAGAATAGAACAAAACTCTAGTCAAAGAACTTAGCAGAATGAAGACAAGCAATCTACTAGATGCAGAGTTCAAAACACTGGTTATAAGGATGCTCAATCAACTTAGTGAGAACTTCAAGAGCATAAAAAATAAACATGGAAACCACAAAACAGAACCAGTCAGAAATGAAGGATACACTAACTGAAATGAAGAGTATTTTAGAGGGAATCAACAGTAGAGAAGATAAAGCTGAGAATCGAATCAGTGATTCTGAATATAAGGAAGCAAAATACACCCCATTTTAATAGCAAAAGGAAAAATGATTCAAAAATATTAGAACAGTGTAAGAAGACTCTGGGACAACTTAAAGCATATCAATAGTCAAGATCTGCAATATAGGGGTGCTGGAAGGAGAAGTGAGAGGGCTAGAAATCGAAAAGCTATTTTAAAAAATAATGACAAAAAACTTCCCTAAATTGGTGAAGGATATAGACAAGTCCAAGAAGCTCAGAGAGTCCCAAACAAGGTGAATCCAAGCAGAGCACTCAAAGACATCATAATTGAAATGCAAAAAGTTAAAGATAGGGAGAATCTTAAAAGCAGCAAGAAAAACGCAATTAGTTACCTACAAGGGAGCTCCCATAAGATTGTCAGATGATTTCTTAACAGAAACTTTGCAGGCCACAAGGTATTGGCAAAAAATATTCAAAGTCATGAAAAGTAGGGGACCGACAGCCAAGATTGCTCTACCCACTAAAACTATCATTTAGAATTGAAGGGTAAAGAGCTTCCCAGACAACAAAAAGCTAAAGGAATCCATCACCACCAAACCAGTATTATATGACATGTTAAAGGGTCTTCTTTAGGAAGAAAGAAAAATATAAAAATATGAACAATAAAATGGCAATAAATACATATCTATCAACAATTGAACCTAAAAAACAAAATAAATGAACAAGCAGAACATAAACAGACTAATAGATAAAAAGAACATTTTGATGGTTGCTAGATGAGAAGGGAGGTTTGGGGAGATGAGTGAAAAAGGTGAAGGGATTAAGAAGTACAAATTGATTGTTAGAGAATAGTCACAGGGATATGAAGTACAGCATAGGGAATATGGTCCTTAGTATTCTAATAACTATGCATGGTGTCAGATGGGTATGAGATTTATTGGGATGACCACACAGTAAGTTATATAATGTCTAATCACTGGGTTGTACACCTGAATCTAATATAATATGTCAGCTGTAATTGAAAAGTAAAAAATGATTAAAAAGAAAAACAGTTCTTAAATAGCTGAGTACTAGAAATAGAAGCTTAGAGCAATACCAAGATGCAGAGCATGTATAGATTAGAATTTAGAAAGCCTATGCCCCGTTCACCTGCCCACTTAACTATTTATTGTACCTCTGTGGTGACTAGAATGTGAACGTTATCTTATTTTCTTTACTAAGAAGGCCAATTTCATCACAATACTTAACTACCCTCCTCTTAAGGCTTCTCAAATATAATTTTGATTAACAATTCAGAAACTAAGATTGGTCAAATAAATTATTGCATCTTACCCTATTCTGGCTGGTAGACATGGATATGTCCATTCTTCCAGAAGCTGGTTATCAGAATGAGTAGGTGGACCATCTGAAACCACTCATGCAAACAGAATACTTGACAGAGAATACACATTCTGGGCCGCATACTCTGCCGATCCCTGTAGACTGTAGGACATTTGTGTCTGCATTTACCGGCTAAAGTGCATCAGTGGTGCCCTCTGTCATGTGCCTGGGGGATAAGATTTGCTAGACTATTACAGCAGTGCCTTGCTTGGCAACCTCCAAATTAGTCGATCTTATCTGTTTTCAGTGTTTTTCTGTGACAAAACCAGAAGACAGTGAAGGGCTGAAATATCCATCCCTCCCGCTGCCCGTTCCCTGTCCCCCCTCCACATACTTGACATTAGTTTTGCATTCCAAAGCCAGATAGACTGTGGGAAAAGGACAGCCTTTGGAACTAACCAGACCTCAGTAAAACACTTGTTTCTCACTAATTGGATCAACTTAGATAAGTATCTTAAGCCTCCCAAGTTTCAATTTCCTCATCTATAAAATTAGAGATAATTGCCTACATTGTAATATTATGAAATTCCAGTGGGACAATTTAAGTCAAATGTGTGGCATTTAGTTGAGTATAGGAAGTATTTGTTTTTCCTTTATCCTATACGATTGCCACTTACCAGGTGGCTTTTATTGCCCCCTCTGCATGTCTCCCTCCCATAGCATGCATAAAATAACTTATAAGTTGAGCACAACTTTAGAACGGATCTTGCCTTGCCCATGCCCTCCATCTCTCTAGTCTCTCTCACTCTTTTTTTCAATATATAGCTTTTGGTACCTTTTCCATTTTTGTTCAGAACTACAGATAGAAATGAAGAAAGTTCATTTCTCTGACCTCTCTCATTTCTTCACAAATTCCTGTAATAGTTTCATTTCTAATCAGAACAACGTTTCTTAAACATTTTCCTAATTTATTTAATTTTTGTAACTCCTTACTAGTGCTTAATTAGCTAAGTGAGTGGCAGTGTGGCTCTAGATTGATATTTTCCAATTATGTCACTTTCAAAGAGCCTTTTAAAAGATTTTTGCCTTTATTTCTTTAAACATTTAAAACACACCTATGTAGAATGTAAATACATTTCCAAATAAAGTTAGGAATTAGTTTATTCTCAATTAGAATAAAGCAATCTGAGAGCTTCACTCTTCCACCCAATTTAACCCTGAAACATAATTGTGTGCTCTTGTGAGATAAGTTTCGATCTCAGGAACTGGTGTTGGCAAGATGATTCAGACTGTTGATTAAAAGCAAATCAAACAAAAAACTCTATGCAAAAAAAAAAAAAAGAAGTCCAGAACCAAAGACCAGAAATCGAGACTGCTAGTTTAGGAATGCTCTGATTTTAATCTGCCTTCAGCTCTCTATTCATTAACGCATCTGGCAGTGCTTCTTGGTGAAGAAAGTTTGGCATGGGAAGGACCTGTGTTTAGATTGGCTCAGAGAAGACACAGAGTGTACAAATCTACTTTTGTCTCTGAGGGGGTATAATTTCTTCATTCATTTCCCCTTTTAAAATGTTTCTCCCCATGCATTTATAAGTAAATTTTAAGGCACATGAGAGTGAGGAAATGATATCACCAGCCTGAGCCAAGGAGAGTGTGGGTTGGCAGCTATGCTGTTGAGATCTTGAACCTAAGCCATTTTCTGTCCAAGCTCAGCCTGTCTCAATTGCTTTCAGGCTAGGGAGGAAAAAATTGCAAGTGTACCTTTTCATGCTTTCATTTGAGGTGTGAATTGTGTGCATGTCATGGGAGGACTGTCTTTAAACCTCTTGCAGTGTCCAGTGGGACTAACTCAGGGCCCCAGTTGAATATATAATCACCAAAAAACTTGGCAGCAGTGACTGAGACTCTGAGAATCAGCTTTCGATTTTTCTTATTCTCTCTAACCTTAAGACTGCCCCCAGATTCCTCCTGCCTCCCGCATTGCTGATAGGCAGTTCAGCTTCTAGATCTTGTTTGAATCATAAGAAGTAGTTGTTCCATTTGATGTCACAGTAGCAGTAGAAGTTCAAGACTTACTCTTCTCCAGTTATTGAGACATTAGTCTCAATCTCATCTGCCAGATAAAAAGCTCTCTCAGATTGTTATTTGTCTTTACTTATACAACATTTAAAATTTTCTAAAACCACGGTGGCCTTTAAAATGGCGGTTCACCCAAGGAGTGAAATAGAATGGAAATACAACAATAAAGGAGAGGACCAAGTGAGGAGTGGGCTGGAGTTGGCTGTATTAGCTCATAAGAGCCAGAGTTCTGTTCCTTCTTTGGAGTTCACATCTATGCTTCCATGCCCATGCTCTTTCACTTTGAGCTGACCAATGAGGCAGAGTCCTTCCTGGCAGGAAACATATGGTGCCGCCAATGGGATGATTGAAGAGTTTATGAAGGCACCAAGTGCAGTGATGTGGACAGGGTTAGTAAAGCCACCATGCAAAGTGACATCAATCAGATGGCCTGATGAGGCAAATGAGGGGACTGTTACCGGCACCAGGTGAGAGTTGTGACCATGGAAAGGAGCCCCAGACAGGAGCTATGCCTATAGATAAACAAACAGAACAGTGTCAGACAGAGGTGGAGGAGGGAGGGGTGGAAAACATCAAAGGAAAACGCAGGCAACAGTGAAAATCAGGTAGACAAGAGAATAGCTCAGAGGAAGTAAGTTTAAGGTACACTTGTGCACAGCTCAGGCAGAAGCCTATTGCCCCAAACAGCCAAGCTCTTTCTGTGCTTCTAACTTGGGCACTTCCCATGCTGGTCTTGAAAGCATCCTTATTGGCTTCTGAGTTAGTGTTTTGAGCACTTCCCATGCTGGTCTTGAAAGCATCCTTATTGGCTTCTGAGTTAGTGTTTTGAGACCTGTTCTCCATCCATCTGATGCAGCCTAAATTAGCATCATCCTTGAGAGCATCCCAGGGATTTTGTAGATTCAAAGTTCATGCTGTTTTAAATAAAACTGAGTCCCTAATTTATTCAAGTGGAGATTCACTGATGCATTTTCTACAATACTGCAATAGGGGTGTTGGGCCACAAAAAAATTCTTAAAATATACAAAGCAGCACAGTGAGAACCAGGGTCCCCAAGTTTTGCGAGAAAACCTCAAGGCCTATGCAGCCTTGAGGAATATTTCTCATGGAAATAATGTAACAACCCTCTTGACATTTATGCAGATTTCAATTACAGCTATTTGTGAAGGACCCAAACGTCTAAGACATATTAGAGTTTACAACAGAGATAGTATCTCCACAGCATTGTAGTGAAGATTAATTTGGAATTCATTTAAACTTGCACAAATTGTAGGGTAGCAATTTGGGAGTCACTTAGCCAGAGAGTGAACCTACCTTACTTCCCAGCTCAATAACCAGAATTCAGGTCAAATCCCTTATAGCAAATGAGACAGTGCTCTGCACTCAAATAAAGCAATAGGGGATTCCAGCTGATTAAATAAATAACTTGTCTTTCTCAATTAAAAAGAACTTTCATAAAAATAATAGTAATAATAAATAATGGAATATTTTAATAAATTGAAATACTCAAAAAAATTAAAATTGAATTTCAATAAAATGAAAGGTATTGGTTTTCCTGAGCACAAAAGTCAGATGATCATGGAAGGCCCAGAAGTACAATAGTAAGTGGCAGTGAATGGAATTGGAGAAGGGCAGAAGGTATGCATATGTCCTGACTAAAAATGCCTCAGTACTGTTGGCCAACTGGCCGATTGTGCCGGACCTTTATAAGGTACTCTTGGGTGCTCAAGGATTGAGGGCTTTCCACCCCAAATTAGTGTTGCAAATACTGTGTTTCTGAGGGTCACCAAAAACAAAAGATCTTCGTAGTGGCAAGTCCCTGAAATGGCCATTGGGGTGCTTGAGAACCCCAGTGATATATATGTGATTTTCATCACTGATCTTTACTACCACGATGCATACTTATTGGATGATGATGATTATGTGCTAGGTATCTAGATAAAAAATTCACATGAAATGGTGACTCCTGCAGGAATCTATAGACTCATGGAGGAAGTAGACCCATAAACAAATACAAAAGGAGGGCCTAATGTGTTCAGCCATGCCACTTGTCAGCTTGGTAAATGTCTCACCCCCAGGGCTCAAGAGCTTTACTGTCATCAGTAAAAATTAAGAAATAGGATGCAGACAGCTAAGGCCTAGTGTTGTCAAATAAATTCTCAGGATTTAAATATAACTGTGCTGCATGTAGAAATATGACAACTTGCTCATACCCTAAATGCAGTGCACCTTTTTTCTGAAACATGTTTAGAGGTGAGAGGAAACATGGTAATAGTGATGATAATAATTACTGTAATGGCACCCTTCTCTGGCTCTATGGAAGGGAACAGCCTGCAGTGGCTATTGTCTTTGTTGAATGAGAGCTTCGCTTGAACACACACCCACGTGCTGCTGGCCACAGTGTGTAGGTGTGCGTTTGTCCGTGTGTCCTTATCTGTGACAAGTGCTTTGAAAGGCAAACTGAGAGTAAGAAGGGGAAGGGATGAACCACAGACTATAAGCCTAGACTTGGATTCTAAAGATGGATTTCCTTGCAAGTAATTGCTGGATCTGAGAAAACTATGAGCTGCTTGTTTGGATATGTGGCTGGGCCAATAGGGTCTGAGTGACTCTCTGGGCACCTTAAGAGGAGTGTTAAGAGATTTTTACCCCTTTACAGCTCAGGAGGCTGCTGTTTTGTATTCTTCTAAGGCAGAAAAGAAAATCATAGTGAATCTCACACATTTTTTCTACTAATATAATAGGTATCAACATCCTTGCTTTTGTTCAACTGTTCATCAAATTAAAGCTCAGAGAAGTAAATTAATTTGTCTGAAGTTGCACAGTTCATCAGCAAGTAACATGTATTATCAGTGGCTCATAATTAGTTCTTTGAATTCTCATGCTTTTCATCCCCTAGTATAATTTGGAATAAGTAAATTTCCATTTGCCCTGTTTCCTAGAAATAAATGCACTTTTGTGTGTTTTGGAAAATGCCACAGATTTTCCCCTTTTTTTCCCCCACCCATATTTTGTTTGCATTTCATCAGACTCTATTAGGATGAAATGAGCTATAAATTATTTAGGCAATTTTGTCACATCTGTGATCCACAGGATACTAACTTGGATTCCTGCCCAGTCTTTCTCATTCTAGGAAATTCAACCACATCCATGACATATTTTGTCCTAACTTTATGCTTGGCTGATTGGCTCACAGCTTAAAGAAATATGTTTTTTGAATATTTTCTGTTCCTCTTGACCTAATGGGGAGGAGGGAAGACAAAGAACATAATCATCAATTTAATTTAAGAATGAATGACTTTTCATGAATGTTATTCTCTTCAAAATAAAATAAAACTTCATTGAGTTTGGGCACAGTGCCACTGTCTTCAATTGAATATTTTGAAAACAAAAATACACTGTAAGACCAGCCCATCTGGGAGCATGGAGTGATGGCCTCTGAGCCTACAACTCACAAGTCCAATAATGTGGACTTCCACTGATGAAGAAACCTTTGTGATAATCTGGCCCCACTGAGCCCTGACCCACACACGTCTCATTTTACAGTTGAGGCATGGGGGAGGCAATGAGGTCCTCACTCAAGGTGACTAATGCCGTGTTGATAGCAGGACCACAACTTGAATCTGGATGTCAGCTCCTGGACTCTGACTTGCTCTTCTTTCTTTCTACATGTCAGACCCCTTAATAGCTCCCTATTGGCTCTAAACAAAGGTCAGCTCCACACAGGGATGACTAGATCCTCATGATTTGCCAACCACCAACATGTACAGTTTTATTCCCTGTTTTGTACATTCTGTATCTGCTCCCTGAAATTAGATTAGTTGTAACCCCTCCTCACAAGCATCACAAAATTTGCCTTGTAAGCATTCATTCATTTTGGAACCCAGATTGTCACCTCTACCAGGAAACCCTCTCTACCCCCTCCTCTTCTCTTGTCTGGTACATTTATTCACTTATTAGTTTATTCTGCAGATATTTGTGAGGACCTCCTAAGTGCCAGGCACTAAGCTAAACACAGGTCATGTACCAGTGAACACAATTAACTGGCTCCCTGCCCCATAAAGCTTACTGTATAGTGGAGATATTTAAAGTAGTAAACACACAAATGAATATGTAATTACAACTGGAATGATTGCCATGAAGGAAATAAAGGCTGTGCTGGGAGCCCAAAGAACCCATCTCCATGTCCTCAGTAGCAATGACTATTTGGGGATCCTGCCCGCTACAGGGGCTCAGTGAATGAGGAGGGAGGCAGCATGCAGTTGGACTTTGGCATACACCTGATGCCCACCTTCCCAACCTTGTAACTGCAGAAGCACTCAGTGTTCTGTTGAGTAAAGGACATAACCATATGCTCATCAGAGTGAGGAAGGTGGCCTTTGGTCAGGCAAGGAGGTATGCTAATAGAGGTGTGAAGGTGATACCTCTTTCATGTCCCCAGTGAAGGTTGTTCTCCAATAACCTTGATGAGGGCCAGGGAAGCACTTCTTTGGATAAAACGCTGGCTGGAGACATGGATAATAGCCCAGTGGGAATTCTGTTTATACCCTTATTCTTCTTAATTCTATAGGATTAACAAATAGGAAGTTTAAATCCCTTTAGAAATTTATATAGGAAGATAGATGAACACCTTTGTAAAAAGTATTTCAGCTTTTAAGAAGTATTCAATTATCTTTTTTAAAAAGTGCACCTATAGAGACAAATATCAGTTTCTGGCCAAGATGGAGGTGTGGGTAGATACATTTCACTTCCTTGCACAACCAAAAGAAGGAAACAACCAATTTAAAAACAAACAAACAAAAAAACAACCAGAACTGCCAGAAAATCAAACTGTGTGGAAGTCTGACAACAAGGAGTTAAAGAAGAAACATTCATTCAGACTGGTGCGCCAAGCAAAAGAAATATGGCCCAAATGAAAGAATAGACCAAAGCTCCAGAAAAAGAACTAAGAGATGACGAGATAGCCAACCTATAAGATGCAAAGTTCAAAACACTGGTAGTCAGGATGCTCACAGAAATCATTGAGTACAGTCACAAAATAAAGGAAGAAGTGAAGACTATACAAAATGAAATAAAGAAAAATATACAGGGAACCAACAGTAAAGGGAAGGAAACTGGGACTCAAATCAAGAATTTGGAGGAGAAGGGAGAGAAAAACATTCAATCAGAACAGAATGAAAAAACAAGAATTCAAAAAAATGAGAAGAGGCTTAGGAACCTCTGAGACAACTTTAAACGTTCCAACATCCGAATCATAGGGGTGCCAGAAGGAGAAGAGAAAGAGCAAGAAATTGAAAACTTATTTGAAAAAATAATGAAGGAGAACTTCTCCAACTGGCAAAGGAAATAAACTTCCAGGAAGTCCAGGAAGTTCAGAGAGTCCCAAAGAAGTTGGACCCAAGGAAGCACATACCAGGGCACATTATAATTATAATTACATTACCCAAGATTAAAGATAAGGAGAGGATCTTAAAAGCAGCAAGAGGAAAGGAGACAGCTACCTACAAAGGAGTTCCCATAAGACTGTCAGCTGATTTCTCAAAAGAAACCTTACAGGCAATAAAGGGTTGGAAAGAAGTATTCAGAGTTATGAAAGGCAAGGGTCTATATGCAAGATGACTCTGTCCAGCAAAGCTATCATTTAGAAGGGAAGGACAGATAAGTGCTTCCCAGATAAGGTCATGTTAAAGTAACTCATCATCACCAAGCCCTTATTATATGAAATGTTAAATGGACTTATTTAAGAAAAAAAGATCAAAACTATGAACAGTAAAATAGCAACAAACTCACAACTATCTACAACAGAACCCAAAAAACAAAAACAAAAACAAACTAAGCAAACAGCTGGAACAGGGACAGAATCACAGAAATGGAGATCACAGGGAGAGTTATCAGCAGGGAGGAGGCAGGGGGTAAATGGAGGAAAAGGTGTAGGGAATAAGAAGCTTAATTGGTAGGTACAAAATAGACAAGGGGAGCTTAAGAATAGTATAGAAAATGGAGAAGCCAAGGAACTTACATATATGACCCATGGATGTGAACTATGAGGGGGGAATGCTGGAGGGAGGGTGGGTACAGGGCAAAGGGGGATAAAGGAGAGAAAAAAATGGGACAACTGTAATAGCATAATTAATAAAATATATTTTTTAAAGAATGCACCTATAAAAAGAGCACATCAGCGCTGTACTTAATAATGGGCACAGACTTCATGAAGAATACTTGACAAGACATTTATTCTCTAGAATTTATTTTATTTATTTATTTTAATATAAAGTTTTTATTTTTCAATAACAGCTTACATTCAAGGTTATTTTGTATTAGTTTTAGGTATACAGCATAGTGGTTAGACAGTCATATGCTTTACAAAGTGTTCCACTCTATATTTCCAGTACCTACATAGTTATCCCAATATTATTGACTATATTCCCCATGCCATACTTTACTCCCTGTGATTATTTTGTAACTACCAATTTGTACTTCTTAATCTGGGATTTATTTTTAATTTTAGCAGGAAACACTTGCTTTTGATGTCACAGGACTTTCTGAAGGTTTTTATTAATTTTATGTTTCATAAATTTTATGTTTTTAAGTTTTTAAATTATGTAAATTTTAAGGTCTTGAACTGAAATGCACTTTGTAAACTTGAAGTATAATCTAAATTGCAAAGATAACATGCAGCTTTTAAGTATAGTGAACTGCTACTTTTCCTCAGCCATTTTCTAAAATCAGTTTTAGTGGGCCATAGTAAATACAAAATTACTGCATCTATTTGAGTGAAAGGCTTGTTGTGGAAGCTTTTTTTCCTTCTTTCATCTTTTAATTCTAGAGTGTGGTTCCTTCAGGCTAAAAAATGAGATCATTATTTATAGGTTGTTAACTATTAAGCGAAATTGTCCAAATCACATTTGTTCATACGGACTTACTGTCAGAAATTTTATTACTCTGTATGTTATAGTAAAAAAAAACAAATATTTTAATAAAATCCAGATGACAAATATCTCAAGATGTTTAAAATCTTTTAGTTTGTATATTTAAAGTGTTAGTAGTTTGTATTAGGGAGTCTCTAATATTTATATTTTGAACACTTTTATTTAGTATTCTACCATTATTAAAAGTAATAGGCTATTTTAAATGTCCATAAGAAACATTTAAAACTGTAATATGGGAAGTTCTATTTGGTTTTCTTAAACTCTTTTAAGGGAAAAAAAAATACCACCCAGTACATTAAGATTTGTTTTAAGTAGGCCTCTCTTCAAATGTGTTCATTCCATGTACACTCATGAAATACAAACTCATTTTATAGTGTCCGTTACAACATACTATTAGTAATAAACAGAATCTTTTCCTGTGAACTATAAGTGACAGAAAAATCTTTACAAATTAATATGTATAATATTACAGAAAGGTACTTTGTCAATTAATGAGTTCTTATTGTAAAGAATTTGATTCCAAAAACATTTCATGGAATAAATAACTTGCTTACTGGCTTAATTTGAGAGGTATTAAAAACTCTTCAGCTCAAATGATCTTCCTCATTGGTACCAAATTTTACAATTTGCATTTAATTTCCTTTATGGTAATCTTTGCTTCTCCTGAGGGCGGGGCGGGTGTGTGTGTGTGTGTGTGTGTGTGTGTGTGTGTGTGTGTGTGTGTGTTTGAATGCATTCTGTTTCTCAGAAGACAATAATTCTCCATGATGCCTTAGTGAGCTTGGGGACACCAGTTGTTATGTTCCCTGGGAATGAGTTGACTGGGGGGAAAAAAACAGGAAACAGTTGCTGTAGAGCCATCCCAGAACAAGCAGTATTGGTCACTGATTGTATTATGCAAATATCAGATGTTTCTGAATGGCAAATGCATGTCTGGGTACGTGTGAATATTTTGACATACAGAGGTGTTAGCCTGAGGGCTTTCTCTGATGAATTCAGCACACTGATCAAAAGGCTTTAATTGGTCTAATTTATTCATTCCTTCAATGAGAACTGAAAAATGAAAGAAATGGTTAAATGCCACTGAGTGAAGTGGAATTAACCCCACATTAATTTGTCCTTCACTATTTTTTGTGTGTTTCAGAGACTGGAGCACAAGGAAGTTTTAGTGGGCTTGTTGTTCCTGGTTTTCCCATTCATTCCAGCCAGCAATCTCTTCTTCAGGGTGGGCTTTGTGGTGGCCGAGAGAGTCCTTTACATGCCCAGGTAATTACTACTCATAATGTCATCTTTCGGAGACCTGCCCTCTGTCACCCACATGGATAGTTCCAGAGAGACAGTCCTTTAATGCATAACAATGAGATCCTTGTGGAACTAAGGTGCTTATTACCTCAGCTTTAAAAACAGCCACAGAGAAGTTTGAATGTGTGCAAGTTTGCACTCATTCACTCAGGTTTACAATGGCTCACCTCCAGTTGGAAGCTTGACAGTTAAATGTGACAGAGCAACTGGAGTATATTCAGGATTTTTAGCAGCAATCACTTACCAATACCTTCTTTTCCAAAGATCTGTGTTTTGTTAAACATAATTATAGTAATTCTCTAGAAATATTTTGGATGTGCTTGAAATTATTAAGTGCATGATTGTGATTAAATTCTATCTTGTTCCTTCTGTCTTTTTTCCTTTGGTTTCTAATTTAAACATAGGAACAATCTCAAGAAAATGCGTCCTTGAGAAAAAAATGGTTAAAAATATAAGGGCATTCAGACGTGTTGTGATTACATAATGCCACTTAGTTCTGAATGTTTGAACTGTGCTGAAGCTTGTCTGCTTTCTTGTCTCATTCAAATGTCATCATTCCAAGGCCACATTTCTATTCGGATGCCTGGATATGTGCCTGAAATGGTTCTGCCATTTATCCATTGTGTGAGTTGTAGATAAGACATGAAGCTTTTTTTGCACCCAGGTTTTCTATTTTTAAAAAAAGAATTTTAGTAGACTTCCTAAAATTAATTTTATGCATGATAAATAAGAATGAACTTTTCTAAAAGTGTCATAAACCAAAATATTATTAGGATATTATTTTATTTTTTATTATGGATATTAGGTTAGAATTCTAAATTAATTTAAATATCCATTAATAAGATTTAATTTTATTTATTGATATTCTGTTAGAAATTTAATAATACGTATAATTAGAAATGAATCTTGTAACCTTTGATTTCCCCCCCAAGCAAAATACCTGACAGCTTTCTTAATTAAGGCTTTGCAGCACCTGGTTTTGACTTGGTTAGGAGAGAACAGCCCTGAAGTTTTTTGATGTTTTGACGTATCTTCAGCACAGTTTGAGAAGGAGAGTATTTCTTGGTAAATACTATTTGATAAGAACAAAAATACACACAAATTCTTTGTATTCTATATTGCCTTGACATAACAGGCTTATGAGGCCTTGCCAATAATAAGAAATATGAAGGGTGAAAGGAGACATCAGTATCTTTTCTAGATATGTTTTTGCTTAGATCAGCTGAAAGTGGCTTCAGTTGGGTTTTCTCTATATTACTGATGATTTCTAGTGAGGTTGATATTCATTCTTCATTTGACAGATATTCACAGAGCACCTTTGCCAGGCATATTGTTGTGGCATGTGAGGCTACAAAAATAAGTGAATCTCAGTTTCTTCCCTCTAAGAATTTACTAACTACATATTAATAAAAAGGCATAGTTCTCTCTAAACATTTAACATGTCATAATATTCTTTAAATTAGTATTATTCTCAATAATACCATTTTAACGTTCATCATATCAGAACTTTCATTGAATCTTTATGTCAGCCACTATGCTAAGCATGTTGTATTTATTATATCAGTTAATTCACACTGTAGGTAGTGGTTAATAGCATGTCTCTGAAGTCAGAGTGCCTGTGCTGGCATTCTGGCTTAAACATAAGCATGATGTCACTAAGCCTCAGTTTCCTTATCTGTATAAAATGAAAGTAATAACACCCAACTCAATGAGATACTGTGAGCATTAAATGAGATGATCGCATATAAAACTTAGAACATCTTTGTATTGTACATGGTTAATAAATATCAAGTATTATTGTTTAATCAGTTGAGGTAGCTGATACCATTATTCGTATTTTACAAAAATAAAGCCTGGTATCTGAGAAATGAAGTGACTTCCCCAGGTGACATAGCTAGTAAGTGGCAGAGCTTCCAGATTATATTGCTTCTGCGATAGTAACATCTTAGTGCTCTTCTCAATTGAAAAGAAGGAGAAAATGTGGACTTGGTAAAGTACTTTCAGCTCAACTCCATTTGGTGATCAGGACTTGATGTTTCCAAGAGTGGTATGATTTAAATCCTCAAGAGTCTGGGGTTCTGGTGACAAAGAATTAATTATGCATGTTCTAATCCAGACACAAGGGAATAATTTGTGATAAGAAGTTAAAATTTTATTTTCCTGAAAGAGACCCTTAGGTGAACATTATGGCAATCCATAACATTGTCATTAACTATTTGTGGAATATCTTATTTTAAGCAAGGGTTTCCTCTCACCCCCGTAGGTAGGTCCTCCCAACACTCCAAAAATCATGTCAGCACTAGCTCTTCCCACACTGCTCTATCTTAAATAGACCTTTCGCTGACTTTCTTTCATTTGTTTATGAAAAAGACTAAGTAGTCTTCCTGTCTTTTTTTCTGCTAAGAATACACTGATTTGGATTAAAAGAAAAGTTCTGAATGTGACAAAAACATCAATTTTGCCAAGAGCAAGTGCCTGCCTCTCAGAAGCAATTTGGATTTTGCTGCATTGTGCAAACTTGGTGCAGAGTCATCCAAAATCAATTTCAGTAAACTGGCCTTCGTTAGAAAGATGGTTGTCCTTTTCCCTCAGGTTCCTGCAGCTATGCATTGCAGTGTTGGAGCTAAATCATCATTTTCTGAGGATTTCTCTTTACTGCCTGGCATCTCCTGTATTAATATCCACCTCATCACTGTGCCCAGCCAGGCCACGCTCCCCTCTCCGGAGTCGTAGTCTCTGCAGATGTCAAAGCCTTGTGACAGGAGGCGGAGGTGCTCTCCTGCCCCTTCCAGACGGCCCTGAGAGCTGCGGAAGAGCTCAGAGTGCTGGGCCAGGTCCACAGCTCTGAGCACAACCCTGAGAGTTTAATGCAGATTTTGGGAGGCTGGAAGTGGAGGAAACCCAAGTCTTTTGAGACACTTTGCCTCTAAGGAATGCCAGTGTTTCTTCACGGCCATTATTGTAACTAATACCACAGGGACCTCTTTTACTGTGACAAAGGATTCCATCGTTATCTAAAGGTGTGTCACTGTGCTGTTCAGGTGGTCCAGGCGGTCCAGGCAGTCCAGGCTGAGTCAGAAATTCAAGCCTATGTGGGGAAACTTCTATGCTTTGGGCTTAGAGAGTACTAATGGCTTCATCAGAGCCAGTTTAAAAATATTGACAGTTTTCTATGAAAATAAGGGCTTTTTCTGGAAAAAATTTTACCCAGCAGTGACCAGCCACCCCATCTCAGTTTTGGCTACCAAAATCTTCTTAGGGGCCACACAGAATTTTGCAGATGCTGTTCGCATCCCTCAGAAGGTGTCAGAGCATTGGATTATACCTGTTGCATTTAATAAGCCTACACGTGGGCTTTGAT
Organism: Pteronotus mesoamericanus; assembly: GCF_021234165.1. Classification (NCBI taxonomy): domain Eukaryota; kingdom Metazoa; phylum Chordata; class Mammalia; order Chiroptera; family Mormoopidae; genus Pteronotus; species Pteronotus mesoamericanus. Next base: position 16,189,083 of record NW_026555310.1, read on the forward strand.
GATGGTGAAGAACGTGTTCCAAGCCTTTTATTTACACAGGAATCTTCTCTGCATGACACTCTTTCCATTATTGACCTTGACAAGAAACAGCTGGTTCCCACCACAGCATCACTACCCAGTACTTTAAGGAAAGCATACGCACAGTATACTTAATAGTGTTCCTGAAAATATGGATCATTATATTTATGCAGAAATTCTATGTGGTCTCAAAAAATTTTACCAAGCAATAGGAAAATGAAGTAAAGAGCTCTGTTCTTGATCCTCCTGAGGAAGGTGAACTTCCTACACATTAAATGTTTTAAGTTATTGTGGAATCAAGTCCAGGCCTTAGAATCTCATTCATAAACCCCACAGAAGTTATATCCGCCCTCCCTGGACATGGGTGAGTCCCGTTAGTCCCGGGGGCTGACTTGGCCATTTTACAAGGTAAGCCCAGAATGAGACACTCTAACAATGCTCTTTCATCTTCCACCTTTATGCCTAATAATGAACAAGCCACTTAAATCTTTTCACTTCCCTCCATCCTACGCTGGAAAAGACTGAAAATATCACCTTCCTCTCACTTGCACTTCCTTTCAGTTGAAATATGTGGAAAAAGCAACAGCAGTAGGCTATTTAGCACTGCACAGCTTTAGGGTCAGAACTTCACCACAAAAAAAAAAAATTGGAAAAATATTTTTTTCTGATGATAAATGCCAATTTTGTTGATGTCTTTTTTTGAAGAGGCAGAGGAGTTTGGGACTTAAATTGTTCTTTCACAGAAATTTTGATATTCTTATTTCAACAGTACCATATAATTTGATGGTTTACCTTTTTTTTTATTTTATAAAAACCACATTAAAATGCTTAAAAGGACTAAAATTTTTTAGAACCAATGAAGCAGAAATAGTTGTTCAGAGTGCTTAAATAAAGTCATAGTGTGTGTTCAGGTATCCATTCATATGCCAGGTTAAAGGTGATTTATTCACTTCAGTGCCAAAGAGCAAATTCCTAAGCTGTTTTAAGAAAACATGAATGAGTGGAGACAGGAAAAGAATAGGCAGGAATAAGTGAAGGCTGCAGCAGTATTGTGAATAGAACTGATCAAGAATAATTGGAACCACAGAGGATAACATGTATTTGAAGGAAGAAAGAAAAAAAGATTTCCCTACTCTTACAAAGAGATGCCATTTGAATTGTGTAGTCCCTTGCGGACAGACTTAACATGGAAAATTGGGGAAAAGATGATTCTCATTCATTTTCAATTTTGAGAAATACCTTCAAATCATACCTATCAACTTGAAATGGGATTTTAAAATCTTACACAGGTTGCAGTTGAAACAACACTGCAGCATTTATTTTCAGCTTGCAAAATAAGACGTGTTACCTCTCAAGTAACACTACCTCTGTCATGTGATATTGGGGACCCCTTCTGATGAGCCATCTATGCACATCCTTCTTCAGAGTTGCTGGAGGAGAGTGATGATCGTTTAAGAGAGAATCAAAGATTTACCAAATACTGAAATCAGCAGAGACATTTTTTGATTGCAACAAAATCTTACCTGAGCAAATCCAGTAGGAAGGAGACTGAATGGGGAATCAGCACTCCCCGATCTGCCCCCGACTGCTTGGCAGTGTGGGGGAAGCCATTATCCAGTCTCTAGAACCAGAGGGTTGCATTCGTTCAGTAGTTCCCGAGAAATACGGAGAGCGGCAGGGTCACATAGCCGTTGTCAGTTTCTCCTCCACCCACTCAGCCCCCCCCCCTTTTTTTGAAATTTTACTGGTTTGGGAAATCTAAAACTCCAATAAACACTGCTACATGATCTTTAAGTTTTTTTTCCTGCTCCAGAGTTCAACTGTTTTCTGTGATTTCAAATAACCTTATAGAAAACATTTTTTTTTCCCTTAAGATCTTAAACAAAAATTTTGTCATGCACTGGTCTGGGACCACCTCTGTCTGCTCAGCTTCGGCAGGATGGGCCCAGGAGGGAAAGGGGGATGTGTTCCCTGGGAAAGGGAGGAAAAGGAGGAGTGCATCCGCCATGAGGACAGGCTCCCTGAAGGGCCTGCAAGGGGACAGCAGGCAGTGGAGTGAGGCCTCTACTACGGCCTCGGAGAGTGTCCTCCTAAGCAGTAGGAGCGGGGATTTGTAGAAGTTGATGTAGGCAATTAACAACAAGGAGTGCATGTCAGGACGAGATGGGGCCCTGACAACAAGAACAATGCCAACCTTTTATCTTCAAGGGCCAATAATACAGACAGCTTATTAAGAGAGGCCGCGGTCCATGAGAACAGGTCAGAGGTTTGTCTCTTGATCTCAAAGGGTGAACCCCATGGGAAGATACTCAGGAATTGGGCTGAAGCCTGATATCTAAATAGGGGCTCAAAGCAAGGGTAAGATAACCCATAAGACTGGTTGGTACTGAGTCTAGCATCTTGAGTCTCTCTCAGGCCGTGGCTAGTAGGGATGAGACAAGGTTAAGCCACCTAAGATGACACAAGTAACCAGATTTTGAGTGGGCCAAGTCACAGGAATAGTAAAAAGCCCAGGATCCAGGTTGAGCCAGATATTCAGTCTCTTTGCCTCTTAGTTTGATTCTTTGTTTGAAATTCCCACTGTGTAACACATTAGAGGGATGAAAGAAGCAACTTGGGCTTTTCACAAAGCCACTCAACTAAAACCTAGGAGATAGACCGATGGGCAGATTTCACAGTTACGAGGTCAAGAGCACTGGCCCTCTGAGGATACATGTGTAAAAGTGCGTTTGTGTATGTTGGCTAAGTTACTCAAATCCACTCAATTTTTATTTAGTTTTAGCTCTGAATTCATTTATATGCATTTCTGTCATGGTCATCTTAAAACAACAAGGTGTTCCTTTGTCACAATGAAAATGACAAAAGGAAAACAGAAATGCCGCATACTGTTACTCTAGGGAACAATAAAGCGAGACTAGCATGTGATCAGAAAGTAAAGACTAATGATACTGTTGGAGAAGAAATTCAAGATTGGGGTAATGAAAAAAGTATTTTTAGTTAGAAGGAAATTCTAATGTTTTAAAGATGGTATCTTCCAAGTTACTATATTTTAAAAGAGAGCTGACTGTCAAGCTTTCCCACCACTCCCTCCATGTCTCCAGTCCTTTGTGGGGCAAACCTCCAGTGTCACACAGTCAGAGGTTTCTCGCTGGTTATTAACCTACACTGGGGTTCCAGAAGTCAGTTAACGTTACCCTTCAGAACACCATAGGGTGAAGATGGGAATATTTGACAACGTGTTTGTCTCTTTGCTCTTTGCTGTGCCGGCATGCACTGCTCCCTCTAGCCCTTTGAGACCTGAACTCAGAAGAGGGTGGAGACCTAGGAACTAGACCTCGTCCAATGAGGGTTACTCTGTAGGGCAGTGCCTAAGTAGGGAAGGTAGTAGGGCAGCGCCAGACTGGTGGGCAGTCACCAAGACATCATGGGGGTGAGTGTGAAGGTTATGAGCAGGAAGGGAAGAAGGACTCAAATGAATGTGTTCTAAAACTACAGCTTGTGAACCACAGACAAATAGAACACAGAACAGAGCAGTGGTAAGAACGAAGTGAGCCAAGAGGCGGGTGCTAATGGGCAGAAGATAACTGGCCCGTCTGTTGTGCTGAATTAGTTGAGCTCAGCCCAGGGCGCAAGGTGGGGATGAGTTTGAACAGTTATTTACTAGACTATAGTCGTGACCTTAATATTATGGAACCCTATTAATTGTAACAGATGAATGCTTATATCTGTTAAGTCCTAAATGGTTGAATAGCAAATTTCTTAGAAAACAGGATTCAAAAGTTAAATTTGGGGAGTATAATTTGGATTCAGATAAGACCAAATGGAATAATATATGTGAAAAATATTGTAAGCTATGCTAGATAATTGCAAGTCATTTCTTCAGCCTACTTTGGGCAAATGAGAAGATCGAGTGAATCTACATCAAAGGAAATCAAAGTAGCATAGGTGTAGGCTTTTCCTTCCCCAGGTGCTCAAAAGTGAACAGTGCTAGCTTAGCCTGTTAGTGATCTGGAACTCATACTAAGGGCTCTGAAATGTGCCTTTGTGAGCAGAAGAGGCTAAAGAGTACACGTCACATGCCCAGTGTCATGCACAGTTGGCCGTGGCTTTGCCTGGAGGATGTGGGTGGACTTAAGTGTGGCCTTTTCAGCCTTCTTCCCACCAAAACCTCTTGTTATTAGTGAATCTATTTCTTCTTCTCTTGGATTTTGCACAGGGAAATAGATCTTCTTACCTGTGACTTTTTACACAGATTTCAGTAATCTGAAAAAATCCTTTGTACTCTTTTAGAAATCTGGACTGTCTTGCTCTAGTGTGAACTGGGACCACCAATTTGTATGTCTGTGTTTTGTCATAGTACCAGGCACAGTAGATGCCTCATAAAAGAGTGCTGTTGAGGATTAAAGAACACTGGACATGTGAGACAGCCTGTGCCTGTGTGGTCAGGGCTGTGTTAACATAAGGAATAGTGGAGGGGTCAGCAAAACCAGTAGATTGTCCATTATGCCTTTGCTTCAAAAACAAAGAAGCTGCACTCTAGAATGTGACAGTTTATAGAAGAAGAAATGGCAGAATCCAAGTCCTAGAGATGAATGTGTCATAGGATGATGGAGAAGGTGGTCTTTCTGACTTTTTATAAGTAGCTGTGTAGTTACTTGGGAAGTGTTTGGCTTTAGCCAAAAGGTCTGTCAGACCCAGATGGAAAACGTGGTTGTGACTTCTCTCACCAGGCCACAAGTGAAAGAGGCCAGGTCTGGGGCGAAGGCACCAACCAGGGGAAATTCCCATGTCCTGGGTGCATTACAGTCTTCTGGGCAGTAGGTCACTGTGGGTCTTATCATCTCCAGGCTCGACCTGGATTGCCTGTCAGCCTCCTCTTTGTCTCCATGTTAGTTTCTGATACCTTCAACCGCAGTGGTCAGGCACTCATGGAGCAGCTTGAGTCATATGCCCAGTGTTCAGGGTGCAAAAATGAATGAAACGTTACTCTGTCCTTAAACAACCAGCTTGAACTTTCAAACAATTAATATTTATTTCTTCTCAAAGTTGAATACAAAAGCTTCCTCCTTGTGTATTAATTCACCAAAAAGATTTACGTTGCATTTTCTTTCCTTTCACAACAACAGAGTAGAGAAAGATTTGAATTGGGTATAAGGGAAGATTTGCTTTTTGTGTTTGAGATCTATGAATTCACATTAACAAAAATGCATGACTATGTATTTCACATTCTACAAGTGAATCTTTCTGCAATAGTTTGTTTCATAAAGGAAACAAACCTTTCTGAAACAAACATTATTGTACAAGGAAGCTTGTGGTTTTAAGGGCGTTTTTGGTGAGTGCTCTTTAAAGACTTATAATTGCCCTATAAATTAGACAGTTTGAGTCTGTCTGGACTTTGATAAAGTGGATTTCTTATGGTGTATTTACAGATCTAACCACATATTTTTAATGATTTATAGGGTACATTTTATTGATGTAATAGAGTGTAGCATACTAAATATTTGAGTACACTGATAGCTGTATTCAGTTCACAGAACACGTCCACATACAGTATTTCATTTACCTTAAGGCAGGCAATATAAAGAAATAATATAAACAAATAAGTCCTCATGCAGCTGAGGAAATCTGTGGCCACAGAATGCGTGAGTGGCGCAGAAGATCCAGTTCCAGACTCCTTATTCTGCAGTGGATTCCTTTTCCTCACTGTGAATCCCCAAACTGAAAGGCTGTCCCAGAACACATTTGTCTCACTGCCGTTGGTAGAGTCCTGGGGCCTTAGGACATTAATGCATTTAGAGGAGCTTTATATAGAGACATCTGTTTCCACCAGGAATACAAGCTTTACACATTTTCCGCCTTACACTCTAGGTAGCAGAAAATAACTCCCTAATAATGCTATTATTATAACATAATATTAATGTTATAATTTACTCTTTAGTATGTATCAACTAGTGTCCACAGTGTAAGATCATTTCCATTTACAAAATAAGAAAACAAAGAACTAGAGAACTTATGTATCTGAGATCAAACAACTGTACATGTCAGAACTGAGGTGCAAATCGGTTGTTTTATTTTACTTTATTTGTTTATTGTAGTCTTTTTCCATTGCCATTGAGGCCTCTTATACTCCCCCTCCCCCCAGGAATCACCACACTGTTGTCCATGTCCATGAGTCCTTTTTCCTCTTTGCTCAATTCCTCTACCCTCTAACCTCCCCTCCCCTCCTTAGCTGTCATCCTGCACTCCATCTATGAGTCTGTCTCTGTTTTCCTTGTTAGTTCAGTTTATTCATTAGGTTCCACATAGGAGTGAAATCATGTGTTATTTGTCTTTCTCTGACTGGCTTATTTCACTTAGCTTTCTGACTCCAGAGCCTTGTCTTCTTTATCACTATAGGTCTCATTGATTTTAGAATTGGTAGGTGAACTAGGAGCTTGAGGACACATCTCACCTTCAAAGAGGTAAAAGAGAATTAGGCAGTGCTCAGAAGGTGAAAACCATGACATTGTTCTCCCAGTTGTTCCCTGGTTATGCTGAGAAAAGAAGAGAAGAGACCTATTTCATGGAGAAGTAAATACGGAGAAACTTTCATACCTACCCTATATCTTTAGGATGGGGTACTAGGTAATACACAAGAGATACCTTTGCAGTCATTTTTAGAAAGTTAATACACTCTAACATTATGTTCAGTCTTCTGAGAAATTTCCCCATCCATGAAATATAAAGATAGAAGAACAAGGCAGGAATGGGAACACTAACGAGTCTTGGGTTACAGAAGCTGGTCCACTGACTTCTGGTGCCTCCCAGCTACAGAGTTAAGCAACTGTTCTGAGCTCAGCGTTCCAGGGCTTTACTGTTTAACCACTTTGGGTCAATATCCATGAGACTGGAATAAGATCTTACCATTGAATAATTTGCCATTTGGGGATTCAACAGATTAGAATGACGTTAACTAGGGATGTGTTTCATTTTAAATTATATAAAGTTAGGAATTCTAAAATTTTTAAATTTTATTTATGGATTTTAGAAAGAGAGGAAGGAAAAAAAGAGAGAAACATCAATTTGTTGTTCCACCTATTTATGAATTCATTGGTTGATTCTTGTATATGTCCTGACATAAGATCAAACCTGCCAACCTTGGTGTATCAGGACGCTCTAACCAATTGAGCATTCAAGCCAGGGCTAAAGTTAGGAATTTTTTAAAGTAATAAAATGGGAAGATTGTATCTGTCTTGTATCATTAATATGATAGATAAATTTATGGACACTTTCAGTGGGTTGTTTGAGCTCAGTGTTACAAGGTAGAATTTCTGTTCTGCTTAATAACAAAAAGATTGACTTTGCTGTATCTAATTAAACAAGAAGTGAAGCCATAGCAAATATCATAAAATACTTGGCCTGGCTATAGTGTTGATGGCTGCTTTCTTGCTACAAAAATAGAGTTGAGTAGCCCTGGCCTGTGTGGTTCAGTGGATTGAGTGCTGGCCTGGGAACCAAAGGGTTGCTAGATTGATTCCCAGTCACGGTACATGCCTGGGTTGTGGGTCAAGTCCCCAATAGGGGGCACTCAAGAGGCAACCACACATTGATGTTTCTCTCCCTCTCTTTCTCCCTCCCTTCCCTTCTCTCTAAAAATAAATAAATAAATAAATAAATAAAAATCTTCTTAAAAAATGAGTTAAGTTGAAAATACAGAAGACTTATTGTCTGAAAGATAGAAAATTGTCATTTTGGAGAGTGTATGGAAATGGAAATGGAAAGTATTATTCTGTTACCACTTACGAGCTTCTGGGCAAAGTTTGAGAAAGTACATTTGTACTATTTATACAATGCTTAATTGCTCACAAAGTTATCAGAGGTTTAAAATGTTTTTTTATTCTAATGTGAAAGTAAAAACATTGTTTATTTGCATTTCTTGTTTAGTTTGCTTTGAGTATGCATCATAAAAGTACGAAGAAGAGAGGCAAGTCTTTATTGTATTCACTGCACGCTGAGTAGCTTGTCAATAAATCACATTCAAATTGGAGTTAGCATCGGCCTGTGTACAAGTGATTAGCTCCATTCTCTGAGACAGCAGCGGTGCTCCTCAAGTGTGTTTTGAAAATGCATCTTGCTGCTGAGTTGAACCGAACATTCGGCAGCCAGAGTTTGGCTCTGGGTTCTCCAGGGTATGATTTTGTCAAGTAACAGCGGTGTGCACTGACTACTTTGTGCTCTATGTAGTGGTCTCTGGTCAGAGCCCAGCTTTTCCTTAACCAGATAAACCAGAGCAAACTCATGTCTAGTTTCATTTCTCTAGAGGCCAGAAAAACATGTAGTCTCTCATTTGATTGACGTTCCCCTTTGAAAAATAAGGACTTGCCCTGCCCCTAGCAATAGAAGGTAATTCTCACCCCTGCTGCTGAGATGTTTAAAGATGAAATGCCATAGTAGAGAAACATTTAATCTCTGTGATACAGTATTCAAGTTTATAAGAATGTGATACTCTCCAAGAAATTTGCAACCCTAAGTGGAGATTATTTTTATATATATATATATACACACACATATATATATATAAATAAATATATATATTTATATATAATCTAACATTTCTTTAAACCACATGTCTATACCATGATGTTGGAAAAAAATTATCCTTTTACTTGATACCTATCACTCAGCTTGTGCTGAGTGGAAAGGAATGGTGTTCCCCTTCATTTTGGTTTAGGTGGAGTAAAAACCTGTGGCCCGTGTGTGGAATCTGGCCTACCACCTGTTTTTATAAATAAATCTTATTGGAACACTGCCATGCCCTTCATTTACATGGTGTCTGTGGCTGCTTTCCTGCTACAAAAATAGAGTTGAGTAGGAAAGACAGAGGCCTTAAGGCTTAAAGTGCCTGATAGATTTATTCCTTGGCCCCTTCCAGGAAAGGCATGCTGACCCCTGGATTATAGCATAGTGTTAGGGCCATGGGTCTTCTGGTCTGACTCTATTACTAGCTCCTGGGTCTATGGGCAAGTTATTTAACTGCTACAAGCTTTAATTTCTTCATTTAAGAAATGAAACATACGGAGGGTTGAGTGTTTAAATCAGATAATACATTTAAAACCAGCACTGCCCTTGTCCCATTATGCTGTAAATAGTCCCCTACGAAGTACAATACTTAGTGCCTGGCACATAGGAAGCACTCAAGGAACATACATGCATATAAGATAGCTAATTATTTTTGCTATCTTTGTTACTCCTTCCTGTCTTCTGCGCCTTTGTGGCCATCGATCCGGAGCTGTCAGAATCTTAGTGTTTTCCTTCCCCGCTGCTCTGCCAGATGGCAGCTCTGTTTCCCTCACAGAGACAGAAAGCAGCGATTTAGACTTCATGAGTGGAGCGGTTGGGAAGGAAGGAGGTGAAGCTGTGCGATAAGGTGTGAGGGACACAGGAACCAGCCGTTAGGTCTAAACTCCAGCAACAGGACAGCATGTGGAGCGTGGGCTCTGGAATCTGAAATTCCCAGCTCTCTCTGCTCTACTATGTCAGAGCTGTATGGCCTAATTCCACAAATCAGTTCACCTTCCTCTTCTCTTTCTGAAGGAAGGCTTGAGAAGACAGCCACCCCTGCAGAGGTGGGCACCCGTATGGCGCGCCCTTCTGCACTTTAGAGCTTTGTTCACAGGCCACCTTTTCTCCAAGGCCTTCTCTGACCATCACCTGTATTAAATCTCAACTTCCTCCCTACCTTAGTCTCCCTCTGTCACTTTTCTGCTGGATTTCGTTTTTCCATCCAACATGTCATACCTCTCTAAGTGACATACTCTTTATTTGCTTATCAGCTGTTTCTCCCTACCCATGGTCAGCGTCACAATAGCAATCACTCTGTTTTATTCACTGATCTGTTCTTGGTGCCTGTAACAATGTTGGATATGTAATCAGTGTTTATTAAATATCTGGTGAATGAAAGAATGGAGCGTGGAAGGCCTTCATTTGGCCAGAGAAGCACCCGGCTTAGTCAGGGTTTGGGATCTCGCTAGGGCTGAAGGAGTAAATGGCAAGCTGCCTTGTGAATTTCAGCTGCCATGGTGCCACTAATGACATCAGCATGATCAGTTGTACAAAAATGGGAGATTTTTAGAAAATCTTAATACCTTTAAGACCAAACATGAAGAGCTGTGGAAAGTCGAAAGTGGGTTTCTTGTTTTTGTCTGTTTGTTTGTTTTTTGCACTAGTGACTGTGTTCTGGCATTTACCGGGCTCTGCAAGGTGCTTGTGGCAATCAAATGCAGTGATTGGGATGGGCTTCTTTGGCTCAAACTATTATCCCCCAGTGGTGAATGATGTGGTGATTCCCTTTAGCCAAACAGTGAACCCTAAAATTCTAGGGAACTTGACCAATCAACTTTTGGGACTTGAACTATGGAATTAGAGCTCTAACTTGAATTGATTGCCAGTGTCTCCAAGTCAGGAACCTCAAATTCCTTCCTCTTGTTTTTCTACCTTTGATACTAAAGCACAGACATTTAGGCAAAAAGAAGGAAAGTGGAGAGATGTTTCTTTTATAGGTGATGTGTTAGAAATGAGAATGTTAAAGTGTTTCCTTTTACAAAACCAACCTCCTTCACTAGACTGTGGTTCTTTGAGGGTGACATCCCTGTTTTGTTCATAATTGTATTTGTAGTGATGTGCGTATTACCAGTCACATAATAGAGAGCAAATGAATAAATAATGAACAAGTAAGCAGGCTATATCAATTTGGGGTTTTGTATAGCATTAATAGTCTGACTAATGTAGGATTTATTTACACAAGCTTGTATTATTCTTAAAATATCCTATAATAATTTATAGTTATTATCTTTGGAATGAAGTGGATTTTTATTAAAATGCACATAGCAATAATGGGTACAACTAAAAGTGTGAGTTTTTCTGAGGCCATCAGGTAAGAAGCATCCCTGTGGATGTGTAGATGATGTTGGGAGCCATGTTCTGTCCACCAAACCAAAGGCTTTTAGAGACATGATTTCAACATGTCAAAATTCCACTCTGATAGCATAATGGGTTCTTCATGTCTGTTTGGAAAGCTGAGCCAGTGTCAGCAAGAGTATCGTATCCATACAGCTTGTCTGTGATAAGCTCCCAGCTACAAGGCTCAGGAGTTGGCCTGTCAGGTAGATTTTTCTTCAGCTTAAGGACTTGAATGACCAGATAGCACATACTAGGTGACACGTCCCTGGAGAGAGAGACCAATGGCCCTTGGTGACCAGCATCCTTCTACCTGATAGGGAACTCTCAGGCACTGTCTCCCACAAAGTTGTCATGGGACTTGCTGTAGCACGGAGTCCACATTTGGACACACAGTGCCAGTAGCATGATGCACTGCCAGTAACATGAAAGATTAAGAGTTAGAGAGCCCGTTCAGGACCCAAGAACAAGCATGAGGGACTTTTCATGATGCCTGAGCTGCTGAGATCCAAGGCAGTGTGAGCCTACAAGAGGAACCTGTTCTCTACACTGAGGCCCAAGGATAGCCAATGTGCTGATGCAACTGAAAGGACCAACACGTAGATGTTGTATGGAGACAAGGAAGCTTATATCTGCTGTTTCTCTCTCACAGGACAAGCTTCACTTGAAAGTTAGCCGTATGGGATAGAATGCTCAGGGGAACTCCATTGCACCCCCAAAGTAATCCTGCTTCCCCACCCTGTTTTCCAGTATGGGCTACTGCATCCTCTTCGTGCACGGACTGAACAAGCTCTGCTCTTGGCTAAACCGGTGTGGGGCCACCACGCTGACAGTGTCCACCGTGCTGCTGCTGCTGCTTTTTTCTTGGAAAACTGTGAAGCAGAATGAAATCTGGCTGTCAAGAGAGTCCTTATTCAGGTACGATCAGATGGATCAGAGTGATCTCTTCCCATTTATTTTTGTGCTTACATATTTGTTTGCAAACAAATGAGCTGACATGGGTCTAACCACATTTATTAATCCAGAAAAAAAAATTTTAGTGACATTTTAAATGGAAGATACAATTTCATTTTGCTTTCACTTTGATATATTTTTAAAAATGATATTATATAAAGTTTTACAGGAGCTCGTGTTAAGTGAATTTATGTAAATAAGGTTCATGGGAAGGTTTTGGAGTCTTCATGATCAGCAGGGCTATAAAATCAACTCTAAACACACGGAAAATGGTAGCCTAAATTCACTGTTCAGGCAAGTGAATGGGAAAGGTGAGCATACAACAAGAAGGAAAAGAAATGCAATACATTTTCTTTAAATATTCTGGAATACTAAGTTGTAATCTGTGATCTAGTTGCTTTATTTTAAATGTTAATTAGGAACAAGGAAATGGAAGACCTTTTCATCTTCTGGTAAGTTATTATGTGATGTGGAAGCCGTTTCTGAATATAACAATGTCAAATTATAGCCCTAAACCTGTCATAAAGTGTAAACACTCTTTGGGACTATAGCTCGTCATACTGTGTTCCTGGGCTTAGTCTGTCTCCCTAATGCCATAGTGTTGGTGACCTTCACCTTTGCTCCCCGGTCACTACTGCACTTAGCACCCCAACAGTATTTTCCCCAGGCATCCCAGCCTGTGCCCCCTTCTAGCTTCTATCCTGACTTAGGATACAATTGGCCACCTCAGTCAACACGGTTTTTACTAGGTTCCCTGCTCAGCTGGTGCCCACCTCTTATTCTTCTGAGGCAAACAACTGAAGCAGAATTGGGGCGCTCGGGGAAAAAGGGGTAAATATTGGAAGAACGTGAGAAAGTGCACTGAACTGAAGGGTGGGTAGAGGACCTGGGATGTAGCAGACAGGAACCAGGCATCTGGATTGTCTGTCTTGAGCAGTCGTGCACTCTCATGGGAACACATGGGCAAACTTATACCAGTTTTTTTTTTTTCCTATTTTCACGTCAAAGTCCTGGGGAAAATAAAGTCCTGTGGCTGAGCTTGAGTTTAGGTCATGTGCCTGCCCCTTGTCCCCACAAGGGCACGGAGATGACTGATCTGGCCAAAGAAGCTTCTCTGACTTCCGTGGGACAAGGTAGGGCAGGCAGAACACCTTGGTGTCCTACTGAGACTTCACAGAGGGAGACGAGAGAGAATTCCCCACTGGGAATCCAAGTCCTGCAAGAGGGGCACAGACTCGGGGCTGCCAACAATGAGGGAGCCGGTGAATAAATAAATGAGTTGAATGAATGGACAACAAAATATGACAAATTTTCACTGCACGCCTCTGCTATTTTAAAATCATGTATCGGATTCTACTACTGGGCAATGTAACTTTTTAATAGAAAAAAGTAGTCTCTCACGCATATCTTATTAGTTTATTTGTTACTGCTACATCACTGCCTTCATCGGTATTTCAGTGGATACTGCAGGGTCCTGCAGCCACGTAAGGTGTTTTGTGTGGATTTGATTTTATTTAAAAAAATTTTTTTTTCACTTTTCAGCTTCAGATCCTTTTCATTGTCTGTCATACCCCTCTGCCTTCAGTGCCGTTCTCCCACCCCACAGGAGACTTGTTCCCTCCTACTCCCCAGGGCTGAGGTCATTCTGTAAACACACTGCGTTGAAGTTCAGGAATATGACTTCCTCCTAGGCTTTTTTTTTTTTTTTTTTTTTTTTACTTCCAGTAGTGATTACTTTAATGAGAAACTTTGAAATGGTTCTGCCCTCTGTTAAATCCCTGCGTGAATAAAGGTACTAACAGCAGTTGTATCCTCTAATGATTTTTACTGCTTAATAGGAGCAACTTTGGGGATGGATTTTGGCAGGCAGCAGTTTATTTCAAGGATAACAAGTTAGTGTTCAAACTCTCTACAGTTGATGCCAGAAATTTTTTTTTTAAGTTCATTGACCTTACATCCACAAGCTTCTTTTCTTTTACATGGAAGTATATAGTAAGTGAACAGTTGATTACTGAAACACAGCCATTCCACATATGTGCTTAGAGAGGCTTTGTGCCCCGAGAGACCTTTAGTTATCAAATGGAATTTTGTGTAATGTGCAAATCAAAGCTATAGATAGTTTTTTAAAAAAATTTTGCTGGTTATAATTTATCTATGTCCTAAGAAAACTTTTAAGAATCTGAGACTTTAAGAATATTCTTTTTCCATCAAAACCAGATGTTTGTATATATTCATCTGTGCTGAGTAATATTCAGATAAATTAAACAGACATTTACCAACAATCTATGAGGCAAGATAGGCTTAGCGGTTGAGCGTGAGGTCTGGATATAGGCTTCCTGGCTCCACTCCAAGTTCCCCCACTTAATAACTATGTGACCTTGGGCAAGTGACTTAACCATACCTGCCACACCCCAATCTTTGAAATACTTGGAAAGACAGAGACAACATGTTTTCTTTTGCATCTACCTCAGGGTCTCTCTGAACCCCATTCGTTAACTGTTTAAGTGAACCGTAGAATTTATGGCCTAGATCACCCTCCCCCTCCACAGAAAACGTTTATCTTTCCTTCCCTCAAAATTGCTGAGCCAGAGAGATCAGCAGACTTTCCAGGACAGAGACTGTAAAGCAGTGATTGGCAAATTCTTTTGTAAAGGTTCAGATAGTAAACATGTCAGGCTTTGTGGACTGTGCATTTGCTTTTGCAACTATTCCACTCTGCCATTGTCTCAAGAAGGAGACCAAAAAGATAATAAGTAAACACTTGGATGCTTCTGTGGACCACAAGGCCATAGTTTGCTTACCAATGATAAAAAACGTTGTGAAAGTGAAATTCTAAAGTTACTAGTATCTTGTGGTACCATTTTGGTTGGGAATCAGATATCGGTCAACTCCAGGAACAATTCTAACCATATATTGACCTTGGTTGAAATCTCTCCTCAATAACTTACTAGGTCTATAACCTTAAAAAAAAGGTCTTAATCTCTCTGAGCTTCAATTTCCTCATCTGTAATATAGGAGATACATTAATATTTCTTATCTGATAGGTTATTGAAGGGATAAAATGAGATAATCTATGGAAATGGGTGCTTAGTCCAGCACTTGATTCAAGGTGAGCATTCCTTCAGGACTAGCCATCCTAAATATGGAATTATGGGGCCTCATAATTCCAAAGGTTAAAACAGGGTCAGACTTGAGAATAAACACAAATTCTTCTTACTTATCTTTCCTGTTAACCTTTGGTTGACTACCATGCATTTTTTAAAAATGCTTGTTATCTAATCAGGAATTTAGGCATGGTTCTCCAGATCTGTTGTCCAGTGATGCCAACAAAACTAATTGATGTTCTACAGATACGGAGTTATGCTCTATATAAGTGGCTTTTGTTATTTCCATTATTTTTTCAAGTTGTTTGCAAATGAGGGGTGTGAGGGAGAAATGCAAAGTGCATGAAAATTGAGATCCTGAGTTAAAAAAGAGAAGTTTTTCATAGTCATTGTTGTAATTATTAATAGGGTTTGGGACCCAGCTGTATAATTTATGAATGCTGCATTTCCTTGTGGAGTAAATGTGTGCAAAGCTGCATGTTTCCATTGAAACAGTTGCAAGTATGAAATCATAGCACCAAGAAGGCAAGTGTTGGAGTCTCACCCCGGTGGGAAAAGCAACCTGACCTGGCCGGTTAGAGCAGCACGGAAAGTTTTGCCTTTGGCCAGTTGTTTGACTTTTTTTTTTTTTTTTTTTTTGGTAATAAAATGTTCATTGTAAAATGAGAGGCTGGAAAAATACAGCAGAAAATAAAAACACAGAGAGAACATAAAGGTCAAAAACAACAATGGGAGAAGCAGCATGTTCTAGGACTTCAGTTACTCCAACCACGTCAGCTTGCCTGTTATGAATATTATTACTTCCTCTTGCCATCGCTGCACAATGCCCTGACCTCGGGAAGGAACGTGTTTCCTCAGGCCTAATTGCCTGTTCCTCTGTGACACATAAATTAGAACAACCGTGCTAATCACACAGAGAGAAGGATCAATTCCAATACATATGCCCGTTATAGTAATGCTGAAATCAACGTTATCTCTAAAACCTACCTGTTACCGTGAACTATTTAGCTCTGGATAGAAATTTTCCTGGAAAGAAAAATCAGCAATTTTCCTGGAAAGAAATTGGATCTGTTTTGTAAGCCGTTACTGTCACACTGACCCAGATCCTGCTTCTGTGACTAAATTCCCTTTGGGTCATGTCCATTTTAAATATTATATTAAAATCCTAGCTCTGTGTGTCAGCTGGCGGGCCTCACCACAGGAAGTTTACAGGAACCTGTGCTTTCACTGGACCAACCCAGTGTCAGCCTTCGTAAACCTTTCCCCAGAGAGGAGAGCATTCCCCCAGTCTCCTCCCTGGGGGTCCAATCCTGGTGCCCACATTCAGAACTTTACATGGGGAAGGAACGGGGGGAGCCCCCATGTTCAGAGTCCAGAATTTCACTTACCTTACCTTTGAAGTGCAGCTCCTGCCCTGGCTTCAGCTGTGCGCGTTGTTCCCCAGCGAGCGCAGGAGCTCTCCAATTCAGCTCCCCTAGAGAGGGCACCTCCTGCCTTCTGCTCGGATGGGGAAAGAATAGTTTCAAAAAGTCACCCAGATATGCAGGGAAGGAAGAGGATCAGGAGTCTAACTGCTCCTCATACAAATTTATGGTCAATCTGTTTTCAGCCTCACCCTACCACAAAAAATAACAATAAAAGTAATCCTAGCTACCCGCAGTACCTTTGAAGTCACCGAAGCAGCCATATAAAAGCTGGGCCCCTGCTGCTTTTTGATGATCTACCTGTAGCTTTTGGGTCGGTCCCTGGCCTCCGGCATTCCCGGTAAACTCTTCCTGGAGAGTTCCCCCAGCCTCTGGCAAGTGGACTTTAAAGGAGGGGCGTTTTGCTGGTTTGAGGAGCTGTTGCAACAAAAGTTCAGCAAAGGTGCAGTGCCCTAGCATATTCCCCCAACAGGTGTTAACGTAGTGTGTAAAATTCCCCTAGTACTCTTATCTTTAAATTAAAAAATAAACAAAACTACCTTATCTGAAAGAGATGGTACATTGAAGCATAATTGCCCAGAAACTAGGTTGTCATTCTTTCTCCTTCCTCTCTGTCATTAACTGTCTTCCTCCTGCATTTAATCCATGTAAGTTCTGGAGCCTTTTCTCCACACAGCGCTCAAACCCATCCACTTTCATCATTCCCCCTGCCACTGCCTCCTTGCAGGTGACAGAACAGGGACTTCAGAACCAAACTCCTTGGGTCAGGATCCCATATGTGCCACTTGCCGGCTGTCTGACCTTGTGCAGGTTAATTTTGTGAGGCAGCACAAGTGACAGACAGGTCCTCTTCTGCTCCCACCCACTCCTGTATCATCCTCAAAGGTTTGCCGTCACCCTGTGGGGGTTCCCCAGATATTTTGTTACGGCACCCCAAGCAGGAGAATAAGTGACCGTATGAGCAAGGGTCTTACCCTTTCTGAGCAAAACCTCATTTCCTGTAGAATAAATTATACCTGCGTTTATTTATTTTTTTTAATTGCTCAGAGTTAATCCATAGAAAGTGTTCATGTTCATGGAAAATCAGTAAGGAGACAAGTCTATAGTCATTCCTTCTATGATGTTGAACTTTTATAGACAATCTCAAATTTTTTTTTTTAAGAAAAGGGAGACTGTAAGTGAATGAAGGAAGCAAGGAAGGAACAAATTGAGTTAGTGCCCTGAGCATGCCGGCTTTTTCTCCAGTGATTCATCTTACCAGGTCCGGCCACCTCTGCTTCATAGGCAGTTAGCATGATTGGTTGTGCACAGCTGTGCCTGCCTTCATTGTTTCCCATCAAAGCATGTTTAGTAATTCATATAGTTCACAAATTTTGGAAGACTTGACTTAAAGGGTGCAATGGACTTTTCAAATGCAGGGGCATGAAACTGTTAGTAAAATATGAAGGAAACTGACAACATTCCTAAGCAGTGCTCTCAGTTTTTCTTTGTTTTTTTAATTTATTAATTTTAGGTCTGGAGTTCAAACCCTGCCCCACAATGCCAAGGTTCACTACAACTACGCCAATTTCCTCAAAGACCAAGGTCGGAACAGGGAAGCGATCTACCACTACAGAACAGCCCTCAAGTAAGCGCCATGCGTCATGTGGGTGTTGCTGTTGGGTTTCACTCACCCCTCCCCATATGTGGGGGGTTGGTTTCTTTTTGGTGGCCATGAACATCTTTTAGATATGGTATAGACCTTGGGTTCTGAGTCTTTTGGCTCAGTGCTCAAATCTGTTATTAGTACGGTAACTCCACCTTACTTCTAACTTGATGTTTTTTTGAAGAAGTTTCCACTGCTACACATTACAAAATGAAGTGATGCTCAGTTGAATATATATATGAAGGCAAATGGGAGTTGGTTGTCAAAAATGTACTCATAAGTTTTCAGGATATGTCCCCAGTAAATTGTTCCCACTCTAGGCTTCTGACTGTCTGAAAAGATTTCATATGAAGACATTTGAGTAAACCAAAGATGGCTTTAAACATGACTTTAAGAGGAAACTAAAACTTCAAGTTCTGAGTTACCAGTGGCAGTCTTGATTGCTCTTAGGCTCTAAAAAACTGCAGCTCTCACTTTCAAGATGGTCTTCTCTAAAAGGTCCCAGATACTAGACATATTTGACTGGGAACACGTGGAGCCATGATAACATAGCTTCAGAATGTCTAAATGTGGGCAAAATAAAGCAAGGCGACTCCTCTTTTTTATTGACAACAAGGAGGCTCACAGAAACTTCTTGAAGAGTTTTCCTTGCTCCCACATTTGGTTGAAATTTCTGATAGTGTTCCACCTTCGTACATGCTTAAAATACATAAACCAAACAAATCCTATATTTCACTGAAGAGCCTACTAGGATTGGCTCAAAGCTCAGTGTGAAATCATCACTTTTAAAGAAACTGACCTGATTTTTAAAAGTATCCTTTTGAATAGCCTTCTGTTCAAGTGTGTTGTTCATCAGTCAACATCTGTTAGACTTTAGGACTTGTTACTTAATATTCAGTGTGGCAAAAATTCTCAACTGTCACATCAAGTTCACTATCAAATACTTTGTCCAAAGATTTGAAGAAATGTGAAGTCCTGGATGAATACTTGTAACAAAGGTTTTTATTGAGGAATGTAAGTTTTTATTAAGGAATAGAAGATAGTTTTTAAGATTTTAACGCATTATATTCTTTCACTGGAAGGCAGTTTACTCAAATATTTATATTGCTTATCTCTGGTTGGTGAGATCATAGTTTGATTTTTTTCTTTATACTTTCTTTTGTGATCCAGGTGTTCCACAGTGAAAATGTATTGCTTTGGCTATGTATTTATGTCATTTTTAAAAAGGCATATTCATTCAAGGATACACATAAAGTGTGTTTTGGCTTTAACAATTAATGTTTCATGATTTTAGGTGACATTCTTAAAGGAAAGAAAAAAGCAGTAAGTTTGTGTGAAAAATAGTGGTTAGAAGATAGTGTATCAGTATCTTTTTTGTTTTATTCTAACAGATTATTTTCTCTCAAGCTCACCCAGGAAAACATGGCAGACTCTAAGGCATACCTTGCCTTATGCCTTAGCTTGGGGCACAGGTATGAGATAAGTAAAATTCTCTGGCAGGTGATTTTGTTGAATTATAATAATTATAGCAGGTTAGGTGCTTCAGCATCTTTCCCATAAAACAATAAAAATAAATGTTTGCTTCAGCAATTGTGCTTCGGGAAGAAACATGTCCCTTGAGAAATGGAGAAAAACAATTAAAGCTATAAATGTACTGCATAGTAATTAGTGAAATATTTTACTTTCTCAGACCAGGCTCAAAAGACTTCTGATTTAAAATAAAATATCATTATTTTTGTGTGAATACCTCTGTGGTGAATTTTCAACAGATGTGGGTTTTTAAAAAAAACGTAAATAAATTGTCATTCTGTGTTAGAAAGAAAAAGAAAATGCAAGATTGTTCATCATTGAGGAACTTATCCTAGTTGACTTAAAGGTTGCCCTTATTTTGATACTGCTATTTCTTGGTGGAAGTTGCTGAGACAGGAATTCCTCCCTCTCCCACCTGCTCCACCCCTACTTCAACTTCAGCGTATCTGATATTTTCCATATTTGCACACAGCAAGAAAGAGAATGATTAAGGAAACGTAGGGTTGAAGGTGAAATTATCTGAAATCAGTTCCAAAAATTACTCACTCCTATTGTAATGGCTGTGCAGATCCCAAAGGGAATGGTGAAATTAGTCACTAGGACTGTACCTATAACAATATCTTTGTGGCTGGCTTATAGTTCTAAAAATAGCAATGTATTCAATTGATAATTATGTATGACATGGATATTCTGCTTCCTTTAAACTTTATTTTTTAAACCCTGTAGAAGTATCGCTGACTCCCCCCTTTTGATGTACCTCATTTATTATATTTCTGTAATACAAGGGAAATCTCCCCTGGAAAATGCTACAGTCAAGGCTATAGATTAAGACCTACATCATCAAAGAAAAATGTCAGAGCTCTTTCCTTAAATTCCCAACAAACATAAGTGTTAACTTCACTATGCTGTGCTGGGCAGCTCTCATGTCTATACCCATTCCGGGTTCCTGGAGGCGTGGAACTCGGTGTGCTGGAGGGTCTGCCATAGGCCTCCAAAGCTTTCTGCGCACGGAGGAACCCTGGGAAGGTTGCTGCCGTTCCACCTCATGTGATGGGAGTAGGAGTCCGGAGACTGCCCAATATTTCAGTTCTTCCTGCACAAGCTCTCCCGCAAATCAGAAAGGAGACACTGCGGCTCTGCCTGGATAAAATGCAGAAGACACCGAATGTGTATTTGGTCAGTGGTTTGTTGATTAGCTTAAAAAGTCAATTTAAGATAAAGAGGTATAAAAAAAATTATGTGTACTCTTCAATGTTTTATCATACCCTAAAATTTCACATGTACATCCATTCACTAATCTTCTAATGTCAAACCAAGTCCTTTCCTTTGAGTAAGAGTCTACTGATGGGAATCTGCAAAACCATATCCATAATTTATTTCTATGATGATAAGTTTTGATGCTTTAAAACAGAATAATAATTTGGAGACTATTTGATATTCGTCTGATTATTCTCCTCCAGTTTTTTACAATGGTCTCATTCATGTCTAATTCAACAGCAATTTTTTGAGCAACTTCCCTTTTTGAAGTGCTGGTAGACTATTTGTTTAGTTTTCTGAAAATAACAATTCTTTTTTTATACTTATATTTTATCAGTTTTCAAAATGTGTTATTGTATTGTATAATTATAATAAAGGCTGCAGTTGGAATAAGTTTGTGAATAAACACAGCAGACCCTTATCAGCCATATCATTCAGCCCATGGGAGCAAAGGGTCCCAGGAGCACAGAGAAAGTGCAAGGTGTGGTTACCCACCAATGTGTTTAACAGAGAATAGAGAACAAACACCAGGAAATCTCATGCCATAATTAGAGACTGTAAGTGATAGAGTCATGGAATCTATTTTTTCATCTTATATTTAAATTCCTGGCATGACTCAATTACTGGTTGGCGAAAGTAGGAGAATTCTGCAGATAGGAATAAGAATAGAGTTTGCCTTTGTCCGGGTGGGTCAGAAAGATCTCTCCACTGTCAGCAGCAAATTGTCCCATGTTCTGCTGAACATCTGCTCACCTTGATGCCCTCTTCTACCCACCCTACAATCATAACCCCTGCCACACCCAGACTTGCTGAAGTGGTCCAGGTGCTTGGATATCAGCCACATGTAGGATTCCATCTTGATAAAAGGGCTGTGATCCTCAGTAACCCAGACAACTCCTTTTTTTCCTCACAAATATGGTTTTGACATGAAACACACAATAAATGATCTAAGATATTTTCTCCCTTCTATAGTCCTATCATGCGGAAGATGCCATACCTTGCCTTGGGCATACTCAGGTATGTGTGGGCAGCCATGGAACCCTCTGAGCAGCCTTTTCCCTTCCTAATATATCTGTTATTGATGTTTTAAACAGAAAATCTGAAGGGAGAGAAAACTGTATTCAGAGGGGGCTGAGGTTCCTGACCAGGTTCTTTTCTCTGGGCATTACTACTAAGGAAGGAATGAGTTTAATGCCCCTGTACAAAAGAAATCCACCCTTGCTATTTAATTCACTAACACATGGGAAAGAATAGAACTAAACTATTTCTGACTGGAGTTTTTTAATGCATAAATGGAGACTTGTCATGATAATAGTTGATATCATTCTTTGTATCATTCTTTGTATTCCCTCTTATGTGGATAACTGGAGCTCTGCAAGGAAATTCCATTAGACTGCAATAAGTATATGTGGAAAAAGGGAAGTAATAAAAGAATGACTACTGAAGAAATGCCATATCATTAGGATCTAAAGAAATCTAACCATGTCTAATTAACCCACTGTTCATTGATGTCCTGAGTATCTCAATAAGATTATTACAATTCCTTTGAAAAATGCTATCTATAAAACTGATGGAATTTGAACATTTTTCAAAAGTCAGGATTTATGTAAAAAGCCCATCTTTACACAGCCTATTTTGAATGAACATTTGCAATAACTCTCATAACTACAGGTGGCCTTGGATACCAGCTGCCATGTGTTTCTGGAAAGAATTAAAATTCCAATACCATTTGTTAGTCGGGTTTAAGAAATGGAGATGGGTTCTTCTGTTGCTGTGGTATTTTCACTTATAAAAGTCTAAATATGCTTTCCAGTACTACAGGTAGACACTTGAAATTATTTTTGTTCCCTCTTATCGATGAAATTATATTCTCACTATATATACATGGACATATATACATATGAATGTTGTTAATTCTCACAGTTTTATTCATTAATTTAAGAAATTAAACATTATTTCATTTAGAAAAAAGATAGACATTTAGTCACATCATGGACTAAATTCCCAAATGGAAGTTCCGTAATTTATATTGCCCTCTCTGTCCTTTTTCGACCTTATACAACTCTTTCACTTCAAAAACTCTCTGTGGTTCCCCAGGAGACAGCATGGAAGGCAGAGCTTTGCAAGCCGGAAGCTCATTAAGGGGTGCTCTCTGAATGGCCTAGGAAGGTGGCGTGGGAAGCAGATGTGCAGTGGGGGAGGCTGAGGTGCAGTGCCTTTACAGGAGGTTGCGGGAGCTCTGGATAGCCCCTTAGAGAGGTCCTGCATGGTCAAGACCTGAAACTTCTATGCCCGTTATCAACTAATCACTGTGCCCAGGCAGAGAGGGCAGCCTTGAGCGAGGCAAGTCTTTGAGGCTGAGTGCAATGTGCAGGAAGGCCTCACTGTGGGCTGTCAGCGGCTGGGGCAACATGTGCCTCAGACTTGAATAGGGAGTCTGGGTGGGACAAGACAGCATGTACTCCACCAGCTCAATTTATGATTTTTTATATAAGCCAATATGAGTTTTAACACAGTATCATTCAGATTTTCCAATAAAACAAGAATAGTTGTGTTACCCCCCCTCTGGGCTGGAATATTACAAAATAATTCATGCAAGAGGATTAAAACAGCGTCTAAATACCTGGCAATAATAAACTCAGTTAGCATTAATATATCCAAAATCTGCCCACTTCTGGCCACATGCCGTACCCGCCGTATCTCACCTAGCCTGCGGCGGCATTCTCTGGTCCCTCCATTCTCACGTCCCCACCACTCCCCTTCAGTCTCTTCTCAACACAGCCGTCGTAGTGACGTTCCATTCATAGCTGTCCCATGCTCGGAACACTCTGCTCGCTCCCATCTCAGTCGTGGGGAGACTCAAAGCCCATGTGGCAACCTTAACTTCCTGCAGGGACCGGCCCCTTTACTTCTCGGGCCTCACCTCCTCCTACTACTCTTCTTGCTCGCTCGGCTCTAGCTGTAGAGGGCTCCAGACACAGGCCAGCCAGGCGCACACCAGTCACATTACACTTCTATTTCCGGGACTCTGTATTTGTCATTTCCTCTCCCCTGAACACTTTCCCTTCTCTGAATGGCTGCTCTCCTCTCTTCCTTCGGGGCTCCTCATGTGATGTCATCTTGTCTACGAGGCCTTCCTGGTCTCCCGTTTTAAAAGTGCAGCCACCTCCAACATACCCTGTTCCCCTTCTGTGCTTCATTTTTCTCTCTGGCTTTGATCACCCTCTCATGCGGCCATTAGCAGAGGGACTGGCACATTGTAGGTCCTCAGTAAATGTTTGTTGAAAGAAAGACTGAGTTAATGCAGTGTACAACATCTCTATCACAGGCCCTCTTAGAGTAAGAGGACAGCTCCATAATAACAAGCAGTGTTTCTCCCTAGAAGAGCAGTCGACAGTTTAGGTGAAACAAGTGTTCATTTATGCTGGACTGTCCTGTGCATTGCAAGGTGTTTAACACCCCTAGCTCCTGCCCACTGCACGTAAGTGGTGACCCCAGTTCCTAATGTGACTGCCATGGAAGTGCACCCTCTCCCCTCCTCACTCCTCATGATCTCCTTGGCTGGTAATTATTGATTAGGAATATGGATACTCTTTCCCTGCCCATCACTCTTTTCTCTAAGTTGATCCAAAACTCAGTGCTATTCATGGTACAAACTGTTACTACAATAAGGATTCCACACATACATTGATCTGTCACAGAAGACTTTGAATGTCCTTATAACCTTGGATGTAGCTTTTAAAGTTGCACGTGTCTGGAATTCCATTTGGCGTTGAGCATATCAGAAAGGCTTGGAGGAAATTGCTCTGGTGCCTGTGGGGACCATTTGCTTTAGACGCTGAAGGATTGACAGGCTTCGGAGTGAGTACTTGATAAAGAACATTCCTACATTCTTAAAATGGAGAGGGTCACACGCCCTTCACATCTGAGAACCCTCGGCATGGGAGAAACAGATGGATACAAGATGACTTGAGTGTTCACTGGGTTAGTGATGAAGAAATAATGGGTGTTATTTTGACTGATGGGAGCAAGTCAAAGGCCATGAAGAGCAGTGAAGAGAGTGATTTTTTGCAGGATAAGTGATCCATATGAGAGAAGGAGAGCTGGCAGCTTCATCAGCCTGGCATGGGTTCATGAGGGCTATGGCGAGAGCCAGGTAAGGCCACCCAGAGGTCCCGCTGCTGACTCGAAAGCATTCAATGCATGCAGTGTAGTAGGCATGACGATGGCTGTTTTCATACCCACTATCTCATTGTTCACATAAAAGCTGATTTGTTTCACAGAAGGTCGATATGTTATTAACCTGGTTGTTACAGAGAACACAAACTAAAGCGCAGACTACATTCAAAATAACACAGCTGGAAAGTCACCCATGACTTCTGCCTCCACATAGTTATTTTTCTACTCTGCCGTAGGAATTTCCCACCCCTCTGCCACAGAAACCAAAGTTCCCCACAATCACCCCAAGTCTCTGGAAAGGTTAAATTATGTTCATCATTTTCTACTTAAAAGAGCAAATAAGTAGTTAATTCATTACATTCCCCAACTTGTAGAGAGAAATTCTCAGGAATCAGGAAAGTTTCAGCCATTCAAAATTACTCATTTCCTGAGGGTATCAGAGAGCATGGTTTACTCTAAATTATCTTAGAAATCAATTGGGTGGAGTCCTGAATCAACTGCGGAAGTCATCCGTTAGGAGAGGGTAGATGACTTAACTGGCCCTCCTTGGGGAGTGTGTCGCATTTCCCTAAATTTCAATTGAGGATTTTTTCCCAAGGCTCTCTGTAATGAACAAGAAGAAGTACTTTGCAAAAAGAAACTGGAAGACATCTCTGGGTGTTAATGGTGATGCCAAACAATTGAAGAAGCATACTAATAAATAATCACCATCACCCAGGTGCGATTAGTGCCATGATTTCATATTGACTTCTCATATGAAATCAAATTTCATAACGTGAAGGAGCCAGGCACTCAAGAATGCCAGAGACTAATTATGGCTGAAAATATGCTGCCAACTCCTGAAGTGAAGTTTACTTTGAGTATTTTTTTAGTCCAGTGAAATTTGGGTTTTATGGTTGAATTTTTTTCCCAGTCATGTTTTTCTTTTGGATCCTTTTTTTCTCAAAAGGAAATAGAAAATAAACGTCTGACTTTAGCATAGTTAACCTCAAATAAATTAGTGTGTAAATGAAAATCAGACAAATCAGGGCGTGTCTACCCTGAAAAGAAATTGCAAACTGGAGTACATAATACAATATTACTTAAAGCACTGAAATGCTTTAGAAGGTACTCAAATTAGTACCTTCTTAAGATGAAGATTAGTACCTTCTAAAGATGAAAAATTAACAGTATCCTTAACTTCTGAACAAACCATACAAAATTTAAAGTAAATGACTGAAAGAAAACTTAAAACCAGACTTCAGTCATATACATCTTATATCTATGGATCTTTAGTTGTGCTTAAAACTTAAGAACAGTAAGAACAGTAGATCAGAGATCACATAAATATGTCTTATACACTAAGAGTTGTTGACTGTAGGTTGCTTTGCATAATACGGTGCTTCTCAGAGACACCATGATTTTGTATGGCAGGAGACAAATTTTTTCAGTGAGTAAGAATCTCAGCAACCAGTTTCCTGAGTTTATTTCACATCTGTCACTGAGGAGCGGTTCCAAAAAGATCATAATTGCCTTGACTGGCCAAAGGGAAAAAAGAGAATATATTCAAAATAGAAGCTCTAATTTGTATTTATTTGCTCATGGCAGAATGACTCATGTATTGTTTGGGAAAACAGATTTACAGGAACCGCGTCTGCCTTCTTAACATTTGAGAACACAAGGACTACTGAAATCCTTCTTTGTTCTCTAATAACCTATTACTTAATTGCTTCCAGCATCCCTTTCCTCAACTGTAAAGCAATGCAATAATTTTAATTAAAGAGCTAGGAAGGTTAAATGAGATAATGTATGAAAAAGCCCTCTAAAATGTAAAAAGTGTCATGAATACACCCTAGGTCTTTGGGGACCCATTTCCTTTTGTTCCCGCCTTCTGTTTTTCACTTAGGTTCCTGTTCCTGGTAACATGTTGTTGATGTTCATTCTTCCCAGATAAGATGACTGGGGATGGAGAGGAATAATAATGTTCTTAACTATCTACTTTATTAATTCTGCCAAGAGATAAAAATGAAGAACCATTTAAATGCTCAAATGGATAAGTGTTTATCACAAAAGTAAATTATCAAATAATTGAAAAAAATTTCTTTAGCTCATGGAACTGTACCTCTGTATCTAGATTTCTTTTTGAAAGAGAAAAGATAAACTTCCTAATACCCCAGAACTATTTGACAATATGACATCTTTTTGTATAATAAATTTTAAAATTTAACTCGCCGAAAAATAGTAAAGAAACAGCAAGAACTCCCATAAACAATGTAAGTGGTGAACAAAACTGTGAAGAAGAAAATCCAGTTACATTGGTCTTTGAAAGGTAGGCCTGACAATCACCACTCCGCTGCAGTGCAGTGAAGCTTTTGTTGAGGTTTTTCTTTTTTAAATGGGGAAGGGAATAATCACTAACAGAACTTTTGTAAAACATACCTGTAGAAGTTAAAGTCAAGATGGGCTTAATTTATTCAAGATGGGCTTCATTTATTCTGACAATTGATATAGTTACAGAGACATCTCCTAAATTATTCATCTTTTAAATAGAAAATTCTCCCCAACCCTGCCTCAGGGTTGGCCTAGACCCAAATTAAGAAACTTGTGTTTAGTTAAAAAGTAAGCACACAAAATAAGATTTCTTCTTGCATAGGTCTTCAGTACACAAGAGAAGAGTATCTGTTTTAAGAAAACATCTGCATCTATACAAAAATCAAAATAAAAAGTGATATTTTTATTCTGTCCTGGTTTTTGAGGAATCCTTTTAATGAAATTCATCTTTGTTTCATAAATAATCCGGTGCTTGTTTGTGACTAAGTGAACTTCATCAGATAACCAGTGAGACAAGATATTACTAGAAGACCCTTACTGCTACCAGGAATAAACACCTATTCATTCTCCAGGTGGAGGGCTTTGCCTAGTAATAGATTCAGTAAATCACCTTAACTACCAGCGGTCTTCTTGGAAGTATTGGGCCTCTGCTAATTAACGCAGAGTCTCTTTTCTGACTGCAGCTCGCCAGGAAGCCCTCTCCTACGCTCCATGGTTCTGCAGCCTCGGAGCAGAGGCATATGAAAGGTTTTTACTTTCCTTCTCACTCTTTATTTCTGTTTTTAAGAGTTCTGTGTGGACTTACATTTGGTTTCTGATTTGACCAACAAAACAAAACAAAACAAAAAAACGCACAAACCCAAGAGGGAGAGAGAAACATTTTTGTAGTCAGTGAACTTTGAAAGTGCACGCTGTACATTTAAATGACAGTGGGCTGGTGAGTGAATGAAGAGTCCGAAAAGGAGGGCCGGGGACCAGCTGGAGGGGGCCAGCTGCTTGGCAGTGTGGACAAGAACTCGGGCACGGAGGTGAGCCCATTGTGGAAGCTCTGACTGCATTCACTGTCCTTTTCCATAGTTTGTGCTTTCACCTCGGACATTTATTTTGAGAGCTTCAAAGCCTAAAGAAATAAAGGAAAGATCAAGTTTTATGAAATTACCTCTTCTGAGAAGGCAGCTGTCCCAGGACACTTTCTATCCCTGTTTGTCATCAGGGAAACGAGAATTATTCTCACTATGTTCACTGGACACCTCTTAAATCATTTGGAAGTCACAGAGCTCTGCCCAACATTAAAAAAAAAAAAAGTTCCTTTAGGAGAATTTGAGCCCTGGGCCTGGCTGTAATATGCCCTCTGTAAACACTTCCCCAAAATAATTCTTAGACACAAGCTTCCCAGGAGACTTCTGGGCAGGTACAAGGGCATTTTATTTTTTTCTCTCGTCATAGCTCTGATATCCTGTAGTGGCATCTCAGAGAGAGCACCAAAAACTTGCCATCCCTCAGGAACTGTGAGATTGGGTGGTAAGGGGCTAGTACCACGGGCCCTAAAGTTGTCTTTGCCAATTAAAGGTCACCAACGAGAAGCAAACAGTGCTTGTCTGGCCTGGTGTGTTTTCTTTTCCCCAGCTTCCTCTTATAATACATATTTGCCTAGAGCCTTCAAAGCCATTGTGAATAATTAGGGCTTTTAAGTTTTGAGAGGATGTAACATTCATTTGAACTGATTCTATTCCTTGTCTGTCAAGAGAAGCATTACCCAAAATGTCTTTTTAAAAACAGTAGTTCTGAGGGATGTTCATTGCTGTTCAGTGAGGAAGTAGGGAAGGGAGGGTTGCACAGGAAGATAAACTTAGGAAACTCTGGTTAAGCAAAGATTTGAAATAAAAAGTTACATGACTTGTCTTGTTGGCCTTTTAATAGCGACCCCTTCTGTCACAGAATTAAATTGATCTTCTCAGAACGTCCAGAACAGGGTGGGAGGGCATTTGATTGTCAAGAGACTTGACAAGTACAGATCCTGTTTTTATTACTTGGGCATTACCTTGGCTTTTCAACATTAAAAGCCAGCTCCACAGGCTTATTCAAAGTGCTCTGGATGACAGAGATGGAGTGAACCTCTTAGCTGCTAAATATGTCCACTCCAAATGTAGCAGAGATAGCTAAGCCGTGTAGCTCTGCTGATTTCCCTTCTTTGCAGTTTGAGTTGAGAAAAAAAAAAATTGATTCCCTTTCTTCCTTAATCAGCACAAATTTGGTTTACTGATGTATACCCAATCCTTTACATTTGCTTTTGAACATTAGAAATGTTATGTTCACTTTATTGTGCATTATTTAATTTTTGATTTTTTGTGTGTGTTTGTCAGGATTTTTATCCTGAGAAGTATTTTAGGCCAGGTGGTACCAAATTACAGAAGGAGAGGAAGATCAGATAAAATGGAAAGAGAATCAAGAGGGATGGTTATTTAAGGGAAAAGTGTGTTTTCATGGGCAGACAGGTACCACCTTCTCTAAATGGTGATGGTCTAACTGATGCTGTAGTCCAAATATGGTTACAAAGATTTCTCATCCAGGGGACTGCCAGCGTCTTGTGGAAATAGTGGGCACTGTAGAATCAGCAGGTCAGCAGTCCCACCAGGACAGAAACTCACCTGATTTTCTATTCAGAAGCAGCACCTGAGGCAAAGAGGATTTTCTATTAAAGGACATTGAAAGTAATTTTAATCTCTAAAGGACTAAAATTTATTTAACTCTGGTAGATTTACATACTATTTATTTATCTTTGCACTGTGTGGGAGTTATTTACTTATGTAATGTCAAACATGTGCTCCCTTGGCTTATTTATATGCTTGCAACTGCAAAATAGTTCACCATTAAGATTTGGCATAAGGAAGAAAAATAAAGCTGGAGGCATCATGGTCCCTCATTTCAAACTATATTAGAAGGCTATAGTAATCAAAACAGTATGGTATTGTATTTAAAAAACACACACAGCAATCAATGAAGAGAATAGAGAGCCCAGGATAAACCCACACATCTATGATAACTAATTCACTACCAAGGAACCAAGAATACACAATGTGAAAAGGACAGTCTGTTTAATAAATGGTGTTGGGAAAATTGGACAGCATGTGCAAAGAATGAAATTGGACCATTGTTTTACACCATACACAAAAATTAACAAAATGAATTAAAAACAAATATAGAACCAAAAACCATAAAACCCTTGGAAGAAAACATAGGCTGTAAGCTCCTTGAAATCAGTCTTGGCATGATTGTTTTGGATTTGACAGTAAAAGCAAAGGCAATAATAGTAAAAAACAAATGAGTGACACCACACAAAACTAAAAAGCTGCAGAGCAAAGGAAACCATTGATAAAATACAAAGACAACCTTCAGAATGAGAGAAAATATTTGCAAATCATATATCTGATAAAGATTTAATATCTAAAATATATAAGGAGCCCATACAACTCAGGAACAACAAATAAGTCCAATTAAAAAAATGGGCAAAGAATATGAGTAGACATTTTTCCAAAGAAGACATACAGATGGCCAACAGGTACATGAAAAGATGTTCAACATTATTAATCATCAAGGAAAATCAAAACTACAATGATATATCACCTCACATCAGTTAGTATGGCTAATATTTTTTTAATTAGTTTTTATTTTTCAATTACAGATGACATACAATGTTTTATTAGTTTCAGGTATACAACCCAGTGATTAGACATTATATAAGTGATCATTTCAATAACTCTTGTACCCATCTGACACCATGCATAGTTAATAGAATATTATTGACTATATTTTCTATGCTGTACTTTACATCCCCATGACTATTCTGTAACTACCAACTTATACTTCTTTTTCTTTTTTCAATGCTCACCTGAGGACACACACATTGATTTTAGAGAAGGGGGAAGGGAGAGAGACAAGGAGGGAGAGATGCATTGATGTGAGAAAGAAACATCGATCAGTTGCCTCTTGTATGTGCTCCTACTGGAAACTGAATGCCCCGCCTAGGTATGTGCTGACCAGGAATCCAAATGCAACCTTTCGGTTTATGGAATGATGCTCCAGCCAACTGAACCACACCAGATAGGAACCAGTTTGTACTTCTTAATCCCTTCACCCTTTTCACTTATGCACCCAACCATCGTCCCATCTGGCAACCATCAAAATCTTCTGTGTATCTATGAGTTTGTTTCTGTTCTGTTTGCTCATTTATTTTTCTTTTTAGATTCAAATGTTCATAGATATGTATGTATTGCTATTTTATTGTTCCTGGTTTTGATTTTTTTCTTCTTCTTAAAGAAGCCCCTTTAACATTTCATATAATACTGTTTTGGTGGTGATGAACTCCTTTAGCTTTTTCTTGTCTGGAAAGCCCTTTATCTGTCTTTCAATTCTAAATGATAGCTTTGCTGGATAGAGTAATCTTGATTGTAGGTCTTAACTTTTCATCACTTTGAATATTTCTTGTGAACCTTTCTGGCCTGCAAAGTTTCTGTTGAGAAATCAGTTGACGGTCTATGGAAGCTCCCTTCTAGGTAACTAGCTGCTTTTCTATTGCTGCTTTTAAGATCTCTCTTTGTGTTTAACCTTTTGCATTTTAATTATCAAGTGTTTTGGTGTGGGCCTCTTTGGATTAATCTTTTTTGGGACTTGCTGTGCTTCCTCACCTTGTATGTCTACTTCCTTCACCAGTTTAGGGAAGTTTTCTGTCATTTTTTTTAATAGGTTCTCAATTTCTTGCTTTCTCTCTTGTCCTTCCAGCACCCCTATGATGCAGATGTTGAATGATGATATGCTTGAAGTAGTGCCAGAGGCTCCTTACACTATTCTCATTTTTTTTTTCCAACTCTTTTTTCTTTTTGCTGTTCTGATTGAGTGTTTATTGCCTACTTACCTTCCAAATATCTGATTTTATCTTCTGTTTCATCTACTCCACTATTCATTCCCTGTAATGTATTTTTTATTTCAGTTAGTGTATCCTTCATTTCTGACTGGTTCTTTTTTATGGTTTCCATGTCCTTTTTTCTGCTGTTGAAATTCTCAGTAAGTTCATTGAGCATCCTTATAACCAGTGTTTTAAACTCTGCATGTAGTTGATTGCTTATGTCAGTTTTGTTTAGTTCTTTTTTTGGAGTTCTGTTCTTTCATTTGGGACTTGTTTCTTTGTCTCCTCATTTTGGCAGCCTGCCTGTGTTTGTTACTATGTGTTAGCTATAGCTGCTGTATCTCCCAGGTTTGGTAGAGTGGTCTTTTATGTAGTAGGTCCTGTAGGGTCCAGTGGCACAGCCTCCATGTTCACCCAAGCTGGACACTCCAGATGTACCCCCCAACTCTGCAAGCTGTGTACACCCTCTCATTGTAGTTGACTCTTGATTGCTATTGGCATATCAAGGGGAAGGATTTAATGCCAAGCCAATGGGCTGTAAGGACTGGCCGCAACCGCTACTGAGGATCAGCTCTGCAGGGGCCTTACCCCATGGAGTAGGACTACTTTAGTGGGGCCCTGGTGCCTGTTGAGTCACCCCTTGAGTCTGTCACTTGTGAAGTTGGTTAGGTGGTTCTTCAAGGTAGTCTGACACTGTCCATCAGGTGTACTGGCTCTGGGTTCTCCTAGGAGGTCTAGGTCAAGGTCAGCCATTACCTGAATTCTTCATGTGTCCACCTGGCATGAGCTATGGTGCAATCTGAAGATAGACAGCAGCTATTTGTGCTGGGCTTGGAGGTGCCGAGGAGAGGCCAAGCTGTGAACCAAGGCTGGCTGTCACTAGTGCCACGCCTGGGGCTACTTAGTGAGTAGTATGGGGCACACCAAGGCCAGATGGTGCTTGTTTGTGATATTTTAGGAAAGTATGAAGCATGAGCCAAGACAAGCCATTTGTATGGAAAAGCCACTGGAAGCAGCTTGGGTGGGCCCTCAAGTTGGGTGGGGTGGGTTCCCAGAGAACCACCAGGGTGGGGTGAAAAGTGTTAGCCAGGTTCATGGAGACTTAGATATGGCACCTGCCTGCTGGCTTTGTGCAGGGAGGGCTCAGCAAAGGAGCAATGGCCTCTGCTAGGACATCTGTCTGGGGAAAAGCTACCCCTCTGCTTTCACCCTGATGCCAGACACTTCAATTCCTCCCCATATGTCTCTGGTGCCGTTTGAGCTGCTGCCCCAGTACTGGAGCTCAAAGCGAGTCCAGGTAGCTTATTTTGCCATGTATAATGCACACCAACATTTTGTGTGCATTATACATGGAATTATTACACACATGGTATGTAATCATTATACGCATGTATAATGCACATCTTTATTTTTCCCCCAAAAATTTGGGCAAAAAAAAATGCACAGTGTACATGGCAAAATATGGTAAGTCCATGTGTGGGCCTTTTGAGAGGAATACCTGGGACTCTAGAGGCCCTCTGTCTTACTCATTCACAGTACCTGATGACTTTTACAGAAAAAAATTATGGAGACTTATCTTCCTGACACTGGAATCATGGGCTTGGGGGCACTGGTGTTGGGCTGTGACCCCTGTCTCCTTAGGAGGGACCTCTTAAGCCTAGATTTTGCTTCCAATTTTTATCTGCTGCACGTGAGTATGGGACCATCTTGTTCCATGTCTCCGCCTCTCCTACCTGTCTGGATGTGGCTTCTTTATATACTTAGTTGTAGGACTTCTGTTCAGCTAGATTTCAGGTGGTTCTGAATGATGATTGTTCTATAGTTTAGTTGTAACTTTGATGTGGTTATGGGCAAAGGCGAGTACTGCATTTACCTAAGCTGCCATCTTGGCCAGAACCTAGAATGGCTAATATTAAAAAAACAGTAAAGGAACAACAAGTATTGGTAAGGATGTGGCGAAAAGGAAATGTAAATTAGTACAACCACTCTGGAAAATAATATAGAGGTTTCTCATAAAATTGCAGAACCTATTGACAATGTTAAATGAGGGCTTACTGCACTATATGATCTCCCCTACATGTAAAATGTTAAAAAAAAAAAACTATAGAAAAAGATACCATATTTGTGGTTACCAGAGTTGGGGAATTGGATGAAGGTGGTCAAAAGTTACAAGCTTCCAGTTATAAGATAAATGAGCACTAGGGATGACTATAGCTAACACTGCTGTATGGTACATATGGAAGCTGGTAAGTGAGTAGATTCTAAGAGTTCTCTTCAAAAGGAAAAAAAAATTCTTTTTCTTTTATATCTATATGAGATGATGGATAGTAACTAAACTTATTGTGGCAGTCACTTCACAATATATGTAAGTCAAAATCTTATGCTGTAAAGCTTAAACTTACACAGTGCTTATGTCAATTATATCACAATAGAACTGGATTTTAAAAGACTTGACATATACATACCATTAAAATAAAGAATTCCGTGTTTCACTTTAGTTGTGGCATATTTGGGTGAAAAGGAGAGCAGGAGAAGCAAATTGTGCCCAACTTAGAAGTGTTGAACAATCATGGTTTAATATTTCAAATTTTTCAGGTTGTATCCACGCCATGCAAGTGCCCTGAACAACCTTGGAACGCTGACGAGAGACATGGCAGAGGCAAAGATGTACTATCAGAGGGCTCTCCAGCTAAATCCACAGCACAACCGGGCTCTGTTCAATCTTGGGAACCTGCTTAAGTAAGTAGAATGTGTTCCTTTGATCAGGTGGCCTACTGATTCCCAGAAATCCTTTTCTTCTCAGCACTTACTTTATTGTCTCCTCTCCCAAAAGTGGAATAATTAGGGATTTCAAGCTTTGGGAAGATTTATTATTCATCTGATTAATTCTGTCCCTTATCAGTCAAGAAGAGTATTTTTCAGACTGTCTTTCTGGAAGTATTAGCTCTAGGAGATATTCATATTGTCTGTAGAGGGGTGGGAATAGGGAAGGATTACATAGTCAAATAAACTTAGGAGATACTGAGTTAAACTACAGATAGTTCCTTTATTGCAAAAATTTCTAATGTACTGAATGCCCTGTGAATCCTCAAGCAGGGAATATGGAATACAAAATTTTCCAAGTCAGTCTTTTTTTTTGGTAGGGCATTTCCCAAGTATTTCATGAACATACCTTGGGGAAAGTGCCAATCTAGGAAAAGCAGTCTCCTCTGCAGGCGTAACCAAATGTCAAAACCACAACTGGCGCCCAGTTCCTACTATAGGTAAGAAGCAAAGGAAGGTATGCCGCAATTAGTTATGATCTGAGTAACTCTCTCTTAGGAAGGCCTCCTGCTCTAATCAGTGGTGATGGGTTTTCGCTCACTGCCCTATAAAAGGTTAATAGTGCAATTAGTATCACGGAAAACTAACACAAAGGGTACGTTTGCATCTTGTATTTTTATTAAAAGGAAATGTTGGCATGTAATGTTGGTGATGGTACTGGCAATGGTAGTTTACCTTCTAAACTTAAAAAATAGGTTGAAAGCATTAGAAGTGGAAATTAAAAGGTAAAAATACGGTTGGAATCAGATTGTAGTGATGTATTTATCTGAACTTGTTAGGATCCGACCATCTCCACACATACTGAATTGGCTTCCATGCCTCTAAACCTCTAGAGCACATTTGGTACCTTTGAGGCTAACGTTGTGCTTTGTTCTTTATCCTTTCCCTAACAGGATTGTCTTAATTGCCTCGGTAACTTGTGTGATGCACCTGCTTCACCACCTGTTTACTCTTTGAATATCACATGTACATACAGATATTGGTACTAGTAAGCTCCCTTTAAAAATAAGGGTAAATCAAATAATTTGGGGGAAACGAGTTCTAATTACTGTAGATAACTAGTTATAGGGTGTTTTTACTTCACTATTTTTATAAACTCATTTCTTTATGTGAACTTCTAAGGACTCATTTTTTAAAGCCATTGTCACAATATATCTGTGTGTTCTAACTTAGGGTCCAAATGACTTCATGTCTGGGTAACAGCCTGTCAGTATTTGAAGAGGCATGGGTAATATAGTACCAATTTCAAAAATAATGGAGATCAGTATTTTCCCCCCAAAATTCAGCTTCAGTGGCCTCTATATGAAATGATGATTCTTGCTAGGAATGGTACCCTGCAGTTGTGATTACCATAATGTGCTGAATGTGCCTCTATTCGAAAATGATGGCAGAAATTTTTTAAAATTTCCTCTTGTCAGGACCTGAACAAGAGAGGTACACGCTAACCTTCCTTTTTCAATTCTCCTGTGATTGCCACTGACTATTATCTTGAATTAGCGTATGTAGGTTAAAAATACAAGGAAATATTTTTTGGAGCATGGCAATGACTACATTTCACAGTAGGAGGGACTCCTGGATACCTAACAGAGGACTGTTTCTCTTTCAGTAAAATCAGCTCTTGATTATTATCCAGCCAACAACAGTGCTTTACATTTTACAAAAGCAGTGTTCTGAGTGCTTTTGGAATGAGGCCCTCCCAGTGATTAAAAGAGGTGGGGAAGAGGAGGGGACCAAGGCCCTAGCTGATCTGTCCAAAGCCATGTTTGTTCATCTTCTGCACTTTCACATTATACCAGACAACAAAGTGGCTATATCTGTATAGATTTTTCTTAGAATCCAGTAGAATAAAATGATAATAGCTAACATCTATGTAATATTTTCTCATTTACAAGTGTGTTTTTATATCCATTATTTAATGTAATCTTCAAAACAATCTATTGTGAAAGGTATTATTCTCATCCCCATTTTACAGATAAGAAAACCACAATTTGGAGATTTCTTCTGACCTTGGCCTAGGCAGACTTTTATCCTGTTCATGTTCCACTACCCATGCTGCTCAAATAGCTCTTATGTCCAAAAATTACCTAATATTTAGCTATGTAATGGTATACAATTTGCTTTTTGAGAGAAAGGTCCTTCCTGTTTTTCTTAAGCAAACAGTAAAGGCTGTTTACACTATGTCCCTCAGTAGGAGAGAGAGGTGACTCACAAAGCAACAGAGCTAATGCGCATTTAGATAATTCCGAGTTTTACTTTTGCTTTCCTTAGTATTTTTCTAAGTAGCAATGAGTCAAAGGTGAAAAGAGGATAAGAGTATTATAAATTTAGTTTGAATTGATCCATTTTACTATTTACTTAAGATTCATACTACATTTATCTCTCATTAGGCAGCTTTTTTATTTCAATCTTCACCTGAGGACATGCTTATTGATTTTATAGAGATGGGGAAGAGAGGGAAAAAGAAAGGAAGAGAAACATTGACGTGAGAGAGAAATATTGATCAGTTGCTTCCCATACATATGCGCCCCAACTGGGGACCAAACCCACAGCTTAGCTATGCGACCTGACCAGAAATCAAACTCTCAGTCTTTCATTTTACTGGACGATGCGCCAACCAACTGAGCCACACAGGCCAGGGCCAGGCAGGGCTAATTTAAAAAGTGTGCCCTTTCTCATAATACAGAAATTAATGCTCATTCTAAGAACTCAAGATATCTCTGTAGATATGAGCAGTTTAGATTGGAGTAGCAATGTGCCTAGGGAAGAAATAGAAGACCTGGGAATTGAACTTAGATCTCTCTGACCCAGGTCCTCACCCTTTATCACCACACTCCACCGCCCCCTTGTGGCTCACCTCAGTTTGGAGGTGCCCTATAGCAGCACTACCCAATGGAAATATGAGAATCAGAATTTGTAATTTACAATTTTCAGGTGGCCATCTTTCAAAACATAAAACAGGTAAAATTAATTTTAATAATATATATTTTATTTTACCCTAATATATCCAAAATAATATCATTTTAACATATAATTGATCTTAAAAATTAATTTTAAAATTGAACATGTAAAAATATTAATGAGATAGTACACATTCTTTTTTATAATTAATCTTTGAAATCCAGTGTATGTTTCACACTTACGGGGCATCTCAGACTACTCATATTTCAAGGGAACAAACAGCCACATGTGGTTAGTGGCTCCTATGTTGGATAGCAAAGACCTTAATTAATGACCTTGACTTTGAGAGAAATGTGAGCCAGAAGTTCTATATAAAATGTGTTTCTTTTAGAGAATCTCAGAAATCTTAATAGTGCTGAGGACAAATTTTATTTGAATTTTAGGAATTTTATGACAGCTTTAGACCTGCTCATAGCAGTAGACTTCACTGAGTGTTACACAAATATATTTGGCCTTTTTCAAGACCCTTTTACTGGACTTTAAAGTTAATCTATTATGAGTCTGTGTAGCAGATTTATAGTGTGGCAGATTGATAACAAACAACTTTCCATGCTCATATTCTTAATTTATATTGTTGTCGGCCTTGTTTGGAACCGAACATGTGAAAGAAAACAGGCAAGATTAGCATAAACTTTTTATGAACAAAAAAAGCAAAAGTCCCTGATGACTCAAAAGAATGTAATAGAATATTTAAATTCATGGCATGGAAAGTATTTCTGTGACTGCTTCAGTAAAATAGTTGCTGGTGTTTGAAACAGAATATGAAAAGAACCTCTTAAAGAATCACATTATACCTCCCTCATTGCCAAAAGTACCTTCCATTCATATGATTAGCTATAGGTCTTACATGGGTGTTATAATAAATCTTATAATCAAAACTCAGAAGAAAATGAAATAGAATGTCCAATAATTAAACTATATAGAAGATGAATTTGAAAACAGCATACATTTTATTTTAGTCCTGCCCTTTAGAAAATTGAATATCTAGAGAATAGAAAATCCCAGAAAGCGTAACCATTATCTTTGAAATAAATTTAAACATTAGTGATAAATTCCCTTAAAGCTTTAATACTAGCTACACCACCTGTTATTTCATAAAAACAACTTTTATACCCTAAAGGTTGTAGTTTTCTCCTTCTCTGCTTATTAACTGAAGCCCCAGAGAATCCAAAATGCCATCCCACTGAATAAAGAAAAACATATTCAGGTTCTTCCCACCACATTAGGATGTCAACTTTGAGTGGACAAGTTCTGCATCCCCCCTTTGGAGTGAAATCCTGCTCCCCACACCACGGTGACCCATTAGTATCCAGGTTCCCTCCAACTTTACTTACCTGTAGTCTCAGCCCTGTTACAGTTTCTCCCCCCTCATCTTTATTCAGCTCACGCCGTCTCTCCCCCGGGCTCTTTCCCACAGCCCTTCAGAAGCCCAGTCCAGCACCTCCCTCTCACATCTCCATCCTCATCACTGCCGTCTCCTTCTCCTGTACATTGTTGCATTGTCCTCGAGGACTTGAGCACCATAGCAATGACTTTCTTTTGCTCCCAACCCATGCTGCCATTTTTAGCAAATGCAGTAAAGTACATTCATCACCTGGTTGCTCTGCTGCCTTCACTCCACAGCCCTCCAGTCTGCTCTGCCTTGGGCATTCTCCAGCATGGCTATGCCGTGGGCTTTTTAATTGTGCAGACCCTTTCATTCTTTAATACCTGAATTCTGAAATGTTCCTCTTGGACCTTAACCTCTTATCTCTGCCCGTCTTTCCATCCCACCCTCTGTCACTCCTACTGACCTATTTAAGACCTTAATGTTGACATGTCTTCCATAATGTTTATTTTCTTCATTCCCTCCAGCCCTGTACTTCACCATTGTTAAAATCTCTGTTCTCTGCGATTGTTATGTTCATAATTTCTCTCTAATTTATCTGACCTATTTTAGTAATGCATGTGAAATCAACTTAGACTTCTTCACACCTTAACTATCATTTACTTGCCTGACCAGAGCCCCAACCTGGCGTATTCCTTATGGCTTGAATTTTGTTTTCCCTAGGTCAGTATTTCTCAACATTTTTCATTATCACCCCACCCTTTTTAAGCATTTTTTTTCTAATCACCTCCAACTCCAGTTTAAAACTCGAGAGATTTGTTAGGTGGGGTTGAGCATTGGGAGACCTCAAATCATTGTAACATCCAAGAGGATATTTTACTATACCACCTGTCATCCACGAAGCAGTTTTCACCTCTGTCAAGAACATGTGCCCTAGATCCTCATCTCATCTGTCACATGCTGGAGGTGAAAAACACAAATCTGAGTTCAATGGGACCCTTACAAAAAACTCTGAAGACAGACTTATGCAGGAAAATAAAACAGGATAGGGTGGGAGGTAGAGCCATTAGAGGTGCATCCTTTCTGGCCTAAGAATATGCCTCACATATTTCCTGTCTTCCTAATACACGTACCCTTTCTTCCCCACCTCCATGTCTGTGCTCATGCCCAGAAGGTGACATCATCTCTTTCTTTTTTTTTTTTTTTGTTTTTTTTAATTAATTTATTTACTTTTTAAATACATTTGTCTCTGCCTTCCCCCCACCTCTTTCCCTTGCCCCCTCCCACCTTCCCTCCCTCAGCTCTTCCCCTTTGGTTTTGTCCATGAGTCCTTGCTATATGTTCCTTGACTTTCCCCTTCCCTTCCCTTTCCCTGCCCCCCCACTTCCCTCTTGTCTCCATTGATTTCTTTTCCTTTCAGTGTTGCTGGTCATATTTTCCTTGCTTCTTTGCATTGTTGGTTAGGTTCCGCTTATAGGTGAGATCATATGGTATTTGTCTTTCGCCCCCTGGCTTATTTCGCTTAGCATGATGCTCTCCAGTTCCATCCATGCTGTCGCAAAGTTTAGTACTTCTTTTTTTCTTTCTGCTGCGTAGTATTCCATTGTGTATATGTACCATAATTTTTTGATCCAGTCATCTACTGATGGGCATTTAGGTTGCTTCCAACACTTGGCTATTGTAAATTGTGCTACTATGAACATTGGGGTGCATAGGTTCTTTTGTATTGGTGTTTTGGTGTTCTCAGGGTATAGTCCCAGCAGGGGAACCGCTGGATCAAAAGACAGTTCCATTTTCAGCTTTCTGAGGAAAATCCACACTGCTTTCCATAGTGGCTGCACCAGTCTGCATTCCCACCAACAGTGGACTAGTATAAGTCGCAACACCATCAAAGTCCTAGAGGAGAACATTGGCAGGAAACTCTCAGATATTCCACGCAGCAATTTTTTCACTGATATGTCTCCTAAAGCGAGGGACATAAAGGAAAGAATAAACAAGTGGGACCTCATCAAAATAAGAAGCTTCTGCATGGCTAAAGAAAACATCAGCAAAATGAAAAGGGAGCCAACTGTTTGGGAAAATATATTTGCTAATGATACATCAGATAGAGGTTTGATCTCCAAGATATACAAAGAACTCACTCGACTTTACTCCAAGAAGACAAACGATCCAATCAAAAAATGGGCAAAGGACCTGGGCAGATGCTTTTCTAAGGAGGAGATACAGAGGGCCCAGAGGCATTTGAAAGGATGCTCTGCATCACTAGCCATCTCTTTCTTTTGCTAACAGTAGTCAAGGCCTTCAGGGTGAATTTTTCGCAGCTTCCCTTCTGCCTGCCTCAAAACTTCCTGCATCCTCAGACTGCCTCTTCTTGGTTCTTCATGGGAGGAAGAATTGTCTTGTCTCTTTCATAAGGCTAGTATTCACACCTGTGTTTGTGTGGTTTTTTTTTTTTTTAATTGAGGCATAATTAACATGCCAAAAATGCACGAATCTTAAGTAATGAGTTTTGAAATTTTACATACTCTTGTAGTTACCGCCAAAATAACACATAGAGTATTCCCATCACCCCAGAAACCCCTCATACTTCAGTTGAGTAATATTCCCCTCCTGTGAGGCCATCGTTGTTCTGATTTTTTTCCCCCAATAACCTAGTTTAGCCTGTTTTAGGGCTTCATTTCCAGATGATCATTTACTGTGTACTTTTTTGCTCTCTAAATATTTTTGCTTAGCATAATTTTTTTAGTCTTATCCATGTTATTACATGTTACCTTTTTTTTTAATTGCTGAGTAGTGTCTCATTGCATGAATATGAGGTAATTTGTAATTTTCCATGTGTGGATACTTGGTTTGTTTGAGTTATTATGAATATTCAAGTTGTGAATATTCACATTCCAGTCTTTGTATGTTCATTTTTGGAGGGTAAATATCTAGGAGTAGAATCCTGGATAATTTTATCTTTAATGTTTTAAGAAACTTCTAAACAGTTCTTCAGAGTAATTGTACCACATTTCATTCCAACAATGGCAAGGAATCCCTTTGCTTCACACCCTAACATTTGGTGTTGTCAATCTTTTTTATTTCAGCCCTGATTACTCATTAGTGTAAAACCCACATGTGTTCTTGATTCTGTTTCTTTCCCACTCCCCCATCCATTATCATGGGTTCTCTCTTAGGTCTTCAGATTCTTCCCATTCCGCAGACTTCTGACCCCCATGGTCTCTTTCTCAGTTTAGTTACTCCCTCCAGTTGTTCTCCTAACTCCTTCCTTTCTCTGATCAAATTGGCAAGACGAATGGCTAGCACATGGTGCTTCTCCTTCCTCCCACCTGTTCATTCAACATTCCAATGGAGCTGCTGTCTTGAGCATCAGCTATGAATTTCAAAGGTTCCCTCAGCTCTCATTCCCCTTGATTTCTCTGAAATGAAGAATATGACACTGTTGCCCACCTTCCACTGCTTCTGAAGGTCTTATCTCATTGCTATATTATAGTACATTATTTTTCTCTTCTGTTTCCAATGTCTACTCTTCTTCTACCCTCCCTTTGAATTTGGGAGCACCTGACAAGTTCATTGAGGATCCATTACAGACATATAGTCCAAGTGCCATAGCATTGAAGACTTGCCCAACCCTGCCACTTCCCTCCTCCTTCTCTACGGTCCTCCCACAGTGTGTGAATCCCGATGCCGAGCCCAGCTGAGCACTTGTCAAGTGTACGAGAAACACAAACTTGCAAACTACATTTGAGAAAAACTATGACAAAGGTTTTAAAGTGAGAACTCTTCTAGTTCATCTGATCTATCTTTTACTTGCATTTTTATATTCAGTGACTTACAAAACTGAATTATCTGGGAAATGGTGAGAATGTTTACCTACTTCCTCAAGATTTGGGAGTTACTTGTATATAAACAGATTGCTAATCATGAAAATATTTTTGTAAGTATCTCTCCCTCACCAAAACTCTACTGATTTAGGCTGTGATTACTAATGAACAGGGAATGGGGTGTGAGTAAGTTGTTTTAAATCCATAGTGGGGTTTGCAGGGTCCCTTTTCTCAGTCCTTTCTTTTGCCCTGATGGCTGCAATTAACACTGTGGAGGCCAGAAGTCGGCTCTGCACAGGAAGCACCGTGGGAGAGAGCAAGCTCTCAGGAATCCTGGTTTTGTTTACCTTCTCTTGAAGAAATTGGAATGCCATCTTCTTCTTTCCTTACATAAATATTTCTGACAGAGTGTAATTGAACAGGCTGGCCTGCTTTGTGAAGTACTAGAGTTTTCAGCAGTTGCCTTTGCCCTGAAAAGAACTTTTCCACCTTCTTAAGCCCCATCGCCTCTCCTGGATTCATTTGCCATTCAGTTGCCTTGAGCTCCTGTGGGGCAGGATGACTTGGAACAACTCTTAACTTGGAATGTAGCTTAAAGAAGATACAATTCAATTTAAAAAGAAATGAGGGCAGTCCTTGGAAATTTCTTCTTGCACATGTTGCCTTACTTCTGGGCACTAGGCTCTCAACTTTTTTTTTTTGTTTGTTTAAATCTTAAATCCTGTAAGACATCAGCTTTGCCCTGACACAGAGGCTAAATTTCGAATATGAGCTGTTAGAGATCATTAACAGGCATTCCAATCTAAAAATGCTCTGAAAATCCAGGAAGAGAAATTCGAAGGACAGAAAGAGGCTGCGCATGCTCTCTGTGTTTCCCATGGCCCACGCTTGCCTGTGGCCCGCAATGCCTGTCTGGGCAGCCGTGTGGGGAGGTGAGGCCTCACTTAAGGCTCCCTCCCTTCTTCATGACTCCTCACCAGTTCTGCCGGCCTCCCTCCCATGTTCCGCTCTCTCCTGCAGGCCCAGTGTGGGGCTGTCCTGCTT
The DNA here is from genome assembly GCF_021234165.1 of Pteronotus mesoamericanus. Taxonomy (NCBI): domain Eukaryota; kingdom Metazoa; phylum Chordata; class Mammalia; order Chiroptera; family Mormoopidae; genus Pteronotus; species Pteronotus mesoamericanus. The sequence goes on from NW_026555310.1 coordinate 16,233,318, forward strand.
CAAGTGCCACCTGTCTGCTGGCAGCCTTGCAGAACTCTCTGCCCTCAACCTTTCTGCTGCTTCTCCTTCTGCTAGTGAAAAGAACAAATAGTAACAGACTCTGGAATAACAAATACAGAGGGCTTCCTCATGGCTCAAGATCCTGCCCACTCGGCGTTTATGAAGAGCTAGCACCATCACTCTCCTATTACAGATGGGCACAAGGGCAGTTAGGGTCACAGGCAACAAAAGCTATGAGACAGGACATCTAGAGCTGGTGCTTTCCCTCTGCCTGTCTGGGCGCCGTGCTAACCTCAGGTCCAGGAGCTGCAGAGCCTAGTCAGTGTGGATCTCAGCTCTATCACGTAGTAGTCTGCAACCTAGGAAAATGATTTTATTTTGCAGTGCCTCCAATTCCTCATTTATAAACTGGAAATAATAGTAGTAACTACGTCCTTCATTACTACTAAACACAAGAATGCATGGAAGTACTTAACAGGACCTAGTCCCCAATAACGATGAAATAAGTTTTAGTGATTATTAATTATTACCAGCCCAGGGACATAATTTCTCACTTCCAATCTGAAGTCTGAGTTCTTAGTATAAAATTAATTATGAATGAGAAGGAGGTAATATATTTTCTACCCCTGCAGCTAAATAGCTCTTGAGGCCATATTCAACCTCCTTGAAGCTCCATTTGCTCCTGTTCTAAAAAAGGGATGGGAGAACCTGTGGTTTTAACTAGGACTGCATTTTCCATCTCTAGCTGAAGTGTAAGTAGAAGACCAGAAAGGAACTTGAAGGTCCTTTTTCTTTTCAGAGACATTTGTGTTCGAACAGCATCCTGCCTTGCTGAGAAATCAGCTAGTGAAACTTCTGGAAGAAATTCCAGGTGGGAGCCTAGGTGGAGGGTGGGGAAGGAGCCAGTGAAGCTAACATGTCCTGCATCACCGCACGTGCCAGACACTCTGCCAAGCACACTGCTTGTGTGCATTTATTTCACCCTCACAGGAACCAGAGAGGGAGAGATTAACATGCACATTTCACAGGCTCGGCCTGTGAGGCTCAGATGGAGATGCAGCATCTAGCCCAAATCACACAGCGGGTGTGGGCAGAGCTGGGATCCAGACAGCACTCAGCCTGAAGCCTGAAGCCAGGGCTGTGCATTCCACTGCGTCCTCAAAGTGGCCCCTCATCAGAGGGGTCAGTAAGTCCCGGCTACATCCGGCTACTCTCAGGTGCCATCTCCTCCGGGTCCCACCCTGGGAGCATTGTGTCTATGCTTTCCTTCAAATCACTGAAAGCCTTTGCTTAAATATTTGCCTGCACCTTGAAATGATGCCGGCTTGGGACCGTTCCTCCTCCCCCTCCCAGCCCACCTCCCGCACTCGTGGCACAGAGCTGGCTCCATACACGCAGGGCAAGGCCATCATGGGACAAGGGTCAGCTGCCGAGGTTCAGGACCGTGACCTCTCCGGGCTGACCATAAAACAGCCATTCAGAGGAGCGAAGGCGGAGGGGACTCAGGAGGAACGTTTCCTCAGGACCTGCTCTGTGCAGCCCCTGCGTGAGTGAGGTCTTTACGTGAGCTGTGTCTCCGTCTGCTGCTGCTCTGTGAGCAGACAGGGTCAGAACCTCCTGTCCCTCCGTTTCCTCAGTTTTCAGCGGGGGAGGCAGGAGTTCAAAACAACAGAAGTCTGACCACTCGCACCACACAGGGTGGGCACCCCAGCTGCCTCCTGTTGCCACAGTGACCTAAATCTGATCCTGGAAGCCCACTATTGGGGGCGGGGGGAGGTGGCCTACTTACTGCTCATTATATTGAGTGTGGATCTGGAGCTCAAGAAAAATTTCATTCTGTACCACCACATAATATGAATCAGTCCTCCAGACGGCTGGTTCTGTGCGGCTTCTGTAAAAGTCAAGCAGAAAAACTAGGGTGAACATGCTAAACGCTAAACTAGATGCAGTATTGCCATTGCACTGCCCAGAAATGAACTCAGTAAACTTGATCATAAAAGAGGCCATGGAGACGATGATCTGATCTTAATAAATTTACTGTATGGCAAAGATAGTAGAGCCACAGAAAAATGTGTGCTCTGAAAAGACCACCTCAACCAGGCATTTACAATTTGACTTTCATGATTCAGCTTTTTAGAAAAGCTAGTAAAGTCTATCAGCCACCCCTTTCTCCCCCCCCCCACCATTAAAAAAACAAAACAAAACATACTCTTTTTCCTTTGTGAAAGACATCAGTTTTTGGATCCAACAACAACAAATACCCTGACAAAGAAAAAGAAATTAGAAGAGCTGCCTAGCACTCCAAGTTCACACTGTGGTTAATGGGAAATTTTATTACTGCCAAATGGATTGCCAAATCCATTTATTTCTGTTACTGGCATTTCCTAAATTCTCCCAAAATGTCAATACTTTTTCAAAGCAAGCATCTGCTTTCAGTTTAAATGAATGTGTCTTGAGATTTTAGACAGGAGTCCAAAAAGTTTTCTAAATTGACACTTAACAGGTCTTTAATTACTAAAAGAAAATGTGGTGAAGTTTTATTTGCTTTTGCTAAATATCTGTCATTGAGCTAGAGCCAGGAAAGTGAGATGATGCAAATGTTTTTAACACACAAGAAAAACTGTCTCACTGCTGTATAACCAAAGGGGAAATTCCCTGTGAAACTACAAATGTTTAATGGCAAGATTTGCACATTATGAACAAGATCTCATTTCTACTTGATGTTTCTCTGATGAAATCAATGAAGGTGTTATTGGTTCCAGGAACCCCTTCTCAGGAATTTTAGCCTTTTGGAAGTTCCTGGGGGAAACTTAAGAGAGTGGAATTTTGCTTGCAGTATAGTAGGAGCTTTTATTTATGATGACTTTGTGGATAACACAGGAGCTAAGACTTGGATGCAAAATAGAGGACATTCACAACAGAGCCTCTCTGAGAGAGAAACTGCCTCTTGCTATTGCAGTACCGCCACTGCACTCGGCCACCCTCCGCCTCCCGCATCACTGGGCATCCAGAGGTATCGATCCTCTAGGCGAATCAACTGTCCATGGTGGCCTTTCTCTTTGGCTCAGATTGTCCCAGGAGATCTTCTTTCTCCTTTTTCTTTTTTTTAAAGCTTCCTTAATCCTATTACATTTAGCCTTACATCAAGGATCAATTGATCGGGCAATCCCATGTAGTAATCAGAGGAGACTCTTTTTTATTTTCTTTTTTCTTTTTTTTTTTTTTGAATTTTTAAAATGCATAATCTTTATTATATTTTTTCCACATTACCATTTAGTCACCTTATACCTCCCACCCCCAGCAGTCACCACACAGGGCAGCCCTTCTTAAAGTGTGTAGTCTGAAGACTACCCTCAACAGAATCACCTGAGGGTCTTATTAAAAATACTGATTCCTGGGCCCTACCCCAGACGTACTGAATCTTATGAGGGATCCCACATTTTACCAAACATGTAATGCTTTTTAAGCACTAAAATTTGAGAACTATTGACCTAAGGGAAAAGTGAAGACATAATATTTTAGGTAATAGACGATTTTCGGTCACCAGCTGGTGACTTGTTTGGCAGATAAGAAAATTCCCGATACTGAGAGGCAAGAAATATTACTTAACCCTGGAGCAGTTTTACTCTAACCTGTCCCGGTGTCCCTAATAGTTCCATCAGTGGCAGTTGAAGCCCCTAACAGAAGCTCTGACAGTCCTCAGAATCCTTAGTGTGATAGGTGTTTCGAAAGGGATTCCATGTTCCTTTCTGTGACTCTAAACTGAAAGTGTGCCCATGGCTGATTGTATGGGGTATGTACTGAAGCTGACCTTACCAGTTTGTTCACCAATTATGGGTTACTTAATTCAAGCTTTTTCTACTGAATTCAGAGAAACAACCTATGGATTCGGTTACCTAAATGGCATGCTTGGTCAATTCAGAGGCAAATGTTATTTTCATTTGAATTGACATGTTGATTCATTGTAAATGGATAACAAAGAAGCTGTACATAGATGGGGTTTACATTGACAATAGACTTCTGGTTTTCCTAAATAGCTTATTATAGAGCCAAAATGAATGCATTAGGGAGCTTTAATATTGTCTAATGCTGACCCAGGAGTGATCTGTAGCATCAGAATACATAGGTAATTCCCATGATTAAGGAATTCCATGGCATCTATTTGAAATTTTCTGCTTTTCTTATTAAACGTTTTTACTTGGAAATAGCTGCTCACAATGTTCCTTTCTAAGAAGCTTTCTTGACTTGGCTGAAAAAGAGGCTCAAAATTGCTTCTGGTTCTTTCATGCCTAAATACTCACCTTTAGCAATCACCCTTCAAAATGAAGGTCCACACCTTCGGGCGGCTCCACCATCAACTGAGGGGCTTCTGAATGATCTGTCTGCCATTTACGCTTTCTCAGTGCGTTTGCTTTAGAATGAGGTTCCCAGCTGTAATGCCTCTGTTGGTTACTGGTGTTATTTTACAGTTAGTGCAACACTATTTATTTGTGTATTTAATGATGGTTGTTACATTAAAAATCCATTGTGATATCCGACACAGGAGAAAAAATCACTCTGATGTCTAACCTAATATTTTTTCATGAATAGTTTAAAATGTGCAAGTATATTACTTTTGAGGGAATTTCAAAAACACCACATTCTGCTTTATTTTAAAAATTAATTTAAAAAGAAGAGAGAGATGGATTTTAATGGGTGATTTTTACAAACATTAAATAAGCTAATAAAAATCAAAACATATATAACACCTACTGTGAGCCTGAGACACAAGAAAGTCAGATAATTTGCCTAAGGAATCACAGCTAGTAAATGGTGGAAGGAGAATCCAAAACCAGTCCTGGTTTTTAAGACTGTGCTTTTAACTACTTTGCAGACCTAAGGTGGAGAAGCTGCTTAGTAGTGCCTGGTAAGTTAGAAGGGCTCATAAATTGGAAACTAAACTTGTAATTCTTTTTATGACTCCAAGCATTGGTTGCTTCTGCCTTCCTTAGGATCACTTCTATAATATTGAAAGAGGTGTAGAAACAGAGGTATAAAATGGATTATATTATCCTCCTCTGTCAAATTTTTATTAGAATATTGGAAAACCTATTTCAAGAACTTTGCAGAGATCTAAGAATAAAGAAAATAGTAAAACCATGGTTTTTAAAAATAATTTAGCAATTATTAAATTTCTATTCTGTGCCAATCACTGTACTAAATTTACTGAATTTCTACCTTGTACAGATCACTGGGATAAAAGAAGTAAGTAACATGAATTAAGACATGGGTACTGTCTATGAAGGAGCTTAAAACCTAGTACTGGTCACAGACAGAATGCACAACATTTAAGAGACTGGATGTGGAAGTGTAGAGCGTGGTCTGTCGATGGACCTGCTATATTTGAAGTTCTAAATTATAGAACCCTGCTGTTAGAGTAGCTGTGTGCTCTGGACAAATCACTTGATCTCTCCAAACCTCAGTTATTTTATTGTTATTGGAGCGGTGGTTGCTAGTATTTAAAATGAAGATAATTATACCTAATTTCCTGCTGCTTAGTGAGAATTACAATAAATAATGCAAAGGAATCACCCGGTCCGTTGCGGGGAGTAAAATGGTCAACAAACGACTGTTGGGAAACAAAGTTTGAAAAACTCGGCTGCTGACCCCCTCACTCATAGAGAAGCTGGCACCCTCCCGTGGGAGGCCATGTCCAGGGCGCTTCACATGCTGAGCCCAGGCCTTGGAGAAGAAAAGTAATGGCGGGCCCAGTCACTCCTTCCAGTGCTGAGCTGGAGGACAAAGAGCAGCTGTCCCTTCAGCGGCCAGGACAGGGCTCATAGCAGTGGATCCCCTACCACCATTTTTGTTATGTTTTGTTTGTTTTGTTTTGTTCTTTGTTACAAAAAGAAAACCAAAATATAAAAGAGGTAGCATATATGCAGTTGCTGACTTAGTTAACAAGTTTACCAGCTCTGCTGAGGCCATGATGCTGTGAGCTGGCTAAGTCAGGGAAGGCTCCCAGGGAGCAGAAATTGCACGGGGAGGAGGGGAAGGCCACCTGTGAGCTGGTAGGCAAGAGTGCCGGCTGGGAGGCACGAGACCTGGGGGAGGCTTCCTTTTTGCTTGAGACCAGGGCAAATTCCTGAGGCCCCCTGTGTCTCGGTTTCCGCTACTGTAAACCAAGGAGGCTAGACTATACCCATAATTCCCAAATCCAGATGGCTGTCATATTCCTGCGGAGAGCTTCCTAGGAAGAGGCCCAACCTTAGAACACTAAGGTTTTTTGAAATGTGCCCCAAGTGGTTTTAAGGGACAGCAAGGGTAGAGGTGGGGTAGGGGGTCTCTTAGGAGGTTCTGGAGAATAGATGTCAAAAATAGATGTCACCCAGTCTAGCTGGACTAGTGGATACCTGGGTATGTTTAAACATTGGTCAGAACTGTGACATAGAGGGTTTTAAACTAAGAGTCTATCTGTAGGTAATAGGGCATTAGTGAATATTTTTATATAAGGAAATGTGTTGAAAACAATGCTCTAGGGGGGAAAAAAATCTTTCAATTGTCTGTACGTAGTAAAAGGAGAAGAGAGAGGGAACTGGAAACAGGTTGCAAACTAAAGTTATCAACTCAGGTGTGTTAGGAAGCAAAACTGAGGAAGGTGTGCTCCAGACCTCCATAATCAAGTAGAATTGTAGGAATACTGCCCTGTTTTTTAATATGGGATAATTATCAGAGAGACATGGTCATACTGAATATACGAAAGGGATGCTATTCAGAAACAGGATAAAATGAAGTTAAATTCTAATGTGGTAATTGACCATGTGACCAAGGAAGTTTCCAGTTAGATGAATTATCTGCTATAAGTTACTCTGCCAAAGCAACGTCTGTTTCTCAAACTCCCACCAAAGGGTGAGCAAAAGAGACTGCAGTAGAAATATATCTTTTATTTCTCTCTACAGTAATATACCTACTGTTCTCTCCTTTTCAGAAATAAAAACAACACATAAAAATAGCACATATTAATTTGGGGGGCTTTCAGAAAAAAACATTCTAAAATACCAGTTAAGATGGCATGTGCCTGATGCTCTCTCTTAGTGTCTAATGACTGGCTCTCAAAGGCTCTCATAGAAAAGTAGAGTCACCCAACGGTGCAGAGCCAAGAGGAAATGGCCTGTCTGCCCATGTATTTGCATCTTGCAATATTCACACTAGACAAAATTGTTGAATACAATGGTTTTCTGAAAGTGTATCAGTCATTCCCTCAAGAGAGTCATAGGAGTACAGTGTTCATGAAGAATTCAAGTGCCCACCCCGGCTTGTGTGGCTCAGTGGATTGAGTGCTGGCCTGCAAACCAAAGGGTCGCCAGTTCGATTCCCAGTCAGGGCACATGCCTGGGTTGCAGGCTGGGTCCCCAGTAGGGGGCACGCGAGAGGCCACCACACATTGATGTTTCTCTCTCTCTCTCCCTCCCTTCCCCTCTCTTTAAAAATAAATAAGTAAAATCTTTTTAAAAAAAGAATTCACGTTCCCTATACATAGCTTTGGTGCTGAGTGTTCCATCGCGTCACACTAATGGTCACGGACTGTGCTAAGTTGTAATTAATCTCACTGAGTTCATACATAGGAGGTTGAAGTTGCCATTCTAACTGAAAATTTGACTATCAAATTGTTGGTTTTTTTCCTGCTGATTTTGAAGAATATCCAAGCTAAATGATGCCTTGAGGGACTTGATTTTCAGCCTTATTTTCCTAAATCTGTACCTTCCTTTGAATGTGGAGAGAATTTCCAAATTAATGTTAATAAGATTTACAAAATCCTTGGAGGAAGAATTCTGCTTACCATGAAATCAACAGTAAAGTTGCCAGGATTAAAAAAATAAATTTTTATTTAAAAAGATATGCCCATCAAGAAATACTTCAAGATATATTTTAGAATAGAAACTCAAGATTATTTAAACACAGGAGACCTCCACAGAATCTTACAGGCACTCTTTAAATGTTTGTTGACTAAAATGAATGAATCAACACAAAAACAGCACCCAGAGAGCTGTAATGCAAATGTGTTATAACCAGGCAACTTTAAAGCCACATCCCAAGGACAACCTACTTAGGGACACAGGTGCTACATTTGATGCTAGGGCAGGACTGTGCGTGGAGAGGAGACCTGTGGGAGTTAGCTAGACCCCAAAAAGGTGAGGATATCATGGACAGCCACCTTCTTCAGGAAATAGCTAACACATAAAAGACAATGATAAATGTTTGCTAAACTGAAGAGTTAAATGCGAGGTATATGCTAGAAACATGACTTCTTTTTCAAGGTTCGTGATAAAAGGCTATCTTCCAGGTAAAATCACCTTGTAATATGCTGCTTCTAACACTTGGAACTCAGACATGGGAGTCAATATTAGTTTTCCCTCTGTAGATCTTTATCCTACAGAGACTGAAGCCAGAGGGGTTTTGTAGCAGGAGCTACTCTCAGCTGCTTTTAATAATTCATGGAGCAATTATGCTGAAATCTCAGCGTGTGTGCAGATCACCTGAGAATCTTTAAAATGCAGGCTCTGATTCAATGGGTCTGTTTAGGGCCTGAGATTCTGCATCTTTCACAAGCTCCCAGATGATGTTGATGAGACTGGGCCATGAATTGCACTTCGAACAGCAAGGTCACAAGCGGTGAATTTATAAGTAGTTAGAATAAGCAGGCGTGGTGTGATAGAAGAGCACTGGCTCTTGACTCAGAAGATGGATTATGCGAATGTGATGAGTCACTTGACTATTCTGAATCCAAATTTTCTCATTAGAAACAAATGAATATAATAAGACAGTAATACCTGCTGCATGAGATTGTTGTAAGAATGAAATTAATAATGTGTGAAAATTTACCAGAGCATATGGTAGATACCATTGCTGACTAAATGATTGTTGATTGTATATAGCAAGAATGGAAGCACACAGTTCAGCACTGGCAGCTGGTAGATGGGGCCCCCTTTGCCTGTGTGCTCTGTACTTCCAGGAGTTCATTCTTCATTCCACCGCTTTTGCCAGTTACAATATCGAGCACTTAGCAAATGATCAGTTGTTGGTGGGATTGTACTGGCAGCAAAGTTGATCATTGTCAGTCGATATTTTCAGCTTCAAAGATGTTGATAGTAAGAGAATGTCCCAGGGTTTCCTCATGGCACTAACAAGAAAGAGAACTGTCACCCAGTAGAATGGTAATAGTTAGGGGCCTTGGGTACTTCTTCGAACCAGACGCATAAACACTGGAGAAGATTAAAATGAAAAACACAGACCCGGACTCAATTCTTAGTAAAAATATAATGATAAAATAGCTGACCGTTCTTTGCTAGCCAGTAGTCACAGTGTTTTCTAATGTTATAAATTATGTGTAAAATGCATACCTCTTAGTTAAAAAAACAAAGACTAACATGGCAATTTGGCTGGCTCCTCCCCGAGGGGTGGCTCGGCCCCCTCAGGAGCCCAGACTGCGGTGGCCCAGCCGGTGGCCCAGGGGCTCAAATCATCTTTCACGGCCTCATAACTGGCTCCCTGGCACCTGGGTAATGTCCCCAGATTGCTGCTCCGAGAGTCTAACTTTCTGGCTAACAAACTTGGAAGATCTAAAATAAAACTTCTAGAAGTGCATGATAGGAAATGAAGGTAGAAAAATCGGTGAATATGTACACCCTGGCTGGTGTGGCTCAGCGGAATGAGTACTGGCCTGCGAATCAGGGGTAACCAGTTCAATTCCCAGTCGGGGCACATGCCAGGGTTGCAGCCAGGTCCCCAGTTGGGGGTGTGCAAAAGACATCCACACATTGATGTTTCTCTCCCTCTCCTCCCCCTCTCTGAAACAAACAAATAAATAAATAAAATCTTTTGTTTAAAGAAAAATCAGTGAATAACCTTCAGCATCATTTATGTCTTAACATCTCTTTCCACTGAGGATTCAGAGACAGAAACTGCTAATGCCTTGAGACAATGTAGTTCAACTCATTTGCAATAAAACCAATTCATTTGCAATTCATTTGCAGAGTGAATCAATTACTCTCTGCTAAAATAAACAGATCTTAAAGTCTAATCAGAGGACTAAAACAAAGTTTTATTAAAAGATGTTTTTCCCCCTCTTTTGCAACCTGTAGGTCCCAGGAGAAAAAAGAAGAGGCTATCACTTTACTGAAGGATTCCATTAAATATGGTCCAGAGTTTGCAGATGCTTATTCAAGCTTAGCTTCATTACTGGCTGACCAGGTGATGGTTTCCATTTAATTTCATATAATTTTTTAAAAATTTTACCATTGGATGCATAAATTAATATTACACAGATTTTTGGTACCCATGGTATAGTTTGCCTTGAAAAATGGACAACTAATCCCTATGTCCGTTTTCTTGACAGAAATTACAAGTATAGTATTCTCACTCTAAAATTTTCTGTGTAGTATAGCTGATCTTTCAACAAAAATGATTCATTATAGGCCTTTGGTATATTCTCTGTCACTTTGGGACAAAATCTGTCAAGAACAATACATGGTACTTGCTGGTACTATTTACTCATCACATTTTTCTGAGGGAATTGTTAAGTACTAAGATCTCTAAACTTAATATGGAACCTATTATCAATCATCTTATAGATCCAGTGTCTTAGTACCCACTGAAGATCACAGAGGCTTATAGGATGGGCTCCTGAGACAACATTTCTCTTGGCATAAAACAGAAGGGTATTTTAATTCTCCTCCTTCTTTTCACTTGTGTCTAAATGATTTGGTACCACTTACCAGTGTGCTGGATGCCTGCTCCCTGCTGTGGGGAAACAAATGTACGTTGTCTTCTCCAAATTGAGGATAGAGTTTTGTTGACACACATAAGTGCCCTCGATAGACAGTAGATTCTCCTATCATGCAATTACTGCATTGTCTTTAAAATCAAGCTCAACGCCCTTGAAAGGTGCCCTGCACCACTCAGTTGGCTTAAATGTAATGAATGATTTGGTACTGCATGTCAGGTACCTAGGGGTGCAATTTGCATTTGAAAAACTTTGGAGATCTCACCAGGAAACACAATTAAGGCATTCTGTGGATACTTGCGTGTCAGGAGTGATTCGTGTAGTTGTCTCCCTCTACTAGTCTGCATATAACATATGTGGGCCTTACTTAGACAAAAGCCCATGTCTATAGTGGGTGATCTTAATGCTGGTTTTAGCACAACATTTAAGCTAAAATGATGATGGTCATGTTCTATGGTGTACGCTGGCAGACCTCAGCTGCCTCTGGCTTGTGCTGAAACACAGTAGGGATTTTCTGAAGAAACCACGGACTCCGTCATTATTCTCTTTTTTCGCCTCATCCAGGGTCCTTTATTTTCTTAAGAAGACTCTTGCCATGCTGATGCTTGACTGGCTGACTTGCAGCTACTCAGACATGGGAAGCACGCTTCTTGCTCGGGGCTTTGCATTAACTGTTCCCTTTGCATGCAACACTTTTGTCTCATACATCTTAGTGTTTCTTTCCTCGTATCATGCTGGCTTTATCCCAGATATTACCATCTCAGAGAGGTTGTCTGTGACTGCCCTTTCTAAATATTCACTTCACGCTGCCCACTGTGTTCTCCATCACCTTACCCTGGCTTGCATTTCCCCATAACATTTATTTCTGTATATTGCCTGCAATCTTTCTCCCACCACTAGAATACTTAACTCCATGAGAATGGCTGCCTGTTTTCATTCATGGCGGTATCCTCACACTTGTCACAGTGCATGCAATCAATAAATGTTGAGTAAATAAATGAATCAATATGAACTGAAGAACATGGAGTCCCTCTGATCCAGCACATATTCAGAATTTACTCTTATATTATGAGGAGGGCTGGGCGTGTGGGCCACACTGTTTTGTAACTGAGTTGTGCTTCAGGGTGATGCTCTTGTCCTGCACTGAGGAACAGCCATGTAAACGTAGTCATTTTACCCATGGGGTCAGGGATGGGGTTGAGGCCAGTACCTCCTACATAATCAGTGGCTTCTTTATGATGCCTCGAGGGAGAAATTTCTCTCATGTTTCAGTATTAGGAAAGGCTAGGCTTCTGAATTATAAGATTTGTGTTTTATTTTTAATGCATGAAAAATCTTGCAATCCTGCAAAGATTAAATCTATTTCCAGCCCCTTGAATCCTACCTCCAACTAGCAACTAATCTGGACTGTACAATCTGCTTTTCTGTGAGTGCTCCTTTTAATCCTGCAGTTATAATCATGTTTCTTAGTAATTTATTTTATTCAGTTTATGCTCTATAGTTTTGAAAAGCTGCTTTAGTTTCTTTGTGGAATGATGAGAGATAAGTAAGTAAATAAATAAATAATGCTTTGCATTAATAGTTCCCATTCATATCTTTTTTTCACAACTCACCAGGACAGATAATAAACCTTAAATTGCTCTTCTTGATGCAAATGACCCTTAAGGTAAATGACAATCTAATAGTACTAATAATAGCATGGTATGTTGTTTTGGGAGAGCTCTTTACAGATAGTTTCACATTTCCATCTTTCTGCAATGCCATCTTTTCCTTCTCTTCCTCCAAAACCTCCCTGTTTTTCAAGATCCAAGTCAACTTCCACTTCCACCCTCATCATTCTTCCACCTTCCCATCTGATGGTGAGTTATATTGTCTTGAAGCCCCTATCACTTTTTAGGAAACACATATCAACTCATCATATATTCTTATTTCTTAAACTAATATCTTGAACTATAACTGAAACAGTTTTCCAGGTATAGTTTCCTTGCAAGACTACAAGTTTCTTGAAGAAAAGCAGTGTCTTCTTTGGATACCTATTCCTTCACTGGGGCTTAAGATAGTTTCCCACATAAGACAGGCATTCAGGCAACATGTCTTAACTTCAGTTACTTTGGGATTCAGTTACTCTCTGTTGTGCTACTATAAGCATTTGACAGTGAACTGAGGCACCTGTTTCCAGACCTCACTTCATGGTAACCAACTGCTCAAGGTTGGGTCAGGAGTACTTTACCTCTCTGAGCCTCAGTTTCCAAATCTGAAAATCAATAACTACTCTAAATTATTTTCACTCTCTCTTATGCTTCTAAACACTTTAGGGTGTCTAAGACTATCTTGTTTAACATCAACTACATGCCAATGAATATTTAATGAATAGCTTAAGGCTCCAATGTAATTAGTGCTATTGTTTCTATACAAATGAAGGATTACTATGTTAATATTGTGAAAAGTGGTTTGCCTTAATAAATATCTAAAAATTGCAGTTGTATTCTTTTTCCAAATTGATGAACTCTTAAGTTCATAAAAAATTACTATTTTAAAAATGATAGACATGTTTAGTGACCTTGAAATTTATTTTAGTCCATTCTGCAATATCTTGCTATTAACAAATTTTATAGATGGTGATGACTAAAAAGGACAGCATATACTTTTTCATCATTTATGTTTAAGAAGTGTCAAGTGCCTTATTGAAAATCAGTTTTGTGATCTTTTTTTTTGTGTGTGAATCACAGTGTCAAGGTGATGTAAAATTATGCATGTCTCATAGTTGAAATTATGAACAATCTTTACGAAAACCAATTATGGTTATGGCCATGATCTCTTCTTACATACAAAGGCCACATCTCCCACCAGTCTTTCCTATTCTGGGTTCAAACGTAAAATGCTGTGAGATCTGAGAGCATAATTGGAAGATGGAAAGGCTCTCTGTGCTGCTCCTTTGGGCAGTTGATTTTAACATCAAAGAGACAGAGCGGCCGATCAGGATAACCCAGGACCGCCTTACCTCTCTTTTAACATCTTGTCTTCATGCTTTGAATTCTTTAGTGATAAAAAGAATGCTTCAGATACACAAGCAAGGCACAGGAAAACTATTAGAGGGAAATCCACCTAACTTCACATTCTTTGGAAGCAAAATGAATTCTTTGTGTGCGTGTGTATGGCACAGCCTTATTTAAGAGCATTCCGCAACTTCAAACAGCAGGGTGCATGAAAGCAATGTGTACAAACCTTGGTCAATCTCAGACACATTGTGAAACTCTTCCCCTCACAGGTCATCTACCAGTTCCATCTTTGCACGTAGACAGCCCATGCTTACTGTGGTTGGGGGCCAATCTCATGTTAAAAAACTCTCCTACACTGAACTGAAATCACCTCTTCTATAATTTGCTCCCGTTGGACCCAGAGCAACAGAGAGCTTGTTGAGCACAGCTTATGAACACAGTTACGTTGTCACGTCCCAGTTATCTCTTTTTCTAAGCTAACCCCACTTCCTTCAAATTGTTTCTCATTTACCCTGGTTTCCAAATACTTTCCTTCCAGGCATATTCCTTTGTCTAACCTCTGGATTATCTATTTTCTCCATGACAATGTGGCTCCCAAATTGAACTGGCTTCTCAAACTAGTTCATAAACTCAGGGTGGAATAGGAATACTGCCCTGTTTTGAGATCCTGCATATCTATTATATGACACCCTGAAATGATTTAGCGTCCACATGATGATCTGGCTCAGACTAGAGGTACAGTCAACTGAAAACCCTGAAAAAGGGATGCGTTATTAGTCCAGGTCTCACTCATTTTGCAGGCAAGTTTTCATAGCCTGGAGGAAAGAATTCACCTTTATCTGTATTTAATCTCAACTTCCCTATATCAGCCTAAAATTTTGGGACTTTTTAGTCCTTTTTTATGCCATTCATTGTATTAACTATCCTTTCCAGGTGTTTCTTGGCAAATTGAGTAAGAAGAGCTTCTAGTTATTTCTTTACATTGTTAATAAATAATGTTGCCTGGATCAGTAGCAGAGCCAAACTTGTGGCTACCGAGTCTTGGAGAGACTTTTAGGTACAATTATTCAACTTTTGGTTAATTTGTTAAACTATATGAAGGAGACCCAAAAAAAAAACCCTAGAATTTATTTATAAAAAATTGTGTATTTATTCTTACGTGTTTAAACTTCAGGCACTTTCAAAGTACTCTCCATTTGATGCAGTACACCTACCAAGACTTTTCCACTGCTCAAAACAGTTTTTTTCCCTAAGATTTTATTTATTTATTTTTAGACAGAGGGGAAGGGAGAGAGAAAGAGAGGGAGAGAAACATTGATGTGTGGTTACCTTTCGCATGGCCCCTGGTGGGGAACTGGCCCACAACCTAGGCATGTGCCCTAACTGGGAATTGAACCTGTGACCCTTCATTTCACAGGCTGGCGCTCAGTCCACTGAGCCATTCCAGCCATGGCTCAAAACAGTTTTTGAACTCATCAATTTTGATGCCTTTTTGTGCTTCTGCCATTTTTTTGTTTTACCTGTTTCACATTGGCAAAACATTTCCCTTTGAGGACATTTTTCATCCATGGAAACAAGAAAAGAGTTACACTGGGTGAGGAAGGGGGGTGCCCAGGGGTCATGTTGATTTTGGCCAAAAACTGCTGAACACTCAGTGCAGCATAGGTAGGTGTGCTCATAAACCGTCCATCATGAAATGAACAAATACGTCGAAAGAGTCTTCGGAAAAATTCAGTGAAGCCCAACACAGCCTCTCACACCACCAGCTGGTACACTGATACAGATGGGTTTCTAGAACCCGCAGGGGAGGCTTGTGTTACAAGGGGCCTACTCTCCAGAAGATAATTCTGGGTTTTTGGGGGAACCTCCAAAATGTCTTGGCCACAAGGGTGTTGTGAGAGATTTTTTCAGACTCCTTCTGAAATCTTGCCCCCGATTTCTATAGGTTGTGATTCTGTAGGAAGGAAGGAAGGAAAGGAGGGAGGGAGGGAGAGAGGGAGGGAGGGGGGAAGGAAGGAAAGGGAGGGGGGGAGGAAGAGGAGAGGGGAGGGGAGGGGAGGAGGGTAAGGATGGAAGGAAGGAAACGAAGTCCATTTGGCAGTGCCCTGCTCTTACTGAGAGCATACTGCTGTCTGTTGATGCCATTTCCTATCTTCACTGCTAATAAAACCATGAGTGTAATAATACCCTCTAAGGGTTTTCTGTGACAAATACTGTGTTTCTTACTCTTTTGGAACCTGCAGCTAGTAACTGAATCTGGGCAGAGTAGAGCATCTGAAAAGGGGACATTTGAAAAATACATTAATAAGCTTGAAAAGATATTTTATGATGGAACATATTGAAGCCCATACTGAAGCCCAAGTTTGGTATTATAATAGAAAGTAAAGGTTAAATGTCTGAGGGATGGGTATTAAGACATGTGAAGGGGAAGTCCTGTGGAAATACGTGGGGTATTTTGGAGGAGGCTTTAAATGCCTTTTGGGGTGAGTAGTTGAGAACGTTGTTTCAGGAATAAAGTGTAGGAATGGATAAACTCTACTGTGGCAGATTTCCTTTGTCCTGAGAATATCTGCATGTGAAGGATGAAAGGAAGAGAAAAAGAGAAAATTAAGACCTCCAGGGCAGAGCGCCTGAGGACTGAGAAGACTCACAGAGCCACTGATAGCCTTGGGGCGGCCAGGGAGAAGCAGGGTGTTAGGGAGGGAGGAAATGAGAGACGCTTCAAAATTGTTTTCATTTACATGAGTAATATAAAAATATAATGGAAAGTGTGGAAAAATCGTAGAAAATAAAATATACTTTTCACTTATAATATATCTAGAAACAGCAAATACTTTCATTTTGTCAAATCCTGCAGTCCTTTTTAATGTACTTTTTTGTTTTCATACTTACATTCACATATAGTTTGTATCCTCTTTCATTCACTTGCCATTAAATTACATGTAATGTGGTATGTTTTCCATGGTGCTAAATGGCCTCCATAAGGACCATTTTAATGGATGTGTACTAGTTTATCAGATCATGCATTATAATTTACATAATAATATCCTAGCTGATGGTCATTTGGTGTGTGCATGTGCGTGTGAGAGAGAGAGAAAGAGAGAGAGAGAACTTTATCTTTCTTTGCCTTTTTAAAAACAATATTCTGAATCATTTCTTAATGACAGATTCCTAGAAGTAGAACTCCCCTAGCAAAGAGGATTAGCATGTTTCATTGAGACCCCTCACTAAATTGCTCTTGGGATTCATTACTAAATTGCTTTCCAAAAGAGTGGTACCAATATGCTCTGCCACCAGCAGAGTGAAACCTTTATGTCTTGAATGTTAGCGAAACATTCAAATGAAAGTAGCATATGGACAGATGGCAGTGAGAGAGATCAGGGAGGGAAAGATAGATTTAGGGCTTCAAAAAAATGAAACAATATTATGAATAAGTGATTTCTCTGAGAAGAAAATGAAGAATAGTATGGGGGAGAGTCTTAAATTATCTTTTAATTTTTTCATTTTTCAGATAAAAAGTGAGGTGCACAGAGTTAAATGCTGGTCAAGGTCATACAGATAATGAGTGTCAGCACCTGCACCAGAGCCTGGCCTCTCACGTCCCCTCCCCCACGGCTCCATCACTGCGTGATGCTGGGGCCCTGGGACCGGACTGTGGGAACGGGCCATAGTTTATGAGGCTGGGTGCACAGGAGCCAGAAGGGAGAAGAGAAGTGATAGAGGAAACCCAGGTGGGTGAGTTGTTGCAGAAGTTAGATACATAAAAGGATCCAGAAGAAAGCTGATGCCCCTATATGCCTATTGCAGCAAAGGAGAAAACAAAGAACAAAAAATAAATTCTTAAATTCCAAGCCAGGGTGGTCTCTGGCTTGCTGCTCTCTTCTGGTTCTCCATCAGCATTTAGAACTGGCTGTCCTCCAGCTTCACAGATAGGATTATAAACATTTACAAACCCACCATCATTTTTAACCAGCTTACGCTTGCCACAGATGATATAGCTTACAATACACTAGCAGCAAAGGAAATAAAATTAACATTGTTTATGACTCTGAGCCACTGCAAAGTATGGCAAGCCCCAGCTTTATAGCCTATTGAAAAACTCATTTAATTAATTTGATAACACTTAAAATATTTTCCTTTTATGTATTTTGGGATATGGCTTCACCTCATACAAGAATGAAAATTGGAAAAATAAAATATAAGAAGTATAGATCAAGAGTCAGAGGTATGGATCAAGAGTAAGAGGTTCAGGGTCAATTTCTGTCTTTAAAAAATGCCCCCTTTGGGGTAGATTCAGCCATGTATATAGCATTGCACGTGAGGCCAAGTGAACTTGAACTGAACCCTACTTTAAGGATTCATTGATTTCATTATTCAGCACACATTTATTGAGCATCTGGCTACCACCAAGCACTAGAGATTGTTGAAGTAGCAAGATACGGGCCTTATCCTCATGGAACTCAGAGTCTAGAAAGTTAGCCTACCCTCTAAACAAGGAATTACATTATTGACCTCCTCCCAAATATCCCACTCATTTGTGACAAATGGGCAAAGGGAAAGAACCAGGGCAAATGTTAAGGGCACCTAACCTGATGTGGGAGGGGGTACATGGGGAGTGGGGACAGTGACCAAATAGCAGCATTTAATCTGATCCCTGAAGAATGTGTAGATTATAACTAGATGAAAATGAATAGAACATGCTTTCTGGCCAGAAGGAATATACCATGTGAGGGCTTTGAGATAGAGAACAGTCAAAGTAGAGAACCTTCCTCTGATAGA
Organism: Pteronotus mesoamericanus; assembly: GCF_021234165.1. Taxonomy (NCBI): domain Eukaryota; kingdom Metazoa; phylum Chordata; class Mammalia; order Chiroptera; family Mormoopidae; genus Pteronotus; species Pteronotus mesoamericanus. Next base: position 16,251,858 of record NW_026555310.1, read on the forward strand.
AAGAGAGTCATGTGCCTAGAAATGCAAAGAATGAAGATCAAATGGCATGAGAAGAAAGCTCCTCATGAAATGTGCAGCTCTCTTTTTCTGGTCTCCTGACACTGTTACGCCCTGTAGTTGCTTACGCTTGTCATACGTTCTTTTCAGGTTTTTGTTTTTTTTTTTAATGATTCTTGGCATTTCCTCTTTAAAGGGTTTCTCTCACAGGGTGGTGTTGATCACAGTCTGCTAGCTGATGAGAAAATTCAGATTTAGAAACAGCTAACATATCCGCGTTGTGGAGAATTGCCGAGGTAGCTAATTCATTTCAGTTTAATGTGAAAGAGAATCAGACATCAAATATTGATAGCATGTTTCTCCTAAATGTCCATGTTGATGACTGATGGGTAGAAAAACTGTTCTGTACAAAACAAAAAAGCAAAGAAGAAGGTGAGAAAGCAGAACATCTCAGCTTATGTTTTGAACTGCTGTGTCTTGAGTTTCTAAGAGAAGCTACTGACATGCGTTTGAACACCTCCTTTGGTCCTAAACTTCCCAGGCTTATAATAGTAAATAAAGTCATGTATTAGTCATAATAAAGTTACAAGTTTTATGAAAAAAAGGAAGATCTCTTGTGTGATCTTTTCCATGTTTAATTTTGTAGGTGTATTTCAATCCTCTTTTGAAGAATTCAGATCTCTGTCCAAGATTTCATCAGTGTCTGATAAGGGTATAGCAAAATTGCAGCAAGTGCTTCCTGTTGCCTTTCCTCCGTATATTATTGAGTAACCAATGCTGTGTGGTTTGCTAGTAAGCACACGGGGACTTGTCATCAGGACATATGGATCTTAGGCATCTTTAGGTCAACAAAATAAAGTAATTCAGTCAATGGCTCTGTGCACTCACATCACTGACAGAGTGACACTACTTTTCAAAAGCAGTTCAGATGCATGACCATAATGTCAAGGCATGAGAACAGCTTTCTCTCCCCGTCTCTGTCGGTCCTTCACCACTTTGGAATGCCATACCCTATAACTTCTATACGGTAGGCACATGTTGTCACGGGCCACTCACTAAACCAGCTGTTCACAAAGCATTTACAGGGAACCCCTGAGGTCCAAGAAGGTCTGTGTAGTTTTCATAAGAGTACTAACAAGTAATTTGCCTTTTTAATTCTCATTTTCTCATGAGTAAGCAGTAGTTTTTTAGAGGATACATGATGTATCCACAATTATGAAAAAGCTATAAAAATATTCTCCCCATTTCCAAGTAAATGTCTATGTGAGGCCAGGTGTTCTTCATATTTTCAACTAAAAAAATATGAAAACAGATTGAGCATAAAAGTAGATATGAGAATCCAACTACCTTCTATTAAGCTAAGCATTAAAAAGATTTGCAAAAAATATAAAATAATGTCATATTCTGACTAATTTTTCTTTGCTTTGGAGAATATAACTTTTTTCTTATAAATGTGTTACCTTTGAGTCTATAATACATTTAACTAATAAATATTTCTTAAAATTTCTTAGCTTCATTTCTATTGTGATAGAAGCTTACAGCTTACATAAACAAAGCTCTTTTGGGGTCCTCAGTAATTTTTAGAGTACCGAAGGATCCCAAAACCGAGAAGTTTTAGGATTGCTACATTAAGCCCATACCTGTTTGTCCTCCTGGTTGCGGCCAACTCAAACTATTAGAAATGTTTTCTAAACATATCAATTTGTCCAAGAGAATAATTGCAATCAGGGCTCCTTTTTCAGAAGCTCTGCTTTTCACTTCCCCTCCCTTCAAGTAAAAAGCATACTATGTTGGGCAGTTACAGCAGGTAAAAAGTGGAGATGCTGAGTACGTTTCACCTCTCCCCGAAGGCCCATTTTATCTCCACCCCGCTGAAAATGCTTTAGAGCCTTGGAGAGGAGCCCATAGTTGAACATGCGGCCCATTTGTAACCACTGCCCTTGCAGGCTGATTTCCTGCTGAGGCAGCGGTTGGTTGGGGATTCTGATGTCCAGTGGACAGTATTTTTTTGTCAGAACCATTCTCTAGATCCCCAAAGTTTTTAATTAAAGTTGTTCTACAAATAGTTCATTTCCCCTGAATCTTACAAATCAGTAGAGACTAGGAATAGTCCGGCTTAGGTCAGGATAGCTAACCAGAAGAGGTAAATGAAAGTGAGTGCGTGAAATTGAGCTTCAGGGATTTACTACCACTACTTTTGTAAGATAGATGCATTGCCCTTCTAGGGGAGGTAGAGTTTATTTTAAATAAACACCTAGGAGGTATTTTTCTTCTGCAGTATTTTTCTTCTTTCATTTTTTAATAAATGGAGTTAATCATTCCTTGAAAATGTACAGTCATGTGAAAGGAAAAGAAAGACAGATATCGAAGGCATTTTTCACAGAGCCAGTCTTGCGACTGCCCTAGGGGGTTTTCCAAGGGTACAGAGATGCGATTATTTGCTTCTGACATGAAGGGTCTTTTAAATCCCATTACTTCTTTGGACTTTGAAAATTGAATTTCTAATGGAAATTCGGCACATAAAGCCAAACATAAGAGACGTTTTACATGAAAAAGGTGATCTCCTTCCCTATTTTGGAGAAGCAAGAAAATGGTGGGGAAAGTAAAATTACAGCAGGTAAAACAGTAATTGCACTAGAAAACCGTTGTTAACTGTTGTATTTGACTTCAGCACTTAGAATGTGAAGACATCAATTTTATTTCTCTCAGGAAAAACACCTTTCCACTCTCCCACAGTTTAGCTATAAGGCTGTCTTTAAGATCTCATGTAGCCACAGGTTTTCTTTCAAGCGCATCCTTATGTTACACCGCTGCTGGAGTCGCTGGTAGTCAGCATCCGTTGGCATTTGGATCCTGACAGGCCTGCAATATCTATCCAACCCCAATTCTGTGGCCACTTCTTGTTGCCACCCGAGTACCTCATGCTTTTCCTCCACAACACTGTCACCATACCTTGGCAATGTCTTCTTGTTTGAATCCCACTTAACTGCCTGCCTCAGGATGGTGTCTGTCTCATTTACTCATGTCTCAACTCTATACTCAACACACAGATGGTGCTTATGAAATACTTGTTGAGGGGATGGATGGATGGATGGATGGACGGATGGACGGATGGATGGACAGATGGCTGGACAGATGGATGGGCGGATAGCCAGAAGGGTAATTGCTTCTTTTGGTGCTAGAGACACCCTTGTTTATTTCCAGAAACTGCTTTTATTCAGGGATTACTAGTTTCCTGAATATCCACTGAAAACCTACGTTCTTTGCTGCCTCCTTGTAGCTCTGATATCTTGGGCAAGTCTTTGCCCAAGCACTTTAAGCACTTTGTAGCCAAATTTCTCTATTTGGTAGAATAGGGAAAATTTAAATGGTAACCATATTATAAATGGTAGTTAATTAGTATCCATTAATGTTCTCTCCAGCTTTAATATTCTTTTATTTCCTGTGCTAAAAATCTCATCTATTATGTTTTACTGAGTTTTTTAAATTTTTATTTTACTATGACTGTGTTAGTATATTTAAAAGCGCTTTGTAAAATAAAAAATTTGATCTTATAAAAATAAAGATTTGGCATTACTGTCAAATGCTAACACTGTTCAGGTGGTAACTGGAGACTCAAGATTTTCAGGAACTGATTCTTCAGGTTGGGATTAGCCAGGGTAGTCTTTCCCTGGTTGTGTCTAAGACGCTGTTTATTCATCTCTGTATCGGAAAGTGATTAACAAAAATTAAAAGAAAAAAAACATTCAAGTTAGTTGATTATTTCTCTTATAGAGTTACTTAAAGAGTTTTGATGGGAGAGGAACTCAAAACTGTCGGCTGGAATGCCCTTGGACAGGGAGGGTCGTGATTTTGTGGCCGCAGGAACAACTCCAAGCCACCTGAGTTCAGGGCATCTGCACCTACCCTTTTAATACACGGCTCACATTGAGTTGTGTTTGTAAATTCACTCATTCTTGAGCTTAAACAGGGGTATTTTGTTTCATTCATCTCCATTTCATTGGCATGTACATCTCAGCATCTTAAGAGGTAATATTCACACTAGTAGAACTCCTGGTAGTAATAGTAAGGAAAACGATTAACATGACAAAGTGCCGACTATATACTAACCATTATTCTAAGTGCTTCACATGTTACAATCCATTTAATCCTTGCAACAAACCTATGAGAGATAGTTGTTATCCCTGTTTTACAATGGGGCACCTAGACGGGAAGTAAGGTCACACAGATAGTAAATGGTGAGGCTTGGAGTCCGATCCACACACTGGCAGCCCAGTTCTTAATCACGGTGTCTCACTTTCTGTAGCCATTGCAATAAACGTGTGCTGAATGGATGGATAAGTCAATAAATATCAAATGCCACTCTCAAACTCTTCATTTGATTGCAATCTTATATAATTTGTGTTCTGCCTCTCTCCAGTTATCACGCACACTGTGCCCACTCACAGATTTGCTGCTCCTTTGGTAGATGACATCTTTGTCAAGCTTTTCTTCTCGTCAGTAGATTGAAAGAGATATTCAGAGATTTTCATTTATCTTTAACTTTTTGAGTTTGATCATTTATTGAGTTTGGCAGCTAGGAAAAAAACACATTTTTAGAAACATAGATCTCCATTTTTCCTGGATTATAGATCTATAATTGAAATAAGTGAAATTGCCAGATTCAAACCATACTTTGTTCCCAAAATGGTACTGAAATATGTGGATTCAAAGAGATGGCCTTGGTCATTCTGCAGAGGGCAAAGTGTCTTTACCTTTTTGGGTCCAGTCAGTGTTAGGCTTCTTGGCTTGTTGTTGAGCGCACTCAATAAATATTTTTTCACTAGCTTACGGTATCATGTCTGAGAAAATTGATGCTGTGCTTTCCCTTGTCATATATCTGGTTGAATGCTTAGTACTAGTAACTTGTGATAAAATTATGGAAAATGTTCATGCTTTAAGCATATTAAAGGAAAAGCTGCAATGTGCCTGATGCCAAATCATTCCTTTTTACTTGACCTTCACAGCAGTACTGGGCGAGTATGAAATTGTTCACTCGTAATTGTTAGAACCTGGGCAACTTTGATTCATTACTTAGTTGTTGCCTTCCATATCATAAAGTATGTGCCGTGACAATCTAAGATGGTTATGAAAAAAAATGTACATAAAAGCTAATTAAAATGTGTTACTGTAAATCTCTAGAGCATAGACCAGGGCAATTAGAAAACAATCCATTGGACATGTGGTGATTGATTTGGAATTTGCCACAAAGGTAAGAGTAGTGTGCTTTTGAGGGAGCATATATTCCTGTAGATGGAGCAGCTCAGAGATGGAAAGCACAGGTTGGATAAAGAAGTGGTGAGTAGTTTGGTGCACTTATAGAAACATTTCAATAAAGAAAGGATTTGACAAAGCCTCCCATAATCTGCATCGGCCTCTCCTTCCCCTCCCCCCAAAACCTCCCCAAATAAAGTAAGCAATGTAGGTAAAAGAGTGGTCGCTATGCAAACGCAGCTATGAGACAAATACCCAGGCCTCCCTGTCTCCCAGTCAGCTTGCCAGCTAAGAAGGAAGTATTCCTATATTGATCAATCACGCGTTTTCATCCAGAGAGTTGTTGGACGGAGGCATCCCATTTAAATAACCATTTTGAGACTACTTCCAACTGTAAAGTGAATCCGTCCAGATACTACTTCTTAGTAAACTCCAGCTGTTTGCCCTAAAGGAACTAAGCAGATATGAATTGTAAGTACGTGTGCAGTTAGCGTTGACTTTAATTCAGACAAAGTACCTAATGTTTGATCTCGGTGCCTACCACAGCGTACACGCTCAGTACATTGTTTTCTGCTTTTCTCACATCTACTATTCAGTTTATTGTTAATTCTTTGAACTTTCTCATTTATTTTTCTTTTTCCTCTTTTAAAGGAGAGATTTAAGGAAGCTGAAGAAATATACCAGGCTGGAATAAAGAACTGTCCAGATAGCTCAGACTTACACAACAACTATGGAGTTTTCTTAGTTGATACTGGTACGTGAAATGAGAGAGAACCTGTTCTGTTGCGATTAGGTAATACTCTCTCTTGAGTGAAATGACAGCCACCCAAATAATGCCTCAGAAGTAAAATTCACTGGGCTTGGCAAGACACACACCAGCGACAGTTACCCAGTGCCACGGGGCTGTCATTTCTCTAAATTTTCAGGCTCATTTCAGTAAAATCGGCCCAGTTCTTGCAATTGTATCTCTAGGGAAAACTCCCCAAATGACAGGAAGTAGTCTTGATGATTTAATGAGTCTTCTTCAAGTATCATTTATACAAGTTTATAAATCTGTGATAATGAAACGTTCCTCTACAGTGATGCAAAACCCACTCAGAATGTAGTTACCGGCAGATGGTAAATACTTTTCTGTAACTAATAAAAAAAGCCTCCAGAATTGTTTTGATTGTTCCTTATGTGATATACACCTTAGGAACTGTACTATTGTAATTGATAGAGTATTTGTGTATGACAATGTTTTATAAAATGCCCTTCCTCCGTCTAATTTGATGAAGAACTTTACGGAGCAGGGATTCCGTTTTCCTTTTGTTATTACTGTTGTTATTTTATTACCATTGTCCCAATTTTCCCTCTTTGCCCTCCTCCTCTATGACTCGTGCCCCATATACTGTTGGTCTGTTATGAGCACCTACAAAGAATAAAAAAGTATTTGAATTTAATGCAAAAGTGCTCCTTTTTCTTATTAACTATTACACTATCTTCCCTACAGTAAAATTTAATTTTAATTAATTTGCTTTTTGAGGACATTGGAAGGATCACAATTTACATTGTGATAACAAACATCTCTTATTTTTGCATGTAAAATTGTTTTGTAGTGCCACCTGCTGGTTCATTAGCAACATAATAATAAATGCGTAACAAAGGTGGGAACAACAGAAGAGACCTCCTGTTGGCCTGGTCTAGCCTTCATCCTTCTACTCCAAAAACGAAAAAATTCTACCCCAATAAATATCACTGATAACACTATATATCTTCCCACAACTCCCTTTGTATTTATGTTTTCATACTGGTGAAATTCTCCCCATTACCAGTGGTCTGGCACCTCCTCCTCCTTAAACTTGCATTCACAAAAGGTGCACTTGAGAAGATGTCCGTGCAGGTAATAATCATCCCATTCTATTCAAAATGTTAAACTCCTGCAGCTCAGTCACTGAGCTATAATCTCACTAGACAGCTTCTTTGGAGAACCTTACAAACTCCAGAGACCTGATTCTAGTTCTGGCCTTTACTCTCACTTGCCCTGGGATCCTTGTCAAGTCTCTTAATGTCTTTGCATTTCAGTGTTTGTGTCTGTCAGTAATCATTTTGTTTATTCTAAAATATCTCTTAAGTCCCAAAGGCAGCTAAATAGTATCAAGAAATACTTGCAAAGATGAGATTACTTCAAGTGTTGTAAAATATACAATGTATTGGACAAATGCAGGGTGACATTATCATTGTTTTTTTAAAAAATAAATACCTTTTAAACAGAATATATAATTAAATAATATTCATTTAGGGCAGTGTCTCAGTTACGATGTTGCAGTATAATAATTGAGGCACGCCCTTAAAATTTGCTTCAGGACAGTTTTCTTTCTATAATAGCCATTTCTATTTTTTTTGTATAATGAGTAGCAACATATCTTCATAAATAACAACCACTGATAATCTCATATTAGCTAGCACAATGACCAGAACACACTTTGACTAAAATTATATATAATGAAAGAAATAGGTTTTCATTTCTATTGCTTTGTTATTATTAATTTCTTTGGAAATGGGAAAGAATAGTGAAATAGTTTAAAGTTAGCCAATGGCAAGAAGAAGCTGCCAAAATGCAAGGTAATTTACAAACAGTAATTGATGGTATGATTCTGTTAGAAGAATGATGTACATCAGAAAACTAGAGAGCTCGTGTATTTTATAATTAAGGCACATTCTGCTCTTTTCAATGTACCTCTGGTTACAGGCTCCCCAGAGAAGGCTGTGGCCCATTACCAACAGGCCATCAAACTGAGCCCAAGTCACCACGTGGCCATGGTGAACCTCGGCAGACTCTACAGGTCTCTGGGAGACAACAGCGTGGCTGAAGAGTGGTACAAACGGTAAAGTTCCTTTCCTTCACTTTGTAAGTTGCCCAAAGACCTCTATAATTGCCCATCAATTTTTACAATTTTTTAAAATTTAATTTATTTTTTAAGTATAGTTGACATATTAATTACAGTTATGCAACATAGTGATTCTACACTTATATACCTTATGACATGATCACCATTATAAGGCTAGTTACGGTCTATCACTGTACTAAGTTTTTACGATGTTATTCATTATATCATCAACTTTTAAATTGGAACAGACATACTCTCAGAATACTAGCAAGCTTTGTCCATGCAGGCAGTATGCATTCTCATCACCAAAGAGAACAATATAGCACTGTAAATGGTACCCAATTAATTACTTTCTGGCCTACTGGTTAAAACATGCTGCTAAACCAAGGCTGGGATATAATACCCGCAGTTTTCTGAAGCTACAGACTGCAGCCAAAAACACAAACAGCAGTTTCAAAAGCGGATGTAAATGAAGTACTGTGCATACAACAAAAACGGGTCAGTCACTATTAATGGAAAAGAAACTTGGGGCTCAGTTTCCATACTATAGTAGGTCGTTACAGATATCCTTATAGCCAGAGTATGGCACCATGATCTTTTCTTTTACACATTCTTTTTGATATAAAAAACAGAGACCATATTGGAGCAAAGTCTCAAACCTAAACAGTCATCCCTAAATCTAAGTTTTGCCCTTTGGAAATGTACCTCTTAGAAGAAAGTGTTAATTCACCTTTCTTAAAACTCAGCGCCCTGAAGGTGGCACGCAATGCTGAGATATTATCACCTTTGGGAGCACTGTATTACAACACTGGCCGCTACGAAGAGGCTTTGCGGATTTACCGGGAAGCTGCGGCGCTTCAGCCCTCTCACAAGGAACTCCGCCTGGCCCTGGTGAGTAGACAGACTAAAGAAAATGCAGCTGGGAACATGCGCGGAGCATGCAGCTGAAGGAGCTGTTGTCAGCAGGCCTCAGAACTGGCACTGGAAATGCTATAACGTATCCATTTTATGAATATTCTTGTAACCAATGTTAGAGCCATTTAGCCATTTACACAAGAAATGGACACTGAAAATACTTTTAAGATTTTGTTTTGAAAAAATTTCAAACTTACGAAAATTTGCAAGACTATTAAATAACTCCCATATTCTCTTTCATGCTGATTGATCAGTTTCAGCATTTTGGTGTATTCATTTATCACCCTCTCATGTGTGTATTTCTGTATGGATACACACACACACATACTTAGGCATGTATTGTGTGCATGTACACATTACTAATAAATGTTATTTCTTCCTGAGCCATGTGAGAATTATAGGTCTCACTCCTTTTATTTCTAAAAACTTCAGCATATATAGTTCTTAAGAATAAGGACATTCTCTAACATAAGCACAGTATGGATTTCAGATTCAGGAAAACTCATAATAACAATACTTTTTAGTTCAATTTTGGATCAATACTTCTCCTTTTCCTTAGATTTGGAGTACATCACATTTATCTTGTTACAAACAGAGGAATTAATTTCTCTTTTGCCATAGTCAATATTTAGTCAATTTTTTTTCAAAGGCACAAGTCATTTCACTGGATATCTTTAATGTCCCTGCCATTCACAAAGAAATGCATGCAGACACCTAAATAAAGAAACAAGAAAAATTACAGCCTACACGCTGTGGTGATTTTTCCCTCTCTCTGAGTCACAAACAGATGTTGAGCAGTTTTGTCTGGGGTGTTTCCTAAGTGCCTATTTTCAAGGATGCTTTATCTGATAAGGTGGTGACTGAGTATCTTCTAAACTGAGGTCAGTGTGGTTTTACAGGCTCAGGTGTTGGCCATGATGGGTCAGACCAAGGAGGCCGAGAAGATGACCAACCACATCGTGTCAGAGGAGGCTGGCTGCCTTGAGTGCTATCGCCTGCTGTCAGCGATCTACAGCAAGCAGGAGCACCACGACAAGGTAGAGAGGACTCTGGAGTTTTTTGGATTCGTGGGTAGAAAATGGGGAGCCCCTACAATGGCTCTGGGCTGCACGGTAACAAGGCTGAGCAGTTATGCAAGTAACAGTTGTGCAAGTAACAGTGTTGTTACCGTGCAGCCTTGCACATCATCAGGTGGCCTATCCTGCCAATGGATGCTTTTCACAGATAGCCCTTTAGCTTTGAAGATGCCCCCTGGAAATAACATGTGCTTGGCTCACTCTTGGTCTGAAGATTTTATGTGACATTACCTCAGTTTGTTTTCAACTAACTCTAGAGAGATAAAGACTAACATCTGAACGTTTCATCCTTCTCCATGCTCTTTAAATATATTTTTATAGAATCCTTGCAGCCACCCTGTAAGGCAGGTCATTAACCCTATGTGGCATCTGTTATTGTTTCTCTCCATTTTAAAAGTTACATAACCAGTAAATTCATGAACTAATTCAAAAAAATATTTATTGAACACCTACTCTATGCCACACACTGTAGCATGCACCAGGAATAAAGTAGTATGACCAAAAAAAAACGACACCTTGTCCTTGTCCTCATGGAGTTTACAGTAGACAGAAGTTTACAGAGACAAAGATTAAACAAGTAACCACAAAATCACTGTAGAATCACCACTGTGCTCAGTGATGTTATGAAGCATGCCGTGGTCCTTAACAAGGATACAGTCAGGGGACCTGTGTGGTCTAGGAGGTCAGGTTCCCTGCAGAGTGATGTGAAGGTGAGGGCAGAGTGATAAATAGGAATTACAGGCAACAGGGAGACAGTGAAGAGCATTCCAGGCAAGAAAAACACATACAAAGGCTCTGTGGTCACAGCAAGTTGCCTGTCTGATTGGCACGTAGGAGCAGGGTGCAGCGTGCTATGCAGCCGCAAAGGTTTGGGGGACTAGACCCCAAGGCGTGAAACCAGGGCAAAAGTTCTGTTCCCTCTTTGGGGGAGAAGCCGTGGGGTCTTAAGCAGAAGAGCAACACCGCCAGACACGCGCTTCAAAGGGACCCCTGGCTCCGGGGGCTGGAGCGGTCTGGGCTGGGGCAGAGCGGGCGTCACGCACCTGTGCGGGGCTGTGGGAGGGGTGCAGAAGACACGCAGTCGGGGCAAAACGTCCGATGCTGCATTCTGGTTTCTTTCAACTGGATCACATGACCTCCCTGGAAAGTGACTGAGGGACATTTCATTGTCACTAATATAAATGGGAATCCTGGAGTATAGAAAAATTATTTTGTCAGAGCTCCATTATTTTTCAATGAGAACCTCAGAGAGAATGAAGAATTGTCAGCCACCACACTAGCTAGTTCCTAAGAAATAAAAGTATAAATTTTATCATTTAAATTAGTTTTTCTTTATCTAATCTGCATTTATTCTGTCTTTGTTTCCAATGTACGCAGGCACTTGATGCTATAGACAAGGCTCTCCAGCTGAAACCAAAGGACCCAAAAGTTGTTTCTGAACTTTTTTTTACAAAAGGAAACCAGCTAAGAGAGCAGAACCTTCTGGACAAAGCTTTTGAGGTACAAACAATAAATTTGTGTTATTAAATTCATGAATTAAAATTCATGCTCCCTCAATCTTTAATGAAGCATATACAGCAAATTCTAAGATCATTGGCAAGTTTGTGAACTATCTGATTAATCAACATGACAATATAAATTTGTTTTTTATAATTGAGCTTCTGGTTTTTGACTCCTCAGAGTTCTGCTATACCTCTTCATTATTTTCTGATTTATCACCTTTAACTTGATATTTTTGTAGTATTCTCTATTCTGCCTCCAAACCGGCTTCTCTCTCTCCCTCTCCCCTTGCACTTCTCCTCTTTCTGTGTGTCTTCAATAACCGTCTCTCCCGGCTGGACTAGTGCTTGGATAGCTTTGGGCATTTCCACATGTCCTTGGAACACCCCCCCCTCCCCCGACGGATACCCATTCATCCACCAACACACAGCCCGCGTCCTCCTCCCTCAGGAAACCCTCTGACTCCCCATGACCTTAATTCCTCTCAACTCTTAAAACACTTACTGTCTTTACTAGTGATTTGAAAGTATCATATATTACACTATACTGTTGGGTCCTTTCTTGCTCATCTCTCCTGCCCCTGTGTATATGGTGTACATGCATTTTGGCTCCCCAGTAAGACTGGACTTATCCTTGTGCAAAGGACCTCCTTCATTCTGTGTCTAAAGTGTAATATGTCCTATCTTATAGGTGTTCAGTATGTGCTTTGGAATTCAATTGATGCACAGTTTGAAATCAAAAAGACATTTACAAGTATAAGTAGAAATGTTACAGATGTCATACACTTTCCTTGTACCTGGTAAAGCCACAAGTTGGAATTGATGCAGTAAAAAAAAAAAAATACACTAAATATATCGTGGAAAAATAAACTTTCAAATGTTATAACTTTTTAAAAATAGACAATGAGTGACTTTTAATATGTTATTGGAAAACACATGAAAATAATTGGAAAAACTAATTTGAATGTGAACCCTTCAAACAGAAATGATGACATAGTGGAGGCAGATATTGTGCATTTTTCTCTGCCCTGTGAACATTTTCAATTTTTACATTGTTTACAACTAACATGACAATTTAATGATTAATCAAGTAATAATAATTATGAATATTTATATGGAGTGTCTGTCTATCTGTATCTTATATATTGTACTGAAAACAAAAGTATTTTCTAGTTGCTTGACCAGTGGGTTAAATAATCATCATAGAAAAGTTGAATTTCTGAAGAATAGTAGTAGGGCCTTTAGCTAGTAATAACAGATAAATGTGTTAGCACTTTTATGTGTAATCCACATATATTAAGTAGTTTAATCTTCACCACAATCATATAAGAAAGTCATGGTCATTGTTGCCGTTTACAGTAGAAAAAACTGAGAATCAGAGGTTCTGTAACTTGCTCAAGGTCACACAGAGGATAAGAAATAGAGCCAGGAATTGAATCTACACCCCACCTACACTACAGCCTATCTCTGCATAAAGATTAAGACATACTCTCTAAGTTCATTTTAACAGCTTTTTAAGAGCATATAGTTTCTTAACATTTGCTCCTTCTTCTAAAACTAAGAGGAAGGATAGACAAATTCTCATTACTTAAGGATCTGATCTGTCGGCTTCTTGCTAACAGCAAGGAGCATTAAACTATATGCACATATACTTAGCTTTGTAATTTAACCCTTTTTAAAAAGATGTCATTTATTTATTTTTAGAGAGACCGGAAAAGAAAGAGAAAGAGGAGAGAAATATCAATGTGCGAGGGAAACATCAATTGGCTGCCTCTCACATGCCCCCAACTGGGGACCTGGGCCACAACCTAGGCATAGGCCCTGAGTAAGAATCAAACTGGCAAACTTTTGGTTCACAGGGTAGCACTCAGTCCACTGAGCCACACTGGCCAGGGCATAATTAAATACTTGGTAAAGGCAACACTCATAGCCTCTGGTTTTATTTAAGATGAATTCTCCTAAAATCAAGTCTCAGTGATCAGCATGCCTTTGATGCAAAACGGCATGCAAAATATTAAAAATATAACTCACAAATATTACAGCTAATTGGACACATGTTATTCAGGCAAAAAAAAAAACACAAAGTATTTGAGGATTAAGTAATTCTCTTCAAACACTGAAGACCTTTCATATGGAAGAAAAAGAAAAGAAAGGCTTTATGATGAGTAAAACTATCCCCCCATAAAACAGATGTCCTTATTGTGAAAGGAGATATTACAGTAAGGTTAATCTCTTTAGGAAACTACTCTTAAGATCCTATGATTATAAAAACATTTTTCTTACAAACTCCATCTATAGTGAAAAAGGCCCCAAAGCACCATTTTCTTGCAGGTCAAGGCCAGCGGGAAATGATTCACTGTAATAGAAATCCCCTGGATTTCCTGCAGGCATCTTCAGTCTCAAGTCTAAACATTACTCTGCAAGGAAATTACACATTTTAGTTTCCTCTACTTTAGAATCATCAATGTTAAAAAATTAATAGAAATAAATGGGACACCTGCAAATAGAAGTGGCTGTTCATTTTCTTAACCATTTAAATTTTTCACACAGGAAAAAAGTGGTTTCTACAATTATGTAGCATTAAGGGTGGGTTCTTGTTTCTCAATCTGAAGGTGTTTCTTATATTTTTAGAGCTATAAAGCTGCCGTGGAACTAAATCCAGATCAAGCCCAGGCCTGGATGAACATGGGTGGGATCCAGCACATTAAGGTAGGAAAATAATTCACTCTCGCATGAATTGGGTTTCCTGTTTGCGTTTTCTCCTTCTCTCTTAAAAGGTTGAGAAACTAACTTACTCTTTGAATTACTAAATACCCAAAACAATTGTTTAAAGGTAAAATTAGCACAGGTTATGTTCACTTCGCATTATCTAGATATTCAATATCATTTAGCCATTTAAAAAATAAATCTGTATAAATTAGATTCCATGATTTTATCATAAATAAAATCACATGAACTTGTTATTTTACATTTAGAGGTACTTCCTCTTGAAACCATATCTGGAAATTAAAGGACCTATTGAGTATTGTTTTAAAATGTAGCAAAACGCACTGATAAAAATTATTATATCATTCTCTGTCTTTGATAATATCATGTATTAGGTTGAACAATATAAAATTGCCATGTATGTAGTTTAAAAAGGGCCTAATATCAGTGAATCATATCATGCAATCCAATATAAATATATGGATCAGGTGCATGACTTGGATGCGGTCATTTTTCCATTTTTTAAATTTGAGTTAGCATACAATATTGTCTTAGTTTCAGTGGTACAACATAGTGATTTAACATTTATATACCTTACAATGTGATCACTACACTAAGTCTAATAACCATCTTTCACTATGCAAAGTTTTCACGCTATTATTGACCATATTTCCCTTGGATGCGGTCGCTTTGATGCCACCATTAGAATTCAGGATTCTCATTACGAGGCCTTCAAGAATAATCGTTTACTTCCTGTGCCTTTTGCATTGCCAGGTGGCATGTGCGGCAGGCAGTTATCCCACGCCTGAGCCTCATGCCTTGCCTCAGCCTAGGTGAAGCGTAGGAAGGACTAAGGGCTGTGGTAAGGGTGGGAGCTGGAATAAGGCTTTGCGGGAAGGGGACACCAGGAGTTGGGGAGAAGGGCGTTGTCTGTTGCTCACACTACTTGGTAATGAAAGGTGTTATTTTTATGAAGTATTATGGATGAATGGATAGACAAAAAAAGTTACAATACATTCTATTTAAGTTGATTTTTTATTGAATTTTTTTCTATTACCGCTTATCCCCTTTATACCGCCTTCCACCTCCACCCATCCCCTTCCCCACCCCACCCCACAATCACCACGCTGTTGTCGGTGTCATTGAGTTCTTTTTCCTCCTTGCTCCATCCTTCCACCCCCAACCCCACAGCCCCTGGCCCAGAGCTGTCAGCCTGCTCTCTTCTCTGTGTTAGTTCTGTTTGTTCATTAGATTCCCCATGAGTGAAATCATACGGTATTTGTCTTTCTCTGACTGGCTTATTTCACTTAGCATAATGTTCTCCAGGTCCATCCATGCTGTTGCAAAGGGTAAAAGTTTCTTCCTTTTTACAGCCAAGTAGTATTCCATTGTGTAAATGTACAATAGCTATTTTATCCACTCATCTACTGATGGACACATGGGAATAAACAGTAGGTTAGATGATACCGTAAACTCTTTATAATCAGAGTCGCATCAACTGGACCATACCATAAAGTTCTATTTCAATACCTCCTATGACATTACTGCATTTTCTAGAATGGCTCTCTTCAGTAGGATTTTCTGCAATGATGGAAATGTTTTGTGTCCAAGGCAGTAGCCACATGTGGATGCCAAGTATTTGAAATGTGGCTGGTGCAAAAGAGCAACTGAATTCTCAATTAATCATAAAGTAACTAGCCACATGTGACTAGTGGCTATCTTAGTAGATAGCACATTTCTGAAAACTGGGTAATTCACATTCTCTACCTGTCATCTAAGAATTCGATACATCGAATTAAGGGATATAACTTGTTTCTTTAAATAAAGTTTCCATTTTAATCGGGAAAAGAGCAATTTGAGGGAGAGAAAGTGACTGTCTAGATTTTGTCTGAAAGGACAGAGAAAGCTGGTGATCAGAGACGGAGATGCCAAGGCATCCAGCTGAGGCCCGAATTCAGAGAAACCCCTTGGTAGACAGTTTCAAAGTCAACTGTAAGAGAAACACATTTTGAGGACACCTTAAGAGCCACAAACATTCCATTGTTTGCATGTGTGTGCCAAGCTTGATAAACATCAGAAGATACTTGGAAGATAAATGCTTGAGTTTTAAAAAAAAATTTAATATTGCATATCCACGTTCTCATTTGTTCTGAATTCTCTGTAGCCGCTTTATCAGAGTCAGTGTTAATAATCAGAAATATCTTCATTTGTACACATGCCAGATACTGGATTCCCAGTGTGCAATTTCCTGTTCAGTCATTTACACTCCCCTTTTCAGCAATATAGCAAGTGAATGCTAAAAGAAATATACAGTGTTTACGTGGAGCCTGGATAGTTATTTAATAATAACGATAATGATAGTATCAGATTGAGTGCCCTCTATGTGTTAGGTAGTGTCTAAGCTCTTGACACATATTAAACTACTTGGAAGATAGCTAAGCATTCAATAAATATTAGTGGCATTGCTACGTAGTGCTTTCGTTCCAAGAGAATACTATTTTAAATTGTGATGGAAATTTACAGTAACTGGTTTTCATATACATGGAGCTATAACTGAATTAAGTAGAGCAAATTTACATGTTTTTGGAATGGAGAGATCTCTAACTGTCTTAGCCTGAGACTTGGCAATACACATTTAGGAGCAGAAAAGGAGCTGGAGAAAGTTAATAATTGTGACTAATTTGCCAGGGACCATCTGGAACCAGGCACACGTGGTTACTGGTTAGGGAGGCATTGAACAAACCAGATGGGGCCAGCAGAGGATAGAGACAGATGTTTTTAGCAGGTCGGGAGTGACATACCTGCTGTCTTGATTTAAAAGTATCCAGCAGGTACATATTGTCACACACTTTGAGTACTGGATAAATGTGACTCCATAGTTCAATCAGTTCTTTTCATTTTATAAAAACTTACATTTGCTTTAAAGGCTGTATTAAGCAAAAGTTGCGAGCTTTGTTTTAATTTGAAGATTAAAATAACTCCTACCACTAAGGAGTTCCTGTGGATTCCTACACTATTTACTTTTGTATTATTACTCTTGAAGTTTCAAAACCATTTCCCTCCCCCACACACTCCTCTCCTTTTCTTTCTCTCTCTCCTCCCTAGTTTATCCTGACAAGCATGGCTCCATTTGATTACAAAAGAATAGGGCTAATCCTTCGAAATGATAAGCTTATGCCCTGTGTTAAATAGAATTGAAAATCTGCTCTCTGACATACAATCTTATATTATAGCTTCATCCTTCACATTTTCCAACTGGACTGGTACTTAAAACAAATGGGTTCTCCAAAAGCACCAACAGATCAGGATAAAATTACCCATGTGACAGGGTTTCCTTAGTGGAGACATTAATGTTAAATGGGGAGAGAAAGTCTGTTTCCTAGTCTTCCCATTCTCCGACAGAGCATTCTGATGGATCAGATTATTCTGTCTTTTTCTTGACAGGGAAACTATGTGTCTGCAAGAGCTTATTATGAGAGAGCCTTACAGCTGGTTCCAGACAGCAGACTGCTGCAGGAGAATCTTGCCAAACTGGATCGCCTAGAAAAACGATTACAAGAAGTTCGAGAAAAGGATCAAACGTAGCAGCTTTTGACCTACTCTGGAGGGACAGTTCCTGGTGCATCTGGCGGAGGAAGAAGTGATAGAGTCTCTGCTGCCACATTAGTGGGGGACACCCAATGAGGCTTTCCTTTCTCTCCCAGCAGAAGGTGGCACATTTGGGGGCACTTTCTGGTAGCCCTGCGCTGAGAGGCTTGCATTTCCTTGGAAAAAAAGACAGAAAGAGCAAGCAAGGGCAAGGAGATCTGAGAAGGAAGGAATACAACAGCTACACATTTTACAGATTTTTTTTTGCTTTAACTCCAGATATCCCCCCAGATATTTCTCTACTGTTGCAACCCAGACATCTGGTTCTTTTTGCAGTTTAAACTTTTATGTCCCAGAAGAATAGAAGTTGTAAATGCTATGAAGGCAGAGCATTGCTTCTTCATGGAATATTTCAAAGAGGATAAATTCTCAGATAAGCCATTTGAGAAATTCTACCAAGAGGTGGCTCATTTAATTCTCCAGAACCAGAAAGGAGTATCGAATACTTACTATAGAACCTTCTAGAACATGTGGAAAAGGGCTGTTAAGTGAGCTGGATCCAATATTCCCATAAGCATATTGCCAGCGCCCTATTGAGTAGTAAACTAAATTCCACTCTGATGCAAACTTTTCTCATTGCCTAACATATCAAAAAGGAAGCTTCTGGAATTGTGTATGGATATTCTTATCCCTAGGGGAAAGAAAGTCAAGGATCTTGGTACCTCTAATTCTTTAAGGAAATTTTAAAATTATTTTAATTTTATTGCAAGTATTACTAGAGTAGTGGTTCTGCTCTATAATTTCAAAAGTGCTTTTAAAATCATAAGTGTTTCTGCCTCCACATATATTGTTATTTTGGTGGCAAAAAAACAGTATATTCTACATGAAAATTATTAAAGATATTAACTGAGAGAAATGTTCTACTTTATTATCTTAACATTTAGACATCATTAGATTTATTATTTTTTTGAAAAATATATTTAACCATTTAAGAATCTTTACAATGTTATCACAGAAATCTTCATAGACTAACTAAATGGAAAGAGAGCTTTATTGATTTGTCTTCCTAGACTTAATGAGAATTCTATACTTAGAACATGAGTGATGAAACCCAAAATTCTTGATTCTGCATCTGTAATTTTGGATAATTTGTGGAAGATGCTCGAAAAATCTAGAAAAAATCTAAACCCATAACCTTAAAATATATATTTATATTTAGTAAGGAAGGCAAAGTTGAACCTATGAATCAACATTTGTTTTTTAGTGTTATTTATTTTATAACTTATAAAATATTTAATATATACACAGTTTTTTCATTGTACATAGTGGTTTTAATAGTGGCTTTTTAAAAACTGATCATACAAAAATTATAAATCTAATTTACAAAGCAGTTAAGTTTTAACAGCCAGCACTTCAAAAAGTTGTATGATTATTCACTTGCTAAAGTCAAAGAAATTAGGGCCCAGCCTTCAGTGTTTGGGTAGTAGTACATTTTGGTATATATTTTGAATTTGGAACACCTGGTTTTAATTTGAAAAATTTTTTTTAAAAAGCTCTGGTTAGTGCTATTCATGGTACTGAGCCAGGTTCCATAGACATATAGTATTTTGGAGGCACACATATTTCCCATGTGTAGGCTAGGATATGGTTAAAAAACACACACAAAAAAACACCTTCATAGTTTCTTTTCAACCCAGTATCAGGAAGCTGTGTCCCTACATGTTTTTAGGGGCAACGGGGCAGAGGTCAAGGTAAATCTAGATAAAAGGAAAAAACAATCTTTAGAAAGTGATAATGTAGAAAGAGATATGTAAGGAATATTTTAAATGTGAAGAATTGCAGAAATTGCATTAGCATACATCTGTTTGCATGCATCAATAATCCAATAGTATTTATATTATCACTATGATCTTCTGTTTCTAATACTCTTTAAAAGTTGTATATCATAAGTTTATCCAAAGTTTTATTTAAAGTATTTCTCTTCCCCTTCAAATATATTTTTATAGTACTAAGGCCAAGAAAGGTACTACAGTGTATTTGAATAATGTGCTATATTATACTCACCCCCAAAATGAATAATAAGCTCTAGCTAAAACCAATATCTAGGACTTTAATCACAAGTTTTTAGGATCATCTGTAACCAAAACTCACACTTAGAAAGTTAATGGGAAGACTGAGCCCAAAATTTTGAAAAGCAATTATGCCTTACTTGAAGTGCTGCGGAAGCTATGAGAGTACATTTGTAGGATTAATTGAAATGGCAGTAACAGACTAAACATCTCTGGGAGAAAAGGGTCACATGGCCTTCAGGAGCCGTCTCCTGCCTTCTTTTGGGTGCTCCCCGCCATCTATGTCTGCTTCTCTCTCTCTCTCTCCCTTGTTCCTCTGCCTCCTTTCTATTCCTCTCTCTCCTTTTCTCATTCTGCACACACTGACATCTCTTTGAACATCAAAATTTAGACCTCTTGGCATCAGATATTTTCTGTCATGAATTAATACCATCACTGCAATGTGGCCAATTAAATAATTTTTATAGTTGAAATGGTGCCTATTAGAAAATAAATCACATATTATTTTTTCAAAGATATTAAGTATATTTTGTAACTATTTTTATTTGGTCCTTGTAACATGAAATAATATGTGGAATCCATGCTTATCAAAGTGAAAGCTGAGCACCCCAGCCAGCCATGGAGCTGCGTCCAGGTTGCCCTCCAGAAAGCACGATTGGTACGGGAGTCAATAGCTCCTTTCTGGGATGGCATTGCAGAGCCAGCTTAACGGACCTGCCACCTACACTGCCCTTAAGGGTTGTGTGCTCAGAAGCACCTTATATTTGGTCGAATAGCTGAAATTCCTAATATTTTAAACAGGAGTCCTGCAATTTTATTTTGTACTGGGTCCTTAAATACATAGCAGGTGCTGGGTAGGAGGTTGGCTGAGGACGAGACAGGAGTTGCTTTAGTCTGGCTGAACAGTTGATCCAATGATCAGAGTTTCTGTTGTGACTGTTACTCTGAGCATAATTTTTAATTTTTCCTCAGCTTCATTAGTGTTCCTCGTGTACACATCTCCTCCCTCCTACTGCCAATCTGTCTAACCCATCCTTCAGTCCTACCTAGAACCAGTTAGTTCTCTCTGCCTTCGAAATCCCCGTAAGTGGCAGCCCTTCAACATGTCCTTTGACGTTGGAGCCATAGAATGGCTTTACAAGCTTATTTCAACCTTAAGAATTATTCAGGATTTTAAAAAATGATTCAGATGTTTTCAATATGTTAATGGCACTTATAAAACTTGGTTCAGTGATATAACACAGGCGAACTTTAAACCAAAGATTTAAATACCTTGGAGGAAAAGAAATTTTGCTTTAGAAAATCCAGATTCTAACACGCAGCTAGGCTGGAGAACTACCACAGGCTAACAACTTCAATGGGAGTTTATAACTTTTACAAAATAGATGTTTTTAATTTCTCACAGAAGAGATGCTTATAATCTTTCACAATTTACTTTTAAATCTTGACCAAAATAAGCCAAAGAATTTTAAAGGATTGATTTTTGGCACAATTGCCAGAATGGTGGAGGCCACCGTTCCTAGGGTGACAAACATGGTCTGGGAGGAGTGGTTTTGCGCTTGCGGCAATTGGGCTATAATTCGACCTATAATTACAGAATTCTTAATTCTAAGGTGGACAGGGTTTGCCTTGTCATTTACATCTACCCAGACAAGGTGGTTGGATATAAAATTCATATTTTTTTATGACTCAAAAGTGTCCATAACATAGTTTATTCCTAGACCTATGTCTCTCTCTCTTTAGGTTAATTATACACATGTCAGCTTTTGGTAATCATTTCCTAATTGTACTCAGTTTTAAAAAAAAATTTGCTCTGATTTTTTATGGATTTGCACCTTAGATTAATAAATCTATAGGATAGTAGTAACAACATTCAAAGGAAATGTAGTTATAGGTTGTTTGTTTTTTATTTTTTCTTATTTCTGCAAAACACTTACTTTGATTAAACTGTATATTTCCCAATAATAGCAAAACTTACCTAAATGGCATCTTTTGACATTTAAAGAAAGCAAATACCTTTCGAGTCTTGCATTTGGGCTGCAATTGAGTAAGATGAAAGCTTACAATGCCAAAAAATACATAGGTAAATATTATAACTTTTTTATTATTCTTGAAGTTAATTATGTAAAAGAACAATATGTTATACAATTTTCCCAAAAATAGCACTTCATTATTTTTTTAAGGAATTTAAAAAGAAGAAATAAAATAACTACAATCAAAGGTATAATATCAGTCAATAAAAAGAAGAAATAAAATAACTACAATCAAAGGTATAATATCAGTCAATAAAATGGCACAACAGAACTGATGGTATTCATATCTATTGGCTCATATAAAAATGTCCCATTATTATCACCAAGGATCCTTGCAATTAAAAACTTTAGAGTATGTAACTCATCAAATTAGTGCCTATCACAATATACAATCTATTAATTTGTACATTTAGATCACCATTTACCCTAAACTGGAAAGAGATGTCTATATCCAGAAATCCAGAAGTTTCTTGCCATTGTCAGTGGTGCCCATGTGAATTTGTGTAGCACATTTGGAAGTTTCCAATGTGCATACTGTCCCCCTGGGGTTGTCTTGCTGGTCCCTAAGGAGATGCACCAGTTCAGGAATCAGGAGGTCTGGGTTCTTAGTCCTTCTTCTGCCCCCGAGGAGCATGTTACCAAACATCTGTCATGTTTATCACACACCAAAGCACTGGTTAGTTCTATGGAGCTGTTGAGCTTTATGAGTCTTCTGATCCAGACTGAAAACACTCTACATCTGAAGACAAAAACTGATCAGTGTTGCCCTTTGTTTTAGGAACTCTTAAGATTATCACCACAACAGAACACATACAAAAACAACCCTGAAAGGGACTGAACTGTCCACATGCTTTAACATGGCAGAGGAAACCATTCTTATTTTGCAGCCTATACACATAAAAAAATTAGTGATTTTGTTATGTTTCTAGGGGGAAAAGATTTTTAAAAATGTCCTCCTAAGGAATTAAAATATCTGTAGAAGCCATGGCTTGCTTTTCTAATGTGGATATCATTTGACTTGCTGTAACTCACACTGATCCCTCCTTTTTTTACAGGGAAATGACTTGCATCATGTTCTTTGTTCATAAGGCTTTTATTTCCTACTTTGATCAGTTGTGTATAAATGTACATTTTTGTTACTTTTGCTGTGCCAGTTAGAAATATATCTTCCACAAAGTATTTCTCCCATGTAAGTCTGATTATGTACACTTTGCCTAGGTCTTTCCAAAATAAAATTTATGTAAATGTCTATTTTATATAAAATATAATGAAAATAATTGTCTTGTTTCCGTCTCTAAAGTGCTCTATGATTAGTGCCCATTGAAACCCATCTCACCAGTCAGTGTTTATTTTAAAAAAGAAAAAGACCATCTTCCTTCTTCATTCATTCATTCATTCATTCATTCATTCATTCATCACCTTGCATTGTTCTGTGTGCCTCGAGCCTGCTCTGGTTCCCATACCCCACAACGACTATTTCAGTACTTACCCACTCCAGATCTCCTCCTCTCATCTTAATGAGTACAAGCCTTTACATAGTAAATACAAGGTAGAAAAGTACTCCTTTTATATCCTGCACTCTTATCTACAAACTTACCTGCACCAATTCTCCCTCCTCTCCTGTTGCTGCAATGAAAGAAGAGGCCCCGGTTTTGCCTCTTGTAGAACTTCATTCTATTCTTAACCTCTTTTTCACCTTTAACTTGTTCCTTCTGCTGGTTCTTGTCCAGGCTCTTCTATTTTAAAACCCATATACAGGTAACCACCATCAAAATCATTTGAAAACAATTCCTTTATTTCTTTTTTCTCTAGCTGCTACCAGTTCTCTTTCTGTCATTCACAGCCAAACTATTTGAATAGATTTTCTTCACTCACCCTTTTACTCCATACTTCAAATTCCCTCTGCATCATAGTGATATCTGTCCCTGCAACAAATTTTCAAATAAAACTGCCATTTTTAAGGCCATCAATAATCTCCTTAGTGCTGAATCTTAAGCCTTATGGGATTTTGGAGCAGGTTCTAGAGTTTAGACCAGTGGTTTACCTTGGGTGGAAAAACTTTTTTACATAAAACATTATTTGCCCATAATTTGCTCATTGCTCATGGGTTAGTCACTTAACGCTCCCACTTTTACAACTCTCCTTTGAGTTGGGGCTTCATCAAGAATTTTGGGAAGCCTCCAACAGCATATCATTATTATCCTGCCCTAAAGAAGATAGGTTCAAATTAATGGCAAATTTCCCATCCATCACAAGTTTAAGCTAGGGTAGTCCACTACTAGAGTAGGGGGTCCACTCTGCCCTTGCTTGATGTACTTCCTTCTCAAATGTTTGTTTATTTTTTAAATAAGAGAACACTTCCATTTGAACACTTCAACATCTCCATAAACTGATACCCAAACCATCATCTTACTCACAAATTTAAATTTAAATCTAATTACCTGACTATTGGGTATTATGCAATTTATACTAAATGGCTCTTTTCCTATTTAATGGGAAAGTTATTTTGTTAAGCCTGTAAGAGATCAATCCTTTACGTTGGATTGGTCTCACTTGCAGCTGTGAGTTTTGAGCTATAGAAGAGACAAAGAGGTCAGTGCTGTTATAGGAAATGAGGTAGTGTCCAAACTCATGGAGATTTCTGGGTGTGAAACAAACCATTCATGATCTTGCAAAGCTGTGTGCACCACATGCGGTAGAGAGTAAGGGGACAGGTCGGTGAGCTTGATAAGTTCAGCCATGAACTTCAACACTGTGGGTTCAATTGTACTTCCACAGCATATGTTCATTTTTTCTTCTTCCATTTTATTTTGTAAAACCTTTGTAGTTTAATTTGAAGAAGAAAGAGAGTAATTGGGTCCATTTTGTCAAGAAGAAAGAGAGTAATTGGGTCCATTTGACAACTCTGAGCTTTCATTGGAGACTAGTGTGTCCCCGGGACCAAGGATGATTCTGGTAATCTTTGTGAAATCACTGCAATGAACACCTAACTCAGGATTAGGATGGTGTGGGCCATTGGTCAGGCTGCCACCATGTCTGGAGATTTCCTGGCCAGCAATCAAGTCTGTAGTTACAGTGTTTTTATTTTCACAAAAGAGCTGCTTACCTTACCAAGCCCCTTCCCAGTGTCACCTAGATACCCAAGTTTGGGTGCCAACACAGTCTCCAAACTTCTTGCCCAAAGGTGCCCATTCAACTCTCTACTTTTTTCTGCAGTTACAGGGGTCATTTTCCCAGCTGATTGTCACCTGCTTAGACCTGTACCTGCGCGGTGATTGTCTCCTGTTTTTTCTTTTCATCTGTCCACTGCCTGCCTACCTTCCTGGGTTTGTTTACTGTCCTACTTCAAGGAGTTTTTATTTCTATTTTACACAGAGTTGAGACAGCTGGGCCTGGGGGATGGGTGTCCAAGTTAGCCAATGTATATAGAATGCCCACTTAGCCTTGCTCTAATTTTTTGATAAACTAGAAACCCTTTACACATTCTGGCTTTATGCCTCTCCCAATCTCAAGCTAATTTATTACAAAATAATATTTATGGAAAAAGTGCTGACATGATCATGTTAGCAATGAATTTATTTTAATAATCTTAAGTGATACATCATATAGCTTTGGGTCACTCCACTAAAGTTGATAACACTGTCGTTCAGAAAAGTAACGACAGCATAAATCTGACCTTTCCTGTCCACTCTATTCGAAAACTCCTTTGAGTGTCAAAGCTTTCAACAAGCCAGACGCAGGAGCAGTGTCCTTAGTACTCATTAAGATTTCCTGAGTCTCCTTCTTTTCAGAAGTTGGCTAGCCTGTGTCTTGTAGAGGTGACACGCTTCTTTGACTCTGTGCTTGGGGCACACTGCCCACTGTGGGACAGAATTCACCTGTGCTGAATCTTTAGGTCACTGATCACCTTGATCCCGCGTCTGTCCCTAGGGCACTCTGGACGCGTGTAAGAGTCCCACCAGCCATGGGGACACCTTGCGCCCTTCTGCATGGGGCGATGGCTGGGCCCTAGGAAACCCGGGGCGGCCGGAGAACGGCCGCCTCCCGGGATAATCCCGAGGAGGAGATGCTGCGAGGTCGAGCTGCGGGCAGGTGCGGCCCATCTCGCCGCGGGCCGGAGTGAAGAGCGCGGCGCAGGGGCTGGCGTGCGCATCCGGAGCGCTAGGGCCTGAGGCGCGTCGACCACTTCCTCGCTAGGTTTTCTCAGCTAAAAGAGACCGAGGAAGACGGACAAAATCATCGCGGGTGGCGCCATGAGGGCATTGGCCTGGGTTGGGGTGCTGCTGCTTCTCGCCGTGGGCCTACCCCCAAGCCCAGGTGAGCCTGGCCTTGGGCACCCAGGGCGCAGATTGCGGGGCAGGAGACTGCATGGTCCTCAGGCCGGGAGCGGCAAGGACCAGCGGGACAGTGCAGGCCCAGGTGTTCCCAAAGAGGCGCCTGGGCCGGAGTTTCTTACTGAAATTCTTGGATCCTGGAGTTCAAGTTTTTAGACACATCTGCTAACCCTGATTGTGCTAATGCCTCCTCCATAGAAAAAATAACCAAGTCGAAGTAATTTACAGCCAAGTATCTGTCTTCCGGGGTAGCATATTGTCGTTCTCTAGGACCTTTAACAGAATCTACCTTGTGTCTGCTCACCCTCCCAGAGTTAAAACCCCCAGTCGGTCCCCACAGGAAGAGCTGGTGCACGCTGCCCCCAGTTGATTTCTTGTTAAGGCAGCTTAGGCGAAAAGAAGCAGTAGGGTGTCAGGTAAGTTCCAGTCAACACATCATGACTGAGGGGTAGTCTCAGGAATATTTTGAGAAAAGAAAAGGGATAGCCCACAGTTGAGTGATGTCAGAATATCTGCGCCAAGCCAGGACACTCTGAACGTGCAGTCTTGATAAAGTGAACCCTTAAATAAGGTGCTCGGCCTGCGTGCGCGTGCACGCGTATGCTCCCCCCCGACAGGCCTGAGGTGTGGAAATCCAGCAGCTGATTTGAAAATTTTGGAGACCGTCTTGGAATCTGAGCTCTTCTCTAGAATTATTAGTTGGAGAAATTCGGCGGTTGGTGGACATCCATGGCAGGTCAGTATAACAAAGGACTTGATTTCTTAATGAGAAAATGGTAAGATATTTCTTTTGTTTCAAATATCACAACTCTAGGTTAACATGTAATTTTTGTCTTGATACTCTTGACCTATCTGCCAAAAAACTTACTTCACAGGCAATATCTTAGTAACCAACTTATAGCGGTGTCTAAGGATGTTATAGCATATTGAAAGAAGTGATTTCAAATATTTCTGTAGGAGTCAGCACCTATGGGGATATGTATGTTAGTTGTATTATAACTTTTATCTTGGGTAGGTCTCCCTAAAATTAGGTGAGCACCGTTTCTGTGGAGGAGGCTTGATTCAAGATGATCTGGTGGTTACAGCAGCACACTGCCTGGCGAGCCTCGATGAGTAAGTTGTGGATTTTCATCACTTGTCAAACTTTGATTCATTGTGATGGAATTTGGAGATTTGATGATCTAAACACCTTCCAAGGTTAAGCCTCAATCCCTTTCTTAATTTGTGGAGTGAGTGGGAAGAAAATAATTATTTTCATGAAGTATTAACATCAAATGTTAAGTGATGCTCTGCAGTTTTTTTAAAATGATTTTTTAAAATTTATATTTAGAGTGGGGAAGGGAGGGAGAAAAAGAGGGAGAGAAACATCAATGCGTTGCCTCTCACGCACTCCCCACCTGGGACTCTGCCCACAACCCAAGCATGTGCCCTAGACTGCGAATCAAACTGGCAACGCTTTGGTTCACAGGCTGGCGCTCAATCCACTGAGCCACTGGCTCCAAACTTTTAATAATCTGAGTTTTAATCATTAGGAGGGAAAAAAATACCATGGAAACAACAAATACTAAACTAGATCAAAAGAGGGTAATAGTAAGAGGAAAAGAAAGATCGTTTCAGAAAAAACTTTTATATATTGTTTTAAAAAAATGGAAGCGCATATGCAGACCAATTTATTTACAAAAGAAGAAAAATGCCACACTTAAATATTTTACACAGAAAGGCAGTTTTTGGTAGGGGAAAGAGTTCACAGAATGAAAACACTATGACTAAAAACCTTGTCTTTTTATAGATCCCTATAATTTATAGGAAAATATGACAATTAGAAATCACTAATAAAGATATATCTTCTTTTAAGACAGTAATACTTACAGTACCATTAATCACTTTTTTCATTTAATTACATAAAATCAAGAGTCTTTTCTGGGGAAACAACCATTGTACTTCTTGAAACATTTTTCTTTGTTTTTAGGGAGCAAATAAAGAGTCTGGCTCTGATTGCTGGGGAGTACAACCTCTATCAGAAAGATAAGCAAGAACAGATTATTCCTGTCTCAAAAATTATTATCCATCCTGAATACAACACACTTGGATATATGAGTTCTGATATTGCACTGCTGCATCTAAAACACAAAGTAAAGTTTGGTAAGTAAGGAGAGTTGGAATACAAAAAATGTAATGGCAAAAACTGTTTATTATCTTTATACCAGTTTAATATCTTTATATATCTAGTAACATTACAATAGAATGGCTGAGTTTTGTTTCTTTTAAAAATAGTTTTGTTTCATGTATAGGAAGCATTGTATGGGCCATAAGTCCCAGGCACAAATCATAACTTAATCAGCATTTTAAGTGCCCCAGTGTCCTGGCTGGGCTATAATGTAGACCATCTACCTGTACTCAGCTCTAGCCAAGGAGTTCAGGACATTTGAAAAATTTCTCAGAATCTTCTCCTTTCTGTCATCATTGTGGACTAGGTATCTGACTCTCTCAGTGCAAGTAATCTAAACAATCTGAATAAAATATTTAAAATGTTTTTGTTATTGTAAGAAAGGAAAGTGTTCAGTGGCTAAAAACAATGAAAGAGCACAAATCTAGAGTAGTTAGCCAGGCACTGAAGTAAGCAATTGTACTTAAGGCATTTATTAGGTTGCCCAAAAAGTCCGTTTAGTTTTTTCCGTAAAATAAAAGACACATTTTCATTTTCACCAATAACTTTTTTGATTTAGATATTTGGAGTATGTTGGCTCTCTCCCACATGGTATAACATTGCTTGTTCTCAATTAATGCCTCAATTTGATTGCATCAACGTCAATCAAAGTTGAATGCATCAACTTCAACTGGTCTACCTGACCATGGAACATTGTCCAGTGAGAAATCTCCTGCATGAAACTTCACAAACTACTTTTGACACATTCAAACAGTTACATCACCTTCTCAATACACTGCACAAAAAATTTTTTGGCGCTTCAGTTGTATTTTTACATTTCTTGACATAATAAAGCAAAATATGCAAAAAATGTTGCATATTTTCTTCCATGTTCAATATTAAAGTGGCTACTACACAAAAATTCACCAATTTTGATACTTTTTTTAAGGCCCACTGCTATGAGGGCTGCCACAATACAATCTAACAAAATTGTTTTGAATGAAGTTAAAGACAACTAAGTTCTCTTAGAGCCATCTTATGGGAAAAAAAAACACATGAACTTTTTGGCCAACCCAATGACTGATTTCTTAGGACCTACAGCTTTAATTGGCCATGTAAGGAGCCTGAGAGGGAGTAGGAATCAGGGATGGGAAAGTCTAATAGGAGTCTCCTGTGTAAACTGGGACTCCCTGAAAGGCAATGCTTTGGAAGTAGGGGGAAAGGGAAGGAAATACACCCTATGAAGTGAGAGGATAAGGAAACTTACCTGCTTGAACCTTGGCTCTGAACGGAGGGTTCTCTGAAGAATCTGTAATCATGAACAAACCTAATTCAGGTTTGATTCTGGAATTTACATTACCTGTGACCCAAAACTTCAAGCCAAGACTTCAAGGTTGTTCCAGGTGAATAATCAGGGCTTCTGGCAGAAGTAAAAGTAAATCCTTCCTGAGGAAAATAATCTTAAATTTCAGCTTCAAAGTCCTCCCATAAAATTTTAACAAATGTGTCCCACAATTAAAAGCATGCAGAAAAAGTTGCCACCAAAGATAGTATCAGAAATCACTCTTTTCAAGATTATAGATGTTAAAATAGGATACATAACATAAAGTATGTTTTACTTACATTTGAATAAAAGTCTATCAAAATGACTAAGAACTAGAAACTATTAACTGAAGAAGAAGATTTTAAAAGGAGCCAATAAAACTCCAAGGTATGAAAATATAATTGGAATTATAAACACTATAGCTGAACTAGCAGATTAGGTCAGATATAGAGAAGCAGAAGATCTGAAATAATTATCCAAAAGAGAGAAAGAGGGTAAGAGAGAAGATATATGAAACACATTTAGTAAACATCCAGTTTGAACTTTAGAAAAAAATATAGGTAATGGGAGAGAAAAGCTATAATTTAAGAGAAAGTGGCTGAGAGTTAAGCATGATGAAACACAAATCTTCAGGCCTGAGAACTTTAATAATTCCAAACTATAATATTTTTTAAAAATTATATATATACACATATATATATGTTTATGCTGAAATGATAACATGTTAAAAGCAAAGAGTGAATCTCAAAAACATCCAGAAGGAAAAACTCTATTACTGAAAAAAAATAACAGAATGACAGCTAATTTTTCAACAGCAATAATAAAAATCAGAGGACCTTAGTAGAAGGTCATCAAAATACTGAGAGAGAATAACTCAAACTAGACTTGTACATCAAAAATACTATTGATTTTTTCCTGCTCCCCTTTTTAGAAACACTCCATGAGTATCCAAATATGTTAGGTATGTCAATTTCCTTTCCTCAATTCTCATAAATGCATGTATTAGATTTGAGATGCCTATTAGACATCCAAGTCAATCAGACTTTCAACCACACCATTGTACCAAATTTGCTCTTGTTACCGTCATCAATGACCACCTTGTTGCTAAATTCAAAGGTCAATTCTCCATCTCCAGCTTACTTGGTAGGTGCTTTGACAGAGTTGGGCATATTCTCCTGGAAGAATTTTCTTCACTTGGATTCCTAAAGTCCCTTGGTTTTTCTCCTATGCTCTTTACCCCCTTTCATAGTTTTCTATGATGATCCCTCCTCTTCTTTGTGACCCCTTATTGCTGTCGTGCCCCGGGGCTCAGTACTTTCACCTGTTCTCTCTCTGCGCCTATTCCCTTAGTGATCCCGTCCAGGATTGAAGTGAGTGATCTCATACAAGATCTAGGCTTTAAATACCATCTACTTGAAGATTACCTGAAATGTTATATATCTAGCACAGATGTCTTAATATTATATAGATGCTGCTGGGATTAATAGGGGGCATATAGTCAACTACCTAATGTCACCTACCTGGATGGCTAATAGGTTCTCAAATTTAATATGTTAAAAACAAAATCCTGATTATTCCCTACATCCTAAATCTGCTCCATCCATAGCCTTTAATCTGATTAATGACAACTCTACCCTGCCAGCTGTTTAATCTGGAAACTGTACTCATTCTTCTTTCTCTCTGTACTCTATGTCTAATCCACCAGAAAAATCCTACTGCTTCTGCCTTACCTTACCCTATTTGAGCCTACAATTGTTCTTGTGTAGGTTCATTTTAATGGTCTTTTAAATGGTCAGCTTTCTCTTTTGTATCACTAATGTTTATTATTAACCCAGCAGCCAGAATAATATTTTTTGAAATGTAAGTCAGGTTCTCCATTGCACTCAGATGGAAATCAATATTCTTATTATCTGACATATTCCTCTTTCTAGCCCAACATCTAACCTCTTTTTTGTTTTTTACTGAACATTCTTTGCTTAATGTGCTCCAGGCATCTTGGCCTCCCCACCGTTCCTCAAACACACATGACATGATTCCACTACAGGGATTTTCCTTTCTGTTTCTCCTTTTTCAAATGCTTTTCACCAAGATAACTGCATGGTTCCTTCCCATAGCTTCTTTAAAGCTTTGTTCAAGTGTCACAAACTCAATGAGACTTGCCATGACTACCCTATTAAAATTATACCTCTTGTGCTATCCTCTTTAATCCCCAGATTTGTCTTCTTTACCCTACTGTAATTTTTCCACAGCACATATTACCTTATAGTTAAATGATTATATTTACTGTTTGTAGTTCCTCTTCCCCAACACACACATGTATACACATACGCATAAGTTTTGCCAGGGCAGGGAATTTTTTTTTTCTTCTGCTTATTCACAAAGGACTAGAGAGTGCTTGCCATATAGTAGTACTCAATTTACTATTGAAAGAAAAACTGGGCTTCCAGTCATGATGGAGGCATAGGTAAACACACCTGTCCTCACTGCACAACCATAAGAAGGAACACAACTAACTTAAAAACAAACAAAAAAAAACCCTCCTAGAACTGCCAGAGAATCAACCAGAAAAACACCCAGAACTATATGGAAGTCTGACAACCAAGGATTTAAAGAAGCTATATTCATGCAGATGAGTAGGAGGGGCAGAGACGGGGAGTCAGGTGGAGAGAACTGGGGATGGTAGTGGCAATTTGAAGGTGGAGAGATGCAGAGAAGGCAAGAAGACTGCTGCCAAGGTGGAAGGGCAGCCCCACGTTCACGTGTGGTGGGTAAATATCAGAGAGACACCTTGTGAGTGAGCCAGCCCAGGGCTCCAGCACCAGGAAAGAAAGCCTCATAGCTTCTGGCTGTAAATGCTGTGGGGGTTTGGGGTGGTGGAAGACACTACTGGTTTCCCAGGGGAGCCAGGAACGCACACAAACCCACCCACCCTGGGAACCACAGCCAGGAGAGCCGCTGAAGGGGTGCCAGTCATACATGGGAAGTGGGTGAAGTGACTGGAAATGGGGCAAGGGCCAGGCAAGATCCCAGAGGTCAGCCAGCAGTGGCACTGTTCCATTTTTTAACCCTCCCCTACATGTGGAGCCTCACATAGATGCCCCACCCTGGCGAATACCCAAGGCTCCTCCCCCTATGACTTAACAGGTGCACTAAAGTTCAATCAAAGCAGCTCTACCTAGTACACAGATGCTGGGAGGCTGCCAAAATCAGGAGACAAAGAAATAATGGCCCAAATTAAGGAACAGAACAGAACCCTCAGAAAAAGAATTAGGTGATGCAGAGATAAACAACCTATCAGATGCAGAGTTAAAAACACTGGTGGCCAAAATGCTCAAAGATCTCATTGGATACAGCAAAAGCATAAGGGAAGAGATAAAGGCTCTACTAAGGAAAATAAAGAAAAACCCACAGGAAACCAACAGTGAAGGGAAGGAAACCAGGATTCAAATCAATGATTTGGAACATAAAGAAGAAATAAACATTCAACTAAAACAAAGTGAAGAAACAAGAATTCAAAATATATGAGAAGAGTTAAGAAGACTCTGGAACATTTCCAAAAGGGCAAACATCTGTATCATAGGGCTGCCAGAAGGAGAAGAGGGAGAGGGAGAAGTTGAAAACTTATTTGAATAAATAATGAAAGAGAACTTACCAATCTGGTGAAGGAAATAGACATACAAGTCCAGGAGGCACAGAGTCCCAAAAAAGTTGGACCCAAAGAGGACCACACCAAGACACACCATAATTAAAATGTCAAAGATTAAAGATAGAGAATCTTAAAAGCAGCAAGAGAAAAGGAGATAGTTTCCTACAAAGGAATTCCCATAAGACTATCAGCTGATTTCTCAAAAGAAATCTTACAGGCAAGACGGGGCTGGAAAGTATTCAAAGTCATAAAAGCCAGGGACCTACATCCAAGATTACTCTATCCAACAAAGCTATAATTTAGAGTGGAAAGGTAGATAAAGTGCTTCCCAGACAAGGTAAAGCTAAAGGAGTTCACTATTACCAAGCCATTATCATATGAAATGTTAAAGGGACTTAATTTAGGAAAAATATCAGAAGTATGAATATTAAAATGACAACAAACTCACAACCATCAACAAATGAATCTAAGAAACAAAAACAAACTAAGCAAACAACTAAAACAGGAATAGAATCATAGATATGGAGATCATTTGGAGGGTTGCCAGCTGGGAGTGGTAAGGGAGAAAATGGGGTAAAAGATATAGGGATTTAGAAGCATAATTGGGTAGGTACAGAATAGACAGGGGGATGTTAAGAACAGTATAGGCAGTGGAGGAGCCAAAGAACTTACATGTGTAACCCATGGACATGAACTAAGGGAGGGGGATTGCTGGAGGGAAGGGGGAACTGGAAGGAAGAGGGCAAAGGGGGAAAAATAGGGACAACTGTAATAACATAATCAATAAAATATACTTAAAAAAAAAAGAAAGAAAAACTATTTCTTAAGAACAAGGCCACCCCTTAAAATGATAGTAGTTTGGGGAGAGTTATTGCAGTGTGTAGAACAATAGGTTATATTTTTCCTTGTTTTATATTTCTTGCATTTTTCTAAATTTCTTTATGAAATAATTTTTAATAAAATAAGAAAACTAAAAATATATGTCAATATAACATTTACAAATAAATTTTAGAAGACATGAAATCAAACAACGTCACCTCCCAAATACATTCAGCATCACTTGTCTGTGAACCTTACAATTTTTTTTGTTTTTTGTTTTTTGTTTTCAGGAATTGCTTTTCAGCCAATTTGTCTTCCCCATAGAGATGATAAATTTGAAGAAGGGATTCTTTACATGACCAGTGGATGGGGCAAGACTTCAGAGAGTAAGAGGCATCAAAAAATATGATATTTCTTCCATGTCCCCTTCGTATGCCCAGTAGAAACAAGGATTTTGTTGGCCATGAGTGACACATTTATCCTCTGTTTTTCTTTGCCCTGAGTTCTGATTCGGTGAAGGTTTCTGGTTGTCTTCCCCATAGGAAAGTCTATATCTAAGGCTCTACATAAAACTCTGGCTACCATTTTGGCTAATGTGTCAGATAAAACTGAAGGTAACCGTAATAGATGAACAAGACTACAAGAAAGGAATTATCATGAAATAATAACAATAGTTATGTTTTCTTATCTTTAATATTGTGATTTTTAAAGAAAATCAAAGAACTTTACAAAATATTGCATTATTGACTAACCTGGGGGGATGGTATTCAAGCATATCTTCAGAGAAGCCAGAATTGCCTGTTACTTTAAAAATCTGCTGGATTTAAAAAAAAAAAAAAAGTTCTTTATCACATATATGGTTTTAGGAAAGAATATAATTCACCCTTAAAAAATAAGGACTTGTACATTTTGGTTAAACACCTATTTGAAACAGTTTTTAATTTGGAGGCTTCTTATGATTTGTGTCCTTGAGGACAGTTGTTGACTAACTTATCAGTCTCTTCTCCGCAGCATCAGAATATTCAAATGTCCTACAAGAACTGGAACTTCCTATCATGGATGACACAATGTGTAATGTGGTGCTCAAGGGTATGAACCTTCCTCCCTTGGGAAGGACCATGTTGTGTGCTGGTTTCCCTGATGGAGAAAAGGACACCTGCCAGGTAACAAGTATAAACCAGTCCAGTTATTCAATAACACATGGGTGATGGTAAATTCTGGTGGGTTCTGCCTTTCCTCGGGAGCTGCTTTTGGGCATTACTTCTTCAGAATTCCCCTTTCCTTCATTTTTTTCACCTGGCTCCTACTAAAAATGTTGCCTTGACCTGGGACCTGGGCTGAGAGATTTCTTTCCTGTCCTATGCCCAACCTTACCCTCACAGTTTTGTTTTGTTTTGTTCTGTTTTGAGTGGGAGAAACAGAAGATGTGGTTTGAACATTCCCAGACTAAAAGAATCAAGCATGATGGCCACTTTGGCAAACTAATTAGGTTCAACTGTGAACTTTTGCATTCCACCCTTTGTTAAAATTTTTAAGAGTTTAGCGCTGAATGCAATGTTGGCACAAAGTTTGCCCAAAGATAGCATCGTTATAGTAACTCTTGGGTAAAAGATGTTGTGACTGAGAGTGATCTCCCAAAGACAACAATTTTACAAAGGGGAACAGTCTTTACCAGACACAGAGAGGAAAGGGAAACGCACTTGCTAAAGACATGGATATTAATTTTTAAATGAAAAAGATGATGTACTTGGAAAGGTTTTTTTTTAAGTGGAAAATCAGGGAGTCTTTGTTCTTTATAATCAAGCAGTGTGAAGCTGCCATGAGAAGCACCATAAAATTGTATTTTTGAAAAACATCTAATTTTTATTCCAGGGGGGTAACAAAGACCAAGAACAGTTTGGGATAGAGGAGATAAAAATTTATAATTATGCCACTTTCTAAATTGGAACACAGGTAGACTAAGGGTGCTTTGTCGTCTCTGCATGTGTTATAGGCAATCTTGCTTTGGATGAAGCCCTTGTGAAATTCTATGCCTTTTGAGGACAGCTTAATCTGACACAGAATTGACACATGTTCTCAAAGCACCATATTATTCTAAAGGGCTATTAAAGATAGGATCCTGAAATTGCAGGTTTCTTATTAAAGAACAAACAGTTTTTGACACATAGTCTCTGGGACAAAATTAGGCTTCCAGTCATTCTCTTTTCAAAATCTTGAGCCATTGCATTACCTTGGGGGCTCTATTCACTGGTGCTGTAGTCTTAGGATATGGCCTATTTTTTTCCAACAGTTTCAGGCAACAAGCTGTTGTAGAGGCATGTATCTATAAACTCACTCATTTCCTTTCATTGATTTTGGAATATATATAGTTGTTCCCAGAAAAAAGAGAAAGAGGAGGCAGAAAGATATTAAGTGTTAGGTTTACAAGATTGTAGGTAATGGGTGGAAGTAGGTTACATCTGGGCAAAACTATAGTGCCTTGAAACTAATGGTAAAGAAACAAAAAGATGGACAAAAATTATTGATAGGCAATGACCATTGGGTTTATATGCCTCCCCTTCTCTAAGATTAGTGCTGATATTTGTGGACCTGAGAAAATATTCTTAACTTGTGAATATTTTCAAATTTTCTATTTCTCTACTATAAAAGGGGGTCTCTGGAAGCCTCCTTGTTTGTAGAAGAGACAGTGGACTCTGGATTCTTGCTGGGATAACTTCCTGGGAAGCTGGTTGTACTAGAAGTTGGGCTCCTTTAAGAAATAACTATGTAAGGACATCCTTTGGCATTTTCTCCAAGGTGTTAGAGTTGATGGATTTTGTCACTCAGAACATAGTCACAGGTGGGTGTAATTTCTGTGAATTTTTTCCTTTCTCATTTCATTGCAACTGAGAAACTGATCTTATTTCAAGGGTATTGTGATATATTGCAGACATAATTGGGACTAAGCTTTAAAACAAAGCAAATATATGTCTGGTTTTCAATTCATAACCCAATGTATATAAGCTTCTATCTAAATTCATGAGCACTGGTGTCTATCAACTTGATCATCAACTGGATCTTCAAGTGTATGTTCATGAATTTTTTTTTGTATTTCTGAGATATAAAAATACGAGAAAGGATTCAGAGTATTCTTTATTCATCCAGTTGACTTTTTTCCCTATAAATTACCTAAGAGCACTAAAATAAATCACTCTTCTCCTACTTCCCCTGTTCTGCCTTTTTCATTTTACTTGGCGACAGTAGAAAAATAAGAGAGCTTTGCAGAGTTATTTTTGTTCTGCATCACTACAACATAGATTAGGAAAATAAGCACGGGTGTGGAGGTAATAAACCTGTCCTCAAGGAATTTTCCAGCTATTTGGGGAGACAAGTAAAGAGACAGTTGCAATAAAAGGTAAGGCACAGGGAAGCCCAGAGGGTTGTGAGATCACTGAGGAGTGTAGGGGGCTCAGTCCTGAGGGACCAGAAGGTTTTTCACACAAAGGGGCAGCATCTACACAGGAAAATGGCACAAGGGGCAGCCTCTGTAGAATAAAGGAGCATGAAAAAACACAGTTTCCTGAACAAGTAGTTTAATATAAGAAGCAATGTGTTTAGACGCCAGGACCCAGAGAGCAGAACGTGATGTTCTCTCCATCCTGCCTTCGTTGCAGTCCAAGGTCAGCCACCTGGCTGAGGGTTTGAAACGTGCTGCTGCTGTTGGGCCACGGGATGCCAGCCCTGCCTCTCTGCCCCGACTGGAGCAGACTCTCACTCACTTTCATTTGGTCTTCAGAGGAAAAGTGTCCCTTTCATTGCCATGGCTACAGGGGGAAATTCTCTCCTGGTGGCAATTCTATTCAGTTTTTATCACCTGGAAGTGAAGGTTGAAAAGGTTAAGAACCCTGAACAAAGATTAATGATAACAATATTTTAAAATGGCAGTGAAATCAGGTGATAATCACTAATTCCAGTCTAATGAATATCAGAATGTGACAAGTATTCTATTTAAATAACACTTCCTTAAGATGTCTTTCTGCGCTTCCATCCCCTTGTCGCCTATTTCTTTTGGCTTCCAGCAATTCAAGTGTGACAGTGTCGTGTGAAATTTCTGAGTGAATGATAGAGTCTTGCCATGTCATTGCCAACATTTATATACTTTTTCTTTGGTGTATTTAAACAAAGGTATTTTATTATAACCCAGGACCACTTGGTTAGAAATGGGAGAACACTATGTTAGTTCCATGTATTATGAATTTGACCGCTTCACTGTGACTCATGATTTGAGAAAACTGGATAAATCTTAAATTTGAAAAACTCAAACAAAGAAAGCAACATTATGAATACTATTCATCCATAAAAAAGAATGAAATCTTGACATCTGTGACAACATGGATGGACTTGAAGGCATGCTGAATGAAACAAGTCAGACAGAGATAAATACTGTATGACCTCACTTTTGTGTGGAATTCAATCTTATAAAAGTAAGCATAGATACAGAGAACAGATTGGTGGTTGCCAGAGGTGAGGGTATGGGTTTAAGCAAAATGGATGGAGGGGGTCAAAGGGTACAAATTTCCAGTTATCAATAAGGCATGAGGATGTAATGTAAAGTGTGGTGACTATAGGTAATAACACTGTATTGCACATTTAAAAGTTGCTAAGAGAGTAGATCTTGTAAGAACTCATTACAAGGAAAAAATGTGTAACTATATGTGGTGATGGATATTTACTAAACTTATCGTGGTCATTTTGCAATATGTAATATTGAGTTATTATGTGTACACCTGAAACTA
The DNA here is from genome assembly GCF_021234165.1 of Pteronotus mesoamericanus. Taxonomy (NCBI): domain Eukaryota; kingdom Metazoa; phylum Chordata; class Mammalia; order Chiroptera; family Mormoopidae; genus Pteronotus; species Pteronotus mesoamericanus. The sequence continues at coordinate 16,290,908 of NW_026555310.1, forward strand.
ATGTAATATGTTAAAATTATACCTTAATATATAGGAAGAAAAGTATTGTAGAAGTATGTCAGATGATTAATTAATAAAACTATTATATTAAGAAAGAAAAGAATGTATCATTTAGAAATTTTCCTAATGAAGTCTGCAAATACAATGTCTCAATAATGGTACCTAAAAATATATTCATTCCTATAAATATAAATTATATAATATAAATTGTGCAGCTTTGAGCTCTATGTCATATGTCTTGAAGTATTGTCCATAGCTGAAATAATCAATTTTTTACCTATGTTTTGGAAGATTGTAGACTTCAGGGAACAGTGTTATTTGGAGAAAATGAGAAGATCCGTTATCCCCATTTGAAAGAGGGCAACTATTCTCATAATTGGTATGTATCCCAGGTAGGGATGATTCCTAGGTTTTTCCCCATAAACAATGTCATTTAAGAATATATATTTTGGCAATTTAATCTAGGATCTCAATACCTTTATCTGAATAACATAAAAGTCTATATACTTCACCTGAAATTTTCTGATTGGCAAATATTTGCCAATTAGTATTTCTGATACTCATAGTATAAATTATCAACACAAGTGGTATTAAGACCGGAGCTTACCTGAATTGATATATTCAAATGACTAACATTAATAGCACCTGGTAGTGAGATTGTGCTAGGAATTTAGTGGTTAATCTGTTTCACTGATTTCTGTAATAATGATAATATTTTGATAAATGTTGCCTGTAAGATGGAAACTAGTTCATGATCTACAAGCTCTGAGGTCTTTGAAAATTTTTCTACATACCCTGCCTTCTCTATGGCTAAAGATATCTTTAAAGTTTAGCAATTCATTCTGCACGTATCTCATTTTCTTAGTGTTCTGCATTCATTTTTTAAAATTATATTTAGCCCTGAACAGTATTCAAATATAGATGATAGTTCTATGAGTTTATAACCTGGTAGGAGGAGAGAGCTGGACAAAAATAGCTACACCATAAAACAAGATGAAATAAGCTTTATAATCTGCACTACCCAGGTATGTTGACACCATGGAAAATGGAGAGACTAGTTCCCGTTGCAGGGGTTTGTGAGGTGAGTGCACTGAGGTTGGGAGGGCTGGGGATAGGAATGCTTTAGTGAAGGGGGTGGGATTGAAACCAAGCATTAAAAGATAGTTCATGAAGTCCTTTGTAGCTTTAATATCTAAGAGGTTTTCACAGTGAACTCCAGGCAGAGGGAATTGTGTATAAGCAACGTCAGGGAGCTGAGGACTGTGGGGTCATTTGAACAATGTGTATCCCAATGCTGCTGGAAAGCAATGTTAATGTAGGTGGGGACTAGAATAGCAATGGACAGTGAAGAGGAAAAAAAAATGATAAGGCCTTAATCATAGAGGACCTTAAATTTCACTTGAACAGATTTAGGCTTTATTCCATAGGCAATGGAAAGCTAAAATAATGGTAAGATTATAATTTATAAAATTAATGTAAATTGAATGTAAATATTTTCATGCATACAGGATGGAAATGAAATGGCTTATTGCAGCCCTTATTTAGAAAGCTTAAGAGTCTAAGATGGCTTTCTGTGAGTAAACCTAGTAGTAACACACTACCAATAAAGCCCTTGCCAGCTTTGTTTATTCTCCTTTTAGAAGAACAGAGTTCAGAACAAAAATGAGAGCCCTGTTTTACCAGAGTTCTGGGCAGGGGAAGTAGGGAGGAGGCCTGTAGGCATCACCTTTAAAGAGGGACATTGATGAATCAGAAAGTAGCTGAAGGACAATGAGTAAGATGAAAAGAAACTTAAAACTGTGTCTTGGGATATACAGTGGAAAGAACTAGGAATATTTTTCGTCCAAGGCAGATTTGAGAGAAGAAAGAAACTGTCTTGATTTATAGGAAAGGCTACTAGAGAAGCAGAATTGAACTTGTTCTGATTAACTACAGAGCTGAGAGTAAGGAGCAGAGGGTAGATTTTAGGAGGAGGCAGATTTCAATTCAATATAAAGTAGTTTCTAATTTAAGAGATTTCTGAGGCTTGATAGACTGCCTCAGGAGATGATGAATTTCCTTTATAAGTGGTTATTTGAGCAGTGTATGGATGCCTATGGGTAAGATTTGAGAACAAATATTTATATATTACCTAAAAGGCATGTAGATTACTGCCAATTTACCCTCCAACATAGGGAACCTGTGATTCAACTTAGTGAAGAATTAAAGATATCTCTACAAGAAAGACTTTCAAGACAAAGGGGGTTGGTAGTAATGTCAGATGTTTCAAAAGTTGAAACGAGTTCAGATTAAATACCTTTGGATATGACAGTTCAAAATTTGGGAGCTGATTCAGTAAAGATTCAGTAGCCAGATCAGCAGCTATATTCATAATGGGTTAAGTAATTGTTGAAGACTTGATATCTTTTCTTCACCAAATAGTCAAAAAAAATTATTGAGGCCTTAAGATGTGTCAGGCACTAGTTTAAGTATTAGCGATACAGCAGTGAATGAAGCAGATAGAAATGTCTTCTTTAGTGGGGCAAGTTGGAAGGTGGAGAGTGGGGATAATACAAATAATATTGCATATCATAGTGGAAGATAATAAATACTATGTCCAAAAATAAAGCATGAAAGGGGCATAGAGAGTGATGGGTTATGCAATTTTAGAGGATGGTCAGGGAATACTGCTTTAAAGGTGATATTTGAACAAAGACTTGAGTAAGATAAGGGAGGAAATTATATGGTCATCTTGGGAAAGGACATTCCTGGTCAAAAGAATGGCATTTGTGAGGCAGGAAAATCCTTGGTATATTCAGGGAACAGGAAGAGCAGGAAGCTGGAGCTAAATGAGAGAAGGAGAAGTAGTTATGGTTAGTGGTGACCAAACTTATAGGACAGAGAAGGATTTGTGATTTTATTATAAGATATGGAGTCTTTGGAGGACTTTGAACAGAGGAAGAATATGATCTGGTATGCTTTAAAAGAATCACAGAAAGAAAGAAAGGAAGGAAGGAAGGAAGGAAGGAAGGAAGGAAGGAAGGAAGGAAGGAAGGAAGGAAGGAAGGAAGGAAGGAAGGAAGGAAGGAAGGAAGGAAAAAGGAAGGAAGGAAGGAAGGAAGGAAGGAAGGAAGGAAGGAAGGAAGGAAGGAAGGAAAGGAAAGAAAGGAAGGAAGGAAGAAAGAAAGGAAGGAAGAAAAGAAAGAAAGAAAGAAAGAAAGAAAGAAAGAAAGAAAGAAAGAAAGAAAGAAAGAAAGAAAGAAAGAAAGAAAGAAAGAAAGAAAGAAAGAAAGAAAGAAAGAAAGAAAGAAAGAAAGAAAGAAAGAAAGAAAGAAAGAAAACTCCTACCTTTTGCGACAACATGGATAGAACTAGAGAATATTATGCTAAGTGAAATAAGCCAGCCAGTGAAAGACAAATACCATATGATCTCACCTATAGTTTATTTTGTGGAATAGATTCCACAAACAAAATAAACCACAGGCACAGAAACATGGAGCAGACTGAAACTGACCATAGGGGATGGGGAAAAAGGACTAGAAAAGAACATGTATGAATGACCCATGGACATGGATAAGAGAATGGGGTGAGATGGGTGGAGGAGGGGAAAGGGGGGAAAATTGAAACAACTGTAATAGAATAAACATGATTGGAAAATAAAAATTTAAAAAAATAAAAGGATCACTTTGGCTGTTGTATTGAAAATAGACTGTAAACAGGCAAGACCAAAAGCTGAGAAATCAGCTATTGCAATAAGCCAGAAAAGGAGGATGTTGGCTTTGACCAGGTTTATAACAATAGAGGTGGTGAGAGGTGGCAGGGCACAGAGTTTGCTAACAAGCCGAAATTTTGGGTTTTAAGTGAGAAAATCTCATGATTAACTTGAGGGGCTTTTTTTTTACCGATGGAAGGATAAAGCTGCCCTCGTTTGAGGTGAGGAAAACCGTTAAGCAGAAGAGAAAGAAGAAATTGGAACAGTGGCTTTTGGGTAATACAGTCGTAGGGTCAAGAGAAACAAAGTTTTGTTTTTGTTGGTTTTTTGGAAGCGGAGGTTTAACTGTCCTTATGGGCAGAAGAGAGGATAAGAATGATAAGTCCAGAGAAATGACATATACATGTGAAGAAAGTTTAATAAGAACACAACAGATAAAGAAGGCTTTAGCTTTGGGGAGAAAAACAATTCCTTTTCTGGAAGAGCAATAGAAAATTTTGAGGTACTTTATAGGAAAGTTGAAGGAATTTACATTAAATGCCATCTTTGTGATTACAAGTTTTCAACTGTTTCAAGTTTAGGAGATGAAGTTGAGAATAATAGGTAAAAAGATATTGCATAGCTTTTAGGGATTAAAGTAAGAAGCCAACCAGAAAGAGTAAGACTTTCAACAGTATCACAACTCAGAATTAGAATGCATTTGTTACATTTCAACAAGTTTAAAACAAACTTCTTGTGAACGTCATCATTATTTCATGTACCACCAATAAAGAAAACAAAACAATGGAACACTGAGAGATCTCCATATAAAGCCGGGCCACCCAAGGCCTCCCGTGTTAGGCTAATTGAGGCATAAACCCACCCACATGGAAGATTACATGCCTCCCTCAACCTTGGCGCAGAGAGTTAGAATCGCAAGCTAATACTCATATAGGTCCAGAGGCTAAAATTCTCTATACCAGTGTAGTCCACGCAACCTCAAGCAAAAGAATTAAGTAGTATTTAGTTAACAGTACCCCCAGATGACTGGCCAAAGCTAATACAAATCCTTTCTGGAAAAACTCTTTTAATCCATGTCTAACAGAATTATAAGATCCCTCTGATTTTAAAATGTTCAAATGCAAAAAGACATGTTTTAGAAATGTAATAAAATATGGAGCCAATTTGCATACTTAATAACTTTTTCAGCATGCTAAGCAGTGCTGAATGGTAGAAGGGTTTCATAAATTCCAAAAGGAATCAATTAGCTAATGATAAGGGAAAAACAGATAACGAAAAGAGGAGTGGGGAGTTATACAGTCTCTCCAAGCCTAGTGGTTTTATTCTGGTAGGTGATAGCTAGACTCAGAAATGACAGATACATGGCACTCAGGTGGTCTCCTTTTTTCCATGCCTATGGTGACATTGCATGTCTTAGAAGCTAGAAGAGGGACTCAAATATAACAAACACTCAGTTGATTTATTTGAATGAATAAATCAATGATTAATTTTGATACCCAACTCTCACATAGCTTGATGAGACCTCAAAATCCTTTTTAATATAGCAATCACTAACAATAAATTGAGGTTGGCAAATGATTTGAAATCTGTCTTCCGTCTCTGAGGTAGAGATTCTAGGCAGAAAATAGTTTGATGAAAACTCCTGGCCTTTGAAATCATAAAGCCTAAGCTGTATTTTCTATTATATGAGATGTGATGAGTCTCTGAATATCAATGCCACTTTTCCCATTTGGAGAAGGGGAGTAATTTCTCTCCTGTCTGCTTCAGAGCGGTATAATGAATATCAGGAAAAATGATGGATGTGGAGTGCTTTTTCGACTCAAGTGCTTATGAGTGAGCTTTATTATATTTTAGGTAGCTTATTGCTTTTTAAATTGAAGTGCTTAAAAAGAGATTTTAATGATATTTTAGGCAGCTTCTTTTTACATCTATGGTCAGGATGATGGACCTAAAAAGAAAAAAAGTAAATCAAGGAGTTTCTGGTTAAGGAGAAGATATTTGGTAAGAAGAATTATTGTGTTTGGTTTTTGAAAACTAGGCATAAAAGAGTTGATGATTCCTGCAGTCCTGAACACTTATTGCTTAGAAGGCAGTGGAGCATTAGCCGATCTAAATTTGTTGATAAAGACTACTGGGTTTTAGAAAGAAGTTCATTCTGACATGTTAGATTCCAGATAAGATTGCTTTGCATTCAGAGAAGCATGTGCCAGGGAAGGCGCTGAGGATTTATGTCCTGCCAAGGTTTCTTTTCTTGAATAATAATATGAATTAATGTAGGAAAATGAATATTTAAAGGATTACATGTTAAATTGTATAAGACTACTTTCAAAATATTTAGACATGTTTCTAAAGATACTGGGAAAAGGTCACAGCTGACCTTACCGGGAGTTTCAGAGACGACATTGCAACTGCAGGAACTGTGACTTAGGCTGACATATGCTGCATGATCAGTCCACAATTCATAATTCAACTCCTGGGTGAATATTATGAATTTTCAATTGGACTCAGAACAGAGAGATGAATCATAGGTTGCTTCAATTTATTGTTCATAATTCTTGAATTTTATAACTAAATGAAATTTTAAAGGTGGTTTCTGGCCATTGTATAATTAACTCTCCTCTGTTGGATAAATGCCAGAAATTCAAGCATAAACAAATTATTCTCACATAAGGAATTTCCAATGCTTATTATCTTTTAATATCCTGTAAAATGTTATTATTGGTGAGTTATGAGCTAAAGCCAAGACAATAGATCTTATTTGTCACACTTGACTCTACCATTTATTATATGTTCTTCACCTTCCCCTATCTAGCTTATGTATTTGGAAAATAATGGTACCAGAGGATAAAGTGATCCTATTAAAATTTACAAGCTTAGACATAGGAAATCGAGTTGGATATGATCATGACTGTGTATCTTTACAATCAAGCCACAAAGTGCTTATTAGTAAGTATGTTAATTTATTTTGTCATTTTATAGTTCCTCAGAGGTTAAAGAGGTGCTAAAGGATCTGAAATTAGATTCTTTGCACAGGGCATTTATTTTATCCCACATACTGTGCCCTTCCTGAAGGGGATTGAGCTCCGTGCAGTAAAAGTAGAACCAATGACCAGCATGTTATCTTTTATCCTCACCCAAGGACGTGCTTACTGATTTTAGTGAGTGGGAAAGAGAGGGAGAGAGTGAGAGTAACATTCATACGAGAGAAACATCGATCAGTTGTCCCCCACATGCTCCCTGACCGAGGATCAAACCTGCACCCTAGGTATGTGCCCTGACCAGGAACCAAACCCACGGCATTTCAGTTTACGGGACCATGCTCCAGCCAAGTAAGCTACATGGGCCGGGGCCAATGACAAGCATATTGCCAGAGCATTCTCTATTCTTTTCTCAAATTTAATAAGAGTATTGAATAAAATTATCACAATTGTCAAAAAATTTTTCAAAACAATGTTTATTTTTTCATTTTGCCACAAAAGGGGGTGCATGTTTGCCAAGTTTAGTAAAGACAGATGAGCAAATGGAAGATGATGTAAATTAATCATAACCCTACCACCTAGAGATAAATGCTGTTAACACTCTGATATATATTCATACATAGTAAATGAACACACTGAACTTTACATTGTATTGTAATGCTATTTTTCTCATGACACAAGAGATCATTTCATGTTATTAAATTCCTTTTATTGAATGCATCATAAGCTATATAAGCATAATGAATATATTTATTGAATTGAAATATTATGTGTTAAGCATGATAGAGAATCTCTAGAGTTGGTACAGTTTCTAGGTCTCTGTAAGGCCAGTGGTTAGGACAAATCTCCTCAAATGTTTGAAAGAATGCTATAGGCAAGATATTGTGCTTAGGGTTATAACATTTATTACCTAAATGATTTCATGCTTCAGGTCTGCTCTTTATCCAGTAATCATTCCTTCAACCAATCTTTGTTAAAAACCAACTATGTGCCAGATATCATACCAGGTCCGGATATGAGGAGAGTAAAATCAGTCTCTAATGAGCTTGCATTTGGGTGAGGTAACTAAAGACGTACAGCAAAGTAGGAATTAAAATAAAATAGGAAATGGGCTTCAGTGATTCAGGAAAGGCAGCTGTCACTTCCATTGGGTGTCTGGAAAGCTTTATGAGAGAGCTGGACTTTTGAGTTAGACCCTGAGGGATGAATAGAATTTGGACATGGGAGACTGGGTATGAGAAAGTGAATGGAACATAAAATCCCTGAAGCAAAGAGTGTGGAATGATTAAACGGGCCACTGAATAGTTTGGTGTGCTTACAACAGAGTTCATGGAAGATAACATTAGGAAAACAAGCATGTATATGTGCAGACAGGGGACCGAACCCACAACCCAAGCATGTGGCCTGACCAGGAGTTGAACTGGTGCCCTTTCGCTTTGAGGTACAGTGCCCAACCAACTGAGCCACACCAGTCAGGGCTGTTTCTGCCCTTTTTTAGTACTCTTATTTCAATTCCTTTTTCTTTTAAGGTAAGGTCTGTGGAGATACACCGCCCTCACCATTGCTGATGGAGTCCAGTGAGGCTATAGTTACATTTGTTTCTGACATGGACAACAGTGGCAGTGGCTTTGAGCTTACTTTTACTGCTGTACAGAAGAACTCAGAAGCAGGTAAGTATTTTAGATATTTAATTCCCTACTTTTTTTTCTTTAATGGAGGGGGTGGGAGAAGAAGAAGAAAGAATGCCTTTGGCTATCCACTTGGGATTTCTTCCACACTTCCATAGGTTCAGGGTACGGGAGTGTGGCTCTATTGGTGGAAGAAGGAACGGTTCACTCTGCCAGTTATCCAGACTTATATCCCAAGAATTTAAGGTGTCGTTGGTTCATTCATGCTCCAGAGAAACACATTATAAAGGTAGGCAATAAACGAAGCCTTTTATTTCATTGAGTGCTTAGCTATGTCAGTTAGGCAAAACTTGCTTCATCTGGACTGTGAAATTGCCATCATGACTAGGAGCTTTTATGTGCCTTTTACTATTTAAAGCCCTAAAGGAAGATTTATGTATATGGTTTTAAAAGTTTCAACAATTTAAAAAATAAAACAATGAAAAGTATGCTTCCGTCTCATTCAACTCCCATCTTACCTCCTGGTGGCAAACACTGAGAAGTTTCTAGATCAGCCCTAGAGAGACATTCTAAGCATTTACAAATATATGTATATTTATATTACTTCGTGATGCTTTTTCTACTTAAAAATACCTCAAAGATCTGTACAGATCAGTCCACAGAGCTCTTTTCAACAGCTGCATAAAATTATATTGTGCAATATTCCATAATTTCTTAAACTAGTTCCCTTTTAACAGACATTTAGTGAGTTTCCTGTCTGCTCATACCAGCAATGCTAGTACATTCCTGTGTCACTGTGTTTGGACTCATGTAAATGAATACAGTTCCCAGAAGTGGAGTTACTGGGTCAAAAGTTTTGTGCATTTAAACCTTGTAGTCATTGCCAAACTGCCCTCCAAAGAAGCTGCAATTATTTACACTTCTATCAATGGAAGAGAAGGGTGTTACTAAGAGCCATTTAATGTACAGAGGGAAGCCGTTCAAGTTGATCTCCTCTCTCCCTTGACCACTTCTCTGGTTATGTTTATAATTTGTACAGTTGGCATTTGAGGATTTTACTACAGAATTTAACCAAAACTGTACTTACAATGCTGTTGTGATGTATGGTGATCCTGAAGAGGAGCATGAGTTAGGTGGGTAACCTTCTGTCATTTTAACTTAACCCAAAAAGCATGAGACTAACTGGAGTAGCTGTGGCACTGGCTGCCTTCGCTGGGTGCCCAGAGGTCAAGTGGGAACATGAGTTTCTTATACTGGAAACTCATGGTGCCCTGTAACTTCAGCTTTAAAACCGAAGAGCCAGCAATGGAGTCACCGGTAAAGTTTTTAATAGAAACACGCAACCTTTGAAAAATGTTTTAGAATATTTTCTTCTTTTCTGTGTTAATCCCTTCTATTGCTGATATTCTTTTGTCCACAAAAAGAAATTAAAAAAAGGTAACCAAAAACTATAATTTCTACTAGAGTCTTAAAAGTTAATTTTTTGAACCAAAGCATCAAATATGCTTTTAGCTTTGACCTACCAATTTACCAAGTATAAGAGTTATCCCTTCCAGCCATGTAGCCACTTTCTTAATACCTTAGCTAGGTGCTAGTGCAGGTCGGAGATCAGGAGCATCAGTAGGTTCAGACTGGTTATTTGATATTTAGGCAGGTGAGTAGAAGCACAGTTCCCTGATACAGCAGAACAGGTAGAGGAGGGTTTGAGTGAAGCAGATTTCAGGTGTTACCTATTCACACACAATATAACCATGTTCTGTCTGGAAGGAGGAATATCAAGTCTGGGACTTTTTTTTTTTACTTGCCTCTTCTCATTGTCTACAAATTAACAATCAATTGAGGTTTTTATGAATACTAAAAATCAGATGTCCTTAGCCTATCTATAGAGTATTTTTCCTGTGAGATAAAATCATAATACACTGTTATGTGGAAACTAGTGTTTAATTCCCATGTAAGATAAAAAGGCTGTGCCTATAAATTAAAGTGGAAGAAAACCACAGTTGCTCAAAAATAATTAATCAGATGGTACTTTATATCTGGCTTTATGAAAAATTTATAACTATAAGTCAAACTTCCCTAAAACTTTTGCAGCTAAACTTTGTGGAACTTTCAACCCTACTCCAATATTCAGTCCTGGTAGCATGATGGTGATTCATTTTAAAAGTGATGGTGAAAATAACTTCCGAGGCTTCAAGGCTAGATTCACCTTTTTGCCCTCAGGTCAGTATAAATACTTCTGCAGTGTTTTTCTTATGAAAATGGTTATAAGGAACACAATTTGCCCATGTTTACCTACATTTATGGTGCTTAAATTACCTCTGTGGCAAAATGAAAATGCAAATGGCTGGGCCCACCCACCAAAGATGTATATTCTGTGTATCTTGGATCGTGCCCAGGAACCTGTGCTTTAACAAGCCAAGAAACTATATCGACTAGATGACCAGAAAATGTACTGAACACCTTATATTAAAAGTAGATAATTCAGATTAGAGAATGTAATTCAGAAATGAGATTGACTAACTGTTTCTGGGTGTTTAAAGGTTTTAAAAGATAAATAGGTTTCTAGTCATTCTAGGGACAAAGTAGTACCCAGAAAAAGGAATAGCATCTGCAAAGAACCTGATATAAAAGAGAGTGAATTATATACAAAAACAACAACAGATAATTCAACATTGTTTGACTTTTGGAGGGGATAATAGAAAAGGCGAGAGTTTGACTATGACAGATGTAAGGCATTAAATTTTAAATACCAGAGTGGTAGGGAAGCTAGTTAACATTCCTTGATTAACTGCTCTGTACCAAGTATAGACTAAGCATTTCACATGCATTATCCCATGTATTCCTCCTTGAAAATTAAGAGATTTGTACACTGCTCCCCTTCTCAAAGGTGAGGGACACAGAGGCTTAGAGAAGTAACTCTCCCAAAGATGCGTAGTTAGTAGAGAATTCTGGGGTCAGAATTCACACCTTGGTAGTAATGTAGAAGATGGATATGGAAGTTAAGGGTAAACTTACATGCAAGGGAAGTAGTGAGGAAGTCATTAAAAGAATTTATTCTATATATATTGCTTGATAGATATGTTGTGGGGAAGAGGGTGTATGAAGGAGAAAAATTCTAGCATGATTCTTAGGATTTTTAGTTTGAATGGCTAGATGGATGGTGAAGCTGCTAAATAATACAGAAAAACATAAGGTCATCTTGACTATTAAAATCAATTGGTTCCATTTGAAACATGTGGATATTTTATGAGCTTGTAAGAGATCCAGATGGTAATATCTAGCAGTCCTAGATCCTAGAATCCAGGAATGAGATTTAGATTGAGGAGACAAATTTGGAAGTCATATATATGTAAATCAATAAAAAATAGAGTTATGAAGAGTACCTTGTGGACTATCTTTCAGGCTGAAGAATAGAATCCTAAGAAAAGACTGATAATGAGAAAAGGCCTTAGACATAATCAGGAAAACCAAGAGAGTAATTTTATGGAACCAAGGAAGGGAGGAATGCTTTAAGGAGTCAGATACAATGGGAATATTAAGAGATATGTAACAAATCATATCTATGGGATCTGACATTTAGCATTTGAAAGGTAATGTTAGTGAGCTCAACATTAGAGTGGTTTGATGTCTGACCGGGGTAAACAAGTAGAGTCAGCTAGTATAGGCTATTCTATTTTTGATTAGACTTTTTCTTCTATGGATTCTTTAAACAAAATTGGATCAACATTACCTCCTAAAGCCCATTTGTATCTTCTGCAAAAGCAATTCCATGTGGTGAGTTTATGGCCATGTGGTTACTCTTTGTTGAATCTCTTTTCTTCTCTAACAAGAGGTCTATTTTAGAAAGCGACCTCTTGTATTGATATGACTCCACAGGGAAGGGGAATGAGTTTCATATGAGATTATTAGGACCATGAAATTTCCGGAATCATTTTTGGGCTTGTATATAAACTCATAAATAGAAGACATCGACTTTATGGTGGAAGAAAGGGGTACAGAAGACAATCCTTTTTCCTCTTCTATTCCTGTGCAAACTTAATATTTAAATTATCTTCCTGGACTCTGTATTTAATATGATTATTCATTTTGAGGCAAAGGGGAATACAAAGTTTTTTGTTCTTTAACACTCACTGGCAACTTTTAACTTCTTTATAACCTAAAGTATCTGGTTAAATATTATGATCTGTCAATCCTCTGTAATCACATATTGAATATGTTCTAGTTGGTGGGCTATAATAGAAAGCTGAACAAGCTGCTGTAAGAGACAAAAATAGCTGCCCCTTATGGGGGAGCCATCATAGAGAATATGGCATTTGATATGAAACCTAGCAGTAGTCCAAATAAGAGAACAGTCTTTGCATATCTGAGTAAATATGGCATGTTTGAGGATTGTAAATAGTTTCATACAGTGAGAAACAGATAAAAGAACGATGCATAATGAAGAACCGTGTGTGCTCTGCTAACAAACAAAACTTTCCTGCTAGAATATAAGTTTTATATGCTATAAATTCCAATGAAAATACATATAATTGCTTAATAGAGTTACTTGGGCAAACTTTTAAAATCAGATTTCCCAGCCAGATGTAGGTTTTGGGAATCTATATCTTTACAAAGCTCATCTGGTTTTTGGGAATTATGATGGTTGCTTACAGCAAGCCATTGGAGGAGGGTGCTCCTAATTATTTCAGTTGCATGGGTCATTAGTTTTTCCTTCTTGCTGTAGGCGTCTGTGGCATCCCTCTCTTCAGTCCCCAGTGGCTTTCCAGAAGAATTGCAGGAGGGGAAGAAGCCTGCCCCGACTGTTGGCCATGGCAAGCGGGTTTGAGGTTTCCAGGCAATCCCCAGTGTGGAGGTGCCATCGTCAACCCAGAGTGGATTCTGACTGCAGCCCCTTGCCTGCAATCGTGAGTGAAACTGATGGTATTTTACCAATGTATTTATAAACCAGACCTGGGACATAAATGTAACTGTCTAACTTCTAAAATCATCCAGGTTAATTCCTTTCAGCATTTCTTCTGCATTTTTATCTAGCCTTCATTTAAACAGAGTCAATTAGGACAAAGTTAATTGAGCTAAGCTTATTTCTTTTTTTACATAAAAGTCTTTGCTTTATCTGAAGATCCTTCTCACATTGCCTCTTAATTTAATTTTTAACCTAAATGCTCATTATTGTATTGTAATTCCAGATGCTTCACCATGCAATGAAACTTTCCATGGATTGGTTTAGCATGGTTCCTCTTAAAATATGGTTCACAACAGTGGAGAGCACAATAGATAATCCACTGCCTTGATCACTGGTTGACCAGGGAACTAAAATTTTGGTTAACTTTTCAAATGTTTTTAAATTGTTAATTATGCCACTAATGATATATGTAATTTAAAGAACAATTATTACTATACATTTATGTTCCTACCATCCAGTGTTGGAAGGATCTTTATACTTACCTATCAAGACCCTTAGTGCCCCTTCTAAGAAGTAAACATTACGCTAAATTTTGTATTCGTAATTCTTTTGCTATTAAAAAAAATGGTTTTAACACCTACAGATCTTTAAAACCAGTATGTGTTTGTTTTTTCTTGGTTTTGATATTAATTTAAAGAAATGTGGTTTATATTCTTCTGACTTTCTGTTACCTTCATAATATGATATATAGATTAAGTCATGTGGATGTGTAAATGTAATTAATTCATTTTCAGTCCAGACTTTTTAAGACAATCGCTTGTGAGTAGGTTCTGGACACAGTATATTTAAATACTCACCAGATTATTCCAAAGTATAGTCAAGGTCAAGAACCACTCCCAGCCTCTCTGACTCATCTTGACCACTCACCTGCTTGCTCACAGCCCCATTCCTCAAACATACTATCTCCAGTTCTTTTTAGTTGTCCCCACTGCCTTCCAGGACACCACACTGTATTTAATTGCCTTGCCTCCTTGGGCTCCTCTTGGCTGTAAGTTTCACAGACTTTGTTTTTGATGACTTGGACAGTTTTGAGGAACACTCCTCTGATATCCTGTAGAATGGCCTTCCATTTGATTTTGTCTGATATTTTCCTCATGGTTTTACTGGGATTATGAATTAAGGGAAGGAAGACTACAAAGGAACATGCCATTCTTATCACTTCATAGCAAGGGTAAATGCTATCAACATAATTTATCACTGATGACGTTAATCTTAATCCCTGACCAAGGGAGTGCTTGCCAAGTGTCTCCACTGTCAAGTTACGTTTCCCCCTTTCCGTACTTACTCTGTAGAAGCAGGTTACTAAGGGTAGACCACTCTCCAGGGATTGGGTGTTAAGCTCCACCTTTTTGAGCAGGGAATATTTATATAAATTATTAAAATTTTGTATTGGAGATTTGTCTCTTCACCATTTATTTATTAAATGACTTCTTTCTATTAGATGAACTCAGGAATATTTATTTTACAGTACTACATATTTATTTTGTTTCTCAAGTTGTTCTGGCTTTGACTGTTGTGAACTTCTATAGGATGGTTTCTTGTCTTTTTGACATGCCCCCCAAATTTTGTGACACTATAAGATGCTTCAGGCTCATGTTATATATTCCCTGCTCAGTCTTAGAATCAACCAGTTTCCCAATGAGCCCTGATTCATTTTACTGGAGAATGGTATGAGAAATCAAAACCTGGGTGCTGGGCATACTAGTTACTATTCGGGTTTTATTCTAGTAAACTTCTAGGCCCTTTCAGCTGACAAAACTAGAAAATACGAATCATACTAACCTGTAAATATATACATGAGTTCATATAGATGTTTCTAACTCAGTGCAGTGCCACATGGTTCATTCTAGGCCTCCCCCATCCTTTCAAAGATGTCTATTGTATAAGAATTCTATCAAAGTGCATTTTTATGTACTATGAAAAAGAAACCTCAATAGTAGGTGATTAATTAGTGAAAATTAATGTATTGGAAAAGACAAATGTTAGTATTGACGCCAGAGGGATAGGAGCTTTGGCAGACTCCCTTGTCAAATATAGTCTGTTCTTGAACTCACATGATGGATGATGATGCTTGCAGCAAGATGTAGGGACCATTGCAAAACCACACTTCACAAGGTGGATATTCAGCTTGATGACCCAGTCGAGATTAATAAACAAAATCAGCTGTAAATGTTTGTGAGCCACTTAAGTTAACCACAAAAAAATTTTGTCTGCAATTTCATTAGTGGCTCTTCTTGATTTCTTTTTCAAAAATTTATTATAGTAGTGATAATGGGAACAGACAGCTAAAGAAAGCTATCAAGTAAAGCTAAACCACTGTTTCCATTTTACTAATCCATTCCTCCTCTATATTAAGTAATCCATATTAAGAATTTTTTAATTATCTGATTTTCTATTAATATTTATGCACATAATGTATATATTTAATTGTAATTGTATATATCACATATATTGTATTATGATTTTTTGCACATAACATTATGCTTTATACTTATACTGATATAAAAAATGTCTGCATGGGTTATTTTTTAAAACTCTTCATAGTTGCCTAACTTACTGGACCAGAGGAATATCTTGTTGAAGCTATTCCTTGAAATGTATGGACCTTTATAGCAGAAGTTTTTAAAATGCTGGTGTAACAACAGTGGTATGTTCCACTCATCCCTGCTTTTGGGAGAATTCTTCAGTTGATTCCTTCGGGGACCTGTTTCTTCTTACCTCATCTTCTTCAACCCTATAGACATCCAGGCTCCACCCTCCATTGAAAGGGGCTTTTGAAGGGGGCTTCTGAGTACCCAAATCCTTTGAGAGGGGAAATTTGCTATGTGGGATGAACCAGTCAGAGAGATATGCAAAATCTGGGAGCTGAGACAGATACCATTTCTGCTGAAGGTCACCAGGAGTCAAGCTGGCTGACAAAGTCTGGTAACGCTCTAAAGACAATGACAACTGACAGCACCGTTGCGCCACCTCCCATATATTATAGGCCCTGGCACCAGTTAGTTACACTGATACTAGTTCTCAATCTTAAACACACACTAGAATCACCTGGAGGGTTGCTGATTCTTTAAGAACTTACATTCTTTTTTTTTAAAGTTTTTTTAAAATATTTAAATCATGTTTATTCTATTACAGTTGTCTCAATTTTTCCCCCTTTGCCCTTCTCTACCCATCCCACCACGCCCCCCTCTCCCCCAGTCAATTCCCACTCTCTTGTTCACGTCCATGGGTCATTTGCACATGTTCTTTGTTTAGTCCCTTCTCCTTCTTTCCACTATTGTCCTCCTTCCCCATCCCCTCTTGTCACTTTGTCTGCTCCATGTTCCCGTGCCTGTGGTTTATTTTGTTAAATAGATTCCACTTATAGGAGAAATCATATGGTATGTGTTTTTCACCAACTGGCTTATTTCACTTAGCATAATATTCTCCAGTTCTATCCATATTGTCACAAAAGGTAAGAGTTCCTTCTTTCTTTTTTTTTTTAATGCAGATTGATTTTATTTATTTATTTATAAGAACTTATATTCTTAAAGAGAATTTGTATTTCTAATAAGTTCCCTGGTAATATTGTTCCCAATTAGGGAAAACCCAGTGCTCTCTTGCTAACTCCATATTGGTCTTTGTGCTTATGTGGAATTTTTAACTTACTTGAGGGAACTAAACTCACTTTGCAATTATATAGTGGAATCTTTCTGTCTCAAACTAAATCAGCAGTTGTTTCAATTTCAGCCACTTTTTTCCTATAATTCAATAGTGACTATTTCTTCTCCCATAACAGGAAGGGACACACATGCCATTGCTGGTTAAAGATAAGACCCTAAAAAATATAACAAATAGGATTTGATTATGGGAAGTGGGAATACAGGATGGAAAAATTCATCAATTGATATCGTGGGCTATTATCCCACTGAAAATCTCAGGCTGTTGCTTTATGAATGTGTGTTGCTCTGTCACATGCTTTGTACACAGTGTTCTCTACCAAATTAAAAGGCATTTGATGATTACGCACATAAAATTTCACTAAAAATTATGCTCAACATGATCAATTCTACAACAATTTTTATTATTTCATTGTATTGTGAATACTGTCTTCTACATAAAGGGATGACTTTAAGACATAAGTTTCTTTACTACTAAGTAATTCTTTAAAGGATGACTTTGAAAATAAAGTTTATCCTTTCATTAGAGTTCATGGCAGATAATAACAATAATAATGGCTTCCATTATGGGGTCATTACCATCTGCAAGGTGGTTGCCAAGCACTGTACCTGAGTTAGCTCCCTTAATAAACTCATATTGAAACACATGAATAAGTCAGATTCATCATGCAAACTATTGAAGTAAGCATGGTTATGACTTGAAAGAAGAAGCCCATGTGTATTAAGAAACTTCTTCTTTGAATAAAGTGTATTGAAAAGTAATTTCAATAACTTTACTTTTGCTGAAGAAACACTTTTGAAAAATGAAAGGGTCTCTAAGCTGCAGTGACAGAATATTTGTGACAGTTGAAGGATTCTTGCTTCAGATTATTTTTTTCAGCTGGAGTTGCTAATGTGGCAAATTAATGGATGTTGATTCAAGTTTTTTAACACCTTTTGGAAGAATATAAAAAAAATGTACAAATCTTAAACTTACAATTAGAGGAAATTTCACAAAGTGAGCACCCATGTACCCAGCACTCAGAGGAGGAAACAAAGTGTTGCAACATCCTGCAGCCCCCTCTCATGCTTCTTTCAAACCTCAACCCCCTAAAATGATCAGCGATTCCTCACTGTGATTTCCAATGTTATAGGTGAAACTTACCCATCTGTGAATTGATCGTCTTTTTTTTTACCTCAGTTTATCAATTTGTGTGATTTCATAAAAGATGACAATTTGAGATCTATTTCCGTAAGATAATGTTTGAAAGCTTTTAACAGTAAAACACAAACCTGAAGTTCTCTCATTTTGAATGTAGTTTTTTTCCATATATTCTTTAAATCACTGTGAGATCAAAATAAGCTCTAATTTTTCTTTTTTCCTTCTCGACTTAAAAAATATCTTTTGGTGTTATTTGGTAAGGGCTTCAAAGACATTCTATGACCAAAAGAAGGAGGGGATATACACAAGTAAGACCTTCTCAGGCAGATCAGGAGCATGATGTGCCTTCCCCATGAGGGATCACACAGACGTGCCGGATGGAGACTGACGGGCTGGCACCCGGCTGAGCTGAGCAGTGCATGTTGGGAAAGCCACACATGGCTAGCTAAATGGTGAAAAATGCTATTTCATGTCTAACTTCTCCTCTCCTTTCTTTAGGAAAAATAATCCACTCTTCTGGACTATTGTTGCTAGAGACCATGACAGAACCCTGAAAGAGTCCCCTGAGCAGGTGAGAACTGTTTTTAAAGGTCATTTTGTCTGCACTCTAAGTGCTATCACATGCCAGTGACTTCCTTTAACAAAACTATGTAATGAGATATCCATCCCCTAGTGCCCCTTTACATTTATAATTTATACCAGCAAGTAAGAAACAATTGGAAGTCATGTTTTTGTCAGAGAATTAGGTGAAGTTGGTCAGGAAATTCGGGTCCACGTGGAAAGTCAGGTCCGGAGTTCTGGTTTCCCCAGGACCATCAGCCCTCAGACAGTGATTCACGGCCACCTGCAAAGCATAGACAGAGATCACCCTTTTCAATGTAGTACAAACTCATCTTCATTGCTGATATATGGAAATGTAGAGATTTAAGATTTATTTTGGACCATTAGGCAAGGAAGTAGTTTGACTTGACTTAACCTTGTAATTTTGCTTGCCACTGATATGGGTAAAAAAGGCAAAGCACATTGTGGGGCATGAAGACTCTGAGAGGTTGAGCCCTGGCTCTGACATCGCCCTAATGCAACTGAGCCCTCCTCTGGAGTTCAGCTCTGCAGTGAGGCCGGTGTGTCTCCCACGAAGCATGGAGCCTCCACTTTCCTCTGAGATCTGTGCTATGACTGGATGGGGAAGTACTAATGAAGGTAAACATTTTACATTTGCATAAACTTTACTGCAGGTTGGTAATCTGGAAAATGTCAGTATCTGCTTTCGCCTTTTGTCCTTCCAAAAGCTAGAAACCATGTTTTATTTAGCTGTAATAGGTGATCAAATTAGAGAATGAGCTGTTTTATACTTTCACTTTAGGGTGACTAATTATAAGTAGGCCAAATCTACAATATAAAGGGCCAGATAAGTTTTTTGGGCTGTGCAGTACATATGGTCTCTGTCACACTACTAAGTCCTGCCACTGAAGCACAACACAGCCCTTCGTTACATACAGCTGGCAGTATGTAACAAAGGGATGAGGCTGTGTTCCAACAGACCTTCATTCATGAACTTTAAGTATCATATAGTGTTTATGTGTCATGAAATATTATTCTTACTTGGATTTTTTCAACCATTTAAAATGTACAAACTATTATTAGTTCCTGGATTGTACTAAACAGGCCCAGGGACAGGGTGGGAGGTGCTGGCATGGAATTGGCCCACTGTCTGCGGTTTGCTGACTGCTGGGCTCGGTTGTGGTATTCTTAAACCTGTAATCAAATAGTGAATGATCTGAATGGGTCAGTGTTTGCGTTTCACTGTAAAAGATCATTTTCTTTTATATTTTCCTTCTGTTTCTGTGTCATTTATTTGGAATCTGTGAGCTTGAAGGAGAGGGGATTCATCTTTGTGTACACTATCCATGTTCACAGCTACTGCACTACCTGCAGCCAAATCACATGTCCCAAAAATCTTACAACCACCATATGAGGAGATTTTTACCCTCTCTGTTCTGCAAATCAGGAGGTTATGACCCAGAGTTACATAACTTATTAATATCCCAAGACTACTATATAACAATGCTAGGATTTAAAATCAGCCATGGCCCAGCTGATAGTCCTTGAACTCCCGGCCTGCCTTGGGCTCTGTGTAATTTGGCCTGCCCTCAACTCTTCAACTTCATCTCCTCCTTTTGTCCCTTTAGGCACTGCGGTCTTTCTCCTTTGTCTTAAACACCAGACTTATTCTGTGTTCTGCACTTCATTTTCTTCCACGATGAACACTCTTATGCTACCCACCCAGCCGCCTCCTCATCATTCCACTCTCAACTCAGATGTCACTCGCCTTCTCAGACCTCTGTGTTGCAGCAGGGCTGTTCCATCACTTACTTTCTGCCTTGCCCACTGTGCTGTCTCATTGTACACGCATATTCTTGACATCATTTTGTGTGATCACTTTCTACAGCTCATCTCTTAGAGCAGGAACCCCTGGGAGGCACACCTCTGTCTAATTCAGCACTCTCTCCCCAGGGCTAGAAGTTTACATAGATTAGAGTGAGGAGGAAATATTTATTGACAGACCGGCTTCAAAGCCCTTGAACAAACATGCCCATTCTCTACCACCTTCAACCGTTGCCAGCTCCATGGCCACCCAATGACTGAGAGGTGGTTACAGTCTTATCAAAGATGAATCCATTCTTTTAAACTCAGAGAAAATGAGTGCTCGATTTTTGAGACATGGTAAGCAACACTGATGGGATGCATGGTCCCTGAAAAGAGGAGTTTAAATACATTGAAATGCTTGTGTGTTAGATTAGTATATCAAAAAGAGCACAAGATATAGAGTCAGACCTAGGCTGGAGTCCTGGTTCTACCCCATAGGTGCTGTGAGATCAAATTTTCAGAGCTGCGGCTTTTTCATGTGTGAGACCAGTGTGATAGCTCACCTCACAATGCCCTGGTATTGTTAGGTTGGAATAAAGGGCCCTCTAAATACTAAGGTACTATAGAAATGTAAGTTTTATTTTTTCCTAAAAAGTGTAAGACTATAAAATAGTAAACTTAATTTTTGTAAGGTCATGAATCTAAAGTGATAGAATAAGTTATGCAAAATACATGTTAACACAGGCCTGATTGAGGGTCAATTATGAGAAGAAATTCTTTAGTATCATTTTTAAACTGGAGTCGAGTTTAGCTCAGAATGTCAATTGGGAGAAAAAGGAATATGATTTTAGTTCATATTAGGAAATCATAAAAACATATTGCTATCACATGTTTATAATATATATTTACATAATATATTTATATGTATAATATGTAATCACATCAATCACATATAAAACTAATTCATCTCTTGTTGAATTTCTCCGTCTGAATTCTTATGTAGCAATATTTGGAAACACTAACATTTAAATTGGAAATAAGTTAGAAAAAAACGTTTCTGGTCTCGTCCTCCTGCCAATGTATTTCCTTTACAAAGATGTCACATCTGGAAATGAAGATACCCTGCATGAGATACATGCATTTTTTGATTCAGCACTCTGCATCAGCTCAGGCATGGCTGAGAGACTGCAATTACATTGGTGCAGAGCAAGGCTGAGGTTCAGTATTTTTTTAACATAATTTCTTGCTTACGTCATTGTGAAGCTTTCTGAATCTGTTTCTTAATTAGATGGTGGTCTGGCAAGTCGCCTACAGCAGATTCAAGTGGCTGTGTTAGAGAGAGAGATCTGCGAACGCTCTCACTACTCTGCCCGCCTAGGAGGGATCACAGAGACGATGATCTGTGCTGGCTTTGCATCGACTGGAGGGAGAGATGGCTGTCAGGTGAGACGGTTGTGATTTTGCAGAGATAAAAAGGAAGTCGTCACCTGCTGGAGAGTCTCCTTGCACAGGAGGAGACGATTCTCAAAGCCACAGACAACTCTCTTAGGCTGTGCTTCATAGCATCATGCCACATCCCCTCACCCAAAGGCCAGTAGGAGGTCAGGAAGAATGAGTTCCTTTATCCAGACTTGCTGAGATGGTAGAGGAGAGTGGAAAGAGGCCACAGCCAGCAGAGTGGGTGGGGGGAGGCGGTACCGAGAGGGGCCGCAAGAAGATAGGAGAAGGCAGCACCACCACACTGGCCTGTAGGTCGGAAGATGTTTTTAGATATATTTAAGGCTTTGGGAAAAGAGGAACAAGCAAATAAGGATTCTAAATTAGTGTATCTTATTTATCACTTAAGAGTTTAATTGTTTTCAATTGTTATTAATCTCCAGTGCACTCACACTTGCTTTTCCACCATGGAGTAAAATAGAGTAAGCATGAAGAAAATGAGAACCTTTGAAAAAATGGTTTTCATATGCAGTGAAAACCAAATCACAAAGCACTAGTTTAATTTCAGTGATATTGTAGATGTATTCATGGGGGCAACCGCACTACTGGTAAGTTCAGAATCAGCTAAGAAAAAGACAGAATATGGGCAAATGCATCGCAAACACCAGCTTTACTATTCACAAAACCAACTGAGGAATGAGATTTTAGATACACAACCAAAGCAGTTTCTGACACTCTGTAGACTACCTTCAATATCTAGTCTAGATCTGAGCAGCCCACCTAAAGGAAAGTTGTGGTCTTAACAACTTTCATACTGGTCTAGGGTAGAGAGAGAAAAAAGAACGAACCTCTAGTCTTTACTGCTTTTTGGTAGCATACCTCCCCCTCCAATCAAGAAACATGAACCAATGGATATCACCTCTATGGGGAAAAAACTGGGTGTGCTACCCCATTTTCAATCTGAATAGAAGTCCTTCCACCTGAAAACAGGAAGAGAGAAGGGAAGAGGTACCTTCTTAACACTGAATATGAATTTATTGCACTTAAACCCTTTCACAGCATCAAGCCCTACACAGATTCTGTTATATTTTGTGTATCTTAATTTGCATTACCCAGAAGCAGAGCCTATGACAAGTACTCCAGTGCAATGATCTTTTTAGGAAGTGCTGATCGCTGGTAGGAAAGTGAGGAGGAGGTATATATAGGGAAGCTACCACAAGTGAGGGGATTGGGCATCATCCCGCAGCAAAACTCTGGCAGTGGTACGAACACACTGAGAATATTTATCCCCCATGAGGGGTGAGGGAACTGGGCTACTTACACACTACTTCCCTGAAGTCCTAGTCCAAGGGCTGCAGGGTAAGCACTTCCTACACTTCTGGCCTGCTTCATGGGTGGGATGGAGTCGGGGTGGAGGGAGAGCCTGCAGGCACAGAGCCAGGGTCCGGGCTGGAAGATCTGAGGAACATAGAAAAGGCACTCCCAGGTCTGTTAGAGGACATGAAGTTATAGTATTTAAAAAAAATAGAGAGAGAGAGAGAAAGAAAGAGTATTCTAAATTAGTATGTTCAGCCTTCCCCTTTTGAGGGATGGTTTTTCCTTTCTGCTTTGAATCAAGAAAATCACAAATGGCTCTACTGTCTGTCATGCTTGACAGCATGTAGCATTAAGGGAAGACCTTCATCTCTATGAAGAGAGCAAATAAGAACAGGGAAGGGAATTAGGTTCATTTCAGAGGTAACCCACATATTGTGGCACTTATCCTTATTTCTGTTACAACAACGGTCTCTTTCGCTGGGTCACGACCAAATTCACAGCCAATACAAGGGAAGGAACATGGGGACGTGAGATGCCAACTAGGAAATGTGGCTAGATTTCTTTTACAAAGGAGTGACTTCAGAAACTTGCTTTGATAAAATGAACTCTAATGTGTCTATCAACCAACTGATTTTTACCGTCTCTTGTATGCTCAGAGATAATGGACTAGCTGACGCAATTTCTCTTCCAGGAAGATGAAAACAGAAATGTTGGAATGCAGACACATGGAATTTCAGATATGCTATGTAGAGTCCTGTGGTTTCTTGCTCGCAACAAAAATCAGATTTTAGATTTTAAAAATTTTTCCAATTTTTTGACCAACAAAGGATCTCTGTCCTCACAAAGTGATGTATGTCCCGTTCCTGCTGACTTCTCTAATCGATCTCATACTTCTTTGCTTTTGCTTACTGTATTTCAGCCACATTGATTTCTTTCTGACCTCCCAGCTTGCCACATACTTGCCCAGCTTGGGGCCTTAGCTCAGATATCAGTTCTGCATAAATACTATGCCTCTGGGTTTTTGAAAATATGGTTCCTTTTAATTCTTCATGTATCAACTCAAATGTTATTGAAATTGCATATGTATATCTGCACGTGTAAGTACACACACACACTTACCCATATTCTCTTCATTTCACTCTCAGTATTTTCTAGTATCATCACCATTTAATTTGTTTATACTCTGTTTTTCTTATAATGTCTGGCTCACAATAGGCACTAAATGATTTTAAAAAGTAATAAATAGATACCATTGTTTATTGAATACCATATGCGAGGTCCTGTGATAGGTATGGGAAATAAGAAGTAAATTAGACAGGATTTTTCTGTATCAAGGAAGGTTTTAATTGCATTAAAAATTCTATATTGGGTATGTGTTGGTACAGAAAGAATGAATGGTTTTAGAAACAAATTACCTGGCAGATATATCAGACGATTTCCAAACTGGAAGGGGGTCTTAAGTATAATCTTATTTTATGTGGAAAAAAGAATAGGCCCAGAAAAAGTGTTAATTGTTCTACATTATAGCCTAGAGAATCTATCTCCTTATTCCCAATTTAGGATTTATTCTGTGAAATTTTTCATATAATATAAACAGGCATATCAAATATGTTATCAGCTTAGTTTATTTAATAAGAAGACAAATTATGGATTTAGTTTGTTCATAAACACATTATTTAGTTTGGTGTGTTGAGGGAGGCTGATTAAAAAACAGAAAGGCTACCTTAGAAAATACAAATCCTATGTTTTAAGGCTTGATTTTTTCAGCTTTATTGAGATATAATTGACATATAACATTGTATAAGTTTGAGATGTTCAATGTGCTGATTTGACACATATATGGTGAAACTATTAACACAATAGGGTTAGTTAAAACCTCCATTGCTTCACATAATTACTTTTTCTTTCTTGTGCTGAGAATATTTAAGACCTACTCTCATTATACAGTATTGGTCTTTTGCTGTCCGACTTTTTCCTTAGAATACTGTCCTCAATGATCATTTATGTTGTTGCAAAAGCAGTATTTCTTTCTTCCTCATGGTTTGGCAACATTCCATTTACACACACACACACACACACACACACACACACACACACCCGCATCTTCTTTATCTGTTTATCCTTTGACAGAAAAATAGGTTGTTTCCACATCTTGGCTATTGTGAACAATGCTTTAATGGGAGTGCAGATACCCCTTTGTTAGCCTGTTTTCATTTACTTCAGGTATACAAGTTCTGTCCAGAATAAGTCCAACCATTGTTAACATAAAGAGAACGGTTTGTGTGACATTAATGTAACCTGGCAGCCAAGGAGAGTGGACTAGAATGCACATGTGTGAACAGTGACGACTTCACTGTGCTAGTCAGTGGGGGCAGTAGATGCCATTGAATGAGCATGTGTGCTGTGTGTCTGTGTGATTCAAAATGACTGAGGGAGTGGAGCAATGAATCTGCATCAAATTTTGTGTTAAGCTTGAACATTCCTCCATGGGAACTATTAGGATAATTCAGAAGGCCGCAGCTATGGGCAAGTGGTGGTTGGCAGCTTTACCACGACAACGTATCTGCTCATACATCACGTCTCATGCAGAGTTTTTTGGCAAAACATCAAATCACCCAGGTGACTCAGCCCTCTACAGCTCAGATTTGGTGCCCTTTGACTTCTGGCTTTTCCCAAAACAAAAATTGCCTTTGGAAAGGGAAGAGATTTCAGAACTTTGATGAGATTTAGGAAAATGTGACAGGGCAGCTGATGGTGATTGGGAGAACTGTGTGAGGCCCCAAGGTGCCTACCCTGAAGGGGACTGAGGTGGCAAAGTACTATATACAATGTCTCTTCTATCTTCTTCAATAAATGTCTCTATTTTTCATATTACATGCCTGGATACCTTCTGGAGAGATCACATGTTTTGAAATTGAGAAGTCTGATGCCTTTAATTTTGTTCCTTCTCAGGATTATTTTGGCTATTCTATCTTTTGTGGTTTCATATGAATTTTCAAATTTTTTTATCTCTGTGAAAAATGCCACTAAAATTTTGATATAAACTGCATTGAATCTGTAGGTAGTTTTCATTAGTATAGACATTTTAATAATATTAATTCTTCTGATCCATAAACATGGGATAACTTTTCAATTATTTGTGTCTTCCTCAATTTCTTTTGTAAGAATCTTATAATTTTCAGTAGAGAGCTTTCATGTCCTTGGTTAAACTTATTACTAAGAATTTTATTCTTTTTGATGCTATTGTACATAAGATTTTTAAAATTTCTTTTTCATATATTTTGTTAGTGCATAGAGACAAACTGATTTCTATATGTTCATTCAGTATCCTAAAACTTTATTTGTTGATTAGTTCCAACAGTTTTTTGGTAGAGTCTTTAGGATTTTCTATATATCATCTGCAAACACAGTTTTACTTCTTCCTTTTTGATTTCTATGCTCTTCTAAAACTTTGTCTAATAGCTTTGGCAAGAGCCTCCAGTACCATACTGAATAGCAATAGTGAGAGTGGGTACCCTAGTCTTATTCCTGATCTTAGATGAAAATGTTTCAGACTTTCACTGCTGAATATGATGTTAGTTGTATGTAGCTATATATAGCTTTTATTCTGTTGAGGTATGTTCTGTCTATACCCAATTTGTTGAGAGTTATTTTTATTATCATGAACAAATGTTAAATGCTTTTTCTGTACTAGTGACATAATAATCTAATTTTTAACTTCCATGCTGTTAATGTGGTACATCACATTTATTGACATGTATATGTTGAACCACCCTAGGATCACTGGAATAAATCCCATTTGATCATGGTGTATGTTCCTTTTGAATTCAGTTTGTTAGTACACATGTTCCTTGTCTTATGATGAGGTTACATCCTAATAAACCCATTGTAAGTTGAAAATATATTTAAGCTAAATGCATTTAATATACCTAGTCTATTCAACATCATAGCTTAGGCTAGGTTACCCGAAATGCACTAGAACATTTACATTAGCCTACAGTTGGGCAATATTATCTCACTGCCATCAACCAGCATCACTAGAGAGCAATATGACAATGCTGCATATTGCTAGCCCTGGAAAAGATTGAAATTCAAAGTACAGTTTTTACGAAATGCATATTGTCTTTGTACCATTATAAAGTCAAAAAATTGTAAGTCAAACCATCATAAGTCAGGATCTGTCTGAATTTTGTTGAGGACTTTTACAACTGTGTTAATCAGGGATACTGGCCTGTTAATTTTATTTTCTTTTAGTACATCTATCTGTCTTGGGTCTCAGGCTAATGCTGGCCTCATAAAGTGAGCCTGGGAGTGTTCTCTCCTCTTCAATTTTTTTGAAGAGTTTGAGAAATATTGGAGTTAATTCTCTAAATGTTTAGTAGATTCATCAGTGAAGCCATCTGGTCCTGGGCTTTTCTCTGTTGGAATGTTTTTGATTACTGAGTCAATCTCCTTCCTTGTATTGGTCTGTCTGATTTTTTATTGCCTTATGATTAGGTCTTGGTGAGTTGTATAATTCTTGGTCATATGCCCTGCTTAATGACAAGGACACATTCTGAGAAATATATAATTAGGAGATTTCCTCTTTGTGCAAACATCATAGATTGTACTTATGCAAACCTAGACACGTAACCTACTATGTAATTGTATGTGCTATACTTTTACATAACTGGCAGCACAGTGGGATTGCTTACACCTGCATCACCACAAATATATAAATAATGCATTGTACTACCATGTTGGGATAGCTACAACGTCACTAGCTGATAGGAATTTTCCAGCTTCAGGATAATGTTATAGGACCACCATTATATATGTGGTTTGTCAGTGACCAAAATATCATTATGTACTGCCTGACTGCATTTCTTCTAGGTGGTCCACTTTTGGGTGTATAATTTATTTATTACAGTCTCTTTTAATTCTTTGTGTTACTGCAGTGTCATTTGTAATATCTTCTCTTTCATTTGCAATTTTATTTGAGTCTAAGTATTCTAATGTATACAGATTGACATACAATGATTCTTTTAAGAAATGAAAGAAATGCATTATGTATAAATTATTGGTTATTCTTATTCCAAAATTGAAAACAGGACCTCTGACTAAAGTAAATTTCTAGAACACATTTCCTTGGTGTTTCAGGGAGACTCTGGTGGGCCATTAGTGTGTAGATGTGAAAATGATCCCTTTGTCCTCTATGGCATCGTCAGCTGGGGAGCTGGCTGTGCCCTGCCAAGAAAGCCCGGGGTATGTGCCAGGGTGCGTGTCTTCTTGGACTGGATCCCATCCAAAATGAAAGGTAAATATTTTTCCAATAATTATAAAAACCATGCCTCTTTCTTAAGATTTCTATCAACATTGTGAAAGAGAAGACTATAAAGTAACATTTTATTTAATTTAGTTTTAAAACACATTAAAATGCACATTAAAGTTCTGTAAGAATATGTTCTCCCTTAGACAGAGTTAAGGTAAAACTGACTTTTCCTGAGGCTGTTTGAAACCTAGATATGCATTCCCCTTTAACAAAAGTTGCTTTGGGACAAACTACCTGTTGTATTCAGGCACTTGTTTTTAATTTATTTTTACCCTGTTCTCTCCAGATACAAAGTTTGCTTCACTTCAGATAAATAATAAAAGCAAAACCTTAATAAGGAAACAATTTCCACCACTCATAACAGTGCGTCTGGGCCAGGTACTGGACACTCATGCTACCCCATGAATACAGCTAGGAAGAATTTAGCAAAAAGCATTGCACTTCGGCTTCTCTTATTTTCCTTGGAGCACTCTAAACTCTGTTTTCATTCTGTTAGGTAGTTTAAGCTGAAAGAGAGGAAAATTGTAACTGAGATTGTCTGGGGATCTTTTCTACCTCATAGATACAGTGGTAGTAGGTAAAAAATATCTTTTGATTGTGAACAACTGTCTGCATTTTGGAGAAGTGCATAGAATTATTTTGACCTCTGAGCAATTTATTCCTACATGAACAAAGATCTTTATACTTTCAGATATCTTGCTCTGGCTATGAGAATACCAAGATCAGCATCCGGGTTACTGTCTCTCTCAATTCTCCCACAATTGTTAGTGTCTGTTTTCTAATAGGGTTTTTATTTTTAGTTAAGAGCAAAGAGCAGCCTGAGATTTAGAAGTCTGCAGTAGACTTGTAGGGGGATAGAAGATCTATGATACCATTATTCTTGGTTTTCAAACGGTCAGGGTCTTTCCCTTTTCATCTCGTTCTCCCCTACTCACTCCCACGTACACACAACCCAGGAGACAATAATATGAGTTGGAGAAAAATTGAAGAAGGTACAGGAGAGAGGGGTTGGGGAATTGTTAGAGTGATGACTTCAGCAGAAGAAAGGGACGAGATCTGGTGCTTGGCTGGAGGGGTCTTAGGTGGAGCAAACACAGTTCATCTGTAATGGCCAGATGGAAGGCAGAATATTTTGTCACTGGTACTGGCATATGGGTACAGGTAGGGATGGGAGCTTCTGACATTTTTTTTCTAATTACTTCCATTTTCTCAGCAGATGAAACAGAGCATTGTGAAAAAAGTTTCAAGGGTTTTAAAAGAAAAAAAAGAGAGAAATACTTCTCTTAAAAAAAAAGTCAGAGTGCATGGACTAAGAAAATGTAGTAAGATTGTTGGGCAGCATAAAAGCCTCTGAGATTTAATAATTATAAATTTAGAAGGAAACCAACCAGTTATTTTAATTGTATGTTTTCCTCTGTAGACACCAAGCGGTACCCTATAGATGCAGAGCAGGTACAGAATTGATTAGTCAGAGTGGGTTTTCCCAGGTATACAAGGGTATAAGGAAAGTGAGAATGTGTGTGAATTAGGGATTAAAACAATGGATCATTGGAACTAGCCTAGTAAGAGTGTAAACAAGGATGTGAAGTGAGTTAGAGACCAAGGAAAAGGTGATAGGATAGATCAGGGATTCTCAACCTTTTTCTTGTCATGGCATGCAAACTAATTACTAAAATTCTGCAGCACAAATATATATATTTTGCTGATCTGACAAAAAATAGGTATAATTTTGATTCATTCACACCAGACAGCTATTGCTGTGTTGGCTATTGTCATTTTTTAATTTGACAACCTAAGGGAAAAGAGGTCAGTGCTCCTGATTAAACAGGTACTGTATGTTTTAAAAATTGTTGTGGCACACCAGTGTGCCGTGGCACACTGGTTGAAAATCCCTAGGATTGATTGCAAGTCTCAAAAGTTGAAAGAAGTGTTAGAGGAACTTAAAAGACAGCAGTCTGTGGTAGAGACAGTGGTGCTTAAAGTTGAGATTCTGAAAAGCTTGGGGTTTCTTCCAATGAACATCTAGGGGCTGACCTTTGGGATAAGGCTGATGTCAGGTGGGGGAAAGTTGAGAAACTGAAAAGCTTCAGTACTGGAATCATCATCTATAATATAGGGATACTGAAATCAGCAAGATTTAAGGGAGGAATAGTATTGGAGAGAATGTCTGCTGAAATCTGGAATGAGAGGGAGTAACTCAGACCAGTTATGGGTGATATGGTCTGACAACACACGAGTCAAAGAGTCAAAACAAGAGTCAGAATCATATTTAGATTAAAATGAAATTTGGAGCCCTGGCTGGTGTGGCTCAGTGGACTGAGTGCCAGTCTGTGAACCGAAAGGTCGCCGGTTTGGTTCCCAGTCAGGGCACATCCCTGGGTTGCTGGCCTGGTCCCCAGTTGGGGGCATGCAAAGAGACAACCAAATCTCTCACACATCAATGTTTCTCTCCCTCTCTTTTTCCCTCCTTTCTTCTAGCTCTAAAAATAAATAAATATAATCTTTAAAAAAATAAAATCTGGAACTGGGGTTGAGATGGAGAGCAAACTTAGATCTATGATCCTAAAACCTAATGATTTCAATGGGTTGAATTAAATGAGTAATTTCAATGAGTGCCTAAGTAATTTAATGCACATAAGGCACTGAGAATAAAGGTGGCATGAACAGGGAAAAGGGTTAATAAGTGGCAGTAATGGTGACAGTCTAATGGATTCTTTGAACTGTCCCATTCAGGCTATTAGAAAATAAATATCGTTAATACATAGAGAAGATATTTCTCACTTGTATATGTTCAGAAATTCTTACGCATGCCAAAAAACTTGGAAGGTTTTACATGTGAAAAAGCATTGTTTTCTGTTAGTTCTAGGCCTATTGTATGAGGGAAAACGTTATGACGATGCCACATTTAACACTCACCCACTCTCACCACTTGTTTTTTACATAAGGGAATTAATGAATCTTAGCTATGTTTTTTTTTTTCCCAATGTTCCCCATTTATAAAATGCAGTGACTGGACGGGAATTCATGGGTCTATATGATTTGGCTCCTTTTCCAGGCAGATTTTCCACAGAGGATTCATGTGGAAAGGAACAAAAGAGTGAGAAGATTGGAAAGACACATTAGGGCCAGACTGTGAAAGACCTGGCAAGGCGTACTACTTTAGTTGCTTTAAACAAAGAAAGAATTTAGTTCTTTTGCTTCGTACACTGTTCCCAGATTGGAGGGCATGTAGGGGAAGATTAGAAACTGGGAAACCAGTTAGGTTGCTATTAAGTCAAAGTGGAGTTAATAAATCTATAAATTCCATTACAGTGGCCATAGACATGAGGAGGAGAATTTGCAGAAAAGTAACAGAAGACTGGGCAGTGGAGTAGCATCCTTAATTTTTGTAGCTTTTTATTTCCCTTCTACCACTCTTTATCTCTCCTTGGTTAGATTATTAATGTTTCTACACAGGACATATAAAATCATGTATAAATTAACTAATATTCATACATTCAAACATGTTAATTTGAATACTTGTTAATTATATATATTTCAATATATAATTGTTTGGAAGATTTTTTTATCAAGGGATTAAATAGATGTAGGAGAAGAAGGAACAGTCAAGGACGTAACGTGAAAAAAGAGAAGCTGGTTACAAAGTCAGTGGGCCAGAGAGCTCCTGGCATCTGAAGCTCTGCAGGTAACCCTACAGGTCTAACAGTGTCCTTGAACTTACAAGCAAGTTGGAGAAGTGAGAGACATACAAGTGCTTTCAGCAAATTATCCTTTTCTTGACCTCAATCACAAACTGCATGAATGTAATCATTAGTCCCAGTAGGATAAATGCTCAGCGAAATTAGTGAAGACTTAGGAATAGATCTTCAGTTGCATCTCAAATAAGAAAAGAAAGAAAAACATGCTGGGAGTAGAGAATGTAATCCACTGTGCATTTTCTAAGAAATTTTAGAAATTTAGTTAAAAGTCATTTTACATAATTATAATTTAAATTCTACTCTTACGTTCTCATTTCAAGAAAGTAGGACACATTAAATGGGATGATCTTTTTTACCCAAGAACTTGTAACTCATTGTAGTAAAGTTTTAATTTTCTTTTTGAAAACCTTAATTTTTCAGGTTTGTGGTAGAGCCCCATTTTTCTTGGCTTTGCTTATGCTGGTCCCTAGTGTCTGTGTGTTCTGAATTTCAGGCTGTCCCTCTGAAGAGGAACTAGAAGGGCCCAGAGACTTTTTTTCAACTCCGAAATATCCACTGAATTATCAAGGAAAACTGGAGTGTTCTTGGGTGTTCAGAGTTTTACTAGGCAGTATAGCAAAATTTTCGGTTGAGTACCTGTCACTTCCTGGGTCTCGTATGTGTTGAGATTCTGTCCTGACTATTTATGAAGAAAGCAACAGTGAGAGAAGGATGTTAGGTAATCCTTACTGGCACTTAAACTTTGGGCTGCAAGTCTCTTTTGTAGAGGCAGTTTGTGATCAGGAGAAACTTAGACTTGGTGATAATACTACCAAAATGTTGATCCATGTAATAGGCATGCCTTTTTTTCCTAGACACACCTAATATTTTCAAAATTTACAAAACAGGTATACTAAAGTTTGGGTGTGTGTGTTCGTATGTAAGTGTAGTCAAAGGAAAAAAAGACAAAAGGGGCCGACTATTGCAAACATGCCAAAACCACGCCAGATTGCCAGAAATGTGTATATGTAGGAGTCAAGATGGTTGAAAATGGGGGATGGGAAGGGAGTGTTGAATTTTCAAATAAAGCAAAATGCATTAAAGGCTTTTAGAATGGCAGAATTAAAAACAGTGTTAATAACATTGCAGCCATCATTTTATTTCATGTACTGGGCAAACCTATTTTTGTTCAACAAAACAAATTTGCCACCTCTTGTTTGTATAGATGTAATACAGTCCATTTGTCACTCAGCAAAGAGGAAAGTGTTGGGAATAATTTGGTTGTTGTGAAAACCTGGAATGAAAACAAGTTCATCTATGTCATTGTGAGTTTGTACACACTCACGTGCAAACACATATGCACGTGTTTGATTCAGGGGTCTATGGAGGCCAGGAAAATTGCTTTGAAAGTGAGATTATTTTTCTTAGGTTTACATTAGGGTGAGAGATTAAATCACTGACTTAAAAGGCACACACATTTGTTAAAGCGATCTTTCAAAGCACTGTCTCATTTAGATTTCAGAAAAAAACTATTAACTGACCTGTCCACTTTGGACATTTTACCCTTACAATCAGACCACCTTTGCCACATCCCTTAAAACTGCTCAAGGACCCCTTAGAGCGGAAATAAAATCCAAATCCCAGCACACATGTCCCCTCTCTGTCCCCTAGCTCTGCATGCGCCAGGCTTTTCCTTTCCTACCTGGGGCCCTTGTGCAGCTACTTCTCCCAGCCCTCCAAAGAGCTGCTTCTCATCCTTGTCCCTCACCTCCCTCAGGTGTTGACTAGAATGTCCCCTCCCTGATGAGTCCAACCTTGGTGGACATAAACTGCATCACCTTCTGCCTGCGTACTTCTTAGTGCCCTTTTCTTAACACGACTGACTTCTCACATATGTTGATTGTTTTTTATGCCTGTGTCTTCCCCTTCGCATCTGGCTTCCTGAGGGTTGTAACTATTGTTTCTTCATTTCAAGAATCCCCAGCCCCTAGAAGGCCACCTGACACATGGAAGGTGTTGAACGAATGAATGAATGAGTGAATGATAGATCACCTCCTCAAAAACGCCTTGTCAGTCTAAAGTAGCACCATTTATTTCTCCCTGAAAATCAGTTTCTATCATATTACGCTAGTTATTTCATTTTCAGCATTTGTCTCTATTTGAAATCATCTTCATTTACCTGACCAAAATGAAAGCTCCATGAGAGCAGGGATCTTGCTATTTTGTTCCCTTCTGTATCTCCCCAAATTAGGACAACGCCTAAAGCCTCAGAACATTTTTTTTATATCAATGTGTACTGCTAAATTACTCTTCAGAAAGGCTAAATCAGATTTTGCTGCCTGTAGCAATACATGAAAGCCTCTTCCACCATGCCCATAGCCTAATGTGTCAATTTGACAAGCACTTTTATTTTTCAAAAATCATTCATAGAGATATATATTTTTTATATATTGCTTAGCTATTTGTATTTTTTATTTCTTGTGATTATCATCCATTTTTAAGTGTTTTTCTTTTTATTGATTTATAAAAGCTTTTATATGTACAGATTTTTTTCTTTATCACAAGTCACAAGGGCTTATTTGTAAGGTTGTAATTTGCTTTTAAATTTTATTATATGTTGGTGTA
This sequence comes from Pteronotus mesoamericanus, assembly GCF_021234165.1. Lineage (NCBI taxonomy): Eukaryota > Metazoa > Chordata > Mammalia > Chiroptera > Mormoopidae > Pteronotus > Pteronotus mesoamericanus. The sequence goes on from NW_026555310.1 coordinate 16,325,702, forward strand.
AACATTTGAAAATTTATTTGCTTAAATCTCTTCATACATATCTGTGATCTGTGATTTATGTCATTGCTTTTACATTTCAAAATTAATTCATCCTAAGTTCAGAAAAAAATTTAATTCTTTAGTCCTGCTAAAATGTAAAATGTGTAATCTTATAAAGTGATGCTATATCTGTTTCTTTAAAAATAAGTTATTTTCTCTCCAACTTATATCACCATCTTTATTATATACTAGATTCTCATATAGAAAGACACATTTTCTGGAAAAACTTTTCTCTATCATTATACCCAATTGAAAAACATGCTTGACTTTTATGTGGACTAACTGAGGAACCACTATAATTTTTCAACCTAGCATTTCATTGCTTTGAAATTGTCATCTTGATCGTTTTAGAATTGATCTGTTTCTTCAGATGATAGCTAGCAGAATTGTAAAACTGTAATGGAAACATTGCCCCTCATTCAAGGTGGATGGTATTCTTCTATACTCTAAAATGCTATCTTTTTCCCTGTGGGAGCCAGCAATTCACTCGAGAGCTACATTTATCTCTACTTGCTATAGATAAATATTTGCTCATTCTTCAAATAGTACTTCAATGTGATTTACCCAAATATGTTATGCCAACTAATTTTTTTTTCTTCTTGGATATAGTCTCCCTCTCTTCCTCTCTGCAAGTATTTATAGAGCACCTATTGTGGGCCAGAGACTGACTCTTCTTGGTTTGGAGGATCCAGTAGTGAACAAATGGACAAAAAATCCCTTTCCTTATTAATTTATATTCTAGTGGGGAGAGGATACATAATAAGATAAAATAAAATATATGATGTATTGTGTAGGTGAGCTAGGAGGGACATGAATTGAGAAGGGAGAGAAGTGGTATCCAGGATGTAGATACCATATAGTTGTATATAGGCCAAGCAGGAAATGTCTTTCTGAGTAGATGACATTTAAATAAATGTTACACAATGATACTGCATCATTCTAATAGTAGATGAGTTTGATTTTAAAAAGCTCACAGGTTCTTTTCATATTTTCTTAATCAGCCCTCTGAATTGTTTTAGAATTATTATTATTTATAATTTTTCTTTCCATCTTTGACTTTAGGTTCTTAAAGCAATCAAAGAAAGACTAATATGTAGGGGGAAAAAATAAACTTTCAGATAGAAAAATTTTTCCATTATGGATCTTCATGGTGAAATATTTTTAATAATTAGGTTAATTTTATAGGAGAAAAATGGCATATCAGCATTATTTAAAGGTAAAATAGTTTACTACCTACTGTCCTTCAAGGAGCAACGTGACATGGTAGAGTAGAGTAAGAGTGCATTACATTCATGGACCCAGGTCAGATCCTTCCTCCTCAGCTCACCAGTCTGTGATTTCAGGTGAGTCACTTGGGTTCTAGAACCCTGTTTCCTCATGTTGCAAATTAGAATAAATTTCTACCTCCTGGGTACATGCTTGCAACTAATGGACAAATAATTCCCAGAGATCTAATAGTGCAGTATAGTGAGTATAGACCACAATATTGTATTCTAAACAACAAACATGCTAAGGTACTAGATCTTAATTCTTTCTACCACAAAAAAAAAATTATGTGATGTGATAAAGGTACTAACTATTGCTACAAGTGCTATAATATTACAATATATAAATGTATCAAATCAACATCTTGTATCCTTGAAATTTATGCAGTGTTACATGCCAGATGCACTTCAATAGAAATAAATATTTGAAAATAAATAATTCATGTGCTTAAAATAGAAAAGCTGAGCAAAAACTTGAGTCCTTACTTTTTACTAGATTTGATTTTTTTTAACCTAGATGAATTATGTGGAAGAAGGCTTTACCCAATGATGTTCCTGGGCTCTGGACCACTGCTGAGGGTGACATTTCATTCCCACGTACAAGGTGCTTTGGGCATAAGTTATATTGTCTTTAGAATCCGAGGTATGTTTGGTAATTTTATAAATTTATAAAGTTTAAAGTCAATGTTTTTCTTTTTAGAAATATTTAAAACCTTTTCATTGTGTAAGAAATCATGCTTTTGTGGGAAGTGAGTTTAAATTGAGGTGATCAAGATTGGTCAGGTCCAATAAAGAAACTACTCAGTGGGTAACATGACTGACTTGTAAATCATCCAGAACTGTGATTTCTGGGCATGACTAAGATATGTGGGTTGCAAAAAAATGTTTTTGATTGTGATTATGATTTTCCACCACAGAGAGCCTTTTCTGATGTTGTAATTTTTGGGGATCAGATGATCAGGGTTTGAAATCTTAGCTGGTTCTGGACAGGTTGTTACCTCTGTATCAGAGTTTTCTTTATAGTGATATTATAATAATAAAGGGTGTGGGAGGGACACCGAACTCTGGATCCGAGGGTCCCTGTTCGGGTGCCGGCTGAGGGAGGGAGCATGGGCTCTGAGTCCCACAGAGTCTATCTCAGAGTTGTCATGGATGGGAGCAAACAAAACGAGTCATCCCAGAAAACTTCTCTGTTTGCGAGGAGAGGGGAAAGGGCTGTTCCCTTTAGTGGGGAAGCTAGCCCGAGCCCCTTTTTCCAAAGGCTTTTATTGAAAGGATTATCAATGGGGCTATAGGAATGTACAAGTGTTCTCATTACAGCGATATGTTAATGTTCACGAAGAATAGATGATGTTGAGGAAAACAAATGACAGGAACACACCAATTTACATGGGTCTGAGAGGAGACGAATAAACATGAGAGTGTAAACACAAGAGTGACAAAGGGTTTAGGGTCAGGGTCTGTGAATAATGTAAATTTCCTTCCCAGTGTGAGCTGGCTATCATAACTTTTGAGGGAAGAACAAAGCATGCTTCAAGGAATTTATTTCTAGGCCTGATTTCCCCAGAGAACCATCAGATCCAGTTTAGGCTGTCTTTGGTATTGTTTCAAACCTTAGCCAGGCAGAGGGAGGGCAAGGAAGCCAGGAAATAAGGAAACTTCTTTCAGATAGAATGAGGACCCTGGCCATATCAAAGCCGAGGGGTGAGGGTCTTTTGCCCTTTCTCTGTGTCCCCCAAGTTTTTTCCCTGATTCCCATTGTGGCTGTGCCTGTCTCAGGTTGGCCCTTCCATTGAGGGGTCTTACCCATCATTGACTAACCAGCCATCCCCCAGGGCCAAGCAGGGTGAGGTGAGGGAGGCAGGGCCACAGCCTCTGCCAGGGAGACAGGTTTTGTCTCCTCAGTGGCCTATTTTCCCAAGGCCTCCTTGCTCAGCTCAAGCCTCGGGACCCTCTCACTTGCTGGTGGGGCTACAGTTCCTGAAACCAGACAGGGTGTTTCCCAACAAAAAGGTTAGAATGAGTTTTGAAAACAAACTACACAAATATTAGATGCTAGCATTATAAATGTAAACTCCATGAAATTCAGAGTTATCAGATTGCATTTTAGAACATGTAATTAATGAGGATTTTCTACTCTTGATGAGCATAGGTAACTGAAAGCTTGATTCTCGCAGCACCAAAAATCACTGCAAAGATGTATCTGGGGAAAATTTAAGTGAATAATAAAGAGAAGCATGCATATCATTTGAAAAGTTTTTTCCCTGAAGCACTATATTAAGAATGTTGCTTTCAGGAGGAACTGTGCATGGAATCAGCACTATCTGCACTTGTCCCATTACCTTCCATAGACCCTAGACTATGCCAATCCAAGTTCCAAGAGAGGTGCTTGTTTTCTGTGTCTTTGCACATTTCAGTAGAGGCTTTCCAGTGACACTCACCACCTCCTGTTAACTTTTTAAATAGCAATTAGAGAAGAAGGTATATAGCTTTGAAATGAAAAAGGATATAATAAGTCTCTTAAAAATTAGTTTTATTCTCATTTCCTTTCATTTCTTTATTTACAGGTCCAAAAGTCAGTAGAATAACCAGACTTTGTCAGAGTTCAAACCAAGAGTATGTGGCTACTTGTAACAATGTTATTCTGACCGAACCAGCAGGAATCATACAGATTCCAAGGTATTTTCACAGAACTACTATGAGGTGAGGAAGGAATGTTAAGTATGATGAAAGAAGTATGTGAATGATTACTTGACAGGTAGCAACACTTAGTATTTGCCTGAAGTGTTATTTTTCACTTGATCTGAGGCCTTTGACATAAAAAAGCTGATTGTAAGATTATCCCCATTAATAAATTGTACCTTTTGGACAAAAGAGATCATTTATCAAAGTAGAAAATCAAATCTCAAAGAGTTTTAGAGATTAAAATAATAAATGTAGAATCTTCTGGCACTTAGTAGATACTCAATAAGTGGTTCTTAGATTGCCATGATGGAAATAGAACTTTCCTGGAATTGAACAATAAGATAAATTTAAAGGGTTAAATGAAAAGTAAAGATTTATATAATATCAATCCTAAGTAAACTTACACGATTTGGCGGAGTTTGGGGCAACTTCAGAGAAGAGTAAGTCCTTGACTCTTACAGATTACCAGTCACAATTTAGAGCACTTTACATGATTTACCAGCCATTCACCATGATGGGTGAATTTACATAAACCCTTTGAAAAAGTATATATTAGAGAATCTTTTATAACGGTTGTAAACTAAAGTAGAAATCTTTCTTTCACCCAAGCACAAAGAACCAGATATAAAAATTAAGGCATGCTAAGTCAATTACAGTGATGCATTAAATTGTGAACAGAGAAAATAACAGTATATGCTGTTTAGAAATCATTCCTGAGGTTTTTCTGTCTGTGCCACAGATGCCACTGGAGGTTATTAGCCCCTTCAAATCACATCATTTGCCGAGATATGATCAACTTCCAGATGAAACCGACACCTTTGGCCTGCCAGGGTCGCCTGTGGGTTTATGAAGGATTTGGATCAGGCAAAACATTAATAGGTAACTAGCCTCCCATGAAAAACTTTAGTTTTGGTTTTCTTTTATGAAATATTCTTAGATTGTTTTATACTCAGAATGTGACTTACAGGTGATGTAAATTCATCTCTTATATGATGTTGAAATAGGTTACTGTTATGATTTTTTAAAGAATTATAATTGAAATTAAGCAAATACTCTCTCCAATTAAGTTGAAAACAACACCCCACAAACTCTATGCTGCTTGCTTGGTCATGCCTAGATTAAACTTGCCCAGGAATACCACAAATAAAGGATGCATAAAGGAGTTTTACACACACGTAACACAAGGAAACTGAGACTATAACATCAATAAGGTGAAATAATATTTATAGGAAAAAGCATTAAATGGGTTTGTCAATTAGATAGTAACCAGAAACCTGATTACAGTGACAAATTTATTATTCTAAAAAGAGAGAGAAACCTAGAGGTGTACAGATACACAAGTTCAACTGTTCAACTCTGTCAAGACTGAAGTTATTGCAGTTCTCTTGGCCTTTTCCTAACAGTTCCACAATGCCCATTTCAGTCCTTGCTGTTACTCTGGAGGAAAAAGGAAGAAGGGGTATGGGGAAGGAGTATCAAGATTGACAAAGCAAGCATGTTCCCCAGAATTCTGTAGCAGATTTAAGTTTCTTTGGCCAGATTTGCCATGTGGCCACAGGGGACTGGGAAATGACAAGGGAGAATGGAAATGGAAACAGGGTTTAGGCTGGTGGACCAATAGTACCTGTTGCAATGGGATCTGATGGTCCTGGGTTCAAATTTCAGTTCTACCACACAGTAGGTCAGTGTTTGGGGGAATTGTTCCCAAAGCATTTTAAGACTCAGTTTCCTCATTTGTGACATGAAGTAATGATATCTACCTGTTGCTTTTCAGTGGTTTATGCGAACAGACACCTCCCCATCACCTCCATATGCTCAAACACTTGTGCTATAAATTCCCAGAATACTAAACAATACATATGCCTGCTGACATAAGGTGACTGCCCACAGGGAGAGATACATGGCATTTTGATGGCCTTTGACCTCCTAAAAGTGAAAAACAACCCAGATGCCAAAGTTGATAAATCAGCCAATTGTGAACTCATTGTCCTTTTTTTCTATGGATTTACATGACCATCCCAGAAGGGACTGTTAATAAACATGGAACTTTCCTGGTTCCTGAGATGATTTTGCATAAACAGCATCATAGCTTCTTGTGGGGAGAATGTAAAGTCTAGTCCCAACATCCTTGTAAGTTATCTGTGCTTCTTCCTTTCTTGCCTTACAGCATACCTGCTATTTGGACTGCCTCATGAGGTGGTTTTGAGAATTTAATAAGAGTGTGTGTTAATTAATATAAAAGAGATCAAGCTTCTGCTGTGTTTGAATTAGAAATATACATTCCCATTTCTATTCTTTAAATTGTGCTGCTTGGAAGAAAAGATTAAACTGTTATTTCCCTGTTGTCTTTCCATGGATGGGTTGTCTGAGTACACAGTTTGGAAGAGCAAAGAAATACAGAAAGAGGGGAAATAGTACATTAGCCATATCAGTTATAATTTACAGTTTTAATGAACTACATACCTATTCTTCTTTACTTAGAATTAGTTCTTAAAACATATGTACTGCTTCCTATCTCTACCCCCAAAAGTTTTAATGACCCTATTTCAATTTTTACAAGTAAGTTTTACAAAGTCCAGGGGCTAACTCAATGCTTGAGGTCAATGGGTTATTCAATGAATATTTAACATAACCAAGCACTATGATTTATTTATCCCTATAACACAAGGATCATGTTTTAATATTGAAAAATATATATTATGAATCATATAACTAGGTCAAATTAAGAAAACTAGATATAAATTAATTACATAGCAATTATACCTTTAAAATCATACCAGTAAAAATTAGTTGACTGATATAATGGGAAAATTACTTCAATTATAGTTAACAACAAAATCCATAAAGATAGGAATAAACTTAAAATAATATATGAGATATATCATCAAATGTAAAACTTGACACATATACATACACACACATACACACCCACCACACCCCAGAACCCCCACACACAGAGCTCAGAATAGAGAAAAGTAACACGTTCTAATACTGGAAGACAAAATTAACATTAATTCATCCCAAATTAATTTACAAATATATTTTCCAACAAAATTCCAATGGAAACTCTTTTGAGACTGAAGAAGACATCGATAACAACTCTAAAGTTTATCCTTAAAATAAATAGCACTTGCTGAAAATGGTTTTTTGGGGGAGAAAGACCAGATGAAGTAAATTATCAGGTATTAAAACATACTTTGAAATAATAATGATCAAAACAGCATAGTGCTAGTACAAGAAGAGACACACACGAGTGGACCAGAAGGAAAATCAGAAACATAGGCATTAATATGATAAATTTGGCATTAAAAATCAGAGAGGAAAATAAATTGTATTCTTCATCATATCATAGAACAGCTGATTATAAAGAGTTAAGCATTTTTTTCTTAAGCCATTAAATGTAGAAAATATAGATAATTATTTTAACTTTGGAGGGAGAAGGACCTTATCATGTAAAAGCAATGAAAGAGACCAGAAAATATAAATTCCTATATAACTAAAACCTTTTCTGCTCTAACCAAAACAAAAGTTAAAAAGCAAATAAATGGCATTTCCAACAACTCTGTTAAAGGGTTAAGGTAATTAACATAGAGAACTTTAAAATCAGTCTTAGAAAGGCTCAAATCTGTAAAAAATAAATTTATAGGTCTGAATATCTTTGACTCAGCTTTGATTAAATTTCAAGTTCAGTCCTGGCTGGTCTGGCTCAGTTGACTGAGCACTGGCCTGAGATCCAAAGGCTCGCTGGTTCAATTCCCAGTCAGGGCACATGCCTGGGTTGTGGGCCAGGCCCCCAGCAGGAGATGCATGAGAGGCAGCCACACATTGATGTTTCTCTCCCTCACTTTTTCCTGCCCTTCCCTTTTCTCTAAAAATAAATAAATAAAATCTTTTAAAAAAATGTTAAAGTTAAAACCAGAGTCTCCAAAGCTTTTGACTTTTTGTTCATTTTCCAAAAGAATGATGAACTATTGATCCAAGTGATTTTGTAAACATAAAGCACTGGATTAATCATTAGCCTTATTAACAGATAAGAAAGGTTAGTGAATGTTTATATATCAGTGACTATACAATCTAAATTAAATCTCCTTTTTTGTGTGTATATTGTCACAATGAAGTTAATCCTCTGGCCATCTGTTTATTAAAAATGCCAGAGTTTTCCTTTTTTTTGCAATAGCAAAAAGCTTAATAGTTCCTAGGATTAGACTTGAAACCTTGAAACTATGAATGTTATAACATACTACCTTTGTTAGAATGTTTGTTTCAGAAAATACTGTGTATGACCAAAGTTGAAATAATTTGTCATAGGGAGCATATTTAAATCATCAACCTTATGATAACCCTTACCTATAACATTTCTAACCAACTACTACTTGGCTCAACAAGTATAAAGCACAAGTTTATTTTTTAAATTAAGGTGACATAAACATTTTTTAAAATAAATACAATGAGTAAGAGTTTAACCAATTAACTTTGAAATGCAATTCAGAATCATTATTTTTGTAGATAGACCCTAATAGAAAAATGGACAGGTGACCTAAATAAGCAATTTATAGGCAAATAAATACATATGAGAAAAAAATATTTAGCCTGGTTAAAACATAACTGAGAAAAATTCTATCTGGTAAATTGACAATAAATATTTTGGAGAATGGTTACATGTATTAAATAAAATGCAACATGGCTGGCATTTTTATGTTATCGTTTAGATATAGTATGGAGTATGCTTTCTGGGGAGAGGTTTAGAAATTTTTTGAAAGTTAACTGTTTATTCAGTGTTTCAACTCTTAGCCATACCTATTAAAAATATACTTTACATATGTGTAGAGACATTTATGTACAAGGTATTCATTCAGTTAGTGTTATTTATAATAGCCAAAAAATTTTACATGGAATATTGGTTAAGAAAAGTATTGTAAATCCATAGGTAAAAATGCTATGCAGGCACTAAATAAAATACTTTTGCATCACTTTTTAATGAAACTGAAAATTTTTACGTCATATTGAACGAGAAGATCAGGATGAAAAGCTACATAGTATAATTAAATATTTTTAAAGTGCTACATATGACTAAAATAAAGGTCTAAAGGAAAACACATCACTATGTTTAAATGGATATTTCTGTAGTACAAGATTATGAGTGATTAGTTTTGAACTCCTCTAAATTTTTTTCAGTAAACGAACATTCTGATCTTAAAGGAAACTAGAAAAAGTGACAGAAGAAGAAAAATTGTTTTGTTCTAGAAGCTGAAATAACTGCATGGAGGGTAACTCCCTGACAGCAGCCTGCCTATTAGCAGGCCGCCTCGAAAGAGAGAGAGCCGTCTCTGAGGGACTTCAGACTCTATCACCTTCTGCAGGGTGCCTCAGAGATCCTGGGGTAATGGGGGCTCAACCATTGCTAATTAGCTCTAGGATTCTGAGTCTCGGGAGGCCTCTAAAACCTATTGCCTAAACAATTTCATTTAGACTAGCTAATGGTTTTAACTGTCATGCCAAGTACTCCAACCTACTTTTTATTTATTCGACTATGCTGTGAATACTTGAAGGCTATATATAGCAAAGGCTCGAATACATTGCCTATATATGATTATTTTTCTTAAGTCTGGTGACAAGAATAATTTTTTTTGTTCCCTGAGAAACTGGCTAGACCATGTCACCTTCTCCTGCAACATATGGCTTTAAAAATATCTGCCAAGGTGATTCCAGATAGTATAGTGTGTTCTAGTTGGTTTACAGCCCCTTCCTAAGAACTGCTTAGACTCAGGAATCTGGAATTTACATCTCTCTATTCTAATTGGTTTAATTCTGCTTGATTTTCCCACTTTTATATTGTTGGGAATAGATACAGTATAAGTATGTAATTTCAAAAATAAGATTTTTTTTCTCTCTTATTTTGCTCAATAACCTTTGCCTTGATGAATAGGAAGGGTTTTTTGGGGTGGTTTTTTTTTTTGGCTAGAAGAAGTCTGTGAAGGGAATTCACCTTCATTAAAATCTCATGGTCCTCTTATGATGTTGATTTTCATGTACAATGTCAGTTTGGCCATGAAAGAATTTTCTTTGAGATATACTTTTCATATTTCTGGAAAATCTATTGCTTTTTTTTCATATCTGTTAATGTGCTTATTTTATTGTCCTTCATTAGGAAGACTATGTTACCAAATGAATAGACTGGAATTCCCTATTTCATTTGTCAGCTTTAGGGGAGAAGACAAAAATTATTTCTAAGGTTGTGACTTCTGCAATCTATGGAGGCCTCAATCTAAATCTCTATAAAGTATAAGATTGATCAGATTTATTACTTTTTTGCAAAGCACCTAAAAATGTTGCCTATTTTTCTGGGTACTTGGTGTATTATAAAAGTATAGTAGGAATATTTTATCCCTATTAAAAATGTAAGTAGATTTTCTCTCTTGAAGTTTCTTAATATGTGAATATCAAAAGTAAATTAGTTCTCTTTTACCTGTTTGGTGTCTAGTTCATGTATATTAGTTGCAACAAGGTTATTGAAAAATATGCTATGCCTAACATTCTTGTGGTTTAGGCAAAGGTGCTGATGGTAGTATGAAAATAGAAAATTACTGCAAATTATAGAAAACAGGTGCCATGGAAAGAGCACTTGCAATTATATTACTAGAATTGCTCCAGTTCTTAAGATTAATCAATTCATACCCATTAAAAATGCTAATTGAAATACAATTGAAGATACATTTCTACTAAAAACAGTTTATTTAATTTAGGCTGATAATGTGAGAAGTGTTGGTAGAAGACAACTAAAGAAACTTGCATCAAGTTCAGATTATATGTCAAAGAAAGCAGGGGTGTCCAACTTGTTGGTGTCTGAGCCACACTGGAAGAGTTGTCGTCTTGGGCCACACATTAAAAACACAAACACCAATGAAAACAAAAATCTCAAAATGTTTTAGGTAAATTTACAATTTTGTGTTGAGCCACATTCATAGCCATCCTGGGCCGCACGCAGCCTGCGGGTTAGGCAGCCCTGCTAGGGACTCACGTAAACGAAACAGAATAAAATCTCACATGTAAGCCTGTAATTATTCTGACTAGCAATGAACGTTTTTAAACTTATACCAGGAGGGTTCAGCAATGAACAAGACAGTCCCTGTCCTGGTAAAATTTACAGTCTATATCAGAAGAGCTAGTAAATAATCAAATAATCACATAGAAAAACAAAGAGTGAAGAAGGTAAGTGTATTAAGTTTGGAAGGAAAAATACAGAGTGCAATGAAAATATATAACAGAAAGATTCTGTCTAGTTTGGTCAAGGATGGGGATGGAATTCTAGGAAAACTGATTTCTCTGTTTTCTTACACTAAAACACCATGAAATTTATTTCTACTCATTGTCTCCCCCTTTCGCCCTCTTACTTTGTCTTGAATCCATTACCATAGGACTTTTTATCTTGCCCTTTCACAGACATTGTTCTTGCCAATGCTACCAGTAACTTCCACAAATCTAAATCCAGTAACCACTTCTCAGTCGTTCCAGCAGCATTTGACACAGATGAGCACTCTCCTTCCTTCTGGAATCTCACTTGGCCTCCACACACAGCTTTCCCTGGGCTCTCCTCTCACCTCCTTGATTGTTCCTCATTTTCTCTACCACTAAAGGATGAGGCATTCCAGGACCCAGGGCCTGACTGTTTTCTTCTTTACCTATACTCACCCTTAAGTGAGTGAGTGCGCAACCCCTAGCTTTAAATACCATCTATGCACAGGTAATTCTCCAATATAAATCTCCAGGCCCAACCCTTTTACTGAACTCCAGCACTGTGTATGCGATGGCCTCCTTCTCCACTTGGATATATAATAAGCGTCTCAAACTGCTTCCAAATTATCCTTCTACCAAGCTTTCCCATCTCAGTAGATGGCAACTCCATTTTACTAATCTATTGCTCACGCCATTAATTTTGGTTCTCCTGGGCTTTTTTTCTCATATTTCACATTGAATATACCATAGTTCACATGAGGGCCTTTCAGCAAAATAGATCTAGAACTGAACAATTTCTCAACAGTTCCAACATAACATTCTGATATGAGGCTCTTTTTAGTCCATTTCACTTATAACAGCTAGCAGGATCATTTTAAAGTAAATCTTTCAGATCATGTTATTCTTCTGCTCATAATCTTCCAGTGTCTTCCCAACACATTCATACTGAAAGTCCTTACACTAACCTACAAGATGCTGTATGATCTTGATCTTGGCACCTTTTGATTTATCCTACCATTTTTCCCAGTACTCACTACACCAGCCCTGTCAAACTTCTGGCTGTCCCTCAGTCACACCAAGCATGCCCCGTCGCTGTTATCTCAGATGAAAATGACAACCATGCCTAGTAAATAGTTGGTGCTCAATAATTGTTTGAATAAAGGAAATTACATTACAGCCAAAGCAGATTAGGGAATAAAGAGTAAGGAGGTAGCTTCTTGTCCAGTGAATTGATAAGAAATGTATCTGTTTTTTTTTTTTTTTTTTTTTATGGTAACTCCCCCTGGCTGAGAGCCAAAGTATGAGCTAAAGTTAACTCTGGAAACTGTTATTACACATATTCAATTCTATTTTTCCAGTAAACACAGAAAATCTTTAGTGTAGACATTTTTCTAATAACAGAAGAAATTATTAGATTTACATACTGTTATCAAGTTTATTGAAGATCTGACTTATTATTCATATTCTTGAAATTACAAATTAAAATATCAATAGAAATTGTTATATCTATGTGAATCAAAAATATAGAGCCATAAAATGTCATACAGTTAAAAAAATGTACATATAGCACATCAAAAGACCTGACAGGATTTACATTAAAATATTAGCACTGGTTACATATAGGATGGAACTACAAGAGGCTTTTTATCCTCTTTTTTGAACTCTCTGTATTTTTGAAATTTTCCACAATGGGCTTGTATTACATTTATAATCAGAAGAAAAAAATTTTAAAGGATTTGCTTGGATGTAGTGATCCTGAATATTCTTTATTCTAGGTTCCATGAGAGGAAAAGTTAAAGATAAAGGTAAGATTATAAAGGAGGTAAGAGATCCAATTGGCTTGGCTTTGGTTACATAATATTTTGGAAATAGAATCAAGAATATCCTTATTGCTAAGCACTGTTTAGTAAAAAGTGTGCTCTGACTTCTGTCAAAAACTTCTAGGTGTTTGTAGCCTGATTCTAGTTGCTTTATAGTGAATATGGACTTGTATTAATTTTCTTAATGTTAAACTTTGAAGGTAATGGAGACCCAGGTTAGGATAGGGAGTGGAAGGTAAGGAGATAGCACCTTATCCAATTAATGGATAAGAATATCATCTGTTTTGTTCTTGGGAATTCCCCTAGCTATTTTAAGTCCATTTATTGGCATTTTTTTGTATATACTAGTATTTTATATCTTTTGCATTATGTATCTATATCTCTGTCTCTCTGTTCTTTCTTGCTTTTTTTTTTTTCCTGGACCAATATATAGTGAAACTAAAAAGCTAAGATTATTGATGAAATAAGCCAATTTTTGGATGGTGTTAATTTTAGGTTGGATAATACCTAGAACATTTGGAGTAATCGAAAAATATGACTGAATTCCTCAGTTCTCTTTTCTGGTGCAGTAGCCCTTTGGCCCTTATGAAACGTAGTGTCCTGGTTTCAACTATCTGAAAGTGATCCAAATTTTCCTACCTAATAAACGTGTAATTTGAGGTGTACTAGCTGCGAAGCTGAATTTTAGATGCACATAATTTGCTCATTTATTTAGTCTAACCAAGTACTCAGATCGACTTCTCAAACTGCCTTGTTCTTTACTCACATTTTGTAATACTAAAATTATTTCTCACTGCATTTGTGAGGAAATAAAATATTATTGTGGTATTTACAAATTTGGGGAAGTCCTAAAAGTCTTAAGATAAATCTGTTGAATAGCAAGTGTGAGTTCACTCATCTCTAAAGATAATAAAATCTATTTCTCATTATTGTGAACATTAAATAGGATTATATATTACATATGAGCAACAAAACTACATTTAAATGTAGAAGTTGTTGATTTAGTAGGTCACAGTTTGTGAGTTTAAGTCAGAGAACTCAGTTTGTCTTCTTTTGGGGAGTAAGTTTTTCAAAAGAAAAATCATTTAAACCCTGAGTCAATATACATAAGGAACCATAGATGCAAAGAAACAGTGACAGAAATTTAAAAAAGGATGAAGTTTTTCAAGATTTTATTTATTTATATATAGAGAGGAGAAGCTAGGGAGAAAAAGAGAGAGAGAAACAACCATATGAGAAACATTGATCAGTTGCCTCTCACAGGCCCTCAACTGGGGACCTGGCCCGCAGTCCAGGCAGGTGCTCCAGGCAGGAATCAAACCAGTGACCTTTTGTTTCATTGGAGACCATCCAACAAAATGAGCCACACTGGCCAGGGCTAATTGAAGTTTCAATGACCCACTTGTAAGCATTAAAGCTAGATTCAAGAAGTAACTCAGCTTTTTGATTATTATGTTAAATACATTCTTTTCTTTTTGCCTTAAGGATGTCCAGTATTGGATTTGATTCCTGTTAGTTTTGTTGAAATCACATCTCCCAATTATCCCAATATGTATCCAAACATGCTGAACTGCACTTGGACTTTTTATTCGACATCAGGAAATACAATTAAGGCAGTGATTAAAGACTTGCTAATAGAAGAATCTTGGAACTGTGAATGGGATTATGTCAATATTTATGATGGGCCAGATCAGAAATCAAGATTACTTGGTAAATTCATCTTTCTTAATATCTATGTTGTCACTAAATATTTATATAATGCATATATGTGGAAAATATACCTACAATTACCTTGAGAACAGTATCATTTGTTGTCAGTGATTTTCCATCAAATCCTTAATCAGAATCCCTGAACACAATGGGCTGAGTATAGACTACACTCACTGGATTTTGACCTATAATCTCAGCTCTTCTTAAATTTAGTCCAGTGATTCCTATCTCCCTTTATCATTAGAGAGCACTCTAATGTGTGGTTTTTCTCAAGATGTAATATGCTTAAAGAGGTTTTATTTTCTAAACGGAATATTTAGGTGACTGTTTTGAAAATCTGTTTCGGTAGGTTTCATTCTCACAGTAAAAGTGGCCATTTTTAGACTCACAGTAAATCAAAGAGGAAAGGGCTAATTAGGCTGAATGATCTTTACAGATTCATTGACCCCATAGTGTCTATCATACTTCGATGTCAGATAATATCCTGTGCTGAGACTCATTCATAAAGGGAAACTTTTCCAAGGATTTTTTAACCTAATATTGCATCACCTTCTCCAGTCTCCTCCCAGTTTTGCCACTTAGGAAACCATTACAAGTCACCTGTCCAAAGGGCAAGAGGAGAGTTTTTGATAGTGTCTCTTTCCAGGGATCTTGACCTCTTCTGTAATATTCCAGGATTTATAACACCCATGTGTACATAACTTTTTATTGATGAGTTTCGTGCCTTTCAAGATTTTTAAAGCAATTAGAATATGGAGTAGAGGAAGATATACAATTTCAAGCTATTAGTTCTCCTTAAGATTAATTGGAGGCATCTACAAGACTTTGATGTTTGTACATCTAACTCTCATCAGAGCCCTTCAGCCAAAGACCCGTGGAATACATCTGTAATTGAACAATTTGGATTTAATACTCACTGCAAAGAGGGAGATTACATACTGTGGGAAACCATGAGGTCTCAGTTAAAGAGTGTTAAAAAGAACCTACTATAGGATTTAGGCTTTGGTTGGGTGATTTTGGAGAGGGTCTAAGGCAGTGGGCTTGGCTCTACATTGGATGCCATCAGGAAGTGAGGCAATTTTTTGATGGGCATCTCAATCATGGGAAGCCTGACTTGAGTAAGGATAAAAGGGCAAGTGAGTAGAAATACCTCATTTTAGCTGGGGGTGGAGAGAGAGAAAGACAGAGATGTTTGGTATTTTGATGGTTACATATGACCTTGCTTTTGTCTCAGTTTATTACAGACGCAGAGAGTCCTAGCTGATGTTGATGTTATGTGAGATTGTTTATGTCCAACAAGAGAACAGCACATTCCAGCTGTAGCATCACGTCACACGGGTTCAAGGGCTGCTTTTCTCTTTTTCACTTTTTTGTGCTCTTCAACCTGGCAACATTGTTCCTTTTTAAAAGTTCTGATTAATCAAAAAGTTAGAGGTATCAAATGATTACAAATAAGACAAGTTGTATTTCTATAATTAGCTTATATGACACTATATAAAAATGAGGAAATTACCATTTATTTACTAGCTTATACAGATTTACTGTATACAATTTTATATACTCATGTCATTTTATTTCAATGAAACATGTAATTTCTATAAGGATTTTTATAACTATTTGACATAGAGCCCCATTGCTATTCTCCTAGCTAGTTACAATGGCTAGCTCTTATACAGAAATACATTGGCTACATTATCTTAGTTTTCTTTTCTTACTAAATCTCTTTGTTCTCTTAAATATAATTCACCAGTTTTTAGCTAGTTTTTAATCACTGATGTGAATATAAATGGAGTGGTTGATAGCCACCAAACAGTTTCCATTTCAATGCTTTTACAATATTTCAGTGAAAGTAAATTTAGCAAAATTAAGGTCATTTGGTCACCCTTCTTCCATTTACTCCATGAAAGTAAGACATCAGTGATTAGTAAACACCATATTAAATGTACAGGTTAAATTAATGTATTACTGAGTATTTCCTGATGTGTTAGGCACATTGGAGATACAATGGTGAACAAGTCAGATGGTCACTGCCACCTTCTCTTTAGGAAGACAGACAATAAAGAAGACAAAGATAACACTATTTAACAATACATATCCAAGGCCTCCTCTTTCCCGTAATCTATACAGCTCCCCTCCTCTCTTTTTTTGTGGCATTAATCATGACCTAGCAGATATATCTATATCCATATCTATATCTATCTATCTGTACCTATAGATAGATATAGATAGATAGATATTTGTTTACTTGTTTAAAACCTTTCTCCCTCCACCAGGATGACAGTGTCCTGTAAACAGGACTTAGTCTTCGTTGCTCATTGCTGTATCTCCAGTGGTTGGAACACCAGCGCTTAGCAAGGGAGTCATCTGAGGGCTGGTCTGGCTGCTGTGTGGAGGAGCAGCTTTTGGGGCAACAGGGTGAATTTTATCAGCAGTTACGAAGCTATTGGGGTAACCTAGACCTGCATTGTCCAGCATGTGTTGCTATTAAAATTTAAATTAGTTACAATGAAATAAAATGTGGTATTAGCCATATTTCAAGTGCTCAGTTGCTACATGTAGTGATAGACTACCATACTGGGGAGAGCGGATATAGAACATTCCATCACTGCAGAAAGTTCTATTAGTAGTTTTAGATAATAGATTATCTTACTTTACAAAATGATGGCAACAATAGGGTACAAGTGAAGTGGGCAGATCTGGGATAGAACTGGTAGAATTTTTTGATGGATTGAGTGTGGAATTAAATATGCAAATCAGGGATGATTCTTAGGTATATGGTGATATTTTTGAGATGGGAAATACTAGAAGGAGAAGGAGATTTGTTGGGGAAGAGCAGTTTGGGCCACGTTACATTTTTTAATGCTATGCTATATCCAGATGGGGTTGGCAAGGTAGTTAGAAGTAGAACTCTTGAGCGAGAAGAAAAGTTTAAGCTAGAAATATAAATTTGAGAGTTATTAGCATCTCACAAAATTCCTTTAGTTATCCTTTCTCCCACATCATCAATCTCTTCTATCATTCTCAAAGTTTCAAACATGCTCTAACATTACCCATCATTTCAAAGTCAAACAAGAAATTTAGCTGTTGTCCCATTTTTTTTCTGCTTCCTTTTGCAGTAAAATCTCTTACTTAGAGGTTGATAGATTTAGAAAGTGTATAGGATCAATGGCTAGGTGGTTATGGTGAGATCAAACAATTAGAGTAGGGAAATACTAATAGAGTTGAATAGATAAAAGGTGGTGATTTAGAAAGTGCATGTTTGAAATAAAAATTTCAGAAGTGTCAAATGATTATGATTTTTCAGAGCAGTGTTAGTAAAGAATTAAAGGATAAAGGGAATCATAGCTCCATTGTATGGTCAAACTTAGTGTTAGCACTTAGCTGGCGTGTGCTAGCTCAGTCTCACAGGTCTTCAGAGCCAAGATCCAGTCTGACGGGCTGTTGCCCTGCCTTACTGGTTATTTTATCCTTGCCCATGCAGCAGTTCTGAGGAACACCGACAAACTGGGACACATTCATAGAACATAATGACCAGGATGCTAAAAGTTGTAGACACCCAGGCGTGTTTACCTTCAAGAAAAGAAAAGAGAGACAGATTGTAAGTCTTCTTTTCAAATATTTGTGGAACGCCTACAGAGGCCATGTATGGAACTTGTTCTGTGTCCTAAGTAATTGTTACTGAGAATTTACCATTATTCAGGCATAGTCCTAAGAACTCTCCTAATCTTCTTAAAAATCCTTCAGATGGAGGTTATAAGTCTCATCTTAAATATAAGAAACCAAGTCATGATAAGATTGAATAACTTCCCCTCAGTGACATAATAAATACAGAAAGTAGGATTTAACCCAAGCATTCTGACTCAAACACTTACATTCTTGGCCACTATACTAATGGCAGTAATTACTTTGATGTCTTTTGATTCAATACGAGAAAGAACAGTTTAGCAATTAGAACTGTTCAAAAAGAGAAAATGCTAATAAGGTCAATGTCATATTTTCAAGGATAGGAATCATATGTCCAGGGTTATTTTAAAAGGAACTCAGTGTTAAATGAAATGTTAAATGATCTCTCAGTTCTGTATTTAACCTAGTCCTTTACTCTTCATCTAGCCACCACCCATTTAAACCTAGAGATTTTGTAAGCATGTTACCTGTAAACATTACTAGAAATCCTGTACTTGGAAGAACCAAAGATAGAACCATTTCCATACCCTTTCCATACCATTCACACCTTCCCCCCAGGTTAACAGCAAATGGTTATTTAATCAGCAATGAAACTTCCTAGCCACATAATCATCCACTTACATTCTATATCTGTTCACAGGGAGACATCATAATATACTTTCTTAAGTGCTTCACTGAAATCAAGATTCATTAAGTTTATCTCCTTCCCCCTAGCCACCATCCAATTATCTCTTTCAAAAATTAAATTAGGTTAATTTAATGTGACCTGATAAGGATCCCGTGCTGGCATCCGGTGACCACTGAGTTCTCCTCCAAGTGCTCAAAATGCATCTGCCTAATAATTAGCTGTAAAATTTTGCTGAGGCTTATTTTTATTTAACAAACATAGTACTTTATAAATATCAATTTATTTAACCTCAGGTGAGATTATCATTTTTATCTCCATTATGCAGATGAGAAATTTGAGGCACGGAGAGAGGTTAAGTAATTTGCCCAGGGCCACAGAGTTAATAAATTGCAGAGCTGGGTCAGAGCAGCAGTTGGTAGGTAGAATCTGCCTGTAAACACGAAACAGCGTTACTTCACTGATAAGTGACCTTGAAACACCCCCTACAACTCTTTGTTTTCTCTCTCTCCTACACATTCCTCCAACCCCTAATCTCCTTTTTAAACAGATTAACACTTTCCCATTTCCATTATTTTAAAACTTCTAGGGGTTTTGTTTCTACCCAGAATCCCATTATTTGACACGGTTTATCTCAGAGTTTCCCATCACTCCCAATTCACCACACATTTTATTTGAGGATAAGAATGATGTGGGAAATAACTATTTCCCTATTCCCCATATTTCTTTCTCAGATTTCTGAGATAATATTATCTTTAGATAAATCAATAGTGTGTCATTGTTTTAATTTAGGAGAATTTAAATTACAGCATGTACAGATAAATTATAGCAAATGTCCTATCATTACCAAAACCAATTTTTGTGTTTCTAAATTAAGAAAGGATCCTCATTATTCTATATTTGGGCAAACTGTGTGACTTATTGCAGGCTTCTGTAAAAAAATATTCCATAGTCTGAGTGGTTTGAATAACAACCATTTCTCTCTCAGTTCTGGAGGCTGTAAAGTCCAAGATTTGGTATCTGGTGAGAGCTAGCTTCCTAATTCATAGACAATTGTCTTTTTGCTATTCCCTCACATGGCAAAAAGCGACAAGATAGCTCATTGGGGTGTCTTTTATAAGGAGACTAATTCCATTCATGAGGGCCCCACTTCCATGACTTGATTACCTCCCAAAAGCCTCATCTGCTAACACCATCACATTGGGGTTAGAATCTCAACACCCGAATTTCAGGGGCAAGTCAGCAGGGGGAGGGGACACAAACATTTGACTCATATACTGTTTGTTTCTCTGTCCATATACTTTCACCAAAATGCTTCTTTTCCCATTTGTTAGAATCACAGATTGGTCCACAATTATATATCATTTTCATATCAATTGCTAACCCAGCCTTTTCCCTTTACACTTTCAAAATCTACACCCTTTCATTTTTGCAATCAAATCATGAGTTCCATCCTACAAATCTTGATCTTACACTGTTCATAATTACTCCTTTGTCAATATTAACAGTTTAGGATTTAACATCTCCTTTTTACTCTACCCCCTTTTACCTATGTTATTGACAGAAGTATTTAGTTATCAAATGTTCCTCACATTGCAGCTCATTTATGTGGCTCCAGGAAAGAATTTGTTTTGATATCCAGCAGTGCTCACCTGACTGTGCATTTTAAGACTGATGAGTCTGTGGGAGGAAAAGGTTTTAAACTTACTCTGCAAGATAGGATTCAGAAAAGCAATACTGAGATTAAGTTGCCTATCAATGGTAAGTACTTATTTTAAAATGTTTATTAAAGCAAATATCACATAGGTCTTGAAGTAGAACTGGGAGCTCTAGTTTAAAGGTCACATAGGATAACTTCATTTCAAACCATTCCTTACTGCATGAAACTTGGGTAGTTCAGATACATCATCTGAGGTAATAAAGTTAATTGTGTGTGTGTGTGTGTGTTATTTTTATTTAAGAGATAATGATAACCATAAAAGTCAGTTGCTATTTTCAAGATCCAGTGGGGACATTCAAGCTGAAACAAAGGTAGAGTTCACTGTTTTCACATCTGTTACAATGTTTCTTTTATTAGGTAACTGCCCTCCCATTCCTTTAGAGGCTCCAAAGGAGACTATTTTACCTGAATGCATAAAATAGAAATGATTTAAATATTTTTCTACTGAGCCAATCTGCTTTTAAGCTAGAATGTCATTAGCTGTGCTTAAGATTTAAAAGCCTAATGAATGTGTTATTAGGGGTGTTTTTTTTTTTATTGGAGTGTAATTCCAGGAAGAATTCTGAGCAACTTACAATGTGAAGTTCTTTTTTGATGTCACTTTGTCTTTATTACAGAGAAGTGGATGAGCTCTCAGGGGAGTCCTTGACTTGAGCCACAGAGGGCTGAGTCTCACCATCCCATGGGTGTGGTTTTAATTGTTTTAGGATGCTCACCTAACTGACCGCTGCTTTTACCTTTCCATCCCTGCATCTCTAAATTGAAACTGCATTGTCACAGTCCAAAATATTTAGGTTGCCTCACTTTTAAAAATATTCTTTCTTTTGGAAGTTGAATACTAATAAAATATTGCTATGATACGTGTTTACAAATACGCAAAGTTATAAGACTTACTACATATCACCATATATAATGTGGATTGTAAATGCAGTAAAAACATGCACTAAGGCAGTAAACTTTAATGCACTAAAACCATATTTAAACAAATACCTTTTGTGGGTTTTTCTGAGGTTAGGATAGCTTAGTTTAAAAGAGTTCACATATTTTTTTGGAATATGTATCCAAAGGAGGAGGGAATTCATGTTTTATACTTATCTGAAGAGAAAGTAGAAATGAGTTTTGATATAAGTATTGAATAAACAAACAAATCCACTTTGTTAGAACAGCTTTCTGGTATAGAAATGAAATTTTCAAGTAACTAATTTAACAAATGAGCACATTTTATAATTTTAAATTTTATGGCTATAGAGAAGCTTAATTTTCTTAATATTTAAGGAAAAACTTAAATAAATCTCTTGTTTTTAATATCCTTGTAGATTTCTTTTTAATTCAAGAATGGAATATACACACTGCTAGAAATTTTCCTTATGCATTTCCATTATGTATACATTGTATCTTGAATACATGAAGTATAAAGTATTTTGATATGTCTACATATGTAATACTGGGGTAACATAAATAAAGCCACAGAAAGAACAATGTTCAGTAATTTCATAATTAAGTGCAACATTTTTCTTTTCTAAAAATTGATTTATATTCTGATTTGTCTAAAGATGTGTATATTATGCATCAGTTAAATTTACAGATTTTTGCTCATATTAAGAATTCTAGTTTCAAACCTACACAAGAAACAAACAGCTCCACGCTGAAATTTTAATAGATTTTCATAAGTATTTTTATCTAATGTTTTGTTGTTACTTTCCTAAGGAATGACACTAGAAAACAATCCAGAAAGATGGCTAACCCAAGACAAATGTGGAATTCCAGTTGTTGACCCATTTGTCATAGAAGAAGAGTCTGAGAGAAATACAAAGGGGTTACCAGCTGAGCTTGGGAAGCCCAGGGTGGCTGGTGGCCACACTGCACCTGCAATGTCGTGGCCCTGGCTGGTCAGTCTGCAGCACCAAGGACAACATTACTGCGGAGGTGCTCTGATTGCAAAGCAGTGGGTCCTGACAGCAGCTCACTGCAACTTCAGGTGCGAGCCTGTGTGTGGTGCGG
This sequence comes from Pteronotus mesoamericanus, assembly GCF_021234165.1. Classification (NCBI taxonomy): domain Eukaryota; kingdom Metazoa; phylum Chordata; class Mammalia; order Chiroptera; family Mormoopidae; genus Pteronotus; species Pteronotus mesoamericanus. Next base: position 16,348,484 of record NW_026555310.1, read on the forward strand.
GGGTGCTGGAGCGCTCCGAGGGCGCATGGTGGCTGTGCTCTCGCTGTCTTCATGACACAAGGAACTAGCTTGCAAGTGAATGGACGTACTATATCAGGTTGATGAAACTTTCTGGGCTTCGCTAATACACATACTACTAATTGCTTTCAATTTTAAAAAGTACTTCCTGCTTCTAGGTGTAATTTAGTTAATAAGCAACTAACAACACTCCCTTTTCTTTACTACTCTATAACATGGGGATAATGATGTCTTAACATTTTCTAATTAGACTCTTAACATCATATTCATACCTAGAGCACAGGGACTGCTCAATTGTGGGTTCATTTTCTTCTTGTTTTCCTGTTCTTACTTGTCTGCTCATTAGACTCATTCCCAGAATAGATATCTAAAGTTTCAAAGATTTTTTTAAATGTCCTTTATTAGAAATTTTTAAATGAAAATAAAAAAAAATATTTCACCCCCTTTTTCCATCCCATCCTCTGCGTCTGGCACCCACCAATCTGCTCTCTATACCTATCAAGATTTCTTTAAAAAAAAAATGTATGTGTTAGATTCCACATATAAGCGAGATTACATGGTATTTGCCTTTCTCTGTCTGACTTATTTCACTTAGCATAATAATCCTTACATCCACCCATGTTGTCACAAATGGCAAGACTTCATTACTTTTCATGACTGAATATGATAACATAATACATATAAAAGCAAAATGCGTTAAAATTTTTTATTTAAGAAAATTTAGTTGATGTTTCTGTGAAGCTTTATTGATTAAAACTGACGTTAACCTATCACTTCAAGATACTTTTCATTTTTATATTAAAGAGTATAGCTGAGTTATACCTCAAAATGCTTAACATGTTTTGGAAAGAAAACTGTTTTATATACCCACTTTTTATAATTTATATATGATTGTTTATTTTGTGTTGGCATACATACTACAGTCCATTTTTTGTGATTTCCTGGGAACTTAATAAGTTATTTGCCTTATAGAGAGAAAAATAAAAACCAAATAAACGAATGCATATGCCATATTTAGTATGTGTGTTCCCTACACATTTCTTTAAGAAACATTGTATTAGGGAGTAGAGTAATTATAACATTAAGAATACCTTTCAGTGACCACTATATAAACATGTAACATAAGGTATAATATTATGATTATAATGATCTGTAGAATTATTACTTTAAGGTGTCATGAATCTTAATTGTCAAAGAAATACTACAACATTGTATTTAATGTTATTAAAGCAAGAAAGTAGATACTTTAAAGTTTTTCTCAAGGATTTAATGAGAGATGTTCTTTTTCTAAGAATTCAAGGTAACAAAGACTTTAATGTAGATTAGAGATATTAAAATATATTTTTGGTAATTTTGAAAAATTTTGGCCCCATTAAAAGTGGTACCTATTCTCTCACTCCCTTTTCTTATGACAAGTACTGTCACAGACAGCCTGGTAATAGGAAGAAGTTACCTCTCAAACATAGAAAACAGTGATTTGGTACCAGTGAAAGCTGTATACACTCACCCTGGCTTCACAAAATTTCCTCCTAATGATGATCTATCTTTGTTGCATCTGGAAAAACCTGTTGAACTAGGTCAGTATGAATACCTCTTTTCCATTATTTGAACTTTGCCGTATAGTTTATATTTCATTTTGCTTAGAAGTGCTGTGTGTATATATATATATATATATTTATCCTCACCCAAGGACATGCTCATTGATTTTAGTGAGAGGGGAAGGACGGGGAGAGATGGGGAGAGAAACATTGATGTGAGCGAGAAACATCAGTTGTTTGCCTCTCATACACACCCCCACCAGAGAGCAAACACACAAGGTAGGCATGTGCCCTGACCAGGAATTCAACCCTCCACCCTTTAATTTACAGGATGACATTTCAACTTACTGAGCCATACTGGCCAGGGCAGAAGTGCCATATGTATTTCTGAAGTTAAATAATTATTTCAGAACTTACTTAAAATCTTAAAATATTTTCTCTAAAAACCTGCATAAACATTTTCCTTTTATGTACTTTTAATTCATGGAGGTCTGGAAAAGATGTTAAAGGAATACATTTTTAACTTTTTTCTATTTATTCTTCCGAGACTGTTGTATCCTATGAGGTTAACCCAAAAACTTAGACCAGGAATTGAACCATCAGATGTTATATTTCCTGTACCTTCATGACTTAGTAAAATTTTGTCTGTCTTTATAATGTTTACTTAAACCAAACCCACCTTGAGAGTCTCAGTCTGGCTCAGTCACCTAGTAGCCATGCAGTCTAGGGTGTGATGTGCGTGTTCTGAGCCTCAGTTTTATCATTTGCAGAAAGCGTGTAACAGTAACCCACCAACCTACTTAACACAGGTGAACGTTTGGTGGGAAAGTAATATATTGGCAGAGATGTAATTAAGCCCTGTGGACCATCTCCATGTTCATGCCCATGGCTTTACCCCGACTTTCTCCTGTGTTTCTGCATTTTTCTCCTGTTCCTCTGCCAACAGCCTCTCCTCCCTTTCTGTCTTTTCAATGCATCCATCTTGCAAACCCCCACTCATGGCTCAGTTCCCCATTTGTTGTTTGTTTTTTTTTTTTTTTTTTTTTGCCTGTATAACTGAGTCGGTGAGAGCCTCTATAACAGTACTTCTTAACCTTGGCTGTGCCTCGTAATTCCTTAGGTTGCTTTAAAACAAAACAAAAGTATAGGCTAGGATGCATTTTGGACAAGTTAATCACAATCTTAGGAGTGGAGGCCTGGCATCAGTATTTTCTTTCACCTTATCCTGATTTAAAAATTTATTTTAATTAGACTTTTTATGTTGAGATTATTGTAGATTCATATATAGTTGTAAAACACAATAGAGACACCAATGTACTTTTCTCTCTATTTTTTATTCTTATTTAATCTATTACAGTTTTCCCAATTTTCCCCCCTTTGCCCTCCTCTGTCTCACCCACCCCCCACCCCCACAGTCCATCCCCACCCGTTGTCCACGTCCATGGGTCATTCACAGATGTTCTTTGGCTGCTCCCTTCGCCTTCTTTCCACCCTCCCCCTCCACTTCCTCTGGCAGCTGTCAGTCTGTTCCATGTTTCTGGTTCTGTTTTGCTCGTTAGTTTATTTTGTTCATTAGATCCCACTTATAAGTGAGATCATATGGTATTTGGCTTATTTCCCTGAGCATAGTCATCTCTAGTTCCATCCATGCTGTCACAAATGTAGGAATTCCTTCCCTCTTTCTGCTGCTAGTACTCCATTGCATAGATGTACCATGGTTTTCTAATCCATTAATCTACTGAGGGGCACTCAGGCTGTTTCCAGCAATTGGCTATTGTAAATAGTGCTGCTATGAATATCAATGTGCATAAGTTCTTTTGAATTGGTGTTTTTGGATTCTTAGGGCGTATTCCCAGCAGTAGAATTCCTTGGTCCAATGAACTCTTTACCTAGTTTTCATCAATGGTAACATTTTGCAGGATATTGACATTGATTCAGTAAAGATACAGAACATTTCTCTCACCACAAGAACCCATATGTTTCCTTTCTATATTTAATAAATAATGGTACATTGTTCTGTATACTGTGTCCTATTAAAAATGATGTGGTAGATCTATATGTAATGATATGAGTGATATAATCATAATCTAGTAAGTGAAAAAAATCAGAACAAGAAAAATGACCAATTGGAAAATATATTGGTAGAGGGAAGATATTTTATTTTAGTTCCAGGAAATATCTATTGGATATGATAGATCAATGACAATCTGTGAAGGCAGCATAACATAAGATTTGGAGCCAGCTGGCACATATATGGAGATGAGTAGGACCAGAATAGATGAGAATTTATCAAGAAGTAGCAGTAAAAATAAAGGACAAATCATCTTAAAAATGGTCTAGGACAGCAGGTATGCTGAAGCATCTAAGTATATAAAATCTGGATAAGAATAAAGTGCAACATCATGGGAAAACAAACACAGGAGCACTGCATTCGGTACATTGTGTGTGTAGTGTATATACATATAGACACACATATAAACCTGCAATATTTATGTTTATACAAATTTTGATGATAAAAATGTGAATGTTTAAATGTATAATGTATAAGTACAGTTTTTGTTATGCCTTTATTAGATATAAAATACTTATTAGCTATAAAAATAAGAAAACTGTTTTAAATTGCTACAAATGTGGTTTTCCCCACTCCTCTTATAATATAGTTGAAGAAAGAAGATAATTATATTCTCCTTCACTGTCATCTCAAATTCAACAAGGTGATGTCCTGGAGGCACATGGACAAAAAGGCAGGCACATTTTAAAAAGTGGTTGTGGTTGAGAAACCAGGAGTCCCACATCCCAGGACAGAGCACGTGTCTCTGCTGTCCTAGGAGGATGGAACTACCTGGAGGAAAGTGGTAACATGTGAATTGGGATGATCCCTTCTGAGTAATTAGTAGATGTTCTCTTCTTGAAGACTTATTTATTAAATTACAGGGTTTAAAAGGGTAGCGTAGGGCAAAGTAGATATTTCTACAATCATCTCTGAAAAGCAAACAATGTTAATATCAGTCCTATGGACTGAAGGATATTTTTCTTTCTCTTGTTTTTGATTAGGAAAGTTTGTATCTCCGATTTGTTTGCCAGGAAAAGACAGTAAAATAAACTTACTTTCCAAATGTATGACTGCTGGCTGGGGACTAACTGACCCACAACGTGAGTATATTCACTACTTCTTCTAAGATTATAATCCACATAGATGTGAAATCTGAGTATATTATTTATTTTCAATTTTTTCTGTATTTTTTATAGGAATGATAGTAGAAAAAGTCTTTTTCATAATGGATCTACAGGTTACTGCTTGTGTTTTAGGCTATCATATATATTGATGTTAGTTCACTGATAAATAGTTCATTGATGCTTGCAAAAAAACGTGTGTTGGAGAGTATGTAGTGATTTTATTTCCTATTAAATATCCATGTGTTTCATTTATATGTAATTATTTCCTAATTGCACTGTGAACACATACTCAGACACAATTGTTTTCATAACTGTACACCACTACTGTAAAAATCCATACTTACAGATATGAGCCTAGCCCTTGCTGATGCAGCTTAGTTGGTTGGGTGTTGTCCTGCAAGGTGAAAGGTCACCGATTCGATTTCTGGTCTGAGCATATGCCTGGTTTGCAGGTTCAGTCCCTGGTTTGGGCCAAAGGCAACCAATCAATGTTTCTCTCTCACATCAATGTTTCTCTCTTTTTCTCCCTCCCTTTCCCTCTCTCTAAAAAAAAATAAAGAGAGATATGGACCTATTTTCAAGGATATGAGACATGTTTCTGAATTGATAGGCTTGTAAAAATGGTATAAATGGGTATAAAGATTATGTGCAAATAACTAGTTCATATAAAGATCAAACTCATGACTCTGGTCTCACTTCTACTGTATTCTGCAACTGAACTAACAATTTACAAACATCTGATAAATGAAAGACTAAATCAAGATGCAATTTTGGTTGACAACTCCCAGACAGTGTCAGCACTTAGACAAAATGTCTGTTAAGCAAAATTCCAGTCAAAAGAATGAAAGCACCCTGAAATCAATGGAATGAAGTAAAGATTTGACATGTAAACTATGACTTATATTGTTCCCTTTATCAACAACTAATTTGGGTATAAACTTTGTCATTTTCCTTCTAAAAATGATACTATTTTTCTCTCTTCTTAGGATTGTACTAAAGGAAAAAGACCCCACATAAAATTGTTGTTGTTATCATTCCTGCTGTATGAGCCACTGTGTAGTAATATCAGCTTTTGGGGTTGTTTGTTTTGTTTTGTTTTTTAAACAAATCAGCTAGCAGCATCATTATATTGCTAAAAGGAAAGAATGAGTGGTATTTAATCTTTGAAGTCTATCTACAAAATAGGGTTTTCTTTTGTGTGTCTTATCTTTTAAAAGCATTTGCCTAGGTAATATGTGTTTTTATTTCTTTTCTACTAGAAGACAAACTTTCTAAAACTGTGCAGCAGACAAAGGTACCATTGATTAGTAGTACATCATGTCGAAGCTACTGGGGACTGGATATTAAAAACACCAATATATGTGGAGGGGCTGCAGGATCATCCTCATGCCTGGTAATTCAAGGGTTGTATTGATGAGTGTAGGAGCTATCTTCTCAGTGTGTCTCATGAATAGGTGCTTGCTGACAATAAGGAGTTATAAATGTAGGGTAGTTTCAAAATGAGAAGTGAGAAGGATAAGAACATTGCTAAATTGATGTGCTGCAACTGTTACTTTGATACTTGAAGTGGATTCAGTTCTCAGAAGGAATTATTCATTTGCTTAAACTATGTGAAATTAATGATACCCAACTCTTTTTTGACTTACAAAGATGATAATTTCTTACGGTTTGATTTCATAGCTGAATTAGGTGGCTCAAAGTACCTACTTCTAGTAGCACTAAAGATATTAAGATGTGTTCATGTAATTCAAAACTATCATTTAGTCATTGTATTTAGTAGATGCTTGAAATGTCCTGCATGGCACACTTTTTTGTCGGCATTGAATGAATTTATGCTCAATGTATCTTTTAGCCTCTCCTTGAATATAGAGACTTTGATCTGATTCAGATTATATGAAATAGCATCTGACTAACCTGACAGCTCTGGTTTCCTACGCAGAAATCAGGGTTCAGAGAGCTGAGACGCTGTCTGATCATGCTCTGTAGGTGGGGTTAGCCTCAACCATGGATCACACAAGCAGGAGAACTTTTCTTTTTGCTGGTTTCAGGGAGACTCTGGAGGACCACTGCAGTGTGCCCAGGATGGGCGGTACAAACTGATCGGTATTGTGAGCTGGGGAAGCAGTAACTGCCATCCCACCGCACCAACAGTCTTCACTAGGATTTCTGCCTACAGGGATTGGATCACATCTGTCACTGAAGGGGAAGCATGATTACTGAGACAGCAGCTGGATGGAATTGTGTTATTAAATGGGAAAGAAAACACATAACAGCATACTTGAAAAGTAACTCTTATCAGTGCAAAAACACTCAATGTCACTTCCCACAACCCTTGTATTGAGGAACTTGGATTTGGTGTATTTCGTATGTTCAGTATTAAACATCGGTCACAGAAACTTAATGTTGCTTCATGCCTCCTGGGAATTTACAATCTGAAATGTCATTAAGTTCATATTTAGTGTAACATGTACCCTTTACTATTTTTTTCTAATGTGGTAAACATTAGAAGACATGAAGGTGAATGTTATTCAGTCCATAAAATTATTAATTTTATTCAAGTAGAACAATACCCCACATTCAATTAGGTGGGACAGGTCCCTACACGGTTCCTACAGTTTCACAATTTCAATGAGCAATGGATATTTAAAAAATCATTTATTAGGCTTATCACTTAATTTTTAAACAAAATAGGATATTTCAATTGTTTACAAAACATTTATTTATCTGTACCTCTTTCTGTAAGGTGTCGCCAAGAATTAGGGAGCAAGTAACTGAGTTTAAGAGGTTAACCACTACACTATGCAGCTTCTTAAAAATGTGAGGGAGGTAGAAACAAATCAACTTAAAGTTGATTTAAAGTTTTTCAACTAAAGTGTTTTAACAGGAAAGATTGGAAATGAAGTTGCATCAGTGGAAACTATTTGTCCTTATATTCTAGGATAGTTTCAATTTAGTAAAACTTAGTGTTTCATAAATAGTTAATTCAATAAATAAAAGGGCAGTTTAGTGTTGTGGTCAATCTCTGCCTCTCCCAGCTATCTGACTTTGAGTAAATCACTTAAGTGCCACTTGACTGAATTTTCTTATTTATGAAACAGGTAAATAATGGTATTACCTTAACACCTTTAAATGAAATAAGGTAAGTAAAGCATTTAAAATGATACTTACTGTGTAAGTATTAGTTGTCATTATGCCTCCGTAAGACTTTTTTGGTCAATCAATCAGAAAATTAAAATCTAAATGTTTGATGGGGAAATCCAATAACAGATGTGCAAACTTTAAAATAGTTCCCTTTCTTCCCAAAGTCCCCTCTATTACCTCTTATACTGTGAAGTGTTAGGAAAAGATGAAGTATTAATTTTTCTGAAGAAATATTTGAATGCATAGTGCGTATTGGCAATATAAAGGTGAGAAAGACAGATGTTCTTTCTCAAGGAGCATACTATCTGGAAGACAACAACATTGAATAGCTATAAGCGTTGCCTTTGTCTTGAAAAGTAAGTTTAAATATTCTCAGCGGGGGTGGAGCGGGGGCGGTGGTAAAGAGGCAAAGACCAGGACGTGGTGCAGAATCTGAGGAGTGATATGCCTCCTGCGCCCAAGTCTTTCATCAGTAATGAAGTACAGTATGAGGAGTAGAGAAACAGTAGTTCTGTGGTCTCTTAGAAGGTAATCTAGCCCTTCCTGGAAAAGCTGATCCCTTACTGGCCACTTCGTTAACCTAAAATAAGTTTCGAACTCCTTACTCTTTAGTCACGCCCCTTTCATCTTGACCACGCCTCTTGATTCACGAAACATTTCGTCAGCAAAGAGCCTATCGCGAGAACTCTACATTGTCTCTCTCCTGAAAGTCTCAGTGGTCGTGGTCGCATTTGTTCTCGCGATGTTTCCGGGTGAACTGGAGCCCGGGCGACCCGGGCTTCTGTGAAACATGGCGGTCGGCTGGGACCGAAGCACAAGGTAAAATACTGAAATCGTACCGGGTGCTGTTATTTCGGTTGTTCCAGGGCTGTTCCGGGCGTGAATGTAGTTAAGGGGGCTGAGAGCCTGTCATGGAATTGGCTTCTTGTCTTCGTGGCTCTCCTCTGGAGAGCAGGCAGGACTGGGTAGCTGCTCCACTTCCCCCGGGGGCGTTACTGGCAGGACCCTGGGCAGCGCTAAGCCTTGGAGGTCCCTTTTCCGCGGCTCATTTTCTCTGAACTGTATCGCAACTTGAAGGAGTTTAGGTGCTTCCTCAACAGCTGCTGACCCTGACCCATTGCTTCTCACAGTGTCCGGTACGCTGGAGGCTCCTCCCGTCCGCAGGCGAGGGGAGTCCCGCCTTGTAAAAACCGTACGGGTCATGTCCCGATCTTCCCGGGGGTCTGGCTCCCCACCATCATTCAGACAAATGCTAATTTCTTTGCAGCAAGTTGCTCCCTCTTTTTAAGAAACACTGAGGTGTTGGCCTCCTCTGGAAGGAGAGTTTCGCACCTTGCTTGGAAAAATGACGAAGGGGCAGAGCAGGGTGAGATGTTGCAGGAGAGACAGGTCCGAGTGTCACTACTTTGTTTAAACCTTCGAGGATTAAGAAACCCTTGGAAAGTAACTTGTCAGCTTTTGGTAGAGAATAGCCTTGAGTAAAGGCTATAGAGTCGAAAGGAAGATCCTTGAGAAAACACATCGAAGTAACTTCTATTTAGGATTAGTGCCCTCGAGACAACGAAAAGTTACATAGTATCTGTTAAAATGTTGCAATACTGGCTATCAGAAGCTATTAAAATAAGTTAAAAAATAAGATTTATTCATTTGTTTGAAATGATACGTTGAACTCTAGTATACAGCTATTATAATAAAGAAGTCAGAGGCTGGTTCACTGAAGCCCTCAGGTCGTATACTGACTTAATTTGTTTATTGATATATTTAAATTGATGCAATTGTGCCAGTTCTAAGAGGGAAAACCTGAGAAAAAGAAGTCCATGGTTTTGAGGGTGAAGTGGGATGGGGAGGGAAGTTTCTTTTTAAGAATAAAGTTTACCACACAGCTGAGTATTGTAATGGCTCGAGAGTACAAATCATAAAAATATATCAAACTTGAAAGCTCTGTGAAAGGAAATTAGGTCTACTGTGGAACAACACCCAACAAAAAGTAATTAGAAAAAACAAATTTATTTTCTTTGGGGGTTAGTGATTTAACTGGAAGAAACAGTGATTTTATTTTCAGTATAAGTTACTTTCAGGTAGTCTGTTCCTGCTACTAATCCTAGTTAACAGTTTTCAGTATTCTGATTCTGCCTCATAAATGTCAAGGTGGGCAAATTAACCTTTGTGCCTTAGTTTCCTTATCTGCAAAATGGGAATATTAATGCCTAACTCATGTGGTGATTGGTGAGGAGTAAATGAGTTAAAACATGCAAAGCACTTAGAACAATGCATAGTGTACAGTTAACATTCATTATGTGTTAGTTCTTGTAATTTTTAAATTTTTGTTTTCTAACCTCTAAGGATATTCACAAAATGTTGCCTTGGTTCTTATTCAAAGTACAGACCGAGGAAGACTTTTAAAAAAAAATTTCTTTCTGACCCCCAGATTAGTGAAACACTCTTCATTTTATGGTTAATATGTCTTTAAACTCCATCTTCCATTTGCCTGTTTTCTTAAGGTGTTATCCTCTCTAAGGTAAAAGTTCCTTCTTTCTACTCCTGTCTTACTACAGTCTAAATCAAAAGAGAACTATTGCTCTTTTTGTCAAAAAAAAATTTAAATGATTTTATTTATTTTTAGAGAGAGCAGAAAGTAGGGAGGAGAGGGAGAGAAACATCAATGTGTGGTTGCCTCTCACATGCCCCCTACTGGGGACTTGGCCCACAACCCAGGCATGCGCCCTGACTGGGAATCGAACCGGGGACACTTTGGATTGCAGGCTGGCGTTCTGTCCCATGAGCCATACCAGCCAGGGCTAAACTAGCACTGTTGGTCTTTAAGTGTATTGTTAATCCATTCTCCTTGTTTTTGGAGACATTCATTCTGTTGTAAATAATATTTCATGTTTCTCTGACCTTTTCCTTACTGTTCCTTCTTTACTTAAATTTTGTACACTTACTGAGTAGTTACTGTAGTCAAGCCATTCTTTGTCTGTCGTTCATATTGCTGCTGGGCACTTACTACTACTTGTTGTGTTGTCATCACTCTGCAGTCTATTTCCTTAACTTTTATTCTTTCAATTTATATCATCCTCAGTCTATTCATGTTATTAACTAATGCATATATTCTCCCATTTTCCGTAAAGACTTTAACATAACTCTCAAGTATTCTACAAACCTTTGCATTTTTTGATAATTAGAAACAGACATTAAATTCTTATTTTTTTTATCTTGAATGAAAACTGTGAGGTAGCCATTATATCCCTCTCCCTCCTTTTAAAATAAGATGATGATAATAGAGGATTCTGAGAAGTTGAGGATCTTTTCAAATTTGTCACACAGCTGACAAGTGCCTAGATATTAACCCAAGTTTTTCTGATCACAAAACTCATATTTATACTGCCTTCCAATTAAACCTTTTAATCACTTAGAAAGTTATTAGATTTATTTGAATTATATTATGATAAATAATTTTGAAAACATAAAGTTTAACTGAGTCCCAGTTTTAAAGTAAAAAGAATAAGCACTTCTTTTGGATATCTAGGTTTATAGGCTGAAACTAAGCTATCTTTAATAGAAATATTTTTATTGTAATGTATCCTAATATAGTATAATTAAGTAATTTAAAATTACAGATAAGATATAGTTTTGCTTTTCATTTCTAAAGTTCAGTAATGGCCTGGATAATACTTGTTCTGTCTTTCTCATTCTTATTAAAGGCTTGTATTAGTTTTATAGGGCTACCATAACAAATTACCATAAACCGGGTACCTTAAAAAAATGTAGAAATTTATTCTCCCACCATTTTGGGGGCTTGTAGACTGAAGTCTAAGTGTCGGCAGGCCATACCCCCTCTGAAAGCTCTAAAAAAGGATTATTCTTTGCCACCTCCAGCGCCTGGGCAATCTTTGGCACTCCTTGGCTTGTAGATGTATCTAATCTCGTCCTCTGTCTTCATGTGACATTCTTCTGTGTATCTTCGCGTGGCTTTGTTTTTTCTTTTCTTTATTGGATACTTTGTAGATTCACTTCACATGGTTTTCCTAATAAGGGCGCCAGTCATTGGATTTTGGGCCACTCTAACCCAGAATAATCCTATCTTAACTAATAATGTCTTCAAAGTCACAAATACTTCCAAATAAGGCCCATCCACAAGGGTAGGACTTTAATATATCTTTTTTTTTTTTAAATCCTCACCCGAGCACATGCTTATTGATTTTTAGAGAGAGAGGAATGGAAGAGAGAGGGAAAGAAACATTGATGTGAGAGAAACATTGGTTATCTCTCAAATGTGTCCCAAATGGGAACCCATGACCTAAGGCATGTGCCCTGATGGGGAATCAAACCCATGACCTTTCTGTTTACAGATGACACTCCAACCAACTGAGCCACACTGGCCAGAGCTCAGTATATCTTTTTTTAAAAAAGATTTTATGTATTTATTTTTAGAGAGAGGGAAAGGGAGGTAGAGAAACATCATGTGAGAGAGAAACATCGATCAGTTTTACACTCCTCAACCAGGGACCTAGCTTGCAACCCTAGGCATGTGCCCTGAGAATCAAACCAGTGACCTTTTGCTTTGCTGGACGATGCCCAACCAACTGAACCACACTGGTTGAGGCTCAAAATATCTTTCTGAGGGACATAGTTCAACCTATAACATGTCCATATCTATTAACCAATTAAATATATCTCATATTGCCAGATGTATTTTAAAAATAGAAGTTAGCTCATACGTGGGTAGCTGAAGATAAATTGCGTTTCCACTTTTTGGGGGAGAAGAAAGAAAACTTAATTGAGCAGGCAGACTAAAAAGTCATGAATTCTATACTTTAATTTTGGCAAAGCGTCTGATAGTCTCATTATTTTAAGATTGATTCAAGGATAAAATATGGGCTGTATGACATTACATATATTGAGTGTTGATAGTGTGTGTCTCTGTGTTTCCAGCATGAAGGGTGGTTTCTTACATCCTGTGCAGTTTTTCAAAGCATTGTCTTAGTTGTAACTATCTTCTGGAGTTATTTTGTTTTATTTTTTTATTATACATGCAGTTTAGGAGAGAAATTAGAGACAGCAGATACGGTACTGGAGATTGTCAAAGTATGAAGAGCAGCACCAACCAGTGGGCAAAGGAATCCAGTGCAATAACTCCTAATTTTTAGATTTTTGTGGAGCAGTACAAAACATATATAGAAAAGAAAGGCAAAGAGGCTGGATTTGAGGATGGACATAAAACTGCAGTTTTTCATTTTACTAAAGGAGGACATCAAAAAACAAAATCAGACCTCTGTTATCTACTTCTATCATTTCATTAAAAAAAAAAAAAAGACATTTGACTTCAGCAGTTTTCAAAATGGCTGACTAAGCTGGATGGAGAGACAAGTGGAGTGGGCAGGGAAGCAATAGACCGGATAACTGAGAGGGTCCAAGAGGTTGAGGCCACAGGGAAAATGAAGAGCAGATTTTGTCCTACTCAAGCAGTTACGGAGCTAGAAGGATAATTGGTTCGGTGTAGAGAGGAAAATTAGTGTCTTGGATTTTAGTGGTGGAGCAGTTTTAAAAATAAAGAGAAGACACAACATGGCCTTTCTTGTGTGAGGCTTTGCACATAATTAAGATGGAGGTCACTGGAGTAGATCTGTTCTGTTTACATCGTGAATGAATACCATTCGGTGAGTGTCCTCAGGTCGTGAGTTCCAAAGGATGGTGATGGCATGGGGAAGAAAAGAAGCAAATTAAGTGATCCAGACACTGAAGTCATTAAGGAATTTTAAAATTTTTACTTCTTTATTGAATCTAATGGTTTGACATTGATTAATTATATATAAATACAATTACATTTATATATAAATTATACATATTTTAATATATAAATAAATTTATATTTAAATAAAAATATAGGTTTCAGATATACAATTCTATAATACATCATCTGTATATTGTATTGTGCGTTCACCACCCAAGTCAAGTCTCCTGTCTCCATTTATCCCTCCTGGAAATTATAAATATCATATTTTGCTGATGTGCATTTTTTTTGCTTAAATTTTTGAGGGAAAAATAAGGATGCACATTATACATGCGTAGTACTAATTCTGTACCTATATACTGTAAAATGTAAGATTTTTTTTCCTGAAAGTTTGGGCTGAAAATGTGGGTGTGCATTATACATGGAGCACATTATACAGGGCAAAATACAAGTATATCCAGATGGAAAAAAATGATAACAAGTGCTAAAGTGAGAGTGTAACTATGGTTTGGAACATAAACTCTGGAGCCAGACTGCCTGAGGTCAAATCCAGGTTCTACCACCTGCTGAGTGGCCTTGCAAAAATTACTCGATTTTTCTGTGCCTCAGTATTCTTATCTATAAATGAAATAAAAATAATATCTAATTCATAGAGTCATTCAGAGGATTAAATGAATTAATACACAAAGTGTTTTCAGCTAATAGCATATAATATGACAGTTAGGCTATAATTCTATGTAGTATATGTATTTATTAGAAGATAGACTTGAAAAAGGAAGAGGTGGTTGAGAAATCTTGATAAAACATGCTACTTTTTTTTACCCTTTGAGTCTCAGAAATAAAGTAAGAATTTAAAGGGATTTACCACCAGTTGAACATCATGTTTTCATGTCAAGAGCAGGTAGGTGGGTTTTTTTTTGTTAAACTTGTTACTGGGTAACTTGTTCATATCAGAACAGTGGCTCTGTAGAATAGAGTGGCAAGTATTGGAGATACAGTGAGTTTCGTGGATGTAGGTTAATGCCGACCTAACAGGAATGGGACAGGAATAGCAGTAGAGTGACAGAGTATTCCATTCTAGAATAGTAATCATGGAAAATAGGCATGGAAGAGGCTAGAGACTGCAAAGCAGCCAAGTGGGATATACTAGCTAGACTTTTTTATTGATTCCAGAGAGAAGGAGGAACAGGGAGAGAGAAAGAGAGACAGAGACAGACAGAGACATCCACCCTGTGCATGTACCTGGCGGTTGCTTCTTATATGTGCCCTGACTGGAGCTGGAACCCGCAACCTTGCAGTATTGGGATGACACTAACCAATTGAGCTACCCAGCCAGGACACTAGCTATACTTTTAAGGAAGGAGTGCTGAATAGGCTATGTGAATTGTTAGAGGCTTTGTAAAACTAACTTTTACATATCTTTATACTTATATATAATTTAAAGAAAGCATTTATAAAACTTGTAAAAATACAGACAATTCAGAAAGTAAAATTCAGTTTTATTCATTTGCCCAGCAATGCTCCCTCCTCTGTGCCATTCACTATTCTAAGTGCTTGAGATATTCTGTAGTGAACAAAACAGAAAACTTGGTGGATCTTATACTTTTATGTATTTATTTATCCAAGAATAATGGTTTGTTTTGATTGGATAGCTTTGCAACCATGGGCATTTCTGGGGACATTTTTTACCTTCCTTCTTTTTTCCCTTCCACAAATGTTTATCAAATACCTGCTGTGCTAGGCACCAGAGATACAAAGATCAAGGTATATGTGGTTCCTGTTGTAACATTACAGTGGAGAAAACAGACAATTAAACAAACAATTAGAAACAGTATTCTAGGAGCACATACTGTAACTAGTATGTTTGAAGTCATAGAAAAGGATTTTTCACTCCTGAAGAGAGAGAGGTCTAGACTGAAACAGGAAGTACAGGTTAGCCAAATGTAGAGGTGTGGGGAGAGAAAGGAAGGATATTTCTGTTAGAACATGTCGAAGGACTAGAAAGTGGTTTAGTTTGGATAGAATTTAGACTTTGAGGGATTAGGTTTAAAGAGAGGTAAGAAGGACCTGGTTTTTGAGGGCTTTGTAAACTTTGTTAAGATAGAGTCCAAACTCTTGAAAAATTATAAAAGAAAACTTACATGATCACTTTTATATATTAAAAAGATTATTGGTTGAAGAGTAAAAGTTGTTGAAGCAGTGAAATGATAGATTGTGGCAGGTGGGACCTAGTAAGGAACTTCTCAGTGAGCTTGGAAAAGAAAAGGCAGGCTTGAGAGAAATCAAGGAAAAATTTAAGTTTAAGAATGTAACCTGTGATTCTGGCTTGTGTTTTGGGGCACATGGTATCATCATTGACTAAGAGGGACATGGGAGAAACAGGTTTGGTAGGATGAAGTACTCAATTTTGGACCTGTTGAGTGTGAGTTGTCTTTGTAATGCTCCCATGAAAATATAATAGAGGCAAAAAGATAATACATGTTTGCAGAGAGCTTTGGACTGGGAATAAAGATTTGAGAGGAATTGACATGTAGGTGGAAATTGAAGGGATGGGAGATTGCTTGGGGAAAGTGTAGAGGCTGGGAAGAAGGCCTAGTGAAGAACTGGGAGGAAGAAGAATCCACAAAGTAAGCCAAAGAAGACTTTCAAGGTAGAATGAACATCAGGAGTACACTATAGCTTATGCCAAGGTAAAAGACTGTTTCAAGAATAACAGCCCTGGCTGGTGTGGCTCAGCGGTTCGAGTGCTGGCCTGCAAACTAAAGGGTCACTAGTTTGATTCCTAGCTTAGGGCAAGTGCCTGAGTTGCCAGCTGGGTCCCCAGGAGGGTGTGCATGAGAGGTAATCACACATTGATGTTTCTCTCCCTCTCCTCCCTCCTTTCCCCTCTCTCTTTAAAAAAATAAAATAAAATAAAAAAAGCAAGTGATGAACGTAGTGTACTTTCTGATGGGCAAAATTAGGTAAAAACTAAACATGTCCATTGGACTTACTACTAAGGAAGTTGTTAATGGCCTGAGAGAAATTTAGTTAAGTGGTGATCCTGTGCTGAGGAAGTAATCACAGTGGATGAATGGGGACAACTCATTGTTTTGTGTATATTGATACGGATGCAGGCAGAGATCAATAGTCAGACTTGGACTTGAATTTCAGTGGAGAGTTTTGTTGTAAAGAAGATAGAACATATTTAATATTTAACTCCAGTAGCAAAGAATAAACAGTAATGAAAAGATTGAAGGAGGATCGATCTTGGTGCAGTTATCGCTAAGCAGATACAAAAAATAAATTTGATGATTCTCTCAGTTGAACAATTTTAGGGAGCAGGAGCATGGCTTGTCACCTAACAAACACCGAGAAGCTTAATTTATAAGCAAGAATACCAGTTTTATAACTTACTGGGGCTTACAAAATGTCATCTATTTTGTCTGTATGTTCTTTTTTTATTAGGAAGTCGTATTCATGAGAAGCAAAATTATAATCTAAAGGCCACTTTATGAGCATGGAATAAGCAAAGGAAGTTAGTTGAATGTTTTTAATGGCAAATGAAATCAACCTATAAATGCATCCAGCTTCACTTTAGGGCCGTAGCTCCTTCGTGGACTGATTAGTAGTGTCACTGATTAGAGCTTGTTCTCTTTTGGACAGCGTTTATGATTGCTGCGTTTTACTTCTCTGACTCTCCTTTTTCTCTATGAATGTCCTTTCTGTGGCTTATTCTTTCTGTATTAACCCTACCCATGCTATTTTACATGAATCTTTCTGCTTTTTTTTTGAGAGGCATTCTTTGCCTTTTAATGACTTCTCCATTTGATTTATTCTGCAGTTAGATTTGAATTTATTAATACAACTTTGATTTCCGGTACCACTTATAGTATTTTTGTAAATCAGTCATAAAAATTGCATAAAATATTTGAGAATTCAGTTATTTTATGGCCTTGTAACATACTTTAGATGTAGTAGGCATTCTGATCAAAAAGAACAGCAGTCAATTTTTGGATATTTTTATTGTAAAAGTGAATCATTTGTTAATTCCAACATTTTGTAAAGAAGAAAATTAAAATCTTTCCATGATCTACTTTTAACATTTTTGTGTATAGACCGTCAATTGTTTCTTGAATATCTTTTCTCCTGTCTTTCATAAAACTGAACCCATACAGCCTTCTGTTCTTAATGTATTATGAGTATTTTCTTATTAAATGTTTTCTTTTATAAGATTTTTAGTGTTTGCATGGATTTGGAACTTTTAATTAATCATAATTTGTATATTGGATACCATGACTTTGTTTCTATCTTCAATATAGTTAAAAATAACAATATGGGAAATATGCCTAAGATCCAATTTCTGTACATAACCCAGATTATTGCCTTAAGATACATTCCTAAAAAAGGAATTTAGTGAAAAGGGGAATGGTGAGTAGTTATGTTATCATTAGCAAGGTATGAGCATGTCTGTTTTACCTCATTGTCATTTATTAGTGGGGATATATTATTTTTATATATTTATAAATTCAATAGGAAGAAACATTTATTTTGACTTGTATGTTGAAATATTATGAATGTGGTTTTCTTTTCTTTCTCTTTCTTCTACTTAATGTATTTGTGTCTGTAAGTTGCCTTTCATAGTACTTTTTGTCAGTGAGAGGGAGAAAGGAGAGATGTGAATGAGTGTTAAGCTTTGTTTCTCAAGGAGGAATGAGAATATTAAGTTCTTCCAATGACATTTGTCAGTTATCTAAAAATAAAAGAAACCTTTATATCTTTTTACAGGATACATTCATTCATTGTTTATTCCTTAGCATGACTATATGAAAGAAGAAGGTTTTTCTGAAGATGAGGCGACTGAATCGGAAGAAAACCTTAAGTTTGGTGAAAGAGTTGGATGCCTTTCCAAAGGTTCCTGAGAGCTATGTAGAGACTTCGGCCAGTGGGGGTACAGGTGAGAGTATCAATTCAAATGAAAACTCCTTCACTGAATGCAACTTCTGAGCGATCCAATCAATAACATACAGAAATACAGCCATGAGGAAAAACTCATCAATGTAGTAACTTTTTAACTGGTCTGTCCCCATATAATGCTGTTTTGCCCTAATTTTATTTTGTGTGTGTGTTTGTGTGTGTGTGTGTGTGTGTGTGTGTATTCTTTGACGTCTAACTCAGTGTAGTCTCTGCATTTAGCAGTGTTTATTGAAACATTAATTCAATTTTACTGTTTTTGGCACTGGTGAGTTATGTATAATTATATTAGTAAGATTATTCTATATAAATAGAATTTAACTTGGGAGAAGTTATTTAATGATGTGAAACTGCCTCAGTGCTATTTGGTAAAGAATAAATCAATTTAGACATTAAAATAAAAATCCTTAAATTTTACCTTACCGGAGAGGCAGCATAGAGTAAATAGTTACGAGCTTAGACCGTGGAACCATATTCTCTGGATTTAAATCCTACCTCTTCCCCTTCCTAAGTATGTGACCTTGAGAAAGTTAATCCATCTCTGCTTCAGTTTCCTCTTCCATGAAGTGGGAACAAAATCAGTATTTATGATTTTTTAGTATTTATGATTAAATAAGTTAATACTTACAAAATGCTTAATACCTGGTACAGATAGAAATATTTGTTAAATAAAATAAATAAATAATGGAATATATAGGCAAAATATGGAACTATAACAGTATTTACTATTTCTTTGAGAAGAACTAGTAAAATATTATTTCACGTAAGATTGACATTTCTTTTGGTAAATGTGTACAAAGTTGCTTACTATTTATAATCTTTTGTGATTAACTTTTGTTAACAAAATTAGTGCAAGTTCTTTTTGCACAATCCATTTTGTGTTTTGTTAAGTGTATGATAGTTCTTTCCTTTTTGTCAGGTCTTTGAGTTGCTTTTATAAATGAAATGATATGTTTAGGAGATTCCAAAGTAGATGAGAGTTTTATTAGAGATTTGGAGATGTATGTTACCTGATCTTCTGGCACACAGATTATTTTGGCATCTCAGGATCTAAAAAATTAGGCTAATTTTTAAAATTGGGCTGCAGGCATAAGTGCATTTTTAATTATGAGGGGACCATTTTCAAATTTGTATTGTAAAATGCATGCTTGCTTTGATCATTTATTATGTCTGTGACACTGCTCTGTGTAAGAAAATAAGTTTTGTGTCTTGTAATACTGAAAGAATAAAATGCTTTCTCTGTAGTACAAATGTTTGTGTTTATGTGTATGTTCATTGTTCATTAAATCTTCTTTTCTGAGCTGTTTTAAGAAAAATCTATAATGGACATTTTAAGAACTTTTCATAATATTCATTCTCATGGTAGCCATTAAGGTATTCTTTGATATGTTTAATCTCACTAAAAATAATATCCTAGTATTTACTTATAAAAAATTGTTTTAATTCTTTTTTTTGTTTGTTTGATTTCTCAGTTTCTCTAATAGCATTTACCACTATGGCTTTATTAACCATAATGGAATTCTCAGTATATCAAGATACATGGATGAAATATGAGTATGAAGTAGACAAAGATTTTTCTAGGTAACATTTTTCTTCTTGAAATACCTTTAAATTGAAATTGTTTTAAAGATAATATGCCTTTTTAAAAAAGTCTAACCTTTTACATTTGGTTTATTTTAGTTCTGTATAAATAATTCTGATAAATTCTCATTAATTGCATGCATTAGGTGAAACATTTTAGAATCATTTGAATACTGGTTAAATTCTGAAAGGGAGGTTCTCTGATACAGTGTGCACTGTATAAAATGGTTATGAGAACATAATATTTTTTTTCTAAAGATGTTGAACTAGTAGGAATTGTTTAATGTTTTAAAACTTTACTTTTTAGATTTTGAAATAGCTTACTGATCTGTGTAAGCTGGAAAATGAACTGTTTAAAGATACGTTGTACATGCTTATAACTTGATTTTTCTAAATTACCTATAAACTAAATAGTAATGTAAATAACATCACTTAAAACTTTGAAAGTGCAGTACCTTAATAAGGAGACAAATATACTTTATTTTATTTGTATTATTTGGATATTTCAATTAACTGAAGATAATAGGTTTTTATATTAAGATTGTACTAGATAGGGGAGACATTTACTTCTCAATTCCATTCCTAGCTCTGCCACTTACTATGTGACTTTTTAAGGAAGTTATGAAATCTACATCTGCATGTGTTTCAGTTTCTTTTTCTATTAAATGGAGATAATAATTATAGTACCTTCCTCATGACACTAGTGAGAAGTAGGTCAACATTGTAAATTGCTGTGTAACCTTCGGTAAGTCACACAACTGACTTGTTTTGGGCCTCAGTTTCTTCATCTTTAAGATGAGGATTATTCTTGACAACATAGATTTTCAGAGAGTGTGTTATATATCTTATTTTGTTTGTTTTTAGCACCAATGAATCACTTTATTTTTTTTCCATAGTTCACCAAATAAGCCTAGTGGGGATATCCAGAAGGCTGTCTACTTGGCCTTCTCATCTGATTCCTACAGCATCTCCTGGCCTAAACCCCAGGGTTATTTGGAGTACACTTTGAACTCTAGACAACTTTAAGACTCTTTGAAGCCCTGAAAATCTATTGAAAAAAATTTTTTAAGCTCTAAAAATTCCTTTTGAAACCTGAAGCAAATTCTTAGAGTGAAAGAAGTTTTGATAGGCAGCACAGGACAAGACTGATATTGATTATACTCACTCTGTTATTTATGGTGTGTAAGTAATTCTGATATTTGAAAATTAATTTAATTTAAAGCCATCATTTGAAAATAAAGCATTAGTTGAGCCTTTTAAAAAGGACATGGAAAACTTTAAGCATCAGAACTTTTTTTCCGGCAGTTTGGTTGTATTTATTGAGTCATACAGACCTAGTCTCCAGTATTCCATTTCATTGGTTGTGTGATCTTAAGCCAGGCATTTGTTCTGCCTTCAACATCATTGTTTTAGCTACAAAACTGTGAAACCACCCACTTTATTAGGTCCATGATAAAGAATAAAGAAGATAATATAATGATAAGGTAAAATAAATACAATAGTACTTATTTGATAGAGGAGAAAGGCTTGCAGTACCTAACTCTTGAGTTTTGAAAATTTCAAAGGAATGTTTTAAAATAAAATTTATGTGAACAAAGGTTAAGACTCATTTTTCTGAGTTTCTTGGAGTAATTTAATTTAATGAAATTAAACTATAGGATACTGATTTAAAAACCTGTGAAGTCGGAAAGGCTTTTGGAATGATTGCAAAATAGAATTTTTACTTTCAAAGTGCTTTTGTTTTGGCCACAAGAAATGCTGTCCAACTTCTAATTGATGTATTCTTCTTGAAATCCAAGTTTTTCATAGACCTGACTTATATTTGTAATTTTTTGATTACTTGGTGGGTACTGAAGTTTCCTTTTTGTCTTTTAGCAAATTGAGAATCAACATAGATATTACTGTTGCCATGAAATGTCAGTGTAAGTATACCTTTAATTTGATGAATCCATATATAGTTATGGTTTAAACAATTGCTAGTAAAAAATAAAAACCACTGGTTATATTTTAACTTTATTTTTCCTTTACCATATCTTAAAATGCTATTGTAGTGTTATTTAGTAATGCAACTTTTCTCCCCGGTTATATTCTTTAAATTTCTTCTTTAGAAAGAGGAGAAACTTAACTTTCACATTAGCATAATTAAAAGAAATTGAAGGAAATTTTTGTGAATAAGAGTTTTAGTTTAGGTATATTTCTAATTTTCTTGTTTGGACTACCAGTTTTTACACCCATGTTTCTCAAGAATATCCCGTTTCACTCTTTCAGTTTATTACCCTTTACTTTTACTCTTGCCTATTAAAATACAGATCCAAGAATTTTAAGTTAATAGTGATCCCATTTCTGTTTTCTTCACTGGCTTCACTTGATTATACTGGTAGAAGTGAAAAAATGTTAGCATATTCTGGGTAATATTTGAATCAGTAGTGCTCTCAAAAAAATGAGGATATTTTTGCATATCTTTCATAACTTTCATGAAACTGAATTCAGTAGTGCAGACAAAGTTTTTTAAAGTTTGAGGTAGTATTATCCAATTAAGAAAGTTAATTTCTGGGAGATTTTGTCACAGAACAACCTAAAATTTCTTTTCTGTTTCCATTTATTTTTTCCTTATGTTAGTGACTTTAAGAGAAAGAAATACTTTGTATCTAAATTATGATCTAGTGTTAAACTGAATATATCATATTTTACCATATTTTAGATGTTTGAATATCATTAAAATTCTAGCCTTTTCAAATAAACTTTTTATATTGATATTTAAAAAATCATCAGTAGCTTTGCCTTAAGAATTCTTTTAATCTCTAAAAATAACTCTTATAATTAATATTTTGTGTAGCAGCCATTTAGTACTTGGGATTAGGTTCTTGCCAATTTTTGCAAAGCTCTTCAGTAAACTTTATACTTTTTGCTGTGAGATTCTGAATCATCTTTTTACTGTGTAAGAAGTAGAAAAAACATTATTTATTTTTGAAATAATTGTGACCAAATCTATCTAATGCTATTAACTTAAATGAGCAATATAGGAAAGTGAGTTTTCTATTATCTTAATTTGTTAATTTATATCAGATATAGTTTGGCTCTTAGCATAGAATGTAAAACTTTTTTAATTTTTTTAATGCAGATGTTGGAGCAGATGTATTGGATTTAGCAGAAACAATGGTTGCATCAGCAGATGGTCTAGTTTATGAACCAGTAAGTTTGATTCATGTGCTTTTAAGAATAATGTGCTTTGAGAAATTATTCCCTTGAAAACAGTTTTTATATTTTCTTTGGTTTTATCTCAGCCAGTTTTTATAATATATTTTCCTAATTCAAAAGTAATCCATATTCTTTGGAAAAATTTAGGCGGGGTTGGAGGGTTTCATCTAATATCAAAACCTTGTTATAATCATTGTTAGCATTTTGAATAAGCCTTTAATGTCTGTTTTATACCCTTATTCTCATTTTACACTTCTGTTAATGTTTTTTAATAGTTTCCTTTTCTCTTTTTTTAGTGTTGCTATAGTAATGAAATTTTCTCTTCCTCTAATGATTTGGAAATTTTATGTCCTGTTTGTATTTCTCTTAACATAATAAAGAATGGAGCAGTATCTAAGAGGAGAAATTCCATATACATTATTTCTTTCTCTCTAACACCTCCATTATACTGACATTCTCGTATTGTTTTTATGGAACAAGTTGTGTATAATTGATTTATCAGAAATCACCACCAGCCCTGACTGGTGTGGCTCAATTGCTTGCGGGTCCTCCCATGGAGCAAGCAGTTGCTGGTTTGATTCTGGTGGGGCACGTGCCTGGGTTGTGGGTTAGTCTGGCGTGTGTGAGACGCACCCTATCTTATGTTTCTCTCTCCTGTCAGTGTTTCCCTTTCTTTCTCCCTCCACTCCCCTCTCTCTAAAAATAAATAAATAAAATCTTTAAAAAAAAAGATCACCATCACATTACTGGGGCAGGCATCACATTACAAAGGCTGATGAGAAGTAATGACCAGAGATAGCTAGACCTAAAGAAGGAATTTTGCTTTGAGTTTCTGACTGCTCTGTTGGCATTGTGGTACTTACGTTTACCATGCATTCTTGAGTTCTTTTGTTTACCAATGACCACATTATGCTTTGTAAAGCAAAATTGCAAAGTGAAGACTAAAGGTGGTGGAGGAGAATTAGAAGTAACTGAATCTGAAAAGCAAAAAAAGGAACCCTTAGGTCCGTTTTGATTACAAAATTATTTTTAGGTTATAGCAACAAACTATGTTTTTTGATACATGCTTTTTGAATAGAAATTTCTAAAGAAAAAATTTTAGTAACTTTTGTATTGCCATTCTTCTCTATTCCCACTTAAAAAATTGATATCACAATACTTTTTTATGAGGGTTAGGCATCTTATATGATGCCTTATGAGGTTGCTGCATATTACACTTGTTTGGAAATTTAGATCTGGATGATGATTATTAGATGCTTCAAAATTTGCATTACATTTTATAGTCTTATAATGATGATTATTCAGTTTTACCTCTGGGTTTCATTATTCTTCTTTTCTAACGTTCTCTGTTTCTTGATTTTTGATTATTGCTTTGTTGGAGGAACTTTTTGAAATTCTTTATCAGCAAGAATCTGTGGTTTATGTTCATGGACTCTAGGGTGACTGCCTGTGCTGTTCATACATGGAAGCTTGGTTGAGGATAGAATTTGTTCTTGCTTTTTGATGTTTTGCACTCAAAACTTTATAGACATTCCTTCATTGTCTTCTGGCACAATTATTTTTTTTCCTTCATATGTAACATATTTATTTTATCTACTTGAATGCTTTATTTTCTTTTACGTTTGAAATCCAAATATCTATCCTCTATATCCAAGTGTGGATCCCCTTTAGGGATTTTTATTTTTTTGTCTTTTGTGATCTTAATTTTTTAAGTGTTTTTGCTTGCTTATTTTAATGATGTTCAAAGCAGTGTTTTTACCTCTGCTTTTTAAAATTATCATATCATGTTGAATTTTGTGTGAATGATTCTCATATCTTTATTACTCCTTACATTAGATAAATGTTTTGATTTTTGCCTCTGATTTCTGAAGATTATTTTGATCCAGAAGGACCAAACTTCTTTTCAAAGCCTTAATTATGCTTTAAAATTCAGTGATTATATTTCCCACTTGTAATATATTGCAGATCACTCCTTTTTTTCCACATTTCCATGATGCTAAATACCTTTGAGAAGTAAGAAAAACTTAATATTTTTCATCTTATTTTTAGAAATTGTATCAGAGAGGAAAATTAGCTATAGTACTTCATTTTGACCACTTCTTTCAAATTAATAACTGTTTTAATATGTCCACTGCATAACTGATTTACTTGTTCATCTTTAGAATAGGGAAGTAAGTGGCCTATGAAGTGATTGAGAGTTGCAATAGAGTATAATGTCAGTTGTTATACTTGCTCCCTTTTTTTCATACTTAGATGAAAGGAGGTTATATATATTGTATGTATTTCTGTGTTACATTAGATCCTCAAATGGTTTTGAAAATAAAAGAGGAAGTCACAAATGGTTCTGGGATGGGAGAGTGGTTCAGGGCATCCCAAATTTCTTTTTCTGTGTTTGCACTAACAGGCTAAATTTAGCAAGAATAAATTCTTTCGTCAACTGGTGTGACTGTCCTCATTAGCAGCAAGCTGTGGCAGTATTTTTGCTTAGTTTAAAATACTGTCCAGGCCACATATAAGCTAGGAAATAGCACTGCTGTGGAATGCCTTCCCCATGTGGTCTCTGGGACTTGATCGAACTCAAAGTGTTTCTAGGATGAAGACCGCCTATTTCTGAGGTGTCTTTTATCTTTTATCACTACTTTTTCCTTTGTTCCTCTGACTTGGGGATTTTACTTGCTGCCTACATGTACTTTTCTGTTCCATGAAATAAATTTTGTGTTGGGTTCTTTTCTCAATTTAGTCTCCCTTGTATTTTGTCTTGTGTAAGTTCTTAAAATTTTCCAGCATGTGGATGCTAATTTAAATGATTTAAAATAGATTGTGTCCTAATTTTTATATTTCTTTGAATTTTGTGAAAATTTGGTTATGATGAGACTTAATCATTTTGAAATTATCCTCTAAAATTTACTCAGGCTGTTTCTTTAGCATTTCTTTATATTTTGAGTGTCTATTATTTCCAATCTCTTTTCTTCACATTTATCAAGTCTTTGATTTTGTTTATATATTTTTTTCCTGAATAGCTCGTCTATCTTGATTTTAGTTTCTGAGACGTATTTTTTCTTTATAGTTAACAAAATGTAAAGCGTAATGCCTTCTAGTTATTAAGCACTAATGAATATGTTAGAATTATGTAATTGTGACAAGATCATTGATTCCATTGTAAACAATTTCTGCCATCTCTTCCATTCATTGTGGAATAAGAGTTTTATTTAAATTTAAGTGTCATGTAATTATAGGTCATGTCTTATCTAGAAAGTTAGGAACTTAAAAATATTTAATTGTATTTTCTTTATCAGTAATTTTTAAAGTGTTTAACAATGTTTCTGGTAAGTATTCATTTCCTTGTCCTTATATATATGAAAATATTTAAGTAATATAAAATATTAACTATCTTTAATATATATTATTATTAATGTAAAATTTTTTAAGAGCGAATTTTAGTTGCCTCCAAATTTTCACTCATTATTTTAGTATACACTCTGAATATTAAAAATTTAACCCTAATAACTTTACTAGTCTCCAAATTGTGATCAGAGTATACCATGATAGTTACTACTTTGCTATTTACTATTACATTGTATCACTTTCATTTAAAGAAAATAATTATTTTTGAAAATGTGGGAAAGTGAGGAATCTGGCTGAATTGGATCTCTAGGCTGACTCTTACTATCTGATTTTGAAAAAAATTTTCACCCTTTGAGTGCTTTCCTTATATGCAAAAGGAAGAGAATAACAACAGACTCCTAAGGTTGTTATGAAGGTTAAGTGAGATAAAAAATTGAGAGCATACTGCTAGCACAAAGTAGGCTACTCAGTAGTTTCTTTTACCCCTTGTGCTAAGCATTATACTAAGCATTTCAGGGAAGTCAACAGGAGAATCACATAGTATCTACTGCCACTCATTTTATTCACAAGGTAACTGGGGAGCAATTGCATGGAGTATTTTACAGATATTAACATTATCCTTGTGTGCTGTGGTGTGAGGCTTGGAAAGCATGCTGCAGACAAGTTCAGCAGGGGGAGTGCTCAGAATAATTTCACTGTAATCAGAAAGATGGGACAGTTTAACCTGGAGCACGTGGTTTATAGAACTTGGATAGACATAGGGGTCAAAATTACAGAAGTTTCCAGATTGGTATAATTAAATTACCAAAGGCACAGAGGTAGAACTGTTTAAAAGTGAGAGCTTGTTCCACTTTAATTTAAAACCAAGAATTTGTAAAGAGGTATTGGTAAGTTAATGCCTAATTATGGAGGGGTAATCAATAAATTAAAAAGTAGGATTAATTTGCTTTGTTATGAAATGCCTTTATGAAAATCAAAAGAATACTTTTTGTTTCAAAATTAGGTTCTGTATATTGCCACAAACCACAAGAAACTTTATTTTTCTCTAATTACATAAGTAGCTAAGTCTGATTTTAAATTGATGAAGATAGTGCCTGATAAAATTCCTGGAATTACTCTTTCTTGATTAATACATTTAAAAATTACAGTGCTGTTGTTTAGCTCATTATTAAAAATTGTTGATTTCATCATGGTATTATCCCAGTAAGAATATGCGCTTTGGAAGCTTGAATATTATACTTAGATGCTGTATGTCTTTTTTTTCTTTTTAAATACTTAAAGTTTCATCCTGGCATCACTTAAATGATTTTAAGTCCTAAACTACCATTTTGTACTTATGATAGATTACCAACTTGTATCCGTTCTCATAAATGTAAATGACTGTTACAGGACATACTTGTGATTAGTAAGATTTCTTTTACTGCTTTTGAATAAAAATAAAATATATTTAAATTTTTATAGGTTGACATACAGAAAATTAGATAAATATGAATACTTGTTTTCAAGGACACCATAAACTTGTTTCTTGTTCAAAGACAATTTTTAAAAATTATTATTATAAAAACCAAGAGAATCTGACAATGTTGATGATTATGTTTTCCTTTATTTCAGGTAATATTTGATCTTTCACCACAGCAAAAAGAGTGGCAGAGGTAATATGTAAACAAAGTATTGTGATCCACAGAAATCTAGATCCCATTTTGTCTGTTGTAAATTATTCACACAGTATATTTCTCTAGGCATTTCTCTGGATGAAATATTAGTAGAATGTAGTATATAATACAGTCTTTCTGTTTTCAAAAATCAATCAGGTCTTAAAGGCATGTTAATCCTATTTCTAGTGCACTTTAGATAATGAATACATTTTAATTTTTATTTAAAATTTTATTAACTATCTAAAAATTTTAAAAAGGAGTATATGATCATTGTTTACAATTCAGTTTAAACAGGCTATAAAGTAAAAGGTAAAGCCCCCTTATCATTTTATAAACCTAGTACTAATAACTAGTGGTAATAACTAGAGTTAAATTTCTTGTATAGTCTTCTAGAAATTTTCTGTTCATATATAATTTTCTATATGTTTGTATATTCATGTTATTTTTTCCTAATACAAATGGGATCATTCCATATGTCCTATAATTTGTTTTTTTTCATCTAACGTGATATTTTGTACAGCTTCCTGTTTAAGTACATGTAGTAGTCCATATTATGGGTAAACTATAGTTTATCTAATTGGGTGATTACTAATGGGTAAATTGCTTGCAAGATCCTCATATTGTAAACAATTCTCAGTAGGCCTGTGAACTGAAATGTTGCAGGATTGCAGGTTCAATTCCTGGTCAGGACACATGCCTAGGTTGCAGGTTGGGTCCCCGGTTGGGATGCATACAAGGGGCAGCTGATTGGTATTTCTTTCTCACATCAATGTTTCTCTTGCTATCTCTCTCCTCCCTTTCCCCGTGTCTAAAAATCAGTGAATGATCTTGAGTGAGTATTAAAATAAAAATACTTAATGAAAATTCTTGAACCCAATTTCTTAGGGATTTGTTTGTGTGTGTGTGTGTGGTTTCTGGAAAAGGAGTTTCTCTTTTAGAGGATGTTTATTTAACATTTAGACAAATTCTCATCACAAGGAAAAAAATTTAAGTATGTGAGGTGATTGCTGTTAACTGTGGTAATCACTTGCAATAGCTATATCAAATCATATGTTGTGCACCTTAAACTTATACAATGTTATATGTCAATTATATCTTAAAGCTGGAGAAAAATTTTGATAATGCCAAATAATCTTACCAAAATAGTTTTGCTTATACCCCAAAACTATATGAGAGTACTTGTTTCTGTACAACCTCACCAACAGTGGGTATAACAAGACTTTTTTATTTTTGCCAATTTGATGGGTGAAAAGTGGCATTGCACTTTTTTAAATTAGTCATCTCTTTATGAATCATTTGAATACCTTTATGGGTTGTTTTTTTTTTTTGTGAAACTGCTTGTTCATCCCATGTACCCATTTTGCTTGGTGGTAGTAGTTTTTTTAAATAATATCTCTAAAGAATTCTTTGTATATTAAAAAATGAGTGCTTTCCTATAAGTGGTTTCTCTACTTCTTCTACCACAGATTGTGGGTTTTTGGTTTGGTTTGGTTTGGTTTTTTAGGTTTGCAGGGTATGTCTTGTGTTTAGAAAGGCTTTACCTAATTTAAGATTATTACAAAAGCGTATTTTTTACCCATCTTTAAAACATTTTCTTCTCATCACTAAGTATATTTGAAAGGTCTTTCTCTTTTAATTTCCAGGTGGACCATTTGGGGAGATTTTAAAATTAAAGTTGAAATTGAATATAATTGAACAAAAGAACTGAGTATTAGATGTGTCTGGGATTCTAGTGGTCTTAGAATAAAGCCATCTAGAGATGAAACATGTTACTTAAATCTAGAGATAATAAAGTGAGAATCACCTTTCATTTGGAATTTTATTCATTGTTCAAGACTAGTGGATAAGTGGAAGCAGGGATTGAGTTTTTACTAATAAAACATTAGCCATTTTCCATCACGGTAGAGTTTCCTATGTACCTTCATATATATAATATTAGCTTGGATATTTGTTGGCATATTTGAAGTAGAAGTTACACACACACATCTACATATAATTTGGTGTTAATTGTCTGTTCCCGCTGCTCAGCATTAAAAGTTGAACTTTGGAATTATAAGACATAAAAATATGAAGCTTTCAATTGCTGCTGGCATTTTATTCAAAGATTTTAATCTTTAAATGTATAAATCTGAAGGTGGTATCTGGCTTTTTGAAGCTTCCTGCAAAATGATGTCCTGCTTCTAGATAAATATTCTTGAGTGGACTAGAGTTATCCAAGGCCTAGCATTCTGAGTAATGTACTTACCAAAATGTTCTTTACCTTTAGAATTTGCTCAAAGAGATTTAAGTTTACTCTCAATTGATCTTCTGCTTTCTTAAAATACTTGGCATCCTAACTGCTATCCCTCCTGTAGAATTAAATTTCATTCCCTGGATGTAACTGTTCTGATTTCTGCTTTTTGTTTGTAGATTTAAGATTTATTTTGAACTAAATTTACATTCTAAAAGTGACTTGCTATTTTAACTAGTCCTGTTTTATCAGTGGTTTTAATTGATGGTGCATAAGTATTTTATTTCACACTTGCACTTCTAGACAATGTTTATTTTATCATTATGATGGGATATGAAGTATTATCAGATTTAAATTTGCTTCCTTTTTAAGTGCCTGTATTTATTTATAATTTTTCTCAAGTTTTGTTTAAAAACCTTATTTTTTACAGTAGTTTTTTGTTCACAGCAGAATTGAATGAAAAGTATACATGTTTGCTCAGCCTTTGCCACTGTCCACATCTGCCACTGGAATGGTACATTTCATGCAACTTTTGAACCTACGTTAACGCATCACTATTGCTCACATCCATAGTTTATATTAGGGGTCACTTTTAGTGTTATATATGCTATGAGTTTTAACAAATGCATAATGACATGTATCCACTATTACAGTACCTGTAGAATAGTTTTACTGCCCTAAAAATTCTCTGTTTTGTCTGTTCATTCCTTTCTCCTTTATGTGTAATTTTTGTAATTGCTGAGCTTGAACTTTAATACACATGAGTTTGGATGTTAGTTATTTAAAGATATGGAACTAAAGAAGGTAAAATAGAATTATATGTGAAGATACAAAGTTATTGCTGAAAATGGTAGGAGATAATACGGTCGGTCCATAGGTAGAAGTGTTAGAGAAAAGGCTTTTATTTTTGGTGGTGGTGTTTAGAATAAGTAATTTAATAAGTTATTGTGGGCATAAGAATTTTGTTTAAAAACTCCTCAAGCAACTAATTCTTTGTGGCTAAATATACTTAAAAAGAAAGTGTATACTTTGTTTTCTATAATCCTTTGCCTTTTATGCTGATACTCTTAAAAAAATATAGGTAGAATATGATTTTTTTTATATCACTTTTTTAAATTTAATTTTAATTTATTTTTTCAAATACATTTGTCTCTGCCTACCCCCTACCACTTTCCCTTGCCCCCTCCCTCCTTCCCTCCCTCAGCTCTTCCCCTTTGGTTTTGTCCATGAGTCCTTGCTATATGTTCCTTGACTTTCCCCTTCCCTTCCTTTTCCCTGCCCCGCCCCCTTGTCTCTGTTGATTTCTTTTCCTTTCAGTGTTGCTGGTCTTATTTTCCTTGCATCTTTGTATTGTTGGTTAGGTTCCACTTATAGGTGAGATCATATGGTATTTGTCTTTTGCCCCCTGGCTTATTTCGCTTAGCATAATGCTCTCCAGTTCCATCCATGCTGTCGTGAAGTTTAATAGTTCTTTTTTTTCTTTCTGCTGCGTAGTATTTTGTTTAGAATGGTCTTTTCATAGAATAAAGTTTAGGTGTCTTCAGAAAAGGAGTCACTAGGTAATATTAAATGGCACTGTGGCTTGGTTTGTAATGAGAATTGGATGCTGGTGCTGTGACTTCATATGCCAGAAATCTTCCACTTTAAGTCTATCACATCTGTTGTGTGGCTCCTTATTTATCTTTTTAAAAAATATCCATAACACTATTCAATTCTGTACAAAAGGTAAGAATTTTGTAATTATTACATACATGCATGAAAGATGAATTTAAATATTCAGATGAGCACATCTATTATTGATGGAGTCAGACAGGATTATTAGGGAGCCTCGCTATTAAACATGTAGTCACCCTCTCTAAACTCTTCCTTCTTTCAAGGAAAATGAGCAAAGAAAACTTGGTGTTTATTTTAGAATAAAGTCCTGAAATAATAAATGCATGGCTTAACT
Source organism: Pteronotus mesoamericanus (assembly GCF_021234165.1). NCBI lineage: Eukaryota > Metazoa > Chordata > Mammalia > Chiroptera > Mormoopidae > Pteronotus > Pteronotus mesoamericanus. The sequence continues at coordinate 16,380,999 of NW_026555310.1, forward strand.
AAGCCATCCAATTTTTTTTTTAAGGATTGGCTTTCTTTACGTACCTTACCATATTTATAGACTATTGCTTGTTTGTGTTATATTTAGGATGCTGCAGCTGATTCAGAGTAGACTGCAAGAAGAACATTCGCTTCAAGATGTGTTATTTAAAAGTGCTTTTAGAAGTTCAACAGCACTTCCACCAAGGTGAGATTATGTTTTAAATGTGCAACTATTTATTATGAACTTACTTTGACAAAATTTTAGTATTGATTTAGTTATCTGAATCTCATATTTCTCAGGAAAATATAACCATTCTGTTTGATGAAGATGTCTTTTTACTCTTAAGTACATAGCTTGTGATACTGATCAGGACTATCACAAATATATTGCAGTTGATCCTTTGAACAACATTGGTTTAAACTCAGGTCCACTTATATGCAGATTGATTTCAATAACTGTCTGTACTGTTTTCCATCTGAGGTTGGGACTCCACAGATAAAGGGCCAACCGTATACATTGATCTGTGTCATTTTATGTAGGGGACTTGAGCATTTATGAATTTTGGTATTATTGAGTCCTAAAACCTGTCCCCTACAGAGATACCAAAGGACACTGTGTAAAATTTTGGTGGAGTGAAATGCTATATGTGGATGTCAACAACCCTAATACTTGTGTTATTCAAAGTTCACTGTATTTCATTTTCATTTAATTTTTCTCTTTTATATGTGTTTGTTATACCTCCATATAAAGTTATTTTGTTTTAAGAACAAATTAACTGCATTTCCTGTTATGATGATGTATACATTTTGATTAGGAATTCTGTGTTCTTATTTTTTTCTTTTACAGATTGTAATAGCTGATATTTGGAAATCTCTTAAATGAAAAGGATCATTTAAATTTAAAACTGTAGAGAGGCTTCATATTTGCTTAGGAAGAAAATGTCATTGTCTATTTGAACTTAGATGGCATGCCTTTCCTTTACCTCATTTCTATTCCTATCCTCCCCTGTTCCCTCAAGTACCAAAACAGATTATGAAAGTATGTCTTCATTGGACTAATTCTTTATTGTAATCTTTCTTCTATAATGGGATTTCATCCTTTGGTTAGATTTGAAGAACCATGGAATTTTAGATTTGTGTAAATGTAATATATGTGTGATAATTATATACTTTTTTCCATTTTTTAGATGTATGCTTTTTAAAAAATGTATAGACTTAAAAAACTTCTGACATTTAGAACATTATCTAGGCATTGATTTTTACAAAATCGATGACAATATTGAACATACTCTAATACTGACATATCCTGTTGTAATAGGGAAGATGATTCATCACAGCCTCCAGATGCTTGCAGAATTCATGGTCATCTATATGTCAATAAAGTAGCAGGGAATTTTCACATAACTGTGGGCAAGTATGTTCTTTTCACCTACTGAAAATACTTTAGACAAGTTGGCAGCTTGTTAAAAGTAAATTCTTTGCTGAAATAATAATAAAAGAGTACTAAAGGGCTGCTTAAAATGTTTTGTATATATTTTTGATGTCTTGAGACTGCTGTTCCAGGCTTTAATCTCAGAATGAAGAAGACTACTAACTTTAAATACTACTTCAAAATAAAAGTTAAATAGTCATTTCATATTTTATATGTTAATGTAAATGAGCTATAGGTAAATATGAATTAAAACCTACTAACCAAGTTTCAGTAGCCCGAAAGCCCTTACCTAGACATTTCATTAATTTGTTCATTTTGTTGGATGGCATTAGTTTTTGTTTGGTTTTTATATTTGGGGATAATCACAAAAATACAACCCTAATTAATTCAAGAGAAGTATTTTAATGTAGTTAGAAATTAGTAGTGTCTGGGAAAAAGTCAAATTAGGTAAAAGTTAAAGAAAAATGTTAGACCATCTAAGTCCATAAGCAGCACAGAAACTGTTATGCAATGAATATTTGTTAAATTTCTGAATGAATAAATGGAGTCCCAGATCCTGCCTCCCTTCCTTCTTCTCTTCCATCTTGAGTTGCAGGACTAAACAGTTCTTCATTGTAAGAGACATTTTTTGACAATTTGCTATGTACAAAGTACCTTGCTAGACACGAAAGATGAAAAAGTGAAAAAAAGTGAAAGGATTTTGTCCTTATGGTACTGACAGTCTGAGAGAGTCTAAACTTAAAACAGCAAATTGCTGTAATAACTGTAATTATAGTTGTATTGAAGCCATAAAGGAGAAGTATGCCTGATAAACTACACAGCAAGATACCTGACCTACTCTGCATGTCAGCAGAGGATTTATTGAGGAAAACCTTAATATTGTTCAAACTAGTGGATGATTAGCAATTTTATATATAAAAGAGAGAAGGGCATCCACCTGGAGGAGAAGGTTATAAAGCAGAGGAATGAGAGAGAGAGAGAGGGAGAGAGGGGAGGAGGGAAGGAGGGAAGGAGGGACGGGGAGAGGGAGAGGGAAAAAGAGCATTAGAGTTTTATGCAAATTATTTCAGTGTTTACATTGATCATATCAAACATTTTTTTGTTGTTGTCCTACTCTTTTTAACATTCACTTTTTGTTGTGTTCTAACCGTTGCCAGAACCCATTGTCACCATCTCCAACCTGTATCTGGGAATCGTAGAATGTTTGGGTATCATACAGGCAAATAATAATTGGCTCAAAGAAATTTAGAAGATTTTTATTACATCTTTGAATGCAAGTAATATCCTACTCCAAACCTAACTGAAAGGGAGAAAATTTAACAAATATTGTATGAGGCTACGAACTTCCATATTATGGCCTTTGTTCCCAGTTTCACTTCTCTCTTCATGTGATAACTCATACCAGCGATAAGAGAGCCAAATGGAAAAGCACTGAGTTTGCATCTTATCCTTATCACCTCTGAGGTACACTATAAACCACTCCTAATAATGTGGTACTAGATTTGTCAAATTCAATATTGATTTAAAAAAAATTTCACATTACCTTTCAGGCACAGAATTATTCTCAACTGTATTATAAAGGAGAATTATTTATTTTAAGTATGCAAATCCTTAAACATGGATACATTAGATAAAGTAATGAAATAGGCAGATGCTTGCCACTTATGTGAAGAATCATTATAACAACTGCAAATGCAGACTGAAACATGTGTTGGCCACTCAAATATCATGAATGGTACTTCTGTTCATGAGGTGATATTCTGAAATAAGGAACAACTCTTTGTATTACTGTGAACAAAATAAAGTATAACATTGCCTCTGTTTCCTGGGAAATTTAGTGTATATTGAAACTACAGATTACTTTGTATAGATAAATGGAGTTAAGTTCTAGACTCAGATTATTATACGTAGATTTTTCATCTATCTAATGCCACTTAGAATGTTTGGAAGTCATGCAAGATGTGGGACAATGTTATTTTGTGTGAGACTGTCATTGCCTTGGCAGGGTCGTTGCTTTCCTGGCTGCTATCCACTAAATGCCGGTAGAACTCCTTCCCAGTAATTGTGACAAGTGAAAATGCCTCCCCCAGTGCTGTCCAATTTTCAGCACCCTTTCCTTAACTGAAATTTACATGGAATACTGTATCATAGCACATGAAAAATATATGAAATTCAAATGTCAGTATCCAAAATAAAGTTTTACTGGAACATAGTCATACTCACTTGAAGTTTGTGAAAATTTATTTATGTACCTAACTACATAATAACTTCAATTTTTTATCATGACCTACAAAGCCTAAAATATTTACTTTCTGGCTCTTTACTGCAAGTTTGCCAACCCCCAGTTTACCATATTGCTGAGATGAGTAGACTTACCTACTTAAATCATAGGCCAAGTATGTTCTTATATTATTTTATATTAAGAAAAGTGTATGACTTGGAAAGATCCCTTTTCTGATTTTAATTAGTTATATATTTGAATGTTACTACTTTAATCTTTTTTCCTCCTTTCAGGGCAATTCCACATCCCAGAGGCCATGCACATTTGGCAGCACTTGTCAACCATGATTGTAAGCAGTTTCTGAAATTTTTTTCCATGAAGATGTCTTTGAAAAAAGTTTTTTTCTCTTTAAATTTTTAGCACAGGTGCAAGGTTGGGCTTTGAAAGTGGGCTGTTTGAAAACAGATATCTATAGGAGAAAATAAATAATAAATTTGTTGGCTCTAATCCATTTTCTCTTGTCTTTAAGCTACCTGTATTTCTGTTTAGTCATGGCTCAGAAATTGCCAAGGTTAGGGAGGAGAGCCTTAGTGTGCTTTATATCACTCTGTACACATTTCTGCTAATTTTTATGGATAATGAAGGAAATACGTAAGTCTAAGGATGGATATATACACATGTACATATAAAGTATTCAAGTTAGTTTCTTGTAATGGTTGTCATAAAATTTAGTTTTTAAAGTCTGCTTTTGATAATAAAATCAAATATTCCATAAAATAATCAGCTTGTTCCCTTCTAGCAGTGTATTAAAAATATATCTGATCCAAATATATTTGGGTTCATGGGTATCATCCCAGTTTTGACAACACAATCCTATTATTATGTGATGATTTGGATTGAGAAAGACTTACTTTTTGGGTCATCAGGATTGTATGTAATGTTATTTCTTAGACCTTAATTTGTATGTAATCATAAAATTTGAGATATAGCGTTTTTCAGAATTTACTTACCCATATACATTTAATTTCCATATATTTATATGTATTTTTCTCAAAATTAATGCAGTTTTAAATACTGTATTGTTATACTTGCAGATTTTAGATATTTTCATCTGAAAGTAGATAAGAATGTAAACACATATGTAATATGTGTTTTGAATAATAAAATCTCTACGTATTGGTTTCCTTTTTTGCCTCAGCGTACAACTTTTCTCACAGAATAGATCATTTGTCTTTTGGAGAGCTTGTTCCAGGAATTGTTAATCCTTTAGATGGAACTGAAAAAATTGCTGTAGATCGTAAGTAATTAATACTTACTGTTGGAATTTGTAGGCAATGTTTTTATACCTTTAATATTAATATATTTTTAATAATCCTCTTCTTAACCCCCTTGTGACAGATAAACAGATGAATTTTTAAGTAGTTTAAGTGGTTGATAACCTTTAAGTGGAGATGTGTGGAGAGACTTTTTCTTAATAGTTGATAAAATTTAAATGTTAAAAAAAATCCATAGAACAAGGTAAGAAATTAGAGTTAAATGTAGGCTAGAGAGGGAGTAGTGTTTAAAAACTCCCTCAGAATATGAAAGGTTAATGTGTCAGTAGGCCATAATTTCTTTCCTATATTCACCAAAGAAAGGATTAGAATAAAGAAAAGTTTCAATATTCTAAGAAGAATTTTCTTCTTTGTATAGGTTCAAAGTTCTAAAATGTGTATTTACCCTTCAGAAACCTCTCTAGGGATCTTTACAAACATCAGAACCTATAGTGATTTGGTTATTAACAGAAGTTGTACATTATAGCACAGATACCTATTATTACTGTTTGTTTTAACCTTCTGTTCCACTTAAAATTTCAGTTTTTCCAAATTTGGGTGGATTATTATTATTATTTTTACTTTTGTAGCAAATAATCTATTCTCGAATTTCATGATGGGTTTTGGTTGCTTTCCTCTTCTTAAATAGTGACATTGCATGACATGTCCCACCAATAGGACCTTTTAAGGATGTCTAAAGCTTCCTTTGCTAGCAGGAATTCCTGCCTTTGCAAAACTGAAGTTAAGGATTTCATTTTTATTCATTGAAATAGATTTTTATTAATATTCTTTTCAGTATTTTACTTTTAGCATAGTCTTATAATCAGATGTTATACTTAAAATATGGATTTACATTCATGAGCATTTTGTTTGTATGAGAATTTTTTCACTTAAACTTGAGTGTACTAAATTTGTTAATGTGAGCAGAAATTATAAACTATTATAATCTCATCTTTAAGTATATGTTCATTCTACATCAAAATGCATTAATTACTTGAGATGCTCACTTGAAAACATTTCTGTTAATACTGTTTCAAGATGCTAAAATGGACTGTAAATTTCTGTATAGAAGTGGTACTAAATATAAACAGATTAATTTTCAGAAGACTCATTTTAAGTCCACTTTTTCCTAAATTCAAAAAGACTAGTAAGTGTTTCAAGTTTTATTTTAAAACACCACCAGATGAGTGTCAGTAAGTTATTCAAAGCTTTAAAGCAGGTATACTCGTCTGCCTAACATGGACTTCTTTTTCCAAAAAGAAAAAAACAAATAAGCATTACAAGTCTGTTGTGTTCAGTTAACCACTTCATCCTTGATGTTCTCCAGAAGTTTTGAGGGGATTACTTAGCAGTTACATTGTTAAAACTATGAAGATTTGGACAGATTTGAAATCTTTGGAACGTTTCATGGCTTTCAACAAAATGCCAGTCAACTGCATTCTCCATCTGTCTACCCCAGCCACCGCCCAGCCTGGCAATTAAGTTATTTAACAAAGTTATAGCCTTTTCTTGAATTAACATCATACAAATAGGCCTTCAGTAGTTGTCTGGCCACAGGTTAAAGATTTCCAATTTTTCCTGTCCTTTTTCTTTGACCTTTGCTTGTAATTTATTCCAGTGGCACTTCACTCCTCACTTATAGTGAGAGATTTCTCTTGTCTTCATTTTTACTCCCAAGTTTGATTATCCCACCCATATGTACAGCACTCGTTATTGCCTCAACCCTCTCAATTTCATTTTTTTCATAAATAATACCTAAATACCTTTTTTCCCCTAGGATTTTTTTAGCTTGCTTTTTTTGTCTATGACATGATAGAGTTTACTTGTGAAACACCTAAAACTAAGCACAGATTGAGCAACTGACCTTACGTAGAAGAACAACTTAAAGGATGAAAGTGAAGACCATCTGCCATTGATACGCCATCTATTGGTGGTAGACAAAGTTGACTCTTTTACCCTAATATTGTCTGTGATAATACTTAGGATATTAAGTTGAAATTAGCAATGGGAAAAAAATAATCATTACTTACAAGATACCGTTTCTCCATTAGTAATGGAAGAACTGTTTGGTTTTGAAAGTTACAGTGGTACTACTTATAAGAGAAATAAGTGGTGAAGTTCAAACAGGTTTTGGCTTATTATGTTAGAAACTTGTTAAATGCTAGTGTGTGAAGAAACCATTATGAGTACCTCCCTCTCTCCCATCTAGTTTCACCCTTCCCTGGCCCATTCAGAATTACACTGAGATAAGAGAAAAATTGGATTTTTAGAAATAAAAATTCATTCATGCTGAGAAAAGGAAAGCTCGAATGCAGTGTATGCTTCCATGCTTTCATAGAATTTTATATGAAATTCTAGAATAGGCGAAACTAATCCATGGCAATAGAAGGTAGGTTAGTGGTTGCCTCAGGGGCAGCGATAGAGGGGATTGACTACAGAGAAGTACAAAGGAACTGTTGGAGGTGGTTAACATGTTTTATATTTTGATTGTCATGGTGATCATAAGGGTGAGTGCATCTGTTAAAATGTGTCAAACCATATGATTAAAATCAGCATGTTATATTCATACACATAGTTTTCATAGACAGTACCATGTAGTGTGAAGTATACCTGTTTGCAGGTCAAACAATGAGTCACAGTTACTTATCTATTGGAAACTATAATAGACATATCTAATTATAAATGTTTTTAGAATATAGACCTAGAGAGTTAATGTTTTCTATTATTGAACTTTTAATTATTTAAAATTAATAATTGGTAATAAACTGGTATTTATGACTTGTAATAAATGTAAAATGCTTAATGATTATATAAATATGATCCTTTTCATTACACAATAACCTCAGGCCATCATTCAGTAGTTTCTTTATATATATTTCCGCTGTGGTATCAGTTCCTTATATACTTATCTAAAAGCCAGCTAATTCAATTTTGGTTTATTTACCTATCTTAAGAGATCAGTATAAACTAAAAATTTGTCATACAGTGATTGTAGTATTGTAACTTTATTATTATAAGTTTCTGTACTTTTATTTTCCATATTTGATATACGGATAATGACTATAAAGATATCTAAGTGACTAGTCAAATACCTTTTTTATATTAAATATAAAAGATGTGTGTGTATGTATGTGACTTTTATGATTACTGAGAATTTGTTTTATTAGGTATTAGTATATTGATTTCATTTATTTTAAAACTTTTTTTAGACATTAAGTCACAAGTAGCATTCAGTTTCAGGTTAAGTGTATTTATAGAAGGGAGGATATATTTGGTAATAGTTTTGTTGGTACTGGATTGATGGGGAAAAACATTTTGTTTTTATTCTAGACAACCAGATGTTCCAGTATTTTATTACAGTTGTGCCAACAAAACTGCATACGTACAAAATTTCAGCAGATACCCATCAGTTTTCTGTGACAGAAAGGGTAAGCTAAATCTGACTGATGATTTTTTTTTTTTTTAGCATTTTATAGTCCTGCTACAAAATAAGGTTGTTGTTTCAGTTCGTGTCCTCCCCCTGGTAAAATTTGTGGAAATTTTGAAATGCATTAACATTTTATTTTAAGATAAAAGTATCAGAAATGGGTGTATGTTCTAGAGATAGCAAAGAAGTAGATTTTTTAAATCTGGAAGGTTTTGTATTCAATTAAGTCAAGATTATTAAACACTGTGATGGTATTATTTTATTCTTGATATCTTAATTTTGTAATGTTTTTTCACGTATTGATATAAGCAGTTTTCTTACTTGCCAGCAGATTCTCTGGTTTTTGTGTTATGTATTTTTTAAATTATCTGACCTAGGGCATGCATGGTTATTGTGGCTCAGATAACAGATTTTGAGGGTTTGCCTTTCTAACTTGCGCTTTGTATTTCTCTAATTGAGAGGACAAATGTTCTAGAACTTCAGGGTGGAGCAGCCTTATAAATAAATATGACAGTGAAGATCAGACTTTTGGAATTGGATGGTTTAACATTTCTCATCTATTCTGGGGTCATGTTTTCTTACGGTGTTTAAGAATGGTGAATATTCAAATATATTATTCTTAAGAGTTCTAAGGCAAAATTTAAGTGCTTTAAAAATTTGCTTTTCTCCATAGAGAGTGTTCTTTTAATTGTCTTATAATTTGTGATGGCTATGTGCTCAGTAATTGTACAATTTTCCTATTCTGAGATTAAATATTTAATATTTTAGGGGTGAAATGTCATGTGTTCATAATTCTTTACATGGTTCAGGAAAAAATAAAGTAACTGTGTATGTTTGTATACACATACAGAGAGAGACTAGGTCAAGAGTATACAAGTTTATTTTGTGCTCTTCTGCATTGCTGTAGGGGTGGGAAGATACCATTTCTCACTAAGATTGGTACCACCTGCACATCAGTATACAAAGTGGCAAGGTTATGGGGAAGACAGGCAGACATACATTGATTGCTACGGGAATGCAAAATGGCATAGTCTCTGGAAGGGAGTGTGGCAGTATCTACAGAATGACATACACATTATGCTTTGACCCAGCATTCCCACTTGTAGAAGTTAAATGCAAAGATAAAAAAAAAACAAAAACAATGTGTGTATGAGACTTTTCATTGTGTGGTACACCCACACAATGGAGAAACATGCAATTTTTTAAAAAGAGAAGATATCTATATACCGATATGAAATTATCTCATTATCTCCATAATGTACTTTAAATAACAAAATTAAATTTAAAAAATAGAATCCGAGAGCATTTTACCATTGTGGGGTTTATGCTGATAAGGTGACTAAAAGAGTTGAATTGCACTTGAAAAAAAAAATGGAGTCACTGGAGTTGGTAAAATGGAGGATGAAGGAGACAGAAATGGGAAGAACTGACCTTCATTGGCCCTGCAACCCAATGGGAATCATTATTGGTCTTGGACACTGATCCCTGAAACAGCTTTAATCCATATAGGTGGTGACAGTATATAATTTTGGCATGGTTGAACACCTCAATGCTTTAAACTGAAGTCACCATATTGGAAACTTGAACAATGGCTTTATAAGACTCTGTTGTGTTAATAGAGGAAGGGATTTTGTAATGTCCACATAAAATTATTTTATTCTAAAGCTTCCAATTTAGTTATAGCTTAGGCAAAATAAGTAGGGCCTGACATAAAAGTCATAGCAAATCACTATGATAGCATGGTTGTTTGAGCTATAATAGAAATTTATTAGAAAGTTTGCAAACTTTATTTTTGAAAGTAAAAACAGAATGGAATTAAATAGAATTATTTTCTCAGTGTGCACACTGCGGTAGATTTATAATTTTAGTTACATTCTTTCAAGAAAAAAAAAATTTCTTTAAACACTGAACCAGTAGCCCAACTACTGATATCTTTCAAATTAATGCATTGTTTTCTTCCTATACTCTATCTCATGTAGTTTAAAATGAACAGAGGCTAAAATTAAATCTTTTTAAATTTTGTTTTTAAATCCAATTATTTAAATGACAGGTAGTAAATATGATTATTTTGTAAATTCTTAGCAAATATAAAAAATACGTCAAAATATAAACTTTGTTTTTATTGATTTAGTGAATGAAGAATGTGCCATACAGGTGTACGCCCTTGAGCTCAATAGAAAACTTGTATGTAAAGTGATCTTTTGAGAAAATGAGGAAGAATGATTCTGTTCTCTTGATTGCTTCAAAATTTAACCACACAAAAAACACAGAATAATTTGGTTGTCTTAAGATCTTAATCTAGTAGAACAGTTTGTAAAAAGATTTGGGTGTTTCTTTCATGCTGTAGAGATGTAGGGCTTCATACTGACTGAAAAAATAAGTAAGCAGATGACCTGAGTCCTGTTTTTCTTCTCCTCCTCCTGTCTCTCCCTGTCCTCCTTCCTTCCTTTCAGGAACGTGTTGTTAACCATGCTGCAGGCAGCCATGGAGTCTCTGGGATATTTATGAAATATGATCTCAGTTCTCTTATGGTGACAGTTACTGAAGAGCATATGCCATTCTGGCAGTTTTTTGTAAGACTCTGTGGTATCGTCGGAGGAATCTTTTCAACAACAGGTAAAGATTCATTCCTTTTTTTGGTCTAATTTGTAAAAATGTTGCTGACACTGAAATTAAGATGCTTTTACTTAAAAGAAGCAAGAAGTATTCACACTTTCATGTTTTGATATTTGAACTTACACTTTAAGACTTCATTCCAAACCTCCAAAATTAATTCAGCGTTAAATATAACTAAATTTACTGCATTCCCTGATTTAAGGGAGCTTACTTAGTGAGCTGGAAAGATCCGATAAATGGGTCCATGTCCTGCCTTTATGTTGTGGTTGCCTTGTATAGATCACCTACCTTTTCTGAAATTGTTTTTCCATTTCTAAAAAAGGGATTAATGGTTACTAATTTGCAAGTGTGTTACAGGATTAGATGAGAAAATGATTAGAAGTAGTAGACACTCAAATGTAAACTTTCTTATTTATTTAAAGTAGTTTTAATTGTACAATATGTAAAATCATATATTATGGTACTTTGAACTATGGTAGTTCAGTTAGTGTTTTTATGATTTTGGCCTTTTTTGCCCTAAGATTACAGAGTTCTCCCAAAAATGATTACGTGCAAAATTGTAATCATGAAAATTTGAGAGTGAAGTACAATAGATAAAGAAAGGAAACAGTTCCTTCTTTATCCCTAACTCCTATTCAATATTACATGGAGCTGGGTAGTTTAAATACTTTGAATTACATTTTTTTCAGTTTTTTTATTTCTTTATTTATAGATCATGTTAATTCTGTTACAGCTGTCTCAGTTTTTCCCCCTTTACTCTCCTCCACCCATCCCACCCCCATCCCCCCACTCCCACAGTCAATTCCCACTCTGTTGTCCATGTCCATGGGTCATTCATACATGTTCTTTGTCTAGTCCCTCCCCCTTCTTTCCACCATAGTCCTCTTTCCTCCTCCCCTCTGGTCACTCTCAATCTGCTCTATGTTTCTGTGCCTGTGGTTTATTTTGTTCACTAGTTTATTTTGTTGAATAGAGTCCACTTATAGGTGAGACCATATGGTAATTGTCTTTCATCAGCTGGCTTATTTCACTCAGTTTAATATTCTCCACTTCCATCCATGTTGTCGCAAAAATTAGGAGTTCCATCTCTTTCTTTCTTTCTTAAATGTAGATTGACTTTATTTAGTTTTTTAAATGTCAGTTAATTATAAAATATTAAAAAAAGTTTAAAACCATTATAAAGTCTCAGCAATTAAACCAACATGACACCAGCACAGAAATAATCAAGTAGATCAATGAAATATAATGAACATTCTAGAGACAAACATATATATTTGATTAATATATGTATGATTAAGTTGATACTTCAAATCAATGGGGAAAATAAGGCTTATTCTAACACAGATAAGGTGCATGGACTACTATTACTTGAAATAAAACAAATATAGAGCCTTATTTCACACATTATACAAGAAATATTCAGGAGAGTTAAAAACCAATATGTAGAATCTAAGGAGTTTTAGAAGAAAATAGAAGTAATGTTTTTCATGACCCGAAGTAAAATATTCAACCCCAGAAGCTATAAAGTAAATATTGACAATATGACTATATTAAACATTTAACTATATAGTAATATACATATAAAAAAGTTAAAGGACAAGGAATAGAATAGAAAAGTATTTGCAGCACATCTAAAGCATGGTTAATAGGGTCTTTGTTTCTTGTGTTTGTTTTTTTTTTTTTTTGTTTGTTTGTTTTTTTGGGAAAAAGGTTCTACAAACCTTTAAATTAGTAAATGGGTAAAGAATACCAAAAAGTCATTTAAAGCTTTAAAAAAAATAGAATTAGGCAAGAAATATACTAAAACAGGTTTAGTTTCAACAAATAGTAGAGGAACAAATAAAATAACATCATTGTCACAATCAGATTAATGAGTATTAAAAATATTGGTAATATCAAGTATTGGCAACTCTGAAAGGAACTGGGTATTCATAGAAACTTCTCCTTCATCTTAAAGCAGTCCCTTTAGTATGTTTTGCAGTGCTAGTTTGGTGGAGGTGTATTCTTTTAGCCTTCTTCTGTCTGGGAAACTCCTTATTTCACCTTCCATTTTAATTGAGAGTCTTGCTGGGTAGAGCAGTCCTGGTTGCAGGCCTTTGCTTTTCATGGCTTAGAATATTTCTTGCCATTCCCTTCTGGGTGCAGTGTTTCTGTTGAGAAGTCAGATGCTAGCCATATAGGGGCTCCCTTATATGTTACTACCTCTTTCTTCCTTGCTTGCTTTAGGATTCTCTGTTTATCTTTGATATTTGCCATTTTAATGGCGATGTGTCTTGGAATGGGCCTCATTGGGTTCCTCTTGAATGGGACCCTCTGTGCTTCCTGAACTTGTGTGACTTTTCCTCTCTTCCAATTAGGGAAGTTTTCCATCATTACTTTTTCAAACAGGTTTCTCTATCCCTTCCTCCTCCTCTTCTCCTTCTAGTATCCCTATTATACAGATGTTATTACGTTTCAGGTTGTCCTGCATTTCTCTAAATGCCTCTTCATTCTTTTGGAGTCTTTTTTCATTTTCTTGCTCTTTCTGGGAGCTTTTTTCTACCTTGTTCTCCAGCTCGCTGATTCAGTCCTCGGCTTCATCCAGCCTGCTTTTGATTCCTTCTACTGTGTTCTTCAATTCAGAAATTGTATTCTTTATTTCCTCTTGTCTCTTCTTGATAGCTTCTATGTCATTTTTCATGCTGATATAGTTTGCAGTAAGTTCCTCTTAGTTTCCCTGTAGTTTTTGGTAATTCTCTCTGAGCTCACTGAGCTCATTGAGCTTCCTTAGAACCATTGTTTGGAACTCAATGTCTGATCGTTTACTTTCTTGTATTTCATTTAGTTCTCTTTGTCGGGATTCTGCCTTTCCCTTCAAGTGGGGCTTATTTCTTTGTCTTCCCATTATTTGTGAGGCTCTTCTCTTTTTCTTCTGCTTAAGTTGATCTGTCTTGATTTCCTGACTTTGTGGTGTGAACTTCTATGGTAGGAGACCGCTGTTTTTACTTTCTGGATCTGCCTCTGATGATGTCAGATGTCGTCCCTGTCTGCCCTTAGGCAGTCTGTTCGAGACTTCCAGGAGTCTGCTGTCTGTGGCTGTCTCCTTCAACTGTTAATCTATTCGCTCTGCACTCAGCTGGCCGCCTTAGACAGCTCAGGGTGGGGTGGAATCCCACCTGGGGGTGGGGCTATGGGGTCCTTTGATGCTGGTGCCGCTCAGGGGGAGTGGTCTCTTCCTGAGCAAAATGGATGCTGCCATATGGGGGATGAGTCAGCACTGAGAACCTGCTGGCTACTCTCTCAGTTCTCTCCCCAAAGCTTCTTTCACCAGTCTCGTCATGTGTCTCTAGCCCACTCTGCCCCCGCCTTTGCTGGAGACCAGGGTAAGTGGCTGCAAATAAAAATTTTGCGTTGGCCCTATAGAAGGCTCTTTGCACCTCCAGCCACCTGTCTCTGGCAGAGAGCAACCCTGCTGCTTTTCGCAGCTGGCTGTTTTCTGTGTACTTTTTGGGCTCTGATGCTGTGGGCTGGAGATCCTCGCTTTTGGTTTAGACCCCGCTCTTCTCAGGGGGATCCAACTGGTCGATTCAATATCCTTCTGGTGCTGCCACCTGTGGGCGCCCCGCCTGCCTTCTCAGGTCTGTACCTCCCTCCTTTCCAGTGAGGTTGCGCTAAAGCCGATTCTTCTGTCTCCGAGGTTACAAGGCTCCTCTCTGGCTGTTGTTCAGTTGTTTGTTCCAGGTGATTTCTCCACAATTTAGTTGTAATTCCATGTTGGTCCTGGGAGGAGTTCAGTGAGACTTCCACTCACTCTACCGTCCAGATTCTCTTGAATTATATTTTTTAGATGAATGACTACCTTTTCTTGTAAAAGTCTTTGTCACTGCTTCAACTGCTTCATTTAAATGCATTTACATTTGTGGTGCTGATATTATTTATTTTCCAAAAGTATGTGGGTGTGAGATTAAGCCCCCTTGAAGAGATTGCTTTGTCAAGATCATGAATTATTTGGTCTTGTAATTTTGAAAGAAATTAATTTAACTGTCTTGTTATTTTTAACTGTGGGAGTAAAGCAAACAGCTTTATTTCCTTCCTTAATTTATTCTATTATAATTAGTTTAGTTTTATATTCTTCCTTAGCAAGGAAATAATTTCATTAAAGCATAATTTAATTAAAACATTTTTATTACAGGCATGTTACATGGAATTGGAAAATTTATAGTTGAAATAATTTACTGTCGTTTCAGACCTGGATCCTACAAACCTGTCAGCTCTGTAAGTTGCTAGAGTATAAGTGGTACGGATCTCTAACTCACAGTACAATTGTTAAATCTAAATAGTATCTTTTGGTGCCCCCCCCCCCAAAAAAAAATTGCCCCAAATAATGCATTTTGTTTGGAGGAAATAGTGTAAGGAATACAACTGATGCTCTGGTCTTTTTCTCTCTAGGTCCCCTTTGAGGATGGCCACACAAACAACCACTTACCTCTTTTAGAAAATAATACACATTAGCACCTCCCAAATGAAGGAGAAAAACTTTTTGCCTGAGACATAAAACCTTTTTTTAATAAGAAAATATTGTGCAATATATTCAAAAGAAAGAAATGAATGAGAAGCAGGAATCTTAGGAAAAAAAAAAAGAAACCCAAACTGAAATCCTGTATATGTTGTATCTGTTACAAATGTCCTAGAAGAAATTATGCAGCTAATCAGTGAAGAAGCCCAACTAGAATATTGCTTTGAAGATGACCCTGATATTTTCACAGCAAATGGGATGTATCATAATCAGACTTTGAAGACCTGAAGTTCTGAAGTCAAACCACATCAAAAGAAAAAGGCATTAATAGTGCTAATGTCTGCGTCCTTTTGTTTTTAAAATATGGCGTCAGAATAAAATATGTAAAACATGGAAAACTAGTCTAGACTTTAAAAAGTTGTGATCAGGTCACATTGTTAATAAAAGTAAACAGGTATGGGTTCATATGCTATAGCCATATTAATGTTAAGCCATAATGACAAGACCATTTATCCAATAATTTGGTCTTATGAAGGTAACTGCTTCTCTTTAAACTCTGGCTATTAACTTTGTTAACTTTTCAAGGCAGGGTCATGGAAGACTAAGGTGAGTTCTTACAGGGACGGGGATATAGGTGCTATAATATGTAGCAGAGGTATTATTCACAAATTGTATAGTGGGCACCTATATGGGGAGAAGAAAGCACATTTTTTAAAAAGATGCTAAATTTCCTAATATGATCATTATATTGTTGTTATACCTTGGAGCAGGGGGTGAGTAATAAAAAGATCCACTACTGATGATGAAAATTATCAGTTTGTAAAATAATTAAGAGGAAAAGTAGAATATTTTATACATGTTGTTATGAGTAGGCTACAGGGTAACTTAAAATAGAAATGTGAGGCAATTATTTAAGTAAAATAAGATAATGTCATATCTGAGAGATTATCATATTAAATGATGTCCATTAAACTGTAAAACTGGATGAAAGAATTATCTGCATTCAGAATGTCCTGAATGTGGTTGATTGTGTATTAGATTGTGGTGTTCCGGCTTTCGTACTTATTTAAGGGTTGATTTAAATTTTTCATACTATAAAACATTAAACATAACAAGAGGGAGATATCACTCAGGTGCCATTAAAAACTTACTTGGAATATGTGTACCAACATCAATTTTCCTTTTATAATACTTAATGATAATAGAAGAATCATCAGCCAATCCCCATGTTTCAAATCACTTAGGGAAGTGGGGAGACAAAAATTCTGGGTAAGTAACAAGGCCAAGACTGAAAAACTAGATTCAAAATCATGGTTTTGAGAGACTAGTCTGTCACAAGTTGCAGGTTTTCAAATGGACTCTGATTTGAAGGTTATAAAGTTTTGTTGGCAACAGTTGGGATAATAATGTAATGAGAGGAGAAATACTGATAAAGCTACTTTGCAGTAAAGCTTATATTGAATGATACTTTGCTGAAAATAACAGAAGCATCAATGTTTAAAATACACATTTTATCATTAAGAACCACAAACTTAACTGATTAATACTGTGACATTACATGTTTTGAAAGATATTTGAATCCAGATAATTCCAAAAAACTCAATATGTTAATTGATTTCTTCAGATATTTGCAATGAAGTTAGACTAGGAACTAATAGAATATCTCAAAAGGAATTTCAACTGGAGAGAATCAGAATTTTGACTATTTTTAGACTGTTGGTTTTGTAAATTTGCTTGTCAGGAAGTTCAATCAAATGTCAGGGGGTTTTTTTTAATGGAAGGAAAGACAATGATTTAGAATTATTTTCTGTTAGGATTATGACGTATTTTAAAGAATTTTAAAAATTACTTTGGTACTTATATATATTTTTAATTGTTTTTGTGTTTCCCAAATACCATATTGATATTTTAATGAAATTAATTTGTCCCATTAAAGCTATGAAAGGAATTTCTTAAAGCAAAATTCAGCTTTGCTATTGCTTTTCATTTTGAAAGTTAAGAAAGGTTTCTAGCTGAACTCCTTGAATAGCAAGGTCAGATTTTTGGCAATCAAAGCATAAGATTCTGACCATCCCTTTGGATGATGGATGATGGATGATGGATGATGGAGTATATTAAGATTTGGTAGGTGTTTTGATCTCACCAAGTGTTTCTTTTCAATTGCAGAGAACACTATACTGACAAATCTATTGGGCACTTTGGCTTGTGCCTGCAGTAACTTCAGTAGGATACACAACTTTATTAACTCAATCCTGCTTTTTTATTTTATTGGGCTATTCACAATATCTACACACATATATTTTAGCCTAAATATTTTAAAAGTGCAGGCCCCAAAATTCTATGAAATTTCCTTAAACTGTATTTGCATATGTTGGCCTATGAAAAGAGATGAAATATTTACATGAATAATTTTCTGCTGCAGTATTTGTATTCTTCAGACTACCTCTTGGGAAAAGCTTAAGAGTCGCAAAATTCTAACTTTCAACTTAGATGATTAGTATCACTTTTCTCATATACATTTTATGATACAAAGCACTGAATTTTTATAATAAATTTACAAATGCAAGCAAAATTTACAATCTTCAAACAACTTTGGAATTCATGAAGAAAAAATCTTTTTTAATGGTGTAATGGAAGGGCAATATTATACAGTCTGTATATGTTAGGTTAGTAATTCAGTACCAAAAAGTAAATTTACATGCAACTTCCAAGCCTCAAAATTTAAAACTTTGAATCTTGAACCTGAATTCAAGATGCATTTTTTTAAAAGATGCGTATTTTTTGTTTAAAAATTACTTAAACCTGAGCTATAGGACCTTAAAAATTTCACCGTGCCCTTTAAAACGGTCTTCCCCTTCTATCTAGAGCTGTAGCAAACTTTCAGTAAGCCAAAGGGAGTCACCCCTGGTCAGCACTGTCTAGACAGATCACCATTTGTTCACTGCCTTACAGTATGCTGCCTGGATTAATAACCAACTATGTCCCTATTATAGCTTATTTTCCTCTTCTGAAATATTTCTTTACTGATAAAAACGCTTTGCAGTATTTTAAGAATAGGAAACAAACTGCCTTGGATTTTTATGTTTTGTGTTAAGAGAAAAGAAAAAACACTCCTTTAGTGTCTCGATCTTGAACATACAAACTCTTAAAAGAAATTACACATTATAAAAAAATTTCTTTGTCTTTCTACAATCATATATCCACAATTAAGCCTCAGTTCCTCATGTCTAAGTTTCCCCACCCCAGGAAAACTATAGCAGTCTTTAACTATCACTTAGTTATATTTGTTTTTGCCCCAGATGAAGCTAAATTATATTGGGTTTATTTTATATTTTTCACATTAAATATAAATGCATGATTTAAATTGAGCAGTTGATGCAAGTTAATAAATCAGAGTTGAAGACTATAATCAAAACTTTTAAGTAGTTTTTTTTTAGCAACTCCAAATTGTATTGAATGCTTATTGACCCTCAGCAATATATATACTCAATGGTGAAAACAAAGCTTTTCCTCTATGATTGGGAGCAAGACAAGGATGCCCAATCTCACCAGTTTTATTCAGAATAGCATTGGAAGTTCTAACCAAAGCAGTTAGGCAAGAAAAAGAAAAGCCATCTGAATTAAAAAGGAAAATTAAAATATTATTTTCAGATGAATGTTTATCTAAAGGAATTAGATTAACAGCTCCTTAAAATATAATTCATTTATGCTGTGCTGTCTAAATTTAGGTAAAACAAAATGAGAAGATGTGGGGGAAAGTATCCATTAATGGCAGCTATGTATTGTACCAAAGCAGACCTTCAGCAACAACTCATGTGAATTATATAGTATTTTATAAGTTGTTCTGTTTTCAAGCAGTTAATACTAATTGATTCGGTGATGCCTAACACTATACTTACCTTTAATTTCTTTAAGTTGTTCTAGAATTGTTGCCAGTTTTCCCACCTCATATCATCCCACTTATTTATAGTCACAAGTAGGAATCAGTATTGCTGATAAAGTAGGGACATAGTGAAAATATTTGCGTATCAAAAGAGTTGTTTCTAGCTACTTAAAGTCAATTTCAGTTTATTATCCTTTGCCTTAACTAGCTACACTTCAGAGGGGACTACCTTCTGATAAGTAAATTACACCTTAAAACTAGCAACTGCCAGTTTTGTTAACTTTTAAAAATGTATATATTTTTAGGGAGTGAACATCTTTCCATACCCTTGTGTGGGCATATTAAACAACCCTACTTTTTACTATAGGTAATTGCTTGTGTTTCCAGAACATTAGCCTTGCAGTTCTAGAAAGAGAGTCATGTGGAAATTCTCCTTTGATTCTTGTGAACTTTGAAAGTTGATGTTTCTGGAAACTTAAGGCTGACCTAACTGTTAAGTTCATTGTGAGATAACACACTATTTGGGTGTTAGTCCCTCAGATCTGTTTACCTTGAGGTTCTAAATCAGTTATTTAAAGTGTTTACTGGAGATGATATGTTAGTATAAAATTGTGAGAAATGTTTTCTTGAGTTGTCAACCCACCTGCCTCAACTTTCTCTAGTATCAGTTGCCTCAGGTGGTGACTCTTCAACTCAATAGTATTTATTACTGTATCAGGTATCTAGTGAGTACAGAATATAGGGATCACAGAAACTTTTTAAACAGATACCTTTATACTACTTGCCATCCCTTTCCCCCAAAAGTAGAAGCTTCTTTCTCATTGCACTGTATATATTCGGCACTCAAATACTTGTTAATTGGTCTTGATTTAAAATAATTTGTTCCATACAGACACCTATATACTTTCACAGCTTAATCACAAGAGAACTTTATTCATGTCATTTTTTTAAATAACACAGATGGAACATGCTTCGGCATGTAAGTGCAACCCTATTACTGGGGTGAGAAAGCGAAGCATTATGTACCTATATGTTAATTTATATTCGTCTCGTAGGTTCTTTGGAAAATTATAGCCTTTATTCTTAGGGGGAGGGAAAGCTGCAGTAGTCAGCAGTTAAAGATACAACACTGGAAGAGAGAAACATTTTTAATTTACATTTTCATTTCATCGAAAGCCAAAATGAATATTTGATCAGTGGAATTTATTGAATTAGTGAAACAAAAAAGATAGCAAGTTCTTAGAACCATTATGTTTTATCCAATCTCATTGAATTATATATTTGGATTCATTTTATCACACCTAGTTTGTATCTTTATCAGTAACTCAAAAATAGATGCCTCAAGCTAAAGAACACCAGGTGTTTTGTTTTA
Organism: Pteronotus mesoamericanus; assembly: GCF_021234165.1. Taxonomy (NCBI): domain Eukaryota; kingdom Metazoa; phylum Chordata; class Mammalia; order Chiroptera; family Mormoopidae; genus Pteronotus; species Pteronotus mesoamericanus. The sequence continues at coordinate 16,401,739 of NW_026555310.1, forward strand.
GAGCTGTGTTGTGTGCCTTGGAAAATAGTTCCCAGAACTTAGATGAGATTGGGAAAGACACTGTCCAGAAGAGTTCCCACAAAATGCCTTTTGGGGATTCAGAGCAATCAAGGAATGCTAGACGCTTCCCTCAAGGCCTTGTACACTTCAACTACTTGAATGTGCCATTCTTGGTATTACCAATTATTCCAGAGAGTGAGCATAAACATAACTTGTTAACATTCGATGCTCGTTTCGTTTTCTATAAGTTGTGATTATTTTTAATTGTGTGGGCCCCAGATATTATATTTGAATAATAGTTCATGTTTTTAACATCAAATACTGCAATCCAGAACACACTGATTTCTCAAATATGAGGAAAGTTTGGATATATTATTAATACAGAAATTTGAGAATATAGCTTTTACTAATTCATTTTCATCATACACAAATATTTTTTAAAAGAGCAACACCTACTCTCTAAACTTAGAGTCACTTCATGAAGTCTGTCCTGCTGTACGTTGTACAGTTGAAGCGGTCAAGGAGCTATGCTAGCACATCCTGGTGACCACAGAAGAGAAATCTTCCCTCTTTATAGTAAAAGACTAAAACTAGCATTTAAATTTTTACTTGAAATTTTGCTTTCCTCAGTGGCAAAGGGGACTGGGTTTTTATAAGATTCTGGCCTAGAACTGTCCATCTGTCACTCCAATTGAGGCCTGAGTGAAATAAGTTTGAATATAAGGGGTTTGGTGACTTCGATAAACAAGAAGGAAATGGTTGAGATAAAGTTACCAGGAAAATTGGTAATTCAAAAGATTTAGAAATAATAGTTGTCAAATTCAAATTACCAGAATTGATTTTTCATTAAAAGCATAAAAAACTGAGTTTTAATGCAAATATGCTTGAGCCCCCATTCTGTACATAATTATACCCCAGTTCTTTCTAGGTTTCTGAAGAAAAATATTAAATGCTAGCCCACTTTTCTAATTCCCCCAGCCCTCAACCAGGACTCGATGGTGTAACACAGAAGGGAAGCAGACTTTTCAGTGGGGAATTATATTTCTACTACGACATTTATGAGGATGTTGAGACCATTCTTCCTTCACTTATAATGATTTTCAGCCTTTACATTGGGTGCCCAGAATGGTCCCAAGGTTAGAATAGGCCTCTTTTTTTTTGGCATAATTCAGCTTCTGCCATGTTTTCATCCATGTTTTTTGAGTTGAAACTAGACCTTTCAAGGAGAAAAAAGCTAAATGTGGAAATAGGATTGTACTTTGGTGTTTTTTAGTCAAGGACATAGAGTGTTAGGAAACAGTCTGGAAATGATTTTTTTCCTAAAATGTATATGATTATAGGCTAGGATATGACTTCTCTTACTGCAATAAAAAGAACATATAATTACGAAACAGGGATGAATACAGGACAGCACATTTGACAGGTAATGAGGTTGGGCATATTCTTTGTTATTCCTAATCTTGAGAACCACAGTTTGCTGTTTTAGAGGTATCTGAGAGGTTCCAGATAAATGAAGACTGACAAATGTTCTTAGGCCTTGAGCATGCTGGATACCCTAAAGTAGGAGATAAGTTTATAACAGAAGCTCACAATGAAGAACCAGACATTCCGAGCCATCTGTGATCTTGCAATGAGAAGGCGCCAGGCGATGAGGAAGAGGGCAGTATTAAAGAGGTAGTGAATGTTTCGGAGCCTGGGGAACAGACATATATAACCAAAGTTAAAACAGTGCCAAACACCCATCTAATGTTATCTAAAGCATAAATGTGTCTCTTCCTGGCTGTGACAAGCAAATAATTAAATGCTCCCGGGTATAACCTGATAGCCTTTGCTTTTATATCTTTAATTTCCATATTTTTTCTCAATAATCAGATTTCCATAATATTACCCTGAACAGTTTCTCATACCTCTTTCTAACTTGTCTTGAATACATGACTAACAATCTTTCTTAAATATACTTTGACCACGTTACTGTATCACAAAACTTCACTGGTTCTTGTTCACTAAAGGGTAAGTCCTAAAGTTCTTAGCCTACTAGTCAAAGTTGCATTCTGTTTGCAGTTTACTCTTACATCCTTATCATCTCTATTAAAAACCCTTTGCTTCTACCAGAATTACACCAGACCGCTATAATTCTTTGTCTTTTAAGGAATTAATGACAAATTTAAGGCAGTTGAAGGGCTTGAAGTATGGTTATGTGACTTGCCCATGTAAATAGTGTGACCAGGTTTCCTCTTGGGCACCCTTTCTCCATATCACATTATATCATAGGGTGTGGTAGAAGAGTCAGGGAAGCTTGGCTTCATATTTGGCTCTTGTACTTACGACGTGCTACCATGAACAAGTTACTTACCTTCTTTGAACCTAACTAGTTCTTTGATAAAAATGGGATAACAGAAAAAATATCTTCATCACAGGGGTATTCTGAAGTCTGAATGAAACTGTATCACAGGGCATCGTATACAGGGAAGGACATGTTATGTAGTAAATGCTTCAAAAATTGTAATTACTCCCCTCTCCTGTTCAAATTTCATGCCTGGTATAAAATCACATACACATCATAAGTGCGCAGTAATTAAGTGACTGATTATGCTTACTTTCTTAAGTGTTGCTTTGCTTTTGGGACCCCAGCCATATCCTCCTTCAATAAGTACTTCTTAATTCCTAAAACATAATTTTCAATGTATTCCAACCAGTTCAACTGGCGTACATCGAAGTTGAATACCTGAAAGGTGAAAAGAGATGATGGATTGCTAAAATGGTACGACCTGTCAATCACTGTTCACTTAATGAAGTTTCTTTTACATAAATGAGCGACAGTCAGTTTAGAAGACTTAGGTTCAACCTCTCCAAAGGAGATTATTTGAGCTGTTATTTCAAAGGCACTGATAATATGGATTATTATTTGCTTAGGAATATTTGAACGTGGATCAAGCACAAATATGTGACCTATAAGAAGTCTTGTGAGGGCAATTTCAGGAACTGGTATTAGTCTGGTGAAAGCTAATTTCATTTCAAGTAAATGTGGATTAATTATTTTTAAAAGTGATGGAATACTATGTTAGGGACCAAAACAAATTATGTGTCATTTCCTTTCCATTTCTCTTAAATTTTGGTGGTGTCCCCTTGGCCTGCCATCCTTTCCTACAATATCAACCACTTCCTTATGCAGGTTAAGGCAAACTTTGAGAAGCAAAGTCTTGAGGAATAGCTTAGCAGAATTTATATTTTGTATTGCTTTAGCAATATTATCCATTATAATATATATTAAATGAAGCCCTTCAAAACATTTATTTTAGCCCTGGCTGGTGTGGCTCAGCAGATTGAGTGCTGGCCTGTGAACCAAAGATTCACTGGTTCAATTCCAGTCAGTGCACATGCCTGCGTTGTGGGCCAGGTCCCCGGTAGGGGGTGCCCCAGAGGCAACTACACTTTAATGTTTCCCTCTCTCCCTCCTTTCCCCTCTCTCTTAAAAATAAATAAAATCTAACAACAACAAAAAAACCCACCCAAAACACCATTCTTTTAGAGTTAAGTGGTAAGGAAATCTTTGCTTCTCTCAGAACACCAGTATATTTTTTCCTCTTGGAATGGTATATTTTCCTTTTTACATTTCCACCAAAACTCAAGAACAGATTTACTGTTTAACTGCACTGATTTAGGTATGACTTTGTAGGCCACAGATGGACATTCTATTTTTTCATTCTTATCTTTGACTTCATATTTTAATTCAATTTTATTTTATTTCTATTTTATTATATGTGTTTAAGATATCTCAAATATTTGAGATAATACTGCACATTAAAGAGAGCAGATGAGATCAACATATTACCGAGAGCTTCACAGACTTGTCCAAAAGCTGAACGGCATTCCAAAAGTAATTCTGTAATCATTCTGTTTGGATATGTTCTTTTTCTACAGTATCATTAAATATCTCAATATTACTTATTCATCTATACAAACAGAGGCTTTACTTTTATACCATTTCACTTTTCTAAGTTAGATTTCAGTGGAGCCCTAGTTTGGAAATCTGGTTCCATATGGCAAATCAAACGAGGCTGAGCCCCACCAGAATTTGGCCATTAAATCCAAGTATTTAGGACTATTGCCTTTGCTAAGATATTTTGAAAGCATATGTTAAATCCACTGCAAAGCCGATTTTTCATGAAATTTTAAGTTGCTTTAGGTTAAAATAATAAAATGTCAAATATAAAACTCTAAGTTTATTACCTTTTGAATTATATGGGTAAATTCCATGGAGAAAATGCTATAAAGATAAGCCTACCTAAAACTGGAAGCTAAGTTTAAAAGTAATGTACAATAGCTTGAGGGTTGGGTTTTTGTTTTTTTTTTTTGTTAAATAAGCTGGTTCGATCAACCATCCATGCACTTTAAACAGGTACTTAGAATTATTTTGTCTGTAGAAGGTATGTAAATATTTATGAAAATAGCTCTATTTCACATTAATTATATGGGTATTCAGTCATGATTTCAGTTAAAATATCCCTCTAAATCTCATGTGGCTTGTCAATATAACATTTATCGTGTTTGACTTTGCAAGTAACCTTGAGGTTCCATGACCAAAATTCTAGGACCTGGATTTGAATCATGCTCTCTGAGACCAGTATGTAGCAGTAAAATCCTTAGCTGGGATGTGAGGCTGGCTACCCTCCAGCATTCACTTCTCAAGATGGCTTGGTTTCTTTTACATGCTGACAAGAACGAGTTACATCAATAAATGCTTTAAAAAAATTATTGGAAAAATATCAATCGAGTGAAAATTTTAAAGTTCAATTGAAAACGAATAACATGTTCAAGAAATTCATGACTCCTTAAGCAGAAAAGCTAGGAGCATGTACAAAGTTCAGAAGATTTCTGTATTTGTGAATTTTGGAAAATGCAAGTGTTTCAGGGCTTTTGTTTGTGACTGCCAAGAAACTAGTGTAGAGAAATAAATGTCACTGATGCTAAGCAATTAAAGTGAAGGCCTGTTTTGAGAAATGCAAGTCAATCGTTGAAGTCATTAAAGGGAGGAAGATTGGCAAAGCTGGAGAGAGGGCAATGCTGATGGAGGGGGGCCTCAGATGGAAAGAATAAAGAGGAGTAGAGGTTAGCTTCAGTAAGATAAGGAAGAAGCTATATAGATTTAGAGACAAATGATTTGGATTTGACAAGGACAGTGGAAGAGAGTTTCATCAAAGTAACATGCTATGGCATTAGGGGAAAGATAGAGATACAGAGGCTTTGTTGAAAGGATAACAGCTATGAGGGTGAACAAAGGATTAAAGCTAAGTCAATGAAACATGACTGCAGACCAGCAGTGGGAATCCAACCGAAGTCCAAGTACCTAGATCTCCTATCCACATTGAACTTGTTTCCTGCAACTGTGTTAATAGCATTGACTAATTTTCTTATTTAAAAAGCATGTATATATAACTAAAATTTTATTCATCAGCTTTCCAAATCAAATATTTCTAAATCCCAAATGAGGAAGATTTCCCAGTACTTACCCTCTGGTCTTCGGGACTCAGCTCAGACATCAGCATTTCTGTGTTGTTTGTGCTCCACTCCCAGCTCCGGTTGATGAAGTACTCCAGTAGGGAAGTGGTTCTTAAAAGCCGATTCATGAGCTTTGTCATCCTGAGGCAAAGGTCAGAAAGGAGCAAATATCAGCATGGCACAGACAGCTGCTTCCCTGTTTCTCTATAGGAATGCATGAGAAATTATTTTTCAGAAAAATATAAAAAATATTCCTTCTTTCACTCCAATCCTCATTAAAACTCTTACTCATTTTTTTCCTTCCACAACAACTCTCTGTTGAATGAAGGGAAGGGGGTGAAGCTGAAGAATATCACCAAACTCCTCCTCTCCCTCTTTTCTGTCATCTCCTTCTCAAGAGTAGCAAACATTTTAAAAACCAAGCCAGATAGCCACCCTTAATGACATAATATTCATTCCTTTAATTCTGAGCTAGATAATTAGAAAACTTATTTCTCTCTTTTATTATAAGTTTTTGGATTTTTAAAAAAATGGGTGGACCCAAGGTCTTAGAATATAATTTCTGGGCAGAAGTGTTGACTCTACTAGCATCCACATATCTAATGACTTATGAGGCACTTCTCTCATTGTATCACCAGATGCTAATTATAATGTCAATTTTAATTCAGATTGAAGGGGAAAGTAACATTTGTTGATAACCTGCTCTTGTTTGACATAGTGCTGATATTTTCAGAAAGTATCTCCACTCATTCTCATAGCATCTGTTAGCTAGATAGAGAGCTGCATTTTTAAAAAATATTTTATCATTTCTAGAGAGAGAGGAAGGGAGGGTGAGAGAGGGAAAGAAATATCAAGTCTGGGGACCAAACCTACAAACCAGACATGTGTTCTGGCAGGGAATTGAACCAGTGACCTTTTGCTTTGCAAGACAATATCCAACCAACTGAGCCACACTGGTCAGGGCTAAATCTGCATTTTTATGAATGGGTAATGTGAGCTTAAGAAACAGTGGCCACAATAATAAGTGTCAAAAGCCAAAATTCCAAACCAGCTTTGACTGACCTCAAAAAGTCTCTGCTTTTGTAATCTTACCACCCTGTCCCATTACTTAAAGTAGGCCACATCTTCCAACACTGTGGTCAGACCTGGGACCACGTCGGCTGTGTGAACTTCCCAGCCTAACAATTTATAAAAAACTTCTATATATGATCTTACTGCTCCTCACAATATGAGTCTGTGAAGTTTACACCTATATTACTTGCCCCGACTGGGTGGCTCGGTTGGGATGAGTGTCATCCCGTACACCAAAAGGTTCCAGTTCGATTCCCAGTCAGGGCGCATACCTAGGTTGTGGGTTTGATTCTCAGTCAGGGTGCGTATGGGAAGCAACGAGTCCATGTTTCTCTTACATCGATGTTTCTCTCTCCACCTTCTTCTCTCTCTAAAATCAATAAAAATATTTTTAAAAATTAAGAAAAGATCTATATTACTTATCTTCATCTTACAGAAGAATTAATAGGTTTATGGTCACATAGCTGATGCTCAAACCTAGATCTTCTGGCTACAAATCACCTTTGGTCTATAGAACATTTGATTTTCACCTTACCAGGCATATCTTGGTAGTAGTGATCATTGTGGTTGACCCAGTAATGACTTACGATGCTGTTTTGGGAATTTGATCTTATTTCTGATCAATCCTAATGCCTGCTTACCTAATGACTCATGACTCATGAGGTACTTCTCCCATTGTATCATGGGAAATTCTTAGGTAGGAGGTAAAATCATTATTTATGGATACACAAATGTCATAACAGGGGTCCATTTAGCGGTTATTATCTAACATCTTTGCTATATATGAATTATTGTGTCCCCCTGAAATTCATATGGCAAAACCTATTCCCCCGAGTGTGGTGGTATTTAGAGGAAGAGCCCTTACCAAAGACAACCCAGAAAGCAACCTCGGCCCTTGCAGCCTGTAAGGGCACAGAAAGAAGATGGCTGTCTAGGAACCTGGCAGCGAGCCCTCAGCACACACCCGATCGACCCGCATCTGTACCTCAGACTTCCCAGTATCCAGAACTGTGGAAAATAAATTGCACTTGTTTATAAGCCACCCAGTCCCTGACATTCTGTTGTAACAGGCCAAATGAAATAAGATACTCTTTATCCATTCTATAACTCTGATGGAATTGATGTGACTTCAATGAATTTATTTTCATTCTTTTTGTTAAATTTTTTCTTTATTTTTGATTTTTACAGGAGGGGAAGGGAGGGAGAAAGACGGAGAGAGAAACATCAGTGTGAGAAAGGAATATCTATCAGCTGCCCTCTCGTATGTCTGCCGACTGGGGACCAAAGTTGCAACCCAGGCATGTGCTCTGACCAGGAATCTAACCGCCAACCTTTCGGTTTGCAGGATGGTGCCCAGCAACATGAACTATACCAGCTGGGGCAGATTTATTTTCATTCTTAAAATAATCATTGTACAATATCATTGCATGTATGGGACTATATCAGGATAATAGTATTTTTTAGAAGGAAAAAAACATTTTTCTCAGGTAGAGAAGGTAGTCTTAGTACAAAAATGCGAAAGTCTTAAGAGTGATTCATTTTATCATGTAAAAATTTAGAACTTTAGTAATAATACCGATTACTGTATTCTACACTCTCTTATGCAAAACCCTCTAAGATAAGTATGATTATTATCTTCTTCTTCTTCTTCTTTTTTTTTTACAGGTAAGGATTTTAGGTTTTAGAGAGATTAAGTAACTTAGGGCTCATGTGGATAAATTGGTGAAGTCAGAAGTCTGGCTTCAAACTCCATGCTCTGAAGAACCACATTGTATGTAGTTTCCCTTGTATTATTCTATGTAAAAAATTTTATATTCAAAGACATAACATAAGAAACAGCCATGAAGAAAATATATCAAATACAGATCTGCACAGACACACAAGCAAATATACATGAGTTTCCATAAATTAATAAAACCAACCCCAACCCAATAGAAAAATAGGTGAGAAATAGAAGCAGGCTACTCAGAACAGAAAACTTGAATGTCTAATGAACAAATGTCTAGTGAACGAGTGACAGAGGAGAAAACTTAAATGTTGTAGCTAATGAACAAAAGAGAGGGTTAAGGACTTGGGGCTTGAATAACAGTAACAGCGAGATGCTGTTTCTTGTCTTTAATTTGACAATTCAAAAGACTGATTTTTGCAAAGTATTGATGAGAGTCAGAAAAAACAAATTTGTGCCTTCATATGCTGACGTAGTTGGCCAAATTGATAGAATCTTTGCTTCGGGCAACCACATACCCTCCAATCCAGCAGTGCCAGCCCTCTGCATCTTCCCCAAACCCACTGGCACATTCTGTAAAAATGCATAGGCACTTGTACCTGTTTACCTCAAAGCGAAAGTATATATATTTCCATATGTGGTTGTAAATGCATACATCACACACAAACACGCCTGGTGAGGGAAAGTGTCTAGAAAGATTCTAGCATTTTCTCCCATAAAGATTATTCTTAAAATTCCTATCACAAAACAAACCTACCCATTTCCCACAGGTATAACAATTTAGTTTCTCATGAACAAGATTCATAAAAACTTTTTCTAGGTCCCTTCCTCCTGTATTTTTCTTTCTTGCTTGTTGATCTTTGATCTTTATGCAGGTCTTTTTCAAACCCTGATATGTTTTAAAGTGTTTAGCATTTCTGCTTACAATGTTTAGTTTTTCTTCTTGTCCCATCTTTATGCAATAAGCCCCATACAAATATTTTCCCCATCGCCACTGTGTCCCCTTTTCATTTTGCTCAAGAAGAAACTGACCATAACTGAGTTATCAGCTCTTAAGAAGGTTTCTGCAAAATTCGGATAAATTCTACATAGCCTAAGTTTTAGTCATTTGCTCTGCTAATAAGAATGGAAATTAAACGTCCTGAGAAAGACTTCATCCTTTATAAAGAAGCTAGCATGCAAAGCAAGACTATTCATATTTCCGATTCTTGACTGCAGCAATTGCCTTTGGTGGTTATAATAATGATGACTCTTCAGACACACCTAACATTCAAGTGAGACAAAGAGGAATGAGAACGTCCTGCCACAGTTCCCTCTAATTTCTCCACTGACCTCTAGGTGGCAGTATACCTAGTTCGGATTTCCCCAAATCTTTCCTCTAGTACTTCCTTTGGGACTATTTGAAATTCTTCCCTTAGCTTCTGTTTCCTCACTTGTAAAACTGGGAAAATGAGGATATCCTCTCTTGGGTGGTTGTGAGAAGGAAAAGGAAGTCATCGTGCATCTTCTCACCCGTGTGAGGCTGTATTGTTGTACATTTGAAGATTACCTAACAATTTGGAAAACCCCAGACACAAGAGTCTCAGATGCTTTTCTTTTTGGATGGATGATTACTTGCTGAATTCATCAAGGAAGTTCCTTAACATTTAACTTCCTTTTTTATGATGAAGGATTTTTAAGGGAGGCATCCTCTGGGGCTTCTCACTCCTATTGCTTCAGTTGTCCCAAAATGTGTGTGTGTGTGTGTGTGTGTGTGTGTGTGTGGTTCAGTTGTCACCTTTGATCCCCAGCTGGAGGACTTTGGTTAAGGACTTCAAAGCCCTAATCTTCCATGCAGGGACGCTCTTAAAGCTGTTGCCCCAGCCTCTCACCTGGGCTTCCGGCCTGTGAGCCGCAGATAGAGGTCATAGATGAGGGCAGGGGCCCGGTGGCTCACTGCATTCCAGTACTGGGTTGTGATGGTGTTGGTTGTGAAGTCAGCATATGGCCTCCTAAAAGCTTTCTCAAATGGGATTTTTTCACAGCTTGCCAAGACTTGGCATCCTGTGGGGGAAAATAGAGAAAGTGGTAAGTCTAGAGCCTATGAGCCCAATGTGATGGATGGCATTTGCAAATGGGTCAAAACGATAGAGATTTAGGGCTTGCTGTGTGGAGTCAGGAATCAATTTCTGAGAACAGTATTAAGATTTTTATCCTGGCAAGTCATCACAGGATTGTGAATAGGTTAAGAATTGAGTTCCCTTCTTGAAATCTTTACTCTAAAACAATTTCTAGGGGAAATAGTTTTAATCAGTGTAGTGAAGCATTGTGCAGAAAAATTTAAATCCATCACTCAATGCCATAGTTAACTAGTCTATTCTAAAAGTCTGAAGATGGTGCCTAGGGGCTTATTTACTTGCATGGATCATTACTTGCAGAACCATCAGGAAAGTTTCTTAACATTTTACCTAAACTTTTATATATAAAGGGCTACTTAAACCTTACACCTGAGGGTTTACTATGAAGGCTGTATTCCTCTGTGCTGGTTCCCTTTAAATACCACAGGCTTTTGTTTCTTTGGCATTTCTACTTCTCTGGGAAGACAGCAGACTCAGTTGTCCACTCTTATCTCCAGAGTCTTTTTCATAATATTTTTTCTTTTTGTAATTATTGCTTAGGGAAAAACTCATTAAAAACTTTAAATGCAAATTTGAAATTCAATAATTCTTTTCCAAAGATATTCATTTGTATTCAATTTTGATTTTATCTATGGAGAACTTTCAGAGAATATGTCTAAGTTCATTATTCAGTTATGATGAAACATCTGTTATTTTGGTAATATAATTATTGTTCTGTTTAAAAGGATCATCTGACCTGGGAATCTGGACTCTTTTCCTCCTGGAGGAATTCATATTCACCTTTAAAAATCGTCAGTGGGGTGGGTAGAGCAAATTCAAGGGAAGCAAGAAACCTGTCTCCTATTTCAGGCATCAATTCCCCATCTGAATTTGAAATAGAACATTTACTCTCTCTGAGTCTCATTTGCAAAATAAGACACACTGCCAAGATTATTTTTAAAATCACTTTCAATTATGAGATTCTATAATTCCTTAAAACAGGTAGGAAGAATTTTTAGCATGATAGAAGACTAGTTTGAATATCAGAAATAAAATTTACATCTAGCATCTTTTTATTTAAAAGCTTAAAATACTTTGTTTGTATCTATTAATGCCTTTATTTATGAGTGATATCTTAATTCTGTTACTGAGGTAGAGGAGATTTATTTATTTAAAAGATTTTATTTATTTTCAGAGAGAGGGGAAGGGAGGGAGAGAGAGAGAGAGAGAAACATCAAGGTGTGGTTATGGGCGTGAGCTGTGAGGAAGCATCTCACGCACCCCTGCATTGGGGACCTGGCCCACAACCCAGGCATGTGCCCTGACTGGGAAAAGAACTAGTGACCCTTTGCTTTGCAGTCCAGTGCTCAATCCACTGAGTCACACCAGCCAGGGCAGGAGATTTATTTTTATTTCCAAATGTTTTCAGAATTATTTAGATACATAATCTAAATAACCAGATATATATTCTAAAGAACTTTGCTGCTAGAGAATTTCATTTAATTTTCACTGAGGTAATAACTGCAAATAGAATAGCACAGCTGAATGTTCTCAATTGGAAGTCAAATTCTAACGCATTGAGTCCATTTGATTTTTTTTCTACACCTGCTACCTGAAAAAATTGCTAGATGATCTAAAGTTTCAGATATCAACAAGAAAATCAACTCCTAAACTGATGAAGGAGTATAAGATTGGTTAGCTTTTTCTATTCTGTGCAGGATTACTTCAACAAGATAACTTCAAGGTTACTTTTATGGCTAACTGCACAACTAATAAGAATATTACTGACCCAGTAACAGAAGTTTATATTATTGGACTTTTCTGTATCTATTTGGTCAAGTCACATGTATCTATTAGCAATGGGGCAGGTGGAGTGTGCATGGGCGTGGTGGCCGCAGCGGGAGCGGTGTTTTGTCACTGACATCGCTCATACTCACTGACTTCCACTTGATTTTACTTATTTTTAAAGCTCTCTATAGCCATCGGACCCCTTATTGCTTACAATCATGCAGATGTTCCCACTGACCCCTCTTTGGTACATCTACAAATTGTAAATATTTTATCTCTTTACTTATTTTTTGTGTTTTTTCCCACTCTAAACTCCATGGCACACTTTGTCTAATTCTTTTTTTCTGTGGTAGACATAGTAGTTACGTCGCTATGGCACTTACCCATTTTGCCCCAGTGACAGGGATTAACGTTACTAGATGTACAGTGGTAGATTAATATTGATTTAGGTCTGGAAAATAAAGTAAAATTTAGATAAATACAACAAAATGGAGAACTAATGAAAGAAAGATAAGGGAAAATAATATTTAGACATGGTTGTTTCAATAATTCTCGAGTAAGGCAACCTAGGCAGCCTTCGATTTTTTGTTCTTTCTTTGGGTCTAGGAAAAGAGTGTGTGTGTATGTGTATGTGTGTGTGTGTGAGATCTCAAATAGGCTGACATAGATGTGGAGCAAATGGAGGTGTTATGATGAGAAAGCCTATCATATTTCTAATTTAGGAACACGTTTACTGGGCAAAAATATAGGCTAAGTGTTTTTTTCCTAAATTCAGCAAGGCCCTGCTGGTTTGGAAAACATCTAAATGTCTGACATCAAATAAGAAAAAAATCCAATTTAATTTATTATTTTAGTTATCAATGATTTTTATGGTTCATTTAAAGAGTTTGTTATTTTACGATCAATGAAGCACTAAGCAGTGCTAGTAAAATAACTCAATGCATATATGATGGCATATTTGGAACTATGTAAATTATTGAAACAGATACCTTCTCACATTTGGGATCTCCTACAATAAAATGCATATATTTTGAAAATAAGCCTCATATATTTACCCTCCTTAACATCAAATCTTTGAAAGCCAGCTTAGCATCCACACCTGTGAACTGCTGTGTACCATCCTACAGCCAAGGTGAGATTGACGACTGTATCGACTGGAATCAGATCTGCCACAGCCATTGGAGCAGCTCTCAGGGCCCGGAGGAAGCCTTTCCCGGTCTGCATGGGAAGAAGAACATGGAATATTGAACCAGATCTTAGGTGCCAGCGGGGGCTAATGCTGATGCTTAGTTACGGCAGCTAGCATCAATTCGCCCCGTACTAGGTTACTGTACAAAGGCTGCCATCTCTCCAACTGCCCAGCTTTCCAGCCATGTACATCCCAAATTGCCAACATTCCCATGACCCCCTAGTGCGTGGTCCTTAGGTTCCTTTAGGGAATGAAATCTTTCAAATTTGTGAGAGGTAATCTACTTAATTAATTAACAAACACCAAGAATAGTTTTTCCACAGCTTAAAAATTAATTCAAAAGACACTTCAATAATTAAGGTTTTCCAAATTTCCCATTAATCCTCTATTAGTGGACTACTTAAATTTTGCTGTTTTCTGCTAGTGCTTACTAACTTATAAGCAATAGCAGACACTAAAAATTTAAGAAGTATTTATTGTTTTTAATTAATAAAAATTCTGCCCTGACTGGTGTGGTTCAGCTCTCTGGGTGTCATCCTGCAAAGTGAAAGGTCGCTGGTTCAGTCCCTTCTCAGGGTGCATGGCTGGGTTGCGGCTTTGGCCCCAGATCAGGGAGTGTACCAAGGACAACCAACAGATGCTTCTCTCCCTCTGTCTCCTTTCCTTCCCCGCTTCTCCAAAAAACAAGTAAGTAAACTCTTTTTAAAAATTAATAAAATTCTACTATTCAGCAACAACTTTGTTATTCCCTGGGAAAAGGCCACCATGATTTACTTTTAATATGGTAACTGAGTTCACCTCACAGATCACCAATGTTGTATAGATGCAATAATTGGGAATTATTCATGTTAATAAATAAGTAATGCCAATAAATAAGCCAGTGAATAAGTAAAAAGCTTTGTTTATTTTATGAAGGAATTGATTATTTACACCCTGCATATTTCCAACATTGATTTTCAGTGGTTGTTAACACTTTATGTTCCTAATTTCTGTATTCTTGTAACTGATTCTTTTGGACAGAAGACACCAGTTTGGAAAATTTTATTTTTTAATTTTGTAAATATATTTTATTGATTATGCTATTACAATTGTCCCAATTTTCCCCCTTACCCTCACTCCATCCAGCACCCCCCATTCTCTCCAGCCATCCCGTCGCTTAGTTCATGTCCATGGGTCATGTATATGTTTAATGGCTACTCTGTTGCCTATATTGTTCTTAACATCTCCCTGTCTATTTTGTACCTACCAATTTGTACTTCTTAATTCCCGAACCTTTTCCTCCATTCTCCTCTTTCCCTCCCAATTGGTAACCATCCAAATGATCTCTATGTCTATGATTCTGTTCCTATTCTGTTTGCTTGCTGAGTTTGTTTTTTAGATTCTATTGTTGATAGTTATGAATTTACTCTTCTGCTTTTCTCTTGCTGCTTTTCAGATCCTCTATTTTTAATCTTTGGCATTTAAGTTATGATCTGTCTTAGTGTGGTCTTCTTTGGGTCCATCTTCTTTGGGACTCTCTGTGCTTACTGGGCTTGTATGTCTATTACATTGACCAAATTAGGTGGGTTTTCTTTCATTATTTTTTTCAAATAGATTTCTAATTTCTTGCTCTTTCTCTTCTTCTAGCATCCCACAATTCAGATGTTGGTATGTTTGAAGTTGTCCCAGAGACTCCTTACCTCATCCTAATTTTTTTTTTTAATTCTTTTTTCTTCTTGCTATTTTGATTGAATCTTTTCTTCCTTGTGTTCCAAACCATTTATCTGATTCTTGGCTTCATCCACTCTACTGTTGATTCCCTGTAAATTTTTCTTTATTTCACTTAGTTTAACCTGTATTTCTTCCTGGGTCTTTTTCATTCTGTTGAAGTATCCAACGAGTTCCTTGAGCATCCTAATAACCAGTGTTCAGAACTTTGCATCTGACAGATTGCTCATCTCCATTTTGTTTAGTGTTTTTTCTGGAGTTTTGTTCTGTTCTTTCATTTGAGCCATAATTTGGCAGCCTATTTGTTTCTATGATTTAGGTACAGCTGCTTTGACCGCCTGTCTTAGTAGTGTGGTCTGTTGTAGAAAAGAGTGCCCTTAAGTTGAGTGGAGTGGAGCATTAGGTAATTGCCTGGGAAGGATAACCCATGTGAACCAGGTTGATGAAGTCTCAGATATGGTGCCGCCATTCTGTGGCTCCTTGTGAGGGAGGGCTCAGAAAAGGGACAATGACCACTGCCAGGCCTCTGGAGTTTTGTCTGGGAGGAAGCTGTCCCCCAGCACTCAGCCTGATGCCAGACACTTTAGCTTCTCCCCGTTTGCCACCGGTGCCCTTCCAGCTGCTGCCCCAGTGCTGGAGCCCAGAGGGAGTGAGTCTGTGTGAGTCCTAAGTTCATCACAGACCCTTAAAGAGGATACACCTGAGAATCCTGCAGTTTCTTCTGCTGCCACAACCCCCACTGGGTTTGTTTGTTTTTCTATTGCTGCTTAAGTACAGTTGTCTCCATTTTCCCCCAACTACTACTCCCTCCCCACCCCACTCATCCTCACCTCCCAACCTCGATCCTACTCCACTTTGGCTTTGTCCATGCGCCCTTTCTACATGTTGTTCTTGGATGAACCTTCCCCCTTTCCCCTCCATTATCCACCCCTCCTCCCCGGTTACTGTCAGTTTGTTCTTTATTTCAGTATCTCTGGTTATATTTTGTTTGCTTGTTTGTTTTCTTGATTAGATTACACTTATAGGTGAGATCATATGATATTTGTCTTTCACTTCCTGGCTTATTTGCTTAGCATAATGCTGTCCAAATTCGCCCATGTTGTCTCCAAGGGTAGGAGTTCCTTCTTTCTTTCTGCTGCGTAGTATTCCATTGTGTAAATGCACCATAGTTTTTTTATCTACTCATTTACTGATGGGCACTTAGGTTGCTTCCAGCACTTGGCTATTGTAAATTGTGCTGCTGTGAACATTGGGGTGCAGAGGTTCTTTTGCATTAGTGTTTCAGGATTCTTAGGGTAATGCAGCAGTGGAATTGCAGGGTCAAAAGGCAGAAAAGGGGGAACACTAGTGCACTGTTGGTGGGAATGCAGACTGGTGCAGCCACTGTGGAAAACAGTATGGAATTTCCCCCACTGGTTTTTACAGCCAGGAGTTATGGGGACTTCTCTCCCTGGCACTGGAACACTGGGCTGGGAGGCCTGGTGTAGGGCTGGGATCCCTCATTCCTGAGATAGCCCTCCCATTTTTTATTCACAGCAGGTGAGTGTGGGACTGCTGGCTCCGTGTCTCTGCATCTTCTCATCTCTGCCCCTCCTACCCAACTGAATGAATGGGACTTCTTTAATTCCTTGGTTATTGGACTTCCTTACAGCTCAATTTTCTGGTAATTCTGGGTGATAGTTGTTTTGTAGTTTTGTTGTAATTTTTGTTGTGGTTGTTCAGGGAGGCGAGTCATGTTTACCTACACCTCCATCTTGCCCAGAGGTCTGGAGTCCAAGTGAAAAACTTTGGTCTTCTGTGTCCCCACCTTTGAAACTGAGTTGCAGGTTCTGTCCCCAGTCGGGCAGCATAGTAGAGGCAACTAATTGACGTTTCTCTCCCTCTTTGTCTCCTTCCCTCCTCCTCAAAGTGTAAATTTAAAGCTTGGATTCTTGTAATCTCCTGGTGAGACATATGCAGGAGCACTAAAACAATGGTGAGCACACTTAGGCATATGGAGAGTGGACTGGAAAATTTTAGGTAACTTGAATAAATGTGCAGTTTTGTAAAGAATGTAATGAAATATACTCTAGGGTCATGTTAGAATAGTGAGGTTCTAAGTTACCAAATGTTCATCCTAACTAAGCCTTAAAGAGGAAGGCAGGTAGAGAACAAAAAAAGAGAAGCTAGAAACTGCTGGAAAATAAAAGAAATAAGAAACTTCATTATCACTGTTTTTGACAAGTAGTCATAATTCACTGTCTTATATTTGTATCTTAGCTCATATTGACCTAGCTCTGACAACAGAGGCAGGGTCTGAAGATGAGGTTTGTAAGATTTAAACTCAGAGAATTGAATTGCTATTCATTGTTCTAAAGAACAGAGTTGCGGTTCTGGTCCTTGAATGCTTTAACATGAACTGTGAAGCAGCTCAGCTCAGACTGGCTCAGTTTCTGCTGCAGGAAGACATTCACAAAGACCTGCTGACCTAAAGGAACCATTGACACTTGTCCTTGTAGGTGAGAGGATTATTACTGAAAAGTCTCTATTGTATTTTTCAATTTTATTTATTTATTTTCAGAAAGTGGGGAAAGGAAGGAGAGAGGGAGAGAAACATCAATGTGTGATTGTCTCTTGTGCGTCCCCTGCTGGAGACCTGGCCTGCAACCCAGGCATGTGCCCGGACTGGGAATCGAACTGGCAACCCTTTGGTTCACAGGCTGGCACTCCATCCACTGAGCCACACCAGCCAGGGCTATTTGCCAGTTTTTAATTTGAAATGTTTGCTCCATTGGTAGTTCTCTTTCTTATATTTATTAAGAACTGGTTATTAATGTATTTTATACATTTATATGACCTATATCCACACACACAAGTTCTTGTATGCATTTTATAATCGAGATTTTAATGATTATTGTGAATATGATTTTTTATCATATCCCCAGTTTGCTTCTTTAATTCAAGCTATTAATGAACAACAAAAAGGAGGAAACACCCCCATCTAGTGGGATGAAAGGGAACTACAGACATGGTCCTCAATGCTCAAAGGCTTTCCAAAAACAAATTCCTAACTGGTAATTGATATCACAACACATTAGTTTTCCTGAAAATAAAATCCAAAAATCATAGTAATTTCATCCTGCCTCTATTTTTCGGTCAGCCAAACTGAGATAAGATGCTTCAGTTGCAGTTAATAAAGTAACATTTATGGTTTTGGATCAATGAAGCTAAGCCAACACTACGCTGTTGTTAGTTACTATCTCTCCACCATATCTCAAAGAATTATTTCCACGTCATTATACATACCGCAATAATGAGCCCACTGGGTCCATTTATGTTATCAACCCAACCCTAAAAAAAAAGAAGATCTCTATCGGTCATACATGTCAGAATATTTTAATACCTTTGGAACAACTGCAGTCTAATCTTAATACATTTCGAACAGAAGCCCTGAGATCCAAGCCTATATATAACTGTCTGATTTAGTAGATCTCACATCACAAACAAAGGTCAATGGCAAATCACTGCCTATTTTCTGCATTTTATTTGTGCAAGAATGAATATTCTGCCAGCAGGAGTTATGGAGAGCTTCAAATTGTTTTAATGGCATCTTTGGGGCTAAATTGGACTTTGTATTACTATCACAATCTGCTAACCAATTCATCAACCATCACTTCCCTCCATCTGGGAACTGATTTTATCTCCCCAGGGGCACATTTCAAACATAATTTGTAGGAATTACCAATTTCTTGAGAATTTTAACAGTCATACCATCCATGCTATCAATTGATGTATTTATATTAGCTTGCTTAGAAGTGTTATAGAGAAGATTATGGTTAGGGGCAGTTGGAGGAAAATGTCTTCTTTGAGTTTGTCTCCTCAGCCCTCAGCAAGTCAGCTGACCTTATTGTGTCTGTTTCTTTATCTGTAAAAGTTGAAATGCATGTGTCAAGTGGGAGAGGAGACAGAAGAGAGGAGGAGAGGAAGGGCTTCTGTTGAGCCTTTTACTGGGGACTAGGCACGGCTCAGCACTCCCCATACATTGTCTCATTCGGTCCCCTCTCCAAAGTGGGTGGATCTGGTAAAACAGCCCAGTTTTACAAATGAGACAACTCAAAACTGGCAATGTCATTATGGGGTGGAGCTCGAATTTAAACGGCCCTAAAACTTCTCAGAATTGCTTCAAAGAAGATACTGCAATCCAAAGTGCTTTCAAAAGGGTAGAGCAGCATATAGAGGTTAAAAGTTACTATTTCTAAACTGAGAACCTTCTGTGAGCTTTGTGATTCTTGTTTATCCAGGCTGTTGTAATACCACCAATTTTGCCATCAAGAACATCCTGGTATATTTAACCTTTAGTGAGAAAAGCAAGAAATGACAGTATCTCCCATGGAAACTTTAAGACTAGAGTTAATGAGAAGCTAATCTGAGAGCTTCGCCCAACTTCCAGAGCAGTCAGTGTAAATCCTGGAGGGGCCTCACGCTGAGTAATTCCCGAACCAAATGAGAAATTTTGCTCAGTTAAAATGGGTTTGTGTTTGATTTACTACACTCAGCTATACATCGAAAGAGAGAGAGAGAGAGAGAGAGAGAGAGAGAGAGAGAGTATGAGAATGCGCAGAAAGTAATTGGGCTAGAAGGACGCAGGCTCGGAAGTGGAGCAAGGGATCGCGTGAGTGCCTTACTGGGAAGGGCTCCTGCCAGGTTGCTCCCACGATGGAGGGCCTCACGATGGCGATGTTCAGGTTCCCGCTCTCCTGCTGCACCACCATCTCTCCCAAGGCCTTGCTGTACGTGTAAGTATTGGGCCAGTCATGGATCAGCTTGGGTGTGATCTCATCAATAATGGAGTCGTCTAACCACCTGAAGGCAGTCAGAGAGAAAAAGAACTCTAGCAACATATGTTAGACAATAAACCAAAAATGACACTGTGAGACACAATCAAGTAAAACTTCCACTTTCTAGCTTGAGTTCTGACAGTCAGAAGAGTCACAGGATACCGAGGCTGAGTGTGTACATTGTCAAATCCTGTGTGAGCTCTTTGCTCTCCACAGCCAAGCCCCGCCTTACCAGCTAACTCCTACCTTCTCCCGCCTAGATAGGCCGAACAGCTGTGCAGCCTACGACTTGATTACATATAATCTCTATCTTCAATTACTTCCTCTCTAACAGGTTCGAAAGTGCATATCCATCAAACATATTTGGGAGCGCCAATCGTGAGCCCAGGGGCATGCTGGGTGCACTCATGGAGTTGCAAAGCTCTCTCGTTCAAGGTGTGTCTGTGGCAGCCCACTCATGCATGTTGTCCAGCCAAAACCTAGACACTGATCTTGTAGACTTCAGCTTTTAATTTTTAAAATGCCACTCAATGCCTCAACAAATAAAAGCAACTACTTTTGGCAGACTTATAATCTGTTTTAGCAAATCTATGAAATGTATTTTGAAGGTTTGTTTAGAGTCTGTGCTAATAACTTAGTAATAACTTCTAGAGATTTTGAGATAATTCTAAAGTGCTCTAAAAACTATTAATAGCCTGTCAAGTGGAGTGATTATGGTACTCTGAAGCAGTGATTACTGAATACTTCTACTTACAAGAAAACATGTAAAATAAACAACTGAGTTACCATGACAACAGCCTAATTGTTTTAAAGTTGTCAGAACCATTTTGATAATCTCAAAGTCTATCTGCAATTCTTGAAGAGAGCAATAAAATTATTGTCAATTAAATATTTAATGTTTCTCTTAGCTGGAAGATCTATTTGGTCAGACTTTTGATATAATTTAGTTTTTAAAAATTAGGCTACAAAAAAATGTTAGTGTGATTTGATACATTTATTCCCATCTTACAGAACTGAGCTTAATCATACTGTTTTGACTGTAGAAAAATCATAGCTGTTACCACTTTGCTCCCATTTCAAATTGTTGAGCATTTAAGATGTGTTTATCCCAAGACTTGTTCAGAAACACAATTCTCAATTTTAATAACTCTCATTTCCTACTGGAGTGAAACATCAGTATTGTCTACAATGTTTGGTTTTTCTCTTCGCTGCTACTGGTGCTGAGTGTTTTCTAGATACTCAAATGTCTTTTAACTTAAAATGAATAGGGAAAGTCTGAGAAGTTCCTAGAATTAAAAACAACTCCAAATACTTAGGAAAATAGGTACTCCAATTACTTGGCCTCCTGAGGGCTGCGAGAGAGCGTGGGATAATGCAGACAGCTCTCCATCTTTATAATAATGTTATCTTTTGCTCATCTTGTTTGTGAGTCAAAAGTGGATTAAATAACCTAAGAACATTTTCTTTCCCTGCAAAAACATACAGGTTACAAAAACTGGGTCAGAAGATCTATAGTCTAATTCCTTTTTTTTTACAGATTTATTGAGGTGTAATTCACATAACATACAATTCACCTATTTGATGGAAATGCCACCTAATTTTATTAAGTTTGCAAAGAATAAAATTTTAAGAAAACAGCAGACCCCAGAAATGCACTAGGATTGTACGTCACACGGCTGGTCCCAGTTGTTGTACAGGTGCTGGTCTACACTGAAGAGGTAACTTAGAGGCTTTACCAAGTTGGGTGAGTTTGCTTCTCAGAAAACGTTGGGTTCATAGGTTTCTAAGAACACAAATGCTCAAGAAGTCGCAGTGTTTTGTACTGGCCTGCCTCTAGCCTTCCTAGTGACACCTGTATGTAGCTGTATCATCATCTTGTTTCCCCCATTTTTACTAGTGAAAAATGGCAATAATTACATCTGTTCTAAAGTTTTAGTTTATCATGTAGACAGACCAAAATATTCACAACTGCACTTGAAGCTTTTTGATAAAACAAAATAAGCCAATCAACCTAAGGCATTCTTATTTTTGGTAAAATCACCAAGGAACATATATCTACAGAGGCAGTAGTGGCTTTTACAATATTTTTCCTAATGCAGCCAAACAGAGCAGGGCCTGTCTGTCTCAGCCACGTGCTGCGTTCGCAGAGGTGAGTGTAACGAGGACACGCATCTACTGGTTGGGTGGTGCTCTTTTTAAGATGAGTCATCAGTTCATGCTCTTCTTTACCAAAGTTTGACTTGCTGCAGTGATTTTTTTCTAGTTTGTTTTTAAAACAGTAAGTTAGCATGGATACAGACACCACAGAAACCAAAGTACATTTCTGAAACGAACAAACGCCTTTTGGTGTACTTAAGAGGATGTTTTGAACGCATGGGCCCCAAATTCTAAACTACTTAAATTGATTCAAAAGAAGCAAAAGGCTATTAAAGATTTCAGAAAACAATATGTGTGTGTGCATATATACACCCACAATTTCCTCTAAGTATTACTTTTTGGTTTGGAACTTATCGAATCAATCTCTTAATATCATTTATAACTTTATTATTTACATATTTACTAAATGAGACAGCCTGAGGAATATTTTTTTTCTCTTAATTTTCTTATTCAGTAAGCAGGGCAAGCAGATGGGTGTATCAGGAAAACTTTCTGGAGAGAAAGCACTGGACACACTGCTTCATGGTAACGTCTGCTCTCTCCTTCTCTCATCTGAATTATGTTCTTCCCTTGATTATTGCGATTACCATGCCATATGTTCTTGCTCATGTGTCCGTTGCCTCACTTTTCAATGCGTCCAGAGAGAATGGATTGGGTTTTTATCTCTGTGTCCAATCACATTCCTGCCCCCAGGAACCAGCTAATTTAATTCAGTAAATGGGTGTTCTCCCACATGATGGTCTTGATTGGCCAATTTATGCTGTGTATAAGGTTTTTGGAAGCTGAGCTGGCCAGTGACAGGCAGGAATGGGTGGCTTTAGAAGGAGGTGAGGCTGTAGGGAGACTGTGGGAAAGGAAGAAAGGGCGTGGATGTCTTTGCAGAGAAGGAATCAAAATTGAAAGTGAATGTATCCACTTAGTGGTGGGGGAAAGCTAAAAGCCAATATATGTTAACCAACTTTGGTTTGTCAGCATTGGCTTCAGAGTCAATTTAAACTTTTGTTGGGGAGAAGGAGGGTATTTATATCTGAGTCTAATCCTTGTGTTGAATGGGCTTCAGTATTTTCCTCCAAACTTTTATTGCGCATTTATCCTGGCCTCCAATAGCCTGACAACATGAAAATTATTCAGTTTGTTTAAGAAACACTCTAACTCCGCTCTGATTAGTAGTTAAAGCCTAGTAATATTACAAATACAGAGAATTTTCAATTTTGTGTCAGCTACTTAGATGCCATCTTGAGATAATACAGTCTCAAGAATGAAAGCACAAATGCGAAAATCAGCCTTTTGGTCCCAAGCGTAGGTAAGCTTTCTTTGTGAGCACAACATGATCTTCAGCACCAAGGCAAAACTGCCTTCCCACACTTGGCCTCCTTTCTTCGCTCCCAAAGGGCCGCACTGGGGGCTGGGGCTGCTGGTGGCTGTCATCTCCCCGGCATCTCGCCCTCCACCCTCAGCCCACCCGCCAGAGCTGACCGCTACGTGTGCTGTGTTTGATCAAGAAACACCTTTTCTTTGTCACATGGCAGATTAGCTGTGCCTTCTGGGAGCTTCAAAAGTGTGATTTTTAGCAGGTACAAATATGAGGGACTTTTATTGAATTAAAGCATCTAGAAGTTAAAAGACAAGAGAAGGGTGCAGAGAGTTGGAGAAAGATGCTGCACCGATTATTG
Organism: Pteronotus mesoamericanus; assembly: GCF_021234165.1. NCBI lineage: Eukaryota > Metazoa > Chordata > Mammalia > Chiroptera > Mormoopidae > Pteronotus > Pteronotus mesoamericanus. Next base: position 16,425,462 of record NW_026555310.1, read on the forward strand.
GAATACGAAGGAACCCTACTGCAAATGAAAACTGCTATACAAGAAAGCCCTTGAAACATTTTTTCCCAAGCTTGCCTGCTCTAAGACTTGCGTGAAGCCTCTGACAAACATCCAGATTCCCGGATGATTCTGAGGTTCCCTCTTGGGACAGCTAATTCAAACTTTAGTGGTGATAACCCCTAGTAACGTGGTGATTCTTGTGCCAGGCAAATCGGGGGATCGCTAATTTAAAAGAGCCCCACTTCACAAATTTAAGTTATTACAATTTGCATAAATTGGGATTAGGTCTCAAAAAGGCATTGCTTCTTTGAGTAAAAGCTTCAACAGAATGAAGCTTTAAAGAAATTAAATTCTGGGTACTATTTAGAAATGTAAACTGTGGCAATTTGCATATTCTAATCTGATAGCTAATTAAACATGTGTAAGACCCATAGGCAAAGCATTAGCCGTGTCTTATTGTATTTTTTCTCCCAGAACACACGGGTGTTCTGCATCTGTGGCCACGCCCCACTCCTCTCCATGACTCCCTCTCAGGTAGCGGGCCTGCCTGCCTCAGGCCGCTCCTCAAGTCCACCTACATCCCTTTCCCAGAAGGACCAAATTAATGTTCCTGCTTATTTCCATCCAAGTCTTTGCTTAAATAAATCAAAATAAAACAACTATCACACACATGCACACACACACACAGCCCTACCTCAATGGGTCCCCGCCACCTAGAGTTAAGGGCAGTCCTCTGCAGCGTACTCAAAAGCTCCAGGATATGGCCCCAGCCTCCCTCTCCAGCTTGATCCCTGCACATAGCATATGTGCTGCCAAAATGGACTTACATCGGTATCAAACATGTCCCAGGGTTGCCTGTTCCAGTCGCTCTGCCTCACATGTGCCTTGGTCTCATCTGTTCTTCCAAGTCCATCTCCTATGCCTGCCTTTGTAGTTTTTCTACTCCCTCCAATTCCATCAGATGTACTATGTACCATCTCTTCCACCACAGACCATATGTAATCTCCTCTGCTCTGTTCATGTGTGATGGTGAGCTCCTTGAAAACACAGTCTATATCTTAAGAAAGCACCTTTTTCATCTCTGGCTCTGCCAAGCCTGTGGGTATACTGGGAAGACTACGTCCCTGTAGCCAGAATTATGTGGCTGTGGAGGAAAATTGTGTCTCTGACTTACTGGCTGAGAGGCTTCTGACGAGTGACTTAGCCTCCCTATGCGATTGTCCCTTTCTTAGTGCAGCGATAGTAGTACTATCAACCCTACAATGTCATGTTAAGGAATTAAAAGTGTCAGAAAGTATCCTTGCTTACAATAATTACTCAACATAGCCATCCTTTCCTCTTTACTGCAACTTTACTAAATTGATTTAAGTATGTTAAATAAAGCAGTAAATATGTATGGACCTATTTTTCTAGTTCCTAACTCTTGTTATTTCAGGCTTTTATACAGGCTCAAAGCCATTGTCTCCTTCACCAGCTCCCCCAAGAGAGGAGACCTTGGCCTGGAAAACATGGGAAGCACCAGCCCCAGAGCCCAGTCTTTCCCAGTCAGTTATGTGCATTTAAAAAAAAAAAAAACATACTTAAGCTGTTATTCTGAAAAAAATGGAATTTCACTGGCAATCTCTGATCCATTTATGCACATGAGTTTCTAAAGGTAAATACCACCGATGAGGTAGAAGCCAGAACTATAAAGGCAGACACAAGTAGGAAGGTGACACATTACATGATAACCTGACTGTGGTGGTTGGGATGAGGTGTGGGACAACTGCAGGTCTAAGAGCCAGGAAACCCAGTTGCATGACACTGGTTAATGGCCATGCTTGTCATGCCAATTAAGCGGAGGTGCTGAGCTGTGCGCTGGAAAGGATGGGGCGGGGACGGTGGGTGTCAGGGTTAAGCCCACAGTCCCACTCCCTTTGTTAACGGCACTGAGCAGGATCACTTGGGCCTGTGTAACTGGGAAGGTTTCTGGCAAAAAGTGCAAATCCTCTTTAATTTCCCAGAATTGGAATTCCCATTAAACTGGTTTTCTGGGAAAAGAAAGGTTTGTTTTAGTGTTTCATGGGTGAGTTTCTTTTTGTATTATTATATTTTTCAGCTTTACTATGGTATAATTGACAAATAAAATTGTGAAATATTTAAAGTGTACACTGTGATGATTTGGTATACATATACATTGTGGAGGATTCCCCACATCCAGTCAATTAATATACTTATGTAGGTGACTGTCATGAGATCACAAAGCCCAGAGTACAGCTTTAAGATCATTTTGTTGTCTAATTCCTGGTTCTTTTTTTTTTTTTTTTTTTTTTTTTAATGAGGACCACTGCGATACTAAGAATAAGAACAGCTACAAGATGCTAGGTGGTTACTTTTTATAAACATTTTTAAGGAAATGAAAACCTAAAAATCTTGGGAAATAATTATTTTAACCTTAGGTCCATTACAAAATAGAGAAGAAATCAGAGAATAACTATATTTTAAAACAAAGTAACTAAATTAGGTAAATTAATATTTATTCAGAATAACTTTAATGGTATTTGTTATTCTTGAACTTCAAAAAAGTTTCATCGGATATAGAGGTTGTTGAAACAGTCATGAACATTGATGCAGTTGGTTATTCAAAAGTTTAACATCTATGTTTTATTTGAAGTTTAAGAGGAAAAAATGAGCATCTGGAAACAGAGATAAGATGTGAGCTTATAGGTATTTTATTTTATTTAAATAGTTTATTTATTTATTTTTAGAGAAAGGGGAAGGGAAGAAGAAAGAGGGAGAGAAACATCGATGTGCAAGAGAAACATCAACCGGTTGCCTCTCACACACCCCTAACTGGGGACCTGGCCCTCATCCCAGGCATGTGCCCTGCCTGGGAATTGAACTGGTGATCTTTCAGTTTGCAGGACAACAAAGGTGTGCAGGATGACACCCAAACCACTGAGCTATACCAGTCAGGACCTTATAGGTTTTTTACATCCCAGAATAACAACATACTATGAATTCTGTCATCTATTCTTGCTTTGTCAAAAACAAACAAACTCACATAAACAAACAAACATCACCCACCCCCAGCCAAAAGAGTCTGCACGGCGATCATCTAATGCCCTCAAAAAGTTTTCATCCATTCAGCAAATATTTGAGTCCCTACTGTCTGCTGGCACTGGAGAGCAAGAAGGAGCCAGGCACCTTCCCTTCCCTTGAGAAGCTTATTGTCTAATGGAAAACACAAATAAGCACCCAGATATTTAGAACGAGCACTGGGTACTAAGCCTGAGGGATTCTGGGGGGAGCTTTGACAATCTGAGGCAGAGGCAAAGTCATCTTCAGGAACAGAACTACAATACACCAAAGCAGGCGGTAAGAGAAAGAGGAGTAACCCCTTCAGCGTGATTGTAGCACAAATGTGAGGGGAGGGCTGAGAGTAGCATCTGGACGGGCGGTCCTGAACATAAAATTATGAGTTAATAAATTTTCCCCTGTTGTAAAAAATACCTAAGCTCCTTAATTGCATTCAAAATGTATTCTGCTGAGATAAAATATAATTTCATTCCTAGTTCTGTTTGGCTGCATATTTACTTAAATAATCATTCTCTTTGGGGAACAGTACATGACATAAACATAAATTTTAGACAAGTGTCAATGACAGATCATAAATCATGTAGCAATCAGCTGCCTTTATCGGTTGACATTAGTGGTGGAGTGTGGGAAACGCTGAACACAGGAGAATAAGTCTAGACCTCCTCTGGAAGGTGAGTTTATTCTTCTTTGCAGTGTAAGGGTGTTGAGTGTCTGGACACAGTTTGGGAGGCAGGAAATTGTATGAAGAACCTGGAGATCCCTCTCGCCACGGGTGAACTGAATGTTCATTTCCCACCTCTTTTTTCGGGTGCACTCTCAGGACTTCTGTGCCCACTCAAACTGGGCTATAACCTGCTGGGTGCAAGTGGTGGGCTGAGCCTGTGGAATCTCAGGGCCAGGGTCTGGAACCAGAGGAGGGCTGCCCCTTTCCTGGGCCTATCAATACGTCAGCACCTTATTTACCAAGACCCAGCCCTCCAGGGAGGCAGGCAGCTCACTGACAGATCAGTTCCACCCTGGACGTGCTCTGAGGTGCTGGACATCGACTTTCTGCCCTGCCTTTGGGCATCACGGTATCTTTTCTCTGCCTATCCTGACAGACTCTGGACTCTGAGAGGTTTCTTTTCCCCAATTAGGCAAAGCATGATTTATTAGCAACTTTAAGTAACCTCCAGGTCTTTAAAATGACTTTCAGTCTTCTTTGTCCTGGATATTTTTAATGACAGGTAAAAATATCTATTCTCAAAGTATATGAGATAAAAATATTTGCCCTGAGGGGACTGAATTCTTGATTTAGCTAAAGCGTCATTTTAAAGAATATATCTTAAGTGGAAATGCAGTATTTTATGAAATGACAATCTGACAAATTCAGTGTGAAATAGTCTATTTTTTCTGCTATGCTGCTTTTTATGCAGAGTTAAAAAAAATAACAAATGAGAAAGGTAAACTTAGTAAATGGAGCAAAAGAACAAAGAAGCAGAAAACAGAAACATACTTACTGTGAGACTGAGGTCATGTCCTAAGGATAAAGTGGTTTCTGTTGGTTGGCAAGAAGAAATAAAACGCTAGACATTATTTCTCCTGCACAATAGGAAAGTAAGGAATGTATATCTTGGCCAAAGAGGTCAAGAGACTGACTCCTTCTGCAAAATTTGGGAGGAATTCCTGTCCTCTATTAGTTTTTCCTTACTAACCTTTTGATTATCTGCTGTTAAGCACCGCTAACACTGCGATAATTGCTTGTGTTTATCAATTTATCATCACAACTATAAGATGGGCACTATTACTAGCCTCGTTGCACAAATGAAGGAACTGGAGCCAGTGAGGCCAGGGAACTTGCTCAGTGTCACACAGCTAGTAAGTTGCAGAGCCTAATGTTGCACCTTTGTCAGTCTGACTCCAAAACCTGTCTTCTGAATTTTTATATCATACGGTCAATTTCCTTCAGTGACAATGCTGAGTTGAATTGAGGAACCTCTTCTATGTAAACTGTCCCCAAGTACAGTATTCAATCCTAAACTAGCACTTTGTTTCAAGGGTGTTTCATGCTGTTACCTCATTAATGAACGATCACCAACAATCAAAGAGAACAACAATTGGCCCACCCCTACCCCCCTCGTTTGACCCAACTTACTCCATGGAATCAATGATTTTTTTTGGCTCCACGGGACATGGATAGATAACTTCGTCAATGTGCTTCAGGTTACAATTTGAAAAGGCAGTAGAGATATGTACAAAGGCCTCGAGCTTTGGCATCTGACTGGCCATGAGCAAGAGCTTCTGGGTGGCGATAACATTAAGCTGCACGGCATGTCTGGAGAAAATTAAGCAGAAGGAAACACAGCTAGCCTGTATCAGGCTTCATGGGGAAAAGGTATGAGCGCTGCTCTTAAAATCAGGATCGAGCGTGTCTGCAAGCACTACTATAACCTAACATTTCTCTGAAGTTTCAGCCTTGTAATTAGGAAAATAAAATTAACAGTTATAAATGTTGAAAGGCGGTCACAAGCCCAGTGTCAGATTATATAATTGTATACCTGGAAAACAAACAGAAGCAGCGAAAATGAAATCTGGGATAGGCAGTATGGCAGTTCGGTAAGGAGTCCATTTATAAAAGTTATGTAAAAAAATCACTAGCTTTCTTGTATAGAAACAACAATTAGAGAAAACAATGGAAGAAAGGCACACATTTAGAATCCAATATTTAAAAATATATCAAATTAATGGACTCTATGTTAAAAAATGATAAAACTTCATTAAGGGTCATGACAAAGAAAATGAATAAACGGAAAGACATATATTGTTCTTTGATAGGAAGAACCAATGTTTTAAATATGTTAAAGTTTTTCTAAATGAATCTACATATTCAATGTAATCCCAATCAAATTTCTAACCTTTTTAAAAACGGTAAAATTATTGTAAGTTTAATCAGGAAGTATAAGCAGGTGAGAATTGTCGAGAAAATCCTACTTAAAAAGAATAACGTATGTATACTCACCTAATAAAATAAAATTACAGTAATTAAAGTACTATGATGTTGAAAGAGAAAGCCTAATTAATGAAACTAAATAAAGAGTTAGAATGGGAATTTACTATATTTCCTTTGAAATAAAGAGTAAAAACAAATCATTTAATAAATGTTGTTTCAGGAATAATCATCTGTTAGGAATTAATAAAAAAGCTTATGCTACATTCACACCTACATCATTCTTCTTTTTATAGAATTTTCCCGACTATTCCTCCTTGTTTATAGATAAATAAATTTTAAATGGGTCAAAGACTGAAATGTGAAAATAAAACAATAAAAATACTAGAAGAATTTTAAAATAATTTCATAAAAAATAAAAACAAGTTTGATAACAGATGATAAACTGTTAAAATATTTGGAGCCTTACTTAAAAAAAAAACAAACAAAGAATTGCTAAATCTTTCAAGGTCTTAATATTTATAGGAAAAAAGGTTACCAAAAGAAAAATAGGCAAAAACCATGGACAGACAATTCACAGAATAATAAGATGCCAATCAGTATTTAACCATTTTTACCTTTTGACTATCAAAGAAATAAAAACATTCAATGCCATTTCCATGATCATACTGACAACATTAAAGAGAATTAAAGAATTATAATAACGTATTTTGTGGGTGTCAGAAATGAGCATTCATGTGCATAGGGACAGTGTAAACTGATGATACCATATCTTTGGAGAGCAATTTAGCATAACATGACAAACTATAAATTGTTCATAATCTGGGCACATTTGATATATATCTAACAATTCTATTTCTAGGAAGTTACCCAAATGGAAGCACACAAAGGTATTAAAAAACATGTTTGCACAAAGATGTTCATTGCAGAGCTGTTTATAAAAGTGAAAAATTAGAAAAATCTAAAAACTGTCCACCAATACAGAACTGATTGAGTATATTACATATGTGTACAATGAAGTCTCATGTAGTCATTACACAGTATAATAGAACATTCATTTCTAATGAAAAATAAATATATAATTGAGCTGTTTGCGAAGCATTCTCAGCATGATGCCTTTGTTTGTAAATTTAAACATAACAATCTCGTTATGGATGCATAAAGAAAATTGGAATGGATGTTCTCCACAATATTAAATGCTTATCTCTGGAATGCAATATTTTGGAGAAGTGTTACTCCTTTGCATTTTTTTTCATTGAGAATATCTTCTTTAAAAAAAACAAAACAGAAACCATAAGGAAACTTACACATGTGTGTGTTTACACACATATACACACAAGCCATAAGTGGGAGGCAGGGACTTACCGGAGGCTGTCGTTGAAGCGGACGGTGGCTGCGCAGTGGAAGACGATGTTCGTGCAGGAGAGCAGCTCCTGCTGGTCCTGTTGGCTGATGGCCAGGTCATTGTGGTTGAGGTCTGCGTAAATAGCTCTGATCTTCTCATGCACGTTCGGACAAACTTCTTTGACTTTTTCAAACAGCTAAAACATAAATATAAATCAATATACAAAGATCACCATCACGTTTTCTTGTTCTCACTGGTTTGTCTCATTTTGGTTCTCAAAAACTGGTTTTAGTTGTAATGTAACTCAAGAGCTATTTGGTTAAGTTCATGCAATTCAAAGTCAGTTTAGTATAATTCCTGTTCTTCTTAATTTGATAAGCATTTTTTAAAAAATGAGTCGCTATTTACTTTTTGAGACAGAGGAAGGGAGGGAAACATCGATGTGCAAGAGAAACATTGATTGCCTCTAACATGCCCCCAACTGGGGACCTGGCCCGCAACTCAGGCATGTCTCTTGACTGGGAATCAAACCAGCAATATTTTGGTTCGTAGGCTAGTGTTCAATCCACTGAGACACACCACCCAGAGCTTGATAAGCATTTGAAAAAGCTCCAATAGCCAGTAAAAAGTGTATTTTGAACTTTTCCTGTAGAGTGGAGTGATACTAAATTAAATATATCCTGCTCCATCTCCTTTCCCCCTATAAGGCAACTTTTTGTTTATAGGTGGTGATTGATACCATTTTGTGCTGGAAAATATTGTTTTCAGTGCAAAATTACCAGCCTTTACACAGCTTTTATAGATGATTAGTTTTTACAAAGTCTCATGAGCACAAATTCTAAACAATTTAACTGGACAGATTAATAGGATATCCTGGCAGCACAAACATAATGAGAAACAAATTAACCAAATTTGTAATGGGTAAAACAAACACAAATTTTATATCATCTCTTTCTAATATAAATGACAGTTATTGCCTAGTAAGAGAATTGCATGAGCTGGTGTACTTTTTATGAAATTATAATTGATTTTTAAAAAATAATCTAATTTATAAAGGAAAAAGGAAAGAACACCAGCAGCTTTAGCTTTTATTACAATTATTCACTGGGATCAAAGTCTCTATTTTCACCTCTACCCAGAAGTTCTTAGATTAAATTGGTACCTTCTCTTCTGTCAGGAAATACAATTTTAATAAAATGATCCCTGTTCCAACCTATTCTGATAAAATGGAATTTTACTGTAATATTGGTATGATATGTTAACAGTAAAGAAAAGTAAGGCTAAATGTTTAGAAAGGTTAAGAGCAGAGAACATAAGTCTGTGGTTTTAACTATAATACAGTAGCAGAGACAAGTTCTCTTCTACACTTTAACCCTAAAAGAATGTTTCATCTATTCCTTGATCCTTGATAGCAGGCTGCTTCTCTTTGTTAGAAATACACCCCAGGCTTTTTTATTGGGTAACAAGTAGTCAGAGAAATCATGTCTCATTTGCATTGGGCAAGACTATATTCAGAGGTCATCCTGGGAATTCTATGAAGGTGATCAGAGAAGAAAACTAAATCCACATATTGCCAGGGAAATTAATATACTTCTGTCTTTGCAACGTAGGGTCAGTCTTTTCCATGGGGTGTTACTACAATTCTAAAAATGTTCGAAAGTTAGGTTAATCCTCAGTAGTTTCTTGATCTTTGGGACTGATAAGGTTATTAAAGTGTCTGAGGGACATTCTCAACAAAGGTCATTCTGGTTCTTCCAGAAAGATATTTAATAGTTCTTCTAATCTTGATGCATCATAGCATTCTAAATATGATTTTTTATAGGCAAATGTTTTCCTTCATGTAGTTCATGCTAATGATACAACAAACATATGTTGGATATTTTTGATAAATTAATCTAAAATTTGTACAATTTCCCCTTTTAAATAACTAAATTTGTACAAGGTGCTCTCTCTCGCTCTCTCTCTCATCGAATCTTCATGATAGATTTATATACAAAAAATCTATTTAAGGTTCTGTGTTGTTTTAGACATTGACCTGTGATGACTTTTGGCTGCTTGACAGCAAGAAGTGGAAGATAACTTCAGTGTCCACCTATCCAGCAATGGAGTTCCTCACACGTGATGTAAGTTGCTACACATACATTTTCTTATTCCTTTGCTTTTTGTGACTTTAAAAGGTAGAGGATACTTCATACCATATTGTACCTTCAGAAAACCAGTGCAATGTTGAACAGAACCAACATACTAATTTACAGAATTACTATTATAAGAGACAATTACTATTTCAGGAAATAATGCCATAATCTATATTCTATTTATTGATTTGTGAATTCAAACGAGAGGGCATGCTTGAATGAACACAGTCCAATTTAAAAAGTCTGAGTTTTTGGATCCAATTAATTATTGATTACAGTTAGTCAAAATAAATCAATGCTTCATCATATGACTTGCTGAATCTAACAATAGTGCATAATTTCAAATAAAACAACACTTTGTAAATACTGAAACACCCTAAATAGAGTGCTAGATACAATAGCCAAATGCTACCCAACAGGTTAGTGCTTTTCAGGGGGTTATCCATCAATCAACCTGCATGGGAATCACTAGTATGCATATTAAAAAGTGTTTATTCCTGGGTCCCATGAACAAAATTGAAGACAAAAATTAGTGAAAAAGTATTCCATGGATTGGAATAATCAATATTGTTAAAATATCCATATTACCTAAAGCAATCTACAGGTCCAGTACAATCCCTATCAAAATTCCAATGGCATTTTTCAAAGAAATAGAATACCTAATCCTAAAATTTGTATGGAACCATGAAAAAAAAAACTACCCTGAACAGCAAAAACAATCTAAAGAAAGAACAAAACTGAAGGCAGTGTTCTCCCTGGTTTTAAACTATATCACAAGGTTAAAGTAATTAAAACAGTATGGCATTGGCATAAAAACAGACATAAGTCAATGGAACACAACAGAGATCCCGGAAGTAAATCCATTCATATATGGTCAAATAATTTACAAGTAAGTTACCAAGAATATGCAAAGGAAAAAAGATAGTCTTTTTAAAAATGGTGTTGGGAAAATTGGGCAGCTATATACAAAGGAATGAAACTGGAACACTATCTGACTCCATACTCCAAAATTAGCTCAGAATGGGTTAAAAAATTGAACATAACACCTGAAATCATAAAACTCCTAGAAGAAAACATAGGTGGTAATCTCCTTGACATCGGTCTTGGCAATGATTTTTTTAATCAAAAGCAAAAGCAACAACAAAAAAAATAAGTGGGATTACATCATAATAAAAAGCTTCCGCACAACAGAAGAAACCAACAAAAATGATAAGACAACCTATTGAATGAGAGAAAATATTTGCAATAATCTATCTGAAAAGGGGCTAATATCCAAAATATATAAAGTTATATACACAACTCAATAGCAAAAAAAAAAAAAAAAAAAAAAAAAATCTGACACTTTTCCAAAGATACTATACAGATGGCCAACAGACACATGAAACAATGTTCAATATCATTAATCATTAAGGAAATGCAAATTAAAACTATAATGAGATATCACCTCACACCTGTTTGAATGGCTATCATCACAAAGATTAGAAATAAAAAGTGATGGGGAGGATGTGGAGAAAAGAGAACACTGTGTACTGTTGGTAGGAATGTAAATTGGTTTAGCCACTATGAAAAACATGGAATTTCCTCAAAAAATTAAAAACAAAACTCTCATAAGACCCATCAGCTCCACTTCTGGGTATTTATCTAAAGAAAACAAAAGCACTAACTCACAATGATATATGCACCCTTCTGTTCATTGCAGCATTACTTACAAAAGTCATGATATGGAAACAACCTACATGTCCATTGATCAATGAATGGATAAAAAAATTATGTATAAATACGTATACAATTCTGCCATAAAAAAGAATGAAATTTTGCCATTTTTGACAACATGGGTGGACCTCAAGGACATTAAGCTAGTAAAATAAGTGACACAGAGAAAGACAACTACTATATAATCTCTCTTATATGCATAATCTTTAAAAAAAGCTGATAATACAAAGAACAGATTGGTGATTATTGCCAGAGGTGGGGGCTGGAGGCTGGGAGAAATGTATAAATTTATTTTTATTTTTTTCCCATGGATAATTATACACCTGTTTTTTTATTTATTTTACCAATTCAGGACTTTTACTTTTTCTGGTTTTTATTGTTCAAGTACAGTTGTCTCCACTTTCCTTCCACCACTTTCCCCTGCCCCACCCACCCCCCACCTCACACCCTCAATCCTTCCCCACTTTGGCTTTGTCCATGGGTCTTTATACATGTTCTTTGATGGCCCTTTCCCTTTTTTCTCCCGTTAATTCTCTCCCCCCTCCTCTCGGGTTACGGTCAGTTTGTTCTTTATTTTAATGTCACTAGTTACATTTTGCTTGCTCGTTTCTTTTGTTGGTTAGGTTCCACTTACACGTGAGATCATATGGCATTTGTCTTTCACTGCCTGGCTTATTGCACTCAGCATAATGCTCCCCAGTTCCGTCCATGCTGTTGCGAAGGGTAGGGGCTTCTTCTTTCTTTTGGCTGCATAGTATTCCGTTGTGTAAATGTAACATAGTTTTTTGATCCCCTCATTTTCTGAGGGGTCCTTAGGTTGCTTCCAACACTTGGCTATTGTAAATTGTGCTGCTATGAACACTGGCATGCATAGGTTCTTTTGAATTGCTGTTTTGAGATTCTTAGGGTATAATCCCAGCAGTGGGATTACTGGGTCAAAAGGCAGTTCCATTTTTATTTTTTTTGAGGAAATCTCAAACTGTTTTCCACAGTGGCTGCACCAGTCTGCATTCCCAACAGTGTACATGGGTTCCCTTTTCTCCACAACCTTGCCAGCACCCATTATTTATTTATTTGTTTATGATGACCATTCTGACTGGTGTGAAGTGGTATCTCATTGTGGTTTTAATTTGCATCTCTCTGATGGCTAGTGATGCTGAACATCCTTTCATATGTCTCTGGGCCCTCTGTATGTCCTTCTTTGAGAAGTGTCTGTTCAGGTCCTTTGCCCATTTTTAATTGGATTGTTTGTATTCCTGGAGTGGAGTCATGTGAGTTCTTTACGTATTTTGGAGATTAATCTCTAGTCTGACGTATCATTAGCAAATATATTTTCCCATAGAGTTGGTTCCCTTTCCATTTTGCTGATATATTCTTTAGTCATGGAGAAGCTTCTTATTTTGATGAAGTCCTATTTGTTTATTCTTTCCTTTATGCCCCTCACTCTAGGGGACATATTGGTGAACATATGGCAGTATGGAATATCTGAGATATTTCTGCCTATGTTCTCCTCTAGGACTTTTATGGTGTCGCACCTCATATTTAAGTCTTTTATCCATCTTGAGTTTATTTTTGTGTATGGTGTAAGTTAGTGATCGAGTTTCACTTTTTTGCATGTAGCTGTCCAGCTTTCCCTACATCATTTGTTGGAGAGGTTATTTTTACTCCATTTTATGCTTCTGCCCCCTTTGTCAAATATTAATTGACCACAGAGACATGGGTTTATTTCTGGGCTCTTTACTCTGTTCCATTGATCTATATGTCTGTTCTTATGCCAGTACCAGACTGTTTTGATTACAGTGGCCTTGTAATATAGTTTGATGTCAGGTATTGTGATCCCTCTGACTTTTTCTTTCTCAAAATTGCTGCTGCTATTCGGGGTCATTTATGGTTCCATATAAATTTTTTAAATGTTTGTTCTATATCTATGAAATATGTCATTGGTATTTTAATAGGAATTGTATTGAATCTATAAATTGCTTTGGGTAGTATGGACACTTTGATGATGTTAATTCTTCCAATCCATGAGCACAGTATATGCTTCCATTTATTTGTGTCTTCCTTAATTTCTTTCTTCAGTGTGTAGTTTTCTGAGTACAGGTCTTTTACCTCCTTGGTAAGGTTTATTCCCAGGTACTTTATTTTCCTTGTTGCTATAGAAAATGGGATTTTTTTTCTGATTTCTGATTCTGATATTTCATTGTTGGTATACAAAAATGCCTTGGATTTCAGAATATTAACTTTGTATCTTGCTCTTTTGCTAAATTCACTTATTAGGTTGAGTAGTTTTTTAGGTTGAGTGGTGGAGTTTATGGGGTTTTCTATATACACTGTCATGTCATCTGCTAACAATGACAGTTTTACTTCCTCCTTTCCAATTTGGATGGCTTTTATTTCTTTTTCTAGTCAGATCACTGTGGCTAGGACTTCCAATACTATGTTGAATAGAAGTGGTGAAAGTGGACAACCTTGTCTTGTTCCCGATCTTAGGAAAGCTTTTAGGTTTTGCCCTTTGAGTATGATGTTGGCTGTAGGCTTTTCATATATGGCCTTTATTATGTTGAGGTATGTACCCTTCACTCCCACTTTGCTGAGTGTTTTTATCATAAATGGGTGCCGTACCTTATCAAATGCTTTTTCAGCATCTATTGATATGATCATGATTTTTGTCTTTCCTTTTGTTCATGTGATGTATTATGTTTATTGGTTTGTGAATATTGTACCATCCTTTCATCCCTGAGATTAATCCCACTTGATCATCGTGTATGACCTTTTTAATGTATTGCTGGATGCAGTTTGCCAATATTTTGTTGAGGATTTTAGTGTCCATGTTCATCAGGGATATTGGCCTGTAGCTTTCCTTCTTTGTAGGGTCTTTATCTGGTTTTGGGATTAAGATGATAATGGCCTCTTAAAAAGAGTGTGGGAGTCTTCCCTCTTCTTGGGTTTTTTGGAATAGTCTGAGAAGGACAGGCGTTAGCTATTCCTTAAATGTTTTGTAAAATTCTCCTGTGATACTATCCAGTCCAGAGTTTTTGTGTGCTGGGAGTTTTTTGAATACTGCTTCAATTTCACCAGCTGTCATTGGTCTGTTCAAGCTTTCTGCTTCTTCTTCATTCAGTTTTGGAAGATTATATTTTTCTAGAAATTTGTCTGTTTCATCCAGGTTTTTTAATTTCTTGGCATATAGTAATAACTATTTCATAGTAATTTCTTACAATCCTTTGTATTTCTGTGGTATCACTTGTAATTTCTCCTCTTTTGTTTCTGATTTTATTTATTTGGGTCCTCTCCCAAAATTTTTTTCTTGATGAGTCTGCTTAAAGGCTTGTAGATTTTGTTTATCTTTTCAAAGAACTGGCTCCTGAATTTATTGATCCTTTGAATTGTTCTTTTAGTCTCTATGTCATTCAGTCCTGCTCAGACCTTTATTATTTCCTTCCTTTTACTCGCCCTGGACTTTGTTTGTTGTTGTTTATCCAGGTCTTGTAGATGTAGGGTTAGGTTGTTTATTTGAACTTTTTCTATCTTTTTTAGGTAGACCTGTATTGCTATGAACTTCCCTCTCAGGATGGCCATTGCTGTGTCCTATAGGTTTTGGACTGTTGTGTTCATTTTCATTTGTTTCCAGAAACTTTCTGACTTCTTCCTTGATCTCATTGTTGACCCAATTCATTATTTAATAGCATACTATTCCGTTTCCATGAGTTTGAATGTTTTTGAGGTTTTTTCTTGAGGTTGGTTTCTAGTTTCAAGACCTTGTGGTCTGAGAAAATGTTTGTTATGATTTCAATTTTCTTGAATTTGTTGAGGCTTGTTTTGTGTCCTATCATGTGGTCTATCTTTGAAAATGTTCCATGTGCAACTGAAAAGAATGTGTTTTTTCCTTTTTCAGGATAAAAGATTATATATATATAATCAGTTAAGTCCATTTGATCTAATGTGTTGTTCAGTTCCACAATAACCTTCTTGATATTTTGTTTGGAAGATCTATCCATTGTTGACAGTGGGGTGTTAAAATCCCCTGCTCTAAGTTTTTTGCTGTTTATATTTTTCTTGAAGTCCTCCAACATTTTCCTTATATATTTGGGTGTTCTATGTTGGGTGCATATAGGTTTACAATGTTTATGTCTTCTTGATGGATTCTTCCTTTGAGTATTATGAAGTGTCCTTCTGTGTCTCTTTTTATGGCCTTTGTTTTGAAATCTATTTTGTCTGGTATAAGCACTGCTACTCTGGCTTTTTGCCCTTGTCCTTTTGCTTGGAATATTTTTTTCTCAACCCTTTACTTTCAGTCTGTGTAGGTCTTTAGTATTGAGGTGGGTCTCTTGTAGGCAGCATATGTGCAGGTCATGTTTTCTTATCCATTCAGCTATCCTGTGTCTTTTGACTGGAGCATTTAATCCATTTACACTTAAGGTTATTATTGACAGGTACTTAGTCATTTTTTTTCACTTTGTATCTGTGTTCTTCTCTCTCATTCTTTTTCTTCATCTTCTTTTGTCTGGGAAACCCCTTATTTCAACTTCCATTTTAATTCAGAGCCTTTCTGGGTAGAGGAGTCTTGGTTGCAGGCCTTTGTTTTTCATTATTTGGAATATTTATTGCCATTCCCTCTGGTTTGTAGTACTTCTGTTAAGAATTCAGCTGCTAGCCATATTGGGGCTCCTTTGTATACCTGTTTCTCCCTTGCTGCCTTTAAGATTCTCTCTTTGTCTTTGAAGTTTGCCACTTTAATGATGCTGTGTCTTGGAGTGGGCCTCTTTGGATTCTTATTGATTGGGACCCTCTGTGCTTCCTG
Source organism: Pteronotus mesoamericanus (assembly GCF_021234165.1). NCBI lineage: Eukaryota > Metazoa > Chordata > Mammalia > Chiroptera > Mormoopidae > Pteronotus > Pteronotus mesoamericanus. The sequence goes on from NW_026555310.1 coordinate 16,441,460, forward strand.
ACTTGTTTCTCTTCTCAAATTAGGCAAGTTTTCCATCATTACTTTTTCAAACAGAGTTTCTATCCCTTGCTCCTTTTCTTCTGCTTTTGGTATCCCTATTATACAGATATTATTACGCTTCATGTTGTCCTGCACTTCCCTTAATCCCTCTTTGTTCTTTGTTGGTCTTTTTTCATTTGCTTGCTCTTTCTGGGAGCTTTTTTCTATCTTGTCCTCCAGCTCACTGATTCTATCCTCTGCTTCATCTAGCCTGATTTAGATTCCTTCTACTGTGTTCAGAAGTTGTATTCTTCATTTCTTCTTGGCTCTTATTGATAGTTTCTATGTTCTTTTTCATGCTGATGTAGTTTGCAGTAAGTTTCTCATAGTTTCCCTGTAGTTTTTGGTAATTCTCACTAAGCTCCCTATAACCATTGATTTGAACTCAATATATGATAGTTTACTTGCCTCTATTTAAGTTAGCACTCTTTCTGAGGATTCCTCCTTTCATTTTGATTGGGGGTTATTTGTCTTCCCATTATTTGTGAGACTCTTCTTTTTTTGCTTCTGCTTTTTAAGTTGATCTGTTTCAACTCCCTAACTTTGTGGTGTGACCGTCTATGGTAGAAGATCTGTGAGATTCAGTGGTGCAGTCTCCTTGATCTCCTGAAGTTGATGCTCTTGCAATGCCTTTTATGCTGTTTATGTTGGCTCTCTAGAAGTAATTGGGTTTTGATTGTTGTCTGGTCACTTTTTGGTGGGTCTTTCCCTCCAGCTGTTTGACTGAGGGTCATTCTGTCCACCACATCTTGTGTGTTGTTGTGTAGGTGCTGCCAGAACAAAACTGCAAAGCCAGGAAACAAACTCACATCCTCAAATATGACTCCCCCTGCAATCCCACTATGAACAGCAAATAAACCAGTGTTAATAAGGCAGTAAAGAGATTAAGACTATTATTAGGAAAGGAGAGAAATAAGCTACAGTACAGAATCTAGTGAATTAATATGCACAAACTTGATGGACAAGAAATGAATGTTAAAAAGCAATGCAGTGAAGAAAATATCACAAATCATGGAGAAGACCACAGTGGATTTTGTCTCAGTAGCCTCTAGTATTTACCATTGTTTTTTCTTTCTGGATCTGTCTCTAGGATGCCAGATGTTGACCCCTTCTAACCTTAGGCAGTCTGTTTGAGACTTCCAGGGATCTGTCTGTGGCTGTCTTCTTCAGTTGTTAATCTAGTCACTATGCACTTAGCAGTCAGGTTTAAGCACAACAGGGCAGGGCAGAATCTCTCCTGGGGTCAGCGCTATGGTTTCCCCTCAGACTGCTCAGAGGGGTGTGCCTGAGCAGGATGACTGCTGCTGTGTGGGGGATGAGCCAGCGCTGGGATCCCAGGGGCTACTCTCCCCAAAGCCTCTGCTCTCCATCTCTCCTCAGGTGTCTCTAGCCCACTCTGTCCCTGCCTTTGCTAAAGCCCAGGATAAGTGGCTGAAAATGAAAATTTATGTATTGGCCCTTTAAACGGCTCTTTGCATCTCCAGCCGCCCGTCTCTGGCAAAGAGCAATCCTGCTGCTTTTCACAGCTGGCTGTTTTCTGTGTGTTTTTTGGGGCTCCGGTGCTGTAGGATGGGGATCTTTATGGTTTAGACCCCACTTTTCTCAGGAGGATCCAACTGGCTGCTTATATATCCCTCTGGCACTGCTGCCTGTGGATGCCCAGCCCACTTTTTCGAGCCTCCACTGCTGAAGCTGATTCTTCTGTCTGTCCAAGGTTGTAAGGCTTCTCTCTTGCTATTGTTCACTTATTTGTTCCAGACGATTTCTCCACAATTCAGCTGTAATTCCAAATTGGTCCTGGGAGGAGATCAGTGTGACTTCTATTCACTCTTCTGCCATCTTGCCAATCAGGAATATAAATTAATTGAAATCAATCAAAATACCAATCCTGTGAAGTGGGGATTATCATTTTCATTTTACAGTTTAGATAGCTGAGCCAAACAGAATTTAGGTTCTTGCACAAGCTCTCATGACTAATAAGGGGCATTATATGCACAATTTATCCTCAAGTGTTTGCATTCCCAAGCCTGTATCTAACCTGAGTACACACACAGTATATTCCTAGACCTACTAAATAAGAAATTACTGGGGCTTAATCAGGAGTTTGCATTTCACATCAGTTGATATTAACTGATCCCAAGAGGAGAAATTCTCTAGTTGAAGTGTTAACACAGATCATTACTGACCAACAAATGTCATTTCCCTTTATAACCGCCTAAGGCAGTTACAGGGTATTGGTGGTTTTCAAATTGTAAACATAAAAATAATCTTGAGACTGGTTAAAAATGATTTCCTTACTCCAACCTCAGAGATCTTGACTTGGTAGGTTTGGTATGTAATCCAAGAAGTTATATTCCTCAGCAAGCTCTCCAGATAGGTCTGATCATCCAGGTATCATACTTGGAGAAACACTGACTCTGAAAATTTGTGTCCATTTTTAAAGCCAGAATTTAAATTCCACCCCTCCACCCCGGCCACTGTTTTGTAAACTCCTTGATTCTTGTTCATCTATGTTTGACAGCATCCTGTTCATTGAAAGGACTCACATTTTATTTATTAAATTAAAATTAATTACTGTAAGAATACTAAGAGAATCATGAATGGGAGCCTGATTCCTGAAATTGTCTGGTTATCAGCTCTTTTGTATCGGTAGGATGAAAGATAGCAGAGAGCTACTACTAAAAGAAGGCACAAAGTGTCCCCTGGGGTCCTCTGTATCAACTCCCAATGGCAGCTGGAAAATGTCAGAGCAGAGCAGACCCTCATGTTTTGTAATAATGACAAGACCTAAGGACAGACAAAATACTGCCAGTGGATCTTCAATAAGCATTGGCTCTTCTGAAAGTTTCCTTTGCTAATGTTAGATATTAATTAAAGGTAAGAATAAGTAGATTGAATAAAAATGAGTGAAGAAAAATGTAATTTCAAAAATTTCACTGAAGGGCCACCAATGAAGAACTTAATATAATTATTTTAGATTCTAAGAGTTTATTTTTTATTCCTTCTCATATATTTATTTAATGGCCTAAAACTGAGAAGGTAAAGAGTTGAAAAGCTACTTGCCATTTAGGAAAACTGAAGCCAAGGGGCTGTTGTTTTTCCATTTATGATGCCGTGATCTCGGCAGGGGCGGGACGCATTTCTGTGATCACTGACAGATAGCAGCCGGGAGGTGATCCACGCATTTCAAACTGATAACAGAGCTATATATTTGTACATTTTTCTTGGGAACTTTAGTAGTGTTCCCTTGATGTTACATTACGCAGGCAAGTATTTCTCGTAATTTGTTTTTAAACATGAGTGCCTATCTTATTTATGGCAATAATTACTTACAGCCCAGAGGCAGAGAGAAACTTTGCAAACCCTCAGTACGAAAATTTAGTAGAATGAGACAACCAGCAAAAGAAATTATTTTGCAATCAATACACTCCTTGCGTATGACTTCTCCACTTCTGTAGCCAGACACTAAAACTGCATTTTTATTAGAAGGAGGGATTGGTCAAGGGGTGGGGGCAGGACATTTACATTGTGCTTTTGAAACAATGTAGGGGTCCTGTACTTGGACTTCTACAGTCCACATGACCTCACTTTAGAGGTATCGACAGAGAGTTTTGGTCGCTATGTCCTGGGGACCATTGAACGTAATCAAATCTTTTATAATCATGAGCTTCTTTAATCTTTACTCAGTTTACTGAGTCCCTCTCTTTAAATATATTATTTAGTGCCAATAACCCATGAAAATTTGTTTAATACTTTTAAGTTGGTAAAAAAAAAAAAAGGTAAGGTCTCTTAAACTAAAGGGTAATCTTTGTGACACATCTGGTGTCCTAAAGCAAAAGAGAACCTGCAACATTTATCAGAGAAATTTTACAGTGCTGAGTGAAAGCAAACCAATGGATTGTGCAAGTTAGCTCTCAAATAAGAAAGACTTGGACATAATTAAGAAAGAGTATAATCTAAACTAAGAACAATCAAACACAAGTAAGTGCATGTAAATTAAGAAAAAAACACTATGATACCCAATGTAAAGATTCAACAAATTTGCAAAATGTTAGGATTTGGCTAGTTCATTAATAACTCCCACAAGACATAAAGGATTAACCTAGAAGTTTTTACTACTTTAGTATACAACCAATTCTATAGGACTGTAAGGCAGTACGGTGCGGTAGTGTGGTTATCAAACTTTGGCACATAGCAGGGTTGTCTGGAAAGTTGTTTACAAAAGCAAAAAACAAAAACCCAGATGGCCTGACTGTGCAGATCCTGCCTCCACAGTTCTGAGCTGAAGCTCGGGCACCTGTGCTTTGCGCATGCTCTCCAGTGAGACGGATACACACGGAAGGGGAGAACCAGGGGTGTATTGGAAAGATCAGTCAGGCCTTTTGGCGTCAGGAAGGTCAGGGTTTGAATCCTGGTTCTATCATTTATTAGCTGTGTGACTAGGGCAAATTACTCAACTCATGGGGCGCCAGGGCCTTGTTTGCATATTTACCTAAAATGTTAATCACTGCACACTCTCATTTTATGATCTTAGAGAACTAATGATTCAGCAGATGCTCTGCTATTGTTAAAAACAATTCTGCATTTAACAAAATTCTAGTTTACATAAGCACCTATAATAAATGCTAGAAGCGGACACAGTGTTCAGTTCAGTGTCTTGTTAATGCTTTGTTCCTACACCAAAGGACATTTTCCCCTGGGCGGAGATCTTTTGGAGAGGTCAGTACCTGGTTAGCAATGCAGTGGAGAAAGCATGGGCTTTTTAGAGAAGAAAGAAAAAGAATTGAAATTCTACTTTGTCATTTCTTTGGATGGGTGTCAACTTTTTTGGATTAGTTTCTCATCTGCTGAGGTAGCAATAAGACATGCCACAGTTTTTTGAGGATTAAATAGGGTAATGAAAGTCAGATGTCTAGCATAGTGCCTGCCACTTAATAGGTTCCTAATAATAGAAAAACTCCCTTTCTGCTTCCACGACAATACTCCCTTTTCAAAAACTGCTAATCTGACAGCTATGTGTGTATGTGTATTTGTGTGTCGGGTCATCTCAAGGCTTTTGGTTATAGCATGTGATCCAGATACCTCTGAAAACCATCGAATGTATTCCAATGTCATGTTGAATCTGTGGCTTCGTGATTTTTTAATGAAATCAGTAGAGGCCATTTGAAGCTTTAAAAAAAGACTTGATGTGATTGGAAACAATTTAAAAGAACAAAGTTGGATATGTGAAATCATGCTAATGATTGAATTAACTAGTGAATGGTATTTTAAAGGAAAATAAGAAATTGAGAAAATAAATTGCTTCTGTTTCTGTGATCTTTAGTATATCCCCACGACTAAGGCAATTTCTTTAATTTTTTTTTCTTGAAAGAAAGGAAATAGCCCATAGGGGTGAGGTTTAACATGCTTCAGCTAATCTGTGCTGAGTAACTGTCAAACTGAAAACTGGTTACACTCTTTTAAAAGTGTGTATTTGTTAGTCATGGGAAATTTAAATTTCTGGCAAGGTTATATTCCCTCTGGTTGTCTCAAGTTTATAGAAGCCTCTTGCTTTTTGTGGGATAATTAGTTTCTGAGGAAAAATAAAAAATAATAATGGAACAAAACTGGCTTCAGGGATTTATAATATAAACTTCTGTTTCCAGTTGCCTTTGCCTTATATAGAGATTTAACAGAATCATTAAGGACAAGCAGCTTTTACACAGGGCAGCCTGGACCAAACATAAAAATGGTTCCCATCCCCTACTTATCAAATAGTCTTCACAAATCAACAAGGAACTCTGCATAAAATGAAATAACATTTCAGTTGGGCGTTTCTTAATACTCAAAAATCAGACTGATAGTCTTTCCTTTGCAGATGTTATTTGGGTCAGAGTTAATTTTTTGAGTTCAAAGTTATTCATTTAATTTATTTGTTTTTAGTTCAAAGTTAATTTGTTTAAATGCATTATTTTTCCTCTCAGGGATTAATTTATCCAATATTTTCTACGGCCTACCAACTGGTGATAGTCTTGCAAAAGAATTCAATGAAATATTTCATTAAATTTTATTATCTTCTATTGTCTTAAACATAATCAGTGCTGTGGGCTGAGGGCCCAGTGTGTGGCCCTGCATGATTCAGTTTGAAAAGCTCCCCAGGGCATTTCAAAGTTGGTTTATCTCAGGGCCAGCTGAGGGCTTGTTGAATAATCCACATTTTTCCAGAGAAGTTGACTTGAAATATCCAGTGCAACCTGCCAAACTCTGCCTTTGTTTATAAATCTACTTTCTGGTTATACCATACAGCATAGGTGCTTCCTGGAAACCTTGAATCTGGTCTTCTCAGAGGATACATTCTAAACCCAGCATAATCTCTCTGCAACCCTTCCATTATCTCATTACTATAGCTTAAGAGGAAAAGCCCAACCATTTTTGGTATTCTGTGAATGAGACATTTTTTGAGGTTCTGACCTCACACTCACTCTTAATTAACTACTTCACTCTTAATGTAATTTCAACTCTTTGGGGTTTATTTTTCAGATATAGATTTTTGTCTTCTTGATGTTTTCTTAAAGAGTTATTCAGAGTAGATTATGGCCAGTTTAAGATCCTAAATAGACATACATGGAACATGACTGTCTAGTTGTTTTTTTGTGAAAACAAAATAAAACCACACCAAACAAAAAGCATCACACCTTTAAGGCACTAGAGAACCTCAAAATACTCTCAATACTTCTTTGAATTTCACAGCTGCAGGGTTCACTGGCCACTACTTATCTGTTACAGTGGGGAACATCCATGCCTTGTGAAGCAAAGCTATGTTCAAGATAACGTAACAGATACAATATCAATTTCTCTATCTGAAACTGTTTTGGTTAAGATGGAAATCTGGTTCGCTCATAATTAAATGGGCACATTTTTAAAATAAGCTCTTTTATTTATTTATTTTTAGACAAGGGGGAAGGGCAGGAGAAAGAAAGGGAGAGAAACATCAACGTGTGGTTGCCTCTCGCGTGCGCCCTACCAGGGACCTGGCCCACAACCCAGGCATGTGCCCTGACGGAGAAGCGAACCGGTGACCCTTTGGTTAGCAGGCTGACACTCATTCCACTGAGCCACATCAGCCAGGGCATATGGGAGAACTTTTTATAAGTAATAGTAAGCAGCCAGTTTGGGAACCCTGGGCACCCACACACTGAAAAGCCTGAGGTTGTGGTGAGCATGGGCGCATTGCAACACATGAGACTTGGCTTATTTTCCTTAGAAGCTTTTCAGATTTGGGGAAAGAAAGAAAAATATTTTTTAAAAGACAATGTTGAGCACTTGGAATTATACTCCTAAGAAAATGAGTCAAACTATTTAATTTTGATAAACAGCCTCAAAACTAAAAATGAACTGAATTAATGTCCAATGACATCATTTGGGAAAGTTTTTATTGTGTTCCCTGCCTTTATTTATTTACTATTTTAAAAAGTGTTTTTTCCCCCTTCACTATAAAAGTGAAACGTGTTCATTGTCATTATATTTGCAAAACTTTGGGAAAAGATTATTTCTTTTATTTTTTTCACTTTGAAAAGAGTGCTTTTTCCCTCTCACCATAAAGTAAACATGCTCACTATCATGGTAATAGGAACACCCGGAAGCTCTGCCCTGACTGGTGTGGCGCCCTGGGCTGAGTGTTGTGTGCAAACCGGAGGGCTGCCAGGTGAAATCCTGGTCCAGGCCTGTGTCTGAGCTGCAGGTTGCTCCTGGTCAGGGCATGTAAGGAAGACAACCAGTTGATGTTTCTCTCTCAAATCGATGTTTCTCTCCCCCTCTTTCTCCCTCCCCTAAAGGGGAGCCTCTCTCTAAAATCAATAAATAAACTTAAAAAAAAATTTGGAAGTGCCAAAAAATAAAATTAATCTAAGATCCCATCAGCATTTAGGGCCATCAGTTGATATACCAAATATGGTTTTGTCTGACTTTTTTTTTTTGCATTGAATATATCACGAGCATTTTCTCATGTCACTTAATATTTTATAAAGTATAAGTTTCAGTGCCTGCATAATACTTCATCATATGCATGTATTATTGTTTATTTAATTATTGCTCTAATGCGGACTGTTCAGATTGGTTCCAGTTCTTTTTGCTACTATAAATAATACTACAACAAATATATGTGTATAGTATTTGTGTGTATCTCTGGTTGTTTTCTTACAGTAACACCTTAGTTATCTTTAAGAGAAAGTCCTCAAAAATCTTTCAACAATTCAGATACCTTTCCCACCATTGATATATTCCTTCAGGTGCTCTGAAAATACTTAAGAAACTTGGTCATCTGTGATGAAATGGATCCTGTATTCTGACTCTTGAGCCCTCGTTTCATGTGACCAGTGGATTAAAAATACCCTTCTTTCCAAGGCTTCTCCCTCTTAATTGTCTCTCTCCGAAAGCAGGAGAGCAGAAAGTGACAAGTGGTAGCTATCCATGAATCAGACGCGTAAGTTTTGATGGAACGGATGTTCTCTTGACCATATTTCCTGAAGACATAGTGGGTGTCAAAGGTACACTGGTAACACTTTTATTTATTATGTTTTAAAGAAAAATATCCAAGCCTCACATTCCTGGTATTCTTAATCTACAGTCAAGAACATTAGATTACTTAAACTGGGCTGGAAATCCATAAGCTGGCTACGAAACTGAAGAGCTGTGCCCACCATGTGATGCAAGCCAGTTAGGGACACATAAGTGAGCAAGGAGGTCTGATGAGACATCTGAGACTTTCTTCTAGACTTCAGTTTTACACCACATCAGGCTTTGGGTCTTATTCTTATGAACTGTTAGTTACGATGCAGGCCATACAGGGGTAGGAATGAGCATGCTGGCCCTGGGGCCAGCCTGCGGGCGTCTACAGTCCGACTCCCATTTATTAGCTGGGTGACCTGTGTTAAGTTAACACTTCAGATCTCAATTTTGCTATCTACAATATGAGGTTATTAATTGCTCTTACTTTACAGGGTTGCTGCAAAAATCAATGAGGTAAGGCATGAAAAACCCTTTGAATTAGTGTCTGCCATGTACTGCGTAGCCAGTAGTCAGCTACAATTGTCCACTACTGAGCCACTGCAGAAGAGAGGCTTTCCTGATGCTCTTGATGTTTGTACCCACATCTCATCCTGATGTCTGCAAACAAATGTGACCATGTGGTTTACTGGGAGTCTATAATGTGTGGTGCTCTCAGATACACATTAGATGTTAGTATTCCTACACATTGGAAAGAAGATACTATAAAAAAATACCTTATTTAAATTTTCCTTTTTGCCAACTCTAAGTGACCCTTTATGTTCCAAAATGGACTATGAACCAGATACATGCATTTTTTTTCATTTAATTTTAAGGCAATCCTGAAAAGTTGCCACCATTATTTCTATCTTAATTATTGCAAACTGGAGCTTAAGAAGTAAAGTGATAACAAACTGATAAGCCAGAATTTGTGCCAACTTGTGTTTGAGACCAAAGCCTATATATACTGCCTTCAAATTTATAAATTAAACCATGAGAAGACACACATAATATTTTTTTGGAGGAATGAGAGGGTTTGATACCCAAATGCTCATTTGCACGTATAATATTAACTTTTAGCGTTTTTTCTTTAGAACAACTTAGGGGTTAACATAAATATAATGGGATAATAGAAATATCAAGTTACCACAGATAAAGTATACAACAAGCAATAAGTATAAGGTATATAACCTTGTGGAGTTTAAATAAGTGCTACTGCATGGCTGCTTAGTAACCATAATTGTTTGTTATGATATGATATGATATAATTTAGTATAATATAATATAAAAATATTAAAAAAGTAGGTAAAAACTACCTTAAATTTGGAAGAAAATCAGGGAAGAGTTCAGATGAAAGTATGATAGTGAGGCAGGATAGTAAGAAGCTAGGAAAATTTCTGGGCAAGTGGATTGTGGAAGCTGAGATAAGAAAATAAAACCAGGCCAAACAGTTTGAACAACTTACAGCCAGCTAGTGATCACAAGACCTTATCTCCCCTAACCAAGGACACGTGAGAGCAAATGGATTATGCCTCTCCTCCCTAACCAAAGAATATATTGTTTACACCACCAGTCTGGAAAATAGATAACAGAGACCCAGTTAATGTCATTTGTGCCAGCTAAATCTAGGAACAGATAAAGTTAGGGGAGCAAATAACAAAAATCTCATTAAAAGCCAGACAGACCCAAGATAAAAGTAAAACAGTATAGCAGACCAAAGATCAATCCCACCCCCTCCCCTAAGATTCTCACCTGCAGAAGACAAAAAGCCCTCAGAACAAAGACATGGCGCAAGCTTGCTCTAAAGCACACCCCCGCCCCTTCCCAGGCCTGAACTTTTTACTTTCTCCTAATCTCTAAGAGTCCCCCTGATACTTGCAGCGAGGGAAGCAGCAGGCAGCAGCCGCTTGCCCTAGGCTTACCACCTGATCCTGTCTCCAAGGCACCTTGTTCTCTGACTTCCCAGTGAGCTAATAGCAGCTCTGCCTTAGCTCACTTATTTCTTTTAATATTTCTAGGGAGCCAAAGCAGGGCACTGCCTAGGCTCTCTCCTGTTACATCTTCTACCCTAAGTCCTTCCTTTGTTCTTAATAAGACAGTGGTCTTAATAAAAAATACTCTCAAAATCACCTGGACTCATGTTGTGAAATCTTTCCTACACAAAGTCAAGAACCCACATGCTACAGGCTGGCCTGAGGCAGACACCCCTCCTGGCTGGTCCCTGTCTGGTAACAATAGGTTTCAAGCCTGGAGAGTCCACTTGGGAGTTTTAGCATTTTGATTCTTACTCAGTAATTTCCAGAACATAGATTATCTGCTCACTTGCTCTGAAGAGAGCCGAAGCACTCTTTTCTCTCTTATGGGAAAACATGACAGATTCCCAGCAGTTGATTGCTACCTTGTTTTGTCTCCTCTGCTCCATCTGCCCACATATCCCGGCCCTCACTCGCAGTCTGAGGCTGTAAGGGAGCACTGTAGCGAGTTGCCCTGCCCTACATCTCTTCCCATAAGCCATACCTTACTATTTAAGATCTGGACAACCCTCTGCTGCAGGGTCTGGCCAGCTTTGGGCCTCATAAGGATGTAAATGACTTTCAGGTCGGGGCTGGTGCGAAATAGCTTCTCCATCAACACTTTTCCCAGGAAGCCTGTGGCCCCAGTAATGAGAATGGACTTGCCACTATAGAAAGCTGCAATCGTGGACATGATTCTTCTCTTTGTCTTTGATGGCTCCAGAAAGAGGTCCCTGAAAAGGACGAGAAGTAACAAAAGATTACATTCTTAGAAATTCTCAGATCTAGTCACTTAAAATGTTTTTGGTGTGTGCGGAATTTTGAGTGCGGAAAAACGTTAGAGAGAGAACATCATGGCTTATCGGCAACACTGTACACTGAGTCAATACTTACTTAGCCCACTGCACATGCCTCACTTTATGCTGGGAACTGTGGGCAAGAAATGAGTAAAACATGGCTCTTGCTCTCAAGGGATTTCTCACTGTCTAATGCAAGAGACAGATACTTTAAGGAATTGTTACATATAACATGGCAAGTGGTAAAACAAAGGGGACACAGTGGAGCGTGCACAGTAGGACCTGGAAATTTCAGGAAGGTGACACCTGAGGTGAAACTTGAAGACAGAGAAGGGCTGTGATGAGGATGCTCTGAGCCAGACGAAGACAGAGAAAGAACAAAAGTCCAAGGTGTGGGGTGTGTGCTGCATGGTTGAAATAAAAAGAATTCAGGACTATAAGGATGTAAGTGATAAGGCTAGGTGTGGCCCCATAACTTGTTAAACCAAAGCTTAGAACAGTAATCGAATTTTAAAAATTTATGATGTAATTAGTAATCCAGTTGAAGTTTTAGAGACATTACTGGAGCAAATAACTTTTGGTTTCACTTGAGCTAACCCGCCCTGGCCTACCCAACTATTTCTGAGTTAATACGGTGTTCTTTTGCTTGAGTTCAAAATGGGTCAAGTGCCATCCTTTCCTTCATGTGCTGCTTGTAGGCTTGAAACAGTGCAATCGAGGAAGGGCAGAGAACAGACCAGCAGCTGGCTGAGCCCCGAAATAGCACTGGGTACAGTCTCGTGCAAAGTCCCCGGAAGACCCCGTTTCCAGGAGCATGGGGCAGGGGGTGGTGGGAAGCCGGGGCAGCACTCGGCTGCTGTGACTCCTGACAGAAAGTCACCCGTGCTAGAGAAATGTTTTGTCTTTAAGCGCCAGGCTACAGGTCGGCGATTGGAAGCAGCAGCTGCGAGCCTCCAACGAAGGCAGTGCCGGCTTTGTGGGAGCAGACTTCCTTTCTGTCCTCTGACTTTTCCAACGACAGCAAGTCCTCGGCCAAATGTTTGGTTGGGGTTTGTGTGGATCTTGCACAGCACAACTTCAAGGACTGGCCCTGCCGTCAGGGTTTATAAAGAAGAAATAAACAACGAGTCCAAGAGTCAACACGCTGACCCTTCAACTCCAGTCAAGGTCACTCTGCCAGGAATTCTCCTTAAGCACAATGACTTTTCATAGTTAGGATGCATATAATTTATAGTCATAACATATACTTTGAGGAACTTGAGGCTATGTTCTTGGGAATGGTAGTAAACAGGCTGTATGCAGCTTAGATTCTTTTCTGTTCTGGAGCATTTTTTTTTCTCCTTAAGATCACCAGTTTCCCCATGTTCACTAATAAAAATAATAGTTTTTTTATTCTCCTTTGGATAGTAAAATGAAGCGGTTCTCATTGCTAGAGAACAGATGTTAAAATACTGAATCATAATAGTCGTGCCAAGTTACAGGTTTTTTTTCAGGTTACAGCATATGGGAACTTGAATGTTTCTTTGGGTAAGTCTTCTGGAAAATGAAAAATTAACATTCAAACATTTAAGGGAGACAAGTTTACTCAAATTTCTTGGTAGTCCTTTAGAGAAAAGCATTTTTAAAAAAATGAGGTGCTCTGCCTTTGAGAAATCTAACTCTTGACCAAGATTTCTTGGTCCTGGAGCTATAACCTTTTGGACAGACACATTTTTGTTGTGGGGCTGCTCCGTGCAATATAGGGTGTTCAGGCCTCTCCTCACTGAGCGGTTACAACATCCCTCTTTTCTCCAGCCTGGTGTAACAACCCAAAATGTCTCTAGACTTCGCTCAAACTGTTCTGGGGAAAAAAATGTCCCCCACCCAGAACCATTATTCTAGGACTTTTTAAAATTCTCATATTATCATATTTAGCACATTCTACTAACAAGTCAAGATTCAAGGATGAAACTTCTGTTTGTGAAGTGTAAATATGACCCATTGCCATATCCTATTTTTTTCTATTAAATCATTCATAAGGATTTCCCACTACTTGTTAAACTAAATTTCTTTCCATCTCTGCACCATAAATTAGAATACTAACCTCACCTTTTATTTAGATTGAGTCTCTCAATTTTATGAATCTAAACCTGTTAAGGGAAAATTTAAGAAAGAATGGCAATTGAACCAGCATGAGATCAGCTGATAAAAAAACATTTAGTAATGGTTGCTGTATATTAATAATTTTATGGATAATCAAGTTAATCTCATCTGTAAGTAATTCTGTTGCCTTTTTTTGAAGATACCAAGTATGCTGTGTGTTAAGCAGCATCTCATGTAGACAAATGGAGTTTTGTTGGCAATGTGCCCAGTAATATGGGCTGGTTTATTGTAAAAAAATCAATGCTGCTTTTTTAAAACTCAGTAAATGGAAGTCGTTCATCTTCATCAAAATTAAGCACTGTAATTCTTTCAATAAGTATGTTGAATTAAGGAATTAAGTATAAGGAAATATACTTACAAAATAACATTTCATTTCAAAAAGGAGAACACAAACTTGTAAAACATCATGTTCATAACAAATCCCTGTGACAAAGACCGGAGGGCTGTGAAATAAATGAGAACAGTTGTATAATAGTGGGAGGGGATTAAAGGTAAAAAGTTGTGCTTCATGGCAGTAATTTCTTCCTGTGATTTTAAAAGGTAATTTAATAAATACATACCTAAAAAAGAAGGTCTTGGAAAGTAATAGCAGCTAGTGCTGTGGGCACTAGAAATATAAAGAAATTTGCTAAGCTTCCTCAGTGTAAGGTGTATTTAAATTACTTTAAGAGGTGTGACTCAGCTGACATTATGCACTGTTTTGGACTAAACTGTGTCCCCTTCAAATTCATACACTGAAGTCCTAGACCCTAATGTGAAGGTATCTGAAGATAAGGCCTTTGGGAAGTGATTCCGGTTAAATGAGGCCATAAGGGGGAGGCCTAATCTGACAGGACTAGTGTCTGATAAGAAGAAACACCAGAGAACAGCCTCTCCTTAAGCAAAGCACCAAGAGAAGGCCATGCGAGGACTCGGCGAGAAGGCAGTTGTCTACGAGCCAAGATAACTCTCACCAGAAACCGAGTTTTCTGGTACCTTGATCACGGACTTCTAGCCTCCAGCACTGTGAGAGACGAACGGCTGATGTTTAAGCCACAGGCTGTGGCATTTTGTTATGACAACTTGAGCAGACTAATACATGCACAAACACACTGGAAAAGAGATACGCACATTTGGGAGTAAAATAATTCTTGACAATAATGTATATTAACATTCTCAATTCTGATGTCAATCTTTATAATGAAGCAAAAGAATCTGTTCCATACATTTGCCCCATGTATATGCCACATCTTTGCGTCACAGAGGTATGATATTGGTTTTTGATTTTCACAGGTTTGTGAAATTATGGACAGGTCTTTTATGATAAAATACAGAAACCTCATGAATCCAAGCCTGAAACCCCTGTATATATGTCACATATATACATATATGTGAAGGACTTCATGAAAGAAAAGTTTTCATCAGAGAGATCTTTTCTTTTTATTACTTTGGTTTCCTGTGTATATCCTAAATTATACAATGCAGCAATGAGCTTAGGTTTCTTTTACTGTGGGCTTCTTGTATAAAGTTTCTCTGAGAGAACTTTCAAGTTCTTGGTGGGGGAATATGAACAGCCAGGGGCCCTGTGGGCAGCTGTTGGGCACAGGTCTCACTAATTGGATTAGCAGTGCTCCATCGTCAAGTAAAACCAATTTGGAAAGAGTCCCAGCTGGGGAGAGAGAGTTCAGGCTGGCTTTAAGGACACAAAATTTAGCAATTACCTCAACACATTCTTCTAAGTTTGCTTCTCCTTAGTTTATTATTAAGACCTAAAAAGAAATTGTCCTAATTTAACAGAAATGAAAAAGGAAAAAGATACGACCTAAATCCATCATTTTATAATAATTGATAAAATAGGTACATTATGTCCCTATTGTGTGCTATATACCATATTAGGTGTGGATAATTAATATATAAACATTTTTGCTAAATGGTGAAGCATTTAAAAATGCATGGCATTATTATTATGGTTTATAGGTAAGTCAAACATCAGTCAGCAAGGAGAGAGTCTAAAATATCAAGAGGGTCAAAATCAAGTGCAAATCATAATGGTCCCTATTTTCTCTTGGTGAATTATAGATTGATCAGGTTCTCATAAAAGCACGGTTGGTCAACACAATGACAAAAGAAACCCTACTGCTTAGAGTTAAAGACTTTATTTTGGAGATGACATGACATAGCTCTCTGAGACAGAGAGAGAGAGAGAGAGAGAGAGAGAGAGAGAGAGAGAGAGAGAATTGGCTTATGGGATTGTAGAGGCTTGGTAAATCCAAAATCTCCAGAATGTGTCTGTTCCAGTAAGAACAAAACACTGACCCTTCCCTGATGGAAGTGGTCCACTGTAATCAGTCTGCCACTGGGTAGCAGGTTGGTCACCCGGAGGAATGGTGCCAGGTCAGGGACACAGTGCTGATCTCTGCTGGGCCCTCAGCAGTGGTGGCAGACAAGTTGGCCTTGATGGGCAAAAGTTCACATTCCCAGGCCTATGCATAATGCCCATCATGCCTTGATGGCCACTTTGTCCATGAGCCCATTGGGTGATGACAGGGTGGGGCTGGGGAAGGAGCTGGCTGGAATCTACAGAATAGATCACACTATCTACTTGATTATTAAAGTCTGCCTTTCCTGAGGTCACTCTTTGGGGAGCATTTATATGGGACACAATTATCTTCTCGTTTTTGTTCCTTTCACACGTATCCTTCCCAGACTTCCTTGTCATCCATTTTCCAATAATGTTCCTTCTTTCAAAATCCCTGACCACCCAGCCAAACCACTGGCCACAGGCCACAAATCAGTATATAACCCACATCTGACCAGGTGCACTGCTTGAAATTATGCTCACTGGGACGATTTTCCTTTACCATTGTCCTTCAAGAATGTTCCAGAAAGGGGCTGTAGTGCTGCAGGGGTCCACTTTGGGTGCCTACATATCAGGCAAAAACCATCTGTAAACAAGGCCTAAGAATTCTCTTCTTTTGGCAACTGATTGTAGGGAATTCCCTATGAGGTTATAGGCAGAGCCTGGAGGAGAGACGGTAGTATAAGAAACATGAGGGCCACTTCCTCAAGTAACTTTCTTGTGTCTTCAGGGCCTTCTCAGATATGTGCAACTGCTCCTTGATGGAGTGCTTCTGAGCATGCTCAGCTTTATGGCTTGGAGAGTCAGATAACAGCCACTTCGTGATGGGCTGCTCAGGTTTCATGGTAACTTGGTGGCTCATGGTTAGGTGTTCAGTCTCTGCTAAGGCCAAGTGGCTGGCCTAACGCTGTTTCTTAAAGGGAGACTAGTTATCCACACAGAATGGCAGGCTTTGCTTTAAAATTCTAAGTGCTATGATCCACCAACAGAAGCCTGCTGAAGGCCCCAAGCAGCATCCCTATTTGCTACCAACACTTCAAGTACTATTACGTCTGCTGGATCACATGGTCCAAGTGACAGAGTAGCTTGCATAGCATCTTGGACCTGTTGCAGAGTCTTCTCCTGCTCTGGGCCCTTTCAAAACAAGCAGCTGTTTGGGTTACTCACTAAGTAGGCTAGAGTAACACACCCAAGTGAGGAAAATGTTGGCTCCAAATCCAAAAAGGTTCTCCAGGATTTGTGCCTTTGTTGCTGTTGTCATTGTTGTAGGAAAGGCCAAATGCAAATGCAATGACTTGGCCTTTACCTTAGGGAAGATATCTTGACATGCCCCACACCAATGTACCCATAAAATTTCACTGAGATTAAAGGCCCCTGAATTTTTGTTGGATTTATTTACAACTCTCTGATATGTGAATGTCTTACCAATTGGTCTAGAGTGGTTGCTACTCTTGATCAGCATCATACCTTTGGCACTGTAAAGGCCTCCCCAGGGAGGAGGCATTTCTTTTGGTTTAGTGGTGTGCTAGGCAGGGGCAGTGCTTGTGGTTTCCAGTGACCTTTCTCACCATGACAGCCCTCACTGCACAGGTCAGGGAACCAGTGCAAAGGGCCCACCAGCTACTGAATGTATCTAGTCCAATCACGCTTTCCAGATGGGAAAAAATAACCACATGGTAGGTTTGAAGACTCACTGGACCCATATCAAGAAGGACCTGAGATAAAGCTCTACTGGTCACCTGCCCTCCATAAGCCCCTATTCTGAAGGGTGGGCTGCAGTGACATTTTGGGTTTCCTGGAACCAGTGTCAGTTCAGAGCCAGGGTCCCATAGTTCCCCAAAGCCTCATTAGTTCCCTTCCCCCACTGCACAGTTACCCTAGTAAAAGGCTGAAGATCCCTCTGGGAAGGGCTGGGAGAAGATATTCACAGTATAAGTTTTTAGCAATGTACTGGGGACCCTCCTCAAGGGAACCTAGCCTCTCCTGCATTCAAGAGGTACTGGGTCTGTAAACTGGCTCAACTGGGAATTGGTTCAGAAGTCATGAATGTTTTTATGATGCAAGTTAGACTTTTGTTCAGTTGACCTGGAACTCTTCTGCTTATACAGGTCAAGTAATAACTTACTAGGCTTCCCATCTATTTCACTTACAAGAACACCAGGATCTACCAGTCAAGGCCATAGGTCTCCACAACTCAGAATATTCTGATGGCTGCTTTGACTCTTCTGTCTCTTATGGTAACCACGATCACCTGGACTTAGGCAACTGAAGGTCACCAGCTGGCCCTTGTCGCCCCAGGATCACCGTGACATTTACATTTGCCAATAATGACAGCAGTTTCCACTGTAAGTTCTGGGCTGCAGCGCAGAGTGACCACAGAGCTCTTCAAGGAAACTGGGAGCACCCCTCTCAGATTTACTTCTGTGGTCCAGTGAAGCTGGCACATAAAACTGACCAGCACAATTATTACATTTTTCCCTAACACAATCCCCACATGCAGGGCTTCTCTCACACTTATTTGTTATCATTATTTTTTTTGTAAGGAAGAGAATCCTTGCTTGATGGCTTGGTAGCTGAACATGAAATACTTATTGATAGGAAGAAAGTTTCATTTATGTATTTGATTTGGAGGATTTCGTATGTCTGTTTTTCAACCAAAGTATTAAATACTGAAATAATTTCACCTTATCTAAATTCTGCTCTCTCTAGACTGCTTAAGTAAGAAACAAAGTGTATGTGGCACAATGTAGGCACCGTGAGAAGAACACTGGTCTGAGGATTATTAAGTCTAGATGTGCAATTTGCCCCGCTGCCAATATAATCTCAATCTCCAATCTTAGTTCTCAGACTCGATTTTCTCTTTCTGTTAAATAATATCTTACCTATTTCACAGAATGGTTTTAGTAATCAAGTAAAGTAATGGACGAGGAAGGTTATTACTCCAAGTATCATGTGACAAGAACAAAATGATGTCTCTCTTTTTCTAGATGGTACATGTTAGACTATTAACGCTACTTTGAGCCTGACTCCAAATACTTTGTGCTTACTTCTTAATAAATATTGAAGACACATCTTGTCACCCGAATTAGGTAATAAAACACTTGACACAAGTGGTGCATTTTATACTGTGTTATTCCTCACATGCTAACTACCACAGTACAATGCAATAAAAAGTGGCTCAATAAATAGTGTTGAGGTGAATACATCAGGACTGAAGGACTGATTCATTTACTCAAAGAATAAAAAACCAGGGGACAATTCACGAACCCTCATGGGCTTATGAGTCATTTGGAAAACTTGTTAAAATAGCTCTTTACTATTCCCCATTCTCTGAAATTTTGATTTACAGGCTGATGCATTTTAATGGGCACGCCAACTGATTCAGATCTAAGTGGTAAGAGAAATGCTCGTGTGGGGATGTTTACTGAGCATATTCTGATTCCAGATCATATTTTGTACCTTAGCTTCTATCTTTAATATAAGCCCGTATTGCCCCTAAGATTTGGAAAGCAATAAAACAATCTTTATTACTTAATGATTCTCATTTATAATAATAGTAGAATGTGGATAACATAGTTGTGAAATTGCAGAGAATGGCTTCGATCCTCCCAGAGCCCAAGTCTATGCTCCAGTGACCTCCGGCTTGCACTGAGGTCATTCTGACCAAGAGACCTTCTACATAGTTACTACGAGCATCAGAAGTCACAGGTGTCGTCCACAAAAATACATGTTTTGGAAAAAGTGGAATGGAGACAAATCTTTTCAAATAAATATCTAAATCTTTTAAAAGTTATTTTATTTTCTGTGTCCCTGCTCCCCAAAACTAAAAGTCAAAACAAATGGCTACTTAAAGGGTTTTTTAAAAATGCAGTGTAAATTTATGCACAGATAGTAGAAGAACATGGCAACGATTAATAAATATATTTTATTGCCCTGGCATGACAGGGTTATGTATCAAAGTGTCCTAGTTTTTTTTGGAACAATCATTTTCTTTGCCACTTACATGATTACATGATAAAAGACTTACTCAGACTCGTTCAATAGCAAAGCTTAGAAATAAAAGTCGAAGATTTCTGTTTCCCAGTCCATACAACTGTATCTCAACCTTTTATTCAACCAAAGAAATTATGCAGAAAAAATTAGTTGGAATGTGTAGAGATCTTTAACAACAAGGCCTGATTGAAAGATTGACTTAACATCATCAACTCAGTCCACCAAAAAGACCATCAATTCACAGGATAATACTGAAAAATTGCTACAAAACCATTGCACAAATTATTGCTTGTATTATAATGTTTATATCTAAAAACATATAATTCTTTTGCAGATATGTGAGTTACCAGAACTTATTACTGTCAATAATTAGATGCAATGTTTATAATTATACCCAGCCAAGGATAAAGCACCATGTTAGTCACTTCATGAAGTGAGATTCTAGGAGCTTGGTCAATAGCCTAATACCAATACATTATTCTTGAACCATGTAGGAAATTATATTTTTTAAAAGGTTAATGTAGAGGTTAGTTAATTATACCTAAATCCATATAATAGGGTAAATTGTAAATTCTGATTTCCTAATAGAAGGTACTGATCATAACCTGTGCCAATTAATTGACAGTGTCTCAGGAAACATTTGAATAAATGTAAATAGAGCTGACTCTTGTAGAACATGGTCTTGAACTGCTGAGGTCTGTCTAGATAAGGCAGGTGTGGATTTGAATTTTAGCTCTGTTATTTACCAGCTATGATCTGAGGCAAGGGACTTAGCCTTCACCAGATGGCTTCTTCATATGGAAAATGGGAACAATATCATTGGGAATATTTAATTAAAAAAAAATGCCAGACAGACCTGGCACATTTTATAGTTGGGTCAATGAAGCTGAAAGGGAAGAGATGGGGTAGTTGAAATGTTGTAAAGACATTTTGTATTTTTCTTACTGTGTTCTCTCTTATACATTTGTTTACGTGAGCTTTCTGCTGTACAAGAGCTGAAGATCTTCAAGGGCAGAGGCCTTAATCATTGTTCTGTGCTCCAGATATTACAATCGAATGAATACATTCTGTCCAGTCCTGTCTTTAGCTGCATCTGTGTTCAGTATCGATTTTATATCATACCCTTGAGCTCTTAGAGGGCAGGGGCAGCAGATTCACTTTTCCTCCCTCGTGTTTGGTAAACGCTAGGTACTCAATCAGTGTTATGTAAGTGAATGAATGAATGAACAAACAAATGGATAAATAAATGTGTGGAAGATGAGTTGCATTTAGAAATGGCTAGATGCTAAGTGAGGTCTCTTGTCTTTGAAATCCTGCTCTCCTGCAAGAGCCTCTACCCATCTCAAAGTGGTGTACAGTCTCTGAGAGGTAGTGTGAACTAACTGGTTTGGGACATATTTTTGTGAAATCATTTGAGTAAGTTTAGCATTTAAAGTTCAAATTCTGCACCACTTCACCTGGATGCTAGTAAGATAAGTTACTTCAAGTCATCTTTCTTTTCTGTTCATTGAACAGGGATGGAAAATTCCTTTTATATGGACATTACACTTTCCAGAAATTAATATTTTGGGAGAAAGAAGTGACCAAAATGGTCATTCTTGATTTTGCCTATCATCATAATTTCTGTGATCAATCATGTAGTGATTTTTATTTTAAAAATGATTTTATTTATTTATTTTTAGAGAGAAGGGAAGGGATGGAGATAAAGAGGGAGAGAAACATCAATGTGAGAAAGAATGATCGATCGGTTGCCTCTCACATGCACCCCAACTGGGGACCTGCCCGCGACCCAGGCATGTACCCTGACCAGGAATCAAACTGGTGACCTCCTGCTTTGTGGGACGATGCCCAACCAACTGAACCACACTAGTCAGTGCTCATTTGATTATTTTTTAGCTCAATCACACTTAAGAAGTTCTGGTGAAGAAAAGAACATACAGAAATATCTAATTGCACAGCAAATAGAAGATAAGATGACAGACTTTCTTGACAATAGCTACTTGATCTGAGGTGAAAAATTCATTCATTTATTCATTCAACTGCTACAATTAATGTAAATGTACAATTAAGTGTACACCATGTTCCAGGCATTGAGCTGGAAGCTGGGAATCATGCAAGTTCTTGTTACAGAAACTTTAACAACTGTAGGGGATTTCAAGCTCTGGTATCCCCAGAATACATCCTAAACTCAGGATGAATTTAGAGACCTATAGGGCCCTGGAGTTTCTTTTGGAATTGTACAGTTCCTAGCAGTGCAATTAATGGGATGGGCAATTTTAAGCTCTCCTAAGGGACCTCAGGTGTTTTGCTTACAACTGATATACCATTCATTCCAACTCTGACATAATTTCATAGAAAAGGACCTAGTTAATACCAACATAATCTGGCTTTCCCACATCCACCCAGTTGTGATCCAAACTCCAGCACTGACATCAAGAAAAATTTACCAGGTAACAGTGGTTTCAAACACTTGCAAAAGCTGAACCTTTATTTACTGAGCACCTGTTACAGGATAGCACTGTGAGGAATACTTTTCATGGGTGCAACTCAAAGACTGAATATACAAAGGGAAAATGGCCCTACTTTATAGAGCTTTGACCCACAACCTGCAGCAACCTGCTCAGGGACCCAACCCCTCATCTACAATGAGCCACCCAGGAAGCCTGCCAGCTATAAGTCAGATTTGCAGGAAGTCAAGTTGCTACCTTTGGTGACAACACAGGAAACTAAGCAATAACTGACCTAACAGTTGGCCCCAAACAGCCAGGACATGATTGATAGCTTCCCTAATATTTGTCCCTGCTTTCAACTTAGCACCAGAGAATGCCACCTTATGTACCACTAACCAAATGCACAGCATGCCCCCCTTCCAGTTAGCGCGTCCGCAGCTTCCCCGTGCCAATGACCTCTGATCAGAGCAGACCCCTCCCCTCCAGGAAGCTTTCCAGCTCCTTGGCTTGCCTTTGGGGTCTGTGCCAAGACGCAAGTGCAGTGGCTGCCTCCCTTCCTATAGCGAGCTCAGAAGAAACAGCCTTTATTTGTTCTCATTTGATTGGTCTTCATTTATTACCACACAACTATTATACTCATTTTACAGATTAAGGAATTTATAGAGATTAACTTTTGAATGGGGCCACATTCAAAGTGGCAGAGCAAGGTTTTCAACTTGATCTCACTAATTCCAAAGTTATTTCACGAACCATTATCCACACATGGAAAGATAAAAGAGGCTTTTCTTCCACTGCCCACTGCTAAACCTAATTTTTATTGTTGGAGTATTTTTCCCTTTCCCTAAAAAGAAGTGACTCCAAGGATAAAGCCATTAGTCTGTATGCTTGCCGGTGCAGCAGGAAAGCTTAATTCAGATGCACCATTTGGAATGTAAGGAGATTCCCAGGGTTATAATAGTAACCCCAGTTCCATATTTCTCCACTGGGGGTTGACTATATGAACAGGCCAAGAACCCAGCAGGTGGTGAGACTGCAGCTGCTCCTGGGGAAATAGTTCTCTGGCTTTGTTGTCACTGGTGCAGGGGACCACAGTGCTGCCCACTTCTGCTGCACCCCAATGACTGAATTAGGGCCCTTGACTTACTGACGGCAGGACTCTCTGCAACTTTAAAGGACTTAAAAATAACATGCCAACTCCAGAATGCAGGATTTTAGCATGTGTATAGTCACTAATTGAGTATAGTCACTAATTTAGTTACCAGCATAATGGTGTTCAGAGGTCACGAATGGGAGCTGACTTAAAGAAACATTTTCTTTTCTTTAACGAAAACAAAAAGCTGAATCCTTTTGTGTGACATGAAATGCTCCGCATTGAAATGGATGTACAAACATGTGCAGAGGCAAGATGCTTAGCATTCAGCCTCAATTCTCCAAAACCCTCACACATGACATCTTTCACTGTCACTGGGTGTATTGACTGAGTGATTTCTCCAGAGACTCTAGAGAGGTGGGGGGTGTTCCTCACTACTCAGACCCACACCTAGGGTCCTGGGCCATGCCCGTCAGCGACTGTCCCAGGAGTCAACCACTCCCTGGAGTAGCTGAGACGCCTCCTCAAAAATAAGAGACACAAGCAACACAAGTCCAGCTGCTGGAAGAGGAAACAAGAGCAGGGAAACTGTTTGCTTTCATTTCAAATGCTAACACAGGAAGGAAAGGAAGGATTTTACATTTCATACCTTTTATTTTTTTTCAAAAGTAGCTCAAAATTCACTTAAGGAAACATTGGGAGCATTGTCAGGTTGCAGGGAAGTCTGCAAAAACACTGCAGTAGCGAAGATAAAAAAAGAAAGAAAGAAATTGAGCTAGAGAGACAAGAGGAGGGAGGGAGAGAATAGTTTTTTTTCTTGATGAGAAGGAAAGAAAACTGAGCAGTATATACATGCAACAATAGAAACCGCAATTTGCAGAATATCTAGGCAAAATGAATGTAAAATTTACAGAAATTCCTCCTTCATTTTCTTAAGAAAGTAGTTTTTAGGTTTATTTCAAATTTAAAGTCACAGTAATACCAGAGGAAGAAAAAAAGAAAGTGAAGTGCATTTTAACATGTTTACATCCCTACATAAACATCCTTACATTTTATTAGTACCCACACATACACATACGCTTTATTTATGTAGTATATACATAGCTTTATTTTTCTTTAACACAAATTCATAATGAAATTTTCAAAACTAGCTTTTAAATACAGAATACAGTTCCTAGCACTTGTAAAAATAGACACCGTTTTACTGAATAATTACATAGCTCAGTGACCCTTTTCAATGATATCATTTCCCTCTCTCATAAAAAAAAAAAATTGTATTTGGAATTGGCGCTGGCCTGGATGTTCTTGGAAACATTTTAAACAGATATAGTCCCTTCTCAATTAAAGTTTACAAAGAGAAAAAGATAATACTAATAAAATGTAACATGAAGACATTTCACATAGAGAATCGCAATTCAGAGCTAGAAGAAAGGCAGAAATCCTCTTAAGGAGATCATTTCCTTTTTGTTCGGTAAAGTAGACATGGTCACATTTAGTCCTGAGAACCACCACCTCTCAGCCCCTCTACGATGGGGCCCGGATGGTGGGAAGCGGGGAGGAGGAGGGCGAGGGGAAGGGGAGGATGGGGAGAAGAGATTCCAGAGAAGAGAGAGAACCGGAGGGACAGGGCGGGGAAACCTCTGAGGAAGAAGGAACACAAAGCAAAAAATGTGTTGTGGATGATGAGGCAGGACAGTGAAGTAAAATTTTCAATAAAAATTTCCATTTTGAGCTGTCACCTTTCTCTGTTACCCCACACCTTTAGGAAGTGTCTGCTGGACATTTATGGCAGTGGTACTCTAGGTAAAGGGCGCGGTGTCTAGGAAATGGCGGGGGGATGAGCAAAGGAGCACAGGTGTGAAAATCCAGCAGGAGCAAGGATTCAGAATGAGAGGTGATGAGGAGAATGTAAGCCCATGTTTCAGGGAATAATTCAGTACTTCAAGAGGTCAAGGGCAATTCTTTCTGAACATTGACGTTTTAGTAACAAACGCACATCTGCTCTATCATCCATGTCTCTCAACCAGCTCACTGAGCCCCTGAAAGATTTGCTATTTTTTTTACAAATAGAATTAACTGAAATTATTAGAAAAGCAAAACATGGTATTAACAAGCAGCATTTTGTTTCCTGAAAAAAATATAACTGTTGTCTCATTTGCTTCCTTTACCCACCACATTTTCCCCCCAGAACCAGGCATAGCACCTGGTAGAGCACAACGCTTTGTAGATGCCCAGCAATCCTGGTGGACTGACTGGTGCATGGGCCAGGGCATACATGAAAGAGGTAACGTGCCGTGAGAAGTTCTCATGGCTTCCAGGTTGATTTCAAGAAAGGAAAAAAAGCCTAAACATTAACAAATGTATATTGACTCTAGATTTATTTTCTTACCATAGCTGGACTCCTCAGTGTATTTTTCGTTTGACCGCACACTTTAGGAAGTGGTTAAGTAATAGTCAATTATCAAGTGAAAATGACTTGTGGAAAAATACGGAGAGACGCATAAAGGTACATTTCCACAACACACAAAGCTGCTAAAATTGCATTCCCAGCATGTACTACAGTGAAAATATGAATAGAAATAGACTTGCTAATTTGCACTTAAAAATTTCCAACCACTGTCTATTCTGTCATCCTGATTCAAGATCTTTGTTTTCATTTTAGTCTATTAATGTTACCCATCTTCTCTGCGAACATCTTTCCTACTGCCTAAATACTATAGAACACTGAGAGAAGTCCCAAAAAGGGAAGAGATAAATGCAAATGCAATCCAGAGCCAAGTTCATGAATGAACTTTTGACAGGAGGACTTATATGCTAATTTGGTGGAAATACAGGTAAATGCCTGAAGGTATGTGGCTGGTAAGAGAGAAATGAAGGAAGTTGACATATTGTGCAATTTATCCATGACAGGATAAATTGACACAATTTCTATCTTAAGGGTTTTCTTTTGAAATAAGAAGGAAAATCAGGTGCTGAAAATGGCATGGGAAATGGTGGTTCAGAGAACTTGAGGAGTACGGTGAAGTACTAAAAGTTGGTAGAAGCAGATGACCAGGACAGAAACAAAAATTGCTGAGTCAGACTGAGGGGCTAGGCAAAACTGGAGACAATTAGTGGCATCAGTCTGCACGTGTGTGCAATTTTCTACAGCTGTGCTTGGCGGTGCACGAGTGAGTGCAGAGAAGCCAGACATTAAAGATTTGCCACAATTTAGACTCTGGAGGTACAGTACAGAAGGTAGTTGAAGAATTGAGTGTGTGATTTTAAAATAATGGTTTAGGAGGACAATGGAACATTATTTAGTCTAGGCTGGTCAAGGGTGGAAGTGAAGCTGAGGCAGGGAAGCCATGGAGGGAGCTGTCAAAGGACTGGAGCACTCACTGAGGTCAAAGAGTAAGTGCAGTGAGGACACCAGTGAGGACAACAGTGTCCAGCTTTGCAATGACAAATTGTTTTCAGAGGGTGAGATATTCAAACTCAGGATTCCAGAGCTGAAGCAGTTCTGGGTGACATGGTCCACGATGTGGCCATGGGAATGACTGTCAATCAAGAGCTCACTTGAAGACCATTGGATCTGAATAGACCAAGGAGCACTGGTGGGAATGGGTGGATGTGTTGGGTCCTCTATCTGGATGTAGTAGAATTTGCAGTAAAGGGGAAGACTGTGACTCAGAAAAGCTATGAGAGTATGGAGAAATAACCACGATGTTGATGGATAGCGGTGGTACTAGGCAAAATAATAATCAGATAGCATGGCCCATGAAAATGATTTCTGGAGGTATAAGGTATAGGACATAAGAGAATTCTGAACCTTCCTGACCATGAGAACAGACTATTTGTGATAGTTCCTATTGGGATATTCACATTTTAGTTAAAGTAAGGAGGTAAAAGACATAGAAGACTTCCACAAACATGATGAAAAATTAGGAAGGAGGGATGTGGTAGGAAGAAAAAACCATGAGAAGGGAACAAAGGACAAAGCAAGGTGGAGGAGAGAACATGGGGGAAGACAGATGACCAGAGAAGTTTGCCACGTGTATATTAGCCAAGGGTGGAAAGAGTGAGACCATCTTGACACCAGTTCATGGTCAGTACAGATCCCTCCCTGTACAAGATCCCTGTGGGAGGCTTGACGACATGCTCTTGCTGAGGAGTTTTCAAGGAGAAAGTTGGTGAGATAATATCTTTGAAGAAACCTTAGCCTAGAATCGCAAACAAATAGTTCAATCCTAGGACCTTGTATTGGAAACAGCATTGGTCTCTTTCCAGGGACAAATTACAAAATTCTAATGCTTGTATTCAGATCTCCAACCCCCCACCCCCAAGATATGCTCTTCTACAGCATCATAATATTGTAACATGGTCATAAAATGGCCATGACATCATACCCACTTCTCCCGTCTGAACATTTGAAAACCTACAGCCCCACAGTCTCATGCATGCATCTACCTATGCCCAGCGTTCTCATGTCTCTCACGAACTCTTCTGTTGCCACACCTGTAAAATCTTTCCTATTTGACTGAGAAATCCTTGATGCAAAGGGGTTGTTTCTTTTTTTTATCTCTGTGTCCCCAGCAGCTTGAGCGCATGGCACACTATGGGCACACAATATGTACTCATTGAATAAATGAAGCATACAGATACCCATCCTTTTCAGGAGAAAAATAAAACAGCTGCTTCTTTTTGAATTTAGGGCTCGTTCCTCTACTTGCATTTGGATTCCATGTCCTCCAGTTTTCTTTGGGAGCTGTATGATTGATTATTCCTTCTCTCTCTTGTATTATCAACCTGCCCCACTCAAAACTTTCCTTCCTTTTTAGCTTTGGACTATCTTTTACAAAACGCTCTCTCTACCTAGACCTGATCCCCTGAGCTTCAGACCATGGCACACAATTGCTTACTTGGCATTCTACTTCGATATCACAGAGGCACTTGAATCACTGCTTCTTATTCCATTTTTTTCCTGTATTGAATGAAAGTGCTGTCTATCATCTTGTACAAGCCCCCAAAACGAGTCACCTTTTTTACTTCCCCCTCTTTCACCTCCGTATCTACCCATCACCAAGCCCTGACAATCGCCTCCTCAATTTGTCTAATCTCCTGACTTTCCATGTCTACCACCACCACACGCCCTAAGCTACCACAACATCTTGTCTGGGTTGTTGTGTTTACTAATACGTTTTCCTGCATCCGCTCTCACATCGATCCTTAACTCCAATCCCTGCCACAGGCAGCCAGTCCCACTTAGAAAATGAAAATCTGATACCCTTCAATATCCCTAAACACCTCATGTCTTCCCATGGCTTTTAAGATGAAGGCTAAAATCTCCAAGGTGACCTCAAAGGTCTGACATGGTCTGGCCTCCGCTGGCCTCTCCAGCACATTGAACAGCATGGTCTCCTGTGTTCGCTTTGCTCGGACACACTTTCAGTTCATTAAACATGTCAATCTGTGCTCACCACAGGACTTGGCACATGTCTAAGAGCCATCCCTAACTTAACATACCTCAAAACAAGCTCCTAACCACCTCTCCCAACCTACTCCTTTTATAAACTTCCCTGTCTCAGTAAATAAAAATTCTATTTGTTGTGCTGATCAGTGCAAAAACAATGAGGCCACCTGGACTCTCTTTTTCTTGCACTCTATCCAACCTCCAACAAATACCACCAGCCCTACCCACAAAGTGTATTCAGGATCTGACTTCTCCCTACTTTTGCTTGTACCAAACCGGTCCAAACCGTAATAGCCTCTTACTGGCCCTTGCTGCCTTCACCCTCTATCAGTCCATCCTCTCTATACCATTAGCTCAAGTGATCCTTCTCAAAGGCAAGTCAGGTCCACCAGTTCTGTGCTAAAACTCCCCAGTGGTTTTCTTTCTCACATGAAAGGCATTGAATGACTTGGCCCCGTTGTCTCTCTGATGGCATCTGTTACCACTGCCCCCGTCCTCCCCAACCCTCCCCCCTACACACTCAGACCCAGTTCCCTCTGTTCCAGAGAAGCTTCCCACACCCCCAGCCCCACCATCTGTTGCCCCTTCAGGTCTCCGCTCAAAGGTAGCTTGTTCTGGAGACCCTCCCCGAGCGGTCCCACATAACATATCCACCTCACCCCCACATCCTGTACTCCCCATTCTGTTTACCTTTTTTTTCTCCAGCACTTACAACCACTTGACATCATTTATGTTTATTTGGTCATTTGTTTATAGTCTGTTTCCTACCCCACAGGGGCAGGAAATTTGTTTTGTTCACTGCTGTCTGCTCAGCAGCCGGCCACAGAGACTGACTGCACGATGCTCCCTGTATTGGCCCGCTCTCGAGCCCATCTCTGTCTTATTGTCTCCCAGTCACCCTCCGGATAGCAGTTTAATTGTCCCTTCCACTGAGAAGCCTTCCTTGTCCTTCCATATTCAGTCTAATCTGTAACTTAAACTCATTCCATTACACGTCTCTCTGTTAGCATTTATCACAAATGTAATTTGACATTTGCCTATTTGATGTACAGATTAAAACTGCTCCCTAATCAGACTTTAAACTCCATGAGGGCAGGAACACTATCTGCTTTCGCTCAACACTGTATCCTCCGGATTTAGTGCAGAGCGCAGCAGTTGGTAGGCACTCAGTGATGATTTTTTGAACAAATGGATAAATAAATCAGGGAGAAAACGGATATGATTTTTTTAAAGAGCTTCTGACAGCTTTACTTTGCCAAACAATTTCTTTTTGCTGTTCAGGACTCCTTTGTTTTTCATTGCATTTTCTTTAATTTGAGACATGAGACTGTCAGCAGGTAGAGCAGGAGTTTAAAGTGGGGTTGTTAGAATAGCTTCGCCTTTCTGGGCCACCTGAGGAGCTTGTTTAAAAATCAGACTTCCAAGCTTCGCACCTGAGTTTTTCATATGGCTCTATTAAAAGATAGCAGATGCCTCTCAGGAACTTCACGCCTTATCTTACTTTGTTTCTTCATCATTAGAAGAATTAAAAACAGATAACAACTTCAAAATACAGACCTTTGAAACAGACCTCGACAGGCAGCTCAGCATGCCACACTCAGCGGGGAATACAGGTTTCAGAGTGTCCTCTGTCATGGTGGAAATGTTTTTAAAAACAACCATTGTTGACCTACTGCAAAGAATGTCAAAACTGAGTAACTCCAGAAAGAACATTGCTGAATTTCTGCAAATGAAGGGAAAAAAAACCTTAATAGTCTCCGTGTTTTCTTTCTGCTTCAGATAAAGACATTCTTTTACAGGAGTTTCATCCTAAGCTGCTGCCAACGCCAGTCAGGGAGACCTACACTTCAGGAAGTTTAAGATTTTCTGCCAGGATATGAAGGGAAAAATGAAAGGAATCCCCATATAAAAATAATTTTATAGCAAGTTTCTCAAATGAAAAATTTTATAGTATAACACTTAAAAATAATAACTTGTTTAAAATTTAAACTGTCAGAGTAAATGTAGTCTTAAGGGGGTGCCACTTTTCAGAAGGAAATACAGAGACATCACCCCAATATTTTAAAATTAAAAATCCCAATTATAGCTTTGCTTCACTTGGAAACAAAACCACCAATATGCAAGGTTGAAATGTAGGACTATTAGGATATTTTGGTGAGGAGAATGTAAATTAGGTTAGCAAGTGTAATGAGGTTTGAAAAACCTATTCTTTATAAAAGAATACGAATAAAAGCTAAGTTTATTAATCTTAGAAAAGTATACCAATGAAATATACATACTTTGAGAACATTATTCTTTTGTAGTCTTAAATTTAGAACACAGCAGATGTTAATTGCCCTGGAACATTAAATGCAACATAAAAATTCTTCGGAAAAGGAATTTTTCTTACAGGCAAGAGAATGTTGCCCTTTCAGATGTTTCCTTGACTGACATTAAAATTTCTTCCTTTAGATAGTATTCTTGAAGAATTGATTGCTTAATAAAGCAATTTGCCTGGATAAAACTTTCTGGGAATAATCAGTTGTAATATCCTGTGTAAAAGGCAAAATAACAACAGAAACGTACTGAAAGGCTTGGGCAAATGCTATCAATGCACAGAGTACCTGCTCAACAGAGAAGAAAAGGGACCTGCTTCTTTCCCATAACTTAAAATTATCTGTTCATTGTTCACTAACCCTATAGAAGATGGAAGGTAGAATGTTATTAATTGTCAGCAATTAAACAGATAATAAGAAACCATGGTGTCAGGGATAGTGGGTTAACCAAGTATTCACTATCTATATACATTAACAATCTTTTGTTTCAGAGAGCTCATTATAATGTTTCTATTTTCTTTAATTTAAATTCCCTTATCAAAGATTTTAAGTAAATTCTTTAATATTTCCAGTCAAATGTCTTAGACAAAATATTTTTCTAGCTCTTAGCAACTAAGGAGCCAAATCTGTTGACGAACACCGGAAATCAGAAATATAACCATCCCAGCACACAGTGTGCCCTGCGGAAATTAGGGAGCCTCCACACTCTAGCAGATCCATTGTTCCTCAACAACATAGAAAAAATAATCTTCTTATAAAGAGGGAAAGTGATATTTGCCTTACATTTTATTTTCTATTCTTATTTTTAAAAATCTAGGTAAAATACAGGGTCCGGCAGAAGTAATGCCTGCCTGAGTGTGGTTGGTAGGTTAATAATATGGGTGTCATAACTTACAGTTTTAACTTGAAAATTTCACCTAAAATGTCATATGATATGCTGGAGTGTAATATTGTTATGTTACAGAACTGCATGCTTATGATTTTGTAATAAAAGATTGTGTACTAAAAAAGCGGCCTCATTTGTGCCAGACATTGTACATTAAAAATATTAAGCATGTTCGATGTTCTTTCAAATATACCACCTCATTATACTTTTGAGGATGCTCCACCACATTATCTCTATAGTCTTCCCAATAGGCACCATTTGATTCTAAAAGAAATTGATAGTGTTCTATAGCATTATTCAAAATAACTGTTTAGAGGAATTTAGAGGCTTCACATACTGGTTCTCATCCAGGATGGAACTAGGACTAAAACGATATCAAAGTGAAATGAAAGAAGTGTGAAAATTAGATATCCATCCAAACTCTCTGACAAGATGGAAGGGAAAAGATATGTCCACTCCACAATACTAAATCAAAATGATTTTGGATGGATTTGAATTTCATTTTGGAAGAAACTCACCATCATAAATAGGTTTGTCTTTCCAAAATAGTTCAAAAGGAAACTAACAGTTTAGACCTTTTTCCAAAGCAAACTATGCATAAGAGCTTTTGTTAATTAACTCCTTATAGTTCCTTTAGTAACAAAGACCTTTTCCCAGTCTTTGTGAAGCTTCACTGTTAGAAGTGAAAAGAGCAGCAGTTTAAGTCTGAAGACAATTCTCATGCTCTATGCTATTAAATTAATAGCGTACAGAGGTTTGACAATGGATTTTGAGAACAAGACTTCTAGTCTCCCTTTCTCCCAATTCCTTTTTTTTCAGTGAATTTAACTCATGGAGGAAACTCTATAATAAAACCAGAATGATATCTAACGTCTGTTAAAATAATTAAACAAGGAGGCCATTAGACTGAGGTGGCTTTAATGCCTTAGTATCCTTTATAAGCTAACCAGAACCTAAGCTGGTGATACTTCCAAGTTAAGAAATTGAAACCTAAGGACATCCAATCACAACCAATCAACTAGGCTTGCCGAAATAATGAAATTACTTAAGCTATGGCCAATCAAATAATTTCCTTGCTTTGCTTCCACCTCTTCTCTATCAAAGTCTTTCCCCAGCTCCTGTCTGTGAAGGGCTTCCAACCGCTTCTGGGGTGGCACTGCCCAACCCTAATAGATTTTTGCTCAAATGAACTCTTCACATTTTTAAGTATGAATCAGTTTATCTTTTAACATTTCTCAGTGCAAATAACATCCAAGGAAAGAAATGAAAAGGATTGCTAATGTTTGTCGAGCACTTCCTATGTTACAGACAAATGTCCCATGTCCCATGTAATTATTTTCTCATATAACCCTTTCAATAATTTCAGGAGGTAACAAGTGAGGACTCTCAGGCCAGGGAGCTTAAATAACTTGTGCAAGTCCAATAACAGGAGAAGAGGAGGAATCTGAACCCAGGAACTCCATCACCAGAGACTGTTTTCTCCTGTATGAAACTAGAAAGACGCCTTTATCTAAATATTGGGTTGGCCAAAAAATTCATTTGGTTCTTTCTGTACAATGGCTCTAGCAGTGCTTAGTTGTCTTTAACTTCATTCAAAACAATTTTGTTAGGCTGTATTGTGACAGCTGTCATA
This sequence comes from Pteronotus mesoamericanus, assembly GCF_021234165.1. Lineage (NCBI taxonomy): Eukaryota > Metazoa > Chordata > Mammalia > Chiroptera > Mormoopidae > Pteronotus > Pteronotus mesoamericanus. Next base: position 16,475,130 of record NW_026555310.1, read on the forward strand.
TCAGCATGCATTTTTTAAAAACTTATCAAAGTTGGTGAATTTTTGTGTAGCCATTTTAATATTGGAGATAGAAGAAAATATGCATTTTGGCATATCATGCTTTATTATTTCAAGAAAGGTAAAAGTGCAACTGAAACTAAAAAGAAAAGATTTGTGCAGTGTATGGAGAAGGTGCTGTGACTGATTAAACATGTCAAAAGTGGTTTGTGAAGATTTGCGCTGGAGATTTCTCATTGGATGGAGCGCACGGTTGGGTAGACCAGTTGGAGTTGATAGCAATCAAATCGAGACATTAATTGAGAACAATCAACATTATACCACTGGAGAGACAGTCGACATTCTCAAAATATCTAAATCAATGATGTTATTGGTGGAAATGAAAAATGTGTCTTATTTTATGGAAAAAAACCAAATGAACTTTTTGGCCAACCCAATATTTCTCTGGGGTGAAGAGCATGCACCTTTACCCCCACACACAATTTAGTCTGGAAATAACAGGAGCTGCTATCTTTTTAAAAACTAAAACAAGATGAGGCTTTAAGGTGTCTGACCTTGTGCTAATGTACAACTATTGAGCAAAACTCTGGCAAAGCTATTCTAGGGAGAATATGCTTGTCTGCATCATTTTTGCTATTTACCTCACAATTTCCATGTCAGCTCACTCGTCCTACTTTTCTGCTTGATAGCTGTCCTCCCACTGTAAACTTTCATCAACAATAATTATGACAATAGCTAAGACTTCGTGTTCCAGGCCTTCTGCTAAGGCATCACATTTAATCCTTACAGCTGTCCTATGAAGCTGGTATGCTTATAACGGGTGAGGAAAGGGAGGCTTAGAGAGGCTTAGAAAACTTGCTCAGAAGTTTTTTATTTACAAAGTTAACCAATTACTTGCTAATTAATGTTATTTTCATACCCTTTAGCTTCAGAAAAGGACATGAAGCAAATAAGTACTCACTTGGTGACCCTTCAGGTTGTCCACAAAATCATACATCTTTCATATCATTGCACTAATTCTACTTTGCAACTTAAATATACTATTAATATATTCAAAAAATATTGTTTAAGTCTAATAAACCCCTACTTTGGTATGTATATATAGGGTTCAAACATGTCCCATGGAGAAGCCAATTGAAGGAAAAAAGAGGTGAAAAGTTTAGGGAATGAAGGCCCTGTTCCAATTCCCTCATATCTAACAGAATACAACAATCAGTATGTTGAGCACTTTGGAGTTAGTTATTTAATGAAAACACACATCTATTGTCAGGCATGAGCGGGAATAAATAGTCTCTGATCTGAGTATGAAACTTAAATTTTCTTTTTTAATTGGCTTTTCCAGGGAAATTCAATAAAATGGTCAAATGCAATTGAAATATCATATTCTTTCCTAGAGCTCTCAAGTTCCCGTCTGCTGTAATCTATATCTGAATCCCATGTGAAAACCCTTGGACTATAAATCTGTACCATATGTGCAAAATGACAGATAATTGACACAAAATGACACAAGGTTGAATTTCAGAGACTGGTAACAACTATCTCGCCCCTTCCCCCCACCACCCAATACCCCACCTCCACAAAAACATTTCATATAATGCAGTTATAGTGAAAAGCAATTTCTCTTCATTATAACATTTAAATAACTTCAGCAATGATTTGGCTTGTACTTCACAGCCCAAGTTGAACCAAGCACTCATTTTTAACCAATGTAGAACATTGCAGATTTATTGATTTTACTTCACAGGAAATTAATCATTGATTTCTTAGGATAAATGAGTTTTTATGAGCTATGTTGAAGACCAACGGAAAGTGAAAATGAGTTAGAAAGGCCAATCTCTCATCCCAAGACTCATGCAGCTTGGCATTTCTACTTAATAGCTTCATCAACACCTGGCACTTCATTGATTGCTTGTTTGTTTCTCTTACCTTTTTGTCTTAACTCTCTGGCTTCAGGTTCCTCTAGGATCAGAAGGTATGAATAAGAAGAGTTGAACAATAAATGTGGCAGAAGAACCTAACTCGGGCCTAAAGAGTTATAGAAGGAGCTCTCGGAGAATCCCACAACCAGCGGCCTTTCATTAAGGGAACTTTTTGATCTAGGAAAGAAAGGTTCGTATCACTGTTATATCTATATGCCTGAGATCCAGCTCACCTCAAGCTGACATTGGAAGGCCATGTGGGCTGGGCTCCCAGGAACAATTGCAATCGCCTGTGTATTGTGAAATGCAAACAATATCTTCTGGTTCTAAAAAGTTGCCATTGCAGCCCCTGGCACACAGAGAGTCTGAGAAACATAATTTGGTTATTTTGTTGGTGATCAGGAATTGAGTATCACCTTGTAATTCACGCAATCATTAATTTATCGAAGAACAAAAAAATTATTGATGACCTGCTATGTATTAAGCACAGTACTAGGTAGTAAAATGAAACGTTATGAGGGTAACAAATGCACCAAAATATATGGACTTCCACAGATGTCTTTCCACTTCGCCTTTACCCAGTTCTGTGTGTTTGCTTGGGGAAAGAGGAGATTTTGTAGATGCAAAAACGCACAATGGCTAAGAGCACCATCTCAAAAATCATGCTGTTCAGGCTCCAATCACAACACTGACATATTCTATTTAAGTAGCTTTGGATAGGTCTGTAATTGCTATGTGTTTCCTTTTCTCTGTCTGTAATCCTGGGATGAGGGTAATAGTTCTTCCTTCACAAGGTTGTAGGGCGGGTTAAAGGGATGAATTGTCAGAAATTAGGACAATGCTTGACAAATAGCACATTATCAGTATTACAAATATTTTCATCATCCTTTGATATCTATTAAATTTTCTAGATTTCATTTGTAACAGTGTCAGTGTGTAGGCAGGTCCGTGAGAGGATTTTGTTCTGATAAGACAGTTGTTGTTACCCATCCATGGATGACTCATGAATAAGAGTGGAGCTTATTCTCAAGAGCTAAGAAAGAACTAGTTCAGTACTTCTCAATTGGTTTAGCATTCTCAACTGGGCCTAAACTCCAATTTGGAAAGGCTATGGTGACAACACTGGTTAACGAACCAAGTTCCTCTCCCCATCCCATTGGCTTTAGGCGTTTTTTCCTAAGAGAGATTGTAGCAATTTACAGTCCCAACTGCCCTGTGGTTTTCATTTTATGTAACAAACACTTCTTTAGAATTATGGACCAGTTACTGCTCTGTGGATCAGATTTATAATAATAACCCATTTAATTCTCATATAAGCCACATGAGGCAGGTAATAGCAGTACCCACCGTGAATAGAGAATTCTAACTGGGCAGATTTTTATTGTCAGCATTTAAAGACATTATCCATTATCTTCTGATGTGCATTGTTTCTGACAAGTTAATCACCGTTTTTATTGTGGTTTTCCTGAATGTAACCTCTTCCCTGCTTCCAGGTGCTTGAGGATTTTTCCCTGTATCTTTACAGCCATATTCTAGGCGTCATCTGCCTTGTGCTCATCCTTCTTGGGGATCTGGAAACAGGTGATGGCTGAGCACATGGTCCTCTGCATGTGGAACAGGTTATAAGTGAATAACTTTGCCAAGTGATGGTGAAGGAAGGCCTAAGAGCAGGGGGTTAAAAGGAGCACCTTGAGTAACCCTACGCACAACAAATTAAAATATGGACAGAGACAGAGTAGCTAGAGAAGTAAAACAGGATCCCAGGGAAGAGGTCACAATCATGAAGTAGAACTGCCTAGGAGAGTAGCAACCAGTGTAAAAGGGACTAGGCAGGTCAGCAAAAATAAAAGCTGGAAATGGGACGCTAGACTTAGCAATATGTTTTTCTCAAGAAAACACATTTGTTTTGTTTTTAGGGCAGAGGTAGAAGTAAAATCCAGACTTTGAAGGATTTGCCTTATATTGTTTCAGGTTCAGATTCCCATGCTTTTTATTGGTTGTATCTTGATGAGTATGTATTTTTTCCTCAAAAAATAGAAGGAAATATTTCCAAGCATACTTTGGGAATTTCTAATTACTATATTTTTCAAAAGTAGTTAACCAAAATAAAACTGGCAGAAACAGAATATGTCAACCACAGATTTGTGGTTAGAATCTATTTTCTGCTCAGATCAAAGTCCTGTTGATAGACCCTCCAGGTTTCTGTCAGAGCCGGGGCCACCTTCCCAGCAAATGGAAGGACGGTTCTGGGAAGGGCCGCAGAGAAATGACGTCTTTGCCAGTCTCCTTCCCTCCCTGGTGCGCACTGTGTTTTTACTGTAACACCTCTCAGGCTTCCCCTGGTATCACCCAGGCTTTTTTTTTTTTTTTCTTCTTTTCCCAGGACATGTGAAGGCTGATCCTATCCTCTATATTTTTCTATTTTCCCTCATAAAATGTTGTCCTTTTTATTACTGCATTATTTGTAATAGGGGCAAAAATCTGAAAACAAGTATCTGACAATAAGAGAAGAAAGAAATTAGTTTAAGTCATAGAATTAAATACCGTGAGGTTATTTTAAAATGTCTGGGCATAACTGGTAATACAGAAAAGTGTCAGTATATTAAGTGAAGAAATATGTCTGACCTATATTCTGGTCCACAGAATAAGAATATTCTTACAGATATAATAAAGCATTTGAAATTGGATTTGCCCCAGAATAATGCATGGCTCCAGGCAGTATGGTAAATAGTTTGGGGCAAAGAGTCCCATCGTGTGCCAAAACGTACAGCCATTTGTTTAAGCATGTGCTGTAGTTATGGGCTACCATGTGGCTATATATGCATCACTTTTTATTTCTGTCCTTTGAATGATTTACAGAGAATGTCATATACCGACACAAAATTTGGATTTTTCATCAGGAGATTAAAACATCATTCCAGTACCTTTCTTTCACCAGCAAGGGTTAGCGGCTCTTCTGACAAAGATGAAATGGAAACCCATGAATCAGGGCTCATTATCATTATATGAGCTGTATTCTTAGTTGATGTGGTTTCATTATGTGTCACTAAGTAAAACCTTCTGGACCATCTGTTTTTATATTTTGTTTTAGAATTTTTGATTGGCATTTAAATGGAAAACTAAAGATTGTTTCATTTAAAAAGGGAAAACTAACACAAAACACTTCTTCGTTAAAATGGCTATAATTAAATTAATTTGACAAGGCAACTAAAATCAAAAGCATGTCAAATAGAGAAAGTAAGGTATTCAAAATATTTCTTGTGGAAAACTACTCCTTTAAAAAAGAATCTAAAACATTGTTTTTGTCTTGCTATAATGAGTATTTGTGTCTCCATCAAGATGCTGTCAACGTGTATTTTCCTCTAATTCATATAATGCTTTATTAATATATCCCATCATTCCTTTAATACCTCCATGAATCAAGAAGAAAAATTTTCTTCATATGAATATAGAAAATCTAGCACAAGAGATCAACTCAGTTATTTTAGGAGACTGAATAATCCACTGGGAAAATGGAAATAGTTTGCAGCTCATACTCTTTCCTTCTTTACATAAAGTTATAGTTTTGGTTGCTAAATACGTATGGGCACAAAACTGATCTTGTAAGTCACTATGTTATAACTATAACTACTAACAAAGGACAAAAGATTGCCTTTTTATTAGTATTTAAATCCTGATGATGTAGTCATCTACAAATATGCATACATACATGCATAATCTACTAAATTCATACATATGCACATACACACATTACATGTTACATTAGCAAAATTTTACTGATGGAGAAAGCAGAGGGTTTAAGTACTTGTCTGGAATTTAGAGCAAGTCTTAGTTGAAGAACAGATATAAATCAAGTCTGAAAATTGCTGTTTATTAATGTTGCTGGAATGTGGGGAAGAAACAGTTTGTAAACACAAGGAAGATTTTTGCTGTCTAGAAGATGTATAATGAATGGTAGGAAGATATACATTCTCTGGCTGAATTTAATAAAATAAAGTAAAATAAGCAATGTGCTCCCCTTGGAATTAAAAAAAATACCTGTAAGTTCAGGAGAGGGATACATGGTTTACTATTAGTATATATTCATTCATTCATTCATTCATTCGTTCACTCATGACTTGTCAGCCCATGTTATGTGCCAGGCTACTTATGGTACTTGATGATCAAGCCAGAGTTTATCATGCAGCTTATCTAATGAAAAAAAGGAAGAAATTTTAGTCCATTTTAGTGCAATATTATGGATCACTCTGATATCCCCCCCAAAGGTAATGTAATTTTAGGTTGCATTTATTGAAGGATATTATCTAGGATAATAGTATATTTAATTCTATTCTAATCTACACAAGTGTGACCACAAACAAGATTTCTATGTTCCACTCTAAAATAGATACAATAAACCGAAACAAAAATTATGTAGCTGATCATGGAGGTTAGAAAACTAAATATTATGTTATATGAGTAATAGTTGAAAGAACTCAAGGGCTAGTTTAGAGAACAAATAACTTAGGAAGGTCACGATACCCGTCAAACATTGAAAGGCCGAACACATTAGAAAGGAATTAAATTTCCTTTCTTGCTTTCAACAAACTGAACTATAATAAATAGGTGAAAGATATATTGTGTATTGCTAAAGATTCTCAAATGTCCAATGGATGCCTGAGCTAGATGGCCTTTTTATTCCTTCCAAACGTGAAAGTCAACTATCTATGATGCAAGTTAGAGAGGTACAGGGCAACACTGAATTTGTTTATCTTTTCAAAGTGCTTGATTCTATCAAATGATTTACTTTCTGAATGATCTTAATCAATACTAATGTTCAGAGGAAGATCTTAAGTTTACTTTGTGTTGTAACATAGTTTATATCATCTCGGTGCACTCATAGCTCCATTACTCACTGTACTGGTTTTCTGGGCTGCGGTAACAAAGTACTGCAAACTTAGAACAACGGAAATTGTCTCACAGTTCTGGAGGCCAGGAGTCCAAAACCAAGGTGTTTGCAAAGCCATGCTCTCCTTTAAGATGCTAGGGAAGGAGCTTCTTCCTAGCCTCTCTGCCGGTTTCTGGTAGTTCCTTGACTTGTGACAGCACAGCCATAATTTTCATATGGTTTTCTCCTTGTGTGTGTGTCTCTGTGTTCAAATTTCCCCTTTTTACAAGGAAACCAGTGATATTGTAGTAGGGGCCCACCTCCTTCAATATGACTTCATCTTAACTAATGACCCCATATCCAAATGTTACATTCTAAGGTACTGGGGTGAGGATTTCAACATATGAAATTCGGGGGAACAGAAACTAGGGCCAGGGAGGCAGGGCCACACAATACATTTCTACCCAGCCTGCCTAGCAACACCAACTTTCAGTTTTCTACCAGCAGGACTGGAAGTTCAGCAGCAGCAATGACTCCTTCCCAGAGTCAGAGGGAGTGAAATCACTGCTCCCACCACTGATTCGACACGGCCTCCGTAAACTATTCGAAGGTATCGTCCTAAAGGAATGCATCACCTTCGGAACTGTGTGAGTTCTAGAAGACATGGAGATCAAGCTAATTCAATCTGAAAATAAATACACTGATGATTGATCCAATCCACTTCATCTATCAGAAAAAAGATAAAGATAGAGAAGACTTTAGGACTGTACTTGTAAAGTCAAAAGGATGTCAAAAGACAAAAATAATAGCAGAGGAAAAAATTTTTAGTTATTAAACTATGTGATATCTAATGTGTCTCTTTGATTAGAAACATTATATGATCTTTGGACTCTTCCAGTGAAATTTCTCTTGGAGCCTCTTTTCCTTGTGCAGTGCTTTGTTCCTACTTCATGTCCAAATTACCTCCTGCCCAAACTTCTGCAACAGCCTCCTTGCCCATGTTGTGGATGTAGCCTCTTCCGGCTAGCTAACCTTCTACAGACTAACCCAGCTAAATAAAGCAGGTTGCAATATGAGTTTCTGTTTTGTCACGCCAGGTTGCATTTTGCCATTGGAACCCTTTCCAATGATCTTGCCCATTGGAATATTCTCCCACGATTTTGTTCATTTTTTTCCCCCACTACTTGGAAATTAAATCCCACTCATTAGTCCAATCCCATGTTTCAGGTACACACTCCAGTGCACCCAGTCATTTCATTTTCAGAACGTGTGCTGCAGCTGTTGTATCTCTCACTTTAGTATTCATTTATTCTCTAATTGGCTTATATTTTATAATTTTGTCTCCAGAGCGAAGCTGGCCAAGATAGGCTCTTTTTCTTTCTTCTCTCTAGCACTTAGCTTGAGACCTGAGTTCTAAATAAATATTCCTAATACCTGAATAACAGACAATCACATTTCTCCTTAAGACACTGACCATAGTAAACTTTCTAGTTCAATCTGGTAGTGGAAATGTAAGTGAAGAGTAATAATTGTATATTTGCACAGCTACAAGCCAGGAAAGGCTACACACATGTGCAAACCAGAGAAAACATTCTCTGACTTCTGGCTTCTGATAAGCCTTTCTCCTATTTCAAAGGACCGGTAGCAGGGCTCAGGTTTCCCTATCACTGAAGTTTGGGCAAAAGACAGCCCTGCCTAGTCTGCAGCTGTTCGCTATCAGTAGGTGAATAAAAATAGGTGGCAGAAACCAGAAATGCCCACAGTCTTTACATTTCAATTCAGAGGAACAGGCACAGGAAGAAAATTTCAGTTGCTTCTAGAGTGAGTGTGTGTGTGCTTCTTATATAGGGGGTGTGGTCCAATTCAAAGCTCTTGTCCAGTCAGGAGGAAATGCTAATCTTCTAGTTAGTTGTGAGGCAGTACATTTAGTGCTGAAACACAAACTTACTTGAAATAGTCTTTCATGTTATATGACTAAGCAGACACTATGGTTAATGTGCTGTGTCCAAGTTTCTGAATTTGTGCAGTGCTGTGATTTTTATCTTCTTTCAAGATCTAAGAGAATTTTAACTGCAAAGAATCGTATGAAAAGACAGCTATAAAGTAAACCATTTCCATCTAGTTGGATGGCCTTCTTCAGTAAAATCAGTCTATCCATCCATCCACCCATCCATCCATCCATCCAAGCACCTAACCTGAGTGAGCCCAACATTAGCCATATATGATTGAATCTTTACCCAGACCTGCCCTTCGAACAAGGAAAACGAGAGAGAAGCCCAGACACCCAAACCAGCGTACAAGTGGATCAATGTCATAGTGAAAGAACCTGTGAAAGTCAGGAGATGCCAGGTGCAGGGCACCCTCATTACAGGTAACACTGATGAGACCTCACTGAGGCCTGGTCACTCTGCTGGAGGCTATGACTCAGGAGGATTCTATGCAGTGCTTACACTTCCATATGAATCGCCACGTCCACATAGTAACCACTTGGATCCCGTATCTAAGAGAATGAGGAAATACTGAGGTATTAGCATGTATCTACACTTAAATTTTGTCTCACTTAAGCTCCCAGCCACTGGGTGGAAATAGGAAGCTAGGCGTTACGTGATACAGAGGAATTCTAATATTTTTCTCCAACTGTAAAAGTCAGATGTTGTAGCTAAATATATCCCACTATCCTGAAGCAACTATGTTTCCAAAATGCCTTGGCCTGACGCACATGACTCTTTACAAATCAGTTGAAACCTGACTTTTCTGCCATCTCTCTTTTTCTCCTCCTGCACTAAGGTTTTAGCTGACCAAACAAGCTTTGTTGCTTTCAACCCTTTTCCTTCTCATGGAACCCCAACTTTCCTTTTCTGCCTGTCCCGGATGTCTCACATCCTGGGACGTCTCTGAAACCTCCCAAGCCAGCCTCATGTCCGGGGAAGGTTGAGAACCACGGGCCTAGCCAAGGCCCAGATCAAATCCTCCTTCATCCATGATACTGGCCTGGGCTGCTCTGGGATTCAGGCATGTCTCCTCCCTCTGCCAGTCCCATGGCAGTTATGTCATTTCATGTTATGATCTTCTTTTCTTCTCATTTAGCATTTTCACCGTTCTTTCCCTTCCTTGAATGTCTGAATGTCTGTTTCTGTTAAGGCCCCCATTAGAGGAGTAAACTATAAGAGCTGACTCCTACTACACCTTCCATTTAGGTAGGGGTTACAAAAAACGTTTAATTGCCTGAAAAGGGTCAAAGGCTTCAAATCGTTATTTTATCCCTGGCAGACAGAACTGAGCTTTGTGGGAAAGCTGCGTGCTTTGCAGTGCTGCGGGTGTGACTCCCGGGGTCTGAGGCCTTGTGCAAGGACAGATGCAAGCCACAGTTGAGGAAATTCAACACCGTTTCTCAATCAGTCTTTGTCCCAATAAGGCAAGAATTTGTGTGAAGTAAACTTGGGTGATCCATTGGCACATAGTGTCTTAATTTTTGCGTATCGAACCTTGTAGGAACATTGCAAGTCTGATAAAATTCCAGTAAGCTATAAATGTCATTGTGGTTTACAACACCAAGCACGATGAGAAATAGGCATGTGGTCCATTCCGCACAAGGGTGATGCTTGCTGGATCCTTTGGTGATTCTTGCCCAGTGCTTGGGGGAAAAGTCAGGTAAGCAGGGGATTCAGGGCCATTCTCATTGGGTGCTAATGTATTCTCATGGAATAAGCTTCTCAGTGATGACAAATATTGGAGAGTAAATTGAAGACAAGCAGCATTTGAGAAACTGCATCTTTACTATGCTTCTACCTTTGGGAGATACTATCATTAAGACACAGTCCCAAGGCTCTAACCAAAGTAAAGGCAATTGATATTAATTGCTTTTTTTTTTTTTAAAAAAAAAAGGACTTCATAATGAGCATCTGGTAGCCACAAGCCAGAAAAACAAATACAGGGTTTTTTTGTTTTGTTTTGTTTTGTTTTTTAAGTAAGCGGAAATAAGAATCAACAATTTCCGGACCCCTAACTCCCTGTTTGCAACCTCCTGTAACACCCCAGTGTGCAACACAGCTGCCTTTTCACAGAGGCTGGGCCCTCTGAGAACTTCATGAGTCTCTGAGCCCCTTTCAAGCTTTAAGGATGCTTTGTATTCTCCTTCTGTGTAAGACACTCTGAGGTTGGCTAGTACCATTATTCCATTTAGATCTAAAGGATCATATGGGGTTTCCTCATTTCACTGGTATCCTTGTCTTCAGAGCCTGGCCTGTATGTAGTTTTTGGGGCTTCTTGGCTGCTCTTTCCCTACATACAAACCAAAACAGCAAGTGCTTAAAACATGGCATAGATTTTGGTATCCACATTTTGTGTACTTATTTTCTCACTCAGTCATTCAACAAACACTGTGAAGTGGAAATGTTGTGCCTTCAGATGAACAGAACAGGTCAGGGAAGACAGCAAAGATTTGTATAACACGTTGGTACACTGAAGATTACCAGGCCTGTCCTCTGCTGAGACCAGAGAAAATAATATTTTGTTCCTATTTGACAGATCTCTCCCCACAAATCCTGAAAATCCCTGTAATAATTCCGGTCTGGGAGGGAACGAACAAGCAACATTTCCTGAAGAAGTAAAATGCATAAACTTTTAGTGTCGTTCCTACACAGACTGAAAGGAATGAATACTTCTAAGTGGTAATTTTCACTGTATAACAATAATGTAATGGAGGGACTCAAGTTTCTCCATGAAAACAACTATACAACACATATTTGTAATTACTAAACTATTATAAAGGAATCCTCTGTATGATTCTGCCAAGGTAAAAAAAGACCTTGTAAAAGTCTGTGGCAGCTGTGTAGGGACATAATCTCACCTGTGGGTCTTTGTACAGGCTTCTGTCTCTGTGGAGAAATCATTTGCTCCGCAGAGTTCATTTGTTATGTCCAAGACACAAGTTGCTACAAGTTGACTGCGATTTGTCAAGTTTTTGATTACACCATGCTAGGTCTTAACACTTGGGATCTCATTGAAAGATGACGTTTTACCTCTGAGATTTTCTATCTAGCTTGAAGTATTCTGCAATTGGTAAGGTGCTGGTGGTGATCAAGTCCCCACCCAGTTACAACCTTTATTCCTGCACTAACACACAGTTTTCATAAAGGTAAAAACAATATTGTGAGAAATGAAATGGCTTTAGTAACCATGAGTTAGGGATTTTTCTTGGGGTCCAAGTATAAGTGTGTCGACCCTTCCCACTAACTAAGATTTACACTAGGAGCTTCACTCTTGAGTGATTCTCCCACGGGGACCAAAGAACCAAGGAAACCTCCTACCTAAGTAGTAATTCTTTGCAAATAAATAAATAAATAAATAAAAGGTAGGTATGTAGCATGAGTTGTTTTCCTGCAAAAACAATAAAGGCAAAACAATTACAGTGTGATGGGAGCGCTATTATACTTTCACTTACTTTTCTATGGTTTAGGGAGGAGATTGCTGGCTTATTAGAATGTCACATAAACCAAGGACCACAGTTTTAGAGCCAAAACTTTAGTCAAATCAAATTTTGAAAAGTGCTTCTCCTTTTTGTAGTATATACTAAATATTAAGTATCAGCTCTTTCTTAAAAAGTCATCTTTAAAAAGACTTATAAAATGATTTGTACTATCTTGCCTCCATGAATTCTCAGTCTATGTATAATTTAATCAAATAGCATCCATCTTCAGGAAAAATATTACAAAGATTTATTTCTTCTATAACTCTCAGATTTTCCATGGACATATATTTAGAATGGATTTGGGTTCATTGTTTCACTAGAGATAGCCCCTGTCAGAACTTTCTTTGGATGATAAGAAAATAAATGAATTTTTCAGTAAGTTCTTAAAAGAGTGAGTACATAACTATTAACGTGTTTATTAGCTAAAGAAAATACCATTCATTTGAGAATACAAATAGTTCTTAAAAGGGTCAGAAGGTTCTCCCATTATATTCTCAGTACATTCCAATGTCTATCCTTATTTTACTCAGAGAAAAGGAAAGGTTACCATATGGTAATTTTTGTAAGACATCAAATAGTAGACTTTGGACCTGGTAGAGGTGACTTTGGATTTTGATTCTGCCACTTTCCTTCTCTTCACCTTATATCCCTCATTTGGGAAATGATAATGATAACACAGAATTAGTGGAGATTAATATAGATAATGAGTATACAAATTTGTAACACCACAGATGCTGATTAGAAGCAAGTTTGTCTTTTTCTTATATCAAAAAACCAAAAATCCTCTATGCGGCACAATTTAAACTGTGTATTATTGCTGAGAGACTCAGTTATTTCCACAAAATCATCAACACTGGAGAACTGACAGGAAAAACTGACACTATTCTGGAGTGGTGCTATCTGATAGAACCTTCTGTGGTGGGGAAATGTTCTATACACCTGCGCTGCCCAATATAGTCGTCACTAGCCATATGTGGCCTCATGTATCTGAAATGTGGCTAGTGTGACTGGGGAACACATTTTTGCTTTTATGTAACTTTTGTTAATTAAAATTTAGTTTTACATAGCCAGGTGTGGCTACCATACTGGACAGCACAGTTCTAGTGAAATGAGCTCCCATTTGAACTAGATACATCAGTCAGAGTCAGCATTCACAATTAAGAAGATAAATGATACCAATACACATGTAGCTTATGACTAACTGATTCATCTTATTACAAATCTCTCTGTAATACACATTAAAAAGTGAAGGTCTTTTCCTAATGAGCCTACTTCTTAAACTTCATTTATGCTCCTAACTCCAGCCTACATATAGATGAAGAAGGCAGAACTCTCACCTGAGATACGGGGACAGATAGTTGGTGTGACTGTCTAAAATCAGGTTGATAAGGTATGGAAGCAACCCAATAGCCCATTGATACATGAGTGGATAAAAAAATCTGTGGCATATACCTACAATGAAATATTACTCAGCCATAAAAAAGTGAAATTCTACCATTTGTGACAGCATGGATAGATCTGGAGGGTATTATGCTAAGTGAAATAAGCCAGTCAAAGAAAGACAAGTACCATATGATTTTACTTATATGTGGAACCTAAAGTACAAAAGAAATGAACAAACAAAATAGAAATATACTCATAGATACAGAGAGTGGACTGGTGATTGATTGCCCCAGGGGAGGGAGGTTGGGAGACTGGGTGAAAGAGGTGAAGGGATTAAGACGTTTGAACGGATAATTACAAAGTAGCCACGGGGATGTAAAGTGCAGCACAGGGAATACAGTCCTCAATAATATTGTGATAAATACGTACGGTGTCAGGTGGATACTGGAAATATCAGAGGGAACCCTTTGTAAAGTATATGATTACCTAAGCACTATGCTTTACACCTAAAACCAATATAAAAATAAACTGTAATCAGAAAAAAATAAATAAAAGGCCAACCAAATAAAAAGAGGCTGATAAAACTTTCCTCATCCAAAAAGATGATGGAAAATATGAAGAAGACCTGGCCTTCCCTTTTATCCCTTGTTCATAAGGCACCTATAGTCAATTATAAATATAGTCCCTGTTGACAAATATATCAAAAGGGCAATAGAACTCTAGGAGAACTGTGTTGAAACGGACATGATTTTGAATCCCTAAAGGGAATCTGGGTGTGCTGGGCTAGGTGCAGATAATGGAGATTGTGAAAGGTATAAAACAATGAGAAAAAAATTAAAAGTATCCCGGGGCATCAATGATGGTCACGTAATACCCGCTGGTCTCACATTTCCACAGGGAGATACCAATGGTGATACCACACTCACATTCAGCTTTCAGTTTGTTGCACGTGCCTGGGTTGCAGGCCAGGTCCCCAGTAGGGGACACCTGAGAAGCAACCACACAGTGATGTTTCTCTCTCTCTTTTTCTCCCTTTCTTCCCCCATCTCTAAAAATAAATAAATAAAATCTTTAAAAAAAGAATTCATAAGTAATAGAAAAAAGATTCACTATCATTCAGTTTAGAAAAAGAATCTAAAAGTGGTTGTGGCATGATGAAGACAAATACCATATCATCTCACCTATAAGAGGAATCTAATGAACAAAATTAACTAACGAACAAAATAGAACCACAGGCAAGGAAACATGGAGCAGCCTGAAAGTGACCAGAGGAGACGGGGGCCAGGGAGAAAGGGTGGAAAGAAGGGGAAGGGCCTAGTCAAGGAACATGTATGCCTGACCCATGGACATGGGCAACAGAGTGGGGACTCACTGTGGAAGCAGGGGATGGGATGGGTGGAGGAGGGCAAAGTGGGGGAAATTGGGACAGCTGTAATAGAATAACAATTTAAAAAATGATAATAAAGTACAATTTCTTCAGAACATTATAAGTTAAAGCAATTTAGTTGTACCCACTATAGGTAAGGTTTGCTAATCTGAATAAATTACCCCAAAAGATACATTAATTCCCAGGCTAAAATGTAAGGAACACTGGGTCAGAAAACATATTGAGTTCTCTAATATTAATGAATGTTTTGAAGAAAAGTCTCATGAGCCTTTTCTTCATGAAAAGTAACAAACAATAATTTGTATATTCCACCCCATCCCCACCACTAATCAAAGGTAAATACATAAACACCAGATATTCTGGAAGCCAGAAGAGCTTATATTTTCGTGAGACAGGGATTCCACGTAGACTTGACCATACACTGTATGAACCATTTCAACAGTGTTCACTGCATTTTCCTTTAATTTCATGTAAACTAAACAATCTTCTTTCTTACAAACCTGAAGACCCAGTACAATAAGGAGGCTGACTTCATTTTTTATGACTACAGACATCTTTTAAGCCTTACCCTTCCCTCCTCCCTTTCTGCTTCCTGTTGCATGAGCTGATAAGAAAGCCCAGGCACTTTGTCACCAGCAGTGGGTTCAAGTCACATGCTAAACCTCTCATCCCAGCCCTGTCTTCTGACCACGAAAACTCAAACCCAGTCTCCTTTCCTCTTTCACAGCTCTTTCAAGACATTTTTAGTTTGGTGTGAGAGCTCTCCTGTTCTCAGAAAGCTTCATTATGAGAATAAAAAAAACCTTTCATACCGTGTGTGTGTGTGTATGTGTGTGTGTGTGTGTGTGTGTGTGTGTGAGAGAGAGAGAGAGAGAGAGAGAGAGAAAGAAAGAAAGAGAGAGAGAGATCATCAATTTGGAAGTCCAAGCCAAATTTTGTGTGGGGATCCATCCGAACTCTATGGACTGGCCACAACACCCAGTCACCATGATACTGGAAGGAGGGTCCCTTGTAATGAAGACACAGTAATTTAGTACCTAGAAAGAAATATGCATCCAATAGAAATTTAATAAACTGGGATTCTAGTTTATATATCAATTTCTTCTGAGTTTATATACTAGTAATCCAATGCAAAAATGCTGTCACATCTGAATTTCAGAACCTAGGAAATTGAAGACTAGTCTTTGGAAATAGGTAACCACGCCAACAGACTACCAGAACCTTCTATTTTTGCTTCTATTAACATATGGAAACACAGCTTTATCCCTGTAAGAAATACTACCCACTGCATTTGAAGGAACAGTTCTTTACTTTATGAAAGGCAAACTCCAATGCCTGCAGGGAGCAGTAGTTAACTTAAATGGATCAGTCAAGAGAAAAAAGATGAGCTAAGTTTATGTATTACAACCCAGAATAACCCAGAATTACACAAATACATTGTGTATGAAAATACTTGACTTTAAAAGGCATGTGCTTTAAAAGGTTATGTACTGGCCAGCTATTTCCCCCAGCTGTAAATGCTCATGTTGAAAGTTGTGTAACTAGAAATACCAGAATTTTAACCCTTTGTTATCAAATTTAAAAAAAAATCTCTTGATATCTGCAGCATAGACACTAACTTGCAGGTATGTATATAAATGGGAAAAGAGTGCCAATGAAGGAACTGAGGCCTTTTTCCAGCTTGCTCTTGCTTTTCTATTTCCACTTCTTATTTACATTTCATGTTGATCAGAGCCTTATGGTTCATTAATTGTTATGAAAGCTGACATTCATTTATTGGACCTCACCCCTTAAGAAAACTTAAATGTATTACTTGCCTTTGGCATCTCATGCACAATTGCAGTATTTTATGGAAGCTTTGAGCAATTTGATAAACACATTGCAAATATTATTTGCTTAACTAAAAATCTGCAAATACATCGGTGGTTTTTAAAGAACTCTGGGGCCTTGGAGCTATCCAGAACTAGGTGCAAATGCTGGCTCCACCAGTTATTCTGTGGGGAAAGTTGGTTAACCTTATCTGTTCCACTGAGGGACTTTTGATGATTAAATGGTACTGCACACATATAACACCCATCATAATGTTCGGCACACAGAAAGTGCTTAATAAATGTTAATTCCTTTCCTTTCAAGTTAGCCTCTTAGGGTCCTTTGGGTTTTGGTACTCTGAAGCCTTGTCAGTGCGTCGTGAACCCGAGTTCATATTAATTCAGAATATTTAAATTGCAAAATCATAGAGTTTAACTGATTAAATACGTGGAAGTGCAACGATAAAACAATGGCAGGAATTACTGTGATGTGTTGATTCAGCCATTCTTGAATTTGATGCAATGGAGAAGTGAGAGATGTGATGATGGTTACTTTCACACATGGCTACTCAGTGGGCCATAACTATTCTTCTCTTGCTTTTTGACATGCCAAAGAAATCTACCTGTTTGGAATTCACAGGCAAAGTCTTAATCAACCAACACAAACAGCCAGGCAACTGACTTTCTGATAAATAGGAGTCCACTGTTTACTTTAAAGCAGTAGTCTTTATAAGGGAATTCATTAGCTAACCTCACAGAGCATTGTTATAAACTGTGGAAAAGTAAACTCAGATGTTAGGAGTGATGAGATTCTGAAAGACATTAACCTTTTTGCTTTATTCTTCCTAAACAATCTTTTCAGGTTACTCTTCCTTGAAAGCCTTAAACAAAGCCACTTACAAACACCCAGAACATGCAAAAGCCTATTAATACAATATTAGGGTTGAATACGTAACCATACCAAAGGTCAAATTTCAGTTACAGTTCCCATAGCAATTGTAACTTGGCCAACAGTAACAACCCAGGGTATCCACAACCACAGAAAGCATTTCTGTTGCAGCTCCAGGCCTCTCTGTCTTGGAAGAGTTTTAGCTGTTATGTTGCATTTGTGTTGGTGTGTTTACTCACATCAGTATTTCCAAAGCATCTCATTCAGTTTTTACTACTGAATGCTCTTCAAATTGGCCCCACTGATTCAGTGGTGATGGCTGTAGCCACATGTGTCTTGCAATTGTTCATTTTAGCCAACAGTATTATAAATGCATCCTTACACTTTTATGGAGAAACATTTATATAAATCCTCCTTGGTGAACTGAAAAGCTGTTTTTACACTATGTTGTAAATCAGAAATTTTAGGAGTATTCATCACCCAGCAAATGAACTTAAAGTGGGAGATATAGAAAAGCAAAGGATCAAAAACCAGGAAGTGAAATACCCAAAGCTGAGGGTGACGTTTAATAGAAACTACTAAAATAAAACAACAGTGTGGACATTGGATAAATTTTGATCTAAAAGCAGAGGTATAAATTATTTTTATAGTACACATAGCAAGAAAACTAAAAGACAATATAGTTTCATAGTCAGACAAAAACTAATGATCTCTGAACCTGTCTTCTTTGTATTCAAAGTTCAGTATAACAACTCAACAATATGCCAGAATCACAATAGGAGATCAAATGGCCAGTCTACACAGTCAAAGGGAAGTGAGTGATTCTGGAATATCCAGAGCAAGGGTCAACAAACTACAGCCCATGGACCAAACAAATGGATCAAATAACCTGAGGTCTGTTTTTGTAAATAAAGTGTTATTGCAACATAGCCAGGCTGATACCTTTACATATTGTCTCTTGCTGTTTTCATGATACAGTGGTAAGCAGACAGACTTGTTGTGACAGAGACCGTTAGGCTGGCAAATTTACAATCTGGACCATAAGAGAAAATTCAGCCAAAAAACTTAAATAAAAGCAGACATATAGATCTATTGCCTGGACTGTACAACTCTTGATTTTGGTTGAGGAAGAATGAATAATAAACACACAATTCCCACATGGACTAGAAATGACCATTTGTTTTCTTTTTCTTTCAGGCCAGAAAGTTACCAAATCCCAACTAAAATGCCTAACTCATTGCGTTTAAAATATTCAGAAAAGCTGCCCTGGCTGGTGTGGCTCAGTGGACTGAGTGCTGGCCTGCAAACCAAAGAGTCGCCAGTTTGATTCCCAGTCACGGCACATACCTGGGTTGCAGTCCAGGTCACCAGTAGGGGGTGCTCGAGAGGCAACTACACACTGATGTTTCTGTCTTTTTCACCTTCCCTTCCTCTCTCTAAAAATAAATAAAATCTTTAAAAAATATTCAGAAAAGCTGATTTCATTGCCTCCTTTTCTTAGTCTAAACTACTAAGTACAGGTTTGCTACATTTTAAAACCTGCCTTCCTATCCTGTACTTGCTATGCAAATATTAAAGAGTATATTTGTGTGTGTGTGTGTTTTTTACTTTAGAGTATTTTTATTGAAAGTTAAGTGGAAATAAAATATTTATGAAAAATAATTAAACAATGCCCCAAGTAAGGTGGTTATCATTTAATAACCAAGCTCTGGGGAAATGGAGAAGA
Organism: Pteronotus mesoamericanus; assembly: GCF_021234165.1. Lineage (NCBI taxonomy): Eukaryota > Metazoa > Chordata > Mammalia > Chiroptera > Mormoopidae > Pteronotus > Pteronotus mesoamericanus. Next base: position 16,494,576 of record NW_026555310.1, read on the forward strand.
ATGGAAAAATTTGTTATATGCAATACAGCATGAAAGAATGCCAGAAGGAACTTAGCAACATGTAAAATTGATCTTGTAAAAAAATGAGTAAGAAATAAATAGTTTTATTAGCTGGAGGAAATGTGGAATATTTATGGAAGTTTCAGCAAGGGAAACTTAGGCAAACTATTATTTAGGGGAAAAAAAGAGTCATAAGAAGAACTAAGTTGAATAAAATTCTGACAAGAAAGTAAAAAATTTGTGTTCAAGCAATATCCTGAATAAGGAAAGTGATTATGACAAATGTAAATAAAATGCATATTTTTCAGAAAAGAAGTCAAGCCTGGAATTATAAAACAGTTAATTTAGCTTCATAACTAAAAAAATAATGGTAATAAGTCAACATGTCTTTGGCTTTCTGAAAAACACATTAAGCAAACCAATCTCATTTCTGTCTATGGCACAGTGACAGGAATAGGAGATGAAGTCAACTGAGGTCTTCCATTCAGTTGCTTATGATACACATCTTGTAAGAAAGACAAAGAACCATTTAGAAGACACATGCAGAATCTATCCTAGAGTTGTACTATAGGAGCCACTGGCTACAGGGGCTACTAAACACTTGATATATGGCTAGTCTGAATTGAGACGTGCTGTTAAGTGTAAATAAAGAGCAGATTTTGAATATTTAGTACAAAAAAACTTCATAATATCTCATTAATAATTGTATATTGATTACATACTGAAATAATAACATTTTGAATATATACTAGGTTAAATAAAATATAATATTAAATTAATTTTATCAGTTTTAAAATATTTTAATGTGCTTATTAGCAAATTTAAATTACAAAGTAGCGTGCATCCATGGCTCCATACTTCTATTGGATAGCACTCTGTAATTCTCAATACCTTGCATCCCACGGCACACATAAACTAATTACTAAAATTCTGTGGCACACCAAAAAACAAATTCTTTTGCCAGTCTGGCAAAAAAGAAATTGGATACAATTTTGATTCAATTGTGTTGGCTGTTTTCATTCTTTATTTGACAAGCTAAGGGAAAAAGAGGTCAGTGCCCCTAACTAAATAGTCAGGTGTTGCATGTTTTAAAAATTCCTGTAGCTCACCAGTTGAAAATCCTGATATGGACTGATGCCAAACCCAGTGGATTGTAGGAGAATCTCTTGTCTTTCACGAGCACCAGTTTTTCCTACGTTATGGGGGTGGGAAGGTTGCGAGGTCAGTAGGCCTCCTGGGACGGACACAGGACAGTTCTTCGTTCGACGGTGTGGAGGGTGTATCTCCTGCATTGCACTGTGTTTAGCATTTCTAGGTCCCACCCACAAGCGTTTGCCCACCTCTAGCTACGGCAGCCAAAAAACATTCTCTTAGAGCTCCAGTGGCCCTGGGGTGACGTGGGCTCTCATGTTGAAACTGCTGTCCTAGGATATGCTCATAAGGTCCTTTCCGGGGCCGAAGGTTTATAATTCTAGTGTGCTTTTATAAAACTCCTTTTTTAGCCTTGCCTTTATGAAAATTACTTTTTTGTTAATTTACTGACCCAGTGGCTATTGGCAGCCTCCTTGAGGGCTGAACTATAAAACTTTTCAGTGTTTTCCCTGCATAATGTTCTGAGTTTGTTGGAAGTTTATTTATCCAGCATCCCGGCGCTTTGCGCCTGCCGCTTCTCGTGTCATTCCCTTGCATACAAGTCCTGCGCTCCAAGCAGGATCACGAGCTCTGAAGGCAGGAAAAGGTCCTTATACAAATTTTCTCTCCCATAACAAGTGATTAATAGGTACCAGTGAAGTAAAGGGATCCAGTGCCCAGGATAGCTTTCTAGACTGAGTTAGAACCTGGTGTTATTTAATATGTTCAGCAGTGACTGTGGTGTTGGAATATATCATTCATTTGAAACTTAATGATATTCTGCCTTATATATTAGAGACACTTCATAGATTTAAATTTAATTATCCAAATTAAGTAGAGTTCTTTGAGGGCAGAGAATTATGTCTTAGTCTGGTAACAATATTTTAAAATAACTTTATAATATCATATGCAGTTCCTAACTCAGGGATTGAAAGAACCCTACGGAGCCGTTTTACCTAAAGAGGAAACTGAGGTTTCAGGAGGTTGACAACTGACAACACTGGTGTTGGAATTTGAACCTAGAGTTTGAAGTTAGGTCATCTGATGCTGGGTCTTTGTGTCACTCTACAGCACTGTCATGTCTCTTTCTTTGTATGTGTCCTAGTTTGTGTTCCCATAGATGTTGATTTTGAGAAAAGGATGTGAGTGGAAGTTTGGGGAGGTGCAAGGAACAACAGAACATGCAAGGAATTAAAAACACTTCAGAGAGACAAGAGACGCTAGTTACTACCAAAGATGTAGAATTCAAACTGAATCCTAATGCAGAGTTCAACACAATAACACAATATTAGCGTCATTGTAAGGAAAGAGCATAGGAGTAACATAGAACAAATGAGGTAAGGGTATGAATGCACATTTTAATTCATTGCACCAGTAGTGCCTGCTGGTGTTTTTATGAGTCCAGAGAAGAAAAGAATAGCATGTTGGAAGAAGAAATTAATTTTTTCATTGTACATCTGAATGACAATCATATCTAGTTTGGAGCCCTATGAAATAATGCATGAAATGGAAATAATAAGAAGAGGCAAAAAGTAAATAATAAAGATGTTTAAAATATGTTTAAAAACTTTGAGGAAAAGCTTATAAAATTTGAAAAATAAAGATCAGAAACAATACTAAAGTTCTTGAAGTGGTATCACTAGTGGCCAGCTGTTACCTATTGCTACTGAGAATTTAAAAGAGAAGTACATTTTAAAAGCTGAAGGAGAGATTTAACTGGGCCTCATAAACTTTGAGGGTTAGAGTGAAATACTTGAAAATGCCACCAAAGGTTGAAATAACTCCCTTTTTAGGGATGTTTAAGAGCAAAGGTTATATATTAATCTTTGCAGTGGGTTTTGGGAACAAGCTATGTAATTTATCACAGTGAGAACAAATTCAGAAGTACAGTTCTTGGACCCTGAGTGGTATTTAAGAATTCAGTGGTAATTTAATTTGCCTACAACTTATTTATTTAAAGCCTGACCTAATCTCTCCCAGAACTGCAGACTGAGATTGACTTCTGTGGTCTGGATAGATAACTACCTCAGTAGAGTCACGTAAGGTCATTTTATAGAGGAGGGATATGAGGACTCAAAGAGATTTTCTATCTTTGTGTTGATTTTTGTTGTTTTGAGGTGAGAGTTACATAACATAAAATAAACCATTTTAATATACAATTCAGTGACATTTGATACATTCACAATGACACACAACCAGCACCTTTATCAAGTTCCAAATCTGTGTTATTTGCAGTTAAGACAGTCTTTAGTATATTTCTTTTTGAGGTTTCCTTTAAAAAATAACAATGTGGTATAGACGCCAGAAATCTGAAGGGCTCCAGTAGACTTTCATTTGGAATGATACATGTCTGTGCTTGATAAATGAATGATGACAAACTAAGTTTGAGTGCTCGTGACTACCAAGATAAAATGTTAACTGGAAAAGGTCCTGGAGAAAAATCTTACTTCTTCATTTTAGCTTCTGGAGAAACATGAAAGTGCACAACACTCCATGTGTACATTTGAAATAAAATTTGGTTGCTGTGAACTGTAAAAAATGTAGTCTTCAGTGAGTAGTTTTGTGCATAAACTTCTGGAAAATGAATATAAAATCTATTCCTCTACGTTTGCCAATTGTTATATAATATAGTTGAAAATGGTAAGAATAAAAAATAAACACTGATCATTCAGTCAAGTAAAAACATGCAAGATATATTTTATAGCTAAGTACATGATATTAATTAATATTTAAGGATCATAAAACTAATTACAATAGGTTTTGATTATGTAAAAATACATATGCTTGAAAAAGATAGTAAAATGAGTTGTTTTCCCACTCCCACACCAAAATGGTAGGGAAGAGATATATCACAAGCTGATGTTCTTTCTGCAGAGAGAAGGATTAATAAACAAGAGAACCAAATGCTCTCTCAGGAAATCCAGAGATTTTCAGCCCTTTGGATTTTGTGAGTGGTTTTTATAGGTAGATGATAGATGGATGGATAAAGGGACAGATGGATAAATAGATACTCATTGAATAATACAAATGATCTTATGAAAAACGCATGTGCTCTGGAGAGAGGAAAAATTCCCCAAACCAAGTATCTCTCCCCTAGAAGCCTTCCTTGGGGTCTGAAAACACAATCAGAAGGCAATGAAGCCTCTGATTCAACTACATATATGTGTTCTGGAAGGGGTCACATGTCAGATGGTTATATCTTCTCAGAAACTCATCTAAGAGACTAATTTAGTAGGGTCAAGAGTGAATGAATGAATTTATAAGTGGAAGAATTCCCTCAAGGTCAAGGATGTGGAGTGAAAGACCTTATTGGGAGAGGGTAGTTTGGGACTCTGACTCTGAGCAGCATGAAGCCATTGGAAACTCACCTTGAAAGAAGAAAAAAGAATTCAGAGGCATTCTGGAAAAGCTTGAATATCTTTAGGTTGTATTCTATAGTTGGTGGTACTGGGCTCCCACAGAGAAGCCTTCTTAACATAATCATTAGTCATTATTGCTCTACAAAACATTAACGGTGCAACGAGAAAAATTTCCTGCATAGGGAAGTGATGTGGTATCTTTTTCTTGATTTAGAAAAATAAAGAAAAATGACACACATGCATTCTCTTACTATCTCACCAGCAGTGACTTTGCCTTTAGGTTCGCTGCCCCTTCTGCTGGTATTGCCGAGCCTTTGAAGGAAGTTGTAGTGTGAATCCTCTGAAGCTGGCGGCTTTTATTTTTCCTTGACTGGTCTTGTAAACTACTTAAATGTTCCAACATTTCTCCTGAAGAGCATTTTTCATTTCAAATATGAGATAAACACCAACATCTTTAATATTAACATCCTTTAACCTACCTACTCTGAAAAGCGTGATTTTTCCACACCAGCCACTTTTCGCTTCTTGGCCGTAGTTATAGTGGGAGTTTTAAATTTTATGTCAAATGGCCCATTTCATTCCCATCAACAATGCTCCTTCCTGCAAAATCCCCATATCTGACTGATGCAACCAAATTTACAATAGATTGATTGATTTAGATGACAAATCCCTGACGTAGAAAAGACAGGTAGGGACAGGCTGGGCTTGGTTCTTTCTGGGACTCAGTTTTTTCCATTCAAAATGGAAAATGTTCCTGAAACTAGATCGTACAAATCTGAATGGCCATGGATTGCCTATCAAAGATCTATCTGAGTAAACAGGTGTCAGCCTGGTGTCATGAAGAGTGAGCAGGGATTCTTAGCCTGCAAGGCCTGTGTGTGTAATCCCAGCTAAGAAAAACACTTATCACTTCAATTCTGTCTTCAGTGGGCACCATGTCTGGCTTGAAGCTTGGTTGTGAGGGTTAAAGAGAACGATGTAAAGTCCTGGCACAGGATAACTGTGGCAGGTGGCTATGAGTGCACATAAAATCTCCAAACTACTGAGCCAAACGCTCCATACAGGAGAAGCACAATGTATGTCGGTTTCCTTCCTCTTTTCTTTTCTTATACATCTCAGCAACTTTATGAATTTGGTATCAGCATCCAGATGCAATGCAATTAAGATATTGTCATGGGTTGAACTGTGTTTCCTCTCTTCCCAAATTCATATGTGGAAACCCAGTACCTCAGAATGTGAATGTATTTGGAGAGAAATCTTTAAACAGGCAGTTGAATTAAAAGGAGGTCTTTAGGGTGCATCCTAATCCAATCTGACGGGTGTCCTTATAAGAAAAGGAAATTTAGACACCAGGGAAAAGACCACATGTGGACACACTGGGAAGGTGGCCATGGAGAGAGGCCTCAGAGAAACCCAAGCCTGCTGACTCCTTGATCATGAACTTCTAGCCTCCAGACTGTGAGAGAATACATTTTTGTTGTTAAGCCACTGATTCTGTGGTACCTGGTTATGATAGTGCTAGCATACTCATCCAGTTAAATGTCTGTAAATCCAATAAGCATGAAAAGCAAGCCATGCATCGTCAGCAAAGATAGATAAGTTTTCAATAAGTTGTCTAGCATGGGCTTATCTAGTTTCTATATCTCATGTTCCAAGAAGCAGCGTGAAAGAACTTGGGTCTCACATGCTAGAAGAACAAAGCTTTCCTCCCTTTCTGTTCTAAGAAAGGCATTAATTTTACAAGTATACTTTTAAAAATGGTCCTGCAATGCAAATTTTAAGACCATAAAAGAATGGCACTATAGCAAATCAATTTTATTGAGAATTGTTCTTATAGTTATTTTTATCATTGTAATTGTTATAATAGACCTGCGTCCATTTTAGACCACCATTTCTGAGGGCCGTTAAGTTTATACTGACCGCCAGGTGAAAATTATTAGTTTAGCTACCACATAGCAGACAACGAATAATGTGTCTCACAGGAGTTACCGCCGACTGCACTTGTAATATTGCATGCAAGGTATAGATTATCGACTGTTTTACATCGTTATATAGCTCCTTCATATCAGCAGCATAGATAAATTCAATTTTCCTAACTTCCTTTTGTATGGTTCTTGTTCATAAAGGCAATTTGTCTTCTGGACATAAATATAGTTGCTGAATTTTTTAGGCTTATGTCACAACTGCTATTTAATGGTAAAGTTGATGATCACATGCAATCTCGGGGAAATCTTGGGACATATCTATAAAATATGCATAATAATACCTTCCAGATCCCGGAGCAAATGCTCACTTGAGATCTGTCTGGATCTGAGATCTATGAATGTGTGAACTAACTATGTTTCAGCTAAATACCTTGTTATCCAATTTTAGAAGAAAACCCTAGGATAGACCTTCTTTTATCAGCCACAGAAAAACTGGTTACATTCCTTTTTTTTTTTTCCTGGAGAAATGACACTGGGATGATGAACAGATTCACTGACATCATTCTCAGTGGCATCATTTTTCTATCCACATTTTTTCCACAGAAGCATTTCAATACTATATTAATAAAAGCATAAAAGAAGCAGAGCCTCCTTTAAAAATCTCTCATGAAGACCATGGCCACGGCCAGCTTTCTGTTATTTGCTCTGCAGATTATTTGGAATTTAGGAGGCAGATCTTCACCTGTATTGCTACTGTAGATCCAATTCAGCCAGAGGATCAGTGTCGCTATGATATGACACTGATTATCTGTGTCTAGTGCCTCCATGTCTGATGTCTTCTGAGAGTATTTGAACATCATCTCTAAATGGTTTGGCTACATTCATTGTTGCATCGTTCACAAACTTCCTCAGGTTCTTACCGGGGTTATTTTTAAATTCACTGCACTTCAGAAAGCTCTTTGGCTCTAGATAAGGTTGGCCGTTGCTTCATTTTGTGAGGTAAACGCTGGGTATAGGTTGTCTGGCTTAACCAACTTGGTGAAGCATTGGAGGTCAACATGGCTAAATGAAATTCACCAGTAGTTTGTTAAAGAATATTAATTTACCACACATTGATGTTTCTCTCCCTCTCTCTCCTTCTTCCCCTCTCTCTAAAAATAAATAAATATAATCTTAAAAAAAAAAAGAATACTCATTTAACTTATAGTTTCTGGCTTCTCCACAACAAAACATACCACTTTTTCTCTGGAAAAGTATTCAGTTGATACGTGTAAAATGTCTTTTTTACCATTTCCTCTGATACTGATGTGGGTAAAAGCCCACATGAACACCGAGTGCCTAAGGCAGAATCAAAACAACCTAACGATGACACATTAGGTCAAACATCTGGGCAAGGGTGACACACCTGTACTTTGTATAAATTGTATTCATAGCATCATTTCCTCAGCCTTTGTCATAAGCAGTTATAAAATATCACAATTGTTAATATAAGAGGGACAGTTTTAGCCCTAGTTCTTATTTTCCTCTGAATGGTCTTCATCTAAACTTTATTTTCTTTAAATAAAAAATGAGTTATTTATTCTTTTCCTGAAAGAGCTTGTTCTCATCTAGGTTAAAGAAAATAATGCAAACTAAATATGAATGTTCAAAATGTTGTCTCTGCCACTGGCAAATTACCTGCCTGCTTTTGCTGTTCTTATCCAAACTCAGCTGGAGTTCCAATTACTGGTCTCGCACAGGGCTTAGTCACAGGCCAGTGGCCCTGAAGACATCATGCATGTCCCCATCGATGAACTGACCAAGAAAAACGAATGTACACCATGATTTAATAGCAATGATTATCCTTTGCAATCATTGGGGAAAAAAATAGCTTTTATCAGGAATTAAATTTTCTCTTTAAACAAATTTGCTCTGTATTCTCCCAAATCTTTCATATGAGGCAAGAGCAACCCAGGAAGCTTAAAAATGAAATTTGATAATGAAAATCATAAAGAATGATCTCTTATGTTTAGTGCTTTGGAAAGCTTAAGTAACAGGTGCATAGTTTTATAAAACTAAAGGAGTTAAATATTTTAATTATTCACCCTTTAAAATTTCATACACTGAGGTCACCTTGTTATTACCCTTGTTATTACATTTTGCTCTTTTGTTGTATTTTTCAGTTTTTACTCTAGCATTTTTGTAAGACAAATACTAAATTCTTATGTACCACTTGCATTACTTTCTGTTCATTTCTCTCGGAGCCCGCCAGGACGCTCAGGGGCCTCACCTCTCAGCAGACATTCCGCGCTTTCCTCCCCCAGAAGTTAGTTCGCCAGGACTAGGCTCCTGGTGACTTGACACCTGCTCGCAATAAAAGGTTCCCCGTGCCACTTCACAGGATCATAAACCTCAGTTATTTCCGCCATCCTAGGTGAGGGCTCACTCCCCCCTTTTTTGGAGCAAGAACCAAGGTTCAGCAACTCCCTATTAGTCTCTGTTTCAAACCACAATAAACAGGAGAGAAAAGGCTTCTGCTGACATCTGTGTTTACTCTTGGCTGATACATTATCAAGAACCCATCCTCTAGTACTTTCTGGAATCTCAAGTATAGAAACCACTTTAATTTTATTTATGAGGCTAGGCACATCAATTTTGACTACACTTTCATTTTGATGCAACGTTCCTCCAAGAATTTCATATAGTAACTGATAATGAGAAATGTGTTTCTTTTTCTCACAATTCCCATCACTGTCCTTAAAGTTCTTGTTTCTGACGTGAGGTTTCGTGGTTAGTGCTCTGGTACCATCTCTTGTCATTCATTAGTCAAAGCAGCAAATCATATGCTTATTCAAAGCAAACATCTTTATAGAGAAAGGTAAAATGTCAACACAGAAGAAGTAAGTGACTAAATAAAGCACCAAAATACATCCCAAACTGAAAAATTCGCAAACTGGTTTTTGATTGTAGTCTTTTATATAATTCTGGCAGAGTACTTAACTGGAACAGCCAACGTAAGTTACTTTGGGAGAAGTTTGCCCGCAGAGGGAAAAGTGACGCGGAGTCACACGGCAGTGCTAGGAGGGCAGGAGATGTGCAACCGCAGACACATGGCGGGGTTGGTTTGCTGGTGACTCGGGGTATTTGAGCATAGGCAGCGTCAGAGAGGAATTATACAGAAAAGAAGAAGAGGATAAAAAATACCGAGGTTCTAAAGAAGCTCACAGGGAATGAATTTAGTAGAGAAGAGAGAGTGGTCAACCCGAAACACAGGAAGGTCATTTCATCCTCTAAAAAGGAGGATAAGAGGTAATGCTGGATGGGTTGGAGGTAGGTAAAGTTGTAGGTTGGAGCAGAACCTGAAATAGATCTCTGGTTATTTCTCTCTAAAGAGTATAAGGCAACACGTACTTTATCAGTTAAAGAGCTGCAAGTAAAGGAAGGTGCTCAGGGAAGGAGGTAAAATATTTGTAACTGCTGCTCTGGATAGGAAAGAAAACAGACCAGCAACTAGGAAAGAAGCTGAAGCAGCAGCGTGTCCTGTTAAGTTTACAGACTAACTTGTATGATCCCTATTTCACACAAATGCTTCCCTGGTTCTCTCCAGCAACACGTAACTGTCTGTGGTTGGAGCAGGGCCTATGGATTGTTGGCAAGGGCAAATTTGGGGATATGAACAGTGGACTTAGAAACAAATGATAAAAGGTAGGGAATAGAGGGAGCTGACGAAGGGGTAGTTAAAGCAATGGGCTGAGGCTGCAAAGGGAAGGAATATGACCAGGAGGAACTTCATGGATTAGGAGAAAGTGTGTATTTGTGTGAGTATTTGTGAGTGTGTCTGTGAGAGTGTGTGAGAGACAATGTGTGTGAGAGTGTACACTTGTGTGTGTGAGTGTGTGTGAGAGAGTGTGCATGTGCATGTGCGTGTTGGGTAGAGAGGAGTCAAATGACTGGAGGTCTTACTGAAGAGGAACAGCAACTTTGGTGTGAAAAGGAAAATGAGAGCTGGAAGAACAGAATGTCTCTGTCCATGTGGGAACTGTTGACTTAGGGTTCAGACACAGCCATCAGGAGCAACGCTGAAGCCAAGGACTGGCCTTGGAAGTAGGTTTCCATGACCAGGGTGCCTCCGTGTGTGAACTGCAAGGTGATGAAGATGTGAGGTCAAGGTACTAGGATACTAGTACAAGGCACAAGGTACTCCTCCACACAGATGTGGAACTTACGGATATGCTCCTAAGTTGGAAAGGAATGGGCATACATAAGTGAATTACATATTTGACAAATATCAGAGAATGAGCTGGAGGTGAAAGGTTACAGCAACAAGCATTGACAGAAGCTGCAAAAGGGGAGAGGCTTTCTTCTGCTGAAAAAGCGGCAATCTGCATTGGTGACGTGGAAAGGCAGGATGGCACCTCGCCCACCTCACTGGCTGTTCTGAGGCTGGCAGGAAATAATGGATATAAAAGTCCTCCAAGGAGTGTGAACTATAATTTAAATTACAATTATTGTTATTTTTTGTGTACCAAAGTATTTATAGATATTAGAGCCTATACACACAAAATTATCAGTCATATAATACTATTAACACTAGCAACTTGTAATATCTTACACTTTATCTTAACAGCTCTTAAGGCATTCCATGTGCACATTTCAGTGTTTTCTCACAATAATTCCGGGAGATAAATAGAGAACATGCTATTACCCACAGATGTGGAAAGTGATGAACAGAGACATGAAGTGATTTGACTATGGCCCATACCAATGACAGAGCCAGAACTTAAATTTTAATAAAAGAAATTGAAGTCTTCTAACTTTTATAGGTAATAAAGAAAAAAAATCTTTTACCAGGTGTATATTTGCATCCTGCTTTTCCTATATAACCTAGGGCACCTGTACTGTACACCTGATAGTTCTCCATTCTAAATTTTTTTCTTAACCCCTGCATAGTAGAATATTAGAACTCTAGGACCTCAAAGTTACTGAATTTGCAAGGAGACTCCTCAACAGCCTCAAATATTTACCCATTGGTACAATTACTTTTCACACTGTCTCTTGGTAGTGAAGACCGGCCCATGATTCTGTTCTTGAGATACTGCTCATTGAAAATGAATAAAAAAGAATTTTTGGTTGCTTTTCAGGGAAATATGATGCTATCCTTAAGGCAATCATGTCTAATCTGTCCAAACAATGTGAGTGTTTCAGTATCAAACACATTCTCAAAATAGATTTTTTCTGTTAGACATCTTTCTTTTAACTGAAGGTATGCTTCAGTGATGACTACATTTTTATGCAGGTGCTTGCCTAAAGGCCATATTTTAAAATCCGTGCGCCTTGGTTGTCTCATCTGTAAAATGTGTAATCCCCAGGATTGATGTGACATAGTTTTATAAAATGCCCGTGGGAGGCCTTACACTTGTTAAACAGTCAGTCAATAGCAAGGGCGATTTTAGTCAGCCATGGGTTAGCATCCTGCATATCATGGTTAGAGTGTTTTCTTCCTTTTTGTGAACTGTGTCACCGCACTGACACCAACAAGAGGAAATCAGCCATTGCCAGCTTGAGCCTGACGCTATAGTCTAACTGAGGAAGCTTCCACAAACTAATTTCTTAAAAAATGCTGCAGACAGGGAAGGCTCTCTTTCAACAAGACACAAAAGTCTCAGTACAAAGAGAAAACATTTGGCAATTTTGCCAACAAAATCAGTAAGAACCTCTGTTTTTTGAAACCCATCAAAAAGAAAGTAAAAAGGCAAGTCACAAATGAGCACATACGTTGTATCAACCCAGCAATGTGAGTCATGGTTAATACACGGGACACTGAGCAATGACCAATAAACAGTTTTGCAAAAAAACTGCAGCTAGTCCTGTTTTTACTCAGGAAAAGCAGGCTTTTGGTTTTCTCTTCTTTTTTTGCTGCTTCTCTGCCATCTCTCTGCACCTTGGTTCATGCGCCATTAGAGCCGCATAATACAAACATATGAACACTTGTCCAAAGTCATGCAGTCAGAGTATGGCTCGTCAACAGCCTCTGCCTCTGTCCTACCCCCTGACTCATGACCCTCCTCTCAATTCTCCCCTCCTCTGTGTCTCTACCCAGAACCACTCTCAGATGCCCCCTCCTCCACCCTCCCTGCAGGGCCAGCCTGGTGTCTGGGATGCCTGCTGAGGGCTCCCGGTCCGTGGGTGGCCTGCACCACCGTTATACTTGAAGGAGGCTGACATTAGGCCCCCTGATGCCCAGAGTTGGGCTGGGGAGGGCAAGTGGTAGGGGGGAGAAGGCTAACTTCAATTCAGGAAATTTGATGTTAAATTTCCCTTTGGAGTAAAAACCTATGCCCATCTAGAGGAAAGCACTGGAAATATGCAAAATGGCAATGGGAGCCAGCACTGAAAACACAACCCCATGGACCCTTCCAGGCTAATTGCCTGGTCAGGTCCCCATGCCTGCCTAACTGTCAGGATGGGAAAGGCCTAAGCAGATGTTCTAGGCTATACCCAATTGTTCTTGCCAAATTAAACTGGGTGCCATAGGCTCTGAAGAATCCAGCTTAACAATAAGGGAAACACTTCTGGGGCATCTTATTATGTGTTAAGCACTGTCCTTAGCATGTGACATTTATGAACTCACTTATTTCTGGGTAGAGCTCCTTAGAAAGTGTCTACTGTTCGGTTGAAACATGTAAAATTGCCAACACCCAACCATTTTGACATGCAAATGGCAATTGTGCATGGTTCAGCCTACATTTTGTCTGAATTTTACAGGAGAAACTTAGCAAGACCCACAGCACTTCCCCAGTAACTTGCTGGGAAGTGTCCAGCCTGGGCCCAGTTTCTATGGTTGTTATTAACTACTGAAATGCATCACTTTTCTACCACACTGAATTAAAATGACAGAAATGGTTTCTTCCAATTTAAAAATTCTGTCCTTGAATCTGTGCCCCATCATTCCCAGTTTGCACACACACCCATCTCCTCTTTGACTTGCCTGTTTCTTTTGAAATAATACCACCATTCACCCACTCAGCTGGAAATCTCAGAGTCAAATTTGATTTCTCTTTTTATTTCTCAATGACCAGAATCCACACACTATTTATTAAGTCCTCCTCAGCAGAAGCTGCAGAATCACAAGGTGTGAGAGCTGCAGGGGGCTTGAGAGATAACCCACTCATTTTTCTAGTGTGGACAGAGTCACTGAGCAAGCAGGTAGCAGGATCAGGACAAGAGTCGGTACTCCTGGGTTCTGGTTCTCACACTGGACTAAAGCTATCAATAATCCCTCCTTGCTTCTCCAGAGCTTCAGGACCAAACCTTTCCATGTGACAATAGCTCAAACTTTATGGCATTTACTATCATAAATTCCATCTTTACAAATAGGAAACTGAAGCACAGAGAATTAAAGGGATTTACCTCGGGTCACAGAGCTTGCAGACTACTCCCCAAAACCATGTTCAGGATTGCCGGGCCACATACACTTGGTCAGGTCCTACCTGTCAGTGGGCAAAGCTCAGACCTACTGTCTTCAGGAAGCAGCTCCCAAGTCTCCCCCGACTCTGGGCTGAGTTGAAAGTCTGATCTGCCAAATCCCTAGAGCCCCCAGTAAATATCACATTGTATGGAATTGACTATTTATTTGCCTGTTCTCTCCTCAGGACTGAAAACACCTTAAGGGAAGTGACAGTGTTTTACTCTTCTTAATACCCACAGGACTTGATGTAATGTCTGACAGTAATCACTAAATAAATATTGCTGAATGGCCATCTAACTACTCTTTCTGCCTTCAGTTTGTCCTTATTCCAGCCATCTTTCATCTTGAAGTGAGATTGGGCAACTAGGGAGACATTGAATGGTAAGTGCAATGGAGACAGGTAAGCTCTTCATTTATCTTCCTTAATAAGCCTTTTGATTGTCGTTCCCTAAATGTCTGGCCATGAACTTATAACACTATTAACATAGTAATTATTTCCATCCATAGTCACTATATCTCAGACCCAAATGTTTTAAATTTTATACTTGGACTTTAGAGTGTGAAAGAAAACTAATTTATTTTATTTAACTTAACCCATTAGACCAGAAATTAGATCCCTACAAGCAGGTCAAATAAGCACTTTTGATCTTACCACTGAGGGGCCTAGAATATTCATAGTCACAGTGGGCTTCAGAAGGCAATGCTGTGAGACAGATATTAAGTGACTTCATGCTTAAATGTGTCACTTCTAACTGAGGTGCTTGGACTGCTACTGTGCCCCGTGGTTTGAAACCGTATGCGGAACTATAATAAATAATACTGAGTCAATAGGATCTGCAAATGGAAAAACACATTTTCATTTCTCACATCATATTAAAAAATTAATACCAGATGGGAGACGCAAAATAATGAACTCTTTAGAAATTACTCTGACCTGTGACTGGGTAAAAATCACCAACTACAGAAAAATAATACTAATAAATCGGGCTTTATTAAAATTAAGGACTCGTGGTCATCAAAAGAAAAAAATTAACAGACTGAAAAGGAAAGCCATAGTTTGGGAGAGGACATTCATAATATACATATCCAACAAAGGAACTGTGTCTAGAACATATAACACATATGTACAAATCATTATGCAAAAGATAATAGACAAATGGATAAAGACTTGAGCACTTCTCAAGAGAAGATATCCAAATGCCAAAAAAAAAAAGAGAGAGAGAAAAAGCCAGTATGAAAAGATGCCCAATCTTGTCAGTCATCAAAGATACAAACAAGACCACTATGCTACACGACTACTCTCCCACCACAATGGCTAAAATGAGGACAGGAAACAAGAAATGTTTATAAGGCTCTGAAACAAGGGGATCTTTTAAATACTGCTTCTGGGAGTATAAATTGTATAACCACTTTGGAAAACTCTTTGGCAGATTTCATTAAAGCTTTCCATATATAGCAATTCCATGCCAAAGTATATCCAACAAAATGTGTACATATATTTAACAAAAGACACTCATAAGAATGTTCCTATCAGCACTGTTCCTAAGAATCCCAAAGCGGAAACTACACAATTGTTCATCCACAATAGAACAGAGAGATGAAATGGGGCATATTCACAACAGGGAGTGCTGTACAGCAGTGAGAATGAACCATCTACAAATTTACACAGTTTGGGTGAATCTCACCAACACAATGTTGAGTAAAGAAGCCAGACACCAAAGAAACCATGTTATATGGCTTCTTTTAGATAAACTCTAAAAACTGGCAACGCTAATCTGTGACTTAGAAGTCAGAATAGCGGTTCCTGTGGGGGGACACAGGAAGTGACCGGTGGGGAGCAGCTGGGGCTTCTGGAGAGCCCAAAAGGCTCTGTTGTGTTTTTTAATCTGGAAGCTGGAATCTGAGAGATGCTCAAACACAGTTTAACTTGCTGTGTTTACAATATATTCACTTTTCCACATGTGAGTTATACCTCATAAACATAATAAAAGTCACATGGAGAAGAAACTCTTGATGAAGGCAATAGGTATTACTTATATTCATTATGAATTCATACCTACTAGGTACACAACATATACATTTTCAGTTTTAGTATTTATTTATTTTCATAACACAAAAATACTTGGGAGATATAGTTTCATCACCTTATTCCATTGTGGTAAGGAGAAGTCAAGTATTAGGTCAGGAATTAGGTTCCTGGGAGTTAGGGGCTGAATTGTGGCCTTTGCCCCAAACACATGTATTGGAGGGCTACACCACAGTATCTCAGAGTGTGACCTTACTTGGAAATAAGTTCTTGTAGATGTAACAAGGTAAAATGAGGTGATACTGGATTAGGATGGGCTCCTAACCCAAAATGACTAGTGTCCCTCTCAAAGAGGAAATTTAGACACAGACACAGGCAGGCATAGAGCGAAGGTGATGTAAAGACACAGAGAAGGCTGCCTACAAGGCAAGAAGAGAGGCCGGGAACAGGTCCTTCTCTCACAACCTTCAGGAGGCCCCAACCCTGCTGACACCTTGATTTTGGATTTCTAGTCTCCAGATCTGTAAGACAATAGATTTTTCTTATTTAAACCACTCAGTTTGAGCTATTTTGTTACAGTAGCCCAAGCAAAATAATACATTGGGAAAACCAAAAGGTTAAGTGTCTTGCCTACAGACACCCAGCCAGAGAGCAGGGAGGGAAGGTGACATCAAAGGCTCCTGTGCCCTACGGACCCCCGTTCCCCACCCCAGCACACACACCTCAACTAGCATCTCATACACTTGGCAAAGCTGTTCTAACAAATGGAGAACAGTGGAAGGCGTTAGGCAGCTCAAGGACACGACCCTTTTCCTGTTTTGGAACAATGTAGTGCTCTGCATCATGTGACACATTCAAGATAGAGCATGAAAACCTAAGCCTTCCAAACAGTTCTCTGGGCCCTGTGAGGAATCTTTAGAAGGGATATTCCTGACCTGGCAGTGGCCTAGGTCTGGAGTATTTCAGAGAAGGAAAAGGAACAATGTGATTGTTCCTGAATGTTCCCATCTTGCTTCAGTCGGGACCGCTTTGAGAATCTGCTGAAAGCTCTAAATCCTCTCATCAGACAAATGTCATACTCATCTAGATTTAAGAGTATAGGTAAGGATTTTTTTAAGGCAGAGGATTGGTTTCTTGCTCTCTTTTCTAGAAATAAAGATGAATGGTTAAAGAAAACAGGGCTTCCCATTAGTCATCTCAGAGAAAGACAGCAACTAATTACTAGCCCGATGCCAAGATTCAAAGGTACTCTGGAAACTTTGTAACTTTCCCACATTGGTTGTTTTTGTTCTTCCCCTATATCTTCTCCCACGGTGATTAGTAGTTAATTACTACTAAAGAGATTGTGGTTAGGAGTGGAAGGAAAAGGGGAAGCCTGAGGACGGAACCCGCTCCACAGTCACGTTCCGGGAAAGAGTGAGAAGTGGAGAGGAAAGGAGCTCAGGCTGAGCAGTCGTCAGGACTTGTAAATAAAGGAGAACATGGTCTCCTTGGGAAGAATTTCAGGCTCTTCCCTGTGGACTTTTTAATATTTTATTTTAATTCCATTTCCCATCATACCCTTATTGCTCAGAGCTATGGGAAGCCAAATCATCAACTGGATGTGGTTAAAGGGGGAAGAAAGGGACATAAAAACCTGAGTGTTTTCTAATTTTACATGGAGAGTATGGACTAAGATATTTCACACACTTCTAAATTGTAACAGATTAAATATTGCTCAAACAGTAGAGGGAATTAAAACTTCAGGGCAGGTACTTTAACTTGTTCACCATTATATTTGTAGAGCTAAACACCCTATCTGTCATATGGTAGACACTCAGTAAATTGTATGAATGAATGAATGAGTAAATGAAGAATGAATGAATGAATGGACTGGTCATCGGATTTGCAGTAATAAGATTTGGATACCAGTCTATTCATCCATGAAATAGGTGTGTGACAAGTTACTCTATATCTTTGGGACTGGCTTTTCCTTTCTATAAAATGAGGGAACTGGACCACATAGAGATAAGATGCTCAGACATTCTACAGCATAGAATATGAATACACTTAGTTAAGGCAAAGCTATTTTTAGTCATCACTATATAGAGTAGGTAAAATGGTATGATCTGTGCCGACACATATTTGGCTAGGAGTTCAGAAAAGTCTAATTCCAGGGAGTTTCATTCTCTCCTAAAAGAAACTGAGACCTAATTTACCTAAAGTGCAATCCCATGATTAGCACATTCTCCATGGCTATTTGCATAACCAGAGCTTCAGTCAGTACTAGACCAAAATAGGAAGACGAAGAGGAAATGTCTCAATCCTACAAGGAGAAGGTTTCGACAAGTACATGTCATTGAGAAAGAAGGAAGGAAACTGCTCATCTGGAGGAGAGAACTTAACTTTTTCAAACCATCAAAAATTCCTGCAGCTTTGAGAATAGTTTTGAGTGGTTTTTAATATTCTTGAAGCCTTTTTGTAAGTGAACCAGTGTCCAACTTTTAGATTATACACTTGTCTCGAGGGTAGACGTGTGTCCTGAATGTCCTATATAGACAATACACAACATAAATGAGATTCAATTCAGAATGAGACAACATTTATGGTGTAACAGAAACTGACATAGAGTTGATTTCATTAGTATTTATCAGGGTATCTTATTTACATGTACATTTCAAGTGAAATTAAATGGACAATTTCTCAAGTTTTAGCTAACTTAAGAGCTAATTTTTTAAGCTAATTTCTCTTGAGTTTTGGCTCTATTTTTATTAAATGAAAACTGTCCATCTTTAAGATGCTTTCATTACTAGATAAAACTATGCTGCTACCACCCAGGCATCTTATAGTGTTCAACGTCCTTTCTGCAAAGTAATAAGCAAAAAGCCTTCAGTATATGCACACAGCGAACTGTTACACACAACTGGGTAGATTCCTCCAGTTTCTTTACAATATTGTGAATGGGGAGATCTATCTCTGCTAGAAATATTCAAGTGGTTTCAAATATGTTGGGACCAGACATACAATACAACAGTCTTCCTAATTTCCTACTATCCTCTCTTCAAGAACACCTGGGGTTTCTGCTGACTTTTGTGGAATGTGTCCTCTCACTGACCTGTGATAAATAAAGGCCTATTTTTCTAAAATGTGGGGCATTTTCACAATGACTTTTTCTCATTTCTTGGCTCAGGAAATATTGTTCTTGCCTCCTGTGATTATCCTGTTATTCAATGGCGAATGTTACTGACCCAACAACTCTTCAGCAGAGGGGGAAGGATGAAAAAGTGGATCGGTTAGGCCACATTTCTGACCTTTTTACACAGAGGCACAGGAGAGAGCCTTTGTTTTCCCTTCCTCCCCTCCGTTCTGGGCTCCCATGTTTTGGGACCATTTCTGGAGGAGCCTGGGGAGGTCAAGTGCCTTAACTAGAAGATAACTGTATGTCTAAAAGCCATAGGGGACACGTGTTGTCAACTGCAGCTTGCAAATACTTCTGCTGGACGGCAAGGGTTAGGATACAACATTACCTAAGACTTTTAAAATAAACCATGACTAAAACAATAAACAAATGCAACTCAGTGTCTGGTAATTATAGTAAGTTTTTCATTGTGTACTTAATCACGTTGTTGACTACATAATATTCTTCCTTTTGATACAGGTGTTGAGTAAAAAGAGAAAATACCTATTGAATGATCTTACCTAGAACCCTTTCTTTTTTTAAAAGGTAGGTCTCTGAGTTACTCATGGAAAATTCCCAGATGAATGCATCTCACAAGGAGCCCAATATTTCATACTGTTTGATTCCCAGAGAATACCCTGAACTGGAAAGATTTTGTGATAGCAGTGACAGACCTGAGACTACCCCTCCAGCGTGCTACCTCCCATTTCTAAGTCTCATGGAAGTACCTGGACTACTTGTTCGCACCTGTTGTACCTGAGCTATGCTGGCTGTTTCTGAAGCACCTGGCAATTTTTATGCCAAAAATACTGATTCAAGAGATGTGTGGTAGGGATGATGAAATGTGTATTTCTGTCACCCCCAAATTAAAACTGTTACCCTTAAGCCACCACTCTTCATAAAAGGGTGCATTAATAAAAAGTAGGTATGCTTCATTATTTAAATAAAAATTGGAGGCGATCATGCACAGGAAATCCATGCTCAGAGGTAGCAGATTTCAACAACTAAGTAATATTAGGGTTAATTAGTCCCTTTACCTCTTGGGGCTCCGGTTATGTTTATCTGAGTGACCATCCTTTATAGATGAGTTCAAATATTTTAATAACTCTCAAAAGCTATTACTTTAAGCCTCTTACTTCAAGACTGTCTTCTCCTCACATTGGCATGTGATATTAGCTACAAAAGTTATCAAGAATAAACAGTACTTTAGTGATTCCAATGCCCATAACTATTGAGGCATTTCTAGGAATTTAACTTATCTATTTGTATGTCTACCCCATGCTATAGACAGAATGTTTGAGTCCCCCCAAAATTCATATGTTGATATGCAGTCTTCAGTGTGACGGTGCTTGGAGGTGACTGGGCATGAGGGTGGATCCCTTTACCATGGGACTAGGTGACCTTACAAAGGAGGCTCCAGAGAACTCCCTTGCCCCTTCTAGTACGTGAAGTTACAACGAAAAGTCATCTATGAACCAGGAAGTAGGCTCTCCCAGCCTCTAAAACTGTCAGAAATAAATTTCTGTTGTTTATAAGCCACCTAGTCTATGATACTTTGTTATAGTGGCCTGAGTTAATTAAGGCTACCCCTTAATATATGAACAACAAATCCATTAAAATTATCTATGGTTAGTGAGTTTAACAGCCTAAAGCAGGGGTCCACAAAACATTTCCTATAAAAGGCCAGATGGTAGATATACAAAGGTCTGCCCAGAAAGTACCTAGCTGTGTACTATGAAAAATAGAGATATTTATTGAAGAAGATACAAGATACAAGAAACAATGCACACAGGACAATGAGGTCACAGTCCCTTCAAAGTAGGCATCCTGGGACCTCACACAGTTCTCCCAGAATCTCTTGCCCTGTTCAAAACACTCTGCAAAACGCTTTGTTGGAATCTCCATAGCTGCCCCGTCATATTTTCCTGAATCTCACCGATGCTCTGAAATCTCTTCCCCTTAAAGGCGATTTTAGTTTTGGGAAAAACCAGAAAAGTTGCAGGGTGCCTAATCTGGGCTGGAGCGGGGCTGAGTCACCTGTGTGGCCGATCTTTGTTGACTGCAGCCCATACACATTCAACATTCTCAGGTGTTCTGCTTGTTGCAGGCCTCCCCGAACATGGAACACTTTCAACAGATTCTTGACCATCTTTTACCTGTGTTGCACTAATTGCACCATCCCTGAAAGCCTTCTGAATCATCTGAATCATTTCTGAGGGGGAAAGCTCAAGCTTAACGCAAAATCTGATGCAGATTCATTGCTTTACTCACTCAGTCATTTGAATGTGACGGCCATATAGAACACTCAATGGCGTCTGCCGCTCTCACCGACAAGTACGATGAAGTCGTCGTTGTTCATGCATGCACTCTCCTTGGCTGCCAGGTTACATTCATGTCACGCAAACCATTATTGTTATATTAACAATGGCTGGACTTTCTCCCGACAGACCTCATATTAGGCTTTGCAGGTCACAACTAGTCATCGAGTGGGGCACTAAAGCAGCCATAGACATTATGATGAATAGATGCATGATACTGGCTGGTTTACAATTAAACTTGATTGATAAGCACTGAAATTTGCATTTCGTATAACATGTGCCACAGAACATTCATCTTCTGTTTTATTTTTTCCAATGCCTTAAAGATATAAAAACCATTCTTAGTTCAAGAGTTATACAAAAATAGGCTGGGGCCGAATTTGGCCCTCAGGCGATAGTTTCCTGAACCTGGACAACAGCGCCAAGTGGATGAAGCCACGGCCAAGTTCATCATTGTGCAAACCCATTTCTTCTATTTCACTCCACTGCATTGTTCTTTGGTCACAGACTGCATTCCTGCCTCCACCCCACCACCATGCAAATGCGCACTGGAGACCAGGAAAAAAATGTATGTATGAGATTCATCGCAAAATCATAGGCCCTATGTATTCACATTGTGTTCCTCTGCAGGAAATGTATTACAAACATCAAATAGGGCCCAGACCTACCATAGAACACAAGAGGCCCTGTGAAGTCTTCTCCACTGTTTATGCTTCAGGTTCCTCATGTGTAAATCTAGACTTTACACAGTGTACCTCAGAGATACCCTGCATAGCCTTACTGGGAAGTAGAAATTTAAAAAAATAAATGTTTTTGATCAGACTGCAGATCTTGCTTGTGAATATCTCTTTATGTCTTATGCATATAGCAGAATTGTTTTTATCATCAACTAAAGGCCTACTAACAGAGTCAGTTCTGGTCTCCTGCTTTCTTCCAACTAAGTAGCATGAAAGACAGGAGAGAAGCTGATGGTTGACACAGAGCTATGGATGTTAAAAGGTTTAATCTATTAATATAGGGCAGCATTTCCCAAAGCGTGTTATGTTGAATGCTGACTCTGTTAGATGATCTGCCAAAAAAGTATTTCAAGGTCAGGTAAGTTCAGGAAATGTGGCATAAAATATCTCTTCTTTTTTGATGATTCTTAATATGCATTAGTATATTAAAGGCTCTGAGGGTTACTGTAATAAAACTTTAACTAGGTTAAATCAAGGGTTTCTCAAGCTCACATGATCAGGAAAGCTTTTTTTCTTTTCCCTTTCATGCAACCATTATTAATATTCCAAGAAACTAGTGACCCACAGGAAACATTTTGGGAAACCCCGATGTAGACAAGGGGGAAGAATTTAAAGGTTTTATGCACAGGATTGGGTTATGTTTTAGAACCACCATTTCTGTGAGGATCAGTCCTTCCTCTCCTAGTTTTTTTCATTTTAAGAAATAACCCCATATTCTATCTATGTGCTCAAGCCAGAAAAAAAAAAAAAAAACCCAAAACCAGGGGCTATTTGTTGTGGTAGTAACCTTTAAATTATTATAAAATGCATGCATGGTTTAAAAATAATCCCAACAGTACAAATGACAAAAGTTGAAAAGCAAAAGTGTCCTCCTTCCTCTCTCTCATCTTTACTCACAGCCCGGCCTACTTTCCAGAGGTACTAACTAGGGTCAGCAGTTTTCATTTCACTTTTTGATTCTTCTTATGCAACTTTCAGTCATCCACATGTGAGCCTATTGTTTTAGATTACAAACATTCAGCAGTACCTATTGAAGGACTTTACTCTCACACTCCTTCCTGCCTTGCCACCTTTCACATCTGCTGCTTCAACGACTTTTGTCAATTTTGCTTTTGAAATGTATCTCTGTTCTCTTATCTTTGCTCCATCTGCCCAGGTGGTACTATCACCGGTGCTCTGTCCTAATCAGTTTCCTACTTCTCATTCTTTATCCCTCTAGTCCATTCTCTTATTGTAGCCATAAAGATCTCCTTAAAATATAAATTAGACAGTCTCTGGCTTGCAAGTCTCAAAGGCTTCCCACTAAAATAAAATTCAAAATCTTTATCAAGATCTGTGAAGTTTTGCATGACTAGGCTTCTTCCTGCCTCCCCACACTCATATCCAGAGGCCCAGCAAAATCCTCACTAAACTCCAGCCATTTGTGCCTTTGGACACTTCTGGACTTTTTGTCTTCTTAAAGCCTCTTCATTTGCTATTTCCTCTGCCAGAATTTTCCCCCCAATTTTTTTTTTTGCTAAGTTAACCCATATGCTTCTTTTAAATATCAATTTAAATCTTTTTTGTCAAAAAGACCTTCCCAGAGCATCAAATTTGAGTCACCTTTTACATCATAATACCCTCTCCTCCATACTACTTTCAACAATTTATTATATTTTTAGTTTTTTAAATGTCTGTAAGTTCCACAAGAATAGGGAGCATATCTGCTTTACTTAACACTAAGTGCTGTAAAATTGGAAGTGTTTGGTCCCAGAGTGGGCTTAATAATTATTTACTATATGAATGAAGCTAGCCAGTGAAAGATTCTCTTATGATTTTATTTCCTGCTTTTTCTTTATGCAAAATTTAGTCCCGTCCAGATTTTCATTCTTTGCAAACATCATGCAGAAGATTCATTCATTTATTCATCTCTCTTAGGAGTGGAACTTTAAGGGACATCTCATGTAACTCTCCACTTACGCTTCACTAACCATCTCAGTTTTCTTTTATTCTCTTTTTGGGAACTCACTCCATTTATTTTCTCTACCATTTATTTCATGCCAAATCTTATAATGTCTTGTAACAACTTATCTGCTACTATTAATTATCACCTTATATTTACGTATTTTATCTTGCCAATGATGTTGTAAGCCTATCAAGTACAGAACTTCGTAATCATATCCTAAAGCAGACAGCATGCCCCTGAACAGAGTAGCTGCATGAAAGGAGTCTCCAACTACCTCCTCTAGTACCCCCATTATAAGTCTTTGACACGGGAGTTTGAGCCATTTCCTTTCACTCTCTTTCCTTCCTCAGTTCTTGCGAGTGTGTTGCCATTATGCTGGGAGTGAAAGCTGGAGTGAAGATAAATTTTGAGGTCAGAGAGAAGTAACTCAGGAAGGAGTGTGAAGACAGAGGACTTGCCCAGACTCTCAGTTCCTCCCCCACTGTTACAGGAGGTGAGGACAACTTGATAAGGGAATAGGTGTGTTTTATATTGCTAGGCGTCTCCTAGAATATATAAAAGAGTGACTTGTTCAAGATTTTGAAAATATGGAGTTTTAAAACCTAAATGAAACAATGAGGATTACATCCTCAAAAAATTTCAGTCATTGACTCAGTTTCTCTTTGTTTAATATTTGGATTAATTAGATCTAAACATCAACCTAACTCCGAAAGTGTCTTTGGGATCCAGGAAGTTATTCTGGTACTTCATGTAGCCACTCCTAATCTTGTCCAAATAATGACATTTAAGGAATACTGAAAACACTGAATATCGTAGTTACCCGCCCCCGCCCCGCCCCTGCCCCACCTAATTGTAAGGGTTAGAAAGGATCTGCAACCTTTTATTGTACTAAACCAGCCTTCCTCAACTTACTTTTGAGAAACAGAGTAGAAAAGTTAAGTGTGTAACAACACTGTCTTTGTTAGCATAGAACTGTTCGAGGTAAGTAGACATTTTCACAATCCCTACTTGTTTTACCTAGTAGTGTATCTTCACAGCAAGCTTTTCAGATGAATAGAGTAGAAGATATTGTCTGTTGTCTGTATTTTGTCAATGAGAAAACTGGCCATAGAGGGCTTATTGACATAGTGTGCAGCAACTAACTTGGGTTGGAGAATTCCCCTGAAATGCACAATTGTTATGAGACAATGCTGCTGTTCAGTGAGTTCTAGGACAGGGTTGTTAACCTGGGGTCAGAACTGGCTGCAGACTTTGCAGAGTCTAGTGTACAGCGAGCATTTGGAGCTCCTTCCTTGGAAGTCATTAAGGCAGCCAAAGGTGACAGCAGAACATTAGACCAAGCCTGAGGGCCCTTCCAAGTACAGGGCCCTGTGTGGCTGCACAGCTGCTTCCATGAGGCTGGGCCTGCCTGAGATCTGTGTTGATGGCTAACATTTGGTTATTGAGGAAACTGTGAACTCATGAAATTTTAGACAGAATTCTGTGTTAAGATGCAAGTGATTGTTTCTTGTATTTCATTGCTTTTCTTAGATTTTTAAAGTGGTCTGCTAACACAATGAAGTGTTACCAATGAATCTTCGAAAGCAGTAAATGTTTTTACAGAGCCTACAATGTCAGAATAGACTGGCAAGGACCAGCATGTGGGTGGTTACTGTGCGTGACCCTTCAGGAGAATGTCTGTGAATGAGTGAGCTCTCATGAATGCATGGAAAGGAATACAAGAACCGAAAATTGTTAAGGCGGCCTGGATGTTGCCAGAATGAAATATGCTCCAGAACGCATCTTCAAAATATGGGAAAGCAAAGAGTGAGATATTCAAGACAACCACATTCTTTATAAACCCCAAAGTAATACCTGAAAATGAGCTATTTTATTTATTTTTACCCTCTTAAAGGAAGGTTCTCCTGCCCCTGTAATTAGATGTCACATCCACTCCTTTAAATAAAGGAGAAATGTATCACTGGAAGATCTGCCAACTCATTATAATTTACATCTATTTTACAGATAATTATAGCCCAATGTTAGGAACCAGAATAAGATAGGATTTTGTTACAATAAAGCAGGTGCCCAAGATGCCCTCAGAAAAAGGCAAAGAGAACTCAAAAGACCTGCATCCGGCTGGTGGCGGTGATCTCTTAGAAGTGTTACACACAAATGTCCCTAAACATAGATTTTGCCGAAAAGCTCGCTCCTGCTGTATTCAGTCCCTTTGCCCTTTTAGACTAAAAATGGGGATATGGAGAGATATTTAGTTGAACCCACAGAGGAATCCTCAAATTTCCATTTGCACAGTGTCAAACTTCTCTTGATGCAGCCTCTCACAAGCAGAAAAAGCACGGGACATTTTGTTTCCTGGTCACTCTGCTGTGCCCTGTCTGTTCTTGCTGGTAGCACAGTGTATATGATTCAATTGGCTGCCAAAGCACTTAGATTCCAGCTAGAACCTTGGCTGCTCACACCAGGTAGCTTATCCATTGAAGAATGTGTTCATACATCTACCCAGACCTAAACCTGAGAGTAGGAGGCTGGCAGGTGGGGCGCCTTCCTGTGGCTTCTAGGACTCATGGGTCCTAGGGCTTCTAGGTCATTAGTTTTCTTAAAGGAGTGGAATTGCCCCGCGGGGGAATCTTAACTTGCTTTCCCGCAGGCCATCTGCTCCAACTGGAGTCTTTGGTACTTGCTCCTCAGCCCTCTCCACGATGCCCAGGCCACATGAAGAGGTCGAAACTTTCAGCTGGGACATGCCCCGCCCTGGTGCCCCAGGCCTCCTCAGCCTCAGGCTGGATACCAGCCCGGCTCGAATGGGGGCGAAGGGAAGGTAGATGCGCACGCACAGCCCTGGGCTAGGGGCGTGCGAGGCCGAGATCCCGCGGTCGGAAAGTGGGAAGCGGGAAACGCAGGGAGGGCAGCTGGAGGGCGGCACGCCACTTGTGGTCCCAGAGTCAGCGCGCTCTCTTTAGGAATAGCCCCCGGGGCCAAGGAGGCCCAGGCGAGAGCCGGCCGACCACCTTTCTCCCTCGGTCCCCGGCAGCTCCGGCACGGCTCCCCATGTTGACCCTCGCGGGCCTGGTCCACACGCCGCCATTCCCGCCCTTGCGCGCCCACCTTGGCGGGCTCCGTGGGCGCCCAACGCTCCCTAACCGCCGGCTGCAGGCTGCGTGCGGCGGAGGCAACTCCAGCGGGCAGCCTCACAAAACGCTTCGGCGCTCCTGCAGGGCCCTACGCCCAGCCTATCCTGCCTCGGATCCCGCGGGGACCCGCCCTGCCGCCCACCCAGCCCGCGCTTTGCCTTCCCAGGCGTGGGTTCTGCCCGCGGCTGGGCTGCGGCCACCGGAATACCTGTGCCTCCGGCTCGGGGTGGTGGTCAACGCGCGCTCCTCCAAATCCCGGTCCTTCCCCGAGGCCACGGGAAATGCTCCAACCGCTAGGAAACTGCTCTTGTCTTTCTGCTCCCGAATGGTACACTATATATCCGGCTCGGAGGCTGGGTGTGGGGCGGGAGGAAACCACCCTCCCCCCGACTTTCCCCGCGGCCTCCGCCTCGGGCGCGGAGCCGGCGGCAGCCTCGGCTGGGGCGGAAGGAGGGCGAGGGGTTGGCGGGGTCCTGCAGGCCGCAGGGCGACCGTGTCGAGGGCAGGGCGACCGTGTCCAGGGCAGGGCGACCGTGTCGAGGGCAGGGCGACCGTGTCGAGGGCAGCGCTGCCGCGTCGAGAGCAGGGCGGCCGCACGCGCAGACCAGCCCTGAACCTTCATTCATTCAGCACTGAGCAGATCCACGCTATTACTCCAGGGACCGCCCCCCCTCATTTTTTAAATCGGTGGGTGAAGGGAAAGGGAATGGGAGACGCGCCCCTCTCTAGTCTGGAAAAGAAGGAGAGCTCCAACACTTAAGAGAGGAGGGAGGGAGGATATAGACAGACAGAGTGTCAAAAGTTCTGGTCTGAATGCTCCAAGCATTCTCCAAGGACACATTCCCCACCCACCCTAGCCGAAAAGGCAGCCCCAAATTCTAGTTTCCTCAGCTCCACTGTTCTGCACACCTTGTGGGAGGGATGCTCTTGTATCCTCCTGCTCCAAACTCTGCGGGAGGCACCTCTCCACGACCCACCAGCGCAGTGTCCTTTCCAAAACCCTGGAGGGGCTGGAGACACTGTTTACTCAGAACCGGATGGAGAGAGCAGAAATCTTGGAAAAGTACGGGTGGAGTGGGCAGGTGGACAAGACACTGGAGAGGATCAGATGCGGGTTGAAGGAACAGTGGTGCACTAGCTTTGCCATTTATTTATCTATCTCTCTATCTGTCTACCTACCTACCTACCTACCTACCTATCTACCTATCTACCTATCTATCATCTTTCTAAAGACGTTTGGTTTCTTAGCCTGATAGCTTTTTAGGGGAATTAGATTTGTAGAGGGAAGGACAAACTTGTAGAGGGAAGGACAATCTCAGTTCTCACCGAAGATGTGTTGAAAACCGGCCAATGCCCAACCTAATTCCTTGGGCATGGGGAAAGATAAATTCCTGCATAAATATGCTACATTAAGAACATCCTGAAAAGAGTATTGCTTTATAAGCTGCCTTCATTCTTCTCATTACAACAATCGCCATCAGGTAACGACATAAAATTCATGAAAGTTAGAATTAATGAAGTGAGCTATTTCTTGCATGAACAAATTTATACCCATTTTGAATTCTCTTCCAGACTCTCTGATTAAAAGTGTTAAGGAAAGTGTAATCTAAAGACACTGGTTAATTTCCTCTGGTGACTGCCTGAAAGCAACAGAGAGAGGAAAAGTTAGGACCAAATAAATATATTCTTTGTGTTCTCAAAACATGTATGACAGTACTTAAAAAGATACTGTCAAATGTTGGTGAGAAAGTGCTGAAATTATTCATCACATAGCAGGTAGAGAGAATTGTTACAGTTCTTTGGAAAGCAATTTAGCAAAACTTTTCTAAGGCATAAAATACCCAGTCACATTTTCTTTAAACTGTTCTAAACAGTAAAAGATTGGTAAGGGATTCCCATTTCCTGGAATGTATTCAAAGGACATAACTCACAAAAAGATAAATGGCATATGGACAAAGTTGCAGGTTTTTTTTACAGCATTATTAATAAAGTAGAAAACAAAACATATAGATTCAATGGACTGTTTTGTATTACAGAATACAAAATCATAATTTGATTATCACCATTAATATTATATTTATGTATGAATAATGTATTAGTTTGCTAGGGCTGCCATAGCTAAGTACACAGGCTGGGTGGCTTAAACAACAGAAATTTATTGTCTCACAGTTCTGGATGATGAAAGTCCAAAATCAAATTGTCAGTAAGGTTTCCTTCTTCGGAAGCCTTTGAGGAAGAATCTGTTTCAGGCCTCCCTTGTGATGGGTTTGATTGTAACCTCTGGCTTTTGTTGGCTTATAGAGGCGTAACCCTGATTTATTGCCTTCACCTTCATAGGGTGATAGGGTGTTCTCCCCGCATACATGTTTGTGTTCAAATCTCCTTTTTATAAGGACACCAGTTGTACTGGATTGGACTTACCCTAATGACCTCATCTGAATTTATTACATCTCTCACATTCTATTCCGAAATAAGGCCGCATTCTGAGGTATTTAGGGTTAGGACCTCAACATATAAATTTAGTGGTGGTGGGAGAAGGGGAGCAAGGAGCAAGGTAATAGGTGAAACAGCAGTCTCCAGGTTTTATTTCAAAACGAATGTTGGTCAAAGTCAATGTTGAGAAATAGATTTTTACAATAACTGACCTCCCTTTCAGTCTTCTCTGCCTCACTATTGCTCATTCACTTGCTATTTTATTTAACCCCATAAAAAATGTTTCTTTGTAAATCTGCCTGGAAGATTTTATTTAAGGTGCAAAATACTTATAAAATGTGCCAGATCTAAAATATGCCAGATCATTCTAATGACAAGTTAAAATTGAAGATTGTGAATAAATACAGCGCTCCAAAAGAGTGCAATCCTTCCCCAGTACTGTTTCTTTAAACAAATACTATTTCTCTTGACTGACATTAGCATGGAAACAGGTTTGATTTTGATCTACAGTAGAATCACAAAAATATAGTGTTCAGGAACTAGAAAGCTGGTTCTTTGGGCCCCCTGTCTCACTTTGTAGTGGCAAAGGCTGGACTTTGCATCTTTTCTGAGGTCACTGTATTAGTTTTCTGTTGCTGCATAGTCAATTTCCATAAACTTGGTGTTCTAAAACACTACCCATTTATTATCTCAAAGTTCTGTCTTTAGCCATCCAGGCATGGTGTAACTGAGTTCTTTGCCCGGGGTCTCAGAGGTTGAAATCGCAGTGTCAGCCGTGGTTCCGATCTCATCTGCGGCTGGGGTCCTGTTCCGAGCTCTTCACTGGTCGTCGGCAGGATCTAGTTCCTTGTAGCAACAGGACTGAGGACCTGGTTTTCTCCCTGGTCCTTGCTTCCAGCTCTAAGAGGTCATCCTGCCTCCGATTCTAACCACTTGCTCTCTCAACAGCATAGTTGTTTGCTTCTTTAAAACCAGCAGAAGAAAATATCTTTTCTCTTCAAATCTCTGACCTTGTATAAGGGCTCCAACTAAGCTTCGCAGGGGCCATTTGGGATAATCTCGCTATTTATTAACTCAAAATCAACTGATTTGGGGCCTTTACTTTCATCACTTAACACAATGACAGGAGTGAAACCCATCATAGACTTAGTCCCACCCCCTCCAGGGGAAAGGATTATACAGAACGTGTACACAAGAGTGCGTGATCTTAGGGCTGTCTTATAGAATGGGCCTATCTTATCACTTATTTCAATGGTAGGTGGCAGCATCAGCAGTAGCGAGGTGTTGTTTCCTACTCAAGGGAAGAGTTTCTTCTGCATAAGAAAAAAAATTTTTAATAGGCTGGCTTTTTAACAAAGCAGATAGCTATAGGATTTATAGTTTGGTGTGTTGTTTGTTTGTTTTTTTCCTGACTCCCTTTTCCTAGAGAGATATGCAGGATGCAGGTCTTTAAAAGTTCCAGTTGGATTTCAGAAAGACGCGGCCGTCTGGGGTCGGAGGACGCAGCTAGCAGGCATCATGGACAAATCTAAAAAAAAACTGCATTTCAGGGGTGGCTAAGGCTGCAGTTCCGTCTGGCGACGGTCTGAAACATGTCCCGGTGCCTCTGCAGTTTCCGCCGCAGCTGCCCCTGTCTGCACACAGTGGCCAGGCGCAGCGAGTCTTGTGCCCTTCAAATTCTTCCCAGCGAGTCCCTTCACAAGCACAAAAGCTGCTCTCCAGCCATAAGCCAGTTCAGAGTCTGAAGCAGAAGCAGCTGCAGGCCGCCAATGTCCCTCGCCCTGCCTCCAGGCCACTGAGTAATCCGCAGAAGAGTGAGTGGCCCCAGCCGGCTGCCCCTGGAAATAATTCTGGAAAGGAACTGGCATCAAAACAGAAAAATGAAGAATCAAAGAAGAGGCAATGGGATTTAGAAGATTTTGAAATTGGCCGCCCTCTGGGTAAAGGGAAGTTTAGAAATGTTTACTTGGTGAGAGAAAAGCAAAGCAAGTTCATCCTGGCTCTGAAAGTCTTATTCAAAGCTCCCCTGGAGAAGGCAGGCGTTGAGCGTCAGCTGAGAAGAGTAGAAATACAGCCCCACTTTAGGCATCCGAATATTCGCCGGTTGTCCGGGTAATTTCCACAACGCCACCAGGGTTTACATGATTCTGGAATATGCCCCTCTCGGAGCCGTCTATAGAGAACTTAAGAAACTGGCCAGGGTCGACGAGCAGAGAACGCCACTTATACCATAGAACTGGCAGATGCCCTGTCTTACCGCCATTCTAAGGGAGTTATTCATACAGACATTAAGCCAGAGAATCTGCTCCTTGGATCAGCTGGAGAGCCTAAGACTGCAGATTTCGGGTGGTCCGTATATGCCCCATCGCCCAGGAGAACCCCCTCTGCGGCACCCTGGATTAATCGCCCTCTGAGATGATCGAAGGCCAGATGCACAACGAGAAAGGTGGCTCTCTGGAGCCTTGGAGTTCTTTGCTATGAATTTTTAGTTGGGAAGCTGCCTTTTTTTTTTTTTTTTATTAATTTATTTACTTTTTAAATACATTTGTCTCTGCCTTCCCCCCCCTCTTTCCCTTGCCCCCTCCCACCTTCCCTCCCTCAGCTCTTCCCCTTTGGTTTTGTCCATGAGTCCTTGCTATATGTTCCTTGACTTTCCCCTTCCCTTCCCTTTCCCTGCCCCCCCCTTCCCTCTTGTCTCTGTTGATTTCTTTTCCTTTCAGTGTTGCTGGTCATATTTGCCTTGCTTCTTTGCATTGTTGGTTAGGTTCCGCTTATAGGTGAGATCATATGGTATTTGTCTTTCACCCCCTGGCTTATTTCGCTTAGCATGATGCTCTCCAGTTCCATCCATGCTGTTGCGAAGTTTAGTACTTCTTTTTTCTTTCTGCTGCGTAGTATTCCATTGTGTATATGTACCATAATTTTTTGATCCAATCATCTACTGATGGGCATTTAGGTTGCTTCCAACACTTGGCTATTGTAAATTGTGCTGCTATGAACATTGGGGTGCAAAGGTTCTTTTGTATTGGCGTTTTGGTGTTCTCAGGGTATAGTCCCAGCAGGGGAATCCCTGGATCAAAAGGCAGTTCCATTTTCAGCTTTCTGAGGAAATTCCACACTGCTTTCCATAGTGGCTGCACCAGTCTGCATTCCCACCAACAGTGGACTAGAGTTCCCTTTTCTCCACAGCCTCGCCAGCACCTGTTGTTTGTGGATCTGTTTATGATGGCCATTCTGACCGGTGTGAGGTGGTACCTCATGGTGGTTTTGATCTGCATTTCTCTGATGGCTAGTGATGCAGAGCATCCTTTCAAATGCCTCTGGGCCCTCTGTATCTCCTCCTTAGAAAAGCATCTGCCCAGGTCCTTTGCCCATTTTTTGATTGGATCGTTTGTCTTCTTGGAGTCAAGTCGAGTGAGTTCTTTGTATATCTTGGAGATCAAACCTCTATCTGATGTATCATTAGCAAATATATTTTCCCAAATGGTTGGCTCCCTTTTCATTTTGCTGATGTTTTCTTTAGCCGTGCAGAAGCTTCTTATTTTGATGAGGTCCCACTTGTTTATTCTTTCCTTTATGTCCCTTGCTTTAGGAGACATATCAGTGAAAAAATTGCTGCGTGGGATATCTGAGAGTTTCCTGCCAATGTTCTCCTCTAGGACTTTGATGGTGTTGCGACTTATATTTATCCATCTTGAGTTTATTTTTGTGTATGGTGTCAGCTGATGATCCAATTTCAATTTTTTGCATGTAGCCATCCAGCTCTCCCAACACCATTTGTTGAAGAGGCTGTTATTGCCCCATTTTATGCTTCTGCCCCCTTTGTCAAATATTAGATGTCCATAGAGACCTGGGCTTATTTCTGGGCTTTCTATTCTGTTCCACTGGTCTATGGGTCTGTTCTTGTGCCAGTACCAGATTGTTTTGAGTATAGTGGCTTTGTAGTAGAGTTTGATGTCCGGTATTGTGATCCCTCCTACTTTGTGTTTCTTTCTCAAAATTGCTGCGGCTATTCGAGGTCGTTTATGGTTCCATATAAATTTTTGAAATGTCTGTTCTATTTCTGTGAAATACGTCATTGGTATCTTAATAGGGATTGCGTTGAACCTATAAATTGCTTTTGGTAGTATGGACATTTTAAGGATATTAATTCTTCCAATCCATGTGCACGGTATATGCTTCCATTTATTTGTGTCTTCCTTAATTTCTTTTTTCAATGTTGTATAGTTTTCTGCATACAGGTCTTTTGTGTCTTTGGTTAAATTTATCCCTAGGTACTTTATCTTTTTTCGTGCTATATCGAATGGTATATTTTTCCTGATTTCTTCTTCTTCTATTGCATTGCTGGTGTACAAAAACGCCTTTGATTTCTGAATGTTGACTTTGTATCCTGCTGTTTTGCCAAATTCACTTATTAGGTTGAGGAGTTTTTTGGTAGAGTCTACAGGGTTCTCTATGTACACTATCATGTCATCTGCAAACAATGATAGTTTTACTTCCTCCTTTCCTATTTGGATGCCTTTTATCTCTTTCTCTTGTCTGACCGCTGTGGCTAGGACTTCCAATACGATGTTGAAAAGAAGCGGTGAGAGCGGACATCCTTGTCGTGTTCCCGATCTTAGTGGGAAAGCTTTCAGTTTTTGCCCGTTGAGTATGATATTGGCTGTAGGTTTTTCATCTATGGCCTTTATTACGTTGAGGAATGCCCCATTGATTCCCATTTTGCTGAGTGTTTTGATCATAAATGGGTGCTGTACCTTGTCAAATGCTTTTTCTGCATCTATCGAGATGATCATGTGGTTTTTGTCTTTTCTATGATTTATGTGGTGTATCACGTTTACTGATTTGCGTATATTGAACCATCCCTGCATCCCTGGGATGAATCCCACTTGATCGTGATGGATAATCTTTTGAATGTATTGCTGGATGCGGTTTGCCAATATTTTGTTGAGGATTTTAGCATCCATGTTCATCAGCGAAATTGGCCTGTAGTTTTCTTTCTTTGTAGGGTCTTTATCTGGTTTTGGGATCAGGGTGATGCTGGCCTCATAGAAGGAGTCTGGCAGTCTTCCCTCCTCTTGGATTTTTTGGAATAGTCTGAGAAGGACAGGGGTTAGCTCTTCCTTAAATGTTTTGTAAAATTCTCCTGGGAAACCGTCTGGCCCTGGGCTTTTGTGTGCTGGGAGTTTCTTGATTACTGCTTCAATTTCCCCAACTGTTATCGGTCTGTTCAAGCTTTCTGTTTCTTCCTCCTTCAGTGTTGGAAGATTATACTTTTCTAAAAATTTGTCCATTTCATCCAGATTTTCAAATTTCTTGGCATATAATTGTTCATAATAGTTTCTGATGATCATTTGTATTTCTGTGGTATCAGTTGTTATTTCTCCTCTTTCATTTCTGATATTATTAATTTGGGTCCTCTCCCTTTTTTTCTTGATGAGTCTGCTTAAAGGTTTGTCCACTTTATGAATCTTTTCAAAGAACCAGCTTCTGGATTGGTTGATCCTCTGAATTGTTCTTTTTGTCTCTATGTCATTCAGTTCTGCTCTAATCTTGACTATTTCCTTCCTTCTACTTGCTCTGGGATTTATTTGTTGTTGTTTCTCCAGTTCTTCAAGTTGTAGTGTTAGGTCTTTTATTTGAACTGTTTCTATCTTTTTAAGGTAAGCCTGTATTGCTATGAACTTCCCTCTCAGGACCGCCTTTGCTGTGTCCCATAGGTTTTGGACAGTTGTCTGTTCATTTTCATTTGTTTCCAGAAATTTTTTTATTTCTTCTCTTATCTCATTATTGACCCATTCATTGTTTAAAAGTGTACTGTTCAGTCTCCATGAGTTTCCAAGTTTTTGAAGTTTCTCTTTGAGTTTGATTTCGAGTTTCAAGGCCTTGTGGTCTGAGAAAAAGTTTGGTATTATTTCAATTTTCCTGAATTTACTGAGGCTTGCTTTGTGTCCTATCATGTGGTCTATCTTTGAAAAACTGCCGTGAGCATTTGAAAAGAATGTGTATTTTTCTTCTTTGGGATGTAAGATTCTATATATGTCAGTTAAGTCTCTTTGATTCAGTGTTTCATTCAGCGCCACGATATGTTTATTAATGTTTTGTTTGGAAGATCTGTCCATTTTGGACAGTGGGGTGTTGAAATCCCCTACTATCAGTGTGTTGCTATCTATATCTTTTTTGAAGTCATCCAACAATTTCCTTATAAACTTGGGGGCTCCTATATTGGGAGCATATAAGTTTACAATGTTGATGTCTTCTTGATAGATTCTTCCTTTACGTATGATAAAGTGATCCTCTGGGTCTCTCTTTATGGCCTTTGCTTTGAAATCGACTTTGTCTGATACAAGTATGGCAACGCCAGCCTTTTTCTCATGTCCATTTGCTTGGAATATTATTTTCCATCCCTTTACTTTCAATCTGTGTAGGTCTTTTGCTCTGAGGTGGGTCTCTTGTAGGCAGCATATGTGTGGGTCATGTTTTCTTATCCATTCAGCTACCCTGTGTCTTTTGATTGGGGCATTTAGTCCATTCACATTGAGAGATATTACTGATAGAAACTTACTCATCTTTTCTCTTTGTACTTGTGTTCCTCTCTGTCTCATTCTTTTCCTTCATCTGCTTAAACCAGTCCCCTTAGCATATCTTGGAGTGCTGGTTTGGTAGAGATGTATTCTTTTAGCTTTCTTTTGTCTGGGAAACTCCGTATTTCTCCTTCTATTTTAATGGAGAGCCTAGCTGGGTAGAGCAGCCTTGGCTGTAGGCCCTTGCTTTTCATGGCTTGGAATATTTGTTGCCATTCCCTTCTGGCTTGGAGTGTTTCTGTTGAGAAGTCAGCTCCTAGGCGTATCGGGGCCCCCCTTGTA
The DNA here is from genome assembly GCF_021234165.1 of Pteronotus mesoamericanus. Taxonomy (NCBI): domain Eukaryota; kingdom Metazoa; phylum Chordata; class Mammalia; order Chiroptera; family Mormoopidae; genus Pteronotus; species Pteronotus mesoamericanus. Next base: position 16,531,051 of record NW_026555310.1, read on the forward strand.
TGTTACTTTCTCCTTCTCCCTTGCTGCCTTCAGGATTCTCTCTTTGTCTTTGACAGTTGCCATTTTAATGATGATGTGTCTTGGAGTGGACCTCCTTGGGTCCTTCTTGAGTGGGGTCCTCTGTGCCTCCTGGATCCATGAGAGCCTTTCTCTCCTCAAATTAGGGAAATTTTCCATCATTACTTTTTCGAGGAGGTTCTCTATTCCTTGCTCCTCTTCTTCTCCTTCTGGTATCCCTATTATACGGATATTATTGCGTTTCAGGTTGTCCTGCATTTCCCTAAATGCTTCTTCATTCTTTTTGAGCCGTTTTTCCATTTCTTGCTCTTTCTGGGAGCTTTTTTCTACCTTGTCCTCCATCTCACTGATTCGATCCTCAGCTTCATCCAGCCTGCTTTGGATTCCTTCTACTGTGTTCTTCAATTCAGAAATGGTATTCTTCATATCCTCTTGTGTCTTCTTGATAGTTTCTATGTCCTTTTCCAGGCTGATATAGTTTGCTGTAAGATCCTGATAGTTTCTCTGCAGTTTCTCATAGTTCTCTTTGAGCTGGCTGAGCTCATTGAGCTTCCTTAGAACCATTGTTTTAAATTCCATATCTGATAGTTCCCTTGCCTCTATTTCATTGAGCTCTCTCTGTGGGGAGTCCCCTTTTCCACTCATTTGGGGAGAACTTCTTTTTCTTCCCATTTTTGTGAGAGTCTGTTAAGTATTTTTGTCCTTTACTTTTCTTTCTGGGCTTGCCTCTGATGATGTCAGTTGTTGACCCTATAGGGCCTTGGGTTGTTTGTTTGAGCCTTTCAGGAGTCTAATGCCTGTGTCTGACTCCTGCTTGGAGCAGCTCTGTGACCCCTTCGGTCAGGGCTGGGCTATTTTTTGGGATACCTCTGCGCTCTCACGAGAGCTCCTTGAGCGCGTTCCCAGCGGGGCAGGGTCCCCCACCTGCCTGGGCTCGCATGTGTTTGCCCCAGACCAGGGGGCTTATTCGTGACCTCCCGTGCTCATCTGACCTCCCTGGCACGCGAGCTTCGCGGCACTGGTCAGTTTAGAGTCTTCTATTGTGTGTTTTCCCCGCTTTTGGCTCTTTGGGTGCGTTGCTTGCCCTCGCCAAATGGGGACTACGGAAATGGGAGGAAATCAGCTCTCCGGTTAATCCTGTTTCTGGTCTCTCCTCCAGGGACTCTGGGCAGCTCTACTTATTTTGTGGGCTGCTCCGCAGTCGTGGCGGGTAGGTCAATTTACGCCTGCCCTTGCCCCTCTGTGCACTCCCTCGCAGGCCGTATGGGTGCCAGTCTGTGTGAGGCCTTGCCGGCAGGTGCAAGCGTTCGCCAGCCCGCGTGGGTCACACACACGCTCGCCAACCCTCGCCAGTCACTCGGCGCAAGTGTGCGCGCCTGCTCTGGGTGTTTTGGGGGTGTCTATGTTTGCTTTTCGGCTTTTGGCTCTTTGGGGGTGTGGCCTCTTCCCGCACAATGGAGACTTCGGCAAGGAGAAGGAGTCAGGACTCCCCGGTTCCTCCTCCCATTCTTTCCCCAATGCCTCCGTTTCTAGTCTCCCCTCAGGGGCCTCTGGGCAGTTCTGTGACCCCTTCGGCTGAGGATCCAACCCCTGTGCGGACTGCGTTCCAATCGCAGGCAGTCTGGTTCATGCGCGTCCCGCTTCTGCCTCTTTGGGGTCGCGCCTTTCCAGCCCACAATGGAGACTACCGAACGGGGAGGGAGTCGGGACTCCCCGGTTCCTCCTCCCGTTCTTTCCCCAAAGCCACTGTCTCCAGTCTCTCCTCAAGGCTCTCCCAGACAGTCTGCACTCAGCCCCGCAGGTCACACGCGCACAAGCTGTGTGCGGAGCGCACAAAAGGCAGGTTAATTGATTCCCTTATGCCTGAGCGAGATGGTAGCTGCAGAGTGGGAAGTGCGTTATCACCCGGGCTCCACCGGCCGCAGAGTCAGTTCTCTTCACAAAGTTTTCCTCACCAGTCTTTTCCCAGGCACCAGCCCACCCTGCTGCCGCCTGTACCCAGCGATCAAGGAGGGTGGCTGCCGCTGCAACTTTTGCGTTTGCCCTTTAAATGTCTTTTTGCATCCCCAGCCACTTGTCTCTGGCAGAGAGTGCCCCTAAGCTTTTTGGGGTTGTGTTTTGTCTGTATTTTCTCGGCTTTAGCGGCTGTAGTTTAGGGGTTCCTGTTTATGATTCAGACCCCGTTCTTCCCGGGGGGACGCTAACTGGCCGTTTCAATGTCCCTCTGGTGCCAGTGCCCGTGCGCACCCAGCCCACCCTCTCGAGCCTCCACCGCAATTCTCACCCGTTGGGATGTGTGAGAGTCGAATCCGCTGTCCGCGGCACCAAGGCTCCTTTCCCACTATCGCTCCACTGCTTTCCAGGTGATTACTCCATTATTTAGTTGCAATTCCAGTTTGGTTTTGGGAGGAGGTCAGCGTGACTCCCTTTCACTCCTCCGCCATCTTTTTCTCCGGGAAGCTGCCTTTTGAGGCAAGCACATACCAGGAGACCTACAAGAGGATGTTGCAGGTTGAATTCACATTCCCTGACTTTGTACCAGAGGGAACCAGGGATCTCATTTTAAGACTGTTGATGCATAACCCCAGCCAAAGGCCGACCCTAGAAGTACTTGAGCACCCCTGGATCACTGCGAACTCCTCCAAACCAGCGAGTGGCCAGAAAAACAGAGTCAGCCGGTAAGCAATCGGTAAGGCTCTTGCAGGGGGAGGACCCCGTGAGCCAGGGCTGCTGTGTAATTGGTTGAAAACATCACTCCTGACCCTCCCTTACTGCGGACGACCCGCCTGCCACCCGCAGCACTGTGGAAAAATATATTATTTTTTACTAAGCAAGCAGTGCCTCATGCTTCCCACAGAGAAAGTTGCACTTTAGTAGGCGTGACAGTGAAGCAAAAGTCACCATGAGAATTGTGCTAACTTCACTGGTTCCATCATCCCCAGGCGAGGTTCAAGGGCAGCCACCCCCACAGCCTGTTTGGGCTAGGGCATCCTTGCCAAGGGTGACCCAGGGCTGATGGTGGCAGAGTGGCCCCTTGGCCCTACCCCGGTCAGTTCAGCAGCTGTGCAATAACCTTCCAAGTTCCTGAGTGTGTGTGTAACTTATGGGTGGCCACCCCTGGGAAAGCTGTCAGAATGAACGTGTGACTCTTAAATATTAAAATAAAGAGATGTACATAGGGAAAAAAAGTTTTATACCTTCTTCATTCAGAATTGTAGAAGTGTAACAGGTGAAGACTAAACTCATTTTCTGATTCTAAGTGTAGTGAATTCTAAGCTGATTGTTCCTTAAACCTTGCGTCATAAACATCAAGAGCCTTTTGAGAATGCTGCTGAGAATTCTTTTGAGAGTGCTGTTTTGAGAATGTAATAGGGTAACAGCTGCATTAACTAAAGGCACAGCCTCTCTATTGACTATTGTGCAGAATTTAAAAAGAATGAATTAAAGCTGGTTGAATTGCAATAATTTCCAAGAGGTTCAGTTTATGAAGAAAGTAAGATGCTGAAAAACATGTAAAATATGACTCTGTTTCTCTTAAACCAATGTCAAATAACTTGGAATAAGTACAGGTATACATAGATATATAGGTCTATAAAGGCATGGAAAAACTACATACTCGGTTATTAACACATTACCTAGTTAGGTGAAAGCGAGACCGTGGTACACGTGGGGAAGTTTGAGGGAGGAGTACCAGGCAAAGAAGGACAATAAAAGAAAGAATAAAATATAAATTAAGGTGTCATTTGATCACATTTACACATTTTTAAATTATATTAAAACATTTTTAATTAAAAAAGAATACTCTGAGCGCTATGAGTTGTCACTCCCTCCTAACAAGTAAAAATCTGAACCAATTGAAAACTAAGCTATCCTTAATTCATCAGAGAAGTAAATTCACAGGATAAACTGCTGCCATGAAAATCGGAGAGACAAGCTGATACAGAAAATCACAAATGACAGGCTCAGAGGCCATGATAGAAACTTTCAAATTACTAGTAGCTAGGTAGGAAAACTGAATTGTACTTGATGAATTGCTGGAGGCTCTGTGAACAATGCTGAGAGTTTAAAAGGCCCCCAAGGGAACCTAGGAATGGGGCTGGCGGTGGGGCACACTTTTGTGAGTTTTACTTCCAGGACCTCTACCAGGTCCTCACAACAAATAGTGAAGAAAAATCCCCTGGTGCTTCCAGGGCTGGGGGGAAGGGAAGAGGGACCATTTAATATAGGCTAGAGCAATCTGTTCTTAACAAGGCTTGCATTCAGGAGAAACTATATTACTAGAGGGCTAACCTGTTGGAGGTTTACTGAGCCTAAGGTAACCCCCCAACTCCATCCCCTCCTCCAGCCATCCAGTTCCAAACTGAGAAGCACTTGTGGTACTCCCAGCCCAGGGACAGAGGCTGCATCAAAAGATGCAGTCATAGGACTATACAATGCTTCTCTTCTCTGCACACCTTATCATTACATTACTAAAGGCTTATTCACTGCAGTTCCTTTCACTCAGGACTCATGTCTGCCTTACAAAAAAATATTACAAGGCATGTGAAAGGCTAAAAATGCATTATGAAGACACTGAACAGGCATCAGAACCAGAGTCAAATATGGCAGGAATGTTGGAATTATCAGACCAGAAATTTTTAAAAACTATAATTAAAATACTAAGGGCTTAAATGAATAAAGTAGGCAACATGCAAGTATACATAAATAATGTAAACAGGGAGAGGAAATTTCTAAGAAAAAATTTTTTAAAAATGCTAGAGATAAAAAAAACTGTAGCAGAAATAAAGAATGCCTTTGTTGGGCTCATTAATAGATGGGATACAGCTGAGGATAGACTGCGTGAGCTGGAGGACCTAACAATAGAAACTTCCACAGCTGAAAAGCGAAGAGAAAACAGAGAAAACCAGAACCGGATATCAAAGAGCTGTGAGACAACTTTAAAATGTGTAACTACAACACTTGGATGAACGATATCAAAAAAGAACTAAATAAATGGAAAGATATTCCATATTCATGATTAAGATGACTCAGTATTGTCAAGATGTCAGTTTTTCTCCTAGCTTGATCCAGCTCAATCAAAATTCCAGCAAGATATTTTATGGATATCTACAAACTGATTTCAAAGATTATATGGAGAAACAAAAGACTCAGAATAGGAGAACTCAATATTGGATAATAACAAAGTCAGAGAACTGAAAGTACCCAACTTTGAGAATTACTTTGAAGCTATAGTAATCAAGATAGTGTTCTGGTGAAAGAACAGACAAATTGGTCAATGGAACACAATAGAGAGCCCAGAAATGGACCCACATAAACATAATCAACTGATGACAAAGGAGCAAAAACAATACAATGGAGCAATTGTAGTCTTTTCAACAAATGGTGCTGTAACAACTGGACAAAAAAAGAAATCAAGAAACTAGATGGAGATTTTATACACTTCACACAAATTAATTCAAATGAATCAAAGACCAAATGTAAAACATAAAACTCTGAAATTTCTAGAATATAAACAAGAGAAAACCTGGATGATCTAAGATTTGGAAATTACTCTTTAGATACAACAACATAGGCACAATCCATGAAAGAAATAATTGATAAGCTAGACTTCATTAAAACTGAAACTTATGCTTTGCAACAGACAATGTCAAGAGAATGAAAAGACAAGCAACGGACTAGGAGAAATGCTTGGAAAAGATATATCTGATAAAGGACTCTAATCCAAAATATACAATGGACTCCTAAGACTCAACAATAAGAAAAGAAACAACTCAAAATCAAGATAGGGGGTACAATTTTATATAAGCTTTGCTCTTCTTTTTGCTGTGGTCACAGGCATGTACTTTTCTTCTATGATCCGTGATTGTTCAGAGCAGGCTTTGGTGAAAGAAGACCCCTGGGCTTATTTGTGTAGATGTGTGATGGTTTGGGCAATGGTGGCTCATTCCACAGCACTAATTCTGCTTAACAGGTGACCACTAAGCATTCTCATTCCTTGGGCATGGGATACAGGTGGGGTTCAGGCGCCCCACTCCTAATAACCTCCGGAAATCTGTAGGAGTTCCAAAACAGGCATGAGGAGGAAGGGTGAAAGAGACACTTCCCCCACCAACACGTGCTGCTCAGGATTGCAACAGGCTACAGTTAATATATTCTGATCTGGGCCTGAAGATTCCAGGTCTAGAATTCCAATAGATGAGTGGATACCAATATAAATTATCACCTTTTGTCCTCTATAACAAGGTTAGGACTAGAATTGCTATTATATTTATACCCACATAATCTTTTACAGTCTTAATAGTTTTCTAAGCAGAAAAAGTTATTATTTGCTTAATAATTAATGTGTTATGTGCCTCTGAATTTCAAGTATTCAGAGGCATGGTCTATTTAGACAATTTTCTTCATCTCCATACTTCTTTTATATTACTAAGACCATCTAACTATAGTGTTTGGCACATGTAAGTCAAATCAAATCCTTTCCGTATGTACATCCCTCCCAAATAAATAGTATCAAGTTTTGCTTTTCTTTCAGAAGAAATACCTATGCGAAGAAAAAAAAAAGTTACTTGGATTCTGAAAATATTGAATATGAATAAGTTTGGGGTAAAAATTCTGCCAAATTTGTTTTCAAAATTTCAATCAGTCAGTTGTCACCATGATCACGTGCTAGATCCTGTGTAAAGTGATGATCAGTTTCCCTGATTGAGAACAGCCCCTGAAATATAGGGGAGTTCCTCCATCAACCATCATTTATTCATTCATTCACAAATATTCATGGACCATTTTCTACACAACAGGCACTGTTCCAGTCTTGAAACTGAGATAAAAGAATAAAAAAAAAATCTCTTCCCTCTTATATAGTTAGTGTAGAAGACAGATTAAACAAAATCCAAAATAAAAATCTGGTTACAAATTGTGGTAAATGCTATGAAGGTATAAAATGGACCTCTATGAGACAGGTTAATGGTGGAAACCTGTTTTAGATGTGGACGAAGGTTCAAACAACTCTGTCAAATGACATTTTGGTTGACATGTAAAGGATGAAATAGAGTGATGGGGGAAATTTCTAGGCAACAGAACAAATATAAAGGTCTCAAGGGGAAGTATATTTGGCTAACAGGGTATGTGGTTTGAGTATATTTGGAGAATAGGTAGGCATCAGACGATATTTGGACTTGAGGGGAGGTACCACAGTGCCATGGAAGTGTTTTAAGAGCTTGCCATTGTGATTCATCCAAGGGTGATCACCTGACCTTGGCTGAACTAATCAGGATTTCCCTTCCAGGAATTTGAAATTTTTGACACAAAAGACACAGGCTCAAAGTTTCTAGAGGCTCTGTAACTCTATACAGCATTCTAGAAATTTCATGAATGTTTGTTACTGGGTCCCCAGAGCTCCCTAAGTTCCTGTTTTTCCCAAAGCCTTTTTTCTTTCTTGGAAAACACACACACACACACACACACACACACACACACACACACACACACACACTCCCCGCCCCCCCCACCCCGGCCCAGTATTCAAATAGAAGTTTCTTCTTATTATTTTGTTCAACTTAGGTAAATTTCATTTACTTTCATTAAAAAAAAAAGCCTTAACTAATATAATTTATCAGATGATAATTTTCTGCAGTGGCTACTGTTATATTTTGTTTGTGCTTTAAGATGGCTAACCCAAAGAACAAGTACAGAAAAAAGATGAGTTGAGAGGATAATAATTTTTATGATATTTCCAGTCACCATTTTTGTTTTGTCAGACAAAGAATCTTTGAAGCCTTTTAACTAAGCATACTGGGTAAAGGAGAAACTCTTTTCAAAGGATACACTTAGAGCCTTAAAAAAAACAAGGATACCACTCGGCTAAATCTGTCAAGTTAAATAAAAAGCCTAATAATTAGATAGCATTTTCTTTTCCTCTTTCTGTTTTAGTAAAATTTCTGGTTGTAATAGAACAGTGACATTATCAAAAATCCTGCCTGTTTTTAAACTAGAAAGCACATGTCCTGCAAGGACTCTCTGTTATACCTCAAATCAACAGGCTCCCAGTTGATTAGAACTGAGTCATGTTCAAATGCAGCACTAAATCTTTGCCCTTGAGCAATTCTGTGCCCTCTTTCTTGGAAGATTTTGAGTCTATTGGGAAGGAACGATGTCACAAATAAAGCATTTATTAGGATTAAGCAGAGTGAATACTTCCTGGGAAGTTCTTAGAAGACAAGGCCTTGAAATTAAGAGGTAAATTTGAAATTCAAAGCAAAACATTGCATTATCTCAATTGTTTCATCATTAATGTGGAATTCATTATTTATGAAAATGTAGACAAATAGTTTTAAAAGTTTAATATGATCTTCTGGATGCAATATTACAGAGAAGAGAAGTAAGTATACAGTCCTAGTTGATCTTTTCCTCTTTCTCACTAGCTTGCTTTCATTTTTACCCTTGCTCTCATTCTCTCTTTTCTTGTAAAAACAGAAATGATAATGCTAATTCAATAAGCTTGCAATGAGAATTAAATGAGAAAGATGAATGTAACAATGAATAGTATAGTATATAAAAACTAGATTAGCTTCTCAGTGGAAATTTGTCTTTTTTTTTACTTTCTGGTCAATTAAAAATGGTATGAAATAAATCATGAATACATTGATTAGAAAAATTAATTGAAAAACAGAAATAGCATAGCTTATAAAAAATCAAAACAGATGCTTATTATTAAACACAAAATGAGCCTATCGAAGTAAAAGATATAAAAAGCTCACAGCAACTGATCATGTTAATAGTTGTTTCTTCACTTTGAAATGTGTTCTTTTACTGTTGACTGGCATCCTTATTAGGCAATCTGCAGATCTTAAGAAACTTTAAGAACCGAAGATCCAGTGTAGTCACAACTTGTCCTTTCTCCTGGTTCACCAAACCCAGAATACAAATATTGGGAGTCCTGAGTACAATTATTAAATAAATAAAACTGAAAAGCTTAACTATAATTTAATTGAGCAATTTGCTTATCTTAGTGTATACTTGACATTTGGCTAACTTTAGCCCTGATGTGCATCAAAAGCTCTGTTGTGCCTAAGACTCCTCTGTAGAGAGAAATGGTGATATAAGTTGATTTTTGTTAAAGTAAATAGTTAAACATTTTTCAGCAACTCTTTACATGTTTACTATGTTTATGGCTCTAAGGACATTACACATTTAATTCCTTTATTTCCCATAAGGAACCTATGCAGAAGGTACTGTGATTATCCCCATTTTACAGATTAGGAAAATGAGGCAAAGAGATGCATCTTGTCAAAGTCATTGTTGAATGAGCTTTGTCATTGCTCCTCATTTTACTTATTGTTCCCTTTGAACAGGAATCTATTAATCCTCATTGATTTTTCTGGATGCAATTTACTTCCAGTAGGTTGGACTAAGAGCATTTTTTCATCATCCCAAATAATGGGATCATAAGAGTGGCATCTTGTATCAAAGCGACTCTCTGGTAATTAATCCCCAGCACTAGCTGCTTTTGGTTTGGGCACCCATTCCTGGTCCCTTCAGTTATAACTGAAGTGGCAGTGTCACATTATTTATGGTTTTGCAACTTCATAAGCAAAAGACTCACTTATGGCAACTTTTTTTTCTGGAGGGAGCTATGAGCAGGGAGGATAGTCAGTGGCTTGGAGCCTCCTGTGCAGTGCAGATTTCCAAAGCTTCATATTGCTCCTATTGCCTTGCCTAACTCCTCCAAGACAAAGGTCTAAGTTTGGTGCCTGGTCATATGATCTCTACCATTCCAACTGATTTTTGGAATCTTTTCCCGTGATTGCAATAGTCCTGATGATACTCCTATTTATACCTTTTGCCCAAACTCCAAATTTCCCACGTCCACACTAAATTCATGTCTTTAATGCCACCTGCCATCCACAGTTCTGCCCTTCCTCCATCCCACAGTTTTCTGTTTCCTACTTCTTTTTCTTCTCCTTTTTTGTAATTTTCTATTTCCCTCCCATGGTTATAGCCTCTATACATCTCTTCCCAGCTAGTATTTTCAGTTTCTGTCCCTTTCTGTGTCCTGTACTTCATCAGCTCTTTGTCTAGTACCCAATCTCCAGCTCCCTTGTAGGCCTTTCATTGGCCTCATTGAGTCTGGGCCATTTATGGCTTTAGAATAACCTCTTCATAGTACACATCTTCATTTTCAAATTAACACAAGTAAGTTTTGCCACTTTCAAAGATAATTAAGACTGCCCCTGACACACATTTAAAGTTTAACTCTGCACCTGTAACCGCCTTACATAATCACCTTTTTATGGAGGTAAACTTTTTATTCTATTGTACTCCTATTGGTCATTGGCCAGGTTGGTTTGTTTCCTCTGGCCCATCCCTATGTGCCACCTGAATTGTGGACACAAATTAGAGGAAGTGTCTCACTTCTAAAATATAGCTTTTTAATGCATAATAATAGCTAACCATTAAATAACACCTCTAATGACCTTAATCACCTTTAAATGCCACACTGTTGTGTTTTTTACATGTTTGCTTATTTAATTCTGATAAAAAGCCTAGGTGTAGGCACTATTATTATCTCCACTTTACAACTGAAATAACTTAAAAAATAGAGTAAATTATATATAGAAAAAGCATTCAAAATTGATGGGAGAGAAGAATGGAAGTAGTATCTTAACCTGAATTAGTGTGTGTTAGTTTGTGCGAATGTAAGTCAAACTTCATTTCTAAATCCATGGTTTTGGCATACTTGCTCTCTTGGAAAATGACATAACAACTTTTCTATTCCACAGACAGGGAAAAGAGAGATGGGTAATCTAAGAGTGATTACTTTAAAACTCAATTTATTTAAAAATCAGGCTCTTAAATGCCTTCTTCCACTGATGTTTGAAGATGACTACATTTCACATTTGTATTTCATTGTAAAAAGTAATGAAAATGCTTGGTAACAACCTGGCCCCCTCTTGCTATCTTTCTTCATGAGATCAGGACATACTTGGGTTCCAGACTTGGGTATGCTGAGGACAGCTGAGTTAGTATGATCTTATTTCCCTTCTTAGCTCTATTATTCTATGTTCTGTGATTTTTCTTTTCCTCTTTAGAAGATTGGTCTTTTCCCCCCGACTGATAAAAAGGAAGATGACTAAACACTTCATTTCTAAGAATTCTCTTTATTCAACATAAATCAGGGATTATTCATGTCAAAAAGTTTAGGAGATATTTAACAAGTTCCTCGACAATAGTCTTTCAATCTATTTTAAACTAATATTACAAATGTAGGGGATTCAAAGAAACTTAACTGACATATATAGAATCTTACATCCCAAAGAAGAAAAATACACATTCTTTTCAAATGCTCATGGCAGTTTTTCAAAGATAGACCACATGATAGGACACAAAGCAAGCCTCAGTAAATTCAGGAAAATTGAAATAATACCAAACTTTTTCTCAGACCACAAGGCCTTGAAACTTGAAATTAAACTCAAAGAGAAACTTCAAAAACTTGCAAACTCATGGAGACTGAACAGTACACTATTAAACAATGAATGGGTCAATAATGAGATAAGAGAAGAAATAAAAAAATTTCTGGAAACAAATGAAAATGAACAGACAACTGTCCAAAACCTGTGGGACACAGCAAAGGCGGTCCTGAGAGGGAAGTTCATAGCAATACAGGCTTACCTTAAAAAGATAGAAACATTTCAAATAAAAGACCTAACACTACAACTTGAAGAACTGGAGAAACAACAACAAATAAATCCCAGAGCAAGTAGAAGGAAGGAAATAGTCAAGATTAGAGCAGAACTGAATGACATAGAGACAAAAAGAACAATTCAGAGGATCAACCAATCCAGAAGCTGGTTCTTTGAAAAGATTCATAAAGTGGACAAACCTTTAAGCAGACTCATCAAGAAAAAAAGGGAGAGGACCCAAATTAATAATATCAGAAATGAAAGAGGAGAAATAACAACTGATACCACAGAAATACAAATGATCATCAGAAACTATTATGAACAATTATATGCCAAGAAATTTGAAAATCTGGATGAAATGGACAAATTTTTAGAAAAGTATAATCTTCCAACACTGAAGGAGGAAGAAACAGAAAGCTTGAACAGACCGATAACAGTTGGGGAAATTGAAGCAGTAATCAAGAAACTCCCAGCACACAAAAGCCCAGGGCCAGACGGTTTCCCAGGAGAATTTTACAAAACATTTAAGGAAGAGCTAACCCCTGTCCTTCTCAGACTATTCCAAAAAATCCAAGAGGAGGGAAGACTGCCAGACTCCTTCTATGAGGCCAGCATCACCCTGATCCCAAAACCAGATAAAGACCCTACAAAGAAAGAAAACTACAGGCCAATTTCGCTGATGAACATGGATGCTAAAATCCTCAACAAAATATTGGCAAACCGCATCCAGCAATACATTCAAAAGATTATCCATCACGATCAAGTGGGATTCATCCCAGGGATGCAGGGATGGTTCAATATACGCAAATCAGTAAACGTGATACACCACATAAATCAAAGAAAAGACAAAAACCACATGATCATCTCGATAGATGCAGAAAAAGCATTTGACAAGGTACAGCACCCATTTATGATCAAAACACTCAGCAAAATGGGAATAAATGGGGCATTCCTCAACGTAATAAAGGCCATAGATGAAAAACCTACAGCCAATATCATACTCAACGGGCAAAAACTGAAAGCTTTCCCACTAAGATCGGGAACACGACAAGGATGTCCGCTCTCACCGCTTCTTTTCAACATCGTATTGGAAGTCCTAGCCACAGCGGTCAGACAAGAGAAAGAGATAAAAGGCATCCAAATAGGAAAGGAGGAAGTAAAACTATCATTGTTTGCAGATGACATGATAGTGTACATAGAGAACCCTGTAGACTCTACCAAAAAACTCCTCAACCTAATAAGTGAATTTGGCAAAACAGCAGGATACAAAGTCAACATTCAGAAATCAAAGGCGTTTTTGTACACCAGCAATGCAATAGAAGAAGAAGAAATCAGGAAAAATATACCATTCGATATAGCACGAAAAAAGATAAAGTACCTAGGGATAAATTTAACCAAAGACACAAAAGACCTGTATGCAGAAAACTATGCAACATTGAAAAAAGAAATTAAGGAAGACACAAATAAATGGAAGCATATACCGTGCACATGGATTGGAAGAATTAATATCCTTAAAATGTCCATACTACCAAAAGCAATTTATAGGTTCAACGCAATCCCTATTAAGATACCAATGACGTATTTCACAGAAATAGAACAGACATTTCAAAAATTTATATGGAACCATAAACGACCTCGAATAGCCGCAGCAATTTTGAGAAAGAAACACAAAGTAGGAGGGATCACAATACCGGACATCAAACTCTACTACAAAGCCACTATACTCAAAACAATCTGGTACTGGCACAAGAACAGACCCATAGACCAGTGGAACAGAATAGAAAGCCCAGAAATAAGCCCAGGTCTCTATGGACATCTAATATTTGACAAAGGGGGCAGAAGCATAAAATGGGGCAATAACAGCCTCTTCAACAAATGGTGTTGGGAGAGCTGGATGGCTACATGCAAAAAATTGAAATTGGATCATCAGCTGACACCATACACAAAAATAAACTCAAGATGGACAAAAGACTTAAATATAAGTCGCTACACCATCAAAGTCCTAGAGGAGAACATTGGCAGGAAACTCTCAGATATTCCACGCAGCAATTTTTTCACTGATATGTCTCCTAAAGCAAGGGACATAAAGGAAAGAATAAACAAGTGGGACCTCATCAAAATAAGAAGCTTCTGCACGGCTAAAGAAAACATCAGCAAAATGAAAAGGGAGCCAACCATTTGGGAAAATATATTTGCTAATGATACATCAGATAGAGGTTTGATCTCCAAGATATATAAAGAACTCACTCGACTTTACTCCAAGAAGACAAACGATCCAATCAAAAAATGGGCAAAGGACCTGGGCAGATGCTTTTCTAAGGAGGAGATACAGAGGGCCCAGAGGCATTTGAAAGGATGCTCTGCATCACTAGCCATCAGAGAAATGCAGATCAAAACCACCATGAGGTATCACCTCACACTGGTCAGAATGGCCATCATAAACAGATCCACAAACAACAGGTGCTGGCGAGGCTGTGGAGAAAAGGGAACTCTAGTCCACTGTTGGTGGGAATGTAGACTGTGTGCAGCCACTATGGAAAGCAGTGTGGAATTTCCTCAGAAAGCTGAAAATGGAACTGCCTTTTGATCCAGCGATTCCCCTGCTGGGACTATACCCTGAGAACACCAAAACGCCAATACGAAAGAACCTATGCACCCCAATGTTCATAGCAGCACAATTTACAATAGCCAAGTGTTGGAAGCAACCTAAATGCCCATCAGTAGATGACTGGATCAAAAAATTATGGTACATATACACAATGGAATACTACGCAGCAGAAAGAAAAAAGAAGTACTAAACTTCGCAACAGCATGGATGGAACTGGAGAGCATCATGCTAAGCGAAATAAGCCAGGGGGCGAAAGACAAATACCATATGATCTCACCTATAAGCGGAACCTAACCAACAATGCAAAGAAGCAAGGCAAATATGACCAGCAACACTGAAAGGAAAAGAAATCAACAGAGACAAGAGGGAAGGGGGGGGCAGGGAAAGGGAAGGGAAGGGGAAAGTCAAGGAACATATAGCAAGGACTCATGGACAAAACCAAAGGGGAAGAACTGAGGGAGGGGAGGTGGGAGGGGGCAAGGGAAAGAGGTGGGAGGAAGGCAGAGACAAATGTATTTAAAAAGTAAATAAATTAATTAAAAAAATAAAAAAAAAATTTAAAAAAAAAAAACAAAAACAAATGTAGGGGATCAATACCTGCTTGTTGAATGAATCAGTTGAAATTAAAGTCTGTGGGGTTATGCCAATGGCATGATTTGGCATCAGCACCTATGAAAAACTTAAAATACTAGGGTTTTATGTTTAAAAATTGCTTTCTTAGCCTTTATTTTTAAGTTATCAAGGTAGTTCTATTATGGGAACCTTCTCTTTGAGAAAATTGACATATTGAAGCAAGTGACTTGCTAGGACCAAGAAATAAATGAGCAGTGTTAGGTGTGCAAAAAAGGAGACAGTGACATTAGCGTCCACTTCATTCTAAAAAGAATTGGAGTAGGAAAAATTGCAGCCTTCCTGTTTCAATGAAAAATATGGCTGTGTGTGTGGGCGGAGGGGTGGAGGGGAAGGTTTGCTTGTTTTTTTTTGTTTTGTTTTGTTTTGTTTTGTTTTTTTTACCAAACTGCTTTGAATGGAAGCAGGAAGCTTGTTTTATTAAGGTTTATGGCTTGGCCATTATGTGCAGAGCTATGATATAAAATAAATCACAAATGCTTTCAATTAAAACTTTTCTAAAGAAGCCATGATGCAATGAGGAGTTTCTTTAATGCTGACTCGGTGCCTGGATCCACATGTTTCCTAGCACCTAGTCCTATTTTGAAACCAGAACACTGAGCTTTAATACACTTCACGCCACTCTTTTTCAGATGCGTCCCATTTACAGCAAGGCTCAGGAGCTGAAAACACAAGAGGCTTGGCGGGCTCCCGGGAGTAGTGGGCCTCAGATTAGGCTCCCGTGAGAGGTGGAGCTACCGGTTTTCTCTCTTTCTACTCCTGAGTTTACTTAGCAGTAGTGACCTAGATCCGAAGCACTCAAACTGACAAATGATAACGGAGAGTTCAGGCTCATCACTGGATTGCTCTTTCACCTCCCAGAATTATTCTCGTTCCTTTATTATGCAGTATTTATATAAGTTTTAAGTGAATGAAACCTATTCTTTCTTCAAAGAACCTGTGATCTAGAGTGAGAGGCTGAGTCCTGTATTACAACTATACTACGGTGTATAAACAAAATTCTAGGGAGCAGTCTGCTAGTACAGAGAAGGGAATATCACCCACTGAAAAGTGTATGGTTCAGAGCAGCGTTTGGTATGGGAAGGATTTTTGGTATTGAATAGGAGGTGTTTCCTTGATGGAATGAGGCATTGGGGGAAGAAATACCCATGCACACGAAAAAATGGCTTGTGTGTTTCAGGAACTAAATAAGAGGCCATGGAATGTTTGTGAGGAACCACAGTCCCTCCCCTGCTGCTGCAATGTAAATGTGGGACATGGGACAGGGGTGCTGAGGACTATGAAGCAGAGACCAGCCTCCGTGGACATTCTTGGATGCTGTGCTGAGGCACTTAGATCTTCTGCAAGACAAGCAGACGCTCTGGAAGGTGTGAAGCAGGAAATAACATGAGTAGGTTTCATTTTTTGGTAAACCACAGTGGTAACGGTGTGAGATAAATCTGAAGGGAGCAAGGCTGCAAGCAGTAAACAATTGGCTATCTGGAGTGATCGGGAGATACTGGAAATGATCACCGACTTTCAGTTCTGTGATACTTGTAAGAAAACATTGCAGGAGTCAGTATGTGCCATGGGCTGTCAAGCCAGGTGGCCTGGGTTTGGATTTTAGTCTACTGCTACGTGATCCCGGGCAAGTTATTACTCTCCAGATCTTGTTTTCTTCATGTGTAAAATGGGAATGAAAAGAAATGTCTCTTAGTCAGTGAGTATGAAAATTAAACAAGGTAATTAATGCATATTGCATGGCACAGAGCCTGGTATTACATAGCACTCTATAAATGTTAGCAATTATCATCACACAATAAGGGGAAAAATGAAAAGTAGGGCCTAGTAAGGAATATTCATGACATTCCCAGATACTAAAACACTTCTTCCAACCTGAGCTGTAAAAATTGCTTTAATTTCAGCAAGAATAGAGGGAGGAAATCCATCAAAATAAAAAAAAAAGTAAAGGGAATGTAGTTATTTTCTGCAAAAGGCAGAATCCTGGCCTTATTGACGTGCATCCTAATTTTCAAGATGCAAAGTTGTATAGTTGGCATAGTCTTTTTTTTTCTTTGCCTTTATATGTATCTATTTTTTGCTCCAGTTTTGTTAGGTTCAGTGAACATTACTTTAAAAACAATTTTTATGTGTATTTTATTGATTTGCTATTACAGTTGTCCTATTAATTTCTCCCCTTTATCCCCCTCTGCGCTGCACCCCTCCTCCTACCAACATTCCTCCCGCGGATTCACGTCCATGGGTCGTACATGTAAGTTTTTTGGCTTCTCCTTTTCCTGTACTATTCTTAACCTCTCCCTGTCTATTTTGTGCCTACCATTTATGCTTCTTATTCCCTATACCTTTTTCCCCATTCTCCCTGCTCCCCCTCCCAGCTGATAACCCTCCATGTGATCTCCATTGCTGTGATTCTGTTCCTGTTCTAGTTGTTCGCTTAGTTGTTTTTTTTTTTGTTTGTTTGTTTTTAGGTTCAGTCACTGAGAGCTGTGAGTTTGGGCATGGCCTGTATTAAGGTAGATATAGAAAAAAATTCAAAGAATGGCTTCAATATTTCTACAGTGTATTCACTGATGATGAGAAACATTTGATAGCAGTAACTACAAATTCTATTAGCACTGAAAGTCTTCCCTGCCTGGATATGTTTAATGAAATCTCAGTTCTTTCTGGTTGGCTTTATAAGATTCCACAGTACCTTTCTTTGTCTGCTGACAATGGAGAGAGGTACAGATGTGAGGTTGTTCATTTTATTCAGTCTATTTTCTATATTTTTAAAAATAAAATATTTTTTCTATTTTTCAATTTTTATGTATTTAAATTTTGTAATTTTATTTATCTTCTGCATTTAAAATTGAATTATTTTCAAATGTTTCAAAATATAAAAAGCACTATTGAGAATTTAAAATGACATCAAAAACAAGTCATCACACATTTTGACAAAGCCCAAATTTAACAGTCTTTTATGACTGCCTTGGTATTAGCCTGTCAAACTCCTGCCTTTGGAAGCCTTTCCTTGGTGCATCTCTTTCCACCTTTTCTCCCCTGTCCCCTTGTACAAATCTGGTCTACCTGACCCTGAAAATAGGACCTGGACAGTTATAGACTCCTTGGTAGTGTCAATTCTTTAGTTGTGCTAAATATGGCTAAAATTACAGGACAGATTTTATCCGAAAGCACTCTATTATATTATGAAGATAATAGTTCTCTCTAATTCTGCAGTCTATTTATAACTTATACAATTAACAGAAAGGAAATAAAAAATTGTTGCAAGGAAATATTACAGACTTGTAGATGGATACAATCTAACACAGAAGGAAGTAGAAAGCAATTAGCCTGATGAGTGAAATAAATCAGACAGAGAAAGACAAATACCACATGATTTCACTTATATGTGGAATCTAAAGAACAAATTAAACAAACAAACAAAATAGACTCATAGATACAGAGAATGGACCTATGGTTGCTGAAGGGGAGGAGGATTATGGGATGGAGTGAAAAGCATGAATGGATTAGGAAGTACAAATTGTTAGTTTCAAAATAGTCATGGAGATGTAGAGTACAGCACAGGAAATATAGTCAATAATATTGTAATAACTGTGTATGGTACCAGGTGGGTACTTGAAATAGTAGGAGGATCACTTTGTGAAGTACATCACTGTCTAACCATGGTGCTGTACACCTGAAACTAATAGAAAATAATATTGAATATAAACAACAATTGAAAAATAAAATTTTTAAAAAGGAAGCAATTAGCCAGAAAAGCCAGGACAGAACAAACTTTTGATACAAATTTTTGGTTGTTAGAACAAACACAGTAGGAAACAGTACTTTATAAACTGAAGTGTTTAACATGAAACTATGAAACACCTAGAAGATAACATAAAAGAAAGTCTAGGTGACTTGGTTTGGTCATGACTTTTTAAATACAACACTGAAAGCACAATCTATAAAATAAAAAAATTGATAAGTTGGACTTTATTATAATGAAAAACTTCTGCTCTACAAAAGGCACTGTTAAGAGAATGAAAAGACAAGCCACAGACCGGGGAAACACTTTTGCAAAAGGCTTATCTGATAATGAACTGCCATGCAAAATGTATAAGGGACTCTTAAAACTCAACAAAGAGAAAACAAACAACTCAATTAAAAAAATGAGCCAAAGACAGAAATCTCACCAAAGAATAAGATGGTAAATAGCATATGAAAAAATGATTAACATCATATGTTGTTAGAGAATTACAAAATAAACCAACAATGAAATATCACTATATACCTATCAGAATGGTCAGTCTCCAAACCCTGAGAATACCAAATGCTGGTGAGACTGTGAAGCAATAGAAATGCTCATTCATTGCTGTGGGAGTGCAAAATGGTACAGATACTTTGGAAAAGAGTTTGGCAGTTTCTTAGAAAACCAAACATACTTTTACAATACAATTCAGCAATCATGCTTCTTGGTATTCACCCAAATGAATTAAAAAACTATGTCCCCAAAACGACCTGCACATGAATGTTTATAGTGGCTTCATTCCTAATTTCCCAAACTTGAAAGTAATCAAGATGCCTTTCAATGGGTAGATGGATAAACAAGCTCTGGTACCTCTATACAATGGAATTTTATGCAGCACTAAGAAGAAATGAGCTATCAAGCCACAAAATGACATGGAGAAAACTTAGCTATACATTACTAAGTGAAAGGAGGCAATCTGAGAAGGCTACACGCTGTATTATTCCAACTATATGACATTCTGAAAAATACAAAACTACGTAGTCAGTAAAAAGATCAGTTGTCATAGGTTAAGGAAGGGAGGGGTGAATAAGTGGACCATAGAGGATGTTTAGACCAGTGAAAATCTTATTCTCAGGACACTGTAATAGTGGGTACATGCTCTATACATTTGTCAAAGCCCACAGAATATACAATACCAAGAGTTAAAAATGATGTAAACTATGAACTTTAATGAACAATAAATGTATCAATATTGGCTCATCCATTGTACAAAGGTACCAGAGTAATACAAGACATTAAAAATAGAAAAATTGAAGGGATGTGGAGAGTATATAACTCTCTATACTTCTTGCTCAATTTTTTCTGCACCTAAAACTGCTTAAAAAAAAGCCTATTAACTAAAAAAAAAATAAGGTGTTTTTCTTACTTTAAACACACATCTAGGAATTGCTCCAATTCCCGTGTGATATTTTGTGCACTGACATAGTCTAAATAAGAACAGTTGATGTCTAAGCATTTTATGATGTGATCCTTAAAGAGCCTGAAATGTTTGTGGGAGAGTAAGTGGAATAAGGTTGGTAGGTACTGCCTAGATTCACAGGTTAAAGGACAGAGCTATTTAGACCCCCATTTTCAGCATGTCACATGTACAGACAGGCTGATAATTCTGTGAATTAGCTCACTGAGCTCCTGGAGTTTATGGTGGTTAGTCAGAACCACCAGGTCTTTCTGTTTCATTATCTCCACTTCTAGCTAAAAGCTAGCTTCATAAATATACATATATTTTACTTCCCTTCACCAAGAAAAGTTAAATTAGAGGAAGCCAGGCAGGACAGAAGATAATTTTTGGCATCAGGTTGAAGGGGAAAGAAAAGGCACATAAACAGTTTGGATGTAGAGGACACCATACATTTTCTTTTGGTTCATTATCATGCATTTTAACTTTAAAACAAAAACACATGTACGAAAATTATAGTACAGGGATCCAGCAGAAGTAATGCCTGCTTCAATGTGGTTGGTAGGGTAATAATATGGGTGTGATAATTTATAGTTTTAATTTGAATATTTCACCTACAATGTCATATGGTGTGCTTGCATGTGATATCTTTGTGTTACAGAATTACATGCTTATGTTCTGTAATAAAAAAGAAGCATTATTTGTGCTGGGCCCTGTATGTTGTAACATGGACCATAATGGAGATATTGACAAATTCCATAATAATTCAGAGCACAAACTTTGATATTAGATCATTTTTCTAATGTTCACTTTGCCAGTAGTTACTGATCTCATGTAAATTACTTAATATTCTTTAAGCTTCAGTTTCTTTGCTTGAAAAAAGAATAGCAATATTTACCTAAGAGGATCATTATAAGGAGCAAATGTGATCTCTTTTTTCCTGCTTTATTGAGATATAATTGCCAAATAATGGTAATATATTTAAAGTGTATGATGTGATGATTTTATATATATATATATATATATATATGCACATTGTGAAAGGATTTGCATCATTGAGTTATTTAACAAATCCATCACCTCATATTTCTTTATTTGGTAAGAACAAATGTTTTACTCTGTAGCAAATTTCAATTATATAATAGACTACAATAAACTATCATCACCAAAGTATACAAATACTCAGACATTATTTATCTTATAACTGATAATTGAAACTTTGTACCCTTTTACCAATCTTTCCCTGTTTTCCTAGCCTCTAGTAACCACCATTCTATTTCTATCAGCTGGACTTTTTTTTTTTAAGATCCCACATAAATGTGATATTGTACAGTACGTGTCTTTCTGTGTCTTGCTTATTTCACTTAGCAAAATGCCTTCCAGTTTCATCTATGCTGTCCCATATGGCAGAATTTCTTTCTTTTTAGAATCTAAATAACATTCTATTATAACCACACGCAATGTGTCCAGAAAGTATACAGCCATGTATGGCTGTATGAAAAAAAGAGACATTTATTAAAAAAGATACAAGGTACAAGAAACATTGTACATAAGGCAATGATGTCTCAGTCCCCTTCAAAGTAGGCCCCTTGGGGCCTCACACAGTTCTCTCAATCACCATCAGCTGTCTGGTCATATTTTCCTGAATCTCATAGATGGTCTGAAATCTCATCCCTTTCAAAGGTGATTTTAGTTTTGGGAAAAGCCAGAAGTCTCAGGGTGCCAAATCCGGGCTAAAGTGGGGCTGAGCACCTGGATGATTTGATGTTTAGCCAAAAACTCTGCATGAGATGTGATGCATAAACGGGCATATTGTTGTGATGAAGCTGCCAATCACCAGTTGCCCATAGCTGTGGCCTTCTGAATCATCTGAATAGTTTCCATGAAGGAAGGTTCAAGCATAATGCAAAATGTGATGCAGATTTTTTGCTCTACTTGCTCAGTCATTTTGAATGCAACGGCTACACAGTGCACATGCTCCCTCAATGGCGTCTATGACCCCTCACTGACTAGTACAGTGAAGTGGTCAGTGTTCATGCATGCACATTCCAGTCTACTCGCCTTGGCTGCCGGGTTACATCTATGTCGTTCAAACTGTTCTCATTATATTAACAATGGTTGGACTTTTTCCGGACATTCTCACATTTTCTTTCTTTCTCTCTGTCAGCTCAAACATAAGTTGTTTCCTTATCTTGGCTACTGTGAATAATGCTGCAGTGAACATGGAGGTGCACAAATCTCTTTGAGATAGTGATTTTTAGTTCCTTCAGATAGGGACCCAAAATCGCTGGATTATATGGTAGTTTTGCTTTTAATTTCTTGAGGAAATTCTATACTGTTTTCCATAGTGGCTGCACCAATTTACATTCTCACAAACAGTGCACAAGTTTCCCTTTTCTCCACATCCTCACTAACATTTTTTATCTTTTCACATTTTGGTAGTAGGCATTCTAACAGGTGTGAGGTGATATTTCATTGTAGTTTTGATTTGTATTTCCCTTTATGTTTAGTGATGTTGAGCATCTTTTCAAGTATCTGTTGGCCAAGTGTATGTTTCCTTTGAAAAAATGTCTATCCAGAGCCTCTCTTCAATTTTTAACTGGATTGCTTGTTTCTTTGATACTGAGTTGAGTTCTTATATATTTTGACTATTAACCCCTTACCAGATATGTGATTTGTAAATATTTTCTCTCATTCAGTAATTTGCCTTTAATTTTGGTGATTTCCTGTGTTGTCCAGAAGCTTTTTAGTTTAATGTAGTCCCACGTATTTATTTTTTATGTTTCTTACCTAGGCTTTTTGGAGTCAGGTCCAGAAAGTCATCGCTAAGACCAATGTCAAGGACCTTACTGCTTATGTTTTCTTCTAGCACTTTTATGGTCCCAGGTCTTACATACAAGTCTTTACATTCAAGTCTTGATGAACTAATGTCTTTATCATTATATAAAGTAGCACATGGGGGCCTAACCCTTAGGCAGGAGCTATAAAATTTGGGGCATTTGGTGTGTGGTCCCTATCCTTCCTTCCTCAGGGAGAAGCTGGGAATTGGGAAATTCCTTCATACTCGATGGTGCCATGGGCTGGCTAATATATTTGGATGCTTCAGCTTAGTTGTACTGTTTGCATATACATATTTTTACTGTGTCAGAACAAGGAGAAGAATTTTAGTTTGAGGAGGAGAAGATCACAAGACATTGTTCATAACTTAGTATTATCTTATCCCTAGTCTTATATTACTTTGAACTCAATACTTTGAGGAGCAATTTGAATTCTGTCACTCAGTATGATTAATTTTGAATTTTCCATTTTTAAACTGTGAAGTCTATCAGGAGAATTAAGGGTTGTTCAGCGATGGAAGGCATTTCACAGAGAATTTTAGTTTTAGGTCTTTGGACAAAGATGGAAAGAAAAGAGAAAGTTCAATTATTTGTCAAATCTTAAGTCAAATAAACCCTAATTCTTGTGTGCAAGGATTATTCATATAAATGTTTAACTTGGTTATGACTTAACTTCACTGGAAACACAGAGAAATCTAAAAAATACGAAAGCAAAGATTTTCCTTTCTTTGCCTTTTTTATTGTGAAAAAACACACATGACATAAATGTTACCATTTTAACAAACTTAAGCATGTAATTCACTGATACTAAGTGCTTTCACATTGTTGTGCCATCATCACCACTATCCATGTTCAAAACTTTTACATCCTCTCAAAGTAAAAATCTCTGGCCATTAAAGAACAACTTGTTTCTACCCCCTGTCTCCAGACCCTCATATAAGTGGAATAATACATTACTTGTCTTTTTTTCCTCTGGCTTATTTCACTGAGCATAACTTTTGAGGTTCATTTCTGTTGCAGCATACATCAGAATTGCTTCTTTTCAATAGACTTTATTTGCTGGGGGAGTTTTTAGCGGGATAGAAAGATTGAATGGAAAGTACTGAGCTCTCACATGCTCCCTGCTTGCCCTGGCCCTGACAGCCTCTCCCACTATCAACATCCTGTGCATGGGTGGTACGCTTGTTACAGCTGATGAACCGACTCTGACACAGTATTATCTCCATCATCGTTCCATTAGGGTTCACTCTTGATGCTGTGCATTCCATGGGTTTTGTCAAATGTAGAATGACATGTATTCATCATTGTTATATCATACAGACTAGTTTCACTGCTCTACACACACTCTCAGCTCTGCTTATTCTTCTCTCCTTCCCTTAACCTGTGGCAACCACTGACCTTTTTGCTGTCTCTATAATTTTGCCTTCTCCAGAATGTCACGTATTTGGAATAATACAATACGTTGCCTTTTTTAATTACCTTTTTTCACTTAGTCATATATATGTCATTAAGTTTTCTCCATGTCTTTTTGTGGCTTGATAGCTCATTTCTTTTTAGTGCTGAAGAATTTTCCATCGTCTGAATGTAACAGAACTTGTTTATTTATCTGCCTACCGAAGGTCATCTTGGTTGCTTCCATGTTTGGCAACTATAAATAAAGATACTATAAATATCCATGTGCCAGTTTTTGTGTAGATATAGCTTTTCAACTAATTTTGGTAAACACCAAGGAGTGTGATTGCTGGGTTGTATGGTAAAGGTATATTTAATTTTATAAAAAATTGCTGAACTCTTTTCCAAAGTGTCTGCACCATTTTGCATTCCCACCAGCAATGATTGAGAGTTCCTGTTGCTTCACACGCTTGCCAGTATTGGTGTTACTAGTGTTTTTGGTTCTGGCCATTCTAATGGGCATGTAGTACAATCTCATTTTAATCTGCAATTCTCTAATGACAGGTGATTTGAGCACCTTTTCATATACTTATTGGCCATGTGTAATTTTCTTTAGAGAGGTTTCTATTCAGATATTTTGTCCATTTTTAAATTGGATTGTTGTTTTCTTTTTGTTGTGTTTTAAGAGTTCTTTGCATATTTTGCATACCAGTCCTTTATCAGATGTTTTGTGCAAAAGTTTTCTCCCAGTCTTCAATTTGTCTAATCATTATCTTGTTGAATCAGAATTATATTTCTTTTAAAGGCTGAATAGTATTTCAGAAGATGTATATAACACATTTGGTTTATACATTCATCTGTTGGACATTTAGGCTATTTTCACCTTTTAGTGAGTGAGAATAATGCTGCTATGAACATTGGGCTACAACTATCTGTTTAAGTACCTGCTTCATTTGGCGGGGTTGTATATCCAGAAGTGGAATTGCTGGACATCTCTTGACTTTTAAAAATTCTGCAATAGTGGCTCTAAGCCATTGTTTTCCATGATTACTTCTATTAACAAAGTAGTCATGTAACATTCACACTATTAAAACAATCTTTGCTTTTTGTATAGCTTTCCTGTTTCTTGTTACTAAGCAAAGAATGAGTCAGCCATCTGTCAGCTTTAGGAAAGTAACTATGATTCGGGACTGCAAATGGCTGTCTTTGCCTGAAGGGGAAGTAAAGTGAGTAAAAGCAAATGTAAATTTATGAAATACTTTCAAAATAAAAGAGATGTCCCATAGTTCTCAGTTCAAAAAATAAATCCTGATTTTAAACAGAAACCTGATAAAAGTGGATTAGAATAAAAAGACCTGAAAAAGGACTACAGAGAATCCACCTGAAATCTTGTCCTCTGCTTCGTCAGGGTCTACACATATCCAAAGCAAAAGCAGTGCAATATAATTGAATTTTTTATGTGACAAGCAATCCAGCTTTCCATTTTATACCCAAAGTACCAAGAAGTAGGTAGAAGAGTCTTATGGATATTTACAATCTTAATACAGTAAAAGAAAAATTCTTTTAGGTACTTAGCACTTACCCATGGTAACCTGTCACCAGGTAGACATAGAGATTGGGTTAAGTGTGTTTATGACCTGAATATAAAGCATGTGTTTTATATCTAGGATCTAAAAAAGAGTTATAACATTTCCACTTAACATCTTCTAAAAATAAAAACATAAAAATGTATTAGCAATATAACTAAACCTTACATTAAAAATCTCATTCTTGTTAGATGTTTGACTATTTATTATCTTAGTCTAATTATGGTAAAAGGTTTACTTTCAATGAAGGCTTGAGGGTCTATGGCTATATTCCAAAGTTCTTTCCAACTCTTAAAGGGTATGTACTTCTCAGTGGAACCTAATCAACAAAACAAACAAGCAAGCAAAATATAACCAGAGACAAGAGCATGTACTTCTTATAATGTATAATCTGTTCTATGTTGTAGAAAAAGTTGAAAATATGAACCAAGTTAACTGAGCATACATCTAGTACCAAAAACTAACAAAGGTGGCCATTAATAGAATATCCTGCTTATGAGTGTAGATTAGGAAGTCTACAGTTAAATACTCAACAAATGAAAGTAAAGTGAAATAATAATTCCCCCCAATCAAGTGGATTTTAACCCAGGAATGATTTAGTGTGAAAAAAACTACTGCTTTTTAGTAGGTCAACTCATAGAAATGACTCTTTCGATAGTTGCAGAAAAGAGGCGTATGATAAAATTTGATACCAATTTCTTGTTTAAAAACCTTTTTTAGCAAGCCACATTTTGAAATTAATTTCCTTAATTTAAAAAAGATCATTTGCTACAGACCAATGGCCAAATAGTATGTAAGCGTGAAATACTAGAAACAGTCTTATTAAAACCAAAGAAAAATTAAGTATGACAATGGCATAAGTTAGAATTTAATTTAAGCAAAAAAGGGACTTTGTTGAAAATGCTCAAGGGCTCTCAGATTTGTTGACAGGCTAGAAGACCAGGCTTGGAAACAACCAGTTCTCCACCAGGGTTTGAGAAACTCACAACGGTCAGGATTGGGGATACATGGCAGGGACAGTGTCTGTCTGATCGGAAATAGTCCTGGTGCATCCCACCCACCAGGTTTCAGTGGTTACAGCCTCCAACATAATGCACAGTGTCAGGACACTGGCTCAAGATGCAAAGTCCCAAGAGAAGGTCACTTGGCTCTCTCTAAGTCAAGGTCTTCTCTCACCAACACTGCAATGCTATATGTATAATTGGAGTGCTCTCCAAATGGAGGTGAGGCACTAATAGAAAAGGCGGTTGGAATGTTGCACATCCTTAAATGACACATGTTTAATACCTACTATCATTGTTATGATTTACCAAACTGCAGATTTAAATTATTTTTAGGGCATCAACTGAAGCTAATAGCAAAAGATAAGAACTTTGTGAGGAATTTGGATAAAAAGTATACAGAAAACTGTGATTTTCTTATACTATCAATAACCAGTTACAGAATACAATGAAAGGATTTATTAGTTTTACAGCAGCAAAACTAATCACTGTAGAAGCAAAAAAATTATTGTAAAATCATAACTATTGCAAAACGTTGCATTCTATTTCAGAGGGTTTATGGATGATACTTTGAAGCTTCCCAATAGATATTCTAGTAAAACTTTCTTAATCTTTTACCCACAGGGAATCCTTGTAATAGTGTCTAGGTCTCAGGAACTTCTGCATAAAATTATATTCACAGTTCATGGTACATTTATCACAGTTCATGGTGATAAATAAGTTGTAAATATAATGAGCTAATTATTGTTGATGATCACTGAGTAAAGAATATTTTCCTCATGATCTGTTTCTTTTGGCCAATTTATTAACTTACTCTTTTTGTGTAACTTCTTTCTCCCTACAAAGGACCCTCCCTTTAATGCAGGTCCATAGTATAGATATTGAAAACTTCAATATTTTCTTACCTGATTTTTTAAAACCTATCCAAGTAGGTCTAAAAGTCTTACAACAAATTTTTACTATGTAAGATGCTAATGAGTTATAATATGTAGAAAATGCAATAGATAGTATATGTACAAGTATTTTTGTATTTAAAACTAAAAATAATATTGTAGCCAAGCAGTCTTGAAAAAGAACTAGATAACAAAGATTTGCTTACTTTTCTCACAATTAATCTTTGATTTTTATAAATTTTAAAAATCCTTAAGGCAAACATTATAAATTTCTGATAAATTACTGCCACAAGCCAAAATGAAATTTGAATTTTCTAAAGACAGTTTTGGTAAGTTTAATTTAAATAATCATGATTAATTGACTTTAACTAATGCTATTTACAACATAAAAATTTATTGACAATGCTGAACAGAAAAACTACCAAAGCCATAAACTGAAGCTATATGAATGAAAATATACTCAAGAAACAATTCTCCTCACATTTTACTCAAAGTAACATGATCAGGCTCATAGACTTAGCTGTTTCAAAATTATTATACAACCATTCTTGATCTTTTATATAGAACTATTTATGCATAGAGATGCTGTTCTGACACTAAATGTGAAGAATGAAATTTACCTCTTTCTTTTAAATCCTATGCATGATTTTTGCTACACACTCAATTCTGGAGTAAACTTGAGATAAGCACGCACACATTTTATTTTTAGCTGAAATGAGATTTCTCTCCTTGTCCTTAATGCATGTTTAAACAAAAAAAGTCTTGATCATACATATTAAGAAATTGAAACTTTCAGTAGAGCGTTTAATGCTTCCCTATGACTTGCATGACACTCTTCTTACTAGAAATCCAGAACTTCTCTACTGTAGATTGGTAAATCTCATCTTAAATGTATGTCACAAAGTTCTTTCTTCTGTTAAAGTCATATTCTCAAGTCGAGCAGTAAATTCAGAGAGAAGGGATTGAAAAAAATCCAGGCGGTGAAAGACAAATACCATATGATCTCACCTATAAGTGGAACCTAATGAACAAGACAGACAAACAAGCAAAATACAAACAGAGACATGGAAATAAACAACAAACTGACAGTGACCAGCGGGGAGGTGGAAGGAGGATAATGGGGAAAGGAGGGGAGGGGGCAAGTCAAGGAACATGAATGGAGGACCCATGGACACAGACCATGGGATGGGGGTTGACTGTGAGGGAGGTGAGGGGTGGGGCAGGGGAAAGCGATGAGGAAAAGGTGGGACAACTGTAACTGAACAACAATAAAAAAAGAAAATATTGTTCAATTCTAATTTGCAGTTCTTCTAGCTGCTTTTCAACAATATTTGAGACTTGTTAATATCCTTCTCATTCTTGGGTCCAAACAGCAGTTCAAAATTTTCTTCTTGCAACATGATTTTTCCAAAGACTGAGGTCCTTTGGTTTTTTTACTTTCTTTCTTTCTTTCTTTCTTTTTTTTTTTTGCACCCAAGGATCATGTCATATGAAATCAAAACATTGTCTCCAGGCTTTGCAGAAACTTGTTCAAATAGTTTATGTGAAGAAAATGTCTGCAAAGAAGACTAGCTTCTGCAGCCATCTTCATCTTTAAGTCATGCAAAGAAAATCTACACTACTAACTTCTTGAAAACTCTCCTGAAATTTGTCTTCCAATTCAAACAATTTGTTAAGAATTCTTCACCAGTTGAGTCACCAGATTTCTATGTGTAGCAGAGTTATTTGGTCTTTGCTTGTCTTGATTTTCATGATAGTCTTTTCTTGAGCAAACTGGTCTCGTTTAATAAAGCTAACTCTTCAGCATCATGCTAATAATTTTTAAGTTTATTTTCAAGAATATTGGACACCACAATCCCTCTGTGAAAAAAGAAATGCGTTGTGACAAAGTCAAATTTTTCACGAGAGGTGAACATAATTAATTGAAGGCATGTGTTCTGTACAAACACCAACCAGCGCAGACTTTGTTTCCAGATATGATAACAAAACATTACCTACACTTTGGCCTATACTTGTTTTGGCCAGCTCTTGAAGCAGTTTCTTGAATTTCACTAAGCATATACAATTTTTACAAATGCTAAATATCATGGTTTTTATTAATGAAGTCTGTTGACCTATCAGATTGGCTGGGAAGGTGGCGTTCTTCAGATTATTATGCAAAACCTCTTAGGAGTCATGTGGCCAGTGATCAACATGTTCACTTACCATATCAATCAAGAGTGGAACCTTTTTAGTTTCTCATTCTGTCTCTTGTCCAAGAATTTACTCACTATGATTTTACATGCTGACATTGTTGTAAACCTTGTGAGTATTCTTTCTTATGGCAACAGGTTCTGCTATCAAAATAGATTAATCCTTGAGCCTTTTATTGACTTGGCCCTCCCACCCCCAGCTTTGTTGAGGTATGATTGACAAATGAAAATTACATATATTAAGGTGTACAGCATGATATTTTTATATGTATAGGTTCTAAAATAATGACCACAATCAAGTGAATTAACATATTTACCACCTCACATAATTACCTTTTTTTGTGGTGAGAACTCTTGACATCTATTCTCTTAGTGAATTTTAAGTATACAATATGTTAATATTAACAGTTACTGTTGTGTACATTAAGTCTCAGAACTCATTCATCTTTTCCTGGAAGTTTGAACACTTTGATTGATGTCTGTTATTTCCCCCTACCTCCCAGCCTTGGTAACCACTATTCTACTGTGTTACTATGAATTGGACATTTGCTTATTCCACATTTAAGTGAGGCCAAGCAGTGTTTGTTTGTCTTTCTGTGTCTGGCTTATTTCAGTTAGCATAAGATCTCCCCAGTTTCATCCATATTGTTGCTAATGGCACTATTTCTACTTTATGTAAAGATAAACAATATTCCATTGGGTGTGTGTGTATGTATCACATTTTCTTTACCCATTCATCTCTTGATGGACACTAACTTTGTTTCCATATCTTGGCTATTGTAAATAATGCAATGAACATAGGGATGCAAATATTTATTCAAGACAGTGATTTTATTTCTTTTGGATATATATCCAGAAGTGAGTTACAGAGTCATATCATAGTCTTATTTTTAATTTCTTGGGTAATCTCCATACTTTTTTCCATAGAGGTTGCACCAATTTACGTTCCCACCAACAGTGCACAAGGGTTCCCCTCTCCACACTCTCACCCACACTAGCTATCTTTTGACTCTTTATAATAACTATCCTGGCAGGTATAAAGGGATAGCTCATTGTGGTTTTGATTTGTATTTCTCTGATGATTAGTGATGTTGAGCATCTTTTAACATATCTGTTGGCCATTTGTATGAATTTTTTAAAAAAGACAAATGATTTCCTTGGTTTGGAGAGTCTAGAAGTCACTTAAAATAATCAGCATCCTTATAAGTCTAATGGTTATGATTTGTAGATAAGAAGCTTTTCAATTTTTAAAAATCAACTTATAAGATATAACTTACATACAATAAAATCCTATGGTTTTTAATGTAAAATTCTATAAGTTTTAACAAATGTATAAAGCTGTGTAATAACAACTGCAACTAATCATGATATACAAATATTTCCATTTCTCTAGAAAGTCCTCATGCCTCTTTGTAGTCAATATTTCCTCATCCTAGAACCCTGGCAATCACTGATCAGTTTTCTGTCACTCAAGATTTACCTTTTCAAATTTAAATAAATGGAATTATACAGTATGTAGTTGTTATGTCTGGCTTCTTTTACTTAGCATAATATTCTTGAAATTCACCCATGTTGTGTGTATAGTAGTGCATTTCTTTTCATTATAGTGTTTCATTTTCTAAATATATCACAGTTTGCTTATCTATTTTCTAGTTGATTACTATTTGGGTTGCTTTGAGTTTTATCCTGCATATTTCCATATAAATTTTGTGGACATGTCCATTTTTTCTGGGTAAATACTTAGGTATAAATTTCTATATTTTATTGAAATTGCATGTAAACACTTCAAGTTTCTAAACTGTTTTCCAAAGTGTCTATTATTTTGCATATGATAATGACATACGCAATATGTAAGTGGATTTATTTACTCTAAGTCCTTGCCAACACTGGATGTTGCCAATCTATTTAATTTTTGACATCTTAGGGGTATACAGTGATATCTTGTTTGGTTTTAATTTTAATTTCTATATAAATTATGCTATTTTCTCATCTGCTTTTTTGCTATTTGTATATATCTTTGGTGAAGTGACTATTCAAAACTTATGTTTATTTAAAAAATAGGTTGTTTTTTTATTATTGAGCAGTAAGGCTTTAGTTTCTGGATACTAGGCCATTTTCAGATAAATGCATTGCAATATTTCTGCCAAACTGGCTGTCCCTTAATTTCTGTAACATTATTTTTTGAATGGTACAAGCTTTAATGTAAATGAAGTACATATTATCAATTTTTTCTTTTATCATTTATTTTGTGTGTATATGTGGCTTAATTAAGAAATTTATGCCCAGATTGGTGCTCTTGCCTATTCAAAGTTCACAAAGATGTTTTCCCTGAGTTTTCTAGTAGGTGTTTCATGGTTCTAAGTCTTACATGTAGTTGTGTGATTTAATTAATATAAATTTTTATATGTGGTGGAAAGTTAGGGCTGAGACTCATCAGATTGTATGTGTATACACAGTTATTTTTAATGGTTTTCTGAAAAGATTATTCTTTACCTATTGAATTTCTTGGTATTTTTGTTGAGAATCTATTGTATATGTGAGGTTTTATTCCTGGACTCTGTTTTGTTGCTTGATTTATAACAGTATGTTAGAATTTCACTGTGTTACTTATTGTAGTCTTACAGTACATATTGATGTCTTATTTTATTGGACAATTTCTACAAACAAAGCCTCTGGGAATCTTGACTGGAATTCTATTAAACTTACAGACTAATTAAGTGAGAACTGATTTCTTTACACTATTGAATATTCTAATTCATGAATATAGCATATCTCTACATCTATTTAGGTCTTATTTAACTTCTCTCAGCAATGCTTTGTACTCTTCAGTGTAAAGTCTTACAAATATTTTGTTTGATTTGTCTTTATTTTGTATTGTTTGATGCTGTTACAAATGATATTGCTTTTCAAGTTTCAAAATGTTGATTGTGAGTAGATAGAAATATAGTTGATTTATGCATATCAACCTTGTACCCATTGACTTTAGAGAACTCACTTATTAATTGTAGAAACTTCTTCACAGATTTCTTAGCATTTTGTTCACAAGTGATCATGCCATCTGTGAATATAGACAAAAGATAGAACGGCAGAAAAGGAAAAAAATAAACAGAGATGTTACAGACCATCTAACATTATAATAAATCCTGTAAACATCACTGAAATACTCTGAAGAATCTTGAAGAAATCTCACAAAATTCATTGGAAAAAGAACAAGGATATAAGCATTTTTGTAGAAATGATGACAAATATGGAAGATAGTGAGAAGATTTAACTTCCAAAGAACAGTGTTCATGAATAAACAAACCAAACCAAGGGAACAGAGAAAGACTTGTATAGTTTACTACGCTCCACTTTAGGTATATATGCTTAATTTATCTTCTTAGGTCATCTAAATGATTATATGCAGACGAAAGTCTAGCAGCTGGTTTTAGTAATGCTTTGAAATTAGATTCACTTGGTTCAAATTATTGCTCAATTTGCTGTTAGCTCTGTAACTTTGGGAACATTTATCTCATCTGGGTCACTCAGGTATCTCATCTGTAATGCAGAGATAGTAATAGTACTTATTGTATAGGCTTGCTCTGATGTTTAAGTAAGATATTTTATAGAAGATGCTTAGTATTGTGCCTGGCACAAAAAAAGTATTTAATAGATGTTACTTATTACTATAAATACTGTTTATTAACTTTTCATGTTTCAATTAGGAATGTTTCTGAAATAGGCAATAAATAACTCTTACCCAAATGGCTTGAATAATAAGAAAAAAATGACTGGATCTTGAAGAGATGAGGGAAGGAGTTCACCCAGGGTTGAAATGACCTGTTCAATTCTTGGTGTCTGTCAGTCTGTCTGTCTCTTTCAGTCTCAAATCCGCTTCTTTGGCATTAGGTCCATTCATAGGCAAGAGCTCCTCTCATGGAAGGAAAATGGCTATCAGCAGCTTCTGGAACTTTACCTTTTATTCACAGGAAACTAAAAAAGTAATAGATACCCCCCATACCCCACTAAAAATTGCATAGGAATAACAGCTTCATTCTGAGTTGACCAATTTAGGCCACAGACCCTTTCTTGAACTGATCATTGTGGTTGAAACATTACCCCCGGAGAGGAAGGCTGGGTCATTTTCTTGGAGAGCATTTTGGTTATATGAGGGCAGGGTGGGTACTGTTAATAAGAGAAAATGTGGATGCCAGACAGCTTAAACCAGCAACTATCTATGACTAATGTTATTTCATTCATGTTGTCTCCTCTGAACAAGAGATGACACATTTCAATCCAAGTGGAGAACTATTCTTTATCTACTTCCTTGGGTAATTACTCTATTTCCTTGGAGTAGACTGCTCTTTATCTGCCTTTTGCATGTGTGTGTGTTGGCAGTTATTATGTATTAGCCCACACTGGTTTCTTCATAATTATTACTTATCTTCAAATGGAAGCCAGCCAGATGGTAAAGATAATAAACAAACAAACAAACAAACACACAGACAAACATAATAAATCCTGTGGCTGAGGGTGGTTGAGGATAATAGCAATGTCTTTTAAGTCAAAAGCCTTGTAGTCTTTTTCTTGCCAACACTACTTCTTCTCCCTCTTTCACCCCACATCACCTCCAGAGGTCTCCCTTGGTTAAGACAGTCTATTGTGAATCTCTTTCCTTTCCTTTCCATTGTCTTCTCTTCTCCCTCACTCATACAGACACTAGGTCAGCATGATTTGTCTTTCTGCTGCATCTTCCCTACATTCTGAGGTGTCATCCTGGGTCTTTACAAGGACACCCTTCCTTTTGCATGGACTCCTTGCACCCACAGAGCTCAACACACCAATCAAAGGACTTTTAGGCTGTTAGTGGCAGGAATTTTGGGGGAAATTCATTATCCTGGTCTAGATACTAGGAGGTGAAGGTTGGCTCTTTGTGCTCTCTCCTCTCATCTTAGTCTAGACTGCACAGTACTTGGCAGCTCCGCCTCCCAATTTGTGGCTTGTGGTTGTGTCCTTTTCCATGTTTCATTGAAGATAGATCATTTTCCCTCCATTTTTTGTTTGTTTTTGGTGGAGTTTGAGGGAGTAGAGAAGAGTAAAAATTCCGTTACTCCCTCTTCTTTAACCAAAAATCTTCTTCAGGATGATTTCAGTCTATTTGATATTTTCACTTGGATGTGCCCCAGATATACCAAAATTAACATGTTAAAAAGTGAAAACATATTCTTCCTTTCCTTCTACCACACTTCTTTTCCATCTTGAGTTTTTCCTGCCTTAGGAAGAGGCACCATCATATCCAGTAACTCAGTTCTGAAATTTTGGAGGTTTTCTAGACTTCTTTCTTTCTCCTAAAATACTGAATGGCTGCCAAATCTTATATATTTCATCTCATTTATACCTTTTAAATCCATCTCCCTTTTCTGAGTCCCTGCTGCTATTGCTAGATGCCATTGATCTGTGCTTATTCTACCTCAACAGCCTCTGAGCTGGTCTCCTTTTCTTCATTCTTATTCTTTTCTTATCCAGATAAGACTATTGAAGTCTTGGGGGAATGGCGTGGTTTAACCAAAAACCATTGAAGATGATCTTCAACCAATTTCAACATCTCCCTCCAAGCACATACATAGAGTCAAGATATGTGACTTCAGCCACTCTTTTCCAAGATGCCCAAGTTGTAATTACCTCTTTCCTTCAGGGCCCGCATTGCTGTCATTTGAGACATTTTTCTGCTGTGTTATAGTGCTAGATAAGAGGTAGGAGATAAGGGAAGTAGACAGTTTAAATCGTCTCTTCCCAATCTATTCTTAAACAACTCTCAGAGAAATCATCAACCAGTCTCTGGTTCTGGGTTTATCTTTATAATGGGATAAAGGTTACACTTTTATTTCTGAGAAAAAAAGAATGATCTATTAAACAATGTTTTTAAAAATTAAAAAAACAAGCTGCTCCCATTTTCCAATCAGATTGTGTGTTTTAGCAATGATGACAGAAGGGCAGAGCTCAACTTTTGATGAATTCAACTTTTGATGAGTTCAACTTTTGATGAGTTCAGCCAGCACGGCTAAAGGGATGCACAAACAAGGAAAATAGTTTCAGTCTGTCCTTCAGCAAGAAGCTTAGTGAAAATTGTAAGTAGAGGACACCTAGTGGCGCTTCATAGAAATTATCTTATGTTAACACTTCGTACACTTGTATTTCTTCAATCCCACTATGCCAGGATCTTGTGGCCAGATAAAATACAGTCACGATAAGACAACAAAGTACCAACCAAACATGACATCGTCTAACTTCATTGCTAGTACAGGCTAACTGCTGTCACAAATGACCTACAAATTCTTGGTGGCTTCACATAACAATTCATTTTATACCCTCAAAACAGTGCAGATGCTCAGTTTGTGACCTTCCATGTAATGACATAAAATAATGAGTGCCCTGGTCACATGGGAAAAAAACGTACTTTATGCTTGCATAAAAAGATTCAACAATATGAATATATAATTTCTCAAAAACAAATACTTTAAAATACAACATTTTATGTTGAAATGAGCGTGGTTATTTAAAATTTTCAAGATACCAAACTTTGCATTTAATATCTATGCATTTCATTATATGTAAATAGTACCTCAATTAAAAAATAATTAAAAAACACCTAGTATAGTGCTGGAAAAGGAGAGCAATGGTAGGGGGAGGAGAAACTCCTATATTAAAACTCATAAAATCTGAAAAATCTGAATAGTTCAAAGAAAGTGATACTGTAATTTAAAAAATAAGCAATTTTTAAAAAGGAGTGGTATGGACATATGAATATATAGACTACTGAAATAGAATAGAAGACCCAGAAATATACCCAAGTGCATATAGAAATTTAATAAAAGATGAAGTAGCCAGCAGAAATCCAATCAACAATTCAGTATATATTTTTGGGATAACTATACATGTCTGTATTCTTACTTGGAGGGAGGGAGGATGGAAGGAAGGAAGGAAGGAAAGGAAGGAAGGAAGGAAGGAAGGAAGGAAGGAAGGAAGGAAGGAAGGAAGAAGGAAGGAAGGAAGGAAGGAAGGAAGGAAGGAAGAAGGAAGGAAAGGGCAGGTAAGAAGGAGAAATTTAACTCATGTTTGAGAAAAATACTCCTGGGCATTTCACTAGTCAGGGTTCTCTGAGAAACAGAACCAATAGCATGTATATGTGTGTTTGTTACTTTACTTATGTATGTATATGTGTAATAATTTATTCATTTATTTGTTATAAGAAACAGCTTACATGATACGGAGGCAGACAAGTCCCAAGACCCGCAGGGTGAGGTGGTGAGGTGGAGACCTATGAGAGCTGATGGTGGAGTTCCAGTGTGAAGACCAGTGGGCTCAAGACTCAGGTAAGGTGATGTTTTGGTTTCAGTGAGAAGGCAGGTAAAAGTGATGTTCCAGTTCAAAGACAATCAGGCAAGAGGAATTCTCCTTTAATCAGGGAAAGTCAGCCTTTTTGTTCTATTCAGGCCTTCAACTGATTGGATGAGGTTCAGCTGCATTAAGGAAGGTACTCTGCTTCACTCAACCTAGGAATTTAAATCTTAATCCAAAACACTCTCACAGACACATCCAGAATAATGTTAGACCACATAGCTCAGTACCCCATAACCCAGTTAAGTTGACTAATAAAATTAACCATCACCCTCTACTGCTTATGGAAGGTGGGTGCGCCTCAAATCTACAGTAAAATATTTATGTAATACATACACATGGAGACACTCTTGCTCTGTTAATATGGTGGAACAGCCCCAGAGCATGGCACCTCTGAGTGCCTGCTGCCTTAAAATCCTTACTCGCCGTTGATTTTTACGTATACGTATATGGGCCTCACCATGCCTCTAGCCATTAGAATTCCCTGACAAACAGGAACATACACTCCTCTTCATTCTCTTCTTTTGTTCTCTAGTGGATTTGAATTTACTCCATGCTTTGGGTGACTGTCGGTGGATACTCTCCTCTGATGGTTAACTTGCATGCATTGCTGTGCAATCACTCAAAGGCATGTGAATAACTGGAACAGTAAACATGCTGTCGAGTATAACACAGTGCTCAGGTTTGATCTTGCATGGCCTAGAATTATCTAAGCTATCTCATAATATGAAAGGATCCTAATGAAGCAAAACTTGTAGAGAAGCCTTTCTGAGTGTCCCAACCCACGTCCCTTCTAGTCACATGGACACCTTTCTGTGGAGCATTTCAGTCCTGGGGATCAGGAGCACTAACCTGTGCAGAGATCGCCTTTGCAGGGTTGTGCTAACTGGCATCAATAGCTCACAGGATTTTCTAGTTTTGTGTCTGTTTCTCTTTTGGAGCAATTCAAAACTGTATCCTTTGGTGTCTCAACTGAATCAAGCTAAGAGAAAGTCTTTCTGGCTTTAGGGGAAAAATCAATAATCAAATTTAAATGCTGAATTAAGGAGCATTTCAGTCTCCGTCATAATGGGAATACTTTCTCTGATAAAATTATCAGGAATGAATCTTTTAAGTGACAAATAGCCTTCTCATGTTAAGTCTCAATTACCATGACTGAGATATGTCCCTATTATACTGGGAACATTCTTTGTTCTTTTGTTTTTCCTTCAGTGTAAATCATGTGTATCTATATGTGTGACTGGAAGATTTCATCACTGTTTTTATCCACTTGCAGCTGTTTTCTTTGTCCCACCCCCATGGAAGAGTAAAGAAAAATAATCTGAGTCTTTATAAAAATAGCAGAACTAAGCCCCTCTTGGGCTACCAAGGAAGCAGCCTTGGAAAGATAATGTGGTTCCTCTGTTTTTCTGATAGACCCTCAGATGAAACGGAACAGAATGGAACTCTGCTCTGCGTGGTAGTAGACCTTGATGTTTCCAGGGAAGATCACTAACTAGTTATTAGGCAATAAAGGAAAACATTTTTTTTCTCAGTATTGGTTTACACTGTTCTGTCACTGGAAATTGATATCTCTGCCTGATAGGAGTGTTTTTGTCGGATTCAACAGGTTCAGCAGTTAAAGAAGTAGGAGTGCCTGCATTCCACATGTCTCTGTATTGTTTACTGTCAGAATCCAAGGCTCCAGAATAGAACAGTGTTCAGTACATGGGAGGTGTTGCAACATTTTTTTTTTTTTGATATGTCAACAAAAGAACATCCAGCCTCAGAAAAAAGTCTTACAAAAGTTTATTTTAGCCAAACTGATGCCAATTTCTGGGAGACAAAAATATCAACAAACTGAGAAAATGCTGTGGATAACGGTGGTTTTGCAGCCTATTTTATACATTAGAATCAAAGGAGGAGCTGTAGGAAGGGTTACATGAAACTCATTGCTGGTAAATTAGGGAGGCAAGAGAGAGCAAAGCAGGGAAATCTCTGTGATTGAATAAATAGCAAAATGTAGTGATACACACTTCTTCTACATTGGTGGGTACAGGACAGTTAACTGTTCAGCACGTAGAGATGGTGTGTGGGCAAGAAGACAACAATGAGTTCTGTGGTCTCCGGCTCTAGTGCCAGTGGCTGTGCCTTCAAGGGGTCTGGAAACAAAAATCACTCTAATATTTCAAAGGTGTTGGTCTTAGATGCACAAAGACAATAGACAATTTCCAAATTAAAGTTTGACCTTTATCAGGGAAGCTACAGGCCTAGGATAGGAAGGCCCACCATGACCCACTTTTAGTTAAGATGTTTTATGTTTGGACCATCCAGCATGGTTACCTTTGGTCTCTGAGTTTATAAGACCCCTGGGCCTCTCCTGAGCTTGTCAGGTTTAGTATGTATTTCCCCTCCCCAGGTGGTTTTTTGTTTGTTTGTTTGTTGTTGTTGTTATTGTTTGTCTACAGATGAGTAAATGAACACCTGATTTTGTAGATAGATTCATATCTGATAAAAAATTACAATTATTGTATGTACGTACATTCATGTGTAAATATGCTCATGTAGGTGTTTCAGTAAATGAAACAAAAAATTAACTTCACACTGTGACTTTAGTTCTCCTTGCCTTTTCTATTTTTCCTGGAATTTTAGTTTTCCTCAAGCTAAGTGAATTAGTCCCCTTTCCAGTGACATTCCCCCAAGCCACACCCTGCCTCTTCCTGCCATAAGCTGCGAGAATTCATGGGTGAGGGACAGATGCTGTGCCGGAAGAGAATTTCCCATCTGCACATATTGGGGTTGACAAAAGGATGCTGCTTTGAGAGATATTTACAGATGTTCTACAAGCCTCTCTCTTAGTATCGGCCAAAGAGACGGGTTGTGGGAGTGGTCTTTTTTTGGTGGACAAAGTATTATATCATTGACCTTGTTTAGAATTACCAGCATATGGTGAAAATAAAAAGCAGGCCAATGTTAAATCAGTTTTATGCC
The DNA here is from genome assembly GCF_021234165.1 of Pteronotus mesoamericanus. Taxonomy (NCBI): domain Eukaryota; kingdom Metazoa; phylum Chordata; class Mammalia; order Chiroptera; family Mormoopidae; genus Pteronotus; species Pteronotus mesoamericanus. The sequence goes on from NW_026555310.1 coordinate 16,571,416, forward strand.
TGTTTTAAAATGACCTACAGAATATGCACCTTTTTATTGGCCAGCGCCTGGACTAGACAGAGCACCAGGGCTCTGCATGTTCCCATCACTAAGCTTTGTGACGTGTGCCTCTGATTCAATCACACTGTCACCTCCCAGAGAAGCACCAATCCACCTAGATCTTGTTCTTCTCCCAAGGTGAGGTTCTGGTATGGATTATTCAAGGAACACAAAATGGGACCACTGAAAAAGAGGCAGAGATTAGAGTGGCTGGAATAAATGTTAGTGGGAGAGGACCCACGCTACACTTTCAACCATCTTTCTCTGAGTGCTCTGGTTTCAGATCATTCTTTTATGCCCTTTTTAGACAAAAATCCTTTGGATCTCTGTATTTACTGCCTGTCTACTGGAAGGTGAAACAGACCTTGGGTTCTGCCTGCATCTAACTCTGTTCTAAAGTACTAAGAGGCCAGGGCAGTGAGCCAGATGTCATGGTTAATTTTATGTGCCAAACTGGCTGGGCCACGGTGCCTAGGTATTTGCTCAGACATTATTCCGATGTTTCTGTGAGAGTGCTTTTGGATGAAATTAACATTTATTTTTTATTTTGTTGCAGAATGATAAAATTTTAATGGATTTTAAGAAAGAATATTTCTATTCAAAGCAACTTTCAAAACAGAAGGAATGTCAACCATCTCAGGCCAATTTTTAGACAGTCCCAATACTGAGCTATAATTCAAAGATGTGATAGAATGTGTTGTTTTGTTTTCACCCCCAGGTTTGCAACACGACCACAGACAGGAAACACGCAGACACCTTCCTGGAGAAGTGTGTAACTGAGTCCATTATGAACACAGTGAGCAGCTTCATTAATTCTCCTTTTTCAGACAACAGTACCAGCCTCTAGGTAACTTCAACAGACAAATGCAAGAGCATCATTTCTCACAGAATTCACTTACCTTATCTGAATAGGGAAACATTTAGTCTGGTCAGGAAGTCATTTCCTACACTTCTGCAGATTCCTCTTCTGTCAGATTAATTTTTTATTATCCCTTCTGAGTTTACCAAACTTCACTTCAAATAAAGAGGACCCATCTTCAAGTTAACTTCTTCTTCTTCTCCTTCTATGCATAATGGGAGCTTTCATATTATATTTTGACGATTTGCCAAGTGTTGAAATAAATGATGTAATTCTTTAAACATTTTTTTCTCAATAATTCCACTTAGTAATTTATCCTGAAATAATTAGCAGAGATTAATATGCTAAGATTTTTAAACAATTTTTTAAAGAAAAATTAACATTTAAGTCGGTGGATTTTGAGTAAAGCAGACTTTCCTTTCCAATGGGGGTGGGCTTCTCCAATCAGTTAAAGATCTGAATAGGACAAAAGGTTCACCTCCCCCCGAGCAAGAAGGAATTCTGCCAGCAAATGGCTTCGGCCTTTGGTTTTGGACTGGAACCACTCCATTGGCTTTTCCTGAGTCTCCAGCCTGATGCTCTCTACCCTGCAGATTCTGGACTTGCCAGCCTCCATAATCGCATGAGACAATGTCTTAAAACAAATTTCTCTCTTTGTACATAAACATCCTCTAGGTTCTGTTTCTTTGCAGAACTCTGGCTGATAGACCAGGCTATAAAATTATATATAGATTTGGGAGAAGGCACAAACTGGTAATAAAAGGTATGTCCTTTTTTGGAGGGTCCCCTACGTACACATACTTCAGGGGTCAAACTGGGGTGCTGGAGACCATGGGAAGTAGATGATCAAGAATTCAGGATCCCGGTCTCAATAGCTCTCTTCACAGATGAATTTACTAATCATTGCATGCTCTTATAGCTACCTTTGGAGAAATAATACACTTCAAAATAATGATGATTTTGGTTTAAGTAACACAGTCTCAAACTCCCAGTCTAAAAATATGCTCCCTAAGGATTTTAATTATTAGGTGGTTTCCTTCCTCAATCAATAATAATAGCCAAGGGAATAATTTATGTAAATTATAGTTACCTAGAATGAATGTGGAACCACCAAAAGCTAGAGAAATAGCAAGTGTCCTGTACAATGTGTTGTGCTGCTTTGAGACAGTTTTGCAGAGATCTGTATGAGGAAAACTATAAAACTCTGCTGAAAGATATAAAAGAAAAACTAAATAAATGGAGAGAGAGTACATATTCATGATTAGGATGACAATGTCGTCAATATGTCAGTTCTTTCCAATCTAATATATAGATACAAAGCAATCTCAGTCAGAATTACAGCAAGGTATTTTGTAGAGATCAACAAACTGATTTGAAAAAGTATGTGGAGAGACAAAAACAAAAAACAAACAGACAAACAAAAATTGGCAGTTTAACTTTGGGGAAGAACAAAGTTGGAAGACTGACACTCCTCAACTTTAAGACTTACTGAGAAGCTACAGTAATCAAGACAGTGTAGTGCTGGTGACAAAATAGACCAATAGACCAATAAAATAGAATAGAGAGCCTAAAAGCAGACCCACATAAATACGGCTAACAGATCTTTGACAAAGGAGCAAAGGCAATACAATGGAGTAGAGAGAGTCTTTTTAACAAATGGTGCAAATGGTGCTAGAACAACTGGACTTTAACATGTGAAAAATTAAATCTGTTCCAGACAAACAAAAGCTGAGGGAAGTTTATCACCACTAGACTTGCTTACAAGAAATGCTAAAGGAAGATCTTCAAGTTGAAATGAAAAGGTGCTAAGTAACAACGTGAAGACATAAGAAAGTATAAAACTCACTGATCAAATATACAGTCAAATTCATAATACTCTAATACTTTAATGGTGGCTCATAAATCCCTTTTATCTCTAGTATAAAAGTTAGAAGACAAAAAATTCTAAAATGACTATAATTTGTTAATAGAAACAATGTAAAAAAAGTAAAGTGTGACATTAATAACATCAAATGTGAGGGTGGGTAAGAGGTAAAAGTGTAAAGTTTTCTTTATGAGATGAAGTTAAGTTGCTGTCCACTTAAAATAGGCATAAATATAAGGTGCTTTTATGTAAACTTATTTATAACTAGAAAAAAGAAACCTCTAGTAGATACACAAAAGGTAAAGAGAAAGGAATCAAAACACTATAAAAATCAACAAATCGCCCTGGCTGGTGTGGCTCAGTAGATTGAATGCCAGCCTGTGAACTGAAGGGTCACCAGTTCTATTCCCTGAAGGGGCACATGCCTGGGTTGTGGGCCAGGTACCCTAGTAGGGGGCGCTCAAGAGGCACCACACATTGGTGTTTCCCTCTCTCTCTTTCTCCCTTCCCCTCTCTAAAAATAAATAAATAAACTATTTTAAAAAAATCAACAAATAACATTTTATGTTAACTTAAAACATATAAATAAATCTTCATATACAGTTATTTTTCTTTTTGTAGATATAAAAATCTTTTAGTATGGGTGCACTGTTTGAAGTTCCATGTTGTTTCCCTTATATTGTGATAATAAGCACATCAACTATGTATCACTTGAAATGCCCAGGTTCTGGTTCTTTACTGTGAAACAAGAATTTCAAAAAGAAAAAATAGTATAAAGAATACGAGATTTTTTAATAACTTTTTCTCCTAATTTGTTTACATTTGTCTGCCTCCATCTAAATTGATTATGATTTTTATTGTCATTTATATTTATTGAGTCTTTCCAAAAATTCTACTTAACTTTCATAGAAACAGCAACCTTATTTTCTCACTCATGAGTTCATAGGCCTTTGTAATATTTAATTGAATTGTGAAATAATAGTAATAAATTGAACTGAAATAAACAAGTTTGGGAACAAACACAACTGGGTCTTGCTACATATGCAGCATGTGAGTGAAGGAATGGGCAGACCAACTAAGTTGGCATTCTGTGGGACTTGGTTATCAGCCAACACGTGTTACACTGTGAATGGAGAGCTCTGATTAATCTAGTGAATTGGTTAAAGGAGAAGTCTGAGACTGAGTTTCTATTGCATTATATTGGAATATATATATATTTATTTATTTTTAGAGATGGGGGAAGGGAGGAGAGAGGGAAAGAAACATCAATGTGTGGTTGCCTCTCATGTGCCCTCTCTCAATGGAGACCCGACCCACAATCCAGGCATGTGCCCTGACTGGGAATCAAACCGGTTCACAGGCTGGTGTCCAATCCACTGAGCCACACCAGCCAGGGCAGAAAATATATTTTTATGTGAAGAATATCGAAGTTTTTTTGAAATGGAATTCTATGTCTCTGATTTTGAATTTGATGGCTGTTTTATAGGTTTAAAATATTATATTAATGATGATAAGGAAGAAATGAAGCTAACAGTAATTGGTGGGGTAATGCATAACACTATGCAGAAGCAAATGACACTGTGCCATTTATAAGTCTTCCAAAAAGATTGCTTCGAATTATAAGAAAGATTTCTCTCCCCAGCATTATTTTCATAGTTTTCTTGTCTTCCAGAAAGTGAAAAAAACAAACTTGTCTCCTTGAGGGAACTTTTGTATAAGTAGACCTAGAACACATGTGTATTGGAATAATTGAGTCTAGATTGTTTGAGCAAGTTACTCTTTCAGATACATGAGCATTGATTATTACCAACTTCAGAAAATAGTTCTTCCATAATGCTTGCTTGTGTGTCATATTTGAAGCTACTTTGTAGACTTTGTGTCTCCCATTCCTCTCAACACACATATGTGGTAGACACTTGGATCTCTATTTTGCATTTGAAGAATTGAGGCTCAGAACAGTGAGGTCAATTACCAAAGATCAAACAGCTAGTGAGTGTCTAATGCTAAGACCAAGAGTTTTTCTTCCTACGCAACCTCCTCCCTTTCTGGCTTGAAGTGCCCATGTGTGTACGTTAGAAAGATATAAATATTCAACTAACTAGGTATTGCCCTTTAAATTTTGAGTGAATGTTCCCTTTATAGAGGTCCCATATTGTATGATTTATGCAAGTCTTCAGATGAAAACCATTCTCTTAAGAATAATTGCTCATATTCTTGTGTTAATTTAGAGGACAAAGCTTCTAAATCCTTGTCCTGCAAATAGAAATCCCTATTGAAATAAATATAATAATGAGCTAAATTAATTTCTTAGTTATTATATTAAGACCAGATTATTCAGAGTTGTTATTCATTTATAAAACTATTAATTATTGCTAGTGTTGATTATTTTGTTTATGAAATGAAATAAGTGCACTAATGCCTGGAAACAGAAGTGTTGACTGGATAATTTCTGGAAACTATTTTAAGACCACAGTTAAGTATAATGTTTTTCTCTTTATTAAAGAAATAAAACAAAGAGGCTGGTAACTTCAGAGGGAATGCTTGGAATTTGATTCTAGCAAGGAGAAGGAAAGCAAAACAAAACAAAGTTAGGACTTCAAAAAATTGTTTTGCATCAAGTGCATTTGTTATTTTAAAAATATAACTCAAACTTGGCATATATAAATTAGAAGACCATGGCTTCCAAGCGATTTTGAATCTCATGTGGAAAGTAATAGCATGAGGAACAACACAGAGACTTTCAGCTTATAATAGAGTTGCCAAATCAAAGAATAGAAAATAATAAATAGCAGTTTCCTTGACTGTTCTGCATAAGCCAAGTATAAGTCAACACACTCTTAGATGATCACTCACATTAAGGATTAGTGGTGCACACTCTCCAAACCTGCCTTTCGTCCACATCTTTGCTTGTGACATTCTCCTCACCAGGCTGCCTTTCTTATTCCTAGCTTCACAGACAGCTCATTATCAACCTCTTTCCTGAAGCACCCCTGAAACCCTTCATTTAGAAGTTTGCTGACTATTCCCTGAACTTCTACAGAATATATGATCTTTTAAAATCACGTCATCTATATTAAGCACTGATTGCATATTTGGTTAGTTATGCACATAATTTCTCTGTTGTCAACTCTGAGAGGGCAGGAAATCTTACTTATATTTCATTTTATTTCTGATAATAACTTATAAAACTATTCAAAAAGGAGGTGTTAATACCTACCTTATGAATAAATGACTATGTATTGAATACTATTTGCTACCAATATTTTTCCAACTTGTCACCAAGACATGAAATTTAATCATTAGTGATACTTTTCACTGGCTTAAGCACTGTAGATTTTTCCATAAAAGGCAAATAGTCCAACATTAGTATTCAGTTGTCACTTATTACTTATGTGAATATATATGGTGTGGGACAGTATGTATATATATAAATATTGTCTGGAACATCATGTGAAGATGAGATTTTTGGGTGGTAGGAAGGGAAAAGTTGCTCAAAGAGAAGGTGGGATAGAGATAGGGAGGCAGAGTCTTCTAGAAGAGCCAGGAGCAGATCTGTATCTTTGCTTTCTATAAGTCTTACTAGGTATGGATGCTCTCATTAAAGAAGTCCTTTAAGAAAACATTTTAATAGTTTTTTTTTCTTAAACCTAATTCCAACATGGAACTGTTCCAATCTAAGGCCTTACTGGAACTTGGTAAGTATTGGCAAGCTTGACTGCTTCAAACCTGGTCAATCACTTGTTCAGAAGCAACTAGACCTAGGATTTGTCTTCACCACATTAAAACATTTGTCATCCTTCCATCAATCTGTGGCAGGACACAGTTGTTACGGCTGCCTTGCCAATCAAGCCCATTCAGGGCTTTCTAATTGAAGTTTTAAATGGTGGCATCTGTTCTTCATCATCTTAATCTGTGGTCATTTTCCTGAAAGGCCAAAGTGGCCAATTCATCCTCAGACTGGAAATCAATATGCCTCTAACCTCAAGTGGCCCAGATTTTATGAATAACATCCGTGGTTTAATTCAGTAATATTCCACCTTGCTTTGATTCTTGGATAAATAGAGAGCATTCTACACTCTGCTTCCCAGACGGTTCTGTTTTTAGCTGGCATTCAGCAATGAGCCAGTAGCCAGTTTATTAGAATAGACCTGAGGTAATGCTCTCATTAGTATACTGTCAGGGATCATATCTTTCTCATCAGATGCCCCTGCCAAAGGCTTTGTGCTCAAGTGGAGATTCTGACAGGTTGAACAATGACAGGCATTTTCTTCTTGGGTTGCACAGCCTGAAAGATTTTCCACTGAACAGAAGTTTCAGTATTAAGTGAATAGAACTTTTCTGATGCTGGTTTATATTCAGGTTAGACACATGGGCTGCTGATGCTCACCACATAGATTCTACCATCAGCATCATATCATCCTTACTGCACATTCTTCCATCTATTCATTCTATTCTTCGTCCATCAGTTCATCTGAATTTTTGATGCATTTCAAAGTACATAACAAGTATAAGTGTACTCCTTCCTAAATGTTTCAGCATGTTTTTCTTTAACTAAATTTCAAACTTTGTTTACAGTATTTTTTCTTTAATGACATAATTAATAAACAACAAAATTTGCAAATTTTAAGTCAACACTTGAGAAGTTTTGACAAATGAATCTATCTACATAACTCAAAACATCTATTAAGCTATAGAACATTACCTTCACCCCAGAAACTTCTCTCATGTGATATTTCTTTGCTGAGATTGTTTTTTTATCATGAGGAACTGCTGAATTCAGTAAATAATTTTTCTTCAACTACTGAAATGGTATTGTCTTTTTACTCCTTTATTTTATTAAGGCAGGACCAACTGATTGATTTTTTTTTAAAGATTCCACTTCTTGATCTTAAACTATACTACAAGCCATAGAAATACAAACAGCATGTTATAGGAACAAAAACAGACACACTGCAATGAAATGGAATTGGGAGCCCAGAAATAAATCCACATATGTGCAATTATTTATGACAAAGGAGCCAAGATCATACAATGGAGAAAAGATAGTCTCTTCAATAAATGATGTTAGGAAAACTGCACAGCCACATGCAAAAGAATAAAACTAAATTACTATTTTACACCATACAAAAACGTTAAGTTAAAATGTATTAAAAACTTGATTGTAAGACTTGAAATCACAAAATGCCTAGAAGAAAACAGGTGGCAAGTTCCTTGACTTATGTCTTAACAACGTTTTTGTGGATCTGACTCCAAAGATAGGAGAAATGAATACAAAAATAAACACATGGGGCCTTATCAAACTAAAAAGCTTCTACACAGCCAAGGAATCCATCATCAAAATGAAAAGGCAATGGGCTGAATGGGAGAAGATATTTGCACATCAAATATCTGACAAGAGGTTAATAATGAAAAAAATATAAATAACTCAAACAACCCAACAACAACAACAACAACAACAAACAACCCAATTAAAAGTGGGCAGAGGAATTACACAGACATGTTTATAAAGAAGACATACAGATGGCCAACAGGCACATGAAAAGATGTTCAACATTATTAATAACTAGGAAAATGCAAACCAATACCACACTGAGGTAATCACTTCATATCTGTTAGAATGGCTATTATCAAAAATACAAGAATAAGTGTTGGAGAGGATGTGGAGAAAAGGGACCACTTGTACACTACTGGTGGGGTTGTAAATTGGTGTGACTATTATGGAAAGCAGTATGGAGTTTCCTCAAATAATTAAGAATAAAACTACCATATAACCAGTTCTTCCATTTCTGGGTATTTATCTTAACACTATGAAAACACTAATTAAAAAGATATATGGACTCTTATGTTTATTGCAGCATTATTTACAATAGCCAAGATAGATGGGAAAAAACTAGGTTTCCATCAATGGATGAATGGATAAAAAATGTGGGTATAAACACACACACACACACACACACACACACACAATATACATATATACACAGTGGTATACTACTTGGTCATAAAAAAAGAATGAAACCTTGCCATTTACAACCACATGAATGGACTTTGAGAGGATAATGTTAAGTGAAATACCAGCAGAGAAAGATGAATATGTATGATTTCACTCTTATGTGGAATGTAATGGTAATAAAAAACAAACATATAAAACAAAGTAAAAACAAACTTACAGAGAACAGAGTGGTGGTTACCAGAGGGAAAGGGGGTTGAGAGGTGGCAAAAGAGGAAAGAGAGTCAATTGCGTGGTGATGGATAGTGACTAGACTTCCGGGTTTGATCTCTTTAGAGTGTATACAGATGTCAAATTAGAATTATACACCTAAAACTTACATAATAAGAAAATGAAAATAAACCCAAAGTGAGTAAAAGGGAAGGAAATAAATGTACGATACACTGTAGTGACAGAAAGCAAATCAATAGTTGCTTGGACTGGGAGTTGAGGAATATTGATCATGAAGGGATAGCACAGCACATTTTTGGGTTTGAGAATTTTTCTCTATTTTTACTGTAGTGGTGATTACATGTGTATATATTTATCAAAACTCATTGAATTTTATACTTGAAATGAATGTGTTTTATTGTATATAACTCTGCCCCATTAAATTTGATTTAAATTTGAAAGATCAAACTTTCTGTGAATATTAAGGAATATACATAAAATTAGTAGCAAAATATCTGTACCTAGGTAGTATTCAATAATTTTGCTTTGTGAATGATGCTCATACAAGTGCTTCATTGTGAGTGGGTATTTCTGAGCTGGTTGGACAATTCAGAATGGGAATCTTTGTTTGGTTATTAAATTTTTTTTTGGTAAAAACTAAGAGGCTCCTCTCTGTTAATCAAAAATTAATCCAGAATAGAGAGGGAAGGTAAGGGGGTGTACTATAGCAACTGGAATCATATCTTCATGATTTGGGGTAATGTGCCTTACTTCCACTCCCTTCTGATCCCAACCCTGAGATAAATAAATTATTTAAAGAAAAACTCTCAATCAATTCTGACGTTGGCCTTTTACTGTCAGGAGTACTTTTCACTGCAAGTAACAGAAAATTCAGCCAACAAATGGCTTATGGAAAAAGTTTATCTTCCCACTCAACAAGAAAATGTAGCAGTTGATGATGGCTTAGCAGCTCAAAGATATCATGTCTGGCATTTCTCAAGTTCTCTTGACCTTATCTTCATTTTCACCCTGCAGCTGCCCCTGCTCCAGACATCAGGTTCCAGTCATGAAGTGGCATCACCAGCTATTGCTGTCCTCTGTTCTTCTGATTACTCCAGCAGACTTCTGCCTCAGTCTCTGGCCGAGCATGTGACACGACCATCCGTAGCTGTAAGGGTGATTAGATAAATCGGCTTCTATGGAAGGAAGAAAGTTTGTAATGGATGCGGGCTAACCACCCAGGCTCCCTCACTAAGTGCTTGAGAACTTCTTCCTTAATGGGTTTTTTTCATCTTTTGCACAGTTAGAAATATACTCCCAGGAAGATTTACATAGCTGTGGGAGAAAAAGATATTCCAACTGGGGGAAAAAAAAAAAAAAAGGCCCCAGATAATAGGGAGTGAAAAACTTAACCCTACATGTAAGTAACTTATTTTAGGAATCTGGGAAGGCTAACGAATTGCCTCCCTAATTCTTCATCCACCATTTATGCCTGAATTTCCTGTTTCATCCTTAATAATCCATTTATTCTAATTAACATAGAGAGAACATCTCCAGTGTAACAGCTGAAGATATTAACCAGAATCTTTCAATTACCTGTGAAGTAAATTTTAGAGAGGATTAGGGAAAGCATTAAGGTACTAAGGGGTACACTGTGGGAACCAAAGGCATATTTCATCCCCTTGACAATTTTGTTCTAAACAAGTCTTTATACGTCTATAATCCATCATAATGGTTTATACATTATCTATTCCTCTAGTAGCCAGTAATTGAATTATATTCTTTGCTTTCTTTTTTTAAGAGAGTAGGTATCAACCAATACATGCCCCTAGCTTATTGCCTATTATGCTCCTATAGCAACCAGAGTGCTTTTCCTTGCTAATCCCAAAATATGCTGCACACTTTTCTGCTTACACATTATTGCTCAAGTATGTCTCCCCCTAAATGCCCTATTTCTCTTTATCCACTGAAATCTTGCTCATTAGTCATTGCTATTTTCATGTACTCCCTTCTTTGTTCATCCTTTTTCGAGTTTATCAGATGGAGTTTCTTGGCAGGGCACTAAGCACATACTGCCTGGTGTGACAGATACTGTGTTATAGCCCTATTAAGCCTTAAGGTCCTTTATCTCAGAGAGTTACAATTAGCCATCTCTAAAATACCTTCCATGACAACTTTCATATTACAAGCACTTCATTTTTAATGTATTTGTTTAACTCCTATTGTATTTTAGTCTATTTGTAGAATAAATGAAATAATACTGTGCCTTGAAAAATTATTGGCTTAAACAAATCGAAAATCTAAATCCCCTCCAGCATCATCAACAAATGGTATGTGTACATTTTTAGTAAAAGGCAAAAGATTTATACAATCTGAAGAGAAACCAGAGTATGATATGTGTACATTTTTAAATGAACAACTCACTTTGACATTTGTGTTTGAGTTATTGCTATTGTTATATTTTAGATATATCATTAAAATCATAAAGAAAGGTCAGTATTCTCTAGAATAGATAGAAAAAGTTCTGAACATTTACCACTAAAAATGTGATGAGTAGTAATGTATTTAGATAACTTTCCTAAAGAGCTAAATTGTCAATCTTGGTTACTTGCTATGACTGGTCTCTGTGATGTTATTGTAGCCATTCCTCCGTTTGGTGATAGCCAGTAGCTGAACTGGATTCTTCTTTCTTTGCCAAGGGTGTAGAGGGCTAAATAAAAATGGTGTTTCTATATAATAGTAATAACATGTAATTTTTTGGGAGGTCATTTGCTCCAGGAAAGAAGTTTCAAAGTTTAGGTCACCTGTTTTTCACTGAGTCTTAACTCAGAACAGACCCACACTAAGTGGAAGAGCCATTCTGTCAATAGTTCTCCGACTATTGGCCAAAGAACTATTGGTGGGTTCTGAGGGCAACGCAAAGAATTGTTACTCCCAAGTCCTGCTGATTGATGTCTAAAGTGTTGCCAATACACTAAATGGAGACCAGTCTAATCAAATCCTATGAACAAAATATCACTGGGAGAATATAAATTATTTAAAAATTTAATGCAAATAAATGGCAATTTACAATTTTTTTTTTTCAGTTAGGAGCATGTCTATCCAGACACTTCAACCATTTGAAGGGACATAGATTTTTTTGTTTGTTTTTTTTAAATAGATTCCTTTCTATTTTGTTTCTGATGCAGTGATTTGTCACCCACAGAATTTAGGAATTCTATAAATTTCAGGATCCAAATTTGTCTTAGGCTAAGAATAAAAAATTGCTAATGATTCTAATGAAGTCTAAAGTTATTCTTGAATTAAAATGATGTTAAACTAACTAAAGGAGAAATTTCATCCAGTAATTTCAAAGGTGTAAGCCTGTTAATTTACCCTCTCCTGATATAGCATGTGAGCCCCCAAGGAGAACCCTAGAAAAGTCAAATGAAGGAGGAGACATTTTAGATCACTCCAAGAATTCACAGTGAAACTAAATGCTGCTCATCTCCACCCCAGCAATAAAGATCTTCTAATTACAAAATTTCCATCTAATCTCTTTTCAGAATCCTAGCCTACAAATATTGTCTTCCCTTTCTTCTCCTTGTTCAGGGTTGGCTTCCCCTCAGCTCTGTCATGCTGTCTTTATTTCAAGAGAAGGTAAGGAAGAGAAGGATTCCTTACCTTCTGAAGACTGATTTACTATTTGAGAATGGTCTTTCTTTTGCCAGAGTGTCAACAGATTATCCAAGACTGTGTTTCTGAAATAGCTGAAATCATTTTCAGGCCAAACTCCATAAACATTACATTTTATTATCCTAGAAAGAACCACAAGACATTAGTCGCTGGTAGTTGCATTCCTACATTATGAAAGATTTTTATTACTTCTGTTTCTATATTTACAAGGGTGCCGCAGTTTTCTCAACATTATTTAGAACAACTAGTCATCGTGCTTCTAGACTGTCATCTGCTCTGTACCACCAAAATTCTGATAAGCTCAGTGGACACATCAGAAGTGCCTGGCTCTGAGTCAGCTGGAGTTTTGTGCAGCCTTTACCTCTGGTCTGTGGTCAGTGGAGAGGTCGAAATGTTTCAGTTCTTCAATCTCCAAGGCATGTAAGTATGAGAATCCACCAACGAGGATCCTTGGCTCCACCTTCTATAAGTGATCATTCCTGAGAACAGTCTCCTTCCACTTCACTGCAGTGTTCTTGGAAGGCCCTCAGTAAGGTCAATCCCACAGTGACAAGAAAATGTATCGCCTTACTCGCCTAAAAAAAAGACCCAGTAAACATATGGGACATTTTATATTCTGCCTTTGTACGCTCGCATTTATATTATGATTATTTTTAATGCTCTTAGATTCTTTTAAAATGAGATGATAAATAATATTTTAAAATATAATGGTGTAATTTATGTGACAATGTCTTTAAATTTTCACATTTAAATTTATTATTATAATTTTACTGTTTTTTAAAAATTCTCACCCGAGAACATGCTTATTGATTTTTAGAGAGAGAGGGGAGAGAGAGAGAGAAGGAGAGAAATATCATGTGAGAGAGAAACATTGATCAGTCACCTCTCGCACACTCCCAACTGGGGACTGAACCCACAACCCAGGTGTGTGCCTGGATTGGGAATTGAATGGGTGACCTTTTACTTTGCAGAATGATGCTCTAACAACTGAATCACAGTGACCAGGACTTTTTCCCCCCTGTTTTATACATAGTATTACACTAAGCATTTTATTCTTAATGATTTGTTTGTTTGTTTGTTTATTTTTGGCCTTACCTTGGGTTTGGATATTAAAGTACTAACAGAGGTTTTTGAACTTTTGTCACGGGGAGCGCAGCGCTCCCAGATCTGAGGGTTACCGTCCGGGGCAGCTGAAATGGGAGCAGGGACTCTGAATCCCGCAGAGCCCGACCGTGCCACGGATGGGGGAATAAACACCAGTCGTGGCCAACATTTTTCTGTTTGCCAGGAGAGGGGACGTGGTACATCCCTCTAGTGGGGAAGGCCTAGAGTCCCTTTGTTCAAAGGCTTTTATTGAAAAGGTTATCAGTGGGGCAAGGTAATAGGAATGCACAGGTTATCTCATTACATCCATATGTTAATGTTTACAGAGAATAGGATATGCCTTGAAGAAAACAAATGGCAGGAACACACCGATTTATATGGGTGATTTATATGGGTCCGAGAGGACCCATATACTATGGGTCTAGTAAACAAGAGAGATAGTAAACAAGAGAGATGACTAAAGAGGTGAGTGTAGTAAACATAAGAGTGCCTAAGGGTATAGAGTAGGATCTGTGAACAATGTAAATTTCCTTCCCAGCATGAGCTGGCTGTAGCTTCTGAGGGAAGAACAAAGCACACATTAAAGAATTTACTTTTAGACCTGATTTCCCTGGGAACTGCCACATCTGGTTTAGGACTGACTCCGGTATTCTTTCAAGCCTGAGCCAGGTGTGGGGAGAGAGGCGCCAAGAAAGAAGGAGACTGCTTTTGGATAGAATGAGGGCTCCAACCATGCCTAAGCCAAGCGAGCTGAGGTGTACGGGCCTTCTTACCCTTTCTCTGTGTCCACCAATTTCTTGTCTGCTGCCAATAACGGCCGCTATCTGTCTTATGTTGTTATCTCTGCATGAGATAACTTACTTATCATGGATTACGGACTGTTGGACCATTGAATGGCAAAGCAGAGAAGCCAAAGAAGAGAAGCTGGAACTACGCCCCTGCCAGGGGGCACAGATTACATCTCCTCAGGCGCCTGTTTCTCCAAGGCCTCCCTGATTATTTCCAGCCTTGGGGCCCTCATGCCTGGGAGAGGGTGTGGTTACAGTTCCTGAAACCAGACAGGGAGTTTCCCAACAAGCTTTCTCTCCCCTCTTATCATTACCCTGAGGCTCTTTGAGAGTAGAATTGAGAATAAAATAGAGGCAAGGAGCTTCTGGCTTTCTAAGCAATGGTCTACTGGTTCCACAGAACAAAACAGGAAAAAGGCTGCTATGTGCTGACTTTCAGACCTGGCTCATCTGACACTAGCAAAGGAGAGGGTCCCTCTGGGCACCAGGACAGGTCTCAGTGTCTATGGCTTTTTGGAGACAGTGGAGTGAACAGTAGGTACTTCTCATTTTGAACTCAGAAGTAGAAACTTCCTTGTATCTACTTTGTCTTTAAGTGGCTTAATACCCTTGGATCATGAGCTGTGTGTAGTTTGATATAAGAAGTGAAAGCAGGTTAGGCAATAGGTCTTAGGCTTTGCCTCCTTGCTTTCCTACCCTACTGGTCTGTGAGACCATCTCAGTACTTATATTCATGGAGATGGTTATTATTTAGTACTATAAATAAATTTTCCTTTCTGTCACCTCACCTTTTAACTATACCTCTGCACTGGCTCACTTCCCCAGCCCACCTCTGATTTCAGCCATGCTTGTGACGGGAGTTCAGCACAACCTTAGAGTCGCCTTGCACTCACAGCATCCCACTCCCAAAGTGCACCATGTGTCTTTCCACTTTCTGTTTCATGTTATTTTCCAGCTCGTCAGGAGCCCATAAGACATTGCTTGGCCCATGCACCAGCCAGTTCAGAAATTTAGGGTGGTTCATTTTTGTCAACAAATATGGGACAAGAGCTGATGTTTAAGGATCACAGCCTCCCATTCTTTGTCTTATTAAGTGACAATTCTAGGACATATTTTGCATGCTTCTCGTGGTGTTTTCATTACCAATAGGAGAGACTTTGATAATGTTTCCTCATATGTTCTTCTCTTCTTGTCTGACTCTCCGCATTACTTCACCCCTATATCCTGAATCATACCCCAAATAAAAAATCCTCACCCAAGTTCTTGTCTCAGCCTCTGCTTTCAGGGAACTCAGATCAATTCAGTTGGCAGAGAAGTGGTCCTTAAGAGAGAGCACTCAAAACTGGACCACAGAAATGGGTCACACACCCACCATAAGCAGTCAGATGGCTTTAATGGTAGTAAGCAGAGAGGTGATGACCTCTAAGATGGCCATAATTCCTGGCAAGTTGTAGCATTGCAGTTACCAAAATGTCCACCTGTATTTGATTCAGAAGAGTTACAGATACATGGAGACATGATGGTGTATAGCAGAGATCAGCTTGCTGTAAAGCTATTGGCTAAATCTGATCCATTGCCTAATTTGGTACATTAAATTTTTTGAAACAAAGACATGTACTTTAATTATTGCATGGTCTGTGGCAGTATGTGGCCCCTTATGGAAAAATTTGCCAACCTTTAGTGTGGAGCATGGGTTAATCTCAGCCAGACTGGATTGCATATGTATTGATTACATGTTTATCTAGAGTTGTCTGAAGCATGGTAACTGATCCTTAAGCAAAACTACAGCATGAACTGAGATAAACTATATTGGGCAACCATGAGTCTGTGAGTTGTTTGGGGACAGTTGAATGGGTTGAACAGAAAATATGTTTGGGTTATTATAAGAACTATAATTAGCAGGCACCCAGAGATTTAAAAAAAAAACAACCCTCACAGGAGAGATAAACTTGGTCATGTAGTGGCAAATGACTTACTTACTAGTGAATGAGAGAGTCCCATGTAATTTTCTTTCAAATTCCATCCCATGTAAATAAGGATGAGTGAGGGAGAAGTCATTATCAAGACTCTTCTTCTTTCCAGCAATATGGCTCAGCTAGCATACTTATGCCCTTATATGGAAACAAAGATATTTGATTTAAAATGTGCAGGACTTAGATACTACAATATTCATGGCAGATTAAAATGTGGGGTCTTTGGAAAGCTCCAGTAAGAGACTCACAGTTTATACTTGTAGGAATAAAGGATATGCTTTTCTGGCAGAGAACTCTGCATCATACGAGAAGCTGGTCCTGATGTCATACATGACCCTAGAAAAGACTAAGTGTCAGGTCTTGAGACATCAAATACATTACTATAAACCCAAGCTGCCCATCATGAGCTAGGCAGTGTCAGACCCATGCAGTAACAAGACTAGATGGGCACAGAAACAATGCATTGTACATATCTCATATTGGTTCTCACAAGTCCAGGAAGCACAAGTAAGTTCTTTGAATTGGTATCCCAAACTCCTCTGACACCTACATTTATTGAAAAAATGCTTCTTCCTCAACTTGCCGCATGTCTCATGGAAAATTTCTTAAGGCCATCTGAAGGAAGAGGAAGAAACTTGGGACTAACTCACAGATGAGTTAATGACAATGTTTGAGTTGTAATATAAGTGCTATGGAACTATAACCCCACTCAGGAATGTCCTGAAAGACAGTAGTGGGGGCACCCACCAAGTTGGAAAATATTTTAAGTGGTACACTTGGCATCCCTTTTGTGGTTAGAGAAATAGCTCATGGTAAGAATACTAGCCAGTAGCAAGTAGCTAGGAAGGAGCAAGATCCAGGAAAAGATCTGGGAAAGTGGCATGAAAATAGATTTTTGCGGGGGGAATGGACACAGATTGTGAGGACTTTATATGAGCATTATGCCTGCATAGAGTATCCACTACAGAGAAGTCAATCAATAAGGAGACTAATACAGTATATGTTAGCCAGTCTCTACCGTTAGGTGCCCCACTGTTTGCACAGAGGACCCTTGAAGGTAGGTGTGGTAACAGTGGTGGAAGTTCTCCATGGGTCTAAGGCACAGGATCCCTCTCATCAAGACTGATTTAGTGATTGCCATGGTTGAGTTTCCAATTTGCTAGCAAAGAGACCAACACTGGGCTCTTAATATGGTACAACTAACTTTGCATTAAAAGCAATTTAATTATATAAAATCCCTTCTACCCTATAAAGGGCAATGATTTATTCTTAACAAAATTATTTATGTTAGATTTAAGTTTGGTTCCTCTACACATGGTGTCTTGGTCAGCATCACCATTTGAGAGCTTACAGAATAAGTCATCTATCAGCAATATACACCAAACATGTTGTTTCACACTAAGTGACCCATTTTATGATAAAAGAGGTAGAACACTGTGTGCATGGCAGTGGACTCTACTTGTCTTACCACATGCCTCACCCTCCTAAGGCAAATGACATATTAGAATAGTGGAATGTTCAGGTCAAAGCTCAACTAAGGTAGCAGCTTGAGGTTAACAGTGGATAAGTTCTGGGGTGTTAGTTTGGGGTGCTGTCTTCCAGAATATGGTCTGTGTGTTGAATCAACAATAAGTATGTGAGGCTGTCTCCCCAACAGGTAGACTTGATGGGTCAAACAAGCAAGCGGTGGGAGTAGGATTGTTCTCTTTCATCATCACTTTTGGATATCACTTGTGGAATTTGTGCTATCTTCATAACCTGAACTTCTGCTTTCTCAGAGGCTCTAGTTCCCTTGGAAGAAAGGCTTTTGCTAGAGGACAGAGAAAGAATTCTATTGGTTCCAGATACCATCAAATGAACAGCAAGCAAAGAATGAAGTGGCTGAAAAGATGGGAGTGATCTGCCTGACTTGTACTGTTTCTATACAATGCAGGTAGAGAGGAAGGTATCTGGAACTCAGGGAACCCTCCAGGTACATCTTTTGCTGTTTCCATGCCCTTTATTAATAATGAGCAGACAATCAACAGTATTCATTTCCTGACAATAGGAAGACAACTAAGGGCTTAGATGTCTCAGGGATGGTGCTCTGTATCACTTTTCTCCAGGACATCTAGAGAAATTGGAGTGTGACAAGAAAGGGGGAGTGGAGGAGGAAGATAATGAGTATCGCTTGTTGCCTTGGGCCAGTTGTGACAACAAGGACATCAGTTTTTTCACCTAATCCCCCAATGCTAAGTCTTCGCAGATATAGCTAGCCACCCCCTTGATGCAGGGCCTGTGACATATTAGATTTAATGGAGAACTTGAGCAGATTGACAAGATACAGGATATGGATTGTATCAGACAAATGTTGTGCGTTATATTCTAAGGCTCACATCTTATACCAGCTAATGTAGTGGTAACCAAATCTGCTTTGATTTTGACAAGCTTCATGTGGGCTTTGTGATATGTACTTCTTGATTTCTGCTCCTTGGTTTCTCTGATTGCCAGAGCATGCGATGTCTGTGGATATTAGTTCGAAACTCACGGTATGCAATTAGAAAGTGCAGGGGAATTAAGGATTTGGGGGACACGATTGATCAATGAAATATAGGAGCTCAAGCTGAAATGCATCCCTCTTTTGTCTCCTGGGCAGATAGCTCTGAAACATATTTCCCAGTATTTCTTGGACAGTCCCATAAAATCAAGCAACAGTTATCCAAAGCAGTGAACATCTTTATAACTCATGCTTCCCTTGCTTTTTCTCCTTCCTTTTTTAGTCCCCCTGTCCCTCACACTTGCTTCCTGGTTCATATTCTCAAATAAGCCACCTACATGCAAGCCTTTATCTCAGAATTAGCTTTAAGAGGGGAAATATATGTTAGACTTATTTACTGATATGCTTTTATCCCTATTGTATTGTAAATTTCTTGAGGGTAGAAATCACAGTGCTTGATGGGTATTTATTGAATGAATTTAAATAAGAAAAATTCAATGCACATAAATAATTTCCAAGTATAGCGTAGGCATAATCTATTGTCATAACAAAGTAAAGCATAAATATCCAAGGAAATTTAATTTGTCTTAAAGGGCTCAATTACTTGTTAAAACAAAGTTGGCTGTTTTTACCATTGTCAACTGTCTTAAGTCTGTAAGGCAAAGGACAGTTAAATAGGTCAATAGAAGATGGAATATCTGAGGATTAGCTGCCATGATGTGGCCTCACTTGGAAAATAATTAAACATAATAAAAATAATTAAAATTAAAAGAAAATTGCCAATTACCAGAGTTAGGTATGTTGTCACACATAAGGGGTAAGTGCTACTCTGATTAATATAATTGCAACACTTACAATCATAGCTGACATTTATTGAGAACCAAGCATGTGATAGGCATTTTTCAAGGTGTTTTACTTGAATTCTTTCAGTCTTTACAGTTTCATATGTAGAGACTTATAATTTTTATACATATGGAAACTGAGGTATGGAAATATTATATAACTTGCCTAAGTTTACACAGTGGAAAGATGTGTCAAGATACAAACTTAAACTCTGACTTTAGAGCATGTGTTGTGTACCATTGTAGTACAGCTGAAAGATACATATGGATGATCTATTAATTCTGCACAACAGCTCAAGTTCATATCTAAAAGTCTGAATTAATATCACTTTTAAATCTCAGACCCAAGATTCCTGACTCCATTGCAAGCAAAACCAGTTTCATATAAATTAAAAGGTAATAAGAATTACCTAGATACAATATACAGAGAAGCCTCAGTGTATGCAATATTTTTATTATGACATCTATTATTAAATGTGCAAATATGAAATGTACCAAAAGGTATGTACCTAGAGCTGTCTGAGTTCCAAACTTGTGCTTTTGTTGACTCTACCACATGAGTATAAGTTAATAGGAAAGATATAGTCTGTAACTTCAGAGACCTGGCTTTTAAAGTCAGTATAGCCATCAATATTTTAAACAAATAATTTGGGCTCCTGTATTTTAATTTTCTTCAGTCATCTCATGGTAGCCTGCTCTCCACCTAACCACAGGGTTCTTACAAGATTAAAATGAATGTTGCTTGAGAAAGCTGAAAGACCTATGTAAGTGTTTAGCACTATTCATGATTACTTTCCATCATTCAACTTCTAGATATTAGGCATCTACTATATAACCCCACACTATTAATTGTATAAAATCATCTTTTCTATAACGAAAATAGTCTTTGGACCAAAAATGTTATATGACCCTTGGGGTTAATGCAATATTTTCAGAGATGACACAGTGGAAAAAAAAAAAAAAAGCTTAAACCTCTGAGAATGCATAAATGTTTTCTTTTCCTCTCTTTTAACATTAAAGAAGTCACTGGGTGTTTTGGACAAATGCTCCTTTGGGCAAGGTTTATTGCCTCACCGGTGGTTCAGTTTCTCTTCTCTTGGAAACTTGGTGATGGTTTTTGTAACCAAAGTCCTTAGAACACTTGTCCGTGATGCAGGAACAACAAACGTCAAGTGTAGCTGTTGGTCAGATTTCTATTTGTCTTCCAATCCAATTTAGCTGCCACAAGAATGGTGAGCCTCCTCTCACACCAAAACATGGGCAATTTCCACACAAATGCTACAGAAGGATGCTCTGTGTTCTCTTCACATTGGGGAGGTGCAGGGAAAGGATTCAGTCACCTCAGTGGGGAGAGAAATAGAAGACTATTGGAAATCTAATTGGAGCTAAAACATAAGAGGACTGAACTCTAAAGGGCAGGTACTGAATCTCCTTTATTTCTCAATTCCCAGGAACTTGAAAAGCACTTTGTAAACATTTTAGTAAATTATTTTAAAGGAAAGATTAAATAGACATTTAGTTTGAGGAAATTCATTCCATCGCACAATAAGGGGAATAATTGTGAGGTTCAATTTAGAAAATCAGGATTCAGGTCTGGTTTCTTCTCCTTGTAGTTGGGGTATTTTGTTGAACTTAATGCCTAACACTTCTCATCTGTGAAATGGAGATGAAACTAACCTCCAAATGGCTGACAGAGAAATCTGTATAAAATGCAAATTTTCTCTTGCTTTAAAAACTTGTAGTCTCCAAGATCGGGTCTAGGTTCCCAGTGAACCTCTCTCTCTCTCTCTCTCTCTCTCTCACACACACACACACACACACACACACACACACTGACTCACCCCCCCTAGTGTGACCTTTGGCTTTTTTTTTGACAAATAAACCCTTAAAGCTGCAAAGTAAAAGAAGTGGAGGACTTATAAGACATAAGAATTAGCTGAAAAGAACAGTCGTGTGTATGTATGACAGAATAGTTCTTACACTATCAGGTCAGTGATGGAGCTCCATATGTTAGGAATGCATCCATTGCAAAGAATAGAAAACCCCACTACAGTGACTGAAATAGATTGGAAGGAACATCTAGTGCAAAAGCCCTGAGGAGGGAAGCAGCCGGCACGTTCCAGGAAGCAAAGCAACCAGTGAGGGTTACAAAACAATGTTGGAGAATAAAGAGGGGCCTGATCAAATTATGCACAGCTCTGAATGATGCTCATAATAATCAGCTTGTATTTTACGCTATGTGCTATGGGATAAGGTTGAAAAGATTTTAAGCAGATTAGAATAAATACAATAGGAGATAGGAAGGAATCAAGGTTTCGCTAATCAATGGAAGGGTGGGAATATTCACTCATGGTGAAGGTCGAGAGAATGGACTTGTTGGTTGTGGGAACAAAGGAAAGGAAGTCAAGTTTTATTTAGATATGTTACAGATGCGTATGAGACATTGCTATTGAGAGGTTTAGTCTGGATTTCAGGAGTTAGATGTAGGCTTGAGAAAGCCCTCCTTTTCCCACAGAGTGAGGGGCTGCCTTCTGGTGTCTACCATGGGGGATTTTAAACTCTTCTTCTGCAGTCGTAGGCTGCCCAGGAAATACCACTGGGGCAACTCAGCAAAGTGAGAGACAGCTCAAGGGGATGGAGCTCCCCTAACAAAGCAGCTTTTGCTTATTTTCTGGTTCTTTAAGTATGCTTTCTACATAAGGATTCCAAATAAGATGCCACTTTAACAAATGTTTTATTTTAACAAATTTTAAGTTTCACTTTAACATATTTTAACATGCTTTATTTTAACAAATGTTTGAAAGTTACATCATAATAACAGCTACCATATACATAATGCTTACTATATGCCAGACTCTGTATAAACATGTACACCACACATACATTTGATATCTATGTATGAGATACATATACTAATTTAAATTACAACACCACCCTGGTAATGTAGATACCATTATTAGCCTTATCTTAGGGTGGGGGAACTGAGGCAGAGAGCTTAAGTAACTTCCTTGTTCTCAAAGCTAGGAAGAGGCACAGTCAAAGTTTGGTTGGACTCCTCACTGCTACCACACTACCACAGACTTATATTGAAATTGTCTAACAAGGTCCATAAAAGTTTACCCCACTTTGCTGCCTCATGGCTTTTAAAAATACCCCAAGCAGCCTATACCCCAACTAGCCTGGATCGTGACTATTCCTTCAAGTTATTCACATTCTTGCCTCTGCCCCTTTGTTTAGTCTATCCTTCAAAATCCAGCTTGTTTGACTCCTCACATTCTGAAGCCAGAGCAAATCACAACCTCCTTTGACCTTTTAGAATGTTTTGTTCACAGTCCAATTACATCAATCATGATTATTTGTGTACTGATTTATATTCTACCTTTACCACACCCGCACAGATTGTGAAAGCTCTAAGGGCAACAATGTACTTACCTCCCCTATGTAACTGAATGTCATTAGGTTTCTTTGCTTCTCAAATTAATGGTTCACTTCTCAAAATACATATAGGCACAGAAACAACTATAAGCCTTGAAACACAATTGCTATAAAGAACTAGTACTTCACCGATTCTCAAATCTAACTATTTAGGTTCTGCCACTTGCTTCCTAAACTTAGAGAAGTTGTTTAACCTCCCTTTGCCTCAGTCTGTATGTTTGTAATATGCAGATAAAATTACCTAGCTCATAATGCTCTTATAAACATTAAATAGGACACGGGATGCACTTCAAACAGTTACTGGCATATAATATTTGATAAATGTTTGATGTTGTTATTATTGTTACATTATCTTTGTTATGGAAATATATTCCAATGTATCCCAGAAGATTATATTTTGTATTTCCAGCACTTATAACTACGAATGGCATTAAATGTTTTTTAATGACTGATTCAATTAATGAATAGACTACACCCACTGTACCATTCATTAATACAACAAATATTTATTAATATCCATAACATTCTATTGTCATGATAGTTTCTGGGGTTGCATGGGTGAACCACATAAGTAAGGTTTCTCTTTTCTCAGGGATTTTAGCCCCACTGGATAGGACTTGGGTGGAATTAATAAATAAATAGGAATTCCATCATAAGATCATGATAAACAGTATGGTAAGGGAAGCATAGAGTGCTATGGGAATAGATGAAAGATCCCTCTCATATTTAGGGGTTATAAATGTTACCTAAATTAATACCAGCAACTAGACAGATTAGCAGATCAGGGGAAAAGAGTATACAAGATTAGATATCTTCTTAAAGATAGCTCTTTAAGATGAGCTCTTAAGAAGAGCTCATTCAAAAAGTTTCAGAAGCCAGGGAGACCAAGGCTTATTGGAGGATCTTTAGTGTGATTAGATACGAAACAGCAGAAGGGGACAGGCTTGGGTCATGGGTAGACTCAGGCCATTTTAGTTAGTTTGGACTTGATTCCCAGAGCAATGGTTAGTTATTGAAGACCTTAATTAGAAGAATAAGTTGATCAGAATTGTTTTTTAACAATATCATTCTAGGTTCAGTGAATAGAACAAATTGGACAAAGACAAGACTGAATGCAGGGAGACCAATTTGGAGGCTCTTGTAGAAGTCCCGGGGATGAAGAGAGACTAGACTAAGTTGAGTGGAAATGAGAATGAAGAAACAAGGACTAAAGCTAAAACATAAAGGCTGGTGGGAGATTGGAAATGAGGGTTGGTGAAAAGGTAGATAAGCCTAGTGTGTGTGTGATGTTTTACTTTCTGAGAGACAGATGAATAGATAGTAGTACCTTGTAGGAAGATAACACACAATAGGCTGGAATTGATGGGAGGATGATGAGTTCAGGTTTGGATACAGTTTCAGTTGCTTATGACATTAAAAAAAAAAAGAAAAGAAAAAGGAGCTAGCTGAATTAACCCAGGGCTTGGGTTTTTTCAGGTAGTGATTGGATCAATTAGCAGCAAGGTGACTAAGGCTACTGTAAGAATTTAGTGACATGATAGTTTATGAAATCTACAATAAGTAGATAGAGATGAAAGAGTAAGGAGAAAGTCTGGATAACATAGATAAAACAGATGAGAGAAAAACAGAGAGGTATTAGAATGCAGGAACAATGACAATCTAGTAAGTAGGAAGACTGGAAGAAAAGTCATTATGGTCTAAACTATTGGAGTTGATAATGTCAGGGATGGACCCCTCCAGGTTGATGATAAGGACAAAATTTTAGCCATGAGAGTAGGAAACAGAAATGGAGTAGAGACAAAAGTCCACAGAAATGAGTAGATCAAGAAATGAAAGGGTCAGGGAGTTGGATGTGTTATACAAGGACATTTCATATTAAGATGATGGCAGAACTTGGGATGGGTAGGATGACTTTAAAATGGGAACAGAGTCTTTGGTCGATATGACAGAGCAACTGGACTGTTAGTAGATGACACCAGGGAGGGGAGATTGAGAGCGGGAGTATGGACAGCTCTCTGGGCTTTAAACTTTCAAAAGTTTAAAGTCTCTGGGGGAGCCTAGAGACACTAAATTTGAAATATCATTTTAGAAAAAAATATGAGCAGAGCAGATAATGAAGCTGCACAATTCAATTCACCAGGTGGTTATATTGCCAGAAACTGAGTAGAAGCAGATTTTTCATTTTCAGTTCCAACAGGTTGGGTCTACCTGGGAGACCTGAGCATCTCATACAGTTCATTTCTTCCCTGGCTTTGAAAAATTGGCACCTACGTTAGAAAACAGTGAATGAATGAAAACAGGAAACTCCTAATAAAAGTTTCTTCTTTCTGAAAGGCTATTTTTAAGATGAGGATTTTTTATTTTTTAAGGAAAAAAATGGCTCAGAGATTCCTGCCACCCCTTCAGAATCTAGGTGGAAGGAAATGCAAAAACAAATCAGTAAAAAGAATTGGAGATTCTCCGCTCTCTTGATGTGTTCCAAAATAAACACCATGGGAGATAGGGAAAACTCACAAGGCAAAGTTTTTATGATTCTAGAATGTTTGAGCTGGAAGGCACCCAGGTCAAATGGATCAGGGCTTTATATTCAATGAGGATGCCCTGGAGAGGCCAACAGGATGGAAGGCCAGCAGTCAGGCCTGAACACCACTGATCAGAAAACTCATGGCATATTTCTCACAAATGACCTTTTTCAATGCACAGAAAAAAAAAAAAAAGCCTCAATGATTCTAATGGTTTTTTAAAAAAAGAATCTTAGATAAGTTTCATTATGGAAAAATAACTCTAATCAGAATTTTAACAAAAATTATATTGCTTGTAAGACCTTGTTCATATAAATCTTTTATATTCTTGACTCTAAAACTGGGAAATAGCCCTGTGACTCTGGGATGACAAATACCCTGAAATGCAAAGCCATTTCCCTGTCAATGTAACTAGTAAACTAGAAATGATGCTAATTGGGAAATTCAAAATGATTTATTCCATTAATGTTATAACTTACTGTCTCATAACAAGTGCACAATATTCTGGTTCTTCCTTCTTTTCTTTGAACACTTTATTCACATATATGTAAAGTGTACCTAATGCAATAAATTAGACGAAAGAAGTGACACTTATTTGTTACTGACATAGGAAGTCAGGCAAATCTAAGTCTCTTTTCTTCACTATCAGATAATATGGCATAATTTGCTTAATTATATCTCTGAGTATATCTCATTTTGGCTTTGTTTTGGAATTCTAAAACATTTTCATTATTCTTATTAGCAGGACTCTTTATTCAAATTAAATCTTACCAGTTATGTAAAATAGTTAAAGACCAGATTTCCAATTGAAATAATAATGACACATGGCCTACATCTCTGCCCACATCCATCCCTGCTCCCTACCTCTCCCTCAGTCTTAAGGGTTTTGTGGAGCTGAGGTTGAAAACCAGTGACATATGGAGATCTATAAAAGGCATAGATAAATATTCTTAGACTAGATTATTTACACATACACACACACACTTCACATGTATTCACACGCAGGTATGTCTGAAAAAGGTACAGCCATTGTTAATTTAACAATAGTTTGCTTGACATTGATGTAACCTGACAGCCAAGGAGAGTGGACTGGAATGAGCTTGTGTGAACAATGATGACTTCACTGTAGTAGTCAGTGGAAGCAGTAGACACCATTGAGTGAATATGTATACTATGTGGCTGTTTCATTCAAAATGACTGAGCAATTAAAGTAACAAATCTATGTCAAATTTCATGTTAAGCTTGAACATTCCTCTGCGGAAACCATTTGGATGATTCAGAAGATTTTTGGGGATGAAGCAAGGAGTGCAATGCAAATAAAAGTGTGGCACAAATGCTTCAAAGATGGTAAAGAATCTGTTGAAAGTGATCTACATTCTGGAAGGCCTGAAATGAGCAGAACAACTGAGAACGTCGAATGTGTACAGGCCGCAATCAACAAAGATTGGCAACTAACAGTGCGAGAACTAGAAGCTGCTCTGGGAATTCCAAAAACTGTGCCTGAGATTTTGATGCAGGATTTTGGCATGAAACATTCCAAAATTCATTCTGTGGCTTATGCTACCAGAAACGAAGGGAACATCATGGTACAGTTGTTAATGACTTGATTCAAACCACTACCAATGAACCAGATTTTCTTAGGAAAGTCAGAACTGGAGATGAAATGGTGGGTTTATGGCTATGATCCAGAAATGAAGGCCCAGTCATCCCAATGGAAGTCACCTGGTTCTCAATGCTTGGAGAAAGTGCAGCAAATCTGCAGCAAGATCCCACAAAAAAAAAAAAAAAAAAAAAAAAAACCCAAACCACCCCCACAAAGGGGAAAAACAAAAACCCAAAAAAAAAAAAAAAAAAAAAAAAAAAAAAAACCCCAAAAAAAAAAAAAAAAAAAACCCTGTTAACTGTGTTTTTTGATTGGGAAGGTGTTGTGTACCATGAGTACACTCCTCCAGGCCAAACAATTAATAAGGAATACTATCTCAATATTCTTTGTCAGTTTAGAGAGACAGTATGATGAAAACAGCTGCAACTATGGGCAACTGGTGATTGGCAACTTCACCACAACAGTGCACCCATTCATGCATCACGTCTCGTGCAGAGTTTTTGGCAAAACATCAAATCGCCCACTTGACTCAGCCCCTCTTCGGCCCAGATTTGGCACCCTGTGACTTGTCTGGCTTTTTCAAAAACTAAAATCACCTTTAAGGGGAAGAGATTTCAGACTGTCGATGAGATTCAGGAAAATACAATGGGGCGGCTGATGGAGATTCCAACAAAGGATTTTATAGAGTGTTTTGAAGAGTGGGAGAGATGCTGGGAGAACTGTGTGAGGTCCCAAGGTACCTGATTTGAAAGGGAGTGAGGTATCATTGTCCTATGTACAATGTTTCTTGTACCTTGTATTTTCTTCAGTAAATGTCTCTATTTTTCATAGTGTGTGGCTGGATACTTTCTGGACACGATGTACTTATAAAAAGTACACATAAAGTGAGACCTGGCTATGTATTTAGAAAAAGCACCACAGAAGCCAAATAAAAAATATTATTCTGATGTATTTGGAAACATTGATGGAGACTGGATTTCAATAGTTTATAAGGGTTTATGGTACAATGCACGGCCTGGTTTATACCAATTGACACTGGCTTCTTTTGTCCAAGAGCTGGATTTTATTTATATTCTGGTCGGAACCTTTGACTCATATGATCAGACACCCACACAACCCACTTAGTTAAAAAAAAAAAACAGAGTGAAGAAGGTAGAGTGTTGCAGTCTTCTTTGTGGATTGTGGTTAGTGTAACAGGATCATGAACAAAAGGGTCACAAAACCACATGGTTTGGATGGGGAACACTTCAAAGTAGCAGCTGCCTTCAAACCAAAAGGGTTTATAGAGGCAAATTGAGCATATGGTTAGTTAGTGTCCTAAGATGACTTGGGGGAGGACTGGACCCACAGGAAAGGTAAAGGGCAGAAAAGAAAGATATCTTTGGCTAAACACCTACTGTGTGTCAGAGGCTTTATTTCTCCACAGCAGAAAGTAGATTATCTCTTGTTTATAAAAGAGGACATTGCAGTTAGGAGAGTTTGGTTCATTTGTCCAAGAGAGTACAACCTATGTTTGTTTTATCATTTCATACTATCTCCCTGTTCTTCTACAAACTAGCTAAGCATATTTCTATCTCAAGTTCTTTGCTATTTACTGTTCTTCCTGCCTAAATTCCCTTCCAACAAGTGTTCTCATATCTTATTGACTTGTTTTATTTATTTATTTTCATTTAATTTATTTTCTTTATTTTTTCAAATACATTCATCTCTGCCTTCCCCCTGCTGCTTTCCCCTGCCCCCTACCCCCCTCCCTCCCTCAATCCTTCCCCTTTGGTTTTGTTCATGAGCCCTTGCTATGCTTTCCCTGACTTATTGACTTGTTTTAAACAGGTCTCTGCTCAATTGTACCTTCTTAGTGGAGCCTTCTCTGATCACCATTCATAAGGTATTACTCCTTGTCATTATACACTTACTCTATTTTGGCATAGCATTTATTGCCACTTGATATTACACTACATAAACTCTAACTCCTTGGCTTATCATTTGTCTTTCATAGTAGAATATAAACTCCCTTAGAATAGGGACCTTTCTTGTATAATTTACTGCTCTAGCCTGACTACCTGGTATAGCATGTGTCTGGCACATAGTAGATGATCAATAACTATTTGCAGATGAATGAATAAATTAATGAATGTATACCAATAAATTAAATAATAATTAAATAACTGGTAGGAAATTTGGAGATTCTTTTCCAATTTTAACCATTTTACTATGTTAATTTTTATTTATTTATTTTTTAGAGAGAAGGGAAGGGAGGGACAAAGAGAGGGAGAGAAACATTGATGCGAGAGAGAAACATTCATTGGTTGCCTCTTGTATGTTTCCCGACCAAGGACCAGGCCCACAACTGATGTGCGTACCCTGACTGTAAATTGAATCTGCAAACTTTTCACTTTGTGGAATGCTGTCCAACCAACTGAGCCACACTAGTGAG
This sequence comes from Pteronotus mesoamericanus, assembly GCF_021234165.1. Classification (NCBI taxonomy): domain Eukaryota; kingdom Metazoa; phylum Chordata; class Mammalia; order Chiroptera; family Mormoopidae; genus Pteronotus; species Pteronotus mesoamericanus. The sequence continues at coordinate 16,601,190 of NW_026555310.1, forward strand.
CGTGATATTTTGTTAATGCCCCATACAAGTCACTTGACCTTCTTGGTCTAAAATTGTCATTTGTAAGATATTGTCTTACAGGTTGGGTGGCATAGTGGACAGCTTTTGGAGATATTTGTAAGAATACCTTTTTTTTTTCATGGTAATGGATCTGATATTCTTTGGGGCACCTGCCTCTTTCACATATTTACCAAACTGATTTGAGTAGTTTCTTCCTACCCTCATAAATATGGATAGGTCCTACTTGGTGTAAGTCAATTAGTGAAGACCATGATTCTGGCCAATGTAGTTGCCTAAGAAGTAGTCACATGCCCTGATACAGGCCAGTGAAATGAAAGAGATTTTTCTTTGTGACTTCTTGAAAAAAAAAAAAGAACTTTATACTTCTGAAAGTGTTATTAACAGAGATGATATTTTCTTTTGTGACACAAACAAATGACTGGGAAGGGATTCAGCAGAAACAGCTTGAGTTGTGGTTATGGTTTATTTACCCAATACCATCTCTAATAAGTGTCATATACTGTTTTAGACACTGAGAATATAATGGCTAATAAGAGAGAGAAGGTCTTTACCTCCTGGAGATTAACATTTTATGGAGAAGACAAAATAAATAATCAAATAAACTGTTAACTTCAGGTTGTGATACATGGTATGAGGAAAATTAAACTGTATCATATGATGAAGAACAAACTTTATCATAAGATAAAAGCCTTCTCTGAAAAGGGTTCCTAGGTATCCATATAAAATCTTCTTTGGCCCAAAGTAAATAAACATTCCTTTTTTTAATAAATGAATTGTATTAGTTTGAGTGATTTGTGGGCCTAATCAATAAAACTTAATGTAAAACTGTAAAATAAAAATTGTAATATGTATTGTGGCCAATAACATTGTGATATTATCATCCCTTATCATTTAAAATTTAACTTCTATCAAGTATTTCAGAAAAGGTCTTCTCTCACCTCACTGATTTGTACTGACTGGGTGTGACCATTCCTAAACCAATCACCTTGTCCAGGGTTATGGAGGTCACTAATTGGCTTAAGTCTACCAATGGACTTGAGGGTGGGCTCAATTCTACTGAACTGCCAACCTAATTATAACCAAGGAAGTGGTTAAATGGTGTTATAGAGGAATTATCATGAGAATAGCCAGAAAGATGGGGGATGGAAATAATATCGACCATGAAACCCACAACCCCTTCTCATACTATGTTACCAACACATTGAACATCTGGCTAAATATAACTCTAAGAAAAAAATGAGACATCCCGGGGGTCAGAACTCAGAGAAAACTCAAGACACAGATGCAATCAGGAGCTGATAACATCACAGTATGGAAGAGCACAAGTCTCTGTCATGTGATAAGAGATAGAAGATATGATCTTGAGTCTGTGCAAGGAGGAATGCTGAAACTAAGCTCCTGCATAAAGCTGGAGGCCTTTAAGTCCCACCTATGGAGAAAATGACTAGGATAACTCCACCTACCAATCTAGAAATAGGAAACAACAGCAAAATACTTGTCATCCACCTGGAAATGTGCATAGAAAAAAAAATCACCCCTCATTATCGACAGTATAGACTAGAAAATTAGTCAGAAGAAGTTAAAACCTTGGGGGGTCTTTTGAAACATAAAATTCAAAACCATTCTGAAGGGAGCACTTTCACAACCTACAGTACATTACATAGGAACTTCATAGGAGGAGAAAAAACTGAAGATGAGTTAACAATCTAAGTTTAAACAATACACAAGGAAATATACTACTTTGAGGGAATATCACCCAAGTCAGCAATCACTTAAAATGACAGTAGTAAAAACAAGTCTGGATTTCCTAGGGTAGAGAGCCCAGATATTTATGGCCAGAGCTGAAGTGGGGAATACTTGGAAGCCAAACCAGTGTGGAATGAGTGGGAGTTTCTAAGCCAGACTGGCAGAGACTGTTTGGGCCAGCAGGCAGTGAGAATTTCCCTAAACCCAGCCAGGTTCCTATAGCATTGGAGTTGAAGGGATATTGATTTCAAAAAAGCAAAGAGGGCAGAAGCTGAGTCTGAGACACCTGCTCTGAGCCAAAGTAATTGAGGAGTCTGAGATTGTCCCTGTACGGGGAGATCAGTCACACAGCCAAGAACAGTTTGCAGAGTTGCTCAGCCTTTCTCGGAATAAGACTCTCAAAGATAAAACTACGCATGACTTTGGGACAAGATTGCTGAAAAATGAGAGATAAACCATAATAGTAAATGCTTGTCAACAGAAACAGTATGCAAGATACAGAAATACTGAAAGACTGGTGATAGTAGAATTGGCAGATCCAGGATGCAGAAAAACTATGTATGAAAATATTTTACATATTACAATAAAGCATGCAATTACAATGATGAGTATAACATCAAGAATGAACAGACAGATATTTCAGAAACAAAGAGCAATTCTAGGAATAAAAACTATTGTGTATGTATTTTAAATAAAAATATAAAAAAACCCCAATATATTCTGTGGTTAAACCCGTTGGAGAAGCACACTGCTCACAGGAAAGGAGAAGGCAGTTAGTAGCATGGGGAATGCCTGGAGTTCTTCAGGACTCTGTCTCCAGTAAATCACCTCAGGATGGAGTAGAAGCACTTTTCTTTTTCTGGTACTTTAGCTGTTCTCCAATCCAATTTTACCTTACTCTGACTCTTATATTTATTTTTTAGATTTATTCTTATTGTTTTGATATGCTTTGAATTTATTTTATATTTTATTTTAAAAATTATACCCTATAGAAAATCAAGATGGTGGAGGAGTGAGTGGAAGTCACACTGACCTCCTGCCAGGACCAATCTGGAATTACAACTAAATCAGGGAGAAATCACCTGGAACAAACAACTGAACAATAGTGAGAGAGGAGCCTTATGACCTCAAATAGAAGAATCAGCTTTAGCACAACATAACTGCCACTTACCCTGGGCTCTGGCAAAGGATGGGGCAGAGTGGGTTAGAGATGCTGGAGGAAAGACAGGGGACGGAGGCTTAGGGGAGAGAACTGAGAGAGTAGCCAGCGGGATCCCAGTGCTGACTCATCGCCCAGATGGCAGCAGCCATCTTGCTCAGGCAGAGAACACTCCCCTGAGCGGGAGCAGCATGAGAGGATGCAATAGCCCCACCCCCAGAAGGGCCCCTGCCCTGTCCTGTAGTGCCTCTAAGCCAGCCTGCTGAGTGCAGAGTGGCACCCACAGATAGTAGATCCCTGGTTAAAGGGGGAGCAGAGTGGTCTAGAGACACTTGAGGAGAGACTGGAGACAGAGGCTTTGGGGAGAGAACAGAGAGAGTAGCTGGTGGGATCCTGGTGTTGACTCCACCCCCTTAAGGCAACAGCCATCTCGCTCAGGCAGACCATTCCCCTGAGCAGCAGCAGCATGAGAGGATCCAATAAACCTGCTCCCAGGAGGGACTCTGCCCTGCCTGTTGTTTCTCTAAGCTGGCCTGCTGAGTGCAGAGTGACTAGATTAACAGCTTAAGAAGACAGCCACAGACAGATTCCTGGAAGTCTCGAACAGACTGCCTAAGATCAGATGGGGTCAACATCTGACATTATCAGAGGCAGATCGAGAAAGAAAAAACAGCGGTCTTCTACCATAAAAGTTTACACCACAAAGTCAGGAAATCAAGACAGATCAATTTAAGAAGCAGAAGCAAAAAAAGAAGAGTTGCACAAATAATGGAAAGACAAAGAAACACCCCCCACTTGAAGGGAAAGGAGGAATCCCCACAAAGAGAACTAAATGAAATAGAGGAAAGTAAACTGTCAGATACTGAGTTCAAAACAACAGTTCTAAGGAAGCTCAATGAGCTCTGTGAGCTCAGAGAGAATTACAAAATACTACGGGGAAACCATGAGGAACTCACTGCAAACTATATCAGCATGAAAAAGGACATAGAAACTATCAATAAGAGACAAAAGGAAATGAAGAATACAATTCCTGAATTGAAGAACACAGTAGAAGGAATCAAAAGTAAGCTAGATGAAACACAGGAAAGAATCAGCGAGCTGGAGGATAAGGTAGAGAAAAGCTCCCAGAAAGAGCAAGAAAAGGAAAAAAGACTCAAAAAGAATGAAGAGGTGTTTAGGGAAATTCAGGACAACCTGAAACGTCATAGTATCCATATAGTAGGGATACCAGAAGGAGAAGAGGAGCAAGGGATAGAAAACCTGTTTGAAAAAGTAATGATGGAAAACTTCCCTCATTTGAGGAGAGAAAAAGTCACACAAGTCCAGGAAGCACAGAGGGTCCCATTCAAGAGGAACCCAATGAAACCCACTCCAAGACACATCATCATTAAAATGGCAAATATGAAAGGCAAACAGAGAACCCTAAAGGAAGGAAGGGAGTAAGAGGTAGTAACATTTAAGGGAGCCCCGGTATTGCTAGCAACTGACTTCTCAACAGAAACACTGCAAGCCAGAAGGGAATGGCAAGAAATATTCCAAGTGATGAAAAGCAAAGGCCTGCAACCAAGACTGCTCTACCCAGCGAGGCTCTCAAAGAAAATGGAAGGCCAAACAAGGAGTTTACTAGGCAAAAGAAGACTAAAAGAATACACCTCCACCAAACCAACATTGCAAAATATGATAAAGGGACTGCTCTAAGAAGATGAAGAAAAAGTCTATGAATACCCGGTTCCTTTCACAGTCATCAATACATGATATTACCAATATTTTTTTAATAAGTACTAATCTGATTTTGACAATGATGTATTATTTTAATTGTTCCTTTATTATTTGTTGAAACTAAACCTGTTTTTGTATATTTCTTGCCTATTTCTATTATTTTTAAAAAGCTTTAAATGACTTTTTGGCATTCTTTATCCATTATTTTAATTAAATGTTTGTAGAATTTTTGCCCTAAAAAACAACTATTAATCATTTTTTAGATGTGTTGCAAATACTTTCCTATTCTATTACTTGTCCTTTAACTTTTTTTATATGTACATTACTATATAGTTTCAAATGTTGCATATAGTCAATATTTTACCTTAAAACTTCTGGGTTTGAATATGTTACTTCTGGGTAAGAAAAATATTATTTTGTATTTTCTCCTAAAACTCCTTAGATTCTACATATTGATTTTTAACTCACCTGAATATTTTTTGTATAATGTGTGAAATAGGGCTCTATAATTGTTTTATTTCAAGTAATAGTGGTCCATGCATCTTATTTGTTGAATAAGCCTTATTTTCCCCATTGATTTGAAATATCAATTTAATCATATATTACATTGTTAGATATATGCATTTGTTTCTACAATGCTTATTTTATTTCATTGATCTACTCGATTATTTCTGTACTGGTGTCATGTTGGTTTAATTGCTGAGACTTTATAATTGATTTAAATTTTTTAATATTTTATAATGGATCTTGAAATTTAAAAAAGTAAACAAAATCAATCTGCATTTAAAAAAAGAAAGAAGGAACTCCTAACTTTTGGGACAACATTAATGGAACTGGAGAATATTATGCTAAGTGAAATAAGCCAGTCGGTGAAGAACAAATACCATATGATCTCACCTATAAGTGGCATCTATTCAACAAAATAAACTAACGAACATAATAAACCATGGTCAAGGAAACATGGAGCAGACTGAAAGTGACCAGAGGGGATGGGGAAGGAGGACAATGGTGGAAAGAAGGGGAAGGGACTAAAAGAACATGTATGAATGACCCATGGACACGGACAACAGAGGGGGACTGCAGGAGTTGGGGGCAGGGTGGGATGGGTGGCGGGGGATATGGGAGGAAAATTGAGACAACTGTAATAGAATAAACATGATTTTAAAAAAAACGTTAAAAAATTATAACCTACAAAAATGTGCAAGAATAAGGCAATGAAAATACATACACTTTTTAGCTAGATTCAGCAATTGTTAAAATTTTTTTCACATATAGTTTATCTCTCTCTACATTTTTGTGCATATTAATACAATTATTACTGCTCAGAATGATATGAGGGCAAATTGATGATATCATAAACTATAACTTCTAAATACTTCACTATATACATACCAGGAACAAAGACATTCTCCTATGTATATGTATCCTGAGAAGAAAGACATATCGAATTCAAGAAATTTAGCATTGACACAATAGTGTTACCTAATATACAGTTCATATTCCAATTTTTCCAATTGCTCCAGGGATGTTCTTTATAGCAATTGTTATTTGTGGTCCATGTTTCAATCCAAGATTCACATTGCATCTGTAGCTTTAGCCTCCTTTAATCTGGAAGCACTACTCAGCCTTTCTCTGGCATTGTGACACCGACATTATTGAAGAACGAAATTTAGTTTTTTTAATGGACATTCTCTTCACGCGGGTTATCTGATTGTCTTCTCAGGACTGGATTTAGGTTTTATATCTTGGTCAATAATACAATATAGGTGATCAGTTTTTCTCAGTTTATTACCTCAGGAAGCATGTGATGTCAGTTTGTCTCAGTCAAGGTGACCTGAACTTTGATCACTTAGTTAGTGTCATTTTACCACAGTAAAGGAATGATTTTTCCTCCTGTAATTAATATGTAATCCCTATCTAAATAGTTTGATTCTGTCAACCACAAGCGGTGACTCATTGGTGGTAGCTTCCACTGATGTTTCTTGACTTAACCAATCATTGCTGTGTTGGTGGCCAAATGTTTTATGTCTTTTTATTTTAACTGGATCAGAATCTAGAAAGACATGGCATCTGATGCATGGTACATTAGCCTGGAAACCTCAAGAAATCAACATAACGTTAGAATAGTGAGAAAGCGTGCCTTGGAGTGGCTTGGGTAGATAACTCTAAACAAAGGCCTTGCTGTTCTTTGAATCTATGGACTGTAGCAGTTTATATTGTGGCTGGTGTTTATAGGCATGTGATCGGTTACAAAAATCACTGCCAAATTTGGGGGAGTCACCCTATTTTTTTGTCTGGTGTCTTTAAGTGTGGAACCCTCTCTGGGTTTAGTAAATAAAGGGAATCAGTTTAGGAATTACGGTAATTGGAGCATTCAATTGAGTGAGTAATTTCTGGACCCAGGAAGAAATTGTGATTTCTTGTTTTCTACTATAACAAGTATTTATTATGCTATTTAAATTTTCTTGGTATAGGGCAGATGCTTTATAATTTTATGTATCTAATTAACTTGTTAGACATCTTTTTTTTTGTTTTTTTTTCTTTTCAAGCATTTCTTTATTTCTTTATTTCTTTTTTTAATACATTTGTCTCTGCCTCCCCCCCACCACTTTCCCTTGCCCCCTCCCTCCTTCCCTCCCTCAGCTCTTCCCCTTTGGTTTTGTCCATGAGTCCTTGCTATATGTTCCTTGACTTTCCCCTTCCCTTCCCTTTCCCTGCCCACCCCCTCCCTCCTTCCCTCTTGTCTCTGTTGATTTCTTTTCCTTTCAGTGTTGCTGGTCATATTTTCCTTGCATCTTTGTATTGTTGGTTAGGTTCCGCTTATAGGTGAGATCATATGGTATTTGTCTTTCGCCCCCTGGCTTATTTCACTTAGCATAATGCTCTTCAGTTCCATCCATGCTGTCGCGAAGTTTAGTAGTTCTTTTTTTCTTTCTGCTGCGTAGTATTCCATTGTGTATATGTACCATAATTTTTGGATCCAATCATCTACTGATGGGCATTTAGGTTGCTTCCAACACTTGGCTATTGTAAATTGTGCTGCTATGAACATTGGGGTGCATAGGTTCTTTTGTATTGACGTTTTGGTGTTCTTAGGGTATAGTCCCAGCAGGGGAATCACTGGATCAAAAGGCAGTTCCATTTTCAGCTTTTTGAGGAAACTCCACACTGCTTTCCATAGTGGCATACTACCCAAAGCAATTTATAGATTCAACGCAATCCCTATTAAGATACCAATGACGTATTTCACAGAAATAGAACAGACATTTCAAAAATTTATATGGAACCATAAATGACCCCGAATAGCCGCAGCAATTTTGAGAAAGAAACACAAAGTAGGAGGGATCACGATACAGGACATCAAACTCTACTACAAAGCCACTATACTCAAAACAATCTGGTACTGGCACAAGAACAGACCCATAGACCAGTGGAACAGAATAGAAAGCCCAGAAATAAGCCCAGGTCTCTATGGACATCTAATATTTGACAAAGGGGGCAGATGCATAAAATGGAGCAATAACAGCCTCTTCAACAAATGGTGTTGGGAGAGCTGGACGGCTACATGCAAAAAATTGAAATTGGATCATCAGCTGACACCATACACAAAAATAAACTCAAGATGGATAAAAGACTTAAATATAAGTCACAACACCATAAAAGTCCTAGAGGAGAACATTGGCAGGAAACTCTCAGATATCCCACGCAGCAATTTTTTCACTGATATGTCTCCTAAAGCAAGGGACATAAAGGAAAGAATAAACAAGTGCGACTTCATCATAATAAGAAGCTTCTGCACGGCAAAAGACATCTTTAAAAGGGTTGGGGATTTGATTACTTCAGCTTCAGAGATGCTGAACAAATGACCTATTTCAGTGAAATACTCTAGGCTGTAGCTAGATAAAGAACCCCAATTCTACCCAGATATTTAAAATGAAATCATGCTGGCTGAGACTGAGCAGAATAAGAAATGGGGAAATAAGGAAAGAATGTTGTTTTTTTAAAACATTTTTGTGGTTTACACATAAGAGAAGGAAGGATATTTAATTTTTGGCTTTTATTTCTTTTGAGGATTTTATTATTAGAAGGGTGCTCATACTCAAATTTGAGAGCATTTTAATATTGCTGGTGCTATACTATTAGGAGTTATTTATGTAGTTATTTGGACTCACTACATAATTTCTACTGAGCTATAATCAAGAATGTGGCTGCATATCATTTGCAACAAGAGAGACAGTAAGGATTTCTGGCCTCCTAGTACAGAGTGGCTTTGTGGATACTTTAATGTACACCTTGGTCTGATTCATTTCAGAGCAAAATTAATACTGCATCTTAGGATGGTCAGTCGAGGAACAGCCATTAGAATAGGGAGAAGGGCCATGTTGGAAGAAAGGAAGCAATACTGTTTGATAACTGTGGGACCTCTTGCTTAGGAGTCCAGCCACAAAGAGTGGGCTGGAATGCTTAAGCCTATTAGATTAGAGAACAAAAATTACAGGAGGACCAGGAGAAACATAGGGTTTATAATAGGAATTCCAATAGGAATTCCTGCCCTTATGGAACTTGTGGGAGGGAAGCTTTCCGTTGTTCTCCACCACATTCTCCCCACAGCCTCTTCCCAAGGTGCATTGCTCAGGTGTGGCTGTGTCTCCCTGGCTCCCTCTTTAGGTCGGCGGTGGCAAACAGGCAACCTGCAGCTGCCTTGCCTCCTCATGGAAAGCCCTCTGGGGCAGGCATGGTGAGGGGAGGTTGACATTGGCCAGCAGCTCTGCCTGACAAGGGGTGGATCAATCCAGTTCAGGCTAGACGAGCTCAAAGACCATACTGACCACTCTAGTCTGATGCTGATGCTTCAGCTTCCTTCTGAGGGTGCTATTTTCTCAATTGCTACAGAACCCAGAAGGGATAGAATCTCTTCCTCTTCCCTCACCCCCCTCGAAGAACATATATGCATGTATGCATAGCCCAGGGACACAGACAACAATGTGGTGAAGGCTGGGGTGTGGGCGTGTGGGGAGAGGCAAAAGGGGGAAATGGGGGACATCTGTAATAGCGTCAACAGCAAAAGAATCAGAGGGAGAAGGACTGACAAGGCTTTGCAAACAGTACCAATGAACTCTGCGTGACAGAGTGAGAGTGAGAGAGATCACACGGGACAAAGCGATATCAAGGACAGACGCAGGCTGCATGGTCCCCCACACAGAGATTGGCTGTGCTCAGCACGGTGACACCGAACAGTGCCTGGGAGTTTGGAGATGACAGACACTGTGTCAGGGCTTTATGCATCTGGCCTTATTTAACTCTCACAGAAATCCAGTACTACAGATTTTACCATCTTCAAGGTGAGTAGTCAGGCTTTTGTGGGGGTGAACTGTATGGAAGAGACCCCAGTGCATTCAGTAGTTTTTGCCTCTTACCCACAATAAGAAATACCATTTTCATGTGACCTTACACTTTAATGCTTATATTTGATTGAAACAAAAGTGTGAAAAAAAAGCAGTTCCTATCTGCAACAAAATGTCATCATTTTTTGTTTTATTTAAAAACATCTTGAAACCACTATAATACTATTTTTAAGAATTGTTAATGATTCACAACATGTAATTTATAAAAAAAAACTATTCTTACTAAATCCATTGCACACAGATTGGGTTCAGATCCTGGTTTGATCACTAGTGGCTGAATGACCTTGAGAAAGTCACCTTGTAGGGCCTCAGAGTCACCTTGTGTTCTCCTTTGTAAAATGGGATTGACCCTTATCCCTGAGTTTTGTTAGTTAAAAAAAGGAGCGTGCCAGGAGCTCTCAGCTGAGTTCTGGAGAGCTGAGCCATCAGATATTAGACTAACCAATTAAAAACAACAAACCAAATGAAATTAACAGTCAAGCCTTCAACCACTTACGGCAATGGTATAGGCAAGAGTCGAAAACTGGAGCCCTGGCCAGGTGGCTTGGTTGTTTGGAGTGTCATCCCATAAACCAAAAGTCTGACGATTTGATTCCAAGTCAGGGCACATGCCTAGGTTGTGGGCACATATGAGAAGGCAACCAATAGTTGCTTTTCTCTCATATCAATGTCTGTCTGCCTGTTTCTCTCTCCTTTCTCCCTTTCCCTCTCTAAAACCAATGAAAAAATGTCCTTGGGTGAGGATTAAAAAAAAAATTAAATCTGGAAATAGTGCCAACCCTTCCCTGTTCTATTTTCACCCATGGAATGGCGCACCAGTCCAGGGTTCGGTGGGTCAGCAGAGATGTGGTGTCATCTCACTGTAGAGGGACTCTGAACGAAAAGCTCCTGCAGTTCTGCGGACCCAGGAGCTGAAGGCGGGGGTGTCAGTGGGGAGGAGGACAAAGCGGGAGGGCTAGGAATGGGGAAGTGCCGCGCACAGGTTCAGAGTGGAGAAAAGTGTCTTCAAAGTTCCCCTCTTTTTCCCTTGATATGGAGACATCAGTAGAGATGCCTGAAGAAAGCCTACGCTGAAGGCCACAAATAAAGAAGTCTCCAGACAAGAATGCCCGGGCTAGGCATGCAAATATGCGTAAGAGCCTGAGTCCTGGGCTGCGGCTCCTTCCACAGACTTCCCTGCACACTGTGCACCAAGTTTGGTTGTGGGGAGGGCAGCTTTCCCCGTGAGGACTGCCAGGTAAAGCCTTTCCTATCACCTGTGGTCAGGCCTGAAAATCACACACAGGATTTTGGTCAGGAGTCAGGCCCTTCATAATACATGAGAAGAAACGTACTCTGTATCTGGAAAAACAATCCTACTGAATAGTTACTATGAGAAGTAAATTAAATGAGTTTAAATTGACATAGTGCTGGCAATAGTGCCTGGCATATAGTTATTGCTGTATGTGTTTTTAACTTAAGCAAATAAAATGACAAGTGTTCAATAAATGTTAGCTATTTTACAATTATCCCAAATCTAACCATGTCTATTTTTTCCTTCTCCTCTGACCCAAACCATCCCTGGATGATTATAATTGGAGTGGAAAATAAACAAGAATATTTATCAATGGATACAAGAAAAAATAGGTAATTTTTTCCACTTGAAATTCAATAATTGTCTCAACAATGAAGTAATAACAGATTTAGAATTCACCATTTTGGCCCCGGCTAAGTAGCTCAGTTGGTTAGTGCATTGTGCCTATATGCCAAGATTGCGGGTTCGGTCTCCAGGCAGGGAACATACAAGAATCAACCAAAGAAGCATAAATAAGTGAAACAAAAAATCAACGTCCCCCCTCAAATCAATAAATTAAAAAATACACAAGAAACATTAAAAAAAGAGAATTCACCATTTTGTAGTTCCAATAATTAGTCACTGATTATCGCCAGCTACTAATATTATTGTTTTAAAAGCAGCAATTGTGCAATATTTGAAAGAAGAACACACCACCACCCATATTGCCAAAGAAATTGAACCCGCATCTTCTCAAGCATTTAGAGCTAAGAGTCAACTTACAGGATATGCAGAGGAGAGGGGAACATGTTAACTGACACCACAGGGATGTGATCAACAAAATCTAGACCATAGGAAACTCTTAAACAATCTAGTTTCTTCAGTACAAAATGTGTCAAGGTCAGCTGATGGAGTGTAAACTAATGCATCAAAAGAGACTTGAGAAACAAAATAACAAATCACATTATGCATTTCTTATTTGGGTATTCATACAGAGAAGCTGCAATAAAGTGCATTTATGATTTAGGCACAATATACACATCACCAATCTAGACATAGAATATTACTTTGCCAAGTTAATGGCCCCCAAGTATAAGTATTACTCTGACCTTTATTATCATAAATGAGTATTCCTCTTTTGAACTTTTTATGAATGGAAAGATACAATATACACTCTTATGTATGTAGTGTCTTTACTTAACATTATGTTTGAGGGGTTCAGCCATATTGTTGTCAGGTAGAAATAGTTCAGTTAAAACAGTATATTTTAATAGGTTTGTGAGTACAACATATTGCCTATTATGGGAATGATTTATTTGGCATTAAAAAACATTTTTTAATCCCTTCATCTGCTGACAGACCTGGGTTGTTTTCATTACTTTGTTTTTTATAAGTAATACTGAAATAATCATGGAGGTGCATATATCTCTTGGATATCCTGTGTTTGTTTCCTTTGAATACACACTCAAAAGTGGAATTGCTGGTTATGGTCATTTTACTTTTAATTTTGGGGGGAAACTCCGTGCTGTTTTCCATAGTGGCTGAACCTATTGTTTTCCCATCAAAAGTGTACAAAATTCCCCCCACCTCTCTTTCTTTGCATCCTCATCAACACTTGCTTTCCCTGTCTTTGTTATGAGGGCCATTTTAACAGTTATAAGGTGACATTGTGGTTTTAATTTGAATTTCCCTGATGATTAGTGATTTTGAGCACCTTTTCTCATATCTATTGGCCATTTAGATGTCATCTTTGGAAAAATGTCTATTTAATTGTTCTGTCCATTTAAAAAAATTTGTTATTGAATTGTATGGATTTTTGTATATTAACCCTTTATAATAATAATTGCTTTGAAAATATTTTCTCCCATTTCATAGGTTGCCTCTTTTTTTAGATGCACTTGCTGATTTTTTCTTTTAAGAAAAATTTTTGTTCCTTGTGCTTTGGGCATCATATTTAAAACATCATTGCCAACACCAATGTCAAGTTTTCTTTTTTTTTTTATCTTTTCTCCAGAGAATTTTATGGTGTAAAGTCTTGTGTTCAAGTCTATAAGCCATTTGAGTTAATTTTTATAAATGGTGTAAAATAGGATCCAATTTTATTTTTCTTCATGTGGCTATCCAGTGTTCCCAGCACCGTTTTTTGAAGACACTATCCTTTCCTCACTGAGTGTTTTTGACTCCCTTGTCAAATATTAGTTGACCATAAGTGTGGGGTTTATTTGTAGGCTCTCTATTCTGTTCCATTGGTCTCTGTGTCTTTTTGGTTCAATATCACACTGTTTTAATTACTATAGCTTTGTAGTATAATTTGAGATCAGGAAGTATGATGCCTCTGGCTTTGTTCTGTTTTCTCATGACTGTTTTGCCTATTGTGGGTTTCTTGTAGTATTTTACACATTTTAGGATTTTTTTCCTAGTTCTGTGAAAAATGTCATTGGAATTTTGATAGGGAATGCACCGAATTTATAGATGGCTTTGGTAGTGTAGACATTTTGACACTATTAATTCTTCCAACTTGTAAATAAAAGATATCTTTCCATTTATTTGTGACTTCAATTTCTACTTTTGGCATAGTTTTTAGTGTAAAGATCTTTTACTTTCTTGGTTAAATGTATTCTAAGGTATTTTATTGTTTTTGATCCTACTGTGAATGTGATAGTTTATTTCTTTCTCAGATGCTTTATTGTTAGTGTATAGAAATACAACTGATTTCTGTATGTTGATTTTTATTCTTCAGCTCTTTTGAATTGATTTATTAGGTTCAATATTTTTTTCAAAATTCCTATCTTTTAGCTCATTTATTTTGCCTTCCATTCTCTCTACTCAACTGCAGATGCTCTTTATTGAATATTTTATTTCACTTGTTGAGCTCTCCAGCTCCAGAATTTCTGCTTGGTTCTTTTCTTATACTTTCTGTCTCTTTGGTAAATGTCTCACTTTGAACCTGTATTTTTAAATGATTTTGCTGAATGGTCTTTCCAAGTTTTCTTGCAGCTTATTGAGTTTCATCATGCAGAAGATAACTTATAGCATTAAATGCTTATATTAGAAAAGGGTAAAAATCTGACCTGGCTGGTGTGGCTCAGTGGATTGAGCTCTGGACTGTGAAGCAAAGGGCTGCCAGTTTGATTTCCAGTCAGGTAACAGGCCTGGGTTGCAGGCCAGGTCCCCAGTAGGGGGTGTGCAATGGGGCAACCACATATTCATGTTTCTCTCTTTCTCCCTCCCTTCCCCTCTCTCTAAAAATAAATAAATAAAATCTTTTAAAAAAAGAAAAGAGGAAAAATCTTAACTCAATAATTTCACTCTGCCTTAAAAAACTTGGGAATGTTGGATAGTATTCAGCTGAGGAAATGAAGTGCAGCCTCTGCTGATTTCTGAAGCTTCCTCCTATGCAACCTCCTCTTTTCCAGCACCTGGCCCTGCAAACTCTAGCCCTTTTGGCATTCCAAACTTTCAGATCTAACTGTTCTACTCAAGGAGACCGCTAAGCTCTACCTGTGTTATCCTTTTACTGTTCACTGGCATGGAAACTTGCTGGGGCTATATCTTCTAATAGGGATCACCTTAGTTGTTTCTCTCTCTTAGAGATTATTGCACTGCTAATATTCAAAGTATGTAAACTACTTTTTATTATATTTTACCTGTTTTTTAAAAGGAGTTTTAGATTGGAGTGTAAATGTGATCCTGGTCTCTCCATCTTTGCTAAAATGAAAATCTCATTTTTTTTTTTAATAAAGAAAATGTTCTTCAACTTCAATAAGTTAAGAATTATTTTAAAACTCTGATTCCTGTAGAAATCTACTTAATCTGACTGCATAGAAAAATTTGGGGATTTGCATTTTACACACTTTCCTGAATATCCTGCTGCAGGTTGTCAAAGGATTAAAATTCAAAAACCACCTGGGTAAGGAATTTGAAAAGAAGTTGGACCGAAATTACATAATCTTCTTGTGGAAACACTTATATAAACAATGAAGAGCCATTTTAGACTTTCATAGTATTCAAGAGAAATTTTATAAGGCTATTCTGTCAGCTTTCCAAATTAAAGCCAATATGTACCCAAATGAACAACACCCTTAGTGTGGATGACAAGAAACCCATAAAGAAATGAAAGTGCAGATGACACTGGTCTTTTAAATTAAGAAGTTTGTTGATGGGTTTTGTTTTTCTTTTT
The DNA here is from genome assembly GCF_021234165.1 of Pteronotus mesoamericanus. Lineage (NCBI taxonomy): Eukaryota > Metazoa > Chordata > Mammalia > Chiroptera > Mormoopidae > Pteronotus > Pteronotus mesoamericanus. The sequence continues at coordinate 16,616,693 of NW_026555310.1, forward strand.
TTTTTGTTACCTGTGTTACTCAATTAAGATAGGATGCCATTTTTGTGGGGCTTCATTTAAAAAAATGCCAGGATGATACAGATGACTATAATTAAACTCGCCTTTTGATGGATTTTTAAGTATTTAATTTTATTCACCCATTACCAGTGCTTATAAGAAGGAAAAAAAATAGAACTTTCTTTCTGATGATGACATCAAAGATGATATATTTTTAGTATTAATGGATAATCAATTATAAGAATTATTAACATAAGCCAAACAGTGATAATGTACTTAAAATACGCAGATCATACTTAGTTTCATAGGTCATGCCATTGAATGGGACGTTCAATCCAAATCAATAAGCTGCATAGATAGGGACATGAAGAAACACAGACAGAGGCTCTGATGACAATCAAACGAAACATCTCTGGATTGCTTGCCATTTTCCTTTTCTCTGTCAGTGTATGTGTTTCACAATCACTTTTAAAAGAGTGGGCTGATTCTGATAGAACTTGAAACATTTCATAATTTACCCATATTCTCAAGTTTAATTTCTGGTTCGTTCTGCCACCTTGAAACAAGAATGGTTTCTCATTTATGTAGTTTTTCAAATGGAGATAGCCATCACCACTTTATAAAAGATTTCAATAAAGTTCTGTAGTTATGTGGCAGTCAGAGAGCTACAGATATTGTGTAATGGCAAGTCTATAATTTGTGGCATCCTGAGTCTTTTAAACAACACTGCAACTTTTCTTCTGCCAAAAGAGGAAACGTGGTCTCTCATCCTGTTTATCAAGTTGTATTCACTACTAATCAGTTTGTTAGTCCCTCGATAACTTTAAACGTCCTGGAGTTATCAAATTTTATGAGAGTGAATCTATGACTCACTCTGTGTTCTTGATTTAAAATTGCAAATAATATAACTTGCCAAATGCTGTCATTTATACTTTTGAAGATATTTTGATTACATTTCATGTATGAGTAGAGTGACTAGATTATAAAACAGAGTATCATCAGAAAAAAAGAAGCTCATTCTACAAATCTTACTTATTAGCCCTAGGTCAATATCATTAGTAACAGACATCACAAAACAATTTATTATTTCTTAGAAGACTTCTGTGATCAGATTAATCTTGACATCATAGAAGTTCAGAATTTAAAAGAACTTCAGAGAAGATCCTGTAAAATTGCCCATCTGGCCTTTGGATTCCTTGCCCTACACGTCTGACAAACCTGACCTGGATTCAAAGTTCTTCAGTGACTTCTAAGTCCCTGCTTTTGAAACCGTCTATTCTATCTTTAGCTAGTTTTGAACTAACATTGATTCCAAATCAATTTCTCTGTAACTTTCACACATTGACTTCTCTTTTCCATTGGGATCACAAAGAACTAAGCTCATGTCTTCTCCACATGAAAGCCTTCCTCATATTTTTAGAAAGTAGTAGTTCCCCCAAGAATTCTCCTTGCAAGAGAAAACATTTCCAGTTCTTTCAACTGTTCCCACTTAGCATGGTTTTTCCATCCTGGCTGCTCTCTTTTGAAGGAGCTAATATCTTTTGAAAAGAGAAATTTTTATTACATAAGACTCACAGATAATGGTCAAACATTTGTTGAATGAGTAAATGAATAAATGAAACCTATTGCTATAGAAAGCTGAAATATAAATAAAATAAGGCAAATAACTTGATCTATATATTGAATCTTACTGCTAATTTTAGAAAAAGCAATTACTGCCTTTCAATTTTTTTTTTTACTTGGTGTCTGGGCAGATTTGGGGAAGATATGGGCAAATATTAATTTACTTAACATATATATTATAAGGTTATAATTTCTAAATGCCCTACAAATTCAAAACTGGCTTTTTTTTGACTACCTACCTATTTGGATATTCACAAGCCAAAAACTGATGAATACTTTCAAAATGAATAAAAGTTTATAGCCACATTTGAAACTTAATCTGTCTTCCAAAGTTAAATATTCAAATAAGGCCTTTTACTGTGCCATTAATGTGCTCCTCCAACAAACAAATAGCGGTTTGTAATTCAAGAATTATTAGATACTTTCCATTTCAAATCACTTCCACACTGCTGTCTGAATACCAAGGAAGGGAAATAGCTAATTCCTTAGAGCAGTGCTGTTCAATGTAACTTTTTGCAATGATGGAAATGTTTGATATCTGCCCATCTAATGCAGTAGCCACTAGCCACATGGGGTTATTTAGCACTTGAAGTGTACTTATTGCAACAGAGAAATTGAATTGTTTATTTTATTTAACTTTAAATAATTTAACTTAAGGTAGCCACATGAGGTTAGTGTCAACCAAGCTACATAGAGCAGCTCTCATTGATGATTTCTCAGATATCCTTGCTTCTTAGGTACTATTTCAACACTTATCAACTGTGCTGGACTTTTTCCCTCCCCAGTTAAACACATTTTTTCCCCAAGTTGTTGCCATTGTACAAAAGGACATTTTTAACACAACATAGCATCAAAAGCCATGGTATCTAAATAATTTTTTTAAAACTAATGGTCTTTGTTTATTTCTCATGCATTTCATTTTTCTATTGTGATTTATAATGTTTCTTTCAATACGTTAAAACCCTTCTTCAGTGCCTGAGAGCCTGGATATGATTGTAAGTTCATAGGTAGTAAAGTGGGTAGTATTTTTAAGGGGTGGAGGATTAGAAAAGGTAGAGAAGGAATTACTTATTTTTCAAAGTTAAAAGGTCACATCAGTAATAAAGATTGTCCTGAATTTTAAAACCACTGTCTTAAAACAATGAACAATTAGGAGAGCTCAGATATCAAGTCCTGGGATATAAGCAATATTTGCCATTGATTAAAGGTCAAATTATACTGCTTTATAAACAAACATTTAGCATATAAAATGCTGAACACCAAAAAGGAATGGGAATTTGTTAGTTGTTTCTTGAGTGTCCCAGACAATTCCAAAGACTTCCTCAGAGAGTTTACAGTACAATTATTTTTAAAACCCCAGAATCTCAGTCTTGGAGATGTTGCAAGGAGAGTGCCTGTTGGCAGTTCTGGGCATTTTCAAAGGCTCATTACTCTTCCTAGTGGAATTGTTCAGTTGGTCAGTTAGTTTCTTTATAGGTACCTTAACTTTATTTATTTTTTAAAATATTTTATTTATTTATTTTTAGAGATAGGGGAAGGGAGGGAGAGAAACATCAGTGTGTGGTTGCCTCTTGTGCACACACAACTTGAGAGCAGGCCTGCAACCCAGGCATGTGTTCTGGCTGGGAATCGAACCAGCGATCCTTTGGTTCATAGGCCACCATTCAATCCACTGAGCCACACCAGCCAGGGCATGGGTATCTTAACTTTAGATAGCAGTAGGCAATGACCAGAGATGGAGCAGGGAGGCCAAGAACTAACGTTCAGTTGCTTAAAGACTTCACTATCACAAAACTACTTACCATTCCTGTCTCTGCATCTTTGTTTACTATGATATTTCATCTTAAAAAAATTCACCTTATTGTTCAAAGTCAACTTCAAATGTCACGATCTATATGAAGCCTTCTCTAATCAAGAGAATTAAAAGCAAGCTCTTTCTTGTCATTTCTATAGTACTTTAGTTATGCTATTCATGACTTTCCCTGCTGACAATCTTTACCCACTAGTCATCTTCTCTAGTAGTCTGGTAGGTTATTGGGCAGGGCTAACGTCTCAAATATTTTTGTGCCAAGGCCCAGTACTTAACCCTTGTTAATAACCTGAAGCCACCTTCATCCTTGAAGTAAGACTGATAAATCACCAACTACACATACCATTTTGGATACTGTTGCTGCATAACAAATTACCCCAAAACTTAGCAGTTTAAAACAATGATTTTGTTGTGCTCATGATTTGTGGGTGCGGAATACAGACAGGGTTTATCTGGGTATTTCTCACTTACGGTCCCTCATACAGATATAATCAGATGTTGGTTGGAGCTTCTATCATTTGACAGCTCAGCTGGGTTTGATGTCTAGGTTGGTCCAGGACTCCAGCATGTAGCCTCCCTGGGTAGCAAAGTAAGAGTAATTGGTTTTCTTATGTGAAAATTTAGGGCTGCAAGTGCAAGGTTCAAGCAAAGTGGAAGCCGCATTGCCTGGTATGACTTGGCCCTAAAAGTTCACTGTGTCACTTCTGATATACTCTATTCTTGAAGGGGGTCAGAAGCCCACCCAGCTTTAAATGGGTATAAATTAGACTCTACCTCTTAGGAAAATACAACCTGCTGCATATAAAAAAAACATGTTAGGATACACTTTGAACCCCAAAGAGTTATGGTCATATTTATTTGTAAAAATATGGTTTGTTTGTTTTTCCCTTTTATTGTACAGCCTTCTGAATTTGATCTAGTCATTTCTATGTCAGGCTTTATATTTTTCCAATGAGTTATGTTCAGAGTCTGTACCTTCAAATGCTAATATGGAAGGATTAGGTAATAATCCTAGGAATTTCTTTAAGCTTGTCTGTTTCATTACTCCACTCTTCTTTCTTTCCTCTGATCTTTTCAGCACCCTTGTCTATTTTGTTACCCTTTTATCAAGATGGCTCTGTATGCTTGGTGCATTTTTCCTCATTGGCACTCACAGACTAGCCTCATCTTCTCGTCTCACCAGCACCGACAGAAAAGATTTTAGAAACTACAATATTTAAAGGCGATTTTGAGTTTCAGAAACTCTTAACAGTTATTCATAATATCTAGTGATAATGAAGCAAGGGATATTTGATGGATAGAAGCATTTTAGCCTCTGTTGTAGAAGGTTAATTTTAACCCTCCCATGTCCACAAAAGGTGTGGAATGATTATCTTAGCTTAAACCTCCCTAGGTCAGATTTTGTTTTTGTGTTGAATTAAATGAGTGAGAGAGTGAAGGAGTGAGAGAGTGAAGGAGTGAGAGAGTGAGGGAGTGAGAGAGTGAGGGAGTGAAGGAGTGAGAGAGTGAGGGAGCGAGAGAGTGAGAGAGTGTCTCTTTTTACTGAGATGGAAGTGAACCCCAATCAAGGTAACCCAGGAGAGTGCCTGATACAGTAGACTCTGAAAAATATTTATTATATAAATAGTAAACATAATCAACATTGGCCTGTTGCTGTGTACCAGATAGACTCTAGTCAGGGGCTTCTAAGAAGTCTGAAGAGATAGTCATCGAGTTGGGATGATAACACTAAATTGGGTTGTTGTTGGTGGTGTTTTTTTTTTTTTTTAGTTTGTTTGTTTTTCCCTGGTACGGTCCAAAGCTACTGATACAACCATAAATTATGATCTTGGGAAAAGTAGACACAATTAACATTCCCTAGGACACCTTTTGTGTGCGAGTTGGTCACTCCCCCATCTCACTGAACCCTCATAACAGAGCTGCAGTAGAGAAACAGAACGAGGAGCTGAGGGAGCAGAGAGGGGCATGAAGCAACCAGAGTCAGGCACTTTGCAAAGGAAACTAGAAGAGACTCAGGTCGCCAACATCAATGCCACCATTCTTTCCCTGGCTGTGACCTGTATCCTCTGGAGAGAGCAAGATTTCTTTAACTTTTCTTAGGTATCTTTTTACTCTTAGATGTTATGCCATGACTGAGGATAAATAATATGTAATTCTGTGATGTTGATCGCACCATTTCTAAGAGAGGTAATGATCTGAACAAGGTTCAATTTTTCCAACAGCCACTGGAGGGCTCCCCACTGTAAGCTTATAGACAATCACCAGGCATTACTTTTTTTTTTTTTTTTTGGTTCTTAAGTTTGATTAATTCCAGGACTTTGGGAGTTGGTGAGTGACTATGTCACTCTTAAAAATGAAGGATGAATAATATTTGGCCTGAACCAGATTGAGTCAACTTTGGGCAGAGGTCAGACAAGGACCTTGCCACACAGTTCTTTATATACCCCTTAGGCCAGGCTGCCCACACTTTGCTTCTTAAGTCCCAAGAGCACACATAATGGAATCCCAGCACCTACATTTCTGGCCTACAGCACTGCATCTACATTATGTCTCCTTCACTGACCACCAGTTCCTCACTGTCCTCTCCCTTGGACTCTGCCCTACGGGCTGAGGCCTGAGCCAGGGCAAGGAACTAATTTGTTTGCTGCTGGAGCCTTGGACTATTTTTCAAAGTGGTCCTCCAGGCTCAGTCCTTGTGCTGTCTTAAAGCAAGAGGAGGCCCATAGCAGGGTTCAAGGAGGTTCCAGTTTGCTCTCAGACAAAATGCACTCTACTCTCTACAACTTTTCCCTGCTGGTTAACATGTTACCCAGCCTGGTGCATTTACAGTTTGCAATAGAGAGAGCAAAGGAAATGCTGAACACAGTGCAACATAGTGTGATGGCAGAAATTATACTGCAACAAGTGAGATTTTGGGGCAAGACTCAGAGCTCTCCAAAGTGTACCAAAAAGAACAACAAACTGTGGTGTTCAGCTGCTCAAGGATAGTCAAACATTTCAAAATGCCTTCAGAGGATTTGTCTTGCTAGAAAGTTGTTTGGAAACTAAAGTGGATCTTTAAGTAGGGTCTCCTCAATGAAAAGCTCTGCCAAAACATAAACAAGAATTATTTCATAGAAAAGTAAATCATTCCACCTCTGGAATGATTTTCAACAGGATGCTTTGCCCCATCAGAAGAAAACAGGGGACGGTCATGTCCTTCATGACAAAATCAAGTAGACACAAGAACTCGTTATGTGCTTCCCTATTGTGTCAAATCATCAACAGCAGGCAAAACTTGAGAACAATGGAATGCTAAATATCAGGTTCACTACTGTGTTTTCGAGACCAGAGATCCAATGCAAAGCGTATTTCCAACCAAATGCAAATCATCTATTCATTTAGAGGTAATTGATCTACTTTACCATTTGGTACCCTTATGAGTTGAAATAATTGTTTTCATTTTGGAAATGGAAGGACGGAGGCACAGGCAAGGCAAGCGATCGACTCACATCTGCCAAAGAGTGGTGACGAAAGTGGCTAATTTATGAGTTTTGCTCATGCGTGCCTAACGTGAAGTAACTAGGTCCCACCACTATTGTCCTTTTTATCTTCACCTCCTCCAGCAGTGGCATGAGACGTGTGAGGCCTTTTGGCAAGAGACCTATACAGGCACAACTACGTAGACTTTTCGCGGAGCCCCTCCTCCAGGTGGTTTAATGTTCTAAGTCACAAAAAAAAGATCAGAAAAAAAGACCACGAATCAAAACCTAAGAGCAGAGCAGACACTTTTACTGGCTCAGGTTTGACTAGTCCAGTCAGAAGTCAAGTAAATACCCACCAACCTGTAAGCCTGACGGCAATTTTCCACCCCAGTGGGAGAGAAGTCAGCAGCAGCGTCTGTCGGTGCGGTTTGGTTCTAATGACATTCAATTGCCAACACCAATCTCTGCAGCTTTTATCTCAAAAAAATTCCACCCTCAGAAGTCCATGGTCTGTATGGGGTTCCACCCATGGCCTGGATTCTGGGATGCTGCTTGGGTGGCACGTAGAGTAAGTCCTGCCCTGGCTAGATCCCATCTATCGACTGGGCCATCATCACGGCTCAGTAACTGTAGGTGGAAAGGCCTTGGAGACAGGGACGGCTAAGTCCCGAGGCAACCGCCTCCACACCACTCAGTATTAATTATTTAATTGACTAACAGAGGAAATAGATACGTAATGCCCAAAGAGCTTTAGCTTTATCCTAGGTTCAATTTAAGCTAATCATCAGCCTTTCTGGAAAATGCCTATGTGGGTTTTTCTCATTAAGGGCCGTCAGCAAGTCTGAACAAAACCTTCCTATGCCGCCTGACACGGCTATGTTTGGACTCACATCCTGCAATACTGCATGACCAGGAGGGCTCTGGTGGCGCTCTTGGCCAAGTGAGATTGGCTCGATGGCAGACATATGCCTTTATGAAAGAAAATAGAAATTTCTTAGATGGAAATGAATGTGAGAGAATTGGGTACTCAATCTTGAACTCGAAAGAAATTGAGCACGGAAAACTTACACTTCTCAACCCTCAGGGGCACAGAGTAAGAGAAACATTTTTAAACAGAGATATAAGGGAAAGCCATAAGAGGGACTGTGGCTATACAAAGCTTATACACATTTAGACAAGTTGGAGAATAATTTTTGTCAGTTCTCGGCACTGCTTTGTCATTGCACGGCCGGTCAGCTTGCTAGATACAGAGGCTGGAAGGATGTGGAAGGCTAGAGTGACCCTGAAGGGCCTCTCAGAACACAGCTTACAAGATCTAGGGGCTTAGCTACAGAGGCCACGCTCGTCTGAAGCAGTCATTCTTTGAGAATCGTATGTGAAATAAATGTTATATCTGAGCCCAAGATCTCAAACATAGAGCAGTGTTGTTGCCAATTAGATTAAAATAAAGATCCAGGTAGGGTAAGTGAGTTTGTGAATTACATGGTGTCTTTTGCATTTCCATTAGAGGGCATTCTTGCTTCACGAATTCCTGCACTTCCTTGTTGTCATCAGAGAGCCTTTTCTTCCAAGGCAAGTCTGCATGATAGGTGGTCCACACTGGCAAATGGTATGCCCAGCAAGGTAAGAGAAGTTGAGAGGAAACAATATGGCATTTCTTTTTTCCTGCTTTCAAATCAGCAGTGCATACCCAAGGTTAACAGAAAGAGGCTTGGGCCAAAACTGTTTTCCTGGGAATTTTTTTCATTTCACAGACCTCGTACACAGTACATCCATGGACTGCCAGAGCCTTCCCCCGGGGAGGCTGAAAGGGGAGACAGTTGATTTTTCAGAGAGATTGTGCAAATGCAGCCAAGCAAACAGGAAGGTGCCTTGAGTCCTAGACGGGGGCCTTTCCTCTCCATGTGCAGTCACTGGGGCCCTGTGTATGGGGAAGGAGGCCAGGCCTGAGCAAACTAAGCACCTTCTTTAGCTTTCTCCATCACCCGTGCTGCCTCCTCAGCCAGCCGCTTCCCCAGTCCCGATCCGGTCAGGGCACGTGCATCGTCTGTGTGCATGTATGCCTGGAGGGGTGTGTGTGGAGTTTAATACATGCAACATGATACATTTAATACATGAGGACTCCCTAAATGAGCCATCAGAGCATGCACGTAGTGGGACTAGAGTAGTTCTTTGAGTGTTCGAGTTTTGGAGTACATACGAGACCCAGGGAACAGTGCTGACAAAGAGGTTGATACTTACCCCTGCCATGCTTTGAATGGGGAAGCCATGTGGAAAGTTGTGGTTTCTGATGGATAATAAAGTACCCTGTGGACAATACATATATTCCTGAGTGTCCATATGGGGTGGGGATGAGACAAAACAAAGAAGTTGCTCCCTGTCCTGCAAGGCACTGGCAGGTCTTTATCCTAAAGCTACAGGCTATTACTCCACTGCCTGGGGAATATCTGCTGTAAAAACTGTGTGTTTGATTAGGCTGCTCTAACACAGGCCTGGGCGGGTTATGAACAGCAGAGACTTATTTCTTACAGTTCTGAAGCCTCGGAGTCCAAGATCAGAGTGCCAGCATAGTCCGGTGTAAGAGCCTTCTTCCTGGTGGCAGACTGCTGACCTTTGGGTGTCCTCACATGGCAGGAAGAGAGTGAGGGAGCTCTCTGGGGTCCCTTTTATAAGGGCACTAATTCCATTCCTGAAGGTTCCACCTTCATAATCAAATTACCTCTTAAAAGTAATTAAAGGCCCTACCTCCTCCTATCACATTGGGATTAGGGTTTCAACATTTGAATTGTAGGGGGACACACTCACTCGGTCCTTTGTTCTGTGGGAGTGCCCAGTGGTGTGAACGCATGGGAACTTTGGAGCGCTGCCTAGTCGCACTCAGCGGCTCATCTAAGATCTCAGCGCACATCTCACGGGTTCTCCACGCACAGGAGGACGAGGCGGGGCAGCAGCCCCGTGCCATCGGGTTTGAAAGCTCATCCATGAGAAGAAGGGTGCAATCCTGAGCTCTAAAGCTCTTCCCTCACCTTGGGCCAAAGAGGACAGCGGCGTGGGGTGGCCCCAGCCTTGAGCAGGAGAGCATAGTTGGGTTTTACCATGATGAGAAGTGTTTAATTTGGAGTGGTTGTAGACAATCGTGTGAAGGCGGTAATAGCAGGGTGGCTTTTATGAGAATCTTAAAGTACAATGCTGGCAGAGGACTAATGAATCTTGGGATAGCTCAGATGACTAAACCCATCTCTAATGTGTTTAAGTTAGAGACTCTGAGCAGGAAAATAAAACCTTCAGCAGGAGGGCGACAGAGAAGGGCCTGAGAGCGGTGCCGTTGGCAAGACTGATGCAAAGTAATCGTAATTATAGTGCTGGGAGGGAAAGCCTTGTTCTCCTCTGCAGCCCTAAAGCCCTGGTTTTACAACTGAAGCTCCTGGCCCTGGTGTGCCTTTTGGGCTCTGCAGCAACACAGCACCTTTGGCCCAAATCTCTCACTTTCTATTTTTAAAAAGCAAGGGTTTAAAAGTAAAGGGGAGCCTCTAATTTACCCAGCTCTTGAAACAATCAAATCCACCCCAAGGCATGGATGAAGCTCAGATCCTCCTGCACAGGTTTTGATGGTCCTACCAAAGCACTTAAGGTTTTCTTTTATGTGCAGCGGTAATCGCCTTAGTTCCCTTGCTGAGTGCATTTTATGTCTCCCATAATGTAGCCTAGAAGTGGGTGTGCTCATGGATAGAATGTGGAACCTAACGCTAGGTTCTGTTTATAGGCCTTCGGCTTGCAAAACATGGGATGCTTTGCCAATTTTAGAACCCCCTGGAAACCTGTGGATTTGGAACTCCAAATAGAATTCCATTTTTTTTTTTTTTTGAGGTTCAAGTTCTTTTAACTTTTGGCACAGATGTGACTTCCTGTTTCTAAGAAAAAAAAAAGCTTTAAAAAGTTCCATTAAAAGAACTCCTAAAGAGCCCTGGACATCCAGTGGTTTTTCACAAAACAATATTTTGATGAGTTAAGTGTAAATGTATCAGAAACATATGGATTAAATTTCCCTTGAAACACGCAGGGGTTTGAAAAAGGAGGTAAAAAGCAGGCCAAATACACTTTAGGGTTTTGCTGAACCCTAAACATTCGAAAAGTACTTTGAGGTGTTCGACTAAGTCAACCCTACAGGGCTGGCCCGCCCGGGATGGCAATAGCGAACTCACAGCCAGGCAGACACCCATTTCCCAAACGGTTGGTGGTGTTTGTGTGGGCAGAGAGACACCAAATTCATGGTGCAGTGCAACTGGGAACCAAAGCAGGGGTTGTTCAAACCCCAAACAGGGCACATGCCTAACCTCCTTGCCCAAGTATTTCATCTCTGAGCAATGCATAAGAAAAGCAGTTGGCTGTGCTTTTTGGGGGGCCTGATAACAAAAATTTCTTATATATGATATTGCAATAAAATGGATTCAACTGAATCCATAAATGAGAACCGATGTAAGCCTCTACACTACCCTTCAGTTGGATCGATTGCTAAGAATGGAGATGTTTCCCCAACCATATGTTCCTCTCTCTCCCCCTTCAATCCAGCCTCTGCTTTTGTCTCTCCTCGTCTTGGCTGAGACCCATAGCAAGAAGTCCCCAGATCACCCTCCAGGAAATATGTCATCACAAGATTTCCAACCCCATTCATTGAAGGCAAAAATTAGAATATGGTTCACAGAAACACCAGCGCCATGATTTGGAAGAGGTTAGGGGGCCAAAAACCTTTCTTGGGAATCACCCACTTGCTGAGGTTGACTCAGGGGCATGTGGATCATGCTGCATAAAGCAATTGCCTTGGAAAGGGAACAAGGGACCCAAAGCAGCGTGGCCGCTGAGCAATTCAGATTTTCCAGTAAACTAAGAATCCCCAAAGAGTGTAAAGACATTTCCCCTTTTTTCCCATCCTGTTTGCTTTTTAAAAAGATGATGTAGGTCTTTTCCCTTTGCTTCTCAGAGATTCCTGTTTTCAGCTGTATACTATAATCCCAGTTATCTGAGATCTGGCCACCTTTTTGTGGATAAGGAGGGAAATGAAAGTATGAGGATATTTTCCATTTCTGTAGTGCAAATTGCCCTATTGCAGGCCCTCTTATTTACTTTTTTTTAAAGCTTTTTAGGGGATTTCTAGCAATGGGACTATTTATCGGTAGGTAAGCTCAAATGATAGAAAAGTTGGAAACCAGAGGTTCTTAGCCCTGAGGAGGCACAAACAGATTAGAACTAGATTTAAAGAAACAAATTTTAGCTGAAAAAGCATTTAGTTAGGCATCAAAAGAAATGGGTGGAGGCTGACCTTTTTTTCCCCATAATTAAGTCGGTTGTACTATTACCTCCTCAATTTTCCCATATTCCAGAAAGAATGTGTGTGTGTGTGCGTGCGCGTGTGCGTGTGTGTGTGTGTGCGCGTGTGTCTGGATCTGAATAATTACTGGTCGGATACTGTGAAATGCTTCACACTTCTTGAGGGCAAGGCTGTGTGATTAAAGAAATAATAATAAACTGCATTATACAAAGCCTAGAATTATGGTGAAATTGAGTGTAGCATAAAATGTGTTAGGAAAATTGCTTCGTTCTTACTTCCTGGTAATTAATAATAGTAATTATTGCCATATGCCAGGTATTTTAGGGGTTTTATGCACATTAACTCATTCAATCTTCACAGCAACATTAATAAGTAGGTACTTTTATTATTGTTATGGGGAAACCAAGGCACAGAGAAGCAATTTGCCACTATAATATAGGCAGAGTGAAACTTTGAACCACGACAGTCAACAACTGCAGAGATCCTATTCTTAATGTCTACAGGGTTAAGCCCTTTCATCTTCAGGCCAGATGACTCCAACCTTACTTCTGAGTTCTCTGATCTCCAAACATCCTCATTATTTTTTTCCCATTCATGTACTTCACAAGCAAATAATTATGTTAAAATAAAGCAACACACACACAAATCATTTCCCTGTAATTTGCTATCTCAATACTCACTGCCAATGAAACTTTCTTCAGACAAACACACTTTGTCTTCTTGGGGCAAAACTACTCTGTAGGTTGATACTAAAACCTATTTTAAAACATGTTCGTAAGGGGAACATGGTCTGTTTCTTTTAATTAAATCTCTAAAGTCTCTGGAAAAGCAAGGAAAGTATATAGGCACTTATTGAAGTGGGTGTAGAAATCCATCCTGGGGACAATCTCAACGTGAGCTCGGACTCTTAGAGGAAAAAAGAGTTGGAATGGCTGGCTTCATCAGAAGGAACTTGTCGCCTGTTGCACAGGTGAATGTGGGGAGGGGGTTTTCTTTCATGTTGGGGGCTGGTATCCGGAAGCTTCTTCTCCCGCTAGCACAGCCCCGCCAAGAGCGGAAGGGAGCATATCCGATACTTGGAACGCAGAGAGTGCAAACTGAAGGGTTTGTGTGTAGGTACTGCTTGCAAGGAGAAGACAGCGTCTGCCAAACTGCGCTTAAGCTTCAAAGTGCTTCTGAAGCCCTGCAGCCCTGAAAGGCTATTTTGACTTTAAGGAAAGGCTTGCTGTGAGTTTTGTTTCTATGGAAATAAAGCAATTAGGTTAAACAGCAATTGAAAACTATTTAGTGAAAGGGATACCCAATGGTATTTCTTCTCTTTTTACACTGAATTGTGTAGTATTGTTTCAGTTAGTGCCTTAAAGAACAATGCATATTTATGCTTATTTTTAATGAAAGGTTTACTTCATTTTTTTAAACAGCATTGATTGGACTGGGTACCATAATGGGTACCCAGTTTTATTCCCCGAGGAAAGCCTGTAATTGTGTGTGAAACACCCTGGTTCTGCTGGAGGCACTGTTTGAATTTCAGATTGATCTCTAGGATGAAAATAACACATTCAGACTTGCCTTAAAAACAACAAAGTATTAATTATTGTCCTACATTAGGGTTCTTTAAAGAATGAGTGGCTTGCTTCTCATAGGCTGAAAGTAAGGTTAAGAAAATGCTTCCCAGCATCTACCACTCTCTTCCCACTCTATGCCCCTCCTTCCCCTTTTTAGGATGGCTTCTTTTTGTTGGACTGTTTCTCAAACAGCTCAACTAGGCTTTCTGTGAATGCAGATTCTGAGCTCACAGATCTAGGGTGGAGCCCAAGATTCTACGTGTTTCTAACAAGTTGCCAAGTGTGGTCCATGCTTCCGGTTCAGGAATTATCCTTTGAACAGCAAGTAGAAAATGACCAACCTCGTGTGTGTGTGTGTGTGTGTGTGTGTGTGTGTGTGTGTGTGTGAGAGAGAGAGAGAGAGAGAGAGAGAGAGAGAGAGAGAGAGAGAGATTGTAATACTTGCCTGAGTTTTCCTCATTTTTGGAAACATTCAAATCTAAAAGTTGAAATTAAAAAGAATCTCATTTTCTCAGTTCTAGTTTATACTTGCTTAATAAATGGGGCTGGCAGGATAACAGAGCCATCGAAGTTACTGAGGGTATTTGCAGCACAGAACCATTCCTAATATTTCTCCTCTTACCCCACCATCATGGTGTTAGCTCCTACCTCCTCATGTCTCCAAACACATCTCTCAGTAAGTTAGGTGTCTGGGTTAGGTGACCCTGTTTGTATCCACAAAGTTATGCCCCAGCGATGTCCTCACACACAGAGTTATTTTGCCTTCCTTCTGCCTGATGAACATTTACCAGTTCACTCTGATACAATTATGTCATCTTTTATCCCTGGGCAAATCCAGGGGTTCAAGTAAAGGGCAAGTTATACTTTGACTCAGCTTCTCCAAATTTGTTCAAAGATGAACTGGGAAAATTACTCAATTTTTCCATTCTCATCTTCTTTCTTTTATCCTCAATACGGTATCCTATTTTTTCTCTTAATAAAAATATCTGAAATCATAAATAATAATGTGTGCCAGTGAATATATTATTTTATCTACTGTTGGCCAGTGAAGACACAGGCAGGCTGTGATTTGCAGGTGATGACTGGGGCCTGCAGGGGGCAGAGCCGAATGGTCCTCAAATTCTTCAAACCTGACGTAGACTGATAGCTAATTTAACACCTCGCCTGCTGACAAATGGTCAAGACACAACGGGGCCACAGGAGTAGGGCAGGAGAGGAGGGTACAGGGGAGGTGAGAGGGATGGAGGCTGGTCCCGGGAGGGGCAGGCAATTCACGGAGAGGGAAACAAGACGGTTCATATGACACAAATGATGACCTGGAAAATCACAAAGGAAGGGAAGAGGGACACATAGTAAGAAGAAAGAAGTTTTACAACTTGGCCTTCAAATGAAGCTGAGTTGAAACATAAATTTGGCCAAAGATTGATTATTTGAAGGGATTAGCCTTTATTGCCACCAAGGCCACAATTGAGCAATGAATTTTCTAATGAGAAGTCTGGGCTTAGACCAGCAGTTCTTTAAGAATATCAAGGCATTTGTGGCATAAAAGTTTTTCTCAAATGTGGTACAAATGGGCTTGTTGGAGCTGGGAAAGGAGGGAGACTGAGGGGGTGGGGGACAGGGGCTGCCTTTGGAGCTTGTTCCTGCCCAAAGATTCTGTAGGAAATGACACTCATACAGGGCACTGTGCTTTCTAAACTTACTGTTTTCTGAACTCTCACTCCATAGACGATACGAAAGTAACTGAATTCTGAAAGCCAAAGCATAAAAAGGGAGGCCCCCTCCTCTGAAAATTTCAAGTTCTCCTAGTCAGGTAGAGAACTTCTTGGCAAACCAGGAAAAAAAGGGGGAGTCATTTTTCCACAGCCATTGCTTAAAATAAACAGCTATTTTGGGCTCTTTTATAAATTTTAGAAATAGAAAACATCTTAGAGGCAGTATGACTTTATGCTCTTATTTTATAAGAGAGGAGAGGGAAGTAGTTTGCCTCTGATCACAGAGCTGGTGAGTGATTAGAATAGCACTTGGTTATTATTTCACTTTTTAAAACTCTCAGCACAATATTCTTTTCCTTATACTCTGAAGAGGTGTATCTGCTTTCTCTCAGGGATGTTTTGCTTAGGAATGGAATGAAGTCTTCTCTCAAATAAGGGCAGGGTTAAAGAGAGAAGGGTTATGTATAGGATGTTCCTTTATGTTAATGCTGTCCTTCAAATAGTAATTTTTTTCAGGGGGCGCTTCTAGACCTGTAGCAACTTTCAGCTCTCCAGCTGGCTGATTTGCCTCAAAGATTAATTAGCAAATAATAGGGGAGGAAGCAAGACATTGGTTTGGGCATGTTTCCTAGTCACTCAGGCTCTGTGTGTAGGATGACATTCCCATTGGTCACTTCTGACTTCAGAAAGGATTAGAGCTTGTGTATTTTTACTAATTTGGACTTTTCATTCTCAGCTAGTTACCTGTGAATGCTTCTGTGGGAATTGCTCCTGATCAGGACCACATCCACAGGGGAGAACTGACCAATTACTGACACACAGTCCCTTGCACAGAGCAAAAAGGCCCTTGGGACCCCAGTTAGTGCTCCAACTTTGAGATCACTTTGCTGTTTCCCCTACAGCCCATTTCAAGGGCAGATACAATCTAGAACCTCAGGAGGCTGGGCTGGAAACTAAACAACAACTTGGCTGTCAGCATTCTGGGCTTGAACCTGCTTTGGCCTGGGGGCGGATAAGATGACCTCATAGGTCCTTTCCATCTCCAATTTCTGTGAAGCATTGTTCTTGGGAATAGATGATTCAATAGGCTAATGCATATTTGTATTTGCCCACTCTGCTGTTCCTTGTATTTGTTATATTTCACTTGGTTACTCTGGGAAGAACAAATACATTATGTAAGTCCAGAGACACTCAGAGGTCAAAATCTGAAAAGGGCAGAGTTTGAAGGGATGTGGTCAAGAAATAGAGAGATGGCGGTGAATAGGAAACCTGAGCTAACGAGTGCTTTCTAGATGTTCCCAGAGCAAAATCTGAGGAAAGTACCAGGATGTGATGTCTTCTGGTACAACGGAAAAAATATAAATACGGGACAGAAGACCTAGTTTGAACTCTTACTTATTGGCTTCTAATGATTTCAGTTTCCACACAGATAATGGATTCAATAATAGTTACCCAGATTATTTCAAGAGAGATGGTTTGAATATCATATGAGAGAACATGTGTCTGTGTATTATAAGTATAAAGTGGTATATAAATTAGGGATATTATTATTATTATTTAATGAAATGATTCTTATGTTCAGAGCTAAATAGAAAAGTTCTGTGTAGAAAGAACTATGCCAAAAACAGCTATGTTTTCTGAAAGTAATTTTGGGAGAAAGGACAAAAACTGACAATAGGAAATTAAGTTTCATCAGTGCACAGGAAGAAAGAAAAATAAAACCTCAAATGTTCTCATCTTCTGGTTTGTTCAGCCTGTAAGCCAAAGCACATTTCAGTCTGAGAAATACTGAAAATCATCATTGATTTTTTTTTTATGATGAATGACTCCTCAAAAATTTTAAAGTAATATGCTAAATGGTATAATATTCAAATAATCAGATTGAAATAATGTAACTTAATATAGATTTTTCTGAGTAGCTTCTATGTGCAGGATCATGACCCAGGCTTAGAATGGGAAAGAAAACATTCCCTGCCTTCAAGAATTGCAGTTTAAAGGGGGAGAAGATGAGCTCATAAATACAACTAGTGTTTTCTAGGGTTTAAAACAGGATCAAAATAATTCTCACTAAAAAAGTTTTTCTTTGTCTCTATTACTGCTCAAGTTCCTGACGGGCATCAGGAGCTGTTTTGTGAGCAACCCACTTGCTATACCATTGGTCACCATGTTGCAAACACCATTTTTGTTCTCTTCTGTGCCAGTTCACTGAGGTAATGCCTCCTGGCTTTATCAGAATCCACTGAAGCCCCTGCAATGGCTGGCCCTCAGAGGTGTCCCCCCTGCTTGTTCTTGCTTGAGGTGACACTGCTGCCCATGAGTGCCTCCCCTAGTATGACACAAGTGACACTGAGTAAGTCAGACAGATGTTTAAACAAGGTGTAGTAGGAATGCCTACAGGAAACTATTGATTCTGCTCAGCTAGGGGTCATGGAATACTCTCTCTGAACAAACACATTTATTCTTTAATATGAAGCATAAATAAATGTCAACAGACAGAGAGGAAAGGGCATCCCAGATGATGCAAGTGTGTGGACCAACCCACAGAGATGCCAAAATCCACAGTAATATCTAGTCTAAAAATATAATAAAGTAGGACTTTCTCTCAAAAGAAGCTTAATAGAGTATTAAGAACAACAAGAGGAAGTTAAAACAAGGGCCAACAGTCTATAAAAGATGGGATGTGTATTTCTACTTTTCCACCATTTCACTTTCCTACAGTAGAATAAGAGGTAGAATTAATTGTATTTCCCTCCTCATTAAGCAATAAAACAGGATTTGAATGAAAATCCCCCTGAGTGAAGCCTTGAGGTGGAGCAGAGGTATGGTGAGTTCAGAGGGTAATGGAGCATATTACCAAAATCTCTGGACATCTAATCACTAAGGGCTCAGAATAACTATAATCAGCAAGTTGCCCAGTAAAAACAAATGCCATCTAAACTCAGGGTCTGAGACTTTAGATTGAAGTCTCTCCACGGTGACCTATGAATGTCTAACAGTAATTAGTACATTTATTAATCTTCCAGACAGTTTCAAGACAGTCAGACTTCTCTGTTCATGTGCACCTAGAGAGTTCTCATTGTCTTCTCTACCAGACTTACACAGTCTCGCAACTCTTCCCACACAAGGCAAAAAGAAGGTGACTATAGATATAGAAATACTGTTGAAGACATACTTTGTCTGCACTAAACAGTTTCCGTAGAGATGGCATCTATTCATCCCAGTAACTCAATGATCCTCTTGTTTAAAACACAGGAACTGAGTCTCTGGACAGGTTAAGTATATATCCTAAGGCAACATAGTGAGAAGGTAGCAGGACTGAAACTCAAACCCAAGTCTGCTGTCTCCGAAATTCAGGCTCTTCAGCAGGACATTTTCAGTTTTCTCCATTCAAACAGGGGTAAGGATGATCTGTGGCTGGGGAGGACCAGATGAGGGGTTTATCACTGTAGACCTTAGGACTTCTTTTATTACATCTTTTTTCCAATGATGTGAATGATAAATGTAGAAATTAGCTCAAAAGAATTCTGGATAATGTTGTGTTAAGACATTGATTATATCGTGGGCTATTATTTTTTAAAGAGAAATGCATAATATTAATAATGGAATGATTAATAAAAAAATGCAAAGATTTAATACAAGCAATAGAATACAAACTATGGAATGACCAATTGACACAAACTAATCTGAAAATGACCTGTGAAACAAAACATACATTGTATTATCTTTAAAAAAAAACAGTGAAACAAACAAACAAAAGATAGTTTATGGCATAGGATTGACCAGAAAGAGACAAGGAAAATGAGCTTTTATCATTAACTCAGAAGTGGTAAAGCCTTTGTTAACAAATTACAGCCAAATTTCATTTATACTTAAAGATTGAGAAGTTAGAGATGATTTAGTGAAAAACTACTGATAGATGGGAGAAATTGAAGCTAGGAATTATGGGTAAATGTTAATGACATTTGTGTTGTTCAGTTTAGAGAAAAGATCAATAGTAGCACTCACTGTTTACCTAATTATAAAAATTGCATTTTTGTTGCATTCTCCTTTTATAGAGAGCAGAAGGATCAGAGTGTTTCAGATTTGCCTCATGTTAGGCAAAAAAGTTTTCTTTTCTGAAAAAAGTATGTAAATCAAGAGGTTTTTAAAAAATCATACTATGAGCTAAAAAGCAGGAGGAATTCCTCTAATATATTCAATTTGGAAAGAAATTAAAACCCTGAATTATTCTTTTCTATGGCACTGTGAACAAACCACAGGTTCCCTTTACTCTCAACCCCACTCCTTCCAAAAAGCCTCTGTGAGTCAGTTCAAGCTATGACTATTATAAATTGTTCTAAAGCAATTAAAAGGGAACAAAATCAGAACATCAAAATATTCTCCAACCCAACCTGACCTGACATGATATTTCACTTGGTTTGAGTCCCTGATGTAAAAAAAAAAAAATTTTTTTTGAGTCATACTTTCAATGCACCAGAGAGCTCTTATATTTCAAAAAGAAATCCTATGGTAGATGCTTTAGAAAAACAAAGACTTTTGTGAAATGAATAAGCACTCACTGATCTATTTTTTTCCAAACTGTTGATTTTTAGAGTCTCGTTTTCTTAATCTACCTGTTTATCAACAGGTCTTGGTGTGGTCAAACTAAGTACAGATAAAACTAGTTCAGTTCTCGTGCTTACAACTGTATCAAGACAACGTTGGTGATTTTTTTACATGAAAAATTATGTGACTTAAGTCATACATGGCATGATTTAATTCAGAAAGAGGAGTTTAGAAAATTGACCTCTTGCTTAGACATTTTAGGAACTTCAAGAAGTCTGAGGTGGCCCGTGCCTTTTTATAGCGCTGTGTCAGCGTCCATTGTACTTATGCTCATGAGACACCCGCTGCTTCCCCTCCGACCACAGGAAGACTGGGCAGCCCTTCTGGGGAGCAGCCTCAGCCCCAGGGTGATGCTGTGACTGCTTTCCCCTTACCCTGCCACTGGGATGGTTTTGAACTCTTAAAGGAATGTGTTATTTCAGGCTGTGTCCCTTATTTCTCATGGAAGCAAAAGAGTGCAATTATTTTCCCTAATAAAAACGAAAAAGACCCTCCCCTCCATTCCACAGTATCTTGGTCTTGGTTTCTGTTTCCTTGCATTGGACTCCTTGATGGGGTCCTGGGGATATTAGAATCCCATTATTCCAAGTTTTGTACTTAGAGGCTCATTTAATCAGTCTCCAAACAACCACAAAGAGGTGTGTAGTTAGGAGGGTGTGGTGGTGAACCAGGGATAGATGAGTGTACCTGCTCTCCCTAAGGTGTGAAGCCAATCACCCTCATGCCCTAGAAGGGGATATGTAACAAGCAGATAATAGGATATCCCCTTTTATCCATTTTACTCCTTCTTCCTATTAGTGTAAGCATAGACCTGGATCCACAAGAAAATGGTTGGGAGTTGGGGAGGGACTGGTTACTCAAGATATCGATTAGACAAGAAATGTAGGCCAGGTGAAGAAATGAAGCCTGAGAATATTTCTGATTCTGAAAAAATGGGGAGCTATTCTATAAAACAGAGGGCAGATACACATGGAAAAGACATCAAATTTTACTGCCTGATAAATTATATTCAAATTATTCATGACAAAGAGACTTTTACTCCAAAACAAAAGTCTGATCTTAGGCAAGTTAATTTAACTTCTTTCATAATATATTTCCTTCATAAAATCACAAATTCTCTTTATACAATAGAATTATTTTGAGGATTAAATTATAGAAATTGGCTGATGTAGTACTTAAAGCATAAGAAAGTAGGAGAATATTAGTTCTCTTCCTTTCTTTGAACTTAACTGTTAAAACACACAAGTATATAAGAACAATTGTATCACTCACTTACTGAGTGTCATTGAATGACTATCGAATACTAGGCGCTTTATAAATTTTGCCTGTATTGTATAATTTAACTCTTCCAACGATTCTGTTAGGTAAATGTTATCATCCTCTTTTTATAGGTAAATTAATCAGGACACAGAAAAAGTAAGTAACTTACCTGAAATCTAACAACTGGTAAACGGTAGAGTCAAGATTTGGGGCTACACGCTATGACACAAAAGTGTTGTACTCTATTTTTCCCCCCTGAGCCTGCTAACCAAGTGTGCATAGCTATGTTTAGAGATAAGATCCATAGCTCTAATTCAGATTTTATCAAGAAAAAATAGTATTTTTTACTCAATGATCAAGAAGATCATTTTTTTTCTGAGTTACCTTAAGAAACCTTGAGATTTCTTGGTAATCTAAAAAACATCTGGTCTTTTCCTCTGTGACTATCCTGACACTTAACAGTAATATTCTCTTGTATCTGATGTTTTTCATTCAACAGTATGTTTAGGAAGTTCATTTAAGATGTGCATGCAACTGTAGTTCATTTGTTTCAATGATGAATAGACTCCCTCGGAGGAATATACCATAACTGGACATTTGGACAGTTTTCAGTTTGGAGCTATGATGAATAATGTTGCTATGAATATTCTGTGCCTTTCTTTTTGTGCACATGAGCGTGCATTTCTGTTGGAGTAGAATTATTGCCTTAGGAGCCATGTATACATTTAGCTTTAGAAGATACTACCAGTTTTGCAAAGTGGTTATATGCTTTATAGCTCCACCAGCAATGACCTCCAGTTGTTCTACATCCTCGTCAGCCATTGTTATTGTTAAGTCTTTTGCACTTTAGCCATTCTGACAAGTGTGTAGTGCTGTTGCAGTGTGATTTTAACTTGTACTTCCCTGATGACAATTAAGTTGAGCATATTTTAACATGCTTATTGGCCATTTGTAAATCCTCTTTTGTGAAGTACTGTTTTGGTCATTTTTCTATCAAATGGGCCATCTTATTGATTTGTAGGACTTCTCTATGTATTCTGGATATAAGTCCTTTGTTAGTTTTAAGGATTATAGATATCTTCCTTTCTGTTGCTTGCACTTCTCACTATTAATGATGTCTTTTGAGAAATATAAGTTTTTAAAGTCAGTATAGGCCAATTTATTAATTTTTTTTCCTTTAAGAATAATGATCTTTGTGTTCGGGTTAAGAACATTTTCTTTCCTTGGATAATACATATACTCTTCTATATTATATTTTAGAACTTTATTATTTTTTGCCTTTCACATTTAGATCTACAATCTATCTGAAATAGATATTTGCATGTAATTTGAGGTAGAAGAGGTTTCATTTTGTCCAAATGCATATCCAGTTGCCCTAGCACTACTTATTAAAAAAAAATTAGTTTTCTCCATAGTTGCATAGTGCTACCTTTGTCTTCAATCTAGAGTCACCGTAGGGCTAGGTTGATATATACTCTATGTTATTTCCGTAGATCTGTCCGTCCTTGAGCCAATATCACATTGTCTTAAATACTGTCATTTTATACTGGCTTTTAAAAAATTTAATCTTTATTGTATTTTTATTCCACTACCATTTAGCCCCCTTATACCTCCTTTCCCCCAGCCATCACCACACTGTTGTCTATGTCCATGAGTCCTTTCTCCTTTTTGCTCAATCCCTCCACCACTTCACCACACCCCCCAACCCCCACCAACTAGCTGTCATCCTGATCTCCACCTACGAGCCTGTCCTCATTTTCCTTGTTAGTTCATCTTCTTCATTAAATTCCACATATGAGTGAAATCACATGGTATTTGTTTTTCTCTGTCTGGCTTATTTCACTTAGCATAATGTTCTCCCCATCCATCCATGCTGTCACAAAAGGTAAAACTTTACTCTTTTTTTTACAGCCAAGTAGTATTCCATTGTGTGAATATCTCATAGCTATTTTATCCACTCATCTACTGATGGACATTTGGGCTGCTTCCATATCTTGGCGATTGTAACTAATGCTGCAATGAACACAGAGGTGCTTATGTTCTTTCAAATTAGTGTTCTGGGTTTCTTTGGGTCTATTTCCAGAAGTGGGATTGCTGGGTCAAAAGCAGATCCATTTTTAATTTTTTGAGGTATCTCTATACTGCTTTCCACAGTGGCTGTGCCAGTCTGCATTCCCACCAGCAGTGCACTAGGGGTTCCTTTTCTCCACATCCTCACCAGCACTTGTTGTTTGTTTACTTATTGATGATAGCCATTCTGATGGTGTGAGATGATATCTCATTTTGGTTTTAATTTACATTTCTCTGATTAGTGATGTTGAGCATCTTTTCATATGTCTATTGGCCATTTGTATGTCCTCTTTGGAGAAGTGTCTTTTCAGATCCTTTGCCCATTTTTTAATTGTTTTTTTTTTGTTTTTTGGTTTTTTTTTTTTGGTGAGGGTATTGAATTTTGTAGGTTCTTTATAAATTTTGGATATTAACCTCTTATCAGATGTATCAGTGAATATGTTCTCTCATTCTGTGGGTCATCTTTTTTATTTTGTTGATGATTTCTGTGGCTTTGCACAAAATTTTTAGTTTTATGTAGTCCCATTTGTTTATTTTTTTCTTTTGTTTCCCTTGCCTGGGGAGATACATCCAATAAAATATTGTTATGGGCAATGTCCAAGATTTTGATGTCTATGTTTTCTTCTAGGATTTTTATGGTTTGGGGCTTAACATTTAAGTCTTTGATCCATTTTGAATTTATTCTTGTATGTGGTATAAAAAGGCAGTCTAGTTTCATTATTTTGCAAAGTTTTCCTCACCAGTCTTTTCCCAGGCACCAGCCCACCCTCCTGCCGCCTCTACCCAGCGATCAAGGAGGGTGGCTGCCACTGCAACTTTTGTGTTTGCCCTTTAAATGTCTCTTTGCATCCCCAGCCACCTGTCTCTGGCAGAGAGCGCCCCTAAGCTTTTCGGGGTTGCGTTTTGTCTGTATTTTCTTGGCTTTAGCTGCTGTAGTTTAGGGGTTCCTGTTTATGATTCAGACCCCGTTCTTCTCGGGGGAAGCTAACTGGCCTTTTCAATGTCCCTCTGGTGCCAGTGCCCGTGGGCACCCAGCCCACCCTCTCGAGCCTCCACCGCACTTCTCACCCGTTGGGATGTGTGAGAGTAGAATCCACTGTCCGCAGCACCAAGGCTCCTCTCCCACTATCGCTCCACTGCTTTCCAGGTGATTACTCCCTTATTTAGTTGCAATTCCAGTTTGGTTTTGGGAGGAGGTCAGCGTGACTCCTATTCACTCCTCTGCCATCTTCTCTCCTCTGAAGGTGCAAGTATGTGTCCAATTTTCCCAACATCATTTATTGAGTAGACTATCTTTAGCACGTTGTATGTGCTTGCTTCGTATTGAATATTAATTGACTATAAAAGTGTGGGTTTCTTTCTGGGCTTTTTATTCTGTTCCATTGACCTATGTGTCTGTTTTTTTTTATGTCAGTACCATACTGTTTTTATTGCTACGTCCTTACAGTATAGAATGGTATTAGGTAGCATGATTCCTCCAACTTTGTTCTTTCACAAGATCACTGTTGCTATGCGGGGCCTTTTGTTGTTCCATATAAATTTTTGAAATGTTTGTTGTAGATTTGTGAAATACTTAATTAGGATCTTGATAGGAATTGCATTGAGTCTATAGATTGCTTTGGGTAGTATGGACATTTTAATGATGTTAATTCTTCCTATCCATGAACATGGTATGTGCTTCCCCTTATTTGTATCTTCTTTTACTTCTTTCTTTAGGGTTTCATAATTTTCCAAGTACATTTGTATTTTATATCCTTGGTTAGGTTTATTCCTAGGTATTTTATTCTTTCTGTAGCAATTGTGAATGGGATTTTAAAAAAATTTCCCTTTTTGTTAGTTCGTTTTTGGCATATAAGATTAGAGCTGATTTCTGGATATTAATTTTGTATCCTGGTACTTTGCTGAATTCATTTATCAGTTCTAATAATTTTTGGTGGAATCTTTGGGGTTCTCTATGTACAGTATTATGTCATCTGGAAATAATGACATTTTTATTTCTTCCTTTTCAATTTGGATGCCTTTTATTTCTTCTTGTCTGATTGCTGTGTCTCAGACTTCTAGCACTATGTTGAATAGGAGAAGTGATAGAGGACATACTTGTCTTGTTCCTGATCTTAGTAGGAATGCTTGTAGTTTTTGCCCATTGAGTATGATGCTGGCAGTGGGTTTGTCATATATGGCCTTTATTATATTTAGATATGTTCCCTTTATTCCCACTTTGCTGAGAGTTTTTATCATAAATGGGTGCTTGATTTTATCAAAAGTCTTTTTGTATCTATTGATAAGATCATGTGGTTTTTATCCTTCATTTTGTTTATGTGGTGAATCACATTTAGGTATTTGTGAACATTGTACCAACCTCGCATTCCCAGAATAAATCCCACTTGATCATAGTGTATTATCTTTTTGATGCATTGCTGTATTTAATTTGCTAATATTTTGTTGAGGATTTATATTGTCTGCATATCTGATATCTGGGAGAGCAAATCCTCTCACCTTGTTTTCTTTCAAATGGCCCTTAGGAAGCCCTGGCTTTCTTAATCTTTTGACATAAATTTTAGACACAGCTTTATAAGGTCCACAAAAATTATCCAAACCCCTATCCCAAGCTTTAGGGTTGGGGGGGGGGGAAATTGCATTAAATTTTAAAGATCAAATTGGGAAGAATTGACATCTTAGCAGTATTGATTTTTTCTGTTCTATAAGCATGATACATCCATCTATTTATTAAGTAAATAGGTTTTCTTTTATTCTTATTCAATATACTTAATAGATTTCTGTTTAGAGGTTGTACAAGGCTCTCTTTATATTTATTCCTAGAAATTTTGTAACCGAATACTACTGCAAATGATCTTTAATAAATTCAACTTCCCTTTTTGTTAGTTGTAATTAAACCAATGCAATTGAGATTTTGTGTATCGAGTTTTATTTAGCAATTTTTAAAAAGTTGCTTGTTCTTTTGATTTTTCTATATAACCACATAATCTGTAAACATTAAGAATTTGGTTTCTTCCGTTTCAATGTCTCTTACTTATTTTTCTACAGAACTTATATTTCTAGCACTTTCATTATGCTTTTGAGTAGAAGTGAGATTAGTAGGCATCTTATTCTTTTATCTGATCTTAAAGGAAAAGCTTTCAAAATTTGTTACCATAAAGTCAGATGTCTGCTGAAGTTTTTTTGTGGATACAGGCTCTTCATTATATTAAGAAAGTTTCTTTATATTCACAGTTCACTAGGCTTTTTATAATTATAAGTATAAATGGAATCATTTCAAATTTTTTTCCCCTGCAAATATTGAGGTAACCATATCATTTTTCTCCATGATTTTCTTAATGTGGTGAAGTACTCTAATTGACTTTCTAATGTTACACTAACTTTGCTTTCCTGGTCTAAACCCAAATTGGTCACGTGATGTATTGAATATTAATTTTGGCATGGCTTGCTAATACAGTGTTTAAGAATGTTGCTTCTGTGTTCATGAGTTAGATGTATCTGTAATTTCCCCCCCATAATTTCTTTCAAAATTTTGTTATCAAGGTTATACTAACTTCATAAAATAAGAATGGGAAGCTTTCTCATTTTTCTGTAAGTGTGTTTGTAACTGTGGCATTATTCATTTCTGACTGTTTGCTAAAATTCACTGTATAACTTCTCTCTACCTGGAGTTTTCTTTGGGTGAAGATATTTATTTACAGAGTTTATTTGTTTAATAGTTATAGTATTGTTGACATTTTTATTCCTTCTATCATCTTTGGTAGTTATGTATTTGTAAGTAAGCTGTTTTTAAAAAATTTGTTCATGTTAATTTTGAGTTTATTTTCTTTGTTCATGATTATAATGACCATTTATAATCCTAATGGAACATTTTTGAGAGCAGGAGGGTACTGCAAATAACTGAAGTTGTGTAATTTTAGAAGTGTTTATTTATGGACATAAGATTGATTTTGCTTTTTCAGTATACTTATAAAATGATTTTATTGAAAGTCCATTTTAAATAGAGAAAAGCTTTTCTATGAAATATAAATACCATATCTATCTTTATAAACACAAAAATCTCTTTATATAGAATAACTATGCATTATAAAATGACCTAAAATATTTGTTATTAGTCAATACTGATGTTACCTAATAATTTTCTTCACTGTATTTGTCACTAATATTACTGGGTTGCTGATGTTTTCTGCAGACTATATTTTCCAATATTACCATATTTTAAGTTTTTCATATACAGTAATATTTTGCTTAATGATAGGGATATGTTCTGAGAAATGCATTGTTAGGTGATTTTGTTGTGTGAACATTACAGAGTGCACTTACACGAACCTAAATAATCTAGCCTATTACTCACCTGGGCTATATGGTACAGCCTATTGCTCCCAGGCTACAAGTCTGTACAGCATGTTACTGTACTGAATACTGCAGGCAGTTTTAACACAATGATAAATGTTTGTGTATCTAAACATAGAAAAGATACAGTAAAATTACTATATAAGAGATGCAAAATGATACTCCTGTATAGGGCACTTATCATGAATGGCGCTTGCAGGACTCGATCTGGGTAGTTAGTGAGTGAGCGGTGACTGAGTATGAAGGCCAAGAACATTGTTGTGCACTACTCTATAGTATATGAACACAGTCCTATATGCCATCTCCCTGCTTCCTTCTCATATCATCAGAAATAGACCATCGAAGTTGTGAATGCTGTTCCATAAACAGGAGTGTGGGCTAGATTGACTGAAAATATTGAGGAGAAACTAACTGGGGAAGGTGTAGATCTCCATAATAATGACTGTCAGGAGGGATCAAAAATTCACCTGAGGGTCAATAGCAATAAGAAATCAAGATGGAGAGATAGAGGGTTCAGGTCAAGATGAAGGCATAGGTAGAAATACTTCGCTTCCTCACACAACTGAAAGAAGGATAACAACCAATTTAAAAACCAAAAACAACCAGAACTGCCAGAAAATCAAACTGTGTGGAAGTCTGACAACCAAGGACTTAAAGAAACATTCATCCAGACTGCTAGGTGGGGCAGATATGGGCAGCGGGGGCAGAGAGGACACACAGCAAGGTGGTGGACCATGCTGGCAAAGCGGGGGCTGGCTGACCAGGTGGTCCCACATTCACATGCGGATAAGCCAGGAAGAACAACTGGAGAGTGAGACAGACTGCAAAACTCAGGGTTTCAGTGCAGGAAACTAAAGACTTGAGATCTCTGGCTATAAAAACCTGTGGGGGTTGCAGCAGCAGAAGAAACTCCCAGCCTCACAGGAGAGTCAGTTGGAGAGACCCATGGGGTCCTAGGATGTAAACAAGCCCACCCACCTGGGAATCAGCACCTGAAAGGGCACAATCTGCTTCTGGGAAGCAAAGGTAGTCATGGAAAATGGCGGGACAGTGGAGCAGGATGCATTTTCCCCTCTCTGACCCCTCCCCCACAGAAAAATGCCACAATGCAGCTAAGAGGGTTGCCCCACCCTGGCGAATACCTAAGGCTCCACCTCTCACAATGTAACAGGTGTGCCAGGACCAAGAAATATGGTCCAAATGAAAGAACAGATCAAAACTCCAGAAAAAGAACTAAGCAATGAGGAGATAAACAGCCTATCAGATGCAGAGTTCAAAACACTGGTGATCAGGATGCTCATAGAATTGATTTAGTTTGGTTGCAAATGAAGGAAGAAATGAAGGCTATTCAAAAAGAAATAAAGGAAAATATACAGGGAAGCAATAGTGAAGGGAAGGAAACTGGGACTCAAATAAATGACTTGGAACAAAAAGAAGAAATAAACATCCAACCAGAACAGAATGAGGAAACAAGAATTCAGAAAAATGAGGAGAGGCTGAGGAACATTTAGGACAACTTTAAATGTTCCAACATCTGAATCATAGGGGTGCCAGAAGGAGAAGAGGAAGAGCAAGAAAGTGAAAACTTATTTCAAAAAATAATGAAGGAAAACTTCCCCAATCTGGTGAAGGAAATAGATTTCCAGGAAGTCCAGGGAGCTCAGAGAGTCCCAAAGAATTGGATTCAAGAAGAAACACACCAAGACACCTCATAATTAAGTTATCCAAGATTAAATAAAGATAAGGAGAGAATTTTAAAAGCAGCAAGAGGAAAGGAGTTACCTACAAAGGAGTTCCCATAGGACTATCAGCTGATTTCTCAAAAGAAACCTTTCAGGCAAGAAGGGGCTGGAAAGAAGTATTCGAAATCATGAAAGGCAAGAACCTACATCCAAGATTACTCTATCTGGCAAAGCTATCATTTAGAATGGAAGAACAGATAAAATGCTTCCCAGACAAGGTAAAGTTAAAGGAGTTCATCATCACCAAGCCCTTATTGTATGAAATGTTAGAGGTACTTATCTAAGAAAAAGAAGATCAAAAACAATAAATACTAAAATGACAACAAACTCACAACTATTAACAACTGAACCTAAAAAACAAAAGCTAAGCAAACAACTAGAACAGAAACTGAATCACAGAAATGGAGATCACATGGAGGGTTATCAGAGGAAAGGGAAAGGGGAGAATGGGGGAAAAAGTACAGGGAATAAGAAGCATAATTGGTAGGCACAAAGTAGAGAGGGGGAGTTTAAGATTAGTATAGGAAATGGAGAAGCCAAAGACCATGTATGTACAACCCATGGACATGAACTGAAGGTGAGGGGATGCAAGTGGTCAGGGAGCTGCAGGGCCAAGAGGGATGAAGGGGAGAAAAAAATTAGGACAACTGTAATAGCATAATCAATAAAATATACTTAAAATTTATTTAAAAAGATGGAGAGATAAAGAAACATAGGGGATTGTCATGACATTATGGTTTTGGCTACTACATGTTGTGGCAGTGGGAATTCTTTATTCATTTTTTAAAAAACGAGGGTGTTTTACAGGGAGAGATGTGCAACTGAAGAGTCAGTATCTTGACTTTGGAAATTTATTTTTGGTTCCATTGACCCTGTCTGGCACAAAGGGCTCTCTGTATTATTGAACTGATGAAAGAAAGAAAACTTATCTATGTTTTACACCATTAGGAACTGAAAATATTTCCGAAGGACAAGGACAGGCTGGCTCCACTCTACCACAGAGAGCTTTCACTAACGCGACAGTGACACCATACTTGTTAAAGCATCTCCAGTGGACCTTTGCCATATACGGGATCTCAGGTCCTCAACAGAACACTTACAACCATGTCCTCTGAAGACCACCAAGCTAGATTTGGGAGGGCAGCAGCACCCTCGGAATGTGTAGCGCTGGAAAGACAGGCCCCTCTGTGCTGAAATAAATCAATTGCTGACTTATTGGGATGCAATCTGTGCACCCAAAATTGAGCTGCTATGACTGAGTGGGAATCTATTGGTGACCTCCATAGATATTGCTCCCATCAGAGAAACATTAAAATTCCTCTTGAACTACATATTCTTCCATTTCTTACAGGAAATTCAACTCCATTATAATCTAAAGACACCACCATTGTACGTGTGGTTCATCATTGAATAAAATGTTATGCGGAGCTGATTATAATTCCCTGCAGTACTTTCAAAACTGAATTTTATCTTTCTAAATTTGAAATTGTTGACAATTTCAATGGGCTTTTCTCTCTCGATCAAAATATTTTTAATTGTGAGTATACTACAGGTGTTGAGGAACTTCAAAGCTCATAGTAGTTTCCTGGAATAAATTTTATTATTTATTTCATAATGAAATTTATATATATTTCAGTCCAAATATTTTCACAGGTTCTGTCTTTTTGCTTCAATGCAGAGTACATTTCTTCTAAAATATTTTCATAAGGCAAAATTCATCAAACAAGTTGTCTATGGTTATGATTCTTTTGAGAATTCACTAAATCTATATGCTGCAAGATTGTGGGGCTTTTCAATTTCATTGCATTCCAGTTCAGAATATAAATTTATCCAATTAGAAAGAGGAGCTCCATCAAAAGATTTTTATGACAAGTTCAAATATCACAAATCTCAATTATAATGTTTTAATGTTAAATCTTGGATACCATTTGAATTTTCATAGTTTATTTCTCCAGTTCCTCCTTGTTTTTAAAGTGATATATTTATATTTCTCTCTGAGGGCTTTGTTACTTAATTGCAATCAGTAGCTACAAGAGTTGAAGTTTTATGTTCCATTTGTTGAATATTTTCTTTAAAGATTTCCAACTGATTTTGGGAAAAATGAAACCAAATCTTAGTGGTCTTGTTTATGAAGAACTTCAAAAATATTGTAGGACATCGAGGTTGAATTATTAAGGAGTTCTTGAAAGGCCTGAATATATCTAAAAGCTGATGGTGGATGACAAAGCCTGATCATGCTCTCTGCTATGTTAATTTACTAACAAGTGTGTCACAAATAGTTCATTCTGAAAATTTAAAAATATGTGTAAGTTCTGAAAACAGGAACTTATTTTAATTAGAATATAGTAGCTTCTCTGGGTATAATTATAAATTATGAGTATACCACAGCCAATGATTAAGTAATATTCCAGTTTGAAATTTAGTAAGATAATTGCCTTACACTGGTGTCATACTTTATCAAAACTTGTACTTTTTATCAAAAAAGCAAGTTAATTGTGTCTTCCTTGATGAATTTCTGAACAAAATTTACAATAGTATTCTCAAAAATGTGTTATTTTGACTTTCAACAGAATAAACTCTTAAGCATTTTACTCTGTGCAAGCAACAAAACATTACTGAATTAACTAATTTTGTTTGTAATTTCTGATGACACTAGTATGAAACCAGCATTCACATGTTTAGGAGGTTATTGAACCAATGGAGCCAATATATTCACAGCCGTCACTTCACTTTTCATATGTGCACAAGAAGCTGTATGTTAACGAATGAGTGGAATTAATTTAGACCAGTCATTTTATCCAGATGAGAAGCCATGCTTCACAAAATGATATATAAATACACTTTCAGCAGCTGCTTTTGTTAGTTGTCATCTTTAAGAATAGTCTTCTCAAAATAACTATTAATTTGGAAGTAGAATGCTAATACATGAGCTAGCAGATTTGTATCTTCTGTCTTTTTTGTGTGTGCGGTCAGAAATGCTGTAACTCCCATGATGGCTAGTAAATATGTTAATGTTTTGTGTAATTAATATGTTTATGAGCAACATGCTTGAGAAACTAAAATTCAGTACACATTTTTTTAACAAATATATATTTTAAATTCAAGAGTATTTAACAGAAAATAAAAAAAGCATTACCTAAGAGTAAAAAAGAAACATTTAGTTATAGATTTTACCTCATTTAAAAAATGGCAAAAGCACTGTAGTAAGAGAGTTTGGAAGTTTCAAGTCTATACGCTTTATGGCAGGGTCACACAGCTGTTTCCCCACGTAAATTTCTCATTTGAACTGTAATTTCTCACTTTTCTCTCAGGCTCTGCTGCTGGCAGCCCGGACAATTCATGCATCTCATAGGTTGCAGCATGAACCACGGCTGAACTTACTGGAACACTGAGTAGCTGATGGGCAGTAGTGCTGAAGAGTCTCCTATCAGAACTCAGAGCCCAGCGGGTGCTGCTCTGCCTGCAAAGTGCACTTCATTTAATCGGCCTGTGAAGGGAGGTGTTATGCTGTGTCTGGTTAGGGTTAGCCAGAGTGGCAGGTTATTCTCTACTATCTCTCTACTAGTTTAATAGTGAGAACTTTGCTGAACATACATCGCAAATACTACAGATAAAGCCATGGCAGAAGGTCACAGTGCAAACAGGACACCTATCCAATCCATCCTGAGTGGTTTTGCTGCAATTGTAGAAATAATACTTTGTTACAAAAGGAACAAATTTTTGAAATTGGTTGAGATTTGTTTTATGTCTCCCCTCATTTCTAACTGGTGAAATGAGAAGAAAGAGTTGAGATTGCTGGACAAAAGGTGTAAACTGGGAAATATAATAACCCTGTTTAATAAATTCTTTCTCCCTTTGTTTCTTCTTTCATTCCTTTCTTCCTTCTCCTCTTGTTCCTCCTCCTCCTCTCTCCGAAAAATCCCAAGCACTCGCCCAGTTAGAGAGATTAGTATGATGAACTCTAATGTACTTATCTCACAGCTTCAAAAATTCTAACCATATGGCCAATTTATTTCATCTATAGTCTTCCCACTACTGTCTGGTTCCCCTGGATTATTTTAAAGTAAATCTCAGACACCATTTCATTTCATCTGATGACTCTTTCAGATGTTTGCAGGATCTTCAGTAGTGCTGCTTCTTTTTCATTTTTGATATTGGTTATATTGGTTATTTGTGCTTACTCTCTTCTTGACAGTGCTGCCAAGCATTTATTTATTTTGTTACTTTTTTAAAAAAGGTCTTGTTTATTTATTTTTAGAGAGATGAGAAGAGAGGAGGAAAGGGAGAGAAACATCAATGTGGGGTTGCCTCTTGCACACCCCTTACTGGGGACCTGGCCTACAACCCAGGCATGTGCCCTGACTGGGAATCAAACCAGCGACCGTTTGGTTCAGGCTGGTGCTCAATCCACTGAGCCACACCAGCCAGGGTTATTCTGTTAGACTTTTCAATGAACCAACTTACCTCTTTATTGGTTTTCTCTATTATGTTTGGTATTTCACCACATTCTCTTATTTTATTATTTTCTTCCTTTTGATTTTTGTTGTTGTTGTTGTTGTTCAACTGGATGTGCATTTTCTAACTTCTGAAGATGTATGCTAGCTCATCAATTCTCAGGCTTTCTTTTTTTTTTTTAAACAAATATATTCAACATTACACATGTCTAAGTATGGTTTTAGTGGCATTTCACAAAGTGTGATGTGCAGTTTATTTTCAGTCAGATCAAAATATTTCCAAATTTTTATTGTAATTTTTTGAGTCAAGTTCTGAACTGTTATAGTTTCATTTTCAGTTAGATCAAAATATTTTCTTTTTTTATTGTTCAGTGACAGTTGTCCCCATTTTCCTCCCATTACTCTCCTAATATTCACTGGGGTTTCTTCTGACACATGGATTATTTAGAATTAAATTTCTTAATTTTCAGTCATAGGGGGATTTTCCAGTTATCTTTTTACTATTGGTTTTTAGCTTAATGGCATGGTAGAGAGGAATTATATTCTCTATGCTTTAAATTTTTGAAATTGGTTGAGATTTGTTTTATGTCTCCCCTCATTTCTAACAGGCAATTTTTCTAAATATCCCATCCATGCATAAAAAGAATACATACATTGAAATGGTTGGGTGCAGTGTTCTAACTAAGTAGTCAATTAATTAAATTAGTTAATTACGTTTTAACACCAACATCCTTGCCTGCTTATAATATCAGTTACTGAGAATAGTGTGCTAATATATCTCCCTTTACAATTATGAACTCAATTGTTTCCCTCTATTTCTGTCAAATTATCTTTATATATTTTGAGGCTATATTCTCAAACATATAAATATATGTGCATGAAATTTATGGGTGATAACTATTCCTGCTGAATTAAGCTTTTCATCATAAAGAAATAGCCTTCTTTATCTTTTATAATACTCTTTTTCTTAAAGTATCCTTTGTCAGATATACCATCTTTCCTTTGGTTAGGAACCACTAAGGAATCTTTATACTCCACACCTGTGATTTAATGGACTGTGCAGCCTTAAAAATTACAAATCCATGAAGAATCTGGAGCTGATGAGAAAAGTGATAGATGTCACAGTATTGCTTTCATCACGATTCTTAAGTGCATCCATAATACCTAGAAAACAGGAGAAATATGGATTTCTTGGCTTCATTTATGACATTCTGATTTACTAGACCAGACGTGTAAATGAGCTCAAGTAGGTCTTCCTGGGGAGTTATAGAAATAAAAGAATAGAGACCTCTGAGGTTGGCTATTGCAATGCCAATGTGCTTAGTACATTATGATGACTAATGTTGCCTTACCATTAGCCAACTAGGGACCACCATAGGTAGTGGACTTTGTTCAGAAAAGAGGTTTTCATCCAGAGTAGAGTACCAGACCTCCCAAATCCAAGGTCTACAATCAAATTAATTGAGCTGAGGCTCAAATTAAGACCTTGTTTCCATGGAAAATCATTACCTGTATTGAATTTATCTTATAGGAACTGTGCCTTTCTCTTATGCTGCTATGTAAGCTAATGTGACTCATGTAAGGTGGCTGTTTTGCTTTGTTCTTTACTCTCAATAAAAATATTTGTCCCTTAAACACATAATGTATGATAGGCATTGTATTAATACTGCACATAGCAATTTCTCAATAATCTTCACCACACTGCTATGTAGCAGGCATTGTAAAAACTTAGGGGGAGAGAGATGAACTCAGCCATGATTACAGAACTAGTGAGTAGCAGAGTTAATATTTGAAGTCAGGTTCATCTATTTCAAAATCTGAAATTGTTCCAATCTACAAACAGTGCCTCCCTTAATCATGAGAATTTATGAACGTGTTAAGAGGAAATGTTGTGATATGGGATTACTTTGCAGACTAAACTGGGTGCATTCACCTCTAATTATTCCTTGCCAGTGTTATCATTCAGGGCTGGACCATGTCTGCTACAAAAAGTACTGTACCTAGCTTTGGGATGGATATGGTTTCAACATAAAAGCACTGGGAAGATTTGAGAGGAATTCTAACTAGCTCTCTAAATGCTATGCACATTTCTTCAAAACTGTAGGGTACATAAATAAGCATAGGACTTGTCTGTAACAATGAATTCATTTTAAGATGACAAAGAAAACTGAGTCTCAAGGAGATAATGTTACATAAAGACAAGAAAAGCACAGTTATTTAAGGCAAAAAAAAGTAAACAAAATGATGACCTAGCACCAAAGGATATTAACTTATGGGAAGAGAAAGGGAAGAAGAGAAGAAGGAGGAAAAGATGGAGAAAAAATAGAGAGAAAAAAGAAAAAGTAAGTAGAGCAAGGGACTCTAATCCAGCCTACTTCTATGGGAGACACCCAGGGATCTAAACATTAACTCTAGTTGTAGGAAGTTAGTAACAATTAAAATTTAGGTTTTTCCACTTATAAGATAAAGGGAAAAGCTTATTTTCTCTTTTTGTTTTGAAGAAATATCCCTACATAATTGCTGCTGTATAAGCATTAACTTTTATTTTGTATATTCTTCTAAACATAATAATCCTTTCAATTCTAGCAGATTTGTAGATATAACTAGGGTTTGACTTCACACATTGCAGAATAACTGGAGTTTTATTCTTTACATCAAAAATTAAGAAAGAAACAAGAAAAAAAGATAAAAAGTGTAAGAGAATACTAGATTTAAGCATTAACCGAGGTCACCAATGAACTTGTTTAAAAAATGAGTAGATATTTCTTAACTTTATCTAGCATAATAATGCATTTATTAAGATGACAAAAGTGTCCATTTTCCTTGAACCCTCCTTTTATGCTGAGATATGTCTTGATGATGCAATAGCAATACAATAAATCAACTATGGAGTTTAACATGGCGTTGCTAAAAACCACAAGGGCAGGTACTTTAAGCTAGGCAGGTGGCCTGTTCCCAGAAATTGTACAATAAAGGAAATGAAGAAATTGGACAAAAACCAGGAAAGCCATAATTCTCAGGCTGATTAGAAGCTACAGGTCAAGTTGACACTCTCATGACCTAGCCTTGTTTCATCTTTGCCCAAGTATTCAAGAAGCACCTCCTGCTGTTTATTTCTTCATTTACTCTGAGGTCCTCACAGCGTTGAAATCAGATTAAGTTAAATCTGTTGGGTTTCTCTTGGAGACCTCAGAAAACTGTGCCTCACAGCTTTTCATCAGTGTCTCAAATGGGACTGCCAATGGAGAACATCTCTCAGGCAGAAACTTGTCATCAAATATTGCGATTTCTCAGTCACACCTTTTAATGAAAAAAGAAAAAAGGTCCTCCTCCTACCCTACCCTAAGTTCTGCTCTTAACAGGGAACTCTTTAAATAAAACAAACAAATTCCCAAACCTCTCCAGGGTCCTTCTTACCCTTCTCAGGACTGTGGTACCCACTTTTGGCTACAAGATCTGTTTTTCCCCCAGTCTCTGGTGGTCTTGGCAAAACCTCATGCAGGTTCCCATGCCACACACCCAGGGAGAAGATTGTGGGATTTGGTGGTTACAGGGAATGAGCCAGAGAGACTTATGCTTTAGTCTCTGCCGAGCAACTCAACTCTCTGACCTTGTAGATGAGTCACTTGGATATCATTGACTGAAAGGGAGAATTTGGGGGCAAATATAGGAACCTTCTCTGAAATCCAGATGCTGTTTGTGAGCTATGTTTTCCCAGGTCAAATAAACAAGCACTAAAAGCAGTCATCCAGGTCCCATGGAAAAAATATTATGTTCCACAGATGCTTTCATGGCTAGTGGGTGGCTAAATTAGGTTCTTGTTTTGTCTAAAGGCATTTGAGTATATAAAAAAATTACATAGCAAATATCTGGTGTCCTGACTTTCTCAAATTATGAAAACTACTATGTAGTCTTATAATATGTTAGTGGCAAAGAATAAATGTAAATTAAAATCCAATCTACCAATAAAACATGTTGTTTGCATATTGTAGAAAAGCAAAAGGCATCAAGTCAAAACATTTCAACGTCTTAGACTATTACTCACAGTTATGCTGTTCTGGAGTCACACTACAGGCATCATTAACTGTTGACATGAAAACTTGAAGACCCTCAGGTTTCCCAGAAGAGAAACTACACATTATTTGAGATTCTTTGTACAACATTCAATCTTGCCGAGAAGTCCCACTAGGTTCCAATTTCTGTTGAGAGGGTAACTGACATTTAGGCTCTTTATCTCGGGATGATTTCTCTTAGAACATTTGCTGGGTTTGGGCGTTTACTTCCCTTCAACTGTGAAGTTCCAGAATAGATTCTTTGGAAATCCCCAAAGAAAGTCAGCTTCAGTCATCCCAACCATTTTTAATTCCTGTTTCTTCTCTTTTCATCCTCTACCAAACCCCCTGGAAATGCACTGATCATCTCTATCTGGCATGTCTTACCATTATGTGTATTGAAAAAACCTTCTGAGTTAGGGAAATTTTTCCCTCCTTCTTATCCTTCCTTTCCCTCTCTTTCTTTTCTGGGGGTGCTCTTTGGTTGATAATCTTTGCTGTCCCTTGTCTACCTTGTAGGCTGTTCCTTACTCTTCCTTCAGCTCTCCAGGGTCTTCTCTGAAGGCTTTTGAGCATCAGCCAATCAGTGTGCTATCATCTTAGCAATTATATTATGGAAGAAGGTTTAATGTAGAAGTAAAACAAATAAAAGTGATTGGGAGGTAGTTCCATGAAATGATAATCTTGCATCATTAGTTTGCTCTGAGAGACAACTTCAACCCCTCCAGGACCTATTTTCCTTATTGTTATAATGATGGGGTTTGATATGATATTCACAGACATTTCTTAGCCCACAGTATTAGCCAGGGTTCTCCAGAGAAACAGAACCAGTATGACATATTAGATACAGATGATATAGATATAGATGATATAGACATAGATATAGATAATATAGATATAGATAGATGATAGAGATAAAGACAGAGACAGAGATGGAGATTTATTATGAAGAATGAGTTCACATTATTATGGAGGCTGAGAAGTCCCATAATCTGCCATTTGTAAACTGAATACCCAAGAATGCAAGTGATGTAACTCAGTCTGTGTCCAAAAACCTGAGAACCAGGAAAACAGATGGAGTAATCCTAATCTGATGGCTGGAGAAGGTAAGAGATGTCCCAACTCACACTGTGAAGCAGGGGAAAAAAAAGCTAATTTCTCCTGCCTCCACCATCTGTTCTATTCTGGCCTTTGATGGATTTCATGATGCTCAAGCACAGTGCGTGTGTTGGGGGCAGGAAAGGGTGGAGAATGGACTTTACTGAGTCCACCAATTCAAATGTTAATCTTATCCAGAAACACCCTCCAAGACACTCGGAGATAATATTCAATTAGGACACCAGTTAGCTAATTAGGTTGACACACAAATTCACCATCACACCATCTTTCAATGTTTAATGTTTTTTTCCCTTTTCAAGTAATTTATGTGAATTTTAAAATGGCTCTCTGGAAACTCATCCTTAAAATTTGCCTCCTCAAGGCTGAGCTCATTGGTGAGAAATGCTGGCCAAGTAAGAGCTTGTTATAAACCATAGTAGGGTTTTCTGGGCTCTTAAGGTCATTTGAACCTCTGCAAACCATGTGATAAAATAATAGGTAAACATTTATTAAGCACTTCACATATGCAAGGAATTATCTTGTGATTCTAAAGCCTGTTGACTTATTTCACTCTTATAACACTGTGAGGTAAATATGACTATCACCATTTTATAGGTCAGAAACCCAAGGAATAGAGAGGTCACATAAATTTCCCCCAAATACATAGCTGATAAATGGCAGAGCTTAAATGTGAGCCTAGGCAGCCTCCTCAGAAAACCATATTTATTTATTTATCTATTTATTTATTTGTTGTTCTATTACATCTGTCCCAATTTTCCCTCATTGCTCACCCTTGCCCCGCTCACCCTCATTCCCACAGGCAATCCCCACGCTATTGTCCATGCCCATGTGTCATTTATACCTGTTCCTTGACTGGACCCTTCCCATTCCTTCTTTCCTTATTCCCTTCCCCCCTGCCCTCTGGTCACTGTCAGCAAAACAGAACCAGAGGCATGGAAACAAGAAAGCCATACCCTTTTAAAAGTGATATGCTGAGGAAGTCCTCCCATAACACCCATACTTTTTGTTAGACCCTCCTACAAATATAAAACCAGCTCTTCATCTGCAGACTCCACAACATTGCCATCTGTCCTAAAATTCTATAGTACAAGCTATAGTCTCCTTGATTTTGTTAATATGAACAAGCAAACTCCCCATTCCGTTTTCTCCCATCCTCTGCTCAAGACTTATAATATATCCATGTAAACTTACAACCATCACCTTTATCAAATTCTAAAACATTTTCATCACTCCAAAAGGACACCTTCTGCCCAGCACTCACTGACCTGCCTCCTTTCCCTTAGGCCCTGGAAACAATTCACCTGCTTTCTGTCTCCATGAATTTGCCTATTCTGGCCATTTCATATAAATGGAATTATATAATGTATGATCTTTTGTGATTGGCTTCTTTCATTTAGTATAACATTTGGAGGTTCATTATTTTGTAGCATATATCAATACTTCATTCTTTTTTTTATTGCAAAAAATATTCCAATGCATGGATATGCCACATTTTATCCATTCATACATTGCCACACTTTGGGTTCTTTTTACTCTTTGGATATTGTTGAGTACTGCTAAAACAGTTGTGTTCTTGTATTTTTGTTCAGACATGTGTTTTCTTTTTTTTTTTTTTGAGTATACAATAAATTATTAACAGCAGTCACCATGCTCTACATTAGGTCTCCAGAACTTACTCATTTTGTCTCAAAATTTGTGCCCTTTGATTTATGTCTCTTCTTTTCCTCGACCCCTCAGCCTCTGGTGACCACCATTTAATCCTGTTACTATGAGTTTGACATTATCTTTTCTTTTGAGATTTTACTTAAGTGACATCATGCATATTTGTCTTTCTCTGTGTGGAAGCCTATTTTCCATATCTTCTGAGCATATCTATAACTAAATGCTATTCTCACTGCTTTGGCACATTCTCTCTCTCTTTACCCTGTTATCAGGCTAATTCAAGTTCCTGCTTCAAGCCTTGTCTTAGATGTACCTTCCTCAAGAAACCTTTCCTAACTCTTAGTCTGTTTTAGGTTCTTCCCTTCTGTGTCTCTGGAACAACCCTTAATGGCCCCTTTTTACTCCTTTTTTGCCCCCAATGGACTATGAAGTCTTCTGACTGTTAGTGTCACCAGAGATGAGTATGACTCCCATCCTTAGCACACCACTGGCTCAGAGTAAGGGCTCATATTTAATTATAAATGAATGAATGAAATACTTGTTCTTTTGGGCTCTCTTTGAGGAAAAAATTAGAAGATGCTTAGAAAGTGTTAATATGGAACAGTGTATCCTAGACAGTACCTCTTTAAAGGTAGGAAGATTTATTTAACTAAATGCAGTCTTTCAGACAAACCAAACATAGTGTTTTAGCAACAAGCCCAGTTCTCTTGTGAGTGACACCTGTATCTTTGTATGTCCATTATCTAGTATAGAATTCTTTAAATGGCAGATTCTCAGATCACAAGGCCACAACACAAGCATTTACCACAAGAGAACAGGAGGGTCAGCTGGAAAAGTACCTGGGAAAAGAGACCTCCAGGGAGACTGAAGAGAGTTATTTGCCCAGCAAAAAATATGCTTAAGTTAGGAGAAAGGGAATTGAGGCATCTGAATATGGCCATTGACATGATGCTATAAAAGGCAAAGCCATAAATATGTTACTTGGATGTGGAGGCAATATTTAAAAATTATCTTTAAGTTACCCAAAAGATTAGTAAAGTTATTTGAGTCTTTTCAATTTCAAGCATCCAGGTTATTTTCTCTCTTAACATAAAAGCAGTTCTGGTGCCTGGGAGATGGGTTTGACGTATCTCTTCTTTACTTTGTCATACTCCTTGCCCATGTTTGCTAATGGAAGGTGAGCTTTGGGAGTACCCAGCCAAGTGCCTGGTACATGGCAGTGGGTGAATGCCTCAACAAGTGAGTGACATGGTAAATGCAGGAAGGATTATGGCTGAAGAGCTCCTTCACATTTACAGAAGGGATCTGATTCTCTTCCCAGCCAGTTTTTCAATGAAAGTTCCTGAATTCCTGGGAGAAGGAAGTAGATAACCTGCCAGACAGGCCTGCTCATTTACTTTTCATCCTTCAAATGTCTATTGATCAGTCATTCTTTGCACAACACTCAAGCACTAGAATATACATATTAATAAGAAAAATATCTGCCTGTAAGGAGTTTATGATGTAGCAGACGGATGATTGTACACAGAGATCAGGTATCACTCAATATCAGCAAATAGTGATGGATCATCTTATTCTCTTGAATCTCTAAACAGGAAAATTGCCTTGTTTACTGAACAGAGAATCGTCTGAACAAAAGGGCACAGGACTGCCTACTGAAGAGACAACCTGAGTTTATGTGCTTATTTAGCTGTGATGAAGTCTAATAAAAAAGCAAGTATCGAAGATTGATCTTCAGGTAGTTATTTAGCTGGCTGAAATTTAATTAAAAAGCAAGTATATAATGTATTCTTCCTGTTTTAATTTTAATGACAATAAGTTTCAATCCTTCTAAACAATTGGAAGTCTTTCTTTCTATTTATGCTAGCTCTTACTATTTATGATGGAACAAGATGGAAAATTCACAGTAGGGGTAGAAATATCAGTCATGCCCTAGGACTGAAAACAAGTGAGTTCACCTGACAGCATTACACTTTGTCTCTGTTTCACAATTAAAGGGGGGAACTGCATTTATTCCCTGCCTACTGATTTTATTTCACTCTTGAATGAATGTAGGAGGAGAGAAAATAAATAAAAATCTTATGTTTGGGTGTTGGCTCCACAATTCACTGACTTTGTGTCTTCAGGTACATCACTTAGAGTTCCCTCATTTGTTCCATGAGGCAAGCTGGGTGGCTCTGCTCTGGTAGGTACAGAAGATTTTGAAGGTTTATGCAGGTTGGTGTTCTTAGGCTCTGATTCTGAGGGAGACACAGGCAGGGTGGCTAGATTAAGAACCCATCTTCTGGGACACAGAATTCTAGGGCTTTGTAAGGCAGGTGGCCCAGCAACACTAACTTGAGCTTTAAAGCCAGGCAGACCTGAGTTTGAACCCGTAGGCTAGAACTAACTAGAACTTATTAGGTTAGTTGTCCTTCAGGAGGTTGTATACCTAGACTCTACAAGTGAATCTATAAAATGAACATACTATTTGAACCTCATGAAGTTGTCGTTAAAATTAAAAGAGAAAAAAAAAACCAATTGAACAAATGTCCTAGTTTTCAATAAATGGTTGTATAGTCGCCCTGCCCTCCACAAACACACCCGTTGGCCAGTATGGTATATAGGCAGTGAAGATGGGGGCGTGGCAGGGCCAGAGACCCTTGGGAAATGCACAGGTCTCTTGTTCCCTAGATCACAAGAAGGCAAGTGCAACCAGGAAAATTGATTTTCATGGACTTCAGCAAACTGAAGGTAGGCTTTCCTGAGGTAAGACTAGATGAAAAAAATTTCTCAGACAAGGGGACCTTGGTTGCAAATAGCCATTTCTAGGCATCTGTGATGCCAGCCACAGCTGGCAAGTCTGACTTTTCCAAGAGGGAAATTCCCTCCACAGTGGCTCAGGGAAAAAGTCCAGACTTCACCCTGTCTCTTTCCAGAAAACAAGAATCTCTCAGTTTGTGTTTACGAGAAGATTGCAGGTTTCACTCCAGCAGAAGGTGAAAAGAATGTCCCCCTCCCCTCAGCTGAGCAGAGCCCACAGAATTTGCTGAAGGTGTAGAGGGGTTGTTTCTCTCCGGCATGCCTGTGTGCTTGTATGTGTGTGTTGGGGGGGGGGGGCGCCAGGCAGGAGACGTCTTGGACTAGGGGCCTCGGAGCTGGGAGTTGCCTTGCACACTTGTACACTGCATATGTTGTGCCTAAGGGGCTGGAAGTTGAGCCAGAAATAATTCCCTCTTGAGACAGAGCCGGGCAGTTCCTACTGGCTTGGACAGGGGGTGGCTCCCCTTCATCTGTCCTGGAGGAGCTGCTGTTGACAGGTTGCTAGGGTCCTTTCACGTTAGATCTCTGTGTGGAGCATGTGTAAGGGGCACTGGGGAGGGAAGAGAAGGCCTGCTTGAATGTGAAGAGGGGTGCACACCTTGGCGGGTGGGACACCTGCTGCTGCTTGCAGCCCAGGACCATCATGGGGGATCAGAGGGGGTCCATAGTTATACTCTCAGGTTCTGACCAGATCAGGCCACAATAGTAGACATCTTGTATGCAGTTCAAATGTGTTTGTACTGACCAATGCCTTGTGCTTTACCCCAATGGCAGTGCGTTTGAGTGGCCCAATTATCCATGGTGGCACCAAAGAGACATAATCAAGC
This sequence comes from Pteronotus mesoamericanus, assembly GCF_021234165.1. NCBI lineage: Eukaryota > Metazoa > Chordata > Mammalia > Chiroptera > Mormoopidae > Pteronotus > Pteronotus mesoamericanus. The sequence continues at coordinate 16,661,136 of NW_026555310.1, forward strand.
CTATCCTCATGTAACTGTTGGTAACTTCCATTCTTAACCCAGGAGAATGGACCAAGGAAGACATCATGAAAAGAACAATCCAAAATAAAGAATTGTGGACTCCCTGGGCAAAACTGTTTTGTTGCCCTGGACCTGGCTTTAACAGGGGATTCTGGGGCAAATGATGTGGACCCGTTAATGTGTTCTACATTCAGCTCCCTTCACTGCCACCTGGACGTTGTGTGGCTTGAGGGCCATCTGCAGCCCTGCTCTTTCACTTCGCAACCTGTTGGATCTCTGCTTGAGACTAAACTTGAAAAGCAAATGAATTTCCTTGTTGTCATCTTTAGTAATCATATATTTTACCAAGCTTGAAAGTAGTGAGGATATTATTTGGGGGAAAGAGGTGATGAAAATTTATTTTACAAATAACAACAGTAATAATAATCATGATAACACCCCTCGGACGAGCCAGGCTCTCACTTACTGCTATGCTACCGTAGCTCTGGTTTGGCTGGCCTCCGCGGCTTGGCAAGCTCCATCCACTTCGTCTCCCCCTTCTCCTGTTGGCTGAGCTCCATCCTCCTCTTGGCTCCTGCAGCCCGATTCCTGGCTGGCTACGCTAATCCCACATAATATTTTACGCAAATTTATATGAACCCCGTTACAAAGCCTAGCAAAGAGGCACTGTTTCTTTTCCTTGATAAAATTAATCATTTATAACTTGGCTTTAAGAAACCAGCCCAACCTGTGGGTGCTGTTTTTACTCATAAGAAACATTCCCAGCCCCACTCGAAAAGAAAAAGATTTCCCATCTTTCTGCCTGGCTCTGGCCCCCCAAAGTGCCATCTACTTTGGAAATTCCCACCAGTCTCATTTGGAACCACACTCGTGAGTTGCCTGGGAATTTCTCCCAGAAAGCTCCTATCTACCCCATTTCTTGGGGCTCGATTTCCCACAGACCCCTGGGTGGTTTAGATTGTTGTCTATATCAACAACATGATAGACTTACTATGTTTATCAAGCTTCTCCAAAGAGTTGTGGGAATCATTTGTGAATTACTTCTTTGATTTTTCTTAAACGAAATTCTGTTTTTACTCATGTTAAATGACTGTTCCCAGAGAAGAGTTTCTTTAGTGGCATTGTTACATGAAGGAGGAAGATGTAATCCCCAGTTCTAACAGAAATCAATGAAGCAACCAAATTCTGAATTTGCAATTAGGACAAAGAAAGTTCAGCCAAAAAACACCTCAGTCAGCCCCTGATGCCTCATTACTAAGGAAAGTAACTAATTTTTCACCACTAGAGAGAAAAATCTAAGGACTACACTATATGTGTCGGCACATACATACAGCCTCTATACATAGACTGTTCTAGGAAAACAGAATAGAATTTCTCTGCTCTTGTTTTCTTTAAGCAAAGGCAAATAGTAGATTGTAGCATCTAGCACCTCAAACTTTTCAACAAGTCAGGGGGAATGGAAAGAGCATCTATTGATCCAGTCACTTTTCTCCAGCAGCGTGGGTGGTGGTAGACTTGCGTGTGTGTGTGTTTTTCTACCTGGTGCTAGTGAAGGGTTAGTCAACTGTGCTCATAGTTCCAGCTTTGGGAATATGATTTCTGCTTTCTATTTAAACACCTAACTCCCTCTCTCTCTCTTTTTTTTTTAGGAAAGAATCATGCCACACTTACACTCAGGGAAGCTTTCTTAGGTGGCAGTAAATTGAGGTGGACACCAATGAGCAACACTTCCCAGGTGAACGACCAGTATCCCAATGTATCATTTAAAAATAAAATATCTAAAGCTCAGAGATGTGGTCAGATTTGTTCAAATCATGCAGCAATTTAGTAACAGATAGGGCTACAGTCTAATTATTCCAATTCCTCATCCAGTGTTTTCTTCTTAATTTCATTTACTATCACTTTTTGTCCAAAATGTTTCAGGCAGCATTCTGGATGCTTAAGGTATATGTTATGCTTTTTTCTAGAAGAATTCCATATTGAATTGCTCACAATATATTCATATTATCTACTAAATAGGAAGGGGTAAATATATGTCTAAACAGCATCTGCCAAACAGTCTTTAGTTAACGTAGATGAAACAGTAACTACTTTACAGGAAACAGGGTGAACACACACAGGCATGCACACACACACAAATCCAGGAACCACAACTAAGGACTCAGTATCTTAAAAAAGAACAGGGTCTATGTGGCCAGGTTCTCCCAATAGGAAACAGAGCAAAGAAGCATTCTTAAAATTGACTTAGGAATATCATACTTTTGATCTCTTTAAGTGAACTTTTTATTTTAAAATAAGTTTGGATTTACAGAAAGTTAGCAAATATACTACAGAGTTCTGATATACCCAGCACCCAGTGTGCCCTATTGGTGAGGTCTCACATAAATATGGTAACTAATAAATGTGAATCAATATTGTCATGCTATTAACTAAGTTATTTTAAACTAAAGTCTATAATTTATTCAGATTTCTTTTGTTTCAGCTGTTTTTATTTTCTATCTTTGATTCCAATCCAAGATACCACATTGCTTTTATTCGTCATATCTCCTTAAGATCCTCTACACTGTGAGAGTTTCTCAGACTTTTATTTTTGATGACTTTGAGATGGACTGGTCAGGTGTTTGGTAAAGTGTCGTTCACTTTGGGGTGTCTATTTTTTCTCATGGTTAGACTGTGGTTATAGGTATTTGGGGAGGAAGAGGAAGAGCTTAAGTGCCATTCTCATCACATCTCTCAGGGGTGCATATTGGCAACTTGACAACATGATTGATGTTAACCTTGACTATCTGGCTGAAGTAGTTCCTGGTTTCTCTCCCTATAAACAGACTTTTTTCACTTGCTTTTCTAGTATACCTCTTGGAAAGCTGTCACTATGCACCACCCACACTTAAAAGATGGCATATGATGCTCTACCTGCCTAATGGAGCAGTATTTACATAAATTATTTGAAATTTGCCCTTGATCTTTAAATCACAGTATATGTAATCACAAGAAACAGTAACTGCAACATTAGAACAAAAAAAAGGTAAGATGTAAAAAGGCCTCAAAAAATACTTAGTTCTGTCTTGCTGATGTGACAAGGCCTCTATCAACTAGCTCGCATAGTGCACACTCACATGTGGTCTAGTTAAATTATTGACATTTATTTTTCATTCAATAACTGCTTTCTTGGTGCATATGCTTTGTTAAATTGTGGGTTCCATCACTTGAATTCAAAACCACACTGTGTAGCAGATAAGAAAAGTGTCACCACCGTCTCTCAGCTTTCAGATGAGAAATCCATGGCTGAAGGTTTTCTTGATTCTTATTGATCTAGTTGTAAGAATACACAGCTTTCTGGACAACAAGCACAACACTTGACTATACTCAATAGTGTGGTCTTCCTAATGCCACTAAGCAGAACAGAACAGGCTGTTTTTATTAAATATTTCCAAGGGGAATCCTTATTTGCTGAGCCATACCTGCCACTGAGAAATCAAGGATTCAGCTTGAAGTTTTATTTGGCTCATCCTGGGATTCCATCTCCTCTAGCCACAACCTTCTCCTATCCTTGCCCCCACCTCTGTAAACTATTACGCTGGCTATGTCTATATTTCTGCTACTGAAAATAAGTAGTGTGTAGACTACTTGGTCTTGAGTGCCTACTGTTTAAATATATTATCAATGTGTTTATCTGAAATCCGTTGCTGTAGAACTTTGGAGTTCTTTTTATTACCGTGCTCTTTCCATTACCATCTGTCCCCTTTATATACTACTCGCCCCGCAGACACCACACGGTTGTCCATGTTCGTGAGTCCTTTTTCCTTCTTGCTCAATCCCTCCATCCCCAGAGCTGTCAGCATGCTCTCTATTTGTGAGTCTGTCTCTATTTTGCTTGTTAGTTTAGGTTGTTCATTAGATTCCACATATGAATGAGTTATGTGGTATGTGTCTTTCTCTGACTGGCTCATTTCACTCAGCATAATGTTTGTTCTCCAGGTCCATCAGTGTTGTCAAAAGTGTAAAATTTTCTTCTTTATTACGGCCTAGTAATATTCCATTGTGTAAATGTCCTATCATTGTTTTATCTGCTCATCTACTGATGGACACTTGGGCTGTTTCCATTATCTTGGAGATTACAAAGAACACTGCAATGAACATAGGGGTGCGTATGTTCTTTTGAATTAGTTTTTCAGGTTTCTTTGGAGAAATTCCCAGAAGTAGAATCACTAGGTCATAAAGCAGATCCATTTTTAATTTTTTGAGGTATCTCTATACTGCCTCCACAGTGGCTGCACCAGTCTGCATTCCCACCAGCAGCGCAGGAGGGTGCTCCTTTCTCCACAACCTCACCAGCACTTGTTGTGTGTTGATTTATTAATGATAGTCATTCTGAGCAGCGTGAGGTAATATGTCATTGTGGTTTTAATGTGAATTTCTCTTTTTATCAGTGACATTGAGCATCTTTTCATATGTCCATTGGCCATCTCTATGGCCTCTTTGTATGAGTGTCTATTCAGGTTCTTTGCCCATTTTTAACTTGATTATTTTTTGGAGAGTTTTGAGTTTTATAACTTCTTAATAAATGTTTGTGTTCTTATAAGAGTGAAATTTATCCTGGCATTTTACAAATCAGTCCAGTAGTTTTTTTAGGAAACAATGACTGGCTACTATGCATATAATGTTATATTACACATTACAGAAAATGTATACAAAATACAGAAAAGAGATCACAATAGGATACTTGGAAGGTTTATAATCTAAAAATTGTCACAGAATAGGAAAATTCCATGACTTAGAAATGTAGTTCTCATAATAAAAATAAAAATAGAGCTGTGAGAGGGATGAGGATTGAAGAAAATCATAAAATGAACGTGAGTGTGAGATGGAATGAGTTTTAAAAAAAGCAAGGGTTAAACTGGGAGAAAGAGTGAATCCTTGAAGATTATATCTAACATCTCTAAAGAATAAACATGACATTCATTGTCACACTCAGATTTCCCCCTGTTTTTCCTTAAGGCTTTCTCGTGAATTATCCTTTATTATGAACCATTATTAAGTATTTGGCACCAGGAATAATGAGTGATGTTCCCATGGTTCTCTTGAGAATGGTTTAAGTTTAAGGCAAACTCAATACACACACACATTTTTTTATATATATGTGTATATATATATTCGTGTGTGTATATATGTATATATATTCCTCTTTCTTCACAGTTTTAGGAGAAGAAACTACCCAAATTCAAGTTCATCATACACTTTTTGTAATACATGTTCAGATTTTATAGTGCCAGCTTAAAGCATCTTATTCTTTTCTTTAGCTTTCTCCATTTTCATAGTCTCCTGACTGCTTTTGGCCAGACAGGATCTCCTGAGCTAGTTCACACAGCATATAATTATCCACTGTGAAAACATTTCCATTATTCTAAAACCATTCTTTTCTTCTCCCTCTGGGTATTGCATTTATTGACATCAAAGGAGACTAAATGCAGAAGATTTAATACAGAAAGAAAAATTTCCACCAAGTTTTGGAGCCTTTGTTCCAGATGCTATATAGCAGGCGAAGGGGAACAATATAATCAGACTTCAGAGTAGCGTACACTGGGCTGAACCTACCCTTACTGCATAATATTTGGATGGCATGAATGGGATCCATTAAAGGTTCTGGCAGTCAAAGTGAAACTCTTAATGACACTATGACTCAGGTCTAGAAAAATAGAGAAAAAGGGTTTTAACAAAGGAAAAGGACAATGAAACAAACAGTATGTCATCTCTCTTTTCATCCACAAATCAGTTTTTCCCTATTGTTACCACACTTGTTACTAACTTGTAGCCAATGCATGTTAATATCAGACTCATATTCTGGCAGAGTGACTAAATGGACTTTTGTTTTCAGAGTAAAAATGTGTTAGGAAAGCTAAGGGATTGCTGGGGGTGGGGGGTCGGTATAAGGAGACTAAATAATAATGGAAAAAATATAATAGAGATAAAAAACAAAACAACCACCACCACCAAAGAATTTCCAAAGAAATACTTGTCTTTTTCTTAGGACTACTGACAAAAGGAGAGTAAGTCACAGCTCACAGCTTTCTGATCTACCTGCCAAAAATTTTGGAGAAATGGAGCATGATCCTCAAGTTAGTTCAAACCTCAAACTCTCTATCAATATTAAAAGAGATTTTGTAAAAAATCAGCTCTTTTTATCATCTATACAGTGATTCTAAATAACTGTCTCTAAAAGGAGAACTTGGCAAATTAAAAGGATGAAAATCTATATTTCAAAGGTAGAAACTATGCACATAATAATCTTATAAATATGATTTGCCCCAAAGGAGGAAGATCATCATGATGTAATGGTTTTCAAGTTACTAAATATTGTAATATTTTATCACAAGGTAGATTTACATCCTTTCCCCCCATATTCTCTGCTCTTCTGTGCATGGGCAGGGTGGGGAGGAGACAAGGACAAGAATCAGAACCAATAAACTCTATACATTAAAAGATTAAATTTTTTAAATGTTACTTCAAAAGATATCATTATTTATTGTGAAGTTTAGAAAAGTTGATTGAAAGGTTATAGCTTTGCTACATTTACACCTGGGAAATGCATTGGAGGTTCAAGGAGGAGGAAAAGAGAGTAGTAATCATAAATGCAAAATATTTCTGTATAATTACCAAGAGATGAAAGAACAAAAAGTTGTATCTATCATCTGTCTATCCTTTAGGCTACTGTTCTGCCCAAGTACATATAATAGTTTACTCTTGGCAGTAACATAAAATCTCATTAATATACTTCCAGATCTCTTTTTCTGGCCCCACTTCTACCAAGCCAATCTCGTTTTGTCTTCTGGTTGGCACATATGTTCATTTGTACAGATTGATCTTTCCATTTTTTGCATGAATTGCATCATTCCTTTACCTATATTGGGCTTCACTGGTGTTATTCAGGTCCTACCTGGAACACCTTTCTTTCAACCTCCTGCCTACCCTGGTCTTACAGATATTTTAATATTCAGCCTAAATTCCTTCTTGAAAAATTCTTTCTTTCTTAAACTACTTGGACTACTTTTTTTAAAAATTGAACTTGGAAAAATCCAGACTCCACAATTAATCCCTCAACTGTTTTCTAATGGTTTACAAGTTGTTTGTTAGTTTGATTTCTAGGCTATACCATAAAATTCTCTAAAGAAGAAAATGTATCTTGAATTCCTATTGTACTTAATATGAATTTAAGCAGTTCTAGGCTTAAATATAATGATGCATAAATACTAGAAGATGATTGATTTTTGCCTATTTGACAAAAATTCATGTAAAATCTCTCAATTATTTCAAACATGTGCATGAAATGTTTTTGTTTGATGCAAACAGATGGAATACACTAGAATGGCTGGAACGGGTGGGGGTGAGGGACTGTGAGGAGTATGGGATAGAGAGTGTATAGAATACTTCGTCTATTCAACTTTCCCTCTGAATCTGATGTTATAATCACAAGTTTAAAGATGAAAAAACTGATGCTTAGAGAGGTCATATAACTTGCTTAAGTTTATAAGGCAAATATATGGAATTAAATACGTGCGTAATGTTGTGCAAGCATCACCACCATCCATTTCCGTTAGCTTTTCATCTTATAAAACTGAAATTCTACACCCACTAAACAATAACTTGCCACTGTTATTCCCCCAAGCTCCTGGAAACCACCCTTCTACTTTCTGTCCCTATGACTTTATAACTAAGCACCTTATATAAGTAGAATAATATGGTATTTGTCTTTTGTGACTGGCTAATTTCATTTAGCATAATGATCTCAAGGTTAATCCATATGGTAGCGTGTGTGAGATGAAACTGGAAATTCAGGAATTACTCCATTTTACAACTTTTCTGAGTTTTTACATTTCCTCATCTCTAAGGTGAAAATAGTACTTTCTGGCTTCTGTACTGCACTGGATTCTTGGGATGATTAAATGTGAAGATAATTAAGTGAAACTATTTTTTAAAATTATGATTCTTTTTTATCAACACAGAAAAAACCTTTTTCTTTTTGTATGATGTAGAATACTACTATAAATGGCAGTGTGGTGACTGGGAGGAAAGCCTCCCTGGCATGTCCCTGCACACACCACACCTCCACGCTTGCGGAATGATGAAAACCCCTTCAGTGTCTCGGTTTAATGACACAGCCAGGTTTCATGCTGTTTTACAAAATACAGCAAGGGTTTGAAAATCTTTGGACATCAGAATGTACACGACTGCCACCTTTTTAATTGGGGGTTAAAAAGTGGGCATGAGATCCAAGGAATCTCACGTCACTTCATGCAGGACAGTCAAGCTGTGGTGAGCAGAGCATCCAGGCTGCAGATATTTGTAAAATTTTACTAGTACAAACACCCAAGGTACCAGTGCTTTCATGGAAATGCTGGCTGTGTAACTGTATTAACATTGGCTGAGGCTTGAAGCTATTTTCAGAATCCTTCACAAACTTACAGGAAGTACCTTCCCTTGTTATTTACATTCGGTATTGTTATTTTCAAGTATTGCACTTGCAGGAAGATTTTTTTCCCATTGCCTCTACTAATAGTCATGTTTTATAAATCATGCATATAAAAACAATCATAAAAACACATACCAATTTGGTTGAACTAATCTTAAAACAACAACAATGCTCCAACTCTCCTCTGATGGAAATGTTAGACCTGATGGTTCTTTTCTAGCAAAACCTGAGTGCTTGCAGGCCTGGTGGAGTAGACTGACCCTCCCCTGGCTTCAGCATGAGCTGTGGCAAAATCAATAAACAAATAAATAAAGTAAAGACCAGAGGCTCCGTGGAGAGTTGGGGCTCCCTGTCTCTTTTATGAGTAATGAATGTGGTAACCACAGAGACTTGGAAAGGACTGGGATTCTCAAATCTGCAAGCTGACTTTCAAGTAGGTCTGTGCACTATTACAGGGGCTTGCTAAGGATCCGAGTATCAAGGAATAAATAAGAAGGGGGAATTCAGACAGAAAAGCATTGGGCTTTGTGATCGGGTGGTATGATATGGATTGCTGTAAAGTGACCATCCCTCCCTCCCAACGTTTGTGTTGCAGTTTGAATCTCTAGGAACTGTTGTGCAATGTGACTGAATTTTCCAGCCAGTCTCTTGAGAAGTAAGACAACTTGTGTCCAAAGAGACCCACCTGACGTGGTCATCTGTTTCAAGACTGTTTCGCTGTCTTGGGTGGTCCCCAGCTTTTGAAAAGGAACATCTTTCTCTTAAGAAATACACATGAAATAAATAGAACAGAAGCTGGCTCTTAAACTTTGGCCTCCCCGCTCCTTTCCAAATCCTTCATGTTTTCTTAAATGCAGGGGGTGCTTTCATGTGTCAGTCCCTTATGTGTCTACTCTTGAATACCAGCAGAGAGAGCAAGAGGGAAGAAAGAGAGACTGGAGGAGCCCAGAGAGCACTTGTAGATCCAGACTGAGTAAAACTACTGTGGTCATCTTAGCAACTGTGACTTGTCCCCTCACAACCCAGTGGTCAATCATCAAGGTCATGGGAGGTCAGAAAGAAACAAATGGTGCCTTGCTCCATGCAAAATAGTTGCTATTCTACAATAACATTTTTTTTTTCTGTGTTCACAGTGCAAAATATCTTTGGAACATTAATACAGACCTTTTCACTAATGTGTTCATAGGAGTCAACAACAAAATAGGATTTATTTTTTTTCTCAGATTTGTTAAAAGAGGTCCTTGTTCACCTCTGTGCAGAATGCATAATTGCCTACATAATGGGTGAGTCACCCCCCTCTCGGTATCTTTAAATAATTTTATGACTCAAAGAACTGTCAGCAATTCTCCAAAGAGAGAACAATGTAGTTAAGAAGCTGCTTCTTTAAGAGAAAGTCAGAAGTAAGGAATTGGTACAAGAGAACCAAGTTGCCCTGGCTCATGTGGCTCACTTTGTTGGCGCTTTGACCTGTGAACCAAAAAGTCTTGAGTGCAGTTCCAGATCAGGGTACATGTCTGAGTTGTTGGTTCGGTCCCTGGTAGGGGCGTTCAAGAGGCAACCAATCTCGCATCTGTGTGTCTCTCTCTCTATCTCCCCTCCATTCCCCTTCCTCTAAAATCAATAAGCATGTTCTCAGGTGAGGATAAAAAATAAAAATAAGAGGAAACCAAACTGAAGTTATAATGCAGTTCTCTTTACCACTCCTGGAGAAACCAGGGCTGACTAGGCCTTTGCTCTGCTCTGGATATGCGTGTAAAAGGCTGGGGAAAGAAAGAGCCTCTGCTTAACTGCGCTAGTTTTGAAAAGGAGCTCACTTACTCATCTAATAAGAGGAGCCCTGGGGGCTTAAGACATAAAGAAAAGTGATGGAAAATGAAAGTGGATTTGAAAAACTTCCAAGCTATAAGATTAGAATGGGTAGATAAATACTGGAAACTGAAGAGGAAGAAAGGAAATGAAAATCAATCACAATAGGCTGGCTCATCAAAGGTTTATGCCCCTCCCCCATTAAAAATAAATTGGGATACCAGGGATTTTCAACCCTTGTCCCATTAAAAATGTAATTCTTTGTTTTGGCTACTAGTTCCAATTGTAAGATACTGATTTTTTTATCTTTATGTGTAAAAACAAAATCCACAATAAAAAATGATTTTTTATACGATATTCAGAGCAGTGTTCTCTACTCTTCAAAGGGTACCTAAAAAGAGATCCCATCCTCTGCCAAAGGGCCTCCTAACTTCAGGGCCCATAGTGAAATAAATTGTGTTAAAGAGAAGTTAAAAAATCATAATAGCAAACACACTTAATATTGAAATATTAAAAGTTTAGCCTTGAGATCGGGAATGAAAATTGGAATCTTACTAGCACCAATTCTATTTAGCATTGCTCTTGCTCTGCATAAAGTAGTAGACAGTTCAGTAAGCAAGGACAAAATTTTTAAATGTGTAAGAGTAAGAAAGGAAAAATATAGAATTATTCAGGATGTCATAGTTGTGTAATTGCAAAATCTATAATCATCTCTAGAGTCAGAAGAGGTAGTCTGAGCAAAGTTGCTGGATACAAGGTCAATCTGAGCAAAGTTTCTGGATACAAGGTCAATTTGAAAAAATCTGTTGGACTTTGATATATCAGTAACAAATAAATTACTGATAGAAAAAACATATCAAGAGAAATTAGAGAAGATCAAGGTAAATGGAGGGATATATAGTATGAAAATTCAATGTTTTAAGAGATAATATTTCCTATATTAATCCATAGTTTATCATAATTTGAGACTAAAAAACATCATACTTTGTTATGAAAATTGATAAGATGGTTTTAAAATGAGTATTGAAATATGAAGATCCAAGAATAGCTATGATAATCTTAAATAAGGAAAAGAACAAATGTGGAAGAATTATACTACTAGAGAGCGAGTATACGTATTACAGACCTAGAGTAACTAAAACAGCAGGGGCTTAACTTAGACATACATATTGACAAATGGAAGGGGGTCCAGAACCAGACCCATACATTAAATTAATGGTGAAGGTGACAGTGCAATATATCAGGAAAATAACTTTTTTTCAATAAATGATACTAGGCAAATGGAGACACACATATACATATATATGCATTATTTTAACTTCTATCTAACATGAAAATATATCAATTTCAGATGGATACCAAATCTAAATATAGGAAGTACAGCCAAAAAGGTTTTAGAAGAAAAATATAGAGAGGATTTCAAAAGTGTTAACCATAAAGAGAAAAATTGATAAAGTATATTCTTATATTAAAATTAAAATATTCACCAAAGTACATCCTTAGGAGAGTAAAAAAGACAACATACAGAATGGGCAATACCTCTCTGACAAAGGACTCTACATACATACACATGTTTTCTGAATATATATGAACATGTTAAAACAGTTGCAGATCAATAAGACAGAAAAACCAATAAAAAATAGGCAAAATACTTGAATGGGCCCTTCACAAAAGAGAATATTCGACCTGCCAAATTTATTAGTCATGATAGAAGCTTAAATTAGCATCAGCATGGCTAAAATGAGATGAAAAATATCAGGGAATCAAGATGGCAGAGGAGTAAGTGGCAGTCGCACTGACTTCCTCCCAGGACCAGCCTGGAATTACAGCTAAATTGTGGAGAAATCACCTGGAACAAACAACTGAACAATAGCGAGAGAGGAGCCTTATAACCTCAGACAGACAGAAGAATCAGCTTTAGTACAACCTAACTTGTAAGGAGTGTGGTAGAGACTTGAGAAGGTGGGCGAGGTGTCCACGGGTGGCAGTACCAGAAGGATATTGAAACGGCCAGTTGGATCCCCCTGAGAAAAGTGAGGTCTAAACCATAAGTGGGGATCCCCAGCCTACAGCACCAGAGCTCAAAAAGTACACAGATAACAGCCAGCTGCAAAAAGCAGCAGGGTTGCTCCCTGCCAGAGACAGGCAGCTGGAGACTCAGAGATCCGTTTAAAGGACCAACGTATACATTTTTATTTGCAGCCACTTACCCTGGTCTCCAGGAAAGGTGGTGGCAGAATGGGCTACAGACGCCTGAAGAGAGAGTGGGGAAGGAGGCTTTGGGGAGAGAACTGAGAGAGTAGCCGGTGGGATCCCAGTGATGACTCCTTCCCAAGATGGCAACTTTCTCAGGCAGAGACCACTCCCCTGAGCTACAGCAGTGTGAGAGGACCCAATAAACCCACCCCAACGAAGGACTATGCCCCGCACTGTGGTATCTGTAAGCCAGCCTGCTGAGTGCAGCATGAATCGATTAATAGCTGAAGGAGACAGCCACAGACAGTAGATTCCTGGAAGTCTTGAACAGACTGTCTAAGGTCAGATGGAGTCAACACCTGAAATCATCAGAGGCAGATCCAGAAAGAAAAAAACAGCAGTCTCATACCATAGAAGTTAACACCACAAAGTCAGGAAATCAAGACAGATCAATTTAAGGAGCAGAAGCAAAAAAGGAGACTCACAAATAATGGGAAGACAAAGAAACACTCCCCCAGACAAAGGGAAGGGAGGAATCCCCAGAAAGAGAACTAAATGGAATAGAGGCAAATAAACTGTCAGATACTGAGTTCAAACAACAGTTCTAAGGATGAGCTCAGTGAGCTCAGAGAGAATTACCAAAAAATACAAGGCAACTACGAGGAACTTACTGCAAACTATATCAGCATGAAAAAGGACATAGAAACTATCAATAAGAGACAAGAGGAAATGAAGAATACAATTCCTGAATTGAAGAACACAGTAGAAGGAATCAAAAGTAGGCTAGATGAAACACAGGAAAGAATCAGTGAGCTGGAGGATAAGGTAGAAAAAAGCTCCCAGAAAGAGCAAGAAAAGGAAAAATGACTCAAAAAGAATGAAGAGGTGTTTAGGGAAATTCAGGACAACATGAAACATAATAATATCTGTATAATAGGGATACCAGAAGGAGAAGAAGAAGAGCAAGGGATAGGGAACCTGATTGAAAAAGTAATGATGGAAAACTTCCTTCATTTGAGGAGAGAAAAAGTCACACAAGTCCAGAAAGCACAGAGGGTCCCATTCAAGAGGAACCCAATGAAGCCCACTCCAAGACACATCATCATTAAAATGGCAAATATGAAAGGCAAACAGAGAACCCTAAAGGAAGGAAGGGAGTAAGAGGTAGTAACATTTAAGGGAGCCCCGGTATTGCTAGCAACTGACTTCTCAACAGAAACACTGCAAGCCAGAAGGGAATGGCAAGAAATATTCCAAGTGATGAAAAGCAAAGGCCTGCAACCAAGACTGCTCTACCCAGCGAGGCTCTCAAAGAAAATGGAAGGCCAAACAAGGAGTTTACTAGGCAAAAGAAGACTAAAAGAATACACTTCCACCAAACCAGCATTGCAAAATATGATAAAGGGACTGCTCTAAGAAGATGAAGAAAAGTCTATGACTACCCGGTTCCTTTCACAGTCATCAATACATGATATTACCAATATTTTTTAATAAGTATTAATCTGATTTTGACAATGATGTATTATTTTAATTGTTCCTTTATTATTTTTTGAAACTAAACCTGTTTTTGTATATTTCTTACCTATTTCTATTATTTTTAAAAAGCTTTAAATGACTTTTTGGCATTCTTTATCCATTATTTTAATTAAATGTTTGTAGAATTTTTGCCCTAAAAAACAACTATTAATCATTTTTTAGATGTGTTGCAAATACTTTCCTATTCTATTACTTGCCCTTTAACTTTTTTTATATGTACATTACTATATAGTCTCAAATGTTGCATATAGTCAATATTTTACCTTAAAACTTCTGGGTTTGAATATGTTACTTCTGGGTAAGAAAAATATTATTTTGTATTTTCTCCTAAAACTCCTTAGATTCTACATATTGGTTTTTAACTCACCTGGAAATTTTTTGTATAATGTGTGAAATAGGGCTCTGTATTTGTTTTATTTCAAGTAATAGTGGTTCATGCATCTTATTTGTTGAATAAGCCTTATTTTCCCCATTGATTTGAAATATCAATTTAATCACATGTTACATTGTTAGACAGATATATATGTTTGTTTCTAGAATGCTCATTTTATTTTATTGATTTACTTGATTATTTCTGTGCTGTTGTCATGTTGTTTTAAGTGCTGAGACTTTATAATTGATTTAAATTTTTTAATATTTTATAATGGATCTTGACATTTAAAAAAGTAAATAAATAAAATCAATCAGCATTTAAAAAAATAAAGAAAGAAGGAACTCCTACCTTTTGCAATAACATGGATGGAACTGGAGAATATTATGCTAAGTGAAATAAGCCAGTCGGTGAAAGACAAATACCATATGATCTCACCTATAAGTGGCATCTATTCAACAAAATAAACTAATGAACAAAATAAACCACAGGCAAGGAAACATGGAGCAGACTGAAAGTGACCAGAGGGGATGGGGAAGGAGGACAATGGTGGAAAGAAGGGGAAGGCACTAAACAAAGAACATGTATGAATGACCCATGGACATGGACAACAAAGTGGGAATTGCCTGTGGGAGCAGGGGGCGGGGTGGGATGGGTGGAGGAGGGCAAAGGGGGAAAATCTGAGACAGCTGTAATAGAATAAACATGATTTAAAAATTTAAAAAAGAGAGATGAAAAATATCAAGTGTTGGCAATGGTGTGAAACAATTCACATTTCATCACTGTGGATAAGAAATGTTGACTGGCTTACCATTGGAAAACTTTGCAGTCGCTGCAAAAGCAGAATATATGCATTACCTGTGACCCATCAGTGCTACTCACAAGCAGACACCCAACAGCAATGTACATACACCAAAAACTAAAGTGTGCTAGAATACTTATAACTGCTGTATCAGTAATAGTCGAGCCATGGAATCTACTCAAATGTCCATCAATAAAATAATGAATAATGAAATTCTGGTGTATTTACACAATGGAATACTATACAATGAAAAAGAATCTAGAACTTCACAAATAATGGATTTATCTCACAAAAATAATGGTGAACAAAAATATCTAGATCCAAAAAAAAGAAACAGTATTATTTCATCATTACCTACTCCATTTATGTAAAGTTCAGACACACGCAAATTTAATCAGTTTGGTTAGAAGTCAGGAAAGTGGTTAGCTTTGGGGATGGGGCATATAGTACTGGGGAGGGAGTCAGAAAGGACCTTCTGGGTTGCTGTAATGTTTACTCTCTGGATTTGGACAGGTTCATTTGTGAATATTCACTGATCTGTATACTCACGATTTCTGCACATTTTTTGTATGTGTGTTATCCATCATTAAAATTTTTGAGTGATTTACGGTCCATTCTAAACTCCAGCAATTTTATTTCTTTAGTGTTTTTGGCTAAGTTAATTAAAATAAAAGTTGACGGATTTATGTGTTAATTTACAAAACCTTTTTGCCACACCTTTAACTATGAAACCTATTTTTTTCCCACCAAAGCAGAATTTTCCATTACTGCCCGTGCTGTTGCATTAGAAAGTTGCCATTTCAAACACCACTGGAAGGTTCCATTTTTTCTTACAGCCTATTTAAATTGCACTTTTAGAAGCTTTTAATTACAAAAACACCCTCTGCCCTTTATAGGCATTTGTCAGTTCTTGCCATCTTTAAATGGAAGGAAAGATACATCTTAAAGTTTATTTTGCTGTAAAGTGGATGAAAGATGTTGGGGTACAAAGCTTTTCACCCACTCGCATGTCTGGTATTCCTTAGAAGAATTGTTTTACAAAATCTCAGATTCCAAATGAAATCACGAAGGCTGAGAGAACAGGCAGGAGGAAAAGATCAGTTCTCTGAGCCACTTTCTCATGTGTAACCAAAGCTACATAATTAAAAATTTGTACTTTTTAGAGGTTGAATTTTATGAAACAAGCAGAGTTTACCAAACACACTGAGAAGCTCCTCCTTTAGACCTTCCAAAAGACACTACACCAAGGCCATTCCTATTCAAGAGGCAATCTTGGCAGATAAAGGGCAAATGCAGCTGAAAGCCACCATCTCGATGAAGCATTTCCTGATTTTTCTACTCATCATTAATTTCTTTCTCTGCTTTATTTCTCTATGTACTTTGTTCATATTCATTTTCATTTTTCTATTCTACTAAATGTAATTGGCCCTTCTTCACCAAAATGCCTCATTTTCTCTTTTCACAAAAACTGGGGTGCTTCAAGGATTATAATGGCATCATAGGATTACATTTTGTCTAATGTTGCACAAATTTTCCTTAGCCAGCATGTGATTTCAACTTCCTCTTTACAGCACTGATAAAGAATTTTTATGTTGGAACAGACAACTGTAATTCATGTTCTTAGCAGCAGAATTCACAATATCTGGAAGGGCGAAGTAACTAGTTGTCTACTGAAAGATGAATAGATAAACAGAACGTGGTGTGTACAAGTAATGGAATATCATTCAGTCTTAAAAAGGAGAAAATTCTGACATATGCTACAATGTAAGTGAATCTTCAAGGCATTATGCTAGGTGAAATAAGCCAGTCACAAAAGAACAAATATTCAATGATTCCACTTACATACAATTTCTAGGGTAATCACATTCATAATCACAGAAAGTAGTAGGTGGTTGCCTGAGCTCAGGCAGGGGGAGGAAAGGAATGGGAAGTTACAGGTTAATGGGCACAGAGTTGCAATTGGAGAGGTGAGAAAATTCTTGAGACAGATGGTAGTGTTGGTCACACAATGTCAATGTACTTAATGCTATGGAACTGTATACTTGAAAATAATTAAAATGGTAAATTTTATGTTCCGTATATCTTACCACAATAGAAACAGTTTTAGAAATTAAAAAAATATCTTAGCTCTTGTCCATCAGCATGTCCGTGCATGCGCGCGCGCGTGTGTGTTTGTGTGATTTTTAATCCTAATGCTCCATTCTGTCTGTCCCCGATTTTTCTGTCTTGTGTAATAATACATGCCTCATAGTTAACTTTGGACAACCGTATGGTATATTCCATAAACTTTTTAAAGTGCTAAACATATTACCTAAAGAATCTAGAAAAGCATTTTCCTTTTTTTAGCAACAATGCTTCAGAACAGATATGTTTAGTTATGTTTTAGCCCCATAAAGAAGCTGTTTTGCTCTGATGAATTTTTTCAACAATGCAACAAAATTTACTGAAACAAAAAAAATAGTGACACTAATATTAGAGCTGGAGTCATAGGAGGTCATGGAGCTCCCTGCTTTAGAGTCCAGAGCAAACATGTTTTTAGAAATTAAGGAAGTCTCATCTTCTGAATATATATGAACATGTAAAAATAATATTGCCTCATGGAAAAGCTCCTTAATTTAAAAAATTAAATTCAGGTTTAAAGGAAAAAATAATCTCTACTATATTTTCTAATTTTTCTTATATTTTCTATCAAAAAGTAAACACCATCCAACTCCTTATTCGATTTTTTTCTTCCTTTCATTCTGTCACTCTCTCCTTTTCACACACAGAATTCCTTAGAACACACAGAAAAAAAATTCGAACCTTTTGTCGTAGAATATGCAGTTCATCACAGTCTTACCTTATTTCTTAATGGTGGCCCAACACGTCCTAGATTCATGCCATTCATATCACAGCAGCCACCTTTCAGAATGGGCTGTGATACATACATTATTTTGTCCTTTTTTACACATGCTACATGTTCAGATCAGAATACCTTTCCAGCTTTCTCCATGTGACAACTTCCTAGTCATCTTTGAAACAATTCACTTATTACCTTCTCTGTGAAGCATTCTGTGTTTTTCCCTCCTCTGCTGGTCAGTTACCCATCCCTCTTCAATGATCCCCCATGATTCAGGGGCTTGCTGCCTAGTTTTCTTACCCTGCTCATAGCACATTGTCCACACACAGGTGTCAGCTTTTAGACTAGAGGATCCTCCAGAGTGGTGTCTCAACTGTCTCACCCGACACAGCACCTTAGAGTAAGTCCTCAGATGCTTGTTTGAATACATGAATGAGTAACGAATAAAGGAATGAGTAAAAATCAACACATACACATTCAGTATTATGGATTTCACAGAAAGAACTCAGAGGCTCATGTGTCCACGGGACAGGAATGAAGGTAAAGTTTATTTAAAACAGAGAGCAGAGTTCTGTAACTCCTGGTTGAACGTCAACCTCTCTTACAACCCAAAAGCACTTTCTCTGCTTTGTCTCTGCAGAACCTCACACATGTGCATGTTGTGAAAATCAAGTCACATCGGGTAACTGCTTCCAAGTTGAAAGGTAATAAATTGCCACCATTATATAAAATAAAAATAATGTTGTCCTATAGCAACTATTTTTTAAAGTAGAAAAGAATCCCTTTCCACACACAAAATGTGTGGTAAGAAAGTTGGTAGAATTGTTTCCACTTACAATGCTTTCAAGTTATATCCCTGGAGCCACTTGGCCTGAGATATAAAGGGGGAAAGAAACTTAGTTTTATGCACACGCACACTCACACACAGTACACTCTCTTATGTAAACCAGGCAGTGACAAGTTCCTTGGATGGCTAAATCAAAACTGGTCCACCAAACAAAATTCTGCACTGTGCTGGAGAGCATTAGGGTTGCTGGGGTTTAAGGTTTGCCTTGGCTGGGATTCATTGCAACACCACCCACCTCTCTCCAGTTGCAGTATTCTAACCAGGTCACCTCGACGCTGTGAAACAGATGTTCATTGAAGGGAAAAGGAAATAGGTGGTGTCCATTGAAAAGTGATGGCTATGGCAGAGGGAAAAGTATATTTTTACCTACAATACACGCTGAATATTAGGGCAACTTATTGGTAAGGCAGAAATTCCTAGCTCTCCAGGAATGGACAGCACTTAGTGAGCACTCCAGTATACTGAGAGGCAGGGAGGCAGAGCCGGGGGAGGCTCAGGCTCTAGGCTCAGACGGGTTGGCTTTAACGCTTAGCTCTGTACTTCCAAGTTCCATGTTCTTGGGAAAATTATTTAATCTTTATCCTCAGTGTCTTATCTATTAAACTAGGATAATAATAATACTGATTCCATATGATTCTTGTGACAATTACACGTGTTTCTCCATGAAAAGGACTTCATAATGCATAACGCTGCTATTATCATAATGATTGTCTCTACGTGGAGGGACACTATTGATTTGGGCTGGCGACCAACTTAACCTAAGGTTCTAACAAGGGACGAACAGTGATCAGGGCTTCATCGATGGGCTGGAAAGCCCAGTCAGGCCTCGGTGTTAAGAAGATTTTCACTCACAAAAGCCACAGAGGGAGATGGCAAAACAACCAAATACAGAGCTTAACACCATCCCCTGACCTTCCAGAAGCTGCACTTCACAGAAGCACCACCAGCTGTGGCCTGGTTCCAGCCCCTGCCTGGGAACTGACTAAGCATCTTCTTAGCAGTTTGGTGGAGCTCTTGCTTGGTAATGCTTGGTCTCGGGTTTGGGGCTCCAGATTCCTTTCTTGACTCTTTATTCCCTGCACCTTCATGATCTTTCCAAACAGTCACTCATCATCTCTTTCCTTCTGAAAGAATTTCTATTCTTACCTGATCAAGTTGTTCATATGTTTTGTGATTCAAGATTTGTGTATGTTACACATATAATTTTGAGGGTTTTGTTATACTTTTTATTTTCTTAACTTTATTTTTATTGTTGACACTATTACAGCTGTCTCATTTTTCTTCCTTTGTCCACCTCCACCCAGCCCCTGACACCCCCTTTCCCTCTGGCCAACACCATACTATTGTCTGTGTCCACGGGTTATGCATATATGTTCTTTGGCTAATCCCTTCCTCTTCTTTCAGCAGTCCCCCCTTCCCCCTCCCCTCTGACAGCTGTCAGTCTCTTCTATGTATCTATGCCTTTGTTTCCACTTTGTTCATCAGTTTATTTTGTTCATTAGACTCCATATATAAGTGAGATCATATGGTATTTGTCTTCCTCTAACTGGCTTATTTCCCTAAGCATAATAATCTCCAAGTCTATCCATGCTGTCGCAAAAGGTAAGATTTCCTTCTTTTTCACAGCTATGTAGTATTCGAAAGAATATATGAGCCCTTATGTTCATAACAGCATTATTGACAATAGACAATGTCTGGAAACAGCCTAAGTGCCCATCAGAAGACGAGTGAGCAAAAAAGCTGTGGTGCATTTACACATGCACCTTCTGACAGCACATTGTAATATTTACTAAGTTATTGATAGGCAAAAGTTGAAATTAGCAACCTGGATCCATAGCTTCTCTATTTACAAACTTATTTTTATGGATTTTCATTAATGCTAACAAAGCTACATGATAGAACATACAGTATATACATGTAGAGTATTTATATATAGTATATACATACAATAGAGTATTAACCTTAAAAAAATAAAAAGGAAATCTTAACATTTGTAGTAACATAGATGAACCAGGAAGACTTTATGCCAAATAAAATAAGCTAGTCTCAGAAGGACAAATACAATATAATTTTACTTATATAAGCTATTTAAACTAGTCAAACTCATGGAAGTAGAGAACAGAATGGTGGTTGCTAGGAGGTAGCTTACAGGGAACTGAGACATTGTTTAATGGGTAAAAAGTTGCAGTTATGCAAGAGGAATAGGTTCTGGAAATCTACTGTACAACATTAGGATTGTAGTTAACAATAGAGTGTTGTGCACTTAAAATTTTATTGAGAGGGTAGATATTATGTTAAGTTCTTTTACCATGCACACACAAAAGGACACAGACACTTTTCGAGGTAATCGATGTGTTTGTTACCTTGATTTTGGTGATAGTATCATGGGTGTACACATAAAGTCCAAACTCAGCAAATCATACACATTAAATATGTGTAGTTTCTTGTATATCAATTATACCTAAGTAATACTGTTAAAAATGAAATGGAGGAGGACAAGGATCAATGAGAACACTCACACACTGCTATTGGCAAGGTATATTTTTTACAACCATGTTGAGAATAATTTGACATTATGTTATGCATTTGAAGGGGTACATATCCCATTATTCATAAATTGCACTCCATGTAGTACATAACCTAAATAAATCTTGTCTTAAAATGTATAAGGAAGAGTAAAAATAAACAGGAAAGAAAATAAGGAAAATTTGCCTTATTAGATATCAAGACCTACTGTAAAGTAATGATATATATTAACAGAAATATTGTGATATCTGTGAAGAAATAAATCAAATTATAGAACAGAGCAATTAGAAACAGATTCATGTATATATGGGAAATGGAATATGTCAGTGTAGCAATTAGTAGTTAGTAGAGAAATAATAATTGTTGTTATATACAATGCAGATACATATGTTGTGTGAAATACTTATATCAATCCTGTGTGCCAGGCATAGTTACAAGCACTTTTATATATTAAGACAATATTCCTCATAACAAGCCTAAGAAAGCAGACTACTCAAAGTATAGTGACATCAGGGATTTTTTTGACAGGTTCAAAATAATTTACTAGATTATTTAGGTAAAACATTAAATATTTGTGCCTTATCTAAAAACCTGAGTGAAAAAAATTATATTTATAATTCCCTCAAAAGAGAAAAGAAGACTTAGGAAGTTTTTAAAACATATTTTTCCCCAATAAAAAAGATTGCATCATACATACTTACTATTATCTAGTAATTAATTAGACTTTTGTTAAGAAATACAGATCAAAACCACCATGAGGTACCACCTCACACCGGTCAGAATGGCCATCATAAATAGATCCACAAACAACAGGTGCTGGCGAGGCTGTGGAGAAAAGGGAACCCTAGTCCACTGTTGGTGGGAATGCAGACTGGTGCAGCCACTATGGAAAGCAGTGTGGAATTTCCTCAGAAAGCTGAAAATGGAACTGCCTTTTGATCCAGGGATTCCCCTGCTGGGACTATACCCTGAGAACACCAAAACGCCAATACAAAAGAGCCTATGCATCCCAATGTTCATAGCAGCACAATTTACAATAGCCAAGTGTTGGAAGCAACCTAAATGCCCATCAGTAGATGACTGGATCAAAAAATTATGGTACATATACACAATGGAATACTACGCGGCAGAAAGAAAAAAAGAAGTACTAAACTTTGCGACAGCATGGATGGAACTGGAGAGCATCATGCTAAGCGAAAAAAGTCAGGGGGCAAAAGACAAATACCATATGATCTCACCTATAAGCGGAACCTAACCAGCAATGCAAAGAAGCAAGGAAAATATGACCAGCAACACTGAAAGGAAAAGAAATCAACAGAGACAAGAGGGAAGGGGGGGGGGGCAGGGAAAGGGAAGGGAAGGGGAAAGTCAAGGAACATATAGCAAGGACTCATGGACAAAACCAAAGGGGAAGAGCTGAGGGAGGGAAGGTGGGAGGGGGCAAGGGAAAGAGGTGGGGGGAAGGCAGAGACAAATGTATTTAAAAAGTAAATAAATTAATTTAAAAAAAAAGAAAAAAAAAGAACTTTCAACATAATGTATGTTATTGTGTTAAAAATAGGTGAGCAAATGGGAGAAAAAGTAGGATATTCTTGCAAGTAGACAAAATCCTAACAATATAATAGCCTTTTAAAAAAATCATTTTCTATATGCTGTGTATTTCCTATAGGGTATCTCAACTTCTGTGTTACTTGAATGTTTGTTGGGTAAGCTCTCTGTCCTTTGGAATTCACAACCTGATGATAAAAAGAATATAGACAAAACATAGATAAAATAAAAATAAATTAGCCATGTATTTTTAATCATTAAACATATAAACTGAAGAGATATTTAGATTCCAAGGATGAAGTAGTTTAACTGGGTCCAAAATAATTAAGTAGTATGTACTCAAGAAGATGAATTTTGATGAATTCTTTTTTAATTAATTAATTAATTAAATTTTTCAAATACATTTGTCTCTGCCTACCCCCCACCACTTTCCCTTGCCCCCTCCCTCCCTCAACTCTTCCCCTTTGGTTTTGTCCACATGGCAGCACAATTTACAATAGCCAAGTGTTGGAAGCAACCTAAATGCTCATCAGTAGATGACTGGACCCAAAAATTATGGTACATTTACACAATGGAATACTATGCAGCAGAAAGAAAAAAAGAACTACTAAACTTCGCAACAGCATGGATGGAACTCGAGAGCATTATGCTAAGCAAAATAAGCTATGGGGCGAAAGACAAATACCATATGATCTCACCTGTAAGTGGAACCTAACCAACAATTTTGATGAATTCTTAAATGCTTTTAGTAAGAATGATCATCAGTCTGTTCTAAGCATATATTTATGTTTTAGTTAAGGGATTGGATATAAAGAATCTTCTTTTCCTGGCTAGGTTGGATATGGAGGCAAATTGCCTAGGAAGTAAGTGTAGTTAGTTAACCAGTGTAGGATACAATAATAGAATTCCTTAATCAAGATTAAGAAACCAAAATTAAGATTTCATATGTCAGCCACTGGGCCTGGAAAAGAACCATAGTGAGTCCCTGATTGTTGTCTGGTTTCTTCCACCCTCTGGATTCTCTTCTGTTCTTCCTAAGCCTTCTTAACCCTTTCCATTCTTTCTTTGATCTCTCAGTCTTCACGTTTCCACTCATACTTTCTCCAACATTCTGCAATTTTCCGGGCCCTTGGTTGAACTTCTTTCAGCATTGCACTAGCATCTTCATATCATAATCCAATTTACATGCAAAGGCAATTTCATGGGCTTTCTCCCACTGGCCCAGAAGTTGGTATGATTTCCCTCACCCTTTATAAGCCTGAGCTGAATCAGGACTTATTTCAATAGCTCTGTAATAGTCTCTGATAGCCACATCTGGCTTCTATTTTGATGAAGACATTGGCTCTCTTGGCAAATAGAATGGCCAAGAAAGGATTCAGCTAGGTGGCATTTGTGGACAAGTCAATGGCTTTCTGTAGTTCACCATCATGCATCTGTGTCCAACCTTTCAGCATCTCTGAGCCACACTGGAAGAAGAAGAGTTGTCTTGGGCCACACATTAAATACACAAATACTAATGAACACTGATGAGCAAAAAAAAAAAAAAAGGTTTTAAGTAAATTTACAATTTTGTGTTGGGCCATATTCATAGCCATCCTGGGCTGCATGTGGCCAAAGGGCCATGTGTTGGACACCCCTGATAGGGCCTCGATGACAGACACTTTTCTATAATTTGTCTGATACATCATCTCTTTGGTTATCTCTACATTTTCATCTCCCATTTCTTGAGGGGCATCAGTGTCTGGTTTGATCACATCCTCATTGTCAATTTCTAGATCACTTTCCTTACTTGATGGTTCCTCTCTCTTAATGTCTTCCTCTGCCTTCTTTGTTTTTTCTTCCTTATTTTCTTCTAATTTGGTTTTACGGGTAGCAGGTGGTTTTTACCTCTCATGCTCTCCACCTACTCCCTCAGGAAGTGCATTTCTTCAGTATGCAGAATGCTTGAATCCTGCCTACACATTTTCATGAAGGCCCCGAGCTCGGTCACTTTGCAGGGATCCATGGCTGGAAGTGACAGGAGGCAGTGTGCATGGCCTAAGATTGCTAACTTGGTGTGACTGTGTGGAAGTGAAAAATCTATTTTAAAATAATTATAACAATGCTAGGCACATAGCAAGCACTCCATATGTGTTAGTTTTTATCATTAATATTATTTGGGTTCTCCAGCTAGACTTACTGGGGTGATCATTTCTTAAGGTATATAAGTGTCTAATCACAATGCTGAATACCTGAAACTAACATAATATTGTATGCCAACTTTAATTAAAAAAGTAAATTTTAAAAAGTTGTAAAAATTAAAAATGTCAAGAAGGGAAAAGACAAAATGGTTGCTTTAGGTTGTGAATATAATCTAATCATAATTCAGGTGAACACTGACTTCAATGTGCACACACAAGCATGCACACACACCTGCAAGCCAGAAAGAAGTGACAATTGTAACAGTGTAGTTATGAGACTCTACTGAAGGTCCTTCCTGTTCATGGAAACAGAGCAGTAGGCACTAGTTTAAAAGGTATTATTAACCAAGGAAAGTGTTGGGACTTGTCAATGAACCAGAATTGCTTTGAATTATAAGATTTTGGAAGAGAGTTTTATGAGCATTGTTTAAATGTGTAACAATTCCTGAGTTACAGCTCCAGTGAGTCATGCTGCACTTACTGCACAGGGGAGTGGAGGGCGTGATGCCCGTTCACATTCTTGAGCATACCCGGCCTCCTCACTCACAGGGGATGGGGTGTTTATGGACATAGCCTCATTCAGGCCTGTGCTCCTTCCTGCAGAGTTACAAACATTATGCAAATGGCCTTTATCTTGCTTCAAACTGTGTATTTCATGCACTTTTCCTAACCTATGTGTGGCTTCAAATTCTTACTTGAACATCATCTCATATTGATCTGGTAGCCAGTTGAAGATGCTAAGTAGTTTTCATACAGTCATATTTTCTTCCTCCTGGATTTATAAATTAGAGGCTTTAGGAGAGGACTTTATATTCCTTTGATTATACTGAGTGTGTTAATTTTTGTGTATTGGTTCTGTCTGTCTGTTGAGATCAGACTCTGCCATCTAACAAATTTAATATCCATTCTGGTTTTGGGTCCTTAGAGTGTCTGGTAAGCCTGTATTCTATGACTTCATCTAAGCCACTGATACAAATATTGAAAAGAATAAGATCAAGTCACTGTAGATACCCCTCAAACATAATATTAATTTGACAATTAGCTTGAATTATGTATATACTCTGATTAGCTGCCGATAGCAGGCTGTACTATTTATCAATGCAAAGGGACTGTATAACTGGGGGGCTATGTATAGTCAGGGAGTCCAGGGGAAATCTCTTAAACTGAAATCTGAAGACGTGGCTCTGATACTTCACATACACTATAATTGTTCAAATCCAACAAGGCTATAGTTTTAGGGCTCTACTTCTTCTGAACCATAAACCTGTGTTTTTAAGGAGCACACAGGAGTACTTATCAATTATTTATGTGGGTTTCTCATAGCTCTGGTCCTCAGAGATTTTATATTAAAAATGACAACAGGTATTTCATAGTTAAATATATTCTGGAGATGCTACATTTTACGTTGCATGTTAGCATCATAAAGACTTAGAAAATTCCTCAATGAAGAAGTACTTACTTGTCTATGAAATACTTGTTCATGAGACACCACTTAATACTTCACGGAACTGCAACTATAAAACATTGCAGTTGTGGAGCTTTAAGTTCCTGTGAAACAAAGTCTAATACCCAACATCATGTGAGATAAAAAGTACACCATTGTGTATGAGAGGAGCAAGAGAAGTCTGGATGTGTTCTCTTGGTTCTATTTCAACTGCCTTGAGTCTCCAGCAGCTCAATGTTCTACCTTCCTGGCCTTTTTAGTCTGAAGAAGAGTTTGGAGGACAAAGGATGGTAACTATGATTCCAGAAGGACAGTAGAGGAAATATAGTCAGTCCTGGCCCAAAATGAAATCTTCCTGAGTGGAAGTGTCTAGGTAATTCTCCATGACAAAGGACAACAATTAACTGTGCAATATAACATGTCTTTCTGAAATGTGTGACTCATGTAACACACTTCTCATTGCCATGGCTGACTGTCCACTGCGCTGTAAGGTACAGCTGAGGTGGCACAGTCCATTCTCTGGAAAGAAATGAAAGAAGATTTTCCTATTTTGTGCATTTCTTCCACTCTTTGGAAGTTCTTTGTCTACTGGAGTGTCAGAGATGAGAAGAAAGAGAAGACTAGGCTGCATTTCATTTGTTAGCTTATTGGGAGGAGAAACCTTTGGGGAGAAGCATGGGAGGACAGAGAGAGGCCGCTGCTCTACCTGGGCCCAGACTGACGACTGCATCTTCATTCCCCTCTCCCTGCGTGTGTTGGGACTGTGGGATTATAAGAATGTCAAGACATATTTTCAGTTGTCTAATGATCCAGGGGTATGTCAACCAGCCAAACAACACGCCGCTGCTGCTGCCTCTCCTGCCCAATAGCTGACCCTGCCTTAGCAAGACCACCCTCCGACGAGCATCAAATCCAATCCTCCTATTTGTTCATCTACGACTTCTCCCACACACTGAAAAGGTCAAATGCATTTAACTCCCAGAGATTATTTTGTAATCCAGTGGGCTACCACCCTATAGAGACTCCCACTGAGATTACAATGTTCATTTCCCTGTCAGAAATCTGTTGTGATTTTAATCCATGTGTCTCAAAAGTGAGGAGTTCAAGGTTTTCCCTGTAGCTCAAATATTAGACTGTGTTTCACTGATAGGACGTTTTGGCAGCAGCAAGAATCATGTTCCCAGGTCCCTGAACACTCACTTTTTAAAGGTCTTTCAATCTCTGAACACACGCATACTCCTATCCATTCTACCTTCTTTGCCTCCTGTTTTTCTTGGCAGGTGTTAGTGTTGGATAAATACTCCTTTCATGGAGGTGCTTGTCTGTCAGGTCCCAGGGAGAGGAAAGAAAATGGCAAGTTAATGAATTCAGGATTGTGCCTGGCAGAAGGCTTGTTCCAGTCCTGTGTGGCGCATCTGGCAGCAGGTTATAACAAAATGAGATATAACAATGAAATAAACATGCAGCACTCAGAAACCTGGGGTTCAAACAGAGTTAAATAAATGTCCTAAATGTGAATGTCCCTAAAACTTAGAACATGTGATGAAAGCAGAGGAAAAAGAACCAGAAAGGCATAACTTCAAAGCACTCATAACAGAGTAATTTAAAAATTACTTGCAAAACAGCAATAAAAGCTTTCAAAATGAAATTGGTCCAAAAATGTACAGTGATTTTAGCATCGGGCCCTACAGTGCCATCTGATGAAGGCGGCAGTAATGAATGGCCAGTAGCAGAGCATCGTCCCCTCCCTGCCAGAGGGGCCCCAGGCCCATCCCTCAGGGTCTCATTCTCTGTAAGGCCAGGGCCTGAGCTTTAAAGAAAAGGCAAGATCATTGGTGGTTATTATTTCAAGTAGGCTTGCAGAACAATGTGTTTTAAAATTATTTCTGTGTTGTTGCTCACAACATCTCTTCATTAAACTGGATAGGGTGGGAGGGATAGGGACATATATCTTGTCTGTGCAGAGGCAGAATTTAATACGTACCACAGCAGGGAACAGCCTTACGAAGAAGAAAGTGAAGGCTTTTTGGATATGATATTTTATATTTTAAACAAGAAAAGTATAAAAGAGTGAAATTTTGAAATGACGTAACAACCAAAGGAGAAACTTAGGCTACTCACAGCGGGACATAATCCTCAGAGAGTTTTATAAAATGGTAAATACTATCAAGGAGGTACCAGCAGAAGATGATATTTAAAACTGCATGAGAGTGTTAAGTCAGGGATCTACATAGAATACTTTTCAAAAGGACACTTCTTGGAAAAAAGCAACCACCCCTCCTGAACATGTGAGTGCCTTAAGAGTGTGGCCGCGAGCTGGTGAAGGGCAAAAGCACCCCGTCCGTGTGAAAGCCTTGGGCCAACAGAGCAGGCAACTGTGTCTCCAGATACTGCTGGTTGAAAATGGAACCTTTTATTCCCTGTATTTCTACAACGAGGTAGGTTTTGTTTGCCTAAGTCCCTAACAACAAGTTTTCCTTTGCCAAAAGCGAAACAATGACAAGCACAAAAACTGCAGTTGAACAAACACAAATCTTCAGGGGTGCAATTAACCTCAAGAAATGCATGCATTCATCAGACACCTTATCATCCCTGAGTTCTGGAGAAGCTGACGCTTGTTCTTCATTCCTCACCAGGTGTCAGGTTCAGAGTCGCTGTCATAAATATTTGCTTAGCAAACAAACAGTAACATAATGGAAAGCAGATATTAAATAAAAACACCCATCTCCTTTGAAGACGTGAAGGAAGGAAAGTAAAAGCAAAAATTTCCAGGGGAGGAAATTTGGCATTTTGGTCTTGACAGTTAAGTATCCAAGCGGTCTTACAGTGTTACCTGTTGGAAGGGTAGAGGGAGTCCTTCTGTGGAGGGGACAGAAGAATCCCCAGAGTCACAGTGGACTGGTGGTATGAGTTATTGATCCAGAGACCAAGACTCGCCTAAGGCCACCTTAGAGAGGGTTTATGCTGAACAGGGTTACAGAGGGGTGACGGAGTGTGCGCATAGGCTCTCGTGTCTGGAAGACATGAAGGACAGACATGTCAGAGCACTTTTTGCAAAGATGTCAGGAATAGGAAAAACCTGACCATTGAGACAAAAGCAGACTCACTGGGAGACCTCTGCCCAGGGACAATAAACTCCTAGTGGGGTAAAAGGAGCATTTTGATAACAGCAGAAGATACACTGCTCTATTTTTCCACAGCCTTGCAAACTCTAACGCAGGAACTTAGACCAGATACCTGGGGAGAGGGGCTTACAACAGGTAGGACTGCTTGGATAAGAATGCTTTCTAACATTGAGTTCAAGGTGATGCTCTTTGGGCACCAATGCGACAAAATGGTAGACAAAAGGACTTTGCTCTCCCTTTAGTAAAGGGTGATAGGAGCACAGCGGAAGAAATAATAGAAGGGTGAGTGGTTGTCACAAGAAGTGACAGAGGGCTTGAAGCCACAGTCACCTGTATCAAGATCACATTATTCCCTTCTTCAAAATCCTCTAGTGGATTCTCACAGTACTCCAAATAAAGCTGGAACTCCTTGTCAAGGTGAACAAAATTCTGTGCCTTGACCCATTCTTTCCTCACCAACTGTATCCTCTCCACTTTCCCCCTTTCTGTTAGTCATTACAACGTCCTTGTTTCTCAAACAAGCCAAACCCACTGCAGCAGCTGTGCTGGCTTCTGTTTTGGTCTGGCCCACTCACTCCCTAGATCTTCTCTTCGCTTTCTCTCTGAATTCATGCAAATGCCTGCTTAAATGTCACCTTCTGGGAAAGGCCTTTCCTGAGTTCTAAACCAGTGAGGAAGAGTTAGAATTGGATTAGGGTTTCCCTATTCTGAAAGTTGACACTGGATCAGCAACACGCTCACTGGTTAAAGTTATCCCCATTAGGTGCTCAGACTAGTGTGGCCTGGGAAACAAGGTCCTCACAGGTATACCCTGGAGTCAAGACAGCAATATGGTTTTTTATTGCAGCACCATGGTTTGAAGGTCCCCTGAACTACTGTGCTCCTATGTAGAATTGAATGCTGGAAGGCACTCTACCAAAACTCTTAGTAATTAGAAGTAATACATCAAACATGGTAACCAGGTCACCCTGAAAAATTAAATTTCTAAGAAATGAGGACCTCTACCAAATCATGTAAGAACATCTAATAGCCTTGTAGAAGGAGTTACCTTTTCATAAACACTTCGAGATCTTCGAGTAGGGATGGGTTTTTTTGATGCTGTGTGTTAAATAGTCACCAATGCTGAAGACTGCTTGGAGCATTGAAGAATGAGTCAAAAAATGCATCAAGTGACATTGAAAATTTGACAAACAAGCAACCATGCTTAAATCTCTTTTCTCTATTATACAAAGTAATAATAAAACTAACATAAAAGAGAGCTTTATTTTTAACTTTTTTATTCTCAAATACCATGAATGAGTATTTACTGTGAAAAGGCTGAATACAGATGAAAGAGCATCTTATTATCAATTTAGTTTTAAAAACATGCTTTTAACTTTGGAATGTTTATAGGCAGGGTTATTTATCTAAAATCACACCCCAGCAAATTTCCTAAAGTTACCGCAATGCTAACTCATTTAGTACCAGGCATGACTAACACATATCAGTTTAATAAGCCTTGGCAGTAAGCAAGTAAAAGAGATGGAAAGAGATATTATCACAGTTTATAAACAAAAAAGGGGAACAACTAATGTTACATTAATCTGTTCACACCTGAGGGTGCCAAGATTTTTTTAAAGCTTCAGTGCTGATTTTTGTGATAATTAAAGAATAGACACTAGCTTCCCTGGTTTTCTTTCATCAGTACAAATGAAGAGGGGTTTTGCATTTATAGATGTGAACAGCAGGAGCACACACATGCCCGTGGAGTCAGGTTCTGCTCTGCTCATGCAGGTAATGTGTATAAGAGAGGAAATGTTCCGGATGCTCCCCTCAAAATGTGTAGAACACAGACCCAGGAAAAGGCCTCCATCACCAGAAGATAGCCATTCCGAGTATAGGCCATGTTCTGGGATGGGACCCGGAATTCAATTTGAAGTAAGCTTTAATGGTTCGTCCGGAACTATGATTCAGAATTTAGGAGGAACACAAGTACCTGGGTCTGTCTCTGATCTCTCTTCTGAAACAGCCACCTAGGCAGTGCTGGTTAATTAGAATGATATTTGTCCTGAAATAGTCTTCTTTAAAATACATATGACTCGGAGAAATGACTTATTCCAGAATTGGAACAGAGAAAATCCAAGATGAGTCTGGAGCAAACTGTAATGCAAATAAATAAGGAAATGCTCAAAAAATAAAATAAAAAGAAAGGGTTTTTTTATTGGGCAATCTATACTTTTAATAAGTACTCCAGGTGATGCTAAGGCAGTAGATTCTGAACCATATTTTGAAA
This sequence comes from Pteronotus mesoamericanus, assembly GCF_021234165.1. Lineage (NCBI taxonomy): Eukaryota > Metazoa > Chordata > Mammalia > Chiroptera > Mormoopidae > Pteronotus > Pteronotus mesoamericanus. The sequence goes on from NW_026555310.1 coordinate 16,693,094, forward strand.
GCATGACCCTGAAATCACCACTCCAGCATTTCGTCTTTTAGTAAACCAATGAGAGATATACTATGGCATTGTTTTCCAATTTAAAGGTAAGTTGACTTCATTATCAGCATCTTCTAAGGTAAATATACCCTTGAGTTGAGCTGATATATATTATTTATTGACTATTTACATGTAAATGATGCTCTTATAGCTTATTAGAATATTGAGTATTATTACTCTAGGTAGAGAATGTGCTAACTGAATGAACAATGGAGACCACTGTTTGGCAATGTTTATGTTACAGAGACACATGGCTATGGTCATGTCCCAGGGACTTCTCTGGGAGCATGGCCCGGTCACTCCAATGACTATAACCCTACTCTGTAAATCAAAAGGATTGAGTGAGCTTACACAGGCTCTGCTTCTCTCCATTGTTAAATTTCCCCTTTTGCTGGTTCTGCAATTTTCTTTTACCATGACACCACTCCTCATTTTAGTGAAGCATGTCCACTGGAAGTATCTTAAAAAACAAGAAACAGAAGGTAAGTAATGTTCAAACTAACCTCTCTGAAAACAATTATTTTGTATCCACATGTTTGATTAATAGTTCTTTACATTCATGATTTGAGCTTGTGGTTCATCCACCATGTTTAACCATTCTAGCTTCCCCTTGTCCCAAATGCCTGGGATACAACAGATTCTCTGTAAATGTCAGATGAATGGGTCAGAGACATGTAAACATGAAGAAGTAGGAGAGAACATTCTACTCTTTGAAATTTTTGTGTGCTGAGAAAGATTGATTTTCCCTCAAATATAGTAGAATTCTTCTATTATAAGAAATGAGTTTTGTTCCTATCACTCTTTCCAGACATCTCCAATTTAGAATTTCATGTTTCCAGGCTCCAGTCATGGTTAGACTGAGAGCTCCTCAAGGACAGGCTCTTATCTGACTTTCTTTTCATCTGACACATAGTTCCTAAAATTGTTGAATGACATTTTTCTGTGGATAAAAATGAACCTGATCTAAATTGATCTCAATCAAGGTGTAGTTCAGTAGCTTGGCAACAAAATAGGTAGATCAGCACCAGAGTAAGATTGATAAATGCCCCCAGCCAACCAGTGGTTTACTGTTCTGGGCAGGCCTTTTCAAACTGATATTTTAAAATTTCCATTCACTGGTGTTTGAAAGAGGGGCGAGAATGTGTATGGAAGAGCGGGATAAGGGGACCAGAGGCGGTAATGCCTCTTCTGGGCCTAAACTTGCATCTCTCGCTTCATAAAAAGGGAAGTGCTGCATAGCCAAGCTTTTCAGTTAATAAGAACATTTTGCAGATTATTTTAGGCACTCTCTGTTGCACAAATATAGTTCTCATAAGCGGAGTAATGCCGGTGGTGGTGGTGCTGATGGTGATTCTTATCATTTATCCCGTGTGGCTCGTGTGGTTCTCTGCCTAAAAGGAGTTGACATATGTTTAATTTTCTCTATATTTCCAGCGTCTCTTAGAAATTCATGCCCTGAAACACTGCTCAACAAATATTACCCTTAATTTAACTCCATTCAATTAATATGTACATTTAATTGTTTTTTTTTCCTTTAAGTTGGAAAACTGATGTGGAGAGGATGACAGAGCAATTGTGTTTGCCTTCATAATCTAGGTGGGGGTTATTTCCATAGCAATTCTATTTTTTTACAGTAATAAAGTTATTTTAATAATATATTTATCATATTTATGCATAAATTAACAATTTGAAATTTATTGCAATACAGTAATTTACTGAGAATGTAGCAAACTAATAAAAAAAACCAGGAAACATGTTTATAATTTGATTTTAGTACATTTGTTTCTCTGAGGAAAGCATTTATATAAAACAGGTTAAATTATTATGCTAAACTAAGATGAACATTTGTTCATGCTTAATTTATAATGCAGTTGACACAAAAGCACTGTAAAATAAATTAAGAGTCCTACTAAGAGTTTACAGAAAATGAAATGATTAATACACACTGATTATTAAATAATGAATACTGTTGTTTTTCATTTGAAACTTTAAAAATTAAGCAATTCTATTATTATAAACTGTCCAAGTATAGCCTCACTCTCAAGTCAGTTTTCCGGTAAGTGGTCAGAGACTAACTCAGTGTTATGGTCTTGCCCAGAATGATCCTAGTGGTGTTGTCCCAAGACTTTATGTCTTTGACTTGGTAGCTCTTTGCTTATCAAATGAGGTTTCTTTAGACTAGAATGGTGGTCAGAAATATATCACTGTGAAGTTACCAAAGCAGCAGACTTAAACATGTTGCATCCAAAGCAGGCAGCCTGATTTGCTCTCTGGATCTTGGACAATTTTGAAAGCAGGGATTTGAAATATGGAATTTGAAATACGTGTAAATGGCAGGGTTATCTTCCCACCATATTAATAACATGGCTTTATGTCACTTTGTTGATATTTTCACTTCTGATACACACTGCACATTCCCCATGTATCGTGTTTAACCTAGACCAGGTCTGCCTTCACACACTCATTCTCTCAGCATCTTCTTAGGCAACTTTCCGATGTTAAACCACTTTAGATGGGCTTGACTGTATTTGCTTACAGAGAGAGAGGTGTTATTACTGATTACTTATTATTCTTTCTTGTATTTAAACCTGCCATTCTTGATTACTACTATGCCTAAAACCATCTTCTCTGGATGTCTTATTTGCTCCTTCTTCTTAGAACATTGACCAGTTTGGGTCTTCCTGGGCCAAGGCTGCAAAAGATTCTCTAGAAGGCAGGCATGGTATGTTTACTATTGCTACAATGTGAACCAGGAATATATGCTATATCACTTATTTTAACATTGAATTTAATTATTTTATTATTCTTTTTTGTTCATATGGCTTAGTGGAATGAGCATGGAGTCGCATAAAACTAGCATGGAGAATCAGACAGACTTGGATTCAACTGTCAAATATACCACTTGTCCTGGTTTTGTGACCTTGATTGAGCTCATTAATATTCCTAAACTTAAATCTAAGATATGACCAAATATATTGATTTCACAGGATTGCATAACTTACTAACCTGTAATTAGGTATTGAATAGTATGTTTTATTAATTAGGTTAAGGAAGTGTTTCTCAGGCTTCATTGTATACCAGAATCATCTGGGGCACTTCAGAAATACTCAAATACTTTAGGCTCAGAGTTTCTGATCCAAGCAGTCTGGGGTAGAATATGGACAGTAGTATTTTTCAAAGCTCCCCAGGTGATTTTAAAATGTAGCAAGTGTTGAAAACTATTGGATGAAAGTTCGATGAATGGTAGTGATCATCATTCCAGGGTGATGATGAATAACTTCTTCTCAGGAAACATAAAATGGTAACAATTCTGCAGCCACCATAGAGAAGACAAGAGTCTATGGGCTACAAAAATAATCAGTTCATTCCCACCTTAGCAGCACTGGAGGAAAGAGAGAGTCATATACAGACAGCACTCCTTCCTTCTGCGCCTAGAAAAGCCTTGAATGTGGTGTTACAGGCTCTGCGGAGAGGGTTGAGACCAGTGTTCTCAGTTGCATTAAGATTAAAAGAACAACAACAATGTGCTATTTTAGTAGTTATTACTCAGAGATACTCTACTACAGCGGTGTACAAAATCTGATGCAAAATTGAGGGGGGAAATCCCTTAACATGAGTCAAAATAATTACTACACATAAATTTATAGACACATATTGCAGAAATTTTAAATCTTCCTGTATTCCTTTACCTAAAAAACTTCAAACAGGAAATAAGTTAGAAAAGCTTTAACATGTGTACTAAAGAAAATTTTAAGCTCTTTTGAGGGAAGTATACATCAAGATAAATCAAGTTTTCTATCATCTCACGTAGAAGAATCTGCACAATGATGTTTTTTGCTTTTGGTCTAAAAAAAAAAAGTAAGCCATAAATCTCATAGCAGTTTGTTACTAGTATTGGGGGATCCATAATGAAGTTATTCCATACTTAAAAGGTAACTCTAGAAAGTAAGTCAGAACAAACATTTTCACATGCTAACAAAACCAGCATAGAGGTAAGGCCACCGGGGATGAATAAAGGTCTGATTCCTTTTGTAGCTTATCCAGATGTCTGACTACGAGGAGAATTAATATATAGTACCAAGTCAAAGATAAATACATTATTATTTTTATTATTACTACTAATAATAAATTTATTCATTGCACTAAAGAGACTATATGAACAACCAAAAATAACCACTTTAAAGGAAATAATGCAATGTTTGGAAATGTAAAGTAGAAAACTTGCAATGAGATATTTGTTCCAGAACACATATAAGAATTCACATCAAAGGCATATAGTATATCTCTGTGGGCTTTTCCATAAAACGCACCTAATATACATTACTGAAATATTTAATCCTGTTATCAAGCACCTCACAGTTGCCAGGCACTGTGCCTCATACATCATCTCATTCAATCCTCACAACAATCTAACCATTATTATCCCCATTTTATAGATGACCCCCACCCCGCACCGGTAGCCTATGCTCACAGGTGAAGTACTGTCAGCTGACACTTGGTGCCCTGTTTTTTTTTCTCCCTCAATTCTCCTATAACGTAACCCATTCACTATATCCACAGATATTGTTCTTCAACAAAGTCACAGGCATGACTTTCCTTGAAAAAGTCTCTGTTCACCAGGAGTGGTCAAGACAGTGTCACTGGAAGTCCATTGAGCTAAAGACATGCTATCCCTTGAGCAGCCTGCTAGAAAAGAAGCAGTGTCCCTTGGGGTCCTCCTCTCTACAGCTTTAGGGGATTCATGAAAAGTCCAAGCCATGCGGCCACGTGACAGCCCAGTCATCCCTCAGCTAAGCGTTTTCTATTGGGCTAGGCTCTGCCGCTTGATTCTTTCTTCCTGTGCAACATTTTTTTGTCTACATCACTGTGTGTACAGCACATTTGTGTACAGCACATGCTACATAATAAATGCTCAATATATATTGATAGTTGTGAATGGATGATTCTCTTTCTGTAGTTCCTGAGGCAAATTCTGGTAAGTCTGGCCACCAAGCCACCAAGCATGTTCAGAGTCACCTCATGTCCAAGTCACCTCACTGGAGACAGCTTACACCTTCAATGGGACTCTGTTCCATTAATGAGGAGGAAGAACTCTACAAAAATTGATGGTATTAAAAAATTAGAGAGAAGGTACTGCTGTCTTCCTTTCTTTCTCTGTGTACCTACATGAGATATGGGGTTCCCTTCTTTTCTCCTGTGCAGCTCCTAGGAGGCTGCCTCCTTTCCGGAGACACCTCATTTATTGATTCTAAAGCTATATGAAATTGAGGCCCAAACCTGGCTTCCCCAGCAATATTGTCAAATGAGGTTTATTATTAAGTCTGGCCCAGCCTCCTCCTTGCTGCAGATGCACCTGACCCTATACCAAGGAGATGGGATTTCTCCCAATCATATGCCATATTTGCCAAGAAATGTCTAATACCAGAGGATATGTGAATCCAGACAGGGAATAGTATGTTTGGGTTTGCTTCTTTTTATTAGGACAGGAGTATACAAGGTCTGTCTGAAAAAAGTCCAGCCATTGTTAATATAGTCAGAATGGTTTGCATGACATCAGTGTAACCTGGCAACCAAGGAGAGTGGACTGGAATACACATGTGCAAACAACAACTTCACTGTACTAGTTAGTAGGGGTGGTAGATGCAGTTGAGTGAGCATGTGTACTGTGTGGCCATCACAATCAAAATGACTGAGTGAGCAGAGCAATGAATCAGCATCAAATTTTGCATTAAGCTTGAACATTCCTTTGTGGAAACTATTTGGATGATTCAGAAGGCAGCAGCTATAGGCAACGGGTGATTGGCAGCTTTATCACAACAACGCACCCACTCATGAATCACATCTCGTGCAGAGTTTTTTGGCAAAACATCAAATCACCCAGGTGACTCAGCCTCCCTAACTCCCAGATTTGGCACCCTGCAACTTCTGGCTTTTCCCACAACTAAAATTACCTTTGAGAGGAAAGAGATTTCAGATAGTCAATGAGATTCAGGGAAATATGACAGAGCAGCTGGTGGCCATTGGGAGAACTGTGTGAGGTCCCAGGGTACCTACATTGAAGGGGACTGAGGCACCATTGTCCTATGTACAGTGTTTCTTGTATCTTCTTCAATAAATGTCTCTATTTTTCATATTACATGGCTGGATAACTTCTGGACAAACTTCTTATAACTAAAGACTAAACTAAGTGCTGTAAAATTAATTGCTGCACTTAATTTAATCTTTACAGTCCCTTTGTGTGATAAAACATTTTTATATGAGGGAACCGAGGCTGAGCTAGGCAAGTTAATAAGTAAGGTAGCTAAGAAGTAACACAGTTAATAAGTGATATAGGCTGGAATAAAATTTGTATCTGACTGCTGCACATCTGGTCATTCTTCTGACAGCTGTAGACATTGGTCCAAGGAAGTAATGGGCTCTGTCTCCTGAAGGGGCACCTTCGTGACCTGAAGCCAAGACAGAATCAGTAACTCTGAACTAAAATGAGAGAAATGATGTAAGTTGTGTTATTTGGGTTTGCATTCCATTACCCCTATGGAGACTGCTGCACAAGTTCATTTACTGACTGGTGTAGAGTAACTCCTCCCAAAATGCTCAGCAAGTCCCCGCTGCGGGCAGCACTCTGAGGTGGTGCTTAACTGTCCTTACTACCTGTCAGCAAAAGATTAAGAAAAATAGTGTGGGCTTGTGCATGGTGTTGACAGAAGAATGTGCTGCCACGGCCAGTGGGAGGCCATGCCAATACGAGCCACAGTCATTGTGACTGGGTGATGAGACATGTCCCGGAATCTATCGCCAACAACAGCTGCTTCGTCTGAGCACCAGTTCCTCTCTAGAAGCTGTATGGAAGCCGCACACTGACACCACCCTTGGGAGACGGTCCAAGGCCACCTCCGGGAGCCCAGATAGCATGTAGCCCGAGGAGGCCCGGCTCCCCTCACTATTCTCACTGTGAGTCACATTTGTGAGGATAGAGTTTGTTGATCTTTCAGGAAACTTCTCACTGAGGATGAATAACAAATTACCCCCCTCCCCCACCAAAAGAAAAAACAACAAAAAACAAAGCCTGGCAGGATTAGAGGCACTGACTCTTGAAGTTTGGGGAGCCTTTTGCAGGGAATTTCAGTTCTGACTGGGTTCCTTGGCTGGGCAGTGCCTGGAGAAGGAGGGTTCTATGTTACCATTCGCCATGCGCTTTGGGACATCTGGCCAGCGTATGATTACAGAAAGTCACGTCAAACTTTGGGGGCATCAACGACACTACCAATGATTTATTTCCCTTCGAGCTGACCCTATCCTCCCGGCACTCCCATCCTCTGACATCTATATTTGAGGTGTAACTTAATTCCCTCCTGAAATTTCTGGATGTTTCTCTAAGGCTCTTGCCTGGCCCTTTATTTCCAAACACTGTTCTGGGCGTTCTATTTACGTGACTTTGCGAAGGTCCGCGATCTCTTCTCAATCAACTGCGTGGGCCTGCCAGCACAGGCCATTCTTTCATCATTTCATTTCTGTTTGGGTCCCGTCTTGCAGTTCTCTAATGTCCCCACCACCCAAACATGTCACTCTTCACTCTCCCACAAAAACGCCCTCAGCAGTGTTTACATATATAATAAGCTGCCTTTTCCCAAGGCTTGAGAAATTCTCTAGGAAAAACTTTAGTCATTTGGGGAGGCTTCATTAAACGCTTCTCGTTCTGCTGAGTTTCCAGGCAATTACCGCTCGCTGCAGTGCTTGTGGCCTCCGAGCGGCCGTGGATTGCCTTCTCCAAGCAGGCCAAGAACACCTCCGGGGCACCAGGCAGTGTTTCCGAGGGTGGGCAGTCACTGTGAATCCTTCCCTCAGTGCAATGTGCCACAAAGTACTAGTGGCCCCACAGATTTGGTGTGGAGAATGAATGCCATAATGTATCAACGTATTAAAGTATGGTAATAAGTACTGCGCCATGTCTGGCCTCCCTTCAATCTGCATTAAATGTCTTTGATGCTAAATATGTTTGAATTCCTTTCAAGTCATCATCTGCATCCTCACATACCTCGACTGTCCTGGGATCAGGTGAATTCGATAACTCTTCGCAAAGACTTGGTCTTGTATATATGGATTATTTTTCTTAACATATTGCATTTTTAGAATTTACTAGTACCCAGATGAAAACTTTCTGAAGTTTTTTTAATCATAGTTTGTTTTTGTTTTTCTTTTTCTTACACAAAGAGATTGCTGGAAATACTCTCACATATACTGAATTTGCATAAAGGTCAACACCCCCAGGCTTTATATTCTCAGATAAATATGCTCTAAGAAAGTTAGTTACATTTTTTTCAGTAAAATAATTTCAGTGATTTTTTTTTTAACTAAAAGCTTTTCTCATTACCTTAACAAAATGTTGTAAGCATTTCCTGCCTTCTTCAGACTCTTATTTTTGGATGAGAGTAAAAAAGACTATATATTAATGCTTAGTGCTGAAATATTTTGTTACTTATATTCCATACCAAACACATTTAATGGTGAAAGACTGAACTTTTCCCACTAAGATTGGGAATAAGGCAAGGATGTCTATGTTCATTTTTTTTTTTAAACACTGTACTGGAGGCTCTGACCAAGGGAAGTAAGGCAAAGAAAAGAAATTATAGGTATACAGATTAGAAAGAAATAATTAAAACTGTTTTTTATTTGCAGACAATATGGTAATATAGAAAACCTTGTGGAATCTACAAAAAAATTAATCTAATAAGTCAGTTTAGCAAGGTTGCAGAGTGCAAGATCAATGATCAACATACAAAAGTCAATTGTATTTTTATATATTAGCAATAAACAGTTCAACAATAAAATTAACAAAATGATTGAATTTGCAAAGAATATTTTTGTTAAAAGAAGGAGGAGGAAGGAAGATGAGAAGGGGAGCAGGGGAGAGAAAATTCCTCTAAGAATTGAACAAAGGCTCAGAGAGTGGTTTGAAAGAAAATTATAAAGGGCCCAGGAAGGGTGGGCCATGAAGTTATTTAAAGACTCTATTAAGAAGTCTGGACTTGAGCCTGAGAATCGGTAGAAATTATTTGAGGGCTTCTATGTTTTAAAGAAGGAAGCATCTCCGCATTCCTGTTTTGGAAAGATCATTCTGGTTGCAGCGTGGGATGGAGACAGACAGAACAGATTTAGGGAGATCGCTAGGAGGCCGTTGCCGTACTCAAGGCAAGGGCAGAGTCAGTAAAACTGGAAAGTGGTCAGGTTTGAGTGTTACTTTGAAAGATAAGTAATCTAAAAATGGCTAGGCATATAAAGCAAAAGTATGACTCAGTAACATGTAGTCTCAGTGTTTTCTTATGAATAGAGTTTCCTGAGAAAGCTGCCTAGATGGGCTATAAAAAATTGGCTCCTCATGGAAGTTTCCTCTATGTATTTCACCCAGTTGCTTTATGAGTACAGTCCTAAACTGTGGCAGCTGGGTGAGATAAATTTAGTGCCTCTTTGTATGTTAAGAGCCTATGGACAATAAAACTAGCTACTGGACAAAATGCTCAGAGGATAAATGATGTCAAGAAAAAGGGAGCATCTAAAAATGAGCAATGAGTATAAAACTTTTCTTTCAAGGGACAAGCACTTCAAGATTCAGATGAAATTATGAAACTGGACCATGTTTTTGTAAATTATTGTAGATTTACTCATTTATTCATTCAACAAATATTTATTGTATATTGACTGTGTATCAGGAATTATATTAGGGATTTAGAGCACATGAATAAACATAAAAATGAGGTTCCCTTACCTTAATAAAACATACTATAATGGAAATAAAAGGACTATAAACAGATAAATTAATAAGATGATGTCAGAGCTTCTGAAGTACATTGAAAGATGCAAACTTGGAGATGTAGTAGACAGAGTGGCTGGGAGGGAGTTCCGTGTATAAGGGGATCAGTTAAAGTATTTCTGACAAATGGCATATAAACCAAGAGAAAGGAGCTCTCAAGGTATCATTATATATATTATAGTTGTAACAAATAAAAGATTGATAATAGTGAAGAGGTGCTCATATTCCACTTAGGCTTAAAATTTTATCATGGTTAGAACCAGTGAGTTATTCAATAAACCCAAGTAAGGTAGCTGGGATGGTTTTTGTTATCTTGAATTTTTTTTCCTAAAAATTTAAAACTGAGAATAAGAAGAGTAAGTATGAACAAACTTCAAAGAGAGATGCTGAACGCATAAATTGCTGAACACAATTTATGATCAGACTTTGTCATTGACCTCTAACCTATATAAGAATAGGTCAGATATATGAAGGGATGATTCAAGAGTGCCATTACCATAATTAATTGTAGGTCAAGGGGAGATTCCTTCTCTCTTCCGTATGGGGTCACTCAGAAAGTTCATAGCTCTTGTCATCAAAGAGTAATATAGAGGTTCTTGCAGGTTATTCTTCAGAAACAACTTTCCAATCTTTTGTGTCTCTATATTCTGAAACCAACAAGGTTGGGGAACATGAGGAATTATTTCCTGGTAAATTCTTAGGACTAAAAAGTGGGAAAACAAAACAAGAAACATGTGAGCCTGTTTACCGCTCCACAATCTGTGTGCAGGTGTTGTCCAGGCAGGAAGACTCCTTTGCTCACAATCATCTCATCTCCCACCTTCTTGGATTTCATGCCACTTTCCTCAGTTCTGTTGGCCTTTCCCAGTCCTAGTGTAGTGCTCTGTTTTCTGCTTCTCTGGAAACGTGTCTCTAGCATCTCTTTGATTCCCCTCATTAGCTTAAGACCTAAGAGGACTGTTTTCCAAACTAACTCAACTATTCACACGCCCACCAGAAGTGTATGAGGGTTCTGATTTCTCCACATTCACACCAACATTTGTTACTGTCTGCCTTTTAAATTGTAGTCAGGTTAGTGGTTGTGAAGTGGCATTTAACTGTGGTTTTCCTTTACATTACTTACATTTCCTTAGTGACCAATGTTATGTCACATATCTTCTCATGTACTTTTTTCTGCTTGTTTTTTTTTCTTTTGAGAAATGTCTATCTAGATCTTTTGCTCATTTTTTAAAATTTAATTATCTGTTGTTATTTATTTTTCAGTTGCAGTTGTTTCATGTGTACTTGTGAGAAATGTACAAGGTCTGTCCAGAAGGTATCCAGCCATGTACTATGAAAAATAGAGACATTTATTGAAGAAGGTACAAGATACAAGAAACATTGTACACAGGACAATGTTTCAATCCCCTTCAAAATGGGCATCTTGGGACCTCACACAGTTCTCTCAACTGCAGCGCAATGTTCCTTCTGCTCTGGTAGCAGAAAACACAGAACAAATTTTACCACGACATATTTCATACCAACATCCTGCATCAGAAACACAGTAGTTTTTGGAATCCCTAGGTCAGCTTCTAGTTCTTGCAGTCAGTTGCTAGGCTCTGCTGATTGCAGCCCATACACATGCAACATTCTCAGGTGTCCTCCTTGTTGCAGGCCTCCCAGAATGTGGATCACTTTCAACAGATTCTCAATCATCTTGAAGCATTTGTGCCACACCTTTATTTGTGCTGCAGTCATGGCATCATCCCTGAAAGCCTTCTGAATCATCCAAATAGTTTCCATGGAAGAATGTTCAAGCTTTATGCAAAATTTTATGTAGATGTGTTGCTCTATTCACTCAGTCATTTTGAATGTGACAGCTACACAGTACACATGCTCACTCAATGGCATCTACCTCCCCCACTGGCTAGTACAGTGAGGTTGTCATTGTTCACGCATGTGCATTTCAGTCCACTCTCCTTGGCTGACAGGTTACATCGATGTTGTATGAACTGTTCTTGTTATAATAACAATGGCTGGACTTTTTCTGGGCAGACCTCATATATTCTACCATCGTTTGGTGGGTATTATATTAATAAATTTTAGGTCTAGTTTTTTAATAGTGTCATTCATGTTTTCTATTTCCTTTTTGATTATTTTTAGTTATTCTATCCATTACTTATGGTGAAATAGAAAAGTCTTAAACTATTATTATTGAATTGTCTATTCAATTTGATAAGTCCTTGATTCATGTAACTTGGGGACCTCTTGTTTACAATCATTATATCTTTTTAATTGTTATATTTTGATGAGTTGGCCTTTTTATCATTATAAAATGTCCTCCTTTGTCTCTAGTAACAATCTGTCTTAAACTCTATTCTTTAATATTTTAGTGTAACTACTCAACTACTGCTAAGTAACTAACAGTGTATCTTTTTCTATTATTTACTTACAACCTATTTTTATTTTAAATATAAAATATGTCTCTTGTAGATGACATTTAGTTGAAGCATGGAATTAAGACAGAGAAAATCAGTATAAGGCAAGTTAAAATGATGTAAATATCACTATTGCTGTTGAAATTCAGACTTTTTTAAAAAATAAATTCTCCCTTAATTTCTGTAAGATTTGGGTTAATTTCAAGAGTTCTGAAAAGATTGATAATTTTTACTAGTGTTCTCTATGAATGAAAATATTTTTGGAAGTTTTATGCCATCATTGTCACTATGTAACTGTGTAATCTGATATCTTAAAATGGAATACTAACCAAAGATACTGAAATATTCATAAATAACTGTAAGGACAAAAGAGAAACATTAATATAGTATTGAAAAGACATACATAATTATTGAAAATCCTGCATGCATGCTCTGTGATGATGGCATTATATAATGGTTGTTTGTTAGCTCTTCAAAACAAAATGATTTTTAGAGCAAGGGCAAAATATATGCCTGCTTGACTTATAATATGTGGAATTGTTTTTATACTTTTATACTTTAGTCTAGACATAAGTTACTTTTTGTTCCTTTGAATGGACAATTTTACCTTCTTGTGTTTAAGCCTCTGAGAATACATTCCCCTTTGCTTAAAATAGTATCATTTTTTAATATGCTTGACTATCTCCTTATTTTTCAGGATTAAATCAGACATTTATTTCTCTGGGATGTAGTACCTGACAAGCAAGTCCAATCAGGTCAAGCAATCCTATATGCTCACATGGCATTTGGAATTTATATAGTTACAACGTCTATCACACTAAATTGTAATTGCCTCTTAACTATCTATATTCTCCAATAATATTTGAATTTTAGTGAGAGCAGAGATAACGTTTACTCTATTTCCAGCACCTAGAGAGCAACTCAATACATAGTTTAACTAAAATAAAACATTGTAAGTTGGATCATATTAGAGCAAAAAAGATTCACGTTTTTTAAAAATTCTGCTTTTCTACCATATTTTATATCTTTTTCTTCTTTCTCACTTATTTAATGGGACTAGGTTAATAATTCCTGGGGACTACCTTGAATTCTATAATCAACAGTTGATTTTCTGGCTAGAAAAATGATATTATATTACTTTATTCTGATATAACTAATTCACATCACTAGAAGAACTTAAAAGAGAAAGACCATTGTCTTTGTGGGATATTGTAGAAGCATTCCACACAGGAAATTATTTGGGAAATTGCTGCCAAAGAGATTCTTATTATAATACACTTATAGTGTATTGCAGAAAATTCCACATTCTTTTTTTGCACTTAAGTTCTCTAAAAAGCACTTTAATAAGAAAATTTTATTTGTTGAGGATTATGGGAAAAATTACACATCAAAGTGGAGCTATTTTACTATGTAGAAAGCATATTTCTAACATCAAAATCTCTATGAAGAATACGAAAGTTAAATGTTCCCCCAAACCTCCTTACAGGCAAACTCTAATCATAGACTCTAATTATTTCAATTATGCTTATTAATTCAATAAGTTTATTTATTGATTCAGCAGACTCCTTTATTAAATAACAGTTTAAATACTCTGCTAGACTTGTGGAATTATAAAGATGAATGAAATTGGTTTCTTTGTCAGAGAAGTTTACATTCTAGGGGGAAAGACAGATATGAAAATATATAATTGCTATATAATGTGATAATTGCTTTGATGAATTTATATACAAGAGGCTGTGGAAGTGAAAGGAAGATAGCATATAACTCTGGATGGGCCAAAGGGTAAAAGAACTCATAGGACATATAATTAAATCATCTTGAAATTAAAGTATTGGTTATTCAGATGAATAAAAGAAATAAATACCTGGTAAGTGAAGGTTACAACATAGAAATTAAGATGATAAATAAGATGTTTTCTATTCTGGAGTTTTGGATGATGCTTTCAAGCTGAGAATAATAGATATTAAAACCTTGCTCATTCTAAAATAGGTATTAGATTACCCATTTAGGCTCACAAAGGTCCACCAATGTGTCCACTACCAGTATTTGTGGTAGAGATTATTAGTAGTCTTTTTCTTCTTAGACAATGAAAAGACACATCTCATATCTTGCATTTAGGTTGGATAGTATTAGTAATTCCTGTCAAGGAACTATGATTAGTAGAAACATATCTCATGCCTTAGTCCATTTAAGCTGCTGAAACAGAGGACTATAGGCTGGGTGGCTTATAAACAACATAAATTTATTCTTAACATTTCTGGAGGCTGGGAAGACCAAAATCAAGCACCAGCATGATTGAGTTCTGGTCAGAGCTCACTTTCTGGTTCATGGGAGAATTTCTTCTTGCTATGTCCTTACACGGAAGACTGAAGGATCCCTTCAGGTCCTCTTCTCTTAGAGCATTAGTTCCATATATGAGGGCTCCACTCTTATGATCTATTTACTTCTGAAAAGTACAATCTGCAAACACCATCACATTGGGCATTAGGACTTGGCATATGAATTTGGGGAGGACACAAATATTTAGTCCATAGAATGCCACTTTCTGACTAAGGCAGTAGAGAGCTCTATCTTTTTTTTTTTTTTTTTTCCTGTTGCAGAGAATCTGGAGACACATCTTAAAATAACAGATCTTAAATTTAACCAAGTGGCTAAATTTCATCTGCTGCTGGATGCAGCAATTTGTTAGATACAGGTCTTCAAGCTTGACATGGAGGATGGAAAAGTTTTAGTTTGGACTAAAGAGGAAAGAAATCTCCACACATAAGAATGGCTTGGATAAACTAAAGGGTGGGCTCAATATTTTATCTAAGTGCATTTAAGAACAACTCAATGGAGTTAATTTTAAAAAGGAAATAGTGCCAAAGAATAACTCCAGTTTCTATTTGTATCTTACTCATTCAATCAACTAATTTCAGCAATGCAGGGGAGCTTGGTTTGCTTGAGAGCTGCAAATAACTCGTAAGAGTGAAAGTAGCTGTAGGACAGATCATTAAAAGTATGTATTGCATATGTATTGCTAAGGAGTGTACAGGTAGTGATGGAATAACTGGTTAGAGATGTAACGCGGGATACACCTCCCTGGAAATGAGGGAGAGGTTTGAGCTGCGCATGCGTGACTGGACACTTTGCCCCCTTTCTAAACTGCAGCTGGAAGAGGGGCAAAGGCAAACATGGCTGATGCTGGCTCTCATTGGTTAGAAAGCTGGACACTCCCACCGGCTTTTGGCGCACATGGGATTCCCAGGAAGACTTTTGAAACAGAGCTTTCCGGGAAGTGAAAAGTCGGTTGGTTCTTTCTTCCTCCCCCGGCCCCCCCCCCCGCCCCGCTCCGGGGGGCTGTAAACATTTGTCAGTGCAGTCCTGTGAGTGGAAACCTGGAGCACAGACTCCAAAAGATGCCTGGAGTTAGACAGTGACTAGAGACGAGCAGAGCCACCTATGTTTATGATGCTTTTAGATGGGAAAAGAGGCTTCTGGCTCAACTTAGACCTGAGCTGGCAAAGGGTGACAAGGTGATTTTTCTTTGGGTGTCTTAGAGGAAACGGACTTTGAGGCAGAAACTTGCCACTATTTCCAAAGACCTTGGTGATAGTAGCACTGGGAGAAGATTTTTGTCCTTGTGTTATTTTCACTTCTTGAACCTATGTAGTATTTGTAATGACAGATATTACATAGCTATATTTGATGTCATACTTGGACGTTTTCTTTCCCCTTACTTTTGTTACCCAGGTATTTTAGGCAGAAACTTGACATTAAGTAAAAGACCCCTTCATTTTCCACCGAATTACATCTTTGGAGATTAGCCTGGTAGGCAGTGAGCAGTAGAACCACCCTCCCTTCTTCATTGGCTGGGCTTAGTAACAGAGTAGCTGATCAGATTTGCCTTTTAGAAGATCATTTATTGAGCAACATGGAGTTGAATTGAAACAAGGTAAATATTTGAATCACCCCTCAGAAGACTCTTGCAACCTTCAAGTTAAGAGCTATGAATGTCAAAACTAAGTCAAGGGAAAAAAAAAATGAAATAGGGAAAGCTCAAGAGTTATTTGGAAGGCCGGCTAAAACTTGATTATCAATTAAATATAATATATGGAAATAAGTTTTAAGTATCACACTGAGAAATCTGCTTTAGAATATCTACTAGAATGGAGGATATCTATGGAAGAGCAATGTGAGCAGAAGGAGAATTCAGTTTCGGATTGTATTTGTGGTGCAGTAGCTGCCTCTGGGACATCCAGGTGGAGCTAGATGTATACATCTGGAGTCGAAGAGAGAAGTCAGAGTTGAAATACAATTTTATTTGCTTTTATCTATTATGAAATCATGGATGTCTTATGACACAGTTTGAATGAGATACAATTAGAAATTTGCTGGCTGAGGAGTTCCAGGAAAGTGATTACAAAAGATATGGATTTGGCTGTCATGCTCCTTGTCCTGTCCTTTGTCATTTCCCTTTTCTCTTCCAACCTGGAATAAGATCATGAGGCTTGGAGTACAGCAACCAATTTCTTATTCATTGGCAACAGCAGAAAGACATCACCTGCAAACCATGGACAGGAGACCAGAAATATGGAAGGAACCAAGGTCCCTGTTGGTATCACTAAAAGAGCTTGGACTGACTACCATTGTATTTCTTCTTACATGGGATAAATAAACACATAAATATTTAAGCCAATATTAATGAGATTTTTATATTCTTAAGAGCTAAATACTTTCAAAACCAATACATGAGGTCTTAGATAGTGGTTGAAAAAGATCATAGTAAGTGGCCAAGGCACTCACCTAAGTATTTGAGCAATATTAGCCTCTTTATGACAAAGTGCATATGTTGAGTTGCAATGCAAGCCAAAAATAGGAAGAGTTATGTCACAAAGAAGCAAACGAACAATTGAAGCAAATAAACTTGAGAGATCAAGTTAAGATTGCTGCAGTATTTCAGTCATTTACTAAATCCATTCTATAGGTATGTGTCAGGCACTCACAGCTTAGGGAGTAGCTCTTCTGAGGCAGCTGAAGATGTTAAGAGATTTTTCTACATGGATTTTTTAAGTCATTGCAGTTGCCTTCTTGGTGATCTTGCTGAAATCTATTCTTACTTTCTATTTTTGTTTTTGTTTCAGTCTCTTAACATCCTTACTTCCGGGGATCCCTTGTCTTGGACTTAATTTCTATTGCCTTATGTGCTTCAACATCACACAAAGACCAGGAGCTCTGTAAGCATATATAATACAATGAAACTGTTGTGCACCGACTTGTGTCCCCCTCTAAGTTCATATGTTGAAATCTCAGGGTCATTGCATACGTACAGTAATGAGTTAAATTAAGATGAGATCATACTAGAGTAGGGTGGACCCCTTATTCCAATGCTGCTGGTGTCTTTATAAAAAGAGGACATTTAGACACAGACATACACAGTAGGAGATGCCATGGGAATATAAAGGCAGAGATCAGGATGATGTTCTATATGCCAAGGAATGCCATAGATTGCCAGAAAATTATCAGAAGCTAGGAGAGAGGCATGGAACAATTCTTCTTCACAGCACTCAGAAGGAACCAACCTGCTAACATTTTGATCTCAGACTTCTAGTTTCCAGAACTATGAGACAACAAATTTCTGTTGTTTAAACCACTCAGTGTGTGGTACATTTTCATGCAGCCTTCTCAAACAAATGCAGAGACTTTCATTTCTTTCTTTTTTTTTAATATTCCAATGGAAAGAATTCTCTTTTTTATTTAACTTTTCCTTTCCTCCTCAGACAATCCCTTTTGGGATCTCTTGGGATGTCCCTTTCTAATCAATCCTTGAAGGGATATTCTCTATGATACATTCTTGAGGTGATTCTTGTTTTACTTATATTTTAAAACCAAAACCTTATTAATGGTCTTACTCTAAACGAGTGCTTTGGAAAGGTTGATTGGATCACCGATTCAAAGTGTGATTCAACACTCATTTATCTCTTTATTCTACTGGATTGGCAAAGAGTGTGTGAAAATGAACTGTGATGGAGATTTTATGGTTTTGATGAAACATTTATATTCAGAATTAAAATATAACATTTAGTTTCAATGTCACCCATTTCCTATTGAAAGCAAGTAACGGAATTTAGTTACCTTCCATTTAAGTTGAACAGAGAGAAATGTGGGGAAAAAAGTTTGTGATGAGTATACTTTTAAATCATAGAGAGCTAGATATGATTTGGAAGGAATGAGAAACAGAAGTTAAGAAGTGGAATATTACTGTACTTTAGTCCAAGAAAGGATATCTCTCTTCCTTAGCATTGGTTCAGCCAGTGGCCATGTTCATTAGAGCAATACCAGAAACAACCTGGACTTCCATACTGGGGCAGCGCCCTGCCAGGCCGCAGAGCCATTTTGGTCTCTTTTCATATGGATGCTTCAGCCATGCACAGAGAGGTGTATTAGAGGAAATTAAATGATAATGCATCCATCTTTGCTATAATTCAACCTAATTCAACCCACATTTATCAAATGTTTCTATGCGACATGTTCTGTGCTCATTGTGCAAAGATACTCATCTTTGGATCCTGCTTTATTCACAGTCAGCTGAGGGTGATCAAAAAGTCTTCATGTAATATATCAGATTCATATATAACAAAAACAAATAGCAAGTCATGTTCTTTTTTGTATACCCACAGCGCTTCACATAAAGTAGATCTTTGGTAAAAATTAGATAATACAGGTACTTGTAAAGTGGCTACAGAGACACCCAAAATAAAGAAACAAGGAGTGAGTCATTAAAGAAAGGCTAATAAAGGAAGTTATAATTAGACTGGGACTTAAAAGCTATCTAAAACTTCACTTGGTTAAAAAAAAAGTATTGAGAAAAGCATTCTTGCGTGAGAGGCTAACATTAGGCAAGCAAGCAAGACTTGATTAAAACAAAAATAATAATAATATTGATTAAACTCAAAATTCATTCTGGTTGTTATACATAATTCTTTTTATTCTGACAACAATACTGTGGGGAGAGAATTATTGTACTTAGTACATATATGAAAACATGATGGTCACATGGCCAAGCATTAGGGCCAGGGTTTGAAGCATTACTCTTCAATGTACGATGTTCCTTGGGGGAAAAAGGGGGTAGGGGACATCCTGATGGTTTTTAATCAGAGGAATAGCATGTTTGGGTTTGTTTTCAGCCAAGAGGAAGAAAGATTGCAAGGTGGCAACTTTCTGCCAAGATTACCTAAACCGAAGTCAGCAATCAAGTTAGAAAACACACATCTTTGAGGGTCTAATTCAATTAAACTGATTTGAAGGTAGGTACTACATTTGTAAGTTCTGAATTTATAAGCTTTCAGTACCACTGAATATAGAAATATCTGTAATAAATTTATATATTGAATATTTATATTTTAAATTAATGTAGGCCCCATGCACATACATTTGGAAGTAGGATTTTTAATATACCTTACCTGTTTTGTGCCTTTATCCTTCAGGCAGCCAAAATGTAAGGATTCTGCATTAGAGCTCACTTTGGAATAATAAATGGCTTCATGCTATCTGAAGAAATAAAGCTGTTATACTTTTGGTATTATTTAGAAAAATTACGGTGGCTATTAGCATACAACTTTTTTTTTATATGCTCCCTTAAGAATCTTTAGGGACTAACATCTCTTTCAAATTTAGAGAGTGGAAGATAAGGCAGCTGGTTGGTGCTTTATTTAGCTAGCTCCACCAAAGGTTTATTGTATCTGCAAACATCATTTATAAATATCTAAAAGATTGCTATTGTCTTTTGCTAGCAATGACTCCTGAGGGAGGACAAGAAATCATTAAAACAGGAGGTTTCGGAAAAATCATTTTAAAAGGCAGATTGGTTTAATAAAGGCCCATGTGTACTCTACCAGTATGGGAGGTTTTTAGTTTAATTTAACTTACTTTTATTGAGATCTCACAAGTGACCTTACACTATATTTTTAGATGGGAGTTTTATGTTGGGTGGTGTGCTAAAACAGAAAACATAGCGGTAATGGCAACTGCTCAAAATCTGTGAGCAAAAAGGCTGACATTCTCAGAGAAGTCCAGCCAGTAAATTGGAACCTCAGCCATTCCAAAGACAGAAATCATTATGGCAGAATAAACGGGAAGACTCTTGTTATTTGATGGCCATTTTTCTTAGGACATCTTTAAAAATATATCTTATTCTTTCAGTTTTCAAGGAGATAGTATGCATATTATCAAAATCATTATGATTTCAGAAGTTGATCCATTCCCAAGTAGTAACTGAATTCCCCAATAAAATAATCCCAGAGTAAACATCTCTTGTTGCCCAAAGCATTCCACAAAACATCTTTAGAGACTTTTAAAATTGTATTCCAAAGTCTGGATGAAATAGCCATGGATAGTGTTGAAATCAGTTCATTTGGGTGATGGCCTGAAGAATAATCACATAACTGAATCCAAAACTCCGGGGCATGTGTGTTTCCATGACAATAATCACCTTCATTCTCCTTTATTGCTTTAGTTTATTTGTGATAAAACTGCTCTAGCTGTGGCTCTATACCCAACTCCCAAATTCCCAGAAGTACTCACTCAAAGAAATTCAAAATTATTCAATTTTTTAAATTAGCATTATACTATAGGGTCTACAGGTACTCTGTTTATATTATCCTGATTAAGTTTGAAGAAAGCAGTCTATAGAAATTGATAAACCATACAAGAAGGGATCCTTTTCATGAATCATCCTGAAGAGAGGTTTTCTTATTTTGCCTTTATATTCTGGTCAATAGAATCCTGTAAAAAGTGTTATTTGATTCACACAAGTCCAGATAGTATTGATTAAAAAGTAGTGTGGTTAGACTTTTAAAATTTTATAGAAATTTATAAAAGTCTAAAGTAACATTGTGAAATATTCTACACATGCATATATAAAACATACACAATAGTTATAGGTTATATACAAAGGAATCCCTGACATGTGAGTCTATCAATCACTGTCATTCCCACCTCAGTAGAGAAGATAAAATACGTAGCTAAGAAGTAGAAAAGGTCATTTCAGTTTCGGATCGGAGTCTTCTCCATCACCTCTCATGTTCTTATACAAAAACATTATTCTATATAAATGCCATTGCTATCTGCATATAGTTAACACCCAGTCTAATCCCTCTAAAAACCAATTAATAAAGACTTGTCTTTGAGAGATTGTGGTGCCAGAATTACATCAAACCAAACTGAAGATTTGTCTTTAGACTTGGAATAGAATTACAATGTTCCTTACTGAACCTGTTATGAACACTATACTTGTGCTTTATGAGGATGTCTCATTAACGTTACCTATGAAGCATGTTTTACATTAAACAGGGCAATAGGAACACCAACAAGCAGGCCCTAAAATGCTGCTAGTATATTTGTTTTAAAACAATGACTATAAAATCCCAGAGGTACCATATTTGCATAATAGTGGTCTTGGGACAAAGCTTATCCATCCTGGAATTTTCATAACTACTGAAAGCAAGACATTTCCATTAATCATATGAACCAGTACTAAGCTTGTGCATGCATGCTCACAATTTAAAGTTTTATATAAATTTATGTGCAAATTAAGTGCAGCCCTCAGGGTTCTGGCAAGTTGCCACTGTACCCCTTTGGAAGTATAGAACTTGAGCAGCTCGAAATTTATAGCTTTTTCCACTGAGGTCTGCTTCATTGACTTTTCTTTTTTGTGGTCTGCTGGGGACTTGATGCCTGATTCTAAAATGTACATTTATGTTCTTATCTCTTCACTTGGGAGACCCGCTGAATGAATTATTTAAGTTTGGAGGAAATATTTTGAGCTCATTTTTTCAATTTCAAGACTTTCTGTTAAGCTCATTGAAAACCTTTATTTGCAAATGATTATGTAAACAGAATAGTAAAGAGGTTGACAAGTCCTCCTGCTTTTAGGTACTTCCTGTTAAATCTTACCTTTTAAAATGGTTGATCTTGTGAACATAAAATTGGTCCTCACTTACTCAAAGATCACTTACGCAGCAAACTATGCTAGCTGATTTCCAAATACCTGGAAGAATGCCTACAAAAACAGTCAAAATTGATTTTGCAGCCTCTGTACCAAAGATCATGCACTACACCCAGAAAGGAAACTTTCTGACAATCAATAAAAGCCCATTGTATGCATACTTTGTCTTTAATTCTAATATATTTAATTAGTTTGTTTCCTGGTTCACATCAATTTGGATGCAACAATTCAGAAGAAACTGTTTTGTATCCAGGATAGATCCCCTGATTCTAAGAAGCAGTAACATTTGACAATCTGATAATACATGGGAGAGGAAAAACCAAAACCAAAACCAAAAGCAAAAGCAAAACAAAACCAAAAAAAAAAAAAAAGACAAAACTGGCTTAGGAATGTCAGTCTGAGGACATTTTCTATGCTGTCAAAAAGCTCCATTCACTTCTACAGCCCATGAGATTATTATAGCTTTACTGCACAACAAAAATATGGCTTAATTCATTCAACACGCATGTATTAAGAACTTAATACATGCCTGGAATTGGAAAGCAAAGACAAGTAAAAAGTAGTTCATGTCCTTGAAAATATTGCAGTTCAGCTGGGAAAACAGCAATATGGGCAATTATGATAGAGATAGAAAATGCTGAGTATACAGAAAGAAAATGGGAGTATAGAGGAAAAAACCCTGATTTCTCTTGAAAGCTTAATGGATGAGTAACATTTGAAGTTGTACTTAAAAGCTAATCAGAAGCTTTACATTACAACTAAATTGTGGATAAATCACCTGAAACAAACAACTGAACAAGTAATGAGAGAGGAGCCTTATAACCTCAGACAGACAGAAGAATCAGCTTTAGCACAACCTAACTGGTAAGGAGTGCAGTAGAGACTCAAGAAAGCGGGTGGGGTTCTCACAGGTGGCAGCACCAGAAGGATATTGAAATGGACAGTTGAATCCCCTCAAGGAGAGCCGGGTCTAAACCATAAGTGGGGATCTCCAGCCTACAGCACCAGAACCCATAAAGTACTCAGATAACAGCCAGCTGCGAAAAGTGGCAGGGTTGCTCTCTGCCAGAGACAGGCGGCTGGAGGTGCAAAGAGCCATTTAAAGGGCCAAAGCACAAATTTTTATTTGCAGCCACTTACCCTGGTCTCCGACAAAGGTGGGGGCAGAGTGGGCTAGAGACACTGGAGGAGAGTCTGGGGAAGGAGGCTTTTGGGAGAGAACGGGGACAGTAGCTGGTGGGATCCTGGAGCTGACTCATTCCCCATGCAGCAGCAGCCATCCTGCTCAGGCGGGCGACTCCCCTGAGTGGCAACAAAGTGGGAGGGCACAATAGCCCCACCCCCGGTAGGGACTTGGCCCTGCAGAGTACAGAGTGGCAGCCACAGATAGTAGATCCCTGTTTAAAGGGGGGCACAGAATGGTCTAAAGACTCTTGAAGAGAGACGAGATGAAGGTTTTGGGGAAAGAACAGAGAGTAGCCAGTGGGATCCTGGTGCTGACTCCTTCTTGATATAGCAGCAGCCATCTGTCTCAGGCAGACCACTCCCCTGAGCAGCAGCAGCGTGGGGCCTCCTGCCCCAAGGAGGTTTATTGAGTCCCCCGTGGGGGGATTCAACTGGCCATTTCAATATCCTTCTGCCCTGCCCTGTGGAGTCTCTCAGCCAGCCTCCTGAGAGCAGAGTGACTAGATTAACAGCTGAAGGAGACAGCCACCGACAGTAGATTCCTGGAAGTCTCGAACAGACTGCCTAGGGTTAGACGGGGTCAACATCTGACATCATCAGAGGCAGATCCAGAAAGAAAAGAACAGCGGTCTCCTACCATAGAAGTTAACACCACAAAATCAGAAATGATAATCAAGACAGATCAATTTAAGGAGCAGAAGCAAAAATGAAGAGTCTCACAAATAATGGAAAGACAAAGAAATACGCCCCACTCGAAGGGAAAGGAGGAATCCCCACAAAGAGAACTAAATGAAATAGATGCAAGTAAACTGTCAGATATTGAGTTCCAAACAACAGTTCTAAGGAAGTTCAATGAGCTCAGTGAGCTCAGAGAGAACTTCAAAAAACTACAAGGAAACTATGAGGAACTTAATGAAAACTATATCAGCATGAAAAAGGACATAGAAACTATCAATAAGAGACAAGAGGAAATGAAGAATACAATTCCTGAATTGAAGAACACAGTAGAAGGAATCAAAAGCAGGCTAGATTAAACACAGGAAAGAATCAGCAAGCTGGAGGATAAGGTAGAAAAAAGCTCCCAGAAAGAGCAAGAAAAGGAAAAATGACTCAAAAAGAATGAAGAGGTGTTTAGGGAAATTCAGGACAACATGAAACATAATAATATTTGTATAATAGGGATACCAGAAGGAGAAGAAGAGCAAGGGATAGGGAACCTGTTTGAAAAGTAATGATGGAAAACTTCCCTCATTTGAGGAGAGAAATAGTCACACAAGTCCAGGAAGCACAGAGGGTCCCGTTCAAGAAGAACCCATTGAGGCCCATTCCCAGACACATCATCATTAAAATGGCAAATATGAAAGGCAAATAGAGAACCCTAAAGGAAGGAAGGGAGTAAGAGGTAGTAACATATAAGGGAGCTCCAATACAGCTATCAGCTGACTTCTCAACAGAAGCACTCCAAGCCAGAAGGGAATGGCAAGAAATATTCCAATTGGTGAAAAGCAAAGGCCTGCAACCAAGACTGCTCCACCCAGTGAGGCTCTCAATTAAAATGGAAGGTGAAACAAGGAGTTTCCCAGACAAAAGACTAAAAGAATACACCTCCACCAAACCAGCATTGCAAAATATTCTAAAGGGACTGCTCTAATAAGATAAGGAAAAAGAAAATCTATGAATACTGACTTCCTTTCACAGTCACCAATACTTCATATTACCAATATTTTTAATACTTAATCTGATTGTGACAACGATGTGTTATTTTAGTGGTTACTTTATTATTTGTTGAAACTAAACTTGTTTTTGTATATTTCTTGCCTATTTCTATTATTTTTTAAAAAAGCTCTAAATGACTTTTTGGTATTCTTTATCCATTTTTTGATTAAATGTTTGTAGAGTTTTTGCCCTAAAAAAAAACTATTAACCCTTTTTTGGATGTGTTACAAATACTTGCCTATTCTATTACTTGTCCTTTAACTTTTTTTTATACATATATTACTATATAGTCTTAAATGTTTAGTATGGTCATATTGTCAATATCTTACTTTATAGCTTCTGGGTTTGAATATGTTACTTCTGGGTAAGAAAAATATTATTTTGTATTTTCTCCTAAAACTCCTTAGAGTCTACATATTGATTTTTAACTCTCCTGAATATTTTTTGTATAATGTGTGAAATAGGACTCTGTATTTGTTTTATTTCAAGTAATAGCAGTCCATGCACCTTATTTGTTGAATAAGCCTTATTTTCTCCATTGATTTGAAATATCAATTTAATCATATGTTACATTGTTAGACGGATATATACATTTGTTTCTACAATGCTCATTTTATTTCATTGATCTATTTGATTATTTCTGTGCTCGTGTTATGTTGTTTTAGTTGCTGAAACTTTATAATGGATTTAATTTTTTTAATATTTTATAATGGATCTTGACATTTAAAAAAGTAAATAAATAAAATCAATCTGCATTAAAAAAAAAGAAAGAAAGAAACAAGGAACTCCTACCTTTTGCAACAACATGGATGTAACTGGAGAATGTTGTGCTAGGTGAAATAAGCCAGTCGTTGAAAGACTAATACCATATGATTTCATCTATAAGTGGAATCTATTCAGCAAAATAAACTAACGAATAAAATAAACCAAAAGGCAAGGAAACATGGAGTGGACAGAAAGTGACCAGAGGGAAGGAGAAGGAAAACAATGGTGGAAAGAAGGAGAAGGGACTAAACAAAGAAAATGTATGAATGACCCACAGACATGGACAACCGAGTGACAATGGACTGTGGGAGCAGGGGGCAGGGTGGGATGGGTGGAGAAGGGCAAAAGGGGAAAATCTGAGACAGCTGTAATAGAATAAACATGACTTAAAAAATAAAATAAAATAAAATAAAATAAAATCAATAAACAAACAAAAAAAGAAGCTTTCCAAACTGATAATGGAGAAATGGATATAACAGAAAGAAAGAACAAAGGCAAAGCCATAGAGTAATGAAAGAGCATGCTGGATATAGGAGGCAGAATTCTCAGAGGGCCCCAAGGTTCCCACTCTTGCTGAACATGCCTGGTGTAGCCCCTTCCCTTGAGTGTGAACAGAACATACCTATGAATTTAATGTGGTGCTACTCACATGCATATGTTGTATCATCTGTCAAAAGAGATTTTTTCAGATGGAATTAAGATCCCTAGTCAGTTGACTTTTAGTTAATCAAAATAGACATTATTTTAGTGAGTCTGACCTAATCAGGTGAGCCCTTAAAAGAGATTAAGAGATTCAAAGAGAGAGATTCTCCTGCTGGCCCTGAAGTAGCAAACAGCCACACTGTGGATGTGTCCTCTGTGAGAGATGTGAGAGCCACGTCTAGGAGCTGAGAGTGGCCCCTAGCTATAGTGACCCCATAGCAGCTTCTGATAAAACAGCTGCCTTGGTCTTATGGCTACAAGAACATAGATTCTACAAACAGCCAGAAGGAATAAGAAACTGAATTTCTCCCTAGTTAACCCCCCATATAAAGATACAGGTGGCTGATACCTTGATTTCACCTTAACGAGACCCTGCCTGGAGGACCCAGCTAACATGTACCAGAGTCCTGATTCACAGGAATGTGAGATAATAAAAAATAACAAATTATTGTCATTTTTAACTGCTCACTTTATGGTAATTGATCACACACCATTAAAAATGAATACAGAATTCTGGGGGGACAGAAGTCTAAAATTTATGGATCTTGAGGTGGATGGAGCAGGAGAACAGCAGGAGAAATATAAACAAGCAGAAAAATAATTAAGGATCTGACCCATAATGAAAAGAGGCCTGAATTTATCCTGCGGATCACAGAAAATCATTAAAAGCAGTCATTGAAACGGTGCCTATAACAGGTTTATATTTTAGAAAGTTAATGTTGGCCCAAGGGACAAAGATGGATTGAACAGGAGAGATGATGGACTAAGGGAATCAGACTGTACTGTAAATATTCCTAGTAAGTAGTTATAAAAGTTGTTTGAAAGACAATGACAATAGTGAGGAGGCAAAAGGAAGAGGTTAGCAAAATATTTAGAGGGTAAGATCAATGTGATGACCAACGTGAGACAAACATGAAAGGAAAGATCAATGGAGAATGATTTAAAATTCTTTGCCTCAGCGACGTGAAAATAAGGGAAGATAGACAATTAAGGAGAGAAATTACTTTGGATTTTGAAAATGGCATGCTTTAACTGCCTGCAGGATTTCCAAGTGATTAAGAGGGAGCTACTCTGAGAAGGTTAAAAATGTAGTTCTGAACTCTAGAACAAGGTGGAGGCTGGAGATCTATTTGGGGAGTTATCAGTAGAGTTGAAGGCATGGGAATAAATGAGATTATTTAAGAAGAATATGTACTCTGAAAAGATGAAGGCAGATTACATTTTAGGGAATTTCAACATTTAAGTATACGTAGAAGAGGAGCAGAGAATGAAAATAAGGAATTATTATGATTATAGGAGCAAAATCTAGAGAAATGGTATCATGGAATTGAAGGAGAAAGTTTCAGAGAAATACAGATTGAGCATTGCCAAATGGCCAGAAGAGGGAGCATTAAGGAAAAGCCTTTTAATTTAGCAATAAATTGGCCCTACCCAATAAAAGAAGTTTGGCCTTTGTAAGAGGGTTTCAAGGGATTGGTGAGTGTTGAAACCACATTGTGGTGGATTTTAGGGATGAATGGAAGTGAGACATACTGGACCACAAGGAACTTCTTTCAAGTAGCTGGGCAAGAAGAAAAGAAGAAAATTAAGAAAAAAGAACACTATCAGAAAAGTGCGAAGACAATCCATAGAGTGGACAAACATATTTGTAAATCATATATCTATTAAGAGACTTGCTAGATAGATAGATAGATAGATAGATAGATATACCTAAATATAATATAAAGAATTCTTACCATTTAATAATAAAAGTAACCCAATTAAAAGTGGCAACGGATCTGCATGGACTTGCTCTAGAGAAGATACACAAATGGCCAATAAATACATGAGAAGATTTTCAACATTATTAACCAGCGTGAAAAGGCAAATAAAAACACAATAAGATCCCATCTCACACCACTAGAATGACTAGTATCAAAGAGTCAGATAACAACTGTTAGAAAAGATGTAAAGAAGTTGACACCCTCATGTACTGCCGTAAGGGATGCAAAAATGATATACAGCCACTTTTGAAAAGTATGGCAGTTCCTTGAACAATGAAATATAGAATTTTCACATAACACAGCAATTTCACTCTTAGGTATATACTCAAGAAAAATGAAAACATATGTCCACATAGACATTTGTATACATCTGTTTATAGCAGCATTATTCAAAAGAGTCAAAGGCAAAAACAATCCAAATATTCATTAATGGACTTAGAGATTTGAAAAATCTGGTATATCTACACAATGGAGTATTTTTGGTCATAAAAAAGAATAAATTACTGATCTATGCAACTACATGGATGAACCTTGAAAACATTTTGCTAAGTGAAAGAACCCAGTCACAAAAAACCTTGTACTATTTGATTCCACTGGTATGGAAATCCAGAATAAAGAAGTCTAGAGACAGAAACAGATTAGTGCTGTTTTAGGCTGGAGGCAGGGACGGGTAACAGGAAAGGGCAGGGAGGGTGATAGCTAAAGAGTTAGGGTTTTTGTAAGTATTCTAAAATCGACTATGGTAATAATTGAACATACCTGTGAATATAATAAAACCATTAAATTATATACTTAAATGGGTGAATTGAATGGTATGTGAATATATCTCAATAAAGCTGTTTTTGAGAAGCAAGTAAAGGGAGTACTGCAAGGTGGACAGGGTCAGAAGGAACATTTCTTTTAGCTTGTGAGAGATTCCAGTACATTTGCACTTTTGAAAGAAAGGAATTGAGGGCTATTCATAGTGATTGATGCTCCTGATGATAACTCTGAATCATCGGAAAAGGTCAAATCCTGTTCAATATGTAATATCTTTTAGAAAAAGTTCCAGCAAAAATATTTAAATGAAATATACTCCTTTGAACTCAAAACACATCTTCGTTTATTGGAAAATTAATTTGTGAAGGATAACATTCCCTCTTTGATGAATGACAAATGAGGTGTTACTCTAAGTAGCGGAACAATGGTTACCAAAAAAGTGTCTTTTAAAAAATTATTTATTATTTCTAAAGTTTTGAGGCAATTTTTGGGCTATGAAAAAAGAAAAGGAAAAATCTACAAATCTCATGATTCCCATAGAGTTGTTAATAAGATCTGTGTTACTCTTTCGCTGTCTGGCTGCTCAGTAGTAAAGGTTGAAGCATCAGGCTACTCACCTGTCACTCTGCTCTGGAGGAAGAACGAAGGGCCCTCGTGTTCGGCTATGGAGCTGACCGATATTTATCTGGCAAGACTTATGATCTTCTTTGTGTGTTTGGTGTAACCATTTTTGTCTCTTTTGAACCTGTGTTTAGTATTACTATTGCTTTCATTTATTTATTCATTTTTTTTTACAAAGTATTTCATTACCTTTCAATGCCTGCCCTTGTAGCATATCACCTGGCTATTAAAAACAGATTCTTAAAGACTTGTTAGCAAAACCCCAGGGGATGTATATGGATTTATTTGTTTTAAAATTTATTAAAATTCTCTTGGGTACAGATTAATTATGCTTGCTCAATATATTTTGTTGTTGTTGTTTCACCTGTTACTAAGTAGACACTGAAAACTGGAAACGTTTTTGTTTTGTTTTATTTAATACCAAGTTCCATCAGAATTGCTTGAAAGTGCCTAAACATTTTTCATTGGAATGACCTGTTTTCAAACAACCCACCGTCCTCAGGAGGGGGTTACTCACACAAGGTATCCAGATGTGCTGGGTGAAGAGCAAATATTCAGCATCTTTAAGGAAGGGCGAGACCACTTCGGAACTTGGCAGGAGCTCAGCCCATTAAGAAAAGAGAACGACTCCCCATTTCTCTGGTGATGACCAAGGAAAACGGCCTGCTGGATCGTGAGTGTGAGAAAAGGCAGCTGAGCCTTCTGTTGATGGAATAAGCCAGGCAAAACAACTCGCCTAGTGCTGTGAGGACGAGCCAGATCAGAGCGTCCTGTGAAAGGAAGTCCGCGAGGGGCAGGGATTCATTTCTGGGAAGAACATAATGAGAGCAAACTTCATAATAAATAAGAGCTGGGTTTTTTTTTTTCTTGATTTGGATTTGACCTTCGATGTGGAGGTCAAGTGGTTTTTTAAATAGAAAAGAAGTGTCTCTGGTTTAGCATATGTGATGTTTCTGTTTTGTACCTATTTAATGAAGAAGGCTTCAAAGAGAAAAAAATATCTTAAGTATGCTCAGCAATTTCCTCATGTCAAGTGTGAAATGGGACTATTTTGTTTTTCCTCCAAAACTTACCATAGATTTCCTCCCGCCTTTCTATCCTGACACCAAAATTCCCAAATAAGTGCCTTAAATCCCCAAATAAAGGCCTTCTCTTGCTTTCAGAGGTCGGGACAATGGATAAGAACTTACAGAGGCTTGAATTCTTTAAAAAATTTTGCTACCCAAAGGCACAGATTCATTGGTCTGCATTTACATGCGGTCAATATATTCACAAGAAAGGAAAAAATGTAGACTTTGACCTCCAAGAAAACCTGTTTTTCACTTAGTAGCTGACTAACCATTAGCCTCTTTAAGCTTCAATCATCTTACCTTTGCCTCTCTGTTTCCTCTCCTGTAAATTGGGGATAATAATACTATCTAATATTGTTTGACAATCAACTAAGATACATGTGAAAATTCTTTGTAGAGTGTAAAACATCATACCTAGGTTAATTAGAAAATATCTTTGAACATTTTTTTCACCTAAGTTTACAAAGCCAGAATTTGATACAGGGGTATATGACTCCTAAGTTTGTTTTTTCTGAAATTGCTTTGTTAGTCAATTATAAATAAGTAAATAAGTAAGTTTATAAATAAGTATTTATAAATAATATTTAGTAATAAAATGTATAAAGAAATATTTCCAATATGCAAGCAATTTTCTTTAAAAGACACAAAACAGATCAAACATTGATACTGTTTTCAAGGAGCATATAATTTATTATGGAAGACAAGACATGATATAAATATTTTCTCTCATGAATTACAAAATGAGTGAATCTTAGGACACATTCATTCAACTATTTAATAAGTACCCACTGAGAATCTACGATGTGAAAGATACTGTACTAGATTCTGCGGACAGAATGATAAGCAAAAATAGTCATGGTTTTTGCACTTTTGAAGCTTATTGCCTAGAAGGAGAAGAAAGGTATTCATAAAATAAATGAAACATCACAATATTTATAATGGCTAAAAGGAGAGATATTTACAAGTGCAGGATTATTCAGAGAGAAAAACTACTTCCAATGAAAGGCATAGAAGTTTGCTTTGAAGAAAAATGTTCATTAGAACTCAGCTTTTGAAAACAGATAAGATTTGGCTCTACTGGGTAGAATGGAAAGTTGTCTCAGATAGAGGACACCAACAGCACGCACCAAGGAACAAGGTTAATGATGTGAGTATTCAAAAGTGCTTGGAGGAATTGAAAGTAAACCATTTGCCTAATATAAGGGAAGAGGATTAGCAAAATAAAAGTTGATGATATGTTGAAGCCATATTGTGAGAGTTTTGAATGTCAGGTTAAAGAGTTTGGATATTATTCTGTGATCTATAAAGAATTTCTGGAGGGACATGACCAAGTCTATACTCAGTATAATAATCTGCCAGGACTATGGCAGATGTATTGGGTAGTGAGGAGATTAGAAGAGACACCATTTAAAAAATTGCTGCAGCAATGAGCTCCTTGAAGACTGAGACAAAGAGGGCCCAACTCAGGCAGTTAGAAATGAGAACACCAAGGAGAGAAAGATGCAAAGGGTACAACTGTCAAAATATTGACCAATCTTGGTTGTGGGTGACAAGGACAATAAAGATTCATTAATAAATATGAGGAAATCTTAAAAATCTTATAAATTGGCATTATTCTTTTCATTGCAGATGAAATCCTTATACTAGGCATTACATATATGTTAACATATAATTTTTGGACTTTAATTTGTTTATTAAAAAGATGAGTGTAATCACATAAATAAGATAATGATAATGAATATCAATGTATTCAATAAATCAAAGAGATACATTGGGCTTCTCTGTGGCAAGTGGTTGTCCTAAATTCACCTATTCAAAGCGAGTGTCAGAGCTAGATAGAAGCTTAGTGACCTAAGTGAGCAGTGGGTTTTGCAAGTGAGGAAGCTGAAGTCCAGAGAGATTAAATAACTCAAGTGAGGCCAAACAAGAAAGAAGAGCAGAGTCCAGATGTCCTCTTTCCCAGGCCAGGACTCTTTTGCCACTTCATGGAGTCTCTTACTTTTAGAACTGATGTTTATTTGGGAAAATGATATTCTCATTGCAGCTGGGCTTGCCCAACCCATAACAGCCTTACACTGTTCAACCGAGTCAGTGATTCCTTCTTTGCAGGAAAACAGCTGGATGCAGGCTATGACAGCTAGGGCTCTAGACAGATTCTCTGTTTTGCCCTTCATAGGATTCTGTCCTATGTCTGAGAAAATTAAATAACTGATGAGAAAAGCCACAGCAAACTGAGAAGCCACTCAGAAAGGACCTCATTCAAAAAGGGAAAAAAAGAAGCCAAAATGTATTTACTTGTATTAAGTCGCATAAACCAGGTCTGGGGAAGAAGATAATTTTGCCCACGGTAGCGTTATCACTATTGTCTTCCATTTGAGTCACTGGGTGAAGAGACTATACGAAAGAGCAAATAAAACTTAAAAACTGCTGTTTCTAGACCTTCTTTGTGAATGTGAAAATGCAAGGTGAAAATGACCAAAATGTCAGCAGAACTGGCATTGGAGGCCTGCAGGGCAGAGGGCTGCCTGCAGGGGCAGGGCTAGTACAGGTTATGTTGGTCATGTGCCAACAGCTACTCACAAACATCTGCTCTCATGGTTTTGGGCACTGACATTATCAATACAGAATCAGCAGCATCAAGATCAGCAAATATGCCTCCGCTTGGCATTTGGTAGCTTAGCTGTCACTTTTACTTTGGCACCCTGTTGAGGAACAAGTGGATACAAATAATGAAATTCAAAGGGTATTTGTGGAAACCATCTAGGGGATTCCCAGAATCCCTAGTGTGGAAATTGAGAAGGAAGAATTTCCTACAGAATGAGGTGGGGTGAGCAGGTAAATTCTCTTATTACCTAACATTTCTTCTATAGTAAAAAACAAAAAATAATTTAAACCAATTATTTTATTATACTGCTTGTTTTTTAAAATAGTCTTAGCCTCTGGAACATTGTTGGGGGCTTGGTCAGCTGTTGGAGTTATATTTCTGAATACTCAGAGTTTCTGTAGAAACAGACCTCTGATAAATTGACCCTCTTGTCATAAGTATTTTGAGCTTCTTAGAATCTGGGTGACTAGTTTTTCTCCATCATTATTTTCTTAACTTTTAATGAAGATATAATACATTTCTACCTGAGGTACTACATTGATATATTAATTGTCTCCGAGAAAAACACAGGTAATGGCAGTGAGCCTCTGGGAGCATCCATTTGTACAGCATGACACTAGCTTCTCAGACCTACTTGCCTGGTTCAGAGTATGGGCCCATGACCTAAGCTGTGCCAATTGGAATCCTCTCTCTCAAAATTCTGAGTTGAAATGATACAATTATGGACTTAGTTTTGGCTTGTCTCTTAATTGCTGTCCCTTAAGCATAGCAAGCTGATCTGTTCATCACCAATTAAAGTGGAATACAGAGAAAATGTGTCTATGCAGCATGATCAGGATGAAGCTGACATGTAACAGAAGACGACCTGAGAGGCAGAAAGAGATTCCAGCTTTCCAGTCCCTGGTTCTCTCTCCTCCTGGCAGCTACTGCATTTTTGATCTTGGGCACAGCAAAACATCTCTATATTCTATCGTTTTACCTCACAAAAAAACTTCAATGTGTTCTATTTTTCCAAAAAAAAAAAGGGTGAATAATATTTTTCAGTACAAAACAGTACAAAGGGAATGATGTTGTTCCAAGTATTGGAAGTATGGTAAAACAGAAGGGTCACATTGAGACAAAGTATGACAGAGTGGAAAATGCATAGCTATGGGTGACAACCACGCCTGAATTTGAATCCTGCGTCTTCCAAGTGCAAGAGACTATCAATGGTGGATAATCTTACCCTCTCTGGGCCTCAATTCCCTCATCTGTTAAATGGATATAATAAAATTACCTACTTCAAAGAGTTTGGGTGAGGATATCATAAGATGATGCATAAAATGCTAAAAAAGCACTTGCACACAATGAGAATTCAACAAATATTTTAACAAATTATTTATGCACTCGTGGAAATAATATTAATCAGCTTGTTCTCAGCAAAATCATCAAAGACCACATGTTTTATGATAGAGTTGCTTTTGTTTGTTTGTTTTAATGTATTTTAAGTTTTGTGACACTAAAGAGGTGTAGGCGCACTGCCTAGGGGGGTCCTGCAAGGGACTCTGGGCAGCTCAAAGACAGCTGAAAGCTGCACATGTCTTGGAATATGAAAAAGGCCACATAGATAGGAAAGGAATACATAAAGAAGGAAGAGAAATCACCAAGGCCATTCCTGAGAAAGATGTCCTGCTGTGCTGAATGTCCCTGAAAATCACTGTAGCACCTTTGCAGAGCACTTTTTACACATTTACAAGAGGGAGCCAAAATCACCCCTCTCACTTTACGCTCCACCATGAGTAAGCTCTGTCTTCAGGATTATTTGCACAACCATCTCCTCCTTCTTCCCAAGGACATGATTCCTATCAACTTCACTAGAGTAAAGTTGGCCTATGGGAAACAGACTGCCCCTGTGCGGACAAGGATCCCTGGAGTTTATGAGGGGGGCAGAGGAACCATAGGTTCGCTTCCAAAGGCGCACTGTCCTGGGGGAGAACCCACTCTGTAACCCCCACCCTTGCCGTTCTCCACCAGGTATTTGGGAAGCAAAGAAAACATTGCTGATACACCTGTCAAGAGGACAATTTTTTTTTTTTCTGACAGGAAAACAGACTGTGGTCAATATATGTTTTTCTTCCTTATTGGTCATTTTCAATGAGCTTGTCTTTCCATCATTTTTCATGTTGCCTCTTTGCTATCTGCAGGGTTAGATAGGGTTGTTGGCAAAGGTAATTATGTAGAAGAGAATATTTTTGATTTCTTCAGGGAAGGAAAAAAGGACTTAGGTGAACTCTTTTGGGGGTAGTGCTTAAGCTGGAGAAAATTCTCTATATTAGGATGACAGGAGAGGGAGGAAAGGAAAACCAGTTAGGGGCTCAAGATTGGAAAAAGCACAGAGAGGCTTGCTGGGCTCAGGGTGTGGGGGCAATCAGAGCTCTGGCCTGGCCTTGGGACCCTCTGCTCTCACTGATGGCAGCGGTGCACACTGCAGCCTCGCACTTCCTGTTGTTGAATTCTGCTGTTTTTCTGGGTTGGCCCCCAAAATACCTCCTGGCTGCCGTGGCACAACTGTTATTTTGTGTAAAAGAAGAAGAGAGGCTTCTTTTAGAGATACCACAGGTTGCAAGCCTTGTGACATTATTTCCTATCTAAATAAAATGTGCCCCAAATCTTGGTTAAAGGCAGAAATTACTTTTTGATAACAATATTTTTTATAACAATATTTTAATGCAATCGCTCACCTTTTGTGGCTCCTCCTCTAAATTTACATATCAGTCTCAGCAGCTTTCCTGGCTGTAACTCTCACTACCATTGCTTTCATAGGTTGATTAAATTTGTCAGGATCTTTTTAAAATTCTTGAGATTCTTCAAAGATTTTAATGAAGACTGGTCAATAACTCAGCTCTGATTCTCTTCAATTATTTTTCCAATTAAAATTTAGAGCCAAATGGAATTCATTAGTACCTGTTGGCTATGTAGCTGATTTATCAGTGGCATGGGATTTAGTTCATAAGGTTTCAGAGAAAAACAATAAATAATGGAATAAAGGAAATTCTCTCCCCAACTTGTTTTTATATTGAATGGTAACCCCATGCTTCCCAATCATTGAAAAAAAGAAGCAAACAACCATCATATGTAAAAGAGAGTTTTGAAATACTAATCTAATGATTGATTAACGAGTGATCTGATTAAGTTAATAAACTTGGGAATGAGTTCAAAACAGAGAGGAAAAGAAATGTGCTTTAAAGAAACTGGGTCTGTGAAAAGGATGGACAGTGGATAGAAAAGCGTTGAGCCTGCAGAGCAGCCGCTGTGGGAAATGCATCCCACACAAAGGCTGAGGAAGCCTGATTCACCTTCCTGTGGAACTTTCTCAAGTAAGCATCTCTTATCACTTGTATAATATTATTCCCCTTTCTAGTCTACTGGAAATATAGAATACAGAGCCCTTGTCCACTATCTAAATGCAGCCAAATAAATAGACTAAATAAAAGTACCACAAGGCAGTCATTTTCATAATTAAGGGAAGAAAAAGCCACTGGATATGACAATTCCAAAAGGGGAAGAATGAAGACCTATGAACTGGAACACTAGAAAAGTCTTGGGTTGCTTTTCTTATTTTTTTTTTATAAACCTAACCAAGATTATAGTGTTGCACTTTTATAGAATGGATTCGTTCATTCATTCCATAGACTCACCAACTCCCAAAATGCAGGCCTTACGATACACACTGAAAGTACAAAATAAGTCAGACATGTTCCCTCATTTCAAGGATTTAATGATCTTAGGAGGGAGATTTACATGTAAGCAATTTAATACAATAATCATATGGCAAGGATTGGGAATAGAGTACAGAAAATTACAATGTTAATCTCAATGTTAATTCAAAGGGAGTCACTATCAGTTTGGCTCAGAGGTGTCAGTATCATTTCATAGAGGTACCAACCATTGAGTTATAACTTGAGAGAGGAGCAGTAGCTCACCAGGTGGAAGAGTGAGGGTATCTTTTCTGGTGAAAAGAAGAGTTTAAAAGAGGCAAATATATGAATGAGTGTCATATGAATGTGATATGGCAAAGGTGTGGCTGAGGTGTGGCCTGTATGGGGATCTAAGTGGAGGATGGTAAATAGAATTGAAGCATAGGCTAACACCAGATTGTGAAAGGGTTTTTCTCCTGTCTTCCCTAAATTAAGAAGTTTGGACTTCATATTTTATACATTAGGATTTACTGTCTGGCTTTATTTGCACATTTCTTCTTCTTTGTAGAAAAGAAGCTTGGAAAAAATGTGTCTTAAAAGGTTAACTTTTATGCAATATATAAAAATATATATATAGAAGATAGGAGGTGATAGAAAAAGACCAGCTCACTATAGTAACCTTAGAGGAGAAACAATTAGAGCTTGAAACAAGGTTGTGGCAGATTACATAAAAAAAAAAAAGAAGGATGGAGCTGGAGAGTATTACGCTAAGTGAAATAAGCCAGGCGGTAAAAGACAAATACCATAGGATCTCACCTAGCGGAACCTAATAAAACAATCAAGCAAGCAAAATAGAAACAGAGACAGGAAAATAAAGGACAAACTGACAGTGACCAGAGGGGAGGGGGGACGGTGATTACAGGGAAAGGAGGGGGAGGGTCAAGTCAAGGAACCTGTGTAAAGGACCAAAGGAGAAAGACTGGGCGGGGAGGGGGTGGGGCATGGGGGGAACTGAATGTGGGAGGTGGGGGAAGGTGGGGAGGGCAGTGGAGAGTAATGGGGGGGGAAATGGGAATACCTGTAATTGAGCAACATTAAAAAATTTTTTAAAATAAAATATGGGTAGATTTTTAAAAAGAGAATACAATAAAATTGGTCTATTAATTAAAAAGGAAAGAAAAGAAAGATTGAAGATATACTGATGAGGTACAGTGAATAAGAATTGGTGAGTGGTTGGATCTGAATGTTGGAGATGAAAAAAATGTGTTAAGTAACCCAAAGATTTCTAACCTAACCTACTGCATGATGTATTCATTCCTCTGGCATTTAGGAAGAGAGCAAGTTGTGAGAGAGTATATAGTAAGTTTGGTTTTGCACACCTTGAATTAGAGATCTGTGTAGGGCAGTCAAGATAACCTGTCTTCTATGCAACTAGAAATATGGGACTAGAGTTTAGGAAAGCTAGAGGATGCGAAATAGTTTTGGTGGTCACTGGAATATAGGGGGAAATTGAAGTCACAGGTGTGTATAAGACCACCTGGCTAGGGCATAGGGAGGGGACAAACATGCTCTGCAGTTGTGAGAGGAAAGCTGGGTAAGAGATGGTGGAAAAGGAGTCACAGTGATAGAAGAACCAGAAAAAAGCTGAGGGAAAAGTCGTTTCAAGGAGGAAGGAGCAATTAATGGTTTTGAATTACTCAGAGACATCCTATAAAATACAGAGTGTGCCTTTGAACTTGGTGATCTCAGTAAATTCAGTTTCATGGTAGCGATGAGAAAAAAAACAGATTATAGAGGTTTGAAGAGTGAATGGAAGGAGGAGGGAAGCAAAATTCAGTGATTTGGAGCTCTCTGGGAAGAGAGAAGGATTGAGGAAACAGTGTGTTTAAAAGGAGAGGGAGACATGTTTATAGACTTAAGATAAAGCTCAGGGGAGGGAGGCCCATTGAAGATTTGGGAAAGAGTAGTGACATTGAGTCTCCTCTGTATACACACACGCTTATAAATTACATCTTTCAGCCCAAACTGCAGCTTTGCGAGGAACTGAACAGTAGCCAAATAAAAGTGATATTAATCTATAGCAAGATCTACCTGGGTGGGGATAGTATGCTTTGTTTTTAAAACCAAAACAAAAATAATTGCAAACTCATGAACCATTTAAAGTTCTTTTTTCTTCCTCCACAAACTATTCAAGTTAACAGGGGAAAAATAAAGTTTCTAAATAAAGTCTTCCCCTAGGATTGCGTTTTTGACTTGCCAAGCCAAACGAACCAAATCTTTTGTTTCTCTAGCAATCTTGCTTCCCAAGAAAAATACACCTGCAAGTATCAGGGGCCAGGTTTTCGTACCCTCAGCCAATTTTTTTTTTTTGCCCCTAAAACAACGTTAGAGGGCACTTCTCCATTGTGTTATGCTATCCTTCAGCCAAGAAGGTTAAGAAAATGTAAGTTAAAGCAATCAAATCACGCTCTCTATTTTGGAGGTGAAGTAATTGCCCCTCATTTGCTCCTGAAGATGCTCAGGCTATGAAGTGATCCCTTCAGTGTATTCCAAGGATATATAGTTTGAGGATTCTTGACAGTTCTGGCACAGTAGCATACGAGTTACCATGTGTTAGTGCTTGTGATAATAGCTATTGTCTGTACCATCTAATTATCTCGTCTGGCATTCTACAATCAGTCATTCTTCCGTGGCTTGATGAGAAGGAAACTCTTCATATTTTATGTGCATCGTGGAGACAATAATTCCCTAAGTGCAAAACCCAGACACTTTATGTGCAGTTCTGGCATGTAGGCAGGCTTTGTAAAATTCCAAACCATGGAAACTTTACCCAGTGTATTTTATTTTGGAACTTTGGGGTTTTTAAAAAAAACTGAACTAAAAGATGGTAGTTCTGGAGATTATTCTGGTGTCTAGAAGTTCTGATACACCTAAGTGTGGATAGTTGGTGATTAGTTTCTGTACTTAATAAAGGGAAAAAAGGGAAGTTAATTTTTGAATGCTTACTATACACTAAGTACCATGAAAAGTGTATTATTTGCCTTATTTCTCACAATAACGCTGAGATATATATCCATATATAAATAAATAAATACATAAACAGTTTAATAGGGATAGATAGACAGAGATAGATAGATATAGAGATACAAATTTTTTCCATTATGTGCATCTAGAAATTAAAGCTTAGGTTAAACAGCTTTTTGCAGATATCACGAGTAGTGAGGGGTAGAGCTGACAGGTAATTCCCTATCCCCTGAAAAATTCTAGTACCCTCTTTCTGTGTCATTTTAAGGTATTTAATTTCACAAGGAACCAAAATGTTGGATCTGTACAGAACTAGAGAGTAGTAACCATTAAGAAAGAACCATCAATAGAACCTATTACTCATTGTGTGAAGTACAAATGCCTTAAGAATCTCCCTAGGTCCTTTTCGATTCAATTTTCCATTCCTTTTTAGGCCACTTTAGCTCCCACACGCTAGGTCGTTTCACTGACTCTGACATAAACCATGTACAAAAAGATACGTTTGGAATGCCTTCTCCTCTTCTACCCACATCCTCCCTTCTAAGCTCAGTCCATCTTCTTCCACGAGGCCAGCTATGAGCGAACAAGCCTTCGATAAACTTTTCTTTCTCTGCTCTCTTGTTTTACTTATAGAGAGCTACAGTTTAATTTATATAAACTGATACTGATATATATATATATATATATATATATATATATATATATATATATGATATATATATATATATATGTATATATATATATATATCTCCCATCTTCTTATTTGGCTTGTCTTCTTGCTAACCTGTTTTTCTTTAACATTGTCCACTACTTGACTTGAGTCAAGGTCTATAGCAAAAGAAAGTGCTCAATAATGCTTTTGAATGAGAAGTTGATATGATTTTGCTGATGTGTTTGGGATGGAGAAAAAGAAATAGAAAAATAAATTAATTTTTGAATTCTGAAACCAAAGGAAACCCTCATGAGTATGTTATTTAATGTGGATACAAACATCCATTTTGACAAGCCTTAACACATCCTCTTGACTGCAGGAAACAATTGAGTCTCCCGGGCACTGTCAGCTTGTGTGGACAACCCAGGCCACGACATAACAGCAGCCACTGTGGGTGCAGGAAATCACTCCAGAGGAGACTTTGCTGGGGATCATCCACTGGTTGAGTCAGCGCCCACTGACATCCTATTCGCTACTCTCTCTTACATCACAGGGACCAGAAGCCTTAGCAATGCATTTCCACAGACTGCCTTGCACACAGACTTTCATTACCATTAAGTAGCAACAGACCTTTGAACAAGATGTGTAGGGGCAGTTTTGACACCAGTAGTGGTTTCCTGAAGTCTCCTGGCCTGTGGGTATAGCAACATTTTCCTGACACTTGCGCCAGAGAGGCAACAAACTTAGTGAACGCTCTCCCAATCCTCATGCTTTCATCTCTTCCGGCAGCTTTCTAGCACATTTCCCTTCATTACATCCCTTTTCAATTTCAAATTCCTAAATGGTTTATGCTTTCTTTCCTTTTTAAAAACATTTTTACCATTTATTTTTAAATCTGTTTATGTTGGTAAATAAATACATAGAGGAAGAGAAGAATCTTTTTTTGCACTTCAAAAAATAAATGTATGGGGGTGACATCGATTAATAAAATTCCATAGGTTTCCAGAGTACAATTCTATAACACATCATCTGCATATTGTTTTGTGTGTTTACCTCCCAAAGTTGATCCTTCTGTGAACATATATTTGACCCTTTACCTTTTACTACCTCCCCCTACCACTCTTCTTTGTTAACCACCATACTGGTGTCTGTGTCTATGAGTTTTTGTTTGTTCATTTCTTGTTTTTTGTTTTATATTTCACATATGAGTTTTCTTGATTTGTACAATAAAGGACTTGAACTAGGACCAGAATGCTAACTCCACTCTCACTGAGAAAGATTAAGGGCAAGAAGCAGTTACAATGAAAGGAATCTGGCTTATCTAATAAGCCAGAATCTTCTCTCCTTTCCATCGTCAATGCTGAGCCTTTTCCTCTATCACACATTCCTACGGACTGAATTGTGTCCCTCCCATGCCCTCATCCTGGGCAATTAATATGATGAAGCCCTAGCCCCCACAATGTGATGATATTTGTAGAAGGGGCTTTTGGAAGGTATAATTAGGGTTAGATGAAGTCATGACTATGGGGCCCTCATAAGAATAATTAGTGGCTTTATAAGAATAAGAAGAGAAAAATTCTCTCCTTACCATGTGAGAACACAGCAAGAAGACAACTGTTTACAAGTCAGGAGGAGAGCTCTCACTAAGAACAAAATTGGCCAGCACCTTGATCTAGGATTTCCCGCCTCCAGAACTGTAAGAAAATAAATGTGTGTTGTTTAAGTCACCCAGTCTATGGTATTTTGTTATAGCAGCCTGAACAGATTAATAAAACAAGGATTACAATTTGGAATGCGCTAAACCTATTTCCCTGTTTTCACTCTATCTCCTCTATTACAACAGAGCTGCTGACATCGGCACTTTATTACCCACCAGCTAAACCAGAACAGCTACCAGCAGTGGCCTGTGTTTCCATAACACATGGATTTCAGCTACATTAGGACATTCTCGTGTGAGCCCTGAGTCTGACCCAGGCTGGTCCACTACATCATTCAGACGCAGTTAGGAAGATTGCTGGTAGCTTGCCCTGACACTGGAAATAACCAAAAATCCACCTTCAAGTGATTGTTCCTCTCTCCATCCTCCATTTCTTCTAGAGCTTGGGCTGAGGATAGACATGATTCCTGAAAATGTACCCTTTTCTTTAGCAGGAAAGGTATATCACCAAAGCTAGAGAGGTGTCTCTTGTACCCTGGAAATGGAGTGACCTGAGACTCCCAACTCTCCTGGAGAATAAGAGTTGGGACTAACCAGAAGGGCCCCAGCCCTGGGAGAATCTCTTCTCCTGCCCCTTTGGAAATTCCACATGAGCTCCAGGGAAAGCACTGCATGGATTTACTTCTTAGAGCCACCCTTAAACTCCAGGATTAGGAGGAGTTCCTTCACCCTGATGATCCAAAATTTCTGTGCAGGATGAAAGCAGAGTTTTTCTTTGAAAATATTAGGAGAGCTAATTGATAGGAAGTTGGAACAGAAATAAAGAATGTTATACTCATCTGCAGCTCTGAAAATAGAAATCCTTCCTCCTGATGGTCATGGTTTGTGGTCACGATGGGCACATAACTGGTATTAAAAATGGAATAAATCAATGAGGTGGAGACAAACTGAAGACGAAAGGAGGCCACACTGTACTATGATCTTTCTGGACATAAAACCCATAGACAATGTAAACAGTTGGGTTAAGCCTACGTGCATGCTGTTGTGGGACTTTTCATTCTACATTTGCTTGAAACAATAGTTGTTAAATGTGATAAGAGATAGAATAACTTGGGAAGAATCCAAAATTATTGAGTACCCTCAACTACTTTTATGGAGAGCCCCAAATATCTCTATTTTATGTATACTCTATGTTGCTGCACTTGGCTTTGGCCATAAATCTCTAGGCTGGTGAAGTGCACTAGACCACAGAAGCAGCATTAGACCTCACTTTCCTTTCGAATGGAGTAGCTTGCAGTGAGGGCTGAAAGCTAGTGGGTAATACACAGGGTATACTTTCACATACGTTGTTCCAAGTAAAAGACAGGGGAGACCTATTTAGAACTCTGGATACAACTTTGCCTTGCCGGTAGGGGTAGCTGCTGAGCTGCCAAAAGAGGATGTGCTCGTACAGAGCTTTCCTCAGTTCTTTCAAGCTGAGTAGGAGCTTCAAGACCTGGTTCAACATTTTCAGCTTACTTTTGGCCACTCCCCCTAAAGATTGTGTCTTGCAGTCATGCATAACCAGTCATCATTGCTTTACCACACCTCAACATTTGCTTTTGTTCATGTTGTCCTCTCTCTGCCATGAATGTTGT
This sequence comes from Pteronotus mesoamericanus, assembly GCF_021234165.1. Classification (NCBI taxonomy): domain Eukaryota; kingdom Metazoa; phylum Chordata; class Mammalia; order Chiroptera; family Mormoopidae; genus Pteronotus; species Pteronotus mesoamericanus. The sequence goes on from NW_026555310.1 coordinate 16,737,176, forward strand.
CTCCTACCCATTCTTTGAAGTCAGGTCAGATAGGACTGTCCCTGACCGTCCATCCTAGAATGCTTAAGTGGAACGAATCCTCCCCTATGCAATGTGTCCTACTAATCTCTCTCTCTCTCTCTCTCCTCTCTCCCTACCTGTCTCTCATACTGTATTGCAATTGTTTCTTTACCTATTTGTTCTCTATCTGAAAAGTGAGGTTCCTAAGGGCAAATTGAAGTGGTGTTTACTATTTATCCTAGAGTCTGATCTAGTTCCTGCTACAAAGACACTCATTTGGAAAAGGAAGAGGATACCATTGAAAAATCATATCAAGATTGCTCACAGAGTCCATATTCCAAAAGATACCATGAGTTGAGTAGATTTCAAGAATCAGAATTCTCATGACAAGGAAGAATTTTCACATCAAAACCTAGATCTGTTTGTGCCAAGGGTGAAAAGGCATGAAATAGCTAGGCATGAGCTATTCCCCAAAGACTTGTCTTTTACTAGAAAGAAGTTCATAAATGTTAATAGGTATTAGGCTAGCTGGAAGCAGATTTGCTCTGGGCCTAGAGACATAAAATAATCATCACTTTGTCTGATTCTAAATGGGCTTAGTATTGATTTGCATTATAAGAATTCCAAATTCCCACTACTCTGGGCAAGTAATCCAAACCCACTACTTTTCATTCCTGGTTGTTTCCTGTGCATAAAACTTCTTTGAAATTCTGCACCAAATGTGGAGAAGAATACATGTGAGAAAAAAGAGGCTGACAAAATATTGCATCTTCTCCCTCTGTATGGTTCTACCCCAAACACTTGGTGGGGGAGGTTTCCATTGCAGCTGGTTCTCAAAGGTGTGGCTGGAGTCCAGTCTATAAACAAAGGGAAAAATTCAGATTAATATTACAGTCACACGCCACATATCAATGGACCACATACACAATGGTTGTCCCATAAGATTATAATGAAGCTGAAACATTCTTATCATTGAGTGCTGTTGTAGTTGTAGCTGTTGCATTGTCAGAGCCCAACACATTACAATTACCTACAGTGTTCAGTACAGAAGGATGCTGTACAGCTTTGTGGCCGAGGAACAATAGGCTGTACCATGGAGACTAGGTGTGTGTAAAGCAGATCATCTATGTTTGTGTAAGCACTCTCTATGATGTTTGCACAATGACAAAATCACCTAATGAGGCATATATCAAAATGTATTCCTATTGTTAAGCATTGCATGATTGTAGTCCTAAGAAAGCTTGAGTGAGCAGGTATGGTGTATAGCAGAGGGCTCATCTCAACTACACAAGGACTTAGGACACATATTAACATGACATTGCATGTCATACAAATACTGAGCTTAGAATTTTATAGTGTAAAGGGCTTTTGAGGTTATCTTCCTCCTACTCTGCAGTTAATGACTGAGACTATATATCAGTGTGGAGACTATAAATCCCGTCTCTTGACTTCCATGGCCACACATCTTCCTCGCTGCTGCTAACTCTCTCCACCATAGAACATTCCAACCTAATGCATACTGCAAGTCTGCTCATTCACTCATGAATGCAACAAACAATAATTCTCCATTATGTGCTAAGATGGTTCTAGATGCTGCTTGAGATATTTCAGTGAACAAAACAGGTTAAAATTTCTGTACTTGCAGGGTGTATATATTCTAGTGGGATACTTAAGGAATGTGTACCAATGCCCACCTGACAGATCAGGGAATGGAGCCTCAAAAAAAAAAAAAGTGGCTTATGAAACAAGCTAATTAATGGCAAATTTGGCGCCAGGATTTAGGGTTCTTGCCCCAAATTCGTGGTTCCATCTCAAAATGTATTCTGAGCCACAAAAGTGGAAATTTATATTCACACAGTCTTTCTTATTCAAGTCAGGCTGAAATCTGCCTAAGGATGAAGGCTGTGTGAGGAGGAAGAGACAGGAGGGATTTTTTTAAAAAGAATGCAGATTAATTAGGTTTATTTCTAAGTCTGTGTTGTTTTATTTCTTGGTAATTGTTATAAGCTATCTCTTCTGAAAAAAGATACATTGAAGTCCCAGGAAGTAGGTTCTTTATAGACATAATTAGGTTAAAATGAGATCAGTAGAATGGACTCTAATCCAATAAGAATGGTGTCTTTCTGAAAAGGGGAAATTGGACACCGGGACAGACACTCATAGAGGAGGATGAGGAGGAGAAGACACAGGGAAAATGCCATCTATTAGCCAAGGAATGCCTGATGCTAATGAGGCTAGGAGGTAGGCACGAGAGACTCTCCCTCTCAGCCTTCAGAATGAAGCAACCCAGCCAACATCCTGATGTGGGACTTGACTTGGACTTCTAGCCACCAGAACTGTGAGACAATAGCATTCTGTTGTCTCAGTCACCCAGTCTGTGGTACTTTCTTATGGCAGCCCTAGGAAACTAATGCAGAAATCATAAAATGTCCATTTATTTACATTCTTATAAAACAACATCAGTCTTTCATGAGAAAAACAATTTTCACACTCCTGTGAATTGTACCACATTTCTCCTGTCAGGGGCACAGACTTGATAAGGTTAGAGGTAGAAGATAAACAGGTCTCAGAAAAGTATTATGCTGATAAAGACTGAGGGAATGTCTGTCCCGCCCACCTCCCCAGGCCAGTCACTCACAAACTCAACACTTCATAGCTCTGGGCAACTGTCTGTAAATGATGGGAGACTCAATCCCAGCGATAAAGGAGGTCTGTTCTCTAATTGTTTATTGTCAAGTCAGATATTTTCAAAAGTTTTAACTATATGACTCATGCAGTTAACAAACCCACACAATGTGAGAAGATGTAAGAGAAGGAAATATTCTGATTTCATTTACACCAGAAGAAAATCTCCAAATTGACGATGAATCAGAGAAGAAATATACATGAACTTTATAATGCATTACTTTTGAAATTCACAGAGAAGGGGCTTTTCTTGCAGGATCTCAGATACCACCAGTCAAAACAAAATACTTTATGTATTTATAAATCAGTGTCAAGTTTAGGGATGACTTAGTTTGGGTGGCTAAAAGGATGTTATCAAACTGCTGGACTGAGTAAGTTTCTTCAGGAAATCCCTCGTACATAGCAGATGCTCACCATAATGTTTGTTGATTGGAGTAAACTAAAAGCTAAGGAAAAACTATGAGAGAGACTTCTTTATTATAAATCAGAAAGGGATGGAGGGGTGAGAGGATGAACAGGAAAGATGAGTGCTATGCTGAGTGTACCTACATTCTAATAATTGAAGTCCACATGATAATGCATTTCATTGCACAGCATTGTTAACAGTCATTTCAATACACCTGATTGTTTACAGCAAGCTTGCTGAGATGCCCTTAGGAGATCCCTGGAAAATGTCCACTTACCTCACAGTATCTGGTACAGGTTCAGTGTTAAACCCTTCAGGTGACTATATTTAACTACCACATTCCATTCCCCTTGTACATTTCAGAGTTGCCACAAAACTAGCACTGATACCTGCAGTCTTAGTCTCTTCTACCAGTCTGCTCTCTGGAACACTTAAAGTTAACTTAAGGGTGTGAAGCACCTGCTTAGCGCATAGCAATTCGGTTGGTGCTATATAACATGAGAAAAACTAAAGTAAGGAAATCAGTAATTTTAATTCTGTGCCACATTTTCCCTGGTGTACTCTCTTAGGAAGAGTTGACCTAGTAGTCTATTCAAAAGCTTTTTCTTTCTTGGTTCCATCACTGTGACATCATCTTTTTCCTTAGTTTTCACCTTTTTCTTTCTCAGAAGAAGATGATGGGTAAGAGCACAGACTTTGGAGCAAGAATGCCCAAGTTCAAATTCAAGCTCTGCCACTTGCTAACGCTGCGACCTGGGAAAAGTAATTTAATCTCTATATACTGGGTTTCCTTGTGTGCTAAATAGGGCTAATAACAATACGTATGTCATGAGGTTGTTTTAAGCATTACATGTGTCAATATACATAAAGAGATTTGGAACAGTTTCTGCTAAATAGTATCCACCATACAAGCATTTGTAGTAGCTACTACGCTACATTGTCACTAGATAATGACAAAAGATGAAAGATCAGCAGTGCAAAACAATATTAATAAAGAGACTTGGAAGTCTTCCCATTGACAACTAAAAGGAAAAGAAAATTGGTAGTCGTTGACATACCTATCGTCATATTGGAGACTTCAGACAGGAAGGTGTTTTCTGGCAAAATGCACTGTTCTTTACCAAGGGGAAGGGGGCAAAGAATTTGTATTATTTTAAATAGCAGGCTCTTGCTGAACACGGCTCTACAGTTCAGCACTTGAGGCAGATGGTAAAAGCCACATGCTTGTGGATTTTCCCACTCTTTCCACACTCGCAGACTCACAACCACTTTTGGTGCCCGTGGTTTAACCTCTGTTTCTCTAACTCCTGTTTATGAGTCAAGCGGTTTCATGTCATCAGATTGATGGGGAAAGTGTGAACAGGGGATAAGGATGTGGAAGCAGTTTCCACACTGGGCAGGACCACAGTGTGCCAATGCTAAAAAGGAAAAAAGAATTCAAAGCCTTTGGGCTTTGAGGGTTTGTGTTTAGTTAACTTTGAAAGCTTGCATGCAATCAAAGTAGCTATCTGAGTAGCTAAAAGCCATTATTTATTGGACCATAAATAAAGGTCTCAGTGTTGGAGGAGGCGGAGATGATGGTGGCAGCCAAGCAGGGTGAGCCTGGGGTCAGAGACAGGCAACCAGATTCTTGTTCATCTCTCTCCCTTTCAGCTTGGAAAGGGTAGAGGTCAAAGTCCACCAATAATGGCAGCATCCTGTCTGGTTATGACAAAGCTCAGTAATGAGGGCAGCGAGGACACTGTGAACCCTACAAAACTGTCTGTTTCAACTGGCATGCTTATGCAACAATTTGCTGATGAAAGCGTCTGGAGGAAAGTTCTATTGCTCATTTTTTGCTCCTGCTTGACCCCAGCAATGTCAAGTCTCAAAATTCCATGAAATCATAGCTGGTCAGAGCTCCCAAAGCCCTCAGAGATTTTTCTCCCCACCCCCATCTAATTCGAGAGGCAAAGAAACAAAGCTTAACGAGGTTGGTGAAAAAGCTGGGGCTGGAATCCAGTTTTTCTGGCTCCTGAAGAGGAAACCTTTCACCCTTCCCACTGTCCCAGCCACACCCCCTTGAACTCTGGTGGGCTTCTGCTGCAGAATTCTTGGAACAATAGAATGCATGCTTTTGGTCTCTAAATTACCAAGAAAGATAGTTGGCAGCAATTCCAGGGTCAAAAACACAGTTCCTCCTTGAGGATGTTGGTATGGCCTTTCTCATTGATCTTATTATGTTATTATTGAAGAAAGTTGACCAAACCTTCTTTGTCTGGGAGACTGAAGAGCAAAGCTGTATTGAGAGGAAGGGTGGTTTATGAGCAACCTCCATGTAGAAAAATTTTCTTAACTTCCCTCTTTAAGTTTTGTCAACATTTAACTAAAATAATTAATGAATCTTTCAAAATATCCAATCTATTTCTGTTATAGTTGAAAATGACTTCCCCCTTAACATTTATCTTCTTCCTAACCTAGAACCATTTCTTCTTTGGCTGAAGAGGTCTTATTCTTTTTTTTTTTTTCTTTTCTTTTATAGACTAAGGTGCCTAAACTTCTCATTTAAGTAGTCTCCATGATAACTTCCCTGGTATATCCACATCCTTCTTAAATTGTCTTACACCTCAGCTGTGTGGAGGTGGACTAAGGGAGTGGAGGGTGGGCTGGGCAGAGGGGGACAAAGGTGGGGGGAAATTGGGACCACTGTAATAGAATAACAATACAAATTTTTTTAAATTAAAAAAATAATTTGCATTACACCTAACCAGATCTATAATTCCATTTGAACAGCTCCTAAGAAGGAAGTGAGATAGTAATAATATAGTAGTTATTTATGTGCATTACATAATATATAAATACAAATAAGATATATTTGGCAATTTTCTGAGATAGTAGTATGAGAGGATTTCTGTTGAACTTCTGTTAAACTCAGTATTGAACTGAGAGTATATGAATAGTTTTTTCCCTTAAAGCTCAAATACTATTACTATTAATTCATTTTTTTCAATCCACTCATTAATAACATATTTTTAAAAATAATTTAAAGGAATTTTATAATGGAGATAACATTTGAAAAAAGTATTCAAAACACAATAGATGAAGGATGGAGATATTTTCAAATCTTAGATAACAATATAATTAAGCATAAAATTTAGCTCTGAATTTCCTGGAAGCAAGGCAAAAAGAGAAATTTTTTTATTTTAATTTTAAAGATTATTTTGCTCCAGAGGAAAAAACAAGATAAAAATCATTTTTGCTTATAACTATTTGCTTGAATTTTTCAGCCAGTGATGCAATAAGTTATAAACCTCAAAGGCTCTGGATTTTTTGAAAATAGGATTAATTTCTTATAGAATTAGTTTTTACTTAATTAATGTTTGTTGAATGAATGAATGTTACTTTCTCTGTTTTCCCAGAAACTCTTTATTAGGTCTTCAAATTTTCTTAAAATATCAAACAACTATATTAATGTTTGAACTGTTTAGACTTCTTACAACTGTTTGACATTCTTGGTTCAAGTGAGCTTTGATTGTATATGTGCATTTTCAAATTCTTTTCTGTAAAAGGGTTTGTAAGGACACTTGCTTTGGGTGGTTTATCTGCAGCTATGCATAATCCCACCCTGATCTACTTTCCATTGTAGTTAAGGATCAGGAGGGAGTGGAACAAGGTCACTGGTCACCTCCAGAGGTGAGATGATGAAAATGGTCTTGTATATTAATTGGTCATTAAAAAAAGTCTTGCTCTTTAGTGGCTTTGTGTTTCAGACCAAACCAATATAACCTTTATGAAAAACTTTAATATCAAGGGAGCTTCTTCAAACATACTTTATAGTCCTAACATGAAAAAACACTTAGAAATCAGCATGGCCCAATATACATAATCTTTTAAAATCTTATTTTATTTTCATTATAAGTTGACCTCAAGTCCACTATCCAATCTAGGTCTTCATTTCTCTAATCCATATAGTAATAAAAAATAAAATGTTTTAAAAGAGATAACTAAAAAGACATCATGCTCAAAAGTGAAATAAACCTTTTAGTAAACAAGAAAGAGAATGCAAAGCAGTGAGGCTGACGGCCTGCGTACCCAACAGCAGGCATGGAGACCAAGTTTTAGCTCCAACATGTACCAAGTGTCCTCTGTGCAAGGTAGAGGACCAGATCCAGGTTACTGATGGAAATCAGCGCCTGGAGAGATGCCCCGCTACATGTCAAGATACGTTTTAAAAACATAGACTCTCTATAACATGATTAAAATGCCAAAATTCACAGTTTTATACACAGGAAAAAATGTAGGTTCTTTATTCTTTTTGGAACTTCAAAGATATGATGGCATCAGGCCTTCTCAAGCTTTCTTTTTCTAAATTATTTTTGACACTGCTAAGTACCTTTCTGCTTGCAACTGTCTCTTCTCTGACTCCCACGACATGGTACTTCTTTCTTCCTAGTTTCCTCCTTGAGTTGTTTCACTGGCTGCTTTTCATCATCTACCTCCTTTAATAAGAATTTCTCAGGATTCTAGATTCAGGAGCCTTCTTTCCTTTGACTGAGTTCTTTCCTCCTGAGGCTTCAGCATCTCAGTGTCAATGACTATCAAGATTCTTTGCTTTAAATAAAACTGAAAAGCTAATCAAGTTATTAGCAGATGGTTATTTAAAAGTATTTCTATACAAAAGAAAGCATTTGAATTTAGAATCTCATGTCAAAATAATTTTAAAAATAAAGTTTTATGCTTTTTCGTTTATAGAGAAATATGATAGGGTGAGCAATAAAATAATTTCAAGTCTGAAAACTTTACATTGGAAAACAAATATTGTGAAGAAAGTGGAATTTTGAGGAGTTCAAGGAATTTCAAAGTTCAAAGAGAAAAAAATTCCTGCTACCTAAAAGTAGCTTTTTCATTAAAAAAAAGAAAGAAAGAAAAGAAAACTTTAATGGATGATAGTGCTTATAAACCTACTATGCTATTTAAATTCTATTTGGTTTATTTACTAGATATCTAAAATATCAGTATTATAAATCATCATAAATTACATCTTTTACAACTATTTAAATTTACATTGACATATTCTGGATTTCAACTTGAAAATACATCAGAGGGCACTAGTTTTTCCAAATATTTTTTAGGAAGTATGAGAAACACAATCTGAGGACCACTGCTTACTTTACAGACACATTTTAGGGCTGGCGTCCACAGACTTTGAATGCATCTTTTATAGACTTAAATCTACATAACAAATCTGTTAAATTAAAGTGTTAAGTACTTTTCAATATAGAGTTAAACTGTTCTCCTTAAGCAAAGAGATATATACAAATGACACTCTTCCTTCAATTAATTCTAGCTTTTCTATATTTTATTCCCTTTTTATGTGGATATTCAGATTGAACATTTCCAGATTGCAAATTCACAGAAAATAGGTATCTCCATGAGAACACACATACCCTTATAAGCTCTTCCTATATGTTGATTCATAACAAGCCTCTATTTTTCCATCAACTATAATATCCTAGCTTCTGGTTTCAGCAGCCTCAACTAGTTCTTCAAGGATCAGGGCAAATGTTGCCCCGTGAGCCTTTTCTGCACTCGCAGGCGAAGTCGATCACTTCCTCTTAAGTGCTTCCATCATATTGATGTATGAAATCATCATCCATCATGATCAGGTCTAAAGCAGTGAATATACAGTTTGTCAGAATCATTGTAGGTGTGAGTTCAAAATCAATTTGAAACTTAAACTGGAGAAAAGAGGCTGAGAGACAAAGACCACTGCCTGGACACAACACGGCAAAGAGTGGCTGTTGAAGGAGGCTCAGTTCAGCAGGCCCTGGAATTGTCACATGGGACAACTTTCTCATTGTGATGGTGTCTGAAGAGGAATTGAAGCTAAAAGAGAAGACTAATAAAGTAAGAAGCAATAGAAACCGATCAAAGTGAAGAGTCAATCATTTGCCATCCCAGACGTCCACAGAGGCTGGAGCAGCCATTAGCCTGCTTCATTTTGCAAGCTGTGTGTTCATTTACTCAGAGCTGGTTGCTCTGAACCCTTGTTGAAACCTGGTTTAGAAATGCAAACCCTTAGAGAAACTTTCCATCTAGTTTCACATCCCATCACAAGACTGACATTTTCTGTTCTGTTTGTTATGGGCCGGTGGGTGGCTTTAATTTGGTTTTGCCTCCAGTCCCCAAATCCCAACCTTTGCCAGTTTAGAAGCAGGCAGGGAGGGGAAGAATGGGGAAAAATACATATGCATTTGCATTCACCAAGTGATCTCAGAAGTAACTTAATACTGCTTCAGTTCCTCCATGTCTTACAAATCAGTTTCATTCTGTGGATTGTTTACACACCACTTCTAGTGTGTCTCTAATAAATTAAAATCTGCTGAAATGGTAAAATATACTTAAGATATAGTGAATAGTCTACAGGCTACACAGAAGGGCCATTATTCTAAGAGGAAGTAGGAAAAGCAATCATAAAATTTTGAAAAATTATGCAGTAACTTTGTACTTATTGCCCATCTGTATTCATTACAATGATCTACTTCATAGACATATAAATAGAATGGGAGAGTAACAGATCTGCAGTGTGCTCTAGACATGGCTCTCAGCTTTAGTCAATGAAATTCAATTAGAGTATTTAATAAAAAAGCTCTGAAAACGCCAAGCATTTGTCTGCATATTTCTTTATGCTATCCTGAAGTCTCTCACTTCTCTTTCTTTCAGTTGTTTCCTTTTACTCAGAGAGTCCCTTCTGTAGAGAGATGAGAAGGCATGTATTTCTCAGGTTTACTGGGTGACACGGTCACATTGGTGGCTTCATTCTCACTTCTCAGTAAGCATCGAATTGTCCATACACATCTTCCATAAGCAGCTAGCTGAGATCTAGCAGGACATCATGTTGAAAGTTCTCTGTAGAAAAGGACCACACAGATAAGGCCATAAAATTGCCAGGGATTCAAACAAGTTTTACGACAGGCACGCTGATCAAAAGGGCTTAACCAAGAGAGTTTTTAATCATGTTTGGGCATTGGAGAGTTCTCAGGTTCAAAGAAATGGTTCTGTGCTTTGTTTAGTTTTGGCAAACCTCTCCTTTCTTCAATAACCTCAGAAAAACAAAGCAAACAGAGTGAGGCCATGCTGAATTTTGTTTCCATATTCAAGCAAAATATACCACCTGGAAGAAGTCTTTTTCCTACAAGCAGTTCTGTATATTTTTAAGGCTCTTTTGGATTGGACATGCTCATTTGAACATTTACCCTTTTGAAACTAAACCTTTAACTTGCGCTGGGAATCACACAAATTTACTGTTGTGGAAAACAGTGTCCTAGATGTGTCTTATTGTTTTGCAAAGCTCAATGTCAAAATATTTAGTGTTGCCCTTTTTTTTTTAAATTCAAAATGCAGTTAAGTGCTAGGTATTATGTGAAGCAATAATGTGGCCTAGAGCAAGCTAAGAAATTGACTATCTTTGCAACCCAGGGGCCAAAATATGAAGGAAGACGTTAGACTAACTCAGACTCATTCAATATACAACTACTTCCTTGTCTCCTCCTTTTTTCTTCTCCATCTCTTCCTTCTTCTTCCTTTCATTCTCCATTTCCTGCCCCCCTTCCTCCCTCCCTTTTCCTCCTCTTTTAGCAGATCACCAAATACATGTAAACTTTGAAAACCCTGCCTAACTTCTTGCAAGAGTGGGTACAGGGTGGCTTTGCTACAGAAGATAGTTGTCCTTTCTTTACTTACAAACCTACTGCTCTCTCAGAACTACATCCCTCTCAGCACTTCTAAGTTTCTGTCAAATCTTTAAAAGGAAGAAAAGGAAAAAAAACAAATCTCTATCTGTTTTTCAAATACCTCTTTTTTATTTTTTGCAGAAAAATGAAAATACATAAATGTTAGGTAATTGGAGTTACAAGAACATTATGTAGTACATCACTTAATCACATAAACCACAAGGCAGGGAAAAAAACCCTAACTCAAATATGCTATTTAATAATCACTGAGGGTCAGAAAGAACCCACAGGCATCCCAGAATCTGTGTCCTGAGCTTACCTCAGATTTGGAAGGGGGCAGGGAGGCAATGGAGCGGAAGCACAGTACGTACCTACGTGTAATTGCTCTTTAGAGGTCTCCAATTTAGCCGTGAAACCAATTAGGAAAGGAGTTAGACGCTCGACCTCTTTTTTTTTTTAAGTCTGAGATGTGTAGTAGGCCCCTGAATGGCTGGTTTTGTTGTTGTTTGTTTAGCTTTGTTTTACTTTATTTTACCCAGAACTCTGAGAGTTCATCTGGGAAAGAGGTAAGTCTTGAGGGGAAATTTGAATGAAGGAAAAAAGAAGGGAATTTCAAAATAGGTGTTTGTAGAACATGATCTTGGAGATTATGTGGTAGGCTGGGTATGGGGCGGGCGTGGGGGTAACGGGTGTGTGAGGTGAAGAGGCTGCCAAAAGCTGGTCAGACCATGACACAAAGTTAAGCCAGCCCCAAATAAACCTTTCAAAAAGAATCAGGGAGCAGCATCCCAAAACAAGAAGGCTCAGAGGACATTTGAAAATCAGAGGTAAGGAGAAGAGGCAAACTGGATGGATAGAAACCAAGAAGAGAAATTGGCAGAGGGTGGATGTCCTGAGGCATAAAGTTTGGGGTGGCAATAAGACACCCAGGTGGTGATGTTGATAGCCTTCGGCAATTCAGAAGTCTCTGGGTTTATCATGTAAAAGCCGACTTGAGAAAACATGATAACATTCTCTACATTCATTCACCAAAAGGTTTGACTTAACTGAAGTCATTTAAGCTAATGTGGGTCTGTAGTGTGGATCTTTTTACTCCTCTAAGGGTCCTGCAGAGTGACTCGGATGATCTCATTCAAACTAATAAGCACCACTTTCTTCCTCTCTTAAATCCACATCCCTTTGCCTCTTAAACATCATGGGAAGGGAATGTGACATTTTAGAAGGTGTTGTGCTGACAGCCCCGCAAACCAAGGCTCCATCTAACTAGAAAGGGGAGCTTGTGCTATAGCTATTAAATGTTCTCTCTCCAGTGTCCTTAACAACGTGCTTAAGTTGGGATCATGGGATAATTCAAATCAGTAAAATACAGATCACCCTGTAAGTGTTATTTCTTCTTTATGTGTCTGCCTGAGCAATTCTTGAGGGCAAAGGCATTGTCTTCCTCATCTTTGGGAAGAAAATTGTACTGACTGATTAAAGGACCACATCCAACACAGTTCCTTAGAACATAATAGGCTCTCATTAGTTGCTTCTTGGATGTATTGAAATTATTTGGCCCTCGAAAGGGAGCATCAGGAAACCAAAGTATCTCTTAGAAAAGCTTCAGAGTAGAAATGTTTGATGAGGCTTGAGTAATTTTTTCTTTCTCTGAAAGAGTATAATGGGGGAACCCCAATCTCTGCCTCTGAATTTCTAGAGTTCTCTGGTACAAAGCTGTTACCACTATTAGGGTACTCAATGCCCTCATAAAACAAATAAAGATTCATGGTTTTCCTTTACATACATGTATAATCAAACAGATCCTCTGGCTTTTCTTCTGATGGCCCTTGGAACAAGCCAAACCAAAGCCAGTGTGCAAAACTATAGCAAAGTTTCTAAATCATATTAATTCTTTATCTAGCTTTTATGTTGAAACTATTTTCTATTGCTGATTTTTGTGGTAAATGTATTTTCAATTCCTTGTAGTCAAATCTATTGTTCTATTTTGTATGCTTTATATCTTTGGTGTTCTGTTTAGAAATGATTAAATGTCATAATGTATGTACATACTAACTTATGGCTATTTTGTTGTTTTTATTTTTTCACATTTTACATTCAACTTATTTGGAACTTAATTTGATGAGTAGTGGGAAAATATAACTTTACATATGTTTTTCCCAGTTGTTTAGCCAGTTGTTATAAAACTACATATTAAAGTTCATATATGAACTTTTATTCATATTTGAGTCTCCTGTACTTTGTATTACAGATAATGAATTTCTATAAGAGTGAGAATATGTACATTTTTTAATTTTTAAAAAAATTATTTTTCAATTATAGTTGACATACAATATTATATTAGTTTCAGGTGTACAATGTAATGACTAGACATTTGTATAATTTCTGAAGTGAAATTATATGTCTAGTACCTATCTGACACCATACGTAGTCTTATAATTTTTTGTACTTCCTGAAAATGCAATGTTTAGTATTCAATAAGCATTAAATCAATGGATAAGTTCTTACTTCATTAAATTGAGCCATCACACTTAATCCTACTGCACAATACATCTGAAAGTATTCTTATTCCTTTTTCCAGCCATATTTTTTACCCACCTTTGTTCAGGCCCTAATAATTATTGCCTTTTTCCAATGCCTCATATACAAAACTGGAATAAGGTTCTAAAATGCAAATATGATCAAGTAACTTCCCCAGTGAAAATCCGTAAATGACTGCTCTGTGCTCTATGAGCATATCATATCATGCTCTATGCCTTCCAGGGCCACCAAGACCCTGAGTTCAAGCAAGTGAAACAGTGTATAGCTCCCAAACATGCCTTGTTTGTTTTGTTTGATTTTAATTTTTCAAAAGTTCTTGCCTTTTTAAGAGTTATATAGTTTAGTAAGTGCTACGATAAGAGGTATGGGCAAAGTAAATAAGATTGGTGGTGACTCTTGGGCATAGAAAGGTGAGTGTTAGCCAAGATGAACAGAACACTGAGGTGCGAAATAGCTGAGACTCATGCTGTCTCAAAACCACAAATCATCGACAATGGCTAGGGTACACATGAAGGTGACAATGTAAAGGGGGTCCAAATCATAAATGCTCTCACATGTCACTCTATGGACTTTGAGTTTTTCCTACAGAAACGTGGAATCAGATTGAAATGTGGAACTAGCTTGGTTACAATTTTCTATTTTGAAAAAGGTAAAGTGGAGTGTAGCCTGCAGGATGGATTGACAGAGATTGAGCCTAAAAGCCAGAAGCCAAATTAATAATAGATTCTTCAATAATATAAACAACATATGATTAGGGCTTGAGCCCAGGCAGTAGAATGGAGAGTCAGAGGAAGGGATGCATATGATATTAGTAAAGAAAACCCTTTCAGATTTTGTGACTGACCAGGCATGAAGATGAAAAAAGGAAGAACGAGCACTTATCTTCACTCTACTTCCAAATCTTCTACCTACCACCATTCCTCATTTGACTAATTAGGTAAATAATGATGTTCTTTCCTAAGATAGAAAATGAAGAAAGAATCTCTGTCTAGGCGGTTGAGGGATGATGGGGAAGAAAGAAGAGACAATATATTTAATCTTGACCATGTGGAGAGTTTCAGAAGGGAGTTGTCCAGAGTGTCAAATGCTCCTCAGAGGGCAAGTCAGATGCAGACTGAAAAATGCCCATTTGGACGTAACAGAAGGTTTGTATGTTTCTCCCAGAAAGTGAGACAGCCAGTACCAACTTCTCTGGAAATAAGCTTAGGTGTGAAGAGAAGTAGATCAGTGGCTACAGGAGGCACCTGTCCTACACCTTTTATTTTGCCATGGAATTCATAAGAGTTAATACTGTCTCTCAAGCTGGAGCATAACCTCTTTGGGGCCAGATACTGTGTCGTGGTTTCCTGGATGACCAGTTGGTTCTCAAAGCCCTAAAATTTTACAAGTTTTTAATCCTCCACAGTGACTATAATTATCCTGGTACTCAGGCAGTAGCATTCAATTAAATGGTTGTTGAACTGAACACTGTGGATAGCTGACTCACAGCACTGAACTGGATTATTCAAAATGTCAGTGCCTCAATTTCCTCCTCATCAACAGCAATTATTATTGGAGTTCTTTTAATAGTAAATTGAACATGGAAATGTTGTCCTTGCTGTCCAGAAATGTTCACATTCATCTACTTAATGAAAAGGCCAGTCTTCCTTCCTTCCTAGAAATATGAGGAGTAGCTCACATAGGAGGGCTAGCGCACACATAAGGCACTAGGACGCGGCCAATACGTACACTCTCCCTTCATATATTATGCGCTCTGGGTAGGTATAACCACGAGTCAGCTAACCACACGGGATGCTTTTAGGTCTGGCAAGTGGGATGGAAAGCTCGCTGCATCAGTCTCCTCTGTGAGTGCCTGCACGCTTTCTGGTTTCAGGCTGGAAATGTCCTGTGGTGTGTTTGGCCTGGCCAAACCCAGGAAGTACTGAACTTATTAAAATTTAAAAACAAACCAAAGTTGTTTGGAACCTCCCGAAACACTCACATTGTGTCTGAGGGTGAAGTCTTGGACTTATTTCTAATTTGACAGGAGCACCGTATATCAGGATAACACAAACAGTGCACGGTAATTTTACAAAGGAGCGATACCTCTGCCTTTGGTCTTATGACAGTCTTGCAAAGCAGCTCCTGTCCAGGGCCTAGAAAAATTTTGTGAGGCTTTCTCTCTTCTCTTGATTCCTTTCTGTTAGGTTGTCATAGGAATGTGTGTTTATGAAAAAAGCTTTCAGGCAGTTTGACACGAGCGTTCTAAAGCGTAGCTCAGGGTACCTTGCCTTGGGATCCACCAGCCTGTGGAGGCTTGCTTGGTTCCAGCTCTGTGTTTGGATAAATCTGCCTATGGTGGGCCCTGGGGCAGCTCCCAATCTAGCCTATTGCTTATGAAGAGCCAAGCCACCCATGGGTAATCCACAAGCATCAGTGAGTGGGTAATCAGGAGTTGGCTAAATCAAGCTGATGACCAAAAATGAACCCAATGGTTAGGAATGGAGTTTCCAAAACAAGGCACAAGGGTGTATTTGCCTACACATTATCTTTAGGTCATTGAAAAGAATTATAGAATTATCTAGAGCTGGAAGTAACCAGAGCAACCATGTAGATCCACCCCTCCATTTTTTTACATGAGGGAAGTGAGGCACAGATATTTTTACATGAGTCATCCAAAGTCAACAGCAGTCAATGATACAACCAGAACTCAGAACCTTGAGCTGACCCTCTCTCTCCTTTTCAGTGCTAACACACATACACGCACACACTCTTTCTCTCTCAACACACACATGCCAGACAAGTTAATTTTAAAATAATTTATAGTTCATTAGAGATTTACAGAAACCAGCTCTGTAGTAAATAAAAGGTATGGATGGCTTCTTGAACTTAATCCCAACATCCCCGCTTTCATATAGAGTTTGGAAGTTATAAGAGGTAGTTAAATTAATTTACATAAGATAATAGGGCATTCTAAGGAGGAAATGGACTGAGACCCTTGTCTTTGAAATTCAAACAAAGTGAAACATAGTTTAATCTGAGATGACCCTGTTGAAGGGTCAAGCAGAAGGGAAAACATGGTTACTGAGAAGAACATTCACCTGAGACAGAACCTACGATGATGATGTGCCCGTAGATCCCTGACATCCAAACACCGGGAAGAACACAGCTGCCCACACCGACATCTGTGACTCAACTGTTCTAGAATCAATCTGTGCTGGGGAAGTGGCTGTGCTCATGACTCCAGAGAACCCAGGACAATTTTGACTCAGAACGTCCTTAGCTCAGTGTTCCACAGAGGAAAAGGAGCTGCTTTCTAAACACTGTGAGGAATTGCTACATTCTGAGCAGAGATGTGTTTCAGGAGCAGTGACCTGTGCAGAAGACTGCTATCAGGCCCCATGTCTCAGCCTAGGTTGCAGTACCACACCAAGCTGTGGCTTTAGCAACAACTGCAGCAAGTGGGCGCCAGGGACCTTCTGAGCCTGTGGGTGAAGACCAAGGGCAGCTAGGATTTTAGGAGGAGGCAAAAAGAAGCTCTGGCTTTACCAATGGTGCCAGCAACAGCTGGGGGGTGGGGATTATCCCTTTAGACTGTCGGTTTTAGTGGCGTCCCCTGGTCACTTATTACAGTGGGGCAGGACAGATGGATCTGAAGTCAAGACAGCGAAATGGATTCCTCCAACCTCAAAGGAACCCATCTTCCCTTTGTTTCATCTGGGTAGGGGTCAGCAATCAGAGCTGGGTCTTTGGACATGATTAAACGCCCATGGAGATTCTTGTATGTGTCAGGAGAAAACGGGTGGTAGAGAAGACTGGTCTTCTTAGGACATTGTTGCCCAGTGATACTGCGTGTCCTCCAGACAAAGCAGGCTGTGTCAGTGTAAACATTTGACTTAAGGTCATGACATTTAAATTCACCAGATTCTTATTTCTTCTAATAAGAAAAATACGTCTGACCTCTTTATGAAGTATGGTGACTGTGTGCCTTCTCAAGAAGTTTTTTCCTTACTTATAAATATTTTCACTATATTTCATCATGCAACAAGATCCCAATCCCCAAAAAGCCTTCTTCTTTATACAGTTGACACTGTCTCTGTTAGCAAAGGGAATTCTTTTCTAAACACTACAGCTCCTAGCTCCTAGGATTCACAAGTGGAATATGATGAGCAAGGCGTACTCTCTAAACAAGGCCAAGCGTTGGTATTTGACAAATTCACTTCACAATAAAAGAGACTACTTACTTGCAGCTATTTTTCCCTTACAGAGGTGATAAAAATAGTTCTTCTTTATTAGAATTAGTTTTCATACAAGTTTTTCAAGCCTTAATGAAGGAAAATTGTGTACTTTACTGCCTGTGAATTTCTTCTTAATCTCAAATGTCTGCTTTAAATATTATCTCCTCTTTAAAGCCTCTACAAAAACCTTATTTTCCAGCCAAAATTACCTATTTTCCCCACATGCCCCCCCATTTTTTACCATGAGATGCAATAAGAGTGCATATGCCTGTTTCACTTCCTACAGTCGGTTTCTTGAAGGAAATGACCATATCTTATTCATCTTTGTAATTCCAGTATCTCTCATATAGTAGGTGCCTTAAAAAATATCTTGTTGGATTTCATTGACCCTATATAATCTTTCAAAAATATAAAATTACTTTTAAATTTCAAGGAGTACAAATCTGGCTGCGAGTCTTTGTCTTGGAGGACCAATAAATTATTTAGGATGTGAAGATTTTGGGAATGTGGAACCAAACATATCCAATCAATGGTTTATTATATGTGGATTTGGGAAAACCATCGTTGTCACATTATGTCCATTTTCCACCTAAATTAGGGATAGTATTAGTCCCACCTGTCACATAGGGTACCTGTGTGGATTAAAAACATATTCTAATATATATATGAAGACAGTTTGTAAGTAGTGACATTCAATTTACAATTATTAATATTATTTTAATTTCTCTCATTTATTTTTTAAAAAGATTTTATTTACTTATTTTTAGAGAAGGGAAGGGAGGTAGACAGGGAGAGAAATATCAATGTGCGATTGCCTCTTATACGCTCCCTACTTGGGACCTGGCCCCCAATCCAGGCATGTGCCCTGACTAGGAATCGAACCAGAGACTCTTTGGTTTGCAGGCTGGTGCTCAATCCACTGAGCCACTCAAGCCAGGGCTCTCTCATGTATTTTGTAATCCTACATGTGACTACTTCATTATTTTAGTCTTTAAAATATACAAAGGCTAAAGACTAAAAGTGAAATGTAGTTTATATTATGTATTTTTACCCATTTGATGCTGATATTATATCTTTTGTGTAAAAAATATTTAATTAAAAATTATAATTTAAAAGATTATTAATAAGATTGGTGACAATTTATTCACAGCTTTAGTCATAGCTCAGCTGTTATCTGAAAGTTGCCACATGGGAATTTAATCTTTTCAATTGACAGTGTTACAGAATTATAAAATCGGTGACTTTAGGATATTAGCCAAATCCAGTTTTCTCTTTCTGCATAAGGTGTGTGATTCGTGGCATGGTGGTGAGTTTTATAAAAACCTCCAATTTACTGTTATCTGTAAATGCCACAGTTTGGTGTAAATTTTTTTCTTTAGTCAACTATAGTTTAAAGAAATTTTAAAGTGAGAATTTTTTTTTACATTTACCCACTTATTTACTATTTTCATTGCTGTTTTTGTATAGAGATAAATTTCCAGCTAGTACCATTTTTGTTCTACCTGAAGCATTTTATTTAATGTTTTTTATGGTACAGGTCTACTGAGGATGATGTTCTCAACTTTTCTGAATCTGCAACATTATTTATTTTACCCTTATTATTAAAATGTAATGTTGTAAAATTCCAGGTTACTTTTATTTTTTTTAAATCATTTTAAAGATGTCATTCTATTGTTTTCTGTTTTGCATAGTTTCAGACAAGAAATGTGCTCTAAGCTTACTCTTTATTCCTGTATACACAATGTGTCTTGTACTCTGTCTGGTAGCTTTTATATTTTTTATTAGTAGTTTTCAAGAATTCTGTATATATCCTGCTTTTGTTTACTGAGAATCTTAGATCTGTAGTTTTATAGTTTTCATTAAATTTGGAAAACTTTTAACTATCGTTTCTTGAAATATTTGTTCTTTCTCCTCTCTTTTGGGTTTCCAATGACATGTATTGTCTCCTACAGGTCTCAGAGTCTCTGTTAAAAGTTTTATTCCTTTTCTTCATTTTTTACTTTATTTTAGATAGTTTCAACTACTATACTTTCAATTTCTCTGAAAATTTTTTTCCTTACAGTAATTTTTTAAAAATTTGAAATACTGTATTTTTCATTTCTTGGCATTGATCTGAAATTTTCTAGTGAATGTCTTCTCTTAGCATCCATAAAACTGTGGTAGACTAAACTGTTAGTTTGAAAGTAGAGTAAAATCTCAGACTCTTCACAATTATTTTTTATCCTCACCTGAGGACATGCTCACTGATTTCAGACAGGAAGGAAGGGATGGAGAGAGAGAGGAAGAGAAACAACATGAGAGAGAAACATCAATGGATTGCCTCTCATATGTGTCCTGACCAGGGGCTGAACCTGGAACCTAAGCATGTGCCTTGACCGGGAATCAAAGCCATGAACTTTCAGTTTACAGGATGACACTCCAACCAATGAAGCCACATTGGCCACGGCTACTCTTTACAATTTTTGATACATATTTCCTGAATATACCATTTGCATTTACATTAGAAGAGACAAAATATAAAATATATGACAAATTATAATAACTAATATTTATTCAGGGAATACTTTACAAAAGATTTTTTATAAAATAATTCCAAAAACCCAGCAAAGTAACTTTTTATCCCCATTGTCACACAGGAAACAGGTTCAGAGCGGATCTGATTTGGGCAAAGCCAAATGCTTACTAAATAGTAAGCCGGCATTCAATGTTAAGCTTTTCTTTTCTCTTTCCAATGTCATGAAAACTGCTAGCACTACACAATTATAACAATATTAACATAAAAAGCATATAATTGAGGTTTAAATTAGGTGGTAGACTAAAATAACTATAAAAATTCAGAAGAAATGGAGTGTGGTGCCAGCTAAATTCCTCAGAAAAGACAGACTGGGGGAAGAAGAACTAAGTAACCTAAGCTTGTGCTTGAAGTCTGTCATTCAAAGGCTTTCCTGTAATGGTTTCTATATATCCTGAAGTCTAGAATGGAGCTTTGCTATTTCTTGCCTCAACAATAAGGATATAAATGAGAGCATATCAATGAAACATACTGAGTGATAAGTCCTTTCCCTATGTAGCTCTTGCTCACCCACTGTGCTGTCCATGACTGAATTGCAGACTGACAGAGTGGGTTTCAGTGGTTATAGGCACAATGGGATATGCTTTTCTCCAAAGGTGCCATTGGGGTGCAGAGGTGTTTCTTGGCAAAGGACTTGACAGAGTATTTTTTTAATTTTAATTCTTACCCCAACAAGTAAGTATACGAAAACACTCATTACCAATTAAATACTTACTTTTAATAACCCAATTATAAAATTTTAAAAAGTATATAAAAGAGCCTGCATATACCAGAACATTGAGAATAATACCTTCCTTCTAAAATTCTGTGTTCTCTAAAATCCTAAATCTAAAATGATAGGACACCTGATCCACCAGAGTCCTATAAGTCACTGAGGTCAGGGGTGGATAAAGGAAAAAACTGAGCAATATCAACCATTCTTTGAACACGTACAAAATTCAATCTTAACATACTATTCTACATCTGACTATTTCCTCTAGAACAGCGATTTTCAACTGGTATGCTACAAGAATTTTTAAAACATGCAATACCTGACTATTTATGGGCATTGATGTCTTTGCCCTTTAGCTTTTCAAATAAAAACAAAATGATAACAGTCAACACAACAATAGCCACCCAGGGTGAATGAATTAAAATTATACCTATTTTTTTATCATATTAACAAAAAAACAGATTTGTGGTGTGCTGCAGAATTTTAGTAATTAGTTTATGTGTGCCATGAGATGAAAAAAAATGTTGAAAATTGCTACTCTAGAGGGTTAATTGAAAAAGAGAAGAAAAATATAATCAATCTTGCTAGTTCTAATGAGAACATAAAATACTTATATAAATACCTAAATTTGACTAGCAGAAGAACTTCTGGCCAAGATGGAGGTGTAAGAAGATACACTTTGCTTCCTCACACAGCCAAAAGAAGGACAACAATCGATTTTAAAACAAAAAACAACCAGAACCGCAAGAAAATCAAACTGTGTAGAAGTCCAACAACCAAGGAATTAAAGAAGAAACATTCATCCAGACTGGTAGGAGGGGCAGAGATGGGCATCTGGGTAAGAGAGGACTCAAGGCAAGGAGACAGACCGGGCAGGTAAGAGAGCAGACTGGGGGTCCTACATTTGTGTGCGGATAAACTGGGAGGAACAACTGGGGAGTGAGACCATTCAACCCAGGGTCCCAGTGTGGGAAAAGAAAGCCTCAAAACCTCTGGCTGTAAAGACCTGTGGGGGTTGAGGTGGCAGGAGAAACTGCCAGTTTCATAGGAGAGTTTGTTGGAGACACCCACAGGAAGTTCACAAACCCACCCACCCAGGAATCAGCACCAGAAGGGCCAAATTTGCTTGTGGGTAACAGGGGAAGTGACTGAAAGTGGGGTGAGAGCCAAGCAAACAGCATTTGTTCCGTCTCTGACCCCTCCCCCGTATACAGTGCCACAACACAGAGAGACATGAGTTGCCCATTCTGGTGAATAAGTAAGTCTCTGCCCCTTACAAAATAACAGGTGCACCGAGGCAAAGAAATGTGACCCAAAAGAAAGAATAGAACAAATCTCCAGGAAAAGAACTAAGCGATGAAGAGATAGCCAACCTATCAGATGCAGAGCTTAAAACATTGTTAATCAGGATGCCCACAGCAATAATTGAGTACAGGTGCAACATAGAGAAAGTGAAGGCTATGCAAAGTGAAATAAAGAAAAATATACAGGGAACCAACAGTGAAGAGAAGGAAACTGGGACTCAAATCAATGATTTGGAACATAAGGAAGAAATAAACATCCAACCAGAAAAGAATGAAGAAACAAGAATTCAGAAAAATGAGGAGAGGATGCCAAACTTCTGGGACAACTTTAAACCTTCCAACATCCAAATCATAGGGGTGCCAGAAGGAGAAGAGGAAGAGCAAGAAATTGAAAACTTGTTTGAACAAATAATGAAGGAAAACTTCCCCAATCTGACTAAGGAAATAGACTTCCAGGAAGTCCAGGAAGCTCAAAGAGTCCTAAAGAAGTTGGACCCAGGGAGGAACACCAAGACACATCATAATTAATTTACCCAAGATTTAAGATAAGGAAAGAATCTTAAAAGCAGCAAGAGAAAAGGAGGGAATTATCTAAAAAGGTGTTCCCATAAGACTATCAGCTGATTTCTCCAAAGAAATCTTGCAGGCAAGAAGGGGCTGGCAAAAAGTATTCGAAATCGTGAAAGGCAAGAACCTATATCCAAGATTACTCTATCCAGCAAAGCTGTCATTTAGAATGGAAGGGCAGATAAAGTGCTTCCCAGATAAAGTCAAGTTAAAGGAGTTCATCACCACCAAATCCTTATTATATGAAATGTTAAAAAGGACTTATCTAAGAAATAGAAGATCAAAACCATGAACAATAAAATGACAACAAACTCACAACTATCAATGACTGAACCTAAAAAGCAAAACAAACTAAGCAAACAACTAGAATGGGAATAGAATCATAGAAATGGAGATCACATGGAGGGTTACCAGTGGGGAGGGGGAGGCAGAGAATGGGGGAAAAGGTACAGGGAATAAGAAGCAAAAATGGTAGGTATGAAATAAACAGGGGGAGGTTAAGAATAGTATAGGAAATTGAGAAGCCAAAGAATTTATATGTATGACCCATGGACATGAACTAAGAGGGAGGGGAGTTACTGGAAGGGGTTGCAGGGTGGAGGGGGATAAAGCAGAGGGAAAAAAATGGGTCAACTGTAATAGCATAATCAACAAAATATACTTTAAAAAAACAGACTAGTGCTTGTTGAATAAAAGAAGATGATTCATATTTATGATTATTATGTTCATTAAAAATAGTTTCCCCAATGAGTATCTTGACTTACTGTAAAAAGAAAGAAAGGAAAGAAAGAAAGAAAGAAAGGAAGGAAGGAAGGAAGGAAGGAAGGAAGGAAGGAAGGAAGGAAGAGAAATTTGACCAGCAGAGACAAATGGATATTATCTTGAACAGGATTCTGTAACCAGAACTTCCCTGATTCTGGCCTTCAATTCCTTGAGAATCTGCTAAGGAGAAATAAATTGGAGTCCTCCGAAAGTGGAAAAACTAATACTTTAAATAGTTTTTAGCAACCAAAAGAAATACTTCTTGTATTCTTTTTAATACAACAAATATTTATTGAGAGGTTTTTGTACTGGCAGCTATTGGAGACATGGAGGCAATGAACAGAATATGTCTCCAAAATGCTTAAAAGAGAAGTCAACTGCATTTGAATAAGTGTATGGAATCAAGGCCTAATATGGAAGAAGGTGAATTGGACACAAGGGAATGGAAAGATGAGCTAATGAACCCTGACCAGTGTGGCTCACTGGTTCGGCGTTGTCTCTCAAGGTTTGCCAGTTTGAACCCTGATGAAGGTATACGTCCGGGTTGCAGGTTCAGTCCCTTGTCAGAGCATGTATGAGAAGCAACCAATTGATGTTTCTTTCCTTCTTTTTTCCCTCCCTTCCCATCTCTCTAAAAATAAATAAATAAAATCTTAAAATAAAAAAAAGGAAGATGAGCTAATGATTAGTAACAAATGAGGTACAAAGAGCTATTCCTGGGGACATGAGCGGTATGGGGAATCATGATGGAATTACAGTGGACAACTCAAGGTGAAACTCGTGAAGACCTCCTATCATCCTCAAGGAAATGATCCTGCAGAAGAAAGTAAGACAAGCATGACTGTACTTGAAACAAAAGCAATAATAAGACAGCACAATAGCAGTCTGAGATTTCAATATGCTCAGTTGGATTCTACTCTAAAAATTTTAAGTGAGAACATAATAAATTTTTTAAAAATTTAAGCTAAGCTTCATAGACCAAAAAAGTATTATTTAACCACAAATAAAATAGATTAAATTTTGATTCCCCCATGTGAATAGCTGATGGGTCCAAATGTAGTCATAGCCACCAGAGTTTAACTTAGAGAAAGAACTGTCACTTTTAGGAAAATGCTGTGATAAAATATTTAGAGAAGGGAAGTACAGCCCTGAGAAAATGGATTAGATACTCCTGAGAATAAGAAAACTAGGCTACTCTGTCCAAGAAGGCAACTGTAAGTTAAGTTGAGGAAAACAAAAGGGAGAGTGAAATGAAAGACAGACGAGGGTTGGGTGACTGGAATCCAAGTTTTAAAAAAATGGCCAAGAGGGTGTTTGGAGAACTGGGACGTCTAATACACAGTTTGAAATGAAGTGCTGGATTGCTCCAAATTCTTCCATTGCCACAGGAACTCTATTTAATGCACACAGCTGTCACGTGTGAGTGTACTTGGGAGGGAGGAAATCGAGGAGAAGGGATTGTGAAGAGATAAATACCCACCTGCAAGATGCAGATAGGACAACTCTGACAGGTGCCAGAAATCAGAGCCAGATGTCACTAATAGAGACCAATTCCTTACAAATTAAAGAAATCTTGGGAAGACAGCAGATTTCTTAAGGGCAAGGTGACCTAAGCTGACATCTAGATCTCATGGATAAGAAAGGACCCTTTTAGGCTTTTCCTGATTTGTATCTTAAAATAGCAATGCAGTGATTTCCCAGTGGAATAAGTTTACATATATTCAGTTTGGCAAATTTTAAAGCAAAAAGCACCATTTAGCTGTTCATATGGTCTTTAAGAGTTTTACCGGATGAATATTTGAGGGAGTATTAAATACCAGTATATATTTTCAACCAACAATTAATTTTATTATTGTTTTTATGTATGATTAGACAATTATATATAGTGCTTAAAATTAACTGCACTGGCATTGTTAAACAATACCAATACCAGAGGCTTAAAATGTATCTGTTTCTTTTCTAGTGATAGATTTCACTATGTGATTAGTTGGGCTAGTAGAGTGAGGACCTCAAGAAATGGAGCTTGAAGATTGACGTTTATTTCTCTTCTAACATACAAATTCAAACTGGTAAAGAAACTGCTCTGCGATGTGACCAGGACCCTCGCTTCTCCCAGTCGCAGCTCCGCCATTCCTGGGGTATCCAGCTTTGTGCATGGTCCAAATGGCTCACCACCAAATTCTCATTGTGCCAACAGGAAGGGGGGAAATGAAACAAAAAGGGGCCGTCATTTTAAGACACATCCCAGATGTTGCACACACCTATTTTTTTTATATTTTGTTAGCCAGAACTTAGGCACAGGGCCATAACAAATGCTAAAGAAGAACTGATAAATGAGGTGTTGTTGCAGGCGACGGCGTGTTTAGCTACAAGAGGGGTTTCTGTGACTGTGGATGAGAAGCAATGTGGGGGACACTCTCTGACTCCGTTAGTAGGCTGCAGACTTCACATTGCAGAAGAGAGAATTTCTGCATCCTCTACCCCTTAGTAAGAGTACAATTGTTTGGAAATGATGAAATTAAGGCCATTTGTGGGAGGCCTTTAATAACAAACACAAAAGTCACCGTAAAATCTTCCCATCCAATCCATCAAATGTTTCTTCTCCCAACTCTATTCGCTTATGTAATTGGAAAGTTGAGTGTGTGTGTGTATGTGTATATATATATGCTGCTCCAACACCCCTGATATTTGATTTTTATTGTATATGGATTAGAAGAATGAAATCAGATAACATTTGACTACAAAAATGTTTATAAGCAAATAGCTTAGGCTTCTTACATTTTTGTATAAAACCAAGAACTTCATAACTTTGTAAAGCAAAGTATAAAGCAAATTCAAGAGGAAAATAAAGTACTTTTACTAACTGTTTACTTTTGTTACCTGAAAAAAGTTATACACACACACACACACATACACACACACATACATACATACATATACATACATGCTATGGAAAGCCAACTCATCTCAGAACTGTCTGAAATGATCTCCCTAAGGTCACAGTACCCATAAATCTCTCCACATGGCATGGTCTTCTTCCCTGCTTTGTAAGTGATCAACCTGTAGCTGGCAGTAACCAAATTCTCAAAAGCCTGATGTATAGAAATTAAAATGCCAACCTATTAAGTTATAATAAAAAATATGAACTGCAAGGTGAACTCTGGGTGCTGCCCCAGCACCTCTTCTACCACTGCATGCTCACTTGTGACTGAGTCTCAGCTCCTTGCAGCCCCAAAGCAAATAGTACATGACCTGTATCCCCCACTTTCTTCTCCAAAGCAGAGCACACATGGGGCAATCATCTTGACAAACTCTCCTAATGCTACAGGATAACGTGAAGAAACTACAATAGGGAAGGGGAAATCAGAAAGTGATGAGCACTCATTACTTCGCCTATGCCGGTCAGTGCCCTGGACAAACTTCTCTGGCTGCCCTGTCTTCACCTCCTTTCTGGCTGCTGCCATGCAGAAGGCCCATACATCTTCTCCCCAAAGAATCTTTCCTGTACACCCCTTCTCCCTGAGTCTAGATCCCTAATCTTTTAACCAGCTTTCCCTGCTGAGAAATAAAAATATCAGTTGATGTTTTAACAGTCTCAGTAGTGAGACGCTCAGTTCACATTGAAAGCAGTTTTTCCCATTATTCAACAAAAGGCTTACTATTCTTAAGCACAGGTATTTGCGCTAGCTTTCCCATTCAGGACTTCTGTAGGAAGAGTGGATAGGTACTTGCTTTATATCGTCATGATTATAAATAAAGCTTTCTAAAGATCATAAAGCTTTCAAAACTCAGGAACTCCCCACATGGACTGATTTCTGCTTCCATACTAGAATTCAGAAACTCCTACAGTTTTTCTCATTAATGAAAGCTTCTTTCTTGTAGAGACCCATCCTTGTAGAGATCCATCACTGTTAGGCCTGTGTACTGCACGCACTAATGAATACTGAGCCACCAATACACTGCATGTATTGTCATTAATTATGAGCATGTCTTAGCTCTCCTTTCAGTTGGTAAGCCTGCGGTCTCTAAAAGCAAGGTTATTCATTTTTGTAACCCCATAGAATACAACACAGTGCTTTGTACATGTAAGGAGATCAATGACTATTTTGGGGGATAAAGTTAAGCAGGAGAAGTATGCATAGTCAAATATGGTGAGTGCAGCTTAAACACTAGTGTCCAGTGGAACTTTCTGTGACAATGGTAATGTTCGTTATCTGCCCTCATTTGGTAGTCAGTAAGGTGCAGTTGGCTAATGAGCACTTGTCTTGTGGCAAGTGACTCAAGTGTTGAATGTCTGATTTTAGTTAGTTTTAATTATTTAAACATAAGTAGCTGCATGTGGCTAGAAACTACTTCATTGGACCGGGCAAATAAAACATACAGGAAAGATCTCTACCTCCTTTGTAGTTTGAGTCATGTTTTCCTTTTTATATTGTTGTTTATTTTAGTACAGTTGTCCAAATTTTCCTCCTTTGCCCTCCTCTGCCCAGCCCATCCCCTGCTCCCACAGTCAATCCCACACCATTGTACATGTCCATGGGTCATTCATACATGTTCTTTGAATAATCCCTTCCCCTTTGACTAATCTACCATTCCCTCCCTGCTACCTCTGGCAGCTGTCAGTCTGTTCTATGTTTCCATGTCTCTGGTTCTATTTTGCTCATTAATGTATTTTGTCATTAGTTTCCTCTTATAACTGAGATCATATGGCATTTGTCTCTTCACTGCCTGGCTTATTTCACTTAGCGTAATATTCTCCAGTCCCAAATATGTTGTTGCAAAAGGTGTGAATTCCTTCTTTCTTTCTGCTGTGTAGTATTCCATTGTGTAAATGTACCACTGTTTTTTGATTCATTCATCTACTGATGGGCACTCAGGAGTGTTTCCAACTCTTGGCTACTGTAAATAGCACTTCTATGAACATAGGGGCACATAAGTTCTTTTGAATTGGTGTTTTGGGATTCATAGGGTATATTCCCAGCAATAGAACTGCCAGGTCAAAAGGCAGTTCCATTTTTAATTTTTTGAGGAAATTCTATAGTGTTTGTCACACTTGCTGCACTAGCCTGCTTTCCCACCAACAGTGCTCTAGGGTTCCCTTTTCTCCACATCCTTGCCAGCACTTGTTCTTTGTTGATTTATTGATGATAGCCATTCTGACAGGTGTGAAGTGAGATCTCATTGTGGTTTTAATTTGCATCTCTCTGATGGCTAGTAATGTTGAGCATTTTTTTCATATCTCTTTGGACCATCTATATGTCGTCCTTGGAGAAGTGTCTATTTAGGTCCTTTGCCTATTTTTTAATTGGATTGTTTGTCTTCCTGGTGTTGATGTATGAGCTGTTTACATATTTTGGAGATTAAGCCATTGTCCGACATAACATTGGCAAATATGTTCTCCCATACAGTCAGTTTCCTTTCCATTTTGATGATGGTTTCTTTAGCATACAGGATTTTCTTTGTACTCCAAAATAAACAGACTTCTCAGGAATGCCTTTGTTCTGAAAGCTGCCTTGGTGCCAGGCTCTGTGCTGAGTGCTCTACTTTTATCAATTATTCATACCACATAGAAACCCTGTGAGCCACATTATATCATTATTTGCATTTGAACAAAGCATGGAGATGTTAAGACTGTTGCCCCCAGTGGTAATTTAGCTGGACCTTCCTTACTTTTAAAAAATGAATGAATGAGTTAGTGAGTGAATAAATAGGTTCCAACATGGTACCAGGTCTAAGGGAACACTCTTTCCTCTAAGAAGTGCATTTGGGTCTTGGGCGAGATGAGAACTCTAGAGCTCCCACGTGCCTGAAAACAGAATGTGAGTTACCACCCTGCCCCTGACTTTTTCCAAGCTGCAGGTCCCTGTGCCCTTGCTTGGTGCATGCTGCACTTTGCAAGCACTTGGGGAAAAGAAAGCTGGAGCAAGAATTTTTCCTAAAAATCAGGCCCTGAAGGAGAGCAATTGGAAAACAGCCTTTTTTTTCCAGGGAACTAAATTGACTGATGCAAAAATGTTTGCTCAGGGAAACTGCTTCCACAGACAAAAAAAATTACTATTCTATTTTGGTGGGAAATGGGAGGCTGGGTTGGGGGTAGGGGGCTCAGAGGGGCTTTCTTTTAGCACATAGCATGCTCCTACAGTTTCTGTTTCAGCTTTGTGCTTGTGTTTATTTGCTTTTCATTTCCAGAAGGCAGAACCCAGTATCTGAGGCCTCACAGACTTTAATTTCAGTAAATGCTAGAAAGGGGCATTCCTTCTTCTTGCACACAATAGGGGTGGCTAAGGCTAGTACTTAAAGAAGACATTAAATCATACTGGGTGGGAGGATGGGATGAGAAAGTCATGACACAAATGGCTCATTATGTGGGATATGCAATGGGGCAAAAATATCCATCCCCAACTGGATAGTGCATGATCTTTGGAGGTTAACAAAAGGAATGCCATGGTAGAAATGATGGAAATCTGCAAGAATGAAGTTCTCGGAGCCAATCCTGTCATTCTCCCTGCTTTCATCTCCCTTAAAATTGGCTCATTACACCACTAGAAAAATACACCACAGAATGAAGTTATGTTCCAAAAAGGAAGAATAAAAGTATTGCCTTGAGCATTCTCTATACAGAAATAATATTTTCCTTTATGATATTGACCATGTATGAAGCTAAAGTTAGCCTAATAATTGGTTGGCTTGATGTAAATGTTTGCCCTGTCCTTGTTTAAAGATGAGTCTGTGATTTGGTTTAATGTGTTCTATATAAAAATGTGTTTTCACCTTAAACTGTTTATATCTATTTGGGTAGACTGCTGTAAGCATCCACTACAGTTCGTGACTTCCATTATTATGGTGTTTATTATTACATATTGCACAACCAGCAGGTGTTGATGATAATAATATACTTGAAAGAGCACCTATAGTCTCATGGCAAAAATTTGCAATAGCGCTGTAGGGATAAACAAGGGAGTAGAGATGGGGTTTGTTAACATCTGGGTTTGCACACCTGTATTAATGACACCCACCTATGGAAGGAAAAAAAAAAAAAGTCAGAGACACTCCTGTAGGTTCCTGGCAGTTTTTAAGCATGAGTACAACAGCTTCTCTTGAGACCCTATCATCTGCATTCATGTGTTCAAGACAATGAATGCATCAAGTTCTAGCCAAGGGATAAAGATAAGATTTGCTATCTACTACTGTTTTTGCCCAGCATCCCACCTCCCTTCTCCTGGAGGAAGCATTCTGATTTCACTTTTGGGAAGTCCCCCATGTGACTGTCAGCACATGGACTTAGGTGCTAGATCCCCCAGCTCCAGGTTTGGTTTCTTGACCCAAGCCTGGCCAACTGAGTCACAGTGATTGGTTCAGGGTGAACACATGACCAAACGCTGGGTTAACAAAGACCCATACTTAGGATTTTTGTAGAGCCACTGAAGAAGAGATACTTAATTTCAGAGGAGGTTGCAGAACTGATATGATTTTCACCTGGAACTTTGATCACATCTTGGAAAGCATCTGCTTGAGGTTAAAACCAATAGAATAAAAAACAAAGCTGAGTGGGGTGGAGGGAGTGAGAGAGAGGAGAAAGGCCTGTATGTTTGGAAGTTCTAGATCCATCCACACTTGAAGTTCAGCCCCTTGAACTTTCCAGTTATTTGAGTCTATCTATAAGTGTTCTTTTTTTAATTAAGCCACTTGTGTGAGAGTGGTGTTTCTGTGGCTGGTAATCAGAAGAGACCTGACTAACACATCTATCTCGGAGAATGCTATTTGAAAGAGGAAAAACTAACACATTGCTACTGACCATCTGGTAGGTAACTTAAGGACATGTTGTCATGTAAACTTACAGTTGTAGGGCTTTGTATTTCAACTTTATACATAAGGAGTGTTCTATTAAGTGGTTGAATTATAATTTGGTTTACATTCACACGGTTTCAGACATTTAGATTGTTTCTAAGCTTTGGCTATTATAAAAATTTATGTAAAACTGATGTATAATTTTGACCTTAATGCATTTAAAATCTCAAAGCCTTTAGATATAATAAGCCTTTGCTACTTGCTATGGTTAAACATTCTGTCCCTTCTTCAATTTCTATGACCTGTCTAGCCCCAGTAGGCTCCCAGTTTCCAACCTCTGTAAAATGTCATAATGAACACTCTATGCATACAACTTTGCCTCTTTCTTCAATTCTTTCTGAGCACAAATTCCTAGAAATTGGGCATCTAGGATAAAAGATTTTCATTTTACAGGACTTTTGTTACCTATTTTCAACCTGCCTTCTAGATAGTTGTATTAATTTACTCTCTGACTCGCAGTTTAAATATGTGCCTTTTTTTTTTTGCCAGTATAATAGGTAAAATTATTATCTTTTTGGCATTTCTCTGCTATCAACTGAATATATCCATCATAGGATATTCATTATTCTTTTTTTCTCTTTCAAATTCTGCCTTGTTGTTGTTTTAGAATTGCCCATTTATATACACCTTCCCTGGATAGAATTTCGACAAACCCATACAATCTGGAGTCAGCAAGGGTGGGAAAGGGTAGAGGGTAGAAGGAACAACAAAAGCTATGCAGAGGATAAGTATCACCCTGGTCTATAGGCATGAAACTTTCAGTAAGAATTTGATAGGAGAAAACTCTCAGTGGGTCGTTAGTGAATGAAGTAGACTGAACTTCAGGGACCCAAGGAAAGGATGAAGGTGAGTTGCTTATTAACTGACTGACAAGGCCAGAGATTATTTGGATGTAGTTGATGGCACAGATTCTTTTACTTTATTTGAATGTCCTCTTTGAAATTAATAAACATCTTTTAGCCTTTTTCAAATCTAGTTTACACTAAATTGGGCCAGATTTTTTAGGCACCGCTGCTCTCTTGGACTGAGATCCAAAGCCATCCCCTCTGCGATGTTTTCCTTTTTTGCCATGTAATATTGGCTTTGTGAATGCCTTTTAAAAATTTGGGTACCATTATTTACTGGAGTTATCTTAGAATTTTAATAACACAGCTCTAATTCACCTGAATTAATTTTTATCTTTTCCTTTCCATTTTGCCTCAAGGAGTCCCTCTTCTTGATTATTCTAAAAATTGAGGGACTTCAAGACAGGTGTGTTATTCTCTCATTCAGAAGGTTGAACAGAAGATTTCAATTGTAGGAAGATTTCCTCATGACCACATCAGATACCAGTTCACTGTGCCAGCCAAACCGATAAAGAGTTAAGGAGTACCTTGTGTCATTATGTGTACTATGTATGCTATGACTATTTTCAATCTATTTATCTTCATGCTTGAATATTTTTAATGTTTTGTGTGCACAAGAATATTCTTTATTTCTTCTACAGTGTAAGTTGTTACAACATAAGTAGTTATAATCTGATCTAATAAAAAGTGAGCACTTAATTACCTTATGTGGACATTCTATGAGTCATAATATAATAGGGATCTACGACTTGCAACAGACACATTGGAAAAAAAGGCAAAAAATAGAAACATACAATCAAACACTAACATCAACAATAAAAAGTCATCCAATTTAGCTGCTTTGCTTGTGACTTTGGCTCTATTTATGATAACAAAGGGGAAGTATAAATGATAAAGTGGTAAGCATGAGGGAGAAGTGCTGATTAGTGCTGGTGTTTAATAGAAAAAGACTTTGCTCTTGCAGGAAGGGAGGATGTAATAAGAGCCTGATTTTGATCAATAATCATAGCTTTTATAGCTATATACCAGTGGTTTTCTTAAAAAAAACTTTATTAAAATTCCTGCATAAAATAAGGTTTTATTGTGAATCAGAAATATTTTAGCTTCTATCTCCTTTGTACTTCACTGAGCCAATAAGTTTGTAGGGCATTTTTAGTAAAACAAAATTTATTAAGGTGTCAAATTTTGGGTTAGAATAGAACAAACTGTATTTAAAACGAAGTAAAAAATTAAAGCAAGCTCTTATTGCCAGTATTATGATCATTTCCAGTGATTTATAATTTGTGGGGATGAGAAAAGTCATTTGATAACTGTTGAGACTCTAAAATGACTCTTATTAATCCAAAAGAATTAGAAAGTTGCCTTGAGACATTTGAAAAAAGTTAAGAAAAACTACTCTTGAGTTTATTAAGTTCTTCAAACAAGTCTAAAGGGAACAATATCCTATCAACATCAGCAGTAGATGAGTGAAGAAATAAAATGTGAACCGTTGAGAGGGGACATGTGCTTTGGCAGAGCTCCCACTTGGCAGCCAACCACCTGGGAGCAATTCCCAGCCCTGTTGTCACCACCATGTGATCCTTACCTCCCCAAGCCTCAGTTTCCTCATTTTTCATAAATGACAGAACCATTATGAGAATGAACATAAAGATTTCAAGAGTGGGGATCACTGAGACTCTTTCAGTGAAGCCATTGAAACTATTTTCATAATAATGCTAAAACATCATCTGCCTTGTTCCCTCTCTTTCTCTCTTGAGGGTCCAGTGGAGGTTTTCAGAGACTACATCATCTGAGATGTCACAACAGATTGAATGCAGAGCGGAGACAAGAATCCAGCTGCCTTCTATTAAGACAGACATTAAAGAGATCTACAAAAATGTGAAGTGCCTCTCCTCTCACTAAATTGCTCTTTGAAAATACAGTTATTGTTCATAAAACTATGTTCTTGGTGTTAGCATGTAATGAGTTTGTTAATGTTATTTTTAAATAAATTAATATAAAATATATTTTGATTTTCTGTTTTAATTTCTAAGCCAGTAATAGAGCAAATATCCTTAGATATAACCCACATAAATAAAAGCTCTTTGGATCCTTAATAATATCTAAGGGATCCTGATATTGATTTGGTCCTGAGACCAAAAAATTTGAAAACTATTGATTTAATCAATTGCTTGCCAGAAAATTTTTCCACATAACTAAATTCACATGTCAGAAAACAGTTCTGTTAAACAATGTAGCCCAAATTTGCTTGCAGAATATGTAGTGACCAGAACTACATTATTTCTCTACTTCTTAATAAATTGTCAAGAGCAGTAATTCTCAATTCTGGCTGCACATTAGAATTTTCTGTAAAATTTTAAAATAAAATACTATTATCTGGGGCCTTATATCCTGTCACTGACATTTTATAAAAGCTCTTTGTACAGATTAATTTCATAATTCAAATTAAGTTTAAGAATCACATAATCTACATTCCCCAAACCCAAATGCACTAGATTCTACCTTTTATTATAACTGTTTAGGTTTACACCCAACTTCCCAGCATACCCTAAGTAACCCGAAACTTGAAACTGTTGACAATGTCTCTCATAAAGAAAAAAAAAAAAAAGGCAAATAATACACAGGAATATAAAATGGAATACTGAATTCAATCATAGGATCATAGGTGTTAAATGAAAAGAACTTTATAGAAGAGTTTATCTATTTTACAAGTAAGAAAACTTGCGTTCCAGAAAGCGGAAACGACCGGCTTAAGATCACGTGTCTCTCTTGACATCCAATGCTGGTGGGTTAAAATGTATGCTCCCAAGTTAAATAATAATAATAATAATAATAATAATAATAATAAAGCTCAAAAACCTCACAAAGTGAAAGAAATCAAGTAAGTATTTATTTAAAATGTGAAAATTAAACCCTTGAACTATATTTATTGTCTTTCTTGCCAGCTTCAGGAAACATACCGTTGTGGTGATAGAAGGGGTTACATAATCTTGGCCCTGAAGAAAGAGTTTGTACCTTCCCCTTCCAGGCTGTGGCTCACCCCACCAAGGTGAGTGACAAAAAAGAGGTGTTCCCTAATAATAGGCTAGTGAGTTCATGCCATTACTCTGGGGTCCAAACTGGAAAAGCAGAAGCATTTCCCCCAAGACCCTCTCCCAGGCAACACCCGCCCCACCCATCTCCGCCAGACTAAAGGGGTCTGTAATGCACCAGAAAACATTAACATTCTGAAAGCCCAGAACTGCTGTTCTCAGATAGTGGGAGGAAGACTCAGAGGCACATTTGTGATAAGATTAGGTTCCTGGGTAGCAGCATCCTGCCTCCCATGGTAGCAAAGTTTAAAATACAAACTATTATGTCTTGTGCTCAGTTAACAGGAGTTCTGCTACTGGACCTCTTCTGCTATGTAACTTTTTAAAATTGCTCCTGGCCACCAAGCTTTAGTTTCTTCATCCTCCAAGGGAGGTTCACCTGTTCTTTTGAGTCAGCCAGAGGTGCTTGCTGTTGCTTACCCTTAAGAATCCTGATTGACACAGTACATCATCCAGAGTAGCACTACTGCCCTCAGATCCTCCATGGGTTACTTTGCAACTTCAAGCCGCTCTGCCTTTACCTCTGCTTTTGTCAAGCACTAAGATGACCTCAACTTCCTGCTTTGTGAAATGAACACATTAGTATTCTAACATTTGCTTCCATATCTCCTCTCCCTAAAATAAAAATATTTCTATATCATTCTATAATTACAGTTTCTTTACTTTGTTTATAAGTTGATTCTAGAAGTTGAAAAACAATGAATATCCTTTACATCGTGCCTGTATAAAATTACTTTAAGTCTGAGAGCATAGTATGCTTTGTTTACATTTCTTTGTTATGAGTCTTATACATATCATAATCCAATATCAACAATATTTATGCCACTGAAATAAAAATTATCCTGAAATCAAATTGTAATGAGTTGGCTTTGTTTTTATAATCTGTCTTTTACTTGTAACAGAAACTCAAATTGTTTCTACCCATAGCTAGACAGTTCTAGTCCTCTGCTCCAATCTGGATTAGCTAGGCCTACTTCAAATTGGTGAATCTGCGAAAAGATGCCATTCTCTTTGAGCTTCAGTGGTTCCTGGAAGCCATTGTGCTTTTCTTGCTTTACTTCCTTGTTTTATAGGAGTGATAATGTGATTCGTAATAAGGAATATGCATTATATATACTTGTATAATATAATAAATAACACAATAACATAAAAATGTACTATTTGGTCTTCAATCATTCATCCCGTTTCTGGCACAGAGCTCTCAAAACCCTTGGAATTTCCTCAGTGAAAAGAGCAATGGGGCATCTTTTGTTTTAATATTTGGTTTCTTGTCCTCAGTTCCTGAAATTATTTCAGAGCCATAAAGGTAAAATAGGTGTCCTATTATTCATAAATTATTCATAACAAGCCCCTCTCCACCACACCTGGGTTTACGTGAATAAAGTGACTTTTAGAAAGCACCTAAGGATGGAGGTTCATTGCCAGGAGAATCAACCACGAACAGAGGGGTTTAACATTCAGTCCTACCCCCTGATTTCCATGGAAAGGAAGGAGACTAGAGATTGAATCACCAATGGCCAGACACCAATGTCCTTCACAAATACCTGAAAGGAGGGAGCTTGGAGAACTTCTAGGTTGGGGAACCAGAAAACTTCCACATGATGCCATGCCGGGACTGGAACTCTATGAGGACAGAAGCTCCTTTGCTCAAGACCTTGCTCTATGTATCTGCATTTGCCTGTTGTTTCTTATCCTTTAATATGCTTTATAACAAATTGGTAATATGTAATAAATCAATAATCTAGTGAGTAAATGGGTTTCCTGAGTTCTGTGAGCTACTCTAGCAAATTAATCAAACCCAAGGAAGGGGTTGTGGAAATCCAATTAATAGCAGGTTGGTCAGAAGTACAGGTAACAACCTGGAATTTCAATAGGCATCTGCAGTGTTTATGTGTGGGACGGGGCGGGGGGGAGGGGAGAGGGGCAATTTGTAGACCTGAACTTTTAACCTGTGGAATATGATGTTATCTTCACATAGATAATGTCAAAATTAAGTTGAATTGTAGGGCATCCAGCTGGTGTCTGAGAATTGCTTGGAGGTGTGGGAAACTACACCCCCCACACAGTTTGAGAACTAGGTACAGAACCATTTTAGCAGGCATGCATATCCAGTTAACTTTCTAAAGGATCTGTGAAAGAGAAACAGTTGTGGACATTGCTTTCTGATTAATTATGGCCTTCCTTTTGATTGACATTTGGCTACAAGTGAAATTCTGAGTTGAATATAAGTCTCATATGGAAGTCTGAAGGTCCTTGGCCACTGTTGGGGGTGAGATGTCTGGTGCCGAATAAAATCTTATTTCTTTCTTTTTGGTCACTGTTTCTGAAGGAATAAATGCTACAGAGGATGTAGAGGGAAAAGCAGATAATAAGAAAGGTCCAAAGCAAGAGGTAGTATCCAAAAAAAGCTGATTGGAGATATTGTACTGGTGTAGAAATTAGTGTATTATCTTTGGCAGCTGGGATAGGAGGGAATTTCCTAAAAGGAAAGAAGACTGAGTGGGAACTGTAAATAAACTCATCTACTTGACAATTGCTTAGCAACTGTGGATTTCTTCTCCGCTACAGTAAACTTCATAAAGATGACTGCTCTTCTCGAAATAATTTTCTTAGAGAAATTGCTAATTTAAAAAAATCAATAAGGTAAAAGTCTTTTTATCCTCCAAAACACACATGTATACGATAGATGATAGCACAGAGATTTCTGTCTCTCCTGCAAATAAGTGGTAACAAATCAGAACATCGTATGAATGTCTTGTATCTTTAATAGCACAGGGAAAACTTAATTATCGATGGGGTGTACTGTAACCTTTTCTTTTTCTGAAAGTATATACTCATAGTCCAATAATAACTGACACCATTTGTAACTCAAAATTTATTTTGCTTTATGAACCATGTAGAATGAAAAGCAACCATGCTGTAATAGGGTACCCTGTGATATGATAATGCCTTCTGCCGTTACAATTTCAGCGAACTTGAGCTGGGATACAAATGAGTAGCATGACTCCAAAGGAAATGATTACATAATGGCACCCTGTGTTCTTAATTAACACAGGAAAGATTAATGGCTCATTTTCTTCCCTTTTGGCAGTCTCCGTTGAGAAGAGAAAACAGTTGCCATTTGATTTTTCCACTCAGCCGCATTTACCAACTGGCAGAGGGACCAATGAGGAAAGTTCCTGCATCCAGTCGCGGGATTCACCATGGGTGTGGCACTGGCATGTGACCACGGCTCATTCTCCACGATCTAAAGATTTCACAGATGGCCACTGTCACCAAAGGGACATGCTAAGACTGAAGTAGTAAGAAACACATCAGATGGAAATAATTATTAGGGATTTTCCCCTTCTCTTCTTAACCTTCTTCTTTCCCCTTAACCTTCTAATTAGGGACCTCTTAATCCATTGAGAACATCCTAAATCCATGTGTGATTGGCCACTTCCCAGCAGGGAAAGAACTACATATCAAAATGGATTTGATGTTTTTCAGTAAACTGACAAATGAGCTGAAGAGTAAGTAAAATGAAAATATTAGGAATATCATCCTGCAAAAAAAAAAAAAAGGTGATGACTGATGTAGGTTGGAAGAGTTATGATCTGTCAGAATCTTCTGTTACAAGGAGCAGCTTCGCCATACACCAATGTTCCACGGCACAGCACTCAAGAATCTGAACACGGACTGGAATTCTCGGAGGATGTTATTCATAAAGGCACAGTTAATCAAACTCAGACCTCTCTTCAAAATCTCACTGTATGAGCCAAACTTATTGCCAGCAGCAGGAAGGTGCCAGACCAGAGAAGGTAACCTAAAATCTGTGTGCCTGGCTTCAGAACTATGAGGTCTCAACCTACTTTAAAAAGTAGAAAAAGTTTTGTGAGTATGTGGTTTTTACATTTATCAAATAACTAGCTTTCTATCCATACAATCAGAGCTCTATACTTATCCAAGGATTTTCAGCCTCCATAATCAGATATTATTTATTTTAATATAATTTACCAACAAAGGAAAAAAATCCTCTCCTCTTCCCTCTCCCTCACTCTTTAGAGGAATTCAGAAAAGGCGGGTATGAGCCAAAATCACTTCTGGCTGGAGTCCATGGTTGCCAAGCAGAGCGAGCAGGCAGGCTTCTGAATAAATGGCCCTGCCTCAAATACCAGGAGCCTGGTAAGAGTGCCGCTGTGAAGCTTTCTGTGCCTCCCCTGCCATCACAAATACAAATGGCGGCTCTTTCAACAGACACACTAGTGCCTTCTCCACTGATTACACTCAGGTTCTGAGAAGAATGGTTTTCTTTATTCTTGGCATAGGGAAACCTCTATACCAAATGTGGAGTCACTTGATTTGTTTAGAAGTGACTCTGAGGGATGTGAGTCTCTAAAACATTGTCATGTTTTCACCATTGAAAGGGAAAAATAAACATAAGGAGATACGTGTTTTTTCAGTTATGTACAAGTCTCTTGTGGATTCACCTGCTGACACTTTGCTGAACAACATTGTGTTGGTTGGTTCGTTGGTCTGTTGGTTGCTTGGCTCACTTCTTTTCCTCCTAACTGAGGGATAAATTTGTCCACCGCCCTTGAAGATGAATGTGAAGCAGCAGTGTAGATAGCTGTATTTGGGGCTCTCTTTCAACAGGGAGAAAAGGCACAAGTAGGGTCGTAAGGTCAGTCTTTAGTCACAGATCTGGGTTTGCCTTTTGTGCTGTTCTGTGTCTCTGTTTCTTCATCTGTGCCACGCAGGTTAAAACTCTTACCTCAGAGTGTTGCTGAACTTTTTATTTTCATAAATGGACTTTATTTTAGGTTTACAGAGAAGTTGAGCAGAAAGTGCAGAGAGTTCCTGCATACTCCCTCTCCCCTTGCCCTCAGTTTCCCCTGTTTTATCTTGTAGCTGTGTGGTGGGTTGCTGAATTTTAAATTACATACCACATAAAAAGCCCAGTATTTTAGTATTAGAAGGTGCTTGCAAATGAAGGTGAAATATTATGACTGTAATTCAAGACCTTCTCATTTGTAAATACATAAGGCTTTTATTTCTGTGATGACATTTTATGGGTCACTCATTAAAAATCATCCCTAAATCCCAACCAGACCACCACATAGTGTTTGAAATACCATCTGTGAAGGTTTGTTTCTTTATATTTAAGATCGGTTTCTCTAGTAATATTTCTTTAAAATGCAAATACTCCTGAGAGAAGAAAACAATATCTTTTCTAATATTCTAATATTCTAGATATTCTAAAGTTATTTAAGTTATCATTGATAACTTTATCACTAATTAACAAACACATGGTCCTCATTCAAACTCTAGAAAGATACTGATGATTAGTTGCTTTGATAAGAAAAAGAGAAAGACCCAGAGGTTCTTAAGTACAACAGTGCTCAAGAGGAGGCCTGGGGTGGTTTTATATGGCCCGATGACCTCAGAAGAGGATATTATGGCACAGAAAAGGAGAAGAAACGGAACCAGTTCTTAAAGAAGTGGACTAATTATCTGGGTACCTCATAGTCCAATAAAATTAACCATCACATATGTTGACTGGGTCTGCAAATTTAAGTACAGCAGGGACCATATCTTTTAGCATGAATTAATATGTTAATTTATTATTTATTAGTTAAGCTGAATTTACTCTTAATAGTCAAGAGAAATAAATTATATCCTCATTGGTATATTATCAAAAGCAGTGATATTCTTTCATTGAATTTGGATACTTACATTAATACGTGAAGAGTAGCTCAGTTAGTGAAAATTCAAAGGCCATCTTCCTTTATCTGAGGGTCGTGATTAAGTCTGCAGTGGT
The DNA here is from genome assembly GCF_021234165.1 of Pteronotus mesoamericanus. Taxonomy (NCBI): domain Eukaryota; kingdom Metazoa; phylum Chordata; class Mammalia; order Chiroptera; family Mormoopidae; genus Pteronotus; species Pteronotus mesoamericanus. Next base: position 16,778,236 of record NW_026555310.1, read on the forward strand.
TAAAACTTCTATTCTCTTATCCTCCATTTGCTCTTTGCCCTTCCATTGCTCTATTGACAGTTCTCAACAGTGTTCACTTAGCCCCTGGAGCCAGTGATTTTGACTTCTAGCCTCAGCCATCCTGACCAAGTGAACCCCTCCTCATGTGTGAGAACTGAGTCTCTCTGAAGCTGCCCTGCCAGCTTGTCTTTTTTAGTGGCCAAATGTCAGGTTCTAATGTCAACCTGGCTGTGTGACCTCATACAGCTTACTCAAATTCTCTGTGCTTCAGCTTCTACTTCCATAGAATGGGGAAAGTTTTAACAGGGCTTTGAGAAGATTACATGAACCAATACATGTAATGTCCTTTGAGGAGTCCTGACACATTAGGAAGGTTTGCTCATTAGAAGTAGTTTTTATTAATATTCTATTATTGTGTATTGTTGTTATTTATTATCATTATAATTCTCCGAGTAATGGTGCACTCTGCTGTTTGACTCCCATCTCCTCCTCCCACATTTCAGAATCTAGGCTAAGGCTTAATGCTCATTCTTTTAACACTTCTGTACCCTCTCTTCCCCAGAAATTGTATCTTTCCCTGTCATTTTAGTGATTGTTTATATTGGATAACCACCTGATACATAGTCTGCCCCAAACTTTCTTTGTAATTCTGATTTCCTACTTCCAAATGTTTGCGGGGTTTTATTGTTTGCTGTTCTTGCTCCAGTCATAAACAGAACATGTCTAAAACCAAACTTTCATCTGAAGCTCAAAATTGGTTTGTCCTTCTGATTTTCCTACTCTGTGTGTCAAACAGACCTCAAGATGGCCTTGAATGATTTCTCACCTCCTGGTGTCAATGTCTTGGTTTGATTCCCCTCTCTTTGTTGTGAGCTGGACCTGTGACTTGCTTCTAACCAACAGAATATGAGAAAGGTGACTGGATGTTACTCTTGAGATGATATTATGTTATTTGACCCCTACTTAGCAGAGTGGAGCAAGAGGGCTTCCTGGCTGACTTGATGATGCAAGCAGCCGTGTAGAAAAAAATCCACATGGCAAACAAATGTGGATGGAGCCCTCACACCCGAGAGGCCACCTTCCAAGGGACAGTCAGCAAAATACGAGAGTCCTTAGCTATGTAGCTCCAAAGGAATAAATTCTGCCAACAACCTCAATGAACTTAGAAATGAATTTCTCCCCAGTCGAGCCTCCAGAAAAAATACAACCTGACTGATACCTTGGTAATAGCCTTGCGTGACCCTAAGCAGAGAACCCAAACAAGATATCCCAGGGTCCTGACCCATAAATAAATGCTTATCTGTTGTTTTAAGCTGTTAAAATTTGTCATACAGAATAGGAAACTAATATACATGGTTTAATAGTTGATATCCATGGTAATACCATTGCCTCAGTCTTCCTGAAATTAAAGTTATCTTTGATTCGCATCTACTCCCTGTCATTCAATCACTAAATATGATATGATTAAACTTGATAATTATAGCCAGTATTTATGGGATGATTTTGTAAGTCATATGCCACATTGTATTAATATAACAACAGGCAGTCCTTTTATAGATGTTGAAATTAAAATTTGGAGGAGAAGCATAATTTGCCAAAGGTTTCACAGTGATTAATATCAGATCTGGGAGTCAAATCTCATATATCTAATCCTAATTCCTATGTTTTTTTCCTACTGCACTGGACTGGCCACCCAGATGCCTCTGTTATCTCAGAAGTCTTAAGTTATAGTTACAATAAAAATTCCTTATAACAGCGTTTAAAATCATTCAAAATCTGGTGCTTGTCTTCTTCCAGACTTTTTTCCTACTTCACTTGCTCTTTCTGAAATTGTTCAGTGTTTTTCTATCTCCTAACATCGATTCACAGACTTCCCTAGTCCTCTCACATCCTAAATCAAATAATATATCCCTTTGATAAGTTATCATTGGAGAAGGAATTTCCAAATGTAAAAAGGGTGTACTTAACAAGTGGCCCTGATTCTGACACTCCAAATTTTACACTCAATTCACACCTGAATCACAAGGATTATTTCTGCCGATGTCATGGTGATCTTTATGGGTTACCGCTTCCTGCTATTAACATATAAGCAACGTACTAGGGTTGTGTACCATCACCTGCCCTGCCCTTAACCACTTCTGTGAAAAGTTGCCCTAATCACTGTTCTCTTCAAAAGCTGAATGGATTGTTTAATACCAGCACCATATCCAGTCATATTGGAGCCTAAGGCCAAAAGAAAAATGTTTGCCTTCATATGCATTAATCAAAGTACCCTCATATAGTTTGAACCAAGTGGGAAAGTTAATAAAAATTTTACAGTCAAAACACAACTACATATCAAGCTCTGTATTGCACAATCAGTTCACATGTCATTGTTAATCTTCCTAAACCTACCTGAGAGGAAAGAAAAGCCACAGGATCCAACAACACCCACAGGCAGATTGAAAACAACTCTTCCCTATTGCACAATAACACAGGATCATAAAATAAACAAGCAACACCATCTTGTCTTTATTTAAAATATTAATGTTTGTTTTTTTTGGTTTTTAGATATTATGTTAAATATTTAAATATTATCTCAACTATTAACTTTTTGGCATCCCATTAAATGGAGCACTCAAGGGGAGTATTTTCTTCTTTTCATCCTAATTCTGGCGTTGTACAAGATTAACCCCTCTGTGGCCATCTAACCCAAGGACAACCCATGTGTGATATTTGTACTGTTGACATTATTCTGCCATTAAGGGAACTGCTGTGAGAAAATGCTGTCCAGAAAATACTATAGCAATCATACAAACTTTCATACATAGGGTGACATCATCCTTTCCCTTAATATCTCTTCCATTTTTTCTGTGTGACCAAGACAAATCCCGTGGAAGGGAAGGGGCAGGGGATGGATGGAATAGGAAGAAGAACTCCCAGGTTGGAACTGAAATGGAACAGGACCTGGGAACTTTATAGAAAAGTTGACTATGGAAAAATAATAAGTAAGCTTAGACTTTGAAATGTGGTGTTTCATGCAACTTGTTCTTTCTTGCTCAATTTTGTTGTTGCCCTTAATTCTATACTAAGTTCCCTTCATTTTAAAGCACAAAACCATCTTCTAGGGCCTTGAACTTTTGGTAAACTTTGCCTAACTATTGCAATGTGGGATAATCTCCTTTTATGCCCACTGTCTGTTCCACCAATAGGCTGTCTCTCCTCCATCAGGGTTCCGTCATGTTTCAGTTGCCTTGGGGTGCTCCTGAGCTACCTCTCCCAGCCCAGTAGGATCAGTTTCTGGGGTTGGTCTCAGGAGTCAGAAATTTGAAATTAATTCACTGACTTTCTCCACCAAAGAATATGACCACATTGGCCACACACAAATTACCAAAAAGGAAGATTCATTTATTTTTAATAAACTATAAATGTTAATAAATGAACATTTTAATAATTGATGACTGACAGAATCAGTTTAAGACCATCCACCTTGGTGATTTTCATGGCTCTGTTGACATTAATAAGAGAATATCTTCTCCATTTTTGGTGCCAGGAAGACAAGCTACATTCCCTCCCTTCCTTACAATCATAACATTCAGCTTATCTCCTGGGAACCAGATCTTCTCCTGGGCTGGACTGAATCTCCCATAGCCATAAACACATAAGGAAGTTTAAATGCTGCAGGAAGGAAATATTCGCTGCTAGCAAGCTGGTAGAAATTTCATGTAGGCCAGTTTTTGGAACCTTTCCACAATAGCTATGGAATCCAGAAACCAACTTTATTATTGAAATAGACTTCTCAATTACATGATGTGCCTCCCAAAATAAATTGTAAGTTTCTTCTTGGAAGGACGATGTTTTTAATGACTTCCACTCCCCAGGGTTCCTAATGCAAATCACTATATAAATAACTCTGTAAAGAGTAATAAGAGTTCAGACAATTTTGAGCATCATTGCTTTTGTTAACATTCATTGCACCCCCTTTAGGCCAGGCAAAGGGTAACAGATTAATTAGGTGAAGCCCCTATTAATCCTCAGAGCTTTGGAAGACAGAGAAGACAGCTGTCAGAGATGACCCCAGTAGGGCCAGGACTTCTCTGCAACAGTGCATGGGGGAGGGGCATCTGAGCCCTGTGAAACAGGACTAGCTGATTACGATATCCATTCAAAATATCTTGCCAGGTACAGATCCCGAAGGACCACCTTCATCAGAAGGGGAAACATTTGCTTTCCTGGAAGAAAATACTAGAGGTCTCAGATTCAGCAGGGCAGATGCATCTATGCTCTATGGATAGCACTGACCTTCCAGACCCATAAGCACAAGCAGCTGCTTGGCTAATGGTTAACTGAATTAATGGAGTGGATAGAAGAAGGAAAACGAAGCAAGAGTTGAAAACTAGGGATCAGAAACATGAGGAGGCAATGATAACTGGCAAACTAGTTTGGGGATTGTTTCACAAATTCAGCCCATGTTTGGTGGCATCCTTCCTCGGGGCTTTTCTAGACTTGTCACAGGGATGGTAATGAAATGCCTCAAAGTTACATAGCCAGAAAATTGTAGGATTGGATTTTAGACTCTAAGCAGTAGGATGGACTTTGGAGCCTGCCCTCCTAATCACTATGTATACTGACTCTGAATAGGACATTTTCATCATTTCTGTCACCAAATAACTCTACAGTATTTAATTATTTTTATGTTTTTTTAACACTTTAGTGCCCTGGCATTGCTTGTGTTATTTTTGTCACTATTTTAATTTCCCTTACCTTACAACGACTTTTACTCCAGTAGATCACAAGCTTGGGGAATCAGTTTCTCTTCTAAAAACTGAAAGATCAAACACATTCAAGTTGATACAGGGGTAAATCATTGCAACAACGATGCAGTTCTAGACGCCCAGACAATTTAAAAAACTTCTTTACCTAGAGATACCAATTTATCTAGTGTCAGCTGGTATTTGCAATGTGCAATGTTGACAACAACATGCTCTCACTGGAATTTGTGGCTCCATAGCATTTATTTCATCAGTAAAGGGACATAAAAATTTAGTTTTTCATGACCCCACACTTGGTAAGCTCAAATCAACAACTCTTTAAATGCACTGATTAAATTTGCTGGAAAGTAAAAATGAGAGTGATGAATTTTCTTTTAATAATCTGAAGGTATGTTTCTTGTAAAGTATAGTACCTAACTTCTCCTTTTTAGAAATCTGAATGAAAATGCATGTAGTTATTTGGTTGTCTGTTTGAGAAAGAGATATTGATATGATGATATGACTATGAAAAGCCTGAAAACGCAAACTCTTGCACACAAGCAGATGGCATTAAGGTTTTGACTCACAGATGGAAAGTAGGATGCTGTAGACTGAATGTTTTATGCCCCCAAATTCATATGTTATAATCCCAATCTATAATGTGATGAGATTAGGAGGTGGGATCTTTGGGAGGTGATTAGGTCTTGAGGGTGGAGCCCTCTTGAATGGGATTAGTGCCCTTATGAATATAAGAGACCTCAGAGAACTCTCTTGCATCTTCTGCTTTGTGAAGACACAGTGAGTTGAGGACCATCTATACACTAGAAAGAGGCCTCTCACCAGACATGGAAGTTACCTTCATCTTGATCTTGGACTTCCCAGTCTCCAGAAGTATGAAAAATAAATTTCTGTTACTTTGTTTTGCCACCCTGTCTATAGTATTTGGTATAGCAGCTTCAAACTAAGACACAGGACTTTCTCAAGGAGGAGTTTTTCAGCTTCTGAAAATGTTCCCAGTCGTGGCCTAAGTCAGAGATTAGAAGGCACAAAACTTTGTTTCCTAATGATAGACCCCAACTATGCAATAGAACTCTCTGTGATGGTAGGAAAATCGATATTCTGTCCTCTTCAGCATAGTTGGCACTGGGCACATCAATGTGGTTACTGAGCATTTGAAATCTGGCTAGTGCAACTGAGGAACTGATTTTTTAAATTTTATTTTATTTAAACATAAATAGCCACATGTGGCTAGTGGCTAGTACATTGGATAGTAGAGCAGTAGAATACAGCAAAAATGTTCTTATACTCTTAACTTCCTATGCTTAAGAAAAGGGCAAAACCAAATTCTTTGAAGGGAGTAGTTTGAGTGAAGAATGGGGGAGACCACATTCATAGTCTTAATTTCAAGTTGTATCTATTGTATGCTTCTCAGTTTCAGTTTGCAGACCAATAAAATCCAATACAAATTGCACTATGGTTTTACTGTGAGACGCAGACCAGACGGGAACAGAGTTTTTGACACAGGGTGGCTCATCTGGAATTTAATCTGAGTGTTCTGTTACCTGAACATGCTCTTGTCTCTCCAAACTTTTTGGATTCAAGAAAGGCTAACGCATCACCTAGCCATAAAAATGTACATTCCCATGCAATTGATAAGACATTATTAAAACATTTTTAAAAATCAATATTATCACTTACAAAGAAGAAATACAAATCTTAGAAATTTTTCTGTAGAAAAGATTTTGTGACAGATTAGAATAGTGATGCAAATGTCTTTTTTTCCTAGGAGAATGAAAGTGGGCGATAAACATGATTTGTATGCATATAGCTGCATCGCTTATTCCCACAAGTTCCATTTGCTTCATACATAGAACAGCCATAACAGATCTACAAAATTATCTCAGCATTGGACCCTGTGCAGTAGAGGCAATGTTTATATAAAGTGGTTAGCTATAGTCTTGGGAGAGGTCTCTAAATCAAATTTGCACATATAAGGAAGGGTTTTCAAGGACTAATCAGATAATTATACCCCAGGCAACCAATTTGCATGGCAAGTAGGGCAGAGTTTTATTTTATTTGCTTTACATTTTAGCCTTGGTGAAATGAGTTACCACGTAAAATTTCAACCTGTGTGGTGTTTTGTTTGTAATTACTCATGTTTGCTAAAATAGGTTATGAGTTTACAAGGATCACGCTGTGCTCTGTGACTTGCAGTGTGAAATGACCTCACGCTGTAGCCACCAGCAAGATCCTGTACGATTTAACTGCTTTTCTCTACACCCATCCCCCAATATAGAAATCCTTAGTTTCTTTGAAAAATAGACAAGGAAACTTCATTTCTGGCTTCTGAGGCTTATTATTCTACCTTCAGATGTGTGGTTCATAACATGAAAGAGTATGAAAGCCACTCTACACCTAATATTTTAATAGAGAGATGACCAGTTGAAACTTTAAATGTCTAACACTCTTCTCCCTGCCTTTTAGCAAACTCTCTGTATAGTTCTAATGGGCTCTTAAAATATGAGGTAACCATCAGAAATAGCTGCTTTATTTAAAAAGCTCACTGTTAAGGTGCTTTTGCTAATCTGACATCAGGGAAAATCCAAGTTCAAGTTTCATGCTTTGGAAAGCAATAAAAATCACCACCTGGAAATCCAAAGGCACAGGCAAATTGATATTCAAAGCAGGTGTGTCAGCCTCATAGCAACATGGCAGAAGGCATTCAGTGGTTCTGGAAGGAAGGTTAGGGTCCCAGCAGGGCAGCAACTTCCTGGAGGGCCTTTGCAGTTAAGAGTTCTCAGTGGGCATGTCGAAGGCATTCACTGCCTTGCAAAGAAAAACCTATTAGCTGTGCCTAGGATGGGGATAGGTGAGTTAAACTGACTGGTTCAAACTATCACCTTCAAATGAAAGAACTGAAAACAACAAACCCCACATGTTTACGAGCTCAAATACTAGAGGGCATTTCTATAAACCTTTTCTATTTTTGACTTTTTTTTTTCTTGGCCCAGGCCTGGGTCATGAAAAGAAATGCTATATACTGCCAGAAAGAATATTTGCAGAGCACATGGTCCTGCTTGCTAAGTAACTTCTGGATTAGATCACATTGGAATAATTTCTGGACTTCCAATTATTTAATATTTACCAACTACTAATACTATTCTGAGAGAAAAACCTAGAGTAGTTAATAGAGTTATTAGTTAGGAACTATAAAGACAGGCTAGGAACATGAATTCATCAATTCTCTAAGCTTTTATTGAGTACCTATTGTGGTAGATTGCATTTATAGTTCCAGGTTTTTACCCTTCTGTATCCACACCTTTTGCCATCTGACTCTGAAGTTTTTCTACAAACTGTGGAGTATATTTCCCCAGTCAGTTAATGTTGAGCTGATCATGTGACTTGGTTTGCCTGTTAAAACATTAATGGACATAAAACTATCAAAAGTTTGGAATGTGTGTCTGCAGTTGGTGCTCCTGTGTCTGCCATGGGAAGATTTTCTTCTGGTTACCTGCATCTCCTCCAGGCTGAGTCCCAGAAACAGACCAGAAAACAACCTACAAGGAGCCCAGCCAATGGCTGGGAAAGAATCTTCAAGTTGAGGTTAGCCTACATCTTCAGCTCCACAGTTAACCCCACCATGCTCTGGAGTATAAATGCTACATGTTGTGTGATGCTGAGTTTTCATGTGGTTGATTACAGAGCATTTTACTTTAATTGTTGTCAAAGATATCTTTTGTGTGCTAGACATGGTGCTGGACCCTGGGGACCTCAACATGAATCAGAGATAGGTCTTGTCCTTGAGAAACTTTTTGGATCTAATAGAGGAGATATGTACATATAGTTAGTGCCAGGTCTGGGTCTGGGCCAGATACTTGGGGGAAAAAAAAAAGAAACACATTGAAGAAAAAATGGACATGTACCAAAGTAGACTTCTTCATTGAGTTTACACTAGTCTGTTTTTGGCCTTAAAGACATTTCCTGAGAAAACCAACCTTTTATATAATTAATCAAATCCCAGATCCTGCCAGTTAATAATTTTGTTTGTTTTCAAGTGTGTGTTTAAAGTATACTCATTTTGTCATCTCTACAAACATTAGCATTTACTCCAAAATGACAGTTGATCCAAGATTAAAGTTAGGCTAATTCTCCAACATGAACTAAGTTTGATTCTATTTACCAACAATATGAGAAGCATCTCTTTCTACTCACTGAAAATATCTGAACCATCTGAGGATGGACAACAAGGTATGATTTTTTTCTTCATACATAAATCCCGGCCCTGTGGAAACACAAGCCTACAAGACATTTTCACATTTGCAAATTCCTCCACACCATTTGGGACATCTATCTTGAATACCACTGTTCATTTGCATTAAAGAAAATATCCCACCCTTTTTCTGTTGAGGGATTACTTTGGATCACCTCCAAAGACTTATGAGATTCTGGAGACAGCAAACAAGGAAGTGAATGGTGGGAAAATAGATGTCAGAGTTATTGATCTCAGTTGGGGAGAAGCTTATGCTCTACATCTCTCTTTTCAACAAGAGGCATGGTTACATCTGCCACCAGTCTGTCTTAGCCTGCTAGGAGGCCTGAGTAAAGGTATCCATGCATTGTATTAAAAAATGTAAATATTCTTATGGGTTTCATCACTCAGGAACGCTGGAGGATTCTTGCTATAACCAGGATCAGCAGACACTCAGAGTGAGTGTCCCATACCCCATACTTCCAAGCCTTTGGCAAACATCAATAATTAATTATGAAATTGTTTGCTACTGAGACTTTCAAATTCTTCTAAAAATAATGTTACAAAAAGCCACTAGTTTAAAGCTAAAGCACATGAACTTTGGAGCCAAACAACCTAGGCTCAAATGTTGCATCTACTATTTCCTAGAGGTGTTATTTGGGAAAATCAGACTTTCTCCATACCTTGATTTCCACATCCATAGATTATGTACAGCAATGCCACTTATTGCATAGGGTTCTTATGCAGAGGAAATGAGAAAATTGTGTAAGTTGCTTAGAAAAGGCTCTTGCACATAGAAAGAGCTAAATGAGTGGCAGGTACTTTTATTATTCTCCATCTTCCATGTGCTAGACTAAGCACGTTCTGGTTGTTTCATTTGACCATCCTTGCATTAGAACGTCATCATCAGAAATGTCTGAACTGAGAAGAAACTTAAACACTTAGTTTACCTTCTGACCCAGCAATCCCTGTCCTCACCAATTATATCTTAGAGTTGAGAAAACAGGCTCAGAAAGGGAAAGTAATTTGCTCAAAGTCATTGGCAGAGTCATGACTAAACCTGTGTTATCCTGGCTCATGACAGTGCAATTTCTGTTAAACTAAGCTGAAGTAAGCCCCTTCACCCTGGGGAGGTGAGAGAAGTGACCAAGGATGGATAGAGGTCTTTCTGCAGCCCATCACAGAGAATCCCACAGAGGGAGATCAGGCCACCCAGGACCATTGTCGTGGTTTGCCATCTTTTCTTTGGCACACTAATGGAAGGAAGGACTCTGGGAAGAAAAGGTGAAGTGCTGCAGATAACCCTTTCTTACAACTTAACTTCTCTTTCTCAGAGGAATCTGTAGAGTGAGACCCTAAGCAATTGCTTGTTCACAGTGATGCTGCCAATAGATTTAGTGCTTCTGCCTGTTCAAATAATAGTTAATAATCTAGTTGGGGCTAAAATCAAGCATAGGTATTGATTTAGCTGTGCAGTGGGCATGGACCCCTTTCTAACTCCACTAAATCCATGCTGCTTTGCACAGTGCAAGAGCTCCTCTCCATTTCCAACATACACATATACACACACCACTCATTCCCCTAACAGGGACTAGCATCGCTCTTCCTTAAGAAAAACCCGTTAGGTAGACAGAGTATATACTCCCTTTTGTTAATGAGAAAACAGAAATTTAGAGAAGTATTAAGGGCGACTAAAGATTAGAATAGCAGAATGTGGACTCCCACTTAATCTGCTATCTCCAATTCTTTGTTCTTGATTGTTGATAAACATGTTAGCCATTCTGGCAGGGGATGCCCCATATCAGTGTTCATTGTGCTACTCAGTGTCAAGGCAATGCTGTGGATGCCAAAGGCCCTTCTATATTTTTTCTTCAACAAAAACTCACGTTTCACAAGTGATTTAAAACAGATAACATACTTTCCTTCCTGAACTCCAGGCTGGCATGGTGTTACCCTCAACTTCCATGCGTAGATGTGAGTGCTCTCTGGAGAGGTACGCTGTCGACATTCAATTCTGTCTTCCTAAGTATTAACACACATGGAGGGGAGCCCCCCCATTACTCTCCCAGGCTGAGGTCTTAGGTGGCCCCTTTGAGTCACTCTCTCCCTGATGCCTCATCAAGCTGCCATGAGCCAGTGTGGATATTGTTGTCAAGTGTTGGCAGGAACCTGCCCCACTGGAACCCCCACAACAGAGTGAAAAATGTAAAGAGGAGCAAGTAAAATGGAAATTGAAATGATTTTTTAGGAATGTTTTTAATTTCACAGGGAGAGTCCTGAATACCTAATACTCAACACCCTCCGACCGAAGGTGATTGTTCTAGAGCAAGCACATCAGGGGGCATATGTATCCCCTCTTCCCGTCTCCCCCGACTCCCCCTTCCCTTAAACCCCACACAGAGGAGGGAAAACTCCCGCAATTTCCGTGTGACCTGAAGGAATGAATCCTGTCGAGTTAGTTCCATTTTCCCAGTATGAGTTGTTATAATAAGTTTAAGAGGCCACCAGGGTCCTTTGAGTTAGGAACAAATCGCAAATCATCATAACGCTACACCTATTTCTGTTTTATGACAGCAATAAATCAAAAGCAGCCTCACTGTGTGAAAACGAGCTACAGCAGTCACAAGTGCCAGGCTCTGGGAGATGCCAGTGCCCAAACGTCTTTAGCTTTGCAGTGTATGTTTTGGCTCCTGGAGGCTCAATTTTTCAATTAAGGATTTTTTTTTAAAAAGCGTGTGTGTGTGTATGTAAGAGAGAGAGAACAGCTTCAGGTAAATGTGCCAGGCCAGACAACGAGCCTCTTGTTCTTTATGAATTTTATTTATTTATCTTAGCTTTACTTTTGTGTTCATATGACTTTAGAAAAGAGTATTGGAGATGGAGTCCAGCCAAAGAGTATTTACACAAAATTTAATATGACCTTGATTGTAAATGAAATGCAAGTCTCTTGAAGATGGTACATGGTATGGAACAATCAAGGCCTCTAAAAACCTGCTCAGATTTCACCTACAAGTCATGTTTCCTAGCTCTTGGTTAGGATTCCAAGCGGATTTGCAAAATATTTCTTGCATGTTTCTAGGCAGTCAAAATAATTTACGAAGAGGCTTTGTACATATCTATCACTTCAAATTGGTCTTTTCTGGTAGCCGTTTGAATTTTTCAAAATGCTATTATCATTTTCTACTAATTTGAGCAACATTATGTTTCAGAGAATATTTAGCTCTGTACTTGCCCTGAAGTTTTATCAATTACTAATTCATAAAAAAGGCAACAAGAGCTAAGGTTTTGAAACTGATACTGTTCTCACAGTTCAAAGGTTTGTCTAGGCGTTAATCTTTTATACGAATTGATGCTATTAAATTTATTTTATAAAATTTCCTGACTTATTTTATTTTTGAAAAAACAAATGATATTACAATTATTTTGCACCTTTAATTCAGGGGCCACCAAAACTCTTATTAAATATCTCATAAGTACATATTCTGTCAGATTAGCCTCACTTTGGTGTCCATAATCAAAATCAGTCTCATTTTAGGCTGTTCTTCCTCTTCATATCCTCGGGAGTGGCCACCTTCTTCCTTCATGCTGTCTTAACAATGTCTCCATCTCTTTGTTTCCTAGTCCAGAAACTAGCTAACTCAAGGTAGCATTTTTACAGACTGCTAACCTTCTAATCCTTTGTGCAAAGCAATGCCAGGTTAACTTCTCTAAAGCTCCATTTTCACCATCTCACTTCCCTGACTATTTAGGAAATTCCAGAGACTACCCACTGCCTGCCACATGGAAGCATACCATCACCTAGGCTGTGGAACTGTCTGAGTCAAAAGTAACCATCCCAGTAGCACCCGCAGACAGAGAGACACGTGTGCAGACAGGCCTCGGAGAGGCTTGTAACCTCCTGGGCTGGCGGTGATCAAGGGCTGGTCCTTGACATGTTTTTAAATACATTATATTTATTAGACTTCCACTAGGCCCTGGAAAATTGATTCATTCTAATAACAGAGACAGTTATAAACTAGGGCCCAGTTTGTTAATTTTCAGCAGGTCAACTACCACCAGACCTGGGAACAGGACTGGTCAGATGTGAACCAGTCACTCCCTTCCTGGTGAGTGGTTCCCCTTGGGAGACTAAACTATTTATCAGCGGGTGTGTGGGGAGCACAGAATTGGAAAAAGGAAATTGATTGTTGCCTGAAGGAAATATGCGTCACACTCTTACAACCCAACTTTGACCTTCTCCACCCAAGGGACAGCTCAGACTAAGAAGAAAATAGAACTATCCTTATCATCTAAATCAAAGCACCAGTCTCCTTGAAGAGTGGTGGACAAAGAAGGATGGTTCTTTTTTATTTTCATTACTTATTTGTTTTTGTTAGTTTCCTATATAGAGAGAAACACTGACTGGTTTCCAGATTTTGTGTCATTATGACATCGCTTTATGATGTTATAATTACAGCCTTCCTTTCACTTTAGATTTTCTTCCCAATGAGATAAGATTTCACAAATAAGCTGTTCCTATATTGCAACAGAGCGTGAGATAAAATTGTACACATTCTGGCCATTGCCTGTTGTTAGTTAATTGTGCCTGTTTCATTGAGACTGACTTTTCAACCTTGTCTCATTCACATACTTTTATCTTTTCACCATACGGCGCTGCAATTCACTTGCCTATCTTCAACCTTTTACTCTACTAATAGACTGCTACCGATACTCTGTCTACTTCCTCCATATTTGTCAGTTCAACAGTTTTTCATTCAGTGCTCTTTGCCACACACGCAGGTCTGGTTCCCCTGGAGTGAAGGAGTCAGACTGTTATACAAATAATCACAGTACAATATGCTACAAGCTATAAGAAGTAGCCATGAAGTGTGGAAGATATTCTGAGAAGGACTTGATACAATCTATATGGGGAGTCAACTGGGCATCATAGGAGAGATGACACCTATCTATGACCTTTAAGGGTGTGGGAGGTAGAACAATAGCTTCCAAAGATAATTCCCAGAACCTGTATATAGGTAATAGACAGTACATAGAAAATGAGAGTTAAGGAAGTAGATGAAATTAAGATTGCTAATCAGCTGACCTGGAGATGGGAAATTATCCCGGATTATGAGTGGGACTAATGTAATCACAGGGATCTTCAAAAGTGGAAGCAGGAAAGATTCATTGTGATGCTACATAAGAAAGACTCATATTGATGAATTTAAAGATGAGAGGGAACAAAAAAGCAAGGAATGTAGGAAACCTCTAGAAGCTAAAAAAGACAAGCAAACATATTTTCCCCACCAGAAAGGAATGCAGTCCTTATTTTAGCTGATTGATTTTTAACCTTGATTTTAGCCCAGTGAGACCCATCTCGGACTTCTGATCTCCAGAACTCTTGAGAAAATAAATTTGTATTGTGTTAAGCAGCTCTGTGTACGGTCATTGGTTATAGCAGCGACTGAAAACTGATACAAAGAGTAAGTAGGATTTCACCTGAGAAAGTAGCTAATAAATACTTACCTGCAGGGGAGATACCAAGATTAAGAAGGTTTTCCCAGGGCGAGGCTCATCCATTGCACTCTAGGTGTGCTGACTCCTGTGATTTCCCCAAATGCGGGAAACTCAACTGCATAGTTTGTGATAGTGGGGGACTACATTTGCACTCTCCCCTGGTTAAAAAAAAAAAAGAAAAGAAAAGAAAAAAGAAAAAAATAGCTAACAAGGGTTGCGCAGCCAGGGGACATAACATTTAGCTGAGTTATTTGCAACTAGGCACTATGTCACATGCTTTTCATGCCACAATAAGAAAAGGTCCTTTTTGTGGAGTAGATCACTATTACATGAACTATCAACGAAGGCTGTTAGTGATATAGAACAGATGCTTTGGAATTAGTTGATAAACAGTAGCAATAATAATAGTGTTACAATACAGATTTAGGTTGCATGTGTCAAACTCTGGGAAATCAAGCACTGGGATTTAGTGACCAGCTGGTATAAATTCAGCCCTCTAGCCTACAATTCAACTGCCATCTCGACGTTCACACCAGAGGGTTCCATTTGAACTTTGTGTTCAATAACTTTTATATTAAACTCATCATTGGCCTCCTGCAAAATCTACTTGTTCTGTTCATGGCACCCCTGCACTGCTAATAACTCAAGCTTGGAAGTTCCAAATCACCCACCTCCCAGCTTTCCTACACGCAACCAACCGTCATGTCATATAGCTTCTATCACAGTGATTTTCAGATATCTTTCCCCTGCTTTGCTTTCTTGATTTCACCCTGGATGTACTGTTTTAACATCAATTATTTATGCTCTTTTCCCAGTGAGTCATGAATTTCCTTTCCTTTCATCCCA
Organism: Pteronotus mesoamericanus; assembly: GCF_021234165.1. NCBI lineage: Eukaryota > Metazoa > Chordata > Mammalia > Chiroptera > Mormoopidae > Pteronotus > Pteronotus mesoamericanus. The sequence goes on from NW_026555310.1 coordinate 16,793,557, forward strand.
CCTTCTCTATGACTTTTCTTTGCTCTTTTCTCTGAACTCCTGAAATACCAATTGTTCTTCAAAACACTTAAAACTTGCGGAGTGTTTTTCCTCCTGTTTCCCCATGCCCTCTCTTACTCACCCCGTAGCTCACCACTGCTGACCTCACTTCAGCTGGCCATTCTATTGAAATGGCTTTCCCTGAAGTTATAAATGACCTTCTATTTCCCCAATTTTAGGATCAGTTTCAAGCCTCCCTCAATGTGACCTTTCAGTGACATTGACATCATTGACTGGTCTTTTCTTTCTGAAACGTTTTTCTTCTTTGGACTCTAAACTATCTTATTTCCCGTCTCCTATTTTATTGTTTTACTAATTGTGTTAAGTCTCCTCTCATGACCATCCAGCCACTCTGTCCTGCCAGTACTGCTGCTTCTTGTACTTCTTATCTAAGTCCTCATATGGGTATGTCTCTTCTCTAGGTATTAGATATCAGTATAGTTCGAAAAACAGAAAAGAACACTAGGATTTCTTAACTTCTGATTATTGGAATTCTATATTCCTACATAGTTTTGGAGTATCTGCTTTCTGCTCAGTAGCATGCTAAACATAGAAGAGAATTTAAAAGTGATAAATCCTCTATGTTCTAAAAGCTGGTAACCAAATTAGACAGATGGAACATATACATATAAAATTTTTTAGAAATGATCCAAGGCAGAATTCATCCACTTACCCATCAGCAATGGCCACTGTCCACCAGTGGAGCATAGTTACTGAATAAATACAACAACAAAGGAATGTCTCTTCTTTTATGAGTAAAGAAGACAAACACTAAGCCACCAGATAAATACCTTTTCCCTCTCTTTTCTTGAACTGAAGGATAAAGAAGAAATTACACAAAAAAATATGCCATTTTCTAAGTTGTATTCAGCCTTGACTACCACCTCCTTTTTCATAGTTCCTCACCTGCAATAGAATTGAAAATTATTTTTCTAGGTTTGTTAAAATATTTTAAAACATGTCATCCTTATCAGGGGAGAGGGGGAGAGGGGAGGGGCGAGAGAGAGAGAGAGAGAGAGAGAGAATATCTGAGAAATGATAATGAGGAAAATTTCTCCTAGATGAGTTAGGCTGGGACCTGCCAGGCTACCCCAGCTCTTCTTACTGAAACATTGGTTCATTTACAGCTGCAAATCAGGCACCCGCATTTCCAGCCATTTCTTTCTCTAATAAAATAGCCTCAAGTATCTGATTAGCTAACAAATTTTAAAAATTGATATTTACCCTAGATTTATACTGGGCTACCTCTGGTAAATAGTCACTCCTGGCAGATAACATACAGTAACAAAAACTTTTGGTTTCTGGCCTGAAAAGAGATCATTATCTCAGGCATATCATGATGAAAATTTCTTTTTATGACCCATTAGACTGCAGTCTCAAATGGTCTAAAAAATTTAGAGTGTCAGTCTCTATCTTTGATTTTCTACATGGAAAATTAGAGTCCATATTTCTTACTAGTCTACAAATAAGAAATCTGTTCTTATACAATTATAATTATTCAATAATTATTCTATTACATAATTCTCCTTGGGCAGAAGGAAAGGAAGCAAATCTTTCATACACTGGTACCTACCTAGTTCCCAGTATAGCAACTCTCAAAACCATAGCAGACATAAGATGTCACCCTAGGAATAAATGTCAGAGTGGAAGCTTTGTAGATTAAACTGAAAGAAAAAAAAATTGAGTTACAAGTAGTTCAAAATTGTTTGCCAGATACACTGAACCAGAAAAAATAGGTTTCCTCATGACATGTTTATTCAAATCCCTAGTCAGTCAAGAAGTAGTATGAAATAAACTTTTGACTGTTTCAAATCCAGTTTCTCCATTAAAATATTCACTTCAGGTGAAATCTGCAGGCTCATGCAACCTAATCTTTACCACATCTCTATAGACACAGAAACAAGACTTGGTAATTCCCAAGGAGCAGCCAAAACTAGGCTATATTTTCAAGATTTTATCAAAGAAAGTACAAAATAAGACTGGCATATACATGGCCACCTGGTGTATGACAAAGATGAAACTGTAATGCAGTAAGAAAAGGTGACTAATTATTGGGCTAAACAAAAAGTCTGTATGGTTCTTTCCAAAAAATAAAAGACACATTTTTCATTTTCACTAATAAATTTATTGATTTGGATATTTTGAGTATGTTGGCTCTCTCCCGTGTGCTATAATGTTGATTGTTCTCAGTTAATATCTCAGTTTGATCACTATCAACTTCAATTGGCCTACCCAACCATGGAGCATCATCCAGTGAGAAGTCTCCAACATGAAACTTCACAAACCACTTTTGACACATTTGATTAGTCATAGAACCTTCTCCAACTTTCCAAATCTTTTTCTGCTTTTCAGGTGTTCTTTTGTGTTTCTTGAAATAATAAAGCATAACATGCCAAAAATGTTGCACATTTTCTTCCATCTTCAATATTAAAATGGCTATATAAATATTCACCAATTTTGATAAGTTTGTTAAAAATGCACACTGATGTGACAGCTTTCACACTGTAATCTAACAAAATTGTTTAGAATGAAGTCAAAACCACTAAGGATTACTAGAGCCATCTTAAGGGAAAAAAAAAATCAAACAAATATTTTGGGCAACCCACTAAATAATCATAAATAAACAATGCATTTTGACTTCTATCTAACTCTATTCACAAATGTAAGTTCCAGATGAATTATGATCTATGTGTAAGAGGTAAAATAATAAAGATTAAAAAAAGAGATAAGTAAACATCTCTATGACTTTGGAGTAAGCAAAACTTTTTAATAGATACAGAAAGTATTAAACAGAAAGAAAAAATTGATAAATTGACTATATTAAAATTAAGTTCTGTTTTTCAAAAGGTATCATTAAGGGATAAATAGGCAGTTCACAGAGATACAAAGCTATTCACAGTGCATATATCTTGAAAAGACCCATATCTAGAACTAGATAGATTTATAAATCAATAATAAGAGTACTGACAACTTAAAGGAAAACGTGGAAAGGCTTGAGCAGCAATGGCACAAAAGAGGATAACTAAATGGTCAATAAATATCTTAAAATCACTTAACTTCATAAGTACAATAGATCACAAAAATGGCTCGCTTCTCCCATCCTTGACTGTCTTCACGCCCTTTGCTATATAGCTTGTGGTACTCACTGATTTTGAATTTGAGCGAGGCTGTGTGACTCATTTTGAGGATTGGGATATTAGCAAATGTCATGCAAACAAAGGTTGAAAAAGCACTTGCACCACTGGGCTTGTTTGCTTTTGCACCTGTGCCATTTCCATGAGAAAGCTGAGGCTAGCTTGCCAGAGACTGAGTAGAGATGAGTAACCCCACACACCCCAGCTGCAGCCAGCCTAGATCGTCTTACAGCCAGCTGACACCCCTGTGCACATGAACAACCTCAGCCAAGAACTGTGGAGCTGCCAAACCAGCCCCCAGCTAATTGCAAACTTGGGATCAGCACATGCTTCCTAGGGAGTGTCACGGACACTTTGTGGTTCCTTGTTATGCAGCATTATTGTGGTGGTAGGTAGGTAACTGATACAACGAGTCATGAAAAAAAGTACAAATAAAACCTCAACACAATACTACTACACATACAAGAAAACTGCCAAAATGAAAAAGAAGAAAAAGCTCAGCTGTTAACAAGGATTTAAAACAGATTTGCCCAAGAGCTGTAGTTTGATGATACCTGTTCTAGATGTTCCAGAAAACCAGTAGGAAGTCCTATGAGCACAAAGACTACATTTGACCTATTCTCCACAGTGTCTCCAGGCCCTGGTGTGCAGTCATTGATCAACAAATATGGATAACAAAAATATGAGTACCTATTTAAAAATATCTTTTTCAGGATATTACAGTTTTCACACTAAGGTTTATTCAAAGAAAGAAAAGGAGCTAAGCTGAATTTCCTCAAGAGATGTTATAAAGTTCAGGGTGAATGGAGAGGAAAAGAGGGAAGGCAATGCATGTGTGTGGAAGGGATATTAAAAGAATAATGTAAAACAAAAATTTCCAAGTCTGGAAGGGTCATGAGAACTTTATAGTTTGTAAACAAACAAATGAACAAAATTTCTTCATTCCCACTTTTTAAAAAGTTATTTTCACTTAAGAAGAATGGTCCTGGAGGTCTAGGAAATATGTCAGCTCTCACAGCTAGAGCATCTAAATGTGCTGTAAGCCTGGGAAGCACTATTTCTTCTGGTTGAGCAATTCTTCTCTTTCGGGGTCAACTCCTTCACCCCATTCATCCTTCTCTCTCTGAAAATGATCCAGGGAAACTCTGTGCTCCTTCCCTTGGCATTCCACAAATAGAACCAAGCAAGACATTAATGAAGAGAGAAAACAGTTTCCCATTTATTTTGCTTTCAGAAATATATTTGGAATGACCTGTGCCAGAGTTATACTATATCAAAAAAACCCATAATCCAAAAGACTAACCCTTTTCAAATGATAACCAACTGCATTTTGTATTTTCATAGAATTACTTTATTTCCGTAAAAAACAAAATTTCCATTTTTCCAATCAAGGAGCTGAGTTTCTAAAGCTTCCTGTGGTCTATTTACATTTCCTACAGTAACCTTCTTAAGCAACAGACCAAGGAAAATATGAAACCAATTTTTTATTTCATTTCCCTTTTTTAAGGGAGCCTGTATACTTTCCTGACCTCATTAAGGGCTCCGAGACAACATCAATTTCTAAATATAAGTTAGCAAAAAATTAGCAGATGCCTCTCTGTTACAAAAATGATCAATTTTTGGTGGTACCCTCACCTCTGGCTATGTGCTATGGTATTAGATACTGGCACGACTATTACGTTTATTTTTTCTTAAGAGAAATTAGAAAAGCAGGATAGTAAAACCGATCTAAATGTCCGAGGTGAAAAGCAGGCTCATTTAAGAGACTGACAGACACTGTGAAGGAGAGACTTATTGCTATTTAAACAACATAGAGAGGGTAGGAAATCAAGACCTGAGAAGGCTGTACTTATTCATTTGTTTAAACGGTATTTTTGAGGACTTGTGTTTCACCAGCACTGTGTTAGGTGCTGCTAGAAGGAAAGAGAAAAGGTTGCTAGTCATGGTGCATAGGCCCGTAACAGTTGCCCTCAAGGCTCTTGGGTAATTGCTGAAGAAATGATTCTAAAGATAAGAAACCTGGAACGTCATCAAACAAATTATTTTAAGAATGTTTTTGACTTTTTTACATCCTCTGTGGAGCCACAAAACAAGACTGCTGATTCAAACACAAAGATTTTAAAAAGTTCTATGAATGTCATTCAACCTAAAAATCCTGCTGGCTTCCTCCATCTATTATTGTATCTTTAGTTGCCTTATTTATCTCAACACAAAATGGCCTTTCAAACTCATGGCTTCAGTTGACATCATTTGTGTGGGATGCATCTTCCCCCTTTGGAGGAAACCCCAACTGGCACAGCACTCCCAGACTCTCTTGGCTCCCTCCCTCCCTCCTGCCCAGGCGAGTGGGATTACTTACTGGGATGGTAAGTGTGGACAGAAGAGGTCAGAAGAGCTTTTTTTCTCCTCCTTTCTCTTGAATGCAATCTGCCTACAGGAAGCAGGAGTCCTAGTTGATAAGAATACTTAGGTTTGGGACTCTGTATTAGGAAACTCACCTGCAGTTATAAATCACAGCTTCCAGTCAGAACTTCAGAGTAAAATAAAAAAATGCCCAGCTCTACATGTCAACTTCCCCATTTTATTTCTCAGTTGGTTCAGAACTTAGGTGGAAGAAAGCATGTCATTACTGCTGCCTCAAGCCATGACCCTAATATCTGGTGCAAAGAACCATGAATTTTGAGAAAAAGAAGACAGGCAAAGGAGTTTGCAGGAAAAAACAAAACAAAATAAAATACAAAACAATAACAACAAAAATGCTTAGAAGCACTTGATGGAACAAGGATACTTGCTTTGAGGTTTGGGCTGCAGGGAGAGGCATTCTCATCTTTGACCTTGACTGTACTAGGTTCTTTAATTCTTTTGAAAGTTCACTTCAGGACAGCTTCTGTGTCTCAGTTATCTAGGCATTTATACAGGAGTGGGCAAACCATGGCCCACAGGCCAAATACGGGCTGCCTTTTGGTTTTGTTAAAAAGAAAAGTTTTATTGGAACACAGCTAAACCTATTCATTTACATATTATCTATGACTGCTTTCATACAGCAATGGCAAAGTTGAGTGGTTGCAATAGAGACCATATGGCCCATAAGCCTAAAATATTTACTATCCAGCTCTTTACAGAAAAGTTTACCAACCCACACATTAATGGGTTGAATAGTCTGATAGCTCCGGCTGTGTTTCTCAGCCAGTTCTGTAAATAATTAGGAAATTTTGGTCTTGGAATATTAAGTATTGACCTTCATCCTGGGCCAAGGCAGGACTCATCCAAAAATTGGGTAGCTTGTCTGCCTTTGATCTCCCATGTGCTAATTACTCCTGTGGATTTTAGAGATCTATGTTGCAGTATAACCCACAGAAAAGAAGAGGGCTTTGTTATGGCAAAAAAACCAACTCCCAGAAATGAGGGTCTCTACTATACTAGTGAACATAACCTGCACTGAATATAACCTTGAGAATAATACAATGGTAAAGGGAAAGCTGGTGAAATTCTCATTGAAACAAAGGTCAAAAAACTACTAAAGAAAGCTGATGCAAGGGATGCCTTCACCTTGAAAATTATGCTGATGCAGAAATAGTACATACACCTAAGACATCAGACAGAGACATTGCAGAAAGCTTTAGAGTAACAGACTTTGGTATTTTAAGAAACAATTATCCCCTAAAAACATCCAAAAGTATAGAGCTAAGACATGGTTCCATTTAAATATTTTTTAAATGGCCGGGAAAGGAGGGCAGGTGTTAATGGTTACTAAGGCATAAAAGTGACTGAGACTCAAAGAACCCTGAGAGAGGAAATGTAAAATTGAATGTTAAGAATAAACTTACTGAAAGAAAACAAGGGAATCCAGAAGGACTCCTGATTTGAGTCTCAGAAGGTAAAACACCTAGGCTTGAGTGGGGCTAAGAGGCCGTGTGGAATCAGAAATTGGACGTGCTATCAAGAGAAGAGGGGACGATCAGAAGGATGTCGCCATCCAACCTAGCCAACTATTCTCTGAAATCCAGATCAGCCAAAATATATCAGCATCAGGAAAGATAATTTGGCCAGCAACCTTACTGTGTCCAATGCAGGAGAGGCAATTGACAGGTATCCAGGTTACAAGGAGCTCACGTAAGTGATGCTCATCTGAGCCCGTGATGTGGTTCGGCAGCACTTGGTAGCCCATTCCACTTGTTATAATCTCAATGTAAAGACCCAGGGCACTCATAAACTACACCACACAGAGGGCAAAGTGGTTACCATACTTGATCAACATGAGTGCAGATGAAATGACTCAAAGATTGTCCACATAACTGGGGCACTGATTTTCCTGACTATGACACTTGAGGTCAAAAGACTTTGGTTTAAATATTTGCAACATATGTATTTATGAAACAGTTTCTACACCTTCTAAAGACAGGTTCCTCATTCAAATGGAAAAATACTTGTGGGGTTTTTGTCAGTATTAAATGCAAAGTTGTATGTGAAAATGCCTTTGCCATATCTGGCATATATGAGGTACTCAATATTCAGGGAATGCAATTTCCTTCCCATCTTTCTTAAAATAAAAGGCGATTTTAAAAAGTGATAGACAGGAACCTGGAATCAGGACAAGATGAGTCTAAAAGGTCACTGTCCTCACCCAATCCCACAGCATTTCATTAAAACCAAAAAGGACTAAGATTTACAAGTTAAGGTTATAGCAGACACTATGTCTAATACAGCTTTTCCAAATTTCCCATTAAATTAAAATATCTATGAATTTAAACAAAAAGACAAAGTGATGACAGTACTGTAAATAAAAAAATAAGGAAACACTGTAGCCCAAAGTGCAGGGAGAATTTCCCCTGAATGAATCAGCCAAGAGGATGGAATGAAATGCATGTTCTTGGATTACATAACATATACTCCACCCTCTGAATCAGAACTAAACAAAAGTTGCAAAAAAAAAAAGGTAAAAAAACCCTTTTTCTCAACCCAAAGGCTGAGAATGGTCTCTACTCAGGAAGACAGGAGCCCATTCAACAAATGCTTAGGAAATGTGTTTCAGGCAAAGTCATTGCTATTCTCTGCTCCCTTGTTTCATTCACCACTTCTCCAAAATCATCAACCTTTTCTTGTTACCACCATATAGAAACTAACATTCCTGGACATCATTGCAAGAAGTTGGGTAGAGTGCACAGGTGCAGAGAATTTATATCCTGAGATAATTTTGTCACCTAAGGAAAAGCATTGTCAGAAGGGATGGAAAAAGAAAGGATACTGGGCAAAGCAGTTGCTGGCGGCGAAGTCTTTAATGTTTTAAGTCTATTGTTGACAGGAACTTTGTAAATTGCATCTGAATTTCTAGCTTAGTCATAGGACCAGACAATCTGAGCAACAGAAGATTCCCACCGAAGACTTAAGATTCATAATACATGATTGTCTACTGGGCATCACCCTCAGCAGGTGGTAAAACCATCCTTAATGTCAGGAGACGGGCTGGGGCGGGAACAGACAGAGTTTCTAACATTGAGAGGAACAGAGAATTAACTAGTTTACATCATTCCTCCCCTCTGAGGGCAAATCCTTGGACTCTTCCTGATAAAAAAACTAATAAAATTATTAGGTGAAGCCTATAAAAAGACAACAATGCAAGGTAAAATAGAGTCTTTAAAATAAAAAAGTTTAAAAATAATTTATTACAAATATTCCAAAATACATAAAAATAAAAGGCATTGTATATTTATTGCTGTGTAACAATATTACCACAAAACAGTGACTTAAATCAACACACTTTTATTATCTCACAGTTTCTGTGGGTCAGGAGCCCAGGCATGCCTTAGGTCTGCCCTCTGCTCACTGCCTGACAAGACTGCAATCAAGCCAGAGCTGTGCTCTTATCTGAGGCTAAGCTGGGAAAGGACCCATTTCTAATCTCACTCAGGTTGGCAAGATTCAGTTTCTTGTAGTTGTATGACTGGGGGCGTTAGTTTCTTTCTGTCTCTTGGCCAGAGGCCACTCTTAGCTTTTCACGGCTTCTCACTATTCCAGCCATGTCAGATTCTCCAACATGGCTACTTGCTTCCACAAAGCAAGCAAGGAAGAGGGAGGCCCCAGAAAATATACAGTAAGAACCTGGGTCAAGATCCATAAAAGGCCAATAGATTGAAATAACAACACATACAGGAGCACCAGCCTGAAGGTTTTTAATTTTTTAATAGAATGGGAAAAAAACCCCAATATCATTAACAAAATTAAAGTCTGCATTAAATCAGTAAATTGGAATATAAACTTGGAATATATATTGGAATATAACTCCAGAATCCTAGAGTTAATGATCAAAGAGATTAATTTATTCATACAAGTTATTTATTGAGCATCTACTATATGCCAGACACTGTGATAGACACTGGAAATACAAAATAAATAAGATAGATTTGGTTCTAACGTCATAGTTCTTGCATTCTAATAAAAATGTGGACAACTACAAACAAACATTTAAGTACACAAAAAATCCAGATTTCTTTAAATGCCATGAGAGAAATAAATTTGATTTTGTAGTAGAAATATTTGGGCAGAGGAGAAGCTATAATACATAGGATAGTCAAGAAAAGTCTCTCTGAGAATAACATTTATGATAAAAATAAAACAAAAGACCCATGTAAAGAATAAAAAAGAGCATTTAAAGCATAGATAATAGCAACTGCAAGGGCTTAAGGCACACATCTCTTCCCTCATAAATTTTCTTCTAGGAATGATTGTAAGGCCATGTAACTGAAGCATGATGTGAGAGAAAGAGAGGGATTAACATGAAATAAAGTTGAAAATGTAGACAGGAGAGAAAGAAATCCTGTTGGTCCTATATAGATCATCCTGTAATATAAAAGATACTATTATAAGTACAATAGGAAGCTTTTGAAGGACTAAAGCATATCAACATACATGTACTAGACGTCCCAGAAAGACAGATAAGAAACAAAGGGATAGAAAAAAATATTTCAAGAAATAATGACTGAAAACTTTCCAAACTCAATGAAAAATACTAATCTAAACATTCTAAAGCACAATGTATTCAACGAGGTCCACTCCAAGGTACCTCAGAATCCAACTGTTAAAAGCCAAAGACTAAGAGAAAGTCATGGAAAAAGCAAGAGAAAAAAGACTCCTCAGATAGAGGTGGTTAGAAAGTCTGAATCTAGAGTTAATCTCTTCAGTCATTAAATTAAAGGTGAGTGACTCGAGGGTCAGTATATTACAAAACAATCAGGAGAGGAAAATAATGTAGTTGTAAGGCCTAAAAATTTTAAAGAAGACATTTTGTTTAGCCTTGTTTTTGTTTCAGTGGAAAGGGAGATGGATTGTTGGAAAGCAACTGCAAGTAGGGAGAGCCTTCTGGTGGTAATGTATGTGGAATGTAAGAGAAAAGAGAAAGTTTACTTCAGAAGATTCATGGGAGAACTTGGGGACACTCTGGTTTTAGTGAGGTAGCAAAGGGATGAAAACATTCTGAGAAATCGTTGAGTTCACAGAGAATATTGCAGTTGTCAGATAAAAATGATGAAAGATATTTTATATGAAAGACAAGCAAGGGAGAGACGCATACGTATTCCAAAAGACAAAGAAACAGTACAATCAGGGTGAAAAAAGTAAAATATAAAAAGTAAGGAAAAAATGCCCTTTGATATGCAAATATCTCAGTCTACAGATTAAAAGTATTCCTGAGTTTTGGGTTAAATAATGGGTAGTGTTGGGATTGGGGGAGAAGAAGGTGGATCCCACACGTAGATAAATTTTAGAAATGGTTTTTAAAAAATATTTCAAGTAAAAGAAAAAATATCTTCCAAGCTTCCAGACAGAAAAGAAAATATACCACAAAACTTTTATGTGATCTTAAGGTGGAAGGCAATACAAAGATATTCTCACATTCAAAGACTTAAAATATATAACTTTTTTGAGAAAATTATTTCATTATTCATCTCAGTTGACCAAGAAATAAACCAAAATCAAGAACAAAAATGTCACAGCATAGTCAATAAATATATGGTGATAACTGTGTTCATAAGAAACCTAGAGTTATTGAAAAATTATAAAAACAATATTTTAAATTAAGGATTCTTTCCACAGAAGTATCACTAATAAAGGTAGTTTAAGAACGTTAGAGTTTATAACTGTGAAACAAACATTACTGAGGCATTTCAGCAACTAATTATTACAATGACCTGTTAAAGAATATTAGACTTTTCCTATCACCAATAGTTATAGGATAGTATATGTGTGACACATGTCCGTGTCACTGTTATCATCCACTGTCTTGATAAATTACACCATTAAAATAAACAGATGTAATGCAACACAAGACTGTTTTGTTTTGTTTTGTTTCCATGAACACTGGGTGCTAGGTCTCTACTGGACTAGATTTATCACCAAAATGTTTTGTGAATCTAAAATATGCTCTCCACTCAATATTATTTTTTAAAAAAAACACTCCATGCAGGAAAAAAAATTTTGTATAAAAAGAATGGAAGTAATCATGAAAAACAAAACATTGAGTTAAGAATAAATAATGGCTGTTTCTGTGATGAATAATTATGATAATAATTATATTTCTTGAATGGTTATTATGCACTGGGCATTGTTCTAGCACTGTTCAAAGTTTTTTACCTATATTACCTCATTTCATCCATATAAATATATTATGAGGTTTATGTCCCTATTTTACAGTTATGTAAACTGATAAAGTCACACAGCTAGTAAGTGGTAGACAATAAATTCAAACACAAGGAGTCTGATTTCAGAGGCTACTTCCCTTAATTATCAAACATGATCTCTATAAATAAAACTGGATGCCCTGGTAATTAGAAAAAAATGTAGGATAAAATATATATAACTGTTAAACTCAAATGCAATCACAAACATAATTCAAAATAATATTTATACTTTGTATGTAATGCCAAAAGAATAAAGCAATAAGTGATTGTTGATGTAACAAAAATTAAGGAGACTATTAGTGCAATGAGCTAAACACCGTTGTTGAAACACAAAAGAATAACTATAAAGAAGTATTATGGTGTTTCTGCTTTTTTCTTCCAACTCTGAAGCACCTCTCTAGTGAGGCAGCAGCACCAAGAGGCGATAAGTTGGTCAGAGCCTGAATGTACGTGAGGAACCATAATCTCTGTGGAGGTACAAGGCTTTGTTCTGTCCCTGACCAGATGGGAGCCAGAGATCCAATGGTAAGAATGAGGATCAGAGCCCTCTTTACTCAAGAGCAATCTAGAAAGACCTGCTAGAACTAACAGACCTTTGCAGAGCTATTCTTATCTTTGAGACTGGGAGTTAACTCTTTTGTCATATGAGTACTGAATGTAAACTGTAACTGAAAAATTAAATAATATAAATAAATAGATAAATAAATAAATAAATGGCTCTCTCTGAACCTCAGTTTCATCCTTTTTCCCCATTTGTCTTGAGAGAGAGAGAGAGACTACAAATAGCACCTCAGGTGAGACAGTCTCAGGAAAACAAATCATCATTTTCGAAGTGATCAGCAAATGGGCCATGACCAAATCTGTCATGACGAGCTCAGGCAAGATGGAGTAAACAAGTTAGAGGGAACAAATGGGAGGTTTAGCAATGAATTTCGCGATGGCCTGGCACACAAATGAAGGATGCCCTCTATCATAAGCCTACGGCTCAGCTTTTCAGTGCTGAGCCATTTTTTTATTTTCCTCAAGAGGCTCTTTCCTACCAGCAACGATTTCCTCTGGTTCACTTGGGGATATCTTTAATAACTTCAAACAATAGGAGTGAATCTTTATAAAATTTCTCCAAACATTCCCCTTCCCTCTAGGCTATCATCTGCAGGAGCTGATGTGGCGTTACTAGGGTCTAATGAACCATTCTACACGACTCTGTACCTCTGGGTAATTACTGGGCACAGCAGGGACTGCATGAGAAATATGCTGCAATTTCAAAATTTTCAGCTATTAACACTGTCCATTAAGTTTTTGACAAAGAAATAAGGCAGCAAACAGAGAAACAGTTTTTAAAAGGAGACAAAAATTATCATTATTTGCATCTGATATGAGAGTATATTCTAAAATCCCAGGACTAGTAACTGTAAGTGTATTTTTTAATGATAAAGTTTATATGATGATATCAGCTCTAGGAGTAGGCAAATGAAGATTGAAAATACAAGCCAGATAGAAGAGATGAACTAGGAGAACCAACACGGTACCATCCCGAGGAAGACAAAAATTTAGGATGCTTTGAGGGGAAGCTATAAAGAATGTCAGAAACTGCACAAAATCATGAGGACAAAAACTATTGGTGATGCCGCCCACCTGGCCCCAGGTCACCTAAAGCTACTGGATGTGAAAGACCTGATACCCTCTTCATCCTCTGACACCCTGAGCCCTCATTCCATTGATTATTTAAATGCTGAATAATGATAAACAGACACTCTCTTTTCACATCAGGAACCAAGTATTGTGATTTTATGTAACATTGCTGAAAAATTCTCTCATATTGCAGGTCACATATGCCAACAGTGGATAAGACATCTGCCAAAGTCTACAGACTGCTGGCATGGAACCCCTGATTCCTCTAGCTGAGGAGAAATAATTTGACACCTCTGAAGCAGCATATTCGACAACTGCTTGTTCCACCCTCTAAGCCATTCAGTCACATTTCAAAACACCTCAGTCAGCAATATTCACATTATATTTTCCCCTCATCAGGGCAGTTTTTTCTCCTCTCTGGTGTGGTCTCGCAGATACTCCCTGTGGTAATCCTGTTAAGTTTTTCATTTCTTTTTCTGCATTCATCTACACACACACACACACACACACACACAAAATTACTCCCCTTACCTGCCTGTCCAAATTATCTGAGAATACTTTTAAAAGCTTCTAAAACTGCAGCATGATGCTTTCCTAAAACAGTCACAAACAGACCTGACAATCCCGGGGAGAATAACAACACTCATTTTGCCTTCAGTATTCATTCCATTGTAGGATGTTTTCTCCTGTAGGTTTTACGAAAGAACATTTTGCTAATTTGGATTATAAAAAAATACCTCCATTTACAAATATCTTTGTTTTGAGACCCCCTAAAATATTATTTTGGATATGAGGTTTTAGAGTATTTGATCATGTTAATTTTTGTATACATATTCTCAAGTATGTGATTTTAAGGTTCTCTTCAAAGCAGAGCCTCAGGAGTGGTTTAATGTCAAATTGGTTTTGAACAACTCAAAATATAAGACACCACCATCTGTCAAAATATCAACTTAGGATATTCTGAGCAATAATAAAACTGATTATATAATGGTCACAATCACACACACACAAAATGCAACCTAAGACTATCTTTTTTATTAGATAACTCCAAGCTTTTTATACAGTGAGTATAAGTGATAGAATATTTGTGTGTGGGGAACGAAGGGTGAGTCCACACTGAATGATACATTAGTTGTAAAGTGATATGTTCTGACCATAGTTTAAAAGAATGGATATGGAGGAAAGTTCTATGTAGTAATGAAAAACCATTTCTTATAATGTATTATTTATTTAATTTTATTTTTAAGTAAGCATATGGCATGTTTAAATATATAAAACATTTATACTGAGAATTTTATATTATGAAAACATGTATTCTGAGAACCCTTTCCATACTCTCTCATCCTGTTTCCACTCTAGAAGTAAAAATTATTTTTAATTTGGTTTTTAGCCTTTTATTTCTTTTTTGTAAAAATAAGCACATGAGTATATGAATATATATGTGTACATATTTCCTTTCCTTACATAAACTGTAGTGTAGTATAGCTATTATTTTGGTCTTTGATTTTTATTTCTTTACTCAATCTTGAAGATTATTCCATATCAGTTCATAGAGATTTCCATCCCTTTTTTTTTTAACAGCTACATGGTACTAATGTGTGAATGTGCCATAGTGTAGTCAACCAATTTTCTACACATGGTAATTTAGGTTGTTCCCAATATTTTGCTGTTGGAAACATGCCTTCTACATATATTGTTTTGCATTTTGGGAGGTGCTTCTTAAGAGAAAATTCCTAAAATCAGGTTATGAATTAAATGTGTATTTAGTTTTGCAAGGTATTTCCTAGCAAAACCAGTTCCATGCTAAGAAGCAGTCTTGTAAAACAAATGAGCAAACAAACAAGAAGAAAACTAAATCTCATCAAGTCTCAAGGTCTAACTAGCAATTTATATGAAATATGTAGAATAGGGAAACATTTTTAATGACACCACATTGATGCAACTAGGAAAATTCAAAATGCAAACAGGTCTACTGAGAAAATAACCTGGCTTCTCTTACAAATAATTTGCAAGAAAACCAAGGTAGGAGCTGAGAGGAAGCCTAAAGAATACAAGACTTATGACACATACCAACTAAATTCAATGCATAGATCTGGTTTGAGGCCTGAGTCCAAAAAACTGATTAAAATCACACACACACACACATACACACGTATGTCTAAATATAAATACATTTAATTAATGTATAGCACATATAGTATAGTATAAGTAATATATAATACATATATGTTATATATGAATATATAAAATACTATTATATACTTATATGTTATATACATAAAGTACAATTGGGGAAATTTGAACTCTAGATAGTTGATGGTACTGAGAAATTATTGTTAATTTTTTCAAATGTGATGGTTATTTTTTAAAGAGCTGTTATCTTTAGTTCTGTATACTGCAATATTTATGGATGAAATGATATGATATTTGAGTTAGCTTCAAAATAATTGTAAGATGTTGTGAGGTGCTGTTTTACTACATAATTACCAGAAGGCTGAGCAGATATAAATACTCCTTAGTTCTCACAGTGCTTATAACATTTCTGCAACTCTTTGCTTATGTAGTTCTTCCCTTATCCACTTTGCAAATTCCTACTTTTCCTTAAAGATATGCCTCAAATAATGTTTCTCCCTCACAGTCTTCAAAATCCTACCTGTCAAAGAATAGCAAACACCTTTGGTGCTCACCTGAGACCTTCATTGGAGCTCACTTTCCATTTCTATACACTCAGCTTCTTCATGGTTTTGCTTCTAACAGTCTTGTCCCTGCAGCTGAAACTCTATTTGGGTGTCTGTCCTTGGGTTGACAGACTCACTTTGCCTTGTACCTAGAGACAGCCAGAAGTACCTGAGAGTTTTTGCCTGCCCTCTTTGGGCAGCCCATGGGCAATAACTGCCTGATGTAGAGTATGGAAGTCATCAGGACGAGAGCTCATAGTTTCTATTGACTTTCCCATTGGCCTGTACAATGAACATTTATGAAATACTTATGTACTAAAGTTTGATGAATATGCATATTAACTATATGTCCAACAAATCCACTCAACTTCAACTCTACCATGTCCAGTCTAACTTGGTTTCATTTCATGTCTGCATGCTTCCAACAAGCTCCTAATTGCTCTTACCTTTCCTGAAGCCCTCTGCACATAGAAGCCAGGAGAGCTTATCATTTCCCAGCTTAAAATCTTCACAAGTGTAACTGTTGAAGACTTAACTTCTATATAAAATACGCCTCAAAATACAGTGGCTTACATAACATAAAATTTTATATCTCTTTAAAGTAACAGCTATAGAGAAAAAAAGGCTAGAATAGGGGCTGCTTAGTTCCACATAATTATTCAGAGGTAAGGCTCCTTCCATTTTATTTCTTTTTCATCCTTTAGGGCAGGTGCAACAAACTTCTAAGTCACATGTCTCTGGTCTCTGCTGCAACTACTCAGCTCTGCCAGTTGAACACAAAATCAGTTATATAGGATATGTAAATAAGCAGGATATGCCTGCGTTTCAACGTAACTTTATTTACAAAACCAAGCCAATGTTCGCTAACCACCACGCAAGAGTTCTGCTTTCCACTGCACATTGTACAACTTTGGTCATGGGCTCTACTTTTCTCAACTCATGAGAAGAGAGAGGCCATGAAGGAGTCTGTGCCTGTTGTAATGCTCAAAGTAGGAAGTGGCACATATCACTTGGCATTGGCAAGCAATACCATGGTTTTATCATCCACTTAACAGTATCTAGCTGCAAGGGACACTGAAAATGCAGCCTCTTCCTGAGTGGTACCCTGTCCATCTGCAACTGTATTACTAAGGATGAAGGAGAAAAGAGATCTTATAGGTCAACTACTAGCATTGTTTGCCATGACTTCTGCTTTTCTAGGAAAAAATCCAAAATCCTTGATGGCCGAGAAGATACTGCAGTCTTATCCTTGACTTCTCCTTCAGGCCTGTCTGGCACAACTCTCTTCCATGATTTTTACAATCCAGTCACATTCTTTCATTTCTTCCAGTGTATTATGTCAATAGACTGAAAAATCCATAATAGGATCTTGTTTGTTTTGACAGATGTTGGAGCCCCAGTGCTTAGGGCAGTATCTGACTTTATAAGCCCAAAGTAACTACTTGGTAAGTGAATAATTGAGTCAACTCCTATGCTTAATATCTAATAAATCAAATACTGTGTCTGTTCCAAGTATCAATGATACTTCTCAGTTCTAAATCTTTCAAATAGTTCCTAATGTCCTCTTTCTTACACTCTTATCCAGTCAGGTCCTAGGCCAATCTATTCTATCTCCTAAATACTCTTATCCATTTACGTCTCTCTTTCTCTGCTGTCTCTATCACCTCTCATCAGGACAACTAAATCATAACTAAATCATATTTCTGGATGCCTGCTTCCACACACATACATACTACATTGTCCCCTCTACTAGCAAAATAATCTACCTATAAGTCAAATCTGATCATATTGTTTCTCTGTTCAAAATATTTTGGTGGACCCCCATTGTCTTCAGCATAAATATTAAACTTTTAACCTGATTTGATAGACCCTTTTTAGTCTATTGACTTTCATCCTTTCCAGATATATGAAATGGTTTCTATTAACTTGATTATCCCATGTACTCTTACTTCTAGGCTCTTGAACTCTTTCCTCTGCTTGGAACACTTTGCTCATTGCTACCCCCAACCAACAACTCTTTCTTTTTCTGCTAACTCTTCCTTATGTTTCAGGTCTCAGCCAACATGACAATCTCTCTAAGCAATCTTACCTAACCCTCAAGTATATAAAAGGCCGCTATCAAGAAATTGATTAGATAACCTATAGAATGGAAAAAAAATATTTGAAAATACTTTTGAAAAAAATCTTAACTCTCAAGGCAATGACATTAGAAGTTGAGGCCTTTAGGGAATACTTAAGTCAAGAGGGCTTAGTGCTCTTATAATAAGAGGCTCCAGAGAATGTTCTCACCCCTTCCACCATGTGAGGTGACTCTCACGAGGCACCAGATCTGCTGGCGCCACGATCTTAAACTTTCTGGCCTCCATAATTGTGAGAAATAAATATTTGTTGTTTATAAGCCACATAGTTTATGGTATTTTTGTTATAGCAGCCTGAATGAGCTAAAACAGTATTTAAATAAACATTTCTCCAAAGAAGATACACAAATGGCCAACAATCACATAAAAAAAATGCTCAACATTATTAGTCATTGGGGGAATTGATAATGAAAACTATAATAAAATACCACTTCATATCCACTAGGATGGCTATAATGAAAAATAATGTGTTGGCAAAGGTATGGAGAAATTGGAAAACTTGTACATTGCTGGCAGAAATGTAAAATGGCTCAGCCACTGTGGAAAACAACTTGGCAATTCCTCAAAAATTTAAAGATAGAGTTACCATGTGAACCAGAAATTCTAATCCTGGGTGTATACCCCAAAAAGTTGAAAACAGATATTCAAACAAATACATGTACATGCACATTCATAGCATAACTATTCACAATAGCCAAAAGGGGAAAACAGCCCCAATGTCCATCAATGGATGAATGAATAAACAAAGTGTGGTATATAATACATACAGTGGGATACTATTTGGCTATAAAAAGGAATGAAGAACTGATACACAATGAAACATGTATGAGCCTCAAAAACACAATGTTAAGTGAAAGAAGCCAGACACAAAAAAATCACCAATTATATGGTCCCATTTATGATATGAAATATCCAGAATAGGTAAATCTACAGGGGCAGAAAACACAAGAGTGGCTGCCAGAAGAGACGAGGAGGAGGGGATGGGAAGTAATTGCCTAATGAATTCAGGGTTTCCGTGTGGAGTGATGAAATGTTTTGGAACTAGAAAAAGGTAGTGATTATACAACATTGCAAATGTACTAAATAATGCTAAATTGTTCACTTTAAAATGGTTAATTTTATATTATGTGAATTATACCTAAAAAATATAAGTAAAGAACTACCATCTTCTAGGACTCTTCAATCTGTTGTGTGTAAGAGCTGTTGTTGTGTGTTTTGACATGCTCTCATGTTTTGACTTTATTTTTCCCTAACAGTAAATTTCTGTGCTATAACTTTGTGTGATTTGAATGCAAGAAAGTCATAGTCAGCCAGAAGTTGAAGAAATTGGCAAAAACGTATTGTGCAGAGAGATTAAATTTTGAAAGTTTTCACTAGTCAATAAAACAAGAGTGTGTGATAGAGGATCATCTAACTCCATGGCATCTTCCCCAGACCAACTCCCTGTGCTCCTTCATACCAGTCACTGCATGCCATCAAGTGTTTTCTTTTCACTTGGATAAGGACAACCAATCTTTACAACTTTTTATACAAACTTCACTTATTCACTTTCAAAGTTATATAAACTAGTTTATAGAAAATGTTTACTTCTATAAACTCATTTAAATTTGCAAATACTGTTTTTCTGTCTGTGAAAATAGTGCATTTTGGGTTCAAAGGGAACACATAATTTTTCCGTTAAAATAGATGGAAATTGTTTCTTCCTTTAGCAACTTTGGACTTAGTGGCAGGGTTTTCGGGAATGAATTAGTCATGAAGTAAGGGCTAGATGTACTAGTTTATCTCTCCCACTAGACTTCATGACTGACTCAGAGTTGGCACCCAATAAGATTTTTTAAATAAAATAAAAAATTAAAAGATTGGTTAAACTTTGTAAGACCTAAGTAATGTAAACAAATGAAGATTATAAGACTAAAGGCAAAAGAAACTGTACATAAGCACTGTACTTTAGTTGGTAAAGTTGTTTCCCATGGAGTATGAGCTAATAACTATTCTGAAACCACTGTACATATATACAAAAATTGGATAATTACAAAATAGAGGGTGAATGCTAAAAGACAATTTTCAAGAACTGTGCAATTAATACTGGCTCACTTTTTACATCTGCAGGACAAGATACCATTTAGGTGACGTATTACCCAAGCCTGACAGGAAATATAATGGCACACTTACATAGGGTTGTTGAGTAAAGTTTGATGTAGAGACTTTCTACAGGGAAGAGGTCAGGTCTAAAGAAAAGAATGTGAGGACAAACATCAAGAGGCTACCAACCTCAGGAGGCCTGTAGCCTTGAAAGAGTGAGGGAATTCCAGATAGATCTGTGGTGATAGCTAAGACTGGAAGAGAGGGCCACTGACAGAAATAGTGCCTTCATTAGGGGAATTCCGCCAACTCCGGGCCAGGAAGAGAGTTGGTGGAAGGGAAAATATTCCAGACACCTCCTACCCTCTGACCTCTTGCCAATAGCTATCATTGGCCAAATGCAAGGGAAAGTCAAAGAGTAAGGAAGCATTCCAGCTGATGAGTTCCAGCTATGTCAATGTCCCAGCCCCAGAGAAAGTGCGAAGAGTAGAGTGCAGATCTCATGGAGCAAGTGGAAAACATCAAGCACACTGAATAGCTAAATATAGAACATTTAACTGAACATATGGAAGACCAATCTTATTTATTTTATGATTTTTTCCCCAACTACTTAGCCCTATTTATCTCTGTGTCTAGAAGAATAAAGACATTGAACAGAGGTATTTCTGTGTTGAGTTGTCATAACTTAGAAGAAACAATGCCTAAATAGTTAACTGATGATTGTGTGATATGAGATATTAAAGGAAACTTCTATCTGCTCCAACTTTCCACTAACGGATTCTGAGTAACAATAAAAAGACAAATACTTCTCATGACCTTGACAAACAAAACTCAATCTGAGCCTTTATAAAAAGATTCAAATCCTATTTGAACTTTTTATTTGCCATAAAGTTCTGGCCGTACCTCCAGTTTTCACCACCATCACCACTACCACCACCCCCTCTCTTTGTCCAAAGATGGGGTGGGCTGGAGGGGGTTAAACCCTTTAAATTGATCAGGTTTCTAATGTATCCAAATTATCTCACATGTCTAAGTTTGGTCTCAAAAGAGTTGAAGTGGAATTTTGCTCAGCATTTAAAACTGAATCACCACTTGTTTTTAACCAAAGTTGTTTTTGTTTCAGTCAATTTCCCTTTAAGCTCTAAACTCTAAGGAGAGTTTGAATTTCAAAAGTAACAATTGTTCTATCTGTAGTATGTAAGACTTCTGGTCCTCCTCTTCCAGTTTGCATAGCCCTTCATTTCTCTCCTTGCCCTTCTGGGAAAAAAAGACTGAAAATATCACTCTTAATTATATAGCGTAACCCCCGTTTCTTGTCACTTGAAATATATAATTGCCTAATAAACACCTACCTTTTCACATTTGAATTTACCTATTTGTTTCCTATTTTTTAACCAATCAAATAGATGAGGGCAACAGTCATTGTACATTCAAGCAGATGAGTGTATCATTACACTCCTTTAGAATGTTTTTCATAAAGACAGGCTTTTG
Source organism: Pteronotus mesoamericanus (assembly GCF_021234165.1). NCBI lineage: Eukaryota > Metazoa > Chordata > Mammalia > Chiroptera > Mormoopidae > Pteronotus > Pteronotus mesoamericanus. The sequence continues at coordinate 16,815,423 of NW_026555310.1, forward strand.
CTGTTGCTGGTTCTCACAATCCAAAGAAATTAAAAGTATTTGGCTTTCTGATGTTCACTGACTTTCCATCTTTATTGAATTTGACTGTTTACTCCAAAAATAGGTATCAAGTTAGCCTATTTGTATGAAGCACATTAGAGTAACTATCAGCCTGGATCAGACTTCTCAGAAATCTGATGGAGAAAAAGAAAGGAATCAAGAACAAGTTTATTCAAACTTTTGTGGAAAGTGTAAATTATTTGAGAATATTTATAAGGCAATGTGGTGCAGTGTGAAGAACACTGAACTTCATTCCCGTCACTTCAACTCCATCTCTCCATTATGCCACCAAATGAGCAACGGAACCAGAGGCAACCTGTTTAACTTCTAAGATCTTCCATTTTCTCATATGTAAATAGGATTATGCATATGAAAATACTTTACATAATATATACATGAACATGCTATATGAAAAGGATAAAATTGCATCAAGCATATGCCTACCTACTTGTCGCACCTCAAATCTTTAGGAAAAGCAGGAAAGATATTTTTCCAAATGAATAAATCCACAACTTCTCCAGAATACAAAAGTTTGATAACAGCTCAGAAGTTTGCAGGAATCCTCTGAAAGATAAAAAATGCACATAGGATCAAAGTAATTAAATTAGCTACAACTTAGAGTTTAAATATGAAAAAAAGTTAAAATAAAAAAGATGGGAGATGTTCTGTGAATTCTACATACATATTTAGAACTATAGTCTGTGTAGGCACCATTCAGCATACCTAGGCAGACACATGCTCTGTTTTGACTCATGCCAAGCAAAAGTCAATAGAAATGTTTCCAGAATAGGACAATGTGGGCACTTCCAGCAGAAAGATCATGAAGAGCTGATCATATCCATATTGACTAAGGATCCTCCATTCCAGAAGACAGACACTTGGCCAGAAAAATCCAGAATATTTCTTGAATTATCTTAAACATTTATTCAGAAAATGTCCTTTGTTTACCCCATAATCACAGAAATAAAGTTTCGCTAAACAGAAGCAGCAAACAAATAAGGATGCCAGGTAGAAAAAAAAAAAACAATAAAATAAGAACAAGCAAGCCCATGAAAAAGAGGCATAAAAAACGCTCAGAAGAAGGCTCTTCAATCTTACATACATAAAAATAATCTGAAGAATTTGTTTCAATTTTGATTCCTAGACTGCACCACAGACAAATCTGGGGTGATCCCAAAGCATCAGTGTTTTTTTAAAGATTCCCAGTTTATTCCATTGTGCAAATAAATTGATTATTGTTAGAACAAATACTGTGAAATACATAGTTAATCAAGCCAACATAAATAACTCTAAAAAAGAACAATAGTCCAGAATGGCATTATAAAGCATAAGGAGCTCTATGGAGTCTCTCCCCAGCAAAGCAACCATAACTGGTGAAAATTACAAAAATAATGGTTTAAAGTCTCTGAAAAGTGTCCTATAGGTATACAGCAAATGGAGAAGTGTTTATTCAAGAAATTTCACTAACTATTGATAAGAACAGGATGAGTCTGTGGCATTTGAGCCACAACCCACCCCTTCCCCCACCCTCAGCTCAGCATCATAGTAACTCTACTCCAGGTAGGTTCAGTCAAGAGCATGGGACTCCCTCTCCCCACAGCTTTCAGACTGGAGCTATGGTTTCTCTTCAAGAGGAGCAGACTGCCAGTATTTCTTATTCCTCCTAGCTCTGTGTTGCAGAAAGTCTATATCAAGCAGGTGCAACCAGAGGCACAAAAGTTTACCATTTCCAATATGTGAACTTGGGTAAATACTTAGCTTTCCTGAGCCTCAGTTTCTTCACCTGAAAATGAGGTTAGCAACAACATACCTTGAAGTTTTTTATGATAATTACATAAGGTAACGTATGTGAAGCAGGGAAGACGGCACTTAACTCATTGTGGTACGTGTGCAGCAAATGATATTTCATTTGTTAGGGCTGGCAAAACAAAGTACTACAGACTAGGCAGATCAAGCAACAGAAATTTATTGTGTCACAGTTCTGAAGGCTAGAAGTCCAAGATCAGGCTGTTGGCAGAATTGGTTTCTTCTGAGGGCTGTCAGGAAGAATGTTCCACACCTCTCTCCTTAGCTTGGGGATGGATATTCTCTCTATCTGCACACTATCATCCCCCTGTGCCTATTTTTGTGTCCAAATTTCCCCTTTTATAAGAATACCAGCCATGCTAGATTAGGGCCTGTTCTAATGATCTCACATCAACTTAATTACCTCTATAAAAAAACCTTCCTCCAAATAAGGTCACATTTTGAGGTACTGGAGCTTAAAGACTTCAACATATGAATTTTGAAGGTGCACCGTTCAACCCATAACAGTTACCTTTCACTATTACTCTCTCTCTAAATGTTTTCATGAAATGGAGGAAATCACTGTGTTAAGTTAGGTCAAAACAGGCCAATGTGGTAGGAGAAAAGAATATGGAGATCTGAGACTTCATAGAGCAATTTCTTCCCCTAACTCTTTCATCATCTCCCCTCTGTCCACAAAACACTCTGCTTGGGACACCACAAAACCAAGGAAGGCCACTGTAGATGAGAGTCCTTGCCTAGTGCAGATCTCAGGGCATTTCTCTTGAGTCATCTTGGTAAAGGCTGGCCCTAATTCTATTTGCATATGGCTCAACCTCAAACACCAGCTATAGATGTGTACTTTAATTCAGACTGGTGAGTGGCATTTGTGGTCACCCTCCCCTGGAGAAACCTGAAACTTCAGTTTCTGGCAAACAGACAGCTACTAGTGTGTCTTTCCTTAGAAGGTTTCTTTAGCAAGAGAGAATGAGTTCTTTCAGAAGAGAAAGTTCATTGTAAAAGATCTAGGCAATATTAATATGCAAAGAAGACTAAAGATATATGTCATACCACTATTTAAGAATATGTTTCTGTGTTATGGCAACTTTTTAGCCACAAAATCATAGAGAATTGAAATGTTTTTCCTTGAACAATGTATTCATTCACTGTGAGAAGAAAATGGCAAACCTTGGTGATATTGACAATAAACTCTCTCCTCCATAAATGATCTGGGAAACCCAGGGCAAAAATGCAATGAGTTCAGCCAGACTTAAACTTCAGATCTGCCCTGGTGGCCAACATATGAGCTGTCTGTATTGAGGGTGAGCCCTTTTTTTTCTTCTTGTTTTTGGCAAGAATATTGATGTTTGGGTTGTTTGCCTTGCATATTTTTAATACCTGAATGAGCTTATATAGAATATCTTTAAACAGATATGCACTTATCTTCAAAAAAGTACTCACTTGACTAAGAAAGTAAGGAATTGCTTAGCTCTCAGCCCTCCCAGTTGTTAGTGAAGATTATGAAGATTTTCTTTATCCTGTTTTCATTTCTTTGGCAGAATAAAGAAATGTATGGCCCTCTCAGAGTGAGTGTTCCTGGAGTCTGGCTTGCTGCATAGATACCAAAACACAAAATCAATTTCCCAACAAGTATACCTCTTACATGTTATACAGATACAGGAAGAGAATGACTGGAAAGAACACAGACTTTGTCACATTGGCTCAGGTCCGAAGCTAACACCATAATTTAACAGCTGCACCCTTGGGCAAAACATTTAACCCACCTAAGCCTGTTTTATCATTTCTAAAGCAGTGTTTGGGGGAATGGAAACAACTGTGAATCCCCAAAAGCATATGATACAGTGAAAAAGGAGAGGAAATTCTATATCTAAGGAGAGATAGCTAAAGAGTAGATAAGCTGGTTACTCTGCTCTCAGAGGGAAATTTTGTGCAAAAGCCAAAGGATGGGCCTTGGAACACAAGAGAAGGAAACAACCATTTACTCACATTGCTGTTTCCTGGAGAGCATGACAGACCCACTCACATAGCAGATCCCATTTGATTCTTACATTAACCCCAGGACAAGACATCATCATCCCCATTGCACAGGGCTAAGTGAAGTTAAGTAAATTATCCAAAGCCACAGAACTTATAAGATGTGAAGCCAGGAATTCAAATTGTGTCTGTCTGACTCCAAAATCTGTGGTTTTCTGTAACACTAAACTGCATTAAATAATATCAGTAATCATAATAACAACCCTGTTCCTGCAGAGTCCAAATAGAAGCTGGACCTCTGTCCCTAGGTCAGTCTCCCTTAGCTCAGGAACTACCTCCCTCCCTAGTATCTACCTTGACGCATGTCTTGTTACTGCTGTTGCCAGATGCTTCTAACACTGGCCTTGTCCATCTTCCCAGGTACACCTTTGCTTTCCCCAATCTGTTATCTGGAGTTTTGAGCTTCTGTTTTGCATTCACAATCTCATCATTCCTATCTGACCTTCCGTACTGCCAACTGAGTCCTGATGCACACAAGTTATCCCTGGAACAGTAAGGGAGTAAAGAAAAGACTTTCATCCAGAAAAAGCGTTCTTCATCTTGCTCACTGCATCCTCCTTGAGACCTCAGTTCCTTCAGCAGATCTTACATGAGCATCCTGGCCAAGTAAGGGAACTTCTTTGCAAGTTCCCCCACATTCTACCGGCTTGTATCTATCACAGACCTTAGCAAACTCTATTAGATCCCACTAGTTAACTTGCCTGTCTTCCCTACTATGGGAAGTTATGTCTTACTCATCGTTAGCTCCCTGGCACTTTATACAGTATCTCATGCATAGTGAGTACTCAACCAATACTTGTTAAGTAAATGTAGATATCATGCAGCATTGAATGAACCAGTGGACAATTATACAATTAAGCTTCAAAAACATTGTAATTATACATTATGACTTATTCCCACAGATATTTGATGTGGTAACAAGTGAAGTTATTTTAAAATGGGTTTTGGTGATTACATTTTAAATAGTTTAAAGATAATAATATAAATGTGAAGAGTATTTTATAAATGGCAACACAATTTAGAAAGCTGAGTACACATTTTTATCCAAAATTTATGATATTAATGGCTTTTTTGTCATGAAGCAAATAAAGTCTGCTTTGATTATGTCCTTAGTTTAGTTTGAAGAAATATCAATTTGTTGTCATCTTATTTCCTTGCCACCCTCTATCTTAGAGCTTTTTATCACTGACTATCATAGATGTTTTTCAAGGAATAGAAGCAACATTATCCCAGGTTTATTCAAACTTATCTCAACCTTTTGGGGGCTAGAAATTAGGTGGGAACTGTTTTCTTCATGAGATTTCTAGTGCTTTTTGGCTTTCAAAGGCTGGAAATACAACAAGAATAGCTTTTCTTGCGGTATTTTGGTTTCTATTCCTAACCAAAATCAGGAAGTGCAGAGATGCACAAAAATTAAAATAAAGGGGAAAAAGTTAACTCAACTTTTTGAACCTCAAACAAGATTCAGGTTCAATTTCAGTTTAAGGCAAAGGTTCAACTAAGATCTTGTTTTATCCAAACCACTTGGCCCTTGCATTGAAAGAACTGGTAGGCTCATATATGGAATTTTTTTCTTATTGTATGGATAAAAGGAACTACTGTTTTGTAGAATCACTATATCAACAGAAAGTTCTATGGTATTATCATTGTGATGATAGAAAGCAGAGAACCTAATAACTGCAAATTTTACTTCTCAGAAATATATATCTATATATATATATATTCCAACAAGAAGAGCTTTGCCCATCTTGAGTTTGCCACTTCTTTCTTTGGGAACATCAAGAAAAAAAGAAAGGTTACTCTGTTACAACACCTGTTTAGAATGAAAAGTTGGCTATTGCGTTGATCTGATTGGTTAGTGAATCAATCAGGAAGACTCAGAAATCTTGCTTAGACAGTTAAGGAAGGGTAAATGAGATTTAAAAAGCAACTGATCAACCCAATAGGGTAGTGAATGTCTAATTCCTTGAAATTGTATTTTGCTTTTTGAGACTTTGAAGTTTTAGTGAGCACCAAATCCTATCTATCTATAGTCAAGAACAGTAGAAATTTATAAATGGTAAAAACAAAAACAAAAATGAACTAAGTTTGCTGTAAATTGAGTGTATAAAAACTAGACTTAAACATGCAGAGATAATTGATATCCTGAGAAGAATCTTCAGGTTAGATTTATTAGCTGTTCTCTTACTGAGAACTTGACTAAAGGAACTTATTTGCCTGATAAGTGCCAAAGGAAATAAGTAAAACTTGTTTCTCTTAGAGGTGCTTCTACATGGAAGAAGAAGTTGGCTAAACAATAACAAGCCAAGTCAGTCAATTCACTTAAGGAACATCCATCATTCTAGTTGCTTGACACTGAAATGCTCACTTTTCAACTAGTCGGACTGGTGCTATTTAGACACTACCACAATCAAATGTCCACACAGAATAAAATTTTAATAAATTTGAGATTTGAATCTTTGTTGAGATTTAGTACTCCTTGAAAAGGACACTAATAAGAACGACTGCCTCAGTTATCCAAGAAGCATTCATAGCCTCTCAGTACAAATGCCTACCAACCTGATTTTGTTTTTTACATTTCTGATATTTTGACTTTGGACATAATTACAAAACATTAAATGACAGACATTTAATGTATGTTTTCATATTAGTAGCTTGTCTTATGTGGCTTTGAATAAGGGATCTCTATATATGTTATTTTGTACCACATGCTAATAAACTGACATATTTTTCAGGTCAAGATAGAAAAGATGTTTGGTTGGAGAGACACAGAGGTTTCTTTATCAAATATCACCAACATTTTACAGAAAAAAATTTTAATGTTTTGAGAAATTTTTATGATTTAGTATGTTCAGAAGATTTCAATAATTTTTGAAGTGTTTTGAAGTGAAATGTAAGATGGATTATTAGCATTTATTTTCTCCTATTCGAATATATTATGACAGTCTACCAAATCAAGTTGGAGAAAACCCCACGGGAGTGCCAGACTGCAAAATAAAATGTGGTATAATTTTCTAGAGGAAAAATTGTTGGTATTGGTAGGCAAGAGGTGTCAGCTATTTTTCTTGAGTTACATATAAAGATAAAGGTCTATAAGTTTGTGTTGGAGTTGTCTCAAAAATATATGGTTATCTTTTACCAGATCTAATGAAGAGAGAATATCAGGCAAGGAGAAGAGTTCACAAGGACATCTGAGCAGTGGACAAGATGAACACATACTCTTCCTTCCTTCATAGCCCAGGTCTGTTCTATACAGCTATGGCTTAGAATTCACTTTACACTTCTCTGGCACTGTGTGGAAGTGGAAAGTAGACCTCTTGTAGACCTTCTTTAAGTGCCAGGTTAAGAGATGTCAGACTTTTCAAGGAAAGTGCATTTCCCTTGTGTGTTCTGGCTTATAAAGCCTGTCTCTTTCATTTTAGGAATAAAATTGTCTTACCTTCTAAACAGCAGAATAAGCCAAACTCAACAATTGAAAGTTTTGTTTTTCTGTGAACGATCTTGACTAGTCTCTTGAGAAAGGGAGTTGTTGGGTGGGGAACATAAATGTGTAAAGAAGGAGAAAAAAGATTGGCTTACATTATTGAAGTAAGCATTTCATCTGTCCACTGTCTGCCTGTATTGTTTTTTAAAAAGTTGATTCAAGATACAAAAGTGCTGGCAGGAGTAACAGAATCTTAGATGTCCCTTTATTCAGAATGGAAACAACCAAGGGAATTTCCCCACCCTCGTATATCTCCAAACTAAGTGGGGACAACCCTTTAGCAATGAAGAAGATTTGAGTCTCTCAAAGAATCAACTTGTTTAGGAGACCTGAAAATAACACTGCTCAGTTATATTGGTGACTTCGTGATATTTATATCTTTTATTTAGAATAAGGCAAATCTAAAGTCCCTAGCCACAAAAATCATCCATGCAGTGTCAACTTCTTATGCCTCACATTGTAACAGTCCTGAGTCACCTTGTCATTCAAGCACATACACATATATGTGCGCAGATATCAGACTCGATCCGTAGTAGTCTCTAGTAATTACCTGCCTTTACCAGGAAAATGGAAAGATGTAAGAAGTTAATAAAGACAGAAACCTTAGAATTATATAAAAACAAATAAAATATCCCAAGTTAAAATGGAGTCCTTTATCTTCTGCCATGTAAAATCAGTATGTCCTAATTTTTAAAACATTGAAATGGAAAGAATTGAACAAGGACCTTTTTTTGTTGGTGATGTTAATAACTGTGTCCCACTGCCCCACAGCTATTCAGTGGTATTTAGGAGAATACAGAAAAGGAAAAAGAAAGAGGACTGTGTTGAAAGGTTGTAATGGAGTATAATATAGTTTTGGAAGCTCAATTCCACTTATTTTGTCTGGTGCTTATATGTGCATAAGATCAGGTTACTGAGAAAGACAAAAATGCACTGTTCTTTTCATTGCTGAGACAAAGAATGAATTAACAACTAAAACATCAGGTGGGGATAAAGGGAAGGAATGAGCACAATTGGTGGTGTCAAAAGAGGTAAGATGTTCTGGGATAAGGACATAACAAATGGTTGGCAGCAGTACCCCTTCTCTGTTTTGGGAAGAATCATTTCCAGAGGGTTCAGTCAATCTAGATCCCATTGATTCATCCTCTGAAGCCCCATATATCTTGCACAGGCCTGTCTTTCAAAACTCATCACACTGTATCACCTATACGGGGGCTGTCTGTCTAAATAGCTCAAGTGTGAGCATCTCAAAAACCACACGAACTGAATATTTGTGTACTCCTCATTGTGTTTTCACCGCATGAGGTCATTAATCCAAGAAACATTTTTTAAAGAAGGATATGATGTTTTTAAGGTAACTTGGCTTTAAGTTTATTAAAGAATAGCTCAACAGAGTATAACTCAAGTGGCAAGTTCCTTGAGGACAAAGACTGCGTCATATATTTCTCTTTGTCTGTCTTTACCAAATATGTACCAAAATCATATTTGGTTAAAAGAACCCAATCCCACTTTAATATTTAATTGCTGTTGAACAGCTCTTCTCAAAGTGCAGCCTGGCTCCTCTGAGGCTCCCAAGACCTTCCCAAGAGTCTGCAAAAGTTAAAAACTATTTTCATGGTAATACTAAGTCATGATTTGCCTTTTCATTGGGTTGACATTTACAAAGAAAATGACACATTCCAAAGGCAATGACTGATAAAACTGCTAGTGTTTTAGCATGAATTAAAGCAATGACTCCAAAATGTGTTAGTAGTTGTGGTGCCCACGTTTACACATTTGAAAAAAAAGAAAGCCAGCTTCAAAGAAGGATATCATTGATAAAGCAGTAAACATTTTAAATTTTATTAAATTTCAACTCCTCAAACATTGTGATGTTTGATGAAATAGGATGTACAAGTGAGCCTCTCACAAAAAGTAAAACAATGTACTTTTGTTGCCAATGAATCCTTTTACATCACTGGTAGCTTCCCTGTAGGTGAAGAACTTTCTGATGAAATAGGTGGAGAATATTCTGATGAAATAGATGAAGTTACTAATAGATGTGATTTTTTTTTATATTGTGTTAATAAATGTGTCAGTCTCTGAAGATCTGCATAACTCAATATACCAATCTTTTACAAATGATTAATAAATGATGATGCAAAAATAATGAATGTGTAAAAAAATCACTCATTGGCCAATTGATTTTAATATAATAGGCTGTAAAAATTTCAGTGACATGGTTCCAGATTTCACATTGCACTAACATTTAAAACACTACCAATTTTTGAGTTTTGGGATAGTATCAAAGAATATCCATCGTGAAACTTTTTCGAACTTTTTCGAACTTTTTCAACTTCACAAACTTCAACAAAACAACCCATCACAATAGATTTAATGCAGAAAGAAATATGAATCCGTCTGTCTTTTATTAAGCCAGAAATTGAAAAGATTTGCCAATCTTCTACTTTTTTTGTTTTAAAAAACAATTTTTTATTAAAAAGATGTTATTTATGCTGATGTGTAATGGGTTTCTTATAGTGATTTTAAATGTACTGATAAATGAATATTTTAAAATTTTTAGTTTACGTTTTATTTTAAATATTGATATAACCCACACAAAACAAAAGCAAGGTGGGATCCTCACTAACTTTTAAATGAGAAGACAGTTTTGATTTTAAGGGAACAAGCAAACTGAGAATTACTTGCCTAAAACTTACCGGTCATAAATAATAAACAACTTGAAAAGTTGAAAAGTTATAATAACAATGTAGTAACATGTCAAATTCTAATTAGCACATAATTTTAAACAAGACCATATAATAAATGTTTTAAACATCTAATATACACAATACAAGAAACCCACCTTTAAATAAAAGCAATGAGGTATACCATAAAAGGTCAAGAATTTTTCCTCAACTCTTTTTCTTCAAAAAATAAGTTTAGCAATTCCTTCCCCCCTTTTGTCATTTCATACATTTTACAAATAAGCTTTTAGCTCTCAACCCTCATTTGCAAGTTAGAACATTTTAAGCTATTAGCATTGAAAATACCACTCTACCTATTTTAAATACTGGTGTTTCCATGTACTTTCTCATTTCTTCCCTTCCTTTGTTATTCCAAAACTATTTATTGAGTAACTAGTCTGAACTGAGCAACATGAAAAAAAGTAAGTAAAGACAGAAACCACAGGATTGCAAGTACCATACAATGGTTAGCAAAGAATATACACGAAGATGAATAAGAAATGAACTTTGTGCTCAAAAATGTTCTTGGCAGATTATGAATATGTTAATTTTACTATTGTATTCAACTTTCCCAAAATGATCACCTCACACTTGAAAACTTCAATATGCTGTGAAGGAAAGCCTCACAGGGTATGAAGTGATCGAGAAACATGGGGTTATATGTCACTGACAGGCAGGCACACCCCCATCTACTGTGCCTATTCTTGGTCACCTCCACCAGTTCTTCATGCATGTAGAAAGGAATGAAGTGTGTACTATGATTGTGAAGAGGAAATATATGGATCCTATTTTCATATCTCAAATTTGTACTTATTTTAAATCAATATGTAGTTCTAGTGATTGTAGTTAAAATAACTCACAGACTTAGTTGTTGGCACTGCTCATACATACCTGAGGAAGGCTGCCTGAAGGCCAAATGCGGCACAAGTCACAGTGCATTTCAGTCACACTCTGCTTCATATGGCACCAATAACAAGTACTGCTGGAAAGCATTTTCAAAGACCCCAAATTCTCTTAAGAAGTCAAGCCTAGCTACCGAGCAAGCTGGAAGGTCTAGAAATATTTATAAATATTCACTTATGACACTGTAATTTCAGCTAATTATAGTAAAATTATACAAGGCCCTTTGTTTTTGTACCTGGGAAATGAACGTGTTAACTACTCTATACAGGATGGGCAAAAGTAAGTTTACAGTTGTACATATGTGAAACACAGAATTTATTATTGTATTATTACTTATACTGTATTATTTTCCACATGAACATATACTGGTGAGCAATGGGACGTGTTGTGTAGAGTAATAGCGAAGTTTTTTTTGCATTTTTTTTTTTCAAAACACAACACAGGGCCAAGGAGTCCTCTTTCTTTACTACAGCAGGATCCTGTGCATAGTCTACCTGATGCTCCTTACCCATTCTCTACTTCTTCCTTAGGGCTCAATCCCATCAAACACACAGAGAAGCCCTCTGCTAAACTTCAGCACCACTGTCTGCTGCTATCACCGCTAAGGACTGTTGGCCGCCATAACTCCAAAGCAACACATAGGGAAAGGCAAGAGTCAACCACCTATGAGCAACACGCTACTATGACTCCCCAGAAATCACCTGTAACGCGAGTCAATCATCAATAGAGGAAAGTCAGTGGGATTCTTTCTGGACTCTTGGCTGAAATACAACTGTCAGTCTTGTGGTCCTCTCTCTGACGACAGCTTAGGTAATGACATTGTAGGAAAAGTAAATTGGGATGGAAATGGAAACTTGGACCTGCCCTTGGGCACAGGTAAGACATTTCTCTCCTTCAGGGAACATTGCATGGCCATGGAAGACACTTCGGCTAGGGATTTAAATCAAGACGGGGCCAATTCAAGCAGCATGAGCTACAGAAATATATTTAACCTCTCTGAATTTCAATGTTCTCATCTGTAATTCAAGAATTAAAATATTTCCTTCAGAGAGCTGCTGTGAGGATTAAATGAGTGAATGAGAAATTATTCCTTTTGATAAGGTGAACTCCTTTCCCTTTCTTTTCAGGTGTTTTCTGCCAGCTGTCAAAATATTCCACAAGCACATCACATTACCTGACATCTTCTGCCACACCCGACAGATTGTCCTGTCATTTTAGTCATATAATTAGATTTCAATAATGATTTAAATAGTTCACATCACAGGTGTTTCTGCGTTTTAATATAAGAAATCATCCCACTTGATTTCAATTTAATTTGGCAAATAGTTTTTGAAGTATTACCAGATGTAAGGCACAGAGCTTGAGTTCAATGAGAAAAACACTCAATGAGAAAGTGTTCATTCTTTAGAAACATACAAGAGGGGACTGATGCTCAGCATGCACACAAACCACAGTTGTATGCAACGGGACAAGGAAGTGCCTCAGGAGACACATGGTGTTAGAGGGGTTCATGGCAAAGGAGATGCCCTAGATTTTATCTTCTTGCAACTCTTCAACAGTGAGTACCTCTGAAGAGTTTCCATCTGCCATGAACACATGTATAGAATGAGGACTCCTGGTGACTTTACAAAGACTTTATAAAACCCTTCATTCAAAGTGAGGCTGTGCAGATGGAAAATATGATAGAATCCCACCTCATTGTTAGCACTCAGCACATGTGTGACAATCCTGAGTTAGAACATTAATATACATTAACACAATGCTATAGACCCTTATCTTGGAGTCAAAATAGTTTGTCTTCCCTTGAATTTAGTGGGGGAAAAAAAGTTGGTAAATCTATATTGCTCCATAAACAGTACAGCACAAAGTCTGTTGTAATTCTGTGCAATTTTCTGTAATCATGTATACTTAAGTGAAATTTACATTATCATTACGAGCTGCACTATGGAAATGATTCTTTCAGCCTACAGCTATTAGAACCGCCCTGGTGCCAGGACCAGGTTGTCAGCACCAGGGGAAGCAATTTCATTGGGTTTCTTTTTACACAGACACACGGCTCCTATTAGCGCTTACGCCTCCTATTTTGTTTTTTTTCCCCCCGAATCATGCAGTTTGCCTCTTTGGGTGGAAATGAAAACAATTTCAAGAATGAAAAGTTTCAGCGTGTAGCTAAAAATATCCCCAATCATCAGCAGGGGAGGCAATTCCTCAGCCACTTGCAACAAAGATGACCTCTTTGCCAGGCTTGGCCTACAGCAGGAGGTGTCTACTCATGAGCTCCTTTTACATGAGCTCAAAATAAACAGCCAGTTCCTCTGGCTGGCCTCCCTCATTGAATGGAGGCAGGGAACGTTCTGTACAAGGAAATCTTTTCCCATCAAGCCAGGGGCCAATTCTAACCAAGCCAGCTGTAGCTTCCGCTGTATATTAGACATTAGCAACATTTAATTGCAGGTGCCCAAGTGGACCAATTCCATGTTTTTCAACCCTGTGGACTCAGCACATTTAGGGTATTCATATTACAAAGGTGAGGCGGTGCATCTTGATATGTTCTAAAAAATAAAATAAAAAACTATTTTTTCCACCTAAGCCTCTACCTTTAATATACACCTCTCCCAAGGTTACAGGAACGCATTACCATATTATAAGGCACCAAGTAAGCAAAAACTTGGAAAATGAATGTCAAGTCCAGGGAAACTCACTTCAAATTCCCTCCTATCTTAAGGCAGATGATGAAAATTACACACTGAAACAGCACTCTGAAAAATTGAAACCATATGGTGTCCTTACCCCAAGTACCATTATGTATGAGAAGGAAACATGCCAAATTTGCTTTTACAAATAGAGAAATTGAGGCAAAACACCATGAGGAACTGCTAGAAATTTGTTTATGACCCATGGATTGCTCTTAATATCTTCAAGCTGATAACTTAATCAACTTTCCAGAGTAGAGACACAAAGTGCATAAAATTTTAAAAAATGCTTTTAGATGTACAAAACTTTAACTTTGTTTTTTATAAAGCATTTGGATATCTTTTTGAATCCCCATTGTTCCTGCTATTAAGAAATATAATCTCTATCAGTTCCAGCTAAATCCAGTAATATAAGATTAATCATAGGTAAATTCAAAATTTCCCCTATGACTCCTCCCTAAGATGGTACCCAAGTCCTATGGGATATTCCAGGTTGTGCTGATGGAGTTCAGGTGGGGCCCAGAGAGGTATCCATCATCTTCTCATACACACATTATTGAATCTAGTTCCTAGTTCCTCCTTATTGCTCTTTCTCCATTTTTGCATCCAATGAGATACCTGAATTCCAGTCTGCTGAGTGTTTTCTTACCCTGACCATGAGACTCTCCAGGCCTTCCAGTCCTCAGTATCACATCTGATCACTTACCATGGTAAAATATTGGCTATGACACATCTTTAGGGGAGTGGATACCTAAGCTCTATCCCCCTTAGACACACATGCACCTGTTGTTGCACTTCTCTCTTCTGCCATGATGGAGCAGGGAGCTTGGGAGTTTGCTCCCCTCCATTCCTGAAGGTTACTCTGGGCAGAGGGGAGGGCATAAGGGAATGAAAGTCTAGTTCAGAGATGTGCATGAGGGGCTTATTGTCTTTCTTGCTGCCCAGATCTTCTCTTTATCAAAACTTAAAGATTTTGATCTAAGCTGTGGAGCTGAGAGAACACATTTTCAGATATATTAACTAATACTTCATAACAATGCCCTACCACAGTTAAAATAGGCTTAACATTATTAAATAAAAAAAACAAATTCTATTCTCTCTTTTCTCAAGAAACTGATATTATAAAATTATAGAAAAGGAGACAAAATAAGGACACTGGACTGAAAATGATGAATTTAAAAATTTAAAGACCATTATTTTTATTTGAAAGACATCATCTATCATTCCTTAGTTTTTTCTTTCATTTTCTCCTTTCCTTCCTTCCTTTCTTTTCTGAACAGATGATATTAAAAATAGGCATTATATTTATAGATGCCGATCTAGAAGCCATTCCACAATCTCACAGCTTTTGACTTATCTAAGCTTTCTTGTTATTGCACAACACAAACTATCTCCTCTCCCCCATCTATTCTGGTTATCATTCTCATTTGCTTTTCTATATCTCATTTTTCCTTTATTCTATTCCAGTGCTTCACAGTATGTTCACTTCATAAAAGATGATAATATTTATTTGACACTAATGGATAAATAGATGGTTTTTGGTCCTATTAGGCATTCTGAGTATAGCAGGGTTGATATCCTAGATATACCTCTAATCATTTTGGGAAACCCCCCTGAACCTCAGCACTAATTAGGTATATTTCATCAAAATCTTGCTCCTCTCATATGTCATCCACGAAGGCACTTATCAACAATTCTAGTCTATTACCTCTTAAGAAGCACTTCAAGAATACCGCTCAGCAATAAAAAGCAATGAAGTACCAACACACGTAACAATGTAAACAAATCCCAAATGCATTCTGCTAAGTCAAAAAAGCCAGACACAAAAGGCTGCCGAGTCCAGGACTCCACTTATATGACATTAGGGGAAAAGCAAAACCTAAGCAACATGAGTCAGATTGGTGTTGCCAAGGACTGGGAGTAGAGGCAGAGATTTACTACAAAAACACGTGGGGAAATTTCAGGGATGTGGGGTTATGGAACTGTTGTATATCTTCATTTTGATGGATTCATGACACCATTTGCGGAAACTAGCAGAACTGTACGTTAAAAACTGATAATTTTACTGTCTATAGCAAAAATAGTAGCAATGTATTATGAGTTTGTAGTGTCAATGGATGGTTTTGGCACCTATTCAACACCAACAGGAATCCCCAATTTGAGGTGTGGTGAAGAAGAAAACTTTATTCAGTGCAAAACAGCCCAACTGTGTTATAGCACAGCTGTGAAAACAGCACAGCTGCAGGCTGCTCTGGGGCCAAGAGGCTCTAGGGCCAGACCCCTCTCCGGATAGACAACTCTGTCCTGCTCCTACAGCCCTGCTTTGCCCTGGCTCAGTCAGCGCCGTTCTGCTCAGCTCCACTTCATGCCGTGTCAGACTCCTCTGGCCTGGGAAACAAGCTCGCCGGGACAAGGGGGAACTCACTTATAAAGAAAGAAGTCTCCTCCCCTGGTCCCTGATTGGTCTGTCCTCATGTTGTCAAAGTTTGATTGGTCCAGAAGGCATTGTTCTGATTAGTCATAATGGAGCCTCCCCGATGGGTTGGTGAAGAAGCCGATGGGGGATATAGTTACAGAGCTTTGATTGGATGGGAAAAGTTGCAGTCCCACTGATTGAAAGAGGATTCCAGAAACTCTGGATTCCAGAGCGGGCTCCTAAGGCAGAAACAGTTCAGCACAGAGACAGGTAGTTGAGGGCAGGATTCTCCCTAAAGTGCAGTCTGTGGGAGAGAACCTGTATAGAAATGGCTGCTAGAATCTGCTTTTTAAAATTTGAGCCCAGTTAGCCACCAGGAGCCTTTTGCAGTCAGTATTTTATTTAAATGAAGCTTCACAGTAGCAAATGTAAAAATAAAAAATGTGATAACTATAGCACAAAACATGGAAAGGAAGAATTGTAAACACTATGAAGCAATATAATATTTGAATTTGCTTTTTAAAGATACATAGGAAATATTTGGGAAATTACCTAAAAATATTAAAGATGAATGCATAAGCCCTCTATGAAGATAAAATGCAATAATCAACTAATGCAAGAGCAGGCAGAAAAATTAACGTATGTAGGTCTTTAGAGTCTTTTGTTCTTGATATTTGTAATTTATGTCTTCTCTCATTTTTTTCTTGATCAATCTGGCTATAGATTTGTCAACATTATTATTTTTTAAAAATCAGTTATTGGTTTTATTGACTTTATTGTTTTTCCTATTTTCAATTTATTTTCTGCTCTTATCATTATTATTTTATCCTTTATGTTGAATTTAATTTGCTCAACATTTTCTAGCTCCATGAGGCAAAGATTTAGACCATTTGTTGGAGATCTCTTTTATTTCTAATATAAGCATTTAATGTATATATTTCCCTGTAAGCATAGCTTTATTATATCCTATAAAACTTGGGTATTTTACATATCATTCCATTATTGATTTATAGTTTATTTCCATTGTGGTCTATATTATTTCAGTTATCTTAAATTTATTAATATTTGTTTTACGGTCTAAAATATTGACTATATGTATTGGTACACAATTTTTTTCCTGCTGCTGTTGTTTTGGGTATCATTTAATATTGTTTTTTAAGTATTCAATAACATTGTAATTCTGTCTGCTTGTTTTATCACTGAGAGAAAAGTATTAAAATCTCCAAGTATCATTGTGGCTTTGCCTATTTCCCCTTTCAGTTCTATATGTTATTGCCTCACATTTTTTTTAATGTGCAGAGGATGTATTTAAACCCTTTGGGAAAGAAAATCATAAATATATAATTTCTGTACTTCAAAAGCGTGAAATCTACTTAAAAGGTAAAGATATCACATAATACAATAATGATTACTATAACCATATAATCATAAAATTAGTTGTAAATTACAGGAGAAAAAGATCAGTGAAGGTTGCAACAATCACTTTAGATTTCATAAAGGGAGGATAATACTGATCAAACGTTTTATCTGCTAATACAACATTAAACCACAGAAATTGATACCTAAAATAGTAATTTGATTATTTTTCTTTTGGAGCATTCAAATTATATATATAAACACACACACACACAGATCATGTATTATAGAACTGTACACTTGAAACCTATATGATCTTATTAACCAATTTCGTGTGTGTGTGCGTGTGTGTGTGTGTGTGTGTTTTATTGGGGAGAAATTTGGTTAATAAGATCATATAGGTTTCAGGTGTACATTTCTATGGTACATGATCTATATATTGCATTGTGTGCCTACCACCAATAGTCAAATTGTCTTCTGTCACCATACATTTGGTCCCCGTTACCCTTAACTACCTCCTCCTTCCCTCTGGTAACCATCACACAGATGTCTGTGCCTGAGTTTCAGTTTTATATCCCACAATAAGTGTAATTATATGGTGCTTAGCTTTTTCTGACCAACTTATTTCACTTAGCGTAATATTCTCAAGGTCCATCCATGTTGTCACAAGTGGTAGTATTTCATCTTTTCTTATGGCTGAGTGGTATTCCACAATATGTATATACTACATCTTCTTTATGGAACCCTCTATAGAAAGACACTTTTGTTGTCTCCATGTCTTAGCCACCGTGAATAATGCTGTAATAAATATATGGGTGCATATATATGTGAATAAATGTTTTCGAGTTTTTCAGGTAGATATCCAGAAAAGGGATTGCTGGGTCATATGGTAATGCTATTCTTAATTTTTCTTTAACCCTCACCAGAGGACATGCTTAGAGAGAGAGGAGAATAAGGAGAGAGGAGGAGAGAAGCATCAGTGTGAGAGAAACATCAATTGTGTGTCTTTTGCATGTGCCCTGACTGGACTTAACCCAAAACCCAGGGATGTGCCCTGACGAGGAATCAAACCCATGACATTTCAGTTCACAGGACAATGTTCCAATGAACTGAGCCATACTTGCCAGGGCTATTCTTAATTTTTTGAGGAACTGCCATACTTTTCTCCATAGTGGCTGATCCAGGCTACATTCCCACCAACCTGTGTGAATAAGTGTTCTTTTTCTCTACAACCTCTCCAACATGTGTTATTATCTGCCTTGCTGATAATAGTCATTCTAACAGGTGTGAGGTGGTACCTCATTGTAGTTTTGATTTGCATTTTCCTCATAGCTAGTGAAGTTGAGCGTCTTTTAGTTTATCCATTGGCCCCTTTTTAGGTCTTCTTAGGAGGTGTATCTGTTCAGGTTCTCTGCCCATTTTGTAATTGAATTGTTTGTTTGGTGTTGAGTTGTACGAGCTCTTTTATACATTTTGGATATTAACACCTTGTCAAAGCTTTTGTTTGCCAATATCATCTCCCATTCATTGGGTTGCTTTTTTGTTTTGTCGGTGGTTTCTTTTGCTGTGTGGAAGCTTTTTTGATGTATTTCTGTTCATTTACTTTTGCCTTTCATTCTCTTCCCTTTGAGGTCAAATACATAAATGTTCTCTACAGCCAAGGTCCATAAGTTTAGTACCTAGATTTTCTTCTATGTAATTTATTATTTCAAATCTTATACTTAGGTCTTTGATTCATTTTGAATTAATTTTTGTACATGGGGAAAAACTGTAATCTGGTTTCTCTCTCTCTTTTTTTTTTTTTTTTTGGCATGTGGCTATCTAATTTTCCCAGCACTATTTATTGAAGAGGATTTCTTTTCTCCATTGCTTGCTTTTGGCTTTTATGTCAGTTAGTACTGGCATATGCATTTAAGATTTGTATTATAATTAACTCTATTTCTTCTCATTGTGAAATATCCTTGTTCATTTCTGATTATATTTCTTCTTTTGAAATATCCTTTACACTCATTAATACAGCCATTCAAGCTCTCTTGGGATTAATTTTTGCATGAGATTTCTTTTCCTTCATGTTTAACCTATCTGTGTCTTTCTACAGAGCATGTTTTTTGTAGACAGCATTTGGTTAAGTCCTTCTTTTTTACCTAATCTGACAATTTCTGGGGGTTTTGTGGTATAATTGACATATAATGTTACATTGGTTTCAGGTATACAGCATAATAATTTGCTACTTGTATACATCTACTTGAAGTATTCAAATCATTTATATCTTATCTAAATATTAATAATGTGTTTAAATCCATTATACTCTAGTTATTTGTTTTCTCTGCCCCATTATCTCTTTCTTTCCCTTTATCTAATATCTTGCTTTTTTGTATTTAAGTTTTAAAAAGAATTCATTTTTCTCTATGGATTTATTAGTTACATATTTTTATTTATTTCATTGTTTTGGTGGTGCAATTAGATTTAAAATATGGATCTTTAATTTATTAGAGTCTAATTTTAAGTAATTATGCTCCTTTCACAGAGAGTATAAGGGTCTTGCAATACTATCTCTTCATTCCCCATCCTGGCCTTTGTACTAATGTTGTAATACTTTTTACTTCTACATATGCTACTAATAATGTAGCATATTAGTAGCTTTAAACACTCAAATATACCTTAATGAAATTTAAAGTGAAAAAACTTTTTTTTACCAAAATTTTTACCATTTCTGACACTATTCATTCTTATGCTTAGATTCAAGTGTCTGTGTGGTATCTTTTTACTTTCTAAGGAACTTTCTTTAATATTCCTGTAGCAATAAATTCTCTCAACACTTATTTGTTGAATGTCACATATAAGTCTTTTTCTTTTACTTAAACTTTATTTAGAGGTATTTGTAGATTCACTCTGCAGTTTTAAGAAATAAAAGAGACCTCAAGAACATAGTCTCCCTCAACAGTAACAATTTGTATAATTATAGTAGAATATTGCTACTGGAAAATTGACATGGACACAATGCACCAGACATTCACGTTTCAATAGTTACACATGCATTGATTTGTCTTCAGTTCTACGCTATTGCATGACATGTGTAAAATTTGTGTAATCACAATTACAATCAAGATATAAAAGAATTTGATCACAATGATCCCTCTGTCACCCTTTCATAGCCACACTGACTTTCCTTCCCTTACCCCATTTTTAATGTCTGGAAATCACAAACCCTTTCTCCATCTCTATAATTTTGTCACTTCAAAAAATTATCCATAAAAAATGGAATTATAAAGTATGTAACCTTTTGAAATTGTTTTTTTAATCAATATAATCCCTGGAGACCCATTCAAACGTACCATTTATTTGTTTTCATTGAATAAATTATTTAGTAATGAGATATCACCTCACACCTGTCAGAATGGCTGTCATCAATAAATTAAAAAACAGCAAGTGCTGGCAAGGCTGCGAAGAAAAGGGAGCCCTCATGCACCGCTGGTGGGAATGCAGACTGGTGCAGCCACTATGCAAAGCAGTATGGAGATACCTCAAAAACTTAAAAGTGGATCTGCCTTTTGACTCAATGATTCTACTTTTAAGTGATAAAATTTCAGTTTATCTGAAGAAAACTGAAACACTAATTCAAAAGAATACATGCACCCCTGTGTTCATTGCAGCACTGTTTACAACAGCCAAGATATGGAAGCAGCCCAAGTGTCCATCAGTAGATGAGGATAACAAAGTTGTGGTATATTTACACTACAGAATACTACTGAGCCATAAAAAAGAAGGAAATCTTACGCTTTGCAACAGCATAAAAGGATCTAGAGAACATTACACCAAGTGAAATAAGCCAGTCAGAGAAAGACAAATACCATGTGATTTCACTCATGTGGAATCTAATGAACATGCTGAACTAGCGAGCAAAAAAGAGACAGCTTCATAGATAGAGAGCAGGCTGACAGCTGTTGGAGGGTATTGAGGGACTGAGTTGGGAGGGCAGAGGAATTAAGCAAAAGAGAAAAAAATCATGGACACAGACAACAGTGTGGTGATTGTGGGGTCGGGGGAGGAGGAGGAGGAGGGTATAGTGGGGATACATGGTGATGGAAGGAGACGTAACTTGGGGTGAACATACAATACAGTGTACAGAGGATGCATTTTTGAATTGTGTACCTGAAACCTATATAATTTTGTTAACTAGTGTCACCCCAATAAAATCGGCAAAAAGGAAAAAAATACAAAACATTTTTCACCTTCCCAAGTTCAGACAAAATTAACAGAAAGAAGCAGAAATGTCTGTGAAGACAAATGAGATAACATATTTAAAGTGCTTAACCCACAGTGGCTAACATATAATTGCTCAATAAACATTAACCAATAGTAATAAAACAGTGGAGTTTATAGAACAAGACAACAGAGCCTTTTTGATTTCTGATCAGCAAAGTAGAAAAATTATAAGTCCATTGCCTCTCCCACAATGTGCGGAGAAGATCAAATAAAAATGTTCATAAAAGAGCTAAACGGATACAAGGTCACCAAAATAGAGTATATTTGTTAGGCGCCCCCTGCTCTTCATTTATTGATGACCTTAATAAAGATGTAGAAAGCTAAAGCTATTTGGGGTGAGATAAGTGTTTCATACGCTAAGAGCCTCTTCTGAGCCCATCTGCAAAGCTGCTGACAGTCGTTTTATTGGTAAGGGCTGTGCCTCTCACAAGGCTGTCATCATTTCTCTTCTCAAACTGGGCGTGGGAGGGGCGAGCCCGCGCTGAGAGGCAGCCTCTCTGGGTGGTCTGTCTGCTGCTGTTCAGGCTGATGCTGCTGTCATTTCTTACTTGAGTAATCATGTCTCCAGCTATTTTATGACCTTGACTTCTCTTGCATTCATTGACCTCTCTTGCAGATCATACAGTAATTATACTAAATTAGTTGCAAACATTGATAGTCAAATACTTTTGGGAGCAGTAACCCAATTTAAAAGCACAACTTCCCCGATTGAGCACATATACTTAATAAGAGCAAAGCATTTTTATTATAATGTGTGAAAAGAAAAAGAGCAGTGTATCAGTGCAATGAATGGCTTGATAACATTTGCGCTGCTGCAGTAAAACAACCCTCCGTCCTAACGTTTTAACTTAGAAGACATTGAAAATTACATCATGCTTTAATGATTAGTCCTTTGAGAGCAATTCCTCTCAACATGGATCATTCCAAGTGAACAGCCTTATTCTCATACTTACAATTAACCCAACTCTGCTTATGGAGACTCTCCTGCCACCACTACACATGTCTTCCACTGTAAATAGTAGAACCAAGAGAAGGAAAGAAGCATAAGAGAGGTTTCGGATACAACAGACACTCATCAGCTCTTGTGGCTTCAAGTGCCTGCTCTAATCAAGGCTTTCCTAGGTGGCAGTTTCCAGAAACTTGCACCACATTATTTTAAGAGGAAAATACACACAGATTAGAATGACCACTAGCCCCAATTAGTCTGGAACTGTAGTGTTTCCCAGAATGCAGTTTTTTTGGGCTAAAACTGGGACAGTTCCAGCAAAATTGTTATGGGTTCTCTCTCTAGCACAGGTGTTGCTGGGTGCAATAATATGGGAAAGATATTTGGGTATCTGTGAAATTCAAGGACAGGAGATACAGGCTGGCTTCTTAAAAATGAAGAAGAACAAACTGGATATCCATCAGGAGTCACACAGCTCTTCTTTTTTTTCCCCTCTCTCTTATCCATATACTTTAGTTCTCCCTCGCCCTCCCTCCAGCCCTCTCATGCCAGGTAAGTGCTCACTTTTACCTTACTAAAAAGGTAGAAGGATATAACTTTGTGGAATTTAAGGGTCCATATCCTTATAAATGTAATCTTCAAGGATCTCAGGAAAAACTATGTTGTAATGTGCTTCTATGAATGTTGTTTAACCCAATGAGTAGAATCCTAAAATGCTCATATTGTCTCAAAATTCAGAGTGCACAATCTGAAACAGCTCCTCAATTATCGTATCATTTGTTAATTATATGGTTGAAAAAATGCTACATAAGATTATGGTAGTACCTTTTTCCCACTCAGGGAATTTTTAAGTGCCCTCAAATGGAAACACTTCCATCTTCTCAGAGCATATTCTAAGCCTTTATTACAGTTTTCTTGCATATTTTAAACATTAGACTCAACTCAGCCTAGAACAAGGATTTTATTACTTGAAACAACTATCTTAAAAGCATTGGTCTCAAATCTCTTACCATTTGTGCTAAACCTGTGGTTATTTCAGTGACAGATGTCTCCAGACTTTGTTTGCATATCTAAAATTCTCACTATGAGGAGGATTCTCTAAATGGTTTGTGTAGTTTAATTAAAACATGTGTTCAGTGTTAGTTAAGTCACCCTCAAAATGCAAATAAAAGACCAATTTATTAGCTCATTGCATGTTAGCTACTGCTCTGAAACATTTAAGTAATTCATCTTTCAATTCTCTGTAATGAACTATTAACAGAACTACAAAAATATATTTAAACAATTAATTTATAATTGAGCATGGTCTTCTCCGATTGTTTTACAAAATAAAAATGCTTCAGCCATTTAACTTGACAAATTCTAAATGGATTTTACTCATTGGTTGGATGAAATTGCTTCCCCTAAAAGTTTAATGATTGATAGATAGATAGACAGATAGATAGATTTTTCCTTGAAGAATCTGGAGTGTTTTATTATGTATAACATTTTTATTAATCCTTATTTTTTTAATGATATTTCTTCACTGATTTGTGTACTGACCCTTTCCCACTGATTATATTTTAAAAGTTTCCCAGAAATTTCTCATTGCAACTTTAACTCAGCTCACACATAGAGTATTATAGCTTTATCTTAGTAATATAGTGTTTATTTTATAAATGTTCCATTTTTATTA
Source organism: Pteronotus mesoamericanus (assembly GCF_021234165.1). NCBI lineage: Eukaryota > Metazoa > Chordata > Mammalia > Chiroptera > Mormoopidae > Pteronotus > Pteronotus mesoamericanus. Next base: position 16,839,767 of record NW_026555310.1, read on the forward strand.
CATTATTACCTACACATAATTTTAAAAGTCCAATGGTTCTCTATCCCTTATGAAAACAAGCTAAATGTAATCTCCTTTCCCATCCCTCCTCATCCCCCAAAACATTGTCAATTCTTTTAGTTGTTACCTTGCATTTCTTTGCTTGAGGATATAGAACATCATTAATAGTATTATTTATTGATTTTTTTAAAAAGAAATTTCTGTTTTGTTACACTCTGAATTCCTATTGTGTAATATAAGAATTTAGAAGTCTTAAATCTTTCTTTTTTTTTTAAAAATATTTTATTTACTTACTTTTAGAGAGAAGAAGAGAGAGAGGAAGAGAGAGAAGAAACATCAATGCATGAGAGAAATATCGGTTGGCTGTGTCCTTTATGCCTCTTGACGAGGGACTGAACCCTCAACCCAGGCATATGTCCTGACCAGGAATTGAACCAGCAGCCCTTTGGTTTGTAGGACGATGCCCACCCAACTGAGTCATACTGGTCAGAGCTTAAATCTTGCTTTCTACTTCTTTCTCTACCCAAATATTTTCCTCCTTCCCATCTATTCAATGTAGGTATGATTGTGGTTTAATCAATTGTCAGGTAGTTTTATGAAGGTTATGTAAATATTATTTTGAGCTAAGCCATGTGAAATGTACTGCACATGTCTGTTTCTTATTAAAAAAAGTTCTTTCCCTGGAGTTAATAGTTGTCTAGGACTGTGCTTCTTTATTTGTTTTTTGAGCATCCTCTATTTACCTATATTGGATTGCTGTTAACTTGGTGAATCTGAGAATTGTTTTCCATAATTCATTTTTCTGTATGTTTCCAGGTTACAGTCAGCTAAAAGAGAAACTTGTGCAGGATCTTAAATGCGGAGATGAAGCATTGAGGATTAGTTTTCAAAGTTCCTTTTATGGACAGATTTATGACCAACAAACACAGAGATGCCTGGTAGATGCAGATTGGTTCTGTTTTCTTCTGTTCCTCATCCAGTTCTTATTTTAGATTGCTGGATCTTCTGACCAATAATGACTTCAGGTCCACCATCAGATTGGATATCTACACAGAAGAACTTCCCATAGTCCTCTTCACAACCTCCCCTATCAAGAACCCACTTCCATGGCTGGATGTATTTGGTTTCTCAGATTTTCCGACAATCTCCAACTTGCCCACCTGTACCAAGGTTTTGGGAGGGCTGGCTAGTGGCTTACTTCTTTGATGCTCCTATTGACCCTTCTAGACCTCACATTCCCAGCTTGTCCTACTATGCATATGGCTTAATTCTAATACAGCAATGCACCACATAATGGTATTTTGGTCAACAACGAACCACACATACCACAGCGGTCTCCTAAGATTATAAAGGAGCTAGAAAAATCTCATTGCTTAGTGATGTAGCTGTTGTAAGGTCATAGTGCAACTCACATGTTTCTGGAGATGCTGTTTTAAACAAAGCTACTGTGTAGTGAGTCATATAAAAGCATAGCACATATAATTAAGTACAGTACATAATTCTTGATAATGATAATAAATGACTATGTTACTGGTTTATGAATTCACTATATAATACTTTTGATCATACAAGTATACACTTCCTACTTATAAAAATTTTGCTGTAAAACAGTATGCCTTATTTTACTGGCAGCAGCCTCATACATCTGCTGCTTACTGTGTCTCTTGATTGCATCATTTTCTCTCATGCTTGATTTAAATTGTATGTTGTTTTGTTCAGTAATATGCTGTACAGACCTGTAGCCTAGGAACAATAGGCTGTACCATACAACCTAAGTGTGTAGTAGGCTAGGCCCTCTAGGTTTGTGTAAGTGCACTCGGTGATGTATGCACAATGACACCACCATCTAACAACATCTCTCTCAAATGTATACCTGGCATTAAGTGGCACATGACTGTAATTGTCCCTAAACAGTCATGCCAGTGGTTGTGTTTCTCTATTCAAAGCTTAACTTACGCTCTATTACTAATATTTCCCCAGACTCTTGAAGTCTTACACCTCTTCTCAAAATATCCATATGCATTAGATAATTTATTGTTTCAGGTTCTTTTTATTTTTTTCCTTAGAGATTCCCTTTTGGATCTCTCCAACTTGATTTTATGTGGACTGGCTGCCCAGGAGGTCTGATGTACTTATATATGAGACTACCTTTCACCTTTATCTTGGGGATTCCCTTCACATCTTGCCAATTGTAAGGTTTTCTGTTTCCTAGATTCCATATATACTTTTCTCCTGATTTGAACCCTTGTTTTAGTGAACACAATACCTGCAGTAACTTCCTAAGAAAGATGCATGGAGATAAAAATATTCTTATATTTATATCAATTCTGCATGTTTTAAGATAGACTTTATATTTTTCATCTCTATGCCTTCTTGTTCTATTTTCTATGAAATTTCCTCAAATTTATCTTTCAAACTTCTAATTTTTTTCTCTTCTGTGCTTTTAATTTCCAAGAGCCGTTTTTCCCTAGAGAGTGGTCTTGTATGGCACCTTACTCCTGTGTTTTGGGTATAATAACTACTCTTTTCTCTGTGAGGAAATTAAATATAAAAACTATCCTGCTTCATTAACTGGGCCCTTTCTTCTGTGAGTTTCTTTTCATTTCTGTCATGTTAGAACAGGGCACCAAGAAGTTGAAAGGATGGGCATGAGGATAGAGCGTGTCTCTAGGCAGGGTTCCCTGTGTGGTAATTGGGCAGGGATAGTGCTTTGCAACTTTCCTTTTGTTTGTTGGTTGGGATTTTTTTTTACTTTGCTTTCAGAGACTTATTCATAGATTTGATATCAGATTCATATACTCTTTGACTTTGCTTATTTCAGAGAATATTCTTTCATTTTCTTATTGAAGAATGCCTCTAAATCCCTTTCAAAAACTTCATATGAGGGGAAACCATTACAAAAATGAAATTATTTTCTAGAGGGCAGGCCCCTTGTACTGTAAGCTTCCCTCACTAAATGAGTGTCCCAGGAACCCATCTGGGTCAGTGCCCCAGCTGGTGATGTCATGAGAGTCTGCCTTCAGCTTCAGTGATTTTTTTTTTTTTGAAGACTCTTTCAATGCATTTGCCCATTTTGTGATGGGTGACTCACGAGCGCACCTGCCTTCACCACGCTAAGTATTCAGCAGTTTTTGACCAAAAACAGCATGGCCCCCAGCCTGACTCTCCCTACTCACTGGATCTCACCCTGAGTGACATTTTTTTCTGTTTCCCTGAATGAAAAAAGTCCTCAAAGGGAAATGTTTTGCCAGTGTGGAAGGGGTGAAACAAAAAACAGCAGAAGCGCTAAAAGGCATTAACATCAACAAGATCAAAAACTAAGTTTAGAACAGTGGAAAAAAACATCTCGATAGGTTTATTGCATCAAATGGAGAGTGCTTTGATGGTGACTGAAGTTTAAACATATAAGAATAAAGAACAGTTTTTTATTAATAAATTCCATTTTGGGGTGTTCCCCCCCCTCATATACTAGTCAATAAAAAAGCCACATTTAATTTGTATGTTCTATTTAAGATAAAAGAGACAATTTGATATGTTGTTGGGAAGAAATCAATTGGAATGTAAGCAACACAAAATAAAAATATACAAAAAGAAAAAGATATGAATAAAAATACTGAATCTTGACTGAGAACATAAATAATACAGTAGTTTTTAAAGGAAAAAATGATGACTCTCCTATTATTTAAAAAACAAATATTTATTCAGCCCCGGCTGGTGGGGCTCAGCGGATTCAGCACTGGCCTACAAACCAAAAGGATGCTGGTTTGATCCCCAGTCAGGGCACATGCCTGGGTGTGGGCCAGGTTCTCCAGTTGGGGACTTGAGAGAGGCAACCACGCATTGATGTTTCTCTCTTTCCTTCTCCTTCCCTCCCCTCTCTCTAAGAAGTAAATAAAAATAAAATCTTCAAAAATATTTAATTTATTTAGTTCATTGCTTTTAGAGAGAGAAGAAAGGAGAGAGTGAGAAACATAAATGCAAGAGAGAAGCATCAAGTGGTTGCCTCCCACAGGCATCATGACTGGGGATCGAAATCACAACCTACGTGTTTGCCCTGACTAGGGATTGAACCTGTGAACTTTCAGTTTATAGGATATCACTCCAACCAGCTGAGCCATGCTGGCCAGGGCTCTCCTCTCATTTCATAGTTGCATTAAAAATGTAATTTGTCAAAATAGCCTCAGAATCCATTTTTCTGAAAACTAGGCTATTTTAGTAACAGAAGTAATGACACAATTTCTTTGCATATTGAATTTTTTTAAAATTTTGAACACTGCAAATCTAACTCTTCATTTTTGGTCAGAATTCGTATCTAGAAATCTTCTTTAAGAGAAAAAGTTTATGAAATTTACTGTTTGTAGAAAACTCAAAAGAACATGTCCTTTCATGGGACATGAAATTAGTTTAAAATTAGCCAAGAGTGGAAATATCTAAGAAATAATAATTTTATTTCTTTCTAAAAAGTACTTTCTATTACCACTGCTTGAAATAGTTATATATGATATTTTATATTTTCCAGATGTTTTAGGTAACACTTATTAATTTTTTTTAAATGTAGTGAATAGTTGATGGGCACTGTGTACCAGACAAAGTCCTAGGCATTAGGCTTACACAGTGAGTAAAACACAATTCCCTCCTTGTCCTTGAGGACCCTACAGAGAGACACTCAAGTTTAAAGTCATCACAATTTGTTACGCTACAGTATGATACATGCTAAAATACAGGCCCGGTAAAGAGTGCTTAGATCGCATGAATGGGGGAACATCAAATCTCGGGAAAAACGGGTCAAAAATGCTGGCCAGAGAAATTACTATCAAAAGAAGTGGACAAATCTAAAGGATGGTAGGAGAGGGATTAGCAAAGATGTCCTAGGTATGAAAAATAGCCTTGCAAAGGCCCCATGCTTAGAGGGAGCACAAAACATTTGGGGAACTGAGTGGGTCTAGAAAAAAAGAGGGCAGATGGTGATGACATAGCTTTGAAAATAAGGTAAAGGCACAACATGAAGCCTCTTATAAACCATGGGAAGGAGTTGGAGGTTTTGATCAGGGAAATGACTTGACTGGACTTGGGTTTTAGAAAGACTGTTCTGCTTGAAAAGAAATGTGGAGGCAGGATTGAAGATGAATTAGGCCAGGGACAGGGAGAGCAGTTAGATGGTTACTGGAAAAATCTAGGTGAGATAAGATGATAACTTAAATTAATATAATATCAGTAAGAGTGGCAAACATTGGCCTTCCCCAAACATAATGAAGATGACTGGAACTTGGTCATTAATTTGAGGTTGGGGGTAGATTATTCAAAAAAGACAAGGCTGACAAGAAAGCTCTGGCTTTTGAATCTGGGCAAATGGGGAGGTAGAAATAATGAGCCAACTTGGATACCTATGGGATATCTAAGTCTAAGTGACCAGTCAGCCTTTGGTCATGCGGGCTTAGAGACCAGAGAGTTATTTGCACTGCAGAAATAATTTGGGATGCTTCAGTAATCACATAGTAATTAAAATTGCCGGAGTAGATAGTATCACCCATGGAGAACAAGTAGAGCAAGAGAATAATTGCGTGAAGTAGATTTTTGTTGTATGTGATAAAGGTTATTCACAGAACACCATCAGAGGCAAACTGTGGCCAAGGAGGAATTAGCTAATTATCCAGCTCAGAATTGCTATACCCTGCATTTCTGACCCCAAGATTTATCCACAGAAAGGGCTGATATTAACAACTGCCAACTCAACAAAGCTGAGAGTATGTCTCTCCAGGCAGATTCAGGAGGAAAAAAACAAAACAAAAAACACAAAAACCGTCCCAAAACATATTAAAAACAAAACAAAACAAAAAAATCTCTTATAAACAGCTTTGTCACAGCATGGAGTAACATTACTAATTAAGACATAAAAAAAATTTCAAATTAATAAAATCATTTGTTAATCAAGTGCCAAGTGAATGGTCATATTATATATAAAGATTAAGAATACAACCAAAAGATCAAGTTTTAGGGAAAAAACAATGTGATATTTATGGGACAAAGTGTTTTTGAGGTGTTTGTCCTTCATTTAAATGGAGGTTTCAGCAGGGTCTAGGAAATCTGAGTTGAATTTCTATAGAAAATATGAAAACATAGATTCAGAAGTCATCAGCATTAAAAGTGATCATTAAAAAACTTAGAAAAAGGTGAACTTAAACTTACCATAGAACTTGAACAGAAAGACACTGTTCAGTCCATATCATTCAGCAGGAAAGATGTGTTTTGTCTCTTTTAAAGATTGAGTGAAGATAAGAAATAAGAAGATAGCTTGCTCAATAAATAGTAAATGGTGAAAAATGCAGTTGAACCTTAAGTTCCTGCCTATAAATTCTGCTACTCCCACCAACAGTAATAAATAATAACAATAATAATTCTTATAATATAGTTTGGTAACACACAGGCCATGTGGGCAACTAAAATGCAGAAACAGCTGTAATAGAAATGCTAAGTTGGTAGTTAGGATTTCTAAGGCTTTCATTCAACTGTTATTTTCTACAACCACATGGAAGAAAGAAAGAAAAAGAAAGAAAGAAAGAAAGAGAGAGAGAGAGAAAGGAAGGAAGGAAGGAGGGAGGAAGAGGGAGGGAGGGAGGGAAGGGAAAGAAAAGAAAAAAGAAAAAAGAAAAAGAAACCAATTTCTAGAAACCTTTAGGCAGAATCACTCATTGAATCCACTTCAACAAAAAGAAAATTGTCTTTCTGGAAAGAAAAAGCTCAGAGACACACAAGTCGGGGCTCATTATCAAGAAAATGATCTCAAAATCATGTCTCAATTATGAAGAGAGAAGTTCCATGAAGACAAACATTTCAGAAATCCAGCCAGCGGCATTTCAGCTTTTTTTACCAACTGAAATTTTATTATAATAAACAAAAGAGTACCATTTAATTAAATATCATGAGGTTCTCCAGTACTCTATTTAAATTTAAAATAAAAATAAGATATTTAAAAAATTAGAAAGGTAGAGCCAAAATATTCACTATTTGGAGACAATTTAAATAAAACAGGTAGGAAATTTTCTATCATATTAACCATTATATTTCTTATTGGTTATTGCTAATATATAAGGGTTTTTTTGTAAATTAATTACTTTGCTAAACTCTTACTAGTTTTAATAGTTTTTCAGTTGATTCTTTCGGATTTTCTAAACTCAATCGCACACAGAATCAGAAAAACACAAATTCAAACAATAAGGCAAAATATTTTACCCATGAAATTTGAAAACTTTACAAGTTTGATATCAAATATTGGCAAGAATGTGTATCAAATGTTGAAAGAAACTAGAATTCCAAGAAATAGAATTATGAAACTTATCTAGGTATTGCTAGACATTATAAGTGAGGGAGTAAATCAGTATAGCCACTCAGGAAGGCAATTTAAGAGTTCAGTAGTATTTATTAAAAGTCAAGCTGATATGCCCTATGGTTCAGAAATTGTACCTGTTGGCTTCTATGCTGGATAAAAACTCTGAGTTGGTGCCTAAGGGGCCCTGCACAACGATGTTCATTTAAGCATTGTTTACACTAGGGCAAAATAAAAACAATGTAAGTGCACATGTTATGTGAGTAGTTAAATAAATTTTGATCTTTTGATCTTTTTGCTCTGCCTTGATAATGAAAAACACCATAGACCTAAATGTATTAGCATGAATATAAGCCTAAGTATGTTACTGAAAGTTCGAAGGTATAAGTGCGGCAGAGGCCACACTGCTCCTCCTTCTTCCCACAAGCACAGTGACGGAAGTATCAGTTTCTCTGCTCGTGCCCAGTCACCAGCCTTGATGTATCTTAGAGGAAAGCCGTGAGCCATCCCATCTGCTGCGTAGGATCATGGCTGCAGCAATGAAGCCCCAAAGCAAACAGTTGTGGCATCAGTTTCCTGATATTCCAGTTAATTAAACGTGGCAGAGGTAACAGTCCCTTTGGCAGGCAAATAGTGCAATGTTCTGGGAGTCATTCCTAGAAGCCGGGACAAAAAATTGCTTTTCTACATTATCTAATTATCTTGGAAGCATCCAATTTCCTATATTATATCTTTCCCCATCCCCCCAAACTGTCTAGAGAGATTTCTGTTATCTGCAAATGAATTTTGGCAGAAACAGTATTTGGTACCAGAAATGGCTGTGGGCAGGAGATTTTTTAAGGTTGAGAATCTGAGATTGTTTATATCTCACCTGGTTAGTTTTGAGCAGTGGCAATCTGGGTAGCATTATAGGATAGGATACTGACTAAGAAAATTTAGACTATGACCTTTGTTCACCTGAAATAAAATACCAACTGAAGGGGTGCTGGTGGCAGTTTAGGAGGTGACTGCCTTTGCACAATACATATGGCATGTGAATCACAAGGACTATGGGAGGGGGTGGGCACTTCCAGAAATTCCAGTGAACATTTTCTTAAATTATAAAATTAAGGTTTTTAATTCTTAGTCCCAAGAATGATCAGAGAAATAGGAAGTTTAATGTGACTGTCCTGACAACTCCATCTTTAATGGCCACTGTGTTGATAAAGTAAAAAATCACAGACAGGGGCAAACCTTGAAATACCTAAGCTAAAATGAAGTTTTAATTCTCTACGCTCTACCTCAATGAAGCTTTCATTTGAAGGTTGTGAAACTTAAGACATTGACTGGGAAAAAATGAAACCCCGAGAAGTGGAATTGCAAAATTTTATCAGATATGGAAGACAGAGAGTATCTCCAATCCCTAAATCCTACTGCGCCTCTCTGGCACTGTCCATGGATCCTTCCCAAGCTGGAAGACACCTACTGGTCTCACCGGAGATAGCTGCTCTTAAGGGAATCAATGCAGCTTTTTTGCAGAGCCTGTCTCCCTGCCTGTCATAGTCTCCACTCTTAAACTTGAGAGGCTGAGAGTCAGATGCTAGCATTGCTCAGAAGAAAGTCAATTAGAAAGTCAAATGGAGTGAGGGGTGTCAGTCCCTAAAAGAACTATAAATATTTACTCATTTAAATCAGAAGAAAAACTGAAGAATATGTGCAGGAATTAATTCTAAGGATCTTAGAACAAGGGAAGAAATATGCAATTTTGCTTCCAGCTGAATGTATCAACATGTACCCATGAGATTCTCAAATCAGTATGCTAACTGAAGAAGGTGAGACTGTCTCTGTACAGGTGATTGATTGAAACCTAGCTTCAATGGCAAATATATGCCTTACATATGTTACCTCACTTATTTTCATTGATCACATAGGGTAATTACTACTATCAACCAGCAGAGATAGGACTTAACCTTTATGCAGGAAGAACACACCAATTCCACTGAGGATTTTTACCCACAGGATACCATTCTATACAAACACTCTAGAAAGGCAATTTCACCTTCTAACCAAGAAATGTCACCTAAATCAAAGTAAACAAACAACAAAAAGCAGAACAATAGTGAGACAGACTTCAAATGGAAGCAAAAGTAATACAAATGGAAACAAATACAAAGAATAGGGGCCAAAGTCATAAGAAGATATAACTAGGATAATAAAGGTAAAACGTGAATAAAAATATTCTTAAGTGCACTTTCCCTTAAAATAATAGTGTGATGATAATAATGACAACAATAATGTGGCTGTATTAGAAACTCAGTCATCAGGCAGAAAAATGATAGTAAATATACCCCTTGCCCTTTCTTTTTGAAAGTAAATTGGGGTTTACTACCTGATAAAATTAAAAATCCATAGACTTATTAAAATAGGAAAGGATCCCAGAGATTATCTAACCAAACCCACTTTTGATTTGATAGTGTATACCCCAAAGTGTTATACGAAGAACTTCCTAACTCTTTTTTTACTAAACTTACTTTCCTATACTATCAAATAACTTGTGCGTGGTTCAGGGAATTCTCAGAGATTGTAAGCAAATCAGTATCATATACTCCTGATTATTGCATGTCAAAATAATTGATATTTTTCAGTTTAGGAATCTTGATGTTATGGATGTTATTATTTTTAGATAAATATATTAACTTGTCTTGATGTTGGGGGAGCAGTAGCCTAGAAATCTGCTTTTTGATAATGTGGAAAATAGTATAAAATATCCAAGAAAAAAATAGACATTTCATTGTTATGAAGACAGTTGAGCCATAGGCATTTGGGGATTGAGGAAAGACAGTAGCATTTCTTTTGGCCAAGGAGCAAATTGGCCAATTGTTCAAATTAATGTCTGCTAACTCAGTCATATTAATTTATAGTGGTTTCTCATCAAAACAGTTTCCAGAGTCAATTTCGGCATGTTTATGTCTGGTAATGGAATATTAATCAAGAAGATGTCACTTTTTTCTTAAGATTGCTCATTTTGTTTACATACTCAGCATGGCCTTATCACTCCCATCTTTCCCTCTCCAGATCTTGTCTCATTTTGGAGTAGTTTACAATTCAATTAATTATAGCTAACAGATTGCCTGAAAACTGTTTCATGAAAATATGATTATATGGTATCATAAAAACATTCTCTAAAATTGTCAAGAATATATTATTTAGTGAAGAAATCCCATGTTTAGATATAAAAACATGATTACTATAAAACCATGATTAATGCAAATCATCAAGTTGGACTCAGTCTTTTTTGTAAAGACATCAATCAAAAGACAAAATGATTAAATAGTAGTTTTAACCTGGATTGCAGAATAATGAGAAAATGGGTGGTTGCACTGAGTAAAGTATATTTGGAATATGTGTGTCCTTCTTTTCTAAAAATATAGGATAAAAGAAAATTGATTTCAAAAATCATAAGATACTATGAAAAATTATGTCAAAATTTAGATGAAAAGAATAGCTTTCTAAAATTGACTCAAGAAGAAAGATAAAACCCAATTAAGAGAAAAGCAATTAAACTAAAAATCACTTTATCCCAAAGGAATCGGATCCAAATAACTTCAATGATGACTTGGACCAAACTTTCAAGAAATGGCTAATTCCCATATCATAGATATATTTCAAAAAATAGAAACATTGGAAAAGCTATTATTTTTATTTTATAAAATTAAAATAAACTTAATGTAAAGCCAAACAAGTTCAGTCCAAGAAAAGGAAGTTATGGGCCAATGCATTTATGAATATAGATGTGAAGATATTAAATAAAATACTAAAAAAACTGATTTGACAGTGCATAAAAATAATACATTTTAACCAAGTAGCGTTTATCTCAAGAATTCTTAAATAATCCAACATCACAATGTCTAATATATAAACTATATTAGCAGGATAAAACATGTAAGACATGTTCTCCCAAAGTATGCATTAATAAATAGATGGAATAAAATAATCATTTAGGTGAATATTCATAATAAAAATATTTTACACACCAGATGTTGAATGTAATTTTTTTTCAGCTTCCTTCTTCCTTCATTTAGAGTAATTAAATTTTAGAATTATTTACACTATAACAGGAACAAGAGAAGCTGTTCTGGCTTCCCTTAACCATTATACTACTTTTAAAAAGACATAAAAATTTGAAGGGAAAAGACAAAATTATTCCTCTTTGCCAAGAATATTTACATAGATGATCCAATAGAGTGCTCAGAAAAAGTAGTAAACTTACAAAGACTTAGCAGAACTTCCAGATAAATTATTAACATATAAAAATAACTAACATAATTATATACCAGAAATTAAACTAGAAAAAGGCGTAGAAAAAAATTTGTGATAGCAACAGAAGTACAATATTCTTAGAAATAAATCTAATAAAATATGCAAAACTTTTGGGAGAAATGTTTAAATAAAATTATTAAAGAACATATCCCCCTGAATAAATGCTACGGTCCAATTTGATAAAACTTAAGATTAACAGTTTTCTCCCAAATTAATCTATAAAATTAATGCAATTCTAATAAATTGATTGTTTTGTGTAAAACCTAACAAGGTGATCTAACAATTCATATGGAAAGGCCTAGACAGGAATAGTTAAAACCAAATATTTTAAAAACAAATATGAAGATTTGCTCTATTAGATATTTGAAACTCTCAAAAATATCTAGTAATTAAGACAGTGAATAAAGGGAAAAGGATCTTCTTTTCATCTAAATTTTGACATAATTTTTCATAGTATCTATTATGATTTTCGAAATCAATTTTCTTTTTTTATTTTACAGGCCAATACAACAGAACATCGAGTCCCAGAAAAACTTGTGCATAAATGAAAACTCAATTTTCACAGAGGCACAGTCATTATAAATGGTAAACAAAAAAAAAAGTTTATTCAAAATATTTAAAGTGGTCAACCATGTAGAAAAAACTCTTAGGTAACTCATACTATATGCAAAATAAATTCTAGGCAGATTTTAGCCAGTATTAAAAGCAAACTTTAAGTTTTAGAAAAATGTTGAAGGTTAAGAAGGAATTTCTTAAATGGAATATAGAAAACACAAATCATGAAGGAAAATCTAAATAAAGAACTAGATTAAAATTCGAAACATTTTTTAACAGAATACATCATGATAAAGGTTAAAATAAACCATGGGTTATAAAAAGCTACCCTGTAGGACATATATTTGTTAAAGGAACATTATTCAATATAAAACTAAATGACATCTTACAAACTTTCATTTATATTTTTTAAAAAGACAAACCACCCATAGAGATTGAGCAAAGCACATGCACAAGCAGGTTACAGAAGAGAAAATCTAAATAACCAATAAACCTGTGAATAAAACAGTGGTCAACTAACTTGTTGGATTATAAACAGAAAAAATCTCAGACCCTTCATAGGTCTTGACAATATCTCAATAGCTGGCAAAATAAGCACACAAAAATTTCAGTAAAGATATGAAAGATTGAAGAAAAACAATTACAACTTAACAGATATGGAACATTACAGTCAACAACTGAAGAAAGAAATACAGAAAGCATGTTATTTTATTCTTACAATGTTTATTTATTTTTAGAAAGAGGGGCAGACGAGGGAAAAGAGAGGGAGAGAAACATGGACCCATTGTCTCTTACACAGCCCTGACCCTTACAGGGGACGGAACCCGCAACCCAGGCATGTGCCCTGCAAAGGAACTGAACCAGTGACTTTTTGCTTTGAGGAATGACACCCAACCGAATGAGCCATGCAGTCCAGGGCAAAAAGTAGATGTTGTTTTAAAGTTTATTTTGGGCCATAAAGCAAGTTTCAACAAATTTCAATCTCAACAAATTTGGAAGGATTGAAATAGTAATGTATGTGTTTCCTGACCAACATGCAATTAAGTTATTGAGTGGAATGAAAGATAATTAGAGAAATGATTGGAAATTAGGCAACATGCTTCCAAATAACCCACAGATTTAAGAAAAACTCACAAGGTAAATTAAAAACTATACAGTCCTGAATAACAAAAATACAACATATTAAAATTTGTAGGATGCAGCAAAAAAGAACATTTAGAATGATATACATTGCTTTAAGTACAAATGTGAGGAAAAATAAGGAAAGATTTAAAATCAATGATCTGTATTTCTAACTCAAAAATCTGGAAAAAGGAAGGCAAATTAAATTTAAAGAAAGTGGAAGGATAAAAGTAATAGAAAATAAATGGTGAAATCAATAAAATAGAAAAAACAACAAAACTCTGGCTTTGGTTCTTTGAAATCATTGGTAGCATTGGTTAACACAGCAAAAGAGAGAGGACACAAATGGCTAATATGAAGGATAAAAGGCATTCCCACAGAACCCATACACATCAAAAGAATAAGAGGATGTTATAAACAACTTTATGCCAGTAAACTTGACAATATAAATAAAGCCCACAAATTCTTGAGAAACACAATTTACCAAAAAGTGACCCAAAAGAAATAGAACATCTGTACAATAAATCAAATCCCTTATTTTTAAAAATCTCATAAAAACTCCAAGTGCAGATAATTTCACTGGTGCCTTCTTTCTATTAGTTAAAGGAGTAATAATACCAATCTTACAAAAATCCTTCTTAAGAATAGACAAATAGGCATCTTACAGACTCCCAACTCATTTAACAAGCCAGCAAAACCCTGATACTAAAACCTGAAAAGGGCTTATAAGAAAGAAAAACATGAACCAATAGGTATTTCATATGAACACAAATAAGAATACACTGAATAAAACCTTAGCTAACAGAATCTACTTTTATATAAAAACAGCAAGACATAAAACCAAGTGCGATTAATTTGAAAATTAACCAGTGTTATTCACCTTGTAGTGAACAGGAAGATAAACCACAAGATCACTTCAATAAAAATAGAAAACATATTTGATAAAATTCAATATCCATTTATAATTTAAAAGAAAAAAAGCTCTATACTAGAAATAGCCAGGAATTTCCTTAATCTGATAAAGGGTATCTGTGAAATAGAATCTTAATGGCCAACATAATATGAAAAAATATTGGCCACCCTCCATCCCCTGCAAATGGCAAGAAGATGAGATGTCCACAGATACCAGTTCTATTCAAAGCTCAACACTGAAGGTTCTAACTAATTTCAAAAAAAGAAATAAATTTTTTAAAGAAGAAAAATTTAAAATAACTAGTAAAACATTGCTCAGAGATGATATAATTGTATGCCTAGAAATTCCAGAATAATTTGCAAATATTAGAAATAATAAATGAATAAAAGGTTGCTTGATACAGGCTCAATATACTCTGCTTTGTGTTTGCCTCAGAAAGGTAGGACGTGAGCTCTCCCAGTTAATAAGTACAGTAGTGAGGCTGATGACATTCCAGATACTTAAAGAATTTTAAAGAAAGTTTGATATTCACAGAAGAGATTTCTATGGAGAACGTGGAGGTTATGAGCAGGTTCAGATAGACTTGAACAGAGCAGAGAGAGTGGGTTGGGTCTCTACAGTGGAAGGTGAGTGGGGCTGGAGACATGTTCCAGAGACAGGGCTGGGGACTGCCAGGTTTGAGCTTTCCACATGAGCAAAGGAAGGGACTGACTTGGGCTTTCTTACCAATTCTCCATTATGCAGCGCAAATGAACTGTTTTTCTGTATGCCAGTAAAAAGAAAACAACAACAACAAAAACACTTGAAAAAGAAATTTAAAAATAATACTATTTATAAAAGCATAAAAATGCATCAAACACCTAGAACAAATCTGATAAAGTTGAAAGAACTTTATACTATGAAAACTACTAGCTGACTACTGAGGAAAACTAAAGAAAAACTTAATAGAGAAACGTACTATCTTAATTGATTGAAAGAGTCATGTTGTTAAGATGTGATTCTCCCCAAACCTATCTATGTTTAATGAGATCCCAATAAAAATACCAGCAGGCTTTTTGTGCGGATTGACTAAACTGCTGAGGAGTAGGCAGTCAATGCCTGAGGACTGAGCTGAGTGGTCATAATGGCAAGTATCATTAAACTGAAATCACCTGCTGAATTCATCCTTTGATGGGAAAAAGTTTCCAGAAGAACCAATCCTCTTGTTTGTAGATCTATGGTTTTATCTATACACACTGCTGAAGATGTTGTCCTGTGTTTGCCTCTTGGTTCTTTTCTTTCATGGTGACCCATCTCCCATGTGACTGACATGTCAATCGCTTTTCTAATCAGTATGTTATGAGATGGCAGAGCAGTGAGTAGAAGTCACACTGACCTCCTCCCAGGACCAATCTGGAATAACAACTAAATTGTGGAGAAATCACCTGGAACATACAACTGAACAATATGAGAGAGGAACCTTATAACCTCAGAGACAGAAGGATCAGCATTAGCACAACATAACTGGTAAGGAGTGCAGTAGAGACTCGAGAATGTGGGCGGGGCACCAATGGGCGGCAGCACCAGAAGGATATTAAAATTGCCAGTTGGATCTGCCTGAAAAGAGTGGGGTCTGAACCAAAAATGGGAATCTCCATCCTACATCACGAGAGCCCCAAAAGTACACAGAAAACAGCCAGCTGCAAAAAGCGGCAGCGTTGCTCTCCACCAGAGACAGGTGGCTGGAGACACAAAGACCCGTTTAAAGGGCCAATGCATAAATTTTTATATACAGCCACTTACCCTGGACTCCAACGAAATCAGGGGCAGGGTGGGCTAGAGATGCCTGAGGAGAGACTGGGGAAGAGGCTTTGGGGAGAGAACTGAGAGAGTAGCTGGTGAGATCCCAATGCTGACTCATCCCCCATACAGCAGCAGCCATCTTGTTCAGGCAGAGACCACTCCCCCTGAGTGGCAGTAGCATCAGAGGACCTAATAGCCCCACCCCCAGGTGGGATTCCATCCTGCCCTGTGCTTTCTGAGCCGCCTACTGAGTGCAGAGTGACCAGATTAACAGAAGGAGACAGCCACAAACAGTAGATTCCTGGAAGTCTCAAACAGACTGTCTAATGTCAGACAGGGATGACATCTGACATTATCAGAGGCAGATCCAGAAAGTAAAAACAGCAGACACCTACCATAGAAGTTCACACCACAAAGTCAGGAAATCAAGACAGATCAATTTAAGGAGAAGCGAAAAAGGAGAGTCTCATAAATAATCGGAAGACAAAGAAATACCCCCCACTCAAAGGGAAAGGAGGACTCCCCAGAAAGAGAACTAAATGAAATAGAGGCAAGTAAATTATCAGATATTGAGTTCCAAACAATGGTTTAAGGAAGCTCAATGAGCTCAGTGAGCTCAGAGGGAATTACCAAAAACTATGGAGAAACTACGAGGAACTTACTGCAAACTATATCAGCATGAAAAAGGACATAGAAACTATCAATAAGAGACAAGAGGAAATGAAGAATACAATTTCTGAATTGAAGAACATGGTAGAAGGAATCAAAAGCAGGCTAGATTAAGCCAGGGAAGAATCAGCAAGCTGGAGGAAAAGGTAGAACAAAGCTCCCAGAAAGAGCAAGAAAATGAAAAAATGCTCCAAAAGAATGAAGATGCATTGAGGAAAATTCAGGACAACCTGAAATGTAATAATATTCATATAATAGGAATACCAGAAGAAGAGGATGGGGAAGAGATAGAGAGCCTGTTTGAAAAAGTGAGGATGAAAAATTTCCCTAATTTGAGGAGAGAAAAAGTCACACAAGTCCAGGAAGCACAGAAGGTCCCATCCAAGAGGAACCCAATGAGGCCCACTCTAAGACACATCATCATTAAGATGGCAAATATCAAAGACAGAGAATCCTAAAGGCAGCAAGAGAGAAACAGGTAGTAACACATCAGAGAGCCCCGATACAGCTAGCAGCAGACTTCTCAACTGAAACACTGGAAGCTAGAAGGGAGTGGCAAGAAATATTCCAAGTTATGAAAAGCAAGAGCCTGCAACCAAGACTGCTCTACCCAGCAAGGCTCTCAATTAAAATGGAAGGTGAAATAAGGAGTTTCCCAGACAAAAGAAGGCTAAAAGAATACACCTCTACCAAACCACCACTGCAAAATATGCTAAAGGTACTGCTTTGAGATGAAGAAAAAGAATCTATGAATACCCAGTTCCTTTCACAGTTGCGAATTCTTGATATTACCAATATTTTTTAATAAGTATTAATCTGATTGTGACAATGATGTGTTGTTATAATTGTTACTTTATTATTTGTTGAAACTAAACCGGTTTTTGTATATTTCTTGCCTATTTCTATTATTTTTATAAAGCTTTAAATGACTTGTTGGTATTCTTTACCCATCTATTAATTAAAGGATTATAGAAATTTTTTCCCTAAAAAAAAAAAACAAAACTATTAACCCTTTTTTAGATGTGTGGCAAATACTTTCCCATTCTATTACTTGTCCTTTAATTTTTTGTATGTATATTACTATATAGTCTTAAATGTTTAAATAGTCATAATGTCAATATTACTTTATAGCTTCTGGGTTTGAATATTTTACTTCAGGGTAAGAAAAATATGAGTTTGTATTTTCTCCTAAAACTCCTTAGAGTCTACATATTGATTGTTCACTCACCCGAATATTTTTTGTATAATGTGTGAAATAGGGCTCTATATTTGTTTTATTTCAAGTAATAGTGGTCCATGCACCTTATTTGTTGAATAAGCTTCATTTTATCCATTGATCTGAAATATCAACTTAATCATATATTACACTGTTAGATATATACGTTTGTTTCTAGAATGCTCATTTTATTTCATTGATCTACTTGATTATTTCTGTGCTGGTGTCATGTTGGTTTAATTGCTAAGACTTTATAATTGTTTTAAATTTTTTAATATCTTATAATTGACATTTAAAAAATAAATAAAATCAACCTGCATTTAAAAAAGAAAAAGAAATAAAGAGAAAGAAAGAAAGAAAGAAAGAAAGAAAGAAAGAAAGAAAGAAAGAAAGAAAGAAAGAAAGAAAGAAAGAAAGAAAGATGGAACTCCTACCTATTGAGACAACATGGATGGAACTGGAGAATATTGTGCTAAGTGAAATAAGCCAGTTGGTGAAAGACAAATACCATATGATCTCACCTATATGTGGAATCTATTCAACAAAATAAACTAATGAACAAAATAAGCCACAGGCAAGGAAACATGGAGCAGACTGAAAGTGACCAGAGGGGATGGGGAAAGAGGACAATGGTGGAAAGAAGGGGAAGGGACTAGACAAAGAACAGGTATGGATAACCCATTGACATGGACAACAGAATGGGAATTGACAGTGGGAGCAGGCAGTGGAGTGGGCTGCGTGGAGGGAAGTAAAGAGGGAAAAATTGAGACAACTGTAATAGAGTAAACATGATTTAAATATTAAAAGAAAAAAGAAAAAAAAAGAAAGAGCTGAGGCTTGGGGAGGGAAATGACTTGCAGAAGACCGCATACAAATTCTGTTGAGAAAGAGATGAAAATCCTTGATAAGAGTTGAATTGTTCTTGTCAACTGTTGCCATCCTTGCTAATTATTTTAATGAATGGGGGGAAAAAAAGAAGAAGAAAGCAAATAAAATAAAATAAAATAAAATCAGTATGTTACTCTCTCCATAAACTCAGGAGGCAAATGAAGTCATTTTGAATTTTAACTAATAGCTCAACTTCCTCCCCCATCCCCAAACTTATTAGCAGGAAAAAGAATCTTTCCTCCAAGACTTTTTCTCTTCCCATCCATTCCCAAATTATCTAGAACTTTGGGGCTCACTTTATCTAAACAATTCTGCTCCCAAAAACAATGTAAAGCAAAGAAAAGTAGAGATCACTGCTGCTATTGCTTGTGGTTGCCGTGTGGTACCTTCATCCAAAAGTTGTCCTGTAGTCAAAATGCCCATTATCGCTGAGGAGCCATAGGAAGAGTCTCACCCAGGCTACAGAAGAGCCCATGAAGGGTCCAATCTATTTATATTTATAATCTGATGCTCAACTACAATTCCCCAAGCAAAATCACTGTGCAGTACAATTGATTTGAAGAATCTTCAAGCTTCAGACATAGAGTGTGCTAACATCAGACCAAATCTTTGTACCTTGGAGAGAACCTGAGTTACCCACCTAAATAAATACATATATAGTCTCCATTGTTGTCCTAGCACCACCCTACTTCACCCCCTCCTTCCATTTCTTGAACAAAAGCAATGTTTTAAGGAAATGTTATAGAGAGTGTGGTCCAGAAACCCTCAGCATCAGTTAGTTTCACCTGGGAGCTTGCAAGATATAAATTGGTATACCCAACAGCTGATTATCTGGATGAGAAACAAAAAGGTAGAACCTAAGAAACTTTGTTTAACAATCTTTCCAGGTGATTTTTATGCATAATAAAGTATGACTAGCATTGTTCTCAGGTGTTTTTATATCTCTACCTCTACTGAGAACAGATGGGTTAGTATGTTTGACAGGTCACAGGCCTCGCTTATCTAGGCAGCCATTCCTCTTCTGTAAGTGCCTATTTCTACTCTGTATAAATCCCTCATTATGTTCTTAGCGGTGGGAAAACTTGAAAAGTGCAGCCATTTTCAGAAAGAAATCTTATCTTTAGACAACATGTGCACACATGGAAATTCAAATAATTGTAAAAAAGAAAAGTCACTTTCCCCACGAGTTACCTATCCACTTAAACTCTGTGATTCAGGCCTAAGCAGTGAAGCCGTTGCTCTTGATTGTACTGACACCCTGTCTCTCTGCTCCAATTCTCTTCGTCTTTTTTTTTTTAAATCTTCATTGTTTCTGCCATACCCTGCATCCTCATTGTCATCCTATGTACATTCCAAACAATAACTATATTGCATAACACAATATTTCCCAAGGAATTCAGAAGTGCGTGATAAACCAAGAGTCTGGCATTTCTAATTCTCTCCATATTCCGCTCTTGACTATTAGAACCTAGCATTTTGGACAGCAATGTGTATTTTAAAAGATTTAGGGAAGGGATATAAACACAGATATGAAGATGCTCGGTCTTTGAGAATATAATATCAGCAGACCATCTAAAAAACTGCAGGCTGCTAAGGATACTGAAGTGGGGTATGAGGAGAAGGGCACCAAGGACCCCCTTAGCTTTAACCATAAAAGCTAATGAAAGGGATGTCCTTTCCACAGTCTTGGAAACAGCCGCCTTCTCCCTGCCTTATGAAGCACCAAAATGTCTTGAACAATGCATTCTTCTTCCTCACTCTTTTTTTTTTCCCAATGCAATTTAGAACATGGAAAAGTCACAGAATCCATGGACAAATAATGTCCTTATGCATCCATCCACATGATGTTAAAAACGGATTACATTTTCCTGGTTAGGTTACACTAACACTTTAGTTTAAAAAGCTAGAGGAAATTTTTCACAGACTTAAAGGTTTGCCAAAATGTCCTCATTTTCTTACTAATCCCAGGTACAGAAGCCATATAAGTGGCCTTTGCATTTCAGACATATCCTTAAGGAAAGCCCCCCGCTTCCCCCGGTTCTAGCCCTCCATCTTACTCTGCCCTCCACCAGAAAGCTGTTTGGCAAATTACAAAGAATAATGTGGTCTTTTCTGACGGTTTGGCTTGGGAGCCCCAAATGTAAACTCACATCACTGCTGCTGATGAATGATTTTATTCATTTTAAGGTACTTATTTTCCTTTATTCAAATATATTTTTTAAGACATGCAATACACCATGAGGAAGTGGAATAGGTTTCTTTCAGAAGGGAGACTTACACGACAAGCTCCACATTAAAAAATATTAAAAATTACTGTTTAAATCTCTCATTTAAAACAGTAGTCATTTCTGCATATTCAACCCCTAAAACATCAAGGTGAGTGTGGGTGTGGGCGTGTTTACAGTTGTGTGGGTCTGGTTTGTTTAGGGAGAGGTTCCACTTCACCATTGCCACCCACTCTGTCTCAAAACCCAAGGTATTCTGAGGTGCCCCTGGGTTACCTGGAAGGGAATTCACCATACTTCAGTACCAGCACGTCTCTCTTCAAAATGTGGCTCAGGAGTCACTAAAGGAAACCACACAGTGTTAAGACTAAACATTCTTGAGTAAGCCTCAGTTATGGCAAGTTCAACAGCCAGGCTGTTGAGAGAGCAGTTACCGAAATTTTCCAAATAAATAAAGCAAACAAGTTACTTCAGGAAGAAGTTCACATCTATATGATTTATAATGCTGGGAGTTGGCCCATTGAGGCAGGAGGAGCCCAGTGAACCAGCAGTAAACCAGAGGCCACCCAGGCACTCAGAGCAGCCTCCAAGGTTTTAGTTCATGTTCAATGACCTACTGAATCCGTGCTAGGTGTTGCTCTGTTTGAGGAGGTGATGGCGTCTTACAACATCCTGCAAGACTTACTGGCTTAAACTTTATCATTCAGCCTCTAAATGGGTTAATATTAACAGGAAAAAAAAATAGGGATCCTATTTAGAAGCCCCTGGCAGCAAGCAAAGAGAGAAAAAAAAATACTCCTCCAAAATCAATGTTTGCTTTGCTGAGGGCCTCCTTAGGTGTACATTGGAAACAATTCTGTCTGTCTCCCACAGTTAAGTCACCCTGCAGCCTCAGATGCCAGCCAGGAGGACTTAGCAGTCCAGAATCAACAGGTTGCTGATGTTGAGCAGGACCAGAACACAGAGGCAAAAAAGAATGGAAAAAGTTATATGTAACACAGCAGCCTTGATGGATGGTGATGATAAAAGATGAGAAGTACCCTGGAGAATCCTGCCTCTGTTGACCCCCATCCTCTAACCTCAAACCGGGCACCATTCTCAAACATCATTCTTAGCCATGAGGGTGAAAACTAGTGCTCTGTGACTGGTCCCCGTATGTCATTCTCAGGCACTTCCACATTGCCCACACACTCACACAGGCACACTCCATACTATGCATATTATGTAGAAGGACATTATGCTTTGATGGCGATATTAAAATGTACTTGACCTTCTTGCCTTCATACCCATATATCTCTCTGCTTGGTATATAGCATACATGTGTAGGAATAGACAGTAAAGCACATAAAGGGCATAAATTGTATTTGATTATATTACCCCATATAGGTTCTTAGGCAGGGGCTTAAACCCCTATGAATGGACTGGGAATGAATTAATAATACCATTCAATAATCTGGCCTCAGTCTCTCATTCAGATTATGAAATGTCTATTAAATTAAATATTTAAATAATTTATGTGTGTATCTCAAAACAACCAAGTTAACTATATTAGTCTAATGCCATACTATAACTTCTTTTAAAAAAAAGATTTCATTTATTTATTTTCAGAGAGAAGGGAAGCATGGAAGAGAGGCAGAGAAACATCAATTGGGTGCCTCTTGCGCACCCTCAACAGGGGACCTGGCCCGCAACCCTGTCATGTGCCCTGACCAGGAACCAAACCATCAACTTTTCGGTTTGCAGGACAATGCCCAACCAACTGAGCCACACCAGTCAGGGCATGATGTAACTTTTAATCAGCAAATTACAACAGCAACTTATCTTCTTCTTGTTATATGAGAGCAATAACAAGACACAGAGTTTCTAAGCTCCCAGGCAGCAAATTTCTGTCCTTGCTTCACCATTATATAATTAATACATAGATGCTGTCTTTACACAAATTATATATAACCAAACTATAAGTTCTACCTTTAAATGGGCTAATATTAACAGGAAAAAAAAATAAGAATTCTATTTAGAGGCCTCTGGCAGAGAAACAGCCAGGTAAACATTCTTTGAGCATGACAGATGCATGTATGTATATTTGAGAATGTCATATATACACATACATATTCATAGATATACATACCCATATACAACACCCATAAGACACTGGCTACCTGCAATTGTTTTTGTGACACTATGATTATACGACGTTCAACAGGCAGAGGGAAGTAACATAGGCTGTAGAGATGGAATAAACTTTTTTAAAACAAGACAGAATTAATGATCATTAAGAAAAACTGAAGATCAAATAATAAAACCAGAAAATAGAAGACATTCAAGAGAAGAAAATCTCAGTATCAAAAAGATTTTAGAGTAGCCAAACACTATAATGGCACAATATACAAGGACCCAAGAAAAACTTGTTCAAATTAGAGCAAGAATGTGGAAAAAACCAAAACATACCTTCTCATAAGGGTATAAATAATAAGAAACTATTTATAGATTAAAAGATTGATAAAAATTATGACAATGTCAGAATATTTCATAAATTTAATAAACCAATGACTGTGGGCCTCATATTAAAACTTAGATTCTGCAGTTGTAAACAAAGGCAATGGTGAAGTCCATATAACAAGGAAAACAAGAGCAGTCCAAATACAATTCACCCAAGTGTGTGCATGATGTAACATCTGCAGAGAAAGGCACAAAACAAAAAGGGAAAATAAGCAGAAGGTGTAGAAATAAAGGCGTAGATGAAAGCAGACAACCACTTCCTAGTACGGAGACTGATTTCATTCTGTTTGAAAGTGGAGGACACCGTCTCAGGAGCTTGCCCACTGTTGTCTGGAAGGCATGGGTCTCCTGTCCCAGCACCCAGCCCACGGACATTGATGATGAGGTGGGTATGAGAGATCAGGGAGATAACCAACGGTGATCCTGGGGAAGAGTGCAGCCAAGAGATTCCAGAAGCAACAGCAAAAGCAGATTTTTCTTTTTCTTTCTTTTTTTTTTTTTTGTGGTAACCAAAAGTAAAGAAGCTCAGCAAGAGGTTAAAGATACATTCCTGGTTTCTTGTTTAACAGGTGAATGAAACAGCTCTGGGGCCCCCTCAAATCTTTTGTGGTTAGTTTTGATTGGAAAGTTAAAATGAAGTGTATGCTGTTTGTTTATTCCTCACTCATTTCCACAAATAATTTAAGGGCCTAGGAAAATGATACCTACCCACTACACTGGTATCAAGTCGGTGAAGAAGGACTTTCATATTTTCCTTCCATATGCTTCAGTAATATTTGCAATTGGTACAAAGGGTATAGATTTTGCATTGATTTCACGGAGCTCTGTGCTAAAATATCTTAAGCCCCAAGATAGTAACAACTAATTGGACTTACTGGGGAAGTGAACAATTAGGAACTGGAGAAATATAATCAGGGAAAAATGCACCCAAGTAACTCATCACAAACAAAAACCAGTACGATATGAGAAAGATTACAGTTGGGTTCATCTGAATATACAGGTGAAGTACAGAGGGTCTCAG
This sequence comes from Pteronotus mesoamericanus, assembly GCF_021234165.1. NCBI lineage: Eukaryota > Metazoa > Chordata > Mammalia > Chiroptera > Mormoopidae > Pteronotus > Pteronotus mesoamericanus. Next base: position 16,864,280 of record NW_026555310.1, read on the forward strand.
CTGAAATATCGTCTAAGAGGTCTTGTTTAGGAACATCTCTGACCGCACATCAGTCTTATTAGCAACAAGTGCACAGAAGCAGAGAGTGGAGGTGGGCAGGCCTGATGCAAATCCCGTTTCTCTGCATTCTAGCCATGAATCTTGAGTGTTTTGAGTATTCTGAATGCTCTTCTTCTCCTAAAAAAATAGAGATATTAATATATATCTCGTAAGACTGTTGTGAGGAGTAAATGTGCTGATAAATAGAAAACATGGAGAAGGTAATCAATAAATGGTAGCAATCCATGCCAAGAGCCTCTTTGAAAAAGGAGGATGTATATAAAAAATCATGCAAGGATATAAGAAAGCATGTGACTGCAAAACCCAATATTTATCATCTGCTTGGATTCTCTAAAACTACGTTGTACAGCTTGAAGCAAGAAATAAACTGGGTAGCAAAAGAAAAAAAACTGGAATTACCTAATGGGGAAAAAAGTAGCTGATCCAGTACTCTAATCACTCTCAAAATATCTATGAATAAGGTGGGAAAGAGGGATGAAAGCCATTCTTTCAAACGATATGAAGAGATGGAGCACAGGAGGAATAAATGAGTTTCTGAGCACAAGAAGCTCTGAGTCACATCAGTGAGTGATGTCCTGAGATCCTCCTTTCGAGTCTCTTAGATAGATTGACTGCTCAAGTCTAGGGGCAGGCCTTTTGCTGCCCTCTGTGCTAAAACGCCTCAAGTCCCAAGCTAGTGATGCAATTGAATAAGGGTGACTTTGAACAGCTTTGGAAGGAAGTGAAAAGAGAGACACAAGGGATTTAAGTGAGGAGACCACTTAGGGATTTCGAGTGGAAGGAAAGGCGTCACAAAACCAGGGGGACAATGAAAATGACTCAGACGAACGTTTCCGTATGTGAAATTCATCTGGGCATTTTGGGTAGAGACCGAAACAGAAAGAGCTTGGAAACGAGGTTTAAGTCACAGAGCGCTGAGGCAGCGGTGCTCCCAAAACGTATTCCTAGCAGGGTGACCGAGTCTCAGAGAGAAGCGACTGTAAAGGTTAATTGCCAACTTAAATTCCACCTTGAAAGGATGTGTTATCTCCCTGCCCCCACCTCCAAGACAGAAAATTACATTTCCCCGCTTTGAGCTGTGTTTAATTGACCTCCATCCGTGCGCTTGGGAGAGCCCAGGCGTGTCAGGGCCGTAACTCAATTTGAGAACCATGTGAGGCAAGGTGACAGTTTTCTCAACACTGGAAAATCTAAGAATTTGTCTCAAACATAGAACTTAGAGTGCCTGACTCTATGAAGAAATTGACGTTTTTACCTAAAATAACTGTTCAAACTGTACATTTGCTACGTTTTTATAAACACCAGAAGGGCACCACTGACACCCAAGTGAAAAATCTCCACCTTTGCCAAAATGGTTTCACATAAAAACAACTTACCTACCAAGTAAAACTTTCTGCACTCCTTGCGCCCAGGGGAATTTGGGGCAGGAGAGCGAGTGCTACTCGGCAGAGAAGCGAAGATTTTTAACCCCCAGTGGGAAAGGTGCTTTTAGGTTGCAGTGGGCCTGGCTGAAGCATCTCTCTTTCTCTTGGGAGCCAGTGAGTACCTCCTGCATTCATCCGCGAAGTAGCCCCACACCGTGATTTGTCTGTTGTCCACCTTTTAACTTGCTCTGTGTAAACATTTTCCCCTCTGCCCGCAGACGGCCGCCCACCTCCGCCTGCCTCCCTGCTCGCTGGCTTCCCCGCCCCAGGTTTCAGCTGGAGGATCGCCTCGCAAACAACTCATGCTTTGGGGCTCAATGTTCTTCAAGCCTGCCAGTTCTTTCAGGAGGTCGTTTACACTCTTGGCTCTGACTTCAATGAGCTACTCCGGAGCAGCCAGTGAAAAGTGCTTTCGCTCCTGAAGAATATTGGAGCGCTTTGTTGCAAATGGTGGGTGAATCCATGAACCCAGTCCTTGAAGGTAATAGCGGACCCCATGGAACCCGTGGCTTCTTAGGGGGTGGCTGTATTTCCCTAATGATACTGGAATTTCAGCTCCCAAATTATGTTTTGTAAATAATTTGCCTCTCTCTCCTGATCCATCAAACTTCTTTTGGCCCTGTCTACTTGGGCAACCTCTTGTTTGTAAATTGCCATGGTGCATAATTCTTAATGGGCCAAAAAAGACAGAAAGCTAACATTTGCTCATTACATCTACATAAGAGTGTATGAAGAAAATACCCCCTTGCACACACTTTTTAGAAAAGACATAAATTTTGACAGGAAAAATAGTTCCAGGGGAGCTCCATGTATTTTTTTACTCAGTTGTAATGGCAGTATTATCAAATTAGTTTGTGTTGCTTTCAGCTTAATATTTTCATTTGGTTCTTTTTCCTCTTAAATGTTCTATAAAAAGATGATTAATTTTTTTAAAAAAGGGTTACTTTTGATTAAGGAAGTTAATTATGAGTGGCTGACTTCACGTGGGTGGGAGGTTTCTCTCAGCCATTTTATTTTCTTCTCTGCGGGAGAGCTAGAAAAATGGGCCATAGGAAATGTCACAAAGAAGGAATCACCGGAGCTGTCAAACCTTTAAAGGAAACTCACCTTCCACTGCCGTCATCAATAAGCAGTGCTGAAAATGTTTCTTTGTCTACATTTTATTGCACATTTAATGGGCCTCCAAGTGCTATACAAACATTAAATAGGTTTCCGAAAACCCCATGATGGATTATATTATAATGACCATAATATATACCCATTTCATGAGGGGGAAGCTGAGTCAAACCTGAATTATAAGGAAAAGACCTTTCATTATTATTGAGTTTACTCCTGGAGTCCTACAAGGAAAGTATTTTAGAAAAGGCAGCGCAGAGATCATGCCCTTTGGAGCCAGAATACTTGTAGTCAGTACCTGGTCCTGCCTTCTTGCTGGGTGAGGGAACATTTGGAAGTATTTAAATTCCTTAAGCCTCAGTTCTTTCATCTGTAAAATGGAAATAACAGTACCCTCTATCGAGAGTTTGTTTTAAAGACTATGTCACTTTTTGAAAACTGGTTAAGTTTTATGTTTCTATTACATTTTCCATTCAATATTATTTGTATTACTTTCAGGTATACAGCATAGTGGGTAGACATTTATGTAATTTACAACGTGGTCCCCTGATATTTCCAGTACCCACCTGACACCATACTTAACTTACTACAATATTATTGACTAAATTCCCTATGCTGTGCTTTATATCCCTGGGACTCTTTTGTAACCAATTTGTGAAAACTGTTTAGAGCAATGCCTTACTCACCCAGTAGGTGTTGTAGAGCAGCAGCTGAGGCTGATGTTGTTGTTATTATTTTACAGGGACATCATAGTGTGTCAATACTAAATGAAAGGAACAGTGTTGAATGGAGACAACATAGATTAGGTTGACATTTAGTCTCCTTGGCTCCAGGGCACTTCAGTGTCTGACTGGCCTCCAGCCTGCAAGGGTGCTTCCCTGGGACAAAGGGTGCATCCCAAATGGAAGTCACCTTCAATTTTATCCTGAGACCCTCATTTCACAGGCATCCTTTCTCAGGGGTGCTGGAGGAAAGCTTTGGTCACAACCACTCTCTGCTCCCGCTAGAGTTGTCCTTTCCCAAGGCCAGTGCAAAGAAAGGTTTTCCCAGCTAGAATCTCTTCAACTGTCAAAACTGTGCCACCGTGGTCAGGCTGAGGAGAAAGCGTGAAGTTCCATCTGTTCATTGCCGTATGGACTGAACCGAAAAACTGAACCGCAGTTCTGTTTCTAAAAGTTTGGTCTTGGCTCCCAAGCCAGGCTTTGTGCCCTTCACACTCAGTGGCCTCTCCCCGTGGCCTGGAGAGCAAGGGCATAAATGAACTTGGCAGACACCGAGTGGACACATTTTCACCGCAAAAGTTATCCCTACATGTCCAGTCAGCTCCTCCTGGGCCCTAGAAGTTCTCCATCTGGCTGCAGTCTTGGAAGCATGGTCTAAAGTCAAATAAAGCCAAGTGTTCTCCAAAGTTACCTAACTCACTTGCACACATGGGCATGTCACTGTAAGACTGTCTACATTTGTCAGCCATGTAACAGTGGACAATTAATCTTTCTAGCCTCAGTTCTCCCATTTGTGTAAAACAAAACAAAACAAAACAAAACAAAAACACTGATAAAAGGCATCTACCTCAGTTGCTGTGGGGATAAAATAGAGGATCTTTTATACTTAGGACAATATTTTTAAATGCTTAATAAAGGCCTAATAAATGGCAGCTATTTTGTGCATGTGATAGTTGCGTGTTTGTTTTAATGTATGTGTATTTTGCATTCTGAAATCAGATTTCATAGTTGGTAAAGGCAGGGCCCATACCTTCTAGCTTCTTTGTTTTCAGCCAAAATAGTTTAAACTGTGATCTTGTGAGGAAATAACGTCCATTTGTTATGCCCCTCTGCTTAAGAACATGCAGTTTTCTCTTTTTTCTACCTGGAATTAAAATTTTTAGAGATTTGTTTTTGTCTCTAAACCCTGCTCATTCTTCCATTTCATTGTCAACTTGTACACGGCTCTATCTGGCGTCCTTCAGGGTCTCTTAGTGCCGTTTTTCTTATTGTGGCTCTTGTGACAGGTACAAATGGCCAAATGTATATTACAGAAAGACAGAGAGAATTCTTTTGTTTTTCTTGAATTTCTTTGCTACATTAAAGCCATGGAATACAAATATCACCCCCACCTCCTGAAAAGATTTGAAAAGTAAGCTCTCCCCACCCCTGCCCTATAGTAAAGGAAACAGGTGTTCAGTTGCTCAAGATTTGGCTCAGGGTTTAAGGGATCTTTAAAACCTTTTATGAAAGATTCAAAAGATCTTTGAAAGTACACAAGATTTAACAGGGTGGGGAGGGGAAGATTTTCCCAAAAAATCAGAGGAAAAGAAAAGAATTAAGAGGACAACCAGAGGATTCCTCCCGGTCCCAGGAGGCTGCCAGGGATGTAGAGAGCTGCGCCCTTCGGAAGGAGCACTGTGGGAGGCATTCTTAGAAGACCCAGGAGCCCACAAGGTCCTGAGTCGTGGCCTCCTTCCCTCTCAGCAATGACTGGAGGAAGAACATACCCCGCCTTGAGCCTTGTCTATACCCAGGGTGAGCCTGCTCTGATAGCAGAGAGAAGGGTCCAGCTCCATTTCCACTCCTCTTGCCAGGTCAGCAGGAGTGATGGCCAGGCATGCCTGCAAAGGTCAGTCAGACAGCATCTGAGTGACTCAGTCACTCAGTCACTCAGATGCCACCCTTATACCCCTTCCCCACCTACACCACAGTCCCAGAACCCCAAGACACCTATACCCCTAAAGGGGAAAGCAACCGAGGGATGGGGGGACTCTCACACTTAGGAACGGGGCTGGACTGAAGGGGCTCAAGACCCAACAGTAGCAACAATGCTGCTGCCACTCTTGTCATTATACTTATCAACTTGCCATTTGTTCTCTGCCCCCTCACCCACTGGCCTGTAGGCTTGTCAGGGTGAGGGGAGGGATGGGCAGGGAGATGGTCTCTCCCCGCCCACCTCTCCTTCACATCTGTGTATTCCCGGCTCTAGAATATTTCCTGGCCCACAGTAGGGTTATTTTAGTTATGCTCTTTTGCTTTTAGGGAATACAGCCACATAAGTTAACTCCAATAAAGTGTGGGAAGTGGTGAAGTTTCAGGTGAGGCAGTCAGAGAAAAAGAAGTCCCATGACGTTCCAAGAACAGGAACCATACATAGATCTGGTGTTACCATCCAGTCTGCATTTTTTCTGAGACCTAGTTCAGGGGCTGAATCCTGGCACAAACAGCCACCATTACTGGGCAGTGTCATGTGGGCATAACACGGCTGCAGGCTTCAACTGAATGTGCTTTTCAAAACTGAAACAAACCCCCAAATCTTGCCTATACAAGGCTTACACCTTTCAGGGCGATACTCTCCATTTCTAAGTCCTGTCTAGTTATAGCATTTGCTGCTCATGAAGGGGTGAACAGGACGTTCCTTGAAACTCAGACTCATCAGCTCAGGTTTCACAGTTCCAGTTATGCTCCCAGATACTCTTGAAAGACTCATCATTCATATGGAGACCAGAGGTTTCCCAGAATTATGTAAGTATAGTTTTAATATAGCAAAATGCTATTAGTATGCAATAGGAACAAATAAATGGATGTATTTCCACCTAGAGAAAAAAAGTGTCACTACTTGAAAGCCTATGGATGTTTCACTTTTAAGTAATTTTTTATCTATATCACTTTCAGTTTCTTTTATAAAATAATTTTTATCCTACTTAAGTAAACAGTTTTACAAGTGATTCTGGCTGATTGAAATAGGAAGAAAGTTTATTGATATGGTATTGGGTAGTTCACAGAATCACCTGGAAAGCCAGGAAACCAGCCTCAAAAAAATGTGCAGGAACAAAGAACCATGATGAAAATTACAATATAGAATCTGTCCAGTGAGGATACTGCACTGAACATCAGATATTACTGATACTGTTGAGATCAGATACTGGTCTCAAAAAAAGAAAAAACATACAGCCTCTGTTGTCAAAAAATTAATCTAATCTGACATTCACAGCTAAATTATATTGCTCTGCTGTTGAATGTAATCTCACAGAGCATCCATCTCAGACAAGGTTCCTGTGCAACACAAAATGCCAACTATCTCCCCTTTTGCTAAATGAGTACCTGCTACTTCTTCACCAGTTACAGCTTTACTCTTGCTCCACGTGCCCTTCTTCGGACAAAATTTATTGAGATAATCATCTGTGTTCTGACAGTATTCTATCAAGAGTGAACCCTACCTTCTTTGATGCCATGGAATGATCAACCACAGCCCAGTTCTATAATAGGTTCTTTCTAATACCTTCTCACTGAGATGCCCCCTGGCTTTCCTCATGATTTGCATACACCCTCACTGCAATGAACATAAACTCAACTAGTTCAACTATAGATGTGGTCCTCCCCATCATTAGCTAAAGTTCATTGACAGTTAGTTGTCATAGCTGGGTCTCTGCCACGACCACCCCTGAAGGATACTACCATCCCTGACACTGTCTCCAGAGAGTCTCCCATCCTTACTTCCGTGCGCCATTAATTTTAGTTTCAAAACTCCCGGTAGACATATCTGATTGGCTAACGCCTGTAGGAGCAGGCGTTTGGGGATTTCTTTGCAGTCCATTAAGACTTATAGGCTGACAACTTTCCCAAACATAGTAAAGAAGTTCAGAAGGAGAGAGAGAAGTAGGGAGAGAGGAATGAAGGACACAAAAATGAAAGGAAGAAAGGAAGAAGGGAAAGAAAGAAGAAAACCTGGGTATGTTTTGTTGAAATAGCTCCTACAAAAAGTAACACATGAGCTAAAGAAAGAGAAAAAAATTGCGTTGTGCTCCAAAAATCATAACCTGGGAAGCTACCTCTCCCCACAGCCTCCAGACCCTTGGTGAAGTACAGGCCCGAAAGCAGGATGGTACAGTCGCTTTGTGGCCATGTGTTTCCAAGTCACAGACTAGCTGTCCTTGGACTTCCCTCATCTGTCAGTTAGGATTGTATATGACTGCATAAATGAGGAAAACCCAAATAACAGTGGGTTAGACCAGAAAGAAGTTTCTCTCCCCTTGTAGTGGCAGTTTGACTAGTTCCAGCTCTGTTTCACTTGCTGCCTCACCATCCTTAACACATCGAAGGCCCAGAGCACATCTCCTCATGGTCCTCACCCTCCAACCTTTACATGCACACTTCAAGCGGGCAGGGAGAAGGAGGTGGCCAAAAAGTCCTCATACTCTCTTTCTTCTTTCCAGAAAGCTTCCTGGGCCCCCGCACGACAGGATCTTATATATCTTGTTGGTCCAAACTTAGTCACAGGTGTACACCTAACTGAACAGGGGAAGGGTGCTTTGAAATCTAGATTCTTGGCTGGGTGAAACATCAAAAAGGATGGCTGAATGGAGGTTAAAGGAGCACATAGCAGTCATTTTTAGTTTTCATTGCACTCTAATGAGCAAATGTCTGTGAGATGCCAAAACACACCTACTGGAGAAAAATTCATCACCTTTGGAAACATGGAAGGTTAACTCACTACTATCAGACTCACCAATCAGCTAAAAGCTAAATCTTTAAGGTTATGGTTAGCCTTATTCTCCTTTTTTCTAGATTTTGTTTTCCCAGAACTGGAGGAGATGACAATGTTAAGGCTGACTTGTTGCAACCCAATCGAAAAGGATAAAAAAAAAGTTTGTTTTTAAAAGAAGATGAAAGCTAAATTAACAAATATGAAACTTGTTTATTTCATCTCATTCTGTGCCAGAATGTACATTTGCTGTGGTAGATACATGGTTCTCAGGCTGTGATCTCAGGGCCATTGGTGGTCCCAAATGTCCTAGGTGGTCTTGAGGCCAATTACAAGTATGTTCTAAAAATCAGCCTCAATGTGTGTTTTAAATTTATTTTAATTTACTTGTTGAATTTAAATCAAAATATAAGAATCAATATTTTTACATTGTAACCTCAGCAATGATTATTAATTTGAGAAAGGATTTCTCAAGATTTGTGTATGTGTGTGTGTGGTTGTAGCGTAGGTGGTCCAGTAAGCCATTGCCCAGTCTTCGTGTTCTACAGTTTGAAAAACTGAAAGGATAGAATCTATCCTCTTCAGCAGAGGGTGATCCATGGGCCTGTAAAACTAAAATCACCAGTTATGAAGGACTCAACAGTAGCCTTTATGTCAAAATTTGGGACCAGATATAAGAACCCATGAAGGGTCTATGGGATGAGGTTTCTGTAGAAAAGGTGCTATAATGCCCATCTTGTACTGTCATTTCGATTCACCTAATGATGACATAAATACCAACAAACACTCTTAAAATGTAACCAAGGTTAAGGAAGGTCAATTTAAGCTTGAAAATCATGATCTTACTACCAAGCTGGGGCTTAAAAAACACATGATAAGAAGAAAAGAACACTTGAGAGTAAGAAAAAATCTAGTTTTACATAATTTTCTTCCACAGAAGAGAGTCACACTGTTGTTCATGTTAGGTCAGTCTGTGTGTTAGTCAGTTTTTGCTTTGTGACATTATTTCTTATATTACCCAAATTTATTCTAATTCTGATGGAGTCAATTACATAAACTGATACCAGTCTCTGGTTGACACACATGTGTTGATGTAAGCTTGGCACTTGGGCTTTAAAATTGGCTTCTTTTAATTCATCTTTTTATCCATTCAAGGGGCTTTACTGAACATCTACCTTGTGTTAGGTGCTGTGTTTGGTACTGGAGACTCACTTCAGTTCAAATGCTCTGGTTTCACTCTAATAGGGGATAAATTGCCATGGATCAAATTTATATTACTTGAATAAGTAAAATTATATCTCTGAACCATGGACAACCAACCTAGGCACTGTCATTCTGAAAAGCTGTTCCTGAAATAACCTTCCTTGCCTTACTCTTTGCCTTAGACTGGGTTCCCTTCAAATCATAACCTACAACACAGGCTTATGATCAGCTACTAAATTTCAGGTGTGGTTTTAGAAAGTAGCAATAAAAAGCAGGAGTAAACTAGGGGAGGGAAGGAGAAAAGGTCAATGGGATGATGCATTACTGAACTGGCCACCAGTATGGGAAAAAGAGCTCTGTTCTATGGAATTCTCTGAGGGATCTTAATAAAATACACCTCTTAATGGCTTACCCAGAAGACAAAATTGGAAAGCATTTATCCATCAGTTCACAGCTCACTATGGTCAAGGATAGGTCCATGGGCATTAACTTCCCTGCATTTCTGGAGTCTGCACGTCCAAGTGCTGTGCAGAGGTCCATGAGCATTGCATGTATGCATGCATCAGAGAAGCCTCAGGTCGGAAGTAGGAAGCCTGCAGCAAGGATCCAGTACAAAGCGTTTTCAAGTTACACCTGGTAAAGTGCTTAATTTAAACTATGCTGATTGTAGAACTAGGGAGTCTGTTTTCATGTTTGTTGGTTATTTGAAAGTCTTCTTAGTGAATTACTTGTTTTATCGTAAAGTGCTTACTTTGACCTTACTTTTTCCTCTTGGATTGTTTATCTTTTCTTCATGATTTGTATGAGCTCTGAATAGCCTGAATATTAATCTCTATGTAATGTGATAGATATTTTCTCCAACTTAGTCTTGCATTTTTATGTGTGTTGAATATAGAAGTCTAAAAAATATTATATAATTAAACCTATCATCTTACTCTTTAGCCTCTGGGTTTTGCGTTTGGGAGGAAAGCCTTTCCCCTACATGATTTTAAAGATTCGCTTACATTTCCTGTTAATACTTCTATAATTTTATTTTTGACACTTCATACTTATAATCCACCTGGATTTTTAAAGTGAATGATGTGAGTTAGATAATGAATCCAAATATAGTACTTTCCAGATAGACTACCAGTTTTTTCCATAGCATTATTTCTCCCATTGATTCAAAATACCACCTTTGTGATAGTCAATATGTATAAAAAGTTGAAACTTGTCCTGTTTCAATAACATATTGCTTCTATACCAGTACACTTTATTTTAAATAAGCAAGTCCTCATAATTGTTCTATATTTAATTTTTTTATGAACTATTCTTGCAAGTATTCTCTTTCAGGTAAATTAGAGAAACAATTCATCAAGTTCCATAAAATATCAAGTTCAAATTTTGAGATTCTGTACAATTTATAGATTACATTGGAGTAATTTGACATCTTTATAATATTTACATCCAAGAACACAGCATGTCCGTCCATTCATTTGTCTTCTTTTATGTCCTTGGAAAAGATTTACAGTTTCCTTCATGGAGCTTGTACATTTCTTGCTCAGTTTTTAATGGATTACTTTTGACATCTTGTTTCCCCAGGTTACAAGACAGAAATGAAGTCATTAGAGTGAAGCAATTGCTTCAGTTCAAACGCTCTGGTTTCACTCTAATATTTAAGGTTTAGATAATGTCTACTTATTTCTTCCCCTCTCCTCAAGCAAAGCATTATCCTTCAGTTGTGTCAGTTTGGAACAGCCCACTGCACTTGACCTGCGCATTTCCTTTCATCTCGGATCCATATATACGTTCTGCTGCATGACTGATGACAAGGTAGTTGATCCCAAATGGCTCAATTCTCATCAACCAAATGGTTCTTTCATTCTCATGCTATTTTAAATAATGGCTCCCTCTGAGTATGTTAGTTATTAAATCACAGTGAAATTCTTTGTGCGCAGCATGATGTTACATTTATATTAAACCCTCGAGGGCAACAGTGTAGTACATTTGTATATGTGGGCCTACAGGCACAATTTAGGGCCTAATCATATGTAGGAAATGGAAGACTTGCCTCCTCTTGGGAGAAGAGACATCAGCATATTTCGTTAAGATCTACCAGGTGAATTATAATGGTGAAACAGGCATAATGGAGCCCGTTCTCATTCATTGCTGCGATACTTTTACTGCTAGGCTTTCATAGAAAACAGAACATCTAAAACTTGCTTTGAATTTTGTATTATGGCACAGCATGCTTTTGAAATGTTTACAACGAATTTTATTAAGAACTTTTTCCCTCTTCCAGTCTTTAGAGTGAGTATTTGCCTCTGCATATTTGAAGTTCTGTAAATCAAAGTAGAATATTAAGGTTTGATGGAACTGATATACCATCTGTGATAACAGAAAAAGAGAGTTCTTATCTTTCTATAATTTCCATCTATTTTTCTCATGTCTCTTGATAATTGTTTCTTCATATTCCTTTCATCTTTCACGTGTAAATCGTAGGAGGCATACCGATTCAGCAGTAGCTCAGTGGAGACTGGAATAGCTTTGGATGCAAAATGAGGCTGTAGAGACAGAAACAGGACCTTCCTTCACTGTCATCTATGACACAGCTTCCCAGAGGTTCCAGTGTTCATCACTGACCTTGTGTTATAGATTGAATGGTATCCCCCCAAAAGGCATGTTGAAGTCCCAAACTCCAGTACCTCAGAATGTGACCTTATTTGGAAATAGGGTCATTATAAATGTACTTAGCTAAGATGAGGTCATTCTAGAGTAGCATGGGCCCTAATCCTATATGACCGATGTCCTTATCAGAAGGCCACTGCAGCGAGCCACAGAAATGCAAGGAGAGCACCCTGTGAAGATGGAAGCAGAGACTGGAGCGGTGCATCTACAAGGCAAGGAGCGCCGACAATTTCCCAACCTGGGAGGCTGGGAAAGAGGCACAGAGCAGATTCTCCCTCAGCGCTCTCAGAAGCAGACAGCTCTGCCCTCCTGATTTCAGACTTCTTGCATCCAGAACTATGAAGGATTAAGTTTCTATTGTTTTAAGCCACCCAGTTTGTGGTGCTTTGTTACTAATAAACCCTGCTTAAGAATGTAAATAGTGGTTCTTCTCTGTAGTATGCTAACTTGGAGCCTAAGTTCAGTTCTTTCCTTCTCTTCTGCATCCTGCCTCCTCATAGACATATATCAGCATATTCTAAAACCAGATTTTCTGAATATATACTGTACTTTACCACAGTAAGGAGCATTTAGGGATAAAAATATAAGCTAGCAGATGAGCTACAAGCACTCAATTCACCATACATCCAACTTGGCACATAATATGAGTGCTTACTTACAGTTGGAATCTCCTGTGTCTCCCAAGCCAACGCTTACTTCCAGGAAAGAACTTAGTCCTTTAGATTTTCCCCAAGCCACATCATCAGCCCCAGGCTGAGGGGCCCTGTCCATACCTACGTGACCCACCAACTGGATTGTCCAGATCTAGACCTCAAATCCTGTGACCAGTCTCTCTCTACTTAGGGACCATAACATGAAGAGAAATCCATTAGTCAGGACTCATACCTTGAATCACTTTGTACAAAACTACTTTTGCTTCACCTAGCCTTGTTCACTGTCATCTTACATACCTGCTGGCTTTCTCACTGCCTACCATTGCCTCTGTTTTTATGATCTCTCTTTTATGTATAAATGTATACACAGTGTAAGTTATTTAAACTCAACCTTGTACCCCACACACCACATTCCTCCTTAGAGTCTTTTAACTAGCCCCGCAGTTCTGTGTGTATGTTCGAAAAGTATAACTCTTCTGGCTCACTATAAAATTGATACCTTCAAATCCCTTATATTATTCAATATGCTTAAGATTTGACTGGGGGTGGGGGGCGGGAGGAGTGCTTTTATTCCCCCAGCACACATGGGATTGAGTAGGACCTTCATCATTGGAAAGTATAAATATTTCATGTGCAAGCTTCACTGTGGAGAAATTATTTTATAATATATAAACCCACGGGGCACTGTTTGATCTAAGACACATATGCAGGGTTTTTAGCCAGGTCACTGGAAATCTACATGGGTCCCCTGATGGAAGGAATTAAATTTAGATAGGGTAGGATAATTTCATCACATGCCATGTATTTCCCATGTAAAACTGAAAATCATAAAATAAGATTAGCAAAGGGGAAAAATACTTGCATTATCTGACATCCTTCACTAGGAGCCGTTCGAGGATAAGCAACAGGCTTTCTCGGCAGTAGGATCTTTGACAGAAAGGAGGACAGAGCATTTTTGGAATTATTTAGTGATTGTTTTATAGCAGTGTTTCTTACCTATGAGAACTCAGATTGCCAGCCTTTTGGTTTTCTTTATTTCAAATACTTCAGAATACTTCATAGATAAAGCAGGAAAATCATGAAGAAGAAGCACCCTTCCTCGGATGGATTTCCAGAATTTACGCCCAGGCATAATGTAAGAAATATGTTATTGTGCAGGTAGAGTAACCGGCGCGAGTGGCTCCCAGGCCTACAACGTCGGACCAACTCATGGGCTAGCATGTGGGAAAGAAACCAGGTCTGTGCCTCCTGCCTTAGGCTTCTAAAGGGGATGTGAAGCTGCCCAAGGATTTCTCCAAGGCTGTACATCTAAATGACTCTACGTCCTTGATCTGCCTCTCACCTTCTCCAAACCTTCTGACCACCAAACCCAACCTGCTGTGTGACCAACTCCACAGCTCAGATGTGTGAAGGCGTTCCTCCCTGAGAACCCCTCTCTGCCACACCCTCCTGAACTCAAAGGTCATCTGTAACGGTTGGTGGGGGACTTTGCTTTCAGTTTGATTTCTTTTTCTAAAAGTTTTGTTCACTTACAGTTGTCCTCATTTTTCCATTACTCTCCCCTGCCCTACCCTACCCACCCCCCACCTCCTACATTCCATCCCCACCTCCCCCCATTATCTTTGTCCATGGTCCTTTATACATGTTCCTTGACTTGACCCTTTCCCTTCTTTCCCCTATTATTCCCCTCCTCCCTCCCTTCTGGTCACTTAAGCCTGTTGGGTGAAGTAGTCTAAAGAGACACCACGTCAATGTCAACAACATGAGCTCCAGTTCCTTGTCCTCCCTAAACTAAAATTAAAAAGGTCTGGACTCTCGACTTTTACATAAAATGCGATCAGTTCAAAGCTATGTCAGATAGGAAGGGGTTATTCTTGGGAATAGGGGAGTATAACTTCAGTTTTACTTTATAAATACATAATAAAGTTATTATATGAATTTAAGTAAGCATTGCCCTCAGGAAAAGATCCAGACTCGATAGCTAGGCCATAAAAAGGCCCTCCCTGCTTTCAAGCTCAGACCAGACTCCGATGGCCCCTCCCACACTACCAGTCAGCCACACTAGGCCGCAGGCAGCTGGCCGAAAGTAGCTTCAGCCTCTCCTTCTCCCTCTAATGCCCATCTCAAAGCCCGCCCCACCTCCTTCCCACCCTGGGTAATTCTTATTCCTTTTTGAAGGTAAGGATTTCAGCTTTATATTCTAGCATATCCTTCTTAAGCCCCCCAAATCTGGAGGAAGGTACACTATCTGTGTTAACTCTAAGCCCAGAACTTGCGGCTTTTTAATTTTCTGTTAATTTGCCTGCATCTTTCAGTAATCTGAACCCTTTGAAGTTCCCAGTCGCCATGGTATCCCCAGAAACAGTACAGATCAATTATTACATTTCAAATGAAGCAATCCTCTTTCCCACAGATCATTTATGCAAACTAAATCATTAGGAAAATATTCTCAGTATATTATACCTTCCCAGTTGAAGAAGGTTGTGACTGGCAGGTATCTGAGTCACAGTGTTTAAACCAGAAGAGTTGGATTGGAAGCAACATAGGTGAGAAGTTCAGATTAAAACAAAAAGCAAAATAAAAGAAGTTTCCACTGTAATTTTATTGCCTATTAAATGGAAGTATTGTATATAATAATATTTTTTTTCCTCCAAGAGTCATGGTGATGTTACACGAGATAACCCACAATTAGTCTTCTATTAGAATACGTGGTACCAAGTAAGCAACAAATAGTTTAAGGGATGATAGTATGATAGGAACTGGGAAAAATGACTTGCAGACTCAACTGGCTGCCACCACAAATGCCAATCTTGTGAGACAGGTGCTGGGGAGAAGTGGTTTATTCAGGTGTGGATACCCTGAGAATATTACAGGCTCGTGCCTAAGAAACCATCGTAACAGCTCAGGGCAGGCAGAGGTTTTTATAAGGAGAGAGAGGGAAAGCAGAATAAAGAGATCAAGGGCAGGGGATTGAAAAGTTCTCTATGCGTAGACCAACACAGTCCATTCTGATGAAAACCTCGAAATTGGTCACACACAATGGCCCGGTGTGCATCATCCCGGTTTTTGTCATCTTGATGTTATGGTTGAAGGTCAGCAAATCTCCCAGAGCTGGGGTACCTGAAGGGCAGAGTCTGTATCTTTTGAAGTTAGTTCCTGGGATTCTTATACAAACATGCTGTTTATCTACAAGCTACATATTAGTCAGAGTCAGCACTTATGGAAACAATGTCAAAAGAATGGTGGGATAAATTACAATTCCCCACTGTTGCAGTGTTATGCTAAGTGAAATAAGCCAGTGAGAGAGAGTGTTTGAAAATTATTTTTGCCATGAGCATGTATTAATTTTATAGTTTAAATTTA
The DNA here is from genome assembly GCF_021234165.1 of Pteronotus mesoamericanus. Taxonomy (NCBI): domain Eukaryota; kingdom Metazoa; phylum Chordata; class Mammalia; order Chiroptera; family Mormoopidae; genus Pteronotus; species Pteronotus mesoamericanus. Next base: position 16,880,235 of record NW_026555310.1, read on the forward strand.
TTTAACTAAAAAAATTCTTTCTTACTGTTAAAGCATAAAAATCAAGTGTCAGGAACAAGAAAGCATCCCCAAATGGACTCACACTCATTTGTGTCTTTCCACAATGCCAAGTTTATTAGGGGAGACCTCTCCAATAAGCCAACAGAGTCACATGCAGGTTACACACAGAGATGGGGAGCAAATGCAATAGGACTAAGCAGGGCAAGCATCCAGAGCAAGTGAAGTCCCTATCGCTGGCGGGGTCCACAGATGGAGAGGGAGGCATTAGTCTCAAGCCAGGCAGCTATAGTGGTCCCATGCATCTTGTGGAGTGGAAGTCCAGCAGGGCTCCAAGTGTGACCTGTGTACAGTCAAGCTCGATCATCAAATGATCAGAGCTCTGACTTCGTATAGCCCACGTGATAGGCAGAGAGGTCCTTCTGACATTGGTGTCTGGATGGAGTTCTTACCCAATTGTCCAGAGTTGTGATATTGGGTGTTCTGGGACCCTCCCAAGGGTATTCCCATTACAACCATTACCTCAGTCTTGACACAGTACTTGAAATAACTGTCATGGCTGACAGGGACTCCATATTGGATTGTCAAAAATACTTAAAAAGTCAGCTCTCCTCTGCTCTATCCAGCAGGTAAGAGATTTGATCAAAGAGTGCATGTTCCTCAACAGCATATAATCTGATTAACTAAACTAACATTTCTAAAAGCCTATCTCTCAGTTAGAATTGGGGGGAGAAATGTCAGCCAAAGAAGTTCCAAAAAAGTATTAAAGAGACAACTGAGTGCACTGAAGATCCTGGTACGTTCAGAAGGAAATGAAACCTAGAGAGTGGCTTTAAATATTCTACCCCTTTAGCAAAGCCATCATCATCACGATAGTAATGGTCATTGTTGACATGGCTCATAGATTTCAGTTATTTGGCTCCATTAGCAAGACTTTCTCAAAGTCTGAGGTAATCGCATTAGATTATTTTTGGTCAATATCATACAATTCAAGAATTAGAGAGCTAAATGACCCAAGGTTGGAAGGTAAAGTATTAAGAGGTGAAGTACATACATTCACTTTGGAGTTGGATGAGTGAAGAATTGACATATGAAGCATCCAGAATGATGGCTATTAGAGCTGTCATATTTCCCCTTGTTTTGAATTAACATGTTTCATCTCTGCAGCCACAGTGTGTTTTTCTTAAGAGAAGAAAGAGGTTGCATGTGTTTGTTGAGTGCCTTCTGATAACCTTCACAGCTCCTATACAGGGTCTGGCAGAAATAACGCCTGCTTGAGTGTGGTTGGTAGGGTAATAATATGGGTGTAATGATTTATGGTTTTAATTGGAACATTTCACCTAAAATGTCATATGGTGTGCCTGAGTATGATAGCATGTTACAGAATTACGTGCTTATGGTCTTGTAATAAAAGATTTTGTAATAAAAAGAAAAGGTGTTATTTGTGCCAGACCCTGTATAATCGTTGCACTGAAGACCTCCCAGTCATCATGTTCCAGAGCTTTTTTCTGTCATGGTTTGTGAAGAGTCTGCCATTTTACTCTCCTGGCAAGCTAACCATTTAGCTCTTCACTGCTTCATGGATACTAGCATAAGACATGAAATCATGGGTCAGAGAAAAAGGATTTATTACTCACTGCGCAGCAAGCCATGTAGGTTGAATATTACCGTAGTTTGCATTAATTTCCTATGCTTGTCCATGGATGATACAGTGGCTTTAGGTGGGCTTCTGTGCAGGCCTTGTGTTGCCCTTCAGGACAGGAACAATGAAGTATTCCCTGCTTTTATAGGGCGGGGTAAGTAAGTTTACTCTTTGCCTGAAGGAAGATGTTATCTCATCCCCCCCAAGGTTATCCTTGCAGATACAACCCGGAGACTGCACTCACTGCAAATACAACTACAACTGCAGGGTCTTCTGAGATGGAAACCTCTGTTGACTTTCTGCCAGTGAACCTCCTCTGTGTTTTCTCCTTCCGATGGCCTTTTCTTAGGGCCTACATTCTCTTGGAGGAGCTCTGATCCTTTTTAGAACAACTAATATATCTAAAGGAAGATCTTTATCTTTCTCTCTACTACGTACACATTGAAACTTGCCCTGAACATTTTTCTAGTATAGTATCTCTAACACTAATTTTTTTATTAATACATGATTCTTATCCCCCCTCCCCGAATCATAACAATCCTCCCAATGTACTGAAAAGTAAAATCTTTGATCTACTTTAAGTGCATGGACTTTGTATTTTCAAGTGACTAAGGAGTGTTATCAATAACAGTAACCCCAAGAAGAGCTAGCACTTAATGATGTTTGCTATGCTTCGGGGATGTTTCTATAAGCTTTAAACTTCCTGGCAGCCAAATGGAAACACTTGTTGGTTCGGGGTCTGCAAACTTTTTATTAAGCAAAATTGCATTATATCATTTCCTCTCTAATTTTTTGTTATCACCATTTCTTTTTTCTTTCCTTACTAAAAAGTGATAGCAAATAATAAGACGAGTGAGGCTTTTGCCTTTTCCACGTGAGTCTAGTTTGAAAAAACTTTTTGAAAACCACAGCACTGGATGATGAGATGTTTGTGAACAGCACATATGTCTTAAATCTTTATCTTCCCCATGTGCTAGTAGGATTCTGGCAAATAACAGTGATGGGGGACTCAAATGTTGGAAAAATTTTATTTCAGCTAAGAGCTAATAAGCTTAGCAATCAATGTGTATAAAAAGCTATTGTTTCGGGATCTGAAGGTATGGCCCACCTTGACTCCAGGAGACCATAAGCAGCCCCACCTTTGTGCCTCGGGGGGACTGCAAGTGATCAAGATGGTATCTGAGCCATTGTTCTCTGGGGAGACCTCACCGCCCAGGACCCAGGTGAAAGAATGCTGCAGCTTTTATCCGATTAACTTTCTCCTGGAATTGCAAACCCTTTACCTACACTTTTCTTTTCCTTATAAAAAGGGTTGGTTTAAAATGGGATTTAAGATAATCTGTAAGAGTACAAACCTGCCGCCTTCTCAGATCGCTGGCATCTGAATAAAGCGCCCATAAAGATTTAATCTCTGTCTCGCTTATTGGGCCTGGTAGGTGACAGCATGAATGCCCAATTTCCTGGTTTCAATAGAAGCTCAGGGAAGGAAGAGGGAGGAAGGGGGAAAATGAGAAAGAAAAGGGTGGGAGAGGAGAGAAAGGGAGGAGAAAGGAAATCGTGGCAGTAGGGAAGAAAGAAAAAAATGTGAGAGGAGGAGGGAAATAATTCCAACAATCACCATGTATTACTGACAATGTTTGTTGATTGATCTATTATCAGTAACAAAATGACCAGATCCACAATCTCTGCTCCAGAAAAGGAAGTGCTTGGTCCTTTAATGCTGTTTTGGCCGCGGGTCCAGGGCCCTTTCATTTTATTTGGTTGTTTCAAGCTACCTTTCTCCTTATCTTTTTAGCTTTGTTCTCCTTCAATACACATAATTGGAAAAAATAGAAGAGAAGGTAAAAAGACGTTATCCTACAAGATTCAAAGAGCTTGGAATCAGATCATCTGAACAAGACAAACAAAATACCTTAATAATACATAGCAAAACTAGCCACAGAGCCTTTCTTAGCTCCGTTCTTTATCCCATATAGCCCAAGAGTTATTACATACATTAGTAGCATAAACCAATCTTATTTTACATACACATTTTAAAAAGCAAACAAATCATCCTTTAAACACACACACACACACACACACACACACACAGTGCCAGCAACCTAGCATTCATGAATAAATAGCTCTACAATAATAAACGAGTGTGGGCAGACTTAAAAAAATTTTTTTTTGCAAGGAAACTAATTCATTCCCAGAGCTTCCGAGGGCTGAGGATAAAAAACAGTAACCACATGTTTTGTTAAAACAAAAAATTGCCGGTGTTTATAACTATTTTCAAAAGGAAGTTACATGGCCTAATGAACTACTTGGATTTGAAGTCAAGAACTTCAATTTCTGCTTTCTTAAACACTGTCTGTCTGGCTGTGTGGCCTTGGGTAAATTACTAACCCTCTCTGTGTTTCCTCATTTTTTTAAATGGGAATTATACTGACGAGACAGAAGAGGTATTGTGTTCAGTAGTGAATTAGTAACTAGAATGAATCGTTCAAATATGAACAAAGAAGTGCTATGTCTAACCTGAAACACACATTTTAAAGTGGTTGGGAACTGTTCCCTCATTAGGTAAATAAAGCAGTTCAACTAGTTGGTTTTTGACATAAATTCCAACCTTAAAAATTCAATTACTCTAAAAGCCATATTTCTAAAAACAACCCCAGAAAAATCATAATTTACTTTTGATACTGAAACTGTCTTCCCTTCTGCAGTTTCCAAATGAGGATCACCCATTTTTTATAAAAGGTTTTCATGAAATAGGATGAGAAACAAAGAAATTACTTCAGCATGTGTCCCCATCTTCCTTTAGTAAACCTTATTAACCTTTGGAAGTCTGACTCTGATTTATCAATTATCCAGCAGTAAACAGTGAAATGTGGCGGAACCTAAGGAATCTTCGAGAAAACCCCATGAACGTCTAGCTGGGATAAGCCCCAGCGTTTTGTACTTACTTTCTGGTATTATCCGCTTAGATGTCTGCTGCTTCCTTAGGGTATATAATGTAATGATCCAGGGTGGAGACCCCCCCCCCTCACCTGTCCTCGCACGCACAGCACCTGGCACGATGCGCGCCACGTGAACACTCGCAAATAAATATGTTTAGCGAAACTGAAATCAGAGCAGTTAAGCTGGTTTCTTCAGGAGAAATGGATGAGGAATAAAGTTCCTGAATTTACAACTTTCTAACTCACAGAACCAAGAATTACAGAGAACAGCTTCAGAGGCTTTTGCTATCAAATAACTGGATAAGAAAGTGTAATGAGGCATAGATAATTTAATAATTTCAGTCAACTCCAATAAGTTTCCACAACGCACAGGCTGTCTAAACTGAGCATGACACATGGGGCCCGTGCGGCTCTATCACCATCCTTTCGGGATAAAAAAACAAATCTCTCCATCTTCACCTCAACAATGGCAACTCTGTTCAATGCACACTTCCCTCTGGCCATATTAAACTCTTAGCTAATTTGCAAACATATCAGGCCTTTGTACATCTTACCAACTTTCATGAGAAATTTCAAAGGGAAATGCCTTTGAGTGGAAGAATAAGGTCAGCATTTCTCTAGAAATTGGAACAGGGGTATATAATAATACAGGAAGCTAGCTAGCTAGGTTGGGCCTGAAAGTAATTATTTTGTAATTAAAAAGTGTGCTGGCACTTGCGTTGAAAACACCCTTCTTAGTGCTGTAATGGTAGGCTGTGCTCCAAAACCTAAATAGTTACCCTGAATGTCCCTGATAGTGAGGCCTCTTGATTATGAATATACCCTATCCTAGAGTGTTAGGTTTCAGCTTTAAAAAAGAAAAAAGAAAAAAAAACTAGGAATGAAACACGAAATTGCCAAACAGAATACGACAAGTTCAGGATTTAGGTTTCTGAGGAGAAAACTCTTGCCTTTTCCATTCCATAGTGGTTTTAGCAAAGAGCAGTTATGAATGGCTGCAAGATATCTTTACTGAAAAATAAATCAGCTTCATATCAATATAACCTATTTCCTATAACTATGGTCTCCCACCTGCATTTCTACTTAGGCTCATGGTAATTCGCCACGCAGTGGTTTTTCTCGCTCTTAGTGTTACTTATTTCTTAGTGAACTTGTCCTGTAACAAGGACTGTGCTTATGCTGATGAATTTAACTGAGTTTTGGAATCTTAATTAATAATAGATAGTTGTTGTCATTCATTGAACACTTACCATATGCCAGACACTGGGTTTAGTGCTTTACATGTGGAACCTTAATGTTCACAGCAATTCTATGAAGTTACAAACTGTTAGAAGATAACCTGAGGCATAATAATATTTTTAAGCATTGGTTTTAGCAAAAATCAATTCAAATCGGTCAGCACCAAGCCAGAAGTGGTTAGCAGCTCTCTGCCCACAAGGGCGAGGAGCAAGTCTTTTATAGAGAAAACACTGGGGCAAAGCAAGGACATTGATCAGCTGTAGCTTGAGCAGTTGCTGTATTTGAGAAAGCCTAGTTGGCTGTTTGTGATTAGTTATCATAGATTTTGATTCCTTAACCTTAGGCATTCCAGGCTTAGGTCTTCGTTTGTTTATTACGGGCATTAGAAACACCTGGTCTAAATTAATTATATTTATTTTGTAGATAAGAACACAGAGCCTCAAAATCACATAGCTAAGAAGCTTCAAAGCCATAATTCAAACCCAGGTTTATCTGATAGCACAACAGTCTCTTATCCACACTGTATTGCTTCTGGTCATTCTGCTCATTGTTAGTGATCTTGTCTTTCTAGGGTAAAATTGGGCATATCCTATGTGATGCTATTGAAAATGTTGAGAAGCCAGATGCAACATCTATGTCAGGTTCAATTCTGATATACACCAAAGAAAATGCCAACAAATCCACATTGAAAATTCTTCTAATTCCATCTGCTTCAAAAAGGTAGATCAAGGCTGTTCGCAATAGAACACAGCTCACAGATTGTCCTATCTGGCAATTCTCAAATTTTTGTTGCATCAGAATCACCTTGAGGGCTTGTTCAAACAAGACAGATGGGCCCCAGTTCCAGAGTTACTAATTTAGTCTTTCAGGGGTGGAGCCCTAAAATTTGTATTTCTATGAAGTTCCAGATGATGCTGCTGATCTGAGAAACACACTTTGAGGACCAATGATCTAACCTCATCTCACTTAATTTTCAGGTGAGGAAACTGAGGCCACAGAAGATGAAGGAGACCTTCCAAAGACACTTGGCAACTAAGAAGCAGAGGCAGAATAGAATCTAGGTTCTTTCCCCCTCTGAAAATAACTGACAATAAAAATAGCATTGCCGGGAGGGAGGAAGTTCACATACTGCCAGTGGAAGTATAAATTGGCACAAGGCTTATTGAAAGTGATTAGATACAAAATAGTATTAGGCAATTTTTAGTCCACACTATTTGAACCCATCATTCCAGTTTTAGTGGACTAGCCTTGGAAATAATCAGAGATGGGTACAGATGTGTGTGCATGTATACATATACACATTTTTGTGCAAAAAATATATACAATTAATATATATAGTATGTTTGTTGGGGAGAGTGGGGGGGATTGGAGTTAATTCAGCCTTCCTGCCTTTAGAAGCTCATAGTAATAAATTCAGTGTTTACGCTTGGGACAGTAGGGGTCTCCACTCTCCTGCCTCTGTCTACACTTACTTTGCTCAGGGCCAAGGGTTACCCCTTCCTGCTATTAGCACCCTGCTGAGTGTTCAAGCAACTCTCTCTCTTCAGGGATCTACAACTGTCCCTTGGCTATTGGACAAGATGTGAGGACAATAGGCATTCATTCAGCCTCCAGGGGCACTGGCAATGGAGCACACATACCAATGTTTCAGCTCATTCCCAAGTACGAAGATTGCCCTTCATTAGCACCTGGACATTTTTTTAACCTGTTCTGTAGAGATTTAAAACAAATAAACAAACATAACTTGTTCTCCCCTAATTGCCTTACACTTAGAATTGTCTCTATTGACATTAATAAAAGAGCATTTGCAGCTTTTGTTTTCTGTTTCCCAACTGGGTGACTTTAAGTTTAGTGCAGGATGGTGGATGGGAGATGTCGGGGGAGTTAGGCTGTGGAAGGGGAAATCGGGGCAAGTGATGGGCTTTGGGAGTATATATGTTCAAGAGTTTAAGCAGTATCAACGGGTCATATTGAAGGACACAACTTTCTCACAAAGCCCTTTGTCCTAATCTTTCCCTAGAAATGAATTGTTCAACCTCTTCCATCTCTTCAGTTTGTCACCTCCAGGGTCAGATTTGGGTTTTGTGGAGGCTGAAAGGTATTCTATTCTTTTAAAAGAAAATAATTCAGGCCCTGGACAGGTAGCTCATTTGGTTGGAGCGTCCTCCACATAATCCAAGTTTGCAGATTTGATATCTGGTCAGGACACATACAAGAATCAACTAACGAATGCATAAGTAAGAGGAACAAATCTCTCTCTCTCTCTCTCAAAAGTCAATTAAAAAACTGAAAAAAAAAAACACAGAAAATAATTCATCTGGGGTCTGTATACATTCTAGACCTTGGAAGGGGCCTGGTTGAATAAGGAGCCCTGAAGTTTAAGTTTTATTAGTTTCAGACTTAATCTCCCCAGTGCAATCCCTTAAACTCCAAAAAACCTGTCATTTGGAAAGGCTCCAGCTGAGTTCACCCAAGATAACCTTTGTCTCACTTTCTTCTCTGTCTATTGATATATACGAGTTATACTTTTAGTTCTTTGGGATTATTTTTATCTTTAGGCAATATACCAAAGTCTTATTGCTACTTCTTCAAGGAAGTTAGATAAAAGATTAAGAAATGGATGTGCTTACACTTCTCTCTCTCTTTTCTCTCTGTCCCACCTCTGCTAGCTCTGAATTTCTGTCAGCTGTGCCAATACTCCAAAATATCACCTTGACAAAATGTGTGTTTTGATCAATATCTATAGGTAAGTCCTCTGTGTCTGTCAGTGAAATAATTTTAAAAGCTGCCAATCAATAAACACACTAATAATATGATCATGCAAGTATGAGTAAGTGCAGAAATATAGAGTATTATTGGAACTTGAGGAGAAAATGTAATCCTAGGACACAAAATCTGGCCTTTAAAGGAATGTATCTCAAACATTAAATGCAAGTAAATTTTCTGTTATTATATTCCATTATTTGCTCAAAATTTTGCCATTTTTAGTTTAATTTTTATTTACACCATGACTTTCTTGTACAGGCTTTCCTTAGTGTTTCTAATTATCCTTTTCTCCTTTAACAGTCCCCAGGATAATAATTACCTAATGATCATTAAGTACAGAAGCTATTTCCACATGTTGTTACAGTAAATTTGCTTTCTTCTTGAAGACATTATGCCTAATCCAATCGTTGGCTTCCAATCGTTCTAATTTTGGAAGATTTCTTTCTAGGTCTGCGGCCTAGCAACCATCCTAAGAATTCTTTTGATAATATTTCTCTGTTAGAGCAACTGGGTCTTGACACTCACCCCTTTCTGTTTCTTGGATTTCTCTTGGGTTCTACAGTAGCACATCCTCAAAGAACATCTATAGAAAGAAGAAAGGAACATTTTCTTAAGCTATGCATGTTTAAGTATGTCATTACTTTGTCTTCAAATGTGATTGATAATTTAACTGAGTATAAAATTCTAAGTTTAACATAATTTCCTCTCAGAGCTTTGAAGGCATTGTATCTCTAGTTCTAGCATCAAACATTTCTGAATAAAAAGTTTAATGCACATCAGATTGTTATTCCTTGCCATTTTGCCTGATTCATTTTTCCCATACTCTGTAGATTCTCGAAATAAAATTCAATCATTGGTATCTAAAGACTTCAGTAGTCTATATACAAATATGGCTATTTTTTTTCTTTCACTTGTTGAGTATTCTATGCCACTTTTCAATGAAAAGATTCCCATGTTTCTCTAGCTCAGGAGAATTTCCTTCAAAATTTAAAAAATTATTTCCTCCCTTCTATTTTCTCTGCTCTTTAATTCTAGAATTTCCCTTAGTTATTTAATCTCCTGAATTAATCTTCTATGTCTCTGAATGTTTATATTACATTTTCTTTTCTTGTCTTTTTGTTCTGAATTCTGGATGATTTTCATGAGCTTCCTTCCAGGTTTCTATTGAAAAAAATGGCAATTATAGTTTTAAATTCAAATAAATCTTTCTTGTCCTTGGATTTCTCAATTTATTAAAAACTTCTTTTCAGTTTCCTGAACAGTCTCTATTTTCCCCAGGGTTAGTGGTTGAGTGTGTTTCTTCTCAGTCTTTCTCTGTGTGCTGCTGGCTTTCTTGAGCTGCCTTGGTTGTCCATTCTTGTTTGGAATAAAGGAATTAGATTAAATAATATTAGTAGTTTGTGCAGATTTCCTCTGATGAGATGGAATATGTTTTCTCAACAGAGCTCCCTGCTAAGAGGAGGGTTATTCTTGGGCTGTGTGCGCTGGTCAGGGTGCGTCTCCTGTCACCAGGAAGGAACCGGTAGAGTGGTCACCATCATTCTCTGAGGAAAGATCTGCTATGGAACAGGTACATTCACACCCAAAACCTGCTTGTTTCCAGGCAGCTTAACTTGCTCAGAGAATTACTTCGGCTGTGACCGGTGGATAACTGCCCCTGCCCATTGCTCTGTCCATGCAGAGAAGGGGAGGAAAATAGAGCATGAGTAGGCAGGTGCATCAGGTGTTCCCCAGCAGAGCTGCACTTGCTGCCGAGAGGTATGCCCCAGAGTAGACCCCTGCCTTCTTTACTCTCCATTCCCAAGCTTGGAATTTGCTGGGATTCAGCTGGGCACTGGATTTCACCTTCACCAATTCCTTCCTCTCTCTTCTGGCCGAGGCTTCCCCACAGTCCACCTGCTTTCCCTTTTCCAGGAATGTATCAGCCCAGCCTGTGGGCTGATGGCTCTTACCCACTCCCTCCCAAGCAGTGATAGATTTACTTTATTCTGTGCTTTTTCGGTGTCGTTTTGTACTCTTTTGTACCTTTTATGCGTCATTTCAGCGATTAGGAAAATCATGTAAAATTGGTCTTTAAAGGCTTTCCTAAAGCTTTAACCTTTAAAACCACACACTGCCCACATATAAAACACTGGAATAAAATTATTCTCTGAGGTAGGAGTAAGGGGGATTCAGTAGATGCTCAAAAAATACCTAGTTAATCGATTCAAATATCTTGTCCAATAAAATGCAATCATTTTGTAATATTATATGAAAGGAGCAATGTGGAAAATTGTTACACCATGGACACTAATTACCTAAAGTATTTGGTGAAAACTCTGGATAATGTTTTTCCTTACATAGAACTGATGAATGATTTCAAAATTAACAGAATATTCCAGTTGATGAGTTAAAGTATAGCAATGTGCTCCTGATATTTAAAATGAAACAGCTATAACCACTTTCTCAGTTTCACCTATACACATGGTCATGAAACATTTTGCAAGGTTTATTGCAAATATATCTTGTAAGTGAAGTTACATGAGCAATAAAATGTAGTAGTCCTTGCTTTACTAGGCCACTCTGGACTTTACCAAAACCCTCTTTCTCTCATACAGCAGCCATTAAGTGGGGAACCATAACTTTGTGTAATGTAATTAAATGGTAATGGACTTTTAACAATTTTTATGGGCTTATGAAATATTACTCCCCTGGATCTTTGAAATATGAAAACAGCAGTGCCCTGCAGCTCACAATATTGAAGATTCTTTTAATTAAGCACATGACTTTGAATGAAGAAACACTTTAAGAAAAATGTTAAACAACCAAAAATGTTTTCATTATTTTATTAAATACTGTAAGCACTGGTTACTTTAGACAAGTCATGGTAGAGAAGGTGGAAAATTTCACTTCTGTGACCAGTTGTGAATCTTCCAAGGTCTTCTTGACATTCTGGATTTGGGTTTCTTATCTTTGTGTTTTGTGTAATCATAAAATATAATAGTCGGAAAGATGGCCTGTTCCTGCTAGTTCCACCCTCTTCCCCCTTTATCTTTTCTCTCTCACTTCTTTTCTTTTTGGAAATTTAAAAATAGAGACAAGCACAAAGAATTAAATGGCAAACATTGTAACTCTCACCACTGACAATAAACATTATTAATATTTTGCTTTATTTGCTCCCAGTTTTTACCCTATGAATACATGTTAAAAGGAAATACATTACAAATGAAAATAGAAGTCTTCTATAACTTCTATCCTTTTTTCAAAATATTCTCTATTTCTGAGATAATTACTATTATAAATTGGTACATAACCTTAAAGTCTTTGAAAAGTTTACTTTTACATATTTATGTACATATCCATAGAATAACTATGGTATTGCTCTGTATATGTTTTTAAATTATGCACAAATCATATCATGTTTTTCACTTGTTATACAACTTTTACTTACTAAATAAGTTATGTTGTTGAGATCTATCCTTATTGGTACGCATAGCCATAATTCATTTGCTTAAATAGCTACCTTATAGCCAAAATTAAATTCCATTTTGATGAATTATGATATTGCTAAGAACATATTTTTAGTTAATATATATGCCATATATATTTTTTTTATTTCCCTTTTAGTGTCATTTCATCTTGCATGGGTTTCTTATCAATATCTTAGAGCTAGATAGTTCAAATTAAACATTTTTCTTCTTTAAGTAGATAAATTTACCACCTGCATATATTGTGATTCATAATAATTTTTTTCTTTTTTCATGTTATCTTTTTTGTTTTTTATTTACCATGCTTCCTCTTTTCATTTTTCTTTTCTCATTTCCAGGGGAATGTTTTTGGTTTCTTGTTCCCATTTTTCCATTTGCTGGTTTTGAACTAATAATTCTACTTTCTATTTTTTAGTGTTTACTCAAATATTTAACATGTATTGCAACTTCTGTTTGCTCAGAAAACTCTCATTCACTACTTTTGCTATCTTCTCATGTAAGACCGTCTTTACCTTCCTCCCTTATTCCCTCTCCCCATCTGCCTTGTCATTTTAGGAAATGTTTGTTTATTTTTATTATCAAAAACATCAAAGAAATATTGGGATTGTTACTGTCATACTTTTCCTGGTCACTATTGATTTATGCCTGTTGTCCATGGCCTAGGCTAAGGAGCAGCTCTTGTTTGTCACTCTGAGTTCTTTGGGGGGTGAAGGCACCCCCACCTTGTTGCTGGCCCAGCAGTGACCAGGCGGTCCTACTAAAACTGTACTGTGCAGCCAAACATGTCCATTTCAGAGAGTTGGAATAGAAGGCCACAGTTGCCCTCATATTTAAACTCTATTCTATAATCTATATTTCACCAGAAAATGCTGTGTTGGGGATTATGCAGTGTTAACCTGGATTAATAAAATCAAGATTTTTGTTTGTTTAATCAGTGATGGATTAATAAGGGGGCAGATAGGCCATTGCAATATGATTATAAAAAATGTTATGATAATTAAAGTTAAAAAGAAATTAGTAGGTGATCACAGGCACTGGGGTGATAAATATTTCTTTCTTTCTTTCTTTCTTTCTTTCTTTTTTTTTTTTTGAGAAGTCACAGAAGGCTTCTCGGTGAGATATGTCTTGTTTTGGTTCTTGAGGAATGATGGAAAATGAGTCAGGCTGGGCATTGTAGGCAGAAGGGACAGCAAGTGCAAAGGCACAGAGCTATGAAAGAGCAGGGCCAATTCATAAAATGGCACAAAGCTCCACCAAGGGACTAGAGAGAAGGACATGAGAACAGAGACAGAAAAGAGGTGGGAGAACAAGAGATAAACTGGAGTCAGGTGCTGACCGTCCTGGCGTGCTATCTACAAAAGCTGGGTGTTTCATGTAACCTTGCCAGGTGATTTACTAGCACATAGTTTCACCTCCCCTTCTGTATTCCTCACAACATTGACTTAGTCATCCCAGTTATTCCTGCTGAGCTTAGACATGGCCTTAGAAAACTTTTCAACAAGACACTCTAAGGCAATAGTTTCCTGTTAAAAAGAATTGGTACCTCTATTTGTCATCTCTGATGTTAACAGTGAGGAGCCTCTAAAATGATTGATTCATACTTGAGAAAAAGAGTTTTGGTAAGGGATGGACACAAAAAGGGAGCAGGAAACGATTGGAATGACCAGTTACCTATAGGACAAAGGATCTAGACGAGAAGAAATAAATTTGAGAGCAAATCTGGAATCAATCCAGATTTGGCAACTAAGAGGAAGAGGAGAGAAGAGGGCAGAACCCAAGGGAAAATAGGAGGACAGCTCCAGGCTTTATGACTTGGACAACTGGATGGTGGGTGGCTTCTGATTCCCACAGCCCCTTGGCCCCACCTGTGATTGCAGCCGCAGCTGTGGGGAACAATTGCCATGCGAGCTGTCAGCATCCTACTCAAGGACCTGCTGAGTGCCTCTGCCTTTCTGTGTCATGGCTTTGGAAATTCCTAGCACAGAAATAGCCCAGAAATGTGGGAGAATCTATGACCTTGGGAGTGGGGATAACATCAACCAAGAAGGAATTCAAGTTGGTGGATAAATATCCAGCTTGTTCGCCTTTGAAGGGACAAATCTGAGATTCCTGAGTATCTCCAATGGGACAGAAACGTCAGCTACCAATGGTCGTAATCAGATCAATAGTATACCCTTCATTGGTCTCACCTCCTTTCCTTGATTTTCTCAACTCCACACTCCCACCTCAAATAAGTCACCTGTACCTAAGTCTTTGTTTCACACTGTGCTTTCGTGTCATCCAAATAAAGACTAAGATGAAAACGTCTGTATTTGAAAAGAACGGGGGACTTCAAGAGAAAACAAGAAGTAGAGGTTTCAGTGTGGAAAATAAAGAAGTTAGTTTGGGAAATGTTAAATGTGAAGTTCTTGTAGTGATTCCAAGCATAAAGGAACAGAGAATGGCATGTAGCAGGCTCTCAGTAATTATGTGATGAACAGATAGTATTTGAAGTCTGGGAGCAGATGAAATCTTATATCAAAAGCTAATTCATCCTGAAAAGAGACTAAACGTGTGAACTAATGATCCAAGAGAGTTTTATGGAGTCTGGTGCTCTGTTCACTCTTTGTACACTAATTGGCAAATTTATAGAATTGCCAAGATGGCAAGTTTATGGATTAAAATAAATCATATTTTACTAGTAAATGTCATCTGTGTTGTATTTGAGTTGCTTTTATTTTCCCTTTGAAGAAAATTAGGTTTAAAAAGAAAAGTTAAAAATTACAAGGAATAATTTGCAGATTGATGGCATTTGTGACCAAGAGAATAGAGGTAGGACCTGCTCCCCTTCTTCCCAGTCAATGACTGTTCAATGACTCTCATTGGCTCATTGGGGAGAATAGCTTCTGTATTTTGTGGAGCTGATGTGAGGTAAAGTTTATGAGTAAGCACCTTTGTTTATAAAGCTGTGTTGTAAAATACATTAGCCACCAGCCACATAAAGACTTGAAATGTGGTTATGACAGCTGAGAAATGTTTTATTTTATTTTATTTTATTTTATTTAAATAAAGAAGCTGAAGCATCATAAAATATTTTTCCACGAAATACTACTTTGTTTTGGTAGGGCTATATTACACTTAATTGAAAATTCGGCACCTGAATGGGAATTTTTAAGACTTAGTATGATAATAAAAGAATGCAAAATGTCTTGTTAATCATTTTTACAGCTTTGTTTAGGCACAATTGATATACAAAAAACTGTACATGTTTAAAATATCCAGTGAGATGAGTTTGGACATGTGTGTGTACCAGGAAACCATTACCACAGTCAGAGTAACTGACACGTGTATCACCTCCAGAAGCTCCCCTGTGTCTCCCTTTCTGGGGTGTGATAAGAACACAACATAAGATCTACCCTTTTCACAAATTTGTAGGCACACAATACAATATTGTTGATTGGGAGCCCTATGCCGCGCAGCAGAGCTCTAGAATTAAGTTATCTGCTAATTTTTACATAGTATTTTGCAATGAGAATGCTTTGGATACATTAGATTAAATAAAATATATTATTTAAAAAGATTGCTTTTTTCTTACTTTTTAATGCAGCTATTAGAAAATAAAGTTTTTATGTGGCTAACATTCTACTGCTGTTGACCATGCTGGTGAACGCGTGCTGAGAGCGTAAGCCTCGAGTCCTCGGTTAGTGAAGGTCCTTCCGGGTGTAAGGACTTCTCCTTGGCCTTGGCCTTTCATGTATCTACTACCACTATCAATATTCCTTATCACTTTGGGGATTGAGAGGAAAAAAAAAGGCACAGGTCCTGTAACAGAAGGAAATGTTTTTAGGGTTTAGTTTTTTAATGTTTTGAGTTGTAACCCAGACTTTGACTCTATAATAGACTTGTCAGTTTGTTTTATTGAGGCCTAGAGCGCTGGATTTTCTTTCAAAAATGGCAGGAAGAGGGTGAGGGTGGGACCTGAGAAGGAAACAAAAACAAAACAAAACGAAAACGCGTGGCCCTGCTGAGGAAGGAGCGAGGGTGTGGCTGGAACTGAACTGGCACCCGCTCCTGGAGCCCCGAGACGAGGGATCAGGTGGAGGACAGCCCGGGCGGGAGGCCGAGCGAGTCGCTGAGAGCAGAAGGCTAAGCCAGCGGAGCAAATGTTCTCGAGCCGGGGTCCAAGAGAGAGGAGGCCAAAAGCGGCTGGTGCCAGGGAATCGCAATGGAGGTAGAGACCTATCGCAATGCTGACAGTCTCTTAAACGAGCTGTTAGAGAAAACACCGGGGTGGGGGCAAGCCAGACAGCGGGCGGGGAAGACGGGGGCAGGGGTGTGGTCCGAGGTGTCCTCCCCCAGTCCTCATCATTCAGTGCCGGTGGAGAGACGGCTTCTTGCACACCCCTGTCTGGGACGCTCCAGTGGCCCAGCTGCTGACAAACGTGTTTATTTCCCTGGCCCTAGTATTCAAAGCAAAATCAGTTGGACTCTCTTCAAATTGATCGGCACTATTGAGTTTCATTGGCTCCTCTACATATATCATACAAAATCTAACTTATTTTGTTTGTTCTCCACTCTACTGGCCTGCAGTCACCTAACTCTTTTCTCTATTGCCTGTGGCCCCGCAGTTGCTAGCTCCAAACAAGTAGCAGGAGTGGTGAGCAGTGGAGGTGGAATTAAATTAAAAAACAATGTCACTCCAGGATATGTAAATCCCAGCACTTTTTGAAAAGTTCCCGTAAATTCCTCTGTGGAACCACACACACATATTTCGATGTTCAGATGCACACACACACACACTGAAACCCAGTATGGGAAATAACACCACCATCGGGGTGCCAGTCTACGCGAGTGGCCCTCTCTTTCAGAATGGGCTGGGGAGGTTGTTTTCAAGAGCTGTGCTTTGCAGCTGGATTGTTCACTAACTCCATGAAGCTAAAACTCTCCCAGAGAAGTGAACTGTCCTCACGGAAATAGCTGGAAGAAACACACCAAAGTTTCTTGGCGTGATGCAGCAAGGAAGGCTGCAATAGATTAGCTCTGCCCTTAACAACAAGTTTCACTGGGCCGATGAGAGATGTTATGGAAACATATCAAGGGAAAGAGGACTCCAGTTCAGCTGGCCAGCAGGCCATAGGGTAATCACTGCAATGAAAATACTGAACCAGCACCAAGACTCACAGAGCAGCTTATTATAAGAATTTAATATACAGTATTATGGAGAATCTAAATAGCTCTTGTAATGGGATATGGAGCCTTGCTCTTCTCAGTCCCTGGTTCAAATTTGAATTCAGTCCATTTCAACTAAAAGGAGTTACCATTTGAGATAATTTAAAGGCTTTGGCAAAACAAGTTGGTCACCTTATCCCAGCTACCAGGAGACTGACGACCTCACACACAGGGACTATCCTTCAAAAGGAAAAAAACCCCAACGGATGCACTTTGTGATGTGATAGCTTTACTTGCAGAGCACAGATAGGAGTCCCACTAACGTATTCTAAGGATGCTCTAATCACAAACTCCAGCTCTGTGACCAGAAGGGCCCTCATTCAGCCCTGGAGAGTTAAGATTGCAAAGGTTTAAAAAAAATAAAAGAACTCTCCTAAGGTAAGTTTAATTCCTCAATCAGACCTCTTTTAAGAAAGCAACATGATGGCTTGATGAGTGTCAGTTCCTGTAGATGCCAGGATGTTGTTTCTCAGAGACCAAGTCTGCCGTGCACTCAAGTGCAGTCGGGGATCCCAGGGAAGGCATCCACCAAGACTACGTGCCTTTATTAACACCCACGCTCCCTGCATCCTGCCTACCTTTTTTGTTCGTGCACCTCGAACCTGTCAAACGGCTGCATCTGGCAGCAACAAGAATAAAATTAATTCAGCAAAGGCTTGCTCTCTGTCTCCATCAATGAAGAAGGTAGTTGCCTGCTAGCTACATCTCACATCCTAGTTTGGAAGAAAGTTAGGAAATAAGAGGTTATCAGAAAAGTGCCTGCAAGCACCATGGCGCCTGAGGATGCTGAACTCCTGGAGCGGGGTGTAGTTTGAGGGACACGGAAGCACTGTGAGCATCACTGTTTGGTCCGCGATCCATTGCCTGCTCCCATCACTGACTCAGACTCTCTCCTGCAGTGCCTCAGTGGGAAGGATAGAGTTGCAGGTAGAGCTGGAGAGAAGGCTGATGTTTCTAAAGCGTGTGGGCTTCCCCCACCCACCCTCTTGGGGCTTCCTGCACTCGCTGCCACAATTTGGCATCTTGGGATTCTTTCCTGTGACTCTAGCCCCACAGCATATCTTTTATGCACTAGTTACAAATCTAGATTGATACATGCCTTTCAGGATTGTGCAGCCTGAACTTTTATAGAGGTGAGCAGTCACACTTTCTACACCCTTCCAAGAGTCTGGGTTACTCATCCATCCGTCATCTTCTCCAGCCAGACGCATTAAAATAGAAAAGAGAAGATTCAGAAGTGACTTTACCCTACCTAAACAAGTAACCACTTCGTGGGCAGAGCCACAACGATCATCAATTGAAGGCCATCACGAAAGGCTTTCTTAGACAACAAGGGGGTGGAGGGGGGAGTGGAGAAGAATACAGTTCTCTGTCCGGTCTTTGAGATCTTGTTCACTTTCCTTCACAAACCAGCCAGCAATGAAAAATCATAAATAAAATAACCTATAGTTATTCCTTAATCCAAAAAGTCTATACTGTCCTAACATAATGGAGTAATAAAAAGAACGTAATTCACATTTTAGGATGTATTGCAATGCATGTCTCTGCTCCATTTTCATGACTGACGTAGCTCTCAATGTGACATGATGGAATCGTGTTGTATTGGCAACACTGCCACCAGGGAAGGCCTTTATGAAACTGTGACAGAGCTGGATAAGTTCTGAATAAGACAAAATGTAGTCTTCTCCATTAGGAGCACTCCTTCAACATTCAGTATATGTTCAAGCTGGGCAAAAACTACTTCATGTCGATATATAGAACAGAGTTAGAGTCTAGGCACAGGTAATTATAAATGTTTATTATCAAAGGAAATAAAGGAAAAAAAAATGAAGTTTTTCATCTTGGTGAACAACCAGCAAGGACTCAAAAGTTCATGATGGGCAACTTCCTGTAATGAGGGGCCTGGGAACATAGTGCACAACATCCAGGCCCCTTGCTCTGTGATACCTAACAACCAGTAGCTTCCTACCAGCATTGTAACAACCCAAAATGTCCCCACCACTTTCCAAACTACCCCTGCCAAGAACCACGAAGCTAAAATGTCAATCTAGGGATTTGGTTCCTGGTGAAGCTGCGGTGTGTTCCCCCATAATTTACTGTAAATTCTTATTCAATGTCTGTCACACCCACTAAATTATAAGTTTTGAGGGAGCCAGGGCTATGCCTGTCCTGATCACCACTGCATCTCCTGACAAGGAGTAAGCACTCCACAAACAGTTTGAATGAATCGATGTGAAAATGAATGAATGGGTGAGTGCTAGAGAGTCATCAGAACTGCATTAGTTTATATGCACCGGCTAAGTCTATATTGCAGCATTGAAGAAACATGCCTCTAAAGATTTTATAGTTGACCCTGGAACAACACATGTTTGAACTGCACAGGTTCACTTATATGCAGATTTTTTTTTCAAGAAATACAGTTGGCCCTTAATATCCACAGGTGTGACATATATGGAGCAAAAATAGTTTTTGTTTGTTTGTTTGTTTGGTTGGTTGGTTTTTTTGCATTCCCAGCCATGGTTCTCCAGTAACAGATTCCCAAATGTGGATTAAAAAATGCTGTTTTTGCTGTTATGGTTGGTTGAATTCACAGATGCTTAGGGCCAACTGTAGTTAAGTTTTAAAGTTATACACAGATTTTTTAAAAAATCATTGACACTGTTACAGGTATCCCCCATTTCCCCCACTTTGCCCCCCTCCGCCCAACCCCCTCCACCCAACCATCACAACATTGTTGTCTGTGTCCACATATATACATGTATGTTCTCTGGCTAATACACACAGATTTTTGACTGATGGGGTTCAATGCCCCTGACTCCCATGTTATTCAAGAGTCAGCTGTACTTTAGGATATTAACTTACATTAGGTTTAAATATAATAACACCCTGGCATCACCTATGGACATAGCAACACTCCTAGCTCAATATCTGAAGGGTCAGGACAATTTCTTCCATCAGAACAGTGGGGCTTTCTCTCAGAGAACCAATATTTAAAGGACATGAAGAAAGATGGCCTCAGAGAGCTAACACCTTCTCTTTCCCTGCCTTGCTCCTTTCTTTGAGGCTGTGTTGAGCGCTCTCTGCCCAGAGTCCTGCAGTGGCATCTCGAGGAAGATTTTGTGTCATGGTTAATATTTGGATCCTCACTTAGTTGGATCGGGAGTCAGGAAGTCTGGATTTTCATCCCAGTTTTGTCATTAACTAACTGTGACCTTAGGAAAGTTATTTCACTTGTCTCAGTCTCTGTTTCCTTGTTTATAAAATGAAAGGATTGTACTAAAAGTTTCTGACAGTTCTTTCCAGCTCTAATATTTAACATTTCCGTGATATAACAGGAATCAACAAAATCAGGTAGGCCCAAAGTTATGAAAAAGCTAGAATGCAGTTTAAACAAACAAACAATAAAAAGGCAATGGTTGAGCTTTGCCCAGTTCAGTGACAGAATATCTTAAGAACTTAGAGGGAAAAGAAGAAACACATGTCTACATAGATTGCATGGTTTCTATAAAGTGAATTTAAATAATTTCCCTCCCTGTCTAAAAAAGTTTCCTATTTTCTTGTGCATTAATTAGCTGGCATATCTGTTACCTGATGTACTACTTTCCTTTACTTTCAGTGTTCAAAGTAGGCCTTAACGGCAGGCTCTAAACTGTTCAAAATAGGTACCACATCATAATGGTGGCTGCTACCTATCAGAAATAGGACTCCAGATATCACAATGTTTATAAAAGAAAATAAGTAATTCTTTCCCTTGCAGAGTCTTTGAAGCTCTGAGTTTCAATAGAAAGATGAAATCATGTAAATAAACTCTTGTTTAGGCCTGAGCACATGTAAGATTAATACCGAGATTTTAAAGAGCTATAATTTGAGGTTCTACGATCATCTTATGGTTAGCCCATGAAATCGGGAAATTGCTTTTTCTGGAGAGAAAGGAATTGAAATGCATTTATGTGGCTACAGGATTTTATTTTAATAGTAGTCAGCCTCCTGCTAGTATTGTTTTTAGAAGGGTCATCACCTGCATGGAGGCACAGTGGTGGGTGGTTTACAATCGCCATTCTCTCTAGCGTTACTGTCATACAGAAGCACCTCAGTGCTGCCCCTCAGGCACCGGCCCATGCCCATTTCTTGAAGTAGCTCTGGGAATCTACTCACCAGCTTTTCTCCAAGGTGCTGAGGAAGACTGGGGCTGCATGAGAACCGGGTGCGCATGGCGGGGGCGGGAGTCTAGCATGTGTTAGTCTAGCATGAACCATGTTAGGTTTAGCTTTCCTTCTGGTACTAAAAGAGTCATGAAAAGAACAGAGAATGGCGATGTTTCAGCTCTTTCTCTCCACCTGCCATAGCACCTGGAGCTAAAGTAAATGGCAGAGGATTCTCCTCGGAGGCTTTATCATTCTTCAGTGACTTGAAGTTTGACATGAGAGGAAGAGATACGATAGCACTCGTGCGTGTGAGAGTGTGTGTGTGTGTGTGTGTGTGTGTGTGTGTGTCCAAGCAGGATCACACTTCTGTTTGGCCACTACTCATCCCTGGACTCCAAGGGCGTGACACCAATCTATGAGTCCTTTAATATGGATCATAATAGGAAATTCCTGGATGCAATTTAAAAGACGCAGGCTCGATTCTTCACCTTTAATGTAGAGCTCCCATCTTCGTTATATACCACTGATTGTCAGAAACTTGGGTCACTTCCACGCCAGGCTACAGGTGTTAGAGGAGGAAGACATGGCAGAAATCCTATGGAATTGCATCAAATAGACCTATCTTCCAAATCCTCAGAAACACAGCATGAACTGATGGCCAAGGCTGCTGAAAGGCCGAAGCAGCAGCCTTGTTTCTCGCCATGAAAGTCTTCAGAAGCTTGGCATAGTTTTCATTTTAAGCATAAAGTCAAATCTAAAAGTCTTTACTCTCCCCTCCCCTCCTTTCCTTTCTCCCTTCTTGAATTGGCTGCTCCAGGAGCGTCCTCCCTGCTATTATTAGTGGATAATTGCTTAACATTTTCTAGCGGTAATTAACCTTGCCTTTAAAATGAAAGAAATCCCTAAATTGAGCAGTATGATGAAAGCCATTCTTTCATGTAACTTAGTCTCATCAGCCATACCATCCATTAAGTACATCAATGTCTAACTGAAAGGAAGTGCTGAAGAATAAGCAGTGGCAGTATTTTTTTAAAAAACTCAAGGTCTTAACACTGTCAATCTCAATTTTTTTCAGAACAGTGTTCCCCAAGGAGCAGCTTGATGGCCGTGGCTCTGTTCAACTCCACAGTGACCTTGACAGAGGGCATCTGTTAGAAGGAGTCTGTGTCCAGCTGACAGCAGCAAAGTAGGTTTTGTTTGTGTATCTGAGACTGTAAGTTCACCAGGGACTTAAAATTCTGTGTTAAATTTTAATTTTTCTTAACATTTTTAGACAAATCAGTAATGTTGCAAAGAGCTTTGATATTGTACATACAGTCTGTCCATCCCCACCAGCATTTGTATGCATGTCATTAAGAGTTGTCTTTTAAGGATCTTACCCAGGTTTTGGGTTTGCGAGATCCCATGGACAACATGTTTGTCCCCTTGCCTCCACATAAGGCTGTGACTGACTGATTTCAGACAGATGGATATCAGAGTTTTCCTCTTGCTAAAAGAAAGATTTCCAAGATGGAGACTAAACAACATCCCCTGGTATCTTGTTCCAAAGGTTGTGAAAGTTCTGTGCCAGCAAACCACTTTGTGGTTGCATTAGACGCTCTCTGTCGCCCTGCGGTTAACTGGAAGTCAATTTACCCGCAGGGTTTTTTATCACCCAGCAGCTGCATTTAGCTTTCTGGGTGACCATGGCCCACACCCCAAACCAGAGGAAGGCCCTGAGGGGCTTTTTAAGGACCATGCAGAAACCCTCAGTGATGCCAGGGGTCAATGCCAGATCTAAAGAAACAGAGATTAAAAAAGAAAGAAAAAGGCGTGACGATCACTTTGGCGCCCTCTAGGGGCAGTTTATTGCCATCTTGTAGATTGTGAAATAGTACATTTGGGGAATTTCGCGACAGTGTAGAGACAAACATCTTGTTAGTGATTTCCTTAGATGGCTTACCAGTACCCTTTCCTACATTCTTTTTGTTGATTATTTTACATGACCACAGGATCCTTTTTCTCATGGAAACTTCATCATAAAATCCTGTACCCGAGGGGGGAAAAAACCAACAACAACAAAATTAAAGCCAGATATTTTGATTGTGTCTATCAGTTCTGTTTATTTTGATGCAAGCATTGAAGGCAACTGTTCAGCTATCCTTTTTAAATGTTTCCCATTCACAAACATGTGATTTGAGCTGGTTTTAGCTCCCTTTAACAAATAGGGGAACTCTGGTATGAGGCATAATATTTAAGAGCATGGCGTTTAGCGTCGGAATGACTGTAATTCCCAGACTACCACTTACTGTCTTTGGGTCAGTTACTTCAGCTTTCTGTGCCTCGGTCTCTTCAAGTGTAAAATGGGTCAAAAAAGAGTACATTCTTCCTAAGGTTGCTATGAGGATTAAATTGTTTAAAATGTCCAGAAAGCATGTCATCACCTTCACATGTATCCAGAGTTGCTGGGTACTTGAGGCAGGAGAGTGGAGGGGTCTCAGGAGTCACATAAGAAAAGCACCCCCCTCATAGGCTTGTTGAAGACATTAAGTTAGTTCATGAAAAAAAACCCTAGAATAATGTTTAACCTAATAAACACTTGAAAAGATTTGTTGCTATTGTTTTCCTTGTTGTTATCTCTATTTCACAGTTCAGCAAACTAAAACATACAGAGGTTGAGTAATTTGCTTGAGAAACAGACAATCAGTAGACAGTGGGGTCAAGAATCCACCTGACTCCACGGCCCATGCTCTCTACCATTACACTCTCAATGTACAGTAACTGTTACTGTAAGTATTATTTTGACAAGCAAGATAAATTTCAAGTAAGTTTGCTGTCTTCACCTTACTAAAGAGAAGTCTCTAATTCATCAGCCTAAAAAGTACACACTCTGCAACATGAGTCTTCTTATACTAAGAGACAAAAATTTTAACCCCTCAGTATCTGGTCTTCCAGTGGCTCAGGGCAGAAATCCACAGCTGCTTTATAGTAAGGAGCTGTTTTCCTCATGCTCAAATCCAAGTTGGGCTGGGACAGGAGAGGCAGCTGATAGGAACTGGAAGACTTGGAAAGTGTTCTTCAGGACTCTCGCTTCCAAGGAAGACTGAATTGAATGCCTGATAAACTCTGACCTTTCTCTAGAAAAGGCTCCCAGCCACTCCACTTTCTGACTGAAGGGCAGGAATGTGTAGCAGAGGGGATGCTCCCGTCTCTTCTGAGTAGCGTCCTGAGGATTTTCATGATTTCTATTGAACTTGGATAGAGATGGTCATTAATTCCTAATGTTGGTGTAATAAATGTGTGTGCTCCCTGACCTGTGGTCGCCTTCAGCTATCTTTGTTAGCTCTGCTATCTAAGTTGCGAAACCGCAGAGTCTTCCAAAATAAAGGATTTCCCATTGATTTTAGCTTCCCAAAACAGATTTCTAGTGGGGCAATTATCACTAGATTTTTACCTTCCGTTAAAAGTCTCCTGCTAGTCAGCATACTGTCTACAACTGCTGAGGCTGTGGAAACTCAAACCTCTGAGGTACTCTAATTTTCCCTGAGGGCAGAAAGCTGCCCAAAGATAGCTTGTTGTTTTAGGGAAGACAATCACTCAAACATTTGCTATTTGGCAGGGGGGAAAATGCACTGGGAAATACTGAGTTTTTCTGATGTTGAGATGTGAAAAAAAAAAAAAGTATTTAAAGTATTTAAAATTAAAGGTGCTTTCCTTAGAGGTACAGCCAAGATGTATGCCTACCTTTGAGTTCAATTTGGCCATGAGACTTCCTAGTATGTTTTTCTTTTAGTTCTGTGAGGTCTTAGAATACTTCCTAAGTTAGTTTACTCTTTTATTATATGGTATATAAGAAGGAGAGAGGGTCACTGATACCCAAGTGAAATCACCTGGAAAAAAAAAAAGTGTGTCCTTGGGATTTCTATGTAGGCAAGAGGAAAAGTTTTTAGGTTGAATATTAGCCTTGAAGGTGCTTGAAGACTTCATACTGCCTGAAAATTGTTACTCCTAGGTAATAACTATTAACAATAGAGGCCACGAGACAACAATGGTAATGCCACTTCACATTTATGTTGGTCATTACTGTGAAAACCTCAAATGCTGTATGTAAGGGCTTAGGTGGTCTCTCAAGTGTGTTATTTCTCATTAACAGATGGAAAATGTAAGTTTGCAGAGGTATCTCTCCCACTGAAGGGCCCAGAATAAGTCACTCAACGGAGACAGAAAAAAACACAAATTTCATTCAGCCTTTAGTACTCTATCTTTTATTATGCATAACTGCAAGTATAATGTGGACAACTGTGGCCTTACACAATGCAATTAGAACCTTAAGGAGCAGGGATGCATATTAGTCTTTTCATTTATTAATTTGAAATTCACTGTGTACTCATTACATTCCAAGGATTGCTCCAGACAGTGAGGAGTAAAGTCCCTAATCTCAGAGAGTTTATATTCTGATGGGGGAAGACAAAAATAAGTCAAAATTAAGTATCAGGTGGAGATAAGTGCTATGGGAAAAATAGAGCAAAGAAAGGGGGCTAAGAAATGCACAGTATGTGCATGGTTCTTATTTTCTATAGTACGGCCAAAGAAAGCCTCCACAGGGCGGAGGTATTTGAGCAGGTATCTGAAGGGAGCTAGGGTTCACTGAGACTTGTTAAAGTATAATTTTCAAAAATTCAGAAAGTGTCCAGCATATAAGTAAAAACCGAACATCTGTCAAAGATTCCTTTTACCCAATAATTAATCAAGGTATCAATAAGATGTTATGACTGTTTCAAAGAGCATTTGAGGACCTAGTATTTATGAGAAGTTTAATAACAGAGTGTTAATCTAAGAAAGAGTGCTACATCAGAGAAAAAACTGGCTAATCTCTTACACGGCAATAAACTAAATTCTTTGGGGTTATATTTTCTATGGACGGAAATTGTTTGGATCTCTCCTGGGGTGGGGGAATTATAAATTAAAAGTACTGTCACTACAGTAAACAGAGAGGCAAATGAAGTACTTTCCCCTAAATAATTCTGTGTGAGTCTATCAAACAATGTACCTGGAGGACATTGCCAGGAAACACTGTTCATTCATCTCCCCCCGCCCCCTGCCCCAAGTTTTGCAGTTTTTTAACCAAGTCATGCAGATATCTTCAAGAAGAGCATTCCAGGCAGGGCAGCTGTTGGTGAATCTGCCCATTTCCCTCCACTCACCCCGCCAACAGCCAAGGAAGGCCCTTCCTGACAAGCGCGCACATTGCCTGGCCCTTATGACACAGGTGGGTGCAAGTACATAGCCGGGGATAATCTAGAGATGTTAGAAGATTTCGGTTGGAGGGAGAATGGGAATTGAAGTTGGGAGTTGAGAGTGATGGAGGGTTTTAAAAAGATATTAGAGAATGGTAACTATAAAAAACAGTAAGTTAGGCGAAGAATAAATTTATACATTTCACTGCTTTTCTATGATGTAAAAATGTACTTCCTCTACCCCAACTCCACCGTTGACTATTTCCAGAGAGATCAAGTAAAGATATAAATTAGTTCAAATTACATTCTGGTGGCTTGTTGGACTGTGTTCTATAGGAGATGACATCATGACCGCCAGAGCCTCATGTCTATCCAGCATGACCTTGTTCTGTCTCTGAAACAGTCCCATGCATTGGGGCGTTTCAGCATGAAAACACTCACTGGGCACTGAGGAGAAAAGGAAATGGGAACACTTTTCAGGTCTGAAGGG
Organism: Pteronotus mesoamericanus; assembly: GCF_021234165.1. Lineage (NCBI taxonomy): Eukaryota > Metazoa > Chordata > Mammalia > Chiroptera > Mormoopidae > Pteronotus > Pteronotus mesoamericanus. Next base: position 16,907,344 of record NW_026555310.1, read on the forward strand.
TCAGAAGAGTGTCCAGCTTGAGGGGAAAAGCATGCATCACCCCTCCCCCGACGCATGAGAACCGGCACTCCTTTTGCCTCCTCTAGCCTCCCTTTACCCGCTCTCTAGCCTCCGCTCCAGTTGAGCCTTTTCAGAGCCTTGCACTTTGGCTGAACCCACAAAGCCTGTACTTCAGTGCCTACACCCTGCCTCCCTCTGCATGCTCCAGGCTGAGAATCGACCCCTCTCTTCCAAATTACCTCCTCTTCTCACTCTGTGTTCCGTAAAAACTCCCAGGCCGCCATGATGTCTTAACTACGTCCTAGGAGATCAAGCATCTCCAGACTTTTCACTTGGCCAACTAGGTGACAATGTCATAACTAATGGGAGATCCCAAGCAATGGGGAACAGGTATGGGTGTAGGGGGTGAATGTTTCCGATGTTTGATTCATAGGCCCTCTAGGACATCCATGTAGAACTGTTCACTAGGCAATTTCCCTTTTCTCCCATCACATCCTTTGACTGAGGGATGAAGTTAAGACAGAACAGACAAAGAAAAGAATCTGATGGGAGAGGAAGACAGAAATACTAATAGATACCCTTCATCCCAGCCAAGAAGGATAACATGTGGAGGGAGGTGGGGTGGTTGGGGGAGGAAAGGGAATCTGTGGCCCCAACCCCCCTGTTTTCTGAAAGAGGCCCTTGTGTCAAACATTCTCTTCACACTGCCTGAAATTCAATCAGAGATTCATTTGGGTTAATATTCAAATATCCCAAAATGATTTAAAAAAGGGACCGTTCTTCCATCTCTTCCTATAAATTATTTAATAAACGCTTGTTTTCTCCCTTGCTTTATCAAGGCTTTTTGACAGGGGGGAAGAGAACCTCACTTTGGGGACCCTAGATGATGAGGACAAGCACAACGTGGGTTGGGAAAAACAGTAATTGCAATGGACAGGATGCTGACCACTTTGGTTCTGGTCTCAACCTGGAGTCATGATGCCAAAGGAAAGCCAGGTCAGTGCTGTAAACTGTGCACCTGAGCCCTGTTTTCAGGCAGGACCTCCTGGGTTTCCAAAGTTCCAGATGAGGGTTCTCTTAAAGTCTCTGGCTATCAGCTCTGAGTTCGTCTTAGATGTTGGTAAAAACAATACCATGCCCATGTCTGTTGCCCTGTTTATCCCAGGAAATGTTTTCAAATTCCATCTAGCTTATAGGGGCACCAAGAAGCATTCTGGTCTCTCTCCTATCTTAAGGTCAATAATGTGAGTCCCAATTACTGAGAAAGGCCAGACTTCTCCTAGGAAGGACATATCTTTTTGTTAGAGAAATCTGTGTTGGATTATTTCATCTGTTAACAGTACCACCAGAAGATAATAAGGACTATTTGACAGAGACTAGCATTGACAAATGGTACGCATTTTTGAACTCATTTCAAAGTACAAACTCCTATTTCATTTCATTTTATAAAGCTCTGAATAACTTATAGACAATTTAATTGCCTGTATTTGGATAGAGAATTCTTAAAATGCTGAGTATAATATTTGGATTTAAAGAAAAAGACACCATAATAGAGGCCATTGTTCAAGTAAGTAGAGACAGGTTCATGTATTTCAAACTTTGGATAAAATATAAAGAAGATCATTGAGCTCTAATTTGAAAGAATTTCACTGAAAGACTCAGAAAGCAGTTCACTATGAGAATATGAGACAGAATTATAATATTTACTGGACAATTGTTTTCTGAAAAGCATTTATTTTATATCACTTTTTAACAAGACCAAACTGTCAAATTGTTTAAAATTCCACTGGAAAAATTTGGATTAATACTACAGTGTTTACTCTTTTATTCTCCCCTGTATATCGGATTACTCATTAAAGACAATGGAAAGAATCTGAGAAATGCCAGTTTTAGCAACAACTCAGACTGCATTTCAGAAATACTAGAGACTATGTAAACGAAGGTGACTTTTGGACATGTATTAACGTACCTGCAACACTACTCATGCGATGTAAGTAAGGCCCGGGAAATGAAAAATTCCAGCACTATAAACAGAGATGATCCCTTGGAAGATGTTGGTACCAGTTAAACATTCTCCCCATCTAATGGCCATGCTTGCGTAGGAAAAAGAAAACCATGTTCATCCGCTTGTGCTAAATACCATTGTTAACTCCAGTAGCTGTAATTCATTACCCGTTAAACAGTATATAACCTTTAAAGTCATTCTGGAACTATGAAATTATTAGCTATGAAGACATTGCAATTATATATATCCTAGATCATTCATTGAATGTATATCCATGTACAAATCTGTTTAGAACAAGGCTGAACTTGTCTAGGTATTACAATCACTTTCAATTATTCGCTCTAACACCCAAGGGGCAATGCAACCTTTTCCCCTGAGTTCCTGGGCCTAGATTACCGGTAATGATGCATCTGTTCTTATCTGCAAGCAGATCACCTGGAGGGCTTGTAACCACCTATTGCCGAGCCCTCACCCCAAAGTTTCTGACTCAGTACAACTGGGGTGGGGCAGAGAATGCATCTCTGACAAGTTCCACCTGAGGCTGATGATGCCTTCCAGGGGATCACACTTTGGGAATCACTACAATAAAGGATTCTGGGTAGGAGGAGCTAGAAGCAATTTTAGGAGAAAATCTTTACATATGGGTCAGGCTAGTCTTGTACAAAATGGAAGGAAGTCTCAGCTTCCCCTAAAGCTCAGCCTCCCCCTGCAGAACCCTCTGCCTGCTGTTTTTCCGTCTTTCCTACCTCTAGGTCGCAAAAGTGTTCGCAGATCTTGCTATCTTAATTTACCCTAAAATGTAACTTAATTAATCATTGCAGTTATTCTTCTTAGGAAACTTCCAGTTTTAACATGGACCAAACTTCACACCCAATAAATGAAATTCAAACATGAAAAGGCATTAATTTTAAATAGAGAAAACATTGTTGCATTTCCACTCCACCTACATTTTAATGATCCAAAAGCCAAATCTTTTCATGCTGCTTTCGTGCTCAAAGTCTTCAGTGACTATCCTTTCCCTACAGGCAACCTTTAAATACTTACCAGGACTTCCAGGCCTTTCAATGTAAGTCATCACTTATTTGTTCAACCTCATTAGCCACCTCTCCTTCATTCCACTTAAAATACAACATTTCCAGACTATTTCAAACTCTTGAAAAATGTTCTCTTCTCAACATCAGCTACATAGTTTTGGGGACCCAGTAAAATACAAAAAGTACAGGGCCCTTTGAGGAGAATGTATTAAAGAATTTCAAGATAGCAACCGTAGAACATTCATTCAAGCGCAGAGGCTTCTGAGCATGGGACCCTATGGCACTGCAGTCACAGGCCCGTGAAATGGACCTGGCTACTCTGGGACCATAACCCATAAGTCCCTTGGCACTTGTCTTAGGGCCACCCAAAGAAACCGGTCAAATATTTTTATTTTCTTTTGCTCTCAATTGGTATCTTTAGATTTATTGAACTTCAGATGCAGGGGAGCCCTTGTGCTCCGCCATACATTTGTTCACTTGCCAGGAAAACTTGCGTAGCCAGAGAGCGCGACATCTCACCTTGACCCTGGTGCCACTGCTATAGTCTCTCCTTTGCGAAGTACTGGTCCCTCTTCCTGAAGTGCCATTCAGCCCAGGCTCCTCCTGTGCTATGAGGCCTTTCCTGACTTCCCAGGGCACACGTAGGCGCAGGGTCCACTCCTGCACTTGAGTGATGAGTTTACTGCATCTTATTTGCATGAATATCTTGTTCACTAGGATCTAAGCTCTTCCGGGACATGGATAGTGCTTTCGTCTTCTATCTGCAGAATCTAGAACAGTGTGTGGTCTGAATGAAGAGCTCAAAAATGCTTGTTAACTGAAAGGAGGGGTGATCATGCATTCGCATTTTCCACTAATTCAAAAACAGTTTCTCATAAGAAAAACATTTCGAAAGCCTGGAGGTGACCTAAATGTGATCCAGTCTTCTGAAATGACTACGTGAGACTGTAAATGTACCTCTAGTTTCCACAAAGGTAGGACACTCTGGGACAGGAACTGAACTTCGTGGTCGGGAAAATCTAACCAAAGTGGCCTTGAGCCTGCCGACCCCCACCACTGCCCCCTTCCAGAGGTGTGTTGGGTCCTGCTCAGTGGGGACGGTTGGGGAGATTCATCCAGAATGCCTTTCCTAGACTGGTTTCATATGGGAACTTTATTCTTAATTCAAATATCAGAAACTGTCTGAGGTCTACAGTCAATTTTCAGGTCTGATGATCTAGTCTGTGGTTGATTAAGGTGCTTTGCATCTCTCAATCCTTCGTGACTTCTGGCTATTCTCACTGCTGTTCTACCATGGGTGGGTGGAGAAATACCTTACGAGATGAAATTCAAACCAACAAAGTCTGCTTTTTGTAAACTTATGGTCTATCTATTAATTTCATGTACCCAAGCTATCTTCATCCTGGCTGACACATAGAATTTGAGCATTGGCAGGTTATCATAATTACTTAGGTATTTTTCTCCAACTTGCATATCCTGCTCTGCTCACATTTGAGAGAGAATCCAAGAAGCTTCCCACTCTCCCCCCACCACCCCCCGCCCAGTGCAATCTTTGTATATACCTTATCCTTGCAAACAGTCAAGGAGTAAAGCAGCATCTGGTGGTTTTTTTCTGACCAGACCATGGAGAAAGGAGAGCTCGGTTTCCCAGGCATTTTTCCCTAAATTGCTGCTGCTTCATCTTACTCGGTTTACCTTTGTTTCCTTCTCTTTTGAAACTGGCAGGTTTTCACTCCCTCAAGGTACCTTCAGCCCTGTGGACATCACTAATGTCCTGGGGCAGAGCGTGGCCAGGGCCAGGTCTCAATATTAAAATCCAAGAACATCCTGAACTGGTTAGATCCATCTTCGGACAGGTGCATTTGTCCACCTGTTCTAAAAGCCAACGCTGTGCTGCTAAACCAAGCCACTAGCTGTGGCGTAACAGGGAGCACATGAGGAAGTGCCTTACAATTCAGGAGCCTTACAATTTGCCGTTTTAGACTTAGGATCTGGACTCTCAGGGTTGGGAGGGAGTTCAGCAGGTTATAGATAGTAGGTCTGCATCCTACACTGGAACCTGCTCCACCACTGCCCTGCTTGGGGTTATATTTTTTCCTAAATATTACCAGCGATGGGAAATTAACTGCTGCCCAAGGTCATTCCCTTAATTCTTGAGTGGCTCCATTAGAAATAGCTTTTTCTCATAAACCAGATGTCAGCTAAAGTCAACTTGCCCTTTCAGATTTAAATAAAATTGTTTTGAATTCTCATGCTTTATGAGGAAGCCATTTAGTAACTCTTTCAATCTCCTTGTTGATTTTTGGCCTGCTGGCAGGGGGTTGTTTGAAATTGTCCTGGCTACCTCGGGCTAAGGCCGAATAGCCCCACTTATGGACCCCCGCCTCTCTGTGTCTGCTCTCCCTTCCCTCGTCCCCTGTGCCTCCACGCCACGCAGTCTTCTTCGTGGTGGGGCCCCCACTGGAGCCTGTCTCAAGCACAAGGCTGTGCAAGTGTGCGGGATGTAATATTATAGGAAAACAGTGCGTCAACCAAACAAATTATATTTAAATATTAGATGTTCCTATTCTTCAAAGCCTCTCAGCAATGCCATCACCGGGGACCTCACTCCCTGGCCGCTTTTCTGTAGTTGCCACCTCCCACCATGGTGCTTGGCCCTTCTCTTCTTTCAACTCCTCCTCTCCTATCTAACTTTTTACTCTATCCCAAATTTATTTAACTTTTTCTGTACACAAATTTGGTTTTGCTTTCATCTTCTACTAGACCTTGACCTTAGGACTTCACATCCCATACCTGTAGCAGTTCTTCAGTGTTTCCCCGAAGATGGTCCACTCGGCCTGAAAGTCTTGTGCCAGATGTTACCGTCACCACATAACCACATAAAGCCTGGCTCTGACTCCCGCAGCGTCTGTCCAGTTTGTTACAATTTGCTCTCTCTTCCTCTGGAGTCACTGAGAGAGAGCACACAGGGTCTGGAATTAGACCACACTTTTTGGTTAATTATAGTGTGTGACACAGAGTGGAGTTAAGTAAAATTAAGTCAGTAGTTAAGTAAAATAAAATCAAATCTAGGCTTGAAATCGTTAAAGCAGACAAAACCACTTCAGTCACATCAGCAAAATAAAATCTAGTTTATTTAGTTTATTTCTTGAACATAAGCACAACTTGGTTGTTTCTTGTAAATGCCTCTGATAATCATAAAAGAGGTTTAAGTCATCTTCTTTAAACAGTGTGAGATAATCACTTTGAACCAATCCCCTGCCATCTGGAGACCCCCACTGAAATAACCAATCGTCGTATAGGTGAAAGAACTTCCTCACTTTATAAGCCATCTTGTAAGATCATGCTTCTGAGATTCATACCACTTTTTATTTGAAGTACCCCTGCTTGTGAACATTTTGTTTCTCACTTAATAAAACGTTCATATCCCGTGAAGCTCTGTAAATTTTCTTTAACACTTTCCTTCTCCCCCAGCCTCAATCTTCAGCACTGTTGTGAATGAAGCGTTCCCAGTGGGGTTGGATCCCTGTTTACATTGACCTCTGACCCCTCCTACCTGATATCTTGGCTTTTCTGGGCATTGAATCTGGTCCCTGCTTTTGTGTCCAGTTTTCATTACTTTGTGCTCCCGAAGTCTGGAACCACTTAATGTTCCCAAAATTACTCTTTCTCATCTCTGGAATCTTGCAATGCTATTCTCTACCTTTTTGCATGGGCAACTTCTACTCGGCTCTCATTTAAACACCACCCTCTCTTCCAGAAAGTCACCCCTGATCTCTCTAGACCAAATTGAATGTCACTACTCTTTGTCCCTATAGCATCCTATGATTAGCCACATGGCATCCCCTAGTACTCTGTTTTGAAATCACTCATTACTGGGCTACACCACAGACGACAAACTTTCTGAGGCACAGGGACAGTCATTCAAGTTTCATCCATAGGCAAAGACATGTAGCAACCCTTCAAAAATGTAGTAGAATAAATGCATAGTGCATTGCCTTCACGCTATGGACCGCCCGCAGTCCTGGTGCTACAGACAATAAGCATCACGTTTCAATCACTTAAAAACCACCTTCCTTCCCCTTTGCCATCACCACCTCCAAATCACATATACATTACCAAAGAATTTGAGCAATAAAGAATTACTGAAGAAAAAGAAAATGTAAGAGCTGTATTTAATTTACTTTTGATAAGAGAATTGATAACTTGGGTGAGATCTCTCAAGTTTACTAAATGCAGATAAAGAATAATAAACTGCAAAAAAAAAAATCTGGTGAATGAGAACCAGATGCTGTAGTTAAATTGGCATTTGACAATTGATAGACAACTGTGGACAGAGGGCAACATATTTAAAGATACTTCTTATGGAAAAGACAAATTTCTGAACACAGTAGTAATGAGAGGGCTTTTATTTATTTATTACTTATTTATTTTTAAATCTTTACTTATTGATTTGAGAGAGAGAGAGAAAGGGAGAGAGAGAGAAACATCAATTTGTTTTCCCACTTATTTATACATTCCTTGGTTGATTCTCGTTTGTGTCCTGACCAGGGGTCAAACCCACCACCTTAGCATATCGAGACAACACACTAACCAATGAATTCCCCAGCCAGGGCAATGAGGGGGCTTTTACATTCATACATATAACACATTACTTTTGTTGTATTCTACAGTTAGCAAGTGTTTGCATTTGCAGAAAGAAAAGAAATTTCTCTTTCTACTCATCCCTTTGTTTGCCCATATGATCCCGACTAACTGGGAAGTAGCTACAGAAATGATTGGTATTAAGTTATAGGTCATAGATGTAACTGAGTTGCCTTACCCCAGTAGTTCTTAGGTCAAGATCAGAAATTTCCAAATGGCATTAAAACTTCTGATATCACTGAGAAGACCCAGAAGAGCTAGTCAGAGATGACTACGGGAAACACTGACAGACACATCTCTTTCTGCATTTCCCAACTAGCCTCTCAGTACCCCTGAAAAGACAGTAAGTCAGAGGTATCATAATAAATAACCCTTACAACCCAAGTCTCTCTAATGTAAAATATTAAAAAATTTTAAATGAATAAATAAAATAACTTGGAACATATTTTCTGTTTTGGTGCTGAACAATGCTTTTTAAAATATATAAAATCTCAGACATAAGCCTTTAAATATAAAGTGCTATTAATGAAATTGGTACTAAGTGAAGATGGTTATTTTTATGATTTATTGACCTACCGTATAGGTTACCCGAATCTCGAAACTAACTCAGCCTTTGGTGAAGTCGGAGTCCCAAGAAGAGGTTTAACATCTCCTCAGCCAGGGAAGTGTTCCAGAATGCTCACCTGGTTCAGACTTGCACAATCCTTTGGCATGGAGAAAGCTGTATGATTTTACTACCATTTCTATATCATAGAGGAATACTAAAGGAACGCGTCATATCTGAGCTGCTTGAAGGGGCTGCTTATAGGAGTTGCAGGCAAGCTATTTGTCTTTTTGAGTCTCAGATGCCCATTGCACCAAGGGTATAAAATGAATACCAGAATTCATTAGTAAACAAGTCTGGCTATTGTAACAAGAGTCAAAATAATTGTGGCTTAAAAGAGGCAGGAGTTTATTTCTCTCTCACGATACAATCTGAACATAAGCAGTGCAGAGCTGAGAAGGCAGCTTGACAGTTTTGAGACCAGGCTGCTCTGATTCTGTTTTGTATCTTCAACACTCAGCTTTCATCTTAGGGCTAAGCTGTCTCTTTCCAACTCTTGCTTTCACGTCCACATTCCAGCAAGTGGGAAAGGAGATGGAGAAGGGGAGGCCATAATCCTTCCCTTTTTAAGGGCATGAAAAGCAAGTTGTTTACCTCTCTTCTGCTCACATCCCATTGGCTTGCATGGCGTCATGCGGCTACACCAACCTGTAAGACAAGCAGAAAGATGGGGTCTCGAGCTGGGATGCCATGTATCCCGTCAAAATTCAGGACTTGCTAACAGAAAGAGGGAGAATACATACTCAAAGACAGCTAGCGATTACACAAAGGTTCTTTGCAACCTTCTGCTGAAATAATATATGTAGAATGTCTGACATAAAATCAATATTCAATTGGTAATAGTTAACACTTTTTTTATAATAAGCAAAAATTTAAATCAGTCAGTTTGATTTTGTTCTTGATAAAGAGACAAAAGAAAAGGGTATGTGTATTTTCACATGGGGACACACAATTTGGGTCTACGTAAGCATGAGTGAGGTTTGAAGATAGAGTAATTCTCTCTGCATTTCCCTCCTGGCCCATCTCAGTTTTAGGTAGTGAAGGCCTTATCCTTGGGCTTAGACTCACCCAGTTCCTACAACCAATCCAGAACAGGTTGTCAGTAGTTTAACAGCACTATGTTCAGAATTTGGGGTGTCTTGTGTGAGTACAAATTACCACCCTCCTTCAATGCCCAAATCCTTATTTCAGTTCATGCATCTGAGCGCCTGTTTTGTTTCTTACCATTCTTCAGTGGTTCAACCATATCTTGTAATTAAGCCTACTCAACATGTTACATAGGAAATGTTACTTACAACCCTTGTGTATGCTGCTGTATCGTTATCATTACCTTTAATGCAGGGATTCTTGCCCCGCCCATCCACCCCCAAGTTCCAAGGAAAGAATAGGGAAGGGAAGGAGGAGGGAAAGAAAGGGGAGGGGTGTGAGAGAGGAAAGGAGAAGAGAGAGAGCAGAAAACTATACCAGAGAGAGATGTATCAGGCTAGAAACTAAGATAACAAGAACATATATATGGCAGTGGGACTCTGCAGTAGTAAGTGGTCATGTGGCAAGTGCTCCATAAACTCCAGGTCACGATTATAGGAAAATATAGGAACAGTCTTCCTATATAGGGGAGAAGGGTCGTGGGCGGTGAGAAGGGACAGAGGTTGACTCATGCATTATTACAGGCCCATACGATTCTCACGTCTAACAGAATAACCAGGAAGTCCATCCCCACAAAACTGAGTGAAAAACTGCTGGGCCACCTGGCAAAATAACTTTCTATGATATTTCACTGACAAATGAAAACATTTTAAATTAATCTGTGGAGGAGTCCCTCCTGTTGGTGTGTAAAGGAATAACATTTTACAATAGGTGTCTTTGCGCTTTCTCTGCCAATATGCAATAGTCGGACCAGTTAGAACAGGGCTCAAGGGGAGAAATCTCATATACTAATACACGAATATGAAGGAAGAATCTAACTAACTCAATGTGAGAGCTTCAGAGGATCTTAGTGGCCACTTAAAGACAGTCTTTTATAGTTGAGAGAAGTATAGGTCTGCCTAGCCTATACAGTCAGATGGGAGGCTTCTGGTCCTATGAAACTTGTCAGGCACTTTCTGACATCAGAGGAATCTATTATTCTGAAAAGAAAATACCTCTTGTGGAAAATTGTTAATATGTTCTTAAAACTGTTTTTATAAAAGACTTGAGATGGTACAACAAATTCTAAGTCTATAAATGTCATCTAACTGTTGTATCATGAACACATTCCTGAGGAGTTTGCAGAGTGACAAATGACTTCAAACAAAGGTTTAGTTGGGGCTGCACATTTTGTAAGGGGCTTTAGAGGAACTGTTGATTTAAGAATTCAGAAGAGACTAGTGACATAAATCCTCTGGGATGAGGAAAATCCTGTGCTTGATGAATGGAACAGAGAACAAGATGAATGTTTAGAAAATAGCCCTTCCTATCTGCGTGAAACAATACAGACCTACCAGATCCGAGAGATGCTCTGTTTAAGTGAAGAGCTGCTCTACTTGACTCAGGCACACTGGCTGGGGTCAGGGTACCAGAGGTCGGGAGAGCAGCAAGCAGACCTTCCCCCGCAGCAAGCAGACCTTCCCCCTCAGCAATTAAAGCAGGTAGCAGCCGGAGGGAGGGTGGGGCTTTGGAGGCAGAAAGTGCAGAGCACAAGGATTCAGAGGGTCCCGATTGCAGTCCCAGCTGTGTTGCCAGCTGTGTCACCTGGGGAAGTCACATCTCCTCTCACTCTCTGGATGGGCCTCTGTTTCCTCCTCTGAAGGGAGGAGAGTTGCAGTGTATTTTTGATAGCTCTAAAACCACCTTTTCCAGGGTTCACTACTCAAATACCTATAGCAATGTTTTCCAAGTCAAGACAACGTGCCCTCCCAGAGGATATGTGGCAATGTCACAACCCATTGTCACACAGAGGGAAAGGTGCTACTGATATTGGCATCTGGTGGGTAGAGGACAGGGATGCAGCCAAACATCTAAAAATACACAGGACAGCCCCCCACAACAAAGAATTATCCAATTAACAAAGAATTAACCAAAAGGTTAATAGTGCCAAGGTTGAAAAACACTAGCTGAAAGGACAATGTAATGATGAACCAGTTTGGCCAATTATTGTCTTGTTTGTTGATTTTCTGTTTGTTTGTTTTTTTTATAAAATCCAAACATCTCAACTTTATGTGAAATATTCCAAATTTAAAATATAGCAACACATCAATTTTTCTTTTTTTTTTTTTTTTACAAAAATCTCAGGTGGCCAAATGCAACAGGGCTTCAGGATGAATCTTGTCTGCAGACTGTCAATACGTGAAATTTTATTTAGTCACATACTGTCCAAGTAATTAGTACAGTTTAGCTTTCAGCAGATTCTTTCATCTGTATCTGGTAACCTGAGACTGAGCTAAGCAGGTCAAGGTTAATTAATGTGTGTGTTCACACTTATGTGTGTGATATAGTGGAAAAACACTAAAAGAAGTGTCCAGAGATGTTACTACTTACCATCTGTGTAACTTTGTGGTAGGAGTTATTAAAGCCTCCAAATAATAGGGCCTCCATTTTCCAGGAGTGTATCAGTATCCTTGCTGTCTACTTCTCAAAACTGTCACAGAATAATAGTATCTTGAAGCCACAAAGAACTTTAGAAATAACTAAATACATGATTATACCCAGGTAAGTACTGTGACTTTGCCCTTGAACTCAGTCAGTCAGTAAGAGGACCAGGGCTTAAAAGCCAGGTGTCTTACTCCCTGTCCTGAGTTCCGTAAAAGGGTGAGAGGAAGGAGAGTGGTGCGGGGAGAGGGCCAGACATGTCTCCCTGACACACACTCTTCCAGATGTGGTCCATCAACGCTTCCAAATGAGCCTCAGCAGCAACAGACGCAATCCAAGGGTTAAATGGTAAGGGATGTGAAAGCACTCTGGAACTTTTAAACTGTCAACCTGTCCCCAAATGTGAGGATGGCGTTAGCACTAATTTTTATCTGATGTATGGCCACAGGCAGCTCTTTGGCCAACGGCAATGCAAGCGCCTGATGCTGGTCATGAGAAGGCCGGAGCCAGGACGTGGGACTGGCTCAGCCCAGACATTTTCGCATCCTAGAAAACACCATGAACAGCAGATCAGTGCTGTCGGTGTGGCCGCTGAAAGGCAGCGTTGTCCCAAGGCCACAAGGACAGAAAATGCAATTAAGTAGCCATTATGCATTAACAACATCAGAAAATAAATCTCCACAGCTAATCCTGGTTTATAGGCATCAAAGCTCTATCCACCTCCAGGTCTTCTCTGAGCACCTCCATGCTCCTCTGCCTGAGACTTTGTTGCCTTACTGCCTCCTGCTAGGGTCTTGCCCCATGCCCTCTCTCCACACGCCCCCAGGGGTTCTTTAAGACTTTGTCTCAATGCAGAGCATACCCTTCCAGTCCTGCAGCCGGTTTTCCACTGTTAGGCTGCATCAGGGTCTGACCCCACAGTCCACTCTGACGCAGGCCAAGCCAACTGCTACCCAGCTATCAGGCTTTGTATTCTTAGAGCCAGTCATCTTTTCGTAGCATGCTCTTTGGGATTACATGGGAGATGCCCCGATTTTTGCATCAGCCTTCAGAGATTTGTTTCCTTAAATATCAAGCTTACTTAGTGTTAAAATGCCTCTGAAGTCTGTTGTGAACATCGCTACCTGATGTGCTGTTTGTGCAGCAGGCGAGACAGAATGTGCAGATGCTGCATCTGCTGCAATGGACTTGGCCGCTCCAGCCGAGGGCCACACTTTTTGGTGCAATGGTAGAATTTTCATTTACTTCCAGGATGTAATTATAAATGTGTATTTGCCTTAGAACCTGCCTGATACTCTTACTCTTCTATTAACAGGACACTGTGCTTTTTGGAATGTGTGTACTATCCTTTCCTTAAAGCTCAACTGAAGGCTTACCTCACTATTGGGATTTCCAGCCAATGTCTTTACCCTCTAGTTTTCCTCTATTCAGAATATAATAAATAATATATTGTGTTAATTATATTACTATATTTATATTAATATATGTTATTAGTAGCTTAATGATCAAGATCAATACATTGATTATCATAATATTATGAGTAAAATAATATTTTAGCATTATTATTACAAAGGGAGTGGAAGGAAGCTTAGGGTGGTGGAGGATATGTCTATGGATCTGATAGTGGTGACGGCCTCATGGGCATATACTTGTCCCCAACCTCACCAGGTTGTACATATTAAATAGGTACAGCTTTTTACATGCCAATCATTCCTCAATACAGTGGCTTAAAAAAAGGCAGAAGTGACAGAACTATTAATAGGAGTGGAGCCAACCTTTGTTCAGCCACGACCCCTTTGAACACGTCCTGTTCTATGGTCCCTTTACAGGTGGCAGGGACACACCAAGGAGGACAGAGAAGAACTATATGCTTCAGGTGAGTTGCAACCAGTGGTGATTCAGGAACAAGTAGAAACTTAAATTACCTCTCTTTTCCCCCAAAATACACCATAGGTAGGTGACTCTTAATGGGGAGAAAAACCTGATCCTTGGGTTATGTACAGAAAAGTCACAGCCGACTAAATAACAGTTACCTATTTTCTTCACCTCTTCTAGAAGGAGCCATGCTATTACATCTGCATTTTTGAAATAAACTAACATAGCTCCTAACCATCAGTCAAATAAGGGATGCCTGGGGATTCTTTAATCACGGCCTGTTGCGGAGCTCCTCCCTTTTCCTAATTTCTGTTTCTATAAATAATTTACAGACTTATGCAACAGGCAGATGACACATGGAAATCAGAATTATGACTTTTTTGTAGACCACTTTTTTTTTTTTTTTTTGCCTGTAAATTGCATCCAAATGGCTTGGAAGAGAATATTGTTTTATACTGTTTTCAACCAAGAAGAGCTAATACTCAGCAGAGCCTATTTCCGTGCTCCTCCCTCATGCCGTTCAGATGGGACTACATCAGCCAGTATCTCTCCTTAAGGAATAATCTCACTGGATTGCAGGAGAATTTAGAATTCTTGATGAAAAGTTAAAGAAAGGAAATACAAAAGCCAACTGTTGGGAGAAAATCTGGAGCACTGTAAAAGTCATTGTAATTAAAACACGGCCGTTTGTAATTATCATAAAGGGAAAAAATTATAAGTAAGGCTCAAAAACACTAATGTGGTTACCCAAGGCCCTGCCACATTAATTCAAATTGACTTGGACAGATACGATACCCTCAGATGGACTGAAAACTAGTGGGAAGCCTTAAAACAAAAGAAAACGCAGTATAATTAGGTGGAAAAAGTAGTGGGTTTGGAGTCACTGATGTATGGTCAGTCTTCCATTGACTAACCGATTGACCTTTGGCAATTCATGGAACTTCTCTGTGACTCAAATTTTTGAAACTGCAAAACAGGATACTACCACTTAACCTTGGGTTAAAAGAATGCGTGTGAAGGTTATTTTCTGTTTACAAGTGCTGCTCTCCACCTCCCTGTACTTGCCTCTTGTTCCTCTTCTCTCTACGCAGTGAGAGACAGCCTCCTGCCTCACGTCCCCACCAGCCACCTGCTTCATTTTAATCTTTATATTGAAATTCTTCCTTGGCATAAGCCCTTAATTTACAAAGTTTTGTTTTTCCAAATATTTCATAAAGCCAGCATTCAACATATTTTAAAATTAATCCATTAGTATATTTATGTTCAGCGTTTCTTTAAATTACACTCCAAATTAAGGAAAGAGGTGTTCCTCTCATCGCCCCTTTGCTCTGGTTGACAATGCATCACCTTGACTCCTATGAGCAGTTCTTTATTCACTGTTCAGATTCTTGGTGTAAGTGAAGTGGTCAAACATCAAGGGGCACAAGTCACCTTTGTGATAGTTCACAGACATTCCCCCAACTTCCTGGGAACAATGATGGTAATTATGTTTCAGGAGAAGTTCTCAAACTTGGTTGTGTATTTGAGTCACCTGGAAAATAAGTTTAAAATAAAAATTTCGGAAGTCTTCTTCAGAAGACGTTGCTCTGGAAAGTTTGGGTAGGGCACCAGGTGTCTGCAGTTTTAACAAGCACCCAGCTGACTCTGATGCAGGTGCCCACAGGTACCCCTCCGGAAATTCTGTTAGAGATTATTTGGGCAATTCCAAGGGTAACCTGGAGTTTTGAATCATTGTGGTTAAAAAAAACAAAAGAGTATTTTATCAAGAGAAATACAAGCCAAAGGATTTTTTATATTGAAAAATGTCATGACATATGTCATCAAAGCACAGACCTGAGTTCGGAGGTTAGTTTGTTCACTTGATACATGTATGTTTTAGCGAAGTCAGTCTTATTTTCCTAATATGTAACATAATAACACTAGTAGCCACCCCAAGGAGATATTGTAGGAATGAAATACACATTTGAAAAAACAACTTAGTCACGAAAAGTAGGATAGGAACATAAATAATTACCTCTTTCTTCTTTAGTGTTGATAATTTCAAGAACTAGATTGTTCGACTAAATGAAACAAAGCTGAGGCCAGATTTTCCATTAATTCCTTTCCCATATAGTGTTTCCACCCGCACGCCACGTGAAGGATGCGCCCGTCGGCACTCAGCGACACGCCGGGGCCGGGGCCGGGGCCGGGGCCAGCTCAGCTGCGCCCCGCCACAGCAGTGCGGTGGAGTGGGCAGTTCTTTGCATTAACAGCAATTCAATAAAGTCTACGTTTGATTTAGTACAAAGAACTGCTATTAAATGTAAAAACAACATAACAGCCAAAAAAAAAAAAAAATGTTTTTCTTATTGGCCTCATTCACTTCAGAAAACCGGAACCTATTCTACAAAAGGCATAAAATAAAAAGAGAATTACTAGTTACAGACTGGCTGGAAGTGAATTCTGTGATTTCCCTGTTATCTGGGAGCCATTTTTTATTCTGTGAAAGGTAGACAGAAAGGTAGTAGCTACACTGGTTACAAATTTATTCAATCTGTATTTTGGAATTTAGTGAAAGACCAGCTGCAGAATGTGGTACCTTTTGTCTTTCCCTCTCTCTCCTTACCCCTTCAAATATATGTATACATATGTATTTGTAACATTCATACAGACTCAATGCATAATAATACATAACACATACACACAATGTGTGTATGTGTGCATGTGTGTACCATTTTCAGACTTCGGTAAGAGAAACTGTTTTCAGTAACATTTCCCAACATTGAAAGGCTCAACATCTCCCTAGGAAGTATTTTTATGGTAGTCTGAAGACACACATTTTTATCCTCATCATCTTTGTATCCCAGATGTCTTGTGTAGTGCCCACGAACATTAGACACTAAAAAACATTCATTGTTGTGGATGTGATGTTCTTTGGAACTTGTTCTCAAAGAAGTGATAATGCAAACAGGCCATATTTTCTCCTGGGTTTTGTTTGATCTTGTCTAGCTATATTAAGATAGATCACAGTATGTTGCTATACTAGAAAACTCCCAGATCTCAGTGACAGACACTCAAAAAAAGGATCATTTCTCATTCAACTAAAACCATTTGTGGAGATCATCCAAGCCAATAGTCCTTCATGCAGCGACTCAGAGATGAGGCTGTTTTGATCTTGTCTCCAGAGCCGCAACACAAAGCCTCTTCCACTATCACTAGCAGGAAGAGAGTTTGGGCTGGTCAGTCTGGCAGCAGTAATCAACTATTTGTCTCGGAGTGCCACACATCGCGTATATCACAGCCCACTAATACTGGTAGCGCTGTTCCACATAACTGCCAGGGCTGGGGAAATGCAATCTCTATGTTCCTGAAATAGAGGACTAGATAGCCTCAGTTCCAAAGTCTCTACCATTCAATGGTTTTCAAGGAAATACACAACAGAGTAGTAATTTGCTTTTAAAAGGGAAAAATCATAAAGAGGGAAAATAATAAAACAATAAGTAAATTGATTTGTTTATGAAGAAACTATTTAATTATAAATAAAATTAACAGGTCTTAGATGCCAATTATGAAGAATTTTGCTGTTTGAATACATTTTAAAAAATGTAACTGAAGCTAAATGTGAATTTATTTTAAATGCTGTACACCTAATAATTTCAAGCAATCTATCTTTTCTTTGTCACTATACAACCTGAATAAACAATTATAAATAATAATAAAAACTGCGATGATGGAAGAGCCAATGGGAAGCTGATTAAAATGCATTGTTCTGAAGCAAATCTTTATTCTGTCACTAAATTAGTCGTATTCAATCACTGAGAGTTTGATTAAAAAGTTTTTCCTTCCTTTGACCACATGCATTTCTTTTTCCTTAGGGACTTCTTAGAAAAATATAATATAATGAAATTATTTAAATTCATGCTAGGCCAAAGCTTGAAGTATTGTGCCAGTACGGCTTCTGGTCATCCCAAAATCTTTATTAAAAAGTAGCTAGAATTGAGTTGATTCTCTGAGACTTCTTTACAGTGGATTTTCTCTGGGACTTTTTCAGCACTGGATCACAGCTGGATTTAAAAATTGACCAATCCCAAACCCGACATATAAAGCTGACACCAAGAATTTAGAACTAAGTTGTTAACATAATTTATGATATTTAGTTTCCTCCTCCGTTGCAGAGGTGTGATTAAACTTACTGATCCAGCCATTGGAGTTGGCTAGAGATCCTTAAAACAAGAAAAAAAAATTGTATAAATTTATAAGACATGCAAGCCAAGCTTCATTTTAATTTTTGCGTGAAAGAGTCTTTAATCATATAATTAATCTTCTTATTTGGATGTCACTCAGAATAGTTTGAAATACCATCTGCTATGGGAGAGCTCAAAAGCAGTGCTTTTTGGACGTGCTGGACTAGGTAAAGTCTGAATTCCCCTCCAAACCTCGGATTTGACGTGTAGACAGAGCGTGCAATTTTGCAATCTGCCGAGCCAGAAGAGGATTTAATATTACATTCAGAACTGTACTCAAATTGTCAAAGAATGTTCAATAAAATAACATTGCAAATCATATTCAGTTAAATTAGCTGGCAAAGGTAGTATGGCAGAATAGAGAAATAAAGCATATGGGACATAGCGTATTTACATGTTTTAAGGGCTTACGCCCTGGGTGGCTTGCTATTTACAAGACAGCAGTTTCCACCCTTCCCCTCTGCTTTAGGTTTGACACGAGGCCAAGTCCTTCATCTGACTTCATATGACTGTGGTCTAGTTCAGATTAGCATTTGTTACCACTCTTCACAGCAGACAGGAATGCAGCAGACTGTGAGCGGAGGTGGAGGAGATTAAGGGACGAGTCTGTTCAAAGTAAGCATACCTGAGACAATCAAACAGTGAAATATGGAGGCTGCTCACAGTTTAACCAACTTTAGATAAATGTTGAAGGGAAAAGCACTGGAGAATTCTCAAAACAGTTGCTGCCACTAGGCAAAAAATATGTCATTCCGTAAAGCATTATTATGTCCCCTCCCTCAAGGTGTTTTACAGAATCCTAAGCTTCTTTCTTAGAAACTAATGGGGCAGCTGGCTGAAAGATGACAGATAACAAATGCTTCTCGAACAAATGAAGGCATAGCTCAACAGAATAGAAAAACTATTAATCGGCACCAATGAATCAACATAGCAAAAGTATTTTTAAAAGCCAAAAATAAAAGGTTTTATCAAAAATAAGAGTATTAACAAAAATAATGATAATGAAATATTTAAAAGTAAAGATGATGGAAACAGCAGTTTATTTTTTTCTTCATACATACAGAACATAAACTCGAAACTAAGGGCCAAACATTGTTTTATTGGCTTAACATGTATTAACCTTCTAACATCCTTATGATGTAACTTCTACTGTTTTCCTAAAACTGAGGAAACTGAGGCATGGGCGAAATTAAATAGTAAGCCGGTAAATGACATGACACTTGAACCCAGACAGTCTGGCTCCATCCTGCATAAACTGTGATAAATTATGAGAGGAAAAAACACATGTTTACACTGAATAAAGTTTTGCAATGGGAGCAATATCATGTATTTCCAAATTACTTAATATGTGATGTAATTTCTGATGTTAATCTTACTGGTGGGTTGCATCAATTTCAAGTAACAGATAAAATTCTTTTGTACACTAAAAACTTATATAATTTTATTAACCAATGTCACCCAATACATCCTTTCCTTTTTTGTACTTTATTTTTTAAATTTTTATTGTATTTTTTCCATTATTATTTAGTCCCCTAATAACCTGTTCCCCTGCGGTCACCACACGGTCATCCATGTGCACGAGTTATTTTTCCTTTTGAGGAAAGGAGCCACTGGTTCTTGGCTCTTTGTTGTGCTCTCTAAGATTTAGAACAAAATTAAATTACTTTATTCAGCCATTTCCATTTTCTTCTCTAAAAATGTAAGGTTGTGATACTTATTACACCATTAAGTTATTGATTCGGACTGATGATATCCCTTAAGAACTGGGTAGAGCTTGGGACGAGATCAGTCTTCTGGAAGAAGCTTTATTGTTACATTCTGTTAGCTAATATTGTAGTAGTTGATGTCTTGACTTTATATTCAACCAGGCCTTCTTGACATTTAACTATTATAACTTCAGGTTAAACCACAGAATTAAGTAGTATTTGCTTGAGCTGTGAAACGTAAATCTTTTCTCACCAGGTAAACAAGAGCAATTAAATGGAATTTGGTTCAGAAAAGAAATGATTTTCTCACAACTTTGTCTCATCAGCATAAACCCTGCTTCTCTAATAAACTGCAGGGCTTAGTGCTGGCTTTGGCGTTGCATACCACTCAGCATAACCCAGCTGCCGCGAGGCTGTACCTGTAGCTTGCACGGAGAAAGATCATCAGCACCTTCTGGTCTGAGGTAGATTATAAACATGAATCTGAGCAGAATGAGCGTCTAAGTTAGAAAAAACAATAGATAAAGTGTCTGGCAAAGAGGAACCTCTCCCCTTCTGAAAAGCTTGGACTTTAGCTTCAGGAAGACCCGGGTTGTGTACCCAGCTGCTCATCGTAAAAGCAGTGTCACAGGTGAGATATTGAAAGAACCATTAAAAGCATTAACTAGTTGTAATATAGCTAGCACAATGCATGGACCTTCATGAAAGCTCAATCACCTTTATTTAAAGTGTAAAGCTACTTGTCAACAAATTCAATTATTGCAGAGAAGGGGTGTAAATAAAGTATTTTTGAAGATTCATAACTAATTAGACATTGTTTTTTATTCATCAAAATCCATTTTAGAAGTCTGAATCCTTATTATTCAGTTTCTGGGTAATGAATAATCTGAACTATTCTGAATTAATATATGAGGTTATTCAATTTTGGCTTAATTAAAAAATTATTCATATTGATTCTCTAGGTAACTCTCAAAAGCAAACCAACTCTAAATCCACAGTATTTCCTCAAATTTAGAAAATAGGCTTCTGATTTTTAGAATAATTTTTGCCAAATATCAGAGAAATCCCTTCCTGTTGAGGGCACTAAACCAGAAATATGCTTAGCTCCAGGAGTCATGATGAGTGAAAAGGGTCTTTCAAGGTGTCTTTTACTCCGTATTCATGATAGCATTAAAATATACCCACAGCACTGGCTTTTCAGCCTTCTGCTGGTAGGATACCTTTCCTTATAATGTTTCACATGCATTTGTACTCAGGATGTGTCTACTCCCCACATCAATCTTAAGAAAGGTAGAAAGAAACACATTTGTGTTAAAGATCAGAGGAAATAATCTGGTACACCTTCTCCCAGGCAAGGGGAAATTTTGGCCTACACTGTCCAATGCAAAAGCTACTAGTCACATGTGACTAAATAAATTAAAATTAAATAAAATTAAAAGTTTATCTTCTTTAGTTACACGAGCCACATTTTTGTGTTTAGTAACCTCATGCTACCATATTAGACAGTGTATATGTAGAAAGTTTCCATCCTTTCCAAAAGTTCTCTCAGGAAGCATTGATAAATGATTGACACTAAAGGTAGACAAATTTAATTTTTCTTTCTCATGGAACATACTTAGATAAGGTTTCCTCTTATTTTCCCTTATTCTTTAAGAGAAATAAGTATGGAAAAAAAAAAGCACAAAATGTAAGACTGAATACCGTTTCATGCCTTTAATCCTACTCCTTGTTTCAACTTACTTGAACTGTTTCATGGGAATGGAATGGTTTCCACTTCATGGCCTTGTGTGGGCCCCATGTTCCAATGGCCACCTAACAGTGATCTCAGCTTGTTGAAGCAAGAGTTACCCAACACATTCCATCTCTCAAATATGTCTATTAGCCAATTGAATATATAATAATCAGAACAGGTATTCAGAAAGGACAGGCTGGTTATTGTTACCTAAGCCCGGTAGTGGGCAATGGTCCTTTTCTTTCCTACTGCTCCTGTTGAGAATCTCTCTGATTCTGCTATTTCCTTCTCAACCCCATCCCCATTTTATTTATGCTTCCTACCTTGTAATTTGTCAGTTTTCAGCCTAATGGTAGGATTGGTGGTGCCACATGACAAGAAAAGAATAAACTATCCACGAGGGGCTGGAAATTCCCTGTCTCTACTCCCTAGAAGGAGGATAAACAAAGCTGAGAAAATGTTGGTGCTTCCTGCCCCAAGCCAGGGCTAGTTCTTCATTAGCCTGTACCTCACTGTAGTTACTGCTCTACTCCCTAACTCAGTCATAAAATGCTCGGAATATACTGGAACTGCCTATTCTTTTGCAGTGTATATAAATTGTATGAAAAGATTCACTATTATTCAGTGGCTGGGGGGAAAATGGGGTACCTTTTTTTTACTTCTACTTTTCCCACCGTCATAAAGCAAAATTCCTAAACAATCTTGAAAAGATTATCTAAGAGGTAGAGGATGTTTATAATGTTGAATTCTGCTCCACAGTAAACCTCAAAGAAGAGACATTTTGGTTTGAAAAGTAAGTAGCAGTGCCCGGACTGGTATGGCTCAGTGGTTTGAGCACAGACCCATGAATTGAAAGGTCACCAGTTTGATTCCCCATCAGGGCACATGCCTGGGTTGTGGCCAGGTACCTGGTTGGGGGCATACAAGAGGCAACCAATTGATATTTCTCTTGCACATCAATGTTTCTCTCCCTCTCTTTCTCTCTTACTTTCCTTCTCTCTAAAAAAATAAAATCTTAAAAAAATAAATAAGGAGCAGTAAGGAGAAAGAGGCAGGTCAAACTTTAAGCCATATGGAAGAAACCGGGATGAAGAAGGAAGCAAGCAGCTGGCTGCCAAATGGTTATATTCATACCCGTTGGAGATTTTCAGGTGTCATCATTCCTTCCCAAATTTCTCCTTTCTCTCAACCCAGACATACTGTTCTGTCACCCTCTGCACTTGGTCCTGTTAGTGTTCCTGCCCCAATGACAGGAACTACCACTGATGACTTGAATCCATTCCACCACATTGTATGTGTTCCTAGCACCCAAAGTGAAATTTTGAATGTACTTTCCAGTAGAGACATTAGCTGGTTCCATAAACGTAGGTCTCAGGAGATCATTAGTTATAATGGGGGAAGTGATTATTTGAAAGAATGGAAGCAAGGGTAGACTACTTCAAAAGTCTAGGCAAAAAGATGATAATGGCTTTGGTTAGAGAGGTAGTAATGAGAATGGAAAAAAAGTAGGTGAATTCAGTACAAATATTGGAGTGGACAGAACTGAAAAGAGAAGAGGGGTGAGGGGAAAAAAGAGAAAACGAAGAGGGGTGATGGTGACATTCATTGAGATGGAGAATGTCGGAAAAGACAGAGAGAGAGAAGATCTCTGGGGGGCAGGCGGAGGCGGAGTGGTGAGCAAGAGCATTGCTTTTGATAGAAGTACCACATCTACATGGGAATCTTGAGTAGGCAGCTGAATACAGGATTCTGAACTAACTGGGCTGGAGATAAAAATTTGGTCTTTAGCATATGGAGATTATATAAAACGAGGGAAACAGATGTGATTATATAGAAAGAATAAAAAAAATTAGTATGCTAGCCCTGTCACGTTTAAGGTTCAGGTCTCTAGAACACTGCATTATTAGTTATATAGAATTTTTAGGCTTCCCTGGTAAATGACATACTATGTACCATAGACAATATGCATCTCAAGTTCTAAGGAATAGAGATAAAACACATTTCTGAACACAGGAATTCTTCATGTGGAGAAATCCTAGCAGGACAAAGGTTTCATGTCAGGTAGAATCACTGTAACACTTCAAAGATTACATCCATATAAAACTGAACACATCTTACTCCTCAATAACTATAGCTGGTTATTTATCTAGATTTCTTGGAATGTACAGCCCAGAGTTTTCTAAAAAATCTGATTTGATAGTTCTACCTTGTTTGCCTCATTTTTATATAAGTGCTACCAAAATGCTAGTTTTGATTTGATACAAAGTACTAAAGTCTTTTCCATGCTTTCTGAGAAAAAAGGAGGAAATTAAAAGAAAAATAAATTGTGTTGCTTAGTTTTACTTAAAAGACCATGAACATAAAAACACATTGGTTTGCCTGTAAAATTATAGCATGGAATGAATTGTAAAGAATAGCTCACTGAGACAGTAACTAAAATTTTACTAATTGAATCACTGTTTAAATTTCTTTTATAGTTTAAATTAAACATTTACATTTTGGAAATTATGGAAAGCAGGCAGAAAGATAAAGAACAGTAGAGAAAACATATTTCCTAAGATGTAGTGCTTTTCACAGAGTCCAGAGGTTACTCACATTTTCAGAAAAGAATACCTACACAAAAGACCAAAAGCTCAAAATTCATTACACATATATCTTGCCACAAGGAATTTTCTACAATCTGTTTCAGTGCCGGAGCTGTGTTGAAGTCAGTGATTTGTACATTCTGTGGCTTCAATGTTTCCTTTTGAAATCAGCTCCCAGACTTCTGAGAACTGAATGTTTGCCAGGACTGAGTCAAGTTTTCCTACCTTTTGAATTAGTCTGTGTCTTGATTTCTGTGTTTTTCAAAAAATACAAGACCAGTTATACCACAATTAGGAGACAGAGGTGCGTTTAAAACGACTATCAGGTATTCTTTGGCATCCTTTACCACCAGGACTCTCGCGTCACAGCGCTCTGGACATTCCGTGATCTGACCCCCGCCCCATCCCAAGCTCCTCTGCTCCTCACCCACAGCTCCCACTAACCTCCCACTCTTCGTCACAAAACCACGCATACAATCTCTTCTCCCAACTTGCTTCTTCCCTCCTTGTTGTAACTAAAACCTGAGAACCAGGGTCAATCTAGTACATGCCCTTCGGACCACTCAGGGGCTGCTGTTTCCTACTCTTATGGCCAGATACCTCTTGGTAAGCTGAGCAATCATTTCATACGTAATTTTCCAAATGTTCTTCCACACTTGCACTCTTAGATCTTCAAAATTTCGGTAGCATATTGCTATTAATTTATTAGCGTTCTAGTTATATGATTGAGTAATTTAGTTATTCTAGTAGCTTTCAGAAACGTGGAGTTCATTTTAGTGTTCGAAAGTTTTGTTGATTTATAAAAGGGTGGTTACTAGTTTATGGGAGATCTTTTATGAGAATACTGTTTGAGTTCTTATAGAACCACATTTAGAAACACAGCAGTTTTAGCTGATTCATTAAATTAGCAGTCAGAATCTAGTAGCTGGAGACTAGCTGAGTTATATTACAGGTGCAATGCTTGATTAATTCAATTATTTATGAACTCACAATTATATACTAAGTCCACACCACAGGCTAGGCACAATAAACTGCCTCTAGGACACAAGAAACAGATGTGGGCTCTTGAGGAGGAGATAAACAAATTATTAATTATAAATGACAACACAAAACATTATTTAATTCCGTAAGCACTCCATAGGAAAAGTCTAGTACACAATGCTTGGGGTGGGGGCAGGTGGAGGCCAAGGGGGATCAACTTGTTGAGAATGGGTGCTCCAGGGAAAAAGAAAACAATTAAAAGAGCCAAGAAAATATTATCAATTCTTTTCCCTCTATTTATATATACCAATGATTGATGCCCAAGGAACCCCTGCACTATGGTGGCTTGGATGTATGAAATGTGTATTTCAACTAAATAAAAGGAGCAGTTTTTGTTTTGCCTGGATTTTTTAAAAAAAACCTGGAAGTCAGTCAGCTGTAAATTCTCATATATTGTTTCTGCCCATTTACTATGAGGCTGGTGGTGATGCCTACAAGTAAATGGCCTGTGGACTCAGAATACATTAGCTTTCTGCTTCTTCAGCAGTCTCTGGAGTAGAGTGTTTAACTGGTATGAAAACAGAAGAAAGACTAGAGGCTTAAGTGCTTTGATCCAACTCTCCTGTTCCTCTAGTAGTTTTATGTTTTCCAAGTTCATACATATGGGTTTTTATTTAAAAAAAGAAAATCCAGGATTATGCAAAGAATATCTTTGTAATTCAGTAAAGGAATAATTATTTTTATTGTTTTTTAAAGCATAGAGAGCATTTCCTGATTCCACTCAGTTTAACTGTTAGTTAAAAACATTTTAATTAGAGATACCTGACTCAGGGCAGAATAACACCAATCACAGGGACATAGTTCTGGTTTTGATTTCAAAGCAACCTTGAGCAAGACTCCTTTGAATGGGAACATGAATCAGCATTCAGCAGAACTGAGTATAAACCTCTACTCCAGATTCTGAGTGACAAGAGAACTTCTAAATAGGGCACTGTTTGTTCATAGTTTTAGGTATCTGTGATTTATTTGGCTTTGTTAGACAATAGGGGCTTTGGTTCAGTTGTATTTTTAACATTCCTTAAAATAAACTGGAGTGTTCCCATTTTGGATTCGTGTGATGGAGGAAATGAAGAACTACAAGTGCTGAGCATCCAGGGATTATGTGCTGGGCTCTGTGCTAGATTGCCTCGGGTCATATTTTTTTGGTTGCATGTAATAGAAACTGGCTCTGGCTAACTCAGGGGAAAAAAAGTAACTGGTGCTGGCGTATTAGAATAATATTTGGTTATCTCATAGAATGTGAAACTCAGGAAAGACAGAGATCAGGAGACTTCTGACTTCCGAAGTTGAGTTCATGTCTGTCTCCCTAGGGGAAAGTAGTTGAAGTGTCTTCCCATACAACAGTTGAGATCGGATCTTCAACTGTGGATTAGTCAATCAAGGTCAGCGAGGCAGAATTATATTGTTTAGCTGGTTGTTTGTGGGCAACCACACCTGTATTTTGTGGGCAGTTCTGAGAGAAAGGGGAATTACTGTGAATTGGTGGTCACACCAGCAAGGTCAGCTATGCGGGGCTTTTTACAGGCTTAATTTAATGCTCACAAAAAGCTTATAAAATCACTATTTCCACCTCACAAACGAGAAAACCGAGACTCAAATTGCTTAAGCAACTTGTCCAATGTTCCACAATTGGAATGTGGCAGACCTAGAATTCCAACTAGGTTTACAAGAAGGACTAGCTAGTTTTTGTCCTAAAATATGAATGTGATAAGACTACATGAGATAAAAACTTCCAAATATTAGGTATCTCCAGAGCATTATAAAGACTAAAGCTGAGTGTTGAAAGCTCTGGGGTTGGATCGGGCAAGTAAATAAATACCTAATCCTCTCCACTTACATATGCCGATAGATCACCTACTTTACAAGGTTATTTTAACGTCACAAGGTTATTGAGACCTGTGAAAATACTTGGCACAAAGCATGTACTCATTTTTTTGGCGGGGGAAAATGAATCTTTTCTTTTAATGAAGCCTTAAGGATGTTGCTAAAGAAGGAGTCACAATTTGATAGAGGCTTTTTCATTCCAAAAATATAATGGCTCTCTTACTCTCAGATTTTCAAGATGGTGCGTTAGTCACCTGAACATAAAGGTAGGAGATGCAATATAAAAAGAGTTAAGGAAATCATACAATAGGCAAAGAAAGTTTTAGATACAAAATGTCCTGCTTCTTTTTGAGACTTAGGCCTCACATTTCATGGAAAAACTCTTATCTTTGGTCATTAGGACAATACTTAATCATTTAATTCTCTCAGCGAATACTACCTGAGATGGTCAATGCCCTTTTGATAAGCAAAAACAGAAAACAGTTCTAAATGTGGAAATCTATAACTTGAACATCATTGAAACATATTAGCTAACTTGACTTTGAATAACTAATACGTTCAAAAAAATCAATTCTAAAACCACATGATTATTCTCAGTTATCTTTAAGGACAGCTCTGTGGGAAAAGAAAAGTATCACAGCAGTCTAAAAGTTTATTATTCTGCACGGTGGGTGTTCTGCAAATACTCATAGACTGATTGGTATTTGTTCCAAATTACTTCAGACAATTAGTCTATGTCAACAGCAAAGTTGGAATCCTAAATGGAAGAAGAAACATCTTCCTGTGATGGTAGGAATGAAAGAGAGGTGTAGGCTATTATATTCTCTTGATATTTGCATTATCCCTGGATCTTAGTCTCTCCAGATCTTAGTTTGTGACCTTCAGTGCTTCATTTTCATATAAATCATATCTGAGTTAAGTTGTAAAATACCATTTTAAGTTTGATGAGAAAGAATACAGTGATTTTATTTCTTCTTTTACTTTTTGGTCAGGTGCTTTTAAATATGACCATAATATTGCATTATTGGCTTGTTCCAAAATTAAAAGCCTTCTCCTTTTATTTCTATGTTGTGTTTCCAGTCAGTGACCTGCTTTGCTTGCTTTAATTTCTTATTTAAACTTGTAAGAGAAAACTAGTTATTCACATTTAAATATTCTCAATGAATATGATTGTAAATATTTAGGGTATATGTTAAAAACATCATCATCTATGAACGCATAAGTTGTAAAAAAAATTAATAATTTTTTATTATTCATTGATTGTTTTGCAGAGAGAGGGGGGTGGTGAGAGAGACAAATAGACAGATGCTGATTTATTTTTCCACTTATTTATGCATTCATTGGTGGATTCTTGTATGTGCCCTGACCAGGGATCGAACCTGTAACCTTGGGATATCAGATGATACTCTAACCAACTGAGCTACTCAGCCAGGACAGAACAACTTTTTTAAAGAAAGAATTAAGTTAAAAAAGAAAGGATAAAAAATAACCAAATATTTTGAAGCTCGTTTTATTACACTGATAAACCCCAGAAAAGTACAAAGCCCATGAAAGTAAAAGCATTTCAGAAAACAAGACAAAATGTTTACATAATTTTAATGACAACATTTAGTTTTGATATTTAAAAAAACTTATAATTTTGCATTGAAGCACACTGCTCATGAATTAAGTACATTCTGAAATTCTGAGAAAGAATTTCATATTCTTATATGAGCCTGACTTCATATAAATGGTTAAGTTACATTCCCTTTCTAGAGATTAAGTTCATGCCATGATTTATTTAAAAAATGACTTTATTCATTTATAGTGATTTTGAAGAACAGAAATAGGAGATAAGCATATATTGCACACATACTCCTTTAAGTGATAAAAGCTGAATTAATATCATAATCTTTAGTGTTTTCAGTGTTACCAATCAAAATAGATCCCACTACAGAAAAAAAGTGTGGTTATACCAGGAGATACTGAAATCCATGCTGTTTTTATCCTCAAAATCAAGTAAATGTATGATTACATTTTACTTGTATCTTATCAAGTAAATTATAAAATGATTACATTTTACTAAAATCTTATCAAGAGTCCCTGTCAAGCAATAAGTAAAGATATTTACTACTTTTGCCAAATACAATATAACAGGCCACCAGAGGCTATAAGGTTTACCTAATTAACTTTTGGCAATGTGGCAATTTTCAAAGACTTCTGAGTCACGTCATACTTTTTGCTGCTGTTGCTGCTGCTGCTACCCCTATTACAATTACTACTACTAGAATAATAGTAAATATAAAGGAGAAAACAAAAGAAAATAAATTAGATCTCCTGATAGTTCTAAATATTGTTTTGGTTTATCCTTGAAGTGAAAATTAATTATCCAAGATTTGGAAATAAAACAAAAGCATTTTTATAATTCACAGCATGTATTTTAGAGGTCTACTGATTTATCCGTTGCCAGTGTGGGTTAGCTTGTCATGTTCTTTTTATTCAATGTCAGCTGGTTCCGTAGCTATCAAAGCACTTAACTGTTTCTGAGCACAGGAGAGGAACAATTCCAAACTGGACAGGCTTCTTTGGCGGATGACTTGGTCAAGCTGTCAATTTATTTTTAAAGAGAAAGAGAGAGAAACAGAAAAAAATACACTTAGTTGGGGGATGAAGGATATTCTGTCACTGAAGCCTACTCAAGAAACCTTTTCAGGTGATGATTTAGAAAACCAAATAGTGCTTTACACTCAGAGACAATGTAATGACTATTTCTGGGCTATTATCTAAGATGAGATGATAATCATTACAATTTTATAATTGATGTTATTATTCAGTTTTGCAGAAATACAAAAGAATTTGATCAGCGTGATTTAAAAATATATCTAATATTGTAAAATGCTAGTTCTTAATGAATATGCAGATCAAACATCCACAAAGATCATATAAATGAAACAGATGCAAAAAACAAAAGAAGTATACAGTACAGGCAAACAGCATCATTACATCATGCACAGAGTTTAGTGAGAAACAGGATAAGGAAGGAGATAAACAATTTTCTGAAATTAGAGAAAGTTTTGGAAAAGATGTACTTTAAGAAATATTTGAGATTATAGAAACTTATAATCTTTTTGACTTGGTCTTCTTGCTGAGTTAGATGGTCTTCTTGCTGAGTTAGAGATTTTTTTATTAGGATTTCTTAATGTTTTAATGTAACAAATTAATAAAGTAAACAAGAGGTTTAATAATGTGTCATGAAGAACTTAGAGGATGGTAAGGATTACTAACTACTGCCCTAAAAAATTTGCTAATGGTATAAAAATAACCAATGACAACACATCACCTATAATGAGAGATCAATGAAGGAGCACAAAAGCAGCCAAATAAATTCCATTTCACAACCTGTGATATTTATCTAAAAGTTGACATGTTCTTTGCACAAATTCCCACCAACATAAAATTTAAAAAAGACAAATCCAAACGAGAATTCTGTATTAAATTATACTTCTATAATCCACTGATATTTAAAATGACTGAAAAACAGATTACAATTTTGAAGTATCTTAAAAATTAATAAATAAAGAATGCATTATATTTAGCAAATGCACATGTAAAAAGATAGAACACTAGTAACAGTCCCTTAAGTTGTAATATTTTGGGATTTTAATATATGTACAGAAATAGGATTTCTGCTTATCCTTTTTCCTCATTTTTTTAATTCTCTCAAATGATTCATTTTGATGAATACTATATACCTTTCGTTTATAAATCTCTATAAAACAAGGCAGTTCTTTGCATTAGAAACCATGGGTAAGCAGAGGTCTTGTCTGCCTTGCTGACTCATGTACTCCAGCATCTAGATGAGGGTCTGGCACATGTTAGACACTCAAAATATTTGCTGAGACTGAATGAATCAATAAATATTTAAGCTTAATAAAGCAAGGCAATCTACTATGGAATGATAGATGCACTTTTAAAATGAAACATGCTTAACCTAACCTAAAAGATATGTAGGGATTAAAGTTGAATTTTTTAAAGTATTATTTTAATATATGTAAAACAGATTAAAATCTAAATATTTGCAGTTTTTAAAATTATTTTGCACTTGGTCTAAATTCAAATACTAGAGAAGACTATATCAACAACACCTACTCCCAGTCTGTTTCCAGTGGTTTCTGTCTACTTTGGGATGCTTTCAAGCATTTAAAGACTGGTTTTTAAAAATACTTTGTCCAGATCTTATGATTGTAACCATGGGAAGGATCACACAATCAGTTAGTTCTACTGTCATTACTGGAAATTTTCCCTACCTCATTTTTAAGAAATAGCTTGACTGTGTTCCATGATTTATTTAGCCATACTTCCACTGACAGAGATGTGCTTATTGCAACTTTGCCTTTCCTTTAAAGCACTATAGAAATTTACAACCTGAGTACATTCCCTTCAGAAGATGTTCAAGGGGTTCTCTTGGAGAGATTCTAATATGTGGAATTTCTAAGTCATAAGATTTGCATATTTTAAATTGTGATAAATATTACAAAATTGTTTTCCAGAGTGAGGGTACCAATTTATTAGGACCATCTACAATGTGTAAGAAGATCATCTTGCCCTGTTTTTTTAATGGCTGCATAATTTTCCATTATATATTTATAATGTAATATATATTAAATGGATATTTTATTATTTATTTTTAAATTATTCTATCCCTAGGCTTTTGGATGGTTCCTAATCTTTTGCTATAGTAGTCAATGCAGCAGTAATCATCCTTCAGCACAGACCTCTGTACATTTGCAAGTATATCTTGTAGAAATTGCTTGAGGGCAAGAGTATGTCACCTGCAATGTTACCTCTGTAATCAATCAGGTGCCCATATACGCATGAATCTGTCTGTGGGCTCTCAATTCCTATTCTGTTCCCATAGACAATTCACCTAACCGTACAGCAATATGATGCTCTCTTAATTACTACCACTTTATAATAAATCTTAATATATCACATAGTAACAATCACATTAACAACCATACCATTAAATATATCAGATGACTATAATTTAATGAACACTTGTAAAAAAATGATTTAAAAAGAAAGTGATGAGACTACAGACCCTCTGATAGCCTTTTCTCATAAAGCAAAAACAAAAACAAAAACAAAAACAAAAAAACAAGCAAAGTTCAAAAATATATTCTTTTCAGTTATACCAATAGGCTATCACTTCTAAGGCAAGGAAATTGTGCATCTCACTCCAAGAGCAGTTGCACCTGGAGTTTTATTTGGAGGGCGGTGTCAGGCAGGATGAGAGACACAGGTTCATTCTGGAGGCTGCTTCCTGGGTGTTTGTTTTGCTATTACTATGTTTCATGACTTGTAAGTGTTAGTTGATAATTCAAAGTTTTTTAGAATCCCCCTAGAATAACCAGGAGTTTCATTAAAAACAATTGTGACTTACTATCTTCAAACTTATGGATGCTATAAAAAGAGGAACCTTTTCTCCTTTTGAGGTATATAACCTCAGTGTGTTTGTGCAGCAGTCTACTGGGGATTATTCCCAAGTAACAATCATCATCTGGATTTAT
This sequence comes from Pteronotus mesoamericanus, assembly GCF_021234165.1. Classification (NCBI taxonomy): domain Eukaryota; kingdom Metazoa; phylum Chordata; class Mammalia; order Chiroptera; family Mormoopidae; genus Pteronotus; species Pteronotus mesoamericanus. Next base: position 16,939,733 of record NW_026555310.1, read on the forward strand.
GCGTTCGGAACGAATATTCTGTAATTTTAAAAAGAGTGAAGATACGAATAAGGACAAAGAGTTTAACACCTTTTTATTTGAACATACCAAGTACTTCTGTCTTGCTTGTGCTAGGAGTCGCTCTGGAACGAGTGACTGGGAGACGGTGGACTAACTAACTGGTCCTGGGTTTAGGCAGCCGCAAGGCTCCCCCTCACTTCCTTCACCATGCGCCTCCCCGAAACGCCTGGTGGCAAGGATCCCTTCAATAAACAGGAGCTCAACACTTTAGGAGGCAATAAGGGGACACTGGTACTCTGAGGAGGAAGATAAAATGGGCCACCACAGGGCTGCGCTTCAAGTTTAGTGGGTCCTTCCTGGGCGGGGTATGTAAGATTGCGTCTAAGGGGGAAGGGACACTTGAGACCTTTCTCTGACTTACATGGTGAATTCCTCTCTCAGAAACAAGTACATCAAACTGATGTTCTTGGCAAATTACTGAATTTCAACAGTTTCTGTTTTATTAAGCATGACCTTATTATCCTTTATTGAAGCAAGAAGAATTTTGGCAAAATATTGAACTTTTTTTGCCCCTCGAAAAGTGGGGCTTAGTTCTGCATTTGTTGGTTTCATTTCAAAGCGAGTCAAAGATTTGTATTCTGTGACTTCATGTTGACAGTGTTACATCTAGAGTGGCGGTGGCAAACGGTTTTGGACATGGCTTTACGGTCTCTTCTTAATAGTGTCGCTCTAACTGCTTTGTTTTCCCTCCCGCTGTCTGTTGTTTCAGCTGCTATTCAGCTCTTTCAGATACCTGAAAAAACAAAACAAAACTAGACATTCTTAAGTCTCTCAAATAGACACTGGGGCTTTATAAATCTTTTTTTCTCTTCTATCATCTTTTCCGTTTGCTGTTATCCTGCTAAAAACATTTTAGAAGCATACTCCTTGCTAAAAGTTGATATTTATAAGCTTAGGAGGAAAAAAAGGACACATGACTTCCCAATAATTCCCTATGTTAGATTTATTTTTCCATTAGAATTTCATGCCATAGTAAAAAAGAAAAAAAAGAAAAAAGAAAAAGAAAAACAAAACATCTCTAGACCTTTGGTTTTTGTCCCTCATCATCAAAACACAGTATTATGGATGGTTAATTCATACTGATATAGAGAGCAAAATTCAAAATCAATGGAAAACAAATATGACTTATTTTAATGGGACTGTTAAGAACACTGTTTACATCCCAGGAAATTTGAAACGTTGTTTTTGAATATATATATCGTATATGTTATATATAACACTATATGTATAAGATCTTTTATATATACACACACACACATATATCTCTTATGTGAAATATATAAATACACACATATAGTTAGTACTAATTGTGATTTCAATACCTTTTTGGCTTCTACCAACAAGATATACCAAGAGAAGTGAAAATATTAGCTATATCTTTATCATTGTTACTTTTACAACCTTCTCTCCTGAAATTTGATACTTAAGATTAAAAAGTGATCTAATTTTAAAAAAAAGCTAGAATGGATATTCAGCAAATCCACTGATAGAAAGGAACCATAAACAAATGTTGTCAGTTTAATAAAAATACATTTTATGGATTCAGTTTTCACACTCCCTAACAAGCTCTCTAACAAGTTCTCTCATGGGCATTGAAGAAAGGTCAAGTATGATGATCTGAAACTGTAATTACTTAAGCAGGTTTTCCAGTTAACATGGTCATATTGGGTAATACAGATTGATTAAGTTTTAATAAGAAATGAAATAATTCTTCAGTCTCTTTTTTATTGCAGTTGTTGCTCTTTTAACATTGTTATTTGGATATGAATGCCTCTCTTTTTCTGACGTTATTATAGACCCTGCTACAAACAAATACATTCAAGCTGTTGTTTCATGTACATATTTGAGATTGAGACAATCAATTAGTCAATCCGTTGAGAGTAACAAAGTCAAGATTGCTCATTATTTGTATGTTATTGCTCAGGCATGGGGAAAAAAAGCACACAATAATGGCCTTGTCCTTCAGGGGTTTATAATATTTCTGGAGAGATATACATGCAATAATTAGGTGCTGACATGTAGAGTAAAGGCTGAGTCTGATGGGAGATCAGAGAGTGGGGGAGCTCATGGTGTGAGTACAGCAGAGAAAACGTCACACAGGTGGAACCTGAACAGGCTCTTAGAGAGTCTCAAGAGCATTTCCTTAGACAAAGAGGAGCAATATCTAGAAGAGATTCTAGGAAAGCAGATTAGCAAGAACAAAGACGGAAACACTGATAAAGGAGACATTATTTAGAGACAGAGGAAGGAGGCTTGAGTCTAGAGGAGAAAGTCTTGCTAAGAATATTCATACATTCTTTCATTTGCCTATTTATGCAAAATATTCATTTAGTACCTACTCTGCCGAGCACTGTTTTAGGCACTAGAAATACAGTGGTGAATAAGACAATTCTCTGCCTTTACAGAATTTGTATTTTATTTTGAAGAAACAAACAAATTCATAGAGATCAGTACTGTAAAAAAATCAAGTAGGGTAAAGGATTTGATAGAGACTAAGGGATATCTGTGGGGTAGATGATTAGAGACACCCACTGAAGAAAGTGGTAATAAGACACTTGAGTGAAGTGAGGGAGGAGAGGAACCATGCAAAACATCAGGGAAGAAAATTTCAAGGCAGATGAAACTACAAGAGAAAGTCCAAAATGTGGGCCAGACTTGATTTGGCTGAGTATCGGCGATACATACAACGAGAATGGAGCACAGTGAGCAAAGGAGAGAGGGACGGATAGGAGAGAGGGCCAGAGAAACAGGTGGCGGCCAGAGCACGCAGGGCGCTAGAGGTCCCGGGAAGGGAGTTTTCAGCACAGGTGTGACCGTGTGTTTGAAAACTACCACACTTGTCATGGGGAACAACGGATTGTAGGACACAGAGTGGAAGAAGACAACCCGTTTAGAAGACTTGTGGTCTGGGAAAGATACACGGTTAACCAATTGCCGGCAGCAGGTCAAATCTGGGACATATTTTGAGATAGGACCAATTTGAGTAGCTGATGGATTAAAAGTGTGAACGAAAAGAGAACTAAAGGTGATTCGTAGAATGGTGGTGTCTGTACTGAGATATGGTGAACTGGAGCTAGAGTGAGTTGGCCAGAGGAAAGCTAGAGTTTTGTTTTGAATACAGTTAGTTTGTCTAATCCTATTAAATATGTCAGAGATACTGGATTACTCTGAGAGCCTGCAATTCAGGGGAGAGCTCAGGGCTGGTAATAAATCATCTGCCTGTAGAAGGCACAGATGAGATTACCTAGGGAATTAATGTAGATAAAAAAGAAAAGGTCAGAAGACTAAACCCCGGGCACTCTTAACACATGATCTGGCAAAGAAACATTGGATATGCGGTTTGACAGATATTTATTGTGATGGTTGAATTATGTCCTCCATAAGGATATGTTCAAGTTCTACCATCCAGATTTATGAATGTGACCTTATTTGAATATAAGATCTTTGTAGATATAATTAAGATGTAATTTAAAATGATTCCATATGGATTAGGGTGGCCTCTAAATCCAATCACTGGTGTCCTCATAAAAAGAGCCACAAAAACACAGAAGCAGGGAAGAACACCAGGTGAAGAAAGAGGCAGAGATCGGAGCAATGTGTCTGTAAACCAAGGAATGCAGAGAACTGCCAGCAACACCAGAAACTGGAGAGAGGCACAGAACAGATGTGCCCTAGAGCCTTCAGAGAGAGTGCAGCCCTGCCAGCACCTTGATTTTGGACTTCTAGCATCTAGAACAGTGAGATAATACATTTCTGTTGTTTGAAGCCATCCAGTGTGTGGTGCCTTGTTACCGCAGTCCTGGGAATGGACTAGCAATGCCTTTTCCAGGCTGTTGAGGCCCTTACACACCAGAGCAGTGTTTCCAACAATGTACAAAACACTATTTCAATGTAGAAGGTGATTCTTCTTACACCTTCCACATTGAAATAGTGTTTTGTTTAAAATAAATAAAGGCTTTTTAGTTAAGATTGGGAAATGCAGGAGCAAAAGGTTTCTTTTCCACAGAACCTATCAGAGCTTTTGTGCTAAGAAGTGTTGTGATTCGCCAAGTGGCTATCTGGTACAGGTATTGCCTGTCAGACTTTTAAACCTTGGAATTGCGTGTGCATGTGTGTATAAAACACATTTTGGACAATGCCCTACAAATCAGTTTCTCTTGAGAACTCCTCTAGACTCAAAACAAATTGTTAATGTAGGAAGAAGATTACACTGATTACGTTTCCCTTTAATAATAAGTAACCATGAAATTTTAATGTCAGGGATTTTGAGATTGCTTAGTCTAACATCTCCATTTTACAGCTGTGGAAAGATGATGCTCTGAGTGGTTAAGAGACCAATTTCACAAACCCAACATGTCCTCCTGCATTAAAAAAAAAATACACGCACACACACTTCTTTAAACATATTAATCTGAGTTTATCTTTGCTTAAGAAACCCTACTACGTATCAAGTAGATTTCATGGCTTCACTAAGTTTTTGATAATGGAAATATCAGCCACGCCTGGATCACCAGCACTATGACCAGGAAGGTGCTGTAAATTATTCTGGGTAAGATGATTTTACTACCCGTACTCTTGATGTAGACATGAAGGAAGTGGGTTTTCGGTCAATTCTAAAATTTAATATACAAACATAATTGTAATACAGTTGTCATTGTATGAAATCCCCATACTAAGGGCTGATAGGAAGAAGAGCAAGTCATTCTTGAGAGGTGATTATTTTTATAGTAACATCTAAACATTTTCCCTCTAAATGCCACCATCTTTACCTTCTTCCTCTATCCTCAAATTCTGCTTCTCATCATTTCAGCCTCAGAAAATTTAGACTTATCTGTAACATTACTGATTGCATTAATAGAGGTTCTATGGTATCTATTTTATTACTGGTACACTAACCATAAAGTTTCTCTTTTACAACAGTCTTTTCTTTTTATTTTCAAATAAGTAAATGTGATTTTCAAGAGGGATATATTGTATGTAAAACTGAAGCTTAAACATGAAATCCCCTCATTGGGAATATAAGTATGTCATAATTGTAAATCATGTTGAAAGAGACTTTGAACCAACTTCAGGATAATAGTGTTATATAAAATCCATGTTTAGAATGACTCTGACTGAAAGATTCAGTATAGGTAGGGCAGTGGTTTGAACTAAGGCAGTGCCAGTTGCCTCAACCTTGAACTTCATAAAATACAGGCCTAACCTCTTTATCAGAATATTTACGGGCCATGATTCACATCCCATGAAGACATTCAATCCAGAGTTGACATATCCTGTTCTCTTTGAGAACACTTTTCAACTTTAAGAGTATATTTCAAGCCTGACTATATATTTAAAGAATGTCAACATATAAGGAAGCTGTGTAACTTTCTAGCATGCATAGATGAATTACAGATGCCCTTTTGGAGTAAGAGAAAACGAGTCTTAAACCCTATTGGCCACAACATAAAAACTTTTTTTTGTCTTGTTTTGTTTTAAGATGTTTTAGGGTAAGTAAATTCTCTGCTTTTGAATCATCTAAAATAAATTCTACATATTTGGGCAGTTCTGCCTTATTATTCCAAACTACCATCGAATCCAATGGGAAATGGGAATATTCAATTTTGCTCTTAACTAAAGCATCTGGGCAGAATAAACCAATATGTATTCCAGATTCTAATGTGCAGGCACACCTCCTTGGAATACAGTCTTATTCAACATTACAAGCTAAGCAATAGCAATTAGCCAGGAAAGGATTCACTGTAGTAGTCAGTGAAGATTTTACTTTCACTTGCCTGATAGCAGGCACTATTCTTTCTAATATAAGCTTCCAGATGTGAAGTTTAATGAATTTGAAAAGAATTCTGGTAATAACGGCTTTACTCCTATTTTAGACAATTTCCAAAGAAAATCTAAAGATTTTCAAAACACTTTAAAAAGAAAGCTTGAGATAGAAGGAAATTTTAGGAAAAAAGTTAAGGCAGATGAAATGGTTATAGGAGTTGTACACAAATCCTACCTCAGGGCTCTGATCCAAGGGTTATATTTACTCTTTAATACCTTCTACATCCTACTTTCTAGAGTTGAATCACAAGTAAAGAATTTATCTTAAATGTGAGATGGATTGATTGTGGCAAGGGGGAACTACCTGATTTTAATATGACATTACACATAAAGTTTTATTTTTTTTAGATTTTTATTTATTTATTTTTAGAGAGGGGAAGGGAGGGAGAAAGAGAGCGAGAGAAACATCAGTATGTGGTTGCCTCTTGCGTCCCTCCTACTAGGGACCTGGTCTGCAACCCAGGCATGTGCCTGGGCTCGGAATCAAACCTGTGACCCTCTGGTTTGCAGACCGGTGCTCAATCCACTGAGCCATACCAGCCAGGGCCACATAAAGTTTTTAATGCAATTTGTTACATGCTCCCAAATCATGAACAACCTTGCTTTACAATTTTTTTTTGAGATTTTTGTTTAGCAATATGTAGACTGGCCTTTTGCAAATTAACATAAAGATCTCCCTAAACATATTATTAACTAACAAACTTTTCAAGTAACAAACACAAACTGTTTCATTTTTATTTATTTGACTTTTAAAGAGTCTAGCAATTCTTTTGCGTTAATCCAAGGAACGATATCTGCAAATGACTGTCTCCCTTTGGTTTTGACTTTCAGTGATATAAGTATTACCTTAAGATTCTCAAATGACTGATATATTTTTAGTTTCAGTTTACAAAAACAGGCAAGGGGCTGTCTACAAGGTTTATTCTTGAGCTTTATGCACACACATATCGAAACTGATTCATGGTGCATGATGAATAATCCTGTAATGCTCGATTAAGTCTCATCTTTCCTTGTATAGAGAATAGTGTTACTAATTCTTGATTGGTGATGTTTGCTACTTCCTAAGCATAGGTGGACCTCCTTATGTGTTGCATTAGTTATAGATTACTGTGTAACAAATCACCCCTAACCCAGTGGTCTAAAACAATAAATAACAAGTATTTATCATCTTGGTGTTTGTGGGTCGGGGAACTGGATGTTGCTTAATTGAATACCTCTGGCTCATGGTCTTTCCTGAAGGGTTGCAATCAAGTTGTTGGCTGGTCTGTAGTCAACTCCAAGTTCAACTGGGGAAGAATCTGCTTCCAAGTTCACTCAGTGGCTGTCGACAGACCTCAAAACATCCATTTCCAACAGAGCTCGTGTGAGCCTCTCCATAAGGCTGCCTAATATTCAGTAACTGACTTCACCCAGAGCAGGCAATCCAAGAGAGAATGGGAGTGAGCATGAGCGCACCGAGAGAGTGAGAGCGGCCAACATGGAAGCCACAAACGTGTAACAACCCAGTGCCACTCAGTCCAGCCCAAGCTCAAGGTGAGAGAATTATATTAAGCGCAGGGCATCACTGGGAAACATCTACATATTATCTCATTTTTATTCTCTCCAAACTCTATGAATGAGGCCACTGAGACTTAGAGTCGTTATAACTTGCCCAAGTGGCAGGGCCAGGATTCAAATCCAGGTGTGCATGACTCCAAACCTGTTCACTAAACCTCACGACTGCACTACTTTCGCAGATAAGAACTTCAGTTATGGCTGGGGGCCTTGGCACGGTATCTGTTTTGCTATAAATATGTAGGGGTTTCTTGCATTGCATACACTAGTACAAAAACCTGTCAAGATGCCAAAAGCCCTCTAGATACAGTCATTGAAACATGTAATTATCTTCTCTTCCTAAACAGTAGGTTCAGGAAAGTTTCTGTTACATTAACATACAAATGGTTCCCTGAAATGCAACAGAAACATTTAAGCAAAACTGGCATGTTAAATACATCCTGCCTTAAAGAATCTGTAAAGGTCAGTGGCTGTCTATAAAAACAACAGACTACTTCCTTTTAGGTCCATACAAAAAAAAAGGGGAACATTCATAAAGACAATGTGCGGTGCGGATCTCACCTTGCCCCACCTTTGAAGCTTGGACTATATTTGCTGATCTTCACATTTCCATTGCTGATGAATCTGCCTAAGTTCACAAGTGGGAGCTGGCCACAGCTGGGGTGCATACCTGATTCCCATTAGGAAACCCTCAGTATCCTAAATTAAACCAATGGAACAAAACACTATTTAATCAAATGAAAGCTAGTGTGACTACCCTTTTTCCTCTCAATTTAAATAAACAGTGTTGCTCTTCCTCGTCATTCAGGATTTTACGGTGTGTGCTTGATCATTGAAGCCTTATTAAAAAAAAACAATACCATCTGTCTGGCACATTTTAAAACAGATTTATCCCACTGAGGGAACCAAGTGGGAAAACACCCTGTCGGTCCTCTTAAAATCCATTGCTGCCTCCCAGCTGGATTGAGGAATGTAAGAAAATCCTAACCTTCCTCTTTTTGTAAACAAGTAAAGGAGGAGTGCTCTCAATTAAGGAAGCTCAACATGGCTGTTATTAAAAATGAAAATGGCACCTGTTCAAATAGAACATGCTAAAAAATAATTAACATTAAACACCTACCAAATGAGGACATAAGGAGTCAGGGGTAATGGCAAAACCCTCAAATTCTCTCCCTTCTATCCACTCTTCTTTCTTTCTTCCAGCTTGGTTCTTGGAACAGCGTGAACACCCTCACATCACCATCCCTGACTCCCTGCGAGCTGGGGGCTCAAGAGACGCGAATGGGAGTTACTGGGTAGAATCCCCAAGAGAGCTCCTTAAAAGTGGGACAGACATCTCTCCTAAACTCTTTTTCCTTTTTTGTATCTTTCATTCTGCCTTTTCCTTCCATCACAAAGGTGTTTACTGGAGCTCCAATTGTCGTTCTGTAGCCTGAATGATGTAGGCCAAATGACGGAGTGCTAAAGATAGAAAAAGTGCGGACAGAGGGGTCCTGAATCCTTTATGACTGTTCAGCTTACAAACTAGCTCTAAACTGCTTACCTTTGAAATTGGTTATACCATCACTATTTTTAGTTTCTGTTATTAGGATTTACTATATAAATCTTTTGTTCTACTTCAGTTATTTACTTTTCCTGTCAACTAAGAAACATTGACCTACTGTATTTGTTCTTTGGGGATCCCAAAAAGCAAATGGTTGAAAACTACAATTCCTTAGGGAATTGATAAATGTTATCAATTGATAAAAAAAAATTTCCATTTCTCACCTTTATTTATAGGTAAGAAAGATTCAGCAGAAAATCCAGCAAAGTTACTTTAAATGTTTTATGTAAAACCAATCTTTACCAAGCAACATTATAAAATGCATTGGAATTAGGACGTAGAAAGAACGAAGGTTGGGGTGTAATTTTCCTTAAAAAAACAGTCATCCATAAGAGTATAGAGCAATTGAGATGCCCCTAAACTACCACATACAATAGCAACACAGGCCCAAAGCAGCTGTCGCCCTCTCTGTTGCACAGCACCTGAGGACCCAATCAACCCAGGCAATGCAGCCAGAGCAGTGAAACTCTTCCTCCTCTTGTGTTTTAATGTAAACAAATGACATTATGCAAGGGAATGAAGGGATCTAGTAATCTAAATGATGTGTGTTAAATCGAATGCAAACTATATTTTGGGGGAGGGTTAAGATCTCTTATTGCACCTCTGGCACCTGGTGTCCGGCCCGCAGAAGAGGCCATCGCAGGCCCAGTCCCTGTAGCTGGGAGCCGGACTGGACTGAGGCCCCCGGGTTACCTATGGAAACTGGCACAGTATCTGGCCATTTTTGCTGTGATCACCGGTAAAATAATCATAATAAAAATAAAGTATCTCTTTTGAATAGTCTTCAAGTTTTCCTCCGCCTTAACCTTAAATAATGCCCATCCCACTTTCCTCTGATAGTTTTTGCTCAATTCAGCAGATGCAAACTATTATCTTACAGAAACGCCATCGGTATGGCCTACCCAAATGACTTACTGCGTCATTTACTTCATAGGTATTACTACACTTGAGTGAAAAATTAAGATAGCTTTGTTGATGTATTATCTAGATTTCTCCAAATAAAAAACACTATGAAGTTTAAAGTCTTCAGGAATACTAAGATACTGATGCCAAATATAACTGCATACATTAAAAATCTGTGAAATGTAAGTGTGCCCAACTAAAATTCTAATTATATTCTCTAAACATTTGGAGGTGCAACCTCCTTTTCTATTAAAATCTAGCAGTTGTGCTTTGACTGGTGTGGCTCTGCAGGCTGGGCATTGTTCTGCACACCTGAAGGTTGTGGGTTCATTCCCGGTCAGGGCACATGCCTGGGTTGTGGGCCAGTTCCCTGATCGGGGTCATGTGAGAGGCAGCCAATCAATATTTCTCTCTCATGCTGATGTTTCTCTCCCTCTTTTTTCCTCTCCCTTCCCCTCTCTCTAAAAATAAATAAATAAAATATTTTCTTAAGAATCTAGCAGTTTTAAAAGCAATATGGATTGAGAGAACAGAAGCAGAAAGAATGCTTTCTTACTCATCCTGTAAGGCAGCATTACCCAAATAACAAGAGAAAGACATAAGAAAAGAGAATGACAGACAATTATCTCTTATGAACATGCAAAAATTCTCAACAAAATATTAGCAAATAAAATCCAAAAAAAGTTTAAAAAGAATTATACACAATGATCAAGCAGGATTTTTCCAAGGTGTACAAGGCTAGTTCAACTTCAACAATCAATTGTTATTATCATCATATCAACAGGCTGTTGAAGTCAACATTGACCATATCAATGATGCAGAAAAAACACCTGACAAACCCCAACACCCATTCATAAAAACTCTTAGCAAACTAGGAATATAGGGGAACACAATCATCTTGACAAATATATCTACAAAAAAACCTATAGCGAACATCATGTTTAAGGTGACAAACTCAAAGCTTTCCCACTGAAATCAAGTATAAATAATAATCCAAGTCCTAAAACAGCGCTTCACTGGACCTAACAAAGACTCCCTTCAGTGGTTTCCAGATGTATAAGCTCTGCTTATTTAGGCAGCTTTTAATAACTAGTCCTCTGGTCATTCTTCTTTGTGAATTTCAAATAAAATATTAGTTACATGTGCTTATTTAAAATTAAGCTTTGACTCCAAGCCACACCGTGACGATATGAAATTATCTATTAAAAAGAATTTGCCCTGGTCTGCACATACTTGCTTATTTGTCTCAGAGTGGAGGAGAAGTGGCCCTAAACAAATTACCCCAAAGCTCGGTGGAATAAAAAAACATTTATTGCTCAAGAAAACTGTGGCTTAGGAATCTGAATACTGCACAGCCATGACAGCTTGTTTTTGTTCCACGGTGCTTGGGACCTCGGTTGGGAGACTTGGAGGCTAGCGGCTAGAATCAACTGAGAGCTCATTTACTCTCACATATGGGGGTTGATGCTGGCTGCAGGCTGAAGCCTCAGTTCCTCTGCACGTGGGCTTCCCCATGTGGGAGCTCCACATAGGCTAGTTTGTGGCTGGTGGATAGATTCCACAAGTGCGTGTTTCAAGAAAGAAAAAGAGATAGGAGGAAGATTTACTGCCTTTTGTGATCAAGCTTCAAAGTCACACAGTGTCATATCCATCACATTCTATCTGTTGAGGCAGTCACAAAGTTTGGCCCCAAATTCAAGGCAGGGGAAACACTGTGCTTATTGAAGGGGAATGGCAAGAGAATGTTGAACTGGGAACACTACTGTGGCCATTTTTGGAATATACAACTTGCCATAGGTCTTAATTAGATAATATTTCTTAGCATTCTCAGTTTCCTGAGGTGTTAATCCTATCTCCAGTTCAGATAAGTGTGGGTGTAAGTCACACCTCACGTCTAAAATTTGCCTAACTAACAAGAGGTAATACGGGTCTCTGAATTGTAATCAGGAAAAATGACTTCAAGCTTAATGGGTTCAAAATGTAGGAGAAAGCAAGGTTGAGAAATAACACATATGGAAGAGTTAGCAAATAATGATAGAGATAATATATTTAAGGGACAAATGATATTCTATATGAGTCTTATTTTCAACAAACTACTTGTAACTGGACTTGCTTTACTTCTTAACAAGGGAGAGCTTCCTTAAAAACACATCACACTGTGTTCCCCTGAAATATATGCCCTTGCCTACACATAACATTCTGTTCCTGGTCTCAGGCTGCCTTCCTCAGCAGGCAAAGAGAACCAGGAGCACACACTCACTTCACCCTACCGACTTTACACTTTACGTAAATCCCATTTTTAATACCCTGGGTTTATACTGCTCTGAGAGTTGAACAGTATAAAGACTTCCCTAAAGCCTCAATGTAAATGTTTCCTAATCCTATTAAAGCCACAAAACAGACCCAGATGAATGAGTAGGAAACTGAGCGAAAGAACCCTCCCTGTCCCTGATACCATTGTAAGTCTTCGCATTGACGCCATTGGTCAGCATTTCCCTCCAAGTCTGACAGGGCTCAGATGGGAAACCGTCACTCCATCTCCTCCTGCCTAGCCCACTCAGGTCAAACCTGTGTGCTGTTGCAGTCAAAGTTCTGGAGAGGGTTCTGAATATATACTTTTAAAATGTAAAGAATAAGGGTTGAAATAGTAGACATATAAAAATAGACACAAAACAACATAGCAGTCTATTTAAATTGATTTTCTCTATTTACAGCTAAGACATCAACATACTATATATTTTTAAAAAAGAAGTATAATGTAGGAAGTGAAATTTCTCCCATCCCACCTCCCAAAGACAATTGCCTTCGTCTTTTGCCATTTAAATACGTTTTATAATACAACATACACAAAGAGATACATAGAAAAATGTGTTTAAATACACAGGATCATACAATTCAGATGGTTTTGCTACCACCTCGACAAATACAGATGAATATCATGCTTCTTAATGGATGAATGGTGTGTTCCATAGTAACATAATTCATTTAACCAGCCCCTTATTGATGGACATTAAGGTTATTTCTAACTGAAAATATCAAAAAATAAAACTCCATTGTGTGAACATGTGCCATGGTATATTGAACAAAAACACAGCCTCAATTTTGATAAGGAATTACTGTCAAACTTTCTTTAGTCACTTAAAGGGCAGTTGAAAGGGCTCCAGAAGTTTGTTTAAAGATGTACACATATAAGATGATACTCTATTTCATAAACCAGAAAAGTCAGTAAAAGGTGTTGGTGGTAACACTTAGGGCCTGGGCTCTCGCTGATGAAGCCTGTGGGCGAACATAAGCGCCCCTCCCCACCTAGACCCCACGGCCCGCCCGCACTCCGGCTTTCAGCTCGCGCTCCTGGCACTTGGGCCTGCGTCGGGGCCTTGCCCCAGAGGCCAAAGAAAACATGTGGAACAAAAATTGTCATGACCTCCTTTTTTGTTTGTTTGTTTTAAGTAATTTAAAAACATATGCCATGAAGTAAAACAAAGAAAAAATAGGATGGGGAAATAACTCTTAATAAATAGAAAACATCTTTCAAAGCATTTTTTTTTATCTTCATACATTATTCAGGGCATGAAAGAAACTGCCAGTGTAGATTAGTGCGGCCTTTGGAACAGAGAAGAAGGAAGGCGAGATAGGAAATCTTTCACAGATATTAGCAAAAACCCTCCAAATAAAATTACCTAAATGCACGGGTAATGGCAGAACAAAGATGCATTCAAATTCACTTTCCCCATCTCCATGTCTAGCTAACTCTGCATGACTGACTAATGGGCATCCTAGTGAAACCGCAGCAGATGGATTGTTGTTGTTGTTTTAATCATGAACTTTTTCATTTAGTTAAACCCTGCTTCACTCTATTTTAAGAAGAGGAAAATAATGGTCTGTCCTTGAAGGCTTGCATATTAAACATGTCAAAGAACATTACTGATGATGTAAAAAGCACTTTGACATGATTAGCATGAAATACTTCAGTGTTAGAAGACTATTCTCTTCTTAAAATGCCAGATTGTTCTCCAAGGCCTAAAGGAGCTTGTGGACTTATTAAAAGAACATGGTAACATCTCCTCGACTAGTCTTTACAATGTCTGTTTCTACAGCAGGAGAGTGGTTCCCGCTGGGGGAGAGCAGTGATTGGGAGGGGTCTGGGGAGGGGTGGTCTGCCTGACCTCCGTGCACGTCACGCGGGTGCACTTTCTGAAAAGTCAGAGTGATGATATCCTTAGAATTTATGTCAAAGTAAAATAAAAGTTTTTAGAAAAGGAAGCAGCTTAATAGATACAGCTTCATACACTACAGTTAATTTCTCTTAATACTTGAAAGATATTAATAGGATATTACGAATAATCAGCATATCCAAATTAAAAAAAAAACCCAAATGTATCTACAATGATGAAACAACAGCTTATTTTATGTTGTTGCGAATCACTCTGTTATGTATTTCCCAAATATAAACATTCTCTTGATGCAATCAAGAGTTAATTTATATGCTTTTCTTACTTTCATGCATATTAGCATAGTTAGTGCTAGGTCTGAAAGAAATTATACAATTTCCTTCAAATAATGAAAGTACCTATTTTCTTCATTATCATACAATTTGGCATTTATTGATAACTCAATTACTCCAAATCTTAACCACCAATCCAATTAGTTTATAAACTTTATTAGAATGTCATGCTTTATATACCAGGGTTTGGCAAACTTTTTTGTACTGGGACAGATAGTAAATATTTTAGGCTTTTTGAGCCATATTTTCTCTGCCACAATTACTCAACTCTGCTCTTACAGAATGCAAGCAGCTATAAATAACATTTAAACAAGCAGATGTAGCTGTGTTCTAATAAAACTTTATTTTAAAAACACCTGCTGCTTAAACTCTTGTCCGATGTATCGTTGGCAAATATGTTCTCCAATACGGTTGGTTCCCTTTTCATTTTGCTGATGGTTTCTTTAGCCCGGCAGAAGCTTTTTAATTTGATACAGTCCCATTTGTTTATTTTTTTCCTTTATTTCCCTTGCCCGAGGAGATATATCGGCAAAAATATTGCTACATAGGACATCTGAAATTTTACTGCCAATGTTTTCGCTAGGACTTTTATGGTATCACAGCTTATATGTAAGCCCTTTATCCGTTCTGAGTTTATTCTGGTGTATGGTGTAAGTTGGCTAATGAGCAAAATGGGACCAGAGACTCAGAAACATGGATCAGACTGACAGTGGCCAGAGGGGCGGGCGGAGGACGATAAAGGTGGAAAGAAGGGGAAGGGACTGGTCACAGAGCACGCAGGAATGGCCCACGGCCACGGACAACAGGGTGGGGCCTGGCTGCGGGAGCGGGTCGGGGGTGGGAGGGGCCGAGGACGGCAAAGGCGGGGAAGTTGGGACAACTGCAATAGAATAACAATAAAAATAAATAAAAACACCCACAGCAAGCTGGCCTTGGCTCATTAGTCATGTTTGGCCAACCCCTGCTTAATCCCACAGTACCTTTTATAGTGCTAGACAGATAGCTGGCCTTGGTAAATACGTCTTGCTTGACAGAGTAAACGGCATTGAAAAAGGAAATGCAGGAAATGGGAGGGCAGTAACACTAATTCTAAGTCCTCTAAGAGAACATATCCTTATTTCCTCTGCTTCTAACCTGAAATGTACCTTTTCCTCTCTTAAATCATATTCTAGAACTATGGAGGATATTCCTTTTACTGATTTAAGGAGTTTTCCCATATTAGGAAAAGAAAAAAAAATCTGACAAGAAATTCAAATTGATGGGGAAGTGCAAACATGTGCTCAGTGTGGTCTTTTTTTCCTGGAAGGTAGAAAACTGACATTTGTAGATAAGGAGAAAAATCCAACTGAAAAAAGAACCTATTCGTAAAAGAACACACGGAAACCCAAATATGGGTGGTCCAACCAGGCAAAAGTGGTTGGCAGTGGGATTTAAAAAATAAGATTAACACAAGATGTTAGGTACTGAAATCCATCTAGTCACAAACATGTGTGTTTTTAATGACATTCAGAGCCATTTCCATAAAATGAAAGAACAGAAGTTATTTTATTTCATTGCAAACATTATGAAAAATCCTAGAGCACCCTAGAACTAAGAACCTTTTATTATTTTCTCATGGCTGAAAATCATATTCATCTGCCAGTGACAAGTAACGCTCTTGGTTATGGAGGAGACAGAAGCCTGATAGCATAAGATGACGGCAAGAGACCACACCAACACATTTTTTTTTCCAACATAAAACTGACATGTGAGAAGCAGACACAGTGTAGGGGGTCCTTCAGAAAACAACGTAACAAAACAAGTACAGCTTTTTCTCAGACTCCACTGAGTAGAACAACGACTTCAGTGAGCGGAACGGCCCCAGGCCCAGTCCGCGTGACCTCCACTCTCATTTAGTCAGCAAATATTTATGGAACGCCTACAACGTATCAGGCACAGGTATATCCATTGGGAACCCACAGATTTTTATCTTTTATAGCATGTCATTTTGCTTGGAGGGAAACAGAAACAACCACTTAAAACAGTAAATAAAGTAATTTTAGTTAAAGGTGAGTGCTGGAAAAAAAAACAAGGCACTGGTGGTGAAGCACAGCAGGTGGGGGCAGGGAAGCAGCGTGATTTCAGCTAAGCGCACCTGGGATGGCCTTTCTGGGAGGTCATTTGGGGACAGCTTTGGGAGATTTCGGTCATGGGAATGTGATGACCTCATAAAGCTTTGAGAAGGTGGATCATTGGCTGCTGCGGTGGGGGCAGGGGGCGCCAGGCCCGGTAAGGGTGATGGGGGCTCGCTCTTGGGGCACAGGAATGGAGACGGTGATTCATGAGCTATGCTGAAGGCACAAGCGACCTGCTCAAAGACAACTGTGACTTGGGCTGGAGAGGATGCAATGGAGAGACGATGATAAATTCATGAATTAAGTATTATTTTGGAGCGCAATTTTCATTCTTGTTGAAAGGCTATGTGTCTTATGGAAAGATGACATGGAATTTGGGTTTGAGGAATTGGTGCTATTTGTTGCCTTAGGAAAGACTTCTAGAAGAGAAAACCTGGCAGAAGATGGGTGGTGAAAGTCAAGAATTCTGCTTTAGATACATGAAGTCTTCCTTCCCGGCCCAGACCCTAAAGCAGACTTCACCAGAGCGGGGATCTGGGTGTTGTGTCCCTCTAGGAAGAAGTGATTTCCTCATATTTCTTTGTATTACCCAAAGGATGAAGCCTATATTAGAGGTTCAATGAATATATAAGTGAATTTATGAAATAAAGTCATTATCCAACTATTTTTGAAAGTCTAATTATGTGAAAAGCATTAGCAAGTTGGATAAGGAGTGTGAAAGGCTTTCAGGGAAACTATTTCTTATATCCATGTCTTATCTAAAAACCAGCTTCTCCACCCTGTCCAATTGCAAGGTTTAGCCCTAGGTGGCCACGGGCCCGTCTACACCAGTGCCCCTGCTGGCGTAACCATACTCTCAAGGGGGAAGAGTGCAAGAATGAGCACTGATGAGCAAGCTGCAGCTTGCAAAACTTTATCCATCCAGAAACAGGAGAAGAGTTTTTGGATCAAGACACAGAGATTTTTACATCGAAGTGAAAATAGTACTCTTTCGCCAACATTTTACTCTAGAATTAGCCTTGAAACATGAGAGACTCACTATTGATGCCTGCTGGTAAGAAATAGAAATTTCTGTAACTTGGTGCTTCAGAGCTTACTCTCCCTGCCCTTGTTCCCATAATTATCAGCTTTAAAAAGCAACCCAAATATTTTCATTTGGATAGTGCACAGCTAGCTATCACACATATCTTTTCATACAGTGTACAGCCTATAAATAGCTCTTTAAATATCATGTCTTTAGTTGAATTCTACAATGATTATCTATACTTACTTTTGAAAAGTGAACTTAATAAGACAAAATGATTTAAAAAAACCCCACTTTTAAGCTACTTCTGGCATCATCCAGACCTAAGCTCTATTAAACTGTGATATATATTCATTTCTACAAAGAGGCTCCTCCTGCCACATTTCTGGAAAAAAAATAAGTAGCCACCTGCCTTGCAAGATGACACATGAACCCCAGCACCCCGCCCACACCCTGCCACTGAGATTCACACCTCCATCTTCAAGACCTGGACCAAAGACCAATGCCATGAATCAAGTTACTTCTCAGTCCAGCCTGGGAAGTGCTGGGCCTGCTGAGGAAAGAAAAACTGTACCTCAAAGGAACTGTAGGACTTCCCCACCACATGCCGGCAGGGGGCAGGAGACTATTATGACAGAGGGATGATCAGGAGAAGGTAAGTTTAAATAATGGAGAGTCTGTTGTATGGATACATTCTCTCATAGGATTTAATATCCTAGCAAGACAACCAGAGATGATGCTCAGATATTGCTCTGATGGCTCTTGGAAGCTTGCAGAAAGCGGTGAGCCTCGTAACGTGAGGCCGAGACATCATGGTGGACAGCAGAAGCCCTGTCACAGGTCATATCACCCAGAAGCTGCTGGCCTAACAGGGTGGTTTACTGAAGGTACAGCTGAGACTCCACCTTGGAGAGGACATCCTATAATACATTTTATAGGACACAAAATACACCCCATAGCAACAACCATTATAAGGAGCTGTGTTCCCAAGAAGTAGAACTCGCAGGTCCAGGAACTAAGGGGTGGCAGTAAGAGTAGCTATATTTAGTATCATTCTTCATAATTGACTGGGAGGATTTGCACTTCCCAGTCCTGCAAACTCAGGGCTTTAGAGATCCTGATTCCTGGAAGAGCGATATTCTACCAAAGGACACACTCTAAGTCCCATTAAACTTTAAGCTATTACTGCCACCTGGTCACTTCAGGCTCCTTATGCCAAGGCCTGCAGGCAAGGAAAGAAGGCAGTGGTAAGTGATCCTGATCAACAACACGAGATAGCACTGTTAAATAACAGGTTACATTAAAACTATAATTGACATCTAGGTGGTCCAATAAGGGCATCTCTTAGAACTCTTGCCAGTGAGTAGGTCAGTTCAGCAGCATAGCCTGGAACACACATGGCAACAGAGCCTTCGAGATCCTAGGTATGAGGCTCTGGGCTGTCTCGGCAGGTGAGCCCCTACAACAGTAGAGTCCAGCCAAGAGTAAGAGGAATCCACAAAAAGGAGCAGAGGAAGGATATGAGAACCTTGTGACCAAAGCTGTAAGAGTTATAGCTCACCTCACCAACTTAACTTTTTAAAATTTCCCCATGAAAGAAGACCCAGAAGACCAAGCAGAATTTCTGGAGGAACTGTTACAAGAAATTACCTAAAGGGTTGGAATGGTGCAAGGGGTGGGCTGCAGTGCACGGCCAGGGCCAACCTTCAGGACTAACATAATAATTCCCCTAGTTGCTGGGAGTGTTGGTGGCTGTGGGACTCAGCTGAGCCCCACTCCGGGAACTGCCAGCCTGGCCAGGATCATGCCCTTTCCCTAGCGCCGCCCACATTCAGTGACTGGTCCCTGCAGGGGTGCACAGATCCAGACACCTGCCTTAACGCGATTCAGTTCTGAAGGGCCATCCCAGCTCCAAGGCCCTATGGGAAGCAGAAGCCCTTGCGCAAGTGTATTGTAACGCCTCCCTTTGCCTTTCCCTTCCCCCCAGTAGGTGTTCATCCTAAGGGCATTTCCTAATTGCCTGTACACAAATCTCAATCTGAGGGCCTCTTTTTGGGGGCATCTGACTTGAGACAAACTGGTAAGGCTGTGCTAGCATCAGCTGATTATTGGATCTGAATGTGGCATGAAGACATTAACTAACTCCTACAGCTGAAAGATACCAGAAGAACACGCTGAGTGATAAGCACTCTTTTTTTCCCCCAATAGATGAATTCAGAAAAGCAGTGGGAAGGTAGAAAGATACTGTAAAAACATTCCAAGTAGTCTTTTAAGAGACTCATAAGTCTCTTAAAAATATCTTTAGAATTAGAATACTTTATAATTAGAATATCATTGAAAAAGTGAAAGTGATTTTGGAGTCAGTTGTTCTGGTTGTCACAGCTAGGGGGTGGGTGCCACTGGCATCTCCAGAGTAGAGCCAGGGATGCTGCTCAACATCCAATAATAACGGTACAGCCCCCTGCAACAAAGAATTGTCTGGGCTAAAATACCAACAGTGCTAATGCTGAGAAACCCTGGTTTAGAGGTCATCAAGTATATTATGCTCAACATCTCATTCTATTTGTGGAATTATGGGGGTTTTTAGCATCACTTCATTACAGATGGGGAAATCAGCACAGGAAACTAATTTGCCAAAGGTCAAAAATAAAGCTTCCAGTAAAAATGGGTCTAGCAATAATTCTATTTTATGTATTTTTTGTGGCCCAGATGGCAGTCACTACCTAAACTGGAGACCCCTGGGGACCTTTTACACCCCCAACCCCATGCCTCACTCTCCTTCCTACAAGAGGCTGTAAGCCTATTAATGTAGCTTGATCTACAGGTTAAAGACTGTCATTCACTGATAAATTCAGACTCCATTATATTTAGAAACTAAACTCTTAATTTGCATCAGAGAAAAAAAATCATTTGCAAATTTGTGCATTTTGTATTTATATAACATTTATTCCCAAAGCTTGATTCTAAAGCAGTACTTCTACATTATCCAACACTACTGGAGCAGTTATGTGTAGCATTTTTAACAAATCTGATTTGTTTTGTCTTTTACCCAAGAGATAGGCTCAGGAAATAGTACTGCAGCTGATAATGCATAGACTTGTCAAGAGGCAGCATGGAGTGTGGTCATTAGGAGCATTCATTCCCCTGTGCCAATTCTGCCATTTTCTATTGTTGTGACTTGGACAAGTTTCCTAACCTTTCTCAAAGCTTAAGCCTTCTTACCTGTAAAATAGTAATTTATTATGAGGTCTTTTATAAGGAGTAAGCAACACAATGCACACAAAATACAGTGACTGATAAATACGCATTGTACAAAGAGTAGCTGTACTGAATACTGGTTGCCTTTTGGCTTCCAGTGTCTATTTCTCCTCTTTATCAGCAACTTGAATTCCATTTGGGGAATGAGTTCCCCAACATTAGATATAGTCTGGTGGACTGTAATCAGGAGTCTTCCCTGGTCAATGGGCAGGCATGTAACCCTAACTAACACAATCAAATGTCCCTCCCTGGAATTTATATACTGTGCAGAGAAACAAAGAGACAGAAAATGGTGAGTTTTGTCTACTCCTAGCAATGATGTCCTGACCAGGTTCCTCTTTTTCGTTTCATTATGCACCACTGAACATTGCTGTCTCTGAATTTCCAAGATGACTAGCTTCTTTTGTTCATTTCCAAGTCTGGTGTATAGCCTCTCATCAATTCTGCATATTTCTAATATCCTTTTAACAAAATTCCTCCTCCCAAACTTAGCCTGATCCAGTTTCTATTACTTGTAACCAAAGAACCCTATGGGTATACATTAGCTATAACTCTCATCAACAGCAGCCAATTAATCTAATCAACATTTGATTGAATTAAGTGCAAATAAGACTTCCCTCTGCTTTCAGAAATATCTTTAATAATTGATTTGCCTTTTGGTTTTACCTCCAATGCATATCCACATGCAGTGAAATCTACATAGGAATTGAAGATTGTTTACCTAAAAGAAAATTTTCCTGTGGAGCAAAGGTGCTGTTTAAGCAGTCATCTCTGTTTACTCTCTGTTGGAGCAGTTCTTGGTAGGACTTCAAGAAATACAAGGCAAATAAAAAGCAACTGAATGCCTGATTGAAGTCTGATTTCCTGGATCCACAATTCTATAGGCTTACCTGAGATCTTAAATAAGAATCTTTTCAGATACAGAGCTTTCATTATTTTTGGCTTTGCTTCTGGGTCTTGGATGTGGTTGCTCTTTGGGTATAGCTATGGGTCAGACTCTGTGTGGTAAATCTGAATCTGCAATTACTGGCATCAGGGTCGAAGCAGGGAGGGGAGCAGCAGTGTAACTGCTTGTTTCTTAAACAAGGAAAAAAATGAATAATCACTTTGGTTTTTATTTTACAGATGTTTTCATCCACTTCATTTTTCACTGTGGGAAGACAGAATGACAATTTTCTGAGTTACTTTAGTATTCACTTCTAGAATAACTCTTTGAAGGTCATGGAATATTATGCCTCTGTCAACTGGATCACAGGATGAAGCCAGTAAGATGGCACTTCAATGAGGAGTACAAACATAAGTTCCTTCCCATCACTTGGAAGGCAAAATTCAGTGCTCCTTTAGTTCTCCCACATTCCAGACTAAAGGATTCTAAAGGTAAACAGTAACAATTCTTTGAGCAGGGAAATTTGGAAAAATTAAACACATACTTAAGAAGGTCAAAGACTCCCTGATTCTTATTGAATAATTATGCCAAACACCAGATGCTTCTATGGATAACAGTTACTATATTCAGTATCACTGAAGCAGCTTTTACCAGTTATACTGCATATAGTTAGGTTACACCATTACCCATGTCACTTTATAGAAAGTTTCTAAAACCACTTGGTAACTCCAAGAGGATCTCTACAGGTTAATTTATAGCTAGACAGAAGCTGTTCTTCTGCTAAACTTGTCAGTTACCTGCCAGACAGGGCTTTTTTTTTTCCCCTTGATCTATAGAAGAATGAAATATATGCATAAGAATCTTTTAAGTGACATAAGCATTTCCATGTGTATAATTTAGTAATTGGTTCAAAACTCCTGAAAAAAATAGAGGGTATGGAAATATTTAGTTATTATATAATTTATCCCTTTTCCTAGGAAATATTTTATCCTCTGGTAGTAAGGAAGCAATTGATTCAGGGTGGTCTTTTGATATTCTTTCTTCTTAATTGTATGCCCTCTCTTTTCAACCCACTAGTTAGCAGTTCTATGTTTTGTGAGACGTAGAGGGCACCCTGGCAAATATTATGAATTATGATGTACTGAACACATAACAAAACTCATCAAAGATCTTCTTAATTCCCTTAGTGACATTTTCAACATCCTGTCTTATGATAAAACCTTATTCATAATAAAAATTTCAAGTGTCATAAATTATTTCAGTAGGTACTGTTTAAACCATAATCTAATTTTGCAATTTACAGCCTGGTTCAAAGCATGCTGTGAAGTTTAGAATGCACTAATTTGAATCCTGAAAGCAGAATAAATGTTCCTCTGTGTGTAGTTGCACCTGTTCATTCATTCACTCCCCATGGGGAATAGGAGAATGTGGTATTTCAGCGATTTCCACTACCCGCTACAGAAAACTCTGCTAGCCCTTTCTCGCCAGAGACAAGCTGAATGCTGACTACTTTTATTAAAGTGTAAGATTTTAAGCTTTTATCACTTTATAAAATTGACATTTTTCAGTTCAAACACAATTAAGCTAACAGACTCACTGCCTTCTATATTTTATTTTGAGAATTTTCTTTTTCATTAGTTTAAATAAAAGATTACTGTATTGTACCTAAGAAAACTATCAGGTGGTTATCATACTTTAAAAACCATAATCCTTTGCAGTAGTGCTGGTGTCAATCATTTCTGCAGACTGCCTCTTCTTCAGAATGCTGCTGGCAAACTACATCCGGATCAGGCGACTAATCAGTCCTCTCTGAATATAGCATTTCTGTGGCATAGACTCGTTGGGAAGGAAGGCAAAATTACTGTAGTGGCT
The DNA here is from genome assembly GCF_021234165.1 of Pteronotus mesoamericanus. Taxonomy (NCBI): domain Eukaryota; kingdom Metazoa; phylum Chordata; class Mammalia; order Chiroptera; family Mormoopidae; genus Pteronotus; species Pteronotus mesoamericanus. The sequence continues at coordinate 16,963,334 of NW_026555310.1, forward strand.
TATCCTTGATGACAGATTAATATCTTTAAATAATGGGAGAAGCTTGAAGTCTACAATGGACAGATAGACTATTAAATACTTTTAAAGGTATGGACCCATGGAATTCTGCCTTCATTTAAGAAATCTGGACAGAAGAATGCCGTGTTCTTTCAGGTAATTCATAGATAAAAAAAGAAAATAGTTAAAAATACTACCCTAAAATGATTAAGGCAATTTATATATTCGAAAGTATTGATAGTTGAGTCAATGCAAACCTCACTTCTACACTCAGACAAGTAACATCCACTTCTGAGTCAGAATTGTGTACTCAAGTTGCTGATCTCCCTTGGGACTTGATGCGTTGTTTCTTCCTTCCTTTTTTTACCTATCCGAATCTGAACCATTCTTACCAGTCAGAAGTGTAGTCAGATGTGCATAATAGTAATCTGACAAACAGTGGCTTACAAAGGGTTTACTGTTGAATGCACCCTGCTCTGGGGGTAAGCAGCCCAGAACCGGTAAGCATTCCAGGAGCCAGGCCGTTTTCTTACGTGGGTTTCTTTAGCGTGTGTGCACATGCATACACACAATGTTTTTCCTTTGGTCACAAGATGACTTGCACCTTTACGCATCAGTCTATATTCAAGATAGGAAAAAAGAGAAAGGACAGGCAAAATATACTTGCCAAAGGAGTCTGTCTCCTTTTACCAGGAAAACAATAGCTTTTGAAGAAGCCTCATTCAACATATTCCCTCTGGGACCTCAGTGGCTAGACCTATGTTACATGGCCACTGCAGAGGGGTCTGAGGAGTTGTGCGTTTATAACTGTGCACAGTGCTATCTTTAATAATCCCAGGTTCCATAGTAGGGCTGGAGAGGAGAGTTTGTATTATGTAGGTATTTAGCACTGTTTGCCACAAGTCTTCCACGCTAGATGAAGAAGTATGGTCTATACACAGTCTTTCCTGTTATAGTTTAGTCTTTCTTGATGTTCCATTCCCTAAATGCTCAGAGCAATAATAATTGTCTAAGTCATGTATTACAATTACATACTATCTTATACAATACTTTTTAACTATATATTTACTTATCCCAAAAAAATGAGAGTCAAATTTTTATTACTTCTGTATCATATAAATATATGGATAACTTACTTATGAACTTACTCATGAATTACATTTCTGTCTTTTTCTCTAGAGAAGTAAATAATAGCCTTTCATTGTTGCTTTTCTCATTACTTTATTCTTGACTACTCCCTAAGCAATCTAGCTATTCTCTGGATTGCTGCAAGTCTTACTGGCTCTTTACTATATTCTCTAAGCTTATAGCTTTCCTAACAACTTTATAATAATAAGACAAAACAAATGAAATAAACACTGTCCTTTATTTATTTATTTATATCAAAGGTCTTAGGGAGTGAGGTATATTTTAAAATAATTTTATATCTAGTATTGAAAGAAATGTAGTACAAATAATGACAACTATTTTGCATCTCTTTCCATCTAGATTTTTCCTCTCAGAAGTGTATCTTCTGACTAAAATAAGTGGGAGAACAGAGTAAATAATTAGTATTTAAAAAAGAGTAAAATTTTCTCAAGAAATGTGTGAAACTACTCTCCTCACTACATTGTCTCTTTTTTAAAAAAGTTATTTTTATTTATTTATTTTTTGAGAAGGGGAAGAGAGGGAGAAACAGAGGTAGAGAACCATCAATGTGAGTGAGAAACATCGACTGGTTGCCTTTTGTATGCATCCTAACTGGGAATCAAAACCATAACCTTTGCTTTGTGAAACAGTGTCCAACCAACTGAGCCACAGAGGTCACAGCACTACACTGTCTCTTAGAAAAATCTTTATGGCATCTTTTCTTGGACATAAGAATGGAGAAAACCCTTGGTTTAAACAGAAACTTTGTACTCCAAACAAATATTTATAAATTTATGAACATATATTGTATTTATAGCAATATATGCATATTATGAAACATGTACTTTTTAAGAAGGGAGACTAATGCAATTGAATGATGCTTCATTATATTTGAATTATTGATTTAGTACTTTGTAATGAAGCAATTTGCTTCTCTATACAGTTTAACATTTGATTTTAATGGCTCTTATAGCTGAAGAAATACACCTTAAAATGATAATATGGCTCAATCTGAAACAGTGTATACTTAACTGTACTTATTAAATCATTCTCATTTTTCAATTTCACCCACAGATTTAATGTTAGTATAATTTTAGATACTATAAACCTGTGAAAAAGCTGTAGTAATTTTCTGCTATGCTTTGCACCATTAGGAGGTGAGAGAAGAAACAGGAGGCCAGTAATGTAGGGCCCTGCAGCCCAGTGCCGTGATGCTGGCTTTCAGTCGAGTCGGGTGGAGCCGTGGCAAGGCTTCACGCAGGGCAGTGACGTGATGTGACTTAAATTCCAAATCACGACTTTGCCTATTGTGTTAAGGATGAACTCTGGAGGGCAAGAGTAGAGGTAAAGATACCAGGTAGCAAGGGGCTTTTGCAGAGTCCAGGCAAAAAGATGACCGTGGCTCGGACAGCGGTGAGAGCAATCAGTGGTCAGAATCTGGATATATTTTAAAGATAGATTTCCCTATGTACTGGATATATATATAGAGAGAGAGAGAGAGAAGTAATTCTTGAAGTTTTAGCTTCGGAAATCATTACGCTGCCATGGGTTCTGTGACGTGCTGGGATGTAGTTAAGCCATCATCTCACGTGCTCCTACAGCAACCTTTCCCATTTGTCTTATAGCACCGTCATGTGTGGCAATTTCCTGTTTCATTTTCCCCCATCCTTATTAGACAATAAGCCTTGAAAGTTTAGGAATGACGTCAACCTTTATGGTATATACTGAGTATATAAATAAGCATTTGTGAACGAATGAATAGAATAAGTAAAGTCTACATAATAGAACTCCATATTCTATTGGCAATAAAAACATTGGGAAAGATTTTCTTGGTAAGATTGTACAGAATCATCTTTGTTACTTTTCAACAGTGCTCCAACACCAATTCTATAAAATAGTTCATAACCACTTACATTTTATTTTGAACCACTATATTTACTTTTAGTATATTCTTCAGCTGGTGACGATAGCTCTTGGATGACTATATCAACAACATCTAATTATTTTCATAGCCTAATGCACGAAAAAAAATCTAAGAACCTAAAGTTTATATGAGAATTGCTATGACTGGTTTTGTTTGAAATGCTAGATTGTTCAGACCATACAGTATCAGACACTAACAGGATGAGTATAGAAATAAAGCAACTATAGCTTCAGAGACGGTGATGGGGAACATTCCTGTGTTGACTATTGATGACGCAGTTTAAATCTCTATGGAGCAGAACTATTCTGACAATCTTTTGTTAAGTTGTTGCTTGGTTTTGTACAGTACATACATGCTCTGAGACAGAGTTCTTAAAACGGAGCTTTAAAAGCCCAAAGTAAATAGGTACCATGAGTTTTCATAGTATCTATTAATAAATTTAGCTCTTCACCATACCCTTTGTACTTGCTATGTATGAGCCTAAAAAAAGGATTAATATTTTATCATCAAAACTATTTTGGGTAGAAACCTTGAAGCAAAGAAGATAAGGTGTCCCAAATGAGCATAACCCTCATGAGACAGTGGTGTCATATATTTCATGTAAAAATCCCTTTGCATTATCTTTAATATGCTGTATCTGCTTAGAGGGGAATTAAATGTATATTTGGCTAATGGTGTCTATGTCTTAAGAAGTTTCTTAGGATGGTTTTACCTCGGTGAACTTACTACATTCAAGGACTGGTTTTCAGCTGTACAGGTATCAACCTCAGGTCTTCCAAATTACTAAAGCACAGGTCTTTCTCTCAAGAGAAGACTTGGAGTAACTCAAGTTCACAAGACTGACTATAAAGACTCCCCTGTGTTGTATACAAGTCACAATCAGAAAGCTGCCTGAGGAGCATGGGATCTAAGCAAATGAAGTCAGGTTACATAAATGTTTAATGACATTCTTTCATTCATGAAATAAATTTTATTGAACCTCTGCTATGTGCCAGGCTTGTTCAAGATACTGAAAATAGAGTACTGAACAAAATAAAAAAGGTTCTTTCTCTCTCTGAACTTAAATTTTAGTGAAGGAGACAGACAACATAGATTTTTGCCTTTTTTATTTACTGATGTATCCCTAGTATTAGAGTACTGCCTGACACAAATTAGGCATTTAATAATATTTGATTGACTGAACATGTAACATAAACTATTAACATAGTTTCAGATAACAATATATACTAAGAAAAATATAAAACAGAATAGTAATAAGATAAAGTAAGGGTAGTAGGAGAGAGGATAAATTACTTAGATTGGGTGGTGTGGTAAATTATTGTTTGGCAAATATTCACCCATTCTTTCTCCCCACCTCCAAGGGAAGAATAGACTTTTCCACTCTACTGAGGGTTAAATATGATGGTGCAACACACTTGGCCTCATGGTGGATGGTATGTATTTGGCCATGTGACTTGCTTTGGCTAACAGATGTCAGGAACTTGCAGTGCTTATGTGCTTGGTTTTCCCTCTTGTACTTCTACCACTGATGGGAGAAGAACGTGCCCTGGATTTTTATAGATTTCTTCTGAATTTTAGAAACTCTGTTCAAGCAGCTTAATTTCTTTCACTAAATACAAGAACTTTGATTCTTGAATGTCATGCTACTTTCACTATTTTATGACTACTGATGTGGGAGTCTTAAATATAAAAGAAATATGAATGAACAAGTTGCCTTTGGTGAGAAAAGGGAAATAAAAAGATTTTCACTATGAAAGTACACAATAAAAAAGGTAAATGAAAACTTTTTTTATTAACAGGATTTTTTAGTAATTTAAATACTAGAATCAACTAAGAGCAGGAGAGCATGTTTGTTTAGTCCAGTGGCTCAACTCCACCCCAGACAAGATATTTTCATTTTCAACACATGATACATAAGAAAAGGAAAATGTAAACCACAGGAATGGGATAAATATTGAGAACAAAAGCAAAGTGTTGAATATATTATAGTCACACTAAATCATAAATGAATAAGCACACTAAACTATAAAGGAAAAACTAAGCAACAAAGGTATTTTCTATGCCAAATACCCTCACAGATGAAAAAGAAGCAGACACTGAAACTCTCATAAAATGGCAAAAAAAAAACCAACCTATGATTAATATGATCCTGGTTCAAGGTAATACCCACATTATACATGCAAAAAAATATGGAAACATGAAAAAGCATGGTGGAAAGACAGTGGAATTAATGAATCAGTCCTCATGAACACTGAATATTAGATATAGGATTTATCCTGAAAAAGTTGTACTTCAAATCAAATGTTCAAAAGTCATCTACATTGGGAAGCTTTATCTGGAAAAGACTCAAGTGGATTGGAGAGCTATAGCGTGGAAGCTTTACCAGTACAGTGATGTTCTAGACTGGCAGCCACGCTTGAGCAGCCACTCTCCTGTGACAACCCAGAATCTCTGAGGGAGACAGAAGTGGAGAGGACCAGGGAAAGCAGCCCAGCAAAGCCTACATGCTTATGAAACAGTGAAGGACTGAAGCCTCTTCTTTTGCAGGCTTAGAATATATATGACTTAATTTGATAAAAAGTACTTTGCTGTCTAGGTTCTCATGGTTTTCTTTAGTTTTACACTTATAATCAGAATTGAAAAAATAGCAGAGGCTATGGATAACAGGTTCGATAGTAAGAAAATGGGGAGGGGAGAAACAGATACACTGATAAGACTATGAAATACAGAGAACAAAGAGGGTGCCAAAGACACAAGAGACCTTTGTGGCCATGATTTTACGAAACCTAGCATTATATCTAATGTGCACAGGATGGCCCTGAATTAGTAGGGAGAGAACTGTTGGTTGACTCAAGGACAACTTAATAACTAAAACATACTTTAAAAAATCTATTTATACATACATTCTAAAATTACCTATTTTTAGCATACATCCATAGAATTAAAACCTTATCTGACTAAAACATTCTATATCCTTTTAATAGTGTCATATAATTTGGGCATAAATTGAAAAACCTCAAATTTTTTTTTGCAAAACAATGAAATTGTGGTGGCCAAGTGGCCAAATTTTCTATGAGATGTCAGATGGATCTGGCGGTCGCTAAAACCCTGTGTTATAGTAAGAATGAAACTCACGTAATTTGACTTCAAAGAATTAGTTCTTAGAATTAGCCAAGAAACTAAAAAGCTAGAAAAATATTTCTACAGTAACCATAGCAACTTGGAAAAAATTCCCAAAGTATGTAGTGGCCATTTATAATGTTCTCTGATTTTTGGTACCCATTCTAGGTTTGATGAATTTCTAGCCTTATGAGGTATGACTTCCCTAGGTAAAACCCAGAACACTCACCTATTGGGCCTACTCTACTCCCAAGGATCAGTCAACTGTGAAAGACTCTGAATCAGAAGTGAGCGATTAGAGGAAGGAGACTGTATAGCATCCATTCTTCCATTTTGCTCATAAGGATGAGAAGCATTCAACTGTTGGGCATCACAGTGGTTGAATTAAGCAATGAGTTCTCATTGTGCTTGATGAGAATGTTGTAGCAAAGGGAGACATGTCTTCACGCAAGTTTGAGGTGTAGTTTGAGGTGTAGTGGAATTGTTTCTGGAAGCTTACCCTTGATCCTAGTTCTTCTCAGGTCTTAACAATTTGATCAACTATTCGATTTCTTTTTAATAAATTTTTCTGCTGCATAACTAGCCAGGGGCAGCTTTGTTGCTTAAGTGAACCCTGGTTAATATGAAATGGCTATAGAAGTTGTTGAAGGCAATATAATCTCAGGAAAATCAGAGGGCTCTCTAATTAGTTATTAGGCTCTATAAGGGCTGATGGCTCAAAAATCCAGCTGGTTTTTAAAAAAGACAAATCTAGCTGCCCATCACCTTCAGTAGCAAAGTAAAGATTACTAAGTATAGTCACTTGAAATGAAGTGACCGAAGAAGGCAAGGGGCTAGCAGCATGTAACAACAACAGGAAGACTATGAAAAATTCAAAGACAAAATTAGTTGCTCCTAATTGCACAAAACAGCTTTTGAAAAGATATTGAAATGGTCACAATCCTAAATACTCACTTCAAGGCACGAATCACAGTCAAAGGCTCTTCTCTAACAGGTTTCCTGGGAGGGAAAAGCCGGCCTCAGTGAAGAATACAGTCTTTCTTCCATAGGCCAGGAGCACTAATGGGTAACACTGTTTTCAGCATAGATAACGGGAGGCTGAGGTGGCAGATGTCAGACAGCAGCACTTACTACAAGAGGCAGGAGGAAAGGGTTACTGCTATTGCTAGCAGAGCTGAGTTGGAATCAGAATTCTTTGACCTGCAGTGACCACTGGCTTTGGCTACTTGATCAGATCGTCCACATGGAACAGATCGGCATGCACATGCTCCAACTGAGTAAAATTATAAAATATCTCGATTTAACCTGAATCTGCCTCATATCCAGGCCAGCAGAGCCCTAAAGACACAGAGTACAGGTGGCACTGGAGAAAGAGAGTAGACTGCTAGAGGATTAATCAGTTCTTTCACATGCAGCTGCAGTTGCAGATGTGCATTCTTTACGCAAGCTCTTAGCACCAGGTGTATGACCATTAACCTGGCAAATGCTTTTTCCCCAATAAGGAGAACGCCTATAACAGCTGTTTTTCATGAGAGGTAGAGCAACAACCCACTTCATCCTAGGGTTATATAAATTAATTGGCTCTGAACTGCAGTATATTTCATAAGGACCATTACTATATTGCCATCACATAAGACAATGACACTGATGACATATGTCTCCAGGATGTGGAAAGCAGGAATAAGAACTCAAGACTTTTGTAAAGAAAAGGTATGTAAAACATATTTGTGAGTCCAGTATTCATGCAGTAGGGTATGAGATGTATCACATGAAAACATAAGAGCTACTCCTCAATGAAGCTTCTGAGGGTCCAGTAATCTTGAGCATAACAGGATGGCCTCTCCAAAGTTAGCGATAACTTCCTGCACCTTGCACTTCCTGCAGCTAAGAAAGAGGCATAGCACTTGGGGGACCTCCCTGAAAGTAATATCACCTTGGCAATCCAACTTTGACCTACTTATGAAGTGCCCTTTACGCCTCTAGCTGTGTGTGAGTGAGCCCCAGAGTTAAAAAGAAGGCTCCCTACTTAGTCGAGACTATAGTTCATCTACCTGGTCTTACTGACCACCAGATTCACTGGGTGTTAGAACTATCATTGGCTTATCAGGATGCTCTGGTGTCTGTGCAAGTTCTGATAGAGGAATTGCAGCAGAGATCTCTATGGTTTTGGAAAAAGTCATCAAACAGGAAACTCTGATCCCTTTGAAAAGCAGCATTTATCTCTCCAAGTGCTTTTGGAGTTTGTATATTTGACTGTAAAACAAATGTGACCTGATCTGTCTAAAATGACCTTGATTTAGCTGACTCATCCAACTTTTAAATCAGGAATGCTCAGTAGCAAGCCATATTAAGTGACTGTGACATATACGGAGTGAGACTTGAGAAGTTCTGACAGCAGATGTTGCCTGATCAGATCACTCACACGCTCAGGAGTACTTGCCTGGTGGTTGGATGCCACATGAGACTTTAGGCCATTTCTTTGCACTCATATTTTGTTTTATATAAGACAGTTGAAGTGTTTTGTTACTATTTTAGTTGATGTTACAGTTACTATGTTAAGAATGGAAGAAGGGTATATTTGGAAGATTAGGCTTAAGTATTAACAAAGGGTGTAAATTGATGTTGAATAGCCAAGTGATGTTTTGTTTGTCATGTTTTCTTGTTTTGGCACTTTTTGAAAACTCTTAACAAACCAGGGGATTATTCATTGCAAGGCAGAATGCAAGTGTTTTCTTAGTTGCTTCTCTTCCCAGAAGACAGGCATGTGACCAAAGTGCTACCAATCAGGTTTGCCCCAAATTTGAAGAGTGAGATTCATGCGGAACTTTCTTTGCCAGGGAGGGTGATGGCAGTGACTTTGGGTTTTGGGAGAAGCCCAAGTTGTGAGATAGAGTTAGTGATAAGCAAGTGACCTAGGGGGAGAAGTGGAAGCAACCATAGTTTTCTGTAATGCGTTGGGTAAGCAGCAACGCGATTTCCTCATTAGGTTTACTCTATGCCATGGTTTGGGCTTTGCTTCTGAAAGCTGAGCTTCAAAGCCTGTTTTTCTCATCTAAACAGCCTCTTACTTAACAACACCCCTTTCTGTTTAGCTGTCAGATTCAGCTGAATTTTTAAAAATCTATAGTTCTGAAGACCAGCAATCAGTCAAATATTTATAGGATCTTCACAGGAGATTAATCTGAAATTCTCTGATAAAGGGGTGCAATGATAAAAATTACTTCTTGGAGCAAACTGACATGAATGTTGGAACTTTACGTATAAAGCGGAGGATCACAGCATCTTAAACATGGAAACTCAAATCAATGAATGAAAAATTGCTAGGGAATGAATAAAAGATATTAAATATCTTTGAAAAGAGAAAGAACAAAAAGAGATGTACACTGGTTCATCAATCCCAGAGAAGGAAAAGAAGTACTGGTCAAGCCACTGTCTTGATTATCCATTTAGTATTCCTTGTTTAAAAAAATAACAAAAATAGTCTGACAATATAGTCAAGACTAAGTCAGACATGTGATTCACCCATAGTCTAATGGATTTCATTTAAAAACCGTTTGATGATTATAAATGATGTATCATCTTCCTCTGTTATAGCCTAGAGTTCACATATATTAAATAATTGGCCTTCCTTTAAAGAGCACAAAGCTTCCAGAGCGAGGCAGGAGCACAGAGAGGTCATGTTGGTGCATATGAATCAGTGTTGAACAGAATGTCAACGAGGTTTACTCTGTTTTCATATGAGAAGAAAAATACCACATCTTTTAGAAGATGATTTTTCATGCTGTTTCCAAGGCACTATTAGTTACAAACCAAATTGTTATTTTTTCTATTTTTTCAAAGGAAAGAACTGATGGCTGAGGAGACATATATGATGGAAAACAACTACAAAATAAATCAAATAGATTAAATTTAAAAACCATCAATGTCTTGTAGTAATAATACCACCTCATTTCTATTTAAAGAGATTTTAATAATGGAAGGAAATGAGAGATAGTCATTTCAAGAGTATCATTTAAAAAGCACATATGGAAAATAACTCATTTCTTAACTATATATTTGAAAAGTGAGTCAAAGAATAGAAAACAACAGATATTCATAAATATTCAGTATAGTTTAAAAGAATATTAACCTATTATGGAGTAAGCCTACAATCCTATGGACATAATTTTTATAGTCCAATTATTTAAAGTACATAAGAGAAAGTTATTCCAATGTTTTATAAGAAATTTTTATAGATATTATTGCAAAGCCTGAACTGTTATTGTTCAATCATTGTATCTTTCTTACAAATGACAATAATTTCTTCTTTCTACCTAGCAGGTAGTATTATGAATTGAGAGATGCTAAAGTATTAGACTAAAGTGAATATTAGGGTTATATTGTTTAGTTTGATACAAAAGTAGAATTACATTGTTAAAATTACTTCTTCAAGGTAACATAACTTCAAACAATAAAATGAGTGGTTTTCAACAGAAAATGTTGGGATTATGACTCAGTTTTCTTAATGTGCTATATAAAAATTTTGTTTGCAATAATGACTTGTATATTTGGATGTATTTTAAAGGACTAAATAATTTTCACATTATTTTTGCTTTTTTTAAGTATATTTTATTGATTATGCTATTACAGTTGTCCCAATTTTTTCTCCCCTTTATTTCCCTCTACCCTTCACCCCCCTCCCACTTCGCTTTGTTTTAATTCCTAGGAAGAGTACAATTTTAAAGGATTTTAGCATTAGCCTATATGTCAGTAGAAAGGTGCATTAATTCCAAAGATATACCTAGGAGGACTTTTATGAGAACTAATAGTTAATGGGCTAATTGGACAAAAGGTACAGATAATATAGCATAGCACAGTGGAGCTCCACTGAATTCAAAAAACAAAAGCTTTTGTAGTTTTCGTTCACTTACCATTATTATGTAAGCTTGGGATGGTGGTTTTAACTTCACAGCCTAATTTATGTTGTGCATTTTATAAAAAACTTAAAAACTCTGTCAACCTTTTACTACCACCTAATATGGTCATAATAATTAAGAAAATACCAGGCCTGTGTTTAATGTAAATCAAAACCTTAAAACACTGCAGGATTGAAATAGTATTCAAAACATCTAAAAATAACAGTTTTCTTAGGATACTAAAAAGTTCACAAAGACTAAAAAACTATTTTAAACAATTTATACATTGTATTTAATACATAATTTCAACAATTTCCCAAGGGAGGGTGTGTGTGTACACAATCCATGTTTTTCTACTTTTCTTCCTTAGTTTCCTGGATGGAACTAATTTGTCTAACTTGCCTAGATAAATCTTGTAAAATTTAACTAATTTACCTAGATGAAGCCTTCAAAGTAGAAAGATATATTAAAAGCTTATTAGTGGGAAACTGACAATCCTAGAACAGCAGGTAAAAAAATAATGTGTAAATTATCCAACCAGAATTAAAGAGCTGCTGAGAAATCTCCCTATATGGTTTACAGTGAGACAGAACTAAGCTAAAACCTTGACTCTTTTACTGATCTTGGGCAATTATTGGGCAGAGATAGTAATCTCTGAGTCTCAGTTTTCCATATATATAAAAAGCAGATAATTTTGGGGGTTATTTTGAAAATTACTTGAAGTAGTATATATAATGCAGCCACTGTAGTATCTTGGACAAACTTGGCACTCAATAATTGTTTTGTATTTTTTTGTGATATAAAACATTTCACTTTAAACAACTTATAGACTCCACTTAAATCAAACATGTGTAGGTATTCCTTTAACTTTAAGGTCATATTAAGGTGCTTTCTGTGTTTCTATATTGCTGAATTTGCACAGCAACTTTTTCTTTAGTTGAACAAACTCAGATCTTTCAAACTCCTAGGACATATCCTCAATCGTTCACTTTGAAAATCTTGATTTCCATGAAAATATCAACGTCTTTTCCTAAATATGGAACAAAAAATTCAGCACAGTTCTGTAGTTAAAGCACTATAGGAGTAGAAGATAGTGGTAGCATGTGGGCTCCTGTTTTTGTGTTGAGTTCTTTTCTGTATCTCTGAGTACCTCCTGTCCAGTTCTCTTCACTGTTGGGTGTTAGGGTTGTACCTCTTCACTCGTTGTAGCTACTGTGGTCTTTGATAATCATCTTCAGATATTGGCTTCCTCATAAATAGTACAATGAAATTGCTAGCATACATGAAGTGTATAAGAGCAGTTGGTGTGACACAGAGGAAAGACCAGAGTAAAGAACAGGAAAACTCAAGTCTCACCTATGTTATTTATTCCATGTAACCTTGGAAAAGTCAATATTTCTATCACCTTTGATTTTCTGGTTTGTCAAATCAGAATAGTAACCATGCAGGTTATTGTAACAGTTAAATAGTTTATGTAAAATTATTTATAAATTTTAGTTGCTAAACAAATATACACACACATACATACATATATACATATGTGTATATATATAGTTATTGTAGATACTAGGGTGTAAGCTCTCCTTGGTGATCTCATTTATCCTCATGTTCTGAGCACAGTGCTCAAACATTAAAGATGCTCATTATTTCTTTATAGATTGGAAAAACATTTATATTGAAACTTCTCAGTACCTAGCCTAGGATGGAACATGGAAGGGCATACACTGATGCACGCTTTCTAGACTTATAGATGGATCAACACGCTGACAATTTGAAATACCACTTCATTGTTCATTTCTTTTTAAAAAGTTTAATAGCTATGGCTGGAGCATAACAATGAAGGCAATTGTGGGCCCATGATAAACAATTCATCAATAAACCATATATGTTTTTTAACTTCTAAAGTTGGTTGACGAGTAAATCAACATTAAAAAAATTTCCATATCCACTGCCCCCAAAAATCTGAGCTTCATGAATCAAGTAAGACATTCTGGAATTGCAACTAAAAGGTATATCAATAATCTAGAGATAGACTTCTTTACAAAAATCTTTATGAATACATTTTGCTTATTTCTATAAGAGAATCCTTTGGTTTCTCATAGACTTCTGTCCATCCGCTTTTACTATATAGCTTAGCCCATGTTTTAGTTTCCATTTGACTAAAACAAAAACAAATCACCAACCTGGTCACCATAATCTTAACTGATCTTCTGGAATTCTGTAATCAATTATTGTCTGCATAAAGCTTCTGATTTTCATTCACACAATGACATGTGTTATGATGTCCAGTATGGCTACAAGCCATTATTTTTTCTTACATATTCACTTAAGGTAATATAGTCTAATATTTTCCTTCCAAAGTAAGACTTTAAGATTTTTATTTATTTTTTTTTTTATTATTATTTTTAATTTTCACCCAAGTATATGTTTATTGATTTTAGAGAGAGAGGAAGCGGGGTGGGGAGAGAGAGAGAAACATTGATGTGAAAGAAACATCGATCAGCTGCCCCTGAACCAGTCCCAACTGGAGATTGAACCTACAGTCTAGCTATGTGCTCTGACCAGGATTCAAACCTGTAACTTTTTGGTGTATGAGATGACACTACAACCAACTAAGGAGCCTGGCCAGTGAAAACTTGAGGCTTTTTAAAGACGTGGTGCTCCTAGTCCTCCATATATGCTTTGATCTGGTAGATACTACATAGTGCAACATAGCTACAAAACATAAACATGGGTCTCTGTTACCTCTCATTTTTCTTGGCTTTTAACCTGAAACTTTCATTTCTGAGCTATCCATAAACATTTGTCCCTATTCTTTATGGCTGCATCTTGCCCACAGAGGTGGTATGCCTCCAACCCAGGCTCCAGAGCCAGACTGTCACTTTCTAGCCTTATAACTTGGTGGCTAATAACACTCTGAGTAATGAACACACACGCACATGCACATATTATCCTTAGACAATGCCTGGATCATAAATCTATAAATTAATAGCTTTCGTCACCATTGCTGCCATCCTCATTTCAATTTTTGGGCCTTTAGTAAGTACTTCCTCCTCTAGGTCTTTCCTCTGATTTTCCTCTTGACCAGATGCTTACCATTTATATTATGAGATATTTAGCCATCCTGAGTAAAAATTTCACTTCATTTGGCCCATTTCAATGAGCTATATCTAACCAAAGCCCTTCAATGATAATATATCCATCAGGTACGTTAATTTCTAACTGCTATGCCTTGTGACTGAAAGTTGACACTTAGACTTTGTAGATTTCTCTTTGATTTGAATCAATTCTTATCACTACCTACATTTTAAGCACTTTAGTATAGTATGCAATGGAGAAGAGTCATCTTAATATTTAAGAAAAAGTTAAAGCTTATCACCAAAGAGTAAAGCTAATTGCCAATGTTATAATTCAAGAAGTGACTGTTAATTATTTAGATGAACATTTCAAATTATTACACAAAAACAGAGATAAACACTTTTAGATATAAAATGACCACAACATAAGCACTTATATTTACCATACCTTTTTTTTTTTAGATTTTATTTATTTATTTTTAGACATAGGGGGGATGGAGGGAGAAAGAGAGTAAGAGAAACATCGGTGTGTGGTTGCCTCTCACGCACCCCCACTGGGGGACCTGGCCTGCAACCCAGGCAGGTACCCTGACTGGGAATTGAACTGGCGGCCCTTTGGTTCACAGGCCGGTGCTCAATCTACTGGGCGATGCCAGCGAGGGCAACCATATTTTGATTTATAAATTTTTAGTTTTATCAAAAATGCTATCCCAAAAATCAACTGGAAAAAAATACATTAATTGCTCCACCCAACTACCTTTTATCTGCACATGCATAAATTTTAAGTTGGAATTTATGCTGTATTTTCTGAGGCAGAAATAATGGTATTTAATCTCAGCATTAAGCTATGTCTATAATATCCTCAATTACTCGACTTTTGAAAAGGAAATGATCAACAGATTTGCCTCACTGAAATCCATGACTGTTCATGTCAGTAAATTCTTTTGAAGTTATTCTTCATGTAAGTGAGTTCAGCAAAATAAGAAGATTGTTAAAATTAAAGTGGATGATAGCAATAAATTTGATTTTAAAGTATACTGTATAAAAATAAGATTTCAAAGAAAAGTATAAGAGAGAAAAATAGTAAGTAATCTTTTAGATTGCCTGTATTAACTTTTGAAAACTACAAACCTTTTAAAGTCTATTCACCTCATTGGTTTTACCGCCTCCCTTCTCAATCAAATTTTCTACTCTTCAAATTTAGAGAGGAGGACAAATTTATGACCTAGTGAAATATCATTTGGTAAAATGATTTGTAGTGGCTATTTCAAAATCCAAATTATGTTTCCATTTATTTGTTATTGTGCCACTTAAAATGGGTGAAACTTTACAAATTTGTATGGTGAATTTTTGATGGTTTGAATTAAAATATAGGTTGTGTGGAGTAGGTTAAATTCCCTTTGGCATTAAAAAATGAGGTACAACTGAAAGCACAGAAAACTGAATATTAGGGTATAATATTCATTATAATAAGATTTGATTATATAAAATCATTTTCTAATATGAAATCCAAATCATGACTTACAAGGGCAGATGCTGAATTGCTACTGAGATGTTTCTTGCATAGGCAGCTACACACCATGCCTCAGGATAAAAAAGCAAGGCTAATTAATTAGGGTAAGATTCAGGTAGAAGGCTGGGGCATGTAAGAAAAGTGTTATGTTTTTATATAAATGTACTAATACTGTATAAAATAACTACTATAATGAAACTGATTCATATCAAGAATTAAAGCCCCTCAAAAATTAATCAGTTGTCAAGGAAAACATTACTCAGTCAGTAGATTTTAGAATTGTTAAGAGACATGAGATATCAGCTAGTCCCCATTCCATATCAGTAAATTAAAAAGTAAAACACCATAAGAAAATAAATAACTTATGGTTAATTCAAGTAACTACAGAACTGATCAGACACTAAAGAGTTCATTTTGGCTAAATAGTGCCTTTTAATAAATAGTTTGAGATGTAAATACAAATATTGCAGCAAAACTAGATTAAATGTATTCTTTTATAATTAAGAAATTCTAATAATGTCTTGACCACAAAACATTTGAAGTAAAGATAATTACATCTTATTCCTCTCTAAAGATCTAAATTAAAAGGATCCTCTAAAGTGAAGATTATTTTCCTGGAGGTGATTTAGAAAACACAGGCCATCACTCAGTTTCTTAAGAGGAAAAAAAAATAATCTTTTATTACATTTGGATGAGATTTTATTTTTTAGGAATCACTGCTTGGCTGTGAGTAGTTGTTGCTTGCTGAATGTTTATTCACACTTTCCCCCTCATAGGAAGCTCATGTATAACAGTCTTAACTTGTGGGATGGGTTAGAACACCTCACTCTAATCCAAGGGCCATAGGTCATTATAAACCACAGACACTTCCTCCCTAGGGAGTGTCAAGGGATGTGGTCTTAACCCATATCATTTCTTTTTTTCCCCCTCCAATCTTCTTCAAGCTAAAATAAAGTTTATGGCACTAATGACCGGATCTAATTTATTATGTCTTATCTGGCAATTAGTATCAAGAGAGAAATCTTTTCCAGAATAGCACTTAATGAATTTCACTAGTTTATTTGTAATTTGGCATAATAAAAGAAATAAATATTTTAAAAGGCTGACAGGAAGAGCTTCACCACAAGATGATTTCAATGACTTAGAACAGGGGTTGACAAACTTTTTTCTACAAAGGGCTATATAGTAAATAATTTAGGTTATGTGGCCTGATAGTCTCTCTCAACCACTCAACTCTGCTGTCACAGCATGAAACCAACCAAAGAGCAATGTATATATAAGTAAATGGATGTGTCTGTGTGTCCCAATCAAACTTTATTTACAAATATAAACAGCAAGCCAGAAACACATGGGCTGTAGTTTACAACTTCTTCCTTATCTAGAATTTATAATATTCAAGAGAGTTGGAAACCAAAATGACTACACTTGCAAGTACCTTGATGATTCTCAGAGAAATTAAATATATTTTAAAATACTTTTAGATTTTCCTGTTTACCTTCTCTTCTCAACATATTGTATAAATTATACTGGTGAATTCTAAATCCATTAAAGAATTATCCAATTTCTATTAAATGATATGGGAAACTTATGAAAGCTAAAGCTGCAAAAGTTAGCTTTCTAATTCCATACTAAATTTGTGAATTCAGTATAATATTTTTCCTGGGCTTATTAACAAGATAGATTTTATAGAAGAGTTTTTTAAAAACTGTAATTTAGAATATTTATAAGAAAAGCCTTTTTTTAATCACTGGAACTGATCTATTATTAATTTGAATTATTTTTCTAATTGATCATTTAATAATTTCTCCTTTTATATTTTGATTAAATGCTAATTTTTGGTTATTATTATGATTCAGAATAATAGTATAAGTGTTTGTATTCAACTTAATAAGAACTTATGATGCACATTGAGTGTAAATTATAATTCAGGTAATTAGTTTATGTACAGGTATCTACTTGGCCTAAGATGTTTGTTTAGACCAGATGAATAGGAAGTATTTGTAAAGACTGGAGACATCTCTGTTGATTTGCTAGAAAACACTGAAGAATGAAATTTACAAGTAAAACATTTTTTCATTATAATTCCAATTCTAATATAATCCTAATTCTAAGTATAATTCTAATATTCAAAAGAATTGGATAACTGATTAAAAAGTTGTTAATTGTTGATAAACAGAAAAAGGTATGTTATCTTCTATGATATCTGTGATCCCATTACATTTTATAAGGAAGGGTAAGATGTAATTTATTTGAAAAATTAAGCATTTTTTTTTTTCATTCTGTGTTTCTCTGTCTTTTAAAAGTAAATAGGCTGAAGGAAAACTGCAGGGGAAAAAAAGTCTTTATTTCAGTCTTTTAGTAAACTTGTTTAAGGGTAAGATGATGCCCAAGGAAAGAATGTTAAGGACAAAAGACATATAAAGACAGGAACTAACCCTACATTAGACTTTTTTCTTCAAAGATTTTTGTAAACTTCAAGAGCAGAAGATTACTTCACAAACTGGAATGTAAGCCCAGTTGGAACTACAGTCCGTAGGGCTTTTGGGGTGTCTAACGTTGAAAATCTCAAGTTGACTCTCTAGTTAAAAAAAGCTGGAGAGGAGAAAGGAAAATTTTTGTTCTGGAAAAGTGTTCTTCTCTGATGCAAATAGAAATTCATCTTACAAAGGAAGAAGCATAGATGAGTTGCCCTAGTTTAGTATTTTGGAAAGGCTCAAGGAGATTTTGAATTTGCTAAAAAACATTTGTTTCTTCTAAGTATTATTTTATAAGCCTTGAGATGTCTTATTTTGTGTGAAAAACTTCCAGTCCCAAAGATATTCGTAAAAATAACTTGAAACACAAAAATCAGTATTTTGGGGGGAAAGAAGAGTATATAGATCTTAATTTAAAAACATATATGAAAGAAGTCTAGTAATTTATTTGGTGCTTTTATCAGATATTTTATCCACTTTCCTTTTTATGTTCAGAGAGATAGAAACATTAAATATTAAAAGTATTCCATAATATGTATTATTAAATAAAATCCAAATCCCAAAGTGGAAATAATACTTTCTTCTAAAATACTGGTTAAATCAGTTTTAATCTGTCGATCCATAAAATAGAGTAGAATAAACTTCGAGGCTCATACTGTAAACTTCAGAGGACACAGAATGCCAAACATCATTCTGAAAAGCACATGTTAAATTAGCAAAAATAAAGCTACTAGGAGTTCTGAGTCTTTAAAAATAATGTGGAAAAATAATAATAATCATAGCACATATTTAACATATCCTGACTCAAGCTGTTTGATTTTATTATTCAATACATGTAAACTCATAACAATTTTGTAAGGGAGATGTTAGATTTATTTCTTTAACATATAAAAAAAACAAGCATAGATTAGTGAAACTTAGGTACAAATAGAATCTAATGTCATGATTTTGTTAGTTATTTAATAACCATTTCTATATGTGATAACTGGTTTACCTAACACAAATGAATATTACTCCTTTAATTTAATTTGCAAGAACACAGAGATTAAATGGCAGAGTTTATTGTCAGTTTCCTTCAAGGGGTAAATTTTCCTCATACAGGAACCAGATAAATCCTAACATGGCATTTCTTGCTCTCATTTAAAACATTTCTTATGAATTTTATTCATTATTCCTTTTGATGGGAAAATAATATGATTTAAAAATAATTAAGAAAATTCTTTAATTTTGATCAAAGAAGTATTAATAAAAATCATACTAATGAATGGATATGCCCTGTTATATAATCTTTTGTTCAAATGTAAAGCTCAAATAAAGACTGGCCATAAATTATTACAAAAAATGATAAAAAGGGTACATCTTGATCCCAAATAAACTCTTTGGGGTTATATATAAAAAGAGGAGTTTTCTAAGAATGCGTCACTTCCTGAAAAGTAAATTGACTATTTTTGGTTCAGAATTTTCTTTTCAGAAGGTTAGACACCTACCAAGTGCTGTCATGAAGAAACTCAATGAGCAACAAAAGAAAAAAAAAGCCCTCAATGATAGTTCAGAGAACTCAGAAATAAAATTAATGAACAGGAGTACTTTAAAGTAGAGTTTGGAATTTTAAAAAAGAACCAAAAAGAACTTGTGCAACTGAAGATCTCAATAAATGAATTGAAGAAAGCATTAGAAAGTATTGGGAATTAAGCAGACCATATGGAAAAGCAAATTGACTTAAGTTTCTGAAGACAGAAATCTGAAAATTATTCAGGTGGAAGAGAAGAGAGAACTAAGGCTTTAAAACAATGTAGAAGTGCCCTGACTGGTTTGGCTCAGTTGGTTGGACATTGTACCACAAAGTGACAGTTTGCTGATTTGATTTCTGATGAGGGCACAAGCTTGTGGGTTCGGTTCCAGGTCAGAATACTTAAAAGAGGCAACCAATTGGTGTTTCTCTCTCGTCTTTCTCCCTCCCCTCTCTCTAAAAATATATAAATAAAATCTTTCTTTTTAAGTGAAGAAGCTCTATAAGACCTATACAATTCCATTAGAAAAGGTAACATATGGATAGTGGATATCCCAGAAGGAGAAGAGAGGGAGAAGGGAGCAGGCATATTATTTAAAAAATAAAAATTGGGGACTTCCCCAACCTGGGAAAGAAACTGGATGTACGAGTCCACAAAGCACCATCTCAATGCAAACAGACTTTCTCAAGACAAAATATATTAAAACTGTCATAGTTAATGATAAAGCAATTTAAAGGAATCCGGGGGAAAAAAGGCAGTGGCCTACAAAGGAACCTCCATTAGGCTATCAGCAAATTTCTCAGCAGAAACTCTACATGCCAGGAGAGAGCACAATGACATACACAAAACACTGAATGCTAGAAACCAACAGCTAAGAATACTGTATCCCGCAAAATTATTTTTCAGATATGAAGGGGAAATAAAGGCTGTCCTAAACGTACAAAAGCTGTGGGAGTGCACAATCACTAGCCTTGCCTCGGGTTGAAAGGAGCTCTTTGGCCTGAAACAAAAAGGTGTAAGCACACAAAGTTGAGTAAGATGACAAATAAACAGAATCAGAAAATTGCAAAACTATCTGAGAATACGGTGTTAAACACTGAATTACAGCATAAAGGTTAAAGGGGGGAAAAAGCATTAAAAATAACCACAGCTACTTCAATTCAGTGATAATCTCACAAAAAAAAAAGAAGAATTTGTGAAAACTGAAATGTAAAAAAGGAGGAGTAGGAGGACAAAATCTGTATAAGCAAATGAAGATAAGATGTTATTTGCAGAAAAGAACTATTTTATCTATGACATATTTTTATACAAACCTCATTCTAATCACACACACATACAGAAACCATCTAGAGCAGAGACATACCACATAACAAAAGAGAGGAAACTGAGGAAAAACATCAGAGAAAACCACTAAACTAAAATGGCAGACAAAAGTATAAGGAAAATGAAACAATGGAGATAACAGATCAATCAGAAAATAAAAGATAAAATGGCAGTAGTAAGTCTTCTTATATCAATAATTACCTTAAATGTAAATGACTAGAACTAACTACAAAATGGAATAAAGTGTGGTTGGATGGATTATAAAACAATGCCCAACTACTTGTTGCCTTCAAGAGGTCCATCTCAGCTTTAGAGACAAACATAGGCTTAAAGTGAATGGGTGAAAGATGATCCTCCAAGCTCATGTTAGCCAAAAGAAAGTGGGTATAGCCATATTTATCAAAGACAAAATAGATTTCAAGCCAAAATGGTAACAAAAGTCAAGATGGTCACTGTGTAATGATAACGGAGATTGCATCAGGAAGACATATACAAGGGTCCAGCAGAAGTAACGCCTACCTGAGTGTGGTTGGTAGGGTAATAATATGGGTGTCATAACTTACAGTCTTAATTTGGACATTTTACCTAAAATGTCAAATGGTGTGCTTGAGCGTGATATTGTTATGCTATAGAATTTCATGCTTATGATTTAGTAATAAAAGATTTTGTAATAAAAAGGGGTGTTATTTGTGCCAGACCCTGTATTTATTAATACAAGTGCACCCAACACAGAAGCACCAAAATATATAAAGCAACTATTAAGAGACCTGAAGGGAGAAATTGATAGCAACACAATAATAAGAGGGGACTTTAACACCACTTACATCATTTAGACAAAGAATAAAAGGAAACCTTAGCCTTAAATAACAAATTAAACCAAATGAATTTAATAGATACATAAAGGACATTCTATCCAAAAGCTCCAGAATACAGTTTTCTCAAATGCACGTAGAATATTCTCAAGGATAGGCCATATGTTAAAATAAAACAAGTCTCAATAAATTTAAGAAGATTGAAATCATGTCAAGTATATTTTCCATGACAATGGTATAAAAATAGAAATTACCCAGAAAAAGAAGAGTGAAAAATTACAAATAGATGGAGATTAAACAATATGCTACTGAAAAACTATTGGCTCAAGGAAGAAATCAAAGGAAAGAAATACAATAGAGACTAAAGAGATGGCAGGGAAAAAAGTCAATATAACTGAGCTGCTTTTTTTTTTTTAGGAAAAAGATAAACAAAATGACAAACCTTTAGCTAAACTCACTAAGGGAAAAAAAAAGAGAAGGCTCAAATAAATAAAAATCAGAAACAAAAGAGTAATTACAACAGATACTACAGTTGACTTCTATCAATAGCAATAAGACAACAAATTGGAAAAGTTAGAGAAAATGGATGAATTCTTAGAATCATACCACCATCTTAGACTGAATCATAAAGAAATAGAAAATATGACTAAAATAATTGCGGGTAAGGAGATTAAAATCTCCAAGAAAACAAAAGTCCAGGACCAGACTCTTTCATTGGTGAATTTGACCAAGGAACCAAAGAAGATTTAATGCTAGTCCTCCTCAACTCTTCCAAAAAATTGAAGAGAAGGGAATGCTTCCTAATTTATTGTATGTCACCAACATTACATTGGTATCCAAACCAGAGAAAGACAAAACACAAGAAAAATTACATGACAGTATTTCTGATGAGCCTACAGGGTGGGCAAAAGTCGGTTTATAGTTGTAACAACTAAATAATGCAATAATAAATAATAATACAAAAGTAAACTATTTTGTTCCTCTTAACTATAAGCCTACTTTTGCCCACCTCTATAAGTGGAAAAATTCTCAACAAAATATTAGCATAATCAACAGAGCAATTACAGAATGCAACAAGACATTGTTGAAAGAAATTGAAGGAGATACAGAGAAATGGAAAGATATCTTGTGCTCATGGACTGAAAGAATTAGCACTGTTAAAATGTCCATGTTACCTAAAGCAATCTACAGATTGAATACAATTCCTATTAAAATGTCAATGGTGTATTCCATAGAAATAAAACAGAAAATATGAAAATTTGTATGGAACCACAAAAGACCCTGAATAGTCAAAGCAGTCCTGAGAGAAAAAATAACAAAACTGGAAGTATGATACGCTCTGATTTCAAACCATACCACAAAGCTGTAATGAGCAAAACAGTGTGGTATGGGTAGAAGAACAAACATATAGATCAGTGGAAGAGTAATGAGACCCCAGAAATAGACCCACGCAAATATGAACAACTAATTTGTGACAAAGGAGCCAATAACATACAATGGAGAAAGAAAAGTGTTATCAAAGACTGGTTTTGGGAAATCTAAATGGCCACATGCTAAAGAATGAAACTAAACCACTACCTTACATCATAAATAATCAAAATAGATTAAAGACTTGAATGTGAGATCGAAAGCCATAAAATATATAGAAGAAAACACAGGTGGTAAGCTCCTTGACATTAGTCTTAGTGATGTTATTTGTAGATTTTACTCCAAAAGCAAGGGAAACATAAACAAAGATAAACAAATGGGACTATATCGAACTAAGAAGCTTCTGCACAGCAAAGGAAAGCATCAACAAAATGAAAAGGCAACCTACTGAATGGGAAAAGACATTTGAAAATTATATACCCGAAAAGTGGTTAATATACAACCTATACAAAGAACTCAACAACAACAACAAAACCCCACAAACTCCAATTAACAAATGTGTATAAGATCTGAATAGACATTTTCCTGAAGAAGACATACAGATGGCTAACAGGCACGTGACAAGATGATCAGCATCACTAATTAGGTAAATGCAAACAAACACCACAATTAGATACCCCCTCACACCTGTAAGAATGGCTCTCCATAAAAAACAAAACTGCCATTTGTGACAACATGGGTGGACCTTGAGAATATTATGCTGAGTGAAATAAGTTAGTCATAAAAAGCTAAGAACCATAGGATTTCACTCACATGTGGGATGTAAAACTGAAACTCACAGACACAGACAACAGTATGGTGGTTACCAGAGAGACATGGGGGAGGGCGGGTAGTAAAGAGTGAACAGGCCAAACATGCGGTGATGGAAGATGATTGGACTTCGGGTGCTGTGCACACTATGCAATGTACAGATCACGCATTATGAAATGTACGCTTGAAACCTATATAACCCTATTAACCAATGTCACCTCAATGAATTTAATAATAATAAAGAAGACAGAAAATAGTAAGTGTTGGAGAATATGTAAAAAAAGGAAACCCTCATACAATGTTGGTGGGAATGTAAATTATTACAGCCACTATGGAAAACACTATGAAGATTTCTGATACGGCTGAGAACTACCATACAGTCCAGTTATTGTACTTCTAGAGAATACAAAAACATTAATTCAAAAAGATGTATTATGTTCATTGCAGCATTATTTATAATAGCCAATATATAGAAACAACCTAAGTATCCACTGATGAATTAATGGATAAAGATGTGATATGCATAGTTGACTGCTGAGACTAACACAGGTTTGAACTGTGCATGTCCACTTATACACATTTTTTCCAGTAATGAATTCTCTCTTCCTTATTATTTCATTAATAACATTTTCTTTTCTCTGGCTTATTCTTTTCTGAAGGAATACAGTATATGATACAATACATATACAAAATGTGTGTTGACAGACTTTATGTAATCGGTAAGGCTTCCAGTCAACAGTAGGCTATTAATAGCTAAGTTTTTGGGGAGTCACAAGTTATACACACATTTTTGACTGTGCAGAATGTTAGTGATCCCTGCACTGTTCAAAGGTCAACTGTATTTATAATGGAATATTACTGAGCCATAATAAAGATGAAATCTTGCCATTTGCATCAACGTGGATGGACATTGATGGTATTATGCTAATTAATAATCAGCATAATAAAATAAATCAGATAAAGAAAGACAAATACCATATGATTTCACTTAGGTGGAATGAAAAAAGCAAAACAAAACAAAAACAAACTCATAGAGGCAGACATCGGATTGGTGGTTACTAAAGGGAAGGTGGGGTGGAGGGAGGGCGAAATGGGAACAGGTGTCAATTGTATGGTGACAGATGGAAATTAGACTTAAGGTGGTGAGCACGTTGCAGTATATACATGTGTTGAGTTATAATTTTTTAGACCTAAATGTTATGTACTGTTACAAACCCATGTTATCCCAAAAATGATCTGTCTCCTTTCTTCATGAGTGTAAACTTAAATTGAAAGTAGTACAGGTCATTTCTATGAGAGTGGCAAGAAATTATTCAGTGTTGCTTTTTTATTGACAGATGGGATTTATGTCTATAGATCAAACTATTAGAATATATATTTGTATCGGAAAATAACCTTAGATAGATATTCCTAAGCTACAAGACAAAGGACATTTTAGATATTTTAAAATTTAACATTATTGTATGGAAGCTAGTGCTTCTGTTTATGGAAGCACAAATTAAAACCCTTCAGGAAGCACTTACCCTTTTCTGTTCTTTCACATACTCTATCAATTCATCTCTTGCTCTTTTCACAGCCTCTTCCACAGCTTTTTCACTTTGCTTTTGCTCCTCTGCTATTGCTGCCTTAACAGTTTCCTGTTTGTGGGAGGAGGAAAAAAAGTCATGAAGTACATGCTATGACAAAATTTGTGTCCATTTTATATTAACTAAAAACCCTCAACGGTTTGAGCCCATTCTGTTCAAAACGTGTCTTTAAATGGGAATAAGAAGTTACAAAATATTTTGAGATCTGTTAGATTCCACGGAATGCACTTTTCTAAACTGAATGAAAGGGAAAAGAAATGGAATAAGCCATTTATTGCAGGGTGCGCCTGACAGACTCCAATGGCTTCCTTACCAACCTTTCATTTGATGTTTACATGATTGATTGCCTTCCTGTACTTTGCACTATCCACATAAGACTTCCAACTTGTGTTTATTCTTCCAAGAACACCCTAATGCTCTAGCTGTTTTATTCACGTTTAATTTTCCCATCATACAATAATCAAGTGTGGTCTGGGTGGTAAGATTTACAGCTCGTTTGGTCCTCCTGCCAGGTTAAGATGTTGAGAGCTGGACACCATGAATAAGAGGTAAAAATTCCACCCTCTGTGCTAATATTTGAAATGAGAAATCTAAGGAGAAAAATGGTACTCCCCATTTTACTGAAATAATAATCAGGTACCTAACAGATTTCAGAATTTCAGAAAAGGAGAAAGCGGGCTAAAATTAAAAAAAAAAAACACAACACCTCAAAAGGTAGTAATATTTGCTGCTAAAATAGCATTTCATGATTGGATGAATTCCACAAAGCAAACTTCTTTAACTTCTATTTATATATAGGTAGCATCTTTTTTTTGGACAAACATTCAATTACAAAATGCCTTGAAATTTCTCATGAGTATTTGTTTTGTTGTTCTTGAGGACTCTTAACCTTGTAGTTTTATTTAGTTTTCCTTAATTAATTTAATTTTTAAAAAATCCTCACCCAAGGATATGATTTTATTGACTTTAGAGAGAGGAAGAGGGAGAGAAAGGTGGAGTGGGAGGGGAAGGGGAGGGGAGAGAGACTGAGAGAAAAACATGGCATCGGCTGGTTGCCTCCTGTACATGCCCCACCTGGAGATCAAACCTACAGCCTAGGTATATGCCCTGACCATTAATTGAACCCACAGCTTTTTGGTGTATGGGATGACATTCCAACCAACCTTGCCACCTGGTCATGGTTAGTTTTATATATGTAAAAATGGCCCAGAAAATAGGAAATACTAACAATTTCCTATTCTGAATAAACATACTATAAAAAATTTGAAAGTACAGAAAAATATGAACACAAAATAATACACATATACCCAACACGGGTAAAGTAGGATGGGGTTCAAGGTGTATATACTATTTTCTAACTGTGGCATTTTTCAGTTGAAATATATTTTGAATATTTTAAGCCATTATATATTCTTTTATCATTTATATTCCATTATAAGGATATAAATAAAATAACTTGTTTTACCAATCTTTTTCCATGGGTATTTTGTTTGTTTTTAAAAGAATAAAGCCATGATGAGTAGTCATATATGTATCTTTGTGATACATGCTATATATTTCCTTAGAATCAATTCAAGTAACAGAATCATTTTTGCTAAAGGATATAATTTTGAACTCTCTTATAGCTTTTCACATTTTACCCAAAGCTTTTCTCATGAAAATGGCTGTATTCTTACATTCTTGATTATATTTAATCTTAACAGTTTTTTTTTTAGGAAGAATGTCATCTAATTTCATTCTGCATTTTAAAGATTGTTATGTGATACACATTCTTTATAGCAATATTAGCAATATACATATTATCTCTTATCATTTGCTTGATCATGTACTCCTCCCACATTAAAATCGGTATATTCTTAATTTTTGGATTACCTCTATAAAACTAAGTCACCAATCTGAAATCCCTATAATGGTGACTGAAAATTGTTACTATGTTATGTTCAATAAGCTTTAATACCATTGATAAAATGATAAAATACTCAGTTGCTTCCACAGTTATTTGAAAAAATATTGAAAAAGTATAGTAATTTTTAAAAGAAAAAAGAGTAATAATATTTAAAATAAAAACATCTACAATTAAAATTCCTGTTGATTGGTTTCATACTTAATACTTTGGAGTTTGAAAATTTTCAGATTTTTACAAGGCAAAAATATTGCATATAGTAATAACCCCCTTGAAATAAATCACATAAATAGTTCTGCAATGAAGAGTACAAATATTGAAATACGAGGATAAATTAAAAGTATGACAGCTTCACATCTGTTCAGGTCAGGTTAGGTTTTGCCAATGTCTGAATTACAAAGATCAGTTTTCAGAGCTTTTAGAATTTAGAACTGCAGATAAGCATTGTAGACCTGGATTATTTGAATGTAAAAGATAAATCTATCTTGTATTAAATGTCAATCAGAATTTCTACCTAGCAAGGGTCATGTTGGTTAATTTGACCAGACCTGTTTGAAAGCAAAAGCTCACTTTAATAAACAGAATATATCCAGAGAAAAAACATGAAGAGTTTACCAATATGTTCTTCTATATACATTTTTCGCGGGGGCTGAGAGTTTATATTACATGCTCAGTCCACATTTTTGAGAATCTTGTAATATTTGGGCTGACAAAGAAAGGTTCCCTTGATTCCCTTCTCTCAAACAGGTGTTAGGCGATAGTCAAGGTTCTGAAATCCATCCTTAAAAAGTACTTGTCAATAAACAAATTCCTTTAAATGTGATACAAAAGGAAAGTTTAAAGCCTTCCATTTTCTAACCAAACCAAATTCTGAATTAATTGGAGATGAGTAAATAATTTTGTATGCATTTATGCAATGCCATGAATATCGGCCTGAATGTTCTATTGAATTCCATGAATGAACTAAACTGTCCCAATGAGTGATGAAAATTAGCCCAAAAGAAAATATATCTAAGAAGAAATGACGATTTGACACAATAGTATGTTCAAATAGGCAATTCTAGAAGACTGTATTCTAGAATATTTTAGTAATGGTCACGCCATTGAAACATGATATATTCTCTAAGGAAAGGTTCCTCCACCTTAGACTATTGATTATTCTTTGCTGGGGGCGGGGGTGGGGTGTCTTGTGATAAACAGCACACTTGATGTCTCCTCACTAGATTGCCTCCAGCTGAGAAACACTGCTGCTCTATGGTAAATAGTTTGGAGGGAAAAACAGCCATTTGCATACATGTTTATGGTTTGTTAAAATATTCGGTTATGTTTCTCACCATACACTAAATATTTTTTATATGCAAGACATCATATCCAAATAACTATATAACTAGTTTTTATGTATGGAAGAAAGAGTTCTACATACTAATTTTTGAAAAAGTGAAAGGCTGGCAACAGTTTCTATACTGTTACAATAAAATAGGTCACAATGAATGTCACTGAGGGCTAAAAGCTCATATGAAATAACTGTACAAGGCTTTTAATTTTCTCTTTATCACATAAGGTATAGTTATGCATTAGTATCCATTAAATCTACCATACATTTTAATCATCATATATCTTTAATTAATAAATAGTCTTTGGTTGCTTGTTCTTTATCAGCACAATATAATTTAGGATTGTAAACACAGTCAAAATGCAGAATAAATCTCAGTAATCAACTCAACTGTGGTTGTGGGGGCTAATCTATTGCATCAAAAATTTTCTGGGGTAACTGTGTGCTCTAATTATTTTTTGTTTCTATAGACAGCTTATTCAATTATTTAGTTATGTGTTATTTAAAAAGTTTCATGTGGTTGTGAAAATACACTTTAGAAGATGAGTGCTCGAATCATAACCAAAGTGCTTTATAAACTTCCTGTGCATCAACAGTTAAAGAGAAGAGAGACTTCCATTCCTGCACAAATTTATGAGTTCAAACTACAGTTCCACCAGTGCTTTTCAGATACTGATGCAAGTACAAATGAAATTTCCATATTTCAAAATCCATTTACTGTGCACCTGAGACACTTTCCCCTAACTTTTAATTGCAAGTAATTAGTCTGCACTGTAATTACATGCTAAATGGGAACTATTAATAGACTCTAATTGTAAAAATGTTTGTCAAGTGATGAATATACTCAATTAAAATCACACACTCATTGACTAATATCAAAACCTGCCAGTACCTATCTGTGTGAAAGACATTTTAAAAGATGATATGAATGTTGAATCTCATTCATATTGGCATTAATAAACGAGTATTTGTGAGCAATTTTGATGATAGGGATACCTAACTTTATTTAACCCACGAAAAAGCAAAATTCACCCCCCCAAATTCTATTCTCACGAGATCTATATTGTTATTACTGCTTTTTTTAGTTTCATAAATAAAAAACCTGCAAAAAATGGTGTTTTTTTCATTACATAAGTGCCTACATAATATTCTCATTAAGCCTCTTGGCCCACTCAACCCAAAATATTTATTATCTGGCACTTTAGAGAAAAAGCTTGCCAATCCCAGATCTAGGTCACGATTCTACGCTGGCAATCTGGGCTGGGCTCAGCTGGACAGTTCTCCTGGTCTTGGCTGAGCTCTCCCAGGTATCTGTAGTCAACTGCTGGGGCCGTCTTGGCTATTATTGCTAGAGCGGAATCAGACAGAAGAGCCTGTTTCTCCTTCCCGTGGTCTCCCATCCTCCAGCAGACTAGCTCAGGACTTTTCACATAGTTGCTGGACAGACTTGCAAAAGAGTGAAAAAATGTAAGGTCTCTTTTAAGACTTGGGCATGGAAATGGCACAGTGTTACTAAAGCAACTTTGTATTGGCTAGAGCAAATATGTATTATGAACTGATCTCCCAATTTTAATTGTGTAAATATTTAGTCATTATTTTCAAATATATCAGAAATTCTATTATGTTTATCTTCTTGGAGACATGTCTCCAAACTGGATTGGTTATTCTCTAGCTCTGTTACCTAACTGTCTATTTTGGGATCTCCCTCAGACTTATTTCTGGGGATCCATGGTATCTCTCTTGAATAGTATCTCCAACTTTCTAAACACCACGAGATTCTTCCTTTTTGTTCTGATAGAGCACCTCACCTCAGGAGACTCCTGAGAAAAGCTACATGGGAAGTAAAGTTTTAATTGTGCCTTTGTCTGAATATAATGTCTTTATTCTATCCTCACTCTTAGTTTATAGTCGCACTAAGTGTGGATTTCAAGCTTGGAAATTTCCTCAGTTTTAAAGTTGTTGAGTTTGGTTCCATCCATAATCCTCACCATTTGCAAAATTGTTTTCCTGTATGAGAACTTTTATGCATTTAGTCATTTCTCAAAATATTCCTGACAAACCTAGTTATAGACCTATGTAGAAATTCATTACCTTACAATGTAGAAACTCATGTCCTTCAATTCCAGGAGTTTTTTCCTTTAATAACAACATCATTATTATTATTATTATTATTATTATTTCCTGCACTCTATTTTGTTTTTTATTTTTCAGAATCCTATGGTTCAATGAAGGAACCTCCTGAGCTAATTGCCTAATTTTCTGATCTTTTCACTCCTGTTTTCATTTCTTTGTATTTTTACATACATTTCTCTGGAAGACTTATATAACTTCATAACATGTTTTTGTTTTGAATTCTCTGACTTATTTTAAACTTTTAATGTTTCATAGATGTAAAAACCTTCTCTTCCTTCTGAGGAAGTTAACGGTGGCTTTTTAAAACTCTTCATGTCCCCACAGCATCTGTTTTGTTCTCTTCTTTTCATGAGAACTTGACTCTTCATACTTGACCATTTGCTCATGTTTAAAGAGCGGAGCACAAAAGTGCTGAGTAACGTCTCTGGGCTTGCGGCTGTGGTTTACAGACTGTGATCTTAATAGCAGCGTAATCTGGCCGAGTTGTTTCCTTGGGGCAATTTTTGATACCAATATATTTAAGTCTTTTCTCTTGAGCTGTCTAGATTTCTCAGACAAGAATCTTCCCATTTCCTGTCTGGTTGTCAGCACTCTGCGATGCTGACACTGAGTGCTGCGATGGGAAACACAGCTCAGGTTCTCAATAAGCAGCATAAAACTTTTCACCTTGCCCTCCTCTCAATCCCATTTCATTGTACCTTCAACTGCACTAAGGGATCCCTGGTCCAGAGGCCCTGCAACTTATTGCTGTATCTCTTGCAGAGAACCTCGGTTTTCTGCCGGGATTGGAAAGAATGAGGGGGGACCCAATCGCTTATTAAACAGACTTCTAAACTTTCCGTTTGAGGCTTCATCTTCATTACCGCTTCCAGAGGTATCCAGTGCCATGAACTAGGAAGCTTTTGGAGTTTCTACAAGGTATATTGGTATTCTCCGTTGTCTCTAGATCTAGCTTAGGGTTCTCTTTCAGAAGTTTATTATTTCAACGGGGTTTTAGAAGGGAGTTGATAAAAATGAGTATTCTATTTGTTCTTTTTAACTAGATATGTGTTAGGAAAAAATGTAGCAAACTTTTACTTTGAAACAATTTTATATATCTTCGATATAGCTCCCCCTAGTATATAACATCACATAATAATATTAAATAGGCCACATATTTTGTTTGTATTTCACAAAATTCCCCTAATTTTCTTTTTTCTGTTCCAGGATTAATCTAAGGTAAAACATTGTACTCAGACGTGGTATCTCATTACTTTCCTCTAATATGACAGTCTTTTGGTTTTTCCTTATTGTGACATTGATACTTATGAGAGTACTTTTCAGGTATTTGAAGAAATTTAGATTTGTCTCTTTTTTCTTTACTTAGAGTGGGTTATGGATTTTGGAAAAGATTTGGATATGGATTTTCTAGTGTAAAGTTAACATATTTTCCCTTTCCATAGTCCATTAATTTGAAAGGAACAACTAGGTCAAGCCAACACTCAAGGAGAGTTAAGTTATGAAGAAGGGAGAATCTACATTTATTTTTATCGAGGCATATAAGTATGAATATTTTAAACTGCGGATAGTGTATTCTATAGTTATATCATTATTTAGCATTTCTAATTCTTCTTGCTTCAGTTTTGGGGTTTATATTTTTCTGGGAAATTTTTTATTTCATCTAAGCTTTGCAATTGATTGGTACTATTATTAACACTGCTTATGTAACTTTAAATTTGCACAGCATCTACATTAGGTCCCTTTATTCATTCCTCTGATAATGTATATTGCTAACATTCCTCTTTCTTCATTGATCTTTTCAAAGAATGTGAATTTTATGTCTTTTAAAAAATGAAGTACAGTATTTTGAAAATTTCCAATCTATGTCATGATTATCTTTCATCCCCTTTATTATTCTTTTGTACTTCCTTTGGCTTATTCTATTCTTTCTTTTCTAACTTCCTTAATAAATTGGAAGTGTTAGCCTTTATTTCCCAGTCTTTTTACTTTCTAATATAAGTATTAATATTCTAAGAAGGCTATGATTTTCTCTGAAGTAATAATTTAGATGCTTCTCACAATTAAAAAAAATATTTTAATAATGACTCCAGTAGTTTTCCTTAAGCTTTTAAAAAAATATACACAGTGAAATACACAAACCTTAAGTGTATGGCCATACACACAGACGCGTGCACGCATGTGTGTTTATCCACTTACCCACTACCAAGTGAAGGAAAAAAACATTTCTATGCCTCAGAGACATCTCTGATGTTTTTCTCCATCATAAATAAACACTATTGTGATTTATGCCATCATTGATCATAGATTATTTTTGTCTGTACTCAAAGGTAATAAAAATTAAATCACAGCATTTATGCTTCTGTGGCTGGCTTTTATTCTACATATTTTTGAGATACATTCATATTGCAGAGTATATCATTAGTTTGTCTTCTTTATTTTGGTGCAGTGTTCCTTATATGAATACACCACAATTTATTCATCCATTCTACTACTAACGGATATTTGGAATATTTCCATTTGGTATTATTATGAATAAAACATCCTTCATCTTTCCTTTACATATCTTTCAGTGGACATAAGCATTAACTTCTATTGCTTGTACAGGCATACCTTGCTTTATTGTCCTTCACCTTTGCTTCACAGATACTGCATTTTCATCAACATCAAGGCAAAACCCTTCACTAGCAAAATTATTACAGCTCACTGAAGGCACAGCTGATGGTTAATATATTTTAGCAAAAAAGTATTTTTAAAGTATGTGCATTGTTTTTAAATATAATGCTATTATATATGCAATAGCATTAAATATATAATGCTATAGCATTATATAGCATAAACATAACTTTTATAAGTACTAGGAAACAAACAAATTTGTTTGACTCACATTATTGCACTATTTGCTTTATTGTGGTGGTCTATAAGTGAACTTGTGGTATCTCCAAGGTATGCCTGTATACATAATTGTAGAAATAGGGGGTATCAGAGTATATGTGTTGAGCCAATTAGTAGATACTTCCATACAGTTTTTAAAATGGGTAAACAGATTTACACTCCCTCCAAGAACAGATGAGAGATCCAGTTGCTCCACATCATCATCAACACTTAGTATTGTCAGTCCCTTTAATCAAACTCCTATCCCAGGCAGAGATTTATAGGTATCTTGCTTGGTTTTAATTCACACTCTCTGGAAGAATAATGATATTGAATATCTTTTCACGTGCTTTTGGCCATTTTACATGTTCTTTTGTATAGCGCTCTTACATTTAGGTTGTAGCCTTTATTCTGAAGAATAAAGCACTTTGGGGTTCTCAAACGAAAGTCCTTGTTTTACCAAAGGCCGCCCACCTTGGCAGGACTTAGCCTCCAACTTCACTTCCCTCAAAGAGTCTGGTCCGCTCTCCAGCCTCCCAACTTTCTTGTTGATGAATTTTAGGAGTCTTCCCTCTGCATATTCAACTCAGGATTTGGCCACTGTCTTGTGAAGTGGGTGGATATCTGAACACTAATTTTTGTTGTTCTAGAATTTGTTCTGAAAATCTGCTTCTTGGCAAGGCCTGGACTTCTGCTTCATAAACTTTATAAGACTGATGTTTTCTGCTTGAATTTTAATTCTACATGCTGCCAAGTAGAAAATGCTTTTCAAAGCCTGATTGTAAAGTTTACCTTGAACATTTTTATTTTCTCCCATACTGAAATACTTCCAATCCCATCTGCATTTATTGCTTTACAATGCCTTCATAAAGCTGTTTTACATACATTGTACAGCTTTTATGGTTTTGTGTGTGTGTGCGAAAGAATTAGTCCCACATAGTTTATGTTGTAATGGGTAGAAAAAGAAGTTCTACTTATTAAATTTGACATTCCAATATTATATATTTTGTTTCTAGAAATTATCTTTGGCTTTCTTAAAATTTTAACTGGTAGTATTTTCACAGTCTCTTGTCTTTTTCCTTACTCAAAAAAGAGATTTACAAATTAAAGATTTTTTTCCCTCTTTAAATAAGGTCTACAAAATATTATTTAATTTTTAAATTCTACATGATGACACATTTGTTTGATTTACCATCTAACATTTTTTCTACTGTCACACGATACTTTGTTGTGGATAGAAACAATGCTATCACTGTAGAAAGGATTCAGTACGAATATGTAGGGGTGTGGTAAAGCAACTTAGAAGGAAACTTGTGAAACAGATATATTAATATATCTCTGGGATATAATGGTCGTCAACCACACTTGCATGAATAAATGTATGACACTATAACACTGTGAAAACAGAGGAAGTCCAAAAATACTTAAATATTCTGCTTTCCATATATGTAACATAAATACAATGAATATTTATTAATTGAAAATAAAATTATTAGCAATAAATGATAAACCTAAAGAACTCAAAGGACTTAAATCTTCCTAGTTTATTAAAATGTATTTTGTTTACTCACTATTAATGGAATCACACTGAAAAAGATCAATTATTGGTTCTTTGCCCCAGACACAAGGTTATATCAATTTTATCAGTGGCTGAAATTTCATGTCTCAGACACTTGTTTGATTTGATATCCTGTTTGCAGTCACCAGGTTCAGTATTTTCCCCTCCAAGATGGTTGTCTTTTCTTCCTCATTTTAACTGCCAACACTTGGACTAGGCTGCCCACTTTTTGCATGTCAAGTATTCTAGCAGCTTCCAGGGAGTATTATTAACTTCCGACTCATCACATTTAAGGCTTCCAAGGTAATGTTACATAAAGGATAATTAGTTCTTGTCACTCTTGTGCCACTGAAGTCTTCAGTGGCATTCTGTTTCTGGTAGTAATAAAGATGGGTTTGAATATTTAAGCTCAAAGTTCTTGTAATCTGTTTAAGTGTATAAATTCAATCTGTGTTTTATACTACTTTCCCAAGAAACATTTTCAATTTCTGTCATATCGATACCCACTACCCACTATGCATCCCTCCTTTGTGTTTTCAAATGCCTCAACCAGGGGTGCTCTGTCCTATCTCATTTTATCCCACAGGAGGACAGTTTATGGGTCTGACATATTCCCCAGTTCATTGTAAGATCCTGAATGGCAAAGTCTCACTCATGTTTGTAGCCTCTGTGGAAACTGCCGTTTTGTCAAGCACACAGTAAGTATTCAACTTGCAGTTCCCTGCAGTTCCCTGAGAGAGCAGGTCCATGGTCTCTCAGCTTGGAGTGATTTCCCCTTATCCTTCTCTTCTGATAAGAAAGCCTACTCCTCCTCCCACACAATTCAGCTTAAGCATCATCATCTCTGGAAGCCTTCTCTGAAATGTTCCAGATCTTCTACATTTCCTCACAGTGTGCATGGATCTACTACCACTTATACCTGCTCAAAGAGTAGTCTGCATTTATCTCTTAAAGCATTCCATAACTCAGAACTGTGTAACTGCTTTACTTGTCCATTTTACCAAGCTGAGATCCCTTTGAAGTCAGGGATTATATTTATCATAGTTCATACTCTTTATGAGTAGAACTCTAATGTGTTATCTGGTACAGAGTGCAGATGCATAAATCACCATCAGAAAATGAGTGATTTGTTTCCCCAATTCAAAGAAAATCTGCCCAAGGACAGGAACTGTATCTTATATTTCTTGAGTCCGCAGAGCACCCGAGAAAGTGGGTACACGCTCGGTTAAAGCTTCCCAAACTTCCTCAGTTCATGGCTTCACTGCTGCCCGAGCAATTTTTCCATGATGCCCTCTAAGCCAAAAGAAATATCTAACTGTTCCATTAATTAATTAATTGGGTTATAACATAGCAGCTATTTAAGATACACAAAAATTGAAAGAAAAATACTTTGATTTCATCCTCAACCACAGTTACTTATTCATGAATTTTGTCCACACTCGGCATTGCACAACTTCTTAAATCCTGGCATAAGACTGAACAATAACAATCTCATTTCCTGTTCCACACTGACATTTGCATGGTATTTGTTTTTTTTTATCACAGCCATCCCTAAGCCAAACCCAGATTCACTAAGATATGATAGCGTAGAAAGAAATATAAGACAAATTAGAATGGACAAGATAGTAGTTTGTCTGGTTCCCATGAGATCTGTGGTATCTCTGTATTGCCCTCTCGTATTTAAAGGGCCCTACAGCACCCTTGTGTGTTCACTGCAGCATCCCAGGGCACCCAGGTGCAGGGCGGAAACCACAGCTTTAGGAAATCACAGTAACCACCCATTCACTCAGTGCTTACCATGCATGGCGCTACGATGGGCGTTAAAATTACAAAGTGGTTAAAAAGGTCATAATAATAGTATCAACAACAGCAGTGGGCATCTCGGCAACAACAATACATGTTACGTTCCGGGCATGAAGCTAAGTAAGTTAAATAAATTTATGCTGGATTATAAACTAGTTAATGGTACTTACAATGAAAGATTCTATCAACTAACAGAGATCTGTGTGAAAGACACAGTAAAGTAAAATATAAAAAGTATTAAAATAAAAGTATATAATCAGTAATTTTTGGTGTTGTGTATTTTTATTTAATCCTCAGAACAATTTTGAGAGGCAGGGATACTCTGAGATTTAAAGCAGTCAAGCTTTTTAACTAATGTTTTATGTTTAAAAAGTGGCAATATTTTAAATGTATTTTAAAGTGATCTTACAGTAATTATTCCTGAAAGAGAATGTTCAACAGTTACAAGAATGGTAGATTTTTAGAATGTTAGTGACTGTGTATAAGTCTGCGGGGGCTGCTCCTGCCGTGCACTTGCAATCACAGAGGAACGGAGGCCCTTACGGCAAGGGAACGAGAGCAGAGCTTGTATTCTCGGCGCACACAGTCTTCAGTCTCTCACCCACCCCACGCTCCACAACCCTGGATAGAAATGATAGACTCCTTGCTAGGTAATTTGTAATTTGATACTTTCACATTGTATTGAACTAAAAATTTTCACCTACTTTTTCTCATCTGTCCCTCATCAACTATTTAAAACCACATGGTTAAGAGGTAAAAAGTGTCAGTTTGGGAAAAGTGTAGGTACCAATAAATGTCTCAGAGAGTCCCATCCTGATTTGGGAATGTTTCTCTCAAAACATGGCACACAGGAGTGAAAGTGCTCTTTCAGTAGACAGTGTACTACTTACTGTAACCTCAAACTTCCACCCTACAGAAGACCTACGCTAGCTGTTCGAAGCTAACATTGTTCTGAAGCTAGCAGTATCCTTCTTTCTCCCAGATTACTTTCTAAGTGTTTCATTAAAAAACAGTAATAATCATCATCTCAGTTGGGCAGCCTACAAAATATTTGATGAATACTTTTTGTGAAGGAATCATAACACAAAGCACTATTTTCTGGTGACCCAACTCTTGTTACAATGTTCCATTTCAAAACAACTAGAACTGTATAAGAGCCAAACTGTGTTGTTAAAGATCAAGTCTACTTTTAAGAGATTAATCTGTCTCATTAAAACAGTGCTGGCCCTGCATCATTTTATAATCTATTGTGGTTTGTTCCAGACTCAGTTCCTACTTTCAAGGTGCTGATAATCTAGTGGAGAAGACACAAACAGATCCTTTTTAACATAATATGGCTAGGCAGCGGTATACTTATATACTGAATGCCACAGGAAAAAGAACATCTGATTTAACCTGAGACGTGGAACATAAATTTTCTGGATTAGAAAATGCTTACTTACTAAGTAAAAGTGCGTTTTTCAAGTTACGAAAGCGACGGCATCCTAGGCGCAGTGTGATGAAAGGTCCAGTCCCCTACAGCAGCATGGCTGCTACGTGTACCAGCAGTTTGGTACGAAAAGTGTGAAACTGGAAGCAGAATAGAAGATGAGACAGAGAGGTGGGAGCCGGGTTCTTGGTTCACGCGAAGTAGTTTGAATTTTATCCTACGGGCTACAGGGCAGCACTGAAGAGTTTATAGCTGGGGAATGACATTTTTTATTTCAAATAGAAAGAGGAGAAAATCAGAAGCAAACAAGGCAATAGGAGGTCAAGGAAAGCAATAAGAACCATAATTAAGAAAATGATAGCCAGTCGGAAGGAAGTGTGTATGTTTAAGGATTATTTAACAAGTAAAATGGGAAGGTTTTAATGATTAAAAATGTATGAAAATGGGGATGAGAGAGGAAGAGTTAGAGAAATTACAGTTCTCTGGACAGAAGGAAAAAGTTTCAAGACATGAAAAGGTAAGTTGATGTACTATTTGTTCACCTGTCCCTAGATAACAATAGTTTCATAATTAAAATGTAATTGAGATTTTACCTACAATTAGCTAGGTTACTATCAAAATTTTGTAAGTACAAATTTTAAAACAAACCACTGAATTAAAACTAAATAAGTCAATACAGAAAAGTTATTTCAGTTTTGTGAAACTATCTGGCCTTCTAAGCTAAAATAGAAATGCTATTTCCTTTTTTAAAAGAAGGGTCAGGTGGCAATACTAAATTTCTTAAAGAAAATTTAACCACTGATTGTAATGTCTGTGGCTTTTGGGAAACACATAACCCCAAATTACAGTGGCTGTGGTGAAAAACTATTATGAAGAGGTTTCAACGTCAGGAATAGTTCCAGTGTCTGTATGCACTGGAGTCCTTTTACAGGACTTTGCTAGAACAGCAAAATTAATGGCTCTCTTCTTATTGCCCATGTTGGTGTCAGTAACAAATGTACTTCCCCTTCTTTAACAAAGATTTTCAAGGCACACAGAATTAGTTTAATAAAATCAAATAAGTCAGAGTCAAACTTTCTAGTTACTAATGTCTCAGAAAAAATGTACAAATCTCTAGTCAACATTATGACTTAGCCTTAATTTATGACCAAGAATAAACCAAATCATCCCTGAAATAAATTTGAAGAAACAAGTGCCACATACTTCGCTATTGTGTTTTCTATCAGAGTTTAATGTTTATCTTCTTAGTTAATGACACTATTAACACAGAGAAAATCTAAAGATAAATTCTAAAGCAGGAGCTGTTTTATTTTCCTTGCTTCTCCAGAGTCATTTTAGTTGCTTAAATTTACACTGATTGTTTTTTGCTTTGCCATACTCTACCCTTTCCTAATTTCTAGTGTGACTTCATGGCCAAAGATGCTAATTGTTGTTAATTCCAAGTTTTATTTTCAGAATTCTTTTTACTAAAGAAATATTTGAGTATTGTGAAGTGACCTAGATCCTAGACTTAAAAAAAAAACAGCTTCCAGGCTTTTCTAAACCAGTCCCTTTCATCAGTGCACAGGCAGTTTGTAGTTTCCTGGAAAGTAGCTCTTTGGGCTCTATGGATCCCAACTGGCTGCCAAAGAACTAGAGGACACAGTGAATGCTGGCCTGTGAAACTAGGCAGGAGACCGGCTGAAGTGGCAGCAACTCTGTTTATCCTGGTGACGCCGGGCTTCCTAGAGAATGCAGATGAAGCCCTGGCCTCTCGATCCGGGAGAGTAGTGTGGCACAGAAAGCACCAATGACTTTGATACCTTCACAATTTCATCTGAAATACAATTGTAAGAGTGAGGCTATTTCCACTCGCACAGTTAATCTGAAGTGACCATATTTTTTTCTAAGTAGAAGATGGGCACATCTCATAAAAGAATGTCATGTAGAGTCATGTTCAGATGATTTTTCTTTTGAATTTATTTGGCTTTAAATACCATCTATACTCCTGTCAATCCCAATCTTCAGTGCTGACAGGTCACCTCAACTCCAGAATCGTATTTCTACCTGGCTGCCCAACATTTCCTCTATCTAGGATTAAGAACAGGAACCTCTAATGTGAACAAATTGGGTTTTTATACCCATGAAACTCAACTCTTCCTCACCATAGTAAAGGAAGTCACCAACTGAAATCACCACCAATCTAATAATTTATTCTGGAAGGAATTTGTTTTAAAAACAGCTACGAAAATATTACATACATATAGTAAAATTCATCACCATGAAATAATTTGGTAAGTTTTGTCAAATGTAATCACCGTCACAATTATAACTGAAACATTTCCATCACATTAAAAAAGTCTTCCCCACTCTTCCCAGGCAAACACTGATTTTTTTTTTTGTTTTCTTTTTTCTTTAAGACAGGTAATAAATCTTTTATTGCTAAAATAAAGAATAATCCTGGATGAAAAATACAGTGGATTTAAGAGACTTAACAAGGAGAGTAGTTTGAATGGGGTTTTAATTTATCCTTTTAATTAGTAATAACTATAGTTATTTAGAAAGAAGCATGCAAGTGTGACTGATATGCACATATAGGTACATATAAATGTATCTAAAATCCACTGCTTGAAATATAATTACAAAATACTACTTATGACAACCTTGCTACTAATTCCTCATATACTTTGAATATTATATAAACTTCTAAGTTGAAAGAGGAATTTCTGTTATTTTCAGAAGTGATGCTAGAATTAGTTTGCTGCCAAAATGGGTGAGAGAGAAACAGTGAGCACCAGGGCCGGGGCGGGGAGAGCGGAGGCAAAATTCCCAAGGCCGCAGCCCCAAGAGGTGGCTGACAGCCCATAGCTCATGGCTGGGAGGGACCCTGAGCAACATCTGGAGCAGGTCCAGTACGTTAAAATGCATGGCCATGAAGAAAGGAAAGACCTTGGGATCTTCTAGGAAGAATATGAGCAGAATCAGCTGCTTCCTAGAGAAGTATACGAACTTCAGCCCTGGCTGGTGTGGCTCACTGGACTAAGCGCCAACCTGCGAGCCAAAGGGTTGCCATTTGATTCCCAGTCAGGGCACAGGCCTGGGTTGCGGGCCAGGTCCCCTGTAGGGGGTGTGCGAGAGGCAACCACACACTGATGTTTCTCTCCCTCTCTCCCTCCCTTCACCTCTCTCTAAAAATAAATAAATAAAAATTTTAATAAAAAGAAGTATACGAACTTCTAATTGATTTCAAAGTGAGTATAGAGGTTGGGAAGGACTGGGCCAATGATATGGACATTTATGGAAAATTAACATTAGTTTACAATTTTTACTGTATGATTTTTAAAAATTTAATCTTTATTGCATTTTTTCCAGTACCAGTTAGTCCATTTATATCACTTATACCTTCAAAAAGCCTTCCTCACTGTTCCCAAACACTGATTTCTGTCCTTTCAAATTAATTTTGCCTTCTCCGGAATTTTTCATGTAAATAGAATCATGCACCATGCACATTTTTTGAGTCTGGCTTCTTTCCTAACTTCCTTATCTCAAGAAATCCCCTACCACTCATTCTCTGCTAAACACAAAACCCTGAATTTTTTTCTTCACAGCCTATATCACTATATGAAATTACCTTATTTATTAGAGGTTTTTTTTTTTGTTTGTTTTTATCTTGAATATAAGCTCCATGAGTGACTAGGGACCTTCTCTATCTTGTTAGATGCTATATGCCAAAACTTCCAACACTGCCAACACATGGTAGATGCTTAGTAGATGCCACTGAATGAATAAAGAAATGAAAATTACTCCTTCAATTATTTCCTATTGAAATGATACATTAAATAATTAATAAGCTGAATTTGTACTTTATTCTAAGACGAGAACATTGGGAGAATAGTGTGGTGGCAAGTTGCAAGTCCTCTTGAGTATGGCTGCCTGATTTTGGATCTGGACTGTGGCTTCTTCCAGAAAGTTATTACAGCCTTGAGCAAGTTACATAATCTTCCTAAGCTTTAACTACTGTAAAAATGGGGATAATAATAGTTTCTGCCTCATAAGGTTGTTGTGAGGATTAAATGATATCAAACATGTAAAAACACTTAGAAAGTGTCCAGTACTTAGAAATAATGATAGCCGACATTGTTATGATTATTGCCAAGGCTACCTCCACCCCCGCCCCCACCACAACTACTATCATTCTATTTTCTGCAGCCAGAACTGAAGAAAAATTCTATAAAACAGCTTTTTAGCTAGCAGCCTAAATTACTTGTTTAGAATAAAGCCAAGTAAATAGAACTGGAACATAAAGAACTGTTATTATTTTCCTTATTGATATGTGATGGTAACATTCTGTCAAATTTTATAATGTCTAATAGTCCAGGTATTTATCTGAAAGGAGTAGCAAGGATGTTAATTATAATTCTGAAACTCAGTTAAAATTCTCAAAGTTATGAACTAGTTTAAGAGGCAGGATTTCAGATTCCCATCACTAGCAGCCCATGGGTAAAGTATATTTACAAATTATATTTCTGGTCCTGCAATTTAGTTAATTTGTGCTATTCAGTTAACTTCATGGGATTTTTACAGAGCAGTCTGTAATACTTTATTGCTTTTTCTAGGGAATTAATGTGATAATGAATGATGTCTATAAATGACCGTACATTGGCAATCCCCTAAAAAGCCAGTATTAAAATGTTAATGCAGTGTTTTCCATACTTGGGGGCTGACAGGAATTTCCTATCAAAAGTGTCCCTCTAGAAAAGATCATACTTAGAACAAATCTAAAAATACGCCTATTGTGATTTATTCTATAATAAGCATATTCTTTCTATCAACCTATCTACCTATTTATTATAATATTAATTTTTTCTGATAACCCATCTTATATCAGGTAGAATTTTATCAACACTAAGATTGAGGATCATTTTTTTCCAAGCATGAAGAAAACAAAATTTGCAGTTTCCTGAAGATGAGAGATTCATGAAATTCTGTGCTCTGGTTTAGTTTTTCTTTTTAAATATATTAGCAAAAGCCTTCAGTCAAGGCATGAAGACGAGCTTAATTAAACTTGACATAATGATGTGCCCTGAAGCCCTGACCCTATTTTAGGCATATCAGTCACAGGGAGGAAAGCCGGGGTACGTGTGGGAGGCGGGCATGAACTTCTGGCTGCCTTACAGTAACGAATCTGACTGAAGGGTAGGGCTTTATCGTCTACGTTGATCCTGAAAGGATTTGGTATGTGAAAGGCATACCAAGTTCCAGCCCTCACTGGTCCAAGGGTGAGAACAAAACCTAAAAACAAGCTAGGTAGAAGAGGGTTTTAAAGACCATGGCCACCTATGGCTATTTCATTTAGACATGCTCAAGCAAGTCCTTAACTTAGCACTGCCTTTTCAAAGCTGAAGCCCCAAACAACCATGTGTACTTTTCACCAAGAAATATTGTCATTAAAATTTAAAACTAACAGAAAAACTTTGCTAGGCATTCTCGGTTCAACTCTGCCAGCCACAAAACAATCAATGCTCTCCCCTTTGTCTCTCTCTGTTCTTCTCGTCTTATTTTCTGTTCCTATCCCTTTCTCCCCCAAAATATATCATTTGTAACCAAAACAAAC
This sequence comes from Pteronotus mesoamericanus, assembly GCF_021234165.1. Lineage (NCBI taxonomy): Eukaryota > Metazoa > Chordata > Mammalia > Chiroptera > Mormoopidae > Pteronotus > Pteronotus mesoamericanus. The sequence continues at coordinate 17,007,495 of NW_026555310.1, forward strand.
AAAATGTTCTTATGCATGACATGATTGGATTATCTTAGCAATACTCTGAAACTAGAAAAACAAACTTTAAAGTATGTCATATATTGTAGTGTTTCTTAGAGACAAAAATGCTTTAAGAAATATTGGCAAAATGTTCTTTAAGATATGTATTATTCTGTTTAGGTGATAAATAGGTGCTGATTTACTCATGCTATCTTGCCCAATTTAATAGTGATTACTAGCCCCCATCCACGTGAGGTTAAAGGAGTGGTCTGTGGTCACAAAAAAAGTTCAAGCAAACTCTCCCAAATCAGGACTTAACAAATGATCTTGACCTTCCTGGCATAGAATGCCAATCAACTAAACTGACAGGCAATTAAGCATTTTATATACAATAAGTGCTCAATATATATTTGTTGATACTAATAATAGGTTACAGAAAGAATTAGAAAGTAATCATAACTTTAATGGAAAAAATGTACTAGAAAGAGATAAGATCTGTTATTATACTACTGTTCTCTTATCATAAATGCTTACAGATATGTTTAATTTTTTACAATAAATGGGTAACTGTGTTTTTAATAATAAACTTAAGTGATAACTTTTAAAAATGTATAACAATTATCCTGGATATTAGAAGCACTGCGTTTTTTTAGGGCTTCAGTAAAATTATCTAGATTGTATGTTCTCAAAAGTTAGCCATTTTATTTTATTTTTTATTTACTCTTTATTGTATTTTTCCATTATTATTTAGTCCCTTTTTAACCCCCCATCCTCCAAACTAGTCAGGTGATTTAATTCTTCTTTTTAAAAAATTAATTGTTTTGAATACAGGTTACATTTAGTATTATTCTGTATTAGTTTCAGGTATATAGCACAGTGGCTAGATACTCCTATCCTTTACAAACGGATCCCCCCTGATATTTCAAATTATACTACTATTGGCTATATTCCATGTGCTGTATTTTATATCTCCATGACTATTTTCTGCATTGTTTTTTTATCTTTATTGTATTTTTTCCCCTTAGACCCCTCTTGCCCCAACAATCACCACACTCTTGTCCATGTCCATGAGTCCTTTTTCCTTCCCGCTCAATCCCTCCTCCCCGTAACCTGACCTCGCCCCCAGCTGTCATCCTGCTCCCCATCTACGAGTCTGTCTCCAGTTTCCTTGTTAGTTCAGGTTGTTCATTAGATTCCACATATGAGTGAAATCATATGATATTTGTGTCTTTCTCTACTGGCTTACTTCACTTAGCACAATGTTCTCCAGGTCCATCCAGTGTCGCAAAGGGTAACATTTTCTTCTTTTTTATGCCCAGTATAATTCCATTGTATAAATGTCCTATAGTTGTTTTATCCACTCATCTATCGATAGAAACGTGGGCTGCTTCCATATCTTGGTGATTGTAAATAATAATGCAATGAAAATAGAGGTGGCTTATGTTCTTTCGATTTACTGTTTTGGGTTCCTTCAGATATATTTCCAGTAGTGGGATAGCTCGGTCAAAAGGCAGATCCATTTTCAATTTTTTGAGGTACCTCCACACTGCTTTCCACAGTGGCTGCACCAGTCTGCATTCCCACAAACAGTGCAAAAGTATTCCCCTTTCTCCACTTGTTGCCAGCACTTGTTTTTTGATTTATTGATGATAGCCATTCTGACAGGTGTGAGATGGTATCTCACTGTGGTCTTAATTTGCATTTCTCTGATATTAGTGATGTTTAGCATCTTTTCATATGTCTACATGTCTACTGGCCATCTTTATGTCCTCTTTGGAAAAATGTCTGTTCAGGTCCTTTGTCCATTTTTTATTTGGGTTGTTTGTTTTTTGCTTTTTTTGGTGTTGAGTTTTGTAAGTTCTTTATAAATTTTGGATATTAACCCCTTATCAAATGTATCAGCAAGTATGTTCTCCCATTCTGTGGGTTGTCTTTTTATTTTGTTGATGATTTCCTTTGCTGTGCAAAAACTTTTTAGTTTTATGTAGTCCCATTTGTTTATTTTTCATTTTGTTTCTCTTGCCTGGGAAGATATATCTGATAAAATACTGCTACAAATAATGTCCAAGGTTTTGCTGCCTCTGTTCTCTTCTATGATTTTTATGGTTTCGAGTCTAACATTTAAGTCTTTGATCCATTTTGAACTTATTCTTGTGTGTAGCATAAGAAGGTGGTCTAGTTTCATTTTTCTGCAAATATCTGTCCAATTTTCCCAACACCATTTATTGAATAAACTATCTTTAGCCATTGTATGTGCTTGCCTCCTCTATCAAATATTAATTGACTATAAAGGTGTGGCTTACTTCTGGGCTCTTTATCCTGTTCCATTGATCTACGTGTTTGTTTTATGCCAGTACCATGCTGTTTTGATTACTACAGCCTTAAAGTATAGTTTCATATTAGGTGCATGATTCCTTCGTCCTTTTTCAGGATCACTGTTGCTATGCAGGGCCTTGCATGGGTTCATGTAAATTTTTGAAATATTTGTTCTAGTTCTGTGAAACACATCATTGGAATCTTGATAGGAATTGTATTGAATCTATAGATTGCTTTGGGTAGTATGGCATTTTAATTATGTTAATTCTTTCTACCCATGAACATGGTATCTATTTCCACTTTTTTGTATCTTCTTCTGTTCTTTCTTCGGTGTCTCATAATTTTCCAAGTACAGGTCTTTTACATCCTTGGTTAGGTTTATTCCACGGTGTTTTATTCTTTTTGTAGCAATTGTGAATGGGATTGTTTCCTTCACTTCCCTTTCTATTAGTACATTACTGGCATATAAAAATGCAACTAATTTCTGGATGTTAATTTTGTATCCTGCTACTTTGCTGAACTTATTTATCAGTTCTAGTAGTTTCTTGGTGGAATCATTGGTGTTTTCTATGGATAGTATCATGTCAAAAAGATAGTCATTTTAGATAAGTTTATCATATGTAGTTGAATGAACAATGGTAGTAATGTAACAGTTTGATTTTGTAAAAGAAAAGACTTCTATGGATGTTATGTAATTTTTTTTTTGCTTTTTATACTTGTTTAAGGAAATGTTCATTTAGATATCTTTTGCCTATATAAAGGAAAGACTAAATAAAAGTAAAATAAAACCATGCAAATTCAATTATAAAAAATAAAATAAAGTTTTTAATTGTTCATACAAGTAATCAAGTTATATTTTATGTAGGCCATATTTGTTGATATGTATATATCTTTTATGAGACCATAGGAATTATTTGTGAGGTTCTATTAATTATTACTATGAATTACAGCTAGATAGATATACAAATCAGACATAAATTAATCAAATCAAATTGTTTTCTACATATATATTATTTTTTTTTGATTGTATGTGTATGTGTGTTGTTTGTGGAAAAACACCAAATACTTTAAACAGGAGGCTTAATGTATTGGCAATGACTAAACATAAATTTGTATTGTGAATACAGATAAAGGTAAGATTATAAGATTATAAGAATGATAAAATAAAACTATAGATATTAAAAATTACTTAAAATATTAACACCAAAGGCAACATAATTAAATATTGATATATCTACTAAGTTGATTTTAAGATAAAATAATAGCAAGAATACTGCATTTTGAGAAAAATAAGAAAAAATTCACAAAGAATTAATTTTACCAACCTGACTAATTTTTCTTTGTTCTTGTAAGGCTTTTTGAATTGCCTGAGATACTTTTTCTTGATCTTTTGCAAGTTCAGCCTTCCAGAATTCCTGTTCCTCAGCATGAGCTTTTTCCCATTTTTTTCTTTCTTCTTCTACGGCTTTTAAAACTTCATCTGTCACTGCTTCTTTCTCCAGCTTCAGAACAAATAATGACCGAAACAAAACAAACTGAAAGGATGACTACACAATAATTCTTTGAATAAGAGACTTGCGCTAACCTAAAAAACACAAAACTTTGATTCTACAGGGTTAGTTCTGACGTTTTTATGCATATTTAATAATTGCTGCAAAATAAAATCAGTGATTTCTTTATTATACAAATGATCAGCTGATTTCCATGCCATTTATAAACTTAAAAGAAACCAAACCTTAGCTTAAAGTAACAGTTAGTTGTTGAGCGATTTGGTCTTGGGATCCCTTTAGGTTCTTAAAAATTACTGAAGACTTCAAAGAGCTATTGTTTTTGTTTGTTTTACATATTAAGATTCACCATATTAGGAATTTAAACCAAGACAAAATTATTTATTGATTAGTTCATTTAAAACTAGTAACATTAAAGGCACCATATATTAACAAACATTATATTTTATAAAAAATAACTATTTTCCAAAATTAAAAAGTGAAAAGAATGTTTCTAAACCTCCTTCATATCTGATTTAAGACATCTAGATGTTTATATCTGCCTTCTGTATTAAACCCATCATGATATTATTTGGTTGAAGTATATTAAAAAGAAAAAAACCCATCTCACAGAGATATGTAGTAGAGATGGGAGGAATATTTAGTAGACAGGCTGAGATTATTGTAGATATTCTTGATGATTCCACACCAAAACTTAATACGAGGTAGTTCTTAAAAGCTGGTTGCAATAAGGAAAACCAAATCACATCAATGAAATTTTTGTACTCTTACAGTCTTTCTTGCACTTTGAATAAATTCTTTACTTGTGCATGATTTTAAAGAAAACAAAACATTTTTTCACTTAGAAAACATTGAATGAAAGCAAATACAAATTTTCCAAAATTCTAATTTTTGCTTTGAAGCTCAAAATTTACCAAAAGCAACAAAAATTCTCAGCATTTTTTCTTAATGTGCTGGGCTCACTCTACTTATTTTGGAAAACATGACTGTCAAATATTAAAGCCTATGTAACCCTATTCAGTAAAATGGATTTCCATGAAAAAAAAGTGCCTACTTCAGTTGCTGCTCAAACAACTGCACAAGAATTTTCCTCAAGGAAACCATCCCACTTTGGTATGCAGTAAAGTCCACGGACCTCCCACCCTTAATCCCTAGAGAGTTACCACTTTTTCTACGGCTTCTAGTTCATGACCAATTTGACAAGAATTATAGAAGATGACAGTTACCATTTTCAAAACTTCTATGTTACTCCACCATTCTTAAACTACTCTCGGTAGGCTCACCAATACCTTCCAGTTTCTTTAATCCAAATGATATTTTTTTGTTGTTTTAGCCCTTATTTTTGTTAACTTCAAAGCAACATTCTACATAGTTGTCTATTTCTGTTTTCTTGAATGCCTCTCTTTTCTTGGTTTGCATGACAGCATGCAGCTTGCATTTCTCCTACAGATCTGGCTGAGTCTTTTCAGTTTTTTATAACCTCTTCCTTTCTCTGGATTTTAAATTTTGTTGTTCTTTCAGGGCTCAGACATTGAACCACTTGTTACTTTACACTCTCCTGTGTACACGACAATATTTCCAGGGCTACCTATTACCATCTATCTGCTGAAAAACAAAAACCATTAGTATCTTCAGGTCATTCCTTTCTCCTGAATTCTAAATGTCAGATAGATTTAGTTGTCTACTTGACTTTGCCACTGTGCATATCACAGGCACCTCAAACTCCATACCATAGAGATAGCATTAGTTTTCATGTTGCTGTTGAATCAATGCTCAGAGAGTTCACAAATTGGTCACCTCCTATATCATCCAGACCAAACATATATGTTGATCCCATCTTCTAACTATTTCTAGAATTTGTCTATATATTTCCATTCCAAGCTATTTCTACTACTCTATTTCTGCCACTCACTATATCTTACCTACACTTCTGATGCACTCAGTTAATTCCTTATCTGTCTCTTTCCTTTGTTGTCTCCCGTTTCTCAAAAGTTAATGTCAATCACCATTAGGTCACACTAATATTCAAAAAATGTCAATGTGTCTACCCTTACCTATGGAATGAAATTCAAGGTTATAAGTTAGAATGTAAGCCATCCTTCAAGACTCATTTCAAAAGTAATTTATTGTTAAAAACTCCTCTGACATGGAAATATTATCTGTACACTCATACTAATTTAATGCATTGCTCCTTGCCTTATTGGTACATAAATAACATTTTCTTACCTGACTGTAAGTTCTTTAAGAAAAAGAGAAAATCACAGTCAACTTTGAAATTCTACCTGGCATGTTTATTTACATATAAGAGACTTTCAGTATTTGTTTACTAAAGTTAAATCCAAATCTCAAAAGTTAGTATTTTATATGAATTTGTTGATATATATCTATGAATCATTCCGATGAACTCTTTCAAAGTTGGCTTTAAAAATTACATATCTTGATCACTCATTAAATATGTATACACATAAATATACTTTTATATTGTATATACACATAAATACATGCATGTGTTCACTCACACATACAGGGTCTGGCATAAATAATGTCCCTTTTTATTACAAAAACTTTTATTACAAAATCATAAACATGTAATTCTGTAACATAACAACATCACACTCAAGCACACAATCTGACATTTTAGGTGAAATGTTTAAATTAAAACTATAAATTATTATGCACATATTATTCGCCTACCAACCACTCAGGCAGGCCTCACTTCTGCCAGACCCGGTATTATCGCTTGTATGATACTTATCAAATACCAAGTGGAAATTAGCGTCCATAGATATGTTTTTAAAAATTCTTTTAACAATTAATAATCTAAATGCAAAACATTGCAACATCATCAAAATCTTGTATAATGTGAGTTTAAAGAGAATATGAATGGTGATATCCTAAAAGTTTAAGAGAAAAAATAAGGAAAAAACATTTTTTTTTGTTTTCATAGAATATTTTACAGAGTTAGATTGGTTGCACCATTAATTAACTCAGTTTTTTTAATTCCACTTACAAAGAAACCCATTATTACAGATGAGTTTATACCAGGCAAATAAGTGATAAATACAATTTTCATATGAGAACAAAAATATTCAGTTTAGGCTCTGAGGTGGAGGTAAACATAACAACAAATAGAACAAAAAAATAGAATTAAACTACAGAGTAAACTTTTCAGGTGGAAATACCTTTGCAGCAGATGCTAAGATCTCTTTATTTCTTTGCCTTTCTTCCTCCAAACATCTTTCTAATATTTCCTGTAAATAAGATAGACACTAAGTATATTATCTGAAGTAACAGAACACATTCTTCCCACTCTCTGAGCAAACTTAGAGTTTTACCTTCTGTTCTTGAGATTGCTGAGTCAAAGCTTCCTTTATTTTTTCTTTTAACAGGTCCTTCTCTGTATCTAGTACTTCAAGGAGCCTCTGATGCTGCAAGGAACGATAAATGGACTGTGATTACACTCTGAGATCTATAATCTATCAACAAGGAAAACAGCTGGTAGAATTCATTTGCCCCAAAATATTGTACTTTACCACATATTCAAAAAAATGAATCAATGAAAACACTCAATATTATGTTATAGCTAACGTTAAAGTACAGAGTTCATGTATTTACTTTTATTCCCAAGTACTAGTTAAAAAACACACAGAACCATCAGCCAGTTATCATGAAGTAGACACTTGGATTTTGAAATGTATTATCTAAGAAAATTTGATCTTTGTAGCTTCAATATATTCAATATAGATGAGCCAGATACTTGTTCTGGAACCATTTTCTTATCTTATTATTCACACAGATTTTTCTTTTAGTTACTAAGGACAAATAAGGTATTTTCTTAAATTTAGAATGCTATTTACATACAAGCCTCCTTTAAATATAAACTTACCCTGATACCCAATAATTAAAAACAAATCTATGTCTTTCAAAGTTGTTCTGATTTAAAACTTTTTTAAGGGAAGCAGTCTGCATAGTCATGTCTAGTGCAGATAATCTATTATTTCTGGTTTTAACTGTTATTTTTTATCTTTAAGAAAATAAGAAAAATCACTGTACTCCAGAAAGAAAACACCTTTATCAACAATAGCAGAACAGAATCACATGGACTGGGAGAGCAGCAAACTAAACAAATTTTCCCATGTTTGCAACATAGAATCCTTGCCCCCAAATACTTGGCATGTGCTTTGGACAAGTCATCTCTGTGTATTTCATCATTGTCCCTTTTACAAAGTGGGGATTTTGTTGCAGTTATAGTTGACCCTTGAACAATGCAGGGGGTGGGGCACTGCCCCTATGCAGTCAAAAATCCATATATAACTCCTGACCCCTGAAACTTAACTGTTGTCCCTCAGTATCTGTGGGGGATTAGTCTAGGACTCCCTACGAGGAGACCGAAGGCCAGAGACGCTCAAACCCCTTATGTAAAAATGGTCAAGAACAAAGAGCGCAGGTGGCCCTCGGCATCCGTGAATTCCCAACCACCAAGAAAAACACCATTTCCATCCTTGGATGGTTAAATCCACGGATGCGAAAAACAGAGACACAAAGGGCCAACTGTATATTTATTGAAAAAAATATACATATAAGTGGATCCACACAATTCAATCCTGTGTTGTTCAAGGGTCACCTGCATTCCATTCCTTCTCTTTTCTGTTTGAATTTATTGATTATAGCTTTTTTTTTCTGGGGGGACAAGGGTACTTCTACTTCATGATGCCTGTTTCTTCAAAGTCCCTTTTTATTTATTTAAGTCAGTAACTTTCTCATTCGAAACGTTTCTCTGATATTTGGTAATCTTTTTCTGTATGTCCATATTAAAATCTCAATGCAATAATGCTGGGAGGAAAATCCGTGTATGTGAGTGAACTTCGTAACAGGCACAGAAGGCTGGCTTTCACGGTTGTGCTGGAGCTTCCCCAAGGGCAGGTCTGTTAGTATTTCCTCTTTTTTTCACATAAAGGAAAATATCAAAATTCAAAATTAAAGTTCCAAGAGGGAGAATTCACATTCTTCTTCAATAATAATTTTGAAAATACTTCTCACGAGTGTTATCTTTTCTGATCACACCAACTTTATCTTAGTGCATATTATGAAAGAGTGCGCCTTACACTCAGGGCTTCAGCCCTGCCACAGGCAGCCTAAATCCAGGGGAAAGAGGTGAAAGAATAATGAGCAATAGCTGTAAAAGTTCTATTTTAAAACTTTTCACATTCTTCTATAGATATGATTTGAACAATGTCTATGGTTGTTGGACTTTGTATTAGTCTTTATCCTAAGAGAGTCTGTTAGTCTCTTCTTTCTTAAAATTGTTTAAATTATAAATATGCATGGTAGAAATTCAACCATATATGTTATTATTTTTATATTAAATTGTCATAAATGATAGTTTACATGTTTACTAATTTCTAAATTATTGCACACTCTCTATATAAATTTGTAAGTTTATTAATGTGTTTTTTAACCATACATACAAGAACTATTTGCTTGGTGCCTACCAACACCAGACACTGTACTAGTGTCTAGGGATATAGCCTTCAGGGTCATTACTGATTAATAGATAACTGATGCAACAAATACAGTTTCTTACATTTGACTTGTGAAACTATAGTAAAACAAATTTTCTTCAATAAGTACAGTAACAATTTTTCCCTTCAGCACAACAAAAACCTCTGAAGTAGAAAGTACCAACAATGATTTGGAAATAAAAACTAGAAATGAACTTAAAAAAAAATACAATACAAATTTTAAATTGCGAGTGCTTTTGGAGGAATGGATGGCAATGAAACACAAGATGGCTGTAAATTAAGACTCCAAGAATCAAAATACAATTTTCTTGCCTTTCATTTATTACTATTAACTTTTTATGGATAAACAGATACAGTTAAGACATAAAAATAACTTAGAATAATGTCTGCTGAATAGTAAGAAATTAAATGTTAAATGCTATTATTACACTATTACTACTACAACTACTACTTCTACTCCCTTTTTTATTGGGGTAAAATATAATATAAACATTTCTATTTTAACATTTGTAATTGGACAAATAGGATTCATTAGTTTCACAATGTTGTGCAACCATCAACACCATTTCCAAAGATTGTCCAAACCCCGAACAGAAATTCTGTGCACATTAAGCAACAACTCCCCATTCTCCTTCAACCCAGCTACTGGTAACCTCTAAGCTTTTTCTGTCTCTATGAATTTGCCTGTTTTAAATATTTCATATACATGAAATCAAACAGTAGCTGTCCTTTGTTACTAGCTTATTTCACTTAGCATAATGTTTTCAAGGTCCATCTATGTTATAGTATGTATCTAAAGATCATTCCTTTTTATGATTGAATAACATGCCATTGTATATATATATATACTACATTTACTTATTCATCAGTTGATGGATAATTGGCTTGTTTCCACCTTTTAGCTATTTTGAGTAATGCCTCATACAAATATCTATTTCAGTCCTTGTTTTCCATTTTTTGGGTATATGCATTTACCTAGAAGTAGAACTGCTGGGCCATATGATATGATAATTCCATGTTTAATTTTTTAAGAAACCACCAAACTGTTTTCTACAGCTGGTGTACTATCTTACATTCCCACCAGTAATGTGAAAGAGTTCTAAATCTCTCTATATCCTTTACAATATCTGTTCCTTTCTGTTTTTTTAAAAATTGTTGTCATCTTAGTAGTTTTTGAAATGGTCTCTCATTGTGGTTTTTATATACATTTCCCTAATGACTAAACATGTTGAATATCTTTACAAATGCTATGTCTACTTCTGATACTACTACTACTTCTTTCAACTATTACTAGTATTATATTCATAAAAGGAAAATAATCAGAGCTCTTTTTGTTCTTTTTGAAGCTTAGTAAGGGACTATAGTAGAAAGTACACTGGATTTGAGGTTTGTTCATTGTCTGAGATTCTGCCAAAAGTATGGATGCCTTTCCTCTCTGGGCTAGAGATTATTTTAATTATTTTATTATCACAATCAACTAGAAATTATAAAGTATCAAGAGAGATGGCCTGGCTGAAAAGTTTTCAGCCTCTCTTTATTCTATCTAAAAAAAGAAAAAAAGTATAAAGCATATCTGGAGATTGCCTGTATTACTCCTCCCTTGTGCCTCACTATAGAATTCCTTAATTGTCCAAAAGTTCCCGCACCTGGATATGGTTCACATGGTTTCTGGTGGTATGAGAGATGGTCAATACATTTTTTTTTTGTACCTTATTAACTGATCATTCCAAGGTAGTGTTCTAAATAGCTTCTGTTACACAGAAGCTGAAATTGAACCAGTGGCAACATTCAATCAAAAGACTCTTTTTCAAATATTTTTTAATTTCTAAACAAAGAGAGACTTTCAGCAAAGTTTGCAAGACAGACTTACAGCATTTTAAAAGCCATTATGGAAATTAACTGAAAACTATACATGAAAGGTGAGGATATTTTATTTATCTAAAATAGTCTGTGCTGCTTCCTAAAATTGTATTTTAATTTAAATTGTAATTTTAATTGTAATTCTTTTTAGCAAATTGAAGCAACAAATGCAAACTATAGAGTCCCATTAATCTTACAGAGCAGATGCTTAATTCTAGGGTGTTAAGGGCTGTTCTCTGAAATTTAGCCTAAAACAGAATGCACTCCGGATAGGTTCTGTTGTTCCTCCCCACCCCTCTTTGGAAGAAATTCTTCCAATGTAAAAGATTTGATGCAGACTCAAATATAAATATAGAGGTTCTGTGGTTTTTACTGACTCCTGTAAAAAAAAAGAAATATAAAAGAGCTCCTTTTTTCCTGGAATGTGAGTCATAAGAGATACTGTAAACAGATTTAATCACAATCATACATGGATAGCTTTTGTATATTAAATTTTAGACTAAGCAGCCATGGAAGCTCATATTCAGGTATTTAGTTATCCATTTATCACAGGTCCACAAGCTTCACATTATTGTGTGTGTGCAGGCATGTGTGTAGTATATATCCTGTAATGCAAACTCAAGAAGCACCATCTCATATCTTCTATAAATGACTAACATTAACCAAGATCAAGCGATCTGGCAGGACAGTTTTAAAGCACATGATCATATAGGCCTCGATTTAATGGGACATGAAAGACGCTAAATAAATTTAATAAACATCTTAACATAAAGTAAGTCACGGACATTTCACTCATTCATGGGTCAACATACTAAATATTACTTGGAAGGAAAACCTAAAAAAGATAAACTATGAGATTAAATGTACTTAAAGCAGTTACAACAAGCCCAATAATATCAATAAACTTTTTAAAGTGAATAAAACAAAACTATAATATAAGCTATACTAGTTTTACTTCACCCAAATAGATATATTTCTAACAGGCATTTAAAAAATGTAAGCAAATAAGTCATTCACCCTTTTTAAATAGGCCATTGACTTAAGGGAGTTATATAAAGGAACGAAGCAAAAATGCAGAGACATTTCAGCTTTATTAAAAATGCAAGGCTAGTTTATAGTTCTATAATGACATTTCTTTAGTAAATGCCAAAGATATGTCACAATCCTGAATTAAAGCAGCGTATTTCTGCTTCAATCATTTTCAAATGAAATAGCTTTTAAAAATGCAACTTAATTCTGTTATTCCCTGTTTGCCTAAGCACATGCCGTAAATTTATTTCAACAAACAGTAGCCTTCAAATGGGTATTTGAAATAAATGACCCATGTATATAAAATAATCCCTTTAACAAGAAAGAAAAAAAGAAACAGATTTATACACATTTTACCAAAAGCATACAATTTGTGTAGTACTTTTCAGGAAACAATCCTATGGTATATTTAATAGTTACAAAAATTTCCCTGGTCCATCCTTCCTAATCCTAAAACTTTATCACCAGAAAACACTATGTAGCTAGCTCTCAATTTTTCATGCTGGTCAATTTTATAACCTTCACATTGAAACTTTGCACAATAATATCCCTATGCCAGATAGAATAAAAAATTTTTCTAAAATCAGTTGACAAAGAAATATTCTAATTTAATGCACGGTAAGGATCTGCTAGATAAGAAATCAGTTTCAGCAGTGCAACTTTTACTGTTTGTACTGTGTCTCCTATATAAGGTATATAGTGTGTGTGTGCACATGTGCATGTGTGTGTGCGCACCTGTATGAAAAAGAAAGTGTTGATAACAAGTGATAGGAGACATGGGTATCATAAAATGAATGCAATTTTAAGATAGAAATGATTAAACTTGTTGAAAGAAATTAATTATCAGAAAAAAATGGATACTCATTGGACCAAAGACAATCTATTAATGGTCTATAATACTGAAATAACATAATTGAAAGATCTAACCACAAAGGTAAGGTTTAAATACTGGTGTCATAATTTCTAGCTGCCTAGAAAATGAAAACACATATTAAGTAAGTTTATTAATTATTGTTAGCATATTTTCAAAAGAGCATTAAGTACCAAAGAATACAAATGAATAAAAACAGTATTATGAAGATATATATAGCAACATTCCTTATAAAAATGCAAAAGTCAAAACATTTTAAATGCCCAACAAGAGGGTGTAGTACAATAAACTATGGTGTGTCAACTAAAAGTATCATGTTGTCATTAAAACAAGTACAAAATATGCATTAATACAAATTATATTTACAAACTAAAATTATTGAAGACATGAAATATTTAAAGCCATCATGATTACTGTAACTATGTATATTATTGTATGTATAGATACATATATAAACTATGTATATTATAACCATATATAATATTACATATATCTGAATAAATAGTGAAAAGGATCACAAAAAAACACTGTTTATTGGGGAACTGGTAGACAAAATATTATTTTAACTTAATATTGTTTTTATAAAAAATATAAAAAATATAGAACAATATCACTGAAAATGGCAGTATATGTATCAGGTTGATCTATAGTGGAAAAAAATAACTGAACAGGACATTTGCTTAAAATACTTCTAATTGAATAATCAAACACACATTTTTGTCTATAAAAAAATTTTGAAAACTGTTATAATGAAGCCCTAGCTAGGTGGCTCAGTTAGTTGGAGCATAATCCCATACACCAAAAGGTCAGGGCACACACCTAAGTTGTGGGTTTGATTCCCAGTCAGGGCACATATGGAAAGCAAGTGATCGATGTCTCTCTCTCTTTCTCTCTCTCTCTCTCTCTCATCAATAAAAAAAAATTTAAAAGAAATGGGACCAATATTTAATAACCTTCTAAAATATAAATCAATAAGCCCTGATTCATTCAAAGTGAATTCTACCAAACATTTAAGAAAGATACACCAATTCTTCACAATTATTCCAGAAGATATTTATAAGCAAGAGTACTTGTTTTTCTATAATCTCTGTTCTCTATGACCTCTTTCAGAAAATAGAAGCAAGAACAGAAAATATTCTATGAAGGTAACATTAACCTAATACCAAAACCAGACAAAGACATTAACACTGCATACTAATAGCTGTATGAACATACATGCAAAAATTCTCTACGAAATGCTAACAAATTGAATCCAAAATTGTATAAGAAAATTATACATCATGACCAAGTGGGATAAATCTCAGATAGGAAGAGCTGGTTCAGCATTCAAAAAACAATGTAATCCATCAATCAACAGATTAAAGAAAAATTACATGATCATATCCATACATACAAAAAAATTTGACAAAATTTGACAGCTATTCATGATAAATACTCTCTGCACATATGAATAGAGAAGAAGTTACTCAGCTCGATAAAGAACTTTTACACAACAACCTATAGCTAACATCATACTCAATAGTGAGAAACTTGAAGCTTTCTGGTCAAGATCAGAAACAAGACAAGGATGATACCTTTTATAACTGCTTTTCAACACTCTACTGAAAGTCCTAGCTAATACAAAAGGATGAAAACAGAAACTGGAAAAAAAATTAAGCTCTCTTTGACCACCAATAAACATGATCTATGTAGAAAAAAAAATCAACAACAACAACAACAGAAAAACCTGGAACTAGTGATTATAACAAGGTTATAGGATACAAGGTGATTTTGAAATTAAAATCACAATACAATTTACATTAGCCTCCAAAAATGAAATAATTATGTATAAATCTAACTAATATATACCAGATCTATATAAGGGAAATTACAAAACTCTGATGAAAGATATCAAAGAACAACTAAATAAATAAAAGTATATTTCAAGTTCATGGATAGATGGCTCACTGTTGTCAAGATGTCAATTCTCCTCAACTTGATCCATAAATTTAATGCAATCTCAATAAAAATTCCAGCAAGTTATTTTGTGGATACTGACAATCTGATTTTAAAGATTATATGGCAAGTCAAAAAACCAGAATAGCCAACACAATATTGATGGAGAAGAACAAAGTGGAAGACCAACACCGTAAGACTTCAAGACTTAGTATAAAGCTATGGTGATCAGGACATTGTGGTACCAGCAAAGAATAAACAAAGAGACCAACGTACAGAAAAGGGAGTCCAGAAATAAACCCCTATAGAGTCAACTGATCCTTGACAAAGGAACGAAGGGAACACAATGAAACAAAGATAATCTTTTCAACAAACGTTGCTAGAACAACTGGATATCCAAATGCAAAAATATGTATCCAGACACCGGTCTTACCCACTTCACAAAATTAACTCAAAAGGGATCATAGAACTAAATATAAAGTGCAAAACTTATATAAAACTGTGAGAAAAATGACAAAGGAGAAAATCTAAATGACCTTGGGTATGGTGATGACTTTTTCAATACACCATAGGCACAAGTCACGAAAGAAATAATGGGTAAGCTGGACTTCATTAAAATTGCAAACGTCAGCTCTAGGAACAATATGTCCAGAAAATACGACAAGTTGCAGAGGGAAGAAAATATTTGTAAGACACATCTGATAAAAGGTTGCTTAATGAAAGTATACAAAGATCTTCTAAAAAATAAATTAACAAGACAATTGGAAAATGGGCAAAACACCAAAACACACACCTCACAAAAGAAAATAGACAGATGGCAAATAAACATATTTAAAGATGTTCAACATCACATGTCATTAGGAAATCACAAATTAAAACAACCAGATACCGATACATACATATTAGAATGGTAAAAAATCCAAAACACTGACACCAAATGCTGGTGAGGATGTGGAGCAACAGAGTCCCTCATTCATTGATGGTGGAAATGTAAATTAGTACAGCCACTTTGAAAAACAGTTTGGCAGCTTTTTAAAAAAAATAAAACTACATATAATCTTATCATTTCATCTAGCAAAATAGCTCTTTGTATTTATGCAAGTAAATTGAAAACATATGTCCACACAAAAATCAGCACACAGATATTTGTAGCAGCTTTATTCATAATTGCCAAAACATGGAAACCAACAAGGTGTCTTTCAGTAGGTGAATGTATAAATATCTGTGGAATATTGACAACAGAGTATTACTCAATGCTAAAAGGAAATGCATTATCAAACCATGAAAAGACATGGAGGAAATCTAAATGCATATAGCTAAGTGGAAAAAGTCAATCTGAAAAGGCGACATACTGTATGATTCAAACTATATGACATTCTGGGAAAGGGAAAACGAAGGAGTCAGTGAAATGATCAGTGGTTGCTGGGGCTAGGATGGAAGGCGGTACAGTAGGTAGAGGGCAGAGGATTTTTTAGGGCAGTGAAAATATGCTTAATATTATCCAGTACAATGGTGGATACACATCATTATACATTGTCTAAACTCATAGAATGAACAACGCCAAGGGTAAATTGTCATACAAATTAGAGATGTTTAATGACAATGATGTAAAACAGTATCGGTACTTCTGGGGCGCTGGGCTGTGACTCGAGGGAAGCTGTGCATGTGTGGGGCGGGGGCTGTGTGGGAACTCTGTACTTTCTGCTTAGTTTTGCTGTAAATCTAAAGCTGCTCTAAATAATAAAGCTTATCTAAGGAAAAAATCATCAGGGCAAATTAACTATAAGAATCCAACTATATTCTGTTTATAGTAGTCATAGCTAAACCCAGAAAGACTGATAATTAATCAATGGTAAAGAGCTCAAGCAAACTCTAACCAAGATAAAACTTAGTTATAGTAATATCAACAACAGGTGTTAGGCAAAAGGTATTCTTAGAATAAAGATATCACTATAAATTGAAACCAGAAGAACAGAACAAATATAAATTTGTATACACATAATAGCATAATCTCATAATATATGAAGCAAAAATGGACAGAATTGCAAAGGAAAATCGACAGTTCCATTATAAAGAGTAGGAAATTTTAACACATTTCTCTCAATAATCAGTAGGTCAAGCAGCATAAAATCAGTACAGTAAGTTAAAATTTGAAAGTAGCTCATAGGCTTGATTAATAGATACATATGCAACACTCTACCAATAGTTGAATACGCCATGTTTCCAAGCGTACTGGCGTGGACCAGACAGGGGCCACACCCTAAACCTGACCAGATCAGGGGAGGCCTGCGTGGCAGGGCTTTACCAACTCAGAGGCCGAAAGAAACCACATAGGATGGTCTGAACATAAAAATTTCAACTAAAAGCAGCTCATGGAGGGTAGTTACATCCTGGGCCATTATCTTCCTTGACAAATGGCTCTCTTTATTTTAACTGAGCTTGTCTATTGTCTTTTTGCATCTAAGATAACATACCTTTGGAAAGTCAGAGTAACCTCCCTTTCCCGATTCCTCAAGGCACAAATATCAGCACCAAAGCAGGGGACCCCGGAACCCCTCTTTGTCATCCTGTTGCCTACATACCGTCTCTTTGTGCTGTAAATATTAACTACCCTGTCCCAGAAATTTTCCTACTTTGTTTTTCCCTTTCCCCTTAATCAGTTGCCAATGGATTTCATGTAACCCGCCTTTATTTAATGTATAAAATAAGCGGCAGAACTGCTATTTTCCAGAGCATTTTCTCAATCCCTTAAGATTTTCCTTCCTGGCAATTGTCATTAGTTTGGCTCAAATAAACTCAAAGGAGTTCTCTACAGGCTTGGACATTTCTTTTGTCCATGTATAATATTTTGCCAATTAGTGGGTCACTTCTACAATGAAAGATTCAGTGTCACTTAAATATTATTCTCTGAACACAATATAATCATTAGGAATCAATATTTAAGAGAGATTGAAAAAATGTCATGCTTAGAATCTTAAAAATTCTAAATGTAATTTTACGCTAAATTAGACACACTTGTTTGTCATAGTCAACAACAGGCCTGAGCAACTACAGGCCATCCCAGTCATGGGCAGAGCATTTCTCTTTTCACAGAGAAACAAGGGGGCAGGGTATGAAATAAGTTTTACCGCAACACAGAAGTATGTACTTAATTACTGAGGAATTCACTGATGCAATATCCATCCTGTAACGGAGTTCATTATCCCTTAAATAGTAACCTTTAAAGATATTTCATGTAGAAAAATTTAATTGAATCTATATACAACTTTTTATGTTTTTTTCCTATATATACACAATTTCTTTATAGAAAATTCAATGAAATATCTATTTAAAATAATGTTTTATGTAAATAAATATAATGTGAAAAATGAGATTCTTATTCCAAGCTCTGAGCTTCTTTAGGGCAGCAAATATACCCACTAAATATACAAATTACACAAGATGTGCTGAGAATGACACAGACAAAATCGAGTGTGTCCTAGATATTTAGACTACTGTTTTCATTAATTGCATTAAGTACGCCAAAACCCACTTTTGCTATTTTCTCCCTTTGTTCTATTTCCACACTTTCCTTTTCCCCTTTTGAAAACCATTAGTTTCCCCTTTTTGTCATGCCCTGGCCTTTACAGAAATCACTAAACAAAACTGTGTACTTAACATTATGGTTTTAAATCACATCATTTCCCCTTACCAATAAAAATAGGTATTAAAATGTAAGATTTAAATAATATATGTCTGTAAATTATTACAGCATTTGTAATGGTCCTTCCTAAATTATCTTACCTCAGACATCCATTTAAATAATACAAATATGGAAAGCTAGAAATTTCTGGCAAAATATACCATATAGGTTGAAATTACTCAGTATTAGAAATATAAAACAAAAACAAAGTTATCGCTCAAAATTTCTATTTGATACATCTTAGAAATACGTGTATAGGTTGACTACAAAGGACATGAGGGAATTCGGGGGATGGGGGAATGAAAAAATGATTTTTAAATCTTGATTCAGGTAGTAGTCACAAAACTAAGTGTCAGAATCCAAAAAGTGGTACACCTAAAATGGGTAGGTTTTACTGTATACGATTTATGCTTCAATAAACTTAAAAAAATACACATACATTATAAATAAGTTATTTTTGAACCCAGACTATTTCTGTGTACTTACAATACGCTTTCTCTTCAAGTCACAAGCCAGTCTTTCAAGTCCCATTAAAATGATACCTTTTGAATAGGTTCCTAAAAACTCAGGAAACATTTCCGGTCCTCTTATCATAATCCCATAGTAGTTTGCTTCTATCACTAGTGTATTTTTTTATATTTCATTATAATTCATTTTATATCCGTCTCCCATAAGTCTAAGTTTCTTAAAGGCAGAGAATGTTCTTATATTTAAAAAAATAAACATTAAAGTACAGTGCCTAAATTACTGAAAATTCTCAATTTAAGTTTATGACATTATAGATACTAGTGTTAAGAGAAGTTCAACCAGTTATTAAAATGACTGCCTAAAGATATCTTTTTTTTAAAAAAGGGGTATTGGATTAATATCTGACTCTGATAACAACAGGCAACTGTCTTTTTCTGAACTATGATGAAAGAAAAAAAAGTAGTGGTCACCTAAAAACTGTACACAAATATTATTGGGAAACTAATTAAATAACTCTCCTAAGTGCAACTTGACCAATGCTTTAACAAGGTTACAGTTTGAACCACACTAATCATCTGGTTTGCAAGATTTCCTGCTGGACATCAACACCAACCACTCGTTAGACCCAAAACCACCTTGGGAAATAGCTGTGGCTAAGATTTACACAGACCAGTAATGGACTAAATTACTGGTTCAGTTGAAAAACAGGTCATAAGCATATATAACATGACAGAAATTGAAAAGTCAATAAAAAGAATTATATATCAGACTCCCAGCCCCACTCCTCAAAATTCAGCTGAGTTTAAAGACTCCGAAGTTGTTGGAAGACTTAAGAAAGGTCTAACAACTTTCACACAAGCCTGAAATACATTAACATGAAATGCAGATATGGTGAATAACATCTTGGGAAAGATTATCACATTTTTAATATCTTTTAAATAGGAAATAAAATAATCTCATCAAACACTTTTAACATATTTTCTTAAAGATTATACGCCCATCTAGAGGGGAAAAAAATGTAGGGAAAAATATGCCTCTTTCTCTTTCCTATGCAAGATTAACATATTCCATAGATGAGAAGGGTCATTTCTTTAAGCAGATCATTTTATTTTCTACAGTCACAGAAAACACATATTTTAAAATACAACACACTCCATTTCCCTCTCAAACTATATTTCTATGAAGTCTATGAGGGCACACAAACATTGTAAATGATGAGTGAGCACATTATGTAATTCAAAATACAATATTTATCACTAAGATGAATAAAAGACAGGGTGCTTGGCAAAAAACAATAGAATATTCACAAGGGTTTAGTCATGGACCTGCTCAGTTCATAGAAGGGACCAATAGTTTTCAAATTCTGTTCTGCAGAGAACTAGACATCCCATCCCCACTTCAAGTAGAGTTCTATGACTTTATTAGTCTTAATTATAAGGAAAGTTTTCAACAGGTGCTTTTAATCTAAAGAAGGTTTTGACGGATAAAACAAATCTGTAAAGTAGATAATAAAAACATATATTCGTGCTTTTGTTTTCAGCTCTGACATGTAATGAATATCACTCCAATTCTCAAGACGAATAAAAAGCTGAACAAACCAAGATCAATGATGAGCCTTAGATCCATTGGAGAACTATTACAGAGCTAACAGCCACCCCACAATCTGCAGAGGAAGGAAAATCCAGTGAGATACAGCCAAAGTCCTTCTTACCTAGAACAGAAGCTGCTGGAGATGTAAACTTATAGCAACACTTAATGATCAATCTGAGGAATTGCTGGAGGCTGAGTGAGGATAAGTATGAGAGTAAGAACTCTTGAGTGCTAATGTCATAGGGCAGCGATTTTCAAGCCGTGTGCTGCAAGAATTTTGTGAAACATGCAGTACCGGACCATTTAGTCAGGGGCACTGCCCTCTTTCCCTTAGACTGTCAAATAAAAAAATGACAACAGCCAATACAACACTAGCTTTCCAGTGTGAATGAATCAAAATTACACCTATTTTTTGTAAGAGAGACAAAAAAATATATTCTGTGGTGTCCACAGAATTTTAGTAATTAGTTTTTATGTGCCATGAGATTAAAAAAAAAAGGTAGAAAATTGCTGTCATAGAGGGTTTTCCCTACACTCTTATGAGTGCCCCCTCCCCGCAAAGATCCAATAGGACCTCAATCTGAAAAAGCCACAAAACTTCCCCTCATGGCTCTGGCAAAGGGAGTAGAATAAGTAACCACTGTGAATTATGCTTGGAGCATTATCCATAACAAAGGCCTATTCTATAAGAGAAAAAACTTTAACAAGACCTTATAAAACCTTCCACCTGGGGGAAAGGCATTACCAAGATTCCACCAGCCTCCTCTAGCCATCTAGTCTCTCATAAAACTGCGGGGAAGAGGGGAAGCCAAGAAACAATTGTGAAGGATTTAACCGACTAAAAGACAAAGATTTTATCATAAGAAAATAGCATGTTTCCCTTCCCCAGCACCTTATGACTAAACCAGCAGGGTACTAATATAACAGTGGGTAACAGCTGAAAGAGCTATAAGATGCAGACTCTATCTAAGGAGGAGTTCTTAGGGAAGCCAAAGACAACAGGGGAGACAAAAACAAGGACTCAGGAATCTCCATCCTCTGGGGCCTTACAACAGAAAACACTAAACACAGCCGCTCACTCCTGTCAAAATAACAAATCTTTCCACTAAAAGCCTATTGACATCAATTCCTATTATATAATACAATATAATCATATTTTTGAGATATAACTGCATATAACATTATATTAGTTTCAGGTATACAATGTAATTAATATTTGTATATATTAAAAAGGATCTTAATAAATCTAGTAAACATTAGTCATCACACATAGTTACAAAATCATCTTTTAAAAAATTTTAAGGCATGCTAAATAGTTAAAAGAGCCTGAAGGAACAAAGAAAGCACCAGAACCCATTGCACATATGACAAAGATTTTGGAACTATAAGACTGGAAATTTAAAATATAAATAATTAGTATGTTGAAGAATCTAATGGAAAAAGAAGATAACATGCAGGAGTTGGTGAATAATATATCGATGGTAATTCTAAGAAAGAATCAAAAGGAAATGTTAGAAATCAAAACAAAAAGGAGGAATGCCTTTGATAGGTTCATCAGTAGAGTCAACCTAACCCAGGGAACAAAATCATGAAAATGAAGATAGGCCAATAAAAACTCCCTACACTGAAGCACAAAGGGGAGAAGAAAACAAAAACACAGACCAGAACAACAAGACTTGTGAGACAATTTTAAAAGGCATAAATGTGTACTATTAAGTAATAATAGATATATTTAATAATAAGGAATATTTGAACAAGAATTAAAAAGATATATTTGAAGTAATAATGGCCAGGAATTTTCTAAAATTAGTGACAAACGTGAAACCACAGAACCAGGAAGTACAGAGACAACTAAGCAAGATAAATACTAAAAAGCTTACATCTATGTTTATTGTACTCAACAGAAAATCAAAGAAAAAGAGGAAATCTGAAAAAAGCCAGAGCAAAAGAACAAAAACTTGTAAATAAAACTTTACTGAAAGAGGAAAAGGATAAATTTTACAGTAGACTTTTCTTCAGAAGCCATGCAAGCTAAAAAGTGGAGTGAAATATTTAAAGTGTGCAAAGAAAAAAAAAGAGCAGAGATCTGCCACAACACATAATAAGATTATACCACACAGTAATAAAACATAGTAATAAAGACAGTATAGTATTTATCTAGGAATAAAAAGATGAATTAATGCAGCATAATAGAGAGCTCAAAGATAGACCCATATAATATATAGGAACATAATATTGGATAAAGAGGTAGTACAAAACAATGTGTTAAGGGTACACTGTTTATTAGTTCAGTGGTTCTCAAACTTTTATGTGTATCCCAATCAGCTGGAGTGTGTAAGAGCAACTGATGAGCCTAAGAGCAGAGTTTATGATTCAGTAGTCTGGGGTAGTACTAGAGACTTAATTTCTAACAAGCTCCCAAGTGATACTGGTATTGAAGCTTCTGGCCTAAAAACTATACTCTGAAAATGCCACCTAATTATTAGTATTGTCTGGAGCTCACATGAACTGGAGAGGGCAAGTTCTCAGGGTGGGGATTGCAGATTAAGCCACAATGAGCCAAAGTGACAGTAGCAGAGAAGCCTTTAATCACTTACTGTATAAGCAGTGGCTAAAGACCTGGGAAGCACTCACTCCTCCCTGTCCCATTTCCCCCGTTGAACTGCGCCCAGGAGCAGGTCATGTGAATGAGCACAGAAGTGGGAGCATTCTCACTGCTGTGAGAGCCCTGAACAAAAGTCCCTGGCAGTTTTATGGACCCTGGGGTGGTGAGTGAAAAGGCAGGCAGGAGGAGGACTAGGAAAGTAGTGAATTCTGAGTCAGAGTAGGGCAAAGTATTTTTAAGGTTTCTCCCTCCTGCTCCCTTAAGGAGGCCTAAGCAGAAGCGCCTGAAGACGGCCTCTGCCCAGGGTCTCAGATAAAGAGAAATAGAAATGACGAGCCCTGAGCTAGGAGTGCAGCTGTGTGAAGAGCATGGTCTGCCAGTGGGGCCCGCACACTTGAGTGCAGCTCCCTTCAGACTACAATCCATCGACAGTGTCCCACGCTGCGTGAGGAAAGAGTAGTTCTTCCCTGAAGCGCGCCAGGTAAAGCCTCAGTGAGTGTCTACAGTCAGGCCCGAAAAATCCTGTATAGGTGTTTAAACAGAAGCGCGACTGTATGCTACTAGGAAAAGTGGCTCATTTTAGGGAGGAACATACAAATGGATACTGGATCTTCATCTAACATTACATACAGAGTTAGGCTCTACAGAGATAAAATACCAAACTGTGAAATATAAAATTATAAAGTTGGTAAGAAAAAAAAACATACAGGTAAGCCTTTGGATATAAGGATAGTAAAGGAATCCTTAAAGAAACAGTACAAACCACATGGCAAAAACTGATGAATTGGATTGCATCAAAATTAGGGATTTTTGTTTAGCAATAGAAACTAAGGACAAAGTTAGTGTTCCATTTACAGATAAAAGAAATTCATTATATAAAACCCTCTAGGGATTAATATTTAAATGTACAAAGAACTCCTGAACATTGACATAAAATATAAATCGACTTCAATTTTAAAAAAGACTAATGAGTAGGTAATTTATTGAAAAGTTAACCCCCCCAAATTAACAATTTTATGATAAGAAATGTAAATTAAGATTGACGCATCACTTATGAAAAGAGTAAAAACTAGAAGCTGGATAATATCAAGCCTTTTGGGGATACAGGAATCTACGCATTGCTGGTAGGACTGTCATTTGTCACTACCACCCTGGAGAGCAAACTGGCAATATTTAAATATATGCAGAGCCTATCATACAGTAATTACATTCTTGGATGGAGGTCCTCTACAATTGATAGACAAATGGATAGGCAAACTTTGTTTTTTCTTGCACTAAATTATAAGAAGACATAAAAGACAACCTAGCCCATTATGGGAGAGTAGGTAGAAAAAAAAATACGGTAGATTCCTTCTATGGAGTCTACAATTCAGCAAAGTGAATTAGATTTACACATAGTAACAGAAAGATGTTAAAACAGGAAATCATGCATGCATGACAACAGTTTTGAATTTAAGAGCATAAAGTTTAGTGGGTTCTAGAAGCATAGACGTTAGTAGACAAAAATTGGAAACAGAATGATTTCTATACATAACACCATTTTTGTAAAATAAAAGTAAATGCACACAAAATAATAGCCCAGAGATTGCAAAATAAGGACACATATTAAAATTGTTTCCCAATAAGAGG
The DNA here is from genome assembly GCF_021234165.1 of Pteronotus mesoamericanus. Taxonomy (NCBI): domain Eukaryota; kingdom Metazoa; phylum Chordata; class Mammalia; order Chiroptera; family Mormoopidae; genus Pteronotus; species Pteronotus mesoamericanus. The sequence goes on from NW_026555310.1 coordinate 17,032,492, forward strand.
GAAGACAGAATGAAAACTGGGGATTAAGGATAAAAATTTCATGTATGTACACACACATACACACAGAGGCTTTGCAAGATCCAATCGGATAATATGCCATGAACTGATGAACTAAGGTTAAATCAGAAAAATGTTACAGTTACCCTGATAAAGTAAAAGACAGTATTACTGACAACTAACCCAGGAGGGAAAAGTCTGAGTGGAAACAAAAACCACATTTTGCAAAACACAGCTGAGTCACAAAACAAATAAATTATGCCAGACCTGGCCATGATGTGCATAGCAGACTATCTGAGGTCAAATCTTTTAACAATACTCCACTCAGATCCACGTATTTTAAGATAAGACCACAGAAAAAACTAATCTAACAGTAACTCTAGACAGACTAATGTGCTCTGAAGATCACAGATTGTTCCAGTCACTTTTTAAATAAATTCTGATGAATCTCTGCAGACCATTCTATGACTAATTCTAGCCCCCAAATCCTATAATAGTCTTCCCTACCCCCCCCCCTTTTAAAGACATTCATAGTTCCCTTGGTCTACATTACCCCTTGTGCAGCAACCTAATAAACCAAACTTTGTTAGACTACAGGTGGGTTCCTGGCAGCCTCTGCTATATGGGCTTTAATAGTGCAGCATTGTGGGCTAAATAGAAGACGCTGCACGGGAACAGCTGGAGGCTGCTGCCACTCTAGAGCCTTCCATTTATTCCGCGTCCTTTTTTCCACTCTGAGGAGAGATAAAAGGATTACTATTTTGAGCACAACTACAAACTCTTGTTATAGCTCTGTTCTAGGTACTCTAATCTATTTGTTTCATTCCAGTAACATCTAAAGTGAAATATAAATGAGTTACACATTAAAATGCCAAGAGCATGCACCTATCACATCATGTAATTGTACATGCTTTTTTAAGACACGCTACTTGTGGTAATCTGGTAATTTCATAATCTGAACTTCAACCCTTATGTCACTCCACCTACTTATTTCCTCTTTCACTGCCATTCATACAATCCAGTGACAGAGGCATTATAATAATGGTTAAGTCACAATAAGGATACATGGAGAGCTCATAAGTGTCCACGAAAAACTTTGTTGAGATAAGTAACGGATCATCATTTCTTGAAACAGATCTTGAAAGTAGTGCAAATGATGAGAATTTAAATGCAGAATATTTCAGAGCTTGATTTAGATAATCATTGGGGTCCCTGGAACAACGCTGTGCTTTGAGTATATAAGAAATAAAATGTGTTTCACCTACCATCAAACTTCTGACTCATGAACTTTCAGTGTAAGATACCAATAATAATAAACCGCTGTCCAATCTGAATTATTAAATTACTTGTATGATAGAGAATCCATTAAGTATAAAGATCTTTCTCATGTCTCCTTTTCATCAAAATTGTTATTATTTACAATGGAACATATGTTATCTTAAAAATCTCAGGGCAACAAAATTTAGCAGGTAGATAAATTCTTTACAGTAGGCAGCCATTTTACTATTAGTTCTGCAATCTGATTTCAATACTTTATCTTCTATAAGCTAGTAACATGTATTTCACAAAAAATTACTTCTACCCAAGGAATTAATTTTATCCACAGTGGCTACTTTGAAGAAAATGTTAATCTTTCTGAAAGAAAATATCTAAAGTATTGGTTTATAGAAATAAATTCATGTTTTTTTTAAAAAAAGTTGTCAGTGTAAAGATAATAATTGTTTTTTGAAAACATTCCCTGTAAGGATTGCAGTAAATGGCTGAACAATAAACAAGTATAAAATATTTTCTTATCATGTCCTTAAATATACTACGAAGTGTTTATGTATCTAGACAAATGAGGACATTCTAAGGCCAGAATGATAATGTCAACTATACTCATGCACATGTCTGTCTGGATCTCCATTCAGCAAATGCCCAGTGAATGCAAATTAAACACAAATTATACAATCATGAAATCTTACGGCCATAAATGAACTTAAAGAATACTTAATCTGACTCTTAACTCTAAAATAAGTAACTTATTTCAAGTACTTCCATTAATTCTTCTTAATATCATATGTTTTTATGTCCCTTCAACACTATATCCACAGTCTTTGAATTATGTTCCAATTTGAAAATAATCTTTTGAAAATATGACACCTAGTACTAAAAGGAACTATATAAATTCAAAGAGTAGGACTCTACTCTTCCATTTTTTCCCCCTTAAGAAAGTTGATTTCAATTATATCAAAGTACAATCATACTAGCTCTTAAAAATCTGCTTTTGAAACTTACTAAATAAAACCCCTAAATGTTCAATACATGTTATATGGCTGAATTGGGCTCCTAATCCTCTATTGATGCTTAAGTTTTAAGTATAAAAGGCTAATATTTATTCCTTTTGAATTTAAATTTGGACATAGCCCAACTACTCCAGTCTCTAAAAAATGTTTTAAATACAACTTCATGTCATATACGAATGTGAAAAAAAAAACCTTTCAATATTTTCACCCAAGTCATTGATAATACTGAGCAAAATAAGGATAACCATAGTACTCTGTGGCATTTCACTATGGACTATTCACCTTAGTGGATATTAATCCATATATTTATATATTTGGTATGACTGCTTAGCTAATAATTTATCTAATGCCCTTTCTCTAATATATTTCAAACTTTTGTTCACAATGATCTTGTGAGAGTCTTTGTTAAAGCTTAGGTAATCTTTACCTGACTGACTAGCCTAGCAAATTTCTCTCCCAAAAGGGTAAGTTTAGTCAGACAGCATTTTCTTAGCAAATCAACCTTCGTTCCAAAAGTCACCACTCTTCTTTAGCAATCCATCTGGAATCATGCCAGGAGCCATCATTACAATTACAAACTTGTGAAACATTCTTCTTTAAAGTGAAGAGTACTACCCCATTTTTAGAGTAGGGTGCTTAGGTCATTTTTTTTTTTTTTTGAAATGTCTCAAAAGATCACAGGCCATGTTTCACTGTTTTCATTTGCAAGCTTCTTGATCACAATTCACCAACACAAGCAATTATGTGCACGTTACCAGCAGGCTGGTGCACAAGAGCAATCTTTCCACTACTCTGGGGCTCTGTTCTCCTTTAACATAGCCTCTGTCAAAAAAGAATGATCTCTGTGTTGATGGAAAGTAGTAAAAGAATAAGCGCACACACACAGAAATCAGAGAACAAAAAAAAATTACTCAAGAATTAAGAAGTCCTAATTTCCCCTTATCATCATTACAATTTTACCCCCAAGCCATGAGTAGGGCTGTTCTTTCTGCAGCTCTCTTTTTAAGGCAAACATTACATATTTTATTTTAAATAAGAATGATAATCTGCCTATTCTCTCAAATAATATAAAAAGAAAAAGCAAGTAACCTTATTGTTTTCTGTGTGTAGCAAGTTTTAATTTACAATTTCACTTCTTTATTCTCTCTCTTAAGTTTATTATATATGAGGAATAAAGAAAAGTGAAGTGTGTGGTAAGAGAGAAAAGTAATTTTATGGCTAGCCACAATCTGCTGACATATCAGTACATACATTTGGGACAATAATTAGCAGGTAATAAAAGGTGTTTTTCCTGGCAGGTAAATGGTCTCAAGACACACTTTTTATGCCTATTTTATGAGAATTAGACTCAAGTGATCCTGATGATATGTTAAGAATGGATTAGAATAATAGCACCACAACTATTATACAAGTAATAAAATTAGTGTTGTTATTGGTTTATAACTAAGTAAAAAGAAAATAGAGCTAGTAAATATCTATCATTAATTCTTATAAAATTTGGATTTTGATACCTACCCTTTCACCTATTATTCATATAACTGTATGAAAAAATTATTACCAAAAATTGATTAATTAACATAACTGAATGAATTCTGTTTGAATTTATGAGAAAACTAACTTTGACTATTTTGATGTAATTATAGTACTTACTTTTGGATATATACAATAAAGAAAGCCAGAATTCCTCAATATCTACATATACAAATTAGTAAATACATCATTAAGATTTAAATAAGCATTTGGCATCTCCTAAAGCAATACAAGTGATATGAGCCACAAATGCAAATACAGCTAGCCGTCTAGGACCTTTTCAGTGACTATGTAACAAGCTAACCAAAACTCTGTAGGTAAAGAGCATATGTATGTACAGAAAAGAATGATAAAGTTCTTAAGCATCCTTAAAAAGTTACAGATAATCTCAAAGATGAACAAATAATTACAATGTTACAAACTACATTAGGATTTTACGCAGAAACAAAAACCAATGGGATACATGGAGTCAGAGAAAGAGGGAGGTAGGAGAGGGAGCAATTGAGAATAATTTATTAGAGGGAATTAGCTCATGGTATTGTAGAAGCCAACAAGCAGTCATTCCCAGGGCAGGCTGGGAACTGACAGGGATTCTACGTTACAATATTAAAGAAAGATTTCTTCCTTTTTCAGAAAACCATAGTATTTGCTCTTAAGGCCTTTAATTGATAGGATGAGAGGTCCATCCAATCAGTTGATTGATTGGATGAGGTCCATTCTTTACTTAAAATCAACTCATTACAAATGTTAATAAAATCCACAAGACACCTTCACAATAATATTTAGACCAAAGTTTGACCAAACACTATAGCCTAGCAAAGTTGATACATAAAATAAACTATCACATAAACCTAACAGGTTTTACTTATCAAATTATAAGTTCAAAATTTGTGGGTAAAGGCTCAGTGAACGAGTATCTTATTGTATTGCTTATTGCACTTCATCATACTAAACCACCTATGGTCCTCCAAATGGCCTGTGGCCATCTTGAGTGCTCTCCACTTAGTATTTCTCATTGATGGAAACCGGATGACTTTCCATTTATTTAGGTTATCTTTAATTTATTTCAGTGATGTTTTATAGTTTTCAGTGTATAAGTCTTTTACCTCCTTAGTTAAATTTATTGCTAGGTGTTTTATTCTAAGTTGCTATTGTAATTTGAATTGCTTTCTTAATTTCTTTCTTGATTGGTTCATTGCAGGTATATGGAAACACTACTGATTTTTGTGTGTTAATCTTTTAACCTACAACTTTCGTATGAAAGCTTTTGTAGTTGGGCTACAACATAGCTTAGTGCTATGAATTCATTTACTAGTTCTGGTGTTGGCTATATTCAACAAGAAATTATTGAATATTTTTTTTAAATGACAAATTTAGCACTGAATCCACGGGAAAAAGATAATTCACAAGCAATGAATTACAGGTAATAAAAAAAGACCAGAAAATTGGGACTTGCAGGGGCAACCATCTTCCTAACCTCAATTTTAAAGAAATAATTGAGAAGACATTTGAGAAACAAAAACCAAATAAATTCAGCTTTGCCACAGGTATCAAAACCAACGGTATACTATGAGGCTGTAAAAAGAAGGAAATCTTACCTTTTGCAATAGGATATATGGACCTGGGGATTATTATGCTAAGTGAAATAAGACAGTCAGAGGGACAAATACCATATGATCTCACCTACATGTGGAATCTAATGAACAAAATAAATTGATGAACAAAATAGAAACAGAGGCATGGATACATGGGACAGACTGATAGGTCTCACAGGGGAGAGGGGGACTAGATGAAAGAAGGTGAAGGGATCAGCCCAAGAACATGTATGCGTAACACACAGTCAAGAGTGTGGTGACCGCCTGGGGAAGAAGGGGGGTGCCGGGCAGAGGAGGGCAAAGGCAGGGCAAAGGGAGACATCTGTAATAATGTCAACAATAAAAACAAAGGAAAAGAACAACCAAGTGTACATTAGTCATATTCATTGTTAAACAGTCAATTGATTAAGGTGTTTCTAAGCAAAGACCCAATAAGGCTGTGACTGTATGTACTATATATACTTTCATTTGGACCAAATGGTTTAGGGAAAAGAGATCATTGGGGTTTCTTTAAGCCAGGTTTCATAAATAAAGTTATTCTTCATCAGGAAAAGAGAGAGACACAGACAGCCAAGCATGAGGGAGGAAAGCATATAAACACAATCAATCTAGGAAGTCGGCCTCTGAAGTAACCGGGGACTCGGTTTGCCTTTGCTAAATGAAGCTCACCGTAACCAAATAGATAAGAAGCTAAAAGAACCATCCCTCAGAGCTATGACTATTTGCTACCTAGAATGACCCATGGCTCCCAATTTTCTGTAGGCAGAAAGTGGCAGAAAAATGGTATAATCTCCAATCGTACATTAGATATAGCCAACAAAGACTCTAAAATTTTTAAAACTTACAAGGTCATAAAAAACAATGGACTAGAAACCTGTTCCTAAATCATGGAAAATCAAAGAGCAGTCCTATCCCCAACGCAGATTCTCACTTAACCTGTCCGTTGAGATTTTAGAATTGCTACATACTAATGATTGCTGTGCATCTCTGGTTTTTAATATTTGCTACTGAGTGGTTAGAGTACATACCCTACCTTTGTCTCACTGCTGTATACTAGATTTGCTGTAGGTAAACATATATTTTAGTTTCTAGGTCATCAGGTCAAAAAGAACTATATATCTGGACCTGATAATATAGAAACTGTAGCACATGATTTACCACCTATCACCCAGAAATCTGGACTTTTGAGCCTGAGGCATTAGCTGGCTAGATCTTTCAGATTTTCACTCACAGCAATAGGATAAGTAAATCCACCTGAGATGGCGGCTCACTATTTGGTGACCAAAAGAGCAGAACTGTGGTATATTAGTGCTATTTAGCATATATTTCCTGCTCTTTCCCTTCCAGGTTCAAGGCAGGATCTCACTCCGTGGCCCCATTGTGACAGGGGGAAGGGAGAGGGCATTGTGAACAGATTGTGAACATAAATTGGGAATGGAGGTGTCATTTCCAGTCCAGAATATTGAATTATTGGTAGGAAATCTGACTGGGCTTGTTTTCACTATGCAACAATAACAGATAATGTTTTATGGAGGAATGAAATTATCAAGCTACTTCCTAGGCTTAGGACAACATAAGACCAAGCCCCAAGATAACCCTCAGTGCATGTTTAGCATGAATGAGATATAAATCTTGCCATCTAAAGCCAGAGACTTTAGGGTATAACCTAGCCTGTCCTGGGCTAATACATACCTTACACTGTTCTATGTTCTATGTTCATAGTGCTATGACCTTAATTTTTCTCTGTGATTTTTCTGTTATATTATGAAGTCACACAACTTCATATCTGAGACAACCTAGTAGTTCACCACCCAAAAGAGTTTAATTGCTAGATCAAATTTATAAAATTCCTTGTGTATTTCCTCTTTCAAGCCATTTATCAAAATGAAACTGGAAAATATTTTATAGAACCGCCTCCTATCTTGGGGATGCAGTAGCATATTTATAAATCTCCATTTAATGCCCTGGCTGGTATGGCTCAGTGGACTAAGCACTGGCCTGCAAACCAAAGGGTTGTGGGTTCAATTCCCAGTCAGGGTGCAAGCCTGGGTTGTAGGGTAGGTCCCCAAGTGGGGGCATGTGAGAGGCAACCAAACAGTGTTTCTCTTACACATAGATGTTTCTCTCTCTTTCTCCCTCTTTTGCCCTCTCTAAAAATAAATAAAATTTAAAAATAAATAAATAAATTGTATACCTAATTCTCTTTTCCTAATTCTTAGTTTATTTTCTTTCCATGACACAAAATAGGTCCTTTAAATAAAATTGATTTTATTTTCACCTACCAAGTTTTGTCATTCAAAACTGTTGCTGAGGATTTCCTGCATTATTATTTATATTATGACACATCAATAAATGCTCTTCAACTGATTATTTAATGTAAATCAGCTAGTTGTGTCTTTAATGCCTTCTAAGACATTAAATCAGAAAAAGAAAAAAATTCAGTGGAAAAATTCAAATAGAAATCAATGCCAAATATGCAACAAAAGGTAACTCAAGCATAAATACTTCTAAATATTCAAAAATTTTTTTATAAATCTTATAGCATTAAAATAATTACACATTCTACAACAGATTTATAGCCATCTATTTGCCTCTCTTATCTGGTGAATACAATAATACTATAACTCAGAAATTAACATAAGAATTATTAATTTGAGGAAGTCTCACATATTTTAGCCCTTCAGCCCTATTTTTAGTCTATCATAAAATTCCCAAACTTTAGCATTGAGTTTACATAAGCATATTTTTTTCTCCAAAATACACCATGGAAAGTAAATGGTACGAAACTGAATAAATAGTTATAAAGCTCTCAGGAGAGGAGAGGCAGAAGAAAAGTATAAATATATAATGGATGTGCAGTTTTTTACCTGAGCATTTAACAACTCCTCACACTTGTGTGCTTGTTTCTCTAGTGCAGAAAAGTACTGTTTTTCAATAGCTTCTACTTGTTGCTTAACTGAAGACTGCAGTAGTGCCTAAAAACAAATAAAAAAATAGTCATTTGGATCATAGACAAACTTGGAGTCCACTGTTGGCATGAGAATTTTTTGAGAGTTGTACATATGTGAAATATGATCCTCTTCTACATTAGAAAATACACATTTGTGAATATTAAAGCACGTTCATATAAAACAGTACTTTAAGCTTTGGGGTTTAAGTTTTCTTATTACCAAGACTACAGTTTTTTTGGCCAGATGTTCCTTCCACACACCTCTCCTTAAAAAAGACCAAGTCATAGAAGATGATAAAGAGAGTGAGTAGTTCTGTTAAATATAAATTCGGTTAAGTGAAGACCACACAGGATGAGGAGTGTATGAAAGCTTCTGAAAAAAAAAGAAAGAAAGAAAAAAACCCAGACATATTTCACTGGCTGACAAAACTCTACATCCTCTCGGCACACTGTAATATCCCATGGGCCAAGCATGGTCTTCAAGACCACAAGTCAAGTAAAAGCAGATGGAAACTCTGAGGAATTTCAAACATAAAAGAACTGCCCCCCAGGAAATTCACACCCCTAATGTGGAAAGGTATAAGTCAAAGTGGGGAAGTTAGTCGGAATCTCAAGGCAGTATTTGTAAAAAGTAATAAAACTTGGGAGAAGGGACAAACTTAAGTAGGTAGTGTAAGGGCTGGCCCCCTCAGTCAGTTAAATACAAAGACGTAAACACTATCCTAAGGGAAGCCAAATCAGCGTTTGAAGATGGTCCACCCGCTCACTTCCTTATTGTCGATGCTTGGAATATTATCATCTTTTTTCCCCTTTCTTTTTTTTTTTAAAGCATTATATGTTATACTTAACATGTTCCCAATATTATCTTACATGCTATTTATAAACCCCAAATCAGTCTAAAATATGTACTCAACCATATATATAAGAACTCTTAAGCAAATATTCTATTTTTGAAGGTCTATCTGGATAATAAACTACTCATACAAAATAGTAAGTTGAAACAGGCACATGTCTTATAGAAAACAGACATTTGGCACATTCACCATAAAAGAAAAATAAGCCAAATCTCTTAAATAATCTGTTATGAAAATAGATTTACTTCGTTGGAAACAACATGCATTAAGAAGCTAAATAAATATGCATGTATTTAAATAAAACTAAGATAAAATATTTTTTAAACCTCTGGATAAGCCTCAGATTTTCAGATAATCAACTTTTCCTTTCAAATGTTAGACTGTCTGATGATGCCACTCCTCCTATAACTCAATAGTCATCATTCTGAAGCTGCAGAATTACTAGGAAAGTAATAAAGGAAAATAGAGCTCTGACTGAGGTTTAACGAAAATATAAGAACTGCTTAATAGAACTGCTTTACCCCTTCATTAACAGTTTGTCCTCTAAAGATTCCATAATAATTAATTTATATAAGGCACCAAAATGTAACCTCTTAAATTGTGACTAGATAATGCGAAGCTCTAATTTACCTTTGGCAAAATATAATATGCTATTTGTTGGACTTCAGGAAAATTTAAAGAATGGTATAGTTACAGACAATTTCCTTGGGTATATTCACTACATCTTTTGTAGAGGGAAAATTGCCACTCTTTTTGTGGACTTGGGATATGACAGCTGTTTTGCTTAATTGTAAGAACTGTTTTCACTTCCCTATTTTCCATTGCTCTAAACAATCCCATAGTTTAAATACCCAATTGTGATTTTTAGTAGATTATATATACTTTGGAGGGACAAGTTCATAAAATAATTTTCTCATTGTAATTAAGAAACACTGTTGAATAGTATATTTTTCCTCTAGTAATTGATCTGTACACCATATATTTGTTTTCTTCCAAACTTCAATGAGGCAAGTAGTACAGGATAATAAGTCAAGTAAGAGCCAAAGTTGTGGTTATGGACCATGGAGAAAAGCTATGCACAAGTAACTAGCCTTTCATATAGTTCAAACCTCTCATCTTAGCTCCATTCAGCTATTTAAATCCACCCGTCTACCAAAGAGACCTGAAGGTAAGTCCTGAGAACATGAATATTTTTTTAAAAAGTCTGTTCTTACTGAGTTCTTTCTATTTTAAAAAAGAAACAATCTCTAGATAACCACACACCATAGGTATATGAACGGTGTGTATCAGAGAAAGAAAAGATTCCAAAAGCCTGCTTGTAAAACTCACTGCTATACACAGAAAACATTAAATAGGTAAGAACAGCTTGAGCCCTGGCCGGATGGCTTAGTTGATTGGGGCATTGTCCCATACACCAAGAGGTTACAGGTTCGATTCCCAGTCAGGGCAAATACCTAGCCTGAGGGTTTGATCCCCCATTCATGGTGTGTATAGGAGACAATTGATTCATGTTGCTCTCTCACATAGATGTTTTGCTTTCTCTCCCCCCTTCCTCTCTCTCTAAAATCAATAAAAACATATCATAGAGTGAGAATTAAAAAATAATAAAAGGAAAAAGAATAGCTTGAATTAAGAGTAGAGGCAAACAGTAATGCAGGAAGGTACAAAAATAGGCAGGTGCCAGATATTAAAAGAGCTTGTATGCTTTAACAAGGTAGTTTAAAAATGTGTCCTAAATTATTCAACAGTGGGATTATTAGTACCACACTCCAAACAAAGGAGGTAATTTACACAAACTACTCTCACAACTAGAATATTAACCATTATGGACATACTTACAAATATACATTTGGTACTAGCTGCCTGCTTTTACAGCTTGATCTATCATTATAAAACTGGATGTTTATTTTCCAGTGTAATACACCATAATAATCACCTTTAAATTTCTCATATGTTGTAAATATAAAAATAAACATTAATCTTAATATTTCCCTGCAATTTATTTTTTTCTCTGTAATTGTCTATACAGATACCAAAGACACAAGGAAGACTTGTTGTGGGTTTATGCAAAAATACAGAAAGATATAATGAAGATTTCCTTCATATGACCTTTTTAAACTATTTTCAATAAATATAAAGCATTAAGACTCATGATATGTAGAGGCAGAAAAACAAAGATATATACAAACATTTCATAACAAAAAAAAAATGCTACCAAAGGCAGGGAATGCTGTTAATTTTCAGCATACTTAGGTTTTAGCCACAGATCTACCAGATTTTCTGTATCATCCCAAGCAATTTAATTTACTGAACTTGAGGAAAACTAGTTATCATCCTTCTTTAACAGTAGTTTTAAAGATGTGAGTAAGATTGTAGGTTCCTTTAGCGCAGGGGCCTACACTGAAGGAACGCACAATTTCTTAAAGAGTTCCTTGTACACAGTAGACACAATACAATAGCTCTTTGGTGAGTAATGATTCTTGTATAAAGATTAACTTTTTTTTTTAAATCATAGTATAAATGTACTGATATTCATTGAAAAGTTCACTAGGCTTCAAATTATAACTGCCAAGTTCAGTTACCAAATTTGTTGCTGAGTATATTTAATCTCTTCCAGGGATTTCAACTTTTTATGCTATTTTAGACTATCAATGTCTAATCTTTCTACTCTTCAAGATAAATTTTGAGTAAATAAAGTGTGTAAAAGACTGCAGTATGTCATAAATTCTACAATTATTAAACTCAAAGAAAAGGATATTAGGTCAAAAACTACCCCAAACCAATATACGCTGGAACGCAAATGAGCAGAGAAGTAGGACCACAGCAGGCCGCTGCAGCCCAAACTACTCTGTTGACCCAACAAATACAGACTTTTTCCTACCTTGAAATATCCCAATTGCTACAGATCTTATTCCAGCCTTATCAAATTAAATGAATTGTCCAAATTAGTAGAGAAGACATATTTAAGGAACCAGATGGTCTCTGGAACATGAATATCATGCTGGTATTTACTATACAACCTTAGAAGAACACTTTGTAGCTAATTTTAGACAACAATAACTAGATTATTTTACAAATCACACAAAAAATGTATCTGTGAATTCTCCAAGTCATACTTGACAAATAATTCACTAAGTTATTCAACCACTTTTTCCATAAGCTTTATATGCCTATTTTACAAATAAATGGACACTGGGGTTAAGAAATGTGCCTAAAATCAAACTAAAAGACTCAGTGGAACAAATAGCTGAATTCAGATCCACTCACTTGGTTCCCTATGTGTCTTAGCTGTTCTAACTCAATAAAGCAGATTTCTCTTTGTGTATTAAGCACTTATTTGATTTTTATAGCCTCTCATTTATTTATTCATTCTGCTCTTATTCAGCTAATATTTGCTAAAGGTGCACTTTATTCCAAACACTGTTCTAGATACTGGCCACACAGACTTGAACAAATCAGACATGAGCCTCTCCTGAATTTATACGATGGCAAGGGGCGGGGGAGGGTAAGAAAGACTGCAAGGCAGACAATAAACAAACATTTTGATGGTGATACATCTGTGGAGGAAATAAAAAGGAGTAAAAAAGAAACGAATAGTGGAGGAGAAAATTTTCAGAGAGGGGAAAGCTCTCTGGAGAACTGCAAAGAGTTGAAATGTCACAAGGAAAAAAACCTCAGCTACATAAAAAGTCTGGAAGAACATGTCTATCAAAGGAAAAAGTGCCAAGTCTTAAGAGTGGGAATACGGTTGATGAGCTCAAGAACTAGAAAAAGAGACCATTGTAGATCAAATGAACCAGAGAATTCCATCAGATACTATAGCTACAACAGACTACTTTTTAGCCTTTAACAAGTCAAACTTCTTGTCACCAGGTCAGTGGTTTTGCTGAGCCCTATGCATGAAAGTAAATCAGAGATAAGAAAAGGAGACAGAGGACCAGAATCATGTAGAATGATAGAAATTCATTTTCACTCTTTTCCCAACTGCAATGAGAAACCCCTAAAGGCTGTACCTTTGTGAATAAATGGTTTCGAGTTTTTCCAGTAGCTACTCAAAAGACGGATTGCTGGGTCATATAGTAACTCTATTCTTAATTTCTTTTTTTATTTTGAGAGAGAAAAAGAGAGGAAGTGGGAGAGAAGAGGGGGAGGGAAGAGAGAAAAAGAGAGAGGGAGAAAGAAAGAGAGAGAGAGAGAGAGATTTTGAGGTTGAGAGAGAGACATTGATTTGTTGTTTCACTTACTGATGCATTCATTGATTAATTCTTGTATGTGTCCTGACTGGAGACTGAACCCATGACCTTAGTATTTCAGGACTACCTTCTAACCAAATAAGTTACCCAACCAAGGCTACTCTTAAATTTTTGAGGAACCGTCATACTGTTTTCCATAGTGGCTGACCCAGGCTACACCCACCAAAAGTGAATGCGGGTTCCTTTTTCTCCACAACCTCTCCAACACTTGCTGTCACAAGTCTTGTTGATAATAGCCATTATAATAGGTGTGAGGTGGTGTCACCCAGTTTTAATTTGCATTTCCCTAATAGCTAGTGAAGTCGAGCACCTTTTCATATTATTCGATGGTATGTCTTCTTGGAAGAAGTGTCTGTTCACGTCCTCTACCCATTTTTTAATTGGATTGTTTGTTCTTTTTTCTCAGGATGCTCTGGTTATTCTGGGTACTATACAAATCTGATTATTTTTTCTTCTATTTCTTGAAAAAATGACTTTGGGATTTTGATTGGGATTGCATTAAATCTGTATATTTCTTTGGTTAATATAACCATTTTAACTATGTTGATTCTTCTAATCCATGAACATGGAACATCTTTCCATCTCAGTGTGTCTTTTTCAATCTGTTTTAATATTACTTTGTAGTTTTCAGTATATAGGTCCTTCGCATCCTTTACTAAGTATATTCCTAAATATTTTACTTTTTGAAGTTGCAAAAAGAATTGTTTTTTATTTCTATTTCTGCAATTTCATAGTTAGTATACAGAAAAGCAGTGTTTTGTTTTGTTTTTTTGTATATTAATTTTTGTATCCTGCAACTTGACTATATTTGTTCATTGTTTCTAATAGTTCTTTGGTGAAATCTTTAGTTTTCTATATACAGAATCATGTCATCTGCAATAAGTGACACTTTTGCTTCTTCATCCCCAATTTTAATGCCTGTAATTTCTCTCTCTCTCCTGGCTGCTCTGGCCAGTACTCTTAGAATTATGTTGAATAAGAGTGGTGAGAGAGGACATTCTTGTCTTGTTCCTGATTTTAGAGAAAAGGGTTTCAGTTTTCCATCACTAAGTATGATATTAGCTGAGGGTTTGTCATATATGACCTTTATTATGCTCAGGTACTTTCCATCTATATCATTTTATGGAGTGTTTTAATCATAAATGACTGTTGTATATCATCACATGCTTTTTCTGCATCTATTGATAAGATCATATGATTTTTATTCTTTTCTTCTTATTGTGATCTATTTGCAGATGTTTAACCATCCTTGCAGCCCTGGAATGAAACCCACTTGCTCATGATGTATTATTTTTTTAATGTATTCTTGTATTCAATTTGTTAGGATTTTGTTTAGGATTTTTACACCTGTATTCATTAGAGATACTAGTCTGTAGTTTTCTTTTTTGTGTGTTATCCTTGCCAGGTTTTGATATCAAGGTTATGTTAGCCTCTTTTTCAATTTTTTTGGAAGAGTTTGAGAAGGACAGTTATCAATTCTTCTTTGAATATTTGGTAGAATTCACTAGTGAAGACATCTGGTCCTGGACTTTTATTTTTAGAGAGGTTTTTTATGGTTGCTTCAATTTCCTCACTGTTTATTGGTCTATTTAGATTTTCCATTTCTTCATGATTCTGGCTAGGTAGGTTATATATTTCTGGGTACTTACCCATCTCTTCTAGGTTATTGAATTTGGTGGCATATAGTGTTTCATAGTACTCTTAGCATGATCCTCTGTGATGTCTGTGGTAACTTCTTTTTCATTTCTGATTTTGTTTTTATGAGTCTTTTCTCTCTTTTTCCTTAGTGAGTCTAGCCAGCAGTTTGTCAATTTTATGAATCTTTTCAAAGAGCAAGCTTTTTGTCATATTAGTTTTTTGTAGAGTCTTTTTGTTCTCTATTCCACTCAATTCTGCTATAATTTTTGTTATTTCCTTTCTTCTGCTGGCTGTGGTTTGCTTTTGGTCTTCTTTTTCTAGTTCTTTAAGGTTAGGTAATGTTGTTTATCTGGAAATTCTCTTCTTTCTTGAGATAGGCCTATAATGATATAAACTTCCAAGGTATTACCACTTTTGCTGCATCCCAGAAGTTTTGATATAGTGTATTGTCATCTTCATTTGTCTCTATGTATCTTGATCTCACCTTTTATTTCCTCTTTGACCCAGTCATTTTTTAGCAGTAATGTTTTTTAAGCACATAGTTGTGGGGTTTTTTTACATTCATTTCTAATTTGAAAACATTGTGGTCAGATAATATGCTTGGTATGATTTCAATCTCCTTGAATTTGTTGAGGCTAATTTTGTGACCCAACATACGTTTATCTTTCAGAATGTTCCATGTGCACTGGAGGAGAGTATATAATCTGATGTTCTGGGATCCAAGTCTGTAAATATCACTTAGCCCCATTGGGTCTAATGTATCACTTAAGGCCGGTATTTCTCTTTGTTGTTTTTTAATCCTCACCCAAGGTTATGTTAACTGATTTTAGAGAGAAAAGAAGAGAGGAAGAGAGAAATATTAATTGGTCGCCTCCTGTACAAGCCCTGAATGGGGATCGAACCCACAACCTAGGTATGTGTTCTGACTAGGAATCAAACCTGCAACTTTTCAGTGTATGGGATGATGCTCCAACTGAGTCACTTGGCCAGGGCAAGGTTGATATATCTTTATTAATTTTCTGTCTAGAGGCATCAATGGAGCATTTAGGTCCCCAACTATGATTGTGTTTTTGTCAGTTTTTCCCTTTAGTTCTGTTAGTAGTTGCTTTATATATTTCAATGCTCCTTGATTGGGTGTGTGTAGAGAGACAGAGAGAAAGAGAGAGAGAGAGAGAGTGAGAGAGAGAGAGAGAAGAATTATGTCATCTTTATCATTATAAAATGTCCATCTTTGTCTCTTTTTACCTTTGTTATCTTGAGATCTATTTCGTCAGATATAAGTATGGCTACATCTGCCTTTCTGTGGATGCTATTTGCTTGGAAAATCGTTTTCCACCCTTTCACTTTGAGTCTATCTTTGTCTTTGCAGGTTAGGTGTGTCTCCTGAAGGCAATATATGGTTGGGTTTTGTTGTATGATACACTCTGCTATTCTGTGGCTTTTTACTAGAGAATTTAGTCCTTTTACATTAGGGTAATTATTGATGAATGAGGATTTCCTATAGCCATTTTACTTTTTGTTTTCTGGTAAATCTGTGCCTCCCTTGGTTCTTTTCCTTTGTATTTCTGTCTGTTGTTTTTTGTTTGGTGGTATTACATACCTCTTTCCTCTGTTTCATCTTTTTTTTAAGTTATGCATCTCAGTTTTGGATTTTTTGTGTGTGGTTACCATTAGGCTAATGAAAAAAAGTTTCATATGTATAGTAGTCTTTTTTCTTTTGAATGTATCTGTTTCTCCATTCTCCTTTGGAAATTCTGACCTTTCCTCCCTCCCTTTTTATGTTTTCAGTTTCACAAATTATCCCAGTTTATGCTGTAAGTGTATTGGTGATCCTACTCATAGTTTTGTGACCATTTGTTCTTTGCTTCAGGTAGAATAATCCCTTGAGTATTTCCTGCAGTGGAAGTCTTCTCATGATAAATTCCCTCAGCTTCTGTATGTCTGGAAAAGTCTTTATTCCTCTTTCATATATAAAGGATAACTGTGTTGAATACATTATTGTTGGCTGGTAATTTGTCTTTCATTAGTGTGAATATCTGGTTCCACTCTCTTTTAGCTTGTAGAGTTTCTGCTGAGAAGTCCAACGATAACCTAATGGGCATTCCTTTATAGGTTACTTTCTTCTTTTCCCTGGCTGCCTTGAAAATTGTTTCTTTATCACTAATTATTTGACAGTTTTAATACAATGTGCCTTGGAGAAGGTCTTTTTGAATTTAGGTAATTAGGTATTCTGTTTGCTTCTTGGATTCAAGGATTTAGCTCTTTCCATAGGTTTGGGAAATTCTCATCAACTATTTATTTGAACAGGCTCTCCATTCCCTTCTCTCTCTCTTCTTCTGGTATGCCTATATTGCTCTTCATGATGGAGTCAGATAGTTCTTGTACAGTTCTTGCATTCTTTTATATTTCACTCTTTCTCTTCTTCCCTCTATGTCATTTCTAGATTTCTATCTTTGATATCACTAATCCTTCCCTTCATCTGGTCTGCTCTATTTCCTGTACTCTCCAGTAAATTATTGATCTCTTTTATTGTTTCTTCAGCTCGAGTATTTCTGTTTGGTTTTTTTTTTAAAGTTTCAATCTCTTTTGTTAAGTACTCATTTTCTGTGTTGATTTGTTTTCTGAGCTCATTAAACTGCCTATCTGTATTTTCTTGCATCTCATTGAATTTTTTCAGAACTTCAATATTGAATTATCTGTTATTTAAATCACATATTTCCATGTATTTAAGTTTGTTTTCTGGAGATTTTCCATTTTCTGTCTGAGTTGTCTTGCTACCTTGGTTGTCCATAGTATTTAATGGAGTCCTTCTCTGTCTAGGCATCTATGCATGAGCAGCACTTGTCTAGTATATTGATGTGAAGAAGCCCTACTATCATTTTTAGTAGGTGACACTGAATCACAAGCTTTTTAGCTCTCTGTCTTACACTTTTCTGGCTTTTCAGATCTCCATTGGCTGGTGGAGAATGGGAAGGTGATCCACTCACCCCAGTTCCAGGGGACCAACCCCACAGGGGAACATGTTGGGTGATGGGGCTCCAAATCTGTGAAGTGCCAATTCTGTCCCCTGCATCCATATACTGTCATCAGTGTAACAGCCATGCATGGGGGTGAGATGGGTTGGGTTAACCTAGCTGCCTACTAAGTTGCTTTTCCCTCCAGATAATAGTGATCTTCCACCACTGCAGAGTATTCTCCTATGCCCCAGTCATAGGAGAACCAGTCAGAACCAGTCAGAGTGTGTCCTTTGCTCAGGGAAAAAGTGATTCTGCAGTACCAGTTCTCAGGTCTGTAGATAACGTGCTCTGAAACTTGACACCAAGGATGAAACGAGGCAAGCTCAGGGAGATTAAGGGGTGGTCAGGCTCAGTGGCTTTGTTTCTCTGTCTGGAATGCCAACTACCAGACAACTGCAGTTGCACCTCTGTGTCACTGGGCTCAGCCACAAAACATACTGTCCACTCCTGGAAGAATGCCCACTGAATCTCTTTGCTCCTCTTGGCTAAATGGAGTTCCAGCCACAACCTGATTTCTTACCTCTCTGGGTTGAGCCCCACTGTGAACTTCTGGCTATAGGGTTGCTTCCATGGTTCATCTCACCATTTCGCCCCTCTCACCCCGTTTGCTCCTACTTGCTCACCTTCATGCATTTCAATGAGCGGATCTCTCAGGTGTGTTTGTGTATTGAGCACAGAATCCTCTGTTGAATTCTACCTCTTCAAAATGTTGAAACTTCAAGGGGAAAGACCAAGGGGATCTCTCACATTGCCATTCCTCTGATTTCACTCCACAAATTATATATCTTTGGGGACCTGAGATGATCTATTCTCCTAGAACCCACTGAGGCTTCTCTACCCTGGGGACTGCAGTGAACTTCATGGTACTGTTATCATCTTAGTGGTCCTTTGCTTCAGGTCTCAGGAAGGGTTAAACACAGAGGACAAGGTCAGGCAAATGAATGTTCTCTATTGTCTTGCTAGGGAAAATGTGGTCTTTGAACAAACAGCATTGGCATCCTCTGGAAGTTTATCAGAAATGTAAAATTGCAGGCTGTTGGTCACAACCTTGGGATTTCCCCAGATGAGATTCAAAACTGGTCCCTTGAGGTTTGTCTTGGTGACTCCAAAAAAGACTTTAAAGACTAGTCTCTCCCTTTAAAGATTTTTGTTTTTTAAAATCCTCACCAAGAACACGCTTACTGATTTTAGAGAGAGAGGAAGGGAGGGACAGAGGAAGAGAAACATTGGTATCAGAGAGAAACAACAAGTGGCCTCTTTCATGCACCACAGCCCAGGCACATGCCCTTAGTGGGAACTGAATACTCAACCTTTTGGTTTATGAGACACTGCTCAAACCAACTGAGATACACTGGCCAGGACTACCCCTAAAGGCTTTAAACATGGAAGTTTCCACAATTATATTCTTATCATCTTAAAACCGTGCTGCAAAGTAGCAAAAGCACTCAAATGCTTTTATATAACACTTTAATAAAACTTTCTCCATCAATAGACAATTTGTGAGAATTAAAATATGTAACAATGATTTCTGTGGGCTACACATATATGTATAAGTTAGAAATTTGTAATTAGTGTATCATGAATAAATATTTATAAAAATTTATTGAGCAATATTAATAACATTATACGAGTATCAACTGTACAAAGCTAAAATACATGATCTATATTGTTGCATTGTGTGCTCACCTCCCAAAGTCCAGTCTCCTTCCATCGCCATATATTTGACCCCTTTTACCCTTTTCATCCTCCCCCTACTTCCCTTCCCCTGTGATGACCACCCTATATCGATGTAGCATAACACAGACACCCTACAGTTATGTGTCTATGAGTTTGTTGTATTTGTTCAATTGTAGCTCTCTGTTTTATACTCACATAAGTAAAATCATATGGTTCTTGTCCTCCATCTAATTTACTTCTCTTAGCATAATATTCTCGAGCTCCATCCATGTTGTCACAAATGGCAGTATATCATCCTTTTTATGTTTGAGTAGTACTCCACTGTATATATGTACCACATCTTCTTTAGTCAATCATCCATCAAAGGGCACTTAGCTTGTTTCCATGTCTTGGCTACCGTGAATAATGACGCAATGAACACAGGGGTATATATATACACAGGGGTGTGTGTGTGTGTGTGTGTGTGTGTGTGTGTGTGTGTGTATGTAAATGTTTTCAAATTTTGGGGTATGGATTTTCTGAGTCTATTCTTAATTTTCAAGAAGCTCCTCCATACTCCATAATGGCTGTACCAGTTTACATATCCATCAGCACTATATGAGGGTTCTTTTTCCTCTATATCCTCTCCAATACTTATTTCTTGACTTATTGATAATAGCTAATCTACCTGGTGTGAGGTTATAGCTAGTATGTCTTCTTGGGAAAAGTTATCAACATGTTTTTTATTGAGTAGAATTAAGAATAATGCAATTATCCTCTTTGATAATGAAAGAGTTAATCATAATAAGAAACAACTCACTGTTTTTCATTTTCTCATAGAAAAGTACCCTATGCATACTACTAGTATATGGGCAAGTAATACTTAACATGCACTTCATTTGGACATTGTCTATTAGCATTTAGTTCTTCTACATTATTACATTGTCCATTTTATTGCAAATAGGCAACAAAGACTATGAAAATGAAGAAATAGTGTCCAAATTATGGTAGCTAACTAGATTTGGATCTGAATGTTGATCTCTGTTTCCAACTTGTCTTAATGTTCAAGGACTCTTGGCTAATGAAAAATTTATTTTGCCAACCTGGGGGTCTAAAACATCAATCTACATTTTGTTGCCTTGTACTTTGGGAGTAGAAACTGATAGGTTGATATATCATACAAATATACAAACTGATATATCAGAGAGCTAATAATCTAGTTTAGGTAGAGATGTGGTTGTGTTAAAAAGAAATATTAGACCATCTCTAAAAACCATGTTTAGACATTTTAGAAAACTTTGTTGGGACACAAAAATAAATAATGTAATTAAAAATTTATCACTGAGAAATGATTTAAAAGTATAGTGTAAAAGTCTTTAATCCATTTTGAGTTTCTTCTTGTGTATGGTGTAAGAAGGCATTGTAGTTTCTTTTTTCTTTTTTTTTTTTTTACAGATTTTTATTTATCTATTTTCAGAGAGGGGAAGGGAGGGAGAAAGAGAGGGAAACATCAATGTGTGGCTGCCTCTCACATGCCCCCTACTGGGGACCTGGGCTGCAAACCATGCATGTGCTCTGACTGGGAATCAAGCCTGCAACCCTTTGGTTCACAAGCTGGCACTCAACCCACTGAGCCACACCAGCCAGGGCTCGCACTCTCTCTCTCTCTCTCTCTCTCTCTCTCTCTTTCTCCCTTTCCTTTCTACTTCCTTCCTTCCTTTTTTTGCATGTATCTCATAGATAGAGGACAGACTGACAGATGTCAGAGGGGAAGGGGGGTTGTAGGGTTGGGTGAAAACAGTGAAGGAATTTAGCAAAAAAAAAAAAAAAAAAGAAGAAGAAGAAGACTACTTACAGACCCAAAGAACAGCCTGGTGATTAACAGAAGGAAAGGTGGGTTAAGGGAGATAGAAGAGGTTATAGGGGGGATATATGGTGATAGAAGGATATCGGACTTGGGGTGGTGAACACACAATACAATATGCAGATGATGCATTATAGAACTGTACACCTGAAATTTATATAATTGTATTAAGCAATGCCACCCTAATAAATTCAATTAAAATAAATAAATGAATAAATAAATAAATAAAAGTATAGTGTAAAAGGACTAGGGAGTATAATTCTCTAGGGGAAAGACTTCCATCTGGATTTATGGCTTTCATCTGAACTCAAAATTGATTCCAAGTTCAAGTTCAGGTTCCTGGTCTCCTGATACCAAGGCTGGCAAAAGTTCAGCAACATTCAGACCCTATAAATTCAACCCTTGAGGAGAATGAAGGTGCATGTTTGTTAAGAGCAAATTCCAGATATCTGAGCAGTGATAGTGGATTTGGCCAGATTTCTTTTCAGAAAGCAACAAAGAAATTATGACTTAAAATTATAGGAAAATGGATTCTAAAAGATTTCTCCTTTCTTTTTTCTAATTTATAAAAGGAGGAGAAGTAACAAGGTCATGTTGAGGTTGCTGAAAAGTTTATCCTGTTACAGATCTCAAGTATTTGGAATCGCAGTGATCCTCAGTTTTCATACGAATTTGAATTACAGTGCAGAGGTACTATACAATTCAAAAAGAAAAATGTTAAATTATGGGTGTAGATCTAAACATGGAAATTCAATACAGTCTAGCCATGCTATAAAGTGTTTTGGAGGCTCTGAAAGCCAAAGAAAATTTTCAGAACTGAAGGAATCATTCCTATTGGCCTTGTTGTTAAGGGATTCTAGTAACCTAAGAGTTGTTACCTCAAACACCACAAAAGTCTCCCAGTGAAAATTTCTTTTGTGCCATGGACAACACATTAAAATTAAGAAGTTTCTAAAATTAAGTACAGCACAGATTCTGCATGTCCGCCTTCCAGATACTTTAAACTTCTGAAAAACTGCCATATGGATATGCCTCTCCCTCAGATGCCACAACACTGTTCCTTGTGACTTGAGTGAGAGCAGAAGTTAGAGAGAGAGACAGAGAGAGAGAGAGAGAGAGAGAGAGAGAGAGAGAGAATGAATTCTAACTAGAACTATCTCTTCAGAATCTTTCACAGGGTTAAATGAAACACCTGGTTTTTAAACACTAAAGACCCAAGCATCTCATTTTCTGAAATATCAGAGACATGGAAAGAAAAATCCATCAGGATGTCAGAAATATTTGGCCTACATACACAGGCATTAACATTCCAAGCAGGCAGTGCAGTTTGTTGAAGAGAACCCTGCTGCATCAAGCTTTGAGTGACCTGGCTTTTATTTAAAACTCCTCCTCTGTTTATATGTGTTTGATCAAGGCTTTGTTCTTCTGTATCTCACATTCCATATCTTATGAACGGGAAGGATAAAAGAGGTTCTTCTCTGCCACTGATGAAGGAATAAAGCAATTTTGTAAAATTTTAACAATTTAATTTTTATATTGATAATATTGAAAACTGGGATTGTTCTAACCATTTGCTGATTTTTGAGAGGTAAATTCCTCAGTTTTTCATGATAAATGAAACTCATGCTCTATAGATTTAAGTAAACATCAACGTAATCTTTTAAATTATTAGATTTAAGGCAATTAAAATAAAAATTCTTCCTCCAAGTTAATCGAGGTCTACTCACCAGAGATCTCCAAGATTAGAAAGAATTTTTTCATACCATAAAGTCATTAACATTGAGAAAAATTTGGTTTCATTTAAATCAAGTTTATTAAAAGAGACACTGACAAATATTAAATTTTCCTTTATTTTTTTTTGATCATAAAGATAGTAACATTGTGAACTTACATGACAACATAAGATACTTCAACTGGGCTCTTTTCCAGATAAAAGTTAACAATATATTACAGAAGTTAAAACATTCAGGGTAATCTGTAAAATATTTAAAATCCATTGGATTGGGCACCAAACAATTGGAAGTGCCAAGTGCCATCCTCTGGACTGGAGGTGCCAGAGGCCACTGCGGTGCTGGTTTCAGCTTGACTGTGTGGGGTTAGAGAAAAGCCCCAGGGGAAGGGACGAAATCATCAAAGTGCCTCAGAGGAATTATTAATACACTAACCGGTAAGAGTGCTTCGTTATTATAAGATGGCACAAAGCAATGCTTCTGGCTGGACATTAGAACGCAGTGGGTTGGTACAATGGTTTAATTTCCAAAAACACTTGACCACATGAATATCCTGCTAAATATCAAAAAAGGATGACCTTTGAACTTTGTGCTTTTGACTTCATGGATTAAATCACACTGTATGTAGATTATTCCCCAAATGGAATTCCTTTCTCATTACTATAAAACAATTTGAAAGTCAATTCAGTGCAAATTGGAGATATGACAATGTTAAGTAACTCGTCTCACTGCTGGAAAAGATAGAGCCTGGGGAGTTAAGACCAATACCCAGACAACAATGGGAGCAAAACTTAATCTTTACAATGTGTATTTGCAAGTCTTTTTAATTATGTAGTGCACACATGTTACCATGTCAACAAATGAAATATTTTGAAAATACTAGGGAAAATCATTTGATTCTCTAATAATTTACCCTTGGTATAAAATGTATATTCTCATACAGCAAGTTTCCCCAAGCTGATTAACTTAAGGCTAAAATCAAAACCAGCCTTCTATTTTGATATGGGATTATACAGTAATTAGAATGTGACAGGCTTCTTAAAATGCCATTCTCCCAAATATCACTGGTTCTTACATCTCTGCTTTGCTTCCTCAAAGTCTGTGTTTTAGAGTTGAGAGAAAAGTAAAAGCATTCTTCTTTTATATCCTCTCAAACAGGCAAAACATTTAAAAACTTAAAAGTGGTTTTTGCATACGTATCTTCAAGTTAGAGTTAGAAAATTAAATGAGTGTAAGAATACTTTCATCAGTTATCTTTTCTGCCTTTAGAACTATGGTATGCATCCTTTCACTAACAGAAATATTGGTGGCCAACAAAAAATGAATGAAAATAAATCTGTAACACACACTCCAATTTTTTCCTACAGTCTAATTATCAAATGTTTTTCAGGCAATATCTAAAACTGAAAATGCTTAAATCTAGATAGACCTTAAAGACAATTCAGTTCATTGGAATAATGAAAGCTTTTAAGATCCACATAATTGATCTATTGTATTAACTGGAATAGTTACAAAAATTATATTCTTTACAGATGCTATTATGTAATCACTCTTCTAGCATTATTACTAGAGGTAGAAACCTGTTGAATAAGTTTAGGTAAAGGAAGATTTGGAAAAACATTCAACCCCATCAGATCAACATGGAGAGACGATATTATTATGAAGGAAAGATACTTATGATAGATAGAATGAATTTTTATGATAATATGAAGAAATCTATAATAATAATGAATCTAGGTGGGAGAGGACTGCTATTTATAAAATTTCCAACTTTGATTAGCATTAGTCACAGTATTAACCTGATGTTAATATAAAAAAGTACTCATAGCCCTGGCTGGTGTGGCTCAGTTGGTTGCAGCATCATCTGGTAACTGTTTAGGATATGCGTTCAATTACTGGTCAGGACAAACAGCTAGGTTGCGGGTTTGATTCCCCAGCCCAGGCACATACAAACCCCTGGTCCAGGCATGTTTGGGAGGCAACCAATCAATGTATCCCTCTTATATCAATGTTTCCCCCTCTTCCTCTCTCTCTAAAAGCAATGAAAAATTGTCCTTGAGTGATGATTTAAAAAAATAAAAAAGAGCTAGTAACATTTAAAGAGCATTTCACAAGTAAGGCAAAAAGAATGGGGAAAAGGCAGGTCTTACATGACTTAAGAAACTACTAAATAAATAAACCCTAAACATTTAACATTTTTTTATCATTGAAGTTATTTTTCAAGGTCTGTTCTGAAGCAGAAATTTAAAATTTATATCTTCAATACAGAATGAAGACTTCCCTTTCATTCCTTTAACTATCAGGCTCATGATCCAGTCACAATATAAAGGCAAGTCTTAAATCTATATTAGAACAAGTTTTCTTGCAAGGTTTCCAATGCCTTTTGGTTTGGGCCCAGCTAGAAAAACCACAAGAATAGCCTGCAAAATCCTGGCTTAGCCCAGGGAACTCAGAGCACACGAGAACTATTCTCAACCACCCAACCTTTCTCAATCTTCTGCTGAGGTTAAGTTTGGTGGGAGGGATAAGAATGGACAAGCCAAGTCATTATTTCCAAACCAATCACTAGTATCTAGCATGGTGTTAGGCCAAACTCTATTGGCAACAGCAAATATCTTTATTTGTCCAGGAAAAATCTGATCATACGATAAAAGCTGGAATTTATGAGAATCCTTGTTCAATCAAATAACTAAAACTATAAATTTATTTCATACTTTTAGACTAACTAAATATTGGAATTCAAACAAAAAGATATATGACAGGTCTTACATATCTCAACTTTTACTGCTCCCCTCTTTTCACAGAAAGTCAGCAATCTCTAATCAAGAGAAAATATCAGAAGAGAAAACAACATTGTTTCCTTTCCTTGGAGCAGAGCTTTATACAATACAAGTAATTCTACACCCTGGGAAAAACTAGTTTCTTAAATGTAATATATTCTTCCTTATAAAACAGCACAAACAACTCAAGAGTTCAAATAAAACACTAGCAAGTGGGTGCATTTGAGAAATGGAATACAGCAGGCATTTGATACTCCAAGCTGGCATTTAATATATGGTACATTGATAACATTCAAAATAACCCTTATCAAAGGTATTTAAGACACACTTAACCTTTAAAGAAAATGCAGAGAGGATAATCACACTCAATAAAATCAATGTTGGATAACATGGGAAATTAATACATTGACAATTTCAAGATAATAAGTAAGATAATTTCAGAACAACTTAAGGTCATTTAGCAATTTTGCATCATTTTCACCGTAAGTAAATTTGTAAGCCTAAAACTCTAGTGTAACTGATTCAATTTTCTGATATTCAAACAACACAAAAAGTGAAAATACTTATATAAAAAATTCTCTTCATAAAATATTCTAAGACTTTAGAAAACATCTTCCCATTCTTTGCTTTCTCAGTAACACAGTGAAGTATTTATAAGCACTATTCATGTGACTAGAACTCATTGGATCTTGGCAACTGGGATTTAATACACAGAATTAAAGATCATCAATTTAGTCAGGCTTCATAAACAAAGAATGTAAAAGAAAAATTGGTGTGTATGTCTATATGTCTACTTTAGTGTAGACATCTTGGCAATAAGGCAACCAACTGAATGGAAGAAGATATTTGCCAACAACAGCTCTGAAAAGGGGTTAATATCCAAAATATTGGAAGAACTCATACAACTCAACAACAATCAATCCAATTTAAAAAATGGGCAGAGAACCTCAACAGATACTTCTCCCAAGAAAATATACAAATGGCCAACAGATATATATGAAAAAATGTTCAACTTCACTAGCTATTAGAGAAGTGTAAATCGAAACTACAATGAGATACCACCTCGCACCTGTCAGAATGGCTATTATCAACAAGACAGATAATAACAAGTGTTGGAAAGGTTGTGGGAGAAAAGGAACCCTCATTCATTGCTGGCGGGCATGTAAATTGGTATAGCCAATATGAAAAACAGTATGGAAGTTCCTCAAAAAGTATGAATAGACCTATGATGTGACCCAGCAACCCTTCTTCTGGGTCTACCTGAAAAATATGAAAACATTTATTCACAAAGATATATGCACATCTATGTTCATTGCATCATTATTCATGGTGGCCAAGACAAAAAAAAAGCATCCTTTAATAGATGATTAGATAAAGAATATATGAATATATGACACATATGATATATACAATGAAATTACCACTCATCCATAAGAAAAGAGAAATACTGCCATTTTTGACAACATGGATGGAACTTGAGAATATCATGCTGAGGGAAAAAAGTCAGCCAGAAAAAGCTAAGAATCATCTGATCTCACTCACATGTGGGATATAAAACTGAAACTCACAGATAGACAGCAAACAGTATTTATGAGAGGGAAGAGGGGTGGGAAGGTAGTAAAGGGTAAAGGGGACCAAATATATGTCAACAAAATATGATTTAACCTTGGGTGGTAGGCACATAATGCAATATATACAGCAAGTATCAGAAATGTACGCTCGGAACCAATAACAAGCCACCCTAATAAATTTAATTGAAAAACAACAGCAACAAAAAACAGAGTGTAATTTAATTTAAAAAAATGAACAAGTTGAGCCAGAATCAAGAAGATCATTTAATGTAACTTTGTAGAGAAGAATTTCAAAAAGGGAAAGCTCTTTTTCTAAATGATCTTCCTTAAAACAAACACCTCATTTAAAAAAAAAGAAAAGAAAGGAAACGGGACAAGTCTGTTATCATTGCCTTGAATAAGTCTGCATACAGTAGCAGAACAAAAATGTTAACCAAAATATATGTTCATATCTTATTTGTGTCAAATTGGATTTTTTTAATGAACTAGGCTCAAAGCAAGATAAAATAAAAACAATCGTTGAACTTAATTTCTTGAGCATTTTTCATTCACTATTACAGCACGTTAGCAAAAGTTCCAGCTTTGATCTTTAACATACTAAGTCAACTAGTACTTCCTTCGGAAAATTCTCTTCCTCAAAATTATAAGGACAAAAAGAAAGTCATTTTAAGAGTATGTCAACATTTAAAACATCTTTACCTCAAGCACTTTGGTACACTATATTAATCCAATAGATATGTACAGACATAATTCTAAAAAGGAAAACAAGAAACAATATGAGTACATCTATTTTATATATGATATATTAAATCTATTTTAGCAAATATGCCTGTATTTTTCAATGTATGGCTTTCTTTGATAGTCTCTCTGCCAAAGTCCCTAATTTACCAATCTTCAATTACAAAGAAGCTTTTTCGTACTGCAATTACTTATCGCATATTAAGGAAAGCAGTAAGTTATTTAAAAAATCTTGATGCAGGATAAAATCTATTTTCTTAGTTACAGTTTAAACTTCTCATTTTTTTAAATTTTCAAAAGCAAAAAGCAGCCTATCCTACAGTCATTTAGGTTCTGTTAGATTATCATTTTCTGCACAAAAAAATTTCATAGTGATTTCAATGTGAAACACACGCATGTGTGCAGGCATCCACCTTCATGCACACACACATAACCTGGACACATGTGATATCAGATGATACAAATGGAAAAGTATGGCTACAAGATGAAATAGAATATATTCAAAGAAATAAATGTGAATGGAAATTACAATGATTAAAACCCCTTAGCAGTAACAAAATGACTTCTAGAAACTTAAAGAAAATAACAACCAGCTAGATTGCAATTAAATCAACTGACATAGAATTTTGAGAGAAGATATCTGCCTTGGCAGATGCATCTTTTAAATACAACACAAGTCATGTCTTATATGCTGGAAAAGGTGAGTAACCAAAGGAAAAAGACACCCTTATCCATGGGAACTGTTGAGGGCATTTTAAACAAACAAGCATCACACTAATACAACTAGTTATTATCTTAAAAAATCTCACATCATGGATAGTAAAATTTGATAGAGAAAACTACAGACATAAAGAACTGTGAAGTCTGAGCCAGAGAATGGCAATTTCAAGAAAAAATGCTCAATTAGACAAGTAAAGGAAAATTCTTATGTTACTTGGAGTAAACAATTTTAGATGTGACATTCTCCTCTGGAAAGCCTACCAAGATCTATATTTACTTTACTGTTGTTAATTATCAGGGTAAATGACATGAGAGAGGAAAAAATAAATGAAATTAAGTAAACATTATGGGAAAAGTGGCATACATAGTTAGGTTACTTTTAGCTTAGTTTTCTTCTGTATTTTAACAGAATTTCACATGTCCTTTCATCAATCTGGAGTGAGCTATTTATTTTCTAAAAGAACAAAAGAATGCTGGCTTTTTAAGAGGAGAAAAGGATTAGGAAGGGCAGGGCCACAATTTCTTTCACCTAAGTGGATGGTTCCAAAGATTGAAACAAGAATCTACATTGTATGATTCTGAAAAGTAAACTAATTAATAATTGGCTGTAAGATAATAACAAGGCACTGAAGTTGCTATGCTAGAAAACCAGTATGTTAAGAACAAAAACAGTAACAGCTAATTTTTATTAACAGCATTATTCTTAGCCATGCAGTATTTGTTGTTTCATAGACACAACACTACGAATAAGTTCTACGGTTTATTCTCTCTCTCTCTCTCTCTCTCTCTCTCTCTCTCTCTCTAAAGAAACTAAAATTTGCATATAAGAAACTGCCCAAGGTCACAACTACTTACTTGAACCAGGTCTGTCTTCAAAATAATCATCTCTTCTAATAGAAGTACTTCATAGAGTAAAGATATATAGTTTTTTATATATCATTATTAAATGTAGAAAAAGATAAGAATACATAATAATAATAATACAAAAAAAAACTTTGGCATTTAAAGTTGTTCCAATATGAATTAGGTTGCAGGTTTTTTTAACCTAGTTCCTACAGTAGATAACTTGAAGAAGTATGATTAAAGAGTCACTAAAAGTAATAAAATCCAGTTTAAGGAAGTTGGCTAATCCGTCAAATACAGGACTAATTCCAGGTCAATCAGAATTTTCAATTCTTTGTAAAAAGTTTTAATCATAACATAGTTTATTTCTATTTTTAAATCAGGAAAAGCTGATCACATTATTCGGGAACTTTAAAAAGTACTATTTCATTTGAATGGTGTTAGGTACACAAGATACAGTAACCAAAATATACTAGAACTTTAAGGTGTTTTTTAAAATCTGATTGCCAATGTAAAAAATTAGATGGGCATTTAGATTAAAATTGTTTAAATTAATATCTGAATACATGATAATTTGCTGAAACAAAGCCCCAAAACATATCCTAAAATATCAGAACTTCCTCATGCAAAGGAACAGTTCAACTTTTTAAAAAAATGAAGTACTAAAGCATGCAACAACATGGATGAATACTAAAATCATTATGCTAAGTAAAAGAAGCCAGTCACAAAGATCACAAATTAATAATTCTATTTATAATGAAATGTTGAGAAGATGCAAATCTATACTGATGTAATGTAGATTAGTGGTTACTAAGGGCCAGGAGGCAGGGTAGTTGGAGAAGTGAAGAGAGACTGCTGAAAGATAAAACGTTTTATCTAGGAGTGATGAAATGCTCTACAATTAGGTTGTGATTATGGTTGTACATTTAATGTGAATATACTAAAAACTGCTGCATTAAAAATTTTAAATAGGTGAATTTTATAGTATGTGAATTATATCTCAATAAAGCTATTAAAATTATAAAATATTAAAATAACATAGTATCATTGGCCTACTCTAAATAAAAATATATGACTAATACACTTCCCTCTGTAGTAATCATTACTGGATTATTATTTCAGTTCCTTGGGAATCACAGTGACAAATGGATAAATGTCTTCTGTATTATATTTTAGACTGATTATAGTTTCTGTAATACATACATACAAATGTAAACTAGCTCCAAATGACTTTAATAGTTTAATATCCTGCAATCAAACTGTTTAATAAAGAAATCCCTAAGCCTATCATAAGATGAAATGTAGAGTAGTAAGTAAATTTGGAATAATAAAAAATAATAATAATAATAAATCACACTATCACTGGTATTGGCATTTTACCAGTTCAAGTTAAATGCAGAAGCCTTACTCACCTCCCCTTGCCTTATGTCCTTTATTCTCCCGTGTTTACAATATAATTTAAAAAAATTTTTCCTTCACATACACCAAGAACTACATCAGACAATGCTATAATGTGTTATTTAATAGTGCACATAATTTATAAACTTAAAAAAAGAAAGTCTATTGCACTTAGACATATTTTTGCTCTTTGTTTTTCCCTAATATTCTAAAATTCTTTCCTTTTGTGTAGCTAACTTCCTTAGCCATTGTTTTATGGTAGGTTTATATGACAAATTTGCTTAGTTTTCCTTCATCTGAGTACATATTATTTTCTCCTTCACTCCAGAAGTATATTTTCACTGAATGTAAGAATCTGGGTTGATAGTTGTTTTCATTCAGCATTTGTTCCATTTCCTTTTGCTCCCTATGGTTTCTGATGAAATATCCAATATCGTTCTTTTTTAAAAAATTGATTTTAGAGAGAGGAAGGGAGGAAAAAAAGATATAAACATCGATCTGTTTTTCCACTTATTTATGCATTCATTGGTTGATTCTTGTATGTGTCCTGACTGGGGATCAAACCTTGCAACCTTGACATATAAGGATGATGCTCTAATCAACTGAGCTACCTGGCCAGGGATGCTCCAATGTCATTCTGTTTATCTCCTATAGGTAAAATGTCATCTTTCCCTGGCTACCTGCAAGACTTTATCTTTGTTTTTAATTTTAAGAATTGACTATGATATGTGCATTCGTCAGGGTCAGATAGATATTTTTAGGAATTGGCTTGCACAATTATGGAGGTTGGCAAATTCAGTATCTGAAGCGTAGGCTGGATGACAGAAGACCCAAAGGAAAGTCTATAAAGGCTATCTGCTAGCAGAACACCTTGCTCAGAGGAAGTCAGTCTTTGTTCTATTAAGACCTTCTAATGATGAGATAAGGTCCACTCAATCACGGTGGGCAATCCACTTTACTCAGTCGATGGATATAAGTGTTCATCTTATCCAAAATACTCCCTCACAAAAATATCAATAATAACACTTGACCAAGTATCTGGGCACTATGGCCCAGCCAGGTAGACACATAAAATTAACCATCACAAGGGTCTTGGAGTGGAATATTTTGCATTTTTGTTGATCTTGTCTAAAGTTCACTCAGCTTCTTGAGTATGTACTTTCATTTCTTCTGACAGATTTGGGAAACTTCTCAGCCACTATTTCTTTGAATATTTTTCAATTCAACTCTTTTCTTTCAAGGACTCTGATGACATGAATTTTATATCTCAAAGATCTCTAAACCCCTGTTTATTTGTTTTTGATATATCATTTAAACTTAGTGATCTCTATTTCTCTATTTTCACATTCACTTATTCTTTCCAATGTCTCTCTATTATGCTTTTGAATTCATACCTTATTTATTTTGGTTATTGTATTTTTTAATTCTAAAATGTCCGTTTTGTTCTTCTTTAAATAATCTATTATTTTGCTGAAATTTTCTATTCTTTTGCTGTGATTTTCTACTTTGTCATTTGCTTCTAGCATATTCATTATTGCTCCTTAAATCACTGCTCTGATGGATGCCAGCAGGGTGGGGACTGACTGCGGGAGAGGGGGGAGAGCAACAGGGGGTAATTGGGACAACTGTAATAGACCAACAATAAAGAATCCTTGGAAAAGAATTCCCACATTGTTGTCTACTCAGTGTTGGCTTCTGCTCATTGTCTTTTTTCAATCAAAATGAGATTTCCTTGGCTCTTGGTAAGGGTACTAATTTTCAACTGAAACGTGGATATTTTAAATTGCGTTTTAGCAGGATTCCTCTAATGCAATACTATTCCAGCAGGGAAAGAGGAAAACACCCAGGTACAGTAGAATGCCCAGGTCCTGATTCATTCTCCACTGACACTCAGGGCAAGGGGAACACAGATCTCTTCACTATCGATGGACGTGGTCGGAAGCTCAAGTGTCCCATTAGAATTTCACTGATATCACTCTGGCTATGAGCAATAAGGGTGCCACCTTATTGTTCCCCAAATGGTCTCCACTGACACTGTGGCAGGGGCAGGGGGGGATGATCTTATAACTAGTGAGCAGTAATTAAAGTCCTGATTCTCCATTCAATATCCCTTCATATGTAGCCAACAGGGAAAGGGAAAAGGGTCTTATTACCATCAGGATGGGTGGAAGTTTAGGTTTCCTACATGGCCTACCCTGACACTCAAGGGAAAGGGAACTTACTGCTCAGTGACACCAAAAGTCCTGGTTCCCAGGCAGCCTTCTTTATCACTGCCTCAGTGGGGAAAGGAACAGTACCCCATCATGGCCTGGTGAGGGACTGCAATTTATGCTGGGATGTTTGGTGGGATTAGAATAGTTATCATCTAATAGTTTTATGCCTTTTGAGATCGAGGGTTTTCTTGTCTTTTGGGTAGAGAAAACAGGCTTTCCTTGGGGTTTGTTGTCTGTGCCCATTTGGTGTGTTGGGTTTTTCACTGCTCTAGCACCTTTCTAGAGCAAATGAAGCAAAAAACAAACAAACAAACATAAAACAGGGAACCCAGCATCACATATTTACTTGGATCCCAAGATCCTGAGCCCGTCTGACTTTTTTAGCCAAACTGTCAAGACCTTATGTCTGTTTTACACATTAATGCTCAGGGTTTATTTTTTTTTAGCTGTATTTACAAGGAAGAATATGAGAAAAAAAATGTCTACTACTTATGTCTGGAAGCAGAGGTTAATGGAAAAATAATGCACCTTTGCATTTTTGTTTTACCTTAGTTGGTACATTTTGAATTATTTTCCCTAATGAATTATTTTTTCAAACTCTTCAATAATGTTTCAACTCAACTTGGAGGGGATAAAATGACTCATCATATCTAGTCTAGGATATGTCAGATCCCTAGAGGTCAAGAATGGTAGTAGGAGGGTAACAGATTTCTCTAGTCCAGTTGCATATTTGAGTAAATACCTGCACAGGTAGGAGAGGTAAGAGTGTGAAGCCCTGAAAACCAAAGCATCAGGAAAGATATGGTTTTAGGTTCCTTACTTCCTGTACATGTATGTGCACTTCTAGTATACCCATATACACTGGTGTCTGTGCATGGAAAATATATTCCATTGCAACAAGGGCTTGTCTATTTTGTTAGTGCTATATCGACAATAGTCTCTGGCATAAAAATGATGTCAATATATATCCTGAATTAAGGAATAAAATACAAAGAGAATATTACCACTATTGCTATTATCATAGTAATGGTTATTAAAAGGTATATTTCAGTTTATTTTTGAGTTACCTAAAGATTAATGAGTCATCCATCAAAATGTTTATATATTTTAACAAAACAAAACTTTAAAAGATATTAATAAAAAGTAAGTTGCCATCTTTTTTTTAAAAAAGAGAAGCATAGTAAAATAATAATCACATGAACTTCTCATGCTTGAATTTAGAAATGAAAATTTTTTCTTATTCCATAATAAGACATAAATTAACACAAATTATAGACATCCAATCAACAAGGAAAACATTGTCTATTTTTTCGACTGAGTTATTTTTTCTATTTTTTCCTATACTACTATGAAGTTGATGCTCCGTGTGTTTTTAGATCGCCTGGATTATAAAATTTCATGTGATAATTAACATATTAAATGTTACTCCTTCTGAGAGTATTGTAATATTATTGTACCAAATGTGAAGCTCATCACTAAGTCAATATCTAAAGCTACATAAAATGTATTCACACTAAAAGTTCCCTGCTGTAGAAAAATGTATGTATTTTCATGTTAACTGACTGTAAGTATAATATGATGATGAAAATATAAGTTTGAATGCTTTCTAGTTCAACCTCTAATCCTTTTTAGTAAATCATAATACTTAATGCCTGATACTTTTAAATTCTTTTTTTAAATTAGTGACAAATAATGATACTAGAAAAAAGAAGATAAAATAAATAGCTCACAACCAAATTTCCTCAAAATACAAATGTAAAATATATTTACAAAGTTTTCACATAGGATTTTAACCACATTAGTTGGCACTGTTGAAAGTAATACATAATAAACATGTTTTCAGCAAAGGAAATTTTATGAAGCTAGAACCAAAAAAGGACTTAATATATTAAATACTGAACTGTTTAAAAGTACATATAAGTATACAGAATGTACTTTCCAAACATTTAATTTAAAATTCATAAATAAAAAGTAAAATATATATTCATCCAAGAATATATCACTTACTCTTCCAAGAGAATTATGTAAATTCCAGTATTTTAATTCTACCCACCATTACCCTTAGGGAAAAAAGGATGGTTCAAAATAGATCCTATACTTTTCCCCAACTCAATAACTAAAGCTGGTTTATATTAGCAGAACTAAAAATTCACAACATTATAAAAAGAGCCAATAATCACAGCTGTAAAAACCAGACATTTTTTGAATGACCTTCTCAACAATTGAACCAGTTTCTACATTGGGCCAAGTCGCAAAAATGACCTTTCACGTCCCAGAACTTATCTACCAGACTATTTTATGGAAAGGGGGAAAGTTTTTCACTTGAAGTAATTTTGGATCTACTTCTTTTTCTACTTTTATCCAAATGACTTGTTACAGGAATCTTTTTCACATTAAATTATCAGCTAAGTAAAATGACATTAACTTCTATCAAGCCTAGGGATAAAGTTGAATTGACAAAATATTTCTATATTTCACATGTGGTAAAGGGATTTTTAAAAAAACACTTAGTGTAATAATGAATAATCAAAAACAAAACTAAGTTCATCTATAGAGGCAGAGTTAAAGCAACTATATTACGCATGTACTGTGGAATACTATAGAACAGTGACAAAAATAAAACACATGTATATAAACTGACAACTGACATTAAACTATCTCTAGTCATATGGAGTAAATACAGGAAGAAACCAGGAACAGTTTGAATAGAAAAACATTTTTGTAAAAACAAATCAAAATTACATAGCATGATGTGTGTGTATATATATATATACAGAGAGAGAGAGAGAGAAAGAGCGAGAACTTCTAGAAAAATGTACATTAAATAACTAACAGTAGTTACCTCTGGGAAAATTATTTGAATTTTATTTCAACAAGAATGTATGTCTCTTGTGGGGGGAAAAAGATCTAACGTGAAATTTTACTGAAAAAAATTTGTCATTAAACACTTAATTTGTTTTAAATGATTAAGCTTATATAGGCATAGAATCAAAAGAATAGTATTGTGTAGCACTCATATTGATATTTATCATAATTTCTGTCATTACTTAAATATATTAAAATCTACTTAAAATATTTAAGAAAGGAATAAAAGTATAACAATATTTTTCAGGTTTATACCATGCCTTTCTTTTTGTATTGGAAGCGAAACCATAATATAATCCAGCAATTAATTTTTTAGTATTTTGTTTTTGAACCTTCAGCTGCCAATCCTGTATTCTCAAATATTCTAACTTCTCAAACGCAGAGCAACATTTAACATTACTATGTAGGCCTTCAGTGAACACTATAGATTAACTGGAAAAATTCTGTACCAAAAT
Organism: Pteronotus mesoamericanus; assembly: GCF_021234165.1. Classification (NCBI taxonomy): domain Eukaryota; kingdom Metazoa; phylum Chordata; class Mammalia; order Chiroptera; family Mormoopidae; genus Pteronotus; species Pteronotus mesoamericanus. The sequence goes on from NW_026555310.1 coordinate 17,069,444, forward strand.
AAGACTACATGAGAATTCTACAATTTGTGTATGTTTGCTTATGCCTACGTGAAAAATTTTTACTAAAGTTTACCAAAGTTTAAAAGACTCTCAATTCTCTACCTTATATTCATCCACAATAATGCTGAGGGCTTCATGACCAGCTTTCCTCATGTCTTCCAATTCTTGTTTATGTTTTTCCTGAAAAAAAAAAGAAACTAAATAATGATTTGTTCTTTCATTTACAAAATTATAAAACCGTTGACTTTTGCATCATGAATAACTGAGTGGTTTGTGAAACATCAATGCTAAAGCTGAAAGAGTGAAAAGCTATTTTTTTCAGTTCTGTTTAAAAGCATTAGGGACAGCTGTGACAATTCAAAATGAAAAAAAGAACATCTCTCAGCTAAGAGGTGAGATCACAGAAGGCAATGGTGGCAATTGCCACCCTTGAGGCATGTGGCAATTCTGGTCCTGGATCAAGAAAGAGAGACCCCATATTACTTCAACAAACATTTGTCTCTAAATTTTTTTATCACTTCCCCAGTAATATATATGTAGACCCCAAGAAAAATGATTCACTTGATGTGAACCATGAGAAGGAATTTATCTTCTGAGATAGATTCCTCATGATCACTGGAGGACTTGATTTTATGAACAGTAATAGCCTGGCGGCCACTTGCTCACAGGGGCTCCTCATACATTCTGTGCACCTGAAGAACCTCAGGCTGGACTCTGGGCTTCCTGCGCTGTTTGTTTATGCCAGTTGTGGAGAGCAGGACCAAGAAAATGGCATTGGTCTGATCAAGATAGCATGAAGTATATAAAACAAAGTGGAGTCACTCGTGTCAATCAAGATGGCTGTCCGTCAGCCATGACACTTTGGTTAAAGAGGGAAACCACCTAAGTCAGAGCAGACACATCTGGCAAGGAAACACACCTAAGGTATCTGCACACGTCATCAGAACAGCCATGTCTGCAGAGCAGGACCACTCAGAGATAGGCTCCTGGGGAAATTCCCCACTTGCCACCAGGGGTGCCAAGACATTTATCAAATGACCCTGAAGGGTAGAGCACGCCACTTTCAAGGTGTAACTGAGGCAGGTCCCAGACCACTGCTAAGACAGCTGAGCTCCACACACCAGAGCGCTGTTCCGCGCCACACCGATCTCCCTTGGCATCGGCCCCCAGAGGCTCTGCTCTGCTGGACTGGGGATTTCATCTGCCCTGCTGCCCACCTGGCTCCGGAGACCCTTCCTTGCAAGACACTGACAGCTCCCTTGCCCCTGGTGCTGTCTCCCAGGCCTGCAGACTGAGACTCTGGGACTCAGGTTCGTTATGCCCGATTGATTGCTGTGTGTCTGTGATATAATTCTCTTAGAGTGTTAGAGTGTGAGTAGGATATTAATGTATGTTGATGTTCTACTTTGAGTGAACCTGCATTCAATAAAAGCTGAGTGAACAACACAGTTACCGTGTGTGACTCTTATCTACTCCTTGGTGCCGGGCGGCTCAGCAGGCAGCTCACTGAGCAGTTGCCTGGTGGACTTATAGGAAAAACTATATCACGAACGTATGCTTGTGACACCAATGCAGGTAAACCCTGGTTTCATCTTTCTACCAAAGGACAGAAAACTGCCCCATTCGATCAGAACCACACAATTTACTTGGATAGGAACTTTAGCTATAAAAGGCAGCCCTGCCCTGACTGGGATGGCTACTTGTTGGGCTTCCTCACACAAAGCAATGCAAAAGGTCACTGGTTTGATTCCCGGTCAGAGCACATACCTGGGTTGTGAGTTCAGTCGCTGGTAGGGGCACATACAGGAAGCAGCCCACCAGTTTTTCTCTCTCTCAATGTTTCTCTCCCTCTCTTTTCCCTCCTTTCCCTCACTCTAAAAATAAATAAATAAATAAAATCTTTAAAAGAAAAGGCTGCCTCTCCTTTGCCTGGGGATGCTACCTAAATTTTCTGCCTGAATCTCTGTGTCCTAGGCTGTAGCTACTTCTGCTCAAATAAATGCTTTTTATTCCTTATTACAGTCTAAAATTAATTTTGGTTTACATAAACACACTGACATTTTAATACATTTAATACATTTTAATACAAAGTTTGAGAACCACTGGATTATAGTGATGAACCTCTCATTTTACCTTCCTAGGAGAGAAAAAGGATGAACTCCTTTTGGACAATGTTAACATGCCATAGAACCTTTTCAATTTTTCAAAACACGAGGTACATACAGCTTTCAGTACAAAATTATCATAGAAGATAATAGAAGACAACAAGAAAAAAAAAACAAAAAGGAAAAAGGCCCATGAGTGATTCAGTTATTAGTTATTGAGGACTTTAAAATATGTGTGATTAATATGTTCCAGAAAATAGAGGAAAAATATGTAAAAATGGATAGGGTAGAGATTTTCATTCAGAGAACTGAATTCCTAAAATAAAAATTCTATAGCTGTGAAATATGTACTGTTAACAACTCAAGAGATGAAGTAAATTGTAGATTAGATGGAGCAGAAAACAGAATTAGAGAACAAAAAAATAGTGGGAAAAAATAGAGACTACAGCAAAAAGAGAAAAAAAAGGATGGAAAATACCAAAAATCTTTAAAAAGACAGGGAACAGAATAAAAAGGTAAAATAGACACGTCAAAAAATAAAATGTAGTAAGACGATAATGATGAAAAATCTAAAACAAATTCTCACTATCATGCATGAATTCAGAACATTATATAACCTACAGACAATTCTAAAAGCAATTAGATATTATAAGATATTCTATCAGTAAAAATGACATTTTAGATGAAATAAAAAAAACTCTTTGAAAACAACACAACTTAGCAAAACCAGAAGATATGATTAAAAATCTGAATAGTGCTATATGTGTTAAAGAAATTGAAGCTATATTAACTTAAAAAACCAAACAAAAAAATCTCTGACCAAGAAATCTCTAAGCCTGGATGTCTTAAGTAAATTTTAATAAACATTTAAGAGAGATGTAACAGAAATCTCATGCATATTCTTTCAGAGACTAGGAAAAGAGAAATTATTTCCCTACATATTTTGTTAGGGCAGCATATCCCTTATACTAAAATTTGCAAAGATATTTTTAAAAAATAAAATTACAAATCAATCTCTTTTATAAATATAGAAACTAAAATACTAGCAAACTGATTCTAGCACTATATAAATAGGAAAATAGATCTCAACCAACTGGGGTTTACTTTAGGAATGTCAGGTTGGTGGAAGTGATATACACCATTTCAGGCTTGAAGCACAAAAACCGCCCACATAAGCCTCCACACATTTCCTTTCTCCCCCGCTTTGCTTGCTGGATGTCAATACCCAAGAGGGCAATGAAAGCCAGGTGTTACAAACAGCAGAGCCTCTGCCAGACGGGAAGCCTGAATGACTATAAGGGAAGACTGTATCATCGCTCCAATGACCTTTGAGAAAATATTAAACTTTAACTATATAAAAGATAAAAGATAATACAATAGTTCTCATTCACTTACTGCTACACTTACTTGTTCTTCAACTTACTGATGCAACAGGTTCTGTTTCATTATATCAACAGCTGATTTCCCTTTCTGCTATGTCTCTAATATATCTTACTGTAGCTAAAGCATTATTTTCCTGAATTGCCTAAAGTCCCAGGGGTGTCCAACCTTCTGGCATCTCTGGGCCACACTGAAAGAAGAGATGCCTTGGGCCACACATTAAATATATTGCGACATGTAATCACAAAAAAATCTCATAATGTTTTAAGTAAATTTACGATTTTGTGTTGGACTGCATTCATAGCCATTCTGAGCTGCATGTGGCCCATGGACGGTGGGTCGGACACCCCTGCACATAAAGTACCAGTAGAGCAACTTTTTGTAACACTGATTTTTATTGGTATGATAACCAATCTATGGCTCATGGCAGCAATCTTTTTAAAGACATTTTTCCATTTCTGCGAGAGCTGTTCTAATAAAAACTACGTAACACACCAGCCAAATTTAAATACCCAGTTAAGCAAGCTCACGCATTACTTTACACTAAAAGCAAGCCAACAGGTCAGGGCCTCCCTCCTAACTCATCACTTTGGAAATCCCATTCATGTCAGGTTACTTCACAAATGGCATGTGACTGGTCTTATCCCTGGGACCTAGGAAGGGCAAAAGCATCAATCCATGAGCTAAATCACATACTTTTTTCCCCTTAATTTTCAAGATCAAAAAAAGTAATAGAAATAGGTATTCTGACCTTTTGTTTCCATATCAACATCTTAGGCAATTCTTGAGACTCACACTCTTTGCCCCAGATATCACACACCCATTTCTTCCAGATACTGCTCAAAAGTCATCATACCAAAGAGACGTTCCTTGACCCACCCTATATAAAATAGCACATGCTCATCATTATCTACTAATCATGCTTTATTTTTATTTGCAGCACCTATCACTACTTATTACTTTGTATTTATTGTCCATTACCTATCTACCCCTACTATATTGGGAAAGATAATGATGGTACTCTCTGACACTATGGCACTTGGGAAAGTGAGGAAGAGCAGACACTAGAGAGATTTCAAAGGTGAACATTAAGTTCCACTTGGGAAGTTGAAACTTTACTTACCATTGAATACATGTACCTCGAATACTGCCTGGTGTATAATGTCAGCTCAATATATAAGGAATGAATAAAGAAATAAGAATGGACAGGATTTGGAGGCCAAACATATGGGAAGCGAGAAATGTGTTGTAATCTTCATCAAAGAGACAGTTATTTAACATCATAATAAGAATGTTAGAAGTGTATTTAAAACCTAGTCCTCAAAAGTGAGGCTACTTAAGAGGTTCACATACATGGTGAGTGAATAAATACGATTATGGTCAATGGTCTGAATGTAACTTATAATTGTCAATATAAATTAAATATTTGTACCTGTTTATCTGTCAAATGACGGAGTGAGAATAAATCATTTCTAAAAAAACTCTTCCAATATTTCCAGTACTATTCTATTATACAGTATGCTAAAACTAGATCTATCAATCCCCCTTTGCTAATGGCAATCATATAACCAGAGTCTAACACCCCAGGCTGCCCAGTTACAAAAACAAAACAAACCAACCAAAAAAAACCCCTGAGGAATAGCAAAAGAAGTCACGAATAGCCTGAAATTTTTATTTCAAGAATATAGAGCCAAAAATCTTCAACCTATCTACAAAGTGGTCAAAACCAAATCTGATCACAATGATAGCTTTCTTTCAAAATGTCAAACCCAAAGTCATCGCTACAAAGGGAAGATTCATGAAAATGCCCTCATCTTAAATAAAACTACAGACTTTTGAAACAAGAAGAGACTTTAAAAGTACGCTATCTTAACCTATTGATTTTATAAGTGAGGAAACCGAGGCCTAGAGAAGTTAAGAAGATTGTTTAAGGGCGCTGAGTTCAATGAGGGCAGAGTGAAGCCGGTCCCCACCCCTGACAGCTGGCCTTATGCTGAGTAGGAAATACCCAGTCGGAGACTAAACTACTTGAGTATACTCCCCACTCCTCGTCAACAGATTCATTTTCTACATAAAATCCATTAACACACAGAATCACAGGTTGTAGGTCATATCTTCTAATGAAAAGTAAGACACAAACAGTTCACTCCTGATAAAGCTTAAAAGAGTCATTCACCAATTCATTACTGCCAACCAGAAATTTTGGTCTGAAAAAATAATGTAAAGTAACCTTGTCAAAATTACCTTAATTTACCCAGGTCTAATTACCTTAATATGCTTAACATAATTGTATCAAAAATATTTGTTAAATAGGGACCATGTAATTAACAAATTATAGATCAGTCACATGAAAAAAGAGAAATTAGCAAAATTTTAAAGTAGGCATCATTAGTATATTTATGATAAAACGCAATTCAGGTATTGGAATCAAGATTTATACACATAAAAAAATGTTAAAGCCCAAGCTTATGGCACAAACTGATAAACATTTCTCAATTCACATTATATTATTATTGGCCATTGCTAACAACAGAACTCATACTAATTATCACTAATAAATTAATCCATGCATAGTAACAAGATCCTCTGCAACGCAGCTGCTTAAAAGCCAACATTTGATTTATGTATTAGAAATGAATTACTACAGTACTTAAAAGAGAAAAAAAAAGAAAGAAAGAAGAAAAAAAGGGAAAGAAGGAACTCCAAACACCAATCAACCATTATATTCCACCTATCAGAAAGCAGTTGTTATTCACTTTCCAAATTCTTTGGTCAGGACAAGTCTATAATTAGGCTGAACATAATTAGCAGAACATAATTAGTTAATATTGTCCAATTGAGAAAGGTCTCCAATACAAGCTTCACCACTGCTCTCCGTGAAGCTACAAGATTATATCCTTTCACAACAACTAATCAACTATATTGGCTAAGACAGCCATAAACACCTCTGGATATTTCAAAAGGAAATTTTCAGGACAATAAATCAAAGTAAAGATAGTGGGATAACATCCAACTAATTCACTGAAAATTTCTAACTGAGAAATGCTATAAAATCCTCCCACCAAAATCTGAGGAGTCCAATGCACTAAAGTGGCCTAATTATAAATGTCAAAGGAAGTACAAAGATTAGATTATCTTATAAATACGCTTTCTCAAAATGCAATGAAAACAACAAAGCACCACCTCTCCATCACTTACTGAACCTACCTTTGACAGCAGCAACAAGTCTAGTTGGTTTCTAAATGAAAGTACCTTTCACTGGCATGACACAGCATTACGTGATAGGAAATTTCTCCCATTGAATTAATGTTTAATCTCCACCTCCCAGTGCTATGTCATTTCTTAAGTCTTTCCATACAATCAGTAACAAAAAACAACAAACAATGCAGTCCTTCAAAATCTTCAATTCAGTTTCACAAACTAATTTAAACATTTAGCCAAATATAAAGTGAGAGGAAAAGTGACACAAGCATGTAAGAATCAGTCTAAAGGTATAAAGTATTATTGCATATGGAAATAAAGAATTTTTGCCAAAGTAAACTGTAATCAGTACTGAAACAGATATCCTTAAACTTCACTTTAGTATTTCCACAATCTTTCAAAAAATTAATTTTCATCTCTGGCCCTGTTATATTAATGGCTGCCTTAATACACTGTATGAAATTCATCAGCTCACACACTCCAAAATCATCAGCTTTGCTGATTCTTCTCAATCAAAAACAAGACAATGCAAACTCCTTCTGGAAGTTTCCTAACACATACAATGATGAAGGTATGGAGAAAACGCCATAATTTGTCCACACAGGCACATAAGTAATTGATTTTTCTATATACCAATAAACAAAACTCAGACATGGAAATGTCACATCTGTGTCTTAATTAAAACTTTACGGAATTAGTAGTTAAGTGAGAAATGAATAAGCAGGTCACATGTAATTCATGATTCTGAAAATGAAAACAGCTACTGAAGTAATTCATAAGAGAAGATGATATGTTTACAAAAGTGTTATTATTGTTGTCATTATCATTTCTTCATTAGCACAATATCTCCTCTACCAACTACAATCTGTTAAAGAATAAAAGCCAAATCCTGCACAGCCTGAGAATCTGGCCTCTTGTGTAACCCCGGCTGAATTCCTGGCTGATCTGTTGATTGAATTGGACCTGTTCCGACTGCTACTTCAATGTCACCTTATTATTTGCTCCAACAGAAAAGGCAAAAACTCCACTCTGTGCCAGATTTAAAAGAAATTACTATTTATCTTCAACTTTGTTGAAGTCTTCAAAGGCCAAGTGCCTAGAGAAGGAGATGCTCAAAACTAACTCAAGCCAAGCAGAGGAAAAATAAAAGGAAATGGAAAGGAGAAAAGAAGAAAAAAAATAATGAAAAAGAGGGAAGGAAGAAGGAAGGAGAACTGTGGATCAGAGAGGAAAAGAGAGATGAGCAGTTTGTGATCATAAAAAGGGCTATTGCTACTTGTATCAGGATAATTACAACAAACATTCCCTATTTTGAAGTTCCCTCCTTTGAGAATATCAAGGAACAACTTCCAGCCCGCTGATGTTAAAGAACAGACTTGCACCTTATGAATACAATAAATGTTGAAATCTATCTCAATTAATAAAGATGAAAACATCTCAAAAACTCTTCTAATTTCTTATGATGTTTCCCACTTAAGTGTACTCTCCAAAGTTTGATTGTATTTTAACTCTGATAACAAAAAGGGGTTTTCTAATAGCACAGCTTCTCAAAATATTTAATACATTGATCGAAAAAAATGGCTTAATAATGAAAATAACTTTTTAATATTTTGGTCACTTGTCTTTATATTCTGAGTGTTTTGGTCCACAGTATTCTAATTTACCTCCATATTTTTAAATACCTGAAATTCATCTTTGGTGTTTGTAATGGGTTGAATTGTGACCCCTCCACCAAACATAGTATGTTCAATACTGATTCCAGGTATCCAATCCTTAATCCTAATCCCTGGTATCTATAAATGTAACTTTAATTGAAATAAGGTCTTTGCTGTCTAATTACTGCAAGATAGGATCATATTGGATTAGAGTGGCCTTATGCCCTAAGATTAGTTTCCTTATAAAAGAAAGGACAGTGGGACTTGAGACACAGGGCTATAGGTGAGAAGGCCAAGTGAAGATGCAGGCGGAAACAAAGATACGTAGCCACAAGGCAGAGAACACCAGGGGCCAGCAGAAGCAGGAGGAGACAAGGGAAGATTCTCCACTAGAGTTTTTGGAAAAAACATAGTGCTGCCAACATATTGATTTTAAACTTCTAACTTCTATAATTGTATGAGAATTAAGTTTTGCTGTTTTAAGCCTCCAAGTTTGTAAAACATTGTTATAGCAACCTTAGGAAACTAAGAGAGATTTTGGTGCTGAGAACAGGGCTGCTGCTATAATAAATACCTAAATATGTGAAAGCAGTTTGGGAATTGAATAGTGGGTAGAAGCTGGAAGAATTTCAAGGTGCAAGGCAGAAAAAGCCTAGATTGCTTTGAAGACATCCTTGGTAGAGATAGGGATGTTGAAGGCGACTCTGACAAGGGCTCAGAAGGAAGTAAAGAGCGCAGTGGAGAAAGCTATCATTTTAGAGAATAGATACATCACCAGGAACAGAATACTGGTAAAAATATAAACATTAAAGGTCCTTTTAGTGAGATCTCAGAAAGAAATGAGGATGATGTTATTGGAAATTGGAATATAGGTGATCTTTGTTATAAAGTGTTAGAAAACCTGGCTAAATTGTGTTCTACTGCAGGGCAGAAAGTAGAACTTATAAATGATGAATTTCCATATTCAGCTGAGGAGATTTCTAAGCAAACTACTTAAGGTGGCGCCTGATTTCTCTTCACTGCTCATGGTAAAATATAAGAGGAAAAAGATAAGTTGAGAAAGTATATGTTAAGCAAAAAGAAAGCAGAACTTAATGATTTGTCTATCTAGTTCTGTCCAGGTCACAAGGATGTTAGAATTAAAAAATTCGTTTTTTGTAAAAACATGCTCTGAGAGGTCAAGGGTGTGACTGGACAACTTTTTGCTCAAGAGATTAGATATGTGACTCACAGATCCAATCAAGCATCTCAGCAGAAGCCAGGAAGAAAAACAGGAATTATGCAAAAAGGACCAGTGGAAAACCAATTTGTTTAATGGCATGAATCACCTTGATTTACAGAGGATATTCACAAGGTTTGTGAAAATGTTATACTGGCAAAAATACAGCAAGCCTGGATTGAAGATGGCCGAAAGAGAACGAAATGAAGAAAGTTTGTTTGCTGGACTTCTAGGATTCTGTAGGGAGAATCCCTACATGAAATGTTCTCTAACCTTCCAGAAAAACGAAGGACTCTGAGGGCAAATACAGCAAGCCTGGATTGAAGATGGCCGAAAGTGAACGAAATGAAGAAAGTTTATTTGCTGGACTTCTACGATTCTGTAGGGAGAATCCCTACATGAAAATGTTCTCTAACCTTCCAGAAAAAGGAAGGACTCTGAGGGCAGAGCCCTGGCTGCAGAGGCTAGAGCCGTGGGCCCAGATGCAGAAGTTCAAGTCATGTGTGCAGAGGCAGCTGCTGGCAGACTACAGACACACAGGGTGACAGAGTAGAGCGTAGACAGTGAAAAGCCAGAATCACGAGCACAGAAAGCAAATGAGTTGAAGCCGCAGGACCCGATACTGACCAAGCAGAACAATAGTTCCAGAGGCTCAAGAAGCTGCACGTTGGCTCACAGGGTCAAGCATCAAGCCACAGATGGTTATTCTCAGGCCTTGAAACCTAAAGGACTTTTCTGTTTTGTGTTTCAAAGTTGCTTAGGACTGGTAACCCCCTTTATTTCTTCCAATTCCTCCCTTTTGTAGTGGAAATGTCTACCCCATACTTTTTATTTTTTCCACCACTGTGTTCAGGAAGTAGATAACTTGTTTCCTAGTTTAACAGGTGCCCCAATGAAGAGAATTTTTTTCCCCAGGTTGGACTACATCCAGAATCTCACCCATATCTGGTTTAGATAATTTAGATAATGACATATGGGATCTTTTAGCTGATGATATTTAGATGAGATTTTGAACGTAGAGCTGATGCTGAAATTGGTTAAAATTTCTGGGGATGTTGGAATGGGATGAATGTATTTTTCACTTTGGAAAAGGAGAAATTTGAGGAGGCTATCGTGAGTTTGATTGCATCTTATTGAATTTATTGGGGTGACATTGGTTAATAAAATTATATAGGCTTCAGGTGTACAATTCTATAATACAACATCTGTACATTGTTTTGTGTGTTCACCACCCGGTCAAGTCTCCTTCCCTCGCCATTTATCCCCCCTTTACTGTCTTCTCCCTGCCCCCTCATTTATGTTTTTTTAAAATGGTACGTACTAGTCCTAATTTCTAGTACCTATCAATGTAACTTTATTTGAAAAACAGATTCTTTGCAGATATAATTAAGGATTGTGAAAAATGATCATCTTAGACTTTGGGTGAGCCTCAAACACAGACTTGTTTTCATTTTACTTTCTTGAGGTATAATTCACATCATAGTTTCAGTTATCAACATAATGATTTGATATTTATCATATGTTGCAAATGATCACCACAGTAAGTCTAGTTAACATTTGCCACCAGAATTTTTTTCTTGTGATGAGAGCTTTTAAGATTTGAAATCTTGCAATTTCCAACAACATGATTAGACCTAGAATGTATTATGCTAACTGAAATAAGTCAGATAGAGAAAGACAACTAAAACAATGAAAGATTTCATTCTTTTTTATGGCTGTGGAATCTAAAGAACCAAACAAAATAGAAACAAACTCATATATATAGAGAACAGACTGATGGTCCACATATAGGATGGCATTAGGGGAATGGGCCAAAAAGGTGAAAGTGATTAAGTACAAATAGCCAGTTATAGAAACAGTCATGGGATCATAGGACATAAGTACAGGACAGGGAATCTACTCAATAATATTGGTAATAACTATGTATGGTGCTGAATGGATACTAGACTTACAGGAGTGATCATTTTTTAAGGTATATAAATGTCTAATCACTATGTAATACACTGGAAACATACAACATCGTATGTCAACTATAACTAAAAAAAACAAATTAAAAAAAATTTACTCTCTCATAAAACGATCCATGCCCATGGACAACGAAGTGGTCATTGCTGGGGGGAGGGGTGTATGAGGGGACTAAATGGTAACAAAAAAAATACAATAAAGATTAAATCAAAAACTTATTCTTACCAACAGTATTATTAACTACAGTCACCATGCTGCACATTACATCCCCAGAAATCATTTACTTTATAACTGGAAGTTTGTACTTGTTGACCTCCTTTATCCATTTTGTCCACCTTCTACCCCCACATCTGGAAACCATCAATCTGTTTTCGGTATCTACGAGCTTGTTTTGGTTTTTTGTGCTTTCTTCATTTTTAGATTCCACATATAAGTGAAACCACACGGTATTTTTCTCTCTGCCTGATTTATTTCACTTCACATAATGAAAGCTTCAAGGTCCATCCATGTTTTCATAAATGGCAAGACACTTTTTTATGGCTGAATAAGATTCCATAATACACACACAGACACAGACACACACACAGCTCATTTTCTTTGTCTATTCATTCACACTGATGGACATTTAGGTTACTTTCATATCTTGACTACTGTAAATAGTGCTGCAATGAACGTGGGGGTGGGTACATTTATCTATTTGAGTTAGCAGTTTTCTTTGAATAAATAGCCAATAGTGAAATTGTTGAATCATTTGATAATCTTATTTTAATTTTTTGATGAACCTCTACACTGAATTCTATAGTGACTAAAGCAATTTACATTCCCACCAACAATGCACAAGTGTTTCCTTTTTCCACATCCTTAACAACACTTGTTATTTATAGTCTTTTTGATGATAGCCATACTAACAGGTGTGAGGTAGTAGTTTATGGAGCTTTTAAACTTGCATTTCTCTTATGATTAGTGATACTGAGCACCTTTTCATGTTCCTATTGGCCATCCATATGTCTTCATTGAAAAAATGTCTAAGGTTTTCATTAGTTGGTATTCCATTTCATGCAACAGCGTTAAAAGTCCATCACTAATTATGAAAAATTTCCCCTCAATATATTTGTAAATGAAATATACTTTAACCCCATAAACATCAACAATTAGAACATGTGTATTTGGTTCTTATCCCAATTTATTGTTTTTTTATTAATTTTTTAAAATTTATTTTTAATCATTCTTGACATACAACGTTATATTAGTTTCAGGTATACAACATAGTGATTCAACATTTATATATCTTACAAAGTGATACCCACAATAACTCTAGTAACCATCTGTCAACATATATAGTTATTATATTATTGACTATATTCCCTATACTGTACATTATATTTCCATGGCTTACTTTATAATTGGAAGTTTGTACTTCTTCGTCTCCTTCCCCTTTTTCATCTATCCCCTATACCTCTCCCCTCTGGCAACTGTCAGTTTGTTCTGTGTATCTATAAGTTTGTTTTTGTTCTGTTTTGTTTGTACATTTGTACTGATTTTTAGATTTCACATTTAAATGAAATAATATAGTATTTGTCTTTCTCCATCCTATTTCACTTAATATAATACTCTCTAGGTCAGTGATTTTCAATTGATGTCCCTTGAGAATTTTTAAAACATGCCGTACCTGACTATTTAGTCAGTGGCACTGACTGCTTTGCCCTTAGAATGTTAAATTAAAAATGACAACAGCCAACACAACAATAGCCGTCAAGAATAAATGAATCAAAATTATACTCATTTTTTTGTGAGACAGGCAAAAAGTATATTTTTTAATGTCCCACAGGATTTTAGTAATTAGTTTTTATGTGTCATGAGATGAAAAAAGCTGGAAATTACTTCTCTAGGTCCTTCTATGTCATCGCAAATGGCAAGATGTCATTCTTTTCTATGGCTGAGTAATTAATATTCCATCATATGGGTCACATTTTCCTCATTATTCACCTATCAATGAATACCTGGGTTGCTCCCAAATCTTGACTACTGTAGAAATGCTGCAATGAGCAAAGGAATGCAAATATATTTGGGAATTATTGTTTTTGTTTTCTTTGGAATAAATACCCAGAAGGGGAATTAATGAGTCATATGGTAGTTATATTTTTAATTTTTGAGAAATCTCCATACTGTTTCCCATAGTGGCTGCATTAACTTAAAATCCTACCAGCACAAAAGTGTTCACTTTTTTCCACATCCTCGCCAACACCAGTCCCTTGTTGCCTTTTTGATAACAGCCATTCTGACAGTTGTGGATATCTCACTGTGGTTTTGATTTTCATTTCCTGGATGATTAGTGATGCTGAGCATCATTTCATGTGTCTGTTCATCACCTATTTGTCTTTTTTAGAGAAATGTCTATTCAGATCCTTTGCCTGATTTTTAATTGTTTTGTTGTTGTTGTTGTTGTTGTTGTTGTTGGGTTGTACGAATTATTTATATATTTTGGCTATTAATCCCCTATGGAATACATCATTTGAAAATATCTTCTTCCATTCAGTAGAGTGGCTTTTTGTCTTTTTCATGGTTTTAGTTTGATGTAACCCTATTTGTTTATTTTTGCCTTTATTGCCTTTGCTTTTCATGTCAGGTCCAAAATATTGTAGCCAAGATTGATGTAAAGAGCTTACTGACTATGTTTTCTTCTATGTACTGTATACTTTCAGTTCGTATGCTTAGGTCTTTAAGTTAATTTTTGTATCGTTTAAGGGACCAGTCCATTTTCAATTTTTTGCATGTGTCTATCCAGTTTTCCCAACACTATTCAAGAGGATGTCCTTTCCCCATTATATATTCTTAGTTCCTTTGTTGTAAATTAATTGACCATATACACGTGGGCTTATTGCTGTGCTCTTTATTCTCTTCCTTTGTTCTATGTATCTGTTTTTGTGCCAGTATCATATTGTTTTGATTATTATAATTTTGTAGCATAGTTTGAAATCAGGAAGCATAATACATCCAACTTTGTTCTTCTTAAGACTGCTTTGGCTATTTGGGGTCTTTTGTGGTTCCATATAAGTTTTAGGATTATGTGTTCTAGTTCTGAAAAGAATGCCATTAGTATTTTAATAGCAATTGCATTGAATCTGTAGACTGATTTGGCCACATGAGTATTTTAACAATACTAATTCTTTCAATCCATGAGTATGGAATATCTTTCCATTTATTTGTGCCTTCTTCAATTTCTTTCATTAATGTCTTACAGTTTTCAGTATACAGGTCTTTCACCTTATTGGGTAAACTTATTCTTCGGTATTTTAATTTTTTGATGCAATTATAAATGAGAATCCTTATTTTCTCTTTATTATAGTTCATTATTAATATAAAGAAATAAAACAGATTTTTGTATATTAATTGTGTATCCTACAACTTGACTGAATTTTATTAGGTCTACAGGATTTTGGTGGAGTCTTAAGGGTTTTCTACATATAATATCATGTTGTATAAAAACAGTGACAATTTTACTATTTGCTTTCCAATTTGTATGCCTTTTACTTCTTTTTCTTGCCTAATTGCTCTCACGAGGTCTTCCAATACTATGTTGAATATAAGGGATGAAAGTAAACATCCTTGTTCCTGATCTTAGAGGAAAACCGTTCAACTTTTCATCATTAAGTGTTGACTGGTTCCCAAATAATAGAAAGGAGAAGGAGATTTATTGTCAAGCACAGAGAAAAGGCATTGTGAAGGTAGAAGGAGAAAATGGAGTTATGCTGCCAGACACAAGGAATGTCAGGTACCATCCGAAGCTGAAAAGAGGCCAGGAAAGACTCCCTAAAACCTTCAGAGGGAAGATGGCTTCTGACCTCCAGAACTTTGAGAGAATAAATTTATTTTAACCCAAGAAGTATTTTATAGCAGCCCTAAGATTCTATTACAGTACTTTTCCAATGTCTGCCTTTGAAAGAATTTCTTTCTTTACTCACCAATAAATCTCGAGTGCTTCAACTTTTATTTGATCCCAGGCCACCCAGTATATTGACACAATTAGATATTTCTCCTAATGATATCGTAAGGTAGCCTTTCTCTCCTACACAAAACACTGGTAACTTAATACAGATCTCAATCATCATCATCATAGTAGCAACAACAGATCTTTACAAGAAATGGCCAATTATACCCAGATATTTACTGTTGCTGCCACCCAAAATGCAACAAAAGTACCTTTAAAAAGTTCTGGTTTTCTGATTTTGCTTTGACTTTGGTTTTTGTTTTGTTTGTAATAACACAAAGCCATAAAGGCAAAGAGTCAAAGAGTTCAGAAAACAAAAAATGGAAAGCAGATGGATGTGTGCTAGCTGAAATAGCAAAACCAAGAGAGCTGAATGTTAAAGAAGCAGCATGAAAAGTTAGGAAGTAATTCAATAACTCTTCATAAACGATCAACATTCTGGATTCAGCAGCAGCAAGTACTCTGAAAATGAAGATAAAGGGAATGCTAAAATCAGGAGGAATGACAGAACATCTCTATTTAGTTTTTAATTTTTAATTGATTTGAGAGAATGAGAGTGAGAGACAGAGAGAGAGAAACATCAATTTGTTGTTCCACTTTATTTATGCATTCCTTGGCTTATTCTTGTATGTGCCCTGACCAGTGATTAAACCTGCAACCTTGGCATATTGGGACAGTGCTCTAACCAACTGAGCTTCCCAGCCAGGGAAGCCACCTCCACGTCCCTTCCACCCCTTTGCAGGGTTGTGAGACTGCCCCTAAACAATACAACAGAAGACTAAAGGAATCTTTGAGCCCCAGAAATTTAGTCTGAATTATCCTTACCAGGCAGGAGTTTAAATGGCCTGTTAATAGGAATGTAATAAAATCTACAAAAAAGGATAGAACCAACTACAAAATTTGTGAGCCTCACTATAAAACAGAAATGTGGGGCCCTTACTCAAAAATTAACAATTTTAAGATGGCAACAGCAGATCATTAAACCAAGCAGCATGCCCCTGTAATCACAGGGTCCTATGCCAATGCACAGGTTGTGTGCCTATGAAACCCAGCCTGCTTAAAGGTATAGGTAACGAGAAAGAGTAGACAATCGATAGCCTTGTCAGAAAACCCAACCATGAAACCTATCCTACAGCTTACCCCATTCATTAGGAGAGCTTCCAATCAACCTTTTGTGGCCTACTCCTAAAAAAAGTTAGCTATAGATCACCAGTAATTTAAAGAAAGCCTCTAAATGGAAAACAAAGGCTGGAATACAACAGTAAGGTGTTAAAAAAAAAAAACAAAGCTTCTTGGAATAAGTAGATTCTATAAAGATAAAAAAAAAAATATGAACATACTCAAAGAAATAAAAGCTCTCTGGAGTTCAAAGTATGACAATACAGAAGAAAATAATCAATACAAGAGTGGGAAAATAAAGTTAAGAATATCAACCAGAAAGGGGAGGGAAAATAAAGGAATAAGAAATCGATACAATAAGACAATTAATCCAGTGGGTCAAGTACCCAAATAACAGGTGATACAGAGGGTAGATAATAAGTATTATTATCCAAATAATATGGAAGCATCTCATCAAAAATAGGTCAGGAAATTCTCCACATCTAAACATCACATACTGAAGGGATGCTTAGAGTTCCAACATAGTGGTCAAACGCAGGCCCTAGGACATTCTTGTCAGCACTACCGCTTACCTAAAAGGGCTTCCAGTGAAAACACAACTAGATCTTACACACAGCTTAACATTTATAGCATTGCTTGGCTTATAGGAAGTAAGGAAAATTATTGAAGAATCAAAACAAACAAACAAAAAGTGGAAGAGAAACTGAGTCTTGACCAGCATAGCTCCGTTGGTTGACCGTTGGCCCACAAAACAAAAGGTCGTCAGTTTGATTCCCCATCAGGGCATGTGTTCTGGGTTTTCGGCCAGGTCCTCAGCTGGGAGTCGTGCAAGAAGCAAATGATCAATGCTTATCTCACCCACCAATGTTCCTCTCCTTTTCTCCCTCCCTTCCCGTCTCTCTAAAAATAAATAAAATCTTTAAAAGAGAGAGAGAGAGAGAAAATGAACTGAACCCCAATTTTCAATGGGAAGCATTCCCATTAGTATCAGAACAAAGGTCAATAAAGGCTTTACAAACAGAAAAGCAAGTATTGTTTTGTCCTGAGGTGGCACCAAATAAAAACAACTAATTCCTAACAAACACAAAATAGAAATCCGAAAAGTGCACCAGTTTAGTGCAAGCACAAAACACCTGTGGGAGACAGAATTCTCAATTAAGGCCCAAGAATTCAATTAATTAAGATCAAACATATATGAGATCACAACAAAAGTTTTTAAAAAACTGCATGAAAAAAATCACAATAAGTAAAATACACATAAGATAATATTCACTTCAAGATAAACAAAGTTTTCAAGAAGGGAAATTTAATAATAGTGTATTACAATTCAGGTATCAATTGCATTTAACACAGTCATCATAATGTGAACACTGAATGCTGATCTAATCAAATCTATTATATAACTATACTGGGAAAATGAAGGGACTCTAAGTGCGGCCTGAAGGTGACAATTTTAAAAACCTGAAAAATCAAGGAGTATCCATATTTTAAGTACGTCATTTAAAAATATGGACATAGATATTAATTTAGGAAGTTGACAGTTGTTGCTGTTGGTGGGGGAGCAAGGAATGGCAGGAGCAGGGAAAAAAATCAGTGAATGATGTTTTTCATAGGCCTTTTAGCATTTAGAACTATATGACTCTTTAAAGCTATGTTTACATATAATTTTAATGAGAATTTTTAAAAATGGAAAGATTGCTTGTAGTTAAACCTTATATTCTGCAATAACTGTTAATGGTAAATGAATAAATAAATAACCATAAAACCTGAGATGTTCCATATTTACAGTGTCTAAATGCATAAGAATACATGTACAAGATGACTGAAGTAAAAGGTCAGAAACCACTTAAATCTTCATCATGGGGAAATTGTTATATACATGGTAACATCAATTTAATATATTATTAAGAAACTCTTATTATACTGATATCAAATAATCTAAGTTATGTTCTTAAATGAAAGCACATGATCTCTTTGTCTTTTAAAAAAAGGAAAGGAATGAATATATGTATAAGTACATGTGAATACATATGTTTATGTGTATATATGTGTGCAAATATTTATACATACATACACATGCAGTACATTTGTTCAATCCCAAAATAACTTTAGAAGAAATATAAAAAACTGCTCACGCTCACTGACACCAAGAAGGAACACTGGAGAGCAGATATTGCGAAAAGACATTTTTGACTTACCATTTTTCATATCTTTTAAAAATGTTGAATTATGTAAATACATTGCTATTTCAAAAAATAAATTATTAACCTTTAAAATAATATAACCCAAAGTATCTTAGAAATCTAACTCAACAAATAAATTATTAATGATAAAAACTTCTGATACCAAAGCTGAGAACTAACAGTTGACATTTTGAGGGAGGTCCCAGCACTCTATGTATGCAGGTAACTTTTCTGTCTATTGGCATCTGGCTGGCATTAGTCAAAGGAAACACACAAGCATTTACTAAATATTTATTGAGGGAGAGAACAGTGGGCCTAGAAGAGTGACCTCATTCAACTAGCAATAGCTACATTTGAATTTCTCATCTGTAAAAGAGAGATGATCACAGGATTATTGTAAGAATGAAATAAATATGCATATAAAGTACATAGCATAGTGACTTGCACATAGCAGCCAGTAAGTAAATATCAGCTTTCTTCCTCGACATTGTTGTCCCTTCACTCTCTATAAAAATTGGAAGACAAATCAAAGATATTTTATTTTAAAGTTCCTGTCTCACAGTGAAGACTATATACACCAATAAGGTTTGACATTAAATTCAAATAAGCGTACTACACATATGAAAGAAATCTGTTGTTTTTTTTTTCAAATGAAGAAAGAAAATATTCATAGAAATAAGGAAAAAGACCATACTATACTATAGAGATATTTCTTCTGCTCTCTATATGTGACCACAAAGATGATATCTGTTCTCATACATATTCATTTGTTGGAGTGCAACAGTGACAAAAGAAAACAAAGAGAACCAGGCAAATATTTTTGCTGGCACAGTACCATCAAATTCACTATTTTCTTATAAAAATAGTCACATGATTGTTGTGTAATTTTATTTACTCCAAATTAGACTTATCCTTTTAAGATTTGTGGAAGTTCCTAGACTTAATTTCTCCATAAATGCTAACTTTCTTACTAAAACTTTGACCTTCTTCCTGCTGTAATACTCCTAAAGTTTCACACTGTACTTTATTCCTTTTGTTGAAATATCTACTGACTCCAAAGTAAAAGAACAATAATTATTTCAGATACAAATTTAAAATACTGGAAGAAATTGTGACTTACAAAATATGAATTACAATTTTCAGATGCTAAATTATTTATGTCTGGCAGAAGTAGCCAGCAACAGCCTCTCGAAACATCGCCTCACTCTGAGAAGTCATGTCAGCTTTTCTAATATTAATCTTAGAGTAATGCATACTGTTTGTCAAGAAACAGAAGCATCGGCTTTGATGGGGTTATAAAATCCTCAATGCACAAATGTGTGAAATAACATACTATTTCCAGAAAAGGTGTTTGATAAAATGAGAAAAAGTTGACAAATATTTGCTATATTATAGAAATTGGCCTAATAGTGAATTATCTAGTTTCATAATTACAGACCTAAAAAATACCATAATGATGAAAAAGACATATTCCTTCTCCCTACTGTCTATTTTATAAATGATGAAACTATAGGAAATGATACCAAGAAATCGCACTGTTGGGAAATACTTTTTTCCGTAAGCTCACTGTTCTACGTGATAGAAAACTCAGTAACTCTTTTGACTTCTTGCCCCACCCGCCCACTTCCTCCCTCCTTTTTAACACACAGAAGGTGAGGTGGTTTGCATAATTCTTGAGTTGGTAAGAAAATGTGAAACATGTGTGGCTCAGCACCATTACTCTCTCCCTCCATCTCTTTCTTTCAATCTCTCCCTTTTCACCTCCATATATAGACATGTTTCTGTGTATGCATACACCTGGGTATGTATATATGTGTATGGGTATAGGCATCCACAAACAAATGCATATGTCATATATTCTATATATTATATATGAGAAATTGATAGGAGTATTAATGGAGGGGATATAAATGTATATTATAAATACATATATACACACATACACACATATGTTATTTATGATATATGTCTGTGTGGTGCATCCCCTTCTCTCAATAACACTCGCAATCTCTCTCTCTCTCAACTGACTGCAGGAAACATGCGTTTTCTACTCTTCAATGCCTTAAATTTTCAGGGCCATGCTCCTAAGCAGAATATCTATGGTAGTTCAGCTACACAAAATAAAAAAGCAAGTAAGACCATTAAATTCAGACATGTAATATTAGTAATACCATCTTTCCACAAACCTAAGCCTCTTACTTCACACCTTCTCTTCTTTCCCAACCCCCAGTATCTCGTCAACCCTCCTTACTCCATTATCATTAAATGGAAGCCAACAGAAAAGACTTTCCACATATTCCTACTATTACATCTACTAGTATACCTAGACTACATGTGCCCATATATGTGGTCTTCCCTAACATCATTTAACACCTGAAGATAACATTTCTTACCCACCTACTAGGTTCCTACACCCACCCCACCCCCACTTCATCTATTCTGGAACTTTGGTCTCTTCTCACTATCCTCCATTTCATTTCCTTCCATTGTCCTAAATCCACTCCAATAGGTCTTCATTTCAACTATTATGCCCTAACTGCTTACCAAGGTAACAAATGGCCTATTGCATTGGTTTTCCATACAAATTACTATAACTATTACAAACGTAATGACAATGCAAATTGGTGCAACCACTATGGAAAACAGTGTGGAGATTCCTCAAAAAATTAAAAATGGAACTGCCTTATGACCCAGTGATTACACTTCTGGGAATATATCCAAAGAGAAACCCGCAACACTGATTCAAAAGAATATATGCATTCCTATGTTCATTGTAGCGTTATTGATGATAACCAGCATTCAGAAGCAACCCAAGTGCCCATAAGGAGATAAGTGGAAAAAAATGCTGTACTACAGGTACACAGTGAAATTCTACTCAGCTGTAAAAACAAGGAAATCTTACCCTTTGGGATTGTATGGATAGTCCTAGAGGGTGTTACACTAAGTGAAATAAGTCAATGAGGGAAAGATAATACCATATTATTTCATTTATATGTGGAATCTAATGAACAAAATTAACAAACAAAACAGAAACAGACTGGTAGACACAGAAATTAGACCGACAGCTGTTAGAGGGGAGGGTTATTGGAGAGCTGGGTGAAAAGGGTACAAGAATTAAGCAGAACAAGTTGGTAGCTGCGGAAGAGCCACCAGGATGCAGATTGCAGCATGAGGAATGTAGTCAATAACATGGAGAGAACTGGGTATGGAGCCAGGTGGGTGCTTAAAGAACAGTGAGCTTACGGAAAAGTATTTCCCAATAGTGCGATTTCTTGGTATCATTTCCTATAGTTTTATCGTTTATAAAATAGAAAGTAGGGAGAAGGAATATGTCTTTTTCATCATTATGGTATTTTTTAGGTCTGTAATTATGAAACTAGATAATTCACTATTAGGCCAATTTCTATAATATAGCAAATATTTGTCAATTTTTTTCTCATTTTATCAAACACCTTCTCTGGAAATTGTGCATTATTTCACACATTTGTGCACTGAGGATTTTACAGGTAGACCACTCTGTAGAGTGTGTGGTTTTCTAGCCACTTTGCTATACATCTGAAACTGATGCAGAATGGTACTGCATGTAAACTGTGGTTGGAAAAAAAAAAACAACACAAGGTTATGTCACAGATCTATAAGCGAGAAGTCAACATAGGTCTGACTGCATTAAAATCAAGGTGCTGGCAGGACTACATTCCTTTCTGGGGGCTCTAGGGGAGATCTTTTTCCTGCTGTTGGCTGAATTCAGCTCCTCACTCACAGTTCCTACATCTTGGAACCAGCAACAGAGCTTCAAATTCTGCTCATGCTCTCTCTGTCTCTCTCTCACATATACACATACACACGAACATACACCACAGCCAGGAAAGGTCCTCCATGTTTAAGGACTATGAAATTAGGCTGCACCCGCCAAGATATTGCAGGATAATCTCTCTGCCTCCAAGTCCAGAACCTTAGTATCTGTCAAGTTGCTTTTGCCCTGTAAGGTAACAAATTCACAAGTTCTGGGGATTAGGGCGTTGACATCGGGGCAGAGGAGCATTCCTCTGCCTGCTGCATCTACACGGCAGTCACTTCCCAGTCCTCATTTTAGGTAACGGTTCAGCAGCATCTGACACATTTGACCACTCTCTCCTTTTTGCAATGCTGTCTTATCTTGGCCTAGATGACCAATTCTCAGTTCTCCTCTAACCCCACCTGTCACTTCTTCTCAACTCTTCTTTTAGTGGTCCTTGTCCATTTTCTCTCTAAATGTTGGGGTGCCTCAAATTTTTAAAGTAATGATAATGAAGATGATGAAGTAACAACAGGAAATGTCTACAGGGAACTGCAATTTCTAAAGTGTGGCCAAGGATCCATAAGAGCAATGGGCAGAATAATGGCTTCAGAAAGGTAAATACATCTTAATTCCTGGAACCTCTCAATGTATCAAGTTACATGGTAAAGGGGAATGAAGATTGCAAATGGAATTAACACTGCAAATCAGCTGGCTTTAAAATAGGAAGGTTATCCTGGTGAGTCCAAAGTCATCACAAGAGTCATGAAGGTGGAAAAGGAAGGCAGAAGAGTCTGTGTTCAAGTGATGCAATAGGAGAAAGCCACAACCAGCCATTTCTGGCTCTGAAAATGGAAGAGGGCCATGAGCCAAGGAATGCGGGCTATTAACAACAGCAATAGAAATCTATTTCACTGAGTGTTCCTGCAACCCTTTCAAAAATTCATACTCTCAAAAGTATTTTTATAAAAATACTAAAATGTTATTTGTTTTTCTCTCTCATTCTTTCATGAATATACATAGGGTTTTTCCAAATGTGGCAGAACCTATGGTATCACTAAACACTACATAAACAAGGAGACAGGAGAATCTAGCTGTCTTCCATTAAGCCGGAGTAGCGATTATAAAAATATAAAACAATGATACTCCCACCAAGTTTGTTTTTATAGTTATGTTTTCATTAAAAATGTTATTTATTTTAACATGTAATAGGTTTACTATTATTTCTTAAATGAGTTAAAATTTTTTTTGATTTGCTTTATATTCTAATGTGGTAAATAACATTAGGTAAAACCTACATAATCAAAAACTCTTTGAAGATCCACAATAATTATTGCAAGTATAAAATGGTCCTAACTACAAAACTGTTTAAGAACCACTGATATAGTGCTCCTTTTTTGCCAAACATAGCTCTAAGTAATATATATATATATATATATATATTTTAAAAATACACACACACACACACACATACATACACACACAGCAATTGAATCTTCACAATAATCCTAACAGATAAGTACTATGTTTATCTTTGTTTTACAGATGAGAAAATGCAAGTTCATTAGAAGCAAGCAACATGCCACCCTGGCTGGTGTGGCTCAGTGGATTGAGCACCAGTCTGCGAACCAAAGAGTTGCCAGTTCAATTCCCAGTCAGGGCACATGCCTGGGCTGTGGCCCAGGTCCACAGTAGGGGGCACTCGAGAGGCAACCACACATTGATGTTTCTCTCCCTCTCCTTCTCCCTCCCTTCCCCCTCTCTAAAAATAAATCAACAAAATCTTAAAACAAAAAAAAAGAAGTAAGCAACATACCCAAAGTCACACTAAATAGCTGAGGTAGGACTCAAACCTCAGCTCTCTAGCTCAGGTCTGTGGTTGAATGTAGCCTCCCAGGGGTCGAAGTTCTCTCTTGACACTTACTCCGAAAGTGATCTCCCTAGTTGCACGTATCAATGCTCCAGGCCCAAGCCTCTAACTCCAGACTCATATTATACCCATTGCCTCTTCAGTGAATCTAACTGGATGTCTGAAAGTCCTCTCAAATTTAACCTTCCCCAAACTGAACTGATTCCCCTCTCCTCAAACATTTTCTCACCTCAGATTTCTCATGTCAGTAAATGGGAATTGTTCAAGCTTCTCAGATCAAAGATCTGAAGGGCTCTCTTTCTTTCATGCTTCACATTAGTGTATCAGAAACCCCGGTATGTTCTGCCTTAGAAATACACCAGAATCCAACCACAGACCACCCCATTCGCTACTACCCTAATGCAAGTCTCTTTGGAATATAGTGATATCCTCCTAATGGTCTTCCTTTACCCATATAGGATATTTCCCCCATAGCAGTGAAGGTGACTTTTTTTTTTTTTAAATCAAGGACCAGTCACCCTTTTGCTTAAAATTGCGCCCCATGTCAATCAAGAGGAAAATACAAAATCCTTACCTTAACCTAGAAGGCCTTATATAACCTGGCTTCATGGTGTCTTTCTAACTTATTGCTATGATTATCTCTTCTAAGAACACATTAGGTAGGATGTTACCTCTTTACACTGTTTCCTCTGCCTGCCCTCCCTTCCACACACACCCATGAGATCCATAAGGTCTATCTCTTTCTTTCCGAAAGGTTTGTCAGAAAGGCTTTCCACTATCACCCTATCTCATCCTATCATTTTCCAGCTCCTTTATCTTGAGTCATTTTTCCTTAGCACTTATCACAAAATACAAATGTATCTTTCTGTTCCATGTCTATAACCCCACTGAAAGGTAGATTCTATAAATTCATGACATTGTCTCTTGGGTCCAGAGCTTTCTCCCCTAACAATGTCTGGGGACACTCACTATTTATTAATCATTCATTTAATAATTAATCTGGGAAAATATTCATAACAAAAATAATAGTAATGCCCAAAAAATAGAATGTTATGTTTATTTTAGATTAACCATAGAGATTCATAAGAAATACTGCAGTCCTAAAAGGAAATATTCAAAGAATGGGAATAGGTATTTAGTAAAAACAGCAAAAAAAGTACCTGATGAAAATATATTTAAGCCCAACACAATGTATAGCTTTTAAAAATTCAAATTGAAAAGTGATAATATTTTATAAATTGCCAAATAACAAAACTCTTTTTAAATGTAAGTTATGTTGACCTATAAGGCAAGTATGAGACAAGCACTAACAATGTAACTTGGTCCAAACTTTCATGAAACCAATTTATCTTTATGTTTATACTTCCATTCTCTGATCCTGTAATCCCTCTTCTAATAATTAACACTAAAAAGAAAAACATGAATCAAGACATACTTTTCCACATAAAGATATCTATATTTTGAAATAATATGATTTTAAAGTAGTTAAAAAAATTAAAATAACAATCTAGATGTACAACAATAAGGAGATAATTTTGAAAATTATGCTTCATTCATATAATAAAATATTATGGAGTTATGTTTGTAAATAATGTATTAGAATATGGGAAATGTCTAAGTTATGTTAGATGGGTAATAGCATACATTATAATTTAACCACATTCAAAATATTCATTAAAAACATATCAAATGCATGTTGTTTTTGGTAGACATATTATGGATAATTTTATAATTCATGGCATAAGATACTTATCTCTAAGAAACAGTGATTAACTTCAAAATTATGCCATAAATTGAATGAACTACAGCAAAAGTAATCATTTCAAACTGGGGACAAATGACCTGGAAAAGCTACTTGATACTGAGCACTCAGCTACTTGAACCAACTGTGATGCTGGAGGAGTATTTTGCGCATCATCCAGATAAAATACCGCACCATTACAACAAAGATTTTCTTACAGAAGGAATTAATTTAAATAAATACATTGAAAATGGAAAATATCTTCAGTTAGTGGCAACTCTTTTTAAAAATGGAAAATTACATGCAATGATCCATATAAATATAAAAGTTAGAATAGCTATCATATTTTTGTTAAAAATTTCCCACAAGGTATTCTGGCAAAGAATTTTTTTTTTCTGCTTCTTCTTAAAGGTGATGCAGAAATGAATTACCTGTGGTCATAAGAGCATAAGCAATGACAGGCCTTCCTGTTCTCCTGTCATCGTCTATGTTTGTAAATCATTCCCAAAATTCCTGTCCATTTCTGAGAATAAAAAATAGCATGCATACTAGAAGAACAATTCATCAGGGTTTGAACAAAACCCTTCAAACTTTAGAAAACAGATCAGTCACTAACGTGCTAAGGCTAACCCTGCCAAATATTAGCCTAAAATAAAATTTTAAAGTTGAATTTCAAGCCCTTTATAAGCTTTTTAAAAGAGATAATGTAACAGCAACCAAAAAGAATGACCACACTGTAACCACTGCTAAAATATCCAACGTGTGTAATAATATACAGTATAAATCTTGTTTGCTCCAATAGGACATAAGAAGCACTTTCAAAAATCACATTTAGCAGTACAATATGGATATGTCCCAATTTTCCAATAATTATTATTTTGATTAGTATATCTATGAATCAGATTCTCTTCCTGCCCTGACATCAATTGGTAATTATTTTCTGCTCACAGCTAACCAGGCTAGACGAGAATAAAATATTCCAACCAATTCCACTCTGGGAGTATCCCGTTCTTCTGAATTAGAGCCTTAGTGACTGGTAGTTTCCTGTTCAGTTTTTCCATTTATTACTAAGAAATTAGATAAAATGATCTATTTGTATTTCTTTGAGAAGACTGAGGTTAAAAAGAAAAAAGCAAGAGGAACTGTTTTTTTTTTTTAATCTACCACTCAAGGTAGTGCAAACATTAATAATAAACCGATAATCATTTGAGAACATTAAAATCTATGCAAATATATCTGCTACAGATGAGATGAAGAAAACACTGTTGTATTTTTCTCTTGGTTTTCTTAAAGGGACAAACAGTCCTCCCTCCTCTACAGACCATGAGAGCAACACTGTTTACATGCCAGTGTAAGAACTGGTGCTCATGAAGCTATGCCTCCACCAAACACATGAGAACAGATATTTAATATGGCTCTAAAAACAAATTTTAAAAAAAGGATGGGGAGATGTTTTCCCAGATACCTTTAGCACCTCATATTCTTTACGCTATTAGAGTTTTGACAAAATAAAACTAGTAAACACTTCCACCAATTTAAAACTTTAATACAAAAGACATACACACAAACACACAAATTCTACCAGAAGTCATTTCAATTCCAAAAAAGAACAATCATACAATTCCACCTTAAAAATTATATATAATTATTTATATTTATGTATATATAAACAATTCAAAATAATCATCAGGTTATTTTAAAATGGTAATAACTAAGTAATTACAGAAAAGGTGTTATACAGAAAAACAGGAAAATTTGGGGGGAAATTTAAAAGCAACATTCACTTTAAAACTTAAAAGGGGAACTCTACATATGAAAGTAAACCAGTCACAAAGTCTATACACTCTGAGAAAAGGCTGTACAAAAAATGATCCCAATGATGCTTAAATTTAAAGCTTCAAGACAGGCAATAAGAAACAGATTTTTAAATGCAGTAAAATAATAAAACATAAGATTCCTTGAAGAATATCTCCAGAAGGATAAAAAGAGTTGAAAGTGAAAAGGAAGTGATGAGAAATCGATAAAGCCATTTGTTTCCAAATACAGCTATTGCATTATTTGCAGATTCCATATATGCAAATTTGCCTACTAACTAAATTTTATTTGTAACCTCAAAATCAATACTTCGGGCACTTTCAGAGTCATTTGTGGACATATACGAAGTGGTGAAAATTTTGAATTCCCCAAGACACACATTCCCAAGTAAGGTCCAACAAGGTGAGGCTCTCTGCCTTCTTGTCATAGCCCCTCTTCCATAAACAAGTGTCCTTTTCACACTCTATTTCTAACAGTAGGAAATTGCAACCCACCCCTACCGTTCTTTTAACATTGTTTCTGTAAGTGCTGATTCTGACTGATATATGGCTTATAGATGAACAACATGTTTGTATAAGAATCCTAAGAACTAACTTCAAAAGATACAGATCCCGACCTTCAAGCATCCCAGATCCAGGAGATTTGCTAACCTTTCACCAGGGAGCCAGGATGACGTGGAACCAGGATGACACGAAGCCAGGATGATGTGAAGCCAGGCTGACTAAACCAAGATGATGCACCGGACCATCACTTGCCTTATCAGAATGGACTTGTGCTCGTCTGCATGTAGAGAACTTTGCAACCTCCTCCCTTGATCTCTTTGTTCTGTTCCCCTCTCCCTCCTTATAAAAAACCTGCCTCCACTGAGAGGTGGAGAAAGGCTTTGAGACATGAGTTCCCCATCTCCCAGATGGCCAGCATCTGCAAATAGACCACTTTCCTTTACATCAGCATTTGCCTCTCAAGTACTGGCTTTTGTAATGGCAGGCAGCCGGACCTATGTTCAGTTACATATTAACTGCCATATTTTTTATATTTTTGTGCTTATTGTTGATGATTTCCTTGTTTAAAATGGTCCCCAAGCATAGTGTTGAGGTGCTGTCTGGTGTTCCTAAGTGCTAGAAGGTTGGAAATACTCGTGTTAGAGAAGCTTCATTCAAGCATGAGTTACAGTGCTATTGGCCATGAGTCAAACGTAATAAATCAACAACATATATTAAATATAGTAATGGTTACAGAAACACAAAACATAAAATAAGGTTATTATTCATCTGTTGACGAAAATGTTGTGACCACAGGCTCTCAAGAACCTAACCCTGTATGTATTTCCCCTAAGAGCGATGGTTTAGTATTCACTAAGTCAGCGTTTGTAGTAATTTTATAGAACATAATTACTGTGAACAATGGGAATCATCTGTACTAGAATAAAAATTCCAGGAAAAAAAAAAAGAGAGAGAAGATAAAGAAATTTGAGAACTTTCCTGAACTGAAAAAATCAGTTTAAAAGGAGCCACCAAAGGCGTGGTGGGGGGAGTCCTTTTGCAACATTAAAGAAAAGAAACAACAAATGGGAAAACAAGTCTGACAATACAAAAATTTTAAATTAGGTGCTGTTGTAGTCATAGCCTCAATTGTTCACATAGCCCAGGACCCATGCTCTTTCGGTAATATCTTAATGCTGGCTCGAGACACAGTCATGAGATCTACTTGGGTCAATGGGTTGTGAGCAAACACGATGCAGGCAGAAGCAGCTCCAAAAGTGCTTGCACACTAGGGCTTGCCCTTCTGATAATCCCCGAACCCTTCCTGGCCACCACAAGAACACATTCGAACTAGCCTACCAGATAATGAGAGACATGTGGAGACGTGTGGGCTACTCACCCTGTCACCCTAGCCAATAGCCAGCCAACCACCATGCATGTAAATGAGGCCAATCTGGATGTGCCAGCCCTCAGCCTAGCCAATCAACGGACTGCAGATGTGTGAGAGAGATGGAATTTCGTCCCAAAAGAAATCAGCTGAATCTGGCCTAGATTAGCAAAACCAGCTGATCCACATGCTCATGAACAGTAAATGTTTGCTGTTTTAATCTACTAGTTTTGAAGTCACGTTATTCACAATAACAAACTGATATATCTATGAATACAATTAATAACAAGTTAAGATAGCACATAAACTATATCATATTATCTTCCTCTTCCAATATCTAATGAGATCTGTTTTCAACTAGTATAATTTAGTTTAGAAAGTCAGCAGAACAGAAACTTTGGGGCAGCACAGAGCAGCTTATCGTGGCCCGGCTCTCACCACGGCCACCTGAACCCAGCTGGGGACTCCTGGGAACCCGCACTGGTGTTCTAAACGTCGACGCCCCGTCTTTATTACATTTCACAGGCTAAGAGGGCACATTTTATTAAACACATTTTCTGAATGAAAAACCAAACAAATAACCTAAACAAGGCTATTTTTTCTCATTTGTTCATTTATTCCTAAGAAAAGTAATATACTGGTATGTAAAAAGTGTTTTTAAATCATTATTAAAAAGAAATATTCTGAAAACTTAAATGTAAAATTCGCGATAGTTTTAGGTCATATTTTCCCTTAAATTATTTAGGAGGTTCTCTTCCAATTTCCCTCCATGTTTTTAATGTGTTCCTTAAAATATGAACAGTAAAAACTAGAAAAGCCAATTTTCAAATGCTCAAAGATATTAAATGTATATTAACTCAAGTTAATCTATCATCTTACAATCCTGAAATTTTTATTTACTAATTATTTTTGCCATTCCTGAAGAAATAAGTTTCATACAGTCTGAATATACCTCTGTCAATATTTTATTTACAATATCTGTACAGTTTAATTATACATCCTGTATTTGTAACTTCTTAATAAGCATAAACTAAGCACAATGAAACTTCTCTGAATGAAGGATATATATTTATATAACAGTTTTTAAAAACTTTAAACAACTACATTGTTCTCTAATTATGAAAGAAATAATTCCTTTAAGGAAGGACTGGGGCTTAATGTGTAGCTCCCACCTTAAAATAACTATTAAATTCTACCCCATCTTACAAAAGTTATTATATATTGGCTTGTTTTATATATACTATTTTATCTCATATTTAGATTTTAATAATAGGTACCATTTCTTACACATTTTTATATCCTTCATAACCCATTCCTAGAACAAAACAGCTGGTAAGAATTTATTTATTTTCAAACCCTAAGAAATCTGTTCCCAAAAAGAGACACTTCAAAGGGCACAGTTTATAATAATGATCTTTAAAAGCATTATGCTGATGAAAAAATCAAAACTTCTGATTTAACAGAATAAACATTTGGTTGCATTTTTTTTTACATCTCTTATTCTTATTAAATAAGTATATCAGGGCATATATAACTGTGCAAAAACAGCGAACTGTCTCCTAGGTCAAGGTAATGAACTATAGCACACAAAGTAATCTTTCCAAAAATAGAGTAATTTGTTATGACTGTCATCCTCATAATGTTCTAGGCTTCAAAAGAAGGGGAAAATTATATTTCAAGATCAGTTGCATTTCCACAGTGTTTTTAAAATGAGTTTCCAAAAGGGCTTATGACAAAACCTACAAGACCATCACCATTTTCATAGAATGCAATGCTTCTGCTTCTCTTTCGTCCTGTAATTTTAGCCCAGTCTGACTTTTTTTTCCCTCACATGAACCTCTGTCAAGAGGACGCTGTGTTGGCTGCAAATAACCCGTCCACAGTATTCATCCTGGAGATTACTGACAACTCAAAACCACAAGCATGGAGTTAAGATAGTATTTAAGCATGCCTTTGGGTTTAGAAAGTAGTATTTGTCTGTAGTTCATCAGTTGTTATATGACCAAGGTGAAATAAATATAAGGAGAAATCTACAAATGACTGTCTTTGATTCAGAATATTTCCTGATCTTCTTGAATAAATTTAAAAACCATCAGATCACAGCTCTGACAGATGCCTTTGAGCTGGATACTTAGCTGAAAACATAAAAAATAAATCCTAATCTGGGAACATGAACTTTCTGTGCTGAAATAAAAAAATCAAAAAGAATGGACTAAGATCAAGTTTATTATCCTTAGTAGTGAAGACTAATTTTCTATTTTCAAGACTCCCATGACTAAGTTGGTTTTGTTTTTGTTTTAAAAGGCAAAACTTTGAAGTATAGGATGTGGTAGTAGTTAAATACCTCCAATCCATCAGATTTTAATAAGCTCGACAAAAGCAATAACCTTGGCTGTCTTATTCACCGGTCCTAATGCAACAACTAGCAGTGTGCCTATCAAGATGTTCTATTAAATTTTTTTAGCAAGTATCTCAATGTTAGGCTAATGTTCTTAATGTCTGATAATTGATGTTATCTATATACACTTTTCATAACTGTCATTTGGTCACTAATAACTGATTCAGCTACTATACAGTTGAAAAGTGCACCAAACATATGTGGATTCAATGATATAAAATAACATATGAGTATAATACATTAAGCTATATGCAATGAGGTTTACAGAACAAGGAAAACAGTTTATCTTTGGGTTTTAGATCCTGTATGTCACCTTTGTGCCAGGGATGCAAAAGGAAGAATTTAGTCAAAATGAAATAAATGCCACGATACTATAAACAAGTACTCTAAAATTAATAAAATGAAAAGAAAGTCAACCAAAGGACATAGACTATAAAATCCAACCCAAACACCTTGCTTAAGTAATACTTTCATAAAAATTATTGGCCCTTGAAGTCCAACACTAAACTGAGTCATTATTTGCATAACAGGGAACTGATTCACAATTTAACTTGCTTTCTTCAGTATTATTTCAGGAAGCATTCTTTATTTTCCATTCAATAACATATGCAGAGTCCAGGTATAAAAAAATGCATTTTTATTTTTGAAAAGACCAATTTTATGAGGTTAGAGGAAAGTAAACGGATACAGTTTTTTCCCCAAACACTATCATTTATCTTTTCCATTGTCTGAAGGTTATCATTTGCCCCTACCTTGAAGCCACAAACAGAAAGAGAATTATCTATTTTAAGCATCCATTTTCAATAAAATGATCCTATAGCTGAGTGGCCTAAAGAGAAAGATGAAGAATACACTTCTTACCCTGGCCAGGTGGCTCAGTTGATTACAGTGTTGTCCCATTCACCAAAAGACTGTAGGTTCAATCCCTAGTCAGGGCACCTACCTAGGTTGCAGGTTCTATTCCCAGTTATGGCATCTGCAGAAGGCAACTGATTAAGGTTTCTCTCTCACATCAATGTTTCTCTCTCTCTCCCCCCACCGCACCCCTTCCTCTATCTCTCTATGCAATAAACATATCCTTGGGTGAGGATATATGCACATACACACATATATGGATATATACATGTATATACACATATACTGGTATATACACATACATGTATATACTCATATATATAGTAAAATGGAATTACACTACCTGAGTTTAAACAAAAAGGGGAGTTAAAAAAACTATTTAACATCTGTTTACTTTACATTTAATACCTTCATAAAGAAAACCAATAATAATTCTTGTTCATCATTGTCATATGGAAAACGTGATACCTCTCCCATAAAATGAACAACAGAACATTAGTATGAGTAGAGGAAAAGTTTTATCCTCTTCCCACATCTTTTGCTCACTGTAACTACACTGCTTTTAAGCACAAGCCCTTCACCCAAATTCTAAGGCCTCATTACTACAAATGCAACTTCCTTTCTCTTGGCCTAATATTCCATTCTATCCGTATATTCCCTGATCCTGATTTTTTTCAAATTAATAGTTTTCTACTTATAGTTTTCTACGTTTAAAATCAAAAGAGACACTCAAAACTTTCATGGAAAGAAATGAATTGCAAATAAGTAAATATAAAAATTACAGTAAAAAATTTTGCTCACAGAAAACAAACAACAGCCAAAGCTACAAATAGCTGAAACAGAAATCTGAGTTGAACAAAGGCAATGGCGTGGGGGGAGGGCAGAGAATTGAATGTGGGAGGTGGGGGTGGGTAGGGCAGGGAGAGTAATGGGGGGGGAATGGGGACAATTATAATTGAACAACAGTGGAAAAAAATGTAGTCTTTCTCTAGATAATAATGTAAATGGAAACATCTTTGAGATTTTTTTTCTGTATTCTTAGAAAGTTTTGTAGCAATAGAAGCAATTAAATCAATGATGCCTTTAAAAGACGTACAAATTTAAAATTACAATGTTCAAAGGAGCAAAGTTTCTCAATATCATCAAGGATATATGATACAAGTGTATCCTCTGAATACAATAAAACCTATTTCATTTATCAGCTCTCTTTTCTTTAAAAAGAACTAGCTGTGAAATTTTCTATAAATACAATGGAAATTTAAAACTGAGAAAATGGCTTTAAAAAGCACTAAGACATTAAATCTGCTAACAAACTACAAAAGATGTATTACATAAGAAATATCTGAAAAGGCCCATCAAGTCTACAAATCCTCATTTGAGTCACTGCCACATCTCACAATTATAGAAGAATAAAGATGGACTTTTTTACTTCTAAGCAGATATTTGTAATGGCACAGAGAAAAAAATGAGCGAGTCACTAGAGGGAAAAATACAGACTGCCAAAACATATTTTATGTAAGAAGAGTTTAAAGGAAGAGAGTGGTGAGCCATGTTTGAGTCACCCATAAAGTAAAAAAACTTTAAAAAAAAAGTTACTACTGCTGACCAGGTTCATTTGCAAAGAATATACATGATATGAAAGCAATTGATATTTTGCCTTGTAGAACAGTCTGTTATTTCTTACAGTACTTCTTACAGTGGCATACGCTTTAAACACAATTTGAGTATATCTATACATTTTTTTAAAGTAAAATTGAACATACTTTTACACAGCAATTTTCCTACATAGAAGTCAAAGTTATTAAGCCCTCCCCATTCCTTGCCTCACCTCTATTTTAGGTGACTTTATCTCCTTCTATATTTCTCTCTCATTCATTCTGCTATAGCCACACTAGTCTTCTTGTAGGTCCTACTTCAGAGCATTTTCACTGCCTAGTCTCTGAGCCTAAAATCTTCTCCCCCTTCCAATATTCAAGTCACTGTTCAAAAGTCACCTTTTAAATGAAACCTTGATCACTGATTAAAGTTGTGATCCACCTCTCCCCCACCCAGTACTCTGAATCCCCCTTATTCTGCCCAATTTTTCCATCACTTACTCACTTTCTATCTTATAATTAACCTATTTTATGTTTCTTTAATACTCTCTCCACACATTAAAATGTAAGAGCCCTGAGTGGAGACTGGCTGCTGCTGCTGTTTTTCCACTAATGTATGTTAAGCACTCAAGCATCTAAAACAGTACCCAGCACACAGAAGGTACCTAATAAATATTTCATGGAAGAATAAACACATGAACAAACATTTATCAACCAATTTAATAAAAAATGTACAATGTACATTCAAATCCCATTGCAGGGATCCTCTGTTATGATACCTATTAATTTTAATAATGTTGCCACTATTCTTTTTTTCTCTGCACATAACCAATTACTTTATTTTAATCCCTATTTACCTCATGTCTCTTTTCAAATAATAAAAAGTATTTCAGAACTGCTATCTTACAACTGAAGCAAATAAGTGAAATTGGTCCTTTCCTAAGCAATGCAAAATAGTATGAACATTCATTCTTCCATTACACTATAACAAACAGTATGTGTGCTTTAAAGTTTTCAATGCTTCATTATCATGCTTCCGGATGACATTCATTCATTCTTACATAACATGGCTGTGTATTACGCACTTAATATTACTGTATTCTGTGCCAAACACCAAACATAATACTGAAGAAAGACAGACATCATCCCCAACTTCATGGTTCTTACAGTTTGATAAAAAGTTATTAAACTAAACAAATAATAAAAATAACATGAACAAACATTTATGTAGTGTTGTGTGCTGGGCATTGTTCTTAAACACTTCAGAACATGCATGTATTTAATCTTCACAATAAGACAAAGTACCATAATTACTACTCCTATTTAAGACTTTGTAAGACGTCTTGAGAGGCTGGCCTTAAACCTAAGGAAAATAGACAGCCACTGGAGGATTTTAAGACATGATGAAATGATCACATCTGAAGAATTACTCTGGGTCAGTATGGATGTTGAACTGGAGCAAAGCAACATGACATGGAGGAAGCCAAATGAAAGATGACTGGTCTCTGGGCTGGGGTAATGGCATCACCGAGGAAAAAAGCACTAAGGATGTGCGGGAGTGGAAAAGAGCAGCAAGACGGCTTAATGATTAAATGCAAGTAAAGATCGTGCGTCCACCTCTGACAGTCCCTTACCCCAACAATTTCACATCCCACTGCTGCTATTAATTTACTACAGGGTAAGTAAAACAATCAATATTTTATGAACCATGCCTTTAAAAAAAGTTTCATCATGAAAAGTTTATGAATTAAAGCCTAAAGCATTTCTCAAAGTTGAAAGCCAAGCCATCTAGACTCCTGACTCTTTCTTACTCCCAACACTTACATTCTCTGTGGGTTTCTGCCTACATTATTTTTAATATCTCTCCCACCTTTCCATCTTTATTTGTATTCCCCCACTTCATTAAGATCTCCATCATATTTCTCTTGGACTAATTAATGTAGCTGGGTCTAATTCCCTCATCTCCCTCCAACTCATACTTACCAACTTCACAAAATCTCTCTCCCAAACGCAAGCGTGTTCAATGTTACTCCATTACAAAACACTTTTTGACAGCTTCCAATAAACTTTTCAGTCATATTCAGCCACTAAAATGCCTCCCCCTTACATCCTACACTAAGATACCAAACCAGACACCCTCACTATTGGAACTCTAGTACTAGCAATTTTCAAACAAGTCCTGTTATTTCATAACAGCAGGACTTTGCACATGTTGATCCCCCTGCAAGATCCCTCTTACCCAGTCGACTACCTGAGAAACACCTGTTCATCTTCTGAGTTTAAATTCTAATGACTTGTCCTCCTTTGTGATCTTCCATACCTTGCACACTATCTCCATTCTAAACTTCATCAGACTGCATGGCAATTGCTTACATTTATTCTTTCACTCGTTCCCCCAATGAAAGTACATCTTTCTATATTCATTGTGTGGCAGTTTCTGGGAGAGAACATGTATTCTAGTTTGTTGCCCTAAATCTAGGCACAAAATTGATGGCAAGTGTAGGTACTAAAGGGCTTTTCACCCTCCAGACCGAAAGCCAGGTAATGATTACAGGACATCTGATACTTAATAAGGAGATTATTACTACATCTGAAACAAACAAAAACTCTTAAACATTTTAGGAACAAGTTAACAATAAATGTCCAGAACCTATGAAAAGAAAACTATAAAACTCAATTTAGGAATGTTCAAAAAGTGTGGAATAAATAAAGAAAAACACATACTAAATAGAAGGATTAAGTATAGGGAATAATGTCAATTTTCTATATATCAGCTAATAATTTAACAATTTCTGTCAAAATCCCAATAGGGTTTTCTTCTTCAATTTAACATGTTTAATGATTTTAAATTTTAACTGGAAGATTAATAGGCAAGAGTAACCAAAACATGGAAACATAGCCCTATTAAAGAATACTCAATACTAAATACTCAAAAAATAACAGTAATTGTAACAATGTACTTGCTACTGCTACAGAAATAGAGAGACACATATCAACAAAAATAAAAACAAAGTCTATAATATATCTAAGTATACATGGAAATGTATTATATGGGAAAGGTACATTCCAAATAAAGAGGGATTATTCTATAAATACTGTCAGGGCAACAAGCTAGATATTTGAGGAAAATAACAATTAGACTGTGCCTCATTTTACCAAAAGTACAAATGGATCAAAAAAAATGTAGAATCAAATTGTAAAATAACTGTAATAAAACAAGGCTATTTTCTAACCCAAAATTAGTACAAAAATAGACTAAACTCCTTTTTTACTTGCAACAGAAGATAACATTAACATAAAAAATAAACCAGAAAAAAAATCCTCATTAAGATATGGCAAGTGTAAATAACCTTAATATATAAAGAAAGGCTCTATAAATAATTAAAACTAAGATTAACAAAAATTTTTAAATTAACTAAAAAAGAAGATATAGAAAATCTAAAATATATTTCAAAATATATATTAAAAATATAGATCAGTAGCCACATAAAAAATAAAACATACAAAGAAAATAAAATTAAAAGAGCAGGTGATACATTTTACTTCTCTAATTAGTAAATACTAAAAAAACTGGCAATACCTAGCATAGGCTAGGGTGTAATAAAGCAGGATCTCTCATTTATTTCCTGGTGAAAGTGTAAATTTGCATAATAATCTAGTAGACAAATTGATAGTATCTATCTAAAAGTTGCTATCTCTATAGAAAGTGAAATTACAGACAAGTGTCACTGAGTTATAGATTTCTATAGTATTTGAATGCTGTACTAAACTATGTTGCTAGAAAAAAAAGTATGTTTTAATAAAAAGGGCAAAAGAATATTTATAAGACAGAAAAAATAAAAAGGAAGGCAGACAAATTATATTTAGACATATATAAAGAGTATATATACTAAAAATAAGTAACTCTCCAGAAATCATATTACTTGGGAAGAAGAAACTAAAGCAAAATGGAAGAGACTTCAAAACCTAAGTGGGGAACAAGTTAGACATGAGGAGGAAAGTCTCATGAAATAAACAGCAAAACAGAGGTCAATGATTTTTTTAAAATGTGTGAGATCCTTGGTAAGGTCTTAAGGCACAAGCAGGTTTGGACCTATTGCTACATCCATAAACTCCTAAGCAGTAAAGAGCAGGTTAGTGTTGCCATTAAGATTCCTTTTTCAGATTCTGCACGTTTCACACTGCACTATGATTTCAGATACTGCTGTAACCTGTGAAACTATGGAGTAGATAGTATATTTACACATAGTCTTCATTATTAAAAGCCTCTTCACTCTGTATCTACAGCTGAAACCAAATTTAGTATTTTCCTATAAGATGTTATTTAATAGGATACAAGAATAATACATCTATTTAGCTTGAAAGAAGATTTATTTCCTAAGTCTTTTATCACAAAACCTCCTTCAAAAACCATAAATTCTTTCAGCAGGTTTATAATATGAACAAAAAAGTATTTATGTTTCTAAACACTGAATCCAACTAAGTTTTAGCATGGAAATGGATCACAATGGATCAACTGTGGAGATGAAATACATGACAGCTTTAAATATAAAAGACCTGCACTCCCTGTCTTAAGTCTGCGCGAGTAGTCATGACAAAACATAAAAGATTGGAAGGGTTAAACAATGGAAATTTATTTTCTAACAGTTCTGGAGCCTAGAAATCCAAGCCTAGTATGGGCAGTTTCTAGTAAGAGCTCTCGTTATTGCTTAAAAAAGGCTGCTTTCTACCTGTGTCCTCACCTGGCAGGGGAAAGAGAGTGACAGAGCTCTTTGGTGTCTCTGTTTCTCAAAAGAACACTAATGCTCTCATGAGGGCTCCACCCGCATGACCCCTTTAAAACCTAATTATCTCTCAAAGCCCTCACCTCCAAATACCATCATATTGGGGAGAAGGGTAGAACTTCAACACACAATGTGGGTATGGCAGAAGGAGACACATTTAATGCATAGCTACCCACAAACCACACATTTCAGTCAACCAACTAATGTGCCACGCACTTTTCTAGAAGCTGATAATGTAATGATTAAGACCAAAATATGTCTCCCCAGTAAGTTACATTCTGGGAGAAAGGAAGAATGGCCAAAGAGGAAATACCTAAACTGGGATTCTGCTAACTGCTCTGGGGAAAATGCAACAACACTGGGTTGGGGGAGAGAGAAGCACGTAAGCCAGAGAAGTCAGGCAAAGGCTGTCTCAGAAACTGGTCTTTCAGGTGAAAGAGTTAAATCAGGAAGACCAGCTAGCAATGAACAAGCTAAACCAATCACAAAATGCTCTGAAAGCACTTCCTCTACCTAATCAACTTTCCAAAGTTTCATACTTAGGTTACTATTCTCTGTTATGTGAAAGGGTTTTGATAGTGAATTCCTTTCCTATTCCCTGCAAAAGGGCAGTATCTTCCCTTCCTCGTACAGAAGCACAAACACACACAAACTTCTGAACAACTAAATATTCAAAGAGGGAGATTTGAGCTCTTTCTTTAAAACAATTTTATTTCCAATTTTATTTCCAATTTTTTAAGGATTTTATTTATTTATTTTTAGAGAGGAAAAGGGAGAAAGAGAAACATCATTGTGCGGTTACCTCTCACACGCCCCCTACTGGGGGCTTGGCCCACAACCCAGGAATGGACCCTAGACTGGGAATCAAACTGGCAACCCCTTGGTTTGCAGGCTGGCATTCAATCCACACAGCCACACCAGCCAGAGCAAGTATCCCTTATAGCACATCTTTCCACATTAATGTTTCCACCTGAGAAACATCCAATAGAAAAATCTATCAAATATACAGAAAACATAACACCTTGGGAGCCACCTAACCCAGTCCCCAAATTTCTTATATTTTGAGGCTTTGGGTGTGTCTTCTCCTTTGACATTCATTTCTGGCTAATGTGAGTGTAAATACATCCTATCTCTTTTACTTCATACTCAACTATCTGCTTGAAACAAAGGCTTCATAACTTACCTACCAAATAAAGTACATGAATTTTAGAAGGATTTGCTTCAAACCAGCCATTTCACTTACTGCTGATGTCTGTGGCTTTGTTCTAGAATGGTTGAGGTCAGAGTTTGACCTCAGATAAGTAGAAAAATATAGTAAATACATCCTTTGAGATTGTAAACTAGGGTATTCAAAAATAACCACCTTTCTTACCACCGTATGAGAAATGAGGCTTAGCCACATTATTATAAGTCCATGTTTCCCTATTTTTTAGTAATACTATTATGCATACACACAGAAAAAAAATCTATCACTAATCACTTCTCAAAACATTTACCGAGAACAAAAAACATGAGTGCATTCTAAGAATTTTCCTTGGGTAATTTGCAATCGGTAAAGAAGATAAATCATCCACCCCTAAAATGATAACAGCACTTACAAACATCCTAATAGCACACAGAATGACTGTAATTAAACATCAAAATCATATTTTACCAAATTACATGCTTCTGAAAAGACAATTTTAAAGTTATTTAAATTTGTAAGACAACTGCAAGATCAAACTCAATGTCGTAAGGTAATCATCATAATGACAATTCTATAGCATTTCTGAAATATGTTCATATAAACCTTTGCATTAGCATAAATCACAAATGATCATGGACTATGTCACTTTTAAAGAAGTTATGGTTATGAAATTAGCCTTGAATCATTCATAATTAAAAATAAGTAAAAGTTTTAAAACTAAGTAAACATATAGAAATAATACATGCTTGTTGAAGAGATTTTTGTGCAGAATCATATTATGAGAACTGAGGCACCTAAATTTAAAGCACACTCTAAGTCCCCTTTGGTATTAATTTATTTTTCTTCAGGAATTCTCTTCAATGAGGGTAATTTGTTTAAATTTAGGGACTATTTTTTCAATTTAAAAATGGGAAAAAAACCTTTATTATCTATTTACTGAAATAGTTGAAGCTTTTAAAATAGTCAAAACAGTCCACTTGGTTTGTTTTAAAATTTTTTATTGATTTTAAGGAGAGAGAGGGGGAAGGGGGAGGGAGAAAAAAAGAGGGAGGGAAGGGGCAGAGAGAGAGAGAACATCAATTTTTTGTTCCACCGATTTATGCATTTATTGGTTGATTCTTGTATGTGCCCTGACTGGGCACTGAACCCACAACCTTCGTATACAGGTATGGCGCTGTAACCAACTGAGCTATCTGGCCAGGACCCACTTGGTTCATTTTTAAACAGTTTATATTTCTAACTATACTACTTACAAATTCTAAATATGTTTAAAAGTATTTGGAACACAAAAACTCATTA
This sequence comes from Pteronotus mesoamericanus, assembly GCF_021234165.1. Lineage (NCBI taxonomy): Eukaryota > Metazoa > Chordata > Mammalia > Chiroptera > Mormoopidae > Pteronotus > Pteronotus mesoamericanus. The sequence continues at coordinate 17,111,446 of NW_026555310.1, forward strand.
TACATACTGAATTAAACATAACATGCAATTTTTATCACACTTAAGATTTCTAAAATTATGATATCCTAAATTATACATTTAATGTTGACTTTTCTGTCCCCTCAAAATCTATTATTACTATTTTTTTAAAGATTTTATTTATTTATTTTTAGAGAGGAAGGGAGGGAGAAAGGGAGGGAGAAAGAGAGGGAGAGAATCATCAATGTTTGGTTGCCTCTCACACGCCTCTTACTGGGGACCTGGCCCGCAACCCAGGCATGTGACCTGACTGGGAATTGCACTGGCGACCCTTAGGTTTGCAGTCCAGCACTCAATCCACTGAGCCACACCAGGGCTAAAATCTATTATTGTTCAATTAATGGTGTGTCTTAAAAAAATCTATGTCATTTTAGATTTGAGGAGGTAGTAACAAAAACTTTAAATTTCAGTTATTGCATAAGGGAGAAAAAAACATTCTCACAATGGCCAGTTAGCCTAGAGAATTGAAGATGATAGTCTTCTAATGATTTCCAAATAGTTCAATTTAGTTTTGGCAAAGGAAAGGACAACTTGATTTTCTGAATTATTAGAAAAGAAATAAAGAAAATCACATAATGCCTTCAAGATATACCTATGGACCAATAAGAAATTCAACAAACTATTCCTACATTTTCAGTTCTCAAAAATGTCCCCAATACTTGGAATTTTTGAGACTAATAGGCCAATTTTCTCATTAGTAATGATATTTTATAACAAATTACTCAACTTTTAAAGTATACATTTTCCCCATTGGTTAGGAAGTGCTAAAGAAATTGCTTGTTTCTTTTAAAAAACTGCCTATTTTTATTATAAAATTGGAGGAATACTTTCTTAAAATGTTTATGATTTTTTCATTGTTTAAACTGTATCCAATAATCTGGTATTTTTACAAACAAGAGATTAAGGTGCTTTTTCATTTTGTAAAATACATCATTTTTATTTTCTAAAAGTGATCCACATTTTTAAAAGAAGTTCCTAACTGTTAAGTTAGGGAAAAGTTAGGTTAGAGAATGAAGATGGTGAATAAGAAGAAGCAGTATAAACCTAAAGTGTTTATTCTCAACATAATTATTTGGGGGCAGGGGGGAAGGGAATGACCTAGGTCCTTATCAGGAACACCAGTTTTGGTGAGATAGGCCATCTGCAGATACAGGTAAAAAGGTACAAATGAAAGTTGTATGTTGTAAGACAAAGAATCAAGTGAGTAGTAGTTCTATAGATATGCTTGTAAATACCCTCCTCAAATTAGTTTCTTGAAATCTTTTCATCTTCACTTTTATAAAATGGAATAAAGCATGTGACATTCAGCGACTTTCTATAAAATTGAAGATAAAAACAAACAACAACAAAAAAACCCAGTAGTTTTTGTCCCATTTCTCTATTTTCTTCTTTATTTCAATTCTCATAGGCACCTACAAGTACCAAAGAGCAGAACATAAAAATGAATAGAACATGTTATTTTCCCTCAAATTTTATTAAGCAAGATTAAGACCTCCAACTTCCTACAATTTACTACTAATTCATAAAGAGTAATATCTTTAGCAAAAGCGTAAGTTTAACTCTTACTACCACAGATAATTCCCTTTAATAATACTTAACAGTGGAAGGACACTGGGAATATGGCAGTAGTCGGGGGATCATTGCCAATCTTTCAAATGCCCTCATCAAAAACATACAGGGCACCTCAACAAGTAAAACCAACAACTCATGTTCAATATACATCACAAAAAGGAAATTCAAAACTCTACACATAGTGCAAAGTAAGCTAAAAGATATTAGGGAGGTGATAAATTAGATTAAAGAACAATATAAATTGTAATTAGAAAAACAGATGTGAGAAATTTCAGAAAATAATTATACCAGTATAAATCATTTCAGAAATGATGACTAATCTAAAGAACATGAGATCAAATAAACTAAATTGAAAATGCCTAAAAAATAGAATACGAAGGTGAAACAGGTTTTAGGTAAAAAGGAAATGATGAGAAGGATTCAGGAGTAAAGGCAAATATAAAATACAAAGACTACATAACACACATCAAATAAGAGATACCAGAAGGGGAAAAAAGTACAGAATAAGGAAATAAAACAGTATTAAAATTATAATTTAATAAACACTCCTTGAAATTAAAAAAGTGATTATATATTATATGAACACATTGTAAATCTAAAGAAATCAACCCTGAATGACCAATACCAGAACATATTCTAATAAAATTACTTTATTTTAAAGAACAAGGAACTAGAAGAAGAGTTAGATTAACATTACTCTTTGATAGCAATACTTTATAATAAAAGAAAATTGAATCACGTACTCCCATACCAAGAAAAGAAAAGAAAAAAAGGAATATCTTAATGAACCATTATGAAAAGGCCTCCAAGGAATAGTCTTAAATAAAGACGTGGGTAGAGAAATATTTTTAAAATAAATAATAAAAGTGTATTTATTTAATACACTACCATCTGTATAGAAAAGAGGAAAGTGGGAGTGAGCGAGTGAGTCAGTGAGTGAGTAAGTTACAGTTGGCTTTTGTGTGCATTATAAAAGACTGTAGAAGGGTAAAAATAAACCAACAGGGACTAGGAGGAGGATTAGAGCAAAGGATAAGGGTAGGCTTTTTATTACACACCTTTTTCACTATATGTGCTTTTTATAGTTGAACCACTTGAACACATTAATTAACTGGTGTGGAACAGTACTTGAGCATTTTTAAATATACTCTTTTAAGCCTTCCCCTGGAGATTCTAACGTGCGCCAGATTGAGGACGACTGCTTTAATATTTAAAGGAGGTCAAATCATTGAAGCAAGACAATAAAATGAAGAAATCAAGTGAAAACTACTTCAAATTTTTTAAATGCATCACTTTGACCGAAAGTCTTATTTAAGAAATGTACATCTGAAATTAAATGAAACACCCTCAAAATGTTGTTCTTTTTGTATAAAAAAATTTCTACCAGTTTGTTTTGAGTAAAATTTAGAAAGTATAAAACTGTCGTTTCAATGTTTACTGTTCCAGTACAATTTGAGGAAGAGGTTTTCCAAATATTAGCATATAAACTGGATTTGATAAATCAATTCATTTTGGAATAAGAAATAAAGTGCTTGCATCTCACCATAAGTTCCCCTACAATGACTCTCCTCTAACAGAGATTGTGAAGACGATGTGTATCCTAACAACTGAAATTTATTCATTTCCCAATATCTAGTCAAGTTTAAAATATATGACAAAATGAAAGGCATATGACACCAACCAAGACATAAGATCTTTATTTTTCCTTTCATTTTTTTCTCTTCTTAATCATTCTTAACAAGATAGCTGAATAAACAAACAGGGTGTGTACAAGCTACACTTACTTTATATTTCCTCCAGCATTCTCTACTTCTAAGTAAGACAGCAACTACATTTTGAGTTACCTCTGTAAAACTGGTAATAACTCACTAACCACTAGCCTCTGACTAAGCCACCAATTGTGCAACACTTGACTAGTATTCACTTTGAAATAGTACATAAACATATTAAAAATAGTATCGATTCATTTATGAGTAGTGTAACCTGTGAAATCAATAACAGAACACACACAGTAATTTGAAGCAGTACAGTTCCACTTATGAAATCAATGTAAGGTCCTCTGAAACACTGTATTTTCACATAACTTTTTAAAAATTAAATTTTCGAAACAAAAAGTCAATACACTATAACCAGGAAGCATTTCAATAGAAAATGGCCATTTGGAAGAACTGGCCCAGCCTTGAAAATATTCATACAGAAAATTCCCAAAGCTAGCCTGAGATACCCATACTGACAACTATTAGAGATGATAATTTATAATCAGCTGTGTCTGTTAACTGAATTTTTAAAAACATGGTAACATTACAAGGTGTGCATGTTGGTAAGTTGCCAAGTTTGTTCAGAGCTCACCACAGGTGAGGTGGACTTGTTACGGGAGTCAAAGGAGACAAAAGAGATTGGAATCTCAGTTGTACTAAGATGAGGTCTTTATACAAGTTTTATGCAAAGTCCTTTAAATAGCCGCCATTAACAAATACACATGAGTCACTTTTCTTCCTCCGTTAGCCCACACCGCCCCCCACACACAGAACAGGAAAGGAGAGGTGAGCACGCCCGCATTGTCCTGCAGGGTTCACAGTATTCGTATTTCCTTCTGTGATGGGCGCATTCCCAAACCTCCACCTATCCTGCTAATTAGACCATATCATAAAACAACACTGTTCAAATTCCCTCTAATAGTTAATGTTGTTTTAAGAAAAAGTTTGTTAAAAGACTTCACAAACACTCCATTTATTAATCACTCATTCTCTAGTCAGACTAAAATCTTGACAAAGGCACACCCAGCACTAGACTAAGCGAAAGGAGATTAATTTATAAAATTAAAAATTCAAGCCCTTTAAGAGCTCATGAAAACAGATTTTTCATGGTAGTTAATAGGTATATGTTTTATTCTGTTTTTCTTTATTGTCCATATTTTACACAATAAATATATTCTTAAAAATACATAAGCATACAAATATTCTTTAAGGAGAAAGACTTCTCTGCTAATTTAGTCTTGTCAGTACTATCTTTTCCCTTCTTAAATGTTCTGCTTTATTGAGGATACCACAGAAAGGCAGGCACCAATGTATTATCCCTCACATCATCGATAGCAAAAACATTTTTCTACTGTATTAAGTTTCAAAAGTATTCAGAAGACCTCTATACCTTAATATTTAAAAAATACTGGATTTCTATACTCTACAGAACATATATGTTGAATATATTTACTTTCAAATATTTGAGGAATGAATGGCAAACTATTAATTCAAGAAAAAAATTTAAATGTAATATATATTCACCATTAAAAAACTCACTTTTGCTAATATTTCATCCTATATGTATTAGCGTATAGTGCCTTCCTTTGACATTCATAGATTAATCATATATATACCTAAGAAATTATTAGACAGAATTTTGTACCAGTTTGAAAAAAAGGCTATATCTCCAGAAAGAAATGGATTACAGAGAAGAGGTCAAATAGTGAAGCCCAAGATTTTCTAAATTCTTGTCGAATCAATTTATTTATTTATTTGTTTGTTTGTTTTTGTTCAATTACACTGGTCCCAAATTTCTCCACATTGCTCTCCCTACGCTGCCCACCCGCACAAAGACCTGCTGGTTATATTTTCTTTGCTTGTTTGTTCTGTTGATTAGATTCCACTTATAGGTGAGATCATATGGTATTTGTCTTTCGCCCCCTGGCTTATTTCACTTAGCATAATGCTCTCCAGTTCCATCCATGCCGTCGCAAAGGGTAGTAGCTCTTTCTTTCTTTCTGCTGTGTAGTATTCCATTGCGTAAATGTACCATAGTTTTTTGATCCACTCATTTACTGATGGGCACTTAGGTTGCTTCCAGCACTTGACTATTGTAAATTGTGCTGCTATGAACATTGGGGTGCATAGGTTCTTCTAAATTGCTGTTTTGGGATTCTTAGGGTATACTCCCAGCAGTGGAATCGTTGGGTCAAAAGGCAGTTCCATTTTTAGCTTTCTGAGGAAATTCCAAACTGCTTTCCACAGTCTGCATTCCCACCTACAGTATACTAGGGTTCCCTTTTCTCCACAGCCTCGCCAGCACCTGTTGTTTGTTGATCTGTTTATGATGGCCATTCTGACCGGTGTGAGGTGGTATCTCATTGTGGTTTTAATTTCCATTTCTCTGATGGCTAGTGATGCTAAGTATCCTTTCATATGTCTCAATTTAAATATTTTTATTGAAAATATGTTTTCAGAAAGCCTAACACACATACCTATGTATGCACAAACTAGGTAAATATAAAGCAGATATGGAGATTGATGGATTATTTCCCAATTTAAGTTATCCATATTTGTAGGTACCCCTCTTATATCTATAATGACTCCATGAGTTAATTATTCAAACTGTGTTGCTACTTAAAACATCTGTTTTTAAATTAATGTATCTTAAGATTGAAATTAATTTTCTGCTGTAGATACAAAAAGATTGTTTGAAATTTTAAATGTCCTTTGCAATCCCACTTCGAGACTAAGGTGAAGTAGATGCACTCCTGCTTATGTTTATCAATAAGTAGAGCTAAAAGGCCTGGCATTGTATTTAAAACAAATGTAGGATTCTAGAAGGTGAGAGAAAGGAAGATCACCTAGGGACCTGAGGACCCAAGGCATGACAGGGCAGTAAATTCTGTGAGTTTTCTTTTAGCCTCATATAATAAGATGGCCAGCAACCAGGAAATGCCAAAGGGCACAAACAAAAACATCCCCAAGAAATGCCATCCCTCTCCAGCCAAAGGACCGTGAGAGGGGCAGGACAGGAAACTTTTAGATAATAAACACCCTACGGTAGCCATACCCCATGGGGAAAAATACAACCCCAACTCCAGCTCTGTGAGCAAAGGCCAGAGTGCTGAGCTCAGACTTCCACCTTCACCCAGCGATCAAGCGCTGCCCTGGCTGACCCCTGAGGTGGTGACAGAGAAGGCCAGGGGGTTTGCACACATTTTTAGGCCTTGCATCCCCACCCAGAGGCAAGGCGGCTCCAACTCCCCACCTTTCCTGAGTCAGAGGAAGCTGAGTGGGGAGCCGGAACTTTCACAACCATTCAGAAGTAACAAGGCCTCCTGGCTCCATTGTGTTAGTACAAGCACATGGGAAACAGCTACAGAGAACCTCTCCTCCTCCAACACAAGACCAAGATGGGGCCTGAAATTCCACTTTCTCTCCAGAGTAAGGAGGCGCCCCTTCTACCCAGGGTGTCAAAGGCAGCTGAATGGGAAATCTGTGATCTCACCCCACACCTGACATTAACAAAGTGGCATCCACCCTTCCCCAACCTGCGCAGTGTCAGGTTGAGCAGCCTACCTGAGGCCTGTTAAAATACAGTATTTAACACAAAATACCCCAAATATGTAGGATATAATTAAAAACCACTCATTATACCAAAACAAACACTAACCACTATTTTCACTTTTTGCCTTTTTAAAAATAAAAGCTAAAATCCTCCCTGGAAAACAGGTACTAATGTAGGTCTTTCATTAAAGCAGGTAGTGTTAAGGCATACTTTCAAAAAAGCAGGGGTTACGTGTATCAGCTGAACAGAATGCTCGCCTTTGCGTACAATTTGGCTATGGGACCTCCTAGTACGTTTGGCTATCACTTATTTATCCAAGGTGATAAAATACTCCCTAAGTTAATTTACTCTTAATCACATGGTATAAAAAAGGAGAGAGGCCCTTCTTAGTACTGAAGTAAAATCACCTGAAAAAAAGATTTCTTTGGAAGTACTGCTTCCTGTAAAAGGAAGATTCTTTTAAATTGAATATTAGTTTTGAAGACCCAAGTTGTAACTATTCAGCTATCACTATTAGCAGTAAAAGCAGTAAATCAATGATAATGCCACTTGGCATTTATATAAGTCTTTACTGTGACAATCTCAAGTGCTGTCCTAGATTAGACACTAGATGGTTTCTCAGGTATGTTATTGTTCTCATTAATAGAACTGAGAAACTAAACTTGCAAAGGTATACATCACACACAGGGCCCAGAAAAAGTTAGCTAATGTAGACAAGAAAACACAAAGTTCTGTCAGTATTCAGTACTGTGTCTTCTAATAAGCTTCTCAATTCCAGGTATGGGGCTGGTAAATGTGGCCGTACACAACGTAATTAACCCTCGGTGAACAGGGTGCATCACAGTAGTTCACATTCACTCAAGAATATTAATTGAGCCGCATTATATGCCAGGTATTGCTCTAGGTACAAGAAAAGAAAGTTCCTGATCTCATGGAGCTTACATTCTGGTGAGGGAAAACAAAAAATAAACGAATCAAAATAAAATAACAGGTGCAGATAAATGCTATGAGGAGGGGCCAAAAAGCAAAGAAGCGAAGCTAGGGAATGCTGAGCATGCACACAGTTCTCATTTCCTATAGCATGGTAAAGAAAGCGTCCACAAAAGCAGGTATCTGAAGGTTCACTGAGATGTCTTAAAATATAATTTTCAAAAAGTTAAAATGTGACATATAAATATAAATTGAACATGTCAAAGATTTCTTCTACACATTTATTAATAAATATATCATTTATGTTAAGATTAATTTTCTCATACTTCCTAACCTGATGTATTGGTAAGTGGCATCATTCATGGCCTTATCCACCCCCATTAGAGTAACTCATTTACAACTGGCAACCTGGCTTGATTAACAATTCAAAGCATACCTGTTCTTTCTAAAGAAATATAAAGTTCTTTTCAATGGAGTATCAACTGTTACAATGATTGCAAAAGTTCATTTACAATTAAATATATAAAGACTAAATAAATCAGAGGTTAAGATTAGTTCAAAGTGCATTTGAATATATATAGAGAGAAATATATTTATTTATATAATTTAAATAATGGATCGTTAGATAAGGAGTGCTAGGCTAGAGAAAAACCTGGTGATTGTCCTCCTATAGGATTGTTTTTTTCTAACAAACAGAAATTGTTTGCATTGTCTCTGGGAAAAAATAATTAGTATATAATATCAATAAACCATGAGTCAAATAAAGTACACTCTCCTAAATAATCCTTGGGTAGGCCTATTAAATGATGTTCCCATAGACACTGAAAGAAGACACTGTTCAGCCTAATTTTTAACAGAGCTATGTAAATATCTGGAGGTAAGGCATTCCAGGCAGAGAGACTATGAGTAAATCATAAACCATTTCCCTCCACTCACCATTCCAACAGCCAAGGAATGCCCTCCCAGATAGACTCACATATTCACCTGGACCTTATTATGAAGTGTGGTGTAAGTAAATAGCTGGGGGTAAGTTGGAAAAGATGAAGAAACCAGAAGATTTACACTGGAAGGAGAATGAGAATTGAGGCTGGGAAATAATCTGATTTACATTTTTAAAAACACTACCTACTGAAATAAAGACTCATTAAGAAGACCAAGAGTAGAAGCTAGAAGACTACTTAGGAGGCTATTAAAATAATCTAGGCAAATAAACAAGCTGGTCAGATGGAAAAGTGCTAAGGAAGAAAAAAAACCATAGTATGGGAAGGCTGGTAGGGGATGCCAACATTATCTGGAAAGGTGATAAAGTGGTATCTGCATGAAGACCTGAATGATATATAAAAAGAAAAAATGCAGAAAATTAAAAGACTGTTTCAGGTATATGGATAAAGCAAAATGATGAGAAGAGGCAGGGAAAAGACAGGGAGAAAGGACAAAGAGGAATATAGGCATTGCAAACCATTTTACGGACTCACTTGACTTTTGGTTTGGGTGAGATGAGAAGCCACTAAAGCTTTCAGAGCAGAGCAATGACAGTCAACTTGAAGTATTAACGAGATGAGATGGCTGCAAGGTGGAGAACAGCCTGTAAGAAGGCAACAACAGAAGCGAGGGAGAAATAAGAATGGCCTAGAATAGGTTGGTAGCAGTGACCACAATGACAAACAGTTGAAATCTGAATATTTTGTAGGTAGAGCCAACAGGTTCTCCTGAAGGAACAGACAAAGAGTAAGCACAAAAAAGATTGATGCAGTTTTCAGCCTTAGCAAAAGAAAGAGTTGCCATTTACTGAGATGGGGAAGGACAAAAAAAACAAGTTTATTAAGGAAATCTGAGGAGGCAAAGAAAAGGAAACATTGATTACTGTATATGAAAAAGGTTAAATATCTCAATTTGGGGTTTATAGGATTCTAAAATTCTTATATATAATCACAGGTAAGAGAAATCAGAATGCCCAAATTCCAAATTTTATCAATCAGAAGTAGAATACTTTTCACTAAACTGAGTCTCAAACAATTAACCCCCACAGCTTCTCACATATTCATACTTTCACAATGACATTTATCATTAATTTCATCCATGTCAGTCAATATTTTACATACTAATTGTTCATGCAAAAAGTATTTATTTAGCACTTTTTGAAATATTACATACTTCATCAAAAGGCCTACATATTAAGTTGTAAACATAATCGGTTTACCTGAAGTTCTTTGTATCTATCTTGAAAAGAAATGGCCTCTTGCTCTTTTTCTTTAAGGAAATCTTTTTCCAAGACACTATGTTTTTCTATCAACAATTCCACATCCTAAAAAAGAAATCCAACCACAAATTATGTAATAGGTAATGGCATGAAATACATTTAGTTCTTTCAATGAACATACTAGAAAATATTTGGTAAGAAAAAAGCCCATAGGAAGTTTAATATTATTATAGATGGTATGCTTCTAACACTAAAATTATTCATGCTAATAAATGAATAAAGGCATCTAAGATAATTGCAATCAATACAATCTATCTCAACATATACTTTCTAGAAATTTGCTATGGTCTTTCTGCAGATAAATTTGTAGGAAAAAGAAATGAGAACATAAATAAATAATTTACTAAAATAGCTGTATATCTAAGTACTCTTGTCAAGTATCCCATGACACCTGACTTCACATAGGACAAGTTTGGTGTAAGTAAATAGCTGGGGATAAACTGTTACAAATCTTCTAAACTATGTAAGAAAAGCAATACTACCTATTCACAAGGTAAATTAAAACAAACCAGAAAAAAAGCATTAGTTAGAAAAAAATATCTAGTAAAAGATGTTCATGTCTTTAAAAGTACATATTTAAGACAAGAGATTACTTATCAAAGCCTCCTAAGTGATAAACTCAAAATGACTGATTTAAAACGAGAGCAAGGAGCACAGTATCCTCTTCCTCTCACTGATGAATTTGTAATCAGATATTGGGATTATATCAAATTTCCAGAATGTATAATTCAAACATTTATTTTTTGGGAAAAATGTAAATATACCTTTTTAATTCTCTGTTTTTCTTCTTCGGAAACTTTGAGTTTAATCTCCAGACTTGAAATTTTCTGCTGAAGCTGTATGTTTGATACATTGGCTCCAGGATCCTCAGAATCATCCACAAGAGCAATTGTTCCATTACTTTTCTCATCAGTTAAACCCAATGGAAAAAGTGAGATATCCAGATCAGTGTGTGTTGATTGCTGAATCTAAACCACATTAAAAAAAATATATACAAGAGGGAAAAGTTTACACTGTACCAATAATGAAAACATCCAAAGGGCACTAGAAACCACATTTGGAAATTAAGTTGTAGAAAGGACTCCGAAATTATTTCCCCCTTTAAGTAAATCAACAGAAGACCTCAAACTGTTACAACCTGATCTTTGCAGTAAGACACAAAATTTCCTCTAAGCTTTAGAGTTTAAAGCAGCATGTATTATTTTGCAAACATAGCACTAAAAAATTAAAACTTTTTCTTATGCTTGAAAGTGTGTAATTATATATAGACACATCTGTTACCAGTTCTTGACTTTACACACATGCACAGAATTTGCTAATTTTAAATTGTAAGTCAGAATTTGAAATTTATCAATAATCTTTAATTAATTATCATTTTCTAGTGTACAACAGGTGACTCAACTGCATATAGCACTTGGGAAATCTGGACTAAATCCAACATCTAGCACAATGCCTGGATCAATACATATCTGAATAAACTCAAGAACAGTTAGCTTTTTACATTTTACACTAAAATTGCAAAGAACACTCTAATACATGAAAACCTATAATAAGGATCCCTGAAAAGAGTAGTTATTCTTTTTTTGTAATTATCTTCCCTTCTGAAGTTGAAGATTTGAAATGCAAAACTAAATCAATTTTAATAAATGAAATACTTGAACTATATTTTAGTAACTAAACTACTCAAATACCATGTACAATTGTTCCACGAAACAAATATATTATTCAGTTTTTTTATTTTTTAGGTATTAGCCTCAAAGTTAGAATATCTACAGCAATGTTTTTCAGAAAGTTATAAAAAGAAATCAGAAAATTTTCAAAGCTTCAATTAAATCAGTATGAAGCTTTTTTAAGCAAGCCTATTTCCAATAAAAATATGATTGTCTTTACCTGTGTTTTAGGAGCTGTCTGACTGACAATGCTGTTGTCTGCATGTGTGATCTCTGGCGATGAAACGGGCTCAGAAGAGAGACAGCCAACTGGAGGAGGAGAGTGGTCATGGTCCAGTACAATCGCAGGAGACGCTGGAGAAAGGTGGACTGCAGATACTAAAGGAAAGCAAACAAAAAGATGATTAGAGAGAAGATAACAGGTTAAAGGGAAGAAAGAGAGCAGAGTGAGGGAGGGAAAGGGGAAAAGGTAAAAGAGGTACAAGCAAAATGAGTGAAAAATGAGGATTCTATGACTATTCTTTTTTTTTTAATTTTATTTTAATTTATTTTTTCAAATACATTTGTCTCTGCCTACCCCCCACCACTTTCCCTTCTTGAAGAACTATTACCTGAACTCTAAAACTAGTGTTTCTTAATTTAACATGACATTTCGATGAGACCCAGGCAAACAAAATAATTTAATAATGTCTTAGTGTTTACATAAAACACATTACCATAAGAAGTGCTTTTCCAACTCAGAGAAAGTATTTAAACCTATTACCTATCTATCAAGTTAGTTAACAAAAAGCACTAGCATACCTACTGGTGCCAGTCACAGACAGGCACTAACTAGGCACTGAGAGGACAGCAGTGAGCAAGACAAGCATTTATGTACCCAATGACCTTATGACCCCAACGGTCAAGTCAAATCTATTATTTATTACAACAAAATGAGCGAAGGGGGTAAAGAATTATTTAAAATAATTAATAGCCACTGTCTCTGTGTTAACTTCTTTTTCAACAACAAAAGGTTTTTCACATTAAAGTCAATATTAGTTTAATGAATTTTTTTTTAAAAACAATGTTGAAATATAATTTTGTAATTAGGTTTGCCACAAAACATTAGATTGTGATTGGTTCTAATACAAAAGTCACAAAAGGAAAGCCAATCGATGAGGGCAAAATAAACAGATTGTATTACTTTACTTTCAAATGTTCTTTCTAAAAATTCAAATACACTGATCTGTACTATGTATTTTAAAGTTTAAGAAGAGTAATTATTTTTAGCAGTAATCCATTTATATGTTCTGACTTTCTAAATTATAAAGACCTTTATTCCACATTGGCATCAGTGGCAACGTCAGCGAAGTTCTACCATAAATTCTGGAAGGTAGCTCACAATGGAAATTGCATTTTTGCCTGAAGAAAAAATTTATATGGTCATTTGGTACTAATAAACTAAAAAATACATCAATTTCTGATTGGTATTCTGCGGAATTATTTAGTTATCTTACATACACTTTCACAGCAATGTTGTGTTTTTAAAATAGTATGTTCCATACTCAATGAGGAATTCCAGATTCTCCCATAAAAATTTCACTATTTTAACTAAAACATAGAAAAGTAGAATCAAGTCATATTTGTATATTTTTCTGAAAAAGAATTACTTCTTAAAAGTAATTTCTGAACAAGATATTACTAGTTTTACTATTCTATATGCTAACAGATTTCTCTGAAATGCCATAATATTCTTTCTAATTCTAAACTATAATTTATAACAGAAATATTATTAATTAATTTTAAAGGTATGAAATCAGTACTATAGTATAGTAACAGGGAATACAGCCCTGTTATTAAGACCATAGACTGTAGAACCTAATTGCCATACCCGGTACAGGGCGAATGACAAGTTTACTTTCCTCAGTTTCCTCATCTGTAAAATTGGCATAGATTTACCTATGAGGTATAAATTGACAAAAATATAGAAATCTTTTAGCACTGTGCTGATATCATTTTCATTATTATCTCAAAGACTAAATCTCGTTAGAAAAGTCTGTTTACTTCTAGACATAAAAGGCACGTATGACTATGATACTGGATTCAAGAAACTCTTAAAAATATCACTCTGATCTAACACCTGAACATTTTAACATCTCTTTATGTTTTCACATTTATAGTCAAATCCAAGACAAGATATCACGCTGACCCAAGTTAAATCTGTAACATTAAATATTCAAGTATATCACATTAGAAAAAGAAGGGGAAAGTGGTACAATAAAGGGAAGGAGAGAGGAAGGAAAGAAGGAGATAAACAAAGGGAAGGGAAAGGGAGATGTTGAGGAAGGAACGTAGGGAAAGGGCAAGAGAGGCTTCCTCACCTTCATACCTTCCACTAGCTACTGCCACCTATCACTTTCCGTTCATATCCAATTGTTTTATCTCCAAATGAGTCCTGTCAATTTTCTTCTTCACCCAACCCTCATCACTCCACCAAACTCATCAGTTAAGACTCTTTTCAGTTACTATTAAATCAAATGAACCCTTATTTTATCTTTCTTTAGTTCTCCATAGTACTAATATTAATGACTGTTCCTTTACCTTGCCATTTCCCTTGGCACCTGTGAACTACTATATCCTAGGTTTCCTCCTAATATTTTGACTAAGTTTTCTTGTTTTCTCCACTCAATCCTAAGAGTCACTATTTCCTTCATGCTCTCATCTCAATATTTACATTATTCTTATCCCTTTCAAAATCCATTATTTAAACTATCACCTATAAGCTAATGATACCAAAATTCATATCTACAGCACTAACCACTCTGCAGACCTCCAGATCCATGTAGCTGTCTAGTAGGTACATCAGGCTTACCCATCATCTTATATAGACCTGCTTTGCTTCATGTTTTCCATTTTAGTTAACAGCATCTCAGTGATCTATTTGTCCAAGCCAGGATGATACTACTAAGGGCTGACTTTATTTCAGTCACTCTGCTACCAACACTTACTGATCATGCCATGCTGTTTCATACCTCTGTGACCTCACAATATTACTGCTCAAGTGAAAGCCATAGCCATAGAGTCAGAAGTGGTTTTAAATTTCAACAATAGCAACTTACTTATTATGCAGTCTTGGGCAAATTACACAAACCCATCTAAACCACAGATTCCTCTTCTGAAAATAGGGAAATAATATGTTTCTCAAAATGATGTAATGCAGCTTAAATTAGATAATGTAAATAAACTGCTTGGCTACACCAGATAGGTACATAATAAACATTTGATAAATGTAAATTGGCACTGAATGTTTTGTTATTTGGCAGTATTTAAAAAAAAGCCTTTATTTAGGACTCTTTTCACCTGCTCCATTACCCATCCAATTACAATATAATTTTAATTTCCCCCTGTCAATATGTTACAATTTTTTAAAGAAATAATGATATTAGTACATTACATATCCATCTATGGAATACATTTAAAGCAGTGTTTAAAAATATATATAGCTTTGAATACTTTAATCTAAAAAATAAATGATTCAAATTATCAGCTCATAAACTAAATAGAAACAAAAAAGCAATATAAAAATAATAAAGATAATATAGGTATAAAGTTAAATTAGGAAAATAGACATAATAAATCAAAAATCTGAATACCTAAAATAGTAAACAAAATAGTAGTTAACTTACTAACAGTAAAAGAGCAAAAGTACAAATATACAAATTAAGTGACAAAGGGAACCTAATAATTAAAACAGAAGAAAAATATTTTAAATCATAAAACTCCTCTACAGAATTCTCAGTAAATAAATTTGAAGATCTGGGGGGTAGGGCAGAGGTCAATACACAAGAAAAACAACATGGTTTACAAAAGGTGATCTGCTTAAAGCTTAAAAAAAGAACTTTGAAAAATAAATCTATTTTCTTGGGAAAAAAATGAAGTTCTCAGGCAACAAGCCCAGAGATAAAGCATTTCACCATTTCACAAGAGGATTTCTACTAAAAACTTATAAAATGGATAATACCAATGCTCTAAAATGGTTCCGAAGCATTAAAAAATAAAAGCTTTATTGGCTTACATAACAGTAACATGACATTAATAGCTAAGCCTGACAGTACAAAAACAGAACAGACATTATCACAGCATCACATAAAAACAAAACAGAATCCAACACCACACTGAGAACATACTATGTGATGAACAAGTCATATTTGTTCCAGGAATACAAGGCTAGTTCACTATTAAGGAATTCACTAATATAATACTCCATATTGCCAGACTTAAAGGAAAAATGGCATGTTTGTCTCCAAGACTGATAATGCTTTTGATAAAAATGAACAGCTGTATTTGTTAAAAACACTGAAGAAAATAGGAATTGATGAATACTTTCTCAACACAATAAATATAGACCTTAGTCCTAAAGTCAGCATGTTAATTAACAAACAAAAAAAAGATGAAATTACATTAATACAGCTAAGGTCAAAATAAGACAAGGATGACTACTATCTCCACACCATTTAACAGTGCAATAAAGGCATGAGCCAATGCAATTAGACAAGATAAATTAAAGTATAAAATAGAAAAAGAAAAAAAACTATCTCATGTTCAAGTCAAAGCATAAACACATTCAGTGAAGTAGCAAGGTAAAATTTATTGAATAGAAATAGCATTCATATGTAAAAACAATAAGTATTTACAAAATGTAATGTTAAAGAAAATACTACTTTCTATAACCACAAAAAAGATAAAAAATTAGGAATAAACTTGGCAAGAAACATGAGGAAAATTAAAATACTTCTAAAACACACAAAGGTATACCTGAACATTCCTTGTAATTAGATAGGAAACCAAATATAATAAACATGCCAATCTTCCCTTAGTTATTTTATAGGCCTAATATAATTCCAACAGAAGAATCAATAAGCTTTTTTATAGTGGAGCTAGACTAATGGACATTAAACGTAACATAAAAGTAAAAATGCAAAAAGACAGGAAATTAATTTTTAAAAGGATAAGGAGGCTACCAGCCCCTCCTATTAAAATACACTAATTTAAAGCATACCAAAATATACTAACAACCTTATTAATATATACTACATTAAATTACATTAAAATAGTTAAGATACAGGCCCTGGCTAGTACGGCTCAGTGGACTGAGTGCCAGCCTGCAAGGGTTGTCAGTACGATTCCAAGTCAGGGCACATGCCTGGGTTGCAGGCCAGGTTTCCCAGTAGGGGGCACGCGAGAGGCAACCACACACTGGTGTTTCTCTTTCTCCCTCCTTCTCCTCTCTAAAAATACTTTTTAAAAAAAGCTTTAAATATTAAAATAAAAAGTTTTTAAAAACATAAGATACATCCTTTATAATTTAAACAGTATGTTTTTTGGAGGAGTAATAAACACATCAGAAAGACCAGAAATAAACACATTTCAGTGTGAAACATAACTATATAAGGTCTGTTCAGAAGGTATCCAGCCATGTACTATGAAAATAGAGGCATTTATTGAAGAAGATACAAGATACAAGAAACATTGTACATAGGATTATGACACCTCAGTCCCCTTCAAAGCAGGCACCTTGGAACCTCACACAATTCTCCCCCTTGTTATCACCTGAACCGTCATATTTTCCTGAATCTCATCAAGTGGCTGAAAGCTCTTCCCTTTCAAAGGTGTTCTTAGTTTTTGGGAAAAGCCAGAGGGCACAGGGTGCCAAATCTAGGCTCTAGGGGGACTGAATCACCTGGGTGATCCTATGTTTCATCCAAAAAACTGCATGAGATGTGATGCATGAGAGAGCACATTGTCATGATGAAGCTGCCTATCACCAATTGCCTATAGTTGCAGCCTTCTGAATCATCCTAATAGTTTCCGTGGAGAAATGTTTAAGCTTATCACAAAATTTGATGCAGATTCAGTGCTCCACTCGCTCAGTCATTTTGAATGCGATGGCCCCACACTACACATGCTCACTCAATGGTATCTACCCCCCGCCCCACTAACTAGTACAGTGAAGTCATTGTTCAGGCACGCACATTCCAGTCCACTATCCTTGGCTGCCAGATTACATCAATGACATTGCTCAAACCATTCTCATTATGTTAACAATGGCTGGACTTTTTCTGGACAGATATAGTATGAAAAAAGTGCCATTTAAAATCACTGAGACAAGGATGGGCTTGTTTATAAACAGTGCCAGGACAGCTGATTAATCATGTGAAAAAAAGATGAAATTAGACTAATATCTCACTAAAGATTTAAAAAAAAAACAAAACTCCAAATCAATCAGAGATCAAAACTTTTGTAAAATGACAGCAGGTAAGAACTAAAAGAAAATATTAGTGAATTCCTCTTTACCTTGAGTGTAAAAAATAAGGGCTTTTAAACTATGACTTGATTCCAAACACAGTAAAATATTTACAGATCTATGAGATATATAAAAAACATTTTTCTGTTAAAAATTATCTTAAATAGAATCAAGAAACTGACAAATTTAAAAAGACGATATGTATATGTACCACTGATAAAGGCTGATATTACTAAAATATATAAAAAATACTTAAAACTTGGAGAAAAAAAGATTGAAAAAGAACAGCCTATAGAATAATGGGCAAAAATGTAAACACATAATTCACCACAAAGAAAATATACAGATAGGACTTACATATAAAAAGCAATGCAGATACATGCATCTATTCATTTGTCATAACAGAAACCAAATGAGGATAAAACTAATGAGACAGATAGGTGGAATGAAATGGACAGACAGAAGAAATAATATAGTCCTGAGAAATACCTCTTCATTGAGTGTAGTTTCTTTTCAAAATGGTTCTAAGGTTTTGAACCATGTCAATATTTCACATACTCAATAAAATAAAAATAAAATAAACTAGCAGGGAAACAGAAGAGTTAAATCCTAAAGTGAAATATAAAGAACAAATAAATTAAACCATATTTCAAATGAAAACCAAAGCACAATTACAACCTGGTGGGAGGGTGTTAGGGGAGGATGTTGAAAAGGGCAAGAAGTAACCGAAGATAATCTGGGACACAATATTCTGACTATATGGCCTCAGCATAAGAGAAAGAGAATAAGCTAAATAAATATTGAGACAAAGAAGAGGAAGAAAAAGGAAGAAAATAAGAAAGAGGGAACAGAAAAATGATAAAGCAAGTGAGGTAAAATGTTAACATTTGAAGAAAATGGGTAAAGAATATATGGTAATTATTTGTCTATTTCTTACAGCTCTTCTATAAGTCAAAATAAAAAAAGTCAGAGGAAAGAGCAAAAAGGGAAAGTAGATAATAGACAAGAAAGAAGAGATTCAAAGAATTACTCAAAAGAAGGAAAATCCTTGTCTCAACAAAAGTCTTCCCCATGTAAAACTGGTAAGGAACAATTGATACCACTAAAAACATGTATGAGAACACTCTTAGAAATATTGTTCCTATAGCAAATAAGTGACAACAGCCTATATACCCACTGACAGTTGAATAATTAAATGGGTAGTGGTATGATCAATATATTAAATATTTTTTAATCAGGAACTACTATATGCAATAACATGGATGAGCCTTAGAAACATAAATTTGAATAAACACAAATAAACTGCATAGAGTTCACACAGTTAACTCATTTTTATAGGGGAAAACTCTTTGCTTTATATATAAAATATATAAATATTTATATATAAAATCATTTTATATATATAAAAGTGATTTTTACAAAAGTAAGGAAATTACAAGAAATATTTAGGACACGGGTTTCTTCTGGGGAAAAGCACAGGAATACAACAGAAAAAGAGTACTGGAATTGATAATGCTATTTTCTTAAGTTAAATAGTAGATTCATGGGTGCAATTTTTAAATATAACAAATATAAAATAGACATGCTTAAAAATATAATGCTGAAGACTTCTTGTTTTAAGGCCCTTCCTGGTTGTAATACTAAACTTCCATGGACTGTATTTTCCCACAGATCAAAACTTGTTCTGAATATATAAATTAGGGGGAAAAAAACCCTAATCCAAACTAAAGACTAATAGGGATCAATAAGTTTACTCAAAGAAATGATGCTTTTGTGAAAAGGTGCCAAAAATCAGCACTAGACCAGGAAAACAAGATTTGGAGTTGCAAGCCTTTCTGACATCCTGCTAATCACATCAATACTTATTCCAGACACAAGGAAAGTTGAACCTAAAATTACTATAATTTACATGTGCTTTCAACTTATGAGAAATTAGTGGAGTTTTTCAGAAATTTGATAAATAAAATGAAATGAAAAAAATGGAAAAAGAAGTGATGTTGTGAAAATAAAGAAAACATATAAACATATTACCCACTAAATGGAAACAAGATTTTTTCAGCTAACCTCTAAGTTTTTTACTCTGCTAGAAAACACATCTTCACTGAATTTTATGTGACTTTCCAATAACAGTAACTCACCCTCAGAAGATATACATTTGTAAATACTGTCCCCATATGTAGAACCAAAATATTATTAAGAATTTTGATTGTATACGTGTTTTCTTAATATATGGAAAATTTTAAGATTAACAGAAAATTATAAATTCCAATACATAAAATATAATTATATTCTCTCTTAGCCAAGAAGATACAATTTTTAAAGTTTCAAATTGTAATAGTATTCTTCGGTCTATTAAAAGTTGACTGGTATCAGTCTTCATGCCCAAAACCTTTAAATTCAGAAGATCAAACATACCCAACAGCACTAAACTCAGCCAAAAATTTTTAAAAGGTAAAAATCTACAAATTTTGGGGGGGGGTTTTGTTTCTTGTTTGCTGTATTTTAAGTCTTAAGGAAGAGTATAGAGACAGTTTGCTTCATTTCAAATGTTAAATCATTGATTTCCTGTGACTTAGGGGATAAGAGGTCAGGCATATATTCCCTTACAGTTATCATGCTAATCAAAAGTGCAATTAATGGCAGTTCTTCATCTTTACCTTCATAATGGCAATTCGCGAATTCATTGGATAGATCATTTTTCATTGATGGACCTCTTCTAAAACACAAAAAATGCCCACTACGTCAGAACACCGCATCAGCAAAAGATACCAAGTTTCCAAATAGTGCGCAATTTTTTTTCCAGTACTTCTGCTTGTGGTCAGCTCTGTTTTGTTTCCATAAGAATAACTTCTGTAAAGTCTAACCTAGAAACAGGTATAAACATCCATACATTTAACTATACACAGAGAAATCTGTTTATCTCTGTTAACAGTTAAGTAACTCAAGAGGAGAACACCAATAAAATGATAATAGTTTTTGTAACTTTTAACTCAGAAAATATTTTTGGTCTTTAATTTTCATTCAAACTCTCTTACCTGAGCCAGGTCCCCCTTCCTTCATCTCACAGGTACATTAGAACGAGGTGCTCACCTTTCACAAGCTGTCATCTCATTCAGATTCTCTAATACCCTCAATTATTTTCAGGTCTATGTATGAACCCACTTTTACTATTCAATGCTCACTCATGAGATTTTTGAAAATCAATGATTTACTCAAAATACTCACTTATGGAAAACAGAGAATATGCAAGAATTGAGGAAGACCCAAATAGTATACCTAAATGTGAATTTGTTAGTAAATATAAAATAAATGAACAGATTTATTTGTTAATTGAATAAAACAGTGTAAAAGTTAGTGTTTATAAAAAATACTACTTCTATCCATGGAGGGTTCCCTACAGGGAATCCCCTTTGATTGATAATTTAATGTATCATATAATTTAATGGATTTCCAGATATATCTAAGGTATCTACATTAAAGATTTAAGAAGAAATACATCTGGACTTTAAGAAGCTGAGAAAAAAAAACAGGAGTAGTCACTTTCTTAAGAGAAAAGGGATTATATAATTAATGAAATTTCTATCTTTTTAGTTATTTTTAATTATTCTCGAGAGTAATTTTAAAGAACATTTTTATTTTTCTCATTTTTGATGTTTTATGTCTGTGCTATTACAGCTGTCCCATTTTTCTCCTTTGCCCCCTTCCACCCAGCCTGCCCTCCACTTCCATAGTCAATCCCCACATTGTTGGCCATGCCCATGGGTCCTTCATGTATGTTTTTTGACTAATCTCTTCACCCTCTTTCAGTCAGTCCCCATCTCCATCCTCCCCTCTTACAGTTGTCAGTCTATTCCTGATTCCATGCCTCTGGTTCTATTTGCTCATTAGTTTATTTTGTCCACTTGATTCCTCTTTTAAGTGAGATCATATGGTATTTGTCTTTCACTGACTGAATTACTTCACTTAGCACAATAGTCTCCAGTTCCATACTGCTGAGCAGTAGTCCACTCTAAATGTGTAGGGGACCACTTTGTGTAGTATCAGGAATTGTAGCCCCACGCGAGCCAGGCCCCGAGAGGGATCTGTAAGCCTCAACTGGAAAACCAGGAATGCTGGGAGGCAGGCATGATCCGATACTAGCACTGAGGGTACCCATGGGAAATCTGGCCTAGAGAATGCATTGAATCCACTGAAGTTTGCTCTGCTTTGTACCGCCCTGATGAGGAAAAGTCAGGCAAGGAGAAGACTGTGTCTCCTTGGAAGTTTAGGGGCTGCCAGCTCCGATTCTTGCAGCTATGACCCACAGACGCAAACGCAGGCGAGGCGCCAGAAGCCGAACACGGCTAGGGGTAGGTAACAGCGTGTAAGGAGCCTGGTGTCCTGAGACATGTATCTTTGATTGCAATAAACAAATCAAGTGAGGTGTATCCTGCTCTGTGAATTATTTAGCCATTGTCCTGAGAAATAACTCTTCCAAGCTTCTGGGGGCGAGAAATGATTAATAGAGTTCACCTGGTGTATGGCAGCACTACAATTAAAGCCACGTGAGAGACTTGGTCAGGAGCACTCCCTGCCTAGAGGTGCTGCCCCTTTCTCTCTTCAGGTTCACTAAGTTCATGTGCCTGGATAGTTCTTTCATCTGCATCTCGGGGCTGGCTGGACCAGAAGCCTGGCATAAATGTACCACAATATTTTTATCCACTCATCTACTGATGGGCACTTAGGTATTTCCGGATCTTGACTATTGTAAATAGTGCTGCTATGAACATAGGGGTGCATAAGTTCTTTTGAATTGGTGTTTTGTGATTCTTAGGGTATATTCCCAGCAGTGGAGCAACTGCAGAAAAAGGATTTAATAAAATACAGCACCAATTTATGAGAAAAACACTCAACAAATTGGGAACAGAAGGAGCATACCTCAACATAGTAAAGTCCATATATGAAAAACCTACTGCCAACATCATACTCAATGGGCAAAAACTAAAAAGTGTTTCCCTTAAGATCAGGAACAAGACAAGGGTATCCTCTTTCACCGCCCTTATTCAACATAGTACTGGAAGTCCTAGCCACAGCAATCAGACAAGAAGAAGAAATAGAAGGCATGCAAATAGGAGGAAGTAAAACTGTCATTATTCACAGACGACATCATAGTGTACATAGAAAACCCTATAGGCTCCACCAAAAAACTACCTGACCTAGTAAGTGAATTTGGCAAAGTAGCAGAATATAAAGGCAATATTCAGAAATTGATGGCATTTTTGTACACCAACAATGAGCTAACAGAAAGAGAAACTAAGAAAAACTCCCATGCACTATTCTCTACAGTATTCTACAAATAAAAACTCCATGCCCTTTTGTTTCTTTGAGAAATAATAGTGTGTTGGTAAGGACTGTATAGGCAACACCATACATATCAAAATGTAATGAGCAATTTTTAGAATTATGTAAATTACTTAAAAATTTTTTTAATTTCTAACCAAGACATGCAGAGGTGGAGTTCTCATTATCCACTTTAGCATGATCAATACAAACTATCATATTAATATGAGTTTTTGAACAGGAAAATTAAAAATAAGCTATTTAAATCAACATTGCTTCTTTATTATCATGGCACAAAGAAAATCCCACAGCATCCAAAACACAAATAAAATAAAAAGGGAAACAAACTAATAAAATACAATGTATTATCTAAGGAGTCTAGCAAGTTTGAAGAATACAGAAGAAACATTTCAAAATCATAAATATATTTAAGCCAAGCTACTTTCTGAAATCTGAGATTGTTTTTCCTTATAACTCATGCTTACACAATTTACCAAGAGGCAGGAAAAGATGATGCCAAAATGTTAAGTAAAGCGATATGCAAAGTGATATGCCTAGGCAGTTTTATGCTCCTAAGACTGGAAACTGGCCACCAAGAGCAAAGGTGACAAAAGCAAAAATAATTAGGTGGGACTACACCAAACTAAAAAGCTCCTCCAAAGAAAACCAACAACAAAATGAAAAGGCAACCTATTTAACAGGAGCAAATACTCGCAAATCATATCTCTGACAATGGGTTAATATCAAAGATATAGCAAAAAAATTTGAAAACATTTATTCACAAAGATATATGCACCCTTATGTTGACCACAGTATTATTCATGGTGGCCAAGATATAGAGACAACCAAAGTGTCCTTTGATAGAAGATTTGATAAAGAAGATGTGGTACATATATATTATGGAATACTACTCAGCCATAGAAAGGGTGAAATATTGTCATTTGCAACAACATGGATGGACCTTGAGAATATTACGCTAAGTGAAATTGTCTGTCAGTAAAAACTAAGAACCATATGATTTCATTCATATGTGGTATATAAAACTGAAATTCACAGACACAGATAACAGTAAGTGATTATTAGAGGGAAGGGGGTGGGGAATAATAAAGGGTAAAGGGTGATGGAAGATGATTGGACTCGGGGTGGTGGGCACACAGTGCAATATACAGGTCA
The DNA here is from genome assembly GCF_021234165.1 of Pteronotus mesoamericanus. Taxonomy (NCBI): domain Eukaryota; kingdom Metazoa; phylum Chordata; class Mammalia; order Chiroptera; family Mormoopidae; genus Pteronotus; species Pteronotus mesoamericanus. Next base: position 17,135,981 of record NW_026555310.1, read on the forward strand.
TGTATCACAGAGATGTACAACTGAACCTATATGATTTTATTAAGTAATGCCACCCCAATAAACTTAAATAAATAAATATCAATTGGATTTCTATGTGTGTGGACATAGGACAGAAAGGATTAGGTAGAATTTGATTGGTGACACATATTAAATGTTTATTAAATAAGTATCATTCAGTTGGCTTATTAGCTGTTCTCTTCTAAAAGTAGATTTCTGGCACTTCTAAAAGTTTTTAATATTCCCATTTTTTGTAAATTCTTTTGATTCAAATCACAGATACATGGCAATTTACTCAATTCAGGGAAGGGTAGAAAAGTATGCTATTTTAGATCTGTTTGCAGCAAACATTGGTCTGTATTATCTCAGTAGTACAACTCAACAGCCAAAAATAAAAAAATTATTAAAAACTGGGCAGAGAATCTGAATAGATATTTTCCCAAGGAAGACAAACATATGGCCAGCAGCTACATGAAAAGGTGTCCATCATCACTAATCATCACAGAAATGATAATCAAAACCACAAGGAGACACCACCTCACACCTGTTAGAATGGTTATTATCAAAAATGCAAAAAATAAGAAGTATTTATGAGGATGTGGAGAAAAAGGAACACTGAGCACTGTTGGTGGAAATGTAAATTGGTGCAGCCACTAGAGAAAAAAGTCTGGTGGTTCCTCAGAAATGTAAAAATAGAATTCTCATACGATCCAGCAATTCTACTCCAAGGTATTACCCAAAGAAAACAAAATCACTAACTCAAAAAGAAAATTGCACCCCCATGATCACTGTGGCACTATCTACATAAAGCAAGATGTGAAAACAGCCTAGGCATAACATGTGTGAATTGATAAAGAAAATTTGGTATAAACACACACACACACTGGAATATTATTCAGCCACAAAAAAAGAAGAAAATTCTTGACATTTGTGAGAACATGAATGAGTCTGGGGGCCATTATAGTAAGTGAAATAGTCAGACAGAAAAAGACAAGTACCATAATCTCCCATGTGGAATCAAAACAAAACAAAAAAGAAAAAATGCAAAAGCAAACAAAAAAAAAAACTAGCTCCATAGAAAACAGATTGGTGGTTGTCAGGGGTGTAGGGAGAAGTGTGGATGAAACATGGGTAGATAGCACCAAAAGGTACAAATATTCAGTTATAAAATAAATAAATCTTAGGAATATAATAGTACAGTATTTTACATTTGAAAGTTGCTAAGAGAGGAAATCTTTAAGGTGCTCATCACAAGAAAAACCATTATAACTACATATGGTGACATATGTTAACTAGACTAATTGTGATTATTTTGCAATATTACAAATATCTGACCATTTTTTGTACACCTGAAACCAATACAATGCTGCATGTCAATTATACCTCAATTTATAAGAAAAAAAATTTCTTTTAAAACTCATTACAACATGATGAGACACAAGGGAATAAAGTACGTGTGCTCTTTCAGGACTCGTTTATCTGTTCATTCATTCAAAATACAATTGCAATGTGACACCATATTCAAGACACTATGCAATGAGTGAATGATATGATGCAATCCTTTACATTAGAAAATGTGTCCTAATAATATCATATCAGTACTGAAACACATAATAAATAAATAAAGCCTTATCTAAAGTATTTAGTAGTTAGATATGCCATGACTGGCCAGGCTCAGTTGGTAAAGCATCATCCTGCAAAGCAAAAGGTCGCTGGTTCACTGGTTTGATTCCCAGTCAGGGCACATGCCTGGGTTATGGTTCCCCTCCCGAGCTGCGGCATCTGTGAGAAGCAACCAACCAAAGTTTCCCTCTCACACTGATGTTTCTCTCCCTCTCTTTCTCCCTCCCTTCCCCTCTCTCTAAAAATAAATAAAACCCTTTACAAAGTATTTAGTAATTAGATATTATGAAAAGATTTGTCATGGTTAGTAGAGTTGCTATCATTGTTAAAATATCCTAAACATCAAGTGATTAAAGTAAAACACTAGTGTGTCGCACTAAACAAGCATTTAATAAACCAGTCTATACTTGAGGACTTATTTAGACATTTTTTGGAAATTATTTTAAACACTGAGTATTTGAAATGTAATATAAAAATATAATTTCCAAAAAAAGGTAAAATTTGACTCTGATATAAAGTAAATACATGTGATTTTTTAAATTCTATTCATATAGTGACAGAACCAGGCAAAAGTTATAGTCACTTCAAAGGAAAGTCAAAATAGAATTAATTTTTGAGTAGTAAAGCAACATTGAAATGAATTAAAAATAGAAGTGAGACATTATTCCAAAGGGGAGAAGGGAGTTAATCAAAACTCTGCCAGGTACCACAGAATTTATGTCTATCAGTCACCTCCAATATTTAAAGAGCTATAAAATATGAAATAACTCAAAGACAAACAGAGCCAGAATCAGATAAACCCAAAACTTGTACTGAATATAAATAATGCATAATTTTCATCAGAAAACTATTTTCTACATGACTAAAAAGAATAGCTCAGATTTATGAAGCTAAATAAATAAATAAAGGGGAAAGAACTGTCACTGACTGAGTATACACTTTGTACCAGGCATCACGCAAAATATGTTTGTGTGCCAACTGATTTGCTCCTTACACTAACAACCCTGTTATAAATAAAGGACCTAATATTTCAAGTTTAACTGTTATGTCCATAATGTCACAGCTAGAAGATTGTCAAGTTGTGATCAGAATTCATGTCTGTTTGACTCCAAAGCATACACCCTCCACACCATAATTATTAAAAATGCATTATTAAAGTTAAAGTCATGTAGGGTTTTGGGTTTGTTTGCCTGAGTGTGTGTGTGTGTGTGTGTGTGTGTGTGTGTGTGTGTGTGTTTTCTAGTATGTAAATAAAAATACAAAACAAGGAAACAAAATAGACCATTTAATAGTAAAAGCATAAAGTAAAAAAGAAGGATGAAAATTTAAGTAGAGTTTAATAAAAACTAAATTTCTCAATGAATTGTATATTTAAATGATACCAATAACTAAAGTTACTTGTTAGTAAAAGCTTAAAAAGAAAGAAAAGCATGGCTGGCTAGCATATATATAGCACTGTAATTTAACAATGTCAATTAAAAGAATAAAACCCAGCAGTCCTCAAATAAACTTAACTGTATCCAACTGCCAATGGAAAACAAAACCAACAAAGTAAAACAAAAGTAGTTGAAAGTCCACTTCTGCCCTTCCAGTTAATTAAATGGCAAAGGAAATCTAATTATAGTATGTGAATATTAGCAAAATGCAGGTCACAATTATTTCTTCTTTCCTCTTGCTCTTTAAACCTTCTTTAAAGCTTGCCACAATTTTCATTCTCTTTAAGCTACAGAGATTCTTTCTTAGTCTCCCTTCTCTGTGTACTTTTCTTTTTTCAACTGCAGTTTTCTACTCTTATTCTACTATTCTTACAATTTCCTTTCTGTCTTTCCATGACACTCTTGCTATAAATTGTATAATGCATATGAAAATTTTTTACTTAATTACTATGTTTCTTGAACTTAAAATCAAGTTTCTCTTCTTTTTCTGTTATCTGAATCATAAAAGAGAAACATCCAAAAAAGTTTTATAGCAACATACTGACAGTAGATTACAACATAAGTCCCATTTGCCAGAAGCTGACTCAACCTCCTAAAATGAAATAAATGGCCCCATAATAATTTTCAGAGTTTACACAAGTATCACTGTATCCAAATGGTACTGCTCACTTTAGAGCCTATGGGGTATTTTGTCCACATTTACATCGGAAGCATCTGCACTACCCAGAGTGCTATATTTAAATATTTCTATGAAAGTTAACCAGTATCTACATCTCTCTCTCTCTCCCTCTCTCACTCATGTATATATTATATACATGACTACATGACTCTACATATATATATAAAATATATCTATGTGGTTTTTATAAACTTCATAATCATAACAGTTTTTAACAGCAGCAGACTAGCCTTTTTATCAATATAATGAGACAACATACCATCATATTCTTAAAACCAGATATCTAAGTCCATATACCAACAACCCAAAATAGGGATGAAAAGCAAAATTCGAGCAAAATACATATCGTAAATCTCTAAACTCTGCTGGATGTCATCATATCTTCTTTTCCAACAATTTAAAATCAGCTATTAGACACCTAATAGCTAATAGCACCTGTTAGACAACTAAATTCTTAGTATTACCTCCAAGAAATTTTATATTGAAGTATGTAGTTTAAAAAGTTCTATTACCATTTATTCATTAAAACTAATGAACTGTTTGGGGCTGAAATAAACTGATAATGGTGTACAACTTGCCGTCCTCAAAGTAAAAATAAAACTAAAGGATATGCCTTTGTCTAAGGAATGTTTGTCATAAGAGTACAGTGAAATGTCAAAATCACTTTAAAACATAAAAGACTTAAACAAAAAATAAAAATTTTAACAAATAATCCAATACTTAAAAAAACACATGAATAGGTGTGAAGCTGAAAAGTCCCATACTTTTCTAAAAAACACATAAATGGGTGTAAAGCCTTACAAACTGTATATTTAAGAGAAATATCAATCTGAGCTTTAAAATATTAAATATTTATCTCACAAAAGTGATAGTTAACTGCAGTATGCTCCTATATCCACAATTAACAACAACAAAAAACACAATTGGCTTACACTGCCTTGACCAACGCTTATTTTATTGTCTCTAAAAGTATAATTTAGGGGGGAAAAACTCTGTGATCAGAGGCACATCAATACCATAAATATATATTTACTTTTTTTCAGTGTACCTTTTAAGGGAACTCAAGCCATTTTTCATAAGAAAGTATATATTAGGGAGGAAAAATTGAACTTTAATAACTGGAGAAATCTCACCCTGACCACTGTAGCTCAATTGGTTAGGTGTCAACCCACAAGTGAAAGGTTGCAGGTTCAAATCCCAGTCAGGGAATATGCCTGGGCTAAAGGTTCAGTCCTTGGTCAGGGCCCCTGTGAGAGGTAACTAACTGATTGATGTTTCTCTTTCACATCAATGTTTCGATCCTTCTGTTTCTCCCATTATGCTCTCTCTAAAAATAAATTTTAAAAATCTTAAGAAAAAATAACTAGAAACATTCAAATTCTACATTTAGAACTCATTATTCCAGTACAGTCATTGGGCCTTGGTTTCCTCATTTAGAAAATGAACAAAATAACACTATCTTCCCCCCAAAATTGTATGATAATCAAATAATATAACAATTGGGAAACTGCTTTAAAAACAGAAGTTATCGGAAAAGGCATTACATAAGTGATCAAAACATACAGATATGTTGTCTCCTAAATAAGTGAAAACTATTCCAAAGGCAGAAAGCCTGAAATGCATATAAAACATTAATTTAGCTAGTTAACATGTTTAATAAAATAATACAAACAATCAGAAAGAAGATTGGTTAATCAGCCACCCCAGAAACTTAAAAGAAAAGTCAGACAGACAAATATTGGCAGAGGTCACCTAAGTATTATCCAGGGAAAATGACACTTAAGCCAACATTTTAAATTATTCCAGTCCTCTTGGCAAAACCATTTCTATAATGTGAAAGGAACATGCATTCTCACCGTAATGTCATTAAACTCAATTTACTTAACTCTCTTTATTCTAATTCCATGTTCACCACACACCTTTTGATCATAATGTGGTTTACCATTTGTTTTGCCTATAGGGAGGGAATGGACTCAGTATTCCATCCTCTGGCAGAGAAATTGCTCATTGTAAGTTAATAAATTAACATTCTGTTTTTCTATTTAATTTTCATAAACTGAGTTTGCCTCTGAGAGATGACTCTATTCTCAATATACTGACAAAATTAGATTATGGACTCTGCAAAGAGCAATTCCCAAACTTGAACAGAGGCAAATTTAACAAGAAAATAACTGCCCATCTCTAAGGCCTCTTTGGAGAAAGTTTGCCAAACTTCTCACCTGGCTACGACATCCCAGTGTCTGTAACCACAGCAGCATATAGAAGAAATTTTACATTTTACACTAAATGAGATCTAAAAAATTCAAGTGTATTGCCTATATTTTCTTGCTAAATAGTAACAGATTAGGACTAACTGGACTTTCCCCAATTCCTAATATCAGTTCTTTCCACCCACTCTCCATAATTTATTACTATTTGAGGGAATATTCCCTGAAACTTTTCAAGTTCATGAAAACAGATTAAAAATCTTGCTTATTCAGAAGCTATTTATATAAGACAGTTAATATATGCCATAAAAATGTAAACATGTAAGATAAGAAGAAAATAAAATAAAAATAAAAACAAACACAAAAATATATGCCATTTCACAGGGAGTAGTACAAAAACCAAGCAAAAAAATAAAATAAAAAGGAACACATCATTTCATAGTATATAACCTACTTTTATTTAATCCTCATTGCTGACCATGAACAAAATTGTGCTATGTTCATCCCAGGATACACAATTCACAAAAACTAAGTAAACCCTGGCCACGTTTATGGAGGTGAAAAAAGACAGGTTGACAATTACTATTACTATCTATACGTACACATTAAATACAAAAAGGTACAACAATCACAAAATGTGAAAGCAGGGAGTGTTAGCAAGTCCAGCAAACCTAATTTGTATCAGACATCCAGAAAAGCTCTGTGTACGTGAATTTTTTATCAAGAAAATTAAGTTTTTTGGTACTATATCAAACATGTGCCTAGAAAATATCCCAAAACTTGGGAGAAGCGCCTGTCTCACAAATGAGTTATCTGCCACACAAACTACACATACACCATAAAAAAGTTTGAGAAGCCTCTATTTGCCAATTTAGAATTATGAACAGAGACGTATTCAAAGAATCACGGTGGTAGCTGTGTTGAGAATAGGCTGCTGTAGGGCAGGGTAGACTATATGAGATATGTTTAGTAAGCTTCTTTTAGTAATCCAGTCAAGAAATGATGGTGACTCAAAGCAGGATGTTAAGAGTAGTGGTTGTAAAAAGTGACAAAATACTGTATATGTTTTGAAAGGATAGGTAACAGGACTCCCTGGCAGATTGGACGTAGGGTGTAAGAGGGAAAAAGGAGAACCAAGAATGACTCCAATGTTTTGACTAAGTGAATGGAAGGATGAGGATGCCAACAACTAAGACGGGGAAGGCTGCTCGCGGAAAAGGCCGGAACAGAAGAGAAGTGCAGATCTGGACTTGGCACTGCCCACAAGAAGGTCTTTTATTGCCAAGAAGACATCTGAACTCTTTTAAACTACCCAAGACCGTAAGGGGCATCAGATTCACTTACAGGACACAGGACAGAAACACAGCATATAAGCAATGTCGAAGTTTCTCTTTCAGAAGAAAAATACTCATTGCTTAAATAACGCGGCTAGTCTCTGACCTCAACCCAGGTGACAACTCATGCGCAAGTAGGCAAAATCCTCACAGGTAAGAGTGACGTCCACCTTGGCTTAGATACCAGCCATACACTCCAGAAGAGTCAGTATCTCTTGAAATAATCTTATGGATAAATCTTCCAGGGTCTCAATGCAGGCAAGTTCAGTTACAAGAATTAACACACTAAGGAAAGTCCAAAACTACGGTTTCCAAAGAGGTATATATACTTCATTTTCAGACCACCTAAACAAGACAGTATTTATTTATCAGGGTCATTTTTAATGTAATCAGTATTGCCCTGTATCAAGAATGAAATTCTACTTTATCATGTTTCCAAGGGAAGGCAGCCAGAAAGTTAACCCCACATCAGATGGATTGGGCATGTTGACTTTGAGTGTCTAATAGCCTAAGTACAAATAGTGGGAGATCTATAAATGACAAGAATCTAAAGAAACTATAGAGACTTAAATCTATTTAACAACAGTAACCTAGGAAGAAATAATTGAATCAATAACATGTAGCTTGACTATTTCTAAAAAACAGATTATCAAAATGTGCCTGCAAAGTGTCCCTACCCTATCTACAACAAAAAGAGCTTATTTTACCCTAGAGGGACATATCTTTACTGAAAAAAAACCCAACTAATTTTCATGAAAATATACTGCCATGTAATTACATTTTAAACTTAAAATCTAAAGCAAAAGTGGTAATAAAATAAAGATGATGTTCTGTAATTTCAATGAAGTTTTAGTTATAAGCAACTCAGAGTAGCCTTCTGGGAAGATTAATAAAATTATCGATAATTCTAAACTTCTATTCTTTTATATATTTCCATTTCTATAGTAAATTGCATGATTATCCCATAGTGATCCTTAAATCATGATAATTAGGTATATCTTGCAATTTAAAAATGTGTTTTGCCTTGGCTCTTCCCCTTTGGTTTTGTCCATGAGTCCTTGGGAAAGTGGTGGGGGGTAGGCAGAGACAAATGTATTTGAAAAAATAAATTAAAAAAATAAAAATGTGTTTTGTACTGATAGGATAATGGAATTATTAAAGAGAGGGAAAAGATTACCAACGGAATGAGAGTATACAAGGCTTCACTTTATTCATTGTAAATATTCTGAATAAAGTTATTTTTCATTGTTTTAGTTGTCCCTTACTTGTGTTATATTTACACTCTGACCTTTAAATTATGATACTCAGAAGGTTCCTACTATCTCTGAAAACATGGTTTTCAAGATTTACAACTCCTTTCCATAGATCCATAGCTAGCATAAAGCTAGATTTTGACTATCCTTGTCTTTGAATTGGAATCCTTAGTACATTTATACTTTAATGTAATTACTGATGTACATATATGGTTCTTTTTTCCAATATCCTAGTTTTGTCTTTCTATTTATTTTGCCATTTTATGTTTCCTTTTCTTGTTTTTTACCATTTTTGAATTGATTTTCTTGTGTCCTTTTCTTATGTTTTATCAGTTTGAAAGTTATATACCATTTCTCTTCTTTTGGTAGTTCTCCTAGAAATTTTAACAAGCATTCTTAACTTATTAAAAGTCTAAAGCAAATCAGTATCATTATCCTCTTCTTGAAAAATAAATACAAAGACTGTGGAACATCTGAACTTGGATAATTTACTCTCTGGTTATTTTGCAGACAGGACTTCTCCAACAGCCATGAATGGTCAACAGACTTCCTCCCAGGGCCTTCCCCTTGTTAGATGAGAACCCTGTGGCGCTGACCAAAACCCTGCTCTTTTGGTTTGAATTGATCGATCAGCTTTAGCCCAGAAACCCCAAAGCATTCCATCCAGGGACCCCAATAAAAGTATGTACCCAGGTCCCATCTCTCTGTCTACACTCTGCCTTGCCGTCCTTGTGTGGCCCCTGAGGCTGTGATTTTCAGCAGGCGTGCTGCGGGAACTTTTCAAACATGTGTGCTAGTACCTGCCTATGAAGTTAGGGGCACGGAGCTCTTTTCCCTCAGATTGTCAAAAAAAAAAAAAAAAAAAGACAACAGCCAATACAATTGTTATTTGGTGTGAATGAATGAAAATTATACCTATTTTTTTTATCAGATCAGCAAAAAAATAATATTTTTTTGGTATGCTTCAGAATGTTAGTAATTACAGTCATACCTCAGTACTCCCAGGCTTCAGAACTCATCAAGCCCTGCACTCATCACATTCTGATGAGAAAAATATGCTTCAGCAATTGGCGCTTGCTTGGGATTCATTGCACTTGCTAGAATTTGTATGAGTCACAACACCTCCCACAAGAGAAAATGCTTCACCATTAGGTACTTGGTTTCAGTGCTTATCACAAGTTCCAGAACAAATTAACGATGCGTAATGAGGTACCACTGCATATAGTTTGTGTGCCATGAGATGAAAAGGGTTGAAAATCACTGCCCTCTTCAGAGGCATCATGCCATGTAGTTCCTCCAGGACCTGTGAATAATAAACTTCTGTTTTTCAATTTCTCTTGTAGTTTGCTGTTGAACTACATACAACTAAACCATCTAGTATCTTGTATTCTCCTTAAATATTAATTTAACAGATTCATAGCACTATCTATCTTGTTTATTTTCCACCGCTCTGTTTGTACTTAATACACAACAGATACTTAGTTTCTAGGAGGAAAAAAAAACAAGGTATAATATAAATACTCTCACCTCCTAACTTCAAATAGGATCATAACCAATGAGACCTACTCTATCTTCAAATAGTTGGAAGAAATAAAATTCATAAATTTCAGCAAACATTCCATCAAAACAAAGTATTCATGTTCAGATCACATGACCAAGGATTTAAAATAATATAAGACTGTTCTTTTAGGAACCTAATGTTGAATTCAATAAATATTTATTCACTAGATAAATAATTCTATCTACAAAATTTTCATGGTTTCCTTGCCTGTGTTCATAAATGTTAAGGGTATGGCAAAAGAAGAAAATTAACAACTGATTCAGTTGGCTAATGGGTTCTTAATAACAAAACTATATGTAATCTTTGCTTACGGTATTTTGTCAACTCTGTAATATCTGCCAAATTGATTAAAATTTCTATCCGAATCAGCTGAATCACCTTGTACCCATGCCTTTGTCCTGACCTCAGACTTGACAGATATGAAATGACCAAAACCTTTACGACAGGCAGGCAAACTTTATATAGGGTTAAGATTTGCTAAAAACTTTTCTGTTTATTCATGGTTCTAAAATATGTCCCCAAACATCTTCCTGTTCTAATTTCTAAGTATGTTAGGCAGCCTCTGTGCTGTTTATCCTAAAATGGCTTGGTCATTATTAAAGGTAAAGTATCTAAAACAATCCATCTGAGGAGGTCCACCACAACCAGACACTTCCTCACGCTTGTCAGAATGGCTAAATTAAATGGCATCATTAAACTATCAAAAAACAAGTGCTGGCAAGGATGTGGAGAAAAGAGAATCCTCATACACTGCTCGGGGGATTTTAAGTTAGTGCAGCCACTATGGAAAACAGTATGGAGATTCCTCAAAATTAAAAATAGAGCTACTATATAATCAAGCAATTCCACTGTTGATATTTATCTGAAACAAATAAAAACACTGTTTTGAAAAGCTATATGCACCCTTGTGTTCATTGCAGCATTGCTAGTAATAGCCAAGATATGGAAGCAACCTAATGTCCATCAATAAAAGAATGAATAATGATTTGTGGTAGGTAGATGTATCTCTCTCTCTCTCTCTCTCTCTCTCTCTCTCTCTCTATATATATATATATAGTATTACCTAGCAATAAAAAAGAAAAAAACCTTGCCATTTGTGACAACCTGAGTGAACATTGAGGGTATTACGCTATATGAAATGAGTCAGTTAGAGCAAGACAAATACCATGTGATTTCACTTATATGTAGAATCTAAAAAAACAAATAAATATATGAATAAACAAAGCAAAATAAATGAATAAACAAAGCAGAAATAGACCAACAGATATGGAGAACAAGCTTTTGGTTGTCAAAAGGGAGGGGTTGGGGCAATGGGTATTAAAAAAAAAAAAAAGGAATTCCAGGACTCTAAACAGAGGCTCTGACAATCTAGACTTGAGATTCCAGCACCAGGATCTAAATTATAAAACAGTTTGTCAACTGAGACCTCATACTAATCCCTTAAAGGTAGTGTGTGGACCGTATCTACGTTCATGATTCTTTCATGTTACATGTAGCTACAGTTTGTTAATTTTCCAAATGTACAGTGTTCTCTATATAATACCCCAAAATATTAAACTTTCTACTTTAGAGAGACATTTGGGGCTATTATAGTTTGGGGTTATTATAAACAATGTTACAATAAACATTATTTTATACAGGAAAAATACAGTGAGACAACTAAAGAGCATTTAACCCTACCATGCTACTGCTAATTTACCTATGGTCAGCTCTAAGTACATTTCCAATGTACTTATTAAATTACCATCATCTTCAATGTAGCCAATATTGTCTTATGTGTGACCATATAAATATAAAGGTTGACATTATTTAGAGTTAAAGCAGATGTTTGCCCTATTCTTATATTAGTAAAATCAGTAAGTGAAAATTTTAAACTATCTTTCCATTAATTCACAGAAACAAATTATCATCTAAATTAAAATAATTTCACTGAAAATACAGACTAGAATATTCATGCAAGGCTGCTTATAACAGCAAGAAGCTGGGAGGAAAATTACATAAATAATGGTGCATCCATGCCAAAGCATACTAGGCAACCACTAAAATGAATTCAGATCTCTAAGTACTCCTGTAAAAACATCTGTTTATACATTGTGAGCAGAAAAAAAAAAAGTGAGAAGTGTTAGTATTAGAGGGGACCACAAAAATAAAATTATCTTCTGGAGGGCGGGCCCCTTGTAGTACAGGCTCCCCCAACTGGGTGGTGTTCTAGGAACCCGTCTGTATCAGTGTCCCAACTGGTGTTTTTGTGAGAGACTGCATTTGGCTTCGGTGAATTTATTTCATTTTATTTTTTTTATGCTGTTCAAGTTGTTCCTGCTTTTTTACCTCCTTTCCCCACCTCCACCCAGTCCCACCCTCTACTCTCCTCAGGCCAATCCCCATATTGTTGTCCACGTCCATGGATATGCATAAATGTTCTTTGGTTAATCCCTTCACCACCTTTCCCCCTCCTTTCCAGTATATCTGTCTGTCTGTTTTATGTATCTAAGCTCCCGTTACTAGTTTGTTCAGTGGTTTATTGTGTTCATTATATTCCACATGTAAGAGATGATACGATATTTTTCTTTCACTGACTGGCTTAATTAACTTAACATAATTTTCTCCAGGTCTCCAGGTCCATCCATGATGTTACAAAGTATAAAAGGGTTTTTTTTTTCTTTTGTTACTGTTGTGTAGTATTCCACTGTGTACATGTACTACAGCTTTTTTCATCCATTCATCTCCTGATGGGCACTTAGGCTGTTTCCAAATCTCAGCTATTATAAATAGTGCTGCTATGCACATAGGGATGCATGTATTTTTTTGTATTTATTAAGATCTTAGGGGAAGAATAGATGACTTCAGTGAGAGCTTAAATAAAAAGTAAGCATTCAGTGAATTTTTTTTTTTTGAAGACTCTTTCCAACACATTTGCCCATTTCACAATGGGTGATTTACGAGAGCACCTGCCCGCACCGCGCTTAGTGTTCAGCAGTTTTCAACAGAAAATGGCATGACCCCCGTGGCTCACTCTCTCTATTCGCGCCATGTCGCTCTGAGTGACTTTTTCTTTTTGATTCCCTGGATGAAAAGAGTCCTCAAAGGGAAACATTTTGCCAGTGTGGAAGGGATGAAATAAACATCAGAGGCACTGAAAGGCATCAAACCAATGAGTTCAAAAACTGGTTTGAGCAGTGGAAAAAAAGGTCTCAACAGGTATGGAGAATACTTTGAAGGTGACTGAAGTTTAAACATGTAGGAATAAATACACAAATTTTTATAAATAAATTCTAGTTTTTTGGGGTCTACCCTAGTATTAGTACGTTCACATTTGCGTAAAAAGAAGAGGATGACACATTCACATTTTTATGTGCCTGGAAGATATCTGGAGGGTTATAAAGGACAGTGTAAAATAAGTTATATCTGGGAAGAGGGACTAGAATATAAAAAAATTTTCACTAAATACCACCAGTATTTCCCTATTCTTTCATGCCTTTTGTAATACATATGTATTATGTGTCTGCCTATCTCTCAAAAACAATAAAAAGTTTATTTTCTGAGGCCAAAGAAACATAATTCAGAATAACAGCTATATAGAAATTTATATATTGATATATGAACACTGGGCAATGAATCCCCCTGTTACTAAGCCAAATATAACCTAAGATTTTTTCGCTAATTCAGGATTATGATAATAAAGACAGCACTATCTTAATCTTATAGAAAAATAATTTGCTGCCAAGACTTCAATTTTTTAGTAATATGACAAAACTCCCTACAACTTTATTTTCAAATTTCTTGTTTTTAAAAATGTATTGTATAATATCCTAGAAATCAAGACATTGTCTTTATAAAAGCAAGTTCAGAATCAGAAAAGATAAAAGACTATACCATAAAGTGATGTAAGAAAACTCAGTTTAAACAGTAACTGATAGTAATTAAAATTTATTTAAAAGGACCAAGTTTCTCTTCAGTATTACAGTTCTTCACATTAATATTTGTGTCCTATATTTATAGTTATGTTTTTAGAACAAATGTAATAGATTAGATTAGTACCGTTCCAATAGGACCATGCAGTTAAAATCAGATATCATGATTTACCTAGTGAAAACTACTCATATTACAGACATTGTAACAAGGAAAAAAAATTGAACTTAGAACTAAAAATATGGATGAATGCATAAATATTGTTTAGTCCTTTAATTTACAGATTAAATAACTGAGTTTCAGTGAAGTTACACAGTTAGTGCAAGACAAAGGCAGAACACTCTTCATTCCACAGTCAGAGATATTTGATTCTCAACCACACTATAAACCTAACCTTCAAAGTCATAACAAATATCACTAATTATTATATGCATTAAATGAAGACAAGAACTGACATGTATTACTGAAAATTCACACAAAAACTAATACTTATGTGTACAGTAATAACTCACAGCTTATACAAGCTGTCACCTTAGTGACCATTTAAAAAAAAAAAACTGGCTCCAGATAAAACAAAGTTGAGTTGATAGCCTGGGAGTTAAGAAAAAAATACCAGAGGTAGCTAAAAGAAGCTCTCTGCCAATCTTCCATTCAAATAATCAGTGTAAAGATATTATGAAATTATTACACTGGAATGTCCTGTGTAATAATTTTTACACTTTATGTCCTGGTAAAAATGTCTAATGTACACACAAAGTAGAAGGTATGGAAAATTTTTAAATAGTATGGTACATGCTGCCTATTACAAGTATATGTATATGTAATAGGTCATCTTAAAATTTTTATCTCAAATATAGATCAAAGTAAAATTCAGTTAATATTTATTATTCCTATTTTTAAGATTAATCTGAAGAAAAATATCACAATTCTTTCTCAAACAAAAATATGTGAACTCAGGTTTTGAACTCCTGTAGATGTGTAACACAGATTCAACTGGAAAATCAGGGTTAGCAAAGAGAGTAATGGGATATTAATAAAATGACCGATTTGTTGTCCTAGGTTTTCCTGGCCAGGAGAATGGAGAATGGAAAAACTGAACCATGAAATCAAAAAGGCATCTGTCTTCCAGGTTTCTCTCTGCCAATGTCTTGAGAAAAATGTTTGAACTTTCCTGTTGGCTTTGTATGCAAATAACTCCAGATGCAAAGTGAACCACATCTAAGTTACTTGGTTCAACATCTGCTGGACCAATTCCCATTATTCCTTCTAAAGGGTCGGCTTGTGACAGATAGTTTAGTTTGCCTTCTATATAAGCTGTTTTGAAAGAGCTAATTTGGATTAAAGTATCTATCTGGACCACTTGTTTTTCCCTTTGATGGCCAATGCATTCTAATGTGGTCTGTGTAGTGCTGCACGGATCTTAGAAACATATTGGAAAGGACAGTATGCAAGGTTTGGCCTCCCACCTCGCCTTCTAGACAATTTATATTTATACAAAGTAAAAAATGAACAGTCATCTGCCTCTAAAAGAGTACCACCCACACTGTACACAACGGTAACAGAACAATACTTTCTGACCTCATATTTTTTTCATGCAAAGATTTGAAGCTGAAGTTATTGATAAAAGAACTTGCCAATGTTAACAACATGTCTGTGATGACAATTTTCATTTGGTATCACTGAGAATGAAATAAGGTCCATACCACGTGGCACTTAGTGTCTGACACACAGTGTACTTTAAGAACAGGATAATGAGTGAATCTGTGAACAAATGAACACTCTAGAAAATTAATTTAAATAAATCCCATGAATTCAGAAACTATGGGTATGCTGCAACCAGAAATGAATCAAAAACATACTAAAGCCAAACTAAGACTGTGTAATGCTCTTCGAACTTGGAAGGTCAAGTAAACAAACATAAGCTCCTTCCTTCAAAAGAGTTTGGTAGGAAAAAGAACTTGCACTGGAAAGTAAAAGTGCAGAAAGAGAAAGAAATTATAATATCTATCTACTTATTATGTAATAGATAGATAGTAATGTCTCTGCAGAATATAGATATTAATAATCTTCGCATTTATATATACATATACAAGTGTGTAGATCAGATGACAGACATTGATATTGAAAAGTTAGTTTCCTAAAAAGTGGAGCATTACTAGTCTTATAAAAATTCATAAAAGATACTGAACTGTTTAAGAATGTCAAAAAACAAGAGGTTTCTTAGCAAACAACGTGTTTTTATAAAAAAAAAAAAAGTTGTATGAGTAGCCAACTCAAAAACTTGTTGATATAAATACTATGCAAAATCTGGAATGATTTTCCTTTAAAAAAATGTTTAGAAAAATAAATTCTAAAAGGAAGAGAAAAAAATGGATACTATAATTATTGCTTCTAGACACTAATATTTTGAGCCACACTTTAACCTAACCTGTACTGTCCTACGCTGTTCCCTGGTGACACACAGTAGGACCAGAAGATATTAAAAAGGTAAAATAGCTATTCTCTCTTATTCAGACCCTGTGACCACTCTTGTTAATTATTATTCTCAGGTTGTTTGTCTAAATTGGGAATACCAGGAAAGATAACTGAGCCCTAGAAATAAAAGCTTCTTAGCATCTTTGGGTAAGATTTCCAAAATTATATTTTTTAAGTAAAGTTTAGGTTTGCCTACATCTAGCTTGTGATTGAAAGACTATTTGACCCCAAAGAATTAAAAATAAATAAAAGTTACTTTAAAGTAAATCTGCTTTATTAACAATAAAGAAAAAATTATTGAGCATTGTTTATTAACAAGGAACCGCCAGTAGGTTCTTAGGAATCAAAAAAAATTTAAAACATAGTCTCTGCCCTCCAAGGCTTAGACAAAAATAGACATGTAGCAATGGGAGACATGCTGATAATGTGATTTTTTTTTGTTTTTCAATTACAGTTTACGTTCAATATTCTTTGGCATTAGTTTCAGGTATATAGCTTAGTGTTTAGACAATCATATACTTTACAAAGAGGTCCCCATGATATTTCAAGTACACATCTGGCACCATATCTAGCTGAAGCAATATTAATGACTAAACTTCTATGTTATGCTTTACATCTCCATGACTGTTTTGGAACTACTAATTTGTCCTACTTAATCCCTTCCTTTTTCATCCAACTGCCTCAACTGCCACCTCTTTGGCACCCATAATTCTGATCTCTATAAGTCGATTTCTATTGTTTTTGTTCATTTATTTTGCTCTATAAATTCCACATATAAATGAAATCATATAGTGTTTGTCTTTCTCTGACTTATTTCACCTAATATAAAACCTTCTAGATTCACCCATGCTGTCACAAATGGTAAGATTTCATTCTTTTTTATAACCAAGTAATATTTACATTGTATACATGTATCACAGCTATTTTTTTAAATCCACTCCTCTATTGGTGGGCACATGGGTTGCTTCCATGGCTTGGCTATTGTAAATAATGCTACAATGACCATAGGGGTGCCGATATTATTTCAAGTTAGTGGTTGGGGTTTTTTCAGGTAAATTCCCAGAAGTAGAATCGCTGGGTCATAAGGCAGTTTGATTTTAATTTTTTGAGGAAACTCCATACTGTTTTTCATAGTGGCTGCACCAATATTCACTCCAACCAACAGGGCATGAGGGTTCCCTTTTCTCTACATCCTCACCAACATTTGTTGTTACTTGATTTACTGATAATAGCCACTCTGGCAGGAGTGAGGTACTATCTCATTGCAGGTTGTTGTTTTCTACATTTTTATCCTCACCTGAGGACATTATTTCATTGCTTTTAGAGAGAGAGGACGGGAGGAAGAGAAGCATCAATGCGAGAGATAAGCATTGATTGCCTCTTGTCTGTGCTCAGACTGGAGATCAAATCTGCAACCCAAGCACGTGCCAAGACTGGGAATCAAACCCTTGACCTTTTGGTTTGTGAGACAATGTGCTGAGCCACCAGCCTGGCTTCAAGCTGTACATTTAAAAGTTTTTAATCTACTTTTAATTTATTCTTCTATATGGTCTAAGAAGGTGGTCTAGTTTCATTTTCTTGCATGTATCTGTCCAATTTTTTCAACACCATTTGTTGAAAAGACTGTCTTTTTACCCCATTTTATGTTCTTGCATCCTTTGCCATATATTACTTGACGATACAGGCATGGGTTTATTTCGAGCCTCTCTATTCTGTATCATTGATCTATGTGTTTGTTTTATGCCACATTGCTTTGATTAATATAGACTTGTAATATAGTTTGATATCAGGTAATGTGATACCCCCAACTTTGTTCTTCTCTCAAGATTGCTATGGCTATTGAGGTCTTTTGTGGTTTCATATAAATTTTTTGGTTATTTATTATAGTACTGTAAAAATGTCATTGATATTTTGATAGGTATTGTATTGAATCTGTAGATTGCTTTGGGTAGTATGAACACTTAATGATGTTAATTCTTCCTATCCAAGAGCACAACATGTGCTTCCATTTATTTGTGCCTTCTTCAATCTCCTGGTCAATAGCTTATAATTTTCCAAGTAAAGGTTTTTTACCTCCTTGGTGAAATTTATTCCTATGTATTTTATTTTTTGATGCAACTGTAAAAGGAATTGCTTTTTTAGTTCCTCTGATAGTTCATTATTAGTGCATAAAAATGCAACCAACTTACAATTATTTATTGTGTATCCTGCTACTTTACTGAATTCATTTATCAGTTCTAGTAGTTTTTTGTGGAATCTTTAGGGTTCTCTGTATATAGCATCAGGTCATCTGCAAAAAATGACAGTTTTACTTCTTCCTTTCCAATTTGGATGTCTTATTTCCTCTTCTCTGATCCATGTGGCTCTGACTTCCAGTACCATGTTGAATAACTGTTCAAAGTAGACATCCCTATCTTGTTTCCGACCTTGAGGAAAATGCTTTTAGTTCTTCCCTGTTAAGTATGATGTCAGCTGCAGATTTGTCATATATGGACTTTATTATGTTGAGGTATTATTCCTCAATTCTTGCTTTGCTTAGCATTTTTATAATAAATAGGTGCTGAATTTTGTCAAATGCTTTTTCTGCATCTATTAATACAATGATATAATTTTTACCCTTCATTTTGTTTATGTGGTGTATCATGTTAATTGATTTGAGGATATTGTACCAATGTGGCATCCCAGGAATAAATACCACTTGGTCAGGGTGTGTGATCTTTTCAATGTACTGCTGAATTTGGTTTGCTAATATTTCTTGAGGATTTTTGCTTCTATGTTGAAATTGGCCTATACTTATCTTTCTTTGCAGTGTCTTTTTCTGGTTTTAAAATGAGGATAATGCTAGCCTCATAAAATGAGCCTGGGAGTCGGCCTTCCTCTTGCATTTTTTGAAATGGTTTGAGAAGGAGAGGTGTTACATCCTCTGTGAACGTTTGGCACAATTCATCTGTAAAGCCATCGGTCCAGGACTTTTCTTTGCTGGGAGTTTTTGATGACTGCTCCTGTTTCATTGGTTGTAATCAGTTTGTTGTTCCAGAAGTCCCTTAAACCACGTTTATTATTTTTTAATTCTTTTTTCTTTTTGCTGTTCTGATTGGGTATTTTCCGCTACCCTGTTTTTCAATTCACTTATTCAATCCTCCACTTCATTTAATCTTCTCTTGATTCCTTCCTGATTCAGGACTCACCACAGCCAGCCAGCAGCCACCCTCGGCCTGCAGACCTTTGTGGTGGGGCATGGCTTCAGAGAGTCATCAGGGTGAGGCTGGGATTGTTTATCAGGCTAAAACAGATTAAGATTTGGCCATGTAGAGGGATGGCTCTGCACTAGTTAGGACACGCAGAAGAAAAACATGTCCGTTGCCCCAGAGCCACACAACTTGGTCTCTTCCTGTGAGTCTCTGCCACCCTCTGAGTTTGCCTGAACCTCCTCAAGAGCCTTCCCAGAAAGACTGCCCCAGGCCCAGGCTGCTCGCAGCTAGCTGATTTCTTGGCAGGGCACAGCTTGTCAGGGTGGGGCCGTGGAGAGTTGGAAGGTTGAGGCCAATCTCCCCAGGCCAATACAGTATGGAGAGGAGTGCTGACCCGGGAGAGATCTATAGTGGGTGAGAGGACGACTCAGCATAGGGACAATGGCAGATGTTTCTTCAGCTCTCTCCCCAAAGCCACACAACCAATTTTTTCCTGTAGGACTCAAGTCTGCTCCGAGCTGATGTACCTCCACCAGAATCCCAGGTAAATGCCCACAAATGCCATTTTGGGTGCTGGCCCTTTAAGAGGGGGCCTTTGTCTCCAGCATTCTCCTGTCTCTCCCTGGCAGATGGAATCCCCACTGATTTTCACAGCCAGATCCTACGTGGGCTCCTTGTCCTGGCTCTAGTGCTCTGAGATGGAGGAGCCTGGAGTGAGGCAGAGACCCCTCACTCTTCAAGAAGGACCTTTGCAGCTGAGATATCACTCCTGATTCTCAACCAGTGCACACCAGTCTGGGGCCAGCATTTTTTGCATCTCCGCCCTTCCTAACAGCCTTGAAGTTGCTTCTTCTGTATGCCCTTAGTTAAAAGACTTCTGTTCACGTAGAGATAACAGTTTGTGTAAAGTGCCAACATGAACATTTCATCTAGTCTGACTGGTAATTTATTAATTTAATCATCAGTTATTGCATATTAACTAACATTTTTAAAAGGTCTCACTATGTAAATAATGTTAGTATGACAGTGAGATGTATGTCCTGAGGTAACACAGTCCATTAACAGTATTATAGGCTATAGACACTTTCAGCGATAGATTTATTATTACAGTTGCTATTAAAAATATCATTCTCCACCTCACTGCCAGCTTTAAAGCAGGATAGTCACTAGGCATATTAAGCCTACTATCTGAGGATCTGTCCAGAAAAAGTCCAGCCACTGTTAATATAATGAAAACAGTTCACACGACATCAATGCAACCTGGCAGCCAAGGAGAGCAGACTGTAATGCGCATGCCTGAACAATGATGACTTTATTGTACTAGGGAACAGGAGATGCCCTTGAGTGGGCATGTGTACTGTGTGGCAGTCACATTCAAAATGTCGAGCCAGTAGAGCAACGCATCTGCATCAAATATTGTGATAAACTTGAACATCCCTTCACGGAAACTATTCCAGCGATTCAGAAGGCAGCAGCTACAGGCACCTGGTGATTGACAGCTTCATCAAAACAATGTGCCCACTCATGTATCACATCTCATGCAGATTTAGGGCAAAACATCAAATCACCCAGATGACTCAACCCCTCTACCACCCAGATTTGGTGCTCTGTGACTTCCAATTTTTCCCAAAACTAAAATCACCTTTGAAAGAGAAGAAATTTCAGACCATTGATGAGACTCAGGAAAATACAACAGGGCAGTTTATAGCGACAGAAAGAAGTGTATGAGGTCCCAAGGTGCCTATTTTGAAGGGGACTGAGGTGTCATTGTCCTATATACAATGCTTCTTATACCATGTATCTTCTTCAATAAATGTGTCTATTTTTCATAGTAGATGGCTGGATACCTTCAGGAAGGACCTCATATTCTTCACCTAATAAAATTCTTTATCCTTACCCCAAGAGTGAAAATTTCTATTCTCTCCCAAGTACTTTAAAAACTTAAAACCAAGTATTTCTGAGTAATTTTCTTGGATTTAAAGCTATGGTAAATGTTGGTTAATATTTATTTCTTTTAAAAGTAGTTTTCATATAGATTATAGACAGCTAGGGTATAGGTAGAGAAACAGACAAAAGGAAAATATTAGTCTTTTCTTTTTCTTCAATTTTTTATTGCATTTTTTTCCAAAATCACTTATACCACCCTCTCCCCAGCAATCACCACACTGTTGTCCATGTCCACGAGTCCATTTTTGTTTTGCTCAATCTCTTTACCCCACTTTGTTGTCATCCTGCTCTCTATTAATTGATTTGAGGATATTGTACCAATGTGGCATCCCAGGATCTATCTCTATTTTGCTTGTTAGTTTGGTTTGTTCATTAGATTCCACTTATGAGTGAAATCATACGGTATTGGGAAAATTGGACAGGTACATACAGAAAAATGAAACTAGACCACCTTCTTATACCACATACAAGAATGAATTCAAAAGGGATCAAAAACTTAAATGTTTGCCCCAAAACTATAAAAATCGTAGAAGAAAACAGAGGCAGCAAAATCTCAGGCATTGTTCGTAGAAAATTTTTATCAGAAATATTTCTCCCCAGGCAAGGGAAACAAAAGAAAAAAATGGGACTACATAAAACTAAAAAGTCTTTGCACAGCAAAGGAAATCATCATAAAAATAAAAAGACAGCTGAAAGAATGAGAGAACATATTCACCAATATATCTGATAAGGGGTTAATATCCAAAATGTATAAAGAACTTACAAAACTCAACACTAAAAATACAAACAACCCAATTTTAAAAATGGGTAAAGAACCTGAAAAGGTACTTTTCCAAAGAGGACATAGAGATGGCCAGTAGACATATGGAAAGACAACCAACATCACTAATCATCAGAGAAATGCAAATTAAAACCACAATGAGGAATCATCCCACACCTGTCAGAATGGCTATCATCAATAAATCAACAAACAAGTGCTGGCAAGGATGTGGAGAAAGGGGAACCCTAGTACACTGCTAGTGGAAGGCAGTATGGAGATACCTCAAAAAATTACAAATGGATCTGCCTTTTGACCCAATGATCCCATTTCAGGGAATATATCCAAAGGAACCCAAAATACTAATTCAAAAGAACATAAACACAACTATGTTCATTGCAGACTTATTTACAATCTCCAAGCATCTAAACTGTCCATTAGTAGATGAGTGGATAAAACAACTATAGCATATTTACACAATGGAATACTACTCAGAAGTAAAAATGAAGAAAATATTACCCTTTGTGACAGTATGGATGGACCTGCAGAACATTATGCTAAGTGAAATAAGCCAGCCAGAGAAAGGCAAATTAGTCTTTTTCTTAAACTGAAAAGAATATGCTTTAGATTTCTTAACAGTTCTTATCTTCTCTGGTCTTTAGTGTGGATGTGATTAAATTGCTATGCTAATTAGATTGTTCACATCATTCTTGTCTAAACAACTTCTAGATACCTGAAGCAAAGAATGACTTCTGCAGCCAGCAGCCAGAGGAAGAAAAATATCTTCAACAAAGGAGAAAGATTTCTCGGGCTGAGCAAACACCTAACCTACCTTAACTTCAGCTCTTGGCCAGGTCTGTTTTCTTCTGTTTCTAGAAGTCATTGAGGACACTCAGAAATTTAGAAGAAGAGGATTTTCTTCAGATCTAATTTATTTAAGGGAGTAAGGGAGAGACTGCATGTGTACACTAGAGGTATTGTTCTTTAATTCTAATTTCATTAGGCTTTGAGGACTAGACCTGTGTGTGTAACAGGAAACTGAAAATACTATAAAACATTATATAAATATCATTATCCCAAATCTTCTTATCAATTTCCATTGCCACCCTAGTCTAGTAATTCATTCAGTTATTTATTCATTCAGTCAATCAATCCATCTTTTTTTCTTTAATTATTCTTTCTATGCATACTTATTGAAGGCCAATTAGAAGCTAGGCACTATGCTCAGCATTTAAGACATGACAGTAAGACAAACATACATAGTATCTAATCCCACAACACTTACAGTCCAATATGAAAGTCAGTAAACAAGTGCACATAGATGTGGGAGGGTTCTCTGGGAAGGCTTCCCAGAAAAAGAAATTTTACAGAAACAACACATAAAACAAAAAGGATAGTGGGAGGGAGTGGCAAGGTAGAAAATTCCAGGCAAAGGAATCAACATACGTGAGTATAATGTCCACAGATAAAAATGAGCCTCGTAATTATGCCATCCTCTTTCCCACATTTACACCTTTGTTCCATTTATTTTTCTCCCTTCAAAATCTCTCCCCTCTCTCCTCTTTCTGCTTTATGAAATCAAATGTATCCTTCAAAGCCAAGATCAACAATACACACCCACCTTCAATGACAGTACTTGAATCATATCAGGCATGAAATAACACTTAATAAATGAATGGATGATAAAATCATCATTCTTCCCAAATCACAGATATGCACGTGCCTGCCCCATGAATTAAAGGACATAACCCCATTGTTCCTAATGCATAATAAGCACTAAAAGAATATCTGTAGGACAACCATAGCTAATAATTTAAGATTAACCAGAGCTGTTAAAGAATGATATTTCCATCCTCTACTGACGGTACAATGACTTGGCAGAACGAAAAGTCTAGAAAACTCAAAATACTATATAGACATGAATTATGTTAATATTGAACATCAGATCTTCCACAAAATATGTCTCAATAATAGAAATTATTTTTGTATTTAATTTCTTGAATGGCTTATTTTTAAATACTTTTGAATGACATTTCTGATAAAAACTTCTAAATTTAAATACTGCTGGAGACAATAAGTGATTTTTAGAATATACTTAGAATACATTAAGAAGGAGTCTTTAATTAATGAACTAGACAACCTGGAAAATACTATTTGACTCTCACCTTCCTAAACTAGGACAAATTAGGAAATGTAAATTATACTTTAATTTCATTTAATGTTCATGATATTATTTTTTGAATCATGCCTCAAGCTACCATTGTAGAATTTGTTACATAATTCATAATTTGTTATGAAATTAACCTAGATTAAACCTGGGTAAGTCCATTTTTCAAATCATAGAAGACCAAGTGCAAAGGTAGAAAGAGGCTCTCAAAGAAAAGGCAAAAATGTTAAATAAGAAAAAAATGATAAAACTCCTAGTTACTGTAAAGTAGTACCTGTAGGAAAAGCAGCCCAAGGAATAGCAGGAGATGTAGTTTGGGTTTCACCGCTTCCACTATCAAAAATCTCTGCAGCCTAGAAAACAAAGGCAAAATTACTTTAGAAGGCCTGGAAAAAATGCTATTTAAGTAATCAAGCTTCCCATTTCTACAAGCATATCCTCTGTAATATACCACACATTTTCAAATTCCCTTTGAACACTCAATTGCTTTTTAGTCTTCATTGCTACCACTCAACCAATACTTACTACCCCCCGTACTCCTATTATCTTTAAGGAAAAAATTCTCTTACTAAAATACATCTCCTGTCAATGAAATTTTTATTTTATATATCCTTAATCATATTTTCACTTGTGAACGTCATACCTAAGTATTCTACTATAACATACCACATTTACCCATGTACATAAGAAAAATAGAACACTTTTTTTCTTTAAAAGACTAAAACCAAATCTCTTTCATTAATTAGCACAAGACCTACCTTGAGATCAAGCTAAAGAAATGGCATTCATCTATATTTTTGAGTAATCTACCAGTTGGACTTACTTATTCAAAATTTATAGAATTCCTATAGCTGACATTTTAAATTAACAAGCCCTATGGGGCAATTACTGAAATGTTGAGATGTGGGTTAGAGTACAGAGTCTTCTATCTCTTAAGTGTCCAGGTCAAAGTAAAACCATTACTGAAAAAAGAGGCATAATTTCAATTCAGATTCTTCATTGAGTTCTTGCCAAGGAGAAGTAACTGCGTATATCTGCCCCAAGAGGTAAGTGATGTGGAATATAATGTAGCTATGGCTGTTCTCTCAACTCTAAAAAATGAACATGGTTTATATGACCAAGGATAGAGACCTTCCATTTCTATAACAGGATGTGGTAAGAAAGAACCCTAATAACCACAATTAAATTGGAATGGTTGGTTAAAACTGTACTTATGTAATATTGAAAGTAATAGGTACATTAACTATAACACTGAAGTATAATTGTTACTCTAAGGAGCACTACCCACTCAATTTTTTTAATATAATAAATCAAACATGGTTTAAATAAAAAAGACTATGCTAAGTTTTAACCTTCAAATAACTGACAACTTCTAAACAATAAGCTACAATGATATCTGAAATGTTTTCCTCAAAATAGGAGAGATTTTAACAAAATTTTAAATGTTACATTTCAAAAAAATAAATAAGATTCAATCACCCAAAAGATCTAAAATATAGAAAACATTCAATTGTTCTACACAAAAAAAGTTTTAGATGAAATGTAGACAATAGGTATGTTCATAGTTTAAATATCTCCATATTAACAGATTAAAGATCAACAGAAAATGGCCCTAACCTAAAAAAATTCATACCATTCTTTCATAACATTCAGAACACTGAATATGTACTTTATATCTTATATTTCCGATTAATGTCATTAATTATATTCCCCATTCTTAACAATCTCATTTTACCAAATTCCAAACTAGGCAAAAGTCTCACTTAAAAAAAAAAAAAGTCACAGAGCTCACTCGATGGTAGTTCCAGGCCTTGAGCTCAGGCATCCTGGCTCCTAATCCAGAGATTTTCCTGCAAGACTATACTGGCTCCATAAAAATAACTGGGTTACAAAATATTTCAATAAAATGAACGCTCACTGAAAAGGATTAAGAAAAAGCAGTGCTTCTTCAGCTAACAGTTTCCACTTACAAAACACCAACTCCAACCTGAGAGAAGGCTCTAATGCAAACATACTAATTAGCTCTATAAGCCACCAAAAAGCTATGTAGTTAATAGTCTAAATCAACTCATTACAGGTGTAAACATGAAAATATGTGACAGCCCTTCAAAGTCATCTCTCATCTCACAAGTATTTCCTAATTGACATGTATCCCAAGAAAATCATCTGCTGACAATTTTTAAAACCTCTTCTTTAGTGCTTCCACTAGTAGCACTTAATTACCCTAATTTAAACCATTCCTACGGGCATGACCAAATGTTCAATAATAATAAATCAGTTTAACTTTCAGAGGGGATATATTTTAATTTGCCTTAATTTCATTTTGTTATTCCAAAGTTACATTCAAAATGATCAAGAAAAAGGTCATGAATGCCAATGATAAATAATACACTTTCAAAACAGTATATACTACATTATAATCTCACAAAGTTAAACCAATTACATAAGCAAAATTAAGGTACATACATAATAGTACATACCTCAAAACCACCAAAATCATCATCATCCATTCTTCAGGTGCACCTGAAAATAACAAAGAGACACTGAAACAAGCCCCCACACACACGCACGCACGCAGTGAGCTATGTCAAAACACTCTGCCTTAAAGGTATATACAGCTTGATTTGTAAATTAAAGCTATTATATCTGGGTTTAAAAAAACTTTTGTTAACTACATGTGTATGCATTTTTAACTCAAAAAGACTAGATGTTTTTGACAAAATTAGCCTTTCTGGCAAAATTAGCAATTTTTGTGACTTTTTCCTGCAACCATGGATTTTGCCATTTTATGTTGAGACGCCAGGAGTGGAAAAATATTCTTTTACATTTTAATTTGCTTTTCCCAAATTGGCGCTAGGGCTCAATTCAATAATGCTTCCTGCTTTATGCATCTATTCCTCAGTTGTCTGGCAACATCAGCATAAACTCCAGTTAAGAACAGGACTGTGGTGAATTTTTGGAAATCTGTCCCCCACCACAAAGGTTCTTCCCTTGGTTTCATGGCCGAGGTTGATTTAGATTTTCAAAATTGATCAGCATTTTTGAGCTGTGGCCACAACTTCTGGAGCATTTTGATATGTGTATTTTTAGCTGAAACTGCTTTGCACTGTTGGAAAAATGTGGAGCAAGTTACTAGGCTGATCAAGATAAATCAAGTCATGTATTCGTAAGAGACTAGGGAAGAAAAAAACCCAAATGAATGTCCAGAATCCCTCTCTTCTTTACTCTGAAAATACACAAGAAAGACAATCACTAGGACAACACATGTTTTATTTTGTCCTAAATGTATATCATAAAAATGA
The DNA here is from genome assembly GCF_021234165.1 of Pteronotus mesoamericanus. Lineage (NCBI taxonomy): Eukaryota > Metazoa > Chordata > Mammalia > Chiroptera > Mormoopidae > Pteronotus > Pteronotus mesoamericanus. Next base: position 17,163,819 of record NW_026555310.1, read on the forward strand.
AGCTTGTATTTAACAAACCATGAAAGAACTAAAAGACCTGGAAAAGTAAACAAGTAATAGGTGGTAATATCAAAATGAAAAATGAATTCACAATAAATTGCTGCAAGTGATATTCTGGTCAATAATAGCTGGTTTCCTTTTCTATATTTTAAAAGCGAACATATCCATATATTAATTATACTTTCCTTGACTCAGTATATACAAGATGGACTTGATTACAGGAAAAGTAATATTCTCCAATTTCTAAAAGAAAAATAGCTACAACAAATTAAACCACATGTTAAGCAACAATTCTACAGGCACTTTGCTCTGAGTGATGAGGCAGTAGTTACCTGTAGCCACATTTTGTCTTCTCACTGAAATTAATACTATTGCTTTCAAAAATAAGACAAAAAATAGCCAAAGATTGTTTTGCTTTAATAAGCAAAGAAAATTTATTTTCATAGAAACTCAGTGGGTAATGACACTAAAAGAAATACATGTGAACAAAAACACATTCATAAAGGAAGGATATTAAATTAACCAGAATACCAGAACTGTCACTATTACCTACACCTTAAAAATCTAATGAAAAACTTTTTAAAGAGGTACTTCCCCAAAAAACAACACTAAGCAAGTCATCCACTTAGTGCACTTAAAAAATATGAGCCAGACATTCAGAAACTTTTGATGGTGGTTAGTTCGAAATGGAATTCACATTAATTTTGTGTAGCAAGCAAATAGAAATCTGTATGTGATTACATTTTTTCATGAAGAAATTATGAAAGAAGAATGATATGGATACAGAGAATTAACCAAGTCAAGCTATAAACACCAAGTTTGTCTTTTCCACATGTATCCCACAAATCTCAGGAGACAATTAAAAAATATTTTTAGCATCTACAAACACTCTAACCAAATAATATGGTTTCAAAAGAATGGAATTTTTAGAGTAATACTTCTTTGTGTTTTTATAACTCATATCCCAATAAATTATTTGCAAGGTGCCAGAAAATTTGAAAACAAAAACAAATACCCGTGTCTAACAATCATTTCAGCTTTGTTTGCCTGTGGTAATGAACCAAATACCATCAGTTTCCTAAGTACTGATTTAGCTCTACAAAAGAACATGTTATTGACCACTGATGTTTTCCATACCTCTCAGCAACTTCTACATATTAAAATGCAGATGATAGTCTTCCTCTACTTTATTTTCAAAGAAATATTAATACACTTTAAAAGACAACTGCGTGCTGAGTTTCTTAAAAGTACAGTACTAGAAAAATAAACATTATTTTAAAGCAATAACCGTTCCCTGAGTAACTGAGTTTCAGATCCTGAAACAGTTTGTTTCCTCCTGGACATTTGAAAGATCAGGAGGAAAGAAAATTACAACACTGATTAATAAAAATCCATTTTACAAAATATAAAAACTAACATTAGTTTTTAAAAGGAAAATTACAAATATAGACTTTTTATGGATATACCTTCTCTAATACATTAAAACAGTATTTTAAATAAAGTGCATTTATAAACTTTTTAGAATATTTCTAAGCATTTAACATTATATCTTATTACACTACAAATATTACACTACAACACTAAATATATGTCATGTAAGTTATATAATCATGAGCCTCACCAAAAAATTGACAAATCATGTAGTTCTTTCTTTACTGTCCTGGAAAAAGAGAGGTGTACTTTGTTATGATTAGATATATAAATTGAAAGATTTTCATAATATCTCTGTTTAACAAATCTCATACATCTATATATCTGAATTTAATCTCTTTTTGCACTATTGTATTAATTTCTTCCTTTTCTATCCTCAGTATTTGATATGTTGCTAATATTTTATAAGATAAACATATATGAAACACTTACTGGAACAAATTTTGCCTGAGTAGCTCTGTGGAAGATCACTAAAGGTCCTCAAGGAGTTCAAGTCAGGAGTGGGGGAAAAGACAGAGTATAAGAAAAGCATGCAAATGCAAACAATATGAGACATAACAGAGCCATCAGAAAGTAGAAAATATGTCCAAGGAGGAAGGAAAGATTTTCATAAGGTCGTTTATCTAGTTGAAGCACCATGAAATGTTCCAGGTATGAGACATTTGAAATCTATTTCATCAGACCTAACAGAAAATTTTAAATGACACATTAAGAACACGCAATTTATTCAAGTCTTTTCCCAAAGATCTTTTCTTAAAAGATAGCAAATATTTGTCTTGTTCTCTCATAAACGCAGGGTCAAAGAGGATGTAAAATGAGAAAACTATACAAAATTTGAAAGGAAATACAAAAATGAATCAAACTACAAGTCAGAAAAGGAGAATCACGTTTACATCAAAGAATTCACAAAAGGCTCGGGAATGGGGGGGCGGAAGGGCACTGAGAGCTAGATAAAAGTAAGACTCAAGATAAGAGTCGCACCTATACCTAAGATTCCTTCCCAGAACCTGCACAACTGTGCAACTTACAGTCCCTCCTCACTGCTGCAGACTGAAGGTATATTCCCCGGACATGGTAATAAAGCTCAGGGTCTCTGGGCTGGAAGGCACTGAGACAGGTGAACAAAGTCAAAGTTGTATCAAGTATTGAGGCCTGTTCCCCAGGTCTGCTTTCACCCCTTTGCAACCAACCTGCCTGTGGCCGGACTTCAATTCAACCTCTAATCAGCAGTTTAGAAGATTCTTCTCTGGTGAAACCTAATTTAACCCATGAAAAAGGACCTCATCAGAGGTTCCACAACAGCTCACTCAGGTCACACCACTTTGACAAACCCTAACCACATACACAGAATTTCCAATTCACTCCTTATTTCATAAGATGCAGAAGAGTATAAAGGTTCAAAGAAGAGACAATGGAGTCAAGCTGTTTGGATTCAGATTCCAGCTCTGCCACCTACCAGCTGTGTTACCCTGGGCAAGTTACTCAACATTTTGTGCCTCAGTTCCTCATCTGTTAAATAGGGATAATAATAATAATTAATAATTAATACAATGGTAACTAAATTCTGAGGTCATTAAGAGGAGTAAATAGGTTAAAATTGATGAGGCACTTAGAACAGTGCCTGACACATTCTAAGCATTATATATACAATGTTTGTTAATTTATAATTAGTGCTTCACTCTTCCATATGAGCAGACTCCAAGGACAATTAAAGACATAAGATATCTAATATGAAAAATAGAGAACAAGCCAAAAAAAAAAGACATAGAAAAAGAGAGAAGAACCAGAGACTATATAGGAAAATATTTTAAAAATAAAAACTATAACTAATACCTGCAGAGAGTTAACAGAAAAATAATACATCTATAAAATAAGAACAGGAAGCCCTAATTTTTTGTGGGCAGAAGGGGTAAAAGGCGTGTACAGCAGCACTAAGGTCTTGAAAATAAAATGATATTGCAGAAATGAAAAACTGCAGAGTCTCTAGAAAGACAGAACAGAGAAAACAAAAGGGAAGAAATCATCAAGAAAATTTTCTAAAACCAAATGATGGGATTTTTCAGATGGAATGGTTCCTCAAGTGTCAAAAAAACAAGGAAAAAAAAACACATTAAGGCACACTAGGGACAAAAGGAAGACCCTACAACCTTCCAGAGAAGTAAAACAGGTTTTATTCAAAGGGTAAAGTATATAATGGCATTAGACTTACAGCATCACTAGGGGATGAAAAACAATGGAAAAATGCTTTTAAAATTGTGAGGGAAAATGATTTACAACACAGAAGTATATAATCAGCCAAATTGAGAAATAATAAAGTTGAGGAAAAAATAAAGTCATATTCATACCTGCAAAATCTCGAACAAAATAATCTTTCCTAAAAAGCTATGGAGTGAACCAAGGGAATAATACAGAAGAAGACATGGGATCAGGAAATAGGAAGTCCAACTACAGTGGAAAAGACAGGGAATTCTTCCAGAACAATGGTGCCCTAAGTTTCCAAAATACTTATGTAGCAAGAATAGAAAGCAATCCGCCTGCACTGGAACATATCAGAAAGCTCCTCCTGAAAGACATATTCAAGCACATGAAATTAATAGACTGTCTCATGTGTTTTACCATCATGAGGGTAATTTTAAACAATTTAGGGTTGCATTAGGGATTAGAAAATTAACCAAATGAAAACAAAGAGAAAATACTATGATGAAAAGAAAAAGTAAACATTATATACTATATTTCTCAGCTGTGAATAGTATTTAAATAGTCATAATAGTGTAAACAATGAATAATTAATTGCACCAAAATGATAATATAACCATTTTGGGAAGGTAAGAAAAGATGAAGTATGGGGCGTAGGGCAGAGGGGGTGGTGAAAGACAGCTATAGCCCGATCTTCCATACTGGAAAGCTGACAGGTATGAAACAGAAACATCAACAAGTAGCACAATAAACATGTTATTTAGAGATTCAAAGGTAAGCAACTAAAAGAATCTGCCATATGTTCTAAACATCTTGCCTTTAGAAGGCAAGAACTAGAGAAGCTGAAAAGAAGGGAGGGCATAGGAAATGCTCTGTCACATCAAGCCCTTTACAATGTTAACTTTACAATGTTTAACTTTACAATGTTAAACTGTGGGTGTACATAATTATGTTTTTAATTCTTTATTTTTATTGATTTTGAGAGAGAGAGATTTATTGTTCCATTTATTTATGCATTCATCAGTTGCATCTTGCATGCGCCCTGACCAGGACTGAACCTACAACCTTGGCATAGTGTGACAAAAACTTAGATACTCAGCCAGACAGTACATAACTGATTTTTGTAAATGAGAGTATAAAAAACATTACAGCACAATAAGCCAACTACCCATTATTTCCATCAAAAGACATTGAAAAAAACTCAAGGAAAATTGTTTTTACAAAACGAACAAGAGGCTTAAATGCTTTAAATTAGCATTTAATTAGTGAATAAATTAAAAAATTTTATGTTAGTATTTTTTCTAACATTTTCTCATATGACAAGTATTTATACAAATGTAAGTTTCTCAAAACAAAACAGAAATACCTAAAAGAAAATGACACTTAGGTAACTGACTTCAAAAATCAGAATCTCCAGAGATTATCTAGATAATTCAATCATCCCAAAGTGTCCTATTCGTTACCATTTTCCACTTACATTTGACTTGATTTCTATCCCATCTGGAAAAGTGGAGAACCAGCATCCTCATAATGACAATATTTTTCCATCTGATCATGGTACATCCCTTGTTTCCCAAAAGGAATACAAGGTCTGTCCAGAAAAAGTCCAGCCATTGCTAATATAATAAGAACAGTTTACATGACATCAATATAATATGGCAGCCAAGGAGAGTGGACTAGAATGCACATGCATGAACAATGGCGACTACATTGTACTAGTCAGTGGGGGCAGTAGACCCTGTTTAGTGAGCATGTGTACTGGGTAGTCATCGCATTCAAAATGACTGAGGGGGTAGAGCAACAAATCCGCATGAAATTTTGCATTGAGTTTGAACATTCCTCCGCAAAAAATAATCAAATGATTCAGAAGTCCGCAGCTATAACTGGTGATTGGCAGCTTCATCATGACAACACTCTCGCTCATGCATCAAAGTCTTGTGCAGGGTTTTTCGGCAAAATACTAAATCACCGAGGTGACCCAGTGCCTTTCTCATCTACAGCCCAGATTTGGCACCCTGTGACTTCCGGCCTTTCACAAAACTAAAACCACCTTTAAATGGGAGGAGATTTCAGACCATCAGTGAGAGTCAGGAAAATACAATGGGGCAGCTGATGGCAACTGGTAGAACTGTGTGAAGTCCCAAGATACCTACGTTGAAGGGGACTGAGGCCTCATTGTCCTATGTACAATGTTTCTTGTATCCTGTATCTTCTTCAGTAAATGTCTCTATTTTTCATACTACACGGCTGGATATATTCTAGACAGATCTCATAGACAGGTGATTTTATTTTTTCCTGACTGTCCTGAGCAAACATAAATTGTTCAGAGGAAAGAGAACAAAGGAAACCACAGAGACAGACACACATACTCTTAGTAAAAGTCAAAAATGAACAACCATTAAGACTTAAATAATTGGAAGAGTCTGTCATATAAACCAGAATTTCCTTATCTGTTCAAGGCAGTTGTTTAACTAAATTTCTGTAAATTCTTCTAAGGTAGAATAGGGACTATTTCTTAATCTTTTTTCTCTATTCCCTAGCACCTTAAACTGAGCTGTGCCTTGCACATAGAAGGGATTCCAAGAATATTTTTTAATCAATACTTTTTGAAGATGGAATGAAAGCAAATGAATTGCTAATAATTTTCACATGACTTCCTTTTCCCTCTTATTTTTCCAGGAAAAACACAATGGAGCTTGGGAAGTAGAAGATTAAGTTGCTAGCATTAAATCACCTCCACCCACATGAAGACATGATGAGCTTAAGGCCTATACCTTAAAAGAAATGACAGCAATCCACTCCCTTCTCTTAAGTATCCAATTGTTATTGAGGCTACTGATAATTCTGAAACTTCCCATATGAAGCTGAATTAAAGAACTATTGCTATACTATAAATACTACTGCCAGAGGGAAAAGAAAAGATGAAATACTGCCATATGTGACAACATGAATGGACCTTGACATCATGCTAAGGGGAATAAGTCAGACAGAAAAAGTTAAAAACAATATGACTTCACTCATATGTAGAACATAAAATGGAAAGCAACAAATGAACAAACAAGAAAAACAAACAACTAAAAATTCATAGACACAGACAACAGTATGGTAGTCACCAGAGGGAAAGAGGATGGGGGGCTAGTAGAGGGTAAAGGAGGTCAAATATATGGTGACAGAAGAGTATTTGACTTTGGGTGGTGGGCACACATTGCAACATTTGGATCATGTATTATAGAAATGTACACTTGAAACCTATATAATCTTATTAACCAATGTAACCCAAATAAATTTAATAAAACAGTAACTGAGATACATAGTCACTCCCTGAAAAATATTCTATTCATAAATGGTCCTATAGGAAAATATCCCAAGCAATAATAATTTTAATAACTAAACATTTTTTTATATAATTTTTATCTGTGCTATCAATCAAGCTTTTGTCTTTACTAGTCTTCATTCAGGACACTTACATATCCTAACAGGTAATGAGAAAAAATAACTTCAAAGCACTTAAGACTCCCCAAAATCATTATACACTTTCCAACCTCTTTGGTTCATTCTTCTACCACCTCCAATTCCTTAAGAGTAATTTCTGCCGCAGAGGATGCACCTCTGATCTTACCTCATTACCCTCTCCTTCAAAAAATGCATTCATTCTCATGGTCTTAATGCTATGCCCAAATTTTCCATAATTAACATCCTCACTGGGGCCGGCCATATATTCCCCATAAAATAATGAATGTTTTTACGCTTATCATGCTGTCAACTAAACATTCTCACCGTACGAACTGCATTCTACCTACCTGGCAAAATCTTGACCCTAAATGACTAATAAGGGGTTGATATATCTTCTTTTCTCACATTTTAAAAGAGAACACAGGCCTACCCTAGATAGAAGGAAATAATATTGAAGAAATACTACAGTCCCTTTCTCTACCTTTTTTACTTACCTCCAAGAGAAAAATCATAATAATAATGGTGACAGCAAGATATCCATAGGTTCTCTGTTGGATAAGATTAATATATAGAGGTAAGCATGCATGCGCAGTACAAATTCTTTGGGTTCCCCACTGAGAACTTTGTGCCTACAAACAATATTTTATTCCGCTATTCCAGTTCCCATGAGCGAAGCTCACCAGAAAACTTTATTTTGTTAGTACGGAAACGTGTTTTTTAGCCTGTGACTAGATGGGTAAATTTTACTCAGAAGAGAACTTCTGAAAGACCTTTTCAGCCTTAATCCAAGCCACATTTATATTAAAGCTTTAACAATAGAGCCACTTTTTAGATTTCTATGACTCTTGGTTCTATTGCTCAATTGATTCAGAATCTGGAGTGATAAGAAAGTAATTGATGACAGCTCTCCCCAAGAACCACCAACACTATCCAATTACCTGTCTTCTGCTGAGAACAGAGTTCACTATACAATTCACGTTCCCCATTTTCAACTGGATTCACAGTGCCGCCTACCACATCTTTTTCTCTAATTAAGCCCTTTTTCTCTCATTCTGTAGAAACTATTTTAAAGATTCTCAACTCTCCTCAGACTTCCAAACTTCCTGTTCCTTTCAGTAATCGAAGTGCATTACCAAGCCTCTTGGTAAAATGAGAAAATAGAAGGCAGTCTTTTAACTTCTTTCTACCAAAATTACAGTTACCAGCACGCGTACCCAGTGCTTTCACTTTATTCCACTTACAAAGAAAGAGGGATCCCTCCACTTAGTTAAGGTTAATTCCTCAACCTATGCTCTCAGAATTGTTTCTCGCTTAAATATTCAACTTCCCCCTCTTATTTGGTACCTTCCTATTAACAGTGAAACACAATCCAAGTCCTACATATTTAAAATTGAAACAAAACAAAAACAAAAGCAAAACCATCCTCAACTACACATTCTTCTCCAACCACAACCCTCTCCTTTTCACAACTCAACATCATAAATGTTCTATTCTTACAGCCCGTGCCTGCAACCAATTACGTCCTTTTCACTAAATGCAAAAAGATAATTTCAATGCCTTGTCTTATTTAAATACTAACAGCATTTGACCAGTCTTTCCTTCTCAAAACACTCTCACCCTGTGGTTTGCAAGACAACCATACTTTTTCCCTCTTTCTTCCTATTTTTCTGACTGCCTCTTCCCAATATCTTTTGCAGGTTCTTCTACCAACTCTTCAAATTTTGGCATTTTTAAGTGCTTCAGCCTAGCCTTCTTTTTATCTCCATTCATATACACTCCTTGGACTACCTCATGCTTTTGGATTCACTTATAAATATACACTAAAGAATCTCTACTTCAGATCCATCTCCTGATTTTCAGATCCATATACCCAACAGATAATTGAATAGTTTCTATTTCAATCTAACAGGCACTTCAAATTCAATATGCTCAAATTCAATACAATGAAAACTGAACTCAAGGTACCTCTATGAACCTCAAATTTATTCTTCCTCCAGGATTCCTTCACTCACCCATCGGTACTACCATCTACAACATGTTTGGTCAAGACAAAAACCTGGAGTCATCTTTGCCTCCTTCTTCTCTCTCTTACTCCATATATTCAATCACCAAATCCTATGTCTTACATTCCTCTAGATACTATCTACTCCACTCAGTGCCCAATACCTTCATCCTAGCTAAGGCCACCATTATCTTTCATTTGACTTAGACATTAGCATCAGCCTCCAAAATAGTTCTGTTTCCAATTTGCTCCTTTCTACTCCATTCTCCACTCTGCTACCCAAGTGATCCTTCTAACTATTATTTAAAACCTTTCTATGGCTCCTCATCATCTTATGGATTAAGTCAAAATTCTTAACATGAATTTATGGACCTTTGTAACATAACTGTTGCTGCCATCCTCATCTCTAGCACATCCATATCTTGCAATCATATAAGAATTTGTATCTGAGCCGTGTAACTCTGGCCAAAGTACCCCACCTCCCTTGACTGCAGTCTCCTCACATATAAAGCGAACAGGTTGATTAGGTGACTTCTAAGATAATACATTATAAAATCCTTTCGATACATTATTCTATGACTAAAATCAAATTCCTTTCTCCTTCACAAAGACATATCTAAATACTTTTCTATTTCCAATCTGTTATTTTCAGACAACAGCATTGTCATTCTTTAATCCATTCAGAAAGCAGATACTAGATGCCATCTTTAATCTTCACTTTATACCATGGCCAGGTATATCATTCAAGCCTGTATTGTGATTCAGACTTCTATCACTATTTCTAGAAAATTACTGGAAAGTACTTCTGGTCATTCTGCTCTCCCATCCACTCACCACACTGAATAACTCTTTATAAAGCAATAAAATTGTAAACTCTCAAACTACCACCATGTCAGTTTCAACTCTAAATCTTTCAAAACAATAATAACAAATCCGTGTCTCTATGGGACATGATCTTTGAAGCCTCACACATAAGTAAAATAAGTATGGAGACAAAGTTGTAAATCACATTGTTTCTAATGACTGAAAGTAAAATTATGTCCTGTAAAAAGCTTATATTTATATCACAGTATTGAGGCACTCTATACAACAAATAGAGAAAAGCATTAGATAACAACACAGTAAAAACAGTATTGACTACATTATTAAGTGTGGATGATCACAAATTTAATGTTCTTTCTAAATAAGAAAGTGTCTCTCATAGTTGTATATGCCCTCATCATATTCTTTTCCACTTAAAGGGAAGTCTCATTTATCTAGACATATATATTTAAATAATCTCATCTCCCTAGAACATGGCTATTTCAACACAGTAAACACAAAGCTCTTGGGGTAGACAAGAATGAAATTATAATCCAATGTCTCAGTGTTCAAATACTTTAACTGCAGACAGCTTTGAATCCTTGTTGACAATTTGTTTACTCTTCTATTAGATATAGTAGGAGGACTCCAGTATCTAACTTCACCTATACTGCCCCTGACTCCCTTTGTTTTAGCTACACAGCATCCCTGCCAATCATACCATCTTCAAGGCATCAGGGTTTTTTTTGTTTGGTTGTTGGTTTTTTTTAGTAAAATTAGCATACAGGAACCCACCACCCAGCCTAAACCTGGAGATCTAATAGTAGATTACATATAACCCCTCCCTCTATCTCCCTAGACTCATAATCCTGAATTTATTTTTCATCATTCCCTTGCTTTCAAATTAATGAAGTTTCATTTAATATGCCTTGAATACCAAAAAACATATTATTTTTATTTTACTAGTTTTAAAGGATATCTCATGACACATAAATTTGGGGGGACTTAAAGTTTCACATAAAGTACGTTGCTAACATTATTTTAGCTGCCCTTCATTCTTTTGATTGTTATAATATACCAGAGTTTATTCAATAATTTTTTTGTCAATAGACATTTGGGTTGCTTACAGTATTTTGTTATTGAGGACAAAGCTGCTACGACCATTCTCCAATACACCTACTTCTGCATATACACAGAATCTCTCTTGGGTATATATGCCTACAAGTAAAATCACTGGGTTGTAAGGTTTTCCTATGTCTAGCTCACAGGATAATGAAAAACCATTTTTCAAAATGGTTGCACACAAATTGTACTTGCGAGTAATGTATGAAAGTACTGGGAATCCTCATACTTTCCAACACTTGATTTTAAGAGGTCACTCATGGTATACTTAATATGACTTTCCCAAACATTAATGAAATTGAAATCTCTCCTATAGATTATTAGTCATATATGGTTCCTCTTTTATAAAACACCGATTTATATCTTTCATTATTTGTCTACTCTGTTGTCTGAACTGTTTGATCCGTATTTTTTAAATTCTTGGCATTAATCACTGTCAGCTGTATGTATTACAAACATCCTCTAGTTTATAACCTGTTTTTTAAATTTCTTTAGGCAGCATTTTATGAACAAAAATTCTTAATTTAATGTTAATTGTATCAACCTATTTCTTTTATAATAACTTATCATTTTAAACATATTTTGAAAACAGTTCTCTCTCCTAGGCTTAAAAGATATACGACGCCTATCCAGAAGATATCCAGCCATGTACTATGAAAAATACAGACATTTATTGAAGAAAATACAAGATACAAGAAACACTGTACACAGGACAATGACACCTCAGTCTCCTTCAAAACAGGCACCCTGGGACCTCACACCGCTCTCCCAGTCGCCATCAGCTGCCCCATCATACTTCCCTGAATCTCATCAGCAGTCTGAAATCTCTCCCCTTTCAAAGGGCATTTTAGTTTTGGGAAAAACCAGAAGTCGCAGGGCGCCAACTCTGGGCTGTAGTGGGGCTGAGTCACCTGGGTGAGTTGATGTTTTGCCAAAACACTATGCACAAGATGCAATGAATGAGTGGACATGTTATTGTGATAAAGCTGCCAATCACCAGTTGCCCAAAGCTGTGGCCTTCTGAATCATCTGAATATTTTCCGCAGAGGAATGTTTAAGCTGGATGCAAAATTTGATGCAGATTTGTTGCTCTACTGGCTCAGTCATTTTGAATGCAATGGTGACACATGCTCACTCAACTCACTCAACGGAAACTATCACCCCCCACTTACACGCATGTGCATTCTGATCCACTCTCCTTGACTGCCAGGTTACACTGATGATGTTGCGCAAACCGTTCTCCTTTATATTAACAATGGCTGACCTTTTTCTGGACAGACCTCATACATCTGCATCTTTTTACAAAAAAAACCTTAAAATCTTTGTTTTAACATTTAAGTACTTAACCCATCTACAGTTTAATTTTTGTATGGTGGAGGCAGACATCGAATTTTTGTTGCCAATATAGATAATTTTTCCAATTTAATTTATTAAATACTAAATTCTTTCCTCACTAATTTGATATACCATCTTTATCGTATACCAAAGTTCTATAAATGTGTATATCTGTTTCTGGATATAGATACAGCTATTGAAGTAGAAATTTTAATGCTACTGAGCCATTCTGTCCCTAACCATGGTATATCTTATGATTAAAATATACTATGTTTAAGTCTTTTTTTAATTGCCTTTTAGTAAAGTCTTATAATTTTCCCCAAAGAAAAAATTCCCTAAAGAAGTCTCTGCATCTCTTACTAGGATTATTTCTGGATGTTGATATTCTGATATTATTTTAATTTTTTAATTACATTTTCTAGCTGTCTGTTGTGTTGTATAACAATGCAATGCACTTCTATATATTAATCTTATATGCATTCACCTTTGCTAAACTTTTATAAAATTCATAATCTTTTGATTTAATATGTAAATGATCATACTGCCTCCAAACAACAACAATTGTATGTCTTGCTTCCCAGTTCTTACACATATAATCCCCTTTGTCTTAAAACACTGGATATGTCCTCCAATACAGTGCTAAGTAAACATAGACAAACCTCCAATGCAATACAGGAGGTAATGTGGTGATTATATTATCCAAAGGTGGTATCAAAAATATCTCCCACCCCACACAATCTTCAAAGTATGCATCAGTGTTATTCCTCCCCATGAACTGTAGTCTCATCCGCTCCCCTTGAACTTATGTAGATCATTATGACTTCCACAACCAATACAGTACAGCAGGATTAACATTATGTGACTTCCCCAACCAGATCTTAAATGCAATGCACTTCTGCCCTGTGCTCTTGTATTGCTTGTGCTTGAAACTTAGCAGCAAATAATGTGAGAAAGGCCAAAACAGAACAAGCAGAGAAGCCACGTGTAAGTTTTCCAACTGATCGCCTAAGTTTCCGGACAACAACTTGAAGTAAATCACCACATATATGAAGATACGAAGGCACTTTCAGATATTACAGTCCTGAGCAATAAAGTTATCTCCAGTGTTCAAGCCACTCCACTCAGGCATTAGAAAGAGCAGAGCAGTAACGAACCTTCCTATCCTGCACTGACCAAGTTCCTGACCTTTAGAATCCACAAGCATAATAAAATAGTTGTTTTGTGCCATTTACTTTGAGATAGTTCATTATGTAGAAATAATTAGAATGGGTGATAACAACCCTGCCTGTTATTCCTGTTTTTAAAGTATATGTTTTTAACATTTCCCCATTTAAAAATTGTCTGCAGATGACTGATTATTGGTGGAGGCTTTTTTAATAGTCCCAACAGGCTAAAGAATTTCCCTCTTACCCTAATTTATTAAGAATCCTTATAAAGAATTCACGGTGATTATCAAATGCTTTTATGTAACTACTGAAATTAAATTATTTTTCTCTTTTAATCTATTAATATGTTACATTTACAGATTATATAAGAGTAAACCATCCTTGCATACCTGCAATAAACCCTACTTAACTAGTAATAGTGTTTGTCTTCTTCTACAATGTTGGTTTCAATTTCCTAATATCTTATTTGAGATTTCTACATCTACCTCCATGAGTGAAAGACATCTGTAATTTTCATTTTTTGTAATATCTTTATCTGGTTTAGATATCAAAGTTATTCAGACTCTCAGAACTTGGAAAACATCCTGATATTCCTGCTAATTAAAAGGGTGCATCAGATGGGAATAAATAATCTGTTTCTTAAAATTTTGGCAGAAACTTGCTTAGCAAATCATCTGAGCTTGTTGGTTTCTTTGTGGAAAGATTCAAATTTCTCATAATTATAGAATAATTCAGACTTTTAAACACCTCCCCCAAGTTTTTGTAAGTAATATTTTTCTAGGAATGTATCTATTTCGTCTAAGTTTCAAAAATATAGCATTTGGTTGTCAAAAGTATTGTCATTATTTTTTACCGGCATAAAACACATGTAACATAAAAATTACCATCTCAACCATTTTTTAGTGTATAATTCAGTGATTTCAAGAAGATCCACACTGTTGTGCAATCACCACCATTCATCTCAAGAACTCTTTACATTTTGCAAAACTGAAATTCTGTACTCATTACACAATAAAGCCCCACTCTCCCCTCCCCCATTCCCTGACAATGGCCACCCTACTTTCTATTTTTATCAAGTTGACTACTCTAAGTACCTCACATAACTGGAGTAATGTGTGTTTTTGTGGCTGGCTCATTTCACATACTATCCTAAAAAACTTCCCATGTTGCAGCATATGTCAGAATTTTCTTCATTTTTAAGGCTATGTTATATTCCATTATTTATATACTCAACATTTTGCTTATCCATCTTTCTAGTCATCAACACGTGGGCTGTTCCCATGTTTTAGCTATTATGAATACTACTACTATGAATACAAGGGTGTACAAACATCTCCTGGAGACTCAGCTTTTCATTCTTTTGGGTATACAAGATCTGTCCAGAAAAAGTTCAGCCATTGTTAATATAATGGGAATGGTTTGTTCAACATCATCGACATAACCCGGCAGCCAAGAAGAGTGGACTGGAATGCACATGCATCAACAATGATGACTTCACTGTACTAGTCAATGGGGGCAGTAGATGCCATTGAGTGAGCATCTGTACTATGTGGCCATCACATTCAAAATGACTGAGTAGAGCAAAGACTGCATCACATTTTGCATTAAGCTTAAACATTCCACTGCAGAAAATATTTGGATGACTCAGAAGACCACAGCTATGGGCAACTGGTGATTGGCAGCTTCAACACAACAACACGTCCACTCATCTATCACATCTCATGCAGAGTTTTTTGGCAAAACATCAACTCATCCAGGTGATTCAGACACGCTACAGCCCAGAGTTGGCACCCTGCAACTTCTGGCTTTTCCCAAAACTAAAATGACCTTTGAAAGGGAAAAGATTTCAGACTACCAATGAGATTCAGGAAAATACAACGGAGCAGCTGACAGTGATTGGGAGCACTGTGTGAGGTCCCAAGATGCCTACTTTGAAGGGGACTGAGGTATCATTATCCTAAGTACAATGTTTCTTGTATGTTGCATCTTGTATCTTTAATAAATGTCTCTATTTTTCATTTTACATGGCTGGATACCTCTGGACAGACCTTGTATATCCTGAAGTGGAATTGCTGGATTAGATGGTAATTTTAATTATTTTGAGGAACTCCATATGGTTTTCCACAACAACTGTACCATTTTGCATTCCAACCAACATTGCACAGGGTTCCAACTTCTCTACATCCTCATCAACTTATTTTCTTTTAACAGTAATTATTTAGTGAATATGAGGAAGTACTTCACAATAGCTTTGAGTTGTACTTCCCTAATGATTAATGATGTTGAGCATCTTTTCATCAACTTACTGGCCATTTGTATACCTTCTTTAGACAACTGTCTATCTCAGTCCTTCACCCATTTTTAAAATCTTGTTGCTTTTTGTTGTTGTTAAGTTTTCGAGCTCTCTGCGTATTCTGGATAATAATTCCTTATCAGGTATATGATTTGCAAGTATTTTCTCCCATTCTGTGGGTTGCCATTATACTTTGCTGATAGTGTGGTATTTTGCTGCACAATTTTTAAAATTGTTCATCAAGTCCAATTTGTCTATTTTTTCTTTTGTTGCCTGTGCCTTTGGTGGAAATTCAAGAGATCATTGTTAAATCCAGTGTCACATAGTTATATCCCATATTTTATTCTAAAAGTGTTATAGGCTTAGGTCTCACATTCAGGTTATGGATCCATTTTGAGGTAATTTTTATATAATGTATTAGGTAAGAATCCAACTGCAGTCTGTTAAATGTGGATATTCACTTTCCCTAGCACTATTTGTTAAAAATTCTCTCTTTTCCTCATCGAATGGTCATGACACCCTTGTCAAAAAATCATTTCATCACATATGTAAGGGTTTATTTCCAAACTTTAGTTCCACACTATTTTGATTATTATTTCTTTGTAATAAGTTTTGGAATTAGACAATATGAGTCTTCCATCTCTCTTCTTCTTTTCAGGATTAATTTGGCTATTCAGGTTCCCTTGAGGTCCCATCTAAATTTTAAGATGGGTTTTCCTATTTCTGCAAAAAATAAAAAAAAAAAAAGACATTGGGATTTTTGATAGGGAATTCATAAATCTGTAGATGAGGGAGCCCCAATCCCTGGGCTATGGACTGGTACTGGTCTGTGGCCTGTTCGGAACCTGGCCACACAGCAGGATGTGAGCATTGGGTGAGTGAGTGAAGCTTCATGTGTATTTTCAGCGGCACACCATCGCTCGCGTTACAGCTTGAGCTCCACCTCCTGTGAGGTCAGCTGTGGCATTAGATTCTCATAGGAGCTCAAACCCTACCGTAAACTGCACATGCCAAGGGACCTGGGTTGCACTCTCCTTATGAGAATCTAATGCCTAGTGATCTGAGATGGAGCAGATGCGGTGATGCTCTGCTGAGAGGGGCTGCAAATACAGATTATCATTAGCAGAGGTTTGACTGCACAGAGACCATCCTGAAACCATCCCCCTACCCTGGTCCCTGGAAAAACTGTCTTCCATGAAACTGGTCTCTGCTGCCAAAAAGGTTGGGGACTGCTGCTGCAGATCACTTAGGGTTAATGTTTAAATCTTTAACATTATTAAGTCTTCCATTCCATGGCATTAGAATTCTTTCCATTTATTTATGTCTTCTTTATTTCTTTTAGAAATGTTTTGTAGTTTTCAGTTTACAAGTCTTTCATTTCCTTGGGTAAATTCACTGTCAAATATTTTATACTCTTTGATGCTACTGTTAATGAAATTGTTTCCTTAATTTCCTCCTCATATTGTTCATTGTTATTGTATGGAAATACAACTGTTTTTTCGTATGTTTTGACTATATCCAACTACCTTGCTGAATTCATTTATTAGTTCCAACTGATTTTTTTTATGGACTGTTTAGGATTTTTTACATATAACACACCATCTACGAACAAATATAATTTTATTACTTCCTTTCAAATTTATGTAGCCACATGATTGTAATCAAGGCCAGTATCTTCAAATCTCTCTCTGCTACTATTTCACACAGCCTTCCCCCTGTAGTCTGTAAAATTCTGCTCTCTCTCTTCTAAGATATTTGTAATAAAAATTAAGGCCCACCTAGATAATCAAGGATAATCTCATCATAAGACCCTTAATTCAATCATGTCTGTAAAAACCTTTTTCCAAATAAGGTAACATTTACAGGTTCCAGGAATTTGGGCCTGTTTACCTGTTTCTTTTTATTTTTGAAGAACATTATTAGCCTATCACATTGTAATTTTTAAAAATATATTAACATAACTGGATAGAAGAGGTTAACATAACCCTACTGAGAGATGTTTAGAGTTACATGAAAATCAAAGCAAATAATTCAATTACTTACAATATAGTACAAAATATACAAACCAAATTTTACTATTTTCAATTTCTATTAACATATAATACCACAGTTGCATATACATCTATCTACTGCTTGCCTATGAAAGAAGTCTCTAAAGACTAAACCTACTATATTCAAATGAAAGAGACTAAACAGATAAAAGACTAAAAGAGATAAAAAGATGTGAACATTTTTTATTTGAAATTTATTATTATAATTTATACAAAAATAAAAAGTATTCTTAAGTACTAAAAAACACTTAACTGCATAAAGATTATACTTATACAACTATATCATACCAGAAAGCATATTTTTCAACAAGTTTTTCCAAAATATATACATAATTAAATTAAGTCCAAGTATGTTTTCATAAATCAGATTTTCACATTTTATGTGGACCTAAATTTTGGCTTACCTGTATTTTACAGCTTTTAAAGATATCCTAGTTACTAAGGAAAGGCTCTCATATTTTACCAAGTGGCTAAATTTCAGGTAACAATGAGTATGCATATGATCTGAGCCATGTTTTAATATAATATATAAACTTTCATATTTATTGTTTTGGATAGAGCAGTCTCAGATTTTTCTGCTTCATATGAAGAAACGATACTTGAACATAAAAACATATTAAAGTAATTTATTAGACTAAAACACCATAATTCAAGCCAAACAAGACTAAATGAAAGACGAAAAAATATTATGATAGTGACATTAAACTTAACAATGTAATTATACTGTTATAAAGAATATCTACATTATATACAAAATAACATAAAACCAAACAAAAACACTCTTCTACAGGAAATTACCTCTTCCTTCTAATACAAAATATTTATATAAAATAAGGGAACAAAGTTAGTAACTACAAAAAATATATTAATTTATTTCAATGAATTATGTAACAGAGTAAAAATATGTAAAAAATTTAATGGGTCATTTTTCAGTAACAAAGTTTTACAAGTCACTAGAAATAACCAGTCTTTGCCCAAAGAGAAGAATCACTTAAAATTATAGTAAAATTAACATCTAAAAGTAATTCCTCTTGGCACCATCAGGAAAACAGGTGCCAGGACCAAACAATCACAAGGAAAGAAACAGCATTTACAATCTTGCTTTAATCAAAAAATGATTCAACACCATTATAGTCATTTGATATAGGTTAAATAAGAATATAGATCTAATATATATTCTCAGCATCTAACGAAACAGAATACACACTCAAATTTTGGCTAATGATAATAAAAATGATATCATTTCCAAGAGCAAAGCATAACAAAACCTAGTGAAATTTTTTTTTCCTAATGACTATTTTAGAAATTTCTCACTGTTTCTTCATTGGTCATCAAAGAATATCATACACAGTAAGTGTGTCACTGAAGAAAAATGTTACTCCAAAGATTTGACTGTCCTTTATCATTAGAGGTTATAAAAAGCACTACATTTAAAATCAAAGGTAAAATTCACCAAATTATATATAAAATGACACTTCATTCAGTATAAGTAACAAAGAAGAAAAATTTAATTATAAGTGTTACATTTATTTTAAAGTGCTGCCTTCTAAAACATGAAAATCAGACCTAGTCCATCTAAAATCAACTCACACAGTTGTCTAAAATGTCTTACCATGATACCAAATGGGATCTGCAGACTGCCAAACGAGTGAGACTCAAATTCATCTACATACACTACTGAGCTCTACTTTTCCTCTTTTTTTTTTTTTTAATGCAGTGAGGCACTATAACTCAAACCTAATGGTGGAACAGGAGCTGGATTGACAAATAATAACTTTACAGTAGACTTTAGTAAAATGAAGTTGCCACCAGCATTCTTTCATCAGTTTTACTCTCTCCAGATGTTTCATATTCATTTATAATTCAAATCCATTAAATAAAGATTCATGGGTTCTTCCACAGACTTCCGTGTTGACACCCACCAGAAATATTCTCAAGCTTTTTAAAATAAAAGTTATCATTAATTATATACAACATTTAAACTTGTAGCAGATTAAAAATGGCCACAAATTCTTTAGCATGCCTCCTATAAAGAAGCAGAGTCTACGACTCCTCGTGAATGTGGATGGGCTCTGTGATTGCTTTCACCAGTAGTTTGGGGCAAAAATGACATTGTAACATATTCTGCAGCTGCTTCAGCCTTAGGGAACTGAGAGCTTCCACTTTCTGACTTTTAGAACGCTTGTTAGAGAGGAAGCTAACCTCCATAGAAGAAATTTAACTCTCCTTGGACCACCATGCTCTAATGTAACTCAAAATAGACTGTGAAGAGACCACATGATGAGAAAAACACCTAATAAATCTCCCACTCTTTAAGAAATCATAGCCTTGGTCCTAGATATGTGAATAAAGAGGCCTACCGATGACTCCAGCCGTTATACCAGACTATAACAGTATAAGACCAGTAAAACCATTCCCAAATTCCTGACCTACAAAATTGAGAGCAAAATAAAATAGCTGGTTAAACCACTAAGTTTTGAGATTGTGTGCTGCACAACAAATTAACTCAGACAAAAAATATATTTTATTTGATGGCATGAATAAACTCACTGTGACAATAGGGGAAAAAAGCAGACTGCCAATTCTGTTACTGTAAGGTAATGAAACTTAAAAACTTTAAAATTATCAAGTTACTATCTATAGTAGAAGTTCGTTCAATTGTCTCTCATGAGATAATCACGACACAAACCAAGTTTCCCATTACTTTTGATTCTCATAGTGTGAAGGAAAGTGTCAAAATCACTAAAACATGACGCTGTACTTCAATCTGCTGAATTGTCCTCTATCAAGAAACAGTCATTTTTGTTCTAAACATTTTTATCTCAGTTTTACTTGTAAATAGTTACATAATTTGATTAAATTTTATTTAAAATCTGTAAGAACTAGAAACAGTTGTTTAATGAATAGGTTGAACACTTCAAACAACTTCATAAAGTTAACCACTTTAAAAAAACACTGTCAAGAGACAAGGCTATTTATAAAAATTTAGTTCGATAACCACTGGGACTGTGTTCAACTATCTCAATACACTTAAAAGGAAATTCAAACTAGAAATGGAAGATAATAGTTAAAGGTATGACTTAAAGTCTGTGATGAAACCAATCAGGAGACCTATGCTCACAGAAAGATGTGGGCTCAATATAAAAAAAACTGGACTATAAATATAAATTATGTTTTAAGGTATGTACACATATCATTTTTATGACTACCCACTCTGGCCAAAAAATGTTTATAAACTTAATAATTACCAGGCCCAACTGAGCTGGATAAAAAGAGCTTGTAATATAAGCTCTTATAAAAAAAATTTTAAAAATTAAATAATGAAATTTCAATTTTGCAAAATTGGTAAGTTCTGTGGATGGAGGTGGTGAAGGTAGCACAATGTGAATACACTTAATGGAAATGAAATTACACTTTAAAATGGTAAAGATGGTAAATTTTATGTAATGTCTCAAAAAGACTGAATAAATAGACTTTATAATAATACTGAAAAAAT
Organism: Pteronotus mesoamericanus; assembly: GCF_021234165.1. NCBI lineage: Eukaryota > Metazoa > Chordata > Mammalia > Chiroptera > Mormoopidae > Pteronotus > Pteronotus mesoamericanus. The sequence continues at coordinate 17,185,165 of NW_026555310.1, forward strand.
CAACAGAAACTTTGCAAGCCAGAAGGAATTGGCAGAAATATTCAAAATGATGAAAAGCAAGAACCTACAACCAAGATTACTCTACCCAGCAAAGCTATCATTTGGAATCAAAGGAGAGGTAAAGAGCTTCCCAGACAAGGAAAAGCTAAACAAGTTCATCATCACCACACCAGTATTATATGAAATGTTAAAGGATCTTCTTTAAGAAAAAGAAAGGAAAAAGAAAATAAAAAATATGAACAATAAAAAATATTAACAATAAAAAGACAATAAATATATATCTGTCAATAACAGAATCTAAAAAAATAAAAAACATCAGAAATTGACTCATAGATACAGAGACCATTTTGACAGTTGTTAGATGGGAGGGAGGTTGTTGGGGGGGGCAATGAAAAAGGTAAAGGGACTAAGAATAGTCATGGGGATATAAAGTACGGGATAGGGAATATAGTCAATAATATTCTAATAACTATGTATGATGTCAGATGGGTGCAAGATTTATCAGGATGATCACTTAGTAAGTTATGTAATGTCTAATCAATGGGGTGTACACTTGAACCTAATGTAATAATGTATGTCAACTGTAATTAAAAATTTAAAAAATGATTAATTTTTTAAAAAATCAAAACCATTACATTGAGTAAAGTAAGCCAGTCACAAAGAGTATATAGTAATTGTATCCAATTATATGAAGTTCAAGAACAGGCAAACTAATCTAAGTAATAGAAATCAGAAGAATGGATCAGAAGACAGGACTGAGTGGTGTAGAGATTGATTGCAAGAACTTTCTGAGGAAATGGAAATGTTTTATATGTTGACTGGAGTAGAGTTACAGATATATATATCTATATATATATGTCAGAACTCATCCAATCTGTCCATTTCACAATATATGTAAATGTCACATTAATTTTAGTGGAGGGGTGTATAGTGGGGAAAGGACTAAAGAAGTTAGTGTTATCCTTGAAACAAAATAATTGTATAACAAACAGAATTACTACACAAAGCACTTCATTGAAGAGTAATGAACATGTTACAATTTCTCACTAGTCAGTCAAAAGGGTTTTAAAGGTAAATAAAATACCACGATTCTTGATTACTTAGACTAAAACAAGATATCTAGAAAGGTTACAAGATTTACAGCTTTCCTCCAGTTACCCTGTTTTTCCATCTACCTAATTCCTCCCCTATAATTCAATGTAATTCAACAAACCTATTATAATTACTCTACATATATTATTATGTGAGGAATTAAGTATAAAAATATACAAAGATAAATCTGTAGCAATCTCTACCCTCCAGACATTTCAAATCTGATAGATGGCACTACACAATCAGATAATAGCTACAAGAGAAGACTTAAAGGGACTGCAATATTCAAATTGAAACCCTGTGCAATTCAGACCAATGTTTTGAAAGGTGAAATTTTTTAAGTGAGGCAAAAGAGCAGTAAGTGGCTTATGCTCTAGGCTTATTCTCCACTCTTCCCTTTTTATTACCAGAGCAGGGAAATTCCATAAATATCTACGTGTTCCCAAGAAATTTAAGAATGCAAATACAAAAGTTTCCTGTAGTTTTATAAATAAAAGATAGAAAATTCACATTTACAATTCTTTGAGTAGGTGATTAAAAGGCTCCGCCTTATTTCTAATAACATATTCAGTATGATTCAAACCACTGAACATCAGTGGTCCTGGCAATGTGTGGAAAATCACAGATTTTGGACTTTTCTGGAGTGAATTTTCTGCTTTAAAATCTGAAAATCTAAAATTAGAATTATGAAGTGACAGAAAACATCACAATTTGAATTCTACTTACACAAAACCACATGGTTTTCAATGCCAAGTTCTGAATTTACAGCTGGGAAAATCACCATTGAAGATAGCTGAGTCTGGATCAGATTCGCTTAACATAAAACCAAATGTAGACCTCAAATTACATGTGACATCTCCAGCCAGTCATATAAATAAGAATAATGCAAGTTTAAAGATAATAAATTCACCTAGACCTTTCTAAATTTGGCCACCCTAATAGTACTACAATGTTCCTTTCCTAAAATTTTCAAATTCCCAATTAGAAGAAAACAAAACAAGTATATCTTCATTTAAAGACAATTAAAAAAATCTAGAATAACTCATTTCAATTCTTCTAGGAAAAGTCCTTTAAACAAATCAAGATATTCTAGATCTTGAAATACACCTGTTACTTAAAAAACATAAAAGAAAAAAATCAACGAGACTGTTAGGATATCCAGCCTTGGCATGTCCTCTCAGAGCTCTTCCCGAAACAACGTGTGACAAAGTAAACAAGAGCAGACTGTACTAAAAATGTACAAAGGTATTTCTTTAGTTGTTTGCTTAATCAGCTACTGATTTCTCACTAAGTTAACAAAACCAAATATAAGTCAACAGGAGTCTGTCTGCAACTATAAAATCACTTCACATTATTTGGCTTCAGAAGTTTGGACCCTATGGAAAGTCCATTTAGAATTCTACCTGGCACACACAAGCTAAAATATTTTGTTTGCCGTTTGAAGCCACACCAGACTCCAACCCACACAGACAGGATTTCCAGTTTATTTCTCACGGCCCACATATACAAAACCCAAATTATAACATAGAAAATAGTTGTTAAAATTCTGTAATAATAGTAAAGCAAAGTAGTTCACCATAGAGCTCTATTTCTTGGGAATTATTTAAAACCTCTAGAATTCATAATACACATTTCAACATATAAATTAAGTACTCAAACACTCAAGGCTCACCTTGCAACTCTAATGTAAGATTTCTTTCTGGGTTAGGAATCAAAGCTAACTTAGGTCAAACACTGTAAATTGAATAAATAATGGCATGTTTCCTAAAAATAACCTGACATCAAAAACTACAATTACTGCACAGTTTATTAACAGTATACCTCACAGTCAATTCTTTAGGGAAATAAGTGTCATGCTCCTTTATAGGCACCTATTTCACCTGACATCAAGAATTAAGATTGTCACATAGCATCACATATCACTGTTATATATTACAACTGCATCATTTTGATACATCAGAATCTAGTACCCAGTTTTGCCCATTAACAGTGAATACCACTGAGTCAATTTTATGTCCACTCACTGCTATACCGAGTTCAAACATGCAACCGTCACTACCGTATGAGAACAAACCAATAAGCAAAAATATCATACAAAAATGTTTACTTGAAAGATTTGGAAGATGAAACAACATGGGTTAACAAAGCTTTCTGTTATTCAGAAACATTGAGAAACCCCAGATGTTTTCACCTTAATAAATGCTTTCTAAAACACACTGACCAATTTTCCTGAGTTAGGAAATAAAGTTCAGAGTCCCCAAATTATATATGGTCTTTATACATCAAAGGCTATTCAGGGAATGGAATGGATATATTCACAGGATGCACTGAGACATCTGTCTTCTCCTTCCACCTTTCACCCTCAGGCCCACCATGGAGCATTAAAGTAATACATGTTAAAAATTCACTTAAGTGAAGAATAAAGAGAAATTGACAAAACTACAAAAGTGTAGCCTTGGTTAAAACGTCAACAAAGATAAGGAACAATAGGCATCTTCAAATATGTTCAGATAAAACTCTTAGCTAACAAAATGGAAAGTTCTTTATCCACAGGCCTATACTCAGTGGCATCTCTACATTTTGCCAGCCCTTCTTTCCAAGCCTCTTCTGGTCATAGAGAGGCAATCAACCCAAGCTGAGCTACGTAAAATATATGTCTTGGCCATAATAATTATGCCTACAGATAAGAAACGAACTACAACCGGATCACTCAATCTTTCTTTGGGATGTTTCCTCCCAGAGTTAGACGGGCCAAAGCCCCTTTTCTTTCTGTTCATAAAACTCTCATCTAGTAAGTTCTGAACACAACTGCCTTATCTTAACTTCTCTAGCATGCAAGTTCAGTCCGACTTCAGAACTCAACCTGCCTGAGCTTTTTGCCTGAGCTATTATTCCCTGGAATGCTCTAACTCTTTGTATTTGCATAGCTGGGTTTTTCTTGTGACTCAGCTCTCAGCTTCAGTGTCCTTTCTAGACAAAAGCTTTCTTGAGCTGTCACTTAATCACTGTCACATCACCTTATTTTAATCTCTACACAGCACTGATAGCTATAATATGCTTCTTTTTAATACTCACTGCTATAACCCCAACACCTAGAATAGTGCCTGGCACAGGCTGTACACTTCATAATGTGTTCAATAAATAAATGAAAGCTGGGAAGAATGAGCCCAAAGCCAAAAGGCATGGTCCTAGGCCCAAGGATAAGCCAATTTGGAAACACAAAACTATTATATGAAGAGGAAAAAGAAAAACAAAGTAGAACTCCTAGAGGCTTCACAACGTCTTCAGTCATCCCAAAGACCAGCCCCACCTTGCCTGTTCCGCAGTATAATCACATGTACCAGAGATCTGTAAAATGGCATGCGCATATGATCCTGGGGAGAGAGGGACGGGTAAGAGGAGCCATCAGAATGTAAGAAGGAATACTACATATAAAATAAAATACTTGTCTTTTGTATAATCCTTCACAAAGTACTATACATGTGTCGTTTTATAATGTATATGATATATTATAGTCATACACACACACACACACACAATGTACAGATAAGTTTACCTATATCCGATGTGCACCTACTATCTGATAAAGGTGAACAACTGAAAAAATCTGGAGACTGTCGGTATTAATTAAAAAATTTCTTTTTCTTAAGCTAGAGTGTTTGAGATTCCTTTCATTTCTAACAAAGAGACTCCTGAAATGTCTTTAACACATTTTTGGGATCAAATACTTACAAAATGCTGAATGCACAGACTAATAATTTATGGCTTCAGAGAACAGCCAAATGAAAGCTAAAGGTAGATAGATTTCAAATCTACATAAAAGCAACTTTCTAAAATTTAGACCTCTCCAAAAGGATTCATCACCTTTCCAACTACAAATTTCCCACTACTAAATAGGTTCAAGTAGAAGCCTGATGACCATTAATAACAAAAGATAATCACACATGATTTTGCATTTCCAAGGCAGTATATGTCACAAAAATTAACAGTGATGCTAAGGCTGTAATGATAAGTTTAGCCCTTGTCCCTTTAGAGGTAACAATTTAATAGACAAAAAAGAGACTTGTAAACATACAGTGATATGCGAGGTCTGCCCAGAATGTATTCAGGTATATAATATGAAAAATAAAGACATTTACTGAAGAAAATACAAGAGACAAGAAACACTGCACATAGGAAAATGGCACCTTAGTCCTTTTCAAAGTAGACACCTTGAAACCTCACACAGTTCTCTCTATCGCCATCAGCTGCCCCGTCATATTTTCCTGAATCTCACTGATGGTCTCAAATCTCTTCCCTTTCAAAGGTGATTTTAGCTTGGGGAAAAGCCAGAAGTCACAGGGTGCCAGATCTGAGCTCTAGTGGGGCTGAGTCGCCTAGATTATTTCATATTTTGCCAAAAAACTCTGCACAAGATGTGATACATGAGCGGCCATGTTGTCATGATGAAGCTGCCAATCACTAGATACCCGTAGCTGTGGCCTTCTGATCCACCCAAATAGTTTCTGCAGAGGAATGTTCAAGGTTAACATAAAATTTGATGCAGATCCGTTGCTCTACTGGCTCAGTCGTTTTGAATGCAATGGCCACACAGTACATATGCTCACTCAATGGCATCTACTGCCCCCACTGACTAGTACAGTGATGTCATCATTGTTCACACATGCGCATTTCAGTCCATTCTCCTTGGCTGCCAGGTTACATCAATGCCACACAAACTGTTCTCATTATATCAACAATGGCTGGATTTTTTCTGGACAGATCTCATCTAGGTAGTACACATAATGCATGTGTTCTAGTGGTACAGTGTCAACAAAGGCAGTGATTCACTCTGCATGGGTGGGAATCTTTAAGTTCAATATTGAGGGATAAGTAAAAGTCAGTTTTTCTGTTAGGCTAGAAAGATAAGGGCATTGTTGACTAAGGAACAAGTAAGAAGGGACAGGTACAGAAAGCAAATAGAATGGCAAACCTAAAGTACATCAAATAAGGGGTAATTGTTGAATGATAAGGTAGCTATGGTAAGAATAACCACAAATGAAGCTGCTGGATAAGTGGTAGGAGCCAAATTATGAAGAGCCATGTTGGGAGTTTTGAAGGAGCCATAGAATAATAATAAAAATGACTGTCTTTTACAGTATACTGCTTTGTACCACACACATACCTAAATGCTTAAGACACTATCACTTTTAATCTTCAGAAGATCCTTATCATTATATCCACACTTATTAAATAAACTTAGGCTAGAGAAAAATCAAGTAATTTGCCTAAAATCCCAGTTAAATTAGTGTCAGAAACTGAACTCACTGAAGAATTCTGAGAAGGGATGTGAGATAAGAAGTATTTCAAATAAGTGACCTGTATTTTAGAAAAATGACTATCTGGCATTGTGGATAGTGGTATGGGAGTAAAATAGGGTAGCTTCAGAAAAATGTTACAGACAAATATAATCCAAATGAAAGCTACTGAGGGGAGTGGGAATAAAGGAAAGGTAACTGAAGGATTCTACTAATTTCTAGCCTGTGAAAGCAGATGGAAAAGCCAGTTTGGGTAGAAGAAATGAGGCATAAAATGAAGAGGCTGAAATAAAAACTGATTAGTTTAAGCTTAGGCAGTAAAGGCACATTTAGTTTGAGGTTACAATAAAAGAAAGACCAAAGGAAAAAGATCTAATAGGAACTTGACCAGAAAGAGCTCTTTCTAAAACAGAAGTGAGAAGATGCCCTAGGATAAACTATTTAAAAATCATTAGTACACATACCGCAATTTTATAAGATTATGCCGAGTAAAGTAGAATATAAATATGCATGAATCTCTACTGATATAAATGATAAAATAAATGAATGTATAAATACATAGGAAAAAATGAATTAAATTTCCATGCAGAATTGCAAATAGTATGTATAGATACTCTTCCCTCAAGAAGGCAAAACTCCCCACTGCTTAAGCATGGTAGTGCCTTCCTTCCAAAGAGTACAATATGGAAAGGGGGACAAAGAAAAATCATCTCAAAGCAGAAAAGCACAACAAGAACCACTTCAGCCAAAGGATCCAAGTCAACATCAACAGTAGTCATGCTGATATGACAGAATGTCCTCTTGCTATTATATGATGAAAATGGCACATTACCTCTGTGGTCTTCCCCCAAAAAATACATAACTCCATTCTAAAAGTGAGAAAAACATCAGACCAACTAATTAAGGGACAACTCATAAAATACCTAACCAGTACTCCTCAAAATAAACTTTCAAGGTCACCAAAAATAGCATTTAATAAGAAACATCTCAACCAGGAGAAACATAAGAACACGTGACCACTAAATGTAGTATGTTATCCTGTATGAGCCTAAAATTTCTTCTAAATGGTAGATACAAACTATGGAAATCTGAATAAAGTAGGGTCTTTATTTAATAATTAGGTATGGACATTGGCTCATTAATTTTAACAAATGTTTCATACTATGTAAAATAATAATTTAAAAAACTGAATATGGGGCACTGTACTATCTTCACAATTTTTTTGTAAATCTAAAGTTATTCTAAATAATAAAAATTGTTTAAGTTAGGCCAAGAAGTAAGACAAAGAAAACCATTACTATTCAAGAGATAAGTAGAAGAAAATGTCAAAGTAAACAAAATTTGAAAGAAGTTATCATAAATGTAGAAAGACTGAGTGATGCCCTAGAAATCATAAGGAAAAAGTTTACAAGGATGGAAATAGGTATAATACACATATAATAGATATCAAGAAGATAAGGAATAAATAGAAACCACTGGATTTAGGAGGTCAGTGGTAAAATAAATGAAAAGTTCATTGGAGCTGCAAGGAATGAAAGGCAAATTACTAGGGTTTATGCTGCCTTATGAGCCATAATTTTATGATTCTATCAGTCACAAATCTCTTAAAAGATTCTACTGGTTTAAAAAATGTTGAAATTTTTCCCTTTCCTCGAATTCTCATCAATTCAGTTGCCAAAACCTAATTCTTTCATATCTTTTGCAGTGTACAGTATTAGGAGATACATCAGATAGTATATTCCTATCTAAAAGTTGAGAAAATTCCAAAAGCAGACTTCCAGTCAAGGTGGAGGGCATAGGTAATCAAGGCTCGACTCCTCTCACAACCACAGCAAAAATTACAACTATCCTACAAAACATGTATCACCCAAAATCATCAGAAAATTGAGTTGTATGTTAAGTCTGACAACCAAGGAATTAAAGAAGCCACATTCATCCAGACGGGTAAGAGAGGTAGAGATGCTCAGAGATGCAGAGACACAAAACCAGTAGTCCCACACCCATGTGTGGAGGGTAAAAATTGAAAGAGCTACCTCGGGAGCGAAGAACCCCAGCACCACACCAGACCACCCAAACCAGAGTTACACTGCCAGGAAGATAAGTCCCCATAACTTGTCTGTAAAAACCAGTTGGGGCTGGGGCAGCAGAAGAAACAGTAGGGTTCTCAGGAGTCTCTTCTTAACGGGCCTGCGAGGGACTTAGGCAGACTCACACCCTCCGGGCTTCAGCACTGGCAGCAACTGGAAGGGGACCAGTGGCATACGGGGCCAGTGCTGGGGGACAGCTTCCTCCCGGATAAAACTCCAGAGGCCAGGCAGTGGCACTGTGCCCTTTCTGAGCCCTCCCCCACACAGAGCCACAGAGCAGTGACACATATCGGAGATTCCACCAACATGGTTCACACAGGTGCCTGGCAATTACCTAAGACTCCACCCCATCCAACTTACAGTGCATTTTTCTACAATAGGCCAGGGAGTCATAGAAGCTCTACCTAATACATAGAAACAAACACAGGGAGACTGCCAAAATGAGAAAACAAAGAAACACGGCCCAAATGAAAGAACAGAACAAAACTCCAGAAAGAGAACTAAACAAAATAGAGATAAGCAATCTAACAGATGCAGAGTTCAAAACACTGGTTACTTGGATACTCAAGGAACCCATTGGGTATTTCAATAGTATTAAAAAAACCCAGCAGAAATGGAGGTTACATTAAGTGAAATACAGAAAAATTTACAGGAAATCAATACTGAAGTGGGTGAAGCTGAGAATCAAATCAATGATTTGGAATATAAGAAAGAAAAAAACAACAATCAGAACAGCAAGAGGAAAAAAGAATTTTAAAAAAAAATTAGGATAGGGTAAGGAGTCTCTGGGACAACTTCATACATACCAACATTCTAATCATAGGGGTGCCAGAAGGAAAAGGGAAAGAGCAAGAAATTGAAAACTCATTTGAAAAAATAATGAAAGAAAATTTCTCTAATTTGGTGAAGGAAATCAACATACAAGTCCAGGAAGCACAGAGAGTCCCAAACAAGATGGACACAAGGTCCAAAAGCAGACACACCAAGACACATCATAATTAAACTATCAAAGGTTAAAAGGTTAAAAATAAAGAGAGAATCTTAAAAGCAACATGAGAAAAGCAGATAGTTACCTACAAAGGAGTTCCCATAAGACTGTCAGCTGATTTCTCAAAAGAAAACTTGCAGGCTAGAAGCAACTGGCAAGAAGTATTCAGAGTGGTGAAAAGCAAGGACCTACAACCTAGATTACTCTATCCAGCAAAGCTAACATTTAGAATGGAAGAGCAGATAAAGTGCCTCCCAAACAAGGTAAAGCTAAAGGACTTAATCATCACCAAGCCATTATTATATAAAATGTTAAAGGGACTTATTTAAGAAAAAGAAGAAGATTAAAACTATGAACACTAAAATGGCAATAAATTCACAACCATCAACAACTGACTCTAAAAAAAAAAACCTAAGAAAACAAGCAGAATAAAAACAGAATAATAGATATCGAGATCATTTGGAGGGTTATCAGTTGGGAGGAGAAAGGGAGAGACTGTGGGATAAAGTTCAGGGATTAAGAAGTCCAAATTGGTAGGTACAGAATAGACAGGGGGATGTTAAAAACAGTAAAGGAAATGGAGGAGCCAAAGAACTTACATGTATGACTCATGGATATGAACTAAGTGGGAGGGGATTGCTAGAGGGAATGGGGGGTTCCAGATGGAGGGGGACAAAGGGACAATATTGGTACAACTGTAATAGCATAATCAATAAAATCTATTCTTAAAAAAAGAAAATTCCAAAAGCAAACTGGCTTAACCAGTAAGGAAATGGAAATGAAAAACCATGATCTGATATAACAAGAAATCAATGGCAGAGCAGGCTCTAAAAACACCACAAATCAGAGCTCCAGAAATTCTCCGTAATTCCCTTGGATCTGAATGCCGATGTGTAGCTGGAAGCATAACCAAAATAGTTGGAGATTATGAGATCTGCTCATCTCTGAACCTGTCACTAGTAAAGAAAGGAAATTGCCATGTTTCGCTTAGGCTGACCAGAATCAATTCTGCAACTAGGAATGAGGGCACCTTTCTCTGAGTCACATGGAGGAGGATTAGGTGTTTGAACAGAACAGATTCTTTTAGAAAGGTGGACAGGAAAAGAGTAATGCTAATAGACACTCAACAGTAGTCAACACAGGAGGTCTTAACTTGCATGTTTTCCTTCCCTTGGGGAAGTTTCAAAAATTACTTTAACACAATGAAGAATAGGCTTGAACAAAATAAGGGCCACACATTCCCTTCCTCAAATAACCAACTGACAACCTCAAAGATGATCAGTGCAGTGTTACAGGCCAAGAGAGAAATGGTGGTATGAATTTGTAAGGTTATCACTCAAATTTATATCACACAAATTAAATGTATTTGGGTACCTTAAAACCAAAATCCTGTTACACTTTATACTCTAAATCAGCAATTTTCAACCAGTGTGCTGAAAAAATTTTTACAACATGCAATACCTGACTAGTAATCAGGGGCACTGACCTCTTTTCGCTTAGACTGTCAAATAAAAAGATGACAACAGCCAACACAACAACAGACATCCAGTGTGAATGAATCAAAATTATACCTATTTCAGATCGTCAAAAAATATATTTTTTGGTGTGATGCAGAATTGTAGTAATCAGTTTATGTGTGCCATGAGATGAAAAAGATTGAAAATCACTGCTCTAAATTGGCATTTTGTTGAGGATAAGATGGTAAGAGATGCCAACATGGTGGAAAGAACACTGAATTTGGAGTCAGGTCCCTGGGCTCCGGTACCAACTGTTCTCCTGAATTACAGCTGGACACCTAAACTGTGTAGGTTTCAGTTTTCTTCTGTGTTAAATTAGAAAGTTTAGAGAGGTAAAACTGTCTTCTTTCTGGTTAACTCCTAAGTATAAATAATATTAATTCATTAATTATAAAATTTATGTGGACTATTTAAAGATGTAATTCTGGATTAGCCAAATCCTAAAGACACCTTCCAAGACTACAAGCGGATGACACGGAATTTTTCCTACAAAACTTCATTTTCACAAAAACCTTCACTGTGGCCAGAAATGTAAATAGCAAAATGTTATAACTTCTGAAATAACTCAAGAACTGAATTCCATTTCTCTTTAAACCCAATTCATTATTAAAAGGTTGCAGTGTACCTACAGAAGTAAACCCCTACTTGCTGGACAGGGGAACGGAAAATGACAGAAACTAACCACTTTGAAATGCAATTAAAGACAAGATTTCTAACCACTAAGCCTAAATGAGGAAGAAGATGAAAATCAAAGCCCAATGAAAAAGCTGGAATTCAAGTCACAATCAGACATGGAAATTTCAACATCGAGTGAAAAATAGTGGTGAGGGGAAATATCCCCCAAAAGTAAAACCAGTATAGAAGAAATTACATCTAAATGTCTCACGAATTTCTCTTAAAGACTGATTTACACAAAATTGATAGAAATAATTTCCAAAAACAGATTGGTGACAGTAAGAAACAGGAGAGGAAATCATTACCATGCCCTTTGGGAACCTCAAATTAATGGATTTTGGCAAAACAGACACAAATCATATGGGATGACTCTGGATAAAAACCTGTCACTTTAGCCAACTGCATTATGATCTGGAGTTGGTTCTTCTCAAAATTATTAATAATGAAAAATACTTACACAGGATACACATGATTGCCAGGAAAAAAAATGTACTTCTTTGAAACAGTTTTTAAAACAACAAACCACCCGCAGAAACCACATGGGCACAAAATGAAACGATTCTGGTCACTGATCTGTGGAGCATTTAAGCACTCCCCAAGTGAAAGACTCAGCTTTAGACTCTATTTCTGGGACAAGTAGAACATCCATGAAAATACCTGATTTGGAGCTACCAAGAAAACAGTGCAAACACACATCTTCTGGCCGGAGTTTCAAGAGACATAATTTTCCCCAAGGGGATCCTTACAGTTTTGAAGCTAATGTGTTATAGATGTTTATTTTCTTCACAATAAACATCTAAATAAAGCTAAAATTTCTCAAAATAAAATAAACTGCATTCAAAGAACTTAACATTATAATATTAATGACATATGAATTACAACCTCCTGGAACTGCCCATTTAAAATCCGAAACTCCCTACTATCAGTAGCAGCATCATTAATATATAAGGATACTCAACTTACCGAATTATATAATAATACCCTAGTGAAATGGCATTATTTCACTAGGTAAGCTTGAAAAGAGGAAGTAATAACAATAGAGGAAGGGCTGTTGCACAGGAGAGAGGCAAAGGAGAAGGCAGGAGACGGGTGGCACAGAGTTGCACTGGAACACTAGACACTGGGCTGGGTAAATGAAAAAGGTAAAGAAGCCTAGAAAAAGGGAACCAAATGAAACCAGAGTCAAACGCAGTTTTGCACACAGCACTCCTAGGGGGAAATTCAAAGACTACCTAGAAATTTCATGTCTGTACAAAAACATCAGCTAGGGTCCTAGATATATTAACAGAAAACAGAAAGTTTATCTTGACCCTCAGCATCACAAAAGAAAGAAAAAAACACCCATTCCTTTAAATGAGTGGAAAAGAAATCTTTTTTTGGCCATGGCCTATATTATATTGTCTCTACAACACATAAAATGGATACAATAAAAATCCAGCAGGCTGCAAAAGCTACATGTTTACATATATCTGCACGCATACTCTTCACCATGCTTTCAATTTCCTGACACAATGCCATAAAAATTGGGGATAGTTTCCCCTCTACTTTGGCTCTATGTAAGGCGCTAATGGCTTTTCCCTTGGATAGGCTGACAAAGCTCAACTTGTCAAAGCTTGCATAACTTTGAAGAACACATATAATTTCCAGAAAAAAGAAAGAATGGAAAAATAGATGAGTTTCCAAGAGAAACAATTTCAAATTGTGCATATCTATAGTTCTTGTCCTTTAGAGATGATGTTACTGGTGGTATTTGTTACCACATGCATGAATCCCAAAAAGATCAAAGCACTGGAGCCATCTTAGAAACTACAGTTTCAATACGATAAAAAGTATAATATCAAGGATGGAATGCCCTGGGCTTGTCAAGTAGTCAGAAAGAACGCATACCTGAAGAAAGATCAGATGAGACTCATTTCAAAAAACGAAAGGGAAACCCTATAACCATAATGAGGATTTCTAATTAACCAAACAGCATAAAATTTGTACACCAAAATTCTTCATATTATGGTAAAATAACTGTTTCCTAAATAGCTGCTGAGTACAATGATCTACTGTGGATACAGAAATGAGAAATTCTAGTTTCTCAAGGTTTATTAAGAGCAAGAAGTGATGTGTCTAAGATATAAGAAACTACCATTAAAAATGGTGCAAATTCCAAGTGTATAAATTTTATGCAAAGATCTAATCACAGTTTAAGAGGAGAAACTTTACTTTTTATAGATTATGAGGATACTTTATAAAGAATGGCATATAAAAAGAATAAACAAAAAAATAAAGCACTCACTTCCTAAATATTACCAGCAGTTTAATCACAGACGTGGTCACTACCACCCACTCCTAGAGGATCCATTATTTTGTGCACTGTGGTTGCCTCAAAGTAAAAGTATGGTAAATGTTAGAAGTAAAGTTTAATTTATAGTATATGTATAGCATTCTACTTCTGGTCAAAATGAAGACACAGGAACCAGATGTAGCCTTCCGACTCAAACAAATAAAAATCTGAACAAAATATATGAAAAAAAACGTTTTCAGATACTGGACAACAAGCAGCACAGAATTATAATTCCTCAGAGGAAGTAAAAACACAAGGCAAGCATTATAACTTCCTAGCTTACAACCTGGAATCAGTTCACAGGCCACAGCACGTGGTGGGAGAACCCAGGCAAAACTGGCCTCTCACTGATTTGAGGGGGCAGAGCTACAAGTTTTGACAAAGCCAAAGCGGGGTAGGATTGAGGGTGGGAGGTGAGGGTGGGTGGGGCAAGGGGAAGTGGTGGCAGAGAAATGGAGACAACTGTACTTGAACAACAATAAAAAAATTAAAATTAAAAAAAAGCTACTAGTGCTTGCAGGGCCAAGAATTTAAGAAGAGAGACCTACACTGAATAAGAATTCCGAAGACAGAAAGATCTGCTCAAGTCTTTGACTAAGTGCTAATGTGAACACACATGAGAGAAAATTACACAAGAACAAGAAAAGAAAAAGAGTAGACAGAACAACATCTGGAGCTCACACACAGTTGGTAATAGTTTGTGTTCCTACCATTCAGAGTGGATAAACCTTGAAATACATAGAACATTCAGCTGAATCCTTGGGAAGGCATCTCCTTATTAGTGAGGCTAAGTTAGACCTAGAACAAACGGGTATTTTGGACCCATGCTAACAAATCTTAAAAATACGCCTCAAAATAGTCCAACTGGTTACAAATAACATAACTGAGAAACACAAAATGTAACACTATTTGAAATAATACAATGAAATTCAGCAACCAATAAGTTAAAATTCAAAATGTCTTAATCCAATCAAATATTAAAAGGCACACAGAAAATCAGTACAATGACCTATAATCAGGAGAAAACTATTCAACAGAAACAAAGAAAGAGATGATGAAATTAGCAAACAAGGATATGAAAAGAGATATTATAAATATGTTTCTTAATTTAAGAAGATAGAAGAAAAAATAACCATAACAGGGAGAGAGGTCAAAGATATGAAAAAGAGTCAAATGGAACTCCAGAGGACTTCTTAAAACAAACAAACAAAAAGAATCTCATAGTGTGGGGTTAACAGCAGATTAAACACTACAAGAGACAAAATCATGAAGTTAGAAAACCGCAATAGTAATTATTCAAAATAGAGCATGGAAACAAAAAATACTGACAAAAATTGTGGGATAAGATCAAGTAGTCTAAAATGGGTGTAACTGGAGACCCAGGGGGAGAAAAGGAGAGGTGTAGAAAAAATATCTGAAGAAACATAACTGAAAGCTTTCTAAATTTCATGAAAACTGTAAACCCAGAGATTTAAACTACAGCCAACTAATATAAATATAAGGAAATTATACCAATATACATCATATATTATTGTGAAAAACTAATAAAAAAAATTTTAACTAAGCCAGAAAGAACACAGTGCATACAAAAGAAATAAAGTAAGAATAAAACCAGACTTCTTGTCTAAAAACATGTAAGCCAAAAGACAGTAAAGAGGTATCTTCAAAGTACTGAAAGGTTAAAAATAAATGGCAGTATATAATTCTTTGCCCAGAGAAAATACCTTTAAACATGAATGGGAAATAAAAGATATTTTTCCAGACAAACAAAAGCTGAGAGAATTCTTCCCAGCAGACCTACACTAAAAGAAATACAAAAGAAAGTTCTTCAGGGAGAAAGGAAATGAAACCAGATTGATATTTGAATCTGCATAAAAGGAATCAGTAATGCCAGAAATGATAAATACATGGATGACTATAAAATTTTTACAATAACTGACTACAAAAAAAAACAATGTATCACTGACTTTATAGAATATGTAGAAGTAAACTAAATCATATCAGTATCACAAATAATGAAAGGAAATTAAAGTATAATGCTGTAAAGTTCTTACACTTTGTATGAAATAGAGTATTATTTAAAAATAGACTAGTAAGTACATCTGTAGAGCAATTAATTATTAACAAAAGTATATACCTGGGAAGCCCATAATTGACATAAAATGAAGTTATTTAAAGCAAACAAACAAAAAAACCTCAAACCTAACATAAAGTAGGAAAAGATGAAAAAAGATCAGGAGGAAAAAATGGATAACAAGTAGCAAAATGACATATTTAAACTTAACAAACTTGATAATAACATTAGCGACACTGAGCAACTTTTCCTACGTCTATTGGCCATCTGTACACACTCTTTGGAGAAGGGTCTATTCAGGTCCTTTGCCCATTTTTTTAATTGGATTGTTTGGTTTTTTTGGTGTTAAGTTTTATAAGTTCAATTTTGGATATTAACTCCTTATCAGATGTATTGGCCAATGTCTTCCGATTCCATGGGTTGTCTTTTAGTTTTGTTGTTTTCCTTTGCTAAAAACCTTTTAGTTTAATGTAGTCCATTTTTGTTTAATTTTTTGTTGTTGTTGTTTCCCTTGCCTGAGGAGATACGAGGTATGGACCAAAAAAGCAGAATTTATTTATAAAAAATTGTGCATTTATTCTTACATGTTTACATTTCAGTCACCCTTAAAGTACTCTCTATTTGATGCAATTCACCTATTGATGTTTTTTCCACTGCTCAAAACAATTTTTGAACATGTTCATTTTGATGACTTTAGTGCATCTGCCATTTTTTGTTTCACCTCTTCCAAATTGGCAAAACATTTCCCTTTAAGGATTTTTTCCATTCAGGGAAACAAAAAGAAAGTTGCTGGAGGTGAGATAGGGTGAACAGGGAGGGAGGGGTATGGGGGTCATAAAGTTTTTGGTCAAAAACTGCTGAACACTCAGTACAGTGCGAGCAGGTGCACTTGTAAATCATCCATCATGAAATGGGCAAATGTGCTGAAAGAGTCTTCAGAAACAATTCGCTGAAGGTGAACACAGCCTCTACAATGCCACCACCTGGACACTGATGCAGATAGGTTCCCCCCCACTAGAAACTCACCTAGTGGGGGAATCCTGTACTACAAGGGGCCCACCCTCCAAAGATAACTGTGGGTATTTTGGGGTCCACACTCATATATCAGAAAAAGTATTGCTACAAGCAATGTCCAAGATTTTACTGCCAATGTTTTCTTCTGGGATTTTTATGGTTTCAGGTCTAACAGTTAAATCCTTAATCCCATCCAAGTACTAACCAGGCCCGACCGTGCTTAGCTTCCGAGATCAGAGGAGATCGGGCACATTCAGGGTGGTATGGCAGTGATTCCTCTGCTGGGACTATACCCTAAGAATCCCAAAATGACAATTCAAAAGAACCTATGCACCCCAATGTTCATAGCAGCACAATTTACAATAGCCAAGTGTTGGAAGCAACCTAAATGCCCATCAGTAGATGATTGGATCAAAAAATTATGGTACATTTACACAATGGAATACTACGCAGCAGAAAGAAAAAAAGAACTACTAAACTTCGTGACAGCATGGATGGAACTGGAGAGCATCATGCTAAGCGAAATAAGCCAGGGGGCGAAAGACAAATACCATATGATCTCACCTATAAGTGGAACCTAACCAACAATACAAAGATGCAAGGAAAATAAGACCAGCAACACTGAAAGGAAAAGAAACCAACAGAAACAAGAGGGAAGGAAGGAGGGGGGAAGGGAGAAAAGGAAGGAAAGGGGAAAGTCAAGGAATATACAGCAAGGACTCATGGACAAAACCAAAGGGGAAGAGATGAGGGAGGGAGGGAGCAGGCAAGGGAAAGTGGTAGGAGGTAGGCAGAGACAAATGTATTTGAAAAAATAAATAAAAAATAAATAAATAAATAAATAAATAAAAATAAATCCTTAATCCATTTTGATTTTATTCTTTTGTGTGGTGCAAGAAGGTGGTCTAGTTTCATTGTTCTGCACATAGCTGTCCAATTTTCTCAACACCATTTACTGAATAAACTTTTAGCCCATTGTATATGCTTTCTTCCTCTGTCAAATAATGACTATAATATATGGGTTAATTTGGGGGCTTTCTATTTTGTTCCATTGATCTATGTGCCTGTTTTTATGCCAGTACCATGCTGTTTTGATTACTATGGCGTTATTGTATAGTTAGATATTAGGTAGCAGGACTCCTCCAACTCTGTTCTTCTTTCTCAGGATTGCTATTGCTTCTGAGGGCCTTTTGTAGTTCTACATAAATTTTTCAAATATTCGTTCTAGTTCTGTGAAATACATCACTGATATCTTGATATGAATTGCTTTGAATCTGCAGGTTGCCTTGGGTAATATGGACATTTTCATGATATTAATTCTTCCTATCCATGAATGCTGTATGTACTTCCACATATTTTTTTTCCTCAATTTCTTTCTTCATTGTCTTATAATTTTCCAAGTACAGATCTTTTACATACTGGTTAGATTTATTCCTAGGTATTTTATTCTTCTTTAAGCAATTGTGAATGGGATTATTTCTTAATATCCCTTTCTGATAGTTCATTATTGGCATATAAAAATGCAACTGATTTCTGGATATTACTTTACTGAATTCATTGATCAGTTCTAGAAGTTCCTTGGTGGAATCTTTAGGATTCTCTAGGTACAGTATCATGTCATCTACAAACAATGTCAGTTTTACGTTTTCCTTTCTAATTTCAATGCCTTTTAATTTCTTTTCTTGTCTGACTGCCATGGTTTAGACTTCTGGTAATATGTTGAGTAATGTAGATGCTCTACACAACTATATTAAAAAGCAGATACTGTCAGACTGAATAAGAAAGCAGAAGAAAAAATAACCATGATGATAAGCGATGTCAAAGATATGAAAAAAATTTTATTTTGGCCATGACAAGAAAAAAAGATAAAAATAAAGACCTAATAAAGATATGCCATGCAAACACTAATCACAAGAAAGTTCAAGTGGCTATATTAGTATCAGAACAATTAGTCTTCAGATCAAAGAATATTACTGGAGATGAAAAAACATATTTCATAATAATAAAGAATTGAATTTGCCAAGCAGATATAACAATTCTAAATGTGTATGCATTAATAACCATATCTGGAGATTTCAACACTCTAAGTAAAAGATAAAATAAGTATAAATAAAATGAATAAATATGAATATAAAGAAGACTTGAACAACCAATTTAATTTAAATAACATTTCTGAAAAATGCTACCTAGGAGGTGTTAATTTGGCATTTTTATTGAAGTACACACAGAACATTTAAAGATAGATACTATTTTGAGTCCTTAAACAAGTTTCAATTGATTTTAAAAACTGAAATCATACAAAGTGGCTTCTCTAAGCACAGAAAAAATATATTAAAACTCGGTGAAAGAAGGAAATCTAGAAATTCCTTCAAAAACCTAAAAATTAAACAATGCACTTACAAATAACCCACATAAATCACAAGAAAATTAATGGGTAGTTTGAAGTGAATATAACAAAAAATACAACTTATCAAAATTTGTGAGATGCAGCTGCAAAAGTGCTTTGAGGAAAACTTATGAACATTATGTGCTTATAAGAAAACAAGGAACGATTCAAATAAGTGATTTAAGTTTTCCCAAGGGATCTACTAAAAAAATTACTTGAAGAATACAAGGTTAATATTAAAAAATAAATTGCATTTTATATATTAAAGGCTAGTAATTGAAAATTAAAATGTGCAATACCAATACAATAACATCTAAAGTTTGAAATACTTTGGGACAAATTTTTAAAAGTATGTACAAGACATACACATGGGTCAGACAATTAAATATTTTTCTAATTCTCTTCAAGTTGACATAAAGATTTTGGAGAATCAAGATGGCAGAGGAGTGAGTGGAAGTCACACTGACCTCCTCCCAGGACCAACCTGGAATTACAACTAAATTATGGAGAAATCACCTGGAACAAACAACTAATAACAAAAGAGGAGCCTTTTAACCTCGGAGACAGAAGAATCGGCTTTAGTGCAATCTAACTGCTAAAGAGTACGGTAGAGAATTGAGAAGACAGGCAGGGCACCCACGGGCGGCAGCACCAGAAGGATATTGAAAAGGCCAGTTGGATCCTGCTAAGAGTGGGGTTTAAACCATAAGCAGAGATCTCCAGCCTGCAGCACCAGAGCCCGAAAGGTACACAGAAAACAGCCAGCTGCAAAAAGAGGCAGGGTAGCTCTCTGCCAGAGAGTGGTGGCTGGAAACGCAAAGAACCATTTAAAGGGCCAACGCATAAATTTTTATTTGTAGCCACTTACCTGGTCTCCGGCAAGGGCAGGGGCAGAGTGGGCTAGAGACACCAGAGGAGAGACTGGGGAAGGAGGCTTTGGGGAGAGAACTGAGAGAGTAGCCAGAGGGATAATGGTGCTGACTCATCCCCCATGCGGCAGCAGCCATCTTGCTCAGGCAGAGACCACTGCCCTTGAGCGACAGCAGCGTGAGAGGACCCAATAGCCCTGCCGCTTGCTGTGATTACACCCCTCCTTGTGCTGTCTAAGCCCCCTGCTGGGTACAGAGTGGCAATCATAGATAGTAGATCCCTGGTTAAAGGGGGCACAGAGAGGTCTGGAGACACTTGAGGAGAGACTGGAGACACTGGAGGAGAGACTGGAGACGGAGCCTCCAGTTCTCTTTGGGGAGAGAACAGAGAGAGTAGCCGGCGGGATCCCAGTGCTGACTCCTCCCCCATACAGCAGCAGGGTGAGAGGACCCAATAAGTCCGCCCCCAGGAGAACTCCGCCCCGCCCTGAGCTGTCTAAGGCACCCTGCTGAGTACAGAGTGACTAGATTAACAGTTGAAGGAGACTGCCACAGACAGTAGATTCCTGGAAGTCTCCAACAGACTGCCTAAGGTCAGACAGGGTCAACAGCTGACATCATCAGAGGCAGATCCAGAAAGTAAAAACAGCGGTCCCCAATCACAGAAGTTTTTACACCAAAAAGTCAGGAAATCAAGACAGATCAACTCAAGAAGCAGAAGAAAAAGAGAAGAGTCTCACAAATAATGGGAAAGCAAAGAAATAAGCCCCACTTGAAGGGAAAGGAGGAATCCTCAGAAAGAGAACTAAATGAAATAGAGGCAAGTAACCTATCAGATATTGAGTTCCAAACAATGGTTCTAAGGAAGCTCAATGAGCTCAGTGAGCTCAGAGAGAATTACCAAAAACTACAGGGAAACTATGAGGAACTTACTGCAAACTATATCAGCATGAAAAAGGACATAGAAACTATCAGTAAGAGACAAGAGGAAATGAAGAATACAATTTCTGAATTGAAGAGCACAGTAGAAGGAATCAAAAGCAGGCTAAATGAAGCCAAGGACCAAATCAGCGAACTGGAGGACAACGTAGAAAAAAGCTCCCAGAAAGAGCAAGAAAATGAAAAAAGACTCAAAAAGAATGAAGAGTCATTAAGGGAAATGCAGGACAACCTGAAATGTAATAATATCTGTATAATAGGGATACCAGAAGGAGAAGAGGATGAGGAAGGGATAGAGAACCTGTT
Source organism: Pteronotus mesoamericanus (assembly GCF_021234165.1). NCBI lineage: Eukaryota > Metazoa > Chordata > Mammalia > Chiroptera > Mormoopidae > Pteronotus > Pteronotus mesoamericanus. Next base: position 17,206,741 of record NW_026555310.1, read on the forward strand.
TGAAAAAGTTATAATGGAAAACTTCCCTAACTAGAGGAGAGAGAAAGCCACCCAGGAAGCACAGAAGGCCCCATTCAAGAGGAACCCAATGAGGCCCACTCCAAGACACATCATCATGAAAATGGCAAATATCAAAGACAAACAGAATCCTAAAGGCAGCAAGCGAGAAAGAGATAGTAACACATAAGGGAGCCCCAATACGGCTAGCAGCTGAGTTCTCAACTGAAACACTGCAAGCCAGAAGGGAGTGGCAGGAAATGTTCCAAGTCATGAAAAGCAAAAGCCTGCAGCCAAGACTGCTCTACCCAGCAAGGCTTTCAATTAAAATGGAAGGCAAAATAAGGAGTTTCCCAGACAAAAGATGGTTAAAGAATACATTTCCACCAAACTGGCACTGCAAAATATGCTAAAGGGACTGCTTTGAGATGAAGAAAAAGAGTCTATGAATACCCAGTTTCTTTCACAGTTGCTAATAGTTGATATTACCAACATTTTTAATATGTATTAATCTGATTGTGACAATGATGTGTTATTTTAATTGTTCCTTTATTATTTCTTGAAACTAAACCTGTTTTTATGTATTTCTTGCCTATTTCTATTATTTTTAAAAAGCTTTAAGTGACTTTTTGGTATTCTTTATCTGTATTTTGATTAGATGTTTATAGAATTTTTTCCCTAAAAAAAAAAAAAAATTAACCCTTTTTTAGAAGTGTTGCAAATACTTTCCTATTCTATTATTTGACCTTTAACTTTTTTTAATGTATATTACTGTACTGTCTTAAATGTTTAATATAATCATATTGTTAATATTTTACTTTATAACTTTTGGGTTTGAATATTTTACTTCAGGGTAAGAAAAATATTAGTTTGTATTTTCTCCTGAAACTCCTTAGATTCTACATATTGATTTTTAACTCACCTGAGTATTTCTTGTATAATGTGTGAAACAGGGCTCTATATTTGTTTTATTTCAAGCAATAGTGGTCCATGTACCTTATTTGTTGAATAAACATTATTTTATCCATTGATTTGAAATATCAACTTAATCATATATCACACATTGTTAGACAGATATATACATTTGCCTCTAGAATATTCATTATATTTCATTGATCTACTTCATTATTTCTATGCTGGTGTCATGTTGGTTTAATTACTGAGACTTTATAATGGTTTTAAATTTTTTAATATTTTATAATTAACTTTGACATAAAAAAATAAACAAAATCAATCTGAAAGAAAGAAACAAAGAAAGGGAGAGAAAAAAGAGAGATATGGAACTCCTACCTTTTGCAACAACATGGATGGAACTGGAGAATATTAAATAAGCTAAGTGAAATAAACCAGTTGATGAAAGACAAATACCATATGACCTCACCTATAAATGGACTCTATTCAACAAAATAAACTAACAAACAAAATAAACCACAGGCATGGAAACATGGAGCAGACTGAATGTGACCAGAGGGGATGGGGAAAGAGGACAATGGTGGAAAGAAGGGGAGGGGACTAGATAAAGAACATGTATGAATGACTCATAGACATGGACAACAGAGTGGGAATGGACTGTGGGAGCGGGGAGTGGGGGTGTGATGGGTGGAGGGGGGTAAAGAGGGAAACTTGAGACAACTGTAATAGAATAAACATGATTTATAAATTTTTAAAAAATGACATAAAGATTTAATATAGGGTCTGGCAGAGGTAACACCTGCTTGAGCGTGGCTGGTAGGGTAATAATATGGGTGTAATAATTTATAATTTTAATTTGAATATTTCACCTAAAATTTCCCACAGTGTGCTTGAGTGTGATATTGTGTTACAGTATTACATGCTTATGATTTTGCAATAAAAAAGGGCATTATTTGTGCTGGACCCTGTATAATCCTAATCAAAATTTCAACAGGCTTTATTGTTGACATTGTCAAACTCTTTATAAAATATGCATGAAAAAGAAAAAAACCTAAATAGTCAAAACAATTCTGAAAATCAAGGACAAAGTTGACTCACACTACATGACTATCAATCTTACTATAAAGCTGGAGTAAATCACGGCAGTGTGTTTAAGAGTTCCATCCAGAATAGACACACAAATATTCCACAAAGCTCCCAAAATAATACAATAGGGAAAGAGTAATTTTTTGAGCTGTTTCAAAATACTCAAAGTAATACACCTTGACACTTGTTATCATACCAAAAAAATAAATTAATAAAAAATAAACACACATATACACGTTAACTTGAAATAAGCCTAAACCTAAAACTACAAAACTTCTAGAAAAAAATCACTAGAGTAAATCTTTGAGACCATGCCCAAAGATATGTTTATTGATTTGAGAGAGAGAGAAACATCGATGTGAGAAAAATTAATCAGTTTCCCCAAATGGAGATCTAGCCCTCAGATCAAACCTGCAACCTAAGTATGTGCCCTTACCGGGGATTGAACCCATAACTTTCTGGTGTTTAGGAAGTTGACCCAATGAACTGAGCCCCAGGGCCAGAGCTCTGCCTTACTTCTAAAGTTTCTGTCATGCCTTTGTCCCTTTGTCCCCAGATAGCCTTATTTTTTCAAATTGCTACACAACAAAATGATTACATACTGTTTTGATTGTTTCCCCCTAAGCAATCAATGAGGGCATTAACCCAGCCTGCCCAGGGCTGTCTTTATCATGCCCATACTTAACTTCTCTTTACAATGCTGTTGGTAATCTGTCCCTAGAGATCCTAGAGTCCCTTAATGATCTGGGTCAAATTCACTTTCCCAGTTTCATATTCTGTCTCTTCCAGCCATTCTGAAAAATTTGCCATTCTTTTTATGCTCAGAACAATAATTCATTAATAAACACTATTTTTTTAATTGGCTTACTGCATTCAACTTCTCAAGTACATGGAAAAAATATAAAGAATAACTGTAACCATGAGTATGATTAGGTAGTCTGTTCAAATTACTATTTCAGAATATTTCCTTAAAAAATTCTAGGAGCGACACACAATTCAAATTGCACAAACTTGGCTGATATGCTAACTGCTACTACACTAGGAAATTAAAAGGACAGAGTGAATTGGAGGACTTCATACTCCCAATTTAATGTGAAACATATGCATATGGACAAATGTGTGTGTTTATCAATTATGTGTCCTTGTCTATGCTGAGATGACTGCCATCAGTACCACACTACTATCATCTAGATCCTTTTTGTATGTTCCCCGGTAATATGTTAAGAACTTAATGCAGGGCCATAATTTTCTTATCATGAGATAAAGGTATAATGCACTATGAGTAACCTGAGACAATGGTAGTGATATGAACAAAAGTGCAATTCTCCTAAGTGTTGGTTCCTTCACTATCATTATTACAGATTCCCTGATGCTTATATTAGCTTCACAATATTCTGAAAAGCCAAAACTAAAAATCTTTTATAATTAAAGTAGCATTCTCTATACATCTCTTACATGACTTTGTCTCTCAACATCTGCATACACACAAAACAAATTCCAGTTTCAGTTACATAGATAAACAATAATTAGAAAAGCAATGCTCTGACCAATTGCCCATTTTGTTATTTTAAGAATGGATAAGAATATTTAACTAAATAAAAGAATGCTACAGTTCATACACACAAACACAAGTCCCAGCTTCTCCACATACATAACCAATTAGTTGTGTTTTATTCCATTTTTATAGTTGCTTTCCTCCTAGAAAGTTGAAAATTGGCCACAGTTCATTACACATAAACTCCCCAAAAGATGGCACACCTTCTTGATTAAAATAACTTAGTTCTGTGCTATTTTTGAGACACAATATATATTTTCTTTTAATTATTAAAATGATGTTAAAGGAACTAAATTGCAGGAGAAATGAGGATTTTCTTTGCTTAGAAAATCACTATACATTTTCTAGGCCTGAGAACCAAGAAAAACTTGCTATATAATCCAACATCAGAGACATAGAGAAAGAAGTCTACTGAGAGTTAAGTGGGGGTGGGAGGGAGGCGCTCAGAAATGATTTGCCTGATTCCAGACCTCAGCATTGCTACACAATCATAATGGAAAGAATGTGTGGTAATTAACCAGCTTTTTAAATGCTGAAATATCCAATCATTCTTTTTCCCTACAAACTTTTTATAAAAGGGGAAATCCTATAGTCTTCATGATTACTCCCTCAATTTACTTTACTTTTAAAAAAATAAAACAGCCCTATCTGGTGTGGCTCAGTGGGTTGAACGCCAGCCTGCGAACTAAAGGGTCGCTGGTTCAATTCCTGGGCACATGCCTGGGTTGTGGGCCAGGTCCCCAGTAGGGGGCGCACAAAAGGCAACCACACATTGATGTTTTGCTCCCTCTCTTTCTCCCTCCCTTCCCCTCTCTCTAAAAACAAATAAAATCTTTTAAAAAAATAAAAGAATAAAAAATAAAAAAACAAAGTACTGAGTTGTGCTATTCACAGTTTCTCCACTCTTTTTTTTTATTTAAGCAGTACCTATGCAGATATGATTCCATTTTTCTTATTTGTTAAATCTCTCCTCAGTGTATGATTAACATCTTAGTTTTCAATAGGGAGAATAGGGACATAATGACTATTTTTCATAATCTATTGTAAAATGAGACTGTGGTAAAAAATAAATAAAAGTTCAAAGAACAATAACTATAACAGTACCTGAGTTTTACTAAACACATTTAAGCCTAAAGCTCCAAACAGCTTCCCTGTCTGCCACTGATACTTCAAGCACCATTGGATCTGCTGGATCATATAAGCAGCTTGGCACAACAACAGGCACCTGTTGCAGCCTTTTCTTGTTCTGGGTCCCCTTCAAAACTAGCAGTTTTTGAGCCACTCAGTAATAGGCCAGAGTAACACAACCAAACAAGGAATATGTTGCCTCCAAAATCCGAAAGAGCACACTGGATAGGCACTGTGCTTTTGTGGTTGTAGGAGGGATCAGATGCCACAACTTACCCTTCACCCTAGAAGGAATAGCTTGACATACTGCACACCACTGGACCACAAGGCATTTCACTTAGGCTAGAAAGCTACTGAATTTTTGACATATTTATTTTCTACTCTCTGACACTCAAACATTTTACTAATAAGTCTAGAGTAGTTGCTGCTTCTTGCTCTCTAGCTCCAATCAAAAAAAAAAATGGCACTAATGTAATGAACTGCTGTATTATCTTCTGAAAAAGAAAAGAGATAGGGATCCATGCAAACTAAATTATGACATAGGACTGAACAATTGATATACCACAGAGGTAGGACAGTGAAGGAGTATCTCCAACCTTGCCAGCTAAAAGCTAACTATAGTCAGTCTTCCATATCCATGGGTTTCACATCCATACCAAATCCATATCCATGGGTTTGATCACAACCATGGATCAAAATTACTTGAAACAAAAAAAAAAAAATCCCAGAAAATTCCAAAAAACAAAACTTTAATTTGAAGTGTGTCAAGCACTATGCTGAAGTCACAGGAATAAAATGATGTATAGCCATACCCTGTTGTAGCCTATATGCAAATATAGGGTAATATGCAATCCGATACCTTTTCATATAAGGAACTTGAGCATCCATGAATTTTGGTATCCATGGAAATCCTGAAACCAATCCTCCACAGATACTGAGGGACAGTTGCATTTCTATTGGACCTATTGCCAAGGATGGAGAAAAAGATATTTGCTAGATCAATGTACCTGCATACCAGGTACCAGTGGATGTGTTAACTTGTTCAAGTAATAAAACCGTATCTCGTACAGAAACTGCAATCATAGTAATTTATTGGTTTGGTTTACAATAATCAAGTGGCATCTCCCAAGAACTACCTGTCTTCTGCAAAAACCAAACAGATGAATGGGGATGTGGTGGGAATCACCATCCTACATGTTTAAAGTCCTTAATGGTGGCACTATTCCCTGCAATTCATCCAGAAATGAGGTATTGCTTTTAGTCACTATTTTACTAGGTAGAGGCAGTTCTAGTAGTTCCATTTGGCCCTTTTCACCATCATTGCCTTTGCTCCACTGGTTAGGAAACTAACACAGAGACTCTGCCAGCTGCTGAGATTACTGATTCTAATTATATATTCCAGAAAGAAAATAACCACAGATGGGGTTGGAAGGCAAATATCATCCCAAATTCTTCTACAGCACTGGAAATAATATTCTCAATTAAGACTCTCAGGTACTACAAGATGCTAAGTCAGTTAAATGCTGGGCAGGAGGAGTAAGTTCAGTTGTTTTCAATTACTTAAGCATTAAAATCCACAAGTACAAGTCTAGAGATCTTCACCAAGTCAAATACAAAAGAAAACCCTGGGCTTGTGGTTGTCCTTCTTTACTAGGAAATCCTACTAATTAGAAAATTCAATTTCTCCCAGCAGCTTATTCAGGCATAACACAGAATAAGGATTTGATAAATGTTTCTTTGCTTTCCCCTTATAAAGTAATCATTTTGAAAATTCAAATAACTTTTCAATCATAATTTACAGCCCTAGATTTCCTCCATTTAAGTAGATCCAATTATATAAGATGAAATGGCATAATATTGGGTTAGCCAAAAAGTTCATTTGGTTTTTTTCATGAGGTGGTTCTCCTAGTGCTTTGCTGTCTTTAACTTCATTCAAAACAATTTTGTTAGATTGTATTGTGACAGCTGTCATATCAGCTTGCATTTAAAAAGTCAAGGAACATATAGCAAGGGACTCATGGACAAAACAAAAGGGGTAGAGTTGAGAGAGGGTTAGAGGGAGGGAGGGAGGGGGCAAGGGAAAGTAGTTGGGGGAAGGCAGAGACAAATGTAGTTGAAAAAAAATTAATTAATTAATTTAAAAAATTAAAAAATTAAAAAACATCAAAATTGGTGAATTTTTGTGTAGCCATTTTAATATTTAAGATGGAAGAGACAAGCAACATTTTCATCGTATATGTTTTATTATTTCAAGAAGGGTAAAAATGCAACTGAAACACACAGGAAAAAGATTTGTGCAGTGTATGGAGAAGGTGCTGTGACTGATCAATTGAGTCAAAAGTGGTTTGTGAAGTTTCATGCTGGAGATTTCTTTCTGGGCTATGCTTCAACAGATAAGCCAGTTGAAGCTGATAGTAATCAAATCAAGGCATTTATTGGGAACAATCAAAGTTATACCAGGTGGGAGGTGGCTGACACACTCAAAATACCCAAATCAATAAGGTTATTAGTGAAAATGAAATATATGTCTTTTATTTTACAGAAAAAGCCAAAAGAGGCTTTTTGGCCAACCCAATATAACAGCTAATAATACTCAATAGCCACACAACACAAAGAATATATAGCTTACATGAAGAGTTTGAAAAGTCACTAAACAAACAGCAACATTACCAACAACAAAGGGCAACAATAACAAATGATGAGGAAGAGAGAATCTGATTTTCAGAGTTGAAAACATACAAATTTTTTAAATGTCTAATTTTCAACTAACATTATGATAGGTATACATGAAACAAGAAAGTATAGCCCAAACACAGAGGGAATAAAAAGCAGTCAATAGAAATTGCTTCTGAGGAGACACAGACACTGCACTTATTAGACAAAGGCATTAAAATCGACTACATTAAGTACATTCACAGATATAATCTCAAACCACTAAAGGAAACTATATCTAAATAACCAAAGGAAAGCATGAAAAAGTGTATCACAACAAAAGAATGTTAGTGAAAAGATAGGAATAATAAAAATGAAACAAACAGAAAATCTGAAGTAGAAAAGTACACTAACTGAAACGAAAAATTCATTAGAAGGCATCAATAACACATTTGAGCAGAGAGAACAAAGAATCAGTGAACCTTCAGATAGGTCAATTGAGATTACCCAGTCTGAGGGAGAGGGAAAAAAAATAAAGAAAAATGAATAGAGCATCAAAAACCTGTGAAAAACCATCAGATTTATCAATATATACCCTATGCATATTGAGAGCACCAGAAAGAGAGAAAAGGTGCAAAAGAATGTTTGAAGAAATAATGCTAGAAAAAAATGATAAAAACATTACTATACTATTTCCAAGAGGTTCAACAAATTCCAAGTAGAATAAACTTAAAGAAATCCACACTTCAACCTGTCACAACCAAACTTTCATTATGCCAAAAAGAAAGGGAGAATGTTGAAAGCAGAAATAGAGAAGCAACTTATCGCCTCCAAGAAACCCACACACAGTAAGATTTTAAACTGGTTTCTTACAAACAACCATGAAGGCTAGAAGGCATTGGGATGACACATTCAAAGAGCTGAAAGAAAAAACTGTCAACTAAGAATTCTATAACCAGCAACACTAATCTTTGAAAATGAAGAGGAAATTAAGACTTCCCCAGATAAAGAGAAACAGAGAATTCATCACCAGCAGATATGATTTATAAGAGATACTAAAGGGAGTCACTCAGCCTGAAATAAAAGGATAATACATGGTACATGAACACACATAAAGAAATAAAGAGCACCTGTAAAAGTAACTACGCAGGTAAATTTAAAACACAGTACAGGCATACTATCATATTATCAAGCTTCAATTTATTGCTTTTAGCAGACGTGTTTTTTTACAAATTGGAGGTCTGCGGCAACCTTGGGTCAAGCAAGTCTATGGGTGCCATTTTTCCAACTGGTTCTCATGACAGTTAGCATTTTTTAGCAATAAATTATTTTTCATTAAAGTATGTACATTGTATTCTTAGACATAATGCTATTGCACACTTAATAGACTATAAAATAGTGTAAACATAACTTTATACGCCCTGGGAAACCAAAAGTCTTGTGTGACTCAATTTACTGCAATATTGTTTATTCTGGTGGTCTATAAAAAATAAATATATTTTTAAATGTTTGAAAAGTCTCAGAGTTTAGTGTCTGGTACATTACAGACACTTAAAAATATGGCTACCATTATTTCCACAATTATATAGTTACATATATTGCAATATACAATATCACTGCAATAACTGGGCCATCTACACAAGTAGATATTGTGATATTTATTCTATTGGCACAACTGCTTCAAATCCAGACTCTTAAACTCTGAAATTTCAATCAAACAACCACTTTGTATCCTCCTATTTAAACTACTCTATCACTCCCACAGAACCAGCTATTTTCCCTTACTGAAACTTCTAGTATGCCAACACCTCTTTATTCTCACAGCCTAACGATAACCCCTTTCCTTTAGAACTCACCAGTTTCCGTTAGTGTATTGTTATTTAAAGCTTTTGTCTTATGACTCCAATCTTTTTTATTGCTCTTTGCCCTTCCAAATGCTTCTTTCTTTTTTATGTTTAATGAGTTAATCGATAAATACATTCAATGCGCTCAATAGACTGATTGATGGATGGAGAGAGAGAAAGATAGAAATAGACAATCTGTCCAATGTCTGGACTTCTTCAATTTAGAGATCCAGTCTGAGGAACAAAAAGAAAAAAAGAATGAAGAAAACAGAAAAGAATCTCGAAGACCTGTGGGAAACCATCAAGCATGCCAACATATGCGTTATGGGAGTGCTAGAAGAGAGGAGGAAGGGGACAAAAAGAATGTGTGAAAAATATTTGAAGAAATCATGGCAAAACCTTCCCAAAGTTTGCTTCTCAATGTTTACTTCCGAAAGTACACACACACACACACACACACACACACACACACACACACACACACAACTTCATCAACAATTGTACTCTGGTATGTTTTTTAAAATGGGAAGAAAGTATATGCTCATTAAGGAATCAGATCCAGCCTTACGATCCCCAGATCGCGCCCATGCACTATGTGCTGAATTATTTTGCTGAGATGAAAGAAACTGTAATATCCATGGCCTTTCTGTGTGAGAGAGAAACTAATCATCTAAAATTTTTACATATATGTTATTTCACTTCATTCAAGATTTTCTACTCATATGTACTATAATCATACTCTAAGACATTTTGCAATCTGAAGAGACTCTGAGTGGTCAGAGCACTTCTCATCAACCATATGGGAGTCACCTTTTATGTGCATCACTGTGGCACTGAGAATAATAACCCTGTGGTGTTTTCTTTTCCTATTGATAACAAAAGAGGAAGGATCAATAACACTCAACTTTGGAAATACGAAAGTCGCCTCAGTATGCCAAGGAAGGTAAGGTCTCCTACAAAAGGTTATTACCAGCAAAGATACTATACAAGTATTCTTACCTACCATGACAACTGAAAAAAAATCACATACACTAAATGAGTAAGTCACAATTTAAAACATTATTCTCTTAAAGCAAAGCTAGTCCTACAAAGAAATTAATAAACTATCTCTCCTCATAACAGATTAAAGATGAAACTTAAAATATCTAATGCCAAATAAAACCCAGTTATTAAACAGTTTTCACATGAGCAGAATAGAAAATAAGTATTCATTGCAACTTTTTTGATTCAGGGGGGCCCATTTAAGCTATTCAGCTTTTGTGGGCTTATTTTCCATTTTTCAAACTCAATTTAGGCAAACTGTGAATAAAAGGTACAATCTCACTTTAAGTTATCTTTATTAAATTCATAATTGAAATGACGATATTTAATCTCATCTTTAATCACAACCTTTTATCAATATCTAAGCATATAGTTTTTTAGTAATATTCAGGTAAGCCTGTCTGTTACCAAAGCACATTCATAGGTTAATGGACCATGCATAATACTGCAGCACTGTCTTTAGTCCAATTGCAGAAGTTTTGAATTCTCATAAAAGCAAAGCACCTTGAAATGATCGTGTAGATCCCCTTTTACCACAAGGTTGGGCATCACATAAAAGGCGATTTGGTTGGCCTCTCCGTTATCTAGGCCTACTTTTGGTAGGAGATGGCCATGGTCTGTTAGCAAGGCTGGCAAAGGGAGAAGAAAGTCAATCTCTGAATAGTAGGAAAAAGTGATTTCGTACTAACAGAGTAGTTATTTCATTCATATAGTCAGCCTAGAAAACTGTTATGTGTTGGACTGTATTATGTAAATACAAAAATGGAAACACCTGCTAAGGAAAACAGTTCTACTAGGATTATAACATGATGCATTTTAAAACAGGTAACACTACTTCTGATCTTCATTAATTAAACTGGTAATTTAAAAATTTCTTCTCATTTCAAAATTTTAAAAAATTGCTGTATCCTATGCTACTGTCAGTAAATGTATCTCCATAATCTTTAAGTAAGATTCTATGGTATATATCCAATGAGGGTCTTTATACCACTTATTAGGGATCTGGCAGGGAGGGAGAAAGTACAAATCAAGAAAGGACTAAATTAATTTAAAATGACAAAATATAAAAGGACATAAACTGGGGTAAATGTTTTAGAAATAACTGACGGTGTCTCATACAGATTTATTACTTTGCTTAATGAGTAAAACAGTTATTTAACTATTCTAGATTCTAAACCTGTAAAATAAATGGTTTAAACTAGATAAATCTAAGGAACTCTGATTTTCTGAAATTCTAGCGTTGTACCTTAACATGCCTACATAAAAAATCCCAATGAGTCCACAACAGCTACTAGAACTAATAAGTGAATTTAACAAAGATATAAAGTATTATATTATCTATGTAAGCAACTAGGAATTAATTTTTTTTAAAAATCACCATTTATAACAGAACTGAAAAGCAAAAAATACGTACAAATATAACAAAATATATGCAAGATTTTAACGGCAAAAGTTTCAAAATATCAATGAGAAAAAGTCAAAGACCAAATTAAAGAAACATACTTTATTAATGGATTACAAAACAACATTAAGATGTCAATTTTCTCAAGTTCTTCTATAACTTCAAAGCTTGCCCAATCAAAATACCATAATGCCCTTTCATATAAAGACAAGCTAATTAAAATTTTACATGGAAAAGAAAAGAAGCTAGGATACCAAAAACATTTTTGAGAACAAAAAGAAATATGGAAGTTTCAGACTTAATTTCAAGACACACTATAAAGCTACACTAATGAAGAAAATGTGGTTTTAACCAAAGGAGACACACAGACAGCTGAAGCAGAATTGAGAGCCCAGAAATAGATTCATACATACACAGTTAACTGATTTTTGACAAAGGTGCCAGAAAAACTTACTGAGGAAAGAATAGTAAGAATAGCCTTTTCAACAAATGGTGCTAGATAAATTGGATATCCATATATTCAATACAAAAGAGAAACAGAAGTTTGACCCATATGTTGCACCACATATTAAAAAATAATCAAAAATTGATCAAAATAGATATTAGATCTGTATGTATACTCTAAAATATAAAATTCCAAAAAAAGAACAAGAAAAAAATCTTTGCATCTTTCGGTTTGGCAAAATTTCTTATCTAGGCCACAAAAGTACTAATCATAAAAGTAAAAAAACTGATGAACTGCACATCATCAAAATTTAAAGCTTCTGCTCTTTAAGAGACACTGCTAACAAAATTAAAAAACAAGCTGCAGACTGAAAGTAAATATCTATGAACATATACATGATAAATGATGTGTATCAAGATTATAGAAAACGCTTACAACTCAGAAGGAAAATAACCTAATAAAAATAGATCAAAAAATGGAGGATTAAGATGGTGGCATAAGAAGATCCTGAACTCAACCCAGGAACACAACAAATTAACAGCTACATATAAAACAATTCTTTGGTGGGCAGAGAGCTTTGCTAGGTAGTACTGAGAACTAGCTGAACACCTGCTGCTACACAACAAAAGATAAAAGGGTTACAATAGAGATGAGTCTCACAAAATAATAACAAACAGCTCCGGTTGGGTGGTTAAGTTGGTTGGAGCATCATCCAGTATACCAAAGGGTTGTGGGTTTGGTCAGGGCACATACCTAGGATCCCCAGTCAGGCTGCATACGGAAGACAACTGATCTGTATTTCTCTCTCAGGTCAATGTTTCTCTCTATCTCTCTCTCCCTTCCATTCTCTCTAATATCAATAAACATATCCTCAGGGGAGGATTAAAATCAATAATAACAATAAGCAATGCTTTTCCCTGAGGAGCAAGGGATGTGTACCTCACACCAGACACCCCAATCCTTGGGTCCTACACTGCAGGGACAAGCCACCAAAAAGTCTAGCTTTGAAGACTAATGTCACTTATGTCCAGGAGAAACAGGGCTATAGAGAGCTATAAGTCCACTCTCAAAGGGATTGTACACAGACCCATTCACACTGGGACAGAGTGCAAAAAGCAGCAGATTGAAAACAACCCAGATTGTATATTAAAGAGATTTAGTTGCTCATCTTAAAGCATCTGCCACATAGTTGAAGTCTGCTAGAAATCTCTCTTAAGAGCTGATGATATTGTTAGGGGATCCATCTACCTTGCAAGTTCATTTTTATGCTCTCAGTCTAACCTGTTAAGAGCAACACACAGCCCAGCCTCACACACCACTCACTCAAAAGGCCAGACACAGACGGTGAGCAGCTCTGCCCCACCATGGATCTGCCAAAGCCAATGGGAGTGTGCAGCCCACACAGGGGACACCTCTTGAGCCAAACTCAAGTTGCCAGAGGAGACTGCACTGCTGTAACCTACAGGTCTATAACAATCAAAGAGAGAGTTCAAGAATATCCAAGAATTAGGGTAATTTTAAATGATGAAGTTCGTCTCTTACAAAAGGCTACACCTTCAATACAGGGAAAGCAGCTTTGTATAATGCACAGAAACAAACACAGAGAGTTTACAAAATAAGCAAACAAAGGAATATGTTCCTAATAAAGAAACAAGATAAAACTCCAGAGAGAAACCTTCATGAAACAAAGACAAGTAATTTACCTGATACAGAGTTTGAAGTAATGGTCACATCAATTTCAGGAGAATAGATGAACATAGTGAAAACTTCAAAAAAGAAACAGAAAACATAAGAAAGTACCACACAGGACCACAGAGCTGAATAATACAATAACTAAACTGAAAACTAGAGAGAATCAAAAACAGACTAGATGATACAAAAGAAAGGATCAGCAACCTGGTATACACGGTAGTGGAACTCACCAAAAAGAACAGCAAAATTTTTAAGAAAAGAAAAAAATGTATGCCCTAGCTGGTATGGCTCAGTTGGTTTGAGCATTGTCCCTTAGACCAAAAGATCATGGGTTTGATTCCTTGTCTAGGCACATACCTAGGTCTATGGTTTGATCCCAGTTCAGAACACGTACAAGAGGGCAGCCGATGTGTCTCTCTCACATTGATGTTTCTTTCTCTCTCTCTTTCTCTCTCTCTCCCCGCCCCCTATTCCTCTGCCTCCAAAGCAATAGAAAAAAAAATGTCCTGAGGTAAGGATAAAAAAAAGAAAAAAAAATGTTTAAAAATGAAGACAGTTTAAGGGACCTGTAAGATATCAAGACTAATATTTGCATCATAGGTGTCCCAGATGGAGAGAGGAGAAAGAGGAAGGTACACTAAATTTATTTGAAGAAATAAATACTAACTAAAAGCCTCCCTGATCTTGGAAAGAAAACAAACATCCAGGTCCAGGAAGCACAGAAAATCCCAAATAAGATGAGCCCAAAGAGATCCATACCAAAATACATTATAATTAAAATGTCAAAAGTTAAAGGTAAAAAGAGATCTTAAAAGCGGCAAGGGAAAAACAACTAGTTAAATACAAAGAAACCCTCATAAGATAACTTACTGATTTTTCAGCAGAAACTTTGCAAGCCCAAAGGAAATGGCATGATATATTCAAAGTGCTGAATGAGGAAAAAAAAACTTCCAACCAAGAATACTCTACCCAGAAAGACTATCATTCAAAATTGAAGGATAGTTTCTGAGAAAAGCAAAAGTTAAAGAAGTTCATCGCCACTAAACTGACAGGACATGTTCAAGGGCACTCTTTAAGCTGAAAAGAAAATGCCATAACTAGAAATAAGAAATACATAAAAGAAAAAAATCTACCAGTAAAGGCAAACATATAGTAAAGGTGCTAGAGCAATTACTTACAAAGCTAGTAGGAAGGTTGAAAGATAAAAGTAGTAAAATCAACTATATTAGTTAAAGGATACACAAAATAAAAGGATGTAAAATGTGACATCAAAAACATAAAATGTGTGGGAGAGGGATGTAACAATGTAGTGCTTTTAGATTGTGTTCAAACTTAGGTGACTGTCACGTTTAACAGACTGGTTTACGTGTGTGTGGTAATATATGAATCTCATGGTAACCACAAACCAAAAACCTATAATATCTACACACAAATAATACGAAAGGGATCTAAATATAATACTAAAGAAAGTTATCAGACCACCATAGGGGAAAAGAGCAAGAGAAGAAACACAGAACTCCAAAGCAACCAGAAAACAACAAAATGGCTGTAAATACATACCTATCAATAATTACTTTCAATCTAAATGGACTAAATTCTCCAAACAAAAGACACAGTATACCTGAATGAATAAATAAAATCCATCTAAACGCTGTCTGCAAGAGACTCACTTAAGATCTAAAGACACACACAGTCTGAAGTGAAAGGATGGAAAAAGATTTTCCATGCAAATGAAAACCATAAGAAAGCTGGGGTAGCAATACTTGTATTAGACAATAGACTTTTTAAAAATATTGTTAACAAAAGACAAAGAAGGCCTTACATAGTGATAAAGTTGTCAATCCAATAAGAGGGTATAATATTTGTAAATATTTAAGCATCCAACATATGAGCATCTAGATGTACAAATACATAAAGCAAGTATTAGCAGACATAGAGAGAAATTAACTACAATATGGTCTAAGAATCCCACTCTTCGGTATATATTCAAAGGAAATGAAATCACTGTATCAAAGAGATATCTGCATCCCATAATCATAGCAACATTACTCACAAAAGCCAAGATGGAAACAACCTAAGTGTCTATTAAACAGATGGCCGGATTAAAAAATATATGACTGTGAGATAAACAGACAGATGCACACACAGAGAAATATTATTTAGCCATAAAAAAGAAGGAAATCCTACCTTTTGCAACAGCAGGAATGGACCTTGAGGGTATTATGCTAAGTGAAATAAATCAGATGGAGAAAAAGAAATAGTGTATGATATTAATTAAAGGTGGAATCTAAAATATCCAAACTCACAGAAATAGAGAGTAGAATGGTGGTTGCCAAGGACTGGGAATAAGGGAAAAGGGTAAAAATTTCCAGCTACAGGATGAATAAGTTCTGGGGGTCTAATGTAATAGCATGGTGACTATAATTAACAATTCCATACTACATACAGTACTTGAAAGATTTTTTAAGAGAGTAGTTCTGAAGTATCAAAACAACAACAAAAATAGGTAATTATATATTATGTGAGGGGACAGAGGTATAACTAACATCACCGTAATCATTTGTAATATATATGTGTATCAAATCATCACACTGTACACCTTAAACTTACATGTTATATGTCAATATCTCAATAAAGCTGGAATAAAAGGCAGAAGCAAAAAGATAAAAATACTCAAAAGATTTGAGGACATACTTCACCAAAGAAGATTTACATGACTATATGCACTTGTCAGTTTATAGGACAAGATTCTAAAAATTATTTCTAACCTTCATATCATACCTCAATAAACCTAAATTTTAAAAGACACAGGGCTACCCTTTTGAAAAATATGCATCAAATTAAATGAGCTAAATCAGCTTACTGGGTATGGGGTTGGGGAGAGACACTAAGGAAACCAAAAATCCTTAGAAATATTGCAAATCAAAAAAAAACAAAACAAAATGATTTACCATTAGTAAATAAGAAAAAACAGATACTGATACAAACAGCTAATCTAAAGGTAAGTGCCTTTTAAAAATTCTCATTATTTGGACAGAAAAATAACAAAATTTGATGAGCTTTCAAAAGAGACCAAAAGTAACAAGGGTGATAAAGGAGCACTATGATAATGAACTAGAATCTGGAAACTTACCTAAACACGCCCCTTCCAATTGACTAATGGAAAGGTCTCAACCCCCACAATGCACTCCCACCCCAACTTCCACTATCAGGAGAAAGACCATAAACCTCCAAGTAGCTTTCTTTATTCATAACGATCTTAAATATTTTACAAATCTTACATCTACAGCTAGAGGTACAAAATAAAATGCCTCCCATTAGACAAATTCCTATCTTTCCACTTAAGCTTCAGATCAGCTAAACTGGTAATCATCTTTCTTTTTTTTCTGCCCCCCAGAAAAGATGGTGTCCCCTCTGAAACGACTTTTCTGCACTTTTTGTCTGATAATAAGTATTAAAATGATTAAAGGAAAAAGTTCGCAAGTTTTGAGCTGATCACTCCAAGAAGAAGATACATTTTTCCATTTAATAAACCTTAAGAGGTAAGTTTTAAGTTTCATCACTTTTGTTTTCTTTATGTTTATTCCATTTGGCTTATACTGTTGCTAAGTAACCAGTTCATAAAAAGATTTCCCCGACCACAGAACAGCCTCCTAGCCTGCCTGGAGGATACCAAACTTTGTAGCCAGGGCAGTTCTGAACCACACATTTTTTGGCTACCCAGCACCATACAGGTGCGCTCTCTCCCCGTCCTCCTCTCTCCTCCGTTAACCTAGCACGCACAGTGAAGCCCTAACCCTAACCCTAACACTCAATGCAACAGAAATTGTAGTAGAGGGCAAATGGGATGATTAAAAGAGTAGAGCTCTTTTACGGCACAAAACAAAGATAATTTATAAGCAGGCCCTGTCATCCCACCGAACTCAATATTCTAAGTATTGTGCCTTAAATTGTTGGGTGAAAAGTTAGCCCATCCCAATGACAAGATTAAATGTCAGCCCACCCCAATCACTCCACCAAGGAACATGCGAGCTATTTCCAAAAGCCGTCATCCAACTACCTTCCTGATATTTAAAGAGGAAGGTGGCATCGGTATCTGCACAGTTCAGAAGGAGAGGGAAGTAAAAGAGTCGGAATTCTTAGGGAGCCGCTGAGTCACCTATAGCTGTAGCCAGGACTTTACCCTCCAGGAAATCAAGGCTCTGCCCCAACTCTCATCAGGGAAGCAAGTGAGAGAGAGTAGCAGCAGCAACATCATCATCGTACAAAAAAAACACTCATTGAGTTTTTAATAGAGTTGCCACTCCTTACAGTGAAGCCCAAAATAGGTTTCCTGTCCAAAGATTTCCTCCGCAGTACACAAGGGCAGATGGAAGAAACATCTTTATTGTGGGGAAAGGGGGCGCACTTGTGAGAATGAAGGATGCCTCACCACTTTGAAACGTACTGCCGCCTGCCTTAACCCTGAAATGCCACTTTTATTGCAACAAGTTGCTGACGGACATAGTAGATCTTTTGCCCCGGTGGACTTGGCAAAGTAGAAGGGGAAACATAAACCAGGCGCGATCGGTGAAAACTCGACAAGGATCACTTTCGGTTCGGTGGGAGTTACCATGACACAATAATCACGTGTACTTGTGCGTAGACTGTCGAAACCATTCGATTCTGAAACGTGCAGGGGCTGAAACCTGCCTGCGACAGCAAATGCCAGTGGACACTCCCTGCGAGGGTTGGGGGAGCAAGGCTGGGTTCCAGCCAGAGGCGTGTCACGCCCCCGACTCTGATCCCAGCGACCTCCGGGGACGAGGCCTGACCAGGCGGACAGCGGAAGCTCGGCAGCGTTCCCCGCCGGGGTGGGGCGCTCCCGGCCCGCGCCCAGGCCACCTCTGGGAGTACCGCCCGCCTCCAGCGGCCCGGGTACCCAGACCCAGGCCCAGAAGGCGAGCGTCCATTTACCTGCTCCCTGATCCCTCTCGCCGCCGCCGCCGCTGCTGCTGCCGCGCCGCTGAGCTACGCTGTTAGCAGAGCCACACACCCCTCCCCCCTAGCACACAGACCAACAGCGCACAACCGGGACACGACCCCAACCACACAAGTTGGGTTAGCCCACACACCGCCCGGCTTCAAACACCTCTGCCCCCGGAAGTTGATTTCCGACAAGGCCCGCCCAACGCTGCGGCGCGTCACTCAACGCAGCATGAGAATCACATGGCCCCAGGCTGAGGCCAGAGCTGACGGTAACCCTGCTGTCAGCCCCCGCACCCCTAGTTTGCATGGTCCGCAGAGGGATGGCCTCTGAAACGAGGTGACGCAGGAGCTACCTCCTATTAGTTACAGCCTAGATGGCAGGCCCTGTTTCTATGCCTAATACATGCAAATAAGACCATCTCCAAAATGACACTCCCATTTGGAATTCTGTAGAACTGTTCCAGAGAAGATCCAGGCCTAAAATTTTCACCACCAACAAGCAGGGTTCAGTAAGAACTGGAACTGGGTGGACGTCGTGACATAGAGTTCAGTCCTCGAGAAACAGTTGACCAGACCACTGCTCCGTCCCATCTTTGCAGGTATGAACTCTCAACTACTGGAATGCACCTAAGCCAAGAGGCTTCCCAGACCTATGCTATATGATTTCAAAGAACTCTGCTCTACAATTATTTCTTGTCCTCAACTCCAGAGCATAGCAAATTATACATGCTATCTCTGTTTCAGAGACACTTTATTTTCGACCACCAAGCTACCCCCTTTTTCCTCAGCTGCCAAGCAAATGGTTTCCCCAGGAGAAAAGAAAAGACAATAACAAAACTGGTAAGAGTTTCATTTGCAAGAAAGCATGGTTATATAGATTCTTTTTTTCCATTTCAGACTCTCAGTAGTTGCTAGAAACAGTCAGCTAGCATCCATTTGTTAAAGATTGTTCCATTTTAACATGGGAGAATCTGGGGACTATTTATTGAACAATTTTTTAAATATGTTTATTGATTTTAGAGATAGAGGAAGGGAGAGACAGAGAGAAAAACATCGACGTGAAAGAGAAACATCAATTGGTAGCCTCCCATACACACCTCAACCAGGGATATAACCCATGATCTAGGTATGTGCCCCAACCAGGAATGGAACTCCCAACCTCCTGGTGTAGCCACACCAGCCAGGGATATTGAACAAGTTTTGATGAGTGCACACCATATGCCAGGACCGGGCCAAGGTGTGGTAATCCAAGAGTGAACAAGATCCACTCAAGATCTGTGTCTTCTAGAGTTTAAAGTCTATTGAGAAAGAGAGACAAGTAACCTGAAAACGAACTTAAGTTTCTGGAATATTCACATTTTTGTATAACAGGCATTCTTTAACATTTTGGGAAACATTATTTTCTCATCTTTGTATAGAGCAAAACTTGTTCAAGCCAGTAATAATCTCTGTTCTGTACTGCAGATGTCAAATGTCAAAAAGGAATCCTGACAACCCTCCAGTAAATGTGGGCTCAAGTGGTTAACAAACAGTTTCAGTGTTGAGCACAAACGTCACCTCTTCTGCAACCCTTTTCCTCTGACTTCCTACTTTGTGTACACAGCAAACAGGTTCCCATTCTAGGAAATACTATGCTTTCTTACACATATTTGTTTACCGGTCTACTAGATCACCAAGTCAAAGACCACTTCTCCTTTGTCTATCTGGCAGTCTACTTCTCATTTGCCTTTGTATGTCCAGCAGCCTAGCACAATGTCTATTAGTTAGAAGAAAGGTATATAATAAATGTTTCTTAAACTGAGTACAATTATCTTCATATAATTCTATGTCTCCTATCTCTTTTTGCTGGAAACATTAGATGAGTTTCTGGATGTATCTACATGCTCACTTTGTCCCACTTATACTTAATAATATTTAATAAACAGATTTCTGATAATGATAGAAGCTAGTATTTATTGAGCACTCGCCATGTGCCTGGCATTAGCATACAAATCAATTATCTAATTTGTCACCACCATAATCCTCAAAAGTAACTGTATTAGTATATTAACTTTTTAGATGAATATACAAACATGAGGGAGAGTAACTTGACCAACTGGCAAGCAGGATTCAAAGCCAGGTCTGCTCAACAGATTTTCACATCATTTGTTTATCAGTGAATCCAACCCTGCCACTTCCATAAAGTTTTTCTCCCCTTCCCACAATAATCTGTGCCTTTTATTTTTTTTTATTAACCCTGTGCAGGTCACAGCTGATCTGAGAGATACAAACTCTTAAATATTGTTACATATATCAGGTACATAGGTTCAAGATCATGACCAGCTTGAATGTTATGGCTTAACATTAGTCACATACAAACACATATGCACTGGATATATGTAACAATATTTAAGAAAACAGTTTGTATTTCTCAGATTAGCCGCAATGTCCAGTGTTAAATGTACGAATTCAATGGCTTTATTATAGTCATGGAGTTGTGCATCCATCAAAGCAATCAACTGTAGAACCTTTCATCACCTCAAAAAGAAACCTTATACATTTTGTCAGTCACCCCAATTCCTCCCATTTCCCACTTCATTTCTAGGCAACCACTAATCCACTGTATGTCAAAGTAGATTTGCCTATTCTGGACACTTTGTGTGAAGGGAATTATGCAATATGTATTCTTTTATAACCAGCTTCTTTCATTTTGCATTGTATTTTCAAAGTTTATTAATACACTCACCAATTGATGGGCATTTTAGTTGTTTGCACTTTTGGCTATTATGAAGAATGCTTTTTTGAACTTTTGTGTCAACATACATTTATCATTTCTCTTGGGTCTATACCTAGAACTGGAATTGCTGGGTCATATTGTGACATTATGTTTAACCTTTTGAGAATTGCCAGGTTATTTCCAAAATCACTGTACAATTTTACATTCTTACCAACAATGAGTAAGTGTCCCAATTTCTCCACAGTGGCTCTTCTTATCTCCCCTAGAACTTACCTCTCTTTTACTTTTCAGGGTACTTTCCATAAGCCATCTTGTTTGATTATTTACCTTTTTTTTGTATATATCTACAGGTCTATTATGCTACTATGTCATGAGATGTTATGTTACTATGTTATGTTTCTAAGATGAAAAACATGTTCTTAAGAGGATCAAGTTTTGAGAAAGATAAAGACAATTAAATGAGATATTAGAATGATAATAACCAGCAAAATCAACATTTTTTAAGTATGCAGGAAGAGGACCATGCTAAACAGGAAATATTCCTCATAAAATGTAAAGCTCAAGATGAGTCTTAAAGAAACAGTAGAAATCGGCCAAGCTAAGAGAAGACAAAAGTATATTCCAGAAAAAGGAACATGTATATTTGTATGCATTTCTTTACCTATTATAGATGTGGAGATAGGTATAGAATGTAGGTAAGTAGTATATAAAAGGCCAACAGGTACATGAAAAGATGCTCAATATCCATAGTCATTAAGGAACTGCAAATTAAAACCAAAATGAGATATCACATAAAACCTGTTAGAATGACCTTCATCAGAAACACAAGAGATAAATGCTGGCATGGTTGTAGAGAAAAGGGAACCCTTCTGTACTGAGGATGGGACTGTAAATTGGTACAGCTACTACAGAAAACAGTATAAAGGATCCTCAAAAATTAAAAATAAAACTACCATGTGACCCAGCAATTCCATTTTTGGGAAGATATCCAAAGGAAACAAAACTGTAATTTGAAAAGATATTTGCACCCCCATGTTCGTAACAGCATTATTTACAATAGCCAAGACATGAAAACAACTTAAGTGCCCTTGGATAAGGATGAATGAATAAGGAAGTTGTATATATACGTACAGTGGAATATTATTCTGCCATTAAAAAAAAACAAACGTACCATTTGCAAGTGCATGGATGGACCTTGAAGGCGTTATGCTAAGTGAAGTAAGTCAGATAGAGAAAAGCAAATACTGTATGATCTCGCTTATACGTGAAAAAGAAAGAGAGAGAGAGAGAGAGAGAGGAAGGAAGGCAGGAAGGAGGGGAGAGAGGGAGGGAAGAAAAGGGGAAGGGAAGGGAAAGGAAGGAATCATATTTGTGGTTACTAGAGATTGCAGGCAGAGGTTGAGGGGAGGAGGAGTTAGAGGAAGGTGGTTGAAAGTACAAACTTTCAATTTTAAGGTAAATAAGTACTAGGGATGTAATGTATAACAGGGTGAGTGTAGCTCACACTGCTGCAGCACTAGTAACACGGTAACACTGCTGCACCATAACTGCTGTATGATATATAGGACAATTGGTAAGAGATTAATCCTAACAGTTCTTACCATAAGGAGAAAATTTGTTTATTTTTTTCTATCTATATGAGATGGATATTAGCTGAACCTATTATAATAATTATTTTAAAATATGTATAAATCAAACCATCATTCTGTATGCCTTACACTTACAGAGTGATGAATGTCAAATATTTCTCAGTAAAACCGGGGTAAACGAGTTCTTGTCACAAGAAAAGTAACTAACAATGTGTGGTATGGATGTTAACTAGACCTCTTGTGTAGGTTATTTGCTGTTAACTAAATTTACACTGGCAGGGCATGAAGGAAATAGAAACTCCAAGATGTAAAACTTTGAACTACCTATGGTCCCCAGCCATGATTATCTGCCTACAAAAATAACAAGAAGCAAATGGTTTTAAAAAAAAATACTATTAAAAAGAAAATATATTGGTATATAAACTTGAAACCTGATGTATAATAGCCTTTTTAAAAAATCTTAGGACAATCCTCAGATTTCTATACTCAGCTCAATAGGAAATGAGCTGCCAAAATAGTGTAACCTCCTAAAAAGAGCGCCTTCCCGAATGACCATATCAGACGGGGCCATAAGGGACACAGAGCAAAACAGGAGCTGCCCCAAGAACACACACTCAGCAGGGAGTCCTCGCTGTTCCTGTTTACAGAACATGCCAGGAATCAGCGACCACTGCAAGGTTTCCAAATTTCCTATTTTTAGATGGGAGTTTTTATTGCAACTACTTTGTCTCTTCTCTTTTATTGCAGTTTTCATTTTGGATGGAATAGATAATGTGTCATTGACTGCTAGACCACAAGGAACTCCAGATAAAGCTAACACATTTTGGAGATAGAAGATATTTGCTAGTTACAGCAAAAGGGTATATACTACAGGTGACCTGGTAGTTGTTACCCAAAATGTGCATTTCCCCCATCCCGTAGCATTCAGGGATATTGAGTTAATGTTGACCCCAGCCCTCTCCATGGTTAGTCCTGGTTGGTATAAGCCAGAAGTTACTCACAACCTGCTTGCCACAGTTGTTGGGGGGTGGGGTGGGAGAGGGAACCCAGCCCTAAGTCGATCACAGCCGCACCTTAACCATATGAATTGTCTCAGGGATGATCCAAGAAGCACAAAGCTCAGGACAATTGTTCAATGGTTGCTGGAAGGAGCTTTCTCCCTGAGGATAAGAGGGATAAGCATGTAATTACTAATGCCTTGAAGTATCATCTTGTGACCATGAAGGAAACCAGCCTGAGACAAAGCATATGTCACTAGGACAACAAAGCTGATAGAATTCAGAGAAGTGGAACTGAAGTTTTGACCGAGTAACTTCTAAAGCTTCCTTCACCTCCATAGGATTTTTCATTTATGCAAAAAAATTCCATTGATTACTTAATACAGTTTGAATTCAGTTTTCTGTTATTTTAATCCCCATATCTTTAACTGTTAGAACAATTCTCTACCTCCAGCTTCATTGTAAATGTCAAAAAAAAGTATTATCATTTCTTACAATGGAAAAGAACCTTATCTACCTTCTTCCCTTTATCCACGCTCATGTTAGAGTGAGATCAAAAGTGAGCTACTGTCCCTGAGAGCAATTCTTTCAGATTCATATGATGCTCAGCTTCACATTAAACCAATGGAAAACTGTTTCAAATATTGATTTATAACATTGTATATAAAGGACATAAAGAATAAACTGTGGATGTTTTAGTGCCTTCTAGCCCCACCTCCAATCAGGTCTCCTTTGAATGCTGTGCAGCATGTACCCATTTATGAAATCCCCATCAGGCACACATGATCCCCAACTCCTCACTATTTTGAAAATTTTCATTAGCAACTGTTCAGTTTGCACAGTTTAGCTTGATTCATAACTGGGCACGAGTCACTCCCTTAATGTTTGAAAATATGAACTGCTTCTATTATTAGCTCAGGAGCTAATACACAAAAGAGGACTCAAGCCAGAAAGAGGAGTAAGACAAACCATCATGTCATCCATTTAATCATTACAACAAATTAATAAAATTAATTTACATGATCAGTTACTTTTAATTATGATCTCCAAATTATAACTCAGAAATGTGGGGACTGTAGATTGAAATTACATGTGTCTACTCTATTTCCTTTATTCTTCATTATACCTTAAAAAACTAACTTGTATCTGTGAGATTAAACTTTCTAAAAACATAGAAAATGAATGCTGGAATATTTTTATATTATGGGTTAACTCTAACACCTAAATTACTCACATAATTCCAAATGCTTAATTGAATATCGTATCTGTGGCTGCTAAACACTACTTTTATATAGTGCATATTGAACACTCAAAAAGTGAGTTGGACTTTATCAATGTAGCATCTATATTGAATGATCATATTGCTTCCTTAAAAATTACTCTATTGTTTTTGCAGATGGAACAAACAGTACTCCAGGCACAAGGCAATGCAAGAACTTCTACAATTAAGATAAATTGAGTTTGAATTAAATTTCTTCAAAACTTTTGGTGGACCACAAAATCAACACATCATGAGAAAACTCTGAAGTTTGAAAAACTTCCTTTAAGTTTTTGATATTAAATGACTCTAACGATAAAGAGAATTTAGTGTTTTTGTGTCTGACTTTAACTTAGCATATAAAAAAAAATCATCCAAACATCTGAAAGAAAGCTATCCCTACTGGAGACCAACTCTGCCTGCATATTTGTTATATTGTCAATTTATGATTAACTACAGTTTAAATTATAGAGAAAACTAGTCAATTTTTATAACAATTTTCTAAGTTTAAAAGCATAGTTAGGATTTGAGGAGAACACAGTGTATCAAACCTGTAAGGTCTAAATCTGTTTCTGGCAATAAGCCACAAGCCTGCTGTTTTTTTTTTTGGGGGGGGGGGGGTTTGGGGGGGAAGTAATATTTCCTAACAGATAAAACATTGTTTTTCCTATTATTCATATAATATGTTTTTGTATTAATACATTTATCATAATCTGTGCTTAAAATGTGTATGGTAAACCCCAGTATCATATAACAATTTGCCTAATTTTTCTACCTAAAGTTATAATTTAATAAACATTAATAATGCATATAAATAATAATGCCTAGAGATTGTGACAATAAAATTTGCTTTTACATTAATGAAGTTATTTTCAAGTACAGTTATGTTTATAAGATGCTTCATATCTGAGCTCTTAAGGAAATGTTTTATAATCAGGCTTCTGAGTAAAATATGGGTTATATGAGGCCTGATACCAAGAGTATGAACAATGATATGCTCTTTACTTTTCATAAAATGCTATGAATCCTTGGTCACTATGTGATTGCCTCTTACATAGATAACATTTCCTCAAAGTTTATAATAGTAGCATAATAATTTATTGTTAACAATCTGTAGTAACATAAATATGCTTTAGAATCACTACATACAAGGTATATATATATCACCCAATTACATGTATTCAATAAAAAACATACATTTGAGATTATTAGTCAGTCACTATCTCTTTATAGATATTTATGCCCCCATCAAACTCAACAAAATTATTCTCTCCTGATTCTGCGGATTTTCAGATGATTCTTTACTTCGTTCATGGGATCCCATTTCTTTGCCTTCTACTTGCTGTTTTTCAAGTTTCCATTCTTTGTTCTGTTCTCACTGAGATTTAGCCATTTTCTCTGCATAAATTTTTCTACTCACCAGGGACCTTATTCCCTTAATGCAAATGATTCCAAAACACACTGGTGTCTTCTAAATAGAATCTTCTCTCTCGACCTACATTATAGTACACTCTGCATGCTCATCCAGAACTCATTCACCATATCTATCTTTGGCGATCCCACGGAAGTGTTTTTTGTTATGTTTTGTTTTTTAACTCTCCAGCCCAGAATTATCTCTCGAGCTCAGAGCAGGTTTTATAGCTGCCTACTTGATACGCACTTAGATGTCCACAGGCAACTTACACGTTCCAGAACAAACTCATTATCCATCCTCCACAACACCTATCTATCTGACCTCGTTTAATTGCTTTTGTAAGCATCTGCATTACTTAAGACACTAATTTCACCTCCTTTAGCAAAGGCTCAAATATAATAGTGGCTTAAACAAGATAAGTCTTGATTTCTTTCTCACATAAAAACATGAGCTTATGCAGTCCACGGCTGACATGGTGGCTCCATGTATTCCCAACCCATCCTCCTTACCTCTTGTTGCTCGCCCATTGTTAATACATGGCCTTCTTTGCATGGTCTAATATACATGCTCCAGCTCATGCCATCATATCTTCATTCTAAGTGACACAATAAGGGAAAGAGGGAAGTGAAAGTAACACCTCTTCTTTTTTAGTGCAGGGCACAGAAGACAAACATTCCTCTTGAATTCACATCCCGCTGCCCAGAGCTTTGCCGCATAGCCACACCTAGCTACAGGGGAAGCTGGAAAATGTCTTCAGCTGGGCAGCTTTGGGGCCTGCTAAACTCACGAACTCTGTTACAAAAGGAGAATAATAAGTACTAGGGAACCACCATCAATCCCTCTCACATTCAGTTCCATAAGAAACTCTTTGCCTGTCTTTCTTCTGCTTCACCTCTGCTGCTGCTTTGTTAACATATATTGACGTATCTTCCACGTGACGTATCTTTTCACGTGAATGTACATTGGATGATTTATGATCCTATAATCTGAATGGGATGGAAAAGAATATTCACCAAACCAATGGCTATGTTTCATGCATCTAAGGCTATATTAATTCATTCTAATAGTGATTTACCTCTAAAAAAACACCACATCTGACCTCATTAATAGCCATGATGAAGAATAGTGTTTCACTGAGCTTGTGATAGTCTATAGTCTTCTTCCAGAATCCAGCCAGTTTCCACAGGAGCTAGACAAGTGAATCAAGAGGTGATATGATGAGGACCACCACCCCTGAATCCTTTAGATCCGGCATCAGCAAACTTTTTCTGTAAGGGACCAGATAGTTACTATTTTAGGCTTTCCAGGCCATGTTGTGTCTGTTGCAACAGTGTAACCACTGTAAGCTAAACCTTCAACAGAGCTCGTGATGTAAGTGCCTTTCATATGCTCTCACTGTAACTGAGGGTCCAGATGATGTGTTAGGTTTCCCGGTAAAAATACCAACTATGACTCAGTGTCCAACTATTTTCTAAATGTTTTGGTGCACATTACCTGATTAAATGCACTTCGGTGTCGTTGGGGAAGGACTGTAGGAATCATAATCAGGTACACTTGCCATAGCTTCAGGTGGTCCAGCCCCAGGGGAACCTAGCCCCTTTAATTAACGGATTCTGAGTCTGAAAATTAGCTTCATAAATTGGGCAAGGGATTATGACACTTTCATTTTTGTGGCCACTCAGCCTCCCAGTTATTAATCCTTGATTTCTTCCACTGGTACACGCTGAGTGATTCCCATTTTCACTGCCCATCTCTTTTGCCCCCAGAGTTGTCATATTCTGTTGACGTCTTCCATAACTTTGTGAGTCGTGACTGCTATTCTCACCGTATTGGTCATTGCAATCATTGAAATCCCCTAGTTTCTGGCAGTTAACTGCCACTACCTTGCCTGTGGTGTTTCAGGGTCCTAGCAGCTCCTTTGCTATCAATGAGTAGAGTCCCCTACTGTCATCTCTGGCCTACAGAGCACCACCAATCCATTGTTTAGTGATACTGGTGTTTCTCTCACCAGCAGATTCTTTATGGCCTTAATAAATTGTTTGTCCTCTGAGCCTTCCCATGGAACAGTTTATTCATCTCACCATCTGCCAGCCATATTTGTGTAGCCATTCCAGCATGATTATTTTTATGAGCTTCTCCCTTCTCCATCCTTCTGCCATGGTGGTCCTAGCATTTCAACTTTGCTTAGCATAGTCTGTCTGTCTTGGTTGGGATTTTTATCATCTTTGAAATTCAGCCACTCTAACTACATCTTGGTCACATTCCTCAGCTTTCTCTAGTGCCCCCTGGCAGGAAATAAATGCTTTTTTGTTTGTAATCAAAGATGCCCCCTATTTTCCCAGTTGGCTTTTAATTGCTTGTTATTCACTCGCAACTGTTTATTACCCCTCTGTAGAGCATCAGTGCTGCTTAGCAATAGCCATTCAATCCAATTAACTTTAGAGCTACTATATTCTCTACACATCTCAAATATCTGATCCATTTGGCCCATTCACTAACAGTGAACATTTTAACAATTGAACCGCCCCATGGCCAGGGAATGTCTGTGCTCCATGTATCACCAGTGATAAGGTTTTTATTGCCAGCAGACAATGAATGATTCAGGCCAAAATCCTATCTTATCACCTACTCCAGGAAGCAGAAGCTGAGACAGAATTTGGCATGCAGGGTGCTTATTAGAGATCAAAACTTTGATAGGAAGGGAAAAAGGAAGTCAGATTGGGCAGGCGGATAACTTGAACAGTGATGTAGGCAGAATGGAGTTCCAACCAACCCAGCAGAAAGCTCTGGAACAATTTGTCTTCCAGAGTTCTGCATCACGTCAAAATGATCAGACCTTTGTATTACCACTTCTCTCAGTCATCAGAAGCAGATTACCCTGAGAAATATATGACCTTTGGATAGACAGTTTTTTGTACCTTTGCAGATCCTAAAACAGAAGACAGCTACAGAATGATAACTCTACCTCCTGCAGCTGGGTAGGAAGTTCTCCTTTAAGAAGAATCTGATAGTAAATCTTTGTATCTAGCACATTAAACCACTGGCAGTTTTCTTCAAGGACTGAAGTAAGCATTCTCATCTTTTTGCATTTGAACATGCTGTCTCCCTTTTCCAGGTATACTTTCTCCTAGGGAAACTGAAATTTCCAAGCCATGTAGTTGCCCAGTCTAGGAAGCCTGATTACAAATTATTTATGTCACTGTTATAGCCATTCTCAAGCTATATTGTATTAATTCACTTGCTCCTTTTGCCCAATTGTAAACTCTTTGTAATCTCTTTGGAGACATGAATTATTTTTTTCATTTTTATACCCACAACATTTAAAACAATGTCTTTAATATAAGAAATATTAAATAAATGTTTCCTAAATAAATGAGAAAACTTGTTTTTTTACCCTATCTTTATATGAAAACTAGACCCCCCAAAGTTTTCAAAAATTGCCCTTTTATTTCTCTTATCACATATTTATACAATTTTAAATTAATGACAGATTAGGTAGTAACATTAGAATCTATACACTCAGTTCAGACTACTTCCCTATCCTTGCATTTATATGTCTTATTGCCTGGTGGACATGTTCTTCTGACTGTCCAAAGACATCTCAGACTCAACATATCAACGTATCTCAAAGGACACACATTATTTTCTATCCCCAAGCTCATTCTTTTTTCTATAGTCTCTGTCTCTTTGGTGCTGCTACTTAATTACCCAGCTAGAAAACTGAGAACCTCCCTAAACTTCTTTTTCCTTCATTGTCTATATTCACCAAACCCTGATCACTTAACTTAAATAATTTCAGCTATGTCTTCTCCTTTGTGTCTTCTCCATTCTCCTAATATTTATGATCAATTTAGATAATTCTGCAATTTTATGGATGAATTCTTAACTGATTTCCTTATCTTCAGTCTTATTTCCTAAAACTCCATGCTTCAACAATTTTCCAAATAGCATTACACTAAATGGTGAGAGGCTCAAAGCCTTCCTGCTAAGAAAAAAAAATAAAGTAAGGATGTCCCCTCTCACTACTGTTTATAACATCATACTGAAAGTTTTGGCTAATGTAATAGGACAAGAAAAGGAAATAAAGATATAGAAATTGGAAAGGAAAAAATAAAATTTTGCAAGTGAAATGATTGTCTATGAAAATCTGAATGAGTTGATCAAAACACTCCATTACGAGATACAAAATTAATATACAAAAGTTAGTTGCTTTCCTATATACCA
The DNA here is from genome assembly GCF_021234165.1 of Pteronotus mesoamericanus. Taxonomy (NCBI): domain Eukaryota; kingdom Metazoa; phylum Chordata; class Mammalia; order Chiroptera; family Mormoopidae; genus Pteronotus; species Pteronotus mesoamericanus. The sequence goes on from NW_026555310.1 coordinate 17,237,662, forward strand.
GCAATTAAAAAAATGGAATTTAAGATTAAAAATACATTACCATTTATATTAGCACCCCCAAATATGAAATACTTTCATATAAATCTAATAAAATATGCATAATATCTATATAAAGAAAATTATAAAACTGATAGAAGATGTCAAAGAAGAACTAAATATATGAAGAGATATTATATGTTCATGGGTAGAAAGACTCATATTGTCAAGATGTAAGTTCTTCCCAACTTGATATATAGATTCAATGCAATTCCAATCAAATCAGACAGTTTGTGAATATAGACAAAATTCTAAAGTTTATACAGAGATGCAAATACCCAGCATAACCAACTCAGTATTGAAGGAAAAGAACAAAGTCAGAGGACTGACACACTAGAGACAAATAGGTCAATATAACAGAATAGAGCCCAGAAATAGACTCACATCAATATGGTCAACTGATCTTTGACAGGAGGAAAGGCAATACAAAGGAGAAAAGATAGTCTTTCCAACAAATGATGTTGGAACAACTGGATATCTACATGCAAAAAATAAATCAAGACATAGAACTTACACCATTCATACATACACGCACACCTCAGAATGGTTCACAGACCCAAATATAAAATGCAAAACCATAAAACTTCCAGAAAATAACATAAGTGACCTTGACTTTGCTGATGACTTCTTAGGAAAAATGCTAAAAGCGAAATCCATGAAAAGTAAGTGAGAAACTAGACTTCCTGAAAATCAAAAACTTCTGCCCTGTGAAACGCAATGTCAGAAAATGAGAAGACACACTGCAGTCTGGGAGAAAATATTTGCAAAAGACACTTCTGCAAAGGAATTTCAGCCAAAATACAAAAACAAAAACAAAAACAAAACACCACTTAAAACTCAACAATAATAAAATGAATAACTGGAAAAGTGAGCCTAAAACCTAACCTACATCTTACCAAGGAAAATGTACAAATGGTTAATAAGTAAACTAATGAAAAGACGTTCAACATCATATGTTTCTAGGGAATTGTAAATTAAAATACCATTGGAAACGTAATTTTGGAGGCTAAAGGAACTTTGATGTTGTTTTATATAAACTTCTCTCTGAATTCAGGATCTATTTACCCACAATTTAAGCAACAACTTAGCAGAAACCAACGTTAAACCTCCCACATAAGGTTTTCTTATTTGAAAGTAAAATACATGTAAATTAACAACTGAAAGACAGTTTACTGAGTTTGCATGTAAAACAGCCTCAGAAAATTAAAAGATTGGAAGTATCAAAATGATCTTAGTTCTAAGATATCTTAAACTTTCAATACATAATAAAGAACATAAGGAAAAATTACATATCTTTTTTAGGAGGTTAGAGCTTTCTAAGGCAAGATCAGGTGCTTGGAATTTTAAGATAGGCAAAATTTTTATAGAAGTGGGCTCTTTTTTCTTTTTTACAATATTAACACTCCATCAAACAACAAGAAGCCACTTATTCCATGTTTTTAGATCATGTTTTTTCTTCATAAATAAAATTTCCATTTTTTTGAAGATCATTCATTACTGGTTTTACTCCTTCAAAATGTAGTTTCTCAGACCTGGCTGGGCAGCTAAGTTAATTGGAGCCTCGTCCTGTACACCAAAAAGTCATGGGTTCGATACCCAGTCTGGGCACATACCTAGGTTGCAGGTTCAATCCTTAGTGTGTGCAAATGCAAAGCAACTGATAAATATTTCTCTCTCACATCGATCTTCTTCTCTTCTCTTCTCTTCTCTTCTCTTCTCTTCTCTTCTTTCTCTTTTGTCTCCTCTCTTCTTTCTCTCTCTCTAAAATCAATATACATATCGTTCAGTGAAGATTCAAATAAATGTAGTTTCCCAAAGTTAGGAATAGAATAAGAAAATAACAAATGTCCTGTGTACAGAGGTTAAATAGAATTGACTACAGAAGCCAATGAAACACCTCATTGTACACTGGATTATTTGTATGCCTCTTAGGATATGAGTTTTGAGCAGTTCCATGTCTATTCCAATACTTTTAATTATTAATTTAGTAATGGATGTTATTTGGTCAGGTGGCAATGAATAAACAAATAATATCACCCAGCAATATGGCACTTTTACTATTGTCAAAAGCCAGGTATACTTGTAGTCCTTCCAAATAAAACAGTGCTTTGAATGTTATTAGGTTGGTTATTTTGTTTTTGGCATTCTCCTTAAGAATGAGAAAGCTCTATATTTTTATATATGAAATAGGACTTGTTAATGTGGAGGTAGGAGAATTTAGTATGTCAATTACTAAGTTTATTTTTCTTGCAAAATAAAGGGAATATTTTTTTACCATTGTTTTCATGCAGTGCTTTGGGGATATTTGAAGATGCAGGGAAATGTCATGGTGGAAATAATAGTAATATATTTTCTAAAGGTTGGGTTGGTTAGAGTCATTACAATATTCTGGATCCATTTTTGGCTAAACAAAGAGGAAAGTTTTACCATCTGATGACCGTTTGATGACCTGCCCGGAAAGAATTAGTACACTCAGGAGAGCACAATTGAGAGAAGTGATCACATCTCAAAATGTGACGTCATTATTTGGCACCAGCTGGCATCCTGGGCATCAAGAGTGAGTTATGCTCTCAACTCTGAATTTTCCCCTCTAGATTACCTTTGTGGCTCACCAGAGGGCAGTGTGCAGCTCTACTGCTTCCTGCATTGGATGTCTCCTATGGACAAGCCAAGGTCAAATCATCAGAAGCAGACAACAGGCAAGATAATAGGTTATGAAAGTTAGTTTGTCACGTTTGTTGTATGTGTGCCCCCCCACATGGAATTCTTAATATTGAGAAATTAATCAATTACCACATAAGATGTACTGTAATGAGTTTTTAGTAAATTCTGTTATACTTTCAAGTTTATGACGATAATTTTGGGATTACTGAACTCAATTCTCTTTTATGGATTTACGAATGCATATTATCCAAAGGTGGTTAAACTGCCTTCCTCCACCTATCTCATACCTGTATTTCCAAGATTTTCAATCTCAAAACCAGATTAAATAATTCAGTGAATATTTATTGAACAATTGAGGTCTGGGATATAACAAGATAAAGCATCTATTAATCCTTGTAAAGAGGAGCTTGAAATTTATCAAAGGATTACAGTGTAAATAAAAAATTAAATACATGATGAAAATTATACAAAGCGGGTGATACGTATGGGGTATGGTACTATGAAAATTAAGAAGATAGAAGAGATGAGGACTTTTGGGAAGGGTTCAGAATCTGAGCTGAGTCTCATAGCTGAGACAAATTCATTTAGACATATGGAAAGTGATAAAAGTAAGTCCTAGATGAAGGAAACATCATATATATGGAAAGTTAAAGGACCTGGGAGCTTACAGTATGAAAAAGGTAGTAGTGTAAAATAACACTAGAGATCTATATTGAGAATAGGTTCTTGAGATTACTGAATACCAGGCATGTTCCAAAAACTGAACTGACAACAGGGAGTTGTAGGAACTAAAGATCAGGATTAGCATTGTGTACTGTCAGAAAATTGATCTGGCAGCATTGTGAAGAATGGTTTGCGTAAGAATCCAAAGGAAGGAGAATTGAATTAAAAGACTATTTGAATAATTCTGTAGGCTTTCAGATTGAAAAAAATAAAGGCAAGCAAGAGGCTCTGTAAAAGTAGAACTGGTATGAGTAAAAACTAAGTAAATGTGGGTGGGGTAAAGAGAGAAAGAAGTTAAAACACAGTTTGAGGTTTTTAGCTGAACTGGCAGGATGACAATTTCATTCATTGAAATATAAGACTCAGGAGAAGCAAGTTTGGCAAAGAAATTGATACGTTTACCAAAAAACAATAGAAAATTGTAGTGAAAATCTTTTTGAATTTAAATACTCCTCTTTTTTTCCAAATTAACTTAGATGAATTTAGAGGACTCAGTCTTGATACCTCCAAAAGTCCACTAAAATAACAAATTGTTGTTTATTAGAATGTTTCAAAATCGTTAAATGTGAAAATCTGAGAGAAGTTTATTATGTACTCAAGGTTAACAGACTTGAATTATATCACCATGTTTAATAGGAGGAATTGCAAGGTGTTAAACTTTATTGATGTTAAAAATGTAAGAGTATCCTAATTTTACAAATGGTGAATTTCTTGATTGTTAAAAAAGAAAGAATTGCAACTTTTCACTGATGCAACTATGTTCTATGCACTTTTTCTGTCTAATAGGAAACTATGATAGGGCATTTAAAGGAATCCACAATAATCTTGGTGAAGAAACAAAAAGAACAAATTAACTTCTTTTAATATTTTTAAACATCTTTTAGGAATTAACTGAAAAAGTCTGTAATGGAGTCCAATTTGCTCAAACACATTGTAATATTTTTCTCAAATTGGTTGACAGTTACAAAACCCAGAGACCAAGCTGTGAAAGAAACTTTTCCAGTTTAAGCATCTGCTTTTGTGGCAAAGTTTTCAATCAATCATATGGGAAGTTTTGGAGTTGCCTTGAGTTCATCTGTCAATTTTTTCAGCTCAAAGTAAATAATGACCTCATAAGTAGCATGGACTTGTTTCCTGGCCACTGAAAAAAAAAACAAATACAAAAAACAAAACAATAAAAAAGAAAGAAACAAAAAAAACAAAAAAACAAAACCCAAAAACCTAGTAGTGAATGTTCCACCTAAATTGAATTCTATAGTCCTATCTTTCACTCTTGACCCTTTAAGCACCTGCTAATTAGATGGCTCATTTCCATACTTGTGAACCCTATAGCTTGAATTCATTTTTGTGTAAACCACAAAGAAGTCTTCTACTTGTTCAGTATGTCCTCTCCACCCTGACCACATAACTATATAATTATTTAGAACAAAAATAAGCCATTCATCTTGGTGGGCTATTTTACATATGTCTTACTTTATACCTTGTCACATTAAAACTGCCAGGGTTTATCCTGCCTTTAACACCACTTTCTTAGTCATTTAGATGTGCTAACATATAATAGGAAGCCCTGCTGAATTCAACACCATCATGGCTTCAAGTGAATTTTCCAGAAGTCAATACCACCACATTGTATTGTGGTTGCCCCTTACTGAAAAGTAAGTCACCTAAGAGGGAGGATGGTTAAGGAGCCCTCTGAGAGCACCAGCTTCTTAGAAAACAAGGAGGAAATGAAAGAGTCAGCTAGTGCCAAGATTTCTGGCAGTGAGAAAGGTCAAAATATTGGCTGGCATTCTGCTGAAGAGAGAAAAGGGAGGTCCCCATGAAATGAGATTATAGTTATTATCCAAGTTTCAGAAAGCATAAGAGAATTAAAAATTTCTAGCCTTCCTTTTCATAGAGATCTCTCTAACATATCTTTATTTGTGTGTTTATACAATTAATTAATTTTGATAAAATACACATAAAATTCACCAGTTAACCATTTTTTAAGTGTACAGTTCAATGACAGTAATACATTCATATTGTTGTGTGACATCGTTTTCATCCATCTTCAGAATCCTTTTCAACTTGCAAAATTGAAATTCTGTACTCGCTGAACAATAAATCTCCATCTCCCCCTAACCCAGCACCTAGCAACCACTATTCTACTTTCTGTCATGAATTTGACTATTATAGGCAACTCACATTAAGTGGAATCAAAGTATCTGTTTCTTTCTGACTGGCTTATTTCACTTAGCATAATGTCCTCACTGTTTATCCCTGTTTTAGCACATGTTAGAATTTCCTTCCTTTTTTAAAAAGGCTGAATAACACTCTGTTGTGTGAATATACCACATTTTGTTTATCCATTCATCCATCAGTGGACATTTGGGTTGCTTCCACTGTTTGGCTATGGTGAATAATGTTGCTATGAACACGAGTGTACAAATATCTCTTCAAGATGCTGCTTTCCATTTTGTGAGGTATATACCCAAGAAGTATAATTGCTTGATCATATGGTAATTTTATTTTTTTAATTTTTTCAGGAAGCGCCACAGTGTTATCCATATCGACTGCACCATTTTCTATTCTCCCAAGTACACAAGGGTTCCACTTTCTCGACACCTTCACTAACACTTTATTTTTCCTATTTTTTCATAGAAGCTATCCTAATGGATGTGAGGTGGTATCTCATGGGGTTTTGATCTGCGTTTCCCTAATGTGCTTTAGAGCATCATTTCATGTGCTTATTTGTACATCTTCTTTAGAATAGAATCTATTCAAGTACTTTGCCTATTTTTTTCAGTTGGGTTGTTTGTATTTTGTTGTTGACTTGTAGTTCTTTATACTTTCTAAAATTAACCCTTTATGAGCTATATGATTTGCAAATATTTCTCCCGTTCTGTGAATTACCTTTTCACTTTGTTGGTCATGTCCATCAGGGCACAGGTTTTAATTTTTATGTGGCCCAATTTATCAATTTTTTCTTTTATTGCCTGCGCTTTTAGTGTCATAGTCACAAAATCACTGCCACATCCAATATCATGAAGCCTTCCTCCTATTTTTTCTTACAAAGGTTTTAATTTATTAACTCTTAACATTTAAGTTTTTGATACATTTTGAGTTCAGTTTTGTATATAATGTAGGGTAAGGGCCCAACTTCATTCTTTCTGTGTGTGTCTTTCCAGTTACCTTAACACCATTGGTTGAAAAGAGTGTTCTTTTCCATTGAATGGTCCTGGTACCCTTGTCAAAAATAATTTTTTGTGAGGGTTTATATCTGGGCTTTTTATTACATTTCTTTGGTCTATATATCTGTCTTTATGCCAATACCACACTGTTTTAATTGCTGCCGTTTGTTCCTAAGTTTTTCAATCAGGAAGTGTGAGACATCCAACTCTGTTTTGGCTACTCGGGATCCTTGGAAATGCCATGTAAATTTTAGGATGGATTAGTCTAATTCAACAACAAAAAAATCATTTAGATTTCATTAAAATTTTGATTGAATCAGACCCATACGCCACTTTTGGAAGTATTTTAAATCTTCTAATCCAATGTATCTTTAAGGCTGAAAACAAGGGCCATTTCTGTAAAGCCCATTTATTGGATAAAAGGCACTGTGAACATTTCATTGTAAGCAATAATGATGTTAAATTCCAAGCAGCTGATGAGGAAGTAAGGAATAAAGTTGTTTGTCTAATAAGAAAAATGAAACACAGCCTCTGGAGTTGTCACTCCATTGGAGCATAGTGGAGAAGACAGCAAAAAAAAGTTTTTTAAACAGTTTTGCTCTTATAAATTTCTATGTATATTACATTTTGTTTATGCATATTTTATTTTATTCTCATTGATCTATATTTATGGTGATGTGACACTATATCTTATTGCTAATTATTATAGTTTTATATTTTGCTTTAACATTTGGTAGATGAATTGTGTATACATTGTTCATTTTTCATAATAATTTAATCTTGCTTATAAATTTTTCAGAAAAGTATTAAGAAAATTTTATTGTTTAAAAACACTCTCACTGAATTTTCATTAAATCATATTAAATGTATAATTTGAAGGAACTTTCTATCTTCATAACATTGACTCTTTGATATCCAACAATGAGGTATGCCTCTCCATTTATTCAAGAATTTTCTCAGAAATGTTTTGTATATTTCTTTATGTATTTCCTATACATGTTGCTAAGTTTGATATATATGCATATATGTATACATATATACACATACATAGAGAGAGAGAGTAAATTTTTTCCACCATCTTTTCTAACTGCATATTGATTATTATTGCTGGTATGGAAAAAAATATCCACAAATTCTACTGATTTTAACTTTAATTCATTTGAGTTTTACAGAGAAAAAAATATCTGACAATAATGAATATTTTGTTCTTTCTCATCCTATAATTGCACCTTGTTGTTCATCAACTAAAGACTAAGATTATGGAAATACATCAGTAAATAATGGTGGTGTTAGTGGTCTTTGTGCTCTTTTTCTAACTTTTGCTGGAATGGCTCTAATCTTTTACTATTAAACATGATGGAATCCAGTGGAATAAGATATTATCATGTTTTAAATATATCTATTGGGTTGTTATGGGTTTTATTTTTGTTTAAAATTTGAATTTTAAATTCTATCAAGTATAATTTCTGTTGTATCAATCAGGAGATCATCCAGGAAAACAGAAGGAACTTCATGTAACATAGGTGCAAATCCAGGAATTTGGGGTTTACACCACTCTTAGAAGAATCAGAGAAACAACAGTCAGGGAAATCAAACTGTACATGTCAGCCTGAAACACCACATCAGGTGGTTCTCAGGAACTCTTGAATAGTATTTGAATTTCATGGTTGCTCATTTGTCAGTTTGCAATACCTCCAGGGAGCAATGGCCTCTCCTTTTCTTGTGTTCTATAAATCTCATGTCAGTGCAACTTATTGGCAAGTTCTGACCAGCAGTGGTAGCCTGTGGCTTCTCCTCTCCAATAAAATGGTACAGAACTTAATACAAAATGGACAACTATCCTGCCCAGTTACTGAAGACAAGTATTATTACAATGAGCATATAGACTTTTTAATGTGATGAATTATATTGATGGATTTCCTAATATTAAGTCATATGTGAAATAAAACCTACTTTATCTTGGTGTATTTTTTTAATATACTGTCAATTTTAAATTAAAACTATTTTATTTAGTTGGGGTCTCTTTTGTATTATATTTATGAGTGATTTCAGCAGTTGTATTGGGGTATTTTGTCTGACTTTTCTACCAAGATTTATACTTGCTTTCTAAAACTAATTGGGAAATTTTCTGTCTTTTTCTGTATTGGAAAAAAAATTAAATTTATCACATAGGAATTTTATTTAATATTTAAAAATAACTCACAAAAACTTCTGGGTCCAATACATTCTTTACTCCTTTCTTCCCAATGTCATGAGTAAATATTGATCTATGCTCTCTTCTCAATTAACCAATAGTATAATAAAAAGAAAACTTTCCAAAACTGCAGGAACATGTTTTTTCATAATGGGCATTGTTCAATTAATCAGACTAAATCAGACTAAATAGACTGAATCAGACTAAAGTAATGCAAAAATCCTAATGCCTACACATATTATGACAAAATGTTTAAATACTAAAAACAAAAGAAAATATCATACAGCACGGCAGCCAATGAACACAGATTGCCTATAAAGAACAAGCTGACAGTGACCAGAGAGGAGCGAGGAGAGGGATGACGGGAGAACGAAGGGGAGGGGGCACGTCAAGGAACAAGAGCAGAGGACTCATGGGCACAGACGACAGCGGGGCATTGACTGTGGAGGGGTCGGGGGGCAGGGGAGAGCAATGGGGAAAATGGTGCGACAACTATGAGCAATAATAAAAGAATTAAATTTTAAAAAGACAAAAAAGATTAAAGGTAATCATTAATAGAACTTAAAACAATATAGCAACAAAAAGTTTAAAAATATAACAGTCATGAGATTGAATATGAGACAATTTTTAAACTCACTGTTGGTAAAAGAAAAATCTATACAATAATTTTATAAGATAATTGATAATATCTTATATCTGGAAATATCCGGAAATTTTCTAAATGCATACCTCATGAGCCATTACTTCCACAATTAGAAATTTGTTCTAAGAAATATACAGATAACATACAAAGATTTATATATAAAAATGGTCTTTACACTCTTGTTTATAATAGCAAAACATTGTTCTGTTATCTCCTCTCCCTCACCTTTGTCTCTATCCTTTTAACCTAAATACTAATTTTATTTTCTGCAATGTTGCTTTCTTTTATTGAGAGATTTAAAAATCCCATTGCATTTTTTAATGTATTAAATCTTTCCTAACTCAACTGCTTTGAAATTTTGTTGTTCTTTTTTTTAATTACCTCCCTTTGTCTTAATTTATAGATTTGCTTCTGATCTTTCCTCTGCTATTTTATGCAGGTCTAGTTCTCTTGAATTTTAATTAGAATACATATGAAATGTTATTGTTCTTCAATATGACTCCACCTGCACCATAATCAGTGAAATCCCTTGAATATTATGACAAGTAAACGGTACCCTTCCATAGGATTCAGTGCTGATGCTGGGAATAACCATTTTTGCATCTCAGAGAGAACACATTAATAAAGAAGTCAGACAGCTGTGCTCATGTTGCCATGCCAACAGGAAGTGCCATTTGAATGGTGCTATACACAGCAGTGTTACCAGTGTGGTGACTCCAGCAGCAGTGAAAAACAAAAACAAAAAACAAAAAAAAACAGCAAGAAAAATGTTCACATCTCAAGCAGAGGGCCCACTTACAAGGAAATAAATATGTTCTAGGGAGGAAGGGAAAAAAGAGTCTAAACTATACTCACTTCAATAGAATTGAGAAGAGAGGGTCAATTTGAAAAATATTTCATTAATAATAATAAAAAACATGGTGGTTTACTCAAGTAGGAGTTGAAAGAAAGGCTGGAATAGAGTTATTCAGAAATGCCTACTACCTTGGGTGACTGGGTTAAGGATGGATTGTTAACAGAGACAGGACATAAAGGAAGAAAATCAGATTTCTGGAGTGTAGACAATAATTTCAGTTGGTATTTACTGAGTTTGGATATTTATATGAAAAACAGGTTGAAATGTCAAGTGGACAATTTCAAATATGGAACTGAATCTCATGTTCTTGGGGGCAGAGATATGAGGATTTGAGCATTATCAATGGACTATAGTTTTGAAAAGCCTCTGAATCAAATTCCCCAGGAAGAAGTGATAGCAAGGACAAAAGGTTGAGGATAGAAAACTGAACATAAATATTTAAGCAATAATTAGAAAAAAACCTTGCAAAAGAGGCTGAGAGGGAATAATTTAATAATGAAAATTAGAATCAGGAGAGTATTGTGTCACAAAAGCCAAATTAGGAGACAAGAAAATATTTCAAATTGTCTTAATTTAGAAAAAAATTTTAAAGGAAAGAATGGTCCAAGAGTTAAAGAGAAGAGCCATCCCCAGAGGTAAAGGTCAAAGCGTGGCCAGGAGAGGGGGCGAGCCTGCCCTCAGCATTCTCACAGGAGCTGCATGTGGGACTGTTGCATGGCATTTACTCGCATTTGTAGTGAAAGAGTAATAACAAAAAGCTGAAAATCTTGGTTGAAAAGGAAAGGAAGACATACCTGGTATTAAGCAGTTCTCTGTCTTTCTTTTACTTTCTCCTTCAGTTTTATATAAATGTTTACTAAAGTATAAATTCAGGAAAGTGTACATAAGTGTGCAGCTCAATGAATACTTGCAAAGTTAGTACACTCTTGTCACCAACACACAATCAAGAAACAAACTACCAGAATTTCAAATGCCTGTTTTGTCTACCCATCCCCCATCTCCTCTAAGCTTGACCGGTATCTTGATATCTAACATCATAGATCAGCTTTGTTGTCTTTGTACTTCTATGTCTTTTAAAGTAAAATGTAACTAATCTAATTTGATACTTGTTTTCAATAACTCAGGACAGTTAATTATGAGCATAAATTGCAGGATAAGGCAGCAGAGGCAGCCTCCTTATTGGCTTCTATACCCATTGAGCCTGGTGGAGGGCCTGAAGCATCACAGGTGCTGCTCCATTAATTGAATGAAACAACAAATCTTCATGATTAGTTGCCATGCCACTAAACTTTTTACTCCCCTAACTTTTATAACTTTATCAAGGCCATTGCAACTGCTTGGGATTGAAACCATTCTCTCACTACAGTGTATGAAAGAAAACACCCAATGGAGGAATATGGCAATGATTAATCAAAAAACTAGAACCTATTCACTTACTTATACTTGAGAGATATCTTCTAGTCTGCCCCTTCCTTCAGTATTTGTATCACATCCTGTTCGTTATTTCTAGCACTGCTCAATCCTGCCTACTAACAACCTTCTCCAAATCTGTCAGTTCTGCAACTCATTAGCAAAATCCCTGACTCATTTTTCTACTTCTGGCTCTTTTATAGCTTTAATAAATGTAGCTGTTGTTATTAATAGCAAGATGCTTAAAAATTAGGACTTGTTTTATTGACCTTAAATCATAAGGATATACCCTAAAATCATGTACAACTCCAAATATTTATACATTTTCATTGTAAAATACATTTATTTGTAGTGAAAAACAGCTGAGTGGAAATTTGATTAAAAAGCAACTGTCACTGATTTCATCTGGCTTTGTTAATTGCTTGCCATTCCTTCCACATATTCTCTATTTAATTTGATCTGATACTATTAAAATATTAACCTCAAGGGAACTTTCAGGGATTCATATGTTGAAGATTAAAACCATAAGGTAAAGCTGCTTCTTTGCCCATATTTTCCATGCTTGTTTCTAACAAAAGCAAAGATTAAATAGAATCTTTTCTTACATTTGGATAGCTCATTTAACTTACTTTTCCTGAACAATATGTGCATTATGAAAAAGCACTAAGATTACTTTTATGAATGGATAGAGAGATACAAATTTTTTTTCTATTCAGGAAAAGAATTCAAATCCCTTTTTGTAGCAGCTAGGTTGTATTGTTTTATTAAAAGCTCATTTTTGTGAACATAGGGTCTCTGTTATCAAAAACAAAGCAAAACATTGTTATAAAGTGTTATTTTTGCAGAGTTCAGGTATGAAATATCCTACAGCTTGAGAAAGAGCAGACTTTCTGAGTTGTAAATATTGTATATGGAAATATACCAACTAGTAGTCCTAGATATTCTAAAGTATTTATTTTTTAAAACCTATCTACTTTAACTTACATAGAAAAGGGATATAATTGACTATTAAAACCAATATAAAAAACCAAAGTCCAAGAGAAAAAAGAGGGAACAGGTCAGAAAAAGCAATAATTTGGTTGCCGCAGAAAGCTGGAGCTCATAACTACTAGTAGCCAAGCTAAAAAAAAGTGTGTGTGTGTGTGTGTGTGTGTGTGTGTATAATGTTTTATTTATATAATAAAAAGAATTATAATAATTAGAGAAATTCTTCCCAGCATTAAACTCTAAAAATATTAGTTATATGGATTTTTATATTCAGATACAGAACAAAATAATAGTTATTTTTAAAGATAGAGATTATATAAAAGTTCCTGAAATATCCAGGGCATCATGGAAGCTTATATTGCAGATTCAAAGTAACTTGTGATACTTTTAAGGCAGATATAAAGTTTAGTTTATTAATTGGATTTTTATGTGAATTATAAAATATCAACACTTAATAGCTTAGGCATCTTTACATTTGCAAAAATTTTCTTAAAAAGCAAAACCTCAAAAGCAAGAAGATTCAGGAAAAGAAGAAGAAAGGGATTGACAATGAAAGACATTCATTTTTGTCAAATACCACATCCTTGTATTAATTTGTTAGTTACCCTTTCCCTGTATTTATGAGGCATGAAGGTATGAATAATTTAGAAAATTATTCTAAATGCTTTATAATCTGTACTGAAATAATAGGACCTATTTTTCCTAATCAGTCTCCTAGTTCTTCCTTTGTCTCTTCAAATATGTGGTTTTACAATAAACAATAATTTCAAATATTTTTATCAACACAATAAGCATTTGATGTTTACAACAAAATACTGGATGATTTTTTTTTTGGAAAAATAGAGACCTATATCTAATTATTCAACTGTCTTCTTTAAATTAATTTAAAAATTATTTCTGTGAGAAAAGTGTTTTATCTGTGGATGTAGGTATAGGAGATAGCAATATTTTCTTCCTTATACATAATGATTTTTTATTTCCCTTTGTCTTATTGTATCATCATATATTTTCTACACTTTTCACTTTCCCCCCACGCTGCTACAACAGAATCTGAGAATACAAGATTCTTAAGACCAAAACACTGCAGCAGAATAAAAAATGGCACTTATAAATTACCTAGGGTGCTGCAAACTTCTGGCAATTAATTTCAATTAAGTTATTTACAAGGTGTGCCACTACTAACTTGTGCCCAGATGTTTCAGTTGGCAAAATGTGATGGCCACCAATGTAGTCAGTTTCAGTAACAATCACTCATTGATGAAATTTTCACACTGAATTCACAGCACCTTCGTAACATTAGCACATGATGTCATCACCCTTTGCCTCATCATACCATAAAAATGCCAATACGAGTTGCAACAAATTACTGCAGGCAATTGCTGAGTTCTAGGGAGGCTGTAGTGAACACCTGGGCTGGCTTGAAATCTAGCAGCTTTCAAAGTTTCGTTACCAGATGTTTGTGGAACAACTTATGCATGTATGGAAAACATATACTTTTTTTTCATTTGCATGAATGATTACCAGATCTTTGGAAGTAGTAGAAACACATGTTTCATGAAAAAAAAAAAACTAATAAGAATTTATTAGGGAAATATGTTTATAAAAATTAGCATAGTTTGTCTTAAACATTGTGATTTGAATTTGCATAATCATGTTTATATGCAATCACTGGTTTATATAATAAGACACATCTTTACAAGTAAGTGGTACAGTGATTAAATCTATCCTGGGTGAAAAAAGCCAGCACTTACGAAACTTTTATTAATGTTAAAATTAAAAATCAGCTAATTAAATGTCTGATTTTGTTAAATATGTATATTTTTAGAATTATATTTATTTAATAATTTTGTCTTCCTTTCTTTAAATGTCCTATGTCTTCCTAGAAAAAGATAGAAACTATTAAAAATTGTATATATGTTTATTTTTGCCATTAATTTAATATAATATTGAGTTTCAGTACATTTTAGTAAAATTGTACTTTGTGATTATATAACATTTTAAGAAAAACCCTTTTCCATGCCATTGTAAAATATATTCTCCACCCATAATGAGAATATGAATAGCAAGAAAGCCATTACTAATTTATTTTTGATGGGTCTATTTCTTTGAGGATTCTTGTTTTTAATTCAAGAAAAAGTAATGTCTTAATATTTTAGCTAACTGAAATGCTAGTCCTATTAAAATAAACAGGACTCTCCTTTATTAAACTATTGTTTCCATTGTAATTCACTGTATTTTATATAATGGACCACATTTTCCTCCCTCTGGGCAACTGCAAAATGTTGTTATAACTATTAACAGCTGTCCGGTAACTTAGATGCTCAGTGATTTCATTTAGTTCAAAAGAAGTCTGAATTTATCCAGGTGTTAAGTATATTAAGTCCTGGATAAAATCAAAGGAAATTCTATTAGGGATCCATTTTAGATTTTGATGAATACATTATGTTTATAAAGGCCAAAATATTAAAAAAACCATATATTTGCTACTCACTAAATGAATAGGTATGTGAATGTTAAAAAAAAAAAATATCTCCTGTCTTAAAAAGCAAACATTTCAACGCCTTTCCTGAGAAATGATTATTATAGATCCCATGAAAACAAAGTTGTGCACTATCAGGCTGTAAATGGAATGAAGTGCCAGAAGCGAACACACATTAATAGGCTGGATAGTAAATTTGAAATGAAAAAACTCTTTGCAGTTTTAACACTTAGAAGATGGATACACATCACTCATTGCCCTGCTCTGAAGTTCACGGTGGCCCTCGGGTGCTGCCCTGATGAATTAGTTTGCCTTTCCTTGGTCTATGTCCAGGAATCCCACTACCCTCCCCCGCCCCAGGGAGTCATCATGAGCTGTGGGGCATTGCCACACGCAGGCGCCTCACGGACATCTCGGGGGAGGCGCAGACCAGAGACACACTGAGAGTCACTGTGGAGCCCACGTTTTCCCATTCCTTGTTTGTTATGAGACTTGGGCCCGAGGGGGTATGAAAGAATGCCACGCTAATATAGTCCCCTATGTTTTGTTAAGAAAATGTAAATGTCTCACTGTGCATTTTTAACCTGAAATGATCCTGAAAGTTTAATCTTGACCCAAAGGCAAACTAACAGAGTGCCCCTTAATGCCTATGTTAAAAATGAGCTGCTATTGGTTTTTAGTTCTTGGGACATTTTTACATTCCCATTAAATAAAAGAAATAATCACAAAGGAAATTAAGCCACAAAGAAAATATGTTAAAGCCATGTTTAGAGTCTGACCTAAATATATAAAACAAAGAAAATACATGGTTGTGGTTAGAACTTTGTCTTTAACTCATCTGTTGCATTTACAGCACACAGAAACATGGTAACAATATGTCAGGGAGATTCTTAAGCTGTTTTTACTCAAAGCAACATATTTGGAACAAGAGTGAAAGGTCCACTGAATTATCTCACTGTTTATTCATTTTCCAGTTTTTTAGAAGTGTCTGCAGTGTTGGAAAGGTCAGAATTGGGGGTTTGGGGATGTTTACCGATTATATCTACTGTACATGCAAATATAATTCCCACTGAAAAAAGCTGAACATCCATGGGTATAGCAAGTCACCCTTATCAGAACACCATGAAGTTCTAGCCTCCACAGTCTGCCTGGTCAAGTAATTCCTATTCCAGCTTCCCCCATCCTTATATTTCCCAGAGAATGGAGCAGTGAAAGGAGGCCAGCACTGGCACCCAAAATGCCTTTCAGTGGTCTGATAATCACTATATGTTAAAGGTAATATATCACATGTACCCTCTGTTCCTTTTGATGACCAGGAGCACATAAACGTGAAGGCAAGCCAACAAGAGCAGCACTCTGGATCTTTGCCTTCTCCCTGAAGGGTAGAGCTGACATTGAGACCCAGGCTTTGCCTACTGCATGAGGCTATCATCTCAGATTGAACCTTCAGGATTTTAGTCATTCCAAAAATTTAGTCCAGTTCAACTTGCAAGTGGTCACATTCATATTAGATCACATGATAAAGTAGAAATTATTCATTAGCAATTAAGTTTTTGACATTATAAAAAAATGAAAAAACATTTTTATTGCTACCTGGAGGCATTGCACAGTAGGTATGGAATTTATACAGTGCATTGCTCTGAAGGTCAGTCTATGAGATGGCTAAAAACAATCATGCATGTTCTATATAATGAAAGGCAAGCAGGTTGTTAGGATCCTCTTCATGCATAGGGGAGTGGTTGGAGAAATCCACTAGTGGGAAGACATGCTCCCAAGACAGCACTTCGGGTCTATTTCAAGGAGTTTATGGAAAAAGTAGAGTTCTGCTATCCTTTCGGCATGAATCTCACAGAAACTTATAAATGCGTCTTTGGGAAGTTTGTTTTTGTTGAAACAGTATTATGATCATATCTTACATTTTCCTAACTCTTTGCACAGATTGTTTTACATATATAATCTCACTTAATTGCATTTCAGTTTTCCCCACAATGTTAAGGTGAGCTGATTATTTTGAAAGTATTCAGTACCAAAAACAACTAGGAAATTTACAACTGGAATAGACAAAAGGAAAATTGAGTTATTCCTTGAAGTACTTATTTTAATCATGATTAAATTTTGCCCTTACTTGAAGGTGCCCTCGAACTGGGCATCAAGGCAAACAGAAGTCTAACAGTGTAACACAACGTGTGCATGTAAATGGAGGTTTAGTCTACGTAGAAAGAAGCCATTATGCTGTACCGTGATTGCAAAGTGCCTCACCAGGGTAGGCTTTAGCGTCTGCGCCAAAACCTTCACTCAACAGCTGTCGAAGTCCTGAGAGACAACCTACAGAGCAAACAGCTCAGGGACAAAATTAGACTTGGGAGTTTCCTGCCCCTTAATTAAATTTCAACTGTTTTCTGCAGTGACAGGGCTCCAATTAGAGAATGAGTTCAAAGAAAATCTAACATAGTTACCTGTGGCTATATCATCAGCTTTAATGCAGTGCAGGGTTAGACAATCTTAAGTGAGCCTTCTGTATCTATCTTAACAGTGACAAATATAATTCATATAAATCATGAAGCCTGGAGGGAAAGTTTCTTTTCTTTGTTGAGTTTTTTCTTCCCTTAAGTGTTCTAATCCACATATATGAATCACCCATAAATACAGTTCTTGGGAGACTATTTCCCTTTGTTCAACATGAAGTTTACTTCCCACAAAACCATCCACAAAAGCTCGGTCTAAGATTTTCACACACTCCAGCAAATACTAACACCAAATAATGCTGGTATGCTGTAAGTATTTCATATATATTTCATGTTCTCAGGCAGTAATAAGGGTACTAGAAAAGAATAGTAATGCACTATGTGATAATATTTGTGAGGCTTACAATTTCTCAATGTCTGCAACCTTCTCATAGCCGAATATAAGGATTTCTTCAAGATGTCACTTAAAATTTGTTCCCCTTTCCCCTCTACTTAAAATTAGTATGGACCATCCATTTTAAGTCAGCATTTTCGAAAAAGATCAACTGAAACTTGAACAGGCAGAAGGAAAAATGTTTCCACTTCTACCATACTTAAAAGGAGTTGGGCATCTTTTCATATTTTTCTTATTAGCATTGTAATATAAAACATCTGTAATAATTTAGTAAATTAAATACATTAAAACAACAAATAAAAGGAGCTGTAATGAATGAAATACAGAAGACCCCATGCAGCTGCCTGTTCTTTTCTTGACAAGCAGCGCAGTGAAGTGGCGAGAGCTCTGAGTAGCTGCATTGGCAGGAAGCAAACCCATGAACTGGATTGAGAGCTGCTGTGTGCTAATATGAAAACCAGCTTTTATTTATTTCATCACCTCTGTAACAATGTTAGATGCTGCTATTCTTCTCCAATTGTTTTACTCTCAGTAAAAGCAGAAGTCTTCTAACTTCTTTTTCCTTTATCGTTCCTGTCTAAGCCCATTTCTCTTACCTGCCAGTTCTCTTTCTATATCTTTCCATGTCAGAACTGCCACTTTAATCAAACTGTCATCTCATACCTGGATTACTGAAAAGGTTTTGAGCTCATACCTTTCTCTTTGTTCAAACTTTAACCATTATACTATCATGAGCCACTTAACGATGAGGGTAGTTCTGAAAAAATGTGTTGTCAGGTAACTTTTTTCTTCTGTGGAGATCATAGAGTGTACTTAAACAAACCTACAGTGATCGTGCAGCGCACCTAGGCTACATGGTATAACACCATCATCTATGCAGTCCATCATTGACTGAAACGTCCTTATGTGGCATATGACCATATAGAAAAGTAGTCAAGTAACTTTTCCCAGATAACTCTCAAAATTCAAGAACTTAGAGTGACAGACAACTTCTTAATGGAGAAAATCTAAATTCTCTGACTTAGTACTTAGGGGTCCTACTGAAACCACCTATTTTCATTTTTATAATTTTACTAGTAAAGTCACTTAGCTTCATACAGACCAGTTTCTATTACATCCTTATTTCATGCACACATTCACAGCTCACATCTATTCACCTTTGCACATGCTGCTCTTCCAAGAATGCATGATTGTCCATGCTTTCATTATGACAATCTACACCCAGGCACTGAAAACTCAAATGTCTTCAGTAGGGTAAGTGATAGAAATAAAATGCTAAGGAGTAATAAGGAATACAGCTAAACTGGAAAGAGCAGGTCCCATGTAAAGGCACTCAAATATAAGTTGTTTTTTTCAAGTATCAACCAATGTTGGCCCAACAAAACATAAGTAGAACTGATTTGGCCTGGGAGCCATCAACTTGGAGCCTCTAAGGTTTAATTGCCATTAGCTTCTTTAAGATCTATTAAAAACTTGCCTTCAGGAAATCTCCCTGAAGACTTCTATCCTTTGTCTTTATTTTCTATTCCTTCAGTCATTTCTATGTAGCTTGGCTTACATTGCTATATATTTGCTTTTGCTATTTCTTCCATATATGACATGTTATTTTCTCTTATTTAGGGAATTCATTTGGGGTAAGCAGAGGTCATTTGTTTTGATTCTTTTTCCCTCATGTTGTAGTGATAATTTCTCTCTGTACATATAAAAACATTCTTGTTTAGCATAAAAATTTATTAAATCAATGTATTGCCTGGGTAAGATCTGCAAAAATGTGTCTTTAAACTTATATTTAGCATTTTCTCTAATTTCTTAGAGACAAGCTAATAGGAAAGTACAGGGAAGAGGACTTTTGGATTCAGAGTGATATAAAAAGAAGCAGACAAATGTTTTGTTATATAGCTTACTCAGTGTTAATCAGTCTACTGTCAAGGAAATTTAATCACATACTAATAAAGCATTGAAAATTCTCACTCTATAGGTTGGCCAAATAATTTAAAATTTGGGGGAATGTTTTCCTACATATAAAATGATATGCTTGGTGCATGGGGTGTGCTCAAAGTATGAGTAGCTATTCTCATAGACACATTAAGGAATATCTGCTTAGCCCACAATGATCCCATTAACTATCCCCTCACTACACCCCAAACTACAGGGATATATTTCAGGAAGTCAAGTTTAGACAATATGATCCTCATTTCTGGACCACAGCTAATTGTATGAATAAACATCAATCATTGCCTCTCTCACCCCAGGGCTTTGGAACTCTGGTAGAATGAGATCCAGTATTTAATGCTATTGGGCATAGTCAATGTGGTGGCATATAAACCTGGGCCATATTCTACTTTACTGCCCAGGATGTAGAGGAAACCAGACTGGAAAAATACAGCAGGATGAAGCAGGGATAAGAGATAAGTGATAGAATCTAATCCATCAGAGTTCAAGATCACCCTTCCTGCTACAGTTCCAGTCATTCTGCTTTAGGTTATTAGCAACAAATGATCATAATCTTCAAGATCCTCTCTGTCCAAAAATTCTGTGATGATATACATTTAAGTTTTCTTCTCTGTAAAAAAGAGGCTGTGAGTGGACAAACAGTTAACTGAGTAGTTGATTTTAGTGGCATTCCCATAACCCATGCAGCGAGCCAAAACTGTCTGAAAAGTTATATTTCTCCCAGGATAGAAGGCAGAATTTGTCATGACACATATCTTATTTTCCACCGAGGTGATGATGTGGAGTTCAGAAAAAAAAAAAAAAACTAAAAAGCTGTGAGGAATACTAAGGTAATGTCTGAAAGAGGTTTTACGTTTCCCAAATATAAGAACCATATGGATTCAAAGCACTTCATGCATTTAATTTCTTTTTACATATGTAAGGAACCTGAGTAGAGAGACTCAAGTATGTTAGTACCTAATTGTCATAAAATCGCTCATAACACTTTCAGCTTTGTACAAAATAAATGCCTAATAAGCAGGTTTTAAATCAATATTTTATGTATCAAACAGACTTACAAAGAGAAAATAATTCAAAATTCTATGGTAGGTATAACATCCCCACACATTGACATTAAACTTAATTTTAATGCTGTTCAGTTTCAGTATTCTTGGAATTTTTAGCTACTGGTTTTGTATTCTCTTTTGTGTAAGTACAGTAGAATCTTGTTGTAGGACAAATGGCTATTAACATAGAGGTTAGTCTATTACACATCAGATTGTGCTCCCGGAAACATAACTATAGATAAAACCTAACATGAAAGAATTGTTCTCCAAAGCAGCTGTTTGTAGTAGCCTACCAAATCAGAGCATCTCTTTGGGATAGAAACTCTCTCCTTTGTTTTATCCTAATTTTTATTTGTTTCTTAAAAAGAAAGAGAGAAACGTAGGAAGAGAAAGAGAAGAGGAGGAGGAGGAGGGAAAGAGAAGGAGAAAAGAAAAAGAAAAAAGAAAGAGAGGAAGAGAGAAAGAAAGTGCATCTTTGTCTACCTTTATTTATACTCACACTTTTTGAAAGAGAATGTTGTCGCTCCCTGCCTTCCTTTTCTTTCTTGAAGCCATTACATTCTTGCTTCTACCTCTTTCGTTCCAAGAAAATTGCACTTGTGACTGTCTCCAAAGATCATGCAGAGGAAAAATCTGATGGGCACTTAGTTATTATTGCAACGGATTTTTAATGGAACTCAAAATATTTACAGAATCCTATTTGAAATGCTTGCCTTTCTAACTTTATGTGGCAATTACTTCATCTTCTACCTCCATTTGCTCTATCTCATTCCCCTTCCTTTTTTCTACATCAGGTCCTTTTGCACTCTGGTTTTCTTTCAAGAGGCTGTCCTTGCACTTGCCCATTCTCTTTCTACCTGCTCTTCCACGGCAGTCTTAGCCATTCCTATAATAGCAGGTACCATGTATTTATGACTCAACTTTTTATCTTTAGTACAGACTGTTTTCTTGAACTACATATTTGTATTTCTAGACTCTACTAGATACATCACAAATACCTAAAACTTAACATATCCCAGGTTAAATGTTCTTTTGTCCTCTTTCCAATTCTGCTCCAGTTCACTTCATTAGATCTAGTATCCAAGTCAGAAATGTCAGAATCACTTCCTCTTTGTTACTCACGTTATCTAATCAGTCATTAAGTCTGGTGGAGTCTACGGATATCTCTGGAATCCACTCCATGACCATTGTTTCTGTCTTACTTCAGACTCTCACCAGTGGTCCCACCTTTCCTTCCTCTTGAATCTGTCATCTACATTGTTGCCTCTTATATCTAAAGCACAAAACTATTGAGCGCGCTCCTTGGCTTGGTGTCTTTTAATGACTTTTCATCAAATCAGCTCCGCTCCTTGGTGAACATAAAAAGCCTCCATGACCTGTCTCCTTTCTCCTCTATTAATTTTGTTCCCTTATGGTTCTGTATTAACTGTCACTGGGCAGTTCCCAAATACACCAACCTATTCACATCTCCACCCTCTGAGACAGGCTGATGCATTTGGCCGGACTGTGCACTTAGCACATCCTTCCCT
This sequence comes from Pteronotus mesoamericanus, assembly GCF_021234165.1. Taxonomy (NCBI): domain Eukaryota; kingdom Metazoa; phylum Chordata; class Mammalia; order Chiroptera; family Mormoopidae; genus Pteronotus; species Pteronotus mesoamericanus. Next base: position 17,260,211 of record NW_026555310.1, read on the forward strand.
TCGTGTGCACCTAGCAAATTCCTACTCAGTATTTAAAAATTTCATAACTATCACCCCCATGTGCATTTTCTTATGATCATTCTCACAGAGGTATATGTCTACATGAGCATTTTTGTTTCCCTGGTAGTTTATACCATGAAGGGGCCTCCTTAAACCCTCAAAGCCCCTGAGAGGTGTCTTATTCACCTCTGCTAAAGTGTTTTACGCTATGCTTGGCACATATGTGTTCAATGAATCTTGATTGAATGAATGACAAATAAATACAGAAAATGATGAGAGAGAAAGTAGCTAGTTGAAAGTGATAGGTACTTTTCTTTTATGTTTTGGACTATATGTAACACTTTGCAATGATTTTATGAAATCTCTTAAAAGCTAAGTAAGTTTCAGAGAAAGAGAGAACTGCAAAATAAAGCAAAAGTTTGAATATCAAGCTCCTTTATTAACAAAAGTAGTGGTTTCTTAATTTAAGACAAGTATCTGAACTAAATTAGAGGACAAACTTTTGCCTGCTGTTACTAACTGATGATATAAGAGCAATTAGGTCTGGCTTTCTCACTGTTAATTCTTCCACTAGGAATATTTGGAAAATAGTAACCAATCTTACAGCCTGTGGGGTCAATTCTGCCCAGTGAACAAAACACGGACGTGTGCGTCACCATCTACCTTGCAAAATTCTCTGGCAGGCTTGCGTCTACATGCACGTCTCTGAGTTTATAAGATCCTGTACGTGACAATAAACACATCAACAGTGTGTCTAGACTACGAGGTCATATTCAGAAACCTATGACTTCAACAGGGGTGGAGATTGTGGGGAAACAGAGCCTAGATCGGATGAACTTCTAAATAGCAAAGGCATGTGTGTTTTCATGTGAAAAAGGAACAAGGAAAAAAGCATGTTAACAAAAGAGTGATTTGTCACAATTCTGGGAACTATGGGAACAAAGTATTAGAAACCTAATCCAATACCTGGATAATTGTAATGACGGATATTGCTTTTCAGGAAGAAGATTTCTACTAATTCTTGGATGAGAATGGGCTGAAGAAAAACAATCAAAAATGAAGATTAAGATCAGTTTGCAAAAGAAATTTCCATTTAAATTAAGAAATTTCTTTCTTTGGGTAAAATGTGACATCAGATTGAAAAAAAGAGTGGTAAGCTGAAAGAATATTTCTTCGAATAGAAAATAGAAATAGAGGAATTTTCATTAGCCACAGGCCTGGCCAGAATATTTTCCTCTTAAAAGACTTTTTGTACTGTTCCCTCCTCCTCCATTGCCATACTTCACTTTTAACCCCATGTCTTTCCACTTTCTACCTTCAGAAATTGTCCATATCAACCCTAATAATTTCTCTCTTTTTATTTGCAGGAAAGGGTAACTTTACCAATTGCAGAAACCAGAAGCACCAAGCACAACCATAACCAAATTCTACTAAACCACAAGTCAAACTTGAACAAATGCATAGAGAAAACAGAAAGTAGGGTAGTATTACTTATGTGTTATTTTTTAATCTTCTTAGCGAAGCCAGAAAAACCTATTTCATTAATATTTCCACTAAAATCCTTAGATTACCAGTTTTGAATGCAAATAACAAAGAGTAAACTATAATTAATTTGTTTTCCATTAATTTGGAATTTATAATAGGAAAAAAAGCCTTTTAGTCAGACCCAGATTCATACAATTCAGGTAGATGTCTCTGGCAGGAATAGCAAGGGATGTTTCATGAGGAAGTGTGTAGTTGAAGTTCCTAGGGTCATACTCAAGTGTTTAGAATTATACTCTCAAATTCTCCATTTTCTTTTAAGAATCTAATGTGAATTTTATTTTATGCACAAATTCTCTCTTCAACTTATTTGTATATGCATTCTCTCTCCTCTTCTGGCAGTAATCAATTCCAAGTTCTTTTCCCATCGTTTAACATATGTTTTTCTTCTAAATTCCTATTTAAAAGGTTTTGTGGGAATGTTCCCTTTTTAATAGGATTATCAGTATACATCATAATTTTAGAAACTTAAGTTTTTTGACACATAACCATCATTTTCAGCTGTTGATTCTTAAATGTTTTTCAGCTCCCCTCCATCACTGATGCCATGCACTTGACTTTATCGAGCTTCCTGGGTGCAAACATGTAATTATGGTTTAGAACAAAAGATATCCATTGTTACAAACTTTTTTAGCTTGTTTTGATTGTGGTTGTATATTGGGTTGCTGTCACTTGATTTCTCCAGCAGCATTTTCCCAAGGACCTCAAGTTTCTTCTTGCTTATTTTTTTAATAAAATTATGTTTTTTATTAATTCAAAACTGCAACAAATAAACATTTCATAACACATAAAAAAGAATATAAAAATCACCTGAATATCTTCCTTCAAAGATAATTGTGGTCCACATGCCTCTGGACATTTTTTTCTGTGCTTCTATTTACACATATATTTATACTAAAAGGAAAAAAAAACACAGCCATGATTCTCAACCTGGGAAAAGTCTGGGAGGAAGGAGGGGTTTGTCTGGTGATTCAAACCACTGTGGATCTTTCTCAAAGTACACATGGTTCCCTGCTTTACTCAAATATGACTCCTACAAAGATAAATCCAATTTTTGAGGGAGCAGAAAGAAGAGTGAATGACATATCTACTTCTCCCATTCTTTCTAACCCCTCCATTTAAGAATCCTTCCTATAAGGGCATGTTTATAATCTGCTTTTTTTTTTCTTTTTCTCATCAACTCTATGTTGTAAACATTTTTCTGTGCCAATGACCATGTTTCAAACTAGTCAGCCAAATAAACATGACTATCTCATGTTTTCAGTGAAAAAAATTACAGAACAAAGTGTTCAATATGTTGTCATTTATGTCAATAATATATTTGTATATACAAAAACCTTTTGAAAAGACGTGTCTATTTATTAGTAGAAGTTATATCTGGAGGTTCCGAATGTAGTAATGTTGAGGGCATTTTCATTTTTGTATCGTTTGAGAATACAGAGACAAAATTTTATTTTGGAAAAAATGAACAGCGATACAGAAAATAATTCTAATGGTCACTTAATACTGTGTATATCATCTTAAATTGTTAAAGTAGTCCCCTTATGCTTGACTTTTCTCTTTTAAAAACATTGTGAATAATGCTGCTTTAAATTAGTGTACCTGTCTGTTAGTGCAGTTTTTTATTTTTTTTAAAAATTCCTAATAATGGAATGGATAAAAAGAATACACCTAATATTTGAAATCTGTTGTCAGATTACTGATTGAAAAAAAGACTGTATCAATTTATTTCCACCAATGAGCATGTCCATTTTCTCACAACTTAATAAGCACAAGATATTTTCAATATTTTTCATCTTTGTAAATCTAATACGTGAAAAAATGTTTACATTTTGCATTTCTTTTATTATTAAAGAGGAAGAATATATATGGAACACTTATTGACATATATATTTCTTCTTTGGTGATTTGCCTATTTAGGTCTTTGCTCACCTTTCTATTGGGTTGTACATATCTTTATTATTAGTTTGTAAATGTTTCTCATATCATAGGTATATTAATGATTGTCACACATTATGCAGCCATATATTATGTCAACATGAAACTTATTTGCAGTTTGCCATTAATTTGTATAGATTTTCATTTGATTATAGATTTGTAATGCATACACATTATCTATTTGTCCTTTCTTATGACTGTTGGCTTCCCTCAAAATTCTAACTCAAAAATTAATTTTAAATTATATTTTAATTAAAATAACTCAAAATTATAAAATAATTTAGCTTTGTTAATATTATTGTTTCCTATATGCATTTAAATCTTTAAACTATCTGGAATTTATTTATGCATTCTTACTTTCTTTTTAAGTAAATATTATTATGCAATATTCTTACCTTAATTTATTTGTATTTCACAAAGTCCAAATGGTTATTATATTAATATTAAAGTAAGCATTTTGCATTTACTACTTTCATTTGTTTAATGCTATTAAAATATAGTTTTTTAACCTCATTTTTTCTCACACTTTTTTCACTTCTTTTTGTTTCAGTTGTGAGCAAATGTTACTTGTTATACACATAATATATATCCTTTTTTAAGAATATGGAAGTATTAATTTATTCTGTTTTTATATACTCTGTATCACTGTAGTGAGTGTATGGTTATTTCAAGGGTAATTTAAAATACCACATCCTGGTTTTCCATGGTGCCTGACATATTTCAGGTCCTTGATAAGGATGTTTGCGATGGCTAGCCTGACAAGCCAAACAATTTATAGTATAGCAAAGAAATGGCACTAAAATCTTAGAAGTAATGTGACATTTTTACTGATGTTTCAGCGTGGGTTTGTTAACCATTCATTTATTCATTTTCCCATGATATATTGGTAAGCATGTCATTTAATAACCCAGGCTTTCCAACTTCCATTTGCCATAGGAGTTCAGTTATTTTTACTATCCTCTTCACAAGATTTTTCAATGACTAACAAGAGGCAGATTCTGAAAGTGCTTTGAAAGAAAATCATTTTCACATGAAAAATGTTGTCATGTAAATAAATAGCAGTGGCCGTGAATGGTCTGTTGCTGTTTTAAAAACAAACGAAAACATGAAAGACCATCAGCATGTTTCCAGCTGATGAAAAAAAGGTTTGTGATTTTGATTCAGAAGCAAAAATGAATTTCCCACACAAAAATGTATGAAGACAGGTACCACCTGTCCTGCCAGACCACAGAGAGGAGGAGATTGATTGCAGGTTAGGTATTTCCTGTGGGCTCAGCTGTCTGTGATCGTAAGCGGTGAGCATTCATTTTTCCGAGTTGATGTGTGTTGATGACACAGTCTGCACTCAGCAGCTTGTCTCCAAGGTTCCACATTACAGCCAAGCCATGATAGGGAACTGTATTATGTAATAATGACCTACCTCACCTTCTTACATAATACTTCACACTCTCACGGCGTTCTGTACTCACATGGCAATTATTCCTTACAGAGTTTCAGGGAAGAATGTTGTGGAGATTCATTGCTATACATAATTTATAGTAATATATGCCATATTAATTTGTCATAGAAAAGTTCATTTACAGAAATATGACTTGGCAAACTTAAATATATATGCACTACAAGTACTATCTCAATGGCAAAATCAGTTTCACAACTGAGGTTTATCCACAAGAATTCATTTAGAAACTACTATGTATCTACAGCCGTGGTGAATGAAAGAGCTACGTGTGTTTCCATAGCTCATAATCTGAATTAGAGACTCAAAATAGATGTGATTTCATGATCCAGGGTACCTCAAGGGTTGTAGCTATCTCTATGTGTAAATCAATACACATGAGGAATCAGATGCTTAGAGCCAAAATCAAGCACCCAGACTCACTCACATCCTCAAATGATAGAGGAGCTTGGGCATCCTGGATTCCCTCTTAAGCGAAGGTTTAAAGTTATTTTTAAATATGTCTGCTATTGCATCTTATGGTAGTGTTGGGTTGGCCAAAATGTTCATTTGGTTTTTTTCCCCCCATAAGATGGCTCTAGTTGTGTTCAGTCATCTTTAGTTTCATTTGAAACAACATTGTTAGATTGTATTATGATGGCTGTTATATCAGCGTGCATTTTTTAAAAACTCATCAAAATTGGTGAATTTTTGTGTAGCCATTTTAATATTGAAGATGGAAGAAAATATGCAACATTTTCAGTATATTATGCTTTACTACTTCAGGAAAGGTAAAAATGTAACTGAAACAGAAAAAGAGATTTGTGCAGAGTATATAGAGAAGGTGCTGAGACTGATCAAATGTTTCAAAAGTGGTTTGTGAAGTACATGCTGGAAATATCTTGCTGGACCATGCTCCATGGTTGAGTAGACCAACTGAAGTTGACAGCGATCAAATCGAGACATTAATTGAGAAAAATGTTTTATCATGTGGGAGATAACCAAATATCCAAATCAATAAAGTTATTGGAGGAAATGAAAAATGTGTCTTTTATTTTACAGAAAAAAAAAATACGGACTTTTTGGCCAACCCAATATAATTCTTTGCAGAACAACAGTGGTAGAGGAAGGGAGGAACTCTCAGCATGAAAACTATACAGTCCCCACACTTATCCAATGCCCCCTTTGGGCTGAATGGATACATTCCCAAATGCCCCCTCATGGGTGGTCCCCTCTCCAGATGAGGACCCCTGGACTGTAGGATATTCCAAGAACGCACTTTGTCTCGTTAGCCCATTTTAGCTGTGGAGCTCCACACAGAGTCACACAAAGCAAAATTCCACTTGGTTAAGAGTGGTTGTGATCATGCTTCTGACTTTCAAGGCATTCCATTTATGAGACTATTTCAACTGTTTAAAAAAAATTATTAAAATAAGGAGGCTAGAACTTCTCATCAGACATGTAGATGGAACTCCAATACACCATCACCAAACCTTACAAAAATCACCGTAAAAGGATTAAAAGCTCAGAAGGACCACAAAAACAGGAAAGGAACTTCAGGTTCTTCACATTTGAATGTCCCTGTGCTGGGAGCACACCCTTAGAAAACCTGCACATCTCCTTCCCTAACTACTTCTTCAGGCTTCAGTTCAAACGCTTTCTTCCTTGTGGGAGAGACTTTCTCTGGACATCCCCTGTAAAAGAGCATTCCTGTCACCTAATATATTTTTCTTCAGAGCACTTATCGCCATTAGACAGATTTCATTCTTTTATTTATCTGTCTCCCTCCCCTGGAACATAAGTTTTAAGAGGGAGGAACAAGATGATGTCAGTTAATTGTCAATTTGGTCAAGAAATGTCAGTAATTTTTTTTTCAAAAAATGGGAAACACCTATGTGAGAGATAACTGACTTCATAGAGAAGAAAAAGCTGCACCTGAAGGGCAGGTAGAAAGTTAGCAGAAGCCAGCCGAGTCACGCTGCAGCGCCCTAAGTGTCTTAGGAACTGGAGGCGCCAGATGTCGCAGAGAAACAGGGTGGATGGTAGATTTCAAATACAAAATGATGAGGATCATTTGAAATTCCTATAAGAGAAATTAGATCCCTAGCATTCTTTCTCACTTCATATAACCAGGTGATTAACTCTCTTCAAGCTTGGAGTGAGAGTAGTTTAGTCTTTGGAGAACTGAAATAGATACAGACAGAAGAAGAAATTATCCAAGAAATTTCTTAGTACTGAAATAGGTGAAATTCTATTTTGAAGAGACCTCTCAAATTTCCTTCAAAACAAATAATCTACATCAAAATATGCTATCCTGGAATATCAGAATGACCATAGGAGCTTCCAGAGAGAGAGAGAGAGATATTAAAAATAGGAAGGTTGGAAACTAATGCAAAATAATATCGAATATAAACTATAAATGGAAAAGTAAATTTTTAAAAAAATAACTGAATTTAAAAATAAGGAAGTTTAGTGTAAGTATTAAAAATTAGAATTTGCAACAGATTTCTCATAGCAATACTAGAAGCTAGATGGCAGCTAGAAGAGACTTCAAAATTATGAGGGATAATTCTAAACAATCAAATTACCACTCACATGCGAAGGTAAGGAAATTTTCATACATGAAATGTATAATAGTATAGATCTGGTTACTCTGTAGAATAGCAGTTACCTCTCTCATGTAAAAGTACAGGGCTATGCAGCTCAGGAACCCAGGCCACATACAACATGTTGCTGCATGATCCCCAGATTTGGCTCAGGTTCTCATAGTCCAAGGTAGCATCCATATTCTAGGGATGAAAACGGTGCACTACAACTCGCTCTCTCATGGAAGGTCCACAGAAGATGCCACTTGGTGTTTTTGCTCCTAATCCATTCTACATAATTTAGTCGCAATAACCTCATATAACTGCTTGGGAGTCTGGGAAACGCAGTATTCATTCTGGGCAGGCTGAGTCTATAGACTGAGCCCATACACTATATACTATATACTATTTAGTACAGCTAAATATTCTAACTGTAACAAAAGAGGAATGGAAATATTGGTAGCAACCAGCAGCTTCTCTCATGCAAAGACTCAAACAATATACCGGGGCTAAATCTTTCTTTGGTAGCTACTAGAATATACGTATGCCACTAAAACAAGGACATAAACCAGGAAGGAGGAAGATGTGCTATCTAGGACAAGGAGCTCCAACAGAAGAAAATAAGCCCCGGGATAATGGCATAAAAAATCCCAAGAGAGCAGCTATGTGGTGACCCCAAGGAAGAATCTGTTGAGATTGGAGTGAAGTAGCAGGGAATGACAAGGACATTACTCAAAGGGAAAAAAAACAGAACTGATAAATTACATAATATGTTTGAGACTGTATTTGCAGCAGTTTTAGAGATAGATTAGATTAAAATTTTGGTTATCCATTAATAATAGTTACCTAGAAAACAAAGAAACTAAAGAAAAACCAAACATGGTATGTGTTACCTCTAAGGAAAACCAAAACATCCTGCAATAAAGGAAATGTAATCATAGCCCAGCATACAGCTCAGTGGTGAACAAAATGGAAAAACATAGACACTGAATATAATGTAACTCTCTGAGGAAAAGAGGAGGGAAATGTGAAATGTGTGTGTATATAAAATAAAAGAGCAGCATTCTTATCTCCCGTATTTGGAAGTCAATGGATATGTTTTCACATTGAAATATAAGGACAGAAAGGATATCACCATAAGCGTGTTACTTAGAAATGCCAGAAGAAATAAATTAAAAGAGTTAAAGGATTATTTTAAGGGGGCAGGATTTGGGTGAAGAGGAAATAGTGTAGGTAGCTACTATTTTCCATCATCATTCCTGCAGTACTCTTTGACTTTTCAGATTATGTTACTATAATACTTTGATTTAAAAAGAATGGAAGAAGGCATGGCTAAGAAAGACAAGATGAAATTCAAACCTTTCCTATTAAGGGCTCTTTGCAGATATTCTTTCCCTACCCCTGCCTGCAATAGTCAAAGCAGAGGTTTCCAAGGTTTCCTTCCTTTGTCTCAAAATTAATAATCCACTGGCAGAATTATTGTTATTAGACAACTAACATTGTTTGAGCACTGACTATGTGCCAGGATTGTTTAATTTAATCCTCAAAATAGTCCAGTGAATTAGGCAGTGTTATTACACGTACTGTACAGAGGGAAGTAAGCCGTGAGCAGTTTACTTAACTTTCCCAAGGTTGCATGGCAAATCAAAAAAAATTCAATAAAACAACATAATTCAAAAGAGCAACTCATTTAGGGGTCTCTAAGTCTGTCCTGTGAATATAAGGTATCCTTTAAAAACTCCAGTAAACTTAGTGCAAATGCAATTTAGAAATTTGCAGCACTTTTAATCTGATTGGACACCCAAGAAGTCTCCAACAGACAGCCCCAGGGCAGACGTGCGGCACCCCAGATTCTGGTCTCCTCCAAGTCGAGCGTGCCAAGAACACTAAAGGACTTATGATGTCAGTGCTTTCCTGATGTAAATATCACGCGGAGACTTATGGACTCCATCAATAAAAGTTCAAATGTATAAGGGCTTTAGTGAAAAGTCAAATTATGCAGTTGTCACCCTCTGCCATGTTTAAAAAGATGCTTGCACATCTAAGAAGTGAAAGAAGTAGTAGAGATAGGAGAATGAAAGAAGAAAGTGAACTATCCAGTTTGCTTTTCCAGTCTTCACTCTTTTCCAGCCAGTGTTGAAAAGCTCTAAGTGCATTTCCTTATGACCAAATTCTCCAAGCAGAATAACAATGTGGGAAAAGTTAACATTTTTAGTGCCTTTCCATTCCATTCTAATTTTTTTAGTGCCTTTCCATGGGTTTTGGATGTCCCAATTGTTTTGACCCTCTTTTCTCTCATAAAAGATGTACTTTTCCAGTGTTTCCTCCTAGATTATTATAAGGTTATGGGAAACTAACCCTGGAGATCCCATGACTTTGGCTTAACATGTCAACAAGGCTTTGAACAGGGCTTTCCTGGGGACTCGATGGGCCATTACCACCACCACCCCCATAATGGCAGTGATATATCTTCATTCAAAGAAAATGACAATTTGAACAGAGGCGAGAGTGGGTAGGATCGTACATGCACAAAAACAGAAAGCTGGAGGGAAGCTTCTGATTTAGGTGAATTTGGTACTGTTAAACTATAATGGTGAATACCGAGAGAGGAACGGGCGTTTTGGAGGAAGACAAGTAGTTCAATTTTGATGAAGTCGAGTTAGAAATCTGACAAACACCCAAATGGAGATGTTCAATAGGCCTTTGTCCTGTTCAGGGCAATGTGGTAGCAGAATCCCGAAGATGCCATTGAATCCAAACTTCGGGGACAGTGCTGAGAACAGTTTGTCTTATTCAGGGCGTGGCCCCATAGTCTGGACCAAAAAGACTGTTTTTCCAGACATCAAGGGATGAACGGAAATAGCTCAATCCTCTGTTATAGTTTCCCTGCCTCCTTCTACCCTTCAGAGCTATCCCTTCTAATTATCCTCATCTGTTTCTGCTTTAATCGCTTTCCTAGCTCACTGTTTACCCCAGCCTGGGGCTTGCAGATACCCTCATCCTGCCGCCACCACCCCCCCACGCCCCCCGCTCCTGTGCCCACGGAAGACGCTGCTGATTGGACAAGGCTCTCCTCCCACAGAGTGCAGGTGGTCAACAACGCTTCTCTACCTGGTGCTCCCAGCAGCAACCAACAAGCAGAGCTGGCACAGAGGCGAAACCCACCTCTCTCCATTGTCCTTGCCTAGGCTGATTCACTAATATGGAGCCAGTGATTTGGGTTTTCTTTGAGATCTTTTTTTCCTCTCATTTTCTAAACATCCCTACACAATTTTTCGTATTTCAGCTCCTCCTTGGTTACCAGTCATTATCTGGGGCCTCCAACTTCCAAACCCAGACCACAAATTTAACAAACTAGAATTATGAAAGTGCAGTGGAAAAGGCATGAGCTGTGAACTCAGATGTGGGTTCAAATCCTTGCTCTATTACTTGCAAGCCATGTGACTTGAAAATGTTACCTGAACTCCCCAAACCTCTGTTTCCACACAGTACTGCAACATGGTAAAACTGATTATCTACCTTGAAGGACTGTTGGGAACCTAGTTAATTTACATAAAGCTGGGTACATAGTACTTGGTCGATTAATATTTATTTTTATTATCATGACCATTCTCTACTTCATGCATTTCCTCTGGAAGACCTTAAGTTCCTTGAGAGCTAACTGTGTGTGTTTTATTTATCTTTCTCACAATGCCTAGTACAATGTAGGTCTTCAACATGTCCTCAGTACATTCTTCTTATATAAATGGATAAATTATTTGATGATTTTTGCCAGGGGGTGGGATAGAGATCTATTATTTTTATTTTAAAGAAACCAGGGTATGTCATAGCATAGAATGAAGTGATTATCTTAAAAATAAAAGGTAGCATTTTTTTGAGTGCTCAATGTATGCCAGACCCTCCTGGGAGTACTTCACCTGAATTACTCATTCTATTCTCACAATAGCCCCATGGAGAGGGTGTTATTATTACTCCCACTAAACAGACAAAGTAATTGAGGGAGAGGAAGGATAGGCCACTTGTTCAAGGTCACCCAGCTGGTAAGTGGTGGCACAGGGATTCAAGATCCAACCATTTGGCTTCAAGAACCTATGTTAATTAAACTTTATGCTGTACATTTGGGAAACTTGGAAACAAATCTGCTTTTGGCTGACCTCTTCAGGTTTTGTCCTTAACCCTGACTCACTTTTGGCCGTAGTTAGGTCTACTTTTGTGAAAAAGTTGGAGAAGCTGTGCCTAAGGTAATCTAAGCACTAACGCCCAAGCTCAAGCAACCTCCTATGAGCAGACACACGATTTCTAACATTCAGAATAGATTCAGAAAACTTTCTCAAAACAAAACCAAAAACTTACTTCAAATAAGGAAGCCACACTAGTTTGTAGAAAAACTATCATGTTCCTTTTTCCCAAGGTCTAACCAAAATGCTGTTTATAAGCACATACTGATGTCATTATCTATTTTAAGATTTTATTTATCCATCTTCATATGCAAATATATACACCTTTATATGTGCTTTCTGCATGCTGATGAGTGCACCTGGAATTGTGACACAGGGGATTAAGCAGGTAGGGGCTACAGTGGGTGGTGAAGTTAGGATGTATGAAGAGATAAACAGAAAATGAGGTTTAGCATACTCCCCACACAAGCCTGACTTTCTCTTTGCTGCTTACTTGCTGCAGGGAAGATTCCCCAGGGGAATCTATGCAAACAGGCCCCTTCTCCAGCTCATCTGCACCAAAAATGCTCCTACAGTGTGCCCACACTTAGCAGATTTTGGGGAGAAGTCTTAAATAGTCCAATAGTCTGCTCAAACACCTCATGAATTCTTTGAGGGATAGCTATAGTTTTTATTACTTCTTGACAATCTTTCTTAATCTTCCTCTCTTGCTTTGCTGCAGATTTTTTTTTTTAAGTATTTGATGTTTAAGCAAGGAAAAAGCCACAGATAGGAAGAGCAGAAATTTCAAGCTCCATCTAGTATAGAACTTAACCCTTTCACTGTCAAGCATCAAACTTATTGCAACACCAGCTATCAAGATCAATGCCTAGAACTCTTCGCTGGCTAAGCTGTGAGTGCTTAGCTCTTGTGCAGGGTGGGAGAAGTGAAGAATATCTAGAGGCAAGGCCAAGATGAAGAGTAAGTTGGTGTTAGAGTGGAAAGGGCAGAAGACTGAGAATCAGAAGGGCTAGACCTTCCCTTCACTAGTAACTAAAGTATGACCATGAGAAATTCACCTCCTCTCTTGACCTTGATTTCCTCATTAGGAAAGTAATAATTTAATGAGAACTCACTGAAGATATGAGGCACTGTTCTACTCTAAACTATATTAACTCATTTAACCTGTATAGCTGCACTATGTGGTTGGTACTAATAATATCCTCATTTTTTTTTAGATAAGAAAAGTAAGGGACAAAGGAGTAAAGTAACTTGCTCAGGGTCTCAAATCTCCTAACATAGAGCGAGGGTTCTCACCCAGGCAGTCTGAGTCCAGAGTCTGTGATACACGTGCATATCGAAGATCCTTTGCAATTCTAAGTTTTTATTTTACCCTAAAGTGTCCTCTCTTACCACCACTGCCAAAATCATTTTCAAACTCACATATCTAAAAGGATTCACTTATATGTGGCATCTCAAGAACAAAATAAGCAAACAAAAGAGAAACAGATTCATGATACAGAGAACAAAATGATAGTTGCCAGAATGGAGGCGGGTCAGGAGGTTGGGGAGCTCGGTGGAAAAGGCAAAGGGATAAAGAAGTACAGATTGCTAGTCAAAAAATAGTCACAGAGCTGAAAATTACAGCATAGGGAATATAGAAAATATACTGTAATAACTATGTTTGGGGCCAGGCAGGTACTTGAAATATCGGGGGCACCACTCGGTAAAGTACATGATTGTCTAACCACTGTGAGGTACACCTGAAAGTGATACAGAGTAATACTGAATGTAAACTGTAACTGAAAAATTAACAAAAATGTAAAATAAAAAGATAAATGTTGTAAAGGCTTGCTTTATAAAGTTACACAAGTGTTTGGAACAACAAAAAAAAATTAATAGTTTACTAAGGTTATTCAGATTTGTGTTTCATTTAAAAATTTTTAGTTTACAATACATAACCTATTTCCTTTGGGTATATAGCTTATCCATTTTACATAGTTACAACAGATCAACTTTTATTATAACTGAGAAATGAGAAAATTAAAAGTGGTACTTATAACGCTGACTAAAATTTGTTAAAAATATTCATGTGCAAGTTCATTTGTGAGATAGAATAATAATAACCAACATTGACAGAAGCCTTAAATTGATCATGACATTTTTCAGAGTACTTTATATGGGCTATCTCATTTAGATCTCACTAACTCAAAAACAACAGTTTTATGAAATATTATCCCCATTTTCCAGAGGGGTTAAATAACTTGTACATAGTCACACAATTTAGCAAAAACCTTGAGATGTAATCCAGTCACAGTCTTGTTCCAAAGCCCTTTTACTTACTACTTAACTTCTCTATGTGGAAGGAAAGTGAAATAGTGAAAGATGGGTTTTGGAGGAAGGTAAATACTGGAGTCTGGGGAGTGATGTATTAAGTGTTTTAAAACCTGTTCAAAGGTTTAGAATGGCAAACTTAAGACATGAACAAAAACCAGTCCGTAATGACTACTGGTCTCTGCCAATTTAAGCATATCATTAGAATTAAAATTAATTTTCCATTATCTATGTCATCTAGGACTTGGAAGAACACAAGGAATTCTAATTATCAGAAGAAACTCAGACCTCATTTTAGTCAGTTTCAGCCTTTTCCCTGACCAGACATTTTACAGAACCAGCCCAGTTATTACCGTTTGTAAAATAGTGTGATGGAATTTTGTTAGTGCTTTTTTCCCCTCTGATTTATGCTGCAGTATAAGGTGAACTCGAAGTGGATAAATGTTTGTTTGGAGAAAGAAAGGTAGGGGAGAGTCATGTCCTGTGCCCAGATACTATTTCAGATGAATAATCAATTTTTTTATCAATTTAATTGTTAGCCAAAATTCCTCTGATATCTGTAACATATAAGATACTTGGGTAACCATTTTTTTTTTATTTTCAAGTTTCTGTTGTAAAATGTGAAGAGTTGAACAAGTCTGAAGGCCAGTTACAACGCATTCAGGGTAATAGGCAAACCAAGTATATAGCAGCAAGTACAAGAAACTCAAGATAGGGTAGCCTTTTCTTTATCTAAAAAAAAAAAACACAAGGTTTTCCTTTGTTCTGCAATATTTCATATTACCCATCATAGAAACATGTTTCATGGTCATTACAGCAAAAAAAAGGTCAGGGTATTCCCTGCAGAAATGTAAATATGCATTACAGAAGATAGTTGGGTATCTTTATAAGCACGAAGCAATGGGAAAGGATTTGTTGTTTTTTTTTAATCTGATGCTTCCATCAATTTCTTGCTATAAACATATGATGTGCTTTAGCAAATTAACATTTAAACATGGGGTTTATATCCTTTTTTGGTTTGTTTTACGGCCACAAAGAAAACCTACCTTTTCTTAGCTTTCAGTAGCATGAATCACAGGACTGTTATTTCCTCCTTCCCATCTACATTTTACAATTTTCAGACAAATAGCACTGTCTCCAGAAAAGCAGTAATTTCATTTCTGCCAGTTATGTTCTTTGTTCTGTTTCTACTTTACTTCCCAGAACCAAATAACTAAAAGGGACATCGAGTGATCATCTGGTCCAACGAAGCCATGATTGCATTTTTACAGCATGCATGTCATGGATAGATAAGAGATTCTCTTAACACATGGTTCTCTTCCAGTAAAATAACTGTGTACTTCATCAACCAAGAAGTATTTAGGCTTTACAAGAATCATTAAGCCAATGAGAGGAAAAAGCATTTTATCAGCTTTCTTATCTACAACATAGGAGATGATGCTACCTACCTTGCAGGGTTGATGTGTTTTGCAGAGAAGCCATTGAAACAGTTCAGCACAATTAACTTGTTCTGCAGATAAGGAAACTAAAGTTAGAGAGGTTAAGTGGCACCATTAAATTGTTCTCTGTTAAAGTCATGAAGCTGTTAAGTGGCAAAGTCTTGATCTCAGGTCTTCAGATCTTAAGATTTTTCATCTGACCCCCAGTTGGTGGTGGTTTTTTACTTCCTGCCTCTGAATATGTTATATTTGGTAGCAGTACATAGTTTTTTAAGTCCTTTCACATCCATTCTTATTTTAAGTAGGTATTCTTATTTTTATTTCACAGGTGAGGAAACACAGAGCAAATGGTTTGTCTCTGGGCATTTGGCTGGAGAGGCAGGCTAGGTCTTAAACAACTCTCTACTCGTCCCACACTTAGTGTTTTGCAGTACACCACAGCACTTTCCAGAGTTTACAGTCTTGCTTAGGAACCCACATAAACACATGTGAAACAAAGAAAACTTAAATCTTAAAATTCTACTTTACTGCTTACAAGTACAATGGGAGACCAGAGTTCATCTATGATTTTTCAAATAATTTTCATACTGCCTCCATACTTACCAGCTCCCTTGTCACTTTCCCGGGCTCTGCCTCATTCAGTCTTTCCATTTCCCCACACCAACTTACTCAATGTTCCTGCTTTCTCTTGAACTCCATTTGACTTGTGCATTAAATATTTTCAAATACAAGTATTACATTCCTTTCATCTTTAAACATGGTTGTCTTCATAAATGTTCGAATTTGCTTAGAACTATTTCCTTTTTGTTAATTTAAGAGACAGATTGCTCATTACTACACTGGGTTTACATGTTCATACAGATTGTTAAATACCTTCCACATTATTCCCCAGCTCATGTGGCTGAGCAGAGAGTTCTCAATGACTCAACTTTCACAGCGTGCCAAACACTGTAGCTGTGGGCAATTCTCCTGTTTAACTGCCTTTGCCTTCCACTGAAAAGCACAACTGTGGTGGCCCGTCCTATCTTGGATTATTGTCATTTCCCTAGTCTTTTGGTCTAGCAGAAGGCCTTGCTCATTCTCTAAGGCTGTTCTGTATTATTCCTCATGGTAAAGCCAAGGCAAGTGAAGAAGTGAGCAGCATACAAGCTATGGCCCAGACTATCTAGGCTCAATGCTCAGTTCTGTCAAAACTGTGTGGCCATTACTTAGCTACTCTGGCCTGTTTCCTTGTTTGGAAAATGGAGATAATAATTGTAGCAACCTCTTAGGGTTATTGTGATGATTAAATGAATCAATGAGCAAGGAATGTTTGAACACGAGTACTCAATACCTGTCATGTATGGCACTGCATTATGAGTTAGCAGAATATGGCTGGCAAAATATAGGGAAGGTGGTGTATTATGTTTTAGTTTGCTGAACCCTCATAATAATCTGAAAGACTAGTGTGATTATCCTCATTTATGATGAAGAAATTGAGATATGGAGAATAATAAATTTGCTCAAGTTAGTATGGCTAGAGAAGGGTAGAGAAGGAAGGTAAATTCAGATCAGTTTGATTTTTGTATACAAAATAATTATAGCAATAGCTGATATTTATTCAATGTTCATGAGATGCCAGGCTCTTTTGTCCCTTATAATAACAGTTTATATGAGCACTATTATGATACTCATTTTATAGTTCAGGAAACTGAGGCTTAGTGAGTTCAAGTAGCTTGAAAAATAAGTCAAACTAACTGATTCAAAATACAAAATGTTTCTGACAAGAGGGGTATTCATAATTACAAGGTTAAAATTGAGCAAACTCAGTAGTGTTTTTTGGCAAACCAATTCTGCTTAATGGAACAAAACATAATGGTTTTAAAAAACTAATGGAGGATTAAATGTAAGGCTATTACTATCTCTTTAATAATAAGTTGCATACAATTTAATACATTTCTAAATGAAGTCTGAAAGAACTAAGTACTTCCTTTTCTAGATTAGTCCACAAGCTGTATTCCCTCAAATCTAAGACACATTTTTTTTCAAATTTTAATATCTGAAATTAAGATTCTTATTACAATTATAATTGGCAAAAGTATGACTTAGTGACATAAGATAATAGTGTTTCTTGCAGTCAATGGCTTCTTAAGATTCAGTGAAGCCTGGTATTTCATATATTCTCTGTTTTGTGATCTCATTATTATAGCCTTCAAGATAGGTTTTTATTTAACAGCAAGCAAGCGCCTTACTTGGGCTTAAGGAAGGAATGAGAACACTTAACAAAAACACCTTTTTATTCCCTAATGCTCCATATTCCACGTAGTTACAATAAATCACAAGCTGATTCCTCATGGAGGGAAATAGTAAAGGGATTTCCCTGAACAGATTTAGGCTGATTCTGTACAAGAAAAAGGGTAACCACATGAGAAAATTGGCACACTGTTTGAGCATGTCTCTTCTCAAGATTTCCTTTGGCTTCATGAAGTACAGTTCAAACATTTTTAAACTCTTAATTTTGAACAATACTAATTACTCTCAAAATTCTCCTATATATCCTTTGTTTTAAATTCTTTTTCTGTGACCCTGATATCTTTCCAATGCCGACTCCCAGCTTAATTTGAAGTGTTTATCCAACCCTTGCAGGTGAGAATTTTAAGGACTGGTCCTGTCTCATTTGTTTCAAATGAATATTGCATCACTGCAGGCTCCCCAGAAAATTATTCTTTCATTATAAATTCCTGTCAGTGTTTTTTCTTTTGGTGTTTTTTTTTTTTTGTTGTTGTTGGGTTTTTTTGTTTGTTTGTTTTTTGTTTTTTTGGTATAATCAGGATAATGCATTCCTATCCTAGTCTTTTCTCCTCTAACATATCCAATTACATTCAGTATAGGTAAATGGTGTAAAGGGTCCTACTTTACCTCACTGAAAAATAGATTTTCAAACTCATAGAATGTATAATATGAAGAGTGAACCCTAATATAAATTATGGACTTTAGTTATTAATAATGTATCAGCATTGGTTCATCAATTGTCGCAAACATACCACACTAATACAAAATGTAAATAAGAGGGAAAATTCTGTGTATAGAGGGGGATTCTTTGTACTTTCAGATTAATTTTCCTGTGAATTTAAAAACACTCTGAAAAAAAATCTGTTAATTTTAAATAATCAATTTTCCCAAATTAAGAAAGTAATATGGCCCATTACTTTATGGCTTTGAAATTTAATCTCTTTAATTACCTTCCAGGAGCAGGCTCAGACCTGGTCACTATGGAAGAGCAATTTTATTTTTCCAGGAAATGACCAGGAAACACAGAAAGGACACAAAGCTGGTGATTCAAGGTACAGGCTGCTTCCTTTCCTCACTGAGGTAATGCTGATGAAGCACTCTATGATTTTAGATTGCTTTACAGTAATAGCTGAGCTTCACAACGCTTTGGGAGGTAGGTGGTCAGCAAATACCTTGGTTACCAGTTTCACATGTACAACATCATGCCCAAAATAGCTAATGGCATAGCCCAAGGTAGCAGTGAGTCAGGGAGTAGGGAGGAAAGGGGGCATGGGAACGTCTTCGTAATGCCTTCCTGTCTCGCTGGCCTTTGCCAGCTCAGCATGCTGTCAGGAGTGTCATTATTACAGAAGGTAAGGATGGCTGAGTCTGAGATGACAGGCCTCTGAACCCGTGTGCCTTTTGTCAGCGTAAGTGGCACATGCCAATCCCTTGAGCCTAATACTAGTAGAGAGGAGGTGACCAGAAATCTCCATGTGACCGGCTCCCCCAGAGGTGGAAAACAAAGTGGAAATTAATGGAAAACTTTCACATTTCTTTAAAAATGGGAGGGCTACTATCACCCTCCTCATGGTCAAAGCAAGAACAGGCATTTGTCCCAACTGTTGGCCTCTCTGATTGTCTAGTATTCACTGATGCAGACAGAGTCCTGCTGGATGAAACTAGTGGGATTTTCAGGGATTCTCTTTCATAACCATAAAATTTCAATTCTAGATGTGTATGCATTATAGAATCTAAAATTCTAGAGATTTGTAGAATGGAGGTGCTATATTTTTTTAAAAATATTTGATGCAAGGCATGCAATGCTATTCTACACTTGAAACCACTTATTTCTGAGAGAAATCAGGTATTAAGGGGAGAGAAGCATAGGTGTGTAATTTTTGCCTTTTTCACATTTGGAGGGTACCTGTTTTAATATTTTCCAGAGCTGATGAAGTAAAGGAAAGTAAGGGATAATGCTCTTTAGATTACCTGCATGTTGGTCTTTTAGGGGGAATAGAAACTAAGTGTAGAGTGGCATAAATTAAAGAAATGGTAAATGTGAGTGAATTAATTAACAAAGGAATGTTGAAGATAGAGAAAGATCTACACTGAAGTCTGCAAAAGGAATGGTTTATGGTAAAAAAAAAAAAAAAAAAAAAAAAAAAAAAAGCCATGCAGATACCTCATAAAATTTTGTGTTTTATAAAACAAAATTTAAAAAATAAAATAAAAAATAAAATCTTTTTTTTTCCTGGGGAAAAAACAGAAAAGTTTACATGAGATTATTTTATGTGAAATGATGTTGGCTTTACATTCTACCAAAGAACAATTATTTATTAAGCATCTACTATGTACATGGGTCCACCTATGTGTTATAGTGGATACAAAGATAATTTCTGCATAAAAATTATCAAGATATCTATAAACTAGTAAAATAAAATGTTTCTACCTATAAAAATTAAAAATTGTAACCAAAGAACCAATTTATTACAGCATTAAATCTTAGCAGATACTTGTTTTGGGATTAATGATGATCATTCATTTATAAGATGTAGAGAAGATAAAAACTTCAGTTTTTTCTTCTTAATTACATGCCTTATGAAAATATTATAGCTACATAAACTTTAAAAAACTGAAGTAATCAGCAACTAAAATCTGAAAAACCCATAATTACCAAAATAGTCCTATGTTACTTAGTGATTATTTAAAAAGAAAATAAAATGAAACATTGAGGGATCACTTGACACAGTTATATGTCTTTTCATTTCATTTATACAATGAGATCTATATCATTTAAGTTCTTCTTGCAAAATTATTTCTGCTAAAAGTGACAAATCTAAATCTCAAAATTGGATGTTACAAGCTTTTTCTTATATGAAGGGAAGGAAGAATTTTGTAAGTGTTTCATAATTAAAGCAGCAACATATTTTTGAAATTAAAAAAAGGAAAACAATGCCTATGTTGCTTCTCTGAGCCATACTAGTTAAGACTAATGATATATTACTTTTCAGTTGAAAGCTAAACATAGTCTTAGGTCAATAAATTCTATCATCACCATTTTCTAATTGAGAGGACCATTTTAGTTAGTCAAGGAGAAACATTATTGTAATTATTTGAAATAAAAACTTTCTATTCAAGTTTTTAAATAAGAACAGAAAAATTACTAAGCATAGGTGACTAAAAAAAGTAATTGTTCAAAAATTATTAGAGTTTTCTCACAAAGAAATCTTTATTCCCTTAATTTACTTCATTGTTAAAGTTTTTTAAAAAAGAATCTTCTTTACAACCCCAGCATTTTGAAAGCTACAGCAAACCAGATGCTGGAAAGCATTCAGTTTTGTTTATTTTGGACGGTACATGATGTGTGATATCTTTTTTCATTTCTAGTCTGAAACACAAAAAGGACTAGAGACCCTTTTGTTATCAGTATGCATTGGAAAATGAAGAAATGTTAGACATAAAATATTTTTTGGAAAAAGAATAAGCAAGTTCTGCCAGTCACAACAAGCCAAGGAATTCAGAACTATAATATTTGTGATGTTATTAGTAAATGGGGAAGAGCATGGGGGGAAATCCATGATCAAAATGTTTGCAATACACCAAAAAAGAGAAAAGAGGATATTTAAAGAAATGTCAAATTTGCACTGCCTGTAGATGTTTGCAACAAAGCTGGAAGCTTTCTGCCTAAGCCAGTTGGCATTCTGTCCTATCTGTTTGGATTTCTGTGGCACTTTTCAAGCTATGAGAAATTTGATTAAGCATTAGACTTGTTCTTTACAGCAAGAAATTCCCATCTGCTATAAGTCTGCCATTTTCATCCAATTTTCTAAGAAGGAAAACCATCAAAGAATGATCTACTTTGTTCAATAAAGAATTAAACCCACTTTCACCATCATTAACATGGAAAAAAAAAATCAACCTGACCTTTCTCTATTACTGTTCATACCCTTGGGCTTGAATTTGATTTTTCTTCATTGCTTTGAGGATGTCAAAGAATAAACTTCAAAGGTATAAAATGATTGATATATGGTATTCACAATAGATTATTTCAAGTAATGTATGTGTGCAGTAATTCATTTCAAACATATCTTTGATAATTAAACTATCATTATTAAAGAAAATACTTAGAAATAGGGCATCACAGAAACTTTATCTGCTTCCTCTTGTATATATTTTTTTCAAAGTTACTATCTTTAAACATATTCAATTTCTATACATTTGTTCCATTTTTGTTTTCATTCCTACTTCAATTTTTTGTATTTAAATATTTAAAAAATATTTTTGGGCCTAATGTAGAAATTGCTTTTCTGTTTCTGTGTCACTTTCTTAGTAGTCTAATTTTATCTTAAATACACTTTAAAATTTAGTATATCTATTTTGTATCTTTATATTTTTATTGTCAATTCCCTTTTAAGCTCTTTTTCAAATTTCATAAAAAGAAATACTTTATAACACATGGAAGATTAACATTCTCTCAGTAAAGATGAAGATTTTCACATTTCAGGAAGAAAAAAAAGAAAAGAAAAACAAATTTAAAATTGGTTAAAAATGGTACTGATTACAGCTGTTAAGGAATGGAAAAATAATAATTTTGGCCTATTTTTTACATAAGCCCACATCAAATGTGCCTTACCTGAGAAAGGCAAAGGAAGGGAAAGATGGTATAAACCATATTCAATGTACCATCAAAATATCCATACTTTTGATTTGGTAGGCACTACACTAATCTAAGTCTTAAAAACATAAATCCAAACCTTATGAACCAGAGAATTAAGGAAGGAGTACTACATACAGGGTTCAGTAATTATGCTGAAAAACTTATCAAAAGGGTTTCCATTTCTTTATAGTAAAAGCAGTATTCCCTTCCTGAGGAGGAATCAGGGCAGAGGCTGCTGAAGCCTGCTGGCTGTGTGGCCACTGATTCACACAATCCACCGCTGCAGCCCTCAGTCTGCCTCCAAACCCGAGTACCTAGTTGAACATCTCCATTAGCTTTTACACGCTGTGCATTCGAACACTTAGATTTTTAAATACTCTTTTAAAAACAACAAAGAAAATAAAACGCCAAGTTAATGCAACTTACGTGTAAATATAACAAAATATAAATGTAATGTTTATAAATATGCTTTGTTATAAAATGTGTCTTCATTTTCTGTTGGTGTTAATTAAAAGATCAGAAAGACTCCAACCCAGCCATGAGGTTACTTGTTTTGTTACAATCTGTAGTTAATCAGTGAGAAGAAGTCTTAAGCACTGCTCACCTTAATCACTACTCTTAACCCCTTTTCCTTTCAGAGATGCTCTGAGGGAAAAATGAGGTGGAAGATAGCAGTGGTGGTGTGACAGTTTGGCCTGTATTAGAACTGTTTTGAGTGATACACTGTCACTAGGCTCAGAGTATTCCCAGAAGGTAATTAACCCAATGGACTTGAGGTAACACAAACTTTCCAGATTACCATGTCAGGAGACGGCAATTAGTGGGCAGCTTTTGTTTCTAAAAGGTATGTATACTGGAACACAGTCATGTTGACCACCGCGCCCAGCTGTGGAACGAGCTCCTCCTTTACCACCCTAGCCACGCAATACCCTCTAACACTCTCGTCCGATAGTCATAGCAGAATTCCTCTTCTCTTAGGATTTATATCCTTCCATTACTTAGAGACACTTGCATTTTTTCTAATAATTCAACTGTATATACTTCTCCAGTCCTCCTGTCAGCATCAAATTCATTTTGTTGCCTTTCTTCCTTTCTTCCTCCCCATTCTGCCTCCTTCCTTGTCCCCCTCCTCTTTTTCCCTTTCTCTTTTTTTTACCTCAACTTTGCTTTTCTACTGATCTTCTAAGCACACAGCAGCTGGTGTAAATTCTTTCAGAAGCCATTTTGTTGTTTTACTTAAAACACTTTTCACCGCAGTGAATTAACTGCTTTGGATTAGCTACTTTTATTTCTGTCATTAATAGGCTCATTTGTACAATTTGAAGCTAGTGTATTTAGAATCTATGAGGATATTTTCTAAGTGACTAAGATAAAAATCCAGTGAGTTTCTACTTGGTGGTACACACTTTTCATGTATTTCTCCTCTCACCAAGTAAGGAGTAGTTAAATACACAGCTTCAGATTGAGTAATAGTGTCTGTCATATAAAAAACAATGGACCACATAGAGTTACTAGGAGGAGAAACTAGAATTCGGATCCAGATTGGTAATAAGACTCCAAAGTCCCTGTTTTTTCTGCTATAATACAATTTTTTTTCCTGCTATAGCAGTTTTTAAGTCCTATATCAGAGTGTACTAAAGAAACTGGTTAAGAATCAGGCCAAAGAAAATGCAACCAAAGTTTGATTGATTTGATCCTGCTTAAATGAATAAGGTCAGCTCTATGGCCTGAAAGTTGTTTTTTTTTAAGTTTGTGTCACTTTCTTAAAAACAAAACAAAAAACAAAAACTAACCCTAACTGTGGTATATTATAATGATGTAAAACCCAAACCCAAAACTGCATGCAGAAAAGACTAAATGGAAATAAAGGAAATGCATCAACTTTAAACAGGAGTTATCTTTAAGTGAAAGCTCATGCATCTTTTATTTATTTTTCACTTTCTACTTTTCTGTATTTTCCAGATTTTCCATGGTAACTCAATTACTTTTTCAAAGAAATAAATCTTCAGAAAAACTAATTGGTAGAGTAAAATTAGTGGAAAAAATTTTTTGCTGTTATCAGCTTACATTTCTGTCACAAAATATTTTTTTAAACTGCATAATATCAGGCGATTGTGTATTATGTTTGTAAAAAATATTTTAATCAGGGCTTAGAGAGCTAAGGAACCCCCTGCCATGACAAGCATGCTACCTGTTCAAGGGAAGAAAAAAAAATCTTAACTGAGTTAAGCTTAGAGTTTAATTACCATTCGAAAGAAGAATTAAGACTTTAAAACCCAGTTGGGCATTAACTCATCAAGGCCTCTGACACAACTGTTTTAATAAAGCTTCTGAAGTTGATGCCACACAGTAAACAAGGGCAAAAGGAACCAACTCAGTGAATTCCAGGATTGCGTTTGTACTTTATGAAAGCTGTTGCTTGTCTTAAGAAGTTCAGGGAATGGGGAATTTTGTGCAGCTCATTCATTTTCAGACTCAGTTTCTGCAGTCCTTCTTTTAGGTATCGGCCTCACTTTCCAAGTTTATTCCAAACTCTAAGGGAAATAGCCATTATCAGAAATTATGACTTTGGTGCTTTCATTTTAAATAATTTTAATTGAAATATATTTAATTTGAAAACTGCAGTGTCTGATTCTCTAACAAGTCATCTTCCATAAAGATAGTTCAGATTTTATAAAAGTACTCTTACAGTTACCCTAGAAACATGGTGGACTATGGAAAATTATTATTCTATATATAAAAAAACACTTTGAGAAGTGTTACTTTATTCATTTATTCATCAAACATTTATTTGCATGCTGAGGATAAAAAGATAAATTGAAATTATCTTGGCCTTCAAAATGCAATGTGAGGGACCAGAAGATAGGGATTTTTTTTGTGGTATTTCATTGGGAATTCAATTCCTGATTTCTTAAAGCCATCTCAGGGTAGAAGGGGGCGTGCATGTATATGTACATATGTATGTGCATACATATGTGTGTGTATAAGATATGTATTTTTTAAGAATTCTAGCTTTGGAGTCATTAAACCTGATTTCAAGTCACAGAAGTGCCACATACTAAATAACTGTTCAAGTACTGACTAATATACAACCAAAACACTTCCTCCAGTTATTAAATTGGCAATATTTAATAAATTCTGTAGAAAAATAAACAGAGGTCACTTTCTTTTCTAATGTGGGATGATTTTCAGGTACAGGATTTCTGAAGGTACAAAATGAAAGTACAAAGTAAAAATGGTTTTTACACTTAATTTTTAAACATTATTTTACTTTTTAAATAAATAATAGTCAAAGAGTGCAAAAGAATATTTGGCAAGTATAAGATTCTCTCATTTCCTTGTCTCCCAAATACAGTGAGCACGACTGTTAGCAGTGTCTTGTAAGAAATGTTCTCCCAGAGCTATGTTATGCTTGTAAATATATAAACATAAAAAAACAAATAACAGGATATTATGCATTCTATTAGGCACTTGGCTTTTTTTTTTTTTAACCTCATTACATGTCTAAAAAGCTTTTGAAACATTTCAAAGAAAAAGATGACATACATACTGCTTTATGGGACCGCACTGGCTGTGGGCCTCGCAGCAGAGCAGATCCCCTTCACGTTGATTCTAACAGGGTTGGTTCTCCCTGATGCAGGACAGCTCTCCACAGGGAAGGACAGAAGATGGCCACCCGTGAGTCCCATTCAGCACACAGCTTTACAAAAGCCACGCAAAATGCAAATATTCGCTTCAATTTTATAAAACTTAACAGATACAGTTGGGGTCACTTGAGTATCCCTTCTTGATGCATTACTATCTTGCCCTCTCACCATAATCACAGATTTAGCATTTTGTAAGTCCCATGCATAATTTAAATCTTTACTCAGTATTTATATGTCCAACAATGTAGGTAATACTACATAATGTGGTAATATCTATGGGTTTTCAAAGTTTACTTAAACTGTCTACAACTGCGCATCCATTCTGCAACTTGCTTTGTTTTGAATCAATCTAAGCTTTTGGCAGTTCATATAAATGCATGTCTCTAGTACATTCTTTTAAAATGCTATATAATATTCTATTATGTGACTACATCACAATTTATTAATCTACCCTCCTACTAAATATTTGTTTTTAACTCTTTTCATTAGAAACCATGCTGCAATGAATATTTTTGCAAGCATTTCCTTCCACACATGTAGCATATTCTCAGTTATATACCTAGCAGTGAAATTGCTAAAATGAATAGTGTGAACACCAGCTTTACCAGGTATTTCAAAATTGCTCTCCAAAGTAGTCATACTAACTTATATGGGTTCTAGCAGTCATGAGAATTACCGTTACTCTGCAGCCACGACAGCTCTTGGAACTGTCAGAATTGAAATTTTATGATAGGAGATATCTTATTGCTATTTTTTTATTTCCCTAGTTATTAGTGGATAAGCATCTTTGTATTTGTTTATTAGTTGCTTAGATTACTTTTTTCTTTAATGGACTTCTTTCTATTCAGTTACTTAGAAAAAAATAAATTCCTTCAACATTTTATGAATTAGGAATATCTTTTCACAGGCTGTGGTTTATTTTTCATTTTCTTTTTGGGTACTTGATGAACATAAGAGGTCTTTTAAAATTTATCACGGTGCATTCAAATTCACCAATCCTTTGCTCTATTTTTTGTGTCTTGTCTTGAAAAATTTTTCCACTAATAAATATTATGAAGATATTCCATAATTTTTAACAACAGCTTCTATAACATTTAGATCTTTAATCCATCTGTAATTTATTTTTGACTATGGTGTGAGAATGGGACCCATTTTTACTTTATTTTTTCCATATGGTTAACCAATTGTCCCAGTACCATTTATTGAATAATTCTGCCTCTCCTCATTGATTCGTAGTGCCACCTTGGTCATATTTCAAGTTTCCACATATGCAAGTATCTGTTTCTGGGCTCTTTATTATGTTCCTTTGGTTTATTTGACGCTTCTGATGCCAAGACCATACTGTCTCATTCTCCTTGGATACATAAATTCTTGATATACAAGCAAATTGCCCCCTTCCCTAACTTACTCTTCTTCAAATTTATTTTGGCTATTTTGATTCTTTGTGCTTTCATATTAATTTTAAGATTTGCTTTTCAAGTTCCAAAAAGTCTCTTGGATTTTGGTTAGAATTTCATTTTTAAGTTTATAGAGTATTTTGGAGGGAAATTGACATTTCCCCATTTCTTGAATGTGTTAGTATATGTCTGTATTCAAATCTTATTTGTTCTTCAAATACATTTCACTTTCCTGCTGGAGGTCTTAAGCATCACGTAATAGGTTGATTACAAGGTATTTTGTACATTTTGTTTTTATTTAATTTTCTAGCTGGTTATTGTTGTTTGGCCGAAATGACAATTTTTGTATGCTGATTCTAGTCCGGTAAACTTATGGAAGTTTCTTATTAGTTCTAGTAGCCTGAAAAACCCTTGGATTTTCTTTAAGACCACAATGTTTACAAATAAGGACAGTTTTGGTTTTTTTTCAAATTTTATATCACTTAATCTTTATTTTCTGGTATTATTTTGGATGAGACCTTCAACACCTTGTTGACTGTAAGTGGTTACACTGTTACTCTTGTCTTGCCTCTGGGAACACTTTTAAATTTCAAATGCAAGTGTGATATCTGTAGGTTTTTCATAGCTATTCTTTAATAAGGACTAATCCTAGTTTGCTGTAATGGTTAATTTTGTGTGTCAACTTGACTGGGCCATGGAGTGCTTAGACATTTTTGTCAAACATCACTATAGCTAGGCCTGCCTGTGATAGTGTTTCTGGAGGAGGTTCACATTTGAAGGGAGAGGCAATACAGCAGATTGCCATCGCTAAGGTGGATAGCCCCTCCAGTCAATTAAAAGCCAGAGGAGAGCAAAAGGCTAACCCTGTAGTGAGTAAAAAGGAACTCTTCCTGCTTACCCGCTGCAAGATGTGACACTTTTTCTTCCTGCCTCAGTTCCAAACTGAAACAGTGGTTCTCTCTGTGTCTCAGGCTTACCAGCCTTCAGGCTAGAACTGTATCATATGCCCTCATAGTTCTCTGGCTTTTGGGTGTGTATTAAGAACTGCATCATTAGCTATCCTGGGTCCCTAACTTGCCGACCGTTGGTCATGGAACTTGTCAGCCTCCATAACTGTGCCAGCCAATTCCTTATAATAAAA
This sequence comes from Pteronotus mesoamericanus, assembly GCF_021234165.1. Lineage (NCBI taxonomy): Eukaryota > Metazoa > Chordata > Mammalia > Chiroptera > Mormoopidae > Pteronotus > Pteronotus mesoamericanus. The sequence goes on from NW_026555310.1 coordinate 17,288,736, forward strand.
CACATATATGTATTCTATTCATTCTCTTTCTCTGGGATACCCTGAGCAATATATTTGCTTCCGGATTGTGTCGATTAATCATTTTAATCACCATCACCATTGCCACTCCCCTAGTATAAGGCACCAAGTCATTACATCTGGGGCGCTGCCATTCTGCTTAACAGGCTTCCCCTTTGACTGGTTTTGAGATATTCTGGTTGGTGTCTTTGGGGAAGGAAACTTTTAATTTCTTTAACAGTTATTGATTTATTCATGTTTTCAATTTTTTCTCCAATTTTGATAATTTATATTTTTGTAGAAAATTACCATTTCATCAAAACTTTCAGTTGATTTTATCTGTTACTATTTTTAATATCTGTAGTGTGACTATATTTGTCTTATTTTCATTGCTAATTATATGTGTTGTTTATTTTTTAATTCTTTTATCAAAACTTCAACTTTTAGGCTGACTGATTTCTATTATTTATTTTCTACTTATTAATTTGTGCCCTTATTCTTTTCTTAGGCTATGTATACTTTCTTGTTTTCTTTCTTACTTTTTTAGACTCCTGAGCTAACACTTAACTGATCTGTTTTTAAATCTTTATTTTATTTTTTATATTCATTTATTTATTTATTATTGTATTTTTTCTTTTCCTTTTTTCTCTTCCATCTCTATTTTAAATATATGAAAGGCCCTACTTTTGCCACCATGTACCCATTTTACTATGTCCCTCAAATGTTATATATAATTACATTTATTATTGTTATTATTGCTATTTTATTTATTTTTATTTTATTTTATGGTTTTTAATTTATTTTTCTATTGTTGAAGACAGTTGTCTCCATTTTCCTGCCACCACTTTCATTATATATATTAAAATATTTTTCTAACTCATGAAATATATTTTAAAATCCAAACGTATGTGGGTTCTTTAAAACTACACTTTTAGTGTTGATTTCTTATTTAATTGCATTGTGTTCAGGAAAATGTGGTCTATATAATATTTATTTCTTGTAACTTATTGAAATGTCCTTAGTAGCCTAACGCATGGTCTTTTTAAAAAATATGTTCTATATATAATTGAAGGAAGTATATATTTTTATTTGGAAAGATAAAAGCTATGTAAATTTTTTAGTTGACTCTTCTATGTCCCTTTTGTTTTTTTGTTTTTTTGCCTCTGCAATATAAAGTTACATAGTTAAGTATATAGAAATTCACAGCATACATTAATCATGGATCATTACTTTTATATCATATGATGTGTATTTTCATTCCTATTAAAGCTTTTGGCTTTATAGTCTAATATTCATATTACTACAGAAGTTTTGGCTTAATATTTGTATAGTATATCTTTTTAGCATAACTTTAATTCATAGCATTAAGAAGTTATGAACTTGCTCCAGGTCATGCAGCTAACATGCATGCAGAAACACTAAAATTTGAACCCAGACAATCTTACACCAAAATCCACATTCTCAATTGCTAAACTATGCTGTCTCCTGGAACATGCTTCCAGTCTTGGAGCCAAGTGAGCCTGTGTTGTCAGACCTCTCATTCTATTGAATTTCTTTTTCACAGAGGTTTTTATCTTGTGTTTGACACTCTGTAAGTATTTTTATTTTCCTTATTTTGTTATTTATGCATCATTGCCATGCACTGCTTGATCTGTTCTATGTCTTGTTTAATAATATCTTTATTATTAATGATATGATGGTTCCATATCATTACATAGGGAGCTGCTTCATTATGTCTAATGGCTGCATAATATTTCATTTTGTATTATTCAATGTTTATTTAGTCCCATAAAAGTGGGCATATAGGATATTTCTGATATCTTGCTATTACTAACAATACTGAAAATTTATTTGAGCTTGTACATAAGAAGCTTGAAACTACTACAGCATATTTGCCAAATAAATTTCTAATAATGGAATTGATGGGCCAAAGATCATATGTAATTACCAATTTACAAATAGTTATCACATAGTTGTTTTCCACAGAAGCTGTATAAATTATATTTCCCAAAATAATGTATGATGGTTTCATTTCCCCCACAATATCACCAATTGTATTATTTTAAACTCTTTGATCTTTGTAAATCTGAAAGTAAAAAAGCTGTAAACTTGTTTTAATTTTCATTTCTTTTCTCTTTATTTTGCATTTTTATCAAATTTATTTACTTTTTCCTTTATTGAGATGTAATTTGTATGTAACATTGTGTCAGTTTAAGGTGTACAACATGATAAATTGATACACATACAAGGTCTGTGAGGAGAAAGTCCAGCCATTGGTAGTATAACTAGAATATGTTGCACGACATCGATGTAACCTGGCAGCCAAGGAGAGTGGACTGGTATGCACATGTGTTCAATGATGGCTTCCCTGCATTAGTCAGTGGGGGCAGTAGACACTGCTGAATGAGCACATGTACTGTGTGACTGTCGCATTCAAAATGACTGAGCAAGTAGAGCAATGAATGTGCATCAAATTTTGTGTGAAGCTTGAACATTCCTCAGTGGGACCTATTCAGAATCACCCATGTGATTCAGCCCCACTACAGGCTAAATTTGGTGCCCTGCAACTTCTGGCTTTTTCTAAAATTAAAATCACCTTTGAGAGGGAAGAGATATCAAACCGTTGATGAGATTCAGGAAAATATGATGGGGCAGCTGATGGCGACTGGGAGAACAATGTGAGGTCCCAAGGTACCTGCTTTGAAGGGGACTGAGGTACCACTGTCCTGGGTATAATGTTTCTTGTATCTTGTATCTTCTTCAATAAATGTCTCTATTTTTCATAGTACATGGCTGGATACCTTCTGAATGAACCATGTATATGTTGTTAAATGATTACCACAATGAGGTTAGTTCACATCCATCACATCATATAGTTATCTTTCATGTATATGTGTGGTAAGAACATGTAAGATTTACACTTTTAGCAACTTTCAAGTATACAATACAATACTGTTAACTATAGTCACCATGTCTACATTAGATCTCTAGAACTTATTCATCTTGTAACTGGAAGTTTGAACCCTTTGATCAACATCTCCCCATTTCTTTCACCCCTGGCCCTGGCAACCACCAATAAACTCTATGAATTCAGCATATTTTAGATTATACATGTAAGTGAAATCATATCGTATTTGTTTTTCTCTGACTTATTTTAGTTAGCATAGTATCCTCAAATTTCATTCATTATGTCACAAATAGTAGGTTTTCCTTATTTTTATGGCTGAAGGATGTTTTATATATATCTCACATCTTTATCCACTCTTCTCTCAACTGACACTAAGGTTGTTTCCACATCTTGACTATTGTTAATAATGCTGCAATATACATGAGAGTAAAAATATCTTTTTTATTTCCTTAAGAAACATACTCAGAAGTGGAATTGCTGAATCATATGGTAGTTATATTTTTAATTTTTTGATGAACATACATACTGTTTTTATAGTGGCTATACTAATTTATTTATTTATTTTTATTGTTCAAGTAGAGCTGTCTCCATTTTCCCACCACCATTTTCCCCTGCCCCACCTAAACCCACCTTCCACTCTCAATCTTTCCCCGCTTTGGCTTTGTCCATGGTCCTTGACGACCCTTCCCCTTCTTTTCCCCCATTATCCCCCTCTCCCCACCCCACTGGTTACTGTCAGTTTGTTCTTTATTTCAATGTCATTGGTTATATTTTGCTTGATTGTTTGTTTTGTTGATGAGGTTCCACTTATAGGTGAGATCATGTTATTCGTCTTTCACCATCTGGCTTATTTCACTTAGCATAATGCTCTCCAGTTCCATCCATGCTGTCATGAAGGGTAGGAGCTCGCTCTTTCTGCTGTGTAGTATTCTATTGTATAAAAGTACCATAGTTTTTTGATCCACTCATTTACTGTTGGGCGCTTAGGTTGCTTCCAACACTTGGCTATTGTAAATTGTGCTGCTATGAACATTGAGGTGCATAGGTTCTTTTGAACTGCTATTTTGGGATTCTTAGGGTATAATCCCAGCAGTGGAATTGCTGGGTCAAAAGGCAGTTCCATTTTTTAGTTTTATGAGGAAATTCCAAACTGTTTTTTTCCACAGTGGCTGCACCAGTCTGCATTCCCACCAACAGTGCACTAGGGTTCTGTTTTCTCCACAACCTCATCAGCACTTGTTGTTTGTTGATTTGTTTACAATGGCCACTCTGACTGGTGTGAAGTGGTATCTCATTGTGGTTTTGATCTGCATTTCTCTTATGGCTATTGATGCTGAGCATCCGTTCACATGTTTCTGGGCCCTGTGTATGACCTTGTTGGAGAAGTGTCTACTCAGATCCTTTGTCCATTTTTTAATGGGTCGTTTGTCTTCCTGGTGTTGAGTCATATGAATTTTTTTTATATATTTTGGAGATAAAACACTTGTCTGATATATCATTGGCAAATATGTTATCCCATACGATTGGTTTCCTTTTCATTTTGCTGATGTTTTCTTTAGCCAAGCAGAAGCTTTTTAATGTGATATAGTCCCATTTATTTGTTTTTCCCTTTATTTCAGTTACCCTAGGAGATATATCGGCAAAAATGTTGCTATATAATGTGTCTGAAATTTTACTGCCTACACTTTCTGCTAGAATTGTTATGGTATCACAATTTATATTTAAGTCTTTTAACCATTTTGAGTTTGTTCTGGTGTATGGCATAAGTTGGTAGCTTAGTTTCATTTTTTTGCATGTACCAGTCCAGTTCTCCCAACACTATTTATTGAAGAGATGACCTTTACTCCATTGTATGTTCATGCCCCCTTTGTCAAAGAATAATTCATCATAGAGACATGGTTTTATTTCTGGGCTCTCTATTCTATTCCATTGTTCTACGTGTCTCTTCTTATGCCAGTGCCACAATGGAATTCTACACAGCAGAAAAAAAGAAGGAATTTCTACCTTTGTGACAGCATGGACGGAACTGGAGACTATTATGCTAAGTGAAATAAGCCAGTCAGTGGAAAAAACTACCATATGGTCTCACTTATAAAGGGAATTGAATAAACTAACGAGCAAAATAGAACCAGAGGCGCAGAATCATGGAATAGACTGACAGCTGTAAGAGGGGAGGAAGGAAGTAGGAGCTGTTTGAAAAAAGGTGAAAGGATCCAGTGGTGTCCCACCCACAGCTTGCAGAACGCATGCAGCTCAGGGTGGCTATGAATGTGGCCCAACACAAAATTGTAAGTTTACTTAAAACATTATGAGAATTTTTTTGTGATTGAGCATGACAGTGTATCTAATATGTGGCTCAAGTGTGGGCCACTTCTTCCAGTGTGGCTCAGAGATGCCAAAAGTTTGGACACCCCTAGAAGAACATATATGAAGGACCCATGGACATTGGACCCATGGACAATGTTCATAGTATGAATATTGACTATAGAAGTAGGGGGTGCTCTAGGGGGAGGGGGAGGAAGGGGGAAAACTTAGGACAACTGTAATTCCATTAAAAAATTAAGTATTAAAAAAGATTTTAAAATATATAAAAATAAAATGTTTTTCTGTGTTCATAGTTGTAAGTCAGTTTTCCTAGGTCATGCTGTATGTGCCCTTCAGTCTATATACCTGCGGCTACTTCTATTCTACAAATTTCTCTTTAATTTTAACTTTAAATATTTTTCTTTACAGTTTATGTTATAATCTTGAGAAAAAGATTCTATTTATAGTTTTGATATTCTATCTATTGGCTCTTTTATATTAGTTTTTCAGGTCTACTATTTTCCCTCTAATCCTTCTAATCTGCTTTTAACTTTCTATTCTATTTTGCCCTCTTTACAATATTCCACATCTGTTATTATGTTCTTAGTACAGTCTATTCATCTTTTCACTACCTATGTGCCCTTTATTTCTGTGATGGTTTTGTTTTCTCTTCCATTTCTCTTGAGTTTTTGAACCCAAGTTTCATCACATTCCATTGCCTCACCCTATTTTTCCTACATTTTCATGTCTATACTTAGAATTCTTATTTAATGGAAGCAATCAGTTCTTAACATTTTAAAATTTATGACAAATACTTGTTCATAGTCTTTAAACAATTCTATAGAAATATTTATCTGGTGAGAGTTTATTATCTGATATTCTTTTCCTTTTTTTCCTCATAATATTATTAGATAGTTCTATGGCAGTTAAAAAAAAAACAAAAACAAAAACCCACTCTTATCTGAATGAAGTTACTTCTTCCTGAAGTAGCTATCCATAGGGTGTTATGTTACAGAGTGGCTGGACTATAGTCTAGGGTCAGGGATGTCCAACCTTTTGGTATCTCTGGGCTACACTGGAAGAAGAAGGGTCATCTTGGGCCACACATTAAATACATTGCAACACATAATCACACACACAAAAAATCTCATAATGTTCTAAGTAAATTTGCGATTTTTGTTGGGCCCCATTCACAGCCAACCTGGGTTGCAGGTCATGCACCTCTGGAGACCATCAAGAGTTCTCTTTATGATCCAGGTTTGTGGATGTTAATGAGTCACTTCTCCCCAGCTAATAGAGACTGGTACTTTAGGGCTTCTCACAGTGCACTCTCTCCTCTGTCCTGGCTCCCCAAAAGATTGCTTCTGACAACGTGGCTTATCACTGTATTTTTATTTCCTCATTCAGTTACACCTTCTTCTTCATTTTAATACCAAATCCTATCTAAGGAAGCTGTTGCTATTAGACAATTTATCCAACTCTGTTGGCCCAGACAGAGAAGAGTTGGGAGTTGCTAGCCTTCAAGTAGATGTGCAGCCTCTGGACCCCTCCCTCAGCATCTTTTTGTGCCTCTGTTTAACTTCAAAGATCTGGCAGCCTTCCTCCTCTTGTGTCGGGGTTCAGATATAAAGGTATCTCTTAGTGTCCCAGAACATGGGGTGTAGGTTTTCGTATCTTTTTCTTGTTTATTTGTGTGATTTCTAAGAGAAGACTATAAAAATATCTTTGTTTCACCCATTATAGAACTGCAAATCTTTTACTTAAATTTTGAAGAGTTTCTGTGAACAATGACTTTTAACACTCCCTTTGAGTTTCTTCACTGCTTTTGGTTGTAATGCTTTGGTTACATTCATTCCTTTCTTTATTATTATCTATAACTTATTTTTGATACTGTTCAATTAAATTTTAGAGTAAGAACATAACCCTTATAAACATAACAAACAGTTGCCTACAACATTTGGCATATACTTCATGATCATATAATTTTTCTAAATTATCACTTTGGGTATAGTATTATGGTTCAGAAAAATTTATAAATTTATGTTCATTAAAAAGATCATAGTGACATTGTGAAAAAGAATTTTCTGTCTGATAAACAGAAAATGTGAGGATGAATAGTGTGCAAATGAATTGCAACAGTTCATTCCAAAATATACACATAACCATCAAGGTCATCATACGAAAGCTATGCTTTATTTTAAATTGGTAAACTGATATAAAAAGATATTATTTTGAAATGGCATGGCAATTAATGATGTAAAATTATGTTCATGTACATTTCCATACCAAAGAACACAACTGTTGGGAGTATCTTTTCCTTTAGTTACTTAAAGAATCCAATATATTTAGATTAATGGGCAACTTTTAAAAATAAAATGTCAGTTTATCACTTTGGTAGGGGAAGACCCAAGTCCACAACACACTTCAGGCTATATTTTATGGAAGTACAAGGTTTTATTAAACTTCTTGTTTCTGCTGGCTGCTTGCTTGGGTAGCTGTGAAGAGCCATGTGATCGTAGCTAATGCTGGATATAAATTTATATCTTTGGCATAAAATGAAAGATAAACTTATCAGAAATCTAAAAATGTTTTTCCTTGTCTAATAATTTGATCTTAGAGGTTACAGTATACCACCTAGGGGAGGGAGAGGGACAGCGCTAATGCCGACAGTCTAAATATTGCCTTGGGCTCCTGGAAAGTTTTCCACGAGAGGCAATGGGGGTGTGATTAATGCTTACCAAGAACACTTAGATATTCTCCATGATAGGCCCACCAGTAATCTGGGGGCTGGAAAGTCTCGAATGCCAGGTCCCGAATGACTGGCGATTATAGCAACTTGGCCCAATGTAGCATTAAATCTACACTTTAGAACTCAGTAATTCAAGTTAAATTGGTAAAAAGTGAGAGATTTAACTTTACGTCCAAATTTTTGAAGACAAAATAATTAACAAACGCACACAAGTATGGTTTGCTACTAAATTAAAAATTCCGTGCCCTCATATTCATAGCTTCTTTTTTTTTTTTTTTTTCCTACTCAAACTTCCTAGGCACTTATAAATTAGATACGCTTGTTCTCTAACAATAAGGTTGTTGCCACAGCTGCACCAGTTCTATCTCCCCCCGCCCCCTTCTGATTTTGGGAGGGAATGGAAACCAGTGCGGTTTGTTTTTGTACATAGTGACTTGGCCCAGATCACAGGAAGACCACAAAAGATTCTGATAACACATTTGGACTCAAACTCCACATGCAAAAGTAAAAATATACCGGTATGTCCAAAAACCACTTCTTCACTCTCACTCCTATGCTCAAAACACCAAAGTCGTTTTTGTTGTCGTTGTTTGTGTTCCTTCTGTCACTGCGCGCCCACGGTGGTCAGCTGGGTGTCTGCTCCTCATCTCGGCCTCACTCGGGGACATGCAACACTGATGACAACTGCCGCAGAACGAAAAGGAGAGGGGAAGCACATGACGTCCCTTAAAGCTTCCACATGGAAGGGACAGATTAGACTCTCTGTCATATTCCATCAGCAAAAGCAACTTACAAGGCTTTGCCTGGCTTTAAGTGGACGGATATCGAAGATTGGTAGTACAATCCACCCTATCTTTTTGCAGCAGGCCTGGGCAATTGCTGTGTAAGAACATTTTTTTTTTTCAGACTATGTTTTACAAAACATGAAAAGCAAAGTTATTTTTTTCCTCCCTTAGATGACAAATAAATAAGCACACCTGGACCAATGTAAAAGGAAATCAAAGTGTAATTAAGTAGTAAAGAATGTCCCTCCAAATCTTACTGCTTTTACGTTCATCCAAAAAGCAGTAAGAACATGAAATGCCATTTTAAGACAACGTCTTAGAGGCAGGCCAGCATTCATCAAGCCTTTTAGAACAATTGTCTGCTTTCAAAATTATTCACTCTATAATTATGATTGTCCTACTTTTCTCTGATCAGTCATAATCTCTAAATATAATCTGTATCCCTATAAATTACAGGGTGGGGCAAATGTAGGTTTACACTTGTGAGTACGTGAAACACTGAATTTATTCTTGTACTATTATTTACCAATTATTGTATCATTTTCCATACAAACAACTGTAAACCTCCTTTTGCCCTATGCTCTTTATATTAAGTCACCTGTTACAATGGATATCATCAATAAATCAACAAACAACAAGCGTCGGTGAGGATGTGGAGAAAAGGGAACCCCTGTATACTGGTGATGGGAATGCAGACTGGTGCAGCCACTGTGGAAAACAGTATGGAGGTCCCTCAAAAAATTAAAAACAGGACAGCCATATGCAATTCCACTTTTGGTATTTATCCAAGTAAATCCAAAACATTAATTAGAAAAGACATATGCACCCGTATGTTCAGTACAGCAGTATTTATAGTAGCCAAGATATGGAAGCAGCCTAAGTGTCCATCAATAGACAAATAGACAAAGAGTATTTGGGATATATATAATGGAATATTATTCAGCCATAAAAAGAAAACAACGAAACCTTGCCATTTACAACAACATGGATGAGCCTAGGGGGTATTATGCTAAGTGAAATAAGTCAGACAGAGAAAGACAAATAATATTTGTCTTGTTTGTGAAACCATATCATAAATGAAGGGACAAAACAGAAACAACCTCATAGATGCAGAGAACAAACTGATTGTTTCCAGATGGTTGGGGGGTTGGGATAATGGGTGAAAAAGGGAAGGCAATTAAGATGCACAAATTGCCAGTTATAAAAACAGTCACAAGGATATATAGCACAGGTTAGGGAATATAGTCAATAATATTGCAATAACTATGTATATCAGATGGGTACGGGGCTTATGGGGATAATTACTTTGTTGGTTATATAAATGTCTAATCATTATGTTGTACACGTGAAATTAATACAATATTTATGTCAACTGTAATTGAAAAAGACTTTAAATTTAAATTTAAAACATCTAAAAATGTGATGGCTCATTTATTTTCAGTGAATCTTAATAAAATTATTTCAAGGGTTTTATTGTGACCTGTCTATTTAATAATCATTATGGCAGCCAAAGAGTCGATTATGAAACAATGCCTGCCCTTGAGGAGATGAGGATTTACATGGAGGCAAAGGTTAGAATGAAGAAGATACACAGTAATTACTTAAGGAATATATGCCAAAGCATTTCCAAAGCAAATGAGTTTTAAATTTGTTTCAGTTGTTGGATCCTTCCTCAGCTGAAATCTTATATGTAAGTCTAAGTTATTGGACACATAAAAGCAGAGCTCTTCTGATTCCAGTGTGAATGGGACACCAGGAATCTCTCCCGCTAGGTCCCTTATCTTAACTCCTTGCAACCCTTAAGGGTCTTCTATGGAAGCTCTTGAGGTTTTTGGAGCACAGCTCAGGGAAAATTTTAAACACACCACCTCCCCAAAACTCTTCTAATCTCTGCTGTATACACGTATACACTTATTTTGTCCAAATAATTTAGGACAAATATATTAAGTGTATGACAGCCATTGGTAGGTACTAATTTCTCGTTACACGTGTTGGAATGGCCAGACCGCAGACTGGAGTATGAAAGGAGAAGTGAGTGAAGGATAGAGACAAGGTAGAAAAGGAGTGAGGCAGGCCAGTCGGTAAAGTTTCTTTCTCATCATATCACAGAACTAAAAAATTGATAGTTGATAGACAGACCAGACTTTTCAAATCCAAACTTCTACAGATAGAATTTTGTGAGACTTATTGCCAATTTTGTCCCTCTATTTTCACTAAATGACTATGTGAATGGACGGGTGCTACGGGACATTATGCGAACGTCTCCAGACACTTGAAGGATCATGTGTTTAGTGGGAGCCCTATATGTATTAGAGCCTTCCAGATAGATCTTAGGTTGAGATGAATACGAGAAAAGCTCATGTCTTTAGAAGCTGACATTTTGAAGTCAACTCAACTCCAAGAGACCAGTTCAGTTTTGCCCTTATGAAAATCCATGAGGTGGGTGTCTGAGTATGAAAACAACCTAAAATTGTAGATATTGGGATTTTCTGGAAACTAGATGTTGAAATTAAAACAAAACAAAAAAAGTAATATAATTTATTTGTTACCCTAATTTATTTTGCATTCACTTTTCCTTTTCTGCCATGTGGAAACATAACAGAAATGATTGGAAGTATACGTGGGATAAAGGCAGGAAAATAAATACGATTTCTTTTAGTTTGGATTATGGAATTCTAGAATTTCCGTAGCACAGTTTTCAGAGATGTAGCTCAGTGATTTAATATCCCATGACCAGGGAACTCATGGACTTTCTCATCCATTTGATTTCTAGGACAATACCTTAAAAAAGAAGTTGACCAGATATATGGATGGGTTATATATAATCCATGAGTAGTAAATGATATTAAATTAATCAGAGGAGCAGAGCATTTAACTGAGGGGGAAAAAAAACCTAGCTAAGTTTACAAAGGAAAGCATGATTAGTTAGAAAGGGTAGTAAAATAGCTTTTATTTAAATGATGGAGATAAACCGAGGTTTCCAACTAAATATATGCTTGGGAGAGAACTATATAGAAGGAGAGAGTTATTGGATTTTGGTGACAGAATGTTATTAGCAGATGTTTCTTGTTAGGAAAATACACATTAATATTGGTATGTTATTCCAGTTTGTTTGCAGTCCCTCCAAACTGTCTGAAATGGCTGCTATATAGAGTAACTGCATATAGCTGGCCAAGTTGTGCGCTGCCCAGAGAGCACATCGAAGAGGGTGACATAAAAGTCATGGATTCAAATATTTATTAAAACAATATTCCTTATTGAAGTAAAGTGTCATGAGAAAAGGGCATTTTTTTTTTCTAATTTGCACAAAGGTGTTATATGTGCTAGCAATAGTCCTATTATGTATATTAAAGAAGTGTTAATTCTTATGTAGAATCACTTCAACTCTATCCAAGATGTTCTTTGGCCAGAAGAATAGATCAGCCATTCCTCATTGTTTTTTCTTATCATGCTCATAAATGAAGGCTAAAATGCTCATTAAATCTTTGTCGTCTTTTGGCATCCGAAAAGATGTTTGGCATCCAAAAGCTTGGAAATAAACCCAAAACAATTTGCTTTACTAATAAAAGAGGAGGATTGGGTAGTTTCAAATAGAAAAAGAATAATTGGATTTGGCAAAAAGAAACTTTATTTTCTGGACTGTGTACTGCCTGGCACATATTAGCAACTCAAGAAAATATTTCTGGAGTGAATTAACGTCCATGGTAGTTGTCATCTCGAGAATCATCCAGGCCTTCTATATGGTCAGGATCAGTTCAGAAGCTAAATATTGGCAACTTCAGATAGGATTAATAATATTAGTGATAATGATGATGAAATGGACATTGCACTGTAGGACTTTACATAGGTTCTAGCAGCCAACCTTTGCTACACCCCTGTGGTTTTCTAAAACATGACATCCTGTCAGCCGCTCTCATTTCTGTTCAGCCCAATGCCCGCTTTCTGACTGGATCCTCAGGCACACATGACATTTTCATCAAGAGAAGGAAAACCATTTCAAGTCCAAAGGGTAAGCACCATCATGGTAAAAGGTCATAAAACACTAGGAGTTGCTCTTTAGCAAGAGATTTTGAAGATAAGTCCAAAGAAAACATGGGACATGGTTTGGAACAAGCCTGCGTGTACTTCATCATCAGGGCTGTGGTACACAGTGTGAGAAGGCTCCAGGGGAATACAAACACCAGAAAAAAGGAGGGGTTTGCTTGCATTGGCTATAATAAATATGTTTTTACAATAAACAAACGGGTGGCCATAAGACATGCATGTCTGATGTTGAAGGAAAGCCTGCTTGCACCAAATAAATTACAGAAACAGTTCAAGAACAGTTCATTCTAGTGAAAATATTATCCCTCAACTACTGGCAGGGTTAGTGTCAGGTTAGGTTATCTTTTGTCTGAGTGCCAACTACACTCGCTAAACCTGCTTAACGGCAGTCTCTTGTAATTTGTGTACACTTTGCTGTTTTCAGAAAACTTAGGCACTTTTTATTTTAGTTACATACAAACTCTACCTACTGTTATCTTTTAGAATCAACTTCTCCCCCAACTGTCTCTGAGCGTGGAAATCATCCCTCATTGCCCTCATGTCCCCCTGCCCCTGCCCTATTCTATGTGACTGCATTCCAAGCAAATGCCCGGGATGAAGGCCAGGCTGATGATGCCAATCCTGCACAAATCACAGAGCAGACACCACTGATCCAAAGGGCATCATTTATCCGAAGTCCAGTGCTTAGTTCACTGAAGGTGAATCGCTTTTAAAGTATGGCCAGCAAAAACAATGAAGTAAGAATCTTTTCAGGGCATTAATTTCATCAAATTTCTTGGAAATTTTCAGACATTTGTAAACTTTGGCTTTTTAGAACACTCCAGGAATGACATATTCTTAACTTAAAATGGAATAACTCAGCGTGGCTCCTGGTCCCTTTGTTGCCTGAGCCTCTGTACAAAACTGAACATAGAATTAATGGGATGGCTAACAAATGGGCACTTCTTAGTGGCTGACAACACAGCCCTCAGCATTAGCCATTAGCACTTTCAGTGTTATGATTTGCAAAGTTTTGTAAAAAAAAAAAAACCAAAAACGTGGAGTAAAGACTGTTTCATGAAGGATTTGTTGAGCCTGCGCAAATTGGAATAGGCATCTGAGAAAAGTGACCTGTGGAATCCATCTCAATGACGTTCCTGTTTCTTTCAGTGATAAAATCATTTAAAAATAAATGCCTGTCAAATATTTTGTATTCTCGATGTTTGTAATGGTGCATCTTTCTTGGATACCATATCCCTTTTTGATTTTTTTTTAAATAGTAAGAACAGATGTTCCCCCTTTCTCTGCTTACAGGACATTCGTGTGATCCTGGGGGAAGTCCAGAGCTTCAAGGCAAGAGAGCAGGAGCTGAGTGTCAACTCCATCACTTTTAAAACAGGAAAATTAACTGAAACTCTCTGAGCCTCAGTCCCTTTGACCACAGAAAGAGTATCTAAGAATCGTAATAATAACCTCCTAGGTTTTGGCAAGGCTTGAGGACAATAATATGTGAAATGTAGCCAAGCCCTATATAAATACAATTTGTCATTGTGAATTGCTGCTTATAACTGGTGAAAAGCTCACAACTCCTAAATGATGCACAATGTGAACTTTCTACATGTTCATAACTCAATAAAAATACATCATCATGGGCTCCACCATCACTGATCTGGTAGAGTTGACTGGGGTTGGGCCTGGGAATTCCTATTTAAAACTGCACAGGTAGACCAAGGTTTGAACACTACTGTCTTAATATACAAGAATCTCCCTCTCCCTTCAGGGTGATTCTGTGAACACGACTTACGCATCTTTTAGGTGGATTGGGCTTACAAATAGAAACTTGATTTCCAGGACAATCTGTGATGATCTATCTGCTAAAATCTCTGGTAAACTTTAATAATGGATTCTAAACCTGTAAACATAAAAATGCATAGAAATGCAATCTACCTGGTGGCAGAAACTTGAATTAAGAGACAGTAAAGAAAGCTGGTATTAATTCATTAAGATATCTGCCATGTCACCACTAATATCAGGGAAAACACACTAATTATACTGATCAATCGTTCTATGGATTCTGCATTTCCATAAATGATTTAGAACAGTATTTAAAAAGCAAGAGGAAATGGTAATTTTCAGTTTTCTTATTTACCACAGATGGGCTGAATTTTAATAGTGTTCTAAATCTCTCTTAACGCATATTATGAGGCCTAGTGTTGTTAACTCTGACTTGATATGTTCTTAAAAGAATTTTATGCTGAATCTTTCTGAAGTACAAAAAAAAAAAAGATCAGTTACCATTTCATTATTTTTCATTCTCATTCACCTCTGAACTTCCTGGTTCTGTCTGAGGCCAAAGTAAAAATTGCCAAAACACCACGGGAAAGGCTGCTCTCACAGTATTTCTGGCTCACCAAAAATTTCTTGAGAAAGCCAGTTTCCATGAGATTTCAGTTCCAATTTTACAGACCCAAGAAAACTCAGGATAGTTCAGATAAAGTTCAGATAAGCATTCAGATTTTCAGTTGCTTGTGCCAGATGAACCACTAAGTCATTTGACATGTTCACATCACAGTTTTAAGACCAAAAAAAAAAAAACCCTACAATTTTGATCCAATGTGGACAATTTTGGAGGAAGGAGTACAATATACTGTGAAGCCACTGGAGGTTAACAGATAACTTATTTTTTTTAAATATGTAAATTAAGAATAATGACCCTGTGGCCTTATTTTAGGTATAAATCAGATTTAAATGAAATAACCTAGCAACATCAAACATTGAACAATAACTCATTGGAGAAAAGCAACTTATGTAACCAACACAAGATATCTTTTGTAGGGATGATAATTTGTCCACCTGTTTATCTTTCTTAGCTCTCTTCTTCTTCCTTCAAAATGGAAACAACAGAACTCACACCACGGTAAGTTCCAGCAGGTACAATGAACTACTGACACTAAGACCCGAAAATTCTCTGAGCATCCATTCTCCTACTGGTTGGGGTGGAGCAGGGAGGAAAAGATTATTTTAATTTTCAAATAATCATGTAAAGCATTGCCCTTGAGTCTGGAAATTATCCTCTGAGGCAAGAAACAAATTGTGAATCTTTCAAAGAGGGAGTGATTTGACAATGAAATTACTCCCCGGGGATCAAGATCCTCTCATAAACCGTCATCAAAGAAAAACATTACATGAACATCAGAGTCTCATTATAACACAACCCACCATGATGTGACGCTTGGTATAGCAACGTTTTATTCTTGGATCTGAAAAGATGCAGTTATTATAAGTGCTAAAGAAAATTACTATAACATGGTTTTTTATGGCATGAGGTCTGAAGAGAATGATAGAGCAAAACTCTATCATGCTCAAATACAGTAATTGAGAAAACAAGGTCTTAAGAAACTGGCAATTATTCCCATTAAAAGTAAGTTTAGTATGTTTATCATTCCACTTAATTTTTCTCAGTCTTTTCCCATCCTAGGAGATATATAAGCCTTATGAAATCAAATCAGCATTTTCCTCACCCAGCCTAAATCATCACCGGTTCTTAGCAAACTGGGAGAGTACCTACTTGCAAAAAAGACTAACGTCATACCTTTTGACTTTTCAGGATTGTGCTTATAACTACAGAAACATATTTAAATAAATATTTCCAGTGTAGATAGCCATTTTGAATTATTTAGGCAAGGAAAAAATTAATATCTGTAATTTTAAAATGCCTACTATATTTGCTTTCTTTTTATTCCACCATTTTGCCACCCAACTTGAAAACTGAATTAGTCATGTTATTTGTCTATATTTACCACACTTAGTAAATAATTATTAATTCATACATCAGAAGGACAAATGCCTCTTAGTATCATTAATTCTTCAATTATATGAAAGATGAAGCAATTACCTCTTGTCATGTATTATCCCTAATAAATATTAAATAAAAGTATAAATTATCTATAATTTATAGCATTAATCAAAACTTGTACTTAAACTCTAACTTAACACTTGTATATTTTTTAAAAAATAATTTACACCACAATTGGAGAAAATATACTGTAATTAATATACTATAAATCTATCTATAATTATGAGTCTTAATATCCCAGTAGACTGAAAATTACCTGAACACTTTAGCATGGCCACCTGACTACTGAAGTTGGGAAATAATGTTAGACTTCTTTCTCTTCCCTTGACCACTCATTTGAGTAGAAACCTTACTTGTAGTAAAAAATGAAGTAAAGGATGTAGAAATAAAAACACTAATTCTAAAGAATATAAACCCATATGTTCATTGAAGTGTTATTTACAATCTCCAAGATTTAGAAGCAGCCCAAGTGCTCATCAGTAGACAAGTGGATACAACAACTATGGTACATTTACACAATGGAATGCTATTTGCCCATAAAAAAGAAGGAAATCTTACCCTTTTCAACAGCACGAATAGACCTGCTAAGTGAAATAAGCCAGTCAGAGAAAGACAAATACAATATGATGTCATTTATATGTGGAATCTAAAACAAAATAAACTAACCACCAAAATGGAAACAGACTCATAAATATAGAGAATAGACTGTCAGCTGTCAGAAGGGTGGGAGCTGGGGAGCTGGGTGAAGAGATTAAGGAAAAAAAGGCTTCACAGACTCAGGCAACAGTATGGCGATATGAGGATCACCACAGGGAAAGGGAGGTGCACGGTGAGGGTAAAAGGCGATAGAAGGACACTTGACTTGGGTGGTGAACACACAATACAATAAACAGGTGATGTATTATAGAAATATTAACCTGAAACCTATATAATTTTATTAATGAATGTCACCCCAATAAATTCAATAAATAAAATAATAAATAAAAAGAAAATATACATATAGATCCAGACTACAAATATTTAAATTATTAGCTATCTTTTCATACTGAGTCCATTATTTATTAAATATTAATAACTACTAGGCATTCTCCTAGGCATTTCTTCCAGACTACATTCTCAGATATAACCATTATCTATTATCTATTATCACATTAGGTTTTCAGTTGCTTGTAAGGCTTCACCAAAATTTTGAAATACAGCATGTTAAAAATTGAAATTATTTCACCCATTATGAAAATGACACCTACTGCTATAAATAAATTCCCATCACTGTGTGTGAAAGATTCTTATCTATTTTTTACTTTCTTCCCGCTGTAAGAAAAAGCAAAAAGGCAAATAATGCAATGATTAGGGTACTAGGAGAATCAATGAAGCCAATAGCCTGAGCTGTGAAGCTCAAAAAACAAATCCAGAAATAGGAACTACAACGATGATTAAGTGGAAGAGTCAATGAGGTGCTGACCTTTCAGATGTGTAGAGTTGATGGTCTTCAGTTGATCCTGGAGGGACAGCTATGTGAAATAAACAGGATCTCGAAAAATGGTGTCAGCCTCTAAGGCCACTTGAATGGTGAAGGGACCAGTCCCAAAGATTAGATTGGCTTGACTCAAGATAAGTAACAGCCTGGATAAAAAAGTTTTAGAACAGGCCTCAGACAATCTGAATAGTACAGAGAGACAGTGATAAGAAGAACGCTTTAAAAGCAAAAACATTCTCCAGAATTAAGAGCCCATCTAGCCTTGAACAAGTCACTCAGCCTCTTTGTGCCTCAGTTTCCTCATCTGTAGAATCGTAGAGTATCTGTCTTTCTTCATGGGATCACCGAGTGCCTGAGGGCACACTAAAAAGAACAAGAATTTTCCCCATGTGGCTACTGTTGTTCCAGAAGGTAATCATTTAGACCTTTGGCTACAGAGAAAGGCACTATAGAATTATTCTTTAGTTTAATAAGCAACTCACCACATCTGCTATTAGGTTCTCTCACAAATGCTTTCTGTATTTTCATATGCAAAGTCTTATTTCTCTAAATAAACTATAAATGTTTTTAAGAGCAGAAAAAAAATCTCTTGTTGGAGATAGGAGTTGGCAGGGGATAGCAAAGTAAAGATCCCTTGTATAGATAAAAGTAGACTAAAGCCCAGTACTGCAGGGGCCAAAAGAGTCCAGTAGAAACTGACTCTTCCATTAAAACATGAAGATTAACTGAAGAAGGTGAAAGGATTAGTCAAAGAACATACATGAAGGGCCCCTGACATGAACAATGCTGTGGGGATTGACTATGGAAATAGGGGATGGGCTGGGTGGAGGGGGGCGAAGGGGGAAAGGAAAAATGGGACAACTGTAACAGCATATACAATAAAACATCACTAATGTAAAATTAAAAATAAATAAAACATGAAGATTGTTTCAAAGGGCATGGTGTCAAGCCGATGAGCAGCTAACACCAGGCTAACTAAAAAGATAGGGACAGAGAGGTTCTGAGTCTTAAAGGAGGTAGGCTGTTACCTTGGTTGTTTTCATTTTCTCATCATCCTTTTCTAAAGAGCCAGGAGGAAATGCTGTAGACTGGAGCAAATAGAGATTTGGGCGAACCTCAGGATCTTCATACAGGGGAAAAGTTATGACATAGTATGCCTTTCTCCTTTGCTGCACATGAGAGAATTATGTTACTAAACTAAGTGTAGTATTTGTTTCTGTATATACATCCAAATGTAATGTTAAACAATCTATGAAGATATTTTGCAAATCACAATTGTCCTTCTTTGGAGTCTGACAGTAGTGTCTGCCTCAGTTCCCACATTGAAGACAGGACGCGTAACTGCAAGGTGCCAGGATTAACTCACGTGGCCACTCTCAAGTACTTCCATATGGATCTAGAAATTGTTTCTCTAAACCAGAATCAAAAAGCTCCTTCCAATCAATATTGCCACCCTTTAAGTGGGAGAAGGTAGATGAAACAAATAGTAACACAAGTTCTAAAAATGCAAAGGCAAATATATAATTTAAACGGGTACTTACAAAATTTAAAAGTCATGCTTTTTATTTGTAATACCAAAGATGGTTGGTATTTCTATGCAGGAAGGACTGGAGTGTGAATGTCCTATTCATTTTGGATGACAACACATATGATCGAGCACCTAAAATGCGCAGTCATCACTACTAACGAATGTTTGGTGACACTTGGGATGTTTTGTGTAGTCACCTTGTCTTCTTTACTTTTCTTCCACATCCCTCTGCTCAGGAGATACTTCTTTCCACTTGCACAAGACATTCTCACCTCCTAGTCTTGGATACACTACACATAGTCCTTGTTAAAATATCTAGCATAACACTGGACCCAGAGTAGCCACTTGTGTTTGTATCTGGAATGTGTTTGGCTGACTTATGAGCCAATGGTCTCGTGGAATCTGCTCATCTGAGTTCCAGAGGACAGACTGTGCATAACTCTTCCCAGTTCCATGTTCACTGACTTTGCATTGATAGCTTGAAATCAACCATAGTGAGAGCATTTACACAATGGAAACCATCGAGTTGGTTTGAAACATTCTGAATATAAGCATGTGTCTTCTATTGATAATTCCTTTCTATTTGATCTGTCTTATAAGCTATTTTATATTTAGCAGCTAGTCTTTCATATGAGAATTATTCTCTGAATAACTATATTTATCTTTTTAAACATCATTATAAATTTATCAAAGAAAAGCAATTATTTTGTACATGCCTTTTCATTTCATTTTGGACAATTATTCTCCTACTTAGTTTGTGTACATAGTAGTCATTAAAGGAAAAAGTGCTATTCTATTTTTGCCAAAAATATTATTAAACAATTAGTAAAGACTCTAAATTTTCCTTTTTTGAAAATGACCAGGAAATTAAATTGTCTGGTTTGTAGAATTAGAAAATATGTTTGTGTTCTAGGAAGTTAATTCCATTCCATTAATATTAATCTTTGGGGAAGACCTATTACTATCTGACAAAATAATTGTTATTTGAACCAAATGCATAACACTTTTTTTCTAAAATTGGCTTTGTAATTTTCACATATGAACTTTCTTTTTCCAGAACATGCATTGGAGAGACTGTGGTCTTCTGAGATTTACTTAACTGTTTAATGGGAAGAATAATGCCTAGTACTCTTTGGAAAGGCAGTGAAGTGCTATGTTTAGGCGGGAGACTCTCAGGCAAACTGCCAGGGTTCTAGTCTCAGATACTCCCTTTATTATCTGTGTGATCTTAAGAAAGTCACTTAACTTCTCAGATCCTCAGTATCCTCATATGTGAAATGGAGATGATAACAGAACCTGTTTCCTTTTTTTCATGATGAAGATTAAATGTCATAAATACTGTATATGGAAAACATTTGGAATGATGCCTAGTATTCAGTGTTCAATAAATGTTTATTATTATTATTATTATTTCTAAGCACAGGGTCTTATACATACTGGGTGCATAATAAGCATTTCTGAATGGGTTACTTAAAGGACTAGTTACTATCATGAAGCAAAAGAACAAAGACTGAGTGGCTACCAAGTACCAGAAACGCAGTGGTGAACAAGCTAGGCAAGGTTCCTGATCTCCTAAAGTTCTTATTTTAGCACTATACTGTTTTGCCCAAAATGTATAGATAGCTGATTTTAATGTTTAGGGATTGAAAGAAGGGTCTATATTGTAAATTCCCTGACAGTATGTATTAAAGATTGTATTAAAGACAGCATGAATGAAACAATAAAGTTTCGGCTAAATGTAACAGGCACAACATAGCTTGTTGCATTAAAAAGATTCAAAATTCTCTCTCATGTGACTGTCCAAAGGTGGGCAGTCCAAGATTCTTCAGGGACTTGGATCCTTCTGCTTTATAGCTAGGTCCCCCATTGCTGGGGTATCCTCTGTCTGCAAGGTTCCGGTAGCTCCCCACCACATCCGCTTCCCTAGCAGTGGGTTGAAGGAAGAACATGTCCCATCCACCAAGGGAGATATGGATAATAAAGTATGTTCTTTACTTCTGTGCATAACCCATTAGGTGAAACTTTACATAGCCACCCATCTACAAGGGAGCCTGGGAAATATTTTTATACTGAGTGCCCTTGTGCCCACCTACAATCAAGGAGAAGCCAAAAACAGATCTTGAGGGACAGCTAATAGACTTGGCCACATCTCACCCTTTGGCTGAGTTTGCATTACTCATTCTCCGCAGAGAATATGCTCATTCCCTTCCCAGTCCCAAATCCCATCTGGTTCCTGCATCTAGGTCAAGGTCAAGGATTCTCTGGGTGAGATCAGCCCTCTACAGCAGTTCCAATGTGGCCCCCTGTAGTATGGTGACCTATGAACTAACAAACAAATAATCTTCCCATGAAGACCCAATATAAAAAGAAGGAGTAGTAACAGAATAACTGAAAAACTCCCATCGGAAAAGGGAGAATAGGAAACACAGCTGTCACGAATCTATCAGAATGGTCAAGTTGTGCTGGAGAGGAACTATGGAAACTCCCACTCTGCCGGTGGCGTGAGTGCTTTCGTCAGCCCATCTGTCAGCTGTGGCTTTAGCTCTCTGGGAGGATTTTTTTTTTTTTTTTGTCCATTGTCCCCCATGGCCATATCTGAAGCAGACACTGGAGAGTACACGTTCTTGCAGCTACCACAACTTTCACACTCCATTTCTTGCTGTTGTTGATTTATAGACCCAGGACTTGGGTGGATTTGTCACAGACTTTGGCAGGTCAGTTTTCTGGCTTCTATAGCAATACAATCCCTTTATAATTATAAGAATGTCTCACAGGCCATTTGTTTCTGCTTTGTTCCCTGTGTGAGTGATCAGAGCAAAGGCTCTGGTCTCGATATAGATTTCAAGACTAAGGGTTCTGGTCTTTAAGGACATCAGTGCCACTTAGGTTCCCAAAGGAAAGGTACATTTACAGTGGAGACTCTCTTCCACTTTTCTGCCCAACACTGACAATGGTGTTAAATCATAGTCTACTCATCTGTCAAAAAAGTGCTTGTGAGTGATCCACTTAATCCTAGCCACAGCCCCAGCTCCTGGATGTAGGGTCATGGTCTTCCAAGCTGTCCTTAGGCCCACAAGTGTGTGTCAGCTCTTAGCCTAAGGTGGCCAAGAATTATCACTCTTTCAGCCTAACTCTCCAGCAAAGCCCACTTCCTTTCACTAAGCCTCCAAATAAGAGCGTCCTCTTTTGAGGTACCCACGTAACCACATGAGGATGTACAGGCCATACTCAGAACTTTAAAAAGTGGCTCTTCTGTGGCTTTTTTCCCAGAAACATGTCTCCCCTGGCTCTGCCCAGCACCAAAACTCCAGGAGCCAGGGAAGTAACTGGACTGGAATAAAGAAAAGACTATCACCTAACCTCTTGAGAATTTAAAGAAACATCTTCACCTCTTTAGGTTTATTTCTTCATCTTTAAAATAAACAAGTATGACTAGATGACCTCCATGTCCTTACAGTTTTAATTCTTTAGCTTTGATAAATGTATATGAATATATACACACATACATACACACATATGTATGAGATATCTATATCTATATATCCATATCTCTATATATAATGAGAGTTCATAGAATAAGAGTTATAAGGAGAGCAGAACTATATCTATCTATCTATATAGTTTAATATATATGTGTGTGGGGAGTGTGTGTGTGTGTGTGTGTATAGTTTTGGCATCCTTATAACACTTATTCTATGATTAGATAGTCCCCCTTATGATATCATGAATAAATGTTGAGGCTGCCAAAATACTCCCTAATTGTTCCTACAGAAATACCTTATTTCTATAAGGTATTTTGAATATGTTATGCAAATTTAGCAAACTCTTTACAAGAGTTGTAGTGCATTTGAACAGAATCATTCCAGTTAATTTCACCATAAAATTTCAGGGGAAATTCCATGTATTAAAAACACCATGGCATTGGTAATCAAACATAGGTTTACTTCCAAACTCTGCCATTTAAGCTGTGTGGTCTTGGTCAAGTTACTAAAAATATTCAGTTGCTCACATTAAGAATTCAAACACATTGTGTTGAGTACCCTTTCCTTGCTTTTTGATGACATTGCAAGCAGAGTCTATAGTATTTAGGTTACTTATAGCTAAAAGAACAGTCTAATTTCATTAACTAGGACTCACTTTTAGATAAGGGATATGCACTGGATAAAGTAGCATGGTCTTTTCTTTCCCACTTTGCCTCTTCCCCTTCCAGGGTCAGGGAAGAGGAAGAAGAGTACAGAGAAATACAAATAAAAGTATACATTTTAACCTAATGGCCCTGCCATTGTAGTTGGTCCCAAGTGAACACTAGTGCTGACTGGCTGGCTGCCACAGGCATTCAGATGCTGACTGTCCCTCTCCTGGAGCAGAGACGTAGGTCCTTCAGGAAACTCCACAATCCACACAGTTCACGTAACTAATGAGCCATCCAGCCTGCCTCCAGTCACCCTCTCCTTGACTTCAGCCTTACACCTCTTGTACCTCCCATCTTCCAATGTTGACAGTCCTCCCTCTAGACCAGATATCTTAAGGTGGCCCCAGCCTGCCTGGCTCACAAGGCATCCACCTGACCTACAGGAAACTCACAGGTCCGCACCAAATGAAACGCTGGGAGTACAGGCTGGGTCATTCTCATTGCCTTCCTAACCCCACCCATCAGGGGCTTCTTCTAAAGAATCCACTGGGGAGGAGAAAAGCATGACTCTCCCTGTTCCCCAGGCAGTCAGACTTCCCACAATCCTCTCTCCATGCTCTGCTGCAGGGACAATGCCGGCCCCGCCTGTAGATATCTCCCCGCACAGGAAGCCTCCAGGTGAGGAGGCCATCCCAGTCTCCCTTCAGGGGCCTCACAGTGTGTAGAGCCAAGTATTTGTTTGGGGGAAATACCACAGTGCTGCCATGCCCACTAGGTTAAAGATATACTTGCTCTGTGAATTCTCTGCTTTGAAGGATTCTTGAATTTCTAGTCTTTTCTCTGTATGAGTGGTAGGAGGTAATAGAATCGGGACTACTCAGCAACATTTCAGTAAACCCTGCAGAAGTGTATCTAGCAGCTCCTCTCTCAAATGCTTGCAGCTTTGAGGCTTTAGCCGAAATCTTAGATAAAGTCTCTCTCAACATTATGTTGCTAATAGTAATAATATAGTAATAGTAATAAATAGTAATAGTAATGGTAGCAACATTAGCTAACATTTAGAACTCTGTGCCAGGTACTGCTCTAAGAATTTTTAATTTACTTAATGTTTAACTCTCTAACAACCACAGAAATTTATGTCTCCATTTATAGATGCAGAAAATGTAAGGAACTTGCCTCAGTTAGTCCAAGTGGCAGACCTGGCATTCAAAGCCAGGCTGCCTCACTGTACAGTTGGTACCCTTGACCACTATACTTTCCTGACTCTTCCTGTTAGAGGTTTGGACTTGACCTTGAAAGTAATGGAAAGAACTTGATTCTCCCCCATTGCCTATAAAATACCATGTAAGCGATTTAGAAAATAAGATAATATAGATGACTCTGGAACCAGCTCTGATATACAGTAGAAACTTGATAATAAATGACAATCATGATCATTATTTTTCTCTTTCTGTATGAGAGAGCTGGCACCAAGCCAGCACCAAGAAAATCCAGAACAGTCATTCCTGTAGTAGTGAGAGAGCACCCACCCACCCCTCACCCCTAAGTCTTCTGATCAGCAGTGGAGATGTTCAGCCTCATATGTGATTCCTCTGCGTAAGAACCAAAGGATGGGAATTGTTTCCCAAATCAAAATACAGCCAGTCATGACCATATGCAATAGTTTCCTGTTTGGTTTTATCGCTTTGAAGGCTGAGCCAAAGAGTCAGAGACAAGTTTGAGAAACTGAGACTGAGTCTAAGCCCTCTGATCCCTTGATCAAGCTTCCAATCCAGAGCCTGGACTAGGCAGCAGCTAGAGAAAGACCCTAAGTTTTATCTTCTCTGGTTGGCAAAGTATCAAAATTAGTCCAGACAAAGGGCTACGCAAAAACACTAGCGTGGTGTACAATAAATCCCCTGCATGGCCTGAGTTGACTGTGAGCTCTCAAGAATTCCAGTCTGAAGCTGGTGATACCCGTACAAACCGGATGGGTTTTAGTTTCTATAAAGCCTGGGGTATTAGGGAAAGACTTGATTACCTGTGGCTTAGTCTGAATTAAAAGGCAACGCAATTATACAAAAGCTCTCATTTAACTTTTAAGTGGGATTAGGTCCACACTAACTTTATGACACTAGGTTGCTAAAAACAAATGGCAGTTTCTCACATGCCCTAGGAAAAATTTGGGGCTTATATGCTTTTTCCAAATTAAGAGGCATTGTGCCCAAGACAAGCAGATAGAAAGGGCCTAGAACCAAATGTACCCAGTCTTGCAACTCCAAGGGACAGGAGAGCAGTAGTTTCACTTCTGTTTATCCACTCACACAGAAAGGCAGTGGGGTGAGCGCAGAGAATCAGGCTATAGTCCTGTATCTACTACTGAAGTTCCATGTCTGTTGGCGGGGGGCGGGGGGGGTGGATATCATGGAGCTGCTTTTTGTGTCATTGTCCTCATCTATCTATGTAAAGCTGGACCCTCCACCTCTGAGTCTGTATTCTTGGGAAATTAATTACTATGACTCCAAGACAGGACGTATAAAAGGAAAGAAAAAAAAAGGAAGAACGTAAAAGATAGAGCTAAAGAGATGGAAAGACAACTGGAAAAGTAAGCATTTTCAATCTTTCGATAAAGATTTCCTTATCCTTTGTAACTGGATAGCTCTCAGGAAACTCCGGCTTCTGGAGGGGAGTGAGCTGAGGGTGTGCGGAGGGCAAGTTCCACAGGCAACAACTTAAATGTTTTCCCAGAACCCGAGGAGAGTCAGTGCAACCCTGCTTGCGGGGTGCAGCTGGTCTCTCTCGTGGATATGGATAACTGTTTCAGTGCATACACAAATATGATATTCTCTCTTTTCCGAGCATCCAGAAAAATTCAAGAACTTAAGGCTGGTTCAAAATCAAACCCAGATTAAACAAATATTTTGTAATCAAGTACCTCTACCTGGTGTGATACTCATTCCGGTGGGCACTTAAACAGTTTTTGATTGCCAGGGACAGCTTACCAGGAGTGTACTAAGAAATAAAATAATGCACTGGCTTTGCAGTATGAAAGCAGAGTCCATAAACCACAATATCTCTCTGTGAGGAAAAAGACTTCCTGTCTGCTATTTTTTTTATGTGCCCAATTAAGTGCAGATTTTTGGCCGCGTGAGCAACATAACTGCAACATTTTTTCCAGAAAAACCAAGAAATGAACTAAAAAACTAAACAAGAAAAAGTCTTTAAAAAGATGGCCTGATAACTGCTGTGAGATAATATTTTTTTTCTCATTTATACCTAATATTGTCTAACCTGGATATGGCCAACCTCGAGCAGAGCGACTTTAGATCACATTTCTAATGTGCTGGCAACTCCCCATCCCAGAAGGATTTTCACTGAGTAAGGTGAGTACATTTCAAGGCCTTATATGGAATAAAATAGCAGAGCACTGAGGCAGGGTGGGTGGTTCAGCGAGTTGGGTGTCTGAGAGTTAAAAATCAAAGTTAACCGAGATTTCTCTGATGAAAACTAGGGGCCGGATGACCTGGTTCAAAAGAAATAAGAACCTGCTTGAAACCTAGTTGCCAAAATAAAAATTGAACCTGAGTATGTGAGGTCTGGGAAAGTTTGTAGGTTTTTATTTGAGTCCTGAGTTACACACACCTGGGCACTTCCTGGCTTAGACCACAGGCGGAAAGGCCAGAGCTCTGTGAGAAAGACCGATGGGGAAGACAGCACCAGCCAAGGAGCCAGGCTTCACTGACGCGCTCTCTCCTTTCTCAGAGAGACCCAAAAGGCTTTAAGTGAGCTTACATACACTCCTCATATCTGGACAAAAGCTCAAGTGGTTTCAACTCGGTCGTGCTTTCTCCTGCGTAAGGACTCATCGAAAAAGTCCCTCGGCACCAGGGTTGGACTCAGCATCAGTTTTGAAGACAGAAACAGCTTCGGCAGCACCTAGCATCGCGTTTCTGGGTTTACCTTATAAAAATAAAGGGCAACAACGTTTTTTAGGGGGAAACCCAGACCAGCTGGAAATACTTTTGCTCTTAGGAGAGAGCCCCAGAGTCCTCCCCAAATCACCTCCCCCAGGTAAATAGATTTGATATTTTCTGAGCTTTTGGCTTCTTATCTCTGAGTTGCCAAATTTCTGAACTGACATTAGGGTCAAGATACAGGGTACATGAAAGGTTTGATTTGCTGAGTCTTTCTGGTCTGGGTTAACAGGAAGATTTTCCTCTATGCCCCTTTGGATCTATCCTTTCTCAGTCAAACACCCCAAAAATCTTACTGTTGCCTTGGGCAAGGTAATTAATCTACCATCATTTTTCTCATCTATTAAATGTGTTTGGAACTGTATGCAGTACTTAACTGATACTGATGGGATGATGGAAAATCAGATAAGGTGGCTAAAAATGACTTAAAACCTCCAGGAAAAAAAAGTACTTTATGGGCTTTTACATGTGTAAAACTCAGCCCATTGGTAAATCCAAACCACAATTGTTGTTTTCAAAATAAAGACTATGACTAGGGAAGTGAAATAAAACCATGTGCCTCTGTGTAGAGTGGTATGTGCATTCGGTGCATTTGCAGGTTCAGTGGAAACTGCTGACGTATAAGAAAGGGAAAAACAAGACACCCGGTGCCCAAGCTATAGTGTCAGTAGGCAGGTCCCTCTTCATAATTCACGGGCTGTGGCAATTCTGATACTGTTATTGCCTGGTTATGCACAAATCTGTTTTGCACTACTTGTCATTTAAAGGTTCAGTATAATCCCTGGTTTAAAATGTAAATCATATTGAATGTGAAATAAGCTTGTTAAATTTCGAATCACACCCTCTCAGGAGCCTGCCTGCTTTGTGAACCACCACAGAGCTGTTCAAAAAAGTGCCCTCCTAATGAGGCCAATTCTGACTAATGCATATTCCAAGAATAATACTTGACCAAAATTGAATGCAATTCTCTTGTACTTGTTATAATTTTCTATGACAGAGAGCAGAGGCTAAATTCGGTAAAAGTATTGTTTTTCTTCTAAGGTTGGGTCTGCCAGAATTTGTTTTTATTTCTCCCCCTCAGCACCCCTACCCTAGCCATCCTTTTTGGAATGATGTGGTGATCATAACCAACTAGGAAACTTGCTGGCATCTGCGTAGTGCCCGTTTTCACCACTTTCCCTCGTCCCTTAGATAGGTTTTTGGTACAGAATGGAAATATTCCCAAATGGAAGAATCATTAACATCAACAATGTCAAAAGCAGCCTTGAAACGAGCCATCTGATACTCCATATGTACAGTGCACTTATCACATAGACAATGTAAAAGCCATTTGAGGTCTGTGACTTCCTTTTCCACACAGAAGGAAATATGACAGTGAATCAAATTGATACAGGAATTTTAAATATGTGTGGTCACACAAAGTTAGAGAAGATTATAAATTCAGCATTAGAAACCAAAAGGAAAAAAAATAAGCCACAGGTAGTATTCTCATATTATATTTGTTTGAGCTGTCAGGACAAAATACTAGAGAGAAATATTTTTATGACATGGAAACTAAGATCTGCTTTCCAAAATTATTTTCCACTAACTTAAAGCTATGTATCATTGTGCAAATCTAAACACTCCTACCCTTGCATAGTCAAACATTTATCTTCCAACTGGTGAGAGGGTGCCTATCTCAAATGCATAGGCGTGCACGGTAGTGACAGGGTCTGGTCCCAGGAGTAAGGCTCAGGGAAGGAGGACTCACCCTCCAATCTCCAGAATTATGTTGTTTTGACACATTTTCAGGATTGATCCAGGGTGGATGCCAAAATCCCTCATTTCTTCAGGTACAGGGGGACACAGGATTTTATAACAAGGCAGGCTACTCTTACAACTTTAGTAAGAATATTTTATCTTTCACTTTTTTACTCCAAGACTACAGAAAAGACAGCAACTCACTCGTACGAATTGAAGGGGATGTGAGGCTCTAGAGAAGGACGGTCTTTCAGAGGACTGGCCACCTGTCTTCACAGGTCTTGAGTAGATTTACCCTGAGAGCAAGGCCCGAAGTCTAGACTCCAAACACACAGTATACCTCATTTTGTGTGTTTATTTGTTTTTTAAGAAATGAGAACGGATAATAAACTTCAGTAGAATCTGTGATACGGGGATTCAGTAGGTTTAGAAGTGTTTCAATCCAAAGCTCCTCGCATGTTTTCCCTTGCCTTTCCTACGGCCCTTACTTGTATCTCCAAAAGGTCTCCTGGAGCGAATCTTTAAATTTTAAAAACATTCCTGTAACATTATGCAGACACTGCCATATGCTCAACCTACTGTTATGTTTAGATTTTGCTTCCCAGATGTGGAGAATAAAGCAGGTGTCTACTCCTTCCTCTTTTGCTCTATCTTTCCTTTATAGGGCTTATTGCTGCAAATGCCAGAGCACAAATGACTGGTGACCGCAGCCTGCCCCGGTGCGGGCCCGCGGGAGAAGCACTAAGGAGCTAGTAAGGACTAGCAGTGCACTTGCCAGAGCTGCTGGTCCACCACACGTCTTGTCCTGACACCTTGAGAAACCTCTCCAGTCCACTCAGGATTCTAGGCACAAGCAGTACCGTGGGCCATTCAGGGCTGTGGTATCGGGTGAGAGCTGGTAGCCACTTGAATGATGGAAGCAATGGGAAAAGTGGTGAAACATAGCAGATTGAGAATATATTTTTAAGGCAGAGGTGAAAGAGAAAGTGTCAAGTGTGGCATGAGAAACTGTATGATTGGGATTGCCATCGACTGCGATCAGTGGAATTTTTTTCAGCGGGGACAGCTATGGCTCAGAGAGCTGAGGTAATTTATCCACAGTCACACAGCAAGTACACAGTACATCAAAGACTCAAACAAGGTCTTTCAGCTCTGAATGGAATGCTTTTCCTAAGACACCGCAGCTCAGGATCAGCAGTGCTACCAAGTAGATCACCGATGAGAGTTTACTTTTCTGTGATCTACTCTATGTCAAGATTTAAATACAAATTTGCAAACTCCAAGATTAAAGGAATCTACTGTAAAAGAGGAGAAGAGTTTAATCTTAAATTAACCTGGAAAAAACCAAGAGGTTTTTCTCCCCATAAAAAATAAAACAACACCGAGGCGAGCCTCAGGCCAGCATGCTGATTGCATCAGAGAGGCGAAGATGAAAAGGGGAGAGAGGAAAACGGGCATGAGCCCTAAGTCAGCACGTTAAAGGGGCTGGCCCGAGAGCCTTGTATTATCAGACGTTAGTCAGAGAGGGACGTTCTTTTGCTGGCTTAGAAGAAATCTGAAATAACACATTAATGTTAGGTCCTTTGATTTTTTTTTTCCTGGAGATGTTTTGTTTTGATACATCCAACAACAGCCAAAGAGAAAGCCTCAGAATACAGACATAATAAAAACAGTTGATCCATAGTCACTAAGTATAAGTTCCACTGTCTTAGTCTTGCCCAGCCCAAATTGGCAGCTCACGCAACCTACAAAGACATCCTGGAGGATTTAAAGAGCAAGCCTAAACGGTTTTAAAGTTCTAGTGTCAAGACTTCCTCCTTCAGCTAATGGCTCTGAGACCTGTTAAAACTCAGTAGTTTCTGAGAAAGGTAATGTTTTAGAATTAATCAGGAGATAACGGAGCGTGTTAGAAAGGATTTATCAACAAAAACCAACTGGCATGACATGGGAAGCCGTTTCACTGTCAGAAGGCTGGCTTCCAGTGGTTTCAGAAATGAGGGTACCATTGTTTGGCAAAAAAGATGAAGGGGAGAACTGGATTGTACACTCAACCAGCATGTGTTGTTCAAAAATAACAATGTAATTATAAAAACTGAGACTTGATGGGGGAATGGGGAGAACAGTATAAGTGAAATAAATTCCTCACTTAGATTATGCCGCCAAAGGTATTATACAAAACTGATCAATCAATAAATAGGAAGTCAGTCAGCAGAAAAACTTAAGATATAAATTGTTTAAGGTGGTTTAGGGGGGCATGGGAATAAAGAGAGGTTAAGATAGTGGGGATAAAATACTTTGAATTTATACTCTCCTGTACTGCTTGCCTTTTTAAAAAAATGCATGTACATATATTTCATTTACAATTGTAATTGAATAAATATATCAAAATTTTATTCTTGTGAACACGGCTCTGGAGATTAATGGCGAGTAAGATATGCACATTCCCTGCTGTCGTGGAGGCTTTTGTTCAAACACCCTGATGCAGGGGAAGAGTGAAAAATCTGAGGAACAGTAAAGGAGGAACTGAAATAGAATTTTGTTTTCCTTTTGGGAGGAAACTTAGGTCTCCTTCCTTGCTAGTGCCTCATTCCTCTACTATGGATTAAACTAGAAGAAAGAAAGGACATAAATGTTCCCAAACAATAGACACTATAAAACTACATTAAGGCAAGTTATGCCTGGCTCTGCCATAGTTCCTACCACATTCTTCCAATATTCCTTCTCTCTTTCCCGAAAAGGGCAACTTCGGTTTTCCTCAGTGGGAATTAAGCCACCCACAGAACATGTGCAGAATGAATGGGAGGCAGACACAGGAGAGGAAGCCAGTTCTCCCTTACATTTCCCACTGATTCCAGAACTCTGACCTGGCTGTATACTTCCTTACCTTACTCCCCATCTGGATCATAAGGGAGAACACTTCCAAAAATAAATTGCCAGAAGCAAAGAAGTTAATAAATTTAAATATGCTAAAGGTGAATCATTCACAGCACTTTAGACTTCAAACATGGAATCATTAAAACTATTAGTGTTTGAGTTCTGTCCTCCATAAGCTGGAAGTGTCAGGCTATCTTCGTTTTAATAGCTCTGGTAACTTTCTTCACATACGTGTGTTGCATGTATAAAGACTTTGTTAGGCTGTATTGGAGGATTACTGATTTGGTCAGTTTCCTAGAAAAATGTTTTCAATGTTGTGACCCATGGTCACAAGGATAATCATTCTAATTTTACAAGTAGAACTCAGGCTTTTTGCTGATAATAACACTAGTTTACATTTGCACTCAAGCATCCATGCTCTGCATGCAACAAAATTTAATTAGTGCCTATCATGTGCCAAAATTATAATTAGGTATAAGGATACTAGGATGAAATAACAAGTCTTTACTTTTAAGGAGTACATAGTTTCATTAAAAGCAAAATAAAGCAAAATAAATGCTTAAATGAAGTTGTAATTAGAATAATATTTTTGCACCTTTTCAAATATGGAAACCCATCTGTATTGCTTCTCCTCTCTTTATCGATGAGGGAGAGAAAAAGGATTAGATACAAACTAGAAATGGACATGCTATAGGTAAAGGCTGTTCCATGGAGGAAAAGAAAGCAGAGAGCCTGCATCACCCACCTGGGAGGACTGTGATGAGAAACGAGGATGTCGGGTGAGGAGGTCAGACTCACAGAGTTGCTTTCCACTACTATCCCCCACCTTAAAAAAGAAGCTTGATTTGGGCCATGTATATAGAAATATCAGTCTAGGTATGAAGACATCATGGATAAAGGCAACCAGGAGATAGTACATGCCTCTACGAGAAGCCATCGTTCAACTTGAGGAAGGACCCTGATATTCTGCCAGCAATTTATACTGTAATTCTTTTTTCCTGGCTTTCCCCAATGGGACCACAGCCATTTATCATAGGGGCTGCATGGAGGAAGGGAAAAATAACCAAGTTTGTGGGGAAATTATTGGACACTGACTGAACTGACAGTATTCCCTGAGACCCAAAGACACAGTGACTCACCAGTGAGAGGTGGGGCAAATGAAGGTCAGATGATCAATGTAATTTTGGCCCAGGCCTGTCTCACGATGGACCAGAGGGTCCCCCAAACCACACCATAGTTATTTTCAAAATTCTAGAAGGCATAGTTGGAATATACATACTCATCAAATGGCAGAACCTCCCTATTCGTCCTCTGACCCATAAACTGAGGGCTGCTATGGTAGGAAAGGCCAACTGGAAACCCTTAAAAGTTTTCCTCTGTTTACCAGAATATTAAACCAAAAGCAATACCACATTCTTGGAAGGTCTTTGAAGATTAGAACTATCATCAAGGACTTGAATGATGCAGAGGTAGTGATTCCTAACACATCCCTATTTAAATAACATGTTGAGCACTTGAATAAGATAGATGGATTCTGAAGAATGACAGTGTATAATTATAGACTTAATCAGGTGGTAACTCAAATTGAACTTGATGTTACAAATGTAGGGGCTTTTTTTGCTTGGACAAATCAGAACATTCTTTGCCACCTGGTGTACAGTTATTGATTTGGTGAATGTTTGTAAAGACTGCCAGAGCTTTTGCTTTCAACGTGAAGGGTCGTCAATATACACTCACCGTTCTACCACTGTTCAGTGCTATATTAAATTATAACTTAGGCTAGAGGACTTTGGTCACCTCTTCATTCCCCAGAACAAACAGTCTCAAAATATATTAAAGATAGTTGATTGAACCTGGTGAGCATGAAGCAGCAATTACTCTGAAAAACTTGGTAAGACACATATACGTTAGAAGATGGGAAGTAAAACCCACAAAAACTCAGGGACCAACAATAAAGTCACTGGTACAAGGCTTACCCTTCTGCCACCACAAGCAATGATAAAACTAGACAAAATATATGAAACAACAGTCAGTGTTCAGACATCAGGACAACACATAGCAGGCTGTGATCTCTAGGAGAAGGAAACAACCAATATAAGACCGAAGATCAATCACCCTGGATCTCTCTCCAGCCTACAACACAGTGCACAGTGGTCTTGCTGAGTTGAGGAGACAGAATGTAAACTTGAAGAGAATGAGGCAGCTGGAATTGGTTGGACTAAGTATGAGAGAGAGAGGAGCTATGCAGAGAGAGCTTGCTCTAGAAACCTTGCTGTAGGTTCCCTGAGTCTTTTGCTGATTGTATCATGTATCATGAGCTGTACATGTATAGAATGAATCTGCATGAGACCAGGCAAAAAGAAACTATTGGAGAGCTGTAGGATAAACAATTCCAAATGCTTACAAGAGTAGAAAGTCATGTATGTTATGACCAGTCAGAGAAGAGGGACCTTACTGATTACTTGGGAGCATTCAACAGGGACTCCAAAAGAGTCACTTGTTCATAGAAGGGTTAAACTAGCTCTAGAGAAATGGCTATTCCAGGCCCACCCTTAAAAAAAAAGTTTAAAAAGGAACCTAAAAAAGATTAACTTATCCACCTACCAGACAAAGACCAATAAACTTTTTAAAAAGGCAACCACAACCCATCCTTTAACAACAGAATATTCAGTTTTGGGCATCCAATCAAAAAGAAGCAGGGAAAAATAACCTGTCCTCAAGAAAAAAATCCATGAAGAGGAATAGAACCAGAGTTGATGGAATTAATAGACAATGACATCAAAATAGCTAATTCAAAAGAATATATGCATACCTTCATTACAATGTTTGTTACAGTAGCCCAGATTTGGAACCAGCCCAAATGTCCATCAGTAAACGAGTGGATAAAAAAGCTGTGTATATTATACAATGGAACACTACTCAGCTGTAAAAAAGAAGAAAATGTTACTTTTTGCAACAGCATGGACAGAACCAGAGAGTATGAGGCTAAGTGAAATAAGCCAAAGAAAGACAAATACCATATGATTTCACTTATATGTGGAATCTAATGAGCCAAGTAAACAAACAAAACAGAGACAAACTCATAGACGGAGAAAACAGACTGACAGCTGTCGAGGGGAAGATGGTTAGGTGAAAAAGATGCAGGGATTAAGAAAAGAAACTCATAGACACGACAGAATGGTAATCACCAGACAAAAAGGGGGGGTGAGATCAGGTAGAAGAGAGTAAAGGGGAGATAAATGGTGACAGAAGGAGACTTGATTTTGGGTAGTGAACAATGCAATATACAGATGATGTAGTATAGAATTGTACACTTGAAACCTATATAATTTTTTAACCTATGTCACCCCAATAAATTTAATAATTTTTTTTAAAAGTGGAACTCACAGGAAATAAAAAGGTTTCCTGGTTTTTCATTTCTTGGAAATTAAGTGAAACTTTGAAGGAAAAATTAGGAATATATTGGGAGATTATAACACACATATAAGTAAAATGTATGGCAACAATAACAAAAAATGGGGTAAATGAAAGCACACTTGTTTAAGGTTCCTAAATTATACATTAAGTAGTATAATATTCTTTTAAGGTACATTGTGTCAAGTTAACAATGCCTATTTAGACCATTGGGCAATCACTCATAAATAAAGCAAAGGTGAACCAGTAAAAGAAATTTCTTTTTACTGATACACCAGTAAAAGAAATTTTAAAATAGGACCGAAATGAGGCAGGAAAAGATGTAAAAAAAAGTAGCAAACAAAAAAAAAGAGATAGCATTATGAGAGATTTAAACCTAACCATATTGTTAATTATGTTAAATGTAAATGTACTAAAAGTAGCAATTGAAAAGCAGATTGTGAAACTAAAGAGCAAGATCCAACTATATGCTGTTTATATGAAATTCACTTAAAACATAAAGATGCAGGTAGATTTGAAATAAAAGAATATTAAATGATATGCTGTGAAAGTACCAGTCATAAGAAAGCTGTAGTGACTATATCATATGTACATATTAGACATGAAATATAACTGGAGATAAAGGAGGACATTTAACAATAATAAATAAGCCAATTTACAAAGAAAACTCAACAATTCAAATACACGTGTAACTGATTTTGGAACTTTAAAATACACGAAGCAAAAACTGACAACTGAAGTAGGCAAATTAACAATTACAGCTGAGGATTTTAGCAATCCTCTCTCAGTAACTGATAAAGCAGGCACACAGAAAAACAGTGAGAATATGTAAAACTTTAACAACATTGTCAACCAATTTAACTAAATTAACACTTACTTAACATTAGATCCAATGGTGGCAGAATACATGTTCATAGCAAGTGGACATGGAATAAGCACTGAGACAGATCAAGTTTTGGGTGACAAATCAAGTCTCAATATAATTAAAATTATTGAAATCCTATGTTCTTTGACCACAATGAAATAAATGAGAGATCAATAACAGGAAGAACAGTCTCATATCTATTAGAGAAACTTAATTTGAAAGTAAAACTATTTCAATGAAGAAACTTCCAAGCCCAACTTGTTTCAGGGGTAAACTCTATCAAATATTTAAGGATTAGGGTTACATCTTCCTTCATATTGTATGAGGCCAGGATTCTCTGACACTAAAACCAAAGTCATTATAAGAAAAGAAATTAGTCTCATATTCCTCATGAACAAAGACAGTAAATTTCTTACCAGTTATTAATATATATAATAGAAAAATACTAAAAAGGATAATACATCATGGCCAGTTGGGGTATATCTCAAGAATACAAGGTTGGTTTAACTTTTGAAATTTAATTAATATAATTTACCATATTAACGAGATATTGAATATTAACGAGAATAAATGAGATATAGAGGAGCATTTGGGAAAAATTCAATATCCATTCATGACAGTAACTCTCAGCAAGTTAGGAGTAGAAGCCAAATTCATCCATCTGACAAAGGGCATCCACAAAAAAATCCCTACTACAAAGATCATCATAATGGTAAAAGAATAAATGCTTTGCCTGACTAGTACTGTACTGGAGGTCCCAGCCAGGCAATAAGTAAGAAAAAAGAATAAAAGTCATAAATACTAGAAAGAAAACTTAAAATGTCTTTATTTGAATGCGTATATAAAAATTATAAGGAATAAAAAATGGTTACAGTGGTTTTAGTAAATTTTCAGTATACAAAGTCAGGGTACAAAAAACAATTGTATTTCTATATATTGTAACAAACATATTACTTAAAATGAAATAAAAATAAAAATATTTATCATAACATCAAAGATATTGAATACTTAGGATAAATTCAATAAAATGTGTAGATTCATTGCACATTGAAAACTGCAAAACGAGGTTGAAAGAAATTAAAGGAGACCCAAATAAATGAAGAGATATAGTGTGTTTATGAATTAGAAGACTCACTATTGTTAAGAGGTCATCTTCCCCAGACAAATTTTTCAGAGGCAATACAATTCTAATCAGAAACCCAGATGCAAGACTTTTTTTGCAGATATTAATAATCTGGCTCTAAAATTTATTGGAAATTTGAAAAAAGTATGCCTGGCAAAGCCATTTTGAAAATGAAGAACAAAGTTGGGGGACTCACACTACCTGATTTCAAGATTTATTATACAGCTAAAATAATTAAGAAAGAAAGTGCAGTATTTGTATATGGTTTAACATATACATGGATCAATGAGAGAGAATAAAAAATCCTGAAATGGATCCCAACATATACATGGTCAATTGATTTTTGACAAAGTTACCAAAATAATTCAACAAAGAAAGTGTATTCGCTTCATCTTTTGTTTTCATCATATACAAAATTAATTCAAAATAGAACATAGACCAAATTATAGATACTAAAACTAAAATGTGTCAAAAGAAATCCTGAAAAAGCTTTGAAATCTTGGAATAGGCAAAGATTTCTCAGAGAAGTCACATAAAGCACTAATCATAAAAAAATTGTATTTCATCAAATTTTAAAACTTGCCTTTGAAAGACATAGTAAAGAAACTGACAAGGTAAGCCACATACTAGGAGAAAATACTTGAAGTACAAAGGACTTAAGTCCAAACTTTAATAGGACTCAAAT
Organism: Pteronotus mesoamericanus; assembly: GCF_021234165.1. Lineage (NCBI taxonomy): Eukaryota > Metazoa > Chordata > Mammalia > Chiroptera > Mormoopidae > Pteronotus > Pteronotus mesoamericanus. Next base: position 17,327,149 of record NW_026555310.1, read on the forward strand.
TAATCTTTTTAAATAGTCAAAAGATTTGGAAAAAATGTGCCATGTAAGAAGTTACATAAATGGCCCTGTCTGGTGTAGCTCAGTTGGTTGGAGCATCCTCCCATAGACCAAAGAGCCCAGGGTTCGATTCCTGGTCAGGACACACAGCCAAGTTGCAGGCTGGATCCTCAGTCAGGGTGCATATGAGAAGGCAACCAATTGGTATTTCTCTCTCGCATCAGTGTTTCTCTTTCTCTCCCTCCCTCCCTCCTCTTTCTCTGAAGGCAATGAAAAAATGTTGTTGGGTGAGGATAAAAAAATTAATAAATAAAAAATAAAAGAGAAGAAGTTATATTATAAATGGCCAGTAAGTGCACTAATATCATTAGTCATTAGGGAAATAAAAATGAAAACCATAAATACTCTTTTATAATTGCTGATGCTAAAATTAAAGAGAAATTTAATAAAGAGAAACAATAGCAAATTTTGGCTAGACAATGAAGAAAATGAAACTCTAATATTTTGCTGATGGAAGTGAAAATTGTACAATCAGTTTGGAAAGGTGTTTAACAGTTTCATATAAACATACACTTTTCATGATATCCAGCCATTCAATTTAAATAAGTATTTACTTACCAAAAACTTATACACAAATGATTATAGAAGCCATATTCAAAATATTCAAAACTTTGAAACCAAATGTTCATCAAATGCTGAATTAATAAACTAATCATGGTACATTTATACAATGAAATAAAAAGCAACTACTCAGCAATTAAAAGGAACTATTGATGCAAGGAACAATGTAGAAGAATCTGAAAATCCTTTTGATGAGTGAGAGAAGTCAGTTACAAAGGAGGGCGTAGTATATGACTGCATGTAAGGGACACAAGGGAATTTTTTAGGGTGATGGAAATGTTCAATATCTTGATTGTGGAGGTGGTTACTCAGTTATACACATTGTCAAAACTCACCAAACTGCACAGTAAAATGCGTATATTTTATTTTACATAATTATACTTCAATAAAGTTCCTCCCTTTAAAAAAATCTGAGTGCACCATGTCAGTGAAATTTTCAGAGGTCCAGGGTGAAGAACAAGTTGCTCTCGTTAGCCTTGCTCATCTCTAGACAGAGTCCACCCCAGCTGTGCTTCAGGACTGGTTAGTGACTTATTCTCTAACTCTCCAAGTTTCCCTTCTGGAAATTAAATTTCCCAGGTTCTCTCACAATTGTGTGAAGTCTGATCCCTATAATAACTCCCTGATTTCATAACATTCATCATTTCTCTGCTGCTCCAAATGGCTTCCTAGACAGAAACAACATTCACGTTACACATGGGAAAATACACAAGTCAATGAGCTAATCATTTTTGCTTCCAGGAACTAAATATGAAAACTCACCAACATGGGGAGCCTTTAATTACCCACTCTATTAGTTTTCTGTTGCTCTGTACTAAGCTGCCACAAACTTAGTGGCTTAAACCAATACACTTTATTATTTCTCAGCTTCTGTGGGGAAAGAGCCTGAGATACTGCAGAGGGCTCCTCTGCTCAGTCTCATATTGCAGAAATCCAAGTGTCTGCTGAGACTCTGACCTCATTTGAGGCTCAGGGTCCCCTTCTGAGTTCACTGGTTGCTAACAAAACTCAATTCCTTGCAGTTGTAGGACTGAGGCTCCCTCTTTCTTGCTGGCTGTCAGCTGGGGGCTGCTCTCAGAACCTAAAGGCCACCTTTGGTTTCTTGTCACATGACTCTCTGTATAGAAACATAGCAATTTGCTTCCTCAAGACCAGCAGTTAGCGTCTCTTGTTGTAAATCCCGTAAGCCAGTCTACTAAGGAGTCTTAACTAATATAACACTGTCGCAGGAATGACTGTCCCATTACCTCTGCATGTACTATAACCTCGTCCAGGAGGTGACTATCCCATCATAGTTACAGGCCCTGCCCAGACTCACTCTATTGTTTCAGCATTTAGTCCACAAGGGAATAACACAAAAGATACGGTCATGGAAGAGGAATAAAACTTGGACAGAGGGAGAGGAAAGGGAAATGAATTTTAGTCAAGGGAATAATGTAAGATTTTTGATGCATGCTGTAGGGCTGAGAGAAGGATGAAGTTGGCATATTCGAGCTATAAGCCAAATGAAGTAGGGTATTTGTGCTAAAGATCATGGGAAGCAGGATTGTAATTGGAGAATAAGGCCGGATCCTGAGAGTTTTTACCACTATACAGAGAGATGTGGGCTTCAACAGAAAAACAGATGAGAAACGGTATATGAATTTTGAGTAGGGAAAATGATACAACAAAAGATGTATTTGCAGACGATAAGACAAGTGAACCAAACTCAGAAATCATTAGTATTGCCAGACACCATCTGATTCAGATATGAGGTGGTAGGCCTTCGGTTCACTGTGGGACTAGAAAAGGAAAGAAAAATCTGAAAGGCTGTTAAAGTAGACAACCTGTGACATACTTGTCCCTTCCGTATATAGTCTTTCTCAATACACGTTGTCCTTGATTTTATACCCATGCTTACAGCCGCTTTTAGCTTTATATTCTAAGAAACAGTACCTGATTATGCCATTGAGTTAGATAATGAATAATAAAAATGCTGCCTTGACTGGTATGGTTCTGTAGGTAGGAGCATCCTGCGGTAACCAAAAGATTGTGGGTTCAACTCCTGGTCAGGACACATACCTAGGTTGCGGGTTCAGTCCCCAGTCTGGGAGCATACCACAACCAATCAATGCTTTTCTCTCGTATCGATGTTTCTCTCTCTCCCTTCCTCTCTCTCTAAAAGCAATGAAAAAAAATGTACTCAGGTGAGGATAATAATAATAATAATAATAATAATAATAATAATTCCTACCATTTTGGGGTGCCACTTAATTCTCACAACAACCCCATGAGGTAGGTACTATTTAACCTGCATTGTATTGATGAGAAACAGAAGGGTAGAACGGTTGAACAAGTCACATAGCTAGTCAATATCAAAGTTCCAAATTGAATCCAGACATATCTCCCTCTTCACATCATAATACAGTACTGCCTCCATAAACCAGTAAGCTTCATAAGTTTGTGTGCACAAGATAGTTTGAAGACTTGTTTTACTTATGATAGCTACAATTGTTTCAGGTGAGAATCTGATCCATAGAATGTCATCCAGGGGAGGATCAAAAAGCATAAAGCTGTATCTGATTACTATATGGAAATAGAAATTAATTATCCTAATGATTTAAACACATACCATCTTAATATTATAGAAGTTTATGAGATGACTTTCATTTAAAAAAAAAAAAGCAGGGTGACTAGCTCATGGCAATCACTCAATAAATATCAGTTCCCCTTTCTCTTTATCCCTCTTTTTAGTCTTTTCTATTAGTTTCTCCTGTTATACATCAATAAATTAAAACATAGGGATCAGTTTAATGCTGTTTTAAGGAGGATTGCATGTCATTTGGGGAGAAGGGCAAAGCGATAATTCCATCTGATTCACATGTCCTCAAGAGGCTGCAGTAAGGGAACCAGAAGAAGACTGTACACTTTTTAGGAAAAGGAGAAAACTGACAAAGATGAGGTTTGGGGTAACAGAAAGCTTATGGCAAGAAAGGGAAATGCCTGGGCTCACCATCAACCACCTTTCATGATGACCTTAGGCTGTGAAACACTCTGGGGCTGGATTTGCCCTGGTAATTACACGGGCTCTGCATGTTGGGATAACACCTGTGGCCCTCCTGCAGCCTGAACTGCCCTTTGGAAATTGAGTTTTCTTCCTGAATGAACTTCACAACATCAGCTGAGCCCCAACCACAGCTGAAGGAGACCCCCCTACTTGACCGCTAGCTAACAAGTATAGACTTAGCCCATTGGCCACATAAATCCAGGCCTGCATCAGTTCATCCACAAACACCCAGCAAGCGCACCTACTCCATCAATTAAAAGGCATTAGGCAAGTGAGCCATTAGAAAGTTCAACATGATTAGTAGCTACCATGTTTTTCATACCCACTTTTAACATCTCCATCATGTCAACTAAGACTTCTGGTTATTATTAAAAGAAAGGGGGAGCAGAGGAAAAAACACAAACTTGCTTGTTAGGCAGGTTAATACAAGTTCTTCCTCAGCTTTGTATTCTTGACCTAAGGAACATTCTCAGAGGGAGAGCAAAGGAGTTTTGGGTTGTATGGAAAATTTGACTCAAACCAAAAACCCAGCCAATACCACAAAATGGATTGGAGTCAAATCAGATAAATAGAAGAAGAAAAGAATACAAAATATGTTTGAATGACAGTATCAAAAAGGTTAAAAAGCTTAACAAGAACCCGATTCAAAACGTCCAGACCACAGGTTAGCTTGATCCTAACATAAGGCACTTTTAAGTACTGATTAAATGATGTTTCCTTTCCTGTGCCTATAGAAATGTAATTAAATGTTCACAAACGTATATGTTCCCCTTGGGTTAGGTTTCTGTAACTACGAAAAATAATGTTTGAGAAACACCCAAACCCCCCAGTGTATTATTTATGTAACCTAGATATCTCACAAAAACAAAATGTACAAGACTCTAGTGCCAGTTAGCATGGGAAAATATTTGGCAACAATCTGTTTTTACTCCTTTGATAAACGGCATTGTCTTTTTGTTATAATGGAAAAGGATTAGTAAGGCTTACCAAATAAACAGCAGCTTCCTCAGAGAAATTGACCCTTGTATTTTATAAAAACCAAGAAATCAATTCTGAATAGAATATGGGGGTCTTTGACAGACTAATGAAGGGCAACCTTCAAGGTCCGTAACCACAAAAAGCTCTGGGTCAGATGAGGATTTGGGCTAGAGATACATTTTGATACTTTCTATTTTAAGCACCCCAAAATTTAGATGCTTTATACACAGTTAATCCACTTTTTTTGAAAATCTTTAGTCTGCAAAATTATGTTCTTCCAGGACATTTTGCCTGTGTTTGGCCTGGAAATGATAATATTTATAATAATATATCTTGAAATGCAGAGGTGTGCCCAAATGAAAAATAATAATAAAAACTGAACCAGACACTTTCAAACCTCAAAAAATGTTTGATTTAGTGAGTGCTTTGGGTGAGCACTCAAAGGGTGGAGGTAAGATACATTTTTTAAAATCCAAATAAGTTTTTCTTATCCTTTGCTGAAACATGGTTGGTATTTTCAAAACAAAATTTAACTACATGTTGAATAAGTAAAGGAAAAGGAAAAAGAGAAAGGTGAGCCCTGTTTAGAATTTAACTTTTGGGGGAGAAACTTAAAGCACTTAAGAAATAGACATTTCAAGTACACGTCAGCCCTTGTACTGTCTGAGGTTACAACACCTGTCTGATTTAAGCCCAGAATCTGAACTACAGTATTGCTCTTTTTCAACCAAGTCCTCGTTTGAATCAGCTTTTCTGTATCATTCATGAGTAACCTGCTTTCTTGACCACTAAAATCTGGTCTGAGCTCCTGAAATCAACATCTCGATACATTAATCCAGAAAACCTGTAAGTGATGCCAACACAGGGTTATATCATTAGGTGATAAGCCTTCAACTTTATTTTCTTCCGTCATTCATAATGAGGAAGTCCTGGCTTCTGAGATAATTAAAGGTCGGCAGATTTATAAGTAGGTTTGCTTTGCCACTTTTTCCCCCCCACATGGTTTCTTTTCAGTTTCTCTTCCCTTAATAACTGGCTTAACACCTTTTTGTAATAAAAAGGTCAGATATAGACTCCACACAAAGTACTCATAATAGCTGGCAGCCTGTCCCACTGCTATTAGCCATCCCGTAGAGCTGGGTAGAAGTGTCGGAGCACGCAAGAACAAAGAGACAAAGGAGCATTTCTAGGAGCGCATCAGAGAGCAAGGAAAGGAAGAGGGGGACAGAAAGTGAAGGCTTGAGAGGAGACACGCTGCCTAGAAACAGCAGCACGGTTCCTTTTGAAGTAGGCGCCAGGCTCCCTTGCAAAACCATGAGGTCATCCTAAAGAAATGGATGCTTATGGGAGTAAAAACACACAGTTTGGGGGTCAGGTCCAGACACATCTCTAGATCAGGACATGGCTTATCCACTCATTCCTATTTTTCAGGATCAATCGTAATTCACTGTACCAAGTAAAAATGACAGTCATCTATATAATTTTGAAGGGACCAATATGAATGCAAAAACTACAGTCATTTGAATGTATGGACACAATTTTGTTACCTACAGATCTTTATTACATATTATTAGGTTGAACTACAAGAAAGTGCTGATAATTTGACCATTTTGACCTATTAAAATGCAATTTCATATGATTCTATGTTTAAAAATAGAATAGTGTAAAGATTTCCTTTGGCTTGAAAATTAGTCTAATCTTGTGGATTTTTCAGACTCAGTGCATTTAAAAGCCAAACACTAAGTTATTTGTGTTTCTCCATTTCCTAGAGTATCTCTATCTCTTGCCCATTTTCATGGATATCAAGTGTTTCATGGATATCTGGCCCCACATGCCAAGTTGTGGGAAGATTTAACTTTCGACTTAGTGTGAAATCAAGGATGAGATTTCTAGTTAAGTCAGTAAATTCTGCACAGGAAATACTCCTTGTTCTATGGCCATATTCTGTATATTTTGCCCTACTCAATTTGCCAGCAAATATTAGTTCTCTTTCAAAGAAAGACTGGGGGGAAAACCGCTCAGCTCTGAAAACGCAATTACTAGTATCTTCCCGATGACAGGGGAATTTGATGTATTCAGCAGCACCTTTCTGAGGAGTTGGACCATGTGAACAAGGAGCCCTCTCCTTGCTCCGAGTTCTGCTTTTTCACTTTCGTATGTATGATTGTTAATGCTCATGGAACTGTTAGGGTGGGCTAATGAGTCAACATAAGGCCTCCGGCTGAATTTGCCCCAAACCTTTAAAAGCACACAAATATGAACCAATAAACCTAAATTATAGCATACTGTACATGGCTGTAGGAAACTTCCTATTATCGCTACCTTTATATAAATGGTGGCTCACTGTGTAAATAAGAGACAAACCACTTAATAATTGCCGGCCCGGTGAACTTTTCTCCAACTTCAAAATAAAGTTGCTATTCTCCCTTCAACAAAAGTGTAGGATATATAAAGTCTAACATGAATGAGTTACCAGGAAAAAAAAAAAGGCTATGTCCTCAATATTCTAACAATCAAATGGTTCCAAGCATTTTATTTTCTACTGTATGCCTTCCTGTGGGTTCTTTTCAATGGGTGGCCAGAGAGCAACCATAAGATGTTTCTGTTCTGACTGCATGCAAAAAAAAAAAAAAAAAAAAAAAAAAAAAAAAAGGTTTTTTAAGAAAAAGGAATTTCATAGTAACTTTAAGGTAACATTTTCAGGGGGGAAAAATTCCAAATTCAGTATTACAAATTGCCAAGAACTGGGGTCAAGTCTTGATGCTTCCACTGATATGTTCTGGAATTGGAAACAAGACAATTTTGCCTCCCTCAGGGTCTTGGAATAAATGTTTTATTTGGATCACCTACGTCACAGTAATCAAACCTTCCTAAGAATAAAGTGGAATTACATGGCATCTTATATTGCTTCCAAAGGTGGTGTCACTATTTCTTTCTCTTTAATTAGTTGATGATATTGCCAGCTTTTCCCCAAGGCATCGTATTTATTCCAACAAATTCTTATTCAGAAAGCTCCCATTACAATGACCCTGTACACTTTATCTGGATTGGCAAATTTAAGACCCCATCCACTAATTTATGTTTTATTAAAACTGAGTCAGTTGAGGGAGCATATCTAAAAGTGCTGTAACTAAATTCATCAAAGGCAAACAGCAAATTAAAGGTCATACCAAATCCCGTTTTTAAGAACAGGTATGTGTGTGGGGGTAAATGAGTCTGCATATGGTTGCACAAAGGCAGGGAGGTAGCCATGTAGGAATGCCATCCATGGCCAGTGCACTGACCAGGATAGCTTTATCTTGGAGGGGTATGTTCAATGGTGGACCCAAAGGGGCTGACAAAGGTAAAACTCATTCCAACATAAGGCTCATCATTCCATTTCATGTCTCAGTGACAACTTGTTATTATGAAGCAGAAAAAGGTATGTTTCACCCTCTATGGGTTTGGAAGACTCATTTAAATTAGATAAACTTGGCAGTACTGCAAGAGAAAAGAACTAGGGAATCAGTTAAAAAGGGTGGGTAAGCATTCTTAAAAAGGAAAGAGGAAGGGTGCAGGAAGGGAAGAAGGGAATTCAGGAAGCATAAAGACGAAATGGAGAATACAGGGGAAATGCATGCAAGCAAAGTTGAGAAGAGAAAAGTGGGTTATTTTAGAAAAAGATAATGATAGAGGAAAAGATTAATAAATAAAGAAAACTACCCTCTAAGCTTGCAAATCAAACACTAACTTTAGTCACTATGCACAAGAATAATAAAAACCTCAATATGTTTTTCACATGGGCTCTTCTACTTAGTCATTTTTTTTCCACAATATGAAAATAAAAACTCATTCTTAACAGAGAATCTCACCAACACTAGTGTCTGGCTTGAGTAGGCACTTTTGTTCTTTTAAGACATGAACATTGTACTAGATGAGCAATAGAGAATCTTCTAGATACTTCCATACCTAGAAGTTCAGGAACAAACTGAGTCATTGCCACTTCCCATCATTTTGGCCTTGAGTTCCAACTTCTTTGCTGAGAATGGTGGGACTTGATGTCCTATTTCAGGAACTGCCTTTAGTCAGGCTTCCTCAATCAGTAAACATATGCAGTGACTTGGAGCTAGCCCCTTGCACACTAACAACATAAACAGAATGATTTAAAAGCAAAAGAAAAGTTCCAAATGACAAATGTATCTCTTACTGATTCTGTCATTATACTTTAAGGCATGGACAGTGAGAAGTTTCTGTTAAAATAAGACAAGAGAAGTTCAAACACAAAAAGCCAGTAATGTTCATTATCTCAATAAAACGTTAACCGTTCAGCTGGCTGTCGCATGGAAGACTGCAGGGATAAGACCAGAACCGGTTATATTTAATCGGGGAAGGGGGGAGGTCCACACAGGGTTGCTACTAGAGAGGGATGGCTGGCGGGGGAGGAGGAACGCAGAGGCAGAGGAGGTGGGGGTGAGAGTGAGGAGTAGAGATGGGGGTGGCAGTTGGCGTGGGGCAGTTAGAAGAGAGGCAATGAGGGAGTGAACGGAAGGCAATGTTGGGGAAACGGTATATGAGTGTGTGTGCATGTGACATGAATGCATGTATGTGCCCTCCTATCATGTGTAGTGCAAACACGATCAGCATTTGAGGGATTGGGAAAAAGAGGAGACAATATATCAAGCCCAGACAAGGCTCTGCTACATTTTAAGAGTGCTCATAAGTCCCATCTTTTTATCAGCCATGACAACGGCCAGTTTCATCACAATGCCAGTCTGTATTCTGAATAATGCTGCTTAATCCGAGTTGTTTGACAGCAAAACCCCAGGGGCATTGTCCACCATAATTTCTTTTAGAGGCTGCTCTAAATAAATGGAGGGGAATGCTGCTCTATCAGTGAGCCACGCTTTGTGTGAAACGGGGTCAACCACTCACAAAAAACCTCATGAAAGACCACAACCCTGACTGAATATTTATAACTGCTGTGCTTGAGTCTTTGCCAACTCTTTTCTAACAGTTTCATTGACTATATCTACGGTATAATTATCCTCATTTTACAGGGGATGAAATTAAGTGGAAAAACCCTAAGTTTCCCAGACTCCCCAGGAAACTTAGGCCTTGGGTAGACATAAGGGCTCCCTACTCAGAAGACTGAGTCCCAGGTTCTCACAGAGATCACAGTTGAATGCTGAAGAGCTTTTAATTTGACTCTCAACATTTTGATCCCACTTAAATTTTATTAAAAACAAGGGTAATTATTAAGAGTTTATCTCTATGTAGGATTCTCCTCTTTATAGACCTTGGAGTGGTGAGTTGAATCTTGCATATTGCCAAGAACCAATTGCCACAGTTACCACTGTATTCAAGAAAATAACATGGAATGAAGATAAGGGATGCCAAGCACTGATCATTTGGACCTTGATGAGGTAGAGCTGCTCCCTCTCGCAAGTGTTTCTAAGATAAATGTCTCAAGGAGAAAACTCATGGAAAATAAGTCAGGAGCCTTGTTTCATTCAATGTAAAGAAGTGAGAAGATCAAGGACACCTGAATGGATGCCTTTACCTGATTCTTAATCATTTATTTCCATTGAATTCATATCCTAGATCATTTTGGGATGTGCATCTCTGATGTGTCTAATTGCTGAAATCTTTCAAAATGAGCCTAGTTTTTAGAGAGAGATCCAAGCTGATGTATACATAGAAGTAGGTTTTCTTGATAAACTTTCATACTTTAAAGAAAGAGCTACCTTTACATCATTGATCAATGAAGAGAAGAGAGTAAGACAGTTAAGTCCACGTAAGACCATGGACCATTTTGCAGCCTGCTATTGCACTTCAGTACACTAACAGGACAAAATTCCTCTTTCTAGTGTGGATTATCTGCTTACAGGATGAAGAAAAGGATGAAATAAGAAATCAGAAAGATTGATAGAGATAGGGGAGCCAAAGTCAGCACTTGAAATGTGTAGCAAAAACTTAGCAATGAGAAAAATTAAAGAAAAGGAAAAAAGCAGGGACACCCTATTTTTAAGAGTAATTTAGAGATTTTTCAACTATACTGAAATCAATAAATATGAAGAAAGACTGAAAAACTATTGCATATTGAAGGAGACTAAAGAGACAAGGCAACTAAGTGCTATAGGTGATCTTGGACTGGATCGTGTATGGTGGGGAAAATAAAGTAGAGGATATTTTGGGACAATTAAAAATTGGAATACGGATAGTGGATAAGATAAAATTTTAATATTAATTTTAATTTTCCTGAACCTGATAACTGTACTACGGTTATATATGTTATTGTTCTACAATACAAATACATAGACATAAAGAGGCACAAGGCCTCCCCAACTTGCTTTCAAATAATTTAGAAAAAAATAATAAGTATAAATAAATAAATATGTTTCTTTAAATATAGAGTAGAAAATCTGTGTGTATATATTTATTTCTCTCTCTCCATATATATGTATGTAGAAATAGGTATATATAAAAAGAGACACAGAGAGAATAATAAACCAAATAGGACAAAATATAACCAATCAGTGAATCTGGATAGAGGGTATACATGAGTTCCTGGTGCTATTTCTTGCAAGCTTTCCATAATTTTGAAATTATAAAAAAGTTAAAAGTTATAAAAAGTTAACGTAGAGTAGAGTAAATTTCTTAAACACATAGCCCATTGTATGATCAAACACTCCTGAATACCCTGACATCAAAGTTTTCATCTACCCATTAACAGGATATGTAGTGAGGGAAACAGGAAAGCAAAGACTCTAGTGTATGCTCTTAAAGTTTCCTGTTGACTTTCAACAGCAGTTGTGTACCCTGTCATCACTTGAGGTTGTCATTTCTATATCTTAAAAATCTTAAGGTTCAAACAAAAACCCTTTGTTCCCAGTCCTCACAAGCTTGACTCAAGGTATTGACAGCTTCTGAGCACCACAAAACCAAGGCAAGGAGGAAGTAAACCTAGTGCTCTCCAGATGGCTATATGTATTCCAATAATTGAAGAGGCCAGGAGAGTGCAATTTTTTAGTGGGTTATAGTAGTTCTCATTCTTTAGTGGGCACTGTAAGCACTGGGGAAACTTCACGATTTCTCTCAGCAGTTCTGAAGGATTCTCCTAAGCCCTTAGGGACATGATGCTTAATTATCTTACAGAAAACTAGTAGTGCTATTTTGTTTTCACGGACAGATTATACACACAGTCACAGATACACATCCTCTCATGAAAATGAGTTTCTGAGGCTGCATGACTCACTGTCTTCTATTCAGATAGGGAGTATATTATGTTTGGCTGGGACACAAAAACAGGTAGCTTAACTAGTAGCAGGAGCATGTGGCCTTTGTCCATAGCCCAAAGGAGATCACCTGTGGGGCCCTCAGTGGAATTTCCACTCCCTGTCCAAGTCAAAAGCATAATTGAAAAAAGATGTTGTTGTTCTCCAGGTGTTTCTTTGAGTTGGCCAACTTCCGCCTTCTCCATTGTGTTTCACAGGAACAGGAGGTTTGAAACTGAGTGGTAGTTGCAAGATGAAGTTATTGCAAAAAAAGGTTGGGTAGGAAATGGCACCCAACCAGTCCAACTGGAGAGCTCTTTCCAAGGGCACTCAGCAGCTCTTATTCTTTTTTTGAAGAATCATTCCTTTTAAAGAATACTCAGATCTTCGTGAGCCACCAGGCTAGATATAACTGATATGCCTACCCCCTGCCCTGCTTTCACATGCCCTGCAAGCTTATCCATATCTATTGGTACCTTCCAAACCCTTTTAAAATGTACTCTGGGAAGTCTCTACAGATGAACTTCACTTAATCCTATTCACTAATCTCCTTTCTACTCCCTCAATAATTAAAACACGGGTTTATTATTTTTCCTCACAATATATGTATTCTTGAAACATTGAACATAAATGTAATTTGTAACTCACATTGACCTAGCAATTCTACTTCTGGGAATTTATCTGAAGAAACCCAAAACACTAATTCAAAAGAATGTGTGCACCCCTATGTTCTTTGCAGTGCTGTTTACAATCGCCAAGATTTGGAAGCAGCCCAAGTGTTCATCAGTAGATGAGTGGATAATAAAGCCATGGTACATTGACAGTGGAATACTTTCTGGCCATAAAAAAAGGAAGGAAATCTTACCCTTTGTGACAGCACGGATAGAACTGGTGAATAGATCTGGAGAGCATCATACTAAGTTGAAATAAGCCAGTCAGAGAAGATAAGTACCCTGTGATCTAATGAACAAAATGAACTAACAAGTAAAATAGATACAGACTCACAGAGAGCAGGTTGACAGCTGATGGGGTCAGGGGTTGGGTGAGGATGGTGGAGGGTTTAAGTAAAAAAGAAAAAAAAGAGAAAGAGAAAAAAAACCATGGACAGGAACAACAGTGTGGTGAATGCCAGGCAGTCTGGCGGTGGGGTGCAGGGGAGATGCGGGGAGGTGGTATGGGGGAATCAACGGTGATGGACAGAGACTTGGGGTGGTGGACACACATTACGGTGTACAGATAATGTGTTGTGGAATTATGCCCTTGAAACCTGTATAATTTTGTTAACTGGTGTCTCTGCAAACAACTCAATCAAAAGATAAAAACCTAACTATGCATCAGTCAGATCTTGGTTGCAAGCAATAGAAATACATTCTGACTCAAGCAGAAAAAAAGTATTAGAAGTGTGTATAATCTAGATGACAGTCAATAGGAGGCTGGAGAACAAAAGCTTGGGGAGGAAAGATAAGAACTAAAAAAGATAGGAACCGTGGATCAATTTACATGAGAAATGTGCGTGAGACATTGTCACCAACACCGCCACAGCTGACACCACCACACTAGACAATAGCAACTGCTGACCTCGGAATGGTTTCCAAACCGTATCTGTGTTTTAACTATACACTCCCCAAAAGTCATGTGGGAGCAGTCAAGTGGCTGAGACTAGGTCAAATGCTTCAACCCTAGCAATCTCTCCTTTAATCAAAAGGGATTCAGATTCTGAGGAACAAAAACAAATGCCAACATATTTTAAAACTTCAAGGGGCCTAAATTTGAGAAACTTTGGGTTCTAATTTATTTGCAAATTGAAAAATCTTATTTTAAAACACATGCCCCTTGATTAGAGTCTCTCATAAAGTTATAGTTTGGGCACACCAGATTCACTCACTACATCCCCTGTCTCTGTAATGGCCTGTGTTCTCTTCTGTGCTCACTCTGAAAAAGAGAGAAAATTATTTCAGAACCTTGTTCTTAACTTACTAAAATATTTGTAAATTTTTGTCCACTTTTCATCATCTCATAAGAGCAGGGATAAATGTATCTAATCAGAAAGACTGTTAATTGATCCCATCTTTTGTATTTCTTTGGGCAGAGGGTGCAGGATTATCATGTTTTTTAAGGCTGAGGTCCCCAACTTTTTTGGCACCAGGGACCAATTTCATGGAAGGCAATTTTTCCATGGACCAAGGTGTTGTGGGGCGGGGGGTGGTTTCAAGATGATTCAAGCGCATTGCATTCATGCTCACCTCCTCCTGTGCAGCCTGGTTCTTAACAAGCCTGAACTGGAACCGGCCCAGAGCATGGAGGTTGGGGACCCCTGTTTTAAGGCATCTCCTCCTCTGTTAAGCAGAAGGGAAAAGTGAAGCTGTTAGCTGGTCCTTCTCCTGTAATTAAAGGTTCACAATAAGTCTTGAAGAGAAATAATAATGCATTCCATTTAAACCATTGTAGAATATCTCCTCATATGTACAGAGAAGTTCTCAAAATACCTTAGTCAAGTTTTCAAGTTACTAAATGAAGGCAGAGATCCTAGGAGAGAAGAAAGCCTCCCTTTGTTGTGTCTCACTTCACTGTGCTTCACAGATGTTGTATATTTTACAAGCTGAAAGTGTGCACCGAACCTGTGTCTATCAGAGCATTTGACCACTCATGTATCTGTGTCACACTTTGGTAATTCTCTCAATATTGCAAACTTTTTCAACATTATTATTATATTTATTATGGTGATCTGTGATCAGTGATCTTGATGTTGCTCTTGTAATTGTTTTGGGGTTCTACAAACCATGCCCATAGAAGAAGATGTGTGTGTTCTGGCTGCTCAACTGACTGGTTTCCCATCTCTTTCCCAATTCCCTACGATACAACAATATTAAAATTAGGCCAACTCATAACCCTTCAATGGCCCCGAAGTGTTCATGTGAAAGGAAAAGTCTCACATCTCTCACTTCAATTGAAAAGCTAGAAATAGAAAAAGCTAAGTAGGCTTAGTGAGAAAAACATTTCAAAAGACATGTCTAACAGTTAGCCAAGTTGTGAATGCAAAAGAAAAGTTCTTGAAGGAAATTAAAAATGCTACTCCAGCAAACACACAAATGATAAGAAAGTGAAACAGCCTTATTGCTGATATGCAGAAAATTTTAGTGGTCTGGATAGAAGATCAAACCAGCCACAACATTCCCTTAAGCCAAAGCCTAATGCAGAACAAGGCCCTAACTCTTCAATTCTATGCAGGCTGAAAGAGGTGGGGATCTACAAAAGCTGCAGAAGAAAATTTTGAAGCTAGCAGAGGTTGGTCCATGAAGTTCAGGGAAAGAAGCCATCTCATAACGTAAAAGTGTAAGGTGAAGCAGTGATTGTTGGTGTAGAAGCTACAGCATATTATCCAAAAGATCTAGCTAAGATAATTAATGAAGGGGAGCACACTAGACAACAGATTTTCAATGTAGACTAAGCCACCTTCTATTGGAAGAAGATGTCACCTAACACTTTTATTGCTCAACACTGGAAGCCAATGCCAGGCTTCACAGCTACAAAGGACTGGCTGACTCCCCTAACAGGGGCTAAAGCAACTGGTGACTTCAAGTTGAAACCAATGCTCACTTACCATTCCGAAAACCCTAGGGCCCTTTAGAATTATGATAAATCTACTCTGCCTGTGCTGCATAAATGGAACAGCAAAGCCTGAAAGACATCACATCTGTCTACAACAGAGTTTACTGAATATTTTAAGCCCACTGTTGACAACTTCTGCTCAAGAAAGAGGATTCCTCTCAAAATACTCCTGTTCATTGACAATGTACCTGGTCACCCAAGAGCTCTGACAGAGATGCGCATGAGACCGATGCTGTTTTTGTGCCTAACACATCAGCCGTTCTGCAGCCCATAGATCCAGGAGTAATTTTAACTTTTATGTCTTATTAGTTAAGAAATACATTTCATAAAGCTATAGCTGCCATAGATAGTGATTCCACTGATGGATTTGGGCAAAGTAAAACTGAAAACCTGGAAAGGATTCTAGATGCCATTAAGAACATTCAGGACTCATGGGAAGAGGTCAAAATATAAACAGGAGTTTGGAAGATGTTGATTCCAGCCCTCATGGATGACTTTGAGGGATTCAACACTTTAGTGGAGGAAGTAACTTCATATGTAGCAGAAATAGTAAAAGAACTAGAATTAGAAGTGGAGCCTGAAGATGTGACTGAATTGCTGCCATCTCACAAAAAAAAAAAAAAAAAAAAAAAAAAAAAGCTTGAATGAACAAAGAGCTGCTTCTTACGGATGAGCAAAGTGGTTTATTGGTAAAAAAGTAGCCACAGGATTTGAGAGGACTGACTCCCAATTTCTCACATGCTCCAGAGAAATTATTTACAAGAGGAAGAGTCACTGATGTGGCAAACTTTATCACTGTCTTATTTTAAGAAATTTTCACAACCACCTCAACCTTCAGCAACCACCACTCTAATCAGTCAGAAGCCATCAACATGGAGGCAAGACCCTCCACCACAAAAGGATCATGGCTTGCTGAAGGCTCAGATATTGATTAGCATTTTTTAGCAACAAAGTATTTTTAAATTAAAGTATGTACATTGGGTTTTTTAAGACATAATGCTATTGCACACTTAATAGACTACACAGTATAAAGTAAACATAACTTTTAAATGCACTGGGGAACCAAAAAATTCTTGTGACTTGCTTTATGCAATAATTGCTTTATTGTGGTGGTCGGAACTGAACCCACAGTATCTCCAAGATGTGCCTGTATCTATTCCCCAATTATCTGCCCTCCTTATGGAGGCATCAGAGACTCAGCATGTCTCCCCTAAGATCTAAAACATGCTTAGGGAGTCACAGATAACTAACATATATTAAGTGCCTGTAATGCTCCAAGTTTTGTCATGGATACTTGACGTATATCATTGAATTTAATCCTTACAATGATTCAAGGAAAAGAATAGTGTGTTCTCTCTTCAGATGAGTACACTTAAGCTAAAATACTAAATTGACCAAAGTCACATAGCAGTAAATAAGAAAGTTAGGATGCAAATGCATACTCCCAGAAACCCTACTCTTTTCACTCATACTGTGATGCCTTGAAACTGTACTCTATATAGCTGGGTATTGCACTTTATCTGGTCTCAGGTGTTTTTCCTATAACCTCAAATTTCTATGAAATATAGCATGTTTTTCTTTACCAGAATGGCCAGTGTAGCCATAGACACTGATAACTTTGGAAGCCAGAACAACGGTCACAAACGCCAGTTTAGGTCAGTTGCTGAAACTATCATACGCCTTGCATTTATTCACAACATATGTTGTTTTATTTCTCCTTCCATATAGTCAGATATGCTATTCAGGTACAGCAAAAAGAAAGCTGGGCCATGCCTTGTAAATTGTATATACTATTTGAAGTCCTAGGTAAGGTAGGTATGTAAATGTTTTCCCTTTTTTTACTGATTAGAAAAATACATCCATGATATAATTAATTTAAAAATATAACAATGTATAAGAACAAATTAAGTCATCCAAAATTGAGAGGATGATTTTAATTTGGTTAATACATCTGAATACAAGAAAATCATAAGACCTTATTCTACACAAGTGTTTTCAGTGTAAAGCAAACTCAAATTCCTCTAGGCTGGCTCTTCAAGTCCACAAAAGCAGGAGGCTGGCCGTGAGAGCTTGTGAGAGCCTGATACAAGACATGTAATATTCACTCAACAACTATTTGGTTAATTAATCTCACCTAATTTGATCCCCAGCAAAAGAGGCAAAATGACCACGTTCATGATGAAAGGCTAACATAAATCAAGCAGTAGTAGCAATTAGTTATCCTTTCTGCAGCTGAAGAGATGCCAATAGAAGCCAGCCCAGCCTAACAACGGTTGCCAGAGATTCATTCATACACTCAACAAATATTTATTGATTGCCTACTATATGCCAGGGCCTGGCACATCTTCTATATGCTGGGGATTTAGCAGTGAGCAAGACAGACAAGTAAGAAATATTTTCAAAGGAACGACATCCTCGTGTCTGAAATTTCCAAAAGAACTTCAAGTCTTTTTGTGCTTTCTAGATTTATGCCAGGACTAGAGGAAAAAACCACTCTACCATCATTTGCTGAAGGGCAGTGCCTAGTGAAATATTGTTTTGAGATATTGCAACTCACATTATGGAGGGAGCAGGATCAAATTAGATTGGCATGCAGGTAAAAAGAGGCTCCAGGTTGGAAGATAGCTTAAATCCGCGGATGCCAAGTTGGTTGGTTGGGTTTTTTTCCTCTCATCCACTTACGGACTTGAATGTAGAAGATGCAGCATCCAAATAAAAAGGAACATCAGAAAGTGTAACTACATCCCCCAACAGCCTTGGAGAACACTCTCCCATGGAGCTATTCCCCGTGCCTTTTATATGTGGTACCCTCAGACATGGTTTACAATGATTTCTGGGTGTAGCAGGTTTCTCCCATGCTTGTCCAATACAACACACCTAAATTACCACATAGAGTTCTTGGTTTCAAAACGTTGGATAGATTTCTTCAGCTTTCCAATAATTCCTTTATTCTTTTCCATGACTGCCCAACATCGACAAGTTATGAAACTTTAATTTGGGAAAACCAACATCGCCAAATCACACAGATGCATGTTTTTAAATTGTGTGTCTCCATGCCCATTAGGTCTCCCTTTATTTGTCGGTTTCAGGTTGTTTGCATCTCTCCCGTCCCCACCCTGTTTCCTGTTTGTGAGCAGAGGCCACAGGGTGGGACTCAATGCTCAAGTAGCAGGGTGGGGCTCGCTGCTCAGGTATGAAGACACAGGCTGATCAGAATGTTAAAAGGCACTGTGAGTTTTTGTCTGGTATCTACTGTCTCCAGCACATGTTTCTAGTTGCTAACAAAGGACACGGAAAATTTTCTCTTTTATTGTCTGTATCCCAGTTCCTCTCCCACGCTTGTGTAATGACTAACATCGTTGTTTGGGGTGGGGCTTATAATGAAACGAGGATAAATAAAATGCAGCCTCCTCCTTGCAGTATGTAATCCACTAATTTGAGCAATAAAAAGAAAGAAAAAGATGCAATGACATAACCTAATATTGAATTCTAGCACTGTCATACTAGATCAGTGATTCTCAATGATTTTACATATGGAGACCATTTTTTACATTTAAAAAGCAATTGTGAATTTATCACCCCCTCTCCCACCATTTGGTTATGCTCCTGGTGTGTGTTATTTAGGAAAACCCATAATCTGACACTACCACTAGGTATTAAGAAATATTTAAATAAATTATTATATTAATTGACCGTAAATGCATCTATATACACTTGAAAAATAGCAATGCAATATGTGTAGAAGATATTTTTAAGCCGCAGGCCGCTGGGAACACGAAAGGGTTTATAGATTCCTGACAATAGCATGAGGGTTTTCAGAGATTCGGATCAGCCCACAAGTTGAAAAGTTCAGAGTTGGGGAAGAAATACTGTACTCCACTTGATTTGGACCAGAACCAGTGTAGGCATCTGGAGACCTCAAGTTTGACTGTGTCTGTGCCAGGTAGCTACATGAACTTGGGCATGTTGCTTATTTACTTTGGGCTACATTTTCTTCATCTGTAAAGTGCTGATGATAAAATCTAATGATGTTAATGTGATTCTTAAATCAGATAATAAATATGAAGTTAAGGAGGCTAGATACTACGGCCAAAGTTAGTCTTTCCCTTTCTATTCCTCTCAAACCTTGTCCTACAGCACAGCACAGCCCAGCCAGTATGTACTTGCTTCATAAGGCCAACAGTGAAAGACATTTACAAAAGACTCAAGCCATATGAGTAGTGACATTTAGCCACCACCGGCTATGCTGAATTCACACTGGTGACCTATCCGTGAAACCCTTGGTGCCTGCTTTCCAATTTACCACGTTATTTCCCAAACAGAAGCTCTGCTAATCCCTAGGCCTCCTTATATGCATGCAATGTTGCTCTCTTAAGAAGTGGCCTTTTTATTTTTATAATTTATACAAAGATTTGCAAATAATACAAATTCACAACAGAAATGCAAATTCACTAAGAAAGTACCACATTTGTAGAAGATATGGTACCACTGAAATTCTAGCATTCTGTACCCCTTATGTAATCTATTATTCTCAGCAAGAATTGTGGGCTCAAGTCTATTTATTTTAACTCAGTTGTTCCCATGTCATCTGGTAAGATTTAACCATAACTGTAGCAGCTGCAGTCCAAATTACCATGCTGCTTGGAACAGGCTCGTGGTGTGCTGCTCTGTGATGATGATGTCTTTTTTCTCATAGCCAGCCTAAGAGTGCGGGTCCCACCTAAGCACACAGCCATATCCCAGGAAGAGTGAGCAAGGCAGCAGGGGGACAGGTAGCCTGCCTCAGAGCAGCGCTCAGTGTGCTGCAGCTGCTCAGCCCTTACCCCAAGGGCAGCCAAAACATCCAGATCAAAGGGAGCTCAGAAAGAATGAAGGCACAACCCTAATTCAATACAGGAAAATTGCCATGACTGTAGTGCTTAGTTCATTATTCCAAGACAACAACAACAAAAGAAGAAGGAAAAAAAGACCAAAGATCCCTAAGATCAGGCGCTGGCATCAGAAATTAGTCTGCCAAGGCGGAAGGCATACCCACTGGGGAAGGAGGTTCATTTTCCTAGATTAATCAGAGTACTTTGAGTCTGCTTTAATTTCCAAATGTACTACTGCCAAGGTACAACATAAGCCACTTAATTCCTTCCCACAAACTGGAATATTAGCTGTCATACAAAGCTAAACAATTTTAACAAAACCCCAGGAAAAGTGAAATCCATCTAAGTTGGAAGAGTTAAACCAAGAGACAGGTGATCAGAGGCTGGTTTCAAGTCATCCCAGGATGTTAACGAAGAGCAGTTACTCCAGGTGGTTACATGCTTACACCTGCCCCATAAGTTGGTTGGTAAATCTTTTCTGTGACGGACAGAAGGCAAGGTGTAGCCACCACCCACCGTAAGAATGGAGACTGATGATGGCCAAAGTTCCTCTATGAAAAGACCGAAGATACAAAAGAGCTGTGGAAAAAAATATTTTTTTACTATAGAGGTTTCTTTTTCAGGCTGGTTTTGGTCAATAATAGGTCTACAACTAGGTAAACGTGCCAGAAACATTTGTCTTGGAGGCTTTTGATCCAAAGTATCTTCCCACAATGGCTGGTGTTGGGCACCCTTTCCCTATTTTCATTAGTCATTCCTCAGACTTAAGACAAGTGTTCAGGAGGTACATGTTAAAATGCTGATACAGCTACAAAGGAGGAATACGAATACTGAACACCCATGATCACACTGGTTTTCCAGGTTGTCTAGTGACGGATCAAGGCTCTCAGCCTAAAGAGGAGTAAGGCCAGAGAACTACACTAGAAGAATAAGGTTTTCAAAGTGGAAGGCAATGCTCCCTGGGAAGGGAATTCCTATGGGGAGGTCTCCAGAAGGAGCCCTCCTCCTGCCTAAGGACTGGGGAAGGGGTGGGAACAAGGTAAGGGCAACAGACCACAAAAGGGGCAGAGGACTCAAGCCTCTGGAGCAGGTTATATCGACTCTTCTTTTTACTCTAGAACAAGAAGGCAACAGCTGAGGCTGCAGTTTTATTCTGAACTGTAAGTCTTAAGCTGTCACCTCTCATGGTGTTTACTCTGACATTAATCACTTTGATTGGAAGCACTGCCAACTCAGACCTAAATAATTAATTTAAAAAATTTCTTAACCAAAAAGATAATGATGCATGGATTAAACTCTTTTTTTAATATGTCATTTTAGACCAAGAGAAATGTATTCATAATCATATAGTAAAGTTCCTCTGAATTAACCCAGATCCAGTAATTTCTAGAGCTGCATTTTCTGTATATTATGGATACTGGTAAAATTGAAGGATTTAACTTGGGGGAAAAAAAAAGAGGATTTAACTTGTTTTGGTTTTAAACTGAAAATCTGCAGTTTGTTTCTAGTTTTGCATTTGTCTGTCTCTCATTCAACATTGTAGAGTAAAATCAAATGAGAAAAAGATTCACATTTACTCTGTTTTTGGAGATTACTTTTCTATCTGCATTGAATCTGTTTTATTGTTATTTACCTTTCCTACCACTGATGTGTATTTCTCTGTATACAATGTCTAAATAAAGTTGAAACAGGAAATTGACGCTAATTCCCACAATTTCCTGGTGAACACATCCAGCAGTATAAGAGGAGGTCCCTTTCTTTTCTAGCAGGGAACTCTCTGCATTGCATCTACATTCTTCTGTACCAAATCGGCTGTGTGGTTCATCTCAGCTCTGCTTCTTATGAGAGATTATTGGCATTGTGAATCTTGAGTAAAAAGCAAATATCTGCAATGACATCCATTGCTGATATTCTTACTGGAGAAGAGAAAGGGTTTGTAAAGAGCAAATTCTTGAGGCTCTTCTCTCTCCAAGTTTTATGGTTACTTTCTGGAAGAGGGGGAAGTTGGGATGAGAAAGAGAAAGAAGGGGGATTTGAAGCAGTTATCAACACTGCTGATGCCTCATCTTCAGAGCTCCTGGGCTAGGCCCTGCATAGGGGAGGCACAATAGTCTTCACAGTAAGGCACAATAAAGCTCTCATTGCTCTATCCTTCCATCTGACCAGCCCTGGCCCCAGGCTCCTGATACAAAAGTATCCTTACAGCCAAAGTCACTCCACTTCCTGGCAACTTTAAAAATTAGCCAGTTTCACTGCCCAACATCCAATCGTTATAGGCATTTCTATTAATTTTCATAAGACAGCCCAAGGGAAGATTCTTATCTAAACCCTTCCCTGAATTCATTAGTCATGTTATTCTTAAAGGACTCTGCCCTTTACAAAGATTAGTGCTTCTTGATTAGATCTGAAAATAGTATAAGTGCATAAATAACATAACAGAACCATGAGATTTTTCCTACTGGGTCCAGAAAAGAGTTAATTTGTTCTTCAGGAAGTAGCTGCAGTCTTCAGTGCGGGGCGCAGGAATGCCACCTGATCCAAACTCCTACTCAGCAGAGTGAATCTTCTCTACCTCATCCCCAACAGATGGTTATTCTCCACTTTAACATTTTCATTGTACAACACATACAACCCATGTGTTTGCAGAATGACTCATTTCTGTTTTTCGACAGCTTCAAAGTTCAGGTTTGTGTTAATATCATCCAGTTGTCTCCCTCTCTATATTTTCATTCATCAGATTGTTCACTCCCCTACTCAAAGTACTCATTACTGTCTAGTGGCTTCAGAATAAATCTGATGTCTTAGCATGGCACTCTCAGAACATTGTAAGCTATTTACATTTCATTTTTCTCCCACCCAAACCTACTTCCACTCCCCACTTCAACCATTTATTCACCAAATACATTGAACTGCTTTATCTTTTGGGCACTGCAGTATTTGCTGGCACTACAAAGATGAAGGAGCAATCTCTTCAACTTTAAGCTCATAGGAGCTCTTTCCAAGTGTCCTGAGCATTAGCAGCCCTGAGCAGTTAACTCTCTCTCAAAGATCTCAGATCTTTTCACACCACTGTGGACTGCTTTCTCTTCCCAAAATGCCCTTCCTCCTTACTCCTGCTGGTAGAAATTCTATATATCAACACCACCTCTTCTGGGAGCCCTTCTCCAACACTGAAGTCAGAATCGAGGACACTTTTATCTATACTCCCACAGCTCTTAACTTCTAGAAAGTAAGGGCCAAAACCACATCCCTCTTCTTCACTAATTTATCTCCATTATTTGCACAGTGCCTGATGCCAGATCAGCACTAAGCAATCGTTTGCTGAATAATGGTTGTGATGAAAGAATGAATGGACAAATCTCCATGGTGGCACTTGCCAGAGTCTGTGTCAGCACTGAACATGTGTTTGTCTTCCTCACCAGACTGTTTTATGTCAAGAGGGACCACCTTCTGCTGCTCCTCTGTGTCCTCCGTCTCTAGTCATGATGAGTACTAAAGCAACAGATTGAAGCTAATTCATTCAGTATCTACAACACTGAATGACTACTATACGTGCAAGACACTGTTAGGCCTATGTGTGACTTCTTACAATATTGAGGACTTGCTTGAAGAAAGTTTATGATCTAATAGAGAGGATAAGATGTTCACAAATATAATAATTAAAATGTCAAACTGGCTTGCCCATTAATTTTTTGATGAGTCATTAGAAGAGGGTCTAAGCTTCTTAATTTTTATAAAATTCCTATTTAAATCAACTTTTATTTAAATAAGAGCTGGTATTTTATTGACTACTTATGCTATGTGTCATGTCGTGTTCTCAGGATTTTTTATGTCTTCTCATATGCTCCTTACAAGAGTCTTTGTGGTACATGCTATTGGCAGTCCCGTAGAGACAGAAAGAAATTAACTTTCCCAAAGTCACACACATAGTAAGTTGCAGAGGCAGGATTTGAACTCAACTCATACACTTGATCATGTATACTGTCTTGTTTGGCAAAAGAATCACAACTCACCTTAGGCAATCATTAAACAGTCTCCTGATGTTTAGAACAGAAGTCACCATTTTGGGGATTTGGAACAATATCTAGTTGCTAATTTTCCCAAGTATATGAGGATGTTCATATTGATATCTCCTATATGAATAGCCTTAAAGATACTGGAGCATACTGGGAATAGAGGGCATATAAATATACCAATGGAGGAAATCTAGCTAACTTAAGAAAATATAAAAAATGTTTGGAAAGATATGGAATATCTCTGAGAATGAAAAGGGAAGTTGAAAGTCAGATTTCAGAATCCATAGGAACCAGGGTAGCTCTTTGGCTCCAGGAAGCAAACACAAAAAGTGTTTTTTTGTTGGTCAGGAAGGGTCAAACATTTTGTTTTATTAGACACCAACAAGGTAGAAACCACTGACGGCAGGGCTGTTCTCTGAACTACAGTGAAAATGCTGTTACCAGGAAAAAAAAAAAAAGAGAGAGGGTTGACGTGAGGCAGGAATGCAGCAGCTGCCCACTCCAGTAAATGCAGAATGTGGAAGACACAAGGGGGCTGAAAGCCATAGGAGTTAACAAATTTTCAGAATAAAGCTGCTCAGAAATTCCTAGAATCCTGACTTAAATATAGACAAATTAATACACAATAGATCTACAATGTGATGCAGTCTCTATACAAGTTGGGGTCTAGTTACGAGCAACCTACCACATGTCGCTTCACATAATCGTCCCCACATGGCTGTCCAGCGGAGAGGTCATCTAGAGACCATCCATTTCCATCCTGAGGGGGCAGAAGGGCCACCATAAAAAAGGGAAGAGATTGAGGAAGGGTGTGTGAGCCCACACAAAACCACTTAGTTCTTGTCACCTTCCCACCATCCCTTCTTGTTAATGTATTATCACCACTGCCACCATTTTATATTCCAGCTCCCCTGCCGTGCTTTCTTCCCCAGACCATTCTCCCTTTCCATGCAGAAATAATCAAGAAAAGCCACCATGTATGTGACAGCTGAATGACTTAATTCCTTTGTGCATACAAGGCATAAAATTAGCCTCACCTGACAGACCTTTTTAACCAAACCATGTTGGGGGAGTTGGTGGTAGAGGAGGAGAAAGAATGGGATCTGAGACCCAAAGGGGCGGGGGAAGCAGGGCCTCCACTGGCAATTCTGAAGCTGGCACAGGAAGCTGACATGAGGACAAAGCTCCTTCAAATGAGCAACCCAGTTCACAATGTAGTTCGCAGATGGGTTTTAATAACAAGGCTGAGCCATCTGGTAGCTTCCTATTTTAGCTAATTATTCTTGGTAAGTGCTAAGCTTTTAAAATTATTGTTTAACTTTTTTTCTTTCTTTCTTGTTTCTTTTTTGTCACCCACCCTCTATATTTTGGTTTCCCTGGGTAAATCCTTGCCCTACTTACTTTTCTGGGGAAAGCCTGGCTTGCATACTATTCTTAGCAGAAAAGCCTCTGTGAAAACATCAGAAATGCTTCTTTTAGCATTCTTATTCCCTAAATTTTCCATCAAAATGCACTACCTTAAACAAAGTTAATTGAATGCATACCCCAGGGGTCTAGGGTTTTAGCCCAAACAGCACTCACTGGAAGTCTTGTGTGTACTATACCTTAAAATTTCTACCAAACTTGCTTCCCCCCAGCTTATTATGTAAGTGTCTTATTGGGATTTAAAATGGTTCAACTATTAAGTAAAATTGAATCTCCAGGAAGATGCGTTAAGCTGCCCTGTGACAACACATACCCTTCACAACACTACCACACGCAAAAGCAGAGCAAGGAAAATGAATTTAGGGATGAAGGGAATAACAGAAGACAGAGGCCCTGATCAGGTGGTTGGTAGCAGCGGAAAGAAAAAAGCACATAAGTGAACCCCTGAGGAGCTAATGAAGGTATCTAGGAAGCAGCTTAGAACCAAGCAGCATCACTGGAAAATTCTATCAACCTGAGGCCTTTGTTCCTAAGGTTTCCTCGGCCTTTCCATGACCTTAGCCTTCATCCATTCCCAGCCCCAGGCCCTGAGAGGTCTCACCTAGAGCCACCCATTTGTCGAGCCCAGCAAAAAGGAGAGAAAGAGAATATATGATGCAGATACTCCAAACTATAACTCTGAATTCTTTGAAAAATGATGGATTGCAGAGCTTGACTCATCTCGATTTAGATCCCAGCTCCTCCCATCAGAAGCTGTGTAATTTGGGGCATAATTGCTTCAATTTTCTCAGTGATAGGGCCATAATATTTATCTCATAGGACTCCTCTAAAGATCATTTGAGGTTAAGCACACAAGATGATAAATGATTTATACATTTATGAACTGTCCAATGTGCAAAGAAAATAAAGCTTCTTTATTTCATGTTACTAATCCAATACCCCCAAAAAGTTTTCACTCTGCTGGGGAAGAGGAGGGTGAAATGAAGAGAAATAAACAGTACACATTTGTCAAGTGACAGTAGCTTTGTGCCTTTGAGGTTTCTTGAATCTGCGTTCAGCTCCTTGTTTTTTACTGCTCTCCATAGCAGAATGTTGGGCCAAATCCCTGGAATAGTCACGCTGGAGATCTGGAGATCACTGAGGGACAGCGGGTAAGCAAGCCTTCAGTTTGTCCTGATGGAGGACAAGTGATGGCTGTCTCATGTTGCAGCAGGCTTCTTTGAGTGGTTCTCCCCTCACTGGAGTTCGAAAGAGCGAGCACAATGAAACGGCCTCCCTTCTTCTAGCTTTCCCTTTAATCCGTCTAAAGCTTTCCTCAGCCTTTAACATCCAAGTCGAACAACTTGCCCCCCCCTCCTGTCTGTCTTCACTGCTCTGCACTCCAGCCCTCCTGAAGCAAAAATGCCTCTTCCACGGCACTCTGCGCTCTCTCCAGCCCTGGCTTGCAGTACCTTGAAGGTCTGACTCTTTGTAGGCATGTGGCTATGTCATGAGTGGTTAAGAAATTTAAAAATCCACCCTCCCTGGATAAATTCTAGATTTCAAGACTATAGTCTCAAAAATTCTGTTCCAGTTGTCAAAAACTGAATACAGACTCTTTGCATTCCTGCGGTAACAATCCTAAACCCCCTGATACAAATGGATGCCTCTGGCAAATCAGAGAGAAACACAGATGAGAAAAGCACACTTATAGATTTAAAATATATATATTATCCTCATGACGCTATTTCTTTTTCCATCAAGGCAGTATTTTAGTCGGTAAGAAGGTTACATTGCACTCTACTATCAGTACCATACTTGGTGTGATGGGAGTTACACAGGGTTTTATAGGCTTGCCTAGGAGTGTAATCATCATAAATAACATTATTTCTATGGGAAAATTTCTTGAGAGTGCCTAATAACTGACTTCCAAATGAATTTTTGGAACATAGCTGGTTTGTAAGTTGAGAATGGACAATATTCCATTTTAATACCAGAAACTTCCCCGAGTTACACAAACTGAAACCTAAGGAGGATGATTATCTTGGACTTGAAAAATTAATATTTCTCATTTCTCTGTTTTTATAACTTACTTCCTTAGCTTTTTAGCACAAATATAATAGATCAGAGAGGCCAAATCTGAACTATAAACTTGAGGCTGTGGTAAATTAAATGTATTTGCTTTGTTCTGCAGATGTTAAACACAATTCCCACAAAATTTGAAAGGTGGAGTTAATTCAGACTTAGACGAATCTAATGAGCATCTGTTTTGATTTTTCTAACCATTGATCTGATTTTCTTTTAACTTGATACTGGTTGGTTTACACAAGTCCATGTGATAATTGCAAATAGCCAAAGGTGAAGTCATTCCAGAACCCCCAAAACAGTTTTTTTCTTAAGACGTCAAATGATTCTTTAACAACATTTAACAATTTTGTATGAGTGCAGAGTATGTAATTCATGAATACGTGTGCATTTTACTTCTATAAATGCATCTATACCCAAACACACAACTAAATAAAAATTGAGAAGTTGGATATTGCTTTCTGTGAAGGGAAGAAGTTTCTTTAACAAAAATATAGAAAATCATGAAAACTTCATGATAGGAACTAAATCATGTCCCCTGCACACTTCACATGATGAGGTCCTAAACCCCAGTACCTCAGAATATGACAGTATTTGAAGGTAGAGGCTTTAAAGAGAGATAAGTAACTTAAAATTAGATCATAATGGTGAGCCCCAATCCAATATGACTGATGTCCTTATAAGAAGAAGAAATTTGGACACAGACACATGTGTGGAGGGAAGACCATGTGAATGAAGGAAGAAGGAAGGCAGACATCTACAAGCCAAGGAAAGAGGCCTCAGGAAAAACCACCCCTGGCGATTGATACCTTGATCTTGGTCTTCCAGACTCCAGAATCATATGAAAATAAATTCCTGTTATTTAAGTCACCTAGTCTGTGGTACTTTGTTATATCCCTAGCTAATAGACTCCATAACCTAACATTCTGTCTAGAGGTATAAAATATAATGTAGGTTATTCAATGAACTAGATAGTTTAAATGGTATCGACAGATCATGGGTTTTCAAAATAGGTTATATGGTGATATTATTTTGGGGTTCTACAAATGCTTAATTTCAGTTTTACTTTAAATTATATTTTAAATATTTTTAAATTATAATAAAAATATTCAAATAGATCAAATATCAAAATTTGACCATTGCAGACCTTCATTCCATTAACTTGCACTGCCATGTTATACCGTCATTGTATAGTTCCCAGAGTGAAGCTTTTCTCCACATCATTGTGCATACTCATTTAAATTGACTGCAAATATTATCAGAGATGCTGCAGGTGTGAACTAGTTTTTTCTAATACACTCCTGAATAAATTGTCTCTATTTGGTAGTAATTCTTTAATTTTGTTCCATTAAATAAGGATTAGTAAACTGTCAAAAAATTACATGCTCTCATAAGAAAACCTGAAAATTAGTAGGAAGAAACATTCCCATATTCTCACCCCATAATTATATTAGTGATTTTTCTGTAGTTTCTTGTTTTACAATTATTTTTACATTATTAGAGCATTCAGCCATTACATAAACTGATAATTAAAAATAAGAAATGCGTAATTTCTGAAAGTTGACATGTTTTATGCTTGTTAGAAAAATTCCAAAAATGTAGAAAATAATAAAGAAAATTAAAATCACTCAGAATTCCTCCCACACACACACACACGCACAGTACAGCCCTGCATATCTCTGCTTGCATAAAATTATGAGTACATTACTTCTGTACAGAGAGTCGAGTAGAGGTAGGCCACATTCCTCAAATGTCAGGTCAGGTCCTAGCATACCTGTCCAGTGCATGCCTGCAAGAGTGTATAAAAAGAGACTACCAAGACCTGTCGAGTCACGGTGACATCATATGAGAGATAGTTTGGCACATGTTGTAAGCTTTCTTTTATGATTTATATATGCATTTCTTATATAAGAAAAGGAAGCAGCTGATAGATATTATTAGCAGTTAAATTTTGAAATAAAAATGTCCTGTTAATCCTCGTTCAAACATTTGCATGAGTTTAATGAAAGAGAACCCTCAGATTACAAGGAAAACTTTCTGGAAAAACTAAAACTCGGGATCTCCTTAACATGGAAGATAATTGGATGACAAGGCAAATTTGTGGGGATATTCTATAAGCCTTCATCTCAAGTTTTTGGTTTTTAATGTATAGTCCCACTACTACCCTTAACTCACTTTACAGTAAAGAAATATTATAAATGTAAACTTGTAAAACAATCATTCACTAATTAAACAGTAGTTTTGCCTTTTATTTCAATGTAAGATTTTATTTGAATGAAATATCTGAAAACCACTGCCATGGAGGAATAAGTAAGGAAACCGGGGTGTTTAGCCTGGAGGAGAAAAATTTAAAGGGAGACTTTCAAGCCACTGTCATACATCTGACAGAGGAGCAGTTCATGCTGGTTATTGTAGAAAGCAGTGGGGGAGTGAACTGCTAACTTTGCAAGGGAACAAAGCTCGGCAAAATAGAAGAAAGAACATTTCCCTAATTAGTTCTTTCTAAATGTAAAGGGTTGCCTCTGGAACAGCCAAGGACCTGGCATGGGAGGTCTTCAGGTAAACATTGGGCCTTCAAGGCGTTCTGTCCCAGGGAGTCATCCTCCTTTGGAAAGGAAAGATTCAAAGTTCAGAATCCGAGGAGGAACAGCACTTTGAAAAGAGAACGAACACGTTGGCCCTGCTCTTTTAGGGATTTGGGAGAAAACCCTTGAATTTTCTGCACCCTTAATCATGTAAACCAGGAGATTAAAGTCACATATAGCCAGAGTGCTCTGCTTGATACAACAGAGTTCTACAGCACAGAGAGACTTTAGGAAAGCCCCCTCCTTATGTGGGATAAAGCGATGCTTGGAAACACTAAGCTTCAGGAATTGGGTTTGTAAGGTAGGAAAAAGAAGAGAAGGGATTCAAAAAATTATACCCTGAAAAGGGAAAATAGTAATTTTGAGGTGGCTTACATAAGAACATTTTACACGTTCAGGTTTATGCAACTAAAAAGAGAAGTGGGGAAACCTTGTCAATGAGGGTGCTCCTGAGTCACCCTAATATTAATGACTTAGTCAAGCTCTTGAATATTTACTCAGGGAAAGAGCTGAGGCATGCCCACTGCAAACTGTGACTTACTCTTGAACTCGTAGTATAACACAATAATTAGCAGAGCGCCCTCTGAAGCCCGCTTCCCAGGTTCAGTTCTTGGCCACACTTAGAGTGGGACCAGTTGGTCCCAGTTTGCCAGAGACTTTTGTGACTTTAGCACTGCGAGTCCTAATTCTTGAGATTCCCCTCAGCCCTGAGCAACCGGGGACAAATAGTCACTTTAGCTCTACAACTGGCCAGCTGGGAAGAATTGCCTAAATTTTGTGGGGGCAATAAAAGGACCTATCTCAACAGTGCTATGAGGATAAAGTGAGAAATAAGTACAAAGTGCATAGAACAGTATCTCTACATGCTTACATTCAGTAAACAGGAGAGATTTTTATTAGCTGTGATCCAGCTCTGCTCAGCAAGTAATGTGACCTTAGGTAACTATATCAGTTCCACATATGTGCTTTTTTTCAACTGTTTAAAATAAGTCCTTCCTGGTTTACACCAAGGTCCTATCAATAGCCAAATTACTACCCCTACAAAACGGATCTCTCCATTTTTATACTAATCTATTGATCAACCATTTAAATATTTATATTTTTTTATTAATCTATGCACCAATCATTTAAAACCATATATTTAAAGCCACTTATAAACTGCACATACATTGTTCAAACCCACAGCTCAGAGGACTACACTCTTTAGGAATTTCATGAAAGTGCTTTCTCCTTAGCAGATACAACGGGTCTTGGAATCACCTAGAACAGCCGTGCGTAGGGTTTCGGCAGACCAGAGAAAGGAAACCAGAGGCAGAACAGATTATTCAGCTGGTGAATCAGACCGATGGTGAATCAGATCTGTGCAAACACTGACAGCGGTGAGAACTAAGCACAGGCTTCAGTGTGGTGCTCCTTTGTCATCATTTATGTAACTTTCTGATGGTCTACACAACAGCAAAAAAGATTGAAAATGTAGTGTATAGCTGAAATGATAACATGAACATGTAATTCACCAAAAAAGACTTCTTGTTTCTAAATATGTTTAAAGCCAATAGGCAGATACAGCTATACCCAAAAAAAAGGAAGAAAGAAAATAAAAGATAGAGTATAATTCTTAAGTAGTACTGGGCAAGAACTCCCCTTTACAACCTGAAGGGTCCTCTAATCATATTTATGGTTAAGAGACTGAAAGTGGGAGAGAACACACCTTGCCAAAATCATCAAGGGCATCACCTCATCGGCTTTGATATGACAGCACCAGACTTACTCTCCATCGTGCCCTTATTTCTACCCAACAGAAGTGGGCTGGATGATCTTTAAGCATCCTTCCAGGAAAAAAGCGGGGACAGAGGGAGTTTCCTGATTCGGAGCTAAAACAAAGCAATTTAAGAAAGGTCAGTGAAGAGTCAAATGTGTGTGAAGAGGATGACACACAGCACATCAGCTGGTGGACTGGACCCTGCCTTCTGCCCCATGTAAGCGGCTGGTGTGGGCAGGAGGGGATGGGAGGACAAGAAGTTCGCTGGCCTTTTAATGTATTTTTTCTTGAGAGTATCCAGAGGTAACAGACCACATGAATTTTGTCCACTTGTGGAATGGTTAACGTTTACTCATCCTAGAGATTGGTTTAGACAAAATACAGCCTTCGTCAACCGGAGCCTAAATTACTACAACCTTTAATTAACATTTTTCCTTTGCATTTTGCTTCAATGAGAAATGAAGTGAATCACAAGAAAGCAATTTGACCTAAGGAAGTTGTCTTTTTAACCAACCGATTCTAAGGTATAACTGGGTATTCATAAAAATTCTTTTCTGTCTCATCTTTTTCGCCTTTTATATTTATGATCCAATAAAGAGTGTGAATTTATAATCACAACAATGATCCTTAAGCAAGTGTGTGATATTCAGAATAACTTCTACTAAAAAGTTTTCAGATAATTTCCAATCAAAGAGAATACTAGCCATTTAGAATTAGAAGGAACCTTAGAGACAGGGTTTGCCTCTTGTCCAGTTCAAGCTCGTTTTGCATCCAAGCATGTCCAGGTTTGGGCAATAAATCATTTGTTCATCATACTAGAGTATGCGCAACAGTGATTTTAAAACAATTTCAGCAGCAGAATCCCTCTTAAAAGCTAATTCTTGCACAGAGCTCTGATATACAGACAGACATTCCAGTTTGACCACAACGATTGACAGGTGTTTGGATGAGGGACATCCCACGTGCCGACCCTAGGACAGTTTCAGGCCAACTGGGAGAATGGCCACCCTGTTATAAAATAACAAAAGCTCTCTTTTGCCAGTGTAAATGCATTTCTATTAAATACAAATTTATAATATTCATTTATTAATAAGCCAATCAATGAAAACATTGAAGCCACTTCAATACACACAAAAGAGAAAAATAATATTAAGAGTAATAGTTTCATCTTACACAAACCTCAGAGTCTAGTTTTATTTCTCTATTTATTTTCAGTTTAATACTACTGAGGGAATTCTGATTCACATGAATAAACAGTTGTGAATGATAGTTTGTTGCTATTGTTACTATAACAGTCCCTTTTAGAAGCTCAGGATTGGTTCTAATTAGACTGTTCCAGAAACTTATAAGAAGAAAAGCAAAACATGTTTGTTTTAATGTCAAATCACTAACAATTACCTAAAACATTTTTATGACACACACAAAAATCAGATCAGAAGCATCCAAAACATAAGAAGGGCGTAAAAGACTCTCTGTCATAATATGTATTACAACATGACATGACACAGGTCCACTTGCTCAACCACCCTGGTTTCAGACACTGAAGTTCTTGGCTGGCCTTCTTGTCATTTAACTGAGATTCTGGTATGTGCGCTACAATTCTGCACTGGGAGTACGTGGGCAGGCCTGGAGTTTAACAAACACTACCACTCTTAATCAATGTTAATATAGTCACAAAATCTGCCACAAAAAAACTTTGTCCCAATGTTTACACACACACACAAAATGTGAAACAGGTAGCAGAAATTGAAAGGTAGTTGTTGTCAGTGTGTTGCATGTTGACATGTAACGCATTTTTGTTTGCATGTTATTTTTTAAAGGTTTTTATTTATTTATTTTTAGAGAGAGAGGAAGAGAGTGAGAAAGAGAGAGAGAAACATCAACCGGTTGCTTCTCATACACTTCCCGAGCAGGCAACCTGCAACCCAGGCACACGCCCTGACCGGGAATTGAACTGGCGACTTTTCGCTTTGCGGGATGATGCCCAACCAACTGGGCCACATCGATCGGGGCTGCATGTTATTTTTAATAATTAATAATACAGTTTAAGATAATATTGAATTATTTATTGGCAGGACTGGGTTCCACAAAAACCAACGGTAACCACGATAGGGAGTGCTTCTTTGCAGAGAACTTACTGTGTGCCAGGCTCTAAATATTTTCTCTCCACCACGCCGTGGTCTCTTCAGAGATCTGTAACCCAAGTTGTACAGACATTAATAATGGATTACTGTGCTACCCAGCTCATGTCACTAGTTTGGGAAGACTTTACATATTAGTAATTTATCCCTTTATGACCATTTGTTCAGCAGGACACACACTGCACAAGGACACAAAGCCTTAATGGGCTGTTACAGAGCAAGCGAGTAAGGCCCTGGTTCCATTATAAAGAATAAAGAAAGCCCCTTTCCTTGTACAGATTATCTCAGCTATAAAGGATCTAAGGATCTGTTTACAATTACACAAATATTGCCCGTTTTGTTCCTGGCAGGCCTCTTTCAAACATCATAAGCAAGCCACAAAAGCCCCAAGGGTGGCCCGTTTCCTCACTGCGCATTAAATGACTGTTAACTTCTAGAGAGCTCAAGCTACCCCTCGTTTCATCCGTAACTACAGAAAAAGACCAACTGTCAATCTGGTGCATATCACTGGATTACCTGTCACATGCACCCAAAAGAGAGACTAATGGAAAGTCACAACCACTTCAACATATGTATGCCATTCCCTACTTCATGTGTTAGTATATAAAATTTGATTATAAAGTGGTTACTTTAATTTCTAATATTTTCCAAAGAAACATTACAAATGGTGGTGAGATTCCCAAACTATCTTCTTTCCCCAATGTATTTGATACACATGTAGCTGAAATGCAATATATTTGTAATCAAAAAGAGAAAATGATATTGTAGGACATATTGCCTTCAAAAATATTGTGTGCATATTTAAACCTACGCTTTATAAATATACTTTAAAAATAATTACACAATTTCTGGAATGTGTTGGCACATTTGTAACTAAATAATGTTGAAAATGTAATTAAATAACTGGTCCTAGTTATCTTGCCTTCTGACACCTGGGGAAAAGCAGATCAAATTAGAGAAGATAGGACAGTGGGTGGCAATAGTCATGCTGAAGGGAACTTCTGGGCACTTTGAGGGCTGAAGACTACAAGGCGAGAGCATTGGTTTTCCGTGTCAGATTTTACTCCAAAACAGAGGCCCTCCTTTCTCTTCCTTCCAGGGGCCGGTCAGTAATGACAGTCAGTTACTGCCTCACAGGCTTCCTTCTTCACTGTCTCAAGTACTCACAGACACTCAGTGAGGTCACTTTCTGGCCACGGGTTAGGCAGGGTCAGCATGGCCTCACACAGATTCATCCCGTGACACTTCTGGATGCTGGCCACCGCCGATGGCTGGGCCTCCTGCTCAGAGTCCTGTTCCAGGGCAAGAGGTTGTATCACAGGCTGGGGGCTGGACCAGGGCCACAGTGCTGTCTGCAGGACCAGCTGGCCCTGACCGTGTTGGCCCCTGCCCACTGCCTCACCCTTTAGGTACTATCCACAGCCAGTGAAGGCCAATATTCTATTTTTATATTTGCAAGATACAAAGAGGGGTAATAAAGAATCCAAGCTCCATGAAAAGCAACTATTCTGGCTCCACATAAGAAAAACATGAGAAAATGTACGCTTAAACATAAGTTTCGTAGATAGAAGATTGCAGGACAAATTCTAATGTCCAAGACCTAGCGCCCAGGGGAAAATCCTCTGGTTCAGGTGCTCAGTTTGAAAATCCTTTTGTTATACTGGCTTCCTCTGGGGATCCTGACCTGCCCTTCTGTTCTTTCATGGCATCTAATCAGAGCTCCCATCATTCTGTCTCCCAATCCCCGACCTACCTCTCATCATTCATCATTACACACTAGGTTAAGACCATGCACTTTGGATCCACATGACCTGTATTCAGATCTGCCCTTTTCTAGCTATGTGACCTTGGGCTAGTTCCTTAACTCACCTAGCATCAGTTCCTTCAATACTACTTACCCTGTAGGTTTATTGTTACTAATATATTATAATTATTATGTATGTTACTTGAGCAAAGGTGTCCTGCCTTTTGATCATTGTATCACCAGTCCTTATCATGCTTACTGGCCAAGAGGGTGTTCAAAAAATATTAATAAGTTGAATGAGTGAGCAATGCTCAGCTATGGAATGGAACAAAGGGCTAGATATGAAATGATGATCTTCCATAAGGCAGCCGCTGCTGAGTTAAGTTTCCCTGAAGCCTTCCTCAGAGCTTGATAAGTCCTTTGTTTTTAAGGATTGCAAGTGGTCCCAGCCATTTCAAATGTTGCTCTGTGAAGTACTGTTTCACAAACAGGCCACCATCTACCACAAAGAAAAAAATGTGTGGTTCATAGGTCTACTGCTTAGTATCCTGGGATTCTCTGTCCACATAAATACAGAAATAACAGGGCATGATCACTGGTTGCTGTAAAACAATTACACAGGAGGATCACTTTGAGAAGAGCATTGTAATAATACTGTGACAGTAGCTTCCATTTACTGAGGATATATTGTGTACCATTTCTATGCCTAAGACTGTGAAAGAAAAAAAATCCCTCAATTCTACTTATCAGTAGTTAAAGATTTTAAAATATATATCAAGGACTGTTCTAATAACTTCTAGCCTTCCACATGAAATAAGATATTCAAAAGAACATGAGAAAAATTAAAATTTTGAGGCCAGAGGGAAGCATACAGATGTTTTTTAAGTGGCCAACACAGGGACTTAATGGTTACACTGTAGGAAGACTAAAGAAAATAAGAAGCTGGCTGCTAAGCACCACCTTTCCATCAGCATCTCTCCACGGCTGGTGTTGATCAACACCAACCATGGTTACAATCAGATGTACAACCAGGTGCTGTACCATGAAAGATACTTGCCTTGACTGATTAATTATAATTTGATTTCTCTTTGCCTTAAATGCAGCAACATCTAATAATTTTTAGAAGGAACGCAAAGCTCATTCTCTTCTTTCCACATTCTAACAGGGGAGTAGACAATGACAGTGAAAAAGATTTAGATAAGTAACTGATGTATGTAAATTTCCCCCCTTTTTAAATCCTTCTTCATGTATGCTATCTCTTACTCCATCCCTCCGGTTACAAGGGTGTGGACAGGCTGCTGCCAATAACCTTCTACCTTCGTGGGTGTCATGCTTTGCTAATAGCCATTCCCCTAAGGAAAAACAACAAAAGCAACACTGTGTGGGCAGTTGATAAATAAGAATCTCTCATACTTTCCAGAACTAAAGAAAAGTTGTTAAACATAGGAGTAAGGATTTGATGAGCCAGATACTGTACCAAGCACTGAAAGCATAAGAACACAAAGCTTTGTAAGTTCTATCCTTCCTTGTGCTAGGCAGCCTGTGAGGTGGACTGGTATTCACACCTTTATGTCATTTCCTCGCCTCTTTGAGCGTGGGCTCGAATGAGTGCCCCTTTCTAGCAAACAGAATAGATGGAAAGTGATGGGCTGTTATGTCCATGATTGGCCAAATAAATAAATAAATAACCCTGGATCTCGTGTCTTGGCTATCCCCGCTCACTCTCTCACTGGCTCTCTGTGAAGGAAGCTACCTGCCATGATGTGACCTGCCCTAGAAAGTGGCTCATGTGACAAGGAACTGATCTCTGGCCACCAGCAGCAAGGCTCTAAGACCTGCCAACAGTCAGAGGAGTGAGCTTGGGGTATAACCTCCCGTGATGAGCCTTCCCATGATGGTAGCCCCAGCTGATCTCTTAAGCGCAGTCTTATGAAAAGCCTTGAAGAACAGGCACCCAGCTAAGCTGCACTCAGATTCCTGATTCATAGAAAATGAAATAATAGACATCTGTTGTTTTAGTCACCAAGTTTCAAGATATCGTTATAAAGCAATAGGTAACTTGGGCAGGGGAAGGGGATAGTTACGTAAGCAAAATGTACCTAGCATATGCAACATCTCTATTATGTGTCAGAAACTAGATTAAATGTTTAACATGATCATCTCATTTATGTCTCACAATAACTCTGTAAAACACTATTATTATCTCCACTTTACAAAGGAGAAAACTGAGACAGAGACTTGACTTGCTTAAGGCTCCATAGCTAGGGAATTGAGGAGCTAGGACTTAAGTCCATGTCTGATTTAAATGCCCTTGCTCCAAAGCCAATGAATACTGCCTCCCAGGCAGAGGCGGCAGTGAAAGTATATGTGAAAACTCTAGAGGTGATCAAGGGAGAGAGTCAGCAATAATGCCTGAAGGTTTTAGACAAGTTTTTGTGTTTATTTTAGATCTACAAGGATAAGAAGCTGATCAGAACTCTAAAAACTGAAAGTCCATTACAAGCAGAAAGAATAACATGCAAAAGCATAAAGGGTAGAAAAATACTCTTCAAAAATTTGAGAATGTCTGTTATAAATTTCAGAGCCATGGGAGTTGAGGCTAGGCAAATCAATAAGGCCAAACTCGAAAGGATTTTCTCCCATTAAAGAAAACACATTTTTATGTTAGGTTCCTCTTCCCTTACCAGTCATTTCTTAAATTTAAGTAATAAGATTCAAAGTCATGTCAAAAAACCATTTAAATTTACAGACAACGGAAGGAAGACCTTGCAACTAACTGCTCCAAATTTTTGTTTAAGATTTTAGACTCAGACTATAACACAGTTCCAAGAAATATCTACCTTTTTTCTATAATGCTCTGTGACAGGCAAATACATAATGAACAGAGCTGTTTGTCGACATGACTAATTCTGTAAATATTATCTCAGCCTTTATGATTTCACTTGTCTCACACCAAGTGTGGGGCTGCTTCTTAAAAACCTACCTCAACAAGCAGCAGGTCTATTATAACTTACCTGGGAAATCTGTGATTTTAGGCACTGAAAAAGAAACACTAGCGATCTTTAACTCTCATCTCTTGAGACAGTAGTTTTTATTGTAAAAACTTTGTATAAAAACTCAAGGGATATTTCCTATGTCAAACATTAAATTTCTATATGCTAAAATAGATTCCAGATGGTTTACAAAATACATATAATCTTACAATTTAAAAAGGCTATCAGAAACTGTAATATTTAACAAAACAATAACTTACCCAACTTTAAAACATAGAAGAAATAAAAGCAAAAGTACAGAGCCTTTAAAATATAAAATTCTTAAACTGTAAAATGAAAATAGAAGAGCAGCACATTGGGAGAGTTATTTCCAGTAAATAGGACATAGGGTTAGCAGGCATTAAGATCTCCTGAATCCTGCACAGAGAACACCAATATTCCAATGAGCAACATTAGTTAGTCCTAAAATACCTATTATATTCCAAAGGCTTTATTCATTCTCTTATTTAATGTTTTTCAATAATCAAACAAGGTTAAGAATTGTTATTCTAATTTTGCTGTTGGGAAAATCGTAGCTTAGCATGATTAAGTAATTTACCCAATCTTACATCACTAATAAGTGGCAAAGCCATCTCATAAATGGAACTCCAAAATCTTATTTTTTTCTGCCTTGCTCTGCCATGTAGGCATCAGCATGAAGACCATGAACGTAATCTATATTGATACTATATTATCCTCAATATAATCTAAGTAAACTAAACTGAGGTAAATTTTAAGCATATAAATTTTTTTTAATTTTATGTTAACACAAATACCAGTATAGTTTTGAAAAGAAAACTTTTTACAGCAATGACATTATGATTTGCTACAACCTACCTGGAAAGAAATTTGGGAAGCACTACTTTTTTATTACTCTTAGGAACTGTCTGAATGTCACATCTACCGTGAAGCCTTTCCTGGTGTCTCCTTGCCCAGGCAGTTATGTACCTTCCCTCTGGATTTTGAAAATATTTATCTCTGCATCCCCAGTGCATAGCAAGTGATTGGCATGCACACAAAAAATATCAATACTTGTTGACAGAGTGAAGAAATAATTCATCAGAGGGAAAAATTTTGTACAGAGGCATTTTTTACAATAGTAAAATATGAGAAACTAGGTTAACAAAACTAAAGTAGCTAAGAAAAATATAGTAAAACAACATGATGGCCTATTTCACAGCTTAAAAACAATAATATGCAATCATTAGTGAAGCCTAAAGAACATTTAGCCATTATGGGGGGAAAAAATAAATGAAAAACAGTGTGAATCTATACTATTAAAATATGTTCACATAAGTATAAAAACTAGAAGTTATTCTGTTTAAAAAGTAAAAGTTAATGGTTCGGTGAGGGTAATGGAATGAGATGTTCTCTAATCATTTCTCACAGTCTTTTAATGTGGTTATTAAATTGTTCATACTCATCTCAAAAAATGATCTAAATTACTCATAAGATTATTTGGAAGACAAGATATTTTTTTCAAATTGTCAAAACTTCCTGTCTTGATCATTAAGAAGTTCAGAGCTCTAGTAACTTCCTTACCCATTTGTTTCTAAAATAATTATTTCTCCCTACCTCTACTACTATTAATAGTTAGTTCTTACCTTTTATTCTTTTATTAATGGCTTGAGGGGTTTATTATATCTGTGGCTTTTATTATAATCTCCTTCAAATCTTTTTTGGAAGTAGAAGGATTATAAATAAATAACTATAAAGATTACCACATAATAAGTAAGTCATATATAATACTAAGACATTATTCGAAGAATTAGGTAGATGCCATTAGCTGTCTAGAAAAACCGTCTGAATGCTAATTAAAGTTAACTCCTTTAATCTTGCCATCTTCACCTCCCTTCCTACCCCCCCAAAAAGACTAACACTCTTACACTAAACTCTACTGCATTACTTACCCATGATGTCTTCTTATTTTAAACTTGTGACAGCAGTAACTACCTCAGCACAGGATGTTGTGTAAATATGAACAGCCAGCTGAACGCCATGGCATCTTTGCCCCCGGCTGGACATGACCACCGTTCACTTCCATGCCACCGCCCCCTTCCTCCCCCACAGCCCTTCTTCTCTCAGGATGTGACCTGTACTTTAATCCTCTTTGTTCCATTTTAATGCTTTATATTTTTAGCTCTTTTGTCATTCACCAAAAGCAAGACTCACATAACTCTGTTGTTCATTTATCAACGGTTCACTTACAGAACCAACTTGCTCAGTTTCACACAGCTCTTAGGCTCAGCTCACAAGAGTACATGAGTTCATTGTATCTGGTTCTCTTTCAAGGTTTACTCACACCCCTTTCCATGTAGGTTCCTTTAAAAGAAATGCCATCTAAATAAAACCAGCCCAAAAAGGTATAGGAAGAGACTTTTTTGTTTATGGCATCAAAGGATGAATCTTGAACCCCTAGGGCTATTATCATCCATGCTTTCACTTTCCCCGTTTATCTTGCTACCACTGGCATGAATTGATATTGAACTCAAAATTGGAAAAAAAAAAATCAGTACCATGCTTTGCTGTTGCATATCTAAGAAGAAATTGAAAAAGTAAAACCCAAACAATATTTATGTAATTCAAGTCTGTCCTACTGTGTAATTTGAAGATCTTTTAGGGGTTTGAAAGATTAAATATTATTTTCAGTGTGCAAAGGAAATAATTTACTTGATACCTGGCAATTAAGCCCTAGCAACTCACAGGTTAACATGTTTTATTTGATTTATACCAAAGTCAGATTTGAAAAGAGTTGAAAGAATATATTTTGCAAAGTAAATACAATTTTAAGTAATCTGAATCTTTTCTAAGTATTCAGCAATATTTTCCTAACTGCCTCCATTAAGGGGGATGAATGAAGAGAAAGCCCATACATTTTACATTGTATTTCAGGACAGGAATTACATTTTTAATAGTATTAAATAGAACGTCTTGATAGTCATTTCAAAAGAACCACTAATACAAAAAATACATGTAGCTGAGAGAATGCCTATTACGGGCATGTTCTTGCTTCTAGCTGGCTGACTAACAATAGAAACACCATTTGGGATGTACCCATGAAATGAGCACCAACATGATTTTCCCTTAGCAATGTGTGCCCATGGATGAATCAAGTCATTTCAAGAAAGCAAGTAGCAAGCAATTATTACTATCTGTGGCATAATAATATGATTAATAGCTACATAATCATAAATGTTAGCTCAATGAGGGCCTTAGACTACCTCTAGTCCTCTACCTCTACTGTATAGGTGAGAAAACATGGGTAAGAGAGGTAAAGTGGCTTGCCCAGGGTCAAACAGTTGGTGATAAGCAGCATCTTGCATCTTGACTAGAATTCTAGTCCAATGTTCCAGCTATAATGTGAGACTGTCTTTCTTCCGTCCTTCCATCTGCCGATCCACCCAGCCATCCATTCAGTTTATTGTATAAGAATTTCTCAAGCTTAACTATGTGCCAGAAGTAATGTATGGCCCCAGAGACTTATTCCTTCCTATGTGCATGCTCATATAGTGTAAAGTTGTTGTTCCTCCCATCAGTAGGTACAGTTTTTTTCCCTCACCCATTAAATCTAGACTGACCTTGCCACTTGTGGCAGACATGATATTATACAACTTCAAAGTCTAGAACTCAAGAGACATCACAGCTTCTTCCCTTCCCCTCTTGCTGCTCTGAGGTTGCTGTACAAAGGAGCCTGGGTGAGCCATCTTAAAGATGTGAAGCCATGTGGCACAGAACCAAGATACCCCAACCAACAGCCCCAGTCAACTGCCAGACATGTACATGAAGCCAAATAAGATGAGCCAGAATCCACCCAATGTGCCAAAGGATTGAAAACACATAAAGGAGCTCAGCTAATACCCCATAGTACAGAGACCGGACATCACAGATGAATACATGTTCTTGACCCACAGAATCATGAGCAAATAAAAAGTGTTGTCTGTAGACTCCAAGTTTTGGGGTGGTTTGTTATGTAGCAACAGAAAAGTCATACACTATATTAAATGCTATACTCTAAAGAAAGAGATAGCCAAAGAAAGAGATGAGTAAAGCCAGTCTTGGCCATCAAATATGACCTAGTAGTAAATACAAACACAGGCTAGTGGTAAATACAAACACAAAAGCTACCCTTTAAGAAATGGAGTCATAAGGCTCATGCAGGCTTTCTAAGTGAGAAATTATAAGGAACTAAATCAAGATATTGAAAATAAATGTAATAGGGTTTGATAACTGAATAGAATGGTTGAAGAAGGAATCTAGCATGATGTATAGCTTAGAATGCTTGACCAATACTGGGATCAGTAGGTTGCAGAAAGTCTGAGGAGGAAGAGATTTAAGAAAAAAGAGAGGAAGACAGAGAGTTCAGATTTGACATGTTGACTTTGATGAAGAACCTGGAAGTTTCATGATGAAGTTCAGGCCTATATAACATCCAGGTAGAAATGACTAAGCCCAAAGTTCTAGAAAGCAGATAGAGCAAATTGGATTAAAGAATAATCTTGAGAATCATCTAAAGCTGGTAATAGCAGTTTAAG
Source organism: Pteronotus mesoamericanus (assembly GCF_021234165.1). Classification (NCBI taxonomy): domain Eukaryota; kingdom Metazoa; phylum Chordata; class Mammalia; order Chiroptera; family Mormoopidae; genus Pteronotus; species Pteronotus mesoamericanus. The sequence goes on from NW_026555310.1 coordinate 17,370,822, forward strand.
GCAAGAGCAGTGGTTAAGTTTACCAGAGAGAATGTAGCAAATAAACTAGAGATAAGGAAATAGAGACAGAGGACCATTCTTTTGAGAAATTTTCTGGGGACAGAAGGAAAGACACAGTGGGACATGTTAGATAAAAGGCAACTCTATTTTTTTGCCTCATGTCAGAACTGAAGTAACTTTCTGCACATCTTCACCTTTTCCCTTCAAAGAAAAGCCATTACAGAGAACATCAGATAAACATATATAATTTGCTTAAGAATTTGAGATTGAGCATGGGTAGTTATGTCATTCAGCACATAGCATTTCTTTTCAAAGATCCTCATTAGATAAGATTTTGCAAGTCACTTATTGGGTCATCAGTGGTTGAGTTTCCTTCTCTGTACCTAGACTTTTCTTTGGAATGGACCTTATGTCTACCCCAGTTTCTTTCTTAATGAGGGCAATTTAATTCTTACCCTGTTCACTTGGGACACCAGTTTACTCATACACCCATGAGGCCCAGTCTCTGAGTGAGCTCATCAGGACATTCACCCCACAAGACACTTCACGGGGGCTCTGCTAAGAGAAAAAAAATAAGACGTATTCATCTTGGTCCATACTGAAATGGGTTTCCAGAAGGCACAGTGGAAAGAGAAGAGATCGGGAGGAGGAAGCACGGCACCATATCAGGTTGTGCGTTTGTGAGATAGATGACCAAAATTCTGCAATTGGGCCTTGGCCAAGGATGATAGAAATGGCACAGTAGAGTAAATTGGCCTCACACTTTCTAATTAGGTATTGTTGATTCTTATTTAACTAACTTGATCTACTTTTCTTCTAAATGAAATATGTTCCAGTTGCTTGAAGAGCTACAAATCAAAACAAGGAACTTCTTGTGCAGCTACTGCTTCACTTACAATGGGGTTATGTTCTGATTAATCCATCGTAAGTTGTAAATATCAAAGTCAAAATGCACTTAATACACCTAACCTATTGAATATCATAGCTTAGCCTAGCCTACCTTAAACATGCCTTACATTAGCTTACAGTTGGGCAAAATCATCTAATACAAAGCCTATTTTATAATGCCCATGATCATATGACAGTATTATATCACATATCATTAGCCCAGGAAAAGATCAAAAATCAAAATACGCTTTATACTACCTCACCATCATAAAGTGAAAAAATCACAAGTCAAACCATCATAAGCCAGGGACCATCTGTAATTTGAAATGTAACCTAGAAATCATGAAAAATAACTAAAAATTAAACTTCTTCAATTTTTAATTAATGTTGCACACTGACAAAAATACATATTCAATCATTCCAGTTTATAAAATAGCATTTCCTTTTATAGTGAGTGACAAATAAGACCGCACAAACTTTTGAGAAAATAATTAACACTATTTTCTTTAGCTACAATATTGCAATGGAATATCCAAAGATCGCTTGCTGTATTTCCTATGCATTTAGTAAAGGAGAAATGACCCTGTAATAAACTCTGAACTAGAAACTGTCCCTTATAGAATGTGAAAAATAATGTGTGTTATGGCAATTGCCCTTATCCAAAAAAATCCTGCTGAGGTAAGAATTAATAAAACAGCCAAATTCTCCATCTTTTACTCAGAGGGATAAAAATTACTCCAATTTGTATCCAGTGCATCTCAAGGGAAGTTTTGTGATGTTTTTATATTTTACCAAACCACTTAAAAGTTTTGTGATGCAAATGAAATAGTGATTTTAGCTGGCAATAAAAATAATACTTCAACAATGGAAAAATTGGCTAATAATTAATTATGATAATTAGGATTAAGAAACTATGACATTTGAGCAAACGTTTTGGAGTCTGTATAAAAATCATTATAAAAGTTCACATTTTTTCCCCTTGGAGTGTTAATATAAGTACTTAAAATATGGGATGTACACTGTTGTTAAATAGATCTCATGTATCTGCTCCTTTTGAAAGGTGCAGATGGATAAGAACACAAATACTCATAAACTTTCAGATCCCAAGAAAGCTGTTTATTTTTGGATGGTGGAAAGAGAGTTTTTAGAAGATTTATGGAGATTCAGACACCTTCAAAAGACCTGAAGTTCTCTCCTACCTCCAGTGCATATTTTCTACCCAATCTTTAGGTCTCATATTTGCTACTGTAATTGCAATAAGAAGACGTGGCTCAACAGACATACTTAGAGTTCTGAGAAGCTTCTAGAATCCCACATCTGTGGCTGAAAATATAAAGAAGATTCTATTTCTCAAAAATATTTTGCATGTTCATGTCATACTAACTAAACTTTCACCATAAGAGATTTTTATTCTTAAGGAGGGGGGAAAAATGTGCTCAATGAGCAAATATTTACTAAGCAGTTATTAAGTGATACTCTTAAGTGTGTGGTATATGCCTTGCAAGTTATAGCCTGTAGCAGAGGTTTGGGGTCCTCAAGGAGAAAGAGTCAAGCTGAGAAAACATGGAAACTACAGAGACCAAGGCAAATGTCACTGTGGTGGTCTATATGATTTCTTGGTTTGTTTAGCAGAAGAGAAAAGCCAATACACAGAATACAGAGAACTCTGGAGAGCAAGGAATATGTAAAGCAATGTAGGGGATACTCAAACAACCCACTGTTGTGCTGTAATTCTGCCTAAGGCCAGAGCGGTCACTGACCACAGCAGCCCAGCAGTCAGAATGATTCAGCTGGAAGGGTCAAATCTCAGCATACAGGTTTCTCTTTATTGAGAGATGTATTGCCCACGTTTCACCAACCTCTCATGTTTTTCTGACCTATCAAGTCTCCCTACACACCCTCATTCACACTTCAAAAAGCAGATGGGGGAATAAAATTCAAGTAAGGCAGGTCTTGGGAGAAGAACTGAATGTTTAGGTGGTCTCAAAGGACCCTGGGAGAGAGCCAACTGGTAGGGAAGTCTTGTATGGATCTGAATATTAGCTTTCTTTTAGGGTCTTCTGAGTCAGCCCAGGATCCGAAGAGGTACCCTCACCCTACTCTCTTTTTATATCCCAGGGAGTACAGAGAAAATGATTTTCGTTCAACAAAAAAGGAGAACAGGGAGAAAGGAGGTGGATTAGGACAGGTCCTATGGCGCAGGACCACTGCTGGGCAGTCAGTCACACAGGCGAACTTTGATGCCAGCTCCAGTACCAATGGCCACCTCCGTGTTCCCGCGCCTGGGAAGGTGATCCTCTAAGATTGTTCCTAAGTCTTTGTGGCTGGAGCTCAGCCCTGGGCTTATACTGTAGTGTTAAAATAAAGAAAACAACACCTTAGTCTGTAGGAATTTAATAATGTGTTAGATTTAAAGATAATATTAAAATAAAAACACAGTCCTCGTTACGGGTTCACCCCTTCTTTTTTAATGATGCTATAAACTTAAATAGAAAAAGTGCTCACCCTAGCTGCAAAATATGAAAAGGGGGGAGTCAGAGAATCCTGTAAATACAGTTAAAAATGTGTTTCTAAAACAGGTTCCTGGTTTATGGGTTGATTTTACCAGCCTTCGGCTTGTTGATTTACAGATCAGCTCTGAGCGAACCCAAGGACAGGCCCCTAACTTGGCTCTGCTTTCCCAGCTGAAGGGGCTCCAACTGCAGGTGGAGGGAGGCAAGTAATGATTCATTAGGGAGTTGACATGGGGTGCAGATTGATAGTAAAAGTAGATCCCCAAATTAGAAACTATTGAAAGCCCCAAATTATGACTTCAAAGAAGACTGATAAATGTATTCATTCATTTCCTTTGGTCTTGCAGACATAGAAGACTTTATGGTCAACATGTCATGGATATTATGAAGCCTGGTCTTTCTCTCTCCCACAGAATCAGTCAATGTCTTCATTGTAATGCATTCCTTCCTAGATAGCATCTACATCCATCACTTCTTTCTCTCTATATCATCTATGTAGGTGAGTGACTACTAGCAGACCCATCAGTGACTGTTTTCTGCTCTAAGTTAGTAGTAGAAATGACAGAAAGGATCAGTGACTCATATGCTCCCCACCTCTACCTCCTACTCCAGCCACGAATGAAATACAGATCTCCTGTCTTTTAAAAAGAATTCACAGTATTTTTTCCCAGGGCCTTTCTTCTCTCCTCATTTGAAATATCCCTTCTTCCCTCTGCTCCAGTATATTTTTCTCCCTGTGTTCAAAGTCTCACCCAATCACCCAGCCCAAAGTGAATGCCTCCTCTTTCAAACTCTCGCATCAGGATCAGCTCTAGACCCAGGATCAGCTCTAGACCCACTTTACCTCCCCCATAAATTATTGACTATTACAGGTATGGGTCATTTTAAATGGACTTCAGGGCCTCTGATACTTCAGTTTGCAAAGAATTCACCTAAGGAGCACGGGATAGATGTAGATGTCTGGAATCTAGGAATATACATTTTTAATCAGTTTTCCTGCTGATTCTGGTACATCTGATCTAAGAATCACACTTTGAGAGACACTATCCTAGATACACACATGCATACGCATACACATGCACATACACTGAAAGCTATTGTTGAAATATTCTCATATCCATTAGTAAACAAATGAAAATGAAGCACTTTTGTAACATCCACTTTAAAAGAAGGGGGGAAGAAAGCCTACCATGGAGGTTAATGTTTTAAAACACTTCTTGTTTTCCAATTTCCTAATTACTATTATAATAAACAGTTCTAACAAAGAAAACTTTAGTGTCTTCATGCACTTGTCCCACTCAGATCAATCCCCATTCATATTTTCATATTCAAAACTAGGGCACTTTTATTTCTTTCTTAGTTTAGAAGAGGCACACATGTCAAAACTGTATGCCGAAGCCTTTGAATGTTAACACTTAAGCAACTTTAGAGTTTATGTCACACCTCATTCAATATTGGTTCTAAACATAGTCTATTCTTGATCTAGACCTAGTTCGTCTGCATTTCTGCATTCCTCCCCAGCCCGCTAACCTCCAACCACCTGCAATGGTTAGAAAGAATATAATTTTTTTTTAATAAGCAGAGGGCATTCAGCTACTCCCACTGAGTTCAGGCCCAATAATCTCTAGTTCCTTTCTTATGAAAAAATCTATGACTGAATCCTTGTTTTCATACAGTTTACATTTTCATCTTCTCTCTTGTCAATAATTTCTAAAGCCAATACCAAGAGCAACAAGATACACCCAAGTCCTGCAAAAAGATCATGACCAGCTTTTCTCTAAAGTACTGGAGACAATTATTAATTTCACCAAACCTATATTTTTCAACACTCAGTACCATCTATATTTTAATTTTTTGACATTTAAAAAGAAATTTATTGATTGATTTGAGAGAGAGAGAGAGAGAGAGAGGAAGAGAAACATTGATTTATTGTTCCATTTAATCATGCATTCATTGGTTCTTCTTGTATGTGCCCTGACCAGGGATCAAACCTGTAACCTTGGCGTATTGGGATGATTCTTTAACCAACTGAGCTTCATGGCCAGGGCAATATGACCTATATGTTAAATTTTTCTCCTTCCTTGATTGCATGCAGAGTCATCTGTCTCCCAATTTTTGGATGACATTTACAAGGGGGGACCCAAAAAAGAGAATTTATCTATAAATTGGGTACTTATTCTTATATGTTTAAACTTCAGCCACTTGTCAAGACTTCTTTTTCCACTACTCAAAACAGTTTTGAACTCAACTTTGATGGTTTTTGGTGCTTCTGCTGTTTTTTGTTTCACCTCTTCCACATCAGCAAAATGTTTCCCTGTGAGGACTTTCTTCATCCATGGAAACAAACAAACAAAAAAAGTCACTCAGGGTGAGATCGGATGAATAGAAAGGATTGGACATGGGGATCATATTCTTTTTGCTCAGCAAGTCCTTTTTGTTGGTCAAAAAACATGGGGATCATGCTTTTTGGTCAGCATGGTGTGGGGAGGTGTGCTCGTAAATCACCGACCTTGAAACGGGCAAGTGTATTGCATCTTCAAAAAAAACTCACTGAAGCTGAATACTGCCTCTCACAACAACACCAGCTGGGACACTGAGACTGATCAATTCCTAGAACACTCATCTAGTAGAGAAAACCTGTACTACAAGGGGCCTGCCCTCTGGAAGATAATTCCGGTTTTAGGGGTGGGGGTCCCCACTCATAGTTCATTATGGTTAGTTATAATGTACACTTGCAAACATTTTCAGATCCTCTTTGTGATTTTTAAGAACTTTATTAATAAAAATAGTTATAGGTGGGAGTAAGATTAAATTCTCCATACTGTTAAAAATGTGCAGCCCCATTACTAGGAGCCCAGAATATCCTTTAAATGGTGATGATGAATCTCAGTCCACAAAATCAGCTGCATCAGGTGTAACTTTATGTATATTTCTATAACTGAACTTAGTTTTAATTATACATCCTCATGGTTCAGGTAGGAGAAACAAGCCCAGTCAATTTAGACCTGACATTCCCTCCCTGGAAACTCCATGTGGTACCAAAATCTAAAAAGGGTGTCATTTTATCAGAGTCATCACCTTTCCAAGGTGACACATGTCAAGCTGTGCTGTTTCTATCTTTTCTTTAACTCCATGTCCACATAAGTCACTGCTCAGTTGTTCTCCCTTCTTATCCAGAAGGCTCCTCCATCTCTGCACTTTTAAACTGTTTGTCTGTATCTGTTTATATCCATCCGTGTATTTATGTCTCTCCCTGCTAATATCCATGCTTTCCAAGGGATGGGATCCTTCTGCTTCTCTTACAGAAGGATGGGAAACAGGAAATCCAGTGGTTTGAGCTACTCTTTGGTGCAGAGGAGTAACTATAAAGGTCCAAGACACACTGAAATTCTATGAGGTCACCTCAATTCAATCAGCCTAGACACACTGCGTACAGCCCTTCTATGTGCTACCTTCTTAAGCTCTTACTGAGAAAGGGAACCCAGGCCTCTCCTGCTCTCAAATCCCCAAAACCAACTGAATTTCCATTGTCAGAGAAAGACATGAGACTTTCTTTCTCAAAGACACACTGAGTGGCCACTTTCTGATTTCCTTTAAATTCCAACCCCCTCCCTAGTCCAGGCACTCTGCTCATGCAAGTACCTGTGGGGGAAGGCCCCAGGAAGCCTCTTTTTTGCATCATAAGCTTTTTCTCCCAAAGCTATCTCATTACCTCTGTTTGAAGGTTTCCTTTCCTTGCAAGGACCTAGATTTTTGAAACTCAAAAGCCAGAGAAAACAGTTCTTGTTTCTCTCTTTTTGGTTTGTCATGCCTCCCTTCAAGCAGTCATTACAGGGTCCCCGGCAACTTCCTGAATGGAAGCAGGAATTGCTGTGTTGTCCAGTTTGGTATCTACAAGCCACACGGGGCTACTGAGTACTTACAATGTGGCTAGTCCCACCTGAGATATGAAAAATATATACTGCATTTCAATACTTAAAAAATATAAAATTTGTCAACCATTCTTATGTTAGTACCACATTGAAATAATATTTTGAATATTATTTGTTAAAAATACTACTAAAATTATTTTCACCTGTTTCTTCTTACTTTTTAATGTGGCTACCTGAAATTTTTTAATTATGTGTGTGCCTTATACCTGTGGCTTACATTATCTTTATATTAGACAGCACTACTCTAGAAGAATAAGTAAGGGGAAGCAAAAATAAATCAGTCAATATTTTAAAATTATCATACATCTCATCATATCCTACCCAAATTTTCTGTTCAAGACAACTCTGAAATTCAACAATGATTGAATATGTGTTATATACCACATCTGTGCAAGAAACTGGCAGAAAAGATGAATAATATATTATCCTTTCCATTAAGTAGTTCACGACTTGGTAGGACAGACTCATGAGTATGGAAATAACTACTAAAAATGCCATGTGACAAGTTCAGATGGGGACGGTGTTTATTCTTTCTTTGAAAAATGAAAAGAGGTTAGAGAGACACTTTTCAGGAGATGCTATCTGGAATGCACCAGCCTTCGTGGAGAGAGGGCATACCAGGTGGAGAGAACCATGCACAAGAGTAACATGTTCAGGAGAAAGTGAAAACCTTATTGTGACTGAGAACAAACTGGTTCCAAGGACAGGAGTCTGGAAACTTTAACTAGGACCAGATTATGTAAGACCTTGAGTGCCTAGCTGGGGAAATTGAACTTTATTTTCTACTTTTTTACCCTTCACCTTCTACCTCATTCCTCTAGGGACCCATCATAGACTTCCAAGAAGGAAATAGCATAGCTAGAAAGAAATTTTAGAAAGGTAACTCTGGCAGAGAAAAGTGGAGGGTAAATTAAAATGGGGAGAGATAAGAGGCTAGCCAGTGGGTGGGGGGTTTGGTTCTTACCATGAGATTTCCTGGGACTTTTCAAGAGCCAATTCCGTAGCAGATCCATTTGGTCTAATCATTTTCATACTTGAAAATACAGCTTAAAAGACACTTTTCTCAAAATCCTACTTAAAAACAGAACTTCTTTAGTCTTTTATTCAAGACTAGCTTGACAGCATTCTATTTCTTATTGCTCAGTAATCAAATATCCTGGGGGGCGGGGGGGGGGGGGAAACTTTGTCTGTTCTAGAGAACATTTATGGCTTCAATTGGTCCTATGCAGTTAACTCTTGAATTTTCTTAGTTCCTTTTTCAGGGTTTATATGAAAGAGCTATGGTTAAGGGTGAGTGGTGTAGGAAACTGATTCCTCTACATGTTCTGGGAAGGTGAACAGGGTGTGTGTTCTCTCATCACTGGTCTAAAAGTGATCCAATTAGCTCATCCTTCCCCCTCAAATTAGGTTTTTTTTTTCCAACAGCTGGTCAATACAGCTAGAGGAGAAAAGATCCTAGAGCTATTATTTAAGCATCTCAATTTTCCTCTTTGATTTTATTGATGGATCATTTTATTAGTTTCAAGATGACTCTGGGAGAATACATCAAGTTTGTTAAAAGTAGGATCCTGCCCTGGCCAGTGTGGCTCAGTTGGTTGAAACATCATCCCCATAAACAAAAGATTGTGGGTTGGATCCTTGGTCAGGCCACATGCCTGGGTTTCAGATTCAGTCCCTGGTATAGGTGCATGTCGGGGGCAACAGGTTGATGCTTCTCTCTCACATTGATGTTTCTGTCTCTCCATTCCTCTCTCTCTAAAAAAGTGATGAAAAACTGTCTTCCAATGAGGAAATAAATAAATAGGAGAGTTTTTCCTGAAATGCCAATTTATTCATTGAGTATACATGGATTTATTATCTGGAGTTAACTGAAAGCATATTAACAGCAGTAGAATGAATATGCCTGAAATAATATTAGAAATCAGCAAAGAAAAAAATTTTTTGACTCTTCCAATGTGAGATGCCTCTAAGTTCTCCTGAAGCTAAACAACATACATAATCATCCATCGTCCTATATTTCATCACGCTACTACTCTGAACACCCTACTATTCTGGCTTCTAAGTATATAGTTTAAATGATGGAACAGATTATGTGACAGCTGTCTTGAAGTTAGGAATTTTTTTCAGTAAAATTTCTAAAAATCTTATAGCATGAGTCTGGAGATTTTTTAGGATAACACTGGGATCCAGATAAGTCTGAGAATTATACCTTTTGTGTTCAAATCTACATTTAAAGGGATTTTTTTTTTCCCAATTGCCTGTATTTTTAACTAGTCAGAGGAGTGAAAAGTTTTGGTCTTCTAGCTCTTAGGCTCAGTGAAGAAAGAAAATAATTTAGAACAGATCTAAAAAGATGACATCAGAAAAAAATAAGTAATCACAAGAGTTAAAGTTTTTAAATTGATGTGACCAAAATCCATAAAGCAGGTCCTATATAGTCCCAGGTCAGTGTGCAGTCACCAGTCACAAACCTCCATTTGCCTCACTTCTCCTCAGAGGAGGGAGATGTAAGTTATTCTGAAAGCAATAAATACCTTGACATATTTCTAAAGGTAGCACATAAATCAAGAACAAACTTGTTCAAGTTGACCTAGGCTTAAGAACTTTAGCAATTATGTGGTGTGACTAAGTTTGATAAATGTTTAATTTTATGCAGTACCATAAAGAATCTAACTTGGAGCAGTGCAGCTACAATAGTTTAGCAAAATAGTCAGGTTTGTTTGCAATAGTATAGGCCTCCATGGGAATCAGAAAAGAACAATCAGGGATAGGCAAACCCAACAGTTTTCAAAACAAGACCTCTTGACTGATTTGTTTTCCTCTTTTAAGTGGAAGATAATTAATTAATCAAAGGAAATTTACTCAATCATTCTATTTTCAGATATTGTTCTTTGATATATTTGAGGTAGCCAAAGTTTTTAGAGATTTTTAAAAAGTAAATATGGATGCTGTTTTTATTTTAAAAACTAATACCTACCATATTTTGCCATGTATAATGCGCACTTTGCACATTATACATAGGATTATTATACCCATGGTATGTAATCATTATATCCATGTATAATGCATATCTTTATTTTTTCCTCAAAAATTTCAGAAAAATGGTGTGCATTATACATGGCAAAATATGGTAGTTTAAATTCTGGGTAAAGTTCAGAGAGTCCCATTGAACTATTAAGAATAACACAGGTCCTAAAAGCATGGCAATGAAGAACCTTTCTTTCTCCACTGAAGCTACAGTTGAGGCTATCCCAGATTCTCTTACTATATTCTAACAACATAGAATTAATGTGTGTAAAATAAAACCCTAATATCAAGCAAAATTCTAGTTCTTAATATTACACTTTAGGAAATCATCCCATACTTTTGCTACAGAACCTTCCATGTCCTTTGCAGGCATAGGGTTTGCATATCTTCAGAATTTAAGACTATGTGAAGCTTCCTAATCTCTGTGGATCATTGTTTTGTTAGGACATACCATGCTGGTTTCATCAACCAGATCAAATCTTTGCCTTCAGGCAGACATCTGCAATTGCTGGCCTATGGGTGCTTGAGAGTACCTGTACTTCAAGACAATCCCCCTCTAGGGGAAAAAAAGAAAACCTCCAGAAACTCTGCAGGTGCAGGAGTGTTTTAAGGGAAATTAATGATGGATTGCCCTTTTATGTTATGTATTCAAATAGGCAGTTATGTGTTTGCAGTGATATAATTTTGAACTTAAGTACACAGACCACGAACTCAGAGCCTTTTCTTGGTATTTGAGATGGAGTTCCCCTCTCTCTAAGCCAAAACATGTACTATTAAGAGTTCTGACTGAAGTATAAAGAAAATGAGATTTCTAGGGGAAAATACATCATCTGAAGACTCTTAGTAAAGGCTCACTGATACTAAACAGACTAAATTCATGGGCACCATAGTCCTCAACACTTTGGTCGTCTGTCTATGAGTTGGTCAAGGTTTGCAAGGCTGTTTTGTTCCAGAAGCAAAAGATAACGTGAAGTAGATGGCTTATGCCCAAGACTCCAGATGCCTAAAGCCACATGCTCCTTTCCAAGTTTTTGTTCTTTATTATTTTGTTATTTTTTTCCCTCTCTGCTAGTTCAAGAATCTAAATTATTAGGAGATGCTCTTATCCTTTCATCATGGTACTATTAATGTCCTTACTTTCAATAACTACTAGAAATAGGATTCATCCTCCAGACACTAACAAAGCTGAACTACCTATTTCAAATCAAAGAAAAAAAAAAACCACTTGGTTATGAAAAGATTTAAGTAGCTTAAAGAACTGCCATGTTTCACTTAAGTAATTTCTTGTCTCAGTGGTTTTGTGTTGCGGTCACTAAGTGAGAATAATTCCAGGGCCACTTTCACGCCAGAAGATGCTATAAATAATTATCCAACAAAAAGAATCAGAAGGATTCAGATAGCTATCTGTCGTTTCAGATAGCAAATACTCAATGCACAATCACAATCAACTGATTTATCACTTACCTGAAAGATAATGGTCTATCCTTCCACTGAGACTGAAGAATGGCCAGAAGGGGAGACTGCCAGATGAAAAATTGCCCTGTGGGCAGCAAGCTGATGAAGAGGGTACTAAGAATTGAAACATAAATCACAACTTGCAAAACTATGCAATTCACAAAACAAACTGTACCCAAAAAATGACATGAAAACAAATCATGCTCAAGCTCTCTTATCTCCAACTCATTCAGACCCAATTGCTCTAATAGTAATTCCATATACACTCATGGGTTTTAATGATAAGACCACTGAATGTTCTAGTAACTAACCTAGCTTACATATTCTTGAGCTGTGCCTGCTAAGACCTTCCTGTTACTAACTCCTCAAGCCATTTAAGTAGCCTTCCTTGATTTGTGTCTTCTATGTGCTTCACTACACCCCTCATGTGCATCTTTTTTCCTGCAGCAACTAATGAAACCTCACTTTGGCTACTTTATGCTCCTTTAGTGGGTAGATTTTAGGTACATGGAAGAGAATACACTACTACAGTATTATGGCTAACAGCATGAACTCTAGGACCAAATTCCCTGGATTTGAATCCCACTCTACCACTCATTAGCTGAGTGACCTTGGGAAAGTTACTCAACTTCTACTGCTGGAAGGGGAGTCCCCATAATAGCTGCCTGTGAAAATAAGCAGGAACTCGGTCCTGGTGAGACAGATGGCTGCTGCAGATCCCAGCATCCTCTTAAAGGGCATGAGCACAGATGCACTCACTCTCCCTAAGCTCCAGAGAAAGGAAAGAAGCTCAAAATGTGCCAGGGACATAAGAGGAGGAACTGAATTGTTTACTTTCAGGGAGAGAGCTAGAGAGGTAGCTCTCTCCAAAGCTGAAGAGCCAGCAGACATCATTGTTTCTTTGGTGATCCATGCCCGCACCCCGCACCTCCGCTCCTCCACAGGCAGGTGCCAAACCTGAGTCTCCATTAATCTAGCTAACACTGCCCTTACCCCACCCTGGTGATTCTCTAAAACTCTGCCCTACCCAATTAACATGATGAGTCCAAACCTCTTTAAGAGGCTGATCAACACAAGCAGTCAGCCCGGGCCCACTCTAGACCTTTCCTAAAATCTCTCAAACGTCCTAAACAAGCAGTGGCTGGCCTTGGTGTGCCCTGAATCTTTTGCTAAGTGGTCCCAAGCCTAGTACAAGTGGTAGCTGGCCACAGTTCACAGCATAACCACTCACAGGTGCCTCTAAGCCCAGGCCCAGCAAAGGCAGCTACCAACAGCAGATCACTTTATAGATCCTACCAGGTGGCCCCAGGCAGGACACAGGCACTGGCTGAGCCTGACCTGCACTGGAACCCTTTCCAAGAGGCCCCAGAAGCATCACACTTGGTGGTTCACTTCAGACCACACAAGAGCACCACACAATTACCGTCAAAAATGACAAACCCAAAGGGCAAACTCTGCAGGCACCAGATCCCCACTAAAGCAAAGCCAATTCTGTGGGATCAGCTTCCACACAACAACCTGTTTGCAAGTAATGGCCAGTCCTCACAGCCAGTCAGCCTGAGGGTCAGACCCACTCAACGACATGCCAGCAGTAATCAAGGCTTAACTACAAGGGAAGGCACACGCAACTCACACAAGAGTCATCCCTGAAGCACCTGGCTCAGGTGAACAGGGAGATCGCACCACTGGGCCTCACAGACACTTGCTACATAAGGTCAATCTGACAAAACTGGGAGATGCAGCAGATCCAACTACTACATAGAAATAAACACAGATAAGTGACCAAAATGAGGAGACAAAAGAAAAAATGTCCCAAATGAAAGAGCAGGAAAAAAACTCCAGAAAAAAACTCCAATAAAAAACAAAACAAAAGGAAGGTAAGCAATCAACCAAAACACTTTTGAATTGAATTCAAAACACTTGTTATAAGGATGCTCAATAAACTTAGGGGAAGAAATCAACTAAGTAAAAACTTCAACAAAGAGAAAATATAAAACAAGAGATAGAAAACATAAAAAAGAACCATTCAGAAACGGAGAATACAATAATTGAAATGAAGAGGACACTAGACAAAATCAACAGCAGATTAGATTAGATTAGATCTTTAATCCATTTTGAATTGATTTTTGTGTATGATGAAGTTCATTTTTTGGATGTGAATAAATCTAGTTGTCCCAACACCATTTGTTGAAGGGAATATTTTTCCCCATTGAATAGTCTTGGCACCCTTTCAAAGATCAGTTGGCTGTATATGTAGAGGTTTATTTCTGGGATGTCAGTTCTGTTCCATTGGCCTATATGTCTATATGCCAGTATCATATTGTTTTAATTACTGTACCTCTAAAATATATTTTGAAATCATAAAGTGTGATGCCTCCAGCTTTTTGAAGATTGCTTTGGCTATTAGGGGTCTTTTTGGTTCTGTATGAATTTTACAACTGTTTTTATCTATTTATTTGAAAAATGTCATTGGGATTTTAATAGGAATTGCATTGAATCTGTAGATCACTTTGGGTAGTACAGACATTTTAACAATATAGTCTTCCAATCCATGAACATGTACTGTCTTTTTGTGTATTTGTGTCTTCTTTAATTTCTTTCATCAATGTTTTATAGCTTTCAGTATACAAGTATTTCACCTCTTAGGTTTAAGTTTGTTCATTTCTAATTACTTTATTATTTTTGGTGCTTTATGACTTTTTAAATTTCCTTTTTTGGATAGTTTTTTGTTAGTATATAGAAATAATTTTTGTATCTTTATTTCATATTATGAAACTTTACTGATTTCACTTATTCTAACAGTTTTGTTTGTAAAGCATTTAGGGTTTTCACATACAAGATCATATCATCTACAAACAGAGATTATTTTACTTCTTCATTTCCAACTTAGATGACTTTAATTTCTTTTTCTTGCCTTATTACACAGGCTAGGACTTCCAGTACTATGTTGAATAGAATTGGTAAGAGAAGGGATCCTTGCATTGTTCTTGATTTTAGAGATAAAAACTTTTAGCTTTTCACCATTGAGTATGTTAGTTGTGGGCTTTTCCCATGTGCCCTTTATTATATTGAAATAAATTCTTTATATATCCAGTTCATTGTAAGCTTTTATCATGAAAAGGTATTGAATTAAGAGTTTTCCCACCTTAATTTGCAGCTGATGAAATTGGAGCTCAGAGGACTTTTAACCAGAATTCCACTGGCCTATATGGTGCCCACATACATGTTAGAAAAATATAACCCTACTTCTGGAAGGAAACAGCTAGGATGTTGATGTGATGAATGGAGTGCCCTCTCCACTTCAATTAGGTGGCCTTGCTCAAAGCATACCTTCTAAAACTGTGGCAGAAGCCTTACTTTCATGAAGGCTTACTCTCTCAATTGCCTTGACATATCACAATAAAATCAAAGGCTTAGATCTTTTAGTTACCTACACTGTCTGGCTTAGTATATACTTGTTTACATATTTAAGGAGACTGCAAGAGAGAAAAACTTCCAATCCATAACCAAAAAGAGTTAACGATAACTAAGGTGAATAAAGGAAAATAAGTGCATAGCATAGATTTTTGCAACTGGAAAACTATACAGAGAGACACACCAGTCAGTCATTTTGCCTTGAGAGAAAAATGATTGTGGCAGAAGGCAAAAATGGCCAGAATACTTTGTAGATCCACCATCAAGAGGTGCAGTCTATTTCCCCATCCCTTGAATTTGGGCTGGCCCTGTGTCTTACCTTGACAGATAGAATGTGAAGGAAGTTACAACATCAGAGTTCCTCACCGTGGCCTCCATAGGACTAACAGCTTTCAGATTCTTGGGTGATAACAGGTATGTGGCCCAGTTGTCTTTCCCACCAACAGTGAGGCAACCACCAGATGCAGGAGAAAGACCATCTTCACTCACAATTCCCAGTCAAGTTGCCAGCTGACCACAGCCATGAGTGAGCCTAGCTACTCACCTGCCTGCCTCAAATAGGCAGAAGCACCAAAGTGACTCGTAGCTCATAAGCGATAATAATGGCTGTTGTTTTAAGTTGCTATGTTTTAGGTGGTTTGTCTATCATGGAAGCTCACTGATACAACGAGTGACCCCAGAGGCAA
Organism: Pteronotus mesoamericanus; assembly: GCF_021234165.1. NCBI lineage: Eukaryota > Metazoa > Chordata > Mammalia > Chiroptera > Mormoopidae > Pteronotus > Pteronotus mesoamericanus. Next base: position 17,386,737 of record NW_026555310.1, read on the forward strand.
AAGAATCAGGCATATCATGAAGCTAAGACGTCATCTGCAAATAACAACAGCCATTGCAAGTAGCAGCAAAACTAAAGAACAAAAAGTCACCTCATGGCATAGTGATTTCTGATCATATCAGCTTTTTATGTCATAGTCTTAAAGTTGGTATTGTCATTGGTGGCATATTTAAAAAAGAAGAAAATGCACAGGATAAATTTTCTGCATAGTGGCTTGTTTTTGAAAGTATGAGCAGGAAAATCATAAACAGCTACAGAGGCAGCAAACATTTGATTTATTGATAACAAATACCTTATGATTTACTACTTTTCCCAATGCATTCTTCATGGAGAGCTAAGCTGGTATTAAGAATATATGAGGCAGCTCTTCTTGAATAAATTGGATTAAGCCCTTTCAAGCTTGGACATAACCATTTACCTACATCCATCTATCACAATGGTACTTCTCTTTCAGTTTTTATAGCACAAAATAAGAATTATGGTTTGAAGGCCAAGAAAGAAAAGGGAAAAGGGAAAAATTGTTATGTCAACACTCATTCAATATTGAAGACTGGCATGCTTGAGCATGTATGTGTCTTTCAACTTTTCTTCCAAACCTCCAGCCACCTCAAATTCTCTTGCAAAAGGGTGGAAGAAAGAATAGAGGAATACATAAGGAATAGAACACACATCCATACCAAATCCCACAATGGCTGTTTTAGAAAATAATCAGACAATGTAAGAATTAAATAAAGAAAGTTGTCCAGAAGCTGAGGTATCTAATTAAATATATACTTTTTTTTAGTACCTTAGAAAATCTATTTGCAAAGAAAAAATAAGATTGAATGCAGATCACTTCTAAATTCCCAGTATACTTGAACCAATTCTGTCCTTCTGGGAATATGTTGGAGTCTGTTGATTAATTAAGACTAAAGCAACCACAGCATCATCCACTTCTCCATGACAATTGTTTCGTATGACCCCAAAAACACACCCAAACTTCTAAACCTGAAATCTATGACCTTTCACTACCTAGCTCCAATGTACTTTTCCTATAATTCCCACAAATGTGCAACACTCTTCCCTTTTCCCCAAACATAAGCAATATTTTTCTGCCTCCATAGTAATTTTTCTGCTAAGAACATCTCCCCCACTCCTCTCTACTTGTTAAAGACAACATGTAACCTTTGAAGTCATCTCAAATGTCACTTCCTTATTGAAGCATGGCTAATTTTCTACAAGTCAAGATATTGTTATGTCCTGAGTTTCATCTCCCTGCCTCAGAAGTGAGGAATCACATCCCCAAATCCTTTATAGGTAGGGAGGAGTCACATGACTGAGAGCAATCAATCAGGAGCACCCACTTGATGCATGGATTTTAAAAAGGGCAACACGAGAAGGTCAGAAACACTCTGACAAGTATAGCAAACACATCTTGTTCTTCAGTGACAATAGGATCTCAACTTCTAGTGTCTATCTTTTGCTCAATTTATGAAATTATCAACTGAAGGTGCACCAGTATTCCACAAACCTCCAAAATAATGCTGCCAAAAAGTTATGATATGTTGTGTTCTTATAACTGAGAATTTGCATTTTATAGTTACTGAAAAATTTGTTAGACTTATAAACTATATTTGACTTATAAAACATATTGGTGAAGTTATTCACATTCACAGTGTGAGTTTTCCGAATGACTGCCAAATTCAGTATCAACCATGTCCATGTTTTGGCACACAATATCATCCATTGTGCCATCTGAACTGTGGGTGATACAACATTTTTTTTTAAGATTTTATTTATTTTTTTTTTTTGAGAGAGAGGGAAAGGGAGGGAGAAAGAGAGGGAGAGAAATATTGACATGAGGGAGAAACACCGATTAACTGCCTACCATACATGCCTCTTTCCAGGGGCCAAAACCCACAGCCCAGGCATGAGTCTGACCAGGAATCAAACCAGCAACCCTTTGCTTTGTGGGGTGATGCCCGACAAATTGAGTCACACCTGTCAGGACAATACAGCATTTCTTAGAAGGGAACTCTACTATTGTCTCTAGCAATTTCTTGTAAGTCACTAGAGCCAATTCTATGATTTTTGAGGCATGTGACAGGCAATGACAATTATTACATCATGACTTCCTCTTGGCCAATAGCAACTGTGAAGTGCATTCCACTTTTAGAGAACTATATATGTTAGGAAAAAAGCCTTAAAAATGAAGTGTGCCATATCTCCCCCAGGGTTATGGTTCACTCTCCATTGCTATATATGTTACAGTCTTTCCAATGAAAAATTGGTTAGTGGTACCTGAAAGACCATAAAATGGAACAAATATCTCAGCCCCCAGCAGCCTGTCCTACAGTTTCCACCAGCCTAATACATAAGATGCATATTCAAAGTACTTTATTGAGGGGTTATAATACGCAGTCTTAGAAGGGTGAGCAAAAGATGTAATTTTAGCTAATTTAGACTTTCACTGTTTCTCACTAGGAAAGGTGCTTTAAAACTTACATTCCCATGGACATGACACCTCTCAGTTCTCCCAGATCAACCAACTCCAACTCCTCCTTCAGGAAAACTTCACTACTTCCACAGAATAAAGTCTGGCATTTGGTTGCTTTCTGAGTTCTCCATCTCAAGGTATATCCTGAACTTCAGTTAGATCAACACTGATGCTCACCTCTGTTCCATTTCATGGTGCCTGAATGGAAAATGGGCTTCAGGTATGAGCAAGAGTGAACATGGGTTTCCCCAAACTACAAAACACGAGCCAGAGCTATCAATCCTCTGATTCCTTCACCCAGTAACTATATCTGTTAGAAATTTTTCAGCTGCAAATAATAGAAACAATTCAAAGTGGCTTAACATTTATACCTTTGACTATCTCTCCTGACACAAGTTGCATAGGTAGGTCAGTTTCCAGGTGTTACATAAGTGACCTTGACTCTGCTTCTCTAAGACCCTCTTGGGTCTTCCTTCCGCTGTAGGTTGGCTTCATCTTAGACTAAGAGGAGAACGGCTGCCACGGCTCCAGGCACCATATCCAGCTATGACCGTGTCTACATGAGGTAGAGATGATGCTTCCTGTTTCTCTTAGGAAAAAAAAAACTCCTCCCAGAATCTCGCAGGTTCCTCCATTCAAGACTTTATTGAACAGAATTATATCACATGTCTATCCCTGGCAAAAGAATAATATCCCCACAATTGGTTTAGATGATCCTGGACCCCCTTCAGGGCTGAGGTTGGAGTGGGGCCTGCTGACCCCCACAGAAGGTGTGGTCACATGGACACGGGTAGCTGCCTGAACAGAATCTGGGTCTTACTAGGAAGGAGAAAGAATGTTTGAAAAATGAGAGTAGGTAACCAACAATATCTACTAAGTAAGTAATCCCTCTATTCATTTTTCTTCAAGATGGTGCCCTCTAATTATTGATGAAAAGAATATTCATAGTGACAGGGTGCTGCTATCCACTTTTGGAATAAACGTCATTGTGCTACAGCAATGAGCTCTTTCTGCTCCATCAGAAGCCTGATGCCATCAAGAAGGAGGTTGAGGCTTTTGAGGTTGATATCCTTTCTTTCTTATTGAAGAAATAACATGACATATGATTCAATTATTTTTATTCAAGTTATTCCTCTGATATAGTAAAAATGGAGGCCTTAATTTTTTTATACAGACCTAATTATTCTTCCCCCCACACATACACACACACAAGGGAATAGTCTTTTTCATATTTATATACCCTATGGAAACAACTTCATAGAGCAGGAAGTCAAATAAATAAATAAATAAAGTGTTAATCTCATTAATTCTTTCCAGGAGCAACATAAATCTTTTTGACAGGTAGAGTTAAGACTCCAAGTTATGTAGGTGTAGTCTATATCCAACTTGTGTTCATTAGCAAAGTCCTTTTAATTTCAGGACACTTTCCTCTCCAGGACTCCAATCACAAATATCAACCAAAAGCAGGGAATTTCAAGCTGGAATTCTAATGCTCTTGATGGTCATGATACAGGCTTAGGTGAAAAATCCCAGTCAGTAATTCAGGCCAGAAGCATCTGGAGAAATTCAGGCTTTGATCAGATTTTGTCAACCCATGTCCTTTCAGTTTTACCCATCAAATGGATCCTTACTCCTAAAAACTGTGGGCTAAAAAATCCCCTAGGAGGGAAAATGAAAATTTTGACATGTTCAGACATACATAACACAAATAGTTCAAATAAAATTCTCCACATGAATTGAAACTTTCCTGTTTTTCCCTTATTTAATCTCCCTAGTTAAAAATTTTGGGTTTTCCCCCTTTTCTTATGGCAGTGTATTTGCCAAATAAACTGTTTCATGCCCTTTGGTTCTTATTTCTTGATTTCAAATTCTTATCTCTTTATTCTGACTCCAGCCTCAAAGTCTGTTGTTATGTCTGAGAAGTTTTAGATACCATGATTACCCAAAGGGTCAAACTGACTCTCCCCAAAAATGAACGTTGCTGATTCTTTGGATACCACAGGGATTGTAATGGCCACAGTTAAGATAGCTATCCAAACAAAGATGCTTAGATAATAACAGCTAGTGAAAAAGGCCAATTCCTGTTACAAACCCCTTGTTTAAAAGACATTCAGTATGGCATCCATCCTGAGAATCAAGGAGGATGGTATTTCCTGAACTGATTTACACAATTCTAATATTTATCAGGCAAAGGAAAGAAAATATTGAGAGTAGAAAGCCAAACAAAAATTCTTAATCTTAAGGTAATTTTCATTGTCTGTCTCAATATGCTAACAAATGCTCATCTGAATGTCTGAGGAAGGAAAAATTTAGATTAAGAGTCATGTATTTCTATATAGAATTCTATATAGAATAATGGTCAAATGTAATAAATGCATTTAGTTAAATATCCCAGTAAGGCTCTGCAGCATATAAAGTACCTTTATTTGTATTATTTCATTTGATCCTTATGACAGCCCTGTGACGTATGTTCTAATGCTGTCCCCATTTCACAAATAAACAAACTTTGACTCTGAGAGGTTCTGTGCCTTTTTAATGTTTATAAAACTAGCTGGTAAAAGGACGAGCTAGGACTAAAATCTAGGTTTTGACTTACTCTTTTCACTACCCACATTGCCAATTTATATTTATGGCCCAATATAGATAAATATAGTCCTCACTACCTAAACAAATTAAGCAAAAATTGGAAGCCAACGGGTTGCAATCCAGGTGTTACATCCTTTACATGGAGCTCACGGCTCTACCTTCCTGTACGATTTGCTTTCATTTAGATGAAGATAACAATGGTGTTTCTTTTAGGAACCTTTGAAAGAGCCTAACAAAAGAGCGATATTCCCAAGGAGGCTTGGCCAGTACCACGTGCTACAGGCTGGCTCAGTGACACCAGGGAACGTTCTTCTGCTGAAATTGTTAAACCATGCAACTTTCCTCTGATTTCATTATTTATCTATTCATTAATGCTCTAAAAATTTAAGGTTCATCTTTTAAATCAAGAGCATGGCACCTTGTTAAACATAAAGTGGTCTGATGTCCCTTTAAAAGTAGCAGTTAAGGACATGCTGTTTTATTATCTCCAATTTATAATGTGAAAGTAGTTTCCACTACCCTTGGCCCTCTGCCGAAAATGTTGCCAACTTTTCTTCTTCCAGAAGCTTCTATTAGAGCTTGAGATAGGCCCCATTCAAAGGTCTTTCTGCCAAGAACTCTAGGCCAAGATCTATAATGACTAAACAAGACAGCAACTGTGATTTTCAAGTCCTATCCAATGATGTGTTTTTAACAGACAATATAATGTTGCTTGCATTTTAAGTTTCAGTCTTTTGGGATATGCAATAGCCTTTCTTCACAGAATTGAAAAAGAACTCAATAAGGTTTCAAGCATTCACAGATGTCTTAAACTGCAATGAAAGGAAATATATAGGATTGTAAAAGAGAAGATTTGTAGATCAGATTTATTTTAGGTTTTTAATATAATTCTACATTCTTGTGAATTAACGTAGCAAATATATTAAGCTCATAACTCCATGGTGAAGTAGAAGGCTATTGCTCAGAGCTATTGTAAGGAAAATGTAACACTTAAACCACAGCTACAATAGGTCATTTGAGGGGAAAATGTGGTTTTAAAAAATAACTGAAAAATGCATTCATAGGCATTATTATACAATTGAATGTGGCGGTCAGGGAAAGGGGTGGGGAACTGACTCAGGTATGATATTATTCTGCCCAACTCATCTGCCATGACAATAAAATGTACTTACTTATTATAAGACAAAAAAGAGAAATTCAACATGTGCACAGCTTTGATTAATAATTCAGCTGTGATGGAACCACCTAAAGCATAGTAGCCAGCCTTTCCCATTAGCAGGAATTCTTCCTGGGGTGTGGTAAAATAACATTCTCTCCTTTGGCTGCATGATCTGATAATAGAGACTATTCAAATTGTGTTGTAGATTGGGAGGTACAATGAATGCACACAGGAATGAAAATAGGACCTGACTTCGATAGTAAAAATAATTTGTTTCTGGGCAAGCCTAACTTATTATTACATATGATATTTTAAAAGATTATCATATTTAAACTGACATTATTTCCATTTATCATTAATCCTTTAGTTTATCAATATAAGATAATAAGTGTGTGACAATAGTGAAGAAAATTGCCAACTCAGGATGGAAATCTGTCTTACCAAAGACATATGCATATATGTACGTGTGTGAGGATGTGTATTAAGAGAGAAAGTGTTTGCATCTTTTAATCTGCCTTCATTCTTTCATTCTCTGAGATATTTATCTTCCTACCGTGTGCCAAGCACTGCTGTAATTCCTGGAGGTACAACAAAAAGAGACAAAAATCTTGGCCTTCACAGAATTTGCATTCATTCCAGTGGGTGGAAACAGACAATAAATGATGTGAATAAAATATTTAATATGTCAAAATTCAGTGATTTATAATAAAAATAGTAGTCAAGTATTTAGTAAACAAGAATTAAGTCATAGTTTTGAACACACTACAAATTCCACATGATCAGTGTATCCCCAGCACCTAGCACAGTATTTAGCCTAGTGGTCATTCAAGAAATATTTGTTGAGTAAGTGAATGAACAAATGAACAGATTTTATGTCCTTTGAAAATAGGCCTGACACTGTATCTCAACCACATACTAGATTTTTTTTTTTTACTTGCTCACTTCCAAAAAAGATCGAAGTGACTTACAACAAAAAGGTAATGAATGTAGCCCAAGCAATAAAGGAAGAAATATAGTCATGAAGAATAGTTTTTTCTTAAATATGGGGCTTGCATAAGGTGGGTGATGGATTGTTTGAAGGAAAGTATTATTTGCAGGCAATTTCTCAAAATGTACATATATATTTTTCACATGAATTTTCAAAAATATACTATGTCCCTTAACAAAAGCTGAGATGGGCAGGTCCAGCTGTGATTTTGAAAGAAGGGGGGAAAGCTGTGCTGATAAGGCACTTTTATGGGCACTATAGCAATAATCCATTGTATGTGGCTTTCTTTAACATTCCAAGAACAGAACTTGGCATAGAGTAGAATTTCACTAAATGTTGACATAAGACTATCAGATAAAGTTGATTCTTGGACTATTTCTGTAGTGGGGTGATAAGATCTTGCAATCACCAGAAAGAGGATGCTTTTCTTTTTGTTTTGGTCTGTAGAGTTAGAGCAGCCTATGGTTTGTTTGTTTGTTTTTCCAGTGAGGATACTCAACATCTCAATAACCCTTGATCAAAGAATGGTTCTTCTCCACCCCTTTAACTAAGTGCCTAGCTTTCAGGAACCCACATAGATGAGTGAGACAAGACAGCATATGTCTTGCCAGTCATATCAGCCAAATCAACTGTAACACATCAATCGGAGTAAAACGTGGCAGCCAGAGCCTGCATCATACTAGAGCAGCAATGTAGTGTCAAAGAAAACTGAATTCCAATCCCAGTTCTAGTAGTGATTTATCCTAGCTGGGAAAAGTAATGCAGCAATCTGTTGTAAATGAAATGATACTATTTGAAGTCATCACAGTCCTCAGTACAGAAGCTCAATAATATTTATAATTATTGTTATTGAATGTGGATAGCATCTGGAATATTTTGGAGACTTGATTTCTGGCACATCAACATAAAGTAAATTTAGGAAAATCATATGGTAAGGTGAAAATAATAGGTTTCATGAAACTTTAGAGTATAAACTAGATAGGAATTTAGATCAGTCATCTCAAAAGGTGGGCAGGTAAAGTGTACACAGAGGCAAAAAACTGGGAAATCTTAGATGGTGAAAACGATATTACACAAAATGACATATAAGCTAGTGAAACTCTAGGACCTACCCAAGTCCAGATCATCATGAACTAAGGCTCTATGTCATCATCCATTTCTTTCTCTAAATGAGAAGAGTTCAAGAGATTGTTTTCAACCAGCAGCCAGTATAATTCAGCCCCTCCTTGAAAAAAGTTCTGAAAGTTAACATGCTAAGAAAGAAAAATATCTTCCCATGTCTTATGGGCAATGGGAAGTATGACAAGGTGGGCATGAGGCTTCTTATTGACAAAGAAACTCTTCCTTTCATTCTTTCTTCTATTCTTTTTTCTTCCTCCCTTTCTTTCCATCTTCCCTTCCTCTTCCAACCTTCTTTTTTTCTTTCCTATCTTACTCTATAAGGGTCTAGATGAAGTGATCTCTTCATTGTTATTTGCCACTGGATTCTGGAAAAGTCAGGTGCTGAAAGAAGTTGTTCAGGTTTCAGTTTCCTTGGATTGGACCTAATGTATTTTTCATCTTCTCTTTCCACATATACTAATGTAGAAAAGTACAGCATTTAGTTGAAAAAATACGTGGGTCATCAAGACAAGTTCTCCCATCAGAGAAGAGGAAACTAAACCTGTGATAACTGTGAATGAACTCTCTGAGAACCAAGCAAAATCCACAGAAATAGGAACCAGATGTAAGCAATCAAGAATTCAGGGCACTACTCAGCCTCCAGTTTATTTATAGCAGAAATGTTATTAAAATCTGTTTGGTACCATAATTAATTTTCAAAAATTGCTGTTAGCCTCATAGTGTAAAATGGGACAAGAAAAACTTGCATATAAACTAAGTGTAAAATGCTGATTTTTAAAAAAGTAGTTTCACATGTGTAATGATGGGGGGAAGGTTTTCTATGGTTTTTAGTTTTCCCAGTTTGACCTAGGAATAATGAATCTCTCACCAGAATGTAATCCATCTTTAGATAGTGGTGGCTGTTTATATATTTAGGACATGTCAACCTCCTCAAGGCTGGGAAGTATCATAGCCTAATATAATATTTGGCTTTCAAGTTCTGGGTGTGCAGCAAGAGGACCAACAGTCTTGTTAGCTAAAATCAACCTAAAGTATTAGAGTTTGGACATGAATTTGGCCTGCCCATGCCAGAGGGAATATAAGTACCTTCTTTCAGACTCTGAATGAAATCATTAATTATGTCAGCAGCCCCAGTGATAGACCTGGAGACACTTTGCATTACTTAGCAAACAAGCTACCTTCTCAACTGTTTAGAAGTCTGGAGAAGATCTTAAAGATCTGTACTTGCTGTACTTACACAGCCCTTTCCCTGCAAATCCTCAGACTCTCCTTGATCCTGTGTCTCTTTGGTTTTACCACACCACGGCTGGAATGAGATGAGGGAAATATGTGGTTATGATGCCCAGACTGTGTATTATAGACCAAAAGTACATCCTGGTGCACCGTGACAATGAAACTCTTTTAAAAGGAGGGTTTTTTTAGAACCATATCAACCACACTTGAGTTGCAGCTCCATTTAAGGCATGATATGTCCTTTAAAGAGCAATTTAAGTGCTATAGACATGTACATTTTTGCCTAATAAGAACAGCTTTACAAAGAATGTGATCCCTGTGTATAGGACAAAAAAGAAATTTATTCTTTCCACAAAAAGGGGCTTCCTTTTTTTTTAACTATTAAAAGTATCCTGGTTGTTCTGTGTATAATTAACAGCTTAGCAGGAGGAGAAATAAAAGAGCAAAGTGCAAAAAAATTCTGCTCAGGTCAGTTTAAATTTTCTCCACATAATTACTCCCACGGAATAATTGATCTCAATATATTATGACACATCTAGAGCGCACATTTTCCCCCTTATTTACCTGTCTCTTGGAGATGAACCACAAATAAAACAAAGGAAGAAATACCTTCAGGAGAGTATATAATACCATGCAATAAGCATTAATGAACAAAAGACTTTTGAGACTGAATGAGACACATATACCACCCAAATCCACCACAATTTTTTTTAAAATATGCTTTATGGTTCTGGTCAAGATGGAGGAGTAGGTAAATACTGTGCTTGCCGCCTCCCAAGACCATGTAAAAATTACAACTACATTAAAGAACAATCAACCTGGAGAACCATCTGAAGACTACCTAAATGGAAACTGGAAATTCTGTAACTAAATATATCAAGAGGAAGCCCTGTCAAGAGAAATAGGAAGGGCAGAGTTGCAAAACAGACTGTCCCACACGTACTTGTGGGGGTGGAGAATCAGGAGGGATGTCTCTACTGCAGAGGCGCCCCCTGAGGAGTAAGGGACCCCAGCCCCACACCAGGCTCCCCAGCCCCAAGCTCCAGTGCCAGGAAGAGGAGACCCCACAACAGCTGGCTGTGAAAATCTGCAGGAATACCCTCCCAGTGAAGAGGGCTGCCAGAAATCCAGACGTCCACTTAAAGGGCCCAGGCACAGACTCCCTCTCTCACAAACACTCGCCCTAAGCTCCGGTGAAAAAAGAGCAGTTCAAAAGGCACCAGGGACATACAGAGAGATACTGAGTTGTGTGACTTGCAGGGAAGGGCTAGAGGGACAGCCACATTGTCCCTGTGTTAAGCTCTCCCCTGCAGGACTAGCAAGCACAGTGACTGCCAAACCTGAATCTGCATTAACATGATGAACACTGCTTGCCCCACCCTGGTGACTCCTTGAATCCCTATTCCATCCAACTTGTGCACCAACCTCAGCTATTTCAGAAGTGGTGTCTCATGAGCAGCCGGCCTAGGTCAGTAATGCAAACTTTCTTAAAAACTCTCCAAGGCCTGATGGCCCCAGGTAGCGGGTAACTGGTCTCAGAATGTCTTATAACTCTTGCTGAGCAACCCCAGGCCCAGAGCTGGTGACAGCTGGCTTCATATACAAGTGTGGCCTGTCCTGTGTGCCTCAAGGCCAATCACAGGCTGCTACCAACCACAGATCACTCTGCAGCTCCTAGCAAGTGGCCTGGGGAAAATGCACAAACAACTGCTGACCTCATGCTGCACCAGAGCCCTCCTAGGGGCCCCCAAACCAACACACCCAGCAACAGTCTTCAGGCCAAAATGATTAGCCTGATTAGCTTCACAAATGACACTTCAAAGGGGTGGTCTTGGCAGGCACCAGAGCCCCAGTGGGGCAAATCCCACTCCCTGGGGTCAACACAAGCTGTGGTTATGTCTGGTTTTCACAGCCAATCAGACTGAGCATCAATGCCACTCAGTGAAATGCCAACAGCAATGAAGGCTCAACTACAGCAGGAGAACACACAAGGAACACTCCTGGAGCACCCAACTCAGATGACCAGTGAGACCGCATTACTGGGCACCACAGGACACCTACTACATAAGACCATTTTTCCAAGACTGGGTGATATAGCAGATCTACCTAGTGCATAGAAACAAACACAGAGAGACAGCCAAAATGAGGAGACTATGAAACAAGTCCCAACTGAAAGAACATAAGAAAACTCAAGAAAAGAGCCAAACAAAATGGAGGCAAGCAATCCACTAGATGCAGAGTTCAAAACACTGCATCTTACAGGATACTTACAGGAAGAACAGATCAACTCAGTGAGAACTTCAACAAAGATAGTAAACACTAAAAAACAGAAAGCTGTCAGAAATGAAATGAAGAATTCAATAACTAAAATGAAGAACACAGTGTCAGCTGATTTCTCAACAGGAACTTTACAAGCCAAAAGAAACTGGCACAAAACATTCAAAGTGAAGAAAAGCAAGGACCTACAACCAAAACTACTCTATCCAGGAAAGCTCTCATTTAGAATTAAAGGAGACGTAAAGAGTTTCCCAAAAAAGAAAAACCTGAAGGAGTTCATCACCACCAAACCAGCCTTATAAGAAATATTAAAGGGGTTTCTTTGAGAAAAAGAAGGGGAAAAAACGTGAACATGAATAATAAAATAGGAATAACTGCATACCTATCATATAAGAGTATTAAATGCCCCAATCAGAGACATAGAGTGGCCGAATGGATAAGAAAACAAGATCCATACAAATGCTATCTACAAGAGACCCATTTCAAATAAATACACACTAATGGAAAGTAAAGTAACAGAAGAAGATACTTCATGCAATGAAAACAATAAAAAGGCTAGAGTAACAATACTGTTATCTGATTACAAGAGTAACCAGATAAATTAGATGTTAAAGCAAATGCTATAACAAGACAAAAAATTACATGATGATAAAGGGATAAATCTAACAAGATGATATAAGCCTTGTACATAGTTATGCACCCAAGTAGAAGTACCTAAATATATAAAACAAATATCGACAAACATAAAGGGAGAGAATGACAGTAACACAGTAATGTAAGGGGACTTCAACACCCCATTGAGATCAATGGATAAATCAGCCAGACAAAAACACAGCAAGGAAAGGGTGGTCTCAAATATCACATTAGATGAGATTTAATTAATATTTTCAGAGCATTTCACCCCAAAGAAGCAGAATATACGTTCTTTTCAAGTGCACCTGAAACAGTTTTCAGGATAGACCGCAAGTTATGCCACAAAACAGGTAGGTCTCAATAAATTGTAAAAAATTAAAATCATATCAAGTATTCTCTCAAATCATAATGCAATGAAACGAGATATCAATCACAAGAAAAAACTGAAAAACACACAAACACATGGATACTAAACATCAGGTTACTAAACAATGAATGGGTTAACAATGAGATCAAGGTAGAAATAAAAATATACCTTGAGACAAATGCAAATGAAAATACAAGAATCAAAATCTATGAGACATAGTAAAAGCAGTCATAAAAGAAAATTTATAACAATACAGGCCTATCTCAAGTAACAAGAAGGATCTCAAATCAACAATCTAAATTCAGACCTAAAGAAACTAGAAAATGAACAACAAACAAAGCTCAAAGTGACTTTAAAAAAAGGAAACACTAAAGATCAGGGCAGGAATAAACAAAATAGAGACTAAAAAACAATACAAAAGATCAATGAAACCAAGAGCTGGTTATTTGAAAAGATAAATGAAATTGATAAACTTTTAACCAGGCTCACCAAGAAGAAAGGGGACACAAATAAATAAAATCAGATATGAAAGAGAAGTGACAACTGACACCACAGAAATTCAAAGAATTATAAGAAAATACTACAATCAATTTTATGCCAACAAATTGGACAGCCTGGAAGAAATGGACAAATCCTAGAAACACAATCCTCCAAGACTGAGTTAGGAAGAAAATGAAAATCTGAAGAGGCCAATAACCACTAACAAAATAGAATCAGAAATGAAAAAAACTCCCAACAAGCAAAAGTCCTGGACTGGATGGCTTTACATGTAAATTTTACCAAACTTTCAAAGAATTAACAACTATTATTCTCAAACTATTCCAAAAAATTCAAGAGTAGGGAAGCATCCCAAGCTAATTTGACAAGAACAGCATTTACCTGATTCCAAAACCAAACAAAGACACTACAAAAAAGTAAATTATAGGCCAATATAACTGATGAACATAGATGCAAAAATGCTCAATAAAATATTAGCAAACCAGATTCAGCAATACATTAAAAAAGAGCATATACCATGATCGAGTCATGATCATGTGGAATTATAACTGTGATGAAAGGTTGGTTCAATATCCACAAATAAATGAATGAGATATAACAGGTAGACAAAATGAAGGATAAAAATCACATGATCATATCAATAAATGTAGAAAAAGCACTTGACAAAACCCAGAACAATTTATGATTTTTTAAAAAACCCTCAGCTATGTGGGAATAGAGGAAACATATCTCAATAAAGGCCATATATGACAAACCCAGAGTCAACATCATACTCAATGGTGAAAAGCTAAAAGCCTTTCCCTTGATATCAGGAACAAGAATGTTCACTTTCACCACTTTTATTTAACACAGTATTAGAAGTCCTAGCCACAGCAATCAGAAAAGAAAAATAAATAAAAGACACTCAAATTGGAAAAAAAATAAATAAAACTGCCATTATTTGCAGATGACATGCTATGTAGAGAGAACCCTAAAAATTCCAACAAAATCTATTAGAACTGATGAATGAATTCAGTAAAGTAGCAGGACACAAATTTATATTCAGAAATCAGCTGCATTTTTATATACCAACAAAAAAGCTATCAGAAAGAGAAATTTTTTTAAAATCCCACTTACAATTGAACAAAAAAAAAATACCTAGGATTAAATTTAACCAAGGAGGTAAAAGACCTGTACTTGGAAAATTATAAGATATTGAAAGAATAAATTGAAGAAGATAAAGTAAATCAAAGCATATACCGTGCTCATGGATATGAAGAATTAACATGTTTAAAATGTCCATACTACCCAAAGCAGTCTATAGATTTAATACAGCCCCTATCAAAATACCAATGACATTTTTCACAGTACTGGAACAAATAATCATAAAGTTACATGAAAACACAAAAGACCCCAAATAGCCATAGCAATCTTGAGAAAGAAGAAGAACAAACTTAGAGGTGGAATGCTATCTGATATCAAACTATATTACAGGGCTTTAGTACACAAAACAGCATGATACTGACATAAAAACAGACACATAAATCAATGGAAGAAAATAGAGAGCCTAGAAATAATCCCACACTTATATGGCCAATTAATCTATGACAAAGGAGGCAATAATATATAATACAATGGGATAAGAACAGTCTCTTCAATAAATAGTGTTGGACAAACTGGACAAATACATGCAAAAAATGAAACTGGACCATCTTCTTACACCATATAGAAGAATAAACTCAAAATGGATTAAAGACTTAAATGTATGACCCAAAACCATAAAACTCCTAGAAAACAACATAAGCATAAATTCTCCTCTGTCATTGCTCTTAGTAATATTTTATATATATATATGACAATATGTCATATAATATTAATATAACAGCAAATATATATGGCTTTGGGCAAGGGAAACAAAAAAAAAACGGGACTACATCAAACTAAAAAGTTTTTGCACAGCAAAGAAAACCATCAACAAAATGAAAAGACAACCTACCAAGAGAAGATATTTGCCAATGATATATCTAACAAGGGGATAATATCCAACATTTATAAAGGACTCATACAATTTAACACCAAAAACTAAAGAGTTCATTTTAAAAGTGGGCAAGGGAACTTAACAGACATTTCTTCAAAGAGGACATACAGATGACCAATATACATGTGAAAAGATGTGCAATGATCACTAATCACTGGAGAAATGCAAATTAAAACCATCATGAGATATCACCTCACACTACTCAGAATCTCTATCATAAGTAAATCAATGAACACGTTTTGGCAAGGATGTGGAGAAAAGGAAATCCCCCTGTACTCTTGATGGGATTGCAGATTGGTGCAACTACTACAGAAACAGTATGGAGGTTCCTCAAAAAAATAAATATAGAACTACCTTATGACCCAGCTATTCCATTTCTGGATATTTATCCAAAGGAATCCAAAATACTAATTGGAAAGATATATGCATCTCTAGATTCATTTCAACATTATTTACAATAGCCAAGATATAGAGGACGCCTAAATGCCCATCAATAGACAGTTGGATAAAGAAGATGTTATTCATATATGTAATGAAATGTTGCTTGGCCATAAAAAAAAAGAATGCAGTCTTACCATTTACAACAAACGGATAGACCCAGAGGGTATTATGCTAAGTACAATCTCAGACAGAGAAAGATAAATACCATATGATTTCACTTATATGTAGAATCTAAAGAACAAAATAAACGAACAAACAGAAAGGAAGCAGACTCATACATACAGAGAACAAACTGATGGTTGCCAGGTGAGAGGGGTGTTGGGGGAACGGGTGAAAAAAGTAAAGGGATTAAAGTACAGAATGGTAGTTACAAAATAGTCATGGGGATTGTAAACTGCAGCATAGGGAATATAGTCAATAATGTTGTAATAACTGTATCATGCCAGGTGGGTATTATATTTATCATGGGGATAACTTCATAAATTATATAAATATCTAACCACTATGCTGTACACCTGAAACTAATATAAAATCATATCAAATGTCAACTGTAATTAAAAATTTAAAAAGAGAGAAGACAGAATATATATATTTTCCCAGATCAAAGAGCTTAGCATAAGGACTTTTGAAAACAGATCTAAAATAATTAAAAATATGGTTTTATTTCCTAAGAGTGAGAAGGCATGTAGAAAGGACTGCAATTTGATTCCACAGATATATTCAGAAAGATCTGCTCTGGGTTCACAGTGGTGTTGGGCACATTGGGAATACAATAAGCATAATACAAACAAGAGACTGATAGAAATCATACACACACACACACACACACACACACACACACACACTTATACCAATTGAATACTTACCTCTTAAAAGCAGAAGATAGGTTAGTAAGGGTTAATACCCCCCTAATGAATTTATTAAATATAATAATAAAAGAATGAGAACTTTAAAATCTAATAAACACACTGTTGAGGAAAACTAATTAAAAAAATAAATAAATGGGAGAAAATTAGATTAACTTTAAAGGGAAAAAATGAACTTCATAGGAGAGTGGAAAGTGCTAAGCTACCAAAGGGTGGGGAGGGGGGAGAAGCTCCCTGAATTTTATAAGCAGGTAAAGGATAAATGAATAAAATCTGTTTCTAGCACTTTATTTTTATCCTTTTATAAAAAGGAGAGTAAAGAATTCATACAGCAAAACTAAACTTCTAAATTACAAAATATATTAAAACAATAATAAAATATGTTTATGCTGGTTTATTTCATACTTTTCGGGGAACTGGGTATGCATTCAAACTTCACTTTATGAATTTTTATAGAGAAAGGAAAAGTGAAATGTTTTATATCAATTTTATTGACAGGAAATATTTAGATGACTATATAGAAATATTCTATTTTTCTCCGTTAATTATTTTTATTTTATAGACCCAGAAATTGAGAGTGAGAAAAGCCATGAAAAATTATTGACTCATAATACTTTCTATTTTACATCAGGCATTCTCCAAGTTGTTTGTAAGTATGCAGACACACACGCACACACAGACACACACACACACACTTTTCTTTTTTTTTTTTTTAAGTACCACATCATGATTTAAAAAAAGAAAAGTCTGAAAGCAGCAAGCTCGGATGGATCCCAAACTGATATCCGGTTCAAAATTACATAAAAGTTTCTGTTATGTGCTGGGTACTAATTACATATGCTCCCAGGAATAAAGGTACAAAACACAAATAAGAATTATAAACGTTTACAATATTTTGTAGCTTTCATAGCATTTAAGGGAATTCATTATTCAAGTGTATAGAATAGACGGGATCTCTGCTAGAGATAAGGAAGGGGGAAGTTGCCAAGAGGAATTTAAAGACAAAAAGGTAAAATATGGTGATAATTAAAAAGGCAAAAGTCTTTGCCTTAAACATATATAAGAGCTTGATAAAGTTTATGAAGATTTCTTCCTAAGAATGTGTCACAAGAACTGGGCAGGAGCGTACTTCACAGATTGGACCTATAACGTCGCAATGGTACATGGCAATGTTTTTGTTTCCTCCTTTGCTAAGAGTGTGAATCAGACACTGCTCAGGGCTCTGGTGAGTCATGAGCCGTCCCTATGAAAAATAACATTCTACAAAGATCCCCAACTACTGACCGCAACCTCTGAGACACCTGACAGCCTCCTTGCAGCAGGTTCCCGCTCAATAAGTGTGGGTACGTGGACATTACCATAGCGACGCCAGGGGTTCATAGATGCTTTTAACAATTATGAGAAGCGTGACAAGATCAGCTTGCTTCTCCCTCTTTACAGAATAAAACCTTAGAATAGGGACGGGGGTTAAGCTAGTGGACGGACAGACATTTCTTAAAGCGTGTGAGATGTTGCCTGCCAGGGAAAAGACGCCTTCAGGAAGGAGCTAATAGGAAACCCACAACTGAGACTAGGAATTTTTTTTCCCACCCATCTTGAGAATTTTGCCTCTACGAGAGCGCGTCCCGATATTGGGCAAACGAGGGCGTCCAGCCTCGCACGGAGCGCACACCGGCTCAGTCGCGGGCAGGCTCGGGCCGGAGGCGGTCGCGGCCCCCGGCGTGCGGGGATGGGGGGCAGCGCCCGGCCGGGACAGCCGGAGCACGCACGTCAAGGAGCCTTAACCACCATGGACAGCTCACTGGCTTCCCCAAGCCTACTCCGCGCCGTTCACAGCTCCGCAGGAGCCACCGGCGAGGTTCGTTTTTGTGCCCTGGAGAGAGGCCATGTGTTCCACGGTCTACACCCCGCGCTCGCCAACTGCAACCACTCCGCAGCTATACAGAGAGCGGTCTTCAGAAATTAAAAAGCATCTCCTTGCCCTTCACTCACATCCGTCTTCAAGATACCACCAGCTTCTAAGAATCAGACCGAGAGAGTTCGCGGAGGAAAGCTTGCTCCGCGCCCCTTCAGGGCCTCTCCTGGCCCGCGCCGCCCCTCACCCCGCCTTGCCTCGGCCGAGTGTGTTAATGAAATAAAGCAGACGGGGCCCAAGGGCTCCTGCAGCGAGGAGCTCCACGGGGCCGCCGCGAGGCGGGCTGCGGGAGAGGGGCCCTGCCCTCGCGAGGCCAGGGCGTCCCTGCGCACCCTCCTGCGGAGCGGACTCGGGCCGGGACTGGGCCGCGGGCAGGCGGTACATCCGCCCCGCGCTTCTCTCCCCGACCGCCACCTCCCCCCGCTCCGGGAATTTATCATCACGGTCTGCCGGGGGCTAGTGTCACATTTGAGTCACAGGTTGACCGGGAGGGAGAAGGGAAGGGAAAGCCGCCCTCGAGCCCTCCGGCCCTGTCCGCGGGTCACACTGGTCCCGAAGCTTCCTTCCAGTCCGCTGCCAGAAGCGCGATCCCTCCGGGGAGGAGCGGGGCGGGCGTGGCCAGAAACACTGACTCCCCGGGTGTGAAACCGCGCGCTCAGCCGGGCGGAACCCGACGCAGCGCGAAGGCCTCGAGTGTACCGCTCGCGACAGAGCATATTCTGCGGGGCAATCGGGGGATCAGATTCGTAGGGACAGAAGGCACAGAAGAACGGAGGACGTAGCTAGATGCGCCAAGGGGCTCCCAGGCCTCTGAACTTCCCATCAAGCCTAAGATTCCCGGGAACCCGCGTCCTCCTAGGGGATCCTACCATCAATGGACGACGTAACTGTGTAGTGGGAGGTGGGGGGCTTATAAAGGCCGTTCTGTTCCCCTCAAACCGCTTCCAAGACCCTGAATCCCTGCCCTAAGATACCGACACATGCCTCCCCTTCCTGTGGCAGCCACGCAACGAGCCCAGGCGATGCCTAGGAGCCAGCAGGCAGCTTTCACGTTTGCTTTATCGGGGCCTTATTTCTGACACAAATCCCAGGAAGGGGGTCAGGGCAGGCAGGGCCCGCAAACATCATAATCACGAGCTCAAAGAGAAATACACACAAAGCCCCGTCTACGTGTGTGTCTTTGCGCCTGCGGGGATGGGCATCCCAGTGCGGGTGCTGCCTTAAGGACAGACTGTGAACTGACTGGTTCTGCACGGGCAGAGAATGGTGTTACGGAGGTAACCGTTTCCCAGGTCCCAGCATCTCCCGGAGCAGTGGCTTGCGGACAGCCAGGGCTTGCATTTTAAGAAAGGACGATTTCCCTCTCAGGGAAGCTGGGCGTCAGCCAGGAAGACCATGTGGCACTGCCAGAGAGCAGTTTCAGGTTGAGGAATTGTGGTCTGAGTCAGGTGGGACTTGAAACTCACCCTGTGGTCTCGCACAAGTCCAGAGCTGCCTACTTCAGGAAGCCAAGAACTCGGCCCAGCCACGGGCATTGGATGGGCATCAGTCCAGGAAATCAGGACTCATGTGCTACATATCCATTTTCTCTCTTTCTTACACACGCGCGCGCGCGCGCGCACACACACACACACACACACACACACGTGCACACTCCATTCCTGGCCAACAATACTCCTCAAATACATTTTGGTGCTCATGGATTTGGGAGTTGCACAAGTGCTGGACATTGGAGGACTAGTCCCTAACGAATCCCATTTCCTAAAGACATTCTCATTTCACATTGGCTTAGGCCCCTCAGGGAAAACGGCCTCATTGCTGGGCTTTCTGGTCCTGTTTGGGGAAAGCTGAGCATTGCCCAAGAA
This sequence comes from Pteronotus mesoamericanus, assembly GCF_021234165.1. Classification (NCBI taxonomy): domain Eukaryota; kingdom Metazoa; phylum Chordata; class Mammalia; order Chiroptera; family Mormoopidae; genus Pteronotus; species Pteronotus mesoamericanus. The sequence continues at coordinate 17,407,179 of NW_026555310.1, forward strand.
GTAGGGAAGGGTGAGGCTGGGGTGAGACCCACTTCTAAATGAGACTGATGTGTGCCTAGGCGCTTCTCCCTAAAGCAGTTCCTCCAGATGTCAGCAGCCAGTCCTGGTCCTGGAGAAGGGAACCCCTGTTTCATTCTTATCCTCATCTAACTACAGAGATTTAATCATAAAACACACTCTTCATATCCCTGCTTGGGATTGAAAGTTATTACATCCCCCTTTTTGCTACCTTGGGGTCTCCTGGCAACAGCCTCCTCTCACATCTTAGTCCAGGCAAGTAAGTGATTTGGAACTCACTGTAATGGAGTCAAAAGATACATTTACTTGAGCTAATTTTGCAACCTTCTCTATATAAACAAAGAAAAAGTTCAGAGTAAGAGAAGGAATGAGTTTAATTGTTTGGTTTCATAGGATTTAAGAGACATAGCTTGGAGCTACAGATTGGCAAATGTTAAATATGGATGCTTATTGGTAATAAGATAAGGGAATTTCTGAGCCCAGGTGCTCTGTTTAAAGAGCTATAAGTACATTGCTGGTTTGCATGTTTGTTTCCTTGTTGTTTGGGCTCAGGAGGAAAAAAGGGAGAAAGACAAAAAAGGTAAACATAAATGCTTTTTTCCCTAAATTGCAAGGAGACATATACACCAACCAGTTATTTAAACATGAATTTAAGTGTTAAAGTAACTTAAAATTTTAGAAAATTCTTTTAAAATTTGGCTACTCTTTGATGTGAGTGTAGATTGATGATGCTAAACTGTCTTCACATGGAACGTTTCAGATGAAAGACAGGCCTTCAAATCCTCCCATTTGCTAAAGTGCATTTTTTTGATAGTAAGGCCTAAGCAAACATTCAACTTCTACAGGCACTTGTTCTATTCCTAAGCAAAAAAAAAAAAAAAAAAGAGGGGGGGCTTCTAATGTGAAGTCACCTCATTTGCATTCACATGTCCTCAGCATTATCATAGAGATTATTCAATTATATTGAGAACTAGATTATGATGTCAGAAATACACTTTTCAGAAAGGCAAAAAGTCAGAGTCCTGGGTATATATTGAGGAGAGTTTCTGCTAAAAGTAATTAATAGGGCAGCTTAGAAGAAGTAACTGCTTTCTAGCTTTCTGATAATTGTGTTCGGTGGGAACAGAAAAATCTTCTTACAGGAAGTTTTTAATTCATTTAAGATTTAATTTTACTTTTTAAAGAACAAAAAAAATTACTTCTGGAAGAGATTGCTGAGAAGACCTTCCTCCTTTGGCCAGAGGAACAGAGAAGACTGTAAATCAAGAAAAAGGTGAAGTAATAAATTATGAGGAAACTTTAATATTCTGAGTATATAAAGACTATTTATTTTTCCTGTGTCTATGTTTTCTCCTTTTGTAGGGGAGAAGAACTTCTAAAAAATATTTGATAAATGTTTTGCCATTTACACCAGAAAAGTGAGTGGTAGGAAAAGAAAGGAGAGGAGGAGGTCAATTTTATTTAATTAGTAGAAAAAGAAGCGCAAATCAAAGCAGACTATTGATGTCTTTATAATGTTCTGAGAGTAATAATGAACTTACTTATAATATAATTGATTTAATATTTTCAATCTTGGTTTTAACCTTTATTGGGGGATAGCTGACTTTGTAAAGCCTGGCTAGTTTGAAAATTGGCTAAGAACCTTTGGTTTGTTTGTTGTTGTTTTTTTAATTGTGGAAGTAAATATTATCACTTTAATGTTAAACGATGTGCAAGTATTAAATGGCTCATTTGTGATTTTTTTTTTAACAGATTTCCCCCTCCAGATCTAACGATTACATTAAGGCGCCTGCGTCTTTTTGGAAAGAATTTAATATAAATCAGAAAGTGTTGGAGGTTCAAAGGTTGACATTTTTTTAGTGCTGTTACTTTGTCTTTTCATGCCATGCAAATAGGTCTAACATTTAGAACTTTCAAGGGAAATTGTGGAAATTCCCAGAGATTTTTTTGTTTTAGTGGGAGGAAGCCAAGTTGTTTAAAGTATGAAGTTTAAAGTAATCAAGTGAGAGAGCAGGTTCTGAGAAGAGGGTGACGCCCCCACCCCAGCTAAGCAGCCAAGGTTAAGTGCTGGCTGGCTAGCTAGCCGCAGTTACGAAGGCGGAAAGGAAGCCGAGACGAGGGAGGGTCGGTGAGAGGGCGCTATTTCACCCACCCTCGGTAAATCTGTGTAGCATCAGCCAGGAAGCCAGACTTGACTAAGGTCAGGCTCCCCTAATGACCTGAAATCTCTCAATCACACTAGCCTTCTAGAGAGTACTGAAATCTACCAGTAGGATTGCCTATCTAAAAAACAAACATCCCTTGAATGGTTCCCAACCAGCCGCGTTCATTTCAAAGAGATAGAGGAACCCATTGGGAGGGCGTTCACATCCGCTGCAATTCTTCCTAGATGATACTGCCCAGTAATTCACAGCATTCTTCCTTCCCCGCCCAAGAGCTTTGAGAAGAACCCTCTGCTTTCCCTTCGCGTTTCCGAGACAGAGCAACACACAACGATAGTTTCGCTGCATGTGCGGGCTGAAATGACACGAATAGTCACCCTAGAATATGTAACCCGGGGACTGGGAGGTGAGGAGACCACAGAGCAGGTTATCCAGGAAAGCGTGGGCTAGATGCCTGTTGGTGGGCGAAAGGACCGTGAGCGCTCCCCAGAACTGTCCGTTCCTCTCTGCCATTCAAAAGGGGGTCTCCATCATGTGCGCGGGTTTTCTTGGACGGGTTCCAGAGGTCCTCAGCTGTTCTGAGATAGTAAAAAATGTAATCTCGACCTAAAGTCTGAAACCGTTTTAACTCTTCTAAGCGAAGAATCTCCCCGTCCCTAGCCGATTCTCCCCACTCAATTTGCCCCAGAAAGGGCCAGAAAGTAAGGTTCCCATCTCTCTCCCCGAACTCCCAAGCGAGCTTAGGGCCCTTTAAAGCCACGGGCCCACGGCCCGCGACCTCCCCGCCGGGGATTCCGGGTGCCCGCGCCCTCCGGCCCCAGCTTCTTGGCCTCCCTGTCAGTTCGTCCCCGGCGGCCCCGGCAGCCGCGCGTCCAGCCGGCCCCGGCTCTGTGGCGCGCCGGGGTCATTGGCTGCCCGGGGCCGTCCGCACGCCCTCGGGGACTTCAGATGGTAGATCCGCCGGGCAGTCCGGAGCCGGCGGGACCCAGCGGGGGTGAGAGAATCCGCCCACGCTCCCGACTCCGGGATGGCGCGGTAGGGCTGGCGCTCCGGGGTGGGGCTCGGCGGAGCTCGGGACAGTATCGGGGGCGGTAGGGCGGGAGGCGGGGAGCTCCTTTGCTTGCTGTGTATTCCCAGCTCGGAGCTCCCCTCCGCTCTCTCGGACCGGCGGGGCCCGCTCTGGCTGCCCGTCGCCGCCCCCGCCCCCTGGGCGCCCGCGCCCTCGCTCGCCCTGCGCGCGTTCCTAGGGCGCCACCTCTTTGCGACTCGCTCACTTCTCCCGCAGGTTTGCCTGGGAGCGTGTGAACATTCCTCTGCTCGGCTTTCAACTCGCCTCTAACCTGCGTCTCTCGGCCAGCATGCCTCCCCGCCCGTGAAGCGGGGCCGCCGCCCCTCCGCGCCGCTATTAGCCCGCCCTCGTTGCCACCTGGCCCTCCTGATCGACGACACACGCACTTGAAACTTGTTCTCAGAGTGTGTGGAATCAACTTTCCGGAAGCAACCAGCCCACCAGAGGAGGTAGACAGACAGCTATGTGTATATATGTGGGGCTCCCTACAAGTGGCTCTGGAACAAGACGGCCTAGTTCGCAAAGAAGCTGACTTCGGAGGAGACTTTCTTCTCTTTTTAGGAGGGGATTAGCCCTGCTCCAGGAACCCAGAAAAACTGCCGGCCAGATTAATTAGACATTGCTATGGGAGACGTGTAAACACGTTCGCTGCTCATCATTGATGCAAATATAGAACTGTTTCATTTTGGTTATTATTTTAGAGGAAGCGCCTCTGATTTCTTTTTCCCCCCCTTTTTTGGTCCCTTTTTGCCTGTGTGGTTTGGCAAAAGCACAGTTGGAGTAGCTGGTTCCTAAATAAGTAAGTGCTGAGAGGATTCAGAGAAAGTTCTTTTTTTTTTTTTTTTTTTTTTTTTTTCTTTGCAACTTGGGAGATGCCCTTGATGTTGAAGAGGCTATTTGAAATCAGGCTAAAAGGGGGAGCGGGAAGTTCGGGGAGATGGAGATTCCGGACTGACACTTCGGGTTCCCTTCCGCTCTGTCGCAGGTCCTGAGAGCGAGAGGAAACGATGCTGTGGAGGCTGGTACAGCAGTGGAGCGTCGCAGTGTTTTTGCTGAGCTATTCGGTGCCCTCCTGCGGGCGCTCGGTGGAGGAGCTGGGCCGCCGGCTGTAAGTGTCCCGTCCTCCCCAGGGCGTCGGGAGCGGGCTGGGGCGGACAGTGGGAGAGGCCGCCAGGCTGGGGCGCTGCCGACGGCTCGCAGCGGTCACTGATGCTCCTGGCCGAGTTAGCGAGCACGGAGACCCGGCTACCTGCCGTGGGGGTGCTGAGCCCGGTTCTCAACCCCAGCGGGAGCACCGCTTGAACCTCCGGTTAAGGCAGGAGACAAATTTTATGTGAGTTTCCATAAGAGGGGGCGTTTTTTACAGAATCTCCCCTGGGCAAAGATCCTCTGCCTTTTCTTTCTAGTGAAAGAAAAGGGTTACTTTCAGGACCTGGGAAGGTTTTGAAACCCTGACGAATCCAAGAGATTTAGATAACTCGAGGAGAAAACGGAGGGACACAGGAGAGTACATCCACGTGCGCTTCTATACATACTGATGTGGGTGGCAATGGTGTGTGAAAAGCAGAACCTTACATCTAATTTTATTATGAATGACATAACTCTAAGCACATAAAATGGACCACATTACATAATGAAGGCATATTATATAAGAAAGTAGAGACAACTTTGCAATTGGCACAATTCCAACCTTAGTATTGATACAGTTCGGGAATGCTAGAGGTCTCGATTCCAAAATGAGTATTAGGTGTGGAGACCTTTTTTTCGCGGGGGGAAGGGGGGTTACTTTTTTCTTTAGTCTGTAGCCACATGCACTGTAGACTGAAAACTTGTATTTTGGCATTCTCATTTGGTGATTCTTTTAAGGATAATGTTGACTTTAAAATAATCGTACATTGCAGTACACCAGATAAATAACCACTGTTGTATGACTGAAAAGATGGAAAAGTGGTAGAGTAATACTATCTTCATAATCTATTGGACCTAGCTGTTCATTAAGGTGTGTAACACTGTCTTTGCATATCTTTAAGCTGCAGACTCAGTGTTCAGGATGAGAAAACCATAAAGTTTGAGAACTGAGAAGAGTTTGCCTCTGGAGAAGGAATTAAGGAGAACTTTCATGCTAACAATAAAAATAGCAATATCTAATATTTATAGTCAAGTTCGTGGTGCTTCCTTGTAAATTCCCAAAGGTGCACAAAAAGGCAACAATTTTATGTGCCCTTGGTCTATTATTATTAGAGTAGAAAATCCTTAAATGAAATTACTTTAGACATGTCTGAACCTTGGCACCAAAATGAAAATCTATTATGAATTTCCCAAGGCAAATTGTGTAGAACATTGTACTGAAAATAAAGCTGCATTGTATTCTTCAAATCAACGTTTTGTTGATGTATTTCTAAAAATGGTCTTCATACTTTTTGCTCAGTTTGAGATGTGTATTATATTCTATTATTTAAAATCTGTACATAAATATAGATGAAGAGTGAGGTGGTTTTTTTTTTTTTTGAAGAGTGAATTTTTAAAAGCATGCTTAAATACTGTATTTATTTGGCCAAGAAATACTGTCTTGGAACCCAGCCAATTTTTTTTCTTTAAAGTTGCTTAAGAAATACCTGTTTTCTCTTTTGAGAAACAGTAAATGGACCATGATTAAATCCACAGCTATGGTATTAAAACAGTGCTAATTGTCCTAAAGGTTATTTTTAACTCTTTCTTTGTTGCACCTTGCAAAATACACATCAAAAAAAAACCATTTAGCAGCCAAAGACTCTGTTAGAGTATTGTTTGTGGGTGAAATATAATATTGTAATCAAACACTCACACTCAGCAGATGGTTATAAAACTACCACAAAACATTATTATAGTTAATGGCTAATAGATCATTACAGCCATGGTTGAAATCATCAGTATGTTTCATCAAATTATTATAGCCAAATGGAGTTTTAAAAATGTCATTTTTTTACATTGCTGCCAAGTAGCAGTAAAACTAAACATTAGTCCATGATTATGCTAAATCAACCTAGTTTCTTGAAAGAAATTTTAACATAAAGTCAAACCATGTTACTCCCCAGTTACTTCTCACACTAATTATTAAGGAAACTGCTTTAGATGTTTTCCTGACCAGGGGCTAACTTTTAAAGGAGAGGAAACTACCCCAACAATAATAATGTCAAGCCATGAAAAAGAGACAGTAGAGATTTATGAAACTTTTGGACTTGTGAATCCAAAAGACTTGAATTAATGAAGCTAGAGAGTAAGTTGGAGGTTGGAAAGCGAGGCCTGTGGGTGATGGCAGGTAGCAACCTTTGTGTTAAAGTTAGAGAGGGAACTCCAGCAGCTTCAGAAACCCAAAACACCATTGGCTGATTTGCTGGGGAGCCAGACTGGGTCTATTCCACTTAATGAAAAGCATAACTTTCGACTGAGTCATTTGGGTTGGAAGGGACTTCTGGTGAGTCATTTTAACTCTAACACCCTAACCCTGACTCTTCCATGGACCACAGAACTTTTCTTCTCAAGCCCAGACTCTTGTCGGGGCCTTAGCATCAGCACAAGCGTGCTGCTTGTTTCAGGGCTGGAAGAGGAATGTCCGTCACTCTGTTTACTCCGTGTTCCTTGAGAGTTCCTTAGAAATTTAATTTTCCCTCAAAACTCCCGTGAGGGTGTTTTTTCTTTAAAACAGAACGGTTATATTTTGATTGAATTTAGCATTATCTATGTTAAGCCTTTCCCCCACATTTTTGCAAATGTTTTAACAATAATCATTGGAGACCATGAACATAACATATTTGTGTTTCCATGTTGGAGCTTAGGTATGTGATAAGTTCAGGGTGAACCGCTGTGCTATGTAATGTTTACAGACACATAGTAGCAGGCTATTATTGAGGCCATATTTACAACTTAAATATTTCAGAGTTTTCTAAATTGAAATCCTCCTTAGTTTGAATTTATTACTTATTGTATATGTCTGCTTTGTACATACGAGTCTTTTACCCTTGTGTCAGTTTATGTCTTATTTTGAAAATAAACAGAACACTCTATGGACCTTATTCCTTGTTAACAATAAAGATATTATCATATTTCCTATCTTCTAATGCAGTTGCCGAATTAGAAATTCATTCCCCACAATAGTTTAAATACAGAAGTCTTTGAATCAGGAAGTAAATTATGTAACAGCATTTCAGATTTAGCATTTAAGAAAGTCTGTGTTTTCTAATATACTAACAATTAATCCTAAAAGGCAGAAAGTTTTGTACCTCACAAGGGATGTACTATTTTAAACTGGACAAAGTCGTGCCATATTGTAGGCTTTTTATAAAATATAAGAACAGAGTGATCACTCCTTTTCCCATGAGAACCATCCTGGGAAAGTGCAGTGCTTGACTTAGGAAGGCACTGTGACTCACAGTTGACATGCTGGCCAAGATGACAGGCACATATGCCAGTCAGAGGGGGCATGAGCAATGTGGCTTGATTAGAACACACCAAGCATTAAAAGTTTTGGCCTCAGGGTAAGCTAGAATGAGTTGTATTATACATTTGGAGAGCAATACAGATGGAGTAGATATCCTCCAGGAATTGAGAAAGAAATAAAATTTCCAAATACTATAAATGATCATTGCTTAAGAACTTTTTAATGTGACATTTTGCTAAAAGATATTTATTAATCTGCAATGCTTATGAAATATGCAGTTATATTAGTCTTATTCTTTAAAAATGTTATTAGAGGATATAAGTATATCATACCAAAGCCTCAAATTTGTAGATTATTAAAAGTTTCCAGAGTACTAACTATTGCCAGAGAAAAAGTGAATTTTAATCTAGTCACATGTGGCACCTTCAAAAAGGAAGAGAGACTCCTTCATGCCTCATTTAAACCAGGCTCCTGTTAAATTCCTTTCCATTAAGTCATGTCTTTTTTAACAGCTACATGGCTTAAAGTCAGTTCACACACTAAATTACTAAAAGGAAGCTGGCCTTCTAGCTAAAAGGTCCAGAGAAATAATGAGTGTTCTTTCATGTTTTATCCTTCTTTGATTTACAGTGTAACTAGACAATCTCTCATTCCCTCAATGAAAATCCAAACTCTGGGTATCCTAGTTCTTTATTTTGGTGATGAAAATGGACTTCTTGGGGCCATAAACTTGGTCCTCACGGAAAATAATAGATTGCTGTCCACTTGCCCATGCATGATTCCCACCACAGGTGTTTTACTTTGTGCCCTTTCTTTCTTGTTTTCTCAACATACACTGAAGCTTCAACAGGAGAAAGGGTTGAGGAAGGTGAAAAGCAATCTTGGTTCTGAATCAAAAGAACTCACTGGTGGAACCCTGGCTCTGCCTGGTTTTGTTGTATGAGCAAGGGTGGAGCATTTAACCTCTCCGAACCTCACTTTCCCAGTCTATAAAAATGAGGACAGTGCTACTTGTTATTGTCATATTTCTTTGAGGAGTTAAAGAAGTTGTACTAGTGAAAGCTGTAGGGGTCCTGATACCACTGTGTATCAGGAGAATAAGAATAGAAGGTATGTAGCCCTGTGAAATACCCTCAGATACTTTGGACTATGAATCACTTCGGAGGTTTATTTCAATGGTAGAAATAAGGCAGAATTGAAGTTGGCATAATATGACTGATTAATGTATGTAATCCTTAAATGTGTTTAACAATGTATACACAGACTAATAAAAGAATTCATGCATGAACATTTACACAAGAGCCAGGGTGTCACCTGAAAGGATTGAGAGCAAATTAGTTTACTCTTTTTCACTACATTTTTTATGAGACTGTTGTTTAAATTGAAAAATCACATCCTATTTGTTCAAAGAGATATTTTTAAGACAAAGAACAAATAGAAAAAGAAAGATTTCTTAACGAAGTACTAAGGATAATACCCTCTAAAACTCTAAATTAAAAAAAACACAGAAGAAATAAAATGATCTCACTTAATTTAAACACACAAAGAAGCCCGTTTTAAAGAGACCACCCACCACTTTACAGAAAATTATACATGCTTTCTCTGACAGTTGGCCTTCAAATATAGGTCCTTAGTAGCCTACAGTCTGACATGTTAAAATCCAGTCTGTTAGGTGGTTTCCGAGACAGGCTTCACTGCTCACTCTATCCTTCAGTCTTTGTTTGCTTTTACCCCTACAGCTCTCTGTTCCTGGAGATTCAGTATTATTATTTTCTTAGTGCAGGAGCAGTGTGTGTATGTGTGTATGTGTGTGTGCCTCTGCGCGTGCGCACGTACACACACACACACACACACACACACACACACCCCACCCCCCCACCCACCCCTGGGGCAAGTACTCAGGTAAAATCAGCCTCCTTTTTATTTTCCAGGCTAGGACTTCTGAATTAATTTCCCCAACAGAACTCCGAAACACGTGAAAAGCAGTTCAGTGGTTTCTATCCATTTCTCAAAATAACTGAATTATGTTTAAATTGAGAAGGGAGCATAGAAATCACTGAATTTGACCCCCTCCTTTTACATAGATGGGACTCCAGAGGCCCGAGAATGTTCTGTTCTGAGCAAGGTCACAGACCTAGTGAGCAGCGGCGTGGGTGCTGAGCCCTAGATGCTAGCAGGCCTTCCACCCTGGCCCCTCCCTGCCCCCAGAACTTGTTCCTCTTCCAGCCTGTGCCCTGTACTGGAGCAGCTAGAAAACTGAAGGGCTTTCCTCATATCTCTGTGGTTTCTACCAACAACTAAAATTTCATTGCTTTCTTTCTCTCCTGCTGTTTTTTCATTAAAGCAAAAGAGCCGTGTCTGAACATCAGCTCCTCCATGACAAGGGGAAGTCCATCCAAGACTTACGGCGACGATTCTTCCTCCACAACCTGATCGCAGAAATCCACACAGCTGAAATCAGAACTACCTCGGAGGTTTCCCCGAACTCCAAGCCTGCTCCCAACACAAAGAACCACCCCGTGCGATTTGGATCTGATGATGAGGGCCGATACCTAACTCAAGAAACCAACAAGGTGGAAACATACAAAGAGCAGCCACTGAAGACACCTGGCAAGAAAAAGAAAGGCAAGCCTGGAAAACGCAAGGAGCAGGAAAAGAAGAAACGGCGGACTCGATCAGCCGGGCTAAACTCTGGCATGGCTGCGAGTGGGCTAGAAGGGGACCACCTCTCTGACATCTCCACGACATCGCTGGAGTTCAATTTCCGGTAACTGGCTTCCTGGCCCAGAGCCTCTCCTTGGCGCTCCCAGCAGGGGTGTGTAGCTTCCCTCCTGCCTTAGCTGGGACAAACCTTTCCGCCCCACCCCCATCAGTCACTCCACAACTTAAACGCTTCCAAAACCAAGATGATTCAGAATATCGTCTGACTTAAAGCAGTGTCCTTCTGCTCTCCTAACGCACACAGGGCTTTAATAACCTGTTTCTCTTCATCTTTGCACCCCCCAATGCCAGCCTTTGAATATTCCACTAAATAATTTCATTTCTTGTTCAAGCTTCAGAAGCTAGTGATCATCTCCATCATTTGCTAGAGAAGTGGTTTTATTTCCCCACTCTCATACCTTAGCAAACTTTCCTGATCGTTTTCATTTCTTACTTTTTTCCCCCACCTCAAGGGAGAATATAGAAAACTTTGATGTGATCTACAAATACTATAGAACAGTATCTTACCATAAACAATTCTGAGCCATTCACATTTTTATTTAAGTTTATTTAAATTTTAAATTTATTCATATTTAAATAAATTAAAATTTTAAACACATCTTACATTTACTTAATTAAATTTAACCCTGGTTTCTACCAACTTACAAGGGGAAAAAATCATGATTTCTGAAAATGTTTTAAGTATTGGCTTGGGAAGTATTTTCTCATGTTTCTATTTGTCCACTGGCAAATTGGAATAATTTTTCTAGGGTCAATTGCAATAATAATGAAACTTCACTTCTGTGTGACATGCTTATCCTTAGCTCACAGATGCAAGTAGTAATGACATTCACAGACTTTGGAGCCAGATACCTTGGCTTCAGATTTTGGGTCTGAACCTTGGATGAGTTACTTGATCTTTTTAAGACTCACTTTCCCCTTCTCTGAAATGAAGATAATAGTTGTACCAACCTCATTGGGTTGGGTGAAGATTAAATGAGATTATGTGGGTTAAATGCCTGTCATATAGTAAGCACTCAATAAATTGCAGCTTATTGTTTTGGCACTTTTAGACATGGTTCTCTTTTTTTGTAATTGTTGTTCACGTACAGTTGTCTCCATTTTCCCCCACCACTCTCCTCCGCCCCACCCACCCTCACCTCTCACCCTCAAAGGACCCATGGACAAAGCCAAAGGGGGGTAGACATGATTCTGATTGTTCATTCTATCTATCTATATTGGTGTGTGTTTCTGTGACTCATAAAAGAGGAGGCAAATATTAACTTCCTTTTATAAACTAGGAAACCAAGGGTACTCCATGGCAAAAAGACGAAAGGATGGAGAAGTCCTGGGAACCGGGATAGGTGGTTCTCAGAACTGATTTATTTCCCCATTTCCTGACACTAAGGCCAGTGCTGTTTTTGCTGCCTCTTGATCTATGTATTTCCACTGATAGGATCTGTTTTGTTTCTTACTTTTTAGTGCAGCACTTACGTGGAGTTTGAAAGAATGAGGAAAACAACACGAATGTATCATATGCAGCTAATGACCTCAATATTTGAGTCCCTTGTTACTTCTCCAGTTCTTTTCCTCTGTCTAGAGATAGGATTACAGAGTGATGTTTCAAAGGGGAGGTTGAACCTATTTACCATCACTTCTCTAAGTCGGCAAAACCCATCTTTAAATAGCATATAAAATAATAATTATACTGGATAAGTAGTACGGCTTCAGTAATCAATGTGCAGTGGCATAAGTGAAATCTTTAGCACAGTGAATGACCTATTCTGCAAGTGTCTAATGGATCTATAAGGGGTAACAAACCTTATAAATGTTGGCTCAATGCAGATATTCAGTGTATTTTAACTGTACTTATTTATAGCTAATGCAAGCACTCTACTGCCAGAGCCTATTTTATCCATTGTCTTACTCTCTCTAAATATGTGTGTGTATTCTAAAAACAGAAGTATTCATACTTTTTTATGGATTTTATTCATTTAAAATTTGCAATGCTCTTAAGTATCCAGAGAATTAATGAAAATCAGCACTCGTCAATTCTTATTCTAAAGCCATCCCTAAGCTAAAGTACATCTAGTAAAAATTAGGCGGTTGCCTAATCAAATCCAGACCTAGGACTGAAAGAAATAGAATGTTTCTGCTTCTCCTTTCTATTCCCTGGTTGTGAGGAACATTCATGGAAAGCACTGTTTGTTTGGCAGCCAGATGTTGGCACTCTCCCAACACAACCCAACAGAGGTGCAGGGAAGAGTGAGAAAAATTAGAAGTGTATTGATGAGAACATATGGGGCCATGCAAATTTCATAATACAAATAGAATCTTTTCAAAATAACTATTTTAAAGCTTTATAGGCAACCAAACTTGTATTACTGCCCTCTGTTTAGTCTCTGTATTATTATATGATGACCTGAGAGTTCTGATGATATGACAAGCATGAACTTGATTACAATACATATAGTAGCTCGTAACAGAAACTGCTGAGCGAAAACTGCCCGGCTTCTCTTCATGAACCATTCAGTGGGAAATGTATAGCTTTAAACTTAGGAAATTTTGATGTTGCAAATAAGATGCCCAGATATAGTAGGACTTATTTCATTGAGAACATATATTTTGCCTTGGTAATTACTGATTTAGAAACAATTTAAAAGCTTCTCAGTATTCAAAAGAGCTAGGACTCTAAAGCATCAGACACATATAATAAACATATGCATATATTTCTGGGTCATGTTATATGTTTTCCTTGCTATTCGAATACATGCCTTTGTTAAAGGGAAATCAGAAAGAAGGATAAACTGGTTGGTGCAAAATATAATTAAATGATCTTTTCCTTGGCCCTTTGATTTGCTCCTTTTTTTTTTCTTTCTTTCTTTTTGAGAAAATAATTGTTCCGAATGCTATTCATTCCCTCCTTGTTTGTGCTATTTTATGCTTTTAAATCACTTGACTCTTTTTGTCTAATTTAAAATTGGCTTTCCCAATTTCTAATGCAAGATCCATTCAGAAACAACTAATTCTATCTTAATTTTGGCTTCAAAAATTAAAATCCAACAACAGTTTCACTCATTAGTGTCTAAGGACAATTAAGAAAATGACAGATGCCATCAAATCATTTACCAAACATACTCTGTTTAATTATGCATCCTTCTGACTTTTACCCCAAGTCACACACTTTTGATTACCCTCACAGCAGTCCATCTTCTTAGGAAGTGATTGGCCAAACAAGAACATGGAAAAACAAGACACCAGTGGATCACTGACATCAGGCATCACTGGCGAATAACCTTCTAAGCAGGGTGTATGTTATGATGGATTGTACAACCTAGCCTTATTTCCAGATTCTCAAATGTGTGCCTTCTCTTCCCAAACTTGCCAATTGGTGGCATTGGAAAATCTCACAGGGTCTCCTCTTTCTGACAGAGTAGACTTAGAAACACAAGCCTTTCTCTTTCGGCGCTACGTTGACCATTAGATTGGATTGAAGACAGTAGCAGAGGTTCTAGACAGTCAGGTGGATCCCACAGTCACCTCCTGTAAGAGATATTTACAAAAAGTCCCCCATATCTCTTTCTATATAATTCTGTGTTCCTTAACGTATATCCTTTATTTTATGTCTCTTTATTTGTAAGGATAATTAACCTATTTTCTTCTTTCCCTTCTTTCTCTTTTCAGGAGGCATTGAAATTTTTGCAAAGAACTTCAGAAGACATATTGCAGAATTCTGTAATAGTGAACATATGGAAAGTATTAGAAATATTTATTGTCTGTAAATACTGTAAATGCATTGGAATAAAACTGTCTCCCTCATTGCTCTATGAAACTGCACATTGGTCATTGTGAATATTTTTTCCAAGGCTAATCCAGTTATTATTGTCACATTTACCATAATTTATTTTGTCAACTGATGTATTTATTTTGTAAATGTATCTTGGTGCTGCTGAATTTCTATATTTTTTGTAACATAATGCACTTTAGATATACATATCAAGTATGTTGATAAATGACACAATAAAGTGTCTCTATTTTGTGGTTGATTTTCATGAATGCCTAAATATAATTATCCTCTGTGCATGTAAAAATAGCAGTATTTTAAATTTGTAAAGAATGTCTAATAAAATATAATCTAAATTACATCATGACTCAGAAGTGAATTATATCCTTTAAGATTTCTAACAGAAGGAACACATTGTAATTTTTACACTGTATTTGATATGGCCTTAAGTTTAATATGTTTATATTGGTACATATTCCAACATTTTCACATTAGCTTTAAGTTTAAAATCACTTAAAATGTATTTCATCCAAAATTTAAGTTCAATTCAATAGAATGGCTGAACTACCTAGACGTCATTTTATGAAGTATGTCCAATTTGAAGTGAAGACGGGAGAGGGCAGAAAAAAAAACAGAGAGAAGTCAGGAGAAAAGATTAATGACACTTAATCCAGAGAGTCAGCCAGAGCTGGGAAACAAAGCGGGGCGGGGAGAGAACCAGATCAGGAACTTGAAGGACAGTGGTAATTTTAACCAACGTTCAGTTTCATTTGTGAGAGCTTGCTCTTATTTGCAACAATAACAAGCATAAAAGAGCTACTTGGGAATTATTAATGTTTCCTACAGAGAAAGGAGAGAGATCCATGTTTGGGAGACATGTGACCACTCACAAAGCCTTCACAGGTGAAGATGCTTTCCTGTGGTACCACAGATCCAGGGTCAATGGTTGCAAACAGCGCAGGTGTAACAGCACGTGCAATCCCTTCTCCATTTTGAGTATCATCCTACTTCTCCCTGCCTCTATGTTCAGATGAAAACTGTGTACAGGATTTTTTTATTTAACCCTCTACAGCTTAGGACACATCAGAAAAACACAACTCTGGAAAACAAAGAGCCTCTGAATCAAGCAAGCATACATTCAGGAAGCATTCTGTTTGTGCCCAATATCCTGTTAGATATTTGTACGGTGTTTGGGGGAGGTACAGGAGCTAAAATGCTGTAACTGCCCTCAAGACTCATTCCAGTGGGCCGGTTATACATGCATATGCATGAAATAAGTAAACAATGTAGGCAAGAAGCTATGAAATGATACAAAAACCTATGAACATTTTAAAAAGGAAAAATAATAAGGAAAGACTAGTCTGAGCTGGATGTGAGAATGATAATGTTTCAGAAAGGAATGTTGTATCATTGAACCTACTCATATCTTCACTTGAGTCCCATAGCCTTAAAAACAGGACCCATCTTACTAATTTTTGGTGAGAACTTTGGACCTATGTTAGTAAGGAATATGAGAATTTGTGCTTAGCTTTACTTACAAATTTGTTACAGATGGTTTTTACACCTAAGGAATACAGTCAAACGTAGATTCTCAAACATCTTGGTTCTTGAACAATTCGGTTCTCGACCAAGTTGTTCATGGAAAAAAAAAATGTCTCAATTGTGTAACAAAACTTTTGGTCTCAATTCTCTACCCAACAACACTTTCACGCTGATACCTGTAAAATCAGCCACACGTCTCTCAGGCAACGAAGTAGATTTGGTTTTCAAACCAAATCTTAAATTGTTTTCCATAATGAATTAAGTTCGAGAACTAAGGTTCAAATGATTTCAAAAGCTTAAGGCCAATACACCAAACCCATATAAAGTAACTACTCTGGAGTGCCTTAAAAACAGATACAACCATATGTTGCAAAACTCCATCTGAAACTCTAAATCTTAATATTGCACCAAATCCTTATAAATTGTTCGCATGAAAAAACATGTTGTTAAACATATGCTTAAAAATATGTTTTTAAAACACTAGCTTGGTAAATATTTGGACATTAAAGCAAAAAGCAACAGATTCAGGTCATTCTCTAAGGTTTTCTCCACAAATAGTCCACTCCTGAAAAGAAAAGGGGGAGAAGGAACATGCAAATTCGGTTATCAATTCTCACCAAGGCATTATTAATACAATCATTGCCTTTAATCATACCCTAGGTCTCTAGCAATAGTAAGGAGTAAACTCATAGGATAAAGGATGGAATGAAAAGAGAAAGGAAGCAAAAATGCTTTGGGAAAAATTGTCATTGTCATTTCTATGAAAGAAAAACAGAAATACCTGATTTAATATAATAAGTCTTTAAATGTAAATAAACTCCCAACAAATTACAGTCTAAGTGAACATGCTTCATCCTTCACTTAAGTAATGTTTATGAAGCATAAAGACAAGTTGGACTAAGTATCCTGGAATTAAGAAAATAAAATCTAACCTGCTGACTTACTGTTACCTTCCTCAAATTTTATTTAGACAGAAGTTGGGTATTTCATTAGAAATCTAATGTATATTTACAAATATAGTGGAGTCCAACTCCAAAAGACAAGCAGTGATACTTAAATGGGAAAGCCTCATTCCTTTTTTTCTGCGTTTTCTTAGCCATTGTTGTAAAACAGGTGTAACTTAAAACACTATGCTTATAATGCAGCTAACATACTCAGGGTTACATGAAAATATGAACCACGATCAGTGTTGATGCTATTGGTCCTAAAAATATTTAAAGTCAATATTGGCATTTCCCTTCCTTGTTATAAAAATTAGTTTGGAATGCAGGCAGCATCTGAGGAATATAGAGAAACTGAAGCTTTTCTTGGCAGGAAGCACAATCATATACCTTGATGGTAAGGAACTCAGTTTTAACTTTCCATTACCTATTCTAAATACCAGTTGAGCAAAGCAGCTCTTAACCCTTCTATATCTACCATACAAGGACAAAGTGGATCAGTCTTTATAAAATCAAAAATCTCTTTCTAGTACACTACCTAAGGAACCCAACAAGGAGAATGAAGTCAAGTATTCAATTTTATCTTATAGTCAATTCAATAAATACTGAAATACAGTTAAATAGATGTCCATAAGTGCTTAAACAATATAGTCAAAGAGTTTCCTAAGAAATTCTGAAATACATGATTACAGGTATGAACGTTAGGATAATCTAAAGTTTAATTCTAGAGCATCATGCAGTTTAACTGCTCTTTTTCCTTTCAGCAACAAAATTCTTGGAAAAATAGAACCAGCTGTGGACAGAAACAATATGTTGAAGCTCAGAGGATTCATCTTCTATAAGTAGGGTGTACTCTATTTTTTAACAGGGTATACTTTTATCGAGAGTTCTAAGTATTCCCAGCAGAATCATTATTCCTTCTTTAAATAAAGGGTCAAAGACACTCCAAGTACTTCACTCTATTTAATAACCCAGAAGGTGTTAAGAAAAGACTCTTATCAAAGATTCTATTATACAGTTAACAAAACACTGCCCTATGGTTAAGTTACTCTTAAGGACCATATCAAACATTGCAGAGCAGGTATTAAACACTGGTAGCTACCAAGATTCCGAAGGCTAAAGGTGTTACTTCAATGAATTACATTATCATGTGTTCTGGGGTTAACTCCTTAAGAGGAGTACTACTTCTTCCAAGTTGCCAATGTTACTTCCCTAATTATTTTGTGAACTTCTTAAGGGCAGGAACCTTGATTTATTTAATATGTACCATCCAGCACTAGATAACAGCATGAGGTCATAGCAGGTGCTCAATAAATACTTGTTGGAAGGAATGTAAAAGTCCTTTCAGTTTCTGATGAATCAACTGAAGAGCAGAGTTAAGTGAAAAGTCTGCCAGAGGTGTTGAGTCTTTCAGGCTTGCATGCCACACCATTCTCTCATTCCAATAACAAGAAGCTTGGAGAATAACGGCTCCAAGTTATCTAAACTGTTCACCAGAGTGCCCTTTGTTTTTCAGCCTCAGGTTTAATGGGAATTTTTCCAGCTCTGTAAGTACAAGAAGCAAGGGTTTGTGTTGGGTATACGGCAACCTCCCAGAGGAAGGGAGGAGAATTTAAAATATCAGGTTTTCTTCCTATGAATACACTGCACAGAAGTTACCCACAGGGCCCAGTTGTGCAAAAGCGGCACACTGCTATTTTGTCAGGAGATTAATATACACAGTTCCCAACCAGAGCTCCCCAACTCCAGGATGAGAACATTCACATCTCTGTGCAAGTTCCTGATATGCTCATATTTACAAGTGCAAAGCGCGAGAGGTATGTTTTCAAACTGCCTTTTAATTAAATTTCAAAACATCTTCCAGGGAATTTCCTTACATTTTCCTCCAAACTGGAAGACATTTACAAATTGGAATAAATACAAAATATGTCACCCCTGAAAAATGGATTTGTTTCAATGGTGACTCCTACTCCTTGCCAAATCTGCATTGCTTTGGGGTCTGAAAAGCAAAATAGTTCATCCATCTTCCATTTGAACAAGGTAATTGATGGTCCAGGCTCACTGGGTTGTCATCGAAAAACTGCTAGGAAGTGTCAGTGTTGAGTTCCATGTTCTATAAAATAAATGCAAAACAATAACAAACCATGCACATTGCATTTACTAATTCTATATTCACATTACTCTATCTTTCATTCCTCATGAGTTTTAGTAGAACCCTTGAGTCATTTCGAGTACAAAACAACATGTTGAAGAGCTGTGTCGTGGCTAGCTGTAGGTGAAAGGAACAAGAAAGCAGGCGTGTTTTCTCCAAGAGCGTTTGTTTCTTTTCAGATGACACAGCGCAAGATTCTTAATTGCCCTCTTCCTCAAGAATTGAAAATATTATTTCAGAACATTTTATAACATTATAACAATTAACATGTCAGAAAGAGTAAGTTAGCATAACACCAAGCTAAAATATAACAGAATTAATAGTTAGTGTTTTCTCTGAGCTTATACACATGTTGCACTATCCTAATGTACACTCTAATTCATTTAATGCTCACAAGCATCCCATGAGGTAGATATTGGGTGTCTCTATTTTACCGATGATGCAGCTCTGCCTTAGGCAGACTAGACAATTTGCCCAAGATCACACAGCTGGTCACACAGCAGAGCGAGGACTCAAAGCAAGCCTCACCTGCCTCCTCAGCCTGTGCTCTGTGGGCCACAGCTGCAACTGCTGCGGTCAAGTTCGGTTCAGAGTGACCGTCTCTGAAACAAAACTATTTTGCTTTGCTTTGCTTTCGGTGAGTTCAGCGAAAGCATAGGTCTGAGATGATCCTATTTTGCGCCACTCTCCACTCTCCCGCGAGGACATCATTTTACCAGCTTCTGCCCTCCATGGTATCTTCTAAGGCTGACTGTGACTTTATAGTCCACAAAGCTCATAAAGTGTGCCCTCTCTCAGACACACACACAAACACACGCGCGTGCGGCCAAGAAGCCCAGGTGTTTGCACAGTCCCATGAATGAGCAGCTGTTGCTTTAAAAGAGGGTGGCAGAGGGGGGCCAGAGGGGAGCGCTGGCTCGCAGGCGGGTATGTAAACGTATACAGAGAGCCACTTTCTGTAAGAAGGCTAAAACATATTTAAAATGGGACCACCTCAGAGATGAAATCCTTCCCCTCCTGTTACCTCTCAACCTGCTCCAAAACTCCAATATTCAGTTTTTCCAAGTCTCCCTCTCCCTCCCCCCTTCCCTGGAGAACGCTGATTTTCTGTGTGAACACTTGGCCCATGGCAGAGCCGTTTCCCTCCTTCATTTAGCAGTCCGAAATAATGTCAGCAGTTAATTATTTCCCCAGCTAACAGATGGGAGCCCGCTCTGCGGGCGCCTCTCCGCGCTGCCCACGCAGGCGCGAACAATGCGTGTGCCATCCTCGGTTCTTTTCAATGGCCAGTTCATCCCTGGGCTGCTGTTCCGTTACTTACATGTTTATTTTGAAATCACACGGAAGTGAGGAAAGAAAAGGCTTCCATTGAAATCAATTTGATGTGGGGGAGAGGAATGCCACCTCTCAGGGGAGGGCCCTGCACGGACAATGAGCCGGGCCTGAGGTTAGTTGCAGCTTCTTTCCATTTAGAAATCGGCCCGGGGGGGCGGGGGGGGTGAAGGTGAGGAGAACACGTGAGCTCCGGGAGGTGCTGGCTTGACTTGGTGTTGAAAGCACCCGCTGCTGAAGCCTCTTGAATTCTCCCAACATTTCCCTTAGAGAATCTGAAACTCCCTACCTTTTTCAGTTAATTATATATTCTTCTATTTTTATAGCTGTCGATTTAATTATGAGGAGTCCTGCCTGGCTCAAAACTGTCCTTCCTTTAACACTGAGTACATTTAAAAATATATATACAACTAAATATATATTTTATTGCCCAAAGGAACACACAAGTTTTGGGGTAATGGCTATGCATACTTTACTGACTCACCAAATAATGGAAAAAAGATATTTTTACATTTTACTATGCTAGATTATTAGACCATGTCCCTCCAGTTGGCTATAGTTCTCATTACAGTCCTTCTCGTCCCACGTTTTCCAAGAATCACACGGATTCATGGACTCAGGCAATGAAGGCTACCTTGTGAATCTACAGGCAGATTAAATTCTGTCTTTTCTCATGGGTAACCATTAGGCTGCTTGACTGACTGTCCTGATGTCACCTTCTCTTATGATGTTGCAATCAAGAATCAATTAGCTTAAAAAGTAAAACCAGCTATGTTAACCTGATTTGATTATTCGGCCTGCAGTTGATATACTATTCAGTCTTTTTGGGTCCCAGGCTGAATCTACAATAGCTTATTTTATCTTTTCTTATTCTCTATATGGTTTAGCCATTACTTCCTATTGAGTTTGTTTTTCTTTGAGGGTTAGCCTATTGGCTAGTAAATATATGTCTTGTTAGTTGGGAGAGACTGGATCCCTGGAAACATCTTATTCATAGGAGTTGGAAGTTACATTGTCTTCTCTTCAACACAGACTGGAGCTTAATGCAAATCCCAGATAGTTTCTATCACCTAATACTGTAGTTGTAATGGCAACAATAATAATATCTCTTATGTTTGTTTAGTGTTACTGTAGCCAACTACCGCAGAAATAATTTCTATATGGAACCAAATTCAACCTTGGGTAATCTATAATAAAAATTCAAACTTCTAATGTTTTAAGTACAAGCAACGTATTTTGTAGTCATAAAATTACAAGGCTTTTCTGGCTAGCTGCGAATTAAGAGTTCTAGAAATGTTACATAAAGGTAGGGATGCTTTTCTATTGTTTCAGAGAAAGTCTACGGAGCAGGTGCCCCGTTGAACATTCATTCACACACTTCATAAACATTTTTCATGTGTTAGGCCCAGAGGACAGAGAGACAGCTGAGGCATAGTCCATATTTCAAGGAATCATAGGTTACCTACTGCAATTGAACTTGGGTAAGCTTTCTGCTGGTACCACCTGGAATTAGAAGGAGAAATATTTCTCCTTCAAATACTGCAACCCTTGTTTAGTGAACACATGTTGTTTGTCTTCCCAGGAGAGTGAAAATATTTGTGCTTCCAGTTGAAAACTATGCAACTAGATTTTAAGACAACTACTCTGGGTTATCAGATTCTGATTCTGTGGGAGTTATACAAGTCTATGAATTGTAGGTAACTGATAGCAATGTAAAATAATTCCTGCCTATAACTTTGTCCTGTCTGGTAGAGGTTCAATCGACTTCTTCTCACTCTTTGGAAAAACTAACATTGCCTCCATTTACACATTTATTTCAATATCCCTGATGAGTTTCTTTTTTTAATGTGTTATAACATTTGTCTGGTCCCCTCATTGACTAGTGAGTAGAATAAAACTTTAACATATGTTCATTTATATAACTGCACCAGAGTAATAATTTTTTAAAAATTATCTTATAACACTAGTACCTTTCACTTGAGGAATTTATTATTTTTCCATTCCATGTGTTTTGGGGGTACAGGAGGATTAGCACAACTTTTTAGTCCACCAAGTAGGCAAATGACCCAAACTCAGTCAAACAGAAATCCATTACCCCTTACCACAGTGATTGGTTTAGAAATGGACACATGAACAAAAATGGCCAATAAGATTTCTCCTTGGACTTTTCTGCTGAACAGTATGGGAATGATATTCTTGTTCCCTTCACAATCTTGAGTTGTAAGAAAAATGTCTATGTTTTTCTTGCGTTCATCATCTCCCCAGCTGTTTAAAGGAGGCCGTCCAGCACAGGAGGTAAGGAAGCCAACTTACAAAGAGGAGAGACAAGAAAAGAAAAAAAGCCCTAGCTGGTGTGGCTCAGTGGATTGAGTACTGGCCTGCAAACTGAAAGAAAAAGATAACTTTGACATCATGCTTTGTGTCCCGGATTCACCCATTCTTAAAGTATTTAGTTATATGGGGGAAGGGGAGTAGAGGAGGTAGAGAAGGAGCAATCTCCTTTTTCTTAAACTGGTTTGATTAGGTTCTCTCACTTGGATCTACAAGCATTCTGAAAAACAAGCCTGACTACTCTGATCTGACTGAGAGATTGATTTAATATGAGGAATAAGTGTACATGATTATGGAGGCTAAGTCCAAGATCTACAGTGAGCAAACGAGAGACCCAAGAGAACTGATTATGCAGTTCCAAACTGAGATCAAAGGCCTCAGAACCAGGAGAGCTAATGATGTATGTTCGAGTCCAAGTCTAAAAGCAGAAAAGATCAATATCCCAGGTCAAAGACAGTCAAACATAGAGAAAAAATTCTTTCTTACTCATACTTCTATTCAGGCTTTCAACAGACGGGGTGAGGCCCATCAACACTGGGAAGGGCAATCTGCTTTACTCAGTCCACTAATTCAAATGTTAATCTCACCAAAAATCACCCTCCCAGACATACTCGCAAATAATGTTTAACCAGTGTAGGGGCACCCTTTATCCTAGTGAAGTTGACACATATTTTTAACCATCAGTGTGCCCAATTCATACGCTCCTGGAGTACAATCCTGAATGAAATCAAGACCACCCCCCCAAAAAAAAGCCAACAATGGGTTTCTCTTCAAATCAATAAAGTATTTTAAATATTTATATAAAAAAGAAACCATAGGCTGTGTGGGAGGAGAGTAGAGAGGAAAAACTATTGAGGTAGCCAGCAATTAGCTTCTCTTTTGCTGCCTGTGAATAGTTCCCCTGAAGCATAAGATTTGGGTTCTCAGTTCAACAAAAGAAAAAAAGAAAAATACTGAAGAGAACCATCCGCAGCCTATTTAGAATGCAATTTACTGATTCGTTGCCATTATTAAAGCGAGCCCCTTAAAGGTCTCATTTATCCCACTCCAAGATGCTTAGCAAAATAGCTCTTCAATCACAGTCATACTCCCCCAGGTTTTGGAAACACAGCTTGCTCTGTTCTGTACACATGCAGTGATGTTTTAACACCTTGAACAGCTAGGTACCTGTAGGCAAAATATAGACAGCCAGAGCTAGACAATCTTTTTACACTGTATTTTAATTGCCTGTCTTCTTCTCTGCATCCTGATAGACTGTAAACTCCATGAGAACTATATCTTCTGTTCCACCACTACCACAGGTCATAGCCTGGCCAGGATTAGGTGTTGAGTAAAAATTTGTTGAATGAATATAACTATGCCACCTTGAGCTTTTAAGCTGCCGAATGCAAGAATTTTATTTACCTCATCTCTTTTACTGTAGATTTGTCAGAGTAGTGCCTGACACGCAAATGTATATGTACAGATATATGTTGTTGTTAGTATTTCTCTGACATTCCCACAGGAAGCTTCTGGCAAACCACCCTCCTGATTAGTAATTACCTTATTACTTGAGCTCTATAAGCTAAATTACCCACCCCATCTGGCAAAAGCATCTGTTCACTCATCAATTAACAAATACAGTTTACCAGTTTTTGAATAGATTTTATGATAAAGGTTTACAGGTATACAAATTATGCTAATTGGGCTACAGTTTCTAAAGTCATTACTTTTTTTGTTTCCCTTGTTCGCCATTTTGACCATATCCTCTAGTGAATTGTGGCCTTATGTTGATTTCCTATTACACTTCGAGTCAAACACAAATTTCTGAGTGTTTCTTTCAACGGCTTCTCCCAGTTTGACCAGGCTTCTCTGTTTTCATCTCCTACTCTAACCTAGCCTTCACCTTCCAGACCAACTAAATTTACTGTCATGTGGTTCCTTCCACTGGTTCTTCCTCTCCTGGCTGTGAGCCTTTGCTCAATTTTTTCCATATCTATGGAACAACAACCAAACCACAAGTTTCTCCTCTTTAAATCACAGCTCAAGGACCAACTGCTCCAAGAGTTTTTTCCCACCCAATTTCCAATCCATCAGATCATCACTGACCCTGACTTCTACCACAACATAACCTTGAAATGACTGAATTTATAACTATGGTGTGGCTATAGTCCAACTTTTGGCTTACGTCAATACTAATGGCCTAATCTCAGTATTAATCAATGTTAAATTCAAAAAGGACTAAAAGTAATGTTCAATAGTCATTAAATCAGCATTGTAAAAGTTAGCATTTTGGGATGAAGACCATTAGGTATACTTCATTGAGTTTAATGAATTTATTCCCTGCCTTGTTCCACAAGGGATTTCAGAGAGATTATAACAACACATGGCATATAATGACAATTAACTTTAATAAAATATAAAGATCAGAAAAATGTGGAGGGAATAAAATACCAAGATCATGGAGAAAACTGAAATATAAATAACCAGGCCATAGAGTCCCCCTGGTTATTAAAGTTGAACTGTCCATTTAACTCTGATCTTTACACAAAGATTATTAATCACTAAGCTGTTGTTTTTTTTTTACACTCAGTATTTAAAATTAAACCATCCCCTTTGAATAATGTGAAAAGGATCAGGTAACTAGTACTTTGTTGGAATTGATGCTGTAGCATGACACAGGTTAGTGTTTTCAAAAATATTTTGCCTGAAACATAGTCCCAAAAGACGCAGCATAGAAAGGGGGTCCTGTGTTCAGTTTGGGAGGCTTTGAGTAATCCTGTAGAAAAATAACTTTTAATTCACTAAAACCCAGTAGCTCACAAACTAATGTGAACTTGATTCCCCAAACTTTTGCCCACGTAGTATCCACAGAAGTAGCTTCCAAGTGGCTCACTTGGAAGAAGCTGACAGAGGACAACAGCAAAGAAATCAGAAACCATACACCTTCAGATGCTTCAACTGTATTTGTGACATTTTAGTTCTTAAGATGGATATACAGGTATTCATCATATAATTCTGCATATTTTTGATGTGCTTGATATATTCCCAAAGTACAAATCCAAAAAATCACCTCCCTCACGGAACTATAGTTCCCAGCGGCTTCCCCAAAGAGTGAGCAGAGTGAGAGGGAAGTGACTTTGCCTGTGGAACGGCCTTCACCGTGGGTCTCGGTTATTATTTGGAACAAAAGGATTAAAACAGTCAACAATCACAGCAGCAGATACTTACTGGATCCTTACAAGGTGCCAATCATTCTTTTCAGGGCTCTACTCCTATTAATTTATTTAGTCTTTATGACGTCCTCTGCATTGGGACTACTATTATTCACATTTTAAGTAACTTGCTGCAGAGAAGGGGCAGAACTGGGGTGCCAGTCACAGTAATCTGACTCCTGAATCTACATATCTTACTTGTGCCCTGTTCTGCGCAGACCTTATTTCAGGTAGGGTGGTCAAGAAAGACCTCCCCAACTTGGAGTTATCTGAGCAAAGGCCTGAAGACACTAAGGGAGAGAGGTGTGTAGGTATCTGGAGGAACAACATTCCAAATAGAGGGAACATCTAGCCAGTGCCCATGAGGCAGATATGCTTGGCAAGTTTGAAGAATTCTATAACATATATGACTTCCCACAGTCAAAGCCCTACTGATCATTCCAGACACCATTTTATGCTAATTTATCCAATATTTTTAGTTCACTCAACATGTCTTTTATTTGCTCACCTGTGGAATTCTTCTCTAGAACTGCTATTCCTCACCACCTCCCCATGTCCCTATTTTTATCAGGCTGACTTCTTTGGGTCTTGCCTTATATTGCATTTTCCATCACATCTTCCCCACAATTGGACTGTTTCCTATATATCCCATACCTCTGTGTTTTTCTTCCCAATGGCTAATGTTACGTATTCCCCATGAACCAAGAGTATGCTAAGAACTGGGCTGGCATGTCATGTAAATCACATAATAATGTAAATAAAATGGGCTTTGTCAGGGCCTCTATTTTTATGGATAGAAACCTGAGGCTTGGAAAGATAGAAGCAACTTGCCCACAGTTACACAGTGAGAACTGGGGTCCAGGTAATGCCCAACCCTTGGTCTGAGCATTCTGCTATATTGCCTATCTAGCACCTGTCACACTATTCCATAATTGCAAGTTCATGTAGCTATCACCCACCAACTCCTTGAGGCAAGGACTCGGTGACGTTCCTTTGTATGTAGAATGGCTTCTGCTATATAATAAGCTAAATAAACATGCGCTGACTAAATGAGTGGAACATAGCTGCTCTTTCCCTAGGCAGTGCATCCCTGACTTCAGGAGCATACAGTCTAGGTTAGAACAGTTGGATCAGTTCTGAATTTTAGCAGAGGGACCATCCAAATCCCCTTCCTTCAGCCAAACCACACCAGATATATTTCAGATTTTGCATTTCTGCCCACTCCATCTCCCCTGCTTGGATATCTTGACCACCCAACTCCTGTTTCTTAGGATCCAGCAGAGACAACATCTTTGCTGTCCATCATGCCTATTCTGATCAGTCTGACCTCGGTCAGAGCCTCACTCAGCCCTTAATGGTCCATGACATTCTCTCCAACAATCCAGACATTCACTTACATACTGTCTTCCAGATCATTCCAAAGATGACTTCCTCACTCTCCTCCTGACTCTGAGCTGTTCTCTCTGCAATCCTCTGATTTTTGTACTTAATTTATACCATATGTATTTTTACTTCTGCTACATCACATCATAAAAGATTCTTCAGTGGTTCTGTGTTCCAAGTTAAACAACTTAAAGCATTGATGGGCAACAATCAATGCTTTAAAAAACCATACATGATATTTAGAAGGTTTGTTTATTAAAAGAATTTTTAAATTTTAACCAAAAATTTCACTTCAAGAGTTACTAAAGTTTTACTTAACAGTTACTGGGGTGCAAGAAGTAGTTTAAAATATTTTGGAGTCAGGATAAACTTTGCATGATATTTGAATTAAACTTACATCTTTTTTTTTATAAGATTTTTGTTCATTTATTTTTTCAGAGAGGGGGAAGGGAGAGAGGAGGAGAGGGAAAGAAACATCAATGTGTTGTCGCCTCTTGCACGCCCCCTACTGGGGTCCTGGCCTGCAACCCAGGCATGTACCCCAACTGGGAATCAAACCAGTAACCCTTTGGTTCACGTGCCCACTTGTGCATCACATTTTGTGTAGAGTTTTCTGGGGAAATATCACATTACCCTGGTGATTCACCCCCTTGCAGCCCACTCCAGCCAGGGCAACATCTTTTTAATTTAAATGTTATAACAGGTCTTACTCTGGGACATGCTTACTTCCTTGTTTCAATTCTGAACATTGTATAGGAACAACATCTAAGAAAGAACAAACTCTGATGTCCATATGTGATCATCATTTCTTCAAAATAACAACTAAATAAAAGTTGTTGGAAATAGATGCCAATCATTTAATACAAGATTTAAAGAAATCACACCATTGAATTGGTGGGATCCGTTTCATTTGCATAGATTATCTTCAGTTGTAATAATGTCACCTAACATTATTTGAGCATTTCTTATATACCAGGCACAGTAATAACTTGTATGCATTATTTCATATAATCTTTCAAAACTCCTACAATCAGTTAGTGTTTTTAATCCCATTTTGTTAGACCCATTGGTCCAAGGAACAAGGACCTAGGAAGGTCATATTCATAGCTGGAAGCAGGAAATATGAGTTCAAAGTCCTGCTCTGCTATTTGTAAAATATGGATTCATTCATAAGATGAAGTATCAGTTGGGAAATTAAGAGGTAAAAAATTTTGTTACCTAGTCTTTAAATTGATAAACAGAAAAAAGAAATCCAAAAAAATTATAGATGCATAAGGTAAGATTTTTAAATATCCTACATTAATGTGATATGTACATTCTATTTTTTCCTCTGAAAAATGACCATTTTTCATTACTTACAAAACAGTTTTATATTATGGGATAAAAATCTATATTTTATACCATAGTTATTTAAAATATATTGATTAGCAAGCCCCACAGATTTTCTTACATTAAAATATTATATTTTGCAAAATCAGTCCAGAGAAAGTGCAGCCATTGTTAATAAAACAAGAATGGTTTGCACATATGTGTGATATCAATACAGCCAAGGAGAGTGGACTGAAATGCACATGTGTGAACAATGACTACCTCACTGTACTAGTCAGTGGAGACAGTAGACACTGTTGAGTGAGCAGGTGACTGTGTGGCCATCACATTCAAAATGACTGAAGGGGTAGAGCAACAAATCTGCATCAAATTTTGGATTAAACTTGAACATTCCTCCATGGAAACTATTCAGATGATTCAGAAGGCCGCAACTATGGGCAACTGGTGATTGGCAGCTTCATCACGACAACGTGCCCACTTGTGCATCACATTTTGTGTAGAGTTTTCTGGGGAAATATCACATTACCCTGGTGATTCACCCCCTTGCAGCCCAGTTTTGGCACCTTGTGATTTCTGGCTTTCCCCAAAACTAGTATCACCTTTGAAAGGGAAGAAATTTCAGGCCACCAATGAGATTCAGGGAAATACAATGGGGTAGGTGATGGCAATTAGGAAAACTGGGTGAGGTCCCAAGGTACCTACTTTGAAGGGGAATGAGGCATCGTTGTCTTATGTACAATGTTTCTTGTATCTTCTTCAATAAATATCTCTGTTTTTCATAGTACGTGGCTGGATACTTCCTGGACATACCTTGTATACCATCTTTGGTTCCTGAGGATCATCCGATCATCTACTTTAAGAAGCTTCCTTATTGCAGAATAACAAGTTGGCAAAAAAGTATATTGAATTTGCCAACTTAAAAAAATTAGCCATGATATCTGTGTCTAAAGTTCATCACTCTTTTATAAAAGTTCTAGTGTATTTTCATCATTATTAAATATTAAAATTTATAAAAACGCAAACCAACAGAATTTCTTATTTTGAATTATGCCATGTTTATATAAAATTTCCAGAGTTTCGAAAGCTTTTTTTTTTCCAAATTAAACAACATAAAAAGAAAGCTGGAAGAGATTTAAAAAGATCACAAGGTTCATCCTCCAACCACTTGAAATCAAGACTTGTATTGAAGCGACATATTTTAAGGTTATGTACTAGAATAATTTCAACCATATTTCTAGATTGTACTGATTATCTGACATGAAACAAAATGTTATTGGCATATCTTAAATTCTGTTGATGGCCTGGGAGTTACCACTAGGTGGCAGCACAGGAGATACTCAGCCCAAGAACTGAACTTTAATTGGCATGACTTGGAGGGGTAAGCCAGGTGGGAGAAAGGTACAGAAGGCGCTCAAACAAGTCTCTCTTGTTATAAATTTCAAATTGTGTGGCTTTTTTGGCCACTCCCTTTATGGGTTAGAAAAGACAAGAATAAAACTTTTCTTTTAATGGGGGAAAAATGTCACCCATAAGCTTATTACCTTTAGTTTCTTCATATACTTGCTTTTGTATAGTTGCAATGAACATGCAACTTTATATTCATCCAATCCACTTTCCATACTGTAGTCAGACCAATATTGTCAAAATGTAAATGAAATCGCTCTGTCTCCATGCTTTAAAATTTTCAATGGCTTCTCCTTCTTCTTCTTCCACATGGCCCTAGATGACCCATCCGGACTTTACCTCTCCAAAGCCATGTCCCCTCAGACTGCAGCAACCTAGCACAGTGAAAACCCTCAATTCATATTTATTGTCTCATAAAAATATTTTAATTGTGGTAAAAAAACCCTGCAAAGCATAAAATTTACCATCTTAACCAGTTTAATTGTACAGTTCATTAGTGTTAAATATATTCACATTGTTATACAACAGATCTCCAGGCCTTTTTCATCTTACAAAACTAAAATTTTTATACCTTTTAAACAACTGCCTGTTTCTCTCTTCCCCTAGCCTCTGGCAACTACCATTTTACCTTCTGTTTCTATGAATTTGACTACTTTAGATATCCCATATAAATAGAATTATACAGTTTTTTCATGACTGGCTTATTTCATTTAAAATAATATTCTCAAGGTTCATCCATGTTGTATCATGTGACAGAACTGTATTCTTTTTTTAAAGCTGAGTAATATTCATATGCATATATGTGTCACATTTTTAATCCAATCATCCCTTGGTGGACATATAGCTTGATTGTTTCCATGTTACAGCTATCATGAATAATGAGGGTGCAAATATCTCTTTGTGGCCCTGCTTTCAGTTCTTTTGGATATCTACCCAGAAGTAGAATTTCTGGGTCAAATGGCAGTTCTTTTTTTTTTTTTTTAGGACTTCCATACTGCTTTCTATAGTAGCTGCATCATTTTACATTTTCACCAACCATGCACCAGGGTTCTTCACATCTTCCTCAATACTTGTGATATTCAAGTTTGGGGTTGTTTTCTTCATAGTAACTATTCTAATGCACATGAGGTGGTACCTCACTGTGGTTTTGATTTGCATTTCTCTAATGATTAGTGATGATCAGCACCTTTTCAATAGGTTTGTTGTTCATGTATATATCAGCTTTGGAGAAATGTCTATTCAAGTCCTTTGCCCATTTTTTAAATAGGTTATTTGTTTGTTGTTGTTGAGTTGTAGTTCCTGATAGAATCTGAATATTAATCTTTTATCAGATATATGATTTGCAAATATTTTCTCTCATTTCATATCCTTGCCCTTTCATTCTGTCAATTGTGCCCTGTGGTACACAGAAGTATCCAATTTTTTTTAAAGGAAGCTACATAGTGTTCACAATTACCATTCTTTGTGGCAGCCACATCATCCTTCTACCAAGTAAGTGGTAGCATCATAATTTACTTAACCACTCCTCTATTATGGGATATTATTTCCCATCCTAGATAGTGCTATAAAAAAAGTCCTGTACATGCAGCTTCTTCCCTTCGCCTTAATGATTATTTCTTTAGAATATATTGCCAGAAGTAAAATTTCTGAGTCAACTAATGTGTACATTTTATGATTCTTGATACTTGTTGCTAAATTTCTTTCTTAGGAATTTATATAGCCAACAGTAACATTATAATAGTTAGTGTTTATTAGATAGTTGTTCTGTACCAAGCACTCAGCTAGATTCTTTACACATAATATCATTTCCTCATGTCAGCTTTGCAGGATAGGAATTATTACCATTGTATAGTTAATACTATAGATTCAGAGATTCTGTAAGTTACCCAAGATCACACCGTTATCACTTGGTGTTGATGCCGCCTGACTCCAGAACCAGGAATGGTCTTATCATGATGCTACATTGCTTGTCCTTGAGTGAAAAAGTACCACTTTCACCTTTCCTTCATAACATCTTTAAGAATGATAATGTTTGCTAGTTTGATAGAGGGAAAAATGGTAACTATTAAAGTACATATCTTTGGTTACATGTATGAATGAGTATTTTTCCACATTTAGTTTATACTACCCCTTACTATTTCCCTCTCCCCAGTAGAGATTTCCTATGTGAATAGGCAGCACATAACCTTTTCAATCAAAGAAAAGTTTACACACAACTTTTATCCTACCTGGAATTATGGGCCCGTATCTTTTATGAGTTACCTATTTTTATCTTCAGCCCTAATTTTATTTTTATATCTTATCAAACAAACTAAGTTTTCCCACAACATATTTACCTTTTAGGTTGTAGTTTTGCAGCATATTTCTGCCAATCCATTTTTCTTTTCATTAGTATTTTTTCTATTTATATCATATAGCTTTTAATTTTACATATTTATTTTTAATTTGGTCATTTTTATGTTGACCATTTAATTTGTAGTTTCTTCTATTCTTCCTAAGTATAAAATTTTTTCTACCTTTATATATAAATACCTGATAGATATCGTTTTCTCTTTTTGTTCTGTTTTTTTCTATGATTCAATTTTAATACTTAAATCTTTAAACCCTCTGAAATGTATTTTGAAGCATGTTATAGATATAAATGTATTAAATTTTCAAAATAGTCGCAATGTCATTTACTGAATAATTTTCTTCCTCGCTGTTCTGTGATGCCACAATTACCTGTATATTAAAATCATTTGTATGAACTAAGTTTTAATAACAAGTTTATTGAGAAATAATTCACATTAAGCAGTACAATTCAGTGGTTCTCTTATGTTCACAGAGCTGTACAGCCATCCCCAGAACCTAATTCCAGAGCCTTTCCATCCAAAGAGAGGCCGTCCCACGCCCGCCCCCCAGTCTGCCGCCGCTTCACCCTTCCTCTCCCCCAGCCCCTGGCAACCACTAAGCTACTTTCTATCTCTGTAAGTTTGGCTATTCTGGACATTTCATAAAAAACAGAATTATACAATATGTGACCTTTTATGACTGATTTATTTCCAAGGTTCATCCACAGTTGTCACATGTATATTAATACATTATATTTTATGGTTGAATAATATTCCAGCGTATGGATATATCACATTTTGTTTATCCATTTATTCATTGGCAGACATTTGGGTTGTCCCCACTTTTTGAAACATATGGATGATACAGCTATGAACGTCTGTGTACAAGTTTTTGTGTAGGCATTTTTGTTCCCTTGGGTCTACACCTAAGGAGTGGAATGTCTGGGTTGTATGGTAACTCTGTGTTTAACTTTTCAAGAAACTGCCAAGCTACCACAATGCATACCAAAGCAAATGCATCATTTCACATTCCTACCAGTAATGTATGCAAGTCCCAACTTCTCCACATATTCATCAACACTTATTATTGCTTGTCTTTTTTACTAGTATTTCATTGTGGTTTTGATTTGTAGTTCTATAATGATTAATAACATTGAACATCTTCTCATGTGCTTATTGGTCATTTGTATTTGGAGAAATGTTTATATAAAGCCTCTACTAATTTTTTAATTGCGTTGATTTTTTTGTATTTGGGTCATAAGATTTATTTACATATTCTGAGTACAAGTCCTTATCAAATATGTGACTTGCCAATATTTTCTCCCAATCTATCAGTTTTATTTTCACCTTCTTCATGATGGTCTTTGAAGCACAAAAGGTTTTTTTCATATAAAGTCAAATTTATCTATTTTTTTATTTAGTTGCTTGTGGTTTTGATGTCATTTCTAAAAACAAAACTATTGACTAATCCTTAGAGTCAATGATTATGCCTATGCTTTTTTCTAAGAGTTCTATAATTTTAGTGCTTACATTTAGGTTTAAGTTCCACTTTTAGTTCATTTTTATATATGGTATGAGGTACATGTCCAACTTCTTTTGTTTACATGTTGATAACCAATGTCCCAGTACCATTGGCTAAAAAGACTATTCTCTCTCTATTGAAATGTCTGGGACTAACTTATGGGCTATTTCTTTGTTCCAACAATGGCCATGTTCTTGAAGGCCCACAATGTCTTAACTATGTTTGCTTTGAAATCTGTGTTAACACCTGGAGGGGCTAGTCTTCCCTTATTAAGCACCTTTATCCTCTCCCACCCCTTCCCCCAACACACACACACTTAGAATATTCCTTTTAATTCTCACCAAATTATTACTCTATATTAGCATTTTACAAACTTTCTTTTCCAGAGAGCAAACTCAATGTTTATGTATCATTGCTTTCATTTCCACTTAGAGAATATTTTCTTCCTCCTTGAATTGCTGTTGTTATTGGTTTATCTATTTTTCTCAATCCATTGTTCTCCTTGCAAAGAACACTGTTACCTCCATTTAAAGAAATAAAAACAGACATATAGTACAAGGAAGTTAAATTCTGTGACTTAACCTAGTTCACCCAACTAGATAAATCGGAGCTAAGACATTTGAGAATCTCAATTTCTATGAGGTTTATTTCTGAGTATCTATCCATTTAAATCTAAATGCTTTCAATCTAGCAATCTGGATTTTTTAAGAATAACTGAAACTTGTGTAAAGCACTTTAACGATAATTTTTTTCTCCATATTAGTTTATTTTTGTACATCACCTCACAGATTTACAATTTGATACTCTTTGCCTTTTCAGCTTAGAAAACACCACTGGCTGCTGGCTGGGTCCAATCATTGTTTTAGTTTTAACTTAGAAGAAACATTCCCAAGGAATGGACAGTATGATAACCCCCAGTTGTGGGGAGAGACATGTTGTTTAGGAAAAGCAATATTTTTATTGCTCTCCTACTACACTCTACAGTTAGTAAAGCTCAACAAAATCTTCAGGGGTGTGGGAACATACCAAAAAGAGAATGAGGAAACATCGTAGTGGGCATGTAGTTAGCCCTCTCCCAAAACATAAAAGTGAATACTCTATTTTAGAGAATAATGTTGCATCTTTTTCCAACTCCAGGTCTATATAAGACAAAAGAGGTACTATGTAAATTTATGCCATTTGCCAATGACTGGGCGATGCACCCTGTTGCCTTTCAAATATATAGCTCTTTCTCCCACTCCTCCCTCCCAAAACTACCTACACAGGCAGTCTAGATCAGCACTTTATCATAGAAATAAAATATAAGACGTATATAGAAAATTTTTTATTTTATGGTAGTTAACATTTTAAAACAGTAACAACCTTGACTGGTGTGACTCAGAGGGTTGGGCATTGTCCCACAAACCAAACGTTTGCCAGGTTGATTCCCAGGCAGGGCACAGGCCTGGGTTGCGGGCCAGGTTCCCGCCTGGGAGTACGCGAGAGGCAACCAACAGATATTTCCCTCACACATTGATGTTTCTCTCCCTCTCTTTCTTCCTCCCTTTCCCTGTCTCTAAAAATAAATAAATAAATTAAGTAAATAAATAAATAAAATCTTTTAAAAAATAAATAGAACAATAAACAGAAACAGACAGAATTAATTTTAATATATTATTTATCCCAATATAATTATAGTATTATTTCAATGCATAATCATTATAAAAATTATTAGAGCGTTACTTTCATTCTTTCATACTGAATCTTTAAAATCTAATGTGCAGCTCACATTTACAATTCATCTCAGTTTGAACTAGACATGTGTCCAGGGCTCAGAAGCCACAAGGACTTGTGGCTTCTATACTGGAGGCATAAGTCTAGGTAGAAGGCCCTCGAACTCCCCGACACCAGAGAGCATGGGAGGGAAAAGAGAAAAGATGAAACTTTGGGAAAGGAAGAAAAATGGAGAGAAGGAGAAGTAAGAAGTAAATGGAGAGAAGGAGAAAATAAGAAAAAGATAATGGAAAGGAGAGGAAGGGGGTGACCATTTTCTGAACACTCTCAAGGAGCCAGCTGTCACGTATAATGGGAAGGGCCATAAGCTACTTGGCAACAGTCTTCAGCATCTGTGCAGGTAAGAAAGTCCCATTTGAAGTGAACTATGATTACTGGTGATGACTCAGTACATTAGAAAAATACTTTAACACCGCATCACGGGAAGATGATGTACTGGTTCATATGCTCATAGCATGGATACTCATCTGCCTCTGCTGTGGAAAGCAAACCACGGAGAAGGCTGCATTTGAGAGAAAGTGTTTCTTACATTCCTCTCTCCCCTTCCAAAACACCAAGACACAATACCAGACATCCCCTCAGAGGAGTTCCAGGCTAATAAAATTTGCAGTGGGGTGCAAATTTTGGTGAGAACCCAAAACGGAAACGAAAGAGAAGAAAAGAGACCTCTGCTTGTGATTTTACTGAGTAAGGTGATTACTACCCTGAATTTATAGATAAGAAACACGAAAATGGGGCACGCATCAGTATGTAGGATTTTCATACAGACTACTCATTTTAAGCATTGTATGATGGCACAAGTTTTCCCCGTGTTTGAGCGGGGAGAAGGACCGGGTTTCTGTTTTAGATTTGGATCTAAGGAGTTTTACCTGTACTTGGGAGTGGGCAGAGCTGACCTTCAACCTGAAATGTTTTCTCTAAGTGAAGATGGCCCAGAGAGCAAGAGAAAATCCAAAGCATCAACACCAAGGTGGAGAGCAAGACAAGGATCTAAAACAGAGGGTATGTTAACAAAAGCAAAGAGGCAGGCAAGAAGGAGCAAGCTCGTGCAACCGGCCCCGGAGGTGACTGAATACTTGTAGAGAGAACTCTGGCCGAGCCTGTGAGGGCAAGGAGCTCATAAAGGCTATAATACCAGATCTCAACTTCAGTTTAGTGAGTAATATGTACATAACTGGCAAAATATTAAGTACTTGTATTTTATAAATAGATTTTATATATTCACCAAAAAAAGTAGTAACCCCAATCCATCTGCCAGACATGTACTTTAAATGCCCCACATGAGCTGCAGTGAAGTAAGCAGACCAAAATTTTCCGTCCTAATTTAATTCAGGCCTTGCATCTGGGTCAGGTCTATAGGCAGGATTAGTGCATTATAAACCCATTTGTTTTTCTTGTTCCCTCCGCTGGAGCCACGCTCTTTACACCCCCATCCAACCTTGAAACATGAAGGCCCTTCCCTTCTCGGACCACCCAATCCCAACGGACAAGCTGAAACACTCCAACTCCATGGAACCACTGCTTAAAAATATGCTCAAGACACTTCATAAGTATTGAGAATTTTCCTTTGGGATGCTTTATTGCTTTCTTTCAGAGTCATTTACATGTGCTCTTTTCATTCTTGCAAACTCACCCCTTTGTTTTCTACTTTATTTAATCAAGTTCAAAATTCTGTTTCTGTAAGTCTTCAGGTGGCAACAAGGAGCCCTGTCACTTTGGGTTCCACAAACCAGTAATAGCCTGTCATCGTCTTACAGTGCTGTTCTTGGCAAGGGCAAACCAGCCCTCTGATAAAATGCTAGTTCTCTGCCATGCCTGAAATCTGCTTTGAGCGTGTTAGCATCATTTAAATCTGTACTAGGCTTGGTAGAGACTACGAAGAGAAGAGAAAAGTCCCCTTTCAAGCCATCAGGGAAACAACACGTTCCCAAACATAGAAGAGTAAGAAGAAATACTAATGGTCTTTGTGTTTTTAGGTTGTACTTGTTTTCGGTTGTTGTTTTTAATTAAATGTGACCATTTGGTTTCTTTAACTCCCCGAGGGGACTGCAGGACTGGAGGTGGGGATGGGATGAAGGGGAAGAAAGGAGGAAGAGTCATATGGTGCCAGGCAAGAGCCAGAAGAGAAAATTGAAGGCAAGGCAGAATGATTGAGTGATTAAGTCATGAAATTAAGTCATGATTTTGGATCCTGGCTTTGCTTTGACAATCTCCAGCTGAGTGATTTGGACAAGCTACTTAATTCCTTAACTTTGTCCCTTCAATTGTAAAATGTGAATAATACTCAAATCTACCACATTGAGGTTGTTAGGCAACTAATTAAAATAATGCATGTAAAGCAAGTAACAAATGCCCGGCATATCGTGGACAACCCTAAGTGGTAGGAATATTATCACAATTAGCAGCAGTAATGCAGATGGGATGAAACAGAATGAAATAGAATCAATGCTATACTTCATTTCATTCATTCCATTCCTACAACTTCAGGTACCGATTTTCTCTCTCTGGTGTCTGGGGAGAGATGTGATAGTGGAAATTGGATGGGTAGAAAGGTGCTTTCAGAGATCAAGCCTATGAGCCTTGCAACAAGTACCACGGGGCCACATAACCTCCAGAAATAGAATGTGGCAAAAGAAAAGATGATTATAAGAATATCTCATTAAGCAGATGAGATAGGAATATCTAATCTAAGATATTTAACTGTTATTCTCCTTCCTATAAATAGAGGTAAAAATAAATTGCAGATGTTTTTTCCATCTGACATATCTCTATCCTTGACACTATCATTTCTCCCATCCTCTGTCTCATCCATCTCAACAGCTAGAACCAGGGTGACTGTTTTAGGGGTATATAAACTTCTATTGACCCTGACCTTGGTGACACCCATCTTGTGGCAAACTATCTGAACAAAATTGGAATAGGAAAAGATAGGGAGTAGAAAGTCTAAAAGAGCCCTGGCTGGTGTGGCTCAGTGGATTGAGTGCCAGCCTGCAAACCAAAGGGTCACAGGCTCGATTCCCAG
Source organism: Pteronotus mesoamericanus (assembly GCF_021234165.1). Lineage (NCBI taxonomy): Eukaryota > Metazoa > Chordata > Mammalia > Chiroptera > Mormoopidae > Pteronotus > Pteronotus mesoamericanus. The sequence continues at coordinate 17,445,584 of NW_026555310.1, forward strand.
TCAGGGCACATGGCTGGGTTGCAGGCCAGGTCCTCAGCAGGGGGGCGTGCTAGAGGCAACCACACATCGATGTTTCGCTCCCTTCTCTTTCTCCTTCCCTTCCTTTCTCTCTCTAAAAATAAATTTAAAAAATCTTTAGAAATTAAAAAAAAAGAAAAGCTGAAAGAGAATCTTAATCTTTTTCTAGAAACTCTGCAATTACTTTCAAACAAGAGCAGTTCTAGGTACATTCTATTCAAATATTCACAATTGTAGCAGTGACTTTTTCATCTTCAAGCAAAGAAGGTAACATATTGCCCCAGCTAAAGGAAAACCAGTCTACAGCTTCCCGCTCAGCGAGTCTCAGATCAATGAACCCATCCACACATTAGTGTTCTGTTCAAACTGACTGGAGCAGTTAACAGCTTCTCTGTGGGATACCTGTGGACGTTCCCACTCTTCTTTTTAAGGTGTTCTTTTTCTGGCAGGCCCGGTAGTGTGTTGGAAAACCTAAAGGGACAGTGATAAGCTGGATTCAGCTAACCCTCTAGGAGGTGGCATGCCTGCTTTCCACAGATGCTTCTCAATTAAACCTTTAATTCACACATCTGCACACATATGTATGCAGTGTGTGACCCACACATGAGAGTAACATAACTATCTTTACAGAATAAAGTAAAATACGTTCTGTATATTACAATATACACTGAATGGTATGTGTGTGTATATTTTTCATATAATATATATTTAATATATACAAAGTTATATACTTAAGTGTACTGACAGTATTCTACTTCATAAGAATGTAAGCCTCATGAAACAGGAGTCTGCCCATTTTTTTCACAGTACGTACTTAATAAATCTTGTTGAATGAAAGAATGGATATATAATAAAGTGTCTTCTTTGATCCTCCAGCCAACCCTGTCTGTGACTTGGGACTGAGAATTGATGCTGCTGTCAGCATGCTGTAGTTGAAGGGTTCCAAGTAGCTTGGCCAAGTCCCCCGGCAAGGGGTCAGCAGGGTAGAATAGAAGCCCAGGTTGAATGATTTCTCATCCCATACTTGACAGTGAATAGATCTAACTTCTACTAGTGTGAGAAAACAAAAATTGCTTGTTTTCTTCTTCCCCAAGTAATGTCACAGGGCTAAAATCACTTCACCGTCTAGTCCTTGTTTCCTTGGATCAGGTTTATCTGGGGCTTGAGGCTGAGAGACGTCCTGTCTAGTTCCTTACGCAGTGCTCATGCTTCTCCGCCTCTGGGCCACCCAGAGCCCTCAAGACCCTCTCCGCTCCTGCTTTCATCTTCCACTCTCTCTTGCTCCCCCTTTCCTTGCTTTTGTTTTTCTGGCTTCCCTTCTCCTCCACTGACTCCAGCAGTTACTAAATAGAAGTAGGAAACATTCTTGTAGGAAAGGACCATTTGGAATCCACTCTCCCACTTCACGTCCTTTAGATATCTTCCTAATAAGCAAAAGGAAAAGAAATGAAAAGCAAAAGCTCCATTTACAGGAAAAGAGGAAAAGTTTATCCAGCATACCAGTGCTCTACACACAGGTACCCGCACACAAGCAAGCACCCCCAACAAACACGCAACTTTCTTAATTCTTAAAAAAAAAAATTGATCTTGGAGAGATAGGTTTCTTTTCCAAGTAAAGGCTCCTATTTCTTTCTTCTTTCCACCAAACATGAGGAATGAACACTGAATAATGTGTCCAGTCAATGGCTTCTTTATTAACTGTTGGATATATTTTTTTAAAAGCTTGTGGGTGTATCCACACAACCATTCAAGAGATAAAAAGATAATGGACAGAAATTGAGATTTTCCTAAAAACATTTTTTAGGGCAGTAGAATCAATGTCTCTGAAAATCATGGTGTCCACAGAGATGAATGTCCACTTAGTATTTAGTGAGTTCAGTTTCTTGCTTCCAGACCCTACTGGCCAAATTTATTGCCCACGGCTGAAGAAAGGATTCTTCCCCCATGAAACTTGTTTTGGCTTGAAGCAAAGTTCAAATAATATTTACCAAGATTATTAAAAAGCTCTAAAACTTTTTTCTTCTTCAGCATTCAGGGATGGAATGTCAGAAAGTGTTGACATTAATTTTTAAATTAATATTTTTGGAAAAATTTTCTTTAATAAAAGATCAAATGATTACCACAATGCTGGAAATGGGCCGCTGCTGATTGTGAACAATGCTTGTCAACAGCAAAGTTCCGGACTTAATGAGAGCTCCCCAGCATGTTTGCACACTGGAAATACAAATTACCTTCTTAAAAAGAAATTTTTGAATTTTCATTCTAGCTCATCTTTGGTTGTAAAGCTGAAACACTGACCTCAAAAACATTTTTGCTACTAGCAGGGAAAAGAGCATTTCTCAACTAACCATAGAATCTACATAAATCCTCCATTACCATATGCTGAAGAACTCTGTAACTGTCTGCTAGGTAACTTGAAAAAGCTACTACATAAGAAATTGCTTGCACTTTCCAGTCTTCCTTTGTTTCAACATGCAGCTAAGGCAGATGGCAATAAAGAAGGGAATGAGAAATAAAGAGTTAAAGGTTTTAATCATTTATTTTATAGAACGTTAGTGACAACAGATGGTAGTGGGTGGTTTTTGTTTTAATGTCTTTTACTCTAAATAAAAAGTTGGCTTCTAAAAAAAGGAGAGAATGAGCTTCATTCAAGCAGACCTGGTGTACAATTGCAGCTCTCCCACTCAGCTGTGTGGCCTACACAGAGTGAAGAGCGACACTGTAATAATTATCTGTGGTGTCAGATGGATATTAGTCTTATCAGGTGTTCATTTCACAAGTCATATAAATGTTTACTCACTATGTTGTAACCTGAAATTAACGTAATACTATATGTCAACTGCAATTGAAGAATTTTTTTTTATTTTAATTTTTATCAGCCTCAGTTTCCTCACCTGAAAAACCAAGGTAATACAAATATCTTCTTAACGTCATTGTATTGGCTCTCCCAATCCCCATGTCTTCTTTTTTTTTTTTTTTTTTTTTTTTTTACTTTATTTGTCTCCATGAAAATTATCTTCTAAACTTCTCTGTCATGGTATTTACTTACTTACTTTGGTTAATGATCTAAACATGCCTCTCCATTAGAATATAAGTTCTAGGTGGGCAGCAACTTTGACTGCTCACTGCTGTATCCTATCCAGCACGTGATACTCAATAACTATGTATTGAATGTTGAATAAATAAAAATAAAGTTCCCAGCATAGGACTGGGAACCTACTCCTGTCATTGTGTGAGAGGCATAAAGAGAAATTAGGTGGAGACTTTCTAAAAGTTCTTGTTTGTCTTCCACATTCCTCACTCTCCTGCTTTTTTGCCCCAGCGCACCTGAGGGGGAACACCCTGCTTTCCGTAAGTCCTCTCCCGCATCTATAGACACGCCTAGAAGATGCTAAATCAGGATGGAACCATCCTGGGAATAGAGTGAGCCAACCTGGCAGCCTGCAGGACCATGTGGCCTTGTTGTACCTGAGTTTCTCTCCTTTTGCTTTTTTAGTTTGATTTTTTTTTTTAAATAAAGGGCAACATTCTCAATTTCTTAAGACAAACTGGGAGTTTTCTTCACCATTTTTAAAGTTCGGTCCTGTGTCCAGGCCTAGAGACACATGGTCTGCCTGATCTACCACATTTTCCCAGACCCCACAAGCCTGGGACACTGATTCTCTAAACAACAGGACCACAGAGCTGAATCCCCAAGGGAGGAGACCAGCAGCTCCTGTTTTGACAGGAACACAGCTAAGGTGACTGAGCCTGGGAGCAAGGCAGGCCATCAGAGGAGATAAAGGTCTCAGAGTATTCCTCAGTTTCAAAATCTGTTCTTCGTTGCTAGGATTAACTTTTTTCTTTAATTATAAAGACTTAAACTTCATCTTATGGTGGACAAAACCCAGAGTTCTAACTTCCCTCTCTGCTTTCAAGATGAAAAGACCATAAGCATCAGGGGCGGCCAGATCTGGGCTGGAATCCGGACTCCACATACAGGCATCTGTGCCACCTCGAGAACATTGCAATTTTCTTGTGTAAAAATGGGATAGTGACACCTATCTCCTGGGATTAGTATAATGAGTCCATGATTTAGCCCTTATAATGCACCTAGTACAATTTCTTGTACACCTTAAGTATTCCATGAATGTCCATTCGTTTCTCCTGCTCTTACTTACCTGGCCTCATAGATCTGTCTTATGAATTTTGTGAACCAGAGTAATTCTTTTAACTTCCCTAAGTTTCAGAGCCCTCAGTTCTAAAATGGAGATACTTCTTACCTCATAGGTGATAGCAAACGTGAAAGCATTGCTGTGCCAGCTACTGTGTCCAGCATTTCATAAGTGCTCCGTCCACAGCAGCTATTACTATGATCTACCATTATTAAACCACAGGACTTGTCTTCTAGACACTTTAAATACATGCCTTCCTAATTTATTCTTCAAAGCAACCCTTACTGTGAAGTAGATATTCTTATATTTATATCAGAGATGAAGAAACTAAGACCCAGAAAGTTAAGTAACTTGGTCAGAATTACAGATACTGAGTGTCATGGCTGGTATTTAAACTCACATCTTCTTGACTTCAAAGTCTGTGTTTTCCCCTGTGATGATGACACAGAGTCTCCCCAGTTGTTATTATTATTAATGTTAACATAATTATCACCATCAGTATCATCTACTCTCTTCATCTACCCTCTGCTAGATCAGACCTTCTCTGTCTAACACATCTGCCCCCAGTGTCCAACCGAGCCACGAAATGAATTAATTTGCACCCTCATGGCTCACTGAGACTAGAACACCAAGCTTCAGTGTGTTTGAGGCTGGGCAGCGCAGTACAGGCTCTATTGTGACTGTTTGCCTCTTGGGTTCTTTACCTTCATTGTGAATGTCCTTACTGGATAGTTACAAAATATAAAATAGCAGAACAACATGCGCACGCCTAACAGTCATCTTCTAAATGCCGGCAGAATGGTTACAAATTCAAATATCAGCAAAAATGTGCAGCAGGTAAGAGCAACATAAATAAAGTTATAGCAACTCCATTTCAGAGAGCAAAGTGTAAGGGAAAGGGAGAGGGAGAGGGAGTCCAAGAACAGAATACAGAATATCTGGGGTTGGCCAGGAGAGTCAGGCTCGTGCTGGTAGGAAGCACCACAGGCCTGGCAGGCAGCAGGTACTCCATAAATATTCTTTTGGTAAGAGGAGGAAGAAACCATGTTCATTATATTAATTGATGAGCAGTATGTTCATCAGTGATGAGCAGTAAGTTGAGATTCTTAAAATCTCAACTGTAGAACCGAGGCCCTTGCTGTGTCCTATCCTGAACTTCCCCCATGCTACCTTTACCAACCTTCCCTGAATCCTCAAAGATGACCATTATGACCCCTCTGGCCATGACCCTGCTCTCGAAGGGACCTCAGAGATCAGGCACCCTCATTTTTGGCTTCCCGGGCTCTCTGTCCCAGGGTTTCTAGGTCAAAAACGAGGTTCAGAGGGACTAGAAAAACATGAGAGATGCCACAGCAGAAGCGAAAATAGGACCTCTCTAGTAGGAGATGGAATACTTAAAATGAATGTCCTAAGAATTCCTAACAGGTCATCACAACACACGTAACTTTCATCCTTCGATGCTAGCTCAGCCCTAGAAAGAGGGACGAGGCAAGGTTGCCTTCTCAGAGAGGGAGGCTGAATGCCAGGACCTCCCCTGGGGGGCAGCTCCGCGCCGGCCGCTGACCGCCATCAGCCTCCTCGCCCTGCTCCCACCTGCAGGCCTGGGCACACTGTTCCAGACACTGCATTTTGCCTTGGCAAGAGCCACCCATAAGGTTTCTTGGCAGAGGCGGCTGTCTTGGTTTCAAGACATCCCTGCTGTTGGTTCCTGCTGTTTCGTTCCTGACTCTCCCTGCCCCCCACTTAGCCTTCACCTCATGAACCCGGAGTTTCCTGGCTCCGGTCTGACCCCTGGCTCCAGGTTCTACCGTGTTTGCCAGACTCGACACTCCCAAACCCAGCCACCCACCTTGCCTGGCCCTGCACTTTTCTCCCGGCCTCCCCTGGCTCTTCTGGCTCCACCCGCCCAGCCGCGGAGACCTTGCACGTGCCCCATGGCGGCTTTTTAAAGCACCCTAGTGCAGAGAGATCTAGCACCGTGACCTTCCTGATGATGCCCGGATTCGGATGAATTTAAAGGTGATGCTCACCGCTTTCTTTCTTAGGGAAAAAAAAAGAGAACTTTGGAGGAATATTATGGGAAGTAGACCCCCAGACTTTGAGCTCTTTGAAGGAAAGGCCTCCGGTCATTCCCTTACTTCCTCCCTCTTAAAGGAACTCACACGTCAGAGCAGCCAGGCATAAACACTTAGCTCTAAATTCATTAGCACCATCTTTCAAACTTCCCAGTTTTCTTACCACCACTCTCCACAACAACCATCAGTGATGGTAACGTTTTAAATAATTTTCCCATTCTCTTGTTACATAGTCATTAATTCCTCTATTTATTTCACACACACTCTCTATGTTCTAAAATATGCAGTTTATGGCATATAATCATTTAAAAAAAATTTCATTGGCCAATAACAGAAATGTTATTGAGCTTGAGAGATCCTGATGTCGAGACACAGGGACACTGCCGGGGAGGGACGCAGGCATTCCAGCTAACAAGGTGAAAAGTGCACAGGGTGTCTGTTTTTACAAAAGAGACACAGCTCAGCCATCGCAGTGCTTCCTGAACTTTTCAGTGACCTGGTCCACCCAAAAAGTGGCAATGTTGTGGGGGACATGGGAGTGAGTGGAGAAGACCACGTGCCGCAGGGCATCGCGGTACAGACCTGCTGCTGCCCCAGCTCCTGACCAGCTGCCTCGCAGACGGAGCGCATCCATACCTCAGCGCCTCTGGAACCCCCGGCGGCACAGCAGAGGGTTGTGACACGCTGATCGGCAACCTCTGGCTTCCAATATTGACTGTTCATTCACTCTCTCCAATATTTTGTAGTTCCTGCAAGTATGTTGAGTGATTTTGCTAGGGGATGTTCTAGAAACTCAGGGTACACCAGTGAACCAAAAAAAAAAGAGAGAGAGAGAGAGAGGAAGACTCCTGTCCCCGTGAGCTTTGGTTCTAATGGAAGCAAACACAATAAACATGTATTAAGTACAATAAATAATTGGATGCTACAGTTGTGGGAAACAATAAGTGCTGTAAAATAAAGAAGCAGGGTTAGGGAATTAGGGACGGGGACAAGACAGGTTACTGAGTTAAGTAGGATGTTCAGGGTAGGTTTACCGAGAAAGTGAGCAAAGACTTGAAGACAGTGAGGATATTAGCCAAGGGGACACCTAGGGCAAGAGCCTTCCAGGTAGTGGGAACTGGGAAAGCAAAGGCCCCCCTAGTGGGTTCTAGACAGCGCAGAGAGGGCAGCCTGGCTAGACATGGAAAGTGAGAGGAGGGACATAGGATCCAACAGGGCTGTCTCCAGGGAGACAATAAAATGCCTCTGCTTTTGTGTGTGTGCATGTGTGTGCGCAAATATCTTTCCCCAGCCTATAGCTTATCTTCCCAATTCACCTATGTATCTTTATTTTACAAAATTTAAATTTAACATAGTCAAATTCATCAAGTTTTCCATCCTGGAATCCTCTTAAAAGAAAATCTTCTGAATACAATATTATTTTTTTTCAAAAGCTTGTAAAGTTTTGGCTTAGTTAGATCTCAAGTAAGCCTGGAATTGAGATTTTAATATGGTAGTAAGCAAAGGTCTTATGTCATTTTTTTCCACAAGGATAATCAATAGTTTCAGCATCTCTTATTGATTAGTTTATATCTTCCTCCACGGATTTTTAATGCTACTCTCTCATCTGTCTCAAGTTTTAGATCAATGGTATTCTCGGTCTTTCCCAGAAGATCACCAAAAGGCAGAACACTACTGACCCTCGAAGGGTTGTCTTACCAGTTACAGGACTGAAAGAAACTATGAAATGAGTGATTATTTTATACTAAAGGGGCAAGAAGGAAAGCATCAACATTTCATGAGGGTCTCAAAAACTGGGACCATCTGACCTGACCAAATTCATCAAAGATGCTTCATGATTGTGTTTGCCTGACCCACAACAGCAACAAAGTGGGTGGAACCTTTGCCAGCTCTGAGTGCTGATTTGTCCACTGATACCCCTCACCCTATGACTCCCCTTCTCTGGTCACGGACAGGCAAAGTTCACTGAATATGGAAGGCTTCTGACAGGAGAGCAGCAGGTGGACAGTTACTTTACATACGAAAATGAACAGGAAGTAAGACTGAGGCATCCTGACGCACCAGGATGAAATTTCACCCAGCAAACCAGTATTTGCAAGCATCTGCTCCCTCTGCCTAAACTCCTCATTTTTAAATAGAATAACATGTTCCTCTAGAATTATGACTGAAAGTCAACCGTCTAAGTTCCCACAAGGTGAACTTCCACCTCACATACTCTTTTATCATTCACTCCTGCGTCCTGTCCCGAGACCCCGCTCAGTGTTCAGCCCCTCCAAGCTCACAGTTCTCTCACTCTGCAGACGAGTGAGGCAGTTAAAAAGACACAGGAGACTTCCATCCCCAACGTGAAACCAAGCAGTAGGGTCATGAAACCTGGTCAGGTTTCTCTCCCTCAACTCAGAAAAGCCAAGCCGCTCTGAGCAGAAGAGTGATTACAAGAATGCAACGTTCATTTCTGCTCTAGGCCCCGTGTTTGCCTGTCCACAGTGTCTGGGAAGGAAGTGCGATGCTTACAGCATTTATATTTTCCATGCTGTGGTGGATTTGGAACCTTCACCCAGCTCAAGACAGAATAAATTTACTCCAGCACAAATCTCTTGATCATTTCTCCTTCCAATGTGGGAAAACAGCACTGAGAATGTGGAAAGTGTGGAGCACATCATAAATCCAGGGACACAGGAACTCAGAAAGCTGCATGAGGCACATAAAGGAAGCACTGTGCTTTAATATTATTTTCTGTTTAAAATCGACATGTGTGGTTTCGGACAAAGGCCTTTTAGTGTGGAGGAGAGAAGGTTCAGTGTTTCTCTTTTTGAAAAGCCGAGGAGTGTCTGTGAGAGACAGTGAAGGGATGTGCTCTGGGGTATAATGTGAAGGAAACTAAAAATAAAACGACCTGTACTTTCGAATAACTGCCCTTAGGAAATACAACCATGTAGCTGGCTTCCCAGGACGTGAGTATGTGTCTTCGCATGCCAGGGAGTTTGGTCCCGGTGTGTTACATTTGAATGGGAACAGGTGTTTATTGATTAATATCGCCACATTGGTTCCACATGGGAGGGATTATTAACTATCACTTAAAATGTCTCTGTTCTGTTGCTCCCTCTTTCCAACATAGGAGGGGCTCTCAGAGCCCACCCACCCCCTTGCTGTATCCCCGTTTTCTTTAAATATTTTGTTATACAAAGATTTGGAGGTAGATAGCGTGGTGGATAAGAGCACCCACTGAGCCACACTTCCTGGGTCGAACCCTTACTCTGCTGTGTATGGTACCAACTGTGTAGTCTTGGGTAAGTTACTTAACTTCTCTGGGATTCTGTTTCTTCCTCTGTAATATGGGATTGATAATAATACCTACGTCATTGGGCCGCTGTGGGGATTAAATTAGTTAATATATGAAAAGCACTTAGCCCATACTGACTCATAGGGTTATTTATCATGTTTGCTACTCTTAATCAATGAATCCTCTTGGCCGCCTGAACTTGAACACTAACTCCAGTAGCTTGGCTTTCTGTGTTTAAAAAAAAGTGTGGGGCACTATTCTCAAGAGACTTCAGTAAAATGACTTGTAAAAACTGATTGAATCTACTTGCCCTCTCATGAATCTACTTATTTTTCAACTCTGGTGGCTGCTTGTGGGTTTTGCCCACTCAGAACCCAGTGCCTCCTCTTTTGACCCCAGCACCACGATCATCCTTTGGAGAACGTGTCTCCGCTTCTGCATACTTACTGCTCGGGGTTCCACCAAGGGGCCCACACGCCCCCCTCCTGCCACTCTCCCATCTCTCACCAGTGACAGGGTGGGGCCCACGCTTGGCTCATCAGACTGTCTCTTAGGCATTTGTACGCTGAGCAGAGTGAAACAAGGATCAGGAGCCATGGCTGCCTGTTTCCGGGCTGCAGTGCGTAAGGAGCCTATGCCATAGTTCCTGCTGCCTAGGCCCCCAGATTTGCCCTAATTCTTGTCTCTTTCATGACACCTTCATTTTGTTTTTCCTTTGAGCAACTCCAGATCCTTTCAATAAATTCCTGCTATTCTGTATATGTGTCTTCCCCCGCCCCCCACAACCAAAGACCCTCATCGAGGCATCTGTTGTTCCCTTCCTTAGACTGCTGTGGTCTTTAAGGACCTACACACACATAATTCTACTGCTGGCACATCATTGTTGCTGTCATTGATTTTGGATGATAAACGGGAAAACAAGTTACAAGGAAAGATGTGCTCCTGTTCCTTTTAGTCAGGCACAAATTTTGAAAAGCTAACAAATGTGAAGATGGCATGAAGGTTAAAAAAAAAAAAGACTCTTTTGAGAGGTGATGAACAACCCTGCACTCTAGCAGTGGTGTTTTCTAGCAAGAAAACAACAGCCAAGAGCATGCTTTGAGCAAAAGTGAGCAGAAAGTTCTGAGGCAGGCACTTGGTAAGAAGAGTTGGGGAAATGGTAACACAAAAGCAATCAGAAGGAAGAAGGAAGAGACAAAAAGGTAGGAAAGATAGGTAAGAAGGAGAGGGTGAAGTATGAAAATGGAAGCAATGGATCAATTATTAAAATACGGATATCACTGAGCACTGTTATTTATATCTCAGTGTTTCCATGAGTCCAGCAGCCCCTTACCTACCAAGAAGCTGTGATAGGAGGGAGGAGGGAAAAGCATTTTTGACAGTGAGGAGAGGTAAGAAATAAAGGAGAAAGAAAGTGGGTCCAAAACAAATCCTCTAACTTCACACTGGCTTTGGGCAGCCTTGTAAAAGAGTGAAGCATGATGGGAAAAGGGTACAATGTGACAAGAGAAAGCAGTAAAGGAAGGAACATGAAAGAGAGAAAAGTGGCAGAGAGCAGAGAACTAAAGTAGGAAAAGAAGTACCACAATGGCATGAGCACCCCCAAGACCCAGACAATGCCTGCTTACACAGTGCTTCCTGGCCCGTGTCTGGGTGAGGAGCCTCTTTTGGTAGAAGGGAGCTTCTCATATTCATGCCATAGAGAGAACAAACCTCCCCATTAATGAATGGCCAAAGGGTTTATAATAATGGTAGTGAAATATTAGTAATGCTTAGTTTAGTGGAGATTTCTGGAGCATCAGCATCAATATTCTGCTTCTTCGACTTAGCACTGTCTAAATCTTAATGTTTCAGAAAACCCAGGAGACCTTTGAATTTTCTCCTGGCCTATCAATAGGTTCTCTCAACTTACCTTGGCATAACATCTGAGACAGGGACCCAAAGCAAAGGTTAAAGGAAAAGTAGCTGTGCAAAGAGCAAGAAATACAGTAAGATAAATTAGAGGATGCAGGACCCGCATCCCACTTTGGTGGGAAACTGGTCCAAACAGAGGGGGCCAAATTAGGCCCCAGGGAGACCAAAGCTGCCAGGAACAGATGTTCTTTGATCCTTTTGGAAAAGAGACACATGCCCCACATGGAACAGCATGAATTATGCGTAACATGGTGTATTTCCCAATTATTAATGATGCACATAGCACCCACAAATCCACCTTTTTATGCCACTGAAACAGTTTTGTGGACAATAAGCTTAATTCAGATTTTTCCCCCACATGATTTTTAGTGTTTTACACATGCACACACACAGGCTTCCTGCTGAATCATAACAGAATAGAGCTCAAGGTAACATTACCGGCAGCTAGTATGACTCACTCCTCCTCCTAACAATGAGTACAGGAACTGAAACAGACATGAGATACAGCACTGTCAGGAACTATGCTCTATGTAAGAATTTTCACTTTAAAAAAAAAATGACAGTTGGATATTAATGCTCCATTATTTTCAACCTGGCTTTATTTATCATGGGTTCTTAAACTGGATATTCAAATAATTTCATTACCAGAAACAAAAAAAAAATTACCTTTTGTTCATGGCATACATAAAAGCCATTTTTCCCTTTGAAAGGGAGAAATAATTACCATGTGTTGAAAGGGAGAAAAAAAAACGCAGCTACATTCTACAACATGAAAGTCAGGGGGCTAAAGTTCTGTTGCTGGCCTTTAGTCAGCTCTCATGCGAGCCTTTTTAGAAGAATGCATATCTGTTCCACCCTTAGATGCCAGCAATACTCTTTTTCAGTAATCTGATATTTAATAACATTTTATTTCCCAGGGCATTTCAAACCTTCATTGGCCCTCATTTGAACCTACATTCATCCCTGTCTAATTTTTTTTTTACTATCAGTTCTGTGAAATCAAAACAAAATATATATCTCCATCTAATTATTAACATTTTATATAGAAAAGAATTGTTAAAATAAGCATTAGTCCTGTACATAGTAATGTCATGTTTTGCCATATTAACTGACATATTAGTTTTACATATGATTGTTTAATTGTGTCATCTTTTTTCTACTTTCTGTAATTGGGGAAAAAGTCAAAATACACAAAAGTAGAGAGAATGGTATAATGAAGCCCATACATACATCACCCAACTTCAAGAATTATCAATTCAAGTTTCATTTATACTTCCACACCCCCTCCCGCCAATGTTATTTGGAAGTAAATCCCAACTGTGGTATCATTTCATTAGTAAATATTTCAGTCTCTATTTCTAAAAGGACTCATTTTTTAAAACATAAAATCATCACACCTAAAGTAAAATTAAAAGTAATTTTCTAATTTAACCAAACCTCCGGCCAGTGTTCGCAGTGGACACTGTGCTGTGCTGCCCAGCTCTCCCTTCAGGACTGAAGGACTTATCCCTCCAGCCGCCAGCCCTCAGTTTTGCAGCCTTCTCCCTGAAGGTCACACACTTTGCCTTGGAGCAGCCCACATCCAGTGATTGGTGGGTGCAGGGTTAAAGGCTCATGCACCTCACCCCAATTGGGAGTCTCTGCGGAGTCCTCCCAGCTTCGGTGCTCCCTGTGGGCTTGGCAGGAGGCTCACAGTGACCACAGCTCAGCCCAGCTCCTCCCTCTGCCCAATCCTGCTGGTTTTCCCTCCCCCACAGGTGTCGATCCCAGGAGCACTCCCCAGTAAGTTCCCTGTTGCTTACCTTTGTCTCAGAGTCTACTTTCCAGAGAATCAAACAGGCCGTAGCATTCAAATTTCTGTTTGTCTCATAAAAGCATGGAGGATACAAATGAACAGTCAGAAAAAGAGATGAATGGGGGAGGGGTATGCAGAGCTTCCATGTCCTCCCATCCTCCCTACCCAGAAGCTCCTGTAGCCTCCTTCTTTCAGAGTTTTTATTTAAGTTTTATTACATGGTCATGATTGATTAACATTAATCATTGGTGAATGAGCTTAATCTCCAGCCACTTTCCCCTCCCTGGAGGTCAAAAGCAGGGGAGGCTCAAAGAAAATTTCTCATTCAGGAAATTGCAAAATTTTAGGAGCTCTGTGCTGGGAACTGGGGACAAAGACCAAATGTAATTTTTAAATATCCTATAGCTTCCTTCCTTTCTTTCTGATAGGACGAGATGTTCTAGACTCATTTTTTGTACATTGCCTACCCCAAAGTTCGACTTAGATATTTCTACAAGGGGCTAGGGTTTCTCTTCATTGGCAATGGTATTTGAAGATGTTAGTGTCAGAGTTAGACCTCAGTTTTTGAGTTCAGCTAAGACAGATTTCAGAGTCGAGAACTCTAACACAAGAAGTTTATTTAGAAAGTCACGGAGGTGAAGAAGTGGGCCAGCTGGACTACGTGGACTCAGCAAACTAGTTGCAGGGCAAAAGAAAGACCCTTAAAGCTTAGAAGAAAGCAAGTGAACGTATGCACCTTGAGGGAAAGAGAGGGGAAAAGGCATGGGTGTGCTCAAGAGAAAGAGCATGTGTGCATGTGGGGGTCCCTTGTCTTAAGGGTTTTTATCCATTTTCTAAAGGTGGGAATTTTAGGAGAGGTCTCAGCGGGCCACCTTAATAGAATATCCATCAGCTTTCCCAGGTGCGTCCTTTGAGTCATGATCTCTCCTGATTGGTTGGCACTATGGTTGGTGTTCATTAGTCATTGCAGCTAGTCTGGTGTCAACTATGGCATTGCTTTGTCTTGCTTGGCTGCTTTTCTGGGCCTGGAAATACACCTGAGGCCTAGATGTCATCTCTAGTTTGACCAAAACTCTGGTTCTATGGTCAACAGACTTGAGGCTTTGTTCCTAAGACTATTTGATGTGAGTCAAGGCCTCATTCATTGTCCTGAGAGATTAATGCTTAAGGGAGTGGCCTGCAAGGGCTCGTATGGGAGTCATATGAGGCTTTTCTTCAGCACCCTTGTTCCTCCCTTAAGGGGGCTTAAACCTAATTTTGTTTTATAATTATGTAAAATATTTTCAGTTTTCGAGTCAAATAAACAATGATATTCAAAGAAACCTGGTTTTTATACCTTTCTCCTTCACCAATTTTCTCCTATTCTTTATAGATAAAAAAGAAAATTACTTAATCCTCTCAATGTTTGGCTGTCTGCACATGTGTGTGCATGTGTGTGCATGCCAGTCATTTTCATTAGAAATTGTATGCATCCTAACTACAAGAAGTTCTAAGTTACAGAATTTTGTATTCTTGTGCTGCTGCAGCACCCCACCATAGAAGGAAGACAGGAGAAAGGCAGAAGAGAAAGACACTGGTATTTATGGATCCCTCATCATGTACCAGACACATTCCCAGTATATTTCATCCTCCCTGTAACTCTCAGATAGAGTTATTTTCATCTCTATTTTATAAATAAATAAATTGAGGTACAGGGAGGGTTGTTCCCAGTTACTTGCCCAGCTCACTTGGGACAGAACTGATTTGGGAACTCAAATCTTTCTCTCTCCAAAGACGTGGCCTCTCAAGGACACTCTTTCTCTTTAAAGTTCCTGACCTAGATTTCTCCACTTAAGGCTAAAAAATATGCTTTAACATGTATTCTCTCCCCTCCTCCATTCCAAGTGCCTTATGAGATAGTGCTGCATTTCATTTCTATCTCCATGCCATGGTTTATAGTTTCACATTTTTCAAATTTTTCTATTTATAAATAAAAAACAGAGACGTAATCCCAAAAAGGTTTGAAAAGCCCTGTTGGCAAGTATCAGGAGTACCATACACTTTCACGCAGGCTTTCAGATTCAGAAAACGGAAGAAATTATGTTGTTAGAAAAATTCTATTTCGAATTTCAGTATTTGAAATCAGTATTTTACAAGATTTTATACTTTTCCAGTTACTCATAACACCATGATAATATGGCCAATGTCATTTTCATGTAAAAAGAGAAAAAAAAATTAACCCAGACCCATCCCGGGAGGAATCCTTGGCAGGAACGGGAAGGAGAGGGAGTGTGGTGGGCAGGGGGGCCCCGCCCATGAGTCAGAGTTGACCCGTGTTAGAGGACTACTGCCAAAAATGTTTCCCAGTCTATCAATTCTGTGCGTTTGTCTTCACAGGAGCTTGTTAACAGGCCTTTTTAGGTATAGAAAGCCTTCCCAGAACTGGGGGAGAGGGCCAGGGTTAAACCTCCCCCTGCCGGATAGTCACAGAGACTGGGCGTTTTCAGATGGCTGCTCTGGGAGAGTGGAAGAGACACAGGGGGCCTCAGAGCAGACGAGGCGTTTGGGGATGGGCTCTTGTCAAGGAAGTGCGCCTGGCTGAAGAGGGGGCAAGGGGCCCACGGCACAGCCATCCCACCATCACTCTGCTGTGGTCCCCTCTGGTGCCCAGTTTTCAGCAGCTTTTCTGCCTGTGCTTTACAGAAGAACAGTGCAGGGACTGGAGACAAAGCTGTATCAACAGAGAAAAGCGGTCACAGAGGCAAATCCATAAGCAGGGGTTGAGTGTTCACACAGCGTAGGGATTAGCAGCCACCCATCCCCTAAGAGGTGAAAATGTGTACCCATCCCCACCCCGCTGCCTCAGGCACCCTCAAAATCATAGGAAAGGCTCTGATCTTCCCAGGGAACACTGTACATGATGTTATAGGAAGGTAGCTCCAGCCAAGCCAGAGGGTGGGGACATTAAGATTCTAATAAAAGCAGGAGGCCTGTAAAAATTACTGTACCATGGTTTTAAAAAAATTGAGGATTAGAGCCATAATTATCTTTAAGATTATAATACCTATGTTGAAAAACATTTGCTCCTTTCAAATAAAAGAGAAAGACCGATAGTCATTTTCATAACTGGGAGCTACAACTGAATGCCTCCAAAATGCTGTTGTGAAAGGTCACAAAGTGAGCAAGCAAGAGACACAGACAGTTTCCGCACCATGCAAGGTTCTGGGATGGGGTGGGGGAAAGGGGTGAAGACACAGAAGTAGCAATTCAAGGCAGAACATTTTTTTATGCTAAGTTCAGTAGCATCACTTCCAAATACTGAACACTCTAAGTGAGATAGAACTTGCTGTTTATATATACAGTGGCCGCAAAGAGCTCAGGATAACTGCCCCAGTTTTCATTCATATTGTCCTCCAAGGAGGAGGCTTGATTTTTTTTCTTAGTGTATACTTCTCTGTTATAATTAAATTACATTTATTAAGTACCCACATACATATGCTATTGTACATTTTCTAGATCCTGCAAAGGATATATCTTCACCAACCTATGGAGTTGTTATTATGTACATTTTCAGTTCTCAGAAATGTCTTATAAGACATATTCTAAATAATCCCCTGTGACTTTATAAAAAATGGGACTATTGGTATATAAACAGGTCCATTCACAATTCTAAAGTTTCCAATGCTGAAAAGAATTTCTTCTCAGTCTTGGGATAGTGGCTGTGTATTTTCTATTTTGCTTCATGACAGTTATATTCATATTATGACATATATATATGTGTGTGTATATATATATATATCTTATTATTAGGCCTCTCCAAGTCATTGGATCCCCCTCTTCAATGGGACTAATTATCTATTTTTATAAACTATTCTTTTAAATTTTTTCTGAATATAACAAGAATTTTTTCCTTTGGCTACTTAAGTCAAAATCCATTTTGTCTCCTAGAATTGAATAACTGGCTTAATAGCATGATTTAACATTCAAAGGTTAACTCTAGATACTCTAGTTGTAAACAGTCTTATTTGGCCTGAGGTGATAACTATAGTCAAAATGAATTTTCCTTCATGTAGAAAATAAATGTTTAAAGGAACATAAATAATCTATTATCATTCTCATCTAATGAAGGAATCTTGTATTTAGTATGGTCGATAATTAATAAATGCTTTCATTTGTTCATTCAACTTGTTAAACAAATATTTATCAATCACTTGTTAAATGTGTATTGACCATCTACTATGTGCTAAGCATCATGCTAGTTGCTAGGGCAAATTAATGATGCTCAGTCCCAGACATGAAGATTACAGTCTAGAGAAAAAGAGAAGCAAAAAAGTATAACTGTGACAAGTGCTAGAAAGGAAAGATACTTGGTGCTAAAAAACTCTAGAATGGGAGAGCTTTGACACAATAAGGAGTTTGTAAAGGGCTTCTCTGAGAAAATAATGCTCAAGTGGAGATCTAAAAAAAGAAGAAGAAAAGTTTTCTATAGTAATAAGGAAAGGAGAAAGTGTTACAAGTAGAAGAAACCACGTGTGTAAAGGTCCTGTGACAAGTTCCCTTAAAAAGGGGGAAAACTCCATGTGGTTGGTGTGGAAAAATCTAGGGGATGAGCCATGACTAAATCTATGCAGGACGTCCTGTGCTAAGCTAAAGTAGTGAAGAGTCATTGACTGAATTTAAGGAAGGATATGATGGGACAAGAGTAGCCTTTGAAAACTCACTCTGGCTGCTATGTGAAGAGTGAAACGGAAGGAGACTGAAGGGTTAGAGTAAAACTAGTTAGGAGGCTAATACAGTGGTCCGGGGATGAGATGGTTGTAGCTTGGATTAAGAGGATGATGATTAAGATGGAGAAGAGTGAATGAATGTAAGTCAGGACGTAAAACTGACAGGACTTATCGATGGACTGGGTATAAGAAGTGGTTGTCCAGGTACGCCGTATAAACCCCCAAGAGCGGACAAGTTGTGCGGTCTGCTTTCTCCACCCTTTGGCAACAATGCGCACTGGATAAATATGCAGAACCACGTGACCATGTACCTGTGCAAACATATGGTCTCTCACCTCTGTAAAACCTTCGATGCCACCTGTTGAACTTTGTCTTCCCTTAATTTCTATTTCCTCCAATAGCCAAACCAAACATTCCCCACTTTGCTTACTACCCAAACCCGTCCCTCCCTGCACCACAACTTACTCTCCACAGATAACTTTGCCTCCTGATTCACTAAGAAAATCGAAGTCATCAGCCATGAATTTACCCTGGCCTCATTTACCCTGGCCATCATCAAACTTATCTACAATTACATCTATATCTTCTTGAACTGTCTCTTCCTTCTCAGAGAACAATGAGTCCTTTCTCCAGTTTAAAGATAATCCTCCACCTGGGGGTCGGGGGTGGAGGCAGTGAACAGAGTTAAGATATGAGCTCCGAGTCAGAATGCCTGAGTGAGTGAATCTTGACTCTGTCTCAGTTATGGAACATCGGATGGGTCTCCAACCCTGAGAGTTCTTACCTGTAAAATGGACATAATAATATTACAGAGGGTTGCTGTGATGATTTAATGCTCTATTGTTTGTCATACAGTAAGTGTTTAATAAGCATTGGCTATTATTATTATTATTATTATTAGCCTTATCTCCTCCTGGACTATGTTCTATTAGTTATGCTTCCTCTTCTCTGTATTTTTAACCTCTTCCCTATGAAATACAGTACTTTCTACAACACCATTACACCATGGTGTTGTAGAAAGAACATGGGCTTTGGAATCATCGTGATGGGGGTCAGTTAGCCTAGGATTCAAAGCTCCAGCCCATCATCTCCTCGTTGAGTGGCCTCAGGGCAGCACTTTCTTCCTATTGCAAAAGGAAATCAATGTGCTCAGCTTCCATGGCTACCGTGTATATGGTGGATGGCTTCAACACAATGCTTGTTGCGTGAAAGTAAGACGAGTGTTAGAAAGACAATGTATCTTTATCTTCAGTAAATGGTGGTATTAGCAGAGGTGATGGTGATGGTAACAGCAGTTTTGTTATTTTCTTTCTGTACCTTCTCTCCTAGAAAAAGTCGTCCCTTTATCCTTAGCTTCCCTAGAACTACCCCACCTCTCCTCCTATTCCCACCCAGGCCCATGAACAAAAGTATATTAATACCCTCTCTCTTTAAGTTTCAGATTCTATTCATCCCTCTACCACAAAGCTACAGTGAAGCTGCTCTTGCCAAAAGGGCAAAGCTCTCCTAATTTTCAATCCACTGGATGCTTGGCAGTTCTTACTCCGCTGCATTCAACCCCATACATACCTCCTTCTTAAAATGGTTTTTACCTTGGACTCTGTCCCTGTCTCCTTCTGACTCTTCTTGCTCTACCCTTCCTCTATCTGTTGGTTGTCCACAACATTTATCCCCAGAGTACTTTGCCTACTCTATAAACTATCCCTGGGCAATCCTTCCGACTCCCATTATGTTATATGCTGATGATAGCCAAATGTAACACGTATCTGCAGCTCTAGTCTCTCCCCAGAGCTCTTTCTGTCTACTGGAAACATTTCAAAATATCAACTTTGCCTCCTCAAAAAACAAAACACACATATACACTGAGTCACAAATTCCTCCTTGAAACTTCCTTTATGTTCTCTGTCTTGGTGAGTATAATCAATTGTCAATATTTTATCAACAAATATCTATCAAGTGCTACCAAGTACTTGGACTCACGTAGCCAAGAATCAAAGCTGGAAACTTCAGGCATCCCCAATCCTCTCTTCTGTCACTTCCCAGATATACTTGCCCATCAGCTCCTGTAACGTGCACACAACAATGGTAACTAATCCTTTTGTCTCCCACCCCTGGAGGCTACTGAATTAGTTCAAAATCTCATTGGATTGTAACCACCCCCTAAGCAGTGTTCTAGTCATCAGTCTCCGCTCTGGTCCATGTTCCATATGACCACCAGAGTTAGCCTGACACTGCAATTTAATCACATGACTTCCTTATAGAAAACCTCCATGGACTCTCAGTTGCTTACCAGAATCCATAGTATTGCTTTGAGAAGTAACTTGAAGTTGGAATCCTACCACATTTTGTTTTTCTCCCCTGCTCTAGATGACTGAGTCATTCCTCATCATTTTTAGCATATGCCATGCATGGTAAATATTCCACACCACTCACATTATAAAATTAAGCTGCAGGTCACCTTCTCTGGTAAATTTTCACCAAGTCTTAAGGTAACCAAGTCCTTCTTCTCTTCCATTGTCACAGAACTTTCTTCATAGTCATGTTCCAGCATGTAATGGAATTCATTATATTTGTTTATCCAAGTGTTAGTCTCTCAAACTAGACCACAAGGTCCTTGCATACAGGGGTCTTATTTACTTATCTTTGGACTTCCAGACCTAGCATAGGGCCTGGCATATTGCAGATGGTCAATAAATATTTGGTGAATAAATGAATCAATGACTTAAAACATAATTTCAGGTAGAGAGAACAGCATGTCCAAGGCACAGAAAAGGCACATTGTGTTTGTCTAGCAGCTCCATATGGCTGGCACCTAATGACACTTGAAAAAGGATATAAGAAAAAAGTTTAGAAAAGTAGGTTGACGCCACATCATTAAAGAACTTGTGTATCAGGCTAAGCCTGACCTTTATCCCATAGGTGACTGAGGGCCTGTGATGGACCTGCCTCCAATTTTTAGTTTGAAATCTTTACCATAGTAAAGATTTCAAGAGTTTTCAAGAGTTTATAGTTTGAAATTTCTCCTCTGTTATTTTTATTAGTTAGATTTTGGTAGCTGAAGCAAAAATGACTCTAACTAACTTAAGCAGAAAGGGATTTATGCTACAGTTTCAGGTAGTTCACAAAATCATTGAAGAGGTTGGAGGGACAGACTACAGAGGACCCTGGAAAAGCTCCCAGGTGAAAACCACAAGGCCTCTGCTGCAGCAGCGATGCTGCCATCACCTGTCCAAATGGGCAGAGGCAGGAGGTTTCTGCCATGAGCTAGCACGATCTGAACCTACAATTCCTAAACTCAAGTTCTAGATTCAAGTGTCACACAACTTTATCAGATTGATGGAATCTAAATTACATTTGAAACCTTAGCTGCAAGAGAATCTGAAAAATGTAATTTGTAGTTTTTCCAGTCTCTTCAATACTGGAATGAGGTCTGTAATGGGTGATGAGTAAAGCAATCCGTAGTCTTAATGTTCCTAAGGATATATTTTCCTTTGGGGTCAACGAGAGCCCAGCACTCTCCATATTACAGACGGTATGCTAGTCATCTATTGCCATCTATTACCATGATGCCAGGTAACAAACAACTCCAAATATCTCTGTGGACTATAACAAAAGATATCTCTTTTCCTATTCACAGGCCTGCAGGTCAGCTGGGTGGCTCTAACTCTGGCTGTGGTTATGCTCTGATCTATTCCATACATCTTCATTTTGAGCCTCGGGCTTAAAGGGCAATAGTACAAGGAGCATGCTCTTCCTGTAACAGATCCCAGGAATGTGAGAAGGAAAGCCAAACCTCATAAGAAAAATAAGAAGCTCCCATCATAAAAGAAGCAAAATATCTAGGAGATTCATTCCTGAATCCTAGAGCAATAAAACAGTGCCTCCCACATAGAAGTAAGTAAAGAACTAGGGATGAAACATAAACTGCCTTCAGAATCTGACCAGCCCTCAGTCTGGAATGTGACAAATCAAGACGAGATGCAGACGGAGTCAGAGCCAGGGACTTTTGTGAGAAGAGAAGCTAGGAGAGGATCAGAAACATGCCCTTTGGATAATGTCATGCTTCTTGTATCATCCATGTTTATTTCCCTGCTGCTCTCTCCATTCTTGTGTATAATTGACAGGTATTGAGCACCTAGTGGCTGAATGCCTGGGAACCCACAATAACCAAGACAGGTGCAGTCCCTGGAGTGTCCCTAGAGGCTGAGACAGGCAGGTTGTGAGGCAATTACAATCGTATGAGGAAGTACAAGTTTATAGCAGGGGTACCCCATTCAGACTGGAGGGATGTATGAGAATCACCCAGAAAAGGGGAAGAGCATTCCCGCCGCCAGGGAAAGTGTGTGTGAAGCCAGGCACACTGGGAGAGAAGAGGGCGTGCTGCTGAGATGCTGCTGTAGTTTCCTTGTAGCTGGAGAGAGAACAGAGTTTGAGGCTTGACAGGGAAGTGAGGCCCAGCTCACGAAAGGCCTCGCAAGGGTTAAAGAGTCTTTACTTTGCTCCTTAGCACTTAGGAAGGTATTGCTGAAAGAGGAGATTTTGTCTGGTGTGATTCAGAGCTTTGGTAAACGGAGGTGGGTTGTCTCTCCTCCTGGTGTCTGATTGCCACTGTTCTCAGAGGTAGTTGGAGGTGACATGTGCCCCTTCGTCCCTCCCATTAGAAGGTGTATCAAAATGGCATGGTGGGTTTTTACATACATTGTAGGAGTTTTACCACCCACTTTCCCCTCTCCTCCCCTCAGCCATCAGTACAACGCATGCCACTGCCCTCAGGGGTGTCTGCATGGAGGAACAGGTAGAAGGATACTGCCCCAGGGCCTCTGTGTACTATCAGAGGAAGCGGGGTGGCAGAAGAACTGAAATGTGCGTGCGTGCGTGCCTACACGTGGGTGTTTGGGTGAAGTTGGATAAATGACCAGATTTGTATGTTAGCCAATATCTCTGTTCCTTGAGACAGGAAAAGTAGGTTAAACAGCCAGGATGCCTGCATAGTAATTAACCCAGATGGGAGATGGCGAGCGCTGTATTAAGGTCATGGTTGTAGAGATGAAAAAGGAGGTGACATTGAATCTCAGCAGGACAAAAGAAGCTAAGGGAGATCCTAAGGCTTCCCGCTTGCGCTGGTGGAGCCCGGTTCCCCATTCCCCATAGCTTCTTTCTGATGATGTCGACCTACCTCTCTGAGCCTAAGGGTCCCCAACTCTCCCTGAAACACTAAAGCCAAAACAGATCATCAATGGATGAATCACCCATTCATCCCAATATTTAACAGGAAAAATACTGTTGAAGTTTTCAGAATAAATTTGGAAGCTTGCCCACATAAATCTATGAGTATATGGGCAATATTCACTTGTATGGCCTGGGCTAACTCACCTGATCAGCGACATTGAAGCAACGTAGATCTCTCCAACCACACGTGTAGGGAGTTAAATAACCCTCTGACACCACGAAAGAGAGATCTACTGTACAATTTAGTGCCTAGGGTAGGTCAGTCAAATTATTACTGGCTCTAATTATCACTCCCATAGCTGTTAAATTCTTTACCTGCAGCAGAGTAGAACTCCAGAGGTGAGAAATTCTTTCCTACCTTTGAAAATGCCAAGGAAAAAACCCAAAGGAGTAACTTCCAATATGAACCTTAGAAATCAAACCTACACTGTACGTGAAGACAGGGCAGGCAAAGGGAAAAGCACCAGCCAGGGAACATGGAAAATAACTTATTGGAAAGCCAACGGTCTAATGTTGATTTTATTTAGAAATCACCTCCGACTGTGACTTGGGTGTGTAAACCTGAAGACTGTAGCACTCCAAAGCAGCAAATAGTAAAAACAAGAAAAAAAAGAAGAAGTAGAGAGAAGTTGAGGATACCTGGCCCCTATAGCATTTTTCACCCATTCATGCTTCATTAAGTCATGAAGAGGGAAGGTTAAGCTATCAATCAGACTGGTGAAGAAACATTATGGAGAGAAGAGAGGAGATGATAGAGAAAATAAGATCCTGAAGAAGGGTTCTTAACTGGAGAGAGACAGCTGCTTTAAAGATCACTTATCTTTTTTAAAAAAATGTTTTTTAATTTTTCAATTACAGTTGATAATATATATTAGCTTCAGGTGTACAGCATAGTGGTTAGACCTTTATATAACCTACAAAGTGCTTACCCCAGTAAGTGTACTACCCATCTGGTACCATGTATAGTTATTATGACTGGCAATTTGTACATCTTAATAACTTCTCCTTTTTCATCTGGAAACCATCAACACATTCTCTGTATCTATGAGTTTGTTTACCATTATTTCTTTAAAGAAGAAAGGCTAAGGTGAATTCCGTAAAGGGAGGAAGAGCTTTTCCCACCTTTTCTGTGAATGACCCATCTAACCAAACAGTTCTCCCTTTCCTACCAAACTCATGGTGTGATAGTTCCATGAGCAACAATGTCAGCAGCAATTTAACAAAGTTAAGAAAATATACAAGGTCAGCAGATCTCCCAGCTAACCAGCGATCACTCATTTTCAGTGAACATCACCCATAGCCCTAGAGGTGAAATCAGTTTTTAGTGTCAGAATTCTGATTTCTTTTTCTTTTCACTTTCCATGTCCATATATGCCAGCAGGAGAGTTCGAAAGATAACTGGTGAACAGAAATTAAACATGAAGAGAGGCGTTTGGAAGATGCTGAAAACTGAATCTCTGAGTTACCACACCCAGACTCCTGAAGGATGATGAAGAGATTTCCCAGTAGGCCTCAGCCTTGAAACTGAAGCACAGAAAAGAACAAGGAGAGGAAAAGGAGAACAGGAGAAAATAAAAGAGGAAAAACCTTGAATACACATTCACAAGGGTAAAAATTCGAGGTACAAGGGTTACAGGAGCCCAAGCCTACACCAAAGATTGAATAAATTTTTTAACTCTGTGAATGTTCTAATAAGAACCAAAGCTTCACCAACACGTGACAAATGACCTTTATTTTCTTTCCTAGTGTGTATTTCTACAAGCAGATGATTCCTTACACCTATATATTCCTTACACATATGTATATGTGTATATATAATCTTGTGATGACTTACATCTGTCTAGAAACCAGAGAGAGAATAGTACTGGAGAAGATCAACACAGCAATGTCACGGGCTATGGCAGCCGATTGTCCTTGGCTGCTGTGCCCATTTGCAAAACAGACACACAACAGCATCCCCATGTTGATTATCAAAGTCATAAAGTCTGCAAAATGCAAGTCAGTATGTGCCCATTTAATGTCTGGATTTATATTTAGGGTTATAACTAGGTCATGTCTTCCACTTTGCTGATTTTAGTGGGGGAAAAGCCCCTGATAGCTACGGATTTGCCACGCAATTACATTTATCATAATGATCTAAGATGTCTTCTGTAATTGCATCCCAGGACTAAACATCCAGAAGTTACGGTCATTAACAAGAGTAATTTGTATGTTCTTACTTCCCTATCTCACGACTGAAGAGAATGCAACAATTTTTCCGATGCTGAGACATGAGATGTAACCGAGGGCCAGGGGCAGCCCTGCTCCGGCTGCATGAGGGCGAGAGTGACGAAGAGCCGGGGCACACGAAGGGCGTACACAAGGGAGCCAGGACGGTCCTCAGCGTGGACTTGCAAGTCATTGGGCTTGATTCTGCCTTTTATTTACTGCATAGAGCTGGAGAAACTACCTAATCTGTCCAAAATTCAGTTTCTTTCTTTACAAAATTAAGGTAATAGCATTTTCTTTATTTGGGTTTTGGAAACAATCAAATTAAACAATATATATGAAAGTTGCAATTCCTGGGCCATGCTATACACTCAGTATTAGTTATTTTTACTACTTCAGTCATCATTATCCTCAGACTCTGTCTAGGTTCTGGCAGGAAAAAGAGGGGCCATTTGAGGACAGCCCAATAAAGGGACTTTCTACAAAGGCAATGGGCATGGTACTGGGGAAGCATGCAGAACCTCAGGGCTAGAAAGGGCTGCACTTGCTACCCCAGAGCCCTCAGCCTGCCGCATCGCACACAGGGGATGCAATATGGAGGGCACTGCCCAGCAAGAGCTGTGATTCGCCCCAAGGAGGAAGCTGGGGAATAATCACCTCCGCCTCACTACCCCTCCCTCCCTCCTTCCCTCCCTTCCTCCCTCCCTCCCTCCCTCCCTCCCTCCCTCCAGTCTCCAGCTGTTGCATTTCATTGGCCAACACAAGAGGATAGCAGGAGAATAGAAAGGCCCTTCTTTGTAGTTTATACAAAATTCAGGCTTCCGGGCTCAGGCATGGAGAAAAAAAGGTAAAGGGAAAAATAGAAAGTATCAGTACAAATACAGTATTTGTGAGGCCAAATACTGTCAAATGACCAAAATCAGATACTTACTGCGTGCCCAAGACAGTGTCTTAACACATGGCACGTGCCCAAGAAATAGCTTTTCAATAGTTAAATTAGCCTGTGGATCAGACCCTGGTTCCTTTAATATATATCCTACCTTTTCCAGAGTATATATGATACATAAATCACTTACCAGGCAGGGGTCGAGCCATCCTGTAGTTGAAAGCTGAGTTTAAACTTTAGTCTGACATAAGTAAGATCTATCCCAGAGGGTCCCCTGGGTGTGAAAATAGGAAGCTAGATATTTCGGTTCGAGGCTACACAGAGAGGCAGACGATGAATTCTTGGAACACATACACACACACACACACAGACACACACACACGGCTAACAATGTCGACAAAGACTGGGTTGTGTTTTCAGCCTCTCAAGCCACGACATGTGTGGATGAAGAGTCATCACGTTTCCATCATCTGGGCAAATGACTTAAAATCCAAGCCTGCTCCTCTCACATTTCCTTTGCCCGAATTTAAAGGGGGAAGTTGCTACTGACTTCAGAGTCAGCGCTGTCAGCTGATTTCCCATAAGAAACAACACGCACGTAAGGCTACAGCTGCTCTGGGGAGTGACGGAGTGAAAACGCCATTCAAGGAGATAAACAAGTGGGGCTGGTCATACTACTTGGCAGAACTAGGGACCTGAACCAGTTAAAAACAAATACAGCCCTGTGCTCACTTTGAAATGTATTTGAATTTTACATGTACACTAATTCATGATTTTAAATGTTTTTAAAGCTGTAACACAGAGTGAAACTTTGGAAAGGCGGAGACGGTGGAGATGAAAATGGAATGACAACAATTGATCTTAAAAGTGAACCACATGTGCTGGGAACGTTTGTGGCACAAACCCCTGCGGCTGTTCCTGCCACTCTGACCTCTTCCTCACATCGCTAGACCCACCTGGAAAACCTCTAACTATGGGAAGTCCACTCTAAATATTCAGGGGAGAAAAAGTGGGGGGAAAAGATGAAATCTTATCATCTATAAATCAAATACCATACCCTACATTAACCTGCATTAATGTCATCTCCTCAAGCAAACAACGATCTTGAAAGGAGTATCTTTGAATTTCCCCCAAGCTCTTTTAAGAATGGTCAATGTTGTGCTATTTCACAGTAGACTGTCTATTCAATTTAGGTTTGAAAAGCTTTTCTCTTGCTCTAATATATATAAATCATTTCCAGCACTATTGCCCACACGTCATGTGAATACACACTCTTTGAGAGGAGAAGGAGGAAGACAAACATTTTCACTATTTGTCTTCTTAGTCCCCTTTATTGCTTATCTTCACACTCATCTAAAGCACTTCCTTGGAAAACTCCTAAAGAAAAAAAAAAAGCGATTTCATACTAATATTTAAAATAGGTACCACACTTATTTTTAAAATAAACTTTTACTTTTAGAATAGTTTCAGATTTACAGAAAAGTTGCAAAAATGATGCAGGAGGTTAGCCCAGCTTCCTTGTTATTAAGATCTCGTATGTGATGCATTTGTCACAATTGATGAACCAATGTTGATATATTTTTATAAACTGAAGTCTATGCTTTATTTGGATTATGATTTATTTTGTAAAAGAACTTGTACTGGAAATAGGGTATAGTAACTCTGAGGAAAAAAAATAAATATTTCACATTAATATGTATGAATTTTGACCCCGAATGTTTATTTTATCTGATGTATTTTACTACTAATTCAGAACATCTCAGGCACAGTGGACCGGCAGACAGAACACCTGTCTGGAGAAATGTCTTCACAGGGAAATGTGTTTCAGCCTTAACTATCCCTTAGGAAAACCACGCAAACTTTCTTTGAACCTAAGTTTTGTTTCTTAGAAAATGAACAAATTGAACCAGATGGTCTCTGAAGTTGCTCCCAGCTTAAAAGTCTATGATTCTGGCACACCTAAAAACATTTTAACATTTTTATATCAAAAGTTCAGAATTTGAGGATGGAGGATTGTAATCTGGCTTTATCACTAGATTTTAAGCTAGCTTTTCAATTTCTCGATTTCCAAATTTGCCCAGAAGCTCCTATCAATAGGTATGTTAAAAGGCATCATGTGCATAAACATCTTCACTTCTAAAATTTATGAAATTTACAATATCAACAATAAGCACAGAACGGTAGGGACTCTGATTCAGTATTGACTTGAACACTGTCCCATTCTCTTAAGGTCTCCTCCTGAAGACTTTTTAAGGTCATTTCATATGTAGCCCAAAAGAAGGTCTAATTTTCTTTTTCTTTAAAATAAAAAATAGACTGCAAATTTCAATAAACAGGTTAAATTATTGAGCATTGATAAAATAGTGCTCTAACATCACAAGAGAAGTTTACTTACAATATCAAATTCTTAATTTTAATGACTTACTACAAACAAAATATCAATGTGTTACTGATTCAAATATGAGGACTGTTAAAAAGGTGAGGTATACTCAGCATGCACATAATTTTAAAAATAAAAATAAAACACCAGGTTAAATCATTTCCCAAACTAGAAAACACAAGAGGAAAAGAGGAAAAGAGCAAAAGAGGGAAAAAAAACATTTTTACTAACTTAAAGAAAAGAAAGATATACTCTGTTATCATAAGAACTCGAATGAAAGTAGGAGTTATATAGGAAGAACATAATTTCATTGTCAAAAAAAAAGTACTAGTTATGACAGTTGAAAGGAAAATATCCAGCTCTTTCAAGGCCTCTCCTAAGTCTGTAAGGGAAAGTATACATTTGTGAATATTTAAGTGGCTTTCACTAGCTGTGGAAATGAAAACATTTTTTTCTTTAATTATTGAAACATCTCCCTCCTCAAAAACAAATCATATGCATAAAAAACTTTTGCTTATGAATGCACTTAAACATGTACCTAACTTTACAGCACAGCCTGGTAGAGGGTCCAGGATGGTGCTCTGTGCTTCATTTACCTTTTCCTACCTTTCATATTCATCATTTAATGTGTGATGCAAAGATTGGACTGAGTACCTCTCAGCTGTCATGGTATACCTACTTACCTCTCTTTATCACTTTGTATCTTCAGATTATCTATGAGATTTCCACAGAAAGCTCTTAGGGGAAACACAAAGAATTCACAACTATAATTCAATACAGCACCAAGTCTTACAAGTTCTTCCTCTGAACACAAGGCATAACTTTGAGATGAATACAGAATATTATTTATTTATAATTATTAATTACTATTTAACTCTTACCACAGAAGCTACAGATAAACAATTGCAAAGTAATAAGTTCCATATTGAGTTAAATTTACTTAGAGTTTGAAACACTATGCATGAAGTTATGTCCAGGAAGTAGGTGGGGAAAAACAAAGCTGGGAAGTTGCATATATAGGTACAAATAGGGAGAACAGGAAAAAAAGACCAAAAAAAAAGTTAGAACCTGGAAACAAAGTAACAGTATCTCACTTAGCCAACAAAACATAGCCAAAGCCTATATCAGAAGTTTGGAAAGCTGAAAACACAAACCGCCAGGACAAACTGATACCTTGAGGCACCTACAAAAGATAGAAACCATGCCCACCTTCTTTCCAGAGTGATTTTCCTGGCCACCCCACCACCCTCCTCAGGAGGTAGGGAGAAACCTCCTGAGAAACAATTTCATTTATTGATACACCACAGAATTCTCAAAAAGCTCAAGAACGTTACACATTCCCTCTGGAAGTGGGCTGAAGGTTAATGATGGAAAGGAAAGAGAAGCAAGAAGGACTGAATGAAAATTCTTTCTAAAGCAGTTAAGCTCTCTCCTACTTTAGTCTGCTGGATGACTATCCCATTCCCTTTTTATTTTTGTAAAGATTTTATTTATTTATTTTTAGAGAGAGGGGAAGGGAGGGAGAAAGAGAGGGAGAGAAACACCAATGTGTGGTTGCCTCTCACATGCCCCCTGCTGGGGACCTGGCCTGCAACCCACGCATGTGCCTTGACTGGGAATTGAACCTGCAGTTCACAGGCCGGCACTCAATCTGCTGAGGCATACCAGACAAGGCCCATTTCCTTTTTAAAAGAAGTCTTGAGTTGTAATCTCTATAGAAGGTAAAATAAAGAATTCCTCAACTAAGGAATACAGTTGAACAGTGGGCTACGATACTAAAAATAGAGGAGTAAATTAATTGAATGCCAAATGCTGAGACTGCTGGTCCATACACCAGTCCCCACGTTATTTGCAGGTTTGCAGGATTCCCCAACCTTCCAGGCAGTAGATTAAAAAGATTCCTCTCTAAAAGACCTAACTAGCACAAGATACTGACATCCAGAGTCTCTCAATAATGCCCAGATTACCCTACAATGAAACTCAGAGTCAATAAACCTCATTCACATGCTCAGAGCTCCCATACAGTTTTTTTAATTTCTTACTCTAAATCATGAGTAGAAAACCAGCTATTATGAGATATCTGATTTGTAACATTGAAGATAAAAAGAGAAGAAAATAGAAACTTAAAAGGGAGAAACTAAAATTTTTTTAAATCTTTAAAAAAATTATATTATCCTCAAAGAGATAAAAGAATTTGCATCTAATTTGAAATGTACCTAGTATGACCAAGAAATTGAATTTTAAATTTTAATTAATTTAATTTTAAGCAGAGACACATGGCTAACAGCTTCCATTAGACAGTACAGATCCAAAAGCACATGTTTGTAGCTGTTAATAGTGGTTATGTCTATTAAAGGTGTAAGGTTGTATGCCTATTGATAGGAGACTTTTTTTATCACATATATCTCTAATTTCACAATAAGGGTGTATTATATAATACAGGTATAATTTTTAAAACCAATTAAAATAGTTTAAAGAAATCAAAAAAAGGCTTTGCACATATAATGAAAGAACAGGATAATTTTTTTAATATTCAGAAAGGAATAGAGAAACAAAAGGAGAGTAAGTTAACAATAAAATAATTACAGAAAATTTCACAGTGAGAAGGATGTAAGTTTGCAGATTGAATGCACTCATCCGAAGCCCAGCAGAGTGGGTGAAATAGATCCACACCAAAGTACATAATGGTAAAATTTCTGAACACTGAAGACAAAGAGAAGTTTCTAAAAGGTTCCAGAGATTTTAAAAAAGAACCAACCACAGAGGATCAGAAATCAAAATGGCTTTGAATTCTTAACAACAACACTGATAACAGAATACATTAGAGTAAGATCTCCAAAATTCTGAAGGAAATTTATAAATGTCAGCCCAATTTCTATACCCAGCCAAACTATCAATCAAGTAGACACATGGAATAAAATATACTTTTAGATTCAAAAGCTCAAACATTTTACTTTCTCATTAACTTTCTAAGAAAGGTCTTAGAAATTTTGTTCTACCAAAATTAACAAAAAATATAGAGACATGGGGCACAGAACACAGAAGATCCAATACTGGAAAGCAAAAGGTATCTCTAGAATGATGATGAAAGTAAATTCCAGAATGAATATTGTGTACCAGAGATAGCAAATGACCATGATACATTAGAGTGGGCTGGAAAATATATGACCAAGGAAAGGCACATATATGTAGCTACTGTTTCTGCCAGACCAAAATTTAAAAAAAAAGTATAGTGAATGGTGATGGTACTCATAATGACAACCATATGACTGAGACTAACTGTTAAAACAATAAAGTATGTCCTGAAAAGGGATTACAAGAAATCTCATATTTTCCTTTTAACTGATATCTTGATACATACCTTATGCTCACCATAGACTGCAAGGTAGAAGAAAGAACAGATCTGTTTGAATAAGAATTCTACTATATTTATATACATATTTATAAATGCCTACCATGTCTCCAGGATAATGTGAAAAAATTGTCTGTCTCTAACAATGGCTGCCTCCAAAAGGAGAACTAGGTGGGAGAGGGACAGAGATATGATAAAAAGTTATTTTTCACTATTTACCCTTTTGTTTTTCTCTGCCAAGGGTATGTATTGACTTTTTTTAATGTTATAATAAAATCCTTAACACGTGTGCATATTCTTCAAACCAAGAGCTAGAATCATGTTTAAATAAACATTTACATCAAGTAAAAAACTTGCTTCATGTCAAAATTATTATTTAGCATTGTTTACTGAGTACTAATGCAATTTAAAAAATAAGAGTAATAAACTGTCATTATTTGCAGGTGACATAAGTCTAAATTTAGAAAAAACAGAAGAAAAAAGAAGTTATTAGAAATTATAAGCTAATTTAGTATGAGTAATGTACTTATTCTAAAATTAATATATGATAACCTATAACTTTATTAACATATATATTTTATCATATGTACTTATTTTACAGAAGCAATTAACACATTCTCCTTCAAAATATGTTAAATAAGAATGTACCAGGTAAAAATTTAATGTCCCTCTCCTAATTGCCCCAGTCTTATAACCTAGATTCTAGCCCCATTTTTAGAGTTAAGGATTTAAGTATAAATATGAAAACCATAAATGTATTAGATAAAAACATAGTTAAATGAGTCTTTAACCCTTGAATTAAAAAAAAAAACACTTTCTAAGCATGTCACAAATTTCAGAAGCCATAAAGAAAAAAGTGATTAATTTTATTACCTAAGAAAAATTAAAATTTTCTGTATAAAAATGCCATAAATTAACCAAAAAAATAAGTAACTGAGAAAAATATTTGTAACATTACCACAAAACTAATTTTCTTTATTTATAAATGGGCCTTACAAATTCTTGAAAAGGCAAACAACCTAATATAAAAATGGGCAAAGAAAAGGCCAGATAATTCACAAAAGAAATGAAAGACAAGCAAACACAACAAAAAAATTCCCAACCATTATGATTTGATGTAATTATAATCATAATTACAAGGTACAATTCAAATTAATAAAATACTATTTTTCATCCAACAGATTGGTGAAGATTAAACATTTGATGATACCCAATGTTGGCAACAGTTTAAAGAAACTGACATTCTCATGTAGTACTGGCTGGGTATAAGTTGATGCAATGTTTTGGAGGGTGGTTTGGCAATATGAATGAAAATTTTATATGCATGTATTCTATGAGTCAGCAATCCTACTTCTAGGAATTTGCCCAAAGACAGTTATCACACAAAGGCTTAAAAATAAATGTGCAAAGATGTTCGTAGGAAAACTAAGAACAAAAACCCAAAACAACATAAATGTTACTGGTTGAATACAGTATGCTATAGCCATACAATTTAAATATTTTTTGTCTTTCAAATTTTTAAGTATATCTATATATACTCTATGCAATGATGTCTGAGTTATATTTTACCTGAATAAACCAAGATAGAAGATAATGTATTTAGTATTGTCTCTGTGAGTGAAAAAAAACTACATGCACACAGCTAGCCATCAGGGCTGGAACAGGTAGAAACACAGGTGAAAGGCAAGCACTCAATTTCTCTGTTGATAAGAGAGACTATTTGCTCTTATTTGGTGTTAAGATGCTACATTGCCTTATTATATTTTCCTTTTTGCTCAGCAGCCAGGAAACTTAAAACTATGCTTAATGCACAAAATAGAGAGACCGTCCCTTCCTCCCATCTAACTTTTTATTCTCTACCACCTTTTTAATTGCTCCACTTTATTCCCTTATAATTCTTTTCATTGTAATTTGTGTCAAATCTTTTTTTTTTAATCCTCACCTAAGGACATTGTCATTTACTTTTTTAGGGAAAGAGAGAAATATCAATGCAAGCATACATGAGCTCTTAAAATTCCTTCTTCTAGTCTTCATTTTTTTATACATTCTAATAACATTGTTGGCCTTTCAAAATCTCAATGATACTTTTGAAGAAATAGAAATGTTTATCTTAAAATTCATATCAAGTTTCAAGGGACCCCAAATAGCCAAACAATCTTTATAAAAAAAGTTGGAAGTCTCATAGTTTCTAATTTCAAAACTTATTACAAAGCCTCAGGAATCGAAACAGAGTGGTACTGGCATAAAACAGACATATAAACCAGTGGAATAGAATAAAGATCTCAACACTAAACCTTCACATATATGGTCAAATGATTTTTGACAAGGGTTCAAAGATCATTCAATGGAGAAAGGGTAGTCTTTTCAGCGAATGGTACTGAGAAAGCTGGATACCTAAATGCAAAAGAATGAAATTCGACCCTTACCTTACAACACATACCAAAAATTAAGTCAAAATACACATACCGAAAAGTCAAAAATGGATAAAATATCTAAATGTAAAACATAAAATTCTTAGAGAAAAACATAGGAAAAAAGCTTTAGGACATTGAATTTGGAGATGATTTGTTAATATGACACCAAACACATAGACAACAAAAGAAAAATAGACAAATTGGACTACAGTAAAATAAAAACTTCTATGCATAAAATGACACTCTTAACAGAGTGAAAAGTCAGCCCATGGGATAGGAGAAAATATGTGCAAATCACACATCTGATAAGGGGTTAATATCCAGAATATATTCATATATGTGTATGTAGATAGACAGAAATTTCTACAATTCAATTTCAACCAAAAAAAACATTAAAAATGGACAAAATACGTAAGGAGACATGTCTCTAAAGGAGATATATGAGTGGCAGATAAGCACTTGAAAAGATGCTCAATGTCACTAATCATTAGGAAAATGTAAATCAAAACCATAGTGAGATACTACCTCATGCCCAATAGAGTGGCTAATATCAAAACAGCAAATGACAAGTGTTGGCAAGGATATAGAAAAATTGGAACCTTTATACACAGCTGGTAGAAATGTAAAATGGTTAAGGTGCTATGGAAAACAGTATCAAGATACCTCAAAACACTAAAACTCACATATGATACAGCAATTCAACTCTGGGTTTATACCCAAAGAATTGAAAGCAGAGACTCAACCAGATATTTATACACTCGTGTTCATAGCAACATTATTCACAATAAGCCAAAAGGTGGAAGCAACCCAAGTAGCCATTGACAGATGAACCGATAAACAAAATTTGGCATAGAAACACAGTGGAACATGTACTATTCAGCCTTCAAAACAAAGAAAATTCTGATACATGCTACAACATGGATGAACCTCGAGAACATTACATAAAGATAAAAAAGCCAGTCACAAAAGGAGAAATACTGTACAATTTCTGGAGTAGGAACCTTATATGAGGCACCTAATCAAGTTCATAAAGACAAAGTTGAATGGTGGTTGCCAGGGGCTAAAGGGAGAGCGCGAAGTTATTTAATGGATATGAAGGTCAGTTTTGCAAGACAAAAGGAATCCTGTGCACGGATGGAAGTCTGGCTGTAGAACAATGTGAATGTACTTAATGCTACTGAACTGCACTTGTATACCTGAAAATAGCTAAAACTATATTTTATGTTATATATATTTTACCATACTTTAAGGAAAAAAAACTACATTTGTGAGTAAGCAAACATTCCCAGCCCTATACAAGATTCTGGGAAACACAGACTCCTTCAGAAATCTCATGATATTGTAGGAGAGAGAGGGGGAAAAAGCAAATTATCACAAAATAATAGGCATCATAATGGAAGTATTCACAAATATTTTGGTAGCCCAAGGAAGAGAGGGGAGTTAAAGATGGAGTGCCTTATGTGCATTTGGTTTTACAAATTTAGCTATAACCTGAATGTGTTCAATGATCCATTCAAAAAATTCTTACTGAGCAACCACTTTCAGTCAAACACCCTTACATGGAAATTACATTTTCTGTGATAAAAAACAACCAAGAGCTGGATCTGCTATGGGCCAGAGATTTCACTCCTTGTCCACATCCAGAAACAGTAAAAGGTATTCCAGGCTCTAAGATAAAGCCATTCCTCATGGGAACCCCTGGAGGTAGAAGCAAGCTTAGAAAATTGTTTAGGCAACATCAGTTGCCTAGATTTTTAATAACCAAGAAATAAAACTGACCGTTCTTTAATTTATGGACTTTTCTTCCTCTAAGAACAGAGTCAATTTATTATTTACTTCAAAGTCTACCTTTGCTACAGCAACCTAGTCAGCATTACAAATCAGTGTTTCTTAAGCATCAATGTGCATTCTAGGCATCTGGGGCTCTGAACTTGGCAAGTGTGGATTCAGTGGGCCTGGAACAGGACCTGTTCTGCTTCTCTAACAAGCTCCAAAGTGAGGTCAGCGCTGCCGGTTCTTGGACCACACTTTGAGCCGCCAGGTCATGGGTGACAAACGCTAGCTAATAATATTGTGCTGCAGCCTCTCTAGGTTGGACAGGTCTGCTCGGGGCTCAGGTAGATGGAAGAAGATGCGTGGAGCCTTGGGGATGCTTGACATGCCTTTATTCGGGAGAGTCACACAGGCACAAGCCCTGTCTGGGGAAATCACACAGGCCACAAATCCTGTGTCCGCGCCACACACAGGCCATGAGCCCATGTGGAAGGAGTCACACAGGCCACAAAACTCGTGTCCAAGTCAGCACCCCGACTCCCCACCTCATCCAAAGCTCCTATCCCTTAAATACTAGCCCCAAACAGAGCAGGCAACAGTCCAGAAAGGTGAAGTAACTACCATGAGCTGCACATGCGAGCCTACTCAAGGCTCCAGGGCAGTTTACCGCGCCCGGGGCTCAAGGCTGTGGGAACACTGCTTTATCAGACTCCTTCAAGGTTGTGAGGAGCTGCTCCCTCCGGTTACCCACACATCTAGGTGAGGGAGCCAGACCGCCTCCACTTACCCTACAAATATGCATCCCCTCCCATCTCTTCAGTCACAGCTCCACCCACATCTGCTTTTTTGGTGCTGATTAAAATTGATGTTGCTCTGCCCAACACTAAACACAAAATTTAACACCTTTTGTCAAAGTAAAAATGTTTTCAGAGAAAAAGAAAAAAACGTCAAGTTTAGATGGAGCTCTATTTCTAATTATAGGGCTTTCATAAAAATAGCCTAGGAGAAGGATGAGTTTTAAGTTAATCAACTGCTCTCACGTGAGGAAAATTAAGGGTTGCCTGAGTTTGACAGGTACTTAAGAGCCCCATAACAGGAGGGCTTGAATTTTCCTCAGTCCATGATAAGCAAATCCTTGTATGTTCTTGAGCATGTGTAAGGTCACATGAGGGAGGTGAATTTTTGAAAATGTTGGTTTCCTTTTTTCTTTTTCTCAGCTTAATGAAGAAAATGAATCAAATAATCATGTTTGGAAACAAACATTCCAGACCCATCAGGAGAAAAATCAGTGCGTGGATGTGAATGGGGACTGCTTTTTAACTCTCATAATTTGTCATAAGGAAAGCTCTGCATCATTTGCCATATTTTTGTTTGCCCCAATTTGTTAAATGAGCCAAAATTATTCAATCTTAGCAGATTGATCTACCCTTGTCAAAACCCACATTGTGCAGCGCAAGACCTTCCCGGAAAGAGATGGCTCTTTCTTGGAAGGTTATTTTGCAGTTTCAAGAAAATGTGATACATTCCAAGACCACATTGATACTTCTAGGAATCAAAAACTACCTGTGAAAGGTAAGGCTTTAGTTGTTTTCCTGATTAGAACTTTTTAAACCTTTACATCAAGAGCCGCAATGAGTAAAACTGCATTCACAGTTTTGCTCCCACAAGCTACAAAAAGATAATTAACTATTGTACTTGGCTTTTCCATTTTGAGAGGTGAACCAGAAATTCAGAGGCTAATTCTCTATCATTAAGTTGTACTTTTTCTCCTATTTTTTTCATAATATTTTGGTCAAACTGTCATCAGAAGGCCGTCCAATCCAACAAAGGTTTAAATTCAGACCTGGAGATGTAGCTGAGATCAAGGTATCAAGATTCCGCAAGTGGCATTAACCCAGTCTCACATTTTCCCCTAAAACAAATCTAGCTCCAGAAAAGCCCACAAGATATGTAGCAAATTCCTGTGTGACCACAGGTCTTCTCACTAACTCTTCTTGTTAATCCTTGAAAACTTTTGGCTGGCCAACAAGCAAAGATAGCACTCTAAACTCGGCCAGCTGGCAAATAGATGACTTATAATTGTGATAGTCTCTTATTTCTTTCTGTGACTTTAATTGAAGTGGTACTTTTATTGAAGTCTGCCGTTCCTTTTGACCAGCCATGCAAATAATTATATTGTCCAGGATATTAAAGGAAACAGGCCAACCCAAAAGAAAATCGGGCAGAGGCCTGAAGGAATCTGACCAAGATTCTAAGCACAGTAACCTCTGCCTCGTCCCTGCTGCCTATCTCTCAGGTTTCTGTGAGAATCTGTCTCCCAGGTTTATAATAACCCAAGGTAGAAGCAGAACAGACAGAATAAGTGACACAATGAAAATAGGGTGGAAAGAAATTATCTTTGGTGACCTACAGATTGGATGGACTATGGTGTGTGACCTTGATTGGCCCTTGAGGGGACCAAAATTTTCCCAGGCAGAGTCCCCTTATCTACTTCTTCTTCCCACTGGCTCTCCAGGCCATGACATTAGAGCAACACCAAAAAATAATTTGCTAACTTACTTCTCTCAGAGCCCCGCTTTGAGCCACTTTCTTCTGGAAGGAAACTCAGCAGCTGACACACTCCTCCCGAGTAATCATGCAGCAGCCCAGTAATCTACCCGAGAGCTTCAGGGTAGAACTTAGCTGGAAGATCCCACTTTTTGCATATGCACAATCCCTGATTATTTCTCAAAAACAGTGGTTTCTTTCTGAATTTACTTATGAAAATGGGAGGTACAGACTAAAGCTCCATGTGCTCAACTTTCTTAGCACCTTTACTTTTTAATTTGCCATCTTTCTCTCTGTAGCAATAGAAACTTTCAAAAATATTTTCTCTCTCTTAAAAGTCCAGGTTTTTCCAATGACAACTAGGATCTAGCTGTACACATCCTCTCTCTTCCAATCTAATAAAAGTTATGATTCAAGGAAGGTTCTCTTTCTCGTCTAGCACTTAGAATTCCTTAGTTACATTAACTATCCTAATACAAGCAATGAACAGTTTTTTTTTATTTGCCAAGTATAGCCTAGAAGACAGAGAGCACCGTTTCTAGTACAATGGGGCCAGGGGGTGGGAGGTTTCCATTTAAAGGTTATCCTTGAGTAGTTTTCCAAGGCATTAAACCCGACCTTCCAGAGCCAGGGGCATCTCCAGATTCCCCCCACTCCGGCTGTCCAGGCTTTGCATCCATCGCTGGGGCCCTCCTGCTGGCACAGGAGACTCAGACCCCGCCTTTCGCCTTTCGCCCCAGCCTGTCAACACTGCTCCCAGCAACTGCCAGAGAAACCATGTGGCCTCTCCACACCCTCCCCTCGGGACCAAGCTCATTACCTCCTCAACCCACCCGCAGCAGCTCAGAGCAGGAAAGAAGAGCAAGTTTGGGGCCTGAGCTTGGGTTGTGCCCATTTTTCCACTATTGAATCACCATCAAGAGAGGTGGCGGGGAGGGGAGGAAGGAGAGAGGAGGGAGAGAAAGAAGGAAGAAGGAGAGGGAGAGAGAGGTGGAAAGACAGAGGGAGAAGCTGGATGTGAAGGACACTTGGCAGAAAGGCATCAGACTGCTATGAATGAAATTTAATTTGTTTGTAATTCAGTTAGTGGGTTAGTTCAATTCAATTTCACACTCGAATGTCAGAAATGCCCAGGAAATGTCTTCTATTGCTAACACTGTTGCCCTCAAAATAATTTCTGTAATTAGGTGTTAAACAGCCTTGAAGAGTATTGTGCCTTCTCTATCAATCTCTTCACTTCAGAGGAAAAAGACTGCACACAATTTGGAAGTATTTCTGAAAGGTGCTATTTAAAGGTGATGTGGTGAGGTAACTTCCTAAGTTAAAGAGAAAAATGTTACCTGGCCAAATGTTTCCAGAATTTTAAAAATCATTACAATTTTTCTACTTTAAAAAAATGCTGTACAATTTTTTACTAGGTCATTATTGACTTATTCATGACATTCATCTCAGATTCAGAAAGTAGGTTTTCACAGGAACCATCGGAAAACTACTATTGAATGTCCATCTATCCATCTAAGTCACTTTCATTTTTATTAGAATGCAAACAGAAGAAACTCCCCAGCTATCAAACTTTAATTTTGAAAAGAGGTATTTATGTGTGTATTAAAAGACAAAAGTGCAGGTTCAAAATTATTTTTATGCGAGAATAATCACATGAAAGTCCAGATTTGACCTGAACTAATATTTCCACCCCATACTCCTCACCATCCATCCCACTCAACACCTCATACACTGAGAAGTCCCATTTTTTAAATGCCATTTTGAAGGGACTTTTCTAAAATGCCAAGAGACCACAGACTCTATCTGGTTGACTTGTCTGCTCCCCATTCTTGCCTGGCTTCATCATGAAAAGATGCCAGAAATAGCATTCCTACAGGATTTCCAGTGCAGAAACCACAAGAATGCTCTTTCTCATGGTATGGCAACTGTGCAACAATATGGCATCATCTGGAAAATTATAGTCTTGGAGGCAAATATTTTTCCCCTCTCTGATGATTTAAAATAGACAGGGTGTCGCCCAAAAATTATGCTTTCCTTTCTCCAAGATGGAGGACTCTTCTTGGAAAGCTCTCCTTCAGGGCAACAACCTTTGCTGCTAAGGCCCCGCAAAGATAAATCTTGACACACGAAACTCCTTGGACAGTCCTCCAAGGACTTTGGAAACTACTCAAAGCATCTCCACTGAAAGTGTTGGCATATTAGAGTATAATACTGAATAAAAATGTCTTTTTTGACCTGATAGCCATTTATACTTATAATGAACTTTCCATAGAGCTCAAATTTGCATATTATGAAAAATATCAAGATTATTGTGGCAGTTCCTGGTTTTTGTAACATTTATTTTGGATACACTCTGCACACACACACAAAAACAGTGATTCTCAAAGAACTGGTAATTTAATTAGGAGACATTATATACAGGGCGTTTTTAAGGATTAAGAACATAAGAAAAAATTCCCAGAAGTGTACCAGTGAGTGCCATAAAGGCATGTCTGCTGGATTCATAGCTGTACTTACTCAGGTGGAACTCATCACAGATAGGCAATAAACAGGAAAAAAGAAAGAGAAGGAGACAGCGGGACAGAAAGATGCGCAAAGAAGGAATAAAGGGTACAAAGTGAGCGAGCTCCACATAATGGCAAATGAAGCTTATTAGGAAACTGTCTCAGTCATTTGCCTTCACTGCAGCGTCCCATGACGTGAGGGTCTCACGCGATGACAAATACGGCTGCAGCAGTCAGGGAGCCGACCAGGCTGCAGCCAGGCTCCCACTCTGGAGGCACCTTTTGTTTCTGTTTCTTCAGAAATGGCACCAAGTCACCTTGCAATTATTTGCAATTGCCCAATAACTGCAAATGAATATCCATGTTCTCAATTTCCAGAGCCCTCTCTGATTTTTGTTGTGCTTACATGGGTTAGACAAGTTGTTAATATTTTAAAAGTCATAAATAAGGGGGAAAAAAACAAAATTGGAGGGTTCTGTTTTGTTTTTGGAAAAGAGAGATTTTTACTTCTACAAGAGTAAGTGTTCGTGAG
Source organism: Pteronotus mesoamericanus (assembly GCF_021234165.1). Lineage (NCBI taxonomy): Eukaryota > Metazoa > Chordata > Mammalia > Chiroptera > Mormoopidae > Pteronotus > Pteronotus mesoamericanus. The sequence goes on from NW_026555310.1 coordinate 17,487,357, forward strand.
CAGGGGTTTATTTCGAATTTTTAGCCTCTTAGCTACCAAATGCTTCCTGTATTTCTTGGAACCCTCTAATCTCAAATCCTAATGGCTGAGGATTTATTGAGCTCCCACAAGCAAAAAGACAGAAGCCAAACTGATTGGAACAAGTGCAACACTAGCTTACCCACAAGTAGAGACAAGTGATCACAGAGATAAGCCATTTGAGCCCAGTCCCTCTGCAATGCCTCTCCCTCTCTCTCTCTCTATCTCTCTCTCTCTCTCCCCCCAAAAAGCCTCTTGGCCTTCAGATGGCTCCCTATGTGGAAAATGTCTCCTTGTCTTCAGAGTCAATATGCACTCCTGGCAGTTTCCCAAAACGCCATCTGAAATCTCCAGGCCATAACAAGACCCACAGCTCCAGAATGGCACCATCGCAAGCTTTTACCTTGACATCAACCAAGGGGGAAAAGGAAGTTGTTTAATGACTGAGAACCAAAAGAATCAAGTAACCTAAAACATATTTCCTGGCAAAATTTGCCTTCTGCAAAGCAGTCAAAGGATGATAACAGGGTGTGGAGCGATGGAATCAGCAGTTAAGTGGATAGCCGTCTGTCACTTAGCCTTCATTACAGAGCATTAGAGACCAGCGTTTGGCCAGCTCTGCACTCTGTCTTCCCACATCACCCCCCTGGCAAGATGCTTCTCCAAGGCCCATGGCCTCTGGCCACACCACTTTGGCCTGCGGTTCCATCACATCTTACAAACTGTAAAGGGGCTGGACAGTACTTGGATGAGATCAGGGGTCAATTTGGACTGGATTCAGGCCTGGTTCAACAAGGTTTTGCAAAATTTTTTCCTCCATTCCTTCTCCTCTTATTTCTTTACCTTTCTGGTCTTTGTGTTTTGAGCAGCGTTTTTCCTCTTGCAAATCCAGATAGCTTCTGTTTTCCTAAATTCTTCTCACCCAAACCATATCCCAAAGTCTCCCTTCCTCTGCCTTTTCAATGTTTCCCCTTCCTGCTGCACTTCTATTTCTTTAAAACAAATATGAATTGGCGGCAAGCAAAATAAACAAATGCAACTAACAGAATCATAAATCACCAAGCTGGAGAGTGAGATCCCTCCCAATACAGGAAACCATCTCTCCGTTGGTTTCAGAGGAGATAGAGAAACAGAGCTTCAGTTTCACTTAAATGTCCTGTTACCCTAACAAGATCTCTGAGATAAAATAGGAAGCATCCTAGATAGATCACATATTCAGACTGAGCATATATAAGGTGAATCAAAACCCTCTTCCCTGTATGCACATTCTATAATACATATGGAAAATACAACTCACACTTTCTGAAGTTAAGAAGAAATATTGAAAATGATCTCCATGTGTTTGGGTACATAAAAATAATCTCACATCATTAAAGCCTTTTTCATTTCAGCAAAACTACATTATGAATTCTAACTTTCTTCCTAAGGATGAACCTGCCCCATACACACAAACACATACACACATAGATGGACACACAGACACATCATTCCAATTCCACAATCCCAACCACAGAAAACAGCACTCTCATCTACCCAGCTCTGCTGGCCACACCCAATCGGTCATCAACTTCTGTTGAGTATAGTTCTGCTAGATAGTTCTCCTTTCTATGGTCTCTGGCCACTGCTACCAGATTTGGGGTCATCTAGGTGTTGTGAAACTCCTTCTGTAAAGGGCCAGATAGCAGATATTTGAGGGCTTATGGGTCAAACGGTATCTGTCACAGCTATTCAGCTCTACCACCTGTAGTGCAAAGGCTGCCACAGAAATGAGTAAGCAAATGAGCAGGCTGCAGCTAGCCCGGTGATGGCTGGCGTAGGCAATCAGCATCTCTCATCTTGATTACTGCAGCAACATTTCTAATGGGTCTCCTGTGTCAGGTTTAGCATTTCTCTAACCCATTCTTTCAAAAATATAAATATGATTAAGTCACTCCACTGTTTGTAATGCTTCAATAGCTTCCATTTTCCTTAAGATAAAAGTGAACATTTGTAGCAGCCCATGCAGGCACTCTCAGATGAGCCCCCTACTGACTTCTTCATTCTCTATGGTCCAGTCCTACTGAACTTCTGTACTTGTTTCTGATTCTCATAAGTTCATCGAGTGACCTCTTGCATCTGGGCCTTCAGACAGGCTGCTTTCTCTCTGGAACAGTCTATCTTCCCCTTAAAAGTCATTTCCTCATAGATATTCTCTGCCCACCATGCTAGAGCAGACAGCACTCCTGCTAAATGTCTGCATAGCACCTTGTCTTTTCATCCTACTTCACCATTACACCTCGTTTAATTGTCTGTTTGCTGCTGAACCATAAGCTCTAGGAGGCAGGAACCATGTTTGTTTTTTAAGCCACTGTTTTTTCAGCATCTAGTATAGTACCTGGCATCTGATGCACGCAAAATAATGTCTGATGAATGAATGAATGAGAATCCAAAGTTGCACGTTCCAAATTTTCTGTTGTATTGTGCATAGATGATTACCTATAAGGACTGTACACAGGATTTTTAAAAAGGTAATATTCCTAGTAAAAGATGAATAATTCAGTCTTTAAAGAGATTATTATATAACTCAAAAAATTGGCAAAATATTCATAGTAGTTTATTAAAATTATTAAGCACTTTGATGTGTATACAACTCTATGTTTATTAACTTTTCTTCCTACACAGAACACTCTTGCTGACCTGCCCTCATATGTGGACAACAAGACATGGAGATATCACAATCACATAAGAATAATGATGTTACAATCTCTGACTCCTTGCCATTTGCATAAGCAAAATAATCTCCACTCAAAGCCTTTTTAACAGTCACAGGTATAAGAATTTCAAAATTCTGAAGGGTCCTAGGAATCACTCATGTACGTAAAATTTGACAAGAGAAGAAGGGTGATCTCTTAATGGTTATTGGCACTCTAGAGCTGAGTAATTCTTAGCTTGATGTGCATTCTTAAATAGATTCCTAAATGACTTCATTATGAATCCCCAGTTGAAAAAATAGTTCTGAACAGTGACTTCTTGAGGGCAGCAGCTTGTCCTGTTCATCGTTTTATCCCCAGAACTTGGCCCAGAGCCTGACCCATAATAGATGCTCCATGGATATTTATTGCTCTAACCTGCAACGATTATTATCTTGGGTAGAGATAATTAGAGAAAGCTTTTAAATTCACACACCTTTATGTGATCTGGAGAGGGTTTTTTTTAATGAGCATGTATATTTCTTTTCTAACCAGAAATGAATAAATAGGTCTTAATTCACATTTAAATTAACTTATATAGACTAAATCTAGGTGAAGCATGCATTTTTAAGGCACAGATTTAGATTCCTATTAAAAATACTGGCGAATAGGATAATTTGAAATTAATAAACTATATCAGAAAGAATAAGACATTATAAATATAAGAACTTCTAAAAACTGCAGCCATGAAGCAACACATTTCTGGGCCCTGCCTGCAAGGCACCATCACTCATCGTCAGTTAGGTCAAGTGGTATTTAGGTCTATGCCTCATGTGTCCAGTATCTTGAGTACAAGTCCCCCTTAGTAACTTAGAGAAAAACTCTATAAAAAATAAAATAAAAACTGAAGTCTTTTCCCTCCAGGGCAATTATTGAATAGCTTACATTCAGGCTGCTAACAGTGCTACTCCTTCCAAATCACCCAAGGTTATGCCTTAGTATACACACACTGATAGGAGACTAGAAATTACTCCTGCAAAGTCACTTGCGTACTATGAGATGGTTTTACTCCAGTGGGAGGAGCCACCTTCTAACTGTATTCTCTTTCATTTTCCTTGTTTTGATCCTGCTCATTGTTTTCATCTTCCCATAATTCTAAGTTAATTGATTTTCCAATCTGTTTTTCCTAGAAACAAATTTAAGATGTGTTCACACCAAGTTGGGGCATTTAATGACTCTCTCCAGGGCCACGCCCAAAACCACCACCACTCCACCAAAAGTTGCTGCCACTACCTTCTCACCATTCCGGCTGTTTCTCAACTTTGCCACTTAGTCTTTGTTTTGGACTTTCACTCGAGCCTGATCTCACTGGTTTTCATCTCATTATCGTGTACAGATTTTTTTGCTGACCTCCCAGCCCCTTGAAATGAACAACTCACTTAGAAAGTAGGTCTCGGCTTGGTCTTCAGCCTGAAAAGCTGCATCTTGGGTTAACCCTCGTGACTCCACATAAAAACCTGTAGTCAAAAACTATGCTTGGCTTATGCCACAATCCCTAGTAGGAACCCATTCTACATCACAGGAACTAGGCAGCAGGCTTGGTTCTCTTTTGTCTAGGGGAAATGATGAGAATATTTAGAAAAATTAATGTTCCTCAGTGTTACTAAGATACTTCATCAGGGATCAAACTTATCCTATAAGCCATATTTTGTCACTGAATGACCACTGTCACTCAGAAACACTCAGGATTTTAATTGATAAAAGAGCTTACATTAGAAAAAAAATTAATGCACACAAAACAAGAAAGAGAATTCAATGCTCCCCAAACTTACTTGAAGTCCACTTTGTGGGCTGGATTTTGACTGTTAGACCTGTGTGTTTGATCTTCTAGGAAAAATTAAACGACCTTGGGAAATAATGTAGAGGCTGAATTTTTGTCCTTGGGAAGACCCATTCATCATTTGAATCATTTTGTGATCTAACATGTCAGTCAGTCAATTTTGTGTGTATTTTCACATCTGATAGATACAACACATTGAGGCAATGAGCTAGGCTGGACCAAAACTGTATTTCTCAGGGATACACTCTATGAGCTAGTCACAGGACTGGAGGGACACAAAGACAAAGCTTCAATGTGCCCACAGATAATAAAGAAAGGCAATCAGAGCTTTGAGGATGGCTCCTCATGAGATGTCATGGTCTGAGTTGCCTTCGCCACTTCCTCAGCCTCAACCGTTTCCATCTGTCTTAGCTGGAGGTGGTCTTGGATTCTGCTCTACAGGAGCTGTAGGGCAAATAAAACATAGTTAACAGCACTTAAATGTTCAACACACAACCCCCTATTTAAGAAATAGAAGTTCAAAATTGGGGACCTTCCAGCTGGGCTGAGTACAGCTGTTGTACCCTGAGTCTGTGCCATCTCTTTGAAACAAAAAACAAAGCAGCAGTAATAAAAATAAAATTTGTACTCAAAAAAAAAAAGTTGGTCCCTTCCCACTCATGTTTATGTATAAACCAAACACCAGCAAAACAAACTGGTGGTTAAACAGGCATTTTAGTTATGAGCCATTGCATTAACCAAACAAGCTATGGGACACCCACAGGCATCTCTTTTTTTTTATGGTGCTGGATGGCGGGAAGGTCCAGGTAGGTGTCCAGGTATCCTACTGCTCGGAGAGAGGCCTGCTACCTCCACCGCCCCCACAGACCTTAATCTGAACAAAAATCATAAGAAAGGTTAGAATCTTCAGGAGAAGAAACTCCATCTAAGCTCAGAAATCAAAATGGTTGGAGAGAGAAATAAAAACTCTAAAAGCATGACTTTACAGCTGGAGTGATGCTATTCTAAATGACTGCTTCCACTCTGGTCACTTAACCCAACTAATTCTCATCTCCCTAAAGCAGCCCTTCTTGCTGACGGGAGACAGGAATGGGTCAATCTCTGTTTGCAAACCTGTCCTTCCTGAGTCTGTCTGCATTTGTTTTTGCAGGCCGCTGGACAAGGGGATTTCCTAACTGACTTAGGAAAATGTAGCTCAAGCTGATGAAACCACGTTCTACTTATTATTATGTCCAGAGTGCTGGGGAGAAAGTGTGACAACATACGGCTGTCCACAGCTGGCCCTTGAAAAACAGCTTCTTGGAATTAAATACAGTGGCTACAAGCACCTGGCCAGAGGCATTCTGGGAAGGCACCTGTGTGGAGGCAGAAACTAAGAGAGACGAAGGGATGAGTACTTGGAGGAAGTGAATCTGTGGTTTAGACTGGCGTAACCAGTCCCATTTGGGTTAAGAAGTCAATGGAAAAATGATCCTTCCTCAGTTACTTTTATTTTGTTTTTGTTAAAATTTCTTTTGGAAAAATTAAACATCTGGACCTCTTTATGGAAATAGCTGTTATGGTCACCGGAAAAAAATTATATATTTTTTTTTCACAGAGTTTGAATCAATTTGGTCAGGGAAGGCCTGGGGTTGTAGAAAGCCCCAACACAGGTGGCTGCTTCTCCAACCTTTAAACCCTTTGAAAGTAAGTTTTCTCAGATTCACAGATACGCAGATCAGACTGATGGTTGCCAGAGGGGAGGGGGGTTGGGTGGCTGTGTTTAAAAGGTTAAGGGATTAAGAAGTACAAATTGGTAGTCACAAAATTGTCACGGGGATATGAAGTACAGCATAGGGAACACAGTCAATAATACTGTAATAGCTATGTATGGTGCCAAGTGGGTGCTTGAAATAAAGTATAAGATTGTCTAACCACTATGCTGTACACCTGAAACTAATAGAAAATAATATTGACTGTAAACTGAAATTAAAAATTAAAAAGAAAATATGCTTTCTGGTCTGTACCCCCTGGGACACTGGACTACAAAGCATCTGTCCCTCAGCCTTAGCAGGCAGCGCTTACCATGGTCTCTCCCAGGACAGCCTGACTATTCCGACAGAAGACAGAGCCCTCCTCCCCTGGGCAGGGAAATTCCTTCTGGGTTTGAAGTTGCGTGTTTGTGTTGCTAAGTTGCTGGCATAAAAATTTTTCCCCTCAAAGTTGATGTTTCGTATTTGGGAAGGGGAGAGAAAAACAATGTATTCGTGCTTTTATTCAATCAATATCTTTCTTTGGGGGAGCACATTTTTAAAGGAGATGTATTTGGGAAGATTGGTCTCTCCTCTCACCACCATTATTTTTGAAAAGAAGTTGGGGGAGGGAGTGGTTTGTCTACGCTCCACAAGTACTATATGCTCTCTTCCTGAAAGCAAGGTTTAAGGGAAAAGAGATGCCTTTTTAAAGCCCTCCTAATCGGAAGTACAGTGTTTTCTTTAACTCGGCAGACACTCTGGATTCCAGTCAGATCAGAAGACCCCACCTCTCTCCTGCCGTCAATTTTGGAGCCCGTTTTGAGAGCTAAAGTCTTCATTTTTATCCCCGAGATAAAGAGAAGGTATCAAAAGTAATCTCCACAAAGTCAGAAAACGTGTTCATTTGCATTCTCCTCTCTCTGCACCTCATGAGCGCCCTGCACACAGGAAGTACTACATAAAGCTTAACCTAAAATACACACACGTTTAACTCATTCTCAGTAATCGGGTGAATGTTACTTTTTACATGGAATCTTATTATCTCATTTTTGTTTTTTAAACTGCTCTCTATACAGAAATGGCTGGAGCACCATGAACCCATATTTTTTTCTCAAGAAAGTTTCCCATCAATGAGTTCCAATTGGCCTAATACTACCTTTGATCAAAAGTTCTTATTTGCTTATGATCTTGCTATTTATAAAACTTCATTGTTTTGGATTTTCAGTTTGTAAGTGTGTCCTACTGAAATGCAAATATTCCTGGGGAAAATAATACCATATTTTTTAATTTTTATTTTTTAATCCTCACACAAGGATATATTTATCGATACTAGAGAGAGAGGAAGTGGCAGGGCAAGGGGAAGAGAAAAAACATCGATGTGAGAGAGAAACATCTATTGTTCCCTCCCATTCAGGCCCCAACCAGGGACTGAACCCACAACCTAGGTATGAGCCCTGATGGGGCACAGAACCCATGATTTTTCGGTAGGGGATGATGCTCCAACAAAGTCACACAGACCAGGGCGAAATAACACCATATTAATAATAATAATAATGCCCCCTTAAGCTGAGATTGTTTGAAAAACGGTTAAGCACCACTCACCACAGGAAGGAGGGAGGTTGTGGTAAAGACAGTAATGGGCAGAGCAAAGGGGCCAGGGAGTCAGGGTGCAAGGGAGCAGCGGAGGCTGCTCGAAGGGGAAGCAGGATGGCTTCTAAAACCCAGTGTCATGTAATTTTACACTTTTCATAATTTACAGCTGTGCTAGAAGCCGGTCCTGCTCTTACCCACAGGGGATTCATAAAAAACACTTTGAACTCCTTGGAAGGAAAGAGTTTAGTAAATACAAAATATGATTATCATTACACCTGCTTCCAAGAATAGATGAGGGACTTTTTATCCAGGTGTCTACTATCCTTTTGTGTCTTCTGGGTCAAGAAGATTTATTTATAATTCCATGTCTGTTTTGAAAGATTATAGATGGGTAGCACTGAGGGAATATGGCATAGGATAAGACAGAAAGTATAGCAGCAGATGAAAAAGAATATAAGCAGTTTATACATTTCAGATGATTCACTCTCAGAAAACCAGAAAGAATAGGAAGGTTGCCTTAGTTTGGATTCTCCCAGAAACAGATCCTGAAACAGGCATTTGAATACAAATAGTTTATTTGGGGCGCGATCCCATGAAGTACTGGTAGGTAATAGGGAGAAGACAGGGAAGTGCCCAAAGTCATTAGTACATAATCAAGCAGTTTACCACTGTGAACAGCTAGGGGTCAGTCCTGCTGGGTAACCTGGGGCATAGGGTAGAATGTGCCTTGAGTCATTCCGGATGAGGAACGAGGACTCTGGGGTATTTATCTTCCAATGCTCATCCTTCACGGCTGAGTGCTGCCCTCAGAGACAGCAACTCCCTGCCCCTCTGGCCTGCCGCACTGAGGACTGGGGCAGAGTCACAGGTGCCTGCAGGTGGCGTGTGCTGGAAGGGTAAGTGCTGGGGAGAGGTGGTGGGGGCAGGTGGGTATCCAGAGGCAACTAGAACCTGCAAGAGTCATGATGAGGCCCTGTGGACACAGAGCTTCATACACAAAATCATAAGCAATAAGTGTGGCATATCAATTTGGGGTCTTCAAATTCATAGAGAAGTTGGTATTTCCTTTTGCTCCCCTAGAGAATCTCCTCTATTTACTTGGCTTCAACTAACACTACAACAATGACTCAAGTCTGCTTTTGCAGCCTGTACCTCTCTGTGAATCGTTGTTCCATGTTTCTAGCTGCTTAGTGGCATCTCCACCTGGAGAAGAGGACCTCAGATTCCACATACTCTACATTCTTTTCCCCTCAAAACCCATTTCTCTTCCTGTCCTTTCTAACCCAGTCAAAGGCACCACTATCAGTATAGACAGTTGAGTTAGAAACTTTGAAGTTATCTTGAATCTTCACTCTTTTGTGAAATCCAAATCCTTGCAAATCCACTCACCAACTCCTGGAGAGCCTGTCTTCCAAATACCTTTTAATCCCACCCTGCCCTGGCCAGCCCCTCTACGCTGTGACTTTCCCTTGTCACCATCACTTGTCACCTAAATTATTGCAACATCCTCCTTACTGTTCCCACCCCTTCACTTTTGCCTTCTCTCCACTCTACCCCATAAACTGTTACCAATAAGGTCATTTAAAAACCTTCATTGGATTACATTTATCTTTCCTTAAGCTCTTTTGTTGAGTTTTCTTTGAGCCTTCAGGACAAAACCCAAACTTCTTAATAATTATTCAAAGCTCCTGACGACCTGATTGTAATCCACCTCTCCAGGTTCATCTTTGTCTCTGCACTCCTCCAAGTCAAGGTTCTTAGTTGAAAGTAACAAAACCAGCTCTCCATGATGTGAGAAGCAAAATAATGTATTGAGAAAAGATTGGGTTGGTCACTAAATCTCTGGGAAGGCTAGAAAACCAGGCTCCAAAGGCAGGAAGGAAACAGAGGGAAGCCAGGCAGCCAGAACCACAGCCAAAACCATCGACCAAGCCAGTCCATGGAAAACAGCTGCCCCTTCCTGCAAGTACTAGACCCAGTAGCTGGCACCCTAGGCAACCTTGGGCACCAGGCACTGCTGCTGGTTCCTATCACTGTCTCCTCCACAAGATGGATGTTGTTGTCATTGCCACTACCTCCAAAATAAATTTTTACCACCTTTTTTATTTGCATCACTTGGGCCAGATCAAATACCCTGTGAGTGAATGTGACCAATTGGCTGCCATAGGAGGTCACATTACTGGGCCCCAAATTCCAGAGGGGCCAGAGCAACAAGTAAATGGCTTCCTAAATGTTGTCATGGGAGGCAGGCTCAGTTTCATGAGAAAACAAAAAAATGGGTTTACAGGCGGGACAGATGCTAAAAAATGACAATTGTCAATGAAAATGAAACTGTCTTTACATTTTTAAACTACAGAAAAAATTATGTTTCCACTTACCATTATTCAATTGTGTGTGTGTATATATATATATATATATATACACACACACACATATATATATGTATATATGTGTGTATATATATATTCAGATAGATCCAAGCTCTCTGCAAAGGGAGACAACCCAAACTCGCATTAGTGCTGAAGCTGTGTCTTCAAGCTATGGGATAAATAGCTCAACACATAGATTACTGTGTGGTACACCATGGCTAGGCCTACAGAAGACATGCTGAGGTTATAAGAAATAGAATATGGACAGTGGTAGCTATGGAGCAGCAAGAAATTCTTACATGGTAGCATGGCTAAGCCTTGAGTGCTGGTGTGGCCCTTCCTCAGGAAGCTGTTCCATTCACACATGCGCTTGGTTTTATTCATACCCTTTGAATGCACTGTTTGTTGGCTAGAGCAGGTGATTCATAAGGTGAGACAGTGTATAAGACACTCGGTAAATTCAAGGATGGTACCAGAAATACAATGGACAGTGAAAACAAATCCTAATCCAGAATAAATGATTATTCCCATGAGGACAAATCGTTGCCCTTTTTCTGTTGGAATCGATCTGATTTGAGCCAGATCAGTAGAGTGGTCCAGGTTTGACACTAGCAAGCATCTTCCTCTCAGTTGATGTCACTTTTCTACTACACCAGCAGACACTATATGGTGGACACAGACAAGATATCAGAGGATATGTATTCCTCTTAAAGGTGCATACCCAAAACTCAGTACATATTGGGAGCCATTCTCATTGAGCCCTCAAGGGCCTATCATAAGATTCTACCATGAAAGAATTTCCTTCTTGTACCTCAGTGACAGACTTCTGAGTTTTTATTTCTTGCTGCACGATTGGGCCTACTTGAGGTCTTAGGGCATCAGGAATGGCCTTGGCCAACTGCAGGGTCCAGCGTCATTCCCAGCTGGATGGTCCCCTCAGTTTAGAGATTGAGGGTTGCTTTCTGCTGCTGGCAGCTTCAGTGCTCAGAGGCAGCACAGCCAGGTCTGCCTTCTGAAGGGCAGACCATTTTATTGAATCCATGACCCATCCACAGTCTCCATCACTGTCTCTATGGCTACCTCTGATCCTATTCCAAGAAATCCATTTTCATCCCTCTTTCTAGGGCTGCTACTCAACCAGTACCTACCAGTAGGTCCAGATGAGTTATTAATATATTAAAATACTTCCATACTGGTTCATAGATAGCACTGCCTGTGAGCTACCGCATGCTCACTCCCCATACTTTGCCTTCATTTCTCCTGTCTCAGAGGTCCCAGGGCAGCACCAAGTAGAATATCTTACCCTGGCTCTGCCAGGACACCAGCCCTCTAGCTAGCTCATTACGGCTCCTCAGAGTGGCCCTCAGCCCTGGAGGTCCCCCTAGATAGAATGGGGCCAGATCTCAGGACAAGGTGCTGCTGCGGGGAACTGGCACCTGAGCAGAGAAATACCCAGAGCCCCTCTGGGGCCCCTGAGACAGTGGCAGCTCCCCAGTGACTAGCTTTCCTCTAGAGTTTCCCTCGTATGGCTGATTATAGCTGGCAAAGCCTCTCTTGTATGTACTACACTGGTTGTTAAATATTTTTCATATTACTCCTGCCTACTCCCCAAACCTATTTGTCATTAAATCTCTAATCTTTATCATCCCAAATGTCTCACCATCTGGTCAAATCAATAACATCTGCCCGGCAGTCCATCCTTCCTTCCTTACCATGATAGATATTTCCTTCAAGCTACCTGTCCTTTCAGACATATTACGGATACACTGTTCAATATTCTGCCCCCCAAAAGGGACAGCATCTTTCTTCCCTTCCTGTCCACAGGAGCCATGCCTCAGGGACACAGCAGTAGCTCAGCAATCTACTTCTGCCTGCAGCCTGCACACTGGGCAAAGCCACCCGGAAACCAGATACATTTTATCTCCTCCTCAGGCAACCAGTCTTAGGAGACTCCCCATAAAACTTGAGGTAGGGATTAGAGGCACAATTGCTATGTGACATGGGCAGGTACTTGATGTGTGTGAGCACCTGCAAATGCCACTTACTTTTGTCTCCAGGGCTTGAAAGCCCATTCCTGCATATAGACCTTCCATCTGATGATGGAATACTTCTATTACGTCTTACTAATAGTAAGACCTGTGCATAAAGGGCAGCTCCAACTGCCAGGTGACGTATACTATCCCATGGTCAAGTATTTAGTCCCTACCAGGACCTCATAGCTGGCCTAAAGCAATTTCTCAGGAGGAAAAAAGTTATTTACTGAAGAAAGCACAGCTCATTACAAATCTCTTGGGTCCCTGCTGTCACACTCCTACAAGGTTTACCATAGATTTGATTCCAGCATCCTGATACTCAGATGCCAAGTGGCAGAGCTAATTGTACTGCACCAGGAACTAGCAGGACAACTTGCTGTTCTGGGCCGAATTCACCATTGTTAGCTTTTTGCGTCCTTTGGTCAACAGCTGGAAGGCATACATCCAAATGTGGTACATGTTCTCTCATGAATCCAAAGAGGCTCATCAAGTCTTGTGCCTCTGACTTAAAGAACACCTACTGGGACACCCACTGATCGCTGGACTCTAAATATGACATGGGGTGCCAGTCCTGTCTTTTCATGGGAGTTGCCTCTCACCTTACAATAGGAATGTGTCTTGTTATCCCCTTCCCTTCAGGATGGGGAGCTGGTGTAATCAATGCAGCAGACCAGTAGATGTTAGAGAGCAGTGAAATGATTAAGATCCCTGAGAACTAAATGGGACCACAGAGCCAGAGTTGTTGAAACCTCGAGGCACCCAGAGGAAAGCCAGCTCAGTCAGATCATCCACATCAAAAGAGCCAGTGTTGGACTCTGCCTGATGTTACTACCCTTTACTTCTTGTTCATACTTCCCAATGGAGTTCTTACCATATCGTACTGTAACAACATACAAGGCTATCTTCCCCATCATACTGACCCTAAAGGACAGGTGCCATGTTTTAATTTGGTGTCCCCAGAAGCTACCACAGTACCTGGAACATGGTAGGCTCTCCATAAATGAAATATTGGAAAGGTAAATTAATTTAAAGGCTTTCCTATGACCTTTTGAAAAAACAACTGACCAGGGAAATGAGGAATAAAGGATGGAGGGTGTGGACAGTAATAAAAAGAAGCAGGTCTATTTCATGGGGAGGGGAGGGACACGAAAGGGGAGTAAGGCATATGTGAATGTATGTATATCAAATGGGTATGTTACAGAGATGGACAGAGGCAGAGAAAAATGAAGAGAAGGTAAGAAACAGTAAAGAGCAAATGAGCACTGGAGCAGCCAGAGTGCTGTGTATTAACACAACTCCCAAAGCCCAAGTGACCTGGAAAAAAATTACCCCAGACATAAAAAGAAAGTATTATGTAGGTAACTAATAACAGCCCATAGAACTATTAATCCCAAATACCCTGAGATTATTTGCCCCAAAACAGTGGATTCACCATGTAACTCCCCATTCAGAAACTTTCAATGGCTCCTAGTGCCAGAGATCAAAATTCATCTTTCTCAATGTGTTATTAAAGGCTCTACCTAATCAATCTTTCAAAATAAATCCAAGTCAACTCTCCAGAAATCTCTTCCTGTTCCTTTCTCTGATTTTTCTTAAACTGTTGTCCTTTCTCCATTCTAAAAAGACCTTCCTCGCCTCTTCTTGTATACAGATTCTAATTATCCTTGAAGAACCCAATTAAGACTCTCTCTCCTTCCCCAACTCTTCCGACCCTCTCTCATCTTACAACTCCTACGGTAATAACTCCTATTGCTACCCATTTTGCCCTTAAATATATAAACCCTCAGCATACAAAGTTATTCTGCTTTGGGATTATGCATGTTACCACTGCATGAAGATCGGAAACCTAACTGCAAGACCATGACCTTCTCTATATTCTCATGTTTTGATAAATAAATGATGGCATTAATACAATTCTATTTATATACATGAAAAGGAGAAAAATAATAACTGTTTGCATGGGAAGATCACATAAACCTATGTGTAAAACTTTAGTACATACAGATCAAATGGTTTAAGAAATAATTTCTTCCAACCTGGGCTAAAATTCCAACTATCCCAGAGGAATTTTCCAGAAACCCTCTCCTCACATGACCATTGTATCTAGATCTAGGAATGAGGTCAGTATGCAGGTGAGAAATAAATGAACAAAACTGTTAAAAAAGAGAAAGAGGAGAATGGATGCTGGGCGAGTAACTAAGTATGTCTGCGAATCACCCCTAATGTGATTGACTCTTTTGAACGCTTACATGTCACTTCCCATGGATTACATTATAGATCCTAAAGACAGACATTATTTCTATTCCTAAGTACTCCATTTCTTAGAACACGTTCTTGATGTTTAATAAAATGTTTACTAATTTTAAAAAATCAGAATTTCATATAAAACATCCATGCTTCATTTTTACCCAACCAGATTTGCAGTAATAAATTGTAATGCCAGGAAGCCACTGCCCAGCCCTGGAGCGTTCCCTTCTTTAATGCAAGTAATACACCTGGCCTTGGCGTAATGCTTTACAACCTTCTGTTATCACATCTGATTCTCCCACAATGTTATACTGATAAAGAAACTGATGCTGAGCTACTGGGGGATTTGCCTAGCAACCCATGACTAATCACTATCGGGCCCAAAGCTAGAATCCAGATCTTCTTCTAGAAGAGGTGGAGTCGAAAGAAGTGGGGTTTGGAGCCCACCTGACCTGGGTTCAAATCCCGCTTTTGCACTTCAGCTGTGTAATCTACAGAAGTGGCTCACCTCACCCAGCCTTGTTTTGCTCCCTCACAAAAGGGAATAATATAGGGGTCCCACACACAGGGATGGAAATAAGCACAGAGCAAGAGTGAGAAAAGTACCTGGTGCTCAGTGAGCTCTGATTAATAGATTTTCCCCCAACCTTGTGTTTCTTTCCAAAGTGACCTCCAGCTCACAGAAGGATCACTGCAGCAATCGCCCGGAGAGGCGTTCAGAATGTGGAGAGCCATCCGCTTAGCCTGGTAGCTGTGAACGGGCAAAAAGCAAGACCCTAGCCCTCTCCACCTGCCCCTACCAGCCCCCCACCCTCCGCCAACAGCAATGAAATCGGAGGGAACTCTAGGTTTTGGCTTCCTGGACGGTTTCCTAAGGGCTGTAGAAGGACTTCAAGATGACCCTCATAAAAGCTGTTTTCCTTGTGATTAAGTTGTATTTGCCTGTTAACTGTGTGGTAAACAAACCCTCAGCTCCCACCTCATGGCTCTAGCAGAGCAGCGTGTTAATTGGGACCTGGAGGGCAGTGGGTTGGCAAGGCTACCGGGGACAGGAAGCCAAGAAGCCCAATTTGGTTATCAGTTCTGTTGACATGAGCTGAGCCATATGTGGTTGTGTGGCATGTCCAGCAGGTCTAGCAAGGGTTTTCCCGGCAATGAAAGGCCTGCTGTTTGAAATGCTGGGCCTGCAGTCAAACAAGGGCTTCAGATCAGGATTCTCCCTGCCTTCGGCCCCATCGGCTCCACCAGCACAGCCTCCCACTTGGGAAGGGGGAAGGGGAAGGGCAAGGGCAGGCCAAACGTGTCTGGTCCTATACTCGGTTCAGAGCTGACGCGGGAAGGCAGGGAGAGGGATGAAAGGAGCTGCACCTGGAGGTAATCTGCCCTTCTTACCACCCCACCCCAACCTCAGCCCCGACCCTGACCCAGACAGAAAAATAGCCCTTTCCCTGCAAGAGGCATAAGCCACCCTGAAATCCTCTCCCTCTGTGTCACTTATCAGGACTGAACTCAGACACACTCAATCCCTAAAATGAGGCTGCCAGGGGATCAAATGGATGGGAGAGGCTTGCTGGGAATTCCTCCCAGCCAGTGGATACATGACTTAAGAAGAAACTGGGGCAGTTCCCAATGTAACTTGCTACCCCTCCCCCAGAGGGGCAATCACTGTCAAAAATGATTTATTTTAAACATTTCGTAATTATTTTAGCCAATGGTGTGTGTGTGTGTGTTTGTGTGTGAGTTACAGAGAGAGAGAGAGGAGTGTGTGTGTGTTTAATCATTTGCGGTTAAGTCTGCGTTCACAAGAGCCTTTGAGTTCAGTTGAGTCTGACCGCCAAACCCACACCCAAATATTTTGTAGATAACAGAAGAGCCATTGCTGGGTTATGCTTGTATGTACACAGACAAGCTTTGTGGTAGTGTGGTGAGGACCCTCAAGTGGGACTTGGGATGTGAGGACTTTGCAATAAGAGCTACGGCGAGTCATTCAGCGGCATCTCAGAGAACCAACGTTTTCAGAAGCTTCCCCCAAAACCACTCATTCTGCTTCTTAGTAAATGAATGCAAGTAAGCGCCTAATGGGTGCTGTTATTGAGTTAAGTGCTGTTAAACACAGTTATCATTTATTATTAGATTTAGGGTTGTTCTTATACTCTATCTTAAATGCACATAAGACTGGAAACAATTATGCCAAGATATTAACTGTGGTTAATTTTGAGGGAAGGGAGAATATGTTAAGGTTATTTTTTTCCTTGTACTTTTCTATAGTTTAGACATTTCTATAAAAAAAATTAAATGTTTACTGTATGAATTAATTAATTAATGAACAAACGAACAAACCCACGTAGATCTACTTGGAAATAGGCCTAGTTCTTGTTTTCAAAATACTTCAATTCCTAAAGAAATGCGATAAATAACAATATCCCCAAGCATCTGTTTCTATGGGTTTTTTGTGTTTGTTTGCCTTTTACTTTCTTTTCTTTCTTAGGCTTTTTGAAGAGTGGGAAAAAAAAAAGAAGAGGCCATGCATACATTTGGGATAGCAGAGAGTGGGGGAAAAAAGGTTGAAAAGTAGTAGAGAGGAGATGAAAGCCAGATGATAATCATTTAGTTTTAATAAATGGCTTCCTTTGAGAAACTTGGAAGGTTGCAGATGGACTGGTCCTATTCAAGAGTAAAAAGGAATATACCACGTAGGACAACATTCACCAGAACGTATGCTCCCTGAGAACAGGGACACTCTTTGTCCCCTGCTGAACCTCCTGAGCCTAGATAGTGTCTGGTGCATGAAGCATTCTCAATAAGTAATATTTAAATTATAAGTGAATTTATTTCCTTTGAAATCTAAAGAGAGGGGAAAATGACTTTCAGGCTGTAAGATTTAGATAAGATAAATAAAAAATATTTCTGACTATGAACACTTTAAAACCTTATCAAGAGAACCAATGTAAGCTGTGGGATTTCCAACCCCTAAAACTCTGTAAGAAAAGATACTGTCTAAAATATTGTCAATGACAATGGCAGTAAGGTTAAAAAGCCCGATATACAAGCCAAAGAAACTTCTGCATTCCCTTTCTTGCTTTTTTTGGTTTAAAAGTAGTGCTAAGGCTGCCCTGGCTATTGCCTGTTGACTGGGATGATGGCTGGTTCATTGCAAACTGTTTCCCCTCCCAACCCACACTTTGCAAATGGCTCCCAGTTAAATCTTTGTCTTAATGAGCTTGACAGATTATTTCAGCTCTAAATCAGCGAGATAGAGAACCATGTAAGGCTTTATGACCTCTTTGGTCAGTTACAAGTAAATGTAAAACCATACAAGGCTAAGTTGTCAGAAATCTGATTGAAAGATTTAAAAATACAAGCACCCAGTCACGTGGTTTCCTAGCTCATGGGACACATGAGGACATTCTGCAGTGTCCCTCTGATGCATTTTTTCTTACTTAAAAGGGCTTGCCTGAGCAGTTCAAGTTTGTGCGGGCCTTACACAAAGGACGCGAGGCCTGCTGTTATGTCTTTAACAAGTCCCCAGGACCTCACTTTGAAGTGATGACTCAGAGAATATTTTGTCAGGCCAACTAGGCCATAAAAATATTAAGTGTGGTTTTAAGCAGTAAAGGTTTTTATTATCCTGCTCACTTCCTGTCATGAAGCATTGCATTAAATTGTACTTAAAAGGGATTAATGACCTGCCTGCTATGTTTCACAAGAAATTCGTTATTATAAATATTTCTAGCAACATTGATATTAACACTAAGGTTAGTAAAAAAAGTTAGAGGTACTCAAAACATAATCACTAAACTGAATCAGGGGATGTTAAACATAAAAGCACGATAGTGTTGGGGTGAAAATTCACTTGAATTTGTTTTTATCCAGAAGTTGACAGACTTCATCCTATCACCATGGCATCGTTAAGGCTACCGTCAGAAGTTTCTTGCTTAGACTTTTTATAGCTCAGCAGGGCGAGGTGCTTCGTTCCAGCTGGTTGTGACCCAAGATAATTATCTCCCCACTTTTCGTCCACTTAGCTGACAAGATTGATGAAACCCCTTTTCAATGCCATTTATTTCAATGTCTTTTATTTATTTTTTACTTTCTTTTATTTTTTAAATTAAATTTATTGGGGTGACATTGGTTAATAAGATTATATAGGTGTCAAGTATACAATCCTATGATACGCCATCTGTATCTCACATTGGGCACCCACCACCCAAAGTCTAATCTTCTTTTAAAACTCCAGCAAGGAAAAAAAATCATTTCCTATCTTCATTATAATTGTATAAGACTTATAATTTGCTGAGTGGGTAATCTCCCCAACCATCAATCTACTTTTATTCTTCGTTCACTTTTGTCTACTATTGTCAGGCCCCATTACCTTAAGCAATTTCTGTCTTCTTAGAAGTAGGGCTTAGGGCTTCAATTTCACATCCAGTGGGAACAAGAAACTGAAGTCATTTTAGTGTCTGCCTCATTCCCTTCTTTGATTCAATACTTGTCTCTCATATTCCCTTGCTTGTTCAGCTTCCTCTTCTGGAAAATGAAGATGATACTATGGATTGCTTGAACTAAAATAAATGACGTTTTACAGCAATTTGCTAATAGCCAAGGTTTTTTTTAAACGGCTAAACTAGTAGCATGTATCACAATTCTCAGGCCCTAACTTTGCCAACATTTTCAACGTGATGTTTCTCTTTGTATGGCAACTTCCAGTTGACTGAAACATGTTCATTTGATTGGCGAGATTTAGAAAAAAGACGTGGTACCTATTATGTTCCTTGTTAAATCCATATTGTATTATTACACCCTGCAGAAAAAATATTTAACAGTACTTCCAGCAGTGGGCAATGTTCCTGAGGTTAACTTTGCTAATAAATTTTCCAAACACCAAAAATTCACACTCACTCCAGGTTATTTATTCAAAAAAACTCTTATGCTGAAGTCTGAGAACTGATGACTTTAGGAAAACATTGGATTTGTAAAGATTCCCCTTATAAATATTACTGTAATTTTCCTTTTCTCAAGAAATCTGAAACTATTCTATCTGTTTGACATAACTCTTCTCTGGGGCCTAAAGTTTCTGGGAAATGTCTTTGTGCTATGCCAGAGTCTTGGTTTAATTATGCTGACAATTCACAAACTTTTGAGACTGGTTTGCCCCTCCAGACTGAAATATTGATGTTATTTTAGATGGGTGCTTGGCTATGAAGATTACCATTTGATCTGCAAAGAGGACTTAGGAAAACACCCTTGATCGTTCTTCCCTCTCTTACAGGCTTGAGTCACACTGACTCCAGGAGCTGTGGGTCATAAATTGCGCTGCTGACTGCCCTACAAATGTGAGATGTATGACCCTGAGTCCTCAGAGGAACCTGCAGGAAATAACCAAACTTTCTCCCCACTGCAAAACTACTTGACTGTCTCCGGGATTCTTCCTAGAAAGAAAACGGTTCAAACTTGAGTGAAAAAAATAAATGCCTAAATCACTATGTTCCTAGAAGGATTTCTTAATTCCACTCCAGGGACTTCTAACTCAAAACATCCTATGGAAACCATTTCAAGGGTCCTAGTTAAGAAAATTCAGATGAGTTTTTGGTGGCAAGTGCACTCTGCCTCTCCTACGTGTACAGCCTGCACCAGCCAGGCACACTGCAATAAAAAGTGACTTGCCAGTAGCATTGGCACATTGCAAAGAGAAAGTTGTCTGAAAGATCTCAAAAAAGCAAAGCCAGATTCCATTAACCTTTCCAATCCTGTAAAATTATCGCCTGGGTAAACATCTATTTATTTATTTGCTTTGTTTTGCCTGCCAACATCTCTTCCCCTTTCTTTTGGCTAAGAATGCTCAAGAAATGGGCCTGTGATTTCAGTTTGGACAATCAGATTCTCTCTTCTTAGAATTTGGCTCTTGAGTGAAGGACCCAAAGAAGAGGAATGGTGGGGTGCAACCCTCTCAAAATAGCCCAGTGGAGAGACTGCCTGTTAGTTCCTGCTACTTAGATGCTTAGAACTTCCCAAGCATCTAACCTTTCAGAGACCTGGCTGCTCAGCTTGTCCTTGGATTTCGTGAGCTTAAGTTAACCAAACTTGGTCTCTGTTGTTTGCTATCAAAGAGCTCTGACCAAAACATCTCCTGAATCTAAAGGAATTCTATGAATTCCTGTGGGTGAAAGACCACTTGGACCAGCAAACAAAAACAAAACCTTCTAAAAAAAAAAAAAATCTATAAAAGACATCAAGTTCCAAGTTGGAAGAGCAAAGGTGGCTCCAATCCCCTCTCAAAAATCATCTCAAAACAAGGAAAATAGGAAACAGACAACACTAAGTGTGTTTGACAATACTAAGTAACTAAAATCATCTATAGTTCTGAATCCAAGCAGTAATGAACAGAAGAACCATAAATCACTTATTTGAGAGGAGGAAGACTCAAACGCTGTACCTGAAATGGTGAGGTGAGGGGAATGGACGGCCTATATGGTTTTGGGAAGCAAACCCTGGAAAACTCCAGAATTCAAGGCAACTAGTAGAGATGAGGCCAAAGCATTGAAAAGATAGTCCCCCAGATCTGTCTCTCGCTTCAACAGTGTTTAGACAAAACATACCCAGGGACACCCCTTCTTCCAGCCTCTGACCACTCTCCAACCTCTTTTCCAGTCACCACCTTTGGAACTACCTCAGCCACTCTCATCCTCCGAGGCCAACCAACATCGTTTTTTGACCTTAACGCCTTATTGCCAAACAATCATGAGCTCCCAAATTCATCAGAATTAGTCCACTGAAGTGAAGGCTGCCATCAACTTCCTGGTCAATCTGCATCGGAAGACCTCCTACGCCTACTTCTCCCTGGACTTCTATTTCAACCATGACAACGTGGCTGTGGAGGGCATGAGCCACTCCTTTTGGAAGTTAGCTAAGGAGAAAAGTGAACATGCAGAGCATCTCTTGAAGATTCAAAACCAGCATGGCGGGCCACAACCTCTTCCGGGACATGCAGAAGCCTTCCTCAGGTGAATGGGATAAATCTCAGGGCTCCATGGAAGCTGCCATGACTGTGGAGAAAAACCAAACCAGGCCCTTTTGGGTCTGCAGGCCTGGGGTTCTACCCGCACAGAACCTCATCTCTGTGACTTCCTGGGGAAACACTTGCTGAGGGAGGATGTAAAATTCAAGAAGATGGGCGACCACCTGGTTAACCTCCACAGGCCACCAGCCCCTGGGCTGGGCTGGGCTGAGCTAGGCTGGGCAAGTATCTCTTTAAAAGGCTCACCCACCAGCAGAACTATGAGCCTTTGGAGCCCAGAGGCCTTTGAGTGGCCCTTCTGCATTTCCCTGGTGTCTGGCTTTTGCCTGAGACTCTCCCTGAAACCAGCAGACATGCTTTTAACCACCTGGAACCCTCTCTCTTACATTGGACAAATGGAAACAATAAAGCTTTTTGCAGAAGAAGAGAAGGAAGGAAGGAAGGAAGGAAGGAAGGAAGGAAGGAAGGAAGGAAGGAAGGAAGGAAGGAAGGAAGGAAGGGAGAAAGAAAGGAAAAGGAAAGGAAAGGAAAAGAAAGAAAGGAAAAGGAAAGAAAAAAAATAAAAGAAAAAAGACCTCTCTGAAAGTCTCTGTATATGGAACACTTAGGCCCTGGGTCCCGCCCTACATAGTCAAGGTAACTCCCTGTCTCCAACTGCTACCATAGACACAAGGAGTTTTCTCTCTGACAATATTTCCCCTGGAGAAAGTGAATCAAAAAGACCAGACATGAAGCACAGAGAAAGGTAGGAGTGATGTTCTACATAGTAAACAGATGATGACTTCAGATCCTTCCCTTCCCTGAAGTCGGGTGTGAGAGGAATAGATGTAAGGAAGTGTTTGACAGCTATAACTTCAGGAAAATGCATTGATAAGCTTTTTATGAAACTGCTGAACAGTATGGGAAGACTTCACCATATGTTCTTAGAAAACTAAACAAATGAAGAAATTAAATCACTTTAATAAAATTGCCTCTAGGTAGAAGAAAAAGTTGTACAAAAGAAAAAAATAATCATAAGATACCACTTAGTTTAGTGGACAAATATTAACATAGTCATAGTCAACAGAAAGACTGGATATTGTATTTTAGCAGAAATTGAGAACTATAAGGGAGGAAGTCTGTAAATATAATATATAAAATTGATAAATCAAAAGAGTGAAATACAAGGTTAATGCCAAAAAAACATATAAAAGAGTTCAAAATTATTGTTCAGGGATTAGGAGTGGGTAGAGATGAAAACAAGCAACCAATGTTTTCTGTAATAAGCCATTCATCATTATGTGGTTTTTTAAACTGCTCATAGATAATACTTTAACAAAAATTTATATTAATTCTTTCAATCCACTAGAATTGGTGGAAGATTAATAGTGTCATGAGCACTGATGAACTTTTATTAAACAGCAGCTGTAATCTGTTAAGTTATACCAACAATTACCTCATGTGACAGATGGTATCACAGACTCACCCCGCAGCTCTCAGTTTTCATATCTGTAATATGATGATAAAAATGCTTTGACTGTATTGTACTGAGATCTCTCTTTTTAAACTTTAAATATAAATTATTTGGGCAGTAAATTAGGCATGAAATAAGTTTGGAATTCAAAATCTTTAAAAATTAAAATTGACACGTATTTCTGAGTAGAAATTGATATTAGTTTTAATATAGGACAAAATGACAATGCCATAATTGTACTCATGTCACTTAACATGCGACATTTTTAATTTAAGTGATTTCACATAAGATGTCAGTAAAACTAAAAATATAGTACATTCAAGTGCAACATTTACAAACTAAAATCTCCAGTAAAAATTTATTTATATAAATGTAAACATTAAAAATGCATTGTCATTCTAAAATAAAGTACTCATAAGTAATATTTATAAAAATAAACTGATGCTCAAAAACAAAGTCACTAACATGAAAGTGAAATACGTAAGGGATAGTAAAAAGTTAATAAGGAATAATATTTAATATTTTTAAGTGCTATCTTTAAAACAAAAAAAGAAAAGTGCGCCGTCTTTAAATAACACAAATTTTCATACAAAATTTTCCAGCTGTTAAAAGAGCTTTTTCAGCCTCTCATAATCTAAAGACTAGTGAGGAGATAATTATGAGCCAATTTCAAATATTTTCCTTTGTTTCTTACATCTTCAAGTAATACCATGTTTTAAACTTCTGTTTTTTTGGAAAAGCTGTATTTTACTGTTTTGTTTCAAAGAATAAATTTATGACTTGTTTCATTTATGTTTAAAGTTCAATACTATTGTGTTCATATTCCACTGGTTTGAAAAAACTTTGAACAAAAATAAGAAATGTTCTTGCAGTAGAAGCTTGCAATACCAAAATACAGTTGCTTAAAGCGTCTCTACACAGAGCAAATCTGTCTAGACTTGTAGACTGTGTGTCAGATTGTCTTTTCATTTCAATCAAAAAAATTGAGTCATTGCTCTTGATCTCAAAATATAATTGATTCGAATTTCAGATATTTTAGTACTACCAAGCTAAATATGATGAATTAGTACTTTAAAATAGTACAGTATACCAGACTGCTAGAATACTGAAAGCTGATAATGCTATCCTAGTAGACAGAAAACTAAAGTGCTCTATGCTCTGGTTTTCAGTTAATTTTAAAAATTTGAAGTGTTCACTTTATCCATAATACAATAATTTTTCAACAACTAATTTATAAATATCAGCTTGTCTCAGACATAAATATCTAATATGATCAGAAATTCTCAGGAAAACATTTGCATTTTGGAGAAAGAAACATATGGTTATTATCTAATCATAGTTATTTGAGGAAAGCAGTAATTCAAAATTCTTGTAACCAGAGTAGGAGTACGGAGATATGGTTTTGCCAGCGATCTGTCAATATTAATTTGTCAACATGCCACTAAAAGAAAGTCTGAGACCTACTTCCTGGAAATTAACAAGTATATGTTGAGGTAGAAAGAGATTAGCTTAAAAACCAGTGATGGCTTCTAGTCTCTCCTCTTGAAGTCTCTTTAAACTCTATTTCTCAATTTACTGCGTGCTGAATAGTGAGGGAACTTGTCAATCTATTCTCCACCTTTCTGTCACACTGAGAAATGAACAGATGAAGCTCTCTGAGTAAGCTAGTATATGAATAATCTGAGTGGAAAATTCCCTAGTGGATTTTAGGGGTCACTGTAAATGTCTGCCCTTCAAATGATCTATGTTAATCAAATACCACAAGGATCAAAGTCCATCGTTACATACTCATTTCTGAGGTTAAGCACTGTCCTCTGTACTCAAAACTCTTCCTACCTCTGAAGTCCCAGGGAACAAAGCACATTAACTCGCTACTGTCTCAGTATGGACTTGGGTTCCAGGTGATGGCAGGACATAGACAGAGCAAAGGACTGTACTCAGTGTGAGAAACAATGCAGAAAGGAGAGAAAAGGAAACCAAAGACCACCACTCCTGGCTCTCAGGTTTTTTTCCTGGGCCCAACTTTAACTTTCTTATTTCAATGTCACTCTCTACGTGAATCCCCAACCCTATCGGTGCCAGGCTAATCCCCACTCTATTTATTTATGTTTGGAAGGGTCAACTGCCCACTCCCAACTTTGAACCAACGAAACCCTGAAGTTAATGAGTGTGTTCACGAAGCACAACAGAAAAAAGGAACAACTCTGAACAACTGAGTAGAAAAAGAAAGACTGCAAAATGAAAGAATGCACAGAGCAATGCATTAATGATTCGACACTACACACTTGAAGTTTCGGAGGTTAAAAATACTTCTCATGGATATACCCAGTCTGTCTCAGTGCTTCCTGTTTTATACATCTAGGCTTTGGCACAGAACAGCTGCACTTCTCCTTGAGAAGGTATGGAAAGTGGGAAATATTTGCTTTTAACCTTCTCCAAATTAAATACCCAGTTCAGCCTAATTATTTATACCATTGCACAGAATTCTCTTGAGGACTGGCCTTGAAGACAAAAAGTGGCCTCATGAAGACAAAAAGTGGTTTTTATAATGTCAAAAGAGTGGCAAAAATTACAAATATAATTAATTTGAAAAAGTAATTTTACACAATAGGCAAACCAATGAGGAACAGCACCTTCATCTATGGTATATCCTATACAGCACTGAGCATAAACTTCTCCGGGGATCATCCAATTTGTTTTTCATTATACATGCACTGTCATATAATTTGAGTTTAATGTGCTCAAACACAACTCAGGGAGGTAAGTTTGGTCTCTGCATATTTCATTGTATTTCATTATTTTCAATCTTAGAAATAATCATCAGATCATTGTACTAGGATCTTCCTGAGGGATATGTGAACAAGAGGGTGGGAGGGAGATCATGGTGAAAGGCAGTAGCAGAAAAGGCCTTTAAACCAAAGGGTTGGTCAGAAAGTGCTCAGAAATGCAGACCTCCTGGTGATGTGGAGTGATCTTATCTTCAGCTGGTCAATTTCAAAGAATTATCCTTATTTCAATTCTCTGGGAGGAAAAAAGATCCAAACACAACTACGAGGCAAGTGTCAAGTTATCCAGTGAACAGTGAATACAGTTCTATCACCAGAAGCCAAGAGAGTCTCTCTAGACCCCAAGGGGGTGGGAGGGATCAGATCCCCTTCCAAAATGAAGACATCAAAGTAACAAGAGAAGATCTTGAGTCCATATGTCAAACATGGGGCATATATCCTAACCTAC
The DNA here is from genome assembly GCF_021234165.1 of Pteronotus mesoamericanus. Lineage (NCBI taxonomy): Eukaryota > Metazoa > Chordata > Mammalia > Chiroptera > Mormoopidae > Pteronotus > Pteronotus mesoamericanus. The sequence goes on from NW_026555310.1 coordinate 17,513,561, forward strand.
ATTGCAAATGAGCTTCCTGTCACCAGACCCAGCATGTATCACTGACACAGCTGAACTCCACCTAATGATGAAAAACCAGTTTGCACCAATTCTGATTTTCTCGTCTTCCTCTTTGTTGTTGTTGCTGTTCATTGGACTTACTACTTTAAGAATGTTAAACTAAAGGAGAATGAGACGATTGTGAGACATTTCAATTCTTTGCTCCTAGCTCTCAACGGGTGTCTTTTTGACAGCTTTTCAAGGCTGTGCCCCAAATGTTGCATTTCATCAATATCACCCCTTCCAGACCCGATCTCTGAATTTATACACCAGGCAGAAGTGTTTCTTCTCAGGATGCCAGGCTCAGCCAAATGGGAGCAGCTTTCCTTCTAGACCACAGTCTTGTGGCCCACCTTGGAGGCTGAAATAAAGCTACTGTACTCAGCCTCCCAACCTCACCCACTGCCCACTAATAACATCTGCTTTATAGCCGTCGTTCCTACAACCTGCTCTCCCCTTGGCTCCCTCACCCTCCGGGAGAGGATGTGCTCTACTATGCGGCAGGTCTGGTGGAAAGTTGACAGTCTCCAAGCCAAGAGCAAACCCAGCCAGTGCTGGATAAATGACTTGAAGTGCTTTCTCAAGGGACCCTTTCCAGGTACAGGAGCCCTTCTTAACCAGATTTGGCCTGTGCTGGCAGACAGCCTTGTCCAGGAGCACATTAAAAATCAAAATACAGACACCGTTTGGAAAGCATAGAAAGTTTGACTCTAACATCTTATGTATTAAAACATTGTTACATAAAAATGACCACAAAGCTCCAAATTCATACTTTCCTACCTTGTGAGACCAGTTGCCACCAGGAATAAACCTGTGAAAGTGTGAGGTCGACTGCAGAACCTCAAGAGGCCTGGGGATACGCCCGGGGGCACATTCCAAGCCTCGGGGGTAAGATCAATGCCCTGGCACTTGAGGGCAGCCCAGTCTGAAGCGAAGTGGGTGAGCTGGTGCCCTCATCTCACCACACGATGGGTTGGGGGCAAACACCCAACCCAAGCCAGATGGAACCGATAGTCTCTTCCGTGGTCCCCTTTCATCTACCTCATAAAGGCCCAGACAAATTGGCACAGCTCACAGTTTTTAATGAAGCGCGGGCTCCTGGCTGGAGCCAAAGGGGCATTACAGACTCAGAATGAGGTTCTTTCATACCCTCTGCAATGGTGATATAGAAGGCCAGCCTTCTGGAATAACTTTCTACTGAGGAACTCAATACTTGTCATGTAAGTCACTTCATTTTTCCTTGTCCAATCTTAGTGATATCCAGAATGGATCATTTCCACCTTTGTTGTGAAGATCTGATGCGGGGCCTTGAATAACTGAGTTAACCCACTAGAACTGGAGCTCCAATGCAAATCTCCTGAGTGCTAAGTAAATGTGAGGACATTTACAGAAAGCTTACAACAGGTCAAGCACCGCTAAGCCTTGTATGTATTATCTCATTCAATCATGGCAATACCTCTATGGGAAACCTCCCATTTCCCTTTTATAAAGATGAGAAAACCCAAGTATAAAAAATTCAAGGTCACATAGTCCCATTCTGCCCCTCCTTAGGAAACATTATGCCTTTGACCTCCGTTCAAATGTGAATGAATGAGACATGATGTGGATGGTGGGACACTCGGAAGACAAAGTATTTTGAAATCAGTTGGCTCTTGTTTAAATCCCGACTCTAATACTACTCATGTGATCCTGGAAAATCTCATTTTCTTTATTTATGAAATGAGGCCATCCCTAGACTCAGGGCCTCTGCCCCGAAAAATACAAAACAATAGATTACAACTTAAATGGTGCCACCTAGAATTGTGTAAGTTGGTATTCCTGTCCAGACTTCAAAGTTCCAAATTGTTTATAAATTGTTTGCCTTTTTTCTTTCAGAGAGAGGATAATTATAAAGGGGGCAGGGGAAGATGCACTTTGGAGTTGTTTATTCTTAGGTTTGAGTCATGGTTTTTTACCTACTAGCTGTATGACCTTGAGCCAGACGCAACCCCTGCGTCTTCATTTCCCAATCGGGAGTTGAGAATAAACATGGTCATCTGGAATAACTATTGCAAAGATTTTGTTACTTGGAAGTGGAATACCGTAACAAAAACTGTAAATGTGGGAACAGCTATGGAACGGAGCAGTGGATGGAAACTGGAAATGCTATAAAGATTTTGAAGAGTATTAGTCTTGAATACACTGTTCATATAATCTCAAACTTTGCAGAAACTCTCAGTGAGGTCTTACAGGAAATTGAAGAAAATCTTGCTGGAAACTAGATGAAAGGAGATCCTTGTTATGTAGTGGCAGGAAGTTCAGCAACACTGTCACCTGCAGCTATAGGGTAAGTCAAAAATGTGCCCAATGAGCTGGAGGATTTAGCTGGAGATATTACCAGCCAGGGTGTCCAAGTGGTACCTGGTTTCTTCTTGCTGCTTATAAGAGATAAGATGGTTATATGAAAGACTGTTAAATTGAACATGCCAGAAAACCATTAAAAACAATGGTTTTGAACATTCTTGGCCCTTTCAGATGGCAATCAATTATAAATTCTAGAAAAGGCTTATAACCCAAGATCAAGTACAGGACACTCACTTCCGGGAAAACATTGTGCCTCAGAGTACCATCCATTTAGACTAAAGACCCTGTAGAGATTTTAAGAGTCAGATTTGTTCAAAAAGGACTTTTAAGATGCTTAGGGACATTGTTCCTCAGTAGAAGCTCAAAGAAGAGCTTCTCTCAAAGAGATGTATGGGTTTTTATCTAATGGAGAAAACCCCAATAGAATTCACAGGAAGCCCATAAGACTTCATAAAGAATAATTTCAGCTAGTCAATAACATTGTGATAACTATATAAAGTGCCAGGTGGGTAGGGGAACACTTTACAAAATACATGATTATCTAATGACTGTGATGTACCATATGTGTTGTGTTTAAACCAACACAAAATAATATTAAATGTAACTGTAACTGAAAAATAAAAATTTTTTAAAAGTCTAACAGCACAAGAAAAAAAGAGTGATTTCAGTTTTGACTGAAAGTCACAAAGAAGAGAACAAAATAGAGTCCATTGGACCCCAAAAACTCTGACAAAAAACAGGTTGAGAAAAATACTCAGCTGCAACTGTATACTAATTTTCGTCAAGGGGCAAGGATGATGCAGAGGACAGAACCGAGGGTCCAAAAAGAGAGCCAAGAGTGATGTAGAATAACTCCTCATCGGGGTATAACTGAGTTCTAATCAAGGAACTTTCTGGTTTGCCCAGTTGAATTTCAAGACCATTAAGGACTCCTGTTTGCCTTCTACTTCCCCCATTTTTAAACGGAAACACCTATGGTGGCTATCGTATGTCTATCTAAACATCGATATGAGTGTATGGGGCAGATAATGTGTCTTTTAGTTCACAGGCCTACAGAGAGAGAAGATGGTACTTAAGGAACTATGCATAGGAGACTACACCTGGCAAGCCTCATCTGAGCCCAGACTTGATTGAGATGACAATATTCTAGACTTTGTGAGGCCAATATTATGATAGGATAAGATTCCAGGGGACCTTGAGAAGGCGAGAGTGTATTTTGCATGTGGAAAGGATATAAATCCTTAGGACCCAAAGGACAGACTGCAGTAGCCAATCTCCAAGATGGCACCCCATGATTCCCACCCATGTGTAGCCTCCTTTACTCTATACCAGAATTCATCTGCATGACCAATAGAATATGGAAGAAGTGGTGTTATATCACTTCTGGGATTAGGTTATAAAGCACATGGTGGCCTCTGTCTTGTTCTTTCTCTTGGATCACTCACTCTGGGGAAAGCCAAGTGCCACGTCATCAACAGCCCTATGGAGAGGCCCAGGCAGTGAAGAACTGAAGCCTCCAGCTAATAGAATGGGCTTGGAAGTGAATTCTTCAGCCCAGTCCAGTTTTCAGACTACATTAGCCCAAGCTGACATCATGATTGAAACTTCACACGAGATCCAGAGACAAAATTACTCAGCCAAGTTGCTCCTGGACCCTTAAACCTCATTTCTGAGGTGTGAATAATAGTTGCTTTAAGCTGCTAAATTTTGAATAATTTATTATGCAGCAACAAAGAACAAACACAGACAGCTAATACAGAAAAACTTGTTTAAAGCGTTGCATTAATGTAGTTAAAAACAGCAAATATCTATGTGGTTAAAAGGATTTATTCTCTAAAGATTAATTTTATTAAAAGACAAAATATAATAATTAAAACCCATTTGCCACACATCATTCTATGTATGTAAAAGACATCCACATACAGAAATGCTTTCTAGACTCAAGGTGTCCTCTCTAGATAGCAGAACACAGACCTATACCCTATTAGTCTTCAGGTAGTTAAAAACGTTTTGCTTTCAACAGTATGCCAAGAATGGCTTCTGAATAAATTCCTATCGATACACATTTGGTGCCAGAACAGCTCTATAATTGGTGAAAAACGCTAGTGTTTATTATTTTGCATACTCCCCACCTGGGGGTAAGGAAGGAGGAGACTGGATTTTAATCCACTTGAAAGAGCCCAAGAAGACACAGGAGCAAGTGAAAGCAGGGGGGTGGGCATTCTAATTACCTCGGATCCCCGACCTCAGCAAAGGGTTTTCCAAACCAGTGAGACAGCTGGTCCGGGTGGAGCCTGGGAGAGGAGAGACAGGGGGCTGGAAGAACCTAAAAAGAGTAAATTCTGTGAAGCAAAGTTTCCATTCTACTGAGGATAACTGGAGGCATCTCCCTAGTGCCTGACTGTGACAAAACAAGCTGTAACTGACTGTAACTAAATAAAGCAACAGGAAAGGGAGGACATTCTTGTCAGCATCCCCAGTTTCAGCGGGATGTTTTGACTACAGGGTGAGTAGCACTCGTCACTGAGAATCGACAAGAATTAACCTTTTCACAGTCAAACTACACTTCCTTGGCTTCTTTCATTTCAGAAAACTCTCTCTCCTGCCTCATTCTGACCACACTAGAACATGGGATCGTGGGACCCATTCTGCCTGTGACCCTATCCATGGAGCGCTTAGAGTCTTTCTTTCTCATTACTGCCTTCGTCTCTTTCTTTCGAATGGGGAGTCCAGTGCCAGTGAGAGGAGCCAGATGGAAACTAAAGCCCTCTGTTTATGGCTGCACAGGTACACCACAGACAGCAGGGTAAATGTTCCACCCCTCTGCCTCCCACACTGCAGACGGCCCCCAGCCCCTCCTGGAAGGACCAGTTTCTAGCAGGGGGACGATGGTTCCATTTCTATGCCTATTGAGCCTGCTAGTGTTTGTTTAAGAACAACGTTTGAATAGAGGCCCCTCAGAAACCTCACATTTCCATATTTACTGGGGGATTTTTGTTTATTACAAATGAGGTTAAGAAATCATTCTGTATACTTGCGAAGCGAAAATAAGCAGGCTACAAAAGGGCATGCCGGGGATCGTCGTATGAATAACCATCTGTTAGCATTTACCGGACATCAGGACCTGTGCTGGGCACATAAGGTCAGTGCAGGTGAGTATATGCCCATCAATGACAGCTGCGTCTGGGGAGGCGGGTAGGGGTGCGGAGGAAGGCCTTTGAACTTTTTTATCCTGTTAGACATTATTTCCCTCATTTTATTATTTGGTGCGTTTTAAGTGACAAGAAAATAATTATTTTTAAAAAAAGGAACACTTGCTTAAACTCACAGAGCTAGTAAGTAACCCAGGCAAACTCCAGAGCTGGTTTATCAGACTCCCCAGCACATAGGCTCTTCAGCCCCCTGCTATGACCCTCTAGCCGAGAAAAGGAATCTATAGACGTTGACCAACATGCGCACGGTAGTGACCTCTGGGAGGGAGTCCCAGCACAGTGACCACATAAGCTATCATGCAAAAGAAGCGCTTCTGAGAGTGAAAGGAGATGCTAACTGCACTGGGACCGTCCTGGGTGCACTGGGCTGTATGGCCTAATTGCGAGTGACTGTTTTCATTGCGCTATACGTATCCAAATGCTGTGCCTTGAGCGTGTATCATTTTTTGCACAGTGGAATACTACGCAGCAGAAAGAAAAAAAGAACTACTAAACTTCGCAACAGCGTGGATGGAACTAGAGAGCATTATGCTAAGCGAAATAAGCCAGGGGGCGAAAGACAAATACCATATGATCTCACCTATAAGTGGAACCTAACCAACAATACAAAGATGCAAGGAAAATAAGACCAGCAACACTGAAAGGAAAAGAAACCAACAGAGACAAGAGGGAAGGAGGGAGGGGGGGATGAGGGGAAAAGGAAGGGAATGGGAGGGTCAGGGAACGTATAGCAAGGTCTCATGGACAAAACCAAAGGGGAAGGATTGAGGGAGGGAGGGGTGAGGGGGCAGGGGAAGGTGGTGGGGGGAAGGCAGAGACAAATGTATTTGAAAAAATAAAGAAAATAAATTAAAAATTTAAAAAAATTAAAAAAAGAAGCAGGGGGTCAGCATAGTGCACCATTTTTTAAACAAAGACACTTTTAGTTATAACACTTGTGGATGTACATTTTTTATTAAAATCATAAATCCAAATTTGCATAACTGAAATTATTCACCATCACAATCATAGCGTGCTGACAGCCACAAATGTGGTGATCGTTATCATTGAAATGCTAATGTTTAATAAAAGTGCTTGGAAACCTCTAGTAAGTCACCAGCAGCAGGGCAGCAACCCTGGAACTGTGGCTTTCACTGCGCAGGTGGCAAACCCAGAGGTTATGGAGCATCTCCCCAGAGTGCCCCTGGGAGTTAGTCAGCGCCTGCTCCACCTATCGCCAACTTCCGCTGATCCTCCAAGCTGAAATATGGTTTCCACTTCCCCGCGGCTATTCATAACTCTCTCCAAAAAAATAAAAGCCATCTCTGGGAGAACATATGTGTTACCTTGGCCACATGATGCACCAATACACAAACACCATTTACATCTAGGCAAGACTATCAGTAAATAATGTAATTTGACTCAAAACAGAGTATGAACATTTCTCAGTAGGGGCAGCCTTGTCTGGACCAGTTCAGATGACTAAGGAACCTCAGGAAGTGGAACCATGAATCAGAAAGCAACCTCCTTTCCTCTGACTCAATGCTGAGCTCATGAGCCCAGGTGGCGCTGGGGGATACTGTGTTCCTGGAGGTGCTCCTCGCAAACATGCAGAGACTAGGGGAAAACCTATGACCTTCACTCATGCTCCCCAAACCACTTTTGTGATCACACTGTACTAAGTGCTTTACATGAATTATTTTATCTCATAATAGTATACGTTCCATGTTATTGCCCCATTTTAAAGATGAAGAAACTGAGACTCAGGGAGCTGGCCAAAGCCCCTGGCCAAGGTTGTCCATTGCCAGTACTGTTTCTACTATATTACACTGCCTCACAATAAGGAGCAATAAGCAAGGATTAAAATGATGTAGAGTCCTTTGAGCGTCCCTCCTACTTATAATTTTTACCATGATTTTTGTCACTTGAATTTAGATAAGCTGTATCAGTAGTAATAGAGCTTTTAAATATTTATTTCATTTCTTCCATTCTATTCACAAACGTGTGAAAGTACTACACAATTTTGAGCACAATTATAATAATTAGAGTAGAACCTACTTTTCTCCCATAAACAGAGAAGAGGTCTAGCCTACATTAGTGAACTCTCAAGAAAGGAATAAGCAGCAAACTTTTCCAGGGGGTGTGTAACTCCAGCCTCAAAGGCGGCGTGTCTGTAGCTCATGTTTCTGTGGGTCCTCTGAAACCCCGTACGATAACAGAGCCTCAGCTGACCGGACATGGCCCCTGTGGTTACACAGGCTGGGATTTGTCCGGCTAACCCCTCAAAAGTGGTTTGGAGCCTCTCGGCAGAAGCATAATGCTTGCAATTTAGATTTTTACCACTAGGTGGATGGTAACGCTTTGTATATTAATGGTTTTGCTGAATAACTGGTAAGCTTTCCCCAGGAACTCATACACATTTTACTTTATAAAGTCAGTTATACACACTATAATTAAAGACTCTGAGTTCCAGTGAAATGCTTTATGTTTTAAAATGGGTGACAGAATGATAAAAAACCATGTGGCATTTTTTTAAATCTCATTTTATAATACTAAATCCCACTCAATTAGGCTGTTTTGTAAAAAAATAAAAATTAAAAAATAGCTTCTTAAGCATAAGAACTAACTAATATGATTTGGAACAAAGAGAAACATTTTAAAAATTGCTATAATTTGATGCCATTTTATAAAATTCAAGTACTGCTGCTTATTGTTGATTCTAACCTTGGTTTTACTTTTTCTCTTTTTAAGATGGAAACTTTAACTTTTGTCTCTCTCTCTCTCTCCATTTGTGGAGTTTCAGCTGTCAGGAGAGCCTCAGGCTGCGAATGTGACTGACACTAGAAGCTACTACAGCCTCTCATGCTGCAGCTAACACATCTTGCAAACTCTCAGAAAGACATTACTTCCCAGCCCTCCTCAGTCCTACGTGGTTTATCAGGTGACAGAAGATTTCTTTAAGAAAGACGTAAGCGATTTTGATTTTTTTCCTGTCCCCACAACTGTCCTTTACCAATCATAAGAATTTCTTTCTCAAAAAAAACTGCTTTTCATTCCTATTCCTAGACCTTTGTGTCTTAAAACCAGTGGAAAATAATAATTATAATAATAAATGCTTACCTTGTGCTTGAAATATGCCAGTCATTATACCAAGCATTGTACATCTTTTAACTCATTTGAAGCTATGACACATCAAATATTAAAGTTTAGCAATAAAACATCCCTAGATAACTTACTTCTTTTTCAAAAGTTTTTGCAAAATATCTTTTGAGTGGTGCCATTTTTAAACAAAGGTGGCTTCTATAGTCCTACATATATATTTATATACATAAATACACGACCACATAGGCACACCTCTTCCACCTCTTCCTTGCGCCTCGTTTTCCCAGGTGCCTTGTGGCTCTCTGCAAGGTCGTCTTCCTTTCAGCCACACCTGCCACACTCCCTCACTGTACCTTTCTACTAGAGGGCATGGGTCTCTGACAGCAGCATCTACATTCACTAGGAGCCTGTTTAAAAAAGCAGAACCTCGGGCTCCATCTCAACCTACTGAACAAGAATCTGCATTTTAACAAGATGCCCGGGTGAACTGTATGCATCTCACCGTTTGAGAAGTGCTGCACTTCACAACACGTCTGATTAGGAACATGATCACATGATGAAGGAGTTAGGTGTTGGGAGTGACGGGTGGCAAAGCCAGAAGCTGCTGCTAAGTGACACGGGAGTACCCACTTAGCAATCTAAAAGGGGGCACTAAGGAAATGCTGCTAGCACACAAAGAGGAGCCACACTGCTCATAACGAGGAGTAGGTGGTGAGGGCAGGGCCATGGTTTCTTGTCCGTAGGGGTAAAGCAAAGCTCCTTGTCCCAATGCGAAGGAAAGTATAAAATTCGTATCAAAAAACAAGATGCATTTCCTCCAATAGCTAATGTTAGGGACAAATATTGCACATCAACAATGTATCTCTTTTCAACGATGCCTATTCAAAGTTATTCAATCATCTCCTTTTCAGATTAATTCAGAACTAATTGAATCAGGAACGGCTTAGAAGAGATCACGTGTCACAAATGGCATTTGTGTCTGTGACTCTTCCCAGTGGTTTAATTTGAAAATGTGGACGGTGAGAATGGGAGTTGCAGTTACCTGAGCATGTGAGCTCCGGTTCATTGGTAACCTCGGCAAAATTATTTAATATTCGAGATAGTTAATTCAAATTGAGGAGTACTAACATGCATTCTTTGGATGCCAAAAAGCAACGAGTGTTTTTAGCCACCATGGAAGTATGTGTTTGTGGAATTAAAACTTGGAGAAGGAGGTGACATGCAAGAGGCTGCAGCTGCTGCCACCCCGCTCCGGAGCTGCTGCTCAGCTGGGGCTGGCAGTTCTGAACTCTCAGAGACAGGAAGGAATTTGCTGCTAACGAGAGAGGGAGAGAAAAGGGGTGAAGGGAAAGGGGCTGTGCAGGATTTGGGGAGGGTAGCACCCATTTTCAGTGCTACCACCCTGTTCCAGGACTTCAGAACCTCTTGTGTATTTTACCTCAATTGCCCGCTAATTGATCTTCCGGCCCCCATTTCTCCACACTCACACAGACCCTCACATGCTCAGAGCTTACAGTGGTCCTCAGCTGTCTACAGATTCAAATCTAAACAGCACTGCTTTGTTTCAAATTTTTCCAAAATCCTACCTCCACCCACCTCTTACCTGTATGGTCCTATAATCCTGTAATTCTCTTGGACTGGAAGCTTTCATAAGCCTCACTGGTCCCACACCACACAGACTTACTCATCTGGTATGCTGTCCTGGCCCAGGTCCTTTCAGCTTTGGAAAGTCAAAGGCAACACTATCTTCCCCAAATACCATCTCCCTTCTTTAATTTCTTCACACTGATTGCCAGTATAGGGCAGTGGACATTCTTAGTTACCATCCACTGTCTCATTCCCCCTGTCCTCCTTCCAACAGCTCCTTCCTGCCCCAGTCCCCTTGCCCTCATGCACACACGCACGCACAATACTTATGTCCTTTTTCTCCTCTGAGGATCCTCCAGGAAAGCTGATTTCAGCCTTGACCCCAAGGGTGGAGCAGGGCCCTCAGCCCATTCCATGCAATATCACTTCAGTGTTACCTAAGCCAGTGCAATCAATCAATCAATCAATCGATAAGTAAACTAAAAGAACAAGTATAGTATAGTCACTTGATATAAGTTAATTAAGAATTTACCACATACAAGTTAGCACCAAATATGCTAGAACTTAGGACACCGACAGCTTTAGAACTATTTAGTGTCTGTGAGGGGAGAAAAACCAAAGCTATTCCTTCACCAAATGGTACAATAAAAGATACTATTTCCTCACCCATTGCTTTGGGTTGAGTTGTGTCCTCAAGAAAGATATGTTGAAGACCTAACCCCAGTCCCTCAGAATATGACCTTATTCAGAAATGGGGTCATTGCAGATAAACTAGTTAAAACACGGTCATACTGGAGTACTGTGGGCTCTCTGTCCAACGTGCCTGCTGACCTGATGAGAGAACACTATATGGAAAAAGATGCCGAGACTGGGGTTATGCAGCAGCAAGCTACGCGGTGCAGGCCACAGCCAGAGGCTGGGAAGGGGCAAAGCAGGCCTCTCTCCCGAGGTCCAGGCAGACCGTGGCCCTGCTGGCACTTTGAACTTGGACTACTAGCCTACTGTGAGAGAATAAATTTTAGGAGAGAATAACATTTTTAAGCCACACAGTTTGCAGTACTTTGTCACAGCAGCCCTAGGAAACTAACACACCAATATGCAAATTTAATAAAAATCACATCCAGACCCCAAGCTGTGCTCCGTCGTCATGTGACCCGACACCCTGCAGGTCCTGCCCCTCTTCCCCAGGCCTGCGTGCCTGCTTATTCGGCCAGAGGCACATCTTCCTCCTCTATGCGTCTCCTCCCCAAACGTTCACCAAGGACCTGCCTTCCTCCAGGCCTTCGGCATGAGGTAACTGAGCCTTGTTTCCAGGCCGGCGCCTCCTCATCCCCTCTGCTTCAACATCCCTTCCTAGAAAGGCTGGTTTCCCTCCTGTTATTCACTTTCAGAATGTGGTTCTCTTTTACCTTACAGAATGTATCACAATTTCGTTTAAATGTTAACTTCTGTGTTTCCTAAAGGCCTCATCCCTGGACAGGTAGCTCCATGAGGGCTGGTTCCGTGCCTGCTGGTAACACTGTCAAATGTGTGAAGCCCAGCAGAGCCCCGGCACCTGCACACACTGCGACACCATGCAGCAGAGCCCATGATCCTATTCCAGCTTCCTGTGTATGCCCCATATCAGGCTCTGTGTGGTCCCCATACCCACATGCTGCGCGCTAAAGATGGCCATAGATTTCTAATGTGATGGGCGCGAAAATACTGCAGTAAACTTTCACCGCTTTTCCCTTCCCTGAGCTTTCGAGGGGAGTCCTCGGGCCCAGCCCCTGGGCCCCTTCAGGCCTGATGGGAGCAACAGGTAAAGATACAGGAGCATCTGAGAGAGAGGCTAACTGGTTCATGTAAGTTAGGGTACGGCGCTGCCTGTTAAAGAAAAGGTAAGAAGATGGCAAAGGGAAAGAGAGTTTGGGAAGCACAGAGGAAGTTAGAAGGGGCAGAAAAGTGAGGGCAGGACACAGGACTGCTGCGTGGTACTCCGGCCGGGCAACGGCTGAGAAGACTTGGAAGTTGGACAGTGTGTGGTATGCTCCTTCCTTTCTCACTCCACCCCTGAGAGTACCTGCATCCAAGATTTTCATTATCATTCTTATTCACCAGAGATTTCAGGGTCCAATTTGTGATTCTTTTGGAAAAGCTACTAATACACAAGACACCCCAGATTACTTAAAAACCATCCCTATTCCAATTCATTACCCATCCGCTCATTTCCTTTCTTTCTGCCGCCTGAGCATCAGCCCCCTGCTATTGTCAGGAAAATGCACCCATGAGCCCTGAATTGTTTTGTCTCAGACTGAGCACCTCCTCTGGGAATCAAATTTGAGTTCAGACAATGGGCTTTGGAGCCACACAGGGGTTCAAGTCCCTACTCTGTCAATTAGTAGTGGGTAACATTGAGCAAGTTACTTAATAATATGTGGCCTTCAGGGTATAAAACTCTACATACAGTCTTGTGCAAAGACTGTGCATGGCATATAATTAGAGCTCCGTGTGTGGCAGCTGTTTTTGCTTTGACTCTTCTTATGACTAATTGGGCAACTTGAAGAGTCTCAGCATCATCTGTACAATTTTCTTCAATAATTTACAAAGAGTTTGGAGGTCCTCAGAGTCACAGTGAAATTACAAAAGCGAGGGAAAGCATAATAAGTAATTGTTCTGGTTAGAGGAGAATTTCATCATGCAAAGAGGCCTCTGTGACCTATTAAAATCCCGAATCCTGAGCTTTAAGAAAAGGAAATATAGATCCTGCTTCTCTTCACTCTGACAGGAAGGGGGACACATAGTAAAGATACACTGAAGGCAGAGCTCTTAGTGGGGGGCACAGAGGCCAAAGCTCTCTCCCGTCTCTGGACACGCACTGTCCCCTCCTCTCCCTCACAACTGGATGAGGATGGGGCAGGGGGTTTGCTCCTTGGGCGGCTCCATTAACAACAAAGCAACCTGAACCAGCTGTCAAATGGCTCGAAGCGCTCCTTGGCTACAGACCTGCAGCTCATGAGGACAAGAGAGTTTTCCAAGTAAGAGAGGAAGTAAGGACCAGGGGTAGACACTTTGGCCAGGGCCCCCCACTGTGCGAGAGACCAGTGTTCTCCATGTCGAAGCTGACCAGAGCCACACGGGGTTAGGTCTCACCAAGTCCTGTTTCTGCCACAGGTTACAGGTTTGGGAGGTTTACTGCATTAATGAGTCAGAGACTGCAAGTTGTATACTCCGAAATCTGTTTTCCTTTCTTCCTTAGTAAGACATCCTATATTTGGTTCCATGTGCTGTGAAACAATTTATCACAATTTTAGCAGCTTAAAACAGCACCCATTCATTAAATCCCAGTTCTCTCGATCAGAGGCCTGGCGCAGTACAGTTGGATCCTGTGCTCAGAGGCTCACAAGGCTAAAATCAAGGTGTCGACTAGGAGTTCTTGTCTACAGACTCTGGAGAAAAATCCAGTTCCATGATCAGCATTTTTGTTGTTGGCAGAACTCAGTTCCCTGTGGTTGTAAGGTCGACATCCTCCCTTCCTTACGGACTGTGGGCGGGGGATCACTCTCAGCCCCTAGAGGCTCCTGGCCACCGGCCCCCCCAACTTCAGGCCGGCAGAGGCACACTGAGTCCTTCTCATGCTTCTAACCTCGAGCCTCCATCTCGGCCCCCTAGACCTGGGTTTGAAGGGCTTTTGCGATTAGGTCAGGCCTACCTGTGTAATCTCCCTGCCTTACGGTCGATCAGTTGGGGACACAGCATAATCAAAGGACTGATCTCTCCTGTATTTGCAAGTTCCACTCACACACAGAGGGAGGAGATTACCCTGAGGACACCTTAGAGCTCTGTCCACCACTGACCCTTACCTTTCAGCTAAACAGACGGATCCCCACCTCTCAGCCACTATTATAGCTAGGTATAGCCATGTGTCTAGGTAGTGGCCAAAGACGTGTTGTAGAGCAGCTTCAAGGAAACTTTCTTAAAATACCACCAGTGCCCAATGTATGTTCCCTTGTTTCTTGATTCATTCTTGTGTAATTTAATGGCTGGAACATCTGCAGCAATTTGGGACATGAATGATCATAAGACTAGAAGTCACATACAAGGTGGAGCAGTAAAATAGAAAGAGCCTGGGACCCTAATATTGTACAGAGCTATATCCAGGGGTGTTCTGTGCGATGCTAAACAGAAGGCTCTCTGGAGGGCAAAACCCTGACTTGTCGCATTTGCCAATTTCTGTGCTATAAATACCCTGCCATGGTCAATTTGGGGCTAGCAATGTGACATAGTTGGGAAGAGAGGCTAACAGTCAGTTCTCACAAGCCGGAACAGGCCAGCCCCAGCCCCAGCCCCAGCCCCAGGCCCATCCCCAGCCCCCCTGCCGGCTGTACCAGCCCGGGGCTGCCTGCCTCCAGGCTTCTGTTTCATCAGAGAAAAATTAACTTGCATCTTATTTAAGGCACTGTTACTTTAGGGTTTTTGCTGCATACCAGCAAACCTACTCCTATGGTAATTTTTTCCAGGTTTTTCTCCCAACATTAAATTTTCTTCACTTGGACTTTTCTATGTGTTGGATGTGTCCAGACGTAAGCAGGATGGTGGGTGGATGGCACCAGGTTTACAGCAGCTGCTGTTCACTCCGGCCTCCTCTCCGTAAGATTACCTGCTCCCCATACAGCCGTGCTTACATAGCTCTACGAAGCTCGGAAGGAAACGGAGGGGTGACTGTGCCAAAGAAACAATAATCACCAGCCTTTACGGAGACCACTGGGCAGGCAGCATCATGGGAAGTACTTGGAAGCAATGCAACACATCCAGGACTTTGTGACATGAAAACCCCACTCTACAAAGCGGTCCCCAAAGACGGGACACATTTATTTAGAGACCAGAAGACACGTCAGAACAAACAAACGTCAGCATTCCTGGAACACACCATTTCACCTCTCTGAACACGGAGCTGGGAACCCACGCAGACCGTGCACTTTGCATGAGTCTGCACAGGGGCTGGCCATTCGCCCGGCCATGTAGCCCAGAGGCCGAAGCTCACCAGAAAACAACACCCCTCTCCATAACAGGAATTTGTACCATGCGCACTGGCTCCTCTGTTACGAAACAGCTTGATGTGCCTACCTGAACCTGGAACCCAGCGATGGCGCCAACAAAACACAGGACAGTCTCATTTGCTGCTTCAGCTCTCCTCGTTCTGGCATCTCATCCGACAAAACAGATGAGACGTCCTCTTCTTCTCTGGGTACGAGCTGTTTCTGAGTCACAGTACTGACATGGGAGCCACCTGGACTCCCTCATCAACACCCCGTCTGCAGGTGCGTCAGGTCGTGGACGGATCAAGACATTAAATGATCGACTGGGTATCTCCCAGGGGCCCCTTCTGCAAGGTTATTACAGTCATAAGAAGTCAGTGCAGCTGTCAGGGATGGCGTATCTACCATATGTGAGATCCTGTGGAAAGTGCTTACAGACATGTCCTCAGGTAATCTTCATAAGAAGCCCATGAGGTGGCCCGTACTGTTACCAGCACTTCACCAATGAAGAAGCCGAGGACTGTGGGGCTAAACCTAGGTCACCAGCTAGTGAGAGTGAAGCTGGCATTTGCATCCAGGCTGACTCCAGACTTTTCGGAAGGGTCCTCTGGATGGCATCCATGCTCTCTCAAGGAGCAGTGCTGAGGCCTGGGGACAGGTGGACCTGTCCCGGCCTGAGTGAGCACAGGGCGGGCTTAACTACAAAGCACAGTAGGTGCCGCACCACGGTGCTGTCAGAGGCCCAGAAAAATGGTTTAAATCTTTTTATTAGTCAAAAGAAAAGCATGAGTACATAATAATGAATCCATCCTGAGTTACATTTGTCTTCATACCAACATAATCGTAAAGTGTAATTTGTCATTTTTTTAATCAAAAAAGGGGGCCATGAAGGCAAAAATATAAAGAACCCATGAACATTAGTATGTGGCCCAAATTAAAGTAATAGAAGCAGATGGTATTGCTGTGGGCGCCAAGCAGATGGGGAAAGGTCAGAGCATTCTCTCACAATTAGTCACTTTTGGTCTGAGAAAGCATGTTCCAAGTTAATGTCTCTGAAGGACTGTGGGGTTGTCAAGACTTTGGGCTCTAGAATATTCAGGGAGATGCAGCAATGATGATGATAAACAGTATTAATGAATAATGCCCCACCTGTTCTGTCTCCCCTTAATGGCTATTCAGGTGAACGTAAGGAGTAAATCAGCCACCTTCGTATGATATCTAACACAGTAAAGCCCTGACATTGGAAATGTCTTTGTTATTTTCCTACGATAGTTATGGGATAGGCGCCTGGTGACTTCCCTTTCCCCACAAGTGCCTCCACAGAACAGCAGGTCCACAATGACTCTGCCACTCAGAATCCTCAGACAAATATGTCCAGTGGGTCCCAGGATGGGAACCGCACTGCCTGGACTCCACCGCTTAGCATTTGGCTTTGCTCTGGAGAATCAGCTCCCCTAATGGGACGGGCCTTTCTTCGAGGCGCCCTGCTCTGTCCTTGGGGTGGGCACCAGGCTCCAGCTGGACAAAGGATGTGCACTCCTTGAATTTTCACTTTGAGCCAATGACATGAGTGTCGTGGGCAGGTAGAGTTCATTGAGCTCATCCACGGGGCGCTGAAGCGATTGTCCTTCAATTCTCAGTTGTCAAAGCTGCCGCACTTTCTGCTTTTGATTTCCTTTTAAATATTAACAATTCTTCTTTGTTTCATCAGCCAGAGTCAGCGTGTCTGGTGCTGATAAAGAGCTCTGGCTGATGGGTACCGTCCAGGTATGCAAGGTGGCAGAAATTCACCTTTGCGGGACACTGTACACTGAGAAGAGTCATCTGTTGACACATGAAGCGGCTAGCTCATGCACTCAGCTAAGAAAAAGACCTTGTTTTTGATTAAAAATAGAAATCAAAACATGATTAACAGTGGGGGACCCATCTGTCTGCTTGTTGAAACTCATAATTATTAAAAGATGCTGCCTCGTGCAGAGGCGGGGAGCTGGGAGAAGCATGCAACTCACAGAAGCCCTCGCGTCCCGTGCCGTGCCCCTTCTCACAAACGGCGTTCTGTAGAAAACGGCAAGTGTTTAAATGGTTTTTGAATTTTAGATTTAGTATTTGTTATGGGTTGGATTGTATCCCCCCAGAAAACGGCAGTCTGTTTAAGTACTAACCCTTAGTACCAAGGAACCTTATTTGGAAGTAAGGTTTTTTTGCAGATGTTACTAGTTAAGTAACGTTATACTTGAGTTGGGTGAGCTCCTAATCTAATCTGACTGGTGTCCTTCCATGAAGATGGTCCGGTGAAGACACACACGAGGAGGACACCATGTGATGGCCAAGGCGGAGATGGGAGCGGTGCAGCTGCAAGCCAGGAAGCGCCAGACTGCCAGGAACCGCTGCGAGCTAGGAGCAGGTTTCGGGGTCAGTGTGGCGATTTTAAGCATCTATCCTCCAGAACTGTCAGACGATGTCTGTCTGTGGCGTAAAACCACTTTGTCATACTTTGTCACGGCAGCCCTAGGAAACTAATTCATTACCCTGTGTACTTGCACAAGGACGTTGTTTCAATTGCAGAAACTTTGGTAAAATATGCCCAGCAGGCAAACATATACATATATACCATGTTTTATGAGAAAAATCACCTCCAGCCTCAAACCACTTGCAATACAGTGTCTCATGCTAGGTGTCTTGTCTCTGACGTCTTGTCCTTGCACCCAGCACCATCCCAAATCCACCAGTGCTGGACATGACGTGAGTGCTGGTCTCTCTGCTCTGTGGACTTCCTTTCCCTCCAGGAAGCCCTTCGAGGTCCACAGAGATCAGGCCACAGATCAGCAACTGGCCCTCTGTCACTCACCCAACACACTTGCTAGCAACAACATCCTCCTAATTTTTCCTCTTCTTTCTATCTTGTGTTCCTATTCTGGTTATTGCATGTTTGTGGCATTTGACCCAGATTTTACAAAATGAATGGTTCTGTAAGTTAAAATAACATCACTCAAGCCCTAATGTGAAGGTGTTGAGCTCATTTTCCACCTGCCTGCCTGCTCCTGTGCTCCGAGGCATTGCCATGGCTCCTGTTGGGGGGCAGATTTTCTTCCAGCCCCAGCCAGAAGCTGAAACCTCTCCCACCTGCTGGAGGGGTTATGTCCATTGGTAGAAAAGTATGCTGCAAGGTTTTCGTACTAAAAGTCACTCATCAAGAAAGCATTGTAGTATGTCCTCTAAGGACGTGTAATGGCTGGAAAACCAAAAACCTACATGTCCTTTTAGAAAACCCAGTGAAGCTGCAAACCTTCCAAATTCAACAAGTGTTAAAAATCTGCCGTGTACAAGGCTTTGCTGTATACTTTGACTTAAGGTGATAAAAAGTAAAACATTTTATCATCAAGGACCTTTCAAAACAGGAATAAGGAATGCATGTAAAAACTATTATGTAAGACAAATATATGTGCCTGAGAGACATATAGCTGAAGCCGTATCCAGGACCAAGTATCTGCATAAGCCCATCTTCCATTAGAATATGGATCAACTAATTAGCTTCCTTACCAAGACTCCCAGCTCACTCATCAAGACTCGCTTTAAGATTCTCACCACTCTGTGCCCACACAGCGCTGTGCCCAAAGCTCTTTCATCACAAACTCCAGCCTGTCTCAAGGCCTGCTTTAAAATCACCCCTCCCAGGCCTCAAAATCTGACTTCCCCTTCTGAGATGGGACTAAGACTCTTTCAAAGTAGCGTCCTCCCTTCCTGCAGTGAATATAAATTTCGCTTTGCTTAATCAACAGTGATTCCTTCATTCTCGGGCAAAACAATTCCCAGTCCTTAACATGATCAATGCCATCTCCCAAAGAAAAGTGACTCCTCTTCACCCTGGCAGGGGTGGCCCTGTATCACCGGAAAAGAATATCCTTGCACAGATAAACGGGCCCATCAAGTTGTTTACTGCTTTGGATTCTACAGCTCTTAACAAGCACATGCCACATGGCCACCAGCCAACTGCCTTGGGCCATGCCACTTGGCTGCAGGTAGCAAGTTCCATCCCAGAGGCCCACTCTGCTGTCTTGCTGCCCAAGATGCTGCTTCTGTCCGTTAAGGTCCTTTAATTAAGTTGATGTAATTCTGAAGTTACCAGCCTCTTTCACAAGGACACATGACTCAAGCTGGTCCGATCAGAGTCCTAAAAAAGAGTTTGGTGCTTGGGAGGAGATGTTGCAAATTATCTAAAGCTGAAATAGGGAACAGCTAAGCCAAGATGAGGGGTGGGACAGGCAGGATCCCCCTATTCTTGTCTTCATGGGGGAAGCAAGGCAATTGATTACACTGCTATGTCTTGGGACTGAGCCGGTTCATTGGGAGAAGTGATAGAAACACATCAGGATCTTGGAATGTGTTAGCTACCTCTTAACGGCTTCAGTAAGGTGTTTTAAGAAAGGCATAAGCCACCAGGCAAACTGGCCCATTTGAAGGTATGAAGGAAACAACCACCAGCTTTGGTAATAACAACTCTCATGGTGACTGCATGTTACATGCCAGATGTTGTTCTCAATGTTTTACATGGATCTTCTCACTCAATTTCTACAATTATCCCAAAGAGTGCATACTGTTGTTATCCCTACTTTACAGGTAAAGAAATCAAGGCCCAGGAAGGTACAGTCACCTGACGTAGGGAGTGGCAGAACTGAAAAGCGACCCCAGCTGGTCTCACTGTGCAGGCCATACTTTCAACCCTTCACTGGCAGCCAAACAACTGCACAGGGTCCGAGAGCCTGTGCCTCGCAGAACTGCAAGAGCCAGCGTCTCCACTTCAAACAAAGGTGAACAGAGAGCGGGGAAACTACAGTAGGACTGGGCCTTGGGAGGAGACAAAGGAATAGGATGGGGGTTTCACCTCCAAACACCTCCTGCCACAGAGCGGCCATAGTTTCTAGTCAAGTAGTCGTCCCTGGGGCATAGTCAGGGGCAAGGGCAGATCCTTTTTGTTTCAGGTTTTTCTTTTTCCGTTACATTTGACATTCAATATTATTTTATATTAGTTTCAGGTGTACTGTTCTGATTTTTCCCCAAAGCTGAGGAAGAGATTGGAGCCACTCAGCTGAGGGTGAAGGATATGGACAGAAGTCTGTGGACAGGAGACAGAAATCAAAACGATGGGCTCCAAGTTCAAGGAATTAGATCTGGGCCCGGGGCCCACAGAGTTGCCAGATACCAGATCCACCAGCATCTAACTGGCTTGGTTTGTTTTTTTTAAGTGTTGTGTTGCCAAGGAAATGTTTATAGCCTGCAAAAGAGGCCTAGAATTCCTCAGCCTTCACAGAAATCTTGAGGCTTCTTCCACACACCTTCCATAACCATGCCAACGGGAAGAGAGCTGCCACACGGGGGCGCTCACTCAGGCACGACCGTGGACATCCTGCGGCAAAGCAGGACCAAGCGTGCCCGCCTGCTTGATCGGAAACCCACTCATCACCACGCGGGGAACCCACGCTAGCCCCTGCCTGTAGGGGAAAGTGTACGATTTGGATCGGTGACCGCTGGGTGCAATTGTCCCTTCACCCTGTTCCCAAATGGGAATTTGTGACCGACAGTGCCTGTTTTATCAACTGTAACACGATAATATTCATATTTACCACAGGATATTGTCGTGAGGATTAAATAAGTTATATTTTTAAAAAATGCTTAGGTCTGGCACAGAGTAAGTGCTCAATTAGTATGGGAAGTGCTGTTCTGTTGCATCCTGGGTGGGTAGGAAATACATTATTCATTAAGATATAGATTGTCAGGACAGAGCGGCCACCCGGGGACTTAGGAGGGGTGGGCGGCCCCTGACAATGCCCGGCTTGGGGCTCCGTGAGCTGTGAGGTCCCCTTTGGATGCAGTAGCTGGGTCCAAGTTTTGCTTGTTTCCTTTGGGGAAAAGGTGGGTAAGTTTGGGGACTTTTGTATGGGGTGGTAGAATTAACTTGAATCATTCTTAACAATGTCTGTATAGGAAGGGCATGTGTGTGCCTGTGTGTTCCTATACGTGGGACAAAGGATGAAAGGGAATGGCTATCTAGTCATTGAAGCCCATTTGGTGACACTGCCCCCAGTCCCCTCCCAGCCGGCCAGTCATCCGACACAGTAGGAAAGCAAGGAGTCGTGTGTTTCTGTTTTCCTGGAGGGAAGGGTGTTGAGAAGGAACCTGGAGGACAAGCTAGAAAACAGAGGAACAGATTGCGGTGGGTCCTAACTGCTATGCTGTGGGATGTCGACTTCATTTATTCAGACCTGTAAGGATTCAGAAGTCCTCCTCCCAGATCCCTCGTTGGCACAGTCCAAGAGCTCTGACAGTCTGTGCTGCCGCACATGGCGCTTCTGCCAACGTGGTTACCGCCTCGCAGTCGCCCCACGCGTGGGAGCCAGGCCTCCCTGTGGAGCAGGAGCTCTCCTCGCAGGGCCTGCCTCAGGCTTCACCTGTTTCCTCCCAGCCCCGCACAGCCCCGAGCACACAGCTGGTGCGCAGCGCCTGACAGACAACAGAACTGATTTAGAACTACTTTATTTGAAGAGATTTTCTTCTAGAGTTCTAAACACAAAATGAATGCTGTTTGAGCAAGTGCTTCATAGGCATCATTGTATTTAAATGAACCGTACAATAATGTTTACATTTTAAGCCACACTTGAAAGTGAAGACTCAATACAACTCTTTTAACAAAGTGTTGGTCATAACAAAACATAACTATTCTACAAATTACCATTTTTCCCAAAATGACCACTAGATATGAAAACACTGTAGAGACATCTAAAGAGCCCCTATAAGTTTTTTAAGAAAACAAATGACACAATAATGCAAACTACATTTTTTTTAACTAGTAACTAACTAGGACATCCATGTGAGAAAGCACCAGCCAACCCTATCAGAGTAATTTCAGCACACTTTGCTCCTCAAAATTGTATCTTTTACATTTAATCTCTCTCCTGTAGGAGTGAATAAAAATGGTTAGGTCAAGTGCAGAAGTCAGCACGTGCCAACTGGTGTGTATCTCATATCGTGTTCCAAAGTTAACACAAGAAAATGAAAAACAAATACACGTGAATGAAACATCAAGATGGGAAAATACCCTTTGATCGTTAACACAAAGGCAAAATCAACTGACTTTTAGTCAGAACTAGTGTCTTATCTTCTTTATGAATACTTTTTATGGAAGTGTTTTAAAGGCATAGGTATAAATGCACACACAAACGGCTCGCCTCTCCCTCAGTACTGGCTTCCCTGCCTTTGCTCTTCCTTTCCAAGGGCCCCAGCTGCTGAGCCTTCAGCTCTGTCGGCTGCAGTGTCTAGTATTTTTAAATAAAGATCACATAATTTTTTTTTCCAAAAAAAAAAAAAAGTACAGAGAAAACTGTGAAAAGTAGTGAGGAAAAAAGTATACCATAAAAAACAAAAACATTATGTTCAAATTTAGAGAAAAGCTGGTACATAACATTAAATCATAAACGGACAGATTGGACCTGGTCTGAAGAGGCTGCCAAGCCAGGGAGCCCCCAGTGTGCCCGACCAGAGAGGGCGCCTTTGAAGGACAGACACTCTAGTTACAATCACATGAACATTTTCACAAGGTGGTAAGCTCTTCAAGGTCAGGGGCGGTGCTTATTTATACCTGTGTCCCTAGTTCTTAGCATTGCCTTCTTGCATGTGATAGACATGAAGAAAACCTTTCTGGGAGCTGGAGAGCTGAGCCCAATCACCTCAGTGCTTTCAAAGCTGCTTTGGGTAGTATTTACTCAACTAATTCATTCACTTGTCTAAGGCAGGGGTGACAAATACCTCGTCTTTGCCTGATGGACAGGTCACGGATGCCTGGAAGCACTGATTACATGGATTCTGAGACCAATTTCTGGCACAGAGGAAAGGAGTGCCACTCATTCATAATGCCACCTTGATAAAATAGTGGCACCAATGTAATACGTGCCCCATATTACCTTTCTAATGCTAAACTGCCTCTCGAATGGTCTGCACTAAACCACCACCCATTACATGCTGGGTGACCGGGAAGGCTAAGGCCTTTCAATTCGATCTACGTGTATTACCAAACAGGTAGCCATGACTTTAACCTGGGAAGCTGAAAACACAGCATCCACAATGCTCAACAAGTAATCGTTCATTGAAAGAGAACAAGCATTTACTTGATTACTTCCTTTGTAGAGAAGGAGCTTTGTCCATCTGAGTATGACTTTGATATTTAAGGCATTTGGAATTACTTGTGATTTCGGTTCAAAAAAAAATGGCAGAGTTCAACTCTTTGGCGTTCAGGCTTAAACCACTTGTTTCGTACTAGTATCCATAACCTTCTCAGTACTTCATTGTTATGACTTATCCAATACTGTTGAAATAACCAACTCTTGCAGATTCATCAGAACCTTTCAAAGAACACTAAAGGGAGAGGCCTCTGATGCTAAAGGTGTTGAAAAGAAAACCAGAAAGAATGACAGAAAGAACCAATGACCACTTCTCCCACCCACCCATGCTCAAGACTCACTCTCTGCCATTCAGACCATTCTCTGTAAAATAGGGGGCTTCTGGCAGGGTGGCCACCATGGCGGGGGGTCCTCCCGGAGCTCCCTGTCCCATAATGGAAGGTCAGCACCCCACAGAAGCGTCTCAAAAAAGAGAGGCAACACATTTAGAGGAAAGAAGAAAACAGAGGGATACTATTAAAAAGCAACATTCTGGGGGATTAGATGAGCTTTTCAAAGCAACTTTGCTCTTGACATAGGCAGTCTCACTGTAACACCAGTACCAACAAGGGAACAGAGCCCAATTAAAATGGCCCGCAAAATGTCAGCACAGCTGATGTGCAGAGCAGGGAGAATGATGTCCCAAACCCTCTGACCTGCTCCTATTGCACATTCCACCTTGCCCGGAGTGACAA
This sequence comes from Pteronotus mesoamericanus, assembly GCF_021234165.1. Lineage (NCBI taxonomy): Eukaryota > Metazoa > Chordata > Mammalia > Chiroptera > Mormoopidae > Pteronotus > Pteronotus mesoamericanus. The sequence goes on from NW_026555310.1 coordinate 17,537,746, forward strand.
GCCCTTATTAGAAGTCTGTGTATCTTAGAGAGAGTTATAATATGTCAGCATACACATACACACAGATATATGCGTGTACACACACACCAAACCTTATTTATATAAAGACTTTTGTGGATCAGAGTATGCCTTCACTTGGTCCAAGAATCTAATTGTTGGCATTAGGAAAACAGACCCAAAGAATGTAATCAGGAAGAGCACTGGTTGGCAGGCCTAATACTGCATTTTATACAATGTGGTTATTTACAAGCTAATCTCCAATTGCTTGTACAGAACTACTTCAACTGGCTAGAATCTTCTGGCCATATAAGGTTAAGACTTTTAAAAAGTTAAGCTCTGTAGCAACAGAAGTTGACACTATCTAAAATAAATTAGATTTTTTTAAATACATATAATGGGGTACAGGTCACTAGAAATTCAGTTCTATAATGAATATAAATTAATATAAACCTATTATTAAAGTATCATTCCCACAAAGATTTCAGCTCATAGTCGTTTTTTCTTTAAGGCTATTTGAGAATAAATGGATATGGCTTAGAAACCCTTAAACAGTGTTCTGAGTACTGATGAGTTGGTGAAGAGCTACAAAGATCTGACTCCATATCCACAATAAAGGATGACCTCATTTTTCACCTACTATTCCTGAAAAGTTGTGCAAATAAAGTTTTTACAACCAGACCTCTATTTTTAATAGACTAGGAGACCATGATTGTAAAGAGACCCTGTAGCGACTCCTTTGATAAACTGAAGAACTCGGTTAACTTAGCCGGCTCCTCTGTACTCCACCTGCACCGTGAATGCACACAGAGGCGCTCGCCAAGTGTCTGGTGAACGTGTGAATTTGTCATGACAGTCTCTGGTTGTCTGTGGAATGTGCTTACAGCGAGGCACACTGTGACGGGAACGTTAGAACAGAAGGATAGAGTCCAGCGCATGGTTTAACTCATTCCATTACAAAAGATCTGAGAATTTCAGAAGGTTTTTTTCAATCGAAATGAAATTCCTTTAAGTATGTGGGTATGTTTTTAAAGAAATGCTGATCTGTCACTGGCAGAAGCTTTTATCTACTGTTAACTGACTTACTGAAGCCAAACAAGTGCTTGAACTGGGAGGCATCTGATTTAACAACCAAGGCGAGTAGAGCTCCTCACCTCACTTCAGAAAAATCACCAGGCGCCACTCCGCTTCTGCACGAGCCTTCCCCTCTCTCCAGCACCGACGCGCACAGCTATGCTCACCTCACCCCACAAAAGCAAAGCATGCATTACAGGGCTAAAATTAAATTAGAAAGATGCATGATCTAAAGACAAAGTTATTTTTTCAAATCTTAAAAGAACTAAGTCAAATACATTCAGTAAAAGTAACTCTTAAAGGCAACTGTTTTTGTTATTTGGTATTTTCTTCCCTTCCCTTCTGAATTTCAATTTAAGACTCTATATATGTATCTCTCCTAAATTTAAACACTATATCCTCTTTTAAATAATACAGAATGCCTGGCAATGCAACTTATATGACCACATAAATCCACAATCTGCCACGTAAATGAAATGAGTGGTTATATCTGCCTGTTTACTCAGCATTCATAATTGTAAAGATTAAAAAAAAAAAAGAAGAAGCCTGGAAAAATAGCTGGGAATGTTTTCATGCACGTTTTGGGGAGGACTGGATCCTCGCACGGTTCCACTGTAGGGTTCCATCACTGTATGTTTCCTCAGAGGTAGTGTGCAAATGAAATATCTGAACACAGGACCCTATTTTAAACACACTGGAAGGATATGTGGGTATACTTGGGCGAGAGGTGGGGAAAATAACAGTGTTAACCATAAATGTTTGTCAAGTAAATTAATAACAAAAAAAACTTTCACTTAATATTTCAAGTGACCTGAAGAAAACAGTTTTAAAATCATCTTTACCATCCATGCCAGCCATTGAATTTGGCCCTTTACTAAGCAGACACAATGACTATTCTTTCTGATGATTGGTTTTAGTCACTGGCCTAAGGGTATTATATCTGGATGAAAATATGATCATGGACTTGTTCCCATAATTTAAAAACCAATAATTTAAAAAATAATAAAGTTGGTCTCTTTTCTCTACATCTTTTCAAGTAATTAGTTCAAGTAAGCTTATTTACAGCTGATATACACGTGACTTACTTTAACCCATATTTTCCCTTTAGAAATCAGTCCCCCTTGAAATGGGACACACGTTCTTATTTGCGTTTTGTTTTGTTTTTTGTCTTGAACCAAGTTCCTTTTAAATACTAAGTCAATGCAGTCACGTTTCTGTTTTATTGGGCAGATAAAGAGAGGAAACCAGCAAGTTATGTCCAAAGGCTGGGAAACGCCTGAATGCTTCCCAACTATCTGAAAAGATGTTGTACTTGAGGAAAACTCGATGTTCCAAGCTGGTCGACAGGGTGACGTCTCTGCTCATGATGTAGATGCCGTCATTATGGAGCGCGCACGTCAAGTTGAGACCCGATTTGGATGTGTTCTCCTTGAGGTAGAGCCACTGCCGCGTGACAGTGTTGTAGGACTGCACGGTGAGCATGTCCTCGCTCTGGCTGCCCCTCCGGTTCGGCCCCAGTTCATGGAGACACCCGCCCACGATGTAGATGGTCTCCTCCACAGACACCATCTGCTGCTTGCGAATGTGCACGTCACACGTCTCGAAGAGCGTCCAGATGTCGGAAGAGGGACAGTACTGCAAGATGTTCATGTTCCGGTCTGAAACAAGAAAAGAAGCCAAAGGATGACACAGTCCTGAGCGACATCACGGACTCCCTGGGCTGAAAATAACCGTCTACCTCCCCTTGAATAACCTGCTACACAGAGGCAAAGCTATTTCAGAAAAGCAGAGCTTGGGAGAACAGTTTTTAGAAATGGCTGGGAGGAGATCCATTTAGAATTGCCTCCACTCACTTCGCATTCCTGCACGTCCTCTCCCTGGCGGGCTCTCCTAATTAGCAAGGCCAGGGAGACGAGCATCTGCGGTCTGGGCATGCCCCCGCCCCCGCCCCAGCACCCTTACACCTTTTAGAACCACCAGGCCGATCAACGGAACATGAACCAGAACCTCAGAATCCTCATCAATACCTCCAGACTACTGACTACTTGGTGCAGACGACAGGCCGAGCCCCAAGAGCATCTATTCTTGACAACGGACTTTACTAAACAAGACAAGTGAGCCAAGCAGGATTTTCAGGGGCTGTCAGAAGAAAAGGACACAAAAGTTGCAAGTCACGAGAAATGCAAGAAGTGCCAGAGAAATGCAAGTCTCACCTCTGGCCTGCAAGTCACAGACTCCCTTGGCAATTCTATTCCCAACTGGAACGCCAGAGGCACACTAACAAAGGCCCTTCCCTCTCCCCGGCCCATCTCACGGGAGATAGTTACTGTGTGGGTAAAATCAGATAGCCCATGAAAGACTGCTTGCTTTGACGTTATTTTGAATGATAAACTGTTTTAAGGGAAAACAGTGCCTACTCTCCTTTTAAAAAATTCTTGTGAAATTTAAAATACCTAGTTTCATTTTTCTTTTTTCCTTTTCTCCTTGAGGAAGAATAAATACAATATTTTAGCTTCACAGGGGGGAAAATGCTGAGTTATCAGAAAGAATGAACTGTTTGTTGTTGTGTTGTTTTTTAAAAAGAAACAACAAAATCTATCAGTATAAGAGACAGTGCACCTTGGGAACCGACCGTACACACAGCTGAAGTGCACGGCATTCTGATGGCTGCAGAAGCTGGGAGCAGCGTTTCCCCAGAGACAGAAGGACAGCCCCACAGAGAGCAATGACCAAAGAGCTCCGCCACTGTGTCTCGTACCAAGACAAGTGCCTCCGAGGGGGCACAGAGGGAACGGAAAAGAGGCCAACGCCATGTATGCACATGCCCCCAGCCTGCAGAAATTTCAGAACTGCTGTAGCTTTAGGGAACTGTCCTCCTGCCTTCCACCCATGCTGCTACCTCCCTGTATTTCTTTTTCTTATAGCTGTTGTGATAAAGCTCATTCTAGAAGACAACCCAAAGGAGTTCGGTTGCTAATCTATGAAAAAGGGCTGCTTAGTAACCTGGCTTCCCATCGCATGAATAAAGGACTGATTCCAGGGAAGCTTCAATGTATTTCTCAGTTCCAGGTCTGAAGGTCTTCCCAGGTCTTCTGTAAATGTTTTCTCTCCTCACTCAACAAGGGCTCAGACCATGATGAGGTGGTTTGAGTTGGAGGAATGATCATTTCGCTTTTACACTTAAAGCTGATTCTGAAGTTTAGCAAATTACCCTTCTTCCCTGTAGTGGTTACTATTACTTTCCATTGAATTTTTTAAAACTTCTTCAGTGCCTGCCAAAGAATTATAATAATCAAAGAGCTACCATAAAAAGCATGGACTATAACTTACTGAATTTTAAAAGTCTCGCTTAAGAAGTCAGCAGGCTAAGAGCCCAATTTTAAGTCCTGAATTAGTTTTCATGACCATTACGATTTGTTGTGTGTACAAAGAACTATTAGGACGGACCGGGAGGGGCCTAAGCGGAGGAGAAGAAGGACTTCAGAGCACAAGCAACCGTCCTGCCCTCTCATCTTAGAAAACTCGTTTTCAACGCCTCCACAAACACCCATCCATCCCCATCACCTCGCCACCCCGTCCAGAGTATTTGGCTTGGGGAAACTGGGACAGGATTCACAGTGGGTGGCCCAAGTCAAAAAGGTACGTTAGTAGTGGCTTTGGAAACTAGAAAACACACAAGCAAGGGTTTTCCAGGTCAAATCTGAAGAACACGTACTCGGCCAGGGTCATGGAAAAACCAGCACGTCTACCAGCAGAGCGCTGCGGGGCGCAGGGCGGCGGCCAGGCTGCGGCCCCTGCCCAGAAGAGGGGCCGAGAGGGGCGTGCGCGCAGGCAGCCCACGGGGCTCACTCTGTGTTACAAAGCCTGGGGGGGAATCGCAATTCTTAGCAACCTTCACAAGCAAGGAACTGTATTCACATCCCTAGGAGAAAAGACACACAGACACGCAGGGATACATGTGCGCACGGGGATTCTCTGGAGGCTACGGTTTAGTTAAGCATGTAAAGTTGACCAGTGTAGCCTGAACACCAATGTTGAAGATAAAAGAATTGAGTGCCAGGTCTCATTTCTTTTCCCCAATTATTTGTAAAGGAACAGCTGGTAACCACCTTCAGTGGAGAGTCACTAGGGAGGGATGGGGGAAGAGCCCCATGAGTGGCGGAGACTTGGCGAAGAAGCAAAGCCCGCTGCTGCCCAGGCACAACCTCCTCGTCACAGCCTCTCCGTAAATGTGGAGGCACACACACCACAGGTAGTAAGTTGAATGAGGGCCCTCAAAAAGGTACGTCCACCTCCCAACCTCCAGAACCTTCAAATGTGGTCTTATTTGGAGAAAGCGTCTTTTCAGATCATCCTGGGTTACCCAGGTGGGCTCTTAACCCAATGAGAAGTATGTTCTTAGATGGAAGGAGAAAAGGCACAGACACATAGAGGAGAAGACACGTAAGACAAATCCAGAGATCAGCATTACGTAGCCAGGAGCTGGAGCCACCTAGAGCCACCAGAGCTGGAAGAGGCAAGGAAGGAGTCTCCCCGAGAGAGCTCTGGGGAAGTGAGACCCTGCCGACCCCTTGATTTAGGACTTCTGCTCTCCAGAACTATGTAGGCTACCGAGTCCGTGGCCATCGGTTAAATCAGCCACAGGAAGCTAAAACAGCACGCACCATCCTTCCCCCCAGATCAACTGTCTAAAGATTTGCTGTGAGAAGAATTAATCAGAATCTTTTGCTGCCACCCACACACACACATACACACACAAGTAAATCAGATGTTCATAGTTCATAGTTGTAAGGAAGAAGTCCTTACATTGGACTTTTTCCTCTAACATAAATCCTCAAAACAAGACACATTTGGTTATGGTGAAAACAACTTTTGTCACCTACGCTTATGTTTTTAGCACATGGATTTCTGTCCTGTACAAAGTTACACACGGTCGTGTACTGCTTCCTGGGGCCGTCAGCATCAGGCCCCCATGCCTGTCATCAGCCGGGGCTGGGGAGCTGTCCCGCCCACGTCGTGCCACACAGCAGAGGACAGGTTATTTCATTCTGGCAAAGACAGTGGTACCTCCACTGCTTCAACATGGCTAAAAGTCCTAAGAGTCCAGTTATTCCTTTTCTGTAAGTTCCAGACATTATGCAGTCAGATAGATCCAATGAAGAAATACATTCCCTTGGCCAGGAGATAACTTGGAAATGACTGCTTTCCGTGGGGGAGAAAGATAAAACCACAGGCACCTCTCCCTGGCGGTCCACCGTCGCCTGTCTCACCACCGCAAGCTGTTTTCTGCCAGTAACAAGCGAGAGGCTTCCTACTAAGAACAGCACAATAAAACCTGCTGGAGAAACGTTTATCTCCAAATTATGAACTATAAAATGCCCACCAAAAATGTGAAAAACACCTATGTACTGTTAAATAAACCGCACAACTACCTCCCACCACCGGTCGGAAAAGAATCTTCTAACATCACCTTCTTGCTCCTCCCGTGGTACGCGAACAAGGGCTTAGACCTGAGCTTGTTCAACAGCTCATGTGTGTGTGCCCAAGAAGGGAGAGAATGAAAACAGACTGCGAGGGGGTCAGGCAGTCAAGTCCGCAGCGGTGGACAGGGAAGATCCAGGGTGCGTTTGGGGAAAGGATGGGAACTACCAGCCAAGTCATAAGATGACAGGCTACAAGGCTGGCTTTCCAGGGCAGAAAGAAAACCCATTGTTTTCTTCACAGCTCCCCCTACCCCATTCAGTTCTCATGCTCACACAAAGGCATCAAAGGCTCCTCCTGCCCAAGCCCCCCTTGTCACACAGGGCTGGCTTCCTTTCAGATGTGTACATGCCCAGTACGTAATGTACCAAACCACCCTTGGGTACACTGGCGCGTTTTCTCTGGCACCCTCCACCCTTCCCCAGGCTGCTGAAGCTGACATATCAGAGGGCCATGCACTTGGCCCGCCACTTACCTCTGGTCGTATATCCTCCAATGACATAAATTTTCCCCTTACACTCACAGGCAGAGAACTCGGCCAGAGGGTTCGGTAAGGGTGCCACAAAGTTCCACGCATCCTGCTCAGGGTTGTAACACTCAACATTAGAAACGGCCTGCCCACCAATGGCATAGAGTTTTGAATTAACAGCCACAAGTTTGAAGTTAGATCTGTAAGACAGAACACAAGGGCCCACAAAGTCAGTCCTTTTTGATCATTAAACAGTAAGATGATACAGAGTGTGGAACCTGCGGGCCCACTGAAGAAAACTCACTCTCCAAGTGGGCTGCCCTTCTGCCTGGGGACAGAGGAGTGACCAAGCGACATCTCAAATTTCACTCCTGTCCCCAAAAGTCCACAAGAATATTGCAGGCTCTAAACTTTAGCAACTGAAGATCAGCAATTCACTTTAACAAGGGCCGATCTTTCTCAGCCTTACAACAGAACCGAGGACACTCTGTATACACTAAACTCAATACCTTATTTTCAGGAGCAAGACCAAGTGGTAAGGGAGAAAGGTACCCACGTCATTCCCTGCCTCTCTCTACTCCAAATGTTTATCTCATTCTTCCTACCACATGGGTAAGCTCCATCCTAGGTACACCCCAGCATGGCTAACACAGACAGGCACATGCAAAGTGTGGTGCTAAAAGGCAGTTCAGCCCTGGCTGTGTGGCTCAGTTAGTTGGGGACCATCCACAAAGTGAAAGGTCACCAGTTGGAATCCCAGTCAGGGCACACACCTGGATTGTGAGTTCAGTCCACACAAGGGGCACATGTGTGCAAGAGGCAAGCAATTGATGTTTCTCTCTCACATCAATGTTTCTGTTCCTCTTTTTCTCCCACCCTCCCCATCTCTAAAAATAAATAAATATAATCTTTAAAAACAATTAACAAATTAATTAATTATTGGTGGTTCCAAGACCCCATTACAAGCGCTTACTCAAAGAGATCACTGTTTCTCCTTCCTCCATAGGAGGGCATCTTATATGGTGTTTTATAGCCAGCGAGGTGGGGGGACAAGCATATATTTGTCAAGACAAAATATGTTTGGTTAAACATATTTTGATCAGGCATTCCTGGGGTATTTACATGTTAACTCAACAAATATTTATATCAATAAGTGTTCGCCTACTGGAATATTAATTTAAGAAAAAAGAGAAATACACTAGTTTCAAGCCCCATACTCAGTAACAGAATTAAACGCTGCTCACAGGCTTCAGACACTAAAGGCCTCATGTCTTTTGAATTGATATGTAAGACAAAATTAGTTTCATTGTAGCACATGGGGATTAATGAGCTCCTTGGAAGCATAAACAGTTGGAAGCATAAGCACTTGTAAGCGCTGGGTCAGTTTACTGTCATATGTCCAACAGTATCCGTATACAACAGTAAGAGCTTCAGTATGAAGCAACAGAAAGTCCTGCGCCCGAAGCAGGACACCCAGGTGTGATCCCAGCTCTGCAGATAACCAGCTCCCTGACCCATCCACCTCTTCCCCTTCCTCCTCTCTAGCAGGGGGCTGGACCCCGCACAGGGTGGTCCGGACAATTAGAGCGAACAGTTTATCACAAAGTCCTGCACAGAGGTAAGATATTAATATTCCAATGCCTCCATTTTCTAGTATCTGAAATAAAAGGGGCCAGACCAGATGAATTTAGAGGCCACCTAAAGCCAACACAATGATTTCTTCAAAAGTAACAATATCTGAAGAAAGAATGGGGATAGTGGCTCCGCATGAAAAGGTGCGTAAGAGGACGGGCTGAGCAGCAGCAGCAGCGCACCGCAGTCCATGCCTGATCTCCTAAGAGGCGGTGAACAAACACTAATGCATTGTGACTCAGGTTTTTAAAGGTGCTTGTAATGTTTATACTTAAATAAGCTTTAGTTTAGTTTTGTTTTTCAAATCAGAGGGTGAATAGAGTACTCTTCATCAAGAAGCCCATATTGTCCATTAAACCCAGCCAGACGTTCAATTTTTCATGCCAACAGACCTCACCGAGGTGGCAGTTACTGGGGGGTCCCTGGTTCATGTTGCTTACGTTTCCTGCTGCCAATGGTCCTTAAAATCTGACCATGATGCCCTCTCCATGTGCGTAAATTTGGGGAACCAAAGGAAATAAAGCTTGTAAATAAGCACTAAATTTCACCAGCCCACAATTTGTTTTTGCTCCCCATAGGTACACAGATAGTAAATTCTGTCAGATCAAAACAGTTTTTAGGATTCATCCAGCATAATCATTTGTCCTGAGCAAAGATGCAAGGGGCTTCTTTTTTGAGGCTGAATGAATAGGCAGTTAAAAGTAAGTGCCATCTCTGCAGACCCCAACATGCTCGAATTCACTTGAAGACCAGGGAAACATTTTTCAAGACTGAATTTGTTTTAAGATGAAATTGCCACCCAAAAACAGACCACTTAATGAGGAGGCATACTGCTACGGATTGTGAGCCCAGGTTTGTACAGGGAAACCTCAGCTCCGCTGCTCAACAGCTATGTGACCTTGGATAAGCCCCTGCTTCTCAGTTTTTCTGAGCCTCAGTTTGCCCGCCTGTGAGGGCCTCCGGTCACACATAGGAAAGGCTAAAAAGACTTAACCCTTTGTAACCCTTATGTGCAGGTAGTAAGAGTTAAAGAGGGTAGCACTTGCGGAAACAGGTCACATGGGAGGAATGCTTTTCTGCATGTCACAAGCCTCCATGTCTCAGCTTCAAGAGAGTCAGTTTCTCATTTGTCGGCTGCAACCGTTACTGGTTGTAGTGTCCTCTGAGATTCTGTACAAAGTGCCCTCTCATCTGTAAGTTCTTGCCATTCACCGTCCCATTTCCAACTTTTTGAAAATAATTCTTCCACTCTTCATTTCTTGAATGGTAAAGGTATGAATCAAGCTATCAGTTGTTTTTAAAATTATGATCTCTGCAGTGTTTTTCTTAATACTGACCCCTGACATAATATATTCAGGAGGTAAAAAGAATTTTTAAAACCAGATAGTTTGTTGTAGCTACATACTTGACTTATAGTAAATAGTGAGAAAAATTAGATGATTTCATTTCCACTTCACTTAGAATAAATAAAAATCTCTTTAAATCCTTAAAAGCTAGGTAACATAAACCATGACAAACAGAATATCAATGGCTGAGGATAGCTGGTTATAAGAGCAGGCAGAAGGCGTGGCACAGAAGTCTGAGCGGCACAGAGCGTTGGCCCTGTGACTGTATGTGAGTTCGTTCAACTTGCTGAGCCTCAGCTCCCCTTTGGGAAAATAGGACCAATAATAATACCTACCTCACAGAGGTGCTTTGAGCATGAAAGAGGAAGTGACAACTAAAGTGCTGACCACAATACACTGCCCAGAGGAAGAGCTCAAGAGATGTAAACCATTGCTAGGAATTCCTTCATAGAAAGCTTGTTACCGTTACAGTGAAAATTAGAAATGGCTCGATCCCTTCTCAAGTCCTTTCTCAACCACTCAGCCTGGGGGTCACCCAGGTCCTTCTGTCTCCTCTTTCCCCTCCAGCTGCCTATTTTCTGCCACCTTCCTACATCTTAACCTCCCCCAAAAACCAGGATGAGGGGAGAAGTTAGGAAACAAGATAGTTTGTTTCCATCTCTGAGAAACTCCAGTGCACAAAGCAATTTAAACTGTTGACCAAAATTATACTGAGGGCAGGGGAGTGAACAGAGCTGCAACATTAACCATAGAGGACACAATCTCTTGATGGTTCCATGTCTCTAGAAATGCTCTAAAATACTAAGCTGTGGCTCAGAGAACAGGGGACAGCCAAGTCTGACAACTCTAACGCCACTCCTGCCAGGAAATTGCTGTTTGTTCTGTCCCTCTCCCAGCCTTGCCATATTCACAGGCAGAAAAGGAGCACACAGCCAACTCCAATTAGAGCAGAAGTACAGGGCAATGGGAGGGACAAGAGGCAACATCAGATACAGAGAAATTAATGAACTGACGGTGGCCACAATGGCCAGTTTCTGCAAGTTATCACCAAGTAAAGTAAGGAGGGGAAGCAAGGAATTCTGTGGACACACAAGCCTTTACATGTGAAGAGTTCTGTCCCAACAACTCCTGAGATCAAATCCACGTTCAGACCACTGGGCAGTGCTGCCTACCTGGACGTGAAAGCAGCCTCTCAAAGACTGATGGGCTCCCGTTGCCATTTTCAAGTGTGTGGGCACAGCACTAACCGTTTCTCTTTTATACACTGCTGGTCACACAGCACCACATTCCCCAGGGTGCACCAGGCTTTACGACATCCCCTAATCCTAGGGTTCTTGCCTGTCCTCGTTAATTAAGATTCTGGGGTCATCACACTGTTCCGTGCCCAGGGAGAGCAAGCTGCTCTGCATGTGACCCCTTTGTCAAAGTAAAAACAGTACATATACATCCCAAAGGCAGTGAATCAAAATGGACGTGAAACGGTGTGTAAAATCTGCCATTTTTACTCAGGCTTCTAAGTTTCCCCCAGTGCTTCCGGAACCTGTGTTGGATGCACTGGCCAGAAACAACTAGGTTTCATTTTCACTTGTCTCATCACATAAACTCAATTACAAATTCCAGCAGGAACCATGTCATCTTTTTTGTTTATCCAATGGTGACAAGAAAAATGCTGGACATAAAGGCGGTGGTGAAACTGAGGCGCACGTGATAAAATTTTGAGAGCAGCGCAGTACCATAAAATATCTGTGCTTCATATTTTGGAAGAAAACAACTTATAAAAGGAAAATTTAAACATTTGCATGAAGATGGTCATTGCCAGTTTATAAGCTATAACTTGTAAGTAATCTAAATAGTAACACATATTCAATAGATATTTACATTCTGGTTACTAATTTAGTACACACCTTAAGCAATCTATTTAACTTTCTGTGCCTCAGTTTCTGCTTCTGTAAAATGAGAACCTGCCTAAGATGGCCCCTGTGTAGAATAAGTGAGATAGTACACGCAAAGTAGTAGGAACAGTAGTTGGCACAGACTAAATTTTCAATTTAATGTTACACATTATTTTTCAGCTATTCTAAATATCTATAATGACTGTTATAAGATTGAAATGTTCACTATAATGTTATATTTTAAAATAATATAAAATTATACATTGGCTCTTATTACAATAAAGTAAAAACATATGTCATAAGTCAATAAACCATGTAATGCAAGCAGCTATTATTTTTTGGACACCATCTTTACAGTAGGAATACATAAACACTGAATAAGTAATTGGACCCGCCCTGGCCCGGTGGCTCAGTTGGTTGTAGCATCATCCCATACACCAAAAGGCTGTGGGTTCAATTGCCAATCAGAGCACATATCCAAGTTGCGAGCTCAGTCCCCAGTTGGGGCGTGAATGGGAGGCAACTGATCAGTATTTCTCTCTTACATCATTGTCTCCCTCTCTCTCCCCCAACTCTAAAATCAATAAACATGTTCTCAAGTGAGGATTAAAAAAAAAAATACCCTCTTCCATAAATAAATCCGAACTGGAAGGGAGAGAGACAAACATTAAGATAACATTTCAATTACAAGTGGAAGTCTGCTAGGGGAGCAGAGTTTGAACCCAACTGAGGGTTCAGTAAGGGACTCCTGCTTGAGAGTGTGTCAGATCTGAGCCAAAGGATGAGGGAGATAAGGGTACAAACTCTAATATGGTATCCAATTAGAAAATATAATGGAAAACGTATCTGTGTAGGAAAAACTGAACAACTAGAAAATATCTAAGACTGATCCTAACAATAAATATACAGAGACTACAAATATTTTTAAAAAGAAAAGCCTTTCCCAAAGGACAAAAAGACCTAGAAACACAAACCATTTTTCAAGCTGTAAAGTATTATAAACTGTGAAACTTTCTCTAAATTATTCTATCAATATTACACAATCGTAATCAAAATCCCCAAAGAACTTGACAAGCTGATTTTAAATCCTATCTGAAGAAGATGTGCAAAAAATAGCCAAGAGAATTAAAATGAACAAAACAGAACAAAGAGGTCTTTGTTCTACCAGACAATAAATAAAACACAGTTTATAGTTATTCATATGGGAGAAAGACATACAGGTTATAATTATTACATTAGTCTTATTAACTCTAAAGACTGTCATAGCTCTAAACCTATTTTTGCCCACCCCATAGATTACCAAGCTACCGTAATTTAAAACTGTGTTATCAATGCAGGAATGGCCAATCTGCCAATTTGAAAACAGGAAAATTAGCATGTAATAACTGGTTTTGCAAATCAGAGCAAAAAGGATTGAGACTCTTGGGATATTTAGAATATATGTTATACAACCTCATGCTATACCTTAAATGAAAATAAATCTCCAAAAGATTCAGATCTAAATGTAAAAACACAAAATTATAAATTAGATCATGAGATAGATGAGTATTTATATATACCTAGCTTGTACAGTTCTTTCCTGTGCAAGATAAAAAGCTCATAGAACACTTAACAAATTTGTCTACAAAAAAGTTTTAGCCCTGGCTGGTGTGGCTCAATGGTTTGAGTGCCAACGTGCAAACCAAAGGGTCACTGGTTCGATTCCCAGTCAGGGCACATGCCTGGGTTGTGGGCCAGGTCCTGGGTAGGGGGCGCACGCGAAGCAACCCCACACACTAATGTTTCTCTCCCTCTCGTTCTCCCTTCCTCTCTCTCTAAAAATAAATAAAATCTTTTTTAAAAATTGTAAATATCTTCATATAACAATACATTGTAAACCTGAATTCCAAAACTGGAAGTTCACAAGGCCAGTGCTGGCCTACACGTTGTTGGGCTGCAAAGTTTTATTGTTTTTGTTTATTGTTTGTTTGTTTTTAAGTGGAGTAAGCTGCCAACATTTAAAAAATCAGGATATATAATTGTCTGGCAACACCATTTCTTACTTCCATTTGTCAATAACCAGCAGTGGCTGAAAGGTGGAGCCCTCTTGTGGTGGGGCAGTAGCTCTCTGGTTCATCATTATGCCCACTCACTGTCCTTGGTCACCTTAGGCATTTGGAACCTTATAGTAAAATAAAGGCAGGGAAAACATGTGCAGCATTACCTAAAAGAGAAGAGACTGATATCCATAAGCGTAACTTATAAAATAAATATGAAAAAGATAAGCCAATTTTTTAAAAATTGGCAAAGGCCACTTACAAAAGTATAAAAATGACCGATAATTACATGAAAAGAACCAACTCTCATTTGGAGAGATTCACACCAGCCACCTATCCAGGGATTCCCGGAACTTGCTATACAGAACTCACATATGCCTAGTAAGGTATACACACATATATGAAGATGTTCAATATAGCACTGTTTATAATGGAAAATGGAAGTACTCTAAATGTTCACATATAAGGGAAGGGCTAATTACTTTATGGTATATCCATGGGCTGGAATACTATATAGTCATTAACAAGAGTGAGGTAGATCTACGTTTGTTGATACAGAAAAGAACTCTCAGATGCAGTCATGGTAAGTGGAAATATCAAGTGCTATAATACTCAGCATAACTTCAGTAAAAATATACATGTATAAGTTACATATACACCTCACATGTACATCAATCATACATATATTCATTTTCCTGTTGTCTACTTTTTAATGTGAATATACATTTATTTATAAATATTAATATGTATTTGTAATGTAAAAGTATGCCTAGACACAGAAATTTTTTACTCTATAGTTTTCCATGTCATCTGCAATTTTTCTAAACATGTATTCAGGCTCTACTCTTTTTTCCCAAAGGGGACAAAGGGGTATTCCTAGAAAAAGAAAAAGACCTAGCTTCTTACTGATCAAGAAAGAAAAGAGAGGCACTGTGTGGGGGTGTGGAGCTCACGGAGGTATGCTGAGCACCAGCTGATAAAGCTGGAGACACGTGAGTAGAGGCAGCAGACAACCTCCTGGGCCTCCTACGAGGATGAACCTAAGTACCACTCACAGCCACTGATTGTTTCTTTGTTGCTTTAATAAAGCTCCTAGAATTTGTTCGGGTTTCTTTTGAAGGTTTTATTTATTTACTTTTAGAGAGAGGGGAAGGGAGAAAGAGAGAGAGAGAGAAGCATCAGTGTGTGGTTGCCTCTCCCATGCCCCCTACTGGGGACCTGGCCCACAACCCAGGCATGTGCCCTGACCGGGAATCGAACCAGGAACCCTTTGGTTTGCAGGCTGGCACTCAATCCACTGAGCCACACCAGCCAGGGCTAGAATTTGTTTAAAAACACTTCTGATATCAAATGTTAAACATGATATCATCTCATTGGTGTAACGCACTAAAATGGGGTTGAAAGACAACACGCTAACATGCAGATGGTTGTTACCCCTAGGAAGGAGTAGGAGTGATAGCTTTTAAACTCCTTTATTCTTTTCCATTTTCCCAGTTTTCGAGAATATTTTTAATCATCAGGAAAAAAAAGGAACATGTACCAAAATAAATTTTCTATTACAGTAGAAATAAAGCTAGTGCTCCCCACTGGCCTGGGGAGCCCTTCAGGTGAAGTAAATATGTGTACTTTCTCATTCCTGTTAAGACTTTCTTTGACAGGCGGTAAGTCCCCGACTCCTTGCTCCATACTTCAGGGCAGGGAGCACGGTGGGGATGAAGATGGAGACAGGTGGACTAGAAGAAAGGGTATTCTTGACCTTTCTTGGGTTACGTTGATTCTTCTCCCCACTTCTGAATGGCTATGGGGCCATCTTTGTCCCCACCATCTTTATCTCCTACCACCTCTTCCTTTATCTGTTGTGTTCGTTTTCCTGTCCCTTTCCTGACTCCTTTCTCACCACACCCCACCCCACCCCATCTCCTCGTCTTCTCTTCCTTTCCTCAAGTCACCCAAGTTCATATTGGGAGGGTTTTGAAGGATGGGAAGGGAGACGGTTGAGGTGGATCGTAATATTCTAGTAGTGTAGGTAACCACTTCCAGACGCAAGCTTTGGGTCAATAGTATGACTGTCTGCGGAGAAGATGCAAAAAAGAGATAAAAAATAAGAAAGGCAATCCTATACAGGTAATACTAATATAATCCTAATGATTATCTCCTGATAATAGACTGGTGCCTCAGTGTGGAAGGCTTCAAAGTCATTAACAACAAAAAGTCCCCCAAAGTCAGTACTACAGGTTACTGCCCAATGTGTCATCATTATGAGGATCAGAGCCTAAAAAATAAAAATAAAAAAAGTAAAAATAAAAGCCATACTAAAGAACTGTTTTAAGTATCCTAGGAAACCAAAATATGTGTCCCCTCCTCCCCAATGGGATGAAGGCAAAAAAAAAAAAAAGTAGTTTGCCTAAAGACACAATACCTGCAGGGAAACTACTCAGCTAGTTGACTCTCTGGGGCGTCTTCTTCCTTCAAAGTTCTTAGTTCCTTGGGAACTTTGCCAGGGTCAAGGCCAACCACAGTCCTAAAGGTGTCATTCCCACCTCAGCACAACCTCCTGGGACTGCTCACTAAATGTGAGGGGAATTAATTAATAATCAAGTGAACGAATGAGAAAGCAGCAGAGCTCTGCTGGGTGCTTACCTCTTCTGGTTCATGGAGGCCACCTGGAGCCACTCGTTGGTGCTGGGGTTGTAGGAATGCGCAGCGGAGATCTCCTGGCTAGTGATCCTGTACCCGCCCACTATGAAGAGGTAGTTGTCCAGGATGGCAGACCCGTAACCCCTGACATTCACCAGGTCAGGAGGAAGGTTGTTGGCCAGCGGAAACCAACGTTCAGTCATCTCCTCATACCTGAGCATGGACGGGGGCTCCCCCTGGTAGGGGTGAGGGGCCAAGGGTCCCCCCAAGAAATCTCCCAGGGCCACGAGGACAGGAGTTCCAGTCATCCGGGCCTCCCTCAGCCTCTGCTTCAGGCTGACATCCCCTGGGGCTTGAGCAGGAGACCCCACCAGGAGGTGGAACTGGGGCTTGCACAACACCTCGTGAAAGTGGACGACCATGAAGCGCAGGCAGGCCTCCTGCAGGTCGGGCAGCCCGTACACCTGCGCCAGGCGGTACAGCTCCAAGCAGTTGGTGAGCCGCACCTGGGACAGCAGCAGCTGCAGCAGGGAAGTGACCTGCAGGAAGGAGGCCGCTTCCACCAGCTCGGACAGCAGGCTCACCTCGTCCATCTCCTCCTCCTCGGCCGCCCCCCCACCCTTCTCTCCCCGCGGGCCTAGGAGCCAGCCCTCGCGGGCCCCGCCGGCGTTGATGAAGTCTAGCACCAGGCGCAGGCCCGGGGCGCTGAGGCCGCGCAGCTGCTGCACCTCGGGGCCGCCGGCCTCCTGGCTCAGGGCCTCGCGCATGCCGGAGCGATAGAGGGCGCGGAAGTAGTCGCTCTGCTCGATGAGCTTCCTCTTGCTCACTGGATAGCAGCGGTCCTCCAGGCGGATCTGCACCATCTCCTCCGCCGACATGGCTGGGGGGCCGGGGGCCGCGGGGGTGCCCGCCAGCTCTGCACGCTCGCCTCCCCGCCCCCGCGCTCGCCGGGTTCCGGGTTGGGCGCGCCGGGGCACGGCGCCCGCAGGAGGAGACCGGTGAAGGGCCGCCCGCTCCCTGTCGCGCCCGCCCGGCCTATCTGGGTCGCGGCGGCGCCCCCGAGGCAGCCCCTCCTCCTGGTCCCGGGCGCGGCGGCCCAGTCCAGCTCCCCGAGAGCGGCGTCCCTGCCCTTCTGGTCCCGCTCAGCGCCAAAAAAGGGCCGGCGGCGCGCCCCGGGCGGCGGGAGGCGGCGGCCGTCCTCGCGCGGGTTGTCCCGGGCCGCGTCAGCCGGGAGGGTATCCCAGCCCCCAGCCTGCAGCCTCCTCCCACGCCCCGCTTCGCACTTCCGCCCGCAGGACCCCTGCGGTCCGCCAGACCTGCGGACTGGATCCGGCTTCCCGGGGCGTCTGGCAGGCCGCGGGCCTCGCGTGCCTCCGCGGCAGCCGCGCGGGAGGCGGGGAGGCGGGAAGGCGCGGCCCGCTGCTTTGCCTGCACGCCGGGCGTAGCGGCTCTGCAGCCTGCGGGGGTCTGCGGCGATGCACGCTGGGGGACGGGAGGCGAGATGAAGCCAGTTTGCCTTTTCTTCCACACTCCTCTCCGAAAGAGTGGGGAAGAGGCAAAAAGCAAAAGAAACGGGCGTGGGGGGGAAAGGATGAAGAAGTGTGGCGTCCAGGGAGTCAAAAAGGCATCACATCTGGGATCACCCATCTGGCCCAGTCCCGCTTCGTGTCCCTGGGGACTGCGGCCCACTGGCTGTCTCCAGACATGTTGATGGCACCTAGAGCTGAGTCCGGAGGGCTCATTGTGTAGGAGCCATCTTGCAGAAAGTCCAGCCAGTTGGCAGCAGGTTCTGCGGGGCTCAGAGCTTGGGGTCCACCCGATATAAAGGATGGGGAAGCAGGGGAGCTTGTATTTGCTGCTGCGGGGCGTTATCCGATGTGTCCTATTAAAAGAAAGAAGTACAACTCAACTAAAGTTAGATTGCGTGCCTTCTTTTAAAATATTTTCTGACACATGGGAAAGTCATTGCTTTCCCTATTTCGGCTCGGTTCGGCTGGCCATTATGAAGTATTATTTTTGGGCAGAAGGTCTGGTCACTTCTGTTCATATTTGGCTACAGAGGTGGCTTTTCTTGCCACCCTTTAATCCTTCCCTCCCCTCCACTCCTCTCTGAGGACTACTTAAGGAAGGACTACTTCTTTCCCATCTTCTCACATATTGCGGATAGAAAGCTCACGCCAAATAATACGAAGGACCTTGAGTTGCCATAAGATAAGAATTAATCCTGGGGAGGGGTAGGATTGGGTGGGAGCAGAGGTTGTGTTCACTCTTATCTTACAAAAAAAAATCCTTGAAAACTTTCCCGTACCAAGGTTTGAGAACCAATTACAATAGTCCTTAACTTGGGAGACAGTCTGCGTTTGGACTTCGTTTTCATTGTTACAAGCTTCAGCTTTCTTCTTGAATGACAAGTTGTTAAATAACACCTTCTTCATGAGTACCTTTCCCCTATTTCAGACAGCAGATAAACTCAGGTGGTGATTAACATTTTATCTTAGGAAGTTAACCAGAGAAGAATGCCATATCTGCAAAAGGAATTCTTCCAACACGTTGTTTGGTTCTATTTGTGCTCCTTTCTATGTAAATTTGCTGCTTCATAGTAAAGTAATGTCATCCATTATTCTCTTTATAATACACCATGAATAAAGAAGTAAAATTTAAAGACACGGACAAAAATTCTACTAGATTCTGGGCCCCTGAGAAAAGTAAAGGAAATAAAGATGAATTTATGAGTTGCCTCTTTCAGTTTCCTTAGATTCTATTAAAAACTAGCCTTTCACCTTGTTTCACCTGGCCGTTATCATTACTGATAAAAATTTCATTCACACATGGACCTCACACTTTTCCTCAACAAGGGTGCAGGTGAGACATGCTAAGGCTCCTTGAGGGTGAGTGACCATGAATTTTGCATGGCCACTCTTTGCATGGTATCCCTTTCGGAAGATAAAGTGCCATATCCAGTATTAGGCATTTAGCTGGGGAACTTGTGCTGAGAGGTGCCCCCGATTCAAAGAGACTAGGACCTGGGATTTATTTGTGCCTCCATCAGTGACAATGCCAGGCTCAGTGGGTCAGACAAGAAGAACAGGCTCTTAGTCTCTCCTCGGTCGCTTTAGAATCTTTCACCAATAGATGCTTTTGTTTCCCAACTGTCATAGATATGCCTCAGACTGGTATTTTCTTGCCTTTTAAAAACAGACCAAAAAAAAAAAAAAATCACGCTCAAAGAATGATGTGCTTTAGAAAAGCAATTCATGCACAGTAACATTATCAGAGCAAGATCAACTCTGAGAGGGAATCTGGGGTGTTAGTTTGACAATCCTCGGCACCGATCCTGTAAACTTTTTGGCCCTGACACGATAACATCATTTAGGATTGGAAGAGTCTTCAAAGATCGTCACTTTCAAAACACACAGTAAGCTTTCTGTTACACTAGAAGAGCAATATAAATTATTTTACTTACAAAAGGCCAAAAATACTATTTCTATCTAAGCTTCATGAAAACTTTGCTTATGTGTAACTGGAGGCATAATTTTATAGATCTGTTATTGACTGATCATTGAACTCGCACTTTGTGGTAACTATGATTAACTTCAAGCACTTTACATCATGATCTATTTTACAGAAGACTAAAATAATGGCCAAACATAGAGTTAAGGTATTTCTTTAAGAATTTATGGAAAATAGTTCTGACTGTTGTGGCTCAGTTGATTGCAGCGTCGTCCTGCACGCAAGAAGGTTGAGGATTTGATTCCCCGTCAGGACACGTACCTAGGTTGCTGCTTCAATCCAGCCAGGATGCACAGGGGAGGCAACCAATTGATCTTTCTCTCTCTTATCTCTCTCTCTTTCCCTTCCTCTCTTTCTCAAATCAATAAACATATTTTTTAATTTAAAAAAGAATTATGGAAAATATACCTTTTTTCCTAGAATGGGAAAAAATCTAAGTACAAGTGTTTATTTTAATGTTGCTTTTAGTAATAAAACATTGGAAAAACAATGTATAATAATAGCAGCTAACATTTACTGAATGTCACGATGTTCATTATATGCCATGCACTGCTAGGCTTTCCAGGGACTACAATGCTGTTTTGATGTACAACTGAGGAAGCTGAGGTGTAGAGCAAATTTACATACATATGGTGAATGAAATACCATAGAACTATTACAACTTTTGATGAAGAGATGTCATTCTTTAGAGATACTATTATATATATTTTGTATATATTAGAGACACTAATATATATCAAATATTATAAAAATATTATATATTTATATACATATGTAAAATATTTACATATTTATATTTTTATATATTAGTGTCTCTAATATACATATTTATACGAGATTAAGAAAACAGGTTCTAGAAGAGTATGAATCCATTTATGTAAAATTGTGTATATATATCCTTTTTTTACAGATATCTAGAAGGATGTTTACCAAAATGTTAAGATTATAGGATCTTGAATAGTTTTTATTTCTTTTTGTACTTTTCTATATGGTTTGGATCTTGTAAATGAAGGTACATCAATTTAATAAAATTAAAACACTTTGAGAAAATTAATGGCATTTAAATTTCTTAGACTCCATTTCTTTAAAAGAATTTACATCAATTTTATCAAGTGATGAAATTAAACTGTTAAGTAGAAATATAGTTAGTGCCTTTTAAAAAACGATGAAATATTGACTGTTTTTCAAATGTCTTTTGAATTTAGTAAACCTATGTTATTATTTTACTACCATTTAAAAATAATCTTTATTTTTTTAGTCCCTCCAATATTACTAAAATAACTTTTTTGTTTTTTAACAATCAAAACCAAATTTTCTTTATATTAAAGCCTATGGGGCAATTTAAATCAGTTAAAAGTAGCACATCAGTCCTAAAATGGCTCTATTTAAATCAGGTTGAACATCTACACGGAGACAAAACTTCCATTTATTTCCATCACCTATGTCAGTGTTGTTCAAACATCTTAGGAAATCACCTGGGGCACCTCCTTACAAAAATAAGAAACCTGCTTCCAACAACAGGGCTACTGAATCAGGCTCTTGGGAAAGATGAGCAGCTTTTAAGGTAGAAATCTAATTTCTGAACCCTCTCTCAAAAGTGCCCTTTGGGAAATAAGTACAATATATCACTGTACTGCAAATCGTGCAATGAATCTGGGTATTTGATGTAATTTGTACAAAAGCTGTTTAGCCTTTCATGCAGAGTTGTAGTTGCTTTCTGGTTTCTGCAATTTCATGTCACAGGGACAAATTCTGCAACCAGATGTTTCTGGGCCCCTACCGCGGCAGGTTGGGTGTTCCTCCCTCCGCCCTGCAGCCCTTGGCCTGTCTATCTCCACTTTTCAAAGTACTTTGCTTTAAAAAGTCACTCATTTCCAGGCTCAATGTTTATGCGATTACCAAATTGTTTTTAAAATTTTAAAGCATGCTTTTACATTGGAATTTGTAGATCTTTAAAACGCAAGTTTGACCTTCACTTGAACATCATTCGATAGCAAAAGGATGAAACAATTGTGGATTGTTCCATCATCCATTCAGGCAACATGAGAACTTCAAGGAATTATATATCACACAAAAGAAACTACATTTAATGTGACTTGAAAGATGTGAAGTTTAGAAGGTTAGAAAGTAGACTTTCCAGTTTATGTCCCCAGGGTGCAGCTTTGCAATCTCATAGAAAAATGGAGTAATTTTTTGTTCATCTGTCTCTTGCTTTGCCATTAGGATCCTTGTTTTTCCTCTCAGAACAGATGGAAGTCAGATTGTTAGCAGGTAAGCGATTGAAGCTTCTCTATGAGCTCCTTAGAATAAAATATTTATCGTTTTTAGTGTATTTTATGTGGCTTATGTAAGGTTAGGAGTTAATACATGATACAATTTTTACTTGGAAGAAAGTGACTGTTTTGTTTTTAAAGCTACTCAGTCTTTTGAATATTTTCCTCTTTATTATAGATAACTAATATTTATGTTTCTAAAAATCAAGACATGAGACAATTAGGCTATTAGAGAGCAGGTAGAGAGATGAAAGTTCAAAGAATGTTTACATATTTGTGTCGAGTCAGTGAATGAGCCATTGTGCAAAAAATTAGGAAAGAAATACAGACCACAGGATAGGAAAAGTTTATTTAAATTTTTAAAGAAAAGAGTAATATAGTACTTTATGCCTGAAGCTGATTGCCACTAATGTTTTGTATAAAATGGATATAAAAAAAGCAACAGTTTTATGCTTTGAACTAATGTCATTTTGGATATCATGAGACATAAAACATACAATCTTCATGAACATAAGAGGCCATTTCCACTGCCTCTAATGTATTTTCAAATGTTTGGCATTGCAATTGAAGTAATTTTATTAATACTTAGAAGTTTAAAAACATTTTGTCATTTTCCTAAAGCACACTCCTTAGCAAATCCTTCTGCTTCAATCAGAGATACTGTCTTTCGGGATGGGCTTTACCAAGACGGCTACTTTATAACTTGCAAACATGAATATCAGAAAACGACTCAGACAACCCCCAATCTGAACTTCTTCACAATTTTCACTGCGAATTACACTCCTTATTCATATTCCATCCTCATTATTAGGTCATTCTTTTTGCTGAATCTTCGTGGTCTTCTTTGAAGAAAGCTTTTGGCTGGCCTTGGCAAAATATGCCTGGGCCTGACAAGTAGCCATGATCTATATTCAATGTTTTCAAAATCACAGCAAAATTAAAATTTTTAATTTTCATTTCTTTCCATTTTCATTTACTTTCAAAATTTTTTATTTTTAGTAAAAACAAAAATTTCAAACCAGTGCACAAACTGGTTTTCTAGTGAACCTGAATACTAAAATTTAAATTCAAGAAAAAATAAGAGATAATTGAAAAAAAAATCTGTAGTCCCAAGTTCCTTACAAAATGATGTCTTGTTTCTGGTGAAATGGATCCTTCTTTTATCTGACGTCAACTGACTAAACTATTATTTTCCTCAGAAAGACTCTCAGCTAGGATTTCCACTTGTCTTTATATTTACTTAGTAAAAGGTGTTTGTGACAATCCACTTTCATAGAAAAGAGAAAAGAAGAGGAGAGAATCCACATCTTAACAGGTTAAGGGGCAAAGTATTGAAATGGCCTGGAAACTGTACAGAATTAACGCCAGCGAGTCTAATGTTCACCTGGGGCTCAACTGGGAAGAAATTCTAGAAAGTGACCCTCTAGAAGAGTTCCAAGACAGCTGTCCCTTACTTAGCAAAAGCCCCGAAGTCCAGAAACTGTCCTAAACCGTGATGGTCAGCTCCAGCTTCTGCCTAGAAGTCAGATTTATTGCCGAATCTTCTCACCAAGGAAATGCATGTGGCAGTGGTGGCAGCAGACGTGATACTGCTCCTGAGCCTGGGCTGGACCGCGGACGCTCTCTGCTCCCCCACTATCTTTTACAGAGACTGCTGGATCCGCCGTTTCCCAGGTCTTCTGCTCGACCTGGAGGAGTCTCAGAAGATGGGTGCGCAGTTCTTGAGATACTACACAGAGAGCACGGGCCAGAAATGCAGTAGGAGCTGCTGCCTTAGGAAGGATGGTAAGTGTTACTATGTCTGAGCAAAAATAAGAGGAAACTTCCAAAATGAAGACCTAAGTAAGGAGTCCTGGGCAGAGGGTCCAGTAAACAGTTGGAAGCAACTAGGAAAGATAGATGCCCTGAGAGGAGGGAGAGGAGGGAAGAGGGAGAGACGTTGGACCGACTGCAGTTGGGGACAGTGTGGCTCCGTTTACAAACCTGGCAATGACCCAGGATGCTATGGAGCCTACGGGTAACCGGGCCCTCCGTTCTCTGAAGTGCTAAGTGAAAATCTTTCTTCAGGTGCCAACTAATGATATTCCTACAGCCCCAAATAGAGCATATTTAATTTCAAACATGTTCGTAATAATTTTCTTTTCAAAGTTCTTTTGGTGATACTAGTATCATTTCAAGTTTTTTCAATGACCAAAGGTGGGATGTACTGAACAGGAATTTAGATTGTGGTTCTTATTTTGAAACAAATAGGGAGCTATATTGCAAATAGAAAAAAGAGGAAGAAGGAGGGGAGAAAGAAAGATTAATTTTCAAAATATCCTAACAGATATGTTTTGTCTGAAATCCGGAATTAGGGTTTAATATCATCCATAGAACACTACCAAAGCCTGCACTTAGGAAAATATTTCATTGTTACAGAATGTCAAGTTACAATTACCTAAAGACTTCTTTCATTTGTTTTTCATTCTTCCAAGATTTTAAAGCTAGTCAGAAAGAAACAACAAAGCAAAACAACACTCTAAAGTAATCCTCTTTGTCGATTCTGACTTATAAATTGCCTGTGCCTCCTATCGAATTATGCAAGCAAGATCTCTGGGGTGCAAAATGGAGCTACTTAGAGAGACTAAACTGTCAAAAAATAAAAAAATAAATAAACTGTCAAAAGACCACAGTGTGAGAAGCTGTCACAGCCTAAGTCCTCAGAAGTTAATCAGGCACTGAAGAGAGGAATTAATTTATTAAAGGAAAATCTTTTTGAAAAGGTAGCCAATCCAGATTTTCACCTTAGGGAGGCTTCTAATTCTGCAAACCTTCACTGAGGGGCAGTGGGGGAGGGGCAGTACCACCTGAGCATTTTCTCAGGGCAGCAATTTACCCCTCAACCCCAGGGAGGCCATGGCTTCTGGAATGTCAGGGCACTGTCCAGGAGAGTTCCCTGAGTTGAGAGCCTTTGTAGCTTCAAGCTGTGCCTTTCCCCAGAAGAAAGGGCACAAGCACACTTCCCAGTTTTTAGCTGGAAGCCAGAGAACTTACAAATTCCACAATCCTGCACTAGCTAACCTGCTCAGAGGGGACTCCAAAATGTTCACACAGGGGAATATAAAACACTTTTAAAAAACTGTTCCTTACAGCATCAACTTTCTTATCAGAAATTTGTCTGAATTTGAATGAATACCTTTTATTCTTTCCGCTTAAACTTTGCAGCACAGCCTCAGGGGATGTTTGTGACCTAAAATGTATTAACAATGTATTCTTGACGTTTGTCCTATTCTTTCTCCTACTAGAAAAGCGTTCAGAAACACAGGGTATCCCGGGAGTAATGGGGAGGGGGGTGCGGCTCCCCGAAGTTAACCTTAGGCAGGGGAAGTGCACCTTCAGCGACGGTATTCCACAGCAAGCGTTAGGCGTCTCTCAGGTCTAGTAATCGTATGCAATCGCTCCGTAACCTTCTTTCATTAAAGAAGTTGATGCCTTCTGGCTAATGGATCTTTCCCATCACCTGGTTTCTACTGCACTGCAGCAGGGAAACATATGTTGCACTTCCGGCGGATTGACTAAAGATGTGCATTTAACAAGGGTGACTTAAGGTTTTCCAGAAATAACAGGATGTATTTTAAGGAGCAAACTTACTTAGAAAAAAGGGAGATAGGATGAGCAAGTACTGTACTCCTGCCCACTAAAATCCAAATGCTAACATCGTGAACTGTCGACTCCTCTCCCCCTTGAAGGACACTGATTAGGCTGTTCATCGGATGTCGTTTTGCAACATGGGACCAGAGCACACCTGCAGGCAGGGTCAAGGCCAGCTGCCTGTCCACGATCTGGCCTCTCCCAATAATGTAGTCATGACTGTTTTTGCCCTGTTTTTCCCTCTTCTGTCACAGTATATGTAACAGAAGAGTGGACTCCGGGGGACTCCACTACTTCCGCATTCTGAGAAGGCACTCCACCTAGAAATCTGATATATGTGTGTACATATCTACATACATATGTGTATATTTGATACATATGTACTTTCTTTTAAAAGGGTGGTTACTGTAGTTCATAGTGTTCTGTGAAAGGTCTGACGATAGCCCTGCAGAGTACTGATAATCTAATGTTCGTGAAAGAAATGTGTTATCAGAGTTCATCAGCCTGTAGAAATCAGGGCCGCCTGCAGGGGTACTTTGCTTGTTTCCCTTTCAGTGGCCTGTAACTTGGCTGTCTTCTACCACGATCCTATTCATGATGACATCAACTGCCTCCACATTCACTGCCCAACAATGGAGAGCTGCATATTGGAGCCTGAAGCCAGTGCCGTCTTGTACACCGTAACAGACGGTAAGGATTTGTGCGTTTTGTTTGTCTTTTGAAGAATGTGGGTAATATCCCAGGGGAGGCATAATCTGGAAATTGGCTGGCAGTAGCCATGTGTGAATCTTTAAATCATTATTTTTCAGTGAATTCTCTCAGAGCAGAAAAGTTTTGAGCATCCAAGATAGAAAACTAAAAGGAAATTCTCTTTAGTTTGACATGTTCAGCAATGGTAAGTTCAGCAATGATAAGTTTATTCTAAATGATATCAAATCAAGTCATTGAAAAAGATGTTAAGCATTATATTTCATTTGTTTCAAGTGTCCTCAGCAAGAGCCAAAGTAGGCATTTTTACTGCAGTTGCTAAGGATATCACTAAGAAATAATAATAATAATAACAACAACAACAATAAGCTTACTGGCAGTTTTGGGGACAATTGACACTGAATATACAGATTCTATGCACCATCACTTACATACATTAGTATATCATTGGCCCCAAGATAACCAGTGTATTTTATTTTAGAAAACAAAAAACTTAAGTGCCCTTTGCCCAGATATGTAACAATCTCAGCGTGTAAATTAGTAAACATGAAAAAATAGGTTTTTATCATCAAAATACAACAGAGGTAATTTATCAATTTGTACTTATTGAACAGCTAATGCTCCAGGCTGTGCTCAGCAGTGCAGAAGATTGCAGCATGTGTCTGCTTTCCGGTCCCTTATGATCGAGTTGATGCGACAGGTCTTACAATTAGTGCACGGCATTATTAGACACAGTAACGTGTGATACTGCCTCAAGTCCAAAGGCTCAAAAGAAGTGGGGACTAAAGCAAGCTAGATGATTCAGAGGCTCCAGGGAAAATGCAAGACTAGCTCTGTATTATACCACGGGAAACTAATAAAACTGGCCCGGCAACAATAAAGGGCACCTTTGGGGCTGCACCAAAAATATAGGTAAGGCAAGAAGGGTAGGCCAGGTAACAAAAGGGCTGAGGGCAGAGTGGGGTTAGAAACCAACAAAAGTATTAAATGATAAAATGCCATCATTAAAGTGTATGGTTACCTTAGCCTCAGAACATTATATGCAGCAGGCAGGTTAGGAAATATAGTCAAGGCTTTTTCTCGACAAGGTCATGGGAGTTGCAGCGAAGAGGAGGGATGGTTTTCAGCATATTGGGAAGGCATTGGATAGCAGTTGCTTTTTGGATATAGGAAGAGAAGAATCAAATGTCACTTTGCAGAACGGATTCCACCATGGGCGCTGATGGGACAGTGATGCCTCTGAGTAGAACAAAGAGACAAAGTGGTTGTGGCTTGGGGGACATTCAGTGATGACGCGAGGTGTCCACCCCCAATAGAACACAGGAGAAATGAGATCAGAGCTCAAGAATGAGAGAAACACTGATGGTGCATGCCATTAATGTAGTGGTGACAGCTGATGAGAATAGGCTTCTTGGAGGGAGTGGGTATGAAATGCAACGAAAACACAGCAGAAGGCCAAGAACTGCAGATTGTGGAAACCGCACAACCAGTTGGGGCCAAGAAGAGAACTAGCAAAACAAAGAAAAAAAAAGATAGAGGCAGACACTCGAGGGTCCTAGGAGTCATGGAAGAATTTCAAAAGAATGGGTGGCCAGCTGTTATCAAAGACAAGATGGAGCCAAAGCAATGAGACACAAGAGATCAGGACATGAGGAAACTCCTGATTATCTCAGAAGCACAATTTTGACAGAATCGTTAGGATGGAAACAAGATGACTGAAGGCAAAACAAACAAACAAACAAACAAAAAAACCCAAAAAAACACAAAGGCAGAAAGGAAAGGAAAGAAATGCATGTTGGGATGCATGGGAAGGGAGGGAGGGACAGACATCATACCCAGGACAACTGGAAAGCTGCTCAGTTATTTCTTCCCCTTGAAAGTCAAAGCAGTATTTACACATGTCTGAAGTCGGAGGAAAAGGGGTTAGTTTTCAAGAAGAGAGAAAACACGGAAGACAAAGGCCGGACCCTCAGGTACAGGAAAGGGATGAGATTTAGGGCTTTGCTCATGATTTTGAATACAGTTACACTGCTTGGGCCCTCTTTTGTTTCTTTATTTAAAAACGCCATAAGATATCTCAGATGGTTCCTGTGTCCATAGCTCTTGCACTAGCACTCACTGTTGTTGCCCCAAGGCCCTGGCAGACAGGAAGTGCTCTCCATGATGCAGTCAAACCCATTCTTAACAGGAAGTGTCCTAGACAGTTAAGTTCAAATGTGCCCAGTATGTTTCCAAGCTTTTCTGAAGTGAGCAATTATCATAGTTCAATAATTCATGGCAGCAAATCCCAAGACTTCTCCAAACTGTACTTCATGGTTCTCTCTTATTCATATTTTTATTTTTTATTAAACTTATCCAAATGACATTGGTTGATAGGATCATATAGGTTTCAAGTGTACATTTCTATGACACAAGATCTGAATGTTGGCTGTGTGCCCACAACCCAAAGTCAAATGACCTTCTGTTACCGTGTATTAGCCCCCTGCCACCCCACTCTGGCAACCAACATATTGCTGTCTGTGTCCACATACGAGTGAAATCATACAGTTCTTAGCTTTTTCTGACTGACTTATTTCACTTGGCATAATATTCTCAAGATCCATCCATGTTGTCGCAAGTGGCAGTATTTCATCTTATGGCTGAATAGTATTCCATTGTATATATGCACCACATCTTCTTTATTCAGTCCTCTATCAAAGGACACTTTGCTTGTCTCTACGTCTTCTTGGCCACCATGAACAGTGCTCTGTTAAACACAGGGGTGCATATATTTTTGCGAATATACATTCCAAGTTTTTCAGGTAGATACCCAGGAGAGGGATTGCCAGGTCATAAGGTAAGTCGATTCTTAATTTTTGAGGGACTGCCAGACTGTTTTCCATAGTGGCTATACTAGTCGAATAAAACGAATAATGCTTTATTTACCTTTCAGGTATAGATCCAGATTTGCTGGTTTTTGGACACTCACCTCCCACATATCTAAATACCCGTTTTTCATCTAATAGATGGGACACACTAAGAAATCTAAAAGCTATGAATTTAGATAAACAACAAACCACCATGATAAACCAAATGCTACCATCAGTAGAGGCTCCATCATCAACCACACGTCAAGATTTGGTTGTAAATGCAAGCCATACCAGATACTCCAAGGCATTGACCACAGATTCTTGGGCAAGGGTCATTTCCCAGAATGATTCCATTGCCACAAAGGTCAACAAGGTGTCACGCAGTGCCGACTTCATCAGCAATCCAGATAACAAGACTATTTCTGCTTTCTTTGTGCCCTTAGACACAAAACCTTCTCACATGCCCATTCCATCCCAACTCAACAGCAACAAGCAATTGCTGAACAAAACCAAAGGGTACAACAGCAGAAACCACACATCTGAGAATGAAAACGAAACACCTAATGGGACATCTGGGACTTCAAAGATGTGGCTGATACCCGTGGCCCTTTGTACCTCTGTCACCTTTCTTTGTTGTTGTATTGTCATCCTGGTATCTGGATGCTGTCGAAAGAAGCAGGGCCAGTATAAACCAGGACAGAGAAAGTCAGGATCCAGGCAAATTCAAAAAAGTTACATTCTGAAGGACAGCTCTTAATAGTGACAGTTGTAAAAGACTGTAAGCTCTCCAGAGTTTCCTTTTTAGTTTTCTGCAAGACAAGGGCAGTTTGCTTAAAAAAATAATTGCATAGGCTGCCCACTCCTACCGATCTCTACAAAAGGGTAATGCTTCATAAACATAACT
Organism: Pteronotus mesoamericanus; assembly: GCF_021234165.1. Taxonomy (NCBI): domain Eukaryota; kingdom Metazoa; phylum Chordata; class Mammalia; order Chiroptera; family Mormoopidae; genus Pteronotus; species Pteronotus mesoamericanus. The sequence continues at coordinate 17,568,184 of NW_026555310.1, forward strand.
GCATTTTCATTGTTTTCATTTTTTTGAATAGTGTACAAAGTTCCAAAATTCTGCCCTCTACAGTTATTAAGCTTCGTGTGAGATGTAGTTCTAAGTGCTGTACATGTACAATTCTGAGTTATGTATATTATTAACCATTATACAATTATAATCACATTATTCAGATGAAGGAACTGAGGAGAAGAGAGACTAAGTATCTTGTCTGAAGTCACACTGCTAATAAGAAAGTGAAGCCAGGAGTTAACTGGCAAGCTGTTCAAAAGTCCATTGTCAAAATCACTGTTAGGCTAAAAACCTCTAGTCATAAGCATGGGGAAAAAGATACAGGGAGAAAAATACTGTGACATCTTATCTGTCTCCCATCAAGGTCAAATTATTGTTACATGTTAATAAAATCTTACAGTGGTTTGAGCAAAAGAGCACTGTAAATTATTAGTTAATAACCCATGAGCAAGTGCTTCCTGATTTTTATATAGTTTTCTATCTTTGATTAATCCTTCTCAATCTCAAACCATCTTCACTTCCTTAAGATGACACTCCCTTCAGTAATTGTGGCACGGAGATCTTTGAGTTCTACGATGACTTCTGTTGAATAAAGCTTGGGAGTTTCAGTTTCTGTCTCTTATTTGTATACACTGTTTACCCAGGTGCAAATATTGGCACGTGGTATTTCAATTCTGTCCACCTCTTATACCAGATGTACCTAAATCTTAAGACTCATAAAAAAATTGTAACTTAAGTCTCCAGTGATCTTAAACAGTAGGCCCTTAATCTCACCCCTGAAACTTTTTTTTTTTTTTTTTTTTTAGATTTTATTTAGTTTTAGAGAGAGAGGAAGGGAGAAAGAGAGGGAAACAGCAAATCAGGCCTCTCTCTCATGCCTGCAACAGGGAGCCCAGCCCACAACCCAGGCACGTGCCCTGACCAGGAACCATGCAGCAACCATTCCGTTCGCAGGCCAGCGCCCTGAAACTCTTCAGTGTGAGAACAGACATTAAGACAGGCATAATCATAAAGAATGAAGGGAAAATCTTATTATAAGGTTTATAAAATAGGACTGTTCACTCAGAATATTAACCGTAAATAAGAGTTAAAAATATTAATCAATTTGCCTTAACTCGTTATTTATAATAATGTCATAAATTTGTTCAATTTCCTTCCTAGTACATTAGGGAAAAAAAAGCCCCTGCTATTTAGGAGCTTTTAAATTATCCTTAAGTTGTATTTAAATAAGTAATTCAGGAAGCTGTCCTTAAAAATTATTTCTACGTACATTCTTTCAAAAGGTTGCTCTTCTTTCAAATGTATGCAAATTATTTAAGTGTCCCAACAAACTAGAGCGGCTAGGGGAAAGAAAATTTTTTCTTCCTTGGAGTTTTTCAGAATTTTACTCACTCCTTAAAGTTCATACTGTTTCATAGAAATCACTGTAGTTTGGGAAAAATGTATTTAACTTTGTAAGAAAACAAACTCAGACTCCTTCTCTTTTTCAGCCCCTACCTTTGGCCATCAGATAAACTAAGTAAACTTAAGACTGGAGAGACAGTCAGACCAGCATCAGCCAAAAGGCAAACACAACTGGGACTAGAATCTACATCCTCAATGAAAGTAAAGGGGACCAAAGAGAGCTCCTGAATAGAATTTAAACTCAAAACCTTAAGACACAAAGATATCAGGGCCCAGTCAACAACTAAGGCTAAGGTTGTTACCCCCATTTGGGAAATAACCATGACACCAAAATCTCTCCCAACGCTCTACATAGATCTTTAAGTCTGTAATGGTCCAGTATTACGAAATACTCATCAATATTGTAAAGAAAATGTGCAAAGAGCAAGCTAAAGCACCCTACAATTAAGAAAACAGGTTGACTTATTTGCCAACATGTTTAAGCAACTTCTGAGCTACGTACCTTAAGTTTGAAGTCAGAAGTGACTGCCTATCAATACAGCAAAGTGTCCCCTAGAATTTTCATTGTTTAAGGATGAATATGATAATGTTCATTGTATATATTGGACCAATGAATAGTTCTAAGGGCCAATGAATAGTTCAAAAATCTACTTGGCAAACAGTGTCGTTTAACTAAGGTTAAAATCACAATGACAGCAACTGGTACCTTTTAAGGCTGTTTGTATTACTCTTACAGCCCCAAGGTTCTGCCACCGAGTGTCTGAGAGGCGTCAGGTCAGTGAGCCAAACTGCAAAGGTTGCAGGCACAGTCCACTCTCACTTCTGGCACCAACTCTAAGTCGGCGGTGGGGCAGGGTTCCCTGATCTACTCCCAGGTGGGACAGTTGACCAGAATTCACAGAACTCAGTGAGAGCTGTTACACTCACTGTTGTAGTTTATTACAGTCCAAGGAAGTATACAGGTTAAAATCAACCAAGGGAAGAAGCGTGTAAGATGAAGACCAGGAAGGTTCAACACTGGAGCTTCTGGTGAACTCCCCTCACCCCTGGAGGCAGGACGAATTACTCTCCCAGTTCCAGGGTCTGAGAACACGCCCAGAGTATTGCCAACCGGGAAAGTTTGCCTGGGCCTCAGTGTTTTAAAGTGTTTATTGAGGCTCCATTACATAGGTATGATTGACTGATGACCTGGTAGTTGATCTCAGCTGCCAGGTGGACTGATTTACCAGATGACTCAAGGATGACACAGTTGGTTTTTCTGGCACGCCTAAAATTATCGGGTGTGGCCAGCCCCACCCTAAAATCCATTGTGAGCTGCTCAGCCCTAAACAAAGACACCTCTGTGAGGTCTGACACAGATTACCTCCCAGAAGCTGAAGAGGCAGGCCTTTGGGAAAGGTCAAATTCTTTATTACACATCCTTATGCCCCGCCTGTCTCTGCACTGCATTATTGCTACAGGACAGACTATCCAAATTCACAGCCTCTTCACATGTTCCTTCAAAATGCTTCCTTCTTTCAGTCCTGTTTCTGCAGCCGAGTTTTCCTTAATTATATGTGTTTCAAAAAATACATTTCAATACACTTATGTATGCCTTAACCTTGATCTAAAAATTCAGTTTTATTTACTTTGCTTTTCATTCACTATTTGCATCCAATGAAACATACCTCTCTCCTTTTTTGTATTCACAGCCCTGTTGTCCTTTTCTAACCTACCGACTTGCTAATAACAAATCATACCTTCAATTTATAGAAATCTTCTGTGCAATTTTTTTGATATTCCTTTCGGCTTTCATTTATGTCTAACTGTCAGGCAAAGGAAGTCTCAGGCAAATAAACTCAATAATTCATTTATTTTGATTTTAATCACATGCGGACAACTTCAGAAGTAGTAAGAAATGACTTACAGATATACCTAAATATACTGAATTGCCAGCTAAATGGAATGGGTGGTTTCTTAGGGAAGCAGTCATTTTCTCATTTACTCCATTTAAATTCAAAGTCATTATTTACACCTCATCTTTCTTCAGCTGCATATCTAAGGTGGGGGGGGGGTGAACGGGACAGGAGGGAGGATCAATAGATGAAAACCATTTAATCTCCATTTCCACCTCTCTGCAGACTTGGGCTTGGAGAAATGAGGCCCAGAAAATAGAAAATAAGATGCTAAACAGAATAGAATCAACATAGAGTGACCCCAAAATAGATGAATGGAACCAACTTTTTACTTCCAACGACCTGTTTCTAATCAGAACTGGCATCTGCAAAATGCACTGGGTAGACTGCAGTGAGGCAAACCTGGCTTCCCAAACCACCAAAACTACAGCTCAGAAGCATCCAATAAATGCTCCTTTGTAGAGAAACAAAACAACTATATTATATATATACATATATATATATAAATTCTGAAGTTGTTATGGTAGAAGTAAAATCATACACTGTAGAACCAGAAGAAATCAGAGATCTAATTAGTCTAACTGCCACAGAGTATAAAGAAGAAAGTTTATGAATAATCATTGCCACTGTGCATCAGTATAAAAGGAATAATTTTAATTCTGAAATAGAACTGTTTTTATTAACATTTTTAATTTTATATCAAACTAGATAATTACATATCGATCACAAAATTACTAAATCAAGCATATTTTTGTACATACTTCATGTCAGATTTAACAGTCTCTTCACTGCTTCTTTGTACTGAGAAAGGGTGTTTTCATTGTCCCCCTCGTTCTTAAGACTAACAACCGACTTTTTGTAATCTTCAACTTCTTTAGTACCAAGGAGCTCTTCTTTATTTACTTCCACGTTTTTCTCCGCAGCTTTAATTTGGAGAAGTGTTTCCAGGATATTTTTTTCTGAGGAGCTATTTGTCCATACATACTCTTCCATGTCTGCTTCAGTCTTATGTTTCTCCCATTCCTCAGTTTTCTGAAAGGCAAGAACAAGTTCTGAATTCTGAGAAATATTACCCAAAGGTGAAGCTGGGGTTTTTAGGGGAAGAAAGGGTTGCACAAACGCAAGCCGCCCGGGTCAGTCCTCTGCACGCGCGCTTTACCCAGCACTGCTCTCCTCCAGCGTCGGCCGCTCAGGGCTGCACACTCTTTGAGGTGAACACTCTGTTACCACCCACTCATTCTAAGTCCACTTATAAAGCAATACTGTTTTCCAAAAGATATATAAAACTCAACTTTTCTTTTCAGCTTCCTAGTCCCTAAACTCTAACACATCAACAGTTCACATTTCTGTGGTTAAAAATAATGAGAGCGGAGGCTGTATTTATCTTTGTAACATGCCGATGGGGATAACAGGAAAGACCACTTATTATAATGAAATTAAAAATATGAAGTATGTGTGTAATACATGATTTTCGGTCATAATGACATCATATATTCTGGAATTTTGTTTTGGTTTTATCTTTCTTTTCTGTTCCTGTAATGGAAATAATTTTTATTACCACTTGTTTTTTCTTACAGAAATTATTACCAAGCTATTCTAGGGAACACTGGTAAGTTTCACAGCAATATAATTCAACCTTATGATTTAAATGAAGATGTAACATTTTGTGAAAAATCGAGCAATGCAGCTAGTAGGTAGTATGCTCTGGTTCAAAGAAGTACTGAACACCAACCACTTTCTTTCCAAATTAACACAGAACTAGATTCTGAGCTGTAGGCTATTATAGAATCTTCTACTATTCTTAAGACCTTTAAGGTGTTAACTTCCAAAGTTATAACATTTTAAAGCATTAAGAGAGAGGTGGATTTTTTGACTGTCAGGAATAATTTCTTTCTGAAAAGTCCTCCTGACAGAGACCCCAGCCTGAGAGGCCGGGGCTCCAAGGCTCCTCAGAACTCAGTGAGCACTAAGACCGAGGTCAGCAGTTTCCACCGTGCCTCGCCTCCACCCTCACTCCCGTGAAGGGAGAGAACACCACTGGAGGTTTGTCCCTCAGAGAGGAGCCCCGCCAAGCACAAACAGGCCACTGGGGCTGCCACTGACTCAGCAAACCCCAGGCAGGCCGCGGAAGCCTGGGGGAGGGGCTCGCCTACCACAGAAACCCGCACCAAAAAGAAACCCTCCTGTCATCCTCAGGCCAAGTACCCACGTTCCTTCCAGAGAAACCAACAGGATGGAGGTTTCCCCTGACCCCTAAATTCTTTAGCCAATGTAGGGTATCTGTACTCACAGCTCCCTATACTTAATTTATGGCTGAGGACAGCGTCTCAACGTATCTTCTAGACATATCTTATCTGGTTGAGAATCAACTCTCTGACCCCATTTTATCTGGTGGGACTTCAGGCCTGGCTGAGGGGAACGGCTGTATGTGGAACTCCTGCCCTCCTGCCCACGTGACACTGTGGCAAATAATTTCTAACAGCCAAATTCTGAATTTGTACATGTAAAAAAAATTACTGACAAAATTACCCTACCTCATCTAATTCTTTCTGTAATATCTGGGGAAGAAATAAATGTCAGCCCCTTAAATAAATGGTCCTACCTACTCTTAAAAGTGCCTTAAATGTTTCAAGACAATGTCATAGTTTTTTCATAAGTCTAATTTACAAATGAACTATATTTAAGAGGCAAAGAAATACATTTTATAAAGCATTAAGTAAAATAGTCAATCTATCTCATTCTTGACTACCAGAGACTAAGTAATTAAGAAATTGTTATTTTTAATGAAATAAGTTGGTATTAATAGAGTAATATGATTAATAAAGACTAAGTGGCTTAAAATGTTTCACCCAGATATTTTATATTATTTACTGATTTTAGAGAGGGGAGAGAGAGAGAGAGAGCGTGAGAGCGAGAGCGAGGAAGGGGGGAGAGAGAGAGAGAGAGAGAAAGGGGATGGAGATATCAATTTGTTGTTCCACTGATTTATGCATTCATTGGCTGATTCTTGTACGTGCCCTGACCAGGGATCAAACCTGCAACCTTGGGGTATCAGGACAGTACTCTAACCAACTGAGCTACCCTGGCCAGGGCTTCACCTAGATTTATCAAGATTTTCTTAACTGTTTTGAAATAGATGCTTAAACAAGAAGTAACCAACGTAAATACACTAATAATTTCCAACATTTTTTTGTATTCCCCAACATGTTGAATATACAATTCTACACTGGTTTGCCAAGGTGTGTCATAAGTGTGCCATAATATTGATTCCCTCAGACCTCAGGTGGCCAGGTGAGCCTGGAGCAATCACCCTCCTCCTTCACTTATTTCAATTTTAAAATTACACTGCAGTGATACAATCAGCAAAATTCAAATGATAGGGGAGCCTCCAGCAACAAACAAACACATTGCAAGAAAACAGCTCAACAGACAAAGCTCCCTTTTGGCGTGTGACTGCTATGGGGCACCTTCCATAAACATTTTCTCGAGTACTACACGCTGGCAGTACTAGAGAGGCTAGACATCTCTAGGTACCCTAGCTAAAAACTGTTTTTGTATCCAACATTTTAGGCAAAAAGTACATTTGCTGGTTCACATTAGATATGTGCTGAAATTCGTCTTCAGGAGAAATAAAAACCAGAGTTGGCTAAAACAAAAACATCATTATTCAAACATGGTAATACTGACACTGGAACAAAATTCAGTTTAAAAGCTAATCATTTATATAAGTCTGTGAACTCTACTAAATACAATTTTGTTTTTGCAATTAATCTGTAGAAAATTTCAAACATATACTTTTTGTATATGTTTGGCAATAGCACTATGAACTCTCCATCATCCAGTTTCAACAGTCAACTCACAGCCAATCTTGTTTTATACATACGTCTATATATGCAAAAGCACTGCTCCCTTACCGTGCGCTCACTGAATTATTTTGAAGGAAACCTCAGACTTTGTCATTTTATCCATATTAATTTTTTTCTTAAAAAAATAAGTATTGTTCTAAAATCATAACCACAGTATTGTGGTAGTTTGTGGTATTTTGATTCATGAGAGCCTAACCTAGGTCAGCCCATTCATTCATTCCATTTATTCATTCTATCAATTAGTAATTCCTGTGTGCTGATTATTTGCCCCACAGCTGTTTCCCTGGTATCATCTTGCCCAGAATTCTGGCCACAGTTACTGGACAATGCTCAGCTGAAGCAGAGCCCCTCCCTTAGGGTTTGAATCCAAAGAGAGAACTAAATTTAGCTTAGTTTAGTTTTTAGTTTTGTTGCTTTGTTCCCCCTCCCCTCACCTCTGCCTTCCCCCTTCCCCGGGGTGACCAGTCCTATACATTCTGAAACAGTGAAAGTCACAGTTTTCCAACATATAGACTGGGGTCGGAGAGAAAATCAGTCTTAAAAAAAACTAGGCAGTTGCCTATAGACTAACAGGGCCCAGGGAATAAAAACAGCCCTCATTCACATTGTTCCTGCCCATTCCTGAGCTTTTGTAGGATCCTTGCCCTTGTATCTTTTCAGCTTAAGCCAGCTTGAGTGAGTTTCTATGACTCACGACAAGGGGGTCTCAACTAATACATGGTGCTCAGGAGACAGGCTTGATGATAAGAAAGTTTAGAGTTCATCAGCATATATTGGATTGGCCCAAAAGTCCATATGGGTTTTTGTATAAAAGATGGATTTTTCATTTTCTCCAATAACTTTACCGAGTTGGATATTTTGAGTATGTTGGTTATATCTTGAGTGGTATAACACTGATTGTTCTCAATTAATGTCTCCATTTGATGGCTATCACATTCAACTGGTCTACCTGACCGTGGAGCATCGTCCAGTGAGAGATCTCCAGCACGAAACTTTACAAACCACTTTTGACACGTTTGATCAGTCACTGTACCTTCTCCATACAATGCACAAATCTTTTTGTTTCAGTTGTGCGTTTACCTTTGAAATAATAAAGCATAATATGCTGAAAATGTTGTGTATTTTCTTCCATCTTTCATACTAAGATGGCTACATAAAAATTCACCAATTTTGGTAAGTTTTTTTTTTTTACAATGCACACCGATATGACAGCTGTCACAATACAATCTAACAAAATTGTTTCGAATTCAGTTACAGACAACTAAGCACTAGCTACTACAGCCATCGTACAGAAAAAAACCAAACTTTTTGGCCAACCCAATACAAGACAATTAACATTCTGTACCTGGGAGAAGGTACAGAATGAAAAAAAAAGAGGGAAAGAACAAAACTTGGGAAACAATTAAATGTAATTGATTTAGATTAAAATATATAGCAGACATTTCTAGAAATGACACATTGTTAGAAATATTACAGTTAAAAACTGGATCAGTATTATTTTTAAATAAGCAGTATCTCCAAAATGTCATACTTAAAAATAACAATCTTGAAATTAGATTTTTACATTTATGTGATTTTAAATAGTCTTTTTGGAAGTTTTCTTTTTTAAAAAAAACAAGTATTTTTCTCTTAACTTCAATGTATTTAAGCAAAAGTTCATGAAGGGCCCCTAAAAACAAGGATGAATGCTGAAGGGATAATCATCTAGAGCTGAATTCAGATACAGTATCAGCAGCCTGCAGTCACATATACATCTCCCACAGAGAAGGTGGAAATTGCTGAAAAGCAAAGGGAAAGAAAATCAGCTGTAAGTCTACCACCCCAGCATAACCCGTCAATACTGGCAATACATCATGCGTGTCCTTCTAACTCCATTTTTACAACACTGCTATCATTAGGTTTTTCTTACAATTTATAACATAATTCACATTCAAAATTTTTCCTTCTAAAATACCACCCAGGATTGAAAGTGGGCAATTGTTTGAGTTTCTTTTTCTGAAGTGTAGTTGAAATGTAATTAATTTTAAAGTGTAAACAATAGCAAATACTGGGGGGGGGGCGGGAGAAAAAAAATCACTGTAAGCTCATCATTCAGGCAAAGATTCTGATGTCTTTTTTTTAACACTTCAACCACTGAATATTTATAATTTCACCATTTAGTTTACAAGGGTGGATATTATACATATATATATATACAGTATATAGTCTCTCCTTTCCCCCTTGCCCACAATGAGAGAATCTGCTCTGACTGCAGTAACCCAAGTGAAAGCAACCTTCCATTCCACATGATTCTGTTCTCTTTTCCAGAGCTGGCTCGATTCATTCACTCATTCATTCGCTCAGTAAATACTGACTGCAGAACTACTGCACCAGACACCACGCTGTCCTGGAACTGCCAGTCTAGTAGGAGACTTGGAGTTGAGTAGAAGCCAGTCAGATGAAAACTGTGATCCCAATGAAGGAAAGAGCCCAGAAAGGCCAGGGAACTGAATAAAGATCTGGTTCAGAAAGGGGCAAGGGATGAATCTGAATAGCTACTAGAATACTTACTATTCTGAGCACCTTACCTATGTTAACTCCTTTCACTTTCACAGCAATCCTTCGAGGTAACACTGGTATACCATATGTTTTACAGGCCAGGAAACTAAAGCCCAGGGCAACTAAAAATGTGCCCCAAATCTTACTGCTTGTTAGTGGCAAAACAACATGTCCCAAGGAACACAGAAACATTGTAAAATTTATATAACAAAGGAATAATTTAATTTGAAGCTTTCTTCTTTCTTGCCCTTGCAAGCCTAAATTTATAACAAAGAAAAACATAATAACAGCTAATTCATACAATGGTCATGTAACAGAAAGCAAAGAAATATCTGTTCTACTAAACACATATTTGTCACTTTCTACCATCTTATTTACAACCCCCTTTGCCTAGGACATGAATCATAGTAATATTCCACTTCTCATGATTACAAGTAAGGCATTGTGCTATAAAAGGGAAAACAGTTTAACCATGAAAACAACCCTTAGTTATTTGAAAATTAGAAAAAATAGAAAAAGATAAATACGCATAACGAACAAAAAGTTATTGCCCATTCTTTTAGTTAACACGGCTAAATTTTTAACTTAATATGCCAAGAATTCAATTCAATTTAGATCAGTTTTTTTCTGAAAAATTTACTGGTTGCTGATATGCCAGACATTGTACTAGATGCTAGAAACATGAAGATAAATAAAATGTACAGTCCTTGTCCTCAGTGAAGTCAGAGTCTAGTGGAGTTAGGCAGGCATGCACATGGACAATCACCATAAAAGTAATCAAAGGAATGCTAACTGAAGAAGCTGGGGGCGGGCGGCGGGGGCGGCCCAGGGGAAGGGGAGAGACAGACAGGAAACATTTAAGAGAGGTAACATGTGAGGTTTATTAAAGGATTCATATGGATTTCTGAGGCTGATATTTTGAAAAAAAGGTTATAAACAAAGAGAACAGCATATGCAAAATTATGAACGCACATATTATGTTCATCATGGCTGAGGTATAGGATATACAACCTATGTTTCCTGAGTAGCTGATAATGAGGTGGCAAATGACTGTGAACAGACAGGCCAAGGAGTTTAGATTGAATCCTAAGTAATGGGGACCTCTGAAGGTCTTTATGAAAAAAATATGACACAACAGACTTGTTTTTTAGAACAATTACTTTAACAGCAACATGGAAGATGGATGAGACAGGAAAATCAATAAAGCTATTACAGCTCTGACTGGTGTGGCTCAGTGGGTTGGGTGTCATCCCACAAACCAAAAGGTCACCAGTTTGATTCCCAGTCAGGGCACAGGCCTGGGTTGCAGGCCAGGTTCCCGGTTTGGGTTTGTGAGAGGTGACCAATGTTTCTCTTACACATCGATGTTTCTCTCCTTCTTTTTCCCTCTCTTGAAACATAAATAAATAAAATCTTTAAAACAAAATAAGGTTATCAGAGTTTTTCAGGTAGAGGATGAAGAACCATACTAGGGTGGTAGCAGTAGGGATACACAGGAGAAAACAGTTTTAACAAATATTGAAAGGCTAAAACTGAGAAGACATAGTGACTAATTAGATATCAGGAGAGAGTGTGAGGAAAGAAAACAGTATAATACTCAGGTTCATGACTTCAGCCACTGGGTGGCAAAGAATACAAACTTTTCTAAAGGCCTTTAAGTGCATGGTAGGCTCTTGAACATCAGAGGTAAAACAAAGTCTTGCCTGAAGGCAAAGAAACATGAAAAGTGCCACCTTCATTGTATTATCATCCCACTCAAGAATCTAGAACATCTACCACAACAACTAAAAAAAAAAATTATGTATGTAAGGTAGACAAACACGTCCATTTTCTTGACCTCTCAGTGAAATTTCCATCCCACGCCTTCAGCTGATACTAGATACATGTAAAAAAAAAATCATCTTAAAAGAGATATACCAACCTCTAATCAGTTTGTTAACAACTCAAAACACTCAAAAATTATTCACAATCAGAGCTCAGCACCAGAATCACCCATGGAGCCTTTAAAATGAACAAGCCTGAGTCTCATCGCTAGAGATTTTGATTCTATAGGGTCTAAGCATCTTTAGTGTTAAAAAGCTTCACAGATGAGTATGATGCAAGCCCAGAGAAAACAGATTATGTAGATAAAATTTCTTTTGGATTAATCTCTTCCCCTTTCAGTCATGTATTTCTCCTTTTGGCTTTTATTTGCTCATTTTCTGGCAGTTCTAAAAGAATTTCTTGTGGCCTCTCTGCATAACCATTGTCTATTCCTTCTTAGGTACAAAATGGTGCTCCAAAAGGTGAAATAAATGAATCATGGCAAGTTGGACAAAAATGAACTTGCCATTACACATCCTGCCTATAATTTTTTAAATTTCTCCCAGGTGATTGAGTTAAGACTCCCTTCCTTTTATTGCCTTCAGTATTTCAGCCAAAATAAGACAGCAAAGGAAGGAAGGAAAGAAGGGAGGGGAAGGGAAGGGAGGGAGGGAAAAAAATTTTCAGTTAGTCAGTTGTTAAGTTTGAAAAGAGAGCAAAGTAGCAACTAACATTCAGGTTTAATTTCAATTCTTTATTTCATAATATTTTGTAATAGTAGCCAAAGTTGAACAAAACTAAATAATATGATGCCATGGAAAGAATATGAAACTTTGAAGCTGCAGTTCAGGCCCGGGGTCTTCAGCTAGTAAACTCCAAACTTGGGCAAAGTACTTAAATCCTTAATTTCTTAATTTCTCAATGTATATAATGAAGAGATCATAATAGACAATTTATTTGATGCCTGATTTTGAAGGTTAGCATGCATTTAAAATGGGTGGTCATACCAAATGCTTTTATGTTTTTTTCAAAAACATACTATTTTAAGGCACTTTTTAAAAATGTAACAACTCCTCACCGACTCACACTTCATTTTGGGTTTCCTTTTGTATTCATCCAAGATGATCATTTGAAATAGCATAGAGGTAAAAAAAGTCAGAAACAGAGACACAACCGATTCTCAGAGCAACAACAGATCCACCTTGAAAACAACGGCCAGATGTGCTATTTGTCTGGAATCAAGTAAAAGGTAGCATGGAAGCATTCTTCACAACATGTTACTGGTGTACATGATACCCAGACTCATCTTGGGAGTTCAATTAATGTGTTTAACTAGTTGTTTTTCTTTAATAAACACTGTAATATCAGTTTATGCATAACTAGTTCATAAACAATTTTAGGCATAAAAATATTTCACGTTGAAATATTGGCATCCTACTAAGAATAGCCAATATTTTCTAGAATTCAAATTCTATTAACATTGTCAAAAGTAAACATCATGAAATATACTCACAGAAGTAAACATGTGTAGAGACCTTCCAGAATAATATGAAATTTGAATACTTTTCATTTAAATATTTGAAAAAAGGTATAATCAAATGAAAAACAAACCTGATCTACACATAACTCAAATCACACATCCATGAAAATTAAGCAGCTCAAATTGTTGCAATGGTATTTCTTTTTCTTTTTTTGTTAAATTTACTGAGGTGACATCAGTTAGTAACACTAGCAAAGATATTTCTAAAAAAATTGGGCATAAATATTAATCATTAATAATTTTATTAATAGATCAATATATACCAGTAATCTAATTATTGCTAACATCTAACAAGTATGCTCTATTTTACATTACTCAAAAGGGAGTTTATTTGTTACTGTCAATTTACTTATCAATTTGAAAAAATTTGAAAAATTGATAAGCATTTTTGTGCTTCAATAAAACTTTATTGACAAAAACAGGCAGTGGGCTGGATTTAACCCTGTTGTTTGTCAAGCCCTGGACTAGACTGTAGGGGACCAAGGATTAGGGCAGGTAGACCAGTTAGGAGGCCCCGCACTAAACCGGGGCAAGAAGCGAAGGTGGTCTGGCCCAGGGTGGGGCCGAGAGGCACGGAGCTGTGGTCAGAGCGGGAGGCGCTGTGGCTCAGCCGGAGGTGTGATGGGGGGAGCACGGAAGGGCTCGTCCTGCTTGGAAGCACACCTGTTTACTGGGAGGGGATCCGCCAAGGTCTCCCAGCTACTAAAGGGCGGGCTGGATGGAAGCAGGGCTGAGCTCGGGCCTTTCGTCTCCTCTCTGCATTGCTGCCCCACAGGGCGGCGCACCGCCCCCCCCAGCCCACCCACGGCGGGCCTGCAGGGAAAGGCTCACCGTGGGCAGGACCGAGGCTTGCAGAGAGGCGATGGTGACGGGCTTTGCCCGCTTGTCCTCCTGGCTTGCTGGGGACAGGACCTCCACGAGGTTCACCTCCTCTTTGGCTTTCTCCCCCAAGCAAACCGTATTGAGGAACACCTTACAGTCCTGCTTCCCCTCCTTCTGCGATTTGAAGGTCCAGGTGCGCCTCTCCTGGTTTAGCTCACAGCCCCAGAGCGTGGCTGTCGCTGCCCTGTCGGCGATGCTGGTGGTGCGGCTGTGGTTCATGGCGCGTGGGGAGCAGGCGGGGCGCGTTGCTGCTCCGCGGGTGCGAGTCCCCCCTGGGCCCGTCCTCGGAGCACTCCCTCTGGGCTCTCACGCCAGCCACATCCCGCCCCCCCCCTTTTTTTTTTGTTTAAAAACCGTTTATTATGCAAAATGTTAACTTTTATAAAAAGTTTAATAACATACATCGCTTGGTTACAAAAAGTCACCTTCCTGCAAAAAAGGTACAAAAGCTATATACTCTATTATAGAGTTCATAATCACTTCAAAAGTCTATGGCTATCCAAAAGAATGTAAGTTTCAATAGCTGTTATTAAACTCAAGTGTTTTGACCTACTACTGAGCTAGATACTCTGAAGAACAAAATCTAGTGTCAGAGGCACACTAACGAGGGCTTTATGATTAGTTAGAAAGATAAAACATACATGGAACAAAAACATACACAGGAAACATTTCATGGAACACTGACAGACTAAGACAAACTTTGTCGTCAAGTGCCCTTGTGGCCAATATAGAAAATAAAACAGTCTAAGTCGCTGTCTAGGCAAAGTAGCAGTTAGGCAAAGAAGGGGCTCGCTACGTCTAAGGGGTTAGTATCCAAAATATATAAGGAACTCATACAACTCAATGGCAAAAAAACCCCAACCAATCAGGCTAAAAAAATGAGCAGAAAGCCTGAACAAACATTATTCCAAGACACATATACAGAGGGACAACAGGTACATAAAAAGGTGCTCAACATCACTAACCATCAGAGAAATGCAAATCAAACCCACAATGAGATATCACCTCACACCTGTCAGAATGACTACTATCAAAAAGACAAGAAACAAGTGTCAGCAGCAAGGATGTGGAGAAAAGCGGGCTCTTGTGCACTCAGCGGGACTGCAGACGGTGCAGCCCCTAGGCGAGCAGTATGGAGGTTCCTCCAAAAATAAAAAATGGAAAGACCATCTGATCGAGCAACGCCACTCCTAGGTGTTTATCCAAAGGAAATAAAAACACTAACTCAAGCTATCAGCACCCCATGTTTATTGCAGCATTATTTATAATAATTAATATAGGGAAACAACCTAAGTGTGCTTCAGTGAGTGAATGAATAAAGATATATTTTTGACTAGCAACAAGACTACCATGAAATCCAAATAACATAACCAAAAATTTCAAATTTAAAAAAGCAACCACTAGAAATTAAATATCAAAATCATCCTAGGACCCTTGACTTAGGATTTTTCGATCTCTCTGTTTTCTAAAGCAAGTGCTTTTCTCTCTTCCCCAGTGCCTGTGTTTTAGTCTACACATTTTGCACAAATCACTTTGTAAAATATTTCATCTGATCATTTCTTAACCAGGTCACTTATAGAAGGTTTAAATAATATCATACAGCAAAATTAAAATTTAGGAAGTTTTGTTATTATCAGTTACGTCAGAATGTGAGTAGAATACATGTTCTAAAACTTTAAATACAACAAGGTACAGATCTCACTCCCCGTATAAAGTCTCTGTCAAATTAAACGTAAGCTGTATACAGAAATTGGAAATACATGAATTTACAATTCTAAGATTTCTTCATTTGAGTATTAACAACAATATTACTAGGCCACCATTTACTGAGAGCCCACTATTTTCCAGACATTTCATGTACGTTCTCCTGTATCTATCCAAAAATGGGCTTCAGAGGTGAAATGGCTGACAAAGCAACAGCAGTGACAAGGAATGGGATTCCAATCCAGGGCTATATGGTTCCAAAGGTAAAGCTTAATTCATTCCTATGCTAACAACGTGTAATATTAAAACAGATTTCTACAAGTCTCTTCGCTTCTTAGAATTGCTAAAGAATAAATGTCTGATGTGTATCTGTCTCCTACCACCCTCCTAGCACGACCATAATCATTCTTTGAAATATGACAAAGCAAGCCTCTATGCCTGAAGTCTATGCTTTGTGAAGTCTATGTCTTTTGAAGCGTACTTTGAGGCTTCTAGAGTTAAAGTGTTTTGAAGAGTACACAACAGTACCTTCCTTATACTGAACACCTTGAAACTTTGAAGCTGCAGTTCAGGCCTGGGGTCTTCAGCTAGTAAACTCCTGGGGTCTTCAGCCAGAGACAGGTCAGTAACTGTGTGATACATAAAACTACTACTTTCCTCTCAACATTACTTAGACGTAACCTCCATGGAAAGTTTAAAAAGCTAAGAAATCAAGGCAAGCTTACCTTTTTTGTATTAAATGCTCTGAAACTAACCTAAAAAATACAGGAATGGCCCTGGCCAGGTGGCTCAGTTGGCTGGAGCATCGTCCCATACACCAAAAGGCTGTGTGTCTGACGCCCAGCCAGGCACATATCTAGTTGCAGGTTTGATCCCTGGTCTGGTGTGTACAGGGGGCATCCCATCGATGTTTCTCTCACATCGATGTTTCTCTCTCTCTCTCTCAAATCAATAAGTAAAAAAAAATTTTTTTAATACAGGAATGGTTTAAAAGGGGACTCTTCAAATATTTGACTAAATACGAGGTGGTAACATCGATTTCTAGTATGAATTTCATGCTGGTGAAGGAAAAAAAAAATTTCTTTTCAACAAAAATTCCGTTCCACCGGCTCTGCAAATTTCACAGCTCATCTGCCATTATAGCTTCTTCACCAATGGTACTTGTTTAGTAAGGATCAGGAGCCAAGTTTAATATACGAATTCTTTCATAATATCTGTTTTGAATAGTTGTATGTGGCTACTTAATCTGGCATCAAAGTAATTAGAATTAAAAATCAAAGGCTTTTTGTGTAAATGCAGAATAAAAGCTTGTTTGGATTCTATGTCATGGAACCACAGAAAGAATCCAATAAGTCAACTTTCACTGAATTTATTTATGCTTATCATTTCCCTTAGGGAAAATTCATTTTATAGGCTGCTGGCAAAATAAGAGACTCAAAGTTGGGTGGCTTTTATTGTTTGGTAGTAACTCTGTAAGCATCAGTCATGGGGCTGTAGCTAAGGCAAGCCATGCTGCTGGTTTAAAAGGGAACTTAATTATTTTACACTGAAGGCATTTATAAAATCCATTGACAGGAGAGATTAACTGCTACAATCACATTGCTCCCGAAGCCAGGAACTAGAAAACCCAGATGCATTATGATAATCAAAAGACCTCAAAAGAAAAGAAGAGCCGCCAGCTACTTTTTGCTCTTTACTAACCTTGTGACAATGTTTTATTTTCTCTTATTCTCACTCATCCTTTCATGCTACAACTGTTCTATTATTATCAATGAAATGATGTGAGCAGTTCAGAGGCTGCATGTGTTCACAGAATTATAGTATCTCATGGATGGAAGGAGTTCCAAAGACCATTTAATGTGACTATTTATCCATATCCCCAACTAAGTAGGAACATTTTCTACCTAGTAGAGTAAGGCACTCCATTTTTAGATGACTCAGAAAGTTTTTACTCAGCGAATTAAAGTCTGTCTCACTATTTCTTCTACCTTGTTATATCCCTTAAACTTTACGGCTTAAAGTCATGAAAAGCAAATCTCACCCTCTCTTTTCCATGAAACTCTTTGAATGTCTAAAAAGTGACTCTTTCCAACTGTCTCCACTCCTTCATATGCTCCTAATATGAGATGCTATTGAGTCCCACGCTTATCTTGGGCAAGCTACAAAAAATTTAATTTGTATGCATAAAGTTATTTTAATTTTTAAGAATAAAATTTTAAATTCTGCGTTACCTAAACGTGTTACCAACTTTAAATCAGATGTGTTGATGATCAAATATAGCAAAATCTTCCTTATAAATGTGTATGCATATCTAAAACTGTCACACAAAAAAATATTTTTAATACTATTTAAATAATTAATTGCCTGTAATTGTCTCTACTGTATACCAGTGAAATGTTTACATGAAAGGCTACATGTTAACTACACATTTTAGTAAAAATTTAAAATACCTTTCTATAAAGTTCTGCAGCTTTGTTCTGTAGTTTATTTGAATAACAGTATGAATTATAAATTCTCAAGTTATACAGATGACGACTATCCTTCCATAACTTTGACAACTTTTAGCCAATGTCAAGCAGATAAACAACAAAATTAAATACTCTAAATCTTCAAACAGAAGTCAAAAACTCTGAGCTTTAAAGGCATTTTAGTCACTTGATTTCTGCAAGGTCCTGAGGCAAACTGCATAACCTATTTCAAGACCCTCACTTCCAATGCCGGGAGAGGCTATATCTATAACATTTCCTACATGCTCGGTGTAACCAGTGGTTCATTAGACTGACTGCTTGCCACACTTACTGTTTTTGAATGGTTAAGACATCATCTGGATTCACACTGACAAAACGACTAAACATTCACAATCACTTACCCAAGACTCATGGTATAAAACTGTTAGCAGATACATTGCATAATCATAATTCTGTCTCTTTAAAGGGCACCTTCAAAAGAGAGAGAGGGAGGAAGTCAAAATTCTAAAAATTCAGTACACAGAATTACTTGCCAAGTTTATAAATGCTAAATACAGAAGATAACTTATGTTCAGGTATTCTGTACCTTTTCTAGGAAAACTCGGTCCTTAGAAGAACAGTCTATGTAATTCACTGTTTGTAGATATTAAGGAAAACTTAAAAAAATTTTTTTATTTAGAGTATCTCTTTGTTTTCATAACTAATGAAGTTATTTGTATCTGATGATAGCTTTACAATATTTTTAATATGATGTGTCCAATCCAAGTGTCTATCATCTCAGAGCTAAGAATCGGCTGGACGGCGTGAGCATATACATGGAATTCACTTAAAGAACTGAGACAGACAGATGACTGATGCTGATCTAAACATTCGTCTTGATTTTCTCAAAGCCAGTTCTTTTAAAAATGAGCTACACTATGCAATGAGGTATTGCTGCCATTGTATTTAAAATAGAACTAACGGCCCAATATTAGATAAAACTTGTACGTAAATATGAGATGGCATGTTTAATTTTTAGATTGATAAAATAATACAGAGAAGAAAACAATTCCAATTTCTTTAAATATAAAATAAAACCATCATATGACAAATAACTTTAACTGTAGTCTATTTATTCTATGCTTATGTTTGGTTATGTTTAATAATTCTGTATTCTAAATAGTTGGTACCATAAAATATATATGCAGACTGACACTTATAAACTTAAAGCAACATTGTCAGATATTTATAAAATTTCAAATAACATTTAAAATGTATCTTTTAAGTTGCACTAACTAAAAACATTATTTCACATTTTTTAAAGATAGCAAAAAATATATTATTAATACATTTCAAATCTATTTTTTCACTCCGACAGTAATAATCTGAAGTCACGATTCCCAAGCTTTCCGCACCTCCCCACTGAAGCCCTCTCATGCGTATATCATGCTACGTCCACCACTAAGCAGGATATGAACCTAAGGATGATACCTCCAAATGCTCTGAAACAGACAGGGAGGGAGAGAGGATATCTAACCACTTGCTTTTCTGTAAAGGCAGGTCTTTTATATTTTGATGTAATTTAAAAACAGCCGAAGCATAATTCTAGAAATAAAATAACCATATAGTAAAAATATACCAATAACCTTTACCTCAAATTACCTAATTCATAAGTTCATATAAGATAAATTTAATACTGCTTTTATGAACTTCTATGCTTATTCTGCTTATTTACACAATGGTAAATTAAATTTCCAATTAATTTAATAATTTTAATTGTGAACTACAAGGTTTTCATCCACTTTGACTTTATAAAGCTTGTTTAAGCATTAATCACTAGCAAATCATATTTTTCTTCTAACATCTTCCCTTTAATACACGGATCTATTAAAATAAGGTTAAAAACCACACCGATAAGTTAACCCATCAAGGCAAGCCTCTGCATGTATATAAAGATCTCAGCAACAGTAGACTGGGGTGAGGAGACTAAAAATATAAATTAGGCAACTTCTCTTGACCTAATAAAGCTAATGTAAGTTGATATAAAAGGCTCTCCTTCTTTTCCATGTCATTTCTTTAAAAAGGACGGCCAGGGGACCGGAGGACAACGAAACAACACATGGGGCTGAGGGACTCAACTCTTCTTTCCTTACCTGTCTGTTTTGATGGTGAGCACATCTGTGGTCTTGCAGTATCGCTCTCCCACAAGTTTAATAAGTTTCTTCTTTGCATGATCATCTAAATTCAAACTGGAAAGTTTAACCTTAAAATTATAAGAAAAAATTATTTGAAAAAGATTACTTCATATACTTTGTTTAATAAAAAACGGTAGTAATGCTATTTAAATTACCATTAAAATGAGCAAAAAGAAACCTTTTCAAACTCCTTTCTATACTGAGTGAGCATCTGGAGTGCACCAGGATCTTACTCATGGGAAAAAAGAGGGGAGTGAACTGTTTTGTGTTCTTTGAAAGTTCTGGACATTGGTACCTTTCTTTAAAGAATCAGTGGCATGGCTCTTAATAAATGAAATTAGGGTGCTTATGAGTAGCATTACCTAATAGAATTAAACTCAGTTAGTATAAGTAAAGCTGGAATATAGGAATACAGTAATTGATAAAACATAAGGACTTTAAGAAATTTCTACCATGTAATTATGAGACCCATGCCATTCCAACTAGTTTAGGGGCATTTATTGTAAAAGCTAGTGACCTCTCATGGAGGCTGGAATATAGCATCAAAAAATCAAAACATTTGAAATAATACAGTTCAGTATTTCTCAAAATGACAACACTAGTCCCACAGCCTGCCAAGAAGAATTATTTCTTTAAAAAGGCTATGTCTGTTGAATACATTCAGGAAGTGCTAAGTCAAATTAGGTTCTTTACAGCAGGGTTTCTTAGAGGAGGTAATATGCTAATAAACATTCTGAAATGTCAAGATTCAGAGCTGTTATGTAATGATTGCCAAATTCATTTGACCTCAGATTCCACTTTTCAAGGGACAATTCATGAAATTACTCTTCCTTAAAACATATTTTGGGAAATGATACACTAAATAAACACACATGTTAATCTGCAGAGAGTGATGGTATGGCTGAAGGCATTATCTAGAGATAAATAGGCCTGACACCAGAAAACAAGTCAGCCACTAGAATACAGTTAAGTAAGGTAAAACCACAGATTATTTTTCCATGAAGAACTTTAAGAATAAGAAATAGTCAGAACAGTCTGAAGAAGAAAAAAAAGGCTAAATAGGATTTTGAAATCCCACCCATTTCTTCTCTCTAGCTTCTAAATAACCCTGCACTCCCCTCAAGACACTACAGCAAAAGATCTTAACTTATTTTTCCATTTTCCCCACTAAACTGCAAACTCTTGAGGGTAAGAAAGATGTCTATCTTGTTCTAGGCGCAATGGACTAGCCCTTAAAAAGCATGTAACACATATTTGCTGAATGAATACGTAAGTGAAAACAAAGATCAAGGATATACACTGTGAATTTTTATTTGAACTGGAGAAAACAGAAAACAAATAAATATAAACACATTCTTGAAAACCACAAGTAGTAAGAACATTAACTATTAAGTATCAATCCAATAGAAAGGTTATATGTTAAAGACAATGTAAATTATCATAGTCCCTGGCCGGGGGTAGGGGGGTGGATGTGTTAATAACCAGGTTAACAGCTTGATGGATAAAATAAGTAATTTTGTAACTCTGATTATTAACAATATGGAGATTTATAAGAAAATCATAAAATGGACATACATTATGGTAACTATGAGAACATATGCACATATTCATAGGTACAGTGGAGAGGAAGAAATAGTTTTTACCCTAGGATAATGAAAATACAGAGATTGTTTTTCCTTTTGAAACTCCCTTCAGTGAAATCATGTTGTTTAACAATACATTTTAAAATTTACCACTTGAAAAATTGAAGTGTTCTAGCTTTTTATATGGGAAGTAGTCCAAGAAAATGGCAGTAAGGCTGACCATTATTGTAACAACTACTTTAAAACTCATGCTCACAGTAACATTTTAATGGTCAAAAATTATACAGAGTTTATGCCAAAAACTCAGAACTATTTCAGACACAGCTGTGTGGTGCACTCACGCCACCTGCTAGCACTCAATGGCACTGCAAAACTATAGTCTTTAACCTGGACAATAATCTGATTTTGAAGTTGAATGGCATTCATCATCATTCTTTTTCCAAAATTCAAAAGAATCCTGAGGCTTTTCTTTTGTCAAGTTGCTGTATTTTAAGGAATCAATATGGTACTATTAACCCCAAAACAATGTTGACATTTCAAATCATAAGAGGCTGTGGTTACTATAGATGTATATTTTCAAAAGTGCATATTTAAAAGAGCTAAATAAATTCAACAATGTTTAAATATGTGAAATATTTTCTCTATTTACAAGTATAGTGCAGTTAGTTAAGGAACTCTGGAACTATACTTAAGAATTGGATTTGATTTCTAGATTTGCTATTTGTTGGCTACCTGTTCCTAATTCACTTGATCTTCCTTTATGTTTCCTTGGAAATTGGAGTATGGGGCAGATACTGTAGATGATGAAATTAAGGAATTATTCAAACTTTTGTTAGCTGCATTAATTACATTGGAATTATGTAAGAAAATCTCTTCAATTTATAGAGGTCTTAGTGTAAAATGTCAGATATTAGTAATTTTAAACACTTAAACTGAAACCACAAAAATACATTTAGATGCATGTGTGTTAGTACATGCAGCACTCAATATTTTAAATGCCAACATATTAATTACTAAATTAAGGTGCCATGTATGTTTATTGTACTACACTCTCCATGTCTCCATACGTTTGAAATTTTTCATAATAAAAGGTTAAAACACAGAATTTGGTAAAGTAGCCAAGTGAAAAGTTAAAAAATAAGTATACCACTTTTGACAAGGGTGGTAAGACAAGTCAATGAGGAAAGAACAGTTTTTCCAACAAAGAGTGCTGAGACAAATGAATATCCACATGCAAAAGATGCTGAACCCCTACCTTACACCATATACAAAAATTAACTGAAAGTGAATCATAGACCTAAACATAAGAGATAAAACTATAAAACTCTTAGAAGAAAAGCATTTGACTAAATCTTCATCACTTTGACTTAAACAGTGGTTTCTTGCATAGGGTACCAAAAAAACAAGACAAAAGGAAAAACTACACATACTAGATTTCATCAAAATTGAAATTTTTGTGCTTTAAAAGATACCACCAGGAATGTGAGATGACAATCCATGGAACGGGAGAAAATATCTGCAAGATATATACCTGATAAGGAACTGGTATCCAGAATGTATAAAAAGCACAACTGAACTATGAATATACAAATTACTCAATTAAAAAATGGGTAAAGGATTTAAACAGAAATTTCTCCCAAGAAGATATACAGTCAATAAGCACATGAAAAAATGCTCAACAGCATTAGTTATTAAGGGAATGTAAACTAAAATCACAATGAGATACCACTTCACACCCATTTGAATGGCAAAAGCTAAAACTTCTGACAACAATCACTGGTGAGGATGTGGGGAAATTGGAACCCTCAAACATTTTAGGTGAAACTTTAAAATAATGCAGCCATTTTGTGAAAACAGTTTGGCAGTTCCTCAAAAAGATAAACATGGAATTACCATATGACCCAGCAACTACACTACCCAACAAACTGAAAACATGTGTCGATACAAATATGTACATGAATGTTCACAGCAGCATTACTCGTAATAGGCACAAAGTGGAAACAACCCAAATGTCTAGCAACTGGTGTATGGATAAATAAAAATACGGCATATTAGTAAAATTCGGCAATAAAAAAAGAACAAAGAACTGTTACATGCTACAACAGATAAGATATTGAAAGCACTTTACTAAATAAGAGTATTCTTACTGTATGACTTATTTAGATGAAATGTCAAGAATTGGCAAATGGAAAGAGACAAAGTAGATCAGCGGCTGACAAGGGCTTGGGGGTGGGGGAAAGGGGGCCGTGGGGAGAGGCTGATCATGGGCACAGGTTTCATTTACAGTGATGAAAATCTCTGGCCTTAGTTAGGCAGTGGGGATGGTTGCACAACTCTATGAATATATTAAAAACCACTGAGTTGTATACTTTAAAAGGGTAAATTCCACAATACGTGAACTATATCTCAATAGAGCTAATATTAGAAAGAAAAAATGAGTATAAAATACCAATACACCATCAAAATGGGCAAATAACAAAAAAAAAAAAAAAAGCATTTTGCAAAAGAATAAATTCTCACCCTCACTAAAATTAAAAGACAAATTTTCATGTACATACGATATATTTTTTTTACCTATAAAATTGACAGGTTAACAATAATATGTCAGTTGGTGAAGGTACAGAAAAACAGGCTCTCTCTCTCACAACCTGCTGGCATTGTATTTGTTACATTTACTGCAGGAATTTACAACATAAAATTAAAAAAATTTTATATATATAATCAAAAAATAGTTAGAAAGCCTGAAGGTCACTCTGCCTGGGTAGCTCAGTTGTTTAGGGCATCATCCCAATACACCAACATTGTGGGTTCAATTCCTGGTAAGGCAGGACACATACAAAAAGCAACAAACGAATGCAGAGATAAGTGAAACAACAAATCGATGTTTCTCTTTCTCTCTCCAAAATTAATAATTAAAAAAAAAAGCCTGAAGATCTCATAATATGGATAATTTAAACAAATTGTGGTAGATCTATGTTACAGAATTATTTGTTCATATCTCCCTCTTCAGTCTCAGGTAAAGGGCCATACCTGATTGATGACACAGCACACCCAGCCTCGAACACTGTGTTGGCCCCTGACAGACCTTCAATTACATGCTATCTTATGCAGCTATTAAATATAATATTAAAAAATATTTAATATATTTGAGAAATTTTTAATTCATATTAAGTGAAAAATAGCAGATAACTTATCAAATATAGCATCATTCCATTAATATACAAAAGGCTGATAGCACCTGTACTAAATTGAGCTCATAAGTCAACAGTGGTTATTTATAAGTAGTAGAATTATAAGTAATTTTATTTTACACTTTAAAAGACCTTTATGTTGTCTAATCTTCTATAATAAACATGTATCAGTTTTATAATAATATATAAAAAATGCTATTTTGAAGTACTATAATAATTTTTTATTTTAACTATCTCTTACCCTTAAGGTTACTACTCGTGCTTTGGGGTTCCGAATAGATGGTCCTGATGAAACATAATCAGCTGTGTCAATTTCAATTGGAAAATGCTTCTCACATTTTTCATCACTGTCTAATGCAGCGGGCCACTCAGTGCAGAAATCTGAGAATTAAAAAATTATCTCAATTATAATTTTGCAAGTAAGTTCTCATTGTAATGTGTGCTACCATACCAAAAAAAAAAAAAGAAATTCTTGAAAGAGATTACTCTCAGTTTACATGAAATGGAAGAACAGATTCTACTCTGCACTTTATAGACATATCAACCCTCATCCCTTTTCTTCTTAGGTGAATTCCATTACGGAATTTAACTAAGAGAATGATTTGACGAGTTCAGGTTTGGTGGGAAGCAGCAGTATGTTAATTTAAAAGGGCTTGATGGAAGCTTTTAATAGCTTTGCACATACCTGCTATGGGACAGTTTAATTCCTCCTCACCAACCCAAACCACACAGTACATAGTGCCCAGAGCACCATTGTTTTTGAAAAGGCAGCAAATATTATTCACTCTCAAATGAAAGTTACTAAAGATTAGCTTAAGAGAATTGAAAGAAGCTCTAAAAAAGCCCTAAGAGAACACCGGGATGTGGTCAACAGTCTTTCAGAAGTTCCGGACCTCAAGATGAAACAGGTACAAAGGCCTAGGTAATCCTTAAAAGGGTCCTGATAGTAGCTCATGTTTCTTTATGTGACTTCTGAGGGACTGGGGCAGACTTGTCCTCATGTTCTGGCAATTCGGCTAGCCTAGAGAGGAGTGGGGTTGGGTCTGAGACCTGGGCCAAAATAAGGAGAAATTCTAAGCAGCGGGAAGATGGCTCACCATCTATTTCCATAGCACAGAGGTGTAAACTCAGGCCTCAAATGAAGGGGGGAAAAAAAGACCCGCAAACAAACTTTAGAAGGAAAAGAAATAGCTCCCAGCTTCTCAGAGCTATCAGTATTGAGGGGACTCCACAAGCAGGAAGCTGATTTCATTTTGCTCTACTCCTACCAAGTCAGTGGGATGGAGGGCTCTCAGCTTGGGATAAAAACTTCGGGCACTATTGGGGTCCCCAGTGGAAATCTCATTCCTTAAATAGCCTCATTCTAAGAACAGCTACAAGTAATTGGTTCTGTAGGTCAAACACGTCAGACCGCACAGATCCCTGTTTTCTCCAGAAAAGCAGGACTGCAGGAGAGGCCCGTCATAATCACGGGCAGACATGGGAGCTCTTCTAGGTGACGACGATGATCTAAGGAACAGTGAAAGATGCTTTGCCAATACATTTCTCCTGAGCTCACAATTTTCTTACAGTTGGTACTATATTTAGCTTTCATTTAGACTTTAGTATCAGTCAGCAAAACGTCACTTTGGGTTAGAGAGACTTTCCAGGATGTGGAGCTAACTCTATGTTAGCAAGTTAAATGCATACAGCTCACACCATTCCCTAAACACCCTGCTTAAGAGATCAATATTCAAATACCTGGGGGGTGGGGAGAAATATCTTTGCAATTAAGAACAACTCGACATTTAAATATAATGAACAGAGCAAGATTACTGAGGTAATTTCATTCCTATCATGGACTAATTCCAACATCCTACACTAAGATGCAACACTGCCAAACACTTTATAAAAGAAACTAGTTTGGGGAATTTTAGGAGTTCCTGGGTTTGTACTGAATCTTTTTCTTTTTTTCTTAACTTTGAATAAGTCATTTCAATCACTAGTTTATAATTACAGCCTTTATATTAAATGACCTGATTACATGTTTAAAAGAATACAGCCAACTGGAAAGTACCTAATAGACCTCTATTAGCTTTTATTCATCTGATAGAGAAATGAGGAGACTTCAGAAGACCTTGGTTTTTACTTAACTTCTGCCACTAATTATTAAAATTTTGGTAAATTACCTAACTTTCCTGGGCTTCAGATTTTCCATCTGCAAGTCAGATATAAAATCTAAACTGACCTACTTTGAAAGAAAACTGAGAAGAAATATTTGAAAAGCCTCTGAGTTATTTGGAAGATACAATCTAAATCCAGAAGCTGGCAGAAATGTAAAGGCAAAATTAAGGAAAGATTAAAACACTCAAACACTGTAAAATATATTGCTACTCTTCCGAATGTGCTGTATGAAAGTCTTACACTTAAAAACTATGAAGCATTTCAAAAACATATCATTACAACAACCAGTTTCTAGGTTATAAATGCACATTTCAAAATAATGTTTAAAAAGGAAAAGAATGGAATTTATCAGTACATTTGTCAATTGGATTTACAAAGGATTAAAAAAGGATAGATTATCTGTGCCAAATGGAGCACAAATCTGTAACAGTGATCGGTGTCAGTCTAATTCCAGGCACTAATGAATATACTGTAGAAATCTATAATCAAGGGAGAGAAAGGCATCCTAATGTCCCCAAGCAGAAGACCATATAAATGAAGAGACAGAAGAGACTTCCTTTCTTCTCTCATTTCAAGAGTTAAGATAATTATTCCTACTTTTCAAGACCTCTTTCTCTCTTCTTCCCAATACTTTTGAATGGAATGCTCTCCCAAAAGTTAAACTTTCATTATAATCATGTTCACGATCCTATTTCTTTTTCCTGCATACTCAGGCTACCTATAAAGTGTCTCTAGATTTCCTTTTCCTTCCTGAAAAGCCTTAACAAGTATACTGAGCATTTATACATGTTTAAATCAGTTTGAAATTCAGACTTGACCCAAAGGTGCTAACTTCTAAATTAAACTATACAATCAATCACTAATAGCTGTGAACCTAAAACAATTCAAATTGGCTTATTCTAAATACAGTTCAATGCAAATCAGATCAGAAATTAAATCGGAGTATGTACAGATTTTGAAAACATACATAAAACCATGAGCAAAAAATGAACAAATGTTCTTTGCCCTCAGCTCCATGGATGTTGGAAGGAAAAACAGCAGGATAAGTGAGTGAAATCTATGTTTATATCTAGGAATCAACAGCTATTGTTCAAGATCAATAAATCCAGAACTAGAAGTATAATATTCAAGTGATTACTTCATTATATATATACACACACTACATATAAAGTGTATATTATATATAATATATATACTCCTTGTATGTATGTACATGTTAAATATTACACACACACACACACACACACACACACACTCACTCACTCACTCTGGAAGTTATTATCACATCTAAACAATGAGTAAGAGAACACTTCTAGAATGAGTGTATTCTCTCATTCTACAGTGAGTTATCTCAGGGTGGTAAAGGAGAAGCAGCATGAGACTATTGCTTTTCATTACCACCTCTTCTATTTGATGTTACCACATGTATATATCACTTTGGATTTCTTTAGAATTTTAAACATCTTCAAAATAACTATTCCCTGCAAAGTATCCCATTACTGACCCTACTAACTCTTCAGCTACTCGGCATCCTCCTCACTATTGTCAATTTAAATCACACTGATTTGTGTCTATTGGCAACACCCTGAAATATGTTCTTCAGTCCTTTTATGTATGTGCTCTCTATAATTCAACAATAAGTCCCTTATCTACTTCAACAAGGATTGATTTATGACTGTATTTATCATTCATAGCGCCTTGTAGAGTGATCTGCAAAAGAAATTTTTTTTGCATGTTTGACATCTAACAATTCACTGGAAACAATTTAAAAATCCTTAAAAATGAAGAAACCAGCAATGATTCAGAATATAATGCTATACAGTATATTAGAAATGATATTTTCCCCCAGCTTCCTTGAGATCTAATTGACATGTAACACTGTAGAAGTTTAAGGTGTACATGTTGATTTGATACACTTACATATTGCAATATGATTACCATCAGAGCTTAGGAAAAACCTGTAGCACATTATATAATTACTTTTTTTTTTGTGGTAAGGACATTTAAGATCTACTCACTTAGCAAATTTCATCTACTCACTTAGCAATAAAATATATTGCTACGCTTCTGAATGTGCTGTATGAAAGTCTTTGAATAAGTCAGGTATAAAACACAGTATTATTAACTATAATCTCCATGCTGTATATTAGATTCCCCAAACTTAAAACTGGAAGTTTGTACCCTGTACCATTCTCTCCCTTTCCCTCTACCCCCCCAGGCCCTCCAGGCCCTGAAACCACCATTCCTAGTCTGTTTCTGAGTCTGGCTTTCTAGAGTACACACAAGAGTGACATTACACCGTATTTGTCTTTCTCTGTCTGACTTATTTCATACAGCGTAATGTCTTCAAGGGCCATCTATGCTATCACAACTGACAAGACTCCCTTCTTTTTCAAAATTGAGTAACATTCCATTTATTGATATATATTTACACACACACACACACACACACACACACACACACACACACACACACACACACCGTCCAGAAAGTATCCAGCCATGTACTATGAAAAAGGGAGATATTTACTGAAGAAACAAGATATAAGAAACACTGTATACAGAACAATGATATCTCAGTGCCTCTCAAAGTAGGCACCTTGGGACCTCACAGAGCTCTCCCAGTCACTATCAGCTGCCCCTTCATATTTTCC
This sequence comes from Pteronotus mesoamericanus, assembly GCF_021234165.1. Lineage (NCBI taxonomy): Eukaryota > Metazoa > Chordata > Mammalia > Chiroptera > Mormoopidae > Pteronotus > Pteronotus mesoamericanus. Next base: position 17,598,052 of record NW_026555310.1, read on the forward strand.
TGCATCTCATCGATGGTCCAAAATCTCTTCCCTTTCAAAGGTGATTTTAGTTTTGGGAAAAGCCAAGAAGTTGCAGGGCACCAAATCCAGGTTATAAGGGGTACTGAGCCACCAGGGTGTTGTGATGTTTTTGCCAAAAACCTCTGAATGAGACATGATGCATGAGTGGGCACATTGTCATAATAAAGCTGCCTATCAGCAGTTGCCCATAGCTGTTGCTTTCTGAATCATCTGAATAGTTTCCTCAGAAGAATGTTCAAGCTTAATGCAAAATTTGATGCCAATTCACTGCTTTACTCAGCCATTTTGAATGCAATGGCCACACAGCACACATGCTCACTCACAACGTCGTCACTACATCGTCTACCACCCCCACGGACTAGTACAGTGAAGTCATCATTGTTCACACATCACATTCCGGTCCACTCGCCTTGGCTGCCAGGTTACATTGATGTGGCACAAACCATTCTCATTATATTAACAATGGCTAATACTTTTTCTGGACAGACCTCATATACACATACAAATGTATATACACACATATATACATCACTTCTTCTTTAACCATCTAGTAACAGACACTTGGGTTGTTTTCATATCTTGGCTATTAAGAATAATGCTGCAATGGACACAGGAGTGCAGGTTACTCTTTGAGATAGTGATTTCATTTCTTCCTAATAAATACCCAGGAGTATGACTGCTGAATTATATGGCAGTTCTGTTTTTAATTCCTTGGGCAAATGCCATACTGTTTTGCATAGATGCTGTACCAAGTTACAGTCTAACAGTGCAAAAAGGTTCCCTTCCCTCCACATCCTCACCAACATTTCTCTCATCTTCTTGCTGATCTCCATTCTACCATGTGTGAGGTGATAACTCATTGTATTTTTATTTGCACTTCCCTGGTGACAGTGATATTAAACCCTTTTCCATGTAACTGACGAACCTTTGTATGTCCTCTTTGAAAAATGTCTCCCTCAGTTCCTCTGCCCATTTAAATTGGGTTATTTGGTTTTTTGCTACATGTTTTTTGCCTTGAGCTGTATGAGTTCCTCATATATTTTAGGTATTAATCCATGATCAGATAAATGATTTGCAAATCTTTCCTCCCATTTTGTAGGCTATCTTCATTTTGTTGATGGATTCTGTTGTTCTGCAGAAGCTTTTTAATTTGATGTAATCTCTCATTTATTTTTGCTTTTGGTGTCAAATCCAAAAAAATTATTGTCAAAACCAGTATCAAGGAGCTTATCCCCTGTTTTCTTCTAAGAGTTTATGGTTTCAGGTGTTACAGTCAAGTCTTTAATCCATTATGAGTTGAATTTTCTGTTACGTGTAAGACAGGGGTCCTAAAGTTTTATTCCTTTGCATGTAGCTATCCAATTTTCCCAACATCATCTACTGAAGAGACTATCCTTTCCCCACCATATATTCTTAGCCTCTCTGGCGTAAATTAACTGGCCATACACGAGTGGGTTTATTCTGGGCTATTTATTCTGTTCCACTGATCTGTTTTTATATCAACAACATAACTTTTAATTAAAATAGCTTTCTAATATAATTTGAAATCAGAAAGTATGATGCCTGCAACCTTTATTCTTCTTAAGATTGCTTTGGCTATTCAGGGTCTTCTGTGGTTCCACAGAAATGCTAGAATTGTTTTTTCTACTTCTGTGAAAAATGCCATTGGGATTTTTATAGGGATCACACAGACTTATAGATGGCTTTGGACAGCTATACAGTATGGACATTTAAATAATATTAATCCTTCCAATACACAAGCACAGAATATCTTTCTATTTATTTCTATGTTCTTCAATTTCTTTGATCAATCTATGTCTTACAGTTTTTGCTGTATGAATCTTTCATATCCTTAATTAAATTTATTCCTAAGTATTTTACTATTTTGATGCAATTATAAATGAGATTATTCTTTTACCTTTCTGACAGTTCATTGTCAGTATATAGGAACAACTGATTTTTATATATTGATTTTGAATCCTGCAACTTTACTGAATGTATTTGTTCTAACAATTTTTTGGCGAAATCTTTAGGGTTTTCTATATACAATATCGTGTCATCTACAATTAGAGGCAATTTTACTTCTTCTTTTACAATTAGGATGTCTTTTATTTCTGTTTCTTGCCTAAATGCTCTGGCTAGGACTTCTACTACTATGCTAAATAAAAGTGGCTTGTCCTCATCTTGTACTCTTTACAGGAAAAGCTCTCAGCTTTTTACCACTGAGTACAACATTAGCTATGACTTTGTCGTGTGTGGCCTTTATTATGTTGAGGTACATTCCCTGTATATAGTTTGCTGAGAGTTTTTCTCATCAAAGAATGCTGAATTTAGTCAAATGCTTTTTCTGAATCTACTGAAATGATTATATAATTTATATCCTTTATTTTAGTAATGTGGTGTACCACACCGATTTGTAGATGCTGACCCATTCTTCCAACCCTGAAATAAATCCCACTTCATCACGGTATATGATGCTGTTAATGTACTACTGAATTCAGTGTGCCAATATCCTGTCGAGGACTTCTGCATCTATGTTCATCAGAGATCCTGGCTTGTAATTCGCTTTCACTGCAGGGCCCTTGTCTTACTCTGGTGTCAGCATAATGCTGGCCTTGGAAAATAAATCTGCAAGTGTTCCCACCTCTTTTATTTTTTGAAGAGTTTGAAAAGAATTTGTATTAGTTCTTTAAATGTTTAGAATTCACCAGTGAAGCCATCTGGTACTGGACTTTGGAGGAAGGGTTTTGATTTCTGATTCAATCTCCTTCCTAGTAATTAGTCTGTTCAGATTTTCTATTTAATCATGATTCATGCAGAGTAGATCGCATGTTTCTAGGAATGTATCCATTCCTTCTACATTTTCCAATTATACTGCGTAGCCTTTTATGGTCCTTTGTATCTGTTATCAGTTAAAAGGTCTCCACTTTCATTTATAATTTTATTAATTTGAATCTGCTCTCTTTTGTCCTTGGAGAGTCTAACTAAAGGTTTGCATATTTTATCTTAAAAAAAAAAACAGCTCATAGTTTTATTTATCTTTTCTATTGTCTTTTTTAATCTCTACTTCATTTACTTCCACTCTATCTTTGTTATTTCCTTTCTTCTACTAACTTTGGGCTTGGTTGATTTTTTTTCCCTAGTTCCTTAAGATATAAAGTTAGATTATTGGAGATCTTTCATATTTCTTAATGTAGGAATTTATTGCTATAAACGTCCCTCTTAGAACGACTTTTTTAAATCTGCTGTCCTGGTATGATATGTTTCCATTTTCATTTGTCTCAAGATTGTTTGTTATTTCTCTTTTGACTTCTTCTTTGACCCACTGTTCAGGGCAGGCTGTTTGATCTCCACATAGTTGTGAATTTCCCAGTTTTCTTCTTATAATTGATTTCTAGTTTCATGCCACGATGGTCAGAGAAGTTGCATGGTATGATTTCAGTCTGCTTAAATTATTAAGATTTGTTTTGTGGCCTAACATGATCTGTCCTCAAGAATTTTTCACATGTATTTGAGGGGAATGTGTATTTTGCTGTTGCTGGTGAATGAAGTTTTCCATAAATGTCAAGTCCATGTGGTCTAATGTGTAGCTAAACCCCAATGTTCCCTTATTATTTCCCTTATTCTTTTCCTATCCATTGCTGAATGTGGAGCAGTAAAGTCCCCTACTATTAGTTTATCACTGTCTATTTTGCCCTTCAGCTCTGTTACTATTGCTTTATATATTTAGGTGCTCCTATGTTGAGTGCATAAATATTCCTAAATATTTACAAACGTTATGTCCTCTTGCTAAATCAACCCTTTTATCCTTAGAAAAGAGATTCCTAATTTTATGCACAAAGTCAATTATGTAACAAAACAACCACTTACCTTTAAGAGCTTCACAGTGCTTTTTAATTGCTACAGGAGTCAAATGCAGAAAATTGGGGATCTAAAGTAGATAAATTTGAAGGATAAATTAACCAACTGTTTTAAAAACATAAAAAAGACAGTTTGTTCATACAACTAAATCATAGGCCCAACAAGCCTTATATAAAATGTGATCATTTTTTACAGTATTAATTCCATGTCAACAGTGTTATGAATTCAAGAAATAAATTCCTTGAAATACAGATTCAGTACCAAGTATCTTAAAATGACAACACTGGAAAAAAATACACATCATTTTTATAGTATTCTTCCTGCCATAAATCTATAGGTGTATATATTTCCCTTACAGAACTGAAAGCACTTAAGGACATAGATCATTGTTTAATCATCCTAACTGCCCTAGATAGTTAGCACTGTGATACAGTTTCCACTCTGTACTTAATAGACATTTTAGAACTGAATGAATAGATTGCTAGCAAAGGTTAACTGAACAATTGAATGAAGTTGGGAATATTTATATGCTGATATATTAAAAGGCTACCTCATCATTCGCAGAGCCAATGGGAAGTTTAGGAAAGGTCAGAGATTTAATTCCTTCAAATAAATAAGTAAATTTACTAGAAATTTCTTAAATAATGTTAAACAACTTAAGAGAAAATTTAGTTAAATAGACTCATTTGGAAAGAAAAATTTGAACAAGCAAAAAAGTTACTCTAAACATAATGCCTAGAATCTTAAGTGTTGATCAGAAAATGTTTAATCAAGCGAAAACAGGCAATGAAAACCGGGACTATGGACTAGGAGGCTTCATTTTTTCTATAGTTTTATTTTTGAAACATAAAATACAATCTTAACATCATAAAAGAAAAAAGTAAATTAATTAAACTGGACATTTAAAATAATTGAACAGAAAAAAATAATAGCTGATGCTTGTGTAACATTTATATAGGCACTGTTCTATATACTTTGCATATATTAGCTCAGTGAGTAAACTTATCCAATGGCACTCACTGGGAATAAGCCACACCATTGGATTAAGCATACAGATGATTCTTAAAAGGGATGGCATGCATTAAATATTTACATTTCTATATTTATTAAAATACCATTCACAACCATTAGAATTATAACAAAAATACCGCTACTCTCACCCAGTGATATTTTCCAAAGACTTTTTTTAAAAAAACTAAGTTCACTGCCCCTCTTTCATTTGAATGTTTCCTCAATGTTTTGTGACTCTCCTGAAACATTCCCATTTCCCAACTTCCACTGCCCGTGCCTCCAGCCGACAGCCCCTTCTCCGGGCTACCATCTCCGTCTCATTTTCTTACCATCACGTTTTATCAAATTTTTCCTGGTATTTTGAGAGCATTCTCGTTTAATGGAAAACAGTTGGTTGGTGATAATTCCACTGTATGTGAAAGAAAACCATCTAAGATATGCATTCCTAGGCTAATCATATTTATATTTTCTTTAAAAACCTAGAGCTCATAAGTAACTGTAGACACTACCAACGGAGACATTTAATATGACCTATTTTGCCTTAAGCAATAAAGTTTAAGGACAATAACATTAATATTAAATAACAGTCTACCTTTCTGGACAGAAAGTTTAAAAATCTCTTTTTTACAAGTGGAACCTTCATCTCCACAGTTCTCAATATCAAATCAGATTATTCACTTTTCTCAGTTCCATTTGCAAGACACAATACAGGAAAGATATAACAGAAAGGAAAAAGCCAAATGGGAAGCCACAGGACCAATTAATTACATTCTTAAATAACTAGGATTCTTTGAGTGTTCTTTACCATGAATAATCAAAATAAAACATCCATTATTCCCTGGAAAAAAAATTAAACTACAACACAATAAGCTGTTATACACTGAACCCTGAAGCATAACGGGGTAATGGGAGTGGGAAGAAGATCTCCTTTTATTTAGATCTGTCTCAGCCAATGAACCAGCAACTTATCTCACCTTTAGAAGTTCTAGATTCCCCTCCTTTACCATGGGCACTCCCCGTTTTACTGGATAACCCATTCGAACAGGAAGAGGCACTACGGAGGGTTTAAATGGTGCTGCAACGGGGTAAACACTAGGCCAGTCCTGGTCAACAGCCATTTTCTCCGTCCTGGGAGGTAGTGCCTAAGAAACATGAAACAGTTTAATACTTTAAACATGAACACATTTTTTTAAGTTTAAAGAAAAAACATGCAGTTAAGAGAACCTTAGCAGAACTGCAATCTTTGTAAAATCTGACCTCCTACAAAGCTTCTGCTATTCAAATGAAAACAAAACAAAACAAAACAAAACAAAACAAAACACCAAATCTACCTATTTCTGCACCAGCTCCTCAAACCCTCTGGGGCAAGGATCCCCTTTAAAAGCACATTTCCTTTACTAATAACGTCTCTATCTTATTTATTTACTTAGAGTTTAGCAAACTTTTTACATTCTGTTTATGAAGGGGGTGAGTAACGATATATTTTGAAATAATTTTTAAAATTTCTTTGATGGAAGTCAGTACATGAGGTGGCACTAAGAACTTGGAAATAAAGAAAATATGAAATAAGGAAAATAAAAAATATGAACTTGGAAATAAATTAAGGTTAAACTAATTGAATGAATAGATAATAAAAAATTATGTATTTCCTAGGCCCAGGGAATAGCTACATGATTGCTTAGTCAATCAAAATTCATGCATATAAATGCTAAATATATTCAATAAAAGGTGATGGCCAGCATACAAAAATGTGGTTTAAAGTGGCAAAATTCGGCAACACTCATCTAAACAATATAGAAACTAGGGTAGTATGTCCTGGAGGCTGGTGGTAGTCCTAAGAAAATAACTACTCTAGACAAGTATAATTTGATGCCATTTAACTTCCAACTAATATGCCTTTGTTCTGACTTCCTGCCAAGTGACAGTATAATTTGGATTTTTCCAGAGAGATGTCCACAGGGTGAGAACAAACTAGTTACACTAACACACACATCCCAGCTTGTATGACTGTTACAAGCATCATCAAAAATAATTCTATATTCCGGTTTAAGGGCTTATTCCCTGGGAATATGTAGGTGAGTCCATCTTGCAAAGAAGATCCATTCTCAGGGTGCTGACAAAGGTCAGCCCAAAGCTATTCAAGACTAGAGTTAAGGCTGGTAGTTAACCAGGTAAACGTCCCCTCATGAAACCTTTCTGGGCTGTACCCCTTGCCTCACTGTGAATACCTGCCTCACTTTAGAACTTCAGAAACCATTAAGACAGTATACGTTAAATATGTTAATTGTTTACCTTTCTTCTCAGTGGCCTTTCAGATTTGGATGTTCTTTCTGTTGTACCTAAAAGACAACACAATGGTTATAGAGAATTTCATAGGAAAGTCGTTCAACACAGATCATGCTGCCATAATTCAAACGCAATTTAAGGCATTCGGTAACAAAACAATGGAACAATAATCCATTTTCTGTAAGCTCAGGAACTAAAGTCATCTTAATGAAAATGAAAAATCAGAGGTAGTTAAGAAAATTCCAGTTGCTAAAATATAAAGTGAAATCATCATCTAAAGAAATATTAAATATTTTCAATAAATTTTAAGGTTCATAGTCAAACTCACTTCCCCAAGTTAAAATATTTAGTTAGAAATAAAAATTTTTGTGTCTTGATAGTTTGAAATGTTCTAATTTTAAGTATACTTGCTCATATTTGGAAATATTCTTTTCTTTCCACCAAAAAAGAGAAAACTCTAAAGTTTTTCCTTCTCTTTTGTATATTAGAACTGCCAATGCTACAATAACAACAATGACAAACATCATAGCCATTCCTAATAAATCATTTAACTGTAAAAGAGGGCAGATTACCTACATACAGTATCTACCTTTTAAAATTTTATCTTATGCCTCTCTAAATAGCTGTCACTATTTTAAAATAATAATAATTCTACTTAATGAGCACTTTCACATGCTAGACACTGTGCTAAATGCTTCTCATTATCTCATTTAATCTTATTCTTCACAAGAACTGTAAGTACGATCATTATCCTTATTCATAGGTCATTTATAGCCAAGAAAACTAAGGACCAAGAATTGTGACAGTAACATAGCATACAAGACTTCAGACTCTTCAGCTGTCTAAAGACATCATATTCTTCACATCTCTAGCATCATCTCCCTTCACAAGGCCCACAATTACACTGAACTGCCAGTACCAGACCCTTCCGTCTTTCTGAACTTTAGGTTCTCTTTGCCTAAAATACGCTTCCCCCAGCCACCGGCCTGACTTCGGTCCTCGTCTCACTCCCCACCTCATTTCTTCTTCTGATAAATTCTTAGTCACCCCTCAGTAGTATTTCATTTATCCCTTCAAAAGTTTTGGAGTGATATTGTATACCAGAAATTAGGAAGGCTGCAAAGAACAAGAGAAACACAATCCTTACTCCCACAGGAAGGAGACTCTGTCAGGTAAGGCAACTAACTATTTAACAAGTAATTTCAATAAACAATGATAAATATTAATGGAAATATATAGCAGGGGACCAAACCTAGTCAAGTAGTTGGAGAAAATCTCTCTGAAGTTGAAGCTAAAACATTAAGGATGAACAGGACGTAGCCCTGAGAACCAGCAAGGGAGAAAAAGTATTCTAGAAAAAGAGAAAGTGGAAAATCAAAACAAACAAATTCAAAATGGCTGAAACTTCAGGGTAGAATACAAAGCGCACTGAGCAAAGAGACTGGAGATATTTAATAGGCATCCTAACTACAACACATCATTGGCAGAGTTCCTGATCTTCTTCCAGTCTTCCCAATCCCTGTGAATGATACTGCCATTCATCCAATTACTCAGGACAAAATTCTAACATGCTTCCTTGAGACTTTTCCTCAAGTCCCATATCAAATCCATCAGTAAGTCCCATTAGCCCTACCTTCAAAATACAGGGTCCAGCAGAAGTAACACCTGTTTGAGTATGGTCAGTAGGGTAATATGGGTGTAATAATTTATAGTTTTAATTTGACCATTTTACTTAAAATGTCATATGGTATGCTTGAGTGTGATATTGTTATGTTACAGAATTACATGCTTATGATTTTGTAATTAAAAAAAAGAGGGCATTACTTGTGCCAGATTGTGTATGTCCCAAATTCAACCATACCACCTTCTCCAATATTACTTCAGTCCAAATCACCATCATCTCCTTTGTACTACAACAGCTTCCAAACTCATCTCCTGACTTCCACTCTTATCTCCTAAAGTTAGTTCTTCACAGAGCACCTAGTGATCCTTTAAGTGTCCTAAATCACATTACATCACCTCCCTGTTCAAATCTTCCAGTGTGATCCCAAACTTAAAATAAAATCCAAGCCAAGTGCCCATAAGCCCTAACAAGATCAGGCCACTATTTAGAGTACTTATACTACTATTCCTTATAGTACTGTTCTCTTTGATTACTTTAGCTCCAGCCATGCTGGCCTTCTTTCTGTTCCTAGATCACATCCATAAGCTTATTCTCACTTCTGGGCCTTTGCACTTGTAATTCCCTATGCCAACAGTGCTCTTCCTGCCTCCTCTTCCCCTCATCTCAGTATAGTTTTGGGCTCTGTTCAAAAGTCACGTCCCCAAGGAGGTCTTTCCAGACAGACTGTTTATCCTGTCCTATGCTATCCTATTGCCACTACTCCTCCAATCCATCATTCTCAACATCCTGCTTTATTCTTCTTCACAGCACTAATCACCACCTTACATTGTACTGCTAGTTTATCTGTTTATAGTCTGACTTCCCCCAAAGTATGTAAACTTCATGAGGTGAGGGGCCTTTGCTCTGTCCTGGTATCTAGCACACTGTGTAGCATGTAGTAGGAGTTAAAACATTTGTAGAATGAAAGAGTGAATGAAAAATTGAAAAGACATGTGTTAAGACTATGAAGAGACACTACAAAGCATTAAGGAATTTATCGTTTATCTAAAAGCAATCAGAAACTACTTGTAGATTTTGAACAAGGGCATGGCAAGGTAAGATTTGCTTTTTGATCCCTTCACTCTGGCCATTGTGAGAATTCAATGTAGGGGAGCAAAAGCAGAAATGAGGACCAGTAAAGAAATGAGAGATGGTGGCCTCGATTGGGCTGTTAGTAGGATTAAGATTAAAAATCCCATAGAAGGAAGCACAGATAGCAACGGGTGTAACTGGACATGCCTCCTCCTGGACCGAGACTTTCTTGACTCTTGCAGGCTCTTCCCCCATGCTCCCATGTTACCCTATTCCGGCGTCTGTCACAACACTTCACACTGCATACAGTCTGTTTAACAAATGTCTTTTTCACTAAGTTCCTCCAGCGTAAGAACGATAACCATGCGTCCGTATTATCTGAATGAAGGTCATTCAGTGTCTGTTTGAATGAAGGTCATCCCATTGGGTGGCATAACTGGGCCTGGAATTCAGAGCTGTAGTTTGCTCTGGGACAGCTGTGTGTTTTCCTTAGCGTTCAGAAAAATCCGTAGTCCAACACTACCCAAGACAGTACCGAGTACCGGGAACTAGACAGAGACCCTGTGCCAGCGACTGTGGGACGCAGCACCCAAGAGCGCAGGTCCCCGGAGAGGGGGCGGGCAAGTTCGTAGCGCCCAGGGGACCCAGAAGCAGGAATCCGCGGCTAGGAATGGGGCGACACGCGCGTAGAGAATAGACCCACATACACGGCTTTTCTACTAGGCGGGCCAGGAACGACAGGCTGGCAGAGGACGTACCGGCCTCTCCCTTCGGGCAGCCCTGGCTCCGCCACCTCGGTGGCCATCGTGGATCCGACATTCCGCCCTCTCACATTTCCCAAAGCCCGGAGGGTACGCGACAGATACTCACGTGAGCTTGGTTTCCCGGCGAGAGTGGTCGGGGACAGGGCGGTGGAGAAGGCACGCAGGGTCCTGGCCCCCGGCTGCAGGGACAGCCATGCGGGGAGCGAGGCGGCCGCCATGGCGGCGAAGACGGCAAGCCGCTGGGGACAAGCGCGATTCCGCGTCAAAGAAGGTGGAGGGGGTGGGCCTGAAGCCGCTACCGCGCATGCGCGCCCGCTTTGCCGGACCCGCTGCGACGTAGAAAGAGGATACTCGTGGGTCTGGGAAATCAGGTCCGCACTCAGAAGTGCGCCCCGAAAAGTGGAAAAAAAGTAAAGAAAAGGACACAAGACGATTAAAAAAAGTAGTCAGTCCAAAGACAATTGCAAATAATGGTCTTAAGGGGTGGGAGAAATGTGACTCACAGAAGAAAGGTGTGGTCTGATCGGTACCTCACCCGGCGCCGGGTCTACCCTAGCGCCCTGCTCCGCTGCGATTGCGGTTTTTCTACACCTTCTTGGCTTAAGAAAAGTATTCAGCTAGTGCAACTGACACACTCTAAGGGGAGAGGCAATATCCGATAGTAGTTCAAAGGATACCTGAATGTAAAACTTGGTTTCGCCATTTCTAGGCTGTGTGAATCTAATCAAGTTAATATAAACAAACATTTGGGTATGATATTGGCATACAGTGAGCATCCTGTGCTCATAGGATGTAACTTGTTTTCAATGATTTGGTTAGCTCGTTTGTAGATAGGTTAGAATGACTAAAAGTTCTCATCAGGACTTAGAAAATAACGGTCATTCTTTAGTAAGTTCTCTAATTTTTTTTTTTTACCATGGGTTTGAATTAGCATCCAACCCTTAATAAAATTATCATCTACGTTTTTCCAACCAGTAAGTATAACATTTAATCAAAGTACAAAACTATAATAACAAGGACTGGGAACAAACGCAAGTGACCTTTGGCAAGTATACAACCAGCAGAGCAGAAGTGTGCGGCTTGTCTCAAGAGTATCCTTCCCGTGAGCACTCAGTGCGCCATGGGCATCAATAATTATGTGAGGGGGAAAAAGTGGCATGATAGAGACAAATGTTTGTAACAAGCACCATTCTCATCTTTTCTGGCCTCTTACTATCCCATTATTGTTCCAAAGCAGACATACGGTGTGTTAGTTTTCTAGAGCTGCTGTAACAAAGTACCACAAACTGGGCAACTTAACAGAAACGTATTCTCTCATAATTCCGGAGGCTAGAACTGCAAAATCCAGGTATTGGATAGGTTGGTGGTGGTTCCTTATGGAAGTTGAGAGGGAGAATCTGTTTATGCCTCTCTCTTAGCTTCTGATGTTATTGGCAATACATGGCAATCCTTGGATTGTAGACACACCACTCCAACCTCTGCCTCTATCTTTACGTTTCCCCTTCTGCTCTATTTTTAAGATTAAAAGCATGGCCTTTCAGTCAGATGACTATGTAGTTTGAATCCAGGCTCTGCTTTTGTATGATTTTGGCTAAGTCCACCTAACATCCTGGAACTTCAATTTCAAGGAAAATAGGACAATAGTATCTTCCTCAGGACCGTTGTGATTGAGTTATATTTCAGAAAGCATAATATAAATTGCGGCATTGGAATCAAGCTCAGAGTCAATACAGCAGCCACCTTTTCTCTCTGGAGTATATATATAGGAGAAAAACAAGTATGAATCATTATAGAATTAGCTTATTTTCAGAGAATTCTCAATTTTTGAGCGAGATGTTAAGAGACTTAGGTCCTCAGTCTACCTACCTATGCTTTCTGTCTTTTGTTTTACTCTTTCCTTAAGATTAAAGTCAATGGATATGATTAGAATTAGTGGAGCTAGAGAACTACTTTTTGTTTTCCTAGGCCTCAGGGACAATAAAGTTAAGTCTACATTAAAAGTTAAAAAACCATTTGTAATGCTATTAACAGGCAAAAATAATACCTGGTTTATGCAATGTAAAGGGTGTAAATCATGTGCCATTGTGTACAAAGGAGTTACTAAGAATTACATAGTTCTTCAATTGGAAAAGATCTTAATGTGCATTCACTTACTCATTATGTAAATCTTTTCATCAGCCTTCATGACAAAATAACCCAATATATTGTAGAAACAACACTGGTTTCATGGGCATGCAACTTGTACTTAGAAGAGCCCTGTTTGGCTGAATGCTCTCCTGTCTTGAAATTTTTAATAATTTTTGAACAAGGACCCCACATTTTCATTTTGCACTGGGCACCACAAATTATGTAGCTAGTCCTTGTGTAGAACAATTTTAAATATTAACGTTTTTTATAATGGGTTTTTATTATACTTAAAACCTACATTAATCCAATGACTTTCCATCAGAGCTATTTAATCAAAACTAATTATAGCAAGTGAACAAAGTATGTCAATTCACAAACATGGTAAATAGACAATATGCAAATATCCAAGTATGTGGATGGACTTTGCAACCTAAATACCCATTGAAAGAGTACTGGTTAAATATATTGCGATATAGACAATACAGAGTACTACTTAGATACTTGGATCTTAGACCTGTTTGATAGAATTATCTCAAGCGATACTAAAATATTCACTTAGGGCCCCTCCTTCTGAGATGCTGATCAGTTGGTATAGGTGTATTTAGAATATTAGTGTTTTATTGTTTTTGTTTTTAAGTTCCCCAGGTAAATCTAATATGCACACAGGACTGAGAACTAGTAATGTAAGCCTTAAAAAGAACCAAGTGGATAGAAATCTATTAGTGTGAAAAATGTCCACAATATATAGTTAAGCTTTTAATGTTAAAAGACATTTATGGATCTGATGATTCCATTTGTATTAAAACATCTGTAATATACAGTGCAGGTTCTGGAAGGGAAAACGGCTACCTGGAGGGCGTGGGTGTGGAGGTGGCGGTGAGACTCCTGAAGACTTCACTTTCCACGCTTCTATACTTTAATTTTTACACCAGAATGCAGATTTTCAAATGAGAGTACAGTATTTTTTACATCAACAAAAGCTTCACATTTTTATTTTAATTAAAAAAAATACATTGAGTCTTTGGTTTTTATTATCCAGCTGTTTACATGTCATGTAAATATAACATGAATATTTACAATTTGTACCAGACTTCAAAATCTCTGTAAGCTTACAGTTTAGTATAGAAAATATCACAAGCATTGTCTTCTTTGAATTAGTTGCAGTCAGTCCCATTTACAGGTAAAAAAATCAGAGTTAAGCCACTAGATTTAAGAAAATCGAGACTCAAACCACATTTGAGTCCAGTTTGAATACTCGACTATAGTACAACTTCTTGATAGCTCACTCTACACAGCATTGCTGCAGACAGGGGTCACTATAAACCACAGAAACATTAACTGGATATTATACCCTAGGAACAAAGTAGGAGTAATTGTTTAACAACTTCAAGAGGTGTCTCCTGGGCCTACTCGTGTTCACTTACGGAAGGCAGAGGGCTTAAATGCTTTCCTTGAACTTTGGGTTTCCTGGAACAAAGGAATGTGAAAGGCAAATTTTGTTCTCCCTTTGCATCTATTCTTAATATTTAGGAAATTCGGAAATACCACCTTCTAATTGTGATATATTTCATATCTCTCATCCAATCATCAGCAAACGCCGTATGTTTTCCTTTCAACTGTTTCTAAATCCGACATCTTTAACCCCTCCTCCTCTGCCACTGTGGTCCGTCCACGCCACCCTTTTCTCAACTGGTTTCCCTTAATAGCTTCCTACCTGTCACCCTGGGCTCTGCTTCTGTTTTTTCCACCCTAAAGTCTAGTCTCCACCCAGCAGTCAAATGAGGTTTTTAAAGGGTCAACCAGATCAAGACATTTGTCTCCCCAGTAATACCCAGAATAAAACCCAGGGTCCTTGCAGGCACGACCTGCTGCATCTATTTGCTGCTACTTCTCCAATCTTGTCTGCCACCACTCTCCTCCCGGCTCACCCTGCTCCTTCTGTACCAGCCTCCTCTGCTACGCCTCGAACAAATACACTGCTTTTCTGGCCCTTTGCATCTGCAGCTCCCTCTGCCTAGAACACTTTTCCAGATATCTGCACGTACCCTCTCTCTCTCTTGATTCAATCCAGATTTCTGGTTAATCATCCCCTTCTCATTGAGGCCTTCTCTAACTACCCATATAAAAAGAGCACCTCCTTCACTCTCCATCCCCTTACGCATGCTTTATTTTTCTTTACAGCACACATTATATTTCTTAAATACGCATTTAAAATATATTTACATATACTTTTCTGTATTCTACCATTAAGAAAGAAACTCCCCCCAAAACAGGGACGTAGTTCTTTTTTTCCTGCTGGATTGATAGGGCCTAACATGTAATAGACATTTAGCAATCATGTGAGTGAACCTGTCTTCTATTTATACTTCCACTAAGCACTGCTTGCTTCTACCTTCTAGAACAATAGGGGGGGGAATTATTTTTCGTCCCCTATACAACTGTTCTAACCCCAGGATTTTGAACAAAGATGGTTTTTATATATGAATACACTATCCTTACTGCAAAGGCTAAACAAATGTTAAGTATTACTAAAAGGGATTGTTCTACGGGTTACTGTTTAAATCACAGGCAAAGCCAACACTCAAGCCGATCCCAATGTGAACCCCACCAGGGGCCTGTCTACGCAAAGAAAGCAGTTCGGGGTGACGTGAGAGCAAGGGCAGCGGTCACAAGGCAGTGCGAGGTTTTGCTTAGTAGTCCTGAATTGAAACTAGTATTGTACATGTAATTAAACCTGTGCCATAGTCTTACACACCACCTCACCCTACCCCTCTCCCACCCACAGCTGTAAACATACATTTTACACTTTCAAGAGCTGGACTCATTATTTCAAAGATACGTATTTATTTATTTTGTAAATCAAACTTTAAGGGTGACTTTATTATCTTCTTGTCCCATTTTTGTTATTGAGTAAATAAATGAAAGATTAAACAGAATTGTCAGTTTTCCCTACAATATGGGAAAAGTTTTCCTCACTCCATAATTATGACACTAATACATTTTGACCCAATTTTCATTCACTGCGGGGAGGGACGGGAGGGTGGAATCCCATGCTGGGATGATGCAAGTGGATAAGCTTGTGTATTAGAGTAAAAATGTCATTTTCTTTTCATCTTACGGTCCAGTCTCATCACACAAATCCAGTTCAGAGGATGCTAATGTAAACCTTGCCCACCTCTCTCGGCCCATCTTTCTTACTCAGACAGTTTCCAAGCAGCTCCCTGATAGAGACACAGTCTTCAGTTTCCTGGACAAATTGTGCCACAGCCTTCCTTCCTGGCAGATGGCCCCTCGCCATTTCACTTTTGACACTGTCCAGGACAACTCCTCTGATGTCTTTCGGCTTTCCTGGCACACCGAAGATGATAAACAGGCCCAGACAATCCTCTCCTATCAAGTTACAGAATTCTTCCAGCTTATCAAACCTGCTCTTCCCAGAAGACTCCTCTGCCCTGGATTCTGGATTGGAGAGTTCACAAGGCTTCGATTCCACAGGAGGAAGAGAAGACATCCGCAGAGTCTGTACCGCCAGCTGAAGCCTTATTTGCTTATCGGATCCCCAAAAGGTCCAAATCCAGTCCACCCCAAACAGTAAGGCCTGGTGCTTGGTCATCTTGGTGGTGGTGAGCCATCCATCAACTCCCTTTTCTTGGCAGAAAGTGACAAAGTGGATTAAGAAGATCTCATTCAGAGTGCTTGGAGCTGGGCACAGATTGCTCAGAGCGTCTTCAAATCCAAGATACTCCTTCAGCTTCTCAGCTGCGTGTGCTATAGCTCCACTGACCACCTCACAGACTCTGAGAGCCTCTTTGCTATCGTTCAGAGCCAACGGTTGCGATGGTTTTTGTCCCATTTCCTCTGCACCCAATCAATACTGCTTCCAAACGTCAAGCATGGGAACCTCGTTCAGGACGACTTCCTATTCGGAGTAAAAGTCTTGCAGTGAAGTCACATCTGTTAATGTTGTCTCAGTTTTCTAACTCTGCAGCTTACTTAGTTTGGTGTAACTAAGCATATATACATACAGCTAAACAAATAGGTCTCCCTGTTTGCCAACTGGGTGTGTTGTGCTCATACAGATTCCTGCCACTTCGTTAAGTTACACCTATTAACTTTCACAAGAAAACATCCGTTCTTCTCTAGTTATATTCACTCTACTTTTAATATTTGGTTATCTTTTCCAAGAGAGGTTTCATCTTTTCAAATTTTAGTTAAATTACAAATAGCATTTAATTCTTTAAAGAACCATACACTTCCTACAACTAATTTCTTCAAATTTGCAAGTCATTTCTCTCTGCTTTTCCAAGACCCCCTGCCACGATTCCTCGCCCCCCAGCCCCACTGCGAATGCCTCCTGTTGACACGCGCTATACACCCCACTCGCAAGCGTTATGCGGAGTGAGATTATAAAGAGCTTATTGTTATCTGTATCAGAATTAAAGCTTAGTGGTTATTCTGAACAAAGGAAAGTAACAGACAATAAAAATATGAAGCAGTTCTCAGCTGACTTTATTTCTTTTCATATGGTGACACCAGCAGTGTATAGTATTTTGTAAGTAAAATATATATCATCAAAAAGTTTTAACCTCATCACATATCGTCAATTATGTTACAATGTCCTGAATAAAGACTATTTGGCATCTGTAACAGTCTCCTGGTATTTTAAACCAGGTTTGAATAAGAAATTGTTTCTCAAATGGTGACATAAATCCACATTAAAATACAACACAAGTACACTGAGAGTCCAATACAGTTACCTAATAATGAATGGTAGGGAGCAAAAGATTACTGTTAGCATCAAATCATTTCAGTTATGAATAAATAGTAATGTAGCATTATAGGTTCCTTGAAGAAAAGCTTGGTAACTTGCTGATAACTTGAATGATCGTATCACTAGCATTCAAATACAGCAGCTGACAAGGCCACTAGCATACGATGATTTGCCTGCCCCATGCCAATTTGTGGAAGCCTGTCTTTACCACTTTTGACTCTCATGAGCATTGATGTAGTACTGGATGAAAAAGAGAATATTTCTAAAACTCCTCAAAAGAATAATAAACACAGTAACAGTTTTTGCTGCAGCTTTCTATTTTCTTTATAAAGAATATTTACTTGAGCCCTGTGCTACAGAAAAACATGAACTACATTTTATCACCACAATAGAGCCATTGTAAAGCTAATTTTCCAGCCTCAGAATTATTGAACTCTGATTGAGAAAAAAAAAATGCTCAAATTACTCAGCTTTTAAAAAAGATTCCATTCATTAATAGCCTGAGAAGTAATAATATTAGTCAGGCTGTTGCTATTTTGATGTAATGCTATATCTAGCAAAGAGAAAAATAAGAATCTTAATACTGTGAAGGTTTTTGCTTTGGTTTGGTTTCTTCAGAAATGATTTCTACAAATTTTGGGGGAGCTTCTGAATGCATTCAAGTTACTAGATTTTAAAT
This sequence comes from Pteronotus mesoamericanus, assembly GCF_021234165.1. Classification (NCBI taxonomy): domain Eukaryota; kingdom Metazoa; phylum Chordata; class Mammalia; order Chiroptera; family Mormoopidae; genus Pteronotus; species Pteronotus mesoamericanus. The sequence goes on from NW_026555310.1 coordinate 17,616,267, forward strand.
GTCCCTCGAGTTCTTCCTTATGAGTTAAAAGAATCCAAGGTTAAGGCTGAAATTCTTAAAAAACTAACCAACCATTTTGTGATATGTCATCAAAGGGTTATTTCATATATACTAATCTAGTCTGAATGATCAACATCATTAAAATTCGGTTGCGGAGAAAGATCATCCCGACCTGCCCAAGAACCAGCTGGCATATCAAAATTTTGAACATTGTATTTTTTTCAGTGTGATCTTTTTTTTTTTTACCATCTTCCTTATGTATGTCACAAAATAAAAGTTCTATGTTCTATGTACTAAATATATACATACACTTAGAAAAATATATAAAAATAGGACACTAAGAGGCAAGTGGAGGTGTGGCTGGCGTTCGGTGGGCACGCTGGCTGCTTAGAGAAATTCCCCATATGGACTTGGAAAGCCTGCCAAGTTCTGCTTCACTGGCTACCGGCTGCCACACCGACGTGACAGAATCAGCCACCTCTGGGTTACTGCTTTCCCAAATCCTCCACACTGTGACTGTGACTGGGAAACACTATGGTAAAGTACTCATATTAAATGCAATACTTTAAATAGAATATATCACAGGTTTTTACATTAAATAGAGGAAAAACAATTATACTCTCATTCACCAGTGTCTCACTTTCCGCGGCAGCTTTAACGTAGGCACATATCCCCTGCTTTCCATCCCCACTTCCACATGAGTAGAAGTTGGATCACTAAACAATATACAATCTGCTGTTTGTTGGATATAATGCGTTTGAGAGATAAAGTGGAAGGAGACCAAGGGCTCCTACTGCTCATCCAGGTGCTACGGTCAGACGTTTGAGTCTTCATCCGTAATGCTGGCACTGGGGGACCGGGCAGCGAAATCTTTAAACATGTCGTCTTCCTTCAACATGTGCTAGAAAACAAGGAGACGGGAGTCACGCGCTGCAAGCCACGAGCTCAGAACGACACATCCTCCGCTACCCATGCAGACCCTTGGGGATTATTTTCAACCAAATTTTTAGAATAAGATTTTAAATTCATTCCACAAACTTACTGTTAGGTTGTTGATGCCTTCAGAAAATGCACCTATCTGCCTCACTGTCCCTTCTGAGTCTTCCATCTGCAAAGAGCATATCGTAACGTGACACACTTGTTAGCACAATTTCAAGGAAAGTACGGCAAAATGAACTAAAGTCCAAGAAGAAATGATACAAGCTGCACTGAATGGGATAGGAGCAATAGAACACTTCTGATGATAATCTCCTAGCACTACTGTAATTAGATATTAAAATGTAAAAGAAACACTTTACTGGCACATCTAGACTAAATGCTCTGATATTAACAATGGCACTGAAGGGTTATTGATTAAAGGGCAATATTTGGTCCCATGCCTTCATACTGAAAAGGCTGAGTAGTATGAGCTTGCTGTATACTCAGATTTCCTTACTCCAGAGACAGGATAACACAGGTAAGTAGCACAGGGTGTGGGGCCAGCCTGGAGGCTGGAGTCCCAGCTTTCCTCCCTCTCTGTGCCTCGGTGTCCTTATCTCTGAAAGTAAGATCAAAATACTCCCTATGTGTTAGGGTGACCATGAACATTAGTATATGCTAAGTGCTTAGGATAGTGCCTGGGAAAGTAAGCAATCGGTAAGTGTTTTCACCATTATTTTATTATTTTTAAGCATTTTTATTTTTAAGAATTTGAAGAAAACTTCCTTGCTTAGTAAATACAGTACAAAAAGTTTCCATTTAGTGTCTCAATGTTGGAAGAACTTTAAAATAGGTAAATAATGTCGTATTTACCTGCTCTAACCGGTCCAAATCATCTTCATCATACAGGCGCATGTCCAAGCCAGGTTTAAGTCCTTTCTTAGACATGTTTCCTGATGTCTGTCCCAGTTCCATTGGGCAAACATATTCTTCCCCATCTTCCTGTTTCTTCTTTCTCAGATTCCCAAAATTGCTGAAGGTAAGTTTCTTTGGCTTAAAAACAAAAACAAAAACATCCAGGAATTTGATAAAATTCAAATAACAAAGGACTAAGAACATACATAATTTAACTTTTCATTTCATCATAGAGAAAAAAAGCAATTGAATAATTAAATTTGTATAACAAAAACAAAGGCAACCAAGGCATATGATTGATGCATCCAAATGTGATTAATGATCCCTGTTAAGAATCTCAGAAAATTATGCTTGTTCTCTTTATTCACACCAAGTAGCTGGGAAGTCACAGTGATAAAAGCAAATAAGCAAATATAGTTTTGCCTAAATGTGACTTAATGCAATGAGATTTCTCAGGGCTACATTCAATTTTGCAAGACTTTCCATTCTAAGATCAGCAAAAGAAAACGGCCCTTATTTACTGTATTTTCTTTTCGGGTGAGGCTGTGATTATCGTGCATGCCTGTTATGCTTCCATGGCAGGATGCTAACCACCCAAAGAGCCTCTGCTCTTGTGGAGAGAAAACTTCCAGTGTTACTTAGAAGAGAAACTCCACCTTAGTCACTGAGACTGTTAACATGGTGATCAGGCCAATGCTGAGAATTCATAGAGAACAGAATCTCTCAGAGGTTTCAAATCCAGCACGTCTTTTAAGGGAGAAAGGAGGCTGAAGAGAAAGTGTCAAGAAAGTAGAGGGGGTTAAAAAAAAAAAAACAACACTTGATATTGTGAAGGAGCCTATAAAGCCTATATCCACATTAAACTGGTTGAGATAACAACACTCAGAACAGAGGAATGATTTAAAAGTAGAAAAATTAATGTGAACTGCATATGACTCCAGGCAAACTAGGAATAACAATTCTTTGCTGGTTTACTTTTTCCTAACACGCAAGGTTGGTCAATCATATGCCAGACAAGCTGAATCTGTCTGAGGAGAAATGCAACTATTGTACTTGATTGATCCACAGCAAAAATAGGACAACTACAATCAATATTTGGGCCCAAGTCATAGGCTCTCTGCCTTGGCAATGTTTCAATTACAAAAGCCAACACCATGTTCTTTATTATTGTAAACTCTAATAAAATAAATGGCTTTAGCAAAAATTCCCCCAGAAGGAAAACCTTCAAAATTGCATTTTATTGATTACACTTAAGGTGCATATACCTTCAACCCATCCACAAAACTTAGTAAATCCCAGGAAATAGGATAGCCAGGTAAGTCAGAACTGAGCCTTTGCTGTAGAGTTTGTGGTTTAATCCATCATTAAGTGATATGGGCTTGAACCAACCTTCACTTTGGCAGTGGCTGTTAGAAGCACATAGTCTGGTAACTCCATGGCATCACGCTTCTGGCGCTGGGCCTCAGCGCCAATCAGAAGGTTGAAATGAGTGGCCAAATGTCTTCGCAACAGGGTCTTACTCTGTGGGATGTTCAGTAACTGAGCCATTGTTTCTACATTAAAACGAGGCTCTAGAACCTGTAAGAAAAACAAAGATTGTATAAGGTACCCTGCATCACACATGTCTGCGGTGTGCTTTATAATTTGCAAAACTCTTTCACTAAGTTATTTTCAATTACCCTCTCAGTGAGGTACTCAGAGTATGGACTTTAATCTTTTCTTTTCCTGCCCATGCTAATGAGAGGTGGAGCCAGTCCCGACATCCAGACATTACTAAGTCAGGGCCTATGCCTCTCTGAGGCATTCCATTTGGGGTGTCTCTGGAATTCAACTTTTTTGCAACATCTGTTTGCAGTAATACGATCTGTATCTTTGCAGAGGCTTTAAAACATGATCAAATGAGAGCCAGAAGCCACATATTATCCAACATAAAAGGGGGCAATGAAAGACATGGGTTTAAATCTGATCTAGAGTTACACGATAGTAAAAAGTAAGGGAAAAAATACTCCGAAAGTAAAAATTCACTAGAAATAGGGCAGGAGGGTTGGGTTAGACAACTTCAGGATTATAACAAGTAACCTGGTAATCTCCTACTCATTTGACTAAAGGAGACAAAATGGTAAGAAGTCAAGCTTAAATTAAAACAGTGCTTTACCATGAGCCCACCATGGACACCACTGCCTCTGAGATTGGGGGCGTATTCTGCCAAGTCCACGGAGCGCAGCCACTCCATCACTCGGTGATTGGTCCACTGCTGCACCTCTGATGGGGTGGTGCTATTCTACGGGAACAAAGAACCGCCGAGAGCTTCAGTCATCGACTATGGTATTCCAAATACTACGCCTGCATGTTCTGTCTAGAAGTCTGCCCCCGAGAACAGAGATACTCGACATCCCAGTAAATGTTTAGAGAAAGGGTAAAAAAGTGTTCGCAAACTTTGAAAAAGTTAGCATTCCCTTTGAAAAAATTTATGTCACAAAGTTGCAAGCTCTTTTTTTATACATCATTAGAGCAGCACTTTAGGAAAGCAAGTCTTTAGAGTGATATTTAACTCCCTGGCTTAAGGAGGCAGGAAAATAAAATACACTAAAGAGGAGGAGGAAGGGAGCCCATGCCAGTGGGGCTCAGTTGGTTGGAGGGTCATCCCGTAAACTAAAAGATCGCAGGTTCGATTCCTGCTCAGGGCATATGCCTGAGTTGTGGGTTTGGCCTCTGCTGGGGTGCATGCGACCAATCAATGTTCCTATCTAGCATTGATTTCTCTCCTTTTCTCTCTCCCTCTCTTTCCCTTTAAGGTCAATGAGCATGTCCTCAGGAAAAAAGAGGAAGAGAAGCTAAAACACATTCCTTGGCTACCATTACACAGGTCGAATCATCATGGGAGGAATGGAAGGAATATAGGAAAACAAAGCCCAGGTGAGGCTGGAGTTGGGGCTCAGAGGAAACCAGAAGCCCTCCCTGCAGGCTCCAAGATGAAATGGGTCTTGGTTTTGCACCCACAGTCCCATGCATGGAAAGCGCATCCTATGTAACCTTCAACCTAAGGTGCTACCTCGTCAGATGGCCGCCTCCGTAGACAGTTTGGTTCAAAGTTATTTATCCTTAGGACCTGGATGGCCCTTTTGATACTGAGATGATGCAGCACACTCACAACCTTCAAAGACAGTAAATCATCCTGCAGAAAAGAACAGAAAGCGAGCTCTCTGAGCAGCTAGACCTCCTCAGGGAAATTTCAGGAAAAAACCCCCAGAAGAGTAGCAGAGCCCCTCTACCAACAGTCCCCGAGGACTTGTCATTGTGTTTGAAGCCTTTATTTAATAGCAGAGCACCTTTTCTTGTTCCAATAAAAATCTTCTCCAGGACCCCAATATATAAGAAAAGCAAAATTTATGTTCTCACTGAACTGTCTCCCACCTATTTTTCTCTCTTCCAGACATTCTGAGATACAATTGTGGGACCCCCTGGTTCTGGGGAAAAAGCCGATTTGAAAGCACGGGCGAGGTCCCTACCAAAGGTGGCCTGCTTTGATAAAGCTGAGAGCTAACTGCAAGCGATGTTCCCTGGTGAGGGAGGCTTGCTTTCCTGAGCTAAGTAACACATCACAGTTTTTTTTTTAAAAAACCTGTGAAAAGGCGTGAGCACATTTTACTATCTCCCCAACCTCAGGAAAATCTCTAGTTCTAGGTTTTTACGCTTTAGCTAGCAGACATTGTAGAAATTTTTTGAAACTCTATGTCAACCAAAACAAAGGCCTGTTGAGAGCCGAGTGTAAAGAAATGAAGTTTAAGTATCAACACATATCACCAATCAATTCCTTCAAGGAATAACTTTCACCAGTGTGTGATTTTTGGGCACATTTCAAACATACCAAACACACCCAAACAAATTATTTTAAAAGGTGATTTGGGAGGTAGTATCAAGATAAGCACCAGTCTCTTTTCCAACACACCCAGAAAATAAGCAAGGCAAATATCCATTTTAGGCACACCTTACTGATAACACATTTCTTGTGAAGAAAAAAAATTATTATAAAAATATTTTTAAAATATTAGGCTATCAATTTAAATCTTAAAGGCTACTAACTGAGGAAAAATTCTTTTCTAAATTTTTTCTGGGTTAGTTTCTTAATGTAGTGCCTTATAAATTAGAAAGGACATTTAACATATTTTAACCTAAAACTGAGGCATCCATTTAAAACATTTCCATGTGGGCTATTTTCAACTTAGAGTCTATCAGATTTTCTAAAAAATGCAAAATGTTTATAATATAAATAAAATGTTCATTATTTTAGCATAAGAGATTTTAAAATTAGGGGCCATTTCCTTTTTTAATCAAAACACTTTTTTGATTTAAAAAAATCTTTTATTTTTAAGTAATTTTAGATTTACAGAAGAGTTGCCAATAATAGTACCGAGTTCTATATACCCTTCACCCAGCTTCTCCTAATGTTAACATGTAACTGTGATATATTCATTAAAACCATGAGACTAACATAGATAATAAAATTAACTAAACTACAGACTTTATTCAGATTTCAACAGTTTTTCCATGAAGTCCTTTTTCTGTTTAAGGATCCAATCCAGAATATCATGTTAAAAGAGATTTTTTTTATGACTAAGAACTTCTGGAGTCAAACTTTCTTAATTTTCTTAGGTAATTTATTCTTTTTTAGCCATAAAAGTCATGCATATACCTGTTACGATGTTAAGCCTGAATTTGCTCCCATTCCCAGGAGAACATACTTAAACCGAGATATGCAGGCAAATATTTACTGAACTTGCTCCAGGCAGAGCTGTGACTGTGAAGAGCAGGTATCTGGAAACAGCCTGGGTTCAAATGCTGTGTGATTTTCTACTACTCTGTAGCTATGGAAACTTGGTCAAGTTACTCGATCTCTGGATTCCTTCACTTCCTCGTCTAAAAACTGATGATAATAAGAGTGCTAACCAGAGGACTGCTGAGACTTCAGTGTTGATACGAGTAAAGTGCCCGGCACACAGTCAATGCGCAACATACCGCCTGTTAGTGTTACACCCTAGGTATTACACTACCTGGGAGGATGTGCCCACCAACATGTGCACTTTGGTTCAATGATAGGGAAGAAAACAAATCCCATCAGCTAACCTCCAAAGTTTCTTTAACATTGAAAAATTCCTATTTAAGTTAGCTGTTTGAAACATCCAGCTTATTTAAAGGAGATGCTGATGGTAGCTGAGCCCACAGCCTCACTCACAAAAAAAAACCTTCTGAATAAAAGTACCATTTAAAATAATTGAATTAATTTAAATAAATTAAATTTAAATGTTTAAAACCATTTAAATAACAGTACTATGGAATCCAGAATACGTTCTCCTGGAATCCATCTCTCCCCTGTTATGAAGTAGGGGAAAGCCCTTCTACCCGTGGGACAGACGGCTGGACATATGAAACTACATATAATGGAGTCAGGGTAAAAGCCCACCTCTCCTTGCTTGTCTGTCCCATGACCCTTGGCCTAGCAGACCTGGACAGAAGTGGGAAGGGTGAGAGAGTGCCAGGTGACAGCTCTCAAAGTGGGAGAGAAGGGAGAAGACAAGTCCCTGTGGATTTCAGGTTAGAAGAGGAGCCTTTTCTGAGTGGTCACTGCATCTAGGAATATGTAATTTAGAAAGCTGCCAGGGGTTCAGAACTCCACACTCTATTTTTTAAACATCTTTATAAGATATAATTCACATACCATAAAAATTCACCCATTGAAAATATACAGTTCTATGTCTACAATGGTGAATATACAGAAAATCAACTTTCTGGACAGTTTCATTTAAATTAGGTTTCCAATTACCCCAGGCTGTTGCAACCGCCAAATCCCACAGCTTCAATGTAACAGGAAATATTCCTGCCTCTCTCCTCAAGGTAAAGCAACACATTCAATCTCTCGTGGAATCACGGTGAAAACACTATTTTGCTTACTCTGTTCCTGTAGTTTTCTGAGAAAAACCCCAGGAGTGAATCACTGTGGAGAGCTGGACCAATAAAATGACATTGGTCTGGTCAAGATAGTGTAAAATATACAAAGTGGAGTCACTCATGTCAACCAAGATGGCTGCCAGTCAGCCACGATACTTTGGTTCAAGAGAGAAACTACCTAAGTCAGAGCAGACACATCTGGTGACTAGACACACTTAAGATATTTGCACATGTGATCAGAACAGCCATGTCTGCAGTGCGGGCCCACCCCTACATAGGCTCCTGGGGGAATTCCCCACTTGCCGCCAGGGGTGCCAAGACATTTATCGAATGACCCAGAATGGTGGAGCACGCCACTTTCAAGGTATAACCGAGGCAGGTCCCAGACCACTGCTGAGACAGCTGAGCTCCACACACCAGAGCGCTGTTCCACGCCACACTGACCTCCTTGGGAGCTGGCCACCGGAGACTCTGCCCTGCTGTCCTGAGGACTTCGCCTGCCCTGCTGCCCACCTGGCTCCGGAGACCCTTCCTTGCAAGACGCTGACAACTCGCATGCCCACCTTGCTGTCCTCCTGACTTGCAGACTGAGACTCTGGGACTCGAGTTCGTTATCCCCCACTGACTGCTGTGTCTGTGTTATATTTCTCTTGGATTCTTACAGTGTGAGTAGGATATTAATGTATGTTGATGTTCTACTTTGGGTGAACCCTGCATTCAATAAAAGCTGAGTGAACCGCATAGTTACTGTGTGTGACTCTTGTCTACTCGGTGCCGGGCTGCTCAGCAGGCAGCTAGCTGAGCAGTTGCCTGGTTGACTTATAGAAAAGACTGTATCACGGACATACACTTGTGACAATCACTTACAATGGTCATGTAATGGAGCATTCGCCCATCCACCCGTCCTTCATCAAACTGGGTCTTGTACTGGGGGAGACCGATGTCATCCAACCATCCTAAAGGAGAGAAATCTGTGTCATTGACATGCCAGAGAAAACCTGTGCCTGTGATGAAAGAGAAAAAGCAGCATCATTTACTTACTTATTTACAAATTTAAGAATTTAAAACCTCTTACTAGTGACCCAGTTGAAATCTAGCTTTCCGTGATTGGTTTCTTCTTCAGATCCCAGAGCTTGCAATGCCAGCTGGAGTTTCTTTCGATGAAGTGAATGCTTGATTCCAAGTTCCTGAAATAATAAACAGAAACACTGGCTTTACCATTCTGTCAGTATGGGCTGCATGCCACTGGCAAAGGATGCAAATTCCTCCAAAATGAAGCCAGCATCAATGAGCCAACAATTACATTAAATCAGAATACTAACTCAGGCTAATAAAAAGTTGCTGAACAAAAGGCCCCTAGAAAGCCAAAAATCACTGCAGCTAGTTTAGTGGCGTGTGAGATATTTACTAGCAGGCTCTTTCCTTTGCAAGACTGGAACTATAGGAAGCATAACAGGAATTCTACTCTTATTTTGTATAAGATGTTAAATCATTAGGAAGTAATGGGGAAGAAATGTTAAATAATAGAACATAAAATATAGGGCTCTTCTCTTTTTTTCCTTTTGCACAGTGAAGTTGAATTGCATATATTACACTGGGGAGATGGGCTAATGATAAAGCCGCAAAATGATTTTGAGAAATATGAGCTTAAGATTTATTATTATGGCTATATAATTATTTTTCATTAAAATGTCCAGTGGCTTAAGTGTTTCATAAGGGATCATTACCACCAGGTCCTTTGTTTTTAGTCCATGAAATAAAATAAGCGTGAAGCGGGAAACCCAGATTTTTTCAAGAGTGCTTCCTGGCTCCCCCCATTCCACTTTATGGCGTAGAAAACAATCCCGCATTTATATTCTCTCTCTCTCAGAATTCATTGTGTAAACAAAACAGAGAAGCAGTCACCTTCTCTAGATCTTGTTGAGAAGCCTGCAAAAGTGTCTGGCCAGATGCAATCCAGTGCTTGCCAGGATTCAGGTAGGACCCAAGGCCCTGTTCCACAAGCCAGTTGCAAACCTGCTCCTTGGTCCATTTGGCAAACGGCATATCCAAGTCACTATAGGAAGAAAATGAACAATTGCATGAAAAACAACTCAAAGACAATGTTGTGGCTTATCATCAAGGTTGAACTGTATATTCAACAGACATGGGAATTTCCTGGTGATACACATTTGACCATGAAAAGCTTAATTATCAGCACATATTTGGAAGAGGAAATGGCACTGGAGTTGAAGGTGACCTTGTAAGACCACGGTCTTCATTTCAAATGAAACCACAAAAAATTCAATGTGGTTTAGCAAAAACATGTTTTACAGAAGACAGAGCTGAACCAACAAATCTAGTCATTGTATAAGTTTCAACCAATATTGTTTGAAGATTGAACTCCCAAACAGAAAACACTAGGTCAGATTAAAAGAAACTCAAGTCAAACTTAAATTAACTTTAGCAGAATTATGGTTTCTCTCCAAAGAGTAATCAATGGGAAGAGGGCAATATGCCATCACTGAGGATAAGAACGTATAATCAAAGCGAATTTCTGTGTTCTTTGACGCACAAATAGTATTCCTGTTTAAAAAAAAAAAAATGAGGTGATAAACAAGGCTTTTTTTTTTTTATTAGCACAAGGAGGTCCTCCATTGTGTACAAAGAGAACATATGGCAAATGAGACTGCTAAGTATTTGAAGTAAGTTAAACAGAGTTTCCTCGGTGATGAAGCTCAGTCTTCCACCAGAGTGGGAGGGACCATGCTTTAAAAGCTTTCTGGCCCATGATCACTCTAAAAAGATTCAGTATCAATGATTTCTGCTATGTGTTTGCCAACCCCAAGCTTTTCATGCTCAGCAGGTCAGTATAGTGGTTCCAAACCAGCTCTGAACTGTGAGAAGGGTGTAGGAAAAGTTCTTAAGAGTAGTAAGAAATAAAACATTATATAGTTATTAATGCTTTATTAATTAAACATTAATTAATCTAATAAACTTAAGATTGCTGACAGAACTGATGTCTTTAAGTGCTTTCGGACTCCATCAGTCACTAATATTTATTGAACAGTTATTATTTGCGAGATACTTAGCACACATAACAACTACTTTTGGCAGGTGCAGGGGGGGTAGGTACTAATTAATACCATGAGAAGCAGAGGCACAGAGGATGAAAGTAGTTGTTCAAGGTATCCCAGTTAATAGGAAGTGGTAAGGCCAGAAATCAGATTCTGCCTTCAAGCATTCTGCCTCTAGAACCTACTCCAAACACTACACTGATCCCATCTTTGCAAGGGTATGCTTTAGAGTATGTATAATTATTTTCTTTGAAAATTTAAGTCCAATAGTTATTCTAGTACAAATGTTGTAGACACTTTAGCTATGACTCTTCACCTAGCTCACGAAGCCCACATCTTCTGTACAGTTGTTCACGAACCTCTGTCAAATTACACTGCTCTAAAGTTGGCAGACGCTTCCACTAGGTGTGACAGTAAACAATGAGTTTGATTGTGTAACCCAGGAACAATCCTAACATCGCAGTTGCTCACAAGACCCTAATGTTTGGGTAGACTCGCAAAAGGTCGTTAGTTTGGCCATTCTTACCTATTAGATTGTCCCAAATCTCGAGACCAGCCCAATCGGGGCCCAGCAGTTGCCCTCGTCCCTCCTCTTTTGAATTCAGTTTCAGACATGTCATCTGGGTTGAAGGTAGTCGACTGACTTCTCCTAAGTCTAAAGAGAAGATACATCATACATCGCCTTGTATTAGACCTGAAGAGGCCTTAGACTTTACAGTTAATCAGAATATTTTCAACTGGTGCATACATCTGAGCTACTCCTCTTTGTATGTCATTAAAATAGACATTTGGATTTAAACTTTGAGACCCAATGAGTTAATGAATCCCAAATTACAATCTTCCTTCCAGTAGAGGAACACAATAGCTTTACAATTTCATATTCATTTTCAGCCAATTTTCCATTTATTCCTATATTTGAGCAACATAGAACACAAAGCCCATCCCACTTGTTCACTCTGCTACTTACTTTCCAAAGAGTTTCATGATGCCTCTGGATTTCTTTTTGGAATCTGGAGATGATGGAGATATCGGGAAGGGACTGCTGCCCTGTGAATGCTTTGGCCGAGAAGCTACACCAGCCAGGTCTAGGTGCTCGGCTGTTTCCTTTTCTGTTTCAGCTATCCCAAGAAGAGAATACAAACTCAATGAATATTAATATATGAAATGAACATGACTACATGTTAACCTTCTTGGCTTTAACAACAGGTAAGAATTCTTGGTCTATGTACCAATGCTTTACAAAGAACACCCTACAAATATTAAAAATGGACACCAATGTATTGTCTACTCTACAGTCAATTGTGTATAAAGTTAATTAACTTAAAAATTACAACTCGTTTGAAATTCAAAGGTGTGATACGATTGCCATGTTCTTTTCTTGAGTGATTTAACTCATAACGAAATTATCCTCCATCTTGCTATACCATTTGGCACTGTTGACTCTCTCCTACATCCTTCAAACTCATCGTCTCCTTTAGCTTCTTATTGTGACCCTCTCCTAGATCTCTTATCTGATAGTTCCTTCCTTGCTATAGCACCCTGTTCTCTCTTCATCCTCCACTCCACTCTATGCCACTCCAAGGTTCTTTCCTAAGTTCCCTCAGCAGGATCTCCTGACAAGCTCATCCACTCTATGCTGAGCACTAAATGATGGCCTCATTCACTGATGAGCAGTTGGCATCAAAATCTCTGGACTTCGTCTTTCTCCCCAGCCTCAGTATCTGGATTCTGTATATATTTCCAAATTGGTGTGCCAGGAACATCTTAGACTCAGCAAAGTTTCCATCCAATTTTTCTGAGTCTTCTCTTTAATTTCCTTAATATTTCATTAATATTAATTAATATGCTTCTTGCACTCCAGTTCAAACTTTGTCATTTTCTTTTCAGTCCTTCCTTACCTTTGACATATATTTCAAATCAGTCACCAAGTTCTGGCAATTCTTTACTAAATAAATTTATTTCTGTTTATAACCTATTATATACTAGGCACTGAGAGAAGAATGAACTGAATATGAATAAATTTTCCTTTTGTTATAAAATTAGCGCCTGTTGATGCTGCCTTAAAAATAACATCCAACTTTGCTACTCCCAGATCTCCAAGCATTAACTACTTTAGTTCATTTAGCTGTTCCTTAATGGGGTGATCTTGCACTAGCAAATACAACTACTACTCTTTAATGAGAGACTTTACACTTTTATAGAGGAAAGTAAAAGCTGTACAAAAATCACAGGAGCAGTGTCTTAGAAAGATATAAAGGTTGCAGGGGTTGACTTTTCTATGAAGCGGAGCTGTGGTTATAGGTTATAGTAAGCAGCATTTGCCTCTTAGCATCGACGATACCTTTCTTCCGAGAAAGGTAACATTTGAAAATAGTTGTCTGAATCAGTTTAGCTGATTCCTCCAGTGTTCATTCTAGACATTTAAGGCTACAAAGAGAGAGGAGTCACCTTTGATGATCCATGTGAATAAATGTGTGGATACCTGCACAAGGTAACAGCCCTACCAGGAAAACCCAAAGGGGCCTTCCCATCCAAAAGCTACAGCCTTGGTGGGTATTGCCATCTCTGAAATGTTGCCCTCGTTTTAAAAGCATCTCATTTTTATTTGTAGGATTTTATTTTTCCTTCTGTACCTTCTCTTTTAAAGAAGAAAACTGAGCTTCCCCTCCTAAAATCACTTTGGGGGCAACTCCTCAAATAACAGGTAAAGTTACCTGTGACGTGGCTGAATGTTACCTCTATCTTCAAAGCAATAAAATGTCAGAAGAACATACCCCTAAGAGAAGTCTAAAAAACCATTTTCAATGTCTTCCAGAGGCCTATTTGGTGAAAAACCGTTCTTTCTTTGAGGCTGGGGAAAACGGAAACATGAAGGAACTGCCAGTGCCTGGGAGTGAGCGTGAGAGGAACTGTGCCGCAGGGGTGAAAGCCGGCCTTCACAATGCCAGGACATGCCCGCCCTGCGCTCCGAGGGACACTGTGCACTTCCGGATCCCCCAGAGCTGCTCGCAAGGTGGCATTAGCATTGCTCACAACAGCATTTCTGCTTGGAAGCAAAGGTTCTACTGAGAGTCCTCTTTAGCAGAAGGTGGAAAGAACACTCTGGAGTAGAGAACTTCATTTCTTGACTGCTGCCAGCTCGCTTTCTAGAGATCACAGATGCCAAGAGCAGGGATTAGCTCGGCTGGGAGAGCGGTGCTGGCCAAGGCTGGCATGCAGGGGTACGGTACCTAAGGTGGGTGCACTGGCACTTCGTTTACGATCTTCAGGTATCCCAACAACGCACACAATCACACGCAGCCCCATGGAGAGAACACAGGGGAATGACAAAATGAAACACAGATCAGACTCCTACTCCCAAAATACACACAGCGGGAGGACAGGCTTCTGGAATTCCCGCAGACTCCATTAACAGTGTCAACATGGGGTTAATTGATCCACTTGAAAAACAGACGGGAAAGCAGTTTATAATGAAGTCAGAGAGAATCATGATTGTAGGTCTTCTGTTTACACCCCAGGAGAGAATGCGGGGTGAGAGTCTGCACAGGGCTACCTTCATACCACGTTCTCAAATCCACGGAAGCATTTTTTGCTCATTTTCCCCCTAAGTCATTCACCTTCATTTATGAGAAAGAGAAATGTATAAATACATGAATAAGGAAAGGAAAGAAATTGATCTCTTCCTTGTTCTGACAGAATTATGGCAAAGGCATGTTGGCCATACGTACCCAAGTTTGGTGCACTTGCTGTCCTCTTGTTACTTTTTATTTTAAAAAAGCCACGACCAAAGGAAGATCTGGCTTTTCGAGTGCCAAAGGGGTTGTCATCCGCAGAGGCATCGTGTCCTGGAGGTTTGGGAGGGAGGCTCCCAAATGGGCTGCTTCCTACCAGAGTTTTATCCTGAGAGAGAAGTAAACATAAATGAAACATAGCACTAATGCACGTAATTATCAGTATGTGCCAGACACAATACTATGTTACACATGTGATTTTATTCAAAAGAATAAATAAATAAGTTGATTATGAATATCAGGTGCCACATTAGAAGTTTAAAAAGTCAATTCTGAAAGCTACTTAAGAAACAACAGCAAAAACAGGTTCGTCACTAACCTATCTATAATCCATATATTTAAATATTAGGGACTTTAAATATTAGGATAGATAGATAAATTCTCAAATATTATTTGACTCATTCCTCCAAAAAAATGGAGATAAAAACCTAAAATAGCAACAGACTTCTTACTTTTCCAATAGTTATGATGTAGATTAGGCTATAATACAGTTTATATTCATTATAATATAACCACATCAATATAAGCTCAGTATAATATAATTATTCTACAAAGCAAGCATTAATCCCAAGCTTCTATACAGGCAGTATAAGAAGACTGTACTCCAATTATTTTATATATTCTTCTCAAAGAATAATAGTAAAAGGTATAATCAGCAACTGTTTAAAATATATTTTTGAAATGAGATTCTAGGATATACTCATATCTTGCTTGGGAGTTACCATATTTGATCAACAATTTTCAAAAACTGTGATACATTCAGATATATTTAACTAAAACTAAACTCGCTATAATTAAATTTTGCTTGGTTGATTCAGAAGCTCCTTCAGATTTCTACAATATTTCAAGGTCTTTATCAAGAACTTCAATTGTGATTAAATCATGCTTTTCAATATTGCTTATTTTTTGAGCTTTCTGGTTATTTGAACTGGCAATTACAGTAACGCAGTCTTTTATATGGTTTCAGTATTATACAACAATGCTTTTCTTTGGATGTTCTCACGTCTCTAACATCTCTTGTCCTCTCATTTTTTTAGTACAGGTAGAGAGAAGAGCAAGGAGACATAGGCTTAAGGTAGTTGGATCTTTTACTCTACAACTTTACGGCTCATAGTAACTACCACTTTACAGATGCTAAGATTTAGTGGCTTAACAGCAATGTCAAAATCACTCAACTACTGAATTGGCAAGGCAAAGAGAACAGAAGATGACTTTCATTATAGCTGTGTCCACTGTCTGTGCTTCGTCAGCTATACCTACATTATGACTCACAGCACTGGAAGCCAACAGTCAAGAGACTGCAGCTGGAAGTAGCCTGTCTACCAGACAGTAACCTTTATGAGGTAAATGAGTGAAAATCAGAGGAATGAAGAACCAGAGCCCATGTCAACGATGCCTTTAAAATAGCAAGCGTTTCCTGTGTAGGTGGACAAGGTTGTTTATAAAATAAACCATTGGCTATCTAAGATAGGCTTTCTGTGAGGTCTAAGTTTGGCATTTTGTTTTTGTTTTCCCAATAACTTTATGGGAGTGAAATTCACATAACATGAAAGTAACTCTCCTAAAGTAAACACTTCAGTGGCATTCAGTACACTCACGATGTTGTGCAAACCACCACCTCTATCTGGTTCCAAAATACCTCCGTTACGCTAAAGTAAAATCCCCTACCCATGAAGCAGTTTCTCCCCATTCCACTCTCCTCCACCCCTGGCAACCTCCAATCAATGTGCTGTCTCCACGAATTTACTGATTCTGGATATGTCACACACATGGAATCATGTAAGATGCGCTCTTTTGTGCCTGGCTTCTTTCACTTAGCATGTTTCTGGGAGTTTTGGTTTACTGGATGCATTAGAAATCTAAAACATTTTTACATTGTAATCTAGATATAAAAGTTACCTCTGAAGGCTTCTGAATGGACTCCTTTTCCTGTTCAAAACAACAGCAGTTAAGGTTATTATAGGAATCCTTTATATGTTCAAAATTTGTCACATACGATTCCATAAATTAAAATAAATTTACACATACATATACACACATATAAATACATATACATATCCCAACTAAAAAAATCTGAGTTTCATTTAGTTCTGACAATATTTAATTATTAAAGTCCCTATTTTTGATTTTATGTACTACTTTCAATCCTTCCTATCATACTTCTTGATATTTATCCTTAACCATGGTATCTAACAATTTTCCGTTAGAGAAACCACAAGCTCTTCTTAAGAGTTTTATTCGCAAAATGAAAAAAGATGAAGATCCCTAAATAGTTTCTTCTTGGGATAACAGACAGGAAAAAAACACAGAACCAACCCCATCTGATGACTCTTTCTTCAGGTTGCCCAGGCTGCTAGACTTTTGCAGACTTGAAGCTCTAAAAATAACAATAATAATAATTAGAATTAATAACAAGTGGCTCTGGTGCCACTGTTTTTAAGGAGAATATCTTGGAAAGAATCTAAAATTGTGTGTGGGTTGAATCCTGGTAATAAAAGAAACTCTGGATTCAGGCAGTCACTTATGTGCTTAAGTAAATTATAACATTTAGTTCTTTTAAAAGCAGGGGTGGTTAACTGTCCTGCCAATAACTCTAAATGTCCTGCACATGTTTGAGTAGCTGGAAAAACACTTAGGACCATCCTTGTGATGTCAATATTTGAAAATTAAAACCAGTGTTTTCCATAGCCTAGTGCTGAGTCCTTTGCATGTATACATTTAAGTCGGGAACTTTTTAAGTACTCCTGTACTATTTACATAGAACCCTTCCAGTTAAAATAAGGGATGACAATTAAGTTTACTTGCCAATTCATAAAAGAATCAATTTTCTGAGTCTAACAGAGCACTTCATTTTATAATTCTGATCGAAGCACAATAGAAGAAGCCCTATTGCTGTCCACACAATTCACTTGCTACCCTAGAGCAGGCCAAGTGGCTGTAAACACCAGAGACATTCTCTCTCACATAATTAGCATCAGTCTTACAGAGCTGGTCTTACTCAAAATTGACGGTAGGAATTATGTGACCAGTTTAAAAAAGAGAAAAAAGTAATACCTTTTGCTCTAAGAAAAAGTATAAATATACAAATGAACTTTTAAAAGGCATTTCTCAGGTACTCATGTGTAAATAAGTTGCTAGAAGTGTCGACTACCAAATGAAGTAAAAGATAAAGGTGAAAAAAGATCTCATCTTTGAATACTGCTTGAAAAATAGATTTTCCTACTTTAATCCAGACTTTAACTTGGATAAACATAGATATAAGGTCAGTTTATCAATTTGAAAGTGCAAAAAACCACTGCAGCCTCTCCAGCCATCACATCATTTTCTGGGATTTTTTTCCGTGAGATTTAAACTTTATCAATATCAACACAAAGATGAAATTACAAGCACTGAATTTCAGATGAAAACTGGTGAAGGCGGCCGTGACCCACGGAAACCTGACACGAGACAACGCGTAATGAGCAAGCATTTCTTCATTATCTTACAACCCCCGCCCTCACCTCCCACTCAGGCGTTACCGCTGCCTTCGCTCATTCGAGCCTCAGGGTGGTTCACTTTCAACGTTGGTCACTGTTAGTTTAAAAGAAGCTTCCTCTCTCCCACGTACCAATCACATGTTTTAACTTCAATAACTTAAAACTTACGAAAGACTACTATCAGACAGTTGAGTTTCAACAGCGGCACCAAGGATTCTTTTGCCATCACTAAAATTTAAAAAAAAAAAAAAAAAAAAGTACTTATGAACTTCATGAAGAAAAGACCATACATATTCTAAGTGAGCAGAATTGTGAAAACAAACAATTGTGCAAAGAAGATGTTTCTTTCTCTCTCTTTCTTTTCTGGATATTCCATTTTATTTTGTTTTGTCTAACTATAAGATTAGGCATTTAATTTGGGAATACGTTCCTCCAAAACCTCAGTTGCCTGAGCAGAAACTCTGGTATCCCTGTCCTGTCTCCTCTGTAGCCATTGTCCCAGTAGCTTCAGTCACATGACTGTTACTGTTCTATCTGCAACCCTCTGGTGGCCACCCAACACCTAGGATATGAAACCTAAGTTCTGGAGAATCCCTCTCTCTCTAACCTACTGCCACAACTACTCAGCCTCGTCTCCAGTTCCTTCTGGCTTCACACATTTTATTAGAATGATGCAGAACTGATTTTGGCTCACTGGTACAAGTCTTGCTGTTTCTTGCTTCTTTGGGTGAAAAACTATGTCTATAAGTAACTGTAAAGCACCCTTGTTTTTGTATGGTCTACTTTCCTAAACATTTATACAGTTGTTTGCAACATCAGGACAGAAATGACATACTTCTCCTCAAATGAAGTCTCTGGCTTAGGAGGCAATTTTGCTTTTTCAGAAGTTTCCAAGCCTTTAGATGTTGGTAATAATGAAGGGGTTGAAACTTGCAAGATGCTGGTATGGAACTGTAATATAACAATAAAAAGTCAAAAATTAATCTATCAAACAAAACATAAGCCACAGAGTAACAAAAATTCAGGATATAAACATCTAGAAAGGTTAATCAGAAAAAACTTTCTGGAGGAAGGTAATTTTTGAACTTGGTTCTAAATAAGACATTGAATATTGTAAGACATAATAAATACCATTAAGTTAGTTAATACTACAGTAAATCCTAACAGCTTCAAGCCCTGGTTGAGGTCTTGGCTCTGACACAGCCTAAGGCAAGTCACTTAAATGAGCATCAGTTTTCTCCTCTGTGAAATGAGAATGATGCCCTGGCTGGTGTGGTTCAGTTGGCTGGAGCATCACCCCATACGCTAAAGGGTCTTCTTGGGGTCAATTCCCCGTCAGGGCAGATGAGTAAGTTGAGGGTTCAGTCCCTGGTCAGAAGATGTAGGAGAGGCAACTGATCAATGTTTCTCCCTCACATTGTTGTTTCTCTCCCTTCCCCTCTTTCTAAAATCAATAAACATGTCCTCAGGTGAGGACAAAATAAATAAATAAAAATAGAATGACAATGTTACATTATAGGCTTGCAATGATTTATGATGAGATTTGGGTAAAAATGCTATGTAAACACAGCACTATTTTCACTTTAGTTTCCATGAGTCTAAAATAGATTGTTGGTCAAATCAGTTAATTATTACTCTATGTATGAACAAGCTAACTTCAATTAATAGAACTGATGGAAAGTTTAATTAAAACAACTTATAATGTACTGTGTGGCTACACCACTTAAAACACTTTCCTTAATAGTAACAATATTACAGCAACAACAACAACAAAACACATAACATTTTCCCAAACAAATGCCTTGTGTAGCCTAAGGATGGACCCAGTGAAAGACTTTGTATACTCTTGGTATTCAATAATTTCTGACAACCATAGAGCAGTTAGATTGTAGGCCACATCATGAACAAATAAATGAAACACTAAAAAAAAAAAAATTCCAGTAAAAAAATAAACAAAACTCATCTCAGTGAGTTGACTCACTGCTACAAGTCAATCAATCCATGATTCACTTCTAGAAGTCAGCCAGTCAGTCAGGCAGGGAATCAAACCAGCAAACACACTTCTAAATGCCACCCAGTCAACAACCATCTCACCTTCTCATCGCCAGACTGCTGCTGTCGACTCATTCCCACCTCTGAAAGCCCACTCAGCCCTGAGCTCCAAGCACCTAAAAACCCTACAAATGATCAGCTTGGAGAGAATGTCCTTGACCAACAGATTTCATTTAAATAAGCAATAAATTCAGCTTCGTGATTTTTGTTTCAGTGACTGAGTGGTGGTCTCATCCTTTGACACCATAAAAGTTCATCAAATGTGAAGTCTGTTAAAGTAACCAGACTGGGCTGAAGATGGTGTGGCTCATGCTAAGCCCCACATCAGCAAACCTGAACTCAACAACCTTTCTGTGCTCAGCCATCCCAGAAGAGGAAGGCCTAGGTCAACCAATCACTATTTGTGTGCTCCCACAAGTTACCTAACTGGACTCCAAGACCTCCCTTTGCTCCATGTGAGGAAAGTAACCCTGCTTTAGCCAATCAGCAAATGCCCATATGACTTCCCTGTTCCTGCTCCCTTCTACAGAAGCCTTTCATGTTGTAGAGCTAATTGGGTCTCCTTTCTGTCTCCTAGACTGGATGCTGCTGGATTCATGAATTGCTGAGTAAAGCCAACAAGTACTTTAAAACTTACTCCGTCGAATTTTGTTCTTTAGCAAGTCATATTGCTGTTATTTCACTACCATTTCTTTTTCAGTTTGAAACTTTAATTTAAACAGGAAGGATGACTAATTTAGCCATCCTTCCTGTTTCCAAAAGTTCTTATCTCCTTGGGTGCCTAATCAGGGGGGAAAAAAAATCTCCACTAGCAGACTGATTTTCTTGATTTCTTTTCAAACTTTAGGGCTTTAAATCCAACTTTGAATCTCCCTCCCAGCTTTTCTTTAAAAATGTGGCTGAACACCCTTAATCCTCATTGAATCATTCTTGTCCCAGACTAAAAAATCTGTCATTAAAACTACAGTGCACCTAGCAAAGACCTTTTTTAAGGATATGAAATTATCGGGGCATATCCTACATGTAACAGCAGCCTCTCTCTATGAATGTAACGCATTCAATGGCTGTCGAATGAAACTTTTCCCTTCACTATAAATGTATACTTAACAATTGGGATTTTTTTCCCCCTCTAAAATATATCTTACTCCTTAACTAATCCCCCCCTTTTATTTTCAATTTAATTGACAGAGAACTGACATGCAGCATTGGTTAAGTTTCAAGTTTATAGCATAATGCATTGACTTATATTCCTTCTGATGAAAACTTGTAGGATGTACTCGCCTTGCAACTTTCAAATGCACCACACAGCAGTGTGCATTACAGTCATCTGGCTGTTCACTGCATCCCCAGGACTTATTTATCCTCTAACCGGAAACGTGTACCCTTTCACCACCAATCCCCTCGCCGGCTAATTCCATGTGAATGACGTAATTTAGCCCTCTCTTATATTTAAGAGAGAAATGTTCATTGTTTTCTCCTGGAATTCATTTTCATTCAATTCAAATTTCACTTTCTCATTATGTAATTATCAGTAATAGACGTAAAAAATAAAGATGCCATTTGGTTTCCTCTCATTACTGATAGTAAAATGGTAGAGAAGAGAGATGACCAAAGAAGGGACAGGTAAACATAAGGCAGCCAGCGTTGTTTTGCTCAAAAACAAAACTCTTTCCCATTCCTTGTCTTTCCAGACAGCACACATCATTAAAATTAAGCAATGGATTCAGGGTGCTGTCAGGAAAACACTCTTAAAATGAAGACATGCGTGTGGCTTTACTATGATCTCAGGAAGATATGCGGTGGTTCTGTTTCACTGAACCCTTAAAAAAGATCTAAAACTCTAAAAATAAAGGGATGTCCCCACTATCCTTACAGGGAACCTAAGGTAGAGACAGGCTTATTGGGAAGGTATTTGTGGATATGCTTATATCTAATGGAGTAACAAATTGATTCATAAGAAATTCTAAATGTTTAAAACATTGTACCAAATTAGATTAAAAGGGAGGAGACAGGAGAAAATTACGGAAGGCTTTGGATGTAGATGGACACTTTTACAGAAAACTACAGTCTGCAAATACACCTTCCTTCTTGTGGAAAAGGGAAGGTGACTCAGAGGAAGGAGCCAAAAGCCCAGAGGACTGAGTCCTGATAAAGGAACTGGAACCAGGCACCTGGCTGGATTTTGGAAGTACTATGACCTAGTGGCACCTGTGTGCCTCCTGTGTCCCCTTTTTTTAAATGAGAGTGCCTGGGACAGTTATGCTCTACCTATCCCACTACTGTATGTCCGGTGTGTGGGGGACAGAGAGCTTGTCCGTTAAGTTCCTGGTTCTTAAAATTGAGTGGACTGGTAGCCAAGAAGCTGAGCCCAAGAAGATTCACCTGAGGAGGTCCACCTACGTCTTGACCTGATCTGGACGACAAGGGCCTGCAATGCTGGTGCCTAACTGGAATGAGACTAAGGGGTCTCTCAAAGAGGGGGTGGGTATACGGCGCACGGGAGAGGGATGTAAACTATTGTAGCCTGAGGGTGGAGGGGCAGATCTATTTTCCAAAGATAGTTGCACCAATATAGCCCATCTCATGTGTCTCTCCACTGTGATACTGCCACTTGTCCATCAAGAGGTCGTGGATGTTTCCCTCTCTGTGAATCTCAGCGGCCTGCAGGTAAGGAGGAGGGATGCCACGTGAGTTCTGAGACATGTCACAAAAGGTGATACAGATCTGCCCAGTCCTCTGCTTGGGATGCTCATCCTCAGGACCCAGCCACCACCACGCAGTGGTTCCTGCCAGGGCCTCCGCTGGCGTCCCAGCCAACAGCCAGCCTCAACCAACGGACAGACGAATGAGTGGCCTTCGGGTGACTCAGCACCCAACTTCACGCCACTCCGCTGCCGCCAAATTCCTGCTGAGCCCCGTCCAAATGGCAGATCCGTTGGCAAAATAAGTGTTGTCATTCAAAACACAAAGTTTCGGGGTGGTGTGCGACAGGTAACGGCAACAGGTGTTGGTGGCAATTTGGTGTGAAAATGAAGTAGATAGTTTACAACTTTATTCCCCTCCAGTTGCTCCTTCCAAAGCTAAAAAAGTCAGAGGGAAGTTTTATTCCACCATCCTTCGGAGGTGACTAAAATCAACTTCTTTATGTAATCTCACTTTATTGCCACTTTATTTCTTCCCTGCGTATTTAAAATGTAGATTATAATCCCATACTGAAGATGACACATCTCTCCAACGGATTCGTATGTTTTTCCTGAATTATATAAGCAGTTTTGACACTGCCCAGGGCATTTATTAAAAAGAAGGGAAAACCCCCCCACACACTTCAAGTGACAACCTGTAGGACACAAAGCTGCCAGAATGAACCAAGTCAACAATCAGACTGAGGGAAAAAGCCCATGTCTTTCGTGCTGTCAACAGCCCTCTAACTTTCAACGGCACAGTCTCTTCAGGATGAAGAAAATACTGCGAGTCTATAAATACCTCTTCGGGAACACTTGCGTTAAATGGGTCGCGGCTGGGAGAGCCCGTTACTGGCGTAGATGACAGGCTTTTCTCCAGTTCACTAAAACCCTGCACATCCAGCAAAGTGGAGAAGGAGCTGGAAGTGAGCGGATCTTCATAGTCACCCTCTTGGCCTAGGAAAAGACAAAGGACAACAGCAAATTTGCATTTACATTTCACTTTTGGAAAAAGAATCCCAAATGTATTAAATGTAAAAAAATTTTTTGATCCTCAAAAACCAGAGTCAACCTCTGGCATCACTTGAAAAGCAACAACACGGGACCTGGGAAACACCTTACACTGGAGCACCTGAGAGGCCCAGGGACTTCTGGGCCACCTGAGTACCCAGCAGTGGCATTAACTGATAATGGTGTTGACAGGAGCAATCACAGATTCACAAGATTGAAACTAAAAGTTAATTCAGTTCAACAACCCTCCTGTAATTCTGTTTCAAAACCTGGGGCTTTACAAATTTCAGTTTAGAAATAACCAGGCTAAGGAATATCAGTGGTACAACAAACTGATTCCAAACAGCACAGAGTCACCATTTAAACAACTCAGTTTTATCATTACTGTGCTCCTGGGTTGGGGTGGCAGCAGGGAAGGTGGGGAGGACTATAGAAAGGAGAAAAAGAGATAACAACCTCTTGATCCCTCAAGAGGACCCTTTTCTTCCATTCATTTTAAAGCAGAAAGAACAGCCTAAGGAGGAAAAGCAACCATATATCTGTCAAAGCAGCAACTTGGAGAATTTTCACATCTCCAGAAATGAAAAGGATTACCTGTGCTGAACAACACAGTGGCAGGTACTTCTTTTTAAAAAAACACAAAGAATGATGTTTAAAACTGATCTCTGAATACAAAATGATAAATCATATGCTTGTTTAGCGATGTTACACTAAACATAGCTTCTTAAATTAGGTTTAATTAGACTTTAAAAAACATTTTTTAAGACTTTATTTACTTTTAGATAGAAGAGAGGGGAGGGAGGAAGAGAGGGAGAGAAATATCAATGTGTGGTTGCCTCTCATGCGCCACCTACTGGGGACCTGGCCCATAACCTAGACATGTGCCCTGACTGGGAATCAAACCAGCGACCCTTTGGTTTGCAGGCCAGTGCTCAATCCACTGAGTCACACCAGCCAGGGCTCATACTTGCATTCTAATTTTATTACAATTTAGTTTTATTAGAACTGTATAAGAATTAACTAAATAAATATAAATTATAAATCCTAATGAGAAATCACTGCTATATGACTCTTTAGCAGAATAGGACATCATTTTGAATGGTTTATGAAAATCTATTCTGTTGTACATGGTTTAAAACGACCTCATTTAGTTACACATTTATATGCTTAGAAAAAATGATTAGAAAGAAACACATAAAAACGCCCAGAGTGCTTATGTGCTTATGCCAGCATAATTATAACTGATTTTTACCCCTTTCCCTACTTTTAAAATATTTCATAATGTGGCCTAATTATAGGAATTAATCTGTTCTTCCTTGTTTTTTAAACACAAAAATTACAGTGTTGAGATTCTATAAAATTAAACATTTTATGTACTATGCCTATGTAAAAACGAACTACTTGAAAATTTGCAATATTCCTTAAAAGAGCTCTTTTGAGGATATAGAAATGCAGAGTGATGAGAACTGCCACACGTCAATACTGATAATCAGAAGTATACTTGCTCATTCAGATATTTATAAAGTCTTAATATATGCCAAACCCTGTGAACAAAAAGAAGGCCCTTTTTTTTCCCCTTTCAGAAATTCTGGTCCAAAGCAGGATTTTCTTTGTAAACGCATTAAAATTTCATAATTTGAGTGTTTCAGGAGTACCTTCCAAAAGACTTGCTAATTTCCAGAGCAAATAATCCCTCTCTATGCATTGCTAATAAACAAGAGAACTTTTAAAGTCCTCAACATTTTCATTTTGAATGATTCCCAAAGCTTTCCTACATTTGAGGACAACTGGTTGGCCCACCTACAGATAAAATGGTACTAAATACAACAAACTGCATAACTATCTTTACTTAGATGTCTCAGAGGGGTTGTGTGTGTGTGTGTGTGTGTGTGTGTGTACTAAACATATTCAGAGATGAACACAATCCCCCTTGAGCACTCCAGTGTTCCTCCCCTAGGCTTCTCTATCTTGGTAAACGGAACCATCATCCACCTAGTTGCTTTAGTCAGAGATCTTTCTTGATTCTTTCCTCTTCTTCACTCTCTTCATCTAATTCAACATCATCACTTTGACTCTAACACCAAAATGTAATTCCAGTCAGTACCATCAGATCTTTCCACTTGCAATACTGCAAGAGTCTCTTAAATAGCTTTCCTTCCTTCCAACATCGCTCTCTCCCACTATGGGCTGTTTGTTACAAAGGGCATGGCATTAGCTTTTGAGACTCTTCAGTGGATCCCTCAGGCCAAGAAAGAGCAAAGCTCCTCATGTAGTTGGCAGTCACCTCTGTGAGCCCTTCTCACTCTGCACCCAATCGCTACCTTCCAGTCACACTGATCTTTTGCTTCTTAACACACCAGCTTCTCTGCATCCCCTCACACCCACAAAGGAAGTTCTAGCTTGTGCTGCTGCACTCTCTCTCTCTGGAATGCTGTCTAATGGACTCCTCAGAGAGACTCTCCGTGACCAACCAATCGACGACAGCATGCTCTGAGGCTGTGTACCTCGAGGCAGAGAACAGATATGCCAAACGATATTGCCAAACGAATGAATGAGGTATCTAATTTGGGGTGATGGGTATGCTCCACGAAAGAAACCGAGACCAAATAAGAAAGATCACCACCATGTAAAATCAAGTTAGGCGGAAAAACAGGTAGAGCCACACTACCTTTTTTACCCTGGGTCTGTAATACCGTATCTTGCATTTTCTTGTACCTGTTCAGGCACTGTCGAAGATCTTCTATTTTCCGATCCTATTAATAAAATAAAAGATCATCTTTAATACTATGATTTTAAAACACTGAAAGTAATTGCAACACAAAGATAAGTAGACGTGAATTATTTACGTTATTCAAAGAATACTTCTAAACTTTAGTAAAACATGTAATAACTAGAATAGTTTTCCTACGTACATCAGAGATATAGAAAAAGTACCTCTAAATTTAGAGATCCTATCCTTCAGCTGCCATCTTTAAAAAACAAAAACAAAACAAGGTAATAAGATATAAAAAAATAAGAAGAAAATCAACTTTAATTACTCTTCTAATTTCTTTGTCAAATCATGAAAAACTAACCTGCACCTGCTGTCTTTACCAGCTGTCATTAATCACCACCTGGCTTTTCCCTCCTCAAAACATTCCAATTAGTCATCAGAGTCCTATTTACTAAAGACATTTTATCGTTTTTCTAATTTGACCTCTCTTTGGCATTTGATTGACTCCAGTCTTCCCTTCCTGTTCTATTTTTCTTTCCACTCTTTCTTTTCTTCTGTGTTTATTTCTTAATCCCTTGACCAGATATTCTACCTCTATAACCCCTACCATGTACCCGACCCAGACAATGAAATATAGAGCTTTGAGGGTTTGTCCCTTGCCCTCTTCTTGTTTCCCACGCCCTCACAGTGGTGGATTATAAAGATGAGCTCCCTAGCT
Source organism: Pteronotus mesoamericanus (assembly GCF_021234165.1). Taxonomy (NCBI): domain Eukaryota; kingdom Metazoa; phylum Chordata; class Mammalia; order Chiroptera; family Mormoopidae; genus Pteronotus; species Pteronotus mesoamericanus. The sequence continues at coordinate 17,643,544 of NW_026555310.1, forward strand.
TCTTTCACAGATTTTGGGCTTGACCATCTGACCCACCTGGGCCAACAGGATATCAACTAAAGTGGTTTAAGCAAAAGCTTGAAAAGTATTTGCACATTGGGGCTTGCTCTCTCTTGCTGCTCTGAGGCCACTATGTGAAGAAGCCTAGGCGAGTCTACTGGAGGATGAGAGATCATTTGGAGAAGAGACATCTCAGCTGGGGCCAACGTAGGCCAGTGTGTCAATCAACAGACATGTGAGTCCCACCATCCGACACCATCCAGCCCCATCCCAGTTACTGGCTAACTGTAGAGATCAGCTAAGCCAGCCCATCCCAGAAGAAACACTTAGCCAAACCACAGAAGCATGAGAAGTAATGACTATGATTTGTCATGGAGCAGAAGCTGATACATCAACTGCAGTTTAGTCCCCACCAATCTACAATGAACCCTATAGTTCTCCTACAATTGATGAGATTCATTCCCCACCAAACTATAATTCTGTATTAATCTATAACTGCGAGTTATTTTCAACTTTCTATGAGAAATCTCCTTTTAAATGCCCCATGAACATATCAAATTGAATGTGTCTACGATGAAGCTCATTATTTGCCCCCAGTACTTCGGCCTCTGCCTGGATACCCTTAACTCTGGCAGGACATGCGTCATTTACCCCATTGACCAAACCAGAAACTTACTCTCAAATCCAAAGGTTTTAAAATCTTGTCAAGCTATTAATTTCTCTAAAATATCTTCCCTCCTTAACACTTCATTGTCACTACCTTATTTCAATCCCTCTTCATTTCTCACCTACATTATTTTAACAGCTTCTTCACTGTTCTTTCCACTCCTTCCACCCTCCCTTATTCTTGCCTCCACCCTGCCACCAGAGTTAGCTTTCCAAAACAGCTATTTAATTAATTATGTCACTGTCCATGGCCTTCAACCTAAGACTCCAGATCGCTAGCGTAGCATACAAGGTGGCCTACCATTCACTGCAGTTCTGTGGTTACCTCATACACCCCTCCACCTGTATGTCATGTTCCCGAACTTTCCCAGTATGCACTAGGCTGTTTCAAGCCTTGATTTTGAAACGTTTTCACTCATGGATCCTTTGCCTAGAAGCCTTCATTTTCCTGATGAACAACTCTTGCTGTTCCTCAGAATTTGCTCAAATGTGCCCTCTTGGAGCCTTCTGAAACCACCAAAATGTTATGTCACTCTGGGTACGCCTACAGCAGTTTGAGCATCTAGAGAGCCCTCATTCAACACTGGGAGTCATGTTTGTTATTGTTGCTTTTTGAGGGAGAAATTAAAACAAAATCAATTACAGTGAATTTTTTTTTCAAATAAAGGCTATGTGGGTAGCTTGCTAATGACATATTTTCATTCAGTAGTAGGAAAGACTAGCAAGAAATTTATTTGTTTGTTTGTTTGTTTATTTTTGGGTGGGTAAGACAATGAGTTTGTTTCCAATAAAGAACAAATTAGAGAATGAAAGGCAAAAATAAATCAGCAAGTAAAACAAAGTAGGCAAGAGTTAGAAAAAAGAAACTTATCATGGGAGAAAAAGATCAAGACCGACTTCTTTGGCATTGCTTGATTTTTACTTCCTTCAAATTACTCTTTTCTTGGGAAAATGCCTCCTTGTTCTATTCGTTTAGGGACACGAGAGGAGAGCAGTTCTGGTGACAGGAGCTGGACCCAACGGTTGCTGCCTGCTGGACCGCTGGCCAGGACAGCCATGGAGAAACACATTTCCTTAGGAGGGTAACTGCATCCCCGCTGTTAGCAGGATGAAGGGAGGAGAAACAACCCGGGGGGAACCGCACTCCTAGAGGCGTGGCACTGGGCCATCAGAGCCAGAACAAAGCCTAAGGCCATACTGATATTGTGGCACCTGTGCCTCTTTTTCTGGTATCTCACTGCTCAGGGGAGCAGGGACAAGCAATGTGGAAATGGTCAGGCGTATGGAGGAAATATTGGGTTGGCCAAAAAGTTCATTTGTTTTTGTCCGTAAGATGGCTCTAGTAGTGCTTAGTTGTCTTTAACTTCATCTGAAACAATTTTGTGAGACTGTGTTGTGACAGCTGTATTGTATCAGCCTGCATTTGAAAAAACTTATCAAGATTGGTGAATGTGTAGCCATTTTAATATTGAAGATGGAAGAAAATAAGCAACATTTTTGGCATATTAGGCTTTATTATTTCAAGAAAGGTAAAAATGCAACTGAAATGCAAAAAAAGATTTGTATAGTCTATGGAGAAGGTGCTGTGATTGATTGAACATGTCAGAAGTGGTTTGCAAAGTTTCACGCAGGAGGTTTCTCCCTGGACGATACTCCATGTTCAGGTAGACCAGTTGAAGATGGTAGCAATTAAATTGAGACATTAATTGAGAACAATCAATGCTATACCACGTGGGAGATAGCCAACATACTCACAATACCCAAATCGATAAAGTTATTGGTGAAAATGAAGAATGTGTCTTTTATTTTACAGAAAAGAGTAAACGGACTTTTTGGCCAACCCAACAATATCTATGGAGAAGAAAATCAACATGACCAGGAAGCTAAAAGCTGACGCGGGCTGCCTCCTTCAGAGTTCATATAGCAGCCCAGAATTTCCAGTGACTGCCGAAAGGATGCACTATGTACTATACCTTTTCTCTCATTTGTCTCCTGAATATAAAGAACTGACTTGACAGCTCAAACATTTTCTGAATTCATGGGGGGAGGGGAGAGAGAATTATCAGGGAAGCCAGCACAGCTGGACTCCGCGCCTGGGCACAGCCACACCACCACCTGCGACCTCTGCCAGGGTGTGCACCTAGGCAGGGAGGGGAGAACACTTGCCCCTTAGGCTAAGCAGGATATCAAGCGTGTTCTTTCAAACTTCAGTATCTCAAGAAAACGCATGGAATGATCAAAATGGCGTATAATGCACACAAATAAATATTTAAATTTCACCTAGATACCTTTTCTTCATTTGCTGCCATCAAAGACTCCACAGCTTTTTTCATTTTTTGTACTTCGATATCTGAAAGTATCACAACATCATATCAGAGGTCAGGTTAGTTAACATGTGTGACAGTAACGAGAAGCTACTGACTCCTCAGATTGAAATGTTTTAAGGCAAAGATGTTACTGATTCGTTTTGTTTGTTTTTAAAATTTACCATCCCTACTCTTTTACAGAAAATCTGAAAAATGAACACCTTCTCTCTCACCTGAATAGTCATCATTCCAGAAAGAAAATAAAGGTTAAGTGAGAGCTAACTACCCTCTCTCAAAGCAACAACAAAACCTTCATGAGAACAATTAAGATGAAATTTCAGGGCTATAACGATAAAAACACAGACTTTTCAAAAAAGAAACCAATAAAGCAGTGGGTAAAAGCAATGAACAAAGTGCATGTAATGACAAAAGCAGACAAAATGATATTCAGTTATAACCAAGATGGAGACACAAACGGTAAGAGCCTGATGGAATGTGATGTTTACGTGGGTAGTCATGCTCAGAAGCTGGTTGTAGGTTCCATACAGAAGGATATTAAGTACTTTGCTTCATCTATAAACTTCATTTCCAAATTCCATTTTAAAACATAAAGGCCAAACTAAGATGAATGCGATTTTCCTTAACATTAGATATTCAAATACAAAAGCATGTTACTTTAATAATAAAAAGCAAAGATTCTAAAGGTAAAAAGTTAACCTAGAATGAAATCACAAATTAAACAATCTGAAAACAGAGGAAAAAATCAAGCTAAAATTTCCTCCTTGTGAGAAGAAAACTGAAGATCATTTTTAAAACAGTGATGCATCCAGCATTCAGGACTGATACAACCATTTGCAATTAAGGCATATTCCATGGAAACTGCCTTTCTTTTCTTCTCTTTGTAAAAAAAACAAAAAATTTTTTTAGGCAAATTCCCTTGACTTAAGAATTCAATGTCTGGAGGAGAGAGCCCTTTAAGGGTTTATCTTTATGCTGCCTTCAATTATCCAGGCTCCGAGAAATGGCCTGGATCATTCAATGCAATTAAATAATTACAATCTCTTTTGTAACACCAAGAGGATTTGTTTAAAAAGAAAAAAAAAAAAAAACTCTTAAAGTAGATCTCAGTGAAAAAGTGTGCTACAAAACATTGAAAAGCAAAAGCAAAGTTCAAAACGATCTTTCAACTGTAGTGACCCTCAATCACAGCAGGTTTTCATAAAAGTATAAACATTAATTTCCTCTCTGACCCTGTGTTTCCCAGGCCACAGGGAAAAGGTCTTCTCCCCTCCACCATTCTGGGCGCCCTGCTGTCTCCTTGGAGCAAAAGGCCGAATCGGATACAATCTGCAAAAGGATCTTTTACTCCTGGGTTTTTATTGTTTGTTTACCCGCTATTTTGTACCATCGGAAGAAATGGAGAGCTTATTGATGAAGCAACTTTACATTTTTGGTGAGAGAAATGTTTTAAAAACACATGCAAAGAACAGTCTAAGTATTACTTTTGGTGAAAGTAAAGGCTGATGGAAATACACCAAAAACCTTACTTTTGTCTTTGAGCTTCTTTTTAAAATTTTCATCTGTGCAGGAAAACCCATTGAATTGGAAGTTAGCATACATTACAACAATAAATATTCTTTTAAAAACACTATTAGTTTGTCTCGTTTTCCCCCAAATGAAGAGACTCTAACCTATTCTGTGACTTCAGGACTGGCATCACACTTCGTAATGCTCCGTGTGAGGTCAAAGTAATTAAACCAGAAGACCCCAATTTGAGTTGCTACCTCTGTTATTTCATCTTTCTGAACCTTGACTGTCTCCCATTAAAATTAGGCCTATGGAGTACAAGTGCTCCTTAAACACAGTATGATGAAAAGCCAGTTAATGTTGCACTGGTTGTTTTTGTATTTCCATTGCAGTTCGATATTTGGTCCTCCTGAACGTGACTCATACATTGCTTCTGTCACCACTCAGGTTCAATGACACCAAAATGGTGCAGCTTCTGTTCAGTGATGAGTCCACGGATCATGCAGTTAGATGTTATGTCAACATGAAATTGCTGAGACGTTTCTAAACACTTGCTCTCACTCAATCCCTGTGTTTATTTGGTTGTGCACTGGCAACAGGCCATTCACAGACAGGTGCCCGTCCTGGGATCAGACTTTGGGTAGCACTATTCTAACATAACTTTTAGTTCGTAAGTCTATGGTTCCATTTTTTCCTTAAAATCCTAAACACATGACCTGTTTGTGAATGTCCTTTAAGAACATACAATTCTACATATGCCAAATTACAGAGGGAGAAGAAAAATCCTTTTCCTTCACATTTGATGAATTAAGTTTTCTGATGGATGTAGAATTGTAATATCTACAGGTATATAAAGCAGGGTATTCCAGAGCCAAGACAACTTGAGAGGTAATCTAATTCAGGCCCCTCATTGAACAGTCAATAATGAAACCAATGTTCACATAACAGATAAAAATGTACCAAAGCTAGACTAAATGAAGTTTGTTCTGTTTGAAATGAATTAGAAGTTGCTTCTGCCACAGTCATCATTTGTAACAACAAAGAAAGGTTAAATTTGACCTAGTGTTCTCAAATGTTACATGCATTTATATTTCCAAATATAATTCAGAAAAACACATTTCATTCTCGTTATTTTCTATCAATATAAGCTACATTATTAAAAATTAAGTCCACACGAACCTAGGACAAACCTCCTTAATTATGAAAACAATTTTTGGATAGGTCATGTACTTTTCCAAAAACAGAATTAGCCTATTTTTGCTTTCTAGAAGATGAAAGGCTCACTGCATGATAAGAAATTTTCATTAATTTTTTCTACAGATACAGAGCCTTTCTTCTGTCAACAGGGCAGGCAAGGTTTCTAAATCTCTAAGTTGTCTCAAATTCAGCTTGGAGAAAAATAATCTTGGGACATAGTAGTGGTTCCTTTTAATTCTTTTTGACACTCCCTTACATTGCAATTTGGACAAGAACTCTCTCACGGTGATAATTTACAATCAGTAATTGAAAATAAACACCCAATAGAGTGCAGAGCTGCCCTTCTCCAGCAGCCGAAGAAGTTTATACAGCCCCGGACACCGGGAAGAGTCTGGGGCGGTGGGGGGGTGCCCTGTGGTCCTGGGCCTGGCTGGCTTCTGCTACTCTTTTCTTTGATGCTAAAACTGCACATCAACTAACATCAGTTTCTTTTGTAGATCTTGGAGGATTTTTAAAAAATAAGATAACCAATGTTAAATATATATTCCTACCCCGATCAAAAATCTCGATCCCTTCTCCTTTCATCTTGCAAAACAATTTTTCTTGTAGCCTTTTGACTTCAGATTCTTTCTCTTCCAGTTGTTCTTTTAAAGATGCCAGTTCATCCTACAAATGATAAATTCATTTAAAAAGAATTGATTACGAATAAAAGAGAATATCATAGAGTATGCTCTTAAATCAATAATTAGTTTTTGGGGATAAAACAAAAAACCACAATATTGAGACACAAACTTCAGAAATCAGACAGTGGCAATGATAAACAAGAAGCAAGACAATTATTAAAATCCAATTTATAATAATTACGGTATAATTATTTCAAGTTTCTTTGTAACCAAATTAAAAAAGAAATCTTTTAAAGTGTAAGTAGGACTAAAGTTAGCCCTAAGGTTTATATGTTATATTAAATTAAAAATATGGCCAAGCTAATCAAAAAAGATAATCGAATTAGATGTTCAGTGTCATAAAAACAAAATAAAATGCAAATTGGAAAATACATTGGAATAAATTGAAAATAAATTGGAAAATGCAAATTGGAAAGACTTGCTTGACATTTATTCAGTATTTTAAGGTTCCCTGGACAAGGTAGAGCTTAATCAGTGGGTAAGGTGGCAGGTGCTGAACAACTAGCCAAACCTTTGGACTAAATGATTTATCCTCATTAGTAAGAAAACAGACAGAATTTCCTACAACAATGGAAAAAAATAGATTTAGAAAACAGATTTTAAGTCTTCTTTTGTTTGTAAACTATAGAACTATTAAAGATCCTGCATCTCATGTTCTACCTTTTTACTAATGTTTTAACTTCCAGCTTCCTTTTGGTAGAGAGCTTTAGCAAATTTAAGTTTTGCTGGTTGTATTTAACAGAGAAAATAATTCCATGTGATGCTTATGGAGGCACCTTTATTTTTAATAATTTTATTTTCAGTCTCTAAGGATATTTATTACATTTAGTACTATGAGAAGATGTAGTTCTTCAATGAAACTAGGAAGTTTTTACTTACAGGAGGAGTGAATACCAAGAACAAGAAATTTTCAGCAGCACTGGCAAGAAGCGCAACCCTGCTCTTACTGTGCATCATTCTAAGCAGTAATTTGCATCCACAGCCATAGTTAACTGCTGAATACCTTCGAGAAAATCCCAAAGGAAGAAAGCAATGTCTGCTATTGGTAGGTAACAGAATTCTTCCACAGGTGATCTTTGCAATTATTTTACCAAGCCTGGATCTTAGATAGTCTAAGAGAGTGAGATTTAATTTGTAAACACATACTTTTATTTACCTGTTTATTACTTTTCACTAATTATTTCATATGTTCCTAAAAACAAATTAAGGATCATGTTGTCCCTTTAATCAGTTTTACACATTTTTTCAAAAATAGGTGACACAGACAAAATGAATGCACACACTACTAAGAACACCATCACAGCAAAGCAATGCAAGCCAGAAAGCAACAAGCCGTGGGCCCCCGTTACCCAGCGTCTACTACACCTTCAGCGACTCCCATTTTTGTTCCATCCGCTGCTTTTCATACTGCATCTGACCCACCTTGATTTTCATGCTAGAAAGTTTGGCCATTAAAGACTGGTCGAGAGACAGAGGAGGGAAAGAAAACTACAGATAGAAAAAGATAAGCTAAATAACCAAGAAAACAGTATCAGTTTATAAGGGAGGTGAGATAATTAAGAGAAATGACAGATTATGTTCTATGAGATTAGTTAAATCCAGGTTTTTATTCAGAATAGTGCTTAAATCAAGGTCTCCAACTTAGAGAAGAATTTCACTCACTTGAAAAATGCCTTCTTTATCATATACTAAGTAGACAACACATTGCATTTATATAACTTATCACAGGTAAGTAGTGGAGTCATTTGCTTAAAAATTTTTGTCATTGAGAAAACTCACTTTGGTTGATTTCAGCTTTTTTTCATACTGAAGTTTTTCACTGTCCATTTCACTGACTCTTAACCTCAAATCATTGATCTCCTGCATGAGCCCCTGTCCAAAAAAAAAAAACAAAAACAAAAACAAAAAAACAAGGAAATATATTAGGAAATATCAAAAATAGCAGTTTGGGAATCTTAAATCCTGGTTCAACTTACGTAAGTTAGGTCAGACCAATATATACAAGTTTTTTTCCTTTAGAACTATCTTTCCATTTAAAACACTGCTTTAAATTCCTAATGCCTCTGTCTAAAATGATGGGATCATGAAAATAAAAGGTGACTCATTCTGATTAAAAAAGGTAGCTAATCACTTACTATCATTGATCATATATTTCTAGACTAAAATTCACTATATAAACTCTTTTAAGATAAAGCAGAGAAATTTTCTTTAGTAAAGTCAGTTAGTTTTAGAGTGTTTTCAGTGATATGGTGGTTGTATATAAAATATTTTTATAATTTCTTCATTTGTCTATAACAAATGATGAACAGATTGTTCATCAATCTGGGAGAATAAAATCAAATTTAAATCCTTGAAACCAAAGAGTCTCAACCTGAGGATAGATAAGAGCCCTGTTATCTGAAAATATATTCAGTGTCATAATGTAATTTTATATTTGGAAAATGAAAAACATAGCAATCCTAATGTTTTCATAATACAAATATAATCAGGTACTTTTTCTACTGCCACCTTTAAAGAAACTGATTTGCTTATAAAGTTGTCTAAATATTGTAAGAAATGATGATATATTTTTTTTGTTCAGAGCCACAAGAGTAAAAAAATTAAATGAGAACACTAAATACCAACTTTTCCAAAAAAGGGCTCAAATACTCTGTGAAGATGATTTTTTTTAACTATAAGCCATGAATGCCCTGATAATGGTTACTGTGTTTTTGTTCATCTCTTTTAAAAGATGAGCCACAAATTCATGGATGATAGAATAGAGTTATACAAAAATACCAGTAAAAAAATTAAACAATGCCATAAGAAATAAAACTCTGTTAACAAGAATTAATCTAAATTTGTAAGTAGAACCTCAGGACGGCTGGAAAAAGGGACGCTATGATGAAATACATTTTCCAGAAAACTCACAGGCTTTTAAATTGTTATTGTTTTGAAGTATTTCTGGTATTAAAATTATTACCTAGCATTATTATATAATAATTATTAATATTATTAATACAATGTTTCAATAAGAGGATGTGTATTTTCTCCTCTTATGAATGAAGTCAAGAACTATTTGACATCATTAATAACATTTTAGTTGTGATTTCTTATCTACAAGTTCAAGAAAAAGGTCTGTTTCTTCCATTTATTTCCCATTTATTAATCATCCTTGCAATAATATGAGTTCTTGACTCATATTATTCATCAATCTAGCCTTTTAAACATATATTTTCCCATTTTCTCATTGTTAAGAACAGCTTTGGATTCCTTTACCACTTCCTTTAGAAATTTTGTAGCAACTTGCAAAGAAGAAGAAACAATTGAAGAAAACAGAATTATAAATTGAGACCATTTTTTCCTACTTAAAAAAGAAAACCTACCCAATTATCCTTTGTAGCAAACTTGTATATATGAAAGTAAACCTCCAACCTAAAATAATGTTTCATGTATCTTCTCATGAAAACTCAAGCTGGAAAATCTTAAACTAGCTCCTTAATATGAAACTTCAGTGAAGTACAAATTATTTCCAACTAATTTTTTACCAGAAGTTCAGTCCTTTTCAGAAAGAAAATCCACATTACCTCTCCCTTTTCGTTTCTAGAGAAAGGGTGGACTCAGTTTCTAACATCTGTGTTCTTACCAGAAGGGGGCACTGTTGAATGATGCTAACCATCTCCTGCCAGCAGTTTCTGAGACAGACAGGTCTCAGTCTTCCAAGGTTCCAAGACTTTTACCCTGTCTTCGGAAGTATCTATACTTCTCTCCCACTCCAATATATTCTTATAACTTAATCTCAAATAATCTAAACTTCTAAGACAAAGTTAAAGAATTCTGGATTCATGAAACAGCCAGGGAAACATTTTATTTTTATCAAGGGAACAATATTAGGAAAATGAGTATATTCAATTCAGTTTTAATTATGAAGACTATTTTAATTATGTTCATATATAACAAAGTTTAACAACAATCCCATAATCTCTGGGTATGTTCATTCTACATTTTAACAACAGTGTTAAATATTTATTAGAAAATTATCAGGGATTGAATTTACTCAAGTTGATGACAAGATCACTTTGCATTTGACTGAGAATGCATGACTGAAGCAAGGAAGCACTAGAAAAAAATTTTATAAAAATATAGACAATCCCAAGGGTCTTACAAAAAATCCTAATAATGACACCATCAATATTTTATATCTATATTCTTCTACTTTAGAAGAGATTACCTAACAATGGACAATATACGTATGCATGATACTTTAATAAAATCTTTTCTCCCCTTAAAAAAAAAAAATCACAAAAATCTACTTCAATTTAGTCCCAATGTTTGGTTAACATTTCATATCCAAATTACCCACAGTCATGCAGGTGAAGACATCCCCTAAACTTTGTGTATATAATGTAGAAGACCACCTCTCAGTCACCAAAGAGTGGACCTCTTCCCCTGCACCAGAGCTGGCTCCACACCATGCCACCTACCTGGTGACTGAATTCCATTTTTGTGTTATGAATGACAGTAAGGGGAAGCATTCTTAAAGCACAGAAGCAAAAGCTGTAAAGAAACTGGGTAATGTCCTAAGTTCTAAGAGGCCCCAGCATCAATCAAATTAGAAATGTACTCATACAGGTTGACTGACAAAAAACAATTAAAACATGCGCCAAGTTAGGGATTTCCTTTTGCTACTGAGAAAGTAATACCTGCAACAAGACTTTCCATTATAGTTAGATCTTTGACATTTTAATTTTGAAAAACAGCAAAGGGATAAACTTCATTCAATTCAAACCTAGGAAGGGCTTTCAAACAGTGGGAAATACATGTAATGTACCTCATATTGTAATGGGTGCAGTCACCATGAAATAAATGTCTGAAATGAAGAAGAGCGGGGGAGAAGTACATGCTTTCTACTCTTCTCTCTTCTTGGTACCCATTTGCTAATCCAATGTGACATCTCTCCACATACCAATTGAGGAAACAAAAAAGAGAAGAAGAGATGGCCCTAGCAAAGAAGGAACTTCTGCAGCCTTTTATATTTTTTTCAAATAAATCTCAAATGTATGCGCGCCCCTCCTCAACAAAACAATAAGCAAATGAACAAAGTAGAAGAACTGGATTAATGAAATAAAACAAACGAGTATGTCTGGCCATGAAAATGGGCTTCAAGTTGTAGATTCTACCCTAAATTTCATAAAAGAATAGTGACCATTATTTAATTGGAATGATTTTTTTTGTGTGGAACAGACCAAAAGTAGAAGGTCAAGTTAAATGACCTCTAAAAATCTGTGATCTTTATGATTCTATAACAAAATCATGTTCTCTATACATAATTAGAAACCTATTTATTACATAGTAAATAGTCAAGTGTGCCTAAGTAATAACTAAATAGTAAAATCATGCACTTAAACCCATTATTTCCACAAAGAAGAAAACCAGTACGAATGGATAGATGTACAGACATACAGACAGAAGCTTCAAATGCCTTCACATCAAAAGTACTTCTAAAGGCTAATGAAAGGATTAATATTTCATATCAAAAGTCTGCTCTGGCTCATGTGGCTCAGTCGATTGAGCGCTGACCTGTGAACTGAAAGGTTGCCTGTTTAACTCCATCAGGGCACACACGAGAGTTGCAGGCCAGGTCCCCAGTTGGGGACGTGTGAGAAGCAACCGGTTGATGTATCTCTCACATGTCGATGTTTCTCTCCCTCTCTTTCTCCCTCCCTTCCCATCTCTCTAAAAATAAATAAGTAAAATCTTTTTTTAAAGAAGTCTGAAAATAAAAATTTAGCCATTAGCATTTAATGATTTAAAAAAGTCAAGGTAATTAAAAATTATTCTTGCAGCACAGATGAGTGAGGGCACACCTCACACCTCCAGGGAAATTGAGCTTGTTCTAGGAGTATGTGTGTGTGAGACACACATACACACGCACATGTATGCATATGAACATGGACAGAGAGAAAGGGTGCCGCTTACCTCCGTGTCTCTGAACCTGTCTTCATAATCCAATCTGTCCTTCTCTACAGCCGTCAGTTTTAACTTCAAGTTCGATACCTCAGCCATCAGATCCAACTTCTGAGTTTCCAAGGACGTCCTACTCAGAAGCTCCTATTAGAATTTAAGAGACATATTCAGAAGTTGTTTTATGATAAACAGCCACGTGTGGATGTGCCTCTATGACTGCAAACTAGTTAACTATCAAATAGAGGATGTGATGAAGATTCCTTACGAACTAGATACACTTTAGTTAACCTCCATTAAGCAGAACTAAACAGACATCTGCTTATTGGGGAGACATATTATCTAGATACACACATATATAAATCTGATATATTATGATAGCACTGATGATGATGATAATGAAATGTTGGCCACATGACAGGCACTGTTCTGACATGTATTTAGTGGTTCGAGCCTCAAACAACCTTATGAGATAGTAACTCATGAGAACTGTCTCATGAATTACCCTTGCTCAATAGACGAGGAAGCTAAGGAACAGGGAGGTTAAGAATTTGCCCAAAGTCACACAGCATGGAAAGGCAGCGCAGGGACACAGAGACTCAAACCTCAAGCAGTCTTGCTCCAGTGTGTGCCCTACCAGCTGTGTTACAGGTCCTCTCATGTGAGCACAGTGCATGTGTACAAGTTTTTCCCTAATAAAGGTCACATATGGTATTTATCTTTTTTCTTAATCAAATATGTTCATGGTTGGGAGCTAGGAAACCCCATGAAAACATAAAGAAGAAAATTACATGTTATCTTATTATTATTTTATTTCAGATTCTAATTGCATGAGCACTTTCTATTGTGTTTATGCAACTTGGGACCCTGCTATTCTAGGTTTGTACTTAAAATATGCCCGGCTAAGTGAACCACGGAATTTACAGCTCCATCAGCACAAACACGGCATATAAATGGAGCATTGCAAATAATTCAGCAGGAAAATCCCACCTGGGGGCCAGCTTCGTACATACCTGCTGCAACATTTCCTCTGTGGCATTCAGCTTCTCTCTGTGCTCTTCAAGACAAAACTCCAAATCTCGAATCTTCTCTCCCTGGGCCTCTACCTGGTCTGTTAACACACTTACCTGTATTTAGAGCAAAACACTACAATGGATTAGGGAGAACTTGGGTCCCACTGCAAACTTTACTTCTCTAAACACAACAATTGGAATACTGTCACCACTCGTTTGGACAGAAAGGGAAAAAAATCTGAGAATTAGAAGACAGCAGCCCTTCACACCCCTATTTGTGTGGTGCCTCCTGATCTGAGGACTCTGACTCAGTATTTAAGAAAGTTAGGGCTGACTGAGGGTGTGCAATGCTTTGTAGGTTAAAACCGTATCAACCATTTGAGAGAGGAAGCGCGTACACAAATTATCTTTTTCGGTGCGTGAGGAGAAGTGTTTAGGGGTTGGGGTGGGAGGTAATATTGGAGATTAAGACAGGAAATGGAGTTAATGTTTAGAGGAGAAGTTATCGAGGGCTATTCAAGTTTGAGACTTCATAAGAAATAAAGAAAAGCCTCCACAGACTTCAGATTCCCTGAGATATTTCATGAGCACATTACCCACAAATGTGTTCGAAGCCGGGGTGTAACTCAAAGGTCCAGGAGAAGCCCCTGGGTTAGCCCCTCATCCGCAGGGCTTCCTGCAAATCTCCGCGTTTCCCCCAGCGATCACCAGTCTGGTGAACATACTTCACTTAGCTCAAAATACCAAAGTCAAAATATTTGTCAAGTATTTAAAACAACACGGATGGACCTAGAGGGTGTCACGCTAAGTGAGATAAGTCAGGCAGAGAAAGACAAACACCATATGATCTCACTTATATGTGGGGTCTGCGAAAACAAAACAAACAAACAAAACAGAAACAGACTCATAGGTACAGGGAACAAACTGATGGCTGCCAGAGGGGAGGAGGGTCAGGGAATGGGTGAGAAAGTGAAGGAATTTAGGTGGTACATATTTCCAGTTATAAAACAAGAAAATCAAGGAGATGTGGTGTACAGCATGGAGGATTTAGTCAGCAATGTCGCAATAACATTGCATGGTGAGAGATGGTTGGGAGACATCGTGGTGATCGCTTCATAAGGCATATAATGTTGAACCATTACATTGTACACTTGAAACTAACATAATATTGTATGTCAACTCTACTTTAATAAAAAAAAATATATATATATATATATGTAAATAGGAAGGGAAAAAATAACATTCTGAAAAAGAAAACTCAAAGTTAGCCTACAAATAGGACTCTACCGCTCACGTTGTTTTATTTAGCCCATGGTGTTACTGTTCAACTGAAATATTAAATATATATTCAGGTGCAGAAGTACTTACTCAGATTTATGAGTATGTATTTGAATTATATATAGTATAAACTCAGAATTTCTGCTACATATGAAAAATCAGAGCAGACGGCATTGTGCCCGTCATCAGGCTGGCCCTTGGAGGCTGCGGCTGACCAAGGGCTGCTCACACTAGGCTGCGTATGCACACTCCTGTTCTGCCGCAGTCCCCACCACTCTCTATTGTGCACAGATAGCCCTCTGCACTCTGTCTATTAGCAGTCTAGCTCCTATAAGCACCTGAATTGGTCATTCCAATTTCAAATGGCCTTTGGAAGTATGTCATGAAGAAAGAACAACATTTAAAAATCACTTGCCTGGAGAACAAGGGATTCTTTGTCATTTTCTAAACGTGCTAGCCTTTCTTGATACACATCTCCATTTGCAGGTAGGTGTCCGTTGGTCTGAAAAAGGAAGTAATATGGATAAGGATGATATTCTTTGAGATAGAACTACTGCGGGTAAGTAAAAATTGGCATCTGTTTTCAAACTAAGGAAGCTGAACTGGATTTAGCACAGCTGTGATGGACTGCCATTGATAGAAAATATAACAATACAGCTTGGTTCATTTACCTCAACGTAGGTCAGATGGACACATTAGCCATGTTTTCACCAAACCAAACAACTTCTCGTCAAGCAGAAAATAACGACCAGAAAGAACAGCAGCTACTGATATTCACTGACACCAGCTGCACGCCTGGGGCACGCAAAGCTTTGGGAGCGTGTGGCCAGGCACAATACCCCTATTTTCCCCCAAATGCTCAATGCCACCAATTCTGAGTGGAGATAGTGGGAATGATCTGAGGTGTCCTTTTGTTCCCCCACTTTCTTCCCAAAGACCCACATCCAGGACTGCAAAAGTCTCCCTTTAAAGGAAGACAACAGGGGCAACTTATACCACAGGCTTCTTCCTGCTTCTCCAGGCTCCAAATCAGGGGTCAAATCTCCCCTTCCTCCCCCACCCCAAAAGCCTAAACTCTCAGTACGCAATGACCTCCCCTGGCATCACCGACTAGCCATGCTCATTAGAGATTTATCACTTTCCAACCTGAATTAGCTACCTCTTTTGAGTTTGCTTGCTCATATGATAACATGATGCCAAGCTCCTGAGCAGAGTCTATAAACTGGAGTCACCCCATGACCCCCACAGCATCTGGCCCAGCGCTCTGCTTAGACTAGTGCTCACTCTTCCTTCCCCTCCCTCCAAACCCCTCCCCGCCACTTTTTATCAGGCCTGGGGATAGTCCTGCATGGTATAAATGCTAAAGGAAGTAGAGATTGGGAAAGCAAGTGAGATTTTTTTTTTCCCCTCAGTCATCTTACATATACAAGGCATTAAGGAGACACATGAAAAGGCTAAGAGCAGACAACATAAAAATGTCATTCTGAAATACAGAAGTATATGTGATATGTCCCTTGTTATCTCATTTAAATAGTTCACAACCATATAATATGGAATCCCAACAGAATTTCCTGATTCCCCATTCAAATACAACAGAGATAGAAGCCAGTGGAGTCCCAAGTGGTTAGATGGAGCCACCCAGAGTTCAATCAAAAAAGCAAGTAACAACTTCAGATTTAGAATCGGAGTACGTATAAACTGTGCATCTTTAACGACCAGGTCACATCTGATGTGACATCTATTATTTTTCCAGAATTAACTGGTATTGTTATCCTACCTTTCCAATTAATGCAGTTTCCAGTATATATTCTGGGAATAACAAAAATTATGTGTTTGGGGGGGGAGGGGGCAGAAAAACCCACATAAAGGAGCTTTAACAAAAAAGAAAATTTCAGGATGTTTCTTCTAAAAACTATACACACTGGATATATTTCCCATGAGGCCACAGGAAAAAAAAATGAGAAGCTAATTTAGTAAGTGTTCAATGTATATTCAGAACGGATAAAATTTTAGCATCAGCTGCTTGACCACATACCTGCGCCACTACCACCGCAGCATAATTCTGCTCATGTTGTAAACTGAAGTACCCAGAATTAAATTACAAGTATTATGAGCAGTCTGATGGAGTGGCCTGGACGACTTCCATCCCTGGGGACTACCATGAAATGAAATTCATGTAACTTCTTGAAGACAGCTTTTTGGAAAAAAGCCAGGATGCATAATGCATGCTCTCAAACTAAGCAAGTGCCAAGACTGGCCCTCCACAGCTTTAAAGTCCTCATTTTGATTAAGGATATTAGCAGGCACCTGCTTTTAAATCCCCAGGCAAGCAACATTTTATAAACAAATACATTTCATTAAGTAGGAAAAAAGAAAAGACTTCTGCTCAGTGAAGATACAAAAAAAAAAAAAAAAGTCATCTTTCTTCTGCCTGAAGTAAATTAGAGTAAGATTAGAAGTGTTTCTACAGCAAGTTCCAGAAGTGTTTCATGAAGCGACTGCATATGATACAGAAATACAAGATGTTCCAAAATCAGTTCTACAAAGTTATCCTAAAAGAGTAACAAATATTAAAACTTGACTTACAATGATAATGCTCGCGTTTCTCAACAGTGTATTGATATTTACAAATGCTCATAATGCTAAGAGTATTTTTAAAAAAATTTTTATTATTGATTTGAGAAAGAGAGAGCGAGCACATATGCGCATGTGAGAGAGAGACACTGATTCTTTGTTCCACTTATTTGTGCACTCATTGGTTGATTCCTGTATGTGCTCTGATTGGGACCAAACCCACAATTTCAGAGTATCAGGATGATGCTCTAACCAACCAAGCTATTCAAAGTCACTATAGGGATGTAAAGCCAGACTCAGGCACTACCACAGAAGTAGTTATAGACTTTTGAAGCACCGTATTGACTTATTCAAGTAGGCAAAGGTCTATTCCATTCACACCTTTATTTTTATTTCTGCCAACATGAAAATGCTAGAGAGAGGTAAATTCCATTAGGCAGAGAGCCTGCCACCTCCATTCTTTTCCCAGCTCCCGTGCTCTCCCTACCAGATCACTCAAAACCGCCCAGAACACAGAACACTCTGTCTCACACTGATTGCATTCCTTCTGCGTGGACTGTATTCCCCTGTCTTCCTCTCTCCTCATTCCCAAAGGTCCACCTCAGTGGAGTTTTGTGTATAAAGTCTTCCTTCAATTATGTGTTCCCTCACATGTCAGTTACAGCATCCAGGTGAACCTACACAACAGCAGGCGTCACACTGAATACACTTTTTAAAAAGTGCTTAAGTGTTTAATAACCCAGGCCAATGTTCTGAATGGTTTACGGAGATTATCTCCTCTAAGTCTCATAACTCTATCTTGCACGCAGGGCAACAATGCAGTAGCCTGACTCCAAATCCTACACTCTTAACTACTTTGCTGTACTGTAAGGTGTAGGTTTTATAATTTGTTTTTTACGTCGACTCTGTGTCGTTAGTTTTATTATGAATATATTCTGTCAATCCATTTGCTATTTATTGCTATCTTTTAAAATAAATATTTTCTTTTATTTTTTAATTAGTTTACATTGAATATTCTCTGTTTCAGATGTGTAACCTAATGGCTACAAAATCATGTACTTTACACCAATACACTCTTGATTTCATGATTCTAGTCTTTAAAATTCAGTAGCAAGAAAGGGAAAGTAAAACACAGTCCACGGAAGCTCCTTTAATTAAATGTTCTCTCTAGCTACCAAAAGAAATATCTAACACAAATATCTCTACCACGGAGGGCAAACATTTTAGTGCCTTCTCTCCAGTCAACACCGCACTAGGAGGACAGACTGAGATAAGGCCTGAGTCCTTCGACCATGAATACTGTAGTCCTATTTCATTGGGTCCAGCCCTACAATACGGCATCTCACACCCTACTGTCCAGAGTCAAGAGCGCGACACCAGAGGTACTGGAAATGAAGCCAGGCAGAGACTCTGCTCTGCTGCCCTGTCCTCTTATGTGATGTGACGAAATCGTGGCAGCGAGCCTCTCCCCTTGTGCTGAAAATCATCATCTCAGGGCAATACCGCTGCCATTCGGGGCCAGCGGAACATCCCTCCCGAGTGGCCGCTGTCCCTGGGCTACAGCGCCTCTGACTCTAGCTCAGCCTTGCCCATCGCCCACTTACTTTCCCCTCCTACGTTTCTACTGCAGTTCAAAAGAGGAAATAAGATGCCATGGCAACAGGGACACCTCTTCAGGAAGCCCTCTATTTTTTTTCCAAAATCTCATGATCTCTGCACAAAAAGAAAACCAAAGGGAAAATAAATCTCACACATACTTCGTTACACCCCAAAAGCCCAAGCATGACCCTCTCCCAGAAAAGGCATCGGTTTATTCAACGTCAGAAGGAGCATCAAAGAGTGAAACTCGGAATAAGCCTGAATATATTCTGGACTTTCCAAGTCAAGATTGCAGATGTGGTCAAAATCAGACTACGGTTTTTATTTCTGGGTTTTGTTTTTCTGGGTTTAAATTTTCTCAGTGATCATTTTCCAGAAATAGATAGCCTCTTCTCCACTAACTTGCCAACTGGAGCAAAAATAAGTGCTCCGGAGCGAGAAGCCTCACAGCAGTAGGCCAGCCCCTGGAGATTCACCTCTCCAGAAAAATAACTATTTACAGCTGAAATGCTGGCAAGAGAAACGAATGACAAGTGCTTTCACCTGACAGTCACATGAGAACTAGCCCGAAAGCGCTTCCTTTGGAGAATTTGGGTATCTGCTGCCCAAATATCAATTGCGAAGATTCGGTGGCTATCCTGTTACACAGCTAACACAGGCACACACACACCTCCTCGTTTGTGCATCCGCAGCCAATGTGTACAGGGTGAGTTAGAGAGATTTCTTTATTGTTTCCTAAGAGTTTCTTTTACACACCTTGATTAGGGAAGACGAGCTTGAACGCCTTCTGGCCTATTTTCATGCCCATGACCTAAGATTCTGCCCTGGGGAGGGGAGTACACGTTGAGACTACATTATCCTGGTCACAGGTACACTCCAAAGTCCCCTGAGTTACAGAAGGACAGAGGAGTTTCCTAGAAGCTAAAGCCCAACTTCTATTGTAGTTGTGTACTATATGCATCCCTTCATCTATTTATTCATGAATTTATTCAATATTTACTGAAAAGCCAGCTATGTGACAGGATGCAAATATAGCAAAAGAATCTCTCTTCAACTTTGGGAAGCATAACATGAGAAGAAGAAAATGCTGTCCCTATTTTTCTTGCTACTTATTCTTTCTTAGCTCACTTTCATAAAAGAAGAGACATTGTTTTCTATTGAATACAAATACCAGTAGCCTGGGATTTCACTGAAGGTGTCTGTCTCACTTATCACACCGCACTGCACTGGCCTCTCTCAACTGAGAATTCTGCTGGCTCGGTCCATTTGTTTTCCTGTGCCTGCATACTTTTCATAGATGTTTACCAGAAGCCGAAGGGGAAGACAGCTTCAACTTTAGCCAGGATGTCTCCGTGAGATGCTGCATAACTCATATCATTGTGACCACACATGGGATGCAATCTGAAGATGGGCCAAGGCTTGAGAAAACATCCCCCCAAGGCGCACATGTGACGAGAAGCTGGTCAGAGAACAGCAGGGACCGGAGGACGGCGGGCCTGGAATGAGCCGCGTGGCTCAGAGTCAGAGACTGGGGAGAACAGCCAGCCGCCCTGGAGAGAGCCTGTCCCGTGGTTGAACTCTTTATGAATATTTTTTTTTTTGCAAAAACTTTTTTAAAAAGGTACACTTTGAGTAAAACTTAGTTTTTTAAAATATAGAAATAAGATAGCATTATTGTGCTGATTTAACAGGTCAGAAGCAAGAAGAGAACTCTTCATTCCCCACACTTATACTCTACTTATCTCATGGGTCATGACGCCTGACTTGGAGTTACTACCATCAGCAGTTTCACTCACTCTGTTGAAAACTGTATCTTTGTAATCTCTGCTGATTTTGAGATTGCCTCATAATTACAAATGCCAAATAATCAGACACTTTTGGGATTTCATGACCTGATCAAGGTCACGAACCTCTCAGTTTCATCTATTGGAAAAAAACATTAGGGCGACTCATCAAGTTAGACTTAAAGTAAGCAAGAATCACTTGCTTGGTTCAAACAAACATATTTTTCTGTTTGCCCTCTTAAACTTGGAGTTTGCTAAAGCATTGTTAATATTAGTCTTAAAGTTCTGAATCTTAAAAAAATAGTTATTCATTTCCAGAAGGCTACAGCTATAGCCACACTATTAAAACAAATTTATTCTTGTAGATTTAATATCTCTTCACTGTAACAGGCAACTAGTGTTACTATTTTCTGTTTTCTTATCCAGCTTCCCCTATAAAACCATTAAACACAGAGCAGAAGTTAGTAGTAAAAGAATAACCTGCATCCTACAGGAAACCAGGGCATCTCCCTGGCCCAGGCAAAATAATAATTAGAACTGCAAATGTGCAGTTGCACTAATGAGAAAATTAGCATCAGTCTTAAGTAATGTACTCTCAAGTTAGCCATCATTAAACATGAAAGAAATCTTAATTATGCAGCTATTATTAATAGTAAGTTTTTCTAAAATATTGTGGACACGCCCGAACCAGTGTGGTTCAGTGGATTGGACAATGTCCCACAAAGCAAAAGGTCGCCAGTTTGATTCCCAGTCGGGGCACACACCTGGGTTGTGGGCCAGGTCCCCGGCTCAGGGCCTGAGAGGCGGCCAATCAATGTTTCTCGCACATTTATGTTTCTCGCACATTTATGTTTCTCCCCCTCTGTCTTCCTCCCCTCCCCTTTCTCTAAAAATAAGTAAAATTTTTAAAATATTGTGGACACTTCTGCACAGTCTGAAAAAACCTTGAATGTGTAATCTGTAACCTAACTCCAAGGCAAAATTCTCTGATTCTTGATGTTTACATTCCAGTTGGAGAGACAGAAAATAAATGACATTAATACAGCAGATCCATAGTACGTAAGAAAGTGCTAAGTGCTAAGAAAAAACTAAAGCAGGGAGACGTAATAAAAACAAAGAATAGGTAAAATTTTAGCGAGGGTGGCCATAAAAGGCCTTTCTGAAAGCACAACTTTTAAATAAATATCGGAAGACTATGAGAAAACTAACCACACTGGTATCTGGAGAAAGAGCTTTCCAGGCAGCATGAACAGCCAGCGCAAAAGCCAGGCAGCCAGCTTGCCCAGCATGTTTGAGAATCTGTAAGGATGTATGAGAATCAGTGAGGAAGCTACTGTGCCTAGAGTGACGTGAAAGAGGGGAAGCATAATGAGACATGAAGACAAAAACTAATGAGAAATGATTCCTATAAGGCCTTGTGATCCTGTAAGAGTAGCATCCAGCGTTTACTTTGAGCGAGATGTGACTATCATTGGGAAGTTTCTGAAAAAGGAGTGAAGGACAAGAGCTGATTTATATTCAGATTATCATCATCATTTTTACTCTTTTGCAGAAAGATGTTAACAGAACAGATTGAACATGTGTTAGTGGAAATGCTTTTGGACATAGATTTTGTTTTGTACTATGCTTGTTTTTAGACACAAATTAAAAACTCAACCACAGGAAGCCTTAAGCTATGGATGCCCTTGGCAACTTCTGGATGTGGGTTAGGAATAGGTTCTTCTACAGTAATAAATTCCTTTCCCATTACATGATGGACAATCAGAAAAATATGGAGTAAAGAAGGGGTGAAATGGGAAGTACAAACAACCTAAGGAATGTGCTAGAAAATGTTTTATTTAGAGCACAAAACAATTCTAAAAAAAAAAAAGAAAATCAGCAAAACATGGATATTTCAATCTCTAGGAAGAAACTATAAAGTTTGCAAAGCAAATATAAAGTATAATAATAAGGTATCATGAATAACAAAATATAAAATATTTCCAACTGTCAAGTTTGTGTAGATGCACCACTACTAAAAAATGACAAAAAATAAACAGGCATGTTGGCTGGGGACATAAGAACACTCAGCACAGGACTAGACAGAAACATCAGTATTTATGTCACATCATGTGGACATGTTTTAGCCCTAAGATGTAGTATTAAGGTTCCCAAAGCAAACAGCTTCCATTTCTATCACAGATGCAAAGTAGATCTTAGTTCTTTCATACAATGTTTGTTAGCTTTTCCATAAACAGTTAACTGATAAGCTTATTAATATATACTCCTAAAAATTGAGTATCCTTTAATTACTTAAAAATAACACCTTTCCTATCTTTCCCCTTGAATATGTGTTTGTGATCTTTAGATTTTATGTCTTTGACACATATTAAAACTATAGTATTTACCATGGTCTTCTGACAAAGGGCAGATCCGTCATGTCATCAATTTTTGAGAAGAATGTCTAGAAAGAGACCTCACTGTTCAGTGAAAACAAGTATTTAAAGCCCAGCTGCGTAACGTAACTTGCATACTGGAATGGAAATGACTGCCATACACCACTAGATGGCACTTCATATCAAATACTGCTACAAACCTCTGTTGCTTTTTGAGTGTCTGTTTAGACACCCTACTGCCTACTTAGAACTCCCATTGGGTCCTCTTACAGTAAACCGCCCAATACTGAGAGAGCATCTATTATGTGCAAGGTTCTTTCTCTTCTAGGACTATCTGTTCAAAGCCACAGTAGGTCATTCGGTCACAATCAAAAACCTAGTCCACTTTTATAAGAATAATCAGGTGACTTGCTAGATCTCAGGAAATGTATATGAATAACACTTTTAAAAAACAATCCTGAGAGTCAAAAGGGAATTTGGATATCTTAAGGGCAAACTTGTTCTGTAAATTTTTTTCTTGTTCTACTTTGGCTATTCTATGTCCGAAATTTTTGAATAAGCAACTGAAGATTCATGGCATGGGATTTGTAACATGAAGAAATCCACCCAGTGTGGTGATTGCTGGGGAGAAGGGAGTATAAGGAAACTAAAAGGTAATGTAAAAAATATATAATAAAGATTAAATTTTTTTTAAAAAAGAGAGAGAAATCTACCATTTGACTCTGAAGCCATTCGATGAGCGTTTCTGCTGTTGAATCTGGGATCTGACACCTCAGGCCTTCCTTCTCATCTGTTTCCATCATCTCTAACAATCCACGCAGGTCTTCCACAAGGTGCAGAGCTCGTAGGCTTCCCATGAATGGGGAGGTGGGAGACTGGCAATCGAAAATTCCATTGGGGTATTCCAGGGCCTTAGAACCTAGGTTTAAAAAAAATTGCAGAGAAAGTAATAGGATTTATATCAGATAACACACCAAAGCTGAAAGTGGCAAGCAAGTCCAGTCACAGTGAGGAATAACGAAAGCAAGAACCGGGGAAAAGATAACTCGATCATGTAAATCTCTCCAAGGCATAGTTATTTGGTGCAAAAATAAAAACCATATAACTGATGGTAAATATCAATGTTCAAATAGCTAACAGGCAGGCCACCAATTGTGTGGTACAGTAAGAATATGGCAGGCTGTGGTGTAAGATGTGCTGACAAGAAGGGATAAGAGGGATTAGTCTGGGTGGAGCCATGCATTACAAAAAACACAAAGTTTTAGGGACCATAATGTCTTTAACTTTCCTATAAACAAGTTGTGCATTGAGGTGGAAATTGCATAGCACAGTTTCCAAGGGAAGAGGGCCAGCTCCTAGGTAACTTGCCAGAATTTAAATCTCTGAAGAAGTTCAACAAATTACATATGTACATTTTCTTAAATAGCATGGCAGTTGCTTTTTTGTTTTAATCTTTATTTTTCTCCACCAGACAAAATGCTTATTGATTTTTAGAGAGAAGGGGAGGGAGGGAGAAAAACATCTATGGGTAAGAGAGAAACAGCGATCAGTTGCCTCTCATACACACCCCCACCAGGAACCAAACCTGCTACCTAGGTGTGTGCCCTGACTGGGAACCGAACATGTGACCTTCTGGTTTACAGGATGATGTTCCGACCAACTGAGCCACTTTGGCCAGGGCTACATGTGTATATTTGTAGATGAATGTGGGTGCAAGTGCATACAAACATTTCTCCTATGAACAATAGGAGAATGGCTATAAATACATATCTACAAACAACTGACTCTAAAAAACAAAATAAATGAACAAACAGAACAGAAAAAGACATAGATACAGAGTACATTTTGAAGGTTGCCAGAGCGGATGGGGGTGTGGGGACTGGGTAAAAAAGGTGAAGGGATTAAGTACAAATTGGTAGTTACTTAATAATAATGGAGATGTAAAGTACAGTATAGGAGATATAGTCAATAATATTGTAGTAACTATGTATGGCGCCAGGTGGCTACTAAAATTGTCAGGGTATCACTTTGTAAATTATGTAACAGTCTGACCACTATGCTGTACACCTGAAACTAATAGAAAATAATACTGACTGTCAATTGTATTTATAAATATAATTTTTTTAAAGAAAAATTCTGGCCCTGACCAGGTGGCTTGGTTGGTTGGAGCATCGTCCCATACACCAAAAGGCTGTGCACTTGATCCCTGGCCAGGGCACATACATAGGTTGTGGGTTCAATCCCCAGTCAGGAGGCAACGAATTGATGTTTCTCTCTCACACCAATGTTTCTTTCTCCCCACGCCCCTTTCCTCTCTCTCTAAAAATCAACTGGTTTGTCCTTAGGTGAGGATTTAAAATTTTCTCTCTCACACACACACACACATTCTGGAAGAAAATGAAATAGAGAGTCAAAGATGACACCAGGGACAACCTGAAGGCATTGGAGAAAGCCAATAAATGAAAATAAGAGAGTGGAAAGGTAATAATATAACAATGGTATGAAAAAAGCCACGACAGCAGACTAAATGGCCTAATTCCATCTTTCAGAGGATGCAGGTTACCTGCTATAATACCATCCATCTGCTCCAGCGCCGCAGCCAACATGTCACTGGCATCACTCATCATTTTGCTATTTGTCAAGGGCAAATTCCAACCTAGATCTGAAAAAATAATGATGTTGTCACTACATCCTTTAAATGACACATGCTTCCTGGCAGGCTTGAGAACTCAACTTCAAATTGTAACTCCACCTAGCAGGCAAATATGGAGAACTACCGAAGTAGTAGGGCTGAATTAACTGAATCATTTTACAAGCTGTGGCCAATCATCACTTACTGTACAGCAAGCCCGCATGCTATGCCTGTGTCAGTTAATACAATAAGTAAGATTCCGTTCTTGTACTCAAGGTGTCTAAAATCCAGCAGAATGCTTCCCGTGTTGCACTCCGTGGAACTCGAGGTCTCCGTGAAGAGCCTCGGGGTGGCTGCGGAGCCCTGCTTAGGGCCCTAAGGAATGCTGGGTGCACAAGACCTTTCTGCGTGAATCAGACCCACCCGAACTCTACTCTCTCAATTTTGCCTTTTTTGTGTATAAGGATTACCATAAGACTTGTCTAAGAAAATGGTTCCCACTGTGTGTGTGTCCAGGAAAGGTCTGTCCAGAAAAAGTCCAGCCTTTGTTAATATAATGAGAACAGTTTGTGCCACATCAATGTAACCTGGCAGCCAAGGAGAGTGGACTGGAATGCACACGCATGAACAATGACAACTTCACTGTACTAGTCAGTGGGGGTGGTAGGTGCACCTGGTGAGCATGTGTCCTGTGTGACTGCTGCATTCAAAATGACTGAATATAGCAACGAATCTGTATCATTTTTTGCAGTAAGTTTGAACATTCCTCCATGGAAACTATCTGGATGACTCACAAGGCCACAGCTATGGGCAACTGGTGATTGGCAGCTGCATCACGACAAGGTGCCCACTCATGCATCATTTCTCATGCAGAGTTTTTTGGGAAAACATCAAATCACCCAGGTGACTCAGCCCACCTACAGCCCAGATTTGGCCCCTTGTGACTTCTGGCTTTTCCCAAAACTAACATTACCTTTAAAAGGGAAGAGATTCCAGACCATTGATAAGATTCAGGAAAATACGAGGGGGCAGCTGATGGCAACTGGGAGAACTGTGTGAGGTCACAAGGTGCCTAATTTGAAGGGGACTGAGGTGTCACTGTCCTATGAACAATGTTTCTTGTTTCTTGTATCTTCTTCAATAAATGTCTCTTTTTCATAGTACAAGGCTGGATACTTTCTGTATGGACCTTGTATACTAAACACACATCAATCTACTGCTATTTTTTAATGTCACAATAGCTACCATGTATTCAGTGTCTATAGTATTCCCTCACATTTAGTGAAATTATCTGTAATCTTTAATCATGACAACAACCTTGTAACATGGACAAATTCATCTCCTTTTATAGATGACATCAAAAATGTTTGTTGATTTTTTGTAAGGAAACACGGCAAGTAAATATACCAAAATCTGATTTCCACTACAATATTAAATTTGTTTATCTGATTCTAGGTGAAAGATAGGTTTATGCTGAAATTGTCACAATCTACTCACTCTTTTATCCATTAAAAAAAAAAAAAAAAAAGATTGAAACTAGCCTTGCAAAAAATTTGGTCATAGAAGGAAAAAGTCAAATTACGTGGTTTTCAATATAATTAATGCATTTCAGGTAAAGTACCCACATAAATTCTCCCAACAGGCCTAAGTAAGGCTCTTGCTACTTTGCGGTACTGTGTAACAAATGCCTGGGAAATAAAGGGTATGCTGTTTAACAGAAACCTTTGCCCTTTGTTTCCAAGCAGCCAGATCTCACTTACCACTTTATTTTTACAAACATATTTACAGTTCTGATAAACAGCTTCTTGGATCAGTTCTTTATGTGCATTCATTTTAATTATATGCCATTTAATCACTGTGAAATATTACTTGGAGTTTGTAGTTCCTATAGATTTCATCTAAGAATTTCCCAGAACGTTACTCACTTCAGAAGGTATACAGTACCACTACCATGTTATGTGGAGATACTACAGCACAAAAGTACCCAAGGCACACATTTAGTTATCCAGAAATCAGGGGGTTAACACGCCAGGTCACAAAGCTAGGTGGTTCTCAAAAATTAACTTGCACCTTTAGCTAGTCCAGAGAGGTGGGGCACAAATTTAATAATCACACTCCAGGCTGGAAACCTTAAAACGTGAAAATTGAGAACATAAAGGATTAGGCTGAACAGCATACAGTACTTCACTTTCATATAATTAAGTAGCTTGCACTCCCTTTCATTTTAAAAGTTGTACTTCAAAGGGCTCCAGATACCGTGAGGTATATATAAAGGGACACATGTCAGGCTCAGCTATAAACATGGGAAATGCTAATAAAACAAAGTAATGCTTACACTGAAAAAACTCTCAGTGCCTCACTAAATTAAAAGAACAAATCCTCCTCTTTGTTAGCAACTATATTTTGTGTAGAGCCTGAACACTTTGAGGTATGACAGGTGGTTATTGATTTCTTCTCTGTTCTGTTCAGAGCCTTTCAAATGCTCTGGCATGGAAGTATGAGATTCTAGGTTATGCTTTTCAAAGTAATGAAGAACCCATTTTTAAAAAGATTTCCAATTCTTTAGAGATGATTCCTTCGTTTCATATCATAAAACTATGATGACAATACTTCACTATTATAAAAGCTTATAAATGCTTACTCTTGATCTCTATATTGCACAACACCTTACATGTAACAGTAAGAAGATGACAGACAGTAAAAATGATAAATATGTATATAATGTGGGAAAGGTGGTAGGTGCTAAGGGCTAAAAATGGAGCAAGATAAGGGAGTCAAGAGTTTGGAGGGGTCTGCAAATTCAACAGGGTGGTCAAAGAGAATGACAGATTCAAAGGTCAAAGATCTCTTTAATAAATTAAAAGTAGTTAAGTATAGGTGGTCAAGTTCAGTGATATTCCAAGTATAGAATTCCTACAAACCAATAAAAAATGAGAGGGGTGAGAACATTAGCAGACCTAAAACATGTCTAACCAATAAAAATACAAAGAGATGCTTCATATAGCAAGGAATTTAAGAAAATGTGAAACCCTTTTATATCTCACCAGCTGGCAAAAAAAAACAACCCTAACACTATCAAGTATGGGAGAGGATGTGGATTCACAGAATCTCTTCTAGAATGGTAGTGGGAATGTAAAATGGGCTTAAATTAAACATTCACATTCATTTTCAATATAACAATATTTATTCCAAGGTATATAACCATGAGCAATACACAAATGGTCATAGGAGGACTCTTAACAAGGACAAAAATGTGGAAACAGCCCAAATGTCCAGCAACATGATAAGAGATGAATATTCACACAACGGAATTACATACAATTGTCAGAACTAAAGCAACTTATGTACAGTATGGACAAATCTATGTAATATAATAGTAAGTAAAAAAGTCTCTGGTAAATTCAGCAAAACTTTTATAAAGTTAAAAATAATTAAATATAAGTATATGTGTGAAATACACAGAGATTCTATATAAAGACCCGCAAAGAAAAAAGGGAGAGATAAGATGCAACGCAGGGTGAGGGCCATCTCGAGCCAGGACACAGGGGAACAGACTGCAAACGAGACACAGGCACATGCGGTCGCTGTCAAGTTTTTGAGTTAGGTAATGGATGTGAAAGTACTTATTATAGTGTTAAAAATGACAAAATGGGAATTCCACTTCTGATAATGGTGGAATAGATTTTAATGAACAAACTGTCCCACAAATAGCAATACAAAACACTGGGTATAAAATACAAAAACGATTTTGAAAAATGAGAGAGCCACCGAATGCAGGTAGAAAGTGGAGGCAATCGGACTCCTGAGACTCACAGTGACACATCTTCCCACCTGTGGGCACTCCTCAGTCCACGCGATGCAGAGCAGAGTGGCTGGGACGCATGAAGAAAGTCAGAGTCTTACTGGTTCAAAGAATAGAAGGGGGTAAAGTTCTTACATTACAGACAAAGATGTTTAATATTAACGCATGGTAGACCGGTAAGTTAATGACATATAGGGTCCGGCAGAAGTAAGGCTTGTTTGCGCGGGGTTGGTAGGGTATGTGAATGTCTCTCATGACAATTTGAACATTTCACCTAAAATGTCATGTGATGTGTTTGAGTGTGATACTGTTATGTTACAGAATTACATGCTTATGGCTTTGTAATAAAAAAAAGGGGCATTATTTGTGCCATACTCTATAACGTAATCCATGAAAACTTTGAAATGAAGAGATATAAAAGCCAAGTAGACTGATATAGTAGAATATTAATAAAATCCTCAACTGATACAACAGGTGATAAAGGTGGAACAATGGACCAATGGGGGAAACAGAAACCAAATGGCAAAGACGGTAGATTTCAACTCAACCATATATCCATAGAAAGGAGCATTTTCCAGCCAAATTTAGTGAACCTTAATGTAAACTATGGACTTTGGTTGACAACGATGTGGCAATGGTGGTCTGTTGAGGTGACAACCTGGTATCACGCTGGTATGGGATGTGGGGGATGGTGGGGGAGGCTGCCACTAAGGAGAAGGGCTATGTGGGAACTCCGCAAAATTCAATTTTGCTGTGAACCTAAAATTGCTCTAAAAAAGTAGGGAAAAAAAGTACCAATACATCAACATGTATGAAACTTGAAAATATTACATTAAGTAAAAGAAGCCAGTTACAAAATACTACATTATAAAGGGGGCACTCCCCCCAAAACCCCAGAATTTATTTATTAAAAATTGTGTATTTATCCTTACATGTTTAAACTTCAGTCACCTTCAAAGTACTCTCCATTTGACAGAATACACTTATCAAGATGGTTTTTCCACTGCTCTAAACAATTTTTAAACTCATCAATTTTGATGCCTTTTAGTGCTTCCACTGTTTTTTGGTGGGGGGTTTTTGTTTGTTTTTATTTGTTTGTTTGTTTGTTTTGCTTTACCTCTTCCATATCAGCAAAACATTGCCCCTTGAGGAATTTTTTCATCAGGGGAAACAAAAAAAAGTCACTCAGGGCAAGACTGGGTGACTAGGGAAAGTGAGGCATGGTGGTTATGCTGTTTTTTTAGTCAAAACCTGAACACTCTGCACAGTTTAGGCAGGTGGACTCATAAATACACCCATCATGAAATGGGAAAATGTGTTGAAAGTCTTCAGAAAATAATTCACTGAAGTCAAACACAGTCTCTCACAACACGGTCAGCTGGGACACTGATGCAGATGGGTTCCTAGGACACTCACCCAGCGGGGGAAGCCTGTACTACAAGGGGCCCGCTCTCCCAAAGATAATTCCGGCTTTCTTGGGTCCCCCCTCGTATATAATTCCATTCCTATGAAATACCCAGGACCAGTGAATCTATAGGAACAGAAAACAAATTACTGGTTTTGTGGAGCTGGTGTTGGGGAGAGTGTTGGGGCAAATAAGTGGGTGATTGCTAAAGCACACAGGATTTCTTTTTAGAATGGTGAAATGTTCTAAAATTGACAGTGGTGTTGGATATACATATCTGTGAGTATACTAAAAAACACTGAATTGTACACTTTAAATGAGTGTACAAGTGAGTACGCTATATGAAATACATCTCAATAAAGTTATTATTAAAAAGCAAAATAACAGTCATATAAATAATTACTTTAAATGTAAATGGAGTAAACACTATTAAAAATCAGACTGGGGGTTAAAAAAAGGCACACTTAAATATATGTTGTTAATACAGAAATATACAGTGAAAAAATAAAAAATGAGATACTATGCACATGGTAAACCTAGGAAAGCAGGAGTGGTTATATTAACATAAGAAAAGTGGCTCCCAATCAGGAAGTATTACTAGAAAGAGAGATATTTCATTTAAAAAAAAAAGCCCACACAATTAGGGAGAATTATACAAATTAAGTCAATTTATAGCTAACATAATTGTTGACATGGTTAGATTTAAGTTTACTCTTCTGTTTGTCTCATCTGTCATCTGTTCCTCATTTTCAACCTTTTGCAATGGTAGACAAGGTAGGAAAAAACACCCAGTAATAATATAGAAGATTTGAACAACACCATCAACCATCTTGACCTAATTCAAATTATAGAACAAAACATTCAAATACAGAATATACATTATTTTCAAGTCTACAATGTCATATTCGCCATGATAGGCCAAATATGCAAGGCCACAATAGAAGTTTCAATAAATTCCAAATGGGGTTTAAAGGTCTACATAGGAGAGTAAGAACAGAAACCTGAAGTGGTAAAGTACTAATATTAAGAATAGAATTTCCACGTATATTAAAATTCTGACTTGCCAATGGCTTGAGATATTTTCGAGGCAGCCTAATTGAGTGAGCATCTGTGTTGATAAAGCTATGCCAATTGTCATGGCTGGGTCAAAGTATTTTCAAAAATAGAAAGGCTAAATAAAAAGGCTTCAGAAAATCCCATGCTCTTAAAAAGACTTTTCTAGATCCCTGAAAACATTTCTGAGAGGACGATGCCCCTGAGCATTCTCACATATTTAATGCTATAAAATGCTATTCCAATACAATGAGCTATTACTCCACAATGAAAAGTGTGAACTGTTGACACACGCAACATCATGTTGAACAAAAAAAGACAGACATAAACAAATATGTATTATATGACTCCTTTCATATGCAATTCAAGAACAGGCACTCTCTGGTGGTATACAGTAGAACTATAGTTGTAAGAAGTGGCAAATGATTAAAGGAGATACTAGGGAACTTCCAGTTCAGTAAGTTGATTGAGGTGTTGGTTACACAAGTTTATAAATTTGTCAAAGCTCATCAAACTATACATTTGAGATATGTGTTTCACTGTATGTAAATTTCATCTCAAATTTTAAAAAGTAGAAATGCAAATGACTGTTAGAAATTAAAAATGAAACTGTATTTTTAAAAATGAACTAAATAAGTAAACAAATTAATATAAGGAGGAATGCATGGACTTATACTGGTAATGCATCACAAATCAAGGATAATGAATAATCCAATTACAGATCTGAGGTCCAAAATAAAAGACTCAGAATATTCAGGTCCCTTTGATCTAATTCTTTGCTTACCCAGAAACCTGCTGATTATAATTTGGTCTTTTGAGTGGACAAAAACCATTTAGAAAATTGAAACTTCAACATCCAATGGTAATAGCAAATTGATTTCTAGATTCTAAATAACTAATATATACTTTTTTGAATGACTTGGTGAAAGAAAAGGAACCAGGAAATACAACTACCACAACAAAGGGATTGGGTTGGGATCCAAGGTCGTAGTTCAAACTGCAGAAAGCCCTTGCTTGTCCTGTGATGTAAACAGAGAAGATGAGCTCTGTTTGCAGGAATCCTCAATCTAGTGATTTCCTATTCCAAGGGCTTAATAAAAATAAGTTTGGAAAAGTGTTAGAAAAGCAATCTCCTGGGATTAATATTTACATATTAGAGTACAAGACAAAAAAAATGCAATAGAAGCAAGTTTGGGGTATATTTCAAGCTTGGTCAGGACCCATTTAGAGCAGATTTGAAAGGGGCAAATACAAGGGAAAGTTCCAGCATGGGTGTGGTGGCTAAAGGTTTGGCCAAAAACCACACTTTTTTGCAGGGTTGCTGACTAACTGATGTTTTAGGTCAGGCTAGCTGCCCAGTCCTTCTGTGAAGAAAGAAAGAAAGGCTCTAAGAAAATTACAAAGTTTGGCAAGAGTCACATTTGTCCTAGCTTCCTCAGCTTTCCTTAGGTGAAATGTTTAGGTTTGAAAGAGAACTTCTAATTTCATGCCAGAGACACATTACAGTTCACTGAGATTAGATGAAATCCTTCATTGAAGAAAGAATGTTTACATACATTCCGCAAGGCTAGTGAAGTGCTATATATTATTATGTGGCCATTACAAAAACAATATATTATATTTTCATATAAATTACCCACAGAGTTCTCACAAATTTTTCCCCACAGATGCTCTCTATGGACGCTCATCAATCACACAATAATTTCCTATGTATATAGCAATACAATCTTAGAAAAGGTAAAATATCTTAAAAATGGAGACCTAAAGGGAATAGGAAGGACTGTCAAGTGGCTATTGAGCTGTGCTTCCTGCACCAGCAGCATCGCCTGGGAGTGAGTTAGAACGTAAATCCTTGGGCCCCACCAACCTGGGTTTTACCAGCGGTCCGTGGCACCCTCACGCACACTCCATCGCAGTACTGAAGGGGCTGTGGTCTTTCCTCTTGGGACAACAAACCCCACCCGGATGAGCCACCAAGGTAAACAATGGCAGAGCTCCTCTCCCCAGTCCCTGCTTCTCCCTTTTAATCCAGAAATAACAGCTCTGAAGAAGCAATGATGTTTCAGCCCAAAAAACCTCTCCCTTTAAATTTCAACTGCTAAGTCTCTGTGTCTGCAATGTGTTAAGATTCTTAAGCAATCCTCCTTGCGTTCTGGTTCCCTGCTAGATATCTGTCATCACATGCTTACTCCTCCCCACTGTGCTAGTCCAAATCTTGATCACCTTCAATATGCTGACATCCCGATAAAATCAATTCAGAATCACAGGAAAAGGAAAATATGGTAAGAAGTGGGGATCCAGGGGCAGGGGAAGTATGGAAAACAGAAAAGGTTGGGGATATTAGCAGCGGGGTGATTATCTAATATTATACATTAAAAAATTTTATCAAACTGCAAACTATGTAAAATATTGATGATATGACTGGAAATTTGAATACTACATTTGATGATATTAAGGAATTATTTTAATTTTTACATTATAATAAAGTTTTTTAAAAGATCTCATATTTTGGAGATGATTAGAAAAATATTCATGAATGAAATAATACAATATCTGGAATTTGCTTTAAAATAACAAAGGAGAAAGGAATAGGGAAAAGATAAAGATAAAACATCATTTGATAATTGTTGAAGGTGAGTGGTAAGTACATGGAGTAACATCATACTATTCTGTCTATATTTTCATATATTTGAGATGTTCCATAATAAAATATTTTATTTTTTTCACTCATATCTTTAGATAATAGGATTTTCAAACTCCTGGACCATGATATATTTTATTTTTTCTATCACAACTTCAAGCATGCCAAGGGCTCACCAAATATTTACAAACCAAACAAGAAAATACGTGTTATTTTAACCACCTGCATAAACACAAACACAGAGGATGGACCAGCCTCTCACAGTGAACTGAAAGGCAGAGCATAAAACAGGGAGTGTGAATGACTGCGTATTAGCAAACACTACCTCTCCTGCTCACTGAAACAAAGAGCAACAAAAATGATGGGGCAAAGCTGGTAAATATCTAAATAAAGGAAGCAACAGGAGAAAACAGACAAGATAAAAAAAGGGGGGGGCTTCTCATCTCTGTGCTATTAATATTTAGGAATGATAACCAGAAAGGAGTTGATAAAAAGGTTCATACGATAAGCCAAGATCCTTTACTTCTTAAATAAAAGGCTGTGGCTGCTATTTGAAAAACTGGCAGGTATTAGCTCTCAGTAGTTTGAAGATCTTGTGATAAATCGAAAAAATGTCCCATTTCTCCCTAGCTATTATTATTGGTACTTTGCACAAAGAAGTTTTGAATGTGTGCGAGGTAACTCAGGAAGGAAGATTTGAGTACAAAACCAGCGTTGTTCCCAAGCGTGCTTCTCCCTGATTTGGTAGGTAGGCCTCACTCAGCTGGTTTGCCGTGACTAGGATCACCAACCTCCACGAGAGCCTTACTTGCACAGTATGTGTTGCCTCGACTACCATGAGAGCTCCTTGGACGCAGAGGCTGTCCCGGATCTGTGCATCCCCTGTACCTCGTGTGGTGGACTTCAAAGGCCTGTCACATGGTGCTGCACTCCAGGGGCTCCTCGAACACCCATACTTTCATGATGTCACTACTCTGACCCCTTTATTCAGTGTTTTGGCTTCAGAGTGTGACCTTCCTCTCAACTGCATTAAGCCAGAAATCCATCTCCTCACCTTAACTTTTAAGATAAACTTGATCATTGCTATCACCCTTTCTATCTACAATCTTACAAGATGAATTTTCATGCTCTTCAAGACGTAGGTGAACCCCAATATGCCGGGCTACTTTGGAATGATGTTATTCCTAAGGGTTTGCAAACTTAGTTTTCAGTATGACAGGACTACCAGGGGGCCTCAGCAGGTTTTAACTTCTAATTTTTCAACTCGCTCTAACCCTAACCTTCACCCATCTCTTCTCTGTAGTTCTTAAAAATCTGTAGACACACATGGCTCCTAGTATCCTACCCAAGTCTACCAACCTAGCCTTACCTGGCTAAGAGGTAAGCAGTTCTGGGATGCGGGGCCAGACTTGTATCCTACAGAGTACAGAAGAGCTCTCTAGTCAAGGTTCCGAAAAGGAGGGAAAGGACAATAAGTTGCCTATATATAAGCACCTTATAAGGAGCGTTTTATAAATTGTGGGTCATGCCCCTAATATTAGCAGGAAGTGAAATAAATTTCGTAGACATTTATTTAATAAAATAGAGAACATCAGAGTGTTTAACAAGAAAAAAAGGTTAAATGCTGTTTTGTGAAACTTTCTTTTCAGTTATACATACACATCTGCATGCAATAAATATCGAAGGCCTACCACGTGCCAGGTAATAGAGATAGAACAGTGAAAACGACAAGCAGAGAAAGAAAACTATTTCTGCCTTTAGGTAGCTGACATTCCAGTGGTTTCAAAGTCTGTGTGTTTATGTAGGCATGGATATATACGTAGTACATCATACTATATAATAAAGTATATCTCACACTGGGTCAAAAACATTTGAGAAAGGCTGCTCTAAAGTCATGCTATTTAAAATGTGATCTGTGAACTGGTGTTGGCCCACCAACTGTTACTAGTCTATTAAGTACAGAAATTGAGAGTAAGTATTTAGAAAATTTTATAGCAATCGGACCTTCCTGTGATATACTGTTATGTGACAATTTTCTATCCCAATCAATTATTTTAAATTGAGTTTTACAGAAAGAAATCAATCTACGATGGACAGAAAAGACAACACTGGCCTTCACCAGAGATGGCTGGAGAAGCACTGCTCTTGGGGGCTACACTGCATGCGTGTCCTCCACATGCACTTCGATCGGAAACTGCGGCCGTGGACCATGGACGGAGACAGTGAAGGAGCAACACAGGAGTGAGAGAACCCCAGAACTGGAGAATACGCTTCAGATCTGTTCTCTCTCCACACATGTCAAATGAAAAAAAAATAATTAAATATAAAATAGAAAACTGTTAGCACTGACACTGACAATATATGGTTAAGTTCAGAAGTGAGACAAAAAACACTTTTCGTTGTATAAAATGTAACAGCGGTCATATACTTGAACTACTTGCATGTCTAACTACACCATGCATCACAGAAGCAAAACAGTATAATTTCTGATCCATTTTGTTTCAGTTACAGCCATGAAGGCTATATATTCTGTACTAAATTTTCGGTTTGTCTTTCACACAACATGGCCCAAAACATACGACATTTAAAAAGGGAAGACCCTTGTCCGCATACGAAGTTGATGGGGAAGGGTGATAAACAACTGTGGGCTAGGGAAGAGTTTTGTGGAGGAATAAGACTTTATAATAATTTTTAAAACTAAACTCTTTGTCTAGTGGGTAACTTCTGTTGGTTTCTCTTTTAACTAAGTGTTAGTTACACTGTGGCTGTATCTAGAAGTAGAATGTCAACATATATTTCTTTTACAGCACACATGCTTCTGGCCATATATGTTTTCAGCTGTTGGGGGGAAAAAAAATCAAACCAGAGCCCTGAAATTATCTAATAGAAACTACAAAATATATTCTTAATATTTCTATTCACTATTAAAATATTAAAAGACATATGGACAGTCTGTACAATTAACAAGTACTGACCCAAGTAATAATGGGTAAAATAATGCTTTTCAAGTGATTTATATTTCAGTTTTAAATGACCGGGGATATGCTTAAGGGAGAGGTAATAAGAACCAGGAAAGTAAGGCCAAAAATTATTTCCCAACCCAGGCGGTGGCAAACAACAGCCCATAAGCCAAATCTGGCTCACTGCCTATTTTTGTAAATACAGTTTTATTAGAAGAGAGTCACACTCATTTGCTATGTATCATCAGTGGCTGCTTTCATGCTACAACAGCAGATTTGAGTAGTTATAACCCTCAAAGCCCAAAGTGTTTCCTATCTGGCCCTTTGCAGAAAATGTTTACCAGCCCCGGCCCCAACCCTTCCCACCGCCTCCCGAAGTACACAGACTCCCTCCTGTTCGCTCCTTCACCTCCTGATTAAGCAGTATTTCTTGAGTATCTGATACATACCAGGCTTTATTCTAGTGATGAGGTAACGGTAAAGAAAAAAAGAGAAAAGATGGAAAATGGAAAAGTAAAAATGGGTTGTTGCTCTAATGTCAAGAAACCATAAATAAGTAACTAAATTGAAATGTACAGGAAATGAGATGGTGATCAATATTATGGGAAAACAAAGCAAGGAAGGAGGATAAAGGTGACATTAGCTTACTGTGTACCAGGTTAAGTGCTTTTCATGTATTAATTCATGGAGTCCTCACAATAACCTTGTTGACACAATATTTACTCCTATTTTATAGGTGATAAAACCGAGGCACAGAAAGGGCACCCAAGTCATACAGCTGGAAAGTGGATGTGAAGCCAGACGGCCGGACTCCAGGGCCCATTCTCTTAATTCTACACTGCGCTGCTCTTTGCACAGAAAGGCAACGGCAGGGAGTTACCACTTTACTAAGACAATCCGGGAGGGGCCCCCTGACAAATGACACTGAGCAAAGCCCTGAAAGAGGTGGGGGGAAAGTCATGTGACTATCTAGGAAGAGCGTCCAGGTAGAAACAACAGCCAATACAAAGGCCCGGGGGAGGGGGGAGGGGGAAGGGGAGAGCGGGGAGGGAGAGCTTCCTGTATTTGATGTTTAGGAGAAGGGGAGAATTTATACAGAGTGAAATGCACAGGTCTTAACTGTCCAGTTGGGTGAGTTCTGATGAATGCACACACCTATGTAGCACATATCAACATTCTTATCACCTTGTGCATATTTTGATAGAAAAGCTAACAGAATTTGATACACCGTTTAGGAAAAAACAATGACTTGAGGGTTGTGGCCTATTCCATAGATGGATGGAGTGGCCATTTACCAAGGCAACCAACTGCCCATTCCCAGCCCCAAGCATAACAAGTACTTCCCCATCCACCAAAGGAAGGACACAAGAACTATGAACTTATCATTCATAGAGAGTCATCACCTGCCATCCTTTACGGTAAAGCATAATGAAACACCGGGGTCTTGTACATGAAAGCTGTATGTCATGGCGGAATATCCAAGCAAAGCCCACAATCACAGACAGCATTACGCACTCCCATAGCACCTTTTTCTTTTTTTCCAATCTCTATTAGCAGTACTTTTAATGTATTAACTCACTGAATCTTGCCAGCACATCAAGGTGCCCCGTGGAACCACTGCTTATCTCCACTAGATACCACAGTTGGCCAGGGAAAAGGTGTGTCTCTGGAAGTTAAGTTATCTCACTTAACTTGCATTCATGGAATGTTGTCTCTATCAGACTGGGTGTTTAAAGAATGAAGGTCCCATTTTAGTAATTTCTGTGTCAAGCTGAGCTCAGAGAATGGGGCTCAGTAAAGGTTTGATGAACAAATGAATAACCACCAACAAAATTATTCATTAATCAGCACCAAACATGCAGTGCAGTACTGCCTATGGAACAATGGTACATCAATGGACTGTTTGGCTCTTTTAGGTCTTAGATCGTCAACCTTGATTTTGTTTTCACTTTAATAAAAGTCCTGGTATCCCATAGCATTTAGGAGAGGGAATGAGGGAGGCAGACTAAAAGCAGAGAGTATAAATATGTTGAGCTGTTTCGACACAAATTTGAAAGCTTGCTTTTATTACAGCTATATATTGAATAGCTAGGGCAGGGCTACCAAATGACCAGTATAACCAGCATTTTCCAGATTTTATTATATCTGGTAGGACTAGTTATTCAAAATGACATGGATAAATTTATTCATATATATATATTTGATATTTATCGCTCACCCACCGTGTGCCAGGAATTGTTCCAGGCACTGAGGAGTTTCCACTCCAGTCGCCACCCCCCAATTTCCACATTTGCTTTCCAATAAAGTCCATCTCATGGACTTAAGTGAGTCTACCTGCCAGGGACATACTTTTTTCACAGCCAAGTACAGCATCTGTCGTATTTTCAGGGGGCAACCTCAAAGTTGGATATTCTGAGTGACTGGGGTACACATTCTACTTAACATGGTGCTTGCTTGAGCTTAAAAACAGGCAAGGGAACAATATACTTGCTTTTTACATTTTTGCTGTTTACACTGTGAGTATGTACTGAATACCTGTGAATTATCTTAATCTCAGGATGCCTCAGGTTCTGCCTTCTGTTAAAAAGGAATACTGTATTAAAAATGTGTTTTTCCTTATGAAACCCCTTGCTATGTCTTGATTTAGCTGTACCAAGTACTGCTTGCTAGAGAAAGTGGGGTTGGCTCCATTTCAAATGCCTGATACCTAATCTTGACTGGGCACTTAATGTTACTCAACAGTCCTTTCATTCATCATTAGTTCCTTCCCTATCACATTCCTCATAATGGCTATCTCTAATAATTCCCATAAAACTCTCACATAATCCATTCCTGTTCCTCCAGACCCTTCATCTCAGTAGATGAGTTCATAGTCTGCCATACAGAGTGTCCCAGGGAACTCTCCCCTATCTAAAGTTGCTATGTGTACTTCCTTGCCTATTCCTACCTCACAGCCTTCTGTCAAGGGAAAACTCTCCACCCCTCAATCTCTTCCTTTCCTCAGTTTCCTTCTCATCGACTAATAAAATACCGCAAATCTTCTGCACCTAAAATTCCCAGCCAAAACAAAAACCAAAAAACAAAAAAAAAAAAAATCCAACCCTCCCAAATCCTTGTGTCCGTCGTTCATAAGTTACACATCTAGCTCTGACTCTTCATGACACCCCGTGGAAATGACTGGTCTCTGTGTACTGTTTCACCTGATCCCTTTTGCAATTTGGAATTTCCCCATCACCAAAAATGTCATCAAAGATCATGATCACTTGAGTAGGTCACATGGCTGCAAAGTGGCAGAGAAGGGATTCAAACAAAGCAAAACTATAACAACACCTGAAATGTTCGTCAATGGGGTTTTCAATATGTACTTGTGAAACTGATTCATAATATTTTGGAATGGTTAAAAAATTATATTAAAACAATTCTTCCACACAATAAATACAAGTAGAACTACACGGGGGGGAAAAAAAAAGCTTTTGCAAAACAAAGGAAACCATCAACAAAATGAAAAGGCAACCAAGGGAATGGAAGAAAATATTTGCAAATCATATATAAAATAAAGGTTCATTATCCAAAATATATAAATAACTCATACAACTCAATAGAAAATAAACAATCTGATTTTCAAATGGGCAGAGGGCCTGAATAAACATTTTTCCAAAGAAAGCATACAGATGACCAATAGGCACATGAAAAGATGTTCAGCATCACTAATCATCAGGAAATGCAAATCAAAACCATAATGAGCTATCATCTCACACCTGTAAGAGTGACATCAAAAAGAAAAAAATAACGTGTTGGTGAAGATATGGAGAAAAGGGAACCCTTGTACAATGTTGAGAATGTAAATGATGCAGTCACTGTGGAAAACAGAATGGAAGTTCCTCAAAAAATTAAAAATAGGCCCTGGCTGGTGTGGCTCAGTGGATTGAGCGCCGGCCTGCAAACCAAAGGATTGCAGACTAAATTCCCAATGAGGGCACATGCCTGGGCTGCGGGCCAGGTCCCCAGTAAGGGGCGAACGAGAGGCAACCACACACTGATGTTTCCCTCTCTCCCTCTTTTCCCCTCTGTCTAAAAATAAATAAATAAAATCTTTTTAAAAAACTAAAAATAGAACCATATGACCCAGCAACTTGACTTCTGGGTATTTATCTGAAAACAAAACAAAACAAAAAACCCCACCAACTCAAAAAGATATATGCACTCCTATGTTCATTGCCGCACTATTTACAATAGCTAATAAATGGAAACAACATCCAATGGAATATTATTCAGCCATAAAAAGAATGAAATTTTGCCATCTGTAACAACACTGTGGGACCCCGAGGGCACTATGCTAAGTGAAATGAGATAAAGACAAATACCATATGATCTCACTTGTATGTAGAATCTAAAGGAAAAAAAGAAAGAAAAAACCAAGCTCATAGATAAAGAATAGACTGGCGGTTGCCAGAGGCTAGCATGCGGGGGAGGTAGGGGATGGTGGTGGTAAAGGTGGTCCAAAGGCACATACAAACTTCCAGGTATAAAATAAGTGCGTCCTGGGGATGTCATGCACATCATGGTGACTATAGTTAAGAATACCATATCGCACATTTGAAAGCTGTTAACAGAGTAAAAGTTAAAAGTTCTCATCACAGGAGGAAATATTTTTGTAGCTGTGTACGGTGATGGGTATTAACTACACATATTGTGGCCATGATTTCATAGTACATACAAGTACTGAATCATTATGTTGTACACCTGAAACTAATAAAATGGCATGCGTCAATTATGCCTCAATAAAAAAGGCTTAAAAAAAACAAACAAATGGTTATGAAAACAAAAGTGGAGAGAGAGCCACTGATTAGAGTATAAGAAAAATTCCATAGAATATTAGTGCAATGTAACTAAATTGAGGGGGGGAAAAAACCTGGTGGTGTAATAATACTGTATTTCACAAAATAGAAGAATCCCACTCCTACAAAGGTGACGGGAATCGTCTGTCCCCCTTCAATTTCTACCCTACTGGTCAGAGCACAGGACTGTAACCTTTTCTTTGTAATTCATTAATTAACTTATTTAAAAATTATAGATGACATACAATACCATATTAGTTTCAGGTGCACAACATAGAGATTCAGCATGTACATACCTTACAAAGTGATCTCCATGGTAAGTCTAGAAACTACCTGTCTCTATACAAAGTTGTGTCATGATATTACTGACAATATTCCTATGCTCTACATTACAACTCCATGATTTATTTTATAACTATAATCTTCTCAATGTAAGGCAGCAGCTCTTTGAGTTTGCAGAGTTCAGAAAATAGTTTGAGAAAATGTGTGAAGTGCCTTGCATGTGCCTGGTCCATTTTAAGGTCTCAACGATGCAGCCACGATTTCTGCCCCTGCCAGTACCCGCTCAGACATCGTGTGTCCACCTTTTATGCTCTACGTGAAGCCCGGAGCTTAGCACCCTTCACTGGTCCCATAAATGCTTTCTCATGGGAGACCAAAAAGAATAAAATCCTCTCCTACCCTACAAATTATGCTAAAAAACCATGAAGATAAGGGTATAAAAAAAAAAGAAGAAAAACAAAAAGGTTGGGGAGGGGGGAGAAACAGGGAAGAAATAGGAAGAAAAGCAAATAACATTTATTAAGTGCTCACCCAACTGTGTGAGCTGGAGCATTAGTGCCCCAGGACTCTGACAGAAGGGGAGGGGAGGGGGGAGAAGGAGGAAGGGGGGGGGGGGGGAGAGCGAGAGAGAGAAGCTCTCCAAAAGCTATGCAGAACCATTAACATGCCCCAGGCCTCTCATTTTTCTTGACTTGCTGGAGGCTACAGTGTGTAAGCAAAAACTTAACGGCAGCTAGGAAGTCCGGCTATGATGACAAGTGAGAAGCTGCTGCCAGAGACAAATCTCTGCTAAAGCCATCTCACCAGGGGATGGGAAGGGAGATTAAACCTCAAGTAGCCACCTGAAATGTTTGAGCCCTGGGGAGTAAGGTCCAAGGAACAGAGCTGTACCGAAGTATGCAAAGAAGATGGGGTAGTTATTCACTCAAGGGAAGGAACTGGGAGTTAAGTTTCATTGTCCTGTAACCCAACAAGAGAGGAGGTCGGAGGGAAGTAGAACTTCTCAAGAACAGTTCATAAGTCAAAGTGGAAAACTAGTTCAGAGGATTGACATCAAGGGCCAAAAGATTCTTGCTGAGCCTGATACTTCAGGTCTCTGGGTGAAATATTTAAAGCATCTTCATATTCTAGCTCGGAAGGAAGAACTCCTCTGGAAAGTGTATTTTAGTCAATTTGGAAATTCATGTGGGATCCTCTAGGCTTCTCTTCTTTGGAGAGGTCAAATGCCAGAAGCACCAATCTAACCAGGTGGTTGCTGGAAAGCTGGGGCTCCTCTCTGCAGCTCCGTGGGAGCTGCCATGTCCTCTGGGACTTCCTCCCGCAGGAAGCCTGGCATGGCAATCAGGAAGCATGGGCTGCAGCTTGCGGAAGGGTTCTGGTCCTCGGCCCTAGAATAATCTAGATCTAGATGATCCTCTCAAACTATCTGGTTGACTCTGGAGAGATGGGGTCTCAGACCTTCCTGTTAGGTACAATCAATAGCTGAAGGCTCCATGAATAAAAAGAAACCAGTCCGAGACTGAATGTCTGGAGTACAAACCTATGTTTTAAAGCCTACCTGAGATGGGTGATGTCCTTACTGTTTATTAGTTTTGTTAAAAATGTAGCCTACTTCAGCCTGGGCTGGGGGGCTCCACTGGTGGTAGCATCATCCCATACACCAGAAGGTTGAGGGGTGATCCCTGGTTAGGGCACATACCTAGGTTGCGGGTTTGATCCCCGGTCAGGATATGTATGAGAGACAACCAACCAATTGATGTTTCTTTCTCACATTGATATCTCTCTCTCTCTCTCTCTCTCTCTCTCTCTCTCTAATCAATAAACATATCCTCAGGTGACAACTAAACATAAATAAACAAATAAATAAATAAGTAGCCCACTTCTTTGCAGTTGGCTAGCAAGAGGTAGAAAAGCCTATTTTAACAACCAATGCATCTCTTATGAGGGTGGTAGAAAAAATGATTCTCATTTATTAAATCATTTTTTAACACAAGAGGTCAAGTAGAGGAAGGATGTACATGCTCATTCCAACTCCATATGAGAATTCCTCTTGTGAAATTCTCACACGGGGGGGAGGGAGGGGGGAGGAGGGGAGGGAGAAAAAGAGAAAGATAAATGTCAATCAATTGCCTCTCATACAAACCCTGACCAGGGATCCAATCTACAATCTTTTCGTGTACGGGAAGACGCTCCAACCAACTAAGCCGCCTGGCTAGGGCAACAGTCTTCTTTCTTAAAGGAGGCAAAAGCAGAGTGGGATCCCCCTAAGCCAATCAAGAACTTTTCACCTCTAAGAAACTCCTCATTTAGAAGGTATTCAGTCTGAGGGGAAGGGCAGGAAGAAAGGAGAGTTGGCTCTTTAATGATAGGAGAACTGAACTTTTGTCTTAGAGAGAG
The DNA here is from genome assembly GCF_021234165.1 of Pteronotus mesoamericanus. NCBI lineage: Eukaryota > Metazoa > Chordata > Mammalia > Chiroptera > Mormoopidae > Pteronotus > Pteronotus mesoamericanus. The sequence continues at coordinate 17,688,499 of NW_026555310.1, forward strand.
AGAGAGATATAATCTTATTTAGTAGAAATTTTATGTCCTACTTCATCTTAACAGTAACGATTAGTGGGGCCTTTCACACAGAGTCAGAAAGGACCTGACCTCCTTCCATACTCACAGACTCTCAGAGGCACAGATGATGAAGATGCCGTGTGGTATCTAACCAGCCCTCAATTCTATTTCCAGGAGTGATAGTAGTTTTATTAACAGATTGCTGATATTTTAGAATATCCTTGAGGAGAGACAAAACCTGACTCATTTAGTAGAAAGAGAAGAGAGCCCATTCAACCTGGTCTCTTAGGCTAGGAGTAACAAAATCTGAGTAGGGCCTCAATACCCATACCCAGAAGCCCTAAGAAGATATATACCAGTCACATTAACACATGACACACTTGGGAACAGAGGGTGAGGTAAGCAAGGATAGGAGCATACAAGTATGGCAGGAGCCAGGGGTCTGCAGAAAAAGAGGTTTGGAAGATGCCTAAGCTTCCAGAAACTTGGAAAGGCCCCGAGGAGAAAAGGAAGACATCCTTCAGCTCAAGAACCTACATCTCAGGAGTCACTGGACAGTATCACAATGACCTGCCAGGAAATTCAGCTGCAAGCTCGTGGAATAAACAACTAGCCCAAAGCACTGGAGAGCTGAGCGCCAAAACCGCTCAGCTGAACAAGGCTTACGTGGAAAATAAAGGATATGCAAGAATGGTGTAACTCAAACAAGTGTCAAGTAAAAACACGCTATGCATCAACATGTTATATTTTAAATCCTCAGAACTTGGAATAAGTTAGCTATTTCGTGGGTCATGGATTTGGATGGAAAGGGAATGGCTGAAGTCTCCTTACTAAAGGTGCTGCTCTCATACTTGTTTTCATTTAATACTTTTTGGCCTAGAGAGTGCTGTTATCTGCAGAACGTGCACCACCAACACTGAGGTGCTCTGCTGGGTCAGGAAAAGAGGTGAAAATTGAGCTAACGTACAGATTTCTTTTGGTGATTTACAAAACATTCCAAACCAAACATGGCTAGACTGCTGAGGCTAATTTGTATCAAAGCTCAACTACAGAGAGTCTGATGGGTTGAACTGTGTCTCCCCCAAAATTCCTACGTTGAAGTCCCAATCCCCAGGACCTCAGATTGTGACCTTATTTGGAGATGGGGTCTTTACAGTGATAATAAAGTTAAAATAGGATCACTAGGCAGAGCCCTATTCCAAGACAATTGGTGTCCTTGAGAAAAAGGGAAATTTGGACACAGAAATATGCACACAAGTAAGATGATACAGAAAGAGAGACAACCACCTGGAAGCCAAGGAGAAAAGCCTGGAGCAAATCCATCCCTCAAAGTCCTCAGAAGACCCCCACCCTGCCAACACTTTGATTTTGGACTTCCAGTCTCCAGAACTGAGAATGTATTTCTATTGTTTAAGACACCCAGTCTGTGGCACTTTGCTATGGCAGCCATAGCCAATTAATACAAGTGGCGAGATACTGATTTGGGGCAGCCGCAGGCCGACCAACTGCCCAGAGGACGAGGACCCATGTTTACAAAGGCACAGGGCATCCTACGAGGCAGAGTGTAGAGAGCAACTGGCCTGGAAAACCCAGCCACAGCTCTTTACAGAAGGACACGTCTTATAGGCAACGATCTGCTGGCTATGCTGTTACTGTTTTCAGTGACAACATTCAACAACTGCCTTTCATAGCCCAGTAAGGAACATGATACATTAATTCTATTAGATGCAGCATATGCAGCAACGCCAATATCAAAACAAACATTTACAGAGTGATTACTTGCTCCCAGATTCAAATTCTATTCCTACTGAGAGATGCAGCAATGACCTGCAGAGAGTGTCCATTAGTGTTTGAAATTACAAAGGCATTAAATATGTGTGGTTTTATTTCATACTTTCTTATACTCCCCTTGCCACAAATAAAATGTTGGCATATCCATAAACCTTAAAAAAAAAAAGACAAATAGAGTAATAATAATATCCAACATTGAGTTTAAAGGCAAGAAACGAAACTCTCCCCAAATCAAACGCAAAATCATCATAATGATATTTAGCCAGTGTTTGTTCAGGGAGAGACTTATGCTGGGATCCTGACAGAGGACATGTGATATATAATATGTACATCAAAGCAATCTAGGATTGAGGAATAGTTTTGTACCAACAGTGAAACTGCTTAATAAAATGTTCAATTTAAATTTTTATAAGATGACTCATGCCTACCAAGAATTAGGTCTCCTCCCATTTCTTCTCCTGCCAGGTCTCAAATACTTCAAGCCATTTTCACAAGAGCAAACATGTCATATGAAAGAATGTCATGCCACTCCAGTGAGCTGGGGGCCCTCCTCCACACACTAAAACCACAGCAGTCTGCAGGCTTTGAGGGTTCAGTTCCAAACTTAGATGCTAGCAGATAAACACATTCTGGATTGTAAATCACTCCTGATCTTCAACTATGGGACAGGGCTAACGAGCAAGTAGCAGACATATTTTCAAGCACCATGCTGGCTTGGAAAGACACACACATGGTATCCTAGTCATGAAAACAACAATTTATATAGTTTCATGGTAAAAGCCTTTTTCTACTTACAATTATTACTACATCGCCAGGCTATGAGAGATTTCCAGAAGTTTGTCCAGTATTCTGCCTCTAAATAGGGCAAATAGACCTATATTAATTTTTTGGCAAACCAAGTGACATCTCAAGTCAGGGTCACCACTCTGGCTGAGCAGGTTGTGTCCTGCACAGGGTGCCCTGCCCTGGCAAGTAGAGGCTGAGACCCAGTCTGTTCCAGCGCAAGGGCTGCCTCTGCCTGGAAGGCCGCCATTTTTTTAACTGCACAAACACCCCCTAAGAACTAGTACCACATTCCCCTTCTCCTCTGTGGCTACCCTTGGAATATAGGTGTAGAATCACCTCAGCAAAGGGGAGGGTTTGATACATGTTTAGTTCAGGCAGTGGAGTAGTCTGGTGGTGCAGACTTTAAAGAACAAAGAGGAAGATGTTGGCAGGGCCCGTGTGGGCCATTCTGAGAATGGAAAGATTATCCTACGTACACAGGGCTATCATTGAAGGGTCTTTACCACAGGGGTGATCTGATGTGTTCGTGTTTCTTTAAAAAAAAATCTTCCTGACTCCTATGTAGATGACAAGTCAGAAGGAAGCCGGAGAAGATGTGGGAAGGTCAGGTGAGAGTTGGTGGACAGATAAAATGACGACAGCAAAATAAACAGGCTAGATAAGAAGAGGGCACTGACTGAGCTTCGTGAATGACTAGCTGCAGGGAAGAAAATGTGGGAGAGAAGGAATGATGTCCAGGGAAAAAAAAAAACCTGGGCAGGTGATGATGCGGTTTACAAAGAACACAAGAGGAATAGCAAGTTTGAGGGGTGAGACCAGGTCATGAGTTCAGTTTTAGAGTGAAGGCTCCCATAGAGCAGCGGGTTAATATGCCTTCTAGTAAAAGTTGGCACTAAAATATGATGCCATTTTTACATTTTTCTTCACAAAATCTGAGAAACACAGTTTTGACCAGAGTTTTAAAACCACTGTGGCTATAGGCTGAATATAGGATTTGTAATTCTCAAATTATTTTCAATGACCACATTCCCGTTCCACCGGCAAAGTATTCTTGTTGGACCAGTTGCCCTAAGAGTAAACAAATCTCAGAAGGGGGAAAAGATAAGCCCATGTGATAGGAGTTCTAGGTCACCTAACACCTGGATGACCACCCCCTTTCCCATCGTGCCCCCACAATTTGTTCCCATCCTCACCTATCGATTTTTGGTCAATCAAGACACCAAATTCACTAAGGGCAGTGAATCGCACAGTGTGGTGGCCAGACCCGGCAGCATCAGCAGAGCTTGGAAACTTGTTAGAAATGCAAAGTCTCAGGCCCCACCCCAGACCTACTGAAGCAGAAACTCTAGGAGTGGGACTTGGCTGTCCGGGCTTTAACACGCCCTCCAGGGGATTCTGGTGCACACTCAAGTTCAAGGACCACTGACAATTAGACTTCCTTCCTGTCTGCTTCCTAAATTCCATACATCTTTTTTGCCTGTTACAATTTCCTTGGTGCTCCAAAATGGCAGCCGATACCTAAGTGAAGCTCCTTCCCCAAGAGATGCCACCCTCGCTCTGGGTCTCACACGCCCTCCCTCAGGGTAGCCAGGCACCCAGTTTCACCTCCGCTACCCTGAGTCCAGCCCATACCCTGAGTCCTTGGGTTGTGAGCTCCTTACTTCATGCGAACTGTCCCACTAAAGAATCCCACCTTGTGCTGTAAGCTATGTTAGTGCGTTCTAACAGGAATCCTGCCTTTTATTTGCATTTATTCTAGTGTCTAGTATAGAGAGAAAACCTAACCAAAGTCTAACTGGTTGTTCTAAATTAGTGTTTCTCAAGGAGGAGTCTACCGGCAAGGGCAAGCCCAGGGTGCAGATTCTAGGCTCCATTTCTATCAAACTAGAAATTTGTGGGGATAGGGATCTGCATTTTCAATGCACACTGAAATCTGATCACTCTTGAGGTGGACAAACTTCATCTTTAAAACAACAGACTTAGATTAACTGCTTCTTGAGCACAGAACACTTGAACTAAGCCCTGAACTAACAAAATGAGAAGAGCTTACGTTCTTCTTAACCTGGGATCTATTACTACTTTTTTTTTTTTAATCCTCACCTGAAGATATGTTTATTGATTTGAGAGAGAGTGCAAGAGGGAGGGGGAGAGAGAGAGAGAGAGAGAAACACAGGAAAGGGGAGGGAGGGAGGCAGATGGAGGAAAAGAAGAAGGGGAGGGGAGGCAGGGGAGAGAGAGAAACATCAATTGGTTTGCCTCTGTACGCACGCAGAAGGAGAAGGAGACCGAACTTGAAATCCTTTGGTGCCTGGGACAATGCTCCAACCAGCTGAGCCACCTGACCAGGGCGAGGGGTCTACTTCTTAAAAGTATTATACAGCTTGTCAAATTGTAAGATATGGACATCACACTTTGTGCTCTACAAATGCTCTGGGATAATTTGCTAACAGTGCGTCTTCCTTCCTGAGACTACGCTTCTGAAATTGTTTTTCCAGCACTAATGAATTTTATCTTTTTATCCTTAGTCCAGGACTTTGGGCTTTAAGACTATTTAGAAGATATGCTCTCCACCTATTATTCCTAGAATTTGTAAATTGTCAATGTTTCCATAAGCTTTAACAAAACTTAAACCTGGATTTTTTTTTTTTTAGGTGTAAAAAGAAAACACCAAAATAGCTGCCAAATGGCAAATGACATTATTTATAACTAGTGACACATAGTTCTACAACCAAAAATATTTCCTGGCTTTAGTTCTGAAAGTTAACTTACTCCCCCACAACCAAATGCTCCACAACCTCCTCCTATCAAGTAGGTACGTGAGCTACATCCCCCACATACACCCCCCCCAAAAAATTCCTACAGAGAGACTGATCCACTGTCAAAATAGTTACTACAAAGTATGTTATATAACAGAAGCAGAAAGACGTCCAGAGACAAGTGACTTAAAATGATATTGCAAAAGAAGTAGTTATGAAACAGAAAAGGCAAGCTCTTTCCTAGAATTAGTATAAGGTCTTTCTCAAAACAATTTGTGCTCATCTTTATCTTGTCAAACACATACAAATCTTTTTTTGTAAATAGCAGTAATTAAACTTTTACCAGTCTCTCTAAACTAAGCTGCGTAGGAAAAACAGACACATTCATCTGAAGTCTGTAAAAATTACTAGATTTGTACAAATGCTCTTAATTTTATTTTTCTAAAAATTGACAAATTCCATACCTGAGCTTCATTTTAAGGCGATAATTTTAATAAATGTTCATGGGAAGAACCTATACTAGCTTATTCTGGCTAATAGAAACTGGTTTCTTATTAAAAAATTTTAGTATACTTAACACGTAAAAGCCTCCTTGTTTTAGGTATACAATTCAACGAGTTCTGATACATGTACACAGTTGGGTAACCACCACCAAAACTGGGAAGTTCAAAGGTGCTGGCTTGCATTTGTGGCTCAAATTACACTTTCACTGGACAAGGCCGACAGAGGTGGTTTCTGTCCCCTCTAGTCCCTATGCAGCGGTCCCTATCCACCTCCCCACTGTTGCTCTTGGCAACTAGTAATCTGATTTCTACACCTAAAATTTTGTTTCTGGTAGGCTGTGAAAAATATTTTTTCTTCTTTTCTTGTATCTTCTATTTTTCCATAATCACCTATTATTGGTTTTGTAGTTTTAAAAAAGTTATTCTTATCTTCAAATATTTGAAAAAGCTTTGATTATTTCCTACAGTTTTCATTAACCCATGTCATTTTCATTAATCAATGTCATTTTCATTAACCAGTTCCTAAGCTGGAAGGCCACCACAAATGAATTCTGGGTAACAAACTATTTTCCAAAAGGAGACATGCACAAGTGATTCATAATTGAATAGAGACCATTGTGCAGACACACAAGAGCATCTATTCACAGATGCTGGGGGAGATCTGAGCCAGAGGTGGAGAACTTCCTGTAGCTTAATTTTCTTTAGCCTCAGGCACAGGGAGAGAAAGCTTTATCTGTGCTAGGGAAAGGTTGCAGAGAAATGTAAAGCTCAGCACTGGTAAACCTTTAAAGGTGGAAAGGGATGCAGGGACAGGAGATTTTGACCCACAGGCAGCATCTACTGGTGGGAACTCCGAAATGGCTGAGGATAAATGGTCAGAGAGATGCAGAGAAACACCCAACCTGCATCTTGCCTCCACCCTGGCCCCACCCCCACCCCAGCCTCACCTGTTCCCATTCTGCTTTTCCTCTAGCTCCCTTCTAATTAACTTGAATTATTACTTATAATAGGCATTCACATTTCCTGCTCCTAGTCACATTCATTCTTCATTTGTTCTTCAGATACTGCATACCATCCTTCTGATTTTCCAGAATATAAGAAAGACACTGTAGGCTACCTCCTATCCATATTTTCTCGCATTGGGTTAGCTGGGGAACTGCATGCCAGTCTACCTGCCTCCAAACTCTTGGACTCCACTTGGATAATCAACCTTGAGCATGTCTCCTTAGATTTCTGCCCCTCACTCCCACCTTGGCCCTTTCCTTTCAGTCCCCTAGAGAACTAGGACAAAGGTCTTCACATTTTGAGCACCTGACTGCTAGTCCTTTAAGGTAAGGGAAAGGAAAATGCTTCAGTCCGTGGTTTCCTGTTTCCTCCGAGAGCATCTGGGAAGTCTACATCCTCCCCATCCTTTACCCCAAAGATTTCTTGCGGAAAACTTTTCCCACCAAGCGTATTGTCTACCCAATTGAGAAAGGGGCCGAAGGGCGAATTGCTGGCCTCAAAACAATTTCCATCTGTGGTGCCTGAACATCCAGGTTGGATGACAGTCACTTCACCAGACCTCTGCTTAGCCCCAGAAAAGGACCCTTTCTGGGCACCTCTACCCCAACAGGAGAACATACTAGAAATGGAAAAGTCTCCAGTGCAGCTCCTGTAAGCAACACAGTGGGAAAGGATGCTAACTGGTGGTTCCCCATGACCTCCAGAATCCCGGAGAAGTCCAGCGACCAGGCAGGCATCCTGCGGGCGGATATAGACACTGCCTAGGACAACATGGGTTTGCCTTTCTCTGGCGGAGGCTCCAGTCTAGTGGCGGGGGAGACAGAAAACCACACAAAACAAGTATGATCATTAAATGCGCACATGAGTTTTATACTCAATGGTTGGACATGAAGCTACCTTTGAAATTTTAAAATTGAAAGAAGGGAAAAAAAATATTGTCCCCAGAGTGGTACCATTGAAAGAGGAAGAAGTTTCAGTTTCCTAAATTATGGAATAAAAGCATTCCTCAAGCACCCTGCACTCATTCACCAATCACGACATTCAATCCCTAATCATTACAAACACTGCAAGGAAAACATTATCATCTCAATTTTATAGATGAAGCAAAGCCAGGTTAAAAATGGGTTTGCTGCTGCTAGAAGTAGCCTAGAACTTGACAGGCACTCATCTGGTAGGGACACAGTTGTTAAAGTAATAAAAAATTTTTAAAAATACAGGAAGTACTCTAACAGAGAGCTAGGAGAAGCCTATAGGTTCTGGTGTTGGGCATTGGTATCAGCCTTGACCTCACGTATGTATGAGCCTTTATGACATTAGGAAATAAGAAAAGCTGTACGTTATGTTTGGCAACTGTATAAATGATTTGCACCTAGTTCTCACTTATGAAATAAAGAACTGGGTCCACCAGGCAATACCCCAGCCACAGGACTTTGAAGAACTCAGTCAAGCTCCATATGAGATTAATACCTGCAAAACCTACTGGAACGGGTTGATGTACAAACTGAATGAGACAAAGTATACTCAGTCTGTTATACTGTCTGCAATTTTTCAAAATGGCCAGTTGTGAAACAAAAATTATCATTATTTTTAACCTTTTCTAAGGCTACCATTTGCATAATTAATTAAAAGCTCACATAAACAGAAAATCAAGTCAACTTGTTTCTCTCTGATGAACACCAGAGGGTTGTTTTTTTAGCATAATGGCTGCCCCAACAATTTTTCGTAACTTAAATGGTGTTCACAGTGGGCTATAGTATTATACAGATATTCCCACGCTTACATAAACTAAAAATAAGACTCTATCCAACACAGTTATTAAACCTTTCAAAATGATGCCCTCAGTGGAAGATTTCCACCAGTTTTGCTTCTAGATGCTTTGGATGACATATCCAAACAAGTTAGCTAACTCTTGATGCTAGAATACTGCCCCATCGACCTCTAATGAAACTTTCTTTCGTTCTGAGTGCTGCCCAAACACACAAAAGGACAGAGCACAGGGAACTTCCAGGGCAACTTTTTCCAACAGAAGCTTCTGCGATGATGGACGTATTGTATCTGCCTTGTGCAATAAGGTAGCCACTAGTACAGGTGGTCACTGTGCCCTGACCCGTGGCTGGTATGACTGAAAAAAAATTTCTTTAATTTAATTGTACACATAACTGCTACATGTGGCTAGTGGCTACCCTGTGAAACAGCACAGTTCTGGAGCTTACAAAACAAGGCTGTTCACCCTGACCAATGTGGCTCATTGGTGGAGTGTCATCCCGCAAACCAAAAGGTCACGAGTTTGATTCCCAGTCAGGGCATGTGCCTAGGTTGTGGGTTCCCTCCCGGTGAGGGAGCATATGGGCAGCAACCAATCGATGTTTCTCTCTTACGTCGACATTTCTCTCCCTTTCTTTCTCCCTCCATTCCCCCAACTCAAAGAAACAAAAACAAAAACAAAAGAACAAAAAAAAAAAAAACCCACCAAGGCCTGCTTGCCATTAAACGCTTGTACGTGTGGCAGAGGTTGGCCCATACATTGTTTTCGCTAGAATACTGGGAAGTGAAGTTGTTAAAAAAGGAGACACGTGGTTCCCATCTACTACAACTGCTGACAAATCACATCAGCCCAGGAGGGTCACAGTCAGCTGAGGCCAGTTCTCAGCGTTGGTGGCCGAGCGCTGGAGGGCCTCTGGACTCTGGGGCAGACCTGGGGACGCTGAGCTACACAAGTTAGGACAGCGGTGAAAATACACCGCTCAGAGGGTTGTCAGGAAAATGAAATGACACAATATATGAAAGCACCTAGCAGACGCCTGGTAACCTTTAACTTTGCTTACACCAAAACATTATTCTCACTGCCATCCTCCTTTAATTAAGTGCATGAGCTCTGATAAGGTTTTGTCTATTTGGGAATGAACATATAAACAGAGCATAGGAAATGGTACCTGTCTTCTGCCCACCCCTCAAAATAAACACAGTAAATATTTCAGCTAATCTGGTTGGGAAAAAGGATGTCCTGGTCACAATAATTCTTATAAAACAAAACAAACTATGAGAATAAGGGACTTCCTCTTTTCTAAAGAGCATCCCTTCCAGTCTATTTACATTGGATTTTTTCCCTCAAATATTTTTATTGTGGTAAAATACACAAAACACAAAATTTACCATCTTAACCATTTTTAAATGTAAACCATTTTAAAAGTTCAGTGTTATTAAATAAATTCATATTTATGATGGTCTTTGTCTTCAAAGGTAAAACAATATATTAATTGGTAAAATGGGACCAAGCAGGCATGAGACAAACATTGTTTTCAGCATAGCGATCACACCAGCAGCAGGGAAAAAAGGGAATCTGCTCCTTTGAAGTCCTGGGGGCCTTCAGTTTTACGTTTTTATGTTAAGTTTTAAGTTTTATCTGACCTAATTTTAGACTTGCAAAGAAGGTACAAATACAGTATCCTTACATCCTTCACCCTAATGTTAACATTTTAACACAAAAATCATCAGGACAGGAAATTAACTTTGGTATAATACTATTAACTGAAATACACATATTGAAGTCTCCCCAGGTTTTACACTAATGTCCTTCATCTATTCTATAATCCTACCTAGAGTTCCGCAGCACATGTAGTTGCTATTTCTCCTTAGTCTCCTGCAGTCTGGAGCAGTTTCTCAGTATTCCCTTGCCTTTTATGACCTTGGCACTTGACAGTTATTCTGCTGAACCACAGTTGCGGTCTGTCTGATTGTGTCTCACTATTAGGCCAAGAGTATGCATTACTAGCAAGACTACCACAGAAATGATGTTGTGTCCTCAGTGCATCACATCACAGAGCCCATGATGTTTCTTTTTGTATAGTTAAAAATATTTCATAATTTCAAAAAATGAAGAACAAGTAGCTGTATTAGTCTGGGTTTTCCAGAGAAACAGAAACAATAGTACAAATATGTATATGTGTGTATATACATATAAAGACACAAAAATGTGTGTGTGTATATGAATTTTTAAAAAGAGGTATCATAAGGGACTGCTCGCACAGTTATAGAGGATGAAGAGTCCCAAGATCTGCCATCGGCCAGCCGGGGACCCAGGGGAGCTGATAGCATTGCTCTAGTCAGAGTCCGAGGACCTGGGAGCCAGAAAGGCTGATCCTGTAAGTTGCAGTCCAAGTCCAGAGGCCTAAGGACCAGGAGAGCTGAAGATGCCAGATCCAGTCTGAGTACAAAGACAAGAGAAGGCCAATGTCCCAGCTCAAAGACAGCAGACAGAGAATTCTCCCTTCCTTAGCTTTTTTGTTCTATTCAGGTCCTCAGAGGACTGGCCGATCCCCACCCACACCGGGGAGGGCCACGTGCTTTACTCAGCCCAAAGATTCCAATGTGCATCTCATCCAGAAACACCCTCCCGACACACCCAGAATAATGTTTAACCAAATACGTATCTGAGCTACCCTATACAGACCCAGTCAGATTAACACATAAAATTAACCATAACAGCAGCTTAATTTCTGAATTACAAGCTTTCCAAATCCCATCAGGCCAAATGGATTTTAGGAAATGGTCCAAATTTTAAGGTTACCACTGTTATTGGCTTGAGGCCTAAAACATTGTAAATTCACAACATACTATCATTTTAAAACCTCAAGAGGCTTTATTATGTAGCCTCAAGAGGCTCTGCTTCAAGAGAAAAGGTAATGGTGAGACAGCTTATACTATATGGATAATATGACTGTGATCCAAGAGAAGCTGGGCCAGCAAGTCAAATCGGCCTTAAAGAAATTAACACAAGGGTACTGTAAATGAAAACTAAAATCCCCTGTCTGTTATTAGAGGTGAAAGCTCGGTTGTTCTGCAGAACTGACTGCAGTCTGCAACATGACATCTTAAGGGTGCTGTGTGTCACTGCTGCTTCCAGAAAAGAAAGTCTGAGTGAATTAATATATATCAAACCATTAACAGTCATTATCCTTTTTTCTGGGGCAGAAGAGGAGTTGCAGGGACTTTTATTATTTGAGTTGCATATTTTAAATGAAGTGTGTGTATGAGTGTGTTCATGCGCGCGCGCACGTGTGTGTGTGTGTGTGTGTAAAGCCATGCCTCTTTTTGATAAAATATAAAAGGTTCCTTTGAATGCTATTTGAAACTTGAAAATGTTTCCAAAAAGCAAAAAGCAAAAGCAGGTCCCAGCAATGTTAATTTAAGAACATACTTTTTCAAAGTACACACGCACTCCATCCCTAGGAAACTGAGTGCATGCCCTATTCCCTTCCTAAAAACGACTGAAATGACCTAGAACAGTCTCCCACAGCCTCACAGTTTAGACCGGCCTGGAGGCTGCTGCAATGACACTGGCCACGATAACTGCTCATGGAAAAGGTGTATTTGGTTTAGTCTATGCAACTGAGAGCCTTCGATTCCACATTTGTCTTCAGAAACGCATATTTGGAAACACACAAGAAAAGATTTACTATCTCCACCCATGAAGTATCCACTGAGAATATCACAGCAGCAAAGGCAAAATGACCAGACTGGATCACTCAGGAGTTATGATCTGACCAGTCCCCAAATAATTTCATGATGCCATTGGAAGGAAAGGGTTAATGCCAGTGGTTAAGGAAAGGACAGCCTGGGAGGTGAGAGGGCTTGGTGAGAGCAGGTATGCACAGAGGAAGACAAGGAATGCAATTCTAGAAGGACCAAGACACTTCATGTTACTGAAGAGACAGTCAAGGTAACGGAAACAAGGAGAACAAGAAAGAGAACCAGCTAAGAGATTTGGTATAAAAAACAATGCGGATTTAATCTCAGGAATAAGGCAGAAGCTGAAAAACTCAAAGAAGAAAATGTGGTACTTAACAATGCATCTCTCCAAATTTTTCCACATCCATCTTCATTTTTTTTCCTTCTAACATCATGGAACAACATACTCTTTTTATTACAACCAACCCGTCTGCCGATGCCATGGATCCCACCCTTACTTTTCCCAAACAGATCAGCCAAGCGATATATTTTGGCCTCTCCCCAGTATTGACTCCTTACCTCTTTTCTATTTGGAGGAGGGTACGGAAACCAACCTTAGCTCCGCGTCCTCCTCTCACTTTCTCATTCAGACGCTCCTGAAGTACAGCCTCTACCCACTGTTTCTACTTCCTCTCGTCCCATTCATCCCTCAACCCAGTGCGAACTTATTGATCCCACTCTCATTAAAGCCAACCAATAATTCTCATGCTGCCTAGGCCACTGGAAGCTTCGTTTTGTTTGTTTTAACCACGTCAAGTATTTCAATATACTCTGAATTGCCTGGACGGGTGCCTGATAAATGAACATTGTCACCCAAGTGCAGGCTTACAGTGTAAAAATCCAAGTTGCTGAATGGGAGTGGGGTGGGGGAAGGGCTTCCATGGCCTCACTGACCCCTGCTTGATCTCGCCACACACCTGGCGGTTTCCCACGCCAGGCTCCCTGCTCACGCTGTCCCCTCTGCCGGAGAGGCCCTCTCCCCCAAGCCAAGCCCCTGCTTCTCACCTCACTAACGTCCACTCATAAACACATCAGAAACAACCTCCTTAGGAGGCTTTTCCTGATTCCCCCACCCCAGCCTCAACCTCGGCTTCACAAGCAGCCCCTTGTGTCCTTCCACACCATTATTTTTAAGTTCTGTTGTTGCGCTTACCTCTCGCTTACCTCTCGGTGCTACAATGGGGTGTTTATGTCCATCTCACCAAATAGGCTCTGAATTCCCTTGAAATAGGAAGCATCTTAGACATCTGCATGATAAGAGGGAAGTAATAGCCATTGCAGAAGTAACTACCTTTCTGCCCTCAAGAGGGATCCTTTTCAGCCCGGGATGGTGTGGTAATGGAATATTCTAGAAGCAAGGAGTAGCTCTTGTGGCTTTCTATCCCTTTTTTCTCTTTCCATTTTTCTAACTATAACATGGATCCTTGTGTTGTCATGGTAACCAACAGTCCCAGAACACAGACCTCTGGCTGTTGGACTTTTAAGCCACTGAGACACAGGAGCTAAAGGATTTTGAAAATCCAATCTAGGACTAAGTTGGTAGCACCTATTCCACATGGGCAGCCACCAGAGCAGAGAACAGCAGAGCCTGCACTGTGCACGTATGTGTGTGTCTCCTCCTTCCCGGCCCACCCCCACTTACTTACTGGGCCGTCACAGAAAAAGCTGGACCAAAAAATGCCATCAGATGGTGGGAGATGGGCATCTAAATGACTACAACCCTTCTGGAAGCAATTTGGTATCAATTATTAGGAGCCTTTAATATATTTGTGATCTTTGATCCATTAAATCCACACACGGGAATATAAAGAGAGACAAAAATTCATTGACAAGGGAGTTTACCGCATATTTATTTATTAAAAATAATAACCACCACCTAATAGTCATTAAAAAGAAAGTGGTTGAAAATGACAGAATTCCCAAATGTATGTTTATTGCAGGTTATGCCATAAAATAATCTCAGTTTCAATGAATGTGACATTCATATCCACATATGTATGTGACTAGGAGTATGTATATGTATAAATATGTGTATATATTGAAAGATAAATTTATAAGAAAATCCACCAAAATGTTTTTATGAGGTTATCATTATCTCTGAACAATGGGATCATAGGCATATTTATTTTTCATCTTTATATTTTTTATATTTTTCAAATTTTATACAATGATCATTCTTCTTTTGTAAGTTCTTTCAGCCATACTAAAACAGCTGGTGTGAGGCATCAGGTGAAGATGCTTAGGAGAAGGAACTGTTATACAAAGAGAGAGATTTTTAAAGGAGGAGGGCCGCCTTTTCCCTTTCTTTGGGGATTGCAAAACAGGATTAACTTCCATCAGAGTGGGATAGTTCCAAATAGAAAAAGGAATGAATAATGTCACTGCTTACATACACAGCCACCCCTCTTCGTCTTACCAATCTCAGGTACTTTTTCTTTCTTTTGAAGATTCCTGGGATGAGGGAGACCTAAAATCCGAGCCTCTGCATGCCCTGTTGGACTCGCTGTCCAGGGGCAGCGGCGCTGACACAGAGGACCACAGATCCGAATCAAACCTGAGCCTCTCTGTGGGCTACTACCCTGGTGAGGACACCTATTCCTACGAGAACACAATCTCCTGCAAAGACAGATCTGCCGAGGGTCCCTTGGTCTATTCTGTCCCTCCTTTCCAAGGGTCATGGCAGACTGAAAGTGTAGGGAGACTCCTGGAGCGACAAGACCAAATTCAGGACGACCCAGAGCAGTTTTGCAAACTAAGAATCACCATGGCCTGGGATATTGATATGAGCTCTAACCATTCAGACTCCAACATCGGCTGGGATCTACATGGAGACAACCCGTGGACAAACAAGTGCCCTGAAGGGAAGACACAGCTGACACTCGGCAAACTGAATGGTCTTATGCAAAAGCTTGAGCAATTTCTAGAAAATCAGAAAGATGACACAGAAGATGAGTCTGTGTTCCCTGAATCTGCTCAAAAGGAAGATGTCCAGCTGTCCGGCTGCACCTCTCTAGCCACGGCTCAGGTCGGTCATCATGAACATGACACTTGTCAAGACTTGCCCACATTCGGCCCACCAGAAAATGAGGATGTCATCCAGTTTCCACGGGATCCTCCAAAGATTCGGGAACATGAACTTGCAGAGGTGAGCCCAGAGATGCCTCACAGGCAAGCAGGGGACCAGTGTGGTGGAAGGGCCAGGGCGGGATGCAGGCAGCATTGCTACCTGCTGTGAAGCAGGGTGGCCCTCTAGGTGTCTGACATGGCCAGGAACAAGAGAAGGACAACAGCAAGGAAAGGGAAAGGGGTCAGGGTGGAGTTGAAGGGAAAACACTAAGAACCACTGAGGGAGAGAAAAGGACAGGAAAACAAAGGAAAGGCTAACAATCATGACCAATCTGTAACAAGAAAGTGTGTGTGTGTTCAAGTACAGTATTAATGAGTATGGAAACTGTGCATTTACAGCCTGGTTATTTTTGGTAAAAGGATTTGAGCCGCATAAATGGGTAAGTATGGACCCCACATTGCCGAGGTTACACGTAACTTACACATCACTCATTTACTTGGCAGACAATAAGCCAAGCATGTGGCAGCCAAAGAACAAGCACTGCAGAGACCTCCTCAAGCTCATCGGACCACCAGGAGGAGGAGGAGGACGCTCACTCCAGTACACAGGCCTTCTCCTGTCTCAACTTCAGATGGGTCTTCCTCTGGCTAAGGCAGCAAGTCCTCGCATTTTGGGGACAACAGCATCCTCAGAAAGCCACCAAGTACCCCCGTCAGCTAACGCTGAAGAAAAGACTCTTTCACAGAAGCAAGAGAATCCAACCTCAAGAATCCATTGAATTAGAACACCCTGTGTCGCCAGATTTTAAAACTTATTGATTGCCCCTGTTCTTCAATCCCCGTCAGGTTTTTTTTTTCCAATACACAAAACACATATTCTTGTTACCCAAGTCTTCCTCTTCCAGCTCACCACCTTCCTCTTCCAGCTCACGGAAGGTATATATGTTATCTAGACGATGGAAATGTATTCTCTTGGAATTTTAAGGAGTAGTATCCTTCCTAACATGAAGGTGTTCTTTTTCTCTCCTCTCTCCCTTTCTTATTGTATTTAATTCTACTTTACCATTAACCTAAACCCCTGTTTTCAGAAGGCAATAGTACAACCCATCAGATTCCCAGCTTGGCAGTATGGTTTGGGTTGACCTTCTGGGGCTTGAGCAAGTGGCAGCAGGGACTGAGCCATCAGGGAGGCCTTCAACTGGCAGTGCGTCAGGTGTTTAGACAATGGTCCTGATGCTCCTAGGGGACCTGGCTGGTTCCAGCATGCGCTGCCTTGGCTATAAAATAAGTGGCCCACTTGGAAGCAATGTGAGGCCTGGGAATGCTACTTACCCATTCTAAGCAGCCTCTCCTCATTCATGAAATGGGAAAGACAACGATACGTGCCTCATTGGGTTATTGGGAGACTAAATGAGATCATATAAGCACTTCATAAATAGTACTGTTGTTGTTGTTATCTGTTCTCTCCCGAGCAGGAATAGAGTTGGGGGGGAGGGGGAGGGGGAGGAAGAAGAAAAAATGGCAATCTGTTTAAGGCCAAGTGAGGTGGTGACTACAGACAGTGAAACCTGGGACGAGAGGAATTTAGCAACTAAGCTGAAAATTTAATTCAACAAGTATACATGGAGTCTTCTTGCTGCTTTAGACTAGTCACTATGATATGCCTAAAAGAAAGATGGCATCTACCATCACAGCACATGTAACCACAGTTTTGCTGTTATTTTAATTCCTTCTCTAGTAATTAAGTCAAGCTCTAAGAAAAACTCAACTAAAATGAACTGCTTTGAAGGACTGCCCACACTAAATAAGTAAACCCTGTACATTTTTCAGTGTTGTTTAAACCTGCTTGACAAGTATGAACTTACCCTCTGTGATTCAAGCAATGTATTTTACAAGCCCTTACAATAAATATTCTTTGCAAAGAACTGGAATGCTAAATATTCTTTGGCGTTGTCATCCTACAGCTTAGAATGTGAGTCAAAGTGTTTAAAAACAAGAAATATTTCAGCACTTTCTCATTATGGTGTCAAAAACACTATGAAGCCATTGGCTGCATGCGGACTGTGTCTGGGATCTCTGCTTTGTGTCACATATCTGGGGCTGGGGCCGGAGGAGGCCCACTACACATCAAGTGCACTGGAGGCAGTCACAGAAAGACACTGGCTTTTCTGTAACCTCAAGCCTCTTGCAGAATTACTGTACTTGCCAGGCACATGCTAATCTAATAAACCAGTAAGTTTTGGGGATCCATTGTCTCAAGACTTAAAACTAAAATAATTCCTTCAAGTGAACTGCTCAACCTTGCACCCCATAAAGCTCAGCTGCTTGAATTAGTGAGGTACTGCCTATCTAGAGCCTATAACAATGCCATAAGATAAGACAGAAACATAGTGTGAGCACTTCTCAAGGAAATGTAGGGAGTATTCAGCTCTCACCAAACAGAATTGGAAAAAGTAAGTTTTATAAATCACCCCCTACTAAACCTTACTCAGCAGGATCCCATTGTGGGCTGGGGCAGGGCGGGGGGGGGGGGGGGCGGGCAGTGGTGGCGGAGGGAAGATGTGAGATCATGCCATACCAGCAAAACAGAGACAAATCATTTTTTCCAGACTTAAAGGGCACAATGTGAAAATTCATGGCTAAGAGGATGCACAGTCCTAGGTCTGCAAAATAGTGTCCCAAGTCCTCTTATAAAATACTGAAAAGAAAAATGAAACAAATTATAAATGAATTCACAGAGAGTGCCTGGGAAGGTCTTTACCCCAATATTTAAAGAATAGTTTTGTTTAAGTAGGATAGATAGTTAAGTGCTTCAAAAATAAACATCTTTTCATTATGAATTGCAAGTGGGAGAACTTATATTGCATGCAGGGTGCTCTCTAATTTCAATATGGATGGGTAGGTTTTATATTGCATTGCCTAAAGTCAATCTTGTCCTGCTACCCCCTAAGACCCCAACAGAGAACAACACTGCTTTCAAAAGTGAAATAAGATCCTCATCAGATAACACTGAGTCACTGAGTGAGCCAGTCAGGAGCACGGTGGGTATAAAAGCCTTAGGATAAATTTCCAAAAGGATTATAAGCCTAGATCAAGAAATCTCCCTACTACACAATTTCTGTTTACCCTCCTACCTTTCAAAAGAATTCCATGGTTTTGATGCCCATTTGATTTCAATCAAATAAGCCTCCTGAAGAACTACTTCTGGGATATTTTCAAACAAGAAGGCAAACACCAAATATCTGTTTACAGTGTGACTGCTGAATGAAAATTCATCTCATTATTATTGAATTGTCTTAGTGTAGAAGGAAATAAGAATGGCCATTAGTTTTTCCTCATCTGCATCAATAAAGATTATTTTAAGTGCAAAATCCCCAAAACTAAGCGTTCATGCGCACACACGTGCTCTCCTCTCTCTCTCCCTTTTCCCTCACTCACGCAACTTTCCTGAAAACACACTAAAAAAGTAAAAGACACTTTGCACGTTTTAAATATTAACATATGTTTTGACAATTGGCTTCAAGTTTTGTTCTCATCAATTCTTCTGCTACCTGTCTTAGGGGCTTAATTTTTTTTTCCTAAATGGGGATGGGGATGAAAAGGAGAATTTTTGCCCAGTAACATGACTTCAGAAATTCAGCAATCATCCTATTGCAAACCACGAACATAACCTGACTCACATAAGGATCAAGACTGAATGCTAAAACTACTGGATGAATGACTGACAGGTAGGGAACAAAACATGCATATGGTCTCCAAGAATTATCCCACATATTATTTGTTATCGGGGAGATTAGGGACCTTTACAATGAAGATGTCCAGTGAACACCAACTTAACCAAGTGATTAAAATGAGCCTACCTAACATCATCTCAGGAACCTTCTGAAGAGAAGCAGTGTATTCTCGCTACCTAGGTTTAACCTGAATCTGATCCCTAGGAAACCAAGTCTGAAGAACCCAGACTGAAAGGCATGCTTCCAGACAACTGTCTTAGACTTTTAAAAACATGTTAATGTCACGAAATACCAAATAAGAAAAAACAAGGCAGGAAGATGAGACCATTCATAAAGGAGAACTAAAGAGACATGACAACCAATGGCTATTTATAATCTTTGATTGAATTCTTGATCAATCTACAAAACTATGATAAAAGATATTTTTTAACAATTGGAAAGATCTAAATACGGACTGTATATAAGATACTTTCAAATGGTCCAGGAAAAAAACATAAAATAGAAAATAAGAAAAATGAGAAAACTACTAAGAAAAAATCCATTAAGTAGGAAATCCAGCTCTCCACTATTAAAATAGAGTACTATATTTGCCATACTTGTGATAGAAATATCTTTAAAATTTACATATTTAAAGCATGAAAATTTTTACCCTAAATAAAACCTAGGTATTAATTTGATTTCTCAAGCGATATAAGCCAAGCAGCACCTTAATCTCCATTCATTCGTTTATCCTGGCACCTGTCTTGGGATTCACCACTGGCTGCAAGGAATTTTCAGTCTCATAGGTTAATACATATTCGCCCCATAAGTCCCTCTCACTGTAAAAAGACAACTTGGTCCAGTTGAAAGCAGATTAGCATCTGGGCATTTTTCAAAAACATTTTAGATTTCAGGAATTTATTTAGCTTTTGCTGAAATTTAAAAGAATAATTTTTGCCCAGTGGAAAGCTAGGCTGTCTGCCCACAAATAATCACAAGTTTCAAGGCCTGGATCTCATGTTTACCTTCAAAAGAACTTTTGGACATTTCTTCTGTTTCTCACAATCAGGAAGAGTTTGCTACTTATAATAGCAATTCCCGCAAGTTGTTGTGACATTTCCTTTTATTTTGAGCAGGGCCAGATTGCTCTGCTTCTTCCAGCCTAAGAAGCAGCATAAGTGTAAAGTCATTACACAGTGCATTGAACACTCTGGAGGAAAAGAAGGTGAAAAGAAGGTCTTTATTATCCTTTTTTGGTGCATACCTCTTATATGATTAAAAATACAGACTTAGATTTTTTTTTCTTAAAACACATTCATATACACCAAACACTTTGCAAACAGTACGGGAAGGTCAGAGTGTCCATGAATCCTCTCATCAAGCCAAGGCTCAACACCCAAGTTCTTATACAAGACTTCCTGGCTTCAAACCCCAGGTCCCCACTGATTTGCAGCGGATGCTTGAAAAGTTACTTAACCTCTCTGGGCTTTCCATTTTATCTATAAAATGTTATACTGATAGTACTAACCTCAAAGTAATGAGGATTTAGTAAAAGTGCTTGACACATAGTAAGTGCTTACAAATTTTTGCTGCAGCTAGTTGCTGTCATGTACTTTCTTTGTTTTAAAAATCTGCCATGACTCTTAATGACTACAGAATTAAGCGCAAGGAAACTACCATTAAATCTCTCTATAACGGGAACCTGATATATTTTTCCAGTCGTATTTAACAACACTCCCCCCTCGACCCTCACACTCCTTGCAGTACTTGTCTCGTGCTACTGCTCCCTGCACGTTCCTGCCTCAGTGCCTTTGCTTATACAGTCCCCTCTCCTTGGAACTACCGTAACCATGTTACTCCTTCGCTTTTGCCCTGCTACCTACCTACCCCCAAATGACCCTTCAATGCCCAGGTTAAATTCAAGCTCTCCTACAGAAATGAACAGGCTGGAGATAACCTCACCTCCCTTTATGCTACCATAGCACTACCTGTAGTAAGTGCGCATTTTATCCTGTTTTAAAGAAATGTGCTTCCATATCTTTCTCTCCCACCAGACAAAAGCCCCTGTGTTCTGCTTATCTTTTCATGCTCCAAAGCCCTTGGCCCAGTTTCTTGTACATAGAAGCTCCATGATAAACATTTGCTGAAACAAATGGTTAATCTGCAGGAAATAATTAAATAGATAATATCTGAAATTGAATGTCATTTCCTCTCATATAAAATTTAACTAGCTTCTATTTTAATTAAGTCTAGTCCCTGGAAGTTTATAGTGGGGGCAGGGGAACGCAGTGATTTACAATCTTTTTCATCTCATGGCACAAATAAACAAGTTACTAAAATTCGGTGTCACGCCAAAGCATACATATTTTTGCCAATCTGACAAAAAAAATAGGTATAATTTTGTTTCATTCACAGCACACAGTTATTATGTTGGCTGTTGTCACTTTTTTTTTTTTTTTTTTAATTTGACAATCTCAGGGAAAAGAGGTCAGTGCCCCTGACTGAACAGTCAGGTATTGCATGTTTTACAAATTCTTGTGGCACAGTGGTTGAAAATCACTGGTATAGATGTTTCCTGAGTGGAAAAGCTCAGTTTTCTACACTAGACAAAGCTAAGTAACAAAAGAAGGGCCACATCTTTCTACTTGTCTACTGATATTCTATCCTTTTTTTAATTTGAAATAATTTCCAAATCCTCCAGATAATGTTTAGATTGATTCACTGGTTTAAATACGTTCACTGAATAGTAACGTGTCAGAGGCTGTGCACAAAGATGAGAATAATAAAGCCTTCCCTTGAAGAGCTCGTACTCAGGGTGATGGGCCTCTCACCAGACACAGCACAGAAGATAAAAAAGACCTGGGAGAAGGAGCTGATAACACTGGCAAAGTCCCTAAGTCCTAAAAGGCCTGTTTGGGAAACTGTGAAAAGTCCAGATTAGCTTGAGCAGAGGGTGTGTTTCAGTGCAAGGGTAAGAGACAGAAGTCTGAAGTGGAGAGATGGAACCAGAACAGTAGGGCGTTCTGATTTGTATCCTATGGGAAGAATGGAGTTTTTGAAGCAAGAGATGGGGATCATCAAACCTGTATTTTGGAGAGACGTTTCTCATAACAGCAGTGTGGGAAAAGGACTGAAGTGGAGAGAAACTGATAGCAGAAATATCCAAGAAATAACAAAGTTTAAACCAGGTTCCATGGTAAGAAAGAAGAATCAAATCCTGTTCTAGCCCTTAAGCAGTTTTCTCAGTATGGCTGCTGCTCCTTTCTCGGCCCCAGCTATGACACGCACCCCCGTGCTACACCACCTTCACACACTACTGTTTTCAACAACTAGGGACCACTGACATGAACCCTGGACAGAAAATTACCTAAGCTGAAAATACGCATCAGGCTCCTAAGGTGCCCTGAAGTGGACTTTAAGGCATCATGAGCAGGTTTCTCCTTGCCCTTTCTTTCATTCATTCATTTAGTGTTCATTCACTCACTGAAGTCCCACTATGCACTGGCCATTATTACCCTTCATACCAAGGACACGGGGATACACAAGACATTGTTCCTATTCTCTAGATGTTCAAAGCCTGGCAGAGTGTTAACTGTCATCTGTTCAACAACAAGATTTACTCAGTGGGCAAGTTCTCCTTGATGGACTTCACTTTACACAAGGTTAAAAATGTGTTCTGGATGTCGGTCACAACACCAATCTGTAACTCACTTTTACCTCAAATGATTAGTCTGCTACATGTACTATAGAGTTGAGCTTGGGCGGTGGGGTGGTTCCTGCCACAATAATTGGTATTATTTTATATTATACAGTAGATATTTGTGAATGTGCCCACTAACTAAAATTTATTTGTCACCCTGAAATCAATACCAGTGGTGCTTTTGCGTTCGGTCATTCACAGACATACACAGGGCAGCAAAAAGTGTGAGTTGCCTGTGAGCATGGTCCCAGCTGAGGTCAAATAAGGTGAGGCTCCGACTTCCTGTCTCAGTTCAGCTTTCATACTATAAACAGGTGTCCTTGTTTTTCACATTTCTGTGCATTTTGTTGGTGATTTCGATGTTTGAAATGGCCCTCGAGCCATTTCTAGTGTTTCTAAGTGCAAGAAAGCTGTGATGTGCCTTATGCAGGATATACAAGTGTTAGATAAGCTTTGTATGGACATGAATTATAGTATCACGAGTTCACTGTCAATGAATCAATAATATTAAGTAAGGTGCCTTTAAACAGAAACAAGGTTATATATTAATTGGTTGAGAAAATGCTGGCAGGGGCTCAAAGAACCTAAGCCTGTATATCCCACAGGAAGAACGATTCAGGACTCTCTACTTCCGTATTCACGGAGACTTAATAGAAATGATAGTAAGAATTGACTGTATACTATCAGGTAACAAGAGCAAAGAATCAGCCAGAAGATGCTGATATTTTTTTCCCCCCAGCTCTATCTTCTAAGATTCAGGAGGGCCACCAAGTGAGGAAACAGAAGTCACTTTCCAGATCCGGCAGCACTTCAGTGAATTTGGCGTTTTCTGTGCCTCTAGAATCACTTGGGACACCGTTTCACAAAGAAGTGCCTGCTGCTCTGCCAGCTGACAAGGGGAGGAAAGACAAGGGGTCAGCAGGCAGAGGGTGCTATGGGTCACTGTAAATAGGTCCTTTTGGGTGTTGCTCCTTCATCCTGGGAGAAGACTTATGCCCGAAGGTTTGCTGCTTCGTCAGGACCCCTTATTTCCTGCCTGACACTCAGTTTACCTCCCCCAGCAACACAGGAAGCCCAACCTGGTGCAAAGTCCCTAAAAGGTGTGTTTGCTCTGTGCCAAACCCCAAGGAAGACCAATTTAGGCCATGAAGCCAGAAAGCCAGCTTTTCCCAGCAAATAATCTGTTCCTTAATTTCTAGAACTGTATAAGCAACAAGACAATTTAAGTCCCACCAAATCATCCAAAGCTTTGGAGAATGCCTCAGGAAACATGTTTCCCTTTGTAAAGGCAACCTCCCCAAGCAGGAAACACCTTCAGACATCAGTGTATTGGAAGCCGACGTCCTTGCTCCAGGAATTCCACACATTTGGACCAGAAGCATCGATGGAGAGTCCCATCCTGTCTTCTTGACTCCCTCCCAAAGTTGACATTGTGTTTATTTGCTGAACAAAACAGTCATCTAATTACAGACTTATTGAAAAGCTTCCAAGCATGATGAGAGGCCAAGGCAAGGAGGAGGAATAGCTAATCATGGGCAAGAAAAGCTGGATCCAAAATAAATATAGTACAAAATCTCAGAATAGCCCAGAAAGACAGCTGATGACCTTTCTTCTAAAATCTCTTAATATCACTGTGTCAAATGGCCTATGCATCTAAAGCCAAGCACATAATTACTAGCATGAAGGTAAAGGAATAAAGTAAAAACAAATATACAAGTAAGAGTTGAATATACGATGATAATTTGTGTTTTGAAATACAAACTGAAACACTGAAGACAAATACAATTATTGTATTATATGTAGGAGTTGGTCATTGCCAATGGATTACCTCTCGGTTTAAGGTGTGTTCATAGTCACAGGAAGCTGTCAAGGCTATTTCATGCTCTGAAAACTACCACAGTTTCTAAAGGGAGAGCATGTATTATTTTTTTTCCTAAAGACTTTATCCTGCTACAATGGCTGTAAATTGCCACACCCTTAATTTAAGTGTCCTCTTGGCTGAACCAGCCCTGGGCTGTGAGCTGAGGAGGACAGCATTCCGGTATGCAAGGAACACGGAACACACCCTGGGGACCCGGCCTCACTTCTTTGATTATAATGCACAAGCCTTGCTAAATAATGATTTAAGAATGACTGAAATCCCTTCTCCCACTTCTTCATTCCCAAAGCACTAGAGAGCCTTGGCTAATTGACATTCTGGTGGCAGAACCCTGGTTCCCCCAAAATATCATAAGATTAAACCACAGATCCACTAAGTGAGAGTCAAAATTCCCTTGAACCCTCTCCTTCCTTAAAAAATTACTAAGACTACATAACTAAGTACCACCAGAGATGCTAAGGCCTCCTCGTTAAATGTATACATTCGTGGCAACTTGAGAGAAAAGCACACCACCTGTCCAGTATGGATCTGGTATGTGCTCACACCCACACACAAACACCCCCATGTGTTTTGATCATTTATTTGCTAAACGTGCCTTTCTCTGTGTCTGCAGTGACATGCTTGCATATCCGTAGAAAGGAGAAAAATAAACCAAAGTCACTGACTGCCAATTTCCTAAGAGGTGAGAATAAAGACTGTGAGCTTCAGCAGCTGTCAAACTCCATCCACACCCTCATGCACGAAAAAAAAAATGTGCTTGAAGGAATGGCTCTAAAAGCAAAACTATATTTCTTTTCAATTGTAAAGGTGATGTTAGATATTTGGTAGGAGAGGGAGAGATTACCGAAGGGGCAAAAATGAAAAAGAAAATCTTGTCTAAGTTTCATGATGAAAAGACATTCATTTATGTACTGTCTCAAGTCATAATGAACCAAGGAAACCACCTGTGTGACACACAAGTCCAAGGAAGACTGTCACCCTCAGGCAGTATTTTCAGAATTTTTAGTATGAACTGCCTAGAATAATGTTTGATCCATAAAAGACCGTCAAGAGTGGAAAACTTCGACCCCCCTAGAATAATTAAACTGATGAAGATTTCTAGAAGGGTAACGAGAAGAGGGCACATGGTGGAGCTGTTCTTGGGGGTGACATTTTCTCAGCCGCTACGCATTGCCAGCTTAGAAACCACTGCACGGCCAGCTGAAGTGACAGGTAGGCACGCCTGAGTAATGACCGGCACACTCCCATGGCCTTCCTTGGCCTAATGAAGAGGAGGCAGCAATGCAGCCACATAAGAAGTCCTGCCTCAGTCTTGCACCTGCGTCCGTTCAGCCTCAGAAGCAGTACGGCCAGAGCTCTTGCCTCCATCCCCGGGGATCTCAATAACCACAGCGGAGAAACTAGGGTGTTGCCTGTGCTCCAAGACAAATGATATTCTTTTCTCTTTGCGAGGCGCCAGAACATGTAAATAACGGAAAGTACAAATATTCCAAAGTTTTTAGTTTAATCTTAATTTTTTCCTACATGTATCAGCTTCATGCAGATACTGCTGGGTATAAGATAGAGGTCAGAACTTAAAAGTCATTATTAAGCGATAACACTCCTTAGTTTTTACTCTAATTTATTAACTCAATTTAATCCAATATTTAATTTCAATGCTGATTTTATTTTTTTTGTTTAGAGATTTTCTTTATTTATTATTAGAGAGAGGGGGAGGGAGGGAGAAAGAAAGGGAGAGAAACATCAGTGTGCATGGGGAACATCGATCAGTTGCCTCTCCTACGCTCCCAAACCGGGGACCAAACGTGTAACCCAGGCATGTGCCCTGACCAAGGATCAAACCAGCGACCTTTCACTTTGAGGGACAATGCCCAACCCACTGACCCACACCGGGCGGGGCTCAATGCTAATTTTAAAATATGCTTTGTAATAAATATTTTCTTCAACATCTGGAATGGTGAAACAGACTCGAATTTTATTTGGGACACTGCCACCTGTGTAACTGCACTGTGGGAACTGAGAATTTAAACAGAGACATTAGAGAAGGCCAAATACAGCGTTCATAACCCAGCTGTGCCATACTCGCTTATTGATATGTAATGCCTTGCATATTTATGTAGTGTACATATAAGCATATACACCCTTTAATGAATAGAGCATTAGAGATGGATAAAGTAAATGGCGGTATGAAAATGAATTATATATACTCACACATAGCCTTACATCAGTCAAAACAGTCTGGTCATGTGCTTTTTTCCTGCTGTGGATATTAACTATTTTGTGAATTTAGGACATATCTTAATCATAAGTACCAAAATCTACTGTCACAAAAAGTTCTGAGTTGAGACAAAAACCTGTGAAAGAATCCAGCATTTAGGAAAACACAAATAACATGCGAAACTGAGCATTCCATTTAAAGCATTCACAGAATGCTCCTCTGTGTCATAGTCTCAACCAAAGCTAACTTCCTGAGTTTCCACATGAGGAAACAGAAGCCAGGGTAAGCAGTATACCTCAAGTTCCACAGCTAACTAGTAGAGAAGTCAGAGCTACAATTTCAGAGTCTTGGGTCAAATGTTCTCTTTGACTCAAGTCACTCACATGGTTTCCTTTTCAGATTACAAGGTTATTCATTTATTAGTTCCTAATCTCTTTGAGAGCAAAATCAAGCTTAATCTACACCATATGCCCTAACAGCTAACTCAGAATTTGCTAACAGGTGGGAAGATGTCACTGACCACAGCCAACTGGAATGTTCGCTCTGCAACGGCTGGGGTCTGTAGTGAATCACCCACAGAGCCTCTCTCTGAAGTCCCTTGGGAAATAAGGACGCTGGTTTATAAAATGTCTGGTCATTTTCCTCTGTGCAAAATGACCCAGCTTTCCCATGGATCTCAGCTCCACTGGCCTCTCCTTCAACTAACTGAGTAAAGTAGTTCCACAAACCAGTGTCTTCACTGACTCACTCAGGGGAGGGACCTGCCAGGGACACAAGGACAATTACTTCCTTCATCTTTGCTCCGAGTTTCAGCTGAAGGTGAGGCAAGTAGGAAAATATTTTTGCTAGTGTTTGACATATTTAAAAAGCAAACTAAGCTCATATATTTTTAATACATGATATGAAAACTCCTGCAAAGCATCAAATACAGAGTCAAACAGGTTATAACAGTAGCAAGATCAGAAAAATGGCTATTTTTAGTGCTAGTGCATTGTACCCAAAAGTCGCTGCTGAGAGAATTGCAGTAAATTGTCACTGCAAACCTATAAGGTGGGCATGTTAAAATCCTCATTTTACACATGAGGAAGCTGGCCCAGAGGATCACGGGAAAGGTGGTGGTGGAGCAGTGATCTGAATGCAAAGCAGTCTCACAGCAAAGCCCACACACTCACATCAATCCTATATTTGTGTTAAGAAATAGCTTTTTCCTAGTTTAGCAATTTTATTAAGTTCATTCTTGGCTTCAAGGTTCATACTTTGGGCACTGTTTTACAAAGCTCCCTTACAACAAAAGTTAAACTTAATAAGCTTGTTTAGAAATTGCTCTGAGAGCTCCTTCTGAGATCCAGCCTGCCGGCTTGGATCCATTTTTATTTCTCTTTCATTTTCTTAGACTCTTCAGGTCTCACAAGCTGATTCTTCCCCGGGGCTGTCACTTTTCCAGGCTCTTGCTGTGACTGGTGAAATATCCTCATCATTTCTAGGGGACCCCAGGCACCTCTTTCTTCTGGATCTATTTTCTCTTCCTCTCTGTAATCCCACCTTGTACCTGGCGCTCTTCTCTGCCAGGGGAGCAAGCCTTACCATACCACGTACACATCAGACAGGGCTTCCACCTCGCCAAGAGCCCAAACTGATCTGTGAAAACATCTTGCTCTCTCCTCTCATGCTTAATTAGCACAGCCCACTGAAGCAGACAAATCACCTGGCTACTACCTACAATCAGCTTGTCTGCTTTTGCAGGTGTTCATTTCAGCATCACTCCCTAGGGCTGTACAATCTAAATTTCTGACAGGGCCCTGAACACGCAAAATACAATCATCACCAAAAGATATGCACAAAAACACTCAGTGGAGCACTATTTGTAATACATCCAAACTGGAAAACCACCTAAATATCCAGCAACTGTAAAAGAGACAGACAACTGAATACCATAATAGCAAGGAAAAGGAAAATAAACTAAACTATAGGCAACATCCTAAACAAGTTCCACAAACATTAAGGAGGAAATTAAGCCAGACACAAAAGAATGTATACTGTATTTCATTTATATAAACTTTAAAAACAGGCAAAACTAATCGACTGGTGTGGCATTAGAAATTAGGAAATAGGCTACTCCTGGGAGAATTAGGAGAGGGGGGTTCTGGGGTGCTGGTGATTTTCTGCCAGTCTGGGTGCTATTACACAGGTGTGTCTGTTTACTTTGTCACAATTATTCCATCAAGTCTTCCTCTTATGATCTGTACTCTTTCCTCCGCGTACCAGTTACTTCCATAAAAAGCTTCACTGAAAGAGATCCTGGAGAATATCTGGTGTGCCCTCCCTGGTTGACAGGAGAGCATGTAGCTGTTTCCCATGGAGGTTAAACATCTCAAGGACACAGGAAATCCAAGAAAAGCTGAGACTGAACACTGGTCCTCTTAACTCCCCCTCCAGGTACCAAAGCTACGCGTCAGACACGGGAGGATGTTTTGCTAATTTCGTTCCTTGTTCTGACCATGGCTAAGGTTTAGAAGGATGAGGATCACATTCGTATTAAGAGCACAGCTCAGAAGTTTCCAGTCTCCTACCGAGAGATGCACCAGAAAAAGCTTCAAACACTATTTAGGATATAGCACATCAGAAAGTCAGACGGCGCTGTGCTCACACCCTAGTCCTGCCACTTACGAGCTGTGTGACCATCAATCAGCACGCTTCTTACCTCTCTGTGAATCTCAGCATCTTCATCTAAATCACCTAAAATATTAACTCCTGCTCTGCAAGGTTGGCAGGAGGATAATATAAGGTTGTGGTGTCAAGGCACTACCTGGCAACTTGGCAAGTACTCAAAAAACAGTCATTGAATGAAAACTGAATTTAATTAGTCAAGTGTTTGTCACTCAGTACAGGCTCAATACGTAATTAAGTATTATTATTACTAAGCAAGAGAAACTGGGAAAAAGGGCGTAAATAAGCTTGTATGAAAACACCTCCTTTTTCTATAGAGTCATTATGGGAGGACCAATGACTTTCACTGGGTTAGATGGGGCACTGAAATGGTCTCAGTAAAGAGCAATAGAAGATTTGAAGGGAGGGCGGTGCTTTTTACATGCTACCAGGTCTGTGTTTTCCTTCTCAGTGTCAAAACATGATTTGCTCCTTGACTGCCGCAACATGCCTACATTCTACAGCCATCTATGTCAGTCATATTAGTCTTGGAATTAAAATTTTAAAGATTGGGGTGGGTCATAAATTCTCACCTACATAATAAGTACACTGACTTTACTACTGGGAAAATATTACATTCCAAGTATACAGAAAGGCAACTGCAGGCTTTAAAGATGTCAGAAATGAAAAATGGTGAAGAGTGAGTTCACTTACATTAAAAAAGACAGGTTTAATACTGATTTTTTTCTTCAGCTCTTCAAATCTTACGTGCACTTATTAGCAAACTGATCCATAAAGTTCTTGAATACTGAAAAGAAACAAATATAAAAAAGATAAATTAAAACTAATTTCAAATCATAGCACACCAAAAAACAAATAAAATAAAATCTGTAGCTGGTAAGCTGCTGCAAACACCAAGACCATCAAACTAGATAACATATGTGATTAAACTTTTAAAATGTGTTAAGGCCCAATACATTTAGCTGATTTAACTTCCTCCCATTTAGCCTTCTGTCCTTCCCTCCTCCCCATCCAGCACTCCCTCCCTCTGCTCTCCCTCACTACGCTACTCTCCCTTACGACCTGGGTTACAGGGCAGCCTCAATGTTCCTTGAAGCCTCAGTTTCTGCTGAAATAACCATCATTAATTTTTATAGCCCAAAGTACTTGATACATGTTTGTTACTCTATGACTGTTTGTTGAATAAATTAGCCACAATTTTACAATATTTAGTTCAGATTTTAAAAACGAAGAAATTTATTATTTTCTTGTCCAACAGGAGCAATATGTAGAAATATAATACACTGCTTTTTAGACTTGGTTTTTGATTGACTCCCTATCTCTTTTAAATATCTATACTTAGGAAAAAAGTCCCAACAGTATATACATGGACATGTGGAATCCCACCATCATAGTAATAAAATAAATTTTGGTAGTAAAGGAATATTTAGAAAGTGTAAGTTCCTTTTGAGGTGCTCACTCTTTGAGTACTTCAGAACTACCTCCATCTAAATGAGAAAGCAAAGTATCTCCAAGTTAAATACTAGAAATACTACCTCACATGTGCTTTTCAAATGTATACATAGTCAGGCCATCCCAGACAAAATAATGAAGTAGGAGTGTAGCAGCTTCCTTCTTCTAGCTGCACCTTTGACTCAGTGATTCCAGATGTTTAATTAAGTAGGGAAAAAACAGGATCGGCTCCAAAGTTCCAACAACTTGATGGATATCCTTCCTAAGGACATTTTCATGTTAAAAAAAAAAAAAAAAACACCCTCCAGAAAGCAGGTGCTTACCACCAAAATAAAATGAATTACTGACAGTGGAATTTCAGGCACAAATGGAGAATACAGATTGTCTTGAAGGAATTTCTCAACTCAGGTTCACATCTGTCCATTCGGCCTCCCCTAAAGCTGGCTTCATATATGATCTACATAGAGGGGTGGGCAAAAGTAGGTTTCCAGTTGCAATACAAACAATGCAATAGTCATAAATAATACAAGAATAAACTCTGTTTTGTGTACTTGCAGCTGTAAACTTACTCTTGCCCACCCCTGTATAAACACCAGTCTAGGTAAATTTTAAGCAATTTATGATGCATACATAGGGAAGCCTGATTTTAAGATTAGTTTGTGCTCCAAAAGTAAAGTTTTATTAATCATCAGTTTTCAAGGTGAGTGTCTGGGAACCTCTCCCATAGGTGCTTCTGAGAAAGGAGGCAGGAGTGAGTGGGTGCACTGTAGTGGGAAGAGCAACTTAACCTTTATCTCTCTTTTATAATTCGATCCAAAACTTGCTTAGAGAAGAGGTTACTTGTGCTGCTTATGCAAGGATTGAAACTAAATGGTGATTAAAGAGTGCAGAAAACTCCCAATGAGTTCATAATATAGCTGGTCTAGAATAGCAATCCCACGGAAATCCTACCACTATTCCTAACAGAGCCTTTACGGGAAAATGTGAGTTCTAGGTTGGGTCCCAGAACGCAGGTCAGCCTGGGTCCATGCAGGCAGGAGCCAGGCCTTCTCTTTCTTCCTACGCAATGCCTTTGTCTCTGGTCTTGGGACAAGCAGCAGTAGGCAGGACACCTATGCTTCCGTCAGTACTGAACCAACAGTGAGGGGCTGAGGAGAGGGTGGGGAGAGCCTGTGGATATTCCCGAAGTGAGGAACGAGGGGCTCCAGCAGGGGGCAAGGCCCAGCGGGTTTCTGTGAGTCAGTCACTTCCCCAGACCCCGCCCCAATCCCCATGAGCCCTCTTGCAAGCAGTGACATGTGCAAGGTCTAGATACTTCACATACATCCAGGCCTCTTAGGAATGAGGGACTAGAAAGTCAGTGGCACCGTTTAAAGAGAAGAATAAACACAAACCTATGTTCTGTAAGACCCAATTCAGAACACCATGAAAAATTAAAAAAATTTTTTAAAACAGTATTCCAAGGAAGTATTGCCTGAATTTGCTCCAGAGGAATTCATTTCACTAAGAGGCACCGGTATATTCATCCCTCCTTCAGCACAAAGCTCCGATTATTTGACCCAACCAGGACTGAATACAGAAAAACGTTTATAAACATAAGCCACTAGATTTTTTGAGTTTCCATCATGAGCCTTGTTTAAGTAAGTCAAAGATGTCCTTTGTTACACAGTTTTGATCAAATGCAAGAGACTTCAGTCATTTCCTCAGAGACAGACGCAAGCTGTAAATATGAACCAACCAACACAGCCAGCCACTCGCAAAAAGGCTCACTGACAAGTTTAACATAAAAACAAGAACGCATTATTAAACCGAAAAATAAGCCATAAAAAGAATCCAAACCCATGCAAACAACATTCTTAGCAGAAAAACCCATAGTGTAAGGACAAAGATAATTACGAAGAGCCTTTTATCTGACTCACAATCTTTTCTTACAATTTTAAAAAACAAAAACCAAAATCAGTCTGTATTTGTGTTCATTTAATAAAAACAAACCCTTAACATCCTGCCCAAACCTCAGATTACAAATTCCAAGAAAATCCTCCAAACCATTAAATAGAGGACTTCTGCATATCCCCTTGCAATGGATAACACACTTACTACTACTGCTTATTTTCTAAATCCCTTTGAGATTCTAAAGCATGCCCATCACCATTGAGAGTAATACATTAGACATAATCATTAGGAAGTGAAGTTATACTGTTCACAATAATAATGCCATATTTCATATTTTAAACTAAACCAAAATCCAAAATTTCTATTCAGGTATGACATAAGCATCTAAAGCAGCGGTTTGAACACAGGAGCACAGATGGCCTGCCACGGTTTTTGTAAATAAAGTTTTATGAACACAGCCATGCCTGTTCACTTACTTGTCTATAGCTGCTTTTGTAATGACACAGAGTTCAACAGTTGCAACAGGGATGGTAAGACTACAAAAGTATAAAATATTTATTATTTGATCTGACCCTTTAAGAAAACGTTTGTTGACCTCTGGTCTAGGAAACGGCCATGTTAGTGAACTAAATCTCGAAATAAGAAACACTAATCCTGGCTTTGTCATCTTGCTAGATAACTACCTAAGTCATTTAATCTTTGGCTACTTTAATTTTCTCATTTACAATAAAATAGTAGATAATATTTACTGGGAACTTACGTACCAGGCACTAATCTAAGGATTTTACTTTAAGGAAATTAACAATGAAGTCATTCATTTAATTCTGGCTAAAACCCTGTGAGGGGAGGAAATGATTATCCTAGCTTATAGATGAGGAAACTGAGGCAGAGGGGTTAAATAGCTTGCCCGCGGCCATATCACCATTAAGCGAAAAAAATCAGGATCACAACCTTAGTCCAGAGTGGGTATTATTCCTCTCTGTGCTAGACTGATGATAATCTTAATTTTATACAGTTTGCAGATAATAAAATGAAATCTTAAAAGGTATGCTGGTTAGAAATGTTAAAGACAATAATGTACACCTCTGAAAGGATTAAAATAAGATATCTAAAACAAGCCCTGACCCGTGTGGCTCACTTGGTTGGGTGTCATCCTGTAAAGTGAAGGGTCGACACTTTGATTCCCAGTCAGGGCACATGCCTGGGTTGCAGGTTCAATCCCCAGTCAGGACGTGTGCGAGGGGCAACTGATCAATGTTTCTCCCCTCTCTTTCTTGCTCCCTTCCCTCTCTCTAAATAAAGAAAATAGAATCTTTTTTTTTTTAAACAAAAGATACCTAAAATAAGACTATAAATGGACTTCCATAGAGTTTTAAGACCCTTCTGATTTCTAAGATTAGTGCTAATCTTGGGGTATTGGGAATATAAAAGCCCACAATACTCTTTATTTTTTACCACAAGTAATTAAAAAATCAAACTAACTGACCAATGTCTGTCTTCCCCTTGGTGAGCAATGCCTCTCTGGGCAGTTCAGCTCTTCAAAAAGCCTTTCAGATACAGGCTTACCAGAGGGACCTTAAATCTTCCAAATTTGTTCCCATCTAGTCTTACCCTTTGCCTAGTTTCCATCTGGGAAAAGGCTGAGCAAACACCAACAGAAGTAATGGAAAGATTTTTAATGGCTTGGCAAGAAGAGCTCTATCCAGATAGCAACTGTCACATGGTTCAGGAAAAGGTCCTCCTGCTGAATCATCCCCACTTCCTGAGGTTCTTCAGGATGTTTAGAGGAAATGTGTCACCTAAATGAGACCCAGTGCTCTTTTGTGGTGCTCTTTTGTACTAAAAGACGGTTTCATAGGATCCAAATAAAATAAGAGGAAAATATACTGCTAGATTCGTCATCACCAACTTCACATTTAGTTAGAGATGGTCTTAACCATCTTTTTAAATCAGGCTAGTTTTTGGCCTGTTTCTATTTTTCTTTAGCACATCACATCTGCTCCTGCCTCTTGACAACATACATATTCTGTATTCCTCTATTTTCCCTTTTACTACCAACCTCACATCTGGGAAGGTGGCCACATCTCTGTGCTAAAGATTGTAGGATGCAATTTGTATTTCCTGGGAGGACTGAATTCTCACAATCCAGCGAGGAAATGGGTACACAAAAGATGACACTAAAGATTGCACATTCAAGGGTCAAAGTACTACAGGACTCCGAGTAGGACACATAAAAAGACTTCAGAGACAAGCCATCACTGGGTAGGACCTTAAAAGGGGGGAAACAGAGTGTGCTTAAGTTTACAAAGTTGTAGAGCAACCACACAGGATAAAAGTTTATATTAGAAACTTCAGAGCCCAAAAGACCTGGATCCAAAATTCTGGCTCCCTTTGACCAGAAACAGGAATTGCAGGAGCTACAATCAAATTGTCAGGCTGATGGCTACCATGCTGAAAACCAAACTTGTAGCCAGTTTCCATGTCTTGTTCAAATAACAAAGCCTTTCCTATTACGTCCCTACATAGTCTTCCCCTTCTCTCATTGCCAGCAGCATTTAGTATTTCAACCCATCCATTGATTTGGGCATTTGATCACATACGGATTTTCACTGTTTAAATATTCTGCAAGTATGTTTGGCCTCCTCAATAAGACTTTGTTATCAAAGAATAGATTCTTTCAGATAGACCCTTGGCATTGTCAAATTTTAGGTTCAAGGGTTCTGACAAGTAATGCTAGTTTAGCTAAGAGGCAAATTTAAATGAGGAGGTTGGGCTGTTTGGCTAGTCACACAATGCCCAGCCAGCCATAAACATCTGTATTCCAACATGGCTTTGTTTTCTGCCTGTCCATTAACTCATATGAATTGACTTAAAACCTCTTTCTTTGTGCAGTGGTCAGAAACAAGGCTAATGACTAGGGCTAGCGATAGAAGGAAAGATGAAGTGAAGCAGGTGCAAGAAAGTGATGGCTCTTAGCCAAAAAAATAAACAGGCATTAAAGAGTTGAATAAATTACATGGTACAGTATATCTGCAAATCTGAGGATGAACAAAGGGCTTGGACTTCATCCCTTATGCTTTAAAAGGGGTTAGCGTACGGTTTTTTGTGTGTGTGTTCCCACATTACCAAGCATTGTGTTGTACATATTAGCTGAATTGAATGTGATCATCTCTGATGTTCCACAGTCCTTAGTGAACCTATTTTTCATGCCACAATCAAATTGATTATAGTCAAATTTCCCTCAAGATTCCAAAATTTTAGTATTTGCAATGTCTCCTGACATGTGACATCATATAAAGCCCACATATTTTAAAGTTAGCATGTTACTTCACAGTCATATTTGTAGTGCTTAGTAATAGCTTGCCTTTTTTTTTTTAATTCTGAAGTTTTCATGCATAGCCTTCTTTGCCAGTATTGGCAAATAATTCTTTTTTATTTCCCACAAAAGGATTCTAATTCAAAGATGCTGAACAATTTTAGAATTCAAAAGTAATCTTTTAAAGTTTTGACTGAATTGAATAAAATTATTGAAGTCTGCCATAAACTTATATATAAAAATAAACAGATCACAGTTGCATGTGGTGAGGGTGGTATTCTGGGGCTGGGGGTGAGGAAATAAACATGGCTCCCTGTCCTAGCACACCAACTCTCTGTGGCAAATACTTTAAACTTTATCTTTTTATGACAAATATTATGACCTATAGTGAAGATTTTATGTAACACTGTTTTAAAACATTAAAAAAAGGGGAATATAATGTTAAATTTCCCTAACAATATAT
This sequence comes from Pteronotus mesoamericanus, assembly GCF_021234165.1. NCBI lineage: Eukaryota > Metazoa > Chordata > Mammalia > Chiroptera > Mormoopidae > Pteronotus > Pteronotus mesoamericanus. Next base: position 17,725,224 of record NW_026555310.1, read on the forward strand.
TTAAACAGTGGATTTCAATTTAATTTGGGGCAAGAACTTTAGAATAAATGTCACTATTAATTGCACACATCTTGAAGCATAAGGGTAATTTAATAGAAATCAGAAATTACTAACTATATATACGTAGTCAGTCACGTCCTCAGAGAGAAAATTTCTATAAATCTTCTTAAATCTGTCCTATCACTGTTAAAAATGTAGGATAAAAACGTAGGCAGGACCCCTAAAACTGCAGTCCGTATAGCCAACAAACCCTAAAGAATCAAGTCCTTCCACCTTTGTCACTAACACATTATTACAAATATCATCCAAAAAATATGAAGTCAAACCACTTCAATCCTACAAGCATTCTGAAAGAGCATTCTGAACTACTGTGAGATGTGTAATATTTGAATAAAAATAGTGACTCGAACCCACTGGTATATGACACTTCATCACGCCAGGAGAGCTCCGAGAACCAACATACCTCACTGAGATCACCTTGCTGTGGGGAGCGGGTTGCCCCATTATGAACTCGGCCTCTGCTGACCCAGCAGGAACAGAGAGGACACCTCCCCGTAAACTGCCCCTCATGAAACAGACGTATTTCCATTGTCCGGTTAGGGCCATGACCTCTGCAACATGTGTGTTTTAGAAGGAAATGGATTGGTGGGCTCGCCAATTTATTTCCTAAGAATTAAGCTACTGAATTATAAAGAATTGAATATATACACATATGTATGTGCATGTGTGTGTGTGTGTGTGTATGTGTATGGGTTTATAGCAGGACATTCAAAACAATGTAATATAAGACCATCTTTTAGATGTGCCCAAAGCTTATATTCAAAGCTGATAGGTCTAATTCAGTGACTGCCTTTTAGAAATCCTGTCAATCAACCTAAGACCCTGAAGTTTTATAGACTTAATTTAAACTAGAATAGAATATATTCATTTATAAAAACTGCATTTAAAATATCTATTTGGTTTTCAGCTTCCACATTCAGAAAGACACATTGACCTATAAATTCTCTAAATATCAAGACAAAATCACTGCAATTCTGGAAAAGGATATAGGCCGAAACATTTAACGTTTTGCTACCCATGGACCCCTGACCACTCACAAGAAGAAAAAAAATTACATGGGACAAAATACAGCTCACTTCCATCATGAAAGGTTTTACCCCAGTAAAAGGCAACCCCATTTTCTTCCAAACTGTCCATCCAAGGTTAATGCCCTAGCTTTTCTTCTCCTTTTCACCCCCTCATGAAATTATTTGTTCTCTTTCTCACTTTAACAGAGGCCAAATTGGTAGATGGTTCTCTCCAGGGTATCCTGGCAACTAGCAACGGTTATCAAAAGCCCTAAAAACGTAATAGCCTTTGACTCAGCATTCCATATTTATTAAACTAAATAATTAGACAAATGAGCAAAGATTTTTGTATATAATTTTCACAACAGTGTTATTTATATGAAAAAATATGGAAACAATCTACATGAATCTAACAGTAGCTACACTGCGTATTAAGCAGACCAAGGTTGCAGGGGTCGTTAGCAATGGTTAGTGACACACAGGCCGTTCATGATATAGTCATTGATTTTTGTAAATATACTTGTAACAAAGTAAAAATTCAGGAAAGATAACCATTTATGGTTTTTAATACTTTTTTCTTCCTCTTCACCACTGAGCCCACAGATGTCTGCTACCAAGCACATCTTCAGAGAGAGGTGGGGGTGGGGGAGCGAAGGGCAAGGTGTACACATGTTTTTTCAGAACCTTTTCCGCCTCCTGCTCCCTGAAGATATGCTATCGGCTCCAACATGCTGACAGTGGTTGTCTCTGCGTGGTGAAATTTCAGATAAATGGGATTTTTCTATTTGCTTATCTGTACTTCATATTTTACAATAAAGACTACGTAATGTTTCTGTCAAAGGGAGCAAAGCAGCATGATGACTAAGAGTGCAGAACTTGGAACAGATCCACCTGTGTTTTACTATCTCAGGTGCATATATAACTCTGTAGCTATATGATGTTGGCCAACGTACTTACCCCGTCTAAGCCTCAGGTTTCCACCTTCAACAAATGGGCAGAATAATGTGAGAGGTTCCTTTTTATTAGAGAAGCTAACAGAAACCTCGTATTGGATAAAAGAAATGAATGCTATATATTATATAAAATACAAGTTTATTTAAGTGTTTATACTTTCAGGGGGAAAAAATGTAAACCCAGTCTCAGAGGGGAAAATGCATATATAAATAAAAACATGAGGGAAACTTTATTCTCAATGGTAACCAGAAATATATATTAAGCATGTCTAAGTGACCAATCACCACCACCCTTCATGCCATCAGCGGCTGGAGAACATCCTGCTTCCTAGAGCAGAGGGGGCCTCTCAGCTACCACTCTTCCTCCCATCCTCACACATTTAGGGAGCTGAAAGAGATGTCTGGAGAAAATAAACTGGGTGAACAGAGGAATAAGTGAACACAGGAATGAGTGAACAGAGTGAATAAGCATAATCAACAGTTAGAATTAAGCTGTCCATAACTACCTGGTGCATCAAGTCACTACTAGGAAAAGAACATTTTACCCATAAACCTTGATTTTAAATAGTCAAATATTAAAAAAAATATAGAAGTGCATCCTGAGATTAAGAACAAAACCCATGACCCAGAAAACATGGGGATAAAAACAAACAACGTCTGGTGCTAACGCTTGCTACATTTGCTCAACTGCCTGACCAGCAGTAACCAATGATTCCTCTTTCCCTTCAAACACTAACAACAACCCTCCTCCTTCATGATGTAAAGATGGGCTTCAGTTTTTTTTTTTAATATTTTATTTTTTTTTGGGGGGGAGGAAAAAAGGGAGAGAAATATGCAAGAGAGGAACATCAATCAGCGGCCTCTTGCATGTCCCCAAATAGGACTTGGGGACTGAGCCTGAAACCCAGGCACATGCCCCCAAAGGGATGAAACCAGCAACCTTTTTGCTTTGCAGGATGAAGCTCAGCCAACTGAGCTGTGCTGGTCAGGGTGGGCTTTGGCTTTTTGAGCTTACTACTGTTCAGTGCCTTCTTTTAAGAGGAAATAAAAGCTATATTAAAGGTAAATTTTACTATTTTTCCAATGCCTTACAAGTATTTAACCTGGAATTTGTCCATAGTAATAAAGAGATATAACCTTGAACTTGGCTCTGAGTGACTGTCCTCACCACATTTACTTGGTCTGAATATTGAACCAGGACAAAATCTCACATAGGCTAAACCACCCTCATGGACTTAAAATAGGACCATAAGCTTAATTTACCAGCTCACTTTTTCTCCAAAACTTTGCCTTATGGAAATTTTCAAAGATACAAACATAAGTAGATTAATACAATGAGTACCACGCCCCTATCACTACCTCAATAATCACTGCTCACAGCCCAGCTTGTCCCACCTGTGTGCACTCTCGCCCACCCACACCCACATAGCGCCTTGAAGCAAGTCTCATATATTAATATCATATGTTCTATGAGTGTTTCAGTATATTTCTCTAAAAGGTAATTTAACTGCAAGACTATTATCACACACCCCCAAAATTAGTAAGAATTCTTATTGTTAGGGAGAAGTTTTTCTACTTTAATACCATCATGTTTCCAGTCAATGGGCACATTTGCAACTGTCTTTTAAAAGTCATATTTTCAAAAACCATTTGTTTGTTCTCATCAGGGTCCACCACCGTGGACAGCTGATAGGTCTATTAGGAACTTCTTCATCTACGGGTTCTGCCCTACATCTCTTTTCTTTCTCCTTGCAAATTATTTAAAGAAACTGGGTTGTTTGTCCTGGAGAGTATCCCATAAACTAACTATACTCATAAGTATAATTTAACATGTATCAGCTCCCCTTCAAAATTCAGGTTGGTTAATTGTTCTCCTGCCCCTTGTGGATAGATAGATATGTATATATAAATATTCCATGGAACAATGAACAAAAGCATCGTGCTTCTCTATTCCGCTGACATTAAGTAATAAGGAAAAGAAACAGGGATGACTTTCAAGTATTCTATAAAACTATTTTTGGGGCAAAAACAGAAGTTGAACCCTGGGCCTATAAAGTAGTACTATTTCAATCACAGTAACGATTGACCGCTGGGGTAGCCTCCTGACCTCACAGAGAGGGTCGTGGAGGCTCGAGCAAGCAGTGTGCTTTGACTCCTAGCTCCACCCCTCTCTCGCTGTGTGGCTTTCAATGAGCTTCCTTAACTTCTCTGTGTTTCAGGGTCCTTATCCATAAAATGGAGATGATACACTTCACACCTATTGTGTGAGATTTCAGCGAAAATGCAGAAGAGGAGCTTGGCACACAGTAAGCTTTCAAAAAAAAAATTGCCATTATTATCCCTTTTTAACTGTTGTTATTCCTGGCTACCAGTGAAAATCTCCTCCTCAAAACTAAAGCTCAGCTTTGGGGTGCCACCTCTTTTCTTCCCCCTCTAAGCAACTACTAGTTGAGTTTTACCCTAAAGGCTCTGCCAATTTGTCTAAAATGGTACTTCTGAACAAAACTACCCCTGCTGTGTGATAATACATCTTCCAAATTTTGCAAACAGCAGGCAGAATCAGCTGTCCTTGAACACTCATGGAACTAATCTTCTTGGCTGTTTACAAAGCATTCAAGTGAGGGACAGAGAATTTTTTTTTCCCTTGACTAAGAGCCTAGCGTGTTCCAATCACGGCCCTTAGCACTCGAAACTTCATGGTTCTAATTTGCTTAGAAGGAATTCAGTGGCCTTATTAATAAAAGTTCTCATTTAAATACTATGTGTTCACTACGTACTACTGGGCTACGTGCTGTAGAGGGTAAAAAATTAAAAATAAGGCACAGTCTCTGGGAAAAAGTTTACAATCCATCAGAAGACAAGAGAGATATACTAATGATCCATAACGTTAACATAATATAACATGAGATGCAAGTGAAATGCTAGGGAAAAATAACTTACAGTTAAGAGCAGTTATTAGGGAATATTTAAAAAAGAGATAATAGGTAAGATGAAAGTTTGAACAATGTATAGGATTTCAAAACAGCAAAGGAAGCGTTGTAAGACGCAATGAGAAAGAACCGCAAGGGACACAGGGCATGGAGGCTGAGGGGTGGGCGGTCTTCGGGGAACTGCCGTAGTTCTGGTTGGATGGAGTGCGAAATGTGGGAGGGGCGGCGGCATCCTACAAGCCCTACCCAGGGCTTACCAGTCACGGTAAGGAGGTGGGACTAGATTTGGTCATTGAGAGGATTTGAGGTTTTCTGAGCCAGTGAGTGGTACGGTCCGAGTTCTGTTTTACAGAAATTAATATGGATGCAAGGGGGTGAGGGGAGAGTCAAGTCAAAGAGAAAGGAAGCTGCACATACCAGCTATAGTTTGGATGGAAAAAATATGACCTGGTGATTCAAATGATAGAGGAGGTAAAAAAGAACTCAAAGATGGCCTCAAAGTTTTGAACCCAAACATCTGGAAAAAAAAATAGTGGTGTCATTAACAAAAATCTAAGTCAGTTCAAACAGCTGGGGTTGAGAGAGAGGTTAGGATAATGAATCCCATTTGAATATGTAGAATCTGATGTACCAGCTGAGCACACTCAGTGGCCCACCAGAACCAAAATGAAAAGTAAGAGAGAGAACCAGTGAGAAACACTTGGAGAAATAACATATTTAGGGTGTAACAAGCTGAACTAGTGAAAATAGAGAAGCAGTGTTCAGAAAGGAACATTCAGGTTAGTATAACTCATAGGATCCAAAGAATAAAAGAGTCTCAGAAGAGTCACGAAAACAAAAGACATATTGCAGAGATTGAAGAAATAAAGAAGTAAAGGGAATGAATGAAGACTGCTTTTTTAATGTAATCAATATAAAAGAATAAATAAAAGACGGGATATTAAGAACACAGGCAAGAGCACTGAAGAAAGGAAAGAAAAGAAAGGGGGAATCCTAAATGTTTTTAACATAAATAAAAGGTGGTAGAGAGGAAACGACTGACCTGAGACAGGAGGGAAAACGAGCGATCAAAGAAACGGAGGTAAATGAAAATACAGACACACGTTAGATTGAAAAATTAAAATAGAGCTTGAGAATCAAAATGACAAGCTGCCAACTCTGTTTTGTTGGCCTACACAGAGTTTCAAGAAATGTGATTTAAACTTGAAGAGATTCCACCTAGAAAACTAGATACTTAGTTTTTCTAAAGAAAACAGAAAATTGGACAATACTGGGCCCAAGAGTCCACAGGACAACAATCACTGCAGCCCCCACCTTAGACATGGCTGGCAGCCTGCAGTTCACCACCGTCCCCACGTATCGCCTCACTCATATTAGTGATTTCAACAGCCCTGTCGGCAGTTGAGTTTGTGGCTCCTGACCTAGATCTTTTCAATGAAAGGAGATGCTGTCATCTTTCGAGAGTGAGCCCTATAGGCTGAGCCTTGAACACTGGAAAAAGAGTGATCAAAGGAAACAGGTTAGGAAGTCGATAAGAGAGGAATGATCAAATGATTGCCGTCCATTAGCCCGCCGAGGAAACCAGTGATTCCTCACGTCGCCTGGCAGCACCCTGCAGCCTGGAGACGGCAGTCCCCACAGTCACGGCACAAGGCAGGAGGACGGAGGTCCTAGGTGCTGGCGGGGCCCTCAACAGGGAGACAGGCCAGCACCTGCCCTTGTGGGGAGTGTGCGGGGCTGGCGGCCTGGGAGAGTGAAAAAGAGACATCGTGGGAACAAGGAACAGCTCTGGAGGAGGGAGGGTGGTGGGAGAGACCTCAAACACAAGATAAAAAGGATTTTCCTGGAATTTTTCTGGCAAGAACTTGAAAGTGTCATCTGTAGAAAAATATTAGAAGACAGACACACATCAAAGGCTAAATGGAAAAACTGGAAGATGACTTTGGAAGGGAAGTAAAAGTACAATTAGTAAAATAGAGAAAAATCAGTCCTGCAAAAATTTACTGTTAGTGTCTCCTCATCTCCATGTTCTTCACCTCCCAGAAAAAAAACAGAACAGATTTTCTCTTACAAAAAAAAAAAGTGAAAACATGACCAGACTTGGTAAATCATCATAAAGTAAGTTTAGAGAATTATGTTTTTGTAAAATGAGCCATGTGAATATTAAAGAAGACTATTTTTAAACTACACACTTGAATTCCTTTCAAATATCCTTAAATACGATTGTGGAGATAAAGGACACATTGTTCTTTTATGCAGAGGGCTGTATATATTATCTAAAGTTTTAAGGAAGAAAGGAAATCAAAAGTCCAAAGTTACAGTCTTCAATGTCTCACACAGCAAATGCACAAAAAAAGGAGAGAAACCCACTGCTCAAAACTAGCTTGCCCAGTGCCTGAATCTTTGGGGTCTGCATATTCCCTAAATCCCTTTATGTTTAAAAGAAACACACACGAACAACATATCAAATGCAGAGAATAATCCTACAAGGCTACACCCAACCAGGCAGCCTGGCAGGCAGCTCCAGGAGAGAAAAGCTGTGGGTGGCAGTGCCACGAGGGAGCAGAGATGGGGACTTAGGTATTACCTTCGATACTTGAGTTATTTGTTTTTACAATGAGAACATATTCGTGAATTTTTAAAAAGTGAATTAAGCTTTAATAAAATGAAGCTAAAGCAACCTTTCTAATAACCAAAGAAATATAAATGAAAATGAGGCCTGCTGTTTCATGCACTAAAAGACTGGTAAGACATCATATCTGTAAAGTTGTGAGAAAACAGGACGTCTAATACCGTGCTATTGCTGTTGTTGCGTTTTATGGCACAATGCTCAAAAGGTACAAAAGGACTCGTTCTAAAAATTAAGGCTCCTTCCGTCTCCCATGCCCCTTATACCTAGGTTCCCCGTCTTGGAATCAGCTACCCTTAAGAGTTTCTTGGGTATCCTTCAGAGAATCTACTAAATCATAGGACGGACTGTATATTGATTTACTTTATTGAAAGACAGTTTATCAGCATCTATCATCATTTTAAATACACAGACCTCATTGCTGGCAACTCCACTTTCAAGACTCTACAAAAAAAAGATCTATGGCCCTGGCCAGTGGCTCAGTTGGTTGGAGCATTGTCCCATACACCAAAAGGCTGCATGCAGTTCAATCCCCAGTCAGGGCAGAAACCTAGATTGTGGGTTCAGTCCCCAGTCCGGGCGTGGACGGGAGGCAACCGATGTTTTCTCTCTCAGAATGATGGTTGTTTTTTTTTTTTCTCTCTCTCTCCCCCTTCCCTCCCCTTCTTCTCCTTTAAAATCAATAAACATATCCTTGGGTGAAGATTAAAAAAAGAATCAATAAACATACAAGTATCTTCAGGTGAGGATAAAAAAACAAAGATCTATGAACCTAGATGTTCATGGTAACATTTTAGAGTTAATGAATAATTGGAAACCATCTAAATGTAAATAAATATAGTATATCTGTCCAATGAAACACTATGTAGTCATTGTAAAACATAGAGAGCTGTATATACAGACACAAAAAGATGTTTCATAACACATTAGGGAGGGGAAAAAAAGAAGCTGTTAAACAAAATAATCGTACAACAGAGTTTTGTAAGCCAACAAAAATTTCTGGATATGCATATGTGCGTATGACCATTGTATATATCTGGGATGATACTCAAACAATTTTTAATTTCTCTTAATTAGAGAGGACTAAAAATGGGAAAGGGGGAAGTAGAGGGAAAGATTTCCATTTTTAATATGATACAATTTGAATATTACAAGGAGCACATATTGCTTGGATAACCTAAGAGTTTAAGAATTAAGTTTAAAAAATAAAGCTAACAGAAATCAGTATTATAGGGATGAAAATAGCCATCTGTGAAATATTTTGCATGTATACTATTAAAAAGGTGAAGACGTGGTAGGCGCAGGATTGCCATTCAAGAGCTGCCCCAAAGGCCCAGGCATGAACTAATTCATGGTTATATCAAAGGATGAAGAGGAATCATGTGCGCTAAGGGCTCCTGGTAAGGGAAAGGAAAAGGGCCCAGCTGTCCACAAAATGCAAGCTTCTTTCTCATCGTATACACCCAAGAAGGAACTGAAACTATTGGCTATGAACAGAGGTGACGGACGTGGAAAGGAGATCTGATATTCCTGAATACAGGAATTCCAGAGAGCTTCAGGAATGTTTCCAAGGTCCCCTTTCTAAATTTTGGCCAGAAGCCAAAACCTCTTTCCTGAAAAGGTGGACATCAACTGTAGAAGATAAACTGTAATCCAAGAACATTTGTGATGAGGAAGTGCTATGATGGAAACGTTGCTTAAAAAAAAAAAAAGGAGTGTTAGACTATTGCAATGCATTAATATCCCTTTATCCCCAGTGCTCATCAAGGGGAAGGATGCATTCACTGATTCCACTGAAATTTCCCATCTTTCTAGCAGATAAACCTCTGGAAGGGAGCCCTGCTCCACGAGGCAACATTCACTTAGAAACGTGACTGCTGAAGATCAGGAAATGTCTTTTACAGCAGCTACGCCCAAACATCCTTCCCATACAGGTCTTATTTTTCAAACTCAAACTTACTATACTAGTTTTCTATTGCTGCCACAACAACCAACCACAAGTTCAGCAGCCTAAAACAGCCCGTTTATTATCCCACAGTTTCTGTGGATCAGAAGGCTGGGCACAGCGTGGACTGGATGTCCCCTCCAGGCTTCACAGGCAGAAATCACAGAGGCCACAGGGCTGTGTTCCTTTCCAGATTGCTGCCAAAATTCGTAATTCCATGTGGCTGTAGGACTGATGTTCCCACATCCTCACTAACTGTGAACCAGGGGTCGTTCTCAACATATGGAGACCGCTGGGCTTGTAGCCTTCTTCACAGTCAGCAGTGAGAGGTCAAGTCCCTCTCACTCTTCAGTCTCTCTGACTCCCCCTTCTGCCTCACCTCTCAGCTGCCTCCCTCTTCTGTGCCATCTCTCTAACTGAGTCAGAGAGACGTAATCAGGGCCATTGGACTCCTCTGCATAATGGAGGCTACCTTCCCTACCTTAAGGTCAGCTGATTACTAACCTTAATTCCACGTGCAAAGTTCCTTCACAGCAGTACCTAGATTAGTACCTGACTGAACAACCAGAGGACAGGGTCCCTGGGAGGACACCTTTTGAGTCATGCCTGCCACATTCATTTATATGCTGAGGTGGGGAAAAAAAGAGTACTGACCCCAGGATTCTAATCTGCCTGAATTTTTCAGAGTATAATAATGAAGTGGCATTGCTTTCACACGAGTTATTCTGATTCAACCTACAAATGACTCTACTAAATATTACCATACCATCTGTATAACCAACAAAACTATGGCTCAGAAATTAACTTGCCTGAGAACACAAGAGCTGGAAGTGAGAAAATCAGAATTAAACCCAGTTTTATCAGTCTAAAAAGCCCATTTCCTTTAATATATCTGAAAACATGGCACAATTATGACTTTAGGAAAAGAACAGCTTAAGTACTAATAGGAATAAGAATACTGATGTTTAAAGTGGAGGGACAAGAAACCCAAAAGAGTTAGCAACTAATTGGTTCTGCAAATTAAAGGTAAAAGAATAATAAAATCAAAGCCATCTGAAGGACAGTCTGAGGGTAACAAATCATGTAGGACCAATGAAAACTCAACAATTCAATTATAAAATAACTATAAAGCCCTGACTGGTGTTGCTCAGTGGGTTGGGAACCCTCCCACAAAGCAAAAGGTCGCCGGTTCAATTCCAGTCAGGGCACATGCTTGGGTTGCAGGCCAGGGCCCCAGTTGGGAGCATGTGAAAGACAACTGAGACAGATGTCTCTTTCCCTTCTTCTCCTTCCTTTCCCCTCTCTCTAAAAATAAATAAATAGTCTTTTTTTAAAAATAAAAATAAAATAGCCATATGATGGAATATTAGTCCTAATACAAAATACCACATATAAGACTACAAAATACCAAGTATAAGATAGTGCATGATGTGTGTACATCTTCACACATTCTCATTTATTTCTTTTATTAAACAAATATTTACAGAGCATTTCTAATGTCCCCGGCACTTGTCTAGTTGCTGGAGATACAGCAATAAACAAAACAAAGCCTCTGCCCAGAAACAACAAATATACAAATAAACAAGTGAAAATATAAGAGACAGTGATAATACTGTGGAGATAACAAGGCAGAGTAAGGAAACAGAGAGCTCAGAGAGGAGGGCTGTCATTTTATACAAGCTGCTCGGGGAAGGTTGCACCGATGTGGTGACATCGGAACACAGACCTGAAGGAAATGAGTGGCTGCCACCCAGTTCTCTGGGGGAAAGTATCCCAAGAGCAGGAAGAGCAAGTGAAAGTCTCCTGAGGCAACAGTGTGCTTGGAGAACTAGAGGAACAAAAAGGCAGCAATTGTGGGTGAAGCAAAGTAAAGGAGGGAAGAGGAGCAGGAGGAAAGATCAAAGAAGTCAGAGAAGGTGGGGTTGGGAGATGATGCAGGGCTTTTGTGTCATTTTGAAGAGCTGGAATGTGATTCCATTTTGAGGAAGATAAGAGGGTTCTGTGTACAAGAAAAATGGCAGGAAGGGGTCAGATAAGACTGATACTAAGGACACAAACTTGCAACAAGTAGTAAATAGAAAGCAACAAGTAGTAAATAGAAAGCTAATGCACAGTATAATGAACACTGACAACAACATTGTACTACAGTCATCAAACTTGCTAAGAGACTAAAAATTATGTCAACCACTAAAAAGAAAGGATAACTATGCAATGTGATAGAGGTGCTAAATATCACCACAATGGCGATCATATTATAATATATAAATGTGTCAAATTAACACATTGTACAACTTAAATTTACACTACACTGCATGTCAAATATATTCAATAAAACAATAAAAATGGCATAGTTTACCCATAAAGAATGAATTAAAGTTCAAAACACCATTATCTAGTAATAACTACCTCTTCACGATGAGATTATTCATAAACTTTTCTTTTCCAATTTTACTTATTTATTATTTAAAAGAAAGGGTTTGGTGCACAGGATAGGGAGTTAGTTTCCAGGTGCACAGACGTGAACCTAACAGTGGTCCCAGGGAGAGAGCACGGATGGGCTTATGGGCTTCGGATCTGGAGGCTGGATTTGGTCGCTGGCTTTGTGCCCAATCAAGTTGCCCAATGCACTGAGCTTAAAATGGAGGTAATAACACCCACCTCATCTGGCTGCTTTGATCTAAGTAAAGCATTTGCACAATACTGAGCTCATAGTAAGAGCCCAAAGAGTGGTATCTGTCAGTATCACCTCCAAGCACTGATCAGGCCAGGCCTGCATTAAGAAAACAGCTAAAATGCAGTAATTTGGAGCATGTGTTGGATGCAGATCAAGTGCTAACCTGGACTTTTCTTTTCATGTACTCTTGGTAAGTCTTTCTCAAAGATAACACCAGTCCAACCTACTTAATTACCATAACCCAAACTGACGGAATCCATGAGGTTTTGCAGCGAAGGACAACAAATCTAAACCCCCCAAAAAACAGATTTATTTTGCATTTAATTCATTCCTGAGGGTTTGTGAACTCACCTCTCCTCAAGCAAACTGTAATCTTTTATGCCGCTCAAGTTTTTCAGTCAAGGTCTAAACCAGCCAATAGTTTGAATTTAAAATACACAGTTATTGACTGCTGTTTGAGAATAAAGGAGGGAAAACCTTAGACTTTCCAAAGATTAAAAAAGCAATACTGTATTTTACAGAAGGACAAATTTCCTTGTGCAAATACTGAAAATATTCAAAAGTGTGAGGTTTTTCACATGTAATATTTACCTGTCAATACAAACTCTCTCCACAGATGAAGAATATTATATAGACTTTATTTTATCATTAAGAAAAGCCTCAGCCACTTGCCTTCAACATTCTAGTTTAGATGACAATTACAGTGTTTTGTTTTCTGAGGGGGAGGAATAAACAGCTTTACCATCTCCTAGTCTATGTGTCCTCTCTAGAATGTCAACTTGGCCCAATTACATTTATTTTTCATGTAGGAAAATAGTAGGGTTTGTTCCACACTGGTGCTGTGTATGTGCGTAGAAATTTCACCATTTAATTTTTGTGTCTGGAAGAAGAGGAGCTTATAATTATTCCATGAGGTATGACTATAATTAGGTTTTCAAATACCATAGGTACCCCAGTGATCCAATTGTAAAATAACAGAGTTCTAGTACTGTGTTATTGGGTTGGCTTTTTTTCCCTCTTGAACCATCACATTCCTCAAACCTCAGGAAGCATGAGAAAATCTTATCAAAAAGTATTTTTTAATAAAGAAACTAAGCTTATACGAGCCATTATTAGGATTCATCGTTGATAAGACTTCACTTCATACATACTTGATGCTTAAAATTAGTGTTATGACTATGAGTTACGTCCAGCAAAATAGGTAACTGGTGAGTTTAAGTTAACTGAGTTTCACCTTTTTCCTTCTGGTGATGTCAGTAAGACCTTACCAATAACACAGCTTCCTAACTAAGGCCCTACTGTGCACTTTACACATGCTCCTTTATACGTCTATTTTGCAGAAGGCAAAACACACATACAACACACAGGTCTTATTTTCAAGCCTAAGCAGCGTGTCTGTGTGAGGGGCGGCCGGCGGAGGAGGATGCCTATACTGATCTTGTTTCCCCAACCACCCTCAAAAAATGCGGACGGTATTTCCTGACCTCGCTAGGATAGTCTGCATGATATGTGATGTGTAACGGCCTATATAACTGCAGATTCCCACTTTTCTGTGCTCCTCCCATTCTGAGGAGAATGGCAATAAAATGAAAATAAGCACTGTCAGTTCTTGGCTGTATGATCTAATTCCTGGAAGGAGCCCTGTTCATTTAAAATAAGTTACGGGTTCTAAACACCAAATAAGCTTGTAAAAAACTGGAAGGTCTTTGGGAAAAAGACAAAGGTATGAGAAACAGAATATGTGAACTCACTAATAAAGTATTTATAAAATATAAAACGTCTAATAATTTTATTCCAAAATATTTCAAAGGTCAACTTACACTCAAACACACGCCCTGCATCGCTAAAACCCTATGGAGTATGGTAAGACCATGTTTAAGGAAAGAACTGACTCAGGAAATAAAGGAATGGAGCTTCAAATAAAATGAGATCCCTTAAACAACAGTGTTCCTCAGCTCCCAGGGTTATCAGAAAACAAACAAAATTAGAGAATCTATCTAGAATCTGTAAGGGAAAAAGAACCTTTTGAGGATTTGGAAGCTCAAGGAGGCAGCTCACATTCCAGTAATTCCAGGTGTGTCCCCAATAAAACCTGCAACATTCATTTCTCACATAAAACCTGTAAGGGGGCATTTAGCACTTACACAAAATGTAATGTCTACAGGGTGGGAAACTTACGATCTGAACTAACAAAAATAACATAAGCAAAGAAACTGGCATTCAAAAGACAGTAAGTAGTAAATCTCCCCATGTAAACACCTACATCAAGTATTTTAGGTACTTAGTAAATAGCTTCACATTTTAAACTTTTCAAATTATTCTTATGTTACTCCTAAAAACTTTAATTTGATACCAAAAACGGTTAGCATGAGGATAAAAAAACTTTGTCCTTCATTAATTTAAAAATAAGCTGTAAGAGATTTCTAAAATAGACTCACTTTTCTTTTTCCTAAAATACATATGAAACCAGTCACGGAGGATTATCAAATCAGAGGGCTCAATGCAATTCCAGATTTTGCAATTAAACAAATGAAATCCAAGACATTTGAACAATTCAGTTAACCCTGTCTCAAAGCTGCTTTTTTCTTGGGGGGAGGAGGGGCGGCCTCAGGGGAGATCTAAAGGGTGTCTTTACTGAGATTTTGGGACACTTATCCTCTCTCTCTTCCTCCCTCCCAATAAATGTTCTGGAGCAAATGTAAAATAACCACTCTTCTTAGAAATGCAGACCTACACAGATTAATTTATTAGCTTCCAACAATCCAGTAATTCCAAGAAGTAACCAGTTTGAAATCTGAAACAGAAAGGTTAGGAGATTTATTACCAATTCTGTGAGTCAGTCTTCCAACTTGCTCTCTCCTGGTCAAGGATAGCTGTGGGGGCTGAGACTGCCTCAAGTAGCCTGCGAGAAGAAAGCTCGAAAACAAGAGCAGTCCAGACTGCCGACAGCAAAGCACAATGGGGGTTTCCTGTTCCTTCAGTAAATGACAACAATCCTAATGTATTAATAGATGGCATTCAATTCTTGTGAGAAAGAAGCAACAAACATGCGACTCCATTTTTAATTCCTAACGGCTGTAAATGTAACCTCTATCAAATCTTTCATAAAATCAGTATAACTAGTAATGCAAGCCAAACCCACCAGAGCCAGTCTTTTATCAATTTTCTGGGCATTACCATGGTAACTTCTCTTTGATGATATCCCAAAGTTTTTCACTTTATGATAACAAATGTTATCACTGGCAAAGAATGAAAACATTGTTAAAGATTAAGTCTCATAAAATGTTTTTGTCTTTCAATATATATGTGTTTCATTAAAATACAGAAATGAAGTTTAAGGCTCTTTGTTGCTCCCAGGTGGCCACGGAAATTGCCCTATTAGCCATCTGTCTCTCAGAAACCTGACAGGCAGGCATGCAGGAAATCAGAAACCTACACTGGACCTTTAATTTCTCTGGCAGATTTTGGAACTAGCGTATCAACCACAACAGGATGACTCAAAACCAGCAAGTTACTATGCCAAAAAATACTTTACTCCAAAAGCAACAGACATATTCAGGAAGCAGTTTTATTCAGAGGGCTAATTGCTAATTTCAAAATATTCTGTCTCCGTCACTCATAATTCAACTTACATTTCACAATTTAAGTTCTAAACACAACGTAAGTTTACTGTTGACAAATAACGTTTTTCCCCCAGTGCACAGCCTCTTTCAACCATAAGGCTATGATTTAAATAAGCTATTCATAGTTTTATGTACAGTGGTGCCCAACATGCTTAAAAGAATAAATATACTTGCCAGTAGGATTAAGACAATTAACATTAAACAGGGACATGTCCCCCAACCACGCGATTTCTAAAAAAGACCTGAGATGATGAAAGCACAAGCGTGATAAAAGGTAAAAGACTCCGGGGCCGTGACTGCGCCTTTGCGGTGCTACCCCACTGCCACGTGACTGTGACTCCTTAGAGAACGGGGGAAGAGCTGGGGTAAAATATCTCTTCCCCTTCCATCCTGATTTATGATTTCCTCTAAAGAAAAGCACAATTTCTGCCAAGAAAAGAAAAACAAGGCTTAGCTTTCACATCAAGAAAAAAATAGTAGCCATCCTTTTTGCATATAATAATCACTGTTATTCAGCCCACTCAAGTAAAACACAGAACTAAAGAAAGGAATAAGGAATCTATAGTCCTGACAGGCTTGCAGTAAAGTAGAAACAACAAAAGCCATGTTTAGAGAGATTTCCAGAGCTTTCTCAGCTCTCATCAGAAACAAGCAGTTATTGTATTTTTCTGTGACCTGTCCCACAGGAAAGAGATGCCTTTCTTCCACCATTCTGTCTCTCTGAATAAATAAATTTTGAAAAGAACCAAGAGGAGCTGGCTCTTTTACAAAATCATAGAAACTTATTGTTGAAAGGACTGAAGCCAACACTAGATTCAAGTGCTCTCTCAAAGCCTGAATATTTTCTGATGCATTGTGACGAATTCCACCACCTCCGCCAAATAGCTAGACTCACTTGGTTACTGGAAGGGACTGTCCCACCCCAGCCTCAGCACCAGCTGAAGACTGTCCTCAGGGACCAATCAATACAAGCCTATTCCCTCTTCCTCTTGGCAACCACACAGAAGTTTTCTAATAGCAGTCTTGCCTCCCTTAACTTCAGAGAACATCAGGATCTGGTTATTCAAACCACTCCTAATAGGACACAATATCTTGACCTCTGGTCACACTATTTCCACACCCCTACATTGGAAACCTTCCAGACTGGCAGCATCAAATGCAGTGTATAGAGTCCAGCACAAGAATTTCCCACACACGTCCTGGCCACGTAGCTCGGTTGGTTAGAGCATCATCCCAATATGGCCAGGTTGCGGGTTCGATCCCTGGTGAGGCCACATACAAAAATCAATCAATGAATTCATAAACAGGTGGAATAACAAATCAATGTCTGTTTATCTGTCTCTCCCCTCCCTCTCTAAAAATCAATCAAATAAAAAATTTTTATAATAATTTTTAAAAAAGGATCTCCCACAAACACAACAAGAATGTTATCTCCAGGAAAGAGGACACTAATTTGCATTAAATCTGCTACACATGATTTGTCCTTAACTTTCCACATTTGTGCTCCACTACAACCCCCAGGCAGTTTTCGTCAAACCAAGTCGTCTCCATTTTTAGTTGACTTTTTAAAAATGTAAATTGACAACATGACAAATAGCTGTTGTTAAGAAAAAACATTGCCAGCTTCACTTTCCCATGTCGACTTGTACAGATTATTTTCCGAATTTTGACAGTCATCGGCTATCCCCCCACCCCGACCCCTGCTTTGTTTCAACCACACCCCCAGTCACTGATAAAAACGCTGAATAAGAAGGGTGGTGAGTGCTTCTAAATGCCAAATCATTTCTTCCTGGTGCGCATCGTTTTTTAACCAAAGTTTAACCAAAATACAAATTTCCATAAAGCAATCATTTTAAATAGAATAAACAGCTTCAGCAGGCTGAGAAATCTGGTGAATAGCAACAGGAAAGTAAGGACTAACCAGTTCAAAACAGTTTCTGTAGGAATGAGTGTGACAGCTTTCCCTACCAGCGCTGGTGTCTCTGCTGTTATCCTGATTACTCCCGGGCCGCGCATTGTCTCCAGGATTTAAAAGCAGTCTTAACAGAATGCCAGCTAAAGTCTGCAAGTTGCCAGTTTTAATTCATTTGCCGTAATATACACCTAAGCACTCAGTGTTAACCAGAAGGGTATTATTAAGCAGCCTGTGGTATCAAATTAACTTTTGTTGAAATAGTGCCATTCCTAAAAGACACCTTTTTCTGCCCTGCTCAATTTTGTGACAGACGGTTTATCCAAGGCACTTAGCAAGGGTTGCTTGTAATAGGGTGCATATATACACGTACAATGGAATACTATCCAGCCATAAGAAAAGATGAAATACTGACATTATGTGACAACATGAATGGATCTGGAAAAGATCATGCTAAGCAAAACAAGTCAGGCCAAAAAAAAAAAATAAATAAGAACCATGTGATTTCACTCATATGTGGGATATAAAACTGAAAGCAATAAATAAAGACAAACAAACAAAAACTCATAGACATAGACAACAGTATGGTGGTTGCTGGGGGGGAGGGGGTGGTTGAAGAGGGTAAAGGGAGCCAAATACACGGTGACAAAAGGAGACTACCTGACTCTGAGTGGCAAACACACAATGCAACACACAGATGGTGTATTACTGACTTCTACACTTAAAGCCTATAGACTTTTATTAACCAATGTCACCTATATAAATTTAATAGAGTTTTTTATAAGAGCTGCTTGTAAACTGCCTCTTTAATCAAATATTTTAATAACATAATTCAGAAAGTATTCTGGTTAATCAAAGACATGGAGGAGGGAAGAAAAGCAGAAACCACTTGGTCAGTGTCTGCAGCCCGCTCCATCTCCCTGTTCTAGGAGAGGACGCCAGACAATGTTCTCAAAGGCATGGAGAATTAATCACTAAGGGAATCAAACGCTGGCTAGCAATATAAACGATGTGAGTGGCACCCCCTGGAGGTGTGCATGCTGAGTCCCTGAGTATGAGGCTCAAAGTCATCAGTGAATTTCCTTAGGGACCTTTTCCTAATCATCCCAAAGAAACTTTGTAGACAAGAATTGTTTCCTATTCCCTTCATAGAATCAATTTCATTTTCCTATGAAAAAATGTCCCCTAAAGAGCCAAAGAACCTGACGGCTGCTCACCGAGAACTCATCAAGGACCAGGGACTTTTCCAACCCGTGTCATACAGATTACTAGCCCCGTAATGCTGGGCATTCTTGGCTTCTGCACGGTAATTCATTTGTGGCAGTTCATATGTGACAGACAGGTTATCCAGCAGGGCAGCCAAGGTTCTCTGGCCCCTGGACAGTTAAGAGAGCAGTGGGGGCAACCTCTCTGTGAGCCAGAAAGGGCTGCAGAAGAACGCAACATAGCAGGGCATAAAATAGCATTCACACACAGCCCCGATGAGCACGCTCCCCAACCCAGCTGGCCTGAGTGACGACAGAGGCAGCATTGTCGAAGACCCGCGGGAGAGATCGGACTTGTCAGTCACCAATTTAAAGAAATTTCACTCTCTTCATACCCTTGCAAGCCCAAGTTCATCATTATATTCCATAGCCGCCCACCCCCGACCCACGTGGAAGTAACCAGGACCATGCCTCAATATATTAAGTTCAGCATTATCAAATATCCTTGAACCACAGGAAAGGAGAACCTTGTCCCCCTGCGAAACACAGACTTGGAATCACCCCGTTTAGAATCCCACCTGGGGTGTGGTGGGCTGAATATGAATGCACTTTTTCTCTCTCATCCTCAGCCCTGTCTGTCCCTTAGTCCCAACCGCAATGTTCCCCTGCACAGCTGGGCCTCTTAAGCAACCCAAACAGTTGTTCTCTGCTCGAGACGCCCCCTCCCATAAACCTACACATGGTGTCAGTGTTCCTGACCGCAGTTCAGGGCGGTGCGGCTGGACGCCGGCTGTGGGGGTTGACTATCAGGGATTACTGCAGCAAAAGGGCATCCAGACGCCCCCCAAAAAAAGCCTACTGCAGCTCAATTCTCTGCGTTAACAATAAAGCTCTCTATTCACAAGATGTGGAAGAAAAATGTCCAGAACACTTTCCCTTTGAAATGCAATCTGCAGGTGATCAAAATATAAAACACAGCATCCATTTCAATTCACTGATAAAAGAAGTCAGCAATAAACAAATCCAACACGTGGCGTTAGGCAGGCCCCCCTGGTGAATTAGTCAGAACAAAAGTTATGTTAGAATTGATCCAAAATGTTTCAGTCAAAAGAATTTTAGAGCCTGCAAAATCTGGTAGTATCTAACCCATGCCCTCATTTTAAAGATAAGGAAACCAGGGGTTAGAGAGGCTCCTGGTGGGGCAAACAGATGCCTGGATCAAGCAGTTTGCTACTCGGCAATTAGGATCCTATGTTTTGCAGCCTCTTTCAAAGTCTTCTTTTTTTAATTGAATTTATTAAGGTTACATTGGTTAATAAAATTATATAGGTTTCAAGTGCACAATTCTACAATACATCATATGCACACTGCACTGTACACTCGCCACCCAAAGTCCAGTCTCCTTGTATCACCATTTGCCCCGTTCACCCTCTTCCTCCTGCTCCTACCCGCGTTCCCTCTGGTAATCACCACACTGTTGTCTGATTCCATGGGGTTTGTTTTGATTTATTTGGGGGGGGGGTTGGCTTAACCCCTTCGCCAATTTCACCCAGCAACCTAGCCCCCCTCCCCTCCGACAGCTGCCAGTCTGTTCTCCATCTCAATGAATCTCTTTCTATTTTGTTTATTTTGTTCATTAGATTCCACATATGAGTGAAATCATATGGTATCTGTCTTTCTCTGACTGGCTTATTTCTCTTAGCGATACTATCCACGTTCATCAATGCTATTGTGAAAGGTTAAAATTTCCTTCTTTTTTACAGCCACGTAGTATTCCATTTAAAGTTCCGCAGCTTTCTTACCCACCCATCTACTGATGGGCACTCGGGCTGCTTCCAAATCTTGGCTATTGTAAATAGTGCTGAAACAAACACATATTTTTTCAAATCAGTGTTTCGGGTTTCTTCGGATACAGTCCCAGAAGTGGAATTGCTAGGTCAAAGTCTTCTAATATTTCTGTCTACTTATGACCCAGAGTCTATTAAAATGCATTTTTCAGTGACAGAAAACCTATCCATTTAAAAACATTCTGCTTTACTTCTAGATGACAGCCTGACCCCCAATCTTCACATCCTTTAGCACCACATTAACTTGAAATAAAAATCATGAATTCTGTAAAAATAGAAAAAATGGAAAGCCCAGTGATGGCGCTGTCACAGAGACTGGCCGGCCCGCGTGTGAGCGCCGACGGGGCTCCCCCAGAACCTGAGAAGGCAGGACGTGACCTAAACGCTGCAGAGAAAGTACTAGTACGTGGCCGGTCACCTGACTGACACTACATAATGACATCAAATAGGTGTTTGGGGTCTTTTTCCCATTATTTGGATTTCCATGAACTTCCGGGCAGCCATCCTCCTAGTTTTCAAACTGTCTAATTTCTGATCATCCTTTTAAACCGTGTCATTTGCTCTTCGGAAATGGAAATGATGTAAGTTATAAATAAAGCCCATTTCTTCTAGCTAGTGCCAGGTTAGAAAGATGGTACTAGCAGAGGCCTGTAACCAAGGGTAACCACAATTATTTTTAGCATCGTAGAGGCTGGGGATGGAGAGATGGACATTCCCCTCTTAGTTCAGATGCCACCCCTTTGGGACTTCTTCCTGACCCCAGGCCTGAGCCAGGATGCTCCTATGGGACGAGCGCCCCTCTATCAGTTCACATTCTTCCCGAGCCTTAACCAGGGGCGTCATGACTGTAATAAAACTTGAACACGTTAAGTACCATGGTATGGAATTTACTTTTAGCACCAGCTACGTGACCTTGAGAGTTTTTCTTTGTTTCAATGTTCTCATTTGAAAATGGAAGAGTACCTACAACTCTCCTTGCTTGTAAAAAAGAGAATATAACAGTACTCACTTCAGAGTAATTATAGACATTAAAACACTCTTATGAATCAGCATTCATATTGCTGCTCTTTCAAGTCCTAACACATTAGCTGTCCTCTTATCTGTGCCTGTTTTTTTCTTTATTGGCCAGATAGATAAGCCATTATGAAGTGTTGGGAGCAAAAAAAAAAAAAAAAAAAAAAAAACAAAGACAAAAAACACAAGCTTTGCAATCAAACAGCAGTGCAGTAGCATACAGACTCTGGGCTCTACTATTTACTATATTTGATTAAGTAAAAAATATATATATTTTTCACATTTTAATATGACTGAAATTAGAACGTCTTATAATTAATGGCATCTTACATTCAATTGGATATTATCTCTGATCTTGAGCAAGTTATTTAACCTCTGTAAAACTAGTGATAGTACCCTTCTCTGCTAGAGTTGCAGTAAAGCACAAATAACATAATCGTGCAAATAACATCATCACTCAAACCCCTAACACACAATAGGCAGCATTGATACAGTATTGCATTTCGCACCCTTTTGTATCCAGTGTCTTATGTATAGGGGGTGCTTAGGAGGTGAATAAATATTTCTATGTATTTAATGGAGCAACTCATTATCCATGGAAATTTAAAAATAGTGCCTGGACCCATTTTAAGCTAACGCGCATGGATGTCCCTACTGGAGCAGCCTACAGAAAAGATCAGCAGCTTTAAGCACAGGAACCCTCTGGGGGAGCAATGCGTGGACACTCAGAGCCCTTTGCACAACGACTGCAGCTGCTTGAAACAGCCCACCCAGGGCCTTGGATGACTGTCCACATGGGGCCATTTAAAAAGTCTAACACCCGGCTGAGCCTGCGCTCAGGTTCAAAATTTGTATAGTGGGGCCAGAGAGGGTGCTTTTTACAAAGCCAGTTGTAACTGCTGGCATGTAATCAACACCCAGTGTTGAGTACTTCATCATACTCCACTAAACCCTTCACAATGACCCTATGAAATATAACCGCCCTCACATCAGCATTCCTGTTTTCTGACACCCAGCATTTAAGCCGGACCTTGGTAAGTGGCAGAAGTCTGCCTGGTTCCAAAGCCTGTGTCCTCCACCACTGGGTCCTTTCTCAGGGAGGTTATGCAACACCAGCCAGAGAAGCAAGCGTAGCTTTCCCACACTGCAAGGTCTTACCTTCCAAACAGCCAAACAGCATCTTCCGCACGAGTGTGTCAGATCCTCCCAGTCCAGGTGGATGGAGGCAAAAGGGGGTAGGTGGAGAGGGCGGTTCTGTGTGGACTGAGTTTCAAGTAGGTTTCCAAGCCTAGTAGGTTCTGCGCCCTCAAAGTCTGAGCAGCCCTTTCACAGCAACGTCTTTGACCTTTTTCTATTTCTCTTGTTCTTGATTTATTTCCCGTGGCACCAGGCACCACTCTGTAAATTACTTCTGGTCCTTTTCTTGAAAGCTTTCCTCCATCTTTTTCTTTTCTCTTTTTTTAAAAAAAAATTCTGGTTCTTCAAAAGTTTCTCTCCTAATAAGAGTTATTTCTCTTTACACAGTACTGAACTCTTTATATATCCTTGGAAGACATGAGTCACGATGAAAAATCATTATTTGAAAAGTCTTCATCTGAACACTCCAGAACGATGATAAACACACATGTGCATGCATGTCAGAAAGCTGGAGAAGCCAGAGGAAGACGTGCACAATGTCATGATTTCCCTTGCCCCCAGGTAGGATGTCTGCTCCTGGCACTCTTGGATCACCTGAGACCAGGGTCACCCAGAGAGAAGATCACCCAGTTGAAGAGTTCAAGACGACAAAGCGCACCTGTTCAACCGTCTCACCTTCAGCCTTACTCTGCAGCAGAGTCCCTTCGCTACCTAATTTCCTTCTCATCTGAGGAAAACGTGAGAGCTTTTTATTTTATGCCGTCTCCCATTTCTAGACAATACAATAAACCAGCTGGCAGGTTATCTACCTCACATGCAATCACCAATCATCACACCTCTCCAAGAGGTTCAGAGACATGTGTTTTTAACACAGAACCTATCACCATGGCAGCTGGAGTTTTTCATTTTCTGCATAATGACAGTGACCTGTCTCTCTCTCCACTGCACCCGGCATGGAAACAGGTTAGTAACATGTTCTATGACTTGGCATTACGGAGCTGCTGGGGAGCAATGCAGATTGAGGCAAAGGCCACAGGGCTCCATGGGGGGCGGGGGGCCTTCCCGGGAAGTGAAGTCCTTGGGTCAGGACACACACACTCTATCACCTCTGCTGTGTGCCAGGCCCACATCATCGGACTTCCCTACCTCCAGTCCTCGCACTCAAACTACTGAGACGATGGGTCAGCAGAACACACTGCCTCCTTCACTTTCTAGAAAATAGAAAATGAAAGAGAACCATAGATATGACTTCATCTGCAGTTGGGAGAGACATTATGTATGACTTTGGCCTTGTTCACTCATCCTACAAACCATGCCAGACAGTTTGAGACATTTGCTGAATACAACTGGCTTTTGTAAATGCCAGAACACTGATTCATTTCTTTAAAGCATATTAACTTATCCTGTGGCAATGTAATTCCTAAATCATTACCCTTACCCATGGCTGAAATACTGCATCAGGTCATTGGAATTTTGACAGAAGCTATACTTTCCCATATCTGCCCTCCATTCCTAGGGTCCTCTGGGAAGTTCTGGGTTTAATGGTTTGTATGTCCTCTGTGGTGATAACCCATCAACTCTATAAACTCAACATGAGTTAAACATCCCAGAAACAACTGTATTTATGTACACATATAATTAACAGTCTAAACATGCAGCAGTAATTCATGCTTGGGAAAAATTATTCAATTATGGGTCAGCCATTTCACAAATACAGAAAGAAGCTGGCCCCACCAAACCATAATCAGGTGGAAATACTACCCAAGTATCTCAAAAACTTTTGAGAGCCAAGGGATCTGTTTGATTTACCATTAACAAAGGAGCATAACCTCTTCCTTCAGTTTTGCTGAAGGATCCAACTTTCTAACTTTGCAGATAAAGGGACTGACCATACACTGGGATTTGGTGCTACCTATTATTGTTTGTTTCTTTTTTAGAGGGTTAGGTTTTGGGGACAGGACAGTAGACACTGGTGTGCTCCACACAGACCCCATTTTCAGGCCAGCGCACCCATCCCCGGCTGCTCACAGAGAAGGTCTTAGCCAGCTGTAGGACCTGCTTCTCCCAAAGTTATATCTCTAAAGGGGCTGCCAACAATTGGCTGATTCAGGGATACAGAGGCCCAACCCCTTGCCTCACCTACGGACAACCCAGAAAGCCTTCCTAGTTCTAGGGCTCCCCATAAGGGCAGCTTCGCCTCTGCCCAAACTTGCAGCCCCCCTCTCCTCACCCCTGAAATCCGTCAGCACCCAACTCTTGGTCTCAGTGTGCTTCTCATGAACCCAGTCAATGGCTGGCAATTTTTAAATAGGGAAACTTATTCCTTTACTTGTTCGGAGAAAGTGACAGACCCCACAGAGACATGTTCTATCAGAAGTCCTATGAAGGCGAAAATAGTCTTTGAAAAAATACTTGTGATTCAGTTTTAAAATTACAAATTTTTGATAATCACTTTAGATCACTTTCTGAACACCAACCCAGCACAGTCAACCGGGCCGCGCTAGGGGTGTGCACATCACAACATCATGTGGCATCAAAAACTGACACCAAAGCACAGGATGCTAGATCTGGGGTTTTCAACCTTAACCATCAGAGCAGCGATTCTCGACTGGTGAGCCACAATAACTTTTAAAACATGCAGTACCTGACTATTTAGTCAGGGGCACTGACCTCTTTTCCCTTAGATTACCAAATTTAAAAAAAAAAAAAGAAAAAAAGAAAAAGAAAAGAGGTAACAGCCAACACAACAATAGCTGTCTGATGTGAATCAATCAAAATGATACCTCCTTTTTTATCAGACTGGCAAAAATAAACATCCTTGGTGTGCTACAGCATTTTAGTCATTAGTTTATGTTTGGGATGAGATGAAAAGGATTGAAAATAACTTCACTAGAGTATGCCCCTCCCTCTCTCAGACATACATGCTTTATAACCTCAAATCCCAGCAAATCTTCACCCTCACGCTAATGGAAAAGAACAGCTCTACATGGAAGTATGAAAATGAGTCCAGAACACTTTATTCCCAGCATTTCAAACTTTTAATAAGAGGGAACCATTCCTAGAGCTGATAGATTATTGATGACTTTGTGGTATTATTCTCAACACCCCCGGGAAAGCAGATGGCAGACAGGCCTGAGCAGGAATCAAGAGCTACTGCCATCACGTTGCCTGGGAGGCAGCAGCATCTTCCAGAAAATTTCGAGGAACTGCCCAGTAGTCATCCCGGCTCTAGTCCAATACAGGGTCCTTTAGGGATGTTACAGGGGTCAAGTTAGAGATGTCACAGGAGTACAAGTCAAAGGAAAAGCAGGTACTTGTGTACTGTCTGTACTTTATTACCAGAGGTTTAGGTTCAGGATGTTAAAAATGTAGATAATATATTCCATATGAAAAACTCAACTTAAAATCATACTACTGCTTAACATCTTACAGCTTTTTACACATGGTCTCCTTTGGCCCTCTCAGCCCTCCCTGTGAGGACCAGGTTGGTATCAATATCTCAACGGTAAGACCAATTAAGAGACTTACCCAGGATCACACAACTGATCGATGTTGGGATCAGAATGCCAGATTCTTGGGTCAGGGTTCATTCCTATGAAATTCTGCCAATTTGCAATTTCTCTATATATTTCTCCAGGCTTGTGTGCAAAGCCCCAAAACTTTGTCTCCTTCCTTCTCCTTTTCTGGTCCCCACCTTCATGCTGCAGATCTTTCATAGG
Organism: Pteronotus mesoamericanus; assembly: GCF_021234165.1. Classification (NCBI taxonomy): domain Eukaryota; kingdom Metazoa; phylum Chordata; class Mammalia; order Chiroptera; family Mormoopidae; genus Pteronotus; species Pteronotus mesoamericanus. The sequence goes on from NW_026555310.1 coordinate 17,751,879, forward strand.
AACAAGGACTATCAATGGCAAGTGGTCCTAAAAAGGGGCCACAAATCACCATCAATGATCTCTCTCTCTCTCTACCCCTCTCTCTCACTCACTCATTCAAAACAATCCACACTCTGTTGATACAGACCACAACTTCTGAAATACAATGACAAGAAGCTAAGGGGATCAAGTTATACAACCACCCACATTCAATGTCTGTGACTAACCTGGTTCATGTTAGTCACATACACAAGAAGGGGGTTGGAGAAAAAGCTTTGAACAGCTCACCGATTTCTTAGACACGGTCACAGTTCTAAGGAAACAGCCTTTCCACCCTGGCGGGTAGGCTTTGCTCCTGTTATTTGCAGCACTTGCTGGGTTTCACTCCAGCCCAGCTGGCATTCTGTTTCTGCAGTGCGTAAATGCTTGGACTGAAGAAGTCAGACAGGGGTTTTCATGGCTTAAGAAACAGAAGCAAGCAGCTCCCTGCCTCAGGTGGATGTATTACAGCTTGTGGGAGTGCTAATGAGAGCTAATTACTCAATTTACTCCATTAGCCAACCAGCCAGCAACAAGAAATGCCTGGTAAAACTTGCTGGGTTCTCAGACTTTGTTTCAAAGGGCTGTTGCCAAAATGATCTGGCTCAAGTGATTAGCACAGGGCTGCTCAACTGGGTTGTTATCTCAGGATCACAAAGCATAGTCTTTAGTCCTTTGTATCCCGTAAATCAATAGTCAAGTCAGCACCAATATTATCCTTCCAAACTCTTCACCATTATCACTACTACCGCCTCTGCCCCCAAATGTCCACTCTGGCTGCAAATTAAAAAGTTAAATGATAGGCCTGAAATTTCAGGAAAATAAAGTGTCCACTGACCATGAAAATCGGGTGTGGCATTTTACAATGCCCTACACGCAGTTTGCGACAGTCACAAGATTTGGCCAACAGTTCACTCACTTTGATCCTTGAACTCTGGACATAGGAGGGAACTTAGAAACCATGTCCATTTCATTTGATCACTGAACCTTAACTGTATCCATGTTTTATGCAAAGCATACAAACATATGGCATGCATTATTTAATAATGCAGCTAATTCATGAATTTATATAAATTATATTTTAAAAGGCTCTGTCATCCTTATCTTCCTATTCCAACCAATAGGATGGAGGGGTGGGAAAACCATAGGGCAACAGATCTTAATATCCCACAACAGGAACTAGAAGGCTAGTTATTAACCCAGTGAAGACCCATCCATGTTAACCTTCCTCATAGTCCAATATACTAAGATGATGTATTATTGAAAATGCAACCCTGGCTTCAGGGACAAAAACATAAGGTCCAAGACATATTTTAAAGATTCCCAAAGGGTGTTATCTTTAACTCCATAGAAATTAGACTGCACTGGATTATAATTCTAAGAAAAAAACACATATGATTACTTGGCTCAATTTATTAAAATGGAAAAGCCCGAGTAAACATAGAGTTCTTTTTATGTGGTTAATAAGATTTGGCATAAAACCAATCAAATCTAACCCAATTTATATGCGGTATAAAATATGAAGATTTAACCCTGGCTGAGTGGCTCAATTTGTTGGAGCATCGTCCCATACATCAAAAGGCTGCAGGTTCAGTCCCCAATCAGAGCACATACTAGGTTGTGGGTGTAATCTCTGGTGAGGATTAAAATATATATATATACACATATATATATATATAGTATATGTATACATAGAAATTTATATATATATGAAGATTTACTCAACAACTTTTCTCCTGAGTTATTTAACAACGTTGTCTTTTTTCATGATTTTCTACAACCTTGTTTTTTCTTTTAAAGACTGCTTAGTTACCTGAGTTTTTATTATTCATGGCCAAGTATAAACTCCACGAATGATGCCAAAAATCTCAACTACATGTAAAGGAATGGCTGAGTTATTGCCCTTCCAAAGAGCCGTCTCTGGTTTTTACATAACACCCAGACAATACATGTTTTATTTTGGCTGTGAGAACAGTCCTAAACTGGGGATTCATCACAAAGTTCTCCAAGCAGATGGATTGCAGAAAATCAGGTGATATCCTTAACAGGAAAGAAAGACTACCTGACAGGAAAATAAGTAAGTCAGATTTTGTTTTTAAATGCTTCTTGCACTTAAGAATCCATAATATTTACTAAAAGCTCACAAGATTGGGCAGGTTTACCAGTTATCCTAAAAAATTTTAAAGAAAAAAGAACAGCAGCATTTTCAGCTATGAGGCTAGGAAACAGTCATTACTGAGTTCCCATAATGAAAGAGCCAGGCACTGTGTTAGGCAGCTTGAATGTGTTATTTTAATTTAATCTTTCTGGTATCCCTATAAGGTATACATCGTTCCCATCTCACTAGTGAGAAAACCGAGGCTCAGGCTGGGTCAGTATCATAATAAAGTCGCAATGTTTAGACATGGCTATGCTGGGATTCCAGCCTGACTCCAAAACATCAAACAGTTACTGTTACCCTCTGGCCCAATAGCACCACCAAGAAATTACAAGGATAGAGTTGTTTCTTAAGTAGAGAGGATCAGTGCTGGAGTCAGAAGCTCTAGATTTTAATTGTGCTTCTATTGAGTGGTAGTCTCCTCCAAATTAATGGAGATTAAAACGGTGTTTAACCTCATAAGGTTGAAGTGAGAAACACTTAAAAAGGCCCCAGTGACCAACCAGGCTGTGCAAAACAAACACACACTAGTTGTTATTGTTATCTCCCTATTCTTGGCTAAAGCAGCAGGAGAACTGCAGCCGGGCGGTGGGTTCCTGTGATCCCACCCTCCGGGCAGGGAGCTGCCCGCAGGAGGCTGAGCAGGACAGAGCCCAGAGCCTGGAAGAACAAAATGCTGGGAGTAAGGAGTGGAGGGGACTTTGCCATAGTCTCTGCTCAGTCTACCGTATCAGGCACTAAACAGATTTTTTTTTAAAAAAGTGTTGTGGGTCAACTCTGTGCCAGGCATAATCCCAGTCTGTCCCAGCTGTTGGTCCCCGACACTCTGCCCCTTTGGGATACTGTGGAAGCCCCCTGCCTTCAGGAAGCTCACTTGCACCCTCAGTGAAAGTAAATTCAAAGCATGTTAATTAAAGGAGCCAGGCCCACATGAATTTTCTTTACTCCCTCTCCCTGTCCCCCCTCCCTCTCTCCGTCTCCCCCTCTTCCTCCTTCCACCGCCCCCCTTCTCTCTCTCCCCGCCCCACCCCCGTGCACGCGCGGTTTTCCATGGTATACAGTGGGTGACCATATTACAACAGAATAAGCACTTGAAGCCCATTTATCCTCATTAGGAAACTCTTTAGTGGTCATTCTGGGATAGAATTTTAAACACTGATGACACAGTATAGCGACTTCCAGCAGCATTTCAGTATAAACAGTCAAAAGCCCCAGGTGGAAAAGATAGTCAATACATTTGACTACATAAAAATTTTAAACTTCTATATGACTAAAAACAAAATTAAAAGGCATAACAAAAAAATAGGAAAAAAAGGTAGGTGAAAATAAGTGCAGTAACTATGAGAGAGGATTAGTTAATAAGTGAAATAAATAAACTAGAACTTATGACAAGAAAATTACTAATACCCCAATAGATAAAATGGGCAAAGTACATGAATAGTTTTTTTAAAACAGGAAATACAGCCAAGAGTCATGTTTGATCTCATTAACAGCAAATAAAAGAAAAAGAAAAGAAAAACAAAATACCTCTGGAAATTATCAGATATTATAAAAATAAAAGTATCACTCTGCTAATGGCAGCAACAGTTTAGTAGAAACTTTCAGCAACTAACAGAAACATTGATCGAGATATCCATACACGGCCACACCCTTTGGTTCCACTTTGGATCATCCACTGTAAAGATAAGAACAACCTGAAATACCGAAAATGCTCACTGCATAAAGTTACTCATCAAGTACTGAAAATACGCTGTATGCTCTGCAATGGGATCGGTTAAAACGCGAAACAAATATCGAGGGACTATTTCACAGTTCTTAGAAATAATATGTAAGATATTATAATAGTGTGGAGAAAGGCAAATAAAACGTGTTAAGTAAAAAAAAGTAGAACACAAAAATCATACACTCAGAATACGTCAAATATGGAAAAACATCTGAATGAAAAAGAATGAAAGGAAACACACACAGCAGTTGTACCTTTGAGTGGTGGGGTTACTGATGACTTCTTGTTTTTGTATTTTTTTTCTCTACGACTCAGATCTTCTATGTGGTACACCTATTAGTTTTATAATTACAAAAAATTTAAATAACAACCTGAACTGAAAATCTACAATAAACAATAGATGGAAATCCAACAGCTCTGCACGCCACGCCCACAAACACCAAAGCACTGTGCAATGCAGGCAGGGAGGTGGCAAAGGAAAGGTGCCTTTGTGTCAAGTCTAGGGCTAGAAAAACATCAGGTGTCATGATGTGAAAACAAAACCTTTTTATGTCCCACTTATCCAAACATATTTTGGAAACTGAAGAACCAAAACATTCTCCATCAGGAGAGGATTTAAACAAGCACATACCAAAATTATCTCCACAGAACAAACTAGTTAAGCAAGCAGGAAGTTTACCAGAAACACCCTAAAAATTAATAATTGTTTTTACAGCCCAGATAAATCCATGCCAGCTATGTTAGTACACAGTGTAACACACACTCTCCAGTGAGTATGTCGCCACCCCTAAACAGGAGAACATGAAATCCTTAGCATAAGGCTTTTCCTTGGCAAGTATCACAAGTGCTGCTGAAATTCAGTCTTTTGGAGTTCAGCCTCTCGAAAGTTCATTTTGCAATCTTCAACGTGGTTTTCTTAGAGTAACAGTTAAGTGGGCCCAACTCATTGCATTCATTAGCTTGTTTCATCTTCACAGCCCTGCAAAGTAGGGCTTCTCAACTTTGGCACAACTGACATTTTAGGCTGGACAGTTCTTTGTCATGGGGGGCTGTCCATGCACTGTAACATGTTTAGCAGCATCCCTGGACCCTACTCACTGAAGGTCAGTCCTCCCTGCATCCCTAGTTGTGACACACACAAAAATATTTCCTCACATGGCCGAATGGCTCCTCCAGGGCAAAACCAACCCTGTTGAAAATCATGCTACAAAGTATGTACCACTACTGGCCCCATTTTACAAATGAGGAAACTCAGACCCGGCGAAAGCCCCACTAACTCCAAAGCTCAAGATCAAAAACTCTATATTGTCAATGTGCACAGTAGGAGGCATATCTTACAGTGTAACTGATACACACCCATCTTTTCTACTTAAGTGTCCTTTGTGCGCCCATGAGCCTCATCCAGGCCTCAATACATACTGGTCAAGTGAACCATTACTCTCATCGCATAAACAGTATTTGAATCCCTGCTGGATAAGAGGGCCTCGCAAGAAAGGCACAGTCATGGCTTTCAACATGTATATTCGTGATCTATTTGAAGAAATAAGACAAAACCAGAGGTAATCAAGAGTTTTGGAGAAAACTCTTAACTAAGTGCAAACAAAGTTCCTTTCACAAAGTACAATGTCGAAAACCAACTACATACCAAACATGTGGCAATAAATAGGCAGGGGCATTGAAAGAATCATAGCATCTCAGAATCACTGGGCGGGAAGGAACCTTAGAACACCACCTGAACTCAGTACCAAGAACTCAGAGAAGACCTCTCTGACTTCTCAGAACAGGGCCACCTTCGTGGGTCTGCGACCTGTGTAGTCACACAGAACCCTACGCTCAGAAAGACTCCACAGTGGGTTTAATGCCCTGCTGTCATCGTCTTGAGATTCTTGATAACTGTAACTGTGAACCTGTGTTTGTAAAGGATGTCTAATGGGACAATGGAGCAAGAGTGTGAGCAGAGGCGGTCCCACTCAACGTGTGCGGCCACACCATCCCTTGCCGCCCGTCTCCTACACAGTGTTGGCATTGCTCCGTGAGCACAGAATTTCTGTGGATTCGTGATGCATAGGAGTTCGGCAACATTAGCTGAAAGTGTGTTACAAAAACTGAGTAAGCAGTTCCAAGAGGCCATGCTTTTCCCATTAGAACCCATGTCTCTCTAAGAAACACAAATAACCGAGGATTCCTATCATACCCTCTCTTACCTCTGTTACCTCCCCTGTATTAACCATCCACTTATGCCGAAAATGGTGGCATAGAAGGAAACAGCAAGTAGAGAAACCCATAGCTCTTTTTCCTTTTAGTCCTTCCTTCCGCCAGTCCTTCCTTCTGTAAATTAAAGACTGATAAAATGCACAAATCAAGAAGTGAAATAAAAGTCGTGGGTGAGTTTTGTGCAGTGTTTCTCCTGTTCGGTAAGAACAATATACACAGACATATGCAAATTACAAAGTAAGAATTGTGTGGTTTCAATAATTCTGCATGCACATTTAAAGCTCTTATATATGCATTTCAAACTGGCCCTGTACAGTATAAAGATGAACAGTAAAATTCATGCTAATAATTTTAATTTTTCTTCACTTACAATGGCATTAGATAGCAAATAAACTCATGATGAGTCAAGAGGGAAGCTGTAGACAAAAACGGAAAAGCTTTTTATATTAGTACTTTAACGGCACTTTTTTCCTGCTTCTTAAACAAGGGGCCACACATTTTCATTTTACACTGGGCTCCACGCTTACACCGCTGGCCCCACGGAGAATCACTGAACTCAAGAACATGATGGCTATCTAAATACTCTACACACAGTTAAGTTTTTCCTGATGTCTTTCAAAGCAACCCCCAAGAGACCCATTTATGGGTTGATGGGAACGGCACTGATTTTTAGTACCATGCTATTAATCACCGAAGTGCTTCAGTTCTTTTCTCCCATCCCCCAAATGTCATTTCAGCAGCAAATCTGCTGAAACATCACAACCCAATGTCTTTCCAACTCGAGATCTCTCTTGAAATAACCAGTGAAACTGAAGACCAAAGAAAACCTTACGAGGGGCAGGATTTAATGCAGAGGGCTCTCTGCTGACAACTCTCTTCCTTAAAGTGTTCCTGGTGCTTCGACGGTTCGGTTTTCACCAGACCCAGGGTGTGGTTCCAGAACCAGGCGGCTTCTCACCCCTCAGGATTGCTCAGGTTTTCCCCGAGCAGTTGCTCTGCAAACCATTAAGTCTGGTTGTCTAAAAATTCCTCCTTTAAATACAGTCAAGTTTTCCTTTGTCTCATTTCATTCTCCTCCTCTTTTTTGTACCACCACTTTCCACTTCAATTAATTTCCCGCCTGGAGACACATCCTGGCAAACGTGTCAGTTTGTGTCGTGTAGATGAGACGCTTCTGTCATTCTTTCACATTTTTCCTCGTACCAAGGACCCCGAGAGCCTGCCTCTCGGGAGCCTGAGTTACTTGTCTATAAATGTTGTCTCACTGCCTCCCGCTAGACTGAAAACATGCAGACTGCCTGAGGTGAAATCACTCAATTACCTCCTCCGATCACATTTTTTCCCCCTATTTTCCCCTGTCCTTTCTTCCCAGACATCTGAAGAAGGTTCTTGTGGATTTCAAGGCTAATCTGCCACTCTCCACCTGATTTTGAATCGATCCCTGTCCTTCTCGTCCAGACTCTGTATCCACCCCCCCTTCTCCTTTGCGTCTTTCACATCACCCTCTCCACCTGCACCGTCCTTGACACCAGGCTATCCCAGCACGTCTCTCCCTGTTCAGCTCCTTGAAAGGCTGGGCTAACAGGGCCACCTGCAATTCGTCACCTCCCATGTATTTCTCCCATCTTTGCACTCTGGATTTCATCCCTCCTGTGCTAGTGAAACTGCTCTCCAAGTTCCCGAATGACCGGGCGGCTGGGCAGGGGCCGTTTCTCAGAGTAGACCTTGTAATGAGTCAGCAGCACTGGGTGGCACAGACCACCCTCTTCAGTCGGGTGCGCTTCTTCCCTTTGCCACCATCATCCTCTGCTTCTCTCGCATTCCTGCTCCACCTCCTCTAGTAACTTCTCTTTGGGCTGACCTTGTCTAAATGTCAGGAGTTCCCTGTAGGCCATGCTAAGTCCCCACTCAACGTCATCAACGGGTTCTTGGAAACTGCCACTTTAGGCATGCGACATAGAAGGCAACCAGTTTTACCATAGGCTAATTGATACGTTAAGAGTTAAGCTCCTGTGGCTTATTTCTGGTCCCAAAAATATCACTCAACTCAATAAAAGTGCAAAACACTTCTAAAATTAAATGCTGAAATAAGCGCGAGCTATACAAACATTTTTAAAAGATGAATAAAAATTAAGATGATGATTTTCCAACCGCCTTACTCCAGTGCAGGGCCGCAGGGGGCCAGGGCCCACCCCAGCAGCTCAGGGCACCAGGCAGGCGCCCACCCTGGGCGGGACGCCCTCCCATCGCAGGCTGCACTCACACCCACACCCACCCAGACCAGGAAATCCTTGGGAAGTGGGAGGAAGCCGGAAAACTGGAGAAAACCCACACAGGCATGGGAAGACCGTGCAAACTCCATTCAACAGTGGCTCCAGCCAGGAATCAAATTTTTTTTCTTCATCAAAGTTATAACGAAATGACATTATTGGAGGATCTGCTATACTTCCTCCTCTTTTTATTCTACGTCCTCTTCTTCGGCAAGTTCATTCTCCTCTCATTATTTATGTAATAGCTCTTCAAAAATGATCCATCAATCTAAGGTTCTCCTTGAACTCCAAACCTAAATTTCTAAATTCTTGCTTAACATCTTCATGAGGATAAGGTCCACTAGCAATTCTTAATAGCTTTTAACATGCCAAGTACAAAACTAAGCCAGAGGCAGTAATATAAACAGGTTAAGGACACTGACCCTAAAGACTGTATCTGCATTGAATCCCGAGCCCAACACGCACAATGTGCGACCTGGGAGATTCAATTAGCCTGTCTGTGCCTCAGATTCCTCCACTGTAACATAGATATAATAACAGTATCTTTGCTTATAGCCGAGGTAGAAATTAAATCTAAATTAAAATCAGGTGCTTAGAACAGTGCTTGGTACATACCAAATTCTATGCACACATTAGCTATTATCACTGTGGTTATTCGCCTAAAAACCTAATAAAACAGGTACTATTATTTTACCTATTTGCACACTGAGAAAACAAAGGTAGATTATTGTGGGTCGTGACAGAATCTCAAGTTCCAGGCATTCAAATCTTAATTTGTCATATTCCCCATTAAAATTCAACTTTTGCTTATATGCCTTTCTTGGTTAAGGATGTCCTCTCTCCCCCCACTCCCCTTGCCACATGCACCCCAACTAACACCCAGCATACTGTATCCACAGTCGTCTTTATAAAACAACAGTTCCCTTATCCCTCCCCACCTTACACCAAAAAGAGATCTTATCTTAAAGCATAATCTTGTCACTCTCTTTAACACCCTCTAAGATCTGGCTCCAGTATATCTTATCTCTCTTAATGATATTGATCTTTTTATCTTATCTTCCTCTAAAACAATATTGATCTTTCACTTATCTATGTCTAAAAGCTTCCTCTAAATCTTACTAGATTCTATACTCAGCTCTAAACTCAAGTGTGCTCATCTCCTCCCCAAGGTTTCCTCAAAATCTCCTACTCATCCTTCAAGGCCCATGCAAAGCCCACTTCCTCCAGTGGAACCTTATCCTTTGCTCAAATGACAAATCTAGTTCATAGAGTGATCTTCCCCACCTATCTCCCAAAGGCCAAAACAACTGACTTTTAAACTTTGATATTTTCTACATTTTAAGAGTAATGCATGAAGTGTTATCAAACAGACATTAGTATGCTGTTAAAAAAAAAACAAAACAAAAAAAAACCCTTTCGTCTTCCCTGCCATCCTAATCCCATCCCCCACAAATTACCCCATTTAGGAATTTTTCATGCATTGACAAATATGTTACATATGTTACATATATAACAAATATGTTATATATGTGTGTTTGCTTGTTTTCCTTAAAATATATATCACAAACATCTGTATAAGTCAGTATATTTTTTTTCAACTTTTTAACAGCTAAATAGTATTTTAAATCTGTTTTTTATTACAATTATGTATAAGGAGGGTCATCTCCTTCTCCTCCCCACCCCCGAACAATCTCCTGCATATGAATGTTCTTAAGGGTAAAAAGCATCTTTTATTTGTCCTTACATATCCAAGAGAACCTCATAGCAAGGCCAAGAATTGCCTAACAAGTGTTTAATGAAATAATAACAATTTCTGTCATCGATCCAGGGCTCATTCTGTGCCAGAAAACAGCTGTTAGTGTTCACATATTACCATACTTATTCCTCATAACCGCCCAATTATTCCCATCTCACAGAAGACAAAATCACACAGCTAGTAAGGACAACGGATTCCAATCGACGTGTGTCTGACTCTGGAGCCCACTCCCTTCATTCCTATGCTATGCTAATCCATTTTTCCTAAGGACATCCTTGGCTTTTTCAACCAAAGTTAGTGAACAGAAGAGCTCCAGGTATTCTGGTTTAGGCAAGCAGGACTGAGGATAAGAGGCGGGTGCTAAAATAAGTGGCAAGGAGATGGAGGCAAGCAGTTGCAGCTTTAAAGCTAATCCACCACTCAGCCATTCCGCCTGTTTACTGAGAAGCTATCTAAAGTTGAATTACTTGCCTCCCCGTCTTCAGGCTCCCCACACTCTCTCCTTCAGTCATAACTGCCACCATTTGTTGAAAATCCATGTGCCAAATGTGCCATTATTATTTTTACTAATAATTTCTAATTATTTCTGATACAAACAAAAAATCTATAAGTATCAGTACCACTGCTTCACAGATGGGAAAACTGAGACCCAGAGAAGTTAAATTACTTGCCAAAATTAGACTGTAATAAATAGCAAAGCCAGGATTCAAGCACAGAGTCTGCAGGGTGAAGTCCAACCTCCCCCCCCCCGCCCCTTTTTTTTCTCATATAGAATGATGCCATTTAATTCTTAGAGAAAAGATGAACTATGACTTTTTCAAAATTTAAACTCAGTTAAGAGCATATGTGGCTGCAAGTAACAAATTTAACTTCTGTGGTTTAACTGAGTTTTCTTTTTCTCACAGGAAGCCAAGGGATGGGCCAGAGAGGGTCTGGTACAGCAGTTCCAGAATGCCATCCATTTCCCAGCCTGCTTACCCCTTGAGTCTTTTGTCTTTGGTCATAAGATGGCTTCTCCCCTTAGAAAACAGCATCCAAGTTGCAGGGAGGAAGAAGAACAAAGAGCAAAAGGTCTATCTAACAAGGGGGCACTTAAGAGTCCATCCCCTAATAAGAGCTTTATAAAGGAGCCCCACCCAGCTACTTACATACCATTGGCCAGGACTATGCTTTTTTTTTTTTTTTTAAACTGGCCATGGTGGCGAATTGAACAAGAGGGGTTCAGCTGTCGGGAAGAAGTGGGTGGAATGGCAATAGGTTGGGCATCTACCGGTGTCTGCCCCACAGGGCAATGTAGAGCACAAGTCATCCTAAGAAGAATCAAGGTACCCTGAGAATAGGAAAGCAATAAAAGAACCTTAAATCTGCGTTTAAAAGCCCTCCAGGTTGTGCAAAGTCACATGCCAATGGGAGCAGAGGCCAGAAGAATGTGAAAGTTTTACAAAAGCATCCAAGCAGCTGATCCTAAGGAAAAACACTGAGTCCCAGGTGACTTCGCACAAATCATCCTGGCAGACTCACAGGTTCAACCAAAGTGTTTCCTCTGAGTTGTCACGTTTTCCCTTCCTCCCATGGCTCACTTTGCATGGTAAATTTCGATGAGAACCTACAAGCTCATTCAACTCTTCTAGCATTCGTAAGAAAAAGTAGAGCATGTTCAAATTCTGATTCAAACAAAACAAAATTCTCTTACTATGCACTGTCATGAGAAGCTATATCTTTAGGAAAAGATAACAAATGCAGGGATGTTATTTATGCAACTGTATTCACACTACTAAGTTATATTAAGAAAGTAGGTCATAGAGTTTCAGCCTTGTTTTCATTTTCTCCCAAATAAAAATAAATTCAGTAAACTTTCCTCATAAAAACCTCATACAACTCTGTGGTGGCAAGGTGACATTTGTGTGAAATATTACAGATGGTGAGAAGGATGACAAAAAGACCTCTGTGAGCTAGATCTAGGCACAGAAATACGAGATAACATAGGCATATTTAGTGATATGGTACAGTATCAGGTTGGCCAAGAAGTCCATTTAGTTTTTTCCATAAAATAAAAAGACACATTTTTCATTTTCACCAATAACTTTCTTGATTTGGATAGTCTGAGTATGTTGCTATCTCCTGCTCTTGGCTTCTAGTGGGTAGAAGCCAGGGGTGCTGCTCAACATCTTCCAAAGCATAAGACAGCCCCACAGCAAAGTACTACTTGGCCAAAGTGTCAACAGTACCAGAAACTTCGCAAACCACTTTTGACACATTCCATCCGTCACAGCACCTTCTCCATAAACTGCACAAATCTTTTTTTTGCATTTCAGTTGCATTTTTACCTTTCTTGAAATAATAAAGCATAATACGCAGAAAATGCTGCATATTTTCTCCCATCTTCAACATTAAAATGGCTACACAAAAATTCACCAGTTTTAATAAGTTTTTTTCAATGCATGCTGACATGACAGCTGTTCACAATTCAGCCTAACAAAACTGTTTCGAATGAACAGAAAGACAACTACTAGAATCATCGTACAGAAAAAAACAAACGAAATTTTTGGCCAACCCAGTATGACATCACAGCATGGGAAGAGTTAATACGCTTCCCAATGGGCCTACCTATGTCTTGCTCACCTAAAGAATTTGGTCACTTATTTATACTGGACTGGCTACTGAAAACAGCATCCTCAGTCTCTCCTTCACCAGGTAAAATTAAGTTTTCCCTTGTTAACAAAGACACACACCAGGAATCAGCACACCTGCTCCCTTGAACAGGCATCTGTTATTATGTCAAATGTTTGTATTCCCTAAGCTGGAAGAGAAAACACTTAGCCTTATTGTGGAATTCACAGGGAGTCCATAAAACCTACAACAGGCCCAAGCATTAGAGTACTTGATTCTTCCTCCATGATACATATTTGAGACATGAGCCTTTGCCAGAATGGCTGTCATTCAGTGCAATTAGAGTTTGTACAATCCTTCAAGTCATGGACGTTTTTAGGTGCACCACTATACAGAACCCACTAAATGATCTTTCTATTCTGAACTCATTCCTCTTGCCAACAAAAACAAGGATGTGTGTGTGGGCCAGTCAAAATGTGAGTCACACCAAGTTCCTGGGACACATATGACCAAAGTTCAGTCACAAACTGTGACAACACACCCACGTGAACCACTGACTCCAAGCCCACATTTCAGAAATAGAAGCTCTTCAAAGGGTACAGACTGGTACATGTTTCACTAAGACCCTCCTCTCCCCCCAAAAATGCCTAGCAAATGTGCAAACTTAAAACTCCTAGAAGGGCCCATTTTTTAAATCTAAAATCCAGTTGTTTGGTGTTCTAGATCCTTTAAGTTGGAAAAAAAATACTGAAGTAAAAGAACCTCTCACCACTTGGCTTTTTGAAATATTATCGACAAATGCCAAAGTGGCACCAATAATGACTATATTTAAAACAAAGAGTATAGAAGAAATAAGAGTCTGTATTTCGTAGGGTGGGTTAATTCAGTTCAGTTTTTTTAAGCCATTCGCGCCATTTAATGAAGGATCATTCTTTATGGTGGTGACATATGTGACAAAATTGTAAGCTTTTTGACAAGGGAAAAGGTTCTGACATGCACAGCAATGAATCTGAGAAACAAATGACATAATATACTACAGATGCAAGGAACTGCACAAGCCCAGAGGAGTTTTTGGATAGCGTCAACTCTTGGACAGTTTGATGACTGATTTGAGCATGAAATTCTCAACCTTTAGCAGAAGGTAAATGCTGGCCAAAGAGCAGACACTTTGTTCTCTTTATCCCCAAACAATACCCAGTGTCACTAACCTTAATAGCTTTGAATCTCATACTTAAACTCATCAGTTTAGCCATGGTTAAACTAATCATCATAATCATGGCTCCCTGAAAGATTTCACAATTGGCTGCTCAACTGTGATATATTTTTCCTCTCCATTTCCAAACTAATATGGCTTTCTAGGGAAATCTTTGGGAATTAAAAAGCTATCATTATGCAACATCTCTTGCCTGTGTTTTCACCATAAAGCAAGATTCCTTTAATAAAGAATCAAGACACAGACCCAAAGATGAATGCACATTCATTCATTAAGTCACTCATTCACTCAATTGTTTTGAAAGGTAATTAACATCAGGTCAGAAACATGTAATATCTTTGAAGGGATGGAATGATGAATGAGGTCCTTCAGTGAGCACTTTGAAAAATATGTTATTCGGGATATAGGTACTTATAAAAATGAGAGATAAAAAAATAAAAAAGTTCATTATAATGCAACACATTACCAACATAATCAACTTAAATGAACTACAAAAATGCAAATATTTCATGAATACGAAAGGCAGGTTCTAAAAAGAAGTCAGCTAGTCAGTAACTGGGGAAAAAATGACTTTGTTCTGATTTATCTCCTGCCAGTACTGAGTGACAAAGAGACTACAGACGCAGTGAAAGCACTCTCCCTCACTGAACTTGTTTCCAAAAATTGTCTATCATGCCCTTGAAATTAGGCACTATTGATCTGGAACTACAGTGTGCCCTACATTTCAAGTCCACCTTTGTCCACAAAGGCCATTATCCAATTGTTTTTAAGGAGATACCAGAACTATTGACAGTTGCTGGTCAAAGATAATTTAATCAAAATCCGAACATACCTTTCTCGGTAACAAACATCTTTCAAGTTTTGTCCTTTAAAAGTGCCATGTTTTACTCTACCACATCTGCTTCACAGACAAGGACCAAGAAAGAGGAATACTGGTTAAAAGTATGTAAAATGACTGTTATCACTCAAAAACCTGTTAATGAAATTTAAAGCTCTGGCATATTCAAGTCCTTAGGCCAGGATTAGTTTCTTGGGAAAAAGCATAAATCTGAATTTGGCACATCAGGATAAAATCCTAAAGATACTCTTTACTTGACTGGTTTTTGCAGCTCCATCTCAGGATATTACAAACTCCAGTTTGAACATTGTATCGGCCAGGGCTCCAGTGAGCTCACACCAGCCCACAGGAATTCCTCATCACCTCCTTCTCTTTCCTACTGGGAAATACAGTATGTTTTACGTGCTTCCTATAGAACATAAATAGAAAACGCTTGTCCACCAGTATTTCAGAGCCATTAGGAAATTTCTGTTCTGAATCTAAAATACAAACTAAAAATCAAAATTCTCTGGCCTTTCCAGTAAAGCACACCTTTCCTTTGCAAAAATCCTGCTTTTTCTATCCTGTGCTAATTAATTTTTTTCAGAAACTGAGAACAATATAGACCCAGGTGGTTTTATAAACAATGGCAAACAAAACATTTATTTCTAGCTCTGAAATTTTATTGTCATCTGGCTAGAAAGATAGAGAAACCCATCTATACAGTCCTGCACCTCCACACTTCCTGACTGGGTTTATTACATGTAATGTGGTGACTTCTTTCCTCATCTCCTGGAAATGCCCCTTCGCTCAGGCACTGGGGATGCAGCTTTTGACTCACAATGAAGTCCACGCCTGTTTCCTCCCAGACCTGGCAACAGAGGGATCCTCACTGTGAGGAACAGTAGTGAATGAAAAGGGAAACCTGACTCAGGAGCCTCAGCCCATCTATTTTTTTTCCTTCTATTAAAAAAAAAAAAAAAAAAAGGCCTCAGGCACTAATAATTGAGAGTTCTGAATCAGTTTGTAGTTAATTTTTTTCCCCAGAAAAATCAATCACACCCAGTGAGTGACCGGGGCACACGAATCTCCAAGCAGAAAAAAGAAAGGTTTGAAACAGGAAATAAACAAAAATAAAAATTTTATACTTCCAGTTCTCAAAATATCTTTTCCTCCGGGCAGGCAATTGCTTTCCTTAGTTACCAAAGTTGGACACTAAATGAAATCCTCATTCTATTGCTCTCTGCACTTCATATTGAAAGGAAGGATTTGTTTTGGTCCCACATGCTGAAAAAATGCATGTTCCTATAATTAAGAGTTTGTATGCCACGCCTTCTGCCATATTTCCCTGGTAAAACTCCCTTCTCTAAAAATGATCCCGGAGAACACAACTACCAGTCCTCATCCTTTTCTCAGCCACAGAACACAAATCTGAAGATTCTCAGCAACCTTCCTATTCCCTTCAGATCACAAAGTTGGCAACGAAAGGGATTATCGGTCAAAACCCTTTCGGTGAGTCTAAGAGTTGGAGTTTTAGAACAGTGGCCTCAAGAGACTATTTCCCGCTCCCCCCACCCCCGCAAGCTCCCAATGAATACACCCCAAGTGAATTTCTTACATCCTAACTGGACTACATAAAAAGATTTTTTATGTTGCTGTATAAGAATAATAATTATATACTTTCATTTAAATCACTATGTAAGAAGCCACATGGGAACTGAAAAAATAAAATTCTGTTCTCTCTCAAAGAGCACCATTTTTTAGTCAATACTTCATAAACTTTTTATGACATTTTTCAATAACACCCTCCACCCATTCACCTCCACCCCCTCACTTCTCTGATTGGGGTTCTCAAGTATTAGTGGCTACCAGGGTGTATATGGGGGGGGGTCTAAGGACACAGACAAGACATTAACATGATCGATCCTGGAGGTATTTTCACACAGAGGCTACTTGGGAGCCCCAGGAGTTAAACCCTATCACCACCACCCCCCAAAAGCGCTCGTTCCCATTGGAAAACAGGAGTAGGAAAAGGAAATCGACTCGGGGAGGAGGAGGCGCAGCTGCTACACCCAGCAGCAACCACACAACGGTGCCACTCCTCTCGGGTCTGAGAGGAGTCAAATGCCCTTACCTGGGGGGTGGAAGCGGCCGGCACTAGTTCCAAAAGTTCTGGTTCGCTTTCCCTCGCAGTTCAAAGCGCCAGCACGCTGGCCCCGCCGCAGGCTAGCAAACCTGAATCCAGTCCCGTCCCGCTCCCGCCGTCCCCACCCTCCGGGCCCTACACCAAGTCAGGAATCCGGGCAGACACCGAGCTGGGAGCTGACATCACTCCCCGTTCCAGGTACCTCCCCCTCCCACTGCCGCTCTCTCTCCTCCCCCCCTGCGGGAATTAGCCAAAGAGCGTTCGCAAGGGGGAGGGGCCGGCGGCGCCCCGGCTCCCGCTGATTGGGCCCGGGGACCGTCACTCAGAGGAGTCAACTAATTTTATACATTCCTCGCTGAGCCAGACTAGGGCTGGAAGTGGGTGTTGATGGAAAAAAAATGCTGCCTTTCCTGCTATCTCTAAGGAAAGGAGATGTACGGGGAAGAACCTTGCGGGTCGTGTTTTAAACTTTTCTTGGCGTATTTCCTACATCCCAGAACAGAAATGAAACTAACCCACCCAAACCCCCTTTTTAAGGAAAAACAATTGCCTCTATGTCACGGGCAAGTACGAGTCCGGCGGTGCGTGGAGCAGAAAATGGCTAGCTTTAAGTCAGGCAAATAAAGGAAAACGCCAGCTCACTCTGCTACCCTTTTATTTTGGGACTCCTGGCTGTTCCCGTAAATGGGAAATTTAGAACTTCAAAGACACTTCGGAAAAATTTGGAAAGCAAATGCTAGAAAAGGCGATCCAGCTCTGAATTGTTAACTTGTAGCGTTATCCGACCATGTGGCTGCTTTTGCTGTTAGCGATGAAAATTAATCACACCACGCGAGCTTCCAGGCAAATAAAATTGAACCTCTGAAATAAGAAAAATTACTATTTACCTTTTTCAGAACCTTTAAAGCTGCTGTTTTCATGCACAACTGAAAAGGAGGGGGACTCACAATTGAGCTGAACAAGCCACATGAGAATAATTACTGTTGAATGGAACCAATTGCAGAGACTGAGCTATCAATTAAGAATTAACTAACAATTTACCCTCGACAGATATCATGCTGTATAATCTCCTTGGCTAACAGAACAGAAAGATTCTCAGATGGTTTATTCAATTTACCTATCTGCTCCAAGGCAGAAATGAGTGGTGAAAAGTGGCTCTATTTATATGAGGTATAGGTAGCATATTATCCATCATCTTCTGGAAGTACAATGAATTACTGACTTTCTGTTGGTTTTTATCGTTTGTTTTTGACAGATGACAACATCATACATTTCACCGCTGTGCCAAAAATTGTAGAGAGATGAAGAGTCCAACACTGTGCCTCATTTAATCCTCACAACCATTGGGTAAAGTGAATATCATTAACCCTATTTTCACCTAAAAGTCAAAGGCTCAGCAATGTTACCTAAGTAAATTTCTCCAGAACACTCAGAATTGGAGTTGAAACCAAGATCAAGTTGACTCCAAAGCCATTTTTTCTCTTTACTTTAAAGCAGCGATGGCCCACAGTCTACATTCATTCCAACACTATACTGCTAAAAAAAAAAAAAAAAAAAAAAAAAATTCCACAGGCCCAGGCCAGTGCTCTTACAGACCCCCTTCATGTTATTACCATTGTCAGACCTACACCTTTCCAAGCTCCTACCTTATACTTCTCACTCCATTTTTCCCCAGCTTTGTACACCCCTCCTAGATGAGTTTTCAAAAACAGTGGTTTTGCCATCAACATCTTCCTCCCTAAATCAGGCCCCCCTTTTCTCCGCAATTTTGGTTAGCCATTTAAGTCTCCCTAATCTGGCATCTATTTACCTCTCCCACTTTATCTCCCACTTCGGTTCTGGGAAACACGCTTGATTCTCATCTCCTGGCCAAACTGGAAACCCCACTCTTCTGCGTGTAGGAGTTTGCTGTTGTTGTTATTGTTGTTATTCTTGTTGTTTGAAAAGAACTTTTAAGATCTACTCTCTCAGCAACTTTCAAATATATAGCGCAGTATTATTAATTATAGTCACCATGCTGTACTTTACATCCCCATGACTGTTTTATAACTGGAAGTTTATACCTTCTTGACCCCCTTTTGCGTGTTAAGCCCTGCCCTTCTCTCAATGCCTAATCAAAGCCTTTGTCCTCACCGTGCACTACAGTGGACAGGAAAAGGGCTTGGGGTCCACTGCCCAGTTCTGCTGCTTACTTGCTGTGTAACTTGGCCAAGTCACTAAAACATCCATCAGTTACCTCTTTTGTGAAATGGAATTGATAATACATCCAAGGTTATTGTAAGCTTTATTGAGATTGTACAAATGTGCAAATATATAGTTATATATGTCTAGCAATATACATTTTCTATGTTCCCAAACTCTGAAAAGCAACATCCATGCTTAGTATCTCTTTGTATTCCTTATACCCAATTCAAAGAAAAAACTCAATAAAATACAGGACAGAAATTGGATCGTTATATCACCTCTAACGCCCCTGCATTCCTTAAATAAACCAAACCCCAGATACCCCAAATAATCTTACAGCCAGAAACCATAATTATCTTTTTCTTTCTCTCTCCCTCTCCGTTTTGACCGCAGTCCTTCCCTGTTCTCGCTCTCCCACCATTTATGCAACAACCCTTCACCCTCTCAGATATGTTATGCCCCAACCACTTAACCTGCCCCTTAGCCACTCATCCTTCCCTCCCCACAGACTGGGACACACTTGTCTGTTGTGCCTGTTGACTGCCTTGCTCTCCCAAATGTTCTCTCACAGTGGCTGGGTGGCTACCAGTCATTCCTCCAGCCCCAGTCACAGGACGGCTACACTCAGGCTCAGGCTGTACGATCAGCAGCCGAAGATGGGGGAGGGAATGTCCCACCCCCATAGGGATGGCAGGATAGAATAACAGGAAGTTGCCTCCCATCCCCTCCACAGCTGGAGTGATAACAGCTGCCATCGGAGTCCGGAAAAACAAGACTCAAGAGGAAAGCTGAAAACTGGCCCAGGCTGGAGCAGTAGTGTTCAAATCAGGGGTTCCAAAGTGGGTCAGAGAGGAATCCATGCGCCAGATTTCAGGCTCCTTCTCCCCATCTTCTCCCCTCCCTCTTAATCTTTGACTGCAAGCCATTTATATATATATATATATATATATATATATATATATACACACACACACACACACACACACACACACACACACATATAGCATTGACTATTCACAATCCACTCTCTTTCAGTTCTGCCTTCTAGAGTAGCAGATTGCAGATTGACTGTTTTATTTACCCGCACCCCCAAACTGGTACACACATGAGGACACTCTCTGTACTTTGTTTAGATGCAGATACCGGGGAAGGCTCACCCAGCTCATCAAGGTCATGTCATTTGCCTGCTTGGTCTCTACAGGCTTCCAGCTGCAATTCTCCAAAGCACAGTCCTGATTACTCTAGACTCTTTTCAAAACACTTGAATGTCTCGCCTATTCCAAGGAACAAAGTCCCACACAGGCTCTTGCTAGGGCCTCAACCAACCTTTCTGAACTTATTATCACTCTGCTCCATATATCTGCACTGTGCAAACTGAATGACTCTACAACTATATTCCCATTTTTGACTATTTCTACTAAAATTCATCTCACAGGGTTGTTACGAGAATCTGACTAGATGTCATGCAAGATGACAGAGTAATCTTACTATGAGTAATCTTACTATGTTGCTTGACACATAGTAAGTCATTGGTAAACGGATTTCCCTTTTTCTAATGACATAAAACAATTATGGAAAACAATGACATAATTAGGCTTATGTCCCACACTGTAAGTGTCTTATAGTCCTTGAGGGCATCGTGCCAATTTTTTTCATCCTTGTGTCCTTTATGGGATTTAGAACCATGTGTTGTCCTATGGACCATCAATAAAAATTTAACAAATGAATGAATACCATCTTTTGTTTAAAAATTTCTAACCTGCTAAGGGCCAGGTCTTTAGAAATTCAGAAAGAACTGGACCAAAGTGGTGTTAAAGTGAGGCAGAATAGTAAGACGCTAGTAAAATCATTTGGTGAGTGGGAATGGGGAAACTGAGACAGACAGCTGAAGAAACTGGCCAAACAATTACAGCCAGATGCAGAAGGTCACCAGGGCAGAAAGCCCCAGGTGTCTAGCAATGGGCAAAACTAGTGCTGGACCGCGCCCCCAGGTGACCTTCCTCCCCTGGCATATCGCTGGGCATGCAGTGTAGACCCCCCCTGACCTCTCCTTCTGAGGAATAACACCTAGGCCTCCGTTGTATTTTAGCTCCAGGTCCAGGAAAGCAGCAAAACCAGGCAGGCAATGCCAGGACCAGCTGTGATGACTAGTGACCCCCTGCCCTGGCGCTGACTGATGATTCGAGACCATGACCCTGAAAAGGCACACCTGGAGAAGCCGATGACTATTCTGTTGAGATCCTTCCCTAAGACCTGCCCCAAACTCCCAGCCTCCAGACCAAAGAACCCAGCCTGTGCTCTTCTTCCCACTCCTGGGAGCATGGCTGTGCCTTTCCCTTCCTCCTCTTCTTCCCCGACAGGCATGCATCCCCTAAATTCTAATGTCCTCACCGAGACTTGCAAGACTTGCAGCCAGGAGGGCAATGAGCAGTGGCGGCTTGTCCCCCGCTAACCCCCGATGACTCTTTCTCCAAGGCCTCCTTTTCTCAGACTCTCCAGTGAGCAGACAGCAGCCCCGCCTGGGCTCACTTCTTTCCTACAACATTTTTAGAGAACGAAAGCAGCCCAGCCTCGCCTCTCTCCTGGTGCTCCTTCTATCCTAAGCCCTTCCTTGTTTCTCGGTCTCCACCTTTAATAAACGTACTGTCAAAATCACCTGGAATTGTGTTGTCGAGTCTTTCCTGCACAAAGTCAAGAACCCACATGCCACAGGCCGGCCCAAGGCAGACCTGCTCCGGACCCAGTCACTTACCCATAACACAAGGATCTGGGTGCCTCAGATTTTTCTCATCCCAGTCACGTCGCCAAACACAGTGAAGGTTGAACACATGGTATAAATCATGAACCCAGATTCAGATGAAACAAGCTTAGCTTTAGAATTCCTTCTAAAGGAAATTGCTGCTTATTCTGTCTGATTCTAAGTATGGCATTGCTGATAACCCAGACACAATTTTAATATCCTTTTGCTGGATACTAAGTCACTACTCAGCTATCAGCACCGATATCATTTATGAATCCAACCCTCCTCCTTTGGCCCATGGAGACGCGTTAGAAATCTACCCAATATCTCACACCAAGCAAAGTTTTATTTTAATCACTCTTTCCTTGTAACCAAGACGGTGTTGGTTATTCTCTGATTACCTGCCAGATAAATCCAAATATCTAGTTACAGTCAGGCAGCTTCCCCAATTTATTATTCTATTTAAAATGGAAAAAATTAATTAAAAATAGAAACTATGTCTTTTTCATAGTCTTTGATTAATGTTCAATTTGTGACTAACGTAAACAAATTAAATTCCCTTAAACAATTAATTCCATTTACAAACAAAGTTAATTGAATTTCCTAAAGCATATGCCTGATTCCTATACCCTGAAAGAGGCCAACACAGAGGGGAGTCAGCCTTTTCAATACACAGCAGCAATTCCTATTTTCCATTCCATGCAGATGATCTGCACAGCACTCTTCCCAAGCAGGCCAGACCCTTCCCCTTACCGTCAGGCCTTTTCAGAATTGACGAGTCACTGCCGTTCCTTCCTACCAACATGCACTGTGTACAGACAGACCTCTGTAAAGGTCCTGGGAACATGCTCAGTCAGCAAGAAAACTTTACTCATAATCAGTAACTCCCACCTTATCTTTCACTGGCCACAATACTAAGAAAAACTCATGTTTCAAGAATTGGGTTAACCAAAAAGTCCATACGGTTTTTCCTGTAAAATAAGAGACACATTTTTAATTTTTACCAATAACTTTATTGATTTGAATATTTTGAGGATGTTGGCTATCTCCCATGTAGTGTATAATGTTGATTGTTCTCAGTTAATGTCTCTATTTGATCGCTATTACCTTCAACTGGTCTACCCGGCCGTGGAGCATCATCCAGCAAGAAATCTCCAGTATGAAACTTTGCAAACCACTTTGACATGCTCGATCAGTCACAGCACCTTCTCCATACACTGCACATTTTTTGTGTGTGTGTTTGAATTGTGTTTTTACCTTCCTTGAAATAATAAAGCATATTATACCAGAAATGTTGCATATTTTCTTCCAGTTTCAATAATAAAATGGCTACACAAAAATTCACTAATTTTAATAAATAGGTTAAAATGCATGCTCATATGACAGCTGTCACAGTAAAACCTGACAAAATTGTTTCAAATAAAGTTAAAGACAGTTGTCTTTAGAGCCATTAGAAGTGCTATTAGAGCCATCTGGGGGGAAAAAGGAAAGAAATGAGCTTTTGGCCAACCTAATAATATATCATGGCTCATTGTTAATCAAAATTTACCCCGTCTGACATGTGGTGTACCCCATTCTCTAGACCAATGCCATATATGATTCCCAGTCCTTTAACCGATCCATTAATTTGTAGTCCACTCACCTTTTCAGCTGGACAATCATTAATTTACTGTGGCTTTATTTAGTTTCTCCTAATCCTTAACCAGAATTCTTTTGCTTAACTAGAATTTACATTTTAAAATGGCATGTTAGACTTCAATGCAGAAAATTCTAAGAGGACTAAGACAAATGAGTGTTAGCTATGAACACATGTAAGATAAGGATGGGACAACTGGTTTAAATAAATACTGCCATTAAAGGAACTTTCCTGGCAAGTTGAAACAAGTTGCTCGATTAACAAATACTCAAGCTAGAGCATCTTACCTCCCAAATCCTACAAAAAAAAAAAAAGTTCTCTATTGCTTTCCCTTGCTCCTCCTAATCCTATCTCCAGAAAAGGCTTTCCACTGAAGGATGCTGACTCTGTAGCATTTGAATTGCCAGATAATTAGTACTGTGGTTTGTTAAACTGGCCAGGGTATTAAGGAAGCAAAGAGAAAGTTACAACTATGTCTTTAGCATGTCTTTTAAATGCTTTAAACTTCTTTCCTCTTATGTCACCTTAGGTAATTTCCATTTGATTCTATACTGCTGGAATTCTGAAGTGGACATAACGTAGTAGCCACAGAACTATTTTTATATTGCAAGATGCCATTTCTGAAAAAGATCATGACCCATTTCTTAATAAAAGGAAGTATAAGAAAGAGCTCCTCTTGTCCTGGCCAGGTAGCTCATTTGGTTGGTTTGATCACTACTCAGGGCACATACCTAGGTTGTAGGTTTGATCCCCAGTCGGGCATGTACAGGAGACAACTGATTCATGTTTCTCTCACATTGTGTGTGTGTGTGTGTGTGT
Organism: Pteronotus mesoamericanus; assembly: GCF_021234165.1. Classification (NCBI taxonomy): domain Eukaryota; kingdom Metazoa; phylum Chordata; class Mammalia; order Chiroptera; family Mormoopidae; genus Pteronotus; species Pteronotus mesoamericanus. The sequence continues at coordinate 17,776,183 of NW_026555310.1, forward strand.
GTGTGTGTGTGTATAAAAAAAAAATCCACAAACATAATAGAAATAAATTTAAAAAATAGCACCTCTTCTTTGGTAAAATTAGATAAAGCACTGCATGTACTTTGAGTTGTAAGACTTGGGATTACTTGCTATCTTTGAGGCCCACTTTCTCCATGTGTCAATGGGATGGCAACGATGCTAAAGAAAGAGTGTACTGCAGTGGAGTCATGAAGCCCTAGATGCTGTGCCCCCACAGGATCCTTCTGACAGTCCAAGATTGTTCTCTACACACAAGGTTCTCAGTTACTATTCGGAGACCCTTGCTAGTTTGAACAGTACTGGTTGGACCATGGATTCCCACCTGAATCAAAATATAGTATAGTCAAGTATAAATTTACCAACAGCCTGAAACAAATAAACACAGGAACTTCAGCAGAGCTGTATGCTGAATAGTCATGAAGGGGTCCTATCAAATCCTCTCTCAAAACAGTGGAAGTAAGACACATAGAAAACCAGAAAATAGAGTAGCAAAGAAAAAAGCAAAGGGGTAGATATAAGTAAAAGCAATAAACAGAAGAATGGGTAAATAGAAGCATGAACTACAGAAAATGAGATAAGGAGAAAGTCAGTAACTGGTAAAATATAAAGCAGAAAAGGGTAGATGCTAAAAGTCACACATAGAAAAGCTGGTAATTGGAACCATGAGGCAATAAACACTGTGAGGGGAGTGGAGAGTAATGGAAAACATAACAACAGTAATAAAAAAAATGATAAGTAATAAGAAACACCAATTTCTGTGTGTCTAGTACTATTTTAAATGTCTTAAATATATTCAACCCTGTGGGTCTGTGTCCATTTCACAGATGAGGAAACTAAGCCACAAAGAGCTTAAGTAACTTGCCCAAGGTCACATGCTAGGACATAGCACAATTCAACCCAGTTCGGCACTAGAGTCTGTGAAGAGAGAAAAGCTGTTACAAGACTAGCAGAGTTAATGTTGAACTCTTAACTTTATTCCAGTTCTCATGAGGCTTAATGGTTCAGTAGTTTCCTGCATTTCTTTCATTCCCCAGGTAGTCTCACACTAATCCCCATCCCCCGGAGTACCCCCAGCACTTACAGAGGTGTCCAACCTGGGGCCCGTGGGCCACATGCATGCCAGGATGGCTGTGAATGCAGCCCGACACAAAATTGTAAATTTACTTAAAACATTATGAGATCTTGTGTGCATGTGATTACGTGTCACAATGTATTTAATGTGTGGTCCAAGACAATTCTTTTTCTTCCAGCGTGGCTGAGACGCCAAAAGGTTGGACGCCCCTGCATGCTTCTTGAAAGAGCCTAACATTATGACTTCAAGTGAAATAATATATGTGATAAAATGAAGTGTTTTTGTTCTGAAAAGAGGTGAAATTTTTGAAAATATGTCCTAGTGATCAAGACTGAGTTTGGCCCTGGCCAGTGGGGTTGGAGTATCATCCCACAGACTGAAATGTTGCAGGTACAATTTCCAGTCAGAGCACATACCCAGGTTTCGGATTCGATTCCCTGCTGGGGAGCGCATAAGAAGGCATCCAATCAACGTTTCTCTCTCTCTTTCTCTCTCTCTCTCTCTTTCTCTCTCTCTCTCTCTCTCTCTATAAGCAATGAAAAAATATCCTTGGGTGAGGATGAAAAAAAAAAAGATTGAGTTTGTCTCTAAGTCATGTTCCTTTGTGACACTACCTTGACCCAGCCTCAGTCTGTCTTGGTGGTATGTTGTGTCACACACTGTGGGAATTTTAGAATGTATTAGTTTTCAACATGTAATTATCATTCCTTATTAATTAAATATAATTATATTAATTACATGACCCTGTTCTACCTTATTTTTTCCCTAAGCAACTAAAAGGAAGAGGCTATAATTATAGGGACACTGAACAAAGACCAAAAGAAAAAGGGCATGAATATTGTTTTATCTTTCTACCACCTCTCACAACAGCAGCCAGACTGCATTGGCTCTTGAAGGAGTTTAGATTTGTTCTGATTATAATGAGAACAAAGTGAATATCTTACTACCATTTTCTTGTTTCACTAAAAAACAAAAACCTTCCCTCTATCAGCCTCATTTTGCTTTAATTGAGTACATTTGTAAGAGAGACCACTGGTAGGAGGACAGGTGCTACTGTCTTGTTTATTTGGAAAGATCCGAGTTTGCTATGAAAAGGGCAATCAATGGAAATTGTAACTTAGCAACTGCATCGTCATGTGAAGAAGAAAAAGAGCTGGAGCCTAGATGCAACCCTGCCTTAGGAGAGGCTGAATGACAAAAAAATTGAAGTCTGCTGAAAAACTAGTAGAAGATTTAGAACTTCACCTTGCAATAAAAATTATTTCCATATATTATTGTTTGAAAAATTATTAGTATTGGGCATTTTATTATAATCCTTTTAACCCACTGGCTTCTAAATTCTTTTAGAAATAATAAATATGTCAAAGAAAATAATCACCCTCTTCCAAAATGCCACTCAAAATCCCCAGACTTTCTTTACCTCCTAATGATGATCACTCTTAGAAGGATCAGCTCTATTTGTCCTGCTGTAGTTTAGACATCAGGGTTGTGTTCAGTTGCCTTCTAAAGCTTTATTTATTTATAGAAGAAAAGAGTCATGTGTGGAAATAATAACACTTTTGTCAGAAAGTCAAGCAGCACCGTGGAAGCTCTGGGGTTCACATGCCACTTTCAGTGGCACATACCTCCTTGGGAACAAGCAAGGAGACAGAAGAGGAGAAAGAAATTACATGCCCTGCAGCAGAGACTCTAAAACTATAAATATCAAATGATCAACCTGCATTGTTCATCCCAGCAGAGTGTCTCGGCTCTGAGATGTTTCTGTCCCACCCACCGATCCACCCGCCCCCGTATACAAACTCTCACCGCCCGCCGACGAATGGCTCATTGACTGAAAATTGAGAAAAAGAAAAACTTTTTTCTTGTGATTCTGGGGCTCAACCTGGGCAAGACATTAAATGTGAAAAGTTGAACACCTTTCTCGGTCACTCTTTCCTGTTCTCTGAGAACCTAGTCCTGGAATCTGATTTAATCTTCCCAATAAGTGTAAACCTAAGTGCAATTATTGTCACGGCTTTCCAGAGGAAAAACCTAACGTCTGGAAGCAAAACTGGCTTCATGAGTGAGAGGCGCACACCATGTTTAGAGGGCCCACACTTGGTTTAATACTCTGCTCCCGCCATCTTAATAATTAAAAAAATTTTTTTTATTGATTGTTTTTTTAGAGAGGAAGAGAGACAAGGGAGAAATATAGATTCATTGTTCCACTTATTCATGCATTCATTGATTGCTTATTGTATGTGCCCTGACAAGGGATCAAACTCTCAGCCTTGGTATTGCTCTCCAGCTGGGATGATGCTCTAACCAACTGAGCTACCTGGCCAGGACTTAATACTTTTTTTTAACAAGGGGCCCCACATTTTTATTTTGCACTTGGCCCCGCAAATTATGCAGTTTATCCTTCATTGAAGGGTTAACTAACTTCCCCAAGGTTTCATGTTCATTTGCTTGGGCTGCTATAACAAAGTACCACAGATTGGGTGCCTTAAGGAACAGAAATTTATTTTGTCACAATTCTGGAGGCTAAATTTCTAAAATCACTGTGTCAGCAGGATTGGTTTCTTCTGATGCCTCTCTGCTTGGCTTGTAGATGGCTGCCTTCCCTCTGTCTTCACATGGCCTTCCAGATTAGGGCCCACCTGAATGACCTCATGTTAACCTACCTCCTTAAAGATCCTATCTCCAAATACAGTCACCTTCTGAGACCAGGGATTGGGACTTCAACATATAAATTTGGTTGGGGGGAGACATAATTCAGCCCATCACACTGCCATTAACATCCAGGAAGTGGAAAAGCCACTAAATTCGCTTCATTTCACTATTTGTCTTCACAAATCTTCCTGTAAGCACGTAGCACCAGCTCCTGTTATCACCAGTAAGAGAAGAGGAGGCATTCAAAGGTCAGTACTTGTTATCATGAAACAAAATGGCAATCCAGGAAATGTATTAGTATAACAATAGCACTGGGTCCAAGCCTCAGCTCTCCCGGCACCGAATCTACTGCTGGACTTGTACTGCCTTTTACGACGTACACACACAGACACTGCTGCCAGAAAAGACTGTCCCTCTCTGCAATTATAGGTTCTCAGGTTGTCTGCCTTTGGTAATTTTCAAAATAGCACAGTTGACTCTGTTTCCATCTGGGGCAGGGGGGTGTCATTACTCTTCGACTCGCAAGTTTTACAAAGGCACCCCTGTGGAATGCATCCAACATACCCATGGCGTAGTCTCTTATCTCATTCTTTTGCTGGCTCTGAGCTGTGAGAGGAGAGCAGTGAGAAGTTTGCAAGAGATAACCGGGGAGTAAGGTAACTCATTTAAATGATAAAACAGGAAACCCATTTCCAGTTTGGACATGGATAGTGTTTTAATGTGAACAGATCTGGAATCTGGACTGAAGACCTGGGGGTATTATAATACGAAGTGGCAAGGAGGGGGTGGGGGCACCAGGCTTCTTTCGAAGAAAAGAGCTCTTTGGTGACAGCTGGGCAGGGAAAGCCTTTGTTGTGCTTTGGCTCAAAGATTCAGTGGAGAAGGAAGGGAGGCAGGTCAGGGAGAGAATGCTCTGGTCTTAGGTCTGGCTCTGATACTAGCATTGGGCAGGTCACTTTAGCTCTCCAGACCTTAGCTTATTCTTGGCAGCTTGATGCTTTAAAGCCCCACTCTGTCTTTCAAAGTCAGTATCATTGATGGGGCATCATAAGTGCCCTCTGTACAGACAAGAGGGCATGTGACATACAATTTTTCATTAAATTCACTTCCCAGTTATTGCAATGTGATCTTTTACAATTGTTATTTTGTAAAATACGTTTCCTTTATGACTAAAAAAAAAAATCACACATCAGTGGGGAAATTAGACCACACCCTGACCAGGTATTTAAAATTAACAGCCCCAAAAAGAGGAGATAAACTTTGAATGCCCCCAGGTATGACACTCTGAGAAGGACACAGCACCACTTAAGTAATATTCTGTCCCAAACGCATGATCTGAATCTAATCATGAGGACACAGCAAACAAGCCCAAATTGAGGACAACCTGTGAAACATAGGGCATACTCTTTAAAAAATGTCAGTGGCATGCAAAACAAAGGTTGGGGGAGTTTTCCAGATGGAAGAAGATTAAAGAGATATATATGACAGGTAAGATACGGTCTTGGACTAGAACTTACATGGAAAAAGTATTTCTATAAAGGATGGTATTGGTACAATTGACAAAATTAAGATATGAGCTGTTAATTAACATATTGATGTTAAATATCCTAAATTTTACAACCATGCTGTTGTGCTGTAAGTAAATATTACTGTTCTTAGGATATATACATTTAGATATTATGGAGTAAAGGGAATGATATATGCAGATTTTCAAATAATTAGAAAAAAGAGAAATAAGACAACTTGTGGCAAAACATTAAATATTGGTAAGTTGGGAAAAAGGATGTATGGGAGTGACTCATTAGAGTCTTGCAAATTTTCTGTGTTTGAAATTATTTAATAATAGTGTTTTTTTTTAAAGTAACATGTTTATTGCATAAAATTTCCTGAAGAAGAAAAATCACTTGCAATCCTTCCACCCGGAGGTAACTGTTAACCTTTTGCATACACAGCCATACCTCAGAGATATGGAGAGTTCGGTTCCCAATCACCACAACAAAGCCAGTCTCGCAATAAAGTGAACTGTAATCTTTTTGCCAGCGGAGGGTCCTGCCTTCAATTTGTGAGGAACACACCTGTGAAGCTTAATAAAGTGAAGCAAAATAAAAGAAGAATAAATATGTGTGGCACTCAATTTCTTTCGAAGAAGAAATTTCATTGGTGACAACTGGGTGTTTGTTGTGCTTTGACTCTCAAGTACAGGGGAGTGGGAAGGGTGGCAGTTCATGGCCAGTCATTGGTTCATTGGAGCCTGTGATCTACACTGATCAATGGTTTCCAAGAGGAAATCTGCTGGGACCTTCAGGAAAAGATCACCCCCAACTGCCATTCTTTTCTGATGCATGTTGTCATATGAAGACGTTTGGAGGGAAAAAAAACAACCATCTTGGGATCATGAAGGGAAAGCCAAGAGAACGGAAGTGAAGGTTTAAGTGATTCAGGACACTGATATCACTGAGCTGCTTAATTAACCAACATTAGTATCACCCCAGCTGCAGAACATTCAGCACATGAGGTAACAAACATCCTTATTCTCCCAGCCAATATTATTTTAATGTGCTGTTACAGACAATAGCATCCCAGCTGTTAAATCTCTACTTTGAAATGCAATAATGCAACCATTTGCTTTGCTTGTTTATCAATCACATGTACAAAAGCTCTTCCAAACTGGGAAAAAAAAAAAAATCATGAGACCAAATCTGGTTTGGAACATGTGGTTAGTTAGTTCACCAGCCAGAAGCTAAAAAGAACACAAGTTTCCAGACTGAGATAGGCAATGCAGGCTTCGTGCCCAGGAAGTGAGAAAGAGAGAGCCAACCTCACTCTCTGGTGCAGAGCGGCTTTGAGTACTAGAGAAGAATTGGACATTAGAATTGCTTTGGCTTCCAGAGGGGATTCAATCTGGTAAGTAGGCAAAGTGGAGAAAACAGAAAAGATTGTAGCCTCTGTAGTAGCTTGGTACCTGTGCCTCACACACAGGCTGGGTGAAGAGTGGGCCATTGACCATTCCAATCCGATCTCAATGACCTGTACATCAATATGGCTCCTGGGAGTAATGGTCAATGGCAGAGCTGATGCCAGAGAAGGGCATGTGGCAGGTGGTATCTGAAAACTTTAGCACCAGTGGAAGCTGCACTCGACATTTGATAAATGTTAGTTTGTTGATCCATCAATACATACTTATTGAGCACTTGCTATCTTCTAAATGATATACTAGATGCTAAATACAAGGGGGAAAAATTCCACTCCCCCTCAAAAACCAAAATTATCTTCTGGAGGGCAGGCCCACTCGGCGAGTGGTCCAAAATCCCGTCTCTATCAGTGTACCAGCTGGTGTTGTTGTGAGAGGTTGCGTTCAGGTTCAGTGAGTTTTTTTTAAGACTCTTTCAACAGATTTGCCTATTTCATGATGGGAGATTTATGAGCACATCTGCCCACACCATGCTGTGCTCAGCAGTTTTTGACCAAAACTGGTATGACCCCTGGGCCCTACCCTTCCTATTTACCTGATCTCACCCAGAGAAACTTTTTTTTGTTTGTTTCCCTGGATGAAAGCAAGTCCTCAAAGGGAATCATTTTGCTAATGTGGAAGAAGTGAAACAAAAAAAATGGCAGAAGCACTAAAAAGTATCAAAATCAACAAGTTCAAAAACTGTTTTGAGGGGTGGGAAAAAAGTCTCAATAGGTGTATTGCATCAAATGGAGAGTGCTTTGAAGGTGACTAAAGTTTAAACATGTAAGAATAAATACACAAGTTCTATAAGTAAATTTTGTTTTTGGGGGGTCCCCCCTCATATAAAGGGCTTAATATGGCATTTTCCTTGCTCTCACAGATATTTGAATCCAATTTTGGGAGGCTGTGTGTCACGCAGGTATTACAGCCAGACAGATCTGGATTCAAATCCTGACTTCACCATTTATAGCAGGGCCATGAACAAACTACTTATCCTCACTGTGCCTCAGTTACTTCATGTATAAAAATGGGGATATGAATAATACCTGGTTTATAAAGTAATTGTGAGGATTAAATAATAAAATATATATGAAGTGCTTAACATAGTGCATAGAACATAGTATTCATTAATAAACAACATGGCTTGCCCTGGCCAGGTGGCTCAGTTGGTTGGACCGTCGTCCCATACACCAAAAGGTTGTGGGTTTGATCCCTGGTCAGGGCACATACCTGGGATACAGGTTCCAAACACCGTCAGGGTGTGTGCGGGAGGCGACTGATCGATGTTTCTCTCTCTCCCTCTCTTCCTCCCTCTCTAAAATCAATGGACATGTCCTCAGGTGAGTATTAAAAGAAAGAAAAAGAAAAAATAAACGACATGACTGTTATGTATTAGTATTTTTATACTGCGTGTATTGCTGTTGCTGTATTATTAGTGAATAACAATAATTATTACTGTTATAAATGTTATTGTCTACATTTGTGCTCTTGTTGCGCTAAAGAGGATGGAATTTTTCTGAACATAATCTGCACTAAAGCTAAGTATAACCTTATCTGCATAGCCACTGAAGGAAGGTGGGATGGGTTGATATGTTCATAGTCTTGGAGTCAAAAAAATGTTCATTACTCTCTTTTCCTCAACACCCTTCACATAACTATATGAAAGCTTGAGTGTCAAAGTGTGTGAAGATCTCAGAAACCCCAGAAAAATTCTCCCCTCAAACCAGCCATACTCTCACCTGGAGAGATTACTTCAATCTGAGAGGTAAGAATGCACCGTTCTAAATGCAAAGAAAACATTGTTCACTTTTTGAAGGGATTAGTATCATCAAAAAATCCTCCAAAACAAGGGGTTTTTCAGTCACTTAATCTATTATGAAAGATTTTTTTTTCCCTTCGTGCCTCTCTGATCATATCTTGAGGGAGAAAATGTGAAAATGAGAAACAAATTAATCCTGTCTCCACACATAGGAGCATTAACTGTGCAGTGTGGGCAGAATATCAGAATATCACATTTGGTATTGTTTTGAAAAGGCCTGGACCTCATCAAGTACAATCAGTAGGACATTTGGCCGTGTATGAGACAGCTTATTAGTCAAGTGCTCTTCATTAGGTAAACTCAAATGTCGCAATAGTCACTACTGCTTGGTATTATTTTGGAAAGCAAAATAACCACACAAACATCAGCATTTGGTAAAGCAGTAGTTTAATCACCAAAAGAACTCCCTTAATTCAAACACAGATAGCTTCATCCTCCCCCTAGGCCCAAATTTCACTCAAATACATTTAATTATGTACTTGATGACAAACTTATTAAAGCCTTTATTTGCTGCCATTTAAATTCAAGATGTCAGCTACCCATAAATAAACTTAAGATTTCTCTGGATCCACTTAAAGAAAACAAAACAACAACAACAAAAAAAACCACTCAATTTAAAAAAAAAAAATCCTATATATGTATATGATTTTTAAAAAGCAAACCAAATTTTGAAAAGTAATGATCTCATTCACCCCTCCCTTAGCTACTCACTTTCCCCTCTCAGATTTGACTCTAAGAGGCTTGCACAAGAAGAAGGTACCTGCAATAGAACCGTAGATTCGTTCTACAGAACTGCCACTGAGCACCCAGGCCCTCGCTAGCTCTCCGTGGTGCCCATCAGCCTTGTCCTCATGGTTACAAGCCCAAACTAGACTGTACATTCCCTCCACGGTTGCAAGATGACCTAAGGAGTTTCAAGCATCAAATCTGTGCACAGTGATAGCCAAAAGAGAAAAAAAGCAATCTTTTCTCCCTACTGTCTCTTTTTAATAGAAAGAAAACTTTTGACCAGAAAAACCTCCCTTCCCCCAATAGATATACCTCCGAGTCTCATTGGTCAGGATTGAATGACATATTTACATCTAAACCAATCAATCACTGGCAAAGGTTTCAGGGCCCTCAGGGTCACTATGATTGGTTTAGGCCAATTAAGGTCTGACGCAGAGTCGTACAGGCCGAGGGTAGACACCTGAACATAACGAAGGGATGTGAGGAACGGTGGCTGGATAAGCACTGCTGCGTTATTCTGCATTTCGCTTTATTTGTTAAACAAAAGCACTCAGAGACTGGTCTATGGTAGTAAAAATCAGTTTCAGATTTAAGGGAAATAGAGAAAAAGCAATTATCCCAAGCAGTCAAATTCAAACAGAAGCCATGTGTCACTTGATTAGTATGTAACTATTCTGTGACATTGGATATTGATGACTCCTAAAATGCATGTAGAAAAAGAGATTCAAAAACTGAAATTATAATAAAGACTAAAATGGTTTCACATTTCATGCAGTATGCCAAATTTTGAAACTAATCTCTTAGGTTACTAACAAGCTCTTCTCTAATGATATAGGGGATATCCTCCCTCACACGTACCCACCCTTAAACACACCATCCCCACCGCAAACTATATGTCCTGCGGGCAGTTTCTATCATTCTACTTCGGCTCAGCCATAGGGCTCTGAAAGATACTGTCTGCTCCAGTCCCAATCCAAGGTGTGCAGCTTAGGCTCAATTCCACCAGCCAGCGAATTTAATTTTGCTTCCTTGGGCCCCAGTAAGTCCTGCGCATTGTTCCCACCACTCGGCTCTCACCTCTGTAGCCCAGGGTGGTTACATCGTCTGTATAAATGAATTTAGTCCTACCTGGGAAACACACTTGCCATACATGGAACATGTTTTTCTCTTCCTTTAATTCTCTTTGTGGTGCCTCTTGCAGATCCAGTCTCTTTCCTCCTTAGTGATTACCTACCCTTTTTAAATTTGGCTCCCCCACCCTGGGTATAGCTTATTCCTCTTCAGCCTTTAGCATTCAGAGCAAAATAGTCACTCTTAGGAAATGTTTCCCACTTTCAAATGGAGTTCTTTCTGATTTTATATGTATATATATAAAATAATGTGGTGTCTATATATTCCTAGTTTAGTCCTTTCTTTTGTGGAATTTGGGAACCAATGGGAAGAGACAGATAGACAATTTAATAAATGAGTAAATCATATATTATATTAGAAGTTATGGCAAAATATAGAACAAAGAGAGCAATTAGGAAGATTGGGACGGGAAGGTTGCAATTCTAAACATGGTGTTCATACCGGTCTCATTAAAATGGTGCCATTTTTAAAAATTGAGATATAATTCACATACCATAAAACTTAAAATTTTAAAGTGTACAATTCAGTGATTTTTAGTATATTCACAAGGTTGCACAACCATCACCACTATCAAATGCCAGAATACTATATTTTATCTATGGATTTACCTATTCTGGACATTTCATGTAAGTGGACTCATATAACATGTGGCCATTTGTGTCTGACTTCTTTCATTTAGCATCATATTTTCAAGGGTCGTATACATTGCAGATGCATCAGTACTTCGTTTTTGTTTTTGTTTTTTTTTTTTGTGGTTGAATAATACTCCATTGTATGGATATTATCCGAGGGGTCAGAGCAGGTCTGCCTCTGCCCAGCCTGTAGCGTGTGGGTTCTTGACTTCGTACAGGAAAGATTCGACAACACAATTCCAGGCGATTTTGAGATTATGTTTAGTAAAGCTGGCAACAGTGAAACAAGGAAGGGCTTAGGATAGAAGGAGCACCAGGAGAGAGGCGAGGCTGGGCTGCTTTGGTTCTCTAAAAATGTTGTAGGAAAGAAGCGAGCCCAGGCGGGGCTGCTGTCCACTCACTGGAGAGTCAGAGAACCAGGGGACCTTGGAGATAGAATTGGGGGCTTAGCCGGGGACAAGCCGCCACTGCTCATTGCCCTCCTGGCTGCAAGTCTTACAAGTCTCGGTGGGGACATTAGAGTTTAGGGGATGCATGCCCGTGGGGGAAGAAGAGGAGGAGGGGAAGGCATAGCCATGCTCCCGGGCTGGGTCCTTGGTCTTGAGGGTTTACAGGCTGAGAGTTGAGGGGAGGTCTTTAGGGAAGGATCTCAACAGAATATTCATCAGCTTTTCTAGATGTGCTCTTTCAGGATTGATGTCTCCACTGATTGGTCCGTGCCAGGGCAGAGGGTCATTAGTCATCACATCTGGTCCTGGCGTTTCCCACCTGGTTTTCTTACTTTTCTGGACTTGGAGCTGAAATACAACTGAGGCCTAGATGTTGTCTCCAGGGAGGAAAGGTCAGGGGATTAAACAGCATGCCCAACGATATGCCAGGGGAGGAAAGGCCACCCTGGGGCGTGGTCTGACACCAGTTTTGCCTGATGCCTTCCGCCCTGGTAACCTGTAGCTGGCTATAAATTGTTCAGCCAGTTTGTTTAGCCATCTTTCCCAGTTTCCTCATTCTACTTACCGAGGAATTTTCCTAGCTTCTCATCCTGTCTAATGGATATACTATATTTTGTGTATTTATTCATCAGTTGATGGATATTTGAATTATTTCTGCTTTTAACTATTATGGAATGCTACTACGAACATTCACGTACAGGTGTTGGTGTGGACATCTGTTTGCAATTCTTTGGGGTATATACTTAGGAGTGGAATTGCTGAGTCACATGGTTAGATCATTTTACATTACCAACAGCAATATGTCAAGGTTCCAATTTCTTCACATCCTCATCAACACTTGCTATTATCTGTCTTATTATAGCCAAGAAGATGACATTTAAGCTAAGCTTTGAAGGCACTGTGGGAGTGAGCCATGTGGATGGATATCCAAGGGGAGAGCCTGCCAGGGAGAGGGGCCAGCCGGGGCAAAGCCCTTGAAGTAAGAGCGCGCCTGATGTGCTCCAGGAACAGTAAGGGGGCAGCAAAATGGGTGATATGATCAATGGAAGTGAGAGAGCTCATGGAGGGCCAAACACAGGTAGTTCAAGGCCATTGCGAGGACTTTGGCTTTTACTCTAAAACAAATAAGTAGCCATTGAAGGGTTTTAGAGCAGGTAGGTAATGTGATTTGAGAATAAAACAAACAGCATCGCTCTGATTGCTGAAATCTACAATTATGTGGGCAAAGAGGGAATCAGGGAGAATCAAAGAGAAAACTGGTAGATTTTTGCAATAATGGTGGCCTGTAAGGCAGTTGAATCAGGGAGTGGTAAGAAGTCCTTGAATTCTGCATATGTTTTAAGATAGAATAAATAAGATTTCATGCCAGACTGTGAGTGGAACATGAGAAGAAAAAGAGTCAATATTTGTGGTTCACTGATTTTTGCTTCAAGATATAATATATTAAGAAATATACTCGAATTCATTTCTTCCCTATTAGGCCAGAACCAAAGTTCTTACGTGATTTCAAATGTTTAAAGAAATATTGTCCAAGGTGATTGATAATTATAATAATAATCATAATAATCTATTAATCCAACTATCTCATAAGGCAGGTAATATTTTCCTCGATTTATACATGTGTAAACAATTGACAGCTTCCCTTATTTTTGTTTCCCTTCCAAGTTAGGAACAACCAGAAAAAGTTGAATATACCCCCTTAACCACTATATAGGACACCCTTCTTCTAGTTAGCCCACCCATATCTTCCCTGTGCTACAGCCTTCAGCCAGGGCATCCCTGAGGCCTCCTCTTTTCTGCTATAAATCTTCCCCACTTCTCTGCCTTCCTTGAGTTTGTGTTAAATCGCAAGTGATGGTGACTGACTTCCTTGCCACAGCGAGCTCGTAATGAAGAGCCTTTGCTTGTTCTCATTTGGTTAATCTTCATTTATTTCCACAGGTGTCTTAGGTCAAGTTTCCCAGGAAATGGACTTTGACATGAAGACTTGGGAGTACGTTTACTGGGAAACACTCTCAAGATCATCACTTGTGAAGGGGATGATGGGAACAGGACTGGACAGAGGGAGAAGTTGAATTTGCACTGGTGACTTTAACTGATCCCATGAGTAGCTCTGAGTCTGGGATGGCCCTTCAGAAAAGTACCCTGGCCTGGATCAGTCATTGAATGCAAGTTACCATTGGGAAAGGAGGAGAATATCAGGTAAAAGAGGTCTCTTTGACCAAAGACAGGTCTAAGGGAGGATCCTAGCTGTGAACTCCCAGCAGCCAGTTCTCTGGGCAGCTGGGGAAGGAGAGCTGGGGTCCCCTGGGGGGAGGGAGAATTAGTCAACAGCACCAAACATACAGTTGGCAGCAGATTAGCTCACCTTTGAATCTAAATTTAAAGCTCTTTTCACTACATCATAGCTGTCTTCACTCAAAAAAAAAAAAAAAAAAAGACAAATGGAGATTTTGTGACCACTCATTTTTTCCCTTCCTAGTCACAAAACCAAGACCATATTTGCAAAGTGATTCTGACATTTTTAGTAAGTGATTTTGAAAATATCCATCGACTCAATTGAATATGGCATTTAAAAGATCTGAAATAAGACCCCATGAACCAAAGTAGTTAGCTGAATTACCACATGTAGACATTTATACCAGCGTAATATTACAGTTCTTTACTAAATGTTTCCCTCTCTGAGTAGAGTAGCACATCGTTCCAGCTTTCCAGCTTGAGATGCTGACAAATTGAAAATACATTGATGTGAAAATAGTATCATTCCTACTTTAAAGATATTCATTCTCCAGGGAAAATTATTCTGTCTTAGTCAAAAGCCTAATATATCTTGAAAGTTAGTAAAATATTAATTTAGTCTTTCAGAGAATCAGGTTTCCTGCCTTACTTCACAGTGTTACATGAGTACTGCAATACTTTTAGCTTTATTTGAGCTACTTAACCTCAGTGCCTCTTTTTGGTTTTTAAATCCATCGGTACTCTATCCAGCCATAGGAATTTACCTAAAGATTATAAAACATATACCACGTCTTGCCTACAGATTAATCTGAATCGTCCCCTTTACCTGGAAACAAGTCTACCTGTGACTTCGTATAAATCTGTCTGTCAGCATATCCTCTCATCATCACAAGACCTTTTGAATTCTTACTCATTGTTCCCGGAGCCTCGGGCTTTTTCCCTTTCTGTGTGTCCTGGAAACCCCCGCACTCACCCCCCAGCCCTTCTCCTCCCCTCAAAAGCAGGCCATCCCTTGGTTAGCTTTGTATGGGATCTCAGCCAAATTGTAATTTTTTTGGCCCATAGCATAGCATGGTAGTTCTTAAACTTTGACTCCTAAGAATTGTTGAGGGAAACTGTTAAAATAGAACATATAAGAAATTCATCCTTGATCTTAAGAATCAGAATTTCTCCTCAAATGTATCATTATAGTTAAATGTCACTTTGTGGAATTCTGTGGAACATCTCAGCTTGAGAACCACTCACAAGCAAATTTTGCATTTCTAGCAACTGACAGAGTTTCCTGACTGTAGAAGACCAGGCTACAAGTGGCATTTAGAGTTGATTCTTTTCTGAAGTTGTATGTCTAATCGTAGTCTATGAAAGCTGATCTTCCCAGCAGTAATACATTTGTATGATAAGACCTATCAGAATGGAAACATTATAAATACAAAGAAAGGCGACTGACCTGGGAAAAATTGCTGTGGAAGAATGGGAAAGATCTGGTGATTTCTGGAATGTTAAAACAAAAAGACAGTAAAAGGGATAAAGGTTACTGAGAAGGGGCTGAGAAGATGGCACTGGAAAAACGTGAGGTAAATTATTGAACAAATATTAAATGGAACACTGGAGGAGGTGGGGGGACCCCCAAAGATAAGAATACATAATTTAATTTTTTTCTTGAGTGACTAATATGTGTCCTGCATCGTCCTAAGTGCACCAAGACATGGTTCCAAAGTTTACATTTGTATTAGATTTAGCTGGGGAGATTATTATAAATAAAATTCCTGGATGCCACACTAACTCTATTAAATTTAAATAACTGGAGTTGGGATTGGAGATCTCGAATGTATAAAGCTCCCCAAGTGATTCTGATGCATGCGATGAAAGGACTAATATTTGGAATCACTGTATCAAGAGACAACAAAAATGAATAAGGCATAGTGTTTGTTTTGAAAGGAGGTGCAGACCGGTATATTCAGCAATATGCTCTACCAGCTTTCTTGACTGCCTTATATTTATGGCTTCTGTTTAATTCGTGATATATCTGTTCTCTGAAATGCTTTTTCTTCCTCTCTGCCATGAAAATATTACCCATTCTTCAAGATCCATTCAAAAGTGAGAATTGGAACTGTGTTCCATGATCTCTGTCCCCACTCTTCCCACCCCACGTCCATTACACACATAGAAATTCTGCCCTTAGAATATCTGCTTCCCCCCATTATCTCCTTTCCATTCCCATTCCCACCCTGTTCGCTCATCTGAACACCTGAATGGCTTTTTAACTGATCTTTCACACTTCATCTGCCTTCCCGCCACAATTTATGCTTTACGGTTCTGTTAATCTTGCAAAATTCAATTATAATTACTTTTCATATTGAAAATAAAGTTTACTATTTCCTCGTTACCTACAAAATTAGGGATGAAAATGCTCCAGACTGGCTTTCAAAACTACTGCATCAGTTAGTCTTCCTTGGATTATAAGCACCAGAACCAACTCTGGCTAACTTAAGCAGAAAAAGATACAGGCTAGTTGACAAAGCCGAAGTTCCAATCACTTCCCTTTTTTTTATGGTTCTTAAGATGCTCATGCTTAGAGATTGTCTGATTCAACGTATTCCAACTCTTATTAATAGGGTAACATGGGATATCGACTGGAAGACCACCTACAATTATGTTCATTGGGGAAAGACACTTAATTCAAAGCAAAATTAAGGCGCTATTACCAAACACATAAGTGAATGTTAGGGAGCAAAACTAAGAAATGTCTACTACACCCAAAATATGGCCGCAGTCTGATGTGAGTAAAATTGGAAACAATGGAGAGGACTTCTGTGCTTTCTTTTCTGAGATATCAAAGTTCAGATGGGTGAAATAACAGAGGAAGCTAACACTTGACAGCCTCAGTGTCCTGGGGGTTGGGAGAGGTGAGAGGTTAGTGGTTTGAAGTAAATGTTTTAATCAATGTGTGGAATGATTCAAGAAGTCATTGTGCCTTTAAGTGCTCAGATAAACTGTTCTCATTTTTTCTTGTGATCAACCAATTTCCCCATGATTACAATGTCCTTTTCCAAACACCCTATAGTATTTTATTTTTAAGTAAGCTAACCATCGTAATACAAGAACAACCAGAATTTTATTGTGGAGAAAGTCAGTAGGGTAACAGGAACTTCAGTATCTTTAGGAGGGTAACAAGTCTTCCACCTCCAAATTTAAGAAAGGCACAATAATCTCCCGTAGTTCCCACATTCTGCGGCGCCCAAGCATTGCAGGGAGCACCCTTTCAAAGATAAACGTAGCATCGAACAATAGTATGTAACATGAAAGTCCTGTGAGGGAGAGGACATAAAACACGATGAAAATCCTCAGTGCACGTTTCCTACAAGAAAAGAAAACACCTGTGTTAAAAAAAACATTCTGAAGAAAAACCACACTGAAGTGACTCCTGGCTCCTCCGCCCAGGTAGCGCTACAACTTCAAGTTAAGTAACTGAACTTCTCTTGACCTCAGTTGACATCTGCAAAAGGAACTTGGACTTGACGATCACTGATGTTCATCTTAGGGCTGGCACTGCAATTGTAAGGTTCCACAGACGTGAAACAATGAACCCTTCGATCCTGTGAGGCTGTTTCCTCCGAAATGTTCTTCTTGAAGGCGAGTGCCCTCTTTACCTCACCTATGAGGTATATGATGACTATTTGGGAGAAAATAAAGCTGCAGGGCAGTTAGATTTTCCCCAGGACGTGAAATAAGATGTGACAAATGAAATTCAGCCTTCTCTATCCCCCATTTTGTCCTGGCATCAGACGTGCTCTTCTAAGGTAATACAAGCTTTTCCAAGTCTTTGTGGACTCCTTCTTCTGGGCTGTACTTATGATGTATGTTATATATTTGCTTTTAAGTTCTTGCATTATTATTTTCTAAATATAAATGTAATACATGATTTGGGGAGGAGATCTGGAAAATCCAGAAAAACACCAGGAAGACAAGAAATGTCACAGATGATCCAGTTACCTGGAGATAATTACCATCTATAATACATTTCAGAAGAGAAAACCTAGAGCACAGTTAAAGCTTACTATGGATATTTTGTGTGCTCCAACTCAGTGGATTCTATAAACCTCAGCCATGTTTCTTGGCATTGTTGCCACTGGCTGTCTCTTGATAGATATACAAATAATTGCTTCTACTTCACACTTTTATTAAAGAACCAATGTTCTTAAAACACTGTTAGGAAAAGGCTTTGAGGGTCCTTAACATGAAGCAGAGATGTCCTGACCTCAAGCAGCACTAAACGTGGATCTGTTCTTTCTCATAAAAATAAAAACAGCTCACTACCAAAGCATATCTAGTAAATAAACATTATTATTCTTAAATTCTAAAACTAGTCATTTTAGAAATAATAAACTGGAACATTTTCAAAGAAACACATTTAACATTTATTTTTTAAGAGGAAAACAATTTTTCTCCTGTAAGTTTTTTTTCCTTTTTCTTTCTTTCCTTCTTTCCTTCCTTCCATTCATTCTTCTTTTTTAAATTTTGCTTGGTTGTTTTTGTTGCTATTGTTGTTAAAGTGTATCCTTCAGTTTTTATTTCCCACGGTGAACACTCTAGGTCACCCTGACCAGGGGCCGAACCCACAACCTAGGTATGTGTCCGGTCCAGAAATCAAACCACTGATCATTTGCTTTGTGAGACTACGCCCAACCAGCTGAGCCACATTGGTCAGGCCTCAGACATTTTTCTTAGTAAAACATTATAGCTGCTAAATCAAAATAAGTTTTTATGATATTACATGTACAGAACCAAAAATTAGTCATTAATAATTTTATTTATTTTGAATTTATCTTCTGTAGAGAATTAAAATACTCTTTTGATATTTGAATACTATATCTATGTATCTCTCTGTCAAGACTTGACATGCATAAAATCTTTAACCTTCTCCCAAATGCTCACATTACTGTGGTGAATACACAGGGGAGAACTATAAGAGGATTGAAGGTTTGGGCGTAATACAATATTAAGAAGAGACCACCCTCTGAAGCTTAAAATAGCAAAAATGATACATTATGATGGACTGAGCCTGCCAAATATACTTCCTCAAAAAGATAATGTATAAATATGCTCAGTGGAACTAGTAGGTTTCCAGTTCTCTGCAAGAGATTGGTGTAAGCCTTGGGAAATCTTAGCTAGGATGTAATGATGTGATGAAAGATGACCAACTCAACTGGGTCATAATCTGCCCATATAACACTATTAAGTGATAATTGAAAGGTATTCACTTATTTATTTGTCTGTTTGTTTTTGAAGCATAACTCACATGCCATAACATTTATCCTCTACAGTGTACAATTCAGGGGGTTTAGTTTACTAAACTAAACATCAGCTTGTACAATCGTCACCACTATCCAATTTCAGGACGTTTTTTTCTTACCCCAAAAAGAAAACCTGTACCCATGAACAGCTGCTTCCTGTTTCCCATTACCCCCAGGCCTACCAATCACCAATCTCTTTTCTATCTGTATGGATTTTCCTCTTTTGAACATTTCATAGGAATGAAATCATACAGTGTATGGTCTTTTGTGTCTGACTTCTTTCACTTAGCATAATGTTTCCGATGGTCGCCTATGTCATAGCATATATCAGTAGTTTATTCTCTTTTATGGCTGGAAATACTCCACAGGACTGATATACCACATTTTGTTTCCCTCTTCATCAGTTGATGGCCATTTATATTGTTTCTGCTTGTTAACTATTATGAATAATGCTACCGTGAACATTCATTGTACAGGTGTTTTGTGGACATAGATTTTCAGTTCTTTTGGGTGCATACCTAGGAGTGGGTCATATGGTCGTTCTATATTTAACATTTTCAGGAACTGCCAAGCTGTTTCCAGAGTGGCTGCACCATTTTACAATCCCACTAATAATATCTGAGGTTTTTAAATTCTCCACATGCTTGTAATTGTCGGTCTTTTTATAGCTATCTTAGTGGTGTGAAGGGGTATCTTGTGATTTTGATTTGCATTTCCCTCATGACCAACAATGTCGAATATCTTTTTATGTGCTCGTTGGCCATTCGTGTATCTTCTCTGAAGAAATGTCTATTCAACTCTTTGTTCATTTAAAAAATTAGGTTGTTTGCCTTTTTGTTGTTGAGTTATAAGAGTTCTTTATATATTCTGGATACTGGAATCCTTAATTTACAGGGTTCTGAAAAAATTGATTGTGACCATTTTTTTCTCCAGCTCTCTCATTGATTTTTTGGAATAGAAAATTTTCTGTGGTTTTTACTCCACCATTTTTATTGACATCACTCCTCACTTATTAATTTGTGTTGAGCATGATGGACATCTTTTATATTTCAAGTCCCAAAATGATCAACATTTCTGCCTTCCAGTAGCCCATGAAGTATTAAGAGACAAATTTAAAATAATTTAATTGCAATAATATGCTGTGGGCTCTGTGTCAGGGTTACATGCAAGGGAGACTGAACACACAGAAGAGAGAGCCATAGATTCCCTCTGGGTTGATGCTTGGGGCCAGCAAATCAGAATAGACTCAGAGTATCTATGATTCCATGCGGCATCTCTAGAAACGAATTCAAAGAGGCAGAATCTGGAAGTATGTATGTCTTTAGTACTGTACAAGGGCGAGGCATCCTGCTCAGCAAACAGGTTTTGGCAAAGCTGCCTAGCAGGTGTGCATCCCTATGGGGGTGGCTGCATCAGTCTGCAGACACCGTCCTTTATGACTTCTGTACATAGAGTTCTCTAAAGCAATAAGAAAGAAATGTTTATTTATATCTGTATACCTATGCAATGGATCTATATCTAAAATAAGAAATACTATGACTTTTTAAGAACACAAATAATTTATAAGAGAAGATGAAACAAATTTTTAGTTAACACGAAGAAATTTAATCTTACTATAGTTCACATATACTAGGGCCTCTGCCCAGCCCCCAAAAGCTTCTTTGTCTGACTTACCACATTGTAATGCGAGGAGGAGAGCTCTGCCCTGAAGGGGGTGGTGGGGCCCGAAGAAGCAGGGGCTCCATTTCCTCCGGACCCATTTCTGTGGGACTCCGAGAGTGTGCGTTCCCTTCTTGCATTTGGTACGTCCCCAGCTTTGTATTCAGCACAGTCATGTCCTTGCAAAAGTTCTGGAAAAAACAACAATCAACTAACATTTTTTCAATGTGATTCTAGATGTTTGCCAGTCTTAATACAGATGATGCAGAGTGCTTTTCCTGCAGAACTCCTCAGGGGCCCACACTGCAAATCACATGTGAGCCACTTGAGGAGGTCACTGGCAGGCGTACTCACCTGTTATTGATAGAAAGAGACACAATGACAGAGTAAGTTAGCACCATGGTATAAAATGAGCCAAAACCCACATGCTAATCTTTGCTGGGTTATTCATGTAGAAAGATAATTATCCTTGTCCTAAATTTATCTATTAAATTTGCTCATCTATGTAGAACATATTTATTGAGCAACTCTTACCAGGCACTGTTCTAGGATACAATAGCTAACAGAATAAACAAGGAATAGGCATTCTAGTGCATGTGTGTTCTTTAACAAACTAGACAAGGAATTCCATGTGTGTTTACAAAACCTAAACATATATATACACACACATTAGATACTATAAATCAAGATACATGCGAGCCCTGACCAGGTAGGTCAGTTGGTTAGAACGTCACCCCAATATGACAAAGTTGTGAGTACAATCCCCAGTCAGGGCACATACAAGAATCAACCAATGCATGCATAAATAAGTGGAACATCAAATCTATTGTTTCTCTCTCTTTCCCCCTCTTTCTCTTTCTCTCTCCTCCTCCCTTCTTCCTCTCTTTTTCTAAAATTCAATCAATTAAAATATTTTTTTAAAGGGATACATGCTAAAGAGAAAATAAATAAGGTGATGAGGCAGAGTAACTGAGGTTTGGTGGGGGACATCTATTCTAGAAAGTAGGATGATTAAGCACCTCTAAGCAGGTGACAGGTTAATTAATTTATTCATTGTTTCATTCACACGCATTCACAGAAATTGAGTCACTTTTCTGACGAAGGAAGGCTAGGGAAGGTCTGAAAGAGATAATATTTGAGCTGAGCCTTGAAGAATGGGTAATATGTATGCACAAAGGATAAGCTCCAGGTAGAGATGTGGAAGCAGCCCAGGGGTATGAGGGCTTGAGAGTACGCCAGACCCGTGAGAGGTTCTGCTGGCCCCGAGCAGAAGGCCAGGAGGGGGAGAAGACGGCAACAAGATTAGAAAAAGTTAAGTATGTGGTACATTCTTAAGTTCTTAGGAATCACCTCCGTATTTATACTAAAATCATTTTATAATTATTTGAACTTGGGTAACTGTGAAATCTTACCTCTATTCTTGCAACAAGTTTTTCCTTTAGTTCATGAGCTTCATTACAAGCGTCAGCCTGAAGAGGTATCACAATTTGGCATAAAATAGAAATTATATTTTTCTTGTTTATACAATAAAATCTCCCTCATTTTGATACCAGTTAGTGGTAAAGTGGCTTTAATCAAACTTGCTTTTACTCAGTAAAATCCTTGCTCTTAGAGCAAATTCATAGTGTAATCAAGATACATTATAAGAATAACCAAAAGATTAATAAAATTAATTTCAATGCTTTAAAAGTATAAATTTATACAACAGCTGTTTATAATAAATTATCTTTTTCTCTTTTTATTACTCTTTTCTTGCTCCTTAAAAACCATCCACGAGGCAAGAGAAACAGTGTGTGTTTCTAAAAAAAATAAACTTTTATATCTTTTAAACATTTTAAAATTTAGAATATAGACACGTAAGTCCTCATTATGTTAGTTTAAATAGTTGGGCCTTATGGCTTAGCAAAAGAGCCCTCCCTACACACTGTGTTCCCTCTTCCTTCCCACACCCCCTACCGGCTGTCAGGTAGAGATAACAGGTGGCTTTGGTTGGTTTCTGTCAGTAAGATCAAGAAACAGGATGAAAGTAAACCATCACCTTCCAAGACATGAATGCCAGTTGCACATATGTCTGGAGTAAAATGTTTTAAAGGTTTCAAATTAATCATCTCATAATAGATTTGCAGCATAACTTGAAAAGCAGAGTTAGAGTAGGAAGAACAGTGCTCTGGGATTCAAGAAAGACAGATTCTAGATAGAGGTGCCATTTCTAGACATTGATTTTAAAGAAGTATTTGCCAAGGCAAGCGAAGATATGAGTTTCTGAGGCATAGTTTGCAATGGCAAACATGAATTATAAAGCCCCAAATATCCAACAAAATGAATTTAATAAATCTAAGAATCATAACCTGCATTAAATAAACAGTGAAAAGGTAGAATGACATCTAGTTGAATACAATGTTTTAAAGAAAAAAATGCTAAATGAAAAAAGGCAAGTTGCAAAATAATATACATAACACCATTAAAATACAATATGTAAATATATGTATAAAAAGATTTGAAAGAATATGAGTATAATAAAATGTTCATCATGTTTATCTTTGGGGTTATTTTTCATTTTTTAATATGAAAAAGTTTAGGATGAATAAGTACGCATTACTTTTGTTAAAAGAAAAAATATATACATGTATTTATATGTTTAAAAGATATATTAAATATTTTATATATTATATATAAATGTATGCATGTATATACTATAATATATACCCGTGTTTATATTTTTAATGGGAGGGCAAGAACAAGACTGGTTCTTTTCATCTGGAAATATGGGCAAATCACTTCATATCTCTGAGTTACACTTTTCTCTTCTGACAATGAGGGCAAATGACAGCAACTTCCCTTCTAGGCCTACAATTCTATCTTTCATCAAATTTTAGATTTCATTCACTAAAATTCTCTAAACCTGCGGCTTCTGTGAAGTACTGTTTTTCTCCCTTAATTATAAAGCTATTTCATTCTTACCTGGACAAATTTGTTATCCATTTCTCCTAACTGCTTTTTAATTTCCATGATCTTCTCCTTTAAAACAAAGGGTATAAAACAAAAGTTGTGAAGAATAATGTATGGAATTAAAACAAAAAAAAAATGATGATTTTTAGAAGAAAGCTAATTCATGATCAAAAAGTTTGAGATTTAATAGCAGCTTTTTTTTTCCCTTTTACTGTTCTGGGTGCTGATCTCCAAAAATCAATGTTAATTTAAACCAACAGGATACTATTAGCCACAGCTGTGTAAGAGGCCACTGAGCTAGGCATTGTGCTGGTTGTATGCCAGTAATGAGTGTTTGCCCTCAAACAGCTATAGAGAATGTATATTGTACACCCTTCATTCATTACCAACCCCTGAATTGTGATATTTAATTATTTAGAAAAGAGTTAGGATAAGATAATCCTAGTTTACTGGTGCTCAGGTTTGTTTATAAAGAAAATGTCCTTACACGGTACTTACCAAAGATAACTGAGATTGGGAGTCAGCCTCAGAATGAAAGTCTAGATGTTCTAGTGGTGATTTCAGAAAGCTTCATGGACTTGGGGGCTTAATATCAGACAACACCCAAAAGCCACCACACAGGCCTTTTCTTCTCTTAAAGCTCTTTTACATTTGTTTGGGGGGCGTGCGTGCGTGCGTGCGTGCGTGTTTACGAAATTTCCCTCCTGCTCCCTTTATGGCTTGCCCAGTCATTTCATTTCTTCACGAGAAATAAAGGAGCCAGTTCATGTGATATTTTAAAACTTCATTAATTTATGTCTTCCTTAATTTTCCCATATCTGTTTCTAACAATGTTCATTTTCCCCTTCACTAGAGTAAACTTACAGCCATTCTTACTGACTTTGTAACTGTAACGATTATATTTAAAGTTTCTTATTCATTAAATTACTGCCTTTGCTTTTATGCAGGCTTTCTCATCAGCCATTAAATCTCTTGAGGACAGAATTTGTGTTATTTTTTTAAAGTCATCTTTATTGAGGTTATAATTTATATACAGTAAAATTTACCTTTAAAAGTGTACAATTCCATGAATTTTGACAAATGCATACTGTCATATAATCACCACACAACAAGGTAGGGGATATTTCTACTGTGCCCAAAATTCTCTGTGCCCTTTTGTCAACATCCTCCTCCGTTTACCCACTTGACTCTAGCACCCACTAACCTACTTTCTGTTCCCATTGTTTGCCTTTTTCAGAATGTTACTTAAATGGAATCACGAAGCATGTACTCTTCTAAGCCTGGCTTCTTTCACTGCGCACAATGCATTTGAGATTCATTCATGTTGTTGGATGACTAAAAAGGCCATTCCTCTTTATTGCGGAGTAGTATTCCATTATACAACCTGTGTTACAATTTATCCACACATCAATTGATGGATATTTGGGATGCTTTTAATTTCTAAGTTTGTGTCTATTTTTTTTAAAAAGTATATACTCCACTGTGTAACTCCAGAGAGATTCTCCATACACATTTGTGATGTCTTTCTCTTTCATACTATCCCAAGCCCTTATTGGTTTGTTTTTTAATCTCACTTTCATTTATTTTTGTGCTTTTCTATCTTTGCCCTCACTCTTTTAACATTTCATCCCTCCCTAGCCCTAACTCCTGCTGAAATCTACATTCCTGTAGTACAGCTGACTTTTGGAGGGAATTTTCTAAGGCAGAATATCTCTTGACCTTTGTCCTCTTCCCTCTTTTCATAATTCACAATTTCCAAAGCTCAAGGATAGTGGAAAATACTCTTAACTTTTCAACTAGCACAAAAAGAGGTTGCTAACTTTAAAACGTTGGACCGTGTCACGATTAAAAGGAATTTTTTCCGTGTTAATAAATCTGTGTTGTTCTGTGGATGGCTTTTAATATGTGAGGGGTCTAAATAGTGTTTCTTTTCTACAATAAAAGAGATATTTCTCTGTGCTCACTTCAGCAGCTCATGTACCATAATTGGAGCGCTCCAGAGATTAGCATGGCCCCTGTGCAAAGAAGACACACAAAAAAGATATTTCTCCTTTACTTCTTCCCAAATCCATTTAATTTGAACTCTATGGCTTAAGCTAAAGCAGAGGCTGGAAATTTCTAGCAACATTCTATGACTCTTTTTAAAGGGAAAAATTAAACCTATTTCAGAAAAGAGTCTCTAAGAAATATAAGAAGACTAAACAATAGGAAACCTTTGGTGATAGTGAAAACCAACACAAGAACTCTTCATGGAAACAAAGACAGATACAAATATATCTCTTACATTCTTCATTAGTATTCATTTCCTGCTTTCTTTGTGCTGTTTGGCACTGGGATACAAAGATGAAGAGTTTTCTCTTAAGTTACTTATCATTATTTTAAGATGGCATCAAGATATATACCTATCAAATTTGTCTGAATGATTTTCTAGGTAGAATTAAAAAGTCTAGGCTTTTTATGTCAGCAGAAAATAGAAGTGGTGGCACCCAGGTGAAAGACACTCAGAACTGACCACCAGATCACCTTTCTACCTGTGACAAAAGATGTGTTTTAATTCTCTTATGTATTTATTTATTTATTTATTTTATTGATGTTCACATACAGTTTTCTCCATTTCCCCCCCGCAACTCCCCCCGCCCTTCCCATTCCCCCCCGCAATTCGATCCTACCCACTTTCGGCTTTGTCTATGAGTCCTCTATACCTGTTTCTTGATGACCCTTCCCCTTTTCCCCCTTGTAACCCCCCCTCCTCTGGTCACTGTCAGTCTGTTCTTTATTTCAATGTCTCTGGTTATATTTGGGTTTTAATTCCTGCTGTGACCTGTTCAACAACACAAGCTGTGTCAGAGTCCCCACAACCTCCTAGATTGTCCTTTCCAAGCCTCCAGCTTACCTCGATGTTTGCCCCCCGATCAGGGTCAAGGTCCTGGTGTGACTCCAACTTTTCTACTTGGCCCTCCAAGGACGTCACCTCATTTAATAAGCTGCAAAGAGACCAAAGGATGGGCTAAGTCTGTGGATTAAGAAAAATCACCTAATGGACAGTCTTTTTAGAAAGATCATTTTAATCTTAAAGAAAATGAAATCCTTTTCCTCTATCAGAAGACTCTTGGGTAGTGATTGTGTTGGCTAGTGAATGGGAAGACACAAACGCAATTCAAAAAAGTAAAGAAAAAAACAAAAAACTCTAAATAATTTAGACAATAGTAAAGAAGTGTAAGAGCTACTAATTTTCTGCTTCAATGTCAGAAAATTAAAATGATTAAAATAGAAGCTTAGTTAAATTTCTAGAAAATAAACACAGAAAATCTTTGGGACCTATGATTAGGCAAAGAGATCTTAGACTTAACACCAATAGCACTACCTATAAGAGGGAACACTGGTAAAGTGGGACTCATTAAAACTTAAAACTTCTGGTTGGCCAATGACTCTGAAATGGATTTTCATGTTACATATCTGGCAAAAGTCTTATACCTAGGATGTATGAAAACCTTTCAAAACTCAACATTAAAAAACTCTCCAATTAGAAAATGAACAAAAGACATGCACAGAAATTTCATGAAGAAAATATATAGATGGTAAATAAACACTTGATAGGATGGATGTTCAACATCAATAGCCATTTGAGCTTTGCAAATTAAAAACACAATGAGATATCACTGCATGTGTAACATCATATAGCTAAGGTGAAAAACAGTTTTAACACCAAATTGTAGTGAGGTTGAGAATGTGGAGAAATCGGATCACTCATACATTGGTGGTAGGAATGTAAAATGGTACAGCCACTCTGGAAAATAATTTGGCAGTTCCTGTCAAAACTAAACTAAAAGCAGACTTACCATATGACCCAGTGATTTCACTCTTGAACAACTGAGAAATTAAGACTTATTTTCACATAGGAAGTTGTACATGAATGTTCAAAGCAGCTTTTTCATAATAGCCCAAAACTAGAAATTGTATTAGTTGTCCTTTGGTGGAGAAATGGTTAGCCAAACTATATATATATATATATATATCTCCATACTGTGGATTACTACTCAATAAAGGAAGGAACTATTGAAACATATTGAAACATGCAACGACTTGGGTGAACCTCAGGGAAATTATGCTAAGTGAAAAAACCAATCTCAAAAGGATACATATTGCATGATTTGATTTATGTAATATTCATGAAATAACATAATTAAACAGATTTGTTGGTGTCAGGGGTTAGAGATGGGTGAGAGGGAATGAATGGTTTTGTCAATAAAGAGGTAGCACAAAGATAAACATCTTACCACAGCGTTGTGGGGAAAGGATTGAGCAGAAAGGAAAAAGGACTCATGGGCATGAACAACAGTGTGGTGATTGCTGGGGGGAGGGGGCTATAAGGGGACTAAAAGGTAATGTAAAAAAAACCACAATAAAAATTAAATTAAAAAAAAATCTTACCACAGTGAAATCTCTAGGCAATATAGCTTCCTGGTGAGTTCCACAAAACTTTTAAGGAACAAATTATGCCACTTCTACAGAAACTCATCCATAAAACAAGTCGGAAAACATCCCATTTTTTTCTATGAGGTATTATTTTTATACTAACACTACACATTACAAGAAAAAATAACATAGGCTAATATCTCTCATTAACATACATAAAAAATTCTACTTTACTAAACTGAATCCAACAATATATAAAAAGGATAATATATTATGACCAAGTGGGGCTTATTCTGGGAATTCAAGGCTGGTTCAGCTTTCAAAAATTAGCCAAATAAATTACTATGTCAAGAGACCATATAAACAAATTTAAAAAATAATGATTCATAAATACATCGGAAACTATTTAAAAATTCAGATCATTCTGATATTGAAAACATCTCAGTAAACTAGAAATATAAGAAATGTTCTCAATATGAGAAAGGGCATCTTAAAAAAAACAAACAAACCAGGTAACATCACACTTAATACTTTTCCCGTAAGACTGAGAATAAGGTATGTCCACTGTCTGCCATTCCACCTATTCAACATTGTACGAGAGATTCTAGCTCATACAATTAAAAAAGAAGTAAAAGGCATACAGATTGGAAAGGACGATAAAAAACTGTTTCCACTTGCAGATGATATAGTTATCTATGTGGAAAATCCAAATAACCTACAAAAACTACTGAAGCTTACAAATGAGTTTAAGGGGGTCACAAGTACAAGGTCAATATACAAAAATCAACTTTATTTTTATATAATAGCAGTTAATAATTAGAATTTGAAATTTTTAAAGTATCATTTATGATAGTACCAAAAACATGAAACACATAGGCATAAATCTTTCAAAATCTAAGATATTTGTACACTGGACACTATACAACACTGATAGAAGGAATCAAAGACCTAACTAGAGATATTATACTCCATTCATGAATTGAAGGAGTCAATATTACTAAAATATTAATTATTCCCAAATTTACCTGTACATTAATGGTAATTCTTATAAAAATCACAGCAGAGTTGACAAACTGATTCTAAAATCTACACGGAAAGCAAAAAAAGAAAAGAAAATGAAAAAGAAAATTCAAATAATTGAAAATTTGTGTGACTTTTCATAGTGTCTTTATTCATAATTGCCAAAAAACCTAAATGTGCTGCAATTAGTGAATGGATAAACTGTGGTATATTTACATAATGGAATACTATCTGACAACGAAAAGGAACAAACTACTGATGACACGTGACAACATGGGTGACTCTGAATGTATTAGAGGCTAAGGGAAAGAAGGGAGACTCACATGGTTACGCATGCCTAATTCCATTTCTGTGACAGACCGGAAAAGGCAAAACTGTTGGCACAGAGAGCAGATCAGTGGTCGCCAGCAGCTGAGCCCGGGGACAGTGGCTGACTACAAAAGGGCGTGAGGGATTTGGTGAATGATGCAAGTGTTCTTCATCTTCAGTGTGGTGGCTGTCCAACTAGGAACATTTTTCAAAACTTGCAGAATCGTACAATTAAAAAACGGGGCTTTACTGTACGTAAACTGTGCTTTGATTTTTGAAATAGGAAGACAATTTAACGTACAGGATTTGAATGAAAACCACAGGCTCTTCTAAAAAGCAAATATTTATGCTTTGGAAGAAACAAAAGAGCTCTTTTGGATAGGATGGTCAGGAGAAGGCTGCTGGGAAGAGATGTTTGACTGAGAGGCATGGTGGCGTTTACCTCCACGTGAAGGTATTTAACGGAGAGGTGAGAGAACGTCCAGGAGAAAAGTAGCCCTGCCGCAGGGAAGGGCTCGGATTGCGGCGGGCTGCTTCGCAAGGCTAGAAGGATTTATTTCTAAGAACAGCTTGCATTTATTGTTCATTTTGTACCATTGTATTAAATTCCTTACCTACAGAAGATTATTTAATTCCCAGAAGACACCAGGGAGGTGGTTGTCATTAGTCCTTTCTTTTACATGACATAAAAGTCAAGATTTAGAAAACGTTGATTAACTTATCCAAGAAATGCCAATGCCAAGGTTCAAGCCTGGGTCCCTCTGATTCCAAAGCCCATTCTCTGTATACCCGTGATTAGACAGATACAATTTGATTTTTTCTGCTTCATCTTAAAACTTTGCATTTACATTCAGAGGTCCATTAAACAAATATACTTTAATCTTTTTTCAATGTCAAATTGGTTCGATCCTTTTAAATAATACTGGATAAACCTCAAGGGTCATTGGGGACCTGAAGACCTCCCTTTGACATCTATTAAAATGGCATCAGAAAAAGAACTTATAAGAGAAATTGATTCTCTTACGAGAGAAAAGATGCATATAACCTGGATGTAGGCTTTGAGATTTTGTGATATTAACTTTTCTTTTTTATTTTAGAGAAAGCAATACATTTTAATTTTTAGTTTATTGTTTTTATTGAATTTAGGGGATTACATTGGTTAATAAAATAATAGAGGCTTCCGGTGTACAATTCTGTAATCACTGTCTGTACACTGTACTGTGTGCGCGCCGCCCGGAGTCGTCTCCTTCCATCGCCATTTAGTCTCCCTTCGCCCTCTTCTCCCTCCGTCCCCCACCCCCCTTTCGCTCTGGGAATCACCATGCTCTTGTCTATATTCCTGAGTTCTTGTTTTGTTTTGTTTTTTGCTTAATCCCTTCACATTTTCACCCAGCCCCCAACACACCTCCACTCGGACAGCTGTCCGTCTGTTCTGTGTATCTATGTGTCTGTTTGTATTTTGTTTGTTAGTTTATTTTGTTCTTTAGAGTCCACGTATAAACGAAATACGGTACTTGTTTTTCTCTGACTGGCTTATTTGACATAGCGTAACATTCTCCAGGTCCATTCATGCTGTCACGCAAGGCGAGATCGCCTTTTTTTAAACACAGCTGAACAACATCCCATTGTAATGTACTACAGCTTTTTTAACCACTTACCTACTGATGAGCACTTAGGTTGCTTCCAAATCTTGGCTGTAGTAAATAACACTGCAATGAACACAGGGGTGCTTATAGTCTTTCAAATTACTGTTTTGGGTTTTGTTGGATATGTTACCAGAAGTGAAATCGCTGGGTGATAAGGCAGGTCCAGTTTTAATTTTTTGAGGGACCTCCACGTTGCTTCCCACAGTGGCAGCACCAGTCTTCACTCCCACCAGCAGTGCACAAGGCTCCCCTTTTCTTCACATGCTCCTCAGAGCCTGTTTGTTGATTTACTGATGGTAGCCATTCTGACAGGTGTGACACGAACTTCTAATCATAAGACTTTATACTTCTTGACCTAAAGACTTTCCTAAAGTCTTTACCACCTTAAACCCAGAGTTCCTAAAGTTTATGAGGCTATGAAAATTTTAGTTATTTTCTGACCAACCCCAGCACTTTACAATTACCTCTTCACTGTGTTTTCTGTGAGGTTTATTTTTTGTATAATATTGTTAATTTTCTTCATCCAGCCCATGTGATCAGCTCCAAGTTCTTTCACTTGTAGGCCCATCTGTGTATTCCAGTGGTGTAGCTGAAAAAACATGTTCTCCTGACTCCTGCAGAAATATTATTATGATCAGTTTTAAGGTAGACAGGAAACATCTCACGTGGCCCCAAACCCTCTTCCTTTGAATGGCAAGTTGGTTTGCTTACTCGTCTTCTGTCACCAGAATAGGACAGATAGGCAGTTAGGCCTCAAGAAAGAAATTTGGGGATTCATTTGATATCCATTTTAACAGATCTTTGCAAGGCTAGAGAAAATAAACCATTTTAAATTTAGTAAAAAATAGATATATTTTTAATTTTCCTGCATAGAGTGAATGTTAAGTATTGATTTCAGGACAGGGGGGGCATTTTAGGGGGATGGAGAGGTATACAATAGGAAAAAGGTCTACAGAGCCTAGTAATATTTTTTAATGTAATTATAATAATATTTATCATATTTAGGAGATTATCTGAGAGTGAACGGTTCTGCCTATATCCTTAGAAATGTCCTTACTCTGCATTCTTGCTGGCACTTGTAGAAAGGTACTTGTGCACGTGAGTGCTTCATGGTTCAATTCATGTACGGATTTTAAATCTTCCGGGCTTTCCCTAAGTTCTCTGCTACATTTCATTTTCCCCTCCACAAAACATCATTACAAGTTCCCTCTTGCATGTGTCAAGGCTTACAGCTCAGGGACGTTCTCTGACAATGGCAAAGATGTGGACTCTTGAGGATCCTCACATTGAACACGACGTGTTTCTTGCTCATCCTGTTCACGCCGTGAGGCCTGGTCATGCTCAGCCTCCAGCTCCAGCATACCCTGACAGTGACCATGAGAGAAACAAAGCAGAGCAAAAAGGCTATTACAAGAGGTGCTGGTGGGCCCTCTAGCCTACCCATGGCCCCTTTCTGGGGGCAAGCACACAGCCCTCTCTGAGGCCGGAGCCTTCTGGCTCATTTGTAAGATGAGCAGACATGTTCTCCTGCT
The DNA here is from genome assembly GCF_021234165.1 of Pteronotus mesoamericanus. Classification (NCBI taxonomy): domain Eukaryota; kingdom Metazoa; phylum Chordata; class Mammalia; order Chiroptera; family Mormoopidae; genus Pteronotus; species Pteronotus mesoamericanus. Next base: position 17,808,701 of record NW_026555310.1, read on the forward strand.
CCATTGACAAAGGAAGGACACCAAGGTCCCCTACACAGAGCTCTTTTCAGTGCTGATGAGAACTAGAACTCCATTTGTCCATGGACTCTAGCACTCCACTGAAATAAAATGACTGGTCTCTTCAAAAAAGTCAGCATCAAGAGAAAGAAAAAGGGGATGGGACCGCTCTATGTTAAGAGAGTCTAAAGAGATACAATGACCAAATGCATTGCATAAATCTTGTTTGGATGCTGGTTTAAAAAAATACAGCCAGGCCTTGGCCAGTGTGGCTCATTTGGTGGGAGCATCATCCCCATACACCAAAATGTTGGAGGTTTGATTCCTGGTCAGGGCACGTACCTAGGTGGCAGGCTTAATTCCCAGTTGGGGCACAACTTTATGGGAGGCAACCAATTGATGTTTCCCTTTCTCTCTCTCCCCCTTTCTCTCTCTAAAATCAATAAACATATTTAAATTTTTTTTCAAAAAAGCATACAGCCAGAAAAGACATTTGGAGGTTCATTGAGAAAATTAGAATATTGAGAGAATTGAGAATATTAGATTATTTTATAGAATTATTGCTAATTTTTCTAACGCAGTAATGGTCTTTTGGTTATGTAGAAGAAAGCTTTTTTAGAGATGCTGTATGAAGTAAACAAGGATGAAGTGTCATGCTGTCTTAGACCTGCTTTTAAATGGTTCAGAATATTCCATGTATTTACAAAGATAAAGATGATGTGACTGATGGCAACAATTTTAAAATACAAACGTAAGAATATGAGTAATCATTATATAATTCTTTTAACTTTCTTTTTATAATAAAGAGTTTGGAGGGAAAAGCCTACTCTGTAAATCTGACCTACAAAATTTCTTTCTTTGTTTCTTTATTCCTTGCCTTGTTCTAGAAAAACATGCAAGGCATTTTCTGATATTTCAAGTCTGTGCATCACACAATTGACAATGATTTATCTCTGAACATTTCTCATCTTTAGTAACCATGTTGTGAAATATTTCTCCTTCCCTTTGAAGAAATTTGGTCTAAAATTCTTGTGTTTCAGCAAAACTATTTTTAAACTGAAAGGAGGAAAAGTTGGAGTCAGGAGAACAGGTCAATCTCTTGTTGCAATCTCTGTATAAATTACTGGCCAAGTCAGTAGGAATAACTAACATTCACATAACTCTTTAGAAATTTTTTTCCTGTGCACTATTCCTCTTAGTTCTCAGAGGTGGGTAGAGGTCGGTATTGAAACCCCTTTGCGTATTCCCATGTTGTGATTTGCCCAAGCCCGTGTGGTACAGTAGGTTAAGTGGTCACCTCAAAAAGATACATCTATGTCCTAATATGAAGACCCTGGGAATGTGACCCTAGTTCAAAAAAGTGTCTTTGCAGATGCAATCAAGTTAAGGATCTTGAGATGAGATAATTTTGGATTACTTGGGTGGGCTCTAAATTCAAAGACAAGTGCCCTAATGAGAGGCAGAAGAAAGCGCACACACACAGAGGAGGAGGTCGTGTGAAAACAGGCAGCCACAAGCCAAGGAGTGCCTGGAGCCACCAAAGGCTGGGAGACGCAAGGAAGGGTTCTCCCCCTGGAGCCTTCAGGGGGAGCGCGACCCCACTGACCCCTTGGTTTCAGAACTCTGGGCTCCAGAACTCTGAGAGAATACACTTTTTTGCTGTGGAAATTTGTTACAGCAACCAAGGAAAGCCGATACATATGGCTAGTAGGTGTATGGCTAGAACTGGAACTCGTTTTTCTGATTCCAAGACCATGGCTGGTTTCATCATATCCAGGCTTTGGATTCAGATTAAGAAATATCTAGTCCTTACAACTGTCACTTTCACAGCCAATGGGTGCCTCACCAGTGATACAAGGATTATTGTCATATTTATAGATGAAGAAACCAAGGCTAAATTTTCCAACTGTTATATGACTCCACTATACTTAACTACCTCCTCATGAAAAAAACAAAGCATCCATAATTTCAATTTCTTCCTACAAAACCTTTTGACAAGGTAGCCCAAGCAGCAGAAACACTGCAATGTAGAGAAGGATTGGAGATTGGGGGACTTAATTCTCAGCTTTGTTCTACTGTTGTGGGTGCTGAACCCCCTTCTAACCACTCTAATGCTGTTTCCAGTTCTAAAATAAGAAAATTGGACCGGATCATCTCTAGGGTTCTATATCCAATAATTTATGATGACATTTCTTGTTTTCATCAACAAACCCACTTGGATGGTTAATGTAACACAAAAGAGTCCAAGGGCAGGAAATAGAAATAAAAGGTCTTTACAAATCTGCAGGACTGAACACGTAAAAAGTTGGATGTGTATGTTTTTAATAAGAGACTAAAAGTGTGCTGCATGAAATACACATCCTGAGGGGCCTTGCTCTCTATTTGTGTGTAGCTCTTTGAAGAGCTTATACAACGTCTCAATTTAGATATTCCATAGGCACTTCAAGTTCAGCAAGCAAAAAAAATGAACTCTTGTCCCCTCTACCTTGTCCAGGTTCCGCATCCTTGCATATGGTCTCCCTATCCATCCAGATGCCTCTAATAGAACCCCAAAGAGGTTCTTGAGTTTTCAAGGAAGACATTCTTTTCCCTCTTTATTACCCATGTCATACCCACTTGGAGCCCAAGCCTAAGAATACCTATCTTTTGAATGTGTCGTTTTTCACACATCATCATGGCGTCTCTGCTGCCAGTCAGTGCCTTACATCCGTCTTTATCGACGCTTGGCTTTTACTGGGTCCTCGCTTCCTGTCTGCATCCTGCACTATTTCCACACCTTCGTGTCCTGCTTGCCTGCTTGCCCCTCATAGCTTTTCTTCACCCTTCCTCTCGCAGGACACAATTTCTCTCTGGCCCCTTTGTCTTTGCATGTGCTGTCCCATCTCTCTGAAATGCTCTACCCCCATCCAGCGTTTCCTTCAAATCTCAGTTGGGAACTTGACAACTGAGTCCTGCAGCTCAGACCCTATGCGGCTCTTGCCGTGACTTTGCCACACATCTGCTCCTCCTAGCATGCATTTGTCACACATGGTTCTTTCCTGGTCTGAGTCCCCCCTAGTGTGAGTGCTCACTGAGGGCAAAGGAGGTATATGTATATATATGGATATGTATGAAAAAAATACATATATATCCATATATATACCCACCCCCTGCACTTCACAATGCCTAGCTATAATGCATGCTCAATAAGAGGCTTTGGAATAAACAGACTCCAGAAGTAGGCAAATACATTTTGCTTGTGAGAGATGTAGACAAAAGCAGGAAATAGGAAAGTCTGTTCACTCACTTGGCATCCAAAATCCACGCTGCATAGAACAGTAAAAGGGGTCAGGAAATGCAAGAGCAGAGCAAAGTAGTACTCATTTCTGAATATTTGGCGGGGTTTTGATGGTGAGATAAGACAGCTTTGGTAGTCTGGCTAAAGTTGATTTTATTAATTAAGCCAACAATTGATTTTTTAAACTTCAATTAACTTTGTTCATGTTCTGAACTTTTTCTTTAAATATTATGATCCTCCCTTATAAAAACAAAAATGCATATTTTTTGAATCCTCGAATGGAAATATTAGCAAACAATGCAAAATAGCCAGGCTAGGGAGTTGGGAACCTTCATTTGTATAATCTCTTTCTGATTAATATATATATATGCACATTGTAAAAAATAGAAAATGCCAAAGAAGAAAATAAAAATCACTGGTACTCCAGGGCTAACTACAGAGACCCCAGGAAAAGCACAGACAAAACCACTGTTAATATTTTGGTATATAGCTTTCCATTTTTAAATTCTATGTTTTTTTTTTAATTCTGTAACTATTGTTGACAATTAGGTTTTTTCTAATTTTTCACTATTATGAATAATGCAGTAATGAATATCCTTATTCAGTCATTTTCAGTGCATCTCTAGTTAGGACTCTTCCCTGTCCCGAGGAAGTGAAACTACTGGCAATATAGTATACAGATTTTGAAGAATTTAGGAAAACAGCCCCAAATTACTCTTCTAAACGTTTAACCCGTCTGCACTGTCAGCAGCGGGTGGAGAGCAGGAACTTTCGCTCCAGCCTGGGAGGCAAGTGTAGCTGGAAAGCCAAGGAGGGAACGTGAGCGTCCTTCCGCGGTGAGAAAAATTAAAGGGAATGGGAACAGGAAAGGAGGAGGAGAGGTGTGGGCCAAGTTCTAGGAAGTTCATATAAAAGATTGTAAAAAAAGAATATGAAATGTAACTCCTGGTTCTTGACGGAAATCAGGATTATACCCCCCACCGACCAGGAAGAAACCTCTCCTCTGACTACTCGAAAGAGTGACACTAGTAAAGTGGCCTAGAATAGGGGAGTAGCTGGGCGTCCAAAGACCCTGAGACAGAGCCCTGAGGGTCAGAGGGGATTGTGGGCCAATGGGAAAGGAAGTGATATTGTGCAGGAAAGGTAATTTATAGCCGGGATTTATAGCCGGGAGAGAGGCATAGGGAACCACAGAGATACTGGAACCTTTCAGGTCACCAAGGGCCTGGTCTATCACTCTGGCAAAACAGAGATTTGTCCTGGACCAATGTAAGGATCCACAGTGGCTGAGGTGCAAAGGGGACCTCTGTGAAGGAGAAGCAAAGGAAAAAGCCTAGAACCTCTGATACAAGATAGCTGCATCCTTATTAGCTTGGAGCTTCACAAAGAATAAGCTGTTGGTCTCTTTCAGGGAGGACACTGGGACCTGCCCAGTTTCATCACAGCCCCTATCGGGACAGTTCTACCTGTTTCCTGAAGGTGTTGAGCGTTACGAAGGCAATTCCAAGCTCTGACTGATGAATGACCACTGAGATCTGCCTGGTTTCATACTTCTATTCTGTTCAAAAATTAGAATACTGTACAAATAATAAGATGCCCTTATTTTGATAACTGACATCCCAGTAGCTTCCATCAGGCAATTTAAAAGAAAATACGATTCTCTTAATCCAGGAACCCACACAAATTCTGTCTCCATACATTTTCTCACATCTCAAGTAACAGTTAGACTCCTACCAATGGCTTGTGTTAGTGTAGCTCCTAATAGATTACCAAGGGCTTTCCACATATTTCCTTAGTAAGTTCCCACAGCAACACAGGGAGGAAGGTATTGTTGTCCCCATTTTATATTTGCACTAATCTAGGAGATGGTGTGATTTGCTTAAAGTCATATAGCTGGTCAATGAGCAAAGCCAGGACTCAGAACTTCCATGCCCTGACAACTACTTGTAAGAGATTTCTCCCCCACCCCCAAAGAAGGTTTAGACCAGGGCTCTCCAATAAACCTTTCTGTGATGATGGAAATGTTCTCTGCACTCTTCGATATACCAGGCATAGCCACATGTATCTACTGAGCACTTGAGATGTGGTTAATGCAACTGAGGAACTGAATTTTTAATTTAGGTTTAAATTTAGATAGCCACCATATTGGACAAGTCACAATTTTCCAGACCAGAAATCAGCAAACTAGAGCCCACAGGCCAAATTTGTCCTGCCACCTGTTTCTGTAAATGCCATGTTTTTGGGACACAGCCACACCCATTCCTTTACATATTGTCTACCATTGCTTTTGTCATGCGGGAACAGGGCTGAGTAGTTGCACAAGACCTAAATTTGGAATACAAAGCCTAAAATATTTACTACCTGGCATGCAAAGCCTGAAATATTTAATATCTTGCCCTTTACAGAAACAGTCAGCTGACTCCTATTCTAAACATCACCTTCTTCTGTGATGCTGAGTGTTCATCCCAATGAGTCAACTGAATACACTGAACAAGAGCTTGAGTTTTGGAGAGTCAAGGTTTTTTTGTTTTTGTTTTTGTTTTTTCTTTAATTCTCACCCAAGGACATTTTTTCATTGCTTTTAGAGAGAGAGAACCATCGATTGGTTGGTTGTCTCCTGCACATACCCTGACCAGGGGTCGAACCCTCAACCGTTCAGTGTATGGGACGATGCTCCAACTAACTGAGCCATATCAGCCAGGGATCACCTAAGCATAATCTTAATGTTCTAAGTCTTACTTTCATCATTTGTAAAATGTGGCTAACATTGTACTGCTAATATTATTAGAGTTGTGAAGAATAAACCAAATAATCCTTGTTGTGTTTAACACAGTGTCAGATGGATGCAAACACTTGGCAATGCTATCTAATAAAGTAAAAACAGTGGAAAGGGGAGCTGTTAGTAAGATTTCTTTAGCTTAAAATATAATAAATAATAATACTAATACTTGTTATACAGGTACAGCACCTTCAGTTTATAAAAGACGTTTACTGAGTTGCTTCGTTTGACCCTCACACCCACCCTGTGTGGCAGGCAGCCCAGGCAGATCTTGCTGCCTCCATTCTTTTAGATGAGGAAACTGACACTCAGATGGTCCATGATTTGCCCAAAGTTTTATTGCTAGAAAACAATAGAATCAGGATTTAAACCTGCAAATTCTGGCTGCCGGTTTTACAATCATCCTACTGGTACATGTACATTTTATACCCAGTATGTTGTAATGGATTGTTTCATAGCCCTCTTACCTTGAAAACACACCATCTTTTAAAGCTAACTTCAGAGCAGTTATGTAACGTAGGTCCTTGCTACTCAACGTATGGCCTGCACACCAACCGCAGCCTCACCTGGAAACTGACTAAACACACAGGATCTCAGGCCCCATTGAACCAGCCTCAGCATTTTCACAAGATCCTGGGTGACTCATTTACATATTAAAGTTTAGAAGTACTTGCACTCTAGATCTTATAAACCAGCATCTCTCTTCTCCCTACACCCCGTGTCTTCATTCCCGTATGTTTACACCACTGGCGTCCAGAACGACTTGGTAAAACTGGAGTGAATTCCTCCTCCTTCCCCCCACTCCATCAAATCCTTTACCATTACAAATTTGGAGAAGCATTAGTCAGAAAGAACTAGTCAACTATTTTAAAAGACAGCTGATGAAAATCTCTAACTTACATTTTGTGGGACTTTTCTCCAGGCCAGACCACACAGATCACCCCCTTCAATACCTGATCGCTGTGCAATTGGGGAATCTCAGGAATTTTAAAGCATGGTTCCTCTGAGCAAGGACTTGGTGCCACCGTAGGCTCCTGGCAAGGTCACACTGAGATGGTACAGCTGTGAAATAGTGTATATACCTGGTAATATCCTTGCTCTTCTCAGTTGGGGAATAACAAATACCTCTGAATTCAGTAAGGTAGACTGGCAATAGTCAAGTTTCTCTAGAAAGTTCTGGTGATGCCAGATTCTTCTTTTCCCAGACCCAAAGGTAGAGAAGAGGCCATTTATGAATGGTACGCAGCTAGGCGGGTAAGTTTGCAGTTGGACTTGCCTTCATTGACATTCCGCTTGGAATGTGGCACATGCGACCCTTCAACCCCTCTGGCAGGGTTCCAGGGAGACAGTGCGCTCCTGCTTCCCCTTTAACTTGCATCTCCAGGCCATCCCCCAGCTTCCTGGCCAATTCTTTGAAAACTAAGTCCTTCCCACCCCAGCCCTCTGTCCATCCATCTAGAGCCTCGGGGCCGGATGCTCTGGGACGCTCTGGGATGCTCTTCCAACCTCAGCTGCTTGTGCCGTGCCTGCCCCTTTCACCTCCCTGCCAGAACTAAGCCCCTGAGACTTTCTACTATGGAGGACAGGACTTCTCTTGCCCCTTCCCCACTGAGCAGGCACAAAAGGCAGCCGCTGATCTTGCCCGCCAGAGCAGCTCCTACTTTACGGCTCTGTCACCTACTCAGCTTTGAAGTCCACACTTCCCTCTCATCACCCTCCGCAACCCACTCCTACTTTGCCCAGGGCCCCAGGGCCAAGATCACATTTCTCCCCGCGCCTCAGGTTCTCCCATCATTCGGCACTCATGAGAAGGGCCTAACAGTCTGACCTTCCAGGTCCTAAGTCCCTCAACCCCTAGGCTTTCCTCTTCACCTACCAACATTATTCAGCAGCACAGAGATGAAATACAGAACAGATTTTATAAGCATAAACTTTAAAATTAGAGCGCTGTTTGAAACCTGGTTTTGTCATTCATTAGCTATTTGGTTTGGGGCAAAGTTTAATTTCTTTGAAGAGTGAGTTTGAAAATACCTAACTAATTGGTTCGTTGAGGAGATAAAGGCAGTAACAAGAGGAAGGAGTTTAGGTCAAGCTTCTGCTAGAATGCAGGCTCCTTGAGGACAGGGATGTGGTGTGTTTTGTTAACTGCTGTATCCCCAGCACCAGAGAAATGGCTGGCACATAGTAGGTGCTCAAAACAATTATTTTTGTCAAAGGAATTGAATTAATGCCTAGATGGTAACCATGGTTTTTATGGCAACATTTTAGACTTGTCATTATGCTGAATATTTCCTCAGCTAAGCACTCAAACTCAGATGTCTCACTTTTGTTCTTCTGATGTTTACTGCACTCCCTCCCTAGTTAGGAGTCCAGACTCTCTCACTTTGTGACCTCTCTCAGTGCTTGCTGGGCCAGTCCTCAGCCTTGGGTTCAGATCTTGTATCATGACTGTGAGCCTACCTTTGGCTGTCCCGTGTTCCTTTCAGAAAAATCTCAAGATTCCACTACAACTGCAATAACAACAACAGCTAACGTTTACTGTGTGCTTACCAACGTGCCAGGCACTCTCTTAAGTGTTTTACAAATATTACCTAATTTAATTTCTACCACCTTTTAGAAAGGGAAGGATCTGGGATTCAAACCCAAACCTGATTAGACTGACTCCAGGGACCATGCCCTGAAGCACCGTGGTATCGACTACGCTTTGCATTGGGCCCTCACTCTTATTCAGCATAACTTTATGCATCTCTTGTTGACTCCAAATATATGTGCCCCAAGAGCTGTTTTCTGTCTTGCTCGGTGCCTTTTCCATCTGCCCGCTCCCAAATGCTGCTGGCTCCCTCCGAGAGCAGTGAGCAGGCTCCCGCATCACTGAGCTGACCGAGGCCACCTCATGGGAGCCTTTCCACAGCCTAATAGCTCGTCTGTGTAGCCTCTTGTCCGTTCAGAACACCCTTGTGTTTTCCTCCTCCTCTCCCACTGCCCTTCTAGCTCAGAGGAAGTATTTTTCCTCTCTGTCCTCAGGTTGCCATGATTCAGACCTTTGTTTATTCTTTGGGATTATATTCCATTAACTGTCATTGCTCTCGCCATGTGAAATACTGTTTTGCATGCCCCTTTTGGCATTCCATGAAGGAGCTCACAATTTCTTTGAGGAACAAGACATAAAGGTACATTTCTTCATCTTCAAGCTCTGCCTTTACATGGTCCCTTTGCTTCTGTGTGTGAACCTGCCCATTTTCCCTCTTGTAGAAAGGAAAAAAAAATCCTTTGCTTTGTGTATTTGAGCGACCATCTTACCTTTTTCTTTTTTTAACAAAAATGTCTCAAAATTTCAGAGACTATAGATGCCATTTCTGTTGCTCATTACATATTCTTATTCTAAATGCTTTCAGTATGGCATCCTGATTGCAAAGTTTTTTTTTTAATTTTTGTATTTTAGGAGCCTCTAATCATCTCATTTCTTCGGCAGCGTGGAAATAGTACACTTTGTTTCTCACACTTGTCTGACCCACAATCTATTCCTGCGCTCTCAGCACTGTTTCATGAGGCACATTCTGGGAAGCCCTGTGTCAGGATTACTGTGAAGTTCCAGGCACAGGGGAAGCTCACAGAAACAGCGGCAATCACAGTCCTGGGGCATCCCCGTTGCCCCGCCCTGGATTTTGCGACCCTGAGAGCTTTCCTGAACCCCTTCTTCTCACCCAGTGTCCTAATCTCTAGGTTCTCAGGCCTGCAGCTGGGTCTAGCCCCCAGCATCTGCCCCACCCCAGAGAGAGGTTCTGGCTGTGGTCCCAGCTTGTCCTACCAGCCTGTCACCAGCCCCCTCCCCCAGCCCAGTGAACCCTGAAATGTGACACTTGGTATCAGGAAAGATGTTGGATCCCTGTGAAAACTCTAAGCCCTGAATATGTTAGCAAAGTCCTCACTAAGGGCCTAGCGATTTCAGAAAGTAAAGGTAAGACTGAGTGAATACGTGTTCACATATATTCTCAAAGGAATTGGAAGCTTTCATGAGCACCTTTCTTGAAGGGGTTTGTAGTAGTTTAATATAGTCTCTAACATTGCTGTGAAGCTGGTAGTTACATCAGCTAACCTGTTTTGATTGTGCCTCTTTTTCAACTTTGCTTGGAAGAAGAGCTATCTGCGAGTGTCTCTGAGCTTCCCTTTACTCACCAACAAAATGGGGGAACATCTGCCTTGCAGGTTCACTGTGAATAGGAATTGGAATGATTGTGTACAGAGCACTTGGTACAGTCCCTGGAACATAGGAGTCGCTACAAAAGAGAACTGACTGCCAAGGGAAGAGAATGTGTAAAACCTCAGGTGCCAAAGGCCTTGGCCACCAGGATAAGGAAAACATTCTTCTGTCTACATCTGGGAAGCTCCTGGTGTTCCGTGCTTTTTTAAAAAAGATCAAGTCACTGTTTTTAAGGATACAGAGTGGAAAGAAAGGAAAAGAAGGAGAGAAAGGGAGTAAGAGGGAGAGGGAGGAAAACCATGCTGTGTGCTAATATATTAAGGGAAATCTTGGTAGCTGAAACTCTCCCATTAGACACTAAGCAAGAATCATGCCAGGTGTGGAGCTATAGAAATCAATAGAAAGCACATACAGTGAGAAAGAATAGGGACAGTAGGGTCTCCAGCTTCACAGACATTTAGGAATAAAACATCGATGTGAAGTTTCCTTATGTGGTGGTAACAGCATCCCTGTCTTTATTATCAAATATTCATCAGCTGCTTATTGAATCTAGGGCACCATGCTAAATAAGGCAGAGGACGAAAGGATGTCAGACAGTTTTTCCTTCGGTTTAGGAAAGAGAAATAACACAGCAGGCAGTGTAGGTTGAACAGCAAATGCTGAGTGGCATATACAGAGGTCACACCAGGATTGCAGAGCAAGGGGATTGTTGGGAGGATGCTTCCACGGGGGTAGGGGCAGCTTTTCTAACACTTTTAAACAGTTTTGCCTAGTATGTGCGACTGTAATCAAATATTGTTTGAATAAATGAAGAATCGGAAAGAAAGTTTTCCAGGGAATGCAAACTGTCTTAAATGCCAATGTAAGGAGTTCAAACTTGAATTTGATGAGAGGTTTTTCAGACTTAATTTCATTGTATTTTAGTCAATGGTCATTTAATTGATGTTTGACAATTCAACAGAAGAGAAGGCAATGGTGAAAGATACATTTATGTAAATAGTTGTTTATAGCCATAGCTATCTTTTTCTTTACATAGATAATTTTTCAGGCTCTTCGCTCAAAGGATAAAAGTGGTTATTTTTGAGTGGCAGACACTTTTGTGAGCTTTCTGCACCGCACAGGTTTCAGAAAGGGAGAAGAACAGGAAGACACGGGGGAAGCAGAGAGGCCTGGCTGCAACGGGGAGTCAGTGAGGATCCCTGTCGTGCACAGTTTCAGGCAAGGTTTTCAAAAGGAATACAAGGTTTCTAAGCAACCTGTAAGAAAAGGAAGCAGTGGTTTTGGGGCTGCTGGTGTGGGTTTTCCAAGACAAGCATGTAAGATTCACTTCATTTTCGTTTGCATGACAGAGAGGCAATTAGTCTTCCCTGCACATAAAATCGTATCTCAAACATTTCACAATTCGATTGACAGAGAGTGAGAAAACCAGAATTATTGGAGGCCCAAGGAAGTAGGCCATAAAAAAAATGTTTTAAAAAAGAGGTAGAATACAGATTTTTCTCATATTCTTCCTCTACCTGAAACATCAGCCATCCTATTTCCTCTAGGGCGAGATAACAAAATATTACATTTCATTTCTAACCAGAAGTTCTGGTTAAAAAGTTGTATTTATTACATCATATGCAGATTTTGCATTTAATGTGTACTCCTGAGGACTTCCTACAGAAATTAGGAGGACGTTTGGGGAGATAGGCTATGGAATGAAAGTGCTACAGAGGTAGCTAGCGTTGATGTGCTTTTGATTGTGAAAACTTGAGCCCAGAAGTTGTCTGCAATCCTCAGGCATTTAAATGTCCTGCAGTCATTTAAAAGCATGACCCAGGGAACCTGCATACTGAGGGCTGCTCAGGATGCTTCTCAGGCCCCTTGATTTCCCAGGCCCCCGCTTGGCTCATGAGTGCTTCTGATACTTTGAAAGCTCACAAGACTCTTGGAGTGTCTAATCTACTGTCATGACCTGCTACATAATTTGTGGGGCCCAGTGCAGAGTGAAAATGTGGGACCCCTTATTCAAAAATTATTAAGAACTTGAAGGCACAGGCGGCAGAGCATTAAATCAAGTGTGGGGCTTGCAGGACTGCACAGGTCTCAGGCTCTGGAAGCTGGCTTGTAATTAGATCAGTACGAATTTTAGGTTGTATGGATATGTTGGAATTTCATTTAAAAGTTTGGGTTGGGAAAAGAATTCTGCTGGGGAAAAAAGAGCACACACGGCAAAAAGAAAACAACTTACTTCAAACCTTTCATATTACAGAATATCATTAAAAATCACAAAAAGAGTAGCTTATCATCATAAATATACAGACTGAAAAAATAAGAAAACCTTTTACTTGCCTTATAATCCTCATAGATATCAATATTTTGAGGTATGTTCTTCTCAGACACATATATATTTACATATATCTTACCTTACATATTTGAGCATTTTTTAATATAGCATCACTGTGCTCATACTGCAATACTGTCCTACAACTTCCTTTTTTCCCCTCAATATATCTCAGAACTTTCTATGTCAGTCTTAACCTTCTTCATCTTTCTTATCATTGCATATTATTTCGTAATATAGATTCTCATGTTTCTCCCTGTTCCTCAATATTTCATTTGTTTTCAATTTGGGGGAGTTGTTATTATAAACAACACTACAGTGAATGTTCATGCATGTGCCTCTTTTCATAAGAGTATTTTTGTAAATACAAAAGTGTTTTTCTCAGATACATACATACCTCTAAATAGATTTGCTGGGTTAAGGAACTGAGATGCAAAAAAAACATACCTCACAGCATATAGATTTTAATAGTAAAGTTGCTTAAAGATAAGATTAGTAAAAACATAAATTGTGGTAACTTTTGAAAAACAATTTGGAACTACCTACAAAAAACCCTATGAATGGCCCTGACCAGCGTGGCCTGGTTGGAGTGTCATCCTGTAACCTGAAGGCTGAGGGTTCAATTCCCAGTTTGGGAGCATCCGATCCCCAGTCTGGGTGAATACAGGAGGCAACTAACTGATGCCTCTCTCTTGTATAGATGCTTCTCTTTAAAAGCAATGAAAAATGTTCTTGGGAGAAGAAAAAAATAAAAATAAATAAAAGCCCTATGAATGTATTATATCTTTTGATTCAGCAAAGGTGCACGTAGGAATAATCAGAGATCTGCGTAAAACTATCTGTAATGATGTTTATAGCTGTTCTATTTATAATATCGATACATATCCCAATATTCAGAAAATTTGCATCAATATGCCCATATGGGTTGTTCAAATATTGAAAACCTTTTGTGATACTGATAAATAGGTGCTGCGTGACAGCCCTTCCCGGGAGTACCCCAGCGCACCCTGTCTCCTGGGTACCCCCGACAGTTCCCTGCCATTCGAATGCTAAACTAAGGTTCACATCTTGCACAGTCTGGGCATCCAGAACTCAGTACTGGTCTGACTGGCTGGACATTCTGATTGGTTGGTCCATGCCTTCTGGCTGTTAAGTGCTTTCTATGCATTTTGAATGTAAGCCCTGAAAAATTGGTTAAAAGAATTATGATACTGGCTTATTTCTTTCCAACTTCAGCCTGGCATAACGGCTCCCGCAAAGAAGGACCGTGAGGAGAAGGGCCATTCCGCCATCAACGAGGTAGTGACCAGAGAGTACGTTATCAACATTCACAAGCTTATCCCTGGAGTGGGTTTCAAGAAGCACGTCCCTCGGGCACTCAGAGAGATCTGGAAAATTGCCATGAAGGAGATGGGAACGCCAGATGTTCTCGGCCTCAACAAGGCTGCCTGGGCCAAAGACGTGAGGAATGTCCCAGTCCGTATCCGGGTGCGCTTGTCCAGAAAACGTAATGAGGATGAAGATTCGCCAAACGAGCTCTGGACATGGGTCACTTACATACCTGTCACTCTTTTAAAATGCCTACAAATAATGTGGATGGGAACTAACTGCTGAATGTTGAACAAAATTAAAAGAAAACAAGGGGGAAAAAGGAACTATGGTACTGGGAGAACGCACAGCTATTACAAATGGCGGTGGGGGGGTGGAGGGGATGTTGGCGGTGGCGGAGGCTCCGCGTGCGGGCAGCCAGAGTGCAAATGTCAAATGTCTGTGCTTTCTGCTCAGTTTTGCTCTAAACCTAAAAACTATCTAAAAAAATAATCTGTTTTCTAAAAAAGTGGTATTCTGAAGATACGTGATATTATGGCAAGATGTTTAGAATATATTGCCAATGCGGTGGGGGGGGGCGGAGCGGGGAAGGGGAGTCAGTATACAAAGCAGTATATCTCCTATAATCCCATTGAAAACACAATCTATTCACACTGACTCACAGAGAAAGGCTAAAAAAAAACCCAATTAAAATGTCAATAACAATTATATCTAGTTGATGAGATCACACTTATTTTTTGTTATTTGCTTTGTTGCTTATCTGCATTTTCCAACTCTTTCTGCAATGAGCCTGACAACTTTCATAGTTAGGGGGAAAAAAGTGTTGTTTAAAAATAAGTGAAAACTAAAATTACTTAGCTAGGGAAAAAACAATCTTTTTTCTTGATTTATGCAACATCTGCCATACTTGCTTGAATACAGCTCCCTGGGGAATGAGCCAAAGAGTAAGCCAAGAAGGCGGACAGAAGCTCAGCGAAAACATCTGTAGGGAGGGAGGCTGGGGGTGGAAGGGAGGAGAGGCCAGGAAATCAGCCAACATCCAGTCTCCTCTCACTTTGTCTACCTCCTTTTGTTCAGACAGTTCATTTTGGTGAGGCCACAGGCATTTTTGAAATTCTGCAATGCGGGGAGCTGCCATGGGCAGCCTTGCTGTTCTTTCATGTCTGAGCATATGTGACTGTTTTTCAGAGAATACATACAAGGGAATGTTCCATTCCTTAGTTGGGCTCTAATCCAAGGTATAGATTTACAGAACTGTATACACAGCCACTAAAATAACACTCAGATGCCTCAGCACGGGATGGGGCAGCAGCTTTTATCTCAGCAGGCTCTGGTCAGAATCATCTTTTTATAATGATAAACCTTTAAACAATAGACAGCCATCTCAAACCACAGTAAAGGATCTTGACCATACTTGAAAGGCTGGAACACACTTCCCCATCCCGGCAGCTCCTGGAGGAAGTACTTCTAAGACCAGGGATCTCCTATGATATGATGGATGTTCAACCCCAGAATCCCACCTGGTCGAAAACTTGGGGCCGATAGACAGGTATGTCTCTCCTTGGACATTGAGATGGAAGCTTGAAATACTCATGGAAACGTCAGGAAGCGTCGACTGTGGGCTCCCGTGCTCTGAGACAGCTGGCATCAAACAGAACTCCACAACCGTAGACTTCACAGGACACATTTTACATCCATGGACCTAGGAAGAAAGCTTCAGTTCCCAGAGTAGGTGGTCCCTTATATGATACCAGAAATGTGCCTTCTTTACCCTCATTTCCCCTAGTATCCACCCTACTACTCAATAGAATCACAATTTTTCTATAAAAATTTAATCCTATATCATTGAGGAACAGATTTTACAAAATCATAAACACCTCTGGAACAGGTATTAACTGTATCAAATATGACCTCTTAAGTGTGATTGACTTTAAGCATCCAGTTCCTGTTAGCTCACATATGTTCCCTGCAGAGTGTCATAGATATTAAGTGACTTTAACAGTGGTGGCGGACCAGGGGTGGGGGGGAAGGGATCCTATAAGGACTTTACCTCAGGAAAGCAGACCCTGGAGGCTTCTAGCAGAGAAGGGCAAGCATGAGGGTATTTGAGGGAGAGGGAGTCAGAGAACCTAGAATATATATAGTCATCCTCATATTCAGATTCCATACTTGCAAATTGACCTACTCACTAAAATTTATTTGTAAACCTAAAATTGATCCTCTTGGCACTTTTGCTGTCATTTGTGACCTTGCGCAGAGCAGTGAAAAATTTGAGTCCCCTGACCACATGCTCCCAGCGGAGGTTAGACAAGGTGATGGTCTGTTTTCTCCTTTCAGCTCTTATACTGTAAACAAGTGTCCTTTTGGGGTCTATACAGTGCCATGTTTCTGCATTTTTGTGGGTTTTTTTGTTGTTGTTGTCACTTGTTATAAGGTCTCCCAAACATAGTGCTGAAGTGCTGTCTAGAGTTCCTTTGCACAAGAAAGCAGCAATGTGCCTTATAGAAAAACGTGTGTTAGATAAGTGTCATTCAGGCATGAGTTATGGTGCTGTTGGCAGGGACTTCACATTAATGAATCAATGATCTATATTAAATATGGAGTCTTTAAATAGAGACACATACATAACAAGATTGTGTATCGATTGGTTCATGAAAATGTGACCAGAGGTTTGCAGGTCCCTAACCCTGTATTTCCTATAGGAGCAACAG
Source organism: Pteronotus mesoamericanus (assembly GCF_021234165.1). NCBI lineage: Eukaryota > Metazoa > Chordata > Mammalia > Chiroptera > Mormoopidae > Pteronotus > Pteronotus mesoamericanus. Next base: position 17,825,321 of record NW_026555310.1, read on the forward strand.
GTCAATATTTGCTAATTCAGCATTCATGGCAATTTTACAGAGCATAACTACCACAAATAATGGGAATCAACTATGAGATGAATTTTTGAAGGAGGAAAAAAATGGCAAATAAGTAAATAGCTATTGTTAGTGATAAAATAAATAACTGTATTTGTATCTTTCTATTATTCACATAAGAAAAGATGAATGAGAGAATCAGCTTGGCAATTTGTAAAGTTTATCAAAACCTAGAATTCTTGCCCTAGCTGGTGTGGCTCAGTTGGTTGGGCATTGTCCTGCAAATCAAAAGGCTGCAGGTTCGATTCCTGGTCAGAGCACATACCTGGGATGAATGTTCTGTCCCCAGTTTGAGTGCATGCAAGAGGCAGCCTATCAATGTTTCTCTCCTTTTCTTTCTCCTTCCCTTCTCCTCTCTCTGGAATCAGTAAAAGGAAAAAAAAATCATTTAAAAAAAAGTGCTAGAATTCTTTAGAATATATCAGTGTTTCATAAATATTCTAAAATTTCTCTTTCTCTTCCCCCAAGAAATCATTTCCGGAAGCAGTTCTTTCCCTCTGAAGATAACCTTGTTCATGGACATGGACTTGTACTCACTGCTGGAAGCCTGTGATACAAAAAGGACTAGAAACATCCACCTAGAAAGATTTAGCCCATTTTACCTCAATATTTCCCTCTAATTTTGTTTTATATGACAGGCTAAGTTGCCTGAAAGTGCCATTTCTAAATAACTATAGAAACAGTCCTCCAGCAATGAACATTATGTCTCACATCCCCTTGGTAACTAGGGAATTCTCTGTTCCAAATTTAGGTGAAGATGTGAAATGCGGCCCTGTCTGGGAGGACCCTGAATTACAGACCTGAGCACGCTAATTTACGAGTGCTGAAGTATGGCTTCCCAAGAATCCCTGGGGGTACAGATTAATGTGAATTGACATGCACGTCCATCATGTAATTTATATTGCAGTAACTGTCCTAGCAGTCTTAGTCGTCTTAGATTCTAACCAACTTACTTGAGTAAGAAGAAGCCTCAGCTAATTGATGACATCCACTGTGATGAGTACACAAGTGGCTCAGTGAGCACCGGGCATCAGAAGAAAAGAGCTCAGGTCAAGTGGTGCTTGTCAGACAACTCAGCCCTGTATGCAGAGGTGGGGGTGGAGGGTAGTGTGAGCGGCCCATACTGAAGAAATAAGGTGTTGAATGCTTCTCTCATACTCAAGGATGGGACAAGAAGGCCTGAATCAGGAGTAGAGAGAGGATCAACAGCCTTCAGGAGAATATGATTAGGTGACCAGGTATGACCCTCAGGTAGAACAGGCCGAGGCTGCCAGGGGAAATGACCTCCACAGGCCTCTCTCCTGGGAGGAACAGGGCGAGCCCTGGATGAATGCTGTGTCCCTGTGCCAGGTCCATGGGATCATTCTTCACTGCATTTGATAAGATTGCCCTAAGAGGCTATTCTGGTTGGGGCAGGGGCCAGGAGCTAAAACTGCATCAATGGGAAGACTGAGGTGAGGGAGGGAAGGGGGGCCCGAAGCAGGGAGCCAGCTGCTCTGGTCTGAAAAGTCCTGTGGAAGATGCTCAACTAGAGATCCAAGGCCCAGGCAGCCAGGCATTGAAGACAAAGGGGATCATTCTCTTCTGGGTCTCCAAGAGGAGAAGGCTGCCTTTTTTGGAGCCTGTGGTTCTACTGCTAGACACATGGAAATATCTAGCCACAGAAATGGAATTATAATGTGCAAGAAGCAAAGTGAGACATATTGGTGTTACCAGTGGATTACTCAATGGATTTATATCAGGGGTTTTAACTTTTCCCTCTTCAGAGGACCAGATGAGGACTAATTCTTTATAAATCCTCTGGTGTTATATTTAACTCCATCAAAGGCACAATAGATTTTTAAACCCAATTTCCTCTATGCAGAAAAGGTTCCCAGGAAAGCAAAGCAGAAAGAAGAGCATTATTATTTCCTATGTCAGTCTTTTAATCAAAACTCTTGATAAGCAGGATAGGTATATACACTCTTATACACATTGCGTCTTCTCATCCTCCATATTCACATGAGTGAATACCTTATAATAAATTTTGGGATAAGAAGATCCAAGTCTGCAAGCTGGATACCCAGGAAAGCCAGTGGTATAATTCAGTCCATGTCCAAAGGCCTAAGAACCAGGAGAGTTAGGGTTGTAAATCCAAGTCCAAAGATAAGAGAAGGTATGTCCAGCTTAAACAGTGAGGCAGAAAAAATAGACAAATTCCTCCTTCCTCCATTTTTTGTTTTATTCATATCCTCAGTCCACTTGCGTTGGGGAGGGCAATCCACTTCATGGTGTCCACCAATTCAAATGCTAATCTCATCCAGAAACACCTTCCTAGACACACCCAGAAACATTCCATCTGGGTACCTCCATTTAAGATAACACATAAAATTAGCCATTACCTGCATTACTCACTGTTAATTTCAATAACTTACTTCTTGTAGAGAAGTTCTTTGTAATTGAGAAATCTTGTCAAATTGCTTGTATTCATTATGTTTTTATAAGCATGCAGCAGGTGATGGATTACTTTGTTCCTTATACAGATAAAGGTAACTAAAGCATAAAATGTTTGTTTATCCAAATGTTGCTTATGCAAAGACCAGAGCAAAGTATTTGGTTTGGATGGAATAACTCAAAGAAACATCTTTAAGACATTTGTGGTTTATCCAGTAACACTAGCATTATTCTCTGCTCCTGATCATGGAAGTAGGAGGTAGCGTGATCTATAACAAAAGCATCTTCAGGTTAGCAGTTTAGCACAACTCTTCAGGAGGATGTGGCCTCAAGTTGATTAATACAGTTTTGACCTATAGAGTGGCTAAGATCTCCAGTGGCCTTACAACCAACATGCAATCAAGTGTGCAGGACACAGAAGGTCCATTCCCCACCCTGCTGTTTCTTTCTCTTCTTTCAAACCCCCCTGGTCCTTTTAAGCTTTCAATCCTGATGTTGATAATTTCACCCTTCTCTTCTCATCAGCTCAACGGTTAGATAAAGTGTGGGAGTGGAAGGTGAAGGGCATGAGAATCATGTGGTTGGAGGAAGGGGGTGGAGGTCGTTGGAGCGAGCTCAGGGTGAATTATCGATAAGACAATGACCAAGGTGCCTTATGCAGGCCCTTTAAGACTTGGTAAGGGGCCGTGTACTGTGTGACCCTGAGGGCAGCGAGACACCATTAAGTGTTTTCGGCTGATAAGCTCCTTTCTGAGGTTTGTGCTTTTCAAAAGAGCAAACTGGCTACAGTGCGGAAATGCATGACAACAGCGTTCTCAGCGCTGCCGCATGTTGCATGTTACGATCGCCTGAACAGCACTGCTCAGCCCTCAACCCAGACAATTGCCTAGAGTCTGTCAAGCAGAGGTTCTGAAAGTCTGCTCCTTGGAACCGCAGCATCAGCAGCACCTGGGACCTTGTGAGAAAGGCACATTTTCAGGCTCCATCCTACATTTATTGAATCAAGAGCTCTGAAGACGGATCCAGCATTCTGGGTTTAACAAGTTCCAGACCCCACCCCCCAGGTGACTGCCGTGCAGCTAATACTTGAAAACCAAACATCGAAGGGGAAAAGTAGGGAGAGAAGAGAGGCTACGTTAACAATTAGGAAGCAGAGAGATGATGGCATTATTGCAACCCCTCATCAAATTTTATCTACCTTATTGAGCAAAGCGGAACACCATCTTGATGACGTTCCTGTAGTGTCCCAATGCGGGGACCTTAGGAGTCTGGTTAATCTTGGGGTGGTATCTGGGTGTGAGTTAGCAAGTTCCATTTAGGCAGGGACTGGTCATTTAAACTAGGTAAACTTCCGTGTCGTAGTCTGAATTATGTCCCTCCAAACACACATGTGGAAGCCCTCACCACCAACATGATGGTGTCTGAAGATGAAGTCTTTAGGAGGTAATTAGATTCAGACGAGAGCCAGAGAGTGGGACGGCCCTGGCGCCGGTATAAGGAGAGACGCCTGCGCCGCGCTCGCGCGCGCTCTGTCTCCCTTCCCACCGTGGGCCCGCAAGCCAGAAACGAGCTCTCCGCAGAGGCGGGCCGTGCGGGTACCTCTTCCTCTGCCTGGGACTTTCCAGCCTCCACAACGGTAAGAAAAGGGCATTTTTTTTTAAAGCCACCAACCTATGGCATTTTGTTGTGGCAGCCTGGCCTAAGACACTTCTGGAACAGTAAGCAGCCTTTTTGAGACTTAAGGATTCCGTCAAGTTACTGTCAAAATACTTAGTTGTCTTTTCTTGGAACACGTACGTCTGAATGAGCTTCAGCTCTAAAAAATGGAACTTAGCTTGTGTTGCAAGCTATCCGTTTTGCAATTGTAGCTTATGTTTCCTTTTTCAGTATCTGAGACTAAGGCAGTGGTATGAGTAATTAAAATGGAAAACCTATGATAAAGTTGCCAGATAAAATATAGGATGGACCACTTAAATTTGAATTTCAGATAAACGGCAAATATTTTTTTTTATCTAAATATGTCCCAAAGAGTGCATGAGTTATAACAAAAAAAAAATTGCTCATTAATTGTCTAAAATGAAAACTTAACTGGGTATTTTTATTTGCTAAACTGACACCTGGAACGTAAAGGCATTGCTATGGACAGGGGACTGCTGACTGAGCGGTGGGCCTGACTGGACGGGTGGGAGGAGGCGCGCGCTGGGTTAGTGATGCCTTAGGACAGGTTCCTGGCTCACGAACTGGGTGAATCCTGGAACCACACGGGAAAATAAGGGAGACGGGAGGCCACGCTAATCGGGGAGGAAAGGCAAAGGGATGAGTTACATTTTGGACACACGGACATTAAGATCTTTCTGGAACATACAGGTGATGTAACGGCTAGGCTGTTGGGAATGTAGTTCTGGAGCTAAGGCGAAAGAAGGATGGGATCACCGAGGTACGAACCGTAAGCAGTGGGGTGGTAGGAAGCTCTAGGAGGGCGGAGGTCACAGAAAAGGGGCCGCGTAGGAGAGCGGGGCCCGGGACTAAGCCTGAAGGACGGCTAGTGTCGGAACAGCCAGAGCAGAGAGAGAAGCGAGGCGTGAGAAGGCCCGGAAGCGGAGGGAGGCGGGTTCGACAGAGGAGGAAGCGGTGTGCAGCGACGGCGATCCCTACGAGAGAGAACTTGGATGAGAGTTTTCGTGGAGGGTGTGAGACGTGCAGTCCCTGGAGGTGAGGAAGTGAAAGCAGGAAGTGTGGGCAAGTTACAAAGAAAAGCTCCGACACACCCGCGGGTGAAGGGGAAGATGGTCGCTGGAGAAAGACACGGACCTATGGATGTTGTCTTCATACGAGTTAATAGCATAGGTTTAAATGCCCCAGGAAAGAGAGACAAAAATGGCAAATGTTGACACGACCAAAGAGGATAGGCTGAGGTACCTGAGGCGTGGGGAGACTGGATGCAGAGCTCGAGAGAAGGGCTCTCGGACAAGCAGAGGGGGCCTCCTCTGTCCCGGCGGCGTGGCTGCGCGTGCTGGCGGGCGGGGGGCGGCCGGGTGGAGCGCCGCGGACCTGGGGCAGCGCTGGGGCCTCGACTCTTTTCCCGTTGTGACCTGTTCATGCCTGTTGTGCAGTGCATAATGTAGTGAATGATGGAAAGTGAGGGAGTAAGAGTTTCAAATAAAATGATTGTTTTTATGAAAGCCAATCTTTAGAAAAATCTTAAATGTAAGTGGCTACTTTTTCTTTTTGTCAGAGTAGTTACGGGCAGTACAGCTATAAAGGTTTGAATAAAGGGCCTAAAACTAAAACTAAAATCTAGTAGGATTATGCAGTCCAGTTGCTTATCAAAAGAAACTTAAATTGGATTCCACAAATGATAAATTACTGACAGATTTCTGCAGAACTCCAATTAATGGATTGCCTTAAAAATGCTTTGGTTCTCATTCAGATTAACAAATGGGGGCACACTACTATTCAGGTTAAAAACAAAATGCTTAAAGTGTACATGTATCATTTTCTTAGTGATTCCATTTGTTTTTTAATTTTTTATTTATCAGTTTTCTACTTCTTAATCCCTTCACCTTCTTCATCCATCTCTCAAGTCCCCACCCATCTAGCAACCATCAATTTGTTCTCTGTATCTGTGAGTTTGTTTTTGTTTTATTTTGTTTTATTAGAGTCCACATATAAGTGAAATCCTATGGTATTTGTCTTCTTTATCTGATTTATTTGACTTAACATAATATCCTCTAGGTCCATCCATGTTGTTGCAAATAGCAAGATTTCACTCTTTTTATGGTTAATATCCCATTGTATATATGTACCACATCATCTTTAGCTATTCATTTTTTTTTAGTATTTTAAAATAGTTTTTCTACTTTCATTGATATATAATTGACAAGTAAAATGTACATGTCAAACATCTTGTATCCTAGGAATAAATCTGACTTGATTATTTTGTATGGTCCTTTCAATGTGCTGTTGAATTCAGTTTGTTGATGTTTTGTTGAGGATTTTTGCATCTATGTTCATCACAGATAATTGGCTTCTATTTTTGTGTGTGTTCTCATCTGGCTTCAGTATCAGGGTAATGTTTGCCTCTTAAATGAGTTTGGAAATATTCCCTCTGCAGTTTTTTGGAGGAGTTTCAGAAGGATAGATATTAGTTCTTTTTAAAATGTTTGGTAGAATTTACCAGTGAAGCCATCTGTTTCTTAGCTTTTCTTTTGGGGGAGATTTTTTATTACAGTTTCAATTTTCTAACTAGTTAAAAGTATATTCAGATTTTCTGTTTCTTCATGATTCAGTCTTCGTAGGTTTATGTTTCTAGGAATTTATTCATTTCTTCTGTGTTATCCAGTTTGTTGGCATATAATTGTTCATAGTATCCTCTTACGATCCTTTGTATTCCTGTTGTCTCAGCTGTGTCTCTTCTTTTATTTCGGGTTTTCAGTACTCTTTTTTTCTTAGGAAATCCAGCTAAAGTTTTGTCTATTTTGTTTCTTTTCAAAAACTAGCTTTTTCCTATTGTGTTTTTAGTCTCATTTATTTCCAATCTTATCTTTATTTCCTTTCTTCTGCTAACTGTGGACTTAAACTACATATTAGATAACTATAACAGACATTTATAGAAATTCTACTGAACAGCAGTAGAATGTACATTTCTCTGAAGCAAGAAATTTTTTTCTAGTTCCTTGAGGTGTGAAGTTTTATTTTTTAGGTCTTTTTTTTAAATGTAGGTATTTACTTTTATGAAATTCCTTCTTAGAACTGCTTTTGCTGCATCCCATAAATTTTGGTATGGTTCTATTTTCATTTGTTTCAAGATATTTTTTTACTTCTCTTTTGATTTCTTCGTTGCACCATAGGTTATTCACAAGCATGTTGCTCGATCTCCACAAATTTGTGAATTTTTCAGTTTTCTTATGTAATTGATTTCTAGTTTCATACCAGATGGTCAGAAAAGATGCTTGATATTTCAGTATTTTAAATTTGTCAAGACTTGTTTTGTGACCTAACATATGATCTGTCTTGCAGAATATTCTATTTGCACTTGAGAGGAATGTTTATTCTGCTTTTGTTTGGTGAAATGTCCTGGCAGTATCTGTTAGGTTCATCTGATCTGATGTATAGTTTACGTCCAATGTTTCCGTACTAATTTTCTGTAGATGATCTATCCATCGTTGAAAGTCATGTATTGGAGTCTCTTATTGTTGTATTGTCCATTTCCTGCTTCAAATCTGTTAATATTTACTGCCCATATCTAGGTACTCCTATATTGCCTGCAGAAATGTTTGCTAATATAGCCTCTTGGTGAAGTGACCCCTTTCTTATTATATACTGACCTTCCTTGTCTCTTGTTACAGACTTTGGCTTAAAGTCTATTTTGTCTGATACGAGTTTAGTTACCCCGCTTTTTTTTGGTTCCTATTTGCCTGCGGTATCTTTTTCCATCTTTTTACTTTGTCTGTGCGTGTCCTTACAGATAAAATGAATCTTTTGTAGGTAGCTTAGAGTTGAGCCTTGTCTATCCATGCAGCCATTGATTTTTGAGTGGAGGATTTGGTCCACTATTTATTAATTGTTCATTATTATCGATTAATCGCTTAAACTAATTATTAATAGGTATGGACTTACTACTGGTAATTTGTTCATTGGTTTCTGGTTGTTTTGTACTGCTGTGGTTTGTTTCTTTCTCTCTTGCTCTCTTCCTTTGTGATTTGATTTTCTGCAATGGTATGCTTTGATTCCTTTCTCTTTATCTCCTGGGCAACTATTACATATTTTTGCTTTGTGGTTACTGTGAGGCTTACATGAGACATTTATAAGTATTTTAAATTGAAACCAACTTAACTTCAAACACAATACAAAAGCTCTAGATATTTACACTCCCCCCATGTTTTCTGAGTAAGAGCCTTACTCTTACTGAGCTTACCAGAAACACATTTGAGGGTGAAGGGATAGAGCAAAACTTTTCTGATATCACAACTTATATCTTTTTTGCCTTGTATCTCCATTAACAAATTATTATATAGTTATTTTTAATACTTCTAATCATTTTTGGAGTATAAGTGGATTTGTCCACTACCATTACATTTGAATATTCCAAATTTAACTGTATATTTACTTTTACCAGTGAGCTTTATACTTTCATATGTTTTTTCTGTTATTAATTAGCTTCCTTTCATTTCAGTATGCGCTCCCTCAAACTCCCTTAAACATACCTTGTATGGCTGGTATACTGGTAATGAGTTCCTTCAGCTTTTATTTGTATGGGAAACTCGTTTCTTCAATTCTAAAGGTCATCTTTGCTCAGTAGAACATTACTGTCAGTTTCCTTTCAGCACTTTCAATATATCATCCCATTCTCTTCTGGCCTGCAAAGCTCCTGCTAAAATATCTGCTGGTGGCCTTATGGAGCGCTGGCCTGCAGGGGGAGACCAGGCTCCTGGGGCCGGGGAGGTGGAGGCTCAGGTGCCTGGTGTGCAGGCACCGCTGCCACAGCACTGGTCCTGTCATGCAAGGTGCTTGTGGAGAAGCTGTGGAGGTGGAGCACAGTCAGAGTGGAGCACAGTCAGAGTGGAGTGGGCACGGCTCTGGGTACCGAGTATGTGCAGGGTTGGGGAGGTTGGCGCCGGCCCTGGTCTCAAGGCAGTGTAACGGCAGATCCTTCTTGAAAGGGGCACAGAGCAGTGTCTCCCTCTCTGTAGGAGTCCACAGGAGTTATGGCAGGGGCGGTGAGGTCCTCAGTGGGAAAAGCTTCTGGGGTCCTTTGCAGAGGAGGCCATTGAGGACTGGTGGCAAGTACCATACTGGTGATACTGATAGCCCTCAGCCTTCGCCTTTGTTCCTGGCCACCTCCAGGTGTCTCAGCTATGCCGGTCTCCCCAGCAATCATTTCTGTGTGATTATTCTGTCTTTTGCTCCCCTGTGTTGCTGCAGTGTTTTTTGTTTTTTTTTTAAAGATTTTATTTATTTTTAGACAAAGAGGAAAGAAGAGAGAGAGAGAGGGAGAGAAATGATTGGTTGCCTATTGCGTGTAGCTGCCAACCAAAAACCCTGCTGGCAACCCAGGCACGTGCCCTCACTGGGAATCGAACTGGCAACCCTACACTTTGCAGACCGGCATTGGATCCACTGAGACACACCAGCCAGGGCTATGGGTTTTTAACTGGAGTCGTAAGTGCTCCCAGGACTAGTTTATCCATGGAATGGTGTCTAATTATTGAGGGGAAGGGGGTATTTGTGTGGGGGGAGATCAAAGCCCAGTGTCTCCTACACCATCTTGGTGACATCACTCTGCACGACTCCCTGTTTTAATAAACCCTTTTAGTTAATCAAATGCTGAGTAGTCCGTACCACCTCAGATAAGAGGGTTTCTGCTTTATGTTCATGATGAATGTGGTGAAGTGATATGCAAGGTCATCTTTTGTGAATATGGAAAAAGCAATGACATAGGAAGTTTGAAGAAAGTCGGGGGAATCTGAACTAGCTGTTAAGGTAAATGGGTAAGACAACTGGCATTGGAAATGTGCGCAGCCTCATTCGGGCCCTGTGACGCCTGTGCGGGTGAATACAGTCCATTTCCAGAAAGGGTGCAGTCTTACAGCTTTACTCTTACTGAGCTTACCAGAAACACATTTGAGGGTGAAGGGATAGAGGAAAACTTTTCTTTATTTGGCCTGTCGGGTCACTTTAAAATTCACAGTCAGCCTGAGGAAGTTTCAGGAGCTCATTCTCTCTCTGGCATCTCCCACCCCATTTCTTTCTACCCCTCTCCTCTCTTGACATCCTTTCTGAACATGCCCCTCTTGTCAAGCCTGGGAAAGGACTGTTCCCAACTCATGCTGGCAGGGTGAGGGTGGATCCACTTGGACGGTCACCCCTCACAGTTGTATCATCCGCCCCTTCCCACTGCCACACATAAATTTTCTATTCTTCAAAGTGCAGTATTAATAAGATCGAATCAAACCAAGACAAAACAACCTGTTTTTGTTAACATTGAACACATTTTTCAATATGTTAAGAGCTTCTCACTCAAGGTGGGGTGGAAAAGACTGAAGTGGTTGAGGAGAAACAAGAACCTCGTGCTGCCTCACTGAGGCTCATTGGTGTGAGACCACGAATTTACACAAACCTATGATTTTTCCCAAGCGATGTCTGGTAGTCCTAGTGTGGGAGTGGGCTTTTCTGGAGTTGAGTGAGGCCGAAGGATAATGGGGACCAGGGATTTGAGAATGTGGACCAAGAGTAAGTGAAATGGTGACCTTAGAAGACCAGTCTGGGTATGGAAGGAAGGAAAGACTCTGCGCGGGCACAGAGGTGTGGAGGGTGCGTAAGGAGAGGGTATCTGTGGCATAGTGGCCTCAATGAAGATAAAGAACAGGAGGGTTTCTTTTCTACCCTCTTTAACAAAAGAAGAAAATATATCTGTAGGGTAGTGATTCTCATCTTGGGATGAGGAAGGGATTTTGCACCCTTCCCCCTCAGAGGACATTTGACAAGTCTGAACATCTTTGGTTGTCACAACAGGGGTTGCTACTGGCATCTAGTGGATATAGGCCGGTGGTGCTGCTAAGCATCCTTTTGTGCATGGGATAGCCTTCCAGAGCAAAGGACTATCCAGCCCTGAATGTCAGGAGTGACGAGGTAGAAAACCCATATTCTAGAGGGTCATTATAATCTGAAAAATTAGGTGTTGCCCCAAATGGAAATATATCTCAGGATTTTAAAAAACGCCTAGCTAAGGAACCCAGTTTTCAGCATGGCTCACACTGCTATGAAGGTCAACGTGAAGATCTACGAGAAGGCGGGTAGATTTCAAGAATTCCTTGGAAAGTGGTGGTTGTGACTAGAGCCACCCACTGTGGCCCAGTACCAGATGCCACCTCTACCTATAGACAGCCACCTAGAGAGCCTGCCTCTGCCACAGCATTGGCCTCGAGGTGTGGGGCAATGTCTCTTCTGTCCCTAGAGCAGAGATGCCCCCTTGTTTGGCTTGGAGGTGGCCTCTTACTTTAAAGTGCCTTCTTTCTATTTACATGAGTTTGGGTTGTTTGCATAGCTGGGGAACGCCTACATGCTTTTCTCTTTAAAGTGCCACTAAATACTAGTCAACTCCATAGTCAAACCCTTACCCTGTTAATTTTTTTTCCCTTTTATTTGTTGTTTATAGACCAATTATCTAAAGCTAGTGACAAAAGAGACTGGGTCTTTTTTTTAAGTTTTGTTTTTCTGAAAATGCTAGCAAATTTTCGTATGTTCTAAAAATACATAGACAACCTCTATACTCTACCCTGTCATAGAGGGTGGGTCATTTCTGACTGTTCATTAGATGTTATATTGAGAAAATAAGTCTGTTCTCCTTGACCGTGGGGAAATTCCATTGTTACCCCGATGACACATGAGAAGCCTCACGAGTTTGGTAAGGTGGGCCAACCTGCTCGCAGAGGAGAAGCAGAGCAATAGTCTCGAACCTTAGCGTGTATGTATGTCCGAATCATGTAGGGGACTTGGTAAAATAGAGGCTGTTGGGCCCATCCCCAGAGTTTCTGAATCAGTGGACCCAGAATGAGGCCTGAGAACTTGTGTTTCTGACAAGCTCTGAGGTGACGCTGATATGACGTAACACATTCTGAGAACCACTGTGGATTTTACATTTATTTCAATGAGCTCTGTTCAGTTATATTTAAGAAATCAGGTCTGTATGTTTCAGCACTATATAGTGTGTTCCTCTGTTAGAGAAAAGCCACATTTAGTTCTTCTAACAGGCATTCCTCTGAACACACTTCTTGGAGGGATAAGCACTAAGCCTTACACTGTTTTGCAACCTTACCTATTTCCAGCAACTGTTGCTATAATTTTTAATGACTTGACTTATTTTCTGTGATAACTTGAAAAGGATCCATTTAACAAATGCTCACCCAAATTGTATCTATGTAAACACATAAAAATCTAGATTTAAACTAAGAGTCAAGCTCTAGGTTGTGGGCCTGAGTGGCCATGTTCCTCATATGTATGCGATACTATTAAATCCCATTAATAATGACATGCCTTTTGTTGAGTTATTCATTTTTTTAGTCATTTGGTTTACAATCACAAAAAAATAGGACAGTGTTTTAGAATTTGCTTTCTCATGCTCTTGAAATTTTGATTTCTAGCTTGAAGATCTGGTGATATTCTTGAAATATTCTTGTTTTTGAACCATTAAACAATTAAACAAAATTTGTGGAAACCAACTCTTATAAGATAAGATGTAAAATAAAGTTGAAAAACATTTTTTTCAGAAAACTGACAGCAATGTTATAAATGATTCTATATTTTTATGGGAACTATCAGACACCAGTTTCAATATTTAAAATACTTACTGGGTTGGCCCAAAAGTCTGTATGGGGTTTTTTTTTCTGTAAAATAAAACACATATTTAATTTTCACCAATAACTTTATTGATTTAGGTAATTTTGAGTATGTTGGCTCTCTCCCGTGTGGTATAATGTTGATTGTTCTCAATAAATGTCTCAATTTGATCACTATCAACTTCAACTGGTCTACCCGACCATGGAGCATCGTCCAGCAAGAAATCTCCAGCATGAAACTTTGCAAACCACTTTGACACATTCAATCAGTCACAGCACCTTCTCCATACACTGCACAAATCTTTTCTTACATTTCAGTTGCATTTTACCTTTCTTGAAATAATAAAGCATTATATGCCAAAAATGTTGCATGTTTTCTTCCATCTTCAATATTAAAATGGCTATATAAAAATTCACCAGTTTCAATAAGCTTTTTAAAATGCATGCTGGTATGACAGCTGTCACAATACAATCTAACAAAATTGTTTTGAATGAAGTTAGACAACCAAGTGGTACTAGAGTCATCTTACGAAAAAACAAACGAACTTTTTGGCCAACCCAATATTTTATAAAAATCTTGTTTCAAACTATCTTAACAGGAACAATGTGACAAGGATTCTGTGGTCAAATCAAATTAGGAAATGATAGATTAATAAATAATTTCTTTCTTGAGTTTAATATGCTTGTAATCCTCATGATCTGCAGCCATGACTCTTTCAATATGACATTTGAGGAATTCTGATTATTTTCTAAGTACACTTGGTATACAACACTGTATTAGTTATATTGGTTTTAAGGGTACAATATGATGACTTGACATATTTATACCTTACATTGTGATCACCCCACCAATTCTAGTAATCATGTGTGACCATGCACTTACCACAAAATATTATTGACTACATTCCCCTTCACCTTTTTCACATATCCTCCACCCCCTTCTCCTCCTCCAACTATCTCTTTGGTCTCTGTTTCTAAGAGTCTGGTTTTGTTTTGCGTGTTTGTTCATTTGTTTTGGTTTTTTATATTTCACATTGAAGTGAAACCATATGGTATTTGTCTTTCTCTAACTTATTTCACTTAGTATAATACTGTCTAGGTCCATCTATGTTGTTGCAAATAGCAAGATTTTTTTCTTTTATTGCTGCACAATACTCCAGTGTGTGTGCATATGCGTGCACGCATGTGCGTGTGTAATCACCTCTTCTTTTTCCATTCATCTATTGATGGACACCTAGGTTGCTTCTTTATCTTGGCTATTGTAAATAATACTGCAAATGAGTGTAGAGGTGCAGATATCTTCTGGAATTAGTGTTTTCATTGTCTTCAGATAAATACACAGAAATGGAATTTCTGGGACATATGGTAGATTTATTTTTAATCTTTAGAGGAATTTTCATATGTTTTCCATAGTGGCTGCACCAGTTCACAATCTCTCCAACAGTGCAGAAGGGCTCTCTTCTCTCCACACCCTCCCTAGCACTTATTTGTAGGCTCTTTGATAACAGCCATTCTGACTGGTGTAAGATGTATCTCACTGTGGTTTTGATTTGCATTTCTCTGATGCTTAGTGACTTTGAGCATCTTTTCATAGTCTATTGGCCCTCTGTCCTCTTTGAAGAAGTAACATTTCGTGGTTTCTGACCATTTTTTGTTTGGATTGTTTATTTATTTACTTCTGTTATTGAGTTGTGTGAATTCCTTGTGTATTTTGGATATAAACCCCTTATTGAGTATATCATTTGTGAACATATTCTTCCATTCAGTAGGTTGTCTTTTTCATTTTGTTGATGGCTTCCTTTGCTGTGCAGAAGCATTTTAGTTTAAAGCCCCACTTGCTTATTTTTGCTTGTTTCCTTGCTTGAGGGGACATATCCAAAAAGATATCATTCAGATTGATGTCAAATAGCTTACTACATGTTTCCTTCTAGGAGTTTTATAGTTTCAGGCCTAAATCTTTACTTCATTTAGATTTATTTTTATATATGGTTTAAGTGGGTGGTCCAGTTTTGTTATTTGCATGTATCTGTCCAATTTTTCCAACACCTGTTGAAGAAACTGTCTTTTCTCCATTGTACATTTTTGCCTCCTTTGTCATAGATGAGGTGACCATATAAGCAAGGATTTATTTTGGGGCTCTGTACTCTGTTCCACTGAGCTATGTGTCAGTACCATATTGCTTTGATTATTATAGCTTTGTAGTGTAGTTTGAAATCAGCAAGCATACTTACAACTCTGTTGTTTCTCAAGGTCATTTTGACTATTCATGTTCTTTCATGATTCCATATAAATTTTACAGTTATTTGTTCTAATTCAATGGGTATAGAATTTTAGCCTTGCAAGATGAAAAAATTCTAGAGCCCTTATAACACAACAATGTAAATACGGTTAAGCCTGCTGAAATGTACTCTTAAAGCAGTTAAACTCTGTTCATTTTACTATTCTAAAATATTTTAAAAGAAAATTGTTGTGCATTGAGTTGAGGGGTTTTGGAGATAGGTATAAAGACCCTGAAAGTAAATCAAAGGGTTTCCCAAAATGCAGGGTGAAGAGTACCAGTCTGGGCTGCTCTGATCTTGATTCTGACTCCACAGTTTCTGAGCTGGGTAACAGTCAAGTTATTTAACTCCCTGAAACTCTGTTTTCTTGTGTGTAGAATGAATTAAGACCAGCATTTATCTTCAAGGTTATTAGGAAGCATAAATTAAAACATGCATAAAGCTTAGGAACTGTGCCTTCCATAGTAAGAATTTAATACAAGTTATATCTTATTCTTATTCCTCAGGCTGTCAGCAACTCAAGAGAATACGGATTGTAGCATTGGACATATTGTTGCAAGAATTTATATATTCTATATACCACAAAAGCATAGAACACTAAACACATGAACACTGTTCCTGAAAGACTTAGTGGCAATTTAAGTGTAATTAATTGACTTAAGTGATCTATTTATAGTCTGAAATTAAAAAGTTGAAAAAGAAACATTGGAAATCAGGAAAAGCCACTATTCTCACAGTTTTATAAATGTATAAGGAAATATGTATATTTTAATAACTTTTCAGAAACTAAGAAGTATGGGAGGAAAAAAGACTTCTTTCTACCCTCTTTGGTTCTATGACTGGCCTAAGAATTAAACGGACATACCACAAATCAACAGATAAAAAACATACAAACTTATTTTTACGTATGTGTACCCAGGAGTCATCGGAAGGAAAATGAGGACATGAAATAGCCCTTATGCCCAAAAGCTTACATACGATTTTGCACAAAGAATGAAAAATGGTAGGGCTGTGACGAGACAAAGGGGCTGGGGCTGGGGGCAGAATAAACTGTTGGACAATAACTAGGAAATACATGGGAGAGCGGGGTTCTATCAGTAGGTCTGTTTGTTCAGATCCATTTCAGCACTGACTCCCAGTCTGTTGATAAGGGTGGTTCACTCTGGTACCGGGCGTGCACCTCTCTTGGGAAATTTCATGCCCTGCTTTTAGGTAAAAAAGGGGAGGGGCAGAGACCCTTCCCTGCATCTGCTGTTTTTCAAGTGCCTTAAGTTCAAAATAGTCAATACGCTAAAATAGCCTATTTTGGGGAGGTATACTCTGAAACCCTTAGAAGAAAAGGTGATACACTACCACATAATGGAAAGGTCAGTATCAAACTATGACATTCAATAAACAGTTAATACTGGTCAAAGACCAGGCAGCCAGATGAATTCAACACATTAGAAGCCCCTCCTCGCCTGCCACCGTCACCTTCTTTCTGAACAGGTCCCAGAATAATGTAAGAACTTAGTAGATGGTAAAGGTAACATTTCAAGTCAGTGGGAAAAGAAAGAACTAGTCACTGAATGCTTATGGGTAAGTGGTTAATATTTTGGAAGAAAAAAGTAGACTTCTGTGTCATTATAGACTAACATAAGCTTCACCTCGATCAAAGCCTATAGTTAAAATACGAAGCCATGATGCCTAGAAACACAGGTGTCTATTTGATTGTGGGGTGGAGAATTTTTCTTTCTGAGCATAAAAGATAACAAAATCAAGAAAGACATATTTAACCCAGAAAAATGAACTCTGGAAAGAACACTACATGAACTTTCTATATGGCAACTGGACAATTTTGATCTATTAATACACTTCAAGAACTTCATCCTAAACAAAATAGCAAACATATTTGTGTAGAAAGATGTTAACTGATATACTACCATACTAGTAAAACTTCCCAAACATTCTAAATGTTCCATAAAAAGGGAATATTTAAATCATTGGCTTCCTGTTTTATACCCAGTCTGGGCAAATCAAAAAATGGCAATAGACGCATACTTAGATATATTAATAATAACTTGGACTTTTGGGGGGGTAATTTTACACCTTTAAATACTATCTGATGTTCAACCAATATACATGTGTTGCTTTTATACTTCAAAATACAGGAATAATAAAATTGTATAAACGGGACTCTAACATTAAAAAAGAAATACAACAGAATATAAATGCCTAGAAAAAGAAAGATCCACATATTAATGGTGGATCTTCAGTAGGTAGTGAAATTATAGATGACTTTTATTTTCTAAGCACTTTTCTGTATTCTTAAATTTTCAACAAGGAATATCAGAAAACTTAAAATATGCTACCATTAGAAAGAAATTATCTTTCTAGAGTGAATAATATTACGAATTTTATTTTACATACACTCTAACATATATCTATTTTTTCCTCTAAGAATGGAATATTTCAGGCACTGTAACTATGTGTCTCTTGATCTTTGTTAAATCAAACAGAACACTATGGGCTCTGAAACAATTAAACAATCAGTTACTTTTGTGCTATTGGTCTAGATGTCAACTCCAGTAGACGGAAAGCTTTTGTGGGGGTTATTGCTCACTCAACCAGTATTAAATGAGATTTCCGTGAGTTCTATTAAAGTTTACATAATCCAGGCTTCTCATCTTAGAGACATCCTTTAAAAAAATGTATTTTATCACAATTTTAATGTATTTACCCCCAAGGTAAAATGCAACAGATACCCCCCGGGCAGGAGTACATGTGGGAAATGCTAATGACCAGCCAAGAACTAGAACTGCTTAAGAAAGTATAAATCGAATGCCAGAAACACACAGCTACACAAGGATTTAAGGCAACTCTTCATTGACCCTCTTACCGCATGCTTACCTTAAGCAATGGACAGGGTTTTTCAAAATGACTAAGCACTGAACATTACACAGAAAAGGTGGCCAAGGTTAAGAACGTGTGATATAATTTACTACTCCTCTTCGCCCTCTCCCCAAATAAAACAGTCACAAAGACTAGAGGCTCACATACCTAAACTCACAATCCCAGGAAATCATCGACTATGATGAGTTACAAGTTTCCCATTGTCCCTTCTGCAGATGTCCCCATTCCTTCCCCTGGCCCTGGACTGTAGGGCAGTTGGCTATTTTTAACACAATTTCCCTTTTGAGGAGGCCTTTACATTCAGGTTCTGGCATGTGACCAAATCCTGGCCAATCTGCGTATTCTAGCCTGTTGACCACAGGAAAGTCCATGTGAACCCAGTTAACCCAAAGGCCCAATCAATGGACATATTTGTATGAATTACTAGGAAATAAAGACCTCTTTTCACTGAGATTGCCAGGTGTAAGAACAGTTCTGTGCTGCGGGATTCTGTGTGTCATTATGGGGAAGAAGGTCCACCAGGGGATTAAATCAGCTTAGGGGAAAGTGAAGCTGAGAGATGGAAAGAGGAAGAGGCAGTGAGAGAGGAGAGATAGACATTACGGATTACATTGGGCTATCATGTCAACAGAAAGGAACCTTCACTGAGGTAAGCTGCTGATAGAGTTGTTACAGCAGTTAGCATACCCTGAGGAACACACCCAAAATAGTCTACAGTGGCGTAGTTCCCTGTACCTCTCTGCCCAGTGGTTTGAGAGTACTGGATCTTCTACCTACTGTTTCCACTTTACAAAGCAGTTAAGGAATATAGTTTTTTGGAGGAATTTTAATATATTAAACAAAAAAGTCCAAACTATTATTATAAAATATAGTTTAATTTCACTCTTTTCAATAATTACCACAAAATTTAAAAAATACCAATATACAGAGAAGTGTGAGTTAACTGGTAAAAAGCTAAACATTGTATAAAAGACAAACCTGAACTCAAGAATGTATGAGTAGTGACAAACATAACCATATACTGTCAAGTGAGTCCAGAAAGCATATTCCAGGTTGGATGGGTCCTCTTTCGAAGGCCAGCTTTTTACTAGAGCCACTTCTGGAAAGCTCCCCAAACCAAACTTCTCATATTATGTGAGAGGACCGTCTCTTAAAAAGCATTTATCATAAAATAACTCATACCGGGAAGGCAGACGAATTCTAGACACAAAAAACATAAATGCCTCTTCTAGGCCCCATGGAACTTGGGGAAAAAAAAAAAAAAATCACTTAATGAAAACAAAGCGCTAAAGAAATGGACAAGTGACACCTAGTGGCCACTTGGCAGTTTTTCTTCATGGCTTCTGATTATTCTAGATGTCAACCTTGCTCTGCCAGCAATACCCTGCTTGGCAAATCTGCATCTCCATTTCAGAGCCCAGCAATGACCCACTTGAGTGGCTGATACTCTCGAGAGCGGGATCTGAAACTGGACACCGCCAAACATGGTCTCACAACTAGATAGTGGCCATTTCATTTCCCTGTACCCCTGACTCAACAGAGATTCCTCAGGGAACATGACTCATAAGGATGGCCTTTCCCCATGGTAACACTGTAATTAAGTACTGTAACCCCATTCTGTACTTTCCTCTTTTGTTTTCTCAATGGATTTCCAAACTGAGTTACTATCATAGGGTGTCAATATATAGCTCGAGTTTTATTTGAATTCAGGCTATCATCCTATAATAAAATATCCGATCACATTTTCAAGTTTACCAGTTTT
The DNA here is from genome assembly GCF_021234165.1 of Pteronotus mesoamericanus. Lineage (NCBI taxonomy): Eukaryota > Metazoa > Chordata > Mammalia > Chiroptera > Mormoopidae > Pteronotus > Pteronotus mesoamericanus. The sequence continues at coordinate 17,845,081 of NW_026555310.1, forward strand.
TTAAAAAAAGTTTTCAATTGATATATGAAAACAAGTATTTATACTAAATCAAGGATAAATACACAGTTGCTTTTTAAGCCACAGCATCATTGAGAAGTAAATATCATATTTATGGTATATAACCTTTGGTCTACTTCAATAAGATTCACTTAACAAAATGTTCTAGAGCAGAGATGTCAAATAGAACTATAATATGTGCCACATGTGTAATTTGAAATTTCCTAGTAGCCACATTAGAAAAGTCCAAAGCACAATTTTAATGTTTTATTCAGTATATCCAATATTATTTGAACATGGAAGCAGTAAAATTGTTAATACCTTTTATTCCTTTTTTTATACTGTATGTGAAATATGGTATGAAATTTCCATGTACAGCACTTCTCCACTTACATGAGCTACATTTCAAGTGCCCCACAGCCACAGGCAGCCAGCCCCTGTCACCTGGGCAGCCCAGTGCCGGGGTCTGACCCTGATGCTCCAGGCCTATGGATTAGAATCACAGAATCAGAACCAGAAGTAAACTCAGATCCAACCTCTTGCTGCAAATGAGGAAACTGAAGTAGAGAGAGTTTCAAATGACCTGCTTGCAGTCACACAGCTAAATTCAGGCTGAGTGGGCTCTTCTGGTTCTAGGTACTTCTTCCACCCCAATACCTGGCTGTTATAATTCTTACGGTGAAGAAAAAAAAGGAAAGAAAAGTAGAGCATTCTTTTTATGATGCTTTCATTCAATGTATAGGTATTTTTAGCCAAGATGCAAGAAGTTAATTGGTAGGAGAAAAAATAATATTGAGTAAGCTGTAAAAATATATCTGCCACTCCTAACAGCTATCAAATGCGAACAGAACACATTTTGAAGAAAACACTCAACTTGAGAGAGCTACAGTACCATATAGTGCGTGGGGTGTGTTCTGAGTCCAGGGCAGGAAGATCTACAGAAAAATATTAGAGTGGGTTATTAAGGGATCAGGCCATCGGATTGGTTATCTTTCAACTGGTCTATGGAATAACTCCTCTTGCAAAGAGAAAAAACTGCTACTGTGCAAGGCAGCAGCCGCTTGCCTCTTAACTGCCTCTCAGATCCTTGCATCATGAAGGTTTGTCCCCCCTGCTTGTAAGACCACCGAGGCCCAATGACCTATCTTGAGACCGCTGGCTTAGGTCAACTCTGGAGGCCAAGCCTCACCTGCAGTGGTTCACACCCTGAAAGTGTTAAGTCTGCAGGCAGGCCCCTCTCCTGGACTTAGAGAACAGATGTGATTATTCGTGCTTCCTCAGACTTGACTATCATGTGGAGGCTGCTGCAAACCAACCTCCCCACATCTTGTAAGGTTTCTCTGCTTTATCTTAAACCTGGATGTCTCAAGTCCTCAAGTGTCAGAACCAGAAGCGGTGCCAACTCTGACATTGCTGGAACAGTGTGTCCTCTTAAGAGGACAATGTACCGATACATCCTTGCCTGCAGAGCTACTGCAAACATCACGCCAGATGGGAACATCTGCTTTGGTCATTATCTGTTGGTTTGTTTGCCATTAATGCATCTGATGAAAGTCCTATCTATTGCTTACAGCCTAAAGAAATACGCGAGATCAAAATAATGCTTTGTTATGACGAGAGGCTGAGGACAATCAGCAGGAAAGGTGTAGAAACATCCAGAGAAGAGAACTGGATTTGAACCCCACATCTGAGCCTTAGGGTTTCCACACCAGTTTTCCCAGCCCACCTTACTTTCATTTGTGGGGCATAAAAGAGAATATATGGGAACATACTTGGTAAACTAGAAAGAGCTACTAACATAAGGTGTTATGGAAATGTGATCTTCAAAATGGTAGACATACATATGGTACTTTAAATACTCTTAATTCCTGCATTCAATTTGAGCCACCTCTGGATTAATTACTAGTTAAAAAATGTTCTCCAAATTTCTAAATTGTAGCTAGAAAATTGTTTAAAATTTTTTCTTATTGCCTCATGTTTCTAATGTATTTACCATGTATATAATGACCTTTGTTTATAGGCAATAATAACTGTAATTGCCTAATTATCTATAAGGCCATGACTAGTTCTTGGATCAGTTGATTAATCATTTAACCAATGAGACCACTGCTTTCCCAAGTGTGTAGAAAAAAACTGGTTTAGACACATTAAACAATAAAAAAATATGAATTCAATTGTGTCTTTACACAAAACATTTAATCTGCCCGGGGCCTGTTTCTCCCTCTAAGATTATCAGTTACTACATAACCATTTCAGCATCAAAAAACTGTTTTCTCTGTAAAGAAAATCTTGAGTGGTATATTAAGAGTAAATTTTATATATGTGACAGTTAATCACTAACATCTAGGGCCCAAAATCTTTCCTTTTCTGTAAGCAAAGTTGAAAGTGTCTCAACTTTTCTTTTTCTGAGTTTTAAATAAAAATCATCTCATTTAAAATCCATCCCAAAGTGCTCAACTGGGTATAAACATCCTGGCTTTCTGCTTGCCCAAGTTTACAAAGACCAAATACAGTATTCATTGTAATCATGACTATAAATTTCATTGTGCCTATGAGGAAATACACAAGAAATGGAAATGTTTCAAATTATACAAATCTACTATTATAAGTCAATTATAAATGAATCTTAGACACAAGGAAAATGCCAACATATTAAATTCCCCAAAATAAAAAAAACTGCATCAAAAAATTAAAAAACAAGATGTGAGAGTCTTGGTTAGAAATATTTTAGCAAAAAATAGCAGCTAGTGTGTTTAAAGCCAGTTCACTGAATAAAGGGGTCAGTAGGCAACTCTGAGCAGTTCTGTTTGAAGGAAAATGTCACATTTCCCCAGGCCTCTGTGAAAGTGGGTGCAAGTCTATGAAAATTGGTACACCCTTAATAAGAATAAAGGATAAAAACAGTATCCATATGGTACACAAGAATATACAGGGGTTTTTGTTTGTTTTGTTTTGCTTTTGTAAAGGAAATGCTATAAAACCGTTCCCATATTTGGAGTTAAAAATCAAATGCTATAGTGTCCAGCGGATGTCACTGAAGTCCTCAGGGTCCCCCAGGCCCCCCTCTGCTTCTAAGTAATTCATGAAGGCAGCTATGGCTGTGTCGTCATTGTCACACAAGGCATCAAAATCCAGCTGGGCCCCATCACCTACAGAATTAGAATACAGGCCCATGTAAGTACATTGGGAGGTAAAAATGATTACCACCAAAAAGACAAAGCATGGCTAGAATACCATGCAATGCATTTTTGAGGCCACACTATATATCTTAAATTGCAAAAGCCACATAAACTTTTAACAATCTGCTGTCAGATAAATTGCACTTAACTCACTTGACACATGTAACTGAGCTAGTCTATGAGTTTTCCCGATAAAAAAGAACAGCCTGAAAAGGTAGACTCTCAGACAGCTGGAAGAGAGAGAGAGAGAGAGAGAGAGAGAGAGAGAGTGTGTGTGTGTGTGTGTCCTGGAAGGAGAAAATTAACTTTAATCTGCTTTCTTTTTTTAAACAAACAACAAAATTCTATTTGTTTAACACAAAAATGAGAAGGTGCTGACAAACGTTTCTAAAACTTTAGTGTTCTTTTCAAAGGAAATAACTAGATTTTCACTGAAAAAAGGATCTAAGGAAGGACTATGGAAATGAGATTTTAAGTTAGAGATAAGGAAGAAGTTCTAGAAGTTACGGGTTAAAGCATAGCTACAGCTTAACCAAAGTTTTCTAGGTATCTTTCAAAGTACAATAGAAATTGAGGTGATTGATAAGTGGTTCTATGTACAGCAGATACCCAAATTCCTTCAAGTTCTTTGATTTTAACACAAACTTTCAGTAGATAAATGTTAGTTATGGGAGTGGGGGTATAAAACTATCATTTCAATTTACTTGATGTGAACTTTGTATAAACAGTTAAAATGAGTGATGAGATTACATCTTAAACTTTTTATCATTGGTTACCCCTTAAAAAATTCTCGACTTCCTGAGAATGGACACTTTTTCCTAGACAGAAATACCTTAGTTTTATTTAAATTGTACGTATAAACAATACCCATAACTGATTCAGTTTATAACTGAATTTTCAATGAGAGGTCTGTTAGGTAACACAAGAGCATGATTATTGCGTTTAGGACTTTGAATGGAAAAGTCTTAATTTTAACCTTGCTTGCTTCTCTAGAAATCTCCTATGCCTGCAAATATAGTGATAAGAAGGGGTTTTTGGAAACACCAAATGGTGGACTGTTGCCAAATAAAACTTACCTAGAAGTGGTTCTTGACTGGGGGGGGCAGCAGCGCTGTGGTTTTGCCTTGCAGCTTCTAGCTCCCCCGTTTCCGAAGGACTTAGCGGAATCAACTCCTTAGCTGACATCTGAAAAGACAGAATAATAAAGACTAAGGTTCCTACTTGAATTAAATATTTCTCAGCAGTTATCTGGCATGGGCCTGCTGGCTGCGCCAGCTCCGCCATCAGCAACATGGCAGCTCGCACTTACTGAGCGCTCTGCTTAAGCCCTCCTCACGCGGCCTCTCATTTCATCTTAAAAATGTTGTGAGGTAGCTGTGTTACAGGTCAGGAATCAGTGGCCCAGAGCACTACAGCCATAATTTTAACCCGTCCTCCTGACTCCAAAGCCCACATTCTTCATAACTGTAACTGTGAATGTATACACTATGAGGAAAAGTTTTGGATGATGAAGGGAAAGTTCTGACCCCAGTGCTCTGAGTCAAAGTTATTTCAGTTTTTTAAAAAAAAAAATGATGGCAAAACTATATCCCACATGAAACTACAATAGGAAGTATTGCTTTGGAGTGGAGAATGGATTAAACAAGAGGCTTTTACCAAAAAGTTATCATACTGTTCCACAGTTACAGGCCAAACAATCGAATATTCAATATAATGCATCAAAGTAGGAAGTCATTTACCTGTACTGTCCTAAGTGGAGGTGCTTTATTCATACAATGCCTATATAACATATGCTACTTGGAGATTTATGTTACAATGACTAGACCGCTGTTTCTAAAATAAAGCTTGGCACAAAATGGGTACCCAATAAACATTTGCTAAATATGTGAGTAAAATTTAAATATACTAAATTTAAGACAAAATATTTTATGTAAAAATACATTGGCAAGTTCCCTCTTGTGTCTGGTCAGATATAATTTCTCTTTTCTATTATAGTCTTACACCACCTTCATTTTTAGACCTATTTTAGAGCTTTTTGTTGTCTGGACTACATAAGAATTATATTGTATGTGAGTCTTCCAAATATTAGCATTATATTTAGTCATTTCTGTACATGTACCAATGCATTTCAAATAACTAGCTGTTGTTCAATTGCATTAAATAGTATGTGATACTTATCTTGTAGCTTACATTAAACATTTTACAAACCATAAAGTACACACTTAATCCACTGAATTGGAGTAACAACAGTAATAATAGCTACCCTTTAGTGAGCACATGCTGTGTATCAGACACTGTTATGTTTTTGTTTGTTTTCATATTTAATCATTCAATTCATACACCATTCCAAGAGATTGGTGCTATTATTGTTCCTGTTGTACAGACGAGGAAATCAAAGGACCAGGAGTTTAAATAACAAGACTGGGGTCAAGCAGTAGTCAGTGTCTGAGTCACAGCTTGGACCCAGGGAGTATGGTTCTAGCACCTTCACTCTTAACCATGTTCTCCATTGCCTATTAAAAACCACAGATAGCTAAAAAAGAGTTCATTTATTTTTTTATAGGATGGCTTCTTTTCTCAGGAGAAATAATCAACAGGGAGCAAGTTTCATTGTTCATTTATTTCATGAATATCATCATTTATAATTGTACTTACATTCCTGCAGTTTATAGTGTGAATATCTTTCATTAAATCTGTTGGACTTGAATCACCAAAGGATGAAGAAGACTGTAACCTTTAAAAAGTGATACATAAGACATTTTCTCTACTTATATTTTTAGAAGGAAATTTTCTGCTCTGAATATATCATAATCTGGTAAAAATACAGTGAAGTTATATGAGATGAAGTATCACGACAGTTTTCACAGGAGACCAACTTGTTAGGTATCAGACTTATTTTTGACTATGGAGAGCTGAAAAAGCACACAGTAGTAAACAGAAACATAAAACTCTGAGGTAAAAGCCCAAAAGTAAATCATGTTGCTTATCTTAATATAGCACATGGTGAAGTAACAATAATATAACACACTTACTTTAAAACAGGCATTCACATCAATAATCGGTTCCTTATCAAGATAAGAAATAGCAGGACTGAAAGTAAAAAAGATTTCCTAACATTCTGCAAACTTTAAGTAGAAAATGTCATACTTTTACTGTGATAGGTCATCCTCAGGGACAAAATCAATGAGACACATAATGGCAAACATACCCTTTGATCACTAATCACTTCGTAAGACTTAAATATGTAGAACTGACAGTACCATATATTATTAAATGCTCAATTATGTGAAACACATAATGGCATAAACATAATCTTGTCTTGATGTATTCTCAAGATTCTTGCTGACAAGAAATAGAGAGAGAAAATAAGACAGAAATGGAATGAATGAAGTCAGAAAACAAGAAAAGATCAGCAGCCTGCCTTGGGGATTTTTCACAGGAAACTCAATGTAAATGGCTTGGCTGGCTTCTCTTCTGTGGTCCGCGGCTTAATATCATCACCTGCTCACTTGGCTTTGGCTTAAAGATGAAAACTACCCCTTCCTCTATATCAAATTAATTTTTTGAACATGGCTTTCTTCCTGTTCAGTCCACTGGGCAGAAATCTGCTATTTAAGCTCTCCCTGCTTGACTTCACCTTCGACTCCTCACAGCTCTCAGCAGCCTGACTCCTCGCTCAGTCAAGTCCCCGTATTGTCCTCCGAAACCACCATGCTTCCTCCCACCGCTCTCCATACGTGGCAGATGCGCCTCCAGACGTGACTGCCTTTCCCACCGCATCCTGGCCGTCCTGATGGCACCCAGCTCTCAGTGTTGGGCTCACTAGCCACTCCTCTTAAAACGCCCGTCCAGCATATATGGTCAAATGATTTTCCACATGGGTGCCAAGAAAGGACAGTCTTTTCAACAAATGGTGCGGGCAAAACTGGATATTCACAAGAAGGAAGTTGGGCTACTACCTTACACCATATTCAAAACTTAACTCAAAATGTATTAAAAACCTAAATGCAAGACCTAAAACTATAAAACTCTCAGCAGAAAACACCAGGAAAAGGCTTCATGACACTGGATTTGGCAAAGATTTTTTGGATATGATACCAAAAGTGCATGTAACAGAAGAAGAGATATAGTCAAATTTATCAAAATTGAAAACTTCTGTGCACCAAAGGACACAGTCAACAGAGTGAAAAGGCAACCCAGAGACTGGGGAAAATGTTTACAAATCATATATGATAAGGGATTAATTTCCATAATAAAGAACTCCCTACAACTCAACAATAACAAAAAAATGACACAATTGGAAAACGGGCAAAGGACCTAAACAGACATTTCTTCAAACAAGATACACAAATGGCCAATAAGCACCTGAAAAGATTCCCAGCATCACTAATTAGAGCAATGTAAGCCAAAACCACAATCAGATACCACTTCAAACCCATTAGGATGACTATTATAAAAAAACAGTGAACAACAAGCAATGGTGAGAAATCGGAACCCTTGTGCACTGCTGGTGGAGAATATAAAATGGTGAACTGCTATGGAAAATATAACAACAGTTTCTCCAAAATTTACATATAATTACCCTATAATCTGGCAATTCCACTTCTGCGTATATACCACCCAAAAGAACTGAAAGCAGGGACTAGAATTTACATTGGTATACCCACATTCACAGCATCGTCATTCACAACAGCCTCACAGAGGAAGCAACCCAGGTATCTTGTCTTAGAGTGATTTTTTTTCAAATTAAACTATTTTTAATTTAAAATAAAAATTCAAACTGTACAAAAAGAAAATGAAAAGCAAAAATTTCTTCTCTTCTACATCTCCTGTCCCTCAACCCTAGTCCCAAACACGGGAGGTAAAAAATTCTGAAATGTCTGAACAAAATACTTGTATTGTTATATATTATATCATGCAGTTATTGTATAAGTTCCGTTTCTGCAATTCCAAAATCCAAAAACACCTTGAAAGCTGAGTTTCCATAATTCATTTAGCAGCAAAATCCAAATTGATCTGAACTCAGCAAAACCTGAGTATGAGGCTAACCAGTATGAGGCTAACTTATTTTTTTATCCCACTCTGTCGTACTCACTGTAAGTATTTACAAAACCTCACTCCAAAAATATATCTTTAAATCTTATTATGGAAAACGTCCTTCAAACAGACATAAAAGCAGATAATATAATGAAATCTCATAACACCAAACACCTTCAATAATTCTTTCCTGATCCTGTTTAATGGATATACCCCAAACTCTCCCCTCCCTTTTCTTCCCAGACATTTTACCATTTAATCTGTAAATACTTCATTGGAAAAAGAGATTTAATTGATTATGGGGTGCTGCCCCCGATGTTCTCTGGGGGTATTACACATAACTCTAAAAAAACTTAATTTCAAAATATTCTTTCTAAAATCTAAGATTCTGAGTTCAAAACCTATCTTGTTTCAAGTTTCAGATGAGTAATTATAGACCTGTATACACCCACATTCACATATCCACACACCTTTCTTTTTTCTTACACAAGCAGGTTATCATACATACTTTTGTTCTGTCTCTGTTCTTTTTTTCTACTAACTTTAAGTATCTTTCCATATTAGCATAAATAGAGCTACCTAGTTTTTAACAGTTGTGGAGTACTCCATTGTATGGATATGCCATAAAAAGTTATGGCTATGATAAATATTTAAATATTAAAGGCACTACTATAAAAAAAAATGCATCAATGAATAGTCTCATTCACAGGTCTTTGTACATTCATATAAGACTCTCGGCTCCTGGAGTAGAATTGGTGAGTCTGACAGGTCTAGTCAAATTGTGTTCCAGAGCAGTTGGATCAGTTTATGTTCCAACAAACAATTTAAGAGTGGCTGTTTTCTCACACTCTCACCAATATTGATCATCAATCTTTTAAATCTTTGATAACCTTTTAAAGGAAAATAGGTATCTCATTTAGTTTGTACATATCCATTTTTAACTGAGTGAGGTTGAGCAATTTTTAGTTTCTTGGCCATTCATATTGTCTTCTATTCATGTCCACTGCCCAACTTTTTATTAATAAACTGTTTTTAAAAGTTGGCTAATGACTTTACTGTTTACACTTAATACAGGTCAAGGTTAATTATAAAGTTATATAAAGTTTATTATATGTAGTTTAGTAACTTTTTTATACTATAAAACTTAATACAGTAAGATAATTAGTTCATTTTATCACATGAAACATTTTCTGAAGTTTATAATTTATCTTTTAACTTTGTTATAATGGTTATAGTTGTGCTTAAATTTTGAGTTTTTATATAATTTATCAATTTTTTCTTAATTCTGGACGTTGCCTGATGGCTCTTTTTTAATATATATTTTTAATTTTTATGTATTGATTTTTATAGAGAAGAAGGAACGGGGGAGAAGGCAGTGACAGAGAAACAGACATCAATTTGTTGTCCCACCGATTCATGCACTCATTGGTTGCTTCTGGTACGTGCCCTGACCAGAGACCAAACCTGTAACCTTGGCGTATTGGGAGGATGCTCTAACCCAGTGGTCACCGACCTTTTCGGCCCCAGGAACCAGCTTGGTGGAAGGCAATTTTTCCACAGACGGGGCAGGGGAATGGTTTCGGGATGATTCAAGCACATCACATTAAAGCTCACCTCCTGCTGTGCAGCCCAGTTCTAACAGGCCCAGACAGGTACCGGTCCCGTGGCCCAGAGGTTGGGGACCCCTGGTCTAAACAACTGAGCTAAGCGGGCAGGCCCTGTGATGATTCATGTGTGACTTTCCAAACTAAGATTATAAAAATTTGTACCTGTGTTCTTGAAATAGTGTCATAGGTTTATTTTGAACTCTTTATTTGGAATTTATTTTAGTATAAAGAATAAAGATGGGGTCTAGCTTTATTTATTTTTTTCCAAATGGTATTAGAGCTATTATAATGCTCTTAACAATTTAATCCATTTTACCCTTACTGACTTAAAATGGCCACTTCTACCATATAATAAATTTCCATGTGCACTTGAGTTTTTTTCTGAAATCTATTCTTCTTCTATTTGTACATTGTACCGAAATGTGTTAGTGGCTGTAGCTGTATAACATAATATCTGAGAGTTCTAATATATTAATTTTGTTTTTTAGCATTTTCCCGGACATCCTAATATGGTTGGGATCATTTGTTGGATTCTAAAACACAAACGCATAATGGCATTTGCACTGGATTCACACTGAATTCATAGGTTAGTTCAAGGACCACTGGCATCCTTATAATACTGAGACTTCATATTAAAGGACAACTTCGATCTGGAATGTTATTAAAGTCATCTTTGACTACCTTTGTAGCATGTTAGAGTTTCTCTTTCATATAGTTCTACATACCCCTTGTAAAATTTATACTTAAATGCCTTTTTATCTTTTTTGTCCCTACCATAAAGGTGTTCTTCTCTTCCATTATATTGTTGAACTGGTTACTATTTGCATATAAGAAACTTACTGATTTTTGAATATTGATTTTTTAAGTGTAATAATTTTACTTGTAGTATTTACAAAAATAAAACACTACCTTTGTAAGTCCAGAACTTCATTTGCAATATCTGTTCCGATACTACCAGCACCAAGTACTGTTCCAGTACACATTCCAGGCACACTAATACAAGACTTTCTAGAGGATTCTGAATAACAAGAAAAGGAAAAATTCAATTGAGGACTTTAGAAAAGTATATAGCTTTGGTTGATATATTTCTTTCAAATACTTCCATCTTTAAAAGAAACAGACCAGTCATATCCTAAAATGTTAGAGACATTCATTAGTTGCCTTTAACTTCTTTCAAAACAATTTTGTTAGATTGTATTGTGACAACTGTCATATCAGCATGCGTTTAGAAAAAACATCAATCAAAATTGGTGAATTTTTGTGTTGCCATTTTAATATTGAAGATAGATGAAGATAAGCAATATTTTTGGCATATTATGCTTCACTATTTCAAGAAAGATAAAAATGCAAGTTATGTTTTTCTTACAAACAATCATGATGGTTTAAGATGTTTATTCAAGAATGTATATAAATCCAATGTGTAGAAAGTCATTGAGGGTACATCGTGACTTGTAACCCCTGAATACAGACAGTTCCCACTTTAATACTGATACTAAAGCCAGAGCGATACTACTTTACTTTTAACATCTCCTAATATTTTTATTTATGCAAGTGATACATTATGTAAGTCCTGTGGTGAAAACTGACACAGATGAGGATAAATTCCCCCTTAGTGTTTTTTATTAATGTGTCCGACAGAATCTTGATTGAGTGCCACAAAGTACAAGGAACTACGCTAGCTGCTAGGGACGGCTGATGAACAGAACCCCGTTCCTGCTCTTAAAGAACTCACCGTCTGTGGTGAGCCAGCTGAGCGCACAGCTGATTGCAATACCATGTTAGATTATAATGAAAGTGTGACCAAAGCTCTGTGGGAATTCTGAGGGTAACCCGGAGAAGTCTTTTCAATTTTACCTTGAAACTGTTACCTCTCCAAGACAGGAAAGGAGGGTAGCAATAACAACAGTCTCAGTAATAAGTTTCCGTCATCTAAAACTAAGCTTACCTTCAAATGACTGAGAGCTGCAAGGAAGCGATGCTGCTGCTGCTTCAGTCTCGTTGTGTCCCCTAGAATTTAGAAACACCAGCAGTGACTTCTTTTAAAAAGAAGGAAATTGTTAAAGTAGCTATTTTAAGCTCTGCGTATTTCATTTGTTGCTTCTTGACCCATTGCTTTTATATACGTATATTGTTAATATCACCACCAGAGATTAAAGTATTAATGTGCTGAGTACCAAACGCCCTTTTACCCTATAAAGTATATGTTGTCATAGTTACAAACTCTCAGTTTATATGCTAATGATAAGAAGGCAAGGGTTACTGGAATGGGTAACTGGATACTGCTGGAGCTTTTGGGGCTTTTTTAAAAAGCTAATTATTGTAGATAAGAAAATAGATTTGAGAAAACAGCGTAGGAATTTCAAAAATCTTCAAGAAAAAGGCTAATATTGGGTTGGCCAAAATGTTCATTTAGTTTTTTTGGTACAATGGCTCTAGTAGTGCTTTGTTGCCTTTAACTTCTTTGAAAACAATTTTGTTAGGTTGTATTGTGACAGCTGTCATATCAGCGTGCATTTAAAAAAACTTATCAAAATTGGTTAATTTCTGTGTTGCCATTTTAATATTGAAGATGGAAGATGAGCAATATTTTTGGCATATTATGCTTCATTATTTCGAGAAAGATAAAAATGCAACTGAAATGCAAAAAAAAAGATTTGGGCAGTGCCTGGAGAAGTTGCTGTGACTGATCGAACATGTCAAAGTGGTTTGTGAAGTGTCTTCGTACTACTGACATTTTGGCCAAACAGCTCTTTGTTGTGGGGCTGTGTTACGCATTGGAAGATGTTTAGCAGCACCCCTGGCCTCTACCCACTAGAAGCCAAGCGTGGGAGTGGCCAATATACTCAAAATATCCAAATCAATAAAGTTATCGGTGAAAAGGTAAAACATGTCTTTTATTTTTATGGAAAAAACTAAATGGACTTTTTGGCCAATCCAATATTTAGAACAGAGCCGTGCTAGCATATTAGGCAAATGAGGAAAAGCTGGCTCTTCCTTCAGGCTGACAGCCAGACCAGGACTCGGCAAACAGTGCTTGGGCTGGACTCTGTTCGCCCCTCAGCCAAGCTCTCCTGCAGTCGCATGCAGTACCCAGGGCTTTGAAAATGTATATGCCAAAATTACGTGGAAGACAAAACAATTTCTCACAATGACATACAGTTTAAACCCCATCCACATCATTTATGGATGGGTAAGACAAAGCCTACCTAAGAAATGCTTGAGTAAATACCTTTACTATCACATTGTATACTAAGCAAAAGGAATAGACTTTACAAGGGCACACTTTTAGTTTAATTGTGAAAACTAATGTCAACAGAACGTGATTGAATTACTCAATATATATCTCAAGTTGTAATATAAAGACAGAGGCCATACAGTTTAATGGTTTAGCAGGATGAGAAAAGGGAAGCAAAGATATTCATTTGAAATTAATAAGTCTTACCACATTACAAATTACTTACAAAACTAAAGTGTTGACGGACACAATATATTCCAGTTCTTTGGTCCAAGGATTTGTGAAACTAAACCATTGGCTTTTTAAAGTTATAAAAGAGCCATCTTTCACTCTGAATTTGTATGAATCTGTAAATATTTTCTCTTTACTCTGTAAAACTTAACAAGAAAAAATAATAATCAGTGTAATGGTCTGCCACTATATAAATCAAACTTTTGAGGGTTAATTCAGGTTTTGGATTTCACAGGAAAGAGGATTTGAGTCGAAGCTGTCATTAAAAAAATGCCAAAACCTTACCCCACTCAACGCATACCTGCTTTGTGCTTGTCTGTCAAATTACTATGGTCATCTTGATGAAAATATTCATAACATGAAGTTCCCAAAAGTTCCTGAGGCAAATATCCTAAAATTGCTGTTGCCCTGGTTTTAAAATTAGAAATAAACTTCAGAACTGGTGAACAAACTCCCTTTGAGACTATTTCAGGTGCATCCACGGTCAGGATAGCGGGGCAGCGGCCTGGGGGGCGAGCAACCCGGGGCACCGCGGGGCTCCCTGCGGCTGCCCTCGCCCCGGCTGGAGCTGCAGATCAGCATGGCCACCCGCCCGATCCCGAGTGTGCTTTTTCTGCCCTTCGCCAACAAAACTGTGGCCAGAGGCCATGCCCAGTTTCTGTGCCACTCGCTAAGAAATATTTCAAGTTTACATTTGGACTTGAATGAATTTATGGATATATCCGTATTGTTGTTTCATTTAAACCTTATTTCCTGTTCGAAAGCCTTAAAAGTCCAACAGCGCTAAGCCACATTTTTAATAGCCTTAGATATCCCATTGAGTTCTAATCGTTAAGGCATATAAATGTTACCTTTGGTCCACGTAGACAAATTTTCCATTCACTGCAAAACGGGTTATAAATTCAGTTGGTTTCACTTTAATCTCCCCACTGTTCTGTGGGACAATATGTGGATATAATCTCCCAATGGCAACAAGGCAGGTGAAATTACTGTCTTTCTTATTGTCCCTTTCTTCTTCCATTCCAACAATATTTGGGGGCCAGCTTCTCAAGTATCCAGTACAGTGGATAGTACAGAATTTTCTGTGATCTATTTCAAAAGTTTTTAAAAAAGAGCATTTGTCAATTTTATCTCAATAAAACTAGAAATAAAGAAAAATGGCATTTGAATATTATGAATGAATTCTTACATTTCTTCATTGACATAATAGTTATATAACAACTGCTTTGAAAGATTCTTTCAATATGCTAAAATATGAAAGGGGAATAATATTCCACGGAAAAGAAATCATCAATTGTGTTTATTTAACAACTTTCTTTTTAATGGGTTATTTTTCTCAAAAACTACACTCTATGTACTATATAAAAAAAAAAAGCAGTGCTTCAACTTAGTTTTAAATAAGTCTAACCAATTCTAAGTCAATTTTTAAAAGTACAGTAATTTATGATACAGAAAGTTAAACTTCATGCTCTCTTGCTCCTAGCCATAGATATTGTTTTCAGCTTATTAAAATTTTGATATATTCAAAAGTTTAAAGGATAATTATGCACACATTCTTAAATTCCTATTTCTCTTTTTTTCTCATTATCACTGACCCTTAAATTTCTTATGTTAGTACTTATAATGGTTATAATAGATTATAAAACTACTTTAGAGAACATGTGGAGAAATTTATAATAAAAGGCATAAAAATAAAATTTGACTTAAATTTCCATTTTTTGAAAAAATTCTCAAGCAATTAACTCATAGGAAAAAGGCTGTCAAACATGTCCAACCAGAAAAATAAAAAACTGAAAATAATCCACATACTCAAATCAGGAAATGTGTAAGAAAACAATGAAATGCAACACAGGCATAAAAGATTAGTAGCATACAGATTACAGCAATCCAAAAAAAAAAAAGAAGCAACTTAAAGGGTAAATAGAAGGAAAAAAGGGCTGGGAAAAATTACTTAAACAGTTTGTGAAAACATTTTTAAAAGACCAGAACAGTCACTGTTTTAAAACGGCACTATTTGGCAAGACTGTTACTACAATTCTTTTAAAAGTATTTTTTAAATAGATGATGCGGACTGTCTTATAAAATAGCAACTAATAGTAATAGCAAATATTTATAGAGCACTTTATGTGCTATGCTCTGTTTTAAGTGCCTTAAATGTCTAATTCATTTAATCTTCTTAATAGTCCTGTGAGGTGTTCTAATGTTATCCTCATTGTGTTAGGAACAGGAGTTGCCTGAAGAATGGACAGGGCGGGGTACAAAAAAGTATTCCAGTTAGAGGGAAGAGCCATTGCAAACCGAGAGAGTCAAGAGACAGCAGTCAGATGTGGCGGAAGCATAGTTTGCGATGGGGAAATGGAGAAAAAGCAGGCAACCAGATTTGACTTCTGTAAGCCATGCATAGGGCCTTGTATTCAACACCTAACACACATCACCCTCTCCATGATCCACAGATACCTTAAATCACAAGTCATCTCTTCCAACCCTAAACCAAGTGTTATCACTTATTCCCTATTCTGTTTAATGTCACCATAAACAACGCAGGTAAATAGAGCTGTCTCCAAAGACCAGAGAAAAGAGGTCAGGCAGAGAGTCTCAGGTGCCAGACTTTGGGAACCAGATGGCAGGCCCTTGAAGGGGTACATGCTGAGAGGATATGTCATGTGGTACTGACAGCATCTGCCATACTTGCACAAGAACCCAATGGATTCTGGATGAACTGCTGTATTACTGATTTTCTGACCAAGATAAACTTAAGAAATACCTAAGAGGTTTGGAAGCAGTCATCCATCCTTCATCAGCCTTTGATTTCACAAGTTGAGATATGTGAGTAATTTTATCTCTATCTTAGAAGCTTTTTCAAAGTCTGAATCTATGACATTACTGTTAGAATCAGGGTAGAAATGTTTTTAATGTCAATCTTGCTTATTTTTAAAAAGCCTTTTATTATGAAAAATCTCAAACATACACAAAATCAGAGAATAGTACAGTTGACCCTTAAACAATGTGGAGGCACGGGGAGTTAGGGGGGGTCTAATCCCCCAGCGGTTGAAAATCGGTGTATAACTTCTGACTCCCTGAAAACCTTACTAATAGCCTACTGTTGACCAGAACCCTTACCAATGACAAGTCAGTTAACACCATATTTTGTATATTATATGTATTAGGTACCACAGTTTTGCAATAAAGTATGCCAGAGAAAATCGTAAGACATATTTATTGGGAAAAAAAATTGGCATGTCCACGTAGTTCAAACCCATGTTGTTGTGAGTGATGCATGATTAATTTTGGAAAAAGCCTTTCCATAAATCTTAAATTCAGTTTCAATTAGCATTAGAAGGACTGCTTTCTACTCTCTTCTATGTAAATGTAACTAAGGCAGAACTATGGAGACACAAGATTAGTGTTTGCAGGGTGGTGGTAGAGAAAGATGAATAGGCAGAACACAGAATTTTTATGAAGGTAAGTGAAGATAATTTGTATATTATAATGATGGAGATATGTGATTATATATTGATATTTGTCCAAACCTACAAAATGTACAACACCAAGAGTGAATGCTTGGGTGCTTATGAGGTGTCAATGTAGGTTCTATCCTTGGTCAAAAAAAACCAAAAAACCATTCTGGTGGAAGAATGGGGTTAATAATGGGGGAGGCTATACATGCGTAGGGTCAAGAATATACAGGAAATCTCTCTCCCTCCCTGTCAATTTTGTTGTAAACCTGAAACTACTCTAAAAAGTCTTAAAGTAACAAAAATTTTAATATAACATGTCATGGTTAAATGGGAAGAAAAACACCTTTATTAAATTTCATCATTAATAGGGAGTGGTCTTAAAACAGTCAATTACATTGTTTATAACTACTGGAAAGAAAAACTTAGTAGCAACTATAAGCAAAATATAATTATTTCACTGACAGACATTCTCCTTGGTTAAAGTCCAATGCAAAACAATCTCATGCGTGAGAAGTCATCCATGTGGCATCTCAGCATTCCACTCCGCAGCCACCTTATCCTGGTTCAGGCTTCTGTCTACATGTCTGTCTGCAGGCAGTTCTCAGAAACCAGACTCTGCAAGGAAAGGCCTTACTGATGGTTAACACATGCCCTTACCACTCGTTAGGCCAAATCGGCCTCATGCCTTTGGCACACACCGCTGGAGTGTCACGTGAATACCTGGGTCAAATGCTTGAGCAGATTAAAAAGTCCTTTTCTGAGAAGATATTTGAGTCTCACCGCAGGCATCTATGTAGCCCAGCTGGATGCAGGAGCAAACCTCTGTGGGTGGGCAGGAATACAGCCCTACAAGAGAAGCCAACCCACAGGTGTGTATCTACTGCAGAAACCACCTACAGTGGCTCTCTTGCATTAATAACCTTCAGCATCTAGGAAGCTACTTAAGTACGTGGCATGGCATAGTGGAAAGAATAGACGTTAATGCTGGATTTATGATTCTGCCACTTTCTATGTGACTTAAGACAAATTACATAAGCTTTTAAGGCTTCCGTTTCCTCATCTGCAAGGTGGGGGCGGTTTGCATAGTATTCTCCCATGCACCATTCTCCCATGATGATATCCATTTTTATCAGTCTGCTAGGACTGCTGTAACAATATACCACAGACTGGGTCACTTAACCAATACAAATTTAATTTTCTTACAGTTCTGGAAGTGAGAAGTCCACGTTCAAGGTGTTGGCAGTGTGGTTTCTCCTGAGGGCTCTCTCTGTGACTTGTAGACAGGAGACTTCTCACTGTGCCCTCACATGTACCTGTGCATCCAAGGGTCTCACCCTCTTCTTCTGAGACACCAGTCACACTGGATTGGGGCCCCCCTCTTAGGACCTCATTTACCCTTATTACCTCTTTGACGGTCCTATCTCACAGTACTGCTGTAGTAGGCGCTAGGGCTTCAACATGAGACTTTGGGGGAAACAACTGAGCCCAGAACCCCCTTTTCCACACATTGAAAGGAGCTTACCTGAAGTTGCACAGTTGTTAAGCAGGACACCTGACACTGAATCCCTAAGGAAGTCAGAGCCCAGGCCCTTTCTACTCTGTCCCAGTCCTCACACCTGACTATACGCATGGCTGTTCTGGGGCAGAGCTTGATGAGACCTGGAGGGACTTAAAACTATGCCAGTCCTTTAGTTCATCACAGAATTCAACTACGGATCAGTCTTAACTGACCATTTGCCAGATAGTCTTAAAATATCTGTATTTTTCCAGTAAGATTATCTATATTGATAATCTTATTTCAAAGAAAAGAAATTTTCCCTCCCTTTCCTATATATCTCTGAAATTTGTAATAAAAAACCTTTTCGGAAACCACATGGACGAACCAAAGTTTGATTATTAGTTCTTCAAGAATGATGTTTAGATTTTTTTAACTTCTAACTATACACATGTGTTTCTGCTTAATATTTACAAGGCTGCTTCCAAATACTGTAAAAGAACCATGAAGTTGCCTACAGGACATGTCACTTTTCTTTTTATATCTTTGCAAAGGGTTAGAAGACCACACGTAGAAAGTATTCTCCTTCCAAGATCATCATCAGTGACAGATGTGGGTTTCCATCTCTAAGAAAAATCCTCCAACGTGCGTATACTCAGTCATGTGCTGTCCTTAGAACTTCACAAAAACTGCAATGAAAAATCTAAGATGACAGAAAGAAAAAGCCCACACAAGGTAGAATCCTTCCTCCAGTTTGTGACTTGTAGCTCCATACTTCATGCCAAACTGTAAAATGCCCATTTAATAAAGACAGTTTCAGTAAGGACCCGATTCCCTTGGTTCCCTCCACAGAGCCTTTTGAGCTTTACTTTTGAGAACTGTGGTACAGAAAACGATCCAAGTTGTTTGCTGCCTTAGCCACAAGTCCCATAACAAAGTATCACAGACTGGGTGGCTTAAAGAACAGTTATTTATTTCTTCACAATTGTGGAGGCTGGAATTCCGGGATCAGGACGGCAGCATAGCTGAGTTCTGGTGACGGCTCTCGTCCTGGTTTGGAGGCAGCTACCATGATAGCTTAGTGCTCCCAAACAGGAAGCTTCTCATAAGGGCACGAATCACCTCAAGAGGGCGCCACTCTCATGACTTCACCTAAACTTAATTATCTCCCAAAGATCCTGTCTCTGATTTCACAAGCAAGGGCCTTCATATATTCTTTATTTTGCAAGCTATAAAAAATTTTTAACCCTTTACATGTATAAATTATATATATCTACTTCTGTACTAATATGTACAAAACTAAAGTTACAACTATAAAACTAAAATAACTAAAATTAAAAATGTAAAAGGATAAAAAATGTTTTAAGAACAAATTTTGTTAAAATTTGTAAAACTTCTTTAAAAATTATAATACACATTATTTAATAAAGCAATATAATTATGCTTTAAAAAATTTTTACTATAGTTGTCATACAATATTGTATTTGAGGTCTACAACATAATTATCACTATAATAAGTCTAATAACTATCTACCACTGTATGAAGTTATTACAATATTATTGACAATGTTCCCTGTTCTGTATATTACAGCTCCATGGCTTATTTTGTAAGTGGAAGGGTGTACCTCTCATTTCGCTTCACTTTTTAAACCTTTCCCCCTCCCACCTGACAACCATCCGTTTGTTCTCTGTATCTATGAGTCTGTTTCTGTTTGTTCTTTTGGTTTTTAAAATATTTCACGTGTAAGGGAAATCATGCCTTCTTTCTCTGTCTCACTTATTTCACTTAGCACATACCCTCTAGGTCCACCCATGTTGTCTTAAATGGCAAAATTTCATTCTGTTTTACTGCTGATGGTCCCATCATCTTTATCCACTCATCTATTGACAGACACCTAGGCTGCTTCCATACCTTGGCTATCATAAGTAGTGCTGCAATGAAAATAGGGGCGCATATATCTTTTTAAATTAGTATTTTTGTTTTCTTTGGATAAATACCCAGAAGTGAAAATGCTGCGTTGTATGGTAGTTCTATTTTTAATTTTTTGAGGAAACTCCATACAGTTTTCCATAATGGCTACACCAATTTACAACAGTTCACAAGGTTTCCTTTCTCCACGTCCTCGCCAACACTTGTTATTTGTTTTATTGGTGATAGCGATTCTGATAGGTGTGAAGTGATATCTCATTGCAGTTTTGATTTGCATATCCCTAACAATTAGTAATAGTGAGCATCTTTCCATATGCCTGTTGGCCATCTGTATGTCTTCTTTGGAGAAATGTCTATTCAGGCACTCTACCCATTTTTTAATTGATTCTTTGGTTGTTTTTTTTTTTTTTTTTTGGCTATTGTAAGAGTTCCTTATATATTTTATATAAGTTGATATATATATCAACTCCTTATCAAAAATATATCATTCGCAAATATCTCCTATCCATTGTCTCCCATTTAGGTTGTCTTCATTTTGTTGATGGCATGCTTTATTATTTTTAAAACCAAGTTTAACATATTGTGAAATAGTGATTTGAAGGTCTGGTCCTAACCTTCTTATTCTACTTTCTTTTTCTTCATAGCACTTATTATTATCAGCAAGGATTTCGTTTTGTTCGCTGTTTCCCCAGTATATAGACTAGTGTTTGGCCCATAGTGTGTACTTAATAAATACTTATTTTTAAAAATTATTTCTTTTTGAATACATATAATGTACATATAATATATATAAGGATGTGTTGTTCTTCCATATCCCTTCCCTACTCCAAGTTCAATGGCTTCATATAGGTAGCTTGAAATTAGCCAACATGTGACTATTCACACTTCAGAAATTGGCAAAACTATAAATCAGGGCTTGATTTGTTATTTGGTTTTTTCCTAATTCTCTAGAACTATGCAAGTGACAGACAAAATGTTAATATTGGATTAAACTTAAAAGTATGTTGTGTCTGTCGTTACATAATGAATGGCACCAAAAAAAAAAATAATCTTCCACTATTAAAAAAAACTACTGCCATTTTCAGCAAAGTCACTCATATCATTGAAAAGTGAGTGAAGTTCCAACGACATGTCATCATGATTTCACTTTCATCTTACTTATTACTGTAAAGGAAAATCTCAACCAACATTCTTATCAGGACTACACGCAGAAAGCTGCTGGGTAAACAGTAACCACCACTGCCCCAGCCCACGTGCGCCTACAAACCTAGTCCCAGCTGGCCCCCTCCCTAACACTGTCTGCAGCATCTAGGATCTAGTCACACTGACCTTTGTTGAGTCCCTCAAAATACTCGAGGTCTTAGCATTGGTCTTCCTGTCACGTGAAAGAACGTCCTCTGAGTATTCTAAAGCAACTACTTCTTCCTAGTGCCTGTTCTCATCATCCCATTTTACTGACTTCCCTCTACTTTCTACTACCTAAAATATTTATTAATTTACTTGTTGAATGGCTGCATCCTGTCCCTATCATGAGGTTCACTAGAGCAATGACTTGTCTGCCTGTTTCCAGTGTATCCATTGCACTCAGTATGGTGCCTGGCACATAGCAGGGACTAAATAACTGCTGGCTGACCAAAATCTATTTAATTAGATTCTAGGTAATTAGATCCCAGGTAATGATCTCAGGCGGATTGCGACCACTTTTCCTTAGGTATAGCCTACGTGTAGGGATCTTTTTTGAAGAAAGACTGCAGTAGAAGCTGTGAGAAAATGCAAGTGGGGACGAAACCTCCACCAACAGAACTTCGGCCACAGTCTCGGGCACTGCTGCCCAGGGCATGCCTGCTCCTAGAAGAGAGGGCATGCCTCTCTCTTTCTTGCTCTTCCCTTCCCTTGTGTTCCCAGAGACTTCCATGCTTAAGAGTCAAAAGCAATAGTTTTCAAAAAGAATTGAGAGGTTGAGATCAAACCTGTGAGGATGAGAGGTTTAGGAAGCAGAGAGTAAGACGGTAGGGCAAGAGGTGGAGGGTGAAATCAGGTTTTACAAAGTAAAATGGTTACACTGGGCATTAGCCACACACCAAGACACAGATGACTAAAATACTAGGACTAACATATGCACTAGTACTAAGTAAGTCCACGTGGAAATGCTTCTCTTCCAAAAGAAAGATAAATTAATCTGGCAATCTTTAAAACACACACAGAACTTGATTACTTTAGCTTCTACTCAATTTATACCTGGCATCAAACACCACAGAGATTTTAGCCACATTACGGATCTTGCATATGGATCGCTGCGTAGATGAGGTGACTCTATTGTGGTGTGTCTACTCAACATGGTATTAGTTCATCTCTAGCTAAATCCTAAGGATAAAATGTACTACAATCCAAGGTCTACATGTAGTATGACTCTTTGGACCATCCACACAGAAGGAATATTCCTGCCCTTGGAGAGTATTTCCATATTATATGGCCATGTCCCAATATCGATTGATCTGAGGCAGGCAGAGCAGGAACCCTAAAGTAGTGACAATAATGGTACTTACCATTTACTCTGCATTGTACTTTATTTGTAATAATTTTTTTAATCTGGGTTTTTTAAAGATTTTATCTTTACCTATTTTTAGAGAGGGGGAAAGGAGGGAGGAAGGGAGGGAGAGAAACATCGGTTTGTGAGAGACATCGATCGGTTGCCTCTCGAACGCCCCCAACTAGGGATCTGGCCGGCAACCTAGGCATGTGCCCCGACTGGAAATCAAACCAGCAACCTTTTGGTTTGCAGGCCAGCCCTCAATCCATTGAGCCACACCAGCCAGGGCTATTACTAATAGTATTCATAATGGCTTTCAGCATTTATCAAGTGTCACCATGCTAGGAATGACCCTAAGCACCTAACACGTATTAACTCATTTACTCCTTACAATAGCCCTGTGAGGGAGGTTCTATCATTATTTTCACTTTACAGTTGAGGAGAGTCCCAGAAGGATTTAGTCATTTATCTTAAGTTACATAGTTAATCACAAGTCAGAATTCAAATCTTAAAAGTTTGGCTCCAGAATATCTAAGTAGTTAGCCACTCCACAAAACCATTCAACCCTGTGAATGTTTTTGTTTTACAGATAAGGAAACTGAGGGCCAGATGGGTTAAGAAACTGGTTCCCAATCACAGACTAGCAAGTGGCAGAGCCAAAGTGGATCCCAATCAGCTTGATTTCACAACCTCTTCACCACCAGTCAGCTGCTAGTTCTACCACACAGGAGACTATAGACAGCTGGCTCGGAGCCCAGGGCAAGGGGGACGCAAACAGTGGTTTACAAACAGACCCACCCTCAGGACTGCTGATTCATTCTGCCTTTCTTTCTTTATGATATAACATAGGAGTAAGGGCTTTCTGTTTGAGTGTGAATTTGCCAATTTTGCTTTCTGTAAATTACTGAACCTATTCAGTCTCTCCTCCTTGATTCTAAAACAGAAGTAAGAACAGTGTTTTCATGTGAATTAAACCACTTAGTACAGTGGCTGGCACAAAGTAAGGGCTTAATAAATGAGTATTAGTGATTATCATCTTAGGTGGTTGCCAAAAAAGACTCTGGCCTTTTTTGTAAATTCCCTTTGCAAATAAACTGAATCTTGAAGTTCTATATAAACGTCCTTTCACAAGATGTCAAAGCAAATCTCAAGTTAAAATTTGCAAAGGGAATTCTATATCTCATAGGTTAATATCTTCTTAGGCAAAAACAACATGAGCCCTGGTCAGGTGGCTCAGCTGGTTGGAGCATTATCCCGTACACCAAAACGTTGTGGGTTTCATCCCCAGTCAGGGTGCATATGGGAGACAACCAATTGATGTCTCTCCCTCTCTCTAAAAAAATAAAAATAAAAATCATGAGGCATTTGGCAGTCCATTCAAAATGTAAGTATCTGCAAGGCAAGTCTATTAAAAAAAAATACAAGAACGCAGAACCAGACATATTTACCAAAGAACCACATGTCATAAAAATTAAAACTACACCTGTAATATCTTAAAAACCACACCTGTAATATCTTAAACAGTCACCAAGATTAATCAAATCAAGCTCTTGTAGTATTGCAGGTTTTTTTTAAAGACCTTTTATATTTTAAAAGAAATAATGGCATTTCATAACTAAAGTTTTATTTCCACGTCTTCCCTTTTGAGAGCCCCCAAACTGTAATTTCAACAGCACCATTAAAATCTTGAGCAATAAAGAAGATATGCAATTACCTGATAAACTTGAAAGATATCTCCTTAGGTGCTTTTGGTCTCAATTATTTGCCTTAACCATATACCTTACTTTTTTCTGTCCACTAAGTACGTAGGACATTAATTTTATTTCCATGCCTTCACAATGATGATACCTTTCTTCCTTGCGTCGGGTAAGCACTCACACTCTCCCTTGACCGAGACTTTACAACTCCTTATCCGACAGAAGAAGGATCGCCTCGAGCCGGCGCACACATGCGTCCTTCCCACATGGAAATTACTGTGGACTTGCAAACCAGCTTTCATAAGAGGAGGCAGCAAGAGAATAGGTAGAAAAGAATATTTTCAAATAATTTTGAAATGTATCTAACATTTTTCTGATCATCTATTACATTTTTTGTAAGTTAAAAAAGAGAAATGGTTATTTAAAACAACACCATTGTACAGTAAGCCAGAAAGTGAAACGTACCAAAAAATGTATTTGTCAAGCAATTATTATTTTTGATAACGTATAAACGTGCAACTTACCTCTATTTTTTCCCCAAAGGGGTGGAGCATAAAGGTAATTTAAATGAAATGAAATAAAAAATTTTTAAAAACCCTCTAATGTAATTGTAATCAATTGCATAAAGCATCATTTTTATATTATAAATGGTCACTCAGCACTAACCAGTCTCAGAAAAGATAAGTATTTTTGGAGAAAATAAAGAATACTTACAACTCTCAAGCAAAATTATACAAGGTGTTTCACAGTGAATAGACCTAACAACCCATATAAGAGAAGAATTATCTCTGAGCATATAGCTGAATAATTAAAATTTCACCAATTTTTTTATCCCAAAAGGTATTTTCTTGTAAAGATTTTATTAGCATATGAAAAATAGCAACTATGGAGCAATCACGTTTTCCTCAAAGCATTTTCATATAAATATATTTTTATGTATATATGAATATAGGAATTCTCTACATAGTTATATTTTCTAAACTCTGAGGTCGACGATTGTAAAGTTTACTACATAATTCTCCCTTTGATAAAAGCATAATTAGCTAACTTTTCAAAAACACTGTATAGCTGTACTTTTGTGTAATAATTATATTTACATTAAAAATGGTAAGCACGCTCGAATGAGCACTTACTTTTGGCATCTATTAGCTTCTCTCTCGGTGAAATATCAGAGGAAGACAGCTGTTCCTTTACTTTGGCAACATCTTTTGGATGTAGGAAGTCAAAAAAGCTTTGTCCAGTCAAACTAGCCTATTTATAAAGTAGATGTTCATTTGTAATCAGTACTGTAGTTTTTCTACATTTCCTCATTCTACTTTATTTTGTTAAGTTGTTTTTAGTGAATCTCAGAGATACATCGACTACACTGTGACATTAACTTAGTGATAAAAGCAGGGTCATACTTGTAGACAGAAAAATCATATATACACATGGAACCACAACTGGATGCATGCAGACCATATGCAAACACCAAACCACTGATATTCTATTTACTCTTAATTACTCTTGTGAACACCCCCCCATTCATGTTACTTATAAATCATATTATGATTTACTTTAAACTTTATCTTTGTTAAAAGTAAAGCAATTATAGTATCATATGGAAGTCACAGAATAGCTGTGGTTTTATGGTATAACAGGGATTTATCGTACTGTTCTAAAAAATTACCATACTACTGAAGAACAAAGTCCAACCTGGGATACCTCCCACTTCCCATTCCACTTCTCCCAACATGCAGAGCATTCCTGGGTCTGCGCCTTTGCTCTGCGGTTTCATCACCCAGAACTCATTACTCCTTTTCTACAACCTCAGTTCCCTGGCCAGTCCACCCAATTGCTGCTGATTCCCTCTCTCGACCTAAAATCTCTTCCTCACCTCCTCTGCACATCTTAACGCATAGCAGACACTCTACTTTGCATGCGAGGTCCTTCCTGACCCACAGTGACCACTCTCCTCCTGACCTCCTTCATTACCCAGGGAGACATTCCTACAGGAGACAGAACAAATGGACCACACGGTAAAAGTGGCCTGGATTGTTAGGCAGTTAGATACCTCATTTTAAAAAGTGAGCAATCTGATCTGTACGTCAATCTATCGTGTGTACACCCAGAACTCTGCTTTATAGCAAATCAGGTTTCTGAATCTGAGAAGCTGGGACCAGACCCTGCGCTTCAGGGAACCCAAAGTCCTCCTGAGCAGTCAGGGAGTCTCTTGATTGGTCTCTGAAATGCAAAGCCAGTGCCCAGGGGGACTGGACTCCATGTCCCTATTTGGAACTTCAGTGCAACCTTGAAATGTCGATCATCTTAATGTGTGTGATGTTCTCTATTTCCAACGAGAAGACAAAAGAATCAGGTGCTCCTGCTTTTGTGTCCCCAGCTATAACCAGCTGCATGATTTACTTGGTTCTCCTTCCTCCTGAATGCAGCATCGTATCTTTGTTATTTAGCTCATTACCTATGCATGCCTTATCTCTCCAAATTTCCAAATTTGGGGGGAAGGTTGGTTGAAATTAATGGGAGTTATTTAAGATGAAATCTTTTCAGCTATGTGATTGCTAAAGGAGACCATAGGTACTAGTTTACTCACTCTGTTGGGTTATTTTCAGTGCTATAAGTTTTGGATAACTGGTTTAAATTAAATGGTTTTCAGGATGAGGACATAAAGCAATTACATAGCTAGTGAAATAACATATGCATATCAGAGTTTGTTGCTAGAGCTTAGATCAAAAGCTGTTATGCTATAAGTATAACTTAGTAAGAAATAATAATGCTCTCTTGAAGAAAACAGAAGGGAGACTAATAATTTTCAGACACTCTCAAATAGGATAGTTTATTTAGTTTTTATATCCTGAGAGACAAGTATAATCATCATTGTCACGTTTTACATACGTGGAAGCTGAGGTTCAGGAAAATGAAATAAGTTACTGAAGGTCAGGAAGTTAACATTCTTGTCAGTAATGACAACGCGTCCTCGCTGACCTATCTTTCCATCTCTCCTGGAGTTCTAACTTAGCTAATCCCACAGACCAATGGAAGAAAAGGTTCAGAAAGGGAGCTTTGAAATCTGTTCAAAAAACTAAACATAATGTGGAAAATATCCTATTTTGGATACCTGATCATAATTAAGTATTTTGGAGACTGACTTAGAAACGAAGAAAATTTTTCCTCTTTCACATCCAACCACAAACAGGAAGCCTTCTGCAGCCTAGGATATAAAAATGTAAAAGTAAATTTTAAAAATATCATCTGCTTTTCTCACACACAACATGCAATTTTGGAGGAAGTTGCTGTAGCAATAAATCTAACAAAGTGGTCACATATCTAGTAAAATTAATTATAAGATATTTTCTTAAGAGGTACATAAGTAGATTTATAAAGGACATCAAATTGGACCCATGTCTAAATTACTGTTTCTTCACATGGGTAGTTCAGCCAGCGAACACTGAGTTGAAATATTTCACAATATAAAAAGCCTACACCGCCGCATACAGAAACTCTGCAAAGACACTAAAACACGTCAATGACGAGGCCTGCCTGCGTGTGTGTAGAGATGGAAGGATGTGCAGGCTGGGAGGAGGAAGGAATGAAAATGTTACTGTACAGCTTTTTATACTTTTTAAATAATGATAAGCTACCAATCAAAACTAACTTTTAAGAATTCTAATATTATATATCAGCAACTCCCATGAGATATGCCCAGTAAATCCCCTATGGAGCAACCTATATGGAAATGGACATGTGGACACAGGGGACGAGCCTGGTACCCCCATGTGACGTTTCTTAGACTAAACTTTACCAATTGTACACAAACATGAAATGGATCGGCAGATGTTCTACAGGTGCAGAACTGGGGTTGTATTAAGTTGTGGCTCAAAACAAACCAAACGAAAATTGGCGAGAAAGCTTCTAAGTATACTATATATTTCACTGTCTTTGAAATTATTTTTGTTGCCTGCAAAAAATCCCTTATATTCCCATCAGGAATATTATATTTAAATTCAATTGTTCAAATAAAAGAGGAACTTTTTTTAAGAGGTAAAAAAAAATGGACAGAAATACAAGAATCCTTTGGCTTAATCATACTATGACGAGTAGGATGTAGTCCCAGTAGTCACAGCACAAGATCAAGACACTTCCTGCCTCCTGCGGGCAGGATGAGCCAACGACATGGTCCTATTTCCCATGTCAAATGAACGTCCACACCGGTGAGTCAGAACACCCGTGCACATGGTTTACATTTGGTAACAACTCATTACATAAGCAATGCTGGCTAAAGGGCAGAGAACAGGATCCCGAAGGAACGGCATACAAGACGGACGGCTTTGAAGGAGGTAATGATGAAGACTAGATTCTGTCATATGGGGGACAAGTGCACCAAGCAGTGTAAGGAGCTAAGAGTTTAAGATAAGCCTCGCTCCGCATTTTAGAATATGCCTCTACTATTTTAGCCCAAACTCGTAAGACATGGTTACTTGTATAAATTAAATTTTATATTAAAGGCAATTTGGTGTAATGTAGAGTCCTGTATGATTATAACAGAAAGCAAAGTACAGAAAATTTGCCTCCCGTTCAAATAAAAATGAAAGGGCAAAGACAATTCAGACAAATATATTTATTTACTTACCTTAAGGATTAAGTGTCTGAGCTCATTATCCTGAATAAATGAAGGTCGATAAATATCTCCTGTATAAGAATTTGTAATACCTAGAAATAAACAAGTCAAAAGTTACTGAAAATATAGCGGGGTCGGAAATGTAATAAGTGCTCAATGAACACTAGCAATGCTGCTGGTGAGGATGGTGATGGTATTTTCTCTTTTAGCACATTCTAAGACCTCTTCTGTAAATGTTCTCTTTCTTCATTAGATTAAAAATTCCTGCTTTTAGACTGTACATTCTTGGAACTGTCTTAGACTGTACATTCTTGGAACTGTCTATTCCTTTATATACTCGTGTGCAGATAGTAAGAGTTGTATATGTTGATTTAAAAATGAACTAATATATCTATAACAGTATAATAATATATAATATTCAAAAATCTACTTTTATATCTTAGCTTCTTAAAACTGATCATATGAATTATCCTAAATGAATTTTGCATATGATGCTCTAAAGACCACATGAACACTTCTGATAATATACAGAAAGATATAGAACATAAAATAATTCATTTTACATCCTTAGCAAAAGCTTACTGTATTAAAAAAAAAGTCTCTAAAGCAACTGAAGAGCTGATAAGGAAATACTAGGTCAAAACAAGGATGCCTTGAGGCTATCTACCAACTTGACACAGGAAAGCCCGTCCTGGCCACAAGGGGGCGCAGGAGACAGTCGACCCGGCCTAGGTGCACTGTCCCCGGATACCTCTGGGCAAGGGTGACTCAGAGGTCAATCAATTTCCCCCTCATTTATGCTTCCCACCCTCCCTAACTCCAATTCCCTCCTCCTGAACACTGCAAGGAAAGTTGCTTTTGCAAGAGAAATTTTAACCACAGACTGACTCTTGGATGGATTTACAGCCCAAACTCACCAATTACCTAAGTAGTGGCAGAAAACACAAAACCAGAAAATCAAAAACACCTCATGGTATGATTTGGTCAAGTTTTCTCAGACGGGTAGCACTCCTAAGAGTCTGGCATAAGCAAAAGAAAAATCTTCCCTTTTGGAATCTATTTTCTAGGTAGGCCTCAAAGAATTCCCTAAGTGATTTCTTCTTCTAGTTACTACTACACAGCAGCCTGGTAGCAGAGAGTTGAGAACAGGCTAAAAGATTCAGCCTCTGAGTGGTGAGCCAGGGAACAGCAAGGACTCAGCCTGAGGGAGGCAGTGACATTCCCAGGCCTGGCCCGAAGCAAGGTTGGCAGAAGTACACCAAGAAAACCCAGGTAGGGCAAACCTGTCAGAACGGGCGAGCCTCGACTAGGTGAGAGAGTAAGGATGTGTGGAGGAGGAAAAGAGGGCAGCAAGAGCGGAGCCGGGGCCATGCGTGCTGCGATACACTGTACCCCTGCCAAAGAGGAGCAGCGACCAGATTTGACTCTCAGATTTCTGATGGCAAAAAAAAAAAAAAAAAACCCCAAAAAGCAGAAACCATAAAACAAGGAAACAATCACTTTCGTTTCAATGTTCATCAGGTTAAAAAAAGTCAGTATGATAATAATCACTATAATGACAATAATGATCAAAACAACATCTATTCTTCCTCTTCCTCCATCATTAGTAAACACTGGACTCGCATTTTATGTGCATTATTCTTTACTCTTAACAACAACCCTATAAGGCAGATGCATTATCCCTATTTTACAGATATGGAAGTTGCGGATTAGAATGTTAAATACTGATAACCTAAGTCACATAGCTTTTAAGTCAGGGAGCCAGGGTTTGAACCCAGGAGGCCTGCCTCCAGGACCCATGGGTTTGCACTCCTGTCCTCAGTACTGAGACCACACACAGAACGCCCACAGGTTCTCCAAAAGCACACGCTGCACAGCCAGGCTCATCCACAGGTGGTCTGCAGACCACTGTCATCAGGCAACCGTGCTGGCACAAGTACAGAAATTAAGAACAAGCATTTAGACACTTTTACAGAAATATAATGCTGAGGCATCGCAGCCGTGAATTTTTCCAGTAACCAGCTGTATTATATTTCACAAGGGATGGGGGTGGGGAGCACTTGCCCTTCACCCAGCTAGTTTGAGAAGCACTGCTGTAAAATGTAGTAGGAAAAAAAACCCATTTCACCATCCTTCTATCTTTAAAGTAGTTTTGTATATCCCGAAATAACATGGCCCGCCTGCAGCCCTCCGATGATCCAGGGCCTCTGATGGGGAGCGAGCTGGGGGCACACTCTGATACGTGCACTGGAATGCAGACTCTGCTCTAGGTCATCTCACTGTGGTAGCACTCACCACAGCGTCTGGTCAGGGCCGTTGATGAGTAACTGACGGCCTGGCTGTGGCTCAGGAGGGCCAGTGGTGAAATCTATGCTCTGTTCCAAGAAATCCTCTCAGGACGTAAACAGGATGTAGACTCATACCTCTGCTATAACATTTATCCCACTAGGTTTTGCTGATCTCTCCATGGGTCCACCTCCGTCTAGCGGCTGTGAACCCCTAGAACCCAAAGATCTTGCCCCATTCAATTCTATATGCCCAGCACAGAACAGGAGGCTCGCGCATGCTTGTTGCATTAGTTGATTGATTCATGGCTTCTTCCTTAGGTCATCCTCCCTCAGGACATTACAAATGTGAAAAGTATTGGGTAATTTTAGGTTTGCAATCAAGTGGCCTCAGTTGAGCCTGCAAACGTTTGTTGCTGAAAAGATTTAAGGGAAATATTGCATGCAACTTATGCAAGACCTAGCAGTAGGTAAAAGAGAATCTTATTTTTGTTTTATCTTTTTCAACAATAGGCATATGAAAATAAGACTGTCATCATGCTCCCAATAGGAAGCCTGCCAGGCAGTATCCCCCGTGGCACTGAAGGGATCAAGGGCTGCCCTTTCCTCCGCTGCTGCCTCCTCTCTGCATCTGCACGGAGTCAGCGGATTGGAGTGCACACGCCATTTTTCTACCATATGTGGCGATCTAAGGAAGATGATTTCAAGTATCTATTTTTACAACTTGTACAAGTTGCTATTAAACAGGCCTTTAATAGCTGTCTGTAGTTTTACTTCCTAATTTGTATATGCTTCCCCCAGCCCCTACTTCTTTCAAACCGAACAGATTTGCCAGGATTTTTTTGTTCATTATGAAGTAAGATCTTCTGTGTCTGGGCTCGAATCTGCACGGGAAATCCCGGTTTACCCTCCTCCTCCAACCCACTGTCACTCAGCTTGGCCAAGTCCCTGTATTCTGACCGAATAGCTTCCTTTTCCCTGAAATAGATTTTCCTTTTCCTGGCATGCAGTGGAGGACAGAGGTCTAAATAAGACCCTTGGTCATTCCTTGCTTGTTCCTTTTTCATTTTTTTAAAGGGCAAATTTCACTATAATCTTTTAGATCTTTATGAATCTGAATCATCAATCTCCTCTGTGGCCTGCAGCTGACTCCTCTGCCAGTTCTTCTCAATATCAGTTGATGTTAACATTCCCATGTCGGAAACGCAATTCGGTCTCCATCATACTGCCCAAATTGGACTGGGGTTACTCCCAAACCAGATATGATTTTGACTCCACACACACACACACACACACACACACACACACACACACACTTACTTCAATTTAAAATTCAAGCTCAAGTTGGGGAACTGTTCAGGTCAGAAATGACCATGCATACCCAAGAAGCAATAGCTAGGGACCTCCTTCATCCAACGTCTAACATGTGAGAATCCCTTAGAATATAGTAAGGCAGGCTGCATTGGAAGGTACTACTACTTATAAGTCTGAATGAAGCTTTAAGAGAAATTGGCTGAATTTAAGGAGATGTCCTTCCCTACGAATGGAAACCTGCCCATGACTTAAAACCATAATAATTAATATTACATGTCAGAACTCCTAAAACACTGAGAGGTATATATGGCAGGAAACATTATCCTCATATTACACATAAGAATATGGGAAAACAAGAAGAAATGTGAACACTTTCCATATTCTTAAGAGTAAGGTTAAGATACACCTTCTGGCAGAACCAAGTTTTCCGACAGCCACATTAGTATTCTCTCCACATACAGAATACGGACAAGCATCAAGTAAATGCCTCTACAGCTGAAAGGCAACTCTGTATAGTGTTTCAACAGCCAATAACAATAAGCCAACCTCAACTACAGGGAAGACCTCCCAAAGCCACGTGTGGAGGCCATTTTCAAACTCATATTTTTTAAGAGGTGATAATTTTTTTATTGTATTTTTTGCCAATTACCATTTAGTTACACTCACCTTTTAAAGCCTTCAAGTGTTGAACGGCCATCCTTAAAACTGTGAGTTTGTCCAGTTTCCGTGCCATGGGCTTGCACTGAGGGACCATTGCAGACAGCTCTTCAATCAGGTTATTCATCCTGTCTCTCCTCCGCTTTTCGGTTTGGCTGTGAGCTTCTCTGCGAAGGAAAGAGAACCTCCTTCACATCTCCCACTTGGCAGACCTGCATGGCCCAGAGGCACTGGGGGTGGCGGGGTGGGTCAGGGGTAGGCCCGCACGCACACCTGCTCTCCCTGCCTTGGCTCTGCCCTGGCTACTCAGGGAGGAGGAAGGAGCTGTTGGGAACAGGAAGGGCACTTTTAAGTTCACAGTGCTTCCACCCCCACCCTGTGCCCTTGCTCCTTCCTTACCCTACCTTATTTCCTAAGACCTTCCAGACCTAAGACATCTGCTAGAGAGCCATGGTAGGGGGTATTTTTACATCGCTCCCATCTTAGAGAAAGAGTGGGTAGCCTTCTGTTCCAAGCTCACTCCTCTGTAGTTTTTGCTTACACAACTATCAGCATCTTAACCCCATTTTCTTTCAGAGCTCCTTCTCGTGGGTCTACACGTGTGCTCAAGTCTCCTCTGGGGGGAAAAAAATCCTTTCCCTAGTTCTAGGTTTTTTTCCCCTTGCTATTGTCTTCCTGTCAGCCAGCTTCCTGAAAGTACAGTCTCCACTCAGTCTTTCATTTGCCAGGCACTTCTCCACCTATTAAAAGTGAACCTTTCACAATCCCCTCTTCACTAAAACTATTCTAGGAAGGCTCATCCTTATCTTACACAATCCCTTGAATTTGACGATGTTGCTGTTTGTTGTTTACGTTCCTCATTCTTCACCTGGCTTCTGTGACCTCTCCTGCTCCTCCATCCTCCCTGCTCAGCTCAGTCCCCTCAGTCCCTTTACTCCGCTCTTTTATCCTTAAACACAGGGGTCTCCCAAGATTTCCTATTTGGCACAGCTCTTGCCTCACCCTATAGCTTCACCCTAAGAGATCTCATTTCCTCGTAAGGCCCCACAACTACTCATAAGCTACTTGCTGTGAAATCCCCATGCTGAACCCAGTTCTTGACTTTTGGAACTAGAATTGTGCACCTCACTGACTTCCAAATACCCTAAAACCTAAGAAATCCCAAGCTGAATGCATTCTCTTCATTTACTTCATTTGAATTCTTCTTCCTCCACTGGCCCTGATTTATTCTTCTTTCCACAGGATTTATCTTGGTTGGTGACAACACTAGACTCATTCTAGATTTTTTCTTCTTCATTTTGAGGTGTCAAATAATCACAAACTCCTGTAGATTCCAGGTCTTAAAATATTTCCTAAATGTGCTTTCTGCCCACCCACTGTGTCACCTACAGTAGCTCGTTGCACTAACCCCAAAAGCCATCTAAATTCATGTCCCTTCTTCTGGTGTCTTCCCCTTCTAGTCTCCCCTAACCAACACTTCCAGCATTATTGCTCTAAAACAAATCAGATCATCTAATCTCATTGCATAAAACTGCCAAAATGCAGTTCCATTGCCCAAGAGGAATGGCCACAGTCCCTAACGACACCCCAAGCTTCTCCATCCCTTGGCCCACCCCTGCCTCTCCCGGTTCACCTCTCCACGTCTTCTCCCTCCAGCCCCAAGTGTCACACAGCGGCAGTACCAAAGGGCCTGCTGGTCCACAAACGTACCACGTCATCACACACCTCCTCTGCGTCTTGGTCTTTACGAGGCCCAGGAATAGGAAAAAATCCTACTCCTTCCTCAAACTCCAGCTCAGGTATTCTTTGGGGAAGCTTCCTTTAACTACTGCATGATTAATCACTTCTCTCTTTAGGCTACCTCAGTACCTTTTAGGCCACTACCATATTTCGTCAAAGCTAAGCCACCATCAATTGTAAGATGTCTTATTATATGAAACGTTAAAGGGACTTATCTAAGAAAAAGGAGAAGATCAAAACTATGGACAACTTTCCTATAGTTATCATCATGAACAGAAAAATGACAACAAATACAACTATCAAAAACTGAACCTAAAACAAACAAACAAACTAAACAAACAACTAGAACAGGAGCAGAATTGCAGAAATGGAGATCATGTCGGGGTTAGTAGGGGAGAGGGGGAGGGGAGAGATGCGGAGGGGAAAGGTACAGGGAATAAGCACAAAAGGTAGGTACAAAATGGACAAGGGAAGGTTAAGAATAGTATAGAGAAACGGAGAAGTCAGAGAACTTATATGTACGACTCATGGACATGAACTAAGGGTGGGGGGAATGCTGGTGGGAGGGCGTTGCAGGGTAGAGGGGAATAAAGGGGAGGAAAAAAATGGGGCAACTGTAATAGCATAATCAATAAAATATACTTTAAAAAAAGATGCACTATTATTTAATGCATTACATGAGAGAAAAATGCCGATTACCACGAAAATGCCATGGATGGCAGAGACATTTCTCACAGGTGATAAAATGTAGGGGGAAATGTATATCTTAGATTTCAAGAACTAGGCTGTTTTACTCTTCACACTCAACTGTGAACATCTGTCTCCTCCAACACCCAGGTCATGACGACGCCATAATTTCTATACAAGAAGAGTTTAGGGGAGACAATCTGATAGGAAAGTAGGAGACCTACCTTGATCTGTTTTTATAGTAACTTTAAATTACATGCAAGAAAACGTGATTTTTCTACACAACAGTGGGGAGAAGCACTGATGGGGACGGATGGAGCTAAACATCCCCCTCCCGCGCCACCATTCACTCTTGGGCAACACGACTCCTGGAACAAAATACATATGGTACTTTTGGGTAAAATGAATGGAAGTCACATTACATGGGTGTTTACATAAAATGTAGTTATCTACTCATACTTTAGCCTGTTCATGACCCATTTTAGAGTATAACATTCTTCTAATCATACAGTTTTAATTACCCCCTTGCTAGAATGATCACCTCTTCTTTCGACCAGTGTTGCCCATTAGAACAGATGGTAGCAACAGAGAGACGCCTGATCCCAGGAAGGCAGAGCAGAGGAAGGGGCGCTGTGTGGGGGGGGGGGGGGAGGCGAGAACAAGGCGGAGTAAGGCCCCCGCAGAGAGCAAGGACTGACAAAGGCTGGACGCCAGGAGACTCCAAAAAGGCGAGATAACCAGTTTTTAATAAGGTGCTCTCCTTGGAGGTGCAACTGAAGAGATTTCCAGAGGATTTTATGGAGGAAAGGCATATTTATCCAAAAGCTAGTTCTCTGCCTAACAATTTATCAGGGCTCTGCCTCTTAACTCTGTGTACTGTTACTGCCACTTTGAATCACATCAGTGTTTGGTAGAATCCTATCAATAAAATAGCTCTGGCCATGTTACCATGTAATTAAATAGAAGTAATGATTTAAAAAATAACCTTTTCCTTTTTTTCCCCAGAGCCAAAGATTTAATGGGGTCAAAGGAACACTTCACTTACTGGGAAGGATCTGAATCACTGCCTTTTCGTTTCCTGGGGAACTCTGTCACGTGTGGGCTGAACGATCCGGGGGCTGCTGGTTTTGTCCATGGGCTCATGTGACTGGACACCATGGGAGCAATGAACTGGTTGTCTTCTATCAACACTTTACCTATGAAAGAAAAAAAATAAAGCACAATAAGGCATCTAATTTTAAACATTAACTTTTACTTCATGTATATCGCACATCTTAAATGGCCTTCCTGTCTTAAAAATACCAACTAAATAACACGGAAAGAATAATTATGTACATTCAAATATTAGTTAGAAATGTATTTGTTCATATTTTAAAGTCTATTTTACCAATCTAAATGTTAAAAAAAATGAACATTATACATAATATGGAAAACACTAAAAAAGTAGAAAAGAAGGTAGAATATCAAATTTCAAAAACCAATGTTACTATTTAGAGATATTTCCTTTTAGAATTTTCCTATGATTGTCATTAAAGTAACTGAAATCATCGTGTATATTCTGCTTTATTTACGAGTCACTGTGATAACTTCACAATGTTACTACAAACTCTTTATAAATTATTCTAATGGCTGCATAATATACCATCATGTAGACATGTCATAGTTTCTTAACCAATCTATTGTTAGAATGTAAAGCTTTTTATCTACTGGTTATTTCTTTCAAACAGCATCCCAGATATGACTTAAGGCCAAGGGACAAGAATATTTCAAACCTTGAATTAATAAATATGACAGCAAAATCCTTTTTGTCTAAAGTGTGCTTTATTACAAGTTTGATGGAATATAAAAATCAGAGTCACTAAGCTAAAAATCTATAGTCCAAATGTGAGCCTCCTCCTATTAAAATGCATATAATAAATTTAAATTCATTTGTACCTTGTAACATATAATGAAAACATATAAACAGTCTCTACAAGGACAGTGCAATAAGTCTACCATAGTGGGAGAGCTTTAACATATCTCCCTCAGGAACTGATGATAGAGTATTCAGAAATAATGATACTGAAGATCTAATCCACACAATGAACAAGCCTGATATAATGGAGACCGCTATGCCTGGCAACTTCAAAATCCAGTGTTGTTTCAGAGTGCCCAATTTATAAAAACTGACAACACAATGGACCAAAAACCGAGTAAATCTCAATTTCAAAGGATTGATATCATACATAAAACATTTTCTGACCACAGTGTAATTATTAGATACCAGTTATAGAATGAGAACCAGAAGGAAAAAAACCTGTATCTTAGGAAATTAAGAAATACACAAATAACTCATCGAACAAGAAAGAATTCAATGTAAAATTATAAAATATTTGGAATCAATAACAAAAATATTATACATGAAAACACGTAGAGACAGTGAAAGCATTACTTAAGAGAAAAATTTTAATCCTAAACATTTTTTTAAAAGAAGGTTGAAATGTAATGAAGGACTAAATATGGAGTCATAATTTTAGATACTCTAGAGAGTCAAAAGATAATAAAATCTCATGTACAACATTATTCTAAGGACTGGAAATTAATGAAAATATTCCTGTAGAATTTTAACTAAGAAAACAGAAGCAAAAAGATATAAAAACCTGAATATTCCTATATTCTTTCTTAAACAAACTATTTCAATGTGTAGGAAAAGCAGGGAATATCTTGGCCCCCAACTCTTTTGTGAGGCTTATGTAATTTTGATATTAAAACCTGACAATAGCAGTAAGGGAAAACTATAGACTTGTCTCATTCATGAACAAAAACACAAAATCTTAACAAAATGTCACCAAAATTCATAAATGTATAAAAAGAATAACGCATCATGACCAAGATAGTTTTATTCTAGAAATGCAAGTCTGGTTTAGTATTAGTAAATCAATGAATATAATTTACCACCATAACAGATTAATGGAAAAATATGATTATGTCAGCACAAAAATGTTAACAAAGAAACATTGAAAGCACTCTCTTTGCAATCAGAGACAAGAACACATTTTATCGTTACCCCTTTTCAACTCTTTTTTAGAAGACCTGCCAGTGGGGTAAGGGATGGGGGAAAAACATGTGGTATAAGAACTGGAAAGAAAGAAAATAATTTATTTTTCTATTACTGGGAGATGATATAATTGAGTATATAGGAAATCCAAATAGATAAATTACTAAGCCAACAGATAAATTACTAAAATCAGAAAGTAGAGCAATTTGGCTGTATGTAAAATCAATATACATAAATCAATTGCCTTTCTATTCACTAGTAACAAACAGTGAAAAATGACATTTAAAAAGATGCAATTTATAAAACTCAAAAAACACAGAGTACTTAAAGAATAAATCTAATAAAAATGTATAAGATCTTTAAGACCTCTATGGAGAAAGTTATTAAAAAATTACTTTTTAAATTTTATTTATTCTTAGAGAGAGGGGGAGAGAGAGAGAGAGGGAGAGAAACATCGATGCACAAGACACACACTGATTGGTTGCCTCTTCCACGCCCCCATCGGGGGACCTGGCCCAAAACCCAGGCATGAGCCCTGACCAGGAATCGAACTGGCCACCTTTCAGTTTGTGCAAGGACACCCCACCCACTGAGCCACGCCAACCAGGGCAAAGGTTATAAAAATTTATTTTAAACACTTAAAAAGCTCCAAATAAATGGAAAGGTGTGCCATGCTTGTGGACTGGAGGCCTCAATATCATAAGGATCTCAGTTCTCCTCAAGTAGATGTGCAATTCCCATCAACATAAGCATTTTTTGGTGGAACTTCACAAGTTGACTATAAAATGCTTATGGAAGTACAATGGGTTATGAATAGCCAAGGAAAACATCAGAGGACTTGCCTCATCAGATATCAAGACATTATAAAGCTAGAGTAATTGATAAGGTATTGGCTATAAGTGGTGGGGATAAAGGGAAAAGAAATACAGATGTATATATATGGACACCTGCTAAATGCAAAAAGTGAAATTTCAGATCAATGTGGAGAAACCAGCTTTTTAATAAAGGGTCTTGGGCCAACTGGTTTTCTCTGTGGAAAAGAATAAAACCAAACCCCTACCTTATACTAACTATGAAAAAACAACCCCAGTTGGATTGAAGACCTAAATGTAAAGGGCAAAAATAGAACAGAGAAGATTTAAAGGGGAGAGAATATGTTTCGTACTGGTACAGAGAGAATTTCCCAAAACATAAAAAATTAAAGCAATAAAGAAAAATATTGATCAATTTAATCCCCTTAAAATTAAGTTAATGTTGATCAAAGGATACCATAAAAAGAATGAAACTACAAGCCATATATTTGCTAAATACATGTAAACAACAAAGGGCTAATCTCTAGATCACATAAAGAATGCCTTTGCACTAATGAGATCAAAAACCCAATAGAAAACTGAGTAAAAGATTTTAACGGGCATCTCAAAAA
Organism: Pteronotus mesoamericanus; assembly: GCF_021234165.1. Lineage (NCBI taxonomy): Eukaryota > Metazoa > Chordata > Mammalia > Chiroptera > Mormoopidae > Pteronotus > Pteronotus mesoamericanus. The sequence goes on from NW_026555310.1 coordinate 17,885,235, forward strand.
AGAAATTCCAACTATCAATACATAAGTGAAAATATAGTCAAACCTTGGCTCTCAAACAATTCGGTTCACGACCAAATTGTTCCCAGAAAAAAAGTCTCAGCTGTCTAACAAAACTTCAGGTCCTGATTGTCTCTCCCACACCCCTTTTTTTATGCTGATACCAGTATGATCAGTCATTGTCTCTCAGGCAACAAACAAAGGAGGTTTGGTTTTCAAACAAATCGCTTCTCAAACAGTTTTCTAGAGCAAATTAAGTTCGAGAACCAAGGTTCCACTGTATACCCGATCTCACTACTAATTCAGGAAAATCCAAACTATAGTGACACTACCACTTACCTACCTGACGGCTACAACTGAAGTGTGATGATACCCAACGTGAGGATGTGGAAATGGGAATATATGTGCTTTGCTGGTTGGAATGTAAATTGCTACAACCACTTTGGAAACCATTTTTGCATTACCTAAGAAAGCTGAACATGTGCAAACAACATGTGTTGGCATTCCCTTCCTAGGTACACGGAGAAACTCCTAATGTATATTTGGGGATGTGCGCAAGAAATGCCTTAATAGCATTGCTTATAATTGCACAACAAAAATTAAAACCTGAGAAAACTGCAATTCACCAACAGATGGATAAATTGTTTATTCACTGAACAAAACACTAACAGCAATAAAAATGAATGAAGTACTGATATACTCATTCACATGGATGAATCTCAAAATAACGCTGGACAGTAAGTCATAGCCAAGGGCAAAGTATGTTTTTAAAAATTTTTAAGTTAAATCAGTGAAACTAATCAATGTGTTTTTAAGCAATATCTACCTAGATTGCCAGCCACCACAGAAAAGCAAGGGAACAGCGAATACAAAAGTCAGAATTTTTTCTGGAGAAGAAAGGACACGTGATCGGTGAGGAACACGGGGAGTTAAAAGAAATTCATGTTCTATTTCTTAGCCTGGCTGTGAGTTCACAGGTAATCATTTTGTTTTTATTCTTTAAACTACACACAATCCTCTTTTTTGTAACAACATTTTTACGGTCCTCTGTAGGAATAATAGAGCTCACAATAAATAAGTGGGAAAAATAATTTTGCAAACAATTTTTGGTCATTTGGGAATTAAGTTTCTACTTATGGTATTCCAAGACTTCTAAATGGGATCAACTTGGAATCACCAAATACCACAAGATGAATTATCGGATAAGCTCCTAGACTTCATTCTAGCTAATAGATTTTGAATGATAGAACCTCATCTGTCTCCACAAAAAAAAAAAAAAGAAAAAAAAGAATTTCTTATTGATAGTAAATCAATAGGAAAAATTCACTAACACTGAACCATAGCACACCCTGGTCTATGTAATACCAGATGCCTCGCATGCCTCCAACACTCATTCATGCAAGGACATCGTCCCCGCAGAAGTTCAAAATAGAAATGAAGTTTTGTTTTTTTTTTGCCTCTCATTTTAGGGGGCATGATATCCAAATGTTTAATCCTACTTCCTTATTAACCTCTAATATAAGAAATTGACTGTCTTTAGGCAGGCAGAATAATAATCTTCTTTTCACAAAATCAAAATCTGAAGCTCTAAGGGTCTTCATGTTCCCTAATGGGTGGAGTATTGCCCCATAATTAGCTGTGTTCCATCAAGTCTGGCTATGTCAGCACAAGTGTGTTCCACACAGAGGGCTTTCTGTAAACAAAAGGAAAATATGGGTTAGTGGGACTCATTAGTTCTGGATGAAAGGATTTGTTCTTTGGAAACAATCCAACCTTCATGGAGTAGATTTTTATTTGTAATAAGGTGACTCAACTGAAAGAGTAAAGTTTTTTTTTAAGTTCTAATTGGTACATAATGTTATTTAAGTTTCAGGTATGTAAAGATTTAATTTTTTTTTTACCTCCAGTTTACTTTTAGCCTCCACATATACTTATTTAGAAGATAAGCTCCTCCTCTGCTTTTATATAACTCAGTTTGGAGGTACTAATTTCATATTTTTATATTGTCTTTCCTCACCAAATTGGATCACTTTCTCAATGACAAATGTAATACATTGTTATTTAACACTCAGTAAAATAATTCAGAATTTAGATTGAACAAGGATACTGTGACTGTCTTCTATGAAATCTGCGGTTTTATTTAAAATGAGATTAGCATCAAATCTTGCTCCACTGGGGTGCATTTCCCTGGTGATGGTAATCAACCTAACAATATTTTAAAGGTCTACCATTCACTACCAACTCCTCAAGAATGGAAATAAATTGTGGGAAATAGCAGCTGCCTGGCAGTCATGAAGAGGGGAGATCAAGTAGCCACTTGGTCTAGGTTCATAAATACAAAGGGGTTCAAATATAGAATTTGACATTACATTTTAAAGAGAATGTACAGAGACATACACACATGCACACACACATGCACAGAAGTGCAACTGCAGGATGGAAAATATGTATATTTTAGATACCTTAAAAACTTTTTTTTCCCATTACCTATGTTCATTGCCAGTAGGGAGCTATATGTTAAAAGTTACATAAAATTTAAATTATTCTCCAAGTAACTTTTTGTTAAACACAATTTGTTCAACATAAACATTTAAGTTACTTCCTTAAAATATGAAAGTGACCTTTGCTTAACTTCTGAGAGCCCCTGCCCAGAAAATCCTTTTAGTTGGGTCTACCCCCTGTAAATTGTTGTGTTTTTTGGGACAAGTCATTTAACATATCCAAGACTGTTTCTTTAAAATGGAAGTTAATTCCCTGCAAACCCCATTTGTTTGTGTTGGGAATCAAATAAAATAATGTATATGAAATTTGTTTGAAAACCCATAGTTTAATGATGTGCAGTAACAAGTCCAGCAAAAAACAGTCCACTATGATGAGCCATTGTAGATGCTTAAGACACTGAGTTAAATGCCTTTGAGTTTTTTTTAGTTGAAAAGAGTTAAACTTTTGAATTTTGAAATAATTTCAGACTTGCAAAATTAATGCAAAGAACTCCCATATACCCTTCAATCAGGTCTCCCAAATGCTAATGTCTTACTTAACCCCACTTACAATTATCAAGACCAGGAAAGTAATGCTCATATCCAGGGTGGGCAAAGCTGAGTTTACAGCTGCGAATACGTGAAACACAGAGTATATTCCCATAACATTATTTATTAATTATTGTATTATTTTCCATACAAACTGTAAACCTACCTTTGCCCCATCCTGCAGTATTATTATCTAACTTACAGACCTTACTCAAATTTCTCCAATTGTCCCCTAACATCCTTTTGTCGGTCCAGGATCCAATCCAGGATCACACAATAGATTTAGTGTCCACTATGAGCCTTCAGTTTCCATTAATCTGTAACAGTTCCTCAGCCTGCCTTTGTCTTGGAAATTTCGAAGGGTACTGGGCCATTGTTGTACAGAATGTCCCCGGGTCTAAGTCTGCCAGACACTCCCTCGTGATTAAATTCAGGTTAAGCATGTTTGTCCAGAATACCGCAGAAGTGATGCGGAGTCCTTCTTGCCTTCATTTGTATTGTTTCTGGTACATTTTATTACCTCATTAAGATCCTGCTCTCCAAAACTCCAAATGGTGCTCAGCTCATGGAATCCGCAGAAGAGGAGGCAGAGGGAAGATTCATGAGCTCCTCTGTAAGGCTATGAACTCAAATATGGGAACGCTTGGAGGACCATGGTATTTCTTCATCCCCAGATCTTAGCCCAGTGCCTGAAAGTATGTGTGTAGGGTTTGTTAAAAGAACAAGTTCCATTTCATTTCATTTAAATACCCTGGACATTCAAAAGAGAATCTGAAAAAGGCATGAAATCAAAGCTTCCAGATTCGCCTTCCTGGGCTGCTGGGAAGGGTGAAATTCCCACAATAAGGAATATGCAATTCCCTACTGTACCTATTTCACAGCAAGTAGGCCTACTTCCCACCATCACTGCTGGGAACAAAAGGCACCCACATGTGCTGTGGGGTTTGGCAGTGTGAAGCTTTCCAGAGTGACACACAGGAATTGTGTCACAGCTTTGTGCTAATGCATTATAGTGGAAACCAAATACCGTTTCTTCCTACTCACATATCACTGTAAGATGCTGCATCACATAATAGACAGAAATGAAGTTCTACCTGGCACTTTGAAGAAAAATACCTTCCAGCGATAGTACTAGATGCAAAGTATAAAAAAGCTTTTGCTCAGCAGAAATGAAAAATATTCTGTTATTTCACGGTATTTATTAAGAGCCTAATCTAGGGGGAGGATACATTTTAAAAGGTTACAATGTAGTACTTGTTCTCAAGAAGCCTATAATCCTGTATCTGTTTATGCATATGCAGGTACACAGATATATAAACCCAATACAGAAAGAACAGACCTGGAAAGAGGTAACAAGCTTATGCCACAGGAACACAGAGGAAAGAGCACATAACTCTGTTCTGGGAGAGAGAATAACAGTTACAAGCTTCTTCTTTTTTTTTTTTTTTGGATGAGTATTTCTGGCTAAGAGAACACTGTGAACGGGAAGCAAAGCAAATGCACTCAGTAAAAGCTATGCCACCATTAAAAAATGAGATCTAGTTGTTAAATCAATGAATACATATCAATTAGGTGTGAGAAAATGCATCTCCTGCTAAAGAACCTGATCTGTAAAAATAGATTTTTTCCAAAACGTTTTACCCTCTCATACATGTATCGTATACTCAAACTTGGTTTGACAACCATAATACTCTATGATTTTCTCCTAAATTCTTCTCTCTCCTAAAACAAACCGTGTGATTCTTTCAAACTTTACCCACATAATGTTTCATTGCTACCTGGTCACTCTATTTGGCCATACCTGCGCTTAAAATTCCTTTGCTGCGTGGTATGATTGGAATACAACACCCAGGAGTTGCCGAGTCCACAGAGAGGAGAGTAGAACTTTTACTGATAATGTTTTGATTATAATTTCATTATCTGTAAGACTGTATTAGCTTTTGCTTTGGGCCTTTGCACTGTTGATTCATTCATTTATATAATTTTAGAACTAACTGACATTAGAGATGGTCTAATATAACTCCCTCTCTTTCCAAGACAGAAACAGAGTTCCACAGTTGATTAAGTCTGCATACCCTTTATCATAAAGCCAGACACTGAGGGAGGAGGGACCACTGTGGCAGCCTCCCGACTCCCAAAGAGGGCCCTTCTCGAGTAAACCCAAACCAGTCTTTTCTATAGGTTGTTGTCACTAAGCCGTATCTCTGCCACTTCATACATCTGCATTATTCTTATATGTAGGTGCTGGCCCTTTTTTTTGCTGTTAGGTTTAATCTTCTTCTATATCATCCCATCAGCATCTCCTTGCGTTCACACTATATCTAACAGACTGACGGAGCCTCCTCAAAGTATGCCATCTGCAAAATTGACCAGCACAAAGTGTACGTTTTCAAATCAAATGTCTGGCTGGCATGTTGAACAAAAAAAAAAGACAAAGAGAGAAGAGCAGGGAATTTACTCACTGTGACCAAGTAATGTGTAGGCAAAGGGAGAGCCCACATAAGAGTTACAGAGGAAAGCAAAAGGTTGCCACCAGGGGTGAGACAGGAGTGGTTAGGAAGGACACAAGCCCTCAGCACACAGGAAAACTGAACCGGTTTGGGCTGGAGCAGGTAGTAAGACTGTGGACAATGCATGGGTGTCAGAGAGCCTCGGGGATTAAACTGTGTTTTGCTGCTGCCTGGCTATTGTTATCAAGGCTTAAAAGGAGCCAGGAGGGATCTGGTTACCTGAATGACACATTCTTCCTACTGAGGAAGGAGGGGCCGGTGTTTCCCAGGCTTGCTCCCTGCAAAGCCATGTCTATCTCAGAATGTGTACAAGGTGAGAAGAGGATCTGCTTGTATCATTCCAACCAGATACGCACTAACGACGGCCTTAAAGTGGGGAGGTGCCGAATCTCCTGTACAGCCTGTACTAAGGCTCTCCGTATCTGCTCACGAGGGCATAGCATTCAGGGCAGAACACGAACCAGCTGTGTGGGCGTCGATGGGAGAAGCTGGACACAGAGACACAGGAAGTTTATGACCTCAAAACCTTGGAATGAATCAAACACCAGATCTCTAGTTTGCAGCACAACCAGGTAGAAAGGAAGTAGTCTCTGTAGTAGTCTCTTTGAGAGTAGTCTACTCTCAAAGCCAAAAGTAGGCCAGTATTCCTTACTCCCTCACTACATAAGTTCAACGGCAGACGTCAGCACTTCCCAGAAACGGCACCACATCCAAAAGTCCAGCAGACGTTAGGGGAAGACTGAAAGAATAAAAGCTCTGAAGGCCAGGCTGCCTGGGTTCAAACCCTGGTTCTGCTACTTACTATGCACCCTTTAGCTTGGGCAATGTCCTTAAATTCTCTGTGTCTCACTTTCCTCACCTGAAATGTGAAATAATGTAGTACCCACCTGATAGAGTTGTTGAGGATTGGATGAATTATACAATGTAAAGCATTTAGACCCCTAGCTCACATAAATACTCAGCAAAGGTTAAGGAGTATTACCTATTCAGCAGAGCCAAAGGGTAAGAATGACCCATGCTAGGCTTTTGAAATAGGGCAAAGAGGAAACAGAAACACCCACGATGACTACACGGAAGTGAGAGTCACGGGAAAGCAACGGTGAGGCAGGAGGTATTCAGAGCACTGGGAGAACGGAAGAGTGCTTCCCTGGCCGCACCTGCGCAGAAGGCCAGCAACCTAATCCAGGCACTACAACCGAATCCAGGGATGGGCGGACGCAAGAAACAGCAGTTCACCTGAATTTCAGTTCCACAACAAAACACAAAAGTCTCTAACTTGCTCTGGGCCTGAGCGATCCTCGTTCATTTAAAAAAAAAAAGAAAAAAAAAGGTGGGGTTTGGTATTTTTAACAACAGCAGGTGTTTTCCATAAGGCACAAAAATGCATTTAGATCTGGACGGTCTACACCCACATCATGTAACACAAGGGACAATACAATTCTTGCCGGTTATGAGTAAATGGAGGACACGATATAGGCGAATACCATGATTAGCCTTAGTCAGGCATGACTGGATGTGGCAAATTTGACTAGAGCCTAAGAAAGACACAGTGGTTCCTAACATCTGAGGTATCAGCAAAATGGGACACCTCTGTTCACTTTGAGGAAAAAAATTCATCAGTGTTCACAAAAATATGCATATCTTTTCACTGAATGGCAATTATTCCAGGTAGAAGACACTTTAAAAAGTGGGGGTGGGGGGTAGGGGCACACTGTCAGTGCACAGGCAAATGCTGAAGCTCTAGAAATAGAAACACAATAGGAGTTTTTAAAGTACTAAAACCCAAAGTGACTTTAATACTATCTAGGCATAACATGCTATAGTTATAATAACGATCAGAATCTAAAGCTTTCAGGCTCCTCCTGACAGATAGCTAGTAAAAGATTATTTTTAAACCTCTTGATAAACAATTTGTCCTAGAGGCCTTCTAAAATGTAAGGGGTGAATTTCACCATCCCTCTAAGGTCAGGCTGCTTTCCTTATGACCGCATGTCCCCAAACTAGGTAACTAAAATTATTATTGGGGAAAAAAACTTGATAACCCAAAAGTGCTTTGTTGAACTTAAGTTCAAAGGTAAAAAAAAAAGAAGAAGAAAAGAAAGAAAGAAAGGAGAATTGTCCTCAAGAAGTGACTAGCACCAGGATGCATGGAAAATTGGGTTTGGTCTCTCTTTTCTAGGTCAGTGTTGTTGCCTGGGTGACTCACTGCAGAAGAGATGGCCCAGCTAGAAATCAATAGTATTTGTCTCCACGGAAGTGGAAGCACAGCCTGCCTCAGGGTACCTCCAACCAGGCAGCTGATAAGGCAAATAAAAAGTAGAGCTGGAGATGGTGTTCAATATTTCAGTCAAACTTTTCTCTAGATCTTTGACAAAACAATGATTAATCGTCACAATCCTTTACTTATTTAAACATCTATTGATTGATATCTACTCTATAAAGTATTCAATTTCAATTCTATTATATACTGATCTATCCTTTAAAATCTGTATTTCTATAACTATACATGGTTTTGGTACTATCTAGGCTCAACTATAATCTTATATTCTCTCTCAAGAAAAGAAGATGAAGAGGTCTATTGATGGATACAGAGCCTCTGCTTTTAAGTAACTTCTAAGCCGGAGACCCTCTGTATTGGAATCAAAATAAGAAGGGCCTCTTCTGACGTTATCACACACAGGTGTTTCCACGAGTGCTCTTTTCACATTAGGGCACTAGACCACTTCTGGTTTATGTACCATCAATAGGTGTCTATACTGGAAGTCAAGGCTGAAAGTATTTTTCAGCTTTGTCCCACAGAGCAGCAGGGGAGGGTCTGAGAGCACACCTGGGGCGCCTGTCCCCCTGGAGGTTACATCAGTGACAAGGACAGAGGAACAACACAGGTCATTATGTTGAATAGATGTTGGAAGTCCAGGGTCCGACTTCCTAACAGGCTGTAATGGGAATAAATGACATAGTACTTGTGATGCTTGTCAGAAGAAAGAGTGGGAAATGGATTTAAAGATATCAGCAGTGACTTTTTCAGGGAAGAAAAGAGGATGAAAGAAAGAAGGAATTGGCCCAGACTGACTTGAGGGGGAAGGCTAAGATTTAATAGCCAATCACCAGGCAGGAACCAGGACCTCTGCTTTTATTTCTTTCCCATCAGAAATAAACCACAATTAGCCTTTCAAGGTGATGCAAAAGCTCTTCTGCTGACCAAGGACCAAAAAAGAAGATGCATATATCTTTCTTCTGGGAGACAGACAGATACCCTGCCTGCAACACTGGCTAGTGGGGACCACACGCGCCCCCTGTCCCCCCCACCAAATCACAGAGGTGGGAGCCGAACCTCCGCAGGGCTGACAGCGCAACCTCAGAGGTCTGTTCTTCCTTCTCCACTCTTCCTATCGGGAGCCAAAACAAGGCTTCCACCAGTTCTTGCCCGCACAGCACTGATGATTTCCCATGTCCATGGCCAGTCTCTGCCCTGAAAGACCCCCTCTTCGCTGCCTCCCCAAGAGCTATCCATCCATCAATGCTGAAGTTGGCATGGTCTCTGAAAGCCTTCCCTGAGTCCCTCCCTGGCTGGGGAGGCTCCTAGCCGGTACCTTACAGAAGTTAAACTAGAGATTTTGCTGGGTTCTATCTTTTAATACAAACATTTTGGCTGCTTTTCACCCAGACTAATGCATTTTATAAGCTCCTTAACCCTCTTCTTGCTTTATCCGTGTCTCTATCTCTGTTTGCCCAGTACAGTAGTAAGGAGGCATTTTATGAATAATTTATGAATGAATCAGCCCTGCCCACACCTCAAACCAACCATCAGTCATGTAAAGCTGAGTGAGAACCAACCCGGCTCTCCTAGGAATGTACAACCCAAGGGTGGAGCTAAGAAACCTACCTAAATAACTTGTGGCAAGCAAGCACAAGTGTTACATATATAATAGACACATGCACCCCTACACACACCCACACACACACACTAGTGTGTAAAAATAGGAGTGGAGAATCATTTTCAGGCGGGGAGTTCTGGGAAGGTTTCATAGAAGGGGAAAAAAAAATGAATGATGTTCATTGGTTGAAGGTCAGATTTCATTCAATAGTTTGTAATCATCTCATTTAATTCCCACTTAACCCTCCAAGGGAGGTATTTTTTTTTACCCCATTTTATAGGTAAGGAAATTGGGGATCGGAGAGGATAAATAATGTGGCCAAGGTCATACAGCGAGCAAGTCATCCAAGTGGCAGTCACACTCCCAGGGGTTTGCTCCCAAAGCTCAGGCTGCTGTTTCTACACCAGATCTCCTCCCGCCCTCCCCGCCCCCAGCAGATAAAAACACAGTGATGACACCTGAGCTCAGCCTTCACAACTACCTCAGATCCCAGGGGCCTGTCTGGAGGGTGGGCAGGGGCCTTCCAGGTGCCGGCAGCCACAGGGAGATGGGAAGTTTAAACCGAGTGGGGAAAGGCAGGCTGCCTTAACTGCGCACCGGCCATGTGCCGTGGAGAGGTTTGGGAAGAAAAAGCCAGCGAGCAGTTCTCCATCTTCCCTGTGACATGCTTGGAACAGACGGTAAAGTGCTTTTCTTACCTACTTAAATAAATGAATATTATATGTAAAACATTTTGAAGGTATTTAAAATTACTGTTTTATAACAATAACCTTGACCCTCAATTACAAATATCCAATAATGCAAACTATGTTAGTGAAAGGCTGACTCTCTCTACCTTTCCTATTCCTCCAGCCTCCTTTGTTTTTCTCTCTGTAAAGATGTGATCTGGAGATTTAAACCATAAGACTGAAGACTAGAGGAAACTAAATACCATTAATTTACTTAGATAAATAACAAATGTCCTATCATGCCAACTGACACGTAAGTCTTTTCAAATGAGAATTTTAATATTATATAACTGGGCTGACTTAAATATTTCAAGTTTAAAAATTGGGTGTGAGGTATGGTGCCAAGTGGGTACTGGAAATATCAGAGGGACCACTCGGTAAAGTACATAACTGTCTAACCGCTACATTGCACACCTGAAACTAATACAAAATAGTGATTGTAAACTGTAATTGAAAAAAAGAAAAATCCTGAGGGTGAGATAAATAAAATATTACAGCCTACAGTGATATAATAATATGTTAGGGACCAGTCACCATGACCTCACCCAAATAAAAGAAGATAAAAGGGCCCGGGCGGCGGGGGCGGGGCGGGGCACGCATAGCTAAATGTTTCATAAATTATCAATAAATATCCAGCAATACTAGTTGCTCCTACAGAAAACACCTTTCACCTGTGGTCCCGGCTGCACTAAGAGTTTAAACTGTAGGTTCTTCTACGTTGGCACAGCCTCCGGCCACAGGGAAGGAGGGAGGCTCTCTCCGGGCAAGGCAAGGGGTGCGGGACGGCTGTGATTTTCAGGGCAGCCGCAGCAGTTGTCAGACTTAAAATCACCAGGACAGAACAGCGCTGCCTCCCAAGTGTCTCATGTACAGTTGCCTCTTGCAGGGCCCCTGGCTCACTGCACCCCGGATGATGCGGGTGACAGAGCAGAGGCTGACTAATGACCCAGATCCTGGAGGTCTCTGCAACTAACTGGAACAGCTGAAATGAGGGCTACCGAAACGAAACGTTACTACCTGATTTATAATTTCCTGAGCATTATGTAGACAAGGGAGAGACTGCGGAAGGATGCTGTCATCACTGTTCACAGCACAGAAGGAGGGCTTGCTTTTTAGAACCAAGGATTCTTTCCACAAGGAAAAAAGTAAAGTGAAATCACTGTATTAACTATACTGATATTTCAGCTTCCCCTATATGTTTTTAAACATTCAATTTGATTTTTTTTCCTGGAGTCACACTTCGATGGGGAGGGCAGTCCCTCCTTCTCTTATCCCCCTACCCTCCCCCACCCCTCTTTTCCCCAGCGCTCCCTGTCTGCCACTCTCACGTTCCTACCCCTTTCCCGCCTCCCTCTTCCTTTCTTTCATCTCTTGCCCCTCCATTCCCCTCTGGCTCTTCACTCCTTTCTCCCCATCAACTACCCCCATTCTCTCCTCCTCGTTCTTTACTCCACCCTTTTTCTCCTCAACCCCTCTCCTCCCCCTTCTTCCTCCCACTGAAACATGTAAAAAGCAGTTTTAGTCCATCCTGGTTTATCTTGAGTAATGCAATCCTGGCCTCAACTTTGCCTAAGGATCCAGGCCAGGAACAGTAGCTTATGCAAAGCTGACTGGAACATGACTTTTAACTGCTGAGTCACATAACTGAATTTAACCCGCAATAATGGCAGAATGGCACCTCAAAAGAGCTGGGTCTGATCACATCCCAAGTGAGAACACGGGATAGTAAGGGAAGGAGAGCAAGATGCCCCAAAGGAGCATCGACCCAAGACCATCTCAGTCTGGAAAAGGTGCTGCTCCCCCAAGACTGCCCTCTCCAGAGCGCCGAGGATTCCGGAGTCAGTTACCAGGAGGATGCCCAGTCAGCTGGCTTAGTCTTGGACCATAAGCATGTCAGAAAACGTGAGCAGGCAATTATGTTAGGCACCAGCTGATTTTTGGTGGACAATCTTAAAAGCCAGCAGTGTGACCATCCTATGGCGGGCGGGGGTGGGGGCTCTCCCCCAATGCCACTTTGCTATTTTAATGAGAGCCTTAATATCAAATTGCCTAGCAAAAAGGAATCTGCAAGGATTTTGTGTAAGGAAAACATGGCCCTGGATTCTGATAACAGAGACCTGGTTTGGGGTTTTTTTTTTCCCCACTCTTTCCAGGGATGGGGGAAGTTGCAACATTTTTTCACCCTCTTTAGATAAAGGATGTCTGAAAGTGAGCGCTGGCACCAGCTGGTGAGAGAGGAAAGAAAGCAGCACAGGCAGTAGCCACAGGCTTTGACTCCAGTTTTGACTTTCTGGCTGTGAAACTGCGGACTAGCGCCAACTCATCAGTGAAATGGAGATATTGTGACCTACATGCTGGGGTTGCGATGGGACTAAGGAAGGTATCCCTGTGGCATGCCCGGTACGTAATAGGACCCCAATAAATGCCAGCCCTCCCAGCCCCCACCGAAACGTTGCTACTTTTACCTAAGCAGGATTAATTTTGCTCATTCCCAATTTCATAGTTGGTGTTCAGATAAACAGCAACCAACTACTTGTCCAAAAACTTGTCTAAGTCCGTAAAACTTATCTGGTGAAAGCCACTTTTTGAATTAGTAGGTGCCTTTTCATGTTTCTTTTTTTCAGTAAAGCCCATATAGTTTTTCAATTTGGCTAATTTTAACTTGTGTGGGACAATTTTGTAATGGACTAGGTAAGATTCATTAATTTCGCAAAGCAAATTGGAGCTGTAAATATACATTAAGCTAACTATATTAAGCTAATGTATACGGAGTACTATTTTCCAAGTATTGGGCTAAGCATTTTATATAAATTTAAATGCATTTCTATCTCATTTAAACCTAACAATTCTATAAGACAGATACTATAATTATCCCCATTTTACAGATGAAGAAACTAAGGCAAAGGGTAAATAACCAGGGTGACATAGTGAAGGGTAGAGCTCAGTCATAGCCAAGAACAGAGAGGGTGCCCCAGCCTTACACTATAGAAACTGCATTCTCTTTTCAAAACGGTGCTGACTCACATCTTTACATCATTCAGAAAGACTTCAAATATTCAAATGAAAGAATTTTGGCCATCTCCCCATGTTCCAAATTCCCACCACTGAATTAGATTTTCAAAAACACCTCTTCTAGTTGCTGCATTTCAGAGAAGAATCTAAACCCATCAGCATATTCCTCAAGGAAAATGGAGATTTAATCAACTGCTTCCCTGAACTTAACCGGTCCTCCTTTAGTTATTTCTGGGTTTTTCTCCTGTCTCTCGTTTGTCTTAAATAACAGATATTTTATAATCGCCTCACATTTGTGAGGAGTCCCATGGAAGAGGCCGGACTATGTTTCCAGTAAATAACTAGGGAGAAGAGAAAGACATAGCCACGCTTCCGACTCAATTCACAAAAACTCCACAAGAGGACATATAAAACAAAATACACTAATTCCATTGATAACTTTCCTAAAGTTGTAATGGTAACAGACAAGAGCCGCCTCCCCTTTACGTAGGACTGTGTGGGGAACCTGGTGAATCTGCTTGCACGCGCTCATCTGCCCACCTGCCCGCCCCTAAAAGGAGCAGTTTTTTGAAGCGGGGGAATGGAGGTGAGTATTTCCAGTTCAGAGTGGATGGGCTCGCAGAATCCGAACTCCTTCAATGGCTAATGACAACTGGTTTATACAAAAGAAAGATGAAATCTAACAAGTCAACGCAGCAGCCCCTGCTGACGGTGAGGTGGGCGCCCCGTGGTCGGCGGGTAGCGACTGCTCACCATCACAGGGCGGATAGTCCCTCGCCAACTCACCTTCGCCGAGGCGTCCAACCCGGCTGCAGGCAGACCGAAATCCGACGACAATCACGGGCGTCACTCCCCACCTCCCGCTCCTGCGAGGGCACGCGAGGCGCCGCGCCGCACCTGTGCCCCAAGGGACGACCTTGGTCCAAGAGTCTACAGGAGGCGATGAGTAGCCAGAGGAGAGCTCCCAGCTAAGTGTGCCCACCTGGTGGCGCCCCTCCGGCTAATGAGACCCCAGTCGGGCTGGGGCGCCCCCTGCGCGTCCGACTCCGCGCCCCTACCTGGGGACGCCGGTCCGCAACCTCACCTCTCGCTGCATCCTCCTCTTCCGCCGCCATGGCAAGAGCCGCTGGGCCGTCTGAGCAGCCCCAGGGCTGGCAGCATGGAGCGCCTGGAGCCCACCCTGCGCCGGCGCAGGTGGCGACCGAGAGTGCGGGCTCGGGTACCCGCGGTGCTCTGCCAGGTGCCGCGGCGGCCGCCACTGCAGCCCTGGGCGCGCAGCCAGTGCCGACTCACTCCCTCGCTGGCCGGGGCTACCGAGCATGCGGACTGAGACTCCTTCGCCCGCCAGCCGGTCTGGGCGCCGTGGGGCTCCGGCTGGAGAAAGAGACCCGGCGCGGGGCGGAGTCACCGCGGGCACCGCCCCGCCGACCCCGGGGCCGGAGGCAAAGTGTCACCAGGCTGGTGCGGTAGCACTTAAGAGTCATTCTGGAAACCAGCCTATATAAAACAGGTCTCCAAGATCACTTCAAGATTCGTTGTCTCAGTGTTCCGAAGATTTGCAGTTGTTTCCCTTGGGAGAAATGGCAAACGGTGAATGGAGATCGTTGCGTGAGGAGGAAGGGATAGGGAACGGGTGCTGGGGGGTGGGGAGACTCAGCTGTCCCTTGCTCTTTTCTGCTTAGGGAAGAAGGGCTTAACTACAGAGACGGACGTGTAATGACCGAGGAAGTTGTGATTCTGAAACGATTGGGTAAATCCAGAAGCAAGGTCCTTTGTGGGATTTCTTTGACAGCCTTTCATCCTAAGTCGAAAATGCTGGTTCTCTCCTCGCCCACCGGCACCTAAACGGGTTCCGTGGTTACAGTTTATCTGGTAGAAGTAGTGGAGAGAAGAAAGGAACAGCAGAGAAAACAGTAAAGCTTTACTTCAACCAGCCTAAATCAATTAATTAATTATCTTACCGGTACTCTTTATGATAGCGTCTTAACTAGATGTTTATGTGTCCTGAAGGCTACTTAGAGGCTGAACCTGGGCGAGCGGGTTGGAGGTGTGCTCCCGGTCAGAAGTAGTCCGTCCGTATGGGAGAAAATTGTTGCTGTCTTAAATGGGGACCGAGATTACATGCTCCTGGAGGTAGAAGAAGGTGCTAACAACGGTGCCGCCTTTAATAAAACACGCCGACACATCCTAATCAAAAACATTCTTGAAACATCTCCATCCTAGCTTTGACTTGGAATTCTATCTGAAATCCATCTATACCAACTCCTGCTGGCAGCTCAGAAAGAAACATTCCAGAGAGCCTGGCAAATAGTTCTAACATCTGGTCTAGGGTTCCTTGCACGTATTCA
Source organism: Pteronotus mesoamericanus (assembly GCF_021234165.1). NCBI lineage: Eukaryota > Metazoa > Chordata > Mammalia > Chiroptera > Mormoopidae > Pteronotus > Pteronotus mesoamericanus. Next base: position 17,900,737 of record NW_026555310.1, read on the forward strand.
AACGTTGGCTTTCCAGACAAGTGTACACTGTTTTAAGATGTTCCTTTCCAAGAAGGGGGGTTACTTTTAGACCTGGGCATATGTTAAATGACACCTTAATGGTAAAGCAGAACTGCTAGGATGAGGTTAAAATGTACGGTACAGACTTGTAGACACCGGTTGCTTACAAATCACCTTTGTGAGGTGATTCTAATAATTAGGCAAAGATTCAGAGATTATGATTATTTTGGCTAGGATCACTCAGTAGCTGGTAGAAGCCAGACGATAAAAATCAAATTTCCTTCCGAGTTCTTATCGTAGTGTCTGATAAGTTTGCCATGAACCATTGCAGTCCTTATTGCTAAGAAACAATGATTCACTTCCACCCAAAAGCCTGGAAGCAGAGACAAGGAATCCAGAACTTAAATGATAGGAAGAAATCTAACGTTCAAGAAGATACCAACCAGGTTCAGCACTCTCATAGGATTCCCCTTATTGTTCAAGTTTAAATCTTACTTGCTACTTTTTCTTTATGCTCTGGAGCTTTACTTTCTACATGATTTCTTTTCTTTTCTTTTTTTTTTAAGAGTAGTTCTACTATAAAGCATATGCTAAGACAGAGACCACACAATATCTTTACAGATGGATCTCTCATTTCCAACCAGTGGTATTCTCATATTTTCTCCTTGGGCAAAACGTAACAAAAGTGATTTGAAACATAAGCAGAATGCATGCATATATAGTCCTGGTCTATGTGATTTCCTTGCCAAAAGCCCAGGAACAGCTTTGCTCTTCAGGAATCATCACCAATCCTAAAGTGAACTTAGTTTGTTCATTAATTTTTGCTTCAGAGCAAGTACTCAGGCAAGAAAAATAATGGAATTATAATACACTGCCTTGTAAACTATAGATTCCTATACTTATCAATTTCCTGCAGGGATTATAATTTTGTTTAGGGTTCCTTTAAGGCCACTTAGGTATTTTTAGTTGGCTCAGGACAAAAAAAAAAAATTCACCTGCTTCACAGTGTAGGAAGATACTATGTATTTCCAATCATGCTCAAAAATACAAATAAATAACAACTACCTGTTAATGACCTCCTAAGTGATTGGAGAAAGTAGCTAAATTATTAATATTTACACTTTCCCACTTCCCCCAACCCACCCCCAGCATTCTATGAAGGGTGAATACTGGGGAGGATTCCTGGATTTGCTGAGCAGGTTGATGACGAGGAGCGCAATTGGGAGAAACAGAGAGGCCAAATGTGTTCGAAGCGATCAGCTTGAGCTTGGCCTATGAAGGGGAAAAGCAGAGAAGGTAATTGCAGGAGGGTCTATCATGAGAGAGGAAAGGTTGTGGTGGCAGCTGCCGTCAGGGAGGTGTTTAGGGAGCTTCACTGTGTAGTAGTGCAAATCCTCTTATTTTTCTAGAAAATAACAATTTAGCAAAAGCTACATTTCTTTTCAATGCTTTTAGGCTTGATTTATATTTTTATTAAAAGTGAAAACAGTGGTGGATTGAACAGCGACCTACAGACCAAAAGGCTGCAGGGTCAATTCCCAGTCAGGGCAATGCCTGGGTTGCAGACCAGCTGCCCAGTTGGGAGTGTGTGAGAGGCAACCAATTGATAATTCTCTTACACACTGATGTTTCTCTCCCTTCCTTTATCCCTCCCTTCCCCCCTCTCTAAAAATAAATATTTTTTAAAAGGTGAAAACATTTTGAGATTGGCCTTAGATGGAACGTAGAGCCACACACACAAAATGCAGCAATTTAATTCATTTGTTCACAAATACTTGTAGAGTGTGTACAATGTGCCAGGCACTGCTCTAACCACTGATTTTCGTATTTCACTTACTCTGCTTCCCTTACTTCACATAGATGTTCTCACAATAATCGATAAGGCAGCATTACCTTGTTTGGAGAAAGTCCAGCCAGTGGGAACCTTTTCCCCTTAGCTCAGTGGTTCCCAAAGTTGCATGTGCATGAGAATGTGCAGAATTTCAGACCCCCAAGGATTATAATTTAGTACGTCTGGGCACCTACTGAATCCTTATTTCAGATAAGCACTATGGTGGGTTTTGAAACAGTTGCTCCAAGTATTCCACTTTAGGTAGTAGTGCTCCACCTTGTCAAAGGTGAATTTTCTTAAGCTTAGGTTGTGGTAGTGGGTGAGTCATGTACGTGTGCTTTTTACCAGCCAGAGGGCAGTAGTAGCAATAAACTAAAATTCTGAGAAAAATACACGGAGGTATAAAACTTAGGACAAAGGACATACATCTCTTTTTATATGGAATTATTGCTTAAAGTTATTTTTCCATCAGAGATTGTGTGTGTGTGTGTGTGTGCGCGCGCGAGAGAGAGAGAGAGAGAGAGAGAGAGAGAGAGAGAGAGAGAGAGAGAGAGAGAGCGCTGAAGTAATTTCTTTTGCAGGTTTTGGACACTCAAAGCCGGCGTGGTGTCCCAGGTCCTCCTCAGTCCTTCCTGAGTTGTACAGAATTCCACAAGAGAGTTCTTCAAGTTCTGTTCATGGTTATCTTACCTACGAGGGCAATAAAGGCAAAAAAAAAAGTTTCCCTTTCCTTTTATGGGTTTCTCCCTTTGGAAGAAAGAGATTTAAAAGCCATCCTGTTTAGGGGGTGATAAGGAAAGCTTTACCTGGACAGGAAAGGAATTCAGAGATAACTTTGTGGTAGTTAATGCAAACTCACCTGAGAAACGTTTTGATTTCTATTAGTTAGAGCCTGCCGATCTTGTCCGACCAGAGGTGTCCACTTGTGGCCCCGCCTGCAGGCCGCATGCAGCCTGGGATGGCTATGAACGTGTCTCAATATAAAATCGTAATTTTACTTAAAACATATTTTTTGTGTGATTAGTTATTGCAATATTTTAGTGTGTGACCCAAGACAACTCTTCTTCCAGTGTGGTATAGAGATGCCGAAAGATTAGCACCCTAATATTAGGCAAAGCATGTGAGTCAACAGTCCTTAGGCCACCCCACCGGTCTGGGTCTTGGGGGAAGTAAGTTGATAAGGGCCACTATTATCGATGTAAAAGCTTTAGGGAGGAGATGGATCAATACAGAGATTACTAGGAGCTGGGAGGGGTGCCAAAAGACCAGTTTCCATCCTATATGATATCCAGAGACCTGCTTCTATTTCTTGTTTTCTGAAGGACAAGTAACCCGGGATCCTAGTCACTGAGCGGTGGTGCACCAGTGGCACGCGGTCCTCCTGTTTTAGATGGGTCAGGAAAGGCCTTAGTGGACCAGCCCTTCAGTTCACACACAGGCAACGGCGGAACCAGTACCAAAACCCAGGGGCAGTGGCTTCACATAAAACCATCACGATAAGCCCGTGTGGCACCTTTCTTTTTTTCAATCTTGGAAACTGTTAAAAGAACTCCAATTTTATTCTGGCATTGGGTGGTCATGTGCTTTGGGTGAAGGTCACCCAGGTACCAGGGATGTGAATTGATTAGTTTTAAGTCAATATCCAGTTATTAGTGTAGGAATGAACGGGTGGCATAATCATGGCCCATAAAATCCGGGGATTATTTTGCTTAGAATACTTCTGGAAAAGATTTTATTTGCTCTTTAAAAGAAAGGGGTATACAAGTAGTTCCCTTTTTAAGGACTTACATGGTGCATGAGGATTTAATGCTTTATCCCTGTAGACATCTAGCCTCTTGAGAAAACAAGATCAAGGATGACCATGTGAGCAACAGAAAGAACCTGCATCCCTGATGTTTCTGAGACGCTAAATTGACTCCCCCAGAAGCTCCCTATCTTGTGTCTTAGTGTTAAGTGAGACATTCATTTTCCTTATTATTGAATGTATTTTTACTTGGTCTTCTAACATGTGCTGTCAAAAGTACCCAAAGTGACGACTGTCACTAGCTCCCTGTGTATTTTTCTGAAAAGCATGAGGTAATCTGCCAATGAAGCATGCTCTATGATTTGAGTAGGAGCCCTGGACTTGGGTTCAAGAGCAATTTATTCCCAGTGTTTGGGTAAGTCACACTCGGCCTCACATTCATCATCTGTAAAATGATAGTTTTATGTTTATTTTAGAATATTAAAAGTGAAAATAAATAATGAAAGTGAAACCATTTTGTATACAAATGTAAGTGCTTTGTACCACAAGGTGCTTTCGAAAGAAGATAGATTTAGAGTCTCCAAGTTCACCCCCGTGTCCCAATGTGGACATCTGCCGCTGGTGCTGTTTTGCCTTCACCGCAGCCTTACTGAAGTGACGTCAGCCCGGGACAGTTGGGAGCACAGGTAGGAGGAGCAGAGTCCTGACTGGCTCCTTCTGAGCTCGGCAGAGACAGTATCTTCATTCTAAGTCTCTTTCATGGGACAGAATGCAGTGGTACCAGGGTACTTAGCCACTTATTGGTTTCCTTGCTATTTTGAGGCATTTTCAATTTAATTTTGAGACATTTTCAATTTCCATTGTGCTTGCTAACTGGTTTGGGCCCAGTGGGGTAGTTGTATATAAACCTGTACAACTATCTTGATTGTTTAAACATAACACAACTAAAACTTCGACTATTTATTTTGTTCTTGAGGTAGTCTGTAAGAGTAGAAGTTAGATATATTTACAAAATAGTCTTTCTTGAGTTTCGGGTAATACCTATCTCAAAACTCAAAAATGAAACCCAAAAAACCCTCACCAACAGAAATATTATAAACATAGTTTTTATTCTTTTCCTATCTTCAATGAAAAAGGCCCCGTGCCACCAAAACATTTTTTGAAACTCAGTAACTGAACACAGAACTCAAGAGGCTGATGATTATTTTTCTAGACAATCGATGAATAATTTATAGTTTTTTTGAAAAATAACTAAGATCTTTTTTATTTCATTTCTTTTTAAAGTAGTAATATTTCTATTTCCTTGTATTTTTATCATACAAATTAAAATATCTCTAGTAGTCCCAAGTGTCTTATATTTACATTTGTTCTAAGTGTTTGTTTCATATTAAAATTTCTCAGAAATAAGTGCACTTCTAAAGAGAAAATAAAATTTAAAGACAAGAGGAAATAAATTATGGTTGTAGCAAACAGTTAATTTGAATGTTCTGAATTTTAGCAATTCAAAGAGAGAATGTGTTTCGTAGCGAGGGACCTTTCTACTGATTAAAATTTCAATTCATTCATCTGTTGATCATCAAAAGATGGGTAGCTGTTTCTCTTACCAGTAGATACTGATTGGCTTGTTATCTAAGGGTTTTCTGCGATGAAACACCAAAAATAAACGTACTTAAAAAATATTTGAAAATTTACAGATTTACACAAAGATATACGCATCTTTAAAAAAAAAAAAACAGAAAAAGTGTGCATTTATAGCTATAAATGAAACCCTATTTTAGGAATTAGCAACCAAAGAAAGTTTTCAATATTCCACTTTTGTTATTTTTCCATTCAACTAAGAGCTTAGTAAATCAGGTACATATTTAATACAGAAGAGGTTGATTTATAAGAAATTCCTTATATTTGGACAGCACTATGCTTCAATAAATTTAAAGATTTAAAGCTAGGTTGATAAGAAAAGCATAAAAGAAAAATAACATAATTTGCTTTAATACAAAGTGTTTTTTAATAAAAAAGTCAAAGTCTACATTAAGTCAGGAAATCAATAAATCTGAATTATACAAGCTTTCTATATACTTAGAAAAACCAAAACACACCGTTTATAATAAAACTCTTTAATTCAAAATAGAGTCTAATTTAAAGAAAATGTCATTATGCCCAGTTGAGTAGATAGGGTTTTCTCATTTAAATTAAATGGTTCACCTGAAATATGGGAAATGTACAATAGAGAAAATTCAATCTCAAGAGTACTTCACAAATTATCTAGATAACTTACATCATGAATCAAATTCTTAGCTTCCAAAGGGCAGACACAGTCTTTAATTGCTTTTAGATAGGCACTTAAGAAATGCTTTTGATGAGGAGGAAACCCCAAACATTGTGAATCACTCTGTTAACTCCAGGAAAATATTAGACTCTAAACAAAGTAAACTCCCACAACTGCCTTTCAAGGCCAAGGAGTCATAACTATCTCCAGGTTCCACCTGTTAAAAAGAATGAGGGAGAAGGAAACTTAAAATGCTCTATTTCTTATTCAATTAAAAAGTAAATTTAGATAATTCAGTTCCTTTATCTCTCACTGTCAACTTGGACAGATGATATTTCTCTGTACTGGAACAGTTACCATATTAGAACTAGAGAATGTTGCAATTCCTCATATATGACCCATTCACTATGACGCTAGCAAAACAGTCCTTTAAGAAGGAAGCGGGGCAGGGGTGAGGTGGGGTGAGAAAGATGTCATAAAATCAAGCAGAAGTTAGATTTTTTTTTCAAATTAGAGGCAGTTATAATTAGAAAAACCTAGTTAGTAAAACTGAGATAACCCAGAATTTTAATAGTTCTCTCTTCTATCTGGCCACATGATCTGAACAAGAAAATGGAGGCGAACTATTAGAGGAACACAGAGTGAGTATCAAATACCAGAATGAAAGAATGAAAGGGAGGGAGGAAGGGAGGAACGGGAAAGAATTTGCGGGGGGGAGGGGGAGGAGGGGGTCCCCAGGATGGCCTTACTGAAACATTGTGGAACTACCTAGCAGCAACATTTATAACAACTTTTGTAGATTTGCATAATAATCCTTTGCAATTCTTCCCAATTAGGAAGAATATTCCTAAAAATAAATCATTTCAGATTTTGTTCACAGATCATTTGTAATGGTTAAAATTGTTATATATTTTTAAAATTTTAATCAATGGTTAAGACAAACATAAGGTCATTCTTTGATAAAATATTCCTTAACTAGAACTTAAGAAATTAAAATCGTAGACAGTCATTTTAGAATTAAAATGTTGTGCTAGAAAGACTATTTAATTCTTAGGGAAGTACCCAAAGAATTTGGCATCATCTCCCTTATCCTCTAATCACAACACCTCTGGCCTACATATATGTCCTTAATTCCATTTACAGTATCCACAGTGATGTAGCTAAACATGAACAATATTGCCCTTCAATAAGCTGATTTCTAGCAAAGATCTGTCATGTCTGAATACAGCATTCTTACCAGAAAGTGAAATTCTACTTCGTTGTGAACATCCACTCTGTTCAGGATCTTTGGTACATTTGGAGTATAAGAAAATAATGGCACAATAATACAAGTACTATCAAAGGAAAATTTTTCATTAAAAAAAATAAAAGTTAACCAGCCATGATATGTAACAACTTCCTAGAAAACCAAAGTAAATAGCTCTTTGTACTCTACAAGTCCATTTACATGATCAGAAGTTTGACATTTAAAAAAATAGTTTAATAAAAATACACTAGGTTCTACAAGCAGCCTTCATGGTCATTTCTTATATTCAACTCACCATAATCAAATTAAAATAATGCCATGTCCTCTTGTTAAAAAAGAAGTCCTCTTGTCACAAGAAAAGCAACTTTACATTTTATATAATATAGTACATCTCCCCTACGAGTACACAGACTAGGTATCTAAAAGTCATCAGTATTTCTGAAAGCAAAGTAATTATATTAGTGGAGTGCTTGAGTGAAGGTGTTAAACTTCCTTCTTGTTATAAACTTGTCACTCCCTACTGCGGAGTTTATGTTATAACATGATGATAAATTCTATTTTTTAAATAACCAGTGTATTTCCTTTTTAAAATTTCTTAATACCATTATAGACATTGTCTTCATATGTATTCTACAGATGTCCAAACCAGTAGGGCAAGTGTTCTAACACCAACTATGGAAGATGGCTTTTATTGATTATCTAGACCCATAAGATTTGCAGTAAAACAGCAATACTGCAGTGTTACCTACAGGTTAGCCTATGTTGCTTTAAATGATATGTTTCTCCTGAATTGATTAAAGGTGTTACAGTACAAAGCCACAGCACACACAGGCAGAATGGACCTTAATACGCATGTAGGCAGTGCAGTTAGAAAGGGATGTACATTTCTTTTATTCCAGTACCTTCGTATAATAAAGTTAACAAAAATAATAAAATATTAAAAAAAAAAAAAAAGCCAGCTGGCACTGCCAACCAATTCCTATAGCAGTCTCAGAAATCCTAATCCTGTAGAATTTCCTCTTGTAGGCATAAGCACCACCATCTTCGGGAGTATTTCAGTGTGTTGTTTCCTATGCCAAGCAAGCCTGGTGATGCAGCTACCTGAGTTCTCTTGGTTGTGGGTGAATGTGATCTTCATTCATAATTTCCCAGGTTTCATGTAGGTGGGGATAGAGCCACGCTGAGTCAACCCTTCAAACCTTTTATATGTATAATTGAGGAAAACCCAGTCTTTGGATTTGTAGTCCGGTTCTGTGGTGTTTGGCACTAGAAAGGTAGAAAAATTATCCGAGAGCAAAAGAATTTTATTAGTGAAAATGTCATCATTTCATGGCTTTTTAATAGTGTTGCTGTGTTGTCCACTGCCTTACCTGGTTGTAAAATATCAGACTCGGGAAAGTCATCAAAATTTGAAGTATCATCAATGCTTTTGATTTCTATAGGGATTGCTGCTGGCCTTTCCCTGTAAAAAGGTATTGAGTAAGCATGGTAAATTTTCTTGAACTCTTAACTTTCCAAAAAAATAACTCTACTTTAAAATTCTTCATGCTGTTCTACATATATCAGAGGAGCCAAGGAAAGTTATTATGGATTTGAAAAGTTAAGTGGATTCATAGCTGGATATAATTTTTTATTAAAATAGTATCATTTACTTGGAATTTTTATGTCTTTGTATCAAGACTTACTCATGCTGATTTTTTTTAAATGGAAAAACTAGTATTAATGAAAAAGAGAGTAGAACAGATTTTATTTAAAAGATTTTATAATTATATAAAGTACACTGGGTGGACTGGATCCTACCTAATTAACTGAGAAATATAATTCTTCTAAGACAGGATCCAGAAATCACGTTATTTGGGAAAATAAGGGGCTCCAAGGGCAATGGGACTACACATTTGTGATGAAATCTGAATCCAAAAACTTCAGGGACATGAGGTTAAAAAGATTAGTCATGAAAATGCCTTCTTAGCAGGCTAACAGTTTTCAAGTATAGAAATAGTTAAAAGAAGCTATCAATTTGTATTGCTTCTACATTTTTAACAAATACTTATTGGATCTATTCAGGGATAAGTTTACATTATGCAAAAGCATGCACATATTTTTCCCAGGATTATTTGAAGTTATCTGTACATAATAAATTTATACTAGTTTAGTGGAAAGAACTATAGACCCTGGTACCCTCAGATCTAATCCCTTTTCATTAACTAGCAGTATGACCTTAGGCAAGCAAGTATCTACTCTTCGACTCTTTCCTTATTATTAAACCTAGACATTGGACTGGTACAATGTCTCTCAGCACCCTTGTAACTGTAAAAAGCAGGGAATCATAGTTCTGTTCACTGAGATGACCGATATATGTACAGTATAATATGACACAGCAGGATTCCAGAATAAAGTTGCTCAGGTTCAGTTCTAGTTAGTAATTCTAGCTAGATCATTTATTAGCTGTGGCACTGTAGCTAGTAACTTCTCTGTGCCTTAGTTTCCTCATTTGTAAAATGGGGAAAATAATAGTACCTATTTTCTAAGACTAATTAAGAGGATAATAAATTTACATAAAGTTCTTAGAAAAGTGCTGAACCTATAATAAATGATCAAAAAATTAGCTATTTTTATAACAGAGTGCCTAACCCACAGTAGAAGCTCTAGTGAAGGTCTACATGGTAAAAGTGATACACAAGCTGTTTTAGAAGATGGGGAGGAGCAGGCTTGGCAGTGGCAGGGGTACAGATGAGAGCAAGGAGGAGGGGAGCATTTCTGTCAGAATGAACAGCAAATGACAAAGCTGTGAGGTAGGAGGAGCAGGACAGGGCACACAAGATGCAACCTGCGGGATGAGGCGAGAGTCATTCCCCACAGTCCTGAAATGCAGTTAAGGGTCCTTAATTGTATTCTAAGTGCAAAGGGAAGGAAGAAAATGGCATGATCAGATTTGTTTCTAAACTGTTCCTATGTGGAGAACAGTCCAGAATTATTGAAGATAGTCTGGCCGGAAACTAAAGAAAAGCCAGTGCTCACAATTAACATATATAAGCAAATTCTTATGTTACTTGCATTATTTAACTTTCCTAACTGAATTGCATAAATTAATAAAGAAGACAAAGAATGGTATACTAACAAGAGGACAAAAATGAAAGGTTATAGTGTGAAATGGAAATACAACTTAGTTATGCTAACAGCCTTCATCATGTACCTCTGGATACAAAAATCTAAACAGGTGTACAATAGTGATTTTCCCTTAAAATGTACATCAGTTAAAACCAGTCATTTAGCTATAGCCACTATAGTCTCACTCACTTTATAATCCAAAAAACATTGATTTAATAATATATAACAATGTTACTTCTTATATTTAAGCTAGCAGAATCAGAGACAAATTAATCACTAAATCATTTATTACTCAGACCTTTTCCATTCAAAGCCTATGAACATACCTGATGTGCCCCCAGTCTACACCTTCAAAAAACGGATGACCTTTTATTTCTTCTACTCCACTATTTCCAATTCTATTTTCAGAATCAATACAAAATCTAGAAAATGGACACAGAGAAATAATCATATGCAAATTACATCTAAGGTTTTTCTATTTTTATTATTTCAAACATTTCACTTTTGCGTTTACTGAAGTTAACTGTTTATTGTGGGAAATGTGGGAGAAAATATAAATTATCTGTAAATGCATCATTCAGAGATAACTACTATGAACAGTTTGAAGCCATTTCCTTCTAGTATTCTATTATAATTGAAAAAACATTATGTTGATAAATTTGTTACCATTTTAGGACTTTTTTTTTGCTTAATATATTGACAAATTTCCCACAGTCATTATAAGTTTTTCTATAACTTCATTTTCTAAAATTTGTGTACAGAAATATACTTTAGCCAGTCCACTACTGTTGAACATTTAGATAAGTTTTCAATTTTTCATTACTGAAAACAGTATCACGATAAACATTGTACCTAAATCTTTACACACATCTTATTATTTGTATAAGCAAAATTCCTAAAAGTAGAATCGTTGGGTCAAAGGTCATATAGAGCTTAAAGGTTTTTCATAATACGCTGCCAATGGCTATTCCCATAGGTTGTCCGAATGTACATTCCTTCTGGCCATTCACAACAGAATCAAAACACTTCCTCTTAATTGAGAAACAGAATGGAATCCTTTGCTTAGATAAAATTTCATACTAAGACTTTTGTGATATGAACTGCTACTAATAATGTATTTTTCCTTTTCTCTTTAACGGGACAGGATCATTGCATTCTAACAGGAGTGACCTTTGAAACAATTTAAGACCTCTTCCCTCTTCTTAACTCTTAGTTTTCTTTTTCTTTCCTGCATACTTCCTTTTAAGACTTTGCATTTTTTTTTAAAAAAGCCACCTTTTCTTTATTGATCTCTTCGATTGTATATATCAGGAGTAGTCCTTTCCCTCCCACAAAAATGAACTGGCCAATTTAGTCTTTTAGGTACCTGTCAGATTTTAAGAAATGATAAATTCCCCTAGGGATTTAACCACTAACCTAAGAATTAAATCCTTGGCTTTTTCAGATATAGGCACCTCTGGAGGAAATACCAGAGTTTCTTTCCAGTTCATCACTTTTCTGTATGTTTCTTGAGGTGTTTCAGAGCAGAAAGGTGGGTACCCTACATGTCAGAAAAAACAAAAGTTTTATCAATTTTTATGATCAAATATGCTATACCTGCTACATATGTGTCACAAGAAGCAAAGTAGCCCTGAGTACTCTACTTAACCATAAAAAATGCCACTAGTCATTAATTTATAATAAAATTCCTAATGAGGTCAATAAAATAAAGGATTTAAAGCATTCCCCTCCCCCACTTTTATCTGAAAGACCATGCAGACACAATCTTGATACATGAGAGTTCAATTAAATACCCACTTCTGGAAGCTGGATCCCTAGGGAGCTCACTGGGGAAGGGGGCACTGGGGGGCGGGAAAGTGGACGTGTGTGTCAGAAATTGGTATAAAAGAGTTCTGATGTGAGCCCGTGGTACCTGCAAATGTTCAATCAGTAGCACTCAAGGAAATTTACATAGTATGCACATACATGAATGATAAAACGTACCTATTAGCATTTCATACATAATCACTCCCAAAGACCACCAGTCACACAATTTGTTGTACCCGGTCTGCATGAACACCTCTGGTGCAATGTAATCTGGCGTCCCAACTGTAGAATATGCCTGCAAAGGAGCAGCTTGTCAAACCAGCATTCTTAATATATTTTTTGAAAGATGTGAGTATGGCTCACTACTATAAAAAGCAGTATATAGAGAAGTTAATTTTCTAATGCTTTTTTTGTGTTTATTGTATAATAAGGCTTAAGTGATAGGTACAGAGTCAGGTAATGTTATTTAAGACATGATTTCTGCCCCCCAAGAAGTTCAACTATTGTAAATTATTGATACATTTAGCCCTAAATCCATTTCAAAAAGATTAAAAAAGTTGAGCCCAGTAGGCCTGGTCACTAATGCGCTCTCGGGCAGGTTATTCTACCAGCTTCTGCTTATGTAATATTGGAGGAATTATACCTGGCTGAAGAGCTGATATGAAGATAAAACAAGAAAAGGAATGTGCTTTGCAAACTAGTACAACCTACTATATACAAACATCAAGTATTTTCATTATAAGCCTAATGCCAGTCTTTTAAAAAACCTATTTATTTAAGAAAATATTTCTCCACTAAGGGTAGTACCCTAAGGACCATTTGAAAATGTGTGACAGCAGATTTTGTCATTTCAATTGGCACTGAGTAGGCAGGTGATACAGGTTCTAAAGGAATTTCTTGCCTGAAATTCAGTTGAGTTCCCTCTACTTCTCCCTTGGGAAACACCATATAAGTTATGGTGATGGCCACAAGAATAGTAAAGCATGCACATAAGTAATCATCTGTAAATATTCTGTAAATAAGGGGCTACAGAATCCCCACTGTATTTTTTAGCAGTATTCATTTTTCCCTTTTAAAGTAGGAAATACTGTCATTTTTTTTTCTCAATTGTAAAATCTGATCTAAAAGTGGCACATTTAAAAGTAGAAGGAAGTTTCTGTGGTTAATGCACAGCTCAAAACATTTTTAAAACTTAAAAACAGGGAAATGTTCTACTAGCTCAGGAAGCTTGCTGGGATAATGGGAGGGTGAGTTCAGTAACGCCAAGGTCATTTTATTTGGTGTGAGAAGGTTTCAGACTATAACCTTTCAGTTTATTTGCAGCCTTGAAGGAATGCTGAATTAATTTCACTTTCCTCACTCCGTTGAATTTAACTTACATACAGAATATCTGTATGTGCTAGGCATTGTACAAGAAATTAGGAAAACAAAGTCAAAAAGCACATATCTAACCCTGAGAATGTTCAAAGACCTAGTTAACAGGATAAAGGAAAAGAGGAAAGGGGGCAAGAGATTCTTTTCTTTGCTAAGTAATAGAGAAATTGTTTAGGGTTAAGAATAGATAGTGTTGTTGCACAATGAAGGAGTAATTCATCTGTGGTAAAGTCTGCTTTCTAATTGTATTTATTTTAAGACTGTTAACACATCAAGCTTCTTGTTTACTTTGTCTATGAAGAAGTTCTTAGAAACACACAACTCCACTGCATGTGCTGATTGATAGTTGTTGTATCAGGACAGGCATGGAAAGTGAAAAAACGGACATCACAAGGCATTCACTACAATTACACTTATGTGAGTGAGTTTTATAGAAAGTGCTAATTACTAGTAAATAGACCGATTATTTTATTACAGATATGCTTAATAAAGTACTCTAAAGTTAAATTGTAAAATAAAAATCAGCATTTCACTTTATAGGCAAGGAGATATTACAGAGAAACTAAGGAAACTGCGTGATCCCAGAATAAGCTCCATCATTGCTATGAACTAAGTAATAATCATTGTGAAAGACACAAGATAATCAAGCAAAAACCAAAGGAGACTTTAGAACCAGGGCACAAAATTGTTCCTTAAAAATGTGACTAACTCACCAGTTGTCTCCGATTCTTCTTCCATGTTTCTGCTTTCCTCTTTGAGTTCATGTTCTGAAATGCTAATTTCAACAAGACAGAACTGTAATCATGAGAGAAAAACTCTCACCCCAAAACAAATTCACACATATATGTTTAAAATGCATCAGTTGCCCTGACCAGTGTGACTTTTCTGGATGGGCATCATCCCATAAAGTCAAAGGTCAGAGGCGCGATTCCTGGGTTTCCTGGGTTCAGTTCCTTGTTGGGGCCCATACGAAGAGGCAACTGATTGATGTTTCTCTCCCACACCAATGTTTCTCTCCCTCTCCTTCTGCCTCCCCTCCCATCTCTCTAAAATAAATAAATATTTTTTTAAAAAATGCATTGGTTTAAGGAGTAAGGAGAAGGGGAGAACCTTTAGTTCTTAACAGGACTGAATTAAAACAGCCATACTACTTTAATTAAAAAGAAAAAAACAGACTTACAGAAGTCACTTGGTGGGTTGTGTGTAAGGTTTCTGTAGAACTCAGTTCTGTGAGCTTTCTTTAATCCCGTACATAAACCAAAATCAGATAATTTTACATGACCCTAAAAAAAAAAAAAAAGTGCCTAGTAAATTCAGTGGATTATATTGCTATTAACTTTGAAACAAAAGCTGTATTATAAATTTTTTAAATTCAATTATTATAAAAATTCTTAGCGTATAATTCATACAAATGAAACGTAATATTATAAATATCTGATGACTGCATCATTCTATGGAATAATGTATTGTAGTTTAGCAATAATATAAATTGAAGTTGTCAATTCCCGAACACAAAATTAGCTCCCTTGCTCCATAAAATACTTCACAACCTAAAAATTCACCAGTTTATTCACATGCCTTGGCATCCAACAAAAGGTTGTCTGGTTTAATATCCCGATGGATAAAACCCAACTGGTGGATTGCATCTATCGCCAGAACAGTCTCTGAAATATAGAACTGTGTTTCCTCTTCTGTCAAGGTGTCTTTCTTCATTAGCAATGTCATCATGTCACCTGATGGAAAATAAAGGGAAATAAGTATCATGAAGCAAAAATGCCACAAAAGCTCTCTTTGTATTTATACAATGTATGCCTGATTTTTGCATTTCCTGATCCACCCAGGATACCTTCAACCATCTTTAGGGCCAAATAAAGAATGTCATTGCATAAGCAAAAGTTTTATGATATTTAATGGGTTTAAGATAGAAAAATATCAAAGCAAAGATAAAATGAAGTTATATCCACCACTCAATATCCAGAATAAGTTGCTGAGAAAAAAGGTCAAACTGGAAAATATATTAATAAGCACACCTGGAAATGGGATATATTCTTTCAAATTCAAGTTTCAAAAACACTCAGATCTCTTTGGGCTAGCAAAAATAGAACATTATTCCACTAAGAGACTCACCTCTAGACATTCTTTTATTTTCGAGGAATTTTTTTCTTTAAAAGGAGGTAAAGAACAAACACTGGTGAACTTACAACTCAGAATTGACAACTGTCAATATATTTTCACGATGCTTCAAGACTTCTTTTAAAAAATAACAAAGAAATATTCTTTGTCCTCCATTCCCATTCTATTCCTCTTTCCCTTTTTGCTGAGTAACCATTATCATGCATTTGGTTTGATGTATCCTTCCAGCTTATTTTTAAAATGTGTTTTCATACCCAACACTTATATATTAATCTGACTTTATAGTTCTTTGTAGGTTTTTTAAAAATTACATAAATGGTATCAACTGTACATACAATCACACAGTTTGCTTTACTACTCCATTCTGTTTCTGACATCTCACTGTTGAAACAAATATATGCCCTGACTTTACTGTAAAAATTTCATCACATAATTATGCCACATCTTATTTATCGATTCTTTCATGGGTGGACATTGACCTTGCTTCCAGTTTTTCACTATTATGACAATGCTGCAATGAGCATCCTTTTACAGGTCTCTTGTACATGGGCGTCAGGGAGAATCCACAGAGAACACAGCTGGTTGTGGAACTGTGAGACTGTAGGAAACCTGCATTTTTCACTTCACTGTATGTACAGATTGTTCTCTGTAAGAATTACAGATCAATTTACATAAATGAGAGGCCAGTTACCCCACAGTCTCATCTGACTTTTAATGTTTTTACTAATCAGATGAGTGTGAAATGGTATCTCATTCTTGTTTTAATTTGCATTTCCCTGAATACAGGTGAAGTTGAACATTTTCCTATATATTTATAGACTAGCCAGAGTTCTTTTCAGTACACTATCATTTACCTACTGGGTTGTCTTTTTCTTTAGTGACTTGTTCTTCATTCTGGACTTAAAACATTCTAACTACTTCTACACAGTAAATCCTGAATTATAGTACTTAAAATGTGCCAACTTTATCATTCCTTCAAAATAATCTGATTCGTGGTCAAAATTAGCATTATTATGTGAGGGACTACTGGAAAACCATGCTGTAAAACCTCAGAGCTAGGAATATAAAAGTAAACCTAATCAATAAAAATATAATTACACATAGTGATTTGCTTGTGTCAGTCTGTCATTGCTGTTACGTTTGCTTTTACCTCCAGGGAGAAATTCCATGATTAGATAAAGGTTCCTCTTATCTTGAAAACTGTAAAACATCTTCACCACCCAGGCACCATCTGCTTCTACCAAAATATCTCTTTCTGCTCGAATATGAGCCACCTAGATGAATGTATTTTAAAAAAATAATTGTAACACATTACACATTTTTCAGGCTTACCTCTTACAATTATCCATCCATTTCCTTAGAAGTCACGAAGGAAAGCTGGAGTTTTAGAAAAGATTTGAAACATATATGCATGTTCATATTCTCATTAAATACAGAGGACCTCAGGAAATAATTTAACTTATATCTTTAGGCCTAAAAAGGTGGGATCCACAGGTATATGAGGGGAAGCTTAGGCCTCTGAGATAGAAAAATGACTAGTCTAAAATCTTTCTGACCAGATTCTCCACCTGGGCAAGGATCCTGGCTTTGTCTTATAAATTTAGGGCCCTAGTCTGACTTTAAAAAATTAATAGTAAGAAAAATCAATAAACAAAAATGAATAGTAAGAAATGCTCTATAAATTGGTAAGACAAAGTCAGGGCCCTTTAGCAAACTATTTTTAACTGTTAGTAGTCAAACAAAGGACCTGACTTGTTCTTTAACCATTTGGTTGTCGTCTTAAGAAGCAGAAATGTTTATAATAACTTTATATTATTTTGTTAAAAGATAAAACCTCTATAATATCTAGAAATATGATCTATAGCAAATTAATATAATTTTTGAGGGGTTGGCTACTGACTTTTGTCAGATACACAATTACTATGGATCCATTTTATAGGCTGTTTTATAAACTGAGTAATTTGTGGAGTTTATATTTATCAATTTTCAGATGTTTTTGCATTAATATATTTATACATTCTTTCTTGAAAGACCAACTGACAATAAGATTTGATTTTATGCTTTTGCTATTTTCACTGTGCACCGCTATGAATTCTGGCCCAAAGCATGTGAGAACACAGATTTTGTAAATCTTTTCATGTTAATAAAATATGATCTGCTTAAAATATCATATTGAGATTATTATATTCTCTAGTATGGTAAATGCTCTGAGATCAAAACACAAGAATAAAAGCTGAAAATTAACAAATTGCTTTCTGGCATCAAAAATCTTTATGATCTCTTGGGACCTGTTTCAAAATTCTTACCTATCGTCTTTTACAAAGTATTCTGAGATGGTGTTGCCTCTGGTATTGTCAGGAAAAACAACTACATTGTCTACTTGGCTTGGTTATTTTCAAGTATCTTAAAGCCAGATGACAGAATATGTTCTCAAAATGGGCCTATGTTTCCAAAAGACAGCAAGTACCATGCTCAGTAATCAGGTACCACAGCAGGGAAGATAGAAGTTGCCACTTAATTCTGTGGGGTAATTAGCATTAAAATAAATGTGGTATAAACTTAATGTATTAAAATGGAGTGGGAAAAGATTTCTAAAATGAAATTCAATGGTGACAAATGCAGATTTATTTAAATAGGAGGAAACTAACCCCGAAGTGCAAAAACAGACTTAACAGTGGATTCCACTGAAATTGCTCCTGCATAGGAACAGTGGTCAGAAGCTCTTCAAAATCTTGCAAAATATTGTAGACCAGGTCTGTCCAATAGAATATAATGCAAGTCACACATGTAATTTAAAATTTCCTATGAGTCACGTAACGCCTAAAAACAAACAGGTGAATTTTTTAAAATAGTAAAGTTTAATAATCTCCTATATCCAAAATGTCTTCATTTTAGTTTAATCAATACAAAATTATTGAAACATTTGACACGTTTTTTCATACCAAGTCTCCAAAAGTTGGTGTGTGCTTTCTATCTGTAGTATATCTCAGTTCAAACTACGTACTTTTAAGTGCCCAGTAGCCACGTGTAGCTAGTACTGAAGACTAGAGTTGGACCTACCTGCTGCCTTTTGTCCTTAAAACCCTATCCAGGATGAACCCCAGTGTAGCCTTGTGAGACTTGTTTATCTCCTTGTCTCTGAAGTCCCACACTGTGGAGCTCTAACTACAGCTTGACCCAGACACCTACTCCCCTCATTACCTGTAATTCTCTAATACAACTTGTATCTCCACCTTCTTTGCCTTCCAAACCCTCTGTAATCAGTCTGTCTTCAACAAAATCACCTGATCTCTGGATGGTTTGTATCACCTTATCATCCTAAATGAAGCCAGGCTGTCTGTCTACTGAGAGTTCTGTCTTCCTGCAGAGCGAGTTCTCGAGAATGACCTGCTTTTCTCTCACCTGTTGCCTGGTGAGGGGCTGGGGTTCCTACCCATTCTCATGGCTGCCCCTGAACCACTGTGAGCTTTCCCTTCTCTCCAGCTCCCGTGAAGCCACGCGCTTCACCCCGCATCGCCCTCCTGCACAACTCTCCCTTACAGAGCTCCTGATCAATCCCCGCCCTCATTCATGGCTTCAGCTCACAGCTCCCCGACTTCCCTAGGGATGAACCATCAAATACCCTGTCTGCACAGGGCCTCGATGTCTTCCTCGCCTCCAGTGATCTTTTCCTCACTACACCTCAGCCACCCAAGGTAACCTTCTTGTCTTTCTTGTCCCCAGTAATCGTCCCCCGTCTAAAATCTCTACTTTAGGGAACTCTGCTCTCATTTCCACCCTTAACCTTCCAGGTCTTTTATTCTTGTGCTTCATTCTGCATTCCATGGACCCTACCATTTTTTCTCTATTACTCTCCTTACAACCGCGTTTCTTTCTCTGCCAGCCTAGACTCCATCATTATGATCACTCTTTTGCAAATGCCTTGACGTCCCTTGTCCTTCCTTCCTCCATTGTATTTGCCTGGCCAAACTGCAACCCTAGTTAACCTCAATTTTCTGTCTACTGTGTCTATTCTGCCCCAGAGCAACTGATATTACTAGGGAAAACTCACCTAATTATACCGCTGGTTTCATTTGACATTCATGACTGCAAATCTCAGCGGGCATTTAACTGTACTTCCCTAGCATGCCTGCTTTCCCACACTTCCGGTCAATAGTTGTGATGATGTCACAACTTCTCTCTCCTTATACCTCCAACAAGTTACATCCCTCCTTTACAAGCTGATGACCTCACTTATTTGTACTCAGGCAGAAACCTGGCACTTTATTACACTCTCAGATCAACTACCCTGCATTTGCTCTAATTTTTGCTGCTTTTTCTTCCTGTTTTAATGAACAGGTCCCTGCTCCTATCAAAGATCAACTCCTGTTTCCCAGTGCACTCCTCTAACTATCTGCCCTCGCTCTCCTGCACTGTCAACTTTCTCTTCCTAATGGGGTCTCCCAACCAGCATGAACCATTTCCTATCATACACACACACAGCCCCCCCTTCATATATATACACATATATGTATGTACATATATACGGTCCCACACCCACCTTTTGACCCCACATCTCACTTTACCAATCTATTCTTTGTTCTGCTTCACGTGATTCATCTATACTCACTATTTTCACTTCTTGCTTCCCATTTTCTTTGCCACTCATCCAGTCAGGCTTTTGCCCTCCAGTGCATTGTAAACTGTCCTTGCCAAGTTATTAGAAACCTCCACACTGTGACATCCAGTGGCCTGTCTTCCTCTTGCTCTCTCTCTTTTATTTTAGTAGCAGTCAACATAGTTGAACGGTCACCTCCTCCTTTAAACACTTTCTTCTCTTGGCTTCCATGACACCGTGTTCTCCTAGGTCCCCCTGATCTGATGAGATGTTCTCTCTTGGTTTTAGCTGGTTTCTCCTCTGCCTAGTGTTCCCTAAGGCTTGGATCCAAGCCCCCTTTTCTTTCTCATCTATATTTGTTCCCTTGGCAATTTCATCTTGTCCTATAACTTTAAATATTATCAATATATTGAGGACTTCAAAGTTATATTTCCAGTCAAACTTCTCCCCATATTTTAGTCAATTGTCAACTTAATATCTCCACTTGGATATCTAAAAGGCAGCTCAAACTTAAACTCCTTCCTTCCCTGGTCTTTAAAGAGAGGGGAAGGGAGAGTAAAAGAGGGGGTGAGAAACATCAACTGGTTGCCTTTCATGAGCATCCCAAATGGGTATCAAACCTGCAACCTAGGCATGTGCCCTGATTAGGAATTGAACCCATGACCTTTTGGTTTGCAGAATGACACCCAACCAACTGAGCCACAACAGTCAGGGCTCCTCGGTCTTCCCCTAAATCAGAAAATGACACCATTATGCACCTCATTCCTAAGTAAAACTCTAGGTATTATCCTTGATTTTACCTTTTTTCCCCTCACTCCCCTTGCCCTTCCTCTCACCTCCCAACATAGAGTATATCACAAAAAATCCTGCTGGCTCCTTCATTGAAACACATACTTAATCTTGACTTTTCTTCAGTTTCACTGTTAAAACCCCAGTATAAGCCACATACGTATCCTGGCTAGAATTGCTCGTCTTCCAATTGGTCTCCCTGCTTCACCTCTTGTTTCTACATCAACAAGCAAAGAAATTGATTCATCTTTGTAAAACATCAATTAGACATACCACTCTCCTGTTTAAACAGAATCAGTGGTTTTCCAGTGCATTTAGAATAAAACCTGAAGTCTGTATCCTGGTCTTCAAAGCCCGACATAGTCTGGTCCGGCCTACGTCTCCCACTTCATCTCTAACCACTGTTCCCCCGACTCAATTTTAGCGATGATGGGTTCCTTCTCTTCTTTGAGCAGGCAGAGATTATTCCTGCCTCAGGGCTTCTGCATCTGCCACCTGGATATTTGTTCTGCCAGGTCTTATATATATCATTCTTTCTCATTATTCAGTTTCTCATCAAAAATTCCCTCCTCAGAGAACCTTCCCTCTAAATCCAGAGCAACCACATCACTTTATTCTTTTGTAAACACTTTCTTCATATGGCTCATAAATAATGACTGTTGAAATAGCTGTCTGCCTATTTTCCCCACTACTATAAAAGAGCAAGGATCAAGTTTGTCCTTTTAACCACTGTATTCCCCGAATCTAGAACATACACATACTTGTTGGATGAATGGAATAGAAATAAAGTAAAAGAATGGAGTGAAAATTCAAGTGGGCCAAATTTAAATAAAAGTTAATATCATATTACTGTAATGACAAAGTAAGCTTCCGGTGAGCACCAGAAGACTGAAATAAATCATTAGGTACAGGTAGGCGCCACTACCCTCTCTATCCCCGCTGTGGAGACCTTCACCAGCATATATATTCAATTAGGGCTCTACAGTGTGTCTACCCAGGCGAACACGTAAAACAATACTACTGACGCCTTCAGACTTATGGCTGCCGCATAAACTCCATCAAGTCACAGGAAACAGAGAGAGGGCCCAGGAGTATGAAATTAGAGTGATTACAGATTTTGGAAATATATAAAATCAAAATCAGCAAATTTTCAGAATGGTCTTGCTTTTTTGATATGTGACAGGGATAGAGAGTACTGTGAACTATCCTTTATTTTCACTGAAGTCTGAAAAGCAGGTATTTTATTATGGACTGAATGTTTGTGTAGTCCCCAAGTCCCCATGATAATGCCCAAATCCTGAGTATAACAGGATTTAGAGATCGGCCTCTAAGGTGGTGACTGAGGTTAAGCGAGTTCAAGGGCATGTGAGGGGAGGTTTGGGTGCCTTATAAGAAGAGACGTCAATGAGTTCTCGTTCTCTCTCCTTCTCTCTCTCTGAAAGCCAGGAAGAGAGCCCTCACCAGAAACCAAATCCTGGCAGAACCTTTATTTTATACTTCCACCCTCCAGCACTGCTAAGAAAATAAATTTCTGTTGTTTAAGTCACCCAGTCTGTGGTATTCTGTTACAGCAGCCTGAACTGCCTAATACCTATTTAAATTATAAATTTAGGAAATATGTTACTACAAGACTTGAAAAACGATGAACAGTCTATCACAAAATTAATAGATTATACAGCAAAATATGTAGATTTCTTTTTAAAAATTCCAACCTCAACACTTACTTTAACACCTCGTCATTGGCTGTTCCTTTGGTTAACATGTTAAAGAACATACCTGCTCTTTTTCAAGCATATCAGCTTTTCTCAATATCTTCATTGCATAGATATGGCCTGTATCTTTCTTCTGGACCAGCCGCACCTAGAATGTAAAAATTGATCACATTATAATTACTTACGTGGGAGCAACTGTTTTAAAGAAAACAGTGTTGAAATTTGCCATTGATGGTATCTAAGGAATTCTATTCAACTATATTTTAATACATATTAAACTATTTCAATAGCAGTGACTTTAAAAAAGAACCACACCTCTCCAAATGCTCCTCTTCCTATAACTTTCAGAGACTCAAAGTCATCCAAGCCAAGTCTGGTCCTCTTGAGCCGTAAGAACTCTGTTTCCTTGCGAGCATGTTGGGATCGGCGTAACTTTTTCTATTAAAGCAAAACAAAAAAAGAGTTTAAAAAGATTACTTTAAAATCAGATTGTTTCAAAGGAAACCTACAGTACTAAAAGGTAAGACACATAAAAATGGGGGTGAAGTATCTTATATTATTATATATTGGTGCAATAACTAATTTACCAAAATCAAATATTTATGAAGCATGGACAATCTAAAGAAAGCTTACAAATGTTTTAACAATTGATATAAATCTTTATTCTTGAGGTACACTCCATTAAATATTTCATCTTAACTAATTCATCATATTCTTTCATCTATATGCTAACTTAATTCAAAAATAAAAATTAAACTTTAGGAAATGCTAATAGTATTCTGATACTGATTTTTACTGTCAAGAAATCTACTTTGTTTCAATTCCCTAAACCCCAAGATTGCTCTGCCATAACTACTGAGACTTATGACACCAAAATAACACAACAGCGTTTCCATAGAAATTTACTTAGGGTAGAATTTACTCTTGGACAAATTTTAATAAACTGCTTGAGACTTGGCACACTTCCTGAAAATATGAAATTGTAACAAAAATAATTACACAAAGAAGTTATTAAAATATTCAAGTGAGGAATTTCATAATTCATTCTCCAGAGATCACAATAAGTAACTACCATTAATAAGAAACATGAAATACCTTCAGGTTACATTTGCAATGGGCATTTGTTTCATTCTTCTATTGGGTTGGCCAAAAAGTTCTTCCATGTTTTTTATAAGATGGCTCTAGTAGCACTTAGTTGTCTTTAACTTCATTGGAAATAGTTTTGTTAGACTGTATTGTGGCAGCTATGATATCAGTGTGCATTTAAAAAACTTATCAAAGTTGGTGAATTTTTGAGTAGTCATTTTAATATTGAAGATGGAGGAAAGTATGCAACATTTTCAGCATATTATGCTTTATTATTTCAAGACAGGTAAAAAAGCAACTGAAGTGCAAAAAAAAAAAAAAAAAAAAAAAAAAAAGGATTTGTGCAGCATATGCAGAAAGTGCTGTGACTGACCGAATGTGTCAAAAGTGGTTTGCAAAGTTTCGTGCTAGAGATTTGTCACTGGACATGCTCCATGGTCAGCAGACCAGTTGAAGTTGACAGCGACCAAATCGGGACATTTATTGAGAAGAAGCAACGTTATACCACACGAGAAATAGCTGACATACTCAAAATATATAAATCAATAAAGTTATTGGTGAAAATGAAAAGTATGTCTTTTAATTTACAGAAAAAAACAAATGGACTTTTTGGCCAATCAATATTTTTCACTTCCCCCCTCACCAAATAAAATTCTGTTTTTTGACACATCTCCTAGTACAGGTAACATAGAGTGGGAAATAAACAAAATCAATGAAAAAAATTAAAGTCTTATTAACCTTCAAAGGAACCCTATCAAGCTTTCAGTGATTCAGTTCTGAGGAGGAGACAAGTCAAAAACCGTAAGAGCTCAGAAACCTAAATGGAGTACAAGGTTTAACTATTAAATAGTCGTTCCCCACCCTCGCATGTATGTTTTCAAAAGGATGAGGTAAACTATTAATTAGAAATATGTAAATATGTATGTCAATGCAATGGAATTCTGACACTTCTAACAAGGTTAGTTTAAGAGGATAAAATTAAGAATTTATGTCTTCAATCTAAACATCTTTAAACAGCTAAATGAAGTTACACATTCAGGCACATCAATGCTGGAAACAGAAAAAGACTCTTTTTTTGATCAAAAATGCCTTTTGAATAACGGTTTCAAAAACTGAATTACTAGTAAAGCAAAAAGATCAAAAGTAGTTTTACACTTTAAGATTATAATAAAAAAGGCCACATGGTGGCACTGTAGTACTCTTTCAAAGTAGTAAAGAGCACTCCCCCTCCTTAATTACATAAATGAATAAATATAAGAATTTTGAGACATATTTATGATTTTATGGGTTAAAAAACAGTGCAGTTATAGTTTCAGAAAATTGTATGAGTAAAAAATATGACTTTATTACATACTTTCATAAATTATGCTCAAAATTGACCAAGGCAGCCAAAAGAAAAGAATGTTTATTAATACTTGGTAGGTTGTGTAATGCAGCAAGTAAACAATGTTTATGTGCAGGAGACAGCTATTTAATGGCAAAAAAGGGAGAATCCCAAGTGTAGATATATAATTTTACAAAAATCTATTCCATGATATTATTCTTAAAGTCCATAGGAAGCTGAAGAAAAATTTACATTAAAAAAATTTATGGAAAAAAATGTTGACGTATATGCTCACGACTTGTATTGATTAAGTTGCCTTGAAAAACAAGTACCATTTCTGTGGTAATCACATCATTCCTCTCCAAAGAAAACAGCAAAAGTCTGTGGACAAGGTCAATATGGCATGACTCTCTTTTGTGGTTTAAACTTGCCTATATTGGTTTTCCATTAGAGTCGGTAATATACTATGCTTAATGGGATTTTCCTAACTGCGATGAAGCTAAAAATGTATTGCTTTCTTCCATTCTCCATTTCTTCTTAAATGGGTGTTCCTCAAACTCTCAACCTGCCAAGCCATCACCAAGCCATTATTATACGAAATGTTAAATGGATTTAAGAAGATCAAAACTATGAACATTAAAATGGCAATAAGTTCACAACTATGAAAAACTGAATCTAAAAAACAAACTAAGCAAACAAGCAGAACAGGAACAGAATCATAGATATGAAGATCACCTGGAGGGTTATCAGTTGGGAGGGGAAAGGGGAATAATGGGGGGAAAGACACAAGGATTGAGAACAAATTGGTAGGAACAGAATGGACAGTGGGGTGTTAAGAACAGTATAGGAAGTGGATTAGCCAAAGAACTTACATGTATTACCCACGGACATGAACTAAGAGGGGGAATGCCAGAAAGAACGGGGGGTGCCAGGTGGAGGGAGGCAAGGGGGGGGAAATTGGGACAACTGTAATAGCATATCAATAAATTATATTAAAAAATTAAAGACGATGTAAATCATTTTCTGATCATTGGAAACTGTTACAATAATCGATCTTGGTTGTCTCTATTTCCCTATTGCCTGGAAAATAATAAAGTATGTTATTTCTTAGTAAACTATTCCAAGCCTAGCTTTTCACTATGTGCTGTCAATCTGTCTTGCTATTTCCTTTACTGCACCCTTTATTATTCATTATTCTGCATATACAGGGTCCAGCACAAGTAACACCCCTTTTTATTATACAATCTTTTATTACAAAATCATAAGCATGTAATTCTGTAACATAACAATATCGCACTGAAGCACACCATATGACATTTTCAGTGAAATATTCAAATGGCTGTCCGTCTCATGTGGGACATTCACATATCCTACCAACCACCGTCAAGCAAGCCTTGTTTCTTCTGGACCCCGTATATTCATTTTGTATATATACCTCAACTCTTAGGTAAATTCTAACTATCTTTTTAAAGGTTCAAATCAATTGTAACATCTTCCATAAAATACTTCCTGATTCCCCTAAATTTGGGGGGCGGGGGGAAATCTCTGCATTTTTAAAAATTTTGCCATAGTCTATCACGTATACATTTTACACACACACACATATGTAATTTGTCCTCCTAATCTGTAAACTCCTCAGGGAATGATCCATTATTGTTCAGCAAATGTTTATTCTAGCCTTGTGCCGGCTTTGGAGATAAAATGCTAAGTAAGTCATTGTGGAGTTTCTCCTCTGGGATGATGTCATTTTAAGGCTACCCCAGGGAAAGGTACAGTGTTATGACGGAATGTAGGAGTACCTCAAAGGATTAGGGATGATTTCTCCATGGAAATGATGCTTAAAGTGAGACCTAAAGCTTCTAGAAGAATAATGGGAGTGAGGCAGGAGTACGGAAGTCCCAAGCAGCAGAAATAACATGTAAAATGGTCCATGGGCAAGAGCATGGAAATTAAAGTATTTCAATATTGCTGGTCAGCATGGGGGTGAGGTGGCAAGAGGTGAGGCTAGAGAGAGATAAGCAAAGGCCAACAAGGGACCTTATATACCAATGGTAAAGAGCTTGCTCTTATCCTGAGCACTCAGCAGCCAATGAAGGATATTAAGCAAAAAAAAAAGAGGAATGTGATCCAGTTTGTTTTTAGACAGACAACTCTGATTGCAATGTGCAGAAAAACTAGGTGGGAGTGCAGCCAAGACTAGAGGAAGAAAGATGAATTGGGGGCAGTTATTCTTCAGGTGACATATACAATAGTATAAATTAAGGTAATGGCACTAGAGTAAAGAACTGGATGATATTTAGGAAAATTTTCTGAGAAAATTTGGTGAATGATTGGTTCTTCTTGGGAACCTCTTTTCTTGTTCCATCACCCTCAGATACTGCAGATACTATTCACTAAATCTATGTTCTTGGAATTTAAAAAAAAATGCTGCTTCCTTTAAAGGTAGCCATCATAACAACAAAGAAAGAAGCCCACATACAAACAATGAAATACACATCATCTAAGTTGTAAAATCATCTGACATCAATAAACTTTTGTAAAAGTCACTTGGGTTGCTTTTGTACAATAAATACTGATTTTCCTCCCAGTTTCATTCAGAAACGAATGACATATAACATTGTGTAAGTTTAAGGTATACAACATGATGATTTGATCTACATATAGATTGCAAAATGATTATCACAATAAGGTTAGTTAACATGTCCATCACCTCACATAACTATTATTTTTTTGTGGTGACAACATTTACGATCCGCTCTCTTAGCAACTTTCAAGTACATAACACAGTATTGTTAATTACAGTCACAGTACAGCTAACATTACCTCTTCATCTGCTAATCCTTCTTCTTCCATGGCCACTTCTAATTTCTTCTGCCTTAACAAAAAAATAATAATAATAATTTAAATTTTAAATTTATTCCTAAATATTCCCATTTTAAAAACATGTTTATTTTTTCAAGTTTACCACTTCAATTTGTTATGTTAAAAAAAATCTTTCAAGTTGAATCAAAATAATCACTAGGTACAGTTTTCTTTCTCAAAATATAAGCCCAATTCAGATTTCGCTTTCTTATACTGGCCAAATAAGATTTACTTCTAAAATTGCCTAAATGAATTGTTAGCGAAGGTGACTAATGTTCTAAGAAGGAACACTCTGTAATCTAATGTTCAATCCACCAAAATCATTAACATTTATCATGTTTATATTATATGTATATGAAGATAACTATAGTAACTAAAAGTATAAATTTTTAAGGTGGATATCCATTTAAATCCTGATTTTAATATTTATTAGGTTATCTACATCTTTCACTTACAGTCTAAGCTTAATTTCCTAATTAATCAAGGAAGGATGTTCAATGAAATTGAGTATATTTTATGCCATTATAATTCCTTATAAATTAGAAAGTCACTTATGTATACAAAATGTGACCCATTAACTACCAGAACATTTACTTTTCAAGGTATAGCCAAGTGCAGCTATTCATTATTTTTAAATGGCACCCTTGAAGTTAGTTAAGCTAATTGTTGGGGTGGGGAGGATGGAGGAGCGACAGGATACATGAACTAGTAACTAGAGAAATAGTTGTGGCAAATTTTGTAACTCATTTCCAAGTGAATATTAAGTATTTTAATTTCTATTGTATTGATTTTTCCTAAAGATAAACCTGAGAGAGCTCTTCCTAATTAATTTTAGAGTATGCTACAATGAGATTAACTTTCCAGGATTTATTCACATGGATATAGGGGTTGAGGATTGAAACTATCATACACATTGTCTGGTATCTGTTATTTATAACAGTATGTCCAAAAGTAAGTTCTTTCCTAATCCATTAAGATCTCTTTCTTTCTTTAGGAAAATTCCTAGCAGAAATGTCTGAAGCCTGTTCATAAATTAGCACTCAAATGGAGAAGATGAGACCTAACAACATATTCTTCGCCCGCTCCCTCAGCAACTGTAATAGGTACCCTGGTGCTTACTACACTGATTTTTTTCTTTTGTTTATATACTATTCCCCTAAGCCCAACCTTAGAATGGAATAAGCCCCTAGCATCATGCACCTCCGGGCACTCTGGAGCTGCTTGCTGAACAATTTTGAGCTCTCTCTGCAGAAAGAATCCAAAGAGTAAAAGAACCATTAATCTGGGAGGGACAGCAACACATAAGCAACTCTGGTCTTCTGTAAACTCTCTGCTGCCCCTTTCCTTGCCAAGACTAACACTTCATGTAGTAATCCTTCATTCAGAGGAGAGAGGAAGTAACTTTCATTTGTTTGCACCTTAACTAAGCAGGAACACCTATGACTTCTTTTACATTTTTAAAAACTTGTTTTCCTCTTAAAATGATCTGACATTTTGTTCTTTGAGTGGTACTTTATTTGGCTTATATATTTATCCATTTAGTTAAGCCTTAAAAATTCATCACATGTTTTCTTAAAGTATAAACTTTTTTACCATATGTTTTTAATATTATTATTTTAATAATGCAACAATTCTTTATCTTATTTTTTCAATTACAGTTACAATTCAATATTATTTTGTATGAGTTTCAGGTGTACGGCATGGTGCTTAGACAATGATATATGTTACAAAGTGTAGTATAAACTGTCGGTATTTCCATGGCACCACCAAGCTGAGGCTTTTTTTTTTTAAATAACAGCAGGTACTTTTATTCTTATTCTCCTTTGTTTGGAAATAGAAGGGAAAAATGAATTACTTTCAGGTTTCAGCAAGAAAAAACAATGAATCTTTAAAATTCTGACAAGTAACACAAGTGTCTGTCTCCTGAAAAAATAATAGGTCCTTCTTTCCTTGGTTCTCTTCTACTTGATGATTTGATGACTTCCAGAGACTTTCATTACATTTACAATTAGTGAAATGACTTACATATTTGGATTTATTTCTAACTTATTTTGTGGTTTCTATGTGTGCTTACTATTTGGTATTTCAGTTATTCGTCTTTGCTTGCCTTTTTTGAACTTATTTCCCCTCTTTTCCCATTTTTTTCCTTCCACAACTTTGGAAATTACAAATTTTTTTTTATTCTGTTAGTGGCTACCTAGAAATTACATGTATACTTAGTTTGCCAAAGTCTGAAATTAATCTTTATCCTATGTTGTATCTCTGTTCTAGAGACACAAAGATATCTAAAAACACTTTAATCCTACTTCCCTCTTGATAGTAGACTGTTAGAAAACATTTCAATTCTATTTTTAAAAAATGCTTAAGACATTATCATTATTATTGATGTTGTTTTTACACAGTTGATTTTTGTTGGGGTTTATCCACCCATTTACATTTAAATCTTCTGTTTGTGATCACTTCCCTTCTGCCTAAATTGAATCTTGTGAAATTTTCCCTGCTGACGAACTCTTAATTTAACTTGCCTCTGCTCCATTCTTTTCCTCTCTTCCTTTAGGAATTTTGATTAAAGGTATGTTAGCTTTTCTTTCTAGTCTCTATGTTTTTTAACTCTTTCACATTTTCTTATTCTGTCTCTCTAGTTGGGCTTCTGAGTAACTGTTTTATCTTCTAGCTCTAATTCTCTCCTCAGCTATGTCTAATCCGCAGTGAGGCCTGTTCAAAATGAAGTTCTAAACCTGATTCTTCTTCTCGAGTCCTATTTCACTAAAGTTGCACCACTCTGTTTGCCCAGGCCTGACACTTTAGAGCCAGTATTGACTTGTTCCTCTCACGTTTCGTATTTGGCTAGTTTCCATGTTTTTTTTTCAATCTTCCTCACCCGTCAATTCTTTTCTATTGTTGCTGTCACAATCCTACCTCAAGTCTCCTTTCCAAATATTTGCCTGGACTGCATCACTAGCCTTTCCTGTTTCTAATCCCTCCGCCCATAGTCCATTCTATGCATCACAATTAAAGAACTCTTCTAGAGAAACACTTGCAATCATCTGATTCTTCTGTTCAAAAATCATGCAGGCCCTCTATGCCCCTGAGAATAGCTACACTAACAAAGCATCCAAGGCTCCCAGGAAATGCTGACATCCAGCTTGAGCTAAATTCAACAGTGTCTGACCTAACACTGAAGGTGATTTCTTCTGTCTTTAATATCCTTCTTCCTGCTCTTTAACTTTTTTCTTCTCCCTTTGATGTATGTCTAAATAGGACATTTTCTTTAGAGCCTTGTTTAAACGCCACCATTTATGAAGCTCCCCTGCCCCCAGCTGCCTTAGACAAAAGGAATCGCTCGTCTTTGGTTTCTCTTAGTGACACTTTTCACTCTTTGATGTAGTATATATGTGCATTATCTCCCTTACTATATTTTCCTAACGGCAAAACAGCATGTCTTTCATTTTTAATTCTCCCATTCCTACTTATTTATACACAACACCATAGATGCTTTTGGATTATAGCATTCGATTATTCATAACATCTCTCTAAAAGCAAGTAAAAAGCGCTATCATAATTTCATGGTTGGAAACATTTTGTTTAAAACATCAACTGACATTTGAAACAAGTATATGGGTGCACAGGACAAGAACCTATTCTTCAAAAATTAAACAAAGAACTAGGTCCGTTGTCAGTATAAGAAAAAGAGCACAGGGGTCTACAATATTTATATTATCAATGAGCAACATGCTTCCACTTGCAGCATTAACAGCTTATTTAATTAAACAGAATATTTTGACCGGCTGTTACTATACCTGGTTTCTCTCTCTTCATGCTGTAAAATTAAGTTGCTGTAAAAATTCTCCAGCGTGAGCTTGGCCACAGTCACCCTCTCCCGGGTATGGTTGCTCATAGGGAAGGTGGTTGTAGTCCCTGCCGTCATTGCCATAGCAACAGAAACTGAAATGACACATAAACACAAATTATTCACTAAGAAAAAAGAACTTTTTTTCCTTTATAACAAACTCTAGAAATGGTTTGATTTCTACTGAGAAAAATTCTATCCTAACAGTTAAGATAATCCAAATCTTTCTCATTATAAATAACACAATAATGCAATACTAGTAAAGAAAGAAAGACACACTATTCCCAAAGCAATAGAAATTAGTTTTGAGCTGGCAAAATGAGGGGTGAATAATGAATGGTAAGGAAGCACCAGTGTGGGTCCACACTCAATATAAAAACATTTACATACAAAAGGCTGTATTCAACAAGCATTAAAAACAAGAAAGTTTATCTATTTTGTTGCTGTTTTACTGATTACTAAATGAAATCCACAATATTTTGCTAATACGTATGTCCCCAATAAATGCAAGTCTTCTAAGAGTTAATGTAGTTTAGATAAACAGTAAATAGCTTCTGCTATATAAATTTTATGAAACATGAAATGTTGCATCAATAAGCACACAAATATCAGTCTAAAGCAATTCTTATGGGTATATGTTTCACAGGAAAATACTTTTAGAAAAAAGCCCCTTTGGATGGAGTCCATGGCTGCCCTCTTTCATTTTGAATTCCATCATTTCAGATAGTACTATAATAAGGTCTAATACACTTCTCCAAACTATGAAGTCCATTTCATTTTCAAATGACACTCAAATGCCTGTAGAAACCAGGCAGGAAACACTAGTGTGTGAATCTAATCAGGGGACAACAGGGAAGTTTTGTGTATTTCTACTTATAGCTGTTCAAGTGCCAACTGTGAGAAACCACTGGAACAGCCAAACAAAGTACTGGTTTGAAGATAATCTGGACAATTAGCAAGATAAGGAATGTAACAAAAAGACTACTTTACAGGGGGAGAGATTAAACTCTAGTGGCTGCTTTGGTGGGCAGTGACCCTAAGAAATTTGCCTACCACAGTGTATATCTGGACAAAACAACAACAACAACAACAACAACAACAAAAAACCTAGAATGATTCCATATGTTAAAAAGACTTCTGCTTATCTGGATGGGGATTATAGCAGACCGATTTAGAGAAGATTCAGATTGCCAAGAGTGAGCATTCAACATTGCACTCCTAGCTGAAAAGTACCCCCCAAAACCTGCCACCTACTCCCCAACACTCACCTCTCCTTAGTTAGATAAAAATATCGACCCCTGTATATAGATCTGAACTGGACTAGAATCCAGGGATAACGGAATGAACCAAAAAGGCTTTCCTGTACTTCAATGTCAAGCAGAGATTGAAAGTAAACAATTTCCAGTTCCACTGTCATCTTACTGGGTTTATACCTCAATGTATTGGAGGAGCCTCAAATCCTTATGTCTAAAACACTATCATTTTAACATCATAAACTTGTTCCTCTGCTGACTACTCTAAATCTTTTTATCACAAGAAGCTGATCACATATTTAAAATCACTCACATCTCCTCATTTGCCTACAGCAATTCAGATTAGTTTAGTATGATAAAGACAACTCACATACACCGAATGCTAGTATAGATCAAGAATTTTATGCCATTTTTTATTCACTGAATTTCCCTTTTTTCTCCTGAGGATTTGAGATAGTGGCGCTTCCTATGCATGACTGCGTTTCATGTTCACAATGGCCCTGTACCGTAAGGAACTGAAGCTTAGCAAAGTCATAGCTAGTGAGCTGTGGAGTCAGGACTCCAAACCCTACCTCCAACTTGCAGTTCTAGCCTCATCTGCCGCCCTTCCTCACCACTCACTCTTCTCCCAACATACTTGGCTTTCATGCCTCCAAGCCCTCACATGACCAGTCCCTAAATCAGTTATGTCCTGACTCTCTTCACAGGAATCCTGCTGATTCTTTAAGGCACAGTCTTACTGTGAAGACTTCTCTAACATTCCGTACCAGGAGAAACATCACATTTGGCATGCTTTCATGTGTGTTCTCTAGCATTTGTACCAACAGATTTCAGGTACTGGTGCTTATCACTCCATTTCTCTATCCCACTAAACTAGGAGAACCTCTGGGTAAGAACTTTTCCTGCCTCATTCTTGACTATTTACTACAATAGCACTGTATCTGACGTATAAGTAGGCATTAATGAATGAATGGCTCAACCTATCAAATGTGGAGTGGGGAAGGGTTGAAAGAATTGGCTAACAGTAATGAACACTGGTTAATAAGCAGCTATGGAAAAAGAAATTACTGAACCTAAGAGTCAAAAATGTAGAGATCTAATCCAGATCCTGCCGCTAATTAATCATATGGCCTTATTCAAATCACCAGAACATTATGAATTTGTCACTTTTCCCCAGATAAGCATTATATTTGCTCTGCTAGTTCTCAGGTATAGTCTCAGGCCATATGAGACAGTACACAGCAAAGCTACAATGGCTTATACAAATGTATGATATTATTTTAGACAGTTAAATTTTTTAAACATGCTAAATGCTATAACAATAATAATAATGAGCATTATTTTTTTAAAACCATAAATAATAAAAATAAACTCAAGAATTATCATGGCCAAATGATTTTTAAGCATTAAGCTGTTGTTCTTGGAATGCTAAAGCAGTGCTAGCAAACCATTTTTGGAAATATCAGAATCGCCGGGTTAATGTTCTATGTTTCAGGATCAGATATGGAAAAATCAAAGAAGGAAAAGAGAACAGGGGTGGTGTTTAGCAGACATCCCAAATCATGTTTGTTAACTGGGATTTGGGGATCGGGGGTACAGGGTAGAAGGCTGAGGAAAATGGACTATAAGTGGAGGAATTCAAATCATTTGAGGAAGTCTAAAATATATGAAATTAAACATTTCTTATTGCAAGATTTCCCAGAATCTTTAATATGTTAATATGTATCTTAAATCCTCAAAAAGGTGGTAAGGTATACAATTTGCAGTAGTATTGTAGGGAGCCTTCCTTAGGACATAAAAAATTTGAGTTCATAGACAATTCTCTTCAAACTCTAATTAAAAAGTGTCTGTACTTTTTAACAAACATTTGGAGGGGAGCAAAAAAGCTTTAACAAATAGCTAGGGGCTTAAGAGTCCTTTCTAAATTATCCAGATCTCTAGCTGACAGGGAATGTTCAAACTGATCTGCCAGTTCTTAGGAAGAAAAAAAGTCAAGACCCAACTCTAGTTGTCCAAGGTCTGTATTTTCCTTTCAAAAAGTTTGTGGTGAAAAAAACAAACAAAATACTTTATAATGCCTCTAGGAAAAAAGCATGAAGAAATAACATATAAGTAAATACTTCAGAAGTCAAAAAGAAAGCTGTATAATGAATTCAGGGTGTGGCTGTGGAAGGCAGCTGACTGGCTGCCAAGGGGCCCCTTACAACAGGCTGCCCGGCTCAGTCTGCCAAGGGGCAAGGCCTGGCCTGCAGCTGGCCCGGGGCGATCAAATGCTTTATTCTAAGGGAGTTCACAAGAGACTGATAAACAAGACACGATGGCAATTCACTGATTTACCCAACAAGAAATTGAGTAACAAGGAAGAGATCCCTGCACCTTCTTGCAAATGCATTCTATCCTTGTAGGCAAGCTAGATGTGAAGCCATGAGGATCAGATTGCTTGGGGAGCCTGGCATCAGAACAAAGAGAACTAACTGTTAGTCAATGTAAAGGTTTAATGGCATCAGGATAAGGTAAAATATGGAGGGAAGGAAGGAAGGAAGGAAGGGAGGGAGGGAGGGAGGGAGGGAGAGAGGGAGGGAGGGGAAACAGGCTAACTGCTGTCTAGCCCAGGGCAATTCTGCCCACTTTAAAGCATCTGCAGATGACCAGTTTTAAGCTCTGCTGCTGACTGGGCTTTCCCAGAAGGAAACAACATTGGGGAGCTACAGGAGGACAGACATACTACTGAGCAAAACTTTGGTGAAATTTTATGAAACATAAAATGTTAGTGAATTCAAAACAATTCCAAACATCGAGGATTTGTTTGCATTAACAAATCGGAAATAAATATGAAGTGGTTTTAGATAAGAATTTGTGAACCTGAGGTCTTTATAAAAGAGGGATAAACAGAAGATCAAGTTTCTCCCATCATAAGAGTACCATGTAATGCGTTCAACTCTCAAACCCAGAAGTGGATATCAGCAAAGAAGAACTTCCAGACACTTTATAGTTCAATCATGATCACTATATTCTTTCCATTCTAATTACACATACATGTAAGTGTGTGTGCCTTGTTTAAAAACCAAATCAGAGAAAACCCTATGTCTATACATCTTTGTATGAAAGTATTATAGCATCTGAACTACGAGACACAAAGTACTGAACACACAGTGGGCATTCTATAAATAAATGATGGTAACTGAACTTAAATTCAATAGACTTTTAATAATATGTGTTTCACATATAATAATTTCCCTTGGATTATAAACTACAGAATCATTTAGTGTTATATTAACCTTCAAAAACAAATTGTACTTGAGTGATACAATTGCAGAAAAGGCCAAAAATTCTACCCTTAGTCTTGACTAAGTAGTCTCTCT
Organism: Pteronotus mesoamericanus; assembly: GCF_021234165.1. Classification (NCBI taxonomy): domain Eukaryota; kingdom Metazoa; phylum Chordata; class Mammalia; order Chiroptera; family Mormoopidae; genus Pteronotus; species Pteronotus mesoamericanus. The sequence goes on from NW_026555310.1 coordinate 17,937,080, forward strand.
TAAAAATTAGATTTAAAATTAAGAAAATGTATTTCCTTCTAACCAGACACAAATAGGCTTTAAAAATTCAAATTAAACAAAACTAAGAATAGCAGTAACCAAATTATTACAAAGAATGATCTAGATGACTGGCACTTATTACACTGCAAATGTTTTCCTCTAATGGATTTAATACTGTTCTCTGTCTTTTATTAGAGCCCTTTCTTTAGCCAGAAAAAGAACAGGATACAATTTGCAAGTCTAGAATTCCTGGACTGATAAAAACAACAGTAGGTGCCCTTGAATTTCCTGTTCACATGTTTTCTCCAGACTCCCCTATTCATTAATGGAGACACTACCAATAGTTAAGTCCAACATTCTTTCATTTATCAAGCCTGGAAAAGGGAGATAACAAATTTGGCACTCAGACCACTTATAAATAGATGCGGTGTCTCCAGCCATTTACCATCAAACTTTTAAAGAACTGCTTTACCTGATGAGTAAAACACACTATTTAACTGGTGGTTTCACCTTAGTTTTCACATACTGCATTTCAGAAGAAGGAGTATCTTTAAGGCTAGTGTATTACCTTGGATCATAAAAATTTTCCTAAATTCATCATGAGATGTAATCATTATGCCCTGGACTATAACAGGTCCTTAGGTTTGATACTGTATCCTACGCTGTATCATAATGACAGAACAGCCAGGGTTATACCTCTGAGGTATAATCCAAAGAAGAAGAAATTCAGTGAGGTGAAGGTTCAAGTCTCAGCCCTAACTTTTACTAGTTGTATTATTTTCAACCAACATTTATTGTAGATATACACTACATACTAACACTGTATGAAGTACTGAGACTGTGAAGACTGATAAAATATAGTCCTTGCCCTTAAGGAGGTTCACAATCTCATGGGAACACAAAGAAGGGAGAAATTAACTCCTCAAGGGGAAGTGTAGTCAAAGGTTTAATAGATGAGGAGATGCTTGAACTGAATCTTGAGGTGTGTAGGGGAGATGAGAGTTCACAAGTCAGGTGGACGGGACAGAGGCGGGAGGGGGTAAGAGAATGACGCAGACCGACACGAGTGGAGAGAGCAGCTTGAGTGCAGTTAGTAGAACAGCAAAGATGAAGGTGGAAGGACAGATCGGAATAAAATATCTCTTTATGATAAAATACCTTTCTTTTGCCATGTTAAAAAATTATCCTGAGCAGTAGGTGGGAGTCAGTCAAGGCTTTTCATTAAGTGAAGAACTGCCAATAAAAAGTATTTACTGAGTGCTTACCTAAGTACCAAAATGTCTTCTAAGTATGTTACATGTGTTGATGCATTTAATCCTCATAACCACCCCTCACGTCCTATCAGAATGCCACTTTGGGTAGATTATGCTAGTATAAAGCGAATGGCAAAAAGGCTGGCAGTAGACTAGACCAGAGGAACATAAATGAAGTTAGCGGGACTCAATAATGAGTAATCAGGGGTCACGCACTGGTGGCCTATAGCCATCTTTATGTTGGCTTGCACCGTGATTTAAAAACTGGAAGATTTCACATAAAAATCCAGATTTCAGGTTCCTCATAAATAATCAGACCTGTCAAATGTAAGCCCGCATTCCTGCCTGGAAATAGACTGCTGGAATAGAGAAGCGGCAGCCTCCTAGCAATACTGTTACTGTAGGTAGGTAGCTAGTTATTAATTTTTAAAAAAGCAAAGGCAAATAGACACTGAGCTTAATAGACTGGGCGGCATGAGCCTGCTTGCTTCACCAGGAAGCTGCAGCTTCACACCCCAGAGGATCAGAGCATTTCTCTGCCAAGAGGATTAACACTCCTCCCTTCCACCCTCCAGGATCGGATTGCTGGGAGACAGGGCAGGAGGTGCTAGACCATAGAGGTTTGCCAGTCTAGCTAAGGGGTACACCCATCAAAAAACCCTCCAAAACTTTGGAAGTTGATTGGTCCTTTTGAAAAGCCATCTGATCCATCCAAAGCCCAAGCTAATAATCCCAGGGAAACAAAGAGGTTTTTCTGCTCCCCACCCCCTGCAACGCCACCTGGTAATGCGCTCTCCACATGCGTTCGCAGGCTCTTTTCTAGCAACCATGTGGGTTTCGCAGCTACCAGGGCCTGCAGCAGATGGCGCCCGCTCCAAAAGGACTGTTTTAAGACAAAGCAGAAACTATGGACCCCAGCTTTTGTTCTGGCCTTACTGAAGACAAGGTTGAACTTTTTCCACGGCAGGAGAGACAGAGATGGGACACTGGAAACCCAGGGGACAGCTTCTGTTTCCACCCGATAAACCGTCCTGCCATACCACAAACCTCCTTCACGTGGGTCCTTGAAATGCTCTGTGATCCTTGGAATGCTTTCCTCACAGTCCTGCGGAAGAGCCTGACTTCCACCAACAATGATACCGTATTCCACCAGAGTTCAACAACTTTTCACTCCCTTGTGCCCAGCTTCCTTCGCCCATTGTATTACCTGTAAGCTTTATTACCTGCCTCCTGTAAGCACTTGAGATTCTAATTCTTTAAAAGATAGTAGCAGAAGAGATTAAAAGAAGGGCACAGGGCTCGGCTGGAAAGTGTAACATCTGTAATTATCTCTGGGATTTCAGATTTGGATGCCTGGGTACGTGGTCCTCTCATTTATTAGTAAGGATAGCTAGTATTGGGAGAGCTGACTAAAGATAATTCCTTCAAGGCTGATCCCGTCTGAGTTATCTAACCAGGGTGGGCATCCACATCACTGAAATGGAGAGAACACATGCCAACCTTAGAGCGTTGGTGTGATGCTCCTCCATTGGTGGTGGCAGAGCACAGTGATGAAGGGCCAGGTTGCCTGGACCTGAATTTTGGCCCAGACACTCACAAGCTGTGTGACTTTAAGCAAATTACTTAAACTTTCTGTGCTTCAGTTGCCAGTTATCAAAATAAAGGCAACAATGTCCAACTTGTGTACATGCTGATTAGGTTAATACAAGACTTTTAAGACTTAGGGAAGTTAATACTTGTAAAGGACTTAAAACTGCCTGGCACAGAGAAATGTCACGTAAGTGTTCAATAAATCAATAAACTAAGGAAGTATTTTAAAACATCTTTGAACTCATTGTAAATGTGCAAAAGTGATTAATTTTCTTCCCTTCCCTGCCTAATCTTTCTGATAACTTTTGCCTTGGGTTGCTCTCCTAAATTAGTTTGTAAATTTAGTCTCTAGTGCATATTCCCTATTTTTCCTAGACTTAAAACCTACTTGATTTGGCAAATTATATTTTTAATGTAGAGAAGAGAGAAACATATCAGAAAGCATATATCAGTTTCTTAAAAAGACTTGAAGTAAAAAAAGACGTCTTCATAGAAGTGTACTAGAAGTTAGTAGTGATTCGGGATTATAACTAGGGAAGAAAAAAGTATCCCAGGGAAGAACTAATTACTTCTCTCACAAGATGCAGTAATTCTTACGAGGCCATTAATTTATAATGTGATTACTACATTTAGGGTCAAGAGCTTTTGTTTTGTTTTTAATTATTTAATGTGACCCTCTACATTTGGTGTGTGCCCTATTCACTAGCCTAAAGGAGTGAATTCATAGATACTTGCTTTTTTTTCTTTTCTCCCTTTTTTTGGTGAATCGTAAGTCTGGTGGAGATGGCACAATGGTGCTGAAGTTAATGTTATAATTTTTATTTTCATAATTGTTTTTAGAAAGAGACAGTTTTTTCCCCTGTTGACAAAAATATCTTCAATGACTAATTTCCAAATGCTTATCTGGCTATACAGTATTGCTGTTAATGGTAGTATGTTGATCCAAATAATTACTCAAAATTCCTCTGAACTTTTTTTTTTAACTTGCAAAGGGAAGGAAAAGTGTTTATGGACCAAATATAAACTAAGAGATAAATTTGCCAAATAAAGTAGCATTTTTTCCTAAAAACTAGCCAGTTTATAGATCTTAATGTTTAGGAAAGGCAGAATCTCACTTTTCTAGAAAATAATCAGAAAGATGCCATGTCTTCTTATAATATGTATATAATTGAATTTCTCTATTGCTATATCCCTATGTAGTAATGCATTAGATTTTCTCTGCAAGACAATTAACTGAATCTATCAAGTTATAGTTAACTTAAAAAAATTAACTTCCTCAGCTTTAAGGCCAAACAACTTCAAATACTTATAATTGAGCACTACAATGGAAAAACAATATCAACTTTTAGATAGTTGAGGTGTCCCTAAAATAATTAAAACTATTTATAATAATTGGTGTATATACAAGCACACACAGGAACACACTCACCTGGATTAGGCTTAAAGAGAGAAAAATATCATAATTTGCAGGGAGGAGGTGGAGGACGCAGGGAGGGAAGGGAGAATGGGGGTGAGGGGGAAACCAAAGGATTTCAAAGCTACTAGGAAACGAAAAATTATTCAGAGGTAAAATAAAATAAAAATAATATGGAAAACAAAAATAGACTATAAATATACATAAATTGGTATATCTTTGTTCATAGATAGAATCTACATATTTGGAAATTTATAGAGTTTATGGGCATGACTTTAGTAGGCTAGGGAAATTCTTGGAAAGAACAGAGCATGGGAGAAACAGAGAGGGAGAGAGAAAATGATCTAGAGGATTCTGGTCTATCAGATTTAACCTATGACTCCGAATTGGGGGTCTGGACCTAGGAAATTAACAAAGACAGCTAATGCAACCAGAAAGGAACTACCCTTCCCTTTACCTTGTCAGCTGAGCCATGCTTCCATCTACTTCCCACAGCCCAAAATCATGTTTTCCTCTGTATTTTCGATTTTTGTTATGAAGAATATAGGTCAGCGAACATAATTGTTTTTATTCCTCGCCTGAGGATATGTTTATGAATTTTAGAAAGAGAGGAAGGGAGAGAGAAAAACATCGAAGTGAGAGAGAAACATCAATTGATTGCCTCCAGTATGCACCCTGACAGGGGATCAAACCTACAGTCTCGGGATGTGCCCTGACCAGGAATTGAGCCCACAACCTTTTGGTGTATGGAACAACCCTCCAATCAAGCCACTCAGCCAGGGCAACAAAATTATTTTTTTAAATAAAGAATTCAACTTGCCTTGGCTGGTGTGGCTCAGTGGATTGAGTGCCAGCCTGCAAACCGAAGGGTCGCCAGTTCGATTCCCAGTCAGGGCACATGCCTGGGTTGCGGGCCAGGTCCCCAGTAGGGGGGCCCACGAGAGGCAACCACACACTGATGTTTCTCTCTTTCTTCCCTTTTCTCTAAAAATAAATAAATAAAATTGTTTTAATAAAAGAAAACTATTTTTAAAAGATTAGAAAAAGAGTTCAACAAAGTTTTAAATTTATCCTTTAAAACATTAATTTTAAAGATACACATGTAAAAATGAGAAAATAATCCTGTTCACAAAAAATAGCAAAGAGGAAGAAATGGAGAACATTTATAAAATACCTAAGAATAACACTGATTTAAAAAAAAATTTTACCAGGTAATATAATCACAGATTATGAAAAGAAGAGAATTATTTAATGGTGTTGGAATAACTGGTTATCTATTTGAAAAACAAGGTCAGATATCCTTTTCAGTCCAAAGGCTAAAATAAATTTCAAATGGGTCAAAAGGGTGAACATAAAAACTAAATAAAAATAAAAAAGGAAAGAAGGGAAGGAGTAAGGCAATAAATGTAAAAAAATTAAACTTCAAAAAAATTACAAGAAAATATAGATAAATATCTAATCTTTGAAAGGGGATGGACTGTGTTAAATAGAAATCACAATGAAAATAGTGCTAGGTATCATTATTAAAAATTCGGAATACACATAAATGTATATCAAACAAGATTAAAAGATCATAATTTGGGGGGAAAGTGCAAAATAACAGTGTATATTACAAGTATATATTAAAGGTATATATTAAAAATAATAAATATTTCTTAAAATATATATAAAGCTCATAATGCAACTATTTTAATATTATTTGCAAAAGGACAACAAAGATCCTAATAAGAAGAAGATAAATAATATTGAGACAATATATAAATAAAAGTAGCTAACGAACGTGAAAAATGTTCTATTTTACCAGTAAATCAAAGACATGGGAACTTTCAAGTAATGCATTATGTTCCCTATATAAAAGTAGTCACTATTTAAGGGAAAACCCTCAGGGTCCAGTCTATAAAAGGTTCCTTTCTTATACACCATCTGTACTTGTACATGTTTTTCCCCGCCAGCTTTACTGAGATATAATTGACATATAAAATTGTGTAACTTTACGGTACACAAAGTAATGATTTGACATGTGTACATATTGTACAATGTGCCCCAGTATGGTTAGTTAATACATCCGTCACCTCATATAGTTACAATGTTTTGTATTTAGTGGTAACTTTTAAGATCTACTATCTCAGCAAATTTCAAATGCATAGTACAGTACTGTTAACAGTGTCACCATGCTGTACGTTACACCCCCAGGACTTATAACTGAAAGTTTATACACTTCGACCACCGTTACCCCTTCCTACCCACCCATCCACCCATGACAACCACTAATCTGCTCTGTCTCTGCTTTTAAGGTTCCACATGTAAGTATTGGCCTTTTTAGATTCAACCTATTTGAAGTCTGTTGGTACTCTTTAATCTGGCTTTAATCTGGCTGTCCATTTCTCTCCCCAAGTTTGGGGAGTTTCCAGCCATAACTGCTTTTAAATAGACTTTCTTTCCCCTTTTCTTTCTCTTCTCCTTCTGGGATTCCCATAATGCATATGTGTGTCTCTTGATTGTGTCCCACAAGTCTGTAGGCAGTCTCCACTTTTTTTCATTCTTTTTTTCTTTTTGCTACTCTGACTGGATAATTTCAAATGACCTATCTTATAGTTCATTCATTCTTTTTTCAGCTTGGTCAAGTCTGTTGAAGCTCTCAAATGGATTCTTCAGTTTAGTTCTATTCTTCATGTCAAGATTTCTGGTTTTTTTTTTTTTTAATAGTTTCTATTTCTTTGTTGAACTTTTCATTTTGTTTATGCATTGTTTTCGTTATGGAGTTGGCTGTGTGTTTTTGAAGTTCACTGAATTTCTTTAAGAGGATTATTTTAAACTCTTTCTCAGATAGCTTATAGATCTCCATTTCTTTAGGGTTAGTTATCGGAGCTTTATTAGCTTCCTTTATTGATGTCATGTTTACCTGATTCTTTGTGTTCTCTGATTCCTGTGCTGGTGCCTACACATCAGGTAAGAGGCCTCCTACTCCAGACTTTACAGGTTCACTTTGGCAGAGAAACACCTTCACCAGTAAGTTCAGTTTGGGGTACTAGTGGTGCCTGTGGGCAAGCAGGGCTTTCTTTTGGGGTCTCTACCTGGGTGAGGCCCAGTCCATGCTCTAAAGTCAGGGGGGGTTGCTGCTGACTGGACTCGGTGGTTGGGTGAGCCTGCTGGCTGAGCTACACATTCACACAAAGCCACTGGGAGGGCTCCCTAATTGGCTGGCACTGCTGGACGTGTTCCCAGTCAGGATGGTGCCACTGGCTCAACCTCGTGATTGGACATAGCTATAGCCTGATCTGTGTAATTGCTCCTGGTTGGGTGGGATTCTAGACTGTGATTCCTGACCAAATCGTGCTGCTAGCTGGATTCCATATTGGGGTAGGGTCACAGGCAGGGCTTTGAGGTCAGATGGGGCCTCTGGCTATGCTATGCAATCAAACAGGGCCACAGGCTGTGTCCTGAAAATGGGCAGGGCCTCAGGCTGGGCTTTGTGATCAGGTGGGCCATTGGCTATGCTCCGCTATTAAGACTACCTAGGTTCTCTGGTTGGGAGGGGCCTCCAGCTACATCCTGCATTTTGGTAAGCTAGAGACTGTGCTCCATAGATGGGCAGGGTTGCTGTCTAAGCTCCCACATCACATCAGTTACAGGCTATATTCTGCAAATGGGTGGGGACACTGGCTGGCTCCCTGCCTGGATGAAGCCACAAGCTGTGTTCAACAATTAGGCAGGGCCCTGGGCTGGGCTCTGAGGGCTAGTTCCACAGCTGGGTGGTACCATAGGCTAGACTCCAAGGCTGCTCAGGGTCACTGCCAGGCTTACTGGTTAAGTGGGTTCACAGACTATACTTAAAAGAGCTGCTTAACACTAAGCAGGGTTGCAGGAGGTCTGGGATGGAATGTACCTCAGCCTCAGCTCTGGGTTTTTAGGATTTTCAGAATGGTGTCTTGCCACAGATAGCGGCTAAGTGGTCTGTGAGGGGGGCTGAAGTTGGAAATGACCTATGTCTTCATCTTAATAATATCACTCCCTGTGCTTCTGTTAACTGGTAGAGATGTAATACTTTCTAGCAGTGACTATCACAATTGTATCAAGAACCTTAGAGATTTTTATGTCTTTTGACATAATAACTCCACCTTTAGGAATCTACCCCGAAAAATTAATCAAAATCGCAGCCCAGATTTATAGTTTTTTTAAATTAAATCAAAGCACTGTTTAAGATAGCAAACAAATGTTTAAAGTCAGGTAAAATGATTGGTGTAATGATAATAACATGAAATGCCATAGAAATAAAAATGAAGAATTTCCCCTAAAACATTTAACAGCCTGACAAATGTCAAATAAACAAGATACAAATTTCTATCTTTATGTAAAATATAAACTCTACTATATGAAGAAAAAAGGGGGGAAATTATGGATGATTTAGATTGTGTCCTTTATCATTTTTTACTTTTCTGTTTTCCATAAGAGAAAGAATCATTTGTATAGTAAGAAAAAAGTATTTAACAGCAATTGCATGTGAGTACACATGGCAGCAATAAAAGGGAATCAACTTTCTCTTTTCAGCCCAGAGAGGTGGTTTTTTCCCCCTAGGTACCACTGGGCTTGGATTCCCCCCCCCCCCAAGAACCAAATTCTGATTTAGTGGAGGATTATAAAGAACAGCAAAGAGTTTGAAGTTATGGAATAAAACTAAAGACAAACCATGAGACTAATGGGAATCTTGAAAATTTTTTCAGTCATCTCCTACACCTCTTTTTAGGGAGAGTTTTTTTGGTGGCTTTTAATTGTGCATCTTTACAAGTCCTCAAACTGTCAATCCCTCCGCAAATAGCTTTTCTACTGGTGACTCAAAAGGCCCTTATCAAAGGCAAAAAGCAGGCATCGCAAATATTATTAGCTCAGTTAACGTCAAGTCTTATTTAAGGTAAGAAAACTACTCCAAAATCATAAAAAGAGGCAAAATAAATGCTCTAGCTTTAAAGATGATCCCCACTTTCCTTCACTCCTACTTTGTCTGTTTTAAAGGAAATAATGCCTGATTCAAAACACCAGGACAACCAAAAATATCTATTTTGTGCTAAAGAGTAAAGGTCTGGTGTGACCAGAGAACAACCAATAAGTGGACAGGGCAGGAAAACGAGGAGTGGTGAGAGGTGGTGTGACCGGCTGGTAAAGGAAAGGGGAGGGGCAAGCTGTGGGCAGCAGCCTGAACACATGAATCACTAAGCAGCCCAATTACCAAAAATGTGGTCATCTTTGAATTCTTTCACTTTCTTCAGAGTAAGCTTCTAAAAGAAATGAGAGAGACAGAGACGGAGCAAAACAAAATGACATTCACACACAAAATAAAACTTGAAAATAAACGAGTTTAAGTGAGAATGTAAAATATAAATTCCTAAGATACGACTTTAAGTGAAAATATAAACTCATATTTTAATCTTCCCATTCATTCAAAATATTCAACGCTTCTTCATCCCTGAGAGCTTCAGGAGAGACCTACATGCATTCCTCCATTGTGCCAATTTCTTTTTTTAATCCTCACCTCAGGATATGTTCATTGATTTTAAAGAAAGAAGAAGAGAGAGACAGAGGGAAACATAAACATCAGAGAGGGAAACATCCATCAGTCTCATCCCACAAGTGTCCCGACAAGGGATCAAACCCGCAACCTAGGTAGGTGCCCTGACCAGGAATCGAATCTGCAACCCTTTTGTGTACGGGACTGAGCCACACAGCCAGGGCTGTACCAATTTCTTTTGTATCTCTTAATTTTAAGTTGAAAATTGCTGTGTTATTTTGTATATGGTTCTTTTTCAAATGAAAACCACTTGCTGAAAGAGATGAGACTAATTTAACAACTTAAGGGCCAGAAGCAGCAGTCCTTTTGAGGGCAAAAATTGGATTAGGCTAAAATTAAAACATGGTATCATTCAGCTTACAATTTTAAGATATAAGTAGCTATGAATTACTTTTAGTTATTTTGAGTCCACTCTCCCAAGAGACTTTTTGACCATCACAAGTGACCAACGAAATCTGTTCCCAGCTAAAAGCAGACAGACCATGTGACTTATCAGACTCAGATATTCTGTTAAACACGCTGACTACTTGACTTCTGCAACGATGAGAAAATCCAGGAGGTATCCACCTCATTAAAACCCCAGAATATAAAAAAACTTCAAGGTTAGTGACGTTTGCAATTAATACCTCAACAACTTGTTATGTAAGCATTAAACAGGGCCACACCATTTTATTGACTTCTGTCTAGAACACAACTCTGGTTCATTTGTTAAAAAGTATAAAAGAGAAAAAAAAACCCTAAAGTGGAATGAAAAGTAAATTGTATAGTTTGTGGAAATCAAGGATATCCTGTAAATCAAGTGAGTATACTGGCAAACGCTCCCATAAATCAGTTTATAAGTTCAATTCTGTTCAGCATTTTTCTAGAATCCGCCGTAAGTCTAAGATTGCAAATGTAGTTCACAAACAGGTAAGACTATTACAATTAACAGAACTTGAAAACAGCAAGTATATTATCTGGTCCATCTCCTTCATTTTCTAGAAGGGAGGCCTACAGTCACTTGGTTACCTGGTGGAAGAGCTTAGGCTAGAACACTCAACCCTCACGTCAAGCTCCCAATCTAGCCGGAGAGTCCAGGGTGCAGTGGCATCTCTAGGACACGGTACTGACCCTGCAGAGAAACTGGCTCTCAGAACCCTGACAGCCAGGCCTGAATTCCGGGCTCTGTGGTATGTGTGAGTTCTAACACGGTTGTCCCTATCTGACACTAAATACCTGCTTCCTATCTCATGATTATGGATCTATAGATCAAATAAGTGGTTGCCACCTGCTTTTTTCAGAAGACTGAAGAATGACATTTTGCTCCAAACGTCCAGAAACCAAAATATTATGACTAAAGGCTTCATAAAAGTTTTAGGATTTTAATTACAGAAACTGCTCACCATTAAGTGCTATAGATTTAGCATGGGATCCACCCGTCCATTTCTGTATCATCTATCTATCCTCACGTCGAAACCACTTTGTCTTCAGAGCTGTAAAATATATTTTGGAATCTGGTTGGGCAAGTTTCTCCTCTTTCCCTTTGTTTTTCCCCAAAAATTCTTATACTCTCTTTTATATGAATGTCAGAATCTGCTTGTAAAGTTCAACTAAAAATAATGTTGGGATTTTAATTGGGTATCATCTTTCTGAAAAGAAGAAAAAGCATGGCTTAAACAAACACAGCCTCAGACTCAGGCTTAAAATTACCATTTTGATTTTGGTTCCTCTGCCAAGGTATTTACTACCTGAGGAACAAGTATTCAGATTCAAGGTTAAGGTTTTTTAAAGTTCCTTTTAAAAGGCTGCATCCAAATTTATAGTGTCTATTATTGATTAAAGAAAAAAAAAAAAGCTATTTAGTAAACCTATCAAGTGGTATCTGCAAGACAGTTGGGGCTCTGGTCTGACCAAAGATAGAAAAATAGAAAGGAGACACTAGCTAAGCTAAGCTAATAGTTCCACTGATTCTAGGTAAGGCTGATCAAATAACTGGCATCTTTAGCACCTGTCATACACTGGACAGTACATTAGTAGGAAGAGACCCAAATAATAAGAGAGATGACATGAGCGCTCTACAATTCTATAATGTTGTGGGGAAAAAGCAAGACTAACCCACAGAAATAATTAGTACATGTGACAAATAAGCCTGGGTGGGCCCTCCGGACATAAGCAGGGCATCAGGACAGGGAAAGATCAGTGTGGGCGGCAGCGTTCAATGAAAATATGTTGGGTAGCTCAGCTCTAGTTTAACCGAATCCCTGGCAGTAATCAAAATTTAATAACAGCTATTGCGAAGCCCATGTCAAGAAAAAACAGTGATGATCTCAACTTGGTTCATAAATCCAGACTGAGGCACACTTACAGTGCCTTAATAAAAGGTCAGAGATCCTGTAAGCACGTATCTTGCAGCAGCTACTTCAGGTGGTAGATTACCCCAATGAGAAATCCCTAAATGCTTTGTGGCTTGGGGGACTATTCAATACCTGAACCTGATCCTACTTCCCCTGCACTTGGCCTGAAAAGTCCCTATTCCACTGGACTTGCATACACAAAAACTCCACCCAGCTCCCCGACATTACGGAAATTTACCAGTTCACTCAGAAGACCTAGTATGTGGGCTCATCTATTTGTGGAAAGAGATAGTTCTCTCCAAAATAACTGAGTCAGAAATTTTTAACAGCACTGGATTTGTTTTTTTTTTAAAGAAAAAAAGGAAAAAAAGAACTATCTTTTTGTCATTACAGAATAAACAGGATGAACACTGAATCCCCCTTCCAAGGAGCAAAAATAATGCTAAATATAGTTGGGAATACTGGGAGGAAATGCAATAAAAACTTTTTTAAAAATTTAAATCATATGCAAACTCCACATGTTTAATTTTTAAAGCATTATTAGAGAATACAGACTACAACATTTCAGTGACTTCTTTACCAATCTGTCACACCAGTGTTACTTAGGGAGGCTATGTTCTTTGAAGACAAGCAGAAAACTGACCTTGAAGTTAAGACTATTTAACCTCTGAGGTTCCTGCCAGTCCTATTTTGCTATTTGTATCTTTAAAGGTAATTATTAGTACTTTAAATTAAGCTAAAAAAAACCCCAGCAGGGTGTGAATAGCTTTCACACACAAGCCTGAGAACTCTATTTGTAACAAGATATACTATAGACTATAAAACAGTACTTGATGCCCTATAGCTTTTATTAAGCAAAACTGGGATAATTTGGTGGGCTATACATTTTTAGAAGTGAAGATCAAATGAAAGAGGTAAAATTGCTTTACAAAAGGCAAGGAGACACTGCTCAACATAAGTTTATACATGCACTGGGAACAATAAAAGTTCTAAATCCAGGAAAATGGTTATTTCTGGGGAGGGAGAGTGGGGGCCTAGAAAGGCATCTCGAACTCTATCTATAATGTTTTGCTACTTAAATAAAATCTGAGGCAAGTATTGCAAAAATACTAAGATTTATGTGGCAGACACATAAATATTCCTTATATTTTTCTCCGTAACTTTGTGTATGTTTATAATTTATAATACAAACTGCAACAGTAAGTTTTATAGTCTACCTTAAGAAAGTAAAATGACAAAGAGTCCAAGGAATTTTAAAGGTTTCTTGTGGATAGTTCTTTTAAAGCTACTTAAAACTTGACACATAGAGTATCTCGCTTTCTGCTATTTTCCTTATTAATATCATAACCATCTTTTTTTCCTTACACTTCCATCTAACAAAGTTTAAACAAAAAAGCACAACTCCTTCCAGAGCATACACACAAAGGAAACTCCGTGAGATGCGCTCAGCGGGAGTGGCAGTTCTGGGAGCAGCTGGGTAGAGGGAGAAGCATGCGCTGGACGGAAGACCACTGGTCAGCACAAGGGCTTCCCAGAACACCAGAGAGATCCCTTTTAAAAGCTCAAAAATATATCCCACACACACTAAAATATTTCTGGATGAGATAACAGGACACCAAGGATGTGCTACAAAATAATACAGATGAAACAAGACTGGTCACGTTTTGATAGCTATTTAAGCTGATGATGGTACATGAGAATATATTACACTCTCCTATTCACTTCCGTGTATATTTAAATTTTTCTATAATAAAGATATTTCAATCCCAAACTAAAACGAACGATTTAACCATCATCACATTAAAAATCCCATCCATTTCGATCTGCTAGGCCTATCCATGACGAGGGGGTTGGACAGCCAGGCCAGGGCTACCCCTGACGCCACCACTAGTCAGCTGTGTCCCTGGTCTTAGTTACCAGCCTCTTTGGTTTTGAGTGTATGCATCTGAAAAAATGAAAGGGTTGGATGGGATGATATCTAAGCTCCCTTTTAATTATAACATGATTATTAGAATTATAAAACACAGTTATTGTATAATACAGTTAAGAACTGCAAATGTTACTAATGATACACTATGGTCACATGGGAGTGTTTTGAATCCCTCATTTATTTATTTGACAAACATTTAGGGAATGTGTACTATTTGCCAGGCCGTGTTATATGTAGGTAGAATACAAAGTTAAATGATGCAGAATTCTGCCTTCAAGGTTCAGTCTAACCATGGAAGATACAAGTATAAACATATGAAAGCAATATAATGTTAAAGGACGATGACAGAAATAATGGAGTTGAAAATACCAAAAGACTTTCCTAGTGTGAGAGAGCAGGGAACTGCAAATGATCTCACATGCAGATGGTGAAAGAAAGTATCAGGAGATGAGACTGGAGAGGAAAGTAGGGACTGGATTGAGAAGGACCATGAATGTAATGCCAAGAAATTTGGACGATATCTTGAAAAGTGAGAAGGAAGGCATTTTAAAGATTCTAAGCCTGGAAATGAGACGATCCAATTTATGTTTTAGATGAATTACTGGAACAAGCATTTAGATTTGATGGTGGTGGTGGGGTTTGGAGGGCAGAGGAGAGAAACGAGGAAGGGAAGGGAGGTGTACCTAGCAGTTAGGAGAGAGCTAAAATGATCTAGAAGGATGTGATGAGGGCCTGAATGAAGGCAGCAGTAGTGGGGATTCCTGGGATGCTCATAAAGCAGCATGTTGGGTTTTGGAGCAGGGAAAGAAAGTACACTGAATCACATGAGTAAATGTTTGTCAATGTACAATGAAGATGATCGGTTTCTTCTTCAAAGTACAAAAGCAGATATTGTAGAAATGCAGATTTTAGGTACTCTGCTATGACATTTCTTCCCCCATTTATCAAGATAATACAGAAACTATAGCATGAAATGCTGGCATCTATTAATCATTGGTGGGTTATGGCTTCAAGCACAGTGCTCAGCACATAGTTGGTGGTTAATTAATGTGGGTTATGTGTTGAATGTGATAAATTAGTAAACAAGTGAAATAGTGCCACATGGTGCAGGGGGTTAATTCTCTGCTCACTTGATAAAAATCACAAGTAAGGAAAGATAAAAATTCTTTATCAGGTGATTTTATGTCCCTCTGTAATTTCTCCCTTAAATGTGTCCCTCCCCCTCAGCTTTTTAAATGGTATCAGCAATAATCCTCACTGTTATTTGTAAAAACAATGAAGTGGATAGTTAAATTCTCACTATCTAAGAGACTGCTTCCCCCATGTAGTATATTAAAAAAGATACTTTTTTCTAATAAATTACATAGTGCCTTTTATCTGTGCCCCAAAGGGCACTTCTAAGAGAAGGATTAGAAGTGCTCAAAAAGAAAAAAAAAAAAAGGAAGTGCTCAGTCAGTCCCAGGCACCACAAACCAAATGGACTTCTGTCTCAATTTTTATAAAACAACAGCAATGTGTTTTCCCTTAAAAACCATTAGCCGGTGGCTCAGTCAGTTGGAGCGCCGCCCCGTAACAGAAGGCTGCAGGTTTGATTCCCAGTCAGGGCATGTATAGGAGGCAACCAATCAATGTTTCTTTCTCACATCAATGCCTCTCTGTCTCTCGATGTTTCTCTCTCACATCAATCTCTCTCCATGCTTCTATTTCTCTCTCACACTGATGTCTCTCTCAGTTTGAAATTTAAAAATTCTCCCTATTTTTTAAATTCCTTACATTTTGATTTTCTCAGCAGTAAGCCTGTGACACGAAACATCAAAACCTTGAAATCTGTCGTTCTATTCCATAGACAGGTCCATACACGTAACTTTATAAAATATTAATACCACCCCAAATGTTACTGACAATAACTACAGGGTGGGCCAAAAGTAGGTTCACAGTTCAGAGTAGGCAAAGCAGTTTATTCTTCTATTATTTATTAATTATTGTACTATTTTCCATATAGCTACTTTTGTAAACCACCTTGTATATAACTCATAATAATTAACAAAACATTAATCATGTGCCAGGTAATGTGCTTAACACTTTATATATGTATTACCTCATTTGATCTAGATCTTTGCATTAATCCTTAGTAGTACATAAAGCTACTGCCATTTTATTGTGCAAAAAAAAAAATGGAGCTAATAGAAAATGTGGGTTTTATCCAATGACACGCAACCAAAACAAGCCTGTCAGACTCAGTCGCCCAGGACTCTTCCCAGCTGTGCAATACTGCCTCTCCCAAACCATGTGAGGTGTGTGGGCAGGGATTATTATCTGCGTATTAAAAACCCAAGGCTCAGAAAATTGACAAGACTAGAATATGATCACACACTTAGAAATGGAGCCAGCACTACGCTCCTAGTTCAGGGCCTCTACCACTCTACCTCTGATACTGGACCTGAGCCATGAAACAAAACATAACCAGCCCATGGGAATTAGCAAAGTATAAAATCCCCACCCCTGTTTTAAAAAAAATCAAACACCAAATGGCTTTGTCAACATAGCATAAAGGTCACAAAGTTCTAAAAAAAGAAAAGCCAATAAAGTTTCTTTTTTGAAACATCAAGGCCACCTTTTAACTCAAATCATAAAAGCAGCTAATTTAGAAAATAATGCTTTTCAGATGTCTGATGTGTGCATTTGTTTTCCCAATATTTATGTTTCTTTTACAGTCCACATTCAATCGCCATGTTCTTATCTAAGACTTGGGAAAAGGTTAAAGTGCAACTTTGTGTCCCCAACCCACAGAGAAAACAATGTCTACAATTAATCCTCCCTGACTCTACTGCCAAGTAGCAAGCAGGTGCAGTATTTCTCAGATGCATTGTGTGTGGTGGGGAAAGGGGGAGGGGTGAAAGAGGGTAGTGAGAAACATTAAAAACAAACCACATTTGAGGGGCTCATTTCTTCTAAGTGACTTACATCTTGTAAGGCATTTGGCTGTTGACAAGATGATCCTGCCTTTGAATACAAGGAAGTTGCACCCAGTCTCACAAAGCTCAGATTCAGTCACCCCAACAGATGTCTGGACTTCCCTCCAAGACAAATATGGAATTCAATCTGTGTGATGCCTTGAATTAATTTGCAATCTTTTATTATGACCATACAAGGGAGGGAAAAGAGCTACCTTGTTAGTCCCTCCTTGAGGGGGAAGCAGTAGAGGAAAAAGCATATTATTTAAATCCCATAGCAAAGTTTTCAAACTTTTCCATTAAGATACACACCCTAGTTGAGTCATCAGCATAATACTCTACAAGTGTATCACCTTAGGTATTAACTACCCTTCCTATATATGATTGTTCCAACTTTGTGCTAATTCTACTCAGAATGGTTAAGAAGCAATAATTTTTTTCATTCTTTTCATTTAGTCACTTAACCCTATAATTTTCAAAGTCAATGCACTGACCTTAATTCACTTAAGTACTTAATCTATAACGAAATGAATAAAGAAACTACAGCTGAGTAAAAATTATATCTGAAAGTAGCCAATAGCCAAAGCACTAAGAGCAACCTAAAGAAAACTGTTTCATGAACCAATGAGAATGATTTAAATCCAAAATAAAGATTACAAGAAGGAAAATTCTCTTAGTCTAACGTTAACACGTGGACATTTTGTTCCCATATGTTTAGCTACTGACCAAATAGTTGCATGAGAATTCCTATACCACAGCCTCTTAGGAGGGGTCCCTCTCAACTGGATGGTAATTACCCAAGCTTGAAAATCAACTGGAAACCTCTGGGGTATTTTAAAAACCATTCTTACTGACCACTCTCCAAATATTTGAAGATGCCTAGGGGGAACTGATGAAAGGTGATAAATATCTGGAAATCTTTCACAGGCCATGATCCACTCAAAAGATCCAAAGCTGTTCTTAACAGAAGCTTGGCACATCAGGCAACTCCAGCTCCAAACTTTCCTCTGACCTTGAAAGTACTTAATCCCATCTACCACACTGGAAATGCAATTCCCATTCTTCACCCATCACATTAAAAAAAAAAAAAAAGTTCTAGATGAATTCTTCTCTTAAAGCTAAAAGTGAATTAATACTTCTTTGGATACTAAGTTGATAAATATTTTACTAACCTGCCTCTAAGACTGCAGCTAGACTGCCTGAGTTTGAACTCCTGACGCCATCCTTGCTGGCTACATGATCTTAGAGAGGTTAAGTGATCTGTCTGAGCCTTGGTATTCTCATCGATCAAAGGGATTCTTATGAGTTAATAAAAATTTAGAACAGTACCAGACACACTGTAAGTGGTCAATTTAAAGAAATGATTATTATCATTACCATTGCTATTGTCAGTGTTGTTAACTTGAAAATTACACTGTTAACATGTCCCTTTTGCCATTTCTTCAGTATGTGGAAAAATCAATGAAAAGATAATTAGATCTCTGAACTACTACACCAAGCTAAAGAAAATAATATATTGACAGTTTGGTCAGCAAATTACATACTTTAAAGAATTTAAGTCTATGATTTAACATCATAAAAACTCAACTATAATAGTAGTTTAGGATTCATTTGGATATCTTACAGGTAACGGTTACAAATTTCTTTCCCTAAGTCATGAGTACTAAACTTTGGAAATCATGAAGCTAAAAATAATCACAATACATTTGGAAAGAACGGTGCATCTACAACTAGGCTACAACATAGAAAATAAAATTGATCTGAACAGGGGATTAAATGGGTTAATTTTTCCTGAGGTTAAAAGAAGAAGAAACATCCATAGCAACAACAACAAAATGGTAATAAAGACTGAAAAGTTACAGGTTATGAAATATAACATATGCAAAATGAATGTCATGGTTATTACTATGTTTTCAAGATTTTATACAAAACCTAATTTATATATATATTAAAATGCTAAGGTAAAAATACACAGTAGTATCATAGAAGAATATGCTGCAAAATAGCATATCTGCAACACCTAAAAACAGAGAATTAAATATAACAGTAATAGATTATAGTAATAACAGCTATTCTTATTTAATTCTTATGGTGTATCAGGCACTAAACAATAAAAAATATCTTAACTTCATAAAGAATTTCTATTAATCAATACAAAAACACAAACAAAATAGAAAATGAGCAAAAATCCCAAATAGAAATTGCATAGAAAACACAAATGACCTGTAAACAAAACTGAAGACACTCAACTATAATTCTGATCAGAGAAATGAAAATTAAAATCCTAGTGAGATGTGATTTCACACACTTAGGTAGGCTAAAACTAAAAAAGCTGTCAATATCTAGTTTTGTTGAGGAATAATGGGAACTTTTATTCACTGCTGGTGAATGTATGAATTGGTATATCTGCTTTGGAGAACAGTTTGATGCTATTCAGTAAATCCGAACATGCTCATCCCCAATGCCCAAGCAATTTCCACTCCTAGGTATTTACCATAAAGATACTGCTGCACATGTGGAAAGGGCGCAATGCTTAACGAAGTCACTGAGACATTGTTTCTACAGACAAAACAAAAAACAAACAAATAACAACAAAACCAGGAAGCAACACAAATGACCACCAACATAAATGGAATGAAAAAAAAAATACTCTTGCTCTGGCTGGGGTTGCTCAGTTGGTTGGAGCAATGTCCTGTAAACCAAAAAGGTCATGGGTTTGATTCCTGGTCAAGGTACATGCCTAGGTTGCAGGTTCACTCCCCAATTGGGGTGCATGTGAGAGGCAACCAACCAATGTTTCCCTCTCAGTCAATGTTTCTCTTCCTCTCTCTCCCTCCCTTCCCCTCTTTCTAAAATCAATAAGCATGTTCTCCAATGAGGATAAAAAAAAATTACTGTGATACATTCATACAACTGAAAACTACACAGCAGTGAAAAGAAACAAAGTACCACTACATGGATAAACTCAGAAACAAAGTTTAAACAAAAAGCATGTCATAGAACATAATATACAGTGTATGTTTCCATTTATATTAAGTTCAAAACAAGCAAAACCAAAATGTAACATTGAATCAATGGAATATATATTTTTTTCTTTTTTCTTTTCACTTTACTTACTATTAGAGAGAGGGGAAAGAGAGGGAGAGAAACATCAGTGTGTGAGATCACTGATTTTAGAGAGAGAAGAAGCAGGGTTGGTGGGGGAGAAAGAGAGAGAAACATCGATTGGTTGCCTTCCATATGCAGTCTGACCAGGGTTTAAACCCACAGCCTAGGTATGTACCCTGACTGGGAATGGAACCTTCAACTTTCTGGTGTATAAGGTGTTGCTCCAATCAATGGAGCCACCTAGCCAGGGCTGAATCAATGGGACATATTCCTAAGTGATGAAAGAAGTACAAGCAAAGCAATGGAATGCTTCCCATAAAATTAAGGACAGTTGTTACCACTGGGAGGAGGAAAGACATACAGGGACGTACAAGGAGCTGCTGGGACAGTGGTAAAGTTCTACTCCTTAGTCTCCATGGAAGATGCTTTGGTGTCTGTTTCATCATTTTCCTTTACACTGTATAGATATATTTTAAATTCTCGTATGTGACCCACGTCAAAATTTAAAGAAACAATTTAACATTTTCCTTTTAGATGAGTTAAGGGCAAGTTTACATAATGAATTCACCTCATAGAAACAATGAAGACATTTCAACCAAGAAAGTAACTATCTTAGAATAAAGAATATAATAAAAACTTAAATCCTGAAACAGAAACGTCCTGAAACTTTAAAATTGAACCGAAGTGCCCTGGCCAGGTAGCTCGGTTGGTTGGAGCGTTGTCCCATGCACCAAACAGTGGCAGATTCAATTCCCCATCAGGGCACATACCTAAGTTGTTCGATCCCCAGTCAGTGTGGGTAGAGGTAGGGGAGGCAACCAATCGACGTTTCTCTCTCACATGGATGTTTGTCTCTCACGTCAATATTTCTGTTTCTCTCACTCACTCTCCCCCCCTCTCTGTCTCTCTCTCCCTCTCCTCACCTCCAAAATCAATTAATATGTCCTTGGATGAGGATTTAAAAAACATTTTCACACACGTATTTCTCTTAGAAACTAATTTCTGGGTGGCAACATTTTTAAGAAAAAAGTTGTGAGGTACAGTTGTGAGGTACAATGTGTTTGTAACTTAAATATGATAAAATATTATTTCTAAAGAGTCAAACACCTGTCTTTCCAGGGTACCACAGGGATTCAAATTGACAAATGTGGTACTGCCACAGGTTTCAACCAGGGGAAGGCTAGAAGATGTCTTCTTTAGAGAGTCTTTGACAGAGTGGTATTCATTACCTTGGTGATTAATCACAGCCCAGGCCCAATCTACAGCCTTACAGGAATTTGATTTTATCTGCATCAATAAGGTGGCTCCACGTTTTAGAAACAAACAAAAATTAATCAAACTTCAACATCAATCAGAATAAAAATATAAGCACAGAATGACAAATGTAACTGTGACAGAAGCAAGAATGCCTTTTCATGGACATACACGGCCAATACTTCAACTCCAGCTAGATTTACATGGATAGACAAATTATAATCAGAAGGTTCTGGGTATGCATGGACTCTTAAATTATGGAACTAAGAGGAACTGACTATTTAATGGTCTTGTTTCATTCTGTCAATAACTGTTTTCTTTCAGTTAAGCTACCACCATGTCTGGGCACTCTTCTAGGTGCTAGGGATATAGAGGTCTCTGCTTTCGGAGAGCTCACGTCTCACCAACAGCTGAAGAGTATATATTTCACAGAAGTTTACTTTAATATTAAGAGCAAAAAGTTTTGGAAGCATTCTAAATGTTCAATAATAGAGCTGTGATTAAATACTGATAAATCCAAATGATAAAAAAATGCAGCTCTTTAAGAAAGGTATACTTAAGCAGTAATTGATGGGAAAATTATCATGTACAATGTTAAATGAAAAAAGCAGGCTACGAAGGTGTACATAGTACGAACATGTATGGATGTACTTCCTATCCTTTTACATGCATACAAAAAGTCACCAAAATACTGTAAATTATCTTTTTTTCTTTATATCTTTTTGAATTTTCTAATTCCTAAAATAGCATTACATGCCTTTTAGCATCAAGGGAAAAAATACCTGTTAAAATAATTTCAATCAAAACAATACTAGGAACTCTTCAGATTTATGTATTGGAAAATATCCACCAATGCGAGTCCTTGAACCTCTGCCTTTGAATTCTCAGAGAGAGCTTATCCTTCCCCAGGCCTTTAAGGGATATTCTACAAGGATAAGTGATACACCAGAGTAACACGCCCTGTGTCTTCATCCAACCTGTAGTCTCATACTTCTAGCTGCCTGCTGAACATTCCAACTTAAATGCCTTACAGATAACTCCTATTTATGTTCAAAAATAAGCACATAACTTTTCCCCACAGCCAACCTTCTAGCAACTACATTACTGTCCATGGCAATAACCTTTCTCCCAATCAGAAAGTTTGGGAAGCAGCCTTAATTCATCTCTCCCTTTCCCATTTCAAGTTCATAATAAATGGATGTCAAAATCTCTTGCCCAGCACACCTTCCTCTTCATTCTCACTTCCACCACCTTATCAGTCCAGGCCCTCACAGCGCTGTCAAGGGCATTACTGTGCCAGCACGTGGTGGGCCTTCCTGGCGCACGCTCCCCCATCTCTAAGTCGCTGCTCCTTAGACAGAACTTGTATGACATCATTTGTTGGCTCAAAAACTATTTAAAGCCTCCTCCTTCCTACCACTCCAATCTAACCCGGCTTTTATTAAACCCCGTAATTTGGACCCACCCTAACTGCTTAACTTGATTTCCGTTAATTCTCCAGTCTCCCCCCTCATCAACCAACAGACATGCCTTAATCAACCTTACCACCAAGCCTTGGGACACTTTAACTTATAAAAACAGTCCTTCCTTTCCCCTTGACTTGTATTTAAAGAACCTAATGAATTTCCCTCTTCTACAAAGCCTTTCCTTGATTACCCCATTACCATCTGATTACCATTTGTTCTACTGCTCAGAATTTGTCTAGCACTTATTATGAATCTCACCATTAGGCATTTATTTCCACACTCTCATTTTAGGTGGATTTATTGTCATATATGTGAGTCATCTATTAAATTTCATGCTTTTGGGGGACAGGAGCCATACCTTATTCTGTCCCCCAAAGTATTTAGCATGATGCAGAGCCCACGTAAAGTGCTCAATATTTGCTGACTGATCCAGCAGGAAATGATCAACTTCAGCCCCTGCCTCTCTTTAACATGCATGCAGCAGTCTGCGCAAGTCAAGCACCATCCCAAGGGATACCGCAGGAGACTCAAGCACATTCTTCTGGAGTCCTGTAAAGACTAAGAGTTATGTCAGGGGTTTTTATGCCCCATACAAAGGACAAGAAAAACAAAGTTCTAGGAAATGACACGAGGGTTCTCTAAGTATAAACAACTTCCAACCTCCATCAGAACAGACACTAGGTCCTTTGAAAGAGTACTCTGACTGGAATGAATGTCAAAGAGACCTGCATAATAAAACAAAAGACCTGAGCAGAGTCCTGCTTGTTCATAAGGTGATAATGTATAAATCACCAAATCTCACTGAGCCTCAGATTAACTCAAGAGATGCCATGCTGCTATTGGTTAAGAGATGGTAACTGCCAACTGATAAATATTCTCATATGCAGAGTTGTAAGTGCCCATATTTATGAAGTGCTCTGGAGTCTTCAAAGGGCTTTCTACATACATCTTTTATTAGCTGACCTTTCCTAAATACAGAGTGACATGGACACAAAGTGCCATTTAAAACAGAGTTCATATATAACAAATATTTTGTTTTATTCTGTATCTATTTTAAATACACTTACCTATATCATTCTAAAATTAAGAGCTACTTCAGAAACTGACTACTCAATGATTTTGAGTTTCCTTCTGTAAGTGCAATGTTTTTGAATGCTTACCCTATCAATACCCACCTTGAACACCCCTTTAGAGTTTATATGTGTTTTATTTTACAACACCCCTGAGAGGTAGTTTCGTCCCTTTATTCCTTTGCTATAGAGGAGGACTCTCAGTCCAGTGTGCATCCCACCAGCTGAACTCTACCTCTTTCCTCCGCCTAGGAGAATGAAGGCTGAAACCAAAACAGGGTGCTGGGGCATGAGATCTGGAGTGCAGTAGACAGGGGGCCAGAGAGAGCTGCCCCCAAGGCGCTGCAGACCTCTCACTTGGCCGGCTGACCAGTTCACATATCATGACCCTGCACACAAATGTTGCAGCATGCTAGAAGGACTCTTTGATGGATTATAAAGACCGGAGAGTTTTGCTGAAAGACTGGAGACAAACTACACAATCTTTCTAAATAAGGTAAGAACATGAACATTACAAAATAACATGGACATTACAAAATATTAACTGTTGTACTTATCATCCAGCCTGAGGCAAGTTCTAGAACAGATAACAAAGCCAATGGTTTTTTAATAGACCAAAGATGGGAAATCATTAAAAATCAGTATGTACTCAAGAAGAACAAGTCATGCCAAGGAATTTTATTTCTTTTTCTGGCATATCCACAGGATAAATAATCTATATGAGTCTTTGAAAGGTTATTTAATAAGCTCCACTCTCTGATACTTCTGTGTGGGAGGGGGGAGAAGGGAGGAAGATGAAGAAAAATGGGCTAATAGACGTATTTATAACTGATTAAGCAACAAAACTCAGAATGCCCATAAGTAATTCTGCAAGACTCACTGGGCTTAGGACAGTATATTACCGATGAACCATATAAAGCTTTTGACAACATCCTTAACAAAATGTGAGGATGATCAGAACCTGTAGAGAATAATCAAAAGTGGGACAGCAGAGTCAGAACTCAAAACAATTCTAACAGAAGATTAACTTTATCAAATGAAACTTAATCGGGAAGTGGTAAAGAACTATATATGTATTCAAAAAAAAAATCAAATGCTAAGTATAAATTGTGATAAACTGTTCATACATAAAGAAATACACATATCTGTATTTCTGTTGAATAAAACTTGACACAAATTAAAAGTGTAAAATGGCTGCCCCCAAACATTATGCAATCGTAATCTTAGGCTGAATTAATTGACAAGTAAAATCAGGAACAAATAAGGTAAATGTCATACTCTACACTGTATTGGTTGGCTCATACCTGGAGAAGTTTTCAATACTTGGCAATGCCTTATGGTCAGTACAAAAGGACAAAGTAAAATGCCCTCATGATTTGAAAACTGTCACCCTTAAGGAGCAATATCAGTACGAATCAAATGGAATGGAAGAAATTAGCTATCAACATAAGTAACTCCAAGAAAATGTGTGACTGAAGGTGCTCGGGAACACACGAGACCAATCAAAAGTGAGCAGGGTATAGTTTTTGAGAGGCAGGATTAAAATGTGAGTTAGGAAAACTGAAACCTCATTAATTGTGTTTTCTTCTGGGTAAAAAAGACGGTTAACAGAAGAGTGTTACATTAATCTGGGGGTGGGAGGAAGCAGGAGTTTAACAAGCAAGACTTTGCCTGCTTTCCCCGAACACCGTCCAAGGTGAAAACGGGCCGACCACATTGAGAGCAGTGCTGGGCAGGTGCAGCCTGATGCAAACGAGGCTCCCTTGGCCATTCGTGGCTTAGTGACGCCCCGCACTGAGGTTCCCCATTCTGATTAGAATGACTTGCTTCCCCTGTAGGTTGTCCTATTAGGGTGACAGTGTGCTGGCCAAATGATACAACTCTCCATTCTATTCACACTCATGTTAATAAATTTATTAACTGGCAGTCTTGTCTTTATGTCAGTCTCTTGGTCACTTGCTAAATCTAAGTCAATTCCCATAATCCTGATTTATTTCTGGACACACACACACACAACTCACATTTATGGACCTGGACAAGTGAAGCCTATACCTTAAATGTGACAATCCATATCCAGATACTACACTCCTGTAAAGTCCTGCCTCTCTTTATGACAACTGTAAATTTATCTAAAACTGAATCATACATTTTAAGAGAAAAAACTAACAGAATATGACACTTACAGAGGAAGTGATCGAGAAGGTAAAAGGTCTGAAATCCACAATATTTAAACAAATTAAATGCACATGCGTAGACTGAAACAGATGATAAGACAGCGGTCCCCAATCTTTTTAGCACCGGGGACTGGTTTCGTGGAAGACAACTGTTCCATGGATGGGGGATGGGGGGAAGAGAGGAGGGGGAGCTACGGTGGCACTGCGAGCAAAGCTTCCCTCCAGCACCTGCTGCTCACCTCCTGCTGTGCGGCCTGCTTCCTATCAGGCCACAGACTGGTACCCGCTGTAGCCCCAGGGGTTGGGGACCCCTGATATACGATAGCTGTCTTCAAAGTATCACTCTGTGTTGATAAGAAATTATCCCTAGCCCTGGCTGGTGTGGCTCAGTGGGTTGAGTGCTGGCCTATGAACCAAAAGGCCGCCGGTTCAATTCCCAGTCAGGGCACATGCCTGGATTGTGGTCCAGGTACCCAATAGGGGGCATGTAAGAGGCAACCAACTGATGTTTCTCTCGCACACTGATGTTCTCTCCCTCTCTTTCTTTCCTTTTCCCCAAAAATAAATAAATAAAATGAAGGAAGGAAGGAAGGAAGGAAGGAAGGAAGGAAGGAAGGAAGGAAGGAAGGAAGGAAAAAGAAACAAGGAAAAATTATCTCTTAATCTGTGATGAGAACCAGCTGAAACTTGCATAAGGAACAACTTTCTAATTACCACTGCTCCATGCCTGGCACATAGTAAATGCTCAGTAAGTCTTGGCACACAGTAAATATTCACAATGTTAGCTATGATTGTGTTTTAGGATATAAAAAATGTCATGAAAGAGATATATACAAGATGCTATGGGAAAGCAAAAAAGGGACACCTAAGCCAGAAAAGATGTGCAAGTGAAGCAAGGCATGCCTGAAAATGGAGATGCCTAAGCAGAGTGCTAACGAAAGCATAGGAATTACCCCAAAAAATGTGGGAAAGGGCATTCCAGGAAGTAATATGTAACACCCGAGGACAGAGAAAGCTAAGTGGTTCAGTGATTCGAAGGAGTAATGAAAAATAAGGCTAGAAAACCAAGAAGGTACCACTTCTTAAAGGGACTTAGACTTGCAGGGTTTACTAAGGAGTCTGGAAGAGGCTATGAAGAATCATTGGAATTTTTAAAATTTTATTTTACAAAGAGAGAGAGGAACGGGGACAGAAAGGGGACGGGGGGACAGGGGGAAGAGTGAGAAACACTGGTTTGTTGTTCCACTTATGCTGACCTCTGCACATGCCCTGACTAGAGATCAAACCTGCAACCTTGGCATATCGGGGTGACGCTCCAACCAATTTAGCTACTCAGCCAAGGCCACTGGAAATTTTAACCTTGGGAGCTACATGATCAGATTTATGTTTTAGGAGAACCCTTTGGCAGCCACATGGAAGACACACTGGAAGAAGAGCAATACTGGTAGAAGAAAGATGGCTTTTTCAGTAATTTAGAGCCTGAATAAAGATAGTGACACTGAAGAAAACAAAGATAGAATTCAGGAGGTAGTAAGGAGGGCTTAGTAATAACTAGATGTGAATGACAAACAATAAAGTCAAACAAGGGTTGGGCAACAAAATAGAGAATAACATCATGCATTGAGAGAGGTAAGTTGCATGAGAAAGATTCTGGGAAGAGAGAAGAAAAAGTCAGCTCTGGGCAAGTTGAATTCCTAGTTACTTACCTTTGGAACATATCAAGGTGGTGGTAATATGCACATATAGTTTTAAAAAGGTGGACAATTAAGTCTCAAGCTCAGAAGGGACTTCTAAGCAAGATACACAGATCTGGAAGTGATCATCACACAGTGTTGCTGAAGACACATCAGAGCACGTGAGATCACCCCGACCTCAGAGTGTATGGGGTGTGAAGAGAAGCATATTGGGGACAGGTTGCAAGTTAGCTATCTTGTGATCTGCTGGATTTCTTATCTTTGGGCAAGGGACTAAAATCTTTAGCAAATACTGAGCATCCACTGTCAGGGATTAGAGGGAATTCGCAGTTGAGAATTCAACTAGATGACCTCTCCAGCATCTTTCAACTCTGAAAGGGGGTCAAAGACATTAGTTCAGTACAGTATTTCTTACAATCTGAGAAGTAACTTTTGGTTACCATTCAGAAAAACTAAAAGCATACCATTTTTATTCCTTGGTTTTGTTAGTCCAATGATGAAAAAACATTTTGAAAAATTAGTTTCTTAATGTTTGATAATGCTGTTTTCTGAAAGGAAAAGAGTACTTGAATTATCTGGACAGGACAGCTCAGACTCAAGATTGAATTTCTCACCCCATTTTCCCCTCTGTGGGCCCAGTTATATGGTTGGTATGAGAATACAGTTTTAACCAAACACACGTACCTACTTATTCTTCCCTTCCCCTTCTGTAACCTTCTGCCTACCTAGGACTATACATGATTTATGGCTTTAAATCTTAAATGCTTTATATTTCAGAAACATACCTATAATTTTCACTATTTCACAGTGTGTTGGTTTCTCTTGCCCTTTCTGCTCAATTCTAAAAACACAGAAACACACGTACATACACATTTTTTTAATTAAATCCAAAAATATTTTATCAAAACAAACTATCATTTTTGGCATAATAATACACCCAGAGTACTTCTAGACAGGATTACTGGCAGCTTGACTTAATCTTAAAATATGGCACTGGTCCCACCCAGTGACACCTGGAACAGGTGTTAGAGAAACTTGACCTCTTTTAACCATATGCACCGTTTCCCCTGCCGCCACCCCATGCCTCTCCCACCGCTCTGCAAGCCTTCTTTTGCTTTTCCCGTTCTTGTCTTTCATTTTCCTTCCTGTAGTACCCATAAACTTTTATTACTACCACTAATAGCACTAAAGCTAACACAACTGCCAACCTCAAGTCTAGAAATACAGGGTCTGGCAGAAGTACAGCCTGCTTGAGTGTGGTTGGTAGGGTAATAATATGGGTGTATAATTTATAGTTTTAATTTGAACATTTCATCTAAAATGTCATATGATGTACTTGAATGTGATAGTAAGGTACACGCTTATAATTTTGTAATAAAAAAGGGGCGTTATTTGTGCTAGACCTTGTACAATGAATATAAATTCTAATTGGAGTCTTAACTTCTTGTTGTCCTCAAAAAAACAAATTAACTATATTGTTTCAGTGGCCCAATCTACAAAATGGAAAAAATAAATGACTATACAAAGTAACCTATGTGAAGAAAAAACCTAGAGTTCTCGGCTCTAGCAGTCCAACACAGGCTATACATACACAGTTCGGGACCATGATTGCAAATTGCATCTGCAAGATGCAGGTTTCTGAATGATCAGAAAAGGTCGGGGGGGGGGCGGTGGGAAACTCGAGACAATGCTTGATACCATTTGAGGTTTAGAGTCATGTTAAGTTATTAAAATATAGGAAGGGTTAAGTAAAGAAGATGAAAAGAAATCAAGATTAGGATCAAAATTAAAGAACTCCAGCACTAGGTATTACAGTTCTGGGAAATTTTTAAGGGCTCCATAAACTTTGTAGAAAAGGTAAATAATTATGTTCCTACCGCAATCCCTTCCCTCAAGTCAAGTGCTCTTGAAGTTATGCTTTGATGCTGCATTCTCTTTATACAATCCTACTTACTCTACACATTCATCAAAGAAGAGGTTTTTCATGGATTTCTTTCTCTTTTTATCTCTGTGGCTAATGGTATGCTTACCCTCTCTGTTGAATTTTACAAAGGAAGCAAGAGACAGTTTATCACTGGCAGTGCACTTGTGGGAAGGGGTGGAGCACAGCCCAGGTGCTTCCACTAGGCTGCAAGTGGCAACAGAAACACTTACAAAAGCTTGGAGTGCTAAAGCTGGATAAAATAAGTATGTTTAACATGCCACATAAACAGTTATTGTATAAAGACAAGCTCATTTTTCCTATCCAGACTCATGTCCAACACTAAAGTAATACAGGTTCCTGTGGCTGCCTAAACAGTGTTTACATCTCTATGCTGTACTGTCCTCCTACTGCTTGGTGGCCTGAAAAACTCCAACTCAGCCTTCAAGTCTCAGCTCAAACACGACCACCTCCAGGGAAAGCTTCTCTGAATCTCCCAAACCCGGGCTCCTTTCCCTTAAGTGCTCCACTCACTGCTCCTTCACTGTGACCGCAACATGCTAGTGCAATTATTTCTGTACCTGTGAGGGTGGCTCTGTGGTCACCTGCCAGCTTTCTGACGGAGCACCATCTTTGCATCACTGCACCTCCTGGCACACAGGACGAACCTCATCAGTCATTCACGGGGGGAAAGAATTCCCTAAGCCTCAACACCCATCGACCTGAGTCTCTTCTTTCCAATCTTGCCTAGTTTAGGACTTCATTATTTATTTCCTAGATTATTTAAATTGGTCTCTTCATTGGTCTTCCAATTTCTGGGCACTCTTCCCTTGAATCCAGTCCACATACACTACTGCCATTGTAATCTTACTAAATTACAACTTTAATTAAATGTGCCCGTTGAGCAGTAGATGATGCAGAGAATGAAAAGCTTAAAAACACCTGTTTTCTTAGTTCAATGAGCTCAAATCTAATAGGGCAGAGAAAGAAGTAAATAATTAAATAAATAAGTAAATAATTTATCAGGTGATATAGACGTATATCCAACTCATGCTAATTCGTTGGCCTGGCAGGTCCTTCACTCTTAAATGGTGAATTCACTTTTCACTTTATACGGTTCCTAATCTCTCCAGCCAGAAGCAATCTCTCCTTCCTCTGCTCCCCCAGTACGCTGTTACTCACTTGTCACTTTCTATTTGAGTTTGTACCCATATATTATGTCTCTTACTGGATGGAACCTTTCTACATGGAAGGACAATATATTTTACTCATCTCTATTTTGCATGATACCTAACACAGTGCCATGCAAATAGCCGATAAATGCTGAATTAGGATGGTTAACCTCACTAAAACATTATGAGTCTGTGATTCCTTTAGAATTTGCTAGTATTAAAAATACCAATGGGTCAAATACATGCAATTCAAGACTGAAATTTTTTCACTCTGGCCACTAAAATAGAAAAAGCCTACTTTGTTCGGCTAGATAATAGTGGATATATGGAGAATATCCTCAAACAGATTAGAAAGATGTGTCCAAGTGAAATGGCTCTCTACTGAAAAAACACAACAAAAGGCAACTCCCTCCTGCTCTAAACCAGGCAGCCAGCGTCTGCTAACAAGTACCGGAAAATCAGGAAGGGTAAATATGATGTGGGATTTCCATAATGGGGGCGAGTCAGTGGGCAAATGCTTCACTATGTAAAAATGTCCACAGCTTAGTAAAAATTAAATTCATTAAAATAAGACACTGGTACAAGGAAATATTTCAAAAAATGGATCATTAAATAAGCTCTTTTATTTATGATTTTCCAAGGTATATTTTACTGATTATGCTATTACAGTTGTCCCATTTTTCCCCCTTCATCCTCCTCCACTCTGCACCCCCCTCCCTTCAGCAGTCCCCACCCTTAGTTCATGTCCATAGGTCGTATATAAGTTCTTTGGCTTCTCCATTTCCCATGCTATTGTTAACCTCCCCCTGTCTATTTTGTATCTACCATTTATGCATCTTATTCCCTGTACCATTTCCCCCATTATTCCTCCTCCCCTTGTCCTCCCCGCGCAGATAACCCTCCATGGGATCTCCATTTCAGTGATTCTGTTCCTGTTCTGTTTGCTTAGTTTGTTTTTGTTTTTGTTTTCTAGGCTCAGTAGTTGATATCTGTGAGTTAAATAAAGCTCTTTACAATATAAATATTCATAATACAACTTTCCAGAGGGGAATACTTACAGCTTTTATACATAAAGCCTACACCCAATTTCCTGCAACAGTGCTACTATAAGATAACCTCAACAAGTCTTTATTAGGATCCCCAATTCTTTAATTGCACTTTTGAAATCATGTCTGTCCTCTCTCCACCTATTCCTTCATCATAATTGTTTTAGTTTTAAATGCAACAGTTGTGTGCAGAATGAGTTAGACAGTAACTTAAATATTACTCACTGAATCACAAGAATTTGAAGACTTTTAACATTTCACAAAATGCAGCACTAAAATTCCAACCTATCAATTTTGGCCAAAAACAAAACTACCTTTTAAGAAAATGCTGTGCTGTAATGATATGTATCTGCTCCTAATTGGCTAGAATGAAGTCAGAACATCTGATTATATCATTTATTTCAGCATTAAAATTGCTGAGGGCAAAAACTGTGTCTCATCAACTAACTTTGTGGAATCCTTACCAAACTGCCTGTAGCAACTTTTAATCTAAAGATCTGAGTTTAAGTTTGCTATTAGAATTAAGTAAGAAGACGTATAAAAATGCTTTATAAAACTTTAAAGCACAATAAAAATAAGGTGTTACTAGTATTATTCTTACAGTAAGCTCTCTCCAAGACCAAGTCGTCCTCTACAGGAAATTTGAATAGAGCTGAATTATTTCTGTATATTTTTCCCAAGAGAATTTATGTTTGATATGCAAAACTGTAAATAACTCCTAAAAAAAGGGCGAGAAGAGAGGGAAAAAAAGATAACTCAGGTGAGACTAAAAGAAGGAAGTATTGTAAACTAAATAGCAAAGGGGAAGTTTTTGTAATAAAATAGAGCAATACAAGAGAAGGCAAACCTAGATCTTAGGGATCAATTTCTAACTCTTCCACTTATTATCTACATATGTGACCCTCCCTGGTCACTTCACCTGGCTAGGCTCCAGGTTTCTCATTTTTAAGTAGAGATGATACCTCATAGGATCACTGTGGGGATTAAATGAAATAATATTTATATGAAGTACTTATCACTATGTCTGGTACATAGTAAGTGATACGTAAATGGTTACTGTTGTTGGTTGAATTATTATTACACCTCTACCTCTCTGGTGACATGTAGGAAGAAAAAAGAGCCAAAAACATGTCAGAGGGGAAGATGATATACAGAGAATTAAGTTTGTATATTACTGTTGAGAGACAAAGTTTGAGAAACATAGATTGCATAAAGTATTTTTCACATTAAATGTCCAAATTACTTACTGTGTCTCCAGGGTTGCTGAAGAATCTAAAGAACCGAAGCCAATATCTCCAAGTCATAAAAGCAGAATAGCAATGACTGTATGGAAGGAGAACAGAATCAAAAATTAAAATAAAATTTTAAAAATGTGCTTATTGAAGTACATAGAAGCTTCTCTGTTTCCAAACTTTCAGTTTCCTAAATTTTCATAGAACAAAAGCTAGACCCCACAGCAAAGGCACAACAACTCTGCTTGCCAAAAACAGATGGTATTAACAACCATGCACAGCCATTTATGTTTCTGCCATCTCATTCTTTAATCTGGGGAAGTTGTTGTATTTGTGGTTGATTCTGAGGTGTTAAACATTATTAACTCCATCATATTAAGTAAATCCAAAAGCAATAAAAGTGTTCCAAAATTAGGTAGAACAGAATACTCTCCTGAATTAGACGTAGAGAGAGCAAGTGAATGTAAAAGGTAAGAAAACAATGGATGCTCCTTGTGCATAAGAGATCAGAGACTTATATACAGTAACACAAAAAATTCACACCTGCGGAATCAATAAGAATCAGCAAAAGACAAAGAAAACAGGAACCTTTCTGCATGTTTGGCCAGAGAATCAACATCAGTTCTGGTTGTCAACTGGTCTAGTGTTAATTCAGTGGACATCAAGGACCTTACGTATTTAAAAGCTGAGCATAGTACAAGTGCTACTATCATAAGCTACAGATAAATTGCCAAAGTCTGATCCTTCTTGAATTTACACAACACCAATGTGAATGGTCAGCTCACCGCATGACATGTAACTAAGGTCTTCCCAACACTTGTGCAGAGACCATGTGAGGTGGGGGGCTACCTGTCTCAGTGCATTTTCATCGTAGACAAAACTGGTCTATTATGGGAAAAGATGCCTCTCAAATTTCTATCAGCAAGAGATGAGTGTATGCCCAGCTTCTTTTTTACCAAGAATTACTGTTCAAAATGAAACCTGTACTTACAGGAACACATACCTTTCTTATAACAAAGCATAGTTATAAACATTGTGAAATTACAAGCTTAGATCCTGAAAATTTCGTCAGTTGAAATAGTAAATGCAAATAAAATCCCATCACCTATTAATGCAAACTCTGTATAAAATATATTTTTAAAAATTTGTTTTGCCACTTTTATTATAATAATATAGACACATGGGCTTTATATCCTGACTCTAGTTATGCTACATTTCCTGTTAGGTTTTAAGCTCATCAACCACGAACTATCCTACTCTGGGAATTTTCTAGAACCTACCCCACTTGGACTAGGAGAGAGCACTTATATTCATTCAAGAGACTGTGCCTCTGGGATTCTACTTAAAACTGAGTCAAACAGAGCACTGATAAAGGAGCTGAAAGGTCCGATTCTTGCTCGACAGGTAAGGATGGGCAATATCCCTACCACTGCCTAGATACTTTTTCCCCTAATCTTTAAATCCACTTGAGTTTATTTTGATGCCAATACTTAGATAACCAAGAACAAATGTGAACTATTCCTGAAACTTCATCAATAAAATCAACTGAACCATTCCAACAAAGCAGCATTTACT
Source organism: Pteronotus mesoamericanus (assembly GCF_021234165.1). Taxonomy (NCBI): domain Eukaryota; kingdom Metazoa; phylum Chordata; class Mammalia; order Chiroptera; family Mormoopidae; genus Pteronotus; species Pteronotus mesoamericanus. Next base: position 17,971,829 of record NW_026555310.1, read on the forward strand.
GAGTAGGCCTATGCTAGGCACAGCGCATTTCTATAGCACCTTTTATTTCACAATCCCAAAGAGCTTTCAAGTTGCCCTAACATAAAGTATCAGCGACTGAATGTTTCTCATTTTACACATGTACAACACTCTATTCAAAACCCTGAATCAGGCATTATAAATTTAGCTGTTTGTGGAAATAACAACTAAAAGGGCTTAGACTGACATTTGATCATTAAATAAATTCCAACTTTACAATTCAATCCAAAAAAATAACCAGTATCAAGTGATTTTTAAAAATTACAAGCCAAAATATATGATTCAAAATTCCATCAGGCAAAGAAGTTAATATAGTTTTAACTTCTCATTTCTAAATCTTTATGTGTATGCTACTAAGTACTAAGTCAAATTTATCAAAGGTCTCACTCAATGGTTACCATTAATCTGCACAAAGAGCAACTTCTAAAAACTAATCAAATATCTAACATGCCGAAAACAACTTACTTACCTGGGTTTTCATTATTTTGGAGCTCTTTCTAGAAAATTGATCTCTAAATTTAGGTGCCAGGAAAAATGTATTATACCAAATCAATTAGTTGGAACTACATACCTGAGAATGATCATCAAGAATGGGAGAGAAAATGAGAATGATTAAGGACAGGGATACAGATTCAAGCCAGTATGACTTGGTTGCAATCTTTGTTCTACCATTTTCTAGTTATCTGACCTTGGTTACCTCAGGTACCCCACCTGCAAAATGGCAATAATACAAGTACCTACTTCATGTGGTTGTTGGAAGGCTTAAATACAGGTAAATTACTACATGTAAGGGTTTATCAGCAAATAGCATTATATGAAGTGTTTGCTTATTATGATTATCATATGATTAGATCATCCAAATCATCTACACAAATGCCTTTCCTTACTCACAGCCTTCCTTATTTGGTCTAGTGGAATTTAATCCCCCCCTCTTTGACTTCTCCACAAAATGCACTGTGTATTCTAGTTATTTGGATATAAATCCCTCCCAATAGATTATATCTCCTTGAAGACAGAGACCACATCTGAGTGTAATGGACAGTAAATATTGTTCATTGTTGCCTTTCATTTCTCTCTCTCTCTAAAGGTTCTGAATAATAATATCCTGTTAATTAGCAAACCTTTACCTGGAGACAGGAGCTTTATGTAACCTGTGCACCGGTCACACTTTGACAAATATTCTCTTAAGACAAACAAAAATTTGCGAGGTGAGGGGAGGAGAGGAAGAAAGAATGATTCATTTAATATTTTTAAACTACTGATCAAGAATATCTTTTAACATTAATTTATTTTTTAAGTGTCTTATGCTTTGAAAGCTTATTTTCATTATCTCATTCCAAAAGCCCATGGTGTTTTTAATATAAAAATACAGTAGCATAATTTCTGCATATGCCAATTCTAACCTAATCATAACTTGCCCATCTGCTGATTTAATGTAATCCTGAGGATGCTGGATGACAATATGCTTGCTTGATTCACCCTACACATTATTTTAGAGTTAAAATAAAATCATTTTAACTTTACGTCAAGATGTAAATCTTTCCGGCTTTGATTTGTGCCTTTTTGCTTTTAACAAAGAGCCACACACACATGCATGCACCTCCCATTTATCCAGGATTACCTGAGAAAGCACATCCTAAAGTGTTATCCAACTTCAGTAACACAATGACATTGCTCTTACTTAGAACAGAACTCCTCTGAAAACAAACTGGTATAACTGAGTCCACTGCTTTGTTACCATTTTCTACAAAGTATAACTCTTCCTTTGTATTTATAATGTACCACCTTTTGAAATTAATTTCTCAGCATAAAAGCTGTTGAAGACACCTATTTACTTACACAAATATTCCTAGTCTTAATTCTTTAACTAGGATTCTTTGAATTTGACCCTCAACTTTAAAACAAACAAAAACAAATCGCTAAAGAATAACTGCACCCATTTAACATGGTTTTTCTAATTTTTTCATTCCCCAATGGCAGGGCTTTTGAAAGGAGTACAAAAAATACACCCTATTTGTTTCTCATTCTAAACACATCCCATCCAATGGGAAATATTATCAGCCATCTTAAGGAGGAGAATGCAAAGTGCAAAAAGCTAAGACAGATCAAACCAAAAATATTTTTATTCATTGTACTTCTTTTCAGAACAGAATTTTTCACATAAAAGTACTTTGATGAACCTATGCAATAAACAAATGTCATCATAATTTAATAAGATTTTATACTACTTTCTCTCCCCTCATAAAGTCACAAGAGTGGCTAATCCACATACAATACCTCTCAGCTCCTGGGTAAAGAGTATAGTAAACTTAATTGTTTTATATATCCTGAGGTATACAAAGAAAATCAAATTAAACACTAAGAGGTTTCCATTGTCTTAAATACACATATATGATTAAGACAATGAACTTCCAAAACATTCACTGGGTAAGTAAAATGGCTTTAAATAACAGACCTTGCCTTTAAAGTAGTGACCTGACAAGTTTAAAGCCCCATCCACCCCCAACGGAAGAAAGATATGGTCTCACTTGTCAATCCCCATCTTACAACCAGGAGGCACAAATTAAAACACTTAAAGTTGTTTCCTCGAATTTTAGCCGTAGTAAGGCTAATACTCAGGCCTTTCTCGAGCAATTGGCTTCTAGCAAAAGTTACCAGAAGTTACATGAAATAGACAAGAACGCTGGTTCTGCATTTTATCAAGCGAAGAACAGAACCACACCTTTGGACAAGCCCCTACTTCCAGCACCACCAGCTCAACCCAGCCTCCGCCCCTCCCCATTTCTTTTTATATATTTCCTCTAAACTTACAACCCAAAAAGCGATCCATAAAAGTAGCATCAGTAAACGGGAGGCCACTGGTTTTGAAAATAAAGTTTGCTCTTCTGCTATCAACCTGACAACTTTCTAAAAGGTGAAATGTCTCCTACTCGATCGGGGACAACCTTTCTTATTTGCATACTAAGCAACTAGTCATTTGTTCGCGATAGTAAAGGTGCAAAAAGGGAGCGGGAGAAAACGATGTCCAAAGAAGGGTCGACGGTTCCAGTGGTAGGGACCGATTTTGAGTACTCCGTGGCTTCTGGGAGCTGGGCGGCTTTACTGTCTGAAAAATGTTTAGCAATCTGACGCATCAGTTTTTAGGAATGGTACACAAATAGCCCCCACAATTTAAGAGCCATGCCTAGAATCCTTCCTCTCGGTGACATCGGCCGGAGGGCAAGAGACGGGAGAGCGGGAGATAGCAGGAGAGAATCCACGACATTTGTTATTGTTTACCAAGCCCAGGCATGGACCTGGAGCCGGGCGCTCGAGGGCCGACGAGTGGAAGGGTGAGAAGAGCAAGGAAGGACAAAGATTTCCTCCCCAGGCTCGAGGCTACCTCTCCAGGCACACGGGGCCAATATTACCCCGGGGAACAAGAGGGCCAAGGCCGTGGCCGAAGCTTCACTAGAGATATTACCAATATCGAAATTACCCCGGCTTTCCCTGGACACCCAAAGACATAAGATCTCTTCCTTCTACTCGCAGAGTTACTGGAGGTGAGGCGAGCCCGGCCCCGCTCCTAGCCCCGGCCGCCGAGCGCTGCATCCGCGCACTCACCTGCCTCCGGTCGCGCCCGCGGCCGGCTCAGCCAACGCACGGACCACAGGCGGCCAGGCGCCCGTCCGCTCCCTTCTGTCAGCTCCGCCTTCGCCCCGCCTCCGAGAGGTGGGACTGGCGGCCGCGCCGGAATCTCGGGGTAGCTTCCGTGAACTCTCGCGATCCCTCCCTCCTCGGCTTCTCGGTGGCTGGGCCATCCGGCTAGGCCCTGACATCATACGCACCACAGCCGGAAGTAGCCTTCTGTCGTCAATGCCGACCTCCTGCCCCACCCACCTCTTTTTTGACTGGCCCTGGAAGAGTTGATTGGAGAGTCACCACTTGCCACTCTCATCAACTTCATCTCCTTTCTCTTCTTTACTCAGAGCTGGTTCTGGCCTCTGGCGAGGAGCCCAGTGTGTTGTCACATTAGTTACTTGTCCTGAATGTGGTCAGAGTTTTTTCCAAGACTTCACAATGCAGTGCAAAGTATGTTAGAAATAGGAGCTGAGAAATAAATATACATAAATCACACATTTTTCAGATTAGGAAAATATGGTCAACAAAGATGCGTTGTTTGACCAAGTTGTTTTTGGTCAGTATCTATGAGATCTAGGAGCCACCCTGGTTCCCTGACCCTTTAGCATTTCACTATGGCTCAATTCTTGAGACTCGAGAGGGCCTCACATTTGGAAAATCTGCAAAAAATGTGATGACAAACATGAAAACTTTGCCTGCGTTATCTTGGAAAATCTAAAATAACTGACAATACTGAGATACTCTTTCACTAGGCTCAGAGAACTATGAGGAAAATCGCCTCCCTGTAGTATGACGCAGAAGTGAAGGTTTTGGGAAGACGGTGCATTTGCATTGTAGGAGAAAACTTATTGGGCAAAACAAATAAGAGAGCTGTTCCCAGTTATCATGGACAAATTTTTTTATCTGAATATTGGAGATTTTATAAAGTACTCTTAGCTTTTAAACTACTAAGATAATTCACAAAGTTGGTACTATGCGTGCTGGTATTAATTTAGCAATGCTAAATTTATCTTTGGTTTCACCAAGAGCGGGGGATGTATGCCGACGACTTAGGGAAGAACCATGCTCGACATCACTTCTCTCTCTTTTTTTACACTCTGTGCTTTTCTATACCTAGCTAAGTAGAGGAAAAAGCCCTAGTCCAGTAATTAGTATATTTTCGGGGAAATCAGTTCCACATATATCATCTAATCATTTGGAAGCTAAAATGGCAATTGTCATATACAACCATAAGGAGGTCTAATTGTGATTCAACATATGCCTTTCTCTCCTGTGTGTGTGTGTGTGTGTGTGTGTGTGTGTGTGTGTGTGTGTGTACTAATTCAAGTGGGTAGGATTGAGTACAGTTTCTGGAGTGTAGCAACTTTATGTTTTCAAATGTGTCATACTTTTTTCATAGCACTAGAGTAACATGGACTAGTACAGGGTATCAAATTAGGATAATAATCTGATAGGCTAAACTTTGACCTCTAGTTTCTGAATTGAGGCCATTATAAACATATTCTCCCAGGAGGTATTGAAGGTGCCTGAACTGAAACAAATTTAGAGCTATGTGTCCAAATGGAAGCTTGTTGAAATCTATGGACCCTTTTTCAGAATAGTGTTCTTAAATGCAAAACATAAACTGCAAAGGAAATTGACTATGTTAATATACAGTTATCAATATACTAAAAGTAAACATGTGATATAGATATGCGGCAGGCAGCTTCTAAAATGACTCCCAATAATCCTCACCTTCTGGTAGTCCTGTTCTGGGTTGAGTCTATGCTGGACCTAGAGCTTGGTTCTGTTAAAGGGAATACAGCAAAGGTGATGGGTTGTCACTTACGTTATTAGGTTACAAAACCGCTAGCTTCCATGCTGTTCATCCTTTCTTGCTGTCTTACTTATTCTGACGGAAGCCAGCTGCCATGCCGTGACCTGTCTTATAGAGAGGTCCATGTGGCAGAGAACTGACAATGGTATCTAGTCAACAGTCATGAAGGAATTGAGGCACTTGGTCCAACAACCTATGAGTATCCTACCAACAACCACGTAAGTGGGCATGGAAGAAGATTTTCTACCAAGTGAGCCTTGAGATGACTGCAGCCCCAGCTCACACCTTCACTGTGGCCTGGTAAAAGACCCTGAACCAACAAACCCAGCCGAGCCATGCCAGCTTCCTGGCCCACAGAGACTGTGAGACAAATAATTGTTGTTTTAAGCCAATGATTTTGGGTATAATCTGTTACATAGCCATACAGAACTAGTAGTTATATACCTGATTCTTTATTAATGCATTTTATAACAAGACTAAGACCTACAGAAATTTTGCTGTAGTGATGCACATAAAAAGCATTATGTGCCATTTTGAGATATTTGCAACAACCTTTATGTGGTAGTAACTATATGTGATTTCTACTAGGGGCAAAGACACAGGTTGTTAATATTAGCTACATTCATAATATAAGAAATGCTAATTTTCTATTGTGGGATAGTGAAAAAAACAAATATACATATATGTTACATATAAGTATATATTATGTATATTCATATCTACATTATATGATATATATATACACTTTTTCATCAAAGTTCACAGACCCAAATTAAGAACCTTTGTCATAAATAATAGATTATTTGTAGGGCGTTCCAAAACTCTTATTAGCAACTTTTTCAGAAAAACAATTACAGTTCAGTTAATAAGCCCAGGTAACAGATCTACACCATGGCCACTGCTAACTTTATTTAACTATAGTTGAATATGAATGGTTACCCGCCATCTTTCATGTATTTTCTCTTCTTCAAATTTATGCTAACTGTAGGTTGACAAGCTAAAATTCTAAGCCAGAGAAAGTGAAAAAAAATTATGATGAAAACTTTTCAGCACTCAGAATTCATCTGATTTTTTGTCTTCCGTGAAATTGTAAGCTCCTTGACCATAGGGATTTTTAGTATTACTTTCACTCTCCTGGCCTATTAGTAAACAACCAAAAAACATTTCAATGCCAAATGACAGTATTAAATGATAGTAGAAGGAAATTGTCAATAAAAACTTTCCACCAAGTAAGTAAAGTTGCTTTTCTATATATGCCACTTTGCAACTATAGGATACAGCCAAAACAGTATTTAGAAAATAATGTATTGCTTTGAATTCATTTAACAGAATATGTGCAAATGTAAAAACAAATGAACCAAGCTCTAAACTGAAAAAACCTGAAAAAGAAAACAAAGTAAATCCAAAAAAAGTAGAAGGATATAAAGATTAGAGCAGAAGCTCCTCCCGGGGTCCATGTCCCTTAGGTATATCAAGTATTATAGATAAAGTATACAGTCACTCCTCTATATCACTATTTTTCAGATGGATGTAAAATCTATTATAATTAATAAATTCAAATTAAAATTAATTTCTACCTTTATCTTTATTCTGCAAGATAATTACTAATTTTAAAAGATAGAGAGAGAAATTAATGTAGGGAATTTTTTTAAAAAGACTCAACTTGACCAGTAACAACCAAAGGCTGATTCTTTGAAAAGTCAAGAATCAATTAGAAAAACTTCAGCAAGACTAATCCAGGAAAAAAAGAAAGAAATAATAAAAGTGATAATGGAGATGTGGAGATTATTAAAGCATTAAAATTATGATGAAAAAAAGAGAGACAACTATTGAGACAAGGTGGTTGAGCACTCCCTTTTGTGTGAATAAAAGAGTAATGTTAATCCCTGATTTACTCCATGGATAAACTAAAAAGAGTAGCCAATACTTACTGAGTTCTTTCTGTGTGCCAAGCATTGGACTCCTTGCTTGTACCATCTCATTTAATCTTTACAACAAGCCTGTGAGCTGGGTATTGTTATCCCCAGTTTCCAGACGATGAAACTGAGGTTCAGAAAGCTGTAGTAACTTACTTAAGGTCACCCCAATAGAAGTGATAAAGCCAACAATCCAGATTCCAAATAGGTAAAAGAAATACCGAACAAGCACAACTATAATAGCACTACTACAATAGTAGTAATAGGCTCTGGGGTACAGGCCAAGATCAGCCAGCCCCTACCTGTGATTTTCCTGAGGCCACCCTGCCTGAGTTATAAAGCAATCTGAGATGGTTGCAACTTGTGCTGGGCTTGGAGATTTCCTGGTAAAGCCAAGCTGTGAATCTAGGGTGGCTGCTGCTAGTGCTGGACCTGGGGCCACTTAGCAAGAGGTATGGGCTGGGGGCTCACTGAGGTTACCTGATGCTCATTTGAGAGGAAGTTGTGACAAATGAGCCAACACTAGCCATTCATATGAAAAGGTCACTGTTAACAGTTTTGGAGTGCCAGTAAGTTGAGTGGGATAGAGTCTCAGGGGATCTTCAGGGCAGAGTAAACAGTGTTAGCTAGGATAATGGAGACTCACATATGGCACCCACCTGCCAGCTCTGTAGCTCTGTGGGGGTAGAGCTCAGCAAAGGGACAGGGGCCTCTTCTTGCCTTTGTGTTGGAAGAAAGCTGCCCCCCAGCTCCCACCTTGATGTAAGACATTTCAGTTCCTCCTTGTGTACCACTGGTGCCTTTCAAGCTGCTTCCCCGGTACTGGAGCTCAGAGGGAGAGAGTCTGAGTAAGTTTATGTGTGGGTTCTTTAAGGGGAACTTCTTGGGACTCCAGAAGTTTCTTCCTGACTCTTCCCCACTGGTTTTTGCAGCCAAAAGTTATGGGGATTTATCTTCCTGGCACTAGAATCCTTGGCCGAGGGGCCTACTGTGGGGCTGGGACTCCTTGTGCCTGAGATATCTCTCCCAAATTTTTATCCACCACACAGGGAAGTGGTACCAGCCCGTCCTGCATCTCCACCCCTCCTACCAGTCTGGATGGATATGGTTTCTTTAATTCTGTAATTGTCAGAACTCTATTCAACTCAATTTCTGATGTTGTGAGTGTCGGTTTTTCTTTGTTATAGTTGTAATTTTGATGTGGCTCTGTGAGGAGGCGAGCTGTGTTTACCTATGCCTCCATCTTGACCGGAAGTCCCACCCTTAGCCATGACTTTCAAAGGGGATCTAGCCCAACCAAGCTAAATGCAATTGAGTTTATTTGTTTGAAAATAAAGCTCTAACACATGAAATTCCATTCAGAACTCTCATCAGACTGTCTGCAAAGCAGTTTATAAACTTGGAAGCAGTGACTTCTAATTGATCTCTGCTTTATTTTTAACTGACTTGACTAAACTGCTAACTATATATTTATCACCTGGAGTTTAAGGCATTTCAAGATTTAGGCTATTTCTCCCCAAAAGTGAAATATCACCTGTGGAAATCAGGAGCCTGAAGAAAATCATTAAAGAAAGGTGAAAATATATATTATGTCTAACTGCCTCTTTGCATTATGTTTATTCCTCTGCAAAGTGTAACAACTACATAGGGTTTGTATTCCAAGGACCTGGTCTGTTACCACCTTTGGACTTTACACAGATCAAAAAAAGTTCTCTAAAGTCCTATTTCCTGTGCTGTAATAGTGGAGAATATCAACCCAATGGTTGCTGCAAAGACAAAATATGGTATTGTATGGTGAAAGTACCTTGCAAACCAAAAAAACACCACTGCTATAATAGAAAGAATACTGGTTTGAAGATAGATCTGCTTGAATAATAACTACCTTTTAGGATCACTGTGAGAATTAAGTAAACTTAAATGAGGTAATATAAATTAAGCACTAGTGTAGGACCTAGAATATATTCACACTGAACTCAAGGTACTATTATTATTACCACTAATACTAATAATTAGTGATATAACAAAAGCACATTTCAGAATGGAACTCTTTTCTTTGTCAACTACAAATAGAATGGATTCTCTGCATTTAAGGAACATTTCTGTGAAATTTACATTCATGAAGAGAGAATAAGTCCCTGTCATACTTCTCTTGCTTTGATTCTTATCTACTCTACTAATTTTTTACAAATTTCTGATACTAACAGAGATACAGATAGAGGGATTTTTCCATCTGTGATAATAGGAAATATAGTCCATAAGTAAGACGAGGCTAAGTGATGCTGCAGTAACAGACCATCACAGGATATTAATGGCTTAAAATAGTGAGGATTGATTGATTTATTCTTTATGACCTTTGCAGTCAGCAATAAGGCTTTGCTCATCAGAATCACTCAGGGTTCCGGGCCAGTGGAGCAGCTGTCATCGTGAACAATTCTAATCTTCATACCAGAAGGAAAAGACAAGATTCAAGAGTCTCAAGCAGAAACTTACTTACAACCCATTGGCCAGAAGTATTTGTGTGGACCCATACAAACAGAAGGTAGCCAAGAGGTACCATTTCTGCCATTTCAGAAAAGAGAGGAAATTAGAATTATTTAGCAATAGTGATGTCTGCATATTGTAGATGTGAAAAACACTGCCAAAATGCTAGATATTATGTGATTCCCTTTGCCACCTTTTAAAGAAAAATGGATAAACTCTTTACAAAAGAAAAATGCAAAATACTATAATGCTTCATGCTAATATATGCTGTATTTGATATGGTTTTACATTTTTAAATATCAAATTTTAAAAATTTCTCTTTGGTGTTTTCAGTCCCTTAAAATTGATGTTCTTTGACATTGAAATTCACTAACATTATAGTTAATTTTTTAAAAAGACTTTTCTTTTTTAAAACTAAAAAGTGTTTCTCCTTAAATCTCATTGCTTTCCTCATTCCTATTTTAAGATTGAGTCCAAAAATTTTCTTTTCTCAAGTAAGAGAAAGAAGAGCCCCAAAAGACTGTTTTTCATCAGAATAGTGGAGTTCAACTGATGAAAATACCATTAACATTTAATGAAGGCATCCCAAGAAAAGCTAAAATGATTTGGGTACATTCTAGGAAATTATTATAGTCACTTTATTGTTGAGTATCTACTCATATCTTGTCATTCTAACACTTAAAAAAGCAATTGCTTTTTAGTTTTAAAAGGAATTTTAATGATATCTTCCTTATTTTTAATTGTGAACTGTGTGTGTGTGTGTGTTTGTGTGTGTGTAGTTTGGTTTTTGGATCTGAACTAGAGCTCCAATACTTTGTTTGGTTCTTCCTCTACAATATATTAATTGATTTAATATAGAATATGTAAATAAGTTGATTTATGTATAGGTGATTATGACTTTACTTCAAAGTCTATTTGATTTGTTAGAATTAGCTCTTTAGAGAGGGTTGCAGGTCTTAGAAAATCTATAACCTAAAAAGGTTTAGAGGGGATTTATTTTTTACCCTTCCCATCTTTGTGGGTGGGAATTTCCTTCCTTTTCTTATAGCCACCCTATTCAGTGACTCTGCTTTCAGGCCCTAATCCTTCAATTATCTATTTCTTTATTTTTTATTTTATTTTTATTTTTCAGTGTTGAAATTCCTGGGACTAGAGAAACAGGCCAGATGGAGACTGTCTCTAACTCATACTTCTATAATGGCCCCAGGTACTAAGAGATGTCTCTGCTGTGGTCTGAGCCTAAAGGGAAAGTCAACGTAGGGGCACCTAGCAGGTCTATATTTGGATTAAACACTGAATCTTTCGTCTTGTGGTCTTGGGTACATTTCTTAAACTCTCTAAACCTCAATTTACTCATCAATATAGGGAAAATTTAGGGAGTCCTCATTATCAGAAGATAATTGTTACCAGAAAAAAAATTAAATATCTGAAGAAGGGCCAGTGTTTTGTAGTAAATGCAGAAAAACTGTATGATACATGTATTTTATCATAATTTCACAAAACTGAAAAAAATTTTAGGTTGCAATCGTTGCCATGCAGTAGTTAGACTGGGCAAAAGCTAAATCACATTAGAGATTTTTTTTAGCTTAACTTTTCTGACACAACAGTATGATATGAACTGGCATCTCTCAGTTTACGTATGACATTACATCACAATCATATAGAGTGTTGCTCTTGGATTTTTCAAGAGCAACACTCTATATGATTGTTTTCTAAGGTCTATTAATGTTTATATTTTTGTGTTTTAAACCATTGTTTTCAACAGTTTTCATGACATTAAAATAGTTAAAACAATTGAACTTCCTTCTTAGCTATTTTTTCCCCACTAGATAATGTCAGCTTTGGGGAAAATTCCTAGAAGTGGGTCAAAGGGTATGCACATTTTACATTTCTAAACTTAAGGCCAAACTACCATCCAGAGGTTCATAATTTCCATTGTTACAAACAAGCAGTACAAGAAAAAAAAATTCCCATTTCTCCATATGCTTATTTAACACTAGGCTTTGTGTTTTTAACCTTGCCAAACAAAGAAAAACTGAAACCTTGGCATGATATTTACAGAAAAACCCTAGTGTTAAGCAGAATGGGCAGTTTGTATCGAGACACTTTGTAATCGATCAATTGGTTAGTAATTAATATATTTTCATGTTTTGATGACTTTCGCTTCCTTGAACAACCTTGTAATAATGGGGACTCTGGGAAAAATACCTGCATAAGGAGGTCCCTCTCCCTCCATCTGATAGAGTTGTAGAAAGTAAGTTAGATAAGGTATGTAAAATGACTGCTGCTTCATAGGCACACAGCCTAACTTCCTCTTCTTCCTTTCAGCTTTGGGGCTAAGGTTGAGGGCAAGACTGTATAGGGAAGTAAGTCACAAAACCTGTGGCTTTTTTGAACATAGAGTATTTAAGTAGGATCTGGGGCAAGCACGACAATTTTCTTTTTGCTCGGTGGTTTTATAAATCAAGAGATAGGGATTATGGGGGAGAAGTTACTGGATCTGCCTCTCAGTCAGCTATGTTTTCCAACCTCCCTCTGAGTCAGGTTGTTTTCAGAGGGTTAGCCTCATGCATTTTATGCTGACTCGGTTTCCTGGAGGAAGTAACCCAAATAGGGCTTTCAAAGTATTGATTTTTTTTTTTCTGATTAGGCCACACAGGGCCTTGTGGACAAGATTAAGGAGATTTATCTTCACTTAATAGCAATAAGAAGCTATTGAAAGGTTTTAGGCAGAGGGGTGTCATCAAATTTGCATTTAAAAAAATACTCTGCTTCTAAAGCGGAGAACTCATCTGTGGGGAACCAGAATGGATATTAGTGGACCATTAGGAGGCTGTTTTATATTTTTAAGTATTAAGTTGGATATTGTAAACTATCTGGGGCTACAAGTACCTTGGTAAGCAGAAATGAGTGTCTGATTTACTTGTAGGGATGTCTCACTGGGGCTGAATAGCGCAAAAATGATTAGATCATAATAAATCAGATAAATTAAAATTGTATAAATCATCTTATACATCAAGTAAATTTCTGATTTGGCTTCCCATGTAGATTTTCTTATGGAATAAGAGTATGCCCGTTAGCCAATAAGAATTTTTGGTTTGCTTGACAATTTCATTCCTCATTACAAATTGCTATGAGTTCTATCACTCGATGTCACCCCAATAAATTCCATTTAAAAAGAAGAAAAATTGCTACACGTTCTTTTCTGATTTAGATTATCCTTACTCTGTATTAGCCTCTCTGAGTTTGATCGCCCCTGACAAAATTAAATTTCTGGACCTGCACAGTTAAGAATCAAGCTCTGACTACCCTAAGCAATCTAGACAGTCTCTTATTAACATCTTTGTATTGTTGTTCTCTGGCTACACAGTTCTCAGGGTAGAATCATGCTGGAGTAGAATTTGTATAAGAGGATTAATTTGCATACTACTTTAATAATGTTAATATGTTTTAAGTTGACCTATTTTAATGCTTGAAACGATTATTAAAGGACTCACATCTGTAAAACGGCTCAGTTGTAGGTCCGATTTCCTGGAGAAAAAGATCTTGAAGGTCTCAGATTACTGCGCAGGAGATTACTGCCCCTGATCTCTGGAACAACTCAGGTGAGAGAGGGAAGGCAGCGAGCAAGATTAGGCAGAGCGAGAAGTTGAACTCAGATGTAGGTGCGACAGAAGCTTCAGCCTGTCCCACAGGGAGCTCTGGAGTTTGGACAGCCCTTCCCAGTTGTCCCAGCCTTTGCATGCCAACCTCGACCAGCTGCTGAATGTGGGAGAAACAGATTGCTAGGCTGAGGGAATAACTGGAGAGGGACTCAGCTACCTTAGTCAGAAGCCAATGCTCCCTGCAGCTGTGGATTTGGGTGGTGCTCCACAGCATCCACCACCTACTGAAGGCTTTGTCTTAGCCTACACTTGTTATATCACATGTACCTGTGAAACACTGCTCTTTAAAAATGTTCCATTCTGCTCTGGCTGGGTGGGGTGTCATCAAGTACACCAAAGGGTTATGGCTTCGATTCCCGGCTAGGGCACATACCTAGGTTTAGAGTGCCATCCCAGTCTAGGTGTGTGCAGAAGGCAAGCAAATTGGTGTTTCTCTCTCATTTCAATAAATTTTCCATTTTGCCTCTTGATATGATACGAGGGAGGAGTGAAAAAAAACGGGAACTTATTTATTAAAACTTGTGTATTTTTTCTTACATGTTTAAACTTCAGCTACCTTCAAAGTACTCTCCACTTGATGCAGTACACCTATGGAGACATTTTTTCCACTGCTCAGAGTGTTTGAACTCATCAGCTTTAATGTCTTTTAGTGCTCTGACCTCTTCCACATCAGCAAACTGTTTTCCTTTGAGGACTTTTTTTCATCCAAGGAAACAAACAAACGAAAAAGTCACTCAGGGTGAGATTCAGTGAATAGGGAGGGTGGGGCATGGGGGTCATAAGGTTTTTGGTCAAAAACTGCTGACCACTCAGCGCAGTGTGGGCAAGTGCACTTGTAAATCACCCATCATGAACTGGGCAAATGTGCTGAAAGAACCTTCAGAAAAAAATGCATTGCTGCCAAACGCAGCCTCTCACACCACCACCAGCTGGTACACTGACCCACATGGGTTCCTAGAGCACTCACTTAGCAGGGGAAGGCTGTACGGCAAGGGGACCACCCTCTGGAAGATAATTCTGGTTTTCTGAGGGTCCCCCTCATATGGTCACATCACTTCCATGTCAGCCTGCTCGCCCCCAATCTTTTTTGTCTGATGTTTCCTCATGGGGACAACGTCAGACTAAAAAGTGAGGGATATTGCACAAAATAACTGGCCCTCACTCTTTAAAATGTAAATGTTATATGAAAAACAGACTTAGAAATCATTTCAGAAGGCTAAAGAGATAAGCAGATAAATGTAATATTTAATCCCCAGTTTTACCTTTAACTGGAATTTTTAAATTATAATTTGCCATAAAGGACATTACTAAGACAATCGACAAAAATATGATTAAGGTCTGTAAATTAGAAAATGTTAATGTAAATTTTCCAACTTCAATAATTATTCTGTGGTTATGTAAGAGAATATCCCTGTTCCTAAGAAACACAGGAATGTGTAAGCATAAAATGATAAAATGTTCCATTTGAATGGTATCGTTTATTTTTATCTCAAATATTCCCAAATTAGCCCTAGGAAAAGCTACGGTATCTGTCAATGAGGAACAAGACATCTTCAGTAATGAGGACTAATTACATCTCACAGAAATATGTTTACCTAGAATGCATACGAGGAAAATAGAGGCTTTTTTTTTTACAGGAGCCCCTTTATATAGTTTTTTACAAAAGCCATTACAAAATGGTTTCATTTATTTCAGACTGGTGCAGTTACCTCCTTCCTGTCTGTGAATTTTTTCTTTAGGTCTGAAGTCCCTGTATCATTTACCTTCTTTCTGATATTTTTTAAAGAACAATTTGTTGTGAACTAGTTCCATATTATGTAAATATTTTTAGTGAACCTTCATGGGAATTATAGTGTCTGGATAACGGTAAAGTAATCCCTTTATGTTCAATCAGTATTTGAATCCTGCTGAATCCCTCTGAATAAAATAAGAATAATAGGGTTATAAACATATACAGTTACTTAGTGCTTTCATCAAAGGATCCCAAAGCAATTTACAGGCATTAATTGAGCAATTGAACACTCCTGTGAGCACACTGGTTATTATTCTCATTATAAAGATGACTCAAGTAAAGAAAAATTACAAGGAGATACATAAATAGATGGATAGATATGTGCAGACATACATACATATACATATATGCTGTATATACTTATTATATGGGATATAAAATTTATTAGAAAATAATGTCTACCACATAGACCTAATCCCATACACACACATGCATGCGCGCACACACACCCTAAAGGCATAAAACTCATCCTAGTTTGCCTGGGAATTTCTTGGTTTTGCCACTGAAAATCCTGTGTCCTGGGAACTCCCTCAATAGAGCAAGTGGTCATTCTAAGTATACCTTCCACTTTTCTTTCAAGATAAAGGAATTAAACTGAATATTAAAGTCAGAGATCCCACTAGTTAAGCAATAAATTATAGACTGACCTGTGGACCTATCCTATGCACTTAAAACCTCACTTTGTTCTATAATAAGAGTGACATTTGGATCAAATATGGGCTTTTGCATTCTCCATCAAATATTTTAACTTGAATTTTTTAAAGAAGTGAATATGTAAATAGTGATAAAAACAGAATGACATGTTGTTCCTAGCCTTTTGTGAGACCAATCTTAAAATGTGTAATATAAATAACACTGAGAAACAAAAGTTATTAAAGTTCTGTGGAGATTGAAGCATCCTAATAGGAAAGGTCACTAGGAAAAATGTAAAATGGCAAAAAACACATCAATAGAACTCCAAGAGATGTTGTGAGGATGTAAATGAAAGGCTTCCTACAATCATATTAGATCTTGACCCTAGCATTGGCACCACCATCATCATCAGCACCATCTCACCATAAATTAGTACTGTATAGATTTTCAAGATATCCATATTTTATATATAAAGATAAGGTTAAAGGTGAATAAAATGAATGAAACAACCATTATGTAGAGCTACGATTATATACGAGGTCTGTTTGGAAGAAGTCCAGCCATTGTTAATCTAACAAGAACGATTTGTGCGACAATGATGTAACCTGGCAACCAACAAGAGTGGACTGGGATGCACATACATGAAAAATGATGACCTCAATGTACTAGCCCATAGGTGTGGTAGACGCTGTTAAATGGGCATGTGTACTGTGTGGGCATCGCATTCAAAATGACTGAGCGAGTAGAGCAACAAATCTACATCAAATTTTGTGTTAAGCTTGAACATTCCTCCACAGAAATTAGATGATTCAGAAGGCTTTAGGAAACGATGTAATGGGTGTGGTGCGGATAAAAATCTGGCACAAACACTTCAAAGATGGTCAAGAATCTGTTGAAAGTGATCCATGTTGTGGAAGGTCTGCAACAAGCAGAACACCTGAGAACATCGAATACTGTACAGGCCGCAACCAACAAAGATCAGTGACTGACACTGTGAGAACTAGAAGCTGATCTGGGGTTTCCAAAATCTACTGGGTCCAAGATTGTGACATAGGATCTTGGCATGAAACACGTAGTGGCAAAATTCATTCCACAGCTTCTGTTACCAGAGCAGAAGGAACATTGTGCTGCAGTTGCTAATGACTTGATTCAACCACTACCAATGACCAGATTTCCTCAAGAAAGTAATAAGCAGAGATGAATCGTGGGTCTATGGCTATGGTCCGGAAATGAAGGCCCAGTTGTCCCAATGAAAGCCACCTGGCTCTCCACGCTGGAAGAAAGCATGGCAAAGTCGCAGCAAGAACAAGATTATGTTAACTGTGTTTTTTGATTGGAAAGGTGTTGTCCATTATGAGTATGCCCTTCCAGGACAAAGAGTTAATAAGGAGTACTACCTCAATGTTCTTCATTGGTTGAGAGATGCAATACAATGAAAACAGCCCCAGTTATGTGCAACTGGTGACTGGCAGCTTTATCACGACAATGCACCCGCTCATGCATTACATCTCATGTAAAGTTTTTTTGTGAGACATCAAATCACCCAGAGGACTCAGCCCCTCTACAGCCCAGATTTGGTGCCCTGTGACTTCTGGTTTTTCCCAAAACTAAAATCACCTTTGAAAGGGAAGAGATTTCAGACTGTCGATGATATTTGGGAAAATATGACAGGGCAGCTGATGGCGATTCCAATAAAGGATTTTGCAGAGTGTTTTGAACAGTGGAAGAGACTCTAGGAGAACTGTATGAGGTGTCAAGGTGCCCACTTTGAAGTGGACTGAGGCGTAATTGTCCTAAGTACAATGTCTCTTGCATATTGTATCTTCTTCAATAAATGTCTATTTTTCATAGCACATGGCTGGATACTTTCTGGACAGACCTTGTATACAAACACAGGTCAACAAAGGAATGAAAGGCAGGCATGTCTCAGACTTCTCATCAATGGTAATGCTGTCAAATCCTGAGAGAAAATGAGTTTCAACCTAAAATTCTATGTCCAGCCTAACTATCAATTAGATTAAAGGTATATTACAGACATTTTCAAATATGTAAAAATTTGGAAACATTACTCCCAGTGCATCCTTTCTGAGGAAGTCATTTGAATATAGTCTCCAGTAAAAATAGAATCAGAAAGCAATATGCCCAATGAAGGGGAGCAAGGAAGGGCAGAATACCAAAATGGCATCTGGTTAGCAGGTTTAAGAGAGAAACTCTTTCATTTATTCAGCAAATATTTATTGTGAACCTATTGTGTATGTGTGTGTTGTGTATGTGAACTTTCTTTATAGAAGCTTTTAGGATTTTATCTTTATACATTCCCAGTGAGGTATCTGGATTTTTTTTTCTCTCCACTTGTACTGTTCTGTAATGTTCAAAGGTTTTTGCACTATGAAGACAGCATGTCTCTCCATTTAGCTTTTTCTATCATGTTGCTGTCCTTTCATTCTGAGGTGCTTTCTAGCCAGTGTGGACTTTATGGAATGATTCTTTATTTCTTAACTTTCCCTCCTACTTTTTTTACCTTAGTGCCTTATTATTCTATTTGTGCCAAATGTGCTTGTGTTATATTCCAAGATATATAATTTTTTTTGTGCTAGGCACTTTTCTAGGTGCTGGGGATTCAGCCATAAATAACAAAGTCATAATAATGATTATATTCCAATAAGGGAGATAGAAGAGAAGTAAAAATATGTACATAATCTTATTGTAGGGAGTGATAAATGCTATAAAGGAAAATATAACCTGGAAAGGAGAGCTGTGCTAGTTCAGGAGAGGTGGGCAAGGAAAGACTCTCTGAGGGGGGACAAGAGGCGAAGTTTACACGAAATGAGGAACTGGGTCTTACGAAACTCTAGGGGAAGAGTATTTCAGGAAGAGGAAAGAGCGAGTGCCAGGGCCCAGAGATAGAAATGAGCTTTGTGTGTTTGAAGAGCAGGAGTGAAACAAGAGTAGTAGGAGAGGAT
This sequence comes from Pteronotus mesoamericanus, assembly GCF_021234165.1. Lineage (NCBI taxonomy): Eukaryota > Metazoa > Chordata > Mammalia > Chiroptera > Mormoopidae > Pteronotus > Pteronotus mesoamericanus. The sequence continues at coordinate 17,990,734 of NW_026555310.1, forward strand.
GTCAGAGAAACAGGCAGGAGCCAGATCACGAGGGCTCTCTGTGCAGTGTTAGCTGCAATGATAAGTCATTTGGGGTTTTGAAGTGAGTAGAACGATGAAGTGATACAACAATAGGAAGATTCCATGAGCGATTGAAATGATGGAAAATATTAATTATGAAGAAAATAGGTGGTACAAGAAAACAAATGTAATTGTAGCACATTTTGTGGCCTTCCATTGAAAAATATTTAATTCAACCCAATGATATATGTAATTTTTATTGACTTTTAACTTTTAGGGTGGGTTTGGAGGAAGTGTTAAACAGAGCAAGCAGGATAGCACAGTAGTTATGAGCATGGCTTCTAGAAGCAGACTGACTGAATTTGAATCCCAGCTCTGCCACTTATTAACTATGAAACCTTTGGGAAAGTGATTTAACTTCTGTGTTCTTCAGTTTCCTTACCTATAAAATGAGAATAATAAAAGTGTCTACCTCATATGGCCATCAGGAGTACATGAATTGTCAGTGGTAGTGACACCTAAAACAGTGTTTGCACATGGTTAGCATTAAATGAGTGTTTCTTTTTATTATCAAGTATTGCATGATTAAAAGGTACTGAAAAGTGCTCAGTCCAAATCTCTCTCTCCTACACGTATGAAATTCCATATTAGAGACATTGTCAGAGACTACAACCTTTTAGAGTCTCTTACAAAGTAAAAATTCTTCTGAGAGGAATGACATCTTAAATTCTCATTTGCTCCAAACTTGTTTGAATGGATCGAATCCTTTTCAGCCTTGATCCTTGTCTGAGTGCGAAGGCACCACAGTAGGCAGTTGAGATAGGAAGAGGTGCCCAAGTGCTAGGAGAGTAAAGAGCTTCCAAAAGGGAGGTGAGAGAATAGCTGAAGAGGGAACTAACTAGGAGAGCTCCAAGACAAACAGCTTCCCAGTTTGGCCAAGAACCAGACTTCAACCCATAGAGTTTTGGCCCCTGCTCTCCATGGCCAGTCCTGCCTGTGCCACATTGACATAAGCCAGGATAGACCAAGGAACGAGTTCCAGGTTTGGCACAGGCTCATGTTATTTATCACCAGGCTGAAAAACCATGTTGTTTCTGGGGCTGCCATTGTGTCAAGTAGCAAGGACAACTTTCTTCACATTTATTTTTGTCCAAGGCTCACTGGCTCTTAGAGTGGGCCTGATCTCAAAGGGTGGTCCCCGAATGAGTCAGCCTCAAAGGCTAGGGAGGGGCTGTTTGTTCATCACTAGCGAACTGGACCCTCCTCGGGAGCGGTTGTATTGGGAGTCCTTTTGATCCACTCAGACCAAGGCCTCTGGCTGACCCAACTCTTCTACTATTTCCACAAAAACAGTGTCTGCATTTGAGTGAAAAGGACATCTGTACAAGTTAGGACTTGCTCTTTTCGAGACGAAGATTTCTGATCCATAGATGATCTTTTTGGGTAGTTGATGAAATCTGAAATGTGGCCACTTAGAGTGAGCTTTTTTTAGGCTTTTGGGTTTTACTCTGAGAAAAACATAATACAGGAGGAAACTGTACTTAGTCATCATCTGCATTTGTTTTTCAAGTATAGAAATCATAAAATTTTAGACCTAGAAGAAACTCGACATAATCTAATCTTGTTCCCCTCTTCTTGTATATATGAGGATGCTAATATAGGAAGGAGTTAAGTGTCTGAGAATGACTGAGATTAAACTCAGGTGTATTGGCTTCCAGGATAGTAATTCAGTTCATTAGACATCATTTATAACCTGGAGTTTTGGTGAAAACACTGTATTTTCTTTGTATGATATAATTATCTACAAAAATGCAAAAATTATTTCAAATGCTATATAGTCTCTAGTAGTTCTTAAATGGTTTAATTTTTGTTTAAACTGTGACAACCTAAAGCTACCTATATCTCATAAACTCCTGTAACATGTCCACTGAGAAACTTTACAAATTAACTCACCTTAAGAGTTGGTAAAGGCCTCTTAAGTACAATGTAGTTAATGTTAAACACACACACACACACACACACACACACACACACAAAGATGCATTAGATATCTCCATTGCAGGCTGACTCCCATTCAAAAGGCCAGGCTTAGTCATGGGGTGTTTGTAAGGGCAAAAGACACCTGGAAGTGTGGGGCTGGCAATGACCAGATCAGGCTAGGCCAGCCTAGCCCAGCATGTCCACTATACTATGAGCTTAGGGGTTCTGGATCCAGAGCACCCAAGAACTGGAGACAGAAGGGAAGTATGAGAGGAGACAAGGAAGTTGAGGAGCAAACAGTTAGGATCCAGACACGTAGAACTGTGTTCAGTTAAGGATGAGCCCAGCACTCTGGAACTATCTCAGCACGGTCCATCCATGGCCAAGGGTGTAAAATGTATCCACCCTGAAATACAGAAATACTAATATGAGATCATACTAATAAAATGAGCACGTGGAGAAAAACAAAGTGACCGAATGCTTAAAAGAGTAGAGGTAGGGATGGTGTGAGAAATGCAAGATGTCAGGGAAGAAAACAAACTTTCCTTCGGGTAACATTAGTGAAAACTAGCATCTGCTACTCAACATTTCTATCCCTCTCTCACCCACTCATCACTTGTACTCATCACTTTATAACAAACTTAAATTTTTTAGAGCTTTTTTTGGTTTACAACAAAATTGAGCAGAAAGCATAGAGAGTTCCCATATCTCACACATTTATAGCTCCCCCCACTATCAATATCCCAAACCAGAGTGACACATATTTATAATCAATGAACTTTCATGGACACATCATTATTACCATATCACTATGCATGTCTATAGTTTACATTAGGGTTCGCTCTTGGTGTTGTACATTCTATGGGTTTTGAAAAAAATAGTTCCAGTACCCTCAAAATCTTCCCTCTCTTCTAACCCTTGGCAACCACTGATCTCTTTATTACATTTCCAAAATGTCATTTAGGAGGAATCATACAGTATGTAGACTTTTCACGCGGGCTTCTTTATTTAATAATATACATTAAGGTTTCTCCATCTCTCTTTTGGCTTGGTAGATCATTTCTTTTTACTGATAAATAATATTCTATTATCTGGGTGTACCACAGTTTGTTTATCCATTCACCTACTAAAGGATATCTTTGTTCCTTCCAAATTTTGATACAGTAATTATGAATAAAGCTGCTCTCAATATCTGTGTGCAGGTTTTTGGATAGACATAAATTTTCAACTCCTTTGAGTAAATATCAATGAACACGATTGCTGGATCATATGGTAAATTTTTTAGTGTTGTTAGAAACAGCCAAACTCTTTTTCAAATTAGCGGCACCATTTTGCATTCCCACTGGCAATGAGTGAGAGTTTTTGTTATATGCATAAACTTATTTTTTTAAATCAATAAAATGTGTATTTAGAAACAGATTTACTTACTAATTCACTCTCACTAGCTGAAGCACAGGAAATGTACTTAAAAAAAAATTAACAACAGGTTCCCATTTTCTAAAGCCTTCTTCTCTCTTCAGTTTTGTTTGTTGGTAATTTTATGAACCAGAAAACATTTTGAGAGGTACATGAAAGCGTGAGTCAAACAAACCACTCACTCTCAAACTCTCAAGAAACCGCCAAGGCCACACTTTAATTAATTCAGGAATTTCAGCTGATCACTAGTGCACATGGTCATCTCAAAAATGACCCAATGAGGTGGGCTGCTGTTAATAAGGAGTGTTGCTTGCCTTTCCTTTTCAGGACAGTGGCTGCCTCCATGAGACTGGAATCAATTTTCATGTCCTTGGCCACATAAAGAGTTGATAGAAAAACCAGAGTTAAAGGCCACTGCTTTCCACTTCATTCCAGGGAAATGGTAGAGTTGACTTGTTGCTGCCAGTGTTCTCTTAGCACCCTTTTAGAATCACCCCGCCCCCTCCGCCTCCTCCCACAGCCTCCCACTGGCTGCCTTTTTCCTCTGACTCCAAAACTTGGGTGCCACCTAGTTCAGTCATAGTTTCTTTCCAAAATGCTCTTCCTTGGCTCCCTGACTTGAAGTTGACAACTTACTCCTGAGTAATTAAACTCCTCCCTCGGAACTGCCTCATCTTAAGTCTTCTCTTAACTTTCACTTCTGAGAGTGGAAGAAAGTAAAGGTGTGGGAGACTCACAATGTAAGTGGCGAAGGAGCACCAATATTTCCCCTCCTTGACAGCAAGGACTTTCACTCACCCTGACGTACAGACATTCTATAACCCTAGCGTGATCTACATTCACCACAGTCTTCACCTTTACTCACACTTGAGTGTGACGATTTGTCTGGGATGCTCTCCTTTAATCAGGAGGGGACAGGGCTATGGAAAGAAGAGATAGGATTCATTCATACTGTAATTCTACATGGCCAGTGACAGCAATATCGACTATAACTCAATTAAAAATTCCACATTTCACAAACATATATGGCAATATATATTTGAAAATGTGCATCAGAATCTTAAATATATCAATATTAGTCAAGAGTTTCAGTGCCCTAAAGACAGAATGCCAGCTCAAATTATTTTAAGCAAAAGGGGAATTTATTAGGTCAAGTCATTGGAAAAGCCTACGGGAACATTTTGCTTCTGGCATGGCTGAAACTGGAAACTCAAACTGTGTCATCAGAAATCCCCTTCTCTCTCTGTCTCTCAGCTCTGCTTTCTTCTGTGTGGGCACCATCGTGGCAAAGATAGCCCTCTCAGTTTTAATTTTAAATGGCCCTTGGCACCCTATAATTTCAGAAGAAATTTTTTCCAAGTATTGACCCTGTGTGGATTACATGCTCCCTCCTGGCCCAGTCACTGTGTTAATCCTGACTAATCCCAGCCACGTGAGGAGAAGTTCCACCAGGTGGGGGAGAAGTGATTCCTGAAAGGAAATGGAAACATGGCCTGGGAGGTCAGTTCTATCATCTGAAAAGGACAGGAACTCTGGGCAGGCAGGAACAAGGGATATCTGTACTCAATGTTTATCCTTTTCTATATATTTGCCCTTTGGAAATAACCAGGGATATGAGAGAGTTACAAGGTTATTCACCACAGAATTATTTATAATAATGCAAAACCAGAAGAAATTGAAATATTGAACAATAAAGGTTAGTTAAGTAAATCATGGTACATGTATTCAGTAAAGCACTATGCAGCCTTTGAGAATGTGCTGTAGAAGAAAACTTAATGACTTTAAAAAATGTTCATGGTTGAGCATAACAACAGTGTGCATAGCGTGGTCCCAAATTATACACATTTTTACACATATGCATATTTTATCTATATAAAACAATTTGTCAATGTTATGAAAGATTGAAAAATACATATAATGTTAATTACTTCTAGTTGACAGAATTAAGAGTAATTTTAATCATTTTGGTACTTTTTCCTGTTTTCCACAGTAAATATATATTTTTCAAATTTAAAAATTTTGTTGAAAACCTTTTCATTCCCCACTATCAACTTAAAATTCATCATACTATTTCTTTCTCTGAAAGAAAGAGCTGAAACGGAGATCCTAATTACTGGTAAATAGCAATCTTTGGTTAGACTTTAAGAAAACTAATTAGGAGAATAAATTATTCACCAGTTTCCTAAGATTAGCTAAGACCTAAAAGTATTCTGCATTATGTCACATTTCCATATTTTGAGGCCGTATTTGTATGCACACCGCTAAGCTTTTCAGAATTAATCAACCAGCCAGACCCATGCCCACAGCACAGGCCCAGAGAGCTGCACAGGGAGACTCGGGGTGTCTTTTCTAAACTTCATAATTACCCTTGAACATATCTAGAGAAAGTGAAATGTATTTCCTGCTACTAGAGACAGGGAATTTGCCTTGAGAGCATTAGAAATACACAGATTAGAAGAAACTACTTCAGCAAAATAGAGAGCAATAAACATCCTAAATGAATAAACCTATGGCTCTGAAATCGCTTACTCCGCTTGTTTCAATTTTCCCGGGAGAACTTTGTGAATGAGGCTTTGCATCATCCAAAGAGCCTCTGCATTATCCAGTTTCAGGAAAGAGGACTGAAATATTGGTCTCTCCTCTGTTTACCAACCAAAAATATTGATAAGCCCCATCTTTCTAAGCCCAATGGGAAAACCGTAATCATGCCAGTGACTTCAGAAGGGAGGATGAAAAGCAACGCTCATGTTTGCTTCCTTCCACCATTACCTGTGTCCATCGCTTTAGCTGCCAGCTGACCACATCCCTTCCCCTGCCCCCATTTCTTTTTGAATTACCCATCAGGGGAGGCAGCTTGATGCCACAGGAAGAGGTACTACAGGGTGCTCTCTAATGACGATGACATTTCTGTTTCTTGAGACCCTTCCATAACAAGACACAGGTTTTAAACTAAAAATCAGGAATTGCAGACTTAGTGTACTGAATAGCTTCATCAGCAAAGGTACTTTATAAAACATGCTTGTTTTACTTCCTTCACAAGGTACTATGAAAGTCCAATGAGATTACTGTCATATGATACACAAATATAAATGAATAATAATAATAACAGTAATAACAACCACCACCACCAAGGCTCTCTGCATGCTGGGCACCATGATGTATATTGTACCTTACACATTTTAAGTCATTCAACCCTCCCAACAACTCAATAATTTCATATGATATGATTTTGGGACCCAGAACACTGAGCCTCCAAATCTCCTGAGGGAAATTCTTCCTGATGTTTACGTTTTATGAGTAGCCACATTTACATGCAACAAATGTGATTCATTAGTATTTTCACATATTAATGAATAACAGGAAAGATGTTTAATTGTCATCTAGTTGAATACTGAGCTACTCCTATATCTTTGTGCTTTTAATTATTTTTAGGAGAAGAAGAAAGAAGACATGTGAGTAAGGAACGTTGTTGAAGAGGGAGGGACCTTTCTTTCATTTTTTTCCCCCCTTCATTTGCTGTAGTCCAAAGAAGAGGGAAACTCTGCTACATTTCTGTCCCCTCTCACTTCACCCCGAGTGACTGAGATGATTGGTCCGAGTTGGGGACATTTGTTGGACTAATTTTACTAGGGGGCTAGACTTGTACTGAAGGCGAAAGCTCAATGCTCATTACTGTCTTGTCCTCTCATTCACTTCTGAGCCCAATAGACTCTATCACTTCCTGTCAGAGTATCAAGTTCATGCGGTCAGGTCCTGGAGCCCACACTTTAAGAAGGGGCTTGTGGTGCTTGCCTTTTGCCTGCTGTTTGGATAGGAAGATACAGAGTCTGTTCGGAAGGTCCCAGCTGTGATTTCACAGCAGCATGCTTACATGTATCGGTACCAAGAATGACTAACCAGTGTGCAAAGTAGGAAATGCCAGTGAAGCCAGAATCAAAATTCAGTCTCGAATGCTGCAGCTTATCACAGCCTTGCATTTGGGGGATGGACCACTGTCTGGATTAAAATAGTGGTGGGTATCGTTTTCATTTGCCTAGGGGTCTTTTCATGCGTGTCCCTGGAAGACAAGAGGGCTGGTGGCACCCTAATCCTCTAAAAGAAATCCAAGCTGTAACTGAGGAAATTGATTTCCTCTGCCAGACAGAACCATCTAGCCTTCTATGTCTCCAGGTTGTGGCATAGGATTTGACTGAAGCTAGTGACTTAAAAAACACTTGTTGGATGAATTAATAAAGCATATTTAAAAAAGAAAAAGCACAATTTGAAAAAGGAAATTTGAAAAGGAGAACAGGTTTCCGGAAAGATGAGAAGGGAAACTTAGCTTAGACTGAGGAAGGAAGGATATGGACTTTCACAGTGTCAAACCGAAGTACCTAGAACTGAAAAAAAAAAAAAAAAAAAATTGGGCTTTAGAGCTAACTGAAGTATCCACACTGAAGGGCCAGAGTCCTCAGGTATTAGGAAAAAAGAAAATTAGCTGTTGGCAGGTGGGCTGCTCTGCTACACAGCTCCCCACAGATAGATCTTGAAATATCCACTATCAGATTCCCGGCAGTTAAAATATATTTGAAGGTTTGGTCAAGATATCTGTCAATACCATGTGTTGTATATGTTAAGAGGAACAAACCAGCATATGATAGTTTAAACAACTTAAAAATAGGAGAAAGGGTATAAAAGAGATGGTATGGGCAATTATCTGACTTTTTAAAAATTATTTTTTAATAAATTCATTAAATCTTTATCAAAACAATACATGTATTATTAAACCAATCAAATAGTGAAAAAAGGTTTACAATACAAAAGGAGCATTTCCTGCTTCACCATTTACCAATCCCCAATACATATCATAACAGACAACTCTTCATTCTCTATTTCTTTTGGCATATTTCTAAATAATATGACCATATGACTATTTCTTAATTAATTTTAGAAATCTATTGACTTCTGTTTGTAGAGGATAAAGCTTTAATGCTACTTTCCTTATTCGTTTTTAAAATTTTTTATTTATTGATGTCTAGAAAGAGAAGAAGGAAAGACAAAAAGAAACATCGATTGGTTGTTCCCCTTATTTATGTATTAGTTCGTTGTTTCTTGTATGTGCCTTGATCAGGGACCAAACCTGCAACGTTGGCATATGGGACAACACTCCACCCAACCTAGCCACAGGGCCAGGGCGGCTTTCCTTATTCTCACTCACTTAATATGGGGGTAAATCAATAGTATTATTATAACTATGTAATTGTTGTTTACTACTGAGATAAGTAATGCACTGTTGTTATTTTTAGTTTTACATCTTTTTATTTTACCTGGAGTTAACCCCTGCTTAATTTTTTTCATTTGTTTATTTTTCAATGTTCATAATATTTAAATTTTTCTATCTGCTGAATTTATAACAGTGGTTATTTCTCCAATCCAGGCACATCCGTCATTTAATCAAACCCATTTTTTCCTGGAGTCCCTCAGACTGGAGCCCCATCTCCTGTTGCAAGCACAGCTGGTCTTCAGGCACAGGCTAACATCCAGGGACTTGACCTTGTGACTTTGTCACTTTTTCATGTTGGATCCTCTATTTCCTAGATCTCATTTCTCAATTGTATTAAGTTGATAGCTTTACACTTTTTACAAGTATCAGCAGTTTTATTTTTCTGTTTTCTACTCACTTTTATTAAATAATAAAGGCAAGGTGCAAATAAAATATTGTAATAGCTACACAAACTACTGTTTAACAGAAATAACAGTGCCATCAAATCAGCAGGCAGTACCACCATGAAAAATTCTCCATTCCTCAGATGTGTTTAGTGTATGAAAGGAAAAGTGTTACAGAGTAATGTACAGAAAGAAATGTCTGGCTTATATTAAGGCATCTATGTGCTCCAGGTAAACTATTCATTTGGTGCTTCTTCAAGCCAATATCTTAAAGATATTATCTTAACTTTAACTTTCCTTTCTTTTCTTTTTTCTTTTTGCAGTTGAAGGGATAAACTAATTTTCTGCAAATTGAAATTGTATGACTTTTTCTTCATGTCTCTAAATCTTATGCCAGAAGTATCCTCAGCCTTTTGCTTCCCCCAAACAAAACTCCATTTAAAATAATGTTAGTGATTAAAATAGATTCTTTCTGAAAATTCCACTGGGGAATAGCACACAGCTTTTATGAAAAGAAAAAAGGAAAGGAAGAAAGGAAAAGAGTTTATTAACTGTATCTTTTAAAAAAAAATTTCTATATTTGGCCTTAAAACCATTCTTTCTCCCTCCACTGTTAAGCCTTCCTAGCAACTTCCTATGCCTTCTTGGATGGCTCCCCTCCTGCTCCCCCGGGGATGAAATGCTAGGTTTGGGTCCTCCTTCTAAAGGGGCACGTGGGTATATTAGTCAGAGCAACATAGGAGAAACTAGACAAAGCTGAAGGTCTATCAAAGAGAAAGCAAACACCAGGCACGGAAAATTGTGCCGTGAAGGAATCTCAAGGGGCACAACGGCAGGAGACCAGCGCTGGTGCCACCAGGCGTGGCCCCCAGGAGCATGGCTTCGTTCCGAGCCACCTTGGTGAAGCTACCGCTGCTGCGATAGGTCTTGAGGGAGAGACTAATTTTAGAGTGGGCACCCAGCTGTGAGGCTCTGGGAAGGCAAAGACAGAAAACAAGGGGCATGCTCATAACTACGTGTCAGATGTATCAGACTTTCCTTCTAAAGGTCCCTTGTTCCCTCCTCATGCTCTTTGTCCCAGTTCATTTTCTTACAGGCTTCTCCTGCCTACAATCCATTTCCCTCTCTCCTTGTGAGTAGATCTTACACTCTTTGACTTTTCTAAGCCAAGGAGTATTTCGTTCTCACTTACACCCCATTTTACCTCATATTCAGGTTATTGGCTTACAGATAGTTTCCACTATACTGGACCTTGGACTGTGTTTTGCATTTCTATACTTTCTCCACACTGTACAGCATAGGGCTAGTACAGTCTTTTATTAAGTGCTCATAACCTGTTCTCTTTCTTTTAGTTCAGGTGTCAGCAAACGACAGCCTGTGAGGTAACTCCAGCCTTCTACCTGTTTTTGTAAATAAAGTTTTATTGGGATAAACAGATCATGTATCACAGAAATGTACACTTGAAACCTATATGACCTTATTAACCAATATCACCTCAATGTTCATCAGTTATGTATTGCCTAGAGCTGCTTTGCTCTAAAACAGCAGTATTGGGTAGTGGAAACAGAGCTCTTACAGCCTGCAAAGCTGAAAGCATTTATAACCTGGCCCTTTATGAAAAAGGCTTGCCAACCCTTGTTCCCTTTTAGTAAGAAAAGAAGTTTGCCCCTTGGACTTAATCCATTAAACCACTCACTGCCTTACCTCTCACCTTATAAAATCTGCAAGCATTAGAATTGCGAAGTATTTTGAGAAACGTTCATCGTAAAATAGAATCTCAGTTTGGAAAGTATCAGATGTCAGTGAACGGCACTGTGGTCAGCTTTTGTACAACCAAAGAAGTGTCTGGAATCTTGTCATAAATAATTATCATTGAAAAATAGTAAGCTGACATTTTAGACTTACAGATAATTTTCTCTGAGCTCCGATAATGTAAATCTGCTGTTTGTGTTCGCCCCAGCTGGCAGCAGTCTCTCCTCTCTGGGTGCTTTCAGAATACTTCATTCTCTCTGTTAACACATCTGTGTTAATTGGCCTTGCGTTAATTAATTTTCATGAGTGTACTTCCAGACTACGTTATGAATATCTTGTGGTAAGAAACTCTTTTGTTGAACCCTGTAGCCTCCACGGGATTTTCCCAAAGCAGGCATTAATGAATGAACATTATTAATGCGAATGTGAAAAATAGGTTTACAATAACACTGATCTTAGGAACCGCAGTGGAGATTCCTCATACTGTGCTTCACACGTACACATTTTCAATCCTGTTTTTTCTGCTTATATTCCTGTTTAATTTGCTCATACATGTGTATAGAAAGTAAGTCATCTCAAGAATGCCTGCTATACAATAGTTCTCTGTTGTTTAAAACAAAACAATTCTCGTAAATGCCTTGTCTGGGGTCAAGCAATTTTCCCAGGAAATCAGCACTATTGTGAAACGGAAAACCCTTCTAGACTCTGTTTCCTTAACTATTCACTTCACTGATACACTTCAGTGGGAAATGAATGCTATTGAGCAATCCAAGAGACATGATCCAATAGACCTCTGGTTTTCATCTATGTGAACTAATAATTACAGTCCAGGCCCAGTAAAGTCTAACTGGAAAGGCAAAGCATTCATAAGGTACTTTATTTGCCTTTGTATATGCAAAGCTCTTGGTTGCAAGGTGATAGAAACACAGCTTGAATTAACCCAAGAGCGGGGGATACGAGCAGGGGATGCAGGTCCACAAAATCCAAGGAGGTGAATAACCAAATGCAGTGGGAAGGGGAATGCTGCTGGGCCTCCGGAACAATGGGAACCAGAGCCGGGGAAGCAGCCAGAATGCCCTCCTTCTGCGTTTTGAATCACTGTTTCTCCACATGCTACTCTCGCTGGGTATGGATCAACCTTCTTTACAAGGAGGATACCTAGCCACACACAACTCCTTCATTTTTCTTTTTAAAACCTTACAGCTTTATTCCTAGACAGGACCAGTGTCTCAATTTTAATTTAAAAAATTCCAGGGACAGCCTTTGGCCCCAGGTGGGATCAAACCTAACAGGAGATTTGTCATATAAAAAAGATGACTCTCCTGACATAGCCATGGTGATGAGGAGGGAGGGAAAGAGAGGGGGAGGACGGAGGAGAGATGGTTCCCAGGAGAAGGGAGCTGGAAGGGAACTGGGTTGACAGCTCCATAGATGTTCTTTGCTCTTTTTGAGGGCATGGGCTCTCCTATTCACCAAAACAAACTTCTAAACTTCTAGAAAGGGGAGAAAGGGGCTAGCGAAGAGCCATGCACCAGATACTTCACCTCGGAGAACAGTTTTTCATCAAAGTAGCAAAGGTACCTCTCAGCTAAAATGGAAAAGAGGTGAAATGCTCACATTCATTTGAAGTATAGTCAGTGAAAATAGTCTTCCCATCAGAGGGCACTGAGAGAAGCTGACAAGAAGTAACTAAAATGTGTAGCACGTGAAATGGACCCCGCCGGTAAATACTGTGTGGGGTCCGGTCTGTTCTCCTAATGCAAAAGGCCGTAACTCTGGACTGACTCATGGTTTCTCCACGTCCTGCAGCAGCCAAGGTTTCCGCCAGCCCCTAGAGCACCGTTGTGCTAATTAGAAAGGCAAGCCTTCCTCGAAGCAGACCAGCACCCCCTCACTCCCTAGCACCACGCCAGGACTGTGGCGGGAGTGGCCCATCAGCCTGCGTTCACCCCTCCGCCAGGCAGGGCCCACGCTGCTCAGGTGCCTACGGGTCAGCAGGCTCTCTTGCCTCCAAAAGCAGGGACTTCCACCATCCGAAAAAGTGAGACTTGGATAAGAGCGTGGGCCCGGTGATAGAAGACAATTGCAGGAATGGCAACAACAATGGCTGAGTTCAAAAGACTCTAGGGAAGGACAACCCACTTCCAGGGACTGGAGCCCTAGGGGCGTCTCTAGGAGTAGAGACCAATAGCCACCTCCGGGGGCTGAGCAACAGCCGAAGCAGCACTAGCTTCCGAGGCTCCTCAAAGGATTCAAGGAGCAAGAATGAGGAGGATCCTTGCTTGTCTCTCCCAATTTAAAGCAGGGCTGCTGCTTCTGTTCAATCAAAATTTATGTAACAGAACACCTTGAGATAAGTGAAACTTTTTTGGCCTTCTTTCTCTTTATTTTTGAAACACTAAAAATAACTCCCTTTTGAAGGGGATACTTGTATAAAGGTTTAAAGAAGTTATCCTTAGAACAACGTAACAAGAGGATATAGGAATGCCATTTTTTTATAAGGTTGTATTCAAACTCGTAGGGTAGCCGCTCTCAGAAAAGAAGCCATACCCCCATTGTCTCAAAAGAAAGGAATCGGTGCATTTGGGGTGAGTGCCCAAAAGATGTGCAATAGAGCCTGAAGCAGGAACAGAGGGAGGGAAAATGGTGAGGGTCTGGGGAGGGGACACCGGAATCTGGGTGTGCCTTCTGATGCCAGTTGGAGATCAGCATTTATCCTGGACGTCCCGGCCACCCTGAACCCTGGTAATTAGGTATAGTTCTCCTGTGAGTGGGCAGCATGCCAGCACCTAATGCCATGGCCAGAGTAGAGGAGCCATCCTCCCAGAGCTGCGGTCCAGGAAATAAATGCCCAGGCAGCCTGCCACTGTGCTGTTAAGTCCCCGTTTATTTCTGTGTTTCGAAGGAGCCGCCCATGATGTTCCAGTCACTGCATGAGTCAGAGCCTTGTTCCCCAAGAGCTGCTGAAACGCTCTCCCCCTACTTCCTGAACCCCATCTGAGACGCTGCTCACGATTCCCCTGGCAGGGAATGAATTGGGGGCTGGGCTGGGCCTCGCCACTCTGACACCACAACAGAGCTCCAGGTTTGCAGATGGGGAAGGGGGGGATGGGAAAGCAGGGAGTCCTAGTTATGTTTGTGACAAAAAGTGACATTCAAATCACTGGAGAAAAGACCGAATTAATCAAAAATGTTGTGAAAATTGTCTAGCAACTAGAAGGAAAATATTAGATCATTGTCTCACTAAATCTAAATAATTGTACACAGGTCAAAATAAATGTAAATATTTTTAAACACAAAAGTAAAAGAGAACAGGAAAAAATAATGATAAATAAATAATGTTGAATAAAAACAGTTGGCAACTTCTGTGGGGCAAAAAAAATAATCACATACAAGGTTGAAAGACAAACCGGGGAAAATATTAACAACAATAATACAAGGCAAAGGGTTAATAGACATAATATTAAAAGACTTTGTACAAATAAAGAAAAATAAAAACTACAAGAAAAAAATGGGCAAAAATGACAAACAGGTAATTAAAATGTAACTGGTCAATTAACACATGAAAAAATGTTCAACTACACATATTTAAAGAGGCAAACTAAAACAATGAGATGATAATCACCTATCAGATTGTCACAGATTTTTAAAAATTGCTCAAACTCACACAAGGACAAGGTTGGAAGAAATATCTACTTTGTGTTTCTTCTGGGGGCACTGTAAAATCTTACTAGTACAACTTTTCCAGTGAATAATCTGACAAGAAGTATCAAAACATAAGATGTACATACTGTTTGTTGCAACAGTTCTACAAATAGATATTACATAAATTTGCAAAGAGGTATTCATACTTGTTAATAATTTTGGAAAATAGAAAGCAATGTCCCCTAGTAAGTAGGGGTTAAATAAATATGGTATAGCAGCCATGGACTACTATGCAGCCCTTAGGAAGAATAATGTAAATCTATATTGACACAGAAAGGTGGCTTCCATTATTATTTCTTTGAAAGCTGTGCCATTCAATTGGATTTTGCCGTCTCAGCAACATTTAACTCTACGGATTAGTTTCACCTTTGAGCTTCCATGATATATAATTATGTTAGTTTTTCTTTCCGGCGACATCCCCTCAGGGTCTTCATTTATCTCTTAGATGATGCCATCCTCAGCCCTCCAACACTCTCCATCAGCAATCGCATCCCCTTGCACACTGCCAATCACCATATTAATGTCAATGACTCCTAGGGCTACAGAAATAACCCAGGTTTCTCTGCTGAACTCCAGACCTAAGTGTGTGTACATTTGCTCAATGCAGACACTCAAATCTGTCACTTTGGCCAAGTCATTAAACTTCCCTTAACCTTTGTTAAGGAGATGCGATGTTGGCAGATGCAGAAAGAATCAGAGTGATGAGACTTATCTCACAGCAATTCCAATAAAAACAATTCCCAACTGTAACAAAGAGGAAAGGCTTTCTCAGCCCAGTACCTTTTTTGGGAATCTGTCACATCACACCACATGGCCAGTTACCCACTCCACCCATCTGATGTCTGCCCGGCTCTGCCTCACATCACTGGCACACCCTGGGCTTGCTGGAGGAACCAAGGAGACCTTCTGACCTCAGCTTGTCTGCTACTCAGCTAGAGTGTGTGGTGACATCTGTCTCAAGGCTCCGGGAAAGTGGTCAGTCCTAGGGCATGATTTCAAAATTCTGCTTAATTGTAATTGTTCTTAACAGATAGGTAATAGTTCTCCTCGCTCCATAATTATGATAGTCGATAGGAGACCTCTGAAATGGAAAAGAAAAACAAAACACAGGAGAAAACAGCTAAAAAAAAAACCCTTTATAGACAATTATATATACATTCATGGCTATAAGCACACCACATAGAATACGTGTGTGGGTTTACCATCAAGTTTCTATTTCCATTAGAAGGAGAAATAAGGAAGTATTCATCCAACAGTGACTCATGTTATTATTATAATAGGTTTTAATAAGAGCAAAGGTCAAATTTGTGTTGCCTTAAATAGTGTGGTTAAAGTCTCTGAAATGAGAAACCTTAGCTTGGAATCTTTGTGTCAACAATGAGCAATTTGTGTTGTCTAGCCTGCCAGTCTCAAAGAGCAATTATTTGATTCCCAAGCCTTAAACTCACTTATCAGTTGTGGTTTATAAAGTTGGTGATGCAGTTTGTGAGCTGATGTCATGCTTCCAACAGGGTGGTTTGGAAATGATCCATATGGGAATTCATTTTCAACGGAGGACGTGAGAGGCGTCGAATTAAGGCAGCACCTGGGCTCCTTCATCAGAGGAAATTTGGGTGTTTAGAAGTACAGTATGTCTTGCACATTAAGTGGAGGACCCAATTGACCTCACATCAGAGTGTGTCTGCTTTTGAAGATCTCTTTTTGCAGAGAGCACACACACCATGATCAAGTTCAGGACAGGGATCTTGTTTTGTTCACTGGTATTTAGTCAGTGCTCAGAACAGTGCCTGGCACATGGCACTCTCAGAAAATTTTTGTTGAATAAATTGTTAATACTTAAATTGTGTGCAAAAGAGAAAGAAAAAAATTAGTAGCTATTCAATTGTTGACAATTCCAGGGCACTCTGGGTAAAAATGTCACAACTTGGACTTAGCCACAAAGCCTACTGGATCACAGCACAATGAACTAGAATGAGGGAGAAACCAGGAATCAGAAGAATAAGGACAGAGAAGACAACCAGATCAGCTCTGGGAACTATACATGGTCCAGGACCAGCTTGGTTGGGCTTGGGCAGGTTGGCCTGATCTAAAGGGTGGGGCATGACAGTGGGAGACCCGGAGACAGGCTAGAATCAATGTCAGGTGGATGGAGAGCAGTCCCATCATAGCAGAGCTCAGTCAGTGACTGAGGATAACAAGAGAAAGGATTTGGTCTCATAGGGAATGGACCAGGCAAGAATTAAGCAGGCTGAAAGGGTCTAAATACCAGCAAAGAACTAGAGGACGCTGGAACTAAGAATAAAGCCCAAGTTTACTGGACTAACATGGTAGATGACTGGGGAGGGCTGTGGTCTGGTAGGTCTACATGGGTACTCCAGGCATCCGGCATTCTACATCATTCTCAGCCAGTCTAATTCTAAGGATTCACTAACTGATGGACAAGGGCTTGTATCTTAGGCAGGGCTAAACCTATAGGTAAAGGAAATCAGATCAGCTCTCTTATTGTGTGTACCCCTGGTTTCCTTAATATGTTTTTATGGGTTAACACATCACAATTGCAATTATTCCAATGGCTTTTGTTCCTTGCTGGTGCAAAGGACTGTTTTAGTACTGATTACCACTATATCCCCAGCACTAATACTTGGAATATAGTAGGCACATAGTATAAAGGGAAAAAAGGACCAGGGACTCCCCATGGAGGAGGCTTGAGAAAGCAGAGATGGGCCCTGCGACTAACTGTGCTTGCATCCCGGCTGTATTTCTCACCCTCCTTTACCTCCTACTTCCTTGCAAAGGTCCGAACTGGCACAGAGGAGAGGAAAGGCAGACTGGGATCATGACCTGCCTTGAAGAGCAGAGCTCAGCAGGGCAGCTCTGCCATGCTGCCACTTTTACCCCTGAGCAGCACCAGATATTCTGTTGCAATTATACATTTTACTCTTTGAATAGTGTATTCTCATGCCAGCATTTTCCTCTATGTTAAAGAAGAAAGCTACTAAAACAGTATGAGTTTCAAGGAGAGGAACGATGAGGAATAGGGAAAGGGAAGAGAGGAAGGAAAAGAAGAAAAGTAAAACATTCTATTACTGTTTGCGCCAGGACAGGATTTTTGGGTTGCCAATTGCCCCACCTCCCAGCTTTTGCCCCATCCCACCCTCTCCTGACTTCCACTCTGCCACACGTGGCGGCTCTAACAAACTGCAAACCTCAGGAGAGTCTTCCTAGAAGCAGGGAGCCCGCCCGCCACAGCCCAGCACAGCAGCCACCTTGTTCTGACCTCCTGACTTCCATACCCTATAAGCTGAAATTCTGTTGGAGTTGCTCAACTTTTAGAGCTTTTTTCCTTGTAGCCTGAGCATCCCAACCAAGCTGAAAGATCTTACCATCTAGGATGCTTCTGGAGCCAAATTATTCCAATGATCTTGGAATCATTTCCAAGAAGGGTGGGTAGTAGGAGAGAAAGAAAGACTCTGTATGTGTGTGTGTGCGTATTTTTAAACTAATGGGAAAAAAACACCATAAACAGAATTCAAGTGGGACAAAGTCCTATCCAACAGGGCATTGTAAATAGGTCTAAGAAATACCAAAGAGCATGAACTGCCTACAGAAGAACCAGGGGATGACATCATCAGCTCTAAAAAGACTTGGTATCCGAGAAAAAAAATAACACAGTGGCCCATAAAGCAAACAGATGATGGGAGCATATCTGGAACATGGGATTCTTGGCCCTGTATTTTCACACCAAATAAAAATAAAGGCCTTCAAGCAAAACCCTAAGAGGGTGGGGGGGAAACAAACAAAATGCCTTGGAAATAGCAGAGGAAATTTCCAGGTAGAGCGACTCTAGCATATATGGAAAGGACAAAGAATATTAGTATGTCATTCAGATGTATCAGTTTCTTAGAAAGGAGGGGATTTTGCCTTTTCCTCTAACACCTTCTTCAGGTAAAGTTAGTGTTCCCTGAGCCCCAGATGGGAAGGGAAGCAGCTAGAACTCCCAGCCGGTCCGCTCAGTGAGCCGGGGGGCCTTGGACTCAGGCCCAGGACCCCCTTACCAGGCTCTCTCCCAGGAAGTACGATGCTAGTTGGAGGCTCTGGCAGAGAGCAGGAAAGACCAAGTACCAGTGGGCTGAAATGCATTTTAAGAACTTCATCAATACAGTAATTATCTTCATGACACTCTTTATTGGTTTGTGGTCATGCTTTCTTTTTGAATGACAAAACTAGTTCAATACAGAAATATCTAATTGTTGTGCAAAGGAGGTATGAACACTTACCCCATAAGGGCGACACAGTACAAATGCAAAATACAGTTTATTTGGAGGAACCTTACAGGCATAGAGGTAACAGAGCTCACACAGTCCTTCAAGTACTTTCCCCCAGGAAAGAATACTCAGGCTGAGGCTATACAGATCTATTCACAAGGACCTGCTATACAATGCTCTTCATACTTACAGAGAAAGGTGACTGGGTAATGATGGAAGCTTCTAGATCACCCTGTAAGGAAGGAAGCTGTCCTGAATCTCTAAGAACAGATAATAACAGAACCTATCTCATAAGCTATTAGGGAGATTAAAATAATTAATACTTATAAAGCATGAAGAACTCTACCTGGCACATAAGTAGCTTTTTATTTTTTTAATTAAAAAACATGTATTAAGTGACAACTATGAACCAAATGCTGCTGTAGGTGCTGAAAATATAATGGTGGACATGGAACTTCTACCCCAGTGAAGTGACAGATAATGAAACAATAAACAACATAATATAAACTACAATAGCAGGTAATAATAAGCACTGTAAAGACAATAAAGTGATGAGAATTTTTTTTTTTTTACATAGGGTGATAAGGAAAGGCCTTTCTGAGGAGATGATACTTGACAAAGATCTGAAAGGAGCGAGGACATGATTCACGGCAGGCCTGTCCCCCTGGGTCTCCGATAGTGTCCCATGCCAGAGCAAACCGTGGCCTGGAGCCACTGCCTGGCCTCTGTCCATAGGCTGCCGGCACTGAAGCGGGTTGCACAGTGGGGGAAAGAAATGAAAGGAGTGAGGACCCAGATCATAACGTTATCTAGCGGGAAGAGTATTCTAGGCAAAGGAAAAAGCATATACAAATGTCCTGAAGCAGAATCATGCTTGGGGTGTTCCCAAGAAAGCAAGAAGGCCACTGTGGCTCAAGAGGTGGAAGCGAATATGGTAGCAAATGAGATCGGAGAAGTAGGCAGGGGCCAGATCGCAGAGCCCTGTAGGCCACGGTTTTGTTTAAGATCCGCGGTAAGCCATTGGTGGGAACTGAACGGTGAAGTGACATTATCTGCATCATCCGTAGAGGAATGGTGAGGGTAAGAAGAAAAGTAAGGAGAGTTGCTAGGAGGCAATACTTGAGATGTGAGACACTGGAACTTGAGACTGGGTAGCAACAGCAGAGGTAGTGACAAGAAGCTGGATTTGAAGGGAGAAGTTACAAGTCTTGTTGTCAGGTTGAACACAAGGTGTTAGAAAAAAAGGGATGACTGAAGTGTTTGAACGACTCGTGAGAACAGTGTCTGTCACCACTCACTGAGATGAGCAGCGTTCAGGAAGGTGCCGTGGGGGTGGGGGTCATTAGAATTTGGTCTTGGACATGTTGGTTTTGAAGTATAAATTAGACAGCCAAGTCCACTAGACATTGGCAATGAGCATTTGTGGTGGGACAATGAATCAGAACCGTGATGCAGTAAGCGTCCCCTGAGGCGCGTTTGAGGGCCCGTAGGAGGGAGAGCAGCAGGATGGGGGACAGGAGCCACTTTGCCGAAGAAGACTGAATGCTCAGAGACTGGGGCGGGGGACTGCGTTAGTGAAGGGACGGCGGCAGCGTTTGGGCAGGTAGGGCAAAGGGGTTTCCTTCCAAGATCTAAATAGTCTCACTTGCTTTTTTTCTCTGTCTCCTGATTCTGAAGTTGAGGATATGAGGCAAAGGTAACTTCTTTAACATTTCTAAGCCTCTTGTTTTTATCAGTACAGTAAAGAAGGTAGACCAACAATACTAATAACAGTTAATAATTATTATTTTTCTATATGTCAGGCCCAGTACTCATCCCTTTATAAGGATTGTCTCATTTAACTGCCCCAACAACCATGGGAAACAGATGTCATATTACAGAGCAAACTGAGATTTAGAAGGGTCAAGTAACTTCCCCAGGGTCACATGGTTTGTAAGTGGTGAAGGAACAGAGACCAGGATTAAAATCAAGACACTGATTCTAGAGCCTGCTAAACGTTCTGCTTCCAGTTCTCACGCTCTATTACTTCAGATCAAAATTCCGCCTCAGGTAAGTACTATATTACACAGCACGCTTGAGAAGCACTGGCATGTTTGAATCTAGGGTGCCTTACGGCAATAGCAGCTGGCCAAGATCAAATGGTGTGGTAGGCTAACGGTGCCCCATTGCCCCCTCCCCATGGACATGACGATGTCCACCCTAATCTATGGGACAGTTATATTAGATGGCAAAAGAGATTTTGCAGATGTGGCTCCACTGGAAACCTTGAGATCAGAAGATTGCCCTGAATTATCCCAGGGGTTACAAGAATCACAAGGGTTCTTGTAACGAAGGAGATAATGTGAAGATGGGAGTAGAGACTGAAACTGGAAGACAGTTCGCTGGTAGCTCTGAAGACAGAAGAAAGGTCCATGAGTCAAGAAATGCAAGAAATATAGCTCTAGAAGCTTCAGGAAGAGAAACAGATTCTTCCCCAGAGCACCCAGGAAAAGGCAGTCTTGCCGACACCTTGATTTAGCCCAAGGAAATTTTGGACACCTGGCCTCCAGAACAGTAAGAGAATAAATCTGTGTTGTTTTTCAACTGTTAAATATGTGGCACGTTGTTACCGCAGCAATAGGAAACTACTACGAACGGGTTAGTGTAGCAGGCATGGATGAAGACCCGAGACAGATCTAGAATTGGTGAGGTGGAGAAAGTTGCCAGGCATCTTCAAGGGTAGAACAGTCTGTGAGAAAATGCTAAGAAGTGGCCTCAAGCAGAGGGTGACTGTAGTTTCTAACACAGCTCCTAGAAGGCCGTCCGTCCTGAAGGTCAGGGCCTGATTCCCTGTTATTCAAAGGTGTGTTGCAGCAAAGCATCTTCTGTTGGTCTGGCCAGGCTTTTTTCCAGGCTGAGGACTGGCGCACCCCTCCGAGGTGAGGTGGGTCCCAGGCCCTGGGGGTTGAGGAATGGCACCTTGGCTCAGCACCTAGCACAGTCCCTTGTACGTAACGGGGCTTCAGTAAACTTTGTCCCTTGTTTTGTCCTGGTCATGTGGCTCAGGAACAAGAAACACACGCATATCCACCCACATATATACATATCTCAGAATTGAGACAAATGTTTTCTCACTTTAGATTTTTAAATAAAATAAAGCCCTAGAAAAAAAATTTCTACCCAAACTTAAAGGATTAAGGAAAGTAATCAGACAAAGGGAGTGGCTCTGATTCTAAGGAAATTCACACCACTTTTCACAGATATCCAGATTCATGAGCACCCCACCCATAGAAATAAAAAATGTTGCCTTGGCTGGTGGGACTCAGTGGATTGAGTGCCGGTCTGCAAACAAGCTGTTCGCAGGTTCAATTCCCAGTCTGCGGCATGTGCCTGGGTTACAGGCCAGGTCCTCAGCGAAAGGCGTGTGGCGGGGCAGCCGCGCATTGATGTTTCTCTCCCTCCTTTCTCCTCTCTAAAAATAAATAAATAAAATCTTTTAAAAAAAGAAATAAAAAACGTCAGTGTTAGCAATAACATGTTACCACTGTACCTGATTTATCTCTGGTTCTGGGATAACTGCAAACATGTCATAATAATTTAGTTTTAATCAACCACTGTATATATAACTAATTGAAATACCAGTGCTCTACCATTTTTAATCAGGACAATCTAAATTTCCTGAAGTTGGCCCCTGTAAAGGCAGCTTGCTAAAAAACTCAGAGTATTGCCTGATTTGCTCTCCAGGAAAGCATTACTCACAGGACGACATTACAGCATTTCAGAGCACTGAGGGCCTATAGAGAGCTTCAAACACTATTGGTTTGAGTGACATTGAGTCAGATTTCAATGGGGTTTGGCCGATAGTCACAGAATTTACAAATAAGACACCAGATACAATGTCATTTTTTTATTATTAACATTTTTCTGACTATTGAAAACCATCTCACACGGGTTGGTGTGGCTTAGTGGACAGAGTGCTGGCCTGTGAACCAAAAGGCCACTGGTTCAATTCTCGGTCAGGGTACATGACTGGGTTGTGGGCCAGGTCCCCAGTTGGGGGTCCTCCACCCTCCACTAGCAGTTGACCCACCCAGATGACACCAAATGGAACAGAAAGGTGAGCTATGCCCACCAACTCCTGACCAAATTGCAAAATCATTAAAAAAATAAATAATTAATATTGCTTTAAGCTACAAAGATTTAGGATGGTTTATTATATGTCATTAGATAAAATAAATGACATCGTTCTGTTCATTAAAGTAAGACTCTTTGTGACTTTTCCTCCTTTGTTAATCATATTGCTTTCTTTCACTTAACTTCTTTATACTTCAATATTCCATTGTTCACTTTTTGATAATATGCCTTAGTGATCAGTTAGGATGATTTCTCAATATTAGAAAACACTATGGAAAAATACGTAGATCTGATGTATGTGGCTTCCCAGTTTTCAACAATGCAATAATCATTTTTCATTATGAAGATACAGTTTTTCAAAGAATTGTCCAAAAAACATACCAGATCGCTTTTGGAGCAATAAGCGGTAATTTATTAGAGAGAAACATAAAGGCATGTGAAAGCTCATGTGCCTCTGAACGTATCTTACTCATGTCAGGTGAAGACAGGATGTTTTCTAAGTCAATGAATGGGCTTCTTTATAAGAGGTAATCTCTCTAATGCATCCAGCCATGTCAACTAGAAGTGCCAACCATCTGTCTCTTTGAAGCACTCCAGCATGCAGAACCCTAGGAGCTGATAAGATATTCCATGCCGTAAGACACTAGCAGGATAAAAACATCCCTTTATTCAGCATTGCTTTTAAAACTCTGACCTGCCAAAACAAAAAGAAAATATCCTGAACAATACTTAGTAAATTCAACACCAGAACAGGTCCAAATGTTAATAATTCATTTTAATTATCTGCATGTATTTAGTACATCATTTGACAACTTTCACATGCCTGATATTTTAGGGACTGAACTTTAAAGTATGCATCCTTTTGCCTTAAACCCAAGATATGTTTAGATGTCTATACTCTTTGCTTTTAGGAGGAAGGAGATCCTTTAGAATCAGCCCTATTAGTCACAACATCTTGGTAGTAAGCCGTCTCTCTGAGTCTTAATTTTATAACATACTAACATAAACACCCTCCCCTTACCATTACTGTTTTTTGTTCCTAGGAGAAATGTAGAATTTCTCTCTAAAGATCTCCTTTCTAAATTTGAAATTGACATTATCACACTTTTTTGGCAATGTTAGTCACTCAGTCAGTCAGTAAGATTTTTTTGAACACTTGCTATGTTTCAGGCATGGTTCGGGGAACTATAGATTTAGCCATGAACCAAAGACAAGGTCTATTCTCATGGACCTTAAATTTTAAGGAGGAATGACTCAGTCAATTTTTAAAAAATGAGTGAACAAGATAATTTCAGGAATTGCTTGAAGAATATATAACCTAGTGATGTGCTAGAGCGTGTCTGGGGTGGGGGCTTCTCTAGATTTGATGCCACTCCTCTCCTGGCCTGACAAGGAGGGACTGAGAAACAAGTAGAACTTCCATATGTAATATGCCAAAGCCTTCTTCAATGGCAGCAGGGACAGGAAATAATCTTAGAGAGATTCTTTTGATGTGAACTTATTTTTTTTCCCATTTCTTCTGGTTGGAGCCAGGCGAGGAGATATGAGAGCCCCGGACGTCAGGAAGCAGGCAGCTGCCACAACAGATTATCACAAGCTGGGTGGCTTGAAACAGAAATTTATTCCCTCACAGTTCTAGAGGCTAGAAGAGGCTAAAAGTAGGTCGTTGGCAGCATCATGTTCCCTCTGTGCTAGGGAAGGATCCCTCTTTGTCCCTTCATAGCTCTGGTGGTTGCCAGCAATCCTTGGTGCTCCTTGACCTCTGTCAGCATAACTTAAATCTCTACCTCTTCATATGGCCTTCTTCCCTGTATTTCCTCTGTGTCTCTATGTCCAAATTTCCCTCTTTTTAGGAAGACATCTGTCATTGGATTTAGGACATACCCTATTTCAATATGACCTCATCTTAACTTGTTTACATCTGCAAAATCCCTATTCCAAATAATGTCATATAGTCACTGGTTCTGGGTAGACTTGAATTTTGTGGTGACACTATACAACCCACGAAAGACTCAGCCAACTGAACTCTCATAAGTGGGAGGAAATACACCCCAGCCACTTGCTGTCATCCAGGTGCTAAAGAGGAGATCATAGCAGCCCAGAGAAGCAATTGCTACAAACACAGCAAAGATTGATCAGCAGTCGTGATGTGAGAGGACAGCAAGAACCAGGACTACCTAGGTGTCCCCCAAAATGCCTGGAGACAGAATATTTTTTTAAAAGATTTTATTTATTTATTTTTAGATAGAGGGGGAGGGAGGGTGAATGAGAGGGAGAAAAACACCAATGTGTGGTTGTCTCTTGTGCATCCCCTACCGGGGACCTGGCCTGCTACCTAGGCATGTGCCCTGACTGGGAATTGAACTGGTAAAACTTTGGTTTGCAGGCACTCAGTCCACTGAGCCACACCAGCCAGGGCAGGAGACTGCATCTTTAATGATGCAGGGTTCATTCACTCACCCAACAGCACTCATTGAACACCTGTCATATGCTGAGTACCTTCTTAGTGTTGAGGATAAAATGCTGAACAAAAGGAGACCAGCCTCTGCTCTTGAGAATTTCATTGTCATCAAGGAGGATGAGAATGTGAAGGGTATTATTTGGATATAAAGTAAAATGTGATCCCAGAAAGCTGAGTTGAACACACATGACTTACACTGATTATAGAGTGATTGATAGTGCAACAAATGTTTGTGGATTGCCTCCCACATGTCACTGTGCTAGGTACTGGCATTCAGAAGCAGCATTCTCCTTGCTTCCTCTCCTTTAGTTTCCCCTTCCCTGTTCCATGGAATTTTTAGACACAACAAATCTACAAGATACTGATATCCCTGTTACCTTCCCAAAATAATTTCCTTGACTAATGTGCTTTATTTGGAAATAGCCCCATAATAGTATCAAATATCAGACTCCTGATTTCTCAGCAATCCAGCCTGAAACACCCAAATCAATACCTCAATGTCCTTCTCCTTGACCTTTATTTAATCCTAAACCACTACACAAAAACACACAGCACAGTGTCTGGGACAAAGTAGACATTCATTCATTGACATTTACTGTGCAACTACTATGCTCTAGGCACGCACCAAATGTTAATTTCTGTTTCTTTCCTAAATAAGTATTGCATATTTGCTTGCTGATCACAGCAATGAATTTAGTATAAAAGAAACA
Source organism: Pteronotus mesoamericanus (assembly GCF_021234165.1). Classification (NCBI taxonomy): domain Eukaryota; kingdom Metazoa; phylum Chordata; class Mammalia; order Chiroptera; family Mormoopidae; genus Pteronotus; species Pteronotus mesoamericanus. The sequence goes on from NW_026555310.1 coordinate 18,016,782, forward strand.
GAATTCTGATAAGTAATTTCATTATAATTTAGCCAAAGAAAGAATCACTATAGTTCAAAATTTCAGAAAAGTTATGCTTTCTCAAGATCTTATAAGAATCCATCTCCAGTTCTTTAATTTTGAATTTCCCTTCAGGCACAGTTCCTGTTGTCTAATGCTCCTGTCTTCTTTTCTTTCTCATATTTTCCTCTGATCACCCATCAAAATAGTCACTTATTATTAAGTTTGGTCAACCACATGTAATTTGTAATATTTACCTCTAAATAAAAGTTAGATAAGTAATTATAAGAGCTTCTAGAAATGAACTAGACATCTAGACCATGCCTTGTGAGCACACCTGCTATAAATTGGCTTACTTTTCTTTTTTTTATCCTCACCTGAGGATATATTCATTGATTCAAGAGAGAAAGAAATGAAGAGGGTTGGGGGAGAGACTGATGTGAGAGAGAAACACCTATCAGTTGCCTCCTATACATGCCCTGATCAGGGACTGAATCCACAACTTAGGTGTATGCCCTGACCGGAAATTGAACCCAAAACCTTTGGGTTTATGGGACAATGCACCGATTAACTAAGTAAGCCACACTGGCCAGGACATGGTTGACTTTTCTTTTACAATTATGACACCATGATACTTGGAGAAGACAAAATAGTGTGGTTAAAGACCTTGGCCTTTGGAAGCAGGTCTGACTTTGAGTCCCTTCTTTTCCATTTGTTGCCTGAGTGAACATGGGCAAATTACTTAATTTTTTCTTTCAGCTGAAAACCATAGCTACATTTTTGAGCTATAGTGGGAACTAGAAACAATCTTTGAAAATTGGCAAACATTAGGCACTTAACTCATGGGAGCTATTACTATTATTCTAGTTATGCCCAGTAATCTACATAATCTCTTGGATCTATTTCTGGTTGCTTCCGACACTTCCACTTTTGCCTTTTTTGTATTGGCTATTACCGTACTTATAAATTTCAACCTAATGCCTTCCAAATGCAATGGGGGAAAAACCCAATTAAGATTACAGTGCTTTAAAGTGAGTGTGCTGGAATTCAAGCTGTGAGATATTAAACAGATTAACTACCATGGGCTGTTGGTGAGGTCATTAGCCTAAAATAATTTGGCAGACCTAAACCAGACTAATGCAGACAGACTTCTGAACTGGCACACAGCACAAAAGGTAGTTCTCCTTATGCCCAAATATAGATGCTGACTCATGCAGCCTGGGTGAAACAACTGAGGAACAAAGTGCTATCAGCCAGGAAGGCAGGATGACATCATTCTGCAAATGTTTCTCGTCTGTCTGGTTTGGGGCATTATACCTTTCTGGCCCCTAATTCTCATAATTCCCATCATTTGCTCTTCAAAACTGCCCTCCTTCGGGGAGGCAACATCAACTCCTGCCTATCTTGAAATTCCCTGTGCACTATCAATAGTTTCCCATGTCTGGCAGGGGTATCTGGTTTCCACTCTGCTCATTTTATTGAAACTGGTCTCAAAAGAGTCACTAAAAATAGTCTGGTTGCCCAATCCAATAGGTTCTTTTTAGTTTCCTTGCTACTGGAACTATGTACAGTGGTTGACACTGCTCATCAATGCCTCTTCTTTGCCCATTCTTTCTTTGCTTCTTTATACGTGTCTCATGGTATTCTTTTTAAAAAAAATTATTTTATTTATTTTTAGAGAGAGAGGGAGGGAGGGAGAAAGAAAGAGAGGGAGATGAACATCAATGTGAGAGAGAAACAATGATTCGTTGCCTCTTGTATGTGCCCCAACTGGGGATCAAACCTGCAACCTAGGCATGTGCCCTGACTGGGAATCAAACCCACAACTTTTCAGGCTTTGGGGTGATGCTTCAACCAACCAAGCCACATTGGTCAGCGCTCATAATACTCTTAATTCTGAAGATCACTTCTGATAAGCCTCCTTCACTTATTTCTTTTCCACATCTCACCCTTTGATGTTCTCCAGAGCTATCATTCTAGCTTCTTCTCTGGCCACAAGCCCCTTAGCAAGCTTATCTCCTAGCTCCTCGCGGCTTCAGCAATGACCTTCTCAAAACCAGTCCTGTTCAGGTCACTACCCCAACTGAGGACCTTTCATTTTCACTTTTGCTTTCAGGATAAAAATTGCACATTCTGGGAAGACTGTTAAGCTCTCACCCTAATAACCTGGACTTCGCAAATCTTTTGTGCTTTATCTCCCAACACAAACCTTTTATTCCTCTACTCACATTGTTTTTTAAAAAATTTCTCTATTCTCAGTCTCCAAAAATCTTGGCGATCCTCTAAGTTCCAATTAAAATGTCACTTCTGAAAAAAAAAAGTCACTTCTGCAAAGTCTTTCTTAGCACCTTCCTCCCTTCCACCCTGGTGGTATTAGTGGCTTCCTCAGAGTTTATACAACATTTTTGCACTTACCGCATTTTATTACTGTCTGTTCTATAGTTACTGTCTGTTCCCGAGATGGCGAATTTTTGTGAATAGTGACAGTACCTTCTTTGTCTAATTATTTCACACCACCCAGCACAATGCCTTGCAGATAATTACATTCTCAATAAAGAGTTCTCCATTTAAACTAAATTTATTTTTCAAAGATGGTCTTATAATCAGGTTCAGTTGCTTTGCTACTTAGAGAGAGAGAGAAATTTAGGTCATATTAGGCTTTCGTGGCAAAACTCTATTTCACTCTCTCTATATAATTAAACTGTGGGCAAAAGAAAAGTGTTCCAAGTTTTATACGCACAGCCAACTCCCAGGTCTGCGGGAGTCCAATGCAGAATCATCAGAAAGAACCAGAATGTCAAATTCCACTCTATGCAAATAAAGGGGCTACTGAATCAAGTGGAGTAAGCTCTTCCAGGACACCAGGGACACATTTAGCAAAGTCCTCCTAGGAGATTAACTAAGGCCTGTTTATATGTTATAATAGATGCACATGAGCTCTAATTTTGTTCAGCAGAATAAATGGTTACTTAAAACTAAGCCTGGATCAACTCAAATGTATCACGTAGCCAACCCAGACAGGAATAAAGCTCATGATAGTGGCTGTGAAGAGCACCATTTTTCTTCTTTCACCTGCTCTTTTCAGTCAAAATCTAGTTCTCCAATGCTCTCTCAATAGAAGTGTCTAGTGGAGTTCTTTAGCTCGGGAATTCATACAGGCAACAAAAGTCTACTGTAACTGAATGGCTACTGCTCAGTAAGGGTGCATACACGTTACAATATGTATTTCTATAAAAAATAATGGACAACATATCTTGAGCAATAGCATGTATGTGTTAAGCACTGGCTCCATAACTTATATGGAATGTGTGATTTCCTCAAAATCCCCCCATGAGTTTAGAACTATTATTTTCTGCATTTTATAGATGAGGAAACTGAAGATCAAAAGGTCAAGTAACTTCCTAAAGTCACAGAGCTACTGAGCAGTGAGCTGGGAGTCAAAAACTAAGTCTGGTGCCCCTGAATGTAGAGCACATAGGATACCTTTGATGTCAGTTACTAACACCGGTTTATAAAGGGAATGGTGACAACACATAAGCAATGCAGATAAGGAAATGGGACCAGTCAGGTCTTAATCTGTATGCCCTTTCTTCCAGCCCAGTTTTAAGGACTGAGTCTCTATCAGTTATCTATACAGGAAACTTTATTTCTTTTTGAAGTAGAAAATGGAGTGGAGAACAGAGAGATGTCAAGGAAGTTAAATTATATGAATGCACAGTTTCCAGCTCAAACTTCGGCTTATCCCAGGGGGTGGATAAGTGGAGGCTGAGCTCAAAGTCCCTTAGGTCCTTCACAGTGGGTCAGAGCCGCCCTTTAGCAGAAGCCACTCTGCCCTCACGTGGGCCTCTCCTCCACCTTCCCAGGGGACTCCAGACTCCAGTACACGCTTGCCAAGCACTGTCACAAATCACTGAATTTACATGGACATGTCTTTTGTAAACTAACATTTCTCTTTCACTTTTTTCCAGTATCAACTGGAAAAAATACTCCCATATTTCTTGGGAAGTGGAAAAGCCAAAATATTAATTACTTACCAAACTTATTTCATTCTCAGCAGAAATCTTGAAAACAGTGTTGCGCCCTCCTACTTCCAAGATAGGCTGTCTGCAAATATTTCTTTCTAATTGCCAGTTCTTATGCTCCTGGCATGACCAGCCTGCTCCTGAGAAAGGTGGCTTTCTACATTGTATCTCCAGGAATAAATGTAACTGTCGCTCAAAAAAGTGACTTACAGGCTATCATTAAAAACAAACTGCAATGATTATTAAGTGTAATCAATGCATTCTAGTGGCTAAAATTGCATTTCAAAAAATCTTAGCTCTGGCTGGAATGGCTCAGTAGATTGAGCGCCAGCCTGAGAACATAAAGGTCAGTGGTTCGATTCCCAGTCAGGGCACATGCCAAGTCCCCAGGCCCCAAGGCCCCTTTTGCTTAGGGGCATGAGAGAAGCAACTGGTTGATATCTCTCCCTCTCTTTCTCCCTCCATTCCCATCTCTCTAAAAATAAATAAATAAAATCTTTAGAAAATCTTAGATGGATTATTAACAATCATTAACAATGATGGTATGGCAAAACCTAAAACATTGTATAGCACACTATATTGCTGAGGGTGTGAGAAAACAGACATTCTTATACATTGCTGATAAGAATATCAATTGATGGGACTTTTCTTAGGCAGCAATTTGGCAATAGCTATTGAAATTACAAATACATTTACAGATGATTCATAGGTGAGTCATTGTAGTATTGTATTGTAACAGCAAAAGACTGCTGTTTAAATATTCATCAATAAGATATATACAATGCAAACCTAAAAAAGATTGAAAAAGCTCTATTGGTGCTATTGAATGATATCTAAATTCTGTGTGTGTGTGTATACTGTGGTGTCCTGGTAAATGTTCAACCATCAGCTCCCCAGAATGTTGTTCTATGAACGTTTATTGACAAGTGAGATGAACGTGAAACACTAAAAATTTATTCTGGGGCTTCACTGGTTCATCAAGAAAGTGAGGAACTTCTTTGCTGAACTGGATAATGAATTCAAATACTGGAAGCGCCTTTCTTCCATTTTTTTCTAATGTTCACTAACAAACTTTTCAATAACAGTAACAGACTTTTAGGTTTAATTTGTATCATTAACATTTTTACCATTATTTTCTTGAATCTAAAAACTTAATGAAACAAAATAATTAAGTCCTGATTTGTATCAGCTGCTGATTTCTGTGGTGGAAATATGTCCACAATGGCCAATTTCAAGCAACCAAAGTGGCACCATGGAATGTAGAGTTGGGAAGAGATGCACCTGCCTGCCTGTGCAGTGTTATATATAGTACTCCCACCATATAGATACAGTAGACACGAATAATCTCAAGGTACACAGATAACACTAAAATGTGGTAAAATAAGTAGAAAATTATAAATTTTTAATATTTATTACCTTTTTCATAATTTACTTGTCAATTTGTTTAACTTACCATTTTATTTTTAATCCCCACCCAAGGATATGTTTCTTGATTTTAGAGAGCGAGGAAAGGGGAGAGGGAGAGAGAGAAACATCGATACAGGAGAGACACACTGATTGGTTGCCTCTCCGGCGCACCCCGGTTGGGGATGGAACGAACCTGCACCCTAGGTATGTGCTTTGACAGGGGATCAAAACCGCACGATTTTGGTGTACAGGATGATGTCCCAACCAACGGAGCCATCCAACGAGGGCTTCATTTACTTTTTGTTAGTGGCTGGGTTTAATAACCAGTGCACGAAATTCCTGAAAACTTAACAATTGGCTCTCATGAGTTGGTATGAACTGGCACCAGCGCACCACTATGCAGATAATCAGACAGTGTCTTACCAGGAAACAGAAAACACTTAGATGAAAATCTGATGAAAATTCAGTGAAGAGACTATTTATAAAGCTCTGGGCAAGGTTAGGGAGACACTGCTGACAAATTATTGCTGACAAACCTGTGAATGTACAAAAAGTTGTTGAATGGTACACTTGAAGTCAGTGAATTGTATGTGAATTACATCACAATAAAGCTGTTTTTTTTTTTTTAAAAAGAGAGAGACTGGGGCTCCCAGGGACTAGCAGTGGCAGGAAGCCATCACCATCCTATGCCTTATGGAACGGCAAGAGGGAACAGTGTTGCCAGCCCCGTGAGAGACAGAGGCCCAAAGGCTGGGATCCCAGCAAGAGCTGTAGATGCAGAGAGACTCAGCCAATACCCCAACTGTAGCTCTAAAGCGGAGGACGAGGCTGGGCAGTGGGGTGGGGGTGGGGGTGGGGGGGCGCGGGGCGGTTGGCGTGGGAATAGCCCAACCTTTCTCTTTTGCTGTCCTTCAGTCTCCTGGTGACGCCTCGCTTTGAGCAAATTCAGCACTCTGTGGAAGGTAAGGGAACCTGGATGACGTTCACATAGGGGTCAGCTCCCTAGGGCACAGAGCAAATCATAAGCGGTGGGCCACGAGAAGGTACCATGGGGGTTTGGATTAAAAACTGGAGATCCCGGCGACCCAGCTGATGGCGCTGGGAACCCGGAGAGGCCTGCCTCGCCGAGCTATGGCCTTCTGTTCTTTTTCTTCTGAAGGAAGGTCTCCCTGACTGGGCAGAGAGGGGGAAAGGCAGGACTGTGTGTGTTGGTGCGTGTTTTAAAGGGATTTTGAGATTTAACGAAGACTTTTAGCCATTACTCAAAACCTGTATAACTTTTGAATAAATAGTTCCTTTCCTTTTCACCAAACCCTGCCATTGAGAGCCGTAATTTATAAAGGCAGTGGGCAAAGAACCTGGAACAGGGACCCCAGGGGCAGGGGGTGTTGTTTTAGTAGCAGTATCTGGGCCCCTCCTGCAATGGGTTCATTATTCAGTAACAGTATTAAAAACAATATAATAGTTGCACCCAAGGAAATATCGTTGATTTTAATGACAGTATAAATATTGATTTATTATTATTAAGCTTAAGTTTGGCAACTTATATCAGAACCTTAAAAATGCAGATATTTCGACCGAACCATTCTACTCCTAGGAATTAATCCTAATGAGATAATCAATAGTAAAGGCTAAATTTCATGGAACAGTTATTCATCATGCATTATTCTAAGTGCTTTGCACAAATTAATTTATAATCCTCATAGCAATCCTATGATGGATGACCTATTACTATTATACTTTTACATAAGGAGACTGAGGCTTGGAGAAGTGGAGTGGCTGATTAAAACCCATGCAAACAACAGAGTAGCCAGAATTGAAATCCATCGGCCTGACTCCAGAGGATGTGCTTTCAACCACTGTGTAGACTATTACCACTTTCTTTCTTGTCAATTTTCCTCTTTCTTTCTTCTTAGACTTAGAAAATTCTTAATTTCCAAATGTATCATCTTTTTCTGGTATTTTTTTTCTAATTTTATTGAGGAATAATGGACAGATATTGTATATATTTAAAGTGTACAATGTGGTGATGTGATGACATACATGTGGAATGATTACTAAGATCAAGGTGATGGACACCTCCATCGCCTCACAGAGGCAGCCCATTTCTTTATGGTGAGAATGCTTAAGGTCTATTTTCAGCAACTTTCAAGTATATAATACTATTATTAACTATAGACACCATGCTGTACATAACACCCTCAGAATTTATTCAGCTTCTAACTGAAAGTTTGTACCCTGTGACCTATATCTCCCTATTTGTCCCTACCTGCCAGCTCCTGATAACCACTGTTTTATTGTTTCTATAAACTTGTCCTTATTTTTCCAGATTCCACATATAAGTGATATCTTACCTACTACTATTTCTTAAATGGCTTTAAGGATGTAAATCATAGCATTGCTTTAGAATAAGAAAGCTGGGAAACCAGTGTAATGTCCAAATGTGAGTGTTGAATCAATCACGGTAGCACTTAGTGATAAGATACCATGTACATGCAGTCACTTTAAAAAAAAAATCACAAAGAGGCACATGAAAAGATGCTTTCAGTATGTAGAGTAAGTAAAAATTTTAAAATGGTCCCATTTTTTTAAAGTATATCATAAACAATAGTCTAGAACAGCAATTTTCAACCTTTTTTCATCTCACAGCATGCAAAAACTAATGACTAAAATTCTGCAGCACGCCAAAAGAAATTCTATTTTTTGCCGGTCTTACAAAAAGAATAGGTATAATTTTGATTCATTCACACAAGACAGCTCTTGTTGTGTTGGCTGTTGTCACTTTTGAATTTGACGATCTAAGGGAAAAGCGGTCAGGATCCCTGACTAAATAGTCAGGTATTGCATGTCTTAAAAATTTTTGCAGCACACTGGTTGAAAATCTCTGGTCAAGAAAGCTTATGTCTGGGTAGCAGATCTTGCATGAGTTTTTCTTCTGAGACCCTACATGTATTTTCTGACTTTCTATAACAACACATATAAATTCGATATTTAATAGTGCTTCACCATGCTCAGTAGCAGATCCTGAAATAAGAACTCGCCTGCAGGCACTTGATTTTGGTAAGTGATCCTGGGGAATAGGGGTGAGAACATGGAACAATGGAACTGGGATGGAAGGAAGCCAAATCAAAGGTGGGGTTATGTTGTAAAGTTGATCACCACTGAGGGAAAGCTGGGGTGTTCTCTCTAGAAGTCACTCTAAAAAGCAGGGCAGAATGGACCTCACAACTGTCTACCTGAGGAATATAAGGCTCGAGGATTTATCCAGGCTCCCTTCCCCAATGGTCGGGGGCGGAGGTTGGGGGATGGTGTCGTAGGTCCCTCCTGTTTCCAGGTTTTCACATTTGCCAGAAGTGCTGAGAAGTTTGCTGAGGGCACCCCACTGGCTACAACAGAGAAGCCCCCAGGCAGAAAGCCACAGCTCAGCTGAGCGAGTGCTGGGATGTAAATGAAGTAAAAAAATGAAATGAGCCACTTGAGAGGGTGAGCACAGGGCCACAAGAGCTGGACCAAAATTTTATACACACACATGTATATATGTATATGTGTATATATATATATGATATATATGTATATGTATATATATGACATCTATTTCTTGCATAAAGTTTAGAGACTGAAATACCTTGTTCTTCAAGTTGTGACCCTCTTGTTCATTAGAATGTGATGAGATCCAAGTTTTTACTTTATATTTCTTTTAGAGTTAAGAGCTGTTATAGAAAAGGCCAGATGAAATCCCCCCAAACAACCTGCCTCCCGATCCAGCTGAGACAGTACATATAAAAACCACACCATGTCTCAGAGGGGCATGGCAGAGATTAGAGGGTCACTGCAAAGATTTAAAAGGTACAGGGGTGGTGGTTCTCACTTAATTTTTTTTCCAGCGTCTACAGAAATCAGATGGTGGATGGTTGGGTGCCACTTGCATTTAACAAAGAAGTAGCCCCAGTTGCAGCGGCTGGGCTGGCTGTGGTCACTTTACTAGAGCAGGTTAACAGAGACTCAGGGATGGAGCATGTACCTGCTGATCTGGTGAGTATATTCTTTTCCATATCAATCAAAAAGTAGAGTCAAAAGCTATTTTAACTCATAGGGAATGACAATAGTATATATTTCCAGGATTGCCCCAGGACTATGTTAATTCTTCCCTTTTCTGTCATAGGGACCTGTACTACCTGGACAGTTCATGAACATTATATTGGTCCAGTATTTTGAAGAAACATGTTAATGAGCAAGATGTGTCATGCACTCTAGATGCCATGATAAGATGTATATAACCCAGACGGTGAGATGTTACCCCTACAAAGACCCAGAGCCCTGCCAGATTAGTGGGGTATCCATTCAAGGGTATCCCTCCTGGTAACCCCTGAATGGTTACTGCATCTTTTACCTCCTGCCTGTAAGAAAGAAGCGCACCGCTCATCAGGCTTCTCTACATTTTGCCGAAAGACTGTTCTACACTGAGACACACTGCTTCCTCTATTCATAATGTGACTTGGGAGGCTGCAAGCTTTGGCAGGGGGCCAGAGCAAGAAGGCTCTGCAGCGGGTCCATCTTTAGTAAAAGCGGTCTTGCTGCTCGGGTCATGCGACCCAGCAGATCCCATGGGAGCAGGGGTACCTGTGGAAGAAAAGATGCCATGTGAGTTCTCGGCAGGTCCCCCCTGGGAGGCCTGCCATGCAGGTCTCCAAGGCCCTCAAAGCAGGGCCGTGCCGCCTGAGGCAGAAAACCATACTTTGTTAACAATGTGGCTCCTGGCAGGACCTGATATAGCCCTAGTACCTCACCACAGGACATCAGGTGACCCTGTGGCCAGAATGCTCACGAATCCCCAAGTTAACGATTAGGTGGGCCCAGCAGCAATCTACTGTCAGAGAGAATCGGTACACTGGAGAGTGTGCTTGAGCAGATGCAAAGGGCAGAACAAGCTGCAAGAAAGATGACTCAGGCCCCTGGGATCCCCCTGCTGTTACACTAACTGATACCGCTTTCTCAGTCCGCACCTATGACTTCACGGTGGTTTCCCTATGACCAGATAACAGGAAGAAAAACCCAGGCTTGGTTCACAGAGGGGTCAGCTTGGCAAAGCTGGTCACAAACGGAAGGGCATGTCTGACGGAAGCAGCTTCCCCCAGCAGTCACGAGGTCTGGGATCTCTCTTACCTCCGGATGTTGCTGATAGCTACTACCACCTAGCATGTTTGCTGAATGATTGATTGAATGAATAAATGAGTGGAAGGATAGTTTTACTTTTTTTTTTTTTTTACAAAGTAATAGAATAAAAGCATCTTTGAAAATATTTGTTTGGAGCCCTTCTTGAGTATCTTTCCCATACGTTGGTTTCAGTTTGCCAGTTCTCAGAAGGAGTTTTCTGTCAGCTTTCAGGCCATTCGTGCAGTCAATCTAGGCCAGTGTTCAAACTATGCTGCTTCAGCTGTCTTAAATTTAAAGAGAGAATCCTCAGACAGTGAAATGAAGCAACAACTCCACAGGTTCTCCAGGCTAAGCTCACGGTTATGTTTACCATATGATCAAACTATGTCTTTGGGCCAGCGGAAGTGAAATTAAGTTACCCACTTATGTTACCTTGATCAAGCTTAAGTCTGATTACTTAGAGGTTCCCAGCTGTCTCTTGTCACTTGGTTTCTTCTGTTAAGCTTGCTGAACTGTCTGGTTGGTTAGGGCAGCTAGGAGCACAGGGAGAAACTGCCTAGAGGGGCAGTTTTCGGTGGCAGGAGAACCCTACCCTGGCCCGGCCCGGACTCCGCCCCCTTCTCGGTGGCACAGTGGAGAACCCAGCCTCGCTGCGGCACTCTCAGCAGCAACGTGCCGTTTCACAACAGTCCTCTCGTGAGTGACAAAAGGGGAATGGGATGGGGTGTTACGGGAACGAGTCTTCCCCTAAACAAAACTTCCAATGAAATCTGGCAAAGTAATGTTTTCAGTTCAGCCAATTTAATTTTCCTGTAGTTGTCTTTGATTTAGTATTAAGTGGTCTGAACTAGCTCTAAAATATGATATAACATGATACGACTTGAAATGATACGATAGGAAATGGAATGATACGATATGAAATGAAATGATATGATATGAAATGATATGATATATGATAGGGTATGAAATACGACACGTCTTTCATCTGCTGGCCATTTATTGTTTGTGCTCCCTCGCCTGCTCCATTGCCTGGTTAAATCCCTCTCTTTCTCGTGGTTCACCACGGACTGGGTTTATTAACTTAGCAGAATTAAATTTTGCACATTGTGTTGATAGTTTCAAATAACTTTAAGAACTCTAGGCCCTATAAATGTAACAGAAAAAAAAAATCTATAGCAAACTTCCCCCCATGAAGGGAAGCCTCCGTGCAGATCAGAACAATGAGTCTTTCTTGCTACCTTTGCCTGCCACGCAATCCCAGAGACTTCCGCAGAGCTCTGTCCTCGGGGCTCTCTCGTTGCTCCTCAACTGGATTCATTGTCCCAGGCAGCTGGGTCTTTGGCTGATTTTATCTGCCTGTTTTAAGGTTGCTTTTAGGGTAGACTGCTTTTTTCCCCCCAATTACACTTTGCCTTCAATATCATTTTGCATTAATTTCAGGCGTATAGCCTAGTGTTTGGACGATCACATACTTAATGAAGTGCTCCTCCCGACATTACCAGCACCCACCTGGCATGACACATAGTTACTGCAGATTATTGACTATATTCCCTATGCTGTACTTTACATCCCTGGGACTATTTTGCCCACCCCTGTATTGAATTCCTCTGATTAAATATTAAAGTTCAAATTTAATAAGGAGGTTGTTTTCACCCCATTGCCTTGGATAGCCTAAAGCACTGAAAGGTATTTTAAACAATCTTGCATTTATTAGCTTGGATATTTTAATCATTTGTTCTCACTTTTATCTAAATGAGTTGTGGATATAACTAGTTTGATGTTGGTTGCATTTAAAAATGCAACACTAAATTTGTGAACTGAAGTAGACATTCTGTGAATAAAATAACATTAAGTTTTTTCAGTCTAGTAAAGAAGAGAAAAGTGTTCTGAAAAGTGTTAAGGCATTATTTATGAGGTGTGATAGATGACTACTTAATTGGATACATTTTCCAAGAGCTAGGGAAAAAAATTAAGTATATCATCTTACCAATACTATCATTAGGAAGATTTTACTAGATCACTTCATTTGACAGAGAAGCAAAATGGACAAAAAAAGTGCTGGTATTTTTTTTTCCACTCAGATAAATTACAGAAGCAGCAAGGAAAAAAGAAAAAAACCTCTCAAATGTATAATACTTAGATTAACAGTAGTAAATATTGACTATCAGATGAAAAGGAACACTTTTGGTGAAGAAAGAATCAAGTTGAAATTTTGCTCTGCTCACCCTCACGTTTTCTGACAGTCACCAACCAGCTGCAGCTGAGTTCCTTCGCTCTCAGTCAAACATCTTCATTTGGAGACCTGGACCCTGTCTCCTGGCAGGCAGAAGATGGTAAAGAATGAACCATGCCATGGCACTTGCCTGATTGCTGCTTGGAGAAAAGGCAACCCCTACTTGTCTTCTATTGGCCAAAGCAAGCCATATGATCAAACCTGCCATCAGTTAGACAGTCAGGAAAAAAGGTTAACCAAATCTTTTCCCTGCTGCATAGGCATTTGACCTTCAGTTAACTCACTACCTCTGTTCCCCTGGAACCAGACAAGGGTACAATGTTAATAATATTCCTCAGAAATATTGCTTACAATAAAACAATCTCTGACTGGAATTTGCATCTAGACTGGGAGGAGCTATAAATGCACTCTAAATACCAGATGGAGGCTGCGACTGTTTTAACTGGGCATGTCCGTGTCAGGTTGCCGGAAGCTATGTCTCTGAAGTTGTTACAAGAGCTATTGGCTCCTGTGGGGAATGGGACTTTAAGCCAGAGTGGTTCCAACACCTGCCCAGGTGGATCTCATCTTGCATTTGCACTGGGCAGCTGTGTTATTGGATGTCCCACAAAAGAGGGACACTTGATGCTGCCTACTGGCAAACGATGGTTTCTGTCCTATGTTCTTCTGAGTGAATCTGATGCCAAAGTGGGCAATGGTAGTTTTGTGCATCTGAATTCTAAGTTGTACCTAAGGATACCCCGTGGTGGGTATGGTAGGAAGAGATGTATACGATTCTCTCACTGGGAAGCACTGCAAGGACATGTGCTCCTCTTACTGGGGGAGGAGCTAACAATTAGGAGCAACAGTAAAATCTGAACAGAAGGATTCTCCTATAGGACTGTGGTACCTTTTGGTGCCTTTCAGTAGGTAATACATGCACAGAAAACTAATGACCAATAGAGGAAAAAATGGAAATAGGTTTGTATCTGAGAGAGACCTCAGAAGGATCTGCTGCTTACTGCTTGTAACTTGGGTGAATGAGCATCAGAATTCTTACTATTTTTCTTCAGGCCTTTTTGCTAAAAAGAAAGAAAATACCCAACTGGGACTCAATTAAACAAACAAAAAAGTGGACTTATTTGTTCATGTAATTAAAAAGGGCAAGGATGGAACTAATAGATTTTGAGTTTCCAGGACTCTGTTCCTGTCTCCAGCGTTTTCCACTTCCTGGCTTCATTCTGTCCTGCTCCAGGGTTCATTTTTCACATGACAGAGCGGCTGGCAGCTCGGGCTCACATTCTTCCAATGGGCACATATGTCCTTTTCTTTTAATTAATGATTCATATAAATATGTTAACTGGGTACTCTCATCTTACCTGTCTTAACTAGACCAAGTTCCTTATTTAGGCTGATTGTTCTGCCATTTAGAGTTTGAAGATGATATTTCCTGCAAAAAAAATAAAAAATAAAAAGCTGGGGAGAAAGTAGAAATTGAGTAAACTGATAATAGTAAAGTTCTACCTGTGGGAGGGACCATGGTGATCACCTAGCAGCCGGTGTGTCCAACCCACGCAGCCCGTGGGCTGCATTTGGCCCAGGATGGCTGTGAATGCGGCCTGACACAAAATCGTAAATTTACTTAAAACATTATAAGACTTTTTTTGTTTTCATTAGTGTTTGTGTAGTCAATGTGTGGCCCAAGACAACTCTTCTTCCAGCGTGGCCCAGCCACGCCAGAAAGTTGGATACCCCTGATTCTGGCCCATGCGTTCTGCTTTCATCTAACATCCTTCCCAGGACATTGGCCTGTTCTTCACTTGTTCTTGTTCAGATCACGGCTTAAAAGTCTTTCCATTTTTATTAAGAATATTCACACACCTATGCTTATTCTGGACTTTAATCTTGTCTTAGATTGCACTCCCTGGAAACAGTGGAGCAGTTTCGTACAGTAAGTCGTTGGAGCGCTCTTTGGAGATTCCCGCCCCCCCCCCCTCCCCCCCGTAAGGAGGTGAGGAAGGCAGGACTGGGGAGAGGGAGAGGGGCCATCTGTGTAGGATACTCTCCTGGCGCTGATCCTGCTGGAGAGTCCCGGCTATGCGGCCGGCACCTCCTCCCCCTGGGCACTTGTCCTCATGCCTCTGAAATTACGGTGCGTCTGTAGATGAAGCGACTATACTGAAGTTACCAGAATTAACTATTAATTAACCAGAAAGACTATCATTCCCTTTCAGTTTCTGCGTTGGGAAATAGAGGCAAGCAGCCCTCTATTCCTCATTTCTCCCTTGTGAGTCCCACAGAAAAGGAAGAGTTTACTGCACCAGGCTACCAAAACAATAAAAAATCATTAGAAAAATATCCAAGAAATGTAAGGATTTTTCAGTTTTATTCTTTTAGCATAATTAGTTTTCAGAATATTGGTATATTTGGATTCTTATATTACCACTTGCCCCTCTTCAGTTTTGACAATTTATATCCGGAAAGCATCCCTCATATAATCTACCTTCTCATGTCCTCATTCTATTCCAATAACAATAGCACTCCTGTTTTTCCTAGTCTGAGGTCCTATGAGATGTTCAAAATGTGTTCTGTTGGGGGCTGGGTGAATAGTCTTTAGTCATACAGAATTGAGAAGTACTACAAAAAGTTTCAATTGAAATTGAAAACGTTCAAAGCACCGAACATAGTAAAGGTTTTGGGAAATACTGAAGTAAAGAAAGGGATTTCGTTTTAACTCAGCTTAGACAGTTCTCAACAGAGTTTTGTTCTCGTTGTTGGCCTACTGGCCCTCAACTCCATACTATCCTCTTTTCTGTATCTCAGGGGCTGGAAGGCTGAAAACCATATTTCCCAGTCTCTCATCAGATTGGGTTCTGGTGCCAGAGGTCCTGACAAGAGATTAGAAAGCAAGAGAAAAGCCCCTACTTCCCTTCTTCTGCTCTGGCTGGGGCAGCATCTGTGGCAGGCCATTGCAGGCCATTGCTGTAATAGTGGCACAGTTGTAGCAATAGCAGCACAAGACAATTACCAGCTCCAGCAACAGAAACAGCAGCAAGTCCATCAGCCAAAATGGGACTATGGCTTCCAGGATCTGGAGGCATCCCTGGGATGCCTAGCTTCCTGCAGAGTAGCAGCGGAGGCGTTCCCAAGAGCAGCAGTGGTAACAGTGGTGTTCTAGAAGCCTCAGCAGCACAGCATTCATAAGAACTGGGCAACACCCCTTTCCCTTTTACTCCTCCAGCCTCAGGGGGTGGCAGGAGCTGTCATAACTGATATCTCGGTAGTGTCCTTTCACATCATGCCCCTTCAGGACTTGTAACACTTTTGCAAACAATTCTCTGTATCAAAGACTAAAGATTAGAAACACCTAGGGTTGTTTCTGATGTTCTGACTAGCCACTAGAATATGTAAACGTGGTATTCCCTATCTCCCCCCACACAGAGAAAACATAAAATCTTTTATGACTACAGTATTCCACATGACAGAGTTTATAAAATGCGAACAGCCCAAACCATATCTACCTTTCTTCTATTTTCTAGTTGTTGATTCTGTGAGTAGTTTGACTATTTACAGTACTAGTATTCCTTACATTTTATTATATATTGTGACCAAAATATTACTTAAATTCCATATCCATTTGCATGATTCACTTGGGTTCTTACCAATAGCTATAAGATCAAATATGAAGTTAATTTGTTTACCATCATTCAGTGTACTGACACAGAAATATGTATAACCTTCAACAACCTTTTTATATTGAGATAACTTGTATGTAGTAAAGTGCACAAATCTTAAGTAAACAGCTTAATGAACCCTTCATATACATGTAATATATTTTATGTATACATACATTATACCCATTGTATAAGCATCAGCTAAAGATATAGTATATTTCCAGCATCCAAGAAAGTTTCCTCAAGCCACTCTGCCAATACTCCATTAAAGGTAACGAGTATTTTTCTATTTTCTTGAGTAACTCTATTTGCTCAAAGACATATTCAGGTCTTTAATCATCTCAAATTAATTTATTAGGTAGGGATAAGGGAACAACCATTCTTTTCCCTGCTTAATTGCAGTGGCCTCTTGATTGTAAATCATGTGACTATAAATATGTAGATCTGTTCTAAGCTCAGCATTCTACTTGTCTGTTCTTGCACTAATATTTACACTGTCTTATTATTGTTGCTTTCAAGTTAGTCCTGATCTATAATAATTTAAATTAGTCTCCAGTACTTTTCTCTTCATGACTGCCTCCTTTATTCTTGGCCCTTTGCATTTCTACTCATATATATATTTTTCAAAGAGAGTCTTTAGCTCAACTTATTGTAATTATTGAAATACATGGTTTTAAGTGTACCATGTTTCTAACTGTTTTTTATTTGCCCATCTATTTTAATTCTTTTATTTCTCCTTCTTTGCCTTGTTTTGAATCACACTATTATTCCATTTTTCTCCTCTACTAGCTTTTTAAAAGCTTGAGATATAATTCACAGATACACAATTCACCCTTATAAAAGTATACAATTCACCTGTTCTTAGTATATTCAAAGAGATGTACATCTATCGCCACTCTTGGTTTTGCAACATTCTCACTACCTCAGAAACAAAAACCAAAAAAACCCCATACCTCTTAGCCATCACCCTCCAATCCCTCATATCTCTAGCACTGGGAAACCACTAATCTACTTTCTGTTTCTATATATTTGCTTATTCTGGACATATCACATAAATGTTTGGAAAAACTCACTCAGTGGGTATGAGAGTAGTATTATCTGAGTGTTTATGTGTAAGAGATCAAGAAGAAAAAGGGCAAGTTGTGAATAACACATTGCTTGAGCAGAAAATGAGAAGAAATTAAAAGTGGAGATAGAGCGAGATTTTATATTTTCTTGAGCATGGGCAATCATGTGTGCTTAAAGATCAGATTTATAAACAGGGACAATAAATTCTATGGAATAGGTCCTTGGTGAATTTTACTAAGAGAAACTAACATTGCACAGATAGACTAATGCTCCGAAGTATAGAAGTTTTAGTTCTCAAATATCTGCTGCAGAAAATTTATACATATTTTAGCACTGTAATAAGAGTCCACAAGCTGAAGCCAGTTTTTCCCTTCAAAGTACTTCAAAGGAAAGGTGTACCTCAGCCACTTCTATCCTTATTTCTAGAAGGTAAATAAAGGTGACTAATGCAATTGGTGATCCCAAGGTTGTATTTTCTTAAATGGACAAAAAAGACCTCATACAGATTTTGAGTTTCATTATTCATAATGAGTCCTTTTTATTCCTATAACATGCCAAATCTGTTCCCACCTTGGAAATTTTTTTTTTAATCCTCAACTAAGGACATGCTTATTAAAATTTTAGAGAGAGGAGAAGGGAAGGGGAGAGAGAGATAGAGAGAAACATCGATATGAAAGAGAAACATTGATCAGTTGCCTCCCCCGTGCACCCTTACCAGGATCAAACCTGCAAGGTAGGTATGTGCCCTGACTGGGAACCGAACCTTTGGTCTTTTGGTTTACAGAACAACACTCCAATGGAGCCACACCAGCCAGGGCTACCTGGGAGTTTATGAACTTGCTGTTTTCACTGCCTGAGCCCTGGCTCTTAGCTCAGCTGGTTCTAATGATCAAAGTCTCAACTCAAATGCCACAGATAGGTCTTCCCAGACAACTTATCTAAGATTTCCCATCTCTCTTCCCTGTCTCTCCCCATCAGTCTGTATCCTGCCACCCTGTTTTATTGTATTCTTAGCTCCTACTTGTGCTATCTAAAATTACATTTTTTAATGTATTTATTTGTCAATTGCTCATCTCTTCCTCCAAAATGTAATCTCTCTAAGAGCAAAGACCTTGTCTGGCTTATTCATTGCTATATTCCAGGGCAATAACTGCTTACAGTGAGGGTGTAATAAATATTTGGTGGATAAACAAACAAACAAACAAACTCCTGTAGTACACTCAGTTCAGACCACTGAGCTGCACTCCCTCCAATGAAAAGCTGGTCTCTGCCCTCTAGAACTTTAAGAAACTACCATGTCGAGTGTGAGCCAATGTTCCCATGTGTAAAAAGCCTGGCCCATAAATATTATATCTACTGAAGAAATATAGATTTTAATATCCTGTCAAGGAAATAAAACAAAATATACTCAACAGAAAATTGAATAAATCCGATAATTAAAAAATATATGCTTTGTTCACAAAAGTTCAAATTTCAAGTTTATATCTTTATCTAAACTCTATAAATCCTTTGAATTTATTAAATGAGGCCAAAGTCTATGTAAGAGATCGAACTTTTATGATTCTGATTCCTATACTTATAAAAATAATGAGTTAAATGTATAGATTCAGGATGGAGTACTGGCAAAACCCTGAGTGTGGGAACAGAGGGCCTTCCACAGGCAGCCTCTGGATGGAGGAGCAGTTCACTTCTGAGTCTCAGTTTACCCTCAGGGTTAGCAATACCTACCCCACAATAACCACAGGGATGTTGTGAGGCTCAAGAAGTAAAACCAGTTATAGGTAACGTGTATTGGTCACTTCATATCAGACTGAATATTTTACATTTATTATTCATATCAACTACATAATCCTGTGAGGTAGGTTATGATTTTTATTTTATAGATACATTATTTGAGACATGAGTGGTGATGTGACTTAACCAAGATTACATGGCTTCCAAGGGGTATAGACAGGATTCAAGCCCAGAGCTTATGCTCTAAACCATTATGTCATGTCTTCCAAATAGTAAAGAGTTATTCAAAGGTGATGCATCAATAATCTTTCAACCGAGAACTTCTCACAGCAACATTCAGGAGACTGCATAGTTCGTTCTGCAGCAATAATCAGGAAACTGCATATTAAAATTCTACCTTTCCTAAGCTCAGTTTATGCCTACTGAACCTAAAGTCAATGCATCTGGTATTCTCAGTGGTTGCATGTAGTTTCCAACAAAATTATGGGAGTAAAATTCAATGCTGAGTCACCATGTAAATCCTGGATTCTGTGTAGTGTGCTTTAGTTGGCAACTATTCCTTTGTTTTCATTTAGCCAAATTGAAAAAAAGGCTGACATCGAGTTTGCATCTCAAATCTGAAAAAGCCTTTCTGAATATCTATGTATCAACCATTGTTAGAAAGAATAAGCGCAAATTGAGGGAATTAAGTTTAATCCCTCTAATAAATTAAGAGAGCCTCAGCGAGAGTTGGAGAGAAATCTCTTCCAGCACCTTCCTGCTCTTAGGAAGGACAGGAATTTATGGTACTGTTTTGCACTATTTGCTGAAGCATTTAGAATAAGCCAGCATCTAAGAGAACACAGCATGCCAGGATGGAACTTAACTCTTCTAAAATTAAAGTGTGTATTCAATCTTTATTGGATTTCTTTTTCCTTTGGAAAAGATTTATTTTTAATAAGTTACTTCTTTACTGTGGGTTAAGGACAATAATTTCAAGGTCATAGATATGACCATAGTGTTTAAGGATTTTCTTAAATGTTTAGCGCTGGCAGGAAAAATATTTGTAATTTAAGAAAAATCTTCCAATTTTAGCCAGTCCTGGGTCAGATAAATAAGTATGATCATTGTAAACAGTCTGGATAACTGACAAGGAAATGCTTCACTTTAACAGTAGTCGGGTTATGTGACTTATAAGGGACACCTATATTGTCAGAATTCTTCTTGTCATAATAAAACAACTAAGATAAAATATGAAGCCATAACAGATCTTAACTACAAGAGCAAAGAGTAAGGAGAAAAAAAATGGAACCACTACTTGTTATACCTGCCCATCACTGATAATCAGCATCTTCTCCTGTTACCTAAACCATTAAACAATCCTAATAGGGAAAGGGATCTTATCTTTCTTTTGAAATGGCAGTTCTCAAACATTTGCCTCAAGACCCTTTATACTCTTAAAAATTATCAAGGATACCAAAGAACTTTTACTCATGTGGATTATATCTATTAAAATTAAGAAATGGGCCCTGGCTGGTGTGGCTGAGTGCATTTAAGCACCAGCCTGCAAACTGAAATGTCGTATGTTTGATTCCCAGTCAGGGCACATGTCTGGGTTGTGAGCCAGGTTTCCCGGTTGGGGTGAGGCAACTGATGAATGCATCTCTCTCCTATATTGATGGTTCTCTCCCTCCCTTTCCCTCTCTCTAAAAAAGTAAATACAATCTTTTTTAAAAATTAAGAAACTGTTAGTGTTTATTTTAAAATAGAAATAATAAAACCATTACATATAAATAATGCAGATTTTATGAAAATTATATTTTTCAAAACAAAAAACAGTGAGAACAGAAAGATTTTTACAAATGCTGGATTGTTATATCTGCTTCTTCATGTAATCTTTATATATTGTTTTGGTTGAAGTATGTGAAGAAAATCTGGATATGCAGTTTAAACAGGGAGGAGTATTTTAATAGTCTTTTCAGATAATTGTGGATATTCTTATTTGATATTCCATTAAGATATTTACTCAAGAGGAATGAAAGTACATGTTCATGTAAACCCTTGTACATAAATGTTCATAGAGGTTTTGTTTGTGTTGGACAAAAATTTGAAACAATTTACACATATATGGCCATATACTTAATAAGTGGTTGTCCTTAGGCAGGGTAGCAGACTAGCCTATGCTAATAATTATATTGCCTTTCCATATAGGGTTGCCTTTCAGCTACAAAGTAGTAGATTTCTGTTGTGTGACTTATCCAGCAAACACACACACACGTGAATGTCCACATAAAAGATAATTTACCACCCAAAAGTGCTCACTTCCTCTGTAGCCCACTAGTACTTAACAAGCTCTCTATGAAGCATCTAAGTCTCATACCGTGAAGTTGTGTCACTGCGTGTTTGTTTTCAGATGCAAATTAAGCATTTGGTCATCACCTTCAAGTTATTGGCTCCAGGATTATGTTAGTTCAAATCAGAATCATAATACTACCTTTAAGTGGATTCCAGGGGCTTCCAGGGGCAACTTGTGGCTACTGCTACCAAGCTAGCTAGTGCCCAGCTAGCCCTCTGAGCACAGAACTTCCTAAATAGAACCATAGTTCAGGGTCAAACTGCCCTCTGGTGGTGAAACGTTGATATCTGCTTGGTGTCAGAAGCTCCAACCTGCAGCAGCATCAGCGCCTCCTTAATGAAGCTTTCCTACCGCTATCTGAGGCCTTCCTTGGGGAACGAGGGAAAAAAAACCGACAACCCTAAATAGACAGGAGTGAAGGTGAGGAGTGGGGGCCCAGTAGCAAGCAATTCGTCTTTCGAAATTCTACTTACTGCCTAACTTTTCAGAAGGGGTGCAAGGGACAGTGTGGGTCAGTCACATGGAGGAATTTGAACAACTTCTTCCAGCACTGTCTACAACGGGTAATAGCAAGTCCGTTCTGCTGAATTCGGACACAGATAAAACAATATATTGTGCTCCTTAAACATGTGCTGCCTTATACCTTATCATTGAAACCATGATTTTAAATACAGTTTGCTTCATATAATGTTTCATTAAATGCATGCCTCCCTGTTCAAGAAAAATGTTATTATAATATCTTAAAAGACCCTCAGTCCCCTCCCCTGATGGCATCAGAGGTCATTGCTATCCTGAATTTTGTCTTTGGAATCTCCCTGCTTTAAGTTATATAAACGTACATGTATAGGCCTGCCCTGAACATATGCAGCCCTGGTCAACAATACATGGAAGCCATGGACCACATAGCCAAAAGTATAAAATTTGTAGATCAAGCTAGCACTGTTAATGTTTTTTAAAAAACCTGTTTTGTCCTCCTGCCTTGAAAAGTGAACCTTCCTAGAAATGTGGAAAGCCGGAGTCAAATAGCTCTGATTCCCAATGAGGTTGAGCATTTTTGCATCTTTATTGGCAATTTGTCTACTGTGGAATGATTAAGTATTTTGTGATTTTCCTCATGGGTTATCTTTTTCTTATTCTTACTGACTCACAGGAGTGTTTTACATATTCCAGAAACTAACCCTCTGTCCAATTATAAGTATTGCAAATACCCGTTCCCCGGTTGAGCTTGCATTTTTGGTGTGTTGGAGTCCTTGGATGAACAGGTCTGAATTTTAATGCAGTTGAGTTCGACTCTATTGACTTTTTCTAGATTAGTATATGTACAAGTCTGAAGCTGTGTCTGACACACATTGTTTATTGTAACTTGTATTTTTCCTTTATGATATGAACTTTGTCTCTATTTTAAAAATATCCTTTTCTACCACTTCTTTTTCCTAATACCTTCAAAAACATTTTAGTTATTTGTCCTTCACATATATTTTTAATCTACCTGGCATGGATTTTTTTTTTTTTTGCAATGGCTTTATTGCGATATAATTCATGTACTATAAAATTCACCCTTTTGAAGCACACAATGCAGTTTCAGTATATTCAGAGGTGTTTACCCCCTAATTCCAGAACATTTTCATAAACCCCCAAAAGAAACCCCAAAGACCTTGAGCTTTAAAAAAAAAGATTTATTTATTTATTTTGAGAGAGAGGGGAAGAGAGGGAGAAAGAGAGGAAGAGAAATAACATTGATCTGTTGCCTCTCACACTCCCCACTGGGGGGACCTGGCTTGCAACCCAGGCATGTGCCCTGACCTGGAATCGAGCCAGCAACCTTCCAGTTCGCAGGATGATGCCCAACCCACTGAGCCACGCCAGTCAGGGCAGCATTACCTTTACTATATGGCATGTATATAACTAGTGTTGCAGCACCATTTCTAGTCTATTCTATCCTCTGTGATATGCAGCAGCATCTCTGTTACAAAGCAAGTTTCTCTATCAGAATTGACTTCTGTTAGATCTCTTATATTCTTTTCGGTTGGTCTATTTGTTTATTTCTGCACTAATATGTGCTATCTTAATTACTATTAAAAGCAAGCTTTGTGATTCTATCTTTCATCAGGAGTATCTTGATTTCTGACACTGTACTTCCATATAAATTTTAGAAATAACTTGTAAATTTCCACATAACTCCCATTTGGAAACTTAAAATTGTGTTAAATCTATTCATCTGTTGAGGAAAATGGACATATTTAAAATATTAACTCTCTACATTGGTATTACCCTACATTTATTTAAGTTTTTAAAAAATGTTTTAACTTTATAATTAAACATTTTTTTTGTCCTGTTTCTCCCTAAATATCTAACATTTTTATTGTATTTATTCCTTAAAGCCTCATTTATTTATGCTATTAAAAATGTTCTTTTTCACGAGTATTTTTCTATCTACCATTTGTTGCTAGTGTGTGGCAATTGTTTTTACGTCCACTGGCTCTTCTAAAATTTATCTATGGAATCTTCTTTCCTCTCCTGGTAATTATTTCATCTTTAAACGTGAAATTTTTTTCCCATCTTATAGTTTTTCTTTCTCATGCTTAAATGTATTGGTTAGTATTGGCAAAAAACAAGTAGATGTGTTTAGAGCACGCATCCTTGTCATGTTGCCAAACTTAAAGGGGATGCACTTGAACTTTCAGTGTCATGTTTACTATATTTTGTAATATACCCTTCATATTCTTTTAAAACTTCATTTATTTTTAGAGAGAGAGGAAGGGAGTTGGAAAGAGAGGGAACAAAACATCATTCTGAGAAACATTGATTGGTTGCCCCGAGTACACGCCACGACCAGGACCAAACCCCCAACCTAGGTATGTGCCCTGGTGGGGTTAGAGCCAGCCACCTTTCTCGTTGCAGGACGCCACCCAACCAAATGAGCCACACTGGTCAGGGCAACCTTTCATATTTTAAAAATTATTTTCTGCTTCTTCCTTACCAAGAGTTTTTTCATCAACAGATGTTGGATTTTATCAAATGCTTTTCCTGCATCAACTTAGATGATCACGATTCTGATTTTCATCTATTAATGTGACAAACTATATTACTTAAAAAAATAAAATCAAATAATCCAACAGTTATTATACCATTCTCCTGTGCTCCAAGAAGGAAGGAAAAAACAGCTGTCTATTGAATATTCTAATTTAAAATATGGTAAAGAAAAAAAATGGGCACCTTGGAATTGATAAAAATGCAAAGTGAAGTGTAAAGGTAAAACTGCCATGTATTCCTGGGATTAAACAGATTTATTCAGCTTTTTAATAACTGCTGGCTTTAACTTGCTAATATTTTGCCTATTCGAGTGAGATTGGTTGTAACTTTCATTTTTGTACTGTCATATTTTAGTAATGATTTTTATCTATTTTGTGTAAAATTGGAATTTTTTTTTCTGAATGTTTAGTAAAACTACTAAACCTGTCTAGGTTTGGTGCTTTATTTTGGGGGAAGGATTTTGACTATTGATTGAATTTCTTAAAAGGTTAAAGGAACATGATTTATCTTCTTGAGCCTATCTGCTACTTCAAAGACTATATCCATTTCACCAAAGTTTTCAAATAATGGCAAGAATTTAATTTTCTCTTAATATTTTAAACTCAATGCATATTATGTTTATTTAATTCTTCATATTGTTTAGTTATACCATCTTCTATCCTTGATCAAGCTCATCTGTCAATTTTACTATATTTTGAATCCCCAACTTCAGGCTTTCCTAATTCTCTCATGGTATGGTTTTCTTCTGTTAGCTTTCTTTCCTTCCTTCTTTCAGTTGAAAGTTTAGCTAAATGTTCAGATTCATTTTCTCTAATATAAGCAAGTAATACTTACATTTTCTGCTAAATGCTACCTTAGCAGCATGCCATGTTTCTATATAGTGTTTTCACTATTATGCATTATATCTTGATGTCCATTTGATTCCCCTTTGATCCCTGAGTTATCTGTCTCTAAAGCGTTGGGCTTTTAATGTTCACCTTTATTAATTTTATCCTAAATGTGCACACAAGATGTTCTGAATCAGAGATTTCTCATTACTTCCAAGGGAAGTTCCTCTGCTCCCCTTGTCCCAGCCGTCGCTCTGGGGCTATGTGATGAGTCACAGGATTCCTTCCTGTACAAGTGGGAGGAGTGTCAAGTGAGAACAAGTCCAGAAGTAGATAAAAAAGACTTTTGAAAAACTACTACAATAGGGGGCAGGAAGACTATAGCAACAGGAAGAATGCTCAGACCGTAAGATCTGCAAGCATCTCAAAGAAGAGGTGCAAAGGGACATTTTTTTAAATAAAAGTAAACAGGGCTAGAAAAACCTGGGTGCAAAGGAGGTAAGTGGATGACATGATGGGACAACTAATCAGGGAATATCTGGGGTTTTTTGTGGTCAGTTTTTGGGAGGTGTCGTTGGAAAGGAACTATTCCACATTCCAGTACAAGGGCCTACGGGGGAAAGCCTAAAGTTTACCTAAAGTTAGAGGACATTTCGTTCAGACTGCTCTGTGGGGACAAATAATTTATGAGACAGAGTGAAGGGCCTGAGTCTGTAAACAAAGGGGAAATGAACAGATCTTATTTTAGTCATTTAGGGAAAGGTGGTCCTTTGCCATAAGCCATTTTCTGGAACACAGAGGTTGGAGGGGTTTCTTAACTGTTACTGTTTCCCAGAACACAGCATTCACATAAATTGTCAGTGGCCAGGCACCCCTTGGGCAATGGACAGGGAGGTGGCCTGGGGATTGTTTTACCTGTCACACTACCATCCCTCTAGATTTAGCACATCCTGAGTGGGAATACCCTCTCTGGCATTTGTGAGGGGGCGAATTACAAGTCTCCAGGATGTCTATCCCAGTAACATATGCAAGGTAGAAGCCACGACCACAGTGCATCAGGTTGGTCTCCAGGGCCCTAGCTACAATATGACATTTATCTCCCTCCCTTACAAGTTACTTTGCTCACACCTCAAACTGAAATCAGGTGCCCCTTCTCCCCACTGGACCAAATACGACAGCCACTTGGATATCTATACCCAATAGAGCCATCAAGGTTTGCATCCTGGGTTTCCCTGAGGTCTCCAAAATTTGAACAGGACAGAGAGTCTGAGGTCCTTTGGGAAGAGAGAGGAGATGGCTCCACCTCTAAGGATTTCTCTCCTTAAAAATCCTTTCAGGACATTTTGTCCTGTCCAAAAGGTTCACAGGGGCATCTGACCCATGCCAAAATGTCTTTGCTCGTGGATGTTTTCAATAGGACCAAATATCAAGGCCCTTTTGGCGTGGACCAAATGACCCCATGGGCATTTTGGACAGAACCACATGTTTGCTAATTCTCTCCCCCTAAAGCTGTTTACAAGGCACAAGATCATCATTGCCTATACATCTATTTCAGCTTTGAGACCCCCTGATCCAATAGATAAGCCCATAAAATGTCTAAGAAAAGCTATGGTCTATAACCTTAAAAAATTTTGTTATACAATTTTTATGAATACTTCAGAATGCATATTGTCTTTTTTTTCCCTACAATACCTTAAACTGGGGGGTGGGGAAGGAGAAGGCAATATCAATTATATAAAATTTCTTTCAGGTAGTAGTAGTATTTTAACAGTAGTCAATCCACTAGCTTAAGGCTACCACTTCTACATCCTGTCTCTTGAGCTAATTGTATTGAATACGGTTCAGTATTTTGAAAATTACTTTCTTTTGTGGTTCCTTATCTTTTAGAAACCTCGTGCCAGTGTTTAAAAATAAAATGCATTTTAAGTGATATCAGAGAGAATAAGCCAAACATTTTAAATATCCATTAGTTAGACATCATTTAACATAACTTTAAAAGTTAATGATTCTATGAATTATATTGTAGGAGTTAAAAAATGCCTCTAAGCCAGGAGTGTCCAACCTTTTCGTATCTCTGGGCCACACTGGAAGAGTTGTCTTGGGCCACACACTAAATGCACAAAAACTAACAAAAACTGATGAGCAAATAAATGGTTTTAAGTAAATTTATGATTTTGTGTTGGGCTGCATTCATAGCCATCCTGGGCTGCATGTGGTCCATGGGCCGCAGGTTGGACACCCCTGCTTCTAAGCAGTATTTTTGTAAGAACTGTAGAAGAGCTTTATTATGATGGGAACAATAGGCAATAGATCTCTCATTGTTGTTCTTGCTCTTTCTTAAACTCCAGGTAAGTAATGGATTGCAGGAAATACAGTTCAGGATATCCTGAAGAGTGTAGCCTTTGGAGGTAGACCCAGTTACAACACGGAACACATCTGAACTCCAGCTTTCTAGTGGAGATAATAGTGGAGATCCAAGAAGATCCGAGAGCCGGATGAGTAAGCCTACCTGATAATGCTGACTTAAGTGCTAGCAATAACAAACCAATAACAAATCAATAGAGAAAATCTTACTGAAGTAACTGATGTAGTGGAAGTATGTTCTGCTTAGATTACAATGTAGCAATTGAGGTTGAGAAGTTAACAAGATTAGAAGACAGAACATTTAGATAAATAAAAAGAATGAGAAGGAATAGATGACCCGGGAAACATACTTCACTACTGAAACTAAGGGGAAGAATGAAAAGAAGCAGGTGAAAAGTTATAGGGAAAAAATAGTTTGGAATGAAGAAAAATTCTCACAATAGCATGGAAATTCCATTGACAGAGATGAGGATTTCTTAGTAGAAAAAAGTATGGCGATGAACTAAAATGGATATAAAGTTCTGGAAAAAAGAGGAAAGTGTCCATAAAAGTGACCTAATCTCTTGTCCAACCACACTAATACTCTGTTTCTTAAAAGCAACAGGGTTTCAGAAACTTTCCTTGCTCAAGCTCCAAATTTCTACAACGTTACCGCTAAAGCAGCAGGACACCAGCCTAAGTTGAATGTCCCATATCTCTGTACTCACCACCTCTCATCTGATTTGAGAGATATTTTTTATTTGTAAAATGACTGTAGAAATATGACAAAAGTAGAGACTGAGGTTATGTCACAATAGAATTTTATAGTACATTTAATTATATTATAACCATTAATGCAATAGCTGCCTCAATTTCATTCAGATAATAAAAAATGATGTTACAATGATGATTTAAAGCTGGTTCAATCACAATTTTACAAGCTAATTTATCAAGAGTGAAAATAGAAGATTATTAAAAATAGCTAAAAAGATAACGTGTTATATAGTGCTTAATGTTTCTGTAACGGCTGATAAGGCTTACATCTAAATCTGATGCAGAATTCTTGACAGCACTGAAATAGTACTTTTCTCAGCCACATGGTGTAATGGGCACTATGAGTCTGGAAGAGACTGGCTATGTGTACCACTTCTTGTCTTCAGCTGTGACTGTGCAATGTCAGCAAGTGCACTTTGTATCTTTTCCAGAAGCATGTCCCCTCGATAAACAACATCTTCCAGACATGTAGCAGCTTCATGGTTTTCTTCTTCTAGCTTATACAAGCTAGCAGCCTTTATAAAACACAAATTTAAAAGTCTTTTGAGAAATGGAAAACCTGGAGATTAGTAACAGCTGAGAAGAAACTGCAGCAACATTTACTTTAAATCTGGAGGACTATGCAACCACTGTGATAGATCTTTCAGTAGCAAATATATTCTAAAATCAGGGAACTATTAAAAGCTTCCCCTGTATAAATTATTTAAAAAAAAGAATTTTCATTAGAGATCTGGGATGTCTATATGTGACTCCCTCCAACACTGCTTCTGGACACTATTATTCCACTCCACATCCACAATGCCGTCCTCCTCTCATTCTCTGCTCAGTAAAGAGCCAAAAGGAGAAAAATAGCAAGTGTCCTTATAACTCAAAAGTGGACAGCTATATATACAAATTCAGCACAGTCTTTAACAGAGTACACTAATTCACAATGAATGAAACTCCCATTTTAAAATTTAATCTTAAACTGTAAATGTTATAACAAATGGTAAATCTATCTCCTTTAATTCAAAATTCCCTATTAGCAAAGTACACAAAGGAAGAGAGATTTTTACCTGTAAAGCAGCTGTAGATTCTTCACTTGGCAAGGAATCTATCAAAACATCAATGTCTTTTGCTGTTCGTGCAATCAGTGCTGCAAAAAGCTGGGCGTATTCTAGAGAAAGATACTACTAATTTAGGATATTAGAGCGCAAGTTTTCAGAAACATAAATGAAACATAAAGTTAATTAAACCAGAAAACTTTATATAACTCTTTCTATACTAGACTTTTAATGATTGAAGTGTAACTTTGACACATCAATCCTACTGAGACTTTTGAGAATTACCCTTGATATTAACTCAAATTGGGAAGGAGCCATAACATGTATCACTTACTAGGACAATATGGTGGTCGTTTGAATAAAGAAATCTGTAAACGGCCCTGGCTCGTGTGGCTCAGTGGACAGAGTGCCAGCCTGTGAACCAAAGGGTCACCGGATCAATTCCCCGTCAGGGCATTGCCTGGGTTGTGGGCCAGGACCCCAGTAGGGGGTGCTCAAGAGGCAACCACACATTGATGTTTCTCTCCCTGTCTTTCTCCTTCCCTTCTGCTCTCTCTAAAAATAAATAAATAAAATCTGTTTTAAGAATAAGTTATAAAATTCCCTTTAAAAAAAATCTGTAAGTGGGATGCCTTCCTTATTGAAGTCCAAGAAGTAAAATTCAGTTAAATGCATACAAATTTTCCTCCAAAGGAGTAACAATCGGTTATTTGACATAAACAGAATTACGAAAAGTTATGCTGTGATATTCTCAAACAACAATAACATTTTTAGAAAGCCAAAACTAAGATGAATTTCTCATTAAATCTAATTTAAAAAAATCACAAGTAATATGAGAGTCAAACTAAGAGAAGCTAAGAAAATCTACTTACCTTCTGTAGGATTAGCTGGCTGGTCTTTGTTAATTGTCGTCTGAATATTACTAAACGAGGCCGGAGGGCCACACTGCTGCAGCACCCCGATGGCATTGCAAAACTGATCTGCCAGCTTGAGGCCAAAGAAAACATGTCAAAGTTAGAAAGGACTTACCGAATTTAAGGATTTTATTGGTAATGGCTACAATAAGTTTCTATAATGATGATCTCTGAGCAAGGGAATAAAACAGAAAAAAGTAATTTTTGTATAAAATTAGCCAGTTATTAACAGTGATTAAAAGTTTTAATCATGCTTAAAGAAATCAGGTCTGGTAGCAATCTGCTCGAAACAGTTGAAAAGAAATACAAAATAATCTTTCTTTTCTTCCGAAGTTAACAGAATGGTAAGAGAAATACAGGTCAATGCAGGTTGCAAGCACAAATAAGGACTTTTGGGGGTAGTAGCGGGAGAAAGCAAATTTGCCTGGCAAATATCTAAGTAAGGCTCGAGGATAAATAAAGCCTGTGCGACTCATGTACAAAGTATTGATCCCTTTTCTGAGACCAGGGTAGTTACAAATCTAAAGAAATAGTGGGAAAAAGCACAGTAAGTATTTAGAAATGTTTTTCTTCATGACTCGAATTTGCAAACTCCTGGTGCTCTAAACGTATTTCTTAAGCACTTTTGAAGATTTAGAATACTAATTCCAATGGCAACAAATTCACAACTATCAATAACTGAATCTAAAGAACAAACTAAGCAAACAATCAGAACAGAAACAGAATCATAGATTTGTAGATCATTTGGAGGATTATCAGCTGGGAGGGGGGAGGGGGAGAATTGGTGGACGGATTAAAAAGCATAAATTGGTAGGTACAAAATAGACAGGGGGATGCTAAGAATAGTATAGGAAACGGAGAAGCCAAAGAACTTACTTACAAGCACGACCCAAGGACAAGAGTAAGGGGGAACGGGGCGGGGGGCAGGTGTTGCTGGAGGGAATGGGGGTACTGGGCAGAGAGGGGCAATGGGGGAAAAGAAAAGGTGGGATGACTGTAATAGCATAATCAACAATATATTTTTTAAAAGTGCTAATTTCATACCAGCTCCAAACTTACACTCCTAGCCTCCCCATGAACTTCTATCAATAGTTCTGACCTCTCAAATCTCAATTCCTTATTTCCAATCAGTGAATAAGCATTTCCACTAAACCTCTCTGCCGTTATTTGCATGACAGAACTCAAAGTCAACTGATTCCTTTAACATCTAATTTGTATTGAGTTTCTCCTAGTCAACCACTACAACTTCAGACTCTTTCCTTTCATCTTACATCCTGCTAATACTACAAACCTTTCCCTTTTCTAACATCACTGCTGCTATGCTAGTTCTGCCAGTTATCTCACATCAGAATTTTTACAATAGCCTCCTTACTGTTTCTCGTTCACTATGTTATTTTACCCTGTTCAAAAATTTTTAGCTCACCCAGCATGTTCTCCAAGATAATTCTACAATTCTTCAGGCTGTTTCAAAGCTTTCGATAATCTAAGTCAACCCTACTTAATCATTTTCTACTGCTTCTTGGTATATATCTGATTAGTGGTAAATTAATTCCTGAATACACTACTTTTAATAAATGCTCAGAAGCTGTACAAATGTGAATTCTAATTCTGGTTCGAGTAACTTGAGAAGATATTTTATTTTTAAATTAGGGACATTCTCACAGTACAGCAAAAAATATTCACCACAGTGGCATCTGGTTTGTCCTTCAAAAGCTCTCAAGATCCATGTATTCAATAAATATTTATCGAAAATAAATTTTATGACATGCACTATATATGTATAAACATTATAGGAATGTAGTGACCCAGACAGCTTCTGCCCTTCAATAGTTCTCAGAGGGTAAAACAAATGTTATCTTGGTGGGATTATGAATAAATTTTTAAAAATAATATACTTAACACTTTTGATAAACATATACCTATGTAAAGCCCATTACTAAAAATAAATACTTTAATAATTTTATAAATAATTACACTTCAGATAAATGCTAAGACGATTCCCTTTGCTTTAGTTCCTATCGCTCTGTATTCCAACTTCAGCAATTACAGCTCAAAACACTTGGTTCATTAGAACTCCTTATGTGGTTATTCCTTAACCACATACTGCTCTTGCATTATTTAAATGTCTCTCGAGTATATGACATCTTTCTAATCAGCCTGAAAACTCCTTAAGGAGTACCTCTGTAAACATGACTAGGTAGTGCTTATATACACAGTGGGCACTCAAAATAGTAAACCTAGAGGCTTATCCCCCAAATCCAATAACCAGCATGCCTACCCCAGAGTTAAGGCCATATTCACTTTGTTTCTACTCTCTTTCTGGCTACAAGACAGGTATGAATATGCAGCCTTTCCCTAAAATAACATTTCTATCCAGCAGCATCATTAAAATTGGATTTTGTAAAACCTCAAAGGAGTATCTTCCTGAGGGAGGTTACCTGGCAGCCCAGGAAAGTCACCACAAGGTAGAATTTATCTTGGTGAATTCATCAATATTTAGGGGCTGGCCCTCTCAGCCTTAAAAGGTCTTATTTATACATACACTGAGCAGATCAGTTTCCACAAGTAGATCGACACTTCAAGTGTACAAAAATTGATGCAATAACAGGAATGTCAACTTACTAGCATCCAGTGTGAAAAAACTGGCAAGAGACCAGATACATAGATTTTCCAGTTCACATATTTTCTCTATACGCATCTTACCTGGGACATCAAATCATAAATAGAATGACGTTGAGAACTATAACTACCACTAAAAAAACTATTTAACTCGTAATGGTAGTAAGTACAGGAATCCCATGGTTTGCATATACTTTCCCCTTAGGCATCACGGCAGAAATAATCAGAAGATCAAAGTAAAAGGTGGGGGGAGCTATTTATAAGGCATGCCCTTTAATAGGAAGTAGGCCTTTGGGGAGGTATTAAAGAAGACTTAAATAAATGGAAATACGCGAGGATTAGAAAATTCACTACCATAAAGATGTCAGTTCTCCCCACACTGATTTATGCTGGGGCGTGGCCAGGAGATGAAACGAGACCCTGAACCTATAGGTATCAACTAAGATGAAACAAAACTTCTCATCCATCATCACTCTCGCCCCGACAGGAAAGTTTTGGCGAAGGATCCTCTCGGCTAACGTCTAATGACAAAGACATCAAAAGCACAGGTTCTCCCTCGCGAGTTAAAATTGATAAAGGGGAAAAGCAGCTTCTGCTGCTTCTCCCCTCCTCCAAAACCAGAGAAGATCGTCTAAGCAACACTGACGAAATAAAACTGTTCCCCGAGAACAGGTCAGGTCCGTGAAGCCTAAGACGCCGAGGAGAGGGAGCCTCCCTTCCCAGCGGAACGAGGCTGCTCCCTCCTGCAGTTGTCCGCACCGCCCGGCCGCCGGCCTCAAACCACCGAAGACGCCGCGACGCCTCTGTCGCCCCGACCGCTTTTTGCTCAAGCTCTGTTTCTGTCTGCTCTCCACTTCCGGGTTTCGTCTCTCGATCCCTTTTTCCTCCCTCGCGTTACCTCAGGAAAAAGGAAGACAGAGACTAATCGAGTGAATTTGCTCACCGAGTTCACGGCGTCCTGCAGCTGCGTGAGCCGGTCCGCCATGTTTCTCCCGTAAGCAAAAGGTCCCTAAAGCAGCTGCTAGTACAGGACTGGGCAATTCTAAAACACGTTTTGGCCAATCACAGGGCTCCGTTCTTGGAAGGGGTGGAGTCAAGCGCAACTACACGCCCACAAAGAGAGGTAGGACTTTACTGAGACTTCATTTGCTAAGACTAAGACTAGCTCCACCTGAGAAAAGTCTTCGCTGAGCCTGTTCTGAATAACTTGGGGACTGTCTGGGGTCCACCCGCTTTTGGAACTATATACTATACTGTATTCCAGGCTTCTAGGTATCAAACGCTTTACGGAGATTAAGTTCTGTGGTTTTTAAACGTTAATTTCCCCCAACCATTTATGTGTTCATTTTTTAAAAGATTTTATTTATTTTTAGAGAGAGGGGAAGGAAGAGAAAAAGAAAGGAGGAGAACATGGATGTGTGAGAGAATCATTGATCGGTTGCCTCTTGCCCCCAACGGGGGACAAGGCCCTCAACCCAGGCCTGTGCCCTGACTGGGCATCGAACAGGCAGCCTTTTGCTTTGCCTACCGATGCTCAACAAACTGAGGCATAAGGGTCAGAGCTATGTATTCATTTTTTTAACCATCTATTTAAATATTTATGTTACATTGCTTTTGCTTTCTATTTGGACCACAAAACATACACATCAAGGAACTCAAGAATACTTGGGAGTCAAGATACCAACTTTAACCTCAACAAATAAAAACTAAAAATCACCAGGCAATCAGGAAGGGCTAGGTTAGGATGTTCCCTCTGTTGCTTTTGGGTGCGAAGGGCTTTATCCAAGTGGAGACTGGGTGCATGCTTTAATTCTGAGTGTGGGTGTGCTGGGAAGCTGACCCAAACAATTAAGGACTAAACTGAGCTGTATTGCCTGTGTTGGAAGTGTACGGAGAAGGAAGGTCTCTGTGGGCAAAGGTGAGGAGAGCATTTGGAGTTAAGAGATAAGATGTGAGTGTAGGCAGCTAATAACCGTCTCTTGTTTGTGTGACAGTGTGTGGGTTAGTGGAGAGGAGAGTGGAGGTTTTACCACGTGTAGTCGGAAAAGAGTTTCCTGGAAAATAAGAGACAAGCACAGGAAGTGCGGGTTGTTTTTTAAAAGATAAGCTATGCAATTTAGACTAAGAGTTGGGATCTATTGAGAGTGTAAGTCTGAAGAGTGATAGTATAAACTTGGTATTAAGGAAAGTTAGCCTGGAAATAGTGGGAAAGAAAGTTGCCTGGCATCAGCCAATGACGGATTTGTGGACTCCACACAGACTCACACACTCTCTTTCTCAGTCAGATTATCCCTGATTACCCTCCTGGATTAGGATGAAGGCGAGGGAAACTATCCATGGGGAGTTTACCTTCTTGATTTACCCCAACCCTACCTAGGAAGCCCCATTTCTGCTTCTCCTCAGCTAGATCTTGACCCTGATACAAAAAAGATAGGCTATTTTTGAAAGAAAATTAACATGGATTTGTGACTGGTTGGATACAGATGGATGAATGACAAAACCCACTGAAAGAGAATACTAAGTTTTGTAACCTGATTGAAGAGAACTGGGTTGCCTAGGGTAGAAGAGCCATTTCATGTTACAACACAGATTTTGTTGTGTCATTCATTATCTTCTGTACAGGTTTTTAGTAGTGCCGCAGAGACCTCAGGTTGATGTCTAGCCATATCTAACTGGTTTTCAAGATTCACTGTCATCTTGGCTGAAATACTAAAAATAAACATTTGCTTTTATTATTTGCTTATTTACTTAGACTGCTTGCAATTCCTTAAACATGTTCTGCTGTTTCACACTTCTCTGCATGCTCTATAAGACACATCTAATTCTCTCTTCCATATGAAATGCCTACACTTCCATCCATACCTCCATTTCGTTCCTTTATTGATCACTCAGCTTTCAAACTTTATTTTAAATATCTCCTTTTTAATAAAACTTTTCCTGAAACTCTAGTTAATTGCCCCCAATCTATACCACAATTGTCTTTATACATCTGTTATTGTACTTGGCATACCGAAGTGTAACTATTCATACGTTACTCAAATTCACTGAGCACCATGAGATGCTTGGGAGCAGGTAACAGATTTTAACTGTTTCCATATTTCCAATACCTAGCACCAAGCTTTTAGCCTGGCACACAGAAACTTCTGAATGCATATTTTGGACTGAATGAATGAATTTCCTAATATAATGATTTCCATATAATAGTTACTAAATTTATTGAATAAAAACTGTCAAAGTAATGTATGTTGCTGCCCACAAGAAGAACATCAGTTTAAAAATACAGAGTGAAGGTGACATTAGAGTGGAATAGGCTAAATGGGCAAGTTTCACACCAGTCTTTTCCTGCCTTTCCCCTGAATCCCTGCTCTTATCTCTATCCAAGATATCTTCAGTTTTCCTCCCTCCCTCCCTCTCTCCCTCCCTCCCTCCCTTCCCTAAACCTTAAGCAGACCTTAAGGCCCCAGTTATCTATATCTTAGATTGGGGAATCTTGTCAGTTTTTGTGTTTCCTTTCAATTCACAGGAATAACAAGCCCATTTGCTCCAGTTCCCCGGGAGTTCACAGGAGCAAGGGGCCCCAGGCAATCATCTTCCTAAGCTGTCACAGTCTTTCAGAACCGAGATAATGAGACCCTCTTATTATTATTGATATGTCTGTCATCAGCTGTCCTCTGCAGGCATGGGGAACAGCTATGCAAAGGTATGGAGCGCAGAGAATGAGGTTAGTTCAGGGAACCGAAATTAATTCAGTGTGGCCAGCATAGAAGAGTTTGAGTTTAGTTGCAGCAAGAACCTGGAGAGGTGGACAGAAGCTGTATCATGAAAACATTATGCGTCATACTTGGGAAAATGGACTGTTACCCTGAATGCTTTTATAAGAAAACCTTAAAAAACATACATATCTTCTCAAAAATTATATTTTCTTATTCAAAAGCAATGTTCAAAGTAAATTTTTTACACAGAGCAGACATGTGCAAAGAAAATCATTCTTCATCCAATCACCTTTATGATTTGAAACATTTTGATACTTTTTTCAAGCTTTCTTTCTATGAATATAAACATGAATGCATATTTAAAAGAAAACAAAATAAGGCTTATACACTGAATATTTATTGCTTTGTAACTTGCCTTTTCATAAACACCTCACAATCAGTTCTCTTTAAAACATGATTTTTGGAGGGCTACACAGTATTTTATTATGTGTGTGTATCACAGGTTATTTAATTCCTTATCGTTGGGCATTTATGTTGTTTTAGTTTTTTTCTATTGCAAATAACATCTTGATGAACAGTTTTGTACACTAATTTTATACATCTATCTAATTTTTGTACATATTACATACTTAAATCTAAAAGTGGAATTATTCCAAAGCTATGACATAGATTATACTATAACAAGTCGTTTCAAGTTACACCCCCAGCCAGTCCTATCTTAGGATGTCTACTTCTCAGCTCTTTCATCTACACTCATGTTCTTACTCTTTTAAGATATTTAAAGTTAGTTTCTTGATTTTTTGTTACTAGTGAGTTTGAACTTTTTCATGTTTTTGTTAGCCATTTATATTTCTTTTTTTGTTTGTGTGTGCAATTCCCTATTTCTGTTCTTTGCTAATTTTCATTTTTTGTCATCAGCTTGACTTTTCATACTGTTTAGGTTTTTTAACTTTCATGATATTTATTCATTGACTTAGTCCTCACCTGAGGACATTTTTTCATTGCTTTCAGAGAGTGAGGAAGGGAGAGAGAGAATCATGGATTGGAGAGAGAAGCACCGATTGGTTGCCTCTTGTATTCACCTGGACCAGGGATAATACATGCCTGGACCAGGGATCAA
The DNA here is from genome assembly GCF_021234165.1 of Pteronotus mesoamericanus. Classification (NCBI taxonomy): domain Eukaryota; kingdom Metazoa; phylum Chordata; class Mammalia; order Chiroptera; family Mormoopidae; genus Pteronotus; species Pteronotus mesoamericanus. The sequence continues at coordinate 18,054,774 of NW_026555310.1, forward strand.
ATCAGCAACTTAGGTATGTTCTTTTCCCAGGAATCCAACCCACAGCCTTTCAGTTGCAGGATAACATTCTGACCAACTGAACCACGCCAGCCAGGACAAAATTTAACATTTTAAATAGCCAGACCTACCAATCTTTTATGGTTTCCTTCTTTGCTTTTTTGTTTACAAAATCCTCCCTGAACCCTCCTAATCACTTCTGGTTTGACACTGCCAGATTCCAACTGATTTTTGTTCTAACAAAAAATTTTAAAGATTTTATTTATTTACTTTTAAAGAGAAGGGAAGAGAGGGAGAAAGAAAGGGAGAGAAACATCAATGTGCAAGAGATACATGTATCTGTTGCCTCTTGTATGCCCCCAACTGGGGACCTGGCCAGCAACCCAGACATGTGCCCTGACTGGGAATCGAACCGACAATCTTTCAGTTCACAGGCTGGCACTCAATCCACTGAGTCACACCAGCTAGGGCCCAATTCTTAAAATTAAAAAAAAACAAAAACCATTCTAAGATCAGTTGTTTTACATAAAAGAGACATACTTGTAGCTGTTACAGTTTTATTTATTACTTTGGGATTGCATTTTGATGGTGTGGGAATTTTAATACTCTCCAGTATCAGAACACACTTTATTGAATAATCCCATCGCTGATTCAAATGCTACTCTTATCATAATTGCTTGTGTTACCTTCTTGGTATTTCATCTACTGAGAGTGACAGGAATGAGGGGCATATGGGAGAGTTAATAAACATCATAGGAATGGACAGTGTTACCAAAGGTGTGAAAATTTGTATCAGATAGGAGACCAGGAAGAGTTGTGCCTGTTAACATATGGTGATTTCCGTAGATTTTTAGCTTAATAGTGGATTAACTGGATACTGTATGTAATTTTCAAGATAGTTCATTAAAATATATAAATTAAAAATTTAAGAAGCAGGACAAGAAAAGCAGAGCACTCTTCCCCAAATACCTTTTAGTTTGTCAGTCTAATTCCACAATCATCTCATGGAGACACCTGTCACATGGACTACTGTCCTTCAAACAGCAGCACACTCAGGTAGGAGAGACGAGAGAGGAAGTTCAGAGTAAGGTCTTGAGTCTTCGAGGATATTTTGCTTAGAGAAAACGATACCTTAAAATAAAAATTAAAAAAACAATGGTGCTCACCACCAGCGCAGCGACCGTGCAGAAACAACATTACTCCCGCATTTTCATGCCAACCTCGGACTGCGGCCCTAGGGCAAGTGCTACGGAAAAACGATCATTCATTCTTGCGTTTCCACCACTAGATTTCTCCTTTTTATTTTCTTTTTGCAACTGACCGTTAAACTCGGAAACAGGAGTCTAGAGTTATTTAGGCGCAACAGAGTTATTTTTACTTTAACGGTGGTTTTCGTAAATGGGAATGATGAAAAAAGGGAGAAGTACAGGTTACACACACAGCTTCCGGGGTCTCCTCCGCCCTGAGCGTGGGGATCCCCAAACGCCGCCTGCTGAGAGCCCACCTTGCGCCACGAGGGGGCGCGCGCCGCTTGGAAACGCCCCTCTGTCGCCCCCCGCAGAGCGCTGTGGAGGGGGCGGGGCGGTGACGTAAAAGGGGCGGGGCGGAGTGGAAGCGCGGTACCGGGAGGCAGGCGGCAATTGCGGGGAGAGAGAACTCTCGGTGAGGCAGGGGAGTGCGGCGGGGGTTGCTGGCCAGCACTGCGGATCTGGCGGGTGTGCGGCGCGAGCACTTGGCGGGCGATGGCGCCGAGCGCGAACGCGAGCGGGAGCGCGAGCGCCCCGGGGTAGCGAGGGCTCGGCTGCGCGGCCCTGACCGCGCCGCTCTCCGTCCCTGGCGTTGGCTCCGCCGGGCCCGGGCAGCTATGGAACTCCTTCGGCTGATGGCGCTGGCAGCGTTGGCGTCGCAACCCGGGGTGGCTGGTGGAGCCGAGATCGTCGGGAACTCCAGCGTGGGTAAGATTGGGGGCACCTTACTTCTGCAACCCAAGTTGCTTTTGCATTTCTTGCACGGCCGAAATCCGTATCAGGGTCTGTCCGCCTGGCAAAAGAGGTTCAGAGTTCAGAACCGGCAGGAACTGATCCGGCAGGAACTGATCAGAGTCCTTTCCTGCAGAAGGCAATTACCTTTGCTAAGGAGGCCTCCTAATTTAGGCTGTGGAAATGGGAAGAGATACGTAACTCTCTTCCCCTGAGGGAAGAGCCATATTTGTGGATTTAACTTAACACTTGAAAGCACCTCTTTGCTCCCAAGGGGCGAATGTGAGCCCTTCGGACAGTAAGGCTTGGTGCAAAAGCGAGGGATTCACGATTGACGGCCATCCAGACGGTAGCAGGTTTTTACACTCCAAAATCTAGATGCTTTTCTAATTAGTAAACTCGACAGAGTTTGAGAGGAAAAAGTGAGCTCAGATTGGGCTTTTAGATTGTAGGTCATGTGCTTGGTGAATGGGTTTTAGCAGTAATGCGTGGTTTGTTAATATATAAATTGTGAAAAGCACTAATTGTGCCGGCTGATAATCATGTGAGGTCAAGCACATTCTTAGTATTATTTTGAGCGTAAGAGACTAGTTACAGTTCTGAAACATAATATTTTTTGAATAATGTGATTTTGTTCCTAAATACTTATCTTTGAAAAGCTCTTTACAAACTGAGTTCCAGAATCTTTGCATAGGACTTAAGGCCAAAGCTGAAAAGGGCAGTTATATTTTTACAGAAAAAAGAGCCTCTTTTATAATAGGGTACCAACATTCATGGCAGTGCAGAATGTGCCAGGTGCTGTTCATGGAAGTGTTACTTAATCCTCACTTGGCAGAGGGTGAAGCCCTGGCCCAAGGTGATGATGCTCACCTCACAGGCAAACAGCTAATAGGGGCGCAGACAGCACCTGAATCCAAGTATTAATGTCTCGCTGCCAATTTCATGGTCCTTCCAGCGGGTTAACAAAGTTGCCCCCAATATTTAACTTAGTATGGTGCTTTACACTTAATTCTTCTGTGAATTCTCATTTCTCAAAATAGCTTTATGACAGAGGTGGAAGTGATGATGCTACTCCATTTTAACAGGTGAAGAATTAGAGAGATCGAGCTTGTAGTTGATCCAGGCTAGACCCTGTTAGGAGGGCTGCGATCCAGAGCTTTTCATTTCTAGGACTGTGCGTTAGTGTTTTTACACAAAAGTTGAGAAATATGAGAAATTGAGAGATTAATATTTTTTTCAGATGCTATTTCTTGCCTCTTTCCTATGATTTCAGCCCTGACATTTCTTCTACCATGTTAGTATTTTTGCCTTGCGCTAGCGTTGTTTCTCTGTGCAGAAGAACATGTGGGAACTTGACCACTGAATGATAATTAAAGCTGATGTTCTCCACATTTGTCAGATAAAAATCAGTATACAAATTAAGAAAGACTTAGTTTAGTTCAAGACTTGCATTCTTTTCCTGGAAAGTGGCTAGATTTCTGTGTGTGGATTCTGATAACTGGACAAACTGAATAAATTAAGCAACTGCTGTCACTTAGGAGGATCTGCCCTTCTTTAGCAGGACAAGCTAACTTACGCCACTTCAGTAGTGGCTTGAAAGCCAAACGAATCTTTGAAGGGGGGAGATGGAGTCCCTGGAATGAGGAAGATGCTTTCTGTGACCAGCAGGGCACAAGAGGTGCATCACACATTTGAACAGTTTACCCTTGCCTTGGTGTTCCGTTCTCTGCTGCCTTTAACATCCTTCATTACTGTTTGTTGCGTATCCATTAACTCACCTGAAATTACATAGTAATCAGAGCTGTGCAGAATGTCATTTGAACCCTCTAATATTTGTGCTGTTGATAGTGCTCTAAGTAAGGTGGCAGGCCGTTTGTGTAGTTAGTTGCAAGTGGTCTCTTTCTTTTGAAAGTGTGAGAAAGGTGGTGTGTACACCTTTGTGTTTCCTTTCAGCTTTTAGAGCTAATGAAACTTTGTAAGATATAAATGAGAAATTGGGAGGGGCAGTTGAATGTAGACTAGTTCAAGTAGCTAAATGAACTGCTTCTATTTTTAGTATTTTATTTGAAGAGAATTATGAAAACTTAACTTTAACAGATCTCTCCTAGAATTTGGTTGTTGCTTGAAAACACAAACAATGGAGGTAAATTTTAGTAAAATGGTAAAAAGGAAGAGTTTAAAAATTTAAGTTTGCAAGTTTAGGATTTGATGGGGAAAGAAAAGGGATTGAGTAGTTCTTTGTTGAATGGGATTCTTGGGAAGAAAATTTGACTGGGTAGCAATGAGGACGAATGTGAAAAATAGAAGAGTCCCCCATGTTATGGGTCGGATGGCAAAAAAATATTTTTAGCTGAAAAAACAGAGGCACTGCTTTCTAAAGGGAGCTACAACATAAGGGCTCTGTCTCCATGTTAGCCAATTGCTCTGTAATATCGTTTGATATAGTTTTCCTCCCACTCCCAAAATCATAAGATCTAATTATGCCTTGTAAAATGTTTCGGATGAATCCCTTTCCAGATGGCTTAAAGGTAAATTAAGTTCCTGTTAACTTCTACAGGGTATATTTTGGTTATGTGCCTTTATTCACCATGTATGCTTTTATGAGTAGAAATTAAATGCAGATTCTGCTAGACTGTACTGTTAAAATTGTCTTGACTTTCAGTATTTTTCCTTGTCCCTCTAAGGAAGTCTCCTCAACTTGATTCTCAAGATGTATGCGCTGAGCACTTATACCTGTTACTCCTCTTCTTCCCACTTGTTTATTTGCAGAACCATACTAAATGCTTAATTTTTTGTAAAGTTAAAAATGCTTAACTTTTTTTTTTTTTTATAAATAAGAAAATGAGGCTCTGAAATGCGGGAAAGCTAATGGAGGTTAATAATATTTTATCGTGTGGTATTAGACAGTTTGCAAACTTTTCCCCATTTGTTTGATACTTTCATCAGCCAACTGATTTTTGTAGCACAGTTGCCTCCATTTTATTGTACCATGAGGGAACTCAGGCCCTGAGAAAAGAAATTACTTCCCTTAAGTCACAAAATTGAACTATCATTTATTCAGCACTTACTATGTGCCGGCTAGGTGACCAGTGCTGTACTAGGTTTTGGAATGTCAGACATGACAAAGCCCTGTATAGCCAGGAGTTAAACCATAACTGATTTTGTTACTACGCAACTTTCTGTAAAAATTGTGAAATGGCTCTCAGACTATGCAGAGGTAACACTACCAAAGGATTTTCACACAGAAGTTAGGTTAAATATAACTGGGAATAGGAAAAAAATACGCTTTTATCTTTCCCTAACTCATCAAATGTTGGGTTAGGTGTTCTCAACCCTGGCTGAACGTTAGAAATCAGCTGGAGAACTTTTTAAAAAGGCATATTGATGAAGAGATAACTAGAAGTTTAAATTTAAAAGAAAAAGTCAATTGCCTGGCTGGTATGGCTCTGTTGGCTGGATCATCCTGTACACCAAAAGGTTGAGGGTTTGATTTCCAGTCAAGGCACATGCCTAGGTTGCCGGTTCAGGCCCCTGGTGGGATGCATACAGGAGGCAACCGGTCAATGTTCTTCTCTCACATCCATGTTTCTCTCTCTTTTCCTTCCTCTCTAAAAATCAATCAACATATTTTAAAAAATTTAAAAAAATATGTTAAAAATAAAAGGTAAATTTACAATAGCATCAAAAACATTAAATAGTTATGTCTAATTATAATGGGATATATAAAGGCTACTACAGAGGAAACGCTGCAACGCTCTTGAGATAAACTGAGAAACAGTAAGTAGAAGGATATCTCAAATTCATAGATTAGAAAATTCTGTTATAAAGATATCATTTCTCCCTAAATTAATACATTTAGTGCCATCCCAGTCAAAATCCCAGCAGTTTTGTGTGTGTGTGTGTGTGTGTGTGTATGTGTATGTAAATTGACAAGCTACTTTCTAAAATTTATATGGAAGTGAAAAGGGCCAAAAATAGTCAAGACAGTCTTGAAGAGGAAGAACACATTTGGGGCAGAATGTGAGACATTGTAATACTAATGTTAACTTAGGCAAATAGACCAGTGGAACACAAGAGTCCAGGTACAAACCCTCACATATGGTTACTTGACTTATGTGAAAGATGGAATTGCAGGGCAGTAGGGAAATTATTTTTCAGTAAAGGTTTCTGTGTGAACTGGATATACAAATGGAAACATGAACCTTTTGAGTGCCATCAAGCATGAAGTTTTAAAAAAGGAACATGAATGTTTTCTCAAATTGTACAGTTTCTTTCTGATAGGAGCACCTATCACTACAGAAATTTTATGAACAATGAAACATGTAAAGAAAAGAGAAATCACTTACAATATATTCCTAGGGGTACCTACATTTAATACCCCTATTTATTTTAAGTTACTAGTTGTTTAATGACGTATTTTAGTATCTTCCTCACTGTCTTTTAAAGCAGTGAACATTTTGGCCCTCCAAATACTTCTCACTTGTGATTTGTCTTCACCCTGATTTGCCTATTTAGTGGACTATTTAAGAATTAGGTTGGACAAAGAAAGAACTGGTGTTCAGCTAGGACAGAGACACACAGAGAACCGATGGTCAGAGTGAGTGAGTTAAACAGAACCAGAAATGGAGGCAAGCAGGCAGATGGGAAGGGCCTAGATGAGGCTGGAAAACTATTGTTATAACTTCTCTTTTATGTGGACTCTGAACTTGATCCTTAAACTAACAAAAAGCTCTTTTTTCCAGAATACCTGGGGTTCATGACTATATGTGAAGTATCTGGCATGAGCATTCAAATGACATTTTTGCCAATGTTGATGGCACCTTCTTTTGCAAGCTAGGTAATACAGTCCCATTTGACAGATGAAGAAATTGAGGTTTAAGGGAGTTAAGAAACTTGCCTGAGGTCACACAGCTAGTAAATGGTGGGATAAAATCGAAGCCACCTCTGCGTCTCCAGGATAACTTCAGAATTCATTGATCATACTGTTCTTTAATACTGGTGCACTCACAGTCATTAGTAGTAGCTCCTCAGGGTTGCCATTCTTAAATTCAGGGACTCTGTTCAGAATAGAATTGTTAGAGTTGCTACCAGATGGGGAAGTTTTCTGGGCCGTGGGAGCCAGGTACTTGGAATATCCTCAGCCACTTTAAGTATTGTTTGCATCTTTTGAAGTACCTTTTTTCTGCTTAAGTTCTTAGTTCTACCACTCACTAGCCAAGTCCCCCTGGTGGGCTGTTTCATCTAAGATTGTCCTCATCAGTGAAATAGGGGCAGTAATAATATTTATCTCAACTGGTTTTTCTTTCTGATGATTAAATTAGTAGTATGTATGTGTACATATGTGATTTCTACAAATTGATATTAGCCGTGCATATATTACAATGAAACGTTTCTCTTGTTGTAGGTATTACTGAGTTTTCTGTGGGGAAATTTAGGTACTTGAAGCTCAGCAAGCCCTTTCCAGAGGAAGCTATTTTGCATAATATTTCCAGCAATGTGACTTTTCTTATTTTCCAAATACATTCACAGTATCAGAATACGACGATTTCTTTTTCTAAGGTAAGCACAAAGTATTATTTTTATTTATTTATTTTTTATTTTTGTACAAACTTCTGTGTTTTGGGGACGTGCATTTAGTGTAAGCATTAAAATTTGATGCCTCTTTATGTTTAACTTTATGTCTTAAATATTTAAAAAAATCAGACTTGGCTTCTTTTAAATTAGTGACTTAGACCAGCTTAGAAGTGAGTGTCTCAGGCCTTTCTTGAGTGTAGTGACCTCTGACTTCAAGAGGAGGTGATAGAGTGCAGAGTTCAGGGGCAGATGAGCTGTGCCAAGTGTTTCCTCTCTGAATGTAGTTAAAGTTTTTCTCATGATTTCCCTCTTTTTCTTTTTATTACTCTACTGGGTCCTTAATGATTTTTACCTGAGGATATATTTTAATGAGTTTTCATTTTTGTTTAGCCATTCAGTGTTGAAATTTTACTGTATGACATGTACATTTAATAAGACCCTTTAGGATCAGCTTTATTCTTTGGTGTCTCATGGAAACAAAAGAACCCTAACACTGAGCTCATTTTGTCCAGCGGTGGGCTTCTAGCAGCATTTCGAACTCTTGCAGAGGTCATCACTAAACCCCTTAACCTCAACCTCAGATTTGGGAAGTTTTTGAAATGCCTAGGATTAGCCTAAGCTATTAAGGACCTGCCATTTATGTTAACCTTTTACAAATCTATTTCTATTTAGCCCATATGATCCATTAGACAAATAAATTCCACTCTGTGTGATGCTATGTTTCTTCTTCTTCGTCTTAAACCTATCTTCTGGTAATTGTCTGAAATTTGCTAAACAAAACTCTCTTAGTCCAGTTCATCTATATTTTATAGGTATTGGTCATATTCCAAACTAAGTGTTTTGTGTGTATGTGGTTTTTTTTTTAATTTTTTTTTATTCTGAAGTCCTGTTCCTATCATGAAGGTTTTGAAATTGTGTGCATGTGTGTGGTAGTTTAATAGACTAGAACTGGGAAGTGTTTGATTAAGGAAAACAGGAAGGAATAGATTGTTAATTGCAAGAGATAACAAAGTCTATGATCCATACAGAAATCAAAACATGTTAAACTTTTATAACTTTCTTAGAAGGAAAAACATGTCAATTACTCGGGGGAAGCCAAGTGTTTTCTGGTACTGTATTCAAAAGGAAACCTCCTCTTCAGGCCCTTACATAGGACATAATAAAATGGCACATACATAATTTCCTTCTTAAGAAAATCACAGCACAGACAACATTTGAAGGAAGAGGAAGGGTGGAGGAAAAAAAATTTATATTTATTGCATATCTACTATGGACTAGGCTGATGGTTTTTAGTTCCCGGGGTCATAGACTTTGAATCTACTGAAATCTGTGGACTCTCTATCTGGCAAAATGTGTAGATGCATCTGTAGATTTCATGGAGACCTCTGGAAACTCTCTGGGCCTCTGGGGCTCTTAGTTAGAAACCTCGGTGTCTGGTTTTGCATATAATTAATTTAATTCTCACAACGGCTCAACAGAGTAGTTACATTGCCTGTTTTTACCTCTGAGGAAAAACAGCTTGGATAAAGGGATGTCAACATAACTAATGTAACAAAAGGCCTGGATGAACAGCATCTGAGGCCTCAATTTTCATGCAGAAAGAGTCTTAGTCATCTTTAATTATAATAATGTTACTTTATGTGCTGCTCTCCTTTAGTTCTCCCTGTAGCTGTACTGCCGAGATGATAACCAGGGCTGCACGTGGCTCTGGCAGTGAGTGGTCTGTGTGAGGAGAACTGTTTGCTTCCTTTGCTCTTCCTGATGAACTGTGGCACTTTGGACTTTTTGGGTCATCATCGTGGCTGGTTCTTTGAAACTGGCTGCTCTATAATTTGTCAATTAGTATTTGGGTCATTTTCCCTTATGCTTGTCAAATTGAAACCCATCTGTCACTTAGGGAAAACTCAATCTGCAAATCAGTCTGCACTTACAGGAAAACCTGTCAAGGAAATCTAACATATGCCAGTCACAATCCTCCAGCTCAGTTTTAACTAAAAATAGGACCTGATAGTGTTCTAAGAATTTCCTGACCTCCTAACCCCCTATGCCCTGTTTATGCATTATTGTTTTTAATGCTCTGTAAAGCTTGCTCTTGCCCCACATCCTTCAGGAACAATATTCCACAGCTTGTGAGGCACTGCACTCCCCCAACTCATGGATTGTTTTCCCCTGAATAAAGGACATTAGACTCGTTAGGAAATTTTTTTAGTTTCATCATTCAACTTGACATAGTAAATCTTAATTTGGGGCATTGAAAAGCTTGGGAATTTTATTGCATCTGATCAAACAACATGTATTTTCAACAGTTCTTTCATGTGTATGTGTGGGCACATGCACATAGAGGTAAAAAGAATTCTTTATTTATCTAAAGAAGGTCTATTTTTATTCTTTTTGTTTTGAGGTTTGGAGTAAGACACATACTAGATCAGCTCTGGAATTTAAATACTTTGCTATTCATAATGACTCTTTTTTTCCCTTATTGCAGACTCTCCTTCCCAGTACCTCGGCAACAGGCACTGGCAAAGGACTGGTTTTCAGTCTTAGGCCAGAGCAGAGCATGTGCTTTTGGTATATGGAAACTTCAGATGCAGAACCTGTCCAAAGTGTGGCCATTCCACTCTCCTACTCAGAAGGAGGTAACCTTTCTGTCTTCACCTTCCATTGCTGTCCAGAATATGAGACTTGTTCATGAAAATTTAGGGAAAACTGTAATCTTATTAAAAGTGTTTATTGTGCCCTGGCTGGTGTGGCTCAGTGGATTGAGCTCTGGCCTGCGAACCAAAGGGTTGTCAGTTCGGATTCCAGTGTAGGGCACATTTGTGGGTTGCAGGCCAGGTCCCCCGCAGGGTGCATGCAACATGCAACCATACATTGATGTTTCCCTCCCTCTCTAAAAATAAATAAATAAAATCTTTTAAAAAAAGTGTTTATTGTAAACACAATATATTTCATCAGAAAGGTTTTAATAGCAAGGAAGCCAGAGAATTAGCATGATGATTGAAAGCCTAGGTAGGGACTAGGAGAATACATTTATTCATTCGAAAAACACTTACGGAGCTCTTGGAGAAGCAGTAACAAAAAGGCAAGGCATAGTCCTTAAATCTGTAGTTGTTTATTCTCAGCAGAGGAAGGTGCGGAAGAAAAACGGAGCTTTTGGAGAGTGAAAGAAGTGGATGTGGCTGGAGGCAGAGCGTGAGCACCTTGTGTACAATTTGAGGTTTGCATTCTGTTCTGCGATCGGTTCTGAGGAAGCATAGAGTTTTTAAGCACAGGAATGTTGTGATGCCTTTCATCTCTTAGAATGTTAATTGGAGAAGCAGTGTGGGGAGTGAGTTGGAGAGGACATAGCAGAGTGAGGACTCAGCATACTTTTGAGTACTCAAAGTGAGAAATGGGAATCTTAACAGAGGCCAACAAGAGTAGAGCTAGAGAAGGGGGGCAGGAATTGAGATATTTGGAGGTAGAATTGATAAGACACAGTGACCGATGGTTATGGATTATTAAATGGGGGTAGCATAGGCTTCCCATTTGGGCCGCTGGGAGATAGTGATGCAAAATAAGTGTAGAAGTAGTGTTGTGGTGGCGCTTGATGTTTTAGGGGGATAGGATGGTAGGTGGTGACCTCAGGTCAGGACACAATGAATTTGCGACACTTGGCAGGACATCTGGATGGAAATGCACAGTAGGCAGTTTTAAAATAAGAGCCTGGAGTGGAGGAGTAAGGTTAGACATTTAACCAAATAGCTGTTCATAAAAGCCACAGAAGTGAGTGTGATTGTCCAAGCATGTACGTAGAGATTTAGGGGGGAGAATAGTAGCAGATACTTTCAGAGTGTTTCCCACATGCCAGGCACTGTTTCTGGGTGAGGCTAACTGCTAAGGAATGAGCATAAGGCCAAGGAGAGTCAGGAGAGTCCGAGAAGAGCCTGGAGGCTCTGCCTGAAGGAAGCAGTGGTAAATAGTACACATTGCAGAGAGGTCAGAGGAAGTGACTGAGAATGTCCATTTGAAAATGTAGTCAGTGGTGGCCTTGAATGAGAGTTGTTTTGGTGCTACAGTGGGGAGGAAAACTAGATTACAGTGACTGAAGAGTAAAGATTAGGCGAGGAAATTTAGATTGCCCCTCAAAGTTTGATGGTAGCGAGGAGAGGGAGCAGTAGCTAATAAAGGGGGAAGAATCCAAAAAGTGATTGAAGAAAGACAATGTTATCTGTAACAAAAGGGTAACTACATGATCAAAAACGATGGACTTCAAGCTTCCATGAAGGACAGTGTACAAAGAAAAATTAGGAACAATGGAACTTCCATTAAAATACGTGTCCTTTTCTCTGGTATGGTAAATGTTCATGGATGTAACAAAAGGAGAGTATGAAAGATCACAGAATTCTGAGAAAAATGCCACACAGTGTTGAAACATGTGCACGGGGTATCTCCATTCCAAATCTTGCACAGAGAGTCAACCACCAGAATTCCCTATGGGAATGATTAGATGAGTGTATGTAGTTGAGATCTTACCAATCTTTAACTTAGTTTGCCTTGTATTCTGTCTTATTTCAATCTCTCTGTTTGAGTCCACTATATACAATTCTTTGTATGGAGTTGAGCTCATCTCAAGTGACTGATTTAAGTTTTGTCTTGCTTAAAGGTCATAAATTGGATTTCTAATAAGAAAAGAAGAGCTGTTTTAGTCATATTATTAATAAGATGAAATATGCAAAATTTATTTTGTGTTTAATTAAGCCTTCAAATACTGTACTGATACATGTCTTGGGAGGTCTTTTGGGGTCTTTTAATTTTAGAAAACTCTTTCATATACATACAGAGACTCTTCCAAAATTGAGGATGACACTGTCTTTCTCCCTGTTGAAAAAGCATGTAAAAAGTAGACCCCCACCTTCTCGATTACTCAGGAGTTCCTTTTTCTTTGGTAGTGGTTTTTTTTCTTTCCATCCCTGGGTTCTTATGCTCTTTTTGTGGGGTCATAGACCCCAAAATCTAATAAAAACCTTTGTCCCTAGGAAATGTACATGTTCAACATTAAATTTCAGGGTGTTCATGGAGCCCCTTAAACCCATTCTTGGATCCCAGCTTAAGAATCTTGTCCCTTTTGATCATTTCAGCTCTAGAGCAGAATTTGGCAAACTACAGATTGAGGCAAATCTAGCTCACTGCCCATTTGTATATAAAGTCTTACAGGAACACAGCCATGCCTATTCACTTCTGTGTGAATATTCACTATTCTCGCCATGAGGGTAGGGTTGAGTAGTTGCCACAGAGACTGTCAGGCCTGTGAAGCTTAAAATAGGCACTGTCTGACACTTTAGAGAGAAAATATTTACTGACTCCTGTTGTAGAGCCCTTAACCTCAGTTCATTAGATAGTACAAAACAAGCAGCTCTGTATTTAACTTCTGTATGTAAAGTCCTTTTAAAAATAGAGTTCTGTTTTCTGAGTATAATATGAATACATGAAAATTCTGTGTTGCGTGACTGACTTATTTTTCATCCAGATCCTGTCCCTGGGGGCTGTAATTTGGAGTTTGATTTAGATATTGATCCCAACATTTACTTGGAGTATGATTTCTTTGAAACAACTATCAGATTTGCCCCAGCAAACCTAGGCCATGCAAGGTATGTCTGTCTCTTAGAATTCCTTTTAGAACATGCACGACTAGCTGTTCTATAGATTCAGTGAACTCTCTCAAAATTTGTTATTCTCTTTACTGAAATAAAATTTTTAATTTTTTTGAATTAAAGTAATTCATATGTTGTAACTAATACTGGAGCTGTCATTTATAGTTAATATTGCTCTGTCCATTTGTATGAAGAGCCAGATGTTGAGTCTCTATTACGAGCTTAGAAGTACATCTTAGTTTCTGTAAAGAGTTTTATTTTTTTAAGTGTATTTTATTGATTATGCTGTTACAGTTGTCCCAATTTTTACCCTTTTGCCTCCCTCCACCTGGAACCCCCTCCCCTTCAGGAATCCCCACCCCCCCTTAGTTCATGTCCATGGGTCATGGATCTAAGTTCTTTGGATTCTTCATTTCCTAAACTATTCTTAACATAGCTCTGTCTATTTTGTACCTACCAATTATGCTTCTTAATCTCAGCCCTTTACTCCCCCTCCTCCCCCATTTCTCCCATTCTACCCCTTTCCCCTCCTGGCTGATAACCCTCTAAATGAACCTCATATCTATGATTCTGTTCCTGTTCTGGTTGTTTGCTTAGGTTTTTGTTCTTGGTTTTTTAGATCCAGTTATTGATAGTTGCCAGTTTGTTGTCATTTTGATGTTCATAGTTTTGATCTTCTTTTTCTTAAGTCCCTTTAACACTCCTTGTCTGGGAAGCTCTTTATCTGCCCTTCGATTCTAAATGATATCTTTGCTGGATAGAGTAATCTAGGTTGTAGGTCCTTGCTTTTCATCACTTTGAATATGTCTTGACAGCCCCTTCTTGCCTGCATAAGTTTCTTTTGAGAAATCAGCTGAGAGTCTTATGGGAACTCCTTGTAGGTAATTTTCTGTTTTCCTCTTGCTGCTTTTAAGAGTCTTTCTTTATCTTTAATCTTTGGCATTTAAGTTATGATGTGTCTTGGTGTGATCTTCTTTGGGTCCATCTTGTGTGGGACTCTCTGTGCTTCCTGGACTTGTATGTCTATTTCCTTTGTCAAATTAGGAAAGTTTTCTTTCATTGTTTTTTGAAAATAGGTTTTCAGTTTATTGCTTTTCCTCTTCTCCTTCTGGTAGCCCTATAATTTGGATGTTGGCACATTTGGAGATGTCCCAGAGGCTCCTTATACCATCCTCACATTTTTGAATTCTTGTTTCTTCTTTCTGTTCTGATTGAATGCTTATTTCTTCCTTAGGTTCCAAATTGTTGATTTGAGTCCCAGCTTCCTTCCTTTCACTGTTGGTTCTTTGTGGATTTTTATTTATTTCACTTAGTGTAACCTTCATTTCTTCCTTTATCTTATTGCTGTACTCAATGAGTTCTCTCAGCATCCTGATCACCAGTGGTTTGAACTCTGAATTTGATAGGTTGGCTATCTCCTTTTCATTCAGTTCTTTTTCTGGGGTTCTATTCTGTTCTTACATTTGGGCCATATTTCTTTGTCTCCTCAATTTGGCAGCCTCCCTATGTTTTTTTCTGTGTTATTAGGTGGAACTGCATTGACTCCCTGTATTAACGCACCTGTTAATTAAGTTGTATGGGTTGGATCCTTAGGTATTTGCCAGGGTGGGGCAACGTGCTTTACAGCTTTATTGCTCTGTGTGCAGGGAGGGCCCAGAGAGGGGGCAGTGCGGCTTCTGGAGGTTTGCCTGGCACTTGCTCCATTTCCAGTCACTTCGCCCACTTCCTGTATGCAACTGATGCCCTTCCAGCTGTTGCCCTGGTGGTGAATCCCAGCGTGGGTGGGTTTGCATATGTTCTAAGTCTATGCGGGCCCTTTAAACAGACTCTTCTGATAAATCAGCTGTTTCTTCTGCCATCCCAACTTCCACTGGTTTTTACAGCCAGAAGTTATGGGGCTTTATCTTCTCGGCACTGGAACCATGGTCTATGTGGTCTGGCTTGGGAACACTCGCTCCCAAGGTATCCCTCCCGATTTTTATTTACCACATGTGAATGTGTGAACATCTATTCCTTTCTGCCACTTCTGCCGCTTCTCCACGTGTCCTCGCTTCTCCACCCAGCTCAGTGTCTCATCCCCACGCTCCCAACTTGTCAGGATAAATGTGGCTTCTTTAAATCCTTGGTCATCCAACTTCCATATAGTTTGATTTTCTGACAGTTCTGGGTGTTGTCTTGAGGTTTAGTTGTAGTTCTTATAGTTGCCCTAGGAGGTGAAGCATGTCTACCTATACCTTCCATCTTGACCAGTAGCCCCATAAAAAGTTTTAAATATGGAAGGCAGTTTGGAGCTGTGAAGCACAATTATTATTTTTTTTGGTAAGTATTTTATTATTTTAATTAAAACTCTGCTTTAGTTTCTACTTTAATAATAATGATAACTAACGTTTGAGTAATATTTGAATGTTCTCTGTGCATTATCTGCAGTGCTGGGTGCTCTAAGTTCTTTGTCATTTAATCCTAACAATTTTATTAAGGGGCATTTGTTCTTATTTTACAGAGAGGTTCCCTAAGGGTCATTGAGAGTAAGTGACTTGTATACTTACAGCTAACAAATGGCAAAGCTGGCACTTGACGCTAGGCCTGAGTGACATTAACACCTGGTTATTAACCATATTGCCTGTCAATGTGTTATTTTTCTTCATAATGACAACTAGAACCATTGTTTCAGACGTTTGAAATTTGAGCTTTTGGTTCCTTTTTATAGATGGGTCATCCCCCAAAAGAGACTGATGTTCAATCTTGTTGGTTGACTTTAGAGGCACAGAATCTCCGCCATGTGACATCAGGACGGGACAGGACACTAGGTGGAGGTTGTGGTATGACGTCTATCAGTATTTTCTGCCCGAGAATGACCTCACTGAAGAGGGGTTGCTGAAGCATCTGCAGAGGATGGCCGAAGTGTCTCAGGTGACGGCCAATGCTATTAAGGTAAACAATCTGATTCTCATGATATGAGTGGCCAGATTGCAACACCTTTGTACAAATTGAGTAGAGGAGAAGCTACCAGGAGCTAATTGTTTTACTATTTGCTTGGTCCTTCGGGATTCTCTCTTTATCACTTTTATTTCGTTATCATCTTGGGAGTCTTTGCTAGTGATACCTCAAAGTAATAACAGCCTTTTAAGGAGATGCTTGTAGATTATGTTACATTTTAGTTGCAGCCACATGTATGACCTGGTAATCTTGACATATGGATGGGTGAATGGTGATTTTCTATATACTCCTATACCTATTAGATTAAAACTTTTGGCAAATATAAAGGTCACAGCATTTTGGGAAAAATACGAGAAACTGTTTAAAGTTGCACTCATTGGCATGGCATTAATGTTTAAGGCCAAACTCCCAAGTTTCTAACTTAGAGAAAAAATTTCTCTGAGCTTTTGAACTCCTATAAATTCTTGCTACTCCGCATGTGAGGCATGGGCCAAAGGGATTGGCATCGCCTGGGCGTTCGTCAGAGTTGCAGACTCTTGGGCCTCACCCCAGACCTCCACAATTATAATTTGCATTTTATGAGATCCCCAGGTGATTCCTGTACACATGGAAATTTCAGATTCAGGGCAGGATTTTATCTTCATGTCTTGAAAGGTATTTGATAGCAGTCTAATATGTGAGGTCATCTTTCAGTCTCATGGTTCATTGGTAGTGTTTTTCTAGACTCTGATTCTCCCCAGAGGTCTGAGAGATTCCCAGATTTTATAGAATGAGGTGATTGAAACAGGGCTTATATGCTTAGCCTAGGAGGTCAGCCTGTTGTAGAGCAAGCTCTCATTGTGTTACTTTGTCACCTAGGATGTCTCGGCCCTATGCTAAGGGGAGCCTGATATAGGAAAACTCACTGTGCTTGTTCACAGATTGGGAGAAGTTTATTGGTTTATCCTTTTAAAATAAGACATTTTGAAGACCCTGTTTATTCTTATGAAGAATATAAGAACTCACAGAACAGGGTCTTTTTAGTTTACTTTTTAACTTTTAGTTAAGAGTTAGAATATAGTGTGCCAGAATTCAAGGAAACTTTCAGTGATGAATGAGGATATCTCAAGAAGCCTCTGGAACCTGTTTAAAGAGGCTCACACTCAGCCAACTTTGGGACAGTTCAATGATCAAAAAGAAGATGATTGATTATAAGTCTTAATAAAAATAACTTTGTACTGATATAAACAAGGAAAAGAAAAAGATGGCTCCTATTGGAAGAGACTCATATCAAATAATTCTGAAAATTTATAAAGGGGAGGAATTTGCCCTGCCTTTTTAAAGGAGGAACTGTAATTCATCCTCAGTTTATGAGAGAAAGCTCTTTACAGAATAATGCTAACTAATAAATGTAGAAGGAATAGAAAATCAGCATTTGTGACTCTCAGTGAAATAATTCGGGTGAGGATCATTAGGTGAAAGATTGTTGGGGGACAGGTCATTACCAGGATGCCTAAGTAGCACTCCCAGTTTGCCCTGACCAGCGTTGCTCGGTTGGTTGGGCTCCATCCTGCAAAGCGAAAGGTCACCAGTTCCGTTCCTGGTCAGGGAATGTGTCTGGGTTGCAGGGTCAGCCCCCAGTCAGGGCGTGTACGAGAGGTAACCAACTGATGCTTCTCTCTCTCTTCCCCTCTCTCTAAAAGAAAATAAAGCTTTTTAAAAAATAGCACCCCCTGATTAATTCTAATTGTAAAGGGAAAACCGTTTCTAGAATGGAATGATCTGATTGTTTCCTCCTTATCTGTGTGGTCAACATAGCTTCGCTGAGAGCGGGTCCACTGCATTATGTGCTCACACAGTGGCAGCCTGGCAAGTCACCATTACCATCGCCTATGGCCTGTCCTAACAAAACATGTTTAACCCGAATTCAGTCCTCAGAGTTCCTGTTTACAGGAAACAGTAAGGGATAGAAGTACAAATTGGACACCCTGAGCACAATCTGAAAAATGCAGATTGTGGAATATTCTGTAAAGTGACTGCCCTTAATCTCTTCGAGTCATTGGCTGAGTGAGAGTAGGGAGTAGGAAGGACTGTTCTAGATTACAGAGATAAATACCATGTGTGAAGCTTGGTTGGATCTTCTTGGTTAAAGGGGAGAAAAGCTATAAAAATGTTTGGAAAAATCCAAATATCAACTTTGTGTCACATGAGAAATTATTAATTTTATTAGGAGAGCTAAGGTATTATAGGTATATAGGAGAATATCCTTCGTATATCATTTCTTGCTACTCAGATGGTGGTAGATGGACCTGTAGCATTGGCATCACTGGAGAGATTGTTAGAGAAGCAAAAGGTCAGGCGCCTCATCTGACCGAGGGATTCAGAATCTGAGTTTTAACAAACTATTCGTGATTCATAGGCACATTAAGTTTCAGAAACACTGTTTTAGGACATGCACTTTGAGGTGTAATACTTAGAAGTGAAATGTCATGGTATCTGTTATTTACTTTGAAATGGTTCCACAGGAAAAAAAATAGAGGAGGGGAGGAGAAGGAGGGAAGGGTAGAAAGGCAAATATGGTAAAATGTTAACAGTGGTTAAAGCTGAGTGGTGGTATGTAGTTTATTCATTGTACTATTTCATTATTTCTGTAAGGAAAGTTGCATAATAAAAACTTGGGTGAATAGGAAGTACATTTTGTTGAACTTGACCAAATACTTTGCCCAGGAAACATTTATGAAGGCTAAACAGTATTTTTAAACCATAGAAGTCCTCTGAGAGGCTCGGAATTATTTATTCCAGAGACTATAATATTTAATATTTTCACTTATATTAATAGGAACAAAACTACGCATTATGATTACATAGGGTTTTTGTTTCTTCTGTTATATGTATTACCTATTTAAAAAACAAGCTTTAAAAAGGAAATTTTGAAGTTAAGGAATATTGCATAACACAACTACATGTAATGTTTTCTTATTTCAGAGCCCGTTAAACAGAAATAAGTGGGTACTGTCTGTGAGGTGTTAACAGACTCTGTCAGCTCTGTAACTAGTAGTAATAGATAACATTTGTTGGACGCTTACTCTGTCCTGGGCATTGTGCCAAGTACTAAGGAAAAACTAGTGAGCCACATAGGTGTGGTTCCTGCCCCTATGCTGTTTATAATCTGGCAGATGAGAAAAAATTATTTTTTGCTTTGTTCTAACTAGCCTTTACATGTATTTATATCTCATTTTACTTAATTACTAACAACACTATACAAAGCTTTGGACACATTTGTGTAAGAGCTTGTGTATAGTAGTGCATACAAACTGTATAGGACAATTTATTGACAAAGCTAAATAGGTTGGTGTATATTTTAAACAAGAATTAGATTTTAATTTTAAAATTTAATTATCACATATAAGTGGATTATAATAGAATAGCCTTTTCGAAAAAATCTCAACACTAACCATGCATTATTTTGGCTTTAGGTGGTTACCCTAACAGCTAATGATAAGACAAGTGTTTCCTTCTCTTCCCTCCGGGGACAAGGTGCCATTTATAATGTCATTGTTTGGGACCCATTTCTCAATACGTCCGCTGCTTATGTTCCAGCTCACACATATGCTTGCAGCTTTGAGGCAAAAGAGGGTAATTGCTCTTCCCTTGGTGAGT
This sequence comes from Pteronotus mesoamericanus, assembly GCF_021234165.1. Taxonomy (NCBI): domain Eukaryota; kingdom Metazoa; phylum Chordata; class Mammalia; order Chiroptera; family Mormoopidae; genus Pteronotus; species Pteronotus mesoamericanus. The sequence continues at coordinate 18,074,533 of NW_026555310.1, forward strand.
ATATGGATTTAAACTTTGCAAATTCTTCTTTGGCTTTGCAGATCTCTATCAACTAATACAGAACTTAGGAATATTAAAATATGCTCTTGTATAGTATTCATTCAGTCATTCATTCATTCTACAAATGCCTTTTAAACCCCTATACTACTTCACTCTCTGCTCTCAGCCCTGGGATATAGCAATGAACAAAACAGACAAAATACTTGTCATCCTGGGACTTATACTTTAGTGGGGGAGATGAGAGAGACAAGATAATTTGTGACTTATATAATGCATGAGGGAGTTATGCCTGCTAAGCAGCAGCAGTGAAGTAGGAAAGGGATAGCAAGTGGCTGTGAGAGAAGAATTTGAGGTGGCGTGGCCAGGGGAGCCCTTGCTGGGAAGGTAATATTTGTGCACAGACCCAAAATGAGACAGGGAGCCACACGTCTGGGGGTACATGGCAGGTAGAGGGAAGGGCCAGTGTGGAGTCGCTCCGCGGGGAGCTCACGGGGTGTGTGGAAGGACTGCAGCGAGGACGGTGGCTGGGGGAGCCTGAGGAGGGCAGGCAGCGCGTGTTAAATGTGTAGCTTTTATTTGGAGTGAAATGGGAAGGCATTGGAGGGTGTGAGCAAATAGTCCCATGATTGGACTCATATTGTAATGGGATCACTCTGGCTGCTTTTCTGAGAAGAAAAGTCGGGGCAAGAGCAAACACAGATTGGTTAGCAGGCCATTGTAGTAGCCCAGGTGAGAGATGTCGGTGGTGGTTTAGGTACAATGGTGAAAGTAGGGGTGTGGCAAGATCGTTCTGTGTGTGTGTATTTAACATTTTATTTTGAAATACATAGTTTCATGGAAACATTGCAAAAATAGTACACAAATTTCTGCATAATTTTCACCCAGATTCTTCAAATGCTAGTTAACATATGCTGTTTGCTTTTTATTCTATTTATAGTTCATATAGCATTTCCCTATAAAGGAGAGCTTTCATCAACTGCGGATGAATTACAGTTCCTTTTTTAAAAGAGGCAGGCTAAATTCCTTCCCTTCGTCAATTTCCAACCACAGGTCTTAAAATAAGCAGAATGTGGTATTATCTTTCATTCCATCTTTCTTTTGGGCTCTTCATTCTCAGAAAAGCCGATATGTAGGTAGATATGTATTATCTCCTACAAATTCTGGTCTTCCATTTTGTATTTCTTATTTAAATGTAGGTCTTTATGATATCTCCATCTGAGCACTCTTACATAGTTCATGTGTGTTGATTGGTTGATTGGGCTTGTAATGTTTTTCATCTGAGTTTTGTATAAGTGTTTTGTGTTTTGGTTTTAGTTCGGGGATTACTTTCTTGTGTTTATCACAAAGGAGTCATGGTGGTGAATTCTGAGTGTATTTTTCTCTTCAGTAAGCCCTATCTTTCATTCATTGTTTTGTATTTAAGTTTGTGCCTAATAAGGATCACAGGACTTATATTCATTGGCATCATGAAGCATGTTGTGATTTATTGTTGTTATAATGCTGCATGTCTTTCCCAAAGCAATAAATATAATTGATGAGATTGGTAGTGATTTGTTCATGTATGAATTATAGTGTTATACATGTTCTTTTATATTAATGTGAGTTTTGGTTAAAGTTTTTTGTTATGGAAAACTTAAATCAATCTTCATCTACCATTATTCAGCCTAAACAATTTTGATTAATAGACCTTATCTTGTTTTAGCTATACACTCACCTATATCTCTGTCTCCTTACCTCCTTTATCACTGCACTCTTTTAGAGCAAATCACTGAATCATTTTGCTCACAGAATTACAATATTTATACTTTAAAGATAAATGCTATGTTTAAAAAATATAGCCACAGTATCATTAACACAGGTTTCAATTAAAAATAGTTATGATAATTCCTTAATGGTTTTAAGTTAACAGCCAGTGTTTATATCTCCCCAGTCATCCCAAATTGCTTTTCACAGTTTTTTGTTTGAATCAGGTTTCAGATGAGCGCTGAACATTTGATTTAGCCAATGTGTCTCTTAAATGTGTTTTAGTCCAGTTCTCCCTCCTCCCTCCCTCCTTTTCTTTCCTGAAGTTTATTTGTGAGGAAACAGAACTATCTGTTTTAGGTATACTTTCTCTCCTCCTCCTTTCCACTTCCTCCCTGTGTCCTCCACCAAGACAGAATATGTTATGTAGCTCTATCAGGAAGCACACACTTTTTTACTTCTCTTTTTGTTATACTAACAGTCATTGCCTACATACAGTAATTCATTTACGGGTAGCAAGGATATCTTTGAAATAAATTATCCATGTATGGAATAAATTATTGCCAGGACTTTGCTTTTTTTCATGAAGTTTTGTTCTATTAAATATAGAGTATCAAATTACATGTATTTTCCACTATTTTTTCTTTATTTTTAGGAAGAGTATCTACCAAAGTATTTTTCACTCTTTTTGCCCTGCTTGGTTTCTTCATTTGTTTCTTTGGACACAGATTCTGGAAAACAGGTATTACGTCTGATGTAGTTGCTGTTTACATGCCTCGTGGTCTTTTTTCTTAATTACTGTGGGGAATTTATGACCTGTAATTTATCTCCACTGTCTTCATTGGTTTGTGTCTGTGTTGTTTTAGTAAAGATTCTGAGTTGCTCTGCACTTTTTTCTCTTTTCTCAGTAATGTGTACAACCTTTTCTTGTTAAGATGGGAATAAAATTTGATCTGTGCAGCAAACTTCTTCAGTTGCTAGATTGGCTAGTTGACTAAGATAACAAGTTAGAAATCAAGACATCAGTGTGAAAAAAATATGTGTGGATTTTGGTGATGGTGATCAACATACTTTTATATAAGTCAGGCTGTGGGGCTCCATGTACCGTGGGACTGAAATACCTGCTTGGTCCTGGGAGGGGCAAGACAACAAACGGGAACTCTGACAGCTGCTCAGTGAAACCCAGTGCGGGGTAGTAGAATATAAATTATGCTCACTGAATTGACTTGAATTCTTTGGGTTGCCTTTTATATAACTAATGTTTACAATTACTAGAAAAGAAAATCCTCGTTTAATTCATTAACAGGGAGTATAAATGGAGCATCAAGGGGAGAGTGAACATCGTCCTGATCTCATAAAACTCTTTAAACTCAACTAAGCTGTTTAAAATGGGAGTTCCTTTCCCTCTATCACTGTATCTTTTTTCTTGATTGAGAGAGACTGTTGTGAAGAATATATTATTCCTCGAAGTGTAGAATGCTTCTGTAACAAAGAACTTAATTGCTGAACTGTATATAAGGTGCCAAAGATATTACTATGTATTTTAATGGATGAAGACAACAGTTGATTGTTTGCCCTAAACAGGAAAAGATGAGTTTAAAGAAGATAAAAAAGTTACATTTTGCCTTGGAATATACGTATTTTTTACCTTTTAAATTTTAGTTTTGCTCATCTAAAAAGTTGAAATTTAGTATGCAATTTCAGATTGGACACAATGATAAAAATAATATTCTTGTTTTAAGAGGGAAGTATAAATATATTAAAATGAGCTCAGAAATTAACAATTTAGGAATTGAAATTGACCTGTATACAAGAAGGTATACCCTATGGTTAATACTTTAATATTATACCCATTTAATAGTAACATTTACTCCCAATGAATTCTGAATTTTTCCTCTCTTTTAGGTCATAATTTCTTTTCTCTGAATGCCATAATGTATAAGCGTGAACTTGTACATTAGATATTTAAATTGCATTGTAAAAAGAATACCTAACCATAGTTGTGTTTTTTTTCCTTTCCTGGTGGTTTGCTACTAGAATTATTCTTCATAGGCTTTATCTTCATGGGATTCTTCTTTTATATACTGATTACGAGACTGACACCTATGAAGTATGATGGTAAGTAAAAATAATATAGTTTAATTGCATATTAAAAGAAAGATGCTATGTTTACACTCCACCTTTGCTTCTATAGTTTGGCCAGTATTGTGTATAATATGCTATTATGTGTGTAAAAGAATAGAAAACACATGTACCAAACATCTTTTCTAAACTGCTCAGTCAGACCTTCTCTTCCAAGTTTTTCGTAATTGGCAAATTAATACTTAGGGAAAGGAAGGGCCACGTGGGTTATAAATCTGTGTCCCAGCTGTGTGGTATTCAATATATTGAAATGTGAGATTTACTACAGTCAAAATGTTGATTTTCTTTACTTTAAAACAAACACAAATCCTCCTTCCTTGTCACGCTTAACAGAATACGTGTCACCCCTTCTTCCCCAGCCCCAATTTATAGGTGGTGCCAGGCCATGCCTGCCACTAGTTCTGGAAGGTTTAGCTCCCCCGCTATCATTCATGTCTCAGACTGGCCCCTCCTTAGGGCCCACTGATGGCTGGTTTCATAGCGCCACTGAAGAGCCCACCGCCCTTCTGTTGGTGCTCGGCCAACAGAAAGGCTAAGGAAGGCTAAGTAATGGTATACTGTGTCTAAAGCACACAGCCAGAGAAGCTAAACAGTTCGTCTTCTCTCTCTGTGCAGTTCGTCTGATTCTGACGGCCGTCGCTGGAAGCGTTGGTGGGATTTCCTTGGTAGCCGCCTGGTGGCGATTTGGAATCCTCATGCCCTGCATGCTGTGTGTTGGACTGGTGCTGGGCTTCCTCATCTCGTCAGCGATTTTCTTCACTCCTCTGGGTAAGAGATACGTAACTAATGTGTGTGTCCAGATCATTGTCTGAAAGGTCCTACTTGGGCTCTCTAGGTAGAGATACCGCTTCATCAGGGATTTGGAAATTTGCGCTTGATGATGTGGCGTTTTAGGGGGGGCCGGTACTAATAAGGATCCCTCTTTCCTCAAAGGCACCTGTACTGAATGACTTGTAGAATGTCTTTAGAGGTAGCTTTGTACCTATTTTTTGTGGTAAGGTATGTGTCTATGTGTGTTTCTGTTAGAATTAATGGAGGTAAAGGTCATCCTTAATATATGGCAGAACAGTGGTTTTTGTGTTTGTTTGTTTTTTTAAAGCCTTGAACTCTTTACTCAAATGACTCTTAAGCAGCAGCGGATATATCCCACAGATAAATTTGGTGCTGCTTTGATGGCAGCTGAGTTGGGGAACTGGTGCTTTGTTCTCAGTCTTCTCTTTTGACCTATAACTTCCACTCCCACCCTTTGCCAAACCTTGTGATTCTAAAGTACCTACTTGTAGACCTCCTGGGGCAGAAGCACAGAGTTGGGTTTTTGTTTTTTTTTAAATTTTTTTTAAGTAATTCAATTTCTATCAATGTAAACAAAGTTAACATGTAAGTGAGCTTTCTTTGCAGTTGTGCAATAACTTAAATTTCTGGATTGTTGTCAAAATGGAAAAGAGTATCCACATTCCAAGTACTCTATTAGGCTATACCCTTCTTGTGATAATGGTTAGTTTTTAAATTATAATGTCAGATTCAGGTTGATGGGAATGCTAGACAAAAGGATAGCTGTCTCTTGAGCTATCGACTCTTGAGAACATAGGGTATAACAGAGTGCAGTCTTAAACAAATCTTTAGAGAGCTTTAAGACCAAAGAAAATTGACAACTTTTGTGTTTACTGACCATTAAGAGGCCCTTTTGTTCCAATTTTAGCAAACCTAGAGCCAGGTTCATTCCCACAGCCCATCCTGCAGGGAGCTTTTTAAAAAATTGTTTATTCTTTAATTTGTGTGAGTGGGAATGCAAATTGGTGCAGCCATGATGGAAAACAGTACAGAGGTTCTGCCCAAAATTAAAAGTGGGCGTGCCTTATGACCCAGCAGTTCCACTTCTGGGTATATATCTGAAGAAACCCAAACACTGATTCAGAGGGATATATGCACCCCGTGCTCATTGCAGTACTATTTACAATAGCCAAGATACGGAAGCAACCCAAGTGCCCAACAATAGATGAGTGGAGAAGAAAGCTGTGGTAATACATACAATGGAATATTACTCATCCATTAAAAAGAATGCAATAGCAATAGCATTCCATTTGCAATAGCACGAATGGACCTAAGGGGTATTGTGCTGAGTGAAATAAGTCAGACAGAGAAAGACAAATGCTACATGATTTCACTTATATGTGGGATCTGTGGAACTCCCACCCTTCCGTGATACATGGGTCTCAAGATACAGGTCCCCTCCAGGTGGACTGAATGATGGTGCCAGTGTCAGTATTAAGCAATTGTCAGGCTTGTATTCTTGCTATTTAAACTTAGTTTATAAATAGGAATTCTAATATATTCCTCCTGGGTCACTCAAGGTGTGCCACATTTTGGGGAAAGTTTAGTAGGATCAGGTGAGTGGTTAGCTCCTGTCTTTCCAGATGCATTAGGAGATCACATCTTCCAGGATGCAGTGGCTGGGCAGGAAGTGCTTTGATGGTAAAAATCTACTAAATAGATTTTGCTGCTTATATTGGGTGGGAGTTCATGTAGTTAACTCTGAAGGCCATTTACCTGTATGTTTTACTTTGCAATACAAAATTGTGGAATCAAAGAAATTTAGAGTTTTAGACTGGATGACTTGGAGTTTGGAGATGAAGTGGTTCAGTCTTCTCATTTTATGGGTTGGGAAACTGAGGCGCAGCTTCACAGCTGGTGAATGGAAGAGCTTGGACTATCAGGCCTCTTCTGAATGATCCTGCTTGGTTTTACTCCTACACCTCTACCTGCTAGGACACGCCCTTCAAAGATGATTATATTAAGGGTTAAATGAATAAAATCAGAATTCATTTCTAACTGCCAACACATTCTCCGGTTGTTACATTAAACCTTCTGTGTACATCTATGTTCAGATATTGAGAAAATGAAATTTAACTTGGTGAACCTATTGTTTACTCCTGGTTTCTTTTTGCTTTTTCAGGAAACCTAACAATATTTAATAATGATGAGGTATTCTGGGTGACCTTCTCCGGTATAGCAGTTCTCATTCCAGTAATTTTGATGGCTGGCCTGAGAATAGTAAGTGTTTCATCAAAAGTTAGATTTATTTATTATATTGTCCTGGGCCTTCAGTTGTTCACTTATTGCGTCAGTTTACATGTTTTATTCACTGGGGAGAGCCTCAGATGAGTAATTTTAAATAGCCTTGTTACTATGAAAGCAAGAAAGTTCTAATTACAATTACCATACAGTGTTTTTATAATCAAGTGGAGCAGGTTATCACTGTTAACATGCTTTCAACAGTGGGAGCAGAGAAGGTAGAACTCACGGTAGTGCAACAGCCTGATGGATCATTAGCTGTCTCTCCAAAAGAAAGGTTCTTCATCTAATTAAACTTTATCGTTGAAGTTCTTCCACAGGGGAGATAATTTTGTACAAGGTAAACTGTGTTTTAAGGCGTTACTGTGGGCGTCCAAGATTATTTTCAGTTTATCTTTCCAGGTAACCTTTATTCAGCTCTAAGGCTTGGTCCCTTTTTGTGTGTCTCGCGGGAGCAGAAGTGAATCCCTGTGATTGAGGCCAGTGAGATGAGAGTTAGAAACTATTCTTGTTCTACCAGAGGTGAAGCCTAAACTTTCCCACTCTTCCGCAGCTGAACATACTGGCTTGTGGATTCGTTGGCTCCTATTCGGTGGTCTTGGCCGTTGACAGTTACATGTATACGAGCCTTTCTTACATCACTTTGAATGTACTCAAGAGAGCACTCAGCACTCATTTCCGCAGCGCTTTCACAAATGTGCCTTTTCAAACTAATGGTAAGACTCTAAGTCCACGAATCAGAGTGACAGTCCCCTCGGAATATTGGCCCACCTCTGCTATCAAAAGCAGTTGGTAATTAGATTGAAAGAAGGTTAACTGGGGGCGGGGGGGGGGGGCAGAAAGTAACTGGACACAAGAAACAAACACTATACAAATGCTAATAAAGGCCTCTGTTAATAATTTAATGATCACAGAAGGAAGAATTTAAATTTAGAAGTTCATACTTCTAAAAATCTACTAAAGGAACTTCGTTAAGAAATTTCTACATCAGGATGATTTAGGTTTACCTGGTCAGTTCCCAGTTGTGAGAAAAATGATGAGACTAAAGATGGTACCTAATTAGGGGGCTGGGCGGGGTGAGGGGTGAGTGACAGCCTGGTTTTTTAAGTTATTCCCTATTTCCCTCCTTTAAAAAAAGCGTGCAGTTTGCTCACTGAAAGTGAAAGTGAGTTGTAGTCATGAAGTGTATTATTTCCTTAGTTGTTAGATTTCTACCCATTAAAGATTTTCCATTAATTTTTTGAAGGAAAAAAGACTACTAAATTAAGTGTTAACAGAGATTATAAGATAAATTGGTTTCAGAAATGTTAAAACATGGAGGATAGAAAAGCATGTCTTAGAATCGAAAATGTACAAGCACAATGATGATTGTTATGAATATGTAAGGACAAATCTTCCCCTGTACTATCCTTAGCCTGCCCTCGTTGGATAAGAAGTTGATGGTAGAGCCCTGGCTGGTGTGGCTCGGTGGATTGGGTTTTGTCCTGAGAACCAAGAGGTCGCTGGTTTGATTCCCAGTCGGGGTTCATACCTGGGTTACAGGCCAGGTCCCCAGTTAGGGGGCATGTGAGAGGCAACCAATCCATGTTTATTTCACACATCAATGTTTCTCTTCTGCTCTTTCTCCTCCCTCCCTTTCCCTCTCCCTAAAAATAAATAAATAAAATCTTAAAAGAGGATGACGGTAGAGACCTTGAAATCCACGTGTCTTGTAAGTTTTATGTACAAGACGATATTTTGCCAAGCCTTTTCACTAGACACTGAATACAATTTGTTGAACTCTTCGTGAGTTTCTGTACCTACTCTATATGGGTGGGTGGGGGCTGGGGGAAAAGAGAGCAAGGCGGCTTCCAGTGTTCCCTGACGTACCTTCGGGAGGCATGCCTAGACTGCTGCCTTCTTCCCCCTGCCCTGCGGGGAAGAAACACGTCAGACAGCTAGTCCTGAGGGCACTGGTCATCAAATACTGGAATGTCAAGCATCCAAGCAGCTGGTTTCTTTACAACCTGTCTGGACTTTGAGACATCCGTAATAGAAAATGCCTGTTTTCAAATGTCAGACTATAGCTTTCTCATTCATTCCTTGGTTTGTAAGTAAGGAAATAATGTATGTTTGGACAAACTCACCATGAAGTCTAATATACTAAAAAAGGATGGCATAGATTTAGGCTATGAAAGGTTACATGTTATATCTGCTAGGTTTTAAAATACATAGGTTCAGACTGTGCTTTTTACTGTTTTTTAGACTTTATCATCCTGGCAGTATGGGGTATGCTGGCTGTGAGTGGAATTACATTGCAGATTCGAAGAGAAAGAGGACGACCGCGCTTCCCTCCCCATCCATACAAGCTATGGAAGCGAGAGAGGGAGCGCAGAGTAACCAACATCCTGGACCCCATCTACCACATCCCTCCACTGAGAGACAGGCTCTATGGCCGATTAACCCAGATCAGAGAGTTCTTCCAGAAGGAACAGCCAGCTGGAGAGAGAACACCCCTGCTTCTATAAATGCCAAAGGGCTTGGTCAGTGGGATCTTCCAGGCACTGCCTCGGCCTTGGCGTTGATGTCCAGCCGGCTTCAGCAACCTCCAGTGCAAGTCTAATAAGAAAATGGGCTTATGTGCTGTGTGTGGTGCCCTTCCTGATGTGTGGTAAGGCTATGCCAAGGAGATTATGATAATTCTAAGTAAGTGAAGAAGATGACCAAAAAACTGATGGTAGGGAGGCTTTTCCTTATTCCAGAATACTTAAGAAATTACCTTTTGGTTTACATGTTCAACTTAAAACTCCTTGAACAATTCTGTCACCTGAGTCTGTCTAAACCTGCAGGGCAAGGGCACAGAGGGTGGTTTGATTTAAGTGTTAGACTGAATTTTTTGCCACTTTTAAGAGGTTTAGGGATTTAATACTGGGTCTTTGAACTTCAGAGTACAAAAGAAGGAGAACTAACTTAAAAGCAGTCAGACTACTTAGTTGAATCTTTCATAGTTTCATATATTATCAAAAGGTACTGTTCTTTTGCTTATTTTTGTGATAAAAAACATTTATCGTATCATTTTAGGTGTATAGTTCAGTACCTTTTGTTTTTGACTTTTATTGCTTAAGATGGTAATTTAAATAGCTAAATTATTTCAGTTATTTGAAAATAGGTCGAATTTATATAAGTAACAGAACTTTTATATGTATGATTTATTTATATTCCATATGATGGCATATAAATGCCATTTGTTTCTTTCAGAGCCCTTTAACGTACTGTTGACAGCTGATCTGATTTTAATATTAGATGAAATACAAATTGTTTTGCTTTTTAGGATACAGATTGCTCATACCTTAATCTATAGTCCCATTAATAAGGAAATCTTTTAAAAATTTGCATTTTGTAATTCTTTCTACTAAATTAGTTATTAGCATTGATGTGAAATACAACTTCAAAAAAAATCTCTTTTGTATGAAGCCTTTGCACCATCTGTGTTTTAAAGTGACGAAGGAGTCAAAAAAAAGTCAGGTGTTTAATGGAGCTGCTTTTTGAATCAGGACATTGGCATTTTAAGGCGAGTCCCTTCGGTTTTGACCCTTTTCCCCCCCCATAAGAAAGTACCTGGATGCCCTGGGCTGTGTGCCTGCTCCTCATGGCCTTTTCTCTTATCCGCCAGAGCCTCCGCCACCGGTGGCCCTGCGCTGGACTGGAAGCTGGCGACTCTGACATGCCTGAGTGACAGGGCGTTGTGGTCATGGGCACCCTTGTAAGTTAACCACTATTTGAAATGATGCTGCTTTTAGGGGGGTTTTCAAAGCACAATAGATTTCTGAAGTTTCAGGTAACTGAAAAATTTTCAACGTTTGCTTTTAAAAGTGTTTTGGAAAGGCTGAAACAAAAGGAAAAATATAAAACTAATCATTTTTCTTTGAAAAATTATACACAAGTGTTCGTTTACTGTTTATTCCTAATCGACAGTTTATATAATTGCAGTAACACTTAAACTTGAAGAAAGAATTTTTTTTAATAACTCACTGTAAGGATTGTGGCTTCTGCCATATCTTTGTACATTCTAACAAAGTTATATGGAATATTTGTGAGTTATTTTCTAAACCACCAAAATGCACTGCCAGTGAAGACTGTAAAGATAGAACACACTGTTATGGAGGGGGATACAAATTGTTAAGGAAGTTTTATGGTAATTTGTGAATTATAAACAAATTTGTATAATTTTTTAATAATAAAATCTTATTTTGAAAAATGCTAAAAAGTCTCATTATCAAATTCTTTTAAAAATTTTTACCAAATATATTTGTACCATACTAACAAGACATAAGAAGACAGTTTCATAGCTATAAAAACAAAATTAATTAGAAAAATAATTTTTTGAAAAATCAGTTTAAGCATAAATGAAATAATAGGAAATGAAGGAAATCTGGGCAAGCTGTTGTCCTTAATGGATTAATTTGTGTTAGTATCATTAGAACTTCAGGTGTGTCAAACTGAAGACAAGTAGGGTACTATTACTGGAAAATTATACTGCTCTTTAAATGTTTTGTTTCTGATAACCTGTTACCTTCTGGCAAGCAGAGGCCTCAGTGGGAACCGACCTTGATTTTGGACCTCTAGCCTCTGGTGAGAGAAACCAATTTGTGCTAAGCCACCTAGTCTCTGTTATTCTGTGATGGCAGCCCTACCAAACTAGGACCCTTCAAAATCCTTTTACCCTGACTATTGATTGCAAGATCTCTGCACAGTTTGTCCGTTGTGTCTACAAGAACTGCCCTTTATTACATCAAGGTAGAGAGGAGTTCAAGTAAATGGGAACTTGGGCTTATGCGGGGACTACGATAGAATCATTACCCTGGGAGGGTCGGCGGGTCGGGGTCAGGCCACATCGGCACAGAGGTAAAATCCTTAGAAATTATACAGTGATCGTAGTCCTTGACCTAGATCCCATCTTCACTCATTCAGTAAATATTTTTTTGAGTTCCTAAGGATCAGGCTTTGTCTTGGGCCCTCAGAAGATGGCAAGCAATACAGGCACAGCCCCTGCCTCAGGGCATAGGGTGTGATAAGTGAGACAGATTCTAAAATAGTTGAACATTTATGGGGTTGGGGGACGGTGGTAGATGGAACGCCAGGGAAGAATTCCTTGAGAAAGTGACATTTAAGCAGGCCTGAGAATGAGGAGTAGCCAAATCACAAGGAGGCAGGTACATTCCATGTAGTGGGTGAAAAAGCATAAGCAAAAGCTTCCAGGCCTTCCTTGATGGAGAGCCCCAGTGGACTCTCACTTGGAAGCCCAGCCAGTCATCACAGCCCTTCATTTTGGTGCCCGGTGGGGTCAGCTGTCTTCCCGCTTTTGGCATTTTGAGCAGCTGATCCAGACAGGATGTTGTCAATCTTTCTTTTTTTAATTGATGCATAATTGACATATACCATTCTGTAAGTTTAAGGTGTAAATGTGTTCATTTAATACATATATGTATTATAATGACCATACCATTGGCCTCACACCTCTATCACATTTACATCATAATTTGTTTTTGTAATGAGGACAGTTAAAATTTAGTTTCTTGGCAACTTTAAAATTTATAATACAGTATTGCAGACTATAATCCTTCAGGGCGAAAAAGCCTTATTCTCTCTCCTGTGAGGTTCCTGAGGTTCATGGATGCTCCTGCTAATGGATTCCCTGTTGCCCAGACTAGCTTGAATTGCTCTTGCCTTCTGGACTCACGGTGGGTGTGCTGGCAAGAGCATGGCAATGAATGCAGCTGGAAAAGTGAGACACAGTAAGTGTCTTGGCTCCCTGGTTCTCTGTGAGCTGTTTTCAGCAGTTGAAACAGACTTCAACTCCTTTTTGTTTATTTTGCTTTATTATTTTTTAATCCTCACCTATGGATATATTTTATTGATTTGAGAGAGAAAGAATGTCGATGTGCGAGAGAAACACCAACGGGTTGCCTCCTGCATGTGTGGATGGAACATGGTACCCAGGCATGTGCCCTGACCCGGAACTGAACCTGCAGCCTTCTGGTGTACCGGGTGACGCTCCAACCAACTGAACCACCCAGCCAGGGCTCAGTGCCTTTTAGTAACAAATCACCAGTCTCAGCCCGGGATGGTGTTGCCCAGTGTATTGAGAGCTGGCCTGTGAATGGATTCCCAGTCAGTGCACATGCCTTGATTGCAGGCCAGGTCCCCAGTTTGGGGGTGTGCGAGAGGCAAACAATCGATGTATCTCTTGCACATCGATGTCTCCCTCTCTTTCTCTCTCTCTTCCCGTATCTCTGAAAATAAGTAAATAAAAATCTTCAAAACAAAATCCAGCTGTCTCATTTGGAAGAGACCATGTATCAAGTAAGATTCCTTAGAATGACTAAAATATATGTATTGTTAGGACTGGGCCTAGAGGTCTGGAGGACTAACTTCAGGACGAGATTGAAGGCTTCCTTTAGGGGTTGGGAGGGCTCTCCTCTTGCTTTATGCCTGAAGGTTTTTCAACAGAGGACAGTCTTGCATTCCACAAGTAGAGCTACTCAACTCTTCTTCCAACCAGCTCTTTTCACAGAATTCCTTTCTACCGAATAAAGAATCTATTTTGAACTTCTTGTATTCTGTGTTTAGAGTCTGCATGAACTAGGAACTAAAACTTATATTTGAGATGTCTTAATGTATTCTAGGGGGAAGTTAACATTTGAGAAATTCATTCATCTGATCTCACATCCGCCTTTGCTTTGGTAGGACTGAACACTTGAGCACTGATTGATGCTGAAATTTGCGATGTAGCTGCCAAATCCTCAACATTTTAAAGTAGCCAAAGGCCAGCCCTATTCATCTTCAACTGTATATACAAACAGAAGCAATATGCTGAGGCTTGGGGTTATGTACAATCTCAACAGGGGCAAGCATAGGGAACACTGATTCTAACCAGCTTTGTTATTTGTTAGTTTTATAGAAAGCCCAAATGTAGCCTTCCTCTCAGGTCTGATACTCAAGAAGTATATTCTGTGTTTCAAGATTAATATATTTTTTATTTTTGGGTCTAATTTTACCTATTGGTACTGATTTCAATACAGTGAATTTTCTGAAGGCTTTGGTTGCTCCAAAACAGTAAGTTTACTCTTTATTTTTGCTCATATGGAAAAACAAAACAGAACAAAAAACTTGCAATGGTAGCATTCATTGAAAGAAAACATTACAAACAATCTAAATACCCATCAATAGGGGGAATAGTTGAATAAAGTATGACACAGTTATGCAATGATAGCTACAAAAAAACTTTGGTGCGCACGCAACATAAACTAACTGGCTAATGTATATAAACAATGGAATTAGTTGCAAGTACAGCTCACCCTTGAACAATGTGGGGGCTAGGGGCACCAACCCCTCATAGTCAAAAATTCATATAAAACTTTGGACTTTAAAAGCTTAACTACGGTAGTCCTTCAGTATCCATGGGGGATTGGTTCTAGGAATCTCGTGGATACTGGACATCCATAGATACTCCAGTCTCCTATATAAAATGGTGTAGATCAATGCATACAGCTGACCTATCACATCTCTGGGCTCCCAACTGTGGATTGACTACAGTACAGGTATTTGCTGACAAAAATGCACATGCAAGTAAACCCATGCAGTTCATACCAATGAGTCAATGGACAATGAGTTGTTCAAGAGTCAGCGGTATACTGATGTTTGCTTCTAAATATTTCTCACTGCTTTTTTTTTAACATAGTTTTAATCATATGTACAATTTAGTGTTACACTTATGCAAATTTAGGTATCTTTGGGTATTTTCCTTCCTGTTGCTAGAATCTTCAAGCCATGGTATAATAATAAACTGCACTGAGTAGATACTGATAATTTAACTTTTAGATTATTTAATTAAATTTACAATTTCCCTATTATAGGATATTTAGGTTGAATCCAATTTGTTTAATACTATCATACTGTGGCTTTAACCAGGGGAAGCAGTGGAGATGGTGAGAAATGGTAGGATTCTGATATATCTGGGAGAGTCCACAGGATTTGCTGATGAACTTGGTGCAAGATATAAGAGGAAGTGGAATCAAAGATGACGTGAAGGTTTTTTGCCTTAGCAGCTAGTAAAATGTTATCAACTGAGATGGAGTGGGGCGGGGGCGGGGAGGCGGGAAGGAGTACTATGGAAAGGTCCGGGATTCAGATTAGGAGTTCAGCTGTGGACATCCTGAATTTGAGGTATCTCTCCAATTGTCACAGTTGAATGAGCCTGGAGTTAACAAGAGGTCTAATGGGAGCTGTAAATTTGGGAGTCATCCAGCATACAGGTGGTATTTAAAGTCATGGGATTGGGTGAGATCACCAAGGAGGTGAGTATAGATAAATAATAGGAGTAAGAACTGAGCCCTGGGGTTAAGTTGGAGTCCTAATTAATTGAGTCCTAATGTTCAGTTGGAGAAAAAAAGGAACAAAAGAATTAGGGGCAGTCAGTGAGGTAAAAAGAAAACGTCCCTTCAAATTTCAATTAGAAATTCTTCTCTGACAGTCAAAAGAGATAGTGGTCACCAAAAATTAAGTTCTGGATTTATGATACTAACATCATTGAGGCTCTTTAGAAATACAGAATTTGGGAAGTCACCTTGATAGTAAGTATCAAAGAATATCAATTTGAGCAGAAAGCATTTTATCTTTGAAGTTCTATATAACTGGTTTTTCAGAATTGCATTCCCTACATAGGATAAAAACTGAAGTGGGTAGATGACACATGATAGATGTGGTCGATTCCTAGGGCTGCTATACATTATCACTGGCTGTGTAGCTTAGCAGAAATTTATTCTTTCACAGTTCTGAAAATCAAAAAAGCCAGAAGTCTGAAATCAGTCAGGGTTGCTCCCTCTGGAATGTCTGAGGGAGAATTCATTCCATGCTGCTCTCCCAGCTTCTGGTGGCACCGCATAATCCTTAGGGTTCCTTGACTTCCTAACTCTCTGC
This sequence comes from Pteronotus mesoamericanus, assembly GCF_021234165.1. NCBI lineage: Eukaryota > Metazoa > Chordata > Mammalia > Chiroptera > Mormoopidae > Pteronotus > Pteronotus mesoamericanus. The sequence continues at coordinate 18,090,448 of NW_026555310.1, forward strand.
ATCTGGCCTCTATGGCTTTTTCCTCGTGTCCCTTCCTGTTTCAAATCTCTCTTGTAAGGACACGGGTCACTGGATTTAGGGCCCATCCCAAATCCAGAATGATCTAATACTAAGGTCCTTCAAACTCTGCAAAGACTTTATTTGCAAAAGCGGTCACATTGCTACAGAAGGTTAGTAGGACCTGAATATGCCTTTGGGGGAGACGCTCTTAAACCCACCACAGAAAATAAAAATGTTTTCAGTGTCGATAATAAGTTGCTGGCCAATTCCACAAATGTATAGATAGACGTTGTTGCTAAGTATGAGTTTTATGGTAAGAAGCAATAAAGCACCTTAAAAATGAATGGAAGTAAGCACTGTTTTCAAATTAACTTGGAGAGCATATGAATTTTAATCACTCATCTTTATTGATAAAATAGGCTCCTATGCACTACATACCTTCAGACATAAATTTAAAAAAAGTTTGGGATGGAAAACTTTCTATATAACAAAGTAAATGTCTTTAAACACCAAGATCTTAAAATTATATCCAAGTAAGAAGACTAAGAATAAATTAACTTATTTGTTTACAAAAATAATTATTTATCAAGTAATATTTTATAATAGAGCTGCCTCAATGAACTGCCTCAGACTTAATCTCAACTGTGTATCATATTTTCTTTAATTCTAACTTGGGATAAAAACTATATGAATGAATGTGCCATCAAATTAAGGGGTACTTTCCCAAAAACAAATAGAAAAGTTTAAAAATAAAAACTGTCATTTATTTATAAAACATTAAGGCCTCTGAATGAAAACAAAAATCAATTTAATGTCTGGGTCTATAGCCCTTTTCTAGTCAATCAGCCCCATCAACCCCACTTACCCCAAACTTAAGACAGAAAAATTCTGAAAAGTAGTTTTAAATTTCACCAGTCTATGAAATTATACATAAAAATCACCATGTAAATATTTAATAGATTTATACTCAAAAGTAATTTTTCTATTGTGCTAATTTTAATATGTATTTAATATAAATGAGCATAATATATTTGGTCATATCTGACAGTGTTATCCTTTTATTCTGTACTCACCCCAAAATAATAAAAATTTAGATTTCAATTGATGTTAAAGCACACTTCTATTTTTGGTGGCTTTAAAAAATCTACATATACTGGATATATATTTTATAAAAAAATAAAACAAATACTTTTAACTCCATTGATTATTTTGGTCCCTCTTTTAACTGAAAGGTTATAAAAAAAATCTTATTGGTTATGAGGACCAGATGGTGCTTAAGAACAGATCCAGAAATTTTTTTTTAAATTTTATTTTACTTTTTCTATCTCTCTTAATAGTTACTTTGTAAAAAGGGCTTTATGAGGCAGAAGATTTCCCAATATGCTATGCAATAACCATACCTAGCTTGCTTTGTCAAACATTTCAACTCTGTTAGGCAAATGAACTCCATAATATCCTTAAAGATCAACCAGAGAAGAATCTCATCTTCATTACTGATTTAGAACCAAAACTTAGTCTTTCAAAGGAGTAGTTTAACCTACTAAGTATGTCTCTTAAAAGATCTTCTTTCTTAGAAAGTAGTATTCCTTGTCTTTCATTCCTGAAACTATTTCATATGCTTAGCAGTTATGGACAATTGTTTGCTGAGTATTAATTATGGTAAATTAGCTAAAATTAAATTATCTCTTTTGTTTATGATGCATATAAAACATTCCTACAGCTTTTCAAACTGAATTTTCTTTGACAAAAATTTAAATTAATGGGAAGGTCACAGGCAATTATTAATGCTAAAGTCTCATGGTACATAAGCTATTTGTTGACTCTGACACCAAACAGGGAGGAAAAAATTTAGAATGATCTTCTATTCACCAAACTGTGGCAAAATCTGTATTTTAAAATTGGGATAATTTTATAAATTCCCAAACATTTATTGGGAATATTCCTCTTTATCCAAGTACCATCCAGAAAGCCAACAGCACTACTGAAAAATCTTGAAATGTTCAACAGTTGTGAAAATCTTCAATTTGTTCAACAATTAACAAAGTCTTAGTTTCTACTTTTCAACTGTATTTTTGAATAAAGTCTATGACCACGAACTATGCATTTTTTTTGTTGCTATCTCTTAAAAATGTCATTGCCAGTGCACTGTACACTGTACATATTATAGAAAATAAAAGGGTAGCTTGAGGTTGATTTTTCCGTAATTCATTCATTTTAGTAGGCCAGTCCCAGGGATTGTTTGGAGCCTTGTAAGAAGCCCACAGATTCTTCAGCTCTTTCTCAGGCTCAGGTCACTAGTGGTCACTAATGCTGACAAAGATGTACTTTCTGATACATCGTCTTTTCTCAGGTTCAAAAATGATTCTCGAGTTATCTGAAGGATCTCTCTTAAGCCTTTGTTTTCTTGCTATAAAAAGGCAAACAAAAACAAAGATGCAGTCACCAAGGTAGCTACAAGAGTACAAACATATCTTAAGAAAAGCCAAACATATGACAAATAAAAAGCAAGGCCTGTAAATGACAGGCACTAAATGATAAATGCAGTTGAAGATGCCAACTTGAGTCCAGAGACCACATTTTTAAAGAGGTAGGAATCATGTGTTCAAGGTCTTCCACTCCTACAGTCTTCTTATTTATGCAGCTGTAATTGTAGATGGAACCTGAGAAACTGCCTCATTTTACAATCACAGTATAGGTGAAGAAAATAACATCTAGATTTATTTTTTTTATAAACTCAGGAAGTTTGTAAATAATACCCTGGGACTATAACCTATTAGTACTTTAGTACTTTTATTACTTTCCATGATAGCATGAAATGCAAGACAAGCCAACTGGTTTGCCTTCCTTACTGGGATTCAGCAGCAGCAGGGCTGGCTGAGTAAATTGTGATGTTTTTCAAGAGAGAAAGTAAGTGACCAAATCTAGCACTGGTAAACAACCTTACCTTTTTTCTAGTTAATGGAAGAAATCTGCAGACATTTAAAAATAACCTTAACAATTTATTCCCTACCACTATACCTTTGGTTTTTCTTTCTCAGTTTCAATGGCATAAGGCAGGGATGAGCAAACTACAGCCTGGCTGGAGGTCTGTTACTGTAAATTAAATATTTCTGTAAATTCTGCATTACAATGGCCTAGTTGAGCTGTTACAACAGAGACTGTCTGGTTTATAAAACCTAAAGATTTACTATCTGGCCCTTTACTTAAAAAGTTTGCTTCTTCCTGTTGCAAAGAATGAGAGAAACTTGTAGGCTTTGAGAGGGAAGTAATCTTCGGCTTTCTATAACCAATTTCTCCAAAGAGTTTCAAAAAGAAGTTTTCAAAGCATAGAAGTCTATTCTATGGATTTGGATTATTCAACAATGATTTATGCTTTCATTGCACAAAATAAAGGACCATAATTTATGGGATATATTTTCTGGCATGAATCTTTGTATGAGCAGTTTTCACTCACATTTACAATTTAAAACTTACTTCAAGTTGAAATATTCTTTCCTGTTCCTTACAACCCTGTTGCTCATCAATTTCAATGGCTTTCCTCATTACTGCTGCCATTTCAGTTATCTGGTCAACATGCGCTTGTAATTCCTGAAAAAAAGAGTTGGGAGTTGCAAATTAGTGAAATATTGTATTATTTTTATTTTTGGATCCTCTCCTTTTTATCAAATCTGCATTGCAACTTAATATGAATGTAACACTTATACACTGCCATTTAACATGAATTAATATATCAAAACATATTTATAAAAAAGCTGACCAACCATGATCATGCTTTTGAAATCAGATTTCTGTCGGGACTAGAGTTAGGGATAAGCAGAACAATTTAATTAAACCCACTGGTAAGAAGAGTACTCATATTTCACACTCTTCTCACTACAAATGATCAGCAACTTTTTCTTTTTTTTGCAACTACCTACACTATTGATCAAAGTAATGGGAAAGATAAAAATTTATGACACATTCAATTTCTTTCTCCCAAAGATGTCATGACTTATAAATATTTTCTGTATTACTCATGCTTCAAAATTTATCTCAGCCCAATCTAGAACCCTTCTGAATTACAATCCTCTTCAACAGCAGAGACTATACTGTGCTTATATTTCCGTACTAGTGTCCAGTACATAATCTGTAATAAATACGGAGTAAAATGAACATAGTTCTGCTTTTAAGTATCAAAATAATAAATGGCCTCTTTGCAAACTGTTCAAAATATAATTTCAGTATAAAATAGACATCCACAGGTTTTTTGGTGCAACAAGTAACATAAATTTCTTCCAATCACATTCATTATTTTGCACGGCTACAATGTGTCAGGCACTGTCCTAGGCAACAGAAATATGAATTCTGTGAACACACAGTCCCTGATTTCAAGGAGCTTACAGACAAGTGAAAGATACAGACAAAACCGTTAAAATCAACATAAGCTTGAGAATAATCATTTTTTAAATGAAAAGCTTCTACAGACCATTATTCACTGTCAATTGAGGCTTATTTTACTATATTAATAAATACAAAAGTTAAATACAGAAGTTAACGACTCCCCAAATAACCATGAAGTCTCTTAAATAGTTGTTTAATTTCTATTTGTAGAAAGGATGTGAACAGGACCCCCTAAAACTTACAAAACTAGTAAACTGTGAAATGATGGAGAACAAATAGGAATATCTTTAGCAAACACATATTTAATACCTTCTTAAACAACTGAAATGCAGGTCCTTCTATTATTTTAATGGGGAAACCTGTACAATGCTAGTACACAGAAAAGGCAAAAATAAAGGACTAATCAACATTGTCTAATATGGTGTTAAATTTACATTAAATAAAATCAAATACATCTAAAGAAATTAGCAACTCAGTTCTCCAGCTGCACTCATGACACTGCAAGCAACTCAAAAGCCACAGGTGGCTGGCAGCTCCCATACTAGACGACACAGGTAAAGAGCATCTCCATTGTTTCAGAAAGTTCTACTTGACGGCCCCAGATTAGATGATGGTAGCAAGAATGACATCAAGACAAACACCTGCCATATTCTGCAAAATGATTAAAATGCCTCCCAATATAAAGGGAGCATATAGTGTCTAAAAGTAAGTTAAGGACAAATAACTACAGATGCAAACTGAATAATGATAATGAGTAAACATTTTGAATACAAACAACTTTCCCAGTTTTTGATTTTTTGTGTCCCATGTGACTGACCTGGGTTAAAAAACTACACAGGAAGTAAATAATTCTTTGCCTTTAAAATGGAAGACAACAAGATACCACCATTTTTTTTTAGGACAGAGTCTATTCTAATATAATCATTAGGAGTGGGAAAAAGCAGTTTTTTAAACAGAACAGTATTTTTACAGGTCCAGTTCATGGATGGTTCATTTATTACAATAAACTGTTTGGAGAAATATCATAGATCTTTCACTGGGCACAAAAGGTCAAGACCTGTGCTTTCAAAACTGTCCTAAAGGCAAGGAGTATCAGCAAAATAATTCTTGAACTGCCTTGACATGCCTTTTTCACTTGTAACTTTTGTTTAGGTTTATTTCAACTTTGTTCAATAAAGACCAGCTACAAGTAAGTTTGAAAAAAAAAAACCCAAACAGTTAAGACACAATGGCGTGTATGCTACTTCACTTAATAATACCTAAACAAAGGCATTTCAATTTTATTGTAAATTCACTAAAGGACCACAAACTGTCAAAATCTGAATTAAAATAGTTCATTTAATAATTTGATTGAACAACCTTGGCCGGGTAGCTCAGCTGGTTAGAGCATCAGCCCAATACACCAAGGTTGCAGGTTTGATGCCCAGTCAAGGCACATACAAGAAGCAACCAATGAATGCATGAATGAGTGGAACAGCAAATCGATATTTCTGTTTCTCTCTCTAAAATCAATAATTAAAAATAAAAAAATAATTTGAACAAAATTTTTATGAAATTCAGATTAAAATTAGTGCCAAGAACATATCTTTGATGTCCAGAAAAGAGAATAATGGTTTAAAGTTTACTAAATCTGCAGCAATAGCTAATAAGAAGGACAAAATGAAAAGCTGGCCAGAACAACTTTTAAGGCCTGTCATTATCTAACAGGATGTGTATGACACAATACACAGAGAATTAATGACAGACTTAAAGTTTCTATATTTTTTGCATGGCTATCAAAAGCACAGCATTTTAAAGTAATTTCATTTATTTGCTGATTTACTCTGGCAGGAAAACTCAATGTAAAAGAACTTTTTAAATGAATCCCCCCTTCCACCCACACCCCCAAAATTGACTGTTTTATTTAGTGTACATTCTGATTTGCTTCCAAGTGCCTCCTCTCCAGTCCATGTTGAGGTGCTTCAAGGATGTGTCGAGATGCATCAAGGAAGAATCCTTCGGAGTTGTTACGATGTACCATGTCAATCTGTAGTATAGAGTCATTATAATGTTAATACGGACATTATCCGTAATTTAAAAACTGAATGAGTGTTAGTTCATGCGTGTTAGCCAACTGTTTGAAATGTTTGCTTTTTTAAGATTTCCAAAAAGGCATCTGTTCAAAAATAATGGGGAAAAAAAATGAGTATTTGGGTGAAAATGAGTTCTCACTCTGACTCAAAAACGTTTGGGGAAGGGCAATATTCTACATTACAGTAGTCTCAAAAGGGTCTCTTATTCCAAAAATGCTGTTATATGTAACTCTGTTACCCATAAATGTGTTATAAAATTATTTTTGTGTTTAGGCATGTCAGTGCACTAGTTGCTAAACATGTTCTAAAATCTCTTATTTCTGCACCTTATTACACGAGTTTCTCTGCTCACCTACTTCTACTCGTTGACGCCCAACCCCCACTAGTTAATTCAAGGCTGAATACAGATATTCTTTTTTTCCTTAACCTTCCCCAATTCTCTTTATAAGAGCTAATCTTGCTTCCTCTAGTATTCCAGTAATAATTTCTTTTACTATTTTAGATTTCATCATATCCTGCCTTATATCAGAGTTATGTTTTTAGCTGTATCTCCCATTATACTGTAAGCTCCTGTGACAGAATAATGGAACTTATTCATTCATTCATCTTATTATTAATAACTAAGCCAGTGCAAGTGTTAATAGATGTTTGTTTAACTGAGTCAAAGTGTTTCCTTTTTGGGAAAAATCAAAATCACAAACATTAATATGTATTAGTTAGAATTAATAACGAGTAATTGAATAGCCATCATATTATGGAAGGCAAGGATCAGCACTTACGATGAATTTAATTTACATAATGAAAAAAGATGGTATACAGCTATCTTTAAAACTGTTTCATTCACATTGCTAGTTAATAAAACAACTCTGGTGAATGGTAAAATCTAAAGTGTTTTAGGAAACATTCACTTCTGTTACAGCTACTACCAGATGGGATTGGCAAGATGCAGTATCTTACTTTATGCATATTTTTGGGTCACAGTATTCTCTTTAGATCTTAAAAAAATTACTTCTTAGTGTATTAAACATAAAGACCCCTAAAATTTCTCAAGATCACATTATTTTTACCAATAATTTTAAGTCAATTCATATTTGTACCTTTAAAAAAACTCGTTACACATTTAAATATAAATATTTTTATAATAATCTCATTAACAAGAGATACATTTTATATTCAAAAGACTGCTACATAAACGGTCAATGGTTTCCTTTTGGTTAGGTGACAAATATAGCATAATTAGTTATTAAACCCATATTTATTTATTTAATTTACTACTTTACTATTTGACACAAGAGGTATCTGTTACTAACTTCTTCAAAGATCTACTTACTAGGTATTTAATGTTAATAGAATAATTAAATAATTTAAAAATACCTACAAGCACCATGATAGAATACACATTTTAAAGAATCCAAAAGATGTATCAATAATTGAGAAAGATAAAAATAAGTCTTAAAACAATCAGTATTTCTTAAATAATATTAGTTTTAACTACTAATAGTTAGCTCACCACTATCCATTACAGATAATGGCCTAGTAATTACAATCTAGTCTAATATTTTTACCTCATACCAGCAATTAAAATTCAGTTTAAAATGGAAGATAAATGGTAAAGACTATTCTACTTGTCTTCATAGCAGTTGTCAGCAAACACAAGGTCATACACAAAGGGAAGAGACACAGGGATGACAACAAGATGAAGAGAAGGAAAATACTAATTTTTAACCAGCTCAGCTATTACTGAAAATGATGTTCCTGATATGGGATTTGGGGGGAGGGGAGAAAATTTTAATATGTTGGTTCTTTTCCTCTCCTTGACCCTGTGTTTTTTCTATTACAGTCAAGATTATAATTTGAATCAGTTAGACTTATTCAGAAAATAGTTTTCAGAAAAACAAATTTACCTTTATCTGTGTTCAAATTTTTAAAGTTGTTTTCTGCATTTCAATTTTTGTTTTTGCAACAGATGTCAAAATATAAATCTATTAAAGAAATATGTTTTAAAAGCAGATGGCCTTATAAAAATAAATTTGAATTGAATACTTACCTTTATTTGCCAAATAAGGTTTACTTTTTAAATATATTAAAACTACTAGACACAAGGGAGTTAGAAGAGTAAATCTAACAAAATGATATATAAAAGGAAATGAAAAAAACAAGGAGAAATAGAAAACATTAAAAAGATAAAAATTTATCATGTGATTTAAAAAAAAATTCTGAACACAAGTTAACCAATTGTCCTTCTTTTCCATTTCAAATTATATTTATAGAATGGATTACCTTGGAGTGCTGCTCTTTCAACTTCATTATTATACCCGGATCATCTTTTTTGCTAGCCATTAGCAATCTAAACATTTGCTCGCGATACTTGCTCATTATAAGTTCCAAGGCAGACTGATGTTCTTCCAGGGATGTACGTAATTCTATCAAGAGTAACAGTACATTTTATTCAAACTTTTCTCTTTCATATTACATTTATTTTTAAAAAAGGCAACTTATAAAGAGGATATTTTAAAAAGAAAACACAATGGCTAGGAATCTAGCTTTATAGCTGTATAGAAATAAAAGATACCAAATGGAGTCCTTTATTAGTTTTTTAAATGACTATTTAAAACTCTTTTTTTGAGAATCCTTTCAATAAACATTTACTGAACAATCAGGTATCAGATGATGCTCTATTTTAGTAACACCAAAAGGCTATGGAGCTCGGAGCGTAGTGAAGAAAACAAATACGTAAATAATTATAATACTACGTGGTAAGTGCAGAGAGAAGCTCTACTCAAATATATATTAGAAATATGTGAGGAGAAATTGATGAAAGCTTCACAGAAGCTTAAGATGAACTTGCATTCTTTGAGCTGAAAAATAAAGGAAAGGACATTCTAAGTAGGCAGGCAGGAAAGTGAATGGTATGTTCAGAATCTAGTTTGAAAGGGCAAAAGCAAAGGTTTCGTGGAGAAGAGAGATGTGGGAAGACAAAAAGGATGGGAGTTGACTTTAAAGGCCAATGAAAAATGAATGTCACTGGCAGGTTCTGTGACTTTAAGCAAAATGACGTAGGAGTATAACAAAATCAATTTTACCAAAATCTAAGTGATATAAACAAGTTAAGTTCCTATGGCATCTCATCAATGTTATAACAACACTGAACAAAATGGTATTATTTGAGGACCTGCTGTATGAGGGTTCTTAAGCAAAAGAATAATATGATCAGATTTAAAAAAAAAAAAAGATTTTTATTTTTTAGAGAGACAGGAAGGGAGGGAGATGGGAAGGGAGCAAAATATCGATCAGCTGCCTCCTGCATGTCTCTTGCAAGCCCTGAACCAGGCACCATGGCCCACAACCTGGGGATGTGTCATGACCAGGAATCAAACTGGTGACCTTTTGGTCTGCAGAGCGATGCCCAATCCATTGAACCACACCAGTCAGGGCTAATCAGATATAGTTTTGAAAAATCCATCTGATGCCTGAGTTGAAGATGGACTGCAGGGGAAAAGAGAATGGAACCAGGGAGATCCATTAAGACAGTCCTGAAAGAGAGTGTAAACGCCCTAGCGGGGGAACAAAGCAGTGGGATTGCAGGGAATGAAACTGAGTTATTTCATAGGTAACAACAATGGCACAAACTGGGTGCTTGCAGTGAGGATCTAAGATGACCTCAAGCAAGGCAGATAGTCAAAGGCACGACAGGATAACGGACAATAAATATGACTCAGACATATTGGGTTGGCCAAAAAGTTCATTTGGTTTTTTCTGTAAGATGGCTCTACGTAGAGCTTAGTTGTCTTTAACTTCATTCAAAACAATTTTTTTAGGTATCATTGTGACAGCTGTCACATCAGTGTGCATTTAAAAAAAATCAAAATTGGTGAATTTCTGTGTAGCCATTTTAATACTGTAGAAGAAAATATGCAACATTTCCGGCATATTATGCTTTATTATTGCAACAAAAGTAAAAATGCAACAAAGGAAATAAAAGATTTGTACAGTGCATGGAGAAGGTACTGTGATTGATCAAACGTGTCAAAAGTTGTTTGCAAAGTTTTGTGCTGGAGATTTCTCACTGGACGATGCTCCATGGTCACGTAGACCAGCTGAAGTTGACAACAATCAAATGGAGACATTAACTGAGAACAATCCACATTATACCACACGGGAGAGAGCTGACATACTCAAAATATCCAAATCAATAAAGTTATTGGTGAAAATGAAAAATGTGTTTTTTATTTTACAGAAAAAAAACTAAATGAACTTTCTGGCCAACCCAATATGAACTCGAGAAGAGATGAAATAACATCAAAAAGTAAATTTAGTTGATTATTTCCCCATTTTTGACAATATTAATTGATCCGAAGTTGATAGTAGAACTGCAGATTAAAGTTCTCTTTTGATTTGCTATATGTAGTAGTAATATAGCTTGCCTTTGTTCTCTTGTTGCAGTTCTCTGATTTGTCTGTTTTCTTGCTGGATTCCCATAACTAATGTGGACCGTGGCCGATGTCTGGCAACTTCATTAAGTTCTTGAATTTCTTCCTGATACTAATGAAAATATTAAAAAAGGATATGTGGTAAGAAAATATTTGGAAATATAAATCTGAGACATATGTCTGGTAAGGATCTAGTATCCAGAACATAGAACTCTTACAAGTGAATGATAAGAAAAATAACCCCATTAAAACCTGAGCAGTAAGTTAAGAGATATAAGGTACGGACAGCATGGTGAGTTAACACTACTGTATTATGCACTTGAAAGCTGCTAAGAGAGTAGATGGTAAATGCTCTCACCACACACATGCAAAAGGTAATTAATTATGCGAGGAGAGGGAAATGTTAACTAACCTTATTATTGTAATCACTTCATAATATAGGATTAGCAAATCATCACATTGTATACCTTAAACTTACACAATGTTTTATGTCAATTATATCTCAGTAGAGATGGAGAAAAACCTAGCAAAGGATTTAGAGACATTGCTCTAAAGAAAATAATCAAATGGCCCACAGCACATGAAAAGATGCTTACATCATTAGTCACTAGGACAATGCAATACAATACAAGATACTACTTCACAACTGTTAGAATGACTTTAATCAAAAAGACAAGTAATAACAAATGCTGGAGAGAATGTGGAGAAATTGTAACCCTCACATGTTGTTGCTGGGAATGTAAAATGTAACTGCTCTGGAAAATAGTCTGACAGATCCTCCAAAAGTTAAACCAGAGCTATTATATGACTCATCCACTCCACTCTCAGTTATAGAGCCCAGATAACTGAAAACACGTCCACACGGAAACCTGTACATAAGTATTAGCAGCAGCATTGCTTACAATAGCCAAAATATAGAAACAGCCCAAATGTCCATCAACTGACGACTGATTGAGACAATATGACAGACCCTTACAATGGAATATTATTTGGTAATAAAATGGATGAGGTGTTGATTTCTGCTACAATATGGACGAACCTTGAAAACACAATTGAGTCACACAAAAAGTCCCATATTGCATGATTCTGTTCATATAAAATGTTCAAAATATGCAAATCTATCTAGATAGAAAGACTAATGATTGCCGGGGGCTGGGGAAAGACAGGGGCTTTGGGGTGAGACTATTCTGGAATTAATGATTATGGTTGCAAACCTGTGAATATTCTAAAACCCAATACATCATACCTCTCAAATAGTTAATTTTATATGTAAATTATATCTCCACAACATGTGCAAAAGAAATGCAATATTATTATTTCTTTTTAAAAAAATCCTCACCCAAGGAACTGCTTATTGATTTAGAGAGAGGGGAAGGGAGGCAGAAAGAGAGGGAGAGACACATTGGTCAGTTGCCTTTTGTATGTGCCCCAACCAGAGATTGAACCCACAACTCAGGCTGGTGCCCTGACAGGGAATTGAACGTGCGATGTTTGGTTTGTGGGATGATGACACCCAACCAACTGAACCATGTTGGCCAGAGCTATTTCTTTTCTTTTCTTTTTTTTAATAAGTAGGAATCTAACTTTAAAATTTTACTCCTTCATTTTAAGACATTTTGATTAGTCACTTAGTAACATAGTCCTTATTACATTCCTAGTTCTAAATTTGGTTGTCAAACTCCTTTTTTTTAAACAATCAGATGTATGAGGTCTGTCTGGAAAAAAGTCCAGCCATTGTTAATATAATGAGAATGGTTTGCACAACATCGATGTAACCTGGCAGCCAAGGCGAGTTCACTGTACTATGATGACTTCACTGTACTAGTCAGTGGGGGCAGCAGACACCATTGAGTGAGCATTATGTACTGTGTGGCCATTGCATTCAAAATGATTGAGGGAGTAGAGTGATGAATCTGCATCCAATTTTAGATTAAGCTTGAATATTCCTCCACAGAAACTATTCAAATGATTCAGAAGGTCACAGCTATGGGCAACTGGTGACTGGCAGCTTCATCATGACAATGCGCCTACTACTCATGCAGAGTGTTTTGGCAAAACATCAAATCACCCAGGTGACTCAGCCTCCCTACAGCCCAGATTGGGCGCCCTGAAACTTCTGGCTTTTCCCAGAACTAAAATCACCTTTGAAAGGGAAGAGATTTCAGACTGTCAATGAGATTCAGGAAAATACGACAGGGGAGCTGATGGCGACTGGGAGAGCTGTGGGAGGTCCCAAGGTGCCTACTTTGAAGCAGACTGAGGCATCACTGTCCTATGAACAGTGTTTCTTGTATCTTCTTCAATAAATGTCTCTATTTTTCATAGTACATGGCTGTATACTTTCTGGACAGACCTGGTATGTTCACTGGTATGCATGAGACAGCTGCACAATTAGGGAGGTATGTAATCTATTCAGGGCAACAGAGTTGCAAAACAAATGAAGTAAACTTGTTTCATTATTTTCAGTAGCTTTGATAAAAGCTTGATCCCAGAGTGCTTCCTTTTCCAAAATGAATGAGTTTCATAAAGGGTAGGCTATGAACATACATTGCCCTCCACTGATTTCAATGAGAGTATCAGATTTTACAATTCTCTTAGAGTTGAAAATTTTTATAAGAGGGCTTAAATTTTAGCTAAACTCCACAGACCACAGGAAAGTTCTTATATGCAAAACTAAGGATAACAAGAAGTGAAGCCCTTTTCACTTCTTTTTTTAACTGACAGCATTACATGTAAAATAAGGTAGCAAGTACAAATGCAGTAACTGCATGAGCTGTAAACTAGATACTGCCCTGCGTTATTTTTTTTTTTAATTTAGTGTTAAATTCACCTAAGTACTTTTAGAAAGAAAAATAAATATTTCTACATTATAAAAATGAGAGCAAAATGTCTATATTAGTAAATGACATTATCTTGTCTTTGTCAAATATATTTAGACTGAATCAATTAATATATTTTCTAAATTCAAATGTGTGTCTTTCAAAAAAGTGATCAGGTCTACAGTATTACAATATACATAATACATGTGTGAGATGACAAAATTATATTCTAAAGTAAAACTGAAACATATAATTCAAGCTACTTTTAAATTTTAGAGGGAATGTTAAAAAAATAAATACTAATGAAGTACAAGTCAGTGATTCAAGCAATACATAAATGCCAATGACTGCTTTTTTAAAAACTAGAATCAACAAAAAAGAAAAAACCAAACCTGCTTCATTGCTTCTACTCGCTTGTTGAGAGCTGTGGTCTGCTCAATCAGGGATTCTGCTGCATCGTCATGATCTCTCAGTCTTTCAACAAGAGCTTTAGCATCAGCAAGTGCCTTTTCAATTGTGCAACTCATTTCTCAAGGAATATCTATAATTAAAATTAAAATTAAGATCAAAAACAAAGCTAGTATACCATCTTATTTTAGCTTCGTGTTAACATATATATGCTTCTGGAGCTACATTTATTACAGGATTGTCCATTCTCTGGGGAGAAAAAAACATTTAAGAACAACAGTGGTGTTGCTTCTGTTAGGATGGCAGAAGCTTGAAAGTGAATTTATAGTATTTGAAAAAGTTAGACAATATATAAACAATTTGCAAACATAATCAGAATGTATGTAAAATACCCTGAATTTATAATGGGGAAAAAAGTACACATACAATTAATACATTTTATACTAAACAGAAATCGTGCTCTTCGTAAGGGCACTGCCAGTCTTGCCGTTTGTGAAAAATGTCATTTTGCTTGTCTATCCTGTAGTCAATCTGACTATAAGATCCTTCCTAGCTTCTGCTTGGTCGGGCTACCTGAGACAATGTTCACAAACACACACTACTGACCAGCTGAAATGGCACCTATGCGTCATGATAAATCAAAGTGTCAACTGTCTTCTGGTGAACTTCTGCTTCTTATATAAAGTTGCATTAATTCCACTGCCCCCCTATACCTGCCCAGCAGTCACCAGCTTTTTCTCTATATCCATGGGTCTGTCTCAATTGTTTATTCATTTGGTTTTTTTTTTTTTTTAGATTCCACGTATAAGTGAAATCATGTGATATTTGTCTTCCTCTGACTTATTTCATTCAGCATAATACATGTTACCTCAAAGGGCAAGATTTCATTTTTTTATTGTTAATATTCCATTGTGTGTACATATATACATATGTATAAAATATGTATGCATATATATGTGCATACATATATACACATGTATATAAATGCACATGTATCACATATATGCATATATGCACACCCATATATGGGGGGTGTGTGTACACACACATCCCACTTCTTTATCCATTTATCTATTGATAGACATCTAGGTTGCTTCCTTATCTTGGCTATTACTAGTAATGCTGCAATGAGCCTATGGAGGCATGTATCTTTCCCACTTAGGGTTTCGGATTTTTTGTTTTGTTTGTTTTGATAAATACTTGAGATGGAATTGCTGGATTGGATGGCTGCTCTATTTTAATTATTTAAGGAATCTCCAGACTGCTTTTCCTAGTAGCTACACTAATTTATAATCCCAGCACAGTATATGAGGGCTACTTTTTCTCTACGTCCTCATCAGCACTTACGGTTTGTTGGTTTATTGATAGCCATTCTGGCAGATGTGAAGTGGTATTTCATTGTGGTTTTTAATTTGCATTTCCCTGATGATTAGTAATGCTAAGCATCTTTTCATGTTTATTGGCTGTCTGTATGTCCTCTTAAAAGAAATATTTATTCAGGTCCTTTGCCCATGTTTTAATTGGACTGCTTTTTTTCTGTGTGTTAAGTTGTATAAGTTCCTTATATATTTTGGATATTAACCCCCTTATTGACTGTATCATCTGCAAATATCTTCTCCCATTCAGTAGATTGTCTTTAATTTTGTTAATGGCTTCCTTTGCTGTGCAAAAACTCTAGTTTGCTGTAGCCCCGTTTGTTTATATTTTCTTTTTGCTCTTGCCCGAGGAGAAATAGCCAAAAATATTGCTAAGAGCAGTAGCGAAGAGTTTACTGTCCATGTTACCTTCTAGGAGTTTTATGGTTTCAGGCCTTACACTTAAGTCTTTCATCCAGTTTATTTTTGTATATGGTGTACGAAAATGTTCCCATTTCATTTTTCTCATGTGTCTCTCCAGTTTCCCCAACACCACTTATTGAAGAGACCAAAGGATTTACCTTCTAAAATTTGAGAGGTTTAGATAAAGGTATTTGTAAATATGATAAGTGAAAGAACCATTAAAGGAGCCAATGTCCCAAACTGACTAAAACACAAAAGGACAACTATCCAAAATCTGTCCAAGACGCTGCTATAAGAGAGAACATGCAACAATGCCCTGTACTTCCTCTAAACTTCAAAGGGAATTACCTTAAAAAAAAAAAAAAAAAAAGAGGACAGTGGGTAGGGCAAATTGGGTTATAAGTAAAACATAAAATATATTTGTTTTACAATAAAAATAACTGGTTGTAACAGATGCTGGTTGTAAAGAAAATGATTAAAAAAATCTGAAAGTCTAGAGAAAGTCGTAAAAGACTTGAGGGAGATAAAGTTTATCTTGGTTTAATAGAACAACTCAAGTACTAAAAATCCCTAACAATCCCAGGTCTCAACTGTAAGTGATATTATTGGGACCACTATCAGAACAATACTTCTTTATGCTCTGTAACACAACATCTACAAATTTAGTAAAAGGACCTGTTTTCAAATAAAATTCACTAAGATTCCTATATATGATCAGATGATAGGTGATTTAGGCATGACCTATAGTATGTAAAATTCAGTAAGATGCAAAAAAAACAAAAACAAACAAAAAAACCTATGCTTCCAGAATCCTTGGGCAAAAGAGTCCACAGGCATAGATTAATTGGAACTGAGCCCTGAATCTAGATGAAGCCTTTCTAGATAATCATACATCTTTCTCCTTTTTGAAACATGAAAAGGTTATGCTGTGTTCTGGGAATATTAACTGCACAACATGGCACCTGAGGTCCACTGCCTACTAAATCCCATACCTTAATTCAGTAGCTAAGGCTCAGCCTCCTTCTCTCAGTAATAGGCCTCCACTAAACCATCTTTAGAGCTTATGTTAGGTTTTTAAACCTAATGTAATCACATGCAGCTACAGGAAGCCACCCTAAAATTTCTACTGGCTGAATAATTATGAACTATTGTTACTTTCTCCTTTTCATATTACCATCGACTGGAGTAACACTGTTACTCCAACAACACTACCTATTGAAAGAGAACCTTATGATTGTGTTTTCACAGACCAAGAAATGCCCAAACTTAAATTTTGATTTTTCTAGTACCAAATCATGAGTTTACTGTGTTAATGAATTTTATATTAAAGCAAAAAGTGATGATAGACACTTCAGTCACTCTGATAAAATTAAACTTCTTATGAGAGGCCAAATTGATCACATGATTTAACTGTGACCTTCTAAGACGGAGCAACTTGCTAAAATAAGAGTAAATTTATGTACTAATAGCTGGATCATTTTGGGAATAATTTACTTCTTTGAGATGTTACAAAGAAAAGACATTCTTCAGATAACCCTTAAAAACAACAATTATATTACTTGATGGCTTGATGCTACCTAAAACAATGGTAGAAACACACAATAAAAAAGATACTATATGAGATAATTTACTATACTATAGATACTATGAAGCTATTTTAAAATACTCTAAATAAAAAGATTGCTTTGACTAAAAGTCCTTATGCAAGGGCCTTATATAAAACAAGAACATCATAACAAATTGATGGAGAAGTTTAAAAATTCTATCAGACACACAAAATCTGACCTGACAAATTTCAAAAAGAAACTGGGGTGACCCAGTTGTAAAATCCATGAGATAAAAGCTGCCACTATCAGAATGGCTACCTGATACCACCAGATAAAAGCTCAGATGCACAAGATATTCCATGAAACCTCCCGTATTAGCAGGAAAAAAAATATGCCACAATATTAAACACTGATGGGAAAATGTGATGGATTAGCAAAGGGTGTGACCCAGTGTATACCTTATTTTTTGTGAATAAATTAATCTGAAAAAATTGTGAAGCTGAAGCAAGGACTAAAACCATTCTTAAAGAATTTTTCTAACATCTCCTACTGGATTTGATAGGGTAACCTTTCTTTATGGTTTAAGAATATGTAATGTTTCTAAATATACCGATAAACATATTAGTATGTTTCTGTTACGGTTGGGTTGAAAAAGTTCTCTGTTGAAAAGCCATAATAAAATGGGGACACCTGTAATTGAACAATAAAAAAAATTAAAAGAAAAGCCATAATACTCAAAATGGTTAAAATACTATTATACTTTGTGTCTCCTACTAAGGACATGTTAAGTTTTTGATCAATTAATATGAAAATATATTTAAGTGGTTTACGGCCATACCACCCTGAATGTGCCTGATCTTGTCTGAAAATATATTTAACTGAAAAAATTATTATTTTTCTTTTCTTTCTTTCATTTTTTAAAGCCTCATCTGAGGATATGTTTATTGATTTAAGAGAGAGAGGAAGGTGGAAAGAGAGAAACATTGATGTGAGAGACAAACACTCAACAGTTGCCCCCTGTATGTGCCAGACTGGGGATCTAACACGCAACCTAGTTGTGTGCCCTGGTTAGAAACTGAACCTGTGACCTTTTTTTTTTTTTTTAATTCAGGACAGGTAGTCTAATGGCAAACCACACACAAATCCAGAATTACAAAGAAGGGGAGTGTTTTTTTTTTGTTTTTTTGTTTTTCATTTTGTAATTATTTTTTTATTTTTATTTTTAATTTATTTACTTTTTAAATACATTTGTCTCTGCCTCCCCCCCCTTTCCCTTGCCCCCTCCCACCTTCCCTCCCTCAGCTCTTCCCCTTTGGTTTTGTCCATGAGTCCTTGCTATATGTTCCTTGCCTTTCCCCTTCCCTTAAAAATATGGAACGCTTCACGAATTTGCGTGTCATCCTTGCGCAGGGGCCATGTTAATCTTCTCTGTATCGTTCCAATTTTAGTATATGTGCTGCCGAAGCGAGCACTGAACCTGTGACTTCTTCGTGTAGAGGATGATGCTGTAACCAACTGAGCCCTCTGGCCAGAGCTGGGACAATTTTGTAATGAATTTAAATTATGCAACATTTTGCCTCTTTCTTGGGAATTTTCCTGTTTTCATTATTCCCAGACCTGAAAAAAATCCCAAAAAGGATAAATCCAAGAAGGTGCAAGCTCAGACATATCATAATCAAATTTCTGAAAACTGAATACAAATAAAAACCTTGAAAGGCAGTAGAGAGTGGAACACTTATAGTGCTGATAAAACAGCTGTCAACCTGGAATCCTATATCCAACAAAAACTGCCTTCACATAAGAAGGTGAAATAAGAATCATTCTCAGATGAAGAAAAAAGCAATTCATTTCTAGATCTGTTCTAAAAGAAATTCTTCAGAGACAAGCAAAATGGTATCAGAAGGAAACTCAGAGCATTCAAATTAAAGGAAGAGTAATAGAAATTGTTAATATCTAGATGAATATAGTAAACTAATTTCTTCATGAGTGCTTTAAAACGTAATATTTGAAAATAAGAACTGTAACTTTTGTCTCATGAAATTTCCAACTTATATAACTAAACATAAAGTTAGGAGGTTAGGTGGACCTATATAGTAATAACATTTCAACATTTTACTTGAAATTATAAAATGTCAATTATAAGTAGAATGTGAAAAAGTTACATACATGTATAGTAATTCCTAGAAAAATGTCTAAAAAACTGTAGAGATAATACCTTATTTATTAACATAATGAGGAACAGGACAATCTGGTTAATTGTACAGTATATATCATGGTATTCAACTGAATTCCCTACCCCCAGGGAAAGTCAAAAATATACAATAACCCAAAGAAAATGAAAAACAGAAACAAAGGAATAAAATATTAAAAGAACAAGCAGAAAACAAATGATACCATGGTGAACCTAAATCTAAATGTATTAATAATTACACTAACTATAAATGTTCTAAACACACTAATTAAAATACAGATTATCAGGATGAATTTAAAAAGCAGGGCCCAACTGGATATTGTCTATACAAAACTCACTTCAAATATGATGTAGGTAGGTTAAAAGTAAAAAGATGGAAAAATATACATTAATAAACACTAATCAAATGAATGATAGCACCAGGCAGCACTGAAGAAGACAGGCTAGTACAACACTGGAAATAGTTTCTGATCTCCAGTCTAGCACTCTATTCAGGAGCCAAGGTGGATCCCCAAGACACTGTTTGCTTTTACTTATATATTGTGAAAACCTCTTAGTCTCCTTAGCTGGAAAAACAAAGCAAAAAACCTGACCCTACTTCACTAAGTAGAATTCTAAAGTATTTTTAAAAAACATGTCAAGCCAGCAATAGAAAATAAATAAGAGTGTAAATGAAGAAAGGATGAAAAATAACAAAATTTCAAAAATTTTTCCTTATAACTAATAAAACCCTAGCATCCATTTTAATTAGGCATTATAGTTAATTATAAAACCAATAATAAATGTTTACAGATAGGTTTTTTGAAATTACAATTAACATTCACTTATAAAAACATTCCCTAGATTGCATAAAAGTACTACTATAAAAATAAACTATATTTAAAATGTGTTTTATAACTATAAAAATAATGCTATTCAGAAAAGTGAATTTTAAACATCAGGTAATTCAAAGCATAATTTTATTAGCATTTCAGTAAAGCAGTGACACAGAGTTTCTAAGAATCTGTATGTTCATTTCCTGTATGTGAAACCACAGAAAAGTTTAAAATATTTTATAATATGCATTTACTTTGCCACCATTTTTTGAAAAACATTGTTTTTCTCTTCTTCTTTGGTTGGCAAGTGGAGTGGGAGGAAGATTGTTTCCAAATTCTCTAACAAGTTTTAAAAATAGAATACAGTTACCAAAAAAAAAAGTATTCTTAATTTATCTGCCTATTTTTATAGTACTTATCTTAATTAATACTTACATTATCTTCTACAGGTACGCCCAAATTACAGGTGAAATTTTTCTAGAGCAGGTTTCCACCCGCATTAGCTATATTCTCACCCACTTTTCCACCCAAAGACATTCACAGTCAGGCTCTTGGCAGAGGGTTCAGAACATTCTGCTGCTAATAAAAGAGAAACCACCGCCCACCCATGACAGCAACTGACAGCTGTTTAGTTTTAGATTTTGGTTAACAAAATTTTAAAGAAATTCAAGTCACTCATTTCTTTTTTATCCACAAATCCAGTATGCTACAGCTGGGCCTACAGAAATATTGTGACTACTGATAAGCCATTCACTGAAGTGTCTTCAAATGTCAACAATCTAGTTTAGTTAAAAGCCTTTTTAGATTGCTCAGGCAGGAACCTAATGGCAATTAGTAGATAATATTAACAGACACGTACGGAAATAGAAACATAAAAAGGCATAGTATGGCTTTCTTATAAACTTTTAATTTAAAAAAATGTAGAAAGAAAGCATGTAAGTTACATGTAAAAATAATCACCTTACACAGGCACATCAGTGTATTTGAAAGCACAGAAAATTTTCAGTCCTTGAACATGATGGAATGAACACATCTGAAGTTTTACAAAGCAGCTATACGAAGAAGATAAATTTTTAAAGTTGGAAAAAACAAAATTTGAAAGTAAGGACACAGAAGAATTTTTTGAAATCACATGTTACCTTAGAATTGTGGCTAAATATAAGTTGCATTTATATATATATAAAATACGTATATAATAAACATATTATTATATAACAGATATATATTTTTTCCAAACAGTTATGACCATTCAAAAAGGAAATAATCTAACTTAAATCAGTTACTTCTAACCAATGGGCCAAGAAGTCATTGGAAGAGTTGCATGGATGTACATACACCAAAAGCACGGTATTTCTCTCACACATATAGCGCACTATTTTTCAAATACAGACACATATTCGTATTAAAAAATCAATTAAAAGTATAGTAGTTTTTTGCCATTATGCATAATTTCAATCAACAAATACTAAAAGTACAACTACTTCTGTGCTGGGGCTCCACGGTTCCTTATATTCAGAACAGGTAAGTGGTCATTCAGCTAATATTCAAGGTTCCTTCTGGCTCTAAAAATTCTGATTTTAGGGGCACTTACAACTCCAATGGTGAATCTTTATAACTATTATAAATATTTATACGTGTGTGTATATATATACATATATATACACACATATATATAAAAATGCCTATGTACCAAGGATTAGACTAGCGTTTGCTACAAAGATGACTTAGACATGATTCCAGAAACAAGCTCAAATTAGCACAAGAGACAAGTTGTATTATATGAACAAATAATACAAGCTTATAAATATCGCAGAACTGTTTCAAGTGCTTTGGGAGCACAGTAGTATTATCAATGTCACCTGGGGGATCTGAGGTGACAATGATCTATGAACTGGGTTTTGATAGGTAGTAAAAACAAAAATAAAAAGGGAAGAGTAAGCATTCTAGACAGATGGTGCAGCACATACAAAGGCACAGAGCTGTGAATGTGCATAGCATGGTTGGGGAAACCGCCAGTTGTCTCGTATGGCTGGATAGTAAGGCAGTATTTGGAGACGCAAGATGAGACTAAAAAGGTAAAACAGATTGGGACAGATAGTAAAAAGTCCTGCTTACCCATTGGGAAATAATTCTGTCAGCAATACGGTTATTGAAAAAAAGTTTAAGGAGTGATATAAACAGATCACTGTTGAATTTCAGAATGATAACTCACTGGGAAGGGTGATGGTGGGGAAACTTAGCTGGGGGAGGAACACTGCAACAATGCCGGTGAAAGAAATAATACGTTGCAGTGCGTGTGGAATTGCAGAATCAAGGACGAAAGTGTCCAGTTTGGACAGCAGGATGGATACTGGTACCATGCAAAAATGGGATGCAGAAGAAAGGGAGGAGGAACTCCAGGGAAAAAAGTAGTATTCCTCGGAGGGCAGTTTCGAGAAAAAGGGAATAGCTGTCCATGTCCTGTGCTGCAAAGAGGTAAAGTGAAAACCGAAAGGGTCCTATTTTCCTCCCTTCAAGGGTGAGCTCCCAGGTGGGTTAGGCAGGAAGAAAACCGATAAGGAAGGTGTGTCCAGAGGACCAGGGCCAAAGCTTTTCATTAAACTTTCCGCACTTTAGTCCCGGAAAGAAGAGCTCAGAGCTGATGCCGGGGAGGGGAAGTACCGCTCCCAGGAGGGGGTAACCGGCGGGGGGAAATGACTAGGGCCGGTTGGTCGGTAGTTCGAGAAGGGAAAAGCACCAGAGCGGCCCAGGGAAAGGAAGCTTGCGACTCCCTGTGCCTGTTCTTGTCCCTGGATTTATTCCACTTACTCTGGTCTCAGTCCCTCGGAGCCGTCAACTGTGGCGATAAGGACTCAAAGCCTCTGCCAACGGGGACCTATGCACCCAAGGTAAGAGAGTCCTCTTGTTTGTTCACCTGCTTCAGCGAGCAGACGCAGAACACAGCACAGGTAGTCGAGGGGTAGCTGCAGGGTCAGCGGGGATCGGCCCCATCACTGGCCCCGGGAGCCGAGACCAACTAGCGCTCCCACAGCCCTTCAGCCTCGCGAGATTTTCTTTTTTGCGTCACCGTGGGGGCAGAGCCAAGAGTTTTATTTGCACCTTTCACTGACATGCGCGAGAGATGGGGGCAGGTCCTCTCTAAGTCCCTCCCCATTAATCTACTCAGGTTTTTGCTTGGTTTCTCACAAAGTCTCGCGAGTTTTGCCGGGGAAACCGGCCTAGGTGAAGAGACCGAGACGGGGAGACCGGGTGGGAGGGCCTTTCGCTTAAGGGCCTGTGTCTGGTTTAACCGGTGCTGTGGTTGGTACTTCGCTGATGGGGAAGCGCTCAGGCCGCCCGGAACAAACTGCCCAATGGGTGATTGGGAAAATTAGCGGGTAGAAATTGTTGAGGGTCGTAGGCATTTTTTTTTTTCTTGGCTCCGCCCTCTTCCTGTTCAGCGACCTGGGCGTCTGGCCCACCGCGGGGGAAGGGCAGCTTGGCGGGGCCGTCGAGGAGTGCTTTGCGCACGCGCGAATCCTAGTGTGTGAGTGTTTGTGTTCACGCGCACGCGCGCGCGCTCCCGCATTTAGGAAGCTTGGGAAGAACCGGTGTGCTAAGAGATGAACGGAGAAAGCATAGTCCCCTGTCTTTGGTACCAGACACTCCTGACCGTGCGCTGACCCTCCCCACCCAACCAGCAGCCTTTGCCAGAGAGGCTGTGGTCCATAGCCTCTGTTCGTTTTCACTTCAGGACCAGGCACGAAAGTAAGCTAACCTCAATCCTGAGGTCTTCCTTATCCACTCACCTTGTACTTTCCACCCCGCACCCTCCAGCAGAGTGTGTCTAAATTTCTCAAAGAAGAGTTTTGCATGAAGGGGAAATGCGTTTGAAAGCAGTAAAAGAAAATAGCTGGATCGTAAAAAGTCAGTTCGTTTTGATGAACACTTTTGCTCTGCTTACCATGTGCTTTTTGAATGTCTCTTTTCTATTCAGTATCAGATTTTATTAACGAAGCAAGGGAGTTTTTATAAGAAAAAGTTTTAAAAGTTTCTCCTCCGCACCAGTGTGATGGTAGCAACTGAGTTTTTCTGTTCTACGTGATAAATTACTGTGGAGTTTCAAAAGCTAAGGGGAACAGTATGAATTTGGGGTCTTTATCCTAATGCAAAGACCAGACATGCAGTTATGTTAGATGTCTATTATGTTTTGGTCTTTCCTATTGCTGTCACTTTTATTTCCTGTTAATTCCCCCACCCCTCCCCTTTCAGGAGTCTTGAGACTTTTTGGAGGGAAGCTCAAAACTGCTGACTTAGGTTAGTTTGGGGGTTTATATGTGATTGCTGTCAAGTAGCAAGGATCATCAAAAGTGTATTTGAAAAATATTTGTCATTTATTATGTTTGGTATTATGTAAGAAAATCAAGTGCTATTATTTGTAAAAGTATTTTCTTTTGACCATTTTAAGTTTATTCAAAAAGCAAAAAAAAAGTATGGACTGTAATTTTGCCTGTTACTGATAGAATGCAGATGAATATGGTGTATTTCATATCTTGAATTGATAGCTACTTTCTGATATGGACCTCATTAAATCTCGTCCTTTGTTGGGTAAATTTCTTTGGGTACTGATTATTAATGTTCCCTACCAAATCTTCTTGAAGAAAAGACACATTAATTAGAAATAATTTAAGATATAAAATGTTAAGTATAAAACATTTGACTAACATATTTTATCTCTTACAGGTTAAATCAAAATGAAGATTTTTTCTGAATCTCATAAAACAGTATTTGTTGTGGATCACTGCCCTTACATGGCAGAATCATGCAGACAGCATGTTGAATTTGATATGCTGGTGAAGAATAGGACCCAAGGAATCATCCCATTGGCCCCCATATCTAAATCATTGTGGACCTGCTCAGTAGAATCTTCCATGGAATATTGTAGAATAATGTATGATATATTTCCTTTCAAAAAGCTGGTGAGTGTGAAGTACAAGCAAAATGATGATTTTGGGGATATACTTAATTGCCTAATACATCTCTTTATGTATGAACTTGCTGTAGATTTGACTTAGAACAGTTTGTTTACTACTTAATAATGTGATATATAGAATTCCTCTTTGGGATTAAATGTCATGTGTATTTAATTGGGACCAACAGTAACAGCTAACAGTTATGGAGCACTTGCAGGTGCCGGATATATTCTAAAGTGCTTCATATGTATTAACTCCTCTAATTCTCATAACAGTCTAATAGGGTAACTACTATAATTACTAGGATAATATTCAAAGTACATAATAACCAAAATGGAATAGGCACTGGCCATTGATGGTTGCCAGCATAAGCAGCAGGGATGCTAGCTGTAAGCAGTTTGTCAGACTGTGTTGGCATGTACCCACTGAATATCAGCTTCGTGTATTACTGCCACGATGGAGATGTAGAAACTGAGGTAAAGAAAAGAAACTTATCCTGAGTCATATAGCCAGTTAGAGGCAGAACCAGAATTCGAACCTAAGCAAGCCGGCTGCTTATGTAGTTTTAGTGAATGTGTGCTAAGTCTCTGCAGCATTTAGCCATATTAGACAGTAATGCTCTTAATGCTAAGCGGAAATTGTTTTTATCAATAGGAAGCGAAATTACATACTGATAGACATTTTCAATTATAAAAATTTTCTTTCGGTTTCAGAATCTCAACTGTTTTATTCTGGGAAAGTCATTTGGTTAGCCTTAAGCGGCTAATTTATTTTCTGTCTCATTCTGGAGCAGCCTAGGCTGGGACCTAGCCAAATCTTAGATTGGCATAGGCAGGGCAACACAGTAAGGCTGAACAGAGAGAGTGTAATATTTTACATTCGGATATATTCCAAATTCAAATATAAGTTTTAGTCCCACTGCAGATTGTGCATTATGGAGCGGGGGGGAAAAAGAAAAACATGAGAAAAGGGAAAATTTAGTGATTTAGGGCACAGACTTTGGCTCAAATTCTGTCATTCTTAGCTACCAGCAGTGTGACCTCGATCATACTGCCTAATTTCTCCAAGCCTGTTTCCTCCCACGTAAGCATAACGCCTACTTCCTATGATTATTGTAAGATTTCAAGGAGATAATACAAATAAAGTGGCTAGTAAAATATATTCCCTGTCTGATAATGCTTAGGAGGGAGGTCTACTTATCAAACTTATGGGGGAAGCAAACTAGTATTTCATGGATATTAGGAAAAAAGATCATGGACTAGATCATATAGTTCAAGGGAAAGAAATCTCACCATTTTCCCAAAAGGAACATAGACATCATTTTATATATTTTCTAATATATCCTTACTGTCATTATCTTACTTAATAGTATTTTTTGGTTTGCATCTTACTCTAAAATTTAGAATAAAGTCCAAATCCATTATTTTGGATTTCAGTGCCCTATGTGATATGGCTACCGCCTATTTTTCTGAGCTTAACTCCAGCCCTTCTATCTGCTCTGACTTTTACCCTTTCGAGGGTGCTCGGAGACTTGCATTTGCTGTTTATCTGGAATTCCTATCCCCAGCTCTTTCTGTGGCTGGTTCTTTTGGTCATTTTGGATTTCCTCCAGTTGCCACTTCTATAGAGAGCCCTTGTCTATCCAACCAACCTAAGATAGTTAATCACCTTTTTCATTACATTTACCACTCTCTGAAATTATCTCGTTTGTTTGTTTGTTCCTTGCACTGCCCTCTTATTTTACCACACCTGCCAAACTCCCGGCTCTCCCCACATTGTGACAGAACTGTTTTATTCCTCACTATAATCCCGTATCCCCAGTGCTGAGAATAGCATGTGACATGTACTAAGCATTCTGTACATTCATAAAATGGATGAATGACTCAATCAGCAAATCAGTGCTAGAGACTTCATATTATTTTAATTTTTTCTAGTAGCAAACTTTACACTTTAAATATGATGTGATCAAATGAAATTGGAGTTGAATACTAATTATTTCTTTGAAATCTATTAGGTGAATTTCATTGTAAGTGACTCTGGAGCACATGTTTTAAATTCTTGGACTCAAGAAGACCAAAATTTGCAAGAGGTATGATTAGGTTTTGAGCTGTGGATGTGATAATACTTGATTAAAAATGATTTAATTTTTTTTATCAACATAGTATTTAGACATAATTTTAAAACGCCAATAACTAAAAGAAAAACAGTTATCTTCATTCCAGTCTTTTCCCACTTCTAGAAGCAAACATTCAAATCTAGCTTATTTATTATTTATTGTACTTCTGTATTTCTAAGTAACATTTTTTTTACTGCCATTTGTATAGCTCATGGTTAAACTTTATTTATCATTGTTGTTGATGAGCATTTACCTTGTATATTCCTTCTCACCCATAAGAATATGCCTGCCCCCTTCCCTTTCTTCATTTTCACAATATTGTTATATCAGAATTTTTGGTTAATTCACGATTCATACTTTATAATGTCTGTATAAAGTGTTATTAACTGCTAAGCTCTGTGATATATATGATTATTTCCTTTTTTTAAGGTTTTATTGAGCTATGGGTGACATAACAGTATATATAATGCCATACATCGTTATATAAGTTTAAGGTGTGCAGCATAATGAGTTGACTTACGTATTATTTCCTTTCTTGTACAACTTTTTGATCCTGGAATTTATCATTTCCTTTTTTTCCCCCTAAATTTGCTTATTTTTCTGTGTATCTGTTCCTCCCTTCCCTCTATAAAACTTACCAATTTTTTAAAAATCGTAACTGTGTTAGAAATTTAGCAGTTTGATTTATTTTTCCTTTAAATCCTTGGAGTGCAGTCTTCTGCTTCAGTTTGAAGTGGCTGCTTTCTAGGCCTGGTGTAGTGTGGTCATCCTCCTCTCTCTCACTGTTTTTCAGATCCCAATTTTTTCCTCTTTTTCTTTGATCTCTTGTTTTGGTAGAGTATAATCTCCAGAGTTTCTGTAACTTACCTTACACTTCATTGATACTTGCGGTATAGACATTTCAGGTTGGAATTAAATTATTCCTCAAAATTCCGAGGGTATTACTCCACTGTTTCATAGCATCTAGTGTTGGTGTGAAGTCTAGTATCATTTTTCTTCATAATTTCTCTTTGAAATCTTTTAGAATCTTTTCTTTCTACCTTTATGTTCTGAAATTTCTTAGTGCCTTGGTGTTAGTCTTTTCTCATTTATGTGCTCGGCTTTATATTCTTCAGGAATAATTTCCCTGTATTTCTTTGATAATGTTCTTGTCTCTGTGTTCCATGTCTTTCTGGAATCCCTGTTAGTGGGATGTTGGACCTGCTGGATTAAATTCCTTATTCTTTTTCTCACTGGTCCTCTTATTGTTGCTATACTTTCTAAGCCTTTTACCTACTTCCTTTTAACCCTTATTATGGAACTTTTTATTTGATTGTATTTTTAATTTCCAAGAACTTTTAATTAGGCTTAAATTATGTCCATTTTTGTCATATACTTGTTTTATGGGTATAATTTCTAAATTTGAGGGTATTAATTATAGTTCATTTAAAGTTTTTGTTTGTTTTTTGTTTGTTTTTAAATCTGTGTTCTCACAGTTCTTTTAATGTCGGGGATTTTCTTTAATGCCTGGTGACATTTAGCTGTGCAACCTTATTCAAAGGTGAGTCCCTAAACAGCAGATAAGATCTGCGTGTTGTGAAGTAGGTAGTACTGACTGGGCTTCACTATGGGTTAATCAATTGTTTTCTCTGGGGGAGACCACCAGATGTCACAGTCAACAGACCCTCTCTTTGGGACTGTTCAGAGTCCCCAGAGAAGATCTTCACTGTCCTACCTGTATGCCATAACCTTGGTTGTCAGCCTTCTGGGAGCCATGGAGAGGGTAGATTCTACCATCTGGAAGGCAGACTTTCACACAATCTTTCTGTTTTTGGTCTAGTACCGTACTCTCTAATATAGGATTTACTAGCCATACATAGCTGCTGTTCACTATTCAATAGCTACTCTTTAAACTTAAATTAGTTAAAATTAAATACAATACAAATTCAGTTTCTCTGTAGCCCAAGCCATGCTTCAACTGCTCAGTAGTCCACGTGGATGGTGACTACTGTATTGGACATCATAGGTGTAGAACATTCCAATCATCACAGAATGTCCTGTTGGGCAATACTGGTTTAGTACCTTATCCTTACAGTCTACTGTGCTTTGTGGTATTCATGCTTGGTACCTTTCTGGTTCAGTTCTTCCAAGGAATCTGATTCTGTATTTGGAGGGATCACAGGCTCAGGGAGAGGTAGTCACTTACATGGATAAGGTGTGACGTGGCAGTGAAGTTGCTTCTTACACTTTAAGCCATTCATTGTTTCAGATATCTTGCCTCACCCCTTTTTTGTGTTCCTGAACTTCTCCTGAATTCTGAAGGGCATATCATTTTGTCTTTTTTTCCCCCTGTAGGCACTTAGATTTCAAATTATTCAGTCTTATGAAGTCCAACTCATTCCATCCATTTTGATATTCTTACTGACATCTCTTATTTGCTCTTTTCTCCTTCATTCTTTTTATCTTTGTGTGTTTATGTCCCCCCCCGCCCCCCCTTTGGTTTATGCTTTTTAAAATTCACCTATTGTTTCAGTGCAGTCTTAGGAGGGAGCAGAAATAAACCCATGCTTAATCTACCAAGTCTATGCTTTTTAAACATTATTTGTCTAAAGATGTTGAGTTTGTGGTAGCTTATGTTCTATGCTATTGTTTAGTTGGATAGAAGACTTCAGTTAACTAGGTTTCCTGATGAATATGCACATTAGAGACAGGCAATAGTGAAGTATTTGAACACATTGTTTAATTATTTCATGTTGAAATCTTTCTGTTAATAGATGCACTTCAGTGTAAATAATCCCATTCAAATGTGTTTTAGATGGAACACTTTTGAAGAAAGTGTTTTGTACAGGTTTGATCTTAAGATTGATCAGTATTTATTATATATGTATACATACCTAACCTTTCTCTTTCTTGAGGTTACTCACACCAGGGGCAGTCTTTTATTGGCTTGGCTTTGCACTCCAGAATGTACTTTATTCTTTCATTATTTGAAAAAAATATTAAGGATTCTATACATTCCCTTGTACTATCTTTTTGCAATGGCTTATATTCTGCTTTATTTCTTTTAAGAGGTAATGTGAAAAGCTTGAAGCTTCTCCAGTTGCGTATGAATAAAAATAAGTACAAATTTATATAGATTTTTCTTACTTCACCTCTGCAGTATAGTAAAAGATATGCATTTGATAATGGTAGGTATACTGATGGTAAGAGAATTACTACTTCTCTTTGCTTCCTGCAGGTGAAGTCACCTTATATCACACTCATTGCTTTAACATTTTTAAAAAAATTTATTGACTTTTAGAGAGAGAGAAGAAGGAGAAGAGAAACACTGATTTCTTGTTCCACTTAGGCATTCATTGGTTGATTCTTGTATGTGTGCTGAACAGGGATTGAACCCATCACCTTGGCATATCGGGATGATGTTCTCACTAACTGAGCTACTCAGCCAGAGCCCACACTCATTGCTTTAAATTGCGAATTAAAGTGGAAACTCCAGTTGTGAAGGCAACTATATTATATAGCAAATCACTGGTGTTTCAAGATGATATAAAGTAATTCAAATTTTATATAGATTATGTATAACCTCTCTATTAACATTTAATTCTTAGCTTTGGTTACCTATGTCACACCTTTCCCGAATTACTGTGAGTAATCATGATTAACAGGTGAAAGAGATTGAAGAATGTTTGGGCTGGAAGTATTGTAGACATCTTTTGCTTTGACTCCTTCATTGTTCAGGTGAAGGAACTGAGGCCCCCAGGAGCCAGCGGTTGTTTAGTATACATTCCTTGCTCCAGGGCTCTTTCTGTCATAGCCCATAACTATCCCATACATCTTATATTTTATTACAAAAAAATTGTCAGACTTCAGGAGTTTGGTTTTGCTTAAGTTTGAAAGTGTCATGCTGTGTGGGGCAGGTTCTATTATTATTTTCACTTTCAGGTGAGGGAAAGGGCTAGGAGAGATTGAGTAGGTTCATACAGTATTAAAAGGCAGAGCTAGAATTTCATGTCATCTCTAACTATAAAAGATAAGCTTTCTTCAGCTATGGTCCCCAGCACCATAACACCCTTCCCCTAAAATAGTACTTTTTATTGAGCTCCTTTTACATACCAGGGACTTTATATAGTTTTTATACACAACATTTTTTTTCTTTTTTGATTACTTTTTATAAATAGGTGATACATATGCAACTCTAAAATAAAATATACGAGGTCTGCCCGAAAGGTATCCAGCCATGTAATGTGAAAAGTAGAGACATTTATTGAAGAAGATACAAGATATGAGAAACACTCTACATAGGACAATGACGCCTCAATCCCCTTCAACAGAGGCACCTTGGGACCTCACACAATCCTCCTAATCACCATAAGCTTCCCCTTCTTATTTTCCTGAATCTCGTGGACAGTCTGAGTCTTTTGTCTTTCAAAGATGATTTTAATTTTGGGAAAAGCCAGAAGTTGCAGGGCAGAGTCACCTGCGTGATTTGATGTTTCGCTAAAAACCTCTGCATGAGACATGGTGCATGAGCAGGTGCATTGTCACCAGTTGCCCATAGCTGTGGTCTTCTGAATCCTCCAGATAGTTTCTGCAGAGGAGTGTTTAAGCTTAAAGCAAAATTTGATGCAGATTTGTTGCTGTACTCACTCAGTCATGTTGAATGCAATGGCCACACGGTACATATGGCTCACTTAATGGTGTCTACTACCCTCACTGACTAGTATGGTGAAGTTGTCATTGTTCATGCATGTGCATTCCAATCCACTCTCCTTGGCTGCCAGGTTACATCATTGTTGCACAAACTGTACTCATTATATTAATATGGCTGGACTTTTTCTGGAGAGATCTCATACATATGTACACACATATGTAAGTGTGTGTGTGTGTGTAAGTAAAAGGTAAACCTTGACAATTTCCCAGTCATCCCTTGTCCCAGTTAGTGATGTGCTAGAGCCTGCTCATACCAACTTGGGAAAGTTGACTGTGTGCATCTCCCACCAACTTCATATTCAGAGAAGCTTCAAATCAGCTCTCATGGGAATATTTAACCATAGATATTGGCAAACACTACAAATTAGGGTTCCCCCCGTTTTTTGGAGAATTGGTTACCAGCACATCACTTTATCCGCACTGCTATTAGGGTGTTATGAGTCTTTCCAGAGTTCTTTATGCATATACAAAGTCCTCCTACTTTGTTCTTTTCAATATTATTTTGGCTATCTGGAGTCCTTTGCAATTCATATAAATTTTAGAATCTGTTTGTCAGTTTCTATAAAAAAGTCTACTGGTCTCTGACCAGTGTGGCTCAGTTAGTTGGGCATCAACCTGTAAAACAAAAGGTGACCAGTGTGATCTTTGGTCAGGGAACATGCCTAGGTTACGGGCTTGATCCCCGGTTGGTGCACGTACAAGATGCAACAAATCAATGTATCTCTCTCGCATTGATGTTTCTTCCTCTCTTCCTTCTGTCCCCTCTCTCTTAAAAAAAAAAAAAAGAGGTCTACTGGGATTTTGCCAGGGATTATGTTTAATTTTTAGTTCAGTTTGGATAATATTGCCATTTTAACAATATTAAATTTCAAATCCATGATCATGGGATGTTTTCCACTCATTTAGATCTTTAATTTTTAGCAACAGGGTTTTGTTGTTCCTAGAGTAAGATTTGCATTTCTTTTGTTAAATGTATTCTTAACTGTTTTATTCTTTTTGTTGCTATTATGAAGGAATTGTTTTCTTAATTTCATTGTTAGATCATTTATTACATGTGTATGGCAATATAATTGATTTTTGTCTGTTAATCTTGTATCCTGTAACCTTGCTGAACTTATTATTTCTAATAATTTTTTAGAAGATTCCTTAGGACATTCTCCATACAAGATCATGCCATCTGCAACAAAGAGATATTTATTACTTCTTCCTTTGCAATATGGAACCCTTTTCTTTCTTTTTTTCCCTTTATTTTCCTGTGGTGAGACTGGACATCATCCTGTTTTGGAGGGAACACATCCAGTTTTCATCATTAGCATCATATTATCTGTAGGTTTTTCATAGACATTACCATACTGTTTATCTGCTTAAGGAAGTTTCCTTCTATTCCTAGTTTGTTGAGTGTTTTATCTTGAAAGGTCTTAGATTTTGTCATGCTTTTTCTTGTATTTTTGGAGATCATGTGATTTAAAATTTTCTGTTGATAGGATATTCACATTAATTGATTTTGGAATTTTAAATAAACTTTGCATTCTTGGGAAAGTCCCCCTTGGTCATAATGTATAATTCTTTTTATATGGTGCTCAATTCAATTTGCTAGTAATTTGTGGAGGACATTTGTGTCCATATTTATAAGGAATGCCGGTTTATAGTTTACTTTTCTTCTGTCTTTGTCTGTCTTGTGCACACTCTTGTCAACACAATTGTTTTCCCTTTTATTTAGCTCATGGCAGCATTAGCTGCTGTTGGGCCCCCTAACCCACGGGCAGATCCAGAATGCTGCAGTATTCTACATGGTCTCGTTGCAGCAGTGGAAACCCTCTGTAAAATTACAGAGTATCAACATGAGGCCCGTACTCTACTAATGGAGAATGCAGAGCGTGTTGGAAATAGAGGGCGAATAATTTGCATTACCAATGCTAAAAGGTGGGACATTAATCACTGTAATTCTTTCAAACAGGGAATTTTAATGTCCTATTACAGCTTTTATTTTAAAAATCAGGGACAACATGTTAGCACTGAAATATATCACAGTTGGCCTTTCTGATATTGAAGGTTTGTTTATTCAGTGCTAAAATAAAGACTCAATGAAAAATTTAGATTGTCATCATATAGATTAATTTGACTTCTTCACTAGTTTTATCAGCTGGTTATTTAGTGTTGTGAATGAGCATGTTAAAGACAGTCCTTGCTGAAGTAATTTTTAAATGCCTGTAGTTGAATAGTGTGTTTAATTTCTCCTCTTACTGTTTATTCCTTTAAGTATGTTATCTCTTTTTTTATGCCACTAGTGATAGTCATGTGCGAATGCTTGAGGACTGTGTTCAGGAAACGATTCATGAGCATAACAAGCTTGCTGCAAATTCAGATCAGTGAGTATAATCCATAAATGAAATAAGTATTTCATTTTGTAGTCATGTACATTTCATTCTAATTATTTCAGTAATTTTAGTAGTAATTGGTAGAATTCTCTCCTGACTCTACAAATTAGTTAAAAGATGCATTGATCAGAAACTTTTTTCCCTCATTTTCCCTTTCACTTTAAAATTTTACTTTTTACTTCATCAGAACTATAATAGATAAATTTATAATGCATATTTGCTTTGGTGGCTTGCTCTCATACTTTTTCAAATTTTTATTTATTTACTTTTTAAAAAGTTTTTATTTATTTATTTTTAGAGAGAGAGGGAAGGAGGGAGAAACAGAAGGAGAGAAACAGCAATGTGTGGTTGCCTCCCACATGTTCCCTACTGGGGATGTGCCCTGCAACAGAGGCATGTGCCCTGACTGGGAATTGAACTGGTGACCCTTTGGTTCGCAGGCTGGCGCTCAATCCACTGAGCCACACCAGCCAGGGCATTTTTCAGATTTTTAAAATGAGTAAATTGTTGGTGGTATTACTTGCTATGTACCAATCAAT
This sequence comes from Pteronotus mesoamericanus, assembly GCF_021234165.1. NCBI lineage: Eukaryota > Metazoa > Chordata > Mammalia > Chiroptera > Mormoopidae > Pteronotus > Pteronotus mesoamericanus. Next base: position 18,125,562 of record NW_026555310.1, read on the forward strand.
CAAAACACAACTAATTGTATTATATGAATTTTTTAAAAAGAAAAAAGCTATTAAAGATATGTTTTGCAGACTGTGGCAATGTGGCATCTAAATTAGATTAAGCTATTAATTTCTTTAAGTGGACTACTGGTATTATTGTTAATAAGTAGGATTATTCTCAGTGGGAGAAACATGGTGAGGTATTTAGGAATGAAGTATGATTTCCTTGGCAACTTATTCTGTAATGTCTTAATTAAAAAAAAAAAAAGAACATATATCTGCTTAGGTATATATAGAGAACAAATAGAACTGTCACTTAATGAATCTAGTTTAAGGATATATCAGTACTCATTGAACAGGACTTTTCTTTCAACCTTTCTGTAGATTTCGAAATTTTAAAATAAAAAATTGAAGGAAACTTTTTAGTATTACAAGCCCTGTATTCTTGGAATAACCAATGGTCATGGTTAGCATTGACTGATTTTTGTCCTTAAAAGCACTAGTAAAAAGGGAACCGATACAGAATATATTCGTTTTTTCTGTGGCAGTTATCTATTGAAAATTATACCTGATTATAAGAATTTTCCTTTACCTTTATCCTTTAAACATACAGAAAATTATTTTTGCACTTGAATTTAATTAATATACATAAATTATTTAATGTTCATACAAGTACAACATGTATATAGTTTTTCTAAATATTTAGCTTTTGTGTTAACAGTAATACCTAATTATAGAGATACACTCTTTTGGTATATTAAACTTGCAATAGTTTACCTGCCTATATTCTTTACATAGTGTGTTTTCTTATAGTCTAAGTGAGAAGTTTCTCTTTAAGTCTCATGCAGATTCAGAAGTGTGAACTTGTCTTGATCCATACCTACCCAGTTGGTGAAGACAGCCTTGTATCTGACCGTCCTAAAAAAGAGGTAAATGCAGAAGTAGTGAAAGAAAAGATCACTGTTAGTTATTAATAATAAATGCTAAGAAGGGTTAGCATTGTAATGATCACAGTTGCCAACATTTTCTGCCAAGAAAATGCAAGGTGAGGCAAAAGTATGTTTACAGCTGTGAGTGTGCGAAAGTTTATTCCTTTATTATTATATAGTAATTATTGTTTATTTTCCATATGAACAGTGTAAACTTACTTTTTCCCCCTTTTTCCCACCTTGTATTTAGAGATTTCAGAGCAAACTGCATAGCAAAACACCTCAGTTGGTTCTTCATGTTATAATTATACATTTTAAAGTTTTCTGTTTGTCTTGCCTGTTGATGTTTAATTAAATGTGTTGTAAAACCATACCTAGTTTGCGTTGTTTCTAAAATTTCTTCTGCTTTAGAAAAGCAATAAAGTCTTACAAAAATACATTCCAGTAACAAATTCATATTACCCATTCAGATGGAGGAAAAAAACTAATTTCTAACCTTGGTGTTACTTTTTAAATAAATTTGAACATTTTTAAAGGAAAAGATAAGTGTGTTGATTATTAAAAGGATTTGCATCACATAATGTTCTCTGTCAGTGGTCTATGTTTAGAAATATAGACATATATTTATATAATTATATTAAATGTGTATGTTCTCATGTTCAGGTTTTTCATTTAGCCTTATTTCATATAAGCATGTGAAGTATTATCTTAGTTTATGAATATTTTGTAGTTAAGTGGTATTTTTAGATCATGAGCTTTCTCACTGTGTTTTTAGGTGATTTCCAGTATAACCCCCTTTATATTAACTTTTTTCTGCCTCTTTTGATAATGTGGCAAGATGTTGGCTCTACTTCATGATAGCTAAAAAACCTTATTTACAAAAAATATTGTTACCCTGGAATGAGTGAAGTTTTGTGTTACTTTGTTATAAGTAACTTCTGGCTACCTTATCACTTTTATTAGTAATAAAATATGATGTTTGTAGTCATGTCGTAAAGTAGTTTTATCTTCAGGGGTTCATTCTCTCCACAAGATGAGTTATCTTTTTCCTATAGTCTTTGTTTGGACCACTTCAAATCCATTTTCCATATCGAGAAATAAAAATAAAATTACAAATGAAAATATATATTTAAATCAAAGACTGTTTTACTCTGAGTTTCAATAGGACAGGGAATTTTCCTCTTCATGGCTGTATCCTCCAATAGCTCACACAGTTTCTGGCATATGATGTAGTAAGTTCTGCTTTGTACCTATTTTTGAATGACTTAACATTTATCACTGAAATAATGATCATGGTTAATTTATGGGCCTTTTAATTTTTCCAAATTCTAAAAAGTAAAAGCACTTAATTTTTATGGATTGAAGTAAAATATTTAACACTCAGTTACAATGTATTAATGTTTTATGGGAGGTTTTTTTTGTACTTTTCTGTAGTTGTCCCCTGTTTTAACCAGCGAAGTTCATAGCGTTCGTGCAGGACGGCATCTTGCTACCAAATTAAATATTTTAGTACAGCAACATTTTGACTTGGCTTCAACTACTATTACAAATATTCCAATGAAGGTAGGCAGTTCTTCCTCTTGCTATTTTGAAAGGGCTGTTTTGCTTTTTGAACATTTGTTTAACATGTATTATTTATTATAATTTAACCTTACCTTTTTCTCCCCATATCGTGTTTTCTGTTTTGCTAGCCTACATTCAGTGTCTTTGACCAGGTCAGTAAATACCAAAAAGCGACAAGAAAGGATCACAGACAAAATGCTGTATTTTTCTAATAAGAACATTTTTATCAGCTTCTTGGTTTTTAATTCTTATTTTCATCAAAATGAAATCTCTATCTTAAATGATTACATTTTCTGTGATTCTTTTTCTGACAGTTGTGTTACTAGATTTTACTTACATAGTGTATTCTAGTGGGTCTTCTATTTTCTCTATTCTTGTTTTTGCCCACCAAGTATAAAGGTGTTTGTAACTAATACTCTGACTAGGGAAAAAATAGCTCATAGTTTTAAATAAGTTTATTACCCTAGCTGAAACACCAAGGGTGTAAGTCTTACGATTTTGTTAACGGATATTCTTAGGAATCTATTGCTACCTTTTTTTTCCCGTCATATTATCATTGAGTTGTCTAGAACTAGCACAATGGCTAGCTCATAGTAAGCTTTAAATGAATTTTTACCAAGTGGAATTGATTTTAATTTTATTATGTTTACAAATAAAGTAACCACCATATCTAAAAATGCAAATAGAACAATGAAATTGAGAGTTACAGGAGAGTCTACTACCATATGATGAACACTAAATTGCATGAGAAATATCTTTCATTATTAATTCCCTCCTTATACCATTAGCTGGCTTTTAAATAGAAATTGTGCTTTACCTTATAGAATGGTTTGGATGCAGAAGCTATTAACAAGTAAAGTAGCATAATAGGTGTACTTTATATAATTTTATGAGTTTTACGAAAAATACTCTTGAGTGTGACAGGTACCTTCCTCTTAGAATTTGATTATATTTGTGTGCTACTGGTGTGATTCTTTCTTTAATCTCTCTTTTTCTTGTAAATAGGTTATATTGAAGTTCCTATTTACTGTTAAGTAAAAACAAGTTACTAAACTTGTTTATTAATCAGTGTTTGCTTATTTTATATAGTATTGATGTTTGCTAATTTACTGTTGGTATTTAAAGATGCTCTTTCCTCCTTTAAACAACTATTTCGCTTTGAATTTATATAAACTGTTTCAATTACATTATATTTATTTACAGGCAATTTGTGTATATATTTGTGCAAGACAATGCATTCAGAGTAAAAAATTTCTAAAATTTTTGCATTTGTTATGTGTTAATTCTGATATAAAATAAGAAAAATAAGTAAATACTGTATTACTTATATGTACCCAGTAGTTATTAAATAGAGTTTATATTTCAGTGGAAAACTATTGCATCTTTAAATAGATTAATTATAGAGCAAACTATACTATTATTATAGCTAATTTTTGTTTGGTTTATTTGATCTCACTTTAAGCAAAAAGGAGAATTAATAGTTAATAACTTATTTATTTGGAAAACAAAACCAAGTTATTTTAAATTTTGCTTTAAGGAAGAACAACATGCTAATACATCTGCCAATTATGATGTGGAGCTGCTTCATCACAAAGATGCACATGTAGATTTCATGAAAAGTGGTGAGTAAGAGACAATGGAAAGTCCTTAATGTGTAAGATCTAACACATGAAAGCATATGAACAGCTTTGAGATGTTCTTTAGTAAACAAACTTGATTGTCTTTAGTTAATTCCCTTTCCAACTTATCTGGCAGTGGAACCTAGTATTCTTTCTGTACAATTTACTTTGGGAAAGCCTAAGGTATTGCAAAAAAAAGCCATTAAAGTCATGTTATAGTTTTTCTTTTTGTAGGCAAACCAGCTTGGGAAAGGGAAAAGAACAGGAGCTGAGTTAAAGGGTGATAGATTTACAGCTTACCTGGATAAAAATCAGTTGTCTTGAAATTTAGTGTTATTTTCTGTCCTCTAAAAAGTATTTGAATCAGTGGGTCTTTTCTCCAAAACTGTGATTTTTGCAGCTGTATTAGCATGGTTTAGGGGAAGACTCTGGAGTTAGGAGATAAGAGTTTTAGCTAAAGATAAGAGTTTTGCCACCAGCTAACAAGAACCATGTGTTTTTAGACTTTGGTTTATGTACTTATAAATTTAAAGATGCTAGATTAGATGAACTAATATTCCATCCATTCCTCAAATTCAATGTAAGTGCCTTTAAATTTGACATTTTGTTAAATATTCTAGGATGTTTTCTATGTAAGTTGATGCCACCAGAGAATTAAGTGGTTTATTTTGATTACGTTGTATACATCTTTTCAGAATTGAATACCATGAGCCAATCATAACATTTGTTACATGTATAAGGAATCTTAAAATGAATATAACATGAATTTTTAACAGGAGAAAAACTATTAAGGTTAATGCATATATTAATTTTAACTAAGGAATGTAAAGAACTTGTTTTAGAAATTGCAAAATGTAGAAATTACTAAGAACCTGTGAGGTAATAACAATTTTTAAAACTTAGAAAAATTGTAAAAATATTCTTTGTAACCTAACATTTCTCAAAAATAGTTGTTGATTGACCTATAATTTTTTTATTATACATGGACACCATGTACAAAATGCTATAGTAGCAATAGGAATAGAGTGCTGTGGGAACACAAGGGGTTGCGTGTGATTACATCTCTGAGCTGGGCAAACTTTACAGGGAGGTGACATTAGAGCTGGATTTTGATGAGTAGGCTTATACGTTAGCCCAGACATCTTCTCTGTGCTCCCGATCTGTACAGACAATCCCCAACTTGTACAGTGGTTTGACTAAGGATTTTTTAACTTTATGGTAGTGAGAAAGTGATACGCATTCAGTACAAACTGCACTTCAGACTTTGCATTTTGACCTCTTCCTGGGCTGGAGACGTGTACACTACAGCACTCTCTCGGTGCTGGGCAGCGGCAGCAAGTCGCAGCTCCCCAGTCAGCTCCATCATTGTGAGGGTAAACAACTGATACTCTAGGTGCGCTGTGTCACTAGCATTTTTTTGGTGGTTGTGTTCTGAGCACATTTAAGGTAGGCTAGACTAAGCTATGATGTTTGGTAGGTTAGGTGTAGTAAATGAATTTTTGACCTACAGTCGGTTTATCAGGACCTAACCCTGTCATAAATCAAGGAGCATCTGTATATTCTGCTGCCTAATTACAGTAAGTCCTTACTTAATGTCAATAGGCTCTGCAATTTTAAATGGAATAATGTATAATGAAAGAAGTATTACCTTAGGCTAATTGATATAAATGAGTTAAATTCCTATGGCATCTCATCAATATTAAAATGAAATGATGTTAAATCAAACAGTATTATTTGAGGGCCTGCTGTATATCTACTAGATATCTCCTAGTCCCCTAAAACTCAACATACACAAAACAACTTCTGAGTTTTGCCCTCTGAACTGGTTTTCTAAAGTTCCCTCTCTCAGTGCATGGTCCTATTGTCTATCCAGTTATAGAAGGCAGAAACCTCAGAGTCATCTTTAAGGTAACTGTCATTCCTCATGTTTAATCTATCATCACATTTTCTTTTTTTCTTTCTTTTTTTTTTTGGCCTAAAGAACAGAAATTTTATTTTCTTAAGGCTAGAAATTCAAGATCAAAGTGACTCTATAGTTGATTTCTTTTGAGGCCTCTCTCCTTGGCTTGTAGATGGCTATTTTTGTATTCATGTGGTTCTCTGTATTAGCCTATCATCACATTCTCTTGATTTTATCTACCATGTGTCTCTCAAATACGTCTACATCTGCATCTCCACTACTATTATCATCTCCCTATTAATAATCCTGCCTATTATTTTCTTACACAGTTTCCCATAGAAGCCTTCTAAATGGTATGTCTATTCATCCTTGACCTGCTAACTAGAATAACTTTCACAGTGCTAATCATGACATATTCTCCTTATCTTAAAACCTTCTAGTGCTTTTCTGTTGCCCTTAAGATAAAGACAAAATTATTTAAATGTTTTACAAGGCCCTGAAACTCTCCATGCTTTCACCTGCCACAGTGTCTTGGCATCTGCTGGTTTCCTTGCTAAAATACTCGTTCCTTCCTTTCTTTAGTTAATTTCTGTTCATCCTTTTAGAACTCAAACTAATTTGCACTTCTCCAAGAAGCCTTCCCTGATATCTTAGCATAGGTCAAATCTCTTTGTAAAGACCCTCATAGCACTGAAAATACCTCCTTCAGAGCTTTGTCAACTTTATAGTTTTGCATTTATTTTATTAATACCTGTTTACTATAGGTTGCATTTAGGCAAAAAATTCTTACTGTTATATGCTATATACTTACTTTCCAGATCCCTCATCTTATGTTTCTTCTCATAAATTTAAGATTAGTATAACTAATTATGCATTTTAGATTCCTGAAGCTTTCTTTCAATATTTAACCATGTTGCATTATTATTTAGTGATGTCAGAGGGGAGCAGTAGTAGATTCTAGATATTTTTTAAAATTTCGCTGTTGACTTTTCAGTGCCATGACTGATATGATTAAATTAATTAATGACAGATTTGGAGGAAAATTAAATACTTATTTTAATCATAGCTAATATCCAAACTCTATTTGGTATTTTTCTAAGAGACTTCATAATATTTTATCTAAGAGGTATATTATAAGATTTAAACTTTTTCAGAAATCTTGGGTAAACAATTTGAAATTTACTGTTTCTCTGACTTATTTTTAAAGGTGATACCCACTTAGGTGGTAGCAGTAGAGAAGGCTCATTTAAAGAAACAATAACATTAAAGTGGTGCACACCAAGGACAAATAACATTGGTAGGTATTTTAAAAGATTCTTAAAGTCTTATAAAGGGCTCATCAATTTGCTTCTTTTTGAATTTTTGTTTTATATTTTTTTACAGATCCAAGAAACAAGTTTTTTTCTCTTATGGAAATATTTCTTTATATTCTTTCAAATCAGTGTTTTCTTCTATTTCAGAATTACACTATTGCACTGGCGCTTATCGAATTTCACCTGTAGATGTAAATAGTAGACCTTCCTCCTGCCTTACTAATTTTCTTCTAAATGGTAACTTTCATTATTTAATTGTTTCGACTGAGATTATTACAAGTGAAATCATAAGTGAGAATATGTGAAATGTGATATCTGGAAAAGCCGTTTTTTCAACATAGCTCAACCATTTTGCAGACTATTTTAAAGTTAGTTAATTGTAAATACCCTTTACTAGTTTTACCAATGTTTAAAATTAAGATGACTTTATGTCTTTTGGACTATTGTATCTTTTTTAATTTAATATATTTTTTAGTAATTTAATTAAAAAATTTGACCATTACAGTCCATTTTTTTTTTTTTTTTTTTGAGGATAGAACAATACAGACCATTAATCTTGGCCTATTGAAATTTTAAAAAGTTTATTGATTTTAGAGAGAGAAAAGTGACATTGATTTGTTGTTCCACTGTTTGTGCATTCATTGGTTGCTTCTTGTATGTGCCCTGACCGGCGAAGATAGAACCTGTGACCTTGGCGTATCAAGAAGACGCTCTAACCAACTGAGCTACCTGTCAAGGGCCTTGGCCTATTGAATTTTAAATTCTAAAGTATAGATGAACTTATTTCTCTTTGAACGCTGTACCTTTATGACAAACATTTTTAGTGTTATTCTATATTATTCTTGTGGCCTTGAATCTTTTTTCCTTGTGTGAAAAAAATTAAAAAACAAATTATTGGATTTCATTTACTAAATCTTAATTCTAATAGCTTTCTGGTGATTCTTATATCAACTAGGTTTTTGAACCACTGGTATGATGAGTTAGCCAGCCTTCATCATAAGATTAACTTCATGGTTATATTAAGTACAATTTGATTATCAGGCTATGTAAAATTCACATTAAATAACATTTGGTAATATGAAATAGAAAGTAGCTATGATAATTGTGCTGATAAGTAGGTATTATGAAAGTGAACTGAAAATTTGCTTTCTCCCCGAAATGTTTCACAGCTTTTATAGCTTAAGCGTTATGCAACAGTTGTTTCACTTTCCTTCTTGATGTCCAATGGAAAAATTTTATATGGACTTGTAGTTGAATGAAGAATATAACCAGGCATTATATTAGAGACCACTGTATTTATTTTGGAAAACCATCTCTCTAACTGTGTAAGCTTGGCATGACCAAGAGAAAGCAAAGGCTAGAATTCATACTTTATGGATTTGAAATGAAGATATACTAACTTAGCAATGCTGGTTAAAATAATGAGAGTAAATAAATAAAATGAAAAATTTTGACATAAACATTAAGGAAAAAAAATAAGAGCCCATTTGAATTTCATTACTTTGACAGGTCGTTCTGTTTTATTGGAACAACCACGAAAGTCAGGTTCCAAAGTCATCAGTCATATGCTTAGCAGCCATGGAGGAGAGATATTTTTGCATGTCCTTAGCAGTTCTCGATCCATTCTAGAAGATCCACCTTCAATTAGTGAAGGATGTGGAGGAAGAGTTACAGACTACAGGATCACAGTAAGACTAATATCTATAAATGTTTTTAAAAGATAATTTATTTATAGAGAGAAGTGAAGGGAGGGAGGGACATCAATGTGCGAGAGAGACATTGGTCAGTTGCTTCTTGCACGCCCCAGCTCAGAACCTGGCCTGCAGCCCAGACATGTGCTCTGACTGGGAATCGAACCGACAGCCTTTTGTTTCACAGGCTGGTCCTCAATCCACTGAGCCACACCAGCTAGGGCTAATATCTATAAATTTTATTATTTGAGTCTATCATTATTCAGCAAGTGGTTATTGAGTGCCTATTGTATGCAAAGATCTGTGACAAAAAGTGGTTTGGAAAGTTGATTATTTTATTTAGGTGAATCATCCTTCAATACTCATTCAGAGAGTAGAGTAAATCAATCTATTATTTATCACTATGTAGTCTTCCTTATACACTAAGTGTATACCTAGAAGTATCTGAATAGCATTGATATACTGGAATTATAGGAAAGAATAGAAATTGATTAGAACTAATATTTTGGATGGAACTTTATTTCTGGTAACTTAAACTTGCAAACAAAAACATTTCAATAGATTACTGCTGCTTTGAAATAATACAAAATTTTTGTGTTATTTAAAGGTTCATACAAGAAAATTACGTTTATTTTTGGTAGAAATTCTCTTCTTCTGATTTTAATTTCTCATTCCTCATTCCCTCATTTATATTTTGGTATTTCATGGCTGTCTCCTTTTTGAAGTGTTTGTGAGAATTTAATGTGACTGATGTATGTGAGTGTACTTTGTAAAACAAAGTGTTATATACTGTAAGTAGTTTTTGATTAGGCTTTTCTTTTATATTTTTAATAAGGAGAAAACTAATATTTATTATAGAAAATATAGATATCTTTAAAAAAAATAAAGGCTATAAATAGCCTGTAAGTCCATCATTCAAAGATAATCACTGTTGATATTTTGATGTTATATCAAGGTACCTTTTAGTAAGCAAATTGGTATTCTAATATGATCCACTAATTGTTTTTTCTGTATATGATATAAAAGAGTTAAATTATAGAAGTTGAAGAAAAATAAATGCTCCTTATTTTTAAATGTGCAAACAATAATGAATGGGTTTATGATTGAGGCTTTCTTTATCTCCATTATATAATAATAAAGGCTGATAGGCTTCATGTGCAAAAAGAAGGAAAAATTAGGGGATGGAGCAGGGGGAGCTGTTAGAGAAAATGCTTGGGTATCATAGGTCAGCAGACATTAGGGAAACAGACTGTTACATGTAATCCATACTGAAACATTAGAGAATAGTTTCTAATTTTATCTTATTTGGTTATCATTAGGATTTTGGTGAATTTATGAGGGAAAACAGATTAACTCCTTTTCTAGACCCCAGATATAAAATCGATGGAAGTCTTGAGATCCCTTTGGAACGAGCTAAAGATCAGTTAGAAAAACATACCCGCTACTGGCCTATGATTATTTCACAAACCACCATTTTTAACATGCAAGCAGTAAGTATTAAATACTTTCAACTTTCCTTCTAGATTAGTAATATATGGTTTTCAGGTAGTATTTCTCAAAGAATGAAATATGTGATTTTGCTGTAGTTAAATAATTAATAACAGAAAATTGAATTGAAGGTTATAGATTATGTGGCCACAGTGATGTTTAAAATCAATTGAAGTCTGTCTAGATGCTTTGATACTTGTTTTTCAAGACAGATTTTTTATTTTTCTTTTTTTAATGTAACAGGTAGTTCCATTAGCCAGTGTTATTGTGAAAGAATCTTTGACAGAAGATGATGTGTTAAACTGTCAAAAAACAATATACAACTTAGTTGATATGGAAAGAAAAAATGATCCTCTACCTATTTCCACAGTTGGCACAAGAGGAAAAGGCCCTAAAAGGTAGGTTTTTTTTCCCCTCTATATATCACTTTTACTTGATACATACTGCTTTTTAACCTAACTTACTCCATATGTAAATAATATATTGGGGGATATGTATATATACATACATATAATCAAATGAAATGATACAGAATAATAGAATTGAACACATTATAACTTAGAATTGCACCATTAGTTATTTAGGAAGAGAAAAGAAATTCATGTTTAATTATTTCCTTTTACTTTACTGACGCTTTAATGTTATTTACAGATTATTTCTAAGATTCTTATTTTAAATCTTTATTTCAGAGATGAACAATACCGTATCATGTGGAATGAATTAGAAACCCTTGTCAGAGCCCATATCAGTAATTCAGAGAAACATCAAAGGGTCTTGGAATGCCTGATGGCCTGTAGGAGCAAACCCCCAGAAGAAGAAGAACGAAAGAAACGAGGAAGAAAGAGGGAGGATAAAGAGGACAAGTCAGAGAAAGCAGCGAAAGATTATGAACAGGAGAAGCCTTGGCAAGATTCAGAGAGGTGACTTGTTGATATTAATATGGCATCATGGTTCCTGGTGACATATCGCATTCTGCATATAGAACATTCAAACCTCATTTAATGGAAGTTCTTTCAATGTGTATTTACTTTATTTATAACTTAGATTTTCATTCTTAAAATCTAAAAGATCTTAAACTTAAAGAGGTACGATTTTTTTTACTATTGGGGGAAAGGATAGTGTTTAATTTTTATTCTAACTTCTGAAAATTATAATTCAGGATGTTTGGTGTCAGTATTTCCTTTATGTGTTATGAATGTCAAAGACATAGCTTTATTTCTTTGTTCAGTAAATATGATTGAATACCTATGGTGTGCCAGACAGTTAGTGTAGGATTCTTGCCTTGGAACAACGTAAAGTGATGTGGTAAGATAGGCAAGTAAGCCACTGGTGACAGCGAAAGGTGGAAGATGTTATTGTAAAATGAGGCACAGATGCCCTTGGGAGCACAGAGAAAGTGCACAGTCCTGATTCTGAAAACTGTCCTCGATAGTACTTTTTCCTTAGTTCGTGATTGATAAATAAGAGTATCATAACATATTAGCTGCCTTTGTCTTCCACCTTCTTGCCAGAAATCAGGCAAGAAGGTAGAAGACAGGAAAGAATCAGGTAAATATTACAATGGCAATGTAGTAAGTCCCTTTCAGAACTTTTGATGGCAAATTTCAAACATTTACTCTACTGTAGGTTAAATATTTACTCATCATCTACTTTGAACAAATATCAATTCGTGGCAGATTTCACTTCATTTATATTCACATCCACTCCCTCCACTACCAGCATCATCCACCTCCTGCTCAGGAATATTTGGAAGCTAATTCTAGAAATCATATAATTTCACCCCAAAATAGGTAGAGTGTAGAACATTTCTCTTTGCCCTTAACAGTTCAATTCTTCCTTAGTGCCACCAAGCTTTTGAAATAGAATTGGCTAACTATAAGAGAGGGACAGAAAATATTCTCATTTAGAGCCCACTGTTATTCAAGTATATGTCTATATATTTTGAAAGTGTTTTTGTTACCTTGGGAAACTCAAAATAAGCTTAGAGAGTTAAGTTTTTAACTTGTGGAATGTAAATACATGCCCGCAGTATATAAACTAGGAAACAGGTGATAATAAATTACCTAATCTTTTTTTATAATTTGAAATAGTATTTTGTACATATCTTTAAAAGTTGAAATTGTAAAGTTTCTTCCAAAGATCATTAGCTTTAATATTAGCTTCTTAAAGTTTTTTCCACTTTTTTCATATTTTACAGCTAACTATAGTATTGAATTATTACGTTATTATGATGAAGGAAAAAGCGAACACTTGTATTTAACCCACTAACTTCTCTTATCTGATTTTAGATTGACATTTAGGGTCTGATTAGTTTCTAGATTTACTTTGTGAGAGCAGCTGTCTTTTATGAAGATTGACATGCAAATTCTAGTTGAATTATTGAGCCATTTAGATTTCTAAACATTTTAACTTTAAATTTTATTATTTGTACCTCTGAAAGATTAAAAGGCATCTTAGAACGTGGAAAAGAAGAGTTGGCTGAAGCTGAAATTATAAAAGATTCTCCTGATTCCCCAGAACCTCCAAACAAAAAACCCCTTATTGAGATGGATGAAACTCCACCAGTAGAAAAATCAAAAGGTAAGGTAGAGCTGTGGTAACTGTGTTTGTAAAAAGTTGTCCAACTTAGCTCTGTTTTGTATAGTGCTCTTTAATATCGTTATGTATATCAGGAAGAGCTACTAATTGTTCCTGTTGTTGTTTAGGAGATTCATTGTTTACGGCCTTGAAAAATATAGGCGATAAGTATATTGGTCAATATTAAAGAAAAAGTAGTATCATACCTTCATTAATGAAGACTTTGGAAAATAAGCATTTGTACTAAAAAGTCTGTGTTTTAAGAAATTTTAATTATGTAAACTTGAATCTGTTTGAGTTCCTGATACTATGCTTTTCCTAAAACCCTTACTGGATTTCAGAAAGGATCTAATATCACCCATCTATTGATAAATTAAAATGTGGTGTAAATAAGCATCAGTAAAGATATTATAAATAATATTTTTACTATAAAACTTTTTATCTCTTTTATTCCTCTTCCAGTTTAATCTTTATTGTATTTTTTTCCCATTACCATTTAGTCCCCTTATACCTCCCTTCACTCAGAAATCACCTCTCTGTTGTCCATGTCCGCGAATCCTTTTTTCTTTCCTCAATCCCTCCACCCTCTGAGGTCTTTTATTTCTTATTTATAAGCTGATATGCTTAATTTCCTCTTGAAGGAATTCTAGGCATCAAAGATATGATTTGGATTTGGGAGCTCGTTGAAATCATTGTAGGCCTTATTCATCTTGAGGGTAACTGGAGTAAGTCCTTTTAGGATAAATGGGAAGTGGTATGACAAAGGACTGATTTCTTGCCCGTATGCCTCTCCTAAGACCGTAAGACCTCAGGGCTGGCCAGATTGTGATTACTGGTAGTTCCTCTTAAGGAGAAGGTAGGCTTCCTTGTTTTTTATATACTTCTGCTATAGTATATATAGTGATACAAGCTAATATTCTCCAGTTCACTGATTTCTTTGAAATCAGAGATAAGGGTGATCTTATCTGCCTCTCAGTCATTTGTCAGGATACCTGGGAAATAAGTAAATGTGTTGATAAATTATTCTGTTTCTCCCACTCCAAAATATGCCACTATTGATTAGGATGAGAAGTTTAGGTTACTCTAACAAATGCTTCAATGTTGCTTGGAAAGTAGAACTCAAAATTACTTACAGTGGCACGAAGTCACAAGCAACCAAAACACGTATCAGTAAGAAAATGACTCAATAAATGTGTGTTCATAGGGTGGAATTTATATAGCCCAAGAATAATTATTGCCACAAATGCCTACTTTTTCCTCTTGCTAATGTACAGGGTGGGGCAAAGGTAGGTTTACAGGTGTGAGCACGTGAAAGTGCAATTTCTAGGTCAAAAAGTAGAAATGTGATTGAGACCAGAAAAAATGTTATTGAGAAGGGTAAGAAATGGTGTTACAGAAATCTGTGCATTACGCATCACAAAAAACATTTGTATTTCATTAATTATTCTTTTTTATATGAACAACTATAAACCTACATTTTCCCCTACTTTGTATATCATTCAGACTTCAGGTAAGCCAGTCCCTTTTCCCTGACCTCCTTTCACAGTGAATTCAGGTTTCTACCTCCTTTGCATCCTAGAATTACTAGTGTAGGAGCACTTAAAGTACTGTGTTGACATTGTTTCTACCATGAGTTTGAAACATTTAAAGGCAGGGGCTTTTAAAAATACACTGTTACATCACCATCACCCAATTCATTCCCTGCTCCATGATAGAATTTAGTTATTATTTGTTGAAAGAATGAATAAATGAACGAATATAAGTGTTTTTTTTTAAACAGGCTATAAAACCTTATGTACCATGATTTGTATTTTGTTGTTGTTTTTTTAAAAGTTTTTGTACACGTATACACTAGCTTGTCTCTTGTAATTAAATTAAAATATCCCTGATGCCTTTCACCCTGGAAACACTGTACAGAGAGGCCCATATGAGAAGCAGTTTAGCTACAAATCACTGTCAACCCTTGTAACTTTCCATTCAAGTCTGGTACTTGAAACTTTTTTTCTTGCATTCTATTTTACAACCTAAGTCGCATGTCTCTTCTTATTGGCAACTTATATGGGTCTTTTATAATACCTCAGCTTCATCTGCTTTGGAAAATGACCTCCTAGGACTCTCCAAAGTGAATATTGTGCCTGCTGTATACTCTTCATGTAAAGTTGGGCTATTCCAAACATGAACTATAGACTTGGAGTAAATCTATTCAGTTTTCTTTGTATGATGCAATAACAGAAAAACCAAAATGTAATCTTATTGATATAGATGGGTATTGAAAAAGACTAAAATATTTATAGTTGTTAGAGCGTGATATTATGGGTAATTTTATTTCCTCCTTTATATATTTTGTGTTCTAAATTTTATCTAATGAACATTTTTGTTTTTGCTCTTTTAATAGGTATATAGTAGTATTTCATTATGTTTTTATTTTTTATTTCTCTCATGACTAATGGAGGTGAGCGCTTTTCATTTGCTTACTTACCATCTGTATGTCTTCTTTGATGAAGGGTTCAATCAGATACCTTGATCATTTTTAATTGGGTTGTTTGTTTTTTATTGTTGAAATTTGAGAATTTTTAAATTTATTCTGGATACAGGTCCTTTGTTGGACATATGATTTACAAATATTTTCTCCCAGTCTGTGGCTGTCCTCCTAACAGCGACTTTTGCAGAGCACAAGTTCTAATTTTTAATGAAGTCTAAGATAACAATTTTTTTCTTTATGATTATGCTTTTTCTGTTACAGTAAGAAATCTGTGCATTACGCATCACAGAAAAAAATTTTTTAATGTATTCCTTTAGAAGTTTTATAATTTTAGACTTTACATTTAGGCTGTGATCCATTTTGAGTTTTATAAAAATAAGTTGCAAAATATGGGTCAATATTCATATTTTTGCACCAACATCCTAATTGTTCTA
This sequence comes from Pteronotus mesoamericanus, assembly GCF_021234165.1. Classification (NCBI taxonomy): domain Eukaryota; kingdom Metazoa; phylum Chordata; class Mammalia; order Chiroptera; family Mormoopidae; genus Pteronotus; species Pteronotus mesoamericanus. The sequence goes on from NW_026555310.1 coordinate 18,141,537, forward strand.
ACAGCATTTGTTGAAGACTATCCCCTCTTCATTGAATTGCCTTTGTACTTTTATCAGAAATCTATCAATTTTATATGTGGGAATCTATTTCTGGGTTTTCTTTTATGTTCCATTGCTCTATGTGTTTTTCATTTGCCACTATAATACTATTATGAAAACTACAAGTAGAGTCTTAATATCAGGTAGTAAGTCTTCTAACTTTTTTTTGCTTTCCAAAGTACTTTTGGCTATTCTACTCCATTTGCCTTTTCATATTGTGCAAATAAGAGTTAGCAAGCTTGAGGCTATTAACATTAGAAGAGCCTGCTTGCATATTTGGCCTTTGGCTGGCATCTGGGAACTTGGCTTTCAAAGCATTCCCTGAATGATAAAGTTATTTTGCCTTTCATCTGAACTGAACACCTGCTTTCCTTCTGGGAGTGTGGAATTTTGGTAGTTGTAGTTTGGCAGAGAATGCCTTTGTGACCAGAAGCCAACAAAAATCTTCAGCTGAGTCTCAAACAGGCTTCCCGACGGAAATATTTTACACATGTGGCTTCATTTTTGCTGCTGGCGGAAGTAGGCCATCTGTGAACCCTTATTGGTGGAGGAGAGCATGGAAAGCCTGCAAATAGATTCCTCTCGTCCTTGCCTTTCTGCTCTGGCCACCTATCCTTCCTGTGTGGCTGTACTGATTCTTAGCTGGGACTGTGACTTTATGTTTAGTCATTTCAGCCCTTCCAGGAAAACACGAAACTACCAGGTCTTGGCGACCCCTAAACACTTAAATTTTTGAGTAAGGGGAAGATGATATTGCTTTAATTGTATAAAACGATAGAATTTAAGGTAAGTTTTTAAAATTTGTAAATTTTGAAGTAATGAATTATTCTACTTTCTTCTCTTCTTTCAAATATAACACCAGGGCCAGTATCCTTATTATCCTTGTGGAGCAATAGAATCAATACTGCCAATTCCAGAAAACACCAGGAGTTTGCTGGACGTTTGAACTCTGTTAATAACAGAGCTGAGTTGTATCAACATCTTAAAGAAGAAAATGGGTTTGTATTACTTAATATAGAAATTGATATTGTTAATTGCCTTATAATACGTTAAAATATAATGAACACTCCTTTATGTTCAGCAATTTTTATTACTAATATTATGAATTGATACATGTTACCTATAAAGAGAAAAAATTAACTTTTTTGATTCTCAGTACTTATAAAAGGCATAATTCTGTTGATTGTAACCCTGAAAGTATTTACTTGTTAGAGCATTTTTTCTTTGTTCAGTATACATCATAGAGGGAAAAAATCGTAGAGAAAACTTAGTATGTAACACTGAATCTATAAAATAATGGGGGAAAAATATTTTCTGATTAAGTAATACAATATTAGGAATATTTATTTTAATTGAATAAATCTCAGGTTTGATTATTTTAATCTCTTTTTTAGAAGACCTTTTGATAATATGTTGTTAAAGGAACTTCTTTAGTGGAAAAGAAAATAAATCTTTGACTAAATGGCAGAAGTTTTTTTCCTTAGTTTTGCTTGCAGAAATATATTGAAAAAAGTAACCTTTAAAAGGAAACTTTGGGAAAGTCACTTAATCTCTCTGGGCCTCAGTTTTCACTCATCTGCCAAATGATGAAGTTAAACTAACCAGAAGAACCCTAACCTTGGTTCTTTTCTAAAGTGCTGATATTCTTCTGCTTGATGAATATTTTAGAGCTTAATTTCATGTGAAATTTATGTAAGGGGAAAAATATGGGTAGTTAATGCTTTATTATATTTACTCATTTTTTTCATCCTATTTTTCAGAATGGAGACAACAGAAAATGGAAAAGCCAGCCGGTGACTGGAAGAACTAAATCTACTATATTGCATAAATATTTTGGGTGGAATTTGATATAAGTACTTTTACAGCAAGATTGTATAGCTATGTTGCCTGGACTGGTTTTTACATTTTTAAAATATTTCAACTATCTTTTTTGTATTAATTGTAAGATTGGCGCATATGTCAAAAAAATACATTTGAGATTTGTCCTCCCAAATCACACAAATTTATTTTATGGTAAAAGGTTTTCCCCCTGGAAATGTTTTTTAAAGAATTCTTAGGCTTCTCTTTGCCAAATAAAACTATTAAAATATTTGAAATGCAAAATATTGGAGTATTCCTTTAGGAAAATATATTTAATGCCTGACAACTTTTAGAAATTAAAAAACATACTTTTATCAGAATTTAGAGGAGATTTACAATATTTAATATAAAATCTTAGAGATTAGTCTGCAGCATATGTAGTGCTTTTCCCCCAAAATTTTGTTTTTGTTTGTTTTATATTTTAATTTAAATTTTGTTCATGTGTTGCCCATTTAAAAGCAGAGTTTTCAGGTAATCGGTGTAAATTTATATTTACCCATATTGGATGTTATTTTTTATTTTCTGCTAAAAATTTACTGTCCATTGACTTTTCATATTGAAAGAGAAAAATAAAGGAGATTACAGACTTAGAAGAAAGGAAAGTTGCTAGGTTATTTATTTTTATCGTTGGATAGAATCTTGATCTCATCTTTCAGAAATGTCATGGTTATGTGGTATAAGTTGGTGACTCATCTTACTGTGCTGCTTCATCGGGAAGCTTATGACGTTACAAGAAACATGATATTTAAATGTTGAGTGGTAATTCTAGGCTTGTCATTTTTCCTTGAATGTTTAGTAGAGAAGGGGAAAAGCTCTTTCAATATAGAGATTCAATATTTTCTATTAAAAAAACAACTGGTGTTTATTTTTTTAGTTACCTATCTCTGGGATTTTTTTTTAATAAGTTTATTTTTATTGTATTTTTTCCATTACCATTTATCCCCCTTAAACTCTCTTCTACCTCTGCCTACTCCCCTCCCTTGGTATTTATTTTTAGTTTTAATTTATGGGGGGGTGACATTGGTTAATAAAATTATATAGGTTTCAAGTATATAATTCTATAATGCTTCATCTGTATATTGTGTGTTCTTCACCCAAAGTCAAGTCTCCTTCTATCACCATGTACCCCCCTTTACCCACTTCTCCCTCCTCCCAGCCCACTTTCCCTTTGGCAATCACCATACTATTGTCTGTGTCCCTGATATATATATGTTTTTTGCTTAATTCCTTTACCTTTGTTACTCAGCCCCCTAACACCCCTCCTCTCTGACTCTTGTCATTCTGTTGTCTGTATCTATAAGTCCATTTCCATTTTGTTTATTTTATTTATTAGAATCCACATATAAGTGAAATCATATGGTATTTGTCTTTCTCTGACTGGCTTACTTCACTTGGCATAATGTTCTCCAGGCCTGTCCATGCTGCCACAAGAGGTAAGAGTTCCTTCTTTTTAATGGCCAAGTAGTATTCCATCGTGTAAATGTACTACAGTTTCTTTTATTCACTCACCTGTTGATGGACATCTCCAAATCTTGGCTATTGTAAATAACACTGCAGTGAACGTAAAGGTGCGTATATTCTTTCAAATTAGTGTTTCAGGTTTCTTGGGATATATTAGAAGTGGAATCACTAGGTCATAAGTCAGTTCCATTTTTTAATTTTTTGAGGAAGCTGCGTATTTTCAACAGTGGCTGTACCATTCTGCATTTCCACCAGTGGTGGACAAGGGTTCCCTTTCCTCTACATCCTCACCAACACTTGGTGGTTGATTTATTGATGATGGCCATACTGACAGGTGTGAGGTGGTATCTCATTGTGGTTTTAATTTGCATTTCTCTGATAATTAGTGACATTGAACATCTTTTTATGTCTATTGGCCACCTATAACATGTCCACTTTGGAGATGTGTCTGCTCATATTCATTGCTCATTGGTTAACTGAATTGTTTGTGTTTTTGGTTGAGTTGTATAAGTTCTTTATAAATTTTGAATATTATATTAATCCTTTATCAGATGTGCCATCTCTGATTATGTTCTCCCATCTTTAAGTAGGTTGTTTTTGTATTTTGTTGATGGCTTCCTATGCTAAGCAAACTTTTTAGTTTGATGTAGCCCCATTTGTTTATTTTCTCTTTTGTTTCCCTTGCCTGAGGAGATAGATGAGAAAAAAATATTGCTACAAAATATGTCTGAGATTTTAATTTTACTGTGTATGCTTTCTTTTAGGATTTCTATAGTTTTGGGTCTTTAAGTCTTTAATTATTTTAAGTTGATTCATGTGTATGGTATAAGAAGGTGGTTTATTTTCATTTTTTGCATCTATCTGTCCAATTTTCCTAACACCATTTATTGAGTAGACTATATTTACTCTGGCCCAGACAGCTGACTCCTCAGTGGGGTGACAGGGCATTCAGCGTGGGCATCTGTCGCTTTCTCCCAGGGGTTGATGCCTGTGCAGGGGAGTGCTCCACCCAAGAAAGATGGTGTCTGTGGTGTGGGAGAGGGTCTCAGCACCGAGACTCTGGCCCTGTCCCTTCATCTCTCCCAAAGTCACAAACCAGTCTCTCCTCACGCCACTCTAGTCTGTTCTACCCTCCCTCTGCCAGATCCCAGGGTGAGTGGCTGCCAAAGAGATATTGTGTGTTGGCCCTTTAAGAGGGCACCTCGTGAACAGAATTCGTACTGCTTTTCACAGCCAGATGTATGAACACCTCTTCCTGGCTCTGGTGCTCTGGGTTGGGGAGACTGGCTTGGGGTTGAAACCCCATACTCTTCAGGGGAAGCCTTTACAGGTGAGGCATCCCTCTAGAATCTCAGCTGCTGCTCATGGGAGGGGGACCAGCCCTTTTTCACGTATCTGCCTATCCTACCAGTCTCAATATGGCTTCTTCTATGAATCCTTGGTTATAAGACTTGATCAACTAGTCTTAAGTTGGTTATTCAGGTTGATTGTTTTATATTTTAGTTGTAACTCCAGTTTGGGCCAAGGAGAAGTGAGTTTACTTTCCACCTACTCACTGCCATTTTGGATCTCCTCAACAACTGATGTTTAAACGGGTTCAGCAGGCCTTTTTTCAATCCAGGAAAACTTACATTGCTCTATTTTTTTAACTACTCTCTCCTCCTCAGCCTTTGAATTCTTCCTCTCCCTAAGCTAGAGCCATTTTTATCCTTAGCACTGTGTTTGTATATAAACCTATACAAATCATGTACAAGCACAACCAGCCCTAATTAGCACCTTAGACCTTCTAAGATTTAAGAGCTATAACCCAATACTGAAATATTGCATCATGTTTACTTCTGTTTGAGTTTTGGTCTTTTACATATATTCTTCTTTTTCTTATTTTTAGTTACAGTTGACATAGAGTATTATATTAGTTTTAGGTGTACAGCATAGTGAGTAGACATACAGCTTATGTTGAGCACCCAACTGACACCATGCATAGTTATAGCAGTATTAATGACTGTATTCCCTCTGCTGTATTTTACATCCCTTTGACAGTTTTTATAACTGGCGATTTATACTTAATCCCTTCACCTTTTTTTTGTGTCTTTCTTTTAATGTCCATTTTTCAACTTCTGCCCAGCGTGGGTCCATTGTTTCTATCTATCAATTAATTAATTAATTAATTACTTTATGGCCTAATTGGCTTTATTAAACACTTTATGACTTGGGCTATATCCCATCTAGCAAGTAGAAGGGTGCTCCCCTGGTTTATTTCTTTGTTCTATTTAAAATTTTTTCTTAAGATTTTATTTATTTTTAGAGAGGGGAGAAGGGAGGGACAAAGAGAGAAACATCAAACTGTTGTCTCTCATACTTGCCCCCAGCAGGGACCAAATCCTCAACCCAGCCATGTGCCCTGACCAGGAATCAAACCAGAGACCTTTCGTTTTGTGGGATTATGCCCAAACAACTGAGAGCCACACTGGTCAGGGCAACCCCTGGTTTACTCGTACTCCTTGATCCAAAAATCACTTTCATAACCCATCTTCAAACACTGGGATCCTTTTGTGCTCTCAATTTATGTTTCTCCCATTCTAATATGCTTAAGCCATGCTACTTGTTGACACAGTCTTATCTACATTATAGTCTCCATTTTTAGATACTACTTATAAACTGCTATTACTGTGCTCTTTTAACTGGGAAAATACTTGTATGCTGCATTTTGAATTATTGTGCCAGTAGCTTCCTATATTACTTTATGTTGTTTGCTGTCAAGATGATTCGGCTGACTCATGCTGTCTGCTTAACTAGATGTCTTTTAAGCGTCTTTCACTGCTATAACCTTTCCCCCACCCCCTTCACTACCTTCCCGTGAGGCTTGGCCTTATCTTGAAGTATGTATTCTGGCCTTTTGGTAGAAGTGACCATTTTAGGACAAAAATCGAAGAATGACTATTGTTTTTTCTTTTTTGTTGTTTTTTTTTAAAGGGTCCATAGTGAGGATTACTAGTAAAGATAATGGACAAAATTTAATTTAAAAAAATTTATCACCCATCCAATACTAGACTCTAAGCTTAAGTTCAGACTTAATGATTGTGAGAATCAAAGCTACTTTAGTAGAGAGAACAGGTATCCTTTCAATTGTATTAAAAGATTTTAACATCAGCATCATTGAGCACAAAAGACATCCCTCATTTTTGTCCCGCTCTCCAAAACCAAAAATTTGGCATCCATCCACAAACAAAAACCCCTTTGAGGGAGCTGTGGTATCCAGCATCATATGCCAAGTGACATTGAGGGAGTCTCACCCACCTGGACATTAGGTAATAGTAGGGAAATTTGACAGACCTCAGCAATGGACCTGGCAATAGCTTGTGAACTGGATCCAGCCCCTCTCAATCATAGTCCGGGAACCTCTAGAAAACACCATCTTAGACAATCACCGTGGACAAGAGGGCCTTTGTAGCAGTCCAGGTTCTAGAGGAGAAGTTTAAGCACATGGCTGGAGCAACAAACAAGTCTGGACTCAGTGAAGTGGGTAAGAGAGACAGCTTAATTTTACCTGTATTACCTTTCTGAGGTGGCAGAGTTTAGGGCTAAGAGGTCTCAGTCTGTGAGTTCTCCCACAGGGGAAAGAGCAAGTGAGTGAGCAGCTGGGGAAGCCAGAGTACTGCTAAGGGGTCGCATTTCTTTCTTGCCCCACCCAGAGTACTGAATTGTGAGCTACGTGATGGGGGCGAGGGGAAGAGGCTGGAACAGCATCAGTTCTCTTGGCCAGTGTTAAAGGAGCATGGTTCTACTAACTGTCACAGAGTCTATGAAGAAATCTGTCCAAAAGCTGCTGGGAACGCTTCACCCATTGATCCTGCGCCCCCCCCCCCCCTCCCGCCCCAGCTGGCTCATGGGCAACCTCCAGGTCTCTGGGTTCCTCTCTCATACACCCCCACTTGTGGCCATTTGCAGTACATACTCTCAATGGCAGCGGCGAGAGTGAGTTTTCACAGATAGCTAGTGAGCACATGCAGAAAGATGGCTTGAATCTGTAGGTCAGGAAAAGACCACAAACTTGCATTAGTACTTTGGAAAAATTTGGCTTCATCACTGATGCATTGCAGGAACAGAGAAAACACAAAAGCTTAAAAGTTTTGCTACAAGAGGTAGCGAAAAGTGTGGAGTAGGTGTACTTGTGGAAGGTCTGAGATAACCTTAGCCTCTCTGGCAAGGCTGATGGAAGTTATCACTCCCCCAAAGGCAAGTAATAAAGACTGGAGGAGGTGACTACTACTTCAAATGCAAAGAGAGCAAAGCAGAATTTAAAGGAACATGAAAAATCAAGGTAACGTGACACTACCAAAGGGTCACACTAGTCTTTTGATAACTGGTCCCAAAAATATGGAAATCAACGATTTATGCAATAAGGAATTCAAAATAGCTATTTTAAGGAAATTCCATGAGCTAGAAAAAGACACGAAAACAATTCAGCAAAATCAGGAACATAATACGTAAACAAAATGAGATGTTTAATAGATAAAAATCATAAAGAACCACCAAATGGAAATTCTGGAGATGAAGAATATAGTGCATGAAATGTAGTGCAGTAGAGAGTATTCACAACAGATCAATCAGAAGAAAGGATATGATGTGGAAGACAGGGACTTTGAAATTATTCAGAAGAGAACAAAGAAAAAAAGTGAAGAAAGCTTATGTGTTGTACGGGATACCACCAAACTAACCAATTTGCAAATTATTAGAATTCCAGAAGAAGAGGGAGAAGGCAACAGAAAGTTTATTTAAAAACCTAATGGCTGAGAACTTCCCTTATCTTGGGAGAGATTTGGATATCCAAGTTAATGAAGTTCATAGGTCACCAAATAAAATTAAAGAGCTCTCCAAGACACATTACAATAAAACTGACAAAATCAAAGAGAGAATCTTAAGAAGAGCAAGAGAAAAAAAAAGAAAGCTTGTAACTTACAATCTAACCCCTGTAATGCTATTAGCAGATTCTCATCAGAAACCTTACAGGTCAGGCGAGAATGGGATGTATTAAAAGTGCTAAAAGAATAAAACTGTCAAACAAGAATACTTTACATGGCAACGCTGTCCTTCAGAAATGAAGGAGACAGACAGAACCTGAGGAAATGCATCACCACTAGACCTGCCTTAATGAGAAATGCTAAAAGGAGTTCTTCAAGTTGAAATGAAAGGATGATAACGAGTAACATGAAAACATGGCAATATATACAACCCATGGTAAAGGTAAGTAGTCAACCTCAGAATACTCTAACACTATAATATGGTTCAGTGTTAACCACTTTAGTATAAAGGTTAAAGGACAAGAATATTAAAAACTATACAGTAATTTTTAATTATATTTTATTGATTATGTTACTACAATTGTCCTGATTTTTCCCCCTTTATCCCCCTCCACCCAGCACCCGCACTTCCTCTGGCAGTCCCCACACCACTGTTCATGGCCATGGATCATGTGTATAAGTTCTTTGGCTACTCCATTTCCCATAATGTACTTTACATCCCCGTGGCTATTCTGTAACTCCCTATTTGTACTTCTTAATCCCCTCACCTCTTCACCCATGCCCCCACACCCCACTCCCCAACCATCAAAACACTCTTTGTATCCATGATTCTATCTCTGTTCTTACTGTTTGTTTAGTTTGGTTTTTTAGAGTCAATTGTTGGTAGATACGTATTTTTCCATTTTATTCATAGTTTTGATCTTTTTCTAATTTTTTAGAAAAATTCATTGCAGCTGTTTGTTTTTAAAGACTTTATAATTAAGAGAGAGGGGAATGGAGGGGGAAAGAGAGGGAGAGAAACAAACATATGAGAGATCACATTGCCCCCAACTGGGGACCTGGCTGGAAACCCAGGCATGTGCCCTGACTGGGGATCAAACTGGGGACCTTTTGGTTCACAGGCCAGCACTCAATCCCCTGACTCACACCAGCCAGGAGTTCTTTTTCTTAAATAAGTACCTTTAACCCTTCATATAATGATGGTTTGGTGATGGTGAGCTCGTTTAGTTTTTCCTTCTCTGGGAAGCTCTTTATCTGCCCTTCAATTCTAAACAATAGCTTTTCTGGGCTTTTCATGACTTCGAAAATTTCTTGCCAATCCCTTCTAGCCTGTAAAGTTTCTTTAGAGAAAATAGCTGACGGTCTTATGGGAATTTCCCTGTAGGTAACTAACTTTTTTTCTCTTGCTACTTTTAAGATTTTATCTTTATCTTTAACCTTTAGTATTTAATTTTGATGTGTCTTGGAGTTGGCCTCTTTGCATCCATTTTGTTTGGGACTCTGTGCTTCTTGGAGTTGAATGTCTGTTTCTTTCACCAAATTAGAGAAGTTTTATTTCATTATTCTTTCAAACAGACTTCCAATTTCTTGCTCTTCCCCTTCTCCTTCTGGCATCCCTATCATGCGAATATTGGAACACTTAAAGTTGTCCCAGAGACTCCTTACATTGTCCTTGGTTTTTTGGATTCTTTTTTCTTCTTCTTGTTCTGATTTGTTGTTTTTTGGTTCCCTGTGTTCCAAATCATTGATTTGATTCTCAGTTTCATCCACTCAACTGTTGTCTCCCTGTAAATTGTTCCTTATTTTAATTAGTGAATACTTCGTTCCTGAATGGATCATTTTTAATGCTGTTGAGGTCCTAATGCTTACTAAGTTCCTTGAGCATCCTTCTAACCAGTGTTTTGGACTCTGCATCTGATAGATTGCTTATCTCCATTTCATTTAGTTCTTTTTCTGGAGTTTTGATCTGTTCTTTCATTTGGGCCACATTTCTTTGTCTCCTCGTTTTGGCAGCCTTCCTGTGTTTGTTTCTATGTATTAGGTAGAGCTGCTTTAACTCTGAGTTTTGGTAGCATGGCCTAATGTAGTAGGTGTCCTGTAGGGTCAGTGGCACACCCTCTCCTATCACCTAAGCTGGGTACTCGAAGTACACCCTCTGTGTAGGCTGAGTACACTCTCCTTTTGTAGTTGAGCTTTTGTTGCTGTTGGCAGATCAATGGGAGGGATTTAACCAGGCCAGTCAGCTGCAAGGTTTGGCCCTGAGCACTTCCCACCAAGCTCTGCACTTCATGAATGGTCAGCTGTGCAGGGACAGTGGTCTGTAGCTATCTACTGGGTGCGCTGGCCCTGGGGTTTCCTGGGTGGTGCAGGCTAAGATCAGCCCCCACCTGTGTTTTGCACAGGACCACCCTCCCTGAGTTATAAATCAGCCTGTGATGGCTGCTACTTGTGCTGGGCTTGGGGGTCCCCAGATGAAGTCAAGCTGAATCTTGGCTGGCTGCTTCTAGTGCCAGGCATGGGTCTCACTGAGGCCAGCTGTTGCTTGTTTGGGAGGATTTAGGAAGTTGTGCAGCAAGAGCCAAGACGAGCCATTCATATGGAAAAGCAGCTTGGGTGCTTCTGTAAGTTGGGTGGGACAGAGTCTCTAGGGATCTCCAAGGCAGGTCAGACAGGCTGATGGAGTCTCAGATAATGGCACCAGCTTTTCAGCTCAGTGGCTCTGTGGGAGGAGGGCTGAGAAAAGGGATAATGGCCATTGCTCACCTTGATGTGGGACACCCCAATTTCTCTCTGTATGCCTCTGAAGCCTTTCAAGCTGCTACCCTGGTGCTGGAGCTCAGAGAAAGTGAGTCTGAATAGGTGAGTCCATGTGTGGGTTCTTTAAGAGGAACTGTTTGGGACTCCAGGAGTTTCTTCAACCAACTCAGTCCCCACTGGTACTTGCAGCCAGAAGTTGTGGGGACTTACCTTCCTGGCACTGGGACCATGGGCTGGAGGGCCTGGTGTGAGGCTGGGACTCCTTGCTCCCAAGACATCCTTCCCCAATTCTTACCCACTACGTGGGTGTGGGACCAGCCCGTTCCTCATCTGTGCCCCTGTAATTTCTTTCTTCGTAAGGAATGCAGTAATAAACTATTTAGATTAAAATATTAAAAGGAGAGATCACACGTTGGCCTACTTAAAAATAGTCATCACATTATATCTATGGACTTACCAAGTTCAATTCATGAGGATCCTGTTTTAAAGAGGTGGAAGAGAAAGGCAATTGAAGGTCATGGAGGTAGGGAGGAATAAAGAAATGGCACAGGACCTGTGGAGACAATCAGAGGGCCGAAGACTAAGATGAGGCCATCCAGAGGATATGCCAGCCAAGATGCTGGTAATTACTTGCAAAAACCCATTTCTGTAACATGTTGGGAGTGAAAACTAAATTGCAGTGGTTAAAATGTTAGTGGAATGAAGTGAGATTACAAGATGTGAGTGGAATCAGCTGTTTCAGAAGTATGGCGGGGGGAAAAAGAGCATCCTTGACAGGGATGGTAGCTTGCTAAGGGAACAGAAGTGAGGCAGTTCTCTTGTTATTTTTTGGTAGTCTTAAAATCAGTATGACGTGTTTATTTATAATATAAGATAAAAATACAATGGAGAGGTAAATATTCAGTAATCCTTTACTCATGCATAGTCTACTTTAACCTATTGCAGAAATGAATTATTTACTGGTAAGTTATTTTTGGGTCTTTATGATCAGGGTTGTAATGAGTAAACTTAAATTGGAAGTTTACAGCATTTTCACATTATGTATACTGTTTCCAATGCAGCGGTTACTTTTCATAATGGAAAAATAATCCATTGCATGAGTTGTTTATGGTGGTGGTGACCTGGGTGACATAAATTTATAATTGACCATCCATCTGGTCTTCCAAGGGGAAATAAGTGATGGGAATGAATTGGTCTTATGGTAACAATTAACATACAGGATGAATTATTTATTATCTATGTTTTGACAAATTTGATTCAACAATTGTTAATTTCACCTAATTTTTATATCCATTTGCCCTGTCTCTTGTGCAGATGTTGATGCACTTGGATTTCTGATAGCATTCCTTTTCCTCTGGCTAAGGTAAAGTAATGACAAATGAAATCCATTTCATGATGGGAGGTGACGTTCTGGAGGTTGGGAGAATGGAGGCTCTTGTTCCTGTGGCAGAGATCACAGTATTTTCTGCAAGGCTAATGTTGAGAAGGCAATGGAGGTACGCTTCTCTGTAACTGAGATGAAAGTGAAACTTCACATTCCAGGATAGGTGGCTTTTGGGGCCTTAGCACATACATCTCATGGTTAGTATTACTTATTCAGGTTCTCCCTTGAAACCCCAGGGACTGAAGAATAAAAAAAATCCTGGAGTTCTCACAGAAATGGTAAGCTGCCCTTGCTGCTGACATAGTCAGTAGTCATCTACTTACCAACAAAGCCAGAAATTTCTAGCCCAAGGGCTACTCTCTGTGCTACATGAGGCAAGAATGCTGTTTTCAGTTAAAGACCCATTGTCTGGCTCCAGACTAAGGAATACTCCTATATGTGTGATGTTCTCAACTGTGCCAATTTTGTATTCTGGTAACATAGCATATGCAGAGTTTGGGTGGAATTTTCCATTAGGTTTCCTTAGGTTAAAATCACTTCCTGAATTTTTCTGTTACGACACCGTTTCAAAGAACTGCTGTTCACAAAACATAGAGCCCTGTTATATCAGGGTATAATAGTAGACCCTGGTCTCGGTAGTTAATACTCTTTGTTTTAGATGAGTGGAGTTTACATAGTCAGTGAGTTGAGCAGAAAACAATCCAATCCTCTACTTTATAAGTGTATAGGAACTGTTTTTTGTGTGCAGAGTGTAAGTGTGGCGGGGAGTACTTTAGAGCAGCATTAGTTCAATGGTCAAAGGCATCTGTGTAGCCAGGCTCCCAGAATCAGTGGCATAAACAATAAATTCCTGAGGGGAATATTGAAAATCCAGTTCTAAGGGCTATCCATATAGTTTTTGAGTCACATTAAATTTCAGCCAGCTTTCCGGCCTGAAGGATACTGGTTTCCTGATTTTATTGCAAGCATCCAGTGGGTTGAGTTGCATCTTCCTGATCATAAATTATGACAGGAGGAATTGGGAAATGAAGTCTGTGCCTGATAGTTGCTATTTTCAATTGGATTGGAGTAACAACTGTTGGAAATGTATTGAATTTCCTCCTAGAAGGAGCAAATAAGAAACATGTTTAAGCAAATACCACTCTTTATTTAACTGTTTGAGGCTATCTTGATGGTTGCCTTACTTGCCCCATACTCATTTTTTTTACTTAGATAGCAAAGTGGGAAAGCACCTATTGATACTCAATATACCTATGTAGTAGGCCATCCTGTATTTGCGTACCACATAGGTAGTTCCAGAAAAGAGTGAAAGGGACGGACTTCTTTCAATTCTGTTTTTAGCCTTTGGTTTGGGAGCACTACCTCCATGTACTCAAGGGTCAGGTTCATCCATCTCAAGCCCTGTCCACTCTTTTCCATTTTTTCCTCCCACTTCCCTTCTCACTCTTCCTCCCTTCTTCATCTTCTCTCAACATCAACTGATAATTTTACCATTGTAACCTTGATGCTGCTTCTACGTACCCGTGGAGTTTTCTAGTTTCCAAATATCCTAATCCTTTCAGTTTTAAGTTATAGTATGGAACAAGATCCTGAAATTAGCACATTAGTACAATACTATCAAGTAGCCAGGTCTGTTAGGGGGCTTAAGAAAAAAACATATTTTGTCAGTGGGCCCAGATTCCTAAACTGAGTGCATGTGTTTTAAAAGCTTATTGGGGAACTTTTTAAAGTTCAGGACATTAAAGTTTTATAATTGAATAGAGACACAATAATGAACTAGTGCTCTAATTTTAATTAACACATTGAAATCTCAAAGAAGCTAGAAAACAATTCAAGCTCTGCATAGACATGGTTTGTGTTTGAGGAGGAAGATGAGGTGACTGTCACAAAAATGGGGACATGCTGCAATGTAACAAAGGCAGGTGGCTTTAGGTATTATGGGTAACAGTAAGTCAGAAAGAAGGGAAGTGTTTACGCTACTGGGAAAAACAATGAATCTAGAAGACAGAACAGGGCAATCACTTGATGAACAGAAAGACTATTTTAAAGTGAGATCTGAGCCCTGTTTCATATTTCGTGGGATTGATTAACAGTATGTGTTCTAACTACTGTTGGGGAGATAAGTGTCACACAAGCTCAAGTTTCATCAGCTTTACCATTCTTTGGTGATAGAACTGCTTACCAGGCTGTGACATGTCCTCAAGTTTCTGAGATGCAGAATGAAGAGCCCAGGTTGTCAGCATCTTGGTTGCTTGAAGAAATTCATATTCAGGGAAAGGCAAACTGGTTGTACCTTGTCTAAATAATGTTTCTGGAAACTCTTGTCATGAATCCAGATAAGGCAGTGAGCATCTGTTTAATTTAGATGTTTAATTCAAGCATAGGAAATCCCCCAGAATTAAAACTTACAAAAATTTTCCATGGAAGTTACCATACAAGAATGTTTCAACATGAAACAAGTTCTAAGAGAACTAGTAATACAGTTACCAAGTTCAGGGAAGAGAAGGCAAGCAGAGATAATAACATGGCATTTAATGAACACCATACACAATCACTGTGCTAAACGCATATTTTATCTTCACAACAAATATATTGGGATAATTATTATCCTCAATTTATAAATGATAAAAACAAAACAATAAAATAAAGTAGCTACCCAAGGATACCCAAGTAGTATATTATAGAGCTAGATTTTGAAGCCCTGTCTGACTGTATACTGAGTTTTAATTACAGTACCATCTGTGTTTGCAGTACCTTGTGAGGGAGAAACTAAAGGGAAGAAGATGGTCTTAACTCTGCCAATAGAGATTGAGTTTGTTACTAAGCCCTTTTTCTAATTATGGTGAACCATGAAGTTGCCACAGATGATTAGTTTCTGTCTGGAATTAATATAATTTAGGAATATAATAACTAGACAGAGCATGGTCTAAGTGATGGCATGAAGTTCCTTGTGGGTTTGTGAATATTCGACAGATCTGAATGTCATATTTATTGTATATATGGCATAAAATGGGTACTGTATTTTGCTGTTGATTTTTCTTATACAGTTTTAAAAACTTTTCCTCCTGAAAAATCACTATTTTCCTTGTAGAATTATTGGAAAACATGTAAAGAAGAAAATCTAACACTCATAATTTTACCACACTTAACATTATGCACTCTATTTTAAATCTTAACATTTTAATCTTAATGCTCTATTGTAATCTTAATATTTTAACTAGCAGTTAGTTACTGTTTATTAGTATAAAGTCATTGAAAATATAGCAAAAAGAAAACTAAGCTACTGTCATAACCCTGTGTATTGTTAATGTCAGAAATAGTTCCATGTCTTGTCAGTAAGTTTTTGAAAGTATGTGCGGGACTTATCACCATTTCAGTAGAATCCAGGTTAAACATTGTGTTGCTTGGCAACGTTTTGCTACTTCTTGAGAATTTGCTGAAAGCTAAATATTCTATGCCTGAATACTAGTCACTAAGAAAATGTGTTACAGTCTTTGAGCCCATGCTTTCAGGTAACCTAAATGCATTTGCAGATTTGGGCAGCTCAGAAAGGGACAGATCAGGTAAATCATGATGGAGTAAATGATGAGATCCCCTTAGAATAAGATTGAGTTTTTATAATCATATCACAGGATGAGCCTTCCTCTGAGAGGCTGTTGGTAAAACAAACAGTTTTCCAGGGCAAAAGAGTTGAGTCGGATGTCCTACCCCATATGAATTCTGATCTTACGCTCGTGCCAAGAGGTAAAATTGTTTCTGTAAGAATGAGGAATGAATGAATCTATTGAGAAACTTTAATAGGAGTCTCAGACATATGATTATGCTCATGAAGATGCCTCTGTATTAGTTGGCTTGACAGGGGCAATTGGCTGAACTCAAGGGGAAATGGGAGGCTGCTAGTGTCTCCATTGCTGATACTGAAGGTATCAAGAGACTGTAGATGACTGTACAGATCTTTCCAGGTAGACTGGAACAGAGCCACTCCATTTGCTGAGAAATGTTGTCATTGGAGAGAGTCCTTGAAGGTGTGGCTGTATCCTGTATGACTTCCTCGGGGACTGAGGACCCAAGAAAACCAGAGTACTTGGGTAAGGGAAGGATGGCTTGTGAATACCAAGCTTGACTAATTGATTCTGAGGTAAGGTCAGATAAAACGGGAAGCTTTTGTATTTTTGTTCTGTGGATTAGGGCATGCCTCTTTCTCTCCCACTCTGTAGAGTCCAGTTTTTCTAGACTCATTAATACTGTAGAAGTTCTCTGAAAGAAGTCAAAATCTCTGAATAGAGTGGCTGTTAGTATGCATAGAAGGAACAACCTCAACCTCGGAGAAAGCAAAGGAGTATTCAAGGTTTGTTGTCAAAGGCATTTCCTTTAATGAACTCTGTGATACAGCTGTATGCAGTGGCCTTGTAATCTTCATGCACCTTAGTGTATTTGGAATAAAGTCAGGATCAGGAATGGGGGTGATCCGTCTTAAGGGAGCGAATAAATTGGGGATCAACGATGCCCTTAGGGGTCTGGTGAGTCACTGAGGTGGGTAATAAAACAGAGAATGGCTTGCTTAGTTTTGTTGTCATTTCAGTTGACTCCATTGTGGTGACTGGGATTAGCCCTTAACTGTTTTGAGTCTTCTTTGAGATTTTGAAGTAATCTCCAACCTTCAATCTGATATCCTAAAATTTGAGCAAGATACTTAGAGGAAGCATGCTATTGAAAAACTTGAATTAGCTCTGGCAATAATATAGAAACCTCATATTCCATAGGGCAGTGGAATTGTACACTGACTTTGTAAAGGAATGAATGACATGCCTAAGATCTTGGGCCAACATTGGAAGATTCCACAGTTGCCTGCTTATCTTGCTTCTGAATGGGCTCACAGTCACTAAAGAAGAATCTGGGTGGAAATAGGCTGCCAGTGTGCATAGCAAGAGAGGCTCTTGAACACCAGGAGCTTCAGCAGCTGCTTTAAGAGTAACTACAGGAAGGAGACTTGACTTGGGGTGGTGAACCATGATACAATATACAGATGACATATTGTAGAATTGTACACCTGAAACATTTAATTTTATTAACCAATGTCACCCCAATAAATCCAATAAAAAAGAAAAAGAGTAATTTCAACTATAATGCTGGGAAACTCTTTTGAGCCTCCCTAGGCCCTAACAATGAAGACTGAAAAGAGTAACACGACATGGGTTACTACTTTATTAGCATTCCCATATTTTTATGTAGTCCTTTAGAGTGTATATAGTATTCTCACATATATCATCTCACTGCCACATCCAATAACTAGGAGGGGAAGGAGGACCATTATTTTAATCCCTAATTTATAGTTGCCAAAGCAGATTCACAGTGGCTAAGCAAAATGCCCAGTCACAGTACAAGAGTCTGATCCAATCCAGGTGTTCTGATTTCAAATGGAAAGTAGAGATTTTTAGTGGAAAAGTTGTGGGTTTTAAGAGTTAGAAAGTTTAAATCCAGTTTGTCACTTAGACTAGTTATATGATTTTGAGTTAATGTATTTAGCTGATCCGAGCCTCAGTTTCTTAAAATAGAAAGTAGGAATAACATTTACCCTGCAGAGATATTTTGAATATTAATTGATAGAAGGTACTTGGGAGTTACTTGGCACACAAATAAATTGTTCACTCTATTATTGTACCTTTCCTCTTTCTTTTTTCTTCCCTGTGACCTCTCCTTTCCTTTCCTGATTCCTTTCCTGTGTCCTCCTCTTCATCTTACCCTTTGTCTTTCCTTTCCTTTCATCCGTCCCTTTGTTCTGCTTTGTTATACTTCTCTATTTCATACCTTTTGCAACTAGACCAGTGGATCTCCTGGTTCATGGTCCTTGGAGTTACGAAATGTGTTTTTAAGTAACAGCCCGTAGTCGGGCTTCAGTCTAGAGTTGGAGTCACGCGGCCAATGTCTGGAAGAGCAGGGCTCTGCTGGATGGACACTCAAGTAATACCCCTCACGGACTCAGAAAGACGCAGGGTGGGACAGCCCTCGTTTGCTGTTGAAGTGAGCGGGTGTGCCACACCCAACCATGAAGTGTAAAAAAGTATGAAAATAATTCTAGGTCTTTGAAGAAAAGGAAAATGGGATTTATTTTTAGGGTGAAGTAGATTCTGTTTTTAAGGCATTCGTAAGGCTTCCATTTCTTCTCTCCACCCCCAAGGCTTTCAACATAGGAACTGCCAGGGAGTCTCCAAGGCTTCTCGGGATGTAGGCTCTGCTAACCGCTGCAGCCTCGTGTCCTGCCACCCCCCGACCTTGCACTGTGTTCCAGCAAAACTAAATTCATATGGCTTCCAAACACACCATGCCATATAATGTTTCTGGACCATTAAACAGGCCCTTCTTTAATCTTAGAGTGCTTTTCTCCTTTTCTGGCTGGTTAACTTCTTCAGTTTTAAAAATCCATTATGACATGACCTCATCCAAAAAGTTTTTGCCAACATCCTCCCCAAATTAAGTTACTGATTTGCCTCTATATCTTACATATGGGTCAGTTATTGCATTTATTTCACCATATTATAATTTTTTTTATCTTCACCTAAGGACATATTTATTGATTTTTAGAGAGGGGGGAAGGAAGGGAGAGAGGGAGAGAAACATCGATTTGAGAGAGAAACTGATCTGTTGCCTCTCACATGCACCCTGACCAGGGATCAAACCAACAACCTAGACATGTGCCCTGACCAGGGATCAAACCCTTGACCCTTCAGTTTACTGGATAATGCTTCAACACAGGCCAGAGTTATTACACTATAATTTTTTATTTTTATTTTTTATGTTTCTACATACCCTACTGGACTATTAGACTGCATTCCTTGGTAGCAGTTTATTCATATTATTTCCTACTTCTAGCTCAGGAATCTGGAAAACAGTAGGCATTCACCAAATCCTTATTGAATGAATGATTGAATGCATGAAAGAATGAAAAAAAAAGGTGCAAAAATGTATTTAAAACATTTTATAAATTGTGAACTGTTGTGTAGGAATTAGTTACTATTGACTTCAGTATAATTTTCATAATTCTTTTGAAAGTTAAAAATAACTTTCTAGAAAAAAGCTTCAAAATGTTAGATTACCTAAGAGTCATAGTAAACAACATGGTTATTTCCATAATGGAAAATTATTTGGGGAAAATAAAAAATACTCGAAATGTGAATTGTTAAACCATGTATAACTAACTTTATTTTTTAATAG
Organism: Pteronotus mesoamericanus; assembly: GCF_021234165.1. Classification (NCBI taxonomy): domain Eukaryota; kingdom Metazoa; phylum Chordata; class Mammalia; order Chiroptera; family Mormoopidae; genus Pteronotus; species Pteronotus mesoamericanus. The sequence continues at coordinate 18,161,052 of NW_026555310.1, forward strand.
ATAATGCATGAATACAATGTAAAACTCATAAGGTACAGAAGGAATACACAAAGTTCACTTTTCACTCCTTCATCCTGGCTGCCCCATCTCCCAGTGTCTCTCCCTTATTGTTACCGTAATATCCAGATGTGTTCAGTGCTTACAAGGCATATATATATGAGGATGTTGCATTTTGAAAGAGAAAAGTACTGTTTTCAATTAGTGCATGGTAAAATAAAGTGTTGTGAGAGGTAAAATCTTAGTTCTCAAGATTTAATTTATTTTGAGAGATTTTCCAATTTGAGGAGCTTCATACTAAGCTTTGTTTTAAGATCCTGTTGATTAGCAGCATTGTGAAATGTTTTCTCCCCTTTGCTTTTGGTCTTCTAGTCCTCACTCTGTCTCTAACAAAAAGTTTTGTTCTTCAAATCCTGCCCTTGCTCCGTGCATGGCTGCCCTGGCACTTTTTAATGAGGATACTTAACTCCCTGGATGGAGAGGGAATCAGGCTTGCTCGCCTCGCTTCATTCCTAGCCAGTACCTGAAGGGTAAAGATAATGGAGGCTGTTTGTGTTTGCTGGAAACAGAAATCCCCAGATGCTAGCGCTGTGCCTGGTAATCTCATCCCTCATCTTCTAAGGGCAGTCCTTGCAGTCTTCGTAGGAGAATTATCTTCCAGCCATCTTGGCAGTTTGACGTTATGAACCAGTGTAACCTGTTCAATTACCCATGAAATAAAGTCTGAACTTGCCTTTAGGAAGAGGTTTTAGATTTGTTTACTCTGTTCCTGTGGCAGAGCATTGATACCGAGAGTTAATCTCTACTAATTTTAATCATAAACCAGTTTTTTTTAAAAGCTAAACACACAGTCTTTCCTCCCAGGCTTATAAAGTCCTTATGGAAAACACAAACTTCGAGTAGAAATCACAAAGTAATCATTAAAGTCATTAAAATACTTGGCCAAGTATTTCACTAAAAAAAAAATTATATATATATATATATGACAACTACTTAATATGACTAGCAACTACTTAGTATGACTGACAGTTTAGCTTATATTTGATTAAATTCAAATACTGTTTTTCTTCTCAGGTTGCATTCCTCCTGGTAGATCATTATTTTTGAGCCTTTGTTAGTGCTCTGAGACACCTACATGTGGATTATTACAGGGAGCAATTTAGAAAATTTGAGCCCTGTTTTTATTTAACATCTGTAAGAACACAATGCTGAGCAGAGAGGTTGGAGATACTTACATGCTTACCTGAAACTGACTTGTTTTCCCTTGGAAGGCATATGGTGAAACTGGATAATAGAATGTTTTTCCGATTACAGCAGCATGAATAGTGAGTAGTCACGGCCAGCATATTCGTGGAGACAGATGTGAGCGCCAGCAGAGGTTTGGGGTGACTGAAACTCTTCTGATTCAATCCAATTCAGGGACAAATGGTTGCTAGCAATGCCTGCTCCCCTGCATTTCTTACTGGTACCGATTCCCTCAGAATAGTTAATTCTACTCAGGTAACAACTGGTTATCACTTTACTGAACCGCAGAAGGCTTAAAACAAAAGCAACATTTGAGCGCAAGCCATTAGTACTTGTTGGGGAGGGGGAAATAGATTTCATCTATCTTCAGAGCAATTTACAAGGTTTAGAATCCTTTTTTCCATATGTTATTCACATTAAATAATGGAGAGTTAAAATAAAAATTCCTACTATGTATCTCAGAACATCACTGCTCTGTGGTAACAATGAATTAAATAAGAGGAGAACCGCTGACAGATGCATGTTGACCGTGCGTGCCTTGCGTTGCTTCCTGTCTCCATCCAGCTTCGCCTGGAGATTAATATGGGGCTCCTAAAAGAATGAATTAATGCAGTAAAACCAAACACAAAACAACAACAAAAGGCCTTCCTTGGCGACAGCCTTATTCCCATATTCACCTGCGTCCCTGTATGAGACATCAAGGTTTCCCCCTTCTCAGCTTCCCCGTTCCTCTGTGGTCGCAGCAATCGCGCTTTGGGAACGCGTCCTCTCTTACCTCATGATGATCTGCCTATCGCAGTCACCTATCTCTCTGGCCAAAGGGGTGAGCCTGTGACTCAGGCCTGGTCAGTCATTATCCTCAGTGCCTCTTGCTCCAGGGAAGACCAAGTTTGAGTAGGAGACCCAGGCTCACCTTACCAGAGTCTTTCTGTTTTCTGGGATTTTTACATGGAAATGCTGGGATAAAATTTCTCACTTTCCGCTCGGCATGCCATGTTAACCTGTCGCTGCCTGTCACTACTCCGTCTCCTCCCCACTGCACCTCAGGCCTCTCCCAGCAGCCCCATCAACCTTCATCTGGCTTCAGTGACTTGTTAGGGAACAGCCCAGTCATATATAAGTGCTCTTGAAAATGCCCAATAAGCCACCCACTGTGTTACCACAATGGGCCTCTTTTTGGTTCCGTATCTACTCTGAGGTAACGGGTTGGTCTTTATAGCATTTCTTGGGTACGGTGAGCGCAAAGCCGGAGGAGGGCCCAGGAGAGGCTCTGCAGGAGGAAGGCTGCTGGCATTGGTGAGCTGCGATTTGCTTTTGCCAACATCTACTGGAAGGCTCATTAACATTGTGTGTGGAGAGGGCCATCCAGTGGCACCTCACACCAACTGCACACTCTCCCTTGGTGACCTCGCGACTTGGCCCAGGCCCAGGTGACCAGTGCACTGTGACCCTCCTGACATGAACCACTGTTTGTGGTGTGTGTTCCCGACATCACGTCAGCGGCGGCGCCTGGAGTCTCTCTGTGCACCACCCGCCAGCCTTGGCTTGTCTGTGCCCTGGGGGGTGGTTTCCTGCTCCCTGGCGACTGGACCAGCTTTGACTCAGGCAGCCCAGCAAACTTCCCCGCCGTAGTAGGGGTGGCAGCCATGCCCTCTCCCCGAGATCTGAACCCCACCTCTGGGGAGTGGGCCACATCCAGCCGCCCTGGCTGTCCTGTAGAGTTCTCCTGACATCTTTTTTTTAAGTTACTATACTATTCTAGCTTAATAATTCTTTTAATACAACCTCCCCTGTTCAAATTACTCCATGTTTTCTATATTCTGATTGGACCCAGACTAATTCACCCTCCATTCTTAACACTACTTTCAGTTTCTGTGATTGGCTTAGCTCTTTTCTTCCCTCTATGTTAATGTTTGTATTATTCCACCTTTGAAGTTTATGTAAAATGGGAGAGGCAGTCACTATTTGACCTTTTTTCCATGCATATATGAAAGAGTTTATAAATTGTAAAGTGATATTTTACCTTTGTGGCATTTATTATCTAACAACATGTCTTTAAATCTTTGCTGGACTTTTTTTAGCCTCATTCTCTCTCTGAACATTTCCAGGAGGTTGGGTCTTGACTTTTGCCTTCTCTCTCTCAGCTTCCCACATCTTTAACTTCATCCTGAATTCTTTTCGAACTCTGGGCTCATGCCTCATTGCTATCTTCAGTTATCCTCCACTGCCCAGATGCTGGAAGATAATGCCCTAAATTTTTAACTTGACGGTCAAGCTTTCATTAATTCAACATACATGAGGTAATATACCAGGCACTGTTCTAGGTGCTGGGCACATGGAAATGAACAGTATAGTCAAAATCTTTCCTTTAATGGAGTTCACATTACACAATTAACCCTAATCTATCCTTCCAGACTTATCTCCCTGCATTAACTTGTTCTCCAGGGCAAAATGAACATCTCATTGTTATTTTCCTGCCTCTCTCCCAATTATCATACTTGAAATGATCTTCATCCTCTCTATCTGAACCCTAAACCCACCAATGAGTCCACAGTAGACACGTCCCAAAGCACTTCTGATGGCAGAGATTCACATTTTTCCACAGCAGTCTTTCTGAGAGATCAAATATGCCATTTTGTAATAGTGGCTCGATATGCATCTATTTTCAATGGGTAAAGGGTAAGTTTTCACCCAAATCTCAACATGTAGGTGTGGGGACATGGAGAATTTGAAAATCTCCCCAGTGATTCTGGTGTCTTCAAAGAAGGATATGGCTCCTTCCCTGTTGAGAATCACTGGTCTATACCTTGTGTTTCTTAATTAGATGTGTGCTGTTTTTAAAATATTTTCTCGCTTTGGGAACGTGTCCTCTCTTACCTCATGATGATCTGCCTATCGCAGTCACCTATCTCTCTGGCCAAAGGGGTGAGCCTGTGACTCAGGCCTGGTCATTCATTATCCTCAGGGCCTCTTGCTCCAGGGAAGACCAGGTTTGGGTAGAGACCCAGGCTCGCCTTACCAGAGTCTTTCTGTTTTCTGGGATCTCTACTCTTCGCATGTCTCTTTAAATAAATGGAAATGTATGAGAAAGAAGTCAGTGGGTCTAACACTTCTTGAGAGTCTTCTGGGCCTACAACTTCTGGTCATGTATGTTACACACAGAATGTTAAATATATTTTATATACATTAAGAAAAAATAGATATCATCAAACTGTTGCACAATGCTTTCCTTTTTTTTTTTTTTTTTTTTTTTTTGCCAAAGGATTCATTGGTTCTTGTGCCTCACAATTTCAGGTAGAAAAATTAAGGTTATAAAATAGGAATTAAAGCTACAAAACTTCTAGAATAAAACTTGGGGAAAACATTTATGACCTTGGATTAGGCAAAGGATTCTTAGATATAAAAAGCACGTAATTACTATAATGGTTAATTTTATTAAAGTTGACAATACCAAGTGCCAACAAGGCTGTGGGAAAAGGGGAACTCTCATACATTGCTAATGAAGCTGCAAAATGGCACAGCAACTTTGAAAAACATGTTGGCAGTTTCTTGCAAAGCTAATCTCATACTTATAGAATTTATCAAATACATAGTCTATTATTTTTAGTGGTGATATTACAGGACCCAAAATTTGAAGCTACTTTAATAATTTTTAATGTTTTTCATAAAGTTGACATAAAATACTATATTAGTTTCAGGTGTAAAACCCAGTGATTAGGCATTGTATAACTTACTAAATAATCACCTCGATAAATCATTACCCACCTGACACCATACATACTTATTACAATGTTATTGACTATATTCACCATGTTGTACTTTTTATCCCTGTGACTATTCTGTATCTAGCACAAAATTTGAACCTACTTTAAAGATTAGCATTTTGCTTTTCAGTGAGTCAGTCCCTCCTTAGAATATCTCTTAATCTATTTTTTCTGCACTTAAGTCAGCAGTTAACTGTCTGTTCTTTAGGTTAACATCCCCACCTCATTAGACTCCTGTACAGAAACCACCTTGGATCCCTTAGGCTTCTTAGTGGCTTGTCAAGGTCCTTTTTAATTTCTGCCACATTGTTTCCCATGAGAGTAGAAGTAGATAGACACTGAGAAAGGATTTCATCTTGTCTAAACATAAAAAGACCATTTCACTAAAATGATTGCTGGGAGGGGAATGTAACAAAGCACTGGCAACATGTTTGAAGCTGCCTTTGGAAAATGAGTGTTTTTGTATCAGAATGACTGCCACCTGGCCCTTTTCCAACACTTACAGAGGTTCAGCCTTTGAACTCCCTATGAACAGAATGTCAGTGCCAGGAAGGAATGCATGTGGGTCCATTCTGAACCAGAACATGGGTCTGGACAAACTGCCATTTTTTTTGCTGTCACATCTTGGAGTTAATGACCCAAGAAAGTCAGAATCTGTCATTCTGATGAGTTCTGAAATAGGAAGTGCCTTCTAGTCAACAGTTTCTACTCTTATTAGGCATTTAGGTTTTAACAGAATAGAAAATGGAAAGTGGCAGAATGACAAAGGAGATGTCTTTAAGTTGGAGGGACTTAGACCTGGCTTCTTGTTCATTTTTGCAATTAACAAGTTGGGACACATTGGAAAAATCACTTCCTCTCTCTGGGTCTCAGACTGTGCAGTTGTTAAATTAGAGAGGGTCAGATTAGAAGCTCCTTGTGGTCCTTTTGTTTCTGTAGTTTATGACTTTGTAGTTATAGGTGTCTGGAAGATTACTAATGTGAAGCTTTCTCCCTTGTGGCAATCAAGACAGTTAACAGAAGTAACTACCCTTGTTACTTGGCTCTCAAGAGGGAAACACTTCAGTGATTCCAGAGGGTTGAAGAGACTGAACGTGTCAAATTCCATTTCATACTACACACTGTTAGAGAAATCCTAATACAGGTTTATTGGGTAGCTTGGGAATATGTGGTTCAGTCAGTTAGAAAGCTACTGTTCATTTAAATATGTGGGAACTTATGTGTTTTGTTTTTTTTCCTATTCCCTGCAGCAAATGATAGCAATTAGAATTTAATTAAGGCAGGCTTTGCCAGAGTATTAGATTTTGTGTTTCTTTTGATGAACAGGATGATAGAAGAAGTAAACAATAAAGGACGATCCCATGGTTTCAAAATCTTGATTTTAGGGTACTTGTCCAAAAGAAATAATCACTTCATAATCAAAATCTAAAGGCCATGCCAATAAAAAAATCTAAGACTAGAAAATTTATTTGAGTCGTGAGCTTATAAGGATTAGAGGTTGTTTCTTCTTTTTTCCCTTAGAACCCCCACAGCACATAGATAGATATATTGCATGCAGTGGTTGCCTGGTAACTGCTTGTTTACAATGACTATGGAGGCCACTTCTCTGTAGCCTAATTCCATAACTAGGAAAATCAGGGAAAACACAGACACTGAATGATTTATTTTATTGATTATCAGATTGGTTTTTATGGATTTTCCATCTTTCTGCATTCTTATGTTTTAGGAGAACCAGCTTTCAACAGCTGGATTTTTTAAAAAATCCAGTTTGACACTTGCTTTTTTATGGGCTAATGTAATGCATTTCCATTTATTATGATTATGGAAATATTAGGACTGTAGAAATAAATCTTACCATGTCTCTTCTGATGGCGTTACCTTTTCTGCATCCCCTCCTCACTTTTGCTGTCTTTCATATTCATTGAGTTTTCCCTTTCTCTTCTTAGTTGATTTTTTTAAATACATGAATGTAATATGTGTGCGTCTTTTATTTTGGTGGTTGGGTTCAGATTATTTTAATGGGAGTATTTGTCAGAGTTTACAATTATTCAATATTTTTACCTTCCAAAAAATGCAAAGCCTTAGTATGTATTAATTCCGCGTACCCCCTCACTCTTTATAAGCTACCATAAACATGTTTTAGGCCAATTATTACCATTGATTTTTATTACATTGCAATCAATGTAATCAGTTATTTTATAAACTATCACTGTTGTTTTATTTTACCCACATATTATCAGTATCTTTCTGTAACATTTCTTTTGCAATTGAGTCCTTCCTTTTAAAATTCCTTTAGTGATCTCTTTTGGTAGTAAAGTTTCAGTTTTTATTTGTCTGAAAATTATTTAACTTATTTTAAATTATTATTTATTATTTCTTAAAGTATAGACTAATAGATTGATAGTTGTTTCATCTCAGCCTATTGAAGACATTATTTTGCTACCTTCTGGCTTCCATTATTGCTGTTATAAAATCAATTGTCTGTTAATTGTGATTGTGTTTTGAATAATATATCTTCTCTGTACCTGCTATTGAAGTGTTTTTGTCTTTTGGTGTTTTGCCATTGTGACTAAGTATGGGTGTGTGTGTGTGTGTGTGTGTGTGTGTGTGTGTGTTTGTTTTCACTTTGCTTGTTTGGTTTGGTTTGTTTCCCTGGATCTGTGTCTTTTAACACTGCTGAAAAATCCCCAGCTATTATCTCGACAAATAGTATTTTTTCCCTATTCTGTTGTGTCTTTCTGGAATGATAATTAGACCTCATACTATATTCCATGCCTTTAGCTTCTATTTCAAATTTTTATATCTCTCTGGGATATATTCTGAAACTTTGTATCTTCCAGTTCTCAAGTTCTTTCATCAGGTATAGGTAACCTGCTATTAATTCAATTTTTGACTTATAAAATTGGTTTGTTCATCTTTAGAGTTTCTTGTTCTTTACTCATATTCGAGTTTTCACTTTTATTTCTTTAAACATGTTAAATGTAATTATTTTATATTCCATATCTAATCATTCCAGCCTGAGAAGCCCTTTGGGACCTTTCCCCTTTGCTGCTTCTAAGTCTCATTCGTGGTGCTTTGTTTCCTTGTGTGTTTTGATATTCAACTGTGAGTTACTCCTTTTCCTTGCATCTTTGGGGGAATTTCTGAGGTCTGGATTTTATTTTCTTTTGCCAAACATCTAGGGGACAAAATCACCACTTTGAGAAAATTGTCCAGCCTGTTTTTTGGATCACAGCGGTGGTGCGAATTCAGGCTGTGGGTCCCCTTGAGAGTCAGTCTGTGAACTTCTGTCCGAGAGTGCCTTTCCTTGGTTTGAAGATCTGAATATTTTTTACATTTCTGCTATTTTTATCCAACATTTTATTTGTTTCAACTGGGACAGTCACTTAGGACATTTTAGCTGCCATGCCACTGGGAGTGGAGTAGTTTTACAAAGTTCCAAGTTGAAAGCAAATTGTTTTTTGACCCAAAGAGTGTGGTGCCACATAATTTGGATTAAGCTGATGAGAAAGGGTAAGCCTTTGCCCTGGATGGCCTGGCTCAGTGGGTTGAGCGCCAGTGTGAACCCTGCGAACCAAAGGGTCGCTGGTTTGATTACTGGTCAAAGGCACACGTCTGGGTTGCTGGCCAGGTCCCCACATGGGGGTGTGCCAGAGGCAGCCGATTGATGTTTCTCTCCCCCATTCGGACACTGGCCAGCTTTCGGGGTTTACTCTACTTAAAGTCTGCATCCTTGACTTTGAAATGTGAAATTTGAGTTTTAAAAGGAACTTGGGTTAAATCCCTCCTAGTAAGTTAGTGTTAATAAACGGGCTGTACTGATTTAAGTGGGGCCGTTCCAGGACTGGTTCACACTTGATCCTTGACAGGAAGGTGTGCACGCCCGCCAAGGAGAGAGACAGGTGTGCGCGCTGGCCCCAGAGACGACATTCCTTCCGCCTTGCCTTTCTTTTTTCTTTTGACTTGCTTGGTTGCCTGGGGGCCAGAAACAGGTATTGTTTCCTAAGAGCATTTCTGAAAAATAGTTTGCTTTGGGGATTCATATGAACAGGCTGCTCAAAGCAAAGAGTGAGATGGTAAACACTGTGTTCCTAGAAAAGGCAAGGAAGACTATCTCCCTGCTTCTCCCTCTGTGGGGTCCAATAAAACCTGCTGAAATAGACTTTTTCAACCAAACCAACTTTAAAAAGAGGGAAACTCCACTCTCAGAAGCTGCTTCTTGTAGCCCACACAGATTCCAGATTTCTTCCAGCTTAAAAATGCTTCCGTTTCTTTGGTTTACTTCGAGCTGCTGATAGAAACTTCCTATCTCTGGGAAAGTGGTAGCTGAATGTGGTTCCTCCTCATAGGGACAGCAGCTCATGGCTGATGATGAGACCACCCCTTTTCTCCCAAACGCTGTTCAGGTAGGCAATCTAGAATGCTGGTCCGGAAGAGATGGTTAAGTAGTTCAGAATGTCTGAATAAAAGATCTCACAAACAACAGCTTATTTAATAATTTAAAAAAATATTTTGAGTGTCCACTGTGGTCTGGTATTGTTCTAAGTGCTTGGGATACAATAGTGAGCAAAACAACCCCATCCCTGGAGCGCACAGACCTCCGGTGGAAGACAGACAAGAGTACAGACAATTCCGCTGCAGGGCTTCCTCCTTTCATTGCATGCAGGTTTAGTGTGTTTCACAGATGTCACATTTTTTTTTTTTAGAAACTGCAGGCAAGACCCCTCCACCAGGGAAAAGATTACGACTCACTTGATTGCGATACTCATTCTACTGAGGTGGTCTGGAACTGAACCTGAATTATCACTGAGGTAAGCCTCTAACAGAGTTTAATGAGGTTCCAGATGAGGAATGATAGGACCTGCAACCCAGACCATCTCTCTGTCCACTTTACTGGTTCCACATTGAACGTTTAGTCAACGTTGTAATATTGCAATACATAGAACCACAAAACATAAAATGGAGTGCTAGTAATGATCTCCCTAGCATAAAAGAGATATGAAAGGTAGAGGAGGGAAAGAGGGCAAGGAATGATGATGAAAGTATTATAATTATTTGACCCTTTTTGACCTCTTAGAGGAGTTTTAAATATATTATGTCAGAAAGGCTGTTTAATAAGTGAATATTGGTACATTTGCCTGGCATAGGTAACTATCTGAGTGGGAAAAGGAAGTGAAGAAAATTTTAGTTTGGAACTAAGAAATCAAACTTTAGTATTTTTCCTTGTTTACAAAAACAATCTTATTTTTAAAATTAAATTTTAGTGTAAAGAATACTTTTTACAGCAGAGAAAATACTCTGTATGCTATGACAGGGATGGACACATGTCATCATATTTTTTTTTCCAAACACATAGAAGGCACAGCACTGAGAGTGAGCCTTAATGTAAACCATGGACATTGGGTAATAAGGGTGTGTCGATATAGGTTCAGCAATTGTAACACGTGTACCACTCTGGTGGCAGATGTTGATAACTGGGGGAGGCTACGCCTGCAGAGGGCAGGGAGTATGGGGGGAATCTCTGCAAATTCTACTCAATTTTGCTGTGCACCTAAAACTCCCCTGAAAACTAAAGTTTCGATTAAAAAAGAGAGTATTTTACATTTTGATTGTGAGCTCTGAGCATACGCCCCTCAGTAAGTAAAATCAGTTATTGCAGGCTGAAGAGCCCATCAACACACAGGCTCTTAAATGAAGAGGAATGGCTCTAGCACTAGCATGTGTAGGGGTTTTCTCAGGAATAATAGTTAAATAAAGCTTACTACTCTCACTGGAGCATCGAGACCACTCCCCTTACTCCTTAGCCACCACGCCCGAGTGCTGGCTCACTCCGCCAGTGTTCCCTTCTCTCCTTACCGGATGCTGCTTGTCAGCACCTGGCCTCCTCTGTGTCCTCTCCGCTTGAGTCTGGGCACAAAGGCAGAGCTTGATAGTTAAGTAGTTTAGCAGCTGTCTCCATGGTGATCCTGACAGAAAATAATCTTTGACCCTTCTGCTATTGTTTGTGAAAGCCCGACTCCGGGCCTGGGAGCTCTCTCCTGCACCCTGCCTGCAGGAGCCAAGGCTGCTCTGCTTCCCTTGTGTCCTGGCCCTCTGGCCTTACCTTCCCTAGATCAGGAGGTCAGACAACCACCGTTTTCCTGGAGGGGGAACGGGTGAAGGGGGGTGTGCAAGAGGGAAAACTTAGTTTTAAATAGGGAAGATTGTGGGCACAACACTTGCCAGGATAGCCTGGCATGATTAGAAATCTTTATCTTTTTCATACCGCCAACAAGATTCTTCTGTTTGGCATGCCCTTCTCCTCATGAGTCCTACCTGAAATTTTCACTTATTCCCTGTTACTGAGAAAAAATATTAGGTAAAAACATTACATTATTCACAGAGCTAAGTTTTAAGTTTCTGACTGCTTGCCACGTATTTTCAGGTTACAAAAAGAAGTTGTCTTAGCAAGTGGGACATAAAAGAATGTTTTCATGAATTCCAGAACAATGAAATGCCATTTCTTGGGATATAGACTGTAGGCAGGATGCTGTGTGGGAGCCCTGGGTACCAGTCAGTCTTGGTGGAAGTGAGTTAGCCATCAAAAGAAGGAAGGGATAGCACAGGAAAGAAGGTAACTTAGCCTACCTCATGGATTTTGCTTAGGGCAGAATTAGTACATTTTTAGCCATCATCCACCTAGAGGTAATTTTTCTAATTACCAGCAGGGGGACCTAGCTGACTGCAGTCAGGTGACTGCATTTGGAAGAGAAAAACCTACTGGCTTTCAGTTAATTTGGAAACTTCCGTTTTGCATGTTGCTTTTAAATCAGATGCAACTTTGTGCTTTACAGGGATCTTCACTGGTAGGTTAAATAGCTTGATTAAACTGCGGTTTTGGTTGTCGTTCTTGATTCCATAACAGGTTCAAGTTTAAAAAATTAAGACTTTTTGTTGTTTTTTGGTTTCTAGTTAGCCAATTTCAGGTTTTGAATGCACCCTTAGGCACATTTTATCCATTCGTGTGAAATTTCAGAATAACTGGCTTGCACACAGTCAAACCTTACCCTTTTCTTTACTCAAATCTTGTTAGTTTTACTTTCAAAATAGAAAGGCTTATGTTGAGATTTTATGCTAGCTTTCCTGAGTTCATGGATTTATGTTATTATCACTTTTTATCCATTTTAAGGAACTGGAAACATGTATATTCACCTAAACTGCTTAACTGCTTTAAAACACATACTTTTATAATGAAAATATAGTATATCCCTAAATCAAGCATGTCTCAACACTACTATCTTAGTCCAAAACACAATTATTTGTTTCCTGGAATAGCCCTGTAACTAGTGTCTTTCCCTTTCCCTTCCCTTCCCACCCACTCAGAGGTCCAGTTGGGCCACTGAGTCTCCAAAGGTCCAAATGTCTAGTTTTTTTTCAAAGAAAGCTGCTTGGCGGTCAGCTCCCCTCACCCGGTTTGTCTTTGCCTTGTCCGGCTGATCACCCAGACGTCATTCCCTGACAGGTGATGCACGGGAACCTGGAGGTGGCGTAAGGAAGAGGGAGGAACTGCTGTGAAGTGTGAAGGAGGATTTTTGCAAAGGATCCCACCACTTAATGACTCACCTTAAAAATTTTTGCTTCAAGATAAACAAGTCTCAGGACAAAAGTTTAACATGACCACAGATTCCAAAGGGTGCAAGCTAAAGGTCGCATAACTCAAGATGAATAATGTCCAGGAATTTTCAAGCAGACGTAAACATGGAGCAATACTAATCGGATGACCTCAATGAACATAATAGCATTAAAGGCAAGGGCCAAGTTGAAAGGAATGTTTTGTCTTTGAGGAATTTCTTTTTTCTGCTAGATTTCTATTTGTAGGCTTCAAACCCTGTTCCATTCTTGATTCTATCTGAAGTATGACTATCTACCACAGATAAAACTGTAGCAAAATGAATGTCAGTCGGCAAACTTACTGTGCAAGAAATTTGTTTATTTTTCTGTAACCTGATTTCTGTTTTGAGCTCCCATTCTTCCAATTCAACAGAAATTAATTTCTATCACCTTGGGGATTTCCTCCCACCTTTCCCTGAATTGCATCTAATTTCTGGGGCCTGGTGGTATATGGCCTGCGTCTGGTCTCTGGTCATCATCTGCCCATGCTGCCATGCACTGTGATGACTGACACTGGGAATGTAAGAACCTTCCACCTCTCCAGCTTCCACAGAGACCACATACTCAATATCCATCTACACCTCACAGTTGTTTCTCTTCTGGGCTGTTCTTGATCTGGAATCTTCAGACATTTCCAGAGCTTCAGTAATCCCTTCTTTCCACTTTACATTTGAAAGGGTGAAAAAGAAGCGGGCGGGGGTGGTGGGGGACAGGTCCCTTTTCAGGGGCCATATTAGCATCTGCATTCTGGCTTCTTTTCTAACAGGTCTCCTTCCCCACGCCTGAGAAATCTTTGTGTAATCTTGGGTGGGAGCTCCTTTTCTAAATTGCTAAGTAGAATTCTAAATCTTATTCATGCCCTACATATTTCCCATTCCTGTCGGAGCCTGGATTTTGGAGACTCAAACACACATACATGCATGCACACACACACATAAAGCTCATTTTTTCCCTTTGCTTTCTATTAACTTGTTCTCTCTGGGGTTAATAGAGCTCAGAATAATCTATCTGCTATTTGAAAGATGGTAAGAATGAAGAAGGGAAAATATTAGAGAAAAATATTGTCTAATGCTTCAAAAGTGTATCATACCTTATATCTCTCTATTGACTAATTCCCTAGCAGAGGTAGCTGGAATAACATCTGAAACAAAGACTAAGACTTTTAATGCATGCTAGATGATGCATACAAGCTCTGATAAAGTGTATAAGAGCTTTTTAAGAAAAAATATTACTTGTAAGGAGGGAAAATTATTTAGGACCTAATCAGATTATACAGAGTCCCATCTCTGCTATGATCTGGTTGTAGAACCCAAGCAGGGGTGTCCAACCTGCAGCCCACGGGCCGCGTGTGGCCCCAGATGGCTATGAATGGGGCCCAACACAAAATCATAAATCCACTCAAAACATTATGAGATTTTTTTGTGTGATTATGTGTTGCAATGTATTTAAGGTGCAGCCCAAGGCAACTCTTCTTCCAGTGTGGCGCCCAAAGGTTGGACACCCCTGCAAGGCTAATCACTCACCTTCTAGGCATAGATTTTCTCATTTTTAAAGTGGGGTTGATAACCTCTACTTCACAAATCCCTTGAAATAATTAAATTGCATTAAGTAATCAAATGTTGCATAGGAGCCATTCAGTAAAGGCTTGTTTGTTCATTATTCATCCATCCGTTCATGTGTTCATCCTTTCATCAGGCATTCATTCCTTACTCCTACATAGCAAGGCTATAGCCACTGTTAATAAACCTTCTGCAATCCATATAAATCAGTTTTCTGGTGGGTGCGACTCCCTAGCCATGTTACAGATATCTGCCCTAACTAAGTGCAATCAGTGAAGGTAAACACTAGATTCACTAACCCCATGGATCTGATTAACTCATAGCTAGGCCTTCCCCATTGCCTTTACTGGTTTCTAATGAGTTTTTGAGCAGAAACAATACCTTTAATGATAGAGAGCCTTTGATTGTGCACAATATAGACAACAGCACCTCTCCCCACTTCTTCTCTAAATCAATGTTACCAATATTTTCCAGGCTTCACACAGAAAGTTGAATGGGCTAAAATCTTTGATCTAGAGCAGAATTTGTAATTATTTTTTTCCTTTCATTGAAGTATAATTTTCATGCAGTAAAATGAACAGATCTTGAGTGTTTAATTCAATGAGATTTGACAGTTCTATACACCTATTTACCCACCCCAAATAAGAATTCAATATTTTTATTATTCCCTCCCCAATCACCCTCATACTTATTTCTAGTCAATCTTCTCCCATTATGGTAGAATTTTTTGTGTATGTGTGAAAGCTCCCAAGTGTTCTTAGGGATGTCTTCTATTTAACTTCTGAACTCTCACAACTTTTTTTTGTTGGAAGTAAACTAATGAGAGCCAACGTTTGCTGAGAGGTGGGCACGCATTATCTCAATATTCATAACTATTTTATGAGTTAGGAGCTATTACTTATTCCATTTTACAGATGAGAATAGTGAAGCTTAACGAGACAAAGCAAGTCACCCAAAGGTCAAACAGCTCTCAAGTGGCAAACCTGAGTTTCTACTTCAGATTGGTATGACTCTAAGACTTGACTTTTCATCACTATGCTAAAGAGCAGACACACCCTGAGTTGTATCTAATGATTGCAAATTTCCTAGGTCTGGATTTTTGTGCATCTGCTATTGTGACAAAAGGAGAAAGAATAAGTTGGTCGACCTAATACCCCCCTACCCTTTCATTAACTCGTGCCTGCAAGATTTGTACTTGTTGGCTGTGTACTTGTATGACATTACCATCTACCATACATAGATGATGATAATGAAGACAGTCACAAGAGCAAACATTTATAGCACTTACTACGTGTCAGGTGCTGTGTGAAGCACTGCACCCGAATTTCCTTATTTAGTGCTCATAACCACTTTCAGGAGAGGGTTTGTTACTAACTTTTTGACTGACTAAAGCTTTGAGGCTTAGAGCGCTTGACTGACATGCCCGCTGCTGCAGTTAGAAAGTGACAGAACTGATTTTGAGTCTCGGGCTGTTTCACCCACTCCTATAGACAATCTCTTGATCTTCTGTTTCTGTCCACAGTCCTGTTAATAAAGAAGGGTGTTGGTTCCTGCCTAAACTGGATCTCACCAGTATAAATATATGAGTGTGAACTCTGCCAGCTGGCACTCTTTTAGATAAGCTCCTGTTAGTCCCAAACACTGAAGTCCACCTGGTCTCCAGAAACTTGGAAAACAGTCGGCTGCTCCTTGGCCACGTTGTGAGGTGGATGAAGTTTGTCTTGGGCATTTTTCCTCCTTTGCACTCTGCCATACGCTCTAAGTACTGTGTCAACCAAAGACTCCTCTAACTTTCGATTCCTGTGGCCCAAAGCTTGCCAGGTGGCTGAGTCTTTCAGCCTATGCCTGGTTCCTTCCTGAGACCCTCTGATGCCCCTCTTCTGCCCCAGCCTGTTGCTTTTCCCACCAGTGTCTGAGTCAGGTTTGCACTAGCCAAGCCTGTGCTAATATGCTCCCGGGTAGAGGTTGGTGGAAGCACTCCAGACACCTGAGGCTTTGCAGAGACAGGAACCCTATCTGTTTTGGCAACCTCAGTGGTATGTCTCCCAGGACTGATAGGAAAGGAACAGGGCAGCCTTAGTGATAACAACGGTTAACCATGCGGCATGGAATCTGCACCCTGTCCTCTCCTATGTACTCTATATGTATAAATTCATTTAATCCTTTCAACAGGCCTATGAGGTATGCTGGTCAAGGCTCCAGCAAAAAATAGGAGGCACACGCAGATGGAATTCTGAGGAGACTTTAAAGAAGAGACTATTTGCAGATGTGCAGCTGATTTAAGGGGCTCAGTCAGCGATATGAGGCACCCTTGGAGGGATGTGACCAGAGCCCCAGTGGTGTAAGCGTGGGGACAACAGGTGAATTGAACAGTGAGGTGTAGGGGGAACAAATACTTTAATACTCCCTCCATTCTCCAATTTCCCATTGGCTGAAACAATGGGCTGCCTGAGGGCAAGGCGATGTGAGTGAGGTAGGCTTGACTTGTCAGTCACCAAGGGGATCAAAATGGGGCATCAGGACAAACAGGAAATAACCAGGGCACAAAGAAACCAGGCACAGAGAAGGGAAGCAACACGCCCAAAGCCACACGATTAGGAAGTGGCAGCACTAGGACCCAGACTGAGGCTGTCACATCTCTAGTGTTGACACGTAGTGTCTTCTAATTTCCAAAAATGCCTTCTCCAGAGAGAGTTTGGAAGGCTTATGAGGGATGCATTTTGGAGCAGATGCCTAGATCACATTATTCCCATTGAGTAGGGACAGATTCTAGGACAGTGCATTTGGCGCCCACTAATGGATGGCACCTTTGGGATGAATCTGATCTGGTCCAATGCTTGGAGACCCATATATGTCTTAACATGGTTCCCACTAGTGGCAGAGAGAAGCCCCTATTACAGGTAAAAGGACTCCATTCACCTCTTTAAAATGGCCCTGTACATGATAGACCCCTAGCAGAAATGAATTCCTGACAGATACAGGTAACCGCAGTCCTCAGCCAAGTCTGCGTGATAGTGATAACTAATGTGGTCAAGTTAATGAAAATAGAAGATTATGAAATAGTAAGTTTGTTGGTAAACTGCTGATAAGATGGAGAAAATCATTTTGCCTCAACCTAGGAGAAACTGGGACCTGTGGTTTCTGTGTCAGAGAAGTCAGTACTCAATATGAACAACTTATGCAAAAAACCCCCCAAAACCCAGAAAAACCCCAAAAAACCACTCACCTGAGCTGAACCCAATTGAGGAAGACCAATGAAAAGAAAATACAATGATTGTGTGGAGACATTTCCTGTGAAATGAGGAGGTACAGAGAAACACTCATGTGTGAAAAAGATAGAAAATTCAAGAGAAGTGAATGATAATATGTTTTTTATATTAAAGATGTAAAACTCCAAGCCTTTTATTGTTCATTATTTTATTTCTAATTTTTTTCTTTTCTCCTTGACAAAATTTTGCCACAAGCTGACTAAAGTATTCTTTTTATGTAAACCAGAGGCTTCTACCAAGAAAAATGGTGAGTCTGGAAAAAAAGAGGCCCAAGATGATGCAGTAAGAGGTACAAGAATGTAAGAAAAATCTCACCATTTCTTAGGTAATTTAGCAACAAAATGTGTGGTGTGTAATAGGGCCCATGGCTTGGCATTATCCCTGTAACCTGAGAAAGGAGAGTGGCCTCGCAGACCCAGTGGTCCTGCGATAGAGCACTGTGTGGAGTAAAAAGAACATTCTCAGCTAACAATCAAACCCAGCGTTATCTAGAGAACACTCTTTTCTTCTACACATTTTTCTCTCCTGCTCTTTGTTCAAAAACTGTCCTTTTAAAATTCTAGCTTTTGAAATAATCTGAAAGATGGGAGTTGGCTTTAGGGATATAATCTTCATTATTTATCATAAAGATGGACTATTATTGCCCCAATTGTTATTCTTTCCAGAAGTTAGCTATGTCTAAGAGTTGGGTATTAATAATGTTTATGATGTAGGAGGGTTTCAAGTTACAGCTGGTGTGTTTCAAGCCCTAAATAGTGCAGGCATGTTACATAAACAGTCATACACACATGAAAAATGCACTCCCGTTTTTCTTTCTGCTGACTCCAGATTTCCTGAGGTGCTGAGGGACCGGTCATGGCAGTGCAGGGGCCGTAAAGGGTCGTCAGAGGGGCTCCATTCAGGCAATGATCTCTCAGAAGAGGAGAGTCAAAAAGAGAAACAGACTCATGGATATGCATTCAACCCTTTCAGGGGCTGGGATCTTTTACCTGCATTTAAAAGTAAAAATGAAGAATGGAATATAAATACCAACATCCAATTAATGAAGTAGAAGATAGGGTTGGGGAATGTCCTTAAAAATCCTAGAAATGGCTTATATTGAAAATATTGCGATTTAAAGGACATCTGTTTATAATTGATACATATTGGAAGTGGCCATGATTTGGTCTGCAACCAATTAAAAATAAAGCATCATTGACATTGTTTTCCAATCAGGCTTTTATAGTGATTTGGCTATTAGGGTACAGAAGATATAAAAAAATTAATGAAAAGTATGCTTTGTGTCTACTCTGTCATACTTTGGGAGGTAGGAAAAGGAAAATGTGTTTGAGCTATGACAATGCATCGTCACTATCTACCTGTTAACTGTCCTTGAGTTGGGTGAAAGGCAAAATTATCCTTAATGGGGAGCTAACTGCTAACTCAAAGGCTGTGTTTTAGACCAGCATTCCCCTGTAGGACTTGTGTGCCAGCTGCCAAAGCAAGGCCTCCTAAGGTACCGACCCTTTCCATTCATCCAGGCACCCTCAGCTGGAATCTGGGGCCCATCTTGAAGAATCGCAAGTCTCCCAGCAAGAACCCATCCTCAAGGGCTGGCTGCCTTCCCTCCCCGGCAGTCCACATGCCTTCCCGTGTTCTCCTGGCTCTGATTGCCTGGGCCCTCTGGATAACCTGGGTCTGTGAGGAGATGATGCCCAGCATTGGGGGTGACTGTTTCCAAATGCAAGAGACACACCTAAGCAGGCAATTTTAAAGCAGTGGTGGTTTTAGATTAGATAAGGCACTAAGAAACTCAACATCTGCATCTCATTTCAATATTAATTTTTCATTTATCACTGCACATCATGATTTCAATGAAGATAACTTCAACCATGTCAATATGATGAGAACTGACTTTTAACGGAGAATAAAACAGAAGAAGTTTCAGGACTGTCTTGTTCTTGAATCCTATCCATCTAATAAAAGTATTGTAATTATATTGTAAAAGTCATTGCCTTTTGCTTTATCTAGTCATCTCCTTATTACTCCCGACTCTCCCTCTCATCTCTGTAAACCTCTGAAAAAACTCCCCACACCAAAAAACCCCCAGTTACTTATGTTGAATCTTTACTACATGCCAGAAGCAATTAAGTTCTTTAGATGTATTGGCTCATTTAATGCTGACCACAACCCCATGAGATAACTTTTTAAAAAAAAATTATTAATTTTTTTTGAGAGAGGATATGGGAGGGAGAAACAGAGGAGAAAAACATCAATTAGTTGGCTTCTCCTACACACCCCAACTGGGGACTGAACCTGCAACCTAGGGATGTGCCCTGACCAGGAATCAGTCAGTGGTTACATTTTGCTTTCCAGGACAACACCCAACCAACTGAGCCACACATCAGGGCTGAGATAGTAACTTTTCCTCCCCATTTTTAGATTGTCGTGGGGAGTGATGCGTTGTGGGGAGCGCAGGGCGCTCCTGGATCTGAGGGTCACTGTCCCGGGCCAGCTGAGGAGGGAGCGGGGCTCTGAATCCCACAGAGCCCGTCCCGGGGTTGTCAGGATGGGGGAATAAACGTAAGTCATCGAAAACACTTCTCTGTTTTCCAGGAGAGGGGACATGGCTCTTCCCTCTAGTGGAGAAGGCCCTGCACCCTTGTGTCCAAAGACTTTTATTGAGAACCGTATACACAGGGGTACGGATGCAAAGCTCATTAATCAATGTCAAAAGGCTATGTTTACAGAAAACAAATAGAGATCATAGATAGCAACTGGAGGAACACAAGAGATCTGCCTCACGTCAGGGTCTATGAATAATGTAAATTTCCAGTATGAGCCAGTTATCATAGCTTCTGAGGGAAGAACTAGCAAGCTTAGAGGAACTTACTTCTAGGCCTGACTATCCCCAGGAACTGCCTAATCCAGTTTAGGGCTGTACCTGCCTTTAGTATTGTTTCAGGCGTGAGCCAGGAGGGCGGCAGAGCCACCAAGCGATAAGGAGACTTCTTTCAGATAGAATGAGGACTCCGGCCTTGTCCAAGCTGAGCCAAGGTGTGCAGGCCTTTTTGCTCTTTCTCTCTGTCCCCCAAGTCCTTGTCTGATGCCCATACCATCCAATGTCTGTCTTAGGTCATCTCTCCTCATGAGAGCTCTTACCCGTCATTGACTACCGACAATCACAGGGCCAAGCAGGGTGATGTGAGGGAGGCGGGGCTGTGCCCCTGCCAAGGGGACTGGTTTCGTCTCCTCAGTGGCCTGTTTTTCCCAAGGCCTCCTTAGTTATTTCTAGCCTTGGGGCCCTCTTGCCTGTCAGTGGGACTATAGTCTCTGAAAGCAGGCAGGGCATTTCCCAACAGTAGATGATAAAAACAAGAGTCAGAGAGGTTAACTCTTCAAAGGCACAGTAAAAAAGAGAACAAAATTTCAGAGGGTTCATCTCCAGAGCAAAGCACTGAACCTGAAGTATCTTCTCATAATTTTCAGTGGTGTACCTGCAGAAATGGTTTGACACTTCTCATCTTTGCTCTTATGCAAGCTGACTGATCAATGATTGATGGCCTAAGGGTGCATACGTGTGTCCATCTCATGTTCCTACTCTGTGTTCTGATTCCTGCCCATGTCTCTTATGTTCTCCCTGTCACACCGTTTGATCCCACAGTGTGCTAAACACTGTACGAGGAGAAGCTCAGCTAGTTGGTGAGTGCACTGCTGATCACCCCCACTGTCCAGATGTTTGAATCCATAGGAAATCTCATGTCAACTACAGATAGAAGGACAAAAAGAAGAGACCGGGTATCCTGGATCCAAATATGGTCTGAAGATGATGGGAAAGGGGCTGGCCCTGTAAGACAGGGGCCTCATTGGATGCCTACAAGGCTGTGTCTTCCAAAATTCTTGACCACAATTTACCACAAGAAACATATTTCTATTGCAGCTCACAACAGATATTTGCATCCAGGACACTGAAACAGAATGTCATAAAAAAACACTTTATTACATGGGATATGCTCTGGAAATTTCTATTCCACTTTATATATATATTTTAGAAGATGCTGATCCAGTTTTAGTAAATTGATTTCACTAACAGATCGTGACTGGCTGTTTGAAACACCACAATAGATTTATTTTTACCTTATATATAATATATTTTCACTCTAATAGATGTAGAACCCAAAGTGATTAATCCTTTGATTATCCATAAAAAATTTTGCAAATCATGTCTTTCTCTGTTGCATATCTTTGCTGGAGATCAGGATGTCAGTAAGCAGAGGAGGTGCATCATGTGAGAAATATGTTAAAATTAGATACAAGGAGGTTGAGGTGTACATGAAGGAGATTGTGTGGCCTTTCCTGAGTAGATATTAGGTAAGATTACCTCTACAAAATTATTACAATCCTTTAAAATATTAAGATTTTGGCCAGTTGCATATTGGGGCCAATTGGAAAAACTTGAATGTAGTCTAAGTCTTAGGGAATTATACTCATATTAGCTAAGATAATGGTATTGTGGTTATATAGCAAAACACCTTTCTAAATGTTTATATTGAAGTATTTATGGGTGATATGTCAGGATGTTTATAATTTACCTTAAAAACCAAGTTTAAGAACAAAAGAAGACGGGATGGGCAGGTGGCGAAGCAGTACCATCGGCCCGGGGCAGCAGCAGCTCTGCCCCTTCTCCAGTCCCCTCCGCAGTTAAAACTCAAGTTGCTGGGGACGGGTAAGAAAGAGCGGGGGTGCTTCCGCTGGCCCACTGAGAGGCAGATGTTAAGAAAGTTGGCATCGCGCATGGTCCTGGTTCTGGGATAGCTGGAGTAAGCGTGCTCCTCCCTGTCTGCCCTGCTGTGTGCAGTTGTAAAACCTGAAAAGTCCGGAGCAGCTCTGTGAGGACGCTGAAAATGTAATAGGAAGAGGCAGATGTGGTAAGAAGACCAGAATTCAAAGTGACATAAAAACTGGTAGTTAATTTACCTAGAGTTTTTTTGAAACTCTTATGTTGCCGAGCCTGAATTCACGATGATCTGAAAACTGTGAGTGGGTATCACAGTTTTGGGCAAAAGAGAGCTCTGGAATCCTCTGGTGCAGGCACAAGGAGCAGGAGAGGGGTTAGGCAAAGATTTCCTAGATGTAAAACCTAACCGCCATCTTTATTTAAAAAAAACAGTCGGATAATTAGATTTCATCTAAATGTAAAACGTTTACTCTTTGAAAGATGTTATTAAAAGACTGAAAAGATAAAGTACAAACTGGTACTATTTCTGTAAATCCTATATTCAACAAAGGGCTTGCATCTAGAAAATGGTAAAGAACTTTCAAAATTAATACTAAGAAAACAGAGTCCTTTCCCCTTAAAGGGACAAAAGACTTAAACAGTCATTTCACCTAAGAGGGTATATGGAAAGCAAATAAGCACATGAAAAATATTTAACCTCTTTAGACATTAGGGAAATGTTAATTAGAACCACAGTGAGATACCACGAAACACCTATTAAAATGGCTGAAATAAAAGACTCTGGTAATAGGAAGTGCTGACAACGATGTAGAGCAAACAGAACTCTCAAACATTACTGGTAAGAATGCAACATAGTAGAAAACCATTTGGCAGTCTCTCTTAAAGTTAAACATATGCTTAATGTATGACACAACAATACGACTAAGGGGCACATACCCTAAAGAACTAAAAGCTAACATTCACACAAAACCTGTACATGAACATTTATATCAATTCTATTCATAATTGCCAAAACTTGGAAACTGTACAAATGGGCCTTCAGTAGGTAAATGGAATGAACAAACTAGTGCATTCACATATTGGAATACCATTCATACAACAATTTGGATGAATCTAAAAGGAATTACGTTGTGTAAAAGATGTCCATCTGAATAGGTTACCTATCATATGGTTGCATTTATATGACATTCTCAGACAGACAGATTTATAGTAATGAAGAACAAATTCGTGGTTGCCAAAAGTTACAGGTGGAGGGAGGATGTGACTATATGTGATATCAGGAGTAAAATTTTGGGGGGTAATAAAACTGTTCTGTATCCCAATTGTGAGATAGATATATATTTATATATATATATTACAATTTATAGAACTGTATACCAAAATCTAAGTGCAACATGGTACACTGGCTAAAGAATCATCCTCTGATATCAGATCTTCAGTTTCAAGTCCTAGTTCTACAACTAGCTAGTTGTGTGATCTTGAGGAAGTTACTAAACCATGTGGGGCCGCAGTTTCTTAATTTGTAAAAAGGGATAATAATAGTATCTATCTCTTATAGTTTTTGTAAAGATTGAGTGAATCAATATTATCTATGTACAGTAAACACCAATAATTATTATCTATTACTGCTGTTACTTTATTATCCCAAACTATTAAATAAACTGAATTTTTTAATATTGAATTTCTTTCTGATCTAATAAAGTCAATGTCTCTAATGTTTTACTCTAGAACAAATCTAACAAAACAGAGAATCTGAAGATACTTTATTATTATAGGATTTTTTTTGCTTGGTTTCCTTATATTCTCTGGGAAACAAAAAAGAAAACAATTTAGTATTTATACTCATTAAACTAGAGCTTATGAACCTCATCGTTGGTCCTGAGCAAGATTCTAGATCACATTAGTAAAGCAAGGATGTATGAGCTCCTAGAAAGAAAACTATGGTCATGAAACCAGCACAGATTCACAAGAAACAAGTTCACTGGGTCAGCTTTCTCTCCTTTAACAGGATTACTCTCAGGAAGTGCAGACCATTTCAAGGTCTTTGTGAAAGTCTTGTGATATCCTTTTATATACAATTGAAAAATATAGGTCAAATGAAATACAAGGTCATTAATAAATGATGATTCCTAAAATCTGGAGGGAGGTACATCTTCCTTGGTTTTTCCTTTTGTCTTTCCTTATTAAACAGTAATTTGATTGATACAGAAAGAAACATTAATAAAAATCACAGTAGATTCCATGAAGATGGAAGGATTATGTACATACTTGGATATCAAAATCAGGTTGTAATAAATTCTTGACAGTTAAAGGGATGAGATGAAGCAAACAAAATAAAATTGATGTAGAGAATATTGAAAGATTTATTTTTACAACCAGAAAATCAGCCATATAAATTGCTACAATATATCTGAACAAGACCTGTATCAACTTAGGAATGAAATATTATTTTGATAATATGTAATATCAATTCATATCACAAACAAAAATAATACATACTATAATACTTCAAATGAAACAGGTTGTAGTTCTGAAACCGGAAAAGCCAGTGTTTGGGCTGTCTGTGATGTACCAGTCCCAGTAAGTAGAGATAGGAATTGAATCTTTATGAGCGCTTTATTTAGATGGCTGGAGATCTGAGAAGATGGCGGGTTTGTACCCTAATAGATCATCTTACATTTCCTTTCAAGTCAGCCTTCTTATAACAGAGAACAAAGTGTGCTGAGGGATTTGGAATTCAGGTTAAATTGGATTTAAAACCAAACAAACAAACTGCAGCATTCTCTCCCTGAACTACTAGGTTTATTAATTATTACCTCAAACTAAAATTTTCCAACTTTTGAGTCCCTTATCAATTCCGCTGTCAGATAATACCTAGAAAATTGTGTTCAGCTCTGGATACCACACTTTAAAATATAATTAAACAGGGATACAATCCAAGAACAATTGTGAAAGGACATAAGAGGGAGAAAATAGAATAAGAAGTTGGAGATGTCAATTGAAGAAATTCAGGGGAGAATATGATAGCTATCTTCCCACTTGAAAGGAGAGCATATGGAATAAGCATTAGAGATGTGAAAAGCTTTCATGGGACAGCCTCAGAAAAGAGCTGGACACATCAGGGAAATGATGTCAGCCCAATGGATGTAATTGCTATCCAATCTGGAATGCGTTCCCTTGAGAGCTATTGAGTTCTCTTACACTGAAGACTCCCATGCATAGACTGCTCATGATTTATATTAAAGAAATGCAAATACATGGAGGGTACCAAGAGAGACTGAATGTCAATGCCCCTCCCACATTCCAAGTTGTGTGATTGCAGTGACTAAATATCTGTCCCTTCTTGAGGAATGGAAAGAGAAATAGCCAGAGCAGGAGAGCCAGAGATCAGATAAGGCCTTTGTAATGGCCTGAATAGGCTGTTTTGATGACGGACAGATTTATGATGGAATAATTTCCTTTGTTTGTCCTGCAATGAGTGTTTGTACCTTGGGTTCGCAGCAAACTCCTTGCCCCATGGATATTTCCAGCTGAGTTTCAAAGAAAGGAAATGGTTTTGCTCAAGTGACAACAGAATTCCTGCAGATTAATTTTTTCCTTATTGTTTTCATCACAGGAAAATAGGTACTATTTGTTTCAGATTAAAAAACCAAAAATATTATAATTTCAAAATAAAAGTTTAAATTTACACAGCATATTATTTCTTTAATGCCTACACATTATATGGATTCTTTTATTCAGAACACAGAAATATGAACTGTATTTGTACCCAGCAGCATCCTAACACCCTCATAGCAAGTGTTGGCTTTCTATCTGTCTATTCATTTTTCATGCTACAAATAAGAGTTTTCCTAAATTCCTCTCTTTCTGTCTCTCTTTGATTATTCCATGTTTCCTTTTCTTTTTAACTTCCCACTTTTGAGACAGGATAGTTAGAAGCTAGGAAAATTCCTTGGCAAATAGAACAGGGAAACTGAGAAAGATAGCTGCATACAGTGACCGAGCACTTTCCAGCCTGGTGCAGATGGCCACCCGGGGGGAACGCTCCCCCAGGGCAACCTCTTCTCCCCTGGCCTTTCCTCCCTGGAGATAACATCCAGGCCTCAGTTGTATTTCAGTTCCAGGCCCAGAAAAGCAACAAAACCAGGTGGGAGACCCCAGGACCCGCTGCAGTGACGAATGATTCCCTGCACAATCAGTGGAGACCGTGACCCTGAAAGGGCACACCTGGAGAACTGATGGCTGTGCTACTGAAACGCTCCCCTGAGGCCTCCCCGAAGATTCCCGCCTGCCAGAGAGAGAGAAAAGCCTTGAGACAAAGGATCCAGTGTGCGCTCTCCCTCTGGGGAGCAGCCCACACCATTTCCTTCTTCCCGCGTCTGGTAGCTTGTCCCAGGCTTGTCCCCGCAACCCATCCCTAAGGCCTCCTTTTCTTGGACTTCCAGTGAGCTAAGGCAGCCCAGCCTAGGCACTCCTGTTGCTGCTTCTATGCAAATTCCTTTCTTGTTTCCTTGTCCCCAGCTTTAACAAATGTATCCTCATCGTCACCTGGACTCATGTTGTAAAATTTTTTCCTACTTGAAGTCAAGAACCCACACACTACAGCTGGCCCTAGGCAGACGCGCTCAGGGCCCGGCCCCTGTCCGGTAGTGCTTTTGCCCGTTTCTCTCTTTCCTTTATCCCAATTCATTGAGGAAAACAGGAATCAGATGGGTTTCTCTCATCTTCCCATAAACAGTTCTGTGAACATACCCATTTCTGCACCTATCGTCTTCCTCTTTCCTTCTATTTCAATGAAAGAACTGTGCCTCATTTTTTTGTAATTTGGAAAAAGCTTTTTGATGAAGTAAATTAGGAGATAGCACAGTAGAGAGTAACAGGACACGTATGAGCTATATATGTGAGCTAGCTTATTTTTGCTCCCATAAAAAGAGAAAAATAAAATGATTTCAGAATTCCTGCTGTGCTATCTGAAATTTGGTTTCATTCAGATCATGACATTGAGACCATCGGTTCATGAGCATTTATTGCCCTTTTTAGCTCATATGCAGTAAACAGTTTTATGTTTGGAGGAACATGTATTGAAATTCAGGTACAGTGAGCACATCTCAATTCTGCCTTCACTACAGGCAGGAGCTTATCTATTTCCTGAGTCTCTCCAGGATTCTTCCCACACTTTATAGATTTTTTCACATACATATTTGGATATTAAACTTTTCACCTGAAAAGATGTTTTGCCTGTGCTACTGGCCAAATAAGCAATTACTGGGCATTGCATGAAGAATAGAACTTTGCCATGCCCTTTATGGGACTGTTAAGACATAACTGGCCTTAGAAAGTTAACGTCATTCTACTACCCTTAGGACGCAGCTTCTGAAAGAACATGTCGTTACAATTTTCTGAGAGTTTGTGATGACTCTGAACATTAGGAGATAGTGTATTTTACAATATTTTTTCTTTCTCTTTATTGCTATCCCATCCATCAAGTCCTTTGATTCCACTTTTAAGATAATGTTCAATGAGTCCACTTCTCTTTGTTTCTACATCACCCCTAGAATTCACACCAATATTATTTTTTACCTGGACTACTCTTACTAAACAAAAGTAGGGTTCAGCTGCCAGTCGCCATCCACAGGCAAATTCCAAAGACAAAGGTTGGTGGGGAAGGAAAGAGGTCTTTATTAAAAAGTTCCACAATTTGGGAGGATGGGGAACTACTGGCTCATCTCTTCTGAAAAACCCAGACAAAACCCATCTGTTCCCAAAAGACTAAAACCCAAATCAATGCCCAGAAATCCCACTACATCTTTACCTGTCCTTTGGAGCCTGAGGCTGCCAAGTGGAGGTATCTCAGGCTTCAGGCTTCTTCCTGAAGTCTGTGTGTAAGGCCCATGCCACCATTGCCACACAGCTTCCAGGACGTAGCCATCCTGCAAATGCTTTGCCCCACACATCTATACTAGTGGATCTCAAAGGAAGAGTATGTTTCTCCCTTCCCTCTATTTAAATCTCCCAGCCAAAACTCCCACACACTCTGGGAGGGTTCAGCTCCCACAGTCAATTTTGTCCTCTTCCCAGGCTAGACTGACAGGACAACACCTCCCCCTGCTGCCATGTTGACTTTTATAATACACATGTGGCTGTGTCCTCCAGTCTCACCTTCAATCAGGGACCAAAGGGAGTAGGAGGGCTTTTCTCTTTGTCAATCACTCTTGCTAGTCATGTCCATGCTCTGTGCAATGACTTCCTCCTGCCATGTGTAACTTGTTGTCACACGCCTCACTAGCTTGGTTGCCCAGGCAACACAAGCTGCCCCTGTCTCGGGGGATTCCCTCCCTTGCCTGGCTTCTCTGTTGCCCCTGGCCAAGCCACCGGTAACACTGCTACTTTAGCCTTCTCACTAGTGCCCCTATATCATTTCTTTTTCTTCTTGAATCTTTTCTCCCCACAGCAGCTAAGCAATCCTGTGTCAAATGCTGTTGACCAGTGAACTGAAAGTTGTCTATTAGGCAAACAAGTATAGATGTCTAAGTAGTTGGATATAGTTTTCAGAATTCAGGGTATAGTAGTTGGAGTGGAAAACTTGTGAATGAAGGTAGGCTGATAAGAGATCCAATGTCTGAGGCCTGTAGTATTCCATTGTTTAGATGTTTGGGATATGAGGAGGATCCAAAAAAGAAGACTGAGAAGAAGTAGTTAGTGAAGGACCAGGAAAACCAGAAGAGTGTATTGTTCTGAAAGTCAAGTGAAGAACACGTATCAGAGAGGAGGGAGTCATCAACTGTGTAAAAACCTGCTGATAGGGCACGTAAAATGAAGACAGATGACCACTGATTTAATCGCAGATGACGTGACTGCAGTAGTTTCAGTGGTTCAGTGGTGGCAAAACCAAAAGATTTAAAAGAAAATAAGGCAACAAAAGTTGGAGACACCAAATGTGCACAACTCTGTTCATGAGATTTTCTGGAAGGGGATTAGCTGGAGCAGGGGTGAGGTTATAACAACAAGAAATATCATAGGTGCATTGGCAGGTGCTTGTGGAAGTTCTGTTACAATTGTTTCCATTTTCTTGGTGAAACAGGAAGCAAGGCTATCAGCAGAATGCCAGTAAAGATTGGGAGGAGCTTTTGGCATTTGAGGAGGAAGGAGAAAGTATGAAGTAGCTGCCTAGAAGAGCTGGAGAGGGGATAAATTAAAAAAATGTATTATGATTGTCACACTCCCTAGAGGTCAGGTAGTAATGAATTTAGAATAAGACTGGTCAGTGTGATTTTACATTTTTCTCTATTAATATTAGTCAGCAGTTGGCTTTAAGCAGGGTTGGAGTTCACTAGGTGAATAACACAAGGAGAAAGAGGAAGAAGAGAGTTGAGAATAGTGTAAGGAAGCAGTTGTGATTGATTCTAATCCAACTGAGAGAGAGAGAAAAAAATTGGACATATGAGAGGTAATAGTGGTGGATCAGTGGAATGATGGGAATTAAAAGCTGTCAGAGCTAGGGTAGTTAGAAAGATAAGAAGTAGTTGGTAGTAAGGAAGTAAGCTGCTTGAGACTGATATTATAGGTTGTAATTATTGGTAATGATAAGATCAATGGTGTGCTCATAGAGTGAGCCGCTGAAGCAGAAAGGTGACAATGGGGTTGATTAAGTCAGAGGCCAGGACCTGAGAAAAGTCATTTATATAGATATTGGAAGTAATACGAGTTATGAACAGAGAAGTGATGGCAAGAGTGATCATGAGCCATATTTGTAATTATGCAAAGAATTGAGAAGGAAGACTCAGGAGCCTGTAGACAACTGCGACAAGGATGATGGAGGTATATTTACAGTTTGAAGACAATATTCAAACTTGGGCACAGCAGGACAGCAAAACTAAAACCGTAATTCTGGAGTGCAATAGATCTCATAAAATGCAGCACTAAGTGCTATAACAATGGTTCTCAAATTTTATCAAGGATCGGAATAGTTCTTAAATGATTTGTTAGAATACAGATTGCTGGGCCTCAGAGTTTCTGATGCAGTACATCGGTGAAGGGGCTCATTAAGTTTCATGTCTACAAGCTCTCAGGTGGCACTCGTGCTGATGGACCAGGGTCCACATTTTGAGAACCGATGTGCTATAAGAATTCAGAATAGGGAGGGATTGCTTCTGGCCCCGGTGATCAAGGAAGGTTCACAGAGAACATTCTTTATTTCTCTGCACATGATTAGATGCAACAGAAGCAAATACCATATATTGACTAATAAGAAGAGAGGTAATACTTTTTGGGTCACATATTTACTTACTCTGCAAATCAAAACTACAAAGAAATGTAGTTCTTTCACTTGTCTAAAACTTCATTGTATGAAATCAACATGTTGTATACTTTAAACTTATGCAATTTTATATGTCAATTATATCTCAATAAAGCTAGAAAGGGAAATAAAACTTCACTGCCTAAGACCAATCTAATTTCACCAAGGCACCACCTGCTGGATGACCAGGAAAGAGCTGACTTCGTTACATTTAAAATTTGATCTAGTTACATAAATTTAAATAATCTCTTTAGGTCATTATGTAAGCTTTTTTAGGTAAAATGTTTGTTCTTTTAGATTTCATGTGGAGGGATGTGGTTTTGTGACCTTGTGGCTTTGCGGGGACAGTTCCTCGTTCTGTGCTCTGGCTTCTCTGTTCTCTGTGGCAATGTCTCTTGTCTGCCGTCTTGCCACTTGCTCTGCGGGGGTTTGCGGCTGAGGCCTGCACTGTGTAACTCATGGTCATTTAGTTGGATCCTCAGTGGTTCTCCTTAAATGGCTTGGCGTTACCTTGCACGCTATGGTCCCTCTGAGTTACTTCCTTGATCTCTACATGGCCACTGGTCTATGGGTTATGAATCATCTCACCCTTTGCCGGAGTGGGAAGAATTTGCTGCATTGGCCCCACAGCAAATTCCATTGGGTCTCATTTCATGTGCCTTCACATTCTTATGCTTGGGACCAGCACTTTCGGGTCTCGTGTATACCATGTAGGAGTAGAAACAAACTCTGAGGGCCTGGTTTCAAACTTGTCTCTCTGTCTGGTTACAGTGGGTTGCCTTTTTTTCCTCTGGCATGGCATCCTGCATACCTCATAGGTGTGGGGACTGCCTGGGAGGCAGCCTTCTTCCGGAACCTGAACTGGAAGCAGGATGAGATGCCGTCTCTGCTCTCAGCATCACCCTCAGACTAACCTGGGAGCCCTCCTCCTTCCTCCTGTCTCTACAGCCCCAGAGGGAGACAATCAGGACATACCACTCAGCCTCCCTTGCCTCGTTCCTTGTCCTTTTTTTAGAGTATTTTGTGCTTTCGAAGATGCCCTCTCCACCCCGCTTTGTATTTTAACATCTTTGAAATTGGGTCTTAGAATTCATGTCATGTGCTAGCTTATCTAGGAGAATATTTTCTTTCTTGGTGGTGTAATGGCACATCTTACAATCAATACTGTCTTATGGTAGGTTCTATAAAATACTGCATCTCTTTATTTCTCCTATAGCACATTCTCCCACCTTCCACTTGATCCTCATAGCTGAGTGCATTCATGACACCAAAGGCAACTTCTCTACCCTGTGGCACGAGTTTGTTGAATGGGTGATAAAGAGTTCAGTCAATTCATTTTCCACCAGCCTGGCTTTCTAGCTTATTTTTCTGATCAAGAAACCCCAGCCATGCCATTCTCGCCCTAGTACAACAAGCCTCCAATGCTTGGTCTCTGAGGTGGATACTGTACTGAAATCCGTTATTGGGGTTGGGCACAGCGTAGGGAATAAAAGGCATCTGTTGAATAGTTCCAAGATGTGATTATCTGTTATACTTTTAAAATATCAAAGCAAAAAATACTTTTAGAAAGGTATTTGCTAATAGTGATGATGTCAATTTCATGCATAGTTTTTAAATAAATTTTAATTGTTCATAAAGATAACCAATTTTCTAAAATTGATTGGAAAGTAATATAGATTAAATCACCTTTAAATATTTTATTTATTTATTTTTAGAGATAGGGGAAGGGAGGGAGAAAGAGAGGGAGAGAAACATTCATTGGCTGCCTTTCACATGCCCTCAAATGGGGACCTGGCCCACTACCCTGGTACGTGCCCTGACCAGGAATCAAACTGGCGACCTTTTGTTTTGACGGGGAGATGCCCAGCTCGCTGGGCCACAAGGGTCAGCGCTATACCATCTTTAAAGTCAATTCTTTATGATTTAAGTAAGAACTGAAGAAACAGAGCACACAAAAATTTATTCGTGATGGAAGTATGTTCATTGTCCACTGTTTAGTAAGCTAGTTTCCAAATGATTTGGACAGGATTACCTTATTTTTCAAAAATACATTACTTATATAAATATATATAAATAATAAATGCTATCAGGATACATGAAGATGGTTAGGATCTTGGGTGGTTCTTTTTCTATCATTAATCTTATTTTCTACTTTTCTACTATAAGTGTGATTTATTTGTATGTTATTTAAAAAAATTAGGCAAATTTTTTTTTTACTGTTATTAGGATTACTATTATTAGGATTAATAAGGAAAGATAGATTTATATATGATACAATACTCTGAGAAGAGAATGAGATGGTTATAATTTAATTCCTGACTTAAGGATAAGTCACCTAATTTATTTGGCCCTTAGTTTTTTTCACTTGTAAAATGGGAAAACAATAATCCCCATTTAGCTACGGAGACATTAGCCAGGCTGTTCTGTTTGCAAGATCAATAGGAAAATTGAGTGCAAAACAAAACAAAACAAAACAACAAAATAGACCAGATACAGATACCCAAGCTTAAACTCAAGTACATGGCTGCTCCCTGATGGCACGCGCCACCCAGAGAGCTGTTTCAGTTCTGTACCTCACTTTGCGTTGTTAGTAAACACCTTCAGGAGTTTAGAGGTGTTTAAAGTTCTTCACCTATAAACTCTTAAGGAATTTAAAATAGTAACTGAAAATTATATGTAGAAATCATTGCCTTATTAGTGCTATCTTTGGGATATTAAAGTAATTCATACTGTTGACTCAGTCATTTCTCATAATGAGAGTGAATAACACAAAGCTCATGATCACTGATTCCTTTCACTTCTCTGAGGCACACCCTCCCTGCTCCTATAAAATGTCTTGAATTATACGTTATAAATTATGTTGAACAAACCGATGCATAAGGAATTTCCTGTTCATCTGGAATAGGCATGTGTTACAGGAAGATCAAAGAACTTTCATTTTAAAGGTCATAGTGCCTTGTAGAATACTGGCCAAGAATATAAATTTTACCCTTACATAATTTTCACAAATTTATGTGGCAATTTTCTTCAGATCCCATAATATTTAATATAATCTTTGGAATTTTACCAAATATAGAATAGATGCATTTTCTGGTAATAAAATCTAATTTGAGAAATTCCTCTAACTCAGAATAAAGATGAAATATCTAAAGCTGGACAAACTAAGTAGGTAGCTGTAAGCTATTGGGTACTTTTTATTACAAATTAGAGGATTGATTAAAAGTGAGGAAAGGCAAATTCTTTCCCCCAAAATGGTACCAAAGAGACAAGTTCTGATAATCTAATAACATACATCATAGTTTTGTTTACATTTACTGATATGCTCCATATTTTCAGACCTATATATATATTTTTTACACCTCCTCCCTTTTTTCACTGTACCTATTTAAGTGTTTGTAGCTCAACTGGACATAAAAATAATTCTGAAAATTGTAAAAAGTGTTAAACTATATCATAAGTGATAAAGTTACTCTAAACAGGTCTCATACAAGTGGTTAGGCCAAGATAATTTTGTTATAAGAATTCATATTAATTATTACTATTCAGACAGTTAGGTCTTTATCCTGCAAGCAGACCACATTGTTAGGAGTGACTGTGAGATGGAGGTTTTTCCCTTCCTGGCCTTCAGTGAGGTGTGAGCCCAGGTTAGCTGAAAATTGCTGATGAACAATAGGCAATTGATGATATGTGATATTGCTTGATTTGATAATTACCACAGCTTCCTGTTTTGCTTTGGCTTTGCAAACTTGTCTTTATCCTTCATAGTAATACATACTAAAAAAAGACATACAACCAATTAATGTATCCTCAACTGCAATTTTTGCAAATATAACATAAATCCAAAATACACTGTAGATTTGATCAAAATTGATAGGCAAGTATTTTTATTAGTTGTTCGGGAACAAGCTGTATCCTAAAAGCAATCAGAAGCTTGAGAAAACAAAATCAGAAATTCTCAGTGTTCAGTTGTTTATTATACATGGGAGGCAAATACTTTCAATCAAAATTTACCTTTTTATTCCTTGCAAATAAATCATTGAAAGCATTCTAACACTGACATTCTAACACCCAAATAAACAGATGCGTATTAATGAGTTAGCTGATCCTGGAGAGGCAGACTCTTCTTAGCTCTGCCTGCCTGTCTTGTTCTGCATTGCATCCCCGGGAGAGTTTTTGTCATGACCCCTCATTTTTCTCCCCTCCTCCCCCCTTCTACTCTTTTCCTTATACTTCCATTCCTTTTGCTTCATTTTTTTTCTCTTTCTATACGTTTTAAGTTTGTGTAACTTAAAAAAAATCCTATTTTTTTTCTTCTTTAGAATTGAGAAAACACATTTGCAAGTGACAAGATACACTGACAGATAATATTGGATTATCAGAAATTCACACATACATGTTGGGAACTGTCCTGCCTGGTTTCAGGGACTGTAGCCTCGCCAACAGGTGAGAGGGCCCCAAAGCTGGAGCTGAGCAAGGAGGCCTTGGGAAAATAGGCCACTAAGGAGACAAAACCTGTCCGCCTGTCAGGGGCGAGACCCCTGCCTCTCTCATATCAGCCTGCTTGGCCTGGGAGGATGGCTGGTTAGTCAATGATGGGTAAGACCCCTCGATGGCGGGGGCAACCTAAGACAGGCACAGTTGCATAGGGGCCATCAGGGAAGGACCTGGGGGGTGGGCACAGAGAAGGGTCAAAAGACCCTCACCTTTTGGCTTTGTCCTGGCTGGAGTCCTGGTCAGTGAAACTATACTAAAGGCAGGTATAGCCCTAAACTGGATCAGGTGGTTCCCGGCGACAATTAGGCCTGGAAAAGGAATGCATTAAATCCTGTGAAACTTATTTTGCAAAGAATGCCCTGGAATTAACGAGTATTGATGTTCGGAGTCCAAGCATAGAATGAGATCGGTTTCCCAAGTTTCAGGGCCGATTGAGTGCCACCCTATATACTAGTCCCTGACCTGAGGCAGATCTCTGTGTTCCTTCAGTCATAGCCTTTTGACATTGATTCATGAGCTTTGCATACATGCTGTATACCCCTGTGCATATCATTCTCAATAAAAGCCACTTCAAGAGAAAGGTTTGAGGCATTCTCCACTAGAGGGAGGTTCTGGCAGACCGAGAGGTCTGGAATGACTTATTTCCTTCATCTGCGGTGACCCGGGGGGACTTCATGGGACAGGGTAGCCCTCTCACACACAGACAGAAAATAACATGCATTTATTTCAGTTGAGGATAAACTATGGAAATAAATAATAAAACATGTTTGACTTTTATAAGTAGAAAATACTGTTTCTACAGATACTCAATTTTATTAGTTAACTATTTTGTTGAGCTAATACTTTAATGTATTTTGTGTGAAAATATTTGATATCCCTTAATTGTCATACAAACTACTCAAATCTGTCTTTTCTACCCTTGAGAGTCTCTGTAATGAATAATTATCTTAAAAATGTAAGTTTCTGAAATTTTTTGTATGTATGCTTTAGAAGGCATGTGCTATTATACTTCCTGGTCATGGGTGACAGTATATGGTTTGATTTTTTTTTTCCCTCAGAAGTAATAGTTTTCTAAACTTTCATCCTCTGACCAAATGCTTTCTTACTAACATACATGACAATACATCCCTATGAGGAAAAGTGCAGTCCAAGAAACTCAGGAGCTTAACTTTTATTGTGAAGTTGAAATATAGTCAAATTGTTCAGAAAATCTAGAAGAAAACATTGAGCAGTGGAGATTTTGTCCGCCCGTCAGTGAGTGTAGCTCCTGGCCAGAGTGTGAGAGGGGAGTTGTTCATCTGCTCTCCTGTTTCAGCAGCGTCATACCTTTGAGAGTACGAGTATGTGACATTATTGATGAGATTCTAATGCTTAAAGGGTAATTTAATTTCACTTTAATTCTAATTTTAGAAATCTATCTTCAAGCATGATGCAACTGGACTACATAACTCATAAAATATTTCACTTTTTCCTTAGTGCCTACTCAATTTTACATGACTTACCAAAATATGCTGGCATTTTCTAAAGGATGTTTAGGTTAAACTTCTTGAGGGCAGAAACTGTTTCTTGTCACTCTTAAAAAATGTACCACTTATCATAATTCTTGGCACATAGGAGCAGCCCTATGAATATTTGCTGAATGAGTTCAGTGACTGCCAGCATGTCCCATTAACTTTGAATAAACTGTTATCTTTGAAGCTTTTACAATGTTTACATTTACTTGCTTTATAAGAACAGCGTCAGGTGGATGATAACACAATTAGTTTTATGTGTCCAAATCCTGTGTCTTATTGGGTACAAGCTGACCTAGTCATGGATGAAAAGAACACAGGGAGAAAATGAAAACTGATGCTTTCATCAATTTGGTCGAAGAAATGGGTGGATATTTATAACTGGAGCAACATGAAAGCATCTAGTGCAACATAAACTTCAACAGGGCTCTTGGGAAAGAACAAAAACTGTATCAGAAATAAACATGAACGGTGCCAGGGGGACGATGCCCCTCGGGTTGGTGTGCTGTGGTTAGGGTGGGTGAGAGTAGAAAAAATGAACGCGTTCTCTCCTCTCCATCTCCCTGGCTTCGGTCCGAGAGTAGGGCTGCCAGTAAGAAAATCTGTGAAGGAAAATACAAGGTAGATAAACACTAAGTTGAAGAATATACTAATGACTAAAAATCAGATGATTAAAACTCTAAGAATGCAAAATAAGGCTAATGTAGATTTGTAATATAG
This sequence comes from Pteronotus mesoamericanus, assembly GCF_021234165.1. Taxonomy (NCBI): domain Eukaryota; kingdom Metazoa; phylum Chordata; class Mammalia; order Chiroptera; family Mormoopidae; genus Pteronotus; species Pteronotus mesoamericanus. The sequence continues at coordinate 18,198,274 of NW_026555310.1, forward strand.
CTGCTGAAAAAACAATATGGTATAAATTTTCATGGGTGTGTGTATGCCTGTGAATTAAATGAGAAGGCATATATTAAGACGTCTTAGAATCAGAGATATGGACAATTGTGGAACAACTCTAGAGGAGATGTGGGAATGGAGGGATTGTGACCCACGGGTAAAGTAGTCTCAGAAGCAAACAGAACAGATGTTGCTAAGCTTATTTTCTTAAACTCTCTAGCCTACTCCCTGTCCACTCTCTGGTTCCACCCACAGTCATCAACACACTCTTTTAGAGGTTCTACAATGCAAATATAGACTCTTAAACAGCCTACAAGGAAGTGAGCATGCATTCAAAACCTGGCATTGTGTTATCTTTTTTTACACGCAAACATGGGTAGGAAGTGATGTACGAGGCAGGTGTCCGTCCTTGCAGGGAAATGAAAGTCTGTGTGAGGCAGCTGTGATGAGAGCAATACTTGGAGGAAAATTGAGTTTTCTCTAGTGTAATCCTACTTCAATAGGAAAAATACTAAAGATGTATGCAATAGTCTTAAAGTGTTCTGGAGAGTAGATGTCATCTGATTTGGGAGAATTTGGGGGAGCTGTGTTGAGGTCCATGTATTTGAATATCTCTATAAAGCTCAGATAGAAAAGAGTTCAGCATTTTATCTCGCTATCAATATTTCTGTGTCATTTAATGCAAGATTTATTGAATAGCGTGCCTGTTCCATTTTGATAAGCAGAGATTGTAATGGTGTACATGACCAAATTCTCGCTTAGCTGAAGGCCGTAGCTAAGGTAAAAATGATAGTAAGTTTAGTTGCAGCACTTTCCTGGAATATAGGTACCTAGAAATCTGCAGACTCCAAACACTGATAAGGTTGCCATGGAGAGCTACATTCCAATCTTAAATCTGTCTTTCTCAAGAAGGGTGGTTTTGAATTCTATCAGCTTCTTGAATTTTCACCTAGCTGCTGGAATGTTCTGAAAGACACCAGGAGACACTAACCCAGCAAAAACTGACGAAAATGCCATAAAGCTGTATGTGCTCTGCTTATGATTTCAACACAAAGAACATGATAAACATTTTCTTTAAAATATGTGTTAATAGAAAAAGTTCAATGAAAACACCAAAATCAAAGTAGGTTTTAGTACAGTTGAATCTAGTGATTTCAGTTTCCACTGCCCTGCCTTCATGCTACTGTGTCAACTTAGAGTGTGTTTAAAAAACCTCTCTCTTAATTTCTTCCTTTGAAATTTTTCCACTTAAAAGCAAATGTCATTTATTGCTATGTGTTTTCGTTTTAAAAATAATATATACTCTTCAAAAGATTAAGAAAGTATAAAAGATTATTCATAGTTTTATCATGCAAATTTTTATTTCTAGTATGTTTTCTCCTACATTTTGGTGACTGCTCAATAGAACTTTTATCTTGTTTTTTAAGTTATGATATAAATCATTTTATACATTATTACATATTCTTTTAAAAAATTTTATTTCTCAATTACAGATTACATTCAATATTATTCTGCATTAGTTTCAGGTATACAGTTTAGTGGTTAAACAGTCATATACTTATATTTTGCAAGGAGTTCCTCCCTGGTATTTCCAGTAGCCACATCATACCACAGTTATTACAGTATTACTGACTATATTCCCTATACTGTACTTTACATCCCCATTACTATTTTGTAACTACCAATTTGTATTCTTGATTCTCTACCTTTCCACCCACTCCCTAAACCCCCTCCACTCTGGCAACCACCAATCTGTTGTCTTTATCCATGACTCTGTTTCAATTTTGTTTGTTGATTTTGTTCTTTAGAGTCCACATATAAGTGAAATCATACTGGCATAATATCCTCTGGGTCAATACATGCAGTTGCAAATGGTAAGATTACATTCTTTTCTATGGCTGAATAACATTCTGTTTTATATACCACAGCTTTTTTATTCACTCGTTTATTGATGGGCACTTGGGTTGCTGCCATATCTTGGCCATTGTAAATACTGCTGCAATGAACATGAAGGGGCATATATTCTTTCAAATTAGTGTTTTGGGTTTCTTTGGATTTAAACTCAGAAGAAGAAACACTGAGTCATAAGGCAGTTCCATTTTTAATTTTTTTGAAGACCCTCCATACTGCTTTCCACAGAGGTGCACCAGTCTGCATTCACACCTGAAATGCACGAGGGTTCCCTTTCCTCCAAGTTCTCACCAACACTTGCTGTTTGTTGTATTATTACATATTCTTAATAAAAGTCATAGGCTGCATACCATGTCAGCTACTATAGTTGATAACAGTAATGTTATTCTGTATTTATTTTGTTTCCAGTGTTTACTGTTATTAATACCATAATAAACATAATTGAAAAAATAAACATAATTGGGAATAAAGCTTTTTTATATATAGAATTATTTCCTTAGGATATATTCCATTGTTCCATGTTGCCATTTAAAGTCGTTCTACAAGATGTGAGACTGGTTGTTTCATTATCAACGCTGGTTATACTACAAGACAGTTTTGCTCATCTGACACATGAGAAGATATCTTACTATTATATTACTTTAATTTCTTGCCTATAATAAAATTTTTGCTTATAATATCTGTTGCAAATAGTTTTCTCATTTTTGTTTCCCTTTTAATTATATTTATTAGAATTTTGATGTAAAAATTTTTAATTGTTTGAATTAAATTTACTTGCTATTTTGTTTTGCTTCTATAATAATGCATATGTATTTCAAAGCTAAGAAATCCCTTATTCACAAAATGTTAAATATTAGACTTCATTTTTAATATTGAATAATAATATATTCACCTGAATCTGTTTTTATCTCAAGATGTCATGTGATATCCTAAAACTATGCTCACCTGGTATTCTCCATATAAGTAAATAATAATCTTTTTGGTGCTTCCTTTATCATATATTGAGTCTTACAAATAACCAGTCCTGAAGACTGTGGCTTTGTGCTTACCTGGTTCAGCCCGGCCCCTGACCCGCGGAGATGCTTTGGTCTGAGACAGCAAGTACGGGTCACACATTTCCAGGAGCATCCCTCAGGGGACCCAAGTTTCTGATCTCTGTGAGGTTCACGCCCTTGGTGCTTTCCAAATGTACTTGGCATTTAAGTAAACACAAGCACCTTGCTCCTCTCTGTCTTTTAGATATTTACTTGGTCTATATAGCACCAAGTGACTTGAAACGATAGAAAAGCCCATAGGATGCGAGCCAGTCTCCAGAGCATTTGCCCCAAGCAGAGCAGGAAATGGAAGTATCATGAACAGTACTCAGGAGTGTTTCCCGAATGACTTCAACGGTGGGTGTGGGTGCGAGGGGAGATGCAAGAGAACTACCGGCCAGAGGTCTTGCCTTGAACAAAACCATGTTTTGGTTGGGAAATCGGGATCAGGATATATATGTCTGAAATAACATACACAAGCAAGCCCACAGTGCTGCGGTTCATTCTGTGTACATGAAAGAGAGGAAGCCAGGCAAACTTGGAGAACGGGTTGGGGATGAAAAAAGACTTCGGGGACTTCTCCTTGGGTGCATCATCCCTGCTCTTGCCCTTTTCTGAGTAAGAGCACTGTTTTCTCTTTTCTCCCCATGTGCCTTATTGGGTGGCCTTGGGTGTGTTCCTTAACTTCTCTAAGTCTCAGTTTCTTTAGCTGTAATGGGGCTAATAATAGCAATGATCTCATGGGGGTTATTAGATAATGTATGAACAGTGCTCAGCAGCAGAGACTCAGACATGAAACCTATTAATGGTTGTCAGTTTCCTTCATCACAGTCCATCCCTTTTCCCTCTACCAAGAAAATAGGTTAGACAGAAAAAGCTGAGAACCACATGATTTCACTCATATGTAGAACATAAAGCTGAAAGCAACAAATGAATAAACAAAAACAAACAACCAAAAACTCATAGACACAGACCACAGTATGGTGGTTACCAGAGGGGAGGGGGTTGGGGCAGGGTGAGGAGTAAAGGGGGTTAAATATGTGGTGATGGAAGATGATTTGACTTTGGGTGGTGGGCACACAATGCAATATATAGGTGGTATATCATAAATTCCTCCACTTGTAACCTATATGAGTTTATTAGCCAATATCGTCCCAATACATTTAATTAATAAAAATTATTCTCATATCTTTCCCATCGACATTTATCAGTTATTGAATTTGGCCTTAGCAGTTTGTTTTCATTCACTAAAAGAAGTAAAAATTTCCGAAGTAAACCTTTCTGAGTGGTCCAGAATACTGGGGCATCTTGGAAGCTGGGTTATACTTTGAGAAATCTCTCTTAATTTGAATTTTAGGAGCTGAACTGTCCAAACTGCCCTGCTTGCAGTCACCGGATGTCTGGAAGAGGCGGGACTGACGGATTCCTGCATTACGTCTTCTCACTGTCATCCAGGGGACCACAAGCGTGACAGCGTTCTTTGTTCTTAGACAGCAGTTTTCTCTGTGGGTTTTATCTGCTCTCTTCTAGGAAGAGATAAAAGCTGTCAGCTTGTGGAAGGAAGAGTTCCCATGTGACTTTCTGGGTGGTTTTGTAACACCAGGCTGGACATTTAGTCCTTTGTTTTCTTGTCTCAAAATTTGTTTCCTCTATTATATCTGACATTTCCTTGTTAAAGATTAGACTTTGTTCCCTTACAGACATTTAAAAAATTCAAATATCTTTGACAGAGATCAAGATTTCGATAATTATCCAACATGGACTACTGTTTACTGAAGGGGCTGACGTGTAAATGGCAGAGCTTTTGATGTGGAGTCTCTGGAGATGGGCCTGGTGCTGGCTTCATCACTAGTGTGTCTTCTTAAATAGGTTACCACGTCTTTCATGCTTGTTTCTTTTTCATGACCCTCAATATTGATTTTCTCTCAGATAATGATATTCATAAAAATGGCAAACATTTATTCAATGCTTACTTTAGGCCAGAGGCCATACCAAGCCCTTGAAATGTATTTTCTAAGTTAAACCTCACAAGGACCATAGGAAGTAGACACCCCTGTTTTCCTTATTTCACATATAAGGAAAATGAGGCCTCAGAAATTAAGTATTTCAGTACAAACTGGCCGATAGTAAATTAGTATGTTAGTGACTTAAACAAGTTCGATGTGATGGTTGTATTCTTAAATATTCTGGGATACAGTTAGGGGATCCTTTTTAGTGATTGATGAATGCTGTCCTCAGATTTAGCTGGAAACATAAAATTGTACTTTGGAAAGAATTGTTGCAATTAAAGTAGGCAAGATTTGAAATACTAATATATTTTTCTTTAAAATTTCCATTCTTGCTTTGGCGAGTGTGGCTCAGTGGATTGAGTGCCAACCTCTGGTGGTTGGTTAGATTCCCAGTCAGGGCACAGGCCTGGGTTGTGGGCCAGGTCCCCAGTAGGGGGCGCTCAAGAGGCAACCACACATTGATGTTTCTCTCTCCCTCCCTTCCTTTCTTAAAAAAATAAATAAATAAAATTCCCATTCTTCTCTGTCATCAAGACTGACCTAGGAGCAATTCAATAGCAGGCAATGTAAATATCTCTAAGGGCCTGTGAACGCATCAAATAGGTCTAAAGAATTTTTTTTTCATTTTTCAAATTATATTTTATTGATTATGCTATTACAGTTGTCCTGATTTCCCCCCCTATATCCCCCTCCACCCAGCACCCACTCCCTCAGGACATCCCCTACACTTGTTCTTGTCCACAGGTCCTGCGTGTAAGTTCTTTAACTACTCCATTTCCTATACTCTACTTTGCATCCCGGTGGCTATTCTGTAACTACTTATTCATACTTCTTAATCCCCTCACCTCTTCAACCATTCTCCCATGCCCTGCCCCCATCTCTTTATCTTTAACTTTTGGTGTTTTATTATGATGTGTCTTGGGGTGGGCCTTTTTGCATCCATCTTGTTTGGAATTCTCTGTGTTTCCTGGACTCAAATGTCTATATCTCTTACCAAATTAGGGAATTTTTCTTTCATTATTTTGTCAAACAGATTTCCAATTTCTTATTCTTTCTCTTCTCCTCCTAACATCCCTGTGAAGCGAATGTTGGATTGCTTAAAGTTGTCCCACAGTTTGCTTACAGTATCCTCGTTTTTTTTGTATTCTTTTTTTCTTTTTGTTGCTCTGATTGGTTGTTTTCTGCTTCCTTATGTTTCAGATCATTGATTTGATTCTCAGCTTCACCCATATTACTGTTGTTTCCCTGTAAACTGTTCTTTATTTCAGTTAGTGAATACTTCATTCCTGACTGGGTCTTTTTTATGCTGTTGAGGTCTTAAGTTCCTTGAGCATCCTTATAACCAATGTTTTGAACTCTGCATCTGATAGTTTGCTTATCTCCATTTGTTTAGCTCTTTTTCTGGAGTTTTGATCTATTCTTTCATTAAGGCTATGATTCTTTGTGTCCTCGTTTTGGCAGCCTTCCTGTGTTTATTTCCATGTATTAGGTAGAGCTGCTATGACTCCATGTCTTAGTAGCGTGGCCTAATGTAGTAGGTGTCCTGTGGGGTCCAGTGGCACAGCCTCTTCTATCACCCAGCTTGGGTACTTGAGGTGCACCCTTAGTGTAGGCTGAGTACACCCTCCTCTTGTAGTTGAGTCTTGGTTGCTGTTGGCAGATCAATGAGAGACATATACCCAGGCCAGTCAGCTGCAAGTACTGGCTGTGACCACTTTACCACCAATCTCCACCCTACATGAAGGATCAGCTGTGCAGGGGCAGGGCGGTGGTGCTCCAATGTGATCTGTAGCTGTTCACTGGATGCTATGGCCCTGGGGTTTCCCAGGTGGTATAGGTCAAGATTTGCCCCTACTTGTGTTTTGCCCTGGGCCACCCTGCATGAGTTGCAAAGCAATCTGAAGAGGCTACTTGTGCTGGGCTTGGAGAATTCTGGGTAAAGCCAAGCTGTGAATCTAGGCTGCTACTTCTAGGCCTGGGGCTCACTGAGGCCAGTTGTTGCTTGTTAGAGAGGATTTAGGAAGTTGTGAAACATGATCAAAGACCAGCAATTCATATGGAAAAGCAGCTTGGGTCAGCTCTGTGAGGAAAGGGCACAGAAAAGGGACAATGGCCTCTGCTCACCTTGATGGCAGACACTTCAATTTCTTCCTGTATGCCACTGGTGCCTTGTAGGCTGCTACACCAGTGCTGGAGCTCAGAGAGAGTGAGTCTGAGTAGGTGAGTCCATGTGTGGGTTCCTTAAGAACTGCTTAGGGCTCCTGTGGTTTCTTTCACACATTCAATCCCTGCTGGTCTTTGCAGCCAGAAGTTGTGGGGACTTACCTTCCTGGCACTGGAACCCTGGGCTGGGGCTCCTGGTGCGGGGCTGGGACTCATTGCTTCCGAGATACCCCTCCTGAATTTTGTCCACCACATGTGTATGTGGGACCAGCCCATTCCATGTCTGTGCTTCTCCTACCTGTCTGGATGGATGTGGATTCTTTAATTTTGTACTTGTCAGACTTTCATCCAATGTGATTCCTGATGGTTCTGAGTGATGGTTGTTCTATATTTTAGTTGTAATTTTGATCTGGTTGTGCAAAAAGGCGAGGCATGTCTGCCTATGCCGCCATCTTACCAGAAGCTCTGCAAGAATATTTTAATAGGATGTTAAATTGGGAGTTTCAAGGGAGGCATAAAGTACAATAAATGAAACCAAGATGCAAATTTTGAAAGGAAACATTTCAAAAATCAGGGCTGTAATGCTAAAAATCCTTCTCTCAGTCCAAAAGACATTAACCTATTGGGCTGTTGGGATAAGAAGACTTTTTGATGGTACGTGCTTGGAGTGAGCTGCCGCCGCTGTGTTCTGAGGCCTGCCCTGCCCCCAAGGCAAGGAGAGGGCCCGCAGTGGCGGGGGTGGGAGGTAGGGAAAAATGCGGTGGTTGACTTTCCTATCTCGTCCTGTGAGCAGAACTTCAAAGTTGCCACTTGGGGAGCTTGTTGCTTATCCTTGCAGGTGGGGAAACAACACAGGCTGATGTCAGGGCCCAACCTTGGAAACAGAGGTTCAAAGTCAGGAGATGGGCTGCAAAGCAGTTTTGGCAGAAAAATCAGGTTTGCTGCTGCTTCTGCGTCGGCATGTGTGTCTGTAGATTTCCCAGGCTAAGGGGTTGTTTCTTGTGGACCAGACCTTGAAAGGGGAGCTGGTTTGGAATTATTCCTAAACTCTTATCTGCCAGAGAGCAGTTTGACAGTGATCAAAATTAACATCACCACCCAGGGGGCTGACGGGTATCCTGTGCTTGGGGTCAAGGTACCTGGGGAAGAACACACGGTCACTTTTTGTAGCTCTTTGGCTGCAAATGTTTAATCTCATCTAATTATGAAGAAAAGCAAGATAAACCCAAATTGAGAAATAACTACATAGCTAGCCTGTGTTTTTTTAAAATGTCAACGTCATTAAAGACAAAGGCTGGCTGAGGAACTGGTACAGACGGAAAGAGACTGAAGAGATAAGACAACTAAATGCTGTGTGTGTCCTGGAGGAAAAAAATGCTATAAAGAACACGACTTGGATAATGATACGTTAAAATATGAACAGCAGATTAAAGTTTTAATCATTGTTATGTTTTCTGAGCCTGACAGCGGTCCTGTGGCTACGTGAGAGAACTTCTTTGTTCCTAGGAGGGCATTAAGCATTGGGACGTGATGGGCGTGATGTGGGCAACCTGCACTCAGATGATCCTGATAATAAATCCTACGTATGCGTACGTGTGTGTGTGTGTGTGTAGAGAAAACCATAAAACAAAGGCGGCCAATTATAAAAGTTGCAGACTTTGGGTCAGGGTTATACATGTTTTTGGTAACTTTTAAATTATTTCAAAATAAAAAAACAAGCCATTTTCTCATCAAGGCTTGCTCACTAGCCAAGGTTTGTTTCAGTCTCACCTCCCCCCACCCATGTCCACACACACGACCACCCCCTTCAAAATGCTAATAAGCCCACTCCAGACCTGCCCAATCAGAATCTCATGGGTTGGGGTGCAGGGGGCTGTGTTTTTACAAGCTCTCCACATGGTTCTCATGCATACTTAGGTTTGAGAAGCACTGGTTCAGACTAGCCTGGACCCATGCTTGGAGTTGAGGGTGCTGTTAACCCCATTCAGGCTGTTATGTTAGACATGAGGAAAGGTGGACAGATATGAGGGAGGCAGCCACAGAATCTGCCTTACAACAAGGGCTGAGGATGGATATGAGATTCCCCCTGTATATGCCCCCGTACCATCCACCATTCTCCTTCCAGCCTGTGTACCTGGAGGCCTCAAGGACACAGTGTATTTTTGCCCAAAATGTCCCAGCAGGAAGTACAGATGATTAATGTGCATTAGAGAACAAATCCACAGAATTCTCCACAGTGACTAGAGATCGCTTATGATGAATTGACAGAGTTGTCCCTTTCTGGCCTAGTGACATAGTAAAGGGGGGTAACCCTGACCCTTGTCTTCATGGAGGATATTTTGCAAAGAGGGGCAGTGCCAATGAGAGCAGGCACCTGGCCTTGAATTTAGGCACCTGGTCCTAATTTAAGGCAGCTTGGTTGGCACCTGATATGTCAGACTTGTTGATCCATCTGAGTAGGAAAAGGGGAATTGGAAAGAGAGGGAAAGATTAAGGGAATGAAGGAGGCAGTGGAGCAGCTTATATACCCATTCCGGTGTGGTAAGTTTACATAATTTGCAGGCCCCAGTGCAAAATGAAAATGCAGGCCTTTTGTTCAAAAGTGATCAAGAATTTCAAGATGGCACCAGCAAAATATCAAACCAAGCACAGGGCCCTTCTAAGCACATGGCCCTGTGCTGCTGCACAGGCGGTACAACTATGAAGCAGGCCCTACCTGAATGTCCCATGGTCAACAGAAGGGCAGACTTGCTAGACCTCCAGCCAAGAGGGTGGTCTGGCTGTGGGGCATACTGTCAGTGGCAGAGCGAAGGGGGTTGGAGTGAAGTGAGGCCAGGGTCAGCTTTCCCACTTCAAAGAACTGTGCACAGCAGAGGTCCTTCAGAGCTGTAAAAACCTCGCCCGTGTGCCTACCAGGGAGTTAAGGCTTCTGCAACCCATTTTGGCCAGACAAGCAGCAGTTGTTAAGAGAGGACTGAAATCACACACCCAGGTCAGGATGATACATTTGCCCATTTCACTCTGATCTGACTTCACTGTCCCAACACCCAAGGAGCTCAAAAGTGCAATTGAGATTCCCTCTCAATATATGCCCTGCACTATCCACCATTGTCCTTCTAGCTTGTGGGAGCAAAAGAACAGACCACACGCCTTCCTTGGGGCTGTCCCATTGACCTGACGAGGCCTCGAAGAGATGAGACCAACATTTCAAATTGGACCTAACTGGGACGCCTGCGTGCGTGCGTACGTGTGTGCGTGCGTGTGTGTGTGTATGTAACAATGGAAAATAGCTTGCCCTGGCTGGTGCAGCTCAGTGGATTGAGCACTGGCCTGCAAACCCCAAAGGGTTGCTGGTTCAATTCCAGTCAGGGCACATGCCTTGGTTGAGGGCCAGGTCCCCATTGGGGGGACACAAGAGGCAAACACACATTGATGTTTCTCTTCTTTCTCCCTCCCTTCCCCTCTCTCTAATAATAAATAAATCAAATCCTAAAAAAAAAAAAAAAAAAAAAAGAACAAAAAACCCCAACCTAAATTCAAGTGTTGTCCTTGAAATTCATTAAGGAACAGAACATAGATTTCATTGTTGCAAGGGAGTGATTTAAAAACTCACATTTTATTTGTACCTCATGAAGCAGATGGCTTATTAAAACTACTTGTATATCAAAAATTATACTTATTACAAGGCAGGACAGCTATTTATGAAAGATTCAGTTGACAGACAACAGATTGCGAACCGTTTCACTTCTAGTATTGATCTGACCATATACAAGTGAACACAGAATATAAATAACCCTGAATACATCTATGATGGAAGAACTCTTTACTGGAACTTCAATTTTAGTATAAGCCACTCCTTTGGGAGTAAACATTTCAAATACTATGCTCTGCTTTTCTTTTTTTTTTTAATCATTACTTCTCCCTATACATTTTTTAGGGCAATGATGAGTAGGGCTTTGGCACAGGAGACTCTTTGAATGCCATTTGGTTGAACTGATGTTCATGGCAATTACTGTTGTTACCATTAGAGGTAATAAAAATATTTAAGAATTCAAAAATTCTGCACCAGTTACTTATTACCAAATGTTTATTGAAGTCCTAAATGAGTAATTTGGACACTGATCTCATTCTCAGGGTGCTTCTATTTTGGTAAGACTCAAGGTGTACAGAAATAACAGGACAGCAAGGTAGAAAGTGTTGAGGGGCACCTTGAAATGGCTGTGCTCTTAGATCAGGCAAAGGGGCTCCTGTCCTGGACTTTTGAGCTCTGGACAAAGAGAACAAGTCCACAAGGAATCTGAGCTTTCTCTCCTCCCACTCCTAGACTGTGTTGGGGTGTGTGAGGTTCCAGAATCCCATGCATAAGTGGCTCCCTACTCATCTTCCCACGTGTGCACTGCCCAGCTGGTACGCGTAGGGGTGGTCCAAGGTATGGCCAGAGGAGGGCTGTTGGCAGTGGTTGCTGACAGGAAGAATTTGTAAATGAGAGCCAACTCTCCCTGTACTCCCTTTAACAATTTCTTAGCTGCTTTAGCAACTTTTAATATTTATAATATCTATGAGGGCCTCCAATTACTCTTGCCCTGGAGACCCACACGTGTTAGGGGCAGAGTGGCCTGGCTGTGGGAATTCAGGAGAAGGGGAGATTCGCCTTGGCAGAGCCTGGGAAGCTTCACTGGGGGAGTGGCGCTCGGGCGTGAGAGGTGAGAGAAGGGAAGGAGGAAGAGGAATTTCCGGAACAGGGACCATCACACTCAAAGGCATGGAGACTAAAAACGTCAGCTTATATGTGGGAAGTCTAGCTTTTCATGAGGAAACCAGGAGAGGAAGAGTAGAAACTAGATTATAAAAGGAGAAGAAGACCAGTCATGGGCAGTGTAGAAGGCTCAGTCCTGTTGCAATGTCACATAGTCTCAGCACAGGAGAATCCATTTAGGTGGACTGATATTCACAACGTCTGATAGTCATGCTGGCAGATGAAAGCCTTTGAACTTCCTTTGGCAGGCAGTAGGGGGTCATTGTAAGTCTGAGTGGTTTTGATCATGTCTACTTTGTCAGGCGAGGGCTCTGGCTTGCCATGAAGATGGCCAGTCTGGGAGACTGGAAGGGTGGACATCAATGTGCTGGCAACAGTATAGAACAGAGAAAGGACAGCAGGGAAGGCAGAGAAGAGACATGTTTGAGATGATAGAAAGAAGTAGGTAGAGAAGGGAAAGGAAAGTGACTGCAAGACTTTGTGCCTGGATTCTTAAAGAGGTTGGTGATGTCTTGATGAAAAAGATGATTTTTATTGGAAAATGGAACATTTTGTTCACAGTTTGAAGGCAGAGCTGACAGAATTGCTGACTGAATGTGGGGTATGAGAGAAAGGAGTTAAAAATTATTCCAAGGATATAGTCAGTAATATTGTAATAACTATGTATGGTGCCAGGTGAATATTGGAAATAACAGGGGGAACATTTGGTGAAACATATGATTGTCTATCCACTATGTGGTACACCTGAAATTAATACAAAATAATATTGAATGTAAACTATAATTGAAAAGTAAAATTTCAATTAAAGAAATGATTCCAAGGTTTGTGAGCTGAGCAAATGTAGGGACAGAGTTGCCATAATAGCAAAGGCTGGGAAGACCATTTTAAGGAGGCTTTGCTGGTGTGGAAGGAGCCTTTGGTGGTTGCTTGACCGTCTCTGCCATGCCAACACAGAAGTGTGACCCAATCCAATCCAATCCCGGGACGATAGTGGACACCCTGATGGGCAGTGGGCGGTAGGGCTGAGGTTAGAAGGAAGAAAGACATTAGATTTGGGTATATGGCTTGAAGTTGTACCTGTCCACTAGCCATTAGCATAAACACCCACATTTTTATAATACGTTGTCCACAGATTGGTTGTGCCTAGAGGAAACAATAAAAAACTTTAATGACTTTGATCAGTAATTAATGACCTGGCTGGTGTGGCTCAGTGGTTGGAGTGTTGTCCCATAACAGAAAGGTCTTGGGTTTGATTTCTGGGCAGGGCCCATACATACGTTGCGGGTTCATCCCTAGTCCAGGTGCATAAAAAGGCAACCAATCCATGCTTCTCTCACATTGTTGTTTCTCTCTCTCCCTTCCTGTCTCTAAAAAAGCAAATGAAACTGTCTTCAGATGAGAAATAACAGTGGAACATCCACTGGATATATGGAACAGAAGAATATGATATGAGGAATAATAGAATGCAATACATGCACCTCTTTGATAAACAGATACCTGCATTTCCAAGGTAGTCATCTTACTCGGACTTAAGTCTTTGAATAGCTCATATGTCCAATGTCTTGGAGGCACCCAACAGTAATATGTGTGTAGACCGATGAGGGCTTTTAGCATATTACAGGCATATCTAAGTTGCTAATTAATGTTTTTCAAAGGAGAACACAGAAATAAAGACGGATTTGTCAGCTGTATGGTAGGACAATGACCGGGTCTAGTTTATCTTAGTACTTACAGGCTTTGCACTGGCATTTCCTGGATTCTGGGTCTAACACTGTGTTCTCTATCCTCCAGGCTTTCTAAACACAAGCATTTGAATATTAAGTTTATTCTTCTTTCATATTCCATTATGTGTTTAGAAGTCTCAACCCAAACCATTTTTGAACTGTAAGACACTCTTGACCTGTAAATTAAAATTTTGGCCAATTGCATAATTTGGCACACACCCTTCGGCATGTCCTGAGTTCCTCTGCTTTTTTGCAAACCTTGCTCTGTGGGGATTACCTGGGTCACAATTCTTTGGGTGGGTAATGTCCTAACCAGCGCCCACAGAGTTTATCCTTTCTGGGCGGTCCGGAAAGGTAGGGCAAAAGGTTCCTAAAATGATGTTATAAAATGGGGGCTACAGAAGTAACAGAGAAGGTGTGGAGCTTTAAGAATCAGCAGATTTTAAAAAAATTATTTTTCAATTACAGTTAACATTCAGCATTATTTTGTATTAGTTTCAGGTATACAGCACAGTGGTTAGACAACCGTATACTTTACTGTGTTCCCCATGATATTTCCAGTTCCCAGCTGGCGCCATACATAGGTATTACAATATGATTGACTACATTCCCTAAGCTGTACTTTACCTCCCTCTGATTATTTTGTAACTACCAATTTGTACTTAATCCCTTCAGTTATGTCAGCACCCCCCTCATCAACCGCCTCCCCTCCAGCAACCATCAGGGCTTTTTCTGTATCTGTGAGCCTGATTCAGTTTCGTTTGATCATTTATTCTGTTCTTTAGATTCTACATGTAAGTGAAATCATATGGTATTTGCCCTTCTCAAAAATCAGCAGCTTTAAAAGTAAGCAAACGAAGACTGTCGTTGAAACAGTGATCGCGGGCTCGGGGAGGGGGGGAGGCTAAACCTGGTCTTGGAGTTTACAGTGGGAGGTGCGGCCTTGGAGGCTTAAAAGACAGTTCACCGCCAACCGTTGTCTACAAATATTGCTGGATCGGCCCATCGACGTTTCCCTCTAAGGGGGCTCACCTCCACCTGGACATCTGCCGACAGGTCAAGTTTCACTAACGCCATATACTTGAGGCAAAACCCAAAACTACATACTTCCTCTCTTTCTTCCTTCCCCTCTCTCTTCTCAGCCTCTTATTTTTTCTTTATTATGTATTTATTTTTTATTTCTATTGTTTTCCTTTACTTCGATACCTTCCTTTCCCTTTGTCAGACAACTACCCACCCCCACCCATCCCACTCCGGCTCGGCTCCTCCTTTTCATCTCCAGGCGAATCGCTGGCTCGCTCCTCTGCTCCCTTCCTTCGCGCCCGCCCTCTCGCCAACTCTGATCCTCCCTGCTCCCTTCAAGCTTCGGGAAAGGGTCTCGGTCCTGCCATCCTTCACTGTCCTAGGCGGAGACCACCGCACCCCGGGTCTCTCCTCTCCTGGGCGGCTATACCGAGTGACCTCCCCAGCTCCGGGCCCCCGCCGCCCCTCCAGCGCCTCCCCGTGTTCCAGCCGCACACTGGCCCAAGCGGCCCACAGCTTCCCGGGTGGCCGGGCCTCCCCAGAGTTGCCCCGCCCAGGTCCAGCTCCGCCCCAGGCCGCTGCTCTGTGATTGGCCTCCCACTCCCTCCTCCCCGGGCTCCTCTCCTCCCCTTCACCCAATGGGCACCACCACCTGGTCCAAAAATTCCCCCGAGGGCAACGAGAGACTGCAACCACCAGCTCCTTCCCAGTGGTGTTGACGGCCGTGGCGGGGCGAAGAGAAGGGAGGGGGCTCGGGGGAGGGAGGAGGAGGAGCAAAGGTGTTGGAGAGAAAACTTCTGAAAGGAACAGGAAACCTGCTGGGGAGGCGGCCACTGCGATCTCGGGGCGCCAGGGCTGCGCACATCGCGGGGTGTCCGCGGGCTGCGACTTTGCTCCTGCCAGCTTCCCCCGGCGCGGGGCAGGGCTGAGCCGACGATCGGGTCGTTCAGGCTGTGCCCTCTGCAGCCGCTCTCGGCGTGGCAGTCGTGCGCTCCGTTCCGCTTCTGTCGCGGCAGCTCCCTGGAGAGGGCGGCGGGGACGCAGAGAAGAGGAAGGACGTCTACTTTGGAGCATGAAGCAGTATGTCTGATAAAATGTCCAGCTTCCTCTACATAGGGGACATCGTGTCCCTGTACGCGGAGGGCTCGGTCAACGGCTTCATCAGCACCCTGGGGTAAGCCGAGGGCGGGCCGGGCAGCGTTGGTGTCCCCCTGGAGCTCATCCAGTTCCTCCGCGCGCCGCTGCGTGCTCCCGCTGCCGCCGAGCGTGGCTCGGCGGCTGGGCAGGGTCTGCGCCCGGGACAGCGCGCTGTGCTCGGCTCGCCTGCGCGCAGGAAGCTGCCCCGAGAAGCAAGATTTTCTCATGAAACTTCATCTTCAACTCAGAGACACATCCGAAAAGGAGGAAGTGATCAGAAGCCCTGAGACAGGCCCTGTGAAGAAGTCTTCGCTGGCTTCTGCACGGGTTAATTACCATGTTTGTTTTCCCTTAAAGGTGAAACAATACACCTCCTCTCCCCATCTTTTCTCGCTACCACTCTCAACCCTTGTGTCTCAGGGCCGGGTTTTTAAGAGCTGAGGATAAAAACCTGTGGCCTTGGACATGAAACTCAAGTGAAGCAGTGAGCCAAAGTGTGGCTTTGCCCTGCGGGAGCAGCAGCCCGTGCCCTCTTCCCTTAAGTAATTTCCTTTTGGCCTTGCCAAACGGGGACTCGCCCCGCCGTCGGGGGCAGCCAAGGCCCCTCAGGGCTCTGGGACCTAAGGGGTAATGTCGACCTCAGTGCTAGAACTCAGATGTGCCTTCTCCACTTCCCTGGGCCTTGGCCCACTGAAATGATGAACCTCTCCAGGAACTCAACCAAGTGCAGTGCTCTTGAGATTCGTGTTGATTTATGAATGGGATACATGTATGTAACAGTATGTTAGATGGTTAAATAGGATTTCCTAGATTACTAGTATATTTTTTTTCTGTTTTGATTGAGAATACCAGTTCGCAGTTTAAATGCACACTGCAACACACAGGTGCACATATATTGTTTTTGTTACTTTGTGATCTCTGCATGTAGAGTGCTGAGTCTTAGAGAATTCAGGCTGTGGAGCTGGTGGTGGCTGGTCACTGTTTTCTGCTGTTAGGTTTTAGGGTCCATGACTTAACCTCCCGTGGCCCTAGACTGTGGCTCCCAGCCATGTTACAAGGAGTGGCGTCTGCTTGACAGGGCACGTCGAAGTCACCAGGGCTTCCACTGTTTCTGTTATTTGTGCATCTTCCCACCCCCACTGGGTAAAAGAAGAAAGATTTAATTTAATCCCTCCAAGATCAATGTTATTTCTTTGTGAAACCGAAGCATAGGGGGAAAAAACCCAGCCCGGCCAGTGCTTATGCTGAGTTTGTAAGTCTTCTGAGAGAATTCGTAAGGTAAGTTCAGTGTTTGGGCCCCCACCAACATTTTGCAGATGAACTCTGCTGCATTTCACACTTCTCCACAGACTCTGCCTGTGGCAGTTAAGCAGGGTGTGCGCGGAGGTCAGAGAGCTTGGGGTCAAATCCTGACTTCTCCACTTGTGAACTTTATGACCCAGGCAAGTTGCATAATCGCTCTGTATCTCAGTTTCCTTATGTTAGAAAATAAAATAAATGGGAACAGTAATGGTTTCTGTCTCAGAGGGTTGTGGTGAGGAAGAAATTAATATATGTAAAGTGTTTAGCGTGGTACCTGTCAATTAATAAGCACTTATATGAAGTGTTTACTGTTATAACTGTGAGCAGTAGTTACAGTTGTGGACAAAACAGTAAAAAAGAATTAGGAATAAAGTGTAAAACTTAGACAAACAAAAGGTCATGTTTTTATAGTGTGTGTGTAATTATACCCATATGCATATATATGTACATTAAGGGCTTTGGATGGGAAATCAGGAAACTACAACTTTAGCAGTTGTGGAGTCTGCCCTACTGGTTTTAGAGATAGAAAAACTGAGGGGAAGAGAAATGAAGAGACAGACCTACCTAAGAAGCAGAGGACAGTAATGCCAGCATTGGAACTGGAACCTTGTTTTCAGATTCTCATTCAAGTGCTAGTTTCTTTGGTTGCACATCATAATCTTTAAGCCTTGAGTAAAAAATAAGCTTGGCCTTTCATGTAGCATATATGTTTGTATAAATATTTCTTATTTGTATTCAGTAGTTCTTGCTGATGTTTTGAAAACTGAGTTTCCTTAGAATGTACTTGTGCAGTATTATTTTTCTATTTACAAATTGAGTCTTGTTAAGGTAAGTATGGTAAGACTTTTTGTGCAGCTACTTCTCAATTGAGGAAGGATCTTTAGGAATGCCATGTTGGTGAAGCTTGGTGTTTTGATTTGATATTATTATTTTTAACCTGTGGAACCTCATTGACCTCAGATTTTTAGGAGTTAAAAAGCCCGCAGGAGCTTGTCCCATGCCACATAAAATGTTATCTAGGCAGAGTAGCATCACCTGCTATATTTTCTTAGAATGCAAGTGGTAGAGATTTATTCTGCAAATTGGTTTTAGGGCTTTGAAATCAAAGTAGCATGGTAGTTATAATTTTATTTCATTATATTGTTGTAGGGACATTATTTATACACTTTCTGTACTAAAGACAGAGTGCATACTTCTACCTGAGTTTCCTTGCTCTTCTGTTAGGTGAAGGTCTTGGTCTAGATCTGCTGATTAGCCAGGTGACCTTGTTCGTGTCATTTATTCCTTTTGTGTGTGTGTGTCAGCTTGTCTTTGGAGACTAAGGATGGTATACGCTTTGCCCATCCCCTTGGGGTATTGTAAAATTGAGTGAAAGAGACAGAAATGAAAAAGCCCAATTCTTTTTTGACAGTTACTAGGAGAATCCACATTATGCTTATATTTTTGTAGCCCTTACATTTCTTCAAAAGGTGTGTGAATTGTTAAAGTGAATCAGGAGCTGGACTGGAGGCATTGGCATTGTAGGTAGTCAAAAGTTTGTTCCACTTAATATTAAAAACTTAATGGAAGAGCTAAAAATGAGGCTTAAAGGTTCTGCTTTTTATTTTAGATCTGTATCTATTTGACATTTTTGACAGCAGGATGATTTTTTATTTTTATTTTTAAATTTTTATCCTTACCGGAGGACATGCTTCTTGATCTTAGAGAGAGGAGGAGGGAAGGAGAGAGAGGAGATAGAAACATCAATGCCAGAGAGAAACATCTGTTGGTTTCCTCTCCCACACACCCTGACTGGGAGGAACCTGCAACCCAGGCATGCGCCCTGACTGGGAACTGAACCTGCGACCTGTCCAACTGAACCACAGTGTCCAGGACAGGATGGTTTTTTTAAAAAATTCAACTATGGAGGGTAATTAATAAGAACGGAATTTACCCAGCATTTCAAGGTAATTAATATTTATCTGCAAATAAATTTTGCCTGATTTTTAACACTGAAGGTATAAATAAATTTGGGAGGCTATACATTGTTATTATTTAGCTTGGGAAATTTTTGCAATAAGGTAACACATTTTTCAGCTGAAAAAAAATCACCATGTTTTACTGTGTTAGAGTTTAGCAGGCCTTCCTTAGAGACTCTTCCAGCTGGAAATGTGGAGGGATTTTCTTAGGTTCTGTGGTGCAGCTTGTAAGTTTGATTTCTCAGTCTGTGTAAAATTAGAATGCCCCAGTTGCAAAGATTTGCATTTTCCTTTTTTTTCTCTAGTTATTCTTTAACCAGGATTTATCTGATGTTTCTGAATCTTGAATTGTTGTAAGCTGAAGTATTATTCTCCCAGTTTGTGTAGGTGCAAGAGGGACCTGCTTTGTATTTTCTAGCTTAATTTTTCATTTAAGGGTCTATTTTGGAAACACATCGATTTAAGGAAAACTGCTTTACATCTTTCTGCATGAAGATTGTGAATATATTTTAAATAAATGAATTTTTTGCTACTGCTACATTTTAGGGCTATAGTTTTTATTTTTTTTCTTTTAAAAGGAAAGGAGGAAGTTTTGGAATGCGCTGTACAATTTCAAATGCAGTATCAATTGTCCTTTTCCTCTTCCTCCATTATCTTTATACTGAGATTTACTTCCCTGGTTGTTACCACATTAGACACTATATTTCTGGGTACATACATTTGATCAATGATCAGGCGCCATACCGTGGGAGTGAACATAGCCGGATTCCCAGGATGAGTGGAATAGTGGAGGCAGTGAAAGGTATATGATTCCTTCTCTGCAAGGTTGACAGGTTAGTAAATGACAAGTGTGCGTATGTACTGGGATGTGTGTGTGTGTGTCTATATTCACATGTTTAAGTGATTACTGCCTTTGGCTTGAAATGTTTTCTCAGGATCTACCAAGAATCAACATCCACTAATTCAGGTCTCAGAAAACTGTTAGGTGACCATCACGTTGAGGCAGTGACTGCAAAGCATCATAATAGTCTCATGAGGTATAAGAAAGCTTTGATCAACTGCATATATAGCGGTGGTCCCCTAAGATTATAATGGAGCTGAAAAATTTCTGTTACCCAGTGACTTCTTAACCATGGTAACGTCTTAGTGCAAAACACCACTCACATGTTTGTGGTGATGCTGGTATAAACAACCTACTGCACGGTAAGTTGTATAAAAGTATAGCACATGCAATCACAGCAGTAGGCTAGAACTTCTGGGTTGTGTTAGTGTAGCCTATGATGTTCTCATGAGGAAATCACCTAAGGACGCATTTCTCAGAAAATGTCCCTGTCATTAAGAGCACATCACTGTAGCTTCTTAGCCAGAGAGATTGGGGCCCTCATTTTTACTTCCTGCTTGAATTTGGCCAGTTCATTGAACTTTTCAGTGCCTGTGTTTCATGTTCAAAGAGGGACGTCAGGTAGGGTGATGATAGGTCACACAGCTTATAATTCTGACTTAGTTCCTTAGATGGACAAAACTGTGCAAATGGTTACATTTTATTGTTTTCAATTATAGTTCCTTAAATTTCCCTGCCTGATCTTTTCTCCTGCTTAAACTTTTTTATATTTAAATGCTTACAGATTGGATTTATTATCTTTTCGTCTTTTACTCAATTATGCTACTGTTGTTGTTTAAAAATGTTTTCTTAATACGACTGTTTGATTAGCGGAGAGTCATAGATGAATCAAGGAATGGTTATAATCATCTTTTATTTTTGCATAATTTGTAACTTAATCTTTGGTGTTTTCCAAATAGAAACTTTCCAAGTAGCAGCTTTTATTTCCTGCTAAAACTAGGTATGTAAACTTAGCTTTGTTTTGACTAAGACATATGTTAGTGTGATAAAAATATTTAAAAATCCATTGGACATTTGTATGTGTGTTTAGTGGGGAGGAAGAAAACAATATAATCTTGAATACTGAGTTGTTTTGGAAAGTCTAAGGATTAGTAGTGTCATGTCAGCTTGAGTACAAAGACCATTTCTGAAGTGGTGAACATAAAGTCTATTATAAGCCGAAAAGTTGACTATTTATTAAACTTAGAAGTCATCCCATAAATAACATTGCAGTTTTTAGACCCTCTCTTGGAGAGATCAGTCGGGTAAACAATCATCCCTCTTCAGGTGCCCCTGGTGCTTGGCTTTGGTAGGAGAGAATTCAGAGACAACTGCTTGGCCTCGTTCTAGGTTTAACAGAAGCTTGCTTTTCTTTTCTTTTCTCTCTCTCTCTCTTTTTTCTTTTTTTGCATAGGTGGCACTTTTGAGAATCACATTTTCTCTTTGGAACTGTTCTTATACAGGCAGAATGTAGATGACTTACAGAATATAGACAGAATACCATAGACTCAAACTTGAAAACCTAAATACCAGGAGCAGGGTGTGGCTTCATGTATAAATATAAAAGAAGAAATAACAGTGGGCTTTTATGACAATTTTAGAGCATAATAACAGAATGAATTTTACTCCTTTTTTTTAAATGTCAGAATTTGGCTATGGAACACCCGGATTATAATAAAAGTAGTGAAACTTTAGTGACCATTCACTCATTTGTTCATTTATTCAATGTATAAGACCAAGCCTTTCCAATGTATTGATGCCTTTTTTGTGATCACCTTTCTACTCCCATGCAGATTTAGTTGGGAAAGTTTAATATACACCTTTAGAAAATCATTATTCTAATTAAAATTATATACAGTAAGATACATGGAAAATAGGAAAAGAAAATTGAATAGTGTTGACATTGCATGGTGAATGGATGGGTAATTTTAAATTCGGTAGTTTGTATATTTCCTAGATTCAATATATGTTTCATTAATTGTGCACCTACTACTTTTATTGTCAGGTGAGTTCATTAAAATGCAAATAATGTTTTTAAGAATTCTTCAGTTTCTTATTACTGTTAATGGATAATATTTACTTAAAAAAACATAAATAAAGCATTTTCCTGGTCATGGTCAGTGCAAGAAAACCACAAACTAGGAAATTGCATGTTGCCGAAATAGATGGTCACGTGTTTGCCATAAAATATTTTTGTTCACGGTTAGTATTGGTATTTTAAAACGTATTATGGAAAAATATTTGTCTGGCCATAATACTGAATAATTACAAATGGTTGATTTAATTTATGCATTACTGTATGGTCTGTTTAATTTTAGAAGATGTCTGTTTACACATGTAAGAAGTATGTATTTTAGCATGGTTGACTCGGTCATTTTAGTAATGTTAGTACTCAGAATGAAACTTTTATGGCCTGAGTTGGTTTCTATAGGTATTTGTGAGAAATTGTGTGTGTGCATGTGTGTGTGTGTGTGTGTGTGTGATTGAAATCAATTGATTAAATGTTTTTATTGACTGTCTTTGACACGGATAGATTAGCTTTCTCAAAATTCAAATCGATGATTGGTTAATAATAGCAATTTTATAGTTTATACTAATACACACCCAGAGATCTCCAATCCTTAATTAAGAATAAGTTAAATTATTTACACAGGACAAATTTGATAAGCTGCTTTCTCCCCCCTGATGTCCTGTGATGAGAGTGGCCCTTCACCTTTGCAATATTCACCCCAAAATACCTCACCCCAGTAGTGAGGAGAAAAAATCCAAATTGAGGGAAAAATACCTGATAGTATTCTTCAAAACAGTCAAAGTGATTAAAAAAAATAAGAAACAAAAACCAAAGACACTAAACAAAGAAAGACTGAGAAATTGTCACATTGTATACTCCGGAGACATGATACTCCGGAGCATACATACTGAATTGGGTCTTGGGACAGATGAAGACTGTTAACGGGAAAGCTGTTGAAATTCAAATAAAATCTAGAGTTTTGGTCACAGTAACATGTGAATGTTTATTTCTTAGTTTTGATATGCTATGGTTATGTAAGATGCTAATGTTAGAAGAAACTGGGCGAAGGGGTGAAGGGTACGTGGGAACTTTCTGTATTTATTATCTTGGAAACTTTCCTAAAATTATTCCAAAATAAAAATTACTTAACAAAAAGAGTAAGTTAAATTATCAAGTTATTCAGGTTTAGCCCTAAATTCAAAATGTGTCCACATCATGAATGAAGCCCTTGCAACTTTCCTGGTGACGTGGTTTATGCTGGAGCTTGCTGCAGACTGAGTCGTTAATTCACTCAACACATATTTAGTGAGCTCTGTGTGCTGGGGATACAGTGTGAAGAGATGCCAGATTTTAAACCATATTTAATTGTTATCTCAAAAACTCAAACTTTCTTTGAGAATTTGTAGTATGACACTTGGCTAGGATCTATGGGAGACATAAAGGCATTTGACACCTTTCTTGCTTCCAGTATTTTAAATGACACAAGATCAGGAATGGTCTTTTTAATCCTTGTATACTTAGCACCTAACATAATTCCTGGTGTGCGTAATATTTCTGCAGTAGGTGTTTAATAAATAATTGTGAAATCAATGTAGTAATTATATGGTAATGGAGATAAGACTGGTATTAACCACAACATAAAGCAATTTTCTTCTAAATGCCATAATGATTATTGAAAACAGTATCATACAGAGTCAGAAGGGGATTCTTTGTCTCTACCTGGTGTGACCTGGGGAGGGCTTCAAGGAAGAGGTGGCATTTGAGTTGAATTTCGAAGGACACTTAGGATGGATATTTGTCTCAAATCTATACCTGTAATTTTGTCACATACTCTTGATAATTTTTTCTTTCATTGAAAAAAATTGGTGAAGTTTTACTGTCTATTTTAATGGCTACAAAAAAGGAAGCTAACAATTTGATATCATTATGATATGCAAAGCTAGAATATATAATCTATGAGCATATTTTATGCTCATTTACCAAATGTGAGAACTGTAAGTTTGGTTCAGACCCTCTGAGTTTATTTAGATTGCTTTCATTCTTTGTCGTGTGTGCTGAGTTTACTGAGACCTGCGATAATGACAGGATTGTAAAGCCCAGTAAAGGAGAAACTTGGCAATTATGTGGGAGAATTTATGTAATGTTTCCAACTCCCTTGGTTATTTTCTTTTTACTCCTTTCTCCCTTATTTCTCTCCAGTCCCAGTGCTTCATACTTTTTCTTCATTAATCATGAACTTGAAGTTGTATAGATCCCTTGAAATTTTGGTAGCCAGGACAACTGTTTAAAAAAAAGATTTTATTTGTTTTTAGAGAGAGGGGAAGGGAGAGAGAAAGAAAGGGAGAGAAACATCAGTGTGTGAGAGAAACATCAATTGGTTGCCTCCTGCATGCGCCCAACTGGGGACCTGGCCCGCAACCTAGGCATGTACTCTCTCTGGGAATCAAACCGTGACCCTTCAGTTTGCAGGCTGACAATCCACTGAGCCACACCAGCCAGGGCAGGTCAATTTTTCACCTAAAATCCTTCTAAATGTTTTTTTTTCCCCTTCATAATACCTATGACTGTTCATTGCACACACACACACATACACACGTACGCTCCCACTTGGTATAGATAGTATGTATGGAGTCCAGTATGCTCTTTTCCTTTTGGTGTTTTAACAAGTGATAAAAGCTGTAGGTGAGTCCCATGAATGCAGGGAAAGACTTAGGAAGTGAACAAAAAGACTAAGGAAATGCAAAGCATAATCTATATCTAAATTCAAACATGGTTATTGAGGTTCTATTGTAAGGTGTTTGAGCTTCTACTAAAACATCATCATAAAAATTTCTGTGAAATTACAAAATCCTGGAATTTTACTGTTACGTTAGCTATCCAATTTCTCAACACAGTCCTAGAGAAAAGAGGTTTTTAAGTGATTCTTAGATATCCAGCTCTCCAAGACCCTATGGTAATGACTAATTATGGAACAATTAGAGCAGACACGACTACTCTCTACATATTATCTCCTATTGAAAAGATCATCCTTCAGATTATGTGAGGAATTATATGCATCATTATAGAGTTAAATGTAAGAGCTCAAACAAACAAAAATCAATGAAAAACAAAAAACAAAACTGAATTAAAAAGTTGTTGATTACTTTTCTAGTGGCAAATCAAAGTGTGTAATTGGTAAATATTTCAGAGAATAATGTGCTTTCCAACTCATGTTTCAGCCCACATGTAGTTAAATTATTTGCAACTCTTGTACTGAATTGTCTTGGAACTCCTGAAAAACAATTTATAGGTATCCCTTGCTATCATAATTCTTATTCTCTGATCTCAAAGCCCAAAGGATTTGGAAGGCAAAGGATAGTTATATATCACTTTGTCCACATGGATAAAGCTTAAGAACTGAAAGATTATGTTATATTAGAAGTAAGGTTCCTTTGTTTTTAAGAAGCAGAAACCATCTCTGGCAAACTTAATTAAGCAAAGAAGGCAACTTATTCGAAGGATATTGGAGGAGCTCCAAGAGATTGAATGATGAGCTCAGTGACTTAGTACTAAGAAAGGCAGAAACCCAGGGCTCCTGTGGGAATCTCAATAGCAGAATCATCTCTGTGTCTTGCCATTTACATGACTCAGATATAGCAATTTCTAAATTGTGTCTCTGTACTTAAATTTCAATCACAGAGTGATAGAATTTGGCTCCACTTGGATTATTCACTTATGTCCAGAAAGGCAAGTCACAGTGCCAAATCTGATTACCTGGGAAATCACTGTGAGCAGGACTTTGATTTCTGTCTGCTTCTGAGGATGTGTGGTGTGAGGGAAAGAGAACAAAAAGCACCAGGCCACGGACTTAGATGTCATCGCTTAATAGGTAATTTAACAGTAACTTCATGGTGCCTTTTAAAAGAAATTGTGGTAAAATATACATACCATAAAATTTACAGTAGTAACTGTTTTTAAGTGTAAAATGCAGCGGCATTAAGTGCGTTCACAATATTGGGCAACCATCACCACTATCCATTTCCAGAACTCATTCACCATCCCAAACAGATTCTCTACCCTTTTGACAATAACTCCCCGTTTTCTCTCCCCTTCCCCTACCCCCTTTATAACCTCTGGTCTACTTTCTGTCTATGAATTTGTCTACTCGAGGTGCCTTATATAGGTGGATTCACACAATATTTGACCTTTTATGACTGGCTTAATTTACTTAACATAATGTTTTCAAGATTTATCCATGTTGTGGCATGTGTCAGACTCCATTCCTTTTTATTGCTGAGTAATGTTTCATTATAAGGATACATCACCTTGTGTTTATCCATTCATCAGTTGATGGACATTTGGGTTGCTTCCACTTTTTGACTATTATGAATAAGGCTGTTATGGATATTTGTGTAGAAGTTTCTGTGCAAACATATGTTTATAATTCTTTTGGGTGTACCCAGCAGTGGAATTGCTTACATTTTGCCTCAGCCTTTCCTATTCTACTTATCCCATTTTACATTTTTTCACATTATCTTATTACATAGAATATATTTTACTATTTATTGTATGCAGTGTCTATCACCTGTCTACTCCTGGTAGAATTTAAACTCTTTGAAGGCAGGGATCTTGTGTCACTGAGTATCTTGAGGGTTTGACTCCATAAATATTTATTGAATGACTATTTGTTGGATTACAATATACATATACTCAAATCTCTAAGTAACTGTTAAAATTAGTTCCTCTCTGGAAAAAAGCCTGTGTAATTGTTCTCACTTACTAAATATTTTGAGAATCCATGCAGGTAATTCTTTTAAGATGGATGAAAGTTGTCATTGGATTTATGGTGTCATTAAGTCTTGCTTATAAAATAGACACTTTAATAATCTCTTGGGCCATAAATCTGCACTTGCCTACCCCAACATCTGATAAAACTTGCAGTCTGGAAAAAGTAATTATATAGCTTTATTTAATTTTGCATGTTATAGCCACAGTAAAGAAAAGTTGTTCTTTCTGAAAGTTTAGCTTTGTTTTCACATGTGCAAAGAGTGAATTTATAAGCATTTTGTGATATTATTTCTTAATTTGGATCAGCTCTTTCTCTTGATAGATAATATTGTAAATAATGCACGCAGTGCTTTGACTACTATTGGCAGAAAAGTTTAGTTGGAGATAATTTGCTAATATGAAACCAGAGGGTAGTTGAGGAATTTATAGAACTTTAGAAAAATACAAGGGGGCACATGACAACTTGTAATTTTTATTTTTGAAATTCAGGAATGTGTCTGGAAAAAGATAGGCATATAAATACAAGTTGAGGAGACCAAGTGGTTAGTATATTTGTTATTCATTAATTTATATTCTGTCTATTGATTAAGTCTGTTATAATGTGCTTTGTCTCAAGCTTATTCCCAAAGATACTTATTTGGCCATTCTCTTTAAGAACCTGGAATTCTCCAGTGTTATTCACTCTTATTCTTGGATTCCTTACTGGTAGCAGTGTACAAATGGGAAATTCCTTGAGAGTTCATTTGCATATAGTACAGTGAAATAAAATGAAAGATATAGGTATACACAAATTAGAAAATAATTTAAAAAAGTAAAACAGTGTCATCCTAGTCCTTCTAGTTCTAACATGCTGTGATCCCCTATAGTAGATGTTTAAAAATGTAATGTCTTTAGAAAAGTAATTTTGAGATGTAAGGTACAAAATATTAGTAGAGTTTTGCTTCATTTCTTTAACATACAAATTAATCCAGTTGAAGTACGTCATACCAATTAAAGACAGTGACTTAAAAAATCTGTTACCCAAGTCAACAAATACTGTTACATTAGTAATTCAAAGTAAGTTAATGATTTAAGGACTAAGTTATTTGTGTTTGGCTAAAGTGTTCAAGGTCATTGCTAATATCAGGGACATAAGTGCTTAAACATTTACATTTCAAGTAGATTTTTGGCTTCAACCATGTTTTCAAAGAGTGTAATTTCAGCCCTGGTTTGTTTAAAAAAAAAATCAGGGAAGGTACAGAAAGGAATTTTGTTGTATTCAGGGCTATATACCCGAGGCTAGGAATGGTAAATATTGTGACATTTTAAGTCAAATCAAGACTCATTGTCAATGAGAGCGTTATTTAAGACTTTACTAAGTTAATCCATCTCTAGGATTGATAACAAGTGAGAAAAGAGCCTTTATTTACCTTACTTCCCTATTTACCTGGCAGGACAGGACTTAACAGATGAGTTCCAATTCTAAATCCAGGCGAAAAGTGAGCCTCCTTTCCTGATCAGTACAAATGAGGTCGTTGTTATCTGTTAGGGTGAAACCGAGTGCTTATTTCTAAAGCCTTAGCCGCTAGCAGTCACTCACAGTCTTTAAAAATATTATAAAATTGCAAGTATTAAAAACACTTTGTTAATTATTGGAGCATCTGAATAAAAAGTTAAGTGAATAATTATCGTGTAGAGGTTTCAAGAGGCAGTAGTTAGTCTGACAATGAATATACCTAAAGTTATACCATAAACGTTTTCTAAAGAGTAGGTCAGCATTCACATTGCATGGTTTTTCAAAATGAAAGTTATAATGAATATAGTAAACATTGAAAATAATATCAACTGCATAAGTTAGTTTGAACCCTATTTAAATTTGAAAAATACATATTAATTGCAATTTCTATATCTATAGTTATTCCTTCAAATTCATTTTTTCCCTTTTTCCATACCGACAGAAGCACTTGAGTTTATAGACTCCCAGACTCAAAACCACATTTCCTAGCCTCCTTTGCAGCCAGGTGTGGCTCTGGACTAGACTTTGTGGTTAGGCCTTACTTACAGGGGGCTTTTTACTGCCCTCCTTCTCCCCGCCACCTTCCCTCAATTCCGCTAATTCTAACATAGGCAGGGGAAAAGCCGTCTTGAACCATGCTGATGAGGCCAATCCGTTAGGAAAAACAGAGCATCAAGAAATGAACCTACTTGCTGGACATCCTCACGTCCTAGCTCTAATATATTCTACAGAAGATGAAACTAGATGGGCAGACAGGGCCAGATTGTGTAGTCCCCATTAAGCAATGTGAAGCCATTGAAGGATTTTCAAGCAGGAGAATAAAAGAATCAGGTTTGCTCTAGGAAGATCAGACAGTGGTAACAGGAAAGAATGTAGAAGGCAGCAGCAAATGGCAGGCACGGGAGGAATCTGGCGATACACGAAGGCCGCCTGAATCCAGCAGCCGTGGTGGGCCTGAAAAGTGGCTTGTCCTCAGAATCAGCAAAGGGACAACATCTTTGTTTAGTGTTTCACATTAGACCTGAAAAGATTTAAGAATTAAAAGATTCATTTGTACTTTTGAAGCTTCGTTACTTTTTAAAATGGAATATATGGGCTTGAAAGAAGTTTCTGTTTTACTTGCTTACATTTAGATAAAATGTCATTAAGCTCCGCATAACTCCCTGCTTTCCAGGGTTCTGAGATCCAAGCCTCATCCTGCACCACGCTCCTTTCCTCTGGCCCTCTGCTTTGGGCACAAATGCCTGTGTGTTTTTCATTTTTGTTTTTCCCTCTTTTTAGTTGCACACTAATTCTGAGCTCCCTCTTAGCACAGGGCCTTTACAAATACATGTATTTTCCTCTGTCTGTCAGGCTTCCCTCTCAAATGCCATACCTTTCTCCTGAATAAACCTATATATCACTCAGATTTCAGCTCCATGACTCACCTGCAGTGAGTGACCTTTGCTGATCTCCCAGACTGTGTGAGCTCTTTTTGCCTTGTGTATGCTTATACAGCACCATCTTTTTCTTTCAGAAATTTTATTACAGTTGTTTTAATTTTACTTCTATTTCCATGATTATTGGATTGTATGTTTCCCGATGGACTTTAAACTCTGTAAGCTTAGTGGCTGTGTTGTTCACAATATGTCCCCAATGCATTGCAGATATCACATAGTAGATATTCAAGAAATATATTGAACAAATGAACACCATTTTAGTACAGTGGTTTAAGAAGATGGGTTTTTGACTCAGACAAACCTAGTTTCAAATTACAGCTCCACTCTTCTGCCTGGTAGGATCTTTGGAAGTTAATACTAAGATCCTCAATTTCCTTATCTGTAAAGTGGGATTATTCCCTTGTTTATATATGGCCAGGATGATTAATGGCAATTAACATAGGTAAAACCTTTAGTAAGCATCAGGCACCTAAATGGTATATAGGTGGAAACCATTATTATTACTACTATTATTACTATTACTGTTATTATATCTTAGAAAAAAATCAGCATAGTCTTGACCAGTGTGACTCAGTTGGATGGGTGTCATCCTGCAAAGCAAAATGTCACTGGTTTGATTCCTGGCCCAGGCACTTGCCTGGGTTGTGGGTTTGGTCCCCTGTCTGGGCTCATGCAAGAGGCCACCTATCAATATTTCTCTCTCACATCTATGTTTCTCTACCTCTCTTTCTCCTTCCCTTCCCCTCTCCCTAAAAATAAATCAAATCTTTAAAAAAAATAAAAAAAATCCACATGAATATTTTGGGAAGATTGGTTGAGTTCATATTGGATTGATGTTAAGAGTTTTGCTATGTTATGTTTATAAAATTTTGCAGTAAGTCAGCTTTTAAGCTGATATTTGTTTAGTAGGCTGTTCAAAGGCACAGGGACTTATCTGTTGTTTATTTTGGTTTTGGACTTTTTTTCCTTCCTTACTGTGATAATGCAGATGACTAAATTGTGGGCACTTATATTTATTTTTTTTTAGTGATTTGATGCATGTTCTCCTTTGATGTAATGCAAACACCTGCACTATTTCAACATTAGTAGTAAGCTTAGAATTGCTTGGCATGTATATACCATATCATACTTAACTAGAATTTTTAAGTCTTCTTTCATTTTAAAGCCAACATGTTATTTTAGTTGCAAACATTTCATTCGGACTACAGCATAGAGGTAACAGAAAACAATTTTTGTTTTATTTATTAAAACAAAACAAATATTTGCTTTGGAGTCATTAGAATATAGATTTTTTTCTCACAATTTTCCACTGGGCAGCTTATGCTACTGTCCTTTCTCTGAAGTAGCCTATTGGCCAAGAATTCCTATTGAACATCTGTGACTGTTAAAGGGATTAGTAAAAACATTTATTTAATTTGGATAATTAATTAGTTTACAGATAAATTTGTTTAGGACAGTCTTGTCATATTTTAAATAGTGACTAATCTAATTATGCTGGGTACTTCCCTTGGGAGTGCTAGTGATTTCTAGACAAAACCATGGGGATCTGAAAGGGAGAGAATGTATCTTGCTTCCTCTCTTAGGTATACCTAATGAACAAGATTATTCAGGCCCAAGCCTTCTTTTAGTTATGCTATAAAAGGAGATTTTACTATAATATTTACTGGAATCTGTATGTATGTGTGTATAGGTATGCGAGTTATATAACGGTTGAAAATTTAAGCATTAAAAACACTTTTAAAAATGCAATTTGCAAATGCCTGTTTGAAAATTTCTTTTTGACGTTTCCTTTCAGCTGACATAAACTGCACCATAAGCAGGTTATGTCAGTTTGCTATTTCTAGTCATATTGGAATAACTGGTAATGGATGAAAGCTTGAAAAATGCCACATTCCTTGTTATGACAGATCAAATGAATCTGAAGACTCTTTCTTAATCAGGATGTTTTTTGTTTGCAAGAAACAGAAAACCCAGTTGGAACAATTGTCAGCAAAAAAGAGAGCCTTGCCCTCAAGGTAATTGAAAGTCTAGGCATAACATTCTTATAGACCCTCTCTCTTTATCCTTGATTCTGTTTTATCGTCAGCATCAGACCCAACCTCAGGTGCACCAGCCTCTGGTGGCAGTGTGGCTGCTATCAGCTTTGGCATTACTGTACCGTGTTCTCTTATACCCATGGCTGAAAAGAGAGCAGCTCATGTTCCCAGACTCTAGAAGTACTATTGCATTCATTACTCTTGCAAAGACTAGGAGAGTCTCATCTTTCGCCAAATACCATGACCAAGGTATGAGATGCTCTGATTACAGAGGTGATGTCATCGAGCCCTTGTCCATCCTTCTGTCAGGGCTCTGTTGCCAAAAGGAAGGAAGGCAGTGGATGGTGGAAAGGCCAAGGCAACACATGTGCACGGCAACCAAACAGGACTGGTCCTCTGCCTTCACTAAGCCACATTTCCTAGGTCCCCACAATCATGTTTCAAAATGTGAAGACTTTCCTTTTTTTTTTTTTTTTTTGATACTTATGTAGAACTATTCTCTTTCCAGTTTACTGCTCTTGGACTTTTATTCTAGCACTATTTTAGGTGGAGTACTTCCCGATGAAAAGGAAAACTATCAGGACTTTTACATGCCATGCTGAAGCCTCAGTAGTCTGGTCTGGTCTGAACTTTTCTTTGGCATCAGCTCCTGCAGGAAAGGATTCAGAGGAAATCAAGGGTGGGGGTCACGGTGAGGGGTCAAAAAGAGAAGGCACCCATTTATTGTACCTAAATGATACCTCAGTAATGTTGATACAAAATAAAAACGGGGCCCTGGTCAGGTCACTCAGTTGATTGCAGTGTTGTCCTGTACACCAAAAGATTGCAGGTTTGATCCCCAGTCAGGGAGTGTACCTAGGCTGTGGGTTCGATTCCCAGTCAGGGAGTGTATCCCAGGCAACCAAATGGTGATTCTTTCTCACATTGATGATTCTTTCTCTCTCTCTTTCTTCCTCTCTCCCTGAAATCAATAAACATATCCTAAAAAAAAATAAATAAGTAAAAAAGGGAGGGAAGTTTATGAAACAACTTTATAAAAATGAATATATTATTCATAAGCATCTGAATAAATGTGCTTTGATAAGTAAATCTCATCCATGAAAGTATATTCATTTGAATCTGTATTTATCACAGTAAATTTGATTGTGAATGTATTTGCTTCTAGTTTAGATAACTTCTGTTTAGAAGCATGGCTTCTCTACTGTATGGAATAATGATGGTATCTTATTTGTACATAATGTCCAAAAATTATTATTATGGTGGAGATGTGTACAAAGCAGGGAACATTATAAGGCACAGTAGATTTTTCTAACTCTTTAAGAGTCAGTGTCTTCAACTCTTTTTTTTTTCTTTCTATCTTAAGTATTGAAAACGTGGGTCCATCTTGAATTAGTGGTAGGTTAAGATGTGACTACCTAGAAATCATTTAAGTTCAAGGTTGAGGTCAAATCATTGAATAAATAGATGTTTGATAGTGAGTTTCTAAAGGCAGTGTGGATTTTGGAAAGTGGTTTTTAATTGCTGAATTTTGAATAGTGTTCTACCCTAAAGAGGTTCTGAGAACTTAGGCAAATATTTAATCTCTGAATTCAGTTCTCCGTCTTTAAATGGGGAGGACTGATAATACTTGTCTTTGGTTCGTAGTGGTTCTGTGGGAGTATGAAATCACATGGTTTCTGTGTATTTGGAAAGCTGTACTGTTATGTGCTTGATATTCTAAAAATTAGTATTAGGGCTCCCCACCCCCCTTTTGTGATAAAGTCATAAGGAGGTCACCTTAACCTATTTATTAGCAAGAGTTGAATTATATCACATCCATATTTGCTACAACTTGAAAGCAAGAATGTTTCCCCTGTAACAGTGATGCTACTTAAAAGAAAATGTTGAATGAGTTACTTAACCCAGTATTTTCTTGATTTTATTTTGTGTTCATTGATGAAGGTACATATTTGGAAAAGGGAAGTAATTTATTTTAAAAGTTACATAGATAATTAAATATCTTGTTTTAGGTAGTAGTTTTAAAACTACAGTCCAGATATCATGATTACAATTCAACAGGTCAACATGATTTTTGCAGTGTCATTAGGTAGCTTACTTTATTAGTTTTTTTTTTTTAACTTGAAACATGGGAGGATGAAACATGGATTTAAGATTTGGTGACTGTTGCCCTGGTTGGTGTAGCTGAGTTGTTGGGTGCCATCCTGCAAACTGGAAGGTTGAGGGTTTGATTCCTGGTCATGGCACATGTCTAGGTTATGGATTCGGTCCCAGTCAGGGTGCATACAAAAGGCAACCAATCAATGTCTCTTCCTCACATAAATGTTTATCTCCCTCTCCTTCTCCCTCCCTTCCCCTCTCTCTAAAATCAAGAAGCATGTCCTTGGGCGAGGGTAAAAGTGAGTGGGTAGGAAAGAAAATTTTTTTTTTTTAAAGACTTTGATTGTTAAGAAAAAAACCTGCTCAAGCTGTTTTTTTGAACTCGAGTGTTCAGGGAAGTTTAAAGGGTGAAATACTAAGCACAGTTACATGTCTAAATCAAGATATCCATAAATGAAAGGAAATGTAACATTAAGCGAGAGAAAAGAAAACATTTCCTATTACATCCTCCCCTGGACCCCGTTTTTAAATTCCACACTCCATAAAGAAAACTTCTAGCTGCTTAGCAATTCTTTAGGTTGCATTTGGAATGCTTGTGCGTCTGGCCCTGCAACAGCCCCTGTACAGCCAAGTTCTTGGAATTTAGGTTTTCGACAGCCAGGGAAGACACTTTTGATTGGTGTGTGAAAGTAAGAGAGGACTGAACATCCCTGTGGTGCTCTTTGGTTTGCAGGCTGGCCCTCAGTCCACAGAGCCACACCAGCCAGGGCCCTGTGCTGCTCATCGGAGGAGCAGGGAAGAATCAGAAAGGGCAGACACGGGGGAAGGGCCAAGTCTCTACTGATGCTCAGAACTTAGTGGGTTAGTGTGGAATAGAGCAGGTAACCAAAGAGATACCGTTTCATGAACTTAACACTGAAATATAGGACACTACAGGGAAAAAAAAGAACTATGAGGATTTTAGGAGACTGTTAAGTGCAGGGACTATCCATGAAATTACTTTGAGAGAGGAAACCAAAAGAGGAACAGGGTGGCTCTGTCAGTCACACTAACTCTCAGCCCAGCATGAATCATGGGCCACTCGCAGACCTGCCTCAGACAGACAAAAGCAAGAGCCAAGTGGGATTGTGAAGGTTTTTAAAAAATTTTTTTATGAGTTAGTATACTTTCTACTTATCCTGACAGCTGATGCCATCATCCCACATGGATGTGGCCTTTCGGTGACAAAGCCCTTACTGTACCATCCAGAAACAACACACTGTTGAAGAATTGTTTGTCTCCTAATGGACGTATTTTTTCCACGTATTTTGTCATTATGAATGGCATTATAACTTACATGTGCAAAGCTAAAAGGACTTTTAAAGAAAGTTGAAAGCTTGTGTTGGTTTTTGGGCGAGAGTGCGTATATTACTAAATTTATGTTTGGTCACTTTGTCTTCTCCCCTAAGATAGGGTAACTGTGGAGGTTTGTCTTTTTTTCCTTGATTAGATATTTGGTTGGAAATTATTACCTTGACAAGATGTCTAGAACCTAAACACAGTTGCTCAAAAAGGCAGTTTAAAAACACTTCGGAGAAGTTTTACTCAAAGTCTGCTTAAAGCTTGATGTTATAAAAGGGAAAAAATGAGAGAGACAGACACAGATAAAGAAATACAGAGAGCATACGCATATACTGTTGGACGAAAGTAGCTGGTTTTATGCATGGCTGCAGGTGACATTGTTTTTCTCCCACCTGTCCAGGAAGTGAAAGTTATATACCCTTTTAGAGGGAACTGGGAAAATCTTACCAAAATGTCAGTTGAGATTACCTATACCTGGGGAGACATCTTTTAGAGAAGAGTAAAGGTAGTGGGTACCTGATGAATATGAATCAGTGGGTAGGATTAAAAAAAATGCACTGTGTACATTTGATTACCTGGTCTTCAGTATTATTCCTTAGGATGGCAGGAGATAGAGCAATACGTTTTTTGCCTTGTAAAGAAATCTACTTTTGGTAGCCCTGAAGTAGGATCACCAAATGAAAGCCAACATTTGTAGGGAAAGTTTTGGTGAGAAAATAATGATCATGAATCACCTGCTGTTTAAATATCTCTGGAAGAGCTTTTTTTGAATAGGAGAAAGCAGTGACCCTGATTCCTGTTTTTCTTTTTTACCAGATAGAAATCTAATCAGTATCAGTTTAGAAGAAAACCGTTTTGCAGATGAAAGGCAATACTTTTCCTGTTGGGTCCAGGAAGTGCGAGTGTGAAACCTAAGCTGTATCTGTGCTTCGAAAGGAATCAGAAAATTGGGACTAAGATATTTCTATGCATTCAAATGAAGGGCAGAATATGGGAGATGATACCTTTCTTGAGGTTGTCTTTGTAAAATTATTTTCTCATTTAAAATTCTAAAATTGAGGCATCTAAATTCAACTGGAGCTTCTATAATGTTAATTTTCCTATGACTTTCCAGAGTTACTGACATTTTGGTTGCTGGTACTTGATTGCTCTTTCGTTGTATTAAATTATAACACAGAGACTGCCAAATTTAAATTAAGTTGTGAAGGGAAAAGAAAATATAAAATTGGCCATTGATAATAACAATATTTATAAATGGAGCCCTTTAGAACTTAATTGGGGAGGTCCTCCTTTTGGAGAGATATGTGCAATTTCTTTGCTTTTCCATAAAAAGAAGTTATCAAGTTACATGTGGCCATGAACAGTGTCCTTGGAAGATGTGACTGTTATCTAGGGGAGAGTGTCTATTTTCTCCTCTTCTCTATACAGCCCTTAATTATCATGCTAATATTTGAGGTGGCTGTTAGTTTTGTTTCCATCAAAAAAAAAAAAAAAAAAAAAAAAGGAATGATCAAAGGAGTTAGCTTCCTACTATATTTTAAAGGAGAATGATATGTTTGTGAAATGCCCATTGAATAGAGTATGTCTTCTTTGAACAAAACTGTGCTAAGGTTAGGATATGAGAATTTCCCTAAGAACTTTGAGAGCCCTGGCTGTGTAGCTGAATTGGTTAGAGTGTCATGCTGATACATCAAGCTTGTGGATTTGATCTCTGGTCAGGGCACACACAAGGAGTGTCCAGTGAATGCATGAGTGGTGGAACAACAAATCAAAGTTTGTCTCTCTCTCTCTTCCCCTCTCTCTCTCTCAAATCAATAAAATTTAAAAAAAAGCTTAGAATTGAGATATCTTGATCCTAAAGTATGCTTATACTCTAAGAATTTTTCTTAACCTTGTTGGGCTTCATATGTCCCTTTGAGACTAAGAGAAAGTTTATGTTGCAACCTCCCATGAGTATACACATATTTGAGAGTGTACAAGACTTCCTGAAGTCCTTCCTTGGACCCAAGCTTAGGAGTGCTCATGCTAATACTCAGTCACGGCACTTACATTGAAATGTAAGCTCTGGATTTGGTCTCTCTTGCTGTTTCCCCAGTGCCTAGGACAGTGCCTGGCTCATAGTCAGCATGCAATGAATATTTGTTGAATGAATCAATCAATAACAAAGTGAACATATTATACTTTTTGGTATGAGGCTAGTCTGGATTTTCTGGTTGCTTATACTTTTTCAACTCTTTACTTGCTTTGTGACCTTCATACTTATTTAATTTTTTTAAAGTGTTTTTTTTCCTATTGATTTGAAAGGGAGAGTGGAGAGAGAGAAGGAGAGAGAGAAAAAGAAACATTAATCTGCTGTTCTAATTATTTATGCATTCATTGGTTGATTCTTGTATGTGCCCTGATTGGAGATCGAACCCCCAACCTTGGTGTATTGGGATGACGCTCTAACCAGCAGAACCACTGGCCATGGTGTCATTCACTTCTTTTGCAAGGAACAGGAATCCAATCAGTTTAAATGAACTAGAAGCTCTTTGGTTGGCATTACTGGGAGTCCAAGCGTAGGTTCCAGGTCAGGTGCAGCTAGAATCAAGGCTTCAGTTGATAAGACCAAAATTTTGTCTCTTTCTTCACATCTTTCGTTCTTGTAGGCTTTAGTTTCTGGCAGGCCTTTTCCACCCATGGTGGGGAAAAATGGTTTCTGGCAGTTCTAGGCCTACACTTCTGCTCATAAAGCCTGATCTTAGAAGGAGATAGAATCCTCTCCTTTTTCTTTTCTTGTTCATAACTGCTTCTATAAAGGCACTTTGGCCCTGCTTGGGTTAGTACTCTTCTCTGGACAAGCACTGTGCGAGGGGTGATGTGAGAGAGAGGGGGCCAGCCTAGGTCTTATACCCTTCTTTGAGGGTTAGAGAGGTTCCACTCTTCCTTAACCATGCCATGTTAAGAGTTTTACATGGGAAAGAGAAGTTTCTAAAAGGGCGAGGACAGAATAAAAAGTAACATATGCGCAAGGCATCTTTCATTCATAGTCATGTGCTGCGTAACATTTCAGTTAATGACAGATTGCATATATGATAGTGGTCCTAAAAGATGATAAAGAAGCTGGAAAATTCCTATTGCCCAGTGACACCGTAGGTGTTGTAATGTTGCAGCTAAAAGTTTGAAAAAATCAACATGGCTGTGGTTGAGATGGCAGTCAGCTCTGACGTGGGTGTGGATGAGGCTGACATTGAGGGGCTCCTAGAGGTGGTTCCTGTACAGTTGACTAATGAGGAGTTGCTGGAGCTGGAATAGGCATGCATAGCTAAAGAAGGGGCAAGAGAAAAGGAAACTGGGGGGAAAAAAAACCTCCCAAGTAAATTCACAGTGAAGGGCCTAGCGGAAGCTTTTGCAGACCTTTACAAGGTCATTAAATGCTCGAAAACCTGGATTCCCAACACCAAAACGTTTTCATTAATAGACAGGAAAGTGTATGGTGCATTACCTGTTTACAGGCAAACCTATGATGAAAAAAAGAGACAAACTGAGCAAACCATCAGGGACATACATCTGAAAGGTGTGAGAACTCCTCAAGAAGAGCCTCAGGCAGGTCCTTCAGGAGGTGTTCCAGAAAAAGGCCTCGTTATACGAGCTAGGACGGCTTCATGCGTGTTACTGCCCCTGTGAGACGAGATGTAGAAGTAGAAAACGGTGATGTTGATGGTCCTGACCCAGTGTAGGCCTAGGCTAATGCGTGTTTGTGTCTTGGTTTTTTTAAAAAAATTTTTTTTAAAGTAAAAAAGAAAGAAAAAAGCTTGTAAAATAAGGATATAAAGAAAATATTTTTGGACAACTACACAATTGTTTGGATTTTAAGCCGTGTTCTTACAAAAGGGTAAAAAAATTAAAAAACATTAAACTCTAGAAAGTAAAAATGTTACAGTAAGCTAAGGTTAATTTATTATTGGATTCTTTTAGTATAGCCTAAGTGTACAGTGTTTCTAAAGTCTACAGTAGTGTACGGTAATGTCCTAGGTCTTCACATTCGCTCACCACTCACTCACTGACTCACACAGAGTGACTTCTAGTCCCACAAGATCCATTCATGATACGTACTCTGTACAGGTGTACCGTTTTGTATCTCTTATGCCACATATACGAGGAGAAACCCTCCGAAACTGGAATTCATTTATAAAAAATTGTGTATTTATTCTTAGATGTTTAAACTTCAGTCACCTTCAAAGCACTCTCTATTTGATGCAATATATCTATCAAGATGTTTTTCCACTGCTTAAAACAGTTTTGAACTCATTGATTTTGATGCCTTTTAGTGCTCTGCCATTTTTTTGTTTCATCTCTTCCACATTGGCAAAACAGTTCCCTTTGAGGACTTTTTTCATTTGTGGAAATAAACAAAAGTTGCTGGGGCAAGATCAGGTCAATAGGGAGGGTGAGGCATGGGGGTCATGTCGTTTTTGGTCAAAAACTGCTGAACACTCAGCGTGGTGAGGGCGGGTGCGCTCATAAATTACCTGTCACGAAATGGTCAAATGCATTCAAAGAGCCTTCCAAAAAAAAGTCATTGAAGCCGATTGCAGCCTCTTACAACACCAGCTGGGACACTGATGCTGATGGGTTCCTAGAACACTCAGCTGCTCTACAGAAGATAATTCTAGGTTTTTTTGGGTCCTCCCCTAGATATACTTATTTTAATCCTCACCTGAGAGTATTTTTTTATTATTGATTTGAGAGAGAGAGAGAGAGAGAGGAACATCGATGTGAAAGAGAAACATTGACTGGTTGCCTCCCACATGCACCCTGACTGGGGATCAAACCCGCAACAGTTTGGTGTACTGGATGACACTCCAACCAACTGAGCCACCCAGCCATGGCTCTTTTTCACCATATTTTTACTGTACTTTTTCTATGTTTAGATGTGCAGATATTTACTGTTGTGTTACAGTTGCCTATAGTATTCAGTATAGTAACATGCTGTACAGACTTGTAGCCTAGGAGCAATGGGCTGTCTCAGATAGCCCAGGTGTGTGGTAGGCTAGACAATCTAGGTTTGTGTGAGTGCACTCTATGTTGTTCGCACAATGATGAAATCACCTAATGATGAATTTCTCAGAAGGTATCCCCATTGTTAAGCAGCACATGACTGCAAGTTAATGTTTAATGGTGTACTTTATGAACAATGGACTAAAGTCATTTTTCTTTTATTAAAAATCATGTTTGAAAAACATATCACCAAGGGATTGAATAAATTAATTTACTGAATTAAGATATTGTTTACTCAGTGCCAGACACTGTCTAGTTTTTTGACTTTGAAGTACTTAACTTCACCTTATTTATGATAAATACTATGTTCCTATCAATACTAATTGCCATAATACTATGTGGTAAATAAATATAAATAGTATGTATAATTTCACACCCAAATCAGTATAATAGCTCTTTCAGAGAGTACAATAGCTATTTATCTCTCCCCTGAGTTTTCCTGCTATTCTCCCTTGTTAGGATACTCTAGTTTCTATGGAACCCATTTATGGACCCTCGTATCTCTGACTAGGGTTGCTGTGCCAGCCTCCAGAGTGGGCGCTGCTTCTGTCTCCCTTACTCCCACCAGTCTGTGTTCAGCTTGGCAACCCGTGGGATCTTTTCACACATGAACCAATCATGCTGACCTTTCTCTGCTCCAAACCTTCTGGAGGCACCGATCTCATTCTCAGTCAGAGTCTTTACTATGACGTAGGAGGCCCTTCAGGATCTGGTCCCCCTCGTTCCCTGACCCTTCTGACCTCCTTTCCAGTCTATCACCTTGTTCATCTCCGTCAGCCGTATTGGCTTCCTTGCAGGTCCTGCAACATGGCAAACAGGTTCCCACTGTAGGGTCTTTGCACTAGTTGTTCCCTCTGCCTGGAATGCAGATCTACACACTCCCTCACCTTTTTTAAGTCTGCTCTGGTGCTTCATGGTTCTCTTTTGCTCTGTAGCATTTATCGCTTAGTGCACTATATCATTTATGGACTTATTATGTTTATTGCTTGCTGTTTCCTCCCTACCCTCTCCTGCAAGGGTCTTGGTTTTTTTACTCTTCGAACAATGCCTGACACATAGTGGCTGCTCAATAAATGTCTGTGGAATAACTGAATTCTCTGAGGAAAAGATTTAGATTCATTTTTTTCTGAAGCGATTACCTTACTGGTGAACTTCTTTCAACAACTAAGTGCTAAGAATAAATAATGATGAAAATGATGATAGCTAATAATTATTGAGTATATAGTTTGTGCTGGGCATTTATCATAAATAATGTTGATGGTGATGATGGCTAATGTTTGTTGAATGTTAAACTTAGTACTGGGAATTTTGCATTATCAAGTCAGTTAATCTTCAAGTCAACCTTCTGAAGTTATTACTAGTGTAATCTTAACTTTATGGTTAGTACAGAGAAATAACTTCCAAACATCACCCACTTAGGGAATAGTACAATTATGTTATTAGAATCTTGAAAGGAAAAAAATATTGTTAAATTTTTATTATCCCATTTTGTCGAATTCTGGCAGAAGTCAATAATACATCTCTTTGGGAACTTTTTCTTGTTATGGTGATTACTGTTTGAAGGACTAAGGATTAGAACTAGAGGTATCCTTCCTTGCATTTAGAGATAAATTCATTGTCTAAGATTGATAACAAATCCTACTTTAAGAGCACTACTGTTTCTGCCTGTTGGGGTTGGAAACAATTTTTGTCCAGCCTGGAAGCAAGGGAAGTCATTTGATTCAACCCACATAGGTGTAGCTCTTTTTAGCCACCAGCCTTCTTTGCCTGTTCTTTACCTTTGGTTTTACCCTCGGCTGGCTCTGCTCCACGGAGGTCCTGTCAGTTGCTTCATGATTTTCTGGTAAGGATTTGTTCACTCTGTCCCAGAAAGAGAGGTCTCTGCTCTTTAATTAAAATGCGTCCAAAGAGGGTATGCCTGTCATTTCAGACACAATCAGGTCCTTGCCGGTAACATAAACAAGTTCTTTGTGCACAGAAATAGCTTAAAAGTGTGTCTGATGCCTATGGATTCATCCATTCTAATTACAGGTGTGACTATAGGATGACATCTGTGTTTTTTTAAAAAAACCCATACTTATTCACATTTAGCCACTGTTAATTAAATGTTAGAAGCTGTATTTCTGAAGGAATTATGTGAGAATGGGAAGGCTTTGTTTTGTTTTTAGAAGAGTTTTTAACTCTTTCCTTTTTTGGCAGTTCTTAGAAATGTCCCAGTTACTGCTTGACTCAGAAACAAGAGTCATTCATCTATAGCTTTAACAAGGTAACTTTTATAACCTGCAACTTTCTGGAAAAAAGTCTAATTTCTCATGCTGTAATGATTGTGGAAATTGGTCTTTAGTTGCCAGAAGTTTTCCTTGCCACGGTACTTCTCTTACCAACTATTTCTTCCTACGTATGTTTCTCTTTTATGTAGAATTAGCCAGGAAGTGGTAGTTTGTTCTCATAGTTCTCCCTTTTTGAAAAGGGCAGTACAGTAAAGGAACAGGGAAGAGGCAGATCCTTCCAGCTGTAAAACTAATCACCAATTGCATTGTACTCTGCAATTTCAAAGGAAAGAAATGGTTTTTATAAACTTCTGTTCTGCCTAGGAGTTCCTACTGACTGGATTATTTTTTTGAGTTCTCTTTTAGCCATACATTTTTAGAATGTATACTTAAATGTTCCTTTATGGCTTGCTGAGGGGATGACCCAAGGATGAACGGTTGTCTCATTATTACATACTTTATCTTTCCTTCCTATGATCTTCCTGCTATATCATCATCGACTTCATTTTGTTTTTTGCAATTTGTTTTGTTCAGCTTTGTGGACCATTAAAGTATTAATTCATTCATTCAGCGATCATTTTTTTTGTGCACTGGGTACAAGCCAAGCACTGTGTTAGGTATTGAGGATATAAAGATTAAAAATATACTGTTGCAGTCCCCAAGGAGCTCACTGTTTATTAGAGACATGTAGCTTGGTGTCTAATATGATAAGTAACAACTTGAAAGGGTGCCTATCAAATCTGGCGAGATCATGGAAGGAGACCCTAAGCCTCTGGATAATGGATGAGTATAGGGTTTTTAGCTAAACTTAAGTTCACTATGAGCCAAGAGAATAATATTTTTTAAAAGCCTGTACATTTAGGCTATAGTTTAGAAATACAGTGGGGATATGAAAACCCAATAATTGAGGGACCTGGTGAATGTGCTCAAATAAAAAATTTCTCCGGTTGTGGAATCTCATATATTTCCATGAGAAGTTATATGTTTTATGTACATCCTTTAGATCAGGACTATTGACTCTGGGTTTCAAAGCCTGCATCCATACTAAATTTTGTCTGTTTGCCCTATCAGTAATTGAGAAGTATGTTGAAATCTTCCACTATGATAATGCCTCTGTTAATTTCTACCTGTAGTTCTCTAAATTTTGTCTTATATAATCTGTGGATACTAGACATAAATGTAGAATTGTTATATTTTCTTAGAGAACAGAACCACTTCTAATATAATGGCCCTACTTATTGTGGATATTGCTTTTTTCGCTTTAAGTCTGTTTTCTGACACCATAGCTGCTGCCTTTGCTTTCCCTTGGTTATTGCTACTCTGCTTATGTTCTAGGTAAGACTCATGTAAATAACATATGGCTGATGTATTTCCATCTGATATGAAAATCTGTGTTTTGAAAATCTGTCTTTTCAATAAGTTAAAAATTAAATTTATTATGATTAATATCAACTTATTTCTGCCTTCTCCCTTTGTGCCATTTATTAATCATACTTTTTCCCTGATTTCTTCCTTTAAAAAAAAATTCTTTGGGATTAACTGAATTTTCACTTATTTTCTTCTTCTTATTTTATTTCTCCCTCTTTTCTGGTTTTGTGTATTCATGCTCTGTTTTTGTTATTTCGGTAGTTTCTTTTAAAATTATAATATACATGTTCAAAGTAAAAAGTCAACTGATGTTTTATCTTGTTCCTGTGCATCTTAGAACCATGGAGCTATGTAGCTGAGATCACTCCTTTTCTGCTTATATATAGATATCTGGTATTTTGGTGCTGTGCTTTTTAAAACTCACATGTTAGTCATTATTATTATTTTATACCCAAGCAGTGTTTGTTTAGTTTAATTTGCATGTTTCAACAGTTTTTCTCTCCACATTTCTTCTCAGAACTCATATTTTTCTACTAAGATGGTTTCCCTTTTATCAATACCTGAAGTATACTGAAAGTCTGTTAGTGATAAATTCTTAGTTTTACTTATCAAAAAATATTTTGATGCCCTCCCCTTTAAAAGTTAATTTTGCCATATACTCAATTTCTAATTTGATAGACAAATTTTCTTTCAGCATTTAGAGAAATGATTCCACAGTCTCTGGCTGGTATTGTAGAGTCTGAGAAATTGACAGCTAAATATATTGTGTCTTCTGTATCTGTGGCTCCATATCTTTCATTAACTCTAGAAATATTTAGCCATTATCTCTCCAAATACTGCCTCTCTTCTCAAAACCTGACACTACTTACACATG
This sequence comes from Pteronotus mesoamericanus, assembly GCF_021234165.1. Classification (NCBI taxonomy): domain Eukaryota; kingdom Metazoa; phylum Chordata; class Mammalia; order Chiroptera; family Mormoopidae; genus Pteronotus; species Pteronotus mesoamericanus. The sequence goes on from NW_026555310.1 coordinate 18,242,909, forward strand.
TTAATCAAAATTTGTGGGGTCAGCACAGAAGATTCTCTCATCCTTTCCAAGCCCAGTTCATATTTTCAGTCTCTTCCAGGAGCTGTTTTCCACATTTTTTTGTGGTGACTGATGAAATATGGAAACATTGACTCTCAAAATTGGAAGGCTATGTCATGATAAAATACCTTCATTATTCTTGTTCTATATGGATATCTTTTCTTAGGTGGAATCATGAACTATCTTATGCATAAGCAAATTGAGTATCAATAATGAAACTTTCATAATCATTGAACGTTCATGCCTTGGAAAGAGTACAAAAAATGTGCAATGATGCGCAGCTATGCTGGTGGATTAAGGAATCTTACGTCAATCTTAATGTTAGATGGAGGGATTCAAAGAGTACTTGAAAGCGTCTAGTGAACAGTAGTTAGATTTGCCAAGACATAGCTACAAAGACATTCCAGATATAGAGCATTAAAGGATTTATTGAACTCTGGTTCTTCTGGGAAGTGAAGAAAAGATTAAGAACGCAAAAGCCTTGTACCAAGGCTTGTAAGTGGAGCCTCCTGATAACCCCAAGATAACCACTGAGACCTGAATCTGGTTTTTGATGTGCCTTCTGCAGATGACTAATCCTGTGATGCAGCACAACCAGATCACAGACGTCTCTCTAAAAGGAACTCATTACATGCATTTACATCAACACAACCCGCAGTCATTGGTATTGCCCTTTCTCCAGGACTGAAGCGTAAAGGAGAAAAGTCATCCACCAAGGAAAATAAGAAATTACTTATTTTTCTGTTTAAAAAATTGTCTCTCTTCCAATTCTGTCTATTCTCTACTTCCAGGATGCTAATTATATAAGCATGGTAACTTCATCCTTCCTTTTATATTTCTTAACCCTTCTTTCATATTTTCTCTGCCCTTATCTTCTGTTTCACTTTGAGTAATTTATCTTAAGATCTATCTTCCAGGTTATTAATTAGCTGTGCCTAATTTACTGTCTTAAATCCACCCACTTATTTCAACAATTATTTTTTACTTCTAGGATTCTTTATCAAATCTATCTGGCCATTTTTTATGGGTTCTTATTAGCTCTTTTCAAAAAAAAAAATATCTTTCATGTCTGTAAACATTTATAATAGATATATTTTTAGTTGTTAATTATAGTATCTGTTTGAGGTTGTTTTTGCTGACATGCATAACAGCTTGTTGCCTTGTCTTATCAGTAATTTTAAAAATATTTGAGCTCATATTTTTTGAATTTAATCTTCAATATAACAATTATAAACTCTGGACGAAATAAAAACAACTATGTGAAGGCGTGAAGGAGTGACCAAAACCAGGCAGAAATATGGGGCAAGGGAGGGGTCTATGCTGGAATAGAGTGTCACTAGGTGAATTTCTCACTTTATGACCTTTTTGTGAGAGCATCTCCAGATTTGTACCAACCAGGTGGGGACAACTCAGGACCTGAACTTTGCCTACTGAGTCACTATTTCCAGGGCCTATGATTTTTCTAGCTGTTTGCAGATGATTGAAAACTGATAGTAGTGAAGTCAACTCAGCCATCACTAAATAATTGATTTCAACTCCTCTGGAGACCCATTTATTATCCTGAGAAAGACACTATATAAAGAGTGGACAGGCTAGGAAAAAACACTACACAGACTGACTTGCAATAGTAATAGATTCAAAGATGTCATGGAGGCAGGGTACAGAGCATTAGAAGAGGAATTCATTAGATACGAGAAGAGAAAGTCGTAATTTCTTTCTTTGGTTGGGTTAGGGCTTTAAGCTTTCAAATACTCAGACAAATTCTTTCTGAAGTTGTGGTCAGATATCCATGTTTCTCTTTGAGAGGCGATTTGTACCTCAATTAGTTTCTTTTTCTATCAGCTGCACCAATATTTGTACTCAGAGGATAATTGTTTCACAAAATGATGGCTTCTCGCAATGAGTTTGAAAAGGTTAACATGTGAGTGCCAGCGTTCCTTTTGTAGTCCACATGATACCTGTGGTTTTTAAAGGTCTTTCAGTCATTCAGTCTTAGTGGTAGCACTGATCAAAAATGTAAGTATAAGGATCATCTAGTATTTTCAGGGGTTTCCTTCCATGTACTAGCACTTCAAAATTTAGTGTTTATTGTGTAATTCAAAAGTGTTTTAAAGTGATTTTATCTTTCACAGAAGCATAACTGGAAACATTTTAAATACCTAAGGACAAGCACAATTCCAACTTTGGAAAGACGCCGTTTTAGAAATATTAGCAGCAACAAACATGTGCATGATCAAGAAACTTACATAAGGAGTTACATACCCATTTAATATTTAAACTTAAAATACTTGTGTTAGTAAAAAATATTATTAAAATAAGACATCTAAAAAGAGAAGATAATGTTAAACTGTATTGGTTTAACTTTTATAAACCTCAAATGTCAAATAGCAAACAAAAGCAAATTTAGCTCTTCTTGTCATCACAGACAGGTAAAATATGAGCACAGCTCTGAGGATTTGGTATGCATTCTGTGTTACATTTATAAGCTAGAGCACTTTTTGGCAGAAAGTTTTGCAATGAAGTTACTTCCTTGTTTGCTAGATTTAAATTATGGCTTTGTGTGAGAGTGTCTCTACAAGGCCTATCAGAAATAGTGTATAAAATTGGACATTTATAGAACCTAGTATTTCTTGTTAAGGTACTTTGAATTATGAGATAAATTAATTTGCATACAAACAAGAATCTACAGGCCTTGAGGTTGGCTTCTAATGTGGGCAACCTGAGTATTGGTAAGTAAAAAACAAAACAAAACAAAATCCATATTACTAAATAGCAAGATCTTAAGATTTTAAAATTCTATGTTCTAAGACTATGGTGAGTGAATGGAACAAACTCACATACTAGTACTTTGCTTGGAATGCTGAAATAATGCATACACTTAAAAAATTGATATAAACAGTTAAACTAACTACAGTGCATAAAATATTATAAATAACATATCTGCTATTGAAGGATGATACTACAGTCCAACTCTAATTACAAAACAGGATCAGAGAAATGAATAACCCCAGAAATAGAAAGAACTTGGAGATCACAACTGACCCATTTAAAAAATGAGGCACAGGAAGCTTAAGTGACTCCCATAAACACAGCTGGTTATGGAGTGGCTGACCAAGGCTTAGAACTCAAGTATTCTGTCTTCTGTTTTAGTACTACTTTAATGAAGGTGAGGAGGGAGTTCCGTGATGTTCCAGGTTCCAGGGTGGTAGGGAATTTGTGGGGAGGAGGCACAGTTTAGGTAAGGAGCCAGATATATTTACTTTTAAAATAGTTATACAGTGTATGAAATTATTCATTTAGTCATAATTCATTTATGCTACCACTGATGGACATTTGTGATTTTCCTGTTTTGCCATCTGGAGCAGCATTGCCTGAAATACTCTTGGACATGCTTCCAGATTCATGTTTGCAAGAATTCCTCTGGGGGTATATCTATATATCCAGTTAACATTTGATTATATATATATTTAAAAAGTCAATGGTCTTCTGTTTACTTAGAAATTTACAAACCAAAAAACCTCAGTCACAGACAACAGTATGGTGGTTATAAGGGGGAGGGGGCTGGGGCCAGGGATGTAGTAAAGGGCATACATTTTTGGTTCATACTTATTTGTAAAATCAAAGCCTCTTCTGAAATCTGCTTATGGGGACCTTGGAAGGTCTAATAGTTGAAAGATTTTTTTTTCTTGTACATTAAAATGAACAAATAATTTACAGTTATGACCTTATGAAGAGAAGATAGATTTTGAAGGATAACAAGTTTCATGATAACTGAATTTCAGTGACAGGTTGAGAATTTTAGGCTAGTGCTGTAATTGCTTTCCTTGCTGATTCAGACATGACAAAAATAAATGCAGCCCATTAAAAAGGGCACTGATATGTTGAGTTGAAAGGTGCTATATGAGAAATTGTTATTTAGGGCAGACTATCTTCACCCTTGACATTTTTAATAATTTTCTGAGACCTGTCTGAATGGAGAAAATTTCTAACTCTTTCTTCCATCTACTATTATGCAACCATTTGTTGGTTCTAGGTATTTTTACTGTTCATATGATCTACCAGAGGTGACATTATTGATTTAGTCAATGATTGAAAGAGTCAATCAGTCACTCACTCAATTAAAATTATTTAATACCCCCCCATATTTGAGGCCTAATATTTAAAGTTGGATGTGTTATGGTGGACAAAACAAAAATGGGCTGACTCTCTCGGAACTTACAGTGTATAGTGTTTGAGACATGCATACGTAAGAAATTAGTGTGGCGTATAAGCGCTATTGATAGAGGTGAGATGGGTATCCTGGGAGTAAAAAAAAACAGGCATCCCTGATCTATTTTAAGAAAAGTTAGAGAGCTTTTACAGAAATACAGATTCTTATTTTTGAGCCCCAGAAATTTTGACTTTACAGGCCTAGAGCAAAGAAGCGTTTGTTTTTGTTGTTGCTCTTACTGTGATTGTGATTATTCGAACTCCCCAGAGGACCCAGACAGTCCGCCAAAGTGGGGAAAGACTTCAGGAGTGATTCCGACGGGCAGCAGTCATGACAGGGTCTCTGAATGAATCATCTAGAGTTGCAATAGAATCCTCTAGAGATGATTTCCAGATGCTTTTTACTCAGAGGCCATAGGTTCATCTTTATATTTGTCCCTATTCAATTGTAAATTCTTGTCCTCAGATGAGAGAAGATAACTATCCCAGTGGTGGAGGGGAAAGCCTGTCTTGTCAGTGGTACACGTGAAAAGATCCTGGAATTGTTGTTTAGCTATAGGAACCCAATGAACATCAGAGGCAGCCTTGACTGCCATGGGAGCCACTGGGATCTTAGTATGCACGACCGTAAACTTAGCCTCGAAAAGAAGAACGGAAAAGTCCCCTGTTCCTCTTGGTTGGGGCACATCTGAATTCCTGTGGATAGTTTCTGGGATCCCATTTAAGGTGAATTTTGACACGGGTATATGAAAAGATGGGGAGCTCCTTGGTAAATATCCCAGTGAGGAAGAACTGGAGAGAAATAGCCTTGTTTATCCCAGGAAAAAGGAGTATGTAGTCTGTCTAGTTATAGAAGAAAGAACTGGAACCAAAAAGGGAAAGTTGTTTGAGAAGCAAGTCTCACTCCTTCACTGACTGATTTATACATAGAACAGATATTTATCTGATATCAGTGTAAATAATTCTAGAAGATACCAAGGATATAATGGTAAACAAGGTGGATTCAGTTCCTGACTTAATGGAATTAATACCTTATTGGAAGATCTAGACAGTTAAGCAAGTAGGTATAAAAACTGTGCTAAGTTTTGTGATGGGAAACACAGGGTGCTATTTCACTTCCACATAAAACGCCTTTCTAATATCAGTACTGTCAGAAAGATGGTGAATGAGGAATACGCTGGCCCTGGAGGTAGGTATTCAAGAAGAGGCTGTTGGGAATATTGTAGAAGTTGTGCTAGCGATTACCATTAAAATCCTGTTTCACTTTTAACCTCAATGATCATCTGTGTCAGTGATTTTCAACATTTTTCATCTCAGGGCACATATAAACTAATTTCTAAAATTCTGTGGCACACCGGAATTCACCAAAAATATATTTTTTGCTGTTTTGACAAAAAAAAAAGATATAATTTTGATTCATTCCATCAGATGGCTGTTGTTGTGTTGGCTGTTGTCATTTTTTTATTTGACAATCTAAGGGATTGCCCCCTGACTAAATAGTAAGGTATGGCAAGTTTAAAAAATTTTTGTGATATACCAGTTGAAAATCGCTGGTATATGTCTTTATAACAGATTCACACTCCTTGCTTCCTTCTACCTTTCCCTTTCTTCCATTCTCAGTTTCAGTTCTTTAAGTTTGCATCACGAAATGATTGTCTTTGTGATTTTTACAGACATTTGGGTATAAGGAATAGGACAACTTCTGAGAACTGAGCTCATTCTTAATTATTATTTTTTTTATCTGAGCTACTAGGTAATTGAAGGCCGGTCTAAATGTTCAACAGATGCTCTGCGATCTGATTTATAGCTTTGGTTTTCCCAGTCCCCCAATGGCTAGATCATGCAGGCGGGGACTCTGGGGGGACATCCTAATGGGAGCCCTTAGTTCTGTGGGAATGGGTAGGCACCAAGACTGCGTAGAATGTCATTGCCACTTTTTCTATAATTTTAATATGCTCTAAAGGGTAATACTATGTTTTCTTTATTATGTTTTGAATTCTTAATGTGTCTTAACTAATTAGAAAAGCAGAGCTTTCCCTCACAGCATTTTTTAAAAAATTAAATAGTATGTTATGACAATCTCAGGGCTCCGAGCCTTTTGGCATTCAATGTTACAGACTGAAGTTGGATATTGTAGAGGTTTGGGTTTGCTTTCTCTTGACCCAATGTGACTTCCTGTTTCTAAGAAAACAGTTTTAAAAACTCTTAAAAGGAATTTCTTGCATGCTTGGCAGCTCTTGTAAAACCACATTTTGGTAAACCAGTGTGAATGAAGTATATTAAAAAAAGAATCCAAGAAAGAACCATATTGTTTAATTAGCATTTTGTTTTGTGGAAATTGGACCTCATAGATAAATCTGGTGATTTAGGAAGTGTCTGCTTCTGGTAACCAGATAAACCAGGAACCAAAATTTCTCATTTCGGATAATCACCCTAGCTCAAGGGGACATTTGATCACAAACTAGGTTTTACTCAGTGTTGGAGGTGATACATACTAGTGAGTCTGGTTAATGTGTTTTGTTTTTTTTTTTTGAAAAAAGAAAGTTGCAACTTGGTCATCTTCCTTTAAATGAATTCACAAACTTTGAACGAATTCACATGCATTCTTACAATATCCCGGGGAAACAACCCAGTTGTTCCCATCACTCACTTAGTGGAAAAAATGAATGTTAGTAAGTCCTTGGTAGTTAGATATTCCTCTTTGGATAGAAGAGTCATGTTTCTTGGTTCTCAGAGCAGAAATTCAGCTACTCTCTTGGAATTGTCCTAGAAATTGGCTTTCTATAACTATTTTAATAGGGATGAAATATGTTTATTGTAACTACCAAGGCAATATGTTCATTTGATTAATATTTATTTATTATTTTAAAAAAGATTTTATTTTTTCTTATTTTGTAGAGAGAGGGGAAGGGAGGGAGAGAGAGAAACAGATGTGCGAGAGAAACATTGATCGATTGCCTCTCATGTGCCCCTAACCAGGAACCTGGTCCACAACCCAGGCATGTGCCCTCACTGGGAATCGAATCAGAGACCCTTTAGTTTGCAGGCCAGCACCCAGACCTGTAAGCCACACCAGCCAAAGCTGATTATTATTTATTGAGTACCTATTATGTGTCTGGTGCTCTTCTAGAAGCAGACAGTATGGTGAGGAATAAGGCAGACAATATCCTTGATTTTATTTATCTGTTAAACACTTATTTAAGGGCTTACTGTATGCCAGAAATTGTACTTGGTGCTTTGTGAATAGTAAGTAATTTAATCCTCCTGACAGTGCTGTGAGGTGTAGGGACTCTATCCTCACTTTACAGGTGTAAAGAGGGAGGACCTGAGTCACCCAGATAGGATGTGGCTGAGCTAGGGTGTGAACGTGGGGTGTGTGCTTATGACACCCTGCTCACTCTGTGGTCGCTCTGTAAGCCTGACCTCATAAGCATATACATTCCTTATGAGGTAAAACAAAACACACACTCAGAAAAAAAGGGAAAATAAAAACCACAGGTAATCTGACCAAGGTTAACGTGCTGGTGTCTGTGTTCCATTCTTCTCGTATGAAATGTAAGAAGTGTGTGGGTTTGTGTATGTATGTAAGTAAACATATATGACATCTTACTGATTTATTACCGCTTATTTTCACAACATATTTTAAATGTTCGACAGGCTAGTACATTTTCTAAAAAGAATTTTACACAACTCTGCCGTGTTCCATGGTTTGTCTGCCATGATTTATCTAACCAGTTTCCTACCACTTAATAATGTTTCTTAATTTTGAATTTCATAAATGTTGCTTCAGTTAATCCCTTTATAACTAAATCTTTTGTAAATCCATGGTTATTATGCAGTTTTTTAGTGAAGAATAGTAAATATACAGTGTCCACATGCTCCCTGTGCTGTTAGACTCTGACAGTGTAAACAATGCAATCATGCTTCCCTCCTAGGTTAGTGGATGACAGGTGCGTGGTGCACCCGGAGGCCGGGGACCTCGCCAACCCTCCCAAGAAGTTCAGAGGTAAGACACAAACATATATTTATTATGTGACCTAAGGGGACAGAGGTTATTCTTATGTCTTAAAATAAGTAATGTTTATTTAACGTGAAATTTTCAAATATAAATGTCCACTTAAAAAGTTTTTCAAAAATTTCTCCATTGTTCTTCTTCTTTTATACATTGAAGGATTTATAATGAAAGAATAATTTCCATATTTTTTTTTGCTAGACAATAGCCTACCCGTTCAAAGGAAATCTTAGAAATTAACTGTGAGAGGCCACATTTCAAGCCAATGAATAAGCTAAATAACATGTTTGTATTTCTGTGACTATAAATGTTAGTGTGCCATTAGCAGCTCTTAATTTATCTTTGTAAAATCCTCAGGAATGTGACAGTGATGTGTTTGTTTACCTTTTAAAATGTCACTTTGGATGGTGTATAATAAGTAACAATTGCCTTAGAGCTTGTTTCTAAGTATAATTTTAGAAATAGTTTGATAATATCATTGAGAAATTGGTCATAGTAGGAGACTGAGTTTTATTTGATGCTTATGAAAAAAAGATTAGTAGAATCTGTCAAGAATCATACACAACTAAAACCAATAATTAAAAGCTTGCTCAAATCAATTTCCAAATTTGTGAGTACTTATAAGAATAAAAATAATTTTAAAACAGTATTAATTTTGAATACACTGTTTAAGCATCCTTCTTGCATGGTGAAAAGTGGCTTTAATAAGTGGTAACTCTCTGGAGAGAGAGTCCAAGGGAGTCCCCAGAGCCCCAGAGCCAAGTCAGGATTTATTTGCTACTTCCTACCCTGGGGAAGGAAGATGTTTAACATTGGAAAATATTTCCCACGTTTCATTCTGTGACAGACACTTACCACACAATTCTCATGGTAGGAATATCATAGTTCATTTTCCCTACACTCAGAACCTTGAGGAGAGAGTGACAAGCACAGTAAATATACTTTGAATTACATTGGTTGCTTTGAATAAGAGATCCAAATTTCCCCTCAGGTGGAAAAATTAACATAAGACTGGCTGCAGGAGCTACACTGCCCACCAGAAGCACCCATAAATGCTCATTTGGGATACTCCTCTACCCTGGGCGAATGCGGTCTTCTCGCCATAAAGAGTGCCCCCAGAGATTGTTATCAAAACCCACATTTGTGTGCCTGACACTTAGAAAGGACAAAACTCACACTGTCAGAGTTTGGAGCAAGAGAAGGTTTATGGATCAAGAAGGTGCTCACTGAGAAGATAGGAGACCTAGTCATACCTCAAATCCATCTTGATAGACTAGGTAATAGTTTTTAAGGGGTTAGCGGAACAGGCATGCAAAGTGCTGGTGGGTCATATTTTAATTGGAGGAACTTGGGACGTGGTCATTTATGGTAAAGGGGCATTGACATTGAATCTTCCTGGAAAACGGACACTAGGCTTTTGAAAGAGGTCTTGTGTTCAAGTTCCAGTTATGTCCTGGTTCTTTGGTTCGGTGGGATGGTGGTGATATTGGTGAGACCTTGGTTTCTGGTGCAGGTGGAGGTCAAAGTTCTCTCTTCTGCACATGCTTTGGGTGCGTGACATGTGGTTTTGGTCTGTTGTCTCTGAAAGGAAGCTTGGTATCTAATTAAACAGGACAGGGCCATTTTGAGCTGGTTCTGTGATTACAAGGATGAATTTACAATAAAACTAGCATGAGGGAGAATCAGCAGCTGTGACAAAATGTAGTATTTCAGAACCTGCCAGAGACTATGCAATAAGTGTGTGAAGTGATTTCAGAGATAGAAGAGGGTAGAGAAGCCCCAATGAAAGAACAGAGAATATGAAAAAGAACAGATAGGTTCTAAAAAGTTTGAGCTAGTATATTTATAAAGATGAGAAGAGAGTTAGTGCTTTGGCAAAAGGATCTGAGGAACTCACTCAGATACAGTAAAGAGAGATACAAAAAAGAAAAATATCAGTGAATTAACTCAGATAAGACTTATGGTCAAGATGGAGGCATTGTAAAAACAGCTCACTTCCTCTCACAGCCCTATCAAAATTACAACTAAACTAAAGAATAACCATCACTCAGAACTATCAGAAATTGAGCTGAATAAAAGTCCGTCAACTACGGAATTAGAGAAACGACATCCATCTGGACTGGGAGGAGGGGCGGAAATGCAGAATAGGCTGGTCCCATACCCACATGTGGTGGATAAAAATTTGGGAGGGATGTCTTGGGAGCAAGGAGTCCCAGTTCCAAACCAGGTCCCATAGTCCATGATTCCTGTGCCAGGAAGATAAGTCCCCATAACATCTGGCTGCAAAGACTAGCGGGGATGGAGTCAGTGGAAGAAACTTCTAGAGTCCCAAGCAGTTTTCCTCAAAGAACCCACACATGGATTCACCTACTCAGACACACTCCCTCTGAGCTTGAGCACCAGGGTAGCAGCATGGAAGGCACCAGTGACATACAGGGGGAAACTGAGGTGCCTCCCTGGAAAGAAGGAAAGAAGTGGGGGACAGCTCTCTCCCAGACAGAAAGGTGGGCAAAGACCATTGTCCCTTTTCTGAACCCTACCCAACAGAGCCACAGAACTGGCAGGTGGGTGCTGTATCTGAGACTCCATCAACCTGGCTAACACTGTTTGCCCCACCCTGGAGATAAGGCTCTATCCCACCCAATTTAAGGGCTCACCCAAGCTGTTAACAGTGGTTTTTCTATATGAATGGCTGGTCTTGACTCATGCTTTGCAACTTCCTAAATCCTCTCAAACAGGCAACAGCTGGCCTCAGTGAGCCCTCAGCCCCCAGCCCCTGAACCTCTTGCTAAGTGGCCCCCACACTAGGAGCAGCCAGCCTAGGTTAACAGCTTGGCTCTGCCTAGGAACCTGCAAGCCCAGCACATGTATCAGCCATATGCAGATTGCTCTATAGCTCATGCAAGGTGGCCCCGGGCAGAACACAGTGGGGAGCACTGACTTTGGCCTGCACCACCCAGGAAACCCCACAGCCTGTGTACCCAGCAGACAGCTATAGACAATGTTGGAGCACCACCACCCTGCCCCTGCACAGCTGGTCCTCCATGGAGGGCAGAGGTTGGTGATAGTGGTCACAGCCATTCTTTGCAGTTGAGTGGCCTAGGTAACTCCTTCCCATTGACCTCCCAACAGCAACCTAAGCTCAATTACAAGAGGAGGGTATGCTCAGCTCACACTAAGGGCACACCCCAAGTACCCAGCTAGGGCGATAGGGGAGGCTGTGCCACTGGACCCTATAGGACATCTACTGCATTAGGCCACACTACTAAGATAGGGAGTCATAGCAGCTCTACCTAATACACTGAAACAAACACAGGGAGGCTGCCAAAATGAGGAGACAAAGAAACAAGGCCCAAATGAAAGGACAGATCAAAACTCCAGAAAAAGAGCTACATGGAATGGAAATAAGCAATCCAGATGCAGAGTTCAAAACACTGGTTATAAGGATGCTCAGAAACTTAGTGAGGACCCTAACAGCATAAAAATGATCCAATCAGAAACAAAGTATTCACTAATTAAAATGAACAATTTACAGAGAGACAGCAGTAGAGTGGATGAAGCCGAGAATCAAATCAATGATTTGGAATGTAAGGAAGCAAAAAACCACCATTCAGAGCAACAGAAAGAAAACAGAGTCCAAAAAAACCAAGGATAGTGTAAGGAGCTTCTGGGGCAGCTTCAGGTGTTCCAACATTCACATCATAGGGGTGCCAGAAGGAGGAGAGAAAGAATAAGAAATTGGAAATCTATTTGAAAAAATAATGAAAGAAAACTTCCCAAATTTGCTGAAGGAAATAGACATGGATGTCCAGGAAGCATTAAGTCCCAAATAAGTTGGATGCAAAGAGGCCCAAGGCACATCATAATTAAAATGCCCATGGTTAAAGATAAAGAGAGAATCATAAAGCAGAAAGAGAAAACAAGTTAGTTACCTACAGGGGAGTTCTCGTAAATCTGTCAGCTGATTTGTCTAAAGAAACCTTGTAGGCTAGAAGGGATTGGTAAGAAATATTCAAAGTCATGAGAAGAAGGGACCTACAGCCAAGATTGCTGTACCCAGTGAAGCTATCATTTAGAATCAAAGGGCAGATAAAGAGCTTCCCAGAGAAGAAAAAACTAAAGGAGTTCATCATCATCAGACCATTATTATATGAAATGTTAAAGGTGCATATTTATTTAAGAAAAAAGATCAAAACTATGAACAATAAAATGGAAATAAATACATATCTAGCAATAATTGAATCTAAAAAACAAACTAAGCAAACCTGAACAGAGACAGAATCATGGACATGGAGAGCATTTTGATGGTTGCGAGAGGGGAGGGGATGCGTGGGAATGGGTGAAAGGTGAGGCGAGGGACAGTGGTGGGGGGTAGGCAGAGACAAATGTATTTGAAAAAATAAATTAAAATAAAATTTTAAAAAATGAACACTAAAAACAAACAAACAAACAAACAAACAAAAAAGAAGTACAAATAGATAGTTACAGAATAGCCATGGGGATATAAAGCATGGCATAGGGAATGGGGTAGCCAAAGAACTTATATGCATGACCATGGACATGAAAAATGGTTTTGGGGATTGCCTGAGGAATTTGGGGGGTGCTTGGTGAAGGGGGACAAGAGGGAAAAATAGGGATACTGTAATAACATAATCAATAAAATATAATTAAGTAAAAGAAGTAAAAATAATTTGAATGAGTTTGGAGAATAGACTAAGAAGGTTGGCAGTATCTAATCAAGTTCTAGAAGGAGAAGCTAGAACAAATGGGATGAAGCGGTATGTGAAGGCATACGGGTGAAAACTTTTCTCAACGGAAGGGAAACACTATGCCTCAGGTGGAAGAGGCATGTTGAGTTCAGAGTGGGAACAGGTACACAAAACCAAATCCACAGAGACGCCTTTGTGCACTATAGCTGCTTGAAGAGAAGAAGTTTTAAAAGCAAACTAGGGCAACAAATCTGTATTTGTAAAAGAAAAAAAGCATGGGTTCAGGTTTTCACTGTATTTCTCACTGGCTGTGTCATTTTAACTAGGTCACTTAACTGCTTTGAGCCTCAGAGGACATCTGTCATTGGCTGGTGCCAGTGGGGGTGGATAATAACAAGAGCAATGCCAACCACATAAGGCTCTGCGAGGCTTGAAATCTTTCCAGAGAATAAACATGACAGCGTTTTATCATTATACAAATGATAGTTAGAATAGATAGGCATGGTGTGTTTCCTTTAAACATATTTGACTCTATTCTTACATTATAAGCTCTTCAAGGGCAGGATTTTGTTTTTTTCTTTTTGTGTTTTCCAGTCATAGAGCTTTGCCCATAGTAAACATTCCCCCCCTCTCCAAAAAATAGCCATTAGATGGTTTTGAATGAGGGAACCAAACTTTGCCTGGGATTGTGCTGTAACTTTGGTTCCCAGGGGTGCTTCACCCTTCACTACCTGGAGCGTGGGTAGGCGTATTTCTCTGTCAGTTAGGGGAGTTATCCGTCAAAGATAAACTTTCTGGTGTTGTGGCCATCTTTGCTCTTTTTCTCTTTCCCAGTGAAGTGAATTATTTTAAAGCGTAAAGATGAGTTTAGTGAACCTGAGGGAATCCTTGAGTAACAGTTCTGTACCCAGTAGGTAGTTATCTACAGGCATACAGATATTTGGTGTCATATTATTCAGTGGGCACTAGTGGAAAGCATGAATCCCTCAAGGTGCTCCATCCTGCCCTTGGAAGGGCTGGCTTTCCCTGTAATCTAACATTGTCCTTGCTCGTTTGCTCTCATTTCCTATCTCTAGTTTAGGACTAAACTATTTCTCTCCCTCCATTCAGCGTGGGAGAAGGAGAGTCCTTTTCCTATTGGAGATTCAGGGTTTCCTAGGAAAGCTCCGACTCTTCCCCTGTGATTGTTGGAACCCATCCCGATGGAGCCCCAGAGGAGAATCCTGGAGACAGGCTTGCCTCTGCCCTGGTCTTCAGGCTGCTCAATGGCTGTCAACGGACCTCGGAGTCCCAAATGCCTAGTCCTTTCACGTGGTTCACAGCTCTTGCATTACACCTTTGCCCAAGTATATTTCCCCTGCTCCCTTTGACTTTAAAAACCGTTGCTTTTTCAGAGACTTGCCTCCCAAAATCACCACCCTTGCATCCCCAGACGGCTCCGCCAAGTTTCCAGAGCCCCCTCCCTTTTGTTACCGTTTAGTTAACATGAAGAAGCAATAGCGTGCAGTTCACTGGACCTCAGTTCCTCTGGCCTCAGGCGGACAAGGGTTATTCTCAAATTGATTTGAAAAGATTTTTGTTTTTCATACTCGCTCTGATTTTTTCAAGTGAATCATGTAATTTTAGAGCTCCTAAGGAGATTAATTAAAAGTAGAGGATCACTCCCCCCGTTTTTTGAATGAGGAACTAAACTCCAAAAAGGCTAAAATGCTTCTCTTCAATACGCACAATTACACAATGAAACATTGTTTTTTGTTTTTGTTTTTTTTTGACTGTGTCACATTGCCTCACATATGAACAGTGGAAACTAAGTTTTAACAAATAAACAACTTCCCAAGGGTTATTAAAATGGGCAGACAGCAATTTTTCAATAGAAACCACACAATCAGAATGCTATTAACAGAAGCACCGTGGCTTCTCTTAAGTGAGTGTGAAATTCTTTTAATGACTAAATATTCCCTATTTTTAGGAGATAAACTTTAAACTTTGGAATACATTTAGATATACAGAGGAGTTGTTAAGGATGTACTACCATAGAGAGTTTCCCTTCACTGAGTTTCCCCCAGTCTGACTATCTTAGATGCCATGGTACATAAGAAATTACCTTTTGTACATTGCTGTTGACTGAATTCCAGGCTTTCTTCGGATTTCATCTGTTTTCCAGTAATGTTCTTTTCCCATTCCTGATCCCATCTGGAGCCCATGTGGCATTTAGTCATCATGGCTTCTTAGTCTAATCTGGTCTGTAACACTTTCCAGGTTGTTCCTTGTTTTTTTGTGACCTTGATACAGTGTTGGCCAGGTATTTTGTAAAATGTCTCTTGGTTTGTGTCTGCCTAATCTTTTCTCATGATTAGATGGGGGTAAGGTTTTAGACTGCTGCTGAAGCTGTGTCCTTCTTGCATCATGTCAGGGGTACACAATGTCAGCATGATTTATCACTGTTCTTGTTTTTTGATATATACTTTAACCCTCTTCTCTCTCAATTATGGGTTATTTTTGTTGGTGCTATGTTACTTTGATTTTCCTTTTTTTTCCTTTCCTTGTTCCTTTATATGAACTTCTTGCCCCCTTGTTCTCTAGAGAACCCTGCTGTACTTTGGATTTTTCCAAAAACGTGTGCTTGTCGATACATGTACATTTTCTTTTAGAAGGAGAAGCTGATATAAGTCAAGCAAGCAAGCTTTGTTTGTCCTTTTATCATCAGTAGGATGATAAACAGGAATAATGGGGAACTCCAGATGCTGCTGTCTAGGAGGGCTGAGGGAAGAGAAGACAACCCTTCTCTCTGTTGATTAGATACTCCCCAGGGTTGGGCCATTTGGTTTCGGAATTTCCAACTCTGAGCTTCTGTTGTCATTTGACATGTGGCTATTTTATAATCCACCATGCCTACCAAGTGGCCACTCCTGGTGAGCAAAAAGCCATTCTGAACCAATAAATGAGAATGCTTCAGGAACTGACAGTAAAGTAAGGATTTCTTTGCTGTGCAGTGGAACATTAAAGCCGGTTGTGAAAATAGAGTACTTGGAGGAAGATTGACAAGATCTTTTTTTAAACTCCTCTTCAGGTATTTCAGGGAAGTCATTTTGAAGGCCAGCATTTTCACCTTTTGCTTCTTTTAATGGAGGTTACACACTCAAGTGCATAAGTGAAAAAAATGATCTTGTGACATAGTGACGTTGCCTTTTTGTGTAGTTGAACATGTCAGTCTTGTTTCACACAGTGATTCTCCAGTATGAGGCAATCACAGATATTTACTCTACCACCTTAACAGTTGCTTTATTGAATTCCTTCAGGTTTGCTGTTAGTGTGATTTTTTTTTTTGATAAAGTTTGAAACTGTTTCAGATTTGAAATAACTAGCATTTATTATGCATTTAATACATGCTACACTGTGTTTGGGGCTTCCTATGCATTATTATTTAGTAATCACAATAACCCCAGAAGTGAAAATTGTCGCTCTCTTAATTTTGCAGTTGAGAGAGTTAAGTATAAGGAAGTTATGTAACCATCTTAAGGTCGCTAAGGTCATTACTGGTAGAGTTGGGACTCAAAGCAAGATTGACTCCAGAGCTGTTTGTTTTTAACTACTATATCATATCATCTATTGAATTATACCCTCTTCTAAATTTTACACATTAGTCGTGTAAAGCCACATAGATTAAATCTAATCCTTTTCCCACAAAATACCCTTTGTTTGTTAAAAATGATCATATCCCTGCAGATCTTTTCTTCTACAGTCTTAATTTTTAAAAATTCTTTTACCTGTTGCCACTACAAATTCTGCAGTGATTTCTCTAGTCTTCATCATACTGCCTTGTTTGTTCTCCAGTTAGGCTCCTGTTTGCGAAATCAGCTGCCATCCTTATGGGAGCTCACTTGTAGGTAACTAACTGCTTTTCTCTTGCTGCTTCTAAGATTCTCTCTTTGTCCTTAACCTCTGGCATTTTAATTATGTTGTGTCTTGGTGTGCACCTCTTTGGATTCATCTTGTTTGGGACTTTATGTGCTCCTTGGACTTGTATGTCTGCTCTTCACCAGGTAAGGAAGTTTTTCTGTGTCATTATTTTTTCAAATAGGTTTTTAAAAAATTTCTTGTTCGCTCTCTTCTCCTTCCAGCACCCCTATGATGTGAATGTTGGAACTCTTGAAGTTGTCCCAGAAGCTCCTTAAACTTTTTGAATTCTTTCTTTTTGCTTTTCTGATTGGATGTTTTTTGCTTCCTTTTCTTCCAAATTGCTGATTTGACTTTCTATATCTATTCTACTGTTGATTTCCTGTAATGTATTCTTCATTTCACTTATTGTGTTCATCATTTCTGTCTAGTTTTTTTAATGTTTTCTAGTTGTTTTTATGTTTCTTATCTTTTTGTTGAAGTTCTAAGTTTACCTACTCTTCTAAGTTCATTGAATGTCCTTTAAACCAGCGTTTTATGTTCTGTATCTGGTAGATTGCTTGTCACTATTTCATTTAGTTCTTTTTCTGGAGTTTTATTCTGTTCTTTCATTTGAGATGTGCTTCTTTGTCTTCTCATTTTGGCTGCCTCCCTGTGTTTGTTTCTATATATTATGTAGAGCTGCTCCATCTCCCTGTCTTGGTCTTATGTAGTCCTATAAGACCCAGTGGTGCATCCTCCGTAGTTATCCAAATGGGTCCCTCCAAGTGTGCCCTCTCTGTGGGCTGTGTACACACTCCTGTCATAATTGAGCCTTGATTGCTATTGCCATGTCAATGGGAGAGATATGCTTCCAGGCCAATTGGCAGTGATGACTGGCTGCCATGACTGTGGAGGAGCTGTTATGCAGGAGCTGACCTCGCAGAGCAGGACTTGCTTCGGCCAGGCTCTGGTGCCTGCCAAGGTCACCCCTTGAGCGTGTCACTCATTGTGGTGGTTGAGAGTTGCTCTGGCATGGTCTGAAGCTGTCCCTCAGGTGTGCTGGCCCTGAAGCCTCCCAGGAGGTGCAGGCCAAGGTCAGCTGCCTGTTTCCTGCCTGGAGCCAACTGCATGAGCTACAAAGCAATCTGAAGATGGCTGCTAGTTGAGATGGCCTTGGAAATGCCCAAGAGAAGCCAAGATGTGAACCAGGACCAGCTGCCACTGGTTCCAGGCCTGGGGCCCCTTAAGAAGAAGTACAGAGCACACTGAGGCCAGATGGTGCCTGTTTGAGAGATTTCAGGAAAGTCTGCAGCATGAGCCGAGACAAGCCATTTGTATGGTAAGCCACTGGAAACAGCCTGGGTAGGCCCACAAGTAGGGTTGATGGGGTCTCAAGGGATTGCCAGAGTGGGGCTAACAGCTTTAGCCAGGTTGATGGAGACTCAGGTAAGGCGCCTGCTTGCTGGCTCTGTGGAGGGAGAGCCCAGCAAAGAAACAACAGCCTCTGCCAGCACTTTTGTCTGGGAGAAAGCCCCCCGTCCAGCACTTGCCCTAATGTCAAACAGTTCAGTTCCTCCTCAATGTTTCTGGCACCTTTTGAGTTTCTGCCCCAATGCTCAAGCTCAGGATGAGTGAGTTTGGGTAAGACCATGCATGGGCCCTTAAGAGGAAAGCCTGGGACTCCAGCAGCCTTCCTTATTGAGCCACAATCCTTGTGGTTTTCACAGCCAGAAGTTATGGGGCCTTTGCCTCTGGGTACTGGAACCCAGGGCCGGGGTGCCTGTTGGGGCTGAGACGCCCTGCTCCTCGTGGGAGACCTCTGCAGCTGAGATATCCCTGCTGATTTCTAATTGCGCATGCGGGTGTGGGACTAGCCCATTCCTCGGCTCCGTTCCTCCTTCCAGTCTCGATGTGGCCTCTTTTCTATATGCTTAGTTGTAGGACGTCTGTTCAGCTAGATCTCAGGTGGTTTTGACTAATGGTTGTTCTGTAGTTTAGTTGTGATTTTAACGTGGCTGTGGGAGGATGCGAGTCTCGCGTTTACCTACCTGCCGTCTTGATCGGAAGCCCTATTTTATTATAGTCTATATTTAAGTTCCTTATGCATTTTATCATATAAACCTATAGTGTGAATAGCAGAAGACAAAAGACTTCTACATGTGTTAAGTGACACGTTGTTTTTGATTATAGCATTTTGTAGTTTGCTGCTACTCAAAGAGGTGGAGGGATCGACCCAAAAGGAAAAAGGAGTCACGGACATGGCCAACGGCGTGGCGACTGCTGGGAGGCGGGGACTGTTAGGGCGATGCAGGGTGATGGGAAACTGCAATAAGAAAAGAAGTTTAGAAGACTTGCAGTGGATTTGCAAGCTAACAATTAAATGGTTTATACTAAAACGCCTTTAAAATTTTTTAGTTGAATGTTACTGCTTTGCTGATCTTGTGTATTTGTGGTAAGTCATTATATTAAGAACCTTCTATAGCTAATCCCCTATTATTAAACTCTTAAGTGTCAATGCAAATTAGATAGTAAATTTACTCTCCTCAGTGAGCTTTCAGAGAAGGAATGAAATAAAAACAGATTATATGGCCTCTTTGCTTCTCTTGTTGAAGCTAGTCAAGACTGTAAAAGGACTTGTATGTTTAAAGACTTTAGTCTCTAGTCAAGGAAAGTTGCTGTGGTTCTGAGTGGAAAAATAGGACCTCACACGGTGAGCGTGTCATGAATTGCTGTTAAGGCAGCACTCACACAATTAATTGTGTATCTTAACCATAGATGATGTATGAAGTTTGATTTGCGGCTTTAAATTGTGAAGTTCAGTTCCCTTCCTTAGGAGTAAGAAGTAACGGGCAGAAAATGAACACTTGCGATCCCAGGGATTTAGTGGAGTGGGGACAACTCTCCGGCTCCCTCTCTCAGTAACCCTGGAGCCGGGCCGATTTTCCTGGGCTGCTAGCTCATGTGTAAAAGTCTCCCAGTGTTGTGTATGAAGTCAATCATGTGTCTACATTCCTTGTAAGTACTGAATAAATACCTGTTGTCTGTGAGTGTTTTGACTGAATAGCCAAGACAGCTCTTTCCAAGAATAGAAAGTTGTTAATATTGAAATTTTTAACTTTGAACGTTTATGATGGTTTTAGCCATGTTACCTTATTTAATTCTTAATAGCCCCACTTTACAAATGTGGAAACTACACCTTCAAGAAGTAAAGTAACATGCCCCAGGTTGTAGGATGAGGCAGCTTGTAGGATGAGGCAGGTTTGTTTGAAGCTGGTGTTTTTTTTTTTTTAACACTCTAAAATCTCAGATGCATTTAGTAGAGATTTATTGAATATCTATTGTGTGCAGTGTGGTGTGTGTGAACTAGTTGCTATGGTTCAGATGAGTCAGAAATGAGTGCAGCTCTCAAGGAATTTCTAATCTAATGAGAAAGATATGATGAGTATATAAATAATTATAGCACAAGGGAGAAAGTGATAAGGGCTAAATAAAAAGGTCTGGTGAAAGTATTGTGGGAGGATGGAGATTTTAATTTCCTGCTTTGCAAGATGAAGAAATCTTAAGATAGCATTTAACCTGTAACCTGAAAGATTTGTACCCACGGGTAAGGGACATCCAGGCCTCTCAGGCCTAGCATGTGCCTTTTCATTAGAGTAGTTCTTAGGGTAATAATTGGTATGCAAAGCTAAGTTGTATTTCCTCTTTAAACAGTAATGGAATGTTTGCTATTCTTTTGAGTATAATACTGAGACGAGAGTGCTTTATTTATTTGAGTATAAATAAAGCCATTACCCCAGTCTAAATTTGTTCTTCAGGAAATAGACAAGTAAATCAATGATAACTAAATAAGACCAGGACTACTCTACTATCACTGCTGCTAATCACGAACATTTATTTAGTCCTTACTATGCATTGGGGAATGTTCAAAGGCTTTATATTTCATTTTATTAAAAAAATTTTTTTGTTTATGGATTTTATTTTTTTTTTCATTACCATTTAGTCCCCTTATACCTCCTCCTCCCAGTATCCACCACACTCTTGTCCATGTAGAGGCTTTACCTTTTAATACTCCATTTAAACCTTGAACAACTTAAGTAGTATGTACTGCTAAGGTATTATTTTCTGCTGTATTATATTAGGTGCTATAACAGAACTAAAGCAACAACAAAAACCAATGAGTTATACAGGGCAGAAGTTTATTTCTTTCTCAACCGTTTCTAGGTGAATGATCCAGAACCATACAACTACCATCCTCAACACATGGCTTTCAAAGTTGCTCTGATCATCTCCATTTTTCCATTAGTAGAAAAGGGGTAAGAGGAATCAAGGACAGGGAGACCCTTTCACAAGGCCATCTGGAATTGCATATGTCACACTTACTCATATCTCAGAGTCACATAGTACATTAGGTAGAGTGGGGCTCCTCCCCTCCAAGGGGTCCATGGCCTGATACTCAGCCCCTGTGAATGTTACCTTATTAAGAAAAAAAATGGAATTATGTTGCCATAAGCCAAGAATACCCAGGGCCATCAGAAGCTGGAAGAGGCAAGAGAAGATTCTCTCCTAGGACCTTCAGAGGTAACGTGGCCCTTCAGGCACTTCGGACCTCTGGCTCCCAGAACTATGAAAGAATAATTCCCGTTGTTCCCCACCACTAAATCTGTGGCCATTTGTTATGGACGCCACAGAAAACCAACACACATGGCTGTATCTTGCTGCAAGGAGGCTGTAGAATGTGCCAGTGGGCTGGTCACGTGCTTACCTAAAACTCAGGAGTTCCATTACTGAAGGAAGAAGAGAGTGGATATTGGGGGGAAGGGGTAATTCTTTGTCATATCTCATTTTGTAGATGAAAAACTTAGGTGCCAAGAAGTTAGGTAACTCGCCTCAAATCATACAACTAGAAAGAAGCAAACCTTTCATTGAAATCCAGACTCTTAACCACTAATTATACTTCCTTCAAGCCCAAGGGGACAGAGAGAAGAGAACTGTAGTTGGCTTGGGGATGCAGGGCAAGAACGGAGGTGAGCTGGAGCTACGGAAAATGGGCACCTTCTGACCAGGTGAAAAGGAGGGGTTGAGGTGGAGGAGGCGTTTCTGGCTGAGTCACAGAGGTGTGGAGTAGCATGACCCATTTATGGCTGTGGCTTTTAAGAATGTTTCAAGTGGCCCTGCCTGGTAGTTCAGTTGATTAGAGCATCTCCCCAGTACTCCAAGGCTGTGGGTTCAATCTCTGTTCAGGAGCAACCAGTGAATGCACAATTCAGTGTGGAACAATAAATCAGTATTTCTCTCTCCCCCCCTTCCTTCCTCTGTCTCTCAAGTCAATAAATACAAGAAAAAAAATGTTAAAGCTTAGGAGAATGTGGAACAGTGGCAGAGGTGAGCTTGGAGGAGGGTCCAGTGCCTGAGTACCTTGTATGTCAAACTGAGGCTTTTGATTTTTATGTTAAAGATAGTGGAGAACTATTAAAGGATTTTAAGCTTGGCAATAACATAAGCAGAAATGAAAATTGAAAGTGTTCTCTTACCTGGAAAGGTTGAAAATGTAGGATGTGACATCAACTAAGAGACTATTAAAACAGTTCAGAAAATTTGATAATGGATTAAGATAGTAGCAATAGATGGAGAGAAGGGGATATATTGAACCATATTAGACCATGATGACTAATTGTAGTGGAGTAGAAAGTTGGGGTGAAGGAGAGAATGTGTCCTAGAATTCTCCCAGGTTTCATGTTAGTAGCATTTACCAAGAAATGGAGTATAACAGACACTAATTGATAAGGGTGGTAATTGTATCAGTTTGTTATTACTCTGTAACAAAACATCCCCAAAGTGAGCCAGCTTTCTCAGCATCCATCTATTTAACTCATGAAACTATGGGTGTGCTGGCTGACTAAATTGTTCTGAGCTGGCCTGGCTGATTTCTACAGAATTGGCTGTGGTCAGTTGGCCACTGGTCTAGAATGGCTTCACCCACATATGTGCTAGTGCATAGGTTGTTGATGGAGGTGTCTGGGCCAGGCGTCTCATTGTCTGACAGCCTAGCGGAGATTCTTCATGTAGAATTTTAGGGCTGTGAGAACAGCAAGAGGGAGCAAACTCCAGCGTTCAAGCACTACTCAGACCTCCGCCTGTGTCACATTTACTAATGTTATATGGCTAAGTTCAGATTTAAAGGGTGGAGAAATGGACTCGGCCTTTTGACACCGAGAAACTGCATAAGGACATGCATATAGGGATTGGTATAATTTGTGCCCATTTTGCAGTTTACTACAGTAATGAATTTGGTTCTGGCATCCATTCTGCCAATGAAGAAGATCTATAAGATTGCTGGATATGTTAATCTAGAGGCTCCAGAGAAAAATCTAGGTGGAAAAGCAGATTTGAAATTTAATAGCATATGGATAGAATTTAAAGCTGTGAGAGTGGGAAGAAAAGAGCACCCTAAATGGATCCCTGGGAATGCCAGCACTCCAGGGGCCCAAAGAAAACAGAACAATATCAAAAGTCACGATACAGTGCCACTACAAAAGTGGCTTAATTCAAAAATACACTCACAACACCAAGTGTTGGCAAGGATGCAGACCAGCTAGGACTTTCATACATTTCTGGTGGCGTACTACATGCTACAGACTTTTTGAAAAGTGTTTGGCAGTTTCTTATGAAGTTAGACACACGCATACTGTATGACCCCCACATCTTACTCTTAATTATTTACCAAAAGCAATGAAAACAAGTTCACACAGAGGTCTGTCTATGAATGTTTCTGGAAATGGTGAAAATCTCTTTCAACTGGTAAATGAGCAAGTAATACATACAATGGTACACTCACATAATGGAATACTACTCATTGCTAAAAAAGAACAAAACTGTGGATAAACCCAACAACACAAATGAATCTCACATGCGTTATGCTAAGTTAAAGAAGCCAGTCTCAAAAAGCTACGTGATGTATGACTCCATTTTTATGCCATTCTGGAAAAGGCTAAGGAGGGGTTGGGGGCCTGGATGTATGAATTTATCCATTTCAAGACAGAACAGACCTGAGTGGAGAGAGTAACCCTGAGATAGCTAGAAGTTTAGTTGACCCAGAAAGAGTCTCTTGACTTCACTGAAAAAAAAAATGAGGTCTCCCCATTGTGTACTGCTGTGAGTTTTTCACCTCTAAGTTTGGCTGTGAGGAAAGATGGAAAAAAGACCTTATTTATTCAGAACTATTTGCCTCTCTGGGTCTCTGTAGGAAAGTCCTTGATGAGGTCTTTAGATGGGGTTACAGTTTTAATCTGGGGGAAAAGAATGATCCTTACAATAGTACCACAAAGTACACTTGAATCACTTTTCTAGGATGTTTGCTCCTCTAAAAGGTAAAATATTTATACCTATGCTATGCTGACTAACTTTGTATTCCTTAGGAAAATAATCCCAATTATTTAATTCCAGTGGAATTTCCTGTAGGAAATGCATTCTCTTCTATAATAAATGCATTCTTTTATTTATAATATTGTGCTGAAAAGAATGGACTACTTGTACATCTGAAACTAAGGCTCACTCGAAAACTCTTCAATGAATTAAGTAGTAGCAATTTTAAATAAACTATTTTCTTCATCCTCTCTTGTCATGTACTAGGCATATTAAAAAGTCAAATCACTTCAATTTTCACATACTCTATATATAAATCTCTCTAGTGGGAGGGAGAGTGTCATACACATATTTGTTATTTTAAATGGAAGTATGTGTGAATTGAGATTGTACTTCTATGGTTTGTGGTAGAAATTGGCCTTACTTGTTTTACTTTCTTCTGAGTATTAAATAAATTAACAAAAGTTATTGCTTGTTTATGAAAGTCTCTGTGTATCTCCATAAAGCTTACTAATCATTAACTTATTCAAGCCACCACTAAAATAAAAGATTGACTTGTACACTGTGCGTTCAAGTCCAAGTCAACTGCCTTTCCTTCCCAGGTGTTAATTTAGTGAGTGAACAGTGTAAAGATCTCCTCTGATCAGGTGCCCTTGTTTACATTTTGTGGTTTTCAAGGTAAATACAGCGATTTCATAATATAGCAAACCTTGCTGGCAGGTGGCATTGTTTGCTTTACAAATACTTGGAAGTAGTTTGGAAACTTTGTCTTTTAAAGAATAAGTTAAAAACTTAAAGCCCTCCAAAGAGAGATCCAGCCTTGTTGGCAAGACACCACCGACTCACCCTTGCTTGTCCCGAGCCCTGTTTGCCAAGTTTTAGCTGGTGGCCCCTACAAAGAGAGATTTGTGCCCTGAAAATGAAAATGCTAGATCCCCAGGAGCTCACTGCTCACTGAGTCTTGGTACGGTACTTCTCTAACATTTTGCTGTATGACTGTGATTAAAGTGTGTGTGTGAATCTCCCACTGGATGAGTTAGAGGTGTTTAAACTTAAATTTCCAGAAGCTTGCAGGCCTGTGCAGAAATGGAAGATAATAAGCTCGTCCAGAGAGTGTCCTATCTTGGGAGCATAGGTATGGGTAAACTAAAAGTGATTTTCAAACGAGCATTTTCTAAATGACTGAAGCTTCAGCTCTGTTTAGAAATAGGACTGGGGAGTAAGTCCTTCTGGTTGTATTTCGTGCACTGCACGAAACACAAGTTCAGCTATAATTGTAGAAATTTTCACAGTTATGCAACTTATACTCTGATCATATCTGCATAAATAAATACTTCGATGTGGGTAAATATTGAAGGAAAGGAGCTAACCGAAGTTAACTGTGTGCATAGGTTGGGAGTTGGATTCTGTAATGTTATGTAAAAGAAAAAAAAATCGATACCTGAAATATGTTAAAAAAAAACCAACAGTGTGACTGTCCAGTGGGCAAATGTAAAGACAAAGCAAAAAGCAACCGATTGAACGTAACTAATATTTTGGCTTAATAACAATGGAAGTCCTTTAATTCCTATTTCTTTCTCAGTTATGTTTTCTTTCTATGTATTTGGCCAGGATTGTTAATAAAATTAAAGGCATTATCTCCACTAATTGGCTTACGTGTAAGCCAGGGAACAAGATAGTTCTCTACTTTCACCTGAACACAAGAAATAGGTAGCACTGTGCTAGAGACTTCTTTGGATATTCTGCCTGTTCCTTTCTTGTCCTCCTAAACAAAGTTTATTCAGCAGCCTGGAATTCAAGGCTTCATCACTTAAATAGCTTAGACCATAAATAGCCTAGAAACCCTGACCCAAAATATTCGGTTCTTGGAAACTGATGACAACTTTTTACAGGGAAAGCAAAGAGAAATAAGGAGCACTTGTTACATGTGCTGTGAGTCATGCTGTCATGGTGCATAGCAGCCAATTAAACTGAAGACAGTCTCCCTGTGGCTGCCCCAGGCCACAAAAGGTGGTCGACGCGAAGTGTGGATTGGGTAACACAGGAAGTCCTAGGACTGAGGCCTAGATGTGGTCTCTGCCTTGGGAGTCCTCAAGGTCTTTTGGGAGGGTCTGAAAGATCAAGCTATTTTCATAATTACTTGCCTTTCGCACTTTTTTTCTTTCTTAAGTGTGCAATGGAGTTTCCCAGAGGCTCCACGAAGTGTGATGGTGTCATCCCTCTCTGTTGGCTGAAGAGCTGTGTGCTTATGTTCTATTGTGTTGTGAAGTTCTCAGCTTTAATTTGTCACAAAGTAAGTGCAGGGAAAAATAGCGCACCACACAAAATTACTTTGGGGTCTGCAATACTTTTTAAGTGAGTAAAGTGATCCTGAGGTCAAACAGCGTGAGAGATGCTTGCTAGAGGCACAGTCAGGTAGCAGGGACTGGGCATAAACTTGACTGAGCTATGGGCAAAGGCATGTGTGAAACGCCTTTGGAATGGATAGGCAAGGAATAGACAAGAGTGGTAGTCAGGGAAAGTAATTAGAAATCAAAAAGCCATCTGGTATACCAAGGGGACAGGACAGAATGCGGGAGCAGGAGCGATAGTTATTTTCTGAGTGTTTTTCAAGGTTCAGCTTTGTATCTCTAGCATTGTGCCCACAGAAGATACAAATGACTGCACTGATAAGTGTAAAGATTGTAGAACCAAATATGAGATGTGATGAGAAACATGAATTGAGATGCTCATCACAGTATTGCTTAAAATGGAAAAACTTAAATATGCAAAAGCAGGAAAAAGATTTATATGTGCTGATGTGTCCTGAGTGGGAATTTAATATTTTCAGGAAATATTTAATGACATTAGAAGATGTGGGGCCCTGGCCTGGTGGCTTAGTTGGGTGGAGCTTCGTTCTGTGCGCCAAAAGGTTGCTGGTTGATCCCTGGCCAGGGCGCATATGGGAGGCAACCGATCAATGTTTCTCTCTCCCATCGGTGTTTCTCTCTCTCAGAAATCAATAAATATGTCTTTGAGTGGGAATTAAAAAAAGAAAAGAAAATGTGGGGAAAACCCTTTATGTGAAACTGTACAGGGTGGGGCAAAAGTAGGTTTACAATTGTTTGTATGGGAAATAATGCAATAATTAATAACACAAGAATAAACTGTTTCACAAACTCACAACTGTAAACCAACTTTGCCCCACCCTGTATGATACTTTTCCGATTATCTAAAAAATATATGTATGTATAAGTGTATATTTTGGCAAATGCGTCTGTTTCTCCAAGGATATAGACTAAGATGGTAACCGTGGTTAACGCTGGGGCATGAAAGGAGGTGGGACTTTTATGTTCTTTGTGTTTTTAGATTTTCCCTTTTTTTCAGTGGTCACAAACCCGAAGTTTTACACACACACACACACACACTTTTCTTTTGGCCATGAGAAAAACATTGGCATTGTTTTATAGTGAGATAGTTTTGGTTTCCTGCTCAAAATTTTCTTTAAATTTCCTCACTGCCTGTGAGAAGTTAGCCTGAATGTCTGTTGATAGCAGAGGCAGGTGTGAATGCCAGGCAGCCAAAACTGTCCTTTACCATGGAAGACACAAATTCAAGAAGTCACTTTAATTTGTATGGCAATAGCTAAGGCTCCATGTGAAAATCTTTAACAAATTCCAGGTTCAGGAAGGAGGCCTGGTTGCTGCAAGGGTATCAACGGAAGGACAAGAAAGCTTGGAGCAATGAAAGTAAGAAAGTGAAGAAGGAAGGACTAGAGCACCTACAGCTTTGCCTGCCCTTTGCCATTTGGAAGGGATAAAACCTAGGCCTATCTGTCCACGTGGTTACAGTGTCGTTCCACACACCAAAAAGGTCGGGCTGGCATGCACAAGGGAGGCAACTGGTCAATGTTTCTCCCTCCCTCCCTCCCCTTCCTCTCTCTCTAATATCAATAAACATATTCTAGGGTAAGGATTAAAAAAAACCATGGGCCGATAACAGGAGGAAAACTATTAATACATAAAAATATATATTATACCTTATACACATATACATACATACTGCTGGCTAAGTTTTTACTGGTTTGAATTTCCTAGTGCTATGGAACATATATTGTCCTTTATTGGTTCACGTTTGTCTTTTTTTCTTCTCTCTTTAGAGTGATAGGAAATCTCTGTAAATTTAAAAGTGAAAGGACCATATGCAAAAATTGACTCAAAGTGGATCATAGAGCTAAATGTAAGAACTGAAACTATAAAACTATTAGAAGCGAACTATAAAACTATTAGAAGCAAACCAGCAATGTTGAGTTATTTACTGGTATTTTAGATATGACACCAAAGTACAAGCAACAATAGAAAATAGATAAACTGTATTTTGTTAAAATTAAAAATGGTTTTGTTTTAAAAATCATCATCAAAAACATAAAAAGACAACCACAGTCTGGAAGAAAATATTTACAAATCACATATTTGATAAGGGATTTATATCTAGAATATGTAAAGAACTCTTAAAACTCAATAATAAAAGACACACCCCAATTGAAAATGGGCAAAGGATCTGAATAGATATTTCTAAAAAAAAACAAACCAGATATGAAAATGATCAATAAGCACATGAAAGATTCTAAACATCTTTAGTTATCAGGGAAGTGCAAACAAAAGCTACAATAAATATCACTTCACCCATGCTAGGATGGCTTTAATGAAAATGACATAATGCCAACTGTAGGTAAGGATGTGGAGATATTGGAACCCTTATGTACTACTAATGGGAATGTAAAATAGTGCATAATGTTTGAAAACAATTCAGAAGTTCCTTGAAAAGCTAAAGGAGAATTACCATTTGATATAGCAATTTCAATATACTCCAGAGAGATGCAAACATAATGTCTACGCAAAAACTTATACACAAATGTAGCAACATTGTTTATAATAGCCCAAAGCAGAAACAACTCAAATGCCCAGCACCTGATGAATGGATAAACACAACATGATATAATCCCTATAGTGGAACATTATTAAGCTGTAAAAAAAGAATGAAGTACTAATACAGGCTACAACATGGATGAACCTTGAAAACATTATACTATTTGAAAAACCCAGTTGCAAAAGATACATATTGTATGATTCCATTGATAGGAAATGCCCACAGTAGGCAACTACGTGGAGACCTGAAGTGGGTTCTGATTGCCAGGGCGGGGGGAAGAGGAGATGGGGGTGTGTTGAATACAAGGCTTCTTTTGGAGGTGATGAAATGTTCTAAAATTATTTTATGTGGACATGAATATAGTAAAAACTATGAGTATAGTAAAAACCACTGAACTGCTCATTTTACAAGGGTGAACTTAATGGTACGTAAATTATATATTAGTAAAGCTGTTTCAAAAAGCAAGATATTTAGCCAACATGGGATAAAACGTTAAAACTCACAAATAATTATAAGTTAAAACTGCTTCTTGTACTGTTATGCTTGTCCAATCAGCCAAGATATGCCACGGCTGCCAGCTTTAAGAGAACCTATGTGGAAATAGGCACTCTCACATGAAGAAGAATCTATAAATTGGCCCAGACTTTCTGGAGAGCTGTTAGATGAACCAAATGTATTTTACAAGGCCTTGGCTCAGGAAAGAAAATATGAAATAGGCAACAAGCAAAGAATTCTTATCATAAATATTAAATAATAAAGTTCCATCGTGCAAGCAAGTTCATCATGCAAGTTCAACAACAAAATAGCTCATAAAATGTATTCCTGACTCCAACTCTATTGTTAACATAGGCTGTTGTGTCAATGTAGCATAGGCAAAATTCAAGGCAGATGAAGGTGCCTATAGTTGTTTTGCTGTTTATCCCATAGAAAATACAGGCTATTTTGTTGGGTTTTCATACAAAATTTTAAGGTCTTACTTCAGTTTCACTTACACAAGGACGTGTTCTAGCTGATGTCAGTTAGAGCCTCTGTGCTGTTTGACTACAGGTTTAGATCTAGGCCTGATAACATTATCAGTGAAAGCCTTTGTTCCAGTGGGTCTTAGGGTGGCCTGTAAGTAGTGAAAGAATTTGCAGAAACACTTGTTTTTAGCCCCTCATAATGGCTAAGAGGGAAAACAATAAAAATATCCACAATTTAGGAATGCTTAAGTAAGCCATGAAAAATCCATGCCATTAAAAAAAAAAAAAGTGCACTTTTCCATTACAGGGCTGTACATTTCCCTACTAAAGTTAAAGTTCTGTAAAGGGGGCTTGGATACACTGACTGTCTAATCAATGAGTCTGGAGTTTTGTTGTTGTTTTTTGTCCTGTTTTTCTGTGGATTTGAAGTAGTTCATAATGAAGAAAAATTAAAAACAAAAGAATGCACCTACCCTCTTTGCTACTGTATAATATTTTGTTTATTAGTAAGGATTCAAAAAGGATGTTATTTTATATTTTGAACTATTTTCCTTTAAATTTGTTAGTATGATGGAAATAATAAGAGCAACACATACTTTTTGCCATTCTACAATATGAGGAGCTGCTCTGCGGTGCAGATTCCGCTTTGTTCAAGGTGCTGCAGTCACAATCCCTGAGTCTGGATCCGCTCTCATCCCGTCTGGTGGAAGGACAGACGGG
Organism: Pteronotus mesoamericanus; assembly: GCF_021234165.1. Lineage (NCBI taxonomy): Eukaryota > Metazoa > Chordata > Mammalia > Chiroptera > Mormoopidae > Pteronotus > Pteronotus mesoamericanus. The sequence goes on from NW_026555310.1 coordinate 18,273,709, forward strand.
GTGTTAGGGTTATTTCACAGATGAAGCAAAAAATCTGCAGGTAAGAAAGGAAGAGGGGAAAAGTAACTCCTCTTACTTGATAAATACCACTTACTGGAGGAGGAGAAAGGGAAGAGGAAAGACAAAAGCTGCCCATGTCAGGTCAGCACTAGCTTCCCGCTATGTGTCCACATTTCTCCACATTTTAGGCTCTGCCATCTGCAAGGCTAAGACCGGGGGACTTTGCCCAAGGCTATCTGCTAATTCCATTGATCTGAAGGGTTAGTGGATTTATATTCTGCCTTTTTTTTCTCATTTAATTTCATATTATAAGTAATTTCTCACACTGCTACAAATTTATTATAATTATTATTTACCCTTTACACTCACTATGGCCTTACTTTACAAAATTTTTATTGTGAAATTAAGTGTATATTCAAGGGTAGAATGAACATATGTGTGTGCATATAGATACATATGTGAGAGTTTAAGACTACAAAGTATATAGACACTAATTGGAAAGAGCCCCAAAATATCCCTGCTTTTTAAAAAAACAGACATTATTATTTTTACAGCAGTTTGAGCTCCACAGCAAAATTAAGCACATTGGACAGAGATTTCCCATAGACCACCTGCTCCCATGATTACAAAGCTTCCCCATTATCAACATTTCTCACTAGAGTGGTACACTTATTACAATTGGTGAAACTACATAGACATGTCATTATCACCCCAACTCCACAGTTCACACTAGGTTTCATGCTTGCTCTTGTATATTCTGTAGGGTTTGACAAATGAATGATGATGTGTATCCACTATTTCACTGCCCTCAAAAATTCTCTGCACTTTCTATTCATCTCGGTTACTTCTGAATTTGTAAATTGTGAGTAAAGTTGTTAGAGATATCAGTGTCCAGGTTTTGTGTGAAATAAGTTTCATATGGGCTGTGTGATTGCTGCATCAGATGCTAATAGTATGTTTACTTTGGTAAGAAACCACCAAATTGTGTTTCCAAATGGATAAACTTTTTTGCATTCTCAACATCAGTGACCGAGAGTTCCTGATGCTCAGTATCCTTGCTAGCATTTGATGTTGTTAGTGTTTTGAATTTCGGGTATTCTTATAGATGTATAGTTATATCTTGTATTTATTTGCAGTTTCCTAAAGACATGATGTTGAGCATCTTTTTACATGGTTATCTGCTATCTGTATATCTTCTCTGTGAGGTGTCTGTTTAGATCTTTGCCTTGCTTTTACTCAGGTCATTTGTTTTCTTATCGTCAAGTTTTAAGAGTTCTTTGTATATTTGGACGACAGTCTTTATTAGATAGTGTTTTGAAAATATTTTTTCTCAGTCTATGGCCTGTCTTCTCATCCTTTTGACAGTCTGTTTTGCAGAGCCGAAGTTTTTAATTTTTGTGAAGTTTGGCTTTCCAATTCTTTCTTTTGTGGATTGTGTTTTTGGTATTGCATGGAGTCACCACCATACCCAAGGTCATCTAGGTTTTCGCCTATATTATGTAATGTGAGTTTTAGTTTTGCATTTCTCATCTCAGTCTAGGATCCATTTTGAGTTAATTTCTGTGAAGGGTTAATTTTTGTGAAATTAATTTGTGTAATTTAATTGTCTGAGGGTTGCGTCTAGATTTTTTTTTTTTTTTTTTTGCCTGTGGAAATCCAGTTGGTCTGGCACCATTTGCTGAAAAGACCATCTTCTCTCCGTTGTATCACCTTTGCTCCTTTGTCGAAGAGCAGTTGACAACAATTCCTTGGGTCTGTTTCTGGACTCGCTCTTCTGTCTCATTGACCTATTTTTCTGTTCTCTCACCAATGCCACACTGTCTCAATTATTGCAGCTTTATAATGAGTTTGAGGTTGGGGAGCACTTCTCTTTTTAACTTAGGACACGTTGAGGTGTGTAAGGAAGATGGATACCAAATGTTCATCTTTTGCATGAGAGAGACTACGTTTGAAGATTTGGCTTAAGCCATTTGGGTCAAGTATGTCTGCTAATTCTGAATATGTAGTCAGGCAAGGCTCTCCCCCTAGTCACAGGCAGTGTTCAGATAATCAGGTAAACCCCATCGCTTCCCTGTGTAAGGGCTTTTTAAACAAAAGGATAGAAAATTGCCATGGTTTCAGTATTTGAGTTCCTAGCACCAGAAACAAGCAGTGGAAATGGGCAAGAAATTATCTACATCATATGATAGTACTGTTAAAAAAACATGAAGCCTACCAACCAGCTTCAGAAGTAGACTTACAATGACCTAAGGAGTCCCTTTTGTGCCCCTAAATAGTTGTATCTCCCCCCCCCCCGCCCCACTATCTATACCTTTATGTTAACCATTCCATTTCTTTTCTTTTGCTTTATTACTTATCACATATATACTCATATGTATCCCTAAATTACATGTACACATCTAATTGTTTTTGGGGGTCCGTGAACTTGGATGGGAAAGCCATTACATCTTTAATTGTGTTATCTTGGATTCATGAGTTTCACTAGTTTGCTGCCTTCAATTAGGAATGCTGATAATAAACCAATATTCTGAGAAATGGTCCATGGGCTTCATCAGGTTACCAAAGGCCCTTGGCATTTGCCCACCAGGGTATTTTTCCTGGGAGTAGCATTGCTGGATCTTAGAAAACATGTGTTTTCACACTATAAGGAAGCCTTCAGAAGCTCCACTCCAGCCTTTCTCGCCAGGATCCCTTATCCACCATGGAACATACACAGTCATAGTTCTACAGTTCTCTAAAGGAGGGTGCATAACCAGGCTATTCTGCATGGGTAAGACTGAAGTTAACTCACTATACAATGAATTCCTTAGAGCATCAGGGCTTACTTCTCTTGTGGAACCAAAGTTCTGGCACTCAGTTCCTGACTGAGAGCTTCTCTTTCCAGCACTGGGTGTAATGGAGTCAGACTGATTTGGGTTTCAATCCTGGCTCTGCCACTTCATAGGTATGTGATCTTGAGAGGTTCCCTAATCCCACTCTATCTCAGCGTACACTCTGTAAAATTGTTGTGGGTGGAAATCAGGCTCTTCCACAGGATCACAAAGAAAGCGTTCTGAGGACCCATGCATGGGAGATTGTGGTGTGGCAAGGTTTATTTGAGTAGAAACAGAAGCTGCCCCCTGGGTGTCTATTTTCCCATCTCTGTCCATCCCACCATGGAAAAAGTCCAACCTTGTCTTCAGCAAGGCCAAAGCAAAAGCCAATGTCCAGAGTTTTTGCTTCATATTAAAGCTTAGTCCTTTGGAGCCCGTGTGGTCTGCTCAGGGATGTGGTAGCTGCTAGACCCTCACGGTTGCATGCTTCCCTGTGAGAGAGGATGTGTGAACACGTGGGGCAAGTGCAGTGCGGGGCGGGGGCGGGGGGAGGGAGGGGGGGAGAGAGAGAGAGAGAGAGAGAGAGAGAGAGAGAGAGAATTGATTTATTCTTTTTTTCCTCTGGAATTATAACCAGGATCTTGGGTTTGGGATGGACAAGGTACTTTTTTAAATCGGCCAGTAAACTTCCCAAATTTTCATGGGCTTTGGATAGGTTCACAGCCCCCAGTTAGACTGAGAGGCCTCTCTGGTCCAGTACCTCCCCTGTGCCTCCCAACAATCTGATACTGGAGCGGGGAAGGGAGGAGTGTGGATCCCCTTGGTGGAGCCGCGCTGTGCTCCCCTGGGGTGTGGAGCTATAGCTTCCTGGTGAAGCAAACAAGCTCATCCTCCCTAGTTTATTAAGGTAAATGTTTAATTCCCTTTGCTCCCCTTTCTTTTACTTATAACTTGTTAACTACAGGCAGTAACAAAATGATGGTGTTATGGACATCTTGGTGTCATTTGAAAATTAAATAAAATAATTTGTTTGAAATAACTAGCACAGCTGAGGGCACAAAGTAGGATCACTAAAAGTTGTTCTTTTCCTAACCGCCATTTCCTACATCAGCGATGTGGATGTTAAGGGAGCGTTAAATTTTCTTTCTTTCCTCCCTTTCTTCCTTGACATGCTGAGACTTGTTTTTAATTTCATCTTTCTTATTCCAGTACAATATGGCGACCTCCATATTGCTGTGACTTTCTTTCGGTCAGACTTTTCTCAGGCGTTAGTGGAAGAGTTAACACTAATCACTGGCAGCTGTAGGAAAGATGCCATGTCCGGGGGCTTGCCGAAAGCTGCTGTCTCAGTGCGTCACTGCACTGTCCTTCAGTCCTGCGCCACCGCCTCTAGTTCCTCTTCAGTCTTTGAAGGAATCTTTTCCCATCTTTCCCTAGGTGGTTTGTGTGTGCCAGCTCATACTATTAGTAACTTTGTATTTAATTTCTCAGGATTTGCTTGGTGTTTGCAAAGCTAGTGTAATTTCCTTAGATAAGATATAATTTACAACTGAATGACACCTCACAATTTAAATAGCAGCTGTTAAGGGCAGGCAGAGTGTTACAAACTACTCTTTCTGTCCCTTTGCAGAAGAGCTATGCTGTGATGAAATGAATAACGTTTTTTAGGTGGTAGGGTTTGCTACTTTGGTTTGATTTACATGGACAAAGGAAAAAGACTCATTTGAATTTGTTTTCAAATGCAACACAATTCTCCTGTAAGAGAGTTTTGAAAGAATAGCTGTCTTGTTACTAAGAGAAGGAAATTCTTTGTGTTTGTTCCTATAATGGCCCATCGTCTACTTTTTGGGGAGGGAGTTTCTTTTGAAAGGTGAGAGGTTATATGCATCATTCATTTATTTTTAAAGTATTTATTGAACACTTTTTATATGTTAGGTATGTTAAAAAAATTTCTAGATTTATTGACAAAATTGTATATGTTCAACGTACACAATGTGATGATTCGATATATGAATGTGAAGACTGTATTGAAAGAACACAGATAGTGTTTCTGCCTTCAGAGGACAGACGGCCTGGCAGGCCCCGACGTTGAAGTTTGGCCCCTTGAGCTCAGCCATGGAGGATACTGTGCATGTGCGCGGATGGATGGATGTAGTCCATGGACGATCAATAACCTGTTGTTTGAAAAACCTTAGGTTGTTAAATGTTCCCTTTGATATTTCCCTTGGCATTTAATAAGACAGTTTAAAATAAAATGCTGGCAAATTTCATTTGAGCTGAGGAGAAAGCAGAGAATCTCTCTCCCCATCCATGTGCCCAGTTCAGAAGGAGGAGGACCATCCTGCTGAGAGACGGGCGCGGTGGTTGCCGCAGGCGAAGCAGCCCCAGTGGGAATTGATACTCAGTAGGAGAGTCGGGCTGCTGGGTGAGCTCCCCTGTGGTACCTGGAGCTCTCCTTCAGTGTCTGACCTGTGAAGGCTCGGGCATCGTTTTTCTTGGTAAGAGGCTTCATACACCGGACTCATGTCTTTTAATAGAAATGTTACAAAGTTGAAAATTTTCAGATCCATTATGGCAAGGACTATGTTTCTAGGGAAAAGAAGGGAATCCTTTTTTTCCTCACCAAGGGTCATTGATTTAACAAAAGTGATAAATTGCCCTGCAAAAACAAACAACAAACACGCAGAGAGGGGAAGAAATGAACAGTAACAATAATCTGTTATGGATTAAGGTAATATTTGGATATTTCTAAATTTTCATGTTCAACTAATCTCTTAAAACTGAGGAGACAATCTATGTTACATGGGCACCTACATATACTTTTATATACCATGTCTCGTTAATGAAGAAAGAAGATTAGAAGTGGGGGACGGTGAAGAGTGACGCAGACGGGAAGGGAGGACGAGAACGAGACCTGAGATCGAGATGGAAGAGAGAGCCACGTAGGGGGAAGGAGGCAGGGGGAGAGGTAGACTTAATCTGGGCAGCTTTCTTCAGGATCAGATTGTAGTTAAATTGTCCTTGGGAATTCTAATTAACGTATAATTATTCTGAACACTTCTAAAGATTTATATATTTTTAGAGAAGTGGGGGAAGGAGTGAGACAGAGAGGGAGAGAAACATTGATTGGTTGTCTCTCACACACCCCCAACGGGGAACCTTGCCTGCAAGCGAGGCATGTGCCCCGACCGAGAATGGAACCTGGGACCCTTCAGTTTGCTGGACGGCGCCCAACCCATGGAGCCACGCCATCTTCTGAACATTTCTAGAAGTGTCTTTGAATTTCTACCAGTTCTCAAGTAGGAGAGTCATAGCAGACTCCTCCTACCCTCACTTGCCAGTCTTCCACATCCCAAAGAGGTATTTTTCTAAGGACTCTGCCTAAAGAATGGTCACAACATGGGGTCCTTCCTGACAGTCCAATAGAATTAAACAGATGAATTTGGATCAGATGGTCAGAGAAAGAATCACACTTGAATCAAATGTTTTCATGTATTCAAGAGGTTAATGTATATGTGAAAAGTAACTACTGATGGCCCTTGACTTGTGGTAATTTGCCTTACGATTTTTTGACTTTAGGATGGCGCAAAAGCTATACACATTCAGCAGCAAACATACTTCAGATTTTGAGTTTTGATCTTCCTCTGGGGCAGTGATGTTTGGTGTGACTCTCTTGTGATACCAGGAAGCATCAGGCAGTCCCAGCTCCCAGTCAGCCACGGGGTCACCAGGGTAAATACCTGATACTCTTCAGTGTCATATCACATGCATTTTCAACCTACAGTATTTTCAGTTGAGGATGGGTTACTCTGAATGCACGTCCGTCATAAGTTGAGGAGCGTCTGTAGTCATCATCTCAACTGAGGAGGTAATAGGAGAAACAGCCTTAAACATTCAGAGGAATTGAGCGTGAATAGACAAGAAGAGCTTTATCATGAACAAAGAGGGCTATTGAAATTACGATGAGTTGTTAAGATGTCTAAGATGAAATATTTAAAAGATTTAAAAAAGATTGTTTACTCTTGAAACTTAATTATTAATTCTGCATATCCACTTTACCCCTCAAGACTGTTAAAGTGAAGCCCATTAAAATTTTGAAGGACAAACATCAGTTTGAATCAGGCAGCGCCAAGCTGAGAGTGGTTAGGCGTGTTCCAATGGCAGAAGCTAAAAGCAAAGTTCTTACAGAGAAGATATTGAAGCAAATAAACTATTTGATTGGTTATAGGTTACCGAGGCCTTTGAGCCACTCCAGTCTAATGACCTTCTTGCTTAATTAATTTAGCAAGACTATAAACACATGGCTCTACAATTCTGTGAGATTATACTTGCGTAAAAATAGTTTTATGTCTGGGTTTAAAATCATGTTTTTCTATGGTGTTGGGTTAGGACCTTTAAAGCTTCTAGTATAAGATGATATGATGCTTGACACTTAAAGCACAGTTGATGTGAGTTGATGTGAGTTTATCGTTGGGACATATAAAACTGAAATGAGTCTTGGTCACCACAACTTTCTGGCTACAGTACTGGCTCTAGGAGTTTGAGATTAGTCCCGGTGATACCACAGTGACCGTAGGAGCTCTCCCCTGAGGGGCGGCGGGGTAGTGGCATCCATTGTTCTGAGCTCTAGGGCAGTGGTCTTTCAACTTTTTTGATTATATGCCCCATCAGGCAAAAAAGTAAGCATAATAGATACACATTTACTCATAAATTATACATATGTATTACTGTTGGGTTGGCCAAAAAGTTCATTTGGTTTTTTCCGTAAGATGGCTCTAGTAGTTGCTTATTTGTCTTTAACTTCATTTGATACAATTTCATTAGATTGTATTGCGACAGCTGTCGTATCAGTGTGCATTTTAAAAAAAAACATTAAGATTGGTGAATTTTTGTGTAGCCATTTTAATATTGAAGATGGAAGAAAATATGCAACATTTTTTGGCATATTATGCTTTTTCATTTCAAGAAAGGTAAAAATGCAGCTGAAATGCAAAAAAGAAAAAAGATTTGTGCAGTGTATGGAGAAGGTGCTGTGACCAACTGAATATGTTAAAGCTGGTTTGTGCTGGAGATTTCTCACTGGATGATGCTCCATGGTTGAAGTTGATAGTGATCAAATCAAGACATTAATCAAAAACTGTCAACATTATACCACACAGGAGATAGCCAATTTACTCAAAATATCCAAATCAATAAATTTATTGATAAAAATGGGAAATGTGTCTTTTATTTTATGGAAAAAACCGTACGGACTTTTTGTCCAACCCAGTATAATTCTGAATTCTATACACTATTGAATATGTATAGAATTTTACAAAAACAAAACAAAAATAAATTTTTAAATAGAAGTTAAAAGTAAATATAAGTTAGTTTTTAGCATGTTCTTCCACACCCTACTGCAGTGGACACTTCTTAGAATGCGCACACCCTTTTTGAAACCTATTGTCCTGTTACTTTTGCCATTATAATGACTCAGCTGTTGTGCATGATCTGGGGCGATGTCCTTATTTAATTTATCCCTATTTGTAGTGTGTGTGTGTGTGTGTGTGTGTGTGTGTGTGTGTGTGTAAGAAGAGGAGGAGGAGGAGGAGGAGGAGGAGGAGGAGGAATTGTAGCTACCTCAAAGAATTGCTTTGGAGATTAAGTGCAACAAGATATCTAAAGTTGTTAGCACAGCTTCTGAAATGTTAGCTACTTTTCCTAATGCCCTGGAAGAGTTTTCCTCCATTACATTTTATCTCACCTCTTTTGTTTACTCATAGTAACGATTTCTTTTTCTTCTGCTTTAGGATATTTTTTCCTGGTTTCAGTCTGTGGTGTTTTTACTGAATTTCTTCCTAAATCTCATATACAGAGAGAGGATCTGTTTGGGTTAATTGGTTGTAACCATATGTTCCATTTTTCCTGGAACAATACTGGTTTTCGCTTATTGCCAGTGTTGATCTTTTAACTTTTAGAGATGTTCTGTTTTGGAAATAAAGGGCCTGGTCTACCTATAATCAGTCACCATCAAGTATAGAGGACCTTTGTGGTGGCAGACCTCTTGAACAAAGGCCATTTCCTTGGTGTTGCATAGCCTAGAGTTGATTATTTTCAGACAAGGTGTTAATCTCTGGTTTACAGCTGTTACCAGAAGAGAGGGGTCTAATGACTTACTGTTCATAAGGAAATGGTTAGGGCAGGGGTGCGTGTGGCAGCTGTCAGAGAGATGTCTAGTGTTAACAGGTAACTGTGACTACGTAGAACAATATATTCGTTTATGGAAGGGCAGGGCAGTTGATGTCTGTAGCTGTGGCAACCCCGTCTACCCAAGCTGCAAAATGAGAATCAAGAATTTATTGGGTATCGAACTTGGAAATCTAACTCTGTGGCCTGAAGCTCAATGTCATGGTGAATAATTTCCAAATTGAGAAAAAGTCCTTTTAATTTGGAATGAAATGTGCTACTTTATGTAACGTTACATTAAAGTTTGTAATAGGAGTTAGAAATAGGTCTTCTTGTTTTTCACCTGGTTCCCTGGAAGGACCAAAATAGTTATTTTTGTTCTCCTAATGGTTTACTGAAGACTGTTGCTCTTTGTCTTGTGAGATTTTTCATTTTGGCTCCATGCTCTATACTTGTTGGCCACTCAGCAAATACTAATTAGCAAATGTGAAGATTTTTCTAACAGAGCTGGGAAAAAGAGCTTTATGTGATTAGTAAATCATGTACACCTTCTTCACTTTCAAATGACTCATAGTGTTTAAAATTACTGATTGAGTGAGGGAGTCTATTAGAGGACATCTGTGATAATAAGGGAAATTAGTTTTTTGGTATTTATTTCTACTTTTATGACATTTATGGAAATTGATAACATAAGAAGCTAACAGACAAGTCAACTTTTGCATTGAGATCTGTAGGTGTGTAGATCTAAAATAAACACAAAATTTTGTTGTGATCCTTAGACCTGAAATGTTACACTCCTGGGCGACAAACTTGAAAACAAGGTTTTCTTCTCATAGAATCAAGAACAGGTGGTGAATGTATTGGCAAATATCAGTATTTCATTGTTTTCCAGTTCAAAAGACAGAATTGTTCAGGTGATAGAATAACACACCTAAGTCTCTGAGGAAGGAAACAAAGATAGGGGTTTGGGGCAGGGAATGTTTTTTCTAGAACAAAGAATCTGTTGGAGAATAATGAGAAGGGTTAATGAATTAATGACATGAGACAGGTGACTTGCTGCTGGACATTCAAGATGAAGTAAATACATTTGCATTTGCTGCAGAAGAAGTTTTGAACAAGAAATGCTGTTAGAAGTGGTGTCGGAAGAAATGGGTCCAGGGGTCTTGCGACTGGCTTCGAAGGCGAGATAGGAGTTCTGCGGGGTGGGGCAAGGACTCAGTTACAGTTGTCCTGCTGAGAAGTGCGGAGTGATGAGCTTCGGTGAGAAGTTTAGCAAATGGAGAATGGTGGCCGTAAAACAGAATGAGCGATGTGGTAGAAAAACCTTATGGAATTTGATTAGACAAAACTTTATAATATTTGAATGAGTAGCATGAAGAAGAGAGAAATGAAAGGTGGGGTTGAATTGCATGAAATTACCAGTATTTGAGTTTTAAGTCTAGGAAAGCGGCAGTTTTATATGTTTTTTTGTAATACACGTCTATTGGAGAGGGCTATTCTCAAACATAGGTGGTGTCATCAGTGGGGAAGCAAGAATTGCAAGGGTAGCAGCACGAACAGCTACGTGAGGACCAAGGTTTTAAGTGACAGAAGAGTCAGAGCGCTGTTAATGGGAGCGGAGTTAACTGTGGAACTGAGAATGAAATGCCTGAATGAATGCGTAAATAAATAAAAGCAAATTTCGTGAATTATTTTTTCTTTGACATTTTAAACATGTCCATTTTTATGTAGTAGCTGAAAGTTCAGATAAAACAATAGGGGCTTTGAAACTGCTTAGCCGTGTAGAGCAGCCTGGGAAGACTGATCACCTCCGCAGGCCGTTTGGCCCTGCCCTGGGCCATCGCTCAGTTTTGACTAATTTGGGTATTTAGCAAAAGTATCTTTGTGAATTTGAAAGGGAATTGGAAGTATGCTTTTCTCACTTTTATAGTCATTCTTATGCAGCTACTAAGAGAATTGAACTCACGTTAGTTAAGAAACCAAACAAAATAACATACACAATAACTGATAAGAGAGCACTTGAAATCTTTAGAGAAAAAGGGAGCTGCACACATCTAGGCACTCTTTTGAAATATTCAATTTTGCCGATTTACCTTGAAAAACCTCTGCTTTTCTTCCTGAGGATCTTATAGGTGAATATGTAGGGGGAAGAAAAACCAAAAACCAGAAAGCCTGATGCTCTTAACCGGCTCTGCTCTCACTTCTGTAAATCTGTTTAGCCCAGGAACCGCAGCTGCGATAAGCCCCCAGACAAAGGGCTGGCCGTTCCAATCTAAGTCCGCTTTCTGGTCCTTTTCCCCGCCCAACGCTAAGGCTTATAAACCCCGGCCCAGCCCCAGTTCGGGGCTCAGAATTTGGAGACTGCCTCCTCTGAGCCTGCGTGCGTGAATAAAGGCTTACTCCGTTCCCTGAATCGTGTCTGAGTCTGTTTTCCTGCAACAAGTACTGTATAAATAAGTTCCAAATGGCCCACATCTGCTTCACTAAAAAAGATAACAGGATTGCCAGACGACGTTTGTGATGCTGTGAGCAAACCAGGAGTGGTAGGAGTCTCTGAATGAAGTCTCTCCCACAGGCTCTTTTGAGAAAGACACAAGTTACCAGATCAAGTTTCCTAAATAGGACCAAGCAGCAGCTGAGCAAAGAAGTTTACATGTTTTAGAGTGGCAAATTGTCAGGTTGTTTCTGCTCATTTTCTATTCAAACTCACGTCCAGAGCTTCCTGAATACCACAGAAAACACTGGCCCTGTCTTCTCTAAGCTCAGCAAATGTGGGTCAGGGGGCAAAGTAGAATGGGCTTATTCTCCAGGTTCCCTCTATTTGCATGCATATTTTATTGGGTCTTCAAAGAAGCTGCTCATGGAGACCATACAAGAACGTGTGTGTGTGTGTGTGTGTGTGTGTGTGTGTGTGTGTAGAAATATTACATTTTGAGTTGTTTGTGCTCATTGGGGTGTATGGAGAGAGATGTTTCATATTTAATCCTACTTTGTCCCCCTGGTTAGTTACTCCTGGGTTACTCAAAAGAAATTTAATGTTCAGTCTCTGAATTTGAGGGAGTTGGGAGATAAGTTGGGAAAGTAAGCAGCGATGCCTAAAATAATTAAAGAACAACAAAAACAGTTTATAATCATTGTTGGAGAGTGGTAAGTATTCTAGGGGTTTGAGAAAGGGATTTTTGTGAGCAGATATAGTCAGGAAACTCTTATTGGAAGAATGAGTTTCATGTTTCAGAATCAGCTTCCATTATTACATTGGCTAATGGGACTAAAATTTGGGTTTCGAGTAAGAAACCATGTTGATGTAATTCTCTCCGTGTAGGTTAGGTAGAGCCACTTAATTGCTGTTTGGTAATTGTGTCCCACAAAACAACATTATGACCACCACATTTTTTTCTTTCCTTTTCCAAAACCAATGACTTCCTAATGTTTGCTTGGTTCAATTGTGATTTTTCCCTACAGACTTCTCTACCTTCTGTCAGCGAGGATTTTGTTAAGGAAATTCTCCCTGGAGGTCGTGGTTCTGGGAAGAGGCGCAAGGGTGCTTCTTCAGACAGTGCGAGTCAGCTTGCTCGGCGGCAATTGTTCTAGCAAGCAGATAACATTGCAGTTAGTGCTATTGAGAAATAATCCAGCACCATTGGCCAGATTGTTAAGAGTCTCCCCAATTTACACCTCAAATAAACTTTTATGTCTGTGATGCAGAGGGTTGCTTTTGTCTTTGGCCCCGATCCAGCCTCACAGAGTGGGAACATCACAGTATGTCACAATATGTCATCGTTAGGAGTGCAATCCAAACGGCTCGTACTTAGTGAAGTCACATCTGCTTTATGTCTGTATTTGCTCAGGGATAAAAGGAAAGGGCCGAAGCAGCAGGCCTCTTTTAGGTTCTCACGTTTTCATCTAGCAGGCCAGGAGCTCAGCGGTCTGCTGTTCGTCATTCCTGGATAACATCAAAGCCCGCCCATTCTGGCAAGGTCGTTGCTAATCTGTGGGCGGGATAGGCCTCTTTGACCCCTGAGAACATTTATAATGCTGTTACCTGGGAAATCTTCCTCACCTTCGTAAAACATTTTATCTGAAAAAAGTTGCGCCTCCCATCATTTGCCTGACTTTTAACAGAAAGCTTCTGACAATATGAATGAATAACATTTTCCCTACAACAGTATTTTCCTCCATACTCACATTTTCCTTATACAAGATCATAGTAAACCATGTTCTCAGAAATGCCATGTAGATGGTAAGACAATCAAGAAAAGAGAGCGTATCTCCTTTTGCTTTATTGTTTTTGTTTTGCTTTTTAGGCATATCACAAAGAGGGCCCAGTTAATGGCAGGTTCTGTGACTGTGTTTTACATCTCTTGTTAATGGTCAAAGTAATCCACACTTATGATGAAAAAAATTCAGATTGTACCAAAGGTTGTGGAATTTTATTCAGCCTCCAGGAATTAATACAACAAATATTTATTCATTTCATTCATTTATTCATGCGTGTGGATTCATTAATTCAGGAAACCTTCACTGAGCACCTACTAAGAGCCAGGCACTTCATCTAGTGGTGATATGCTATGAAGGAATGGCCCTGGCTGGTGTGGCTCAGTGGATTGAGGACTGGCCTGTGAACCAAAGGGTCCCTGGTTCGATTCCCAGTCAGGACACAGGCCAGGTCCCCAGTGGGGGTGGGAGGGTGCATGAGAGGCAACCACACATTGATGTTTCTCTCCCTTTCTTTCTCCTTCCCTTTCCCTCTCTCTACAAATAAGTAAATAAAATCTTGAAAAAAAAAAGGAAATGAAGTAGGGTAACAAAGAGTTCTGGACAATGAGTGCTGGCTGGAAAGTGCTTGTTAGCAGTGCCAAGGAAGGCCTCACTGATATTTGAGCAGAGGCCTGAAGTGGGGGAGAGCGTCTGACTCTGCAGAAATCTTGGAGGAAAGGAAAAGACAAGGGGCACATCAAGGTCAAAGGCCCTGGAGCAGGTCATCCTGGATAAGTGCCAGGACTACCAAGCAGGAGGGGTAGTTGGGGTGGAGCTAGTGAGTGGCCTGGGGGTTGTTGGTGAGGAGGGGGTGGGGGGTGAGCTATTGGAGGGTTTGAGCTGAGGCCGACAGGACCTAACTGACCTTTAACCCCCCCACCCCCACCCCAGCCCCACCCCAGATGTGGAGAATCAGTAGGCAGAGGACCAGGGATGGAAACAGGGAGACGCATGGAAGCTGTTGTAGCCAGGGGAGAAACTATGGTGGTTTGGATCAGGTCAGTGAGTTGCGAAGGAATCAGATTCTAGATATATTTTCACAGTAGAACCTATAGGGGTTTTATTATTTTGAACATGAGATACAAGAGATGGGAGTCAAAAGGTGGCTCTGGGGTTTTTAATGTAGGCAAATAGAAAGGTGAAATTGCTTTCACTGAGCACATGCTATGTGCTAGATGCTGTTCTGTGGAGTTTACATGATCATGGTGTTCTGCATTTCAGTAGTTACGAAATTGTCTCAGGATGCAAAGGACAGCAGAGGAAATATAGTTAGTAATGTTGTGATAACTATGGACGGTGCCAGGTAGGGCACTGGAAATACTGGGGAGAACACTACGGTTGTCTACCACGGTGCTGCACACCTGAAACTGATTCAAAATAATATAATATTGAATGTAAGTTGTAATAGGAAAATGAAATAAAACATAAGGTGATCAGAGGAAAAGAAACGTATCGTAAATGCTCTTTTAAAATTAAGATTTTATTGTGATATAATTCACATACCTTAAAATTCACCCTTTAAGGTGCATAAGTCAGTAGTTTTTAATGTATCCAGAGGTTTTGTAACCATCACCATTCTTTAATTCCAGGGCTTGTTCATCACCCCCAAAAGATACAGCTATTAGCAGCCACTTCCCGTTCCCCTCCTCCTTCTTCTGCTGCCAACCACTAATCCATTTTCTACTCATGTGGCTATATCGGTTCTGGACATTTCATATAAATGGAAACATATGACAAGCCTTTTTGTGACTGGCTCCTGTCACTTAGCATAATGTTTTCAATGTTTATCCATGTCATACTATGAATCAGTAAATCTTTACTTTTTATGACTGAATAATATTCCATCATGTGGATAAATTTATCATTTATCTTCAGTTGATAGAAATTTGGCTTATTTCCAATTTTTGGCTATTATGAATAATATTATGTGCATTCATGTACAGGATGTATGTTTCATGGACTTATGTCTTTAACTCTCTTGGGTATATACCTAGGAGTGAGAACTATGTATTATTTTGTGGTTGGTTTCTTCTGTTCAACATAATGTCTGTGTAATTCATCGATGTTTGTGTGTTACAGCAATTCATTCTTTTTCATTACATTTAGGATTCCTTTCTGTGACCACACTATAGTTTATCCATTCTCTGATGGATGGGCAGTTTGGGGCTATGATGAATAATACTGCTTCGAACATTCTTTTCGTGTCCTTTGCTGGGCACCAGCCCTCATTTCTCTTGGGCACACACTCAGAAGCGGGGCTGCTGTGTCATTCTTTTTCTCTGTCTGTCTCCCCACGCTGTGCAGGCATGCGCTTGTTCACGCCGGTGCAGGGCGCTCCCTTGGCTCCCTGCAGACTTGCTCCCTGGGCTGTTCTCTGCCCGGGCACAAACTTAGGGATGACTCTTCTCTCTGACCCTTTTAAAGAAGCATGGACCAATCTTTTCCTCCTTCCTTATGTACTTTTTCTTCCGTTGATTCACAAAGCAGAGTTTGGCTCCCGGCTGCCTACGGCTGCCTACGGCTGCCTACGGCTGCCTACGACTCACTTTGTTTGCATAGTTACGAGCTTGAGAGCCTAAGATGGTTGTTATGGTGCATTTCCTTAGAGCAGTGTTCCTACAGGTTTCTGAAGGGTCTGGATCCCTCTCAGAATCTGATAAAAGTTATAGGCCGACGGATAGAAAATGCACCTGCAAACACACACACACACACACTTTTTCCTAACACTTTTTAGGGGATTTGTGGACCTCTATAAATCCTATCCAGCTGTGAGTTCATGGTGCCCAGATTAAGAACCTTTTCTATTTTGTAATGCCTTAAAAAATCAATACTCTTCAACCTTCCCTGACTCTTCAAGATTCCCTACTCCAAGCTGTCACTGTCAACTGATATAGACATGTGAACGACCATATATGCATAGATATAATACTGGCTAAAAGAGAGATCCTGCCCTAGCTGGCAAAAGAGAGAAGAATTACTAGCACTTCTAGTACTTGGAAAAGTCATTGTAATTATTGTGGACTCCTCATTGTTTTCAGTTCTGCTAGCATTTGAGAATTTTTCTGATTGCATCCTTCATCGCTTCTGTTAAACTGTCTTACTAGAGAAGAAAAGGGATTACAGTTGAGCTGGACCCTCCCAGGCTGAGATGGCCTCACCTTGGCTGCAGGGACAGCTGGCACCCGAGCAGGAGGTGCAAAAGGTGCAAGCCTTTGTCTCCCTCCCTTGCCAGGAGGCTCACCCTCCTCAGCCCTATTCAGTTTCCTGTCTCACATTTTCTTCATGGGTGAATAAATGGGTGCTATGCATTTGTTGATTCCATGGAAAGAATGTGTGTGGAACAAATGAAGTCGACAGTTAAACAGTCCATAACAAACTAGATCTTTTTCTTAGAAAAATGAAATATTTTTGTTTAAAGTGTTTTGGTATAAAACTTTTATAAAACTGATAAAAAATACAAAATGAGAATCATTTTCCTTCTTCTGCGATGCCCATTTCCATTCCTCAGGGACAACCACTGTTGAGAGTTTATGTTCCCAGAATTTTTATTGAGCGTATAAAAGCAGGGTACAGATTTGCAACACTGTTTTTGCAGCACTGGGATCATATTATGCGATGTTGTGCAGCCTGCTTCTTCTACTTTGCAGGGTAGCACAGCTTCACCTCTGTTTGCGCTGTATTTGTGCTTACTTACCTTTTTTCTCGTCTGTCTTTTTTTAATAACAGCATCAGAACCTTTATTCATAAGTATTCTTTTGCATTTCCAAGTAGACAGATCCTAGCATCTCTAATGACATTCACTAAGGTGGCCCTCTAAAATATTTTATAAATACTGCTAGAGTAGTTAGGTAGTCAACAGATGATTCCTTAAATCATGCTTCCTTGTATTTCTTTATTAATACTTATTTTCATTACTTACTCATTTTTAGAGTCCTTTGACATGACTCTGTAGTCTGTGTTGCCTTCTTCACTTTCAGGTATGACAAGGTATTCCAGGCTATTCTTTATTCCAAATTAATATTACATTTTGGAGTAAGCTCCTATTTTATTTCGTGCTGTGTTTAGGAAAATTTGGCCCACTAGGTTTAACCAGATCTACCTGCTTCACTCCTGGGTGTGGCTTATCAGTCAATCACCAATGTTTTTGAGAGCTACCGTGCGCGGGGCAGCCAGCTGGATCCTGTTATGCAGCAAACAAGTCACCTAGTCTCCTTCCTCCCGTACCAAGTAAACCACAACCAAAACAACCAAAGCACATCCTTATTCTGTCTTTAGAGTTTATCTTTTATTTTAAGAATATTTATAGGCAATAAATATTGATCCCTAGAAAAGTAAGCCATTGAGGGCCATAGGCAAACATTTTTCAGCTTTATTGTACAGAAATTTACATACAATAAAAGGCACTCACTTTAAGTGCTCAGTTCAGAGAGTTTTGGTAAATGCATACAGTTGTGCAGCCAGCACTACAATCACACTTCTATTACCCTAAAAAGTCTCTCCTAGCTCCGTTGCAGTCAATCCTTGTTCTCACCTCATTTCCAGGCAACCACTGACTTTCTCTCAGTTGGTATAGTTTTACCTTCTCTAGAATTTCAAATAAATGACATCACATACTATACAGCCTTTTGTGTCTGGCTTCTTTCACTTAGTATGGTGTGTCTGAGAGTCATCCATGTACTGTATTCCATTGCTCAGACCTAGTGCCACACTTTGAGCTGGGTTGCCCTCCCCCTGCCCCTTTGGCTATTAGGAATAACGTTGGTATGCACACCGGCGTACAAAGCTTTATGTGGACATACTTTTTCATTCTCTTGAGTAGGTACCTTGGAATGGAATTACTGGATCAGATATTAAATCTATGTTTAACTTTTCAAGAAATTACCAAAACATTTGAAAGTAGCTGAACCATGTCGCATTGGTACCATGAATGAGCGAGTGTATGTATGTACCATATGTGAGAGTTCCAGTTGCTCTACACCTCACCAACACATAATATTGTTATTCGTTTTAATTTTAGCCTTTCTGGTGGGTGTGTAATGGTATGTAATTGTGGTTCTAATTTGCATCTTCCTAATGACGAATAATGTTAAGCATCATTTCATGTACTTGTTTGTCTTCTATGTATCATCTTAGTGATGTGTCCATATCTTATTGGGGGTTCTTTGTGTTATTTAATTGATTTGAAAGAACACTTTGTATATTCTGGATTCACTTCCTCTGTTAGATATATTTTGTTTTTGCAACTTAATTTTAAGTAGAGTTTTGATAAGGAAATGTCCAATCATCTGTATTTTTATTTGAAATAAAATAATAACCTTATCCGAAGAAAATAGTAACACATTTTAAGCACAATTTTATGATCATGTAAGGGAGAGAAAGGAAAAAGTTCAAGGAAGAGATGAAAGAAATATTGGAGAAAGTAGAAAAGGAGAAGGCAAAGAAAATGATTAGGAAAACAGAAAAGAGATAATACTAAAAAGACAGGTAGAATGAGAGAACCTAAGAAATGGAGGAAGAAGACACCGAACAGATTTAAAGTCATGGAGGAAAGAAAGAAGAATAGGCTGGAAAGAAGACCAAAAAAAAAATACGAGAAGAAAATGCCACAACCGTTTCTTGTATTTCCCATGCGTCGTGTCAGTTACTGTTACCTCTTCTCTCAGCTCTCTGCTTTTGATATCCAGCCTGCTTTCTGGAAGTCCTCTCTTTCATCCCACTTCCCAGTTCTCCAGTCTTTTACTGCTCTGCCTTTCAAACTACAAAGTCACTGGGTTGCATGTGTCCTTCCATCTTTAGAGTATAAAAACGTAGACTTTGAAGTTGGTTGGGTTTGAATCCTAGCTCTGCCACTTGCTAACTGTGACCCTGGGCAGAACCTAACTTTTCAAGCTCCAGCTTCACCGTCTGTAAAATAAGAATAATAATGGTATCTGTCTCACATTTTTCTATGAAAATTAAAGTATTCTTGTGAAGCTCTTATCACAGTATTTGACCATTCAGTGTTAGTGGCTGTTAGAATGTTTGTGTGCATGTGTGTAGTGCGTGTGTGTGGGGGGAGATGTGTTTTGTCATTTTGCTGCTCATCTTTTAACCTGAAAGTCTTTTACCAAATCAAAACACTTCAGTGAGAAATTATCACAACAACGACTGTCATGCGTCTGAAGCTATGAGATATAAACACAACTGTATTTGTTCATCTGGAATGTAAAGTTGGAAGTAATAATAATGAATATTTACGGAGTGCTGTAACTGAGGATTGTAACCTAGTACTTGCAGCTGTTTAGTTAGTAGGAGGCTTTTGCAGGGTCCAGGGGTGGAATTTCCTGGCCTGTTTCTTAGTGAGGTGCCAAACCACATCAGAGTGTGATCAACACAGCTGAGGCAGGTGAGAGGCTGGGCTTTTCATCAGCAAACCCTGGACAGGGACTATACCCCCGGCCCCCACGCCAGTCCCCTCTGCCACAATTCCCGTAACAGAGAAGGTGCCATTTGGAAGGCACCTCCCTCCCAATGCGAGATCCCTTCTGCAGCTTTTCTCATCTGCCGCTGCCTGTGCTCTGTAGGAAAAGTTTACTTGCCTCTGATTAATTTGTATTTTTTGAACTTCTCCAATTGTTTGCAAGATTTTCCTTACACTGAACAAAATTTTGCTTTGATCCTGGATCAACACAGAAAAAAGTTTCTTCCCTTTTTCATACGTACATCTTCAACTGTATAAAGTGAGATTACTCCTCCTCTTTGTTTTTTCTGTTAGGCGGCATTTCCCAGTTCCCACTATTGTTGCTTTCTATATTTAGTGCGCTGTCCCATTTGCCTGCCTTCAGATACAGGCTGCTTTGTTAGGGTGCTACTCTAAATGTGCCACCTCTGATTGAGCCTGATATTCTGGGTGTGTGTAACTGAGCCGGATAATCTGGGTTGTTCTTCCCCCGGTTGCAAGGCCATTCTTATACTAATCAGGCTGAAACGGCTGCCCTAGCTTTTCAGCTTCCATGCCACAGTATTCATTTGTTATATTTGGGGTGATCATATACTTCATCATCCAAACCAGTATGCTTTTGAGAATGAAAGAGGACACCATAACTAGGCTCAGGTACCAGATGTGAACCAGAATTGTCCTGGGCACACAGGGATGTATGGTCAATTTAATTGTATTAAGTTGAACTCAAGCCTAAGGTATAGCCTCCCTCCTCGCCCCCTTTTAATATTACCTGTTAGAAGACCTGATGCTCCCCTCTATCACATACATAAGCAGTTGATTTTTTTTCTGAACATAAATGCAGAACTTTATATTTAAGCTTGTTTAAAGTTTAATTGCACTCATGTTTGTCCTGTAGAGATTACTGAAAATCTGGATTTCTTTATGTCGAATTGGCCTGCTCTTCCTGGTCTGTGTCAGTCGAAAATTTGACAAACAGCCTTCCTGCACATTATCACCAGATGTTGGTAATCTAAAAGGTTCCTTCCCCAGATCTGCAGCACCAGCCCACCCTCGTGGAGATGGGTAAACAGAGAGCCAAGATCTCGGTGGGTTTCCTTCTCAGGTATTTGCATTTTAATAGGAGACCAAACAGACTGTAAAGGCTTTCAGAGAAGAAAGAGTAGGTATCTAATGATTGTTTCCCAGCAAACTGGGCAGGAGTTTTCTTCCACAGATTCTGATCATCTTTCCTATAGCAGATAATAGGTATTATCTATAGCAGATAATAGAGTTATGTGCAAACATGTTAGCTAATAAAAGAGACATCTGAGAGATGCTATAGTAAACATAGAAGTCAAGCAGAGTGTGAATAAAAAAATATTTTTAAAAGGGTATCTTCCTGTTCCATTGTAATTGCCTACATAAAATTTTTATGGCTCAATTACTAAAAAGATAGCTTTTGTGATTTCAAAAATCACAAATCACTGATAGAGCCAAAAAAAAAAAATTTCACTTGGTCATCTGTTTCCTCTCCCCTTGCCCACAGGATCTCTCTATCTCTCTGTTTTGTTTTTGTTTTTAAATTTCCATGGCCTTTAACTGTAACCTGTGTACATGTGTAGCCCTCAAAAATAGTGACTTTCAAACACTTTTTATTGCAACACTCAGTAAGAAATACATTTTACATTGTAATCCAGCTTGTCTGTGTGTGTGCACGTGCACACACACACTCTTATGAAACAAGTTTCTTGAAAAATTACTTGCTGCTTGTAGTGAGCTCTATTTTCCTTCTTTCCCCATCCCTATCCCCTCCCATCCCATCCCATCCCACTCCATTCAAAAATGGCTGACCGGGACCAAATAAATTGATTGCCAACCTGGTGTGCATAACTACAGTTTATACAACACTGCTCTACAGTTATTGTCCATTGAGTACTAAATTATCTGTAGAGGTAGATGCTTTTTGGTGGTGATCATCTATAGAATGCTAGTCTCATTTGGGCATAAATCCACAATAATGATGTTTAGGACTCCATGATCAATTTTGTTTTTATGGATAAATCTCTGCTCACAGAAAAGCCAGCACAATAAACTGATTTTGTTTTTAGGTCTCTTATATGAAAGTAGTAATTCACTCACTAGACAATGCACAGCAAGTAATTCTTCACTCTAAATATCTCTGTTATATCACTATAATGTCATAAAATAGCCTGTGATAGACTTTAAAAAAATTTTTAAATTTAAAAGACTTTTAAAAGTTTTTTATTGCCATGCTAAAATGAATTTAAAAAGGCAAGCCTATTTTTATACAGTTAATTTACCTGTATTAACAGTCTAATTGTACCGCTATTCAAAAATGATTACTTTCCAAGTGGAGGACTTGAGGCAGTAAAATTCGCTGCCCAGGTGTCTCTTGCTTGCTACTTCTGTTAGATCGTAGTTACAGCTATTCAGGTAGTTTCTTTTTCATATGTTTTTTGGGTCCTTGTAGGAGAATTTCAGCATGTCTTGGAGTATGAAACCAGAGACAGCTAGACTATCTTGTGTTTTAATTTCAGTGACTATCTAGATGTATTTTTTTAAAGTTTTAATTGGAGAAATATTGAGTATCTTTTATTAAATGATGAAGATGGGCTTTGGAGACAGACTGATTTGGATTAAACCTAAAGATTAGCTTTGAGACTTTAGGTAAAATGTTATGAGTTTCTCTTTCCTCATATTAAGAGTAATGCTTACCTCAAAGAATTTTTAGAAGAATTAAATGAAGTAATAAACATAGAAATATATACTTTTAAATAAAAATACCAATAAACACAGTATATAAGATAAACTATTATATATGTGTTATCTGTATATGTGTATATATAGATATACATATATTTGTGTATATATAGATATACATACATTTGTGTATACATAAATTCATTTCATTTCTTTTGGACTTGATATTTATGTAATGGGATTATAGACTTGCATTTTGACTTCTGAATTAGTCTGCTTGTTACACTTTTTTGATTATCTGAGTTAATATGACATTTTGAGAATGGGAAGTTAAATAAAAATTATACATTATGATTTTTTGATAGAAATTCCACTTACGTCTAGTCGAATGGCTTGCTTAATGCTAAAGTTAAACCTTAACAAGAATGAAAATCAGCATCAATGCATTTGAATTTTATTTTTTTGTTCTGACTCCAAATGAAGCAAAAAAAAGTATAATTTGTTTTTGAGTATTTATCTATTAATGTATGAATCAGGTAATTAATGTTTGAGACTAAGATTTTATAATATTCCTATTGATGTCTTAGTATTTATTTAATTATAGGCACATCTGGCATATTTTCCATGCAAAAACATTCATTAGCTTCTTTTGAAGTATTATAACAGTTGAACATATATGTATCTTTATAATATTTTTCTAGAGGTTGTATTAGGTTGGGAGAGTGTAATGGGAAGGAAACCAAGGCCAATGGGTTTTTCAATGTCTATACTTGCTAAATACATTAATATGTGCTTTAGAAAATGTCTTAACAGGTCAATCTTTAATTGACTAAAGTCACATCAGTTGTGAAGAAAGAGGTAGCCTTAGTATTTGGTAATAAAAATGGTATTTTTGGTTATGGTAATCAAATTGGAGAGGCGGTAGAGGTGTCAGATGGATGCTGTCTGAGAATGTTTAAGGCTGGTCTGGAGAAGCCAGATTAGATTTGTCCTAACTGACCTCAGGGTGTATGTGTGTGGCATTATGGAGAGTACTTCCAGGGAGACAGATAATGCCCCTGGAGGACACACCTGCTCACACACGGCGCCACTGCAAGCAGCAGCAGGACTTTGAATTGTGTTCAGAGGCTCTTTAGTTCAAATTTCTTACCACCTTTGTGTACTTAAGAAAAGTCTCAGTTTCTTTCTCGGGAACATGAAGAAAACAATCCTAGCTAATTCTTAAGTTTGTTGTGAAGATCAAGTGATCTTTATTATCAATACGTAGTACTCTGTATTTTACGCAGTGCTCTGGTGAACTGTGCTGAGCAAACCGAGTGCTATTTAACGCCTCTCTTCCCCGCCCCGAGGCCTGCCACCTGGCAGGGCATTCAGACAGCTTGTGTGTGGCTGAACTTGTTCACGCTTATAATTTATTTTAATTTAGAGATGTTATCGTGAAGGACCTAGGCAACTCACTTGAGTTTTTGCTTCTTTATCTTCTTTATCTCAGAGAAAGGAAAGCTCGGATTTTATGGGAAGCCCCTTCAATTCTAACATTTTCGTAGCCTGTAACTACAAAAGCCCGTTTTTCTCCTCCTTCAATAGTACATTTAAGTAGCTGACTTTTGCAGAGAGGAAGTTATCCTGCCGTCTTCATGGCTGCCTACCTATGGGTTGTGATATCATTTAATGTTTCCTAACACCTGCAATACATTCTCTTTGGCTTTTGTAACATTCTAGAGGTCTCTTTCCCTGTTTGGCTCCCTCTGTATGCCTGCCTTAGGCTGTGGTCCAAGGAGGTAGTAAGATTAGTTATGAAGTTCTATGTTTGAGGAACATATATTCCTTTTTAACCTCTAAGCATAAAGAGCTGTATACAAACACTCTGTTTCAGGATGTGTTTCTTAGAAAAACTGAAAAACAGAGCTGTAGTTATATTTCAGGCTGCTGAAGATGAATTCCTCTCTCTGACCAACTCTGAATTCTAATTGCCCCTTGTCTGCCTGTCCCTTACCCTTAACCCTCTGGGGAGTGTTCTTACCACTTTCTATTTTATCACTGGGAAGGTCCCATTGTCTTCATTGAAGTCTGCTGCATCCTGTTTATATCACAAAGAGAAAAGCTCCTGCCCCCTCACTCCCCACCTTTCTCCACGTGGGGTTAAGAAAGCCCTTGGCAACCATGTACCCTATAATCAGTATGAGGTAATTTTATAGGCTCCCGTGAAAGAGCCATTTGTTGAATGCCCGCTTTGTGACAGGCACTTGCTGATGGTTTAATATGTCTTGCCTCATTGAAATCTTAGGAGGGAGGAGAAATGAAACAGAAAGTGTTCCTTCCACCATTACCAAGGGAAGTTGCTGGCCCTTGGGTAGTGTGAACTTGACATATAATAGCCTCAAATGGAACTCTATAGACAGTTCTTGGGGGCAGGAACTGCCTTAGATACAACTGTTTTTAGAAAGTGTTTTTATACATAGAAAGTGTTTTTATACATAGAAAGCAAAATCATTTCAAAGCTATTTAGATAGGTATTGCAAGTGGAGGTTTAGACTGGTTTCCTGCCAGATTTACCCAGGATCATGTGAGGGGAGGGGAGTTTACAATGATCCAGGACATGGATTTCATGTTCCACACCATTCGAATGGCTGTCATATTTCCTCCCTCCGCTAGCATTCATCAGCAGGCTACAGAGGGTGCTGAGTCTTTCAGTTTAAAGTAAACACTTCTGTGGGGATGAATTTCCTTCCATAGCTGTAAAAAAAAAAAAATAAAAAAAAGTTCTAATTCTAAGGCATTGCTCTTATAATATTGCCTGACGGAAAGTGGCACGTTTTGTCAGATTTCTAACTTTTCTGAACTTCTGTAATTCTGCAAATTTCTTGTCTCAGCTCTTTTGGTTAAGTTTTTAAAAATATTTAACTCAAAGTACTTTAATTTGTGCTTTTGGTGTTTGCTCTATGAGGTCAGTGTTTCCTTTTTGATTATTCTTTGAGTCTTGAAATGCTGAAGAGATCGTTGTTACCTTATTAACAAGTGACGCGGGGCCGATTTCTGATTAGAACCCCCGCTAAAACCTATCTGTTGGCAGTGTACGCACCCCTCATGTTAGCGAAGGAGCAGGCCAAGGGACGGGCAGGTGGTTCCCGCAGCAGAGCCAGGAGGGCCAATAGAGGGCGGACGAGGGCGGAGGGCTCTGAGACAGCTGGCCTCCCGCCTGCCGGCAAATGTGGGAGGCCCGTACAGAGCTCCGCTGTGACGGTGCTAATGACGGTGTCTGCGCATTTTAAAAGACATTTCAAGGTTATGGAGGTTGCATCCACTGCTCACTGCGATGCTGTTTCAGGGTTTTTGAGGATTTTATACAAAACACATTGTGGCATCTTAAACGAAAGGGGCTATGTGAATTGGGTACTTTTGGTTTGTGTTCAAGTTTAATTTGACAGCTCTACTTTTTGTCGCTTTTTTTTTTTTTTTTGCTGAAAGCTTTGTAAAGATTTAGTTATCTGTTAATCTTAGTGAAGCTATTGCTGAACAAATGAAGCAACATTAATAATTATATCTTACACGTATAATAGGGCTTTAAAGCTCATAAAGTACTTCGCACAGGTTATCTTTAGTGCATATCTCAGGAGCCCTGTGCATTAGGCATGGCAGGTATTATTGATACTTTTATTACACAATGAATTGAGAATCAGACAAAATACACTACTGCCTCAAGACCAGTTGATTTTTTTTTCCTCAAAGAGGCAGAGAAAATAACACACACACACATGCATGCACACCCTTCCCCATCCCTACCACCACCATCGACAAAAACGATTTTAGAGAAGCCTGTGTGCCCTACGTCTGCACCCCAGCCCCGACCCCGTCACCCAAAATAGTGCTGCAACAGCAGTTCCCATGCAGAAAAACAGTTTGGTCATTCACTGTAATATACAATGAGATGCCACCTGTGTGAGGCTGCTGAAGAGGACCATAAAACTAAGGCCCTGCAAATAGAAAGGGCTTTTGAAGTCCAAGGTTTTGCATCTCAGATAGAGCGGGCGGCAGCTTGTTCGTGTGGCCATCTTCACTTTTCCTCTCCTGCACCTCTCCCCGCCCCACACCTAACAGAGCATTAAGCCTGTTGATTCTGATGTTTTCTTTGAGGTCTGCAATTACCATACAGCCCAATTTCAGATCCTTACTGTGTCTCAGCACGCTGGCTTTGTGCTGGTCTTTTCACCAGTTTGTTCACATCACCTTTCACATAGTGGAAGAGCTTAAAACAGTTGATAAGTTTGACACTTCCCATGAGATGTAGCCCATACTCCTTAGCCCAGCACACAGCACTCTGCAGACCCTGACTTCAGCAAACTGTTCCATTGTCATTTCACGGCCTGGACCACAGCTTCCATGCAAGCTTAGTGGGTCCCTCAGCATTTCCCTCCTCTGCCTGTGTATCCCCTTGGCTCTCTTTGGAATGTCCCTCCCCCCTGAGCATTTGAACCCCCTTGGCAATGTGCTGAATTAGTATTGGTTCCTTAAAACTTGGCTTGTATGTTCTCCTTTGGAAAGCTTCCTGGCCTTCCCTTGTGAAGCTGGCCACAAGTATCTTTGTGCCCTATAGCACCTGTCTATAGTTTCATTGTGAAACTTGAACACTCGATGGACCCCTGACTCACCCACTAGGCTGTGAGCTTTTGGAGGAGAGGGTCTGAGTATTAGCACACAGCTGCAGAGGTTGGCTGGCCAGTAAGCCTGTGGTGGCTGAAGGTGTGGCTCCACTTCGCAATAACCTCAGCCTCAGCGCTCTGTATCATGACACACGCACTTTCCTTGCCAGCTACCTGAAGACACCACTGTCAGGCGCGCTCCTGAGGTGGCCTGGAATTTAGGACAAATATTGTCTCTGTCAAAGGAGCATTTCCTAAGGAACTCAATTAGAAATTTGAACTAATGGAGAACCTAATTTTTCTCTTTTCATACATGGAGGTCAGCAGTGTAGACTGCAGATTAGTGCTCATTTCTACTTAAAGGTTTGTGTTTTTGCTGCACTAAAACAATGTAGTTTTAGTTTACCAGGTTACTTGCCTGATATAGAATAGTCACAAATGGCCTGCATTAAATTGGGAGCACCCTTTTGGGGATATCTGTAAACAACCTCCATATTTGTGCTGGAAAAAATTTGTTCAATGTCTTTGTAGCTGCTAATATATAGGAAATAACTTCGAGGGCTTATAAGATATGTTGCCAGGAAAAACAGTTTTTAGGTCTAGTTATTTGGTTTTCACATACATGTGCCAAGTTGTGATTCTTGTATCGTATTTGTGATGGCCTCTTGCCCTACTTTTAGCAGTAAGAAGGTGCCTATTTTTTACTACTATATAAAATGCTTATACAGCTACATGAATACGTTTTAAATCATAAAATAATAATTAGTTTTCTATAGCCTTGTGTGCTTTTGCTGGGGAAGGTCAGTCAATAGAATTTGTATTTACAATTGTAAACTGTACAAAAACTCATTATTTCTTCTGAACTTTAAAAGTCCCTCTAAAAATTTAGTTATAATTTTTGATTATTTATGCCATTATAACAATAAATGAAGTTTGAAAAGAGATCAAGTCCATTGTTTAATTTTATAGTTACTTTAACAGAGAATAATAGAATGAGCTTGTATAGTATAGTTAAGAATGTAGTCCATGCACTTTATTTGTTGAAAAAACCTTATTTTACCCATTGATTTGAAATATCAACTTAATCATATATTACATTGTTAGACAGATACATACGTTCATCTCTAGAATACTCATTATATTTCATTGACCTACTTGATTATTTCTGTGCTGGTGTCATGCTAGTTTAATTGCTGAGACTTTATAATGGTTTTAAATTTTTTAATGTTTTATAATTAACTTTGACATTTAAAAAAATAAATAAAATCAATCTGCATTTAAAAAAAGAATGTAGCTAAAATGAATATTAGAGTCGATTGAATTTTATTTTTTGATATATCTTTGAAAAATGATCATAAATATTAACACAGCAACCAAAAGAAATTTGTTGTATTGAATTCATACATTTTTGTGAGAAAATTAAAATAACATTTGGATTTTCTATATCATTATTCCTTTATAAAAGAATATGGGGAATTGACCTTTGTTCTGAATTGTAATCCATTCCACAAACATGCAAAATCATTAACATATAGAAGAATTCTTTAGTCAAGCTTCTACTTTCCTCATTAAAAGGAAAAATATATTTTGCTTTTTTGACTTAACAATATCACTTAACTGTATTATTCCATTATGATATCTTTTCTTGATATTGAGTGGTAGTGTTAGGACTTTAATCTTGGTTTAGTTTTGTTTGTTTGTTTTTGCTCTCCCCGCCGCCCCATACCGCTTATAACATACTATGTCTCAGGTTCTCATACCATACTCGTCCCAGGTATGTGGAAACCTGGGGAATGGATGCCCCAAAGGTGATTTTTGCGACTGCTGTGATTGTTTCTATTTTTTGCCTCGCTTTGCTGTCAAAGATTCATATCATGAATAAGTAATTGCACAGGGTCAGATAAGGCAATGAAAGTCACTAATGTCATTCTATTCAATTTTTGAGATCAGATACTCCCATTATAATTTTAAAGGTGCATTTAATATAATGCACTTTGTTTAGATTTCTTTATAAATTATGCTACCTAAAGTATCCTTTAAGAAACTTACTGAAGAAGGGAGTATTTTCACAGTCTATAAAGATCTTTGAAAAAGGATGTTATATTGGGAATTTAGGAGTTGGCTGGAGGATGAGCTAGATGACTTTTAAATGTTCTCTCTTCTTGGGGATTCCAAGATTCCAGTGCTGGGCTAAAGGAAAATCTGAGAAATGCTGGTCCCCTTAGTTACAGTGTTTTTCGTTGTTGCTTTGTCATAGACTGCCTCTTCAAGGTGTGCCCTATGAATCGATATTCTGCCCAGAAACAATATTGGAAAGCTAAGCAAG
Source organism: Pteronotus mesoamericanus (assembly GCF_021234165.1). Taxonomy (NCBI): domain Eukaryota; kingdom Metazoa; phylum Chordata; class Mammalia; order Chiroptera; family Mormoopidae; genus Pteronotus; species Pteronotus mesoamericanus. The sequence continues at coordinate 18,303,052 of NW_026555310.1, forward strand.
CCAAACAAGGGAACCACACAGAGGCAGCCTTGCTGAAGAAATTACAGGTAAGGGCCAGGTTTCTATTTGTCTGACTTAGGCTAGGCCAGGTGCAGCAATAACAAAAGATCTGTTTCGTATCCTAGTGATTTCCCTCAATACACAGAGATTTAGAATAGTTGTAACAACACACTGAGACTGGAAGGGACTTTTTAAGGTACAGGGTGTGACTACTGATTTCCTGGCAGGTAGGCAATACATTCTTGCTGCTATTTTTTAGGGTGTGCCAGACTAATTCAGAGATTCACATCAAAATGTTCAGAAACTCTGTAGGAGTGTCAATCCAGTTATATTTTACTTGGCACAGTACTTAATTTTTCTTTGAAAGACTGGAAAAAAGAGATAAAGCCTGGTGTTTCTAACTTGGGCTGAGTGTAAATTTAATAGGACTCAATTTGTGTCATTGAAATTTCTGTTACTTTTAGAATTGAAACTGTATTTTGAGACTTTTGAAATTCATCTACTCTCTTGGTTGGTTTCTTTAGCAATCAATATTCCTTCTGAAAGTAATTATAAGACCACAGAGACTAGTACTTTTCTGAAATTTCCAACATGAAAGCATACCAAGATATTTGTTAGCATTAAATTGAGAGAATTATCACATTATATTATAATCATGTATTTAATTATTACCACCCCCCTTCCCACACCCCAAGCACCAAGAGTGAAGCATCTAACCTATTTTATTCATGGTGGTATTCTTGGTTCTCTTTGTTCCTAAAAAAACCCTGATTTCTTTGTCAGTTATTGTACTCTGTTTACTACGTTTCCACACTGAATATTTGATAATCATTTTATAGCATGCTGCAGAACTGGAACAAAAACAAAATGAATCAGAAAATAAGAAACTTTTGGGAGAAATCGTGAAATACAGTAATGTCATTCAAGTAAGTGTTGATTTACTTTCCCTTAAAAGAGGTGAATGTTTTATGGGCAATTTGCATCTGGTAGGAATGCCAAATAGCATTAAAATTTTGGCATACAATAGTTCATTCTTTGGTGGTAACCATGGATGTCGTGATATTTCCAGTTAACATTCTGCACACTGTTCTATGTGTTTGGGAGTACGACTGTTGTGTTCACATAAAGAACTGAGCTTCTCTAGACGTGTGCACAAGTCATTACATCAAAAGGAAGAATACGGGGAAACACGATTTCTAAAGGCCTGGAATAAAATAGTCCTTTAGTGTTAATGGGACTAACTTGTAACATGTGACCCTTTAGTTTTTCATTTCATTGAGAGAGGAAAGTTTTCAAACTGTACTCTTAGGTGGAAATCGTCCTTGACTTGTTATTAGAAGATCTATTTCAATTAGTGGACACACTGATTTTATCTCAGCTGCATTCCTTTCTTGCGTTTCACTTAGATCTTCTAGCTTTTTACTTGGTAATTTGTTAATCTATGCCCCACCTTTCCCCAGAAAGAATGTAAGGCATTTTTAGAAATACCACAGAACAAAATAAAATAAAAATAAACAAGGCAACTGGGTTAAAGGGAAAATAGTGGTTGAACAAATAAGGTGAAGTCAGGAGTGGAGCATCTTTATAAAAACCAGGTTGCCAAGCTTGGTAAACTTTGGCTCAAAGCCTTTTTGTCGCCCACTTAGCTCTAAGGGAAGTGTGATATCTTAACAGCATTCCCATAGTTGGAATATAACATAGACTTAAGGCAGAGCTCTAGAAACACAAACATCCCTGGCAAGAAGACCAAAGAGGTGTTCCTAAATGAGCACTCATAAAGAGAACACTGTTCAATATAGTAAACAATAGCCTTAAAAACTTCCTTATGGTAAATACTACAACGAGGCACTTCATGGAGCTGTTTAAAAAATAATACCCCTGGTGTTTTATTATTGGCCAATGGCAAAATGCCAGAGCATACGGCCATCAAAGCAGCTCTGTGATGGGACAAGGTGAGGGCACCTTGGTCTGTAGGCCTCTGAATCTATCAGTTAATCTAATGACAGGTTATGTGATGCCTAGGGCTGTATGTCCCTTGGACAATCCTCCATAAACAGAGTTTTTCTTAACCAAGTTTTGATTAATATTAACTGCCAGCAAGTGGGGCTTATGTTTCTTGTCAAGAACCTAAGAGAACATGTTTGCATGGTCAGGTAGGGCTGAGGCATGGGCTCCATTTAACATGATGGATCCCAAAGAAGGGGTGTTGGCCCATGAGGGTTTTCATTGGCTTATGGTAAAATGAGAACCAAGGATATTATAATGAGTTTTTCAGAAAGCTGATTTTTTTTTCAATTAATGAATTGCCCTCTATTTTGAGATATTTTCCTTCTTATATTGTGAGTATTAAAGTGATCATTTTTGAAATGATTGTGATAATAGAGAAGAAGGTTATCTGTTTTAGGTTTTTTACTCAGTAAAATGATGTTTTGGAAAAATTTGTCCATGAAATGAAAAAAAAAAAATCCAAGAAATGGTGCCTTTCCGCTCATCTGAGAAGGAGCAGGCTCAGCATCCTCTTGCGGAAGTTGCACAGAGGAGGGATTAGGTCTGTGTGTGGGCAGGGAGGGTTATCAGTACTAAGTGGGTCAGTCCATCGTTTTAGTTTTGTGGGTTTTGTTTAATGTATCCTGTTTTCATGGTTGTGCAGGAATGTGGTTTATGGGAACCTGCAGGTTGCCTTCGGAAAGCCTGGTTTTCTTCTTCTATTTGTAAATAGATGAAAATTGGTCAGAGGTGTCCCCTTGTTTTCCTCATGTGCCCACTCCATTAGGAAGCAGAACTGGGGGTGGACGTGAGGAGACACCCAAAGAAGTCAGCTTGCAGTTAGTGAGTTTGGCATTTGAAAAGAGCTTTGTTTAATCCCTACCTCAAGCCATGTTATGTGGGCATATGATATATGTATCAATGTATATATGTATTTAACAGAGTAGATCCAACAGTAAGGTGGTAATGCATGTCTTTTCCCAACAGCTACTGCATATAAAAAGCAACAAGTACCTGACTGTCAACAAGAGGTTGCCTGCTTTACTGGAGAAGAATGCAATGCGCGTGTCCTTGGATGCTGCCGGAAATGAAGGGTCCTGGTTTTATATTCATCCCTTCTGGAAGCTGAGAAGCGAGGGTGACAATGTATGTAAATATAAAATTAAGAGAAAAACAGTGCATTCATACAGGCAATAATTCTTATTAGTTGAGAGAATCCATAAAATAAAGAGGAAATAGAATTTTCAGTCTTTCACATCTTTTATATTAATAAATATAGAAAGTACTAGGTTAAAAGCATTTATTTGTAGTATAAGTTGTGCTCAAGGATTATAAAAAGACCAAATTCAAATTAATTTAGTGAAATTTTCCAGCTAGAATTTGTGTCCCAAAAACTTAAGTAATCTTAACAGTGGCTGAGCCTTAGAAGAGAGAGCTAGACTTTGCTTCTCTGCCTATCGGGGGGCATCATGGCTGTAAGAAAAAAAGAGGTCTGCTTAGAAGATGGTGTCTACTCGTTGGGCAAATAGAGTAACACAGGGAATCATGACAGTTTCATTTCCTGGCTCTATGGTCCATTGTTTACAGTCTATACATCTTAATACATGTGTAAATATAAGGAGCTATAGAGTGACACCTGCTCGTTGATGCCATTTAACCTACGTCGTGGATTATGTGCATATTGTGTCATGTAAATCTTGGCAGCTGCCAGAATATTTTCTGCTACTTTACAAAGTAAATAAAAAAGTATGCGAAATGATTCACTAGTTTCCATAGTAAGACATGTTCACGTGTAGTAAAGTAGCAGTGACAGACCCTAGCAGACAGGAAATGCTCAGTAAGTGCTGGTTGATAGTGGACACTGAATAACTTTCCTAAATAGAACACCTTGCAAATATTGGGTCAGGTGATCCAGAAAAATAGTTTAAAGATTTTACAAAATGAAAAAATTATAAAGTCAGAACAATAAAAAATATAATTATTCTGATAGTTTTTCAATTATATTTTAAATGTGTTGGATATGACTTGTCTTAGAAATCTCTTCTTTTATGGTGAATCTATTTTTCCAGTGAATTTTGAAGTACAAGTCTATTCCACAAGATGCAAGCCTCATGGTATAATGTGGTTAATAAATTATCTGGTGATATCCTCGTTAGGTAAGGTTCGGGTAAAGCATGGCATGCAGGAATGTTATGCACTTTTTAAGTCTTGTGTTGATTCCTCAAGAAATAAGTCTTACTTTTTTTTTTTTCCCTTTTTGGCATCAAGTGATGTGTGCTCTGGGCATGATATATATTTTAATTTTAGTAGGTAGTTAATTACAATCAACTCTCAGTTATTCAGGGGCTGATTATGTTTATGAACAACCTATGTCTTGGATGCCCTTTCTTGTAATGTTTGTTCCCACCCTTTAGCCCCTCACTGAATAGTTCCCTGTCTGTAGGTGGTTAATGAAAACTAAATGTCGAAGCAAGCAAAACCTGAGCTCAAGCTCTGAAGGAGCCTGATGAAATGATTGAATAAATCAGGCTTTTAGATTAGCTGTATGTAGATTTATAAATGCATTCTATCCTGTTTATTTATTTATTCTATCTCTTCCTTTCCCTGCTTCCACATGCTTTCATAGGGCCAACAGAGAGTTGAATGTAATGAACTATTTCAAATAATTAGTGGTATTGGGGAGATAAAAACAAACTGCCACCCAAACACTCCATCTTGGTTAAAATGGACATTGTAATTGTCAGGTGCGATAGAAATCCTTCTATGTAGATGTGCTCCATAAAGCATGGCTGAAACAACCTTCCACATTGCTTTTTGCTGAAATGGCCCACTGTTGTCGCTCACCACTGGGTAGCTTTTGTATGTGATTAAGGACGCTGTGAAAGCGTAAGCACAGCCACAGCTCTGTGTTTGCCACATGAATAATTGTACGGTGTGCTCACTTTCTTCCCTAGCAACGGGCAACATTTTTTCCCTGAAGCCTACTGTGCATTATTGGAGGCAAATGCAAAGACTATCACTTTATAACAAACAGTTTAATATTTACTGGTTTTCTTTAAAAACATAGTAAACTGAGAAGAGGAAATTGCAAGGTTTAAAGGACCTTTACAATTATATACTATTATTTAGTGATTACTTTTAGGTTATAAGTATCCAACAAGTTGCTTGGTGACTGAAATGAAATGTAAGAATGGGGCTGGGGAGAAAAATGCTCATATCTTCAAAAATCAATGGTTCCTACCATTTAAGAGTACCTTTGTCATATATCTTAAAAAATTGTGGGATAGTTTTGGGGGAAAATAGATTCATGGATTCCTTAACTTTCAGCTGTATAGAAGCCTTGGCTTGCTATCACTGGGGACAGCCCAGAGTACATAAATATTTTATTACCATTTATCTTCCCATGATTGGGTAGTTAATTTTTTATTTTCAACTTTGACCTAAGAAGACATTCATTTTTTACCATGATGGCAGACTTTAAAAGTGGGAAAGGACGAGTGTTTTTCATTAAAGAGAAAAATTCAACTCTTAGGGAAAGAGACTCTTCAATTAGCAAATAGATTTTGCTCCTTTGCAGAGCTGTACACCTTGGATTTATAGCAAAAGCAGGACTAAAACTGATGTTTTTGGTTTCTATTGCAATGCTCTTTTCACCATACCAGGTGCCACTTCAAAAGAAGGGTAGCTGCTAATGCCATTAGAATATTTTTCATTTTCAGTAAAATCCCAGCTTGAATCTCACATGGTTGTTATGTAGAATCCACAGAAGTGCTTTTGGAATTGCACTTTTTAATTTTTTTTAGCTGTTTGTGCATTAGAATGAATGTGATGTGGCCAAAGATAACTTTGCGCTCAAGCTCTGTATTTAGTGCGCAGCTGCTCAGGGGGCCCCGACTTCCCTCAGTGGCTCAGGACCCAGGCTGCGCTCTGCTGAGAATATTACCAAGTTACATATTTCCCAAGTTATCCAATTGGGTTTCTTTGAGAATAGGAAACTGTTTCTTACCTTCTTTTGTATTCTTCCTGGCACCTCTTACTGTTCTTTTTATTTCTTGTGATTGATATATTGTCTGTTTCATTTCAAAGTCTTATTCAGCTCGGTTAGTCAAAGGAATCACCAGGAACATGGCCGAGGACCTGGACATTGGTGAATTAATGCTATGTTCTCCCTGTGAATACCATTCTTATGAAACCTTGGAGTTTGGAAGATTTTGGCTATGTGGCCGGCCTCTTAAAATTATATAAGTCATTATGGGTGAGGTTTTGAAGTACATACAACATATGGATTGGCTCAAAGCTTAAAAAACTAAACTATAGTAAAATAGTAAGACCAAAAGTATTCTTTTAATTTGAAGGACATAGCTAAAATATATCATTACCTTTAGTTATTTAATGGCTAATATTTATTTTGATTCAGGTAAGAGTGACATAGTAAACAAAACCCAATTGGTCTTTAAGAAATTGGAAGACCAGACGTAGCGCTGGTATCAAGCCCTGTTTGTCGAATGGATGACCCCTCAGACTGACTGGTGGCTCCGAGAGTCACAGCTGCCTTGGTGTCCTGTGCAATAACGAGTTTTTTAATTTTTTTTTGGAGGATGTTGGAAGTATGTTTATGTCATGTTGACTTTTATATGTTCTTGTTTATATTTAATTTTTAAAAATACTTGTCAGTTCATGGTTTAAAGATAAAAAACAATATAAAGATACATCATGAAAAATCTTTGGCCTTTCTACCATCGCCCCATGGCCATCCCTCTAGAAGGATTCCTTATGCATATACATTTCCTCCGTCCTTTTTTTTTTTTAGACAAGAGTAGCCCATTGCTGCCCCCTTAACCTCTAACTTAACACTATTTCTTGTTGACCTTTCCTTATCTATACATAGAGAGCTTCTATGATGGGTCCCTTTGAGTCACATCATCTGACTGATGATGGACTTTAAAGGCAGGTGATATATAGCAGGTATTTCTGCAAACCAAAGCACAACCTTCCTTTCTTTGATTAGTGAGTTTCAGGCTTCTCTGTCCTTCAATCTCCAGATATGTGACAACAGTACCATATGTGAATGTAAGTGCTGCTATATAATCTATAAAAGGTTAGTTTATATGGAAAATGTGAAATTATATTTCTTAATGTTTTGGTCTAGGTTAAGATATAGGAAGAAGTTCTGTTTATTGTTGTGGTCTAAGCCCTAATTTGTTTTTCAGTTGTCTATCAAACTAATTTATTCTAACATTCACTTGTTATGAAATTTGCAAAGGGAAGGTGTTTGTTTTCATTTCCACGATGGTAAGCAATTCTATAAATGAGAGTGTAGGTAATAGAGTAATAAGTTTTTAATGGAACTGAATAACAAAAGTAACTTTATTATCTATAAAATTAAACTGTTCATTATCATCATTAAGAAAGCATAACTCAATTTCCCCACATTTTGAGTTATAAATAAAAGTACTTGAAGATAAAGTTGAGAATGATAGCATAAATAAAAAAATCAATTTAGTATGATTTCTAGAGCAGTTTTTCCCATAATCAATTTTAATTTTTTATTTAAAAGTGAACACCAGGATTAAGGAGCAACATTGATTTGGGATGTTTAAGGTAAAATTGAACCAGATGCCTGAAGCCCAAACAATAAACATAGTTCTAGAAGGTTGTACCGAATTCTGCATTTCCTGAATCCAGCTGACATTAGAATGTTTAATACATTTCTGAGATCATAGGTAAGATCAAATTTAACAGATCTGTTTGTGATATCAGAGAAAATACAAATGTATATCACTATCAACTTCTACTTGAAGTGGTTCTAATATTTAGGCAGATTGGCTTTTGTGACAGATGTATTCACTCTCTGCATCTTCTGCGCTCACAGCAGAAGACCGCATGTGGGGGAATCATGACCTATTTATCGATGTTAAGAGAGCTCTAAGTGAAATAGGAGACTGTTAAGAAAGGACCTACTTTAACTTTATGAATTCAGACTGATGGGCACTATGGGACATGAACATATGATCATTTATCAGAAGAGGTTTGCCTGGAAGAGAAAAAGAATTGAACAAAAGTTTGTGTGGAGGATAAACATACCAGGTGTTAGGTCGATAAGGAAGACTTTTGTGTAGTTATTTTTACCTTCAAATATAGCACCAAAGATGCATGCCGTGTCTCAAATTGCAATGTATTTCTGATTCCTAGATTGTTGTGGGAGATAAAGTTGTGCTGATGCCGGTGAACGCAGGACAGCCACTGCATGCAAGCAACATCGAGCTTCTCGATAACCCAGGGTGTAAGGAGGTAAGTGCAGGAGGAAAGGATGTGAGCTTGCTGATCTTCTCATGAGAGGAAAGAAAGGTATATAGTTTCTTTCATTGTTTTCATAAGCTTAGTGCCAGTTATGCTAATTAATACTCCTAAGGCACAAAGAGATAATGATTAGTTATTGCTGTTTTCAGATGGTCCTTTGAATACGTTTGTATTGAAATACATACCCCATGGTCCAAAGTTATCTTTTTTCTCCTTTTACTAGATGAAGTAATAATTTCTGGTATAACATGGAATCAGTTGTCTTATAATGTAACATTTCTTCTTTAATAGGTGAATGCTGTTAATTGCAACACTAGCTGGAAAATCACTTTGTTCATGAAATATAGTTCCTATCGAGAGGATGTGCTGAAGGGAGTAAGTATGTCCGAATGTTTGCTGGTAGAACTGAAGGTACTTTTACTGACCTTTCAGATGTAAAACCTGGGCATTGACTGCTATTCATTGTTTAGAGCAGCAATTTCCAATCCACGGCCACAAGAATTTTTAGAACATGCACAACCTGGCTACTTAGGGTTACTGACCTCTTTTCCCTTAGATTGTCAAATAACAAATGACAGCAGCCAACACAACAACAGCTTCCTGGTATGAACGAATCAAAATTTTACCTATTTTTTGTCATATTGACAAAAAATATAACATGTTTTGGCGTGCTGCAGGATTTCAGTAATTAGTTTATGTATGCCATGAGATGAAAAAGTTGGAAATCGCTGGTTTAGAGTGTGTCACAAACCTAGAATGTGACTGTGACCTCACTAAGAGTGTTTCTTTGAATTTCCCCTTTTATATTTTGAAATGTATAAATAATCATTGAAAACCAAGTAGAGTATCAAAACTAGAAAGATACACCTATTTCTTATGTTGGTCAGACTTTTCTTGGAAACAGTGTTCTTGATTTGTTTTTCCAGGGTGACGTTGTTAGATTGTTTCATGCAGAACAAGAGAAATTTCTGACCTGTGATGAATATGAGAAAAAACAGCACATTTTCCTTCGTACGACCTTGCGTCAATCAGCTACTTCTGCTACGAGTTCTAAAGCACTCTGGGAAATAGAGGTGTGTAAAATATTATTTGGCTTTTAATAAATATTTATTTCAATAAGACAAGATTTAATAGGCTGATTGTTTTATTGTTATAGGCTTTGTTTATGATAGACCAATAAAAACGATAATTTTTTGTGAACTGACTTGCACATCTTCATTGCTGTGACCAGTTTGAAATGTTATTACTTTCTTTACTTACCTTCTTTGGGGCATCTCCCTTTCTCTATCTTGTTTAATTCAGGCATACATAGGATTTTGCTTTTCAAAAATCCATTGTGATGTGTTTGTTGTCAAGATTGTTAAGACTGAAGGCCATGTGTCTGAGTGGCACTGGAGTTACGATGGAATAGGATGACTCACTCGAAGTGAACATGAGAGCTCCAGTTGCTGCCAAGACCATTTAGCTCTTCTGGGGGTGCCTTTTATTTCTATTGGGATGAGGAGATCCATGGCAGACAATTCATTCAACCTTTGAAAAGTGTTTTTTTAAAAGACTTTATTTATGTACTTTTAGAGAGAGTGGAAGGGAGGGAGAGAAACATCAATGTGCGAGAGATGCATTGATTGGTTGCCTTGTGCATGCCCCTAACTGGGGACCTGGCCTGCAACCCAGTCATATGCCCTGACTGGAAATCAAACAGGCGACCTTTTTGGTTTACAATTCACTGAGCCACACCAGCCAGGGCTGACAAATATTTTTAAATGTTCTAATATGGTTGAGTAGTTAGGAAAATGTAAGGTATGGAGTTTTCTTTAAAGAACCTTTTTACACAGTGGAAGAGATAAGATATGCATAATTACTTCTAACCAAGCCAACATCTGATAAATTCCATCTTGATTTAATGGACATCTAGGCTTATCTAGTGGTTCTCAACCACTTTAAACCCTTCACTCAGCCTTTATAGAATATATTCCCTAATACTTCTTTTAACATTCTAAAATGAAATCCATAGGTAATGTTATCTGTATTGTCTCAGGATTAAAAATTAATAAAATACCCAATTCTAACATAAAGAAATAAAAGGAAAATAATTTATAATAAAATAATATGTATTTAAACATGTAAATATCTATTCTAGAAGATATTATTTATATCTACCTTTGATGGACACATTTAGATAGGAGAGAAGTGGTAAATGAAGAGGATACGACAGCATTCTATGTGAGTACAGGAAAAAGAAAGAGCACAGGTAAATGTGGACCTTAAATTATCTAGTAGGAGAAGTAATAACAGGACAGACATATCTGTGCATGACTAAAAAAAGAAGGAAATAACCATAATTGAAGTAGGGATAATAACACTAATTACAGACTATTGAAATAGAAAATAAAGAAGTATGATGTTTATGCAAATGAGATGAGCCTTAATTATAATTGTAACATGAAAATAATTCTCTCGGTTATGACACGGTTTGTAATGGAGATGACTAGCACAAAGAACGTATCTTCTCTCTTGAAACCCACTGCATGTGGAGGCACCCTAGCCATTGGTAGCAGGCAGGGGAGGCCAAGCCTTCAGCAGGCGGCAGGGAATTGAGAAGGTGTTGGGGAAACCACCATCACCCAGGCATTCTGCCTGACAGCTTCTCTTACCCTGGTAAGGCAGAAAGATAAGCGACCTGAAAATAAATTCACAATTAAAATATCCATTTTCACACCATAAATTTATCATTGTGCTCCAAAAATTAAAAAAAATAGGGATAACAGTAATGTGAGATATTATTTGAAACTTTATTAATGAAATACAGTGATGAAAAGGCTAGAGAGTGACTTCCCTATACAGTGACTTCCCTGCATTTCATGTGTCTCTGCCTGTGTGACGTTTGGCTCTAAATTTGTTAAGAGACATTTTGAATCTTCTTTCTAACATATTTGCCATTAGTTTTATAGCATTTGCTGTACCTGTACCACTGCACACTGAAATCCATTTCAACAAAATGCATAGTTGAAAAGGCTCTAACCCATTGAGCACTCAATAATTTTGAGATGTCTTGAGTTCATTTAAACTTTTCTCTTCATAGTGTATTTCTCTTAAATTATTGGACTGTTCCTATAACTTGATGTAAACTTTTTAGTATGATTATATATCAAAGTATTACCAATTCATATTTGTGGTAGGTTTCTTTCTGGAGGAGATCTGGAAAGAGGTAGCCTGTGACACATTTCTCTGACATGTGCTGTATCAGTCAGGAAGCCTGAGCATCAGGTATTTCAAGGAAAAGGTTATTTAATGTAGGAAATTAGGTTCAGTGTTACTGGAAGGGCTGGATGGTGAACACTGGGGTGGGAAGAGTGGCCTTCTCTGAAGGTCTGGCAATGCAGTCACCGTTACTGCCCCTCGTGGGAGCCTGCAGGCTTCTCCTCCTGTGCCTCATGAGACCTCACCCACCCCATGCAGTAGGAGCTCGCACCCCATACTGTAGAAGTCTTCGCCCCATAGTGTAGAAGTCTCCACCAGGCAGCTGCCATCTTTTTTCCTGGAGCCAGAAGAAGAGCCTCTTTTCTACTTTGCTTTCCATTCTCATGAGATGTCTCCAGAACCCCACCAGCTGGGCTTCCGGCCCCTTTAATGCAGGGAAGCGTAGGAGGGTGAAGGGCGGGATGGCCCTGAGTGCACACACAATAGCAGGCACATGCTGAACCCTCCTGTGAACTGCAGGCTGTGTCATATCTTGGCCACTGCCCGCTACTGTGGAGGGCATCCCTCCTAAGTTCTGTGATAAATGAAAACATCTTCCTTTCTGCAGCTCCAAATCGTTCTCTAGGGAGCTGTACTGCCATGGCTAGACTGACTGATGTGTAGGATAACTCTTAGTTTGGGATCAGTGGTGATCTTCCAGTTGTTTGTTAATCAAGGGTATCCTATGACTTCCCCAAGGGAATGTGAGTTCACACACTGACAAGGTCACAGTTGCTTGTGTAATTAGCAGAGGATTTATGAAAGTTTGATTTGAGAACTGAGCCTTGTAGGATGGTCAGGTTTTTGGCCATAGGAGGAGTGATTTTAAAGACTTCATCTACCCCTAGAGGGTAGCTCAGTTGGCTAGAACATCATCCCGGTACGCTAAGGTTGCGGGTTCAATCTCCAGTCAGGGCACATGTAAGAATCAACCAGTGAATGCATAAATAAGAGGAACAACAAATCAATGTCTCTCTCTCCCTCCCTCTCTCTCTCTCTCTGCCTTTCTCTCTCAGAAATCAGAAAATAAAAAAAAAAGACTTTATCCACTTTGAAGTATTTTCATAATTATTGTCTTATTTGAGCTGTTGAAGGAGGGGAAGACATAGAAGCTGGAGTCTAACAAAAGTCATTAGAAAGTTATATATTAGCACACAGAACATGAGGCTGGGACAGGGGTGCAGAAGTGGTCAATATTAATAAAAAGAAGGTAACCTATTGAGGGAGAATAATGAAAAGTTTTTCTAGCACTCTGATATGCCTTATGATATTTAACCTTCATAATAATCCTATGGACATAAAGAAACAGTCTTGAAGATGTTATTTGCTGTGATCATACCATAGTAGTTGGAAGGGCTGGGACTCAGACACAGTCATTTTCAGGCTGTAAAACCTGACTCTTGCTGCTACACAACGCCACCATCATAACCACCCCTTTCAGAGCTTCTGCTGTTATTCTCAATGAGCCTAGTGGCTTAGCATCTGGGGAAGACCAGTTCCAAGAACAGGTATCAAAGGACATGGTGTTAGGATAAGCGCACATGAAAAGGGCCAGGAATTGACTATAAGGTAATATTCAACAGAGGAAGCAGGGACATGTAATAGGTTAATGATAGTGTATTCAATAAATGGTTTTAGGAAAATTGAACAGATACGTGCATAAAAAAGAAACTAGGTCACCTTCTTTCATCACACACAGGAATAAATTCAAAATAAAAATGGATCAAAAACTTAAATATTGACCGAAACATAAAAATCCCAGAAGAAAACATAGGCAGCAAAATCTTGGACACTGCTGGTAGCAGTTTTTCATTGGATATATCTTCCTAGGCAAGGGAAAAGAAAAAAATAAAATAATGGTACTACATCAAACTAAAAAGCTTTTGCACAGCAAAGGAAATCATCAACAAAATAAAAAGACAACCCACAGAATGGGAGAACATATATGCTGATACATCTGATAAGGGGTTAATATCCAAAATTTATACAGTAGTTATAAAATTCAACACCCAAAAACCAAAAAACCCAATTGAAAAAAGGGCAAAGGACATGAATAGACGCTTCTCCAAAAAGGACATACAGGTGACCAATATACATATGAAAAGATGCTCAACGTCACTCATCAGCAGAGAAATGCAAATAAAAACCACAGTGAGATACCGTCTCACACCTGTCAGAATGGCCATGATCAATAAATCAAACAAGTGCAGGCGAGGCTGTGGAGAAAAGGGCCCTGGTGCACCATTGGTGGGGACGCAGACGGGTGTAGCCACTGTGGGAAGCAATAGGAAGAGACTTCGGAAAAGTAAAAATGGATCTGCCTTTTGACCCAGCGATTCCATTTCTGGGAGTATATCCAAAGGAACCCAAAATACTAATTTGAAGGAAGATAAGCACCCTAATGTTCATTGCAGCGTTATTTGCGATTACCAAGATATGGAAGCAGCCCAAGTGTCCATCAGCAGATGAGTGGATAAAACAACTATGGGACATTTACACAATGGAATACTCCTTGGCCATAAAAAAGAAATTTTACCCTTTGTAACACTTACGGATGGACGGGGAGAACATTATGCTAGTGAAATCAGCCAGTCAGAGAAAGACAAATACCATATGGTTTCACTCCTGTGGAGTTTAAGGAACAAACTGAATTAAGCAAAACAGAAACAGACTCAGATGAGAGCAGATGATAGCTTGTGGGGTGGGGGGGAGATTTGGGGGTGGAGGGATCAAGCAAAAAGGAAAAAGGACTCATGGACAGGGACAACAGTGTGATGATTGCTGGGGCTGGTGAGAGGTATAAGGGGACTAAACGGTAATGGAAAAAAAATATTGAAGATTAAATTTATAAAAAAAGAAAAATAGAAAAGAAAGGGCCAGGAATTAAGTTAGCCCAGACCTCCAGGCCTGGGCATCTGTGGTTCTCTCGGCCCGCGATGATCTCTTTCAACCTCTCCGCATGACTGTCTCAGTCTTAGCCTCTGGGTTCAGCTCACACATCATGTCCTCATGCTGTGTGCATGTATTGTCATATGCTGGTTGTCCATGCTGGTCATCATGTCTAAGGTAGCCTTCCTTCGCTCCTTGATCATGACCTCTGTTTACTTCCTCTGGCACTTACCAAATCTTATTCACTGAAAGCTCTAGTCTTATTTATTGCTGTGTCCCTACTGTATAGAAGATTAACTGGCATATCATAGGTTTTTAATACTGCCTTTTGAATGAGTGTTTGAATAACAAATGGGGGAAAACCCCACCACATTTCCATGTTGGGTCTGGGAAAATGTCTTTTGGAATAGAGCTGCCTTTGCAGCTATAATGCATGAACAGTGAGTTTACTGTTACGTGCTTTGTTCATTTATGGGGAATTTTGTTTTTCTGCCTTGTCCTCTTATGAAAACATATTAGATTTGCCAAGTGAGCATTAATAGGCAGGCACTCTGTATAAACTGTTGGCATCTGCTTGCCGGGTACATCAATATCTTTTAGCTATTATTGTCATTGCTCTTTTTGTCTGTAGGTGGTTCATCATGACCCATGTCGTGGGGGTGCAGGACAGTGGAACAGCTTGTTCAGATTTAAACATCTCGCAACTGGAAACTATTTAGCAGCAGAGGTAAGACGAATGAATGTAGTACTACTGTTAAATCTCTGACTCTGAAATAGTGAAATAGGCAGTTAGGTTTTCTAAAAAATATTATATTTGTAGGAGCAAGTCCAAATTTGGGACATTATACAAGTTTCACAATTACCTATCATGGTCTGGGTTGACAGATAAGTTTTTCTTAAAATGTCAATACTAACTGAAGTCTTACAATAATCTTTGTCTTAAACAACAATAGCCTGGGGCTTGGTTTACTGTAAGGTTCTCCAATCCCCCGTGGAGTTTCACCCTTTCACAACGTCTGCGTTGGAGGGGTGATTAGTCGTTGCTGTTGTAGTAGAGTCCAGGGAGTTTCAGATTTATCTTAAGCGGCCAGTCTTGCACTGTTGGGTGGCTTTTATTGTTCAGACCATTGGCGAAGAAGGGCTTTTCTTCCTGAGACACAGAACTGTCCAAAAAACTGTCAATAGAAATGGTAAAAACACGTAAGGTCTTTTCTTTCTCTATTAAAAGCATGTTGAAAATGGATATATATGAAGGGTGAGTAGAGGTAAAACACATTTTAGAAATGATTTGATTAAAGTTTGGTTATCTAATTGGAAAGTAATTTTGAAAATATATTTTTTTAGATATAGAAAAATATCCATTCATTCTACTCTCCTT
This sequence comes from Pteronotus mesoamericanus, assembly GCF_021234165.1. Lineage (NCBI taxonomy): Eukaryota > Metazoa > Chordata > Mammalia > Chiroptera > Mormoopidae > Pteronotus > Pteronotus mesoamericanus. The sequence goes on from NW_026555310.1 coordinate 18,318,845, forward strand.
AACGCTGTTTCTTTTTTTCAACTTAAATCTTCTGGGATTTGCAACCAGAATTTGGCCTTAGAATTGTCAATATTACTTATCTAACTTTGGTTTTGGATTTGAGGGAAGGTAAGGAAGTGGGGATGGAGAGTCCATGAGAAAAAGGTGTGAGAAACAGGAAATGTCTATAGACATGCTGACCCCTGTCCAAGTTAGCACCCAACCCATGACCCTCTCCATCCTATTCATCTGCGATAATTTTCTTCATAGTGTTTGCCACTGTCTGATTTATTGTGCACTCTAGATTATGCATACATATTGTATTTCTCTGTCAGAATGTATGTTCACTTAATACAAGGATTTCTTTTCTTTCCTTTTTTTTTTTTTTAAATAACATCACCACTCTTTCCTCAGAACCTAGGACAGTACTTGGATCTTAGAAAGTATTTGGTGATTATATTGCTTCATTCATTCTAAAAATAAGCTATTCAGACTTCTATAAGCTGATAGAAGAAGAATTTAGGGATTTGTATCAGATGGGCATTTGGAACCACATTTGGGTAAATTAATTTTTCTAAGCTTCAATATCCTCCCTTGGAAAGGAGGGATAATCACAATATTTATATAATAAGATTATTAAAAGAATTAAATGAGGTGAAGTGCTTGACACAGTGTGTGGCTCATGGTAAGCATCCAGTAAGTTATACCAGCACGATTACATTTATTATATGATAAACAGGGATTATTGCTACTTTTATAAATACTTGATTCATATTTATGAATTTACTCAAGTAAAGGAAATACAGCTTTGCAATTTGTGGGCTAGTTACATTGTAAATGTTTTGAAGGGTTTTGAAAAGTAACCCTCTGAAACAAAATTAGGTAGTAGTAAGGCAGAAAATTTTGTCTAAAGTAAGAATTGGAAAAGGCCACTAAATGTCTTATAAAAGATAAATTAGGATTAAAATTCCCTTGGCTCTTATGTTAGTGGTAATTTTTCTTAATTCACTTTTCAGTCAAAGGCTATTTCAGCTACTGACATCTAGAAAAATGATATAATTACACGCTGTTAGTTTTCCTTGTTAATTTCTGTAATTAAATCTTGTAACATTTGATACATTCAAATGATTATATTATTAAGTAAATTGTTTATTAACTTTAATGAAGATCCGTGACCTCAATATATAACTGAATTCACTAAACATTGAAAAGTAGAAAGCAGTTCATGCCCTTACAAGAATTTGAAAGACTGCTTTTTTGTTGTATTTCTAGAGAACACAACTTTAAATGCCACATGCTATTTTGTCCATGTTAAGGTCTGATGTGTTTATAGGATCTCTTCCTTGACCTGTAACACATAAGGTAACACAACACTACTTTAGGTAACATCGAAAGAGGATGGGATCTTCTTTCGATGTTACCTAAAGTAGTATTAGTAAAGTAGGGAAGGAGAATTAAACATTAAGTACATATCTGAAGATTAAAAACTAAGCATCTAAGTAGTATAACGGAATGGGTGCTTCTGTGTAGTATTCTAATATCAAAAGAGAAACTATAGTTTCAAAGTGCTGACATCCGTTAGCTGGGGTTTTATACTTCATGTGTCAGCCCCATTCAGGCAAGATCGTGGCCCAGCCATCTCTCCGATGCTCATCCTGCTGGTGTGCACGTGTCCACAGGTGTCGCCGTCACAGCGATGGTAGTCACTATCACTTGATAAAACACTGATTTTCGATTCTGACTCCACAGCTGGTAGAAACTAGCCTGTGAGAGTTGAAAAACAGTGATTAACGTTTTATCATTTTGGTTTTTAAAGGTGCCCAGGTCTTTAATTTCAAAACATTATTCCTGTCACTGCGGTAGAATACGGAGTTCCCAGCATTGTGGGCTGTGCCTTTCTAGCAGTATTTTTTTTAAAAAATTATATTATACTCTCCTTCTTATGAGATAAAAAGCTCCATGGCTTTTATTTACTTTACTCTTCAGTTTTATTTTAATATCTAGATGCTACTTAAAAATTAAGACACATATTGAGGTGTTGAAAATGCAAGAGTTAAGAGTAATTATTTTGGAATTTATAGAAAAAGCAAACTTGACATCTTTAAGATTTCATACATCCTTTAATATGTTTTCTAAGTGCCCGATAAATGCACAGCATGGTAGAGAATGCTGCGGGGAAAGAAGGAAGCAGAGGAGTCAGGCTTTGCCCTTAAAGAATTGACTGACTAGTTCAGAAGACAGCAGGCAAGAAATGACACAGGATTATCAGCAAGCCAGGGCATGCAGAGCTGCTGGTGCGTGCAGGTGGAGTTGGGTTAGTTTGAGATTAGCCAGGGAAGGCTCTTGGTTGGGGTGAACTTTTCCATGGTTCTCAACAAAAGTAATAAACCCAGATGGCAGAGAAATAAAGGGGCAATCCTTGTAGAAATTGCCAAGGAGACACGGAGAGAGATGAAGAATGTCTAAATCATGTGTAGACGATGTAAAAAGAGAGGCCAGCTAAAAGAAAAGTGTTCTGAACGGACTTATTGTGGGACAGATCCCTTGGCTGGAAGATTCTGAATGAAGGGTTTGAATGTGATCTAATTAGTAACAGGGATGAAGTTTGAAGTTGATCCTAGTAGCTACCTTTGACGTTGGTATTGGGCAGCCATTTGCAAATAGTTGGTAGATACCAGTGATATCATTAGAATAATCGAATTTTTGCCCTCAAGGAGCTCCCTGTACAGTGAGATAAACATGTTGTAGCAGCGTGGATCGTGGTGGCTTCTGGAGAGCACAGTGCACCTTTGGGAGAGGTGCCAGGGAGGCCCAAGGAACGGTGAGGAGGCCAGTGGAGCAGCTCCTTGGTGGAAGAGTAGCCGGATGGGGAAGAGAGGGAAAGCGTGCTCAGGGAAGGAGGCGTGGGGTGTGGTACAAACTAATTTCGTAAGTGTGATACATATGTGTGGCAGACTGCGGGATGTGTGTGAGTTTGAAAGCAGTCGTAGGAGGTGGGAGGAGAGTGGTGGGGCCAGACATGGAGGGCAGCTGACTTTTTCAGGCCCCACGTATTAAGCTAAGGAGAATGGGTTTATCTTGAAAAAGCTGTGTTCCAAATAAATCTGTGTTTAAAGAACACTCCGGATTCACACTGTTCGCTATTTAAAGGAAAATAAGTACTATTAAAATTTAGCAAAATTGGAACGTCGGCTTCTCAGGCACACTGGTGACATTTCAGGTCGCTCAATAGCACACAGGTATCAGATGCTGTGGACGTGGAATGTTTCTGTAACCACAGGGACACCGATGCCCTGGAGCCTTCGTGAAGCAACTGGGAAGGACTGGATTTAGAGGCAGAAAAACCAGATAGGAGACAAAGGTATGATACCTTCAAGGAATTTTGAGGACTTGAACCAAAATGAGATCATCAAGGAGTACGAAGAGAGTGATTAAGATTTCTGAGAAACATCATCCTTGAAGGACAAAAGACTGGGAGCGTGAGAAGTCAGAAAAGCAACTAGAAAAGCAGATAGATTTGAATCACAAATGCCAAGCAAGCGAAGATAAGAGTTTCAAAAAGGAGGCAGTACTGTCCAAAAGGTTAGGAACAAAATGTATCGACAGCATTTGTTGAGAACATGGTCCTTTGGGGCTTCACTGGGAGCATTTTTAGTGGAAGCCAGAATGCAGGACACCAGCAATGGATGTGAGTGTAGACTGAGTTTTCACATCATGGCTGTGAAAAGAGAGAAACAGAGTAATAAAGGGAAAGGAAGAGTCCTATTAGGCAGGTTTTTATAAAGTTGATTTAAAAAATAAGATGGGTGAAAACTGAGCTGTTTTTGTATTACATGGAAATACACATCAAAGGGGCAGGATTTGCCAGTGTATCACTGTTTTCACTCAGCCTTTCCTATCTATCATTTGAAATATTACTCTCATGTGCTTGAGGTGTTCCTGGTAAATTGGATTATGTAATTCTTGAACTGCCTTTGAGTTTGTGGTGTCTCTATTGGTGGTAAAGAGAGTCTAGTGCAGTGGGAAACAATCTCGCGTCTACTGCTCACAGCCTCTGACTTGAAGCAACTATTTAACCTCTTGGAACCTCAGTTCCCTTGTGTACAAAAAAGGTGATATTACATATCATATGGGATAACTTTGGAATTAAAAAAGATAGGGAATATTCAGCACTTTGCTCATAAAAGGAATTCACTAAGTATTAAATAACTTTGCTTTCCTTGTCAGGAAGGGGAGAGAAAATGCAAGGGAGTGATTACTATTATTATTTGGAGCTTGTATTTCTTTATCAGTCATATAACTAATCAAGGATGTGGGGGGATTTCAGTGGCTCACCACTCCATACCTTGTGCCCAGGACAGTGCCTGACATTTAATGTACATTCAGTAAATACTGGATGACTGAATGGATGAATCACGGACACTATCAGGTTGGAAATCTAATCACTTCATTTAACAGAAAGGGAAACCCTGGCTGAGAGAGGTGATTTATTTTGTCTAGTTTAGAAACCAGAAAATGGCAGTATTTGAGCTGAATACTAGACTTGCATTGCTTCAGTGGTTCTTAACGGAGAGTGAGCCTGCTGCCCCTGGCAGTGTCTGGAGACACTTTTGTTGTCACAGCTGGGGAGAGGGAGTGACTGTATCCAGTGGGAAGAGGCTGGCCATGCAGCTAAGCATCCTACAACGTACAGGACAGTTCCCGTAACAATGAATTATCTGGCCCAAAATGTCAATAGTGCTGATGTTGAGAAACCCAGGTCTACATTATACTGAAATTACATGATCATTTATTGACTGTCTACTAGGTGTAAGCACTATTTTGGTATTTTGAAGAAAACAAGGATGGTTAACATTTGGTCCTTGTCCTCTAAGAGTTAGCAATATATTCTTGAGGAGAATGATAGTAACTCAATCACAGGGACATTGAGATCTCCTTTGCGATTGTTTTCATCATATGTATACATCTGAAATAACTGAGTTTGTGTAATGTTTAAATTATTAACATCTTTAGGTGGCCATGATTAAATACCACAGTAAGTTTAAAGGGCTGCCACCTTAAATCTAAGCAGAAATGAGAAAACGCACTGAAAAATTTTCTTATACTTCCTAAATACAATATAGTATTCAACCAGAACTTACTGGGTGGCTAAGATATTCAGAAAAATGTAATAAGCCTATTGTTTGTGAAGAAGTGATGGGGGCACCATCCAAAGGACATTAGACCATTCCATCTGCTGAAGTTTCTGTAGTCTAATTATAGAGACAAAATACATAAATTGCAAGCTATTTAAAAATATCACCTATTTTGGTGAATTGTAAAGAACATCTAGGAATTAGAACAATGATTTAAAACAAAATACTGTTTAGATTTTGTACTGTGTGTAAGGCAGTACTATTTTGGGTGTCCTGTGACCCCAATTTTCAATGTGGGGAGGGATTTCCTACACATAAACCAGCAATTCTCGGGCACCAGCTGGGTGTCCCACAATCCAACCTATTCTGACACAGCCGACACAGAGGTGGCGTCAGGTTCCACAGGTTAACGGTTCAGCCCTACGAGGCTGTCCCCCACCGGCTCCACCTCAGATGCCAGCCTGATCCACCAGCTACAAATGGGAGGTTCCCAGGACCCTCCCCCTTGGATTTGATTAATTTGTTAGAATGGCTTACAGAACTCAGAGAAACATTTTAGTTCCTTGATTACCTTATTTAAAGGGATATATATGTAACTCGTGAAGAGCAAGATAGAAGAGATGTATAGCAAGGTGTAGGGAAAGGGCTCAGAGCTCCCACGTCTCCGTGGGGACATCACTCTTCCCAAATCTCTATGCGCGCACCAACTGAGCCCAGTCTCACACGCCCTACCTGTAATTAGGTGACACGAGCAGAGGGAAAACAGACACGGGTGTTTGCCTTGAATGAACAGCACATGTGGCCGCTGTCAGCACACTCATGGCGTTTGCCACGGACCTTTTACTCTTACCACCTTATTAGTGCAGGAGAGTCCACAACCATATCTGTGAGGGAGAAAGTAATTTTATCCTATTTTGAGTATAAGAATAAGGGAGCCTCAGGAAAGAGTTCCTCCACAGTTGTGGGAGGAATCATAAATTAGGTATCACAACTTCTGATCTGCTGCTTTCTGCATTTTCTTTCTTTGAATATTATTAAACAGTGACTTTTGACGAAACAAGATAGATTTGAGTAGTGCAAAATAATTTTACTTCTAAAGATTTTATATTGCCTTTTTTAAAGACAACTTGCTTACTTGTTTGTAGGTATGCAGAACTTCCACCAGATGGCAGTAAACACTTATTTCCAAATTACGCAATAGCCATTGGCTTTAGTCAAAGACTTAGTATTCAAGAACCTGTATGCTGACACAGAATCTTATGAATATTAGGGCTGTAATTTTAAATATTCCTATATTTAGCTCTCTACCAAATGTAACAGCCACTGTATATGAGAAGGGCAGGGCTTGTGTATGCATGAATAGAGTAGAACATCCATACCTGGTCCTCTGCACACAAACATTTATGTAGCAAATAAACATTATATGTCAAAATATAAATTGTGCCTGGCACATATAAACATTTAGTAAATGTTATTTTCCTCTTCTCTTTTAGATTTATCAAATGGAATAATAGAATTGCTCTGAAATGCCAGTAATTGGAATCTACATATATAGGCATTAAAAAATATACACATGATGATTTAATGATTTTAATGTCATTATATAATTTAACCTGTTACATAACAATAATAGATTAAAACACATTCCATTATTAAAAAGTGACACTTTCCTTGTGAGATTTTGGCCTGTTTCTTTTTATTGTGTAGGTGGGAGTCGCAGTTGTCTTTCGTTTGCTTGTGTACGGTTCTGACTTTCACTGCCTAGATGTTCACCTCCTCCCCCTCCCCCTGCCACTTTTCTCTTCTGACTTGTCACATGCTCTGCGTGACTACTTTTAGTCCTCTTTGGTCATTTAAGGGAGAACCCCCTTCAAAGGTTAGGAGTGGGTGTTTGTCCTTTGTGTCCTCTCCTCGTCACCCACTCCCATGGCTGCAGTGGTCCGTGAATTTGACGCCCGATGTCCCACTGCCCCTGAAACTCAATATAGACACCGGAGATTGAGTTGTTTCCCTGCAAAGTAGTGAATTTTCTTAGTTCAGGTTGAAAAACCTGAGAGTCATGACAAACATATTTTTCTCTCTCAGTTTACACAATCGAATTCTGCTGACTCTGCCTCTGGAAGATCTTCCGTGTCCACGTTCTTTTCATTTCAGCTTCATGAGTTTTGTTGGTGCTCTACCAGCCCTCACCTACCGCCGCACTTGGTTCCTCTGCCTCTTTTGTCCTCTGTCTTCATCTCCTACTAACCATTACCAGTTGAGGATTTTTAATGCCTTGTTTCCACAGATGTTTTCCCAAAGATATTCAAAATCCTTCTGAAGATGCGAACCCATTAATCTGTGGCATAAAGTCCCCACTGGCCTGCAGGGAGTCACGTGCTAGTGTAATTAAAAGAGGTAGCCGTGGGACCTTCAGACCCGGGCTTCCAAATAACCCTGCCACTGGCCGGCAGAGAGTCTGCACACAGCACCTCACCTGATGTGTGCCGGGGGCCCCCTCCATGAGGTGGGATTAAGACTCCCTTCTAATAAGAGAAACATAAGGGGAAATGATTAACCTTTAAAAGCATATAAAACATATTCTATAAGTGACATTTATGGATCTTCTCTGAGCAAGTCTCCTGTCCTCACCCGCATGGCACTCACTCCCCTGCACCACCTGTCTGCCTCACTCCCTCTTCTGTTCTCTGCCCAGTTACAACTCTGCCTGCCCTTCAGGACATCTCAGATGCTACTTCTCCATGAATCTCTTCTTGAATAAATTTGCCTACCACAGAGTCCTTCTTTTTCTGACCTATATTATTTATAAATGATTCATTTCTATCTTATATCTCTTGTCACATTCTATTTTGTATTAAGGCTAACTGTATTTATGTCTTATTTCTCTTCCAAGACTATAAGGTCTTGTGGTCAGGGACCATATCTTTGCTAAAATACCATATACCACAGTGCTTTTCCCGTTATAGATGCTCTATTAATATTTATTGGCTGCATGATTGAATAGCATATTAGATCTTTTTCTCTAATGCCAGATTTATAATTTATTTTTAACATAAGGAAATATTTTCTTTAAAGTCCTAAAAGATTTAGGTATTTCCACATGACTATGTGTTTTATTTTCTTTTTTAGAAATTTTCTTTGATTCATCCTTAGCCTACTTACATCAATAATTACTGTTCTTATTATATTTAGAGAAAAAAGGAACAGTATAATTAAAACATGTATTGAAGCATATATTTATTTGGCCTTTAGTTAAAATGGGTAAATTTATATAGCCAGAGACTTATTTGGGTGGCTTCTCTCTCTTCCCCTCCCCCTTATCCTCTTCCTTCCTCTCTACCTCCTCCTCCTCCTTACTATTATTAACACTTTAATAAATTCACTGAAGCAGCAACTTTTTATTAATTATTAAAAAACACATGGTAGCCCGAGAGACACAGGATGAGGCAAAATCTAACTGAACAGCACCTTCTTTAGTACTATTACCAAAGACATGAAGATGTGACATTTAATGACATATAATTAGTATGATTAGGCATAGACTTTTCTCATTTTACAGATTTGGTCCCTGAGCTCCATGAGGGTTAGGTGACCTTTACTACAGCCCATGGTATTTCCCTACAGATCAGAGTCTGGAATCCAGTTGCACAGAAATCTCTTAGGGATTGAACCGGGTGACCCTAAATGGGTGAACTATGTGAAGACTGAATTTTAAGAAGTAACATTGTCTTTGGGGGGGAATACGAGTGATGTTTCCCAGAGCATAAATGATTTTGTGTTTGACTTACGTACATTAATTCCTGCTTCTGTATGTATTTTAGTTATGGATATGATATGGCTTCAACATGATTTACTTTACAGTGTTTGCAACCAACTATTCTAATGCTTGCTGAATAAACTATGACCGTAAAGTATGTCCTTAGTTAAACATATTGCATATTTTTGGATATAATTTTAGTATGGACGATTTAAATTTAAAAGTCTAAATTCTTTAAAGTGAAAACACATTAAAAACTATAAAACAGTGACACTTGACTGAAAGAGCTGAATAAATCCCTTCTGGGCACTAGGTTGGAACTTCCATTGTTTCAAAGTAAAAGTATGTCTTTTTGAGGTTGATTAATTAGTAGACTGGAGGCCGGTTAATTAACTATCTTTTTGGCTTTTTACCTTTCATTCTTCAATTCCAAAAGCAAGATAACAGTATTTTGGAACTAATTCTTTTATTCATAATTAAAGACAATTTAAGGAAACTGGGGTGCCTGTCTCCATAGAAAAGGGAAGGCTGGCCTCCCCTCTCCGTAAGCACTGGCCTAGTACTAACAGGCAACTAGGAGCTGCATTGCCATTTTCTAACCCCCTCTATTCCCCACCCACCAGTTTTACTATTTATATTATTATTTTTATATTGTATTTTTAGCTGATTATCCCATTCTGTTGCCTTTTCATAGAAGCAATGTTTACTTGTGCTTTTTTGAGTATGCCAAACCCTTTCCCGAACATTTATTTTGCATCATACCATAGAAAATATTCAGAAAAACTCTGAGAAAGAATTTTACCCTCTTCTAACATACTTTTCAATCAGCCTCATGTTTGTGTTTTTTTCCTTCCCTCCTTCCTTATTATCTTCAGAGCTCTGTGTAGAACCAGATGTGTTGGGTGGATGGTCCTTTAGTTCCTTTTTTTTTCTTCTTTAAATTCTCAGTCCTCTTTCTAAAATTTTAGGTGCAAGGCAGAGTAAAGGGCACATTCCCAGTGTAGTTCCCCGTTCTAGGATCTTGACTCTCCTTACCTGGCTTCTGTTGCAGTTGCGCCCCTCTCCCATTCCTTTGCTATTCGTGCATTATTATGCAGTGTAATTCCAGCACAGAGCAGCCACAGTTCTTTCTCTTTTCTCCTCTTTGTTCATGCAGTGCTTCTCAGAAAGCCCGCTGCCTTTGTCTGTGTCTCTACTTTCTATGCATTGTTTTCTGCGCTTTGTTGCATCTCTCTGGTCATGAGGAGATAGAGATAGGTAACAGGACGGTGGATGGGAGGACTGGGCAATTTTCTGCTCAGTCTAACATAACAGCAGCTTCTTAGGGATAGAGAAAAACTTCTGTTGTTGGTTGGTAAATAATTTGGGTCTGAGCCAGTGGACAAATACTAGTGGGAACCATAGCAAGAATCCTTTTAATCATGTCCACATGGCCACTGGCTTGAAGTGAGGTTAACGTTTCATGGATATGCCGTGAGATAAAAACTGAGGAGTTAACTGCCTCTCCCTCAGCACTAGCCACTCTATAATTACCGTCAATTCATTGAAGATTCGGGGTGTAGGTTGTTTTTCAGCCTTAGTTTTCAATGAGTTGGGAGATTTTTGTTTTGTTTTGCTTCTAGCTTTTTTCATTACCTTTGTTATAATTAGTGATAAGTTGGGAGGAACATTCCTCACAGATACTAGCCAAGTGTCATTTTGAGGAAGACTCCCAACCTTATATTTTTCAATGGTGACTTTAACGACCTGAAGTCACGTGTTATATACACTGACTGATTTACATTTGATTTACATCAAATCGGACACTTTGATATTTTGAGAAAAACATGAATTTGTTGTTTTACAAATTCTGAACTAGTCATTCTTTAAGTACATCAAAGGCATCTTTTTGGGACCGTGTGGTCAGGTGGGAGGCAGGAGTTATGGAAATGTGGGAGCCAGCGCATGCGCAGAACTTATCCTTCCGGTTGGGGTGACCCAAAACCCAGCAACCTTGCAACCCAAGTCTGAAGACACGCACTCTTGTGTGTTTGTTTCAATAGTCCTCATGCATTATTGGCTCACTTAGCTGGTATATACTTGATATATTGTCCCTCTTTTGCTCAATTTTCTTTTCTTGTATGCATAGCATGTGGAGCATGATCTTGAATCATTATTAAAACTTTGCTTTGCTCTGTTTTTTAAAACTGATGTCTCAGTTATTAGTCAATGGCAGATTTTGTGGTGTATAAAATGAACTCTTGAATGCTTCCTTAGAGGAGGTGGAATTGGCAGCTCTTACTTGTTCAAAGATGTCAAGTGGTCTTATATAAATAAAGCCCGTATACTTGGCATTTAGATTCTGTCGCCTGCAACTCGAGTTTCAAGGTAACCTTTTAAATTTTAATATTTACTAACGATTCCTTTCTTAACTTCTTTTCATATTATACTTAGCTAATGGTATCATAGTGACTTGAATTAAACATTATTGGCCTTATCAATGTGCTTTTAATAGCAATTAAACTAGTTTTTTCCTTTTTTCTTTTTTAGCTTAATCCTGATTATCGAGATGCCCAAAATGAAGGAAAAGTTATGGTGAGTAGAATTGTTTTTCCTGCCAACAAAGCCCAAACAGAGCATTTATATTTTATATGACCAAACTGAAAACGTTAATAGGAAATTTCAAGACTAGGGTCTCTGAGGGGGATTCTCTGAGTAGAGGCTGTGGACCAGAGATAAAAGGTAAAAGATAACATACCCGGCTTAGATCATAAGAAGATGCTCCATAGTAGATATTGAGGGAGATTTCTAGCAACTTGAAGGCCATTTATGATTGAATGCTGAAGACAGCTAGCGTCTGGGGTATATGGTGGGTCTAGGCTTAGTTTTCAGGAGAGAATACAGATTAGGCAGGAGAAATGGAATCATGGCATGATATTAAAAAGGATAATATGACAATCTTTTTTTTTTTAAAGCTTTTATTTATTTATTTTTAGACAGAGGGGAAGGGAGGGAGAAAGAGAGGGGGAGAAACATAAATATGTGGTTGCCTCTCACATACCCCCCACGGGGGACCTGTCCTGCAACTCAGGCCTGTGTCCTGACTAGTAATCAAACCTGCGACCCTTTGGTTCATAGGCCAGCACTCAATCTATTGAGCCAGATCAGCCAGGGCAGGTCAATCTTCTTTGATTCAAAATAAGCTGGGTTCTACTTACAAGGAGGCATTGAAACATCAAACAACCAGGTGACTGATTTTTATGATATTCTAAAATATGCTACTCAAAAAACTTCTCAATCTTATTTTAAAGCCAATTCTCATTAAAATATTTGTGCTTATTCACCCAGCTCATTTCATCATCATTTGTAAAGAAGATATTTTCATGATTACAACATGACTTAATTTAATAAAAAATTCAGAAATTCAGGAAAATTTGATGTGATACAGATAAATGCTAGATGATGTGCATATTATTATTTTTTTGTAATTTAGCCAGATATCTTGACATAAAATAGATGCAGTCTATAATTCAATTTGCTTAGAAATTTAATAATCCTTTTTTGAATTGGCAGCTATTAGTCCTGTATTATCCAAAATTCTACCGTTTGGTAGAAAGAGGTGGAATGTTTAATTAAAATTACTATGTCTTTGCATTGCTACACAGCCTTATGCTTTATGAGGATGTTGATGTGGGGAGGTAAATCAAATCAGAGTTTTTGGATCTGAGTCAGTCCTGTTTGTCTCCCCTCTCCGCCAATCCGGATTACAATAGAAATAAGCTAAAGTATCAGGTCACTGACCCAATGAAAACTTGAAATTGTGTCTAAACCTAGAATTAGGCTTATCAGATCCATAGGATCCTCTGTCTTTAATTCCATACTATCATCCTGTGTGGCTCTTTGACGTTTGGTTTTCAAACAGCTGCCCCAGGATTGTTGGGTTCTTACTTTTCCTAAGATTTAGAAAAATACTATCAATAACTATGGTTTACAAGCTAAGGATGAATCACAGCTTCTTTGGTTTTAACTGTAAGTTAGTCAGTGCCTTCCAGCCAGAGACCACCACGAACACACCTGTACTGGAACAAGCGGGGTGGGTTTATTACTCCTTTCACACATGTTGTGGGAACCGTGGGGCATCCAAGTGAAGCTTTGTGAGCAAGAATGTATTAGAGGATTTAGGCTTGTGCAGGATGATTTTGGGGAGGATTTAAGGAAGTGAGCTTTTTCGCTGGATCGGAACGCTGTCAGAAGGCATTTTAGTAAGTGTTATGTATAGAGAGAGCAGACTGGAGCCAGGCTAACGCTGTCACTGCTAACGAAGCAGCAGTTGCTCATGTTAGCTAGAGAAGGGGGATAGTTCATCATTGTTGTGGCTTGGACAATGTTCCTCTTTTGTCGATGTTCAGACATGATTCCGGAGTGGTAGTGTTTTGTCTTGATCCATCCTAGTCAGGGGGTGGCCTTATCCGATGTTGACATTTTGTGAAATTGTTCATGTTTGACTGGAGAACACTGGCCTCACTGTGAGCGCAGGGCCAGCCCCCAGTGACACCAAGGCAAGCTGTTGGGTGTCCAGGGCTGCTTTTCTCTTTATCCAGGTTTATTTTTATGATATTCTATGTGACTTCGTCATGGTAGGGCCAAGGGTGATACTTCTAGGACCACCATTAACTGGCGTTGCCTGGGACACATCAGATTGCTTTCCTGAGACTCAGTTTCCTTACCTGTGTTGTAGGATGAGAGTGTTTACCCTCCATGACCCCACCGGCCTGCAGTAAAATGATAAAGTGATCGGACAGATGGAAACTCTTTGAATAAAGATGGTAGTAGGCTAAAGATGTGACGTGTTTCTACTAAAAGGACATCATATCAAAGCTTCAAGTTGTGCCATTGAAGTAAATTTCTGAGCTAATCTCCTTTCAGCTACGTACTGTTTGGTGGCGCTGCTAATAATTCTGGGCAGAGCTGAGCGGGAGAATACAGAGCATGATGGTTTATGAAGCAGCATAAAGAATGTAAATAAGTAATAAATCCATGATGAAGTCTACTCTTTGTGTTAATTAGCTTTTAGTTAGACTCGATAGACTTTTTCCTTCTTTATTCATTTCTAAAGGCGAGAAAGAGCACTCTTTTGTTTTAGCAATACTTAATTGCATGTAGCACAGGCAGGATTGCCTTTGCTGTGGAAGTTTATGCCTGGATGTCATTTGTCATTTCAGAGACACATCCAACTGGAGACATTTTATTTTATTTTTTTTCTCTCCAAAATCTTGAAAGTAAATAAAACTGAGAATATGGAACAATAAAGCTAACAATATGACTCCTCATTTTATAGGCCATTTACCACCTACCAATAATTATGTTTCTATGTAAAAAAAAAAAACAAAACAAAACAGGGGAGCAGTTAGAGTTTCACCTATGAAAAATGAAACCAATTTCCCAAAACAGAATAGAATGCTCTCTTACTTCAGCTCTGGGTTCCAGTAACACGGAGTTCACTGGGACCATGCTAATTATTTTCTTTTCTAATTTTCCCTATGTTGTCTATTTAATATCCAGTTAATATTTTTCCTGTAATTTATAAACCTTTATCAAAATGTTGCCTTCCATTTTTGAAGTGCCAAAGGTTAATGCATGGCGCTGCTGAAATGAGTCGGTGTGTGTCAGAGCTCCCATTAAGACCCAAATTGCTGTATTTATTCTACAAAAGAGCCTATTATTTCCAATCTTACAAATGTACAGCATCCACAGGGACTCTGTAAATATTGGAACTGTGTCAAACCCAGCTGGGAACCTGGCAGTCATTAGTTTCTTCTCCTTGAAAGGCTGCATCTTTTTAAATGACTCTTTGAAGGGGATTTTTTTGGGGGGTGGAGGGGAATAACACCACCCATTTTAACCTTACCATATTTATGTGGAATAATGTGGTCTGATTTTTCAAGGGAGTGTCTGTTGTCTATGCGGAGGGTTCTTGACCCCAACAATAGTGATATATTGGATCAGATGATTCTTTGTTGTGGGGGACCCTCCTTTGCATTGTTGGATGTTTAGTTGCATCCACGGACTCTGCTACACTCATGGATGCCAGCAGTGGTTCAGCCTGCCCCGGGCTGTGGCAACTATAAGTGTCTCTGGAAATTGCTGAATGTCCCTGGGCACCAGACTGTCCTCCTGTTGAGAACCATCAGTCTTTGTGCAAAAACATATGTAAACAAAAATGTGCTAGGAACCAGGGAAACTTCGTTGAAATAGACTTGAAAATTATATTCTGTAGAATTTTTTTCTTTGAGGCAGGGATGAGGTAGGTACCAGATTCTGAAAGAAGACCACCAAATTCCCTTGAGCTTTACAGTGGTAACATGATAAGGAAAAGAAAGAAAAGAGGGTTATGTTAGGAATTAGTTTGAGAATAACAGCTTGTTCAGGAATGGCAAAAGAGGTGCTTGCTGCTTTAAATGACAGGATTGTGTCTGTTACATAAAGTCATCAGCAAGAGCCCCAGAGGGTCTGAACAAAAATACACAGATGCCTGCACATGATTATGCTGCTGCAGCCCCACACAGGTCTGAATCAGCCCTGAAAACGCATACATTGTTTCTTACAGAATGTCTCTGGCGCCCAACAACAGCATTGCGATGTCTCTGCTAAAAATTCGATGACTCACAAATGAGTCAACAGAGAAGGTGTTACAGCAGACTAACTGCTGAGCTGCCGCGGGCGGCCTCAGGACGGGCAGGAGGGGCCAGGCGAGCCATTAGTTTACCCGACTGGCTTTTCATAAGGGATTTTCAACTCATGTAACCTGCCAGGCTGTGTGCCTTTCCTTCCAAGTGAAAATGCTAGTTTTATAAGAGCCCGGCAGATTAGGTTAATATTCTGAGGCCCTGCATTCCCTAAATTGAGTGTTTTGGATAGCTGGCTGATGTTAAATTTAACACCTGTCTAAGCTCTGCTGTACCTTAATGTATTTTCATGTTGCAAGAGGGAGGGCATTGTGCTTCTGTAATTCTGTGCGGGGAACTAGTGTTTTTGTGTCTTTTTTTCTTACTTAGAAAAAGATGTGGGTTTCTATATAAAAGCCACAGAACACAATTTTGAACAGAACTGTCTTTGTGTTATAGAAATATAAGACTGATTTTCTATATCGTAGCTTGGTCAACACATTTAAAACTTGTATGCTTATAACTCATTCTTCATATTTCATTATTTAAAAATTTTGAAAGGCTGGCTTGAAGTTTACTGTCAAATTGTTATTGAAAGAGTGTTTAAGCAAATTATCAGAGTAAAAGATTAAAAGCAGAGAGTTTAAGATTGTAGCACTTTTAAAACTTCTAAACATGTTGAAAGCTCTTATTCACATAATTATTAGGCTATTTATGAATTAAACTTATCTATTCATTAAACTTTTTGTTCTCAAGGACCTAAGTAAATTATTTAGGGGTAAAATCGTACATTCCACTTATTCTGTATAATTAAAATTAAACCATAGGTCTTAAATAGTATGCATAATTCAGAATGACCTTTTTAAATAAGCCCTAAGAAGCAAGGATTTTCTATGTTTGGAAAAGATTTTTATTGTCCACTGTGACATAGGTCTCTGACTACTCTTGTTGGGGTCCTGCAGGGAGACATTACCAAGGAGGTTTGGGTAGGAGGACAATCTCTAGGAACCTGGATCTGCTTTCTTTTTATAAACCTAGAAAATTCATTTTATCAATATTAGCATTTCAAAAGGGGAGTGTATACAGGTGGATTGACTCCTGCTAAATGAATTCACAAATGACTGATGTATAACCACAATGCCAACTTTTGGTTGCTAAGTATACCTAAATCATTGGGTCAGTTAGTGTCTTTTCTTTGATGGAAAATCTATATCAAAAGCTAAATTATAATTAGATCTATGTGCAGGGGCTCAGGAAATTAGATGACACGTATTCATTTTAGGGATATGGGAGTTCTCCAAGGAGACTGAAATACTAATTTGTTGCTTCTATACTAGGCAATGGTGAGAGAACATTTTATCATCCTCCAAAGAGACCTTTATACCTATTAGCAGTCACTCTACATTCCCTCTCTCACCTGGGCCCTGGCAGTCATGAATCTACTGTCACCATGGGTTTGCCTTTTTGGGACATTTCATATGTGGACTCATACAATACATGGCTTTTTAGGTCTGGCTTCTCTCACTTTAGCATAATGTTTTCAAGGTTCATGTATATTGTAGATGTGTTTGTACTTCCTTCCTTTTTAGGGCCAAATGATATTTCTTGTTCATATTACCACATTTTGTTTATCCATTCACCATTTGATGGGCATTTGGGTTTTTTGCACTTTTTGGCTACTATAACTAATGCTACTATGAACATTCATGTACAAGTTTTTTTCTGTGATCATATATTTTCGTTTCTCTTGGGTAGATACCTAGAATTAGAATCGCAGGTTATGTTATTGTTTTGAGGAATTGCCGAACTCTTCCTAAATGTCTATACCATTTCATGTTTTCCCTACAATATATGAGTGTTAGGATTTTCCCACATTCTCACTAACATTTGCTATTGTCTGCTTCTTAACTAGTTAGTAGTGATACTGAGCATCTTTGCATGTGCTTTCTGGCCATTTATTCATCCTCTGTGGAGAAATGTCTACTCAATTCCTTTGCTCAATTTTTTAATTGGGTTGTCTTTTTATTATTGGGTTCTAAGTGCTCTTTATATATTCTGGATATAATTCCCTTATCAGGTACCTGATTTACAAATATTTCTTTCAACCTTTGAGTTTTTTTTTTAATAGACCCTATATTTTTAGAGCAATGTTAGACCCATAGCAAAAACCCTGGCTGCTTCTCTGTGTGTTCACAGTTCAGGGCTGCTACCAACATGAGCACCATTTGCAGAGGGCACCAGAAGAAACTGCAAGAGTTTTCTGATGCAAGGAACGTGATAGTCACAGTCTTGGGATGGAAATTCAAGGGAGTGTTTTGGAAGGATCAGGTGTAATATTTCATTGCCATAGCAGCCATTAAATAAATGCTTGTGGTTGGATGTGGACTGCGTTCACTTGCCTTTCAAGTGTCCCTTCTCTCCCTGACTTTTATTCAACTTCCTGTGATGATACAACAGCAGTCTTTCTCTCATTTTAAAATTTCATTTGTTTCAATAAATATGTATAATTAATTACATTTATGTACGTAATTACCAAACTTATATTAACATTTTGGTTTCCATGTATCAAATTCTTCCACGGGTGATTGGGACTTGGGGAAGTTCAAGAAAAAATACCTAATCATCAGTCTTGTGTGGTTGTCTGCTTAAAATGGTAAGGTTCTAAAAAATATTGACTGAGTTTCAGATCGCCATGAAGGCTTTTGTTTGTGAAGATCTCACTTTATTTCCCTTTATATGCCTTTATAGTATGTTCTTGGTTCTAACCGAACACGCCAATGAATTGGATGGGGGTGTTGTGGGTGATTCCCCTTCTCCTCAGGTAAATGTCGCAGTTGCGTTTTTGGACTTAGGCAGGAGCTCTGAAGCACGGCCGTGTTTCCTCTTTGATTTATGAAATGTAGATGATTCAGCACGCTATTTCTTCACTGTGTTCGTTTTAAATGTGGAGTGGTCAGTATAATTACTATGTAAATAGGTTTCCTAAAGGGAGGGGAGAATGGGATTTTCAGGGCCTTGATAATTTGCGCAGAGGCAGCCACCCCTCTGGGAGTGTGTGACTTGTCACTGTTGATAATAATACCCCCAGGGGCTGTCAGGCCCAACCTGCTATTTTCGGTTAATGTGAAATGCACATCGCCATAATCCACTGAAGAAATAATATGCAAATTTAAACCTTCTCTCCCAATCGACTGGAGAGTTTAGTAAGAAACCTGATGAAAGTGAATAACCTTGTATGTCCTCAACAGAGAGAGGGAGATCTTCCAACTTCAAAGAAGAAGCGCCAGGCAGGGGAGAAGATCATGTATACCTTGGTCTCGGTCCCACATGGAAACGACATTGCGTCTCTTTTTGAACTGGATGCCACAACTCTTCAGAGAGCTGACTGCCTGGTTCCAAGGTAAGAAAAAGAATTATGGTTAACTGATACTGTTTCTTTAAATAATTTTACTGGTAGGTAAGGAATTAAAACTATAATGTTAATGTAATTTTTGTGATATAAAAGGAGAGAGCATAAGTGAAGAACAAGTGTGTAAAAAATCATGCATTTTTTTTGTGAGTAAGTTAATGTAGTTTGCTTTTTTTGTAAATAATTAAAATGTGCAGGACCAAAGAAATTCTGAAAAATTCATAAGATTCATTTATTCTTATTACTTGTATGGACTTTGGTTACTAAAATGAAAAATAATCTAGAAGCTTTATATTAACATTTATATATTTTATTTTTATTATGTTAGATTCCATATTTTTTTCTTTCATTCATTCATTCATTCATTCATTCAACCATTCAGTCAACAAATCTTTAGTGAACATTGATTGAGTTCTAGGCTTTGCTCTTGGCATTGGGAAGACAACTGTAAACAAACTGGTTATGTACTTAAATTCAAATGGAGGAGAGAGGCAATAGACAAACATAAAATATAAGGTCAGGTAATGAAAATGCTTTGAAGAAAAATTGCAGAGTTTTGAGAGAATTCTATTAGATAGGAGTATTCAGAAACAGCCTCTTCTTTAGGAGATATGAGAAAATATCTGAATGACTTCACGGATCAGCCCTCTCTATTAGAACTGTTTCAAGCAGCAGGAACATGGAATGGAAAAAATCGTGAAATTTACCAGGTGTGACCTGGTAGGGAAGGACCAACTCGGAGACCAGTTGGACCTATGTGAACAAGAGGGGTGGGGAGGGTGATTGACAATATGGTAGCCAGAATGCAAGGCAAGCAAATATTTTACATTTTTTTGCTTGTATTTGATTACTTTAATTAAGCTCTTTTGCCTACAACTGTCTACCTTCCAACAAAAACACTATGATGCACTCTCTAGATGCATAGATGAGTCTTGCTCATTTCATTAGGCCAAGTGGGATGGTTGTAAATAATCTTTGACAGAGCATTATCGTGTTTGGCCTTGGCCAAACTGAGGCTTAAGGTATTGGCACAAAATTCAGACAATGTCCTGAGTTACTCTCAGAGAGGGTAAAAAAGTTGCTATTCTAACACTGCTCCTTGAGCTTCGGACGGGGTTTCATGGTTATTCTCATTCATGAGAAATGTTACCAAATCCTGGCTTCACATGAGCTACACTTCACTCTTCCCTGTTCTACCAGCCTCTAAAGAGATCCCCTCTGAAGGTTTTACCTGATCTGGGTCTGTGGTCTTCTCTTCTGAGTACTGGGATCTTAATCCTTACTAGGACCTTCATCATTTTAGATTTAAACTCAGTAAAATGGAGTCCTTTTGGAACTTTAACCCAGAAAGTTTGCTTAAGAAAATGATAAAATGATCTCACTATAAAGTGCTTTAGACCCATAAGAAATCCCTGAAAACTTGCTTTATGTGAAAGTGTTAGTCTATTACTATTAAGGACCTTTGAAGCCTTTCTCAGTGTAAATTGGAGTTTTGTATTAACAGATTACTTTGCATTAAAGTTAATGTTAATTAACACTCAGTGATAACTACTCTTATGATAAAACCCTTGAGCACTTTCTAAGTACTAAGCCCTGTGTCAAGCAACACTTACAAATAAGGAACTAGAGACTTAGAAAAGGGCTTTTCAAGTTGACTGTAAATGTAACCATCTGAGGAGCCCTGGGACCTCTGTGTGCCCTTGCTGCAACAAGACCAGTGAAATCAGTCTTGGGGGTGGGGTACAGGCTTTATTTACTTCTTAAAGTCATTACCCAGGTATTTGATCCTGGAGCGTGTGAACTCAAAATCTATACTCTTAACCACTATGCTACAATGCCTTCTTATTTTAGACATTCAATTTTATCAAGATCTTACTAGCAACATATTTTTGTGGCATGGGTTCTAAGAGCTATTCATTTCCAAAGTCCTTGTAAAAAATGAAATGCTACTCAAGTGCAATATCTTTAGTTTGGAACCCAGCAATCGGGGTTGACTCAACAAGCATACATTGAACAAGTATGCCAGTAAAGAGTAGGGGAACAGCCATGGGCTTAATAAGATTTGGCCCCATTGCCCAGATGCTTAAAATACAGAGAGGGAAGGCAACTGAATCCAAGAAACATCTTCTGTGTAATTCAGAGGGTGATAAATGGTTAGACAGATATTTCAAAATTTATGATTATTTGGAAAAAGGTTGGATCTTTGCTGTTTTAGAGTTTTGAAAATCAGTCTTTATTTTTATCTATTTGTATGAATGAGAGAACCATGTTAACCCTAATGTTGAATGAATCTCTGACTTTCTCTGAGGCCCTTCACATTTTATTTGATTTTCTCTTATTGTCTTTAATGCTTTCTCCTTCATGTCATATGACCTAGTTAATGTCTTACCTTTCTTACTAAATTCTCAGGGACTTGAAGGCAGAGGACTTACCACAATAGTATTTTTTATTAGATGCTGAAACTCATATTTGCTAAAGAAATGATCAAAGATTTAGTGAAAACGATAATACTTGAGTTGGATGAAGTTCCAGCTGTCCTTGCTCAGGCACTTTCCCAGTTCCTATACAGCTGATACTTATGATCCCAGTGCTCTGCATTAGCAGCTACTGAGCCATTGCTCCTAGGGGAAATGCAGGGTTAGGATTCTGTGAACCTCTGTTCACAATAGTTTTGGCAGTCAGTCAATATATAAACTTGTTGTATGTGTGTTCCTATTTAAAGACACCTTGTTTAATATATATTGTTGATTCATTAACATTGAACTCACAGCCGTCAGCACCATAACTCACGTCTGAAGGAAGCTTATCTAACACGAGAATTTCCTGCTTACCGCACAGCATACAGCCTTGCTCTTAATAGTGGGCAGCACTTCAGCACTACGCCTGGGGGCTGTTTTAAATAGCCACCGAAGAGAATATAAATGTGGAAAACATGGTGCTAAATAAACCATGGAAAGGACACTTGTTTGCAGTATGACAGCAGAAATGAGAAGGCAAAGCATGGCCTGGTTCAGCCTCACTGGGCATGTGTGTGGCTCAAACTCTTTGTCACTCGACACATGCCTGAGGATTGCCCCAGAAGTGCCCTGAATACTGATTTGGGAGTTTCAAGTTTTAGTGAGTAGATGAAGTCACATGTGTGGAATCTATGAATAATGAAATCAACTGTGTACACTTTTACATGCAGATGATTAAACTACAGAAAGGGCTACTATCAGACAGCAGTTTTAACTGAGTCGGTTACTTGATCGGTGCTTCTCACGTGAGCATCTATCAGAATTGTACGGAGAGCCTGTGAAAATATTCATTGCTGGGCCTTACCTTCCAAATTTCTGAATCACTGGACTGGGATGAAGCTCAGAATTTGCATCTCTAGCCAGTTCTCAGGTGACGCTGGTACTGCTGGCCCAGGGAGCACACTTTCAGAGCCGCCGGTCTGGGTGAAAAACACCACCGGCTTTGAAATGGTCTATAGTTCAGGGATTTCCCCTCCACCAGACTGATCAATACTTGGATCGGTTACTAGTCTAAAATATATTTGTATTCATATCATGTATGAAATTGTTAAACATGTTCACATGGAAGTAGGCTAACTTTTTAATAATGTTTTTTGTATTATCTTGCTTTTAGGAACTCCTATGTTCGGTTAAGACATTTGTGTACCAACACATGGGTAACCAGTACGAGTATCCCTATAGACACAGATGAAGAGAGGCCTGTTATGCTGAAGGTAAATGTTTCTGAGACGGATTCAGTTTTCAGCTAGGTGTTGTGTGAATGGGATTAGGGAGCGCCTGCCACATTCCTTGCAACCCACCTTTAGCAGTTTTGGAGATGATTGCAATTCATTTCATCAAGCACTTGTGCCTGCCGGTTGACCTCAGTAGCCTGGCTCTCGCAGGGCTGTATGATTCAGAGCCGGAGCAGCATGTGGAAAGGGGAGAAGGCTCCAGGACTGCATTTTCTCTGCTCTGTTGAAACGGAAGTCGAGGGCGAGTGTGATGAGAGATACGTACGGGGACAAGGCAGGACGTGGGCACGGACAACCTGTGTTCCTAGCGCCTTTCTCAGAGGGTGTTGAGGGTGGGAATTATGTGTTTGGATTATCTTCTCCTGCTTTGTATTTCATAAACTTGCAAAGATGTGTTAATACTTAAAGAATATTGCGTGGCCATTGAAAAAGAATCAGCTCATCTGCATGGAAAAAAAAAATCTAATTGCAGATTGGAACCTGCCAAACAAAAGAAGATAAAGAAGCATTTGCTATTGTGTCCGTCCCGCTGTCTGAGGTGCGAGACTTAGATTTTGCCAATGATGCCAATAAAGTCCTGGCAACCACGGTTAAAAAGCTGGAAAATGGCACAATAACTCAGAATGAAAGGAGGTGAGTAACTTTTGAAAATGACTCCAATTGTCCACTCCCTGCCGTAAACCTCAGGCGAATGAGTGACCCTGGAGGGGTGTGCAGGGTGATCTCCACAGCAGCACGCCGACAGCGGGTGAGCAGCTCATGGTGAGTGAATGCAAATGGGGACGCTCAGTCTGGTGGACTATTTGCTTTTACTTTTTAGTTTGGCTTGAAAACAGTTGCTTTTAGTTACTCTCTGATCTTTCTTTTTAACTATTTCATAAAACATTGACAATACCTTTTGTTGCACTTGATTTGATATTTTGGATTTCTAAAGGTCCTAAAAGAAGTTGTATTTTTTTTTTTTTTTTGTTCTTACTTATTCAAGATACATTTTTCTGTTCAGGTACCACAAAAGAAACCAATGTATGATACCAGAAAATAATATGCATGTGTAGCTCTCTGCCCTTAAAAGTCCCTCAGAGAAACTGGATCCTTGATTCTTCGATTCTGATTTTGGAAATAAGTGAGCAAAAGAATGCTATTGATAGCTGTCAATGATTTTATCTCTACTTTGTTGTCTCTACTTTGTGTCTACTATGTGTCTACATAGTGCCTACTATGGTAGGTACTGTAAATGTGTTTTCTCTACTCTTCAAACAGCACTGACAGGGACATTGTTCCCACTTTACATATAGGAAAATGGAGAGCTTAAACAAGCAGGGTAAGCTCGTGCAGTTAGTCAGTCGGGGATTCAGTCATCTGTGATTTTGAAGTACGTGTGACTCTGGTGCCCCAGAGCACAAGCATCTCTCTGTTTCTCCTGCCCATGGGGCTGCTACATGCCTTTACAGCCAAACAATAAAAACACTGCTTACCAATTTCTGAGGCATTCGCACACTGGGACTCTCATGCACAGCTGGTGAGATGAGTATTGGTATAAGCCCTTTGGAAAATACTTTTGATAGTGACTAGCAAAGTGAAAGAAACAACACTCCTCTTATAAGAGGAGTCATCCAGTGTTTGTCCTTCCGTGGTTTGCCCATATGGTCACATGTGACAGGATTTCCTTATTTATAAGCTGCATGCTATTCCATTGGATGTATATATGCGTTTTCTTTACCCATTCATCCATCCGTAAACATTTAGATTGTTTCCATAGCTCGGCTCTCGTAAGCAATGCTGCAGGGGTCTGACTGAGAGAAGCACAGGGTGGAATGGTGGTTGCCGGGGCTGGGCCAGTGGGGGCGGTTGGGAAGGGGGTATGAGGAGTTCCTATTTAATTGGTATAAAGTTTCCTTTTTACAAAATTAATACGTCCTAGAGATTTGCTGTGCAATATTGTGCCTACAGTTAAGAATATTGTATTGCACGCTTAAAAATTTATAAGAGGGTAAGTCTCCTTTACTACCACACACACACACACAAAAAAGGAAGCAAACGCTTTATGACTCACCAGTTCCCCTTCTAGGCTTAACGTTTTTGAACATCTGTACAAAAGCTGCTCCCACACATGTGCACCAGGACCCATGTTTAAGAATGTTCAGCCTTATTCTAAATAACCACAAACGGAAAATCATCCAGCTGTCCATCACCAGTGGAATAAGTGAGTGCCATTTTGATATATCCATACAATGGGCCACAGTAGAGCAATGAAAATAAATGAAGTACATCTGCATATGACAACATGGATAAACCTAATAAACTTTGGATTGCGTGGGAATTAAACCCAAATTCATTCACGCTAATATTATTGGTAAGTTTTAAAACAAGCAAAACTGAACTCTTATTTGGGCTGCGTAAGCAACTGAGAAATGCAAGGACATAACTGTCACCAAAGTCAGGTTGGTTTTCACCTGAGAGGAGCCTCTTGCAATGTTCCATTTCCTGCTCTAGGTGGTGGCTCGATGGGGTTTGCATTATAAGTATTCCATCATCAAGCATGTATGTTTTATGAACATTTAGAAATATATTTTAAAATGCAAAGGAAAAAAAATCCACCTTGATTCCTCCCACCCCTATCAGTAGAAGAGCATCATAAATATGCAAACAAATGGAATAGCTGCTTCTCAGCTTCCTCTGTTCTTACCTGTTTTTTCCCTAACAAACCTGCATTCGAAAACAGCTAATTGTGTATTCAGTCGTATCTCCACTCCTGTTGGGGGTAATGAATAAAGGCCAGAAGCTGAAACAACTGCTCCACTCTTCTACGGATAATTAAATACCAGAGCTAAATTATGACCAGTAATGGAATCGATGTGCAGATGGCACTTTTTATTTGCTCCTTATCTATTAATGCTTCTTTTGGATGAATCCATTTCTTAGTGTCTGTCACTCTCACATATGCACAGAATTTTACTCAGCCTCACTGGAAAAGTCCCCCTTGCTAAGCATCGCAGTGTTTCTTGAAGAAAAAAACAAGGGTTAAGATTATGAGTGCTCCGCCATTACTGGCTGTACCCCTCCCTGTGTGAGAGGCTCCTCTTCAGCTACTGCTGGAGAGAATCTTAAATTAACCTCTTTAGAAAATTCTAAGCAAGGTGGAAGACCAGGACTGACCAGGGGTTATGCATTTTTACTTCCTCTGCTTTCTCCCCCACTGTTTTAGAGTGAAAGGCATCATACTTCTCATTGCCTGAGAAATACGAAGTTGCAATTATTGATCTTAATTTAGTAGTTTCAGAAAAAGCCACCTTCCATCAAAATTCACTCAGAGCCACCTATCAGTACAGTAGAGCTTATGCCATAGTGGAATACATTTATAGTATTTCATTGATTTTAGAATTCAATATAAAATTCTTTCTGAGAATGCCTCACAACTCTGACTCCCCTCCCACCCCCCCGCCAAATGAAGTTATTGTTAGATATTCTTTTAACTCAAAGAAGAATGATACTGGGTCAAAGGGAAGGTGTTAGAATATTATAGATCTGTCTCAAAATGCCTGTGTTGTTCCAGTCCTGTCTTCATAACCCCGCCTTTGCTCACCCCAGCAATGGACTGTGGAGGCACAGCTCCTGTGTTATGCTCCAAGATCTTCATTCAATCTTGGATATTTTTCAGTGGGATTTCCTGATCTTATTCTGCATAGCTGCACCAATAGGGAAAATGGAAGGGAGTTACCTGCGTTTCTTTGTTGTAAAAGTTTATTTTTGCTCGTCCCATTTGACATTTGAGGAATCCTTTTAATCTGAATATTATGTCTTTCATCAATTCTGAAAAATTCAGCCCTTTTACTTCAGATGTTGCTTCTTTGTCTTTTCCTCTCACCTCTCTTTTGTAACTCCTGTTGAAACTAGAAAGAATGACCCGCAGGCTCAATGGCCTGCTGCCACGAAAGCCATACTCATGGGAACAGTGCTGGTGAGAAGGAAAGTTTATTCACGTGCAGGCAACCTGGGAAGATGGCAGGCTTATGCCTCCAAAACCATATTAACATCTCATGTAGACAGAGGGTTTTAGAAGAGGGAGAGGGAAAGCAGAACAAAGAGATCAAGGGGAGAAGATTGAAAAGTTCTTTACATGCAAAGGAGCACGGTCCATTCCTATAAAGACCTTGAAATTGGTCAAGAGATGGTCAGCTGTGCTGTGCATCATCCTGGTTTTCATCATCTTGGTTTTACGCCATTCTGGTTTTACAGTTGAAGGTCAGCACATCCCCCAGAGCTGGGATGGCTGAAGATCTGAGTCTGTATCTTTTAGAAGTTAGTTCCTAGCATTCTTATACAAACATGTTTATCTACAAGCTACATATTAGTCAGAGACAACATTTATGGAAACATTGTCAAAAGAATGTTGGGGCGGGTTACAATTCCTCACTGTTATAATTCCCCACTGTTATACTATCAGATGCACGTTGGAGCTTCTTAGTTCATCTTCCTGTCTCTTAACTTTCTTTTATAATCTGCCTTTTAAAAACTTTCAGTCCTGCTTTCTGAATAATTTTTCAATACTATCTTATAAATCACTAATTTTTCTTATAATGTGTGTAGAATAGTTTATCTTCAAGAATTAGATTTTTATTTAAATAATCATAATTTTAGTCTAGTGGTTCTTTTGCATACCTGCCCATTCTTTATTCATATTTGCACTTTATTATATATGTTGTCTTTTTTTGCATATAATTTTTTATTGCTTTGAGGGTTGAAAACACACTTTTTAAAAAATTCATTTTAATATTGCCCTATTACTTGCTTTATGTTGGTGACAAATTGGCCTTCTGATTTTGCAGTATGATTGCTCAGTCTGTTCCTATTCACAGATCATGTTAGCTTTTCCTATTCTATATATTGGAGAAATTGAAATGTGAGGATTATGAGATGTAGTTTGAATTAATAGTAAAAAAAAAGTGATTTCATTTTAGGAATTTACAAGTACAGCTGTTTTCCCTTGAGCAGAACAATTCTTTATTACTGACCACTCATGGAGAAGCATCCAATAGGATTTTCCTATTGACTGATCTGTTGTTGGGGCTCACGTGGCTTTATTTCAGAGCAGTCATTACAAATACTTGATTGAAGCTGAATGTGGGAGTGGGAACTGGAGGAACTGGAGAAGGGATGTTCTTTTTAAAGATTTAGTTAATATTTACTGCATTAAATATTTTGTTGATTAAATAATTTTATATTATAAAACACTTTGTTTTTCAGCGTTGCAGTTCTTAGTGTTTATTCACTTTTTCCCCAAAATTAATACCATAGAGTAAAATTTCCTTTTCATTTTACAATAGGTTTGTAACCAAATTATTGGAAGACCTCATCTTTTTTGTTGCTGATGTTCTTAATAACGGACAAGAAGTTCTGGATGTGGTTATCACTAAGCCAAACCGAGAACGTCAAAAATTAATGAGGGAACAAAATATATTGGCACAGGTAAATGTTTTCATGTACGAAATTTGCATATTTTATTTTTTGAATTATACAGTACTAGTTTATTTATTTACTTATTTACTTAATTATTGCTGTGTAACAAGTTACCCCAAATCTTAATGGCTGAAAACAACAGCTATTTATAGTTCCTGTGGATTAGGAATCTAGGAGTGGCTTAGGTGGGCAGTTCTTGCTTACTGCCTTTTGCCAGGCTGCAGTCATCTGAAGTCTTGAATGGCAGAGGAGTCACTTTGCAGCTCGCTGACGTGGGCCTCCCCTCAGGGCTGCCTCAAGAGCCGGTAGCCTACCTTCTTTAGAACTGAATGGTCCAAGAGAGAACAAGAGAGGGCACGTAGATGGAAGCCACCGTCTTTTTATAGCCTAATCCTACAAGTAATATCCCATCAGTTCCAGCCCATAGTCAAGTAGACAGGATTCCATACGGATGTGAATTCTTGGAGACAGGCATCATTGGGGGCTGTCTTGGAGATAGCCTACCACAGATTTCTAAACGTCTTACATGGTCAGACTATCTCCATGGCCAATTGTGCTGGGATAATTTTCTAGGTGGAATTTCCAGGAGAAGTTGGAAACTGTCACCTTCATCTGCTTTCCTACTTCTTTCTCTCTCTTTCATAGGAAAAGTAAGGTAGTCTGTTCATCAGCTCACTAGTGCTCAATGTAATATTCTAGTTTTTTACCCAAGAAGTCTATAGCTGCACCTATACTATGTCTTTCTGAAATTGTTTAGAACACACCAGTAAATTAATTCACTTCCTAATAGTATGTACCTAAGAACATACCTGATTTTATGCATTCTTTGTGTTCTGTCAATTGCTGTGTAAACAAATGGGCTTCTGCATTCTTGAAATGTGGACTCAAGATGATACTTAAACTCATATTAATTTATATCTACTATTTGTGAAGTTGGGTAAGGAAAACAGGAGATGTATTGTCAATTAATATTCTATAGCTGCTTGTCTGAAAATAAAAAATCAAGGTTTTTCTCAGAGAAGACAAAGGTTCCAAATCTAATGAGAAAAAGTCTTTTCTGACATTAGCTTTTTGTTTTGTCTATAAAGTATTTTATTTCAAGGACTTTTAGGACCTTGAGTAACTTATTATTATTTTAATCAACATGTCAAAACTTTATTTCTGTATTATAAAAATAAAAGTCAAGGTTTAGTGAATACAGAATTATTGAAGAAACTTTGATTCATATAGTTCATGAACTACAGGGATAATTCCCTTCCATTTTGCTTCCTTGCCTTAAGGCTAACGCCCTGGCCTATGTGTTATTCTATAAACAGTCTACTCACTCTGCCAGTGCATCTCTGGGTGGTCCTGCCTGCTCTCTTGCTGCCCGAAAGTTATATCCCTCAAAATCTTTTAAATACTTCCCAATCAGGAACCTTAGAATCTGGATCACTGGGTACCACCAGCTGCCCATGTGGGTCCTTACCTGTTACATTTGA
This sequence comes from Pteronotus mesoamericanus, assembly GCF_021234165.1. Classification (NCBI taxonomy): domain Eukaryota; kingdom Metazoa; phylum Chordata; class Mammalia; order Chiroptera; family Mormoopidae; genus Pteronotus; species Pteronotus mesoamericanus. The sequence continues at coordinate 18,348,458 of NW_026555310.1, forward strand.
ATGCTGATACATTCACTGGTTTGACCACATCTTTATGTATCAAGAACAATAAATTAACTTCTATAAGAGGTTTAGAAGCAGTATTTGGAGGCAATTGTTTAATGTCAACTTCAGATAAAAATAAATGTTTTTTATATTATTTCAATTTTAGAAAGTTATAGAATAGATGTAATTGTAAAGCCTATAGAAATCAAACTATATTTTAGTTCATCTGAATATTTTGATGTAACATGGTACAACCCAACATGTTTATATTCCTTATCTTAATAAAATGTGATTTCTAAACAAAATTAAGCGTTTTATTTAAGTAATGTTTTTGTCATTCGATATAGGAGCTTCTTTTCTCCGTACTTATATGTCCTTAATATGCCGACCCTGTATCCTAAATTCATTTTTTCTTTACATTAATATTTTGAAAGTGTTTTTGAGTCAATATTGCTTATTAAAAAAAAGTAAAACAGATTGCAAAACATGTGCCTCCATGCATCAGAATAGACATTGGTTTTTTTTTTTCTTTCCTAATAGATATTTGGGATTCTGAAAGCACCCTTTAAGGAGAAAGCAGGAGAAGGCCCTATGCTGAGACTTGAAGACCTGGGGGACCAAAGATACGCCCCCTACAAGTACCTGCTGCGGCTGTGCTACCGCGTGCTGAGGCACTCACAGCAGGACTACCGCAAAAACCAGGTCAGAGCGTGGCCCCGCCTTTGACCTCTGTCTGACATTTGAAGGATGGGCAAGGGTCGTTGGTTACTGTTCTCAATCATATAAAATAGGAATGGGAAATTGCACTTCGCAGTGAAATGTTTTATATTGGCAACACAAAAAAATGACATGTAAGTATTTTTGAGCTGACATGTACTTATTCTTTCATGTAAAATTAGAATCGCTAGGGAAGGATGTCTGATTCTACGGGCATAGTTCTACGGGCATAGTTCTAGCCTGTGTATGTTAAGAGGACTGAGATGTTTCTTGGCATTTCTAGGAACATGTGAGACATCACATCATCATGTAGAGGCCAAAGAGTTTGTTGTCTTGGGGAAAAGATATGACCTGTGCATCTGAAACATAAGGGAGGAGCAAAGAAGGGAAGTGAGAAGTAAAAGGCAGCATTGCAGGCATTGAGAAGAGGGAGCGCTCAGTTGTGGCTGAGGGCACCCAGGAAGGCTGCTTGGAGAATGAAGCGTTTGCGTAGGATAAGAATCATTTCCATACATTTTAGGGAAACAGGCATTTTAGCAAAGACAGGTCTATGGAAAGAGAATGATGGGTGCTAGAGAGGGCCCTTTTGTCCAAAGATGTTCCTACCTGCAGAGAACAGGGAAGTCTGATGTACCTAGGGATATAGCTAAAAGCTGTCAACTGCAGGTGAAATTTCTTTTTTTTCATTTTTAGCCTAAAATCACATACTCTTTTGCAATGTGTTCAATAATATATGTGTTTGTTTAATATAAAATTATTATTAGGTCATCTACTTACTATTTTTCCCTCAGCTGATTTTGAGAAATGAGCACATAATTAGTAAATTTTGCTAATGAGTTGAGTCCATGAGAAAGGATGGTGTGAGAGAGGGCAGGTAAGGCAGGTTGGGCTACGCCATGTAGGGCCTAGGATGTCAGGCCGAGGAATTGGAGGTTACTTGGGAATAGCTGGTGGTTTTTGTAGAGTGCTTACTTTGTACCAGGTTCAACTCTCAGCACTTTTCACAACTTAATAACTCAGTTAATACTGAGTTAAAACTGAATTAGCTGAGGCACAAAGAGTTTAAATAACTTGCCAAAGATTATACAGTTTTAAGACTGGAGACAGTATTTAAACCCAGACTCTTACTCATCACATTATTTCCTCCTAGTAGTCTGAAAGTTTTTTGGCACGAAAAAAAAATTTGCTGTAAGAAAAATGTGTTAAAATACAATGGCTGTGATATTCTGTTTAAAGATTAAGAAGAGGTCTAAAAACAATATGTAAAACAGATTAGTCAGAAGATAAATAATATCCTAAGGAGGAAGAATGGGGAAGGGAACTATATAAACAAATCCTTAAATACTTTTTAACATAATCTTTGTTATAAACACCCTTCACCCCAAGTGAAAATGCTACCATTGGAATTATTTTTCCCAGCTTCACTGTATTCCTTTAAAATGTCAAGATAAAGAGTGGTTTTTATTATATTGGAAAAAATTAAGTTCTAGGACATTAAATGACAGACTTCAGACAATTGGCATCTCTGAAGCCCCCAGTATGAGGGGAGGACTGGGGAGGGGGCTGGGGGTAGAGGTTGCTTGGTATATTCCACTTGGCCTCCTGTCTCTTTTTGGGTCTAGAAAGATATACTTTGCTAGACAGGCTGTCACATACAAGCAATCTTGTTATTAGAGAGATTGAGCTGACTGAAAAAAAGCAATAGGTGTACAGAGTTTGCCCGGTTCTCTCAGTCCTGTGGGGCCACAGGGGCACCATCTTTGATTGTGCTCAGCCTTTGGAAGGGTCGTGAGGGCCCTGTTTTTATACCATTACCCCGTGTTTCAGTGCCAGTCTCCTTGCTTTTGGTTTTTCTGTCAGTCCTTCCTAGGTTGCCTGGGCAACACATCTTAACTGGTGTCCTTTCCCAGTCCTTCCAGGTGTGGCACATGAAGTTCTTTCTCAGTCCTCAGTCTTAGTAGGGACCCGTGAGCCTACTGCGCTGACAATATGTGCAGTGTTTCCTCCGAAAACATTCATCTTTGCAACTAGTAGAAATAAACACACACACACACACTCTCTCTCTCTCTCTCTCTCTCTCTCTCTTATAATTTCTCATCTCCTTTGTTCTTAGTTCACTCTACTAGGCATATCACTTCTCCAGGGAAATGTTTAGTCTCTTAGGGGGGCATGCTTTCTGGTTTCCTTGTAGTATATGATGTGGGTGGACCACCCTTTCTTTCTTTTGCGATGTCTCTTCAAGATGTAGATCACTGAGCTGACAAAAGGAAAAAAAATTCCCAGCATTCATGGAGGCTTAGATTTTATCCTTCCTTATGTTTTCATGCATGTTACAGTTCAGTCTCAGTGGTAGTTGAAAATATTTTCCTCATTTCTGTTGCATTAAAAATGTTTTGTTTTAAGCATAAAGCAGCTTTCTGATATTTTTAGAACAAGATTTTAGAACGTAAGCAGAATTACTTTCTACTTTTTGCATAATTACCTTGTTTTCCTTTATCCACATCTATGTTTTATAGAGTTTTAGTAGGGAGTTCTTTTCTGATTTAGTACCAACCCAAGTCTCTCATATCGAGTCTCTGTCTATTATTATTTGTAGAATTTGGCAACATCTCTAATTTCTTTTGATTATTTGTCAACACCTTGATCTATTTATCAAACATCTTGGAGGTTTTCCTTACACTACAGTATAATTAAAATAGTCATAAAAGTGTGTAAATCAATATGTATCTTTAAAGTGACGCACTAACAGAAGACAGTTCCTTTATTTAATTGGCTACCCACATAAAGCTATTATTTTGAAAGGCCACAAAATTGCTGCCTTGAATATAATTAGATTTGTGCAACCAATATCATTTTCAAGGAATAAATAGACTCCAGTTAAAAAAAAGGCAAAACCACTATCTAATGAATAAATTCTCTCAACAAAGATACAGAGATACATGCCCAGGGAGAATACCCAAGAAACTGAAATGAAAACATCTTAACTGTGAAACAGGGTAGGCTTACCAGTACTCTGGTTGCATGAGATGTCTTGCTTGCACACAGAATGTGGGAAAAGAGCAGAAGTGGCTTGGAATATAGGAGAGTTAGTGTGAAGAATAAGGAGCACATTAGATAACGCATGATTGATAGTCCCCAATGGCTTTCTCTTGCCCTTTACCATGGCTTGCGAGGATCCACCTCTCCCACCTCAGCTCTTGCTTTCTCCTTGCTTCCTACAGCCTAGCTGCAGTGGCCATTCTTTGTTTATAGATCACAGAAAGCTCGGTTCCACTGCCTCCGAGCCTTGGCGCCTGCTACTCCCACCGCCTAGGTGGCTTCTCTTCCCCTGCTGCCTCCTTTTTATCATTTCAGCCTTGCAATCATTGCCATCTTAGCTCAAATGTCACTTCCTTAGCATCTACTGCATCTCAAGTTGCTACCTTTGTTTGTTTCATTTCACTTATCAACATGTAACATGATCTTATTTATTAGCTCATTTACTCACCTTTTTTTCTCACTGGATGTGAGCTCTGTGAAAGCGTATCTATCTTGTCTACTGCTGTATGCCTAGTGCCTGGAATGTAGTAGGCTTTCAAGAAATATTTATTGGATGAATGGATCTAATCAATTAAGCAGTTAATCATATTATCCTGTTTGATAGCTTTTTAAAGATAAAAAGTGGCATGAAATCTTATCATTACTTTAAAGAGAAGATTTAATAGATCATTGTGGTATATTGTACAGAAAAGAAATCACCTGAGTTTACCTGGGATCTTTGTGTAACAATATAGACCTCATGCCTCATGAATAAAATATCGCATAGTGATTTTCTTTCCATAATCATGTTAAAATAATCGGTTATGACTGTCAGTGAAAGTTAGAAGAGGGGCCTCCATTAGGGTGGTGAAACCCCTAGTTACTGCGCCATGAACATTGCTCCTTTAGGTTTACCGTTGTTTTGACCACTTACACTTGGAAGGTATAAGCACCCATATAAAAAAATATTTCTAGGTATATAATTTCTTGTTAAAAACCGTTGTAAATGAGGTATATGCTACTATTTTTACTTCCTTCTTCCAAAAGTCCTATTTATTGAAGAATTATTTACTGGCTCTCCTTTGTCAGTGATCTTTAGTGAGGTTTTTGTTATGAATAATTCAATCAGTGGTGCCGACCATAATGAAACTTGTTATTTCTGAGCCATTTGGCAGTGCATTCTGACAGCCTTTTTTTTTTTTTTTTTTTTTTTGCAGGAATATATTGCTAAGAATTTCTGTGTCATGCAGTCCCAGATTGGCTATGATATTTTGGCAGAAGATACCATCACAGCTCTGTTGCACAACAACAGAAAACTACTAGAGAAACATATCACAGCAAAAGAAATAGAAACATTTGTCAGTTTACTCAGGAGAAATCGTGAGCCAAGGTTGGAAGTGGTTTATGTGGTATTCTTTTCTAGTGGGGCAGATTGCGGCCTTTTGCTTTATTCTTAGAACTTTTTAAAGTTAATATTCTTTTATATTCCTTTCATGGACAAAACATGGGGTTTATTGCTGTAATAATTGCATATGATAAAGACATTACCTTATAGGAGACCAACACCCTTTCTCAACATATTTAAATGTAATTGATTTTCACTGTGATAACATTTTTAATAGTACTTTATAATTTTTCAAAATATATTCATATACATTGTCTCAGTTAAATACTTGCATGCTATCACAAGCTATTCTGGTTATATGTTATTATCCACATTTTAGAGTTGAGGAAAAAGAACATGAGAGAACAATTTGCTCAAGAAGAGCCCAATAGTAAAGAATAGAAGAGGTGTTTTGATCTCACATCAAGGGTTTCTGATTTTACATCAAGTTCTCTTTCTATTGCACCATGCTGCCTTATCTGGGAGAAATGAATGCAGTAAAGTCAGGCAGGTTGATAAAGTTTTCTTAACTAATTAGCACAACAAATAAATGTTAGAAGGTACGAATGGGCCTCTGACTCCACTTTTATTAAGTGAGTGCTGTATTCTTATTTTACTCAGTATGGCATTAGCTTTGATCTCCTTTTGATATTCAGTTCTGGGGTTGTTTGACTCTAGGGCAGATACATGACTTTCTAAACATAGTAAGTCAGTGTGCTGTGGGATGAAGATCACCAAACGGAAGTGAACTTATGTCCTTTGAAATAATATTTGTATTAAATACAAATCATTTTGATGTTTAATTTGCTTCCAATGATGCAGTAGATAAGCAACACATTAGAAAAATGCTACATGGAAGTAATATTTTAAAATATATCTTAAAAGTTATGTTTGTTTTATCCCAAAGTTTATTTTTATTTTGATTTTATAAAATGCCTTTTCTTAGTGTTTGATTTAACTTTTTGCTAGATTCTTGGATTACTTATCAGATCTATGTGTGTCCAATACCACCGCTATACCGGTAACTCAAGAACTCATCTGTAAATTCATGTTGAGCCCGGGAAATGCAGACATTCTCATTCAAACGAAGTAAGTCCAGATAATGGAGGCATCTTTTTCTGTTCATTGTTTGTAAGCATTACAGTTTCTTTAATCGTATTAGTGAGCTTATTAATAGATTTTGTGTGTGTTATTAATTTCAAGGCTGGTCTCAATGCAAATGGACAACCCCATAGAGAGCTCCATCCTTTCAGATGACATTGATGATGAAGAAGTTTGGCTCTACTGGATTGACAGCAACAAGGAACCTCATGGCAAAGCTATCAGACACCTTGCTCAGGAAGCCAAAGAAGGCACCAAAGCTGATTTAGAAGTTCTGACCTATTACAGGTAAAGTATTGTATAGAATCATCATTCTCAGTCTCACATGTTCATTGGGAAAGAGTCTCTGAAACCTCTAAAAAAAATCAGGTATCTATGAAGAGGAAATTTAAAAAGTCATAGTGGGCTCGATCCCTGGTTGGGGCATGTATGGGAGACAACTGATTGATGTTTCTCACATTGATGTTTCTCTTCCTTCCTCTCTCTCTAAAATCAAGAAAATAGACCTTTGGGTGAGGATTAAAATAAAAATAAAATAGTCATTGTTGCTAGGGTAGCTAAAATGGATATTATTTAAAATATTAAAATAAAGTTAACGTCTGTATTTTCCACATATACCTGTTGCAATTTTCTGGTTTCCCAGACATTTGGAATTGTTGGGACTGTTGTGTAGCAAAGGGTTTCTTTTTCTTTCTTGTTACTGATTGGGGTGGGTGCTGATGAGAGACATAAGGAATTAAGAAACGGAGTTGAGAGGGAGCTGGAACTTGGGCCAGAGAAGCTGATCCAGTTGCAGACACTGCCTCAGAAAGGGTTAGCTAGTAGTAGTTTATAGTATCTGGTGCTTATAAATATGTAGAGACTTAGGGCTTATGAGAAACTGGTGTATATAGTTATGAAAGTTCAGCGATGGCATGTGGCAGCTGAAGTTCTGATGGTAGTTTCTGGTAGTCAGTATGTTGTGAGCAAGGACCTGGCTGGTGTCTTTAAACTTATGGGATGAAAACTAAGGCAGAAGCCCTTGGGCCAGTTTGGGCCCAATCTGAGAAAGGCAGATAATGCCTCGTGCTCCCTATTTTCTGTAGCTTCAACAATCAAAGCCGAAGGCTCATCCTTGATCTCAGAGGCTGATGAATCCAAGTGTACTGATGCCATTTGGGTTGATCACATTTGATTTGGGAACTGAGTTGATCTACATTTAGGGTATAGATACTAGAGCCCAAAAGTGAGGGGGACAAGGTTAAGGGGGGAGAGCCTCATGTGAGCTGTAATGGTCTTCAGGGTTAGTGTAGTTGTGATCCTAAGAAACGTAGAACAAAGACCCTCATGACTCTCTGCCAGACACATTTGCTGAAACCAGTCAGGGAAATCACAACTGAACGGACATAGAGATAATTTCACGTATATGTTATTTGATTACTTAACCTACTACCAACAGAGTTTTACTCCAGTACTTTTAGAAATATTGGTTTCATGAAAGGTAGATATTGAAGAACTTTGTTAAGATAGGAAAAATAACATACGTTTGAAATTTTTAAGGTACCAGCTCAACCTCTTTGCAAGGATGTGCTTGGATCGCCAGTATCTGGCCATAAACCAGATTTCCACACAGCTCTCTGTCGATCTGATCCTGCGCTGTATGTCAGACGAGAGCCTGCCATTTGACCTCCGAGCGTCGTTTTGTCGCCTCATGCTCCACATGCATGTTGACCGGGATCCCCAGGAGTCTGTGGTGCCTGTTCGCTATGCTAGGCTCTGGACAGAAATCCCCACGAAGATCACGATTCATGAGTACGTTTGGGAAAATTTTTCAAAGGCTTTGCATTCCTTAGATGAAATATAAAATCCAGTGACACCAATTTTGAAATAAAACATAAAGAAAAGCATTTCTGTGTTCAAACTCAGGTGGTTATCTTCCAAATGCAAATAAGATACTCTTTTTGGAACATAAAATGACAACCCTGGATAATAGAAGCATCATTCTGGAAACCAATAAACAGAAATCATATTAATAATAGGCATAACAGTTTGTTAAGTGCTTAATGTTATGGTATACTCTGAGTTAAGTGCTTTACATGTGTTACCTCATTTCACAATAGCCTCATTTTACAGATGAGAGCACAATATCTAGAAAGGTTAATTACTTTACCCAGGCTTAAGAAGCCAGGAAGTTAAAGTATGTATATTTTCCTATTTTTAAATGGTTGCAGTCAATTTAACTTGCTTTATATTCTATCTTTGCAGATATGATTCTATAACAGATTGTTCCAGAAATGATATGAAGAGGAAATTTGCACTGACAATGGAATTTGTTGAAGAATACTTGAAAGAAGTTGTGAATCAGCCCTTTCCTTTTGGAGATAAAGAAAAAAACAAACTGACATTTGAGGTATTTTGAAAAACAATTTGTTCGTGAAGATTTGATTTTTCTTGTCAAAAATGAGATACATTGAACATAAGGATTTTTTCTCTATAATATTTAAGATGCTTTGGTAATTGGTTAGTTTAGTTCATGGAGGTATTATTCCCTCTGCCATTGATTAAAAAATAGATTAGTGCTTTAATTATACTGGATATCCAATGCAAAATATTTTATTTGTAATTAACTACTGTTTCCCTGGATTTTTTTGAGTTTCATTACATTTGTGTAAACTTTGTTGCATTTAGAGTATGTTTGGGTACATTTTTCCATATCCATGGAGGTGATGTGTCTAGCCTCATTAAACTGAATTGAAATACCTCTAGTTATAATATCATTTTGGAGATATAATGACAAAACTGTAGAGAACATGCTGCTGTTACCTGGTGTATTTGGTATCTATGAGTATGTAACAAATTAACCCAGTCTTAGCAGCCCAAAGCAACGAACATTTAGTACTTTAGAGTTTCTATGGGTCATGAATCTGAGAGGGCTTTGCTGTGGGATCTGGTTTAAAGTCTGTCATGAGGTTGCAATCAAGTTTTTGACTGGGATGGAAGTCACCTGGGACTGGACGATGATGGTTGGTGGCCATACTATCTTGTTGGATCTTGACAAGGTAGCATTTTCATAGGCTGCTTGTGTCCTTATGGCACAGCACCTGCCTTCTGCTGGGAAAGAGAGAGAGCCCGACATGGAAGCTGCAGTCTTCTGTGACCTAATCTTGGAAGTGGCATGCTGTCCCTTCTGCCATATTTTGTTTGGCACACAGATAACCCTGACACAATGTGGAAGGGACCATATAATGGTGGCCATCTTGGAAGCTGCCTTTTGCACCTAGTGTGTCTTATAGTATCCAGAAGACCACAAAGCCAGCATAGGAAACCTGCATTTCTGGACAAATACCACGAATAATATCCATTTATTAAATTAATTCATTAATATAACCATTTATTAAGTGGTATCCTACTGTCTTACATGAATTTACATTTAATTAAGAGGTACTCATTCTAATGTAGACTTCTTTAAATCACCTTCATATACCTAAAATCTTGTCTTCTTGTTTCCTTGGTGGACACCTCATCTTCTTGTCATGTGGAACTTTGATGAGGTTGAGGAACTGGTCTTATTTGGGTTTAATTGTAAACTTGAATTAATCAGAGTTAGTGATTGCTTTTGTAGTATTTAAATTCCTAGTTGTTAAAAATTAGAATGCTTAGAAATACCCGCACTAATTTAGATAATAACATGTCAACATTAATTTTAGTTCCTAATGTTTTTCTTTTCTTTTCTGCCTTACCCCATTTTTTAATGAAGGTGGTCCACTTGGCTCGGAATCTTATATACTTTGGATTTTATAGTTTCAGTGAATTATTAAGGCTAACAAGGACGCTTCTGGCTATCCTAGATATTGTACAGGTCCCCATGTCATCGTATTTTGAAAGATTAAGCAAATTTCAAGATGGAGGTAAGAATTTTTGAGAAGAATTATATTCTTTTTGGTACTGTTCAGAAATGAGATAAAAAAACCAAACATACAGAGAAGTGGTGGTTAACATGCACCTACTAACAGATGTGTACAAATAAAAAGTAATCCAATGGTAAGACTGAATGAAAATATGCTGGGTTTACAAACATGCTTCTCTGTTCTTAATGCTAAAACTTAAGAGAAAAATTGATAAGGTTAATGAGTTGCATCTTTAGCAATTAACATATGGTCAATCCATTAGAGAAAATATTATGTGTGAAAAATGAAAACATATTAGTATTTGTGATCATCCTGATATATGAATAAGCTGGCTATGCTGCATAGCAGGGCATAGAAAAATGCAAAGAACAGGCCCACTGAGGGTCATACTGGAAAAACAGTGAATGCAGAGCTAGTGTGGGAGGTAGTACACTGGATGAGAATGGGCTTTTGAGTCAGAGTGCTTCTGTTCCTTTTCTCATATGAGATATGAAGATGATAATACTAGTATCTTCCTCACAGTTTCCTTGTGAGAATTAAATGAATGCATGCAATATATTCAGAGTATTTGCAACAGGGCCTGCTCATAACACAATAAAATTTTGATAGTGGTTGTCTTTATGTGGGATGCCCTGAAAATCCCCGGAGGTAGAGAATTGTTTGCAGAAGGTATATTGAAGAGTGCATTCAGGATATACACCTGTGAGGAAGAGAGGACGATAAGATTGGGCAGACAGAGAAGCTGATCCAAAATGCAGGTGCAACTGAGACCTCCGCTGATCCTGCAGGGAACTCTCTCAAACTAGGATGGCGCTGTGATGTGGTCACAAATTAATTCAAGGGGCTGAGTTTTGGATCCTTGTATCAGTCAGCTAAAATCTTGTAAACTGGCTCCATCATGGAGGAGGTGGGTAACCTTGAGAAAGGCAGTTCCCTTTGGGGAAGGGTCACTCTTAATGACAGATGTGAAAAGTCACAGCCATGATTCCCAGTACCTGGGGGAAGAGACGCCTCAGCTCGGAAGAGGAGAGATGGGTGGAACACAATGCATCCATTACAAATTCCACTACAAGATTTAAAAAGTAAAACTGAAAATATGATTTTAGACATAAGGAAGAAATATCTGGTTACGAATTATAAATGAGGAACATCCAGGTATCTTAAGTAATTAATTGCTGCTGTCTATATTTCAATTCCTTCTGTGTTTTCTCCTGTGTGATCAATAAGAAACAAATTAAACTACATAAATCCCTCACCTTCAGCAGAACTGGAAGACAGAGGACAGTATAAACCTCAGGTACTGTATGGAGAAAAGTAACATCAGTTTTCAGTAGAGCTGTCTCATGAGTTTTCACTGTAAATCTTTGTGGACAATTCTGGGTTTCTAGAAAAAAATTGTGTGGAAGGGACAAGAGGGGATTCTGTGAAAATCACAGTCAGAAAAAGTCTATCTTAAGTGTGGGCATACTTAAGTTAGGTAGCTATGGGAACACTGAATAAAGAGGAAGGGACTTCACAATACACAGGTAGCAGTGTGGGGGAAAAATGCTTCTAGGGATAAACAAGGTTAAAAGTAAGGGATAGAACTTTTTGGAGTCTTGTTGATGAAGGGAAATAAGTAAAATGGGGAAATCTAGAATACCACAATAAATGGTATTTCTTTCCACTATAAATGGAAGGAAACATAACTTCTCTCCTGTTCCCATCCCCAAAGCCACTTTAAAGAAACCACACCTCATGACATAAACATGGGAGTCTGCTCTTGAACTAAAGATCTTGTAAACTGGCTCATACTGTCATTCTTATCTAAAAAATTGCTAGATATAATCAGTCTTCATTTATATGAAATTACTACAAGTTCAAAATAGAATAAAGAATCAAAACATTTCAGTTGGTGGAAATTCCTCTTTGAAAAGCAACCATGAAACAGAAGAAAATGATAACACAACACTCTAATCTGAAATAAATGTCTCCTAACAAATATTGGGGTATGAAAAGCACCTTGAATCACAAATTCAGAAACTAAGAAATAAAAAAAAGAAGAAATGAAATTAAAGTTGATTGAACTTTGGAAAAAAATAGAATAAAATGGTAGATTTTATTTATTTATTTAGAAATACAGACTAAATGACAAGATATCAAAGGGAGAACAGATCTGAACAAAAGTTTAATAAATACCATTGAACAAGGCAAGTGAACAATGAAAAGAATGTCAATGATATAAAGAAACAGCTAAAGAGGGTCAGAGAAAGTAGATGAAATGGGAGAAAGGCAAAGAACGGCCATCATGTGAATAATTGGAGTCCCTGAAGAAGAAAAACAAAATGTGGAACAAAACTGATTTTTAAAATTACAGTAAAAAACATTCTGTAAGTAAAAAGATAACCTGAATTCTACATGGTAAAATTGTCCAGAATGGTAATCTCCAAGACAAAGCAGAACACAACTATTATATGTAGTATATATTCAGGGAGATTGGTAGGAGAGAGAGAGAGTTACTTTGAAACAAGTGGAGAAAAAGGGAAAGGAAAGATGTTTTTTGGTATGATGCTTTTCTAATCTACAGTTTACTCTAAACCATTCTTAAAAAGAAGGCGATCTTGATTTCTGGTCTAAGTGTTTATACTTTGCTTTCAGAATTTGTTCACAAAACAAGTATTTTCTTTCTCTGAATATTTTTAATCTTATATGTACTTTCCATTGTTCTGTCCATGTCTGCTATCTAAGACACATTTTTACTTTTGAAAATATTTTATAATTATCATATATTCTTGTGAACTCCATTTATCTCTGGACATAGACATCTTAATTATTCTTTTAGATATCTGAGAAACACTAATTAATTTATTCAAAAAGAACGTATTGAGAACTGTTGTATGCCAGGTACTGTTCTATTCACTGAAAGTAAGCAATGAACAAGATAAACCAAGTCCTCAGCCACAGGGAGGACAGACAATAAATAAATAGGCAGGACCTCTGTATCCTGCTGCCTCTAGTGGGGGGAGACTATAAGGTAATAAACAAATGAATATACCCCGTAACATCAGGTAACACTCTGAAGCAAAACAAAGTAGGACGATATGGAGAGAGGTGGAGTAAGAGAGAGCACTTATTTTTAGCTAGAGTGGATTGAACAAGTTCTCTAACATGTGAGCAGGTACCTATATGTATTCAGGAAGAAAACCCTGAGGCAGAGTAAGTGTGCTATGTGTGAGGAGCAGCAGGAAGACCATTTTGGCCAAGGTAAAGTGATAAGAAATTCCCATGTACACAGGGTCTGGCAGAAGTAATGCCTGCTTGAGTGTGGTTGGTATGGTAGTTATATGGGTGTAACTATTTAGAGTTTTAATTTGAGTACTTCACCTAAAATGTCATATGGTGTGCTTGAGTGTGATATTGTTATGTTACAGAATTACATGCTTATGATTTTATAATAAAAGATAATGCGATACAAAGGGGCGTTATTTGTGCTGGACCCTGTATATTGCATGAACCAAAGCTTTGAGGTTTCTTCCTTCTGAGATGTCAGCTGGTATGTCAACGTCTCTTCATTTGGAGAATTGCATTTTCCTAATTTGTGGAAAGGGGTTTGTGGATTTTGACTAAATTTTTGGAATCTAAATGTGTTTATTCCCCTACAGAATATTGTATACCCGTGAAAGTAATTTAAATTTAAGGACTGTAGTTTTAAGATCACTTTAATTTATTTTTTAAGATCATGTCTCTTGATATGTACAGATTGGTGGGTAAATTATTTCTTTTATACATTCCTATGATTGGGTACATGATGTAAACTCTGAGGAAATAGAGTTTGTTGTTAAGCATGATTCAGTAACAATTATAATTATACTCCAGATGGCGCATCTGAGAGAAACATTCTTCATTCTACTGAACCCTAAAAGTCCTTCTTAAGGAGTCACTTTTGCTTTTACAAACATTAAACGCTTATTTAGCTCCACTAACTTTAATACATTTGGAAGGACAGTGCTTTTTTAGCAAAACATTCAAATCTAGATTTCTTTGAAGCACAGTTATACTTGCAAGACAAAAAAAAAAAAAAATACGGCGCTGTGCTTTTTTGTCAACATTGCCTCAAGATGCATTTAAAAAAGTGACTATGAGGTTTTATTTTTATAACTATATAAAATAAAAAAGAATGTGCCTCACAGGGATACATTATTTGCTCACAAAATTGCCAGTAATGCAAATGTATTGAGCTGTGCATGGATTTGAGATTGTTTCATAAAAAGTTTTCATTTAAAGCACCGATATAGAAAAGTATATTCAGGGAGATTAATTAACTTGCCTAAGATCCCCTAGTCAGTAAACAGCATTGCTAAGAAGCGCAAGAAATTAGTCTTTCTATCCTTTGTGCCACTTGATTATTTATTTGTCCAATGAGATTGCATTTTAGAAAATTGTTATTGAGGTTAGAATTTTGTTTCATAAATTTTATTTTATTTTATTTTATTATATTAATTTTGCTGTGGTGACATTGGTCAGTAGGGTCGTCAGGCTTCAGGAGTCCGTTTCTGTGATACGTGATCTACATGTGCACTGTTGCGCCCACCACCCAAAGTCAAATCATTTTCATAAATTTTAAAGTTAATACATATGTAGGGCATCAGTCTTATAATACCTTCTTTAAGTAAACAAAATGTAGAGTTTAAAATAAAAAAAAGGGACACAGCAACGTCCTGTGCCTCTAGATGTGGCACACACAGTGTCACCTGTTTAATATTCCTGATAAAAATTCATAATCTCTAACTAATCATGAGGAATTATCAGAGAGGTGTAAATTGTGGGATATTTAATAGAAAAACTGGCTTGAACACAAAAGATGTCAAAATCCTAAAAGATGAGGGCTGAGAAACTTTCTGATTAAAGGAGATTAAAGAGACATGGCAGCTAAATACAATATTTGATTGTGGATCAGGAAAAATATTATCTACAGAAACATTATTGGCACAATTGGTGACATTTGACTATGTATTATATATTAGTTTGTAGTATTGTGTCAGTTAGATTTCCTGAATTTTTATTGTAGTGTGGTTATATTAGGGAATGTACTTGTTTTTAGCAAATTCATGCTGAAGAATTCAAGGTTAAAAGGTTGCGATGTCTGAAACTAACCCTTAAGTGCTACAGGAAAGATATACTTTATGTGTGTGTATGTGTGTGTGTATGTGTATGCATATTATCTGTAGAGGGAGGGTGCGAGAACAAGGGAGGACACAAATGTGCCAGAATTTGTGACTCAACAAATCTGGGCAGAGGGTATTACAGGAATTCCCTGTACAATTCTCGGAGCTCTTCTGATATGCTTGAAAAGTCTTCCGAAACAGAAAAGTTAGCAACTTAAATAATTAGCCAAGTAAGAATATGATTTATTATCAGTAAGATGACACTTCAAACTTCAAGCATTATCCTATAGCTCTATTATGAGGTGTTATTATAGCTGAGTTCTATTAGACTATAATTTCCTAGCAAAAGTTCTGTTAGACTCTATACATTCTTAACAAAGAAAGCAAAGAACACATTTCTGGAATCTCCAAATGTGGAGACAGGATCGTCAGGCCTGGGAAAAATTCCTGTGGTGCAGAGTGAGACAGAGGTTGATGCCAGAGAGGAAATCCTGGATTACGGAAAGTAGCGGGGAAACTACTCTTCTTTTAAAGGACAACCATGGAGCCTTAGCGGTGTTGCCACCTTGAAATACCCAGTGTAGTGTCATCTTGGCTCTTTTATATTCAAAGGATCTGGGATTATATATTTCCTGTTTCACTGAAACTCTATTTTCAACTGGAGCTCATATGCAAAGCACAATTTTTAAAAAATAGAAAGTAATTTTATAAGCATTCTTGTTAGGCCTACCACTTCCTTCAAACAGTAATATTGGTTTTCTTTACTATGTCTGGAAAATTTTGTGCAGTAGAACCAGGTCTTCTTTTTTTTTAATAAAATTCTCCTGATCTACTTACCTCTTACTATACCTGCTTCAGTTCAGGCGGGGTTGAATATTCAGAGAAATGGTTCAGTGGGTGTTGGGCAGGGCGGACCCAGGGGAGCGGAAGAAGAGACGTGCCCAGAAGGGAAAGGCTTACAGTTCCCGGTGTTCAGTTCGTGCTGGCCTCCCTCACGCCTGTCTTGAATAGGATGTACACATGCAGCCTTCGTTTGTTTTTCTTGGAAAACCTGCAGGTTTTGATGTCCATGATTAGTGTTTGAAGTGATGGGGATAGCTGGCTTGGGAAGTGGCAATTACAGAAGTTTTTCTCTTCTGGGTGCTTGGTACGATGCAGCCCACCTCCGTGCCACTGTGAACTGTCCTCGACCCAGAGCTGGTTGGGGGTCTGAGTCAGGCTCCCAGGCTGGGCTGCTCACCGTCACAGTGGCTTTCAGCTGGCACGCTCAGCAGAAATTGCTGGGCTCAGAAGCAGCTTTTCATTTTTGGGCCCTAGAGGTCGTCCAGTCAGAAAATTGTCCAGGCACGCTCGCACGGAGACCCGGGAGTGGCCCTGGCCTGGCCTTGTTCCAGTGAAATAGAAGATTCTAATCTTCAGAAACATCAATCCTTCCATCGGCTCTGTCTCACTTAGGAAAAGAAGTACTGTTTTCAAACAAATGTATGCACTCCCAACTGGCTATGTTCAGTCAATTTGCTTTGCCTAATACCTATCATTTGCGCTCAGTGATCTAACAGGCAGAGGCTTCGTTTGGTGTAATTGATCTTTTGGGTGGAAAGATTACATCAAGCAGTGCTCTTCTTTGTCATGTATAGAAATCAAAAGCAAATGTATATGTTGGCTGATGAACTGGGTATTTTCAATATACTTTTGAAAGTACATTCCATTTTAAAAACTATACATTCTTTTTTCTTTATGGTTGCCAAAGGATATACAGTCTAAGGGTAGATACAGCTGCTAATTAAGACCACTTTTTACAGCAGCATGGGTATATGTGTTTTGTCCTACTACAGCCATTTGAATAATTGAGGACAAATGTCAATCTTACTTACACATTCTTCTAATGAGCAACATAAGATGTTCACTCTGACCGGTCAGAGTATCATCTCCATCTGAACAGAGTATAGAACTTGACAGTGTCTGGAAATGGTTTGGGTCTAATTTATTCTTTCAGTATCCTTCAACTTACCTGTTTGAGGGATACCCCCTTTACCCATGGGCATATGTTCCAAAATCCACAGTGGATGGCCCAAAAGTATGTTTGGATAGTACTAAACCCTATATATGCTATTTTTTCCCCTATATATGCATAACTTTTCACTTAAAGAAAGCACTTTATGGCTTCTCTTTGGCATATCCAAATTGCCAGCATCACTACTCTTACGCTTTGGGGCCATTCTTAGGTCAAATAAGTTACTTAAACGCTGGTACTCAATACCACAATTATCAATCTGGTAAGCAAGAAGGCTGTGGCATGGAGACACTGGGTGATGCGCATCCTAGGGGGGAATGGCAGGAGAGTTCATCGTGCTATCCACAATGACATGCAATTTAAAACTTGCGAGTTGTTCATTTATGACATTTTCCATTTAATATTTTTGGACTGTAGTTGACCATGGTTGACCGTAGGTAACTGAAGCTCTGGAAGGCACAACTGTGGACAAGGGGGGGGACTACTGCACTCTGTTGGGGTGCAATGCTGTTTTCATAATGCCTTGAGATTATTCCACTGGGTTTAAAACGACGACGGTGATGACCACAGTCTCCCAGCAACTCTAGAATTACTTACTGCAGGTTGTGTTCCCTAGAAAGCAGACTCTGAGATAGAGATTAGAAGGAGGTGTCTTAGAGACAGCTGTTAGGATCAGGACCAGTGGAATAGGAGCGAAAGAAGCAGGGCTGGGCAGATTGGGAAATCGGGTTGTGAGACCGTTGTAGTGGAAGCTTCTGGAAGTCTTTCAGAGTTGTCACCCATTGGAATGGAGGGGTTGAGTCTTTAAGCCCCACGGGCCGCCCAGTTTGGGGCAGCTGTTTTCAGACCAGCCCATCCCCATTGGGGGCGGACACTCGAGGGCTGGCGACCACGAAGCACTGATAGCCGTTGAGGCAGTCATCCTTCTTTCCCGAAAGGGGGTCTGGGCAGGGCCACGACAGCGCCCGCCAGAGGTGTCTTCCCGAAAAGCACTGTAGTTGGAACAGCTGTAAATCAAGAAGAAGATCTCATAGGAAACAGAGATTAGGGAGAAAAGTAACAACGACTTGAAGGCATTTAAAAGCCTAACAGAGTTCTCTACAGGGGAAAATTTTCTAGAATCTGTGTACGTCCCTGTGCCCCAGAATCACTGGCATCAGAACCACACTTTAGGCTGCAAGTCTCTCCCGAAATCCTCTTCAGCTGATGAAGTGATGTTTTGCTCTTCTGAGCCTGGTTCTCCCGCCAGCTTTGTGCTCTAATGACTCCACCTTTACGTTCTTTCTCGGTTATTGTAAAATGTCTTCTACACTTTTTTTTCCTGCTTAAACTTTTTTAAGTTTTAGGGAAAATGCCTGTCTGTGTACCTGTCAGGTTCTTTCTTAGTTATCAGCAGTGCCTAAGAGGATCCCCTTCACCCTTTCTGGGATTAATTTTCTCTCTAATTTGGAGAAAGAGAGTTTCAAGCATGTGATCTCCACCAGATCATGTTCTTTTAAAAAAATCAAATGCACATATAAAAATAGGTGAAAAATAACTACTTTGTACTGAGTTTCTCCCACGTGCCAGGCCGAGCACTTGGCAAAGGATTACTATATTTAGCATTCCTCTAGATAAAATCCGTATCACAATTCAGCGACTTAGTTATTATTGTCACTTTTTGCCCAGGAAATAGGCTGAGAGGTTAAATACTTTGCCTGAGACCATACACCTTGCAGCTTGCTGAACCAAATTTTGAATTCAGGTCTTTTCTTCTTCTTACTTTAAAAAAAACAAACAAACAAACCTGCAGGTCTACAGTTTAGGTCCTTTATGCTGTCAACATACTGCTTTCTAGATAGATGACTTCTTTATCTGCAGATAGTCTGTTTTCTGTTTTCCAGGTTTCCTAAGAAAGTTTTAACAGTGGTTGTTTACTAAAGACTTTAATTTAACTTGAAGTAATTGTACAGGTCAGATCAAAAAAGTTTTTAAACCAAGAGTTGTCCTTTCAGGAGTGGTTGTTTGCCTTGCCTCAGAAACAAAGCTTCAGTCACAAGTCTTAAGATCTTTACCATTTAAATATCTCTTGAGGGTGGATGTTCCTCTTCAGTCCCTGAAGTGGGTGTCTGCCTGGGCCCCCTGACTCTGTTCTGGCATTTTGTCTATATTCCAACATTCCAAATCACACACTCTACCTCTTTTACTTGCTCTCATCATCTCTAGAGAATAATAACTCTTTTTAAAAATTGGTGCCTGAGAGTCTTCATAATTTGAGTTAGATGCTAGTTCTATTTCTTGCTGATTCCCCTGTAATACTGAACAATTTTATCTTCTTAGATGCCTTTCCGGGAGCTGCTTCTGTATTTCACACATACTTTCATAACGTGCTTATCATTCAGATGAAAATATGTAAGTCATATGCCTTATATAAATATACATGCATTTGAGGGACCAAAATGTTTAGACATCCTAATATTCCAAATACATATTTGTGTCTTTCTTTTGTTAATTTTGTAATTATTATTATGTCCATTTTTCCTGATAGACTTACAAAGGGCTCCATGACTCTTAGGGTTACTACCTAGATAATTCAATAATAAAGATTTAAATTTATTGATAGAGAGCACCAGAGAGGGGAGAAAAACTATGAAAAATAGATTTTATTTATTGTTCTACAGCTGACTTGTACAATACCTAATATATCTTTACATACACACTTGACTTTCAAAATTATCTATTGAGTGAAATGCACTTGATGGATTATGTAAATTATATGCTTTATATAAATATGTATGTATTTCATGATAAAAATATTTTCTAGACCACGACATTCCAAATATGTGATTGTTTTTCTTTTGTTACTTATGAAATTTCAGTTTGGCTTTCCAGACTTCCAGTGAAGGGAAGATAACATGACAAATACCAGTTCATATTAACATACTTCCTGGTATTTTATTCCTGCAATTTTATTTTAGCAATTTTAGTGATTAATGTTATACCTTCCCAGTGATCTCGATACACCATCTTAACAGACTATCATGGTTCAGATATTCACTTGCTAACTGTGTCGGTTAATAAACTTCAGAAGGACTTAATGAATATGATGCATGTACAATCTACATGTCACAGTAAGTCACAAAGTGACGCTACAACTTCCTTATAGTTCTCCCAGTCAGGGGTTACACATGTAAAATTTTAATAGGCAAAATTATTTTTGTTACACTTTGTAATTTTCAGTAGAAGCAGAAGACTCTGATACTAGGTTTGTCTGTGTTTCCGTGGGATGTGTCAGGAACAGAGGCACCATCATGTAGTGTTTTAAGTTTTGGTTTTCAAAGGTACCAGCCACCCAGTGCGTGAAGTTTAGTGTGGGGTTTATTCTTATTCTTTAAGCCAGGGATCCCCAACCCCCGGGCCATGGACTGGTACTGGTCTGTGGCCTGTTAGGAACTGCACAGCAGGAGGTGAGTGGTGGGCAGGCGCAAGCGAGTGAAGCTTTGCTTGCATTCCCACCTGAGCTCTGCCTCCTGTCTCCTGCACCCCCATTCGTGGAAAGATTGCCTTCCATGAAACCAGTCCCTGGTGCCAAAAAGGTTGGAGACTGCTGCTTTAAACTGTAAAGTGACCCTGAAACCTGGAGTTACCTGGGAGTGATATGTATGACTGCTGGCACCCAGGAAGAGCTACTAATGCTACCAAATTGAGTTACTAGGACAAAATCAATACCTGTGGAGGACCTCACAAAAAATGAGACTGACTAAAGAGGACCATATTGTCCTCACCTCCTCTCTATTCCAAATGCTTTCTCAAATTGTAAATATGTTTGAGCCTTATACACTGATGCCTCCAAGTGTTAGTTAATACAGTGGGACAGTTCCCTGGTCCTCTCAATTTCTGGTCAAGAGAGTCCACCCAGGACCTACAAGAAGGCACGCTATGAAACCAAACATACGTTATAGAACATTAGCACCTAAAGGGGTTGTAGAAATGATCTACATCATCTATGAATTTCAGGTCTTCATATAACACCCATTACAAATGGTCATCTAGAAGAATCTCCTCTAACACCTGAATAACCAAGTTTTATTGCTGCAAAAGACAAGTCTCTCTTATTCCGAACATCTCCAATGATTAGGTTTCTTTTGTCAGGTTATTAGAAATATACCTCCCTCTAACTTCCAGCAAGCACCCCTACTTTTGTTCCCTAGAGCCACATTGACATCTAACATCACTTCCCACGTCAGTTCTTTCTACGTGTGAAAATGGTCAGCATGTCATCTGAGTGTTTCATTCTCTCTGTTAGTCATCGGCCGTTCCTGGAACAGTTCGTCTCATGAGGCACACACAGATCATTGATCACTGGTTTGATCAGCATAGAGGCAATGACAGTTATTTTCTCATTTGTTCTGAATACCTTACTTTTTTGATGCAGCATGGGTTAAAATGAGTATTTCTGGTAACGATGACATAGTATTGATCCCTACTGAATTTGAACACAACTGAAGTTCTAATTTGTGCTCTGTTACGTCACCTTTTCCCCATCACTTACTCATTTGATTTTATTTAAACCTAAGTGCAGGGCATTTTATATTTTGATTTTACCTTGTTGTATTTAACCTATTAGTTTTCATCCTGTTGATGTAGTTTGGGACTTGGGGGAGTCATTCACTGTATTATCCTTCCTTGTTTCATGTTATCTATGCATTTGAGAAACATGCTGCTTCTCCCATCTCTGACAAAAATATTTATTGGGTTGAGGTAACAACAGAACAGAAAGGAAGCAGAGGCTCTCAGTACTTTAATGATGATTGATTTATTAATACTCATTGGCTATTAGCAGTGAACTCAAACCATGTTTGTGAAATTGTACATTTTTCAAAGTATTTACTTTATTCAATATCTGTACCTCTAAGAGCTTTTGTTAGTGATGGCAAGGAGGATTGTCAAGGGGGTTAACTGGGAAAGGGCACAAGGGCGATTTCTTGGGCAATGACAAAAGTTTGATATCTGGACGACATGTGATTCATATGGGCGAGTGCCTTCCTTGTTAAAACCGCTGAAACCTTTTATTAAAGATCTGTGCATTTCACTATATTTAAATTACATCTTAATTATAAATTTTTTTAGTATGTAAATTCACTTCGATTACCAACTGTTAAGAATTAAAGATCAGTTTTGCAAGTTAAAATCTCGAGGTTTGGAATATTGAAATGACTTTGTCAGTATTTGACAGTGATGAAATCCAAAATAAGATGTGGAACTCAACTCCTGTTTTGTATGAATTGCTTTTTCAATTCATCCTTTGAATAACACTTCTTTAGGGTGTGGGATGGGAAATAATTTTCTCCTAAGCAGTCTACTTGATAGTCAGAAAAAGATGGATAATAACATTTCTGTATTTTAGTAACATGTTTTCAAAAGGTTTTGCCTTGTTCTATTTCTAAGCTCTTGGAAAGTTGGAATCTGTAAATGGGTTTCATAACCTAATGTATTCAGTGAATGTTTATTTAGAATGAAGAAAATTCGGTGTCAAATTATCTACTTTGTCCATTGAGTAGTTTATCAATGACTCCTCTGAAGGATTTTTCCTTTTAGAGGCACCGTTGTGTGACAGTCTTGCCACAGTGTAGGAGGCTGTGAGCTATGGTTATGTTTTGGAACCACATCTATTCATTCATTAGTGAGGTGGTGACCACAGTAATAGAACTTCTTGAAATTGAGTAGAGTTGTTTTTCAGGGGTATAGTGAAAGCCTGCACATGTTCTCTATTTTTAATTTTGAACTAATGCCTTATAATTATATGATAGTTTTTATTCTTCGTGACTTTTTTTTGCATGAATTATATAATTTTATTCTCACAAGAAATTGGAACATAATTTATTAGGATTAAGATTCTGAACATTGGATGATGAAGTAATTTGAGAAAGATCACACTACTCTAATCTAAATCTTTGACTCCATTCAAATCCTAGGTCGAAATCACATTTCTCCAGGGAAACTGCTGTTCCCTTTCCTTATCCTACAATAATTTTCTCAATTAAAAACAATTTCCTACACAATTTTGCGTACTACCCATGCTATACTGTTACTGTCTCATCTGCTTTGTATTTGTTCTTAATTTCTTTTTTGGACATGTTTTATGTTTTCCTAGCTATATTATAATTTTTCTGCTTCTCTTGTGTCCTTCTACCCACTATGTTCCTACTATAGAGCCAGATGAACATTAGCTTCTTAATAAATACTTTCTGAACAAGGGCTGCCCTTACAATCAAATTCTGTAATGTAAACAGAATGCCCCAAGTAGTGTGTGGCCCATTATATAATAATAACTGGTTGGATAAGATCACTCGGGAATAATGTGAGTAAATTTATTATTTGATTAATAGTAATTCCACATTTTCAGTACACAGTGTTGATTAGAATATTTTTTTCTGTGTTTGGTAGGTTTCCTGAGTTCTAGTATAAGATATTTGGAAACTTGTAAGGTGATTGTCTTTCAGTGAAGCAATATGGTGTGGGGTAAAGATGTACACTGACATCAGCTGACTTGAATCTGAGACTCTGTCAGATTCTGACTTGACTTTCTGACAATGTAAAGTGGAATGCGTTGCCCCAACCACTGCCTTGCTGTGGGGGCGGGGGGCGGTGTGCATGTGGATGAGCCAAGTACAGGGGATGTGATGTGCTCTTGATAATGGCAGAACCCATGATTTCCCTTATCTCCTTGTTATCTATTTTATTAGTTTTTCCTTTTTAACAAGTTTTAAAGTAACATGAAATTATATATGCTTTTTGGAGAAATTTAGGAAAGTATAAAGGAAAGCAAGCAAAAGCTCACCATGATGAAACATGGAGTACCTTTAATGTATTGGTGTTTAATTTTTTATGGGAGCCTTATAAATAAGTCATTCTCATTTTTAATAATTCATTTGTTAATCTAATCCTTTTCTTTTATTTGTGTATTAATCTAACAGTCATTTACTGACTGGCTGTTGGGTGTCAGACACTATTCTAGGTGTTGGAGGAAGAGCACTACCCCAGGCCAAATGCCCGTCTTCATGGAGCTTCTATTCTTTTTTAGGGGGGGGTACAGTAATCACATGGAAAAAAATCAAATATGATGTGTGAGGGTGCTAATGCCATGGCTGAAATGAGCAGGTGCATGGAGCCAGGGTGACGGCAGTCCTTTAGAGAGGGTGACACCGATCTGAGGAGGTGATACTGTACCAGAAATCGGAAAGGATTGAGGGAGCCAGCCAAACAACCAGCTGGATAGGAGACCCCGAGGCCAAGGAATAGCGGGTTTCCCCCGGGGCCCCCGCATGGTGTAAGACCCGATGAGGACTGGACATCTTGCTCTCCAAAGCCTGGCGATCTAACTGAACTGGGAGTGCTGCTCATCCATTGTCTTGGGGTGTTCAATTTTGGTCTTCCATTTACTCTGTGTTACTTATTACTCTGCTTATATCACTAGCTTAATTAAAGCTTTGATCTTGTGTGAATGTTTTTGTTTTCCTTGCATACAGATAAGTTCTTTTATAACCCAGACCCTTTATCACTGGGAAGAAGCATTGTTCCTAAGATTGTTTGAAATGGAAAATGTCTAGTTCCAGAGCAGCCGCGGTTTCCAGCAGGCAGAGGTTCATGAGGAGCTGCTGAGCAGGGATGGAAAGTAGAAAGACTTCCTGAATTATATCTTTATGGTTTCACAGCATTCAGTTTCAAATGAATTATTAGAACAGTAGATGCATTTACTCAAATCCAACTGTAAAGATATGTCTCAGGGAAATAAGAATGATTTTCAGATGATTCATTTTTTGGTTTATATTACTATAAAACATTGAGCTGACTTTAATAGTCACAGAACAAGTAAATTGCTATGAACAATTATTCACAGAATTCTTCTAATCAAATGCCTATTTGCTCTTATAAATGCTTAGAAGGTTGGCTATCTGATATCTAAACAGCTGGAAAATTCAAATTTTTCATTTTTACTCTTATGTGCTCATAGAAGAAAACTATTTCTAATAGAAATAAATAACGGATAATGATGATTTAAAACACCAATGGACATAAGGTAAATTTAAATCAAGTAAGAGGCTGCTAAATGTCTTATACCTTCTATATATCCATATAACTGTTAAAGATTGTTGAACCCAATAGCGATCATTGGCAATAAAATAACTATTGAACAGAGAAAATTTAAACTATGGTTAGGAAAGCTTTAGTATTAGGCAAATACCTCGTTGCTTCCTATGTCTGTGGTATTGGTAATGTAAACATGGTTCATTTGGAATTATCAAAGAGACAAAGCAATATATTTTCAGTCCATTCCTAGTCACCATTCCTAGTACACATTTTGCTATACCTGTCTTAGTTTTGAGCTTTCCTCTTAGGGAAATTAGGAATAGTAAAAACATCTATATAATCATGTAGTGGAAGAACCTAAATAGTCCATCTGCTTTTGTTTCTAAGAAATTTCTTCATGCTGTTATTTAACAATGATGACTCCAATTTTTTCAAACCACTTCAATACACTTTATAGATAAATCCAAATTCCTGTGTTAATACAAAAGACATAGAAAAGCTGAATCTAAGGTATAATTTGTCCAGAGGATTTATAATACAATATCCTTTTCACTGAAAACTTTTTAGTAGCATTAACTAATTATGGTTGAGAAGAGAAATAGTAAGGTTTCTTCTTTGGCAATGTCACTGACTGATCATCTCTGACTTAGTCTAGAATTAGCAATTTTTCTGCAGAAAAATGGATATCAGAGCCTTACACGCCTGGGATTTATGTGGTGTTTGACTTAGTTTTTCAAACTATAATAGTTCACAACTTAAGCACTTCTCCTCACCACCTAGCAACTCCGAAAATTATAACATCTTTTAATTTAAGACCTCTGAGTTGGCCATACATGGAGATGTTAGGAGAGTTTGTGGCGACCACGTCCTACAGGCGTCTAACGATGTGGTACAACTGGAATGAACCCTCCCATTTCATTGACAACATGTGTTACATATTATTATGGTTCTGGCCTCTAAGTTTTAATTTCTTGGTGACAGGATCTATATTTGGGGGAGGAATTGTCTGGGCTGACTTCCTGTGTAATAATCATTTGGGTATAATGATTATTTTCCATGCAAATCTAAATAAGATGCAGACACTGCGGGTGCCAAGGATTTGTCTGTGGATCAGGAGTAAGAATAACACAGGAGCCTGTTCTGTGTTAGTGGTGAGAAAGTATCTCTTGGAGGCAAATGCATATACGTACTCTAATCAAGTTTTGGATAAACGTATTGATTGAACGTGGATGACCCCAAACCAGTGCCAGCAACCAGATGTGCATCCCTGCAATCCATGTAGCAAACAGCAGGGGTATTTGGAAATCCTCAACTTCCGTGGTTGTTAGAGAACCATGGGCAAGGCAGCATTCTGCCTTGAGGCTATTCTGATAAACTAGGGCTGTCTGAAATTCTTTGTCTCAACCCTATCCAAACTTGGAAATTGCCTTCCATGTTTTTTTCCTTGTCCGCATCCCGCCGTCCCCTTTTGTTGGCTTATGCAAGCGGCAGTGTGTGATAAACGGTCCTAGACTCTCAGGATGAAAACCTAAGTTAATTTCTTCCTGGAAGATGCCATTCTAGAAAAAAAAATGTTAACTTCTTTGCCTTCTCGAAAATATGCTATTTGAGCACCACCCTCTTTTATATACACTAATTTCAGATATGGATAAGGTAATGAACTTGGAAAGGCATTCCATCTTTCACAATGCAAATACTAGTGGTTACCCGTGGCTCAGCGGTAATTGTTGTCTGTCTGCGTGAGACCATCAAGATTCTTTTGAGTCATCTTTTGAATATTTTCCTTTTCTTCATTTGTTTGTCTTTCGATCCTGTAGGTATTCCCACAGTTTATGTTCTTGACTTAGAGCTGAGAGTTTTATCTTGTCCCATCTTATTCCCTTTCTCTTGGTTTGCACTCTGAGACGCTTAGGGAAGAGAACATTTTTGGCCAGATTCTTAGACCTTTGCTTGAGGCAAAGCTCCATGAACACCCACGAAGCAAAGACCACTGTTGGGAAAGGAAAGTACACAATTGTTCTTTTGAGTCCTTGCTGCTTGAGAAACGACAGTCAGCCTGGAGAATGTAAATTGGAGCAGGGTCAGCAGGGCCCTTCCCGTAGCCACGGGGCTGGGGGGTAAGGAATCAGTGCCTGTGCAGTGTTATTGCAGGACAAACGAGGGAGAAGCCAGATCAGAAGAAGATGCTGAAGAAGAGTGGTCCCCTCGCTGAAATGTTCGTGTTTGACACTAATTTGTTTCCTGTAATTACCTCAAACATGATTGTCTTTGTGGAATTTGAGTAGCAATTATCTGTTCAAATAGGATGAATGAATGGGAAGTATATCAACTAATACATGCTTCTTCATCAGTTGAAACTTTTTAGAATAAAGTTGGAACATCCTCCCATAAGCTCTTTTACAAGCAGTATGAAAACAAAGCTAAGAAGCCCTTAGTTTGATGGTGGGATTAGGATGCTCATCACCATTGAAATGTTTTCATGTAATCTTTATGTTCCCACATATACAACTCACTTTCTTGTGGAGATTAACAACCTTTCTTTCACATTATTGTAAATGTTAGATCCCCTTCGTGTGACAGTTGGTAGGACCTAATGTGTTCCTGAAGGACCTGATTTGGATGTCCTTAGAGTTACCACAAGCCATTCTTGGTGCATGATTTGAAAGCATTTTCGGAGAAAAGTAAACTTGCATTTTTAAAATCTTCTCATTTTGAAATGTGCCTGCAATGCCTTCACCTCACTGGCAAGGAAGGGGCCAGCGCCATGCTGATGCTACTCTCTCGCCTCCTTAACGCTGCTCCTGTCATGGTTTCAGTCTGGCTGTGGCCACCTGGAGCCTGCCGCTGTTTCTCCAGGTGCTGTGTATGTTGACTTAGGGACTTTTCTTGTGCCAGGAAACAATGTCATGAGAACCATCCATGGGGTAGGCGAGATGATGACCCAGATGGTGCTCAGCAGAGGTTCCATCTTCCCCATGAATGTGCCTG
Organism: Pteronotus mesoamericanus; assembly: GCF_021234165.1. Taxonomy (NCBI): domain Eukaryota; kingdom Metazoa; phylum Chordata; class Mammalia; order Chiroptera; family Mormoopidae; genus Pteronotus; species Pteronotus mesoamericanus. The sequence goes on from NW_026555310.1 coordinate 18,376,766, forward strand.
ACGTGCAGCCAAGCATCCACCCCAGCAAGCAAGGGAGCCCTGCTGAGCACGAGGACGTGACTGTGATGGACACCAAGTTGAAGATTATTGAGATTTTACAGGTATGTGGTGTAAGGAAAACAGCCACAAATACCTAAATATGCTTATTGCTTTAATTTCTTATTTTTTTTGCTTCAAATCACTGTGTAAATATTCTGAAATGCTCTCGATCTAATTTTATTTCTTATAAGATAATGACCAGCCTGGTAAGAAATCTCACCAGGCTGCTATTTAATATATTAATTACATTTTTTTCATTTCCATTAAATATATTAATGACAATATCTAACATGATAAAATGCTTTGTAGGGGACAAAACCTCTTTCCTATGTATAGTCTTGTTTAGTATTAATCCTAATTTACTTTTAGCTTCATTTAAGAAGGATTTCAGGCCTGGTAAAGTTAATGATCGAATTCTAACCCTTTTTCTAGTTTTAATTGAAGTGGACACATGAGTCCATGTATCTAGATTTATCATTGTAGCAAGAAACTCACCTAAAATTTTATTTATTATTAACAAAAATGTTAATAATTGGTTTTAATTGATTTTAGTATTTTATGTAAGTGACTACCTGTTTGTATTTTTGTTGCCAAAAGGCCAGGAATAGCAAATATAATATGTAAAACTTATGTATAGTATAATACATCAGATATAATTTATATATGTAAGTTAATCTAATCTTATGAATTTAAAGGAGGTAAATTGCTATTTCATGCCCACTGCTTTAGTGAATAAATTTCCCATTATGGTATCTATGAATTCTTAACACTTTTTTTTTAAACTCGAAAAGTAAGTTTATTATACTTAAATTATATATTTAGCATTTATTTCAGATTTGGAGAGTGGAACCTGGAGTTTCCAAGGATGTATTAAGATTCTGGGTACAGTTTATTGTCTTTCGTCATAATTTAAAGTAGACTGAGCTACCAGAAGTGGGTTAGTAGTCCAGGAAGGGCCTGCACATTCTTATTTAAAGTAATTAGATTCATAATCGTAAGAGGTTTTACAGTTCCTCCAGGAAATCCGAGGGCTGAATCCTGAGAAACATTGGCAGACCTTCAACACTGTTCATGACCCTGAAAAACCACTTAGTCTTCCTCTTCTGAAACTGAGAAAGGTAGTGATCATCTGACCTGTGGACCTAATGAGCCCACAGCTTAACATCATCCTTCTCCTGGGACAGCCTTTAAAGTATGTGACCTCATTTTAGCCCATAGTTACAGAAAAAAGAAACAGCATTAAAAAAAATCTTTTAACAGCTAAAAAATGATGGGATGGACAATCAGGGCAGTTTAGGGCTGACTCATATTTGCTGCCTCTTTTGGGCTCTTTCTGTATTTCTTGGGGAACCTCTGTTCTCACTGGTTTTCTGTGTGTCTGTGTCTGTGTTCCTCGCTGCCGTTCTTGAATGTGTTTTGTTTTTAGAACATCTCTTGAAGAATTTCTATGTGGCCTCATTCCTGATACAAGTCCCCTACTTTCTGCTGGCTCTTCCTCCTTGCCCCGTGTTTTCCTTTCTTTTCCCTTTCTCTTTGCATAGCTCTCCTTTTTTAGCTTGTTTCTCTGTCATTCTCTCTATCTATGCCTGGCCATCTCTGAGCATTCTTTCTCTGCCTCTTTTCAAAAATTTTTTTATTTTAGTGATTTTAGAGAGAGGAAGGGGGGGAGTGAGAGAAACATCTATTCGTTATTCCATTTATTTATGCATTCATTTGTTGATTGCTGATGTGCCCTGACCAGAGATTGAATCCGCAACCTTGGCATATTGGGATGACACTCTAACCAACTGAGCTACCTGGCCAGGGCCTGTTTTTGTTTTCATTCATCTCTTTCCCTCTTTCTTTCCATCTTCCATTGATTTTTCATAATTAAATACAGGGTGGGACAAAAGTAGGTTTACAGTTACGAGTACACAAAACAGTTGATTCTTGTATTATTATGTATTAATTATGATTTTCTATACAAACAACTGTAAACCTACTGTTGCCCCACCCTGTATATAAGAGGGAAAACATTTTTATTTTGGTTATATTTATAAAATACAATTCTATGAAGTTTAGTAACTTCAACTAAAAGTTAATGTGTTTCATTAATTTGTATTTTATTAATTTGTTCTTTACATAGTTTAAAAAACACACATTTTTTTTAAGCACTTGCAATCTAACTTCAGCTCCCACCATTCTGCTCAAAGCTGCCAAATCCACTGGCCCTGTCTCAGCCTCTTTTCCCATGACCTGTCCCCTGCTTTGAAAAGCCCCTATTAGCCAGAATCAGTTCAGACAATGCGTGTTGCACTGCTCACTCCATGCTAATGGAAGTGTCTCTTTCATGTTTGTTTTTTGCTCTAGACTATATGCTCTTCAAAGGCAGGTCTTAAATCTGTGGAACCCTGTTTTACCCTTGGCGCTTTCCTCAGTACCTAGCTTAAAAAATGTTTGTTGAACTTAACTGAACATCGCTGACATGGAGCATGTTTGCTGCCCATAAGGAGCATGAGAGAGAGAGAGAGAGAGAGAGAGAGAGAGAGAGAGAGAGATTCAACTTTGGATCTATAGGTGTAAATAGTGTGTTGAGTGAGCAGAAAGGAGGAAAATTCATTTGGGCTTGGAGCCAAAAAAAACTTCAGTAATAAAACAAAGGGTTCAGACTGGACCTTGGAGGGTGTCTCAGAAGCTGGTTTTTGGTGAAGAAGAAGAAGACTGTTCAGGGTGTAAAGTGGACACTGCAAACACCTGTGAGAAGGTGGGAGAGAAAATGCAGGCATCCCATCCTATGCCTGTGCTGCTGGAACAGAGAAGTGAAAGGGAGAGGGAATGAGAGAAAGGGGCAGGAGAAGCGGGGGCGGGGGGGTAGTGTGATGCAAGTGTGACGTAGTGTGAAATAAAGTTAGCTGGTCCCACCAAATACCAAGTTTTCTAAAATTGCATGACCATTGTTTACTGTCCCAATGAAACTCGTGAGCGTGTAGATGGTAATTTTGCTGGGACAAAGTTTACTTCAGGGCCTTGGTCTGGCTCACTGGGTAGAAGGTAACGCTGTGTAAGACCAATTCTTCATTGTTTCCCTTCTTGACTCGGAAATCTGTAAAGCGTATTTTTCCTTCTATGATCTCCAGTATATTCCATACCACATGATTTAGCTAATTATGTCAACCATATATATTTTGTTTTCCCAACTCGATCATCAGCTTCTTGAGGGTGGTGGACATTAGGTGTTTGTATTCTTCATAGCGCCGAGCACAGGCAGGAACCTTATAGGCACTTTGTTCCTATCATTGTGCCACTTAAGGAGCACAAGAACAACACAAAGCCAAGGAAAAGCAAACATCAGTGAGGCATATCCATGGTATATTAGGATGCTGTGATGTCAGCTGGTATCACTGTCTCTTTATCTTGACCCGTAGGGTACCTCTACATGGAATATTCAGAAAGTAATCATGAGAAGTCAGGTTTTCTTCTTTCAAAAAAATGCTTTAGGAAACACATTGTTTTTCTTGGCCTTATGACTGATGAACTGTATGCAACCAGAGCATTAAGTGTTTACCAATAAATTTCTAACTAGTTCACGTGATATCTTGATAGTTATGTTCATGGTGTTGTGTATTGAATGGTATTTTAAACACTGTGCTAACAAAAGAAAATTATGTTGTTTTTAATGTTTCTTGTAGTTTATCCTGAGTGTCAGACTAGATTATAGGATCTCCTATATGCTGTCAATATATAAGAAGGAATTCGGAGAGAACAATGAGAATGCGGAAACGTCTGCCAATGGCTCTCCAGATACATTAATACCATCAGGTATCTCCTTTGTGACAGTATTTACTCTTGGTATTTTGTTTCCCTGAGAACTTGAAAGTACCTTTCCTACGTTAGAACACAGTGGGAATAATCTCCATCAATGACATGAAGGGACTGAGACAGAGTGTTAGACAACTTGCCTAGAATGGCAGGGAGAATATTTGCTGTTGCTTGGTGCTTGAATGCAGTTTCCTTTGTAATCTTCAGACCTCTGCAAGGTGGAGGTACTGCCTATTGTGCCATTTTACATATTAGAAAACCAAGGTCAGAGGGGTTAAAGTTACTTGTTAAAGGTCATAAAATGTAGAGCACGGATTCTGAATTCTCTCCAACTCCAGAGTTGAAATCTTCTAAGCATTATTCTATTTTGGTGAAATTCCAAGGGAATTTTTTTTTTTTTTTCTGGATCAAAGAACAATGTGAAATACAGTCATGGAGAGGAAAGGTATTTTATAGGAAGCCATTGCTCAACTCTTGAAATAAAGACATGGCATTTCCCCATGGTATGAATGCGTGAATGTGGGTGTTGGTTTTCCTGTGTGTATGTTTGTTGTTTTTAGCTTTGCACAGTTATAATCTATCCCTGTGTTTCAATCTTTCATATTTAAATCATATAAGAATAAAGCCACCTTATTTATCTCCAAGTGTAGGACCATAATGATGAAAGAGCATAAAAATAATTGTAAAAATATTATGCCTATAGAAAGTACCTTATGAAACTTAAGAAATATTAAATAACCATTATTCTGGACCGATCGGGTCAGCCATGGCAGTTTGTGAACTATGTCAAATTAAAGACTTAGCCAGTTAACAGAATTCTTTCCCTGGGAATAGGATTTGTATACAGATATGAAACTCTTTTCTAACCACAGCCACTGTGACAACGTCAGGAACCCTCCTCTTTGTATGTCAGTCAATTTGACAGGAATGATTCAGTGATTTTAAGTGCTTACTTAAAATGGAGGCTAGACCAACTGTTCCCCTCTCTGACTCAGCACCAAACGAAAGGCCGCATGGCTTTGCTCATGGTTAAGCTTGCCTAAGGGAGGAGCGATTCTGGCACATTTGCAACAGCGTTGCTTTTATGCTTCCCAGAAATGCAGAACCCCAAAGGGCTGTTTCCAGGAATGATATGGCAGAACCAGAAAGTCTTGCTGGCGGTTGCATTGACAGTAGCATAAAAATTATTGGCTCTCAGGAGCCAGAATTCTGGAAACAGGAGCTCTGTCAGTAAAGTGTGTGTGTGGGGGGGAAGTCGGGGGCACCCCCCAAAAAAAACACTTCTCTGATTTACCTGATGTCTGACGTTTGTTGTATTTGTAACAGAGAGCTTTCTGGGGAGGATTCTTTTTCCCTTTTTATATCTTGCTCTGTTTTCTTTTTGTGCCTTGGAAATGAGAAATCAATTGTGTACTTATCACTTAAATAGATTACTTTAATCATGATACCTTTGAAATGTTAGTGGTGGGAGGCACTGTGTCCCAGGAGAAGAAGGTATGGAATTTGAGAAGTAAGCTCAGGTGGTGGACCATGTGGTTTTGAATTACCGTATAGTCACAGCGTTCATTATAGGTATATTTTGATTCTTTAAAAAACATGGTCCTTTCATGTCATCACCCATTTAAATTATATGTATGAATATATGTGTGTGTAGTTGATGCACATATATACACACATATAGGTGAAGTATCTTTGTAAAAGGTTCTTTCTGGTCTTTTAAATATATCTTTTAAAAATTTTTATTTTTTATTTATTTTTACCATTACCATTTATCCCCATATACCCCCGCTTCCCCTGCAGTCACCACACTTAAATATACCTTTGACTGTAGCAATATATATTTAAAAATGTAAAATTCAATATAAAACATTGATATCTAAGGTGGAACTATATTGTGACTTTTTTTTTAATCCTCGCCCAAAGACATATTTATTAATTTTAGAGAGAGGGGAAGGGAAGGGGAGAGGGAGGGAGAGAAACATCGATGAGAGAGAGAAAAACATTGATCAGTTGTCTCTCACATGCGCCCTGACTGGGGACCTGACCTGCAACCCAGGCCTGTGCCCTTACTGGGGATCAAACTGGTGACCTTACTGCGTACAGGTTGACGCTCCAACCAACTGAGCCACACCGGCCAGGTCTACTGGGTCTTTTACAACTCCTAATTGACTTTTTTGTGGCATACGGAAATTAAGACAAAATACTTTTAGGTATATAAATATACATAGAGTGACTTAATTACAACAAGATAAAGAATAGATTGTACCATTTATCTTTCCAGCTATTGTTCCTGATATAGATGAAATTGCAGCTCAGGCAGAAACCATGTTTGCTGGAAGGTAAAGTCACATTTTGTTTCTTTATCTTGTGAATAAAATTTTACTTAGTATTTTATTGATAATACCTGTTTACCTCCTATGTCTATTTAATTTGCTATTGTTCACCTCCTATGTCTATTTAATTTTAGGTCATACATTTTGCCAGAAATGAAGCTGGTAATTTACAGTAGAAGAGAAAGCATAACTTTGTCTTTAGGTCAGGTAGAAAAAAAAAAAGGACAAGAGAACTGAGATCAGTGTATTGAACTTTTCCCTGAATTCTTTTCTTTCATCAAATAATGACAGCATACCAATGACCTTTAGCTCCCCTGGTACAGATATTGCTGCATCTTCCAAAAACATTGCTTCCCTAAATCTGAGAAATTTGAGGCAAGAAAGTCATTTCTTTCAAAGTCATCTTTAACTTTATATACGAGAAATAAAGATACTCTCTGCCAATTGTAAATATCCATGATTAGAGAAAAGGAAATGCCTGTGGCATGACCGCCCTCCTTTGTGATCAGGAGCCCTGCCATTTATTGTTTTTTTTTTTAACTTGTTTCCTTCTTTTTCAGAAATGAAATTAATAGCAGTCAGAAAGAAACATAAAAAAAATAAAATGTCTAAGTTACAAATTATTGAATTTCTAGCATGCATTTTTATTACTGATTTGCCATGAGAACTTAAACAAATTTATATACTAAGCCTTTTGTTGCATTTTCTTTGGTTAGGAAGACAAACAAGAATGAAAGATCAAGGGAATCAAAAGGATTTTTATCTGTAGTCAATGTTTGGTTTAGCTTTGTTTTTATATTGTTTTGCTAGTTTTTGTTGTCATCATGCATTTTCCTATTCAAGTGTTTCATTAGTCCTGAGGAGGGAGAATAAACCAGTGCCTGACATTCACCTTAAAACGAGTGGACTTTTCATCCAGCGGAATCTTGCTCCAAGTCCAAATGCGTTAAACACACAGCTGCTCTGGTGGCAGCGGAGTGTGTATGCGCATTTGCTCTCTCAGGGGTGTGTCCAACCTTTTGGCGTCTCTGGGCCACACTGGAAGAAGAAGCGTTGTTTGGGGCCACACATTAAATACGCAAACAGTAAGGAAAACAAACAAACAACAAAAACTCATAACGTTTTAAGTAAATTTACAATTTTGTGTTGGTCCGCATTCACAGCCACCCTGAGCCGCATGTGGCTCACAGGCCCCAGGTTGGACACCTCAGCAAAGGGAAGTCAACCCTTGGTGTACACCCAACCTAGTATGTCCTCTCAACAAACACTTTTGGGTTGATTCAGACTTCTGTCCCTTTTTTTCTGTGCCCAGCTGACCAACCCATTCCTGTGTGCCTAGCAAATAGTGCCAGCGCTGAAAAGTCCCACATCCTGGAAACCCCCTCCACCTCAGACACACTGAGACAGTTGGTCACCTCTGCTTTCGTGGCCAAACAAGCTTTTCTTTGTGCTTTGTTTCCTTATCAGTTACATGAGAGAAGAAGAAAAGAGTAAAAAGTCTTCCTCTTTGCTTACCAGCTTGGGGAAAAAAAGTGATATAACTCAGAATGTATACACAATTTCAACAACTTATGGGTAGGTTTTATATAAATATAGGTTATTTAAAAATTATCTTTGGTTTTATAGAAAGGAAAAAAATCCAGTTCAACTTGATGATGAAGGAGGCAGGACGTTTTTACGGGTCCTCATTCACCTGATCATGCATGACTACCCGCCTTTGCTCTCAGGAGCTTTGCAGCTTCTGTTCAAGCACTTCAGCCAGAGAGCGGAGGTTCTACAGGCATTTAAGCAGGTAAGATGGAGGGCCCTCCGGGGTTCCAGAGCAGACGCTTTGAAAGTACTGTTGATAACATCCAACCTGACTTCATGGCTGCAGAGTTAATGAGACTGTGCAGCTGTTCCTGGGGACACTCTTTGGTTTTTAAAGATGGATATGGCCTTGTCATAAACCAAGACATGATCTATTTTAAAAAGAGTTCCCCACAGTGATTTTCAGTTAATATCTTTAATGTAAATGACAGGCACTAAGATTTAGGAAGGCACTGGGGGATAATACTGTATTAGGAATTCTGTTGCCATAACTGCTATTTTGACCTCCGGTTTACTGATAAATTTGGGTAGGACAAGCAGTAGCACTGAAATAAAATGTTATATGATTGAAAAAATGTTGGCATCCAAAAGAAAGGAATTGTTATGGATCTAATCTTTGTCATTTTTGAATGACATTAATCTTTAGACTTAATAAATAATGAATAATAAATACCTAACTACTTACAGGTGTTTCACTAACATTTTATTTATTAGCGCACTGGTCTTCATTAGGAAGCTTTAAAAGAATGTTCAAAAATGAAATAGGAGTAATTATATAAATTGATATAGTTATAAATTGATATTGTATGTATATAATACATATAAATTTTGATAAATTAATGTGGATATCATGGAGTTTAGACTGTATCAGTATTTTCTTCCACTTATTTTTATGTTTCTACTTCTTTTAAAACAGGTAGAGAGGGTCTCAGAAAAATTAACTTTGACAGTGAAATTGGAGTTGGGAGTATCTTTTATTTTAAATTACTTTTTAGCAGTTTGAAAAGCTTTGTTTGACTTATTTATTTTACATATGTAATTCTTAATAACTCGTGAATATATTGGATAAAGTTTACAGATATTTCCAGGTAAGTTTTCATGGTCAATATACATTTAAAATACCATAAATATTATAGAAATATTAATCTTCAACTGATAGAGAAATATGTTAAAAGACTTAGAATTTTAGACATAAGTGAAATGGAAATAAGGTTCTTGGATAAATTAAGGGTTGAAATTATTCTGTATCCAGGTGCAATTGCTGGTGTCCAATCAAGATGTAGATAACTACAAGCAAATAAAGGCAGATCTAGACCAGCTTCGACTGACGGTAGAAAAATCCGAGTTATGGGTTGAGAAGAGCAGCAGCTATGAGAATGGGGAAATGGGTGAAAATCAAGTAAAAGGTGGTGAAGAGCCAATTGAGGTTTGATTTCAATATCTGTTTTGAAATAATTCAGTATCTTTTAAATCATATGCACTGCGGTCAAAACTGTATATAAAGAAATTTTTTTTTTTAGTAACAGAGAATAAAACTTTCATTTGCCAAGTCAATTAACTCTCTAAACCTGCACGTCGAGTAATTCTCATCAAGTGTTACCACTTTTTACCTCATTTGCCTATACTTCCACTCTTTCTCTTTTCCACTGTAAATCGTATAATCCAGGAGTCAGGACAATAGGAGGGAGTGAGATGGAGAAAAAAGAATGGGTTCTAAACCCAGACCTAAGGAAAGAGGTGCATCTTTGTTGTTACCATCTTCTCTGGTTATTTATTGCAACTTGTAAAGCATTCTTTTCATTATTACATATCCTTATATGACATGTAAAAATATCTAAGTGAAAGGACAGATGGTATGCTTTATTGTCACTGTGAAAACACCAAAAATCTATGTTTAATCTAAGGAATAGTAAGATGATGACCATAAATGTTCTGCTGTATTAGTTTTAGTTTTCAGTGGATTAATCAGTTGCTGTTTTCACATTTCACTAAATACTAAATAAAAATTAGAATTTTTAAAGCAGTATTTTAATGGTAATACTTAAAATAATTTTAGTGCTTAAAATAAGATAAGCAGGCCAGTGCCAGTGCCATACTTGATAATATAGTCAGTTTCTTAAAATGTCTAGGGTTTTAGTTGTTTTCCAATCTGCAGAAATGTAAGTCATTTAGAGGGGTTTATCTGCCTCCCGCTTTCTGTTTGTTGGAACATCCAAAATGTTTTCTAGTGAAGAGTGATGACAGAGTAGGAGATAAAGTCCTCAAAATGCTGCCAAGTTCCAAAGGGAAGTTCAGCCGGTGCATTACTGCTTTGTACTTGTCCCAGGACCAGTTACCATTATCTGCACAAAATTTTTGACTTAATCTTTTAGGAGCTTTTTCTGTGATTTCATAATGCTTTTGTTGTTGTTGTTGTTGAAATAGAGTTCTTCCACAGCATATGTGAGGAAATTTAGCATTTATTTAGTACTTCCTATATATCAGCAATTTTCAATCGATGTGCTGTCAGGGTTTTTAAGACATGCAATGCCAGACTATTTGGTCGGGGGCACTGACCTCTTTTCCCTGAGACTGTCAAATAAAAAAAAAATGACAACAGCCAACACAACAATAACTGTCTGGTGCAAATGAGTCAAAATAATACCTATTTTTTGTCAAATCAGCAAAAAATGTATTTTTGGTGTGCCGTAGAATTTTAGTAATTAGTTTATGCATACCTTGAGATGAAAAAGGTTGAAAATCACTACTATATACTACATCTTATAGCAGACATTTTTACACATGTTATCTCTTTTTAAATGTTACAAAAAACTTTTATTGTAGAAATCATTTTTTTATTGTTGTTCAAGTACAGTTGTCGCCGTTTTCCCCCCACCTCTTCCCCCACCCCACACACCCCCACCTCCCACCCTCAAGCCTACCCCCCTTTGGCTTTGTCCTTGTGTCCTTTATACATGTTCCTTGATGACCCTTTCCCTATTTTTTCCCGTTACCCTGCCCCCCTCTGGTTACTGTTAGTTTGTTCTTTATTTCAATGTAGAGAGCACATTTTTAAGGATGAATCAACTGAAACCCAAAGATTTCCTCACTGTCAAGCAGCTCTCTATGACTTAACTGAGATTTTTAACTCAGGTCCTTCTGTTAAGTTCCAGACTCCTTAATGTAAGATTGCACTTTATGGTATAAATTTAAATGTTCTCTTTTGGGTCAGTACTACATATTTTTATAGTCATATATATAAGTTTTCAAATTTATTGGTATAAATTTGATCACTTTTTTATTATCTTCTGTATCTGTAGCTTCATAATCCTTTTTCATTCTTGATATTGTTTATTTTGTTTCTTCTCTTTTCTATAGCTCAATCTTACCACAGTTGTACCGATTTTATTAATCCTTTTTCAAGAAAATGCTGTTGGCTTTGTTAAGCTTTTGGATTTATTACCTGTTTTATTGTATGTATTCTACTATTCTCTAAGCTTTTATGTTGACACACTTTTCAGATTTTAAAAAAGTTTAATGTATATTTTTCTTTTAAGGAGCTGCATTCTACAAATTTTGACAAATGGTATTTTTATTACTGTTTGTTATTAGATATTTAAACATTTCCATTATGATTTTTCTTTGGCCCAGAATTACTTGGAAGTGAGTTTTAAAATTTCCAAATGTATCGGCAATTTTTTTTGTTATTGAATTCTTAATTGTGGCAAGAGAATGGGGTTATGATGATATCAGCTCTATAAAAATATTTTGAGACTTGCTTTTTTGGCCCATTTACCAACAGGTTTTATAAATGTTCCATGTGGCCTTGAGGAGAATGGGGATGATTCCTTATATATGACAAGCAAATCAAGCTTATTAACTGTGTTGAAGTCATCTATCTACTTACTACTCTTTTGTTTTCTTGACATCAATTATTGAGAGAGACTTACTAACATTTCCCACTACAGTGTTAGATTTACCAATAACCCCCTAAAGTTATATTAATTCTACTTTATATGTTTTAAGTCTATTTTATTAGATGTTATAAATTTAACATTATTTTTTACTAGGAACAAAATACTTTTATTAGTTGAGAGTTCTTTTCTTTCACTTCTGATTATAGGGTTCCCTGTCTTCTGGCTTTTGTTGCTTCTGTTGAGAAGTGCTGTCTGTAGAATAGTGTCTTGCTTGAATTCTGAAACTCTAATTAAATGCATGTTAAACCTTGTTATCACCTCCAGATCTATGAGTTTCCGTGTCCAACTCATTGTCCAAACATGGGACTTCTCCTGAATTTGAAAAATTTCTTTAGATCCACCTGAGTCCCCTTAGGTATATCTGTCTTATGGGCAGTTTACTCCTCCTGCTGACTTTTCAGTTTCAGCCATTATACCTTTTCATACCTGAAATTAGAATTTTTTCAAATATATTTGATCATTTTTGATCATCTTTTGTTGCTTGCTATTTTTGTGATTACATGTGGCTATTTTATAGCTCATATGTTATAATTCCAGGATCTAAATTACTTGGGAGTTTCTTACGATTTTCACTCATGTTGCTTGTTTTGTTATATTTTTGGTCATCTTTGCTTTTGAGCTCATATATGTTAAAAATAGACTTTAGTAGAACACTTTCATATTTAGTAAATGAATTGTATAGAAAGTGTAGAACTTTCTCATATATTAATTCTTTTCCCCACTTCCTTGATTATTAACATCTTGCATTATTGTGGTACATTTGTTGCAATTGATAAGCCAATATTGATACATTATTATTAATTACATTCCATAGTTTACTTTAGATTCATTTTTCTGTGTTGTACAGTTCTCTGGGTTGTGAGAAATGCATGTCATGTATTCATCATTATAGTGTAATACAGAATAGTTTGACCTGAGGGTGCTCTCTGCTCCACCTGTTTGCCCCTTCCTCATGGACTCTTGAGCCCTTTGAAACCACTGATCTCTCTAAAGTTATGCCTTCTCCAGAATGTCATATAGTTGGAACTATACAGTTTATAGATTTTTGCAAACTGGCTTCTATCATTTAGCAATATACAGCATTTTTCTAGGAGATATCTAGCCTTGTAATATGAAAAATAGAGACATTTATTGAAGAAGATGCAAGATACAGGAAACATTGTGCATAAGACAATGATCCCTCAGTGCCATTCAGAGTAGGCACCTTGGGACCTCACACAGCTCTTGTCATATTTTCCTGAATCTCATTGATGGTCTGAAATCATCCCTTTCAAAGGTGATTTTAATTTTAGGAAAAGCCAGAAGTCATAGGGCTCCAAATCTGGGCTGTGTCACCTGGGTGATTTGATGTTTTGCCAAAAATCTCTGCATGAGACATGATGCATGAGCAGGTGCATTGTCATGATGAAGCTGCCAATCTCCAGTTGCCCATAGCTGTGGCCTTCTGAATCATTTGAATAGTTTCCACAGAAGAATATTCAAGCTTAACACAAAATTTGATGTAGATTCATTGCTCCACTCAGTCATTTTGAATGTGATGGCCATACAGTACATGTGCTCACTCAATGTCATCTACAGCCCCCACTGACTAGAACAGTGAAGTTGTCATTGTTCATGCATGTGCATTCTAGCCCACTCTCCTTGGCTGCCAGGTAACATCAATGTGCAAACACTCATTATATTAACAATGGTTGGACTTTTTCTGGACAGACCTTTTATATTTGAGGTTCTTCCATGTCCTTTTATAACAAACTAGCTCATTTTTTTTAACCATTGAAAGTAGTCCATTGTTTGGATGTACTACAGTTTGTTTATCCATTCCCCTATTGAAGGACATCTTGGTTACCTCAAATTTTGGGCCATTATGAGTAAAGCAGCTCTAAACATTTGAGTGTAGACATTGATGTTCCTATCTTTAGGAATTAAACAGAGCTCCTATCTGTTAATTTTAGACCGGGAGGTGAAATCTGGCTTGTTTTCCTCCTCAGCGTATTTTTTGATGGCCTATGGCTGTGGTCAGGGAGCACTGTTAGCTTGAGACCAAGTCAGAAGGCAGTAGTCTCTGGTTGAGCGCCTCAGATTTGACACTTGCTCAGAGCTACCTTAGTCTCTGGGTTGCGCAGCTGGTGGTATATACATTTGCCTTCAGGGAAACCTACTGTGTTACCTTGATTCATGGGCTTCTCTGATATGGCTACAGGTTACATTATTTTTTCCTCTGTAGATGGAGATTGTGGTCTTTTGGGGTCATTCTTTATTTTCTGTTAACACAGGAATGCACTTAAAATAGGTTCTATATCTAGGATCTAGTTGTTTTGTAACAGGGGGCCATTTACTGCTTTAAGTTCACTATTCTTTCAGAAGTCCTTGGGAATGTGTTTACTAAGATATTTAGTAATTTAAAAATATTTTGTATGAATTTACATTCTTTGGAACTTTATATGTGGAATGCCTCTGAGGCTTATGTTTAATCCAGAGAAGATTTCATTTGTCTCTCTAAGGTACTTTGAAATATGGCATTTTGTAATCATATTAAACAGGTTTTTTGGGCTTGGGAGTTTTAGGGTCCCTTTATAAGCGAGAATTCTAGTCCCAATCTTGAGTAAAAGTGGGCTTGTTTTTATATATAGGAGCTTAGGAGCGTTTTCTCCTCTACTCCTGTGTTTTGGACTTCTACCAAGCCAAATCCAAGACTGGTACCCTTTGCTCTTCTGTGGGCTACACCTTTGCCTCATTTACCACTGTGGGTTCCTCCTTCAGGTTCTAAGGGAGGGTTTCTGATCAGACCTTCCTTCCTGCTTGGGAAGCAGGCTTTGCTTCCTTTCTGGGGGGGGGGGGGGGTGTGTGTGTGTGTGTGTGTGTGTGTGTGTGTGTGTGTGTGACATTAAAACCCAGTGTCCAGATTGTTAGGTACAGACCGAGGCCTCTGATAAGACCTTCCTTCCTGCTTGGGAAGCAGGCTTTGCTTCCTTTCTGGGGCGGGGGGGGCAGGAGGGTTGTGTGTGTGTGTGTGTGTGTGTGTGTGTGTGACATTAAAACCCAGTGTCCAGATTGTTAGGTACAGACCGAGGCCCTCAAGGCCAACAATAAATCATTTTTGACAACTGCTTGGAAATTTTGATGTATTTTGGTGCAGCTCCTTAAAAGGAAAATATACAATTAAATTGTTTTAAAGTCTGAAAAGTATGCCAACATTTTTTGGCCTCCACATTCTTCCGTCTGTTAACTAAAAAGAGATACTGTAAATATTTTACCTATCACTTTTAGATGTACACTCAGAGAGGTTTCTCTGCACTTGTACTTTATCATATTCTACATTTGACAATTCTCAACAGGGGAAAACTTTTTTACTTTGAACCCATGTATTTATCCTTGTAATGTCTGTTTACTGATACCAGGTTTGAGGCAACGTCAACCCTATCCGAACTTCCTCTACTTGATTGCTGTCGTGTTTCTCCACAGCAGAATCCTTCATTTGAACATTCTGCTTCAAGTGTTACTTCAGTCTGTTCGCCATCACACTTACTTGCCTTTGTACATAACTGCATTTCTCATTTCCCTTCTGCAAGTTTGACTATCTAGAATCAAATCTAATATTCGAGATATGGCTCTTGCTGACAAAGAATGAACGTGCAGAACAGACACCCTTAAAACAATGCGACATGATGTTTGATTCCATTCTGGACTGTGTAGTACCTTGTGCGCCTGACTATTTGGAGAGGGCATCGCTATTTTGAAGGACTGGGAGGATTTAGTTAGTTAATGTGTTCAAGAAAAAGAACAAGAGAAGCAGAGTTCAACAAGAATAAGTGATTTGTATTTGTAGTAGCTGGAATTTGGGAGCCTTTGAAGATTCTTGGGTAGGGATTTAAGTAAATTATCTGGGAATTTTAGTCTGGCAGAATCCAGGATGGTTCAGCAGAACAAGAGACTAGAGGTGGGGACCAATTAGGAACCTCCTACCCAAATTCAGGTATGAGGTTATGGAACCATGAAGTAGGGAGGAGGTTGTAGAAATGTATACAAGTGGGTGGATTGTCAAGCCAGGAGAATAGTACATTGTAATAGATTAATATAAGGAGAAAAAAGTGAGAAATTACGAAGTTGCTCACTTGTACACAGCCAAATATATTATGCAGTGAACCAACTGCCAAAGACAGTGACAATTTATTGTAAACAGGGTGAAACATGTCACAGTGTAGCAGGCAGCCTGCACTCCAGCAGGCCAATGACGATAATTATCCTTTGTTGTTGAGTAAGCCTTTACAAAGGTTCTAAATATGGGACGATTGGCATTGTTTTAAAACAGCTCATAATGGTCTTTGTTCCCACTTGGCTATTAGAGACCAGATAGCATTAATGTGATTCTTTGTTTTAGTAATAAAAATGTTTCTAATAACATAAAAGTTTTTTCCCCCCTCAGTGATAAGTTCTGTGTACTCTGGGCAGTAAATGTGAATTTATGGTCTGTCTACTAGCAAATCTCAGCATATGATCCACATTTTTCCCATTACTGTAGCTGATCTCTTATAAATAGAGAGGAGGCTGGGATGGATTTGGTCATCTAGTAAGCCCATTGCATCCCTAGCACCTGTGGGCTTTATTTCCTAGTGTACATTATAGCATTTCCCTTTATTGAACTTACCTTCCAGGACATTAAAGACTATACCATCACTGCTGATAGCTCAAAGGGAGAATATAAAGAATTGGCCATATCAGTAGCATTACTAATTCATCACATTCAAATACATGCTGACTTCTAAATACCGGAAGGAGGGATTAACTTAGGAAACCAAATCCGAGTGGGTTAAGTCAGGATTGCCTTTTATGTTCATCTACCTCTTTATTAAGGGTTGAGAAGCAGGGCACTTGGGCATCACAGTGCTTATAAGAGAAGTGCCACTCATGTTATTTATTTTAGTTGTTAATTTTTCTTCACAATAATTGTGTGTCTATATTGGTATATCTGTGTTTATCTTCATCTATAAACTCTGTGTGGCTGCCTGCTTCTTTTAAAAAAAGCTTACTGATCTAAAATCTGATGTTCAAACCATCTATTTATTACTTCAAAGACTATATTTTCATTTTCAGAGTTTCTAATTGATTTTTTGTCATATCCATGCATTCCAGATTTATATCTGCTGGTTCTTACTTTATAATTTTTGTTCTTTTAATGGATGTGTGATGTAAAGAATTGAATTAACTGAAAAATGTTCCTGGGGGCTCACTCTAGGTTGTCTGGACCACAAGCTGGCCGGGCTGTTTTTGTGAGTGTGGTGGCGGGTAGATAGGGGGGTGGTTGTCTTCTCTTCCAGGAGCCATACATTTGAGTTCTCATGGGACCTGTGGCTTCCACTCCTCAGCAGGAGCAGTCCAGTTTCCCATAGTTGGAGTCCCTGATCAATTCCTATCAGCAAAAGACACCTAAATCCAGACAGCCTAGGGCTAGGGAGTTTGTGTATGCCTTGATTGATAGGTTACCCTCCGGTTTGCCCTGTAAGAAGTTTCTAGAGGTGGGCATAGTTTCTCAGAAATCTAGACCCCTTGCTCAGCAGAGTGCTCAGCACGTTTTTGTGGGATGAGGGAAGGAGGGGGCACTTGCCTTCTCCTCCTTTGCTAACGTTTGGCTCATAGTTTCCCTGTTCCCCATGAAGCCATCACTTGTCCGTGCTGAGTGATGCTGTAGAGTCATCTTGAGCATGAGGCAACCACAGAGGGGCCCATATGGGGCCAGAGATGGTATTTCTCACTCTATGATTATTTTGAACAGCTTTATATTTAAAAATCCTTTCAGAAGAGTTCTTGACTGTTTGCATTTCACTGGGAGTGTTTTGTGTTGTCTTTCTTAGCATTAACTTTCCTCGTAGGCATTGGAATGCAGGTTTGTCTTAGTGAGAGAATGAATTTAATTCCTTTCTTCCTTCTCTGCTTCGCCCTCTCTCCTTCCCTCCATTGCTTTTTCTCTATTTCTCTCTAGGCATACCTTCCTTGACTGATGTTTTTTTCTATTACCTTCACATCCCGTTACTCTTTAAAAGGAAAAACTGGTTTCCATTCTTTGCCTACCACATCTGATCTTTATTCTTTGATGAAGCAAGCAGGCAAGGAGGCAGGTCCCTCTGAAGGATATCTTGAAAGAAAATTGTGCTTTCCCAAGTGTTAGTACTTTGATTCTGCACAGCAGGAAAATAGTTCAATATAAACTTTGTTTCTTTCAAAACTTGTGATTGACTGACTCCTGATGAAAGTAGCTGGTAGACCGTCTAACCTTCATGACTTGGTACCAAAAAGTTCATGTGTTTTAGACAGTCTTCCTACATGATCCGACCAGTGAGGGACACTATGGTAACTGCATGAAGAACTTCTATCCACTAACTTTGGAGAGAGATTTCCTGAATTTTCCTTTCGTGAGCTTTATTTTCTTGTCTCTCTTTTCTATTTTGTGCCCCAGACCTCATCATGTATTTATTTTACTTGTTTATATAACATTATATGTTCCTGTCATTTATGTCAGAGCTAAAGCTACTGAAGTGATTACGAAAGATGAATATCACTTAGTACGTCCTTTACAAAGCATAGATCTGAAACTAATTTTTGGTTTTGAGCCACATGTTACTTTATACATCCTCATTCTATTTGGTTGTAATGCAAATTCTTATATGTAAAACTTATATCTCCTGCATTTAGTTCTTTGAATTACTTCCACTATAAGAATCTGCTCCTCTCTTATGATCTGGCCTACATTTAAATTAATGCTGTTTTAGCATAAAATTATTTCCTTTTATGTTATGAAGAACAGTTACTATCTGAGTCATTTTTTTTCACTTGGCCATTTGTTTTCAATTTAAGTTGTTAGTGAGGATTAAAGTTCCCACATGAGTTCTTTTCCTCAGCAAGTGGCTTACAAGGAAACTATGGAAACTGATTCATTCAAATCAGAACATATACTCGCATGTGTCATTGGACCAGGCAGCAACATTTCTGTAAATTTTTTTTTTTTTTTGCTAAAGAGTGGGCCTTAAAGAAGGTGCTGATTCCTCCCTCTCCCATTCTGTGCATTTAACGCCCTCCTCACAGCCACGTCGGGGTGCGCTGCAATATGACTGTGGCTAGGAAGGTCCTTTCACAGACACATCAGGTACCAGACACAGCCCGTACAGTGCTTCATTATTCTAGGTCACCTCTGCTGACTAAAGAATTGTCTGTCCTTTCTATGTTTTATGTAACAGTGGCAAGGATGATTTAAAAAACATATACTCTATACATTTTATAAAAGGATTTATATAAATAGTATTATACATTCCTGATTATAATGGGTATCTGGTGCATTCTTAGGAAAACAGCTATTTATTTACATTGAAAATACCTATCAGCAGAATATTTCCTATTTTTCCCAATATCTTAGTAAGGAGAATACATTTGAGTGGCACATCATTTTTTGTTACCATATTTACCAGAGATACAGATAGCCGAGGATATTTGGGGTGTTTTCTAGGACATCAGATTAATTATTATCAAATACTAATTCACAGGACATGAGATGAGTCAGAAAATAGCAATATTGTATTTGTCTTGGGACAAAGGGAAGGGAAAACAGGTTTGGGGTAAGGTTAGGGCTTTGTATTTATGTTCTGGAAGGAAAGGGACTTGGACCTAAGCTGAGCAAAGTCTGGAGGGAGGTTATCCACCAGTATTGGTGGACACACCTCTGTGTTGTACTGTAGACCTTGAGCCAAGTCCTCAAGCAGCCTTAGGCGCCAACCAGGGAAGGAAGCAGAAACTGCCAACCAAGACCCATGATGGTCCAAATTAGCTTTTTACATGGAAGGTCAGATAAGTAGACTGAGGATGATTTTCAGGATTCTGCAACCCCTTAGATATCTTCCTAAATGACGGGAATGTGATGCTACTTTTAGATGGCAGGAGAAAAAATACCTCATCGTCCCACAGTGAGGTTATCATTCAGTTGTCTGAAGGAGGTGACATTTATTATGTTTTGGAGGGAGGTGGGAAGGGAAAGGGAAGATATCTGACATCTGAAGTCGGGAGGAGGGTGATTGGTGAATGATGCCATGGATTCAGTTGAACAGTGGTTACAGAAGGAGAAGACGAAGGATGCAGATGGTGAGCAGAATGCTTAGCAGTCTTGCTGAGGAAGGACATGCTTTAGCTTCAGTGGGGTGGGGACAAAGAGAAGACATGCATTGAGCTATTTTAATCATGCAGCTGCAGAAACAGCAGCTCTGCATTTTAGGATTTGGAAAGTTCTTCCTTAAAAAGCATGATTTCCCTTGTTTAAGCAAAGGGGATGGATCCCTATTAATTGGTACCAACGTTTAGTTGGCTGTATAGTTCATGCAATGTTATTTTCTTGTGTTGTTTTGCTTTTGATATAAAAGAGCATCCATGCCTAATGCAAAATAAATTTTGGAGGGAAGCTGTGATCAGATCCAGTATTTATTTAGGTATTAATTCTTTGAGTCTCTATCTAGAATCCTGCTCTTCTAATTTCTAGATCCTCCTAGAAATTTCTAGATCCTTCCAGACTATTCTTGCTATGTTTCTGAATATACTACTTTATGTTACAGTATATACTATGCAGTTAAAAATCTAGCTACTTCTCTAAAATCACTTAACTAAGCAGTTTTCCATATTCCATTAGAGGAAATAAATTTAAATTCTTCCAGATGATAGGAAGCAATTACAATAAGGTGCAAGGACTTTTGGAGTGCCATCTTTATTCTTCATCACTGTTGTCAAAGGATATTTTGGATATCTATTATGAGCATGCTACTGTTCTTAGGGTTACACATTTTTTTTGAGCTTACTCACCTTCAGGACTTTGAAGAAGTTGCACTTTGACACTTTCCATCTTACCAATGTTTTGTCATTAGAATACAGCCAGGGCTTTGTAGACTTGGCCATTGATCTAGGAACACAGTTGTATAGGATATTAAAAAGACAACCAATTTCTGCTCTTTCTGGAGGAAAACTCTCAGAACACCTTCCACTTGGAGCATTTTGGCCTCAAAATAAGAAAACAAAACCTAACTATAATTATATGCTTTACATATTTCTTAAATTCCCCTAATCACTGTTTTGGAATCATCCAGATGTTCTACTGGTTCATATTTTTGTTCAGTTTAATTACATTGAATTATTTTCCAAAGTTAAAAGGGACTGTTTATTGAATTCTCCAATGTTGTCTCCTTTTGCTGACTGCTGGCAATTTTAAATTAAAATAATTATTCTTTGTAATTTCTATACTTACAGAGGTTAGCATTGTCTATACTTCCTCTAGGCTGAGCTAAGGGCATTTTGTAATGCAGTATGTTTTGCCCGAGATTACTTTTCTTAAAACAAGGCAGTTGCTTTTTCTTCAGGTCATTGTTTGAAAAATAGTCTTGAATATATTTGTCAAAGGCTTGCCTTTATTTTTTCACTGATTTTTTAAAAAGTTGATATATATATCAGAAAGATCTCCTTCTACCTTAGGAGCTTTGTCAGTCTTTGGACTTGGTAATATCCTAACACTGCTTTGTAGTACAAAGCTGGCTTTCTTTAATATTTCTTCTCTTCCAGACAAGAAATGAATATTGTCTTTAAAAATTCAGCCTCCACTTTTGTGATCAGAAGGGAAATTTAATTATATTTCTAGATTTTTCAGTTTCCACTCACTATAAATTATTTTTGCTATCAAATTATTTGTCTCATTCGTTGACCTCCAGTCTCTTTCCATCTAAATAGTTTCCCTTAATATTAGCACTTGGACTCCTTCCCTCCTCTGCAGTGGCTTCACTTAGATTTATAGTTTTTCGTTTTCTTCTACAACATTCTAGGATCCACTTAGTCCTTATTGTCTTGCAGACAATGTCTTGCATTTTTTCTCTTTTATTTACCTGAGGTCGGGTCGTGTTGGACAGCTTTCATTTTCTTCCTAGAATTTATTTGGGTAGATAAATGACACAGCCCTGGAGTCTAACAGGAGTGTGTGGAATGCTCTCAGTGTCCATGTTCTTTACTTTTTGCAATTCTCATTCTGTTGGGTGAAAGAGACAGGCGGCCAGAAAGGTAGCAGGCAATCTTGAAGAACATCATGTCACAATAAAACAAACAGAGTAGGGTGTACCAAAAATGGTAGTGAACCACAGAACCAAATGCTGAAGAAAGGTTTGGTCATTATAGTCATTGGCACCTAAAGCACTTCTAGCACAGCATGTTATGGATTATTCTTTTGAGAAATTTAGTGGGAACAATAGTCTGAGATACAAGACTGCTTCCCAGAATGGGCAGGATCTCTGAAAGGCCTTGGTTACCCTCAACTTGCTGTATCTTCAAAGAGATGAGAAAGCATCAGTAGAGGGTAGAAACTACCTGTGCACAAGAAACAGGAAGGCAGCAGGGAAGATGGCATTTTCAAAATCCACGCAGCAAAAAGGTCTTTCTCTCTGAGGCACTGCAGGGAAGGTAGACAGGTTTGTGGAGGATGCTGGGCATTTTCAGATGGAAAGAGGAAATGTCATGTAAGGGAATTGCCATATGCTCAGCAAAATGGAAGAAGAGGTCCCTCACTAAGGCAGAGTTTAGATGGGGAGCCTCTGTCTTGGACGGTGTTTGCCTGGGGACGAAGCACAAAAGGAATACAAACCTTACCGAGGGGTGGGGAAACCTCCACATTGATCCAGTCACTCTGCTTGCAATATTTCATCAAAAGTCTTTGGCTAGCAAGGGAAGATTTTTCTTTCTTTCTTCCTTGTTTGCATTAATTTTGTGACTTGTCATGGAACATGATAGAAACAACAGCTTTGTACAAGTGAAATTATATCTATTGGCTTCATATATTTTTGTTACTTTTTCCTGAGCTTAGATTGGGGTTACCTTTAACTGAGGGGGCCCAATACCATCAATGTAAGTGAGGGGTGTTTTTTTTTGACTCCGGTTGAACTTGACGTTTATCCCAAGTGCAATTTTTTACATATTGTAAATCAGAGACGTAATCAGCCTCACTTTACCTAATTGCCTACTTTCTTGCAACATACACTGTCAGTTCTTCCACTTTCTGCACACCGTTATGTTTGTTCTTTCTGCATTGCCACTGGCTGAGGTGACTTCTTCACCTGACATGTGTCCCCTGCTTTCCTACAAGTCTCTCATACTTAACTGGTTTTCATCTTTCAAGACCTTGACTTTACCTTGACCTCCTTTATAAAGCTGTCTAAAGCGATAGCTAGTTTCCCTCTCTCTCTCTGAATAATGAATTCTGCTCAGTCAAATCTTTGTATTTCTCCCTGTTTTCTTAGGTAGACTGTGATTTTCTTGTGGGAAGGACCATGTCTTACATTTCTTTTAGATCCATTCACCTTGTCTAATACCAGGCAGAGATTAACTTAATAAATGTTTATGTGTTGTTTGTAACTGGTGTTTTATTCTCATGTGATGACTCTCATAGTTGATATTTAAAATCTGTACACTATATATTAATATATATTTTATCATATGCTTCAGATAATGGTTGCTAAAATGGAATATTTTTGGTGTTTCAGGTCCTTTTAATAAGCTTTATTAATTTAGTAATTTAAAATATTATTTTAATTTAAATGTTATTTTCTTTCCTTCATTTTTGCAGCTTTGTACATGCTTGGTTGGCTCTGTCATGACTCTTTAAGGATGTCATGGTAACCTGCCAGAGAATTCTTGGGTTAAGGTGCTCTTTCCTCCCATTCCTGAAATGCTTTTCAGCTGTCATTCAATTTTCCTTTACTTCTTTTCTTTTTTCCCCTGAAGTTCATCCCTGATGATATAATTATACCTTTATGCTCTGAATTTTTACTATTCCTTTTCCTATAGGGAATATAAAGGTGCAATATGCCTGATAAATTTAGCATAAGGAAATACACTGATGATGTTATATATAGTAACTTTTCTGTTTCCACTTAGTTCATTAATTATTAGTAATGCCACATATCTTGCAATTTGGTTGTTACTGGGAAATTGTAATTTGCACAGCTCATGTAAGCCAAGGAACTTTTTATTGGATTAAAAAGATACAAAGAAAATGTTTAAGTTGAATAATACATACTTAGAAAATAATTACAAAATGTATTTTTTACAAAAATACATAAACTTGTTACAATGCTACATGTGGCATAAATATATATATGTATATATATATTTGTGTTTATTTTAGGAATCACACATTTTAAGTCCAGTTCAGGATGGAACAAAGAAACCTCAGATTGACAGCAATAAGAGCAACAACTACCGGATCGTAAAGGAGGTCAGCAGAAGTCAAATATTTTTATATGGGTTTACATTTGCGTGGCAAAGAATTTTTTGTGCAGAAATTATATTTAATATTAGGTTTGTTATATTTGCTGTTCTTCTTTTAAAAGATTTTGATTAGGCTAAGTAAACTCTGCATACAGAATAAAAAAAGTCGGAATCAACATCAGCGGTTACTGAAAAATATGGGCGCTCATTCAGTGGTGTTGGATCTTCTGCAGATACCCTATGAAAAGGTTAGTCCTTAGCTACATCTTTTCTTTAGTTTTTTATTTTGATGCAATTTTAAACATAGAGTAAAGTTACAATGAATTTTTTTCCCTGAACTCTTTGAAAGTAAGTCTCCAGTCTGATTCACTATCACCCCATGGCTCTTTAGCATGTATTTTCTACAAACAAAGATACTTTTCTACATAACCACGTGACAACCATCCAAATCAGGAAAGAGCATGACTCTTTACTGCCACCTGATCCTCATGAGCCATTCATATGACTCCATTATTCCAGTTGTGTCCTGTTTGACAGAAAGACCCACTTTGGAAACTGGTGCTGTTTGGTTGTCGTGTCTATTTTAATCTCCTTATGCTGGAACTTTTATGACATTGACACTTTTGAAGACAGACCAGCTGTTTGGAAGACTGTCCCTTCTTTTGGGCCACTGATGTTTCTTCCTGATTAGATTTAGTTGTGCATCTTGGCAGGAACTTAACAGAAGTGACACTAAGTTCTTCCTACCACTTCCTGTCAGGTGGCACACAAATTCGATTTGTCTCGCTCATTGCTGATGCCGTTCACTTGATCGCTTGATTAACTGGTGTCTTCCAGGTTCCCCACTGTCAAGTACTCCTTTTTCCTTTGTAATTAATAAGTATTTTGTGGATAGTTTCTTTGAAACTAGGTAAATAGCCCATTTTTTAATCAAACTTTCAATTTATTCATTAATTTTATTGTTACCAGCATGGACTTGTAGATGCTCATTTTACTCAATAGGTTGTACTAGTTTTCTATGATTATTTATCTGGATTCTCAGGTTGTTCCATATTTGGCCAAGGGTACCCCTTTAAGCTAGTGTCTCTGTCCTCTAAAATAACCCCATCATTCCTTGCTCTTCTGCACATGAAAATGTTCTAGGCTCACCTTGCATTCTTCTTGCTTCAGCTCTGGAGTGAGCCATTTCTTTAAGTAGCTCTGGATACGTTTGAGGGAGGATGTTATTTACAAGCAGAGTTTTGGGAACTAAGTGTACTTATTGCTATTAGGGTTTTGCCACTGCTGGCCCTCTAAATATACAAAGCTAGGGAATATATGTATATATGTGTTACTACAGTTACTCATTTATAAATACCTGGTAAAAACCAACCTTTCATCACTATTGCTGCCTACTCTTCCATGTGAATGCTTTCTGTACCTCATTCAGACTCTGACATCCACAGGGTGGATTCCCTTTACGTCTTTCTTGGGCACCAGTGTGCATGCCAGGACTCTTTCGGTGTAGAAGCTCTCCCACTTGGACTTTTACTCTTCATACTACATTGCCCCACCCCTCTTAATTACATTTAATATGTAAATTTATAAATGCTTCCATTCTTCCAGTGAAATAATTCATACTATGGCAGAGAATGCAATAAAAACATTATTGAAAGGCAACAAAAGCTATAAACCCTCAGCATTTATTATCCAAATTATTTTGTCTTTGATTTGATAGCATGGGCATTGAACATGTGACCAAACCCCTTCTTCTAATAATGTAACAGCAGTGTTGAGTGTTTTACTCTGACTTTGTGTTATAGGTTTGCTCAGTTTTAATAACTGAAATGTTCAGAAGCCAAAAAAAAAAAAGAATAAGAGTTTCAAAGAAATATCAGACACAATAGCACTGCCCCTGGTGTTCTTCTGTGCTGTCCAGCTTTTCAGTGGGGATTGGATATTCCTGGGGCTGAAGTTCCTTTTATGCTTTTAACTGTTCTTGGATTACCCAAGTAAAGGGGGCGTTAGTAGGATTTAAAATAAAAATTTCCTATTTTAAAATTAGGAGGGAGTTTCTGGACTTATTTATTATATATGTCTTGTTAATTCATCCCATTTTAAATATGAGGAAATGTTCCTATTAATGATCTTACGCTGGTTGTTTTGTTATAGATGGCATGCACAATAGACTCTTCGATTCGGAAAAACTTTAGATGGTTTCAGTGATATTGTTGAAAGTCCACTTTTAAGAAGAGAACTTTGCAGTTTTTTTTGTGAATTTTGAGACTTAAGTTTCTTGATGAGAGTTCTGTAAGCAAATGATAGTATTATGGGACTCTGGAAAATGGCAGTGAATAAGGAAAGCGGCCTTGGGAGTAAATGTACTAACAGAGAGCGGTGGTTGCCAGAGGGGAGGGGGTTCGGGGGACACGGTGAAAGAGCTGAAGGGATTGAGAAGTACAGATTGGCAGTTACAAAACAGTCACAGGGGTGTCAACTACAGCATAGGGAATAGAGTCAGTAATAGTGCAATAGTGGGGCCGAGTGAGTACTGGAAATAGTGGGGGAACACTGTAAAGTGTATGATTGTCTAACCGCTATGCTGTACACCTGAAACCAAGACAGAATAATATTGAAAGAAAATTGTAATTGAACAATAAAAATAAAAGTACAATTAATAAATAAATACATGTGTTCAGAAAGGGGGACAAAAAGAGAGAGGAAAAGAGTAAGGGGGAAGGCAAAGGGAAAAGGAAAAGAAAGAGGTGGAAATAAGAGACAAAGCAAATGGCAGAAAGAGGGGGTCGATAAAGGGGAGCAGAGGAAAAGGAGGTAGGGTCAGAAATACGCAGAGAGAGATATTTAGAGGGTGGGGGATGGCGGACTCATAGGGAGAAGAGAGAAGGTAGGGCAGGGCCGGAGGATGAGGAGCGGGAGCAGAGGGGAGGAGGAGCAGGAGGAAGGGAACGAGGTCCTGAGGCAAGCAGTGGGGAGGGAAAGGGTTGAGAAAGACAGGGATATAGAAGCTGGGGGAAGAGGACAAATGAAACAAAAAATCCCAGAAAATCCTGGTCCATAGAAACACTGGGAAAGAGGGAAAATCCAAGAAAGAGGAGGAATGAGAGGGATTGGAGGGTGCAGCTGTGGATACGGGAGAACCAGAGAGAATGTGCGGGCTAGAGAGGGAGGGAGGACCGAGGTGTGAGGCAGAGGTGCGGGAAGGGGCAGCTGTGCACAGTGATGGGAAGACGTCGCGGACAAGCAGGAAGGTTGGGGAGAAAGGAGGTGGGCTCTGAAGTAAAGAGGGGTTTGAAAGAGTGGAGCACAGCTGATACTAGGCGGAGAAATAAAGAAGCGAGAAACGCCTAGAAAATGGGGGGAGAGGTGTTCTGTGGGGGTTACCCCCAGGAGAGATACAGAAATAAAAAAGGCACAGAGAATGTGGACTATAAAACAGCAGCAGCGAGAAAAAGCAAGTGTGCAGACGAACTTAATTTTGAGGTAATGTTTGCCCTGGTCTGTTTGCTTCTCTTTCATGTGCCATCCTTAACTTACAGAATGATGAGAAGATGGATGAAGTAATGAACCTAGCCCATACGTTTCTGCAGAATTTCTGCCGGGGAAATCCACAGAATCAAATTCTCCTTCATAAACATCTGAATTTGTTTTTAACTCCTGGTGTAAGTATTTTAGTAATTCCTAATATTTATATTAAAGTGTCCATCAGACTTACTTTGGCAGCATTGATGAACAGAGTTTTATTAATTTTCATCACCTTGTTCTTTTTCATTGTAGGGGTTCGCTCCCTAAATGTGAATACTTTTATTTCCATTAAAGAAACATTTAAAGAAACTTGAAAAATTACACAAATTTTACCTACAAATGAAGACTTCATATATATATACATATATATATAATGCTAGGAAAAAGAAAGAACTCTACAATGCCATGAGTAAGATAAATATGAAACACTCAAAGGTAGAGTTCACATGCTTAGTAAAATATGGGTCAGCTGATATGGAAGAGCTGACTTTGAATAACAGATAATTATTCTCAAGAGTACTGTTGCCCACTGTTGATCTGTATGATAATAAGCTCGTTTTTCCTACTCAAATCCTTTGTGAGCTCAGTTTTCTTTTAGTGGTGAATGATCTCATTGCTTTTTGTTGAGGACTTGCACAGAAAACTCACTATGGTTTTGTGTAAAATATAAAACTGATCACAAACAGGGACGTTATTCTAAGTCCCGTAGAACAGAAAATTGATCATGTCAGAATTACAAGGACACATTCCTCTCTGTTTAGCTCCTTGAAGCAGAGACCATGCGGCACATCTTCATGAACAATTACCATCTGTGCAATGAAATTAGCGAGCGAGTGGTGCAGCATTTTGTGCACTGCATCGAGACTCATGGCCGCCACGTGGAGTACCTGAGATTTTTGCAAACGATTGTAAAAGCAGATGGTAAATATGTAAAGAAATGCCAGGATACGGTGATGACAGAGGTATGTGCTCGGTTTGCATTTTACCAGCTTCACATAAGCAGTATGCTCAGTAGGTGTTTTCTGTTAATTTAGAGTGAGGAAAAAAAAATCCAACAACATAGCTTTGGGAAATAATGGAATCATGACAACTTAAGCACAAATAAGTGTTGCTTAACTCTAGTGAAGCACCATAAGTTGATTTTATAATTTACTAAGAGCTTTTGTTTTTCTTAATGAACAGATATTTTAAATAATAGGTAAAATCCTATAAAATGTTATAGATTAGAATGAAAGTGACAAAACTTTATATTTTTAAGTATTTAATGTATTACAAAAATGGATTGAACTCTGCTTTTCCAGTACCTTCGTTGCTGTTCCTGAAATCTAGAATGGGTGTTCTCTGCTAATATTTGCAGAGGGCTTTGAAGGGAATTTAATGAATAGAAATTATTCATCGATGATTTATTACATGTGAAAATTTAGCTATTTAGCGTAAGCTTAATGTTCAAGAAAAACAAGTGAATGAAGTACTTAACATATTTTGCCATTTTCATTGTGATGTTTGAAACTGAGTGAGATTTATGCATTAAATTATTCACTAAGAACCAAGTGAAATGTTGGAGAACTGACAGCTTTTTGAGCCCATTTGGGCAAATCACTGCTCTGTGACCTAATGGTTTTCTGAAGGTCTGTATGGGTTAAAACAGCTTTCAACCATGGGTGCCAAACAGTTATGTAGTAGATTATGTTGTTTTGGGGGATTTACACAATTATATATTTCACTTTGGGAATGAGGGTGATTTCTATATTGATACAATATGAACCCCTTCTGTCCCATAGAAGTCTTAAAATTAATCCAGCTTAAAGCTTTGAATTTTTAATATAAATTTTTGTTATTAAACATTTAAGGAACATTTTAACTTGTGAGACTTACCTTTTTCTTATCTACATTTATATTCATATTAGCTCTCCTTTGCCTAGAAGTGTATGGAAACTGATATGATTTTGTGTTATGATTATCAAGGAAAGAATTATAATTGGAAAGCAGAAAATATTTAAGCCAGTTCTATGCCACTTAAAAAGTGAAGTGTTCCTATGTATAAAGAAGTATTTGTATCTTATATTGTGAGAAAATATAACACATAGTTTGACACATATACATTCTCTTTCAATAAAACTTTCAAAGTAAGCCAACTAATTCTTATCAATTTAAATAAAACAAAAATTATTTAAGCTGTGTTACCCACCAAAATATCTCATGATAGGATTAGTAAATTGGTACTTATAATAGATAGACAGTAAGACATTATGGATTTGGAGCAATAAAATTACCACCTACTGGAATTCTCCATTAAAATGATATAAACAAAATAGGAAGGAAAATTTATGTCCTAAAAGTTTATTTGTCTGTCTTCTTTCTCCCTCTGTCTCTTTCTCTTCCTTAAAGTCTTCTTTTTCTCTTCATTTCTCCTATCTCTGTATTTACATCCATCCTTTACTGATGCTCTGACACATGTAATTTCCAGATTATTATACAGTTGTGTTTGGTTCAATGTACTTGCTTATTCTGTTATTATTGAAGAAGATGGAGATATTTTATTCTGCTTTATTAAATTTACACTTTTGAGATGTCCTATGCTTTGGCAATGGAGTCTTTAATTTGTAGTGGAGGAAAGTAACTTTATTTGACTGTTTCACAGGTTTGATTTCAGTGAGTAGTTCACTGATGAACAATTTACTATCATCCATGTCATTTCCTCCTTGCCCCATCCACCACTCCCATAGCTCCCTCACTGGTGTTTGCAGTGTTTGTAACTAATCACTTAGCACCTGACTAAGAATCCTTTTGCCACGCTGCCTTGGTATAGTTCTGCTTTTGCAGCGTTATCTATGTTTTTGCAAAGAGATACACATGTCTCCAGATAGAACAAGCCTTTGGCAATATTTGCAAGGATGAATATCTGGACTGCTGTGGAGACTCTCTTGTTATTCTTTCAGTTGATAAATGGAGGTGAAGATGTGCTGATATTTTACAACGATAGAGCATCGTTCCCCATCCTTCTCAATATGATGTGTTCAGAGAGAGACCGCGGGGATGAGAGTGGCCCCTTAGCCTACCACATCACCCTTGTGGAGTTGCTGGCAGCTTGTACAGAGGGGAAGAACGTCTACACCGAAATCAAGTGCAATTCCCTTCTGCCCCTGGACGACATAGTGCGGGTGGTGACGCACGATGACTGCATCCCTGAGGTGAGCCTGGCAAACGCTTAGCAGCTCCAGGATTGGTCATGATTTTTAAAGTGCCTAAGCGCCAGAAGTCCGCATAGTACTACTTATAATGAGATAATATATTTAGTCAAGGAGCTGTGCTTAGTTATATAATTACTTGTTTAGTTCTATAAAAAACTGGGAAGGACCATAAACCTTTTTAAAATATAGCCATTGGAAGCTACGACAGGAGTCTCTGCATTCTAAATATGGCTTTGGGAACAAAATGAAAGGTTTACTTGCAACTTCTAGTATATTCTTGAGAACAAAACAGATGCTTCATAGATAATTCACTCATTGTTAGGAGAGGCTAAGATGGTGCAATAGGATCATCTGTTGGACTCTGCAGGTTTATCTTGCTATATAGAATAGATGCATTCTAGGAAATATGAACAGGCATTTTGCTTTATTCATATATCATCTTACACCTTCTGTCCTAGTTTGGCTCTGATATTAGGGAAAAAATTTCATTAGAAACTGGTTGTCTGCCGACAGGATTAGTGAGGCTCCCAGGAATGTGCATTGTAATAATCTCTTTTCTACCGTTGTGGTGTATTGTTGCAAAGTTCATAAATGTGTGATACACTGAATATGATATAAATACCAACATTTTAAATCACAGTAACTTGAAAGGTGTCAGGTTGGGTTAACTTTCCTGCTTCCAAGTGGTCCTATATAGTGGTGAACATGATAGCATATTTTGTGGAATTATTGACACCTCAAATGAGGGTTACCTCATGCCCCGATTGGTTTGAAATAGGATGGCAAAGACAGGAGGCACAATGTTGTGATTGAATCCATGGGTTCTTTCTTTATTTGAGGTCTTGATTCTGTCCCTGCTTCTCTCCACATGCACTTATCTCTGACCACACCCCTCTTACCTCTTACATTCAGCTTCTTCATGCCTCTTCTTCCTTCAGATTTTGATTCAAGCGTTACTTCTTCAAGGAAGACTTCTCTGGCCTCCGGTAGTAGAGTCTGTGATCTGACATGTGGCATTTGAATTTTATTAGTTAATAAACATCTGTATCCCTCACATCCTCTTCCAAGAGGTTTAGGTATAGAAACACTGAGGTCTAGAAGCAGCTGAGGTCTAAAAACAACTAGGTCTGTTTTTGTTCACTACTGTATTGTCTGAGCCTGAGCCCACACTTAATAAATATGCTATGGATGACTGAGTGAATTATTTATACAATGAGTCAGAATTCTGGACCCATTACTTTTTAGCAATGTGAATGGGTCCAACAGGTTAGTAACTTTTCTAATCTTCAATTTCCACAGTTTTAAAGTGAAATAATTAGAGTATGGACCTGATAGTATTGTTGGAGGACTAAATGAAGATATTACATACAAAATGCTGAATGTGTTTGACATGTAGCAAACAATGAATAGATATTAGCTGCTGTCAAGATGACTATGATAGTGCACTGAATGGCTCTGACGTCTCCCTGCCCTATGGTCAGTCCTTGACACAGGTACCTTGTCACTGAAGGTTCGTTTTAGACCTCAGTCAAGTACAGATATAAGTACTAAGGCTGTGAAAGCTGATCATGTGTTACTTAAGGTTGGAACTTGGATCCTGTGAATCCCCTGAAACTGTTTACATGGTTTCATATATATATATATAGGAGGGGGCCAAAACCCTGGAATTTATTTATAAAAAATTGTGTAACCTTCCATATTTAGACTTCAGTCACCGTCAAAGCGCTCTCCGCCGGATGTAATACACCTATCGAGACATTTTCCCACTGCTCAAAACAGTTTTTGAACTCATTGATTTAGAGGCCTCTTAGTGCTTCAGCCATTTTTTTGTTTCACCTCTTTCACATCGGCAAAACATTTCCCTTTGAGGACTTCTTTCATCCAGGGAAACAAACAAAAAAAGTCGTTCAGGGCAAGGTCAGGTGTGTGGGGCGGGGCATGGGCGCGTCATGCTGGTTTTGGTCAAAAACTGCTGAACACCTAGCGTGGTGTGGGCAGGTGCGCTCATAAATCACCCGTCATGAAATGGGCAAATGCATTGAAAGAGTCTTCAAAAAAAATTCACTGAAGCTGAACGCAGCTTCTCACAACAGCACCAGCTGGGACACTGATACAGATGGGTTCCTAGAACACTCACCTAGAGAGGGAAGCCTGTACTACAAGGGGCCCGCCCACCAGAAGAGAATTCTATTTTGGGGGTCCCCCATACATGTATATACATTCTCTGGGGAGATTTATAACAGTCATTCTATTTTCAATAAAAAGGAAGAAAGAAAAGAAGAAAATGGAAAACAAAAAACTACTGCCCTACACATTTAAAAATGGTACATGTTGTGAAACTCATCCTAGTCATTTATGAGGAATTTTGCTAAATCTAGAAAGGAGTTTTAATATATCTTAAAATAATACAATTTTTTTTCGGTAAACTGTGAACCTGTTTTTTTCCCCAGCACTAGTAATTTAAATAATTTTGAATGACAAGGTATTATTTAGTCCACATTTTTAAACATGATATTAGAACCCTCTTCATTGCAAGTGACAGAAACCTAAGTTAAACTAGTTTAAATTTTAAAAATGCAGGAATTTTATTGATTCCTATGTTTGGGAATTTGAAGGATAGATGTTCAGATAGATTAAGGGGTTCAAAGACTATCAGAATTCTTTCCATCTCTTGTTCCCTTTTTCTTTGTGGGTTTGCCCTATTCTCTTCTTCTGAGCATACTTTTCCTTCACACACTGGCAGAAGGTGGTTTCTTGGAGTTCAGTTTTACCCTGTCCCACTTTAGTGATGAGGTAGAGCTGTCAGGAAAGGAGGAGGAGAGAGAATATGATAGAGACAGAGAGAGCAAGGGAGGGGAAGAGAAGAGAGAAGAGATGGGGAAGGGGCAGGGGAAGGGGAAGGGAGCAGTTTTGACTCCTAGCGTCTCAAATAGACTGGTTTAAGTGAAGTAAACATTCTCACACGAACCCCTGGGCCCAAAGGAACGCCATATGAGGTCATGTGCTCACCCTGGGTCAGGGGATGGAGTGTCTTAGTAGAAGGAGGGAGGTGGGAATGCTTGCTGGGTAGACACAGAACTTGCTATGATCTACTATGGGAACTAACAGATTTTATTTAACATTTCATAATCAAGATCTGAAAATGAATAATGAAAGAAAACTCACTTTCTTTTGTATTTGAAACTTGTGCAGGTTAAAATTGCTTATGTGAATTTTGTTAATCACTGTTATGTTGACACTGAAGTGGAAATGAAAGAAATTTACACAAGTAACCACATTTGGAAATTATTTGAGAACTTCTTGGTGGATATGGCAAGGGTAAGTTATACTTTGACCATTAAATACTACTTCATGTTCAGTAAAGTTGTGTGTGTGTGTATATGTGTATATATGTGTGTATATATACACACATACACTGTTTAGCATGTATATATATATGTATATATATATGGCGCCTTTTTACATGGGTTAGAGAAGACATTTGGCAGATATCAGTGGGTGTTCAACCTCTTGTCATGAATGAAATTACAAATCATAGATGGAAAAGATCTCAAGAGGTCTTGACTACTGCTTTTGGGCAGAGAGCTACTTGAGCAGACTACTCAGGACTTAGCGTTGCTCATCATTGCTTATTTGAGTTTTCTTTGGAACTGTTCTCTAGCAATCGAATACCTACTGTTTATACTGATGTCAGTTAAAAATATCCTGCTTTTCACTTTGAGTCCATTTCCTCTTGTTTGGCTTTTGGGCAGGGGTATTGAGGAGAACATGTGGAGCTGGTTCACATTTTTTAGATACTTGTCTGGCCTATGTTTTGCTGCATTAATGTTGAGTGAATGAATGAATGAAGAAAGGAAGGGATCATTTTTATAGGTTGCACTTAATTTTAGTTAGTATATCTTATCCCCTTTTATTTTGCATGCAGAATTACCATTATTTCAGGGTCTATTTTTTGAGTTTTTTACAAAAACCTTCTCTGGCTTTCTCTTTAAAGTTAAGGGACATAATGTTGAAATAAGAGTTTCAACTAATAGAAGATCGTGTGTAGATAACTCCTTGGACCTATTGTGATGGCCTGTCCCAATCCTCTGGTCTCCTACTCCCTGAGAGCTGGTAGATGTCAGTGGGCCTCACTGAGATGTATCTGAAGGAGAGGGTTAGTGAGGCCCACATCTTCACTGTCTTATGAGAATGAATGCTGACTGTTACCCGTTAGTTCACTGCTTCCCCACAATTCTTTCAGGAAGGAGGGAAGACAAGGGGATATAATAAAACATGAACTGCAGATCCAGACATCTGAGAACAATCTCAGATAATAACATAAATCATGTACTATTCCAGTCTAGGAACTGAATTACTTAGTTGAGGCTTGCAGGTGAAACGTGCTTATTTTACCTTTGGTGTGGTGTAGTATGAGTGAGGCCTGCTATGTCCAAGTATGCGCAAAGGCAGTTCCTGTTCTTCATTCCTCTAGAACTCAGAGGCACTCAGCGTCTTTCTCAGGTAAGCCTACAGGTGTGGAGAAATCCTGTCCTACACTGGATTTACATACCACTCCTAATTGACACTCCATCCTCCTCCCCCAGTGTGACCTTATGAAAAGCCTTATGCCTGATTGGCCGCAAGTGTCTCCACAGACCTTGAAGTAAAGGATGGTTTATATGCTGATGACAGCTTTAAAAATGCACGTGCAGGGAGATAGTAAAGAGATTATAGACTGATTTGCAGACTTGCACAGTGCCATGGACTAAAGATAAGCTTGAAAGAGACCAAGGTCACATTCTAGGCAGCATGAGCTGCAAAGCTAAAAGGATTTATATTTTTTAAACCAAAGAGAGCTGATGACAGCTGCCACTGATTATGCTACCTTTGAAACACTCTTTCAGTTGATGTGTTCATAAGGCTAAGATGTATATATTCTTTTTCTAAAAAAAGTGTGCATGTAGGAAGGAGTTTTATTTTCACTGGTTTAAGTAGACAATTAATGTTTATTGTATAAAGACTGGGGGAACTTCAGGATCTTCTTAGTCTATTCACTCATTATGTCTAACCATGACAGCCCTGCTGTACTGCAAAAAGCATTTTTTTCCCTGTTTTGTTTCCCTCCTATTTATGTTTTAAAGCAGCAGCTCTCTTATCTCCTTACCAAGAATGGCAAGGAATCAGCCTTTCTATTTCAGGGAAGGGGCAGGAAGCCTGACTTTTTCATATCTAAGATTTGTCTTTCTCGCCTTGAAGAAAGATTAAGGAGCCACCGCACCCTTTCAAATTCAAATATAGAAAATGTGGTTAAATAAGTAGCATGTGGCCTTCTAGGCAAATTTTTAGTCCAGTAGAGCAGTAGTTCTCAAACTCAAGTAGTTCTCAAGCATCAGAATTACCTGGAGGATTTGTAAAAACACGATTGCTGGGCTCCACCCTCAGAGTTTCAGTGGGTGTGAGACTTGGCATTTTTAGCAAGTTCCCAGGTGATGCTGAAGTTGCTAGTCCAGGACAACACTTTGCAAACCATTACAGTTGAACATGGTAGTTAAAAGTAGTTAAGGGCAGGCTATTTAGAGACATTAGCCAAATCACATTCAGATTTTGCCTCTTAATAGCTCAGTTACCTTGGGCAAGGAACTTACTCCTCTGAGTCTCAGTTTCCTCATTTGTAAAATGAATACAATAATAACAGATTCCTTACAGGGTTACTAAGAGGATTCAATGATATATGCATAGCACATACTCGACACTTGGTAAGAGAGATGGCAATATCATCCATTTCATCTGTGTCATTTTAACATCACTGGTAATAGTATAAGGTTATAATAGCTTTTAAAGCAATGCCAAAAAGCTATCCCAAGACCTATACCAAATAAAAATGTCAAGGATAACCAAAAGGGAGCCCGTTTAGCATAGACAAGAGCCAGGAACCAGTTTCATGAAGCTGGAAAAACACAATGGTGACTTAACATAGAGAGGAACTAAATTCACATGTTCCAGCAAAGGTATGAAATCCTGGAACAACTGATCTGCGTCAGTGAGAAATGGTAAAGGTAATCTTGAGGTGAGATATTTGGTAAATTGGACCTAAAGAATCGTAGGATCTCAGGGTTGGAAGAGACTGGCAGTTGTATAGTTTTTAGCCTGTATATATTTCCCTTAACAATTATCTCTATTTTTGAGACAACTGGTTTCATTATGGCACAGTTCTAATTGTTAAAATCTCTTATATTGAGCTGAATTTTTTATGTAGTATAATTTTTACCTATTTCTCCTTCTGCAGCCACTTGGAATGATTCAGTTCAGCAAAGCGTAGGCGTTTCCTGTAAGCAACACATTCTCCTCAATAGTGATCTACTTTGAAATGATAAAATTGTACAACTTAAAGGAACTTAAGGTCATTTAGGTTGACCTCGGATTGTGTCTGAGTCGTGGAAAGATTATTTCCTAGCCAAGGTGACTGGCCCAGCCGTAACAGGGCTGGGAAGCCTGCTACAGTCTAATCCAGTATTTGGCCCATAACAGCTTCTCAGACACGTTACGACAGTGCCCGTGTCTCATCATTTTCTCTATGTCTCCCAGTGTTTCCTCTTCTGATACTGTTTCTGCGTTCATTATTGTTCTCAATATACTTTTGGGCTCTTTCTAACTGATATATATTTTTTTAATATGTCATTTGGGATGGAACCCAGTGCTTCAGGCAGGGTCTGCCTGCATGAGGCAGATTATTATTTTTGTAGAAATTTGGTGAATAATCTTAACAGGCACATAAAATACTAATAGGTAGTAACACTCATACTACCTTCTACCTTTCTTTTGTTTCTCTGGAGGCAGCACTACCAGGTGTTTCTGTCCTTGTTTTGTTTTTTTTTGTTTTGTTTTTTGCGCTTGGGTAAAACTCTCTATTAAGTCACCTTAATTAGTATCTTTCTTTTTCCTGTTTGTACCCTCTTTTATCTTGTTAAGACCCATATAAGAAAGTCTTTCTTAAAGACTTTTTAATAAACTGCTAATAGATTGTTTCTCATTCTTAGCCCATTCTGATTTCCTGACAGAGACTGCATCCATGTCCTGTACATGCTCCAGATTTAGGCAGGCAGCAATGCCATTAGACCCATGAAAAGTTGTTCCACTGTCTTCTGAGCACTTAACGACAGCCCGCTTTGATCTATGTTCCAATGCAGATAAAATTGGTGTTTATAGGGCAGAAGAGCTTTTCTTTGCCTTTATAACTGATTGTTTTTGTGGGGTCAGGGATTGAGTCATGATGAGGAAGTACATGGAGGGAGGTGGACTGTGGCTAATGTTAGCCTCAGGTTGTATTTCTTCCTTTGAAGATGTTTCCAATTTTGCTATCAATTTCAAGATTCTATAATGGCCAGCAGCACTCTAAGTGATGTATGGGCAGAATGAAATTAGACCAAGGGGTGACTTGGAGGCACACCTAACCCAGTGTCATGTCATTGTCCCATCAATCACTGCCTAACAAGATACGTCAGAGTATTTTATTTCCAAATAGATCACTTGAGCCATTCTCTCTCTTTATTTAGCCTACCAGATCATAGGAAGTAGGAGTAAAGACAAAATTTATATGTACTTTGAAAGATACTTCCCAAGGTCTTTAATTTGATAGGATGGAATAGGTTTTCTTTGACTGATGTTTGTTTCTTGACTTTCTTAAGTGGAATGAGCCATTGAAAAGTCTCACTTTAAAGGATTCTTTTTATATGGTCTTATTATCTAGCAATGCAGGGAAGTGAAGGGCATAAAATATTCTATAAAGCATATTCTTGGTGTGCACCTTTCCCTCAGGTCTAGTTTTCTCCTCAACATGCATGCTGAATTACGATGATGGTTGCCCACATGCAATGAACACGCTTTGGCTATTGTTGATTAATGATTGGTTGGTCCCTGACCTGAATCATACTTTCTGTTCTTCAATCATTGGCAGTAATTATCATAGTTGATCAGGTCCTTCTTGAAACACTTGTTCAGTTGGCTCCCAGGATATTAGTCCTCTCACCTCATTGGCCACCCTTCTGTTTGCTGTATCCTATGAATGAATCTTTCCAGCTTCAAACATTGGAATGTGCCAGGCTCAAATCTTAGACTTGCTCCCTTGTGTGTCTACAGTCATTTACTTGCTGATCTCATCTATTCTCCGAACTGTGATACCAGGCTGATTGAAACTTGGACCCTTCCCCTGATGTCTGGTCACACATATCCAACTGCCTACATGATGTCATCACTTGACTATCTAATCTCAAACATTTGTTTTTGATTTTTTCTTTTTTTAAATTCTTTTTTATCCTATTACAGTTGTTCCAGTTTTTTCCCCCTTTGCCCTCCTCTGTTCAGCCCACTCCCTGCTCCTACAGTCCATCCCCATTCTGTTGTCCATGTCCTTGGGCCATTTATATATGTTCTTTGATTACTTTCCCCTTCTTTCTATCATTCTCCCCCTCCCCCTTTCCTCTGGAAGCTGTTAGTCTGTTCCCTGTTTCCATGCCTCTGGTTCTGTTTTGCCTGTTTATTTTTATCACTAGGTTCCTCTTAAAAGTGATATCATATGGTATTTGCCTTTCGCCCCCTGGCTTATTTCTCTTAGCATAATGCTGTCCAGTTCCATCGATGCTGTCGTGAAGGGCAGGCATTATTCTTTCTTCGTGCTGCATAGTATTCCAATGTGTAAATGTACCACAGTTTTTTAATTCATTCATGTACTAATGAGCACTTCGGCTGTTTCCAACACTTGGCTATTGTAAGTAGCACTGCTATGAACATAAGGGTGCATAAGTTCTTTTGAATTGGTGTTTTCGGATTCTTAGGGTGTGTTCCCAGAAGTGGAATTGCTAGTTCAAAAGGCAGTGCCATTTTCCATTTATTGAGGAAATTCCATACCTTTTTCCACAGTGGCTGCACCAGTCTGCGTTCCCACCAACAGTGCACTAGGGGTGCCTTTTCTCCATATCCTTGCCAACACTTGTTTGTTGATTTATTGATGATAGCCACTGTGACAGGTGTGAGGTGATACCTCATTGTGGCTTTAGTTTGCATGTCTCTCATGGCTAGTGATGTTGAACATTTTTTCATATGCCTATGGGCCATCTGTATGTCCTCCTTGGAGAAATGTTTATTCAGGTCCTTTGCTCACTTTTTAATTGGATTGTTGATCTTCCTGGTGTTGAATTGTGTGAGTTCTTCGTATATTTTGGGCACTAAACACTTATCTGATGTATCATTGGCAAATATGTTTTCCCATATAGTTGGTTCCCTATTCATTTTGATGATGGTTTCTTTAGTTCAAAAACTTTTTAATTTGATGGAGTCCCATTTGTTTATTTTTCCTATATTTCCCTTGTCCTAAGAGATATATCAGCAAAAATATTGCTATATAGGATATCTGAAGTTTTACTGCCTATGTTTTCTTCTAGGGCTTTTATGGTATTGTGACTTGTATTCAAGTCTTTATCTGTGTGTATTTTATCTATGTTTATTCTGGTGTATGGTATAAGTTAGTGGTCTAGTTTCATTTTTTTCCATGTACTAGTCCGGTTCTCCCAACACCATTTACTGAAGAGGCTATTTTTAACCCATTGTATGCTTGTGCCCCCTTTGTCAAATGTTAATTGACCACAGAGACATGGATTTATTTCTGGGCTCTCTATTTATCACCATAGTGATTAAATTAATAATAAAAATGTTGGTTCGTGCCTCTCCTTTGCTCAGATCCTGCCTAGAGTGAAACTCCTCTACGATTTGGCCTCTCCCCATCCATCCGCCCCTTCCCTGTGTCCTCTTGTTCTCTCACTAGGGAGCTCTCCGTCCCACCCACTGGCCTCCTTGCTGCTCTTCAGACAGGCCGAACACACGTCCGTCTCATACCATTTGTGCCTGCCCGGGATGCACTCGTGTCCCAGGCATCCTCGTGCCTTCTTTGTCCTCTTCTCTCAAGTCCCTGCTTAAAAGTTTTCTGAGAGACCTTTCCTGACCACCCTGGGTAAAGTAGCATCATTTTCTCCCTGTACCACTTTACTGGCTTCATCTCCCCATTCCACTTGACATTTTTGTATGTATTTGTATTTGTTTCTAGTGGAACAAATAAAGGCAGAGGATTTTGTCTGTTTGATTGATTGCTACCTACCTGACATAGAACAATGACTCACACTCATGGTAGATACTCAGTAAGTTTCATGGGACATATAAATGTCAACTGCAGTTAAAAATATTTTAAAAGTGAATTTGAAATTTAAGTAAGTGTGGGATTAGCATAGAGTTAAGTAGATGTATTAGGGAAAGAAACGGATCTCTTGAAACAGGTTTTTACATATGTAATACATTAATATACACTAAAGAAATTATCTACCATTAGTAGGGAAGCAATTGATTATTTCTAGGATTGAGCAAACTTTTTCTATAAGGAGCAAGATAGTTAATATTTCAGCTGTCAGGCCACTATCACAACTGTTACAACAGTCACTAATGGGAAAACAGCTGTAGGGAAGATACAAATGAACAGATATGACTAGATTTGACCTATGGGCTGTAGTTTGCTTTCTCCTGGATTATTAAATTAATAATTTTAATAGGAGGAGTCTGAGAGGCAACCGATTGATGTGTCTCTCTTTTTCTTTCCTCCTCTCTTCCTGTCTCTCTAAAAATAAATAAAATCTTTATATAAAAAAGAAAAATATTACCCTTAAAAAATGAATTGAGAATCTAAGAATGCCGATGGAGTGTATGCCTCAGGAGATGCTGAAAAGATGCCTCAGAAAAAGATATAAAAAGCAAATGTTTGGA
This sequence comes from Pteronotus mesoamericanus, assembly GCF_021234165.1. Classification (NCBI taxonomy): domain Eukaryota; kingdom Metazoa; phylum Chordata; class Mammalia; order Chiroptera; family Mormoopidae; genus Pteronotus; species Pteronotus mesoamericanus. The sequence goes on from NW_026555310.1 coordinate 18,418,250, forward strand.
AAAGTTTTGGCCTCATGAATAAGGGAATGCAAATTAAAACAAATCACTTGAGCTACTTAAAGGAACATTTTTACTGTCTGTGGGCCTATGGGGAATCCAAAAATAATCCTTAGGATTTGTATTCCTTGGTCTGTATGGTCAAAAGTATGTTACTGGTACTGGAGCTCCCTATCCTGTCAGGTAGTAACGTACTCCATTTAAATTTATATTTTAATTAGGTAAAATGAACTAAAATAAAAATGCCAGTTCCTCAGTAGCACCAGCCCCATTTCAAGTGCTCAGAGAGCACACGCGTCCCGTGGTTGCCGTCGCGGGCGTCGCGGATTTGGGAGACCCCCACCACAGCAGGCAGCCCTGTTGGAGTGTGCTAGTCTTGCACGTGATAACCGATTTGACCCCGTCTGCTGTCTTTGGAGAGTAGCAGTTATTTTTAGGGCAGAAGAGACAAGGGACACCCAAATGCAAGGGAAGAAGTGTCAGACATAATTATGGCTCAAAATTTCACTTAATATTTGTTTTTTCAATAAAGGACTTTAAATCCCTAGTGCGTGCTGAGGTGCTCATTATAGGCAGTGGTGAGCAAATCAGACGAGTTGCCAGTATCCAGGGACTTAGGCTGTACTGGCGGGGACAAATTTTTACTGGCTCTTCTAGAAACTGCCGCATGGCTGTTTCCCCACTTCCTTCGATTCTTGGTTAAACTGTTGCCTTATACAGAGACCTCCCCCAAGCAATTTAAATGAAACAGTAATCTTCAACCGCACCCAGTCCTCTGCAGCATCCTTGTACTGCTTGCCCTTCTTAATTTTTCTGTAGAGTCTATTATTTGCCCTATTTTACCAATTATTTATGTATTTGTTAATTTGTCTAGTGTGTGCTTCTCTTGATTAGAATAAGGCCTCTAATAGAGTAGGGACGTTATTTTGTCTGGCTCACTGCTCTAACTCCTATCCCAACATTTACTTTTAATATAATAATTTATGTTTCTAAGTGAAAGTCCATGGCATTTGACAAACATATAGTAGAGTTCATATGGAAATAGACGAGGACAAATATTTTAAAATATTTTAAAATAAAATGTGAATTTATTTTTTCTTGGGAAAGGCAGTGATGGTTGATTTGTTTTTCAACTCATTAAACAAATTACAAATTGAGAGTCATTTCATTCTTACAGAGTTGGATTAAAATGTTTACAAATGATGATACATGGTTGTGTAGCAGAGATATGGACAAAGATTTAAATAGAGACGGGTGACATACTATAAGGCAAATCTTAAGTAGCCTAAGAATGAGTTAAGAAATCACTATTCAGTAAATGTTTGGAGGACAGCTGGATATCAATATAGGACAAAATTAGTCAAAATGTAGAAGTCAGATCACCTGCAGCAGCAAATTTCAGATAGCTTAAAGAGTTAACTAGGGATCAGGGTGTGTACAGGGAGGATAGAAGGACTCCAATAAAAAACTAGAACAAAAATATATAGAATATCCTGTTCTTTCGTGGGTTTTTTCTTCTTTATATTAAATAAATGGAAATAATCTAAGTGAAAAATAGTGCTTGAGTGCTAAGAATTATTTTACCTATACTTTAAAAAAACTTTTTTTACTTTACTTAATTTATATTTCTAATGGTAATATATTCAAATTATGCACACTTTGAAAATAATTACACTTTATATTGTGATGAAGATATATTCTAATTATGTGCACTTTAAAATTATTTATTATAATAGAACATAAATCAGAAAAAATCTTGATTATAATTACACATTTAGTAGTTGCGCCAAAATAAAGACAAAAGTAAGTTCAGTGTAATAAACATAGAATAACTTACAAATTACGTGTCTTATTTTGTTATTCAAAACTTTGCCAGATCATCAACAGAATATCCTGTCTGCACAAAAATAACTAATTTCATTTGTCTGACATTTTGCCTACTTGATTAAAAAAAGTTTTTAAAACTAGACTTTTTATTACCCAAGATTTTGAGGGCATCCTTTATTGAGAAATAAATTACCCTTATTAGTCCACTGACTAAAGCAAATGCTGTTGGCTCTTTAGCAAGTGTGCCCATGTAGGTGGCGCCGTGTGACACTCCACTGCCTGGAGGCCCCACACAGCTCTGTGAAACGTCACTGGGCGGGGAGGACAGCCTTTTGCGCTGGTTATGGCAGAATTGGTCTGCTCCCTGTTACACTTTAATATATTTTTATCTTACGGATCAGAAAATTTCACTATAAAAGCCAGTGCTGGAAAGATACTAAATGCAATAAATCCTACTTCATATCCATCATGGTAAAATCAATTTTATATTAGCCTTGGAGCCGCATTAAATTTTAGTCCTTGGTTAGATGTTCCACAAATACAGCCTAACACAAAGTTAACCTAAAACTAAATAATAGCCCTTTCTCATTTTTCCATTTTTAAAATTAATTGATTCATTCATTTTACATTTATTGAACATCTTGTTATGCCAGGCACTATGTTTTATGCTGGACCGATAATGAAAAGATTATATGATTTGAAATAATTTATTTCCTTTAATTGCATTGTTCCCTGCAATAATTCTATGAGATTGCTTGTAATAGAACCTTGTCAGGAAGATGTCATTTAATAGATGAGGAAAAAGTGAACTGCCCCGATGAGAAGTAAGCTGGCAGCAAAACAAAGCCTCTGCTCTTTACCTTCATTCGGTTATTTTTCAAATGAAAACATTGGGAAATATGGTTGGAGAAGGGAATATTTCTCTATTGTGCATTTATGTGTAAAAAGTCTTAAAGCAGTATTATGTAAATTGTATTTACTTATTCTTTTGATTAATCACCTTATTGAAACATCTGGAACATATGGCCACCATAATATTTACCCAGCATAGTTTTGTGAATCTCACTCTGCCCCAGTTTTTTCCACATTGTCTCCTCTCCCCCTCACTTCTTTTTATCTCTGTTTCTTGTCTTTTCATCACCTGTGGGTTTTTTTTTTCCCCCCATTTGTTTTTAATCATGTATCTTAGCTTTTGAAATTTGTCTGCCCTGACATACTTGGAAGTTTACAGTTTGTTGGGCTAAATTTAATCCCATGTAAAGATCAGAATCTGTGCTCTTCTCTGATCCACCCTCAGCTCCGGTACTGTCTCTTCTTGCTTTGCCCGCCCAGAAGAAGCAAGCCCACAGATCCGCACACCCATGCTTCCCAGAGAAATCTGTGGATTAAAAAGTCAAAATTTTTGGAAAGGATTTTATCCTCTTTTAGCTTTCTGTTTGGCCTGGTATTATGAGTAAAAATGTGTACAGATACAAATTGCCATTTCAAAAGCAGAAGAAATGTTCTAAACATTTTTAGCAGGTTCCAGTATTGAGTTATATAATTCAAAGATGTGATAGAATGTGTTATTTTGTTTTCACCCCCAGGTTTGCAACACGACCACAGACAGGAAACACGCAGACACCTTCCTGGAGAAGTGTGTAACTGAGTCCATAATGAACATAGTGAGCGGCTTCTTTAATTCTCCTTTTTCAGACAACAGTACCAGTCTCCAGGTAACTTCAACAGACAAATGCAAGAGCATCCTTTCTCATGGAATTCACTTACCTCATCTGAATAGGGAAACATTTAGTCTGGTCAGGAAGTCATTTCCTATGCTTCTGAAGATCCCTCTTCCTTCACACTAATTACTGTTTATTCTCCTTTCTGAGTTTACCCAATTTTATTTCAAACAAGAAGACCCCATCTTCAAGTTAAATTATTTTTGTCTCTCTCTCTCTCTATGCATAATAGAAACTTTCATATTGTGTATTGACTGTTTGCCAAGTGGTAAAATAAATTACATAATTCTTTAAATGGGCAGGCATTTTTGACGCAGTGATTTCACTTTAGTAATTTATCCTGAAAGAATTAGCAGGATTTTATATAGTGAGATTTTCATGTAAGTATTTATGAAAATTGACATCTACCACAAACAAGGGAATTGCTAAATATAGTATATCTGTAGTTATGGCTTATTAAAAATCATTTTAAAAGAAATATTGATGATTAGGAAAATGACCAACAAGTAAGAGTAAGTGAAACAGGCTACAGAATTTCTTTATACTGTCAAGTTTATACACATATATACATGGAAAAACTCAGTAAAGTAAGTGTCTTCAAAATTGTGGTACTGATATCTCTACATAGGAGGATTATTGATGATTTTCATTACTATGGTTTCCAAATATTTTACAACATTTGGGTATTATTCTTATAAAAATATCATTTCGATTATACTTTCTTGAGGAAAAACTTTAAACCGGTTTGTTGAAACCATTTCAGAATTGTTGTCTCCTCTACTCACCCATCGTGTGAAACCAAAACATACAGTCAATCAAACAAATAAATCTAGAGCGCCTTCTCTATGTTTATACTGCTAAATAAACTGGAGATTATAAAAAATATCCTTAAACTGATGTCATTGACTCCAAGAAATGCCATATTATTTCTGATTAAGAATATAGTTAAAATGCAAATAGTTGATTTTTTTATAGTGTCTGGCACGTGCCTGTCATGAAGTGGGTACGTAATAAATATTTTTTGAAAGAATGTGCATTAAATAGCTCTGAAACTAAAAGATGGTATGTTTTTTGTTTTGATGAGCCTTTCTGATAATTCATAGACACTGTATCAGGTGTGTTAATGATTTAGTGGCCTATTTGCCTGCTTTCTTAATGTTTTCAGACACATCAGCCCGTTTTTATTCAGCTGCTGCAGTCTGCCTTTAGAATTTACAATTGCACCTGGCCAAACCCATCACAGAAAGCCTCGGTGGAGTCCTGTATCAGAACTTTGGCTGAAGTGGGTAAGTCAGAGTGTCAGATTTCACTTACTTTACATTTTGTTAAGGAAATCAGGCTTTTGGCTAATAGGGAGTAGAAGCAGCTTTTTAGTTTACAACTTATTAAGAAAGCAGGTATAGTTTCTGCAAAGCTGAGCATCAGTGATCAGCAAACGATTCTGAGTATTGCATAATTTTGGGGAGGAGAATATAATTATTATATTTCTTTTAAAATATTTTAAAATTTATATTTTGTTTAATTGTTCTATTTCTAAGTCTAAATTTAATATTGCATATGGCACTTTAAGCCAGCTCTGTGAGATTTTATAGGAATGGGTTTAGTTTAATTATCTTAGATTTCATTCTTAAATTATTTATTAAGTAGCCTGACTTATTAATACCTTCATATGGTAGTAGGACTATTTGAGGGTTTTTTAGTTTTCTAATTTTGTTTGAAATCCATCAGTATCTATTGAGGGTCTGTTATTTGTAGAAAATTTCAGAAATTACAAATGGCAACAGTTAATAAATTCTAGAAAGAATTTCTCATAAGTTTCTCTCATTTTTCCTTTTTTAAAAAAGTTAATTAGGGCCACCCTAGGGATGGCAGAGGGGAGAAGGGAAATGATACAGACTCGGCTGGACTTAAAAATCAAAGGAGCTTGACCATTCTGTGTCTAAATGGGCTCTGCAAACTCTGGGAAGCGGAGACTGTAATGTCTGCCATTATTGCTGATGTTTATTGAGCCCCTACAATGTGCAATGCTAAGCGATTGACATTCATTCTCTTCCTTGGTTCTTAGATAGTTGTATTGATTATTTATATTTTCCAGTTGCGGAAACAGAATTATCTAGATAAGGTAACTTGGCTAGGATTATGTATGCTCAGTAAATATTTGATAAGTGAACAAATTACTTAACTAGTTAATAATCATTTTACAATTTTTAAAGTTTTTTTCCCATACCTAAGCACTATTGACAAAATTTAATGACTGCTCAATTTTAATTAGGCTAAATTAAAAAGCAGTTATAACCCAAGAGGATCAATCGAAAATTATTAGAACTAAGTGGCTAATAGGATCTTATCTAGGTTATCTAGATTAATTATAAATAGTCATTAAACTTGATAGATTTTTTTGGTATACTAAAAAGAAACAGAATATACTGTGAAAAGATATCATGTACAATAGCAATAAAAGTATTAAATACTTAAGGGAAAACTTAAGAAATATGAGAGAATATATTACAATACTATGTTTAGTGTTAGGAAAGATTTTAATAAATGGAGAGATATATTATTCTTGGATTGAAAAATTCAGTTCATAAGGATGCTGGACATGGCTGGAGGCAAAAATGACAAAACTGAAGCTTCCCTATTTTGGAGACATCATGAGAGAAGGCAGGGTTCTTTGGAAAAGACAGTAATGCTGGGAAAAATAGAAGTCAGCAGGAAAAGAGGAAGACCAAATACCAGATGGACTGACTCCATAAAAGAAGCCACAGGTGTAAGTGCACAGAGCTAAGCAGGGCTATTTTGGACAGGACACTGGATACCACCCATTCCCAGAGTTGCCGTCAGAGCTGACACAATGGCCCGTAGCACACAAGCATGCAGGTTCTCCTTACACTGATAACTTCAATGCTTCCAAACCCAGACACGGACCCTGCTGTCCTCACAGCCCATTTCTGCTTAGGCACCCCATATGGGGCCACACCCCACAGGGATTTGTCCTCTAGCAGGTTGGCCTCTGACCCCCTCCTCGGGAGGTTCCCACAGCCTGAGTGGGGATGCTTGCTGCTCTGAGAGCCAGCGTCTTCACCTAGGCTGGCCTCTGACCCTCTGTGAGGGGTCACTGGGTCACAGGAATAGCCTTATCACCTTAGCTACCCTGCCAGGCTCTCCTTCAGTGGGGACGCCCTCCTCACCTCACTCATGTCCCTGTTCTCCACTCCAGGCAGGCTTCCACACAGGCTCCTTCCCCGCTTTTTGAGCTCCCACGCCCTGGACCACCTCATCTCCTGGTGTAGTCCTTGGCCAGCGCTGACACTGAACTCTGCTCCTCCTCAGAGTTTCAGGACTGAGTGGTTCAAAAATGGAAGGGAAGAAGTCAAGGAAGAAGCCATAATATGTGTCAAAAATAAAGAAGGACATAGAAGAGAACCTAGTTTTTATTTTAAAAGGATACATAGAGCAAAATGCCCAGAAGCCTATAAATAAAATATTAACATTGGTTATCTCTGAGTGGGGGAATTATAGATGAATCTGTTCCTGTTGTTCTTGCTTTTACATAACTTCTGAGCTTTTAATAGTGTTCTTTTCAAGTTATAATAAAACACTACTAAAATTTTTATTTGGATCAAATCAGCTGGGGAATAGACCAACCATTAAAAGACAAAATTCAAAGGAAAAGCAAAGAAGTAGGATGATGTTATTTTTTCTTTAGGAATACATTGTCTCAGCTGCCAAGTAATATTTTTATATTTACATTTTAAGGAAGTCTCCCTTCTTCCTCTTCTTCCTTTTGCTCTCTCCTTCTCCTCTTCCAGTTTTTCTCTTCTTCCTCCCTCCGTATTTTTTAGCAAATGCAACGGGAAAGGACACCAGTTGTCCGTACACAGAGTGTTGACGGCACGCTGTTGATAACATTTACAACCTGAGACACACAGAACTTTGAGGGCAAGTGAGGGCCCCAGTGGCCTGCCTTCTGTAGCCCAGTCACTTCTCGCAGAGCAGGGTATGGGGGACTCTGGCCCGTGAAGTCCCCAGATTCACTGTAGATGGAAAGAAGAGTCGTTCCAGACACCGTTTGCCTGTCAAGGAAAGGGGACGGCGATTCTCTCTCAAGGAGAATGCCCAAGCCCCCATGCTCAATGGCTTTTATTGAGAGGGTTACAAGCAGGGGACAGGTAGCAGGAATGTATAGGTAATCTCATTATATCAGTAGCTTAAACTTACAGAGAATAGGTGATGTTTGAAGAAGACAATGGCAGGAACACATCGAATTGCTTGGGTCCAAGATGAGCAAACATTATGGCACCAGATGAGATTTGGGTCAGGGTCCAGGAATTTTGTAAATTTCCTTCCCAGCCTTGAGCTGGTTATCTGGTATAAGATTAACAGAGCTTGAGGAAGAGACAAATGCTTCAAGGAGTGGAATTCACTTCTAGGCCTGATTTCCCTTGGGGGCCCACAGAGCTATTATTTGGTCCTGCCTGTCAACTGCATTACCAGTGTTCTGGCCAAGTCTTATGGAGCCTCTCCCAGGCCCCAGCTTGCATGGGACTGCAGTCCCCAGTGCCGCTCAAAGCAGCCCCCTGCAGTGGGGTAGCAGAGCACTGGGGATTTCAAACAGTTGCTGAGGGGGAGGGGGCAGGGGAAAGTGGTGGGGGGAAGGTAGAGACAAATGTATTTGAACAAATAAATTAAAAAAATAGTTGCTGAAACCACATTAGTCTATAGGCATCTTTTATTTCTAAACTATAAGATTTCTTTTTCTACCATTTCCTCTACTGGCCAAAAATCTTATGATTTAACAGGAAACTTTAGTTACTTTTTGTATGCTATGAAGATGTGATGAGAAGTATGTATAAAAAATTATTTAAAAAATATCTAAGTCCTGAATGAAGAGATGTTTCAAAGAGTGACATTTTGGTATAAAATCTCAACTTCATCTTTGTGAGAAGGCATTTTTTTTCTTCCTCTTCTGTGTTTTTATTGTCCATGTGAATAGCTACAAAGCTTGGGAAATTCTGTTCCTACTGTTCCTCTGCATCTGTACTTCCCCTTCCCTCCTCTCCACAAGGGCCTTGTTTAACTCCTTATCACTTCCTTCTTGGACCCGTGTAGGGATTCAGTGCTCTCTCCTCCTTCTCCCTTTTCTCACTTAAACAAATCTCCTACCAAAGTAATCTTCTTGAAGTGAAATTCTACCTGTCCCAACAACAGAGACCCAGCCTTCAGCGGTGTCCCTTTGCCTAACAAAGTAAGGATGGATTCCTCATTGCAGCATTCGTGGCTTCCACAACACAATCCTGCCTTCTTCCTTTTTGACCTCGCTGCTCGCTGGCTCTCACTCCCTCGCTCTGTGGCTGCACACTGCACCATTGCGTCCCATGCTTTGCTCGCACTAGAACTCTCTTTTTCTACTTTCGACCACACCCATCTCTCAGCATCTTTTCCATCACTCAGATTCCACCCTAAAAGCCATTCTTGACCCCCGTGTCCACCCGACCACCTACACTTACACATTTCTTATGGTCTTCATTTCATTCTAGCTTATATCATCAGGAGTCTGTGTTTTATCTCCTCTACTCGATTTTGAGAGACAATAACTATGAAGTGCCTGTCAGAATTAACAGACAACAGTATGGTGATTGCAGGGGAGATGGCGGTAGGTAGAGGTAGAAGAAGGTATAAGAGGCAAAAAATACAATAAAAATACACTATTAAAATACAAAAAAAATAATGAAAAACTATTGTGTAGAATGGAGAAGGTGAAAAGCAAATTCTGCTTTGTGATGGTTAGACTGCATCTTTTTTTATTGGTTAGTTTTGACCATGGAAGAGCATGTAACCAAAATGAAAGGCATTCAGAAGTGAGCGTCTGTGGTGGTAAAGGGATCTAAACCCGTCTTACTTGAGTAGTGATTAAAAACACTTGAAATATTTAGACAAAAGCTACCTGAAGGGAACATAATGATTATCTTCCAACATTTGAAGGTAAGAATGGACTTTTACAGCTTCCTAGGAGTAGGTTTTAACTAATATATGGCAACTGGAAAAGCAGATTTTTGTCTCACTGTAGAGAATACCTAACTATTTTACAATTAATTCTCTTTTAAAAGCCTAAAAGTCACATTTGATTCTTTCTTTTTGCAACTTCCATTGAACACGAGAGCAGATTCTATGAGTTCCACTTCCTAAGTACATATTTTTTTCTTTGTCTTGTGTGACACACTTGTCCAAATCCACCATTATCTAATGTGAATTACAGGAGTATCTTTCCTGAAATCCCTACCCTCACTCTTGTCTTCCTACACAGCAGTTAGAGTGATCTTAACTTGTAAATCAGGTCATATCACTTACCTGCTTAAAACTCTCGATTGCCCTTAAGATTTACATTCCTCGCAGTGGTTTAGAAGGCCCCTCATCATCTGAGCTTTATCTGCTTCTCCTAGTTTGTCACCCTCCCCCCCAACTCTGCTTCACCCACACTGGTCTTATTTCTATTTTCTCATCTACAAAAGGCGTTTTCTCATTGTAGGGCATTTGCACTTGCTGTTCCCCCTTTGAACCCTCTTCTCTGAGATTATCACATGCTCAAAAATTAAGTGCTCAGCGAAGTGTTGCAGGACAGCCCACGGTGCCCCAGCTTCTTTGGTCCCTTATCCTATTGTACTATTTTATTTTCCTCTTAGCACTTACCGTTCTTTGAAAGCATCTTGTTTGCTTGATTCTTGGTTTCCTTATTTTCACTTCTTTGTTGTGTGCCTCTCCCATTAAAATGTAAACTATGAAAGCAGCAACTTTGCTTTATTCACTGATTGCTAAGGCCTGGAAGTATCTGGGGCTGGCTAAGCAGGTTAGTAAGTGTTTGTTGAGTGACAGTAATCCATGCACTAGATTTTTTGGAGATAGTGAAATTTAGATTTGGGAAGTTTAAATAAGTTGCCCAATTAGTAAGTGGTTGAGGTGGGTTTGAAATCCAGGTTTCTGAGTATGAAGTTCATGCTATACCATGTTACCCCGGAAGGGCTATCTTAGGAGGCTCTAACATATAAACAAGAACTATGTCAACTTGGCTTCTGGATGAGGATCTGTCTGCAGTTTTATAATTCAGGTACAAAACCACTTTGTGTTTCAGCAACTCTGTAAGAATACAAGAAGACACTGAAAGTTAACACAATTCAAATGTGTAAGAATTTATAATATTAAAGAAAACAAAGTATACATACTTAAGAAAAATATAACAAAGTCAAGAGAATAATACCATGTTGCTCTTAAGCAAGTTTTTAATGCATTTACAAATTGGTAAGCATGTTTCTGTAAATGCAAATATCTATTACAGTTACATTTATATAACACTTTAAAGTGCTCCCAAGTATATTAGTTCACCTCACCTGTCATCAAAAATACTTAATTCTTTCTAAAATTTGTCCATTGGATTCAAAAGGTATAAAAATCAGCAGAAGCCCTTACTAAATCAGACCTTACCTTGCTGAGAGAGTGAACATTTGTTAGTGGTGGGTCCTATGATGTAGACATAATTCTTAGCGCCAGTTTACAGATGTGCGCCTGAGGTTAGCAAGGCTGGGTAACTGCCTGAGGGTCACATAAGCAGGTGGGGACAGAGCCAGCATCTGAACCCCTTCTAGACTGATATGCTGGCAGACGTTTGTGATGTTCTGCTATCCTGAATCAGTTTAAACAAACATTGCACATTTTATATCTTGAAGATACAAAATATGGATGGATGTTAGTGTCCTTGGTCAGCTATTGTTTCTTAGTTTACTCATTTATATAAAATACAACAGTACATGTTAGAAGTACTTTAAGAAAGCCCTGGCCACTGTGGCTCAGTTGGTTGGGCGTCGTCCCACAAACTGAAAGCTCTGGGGTTCATTTCCAGCTGGGGCACATGCCTGGGCTGCCGGCTCCGTGCTCTGTCCTGGGTCAGGGCACATGCAGAAGGCAACTGATTGATGTTTTTCTCTCACACTGATTTCTTTCCCATTCTTTCTCCCTCCCTTCCCCTTTCTGTAAAATAAAAAATAAAAATAAAAACATTTTAAAAAAAGAAGTACTTTGAGAAAAAGCACCCAAGAATGAGTTCCATATTATTTCACTTAAAAAAAGAATTTTGTCCCACCTGTTCATAATCTTAAAATAATTTGGAGGATTAATATTGGGTACTTTGTTGGCAAAATAATCTTTTTTCCAAATAGAAATTCCATAAAATATCTTTTACAGATGGTTTGAATTATTAACATTAATCTTCAAGCCAATTGTTTCTCCCAAATTTGAACATGTGTAAAATTTTAACCCTTTAAGAAGATAAGTTCAATCTGTATTAAAACAAGCATATCTATTTTCATGTACCCAGGGTGTTATAGTTGATTATAAGAAGAGCTTGACATAATAAATTCCTGTAATTATGATTTTAAAAACTCTTATTACTTAAAAAATTAATAAGTTACATGATAGGACAAAAATCTTATAAAGTTTTCCTCATACTTATTAAGTCAACTGATTTAAAATGACCCTTTATTATCTGAAAGACATTATTCTAGTTGTTGGGGAAATGTTGTCTATCAAACCATATTTCCTTCCCTGAATGAATTTCTAGTACTTTCAGGGTAGATATAGCATGTGTAGAAATCACAAAGCAGCAAAACTAAGGGCCTCATCTGTTATAAAGTTCTAGAGTCTGACTCAGTGCCTAAAGCATAGTAGGTACTCAGTGAATATTTACTACATGAATAAAATAAATGGATGACTACAGATAAATGAATGAGTATTCTACTTCTGTTATTGGCTGTATTCTATTGTGTACCTATATTCTAATTTATTTAACCCCATTGCTGGATATTTATATTGTTTCCAATCATGTTGCCCATGAGGCAGAAGAAGGTATCTACCTAGAAGTAGAATTCCTGAGCATTTCAATTTGGACAGATACTGTCTTCTGTAGAAATTGATTGTTCAATTTACATGCCACCAGCAATGCAGGATAGTATCGTTCTCCTGATAAGGTTCTCAGGTCCTTGGATTTTTGCCAATCTTATAAGTAAAACATATCATCATAGTTTTAATGTATCTTTTTTATGAACGAGAATAAAACCTTTCTATATGATTGAGTCACTGTTATTTCCTTTACAAGGAACTGTCACTTCTTGTGATTTGCTTATTTTTTCTGAAGATTTTGTTTTAAAAATAATTTGTATAGCCCTTTATTTACTAATTCAATGAACTATTTGCTGACAAGTAACTATTTTTCCTTAATTTTTCATTTGTCATATGAATTTTTATTTATTTAGGCAGGAACTTATTTTCTTTTAGGCTTTTTAGATTCTCTTTTATCTTCAGAATGTCCTTGATCAGTCTGAGATGTTTTTATAATTCCCATTGAGAATTTTCATGGTTGTAGGTTCTCTGTCTGTCTCATTGTGTTTTTGATGCAGCTATTTACAATTTTAAATTATCTGGAATATATTGAGTTGTAAGGTATAGGGCATACAATCAACTTAATTTTCTCCAGATGACTGCTCAGGTGTGCCAATACTTGTTCATGCATAACTTGTACAATTATATTCTATATTCAGTTTGGGGATTAATTTGGTACAGTTTCAGTGCCAAACAGGAAAGATGCATTTCACATCTTTAATGTTCATCATACTTAAAAACACGAGCGCCCCAGTACCGATGTATCCTGGATATTTTGACATACAGAGAAGGTGCCATTCTCTGCCTACCCCATGACACCTTTCCTGTGCACTGACTGTTCTCGAGGGCCTGTGGAGTAGGGCTTGACAGCCAACCGAGTGTTCTAATTAATGCTCACACTTCCTGTTGCCTTCCCTCCTACCTGTCAGTTTATCTCTGCAAGCCTTTTTTCCAGGGCACCTATCCCCGCACTGTGTGTGTTCTCAGACATTTTGGTCTGGCAGATACCATCAGGAATGTTGTCTAATTAAAATTTTGTTAACATAATAGACAACATTTAATGAATAATCATTAGAAATAGATTTTGATTACATCTTAAAATGACTGTGAAGGCTGTCACATCCAGAGAATTTTTCAGGATTTATAAGGCTAATTAGTAGGTCAGCCTCATGATCACAGTACCTGTGAATAAAGATAGCTCATTTTGGAGAACAAGCTATCCCTAGGCGGAGTCCTGCAAATGATAAATGCATTAATAACCACCTGTGCTCTCTCCTATTATTTTTTAAGGACTCCATATACTTACGCCCAGCAAGGCAGTATATCAGTTGTGCTCTAACTCAGCAGAAAGTTATTGCATTTCTTTTTTAAGCATTTGAAACTTGAATGTGACCACTAAAGCACACAGCTGGGGCAAATGCTACACGCCAGAAGAATGACTGGTTGTAGCAAGTTCATTCATTTTTTTTTTTAATTGAAGGAAGAGGGGATGGGGATAACCTGTTATGAGAAGAATACATCCTAGTTCACATTTCAATATACTATTTATAACAGAATATTTCTAGCTGAATAAAAGTAAGCTAAATTTTGATCCTTTTTGGTTTCATTTGAAAAATAATAAAACTATTAGTGCCCTTGGGAGATCCTGATGAATTATTTTCTTTTCCTAGTCATAGTTTTTTTTTTTTTTTTTGCTCTAAATTTAGAACAATATATGGAAAGCCAAATTTGCATTGTCAACTTTGGTTTCAAATTGGTATTAAAAATATTTTGACAGTGCAGAGAATCTATTTCAGGCCATGTCTTTAAAAGTACTAACATTTTTACATTTGCTTGAACAATTTTTATTAGTATCCATGCAGCTATCTTATTTTAACTCAAAGTCTCTTCCCCAATTGAATAATTCATTTTCTTTTATTTCCTAGAAATTGTGATTTAGCCCTTGGCTGGAGTTAACCTTTGGGCATGAGCAAATAGTATATTTTACCTATATGTTGTGCAATTTTTGCTGAGACTGGAGAGTAGAAAATACCAATTAAAGCGATACAGTGTTGAGAAAACAAACAAAAACGTCCCTTTCAACAAATTTTGGCACATTGGAGACGACTCTGCCTGGTTCATCCGCGGTGCTGGCCGTAGCGGATCGGTGGCTGCGGCTCAGGAGGGCGTGCGGGAATACGGAAGGGGGTGAGCTTTTTCTGACCCCGCCAATGGGGCGGGGTGTGCCGCTCTGCTAAGAATAACAGAGGTGCTGCCATTGGGCTACATTTCCACTGGCGTCATTAGAAAAATATTCCTCAAGCCCTTCTTCGTGGAGGTTATACTCATAGCAACAGCACTTATTCGATGGTTAGTTGTATCTAAGGTAACTGATTCCTACAGGGAATATAAATCCCAGTCCCCCTACCTCGTTTGTTTAAATGGTAGTGGAAACTGGTTGTAATGTGTTTTGAGCAATATGAAGGTTTATAGTTTTTGTTGCTTAGAAAATAGCATATAAGCAGTATTGTCCTTCGACTTGTAAATGTTTGGATCAAACCCCCTTATGTGTGAAGCAGCCAGAAAGGAATGAGAGTCTTGCCAACATTTGATCGTGGTACAGGATTAAGTATTTACAAAAAAATGTGCACCTTGGCAGCATCTGCCCCTCAGATGGGACAGGAGTGCAGATGCTCTGCTGCGAGTGATGGCCGTAAGAGACACTGTATCCTGTGGACAAGGGAAATGTGTAATGAACCGGGGGAAAACATTCTCCAGGGAAACCTGGGCAGTGGCGCCATTGATTGTTGAGGGTTGTCTTAGAGGTGTTATCCTTGCCACAAAACTTCAGCCTGAGCTCTTGTTTAAATAGGTGACTTTTTGGGTGGTAGTTAAAATTAATTGTTTTCAAAGAAGTTTTTAAGTGTCTTTCAGCTTCAATACTGGCTACTATTGTTGCTTTCCTTTCATTATATGAAACAAGCCAGATTTATTCATTGATTCTCCTCCTCTCCCCCCATTCTTTCCTTCCTATTTTCATTTATTTACAAAACATCCTTCAGTGAGTATCATTATAACTTGAAAGAGTTTACTTATATATCTGTCTCTTGACATCCAGCTCTACATAATGTCTACATGCTTGACACTATGAAAAATAAAGAAATTAAAATACTGCCTTCATTTATGCTCTAATTGTTGCTTGATAGATTGTAGGTTTTATGTTATAATTGTGACATTGCATTCTATTCTAAACTATAATTAAATATCTTATGGTTGATATAGTTTAGAAATAAGTTTTCAGAGCTTTATAATATTATCATGTATAAATATTTGTCATGGTATGAATATTAGAGACAGAAATACAGCGCTACAATATTGAGACTTTTCTAACTGAGAGTTTCCCAACCATTAGTGTCTAACAGATCTTTCATTAGTTTCTAGTTTTACTCTTTTCTTCATATCTATACTCAGTTGGCTGTGCTTTCTTGAAATCACATAGACATTTGCTTGGATGACTTTCTTGTCTTTTGGAGGGAGAAGTTTTCAGAGAAAAATTTCCGAGCCTAGCATGTATGTTCTGAACTGTTTTTATTCAGGTATCACATTTGATTTTTAGTTTAGATGAGCTATATTCCTAGCTTCAAAATCTTTGTCTATCTGGTGTTTAAAGCCACTTTTCTACTGACTTCTAGCATTCAGTACTGATGATGGGAAGTCTGGTGCTACTCTGATTTTTTTGTGGGACTCCTCTTTTCTCTCTGGACATTTTTGCAGTTTTCTCTTTGCTGTTGGCCCTTATATTAGTTGTGTAGGGCTGTCGTAACAAATCACCATAACTGGAAGGATTAAAACAACAGAAATTTATTGTCTCTCAGTTCAGGGCGCTAAATGTCTGAAACCAAGGTGTCAGCAGCACCAGGCTCTCTAAAGACTCTAGTGATGAATCTGTTCATGCCTTTCTCTTGGTTTCTGATGTTTATTGGCATTTCTTAGCTGGCAGCTGCACAAATCTAATCTTTGCCTCCATCTTCACATGGCGTTTTCCCCTTTGTGTGCGTCTCTGTTTCTCTCCTTTCCTTCCTGTGTAGTCACCAGTTGTATTGGATTAGGGATCTGCCCTAATTTAGTGTGACCTTGACTTACCTTGATTGCATCAGCAAAGACCTTGTTTCCATATAAGGTCATATTCACAGGTACCAGTGAATGGGACATCAACATATATGTGTATATATATCTTCTGGGGGGCGAACAATTCAACCCATAACAGCATTGTAAATTTTTACCAGAATATAGCCAATTTGCTTATTCAATCCTGTTTAATAATATGCAGTAGGCTCTTTCAATGCGAAGATTTACATCTCTCTTCAGCTCAAGAAAAATTGTCTTTTTATTATTTTCTTAATAATGTCTTCCCTTCTGTTGTCTCTGATATTTCTTTCTAAAACTTATATTTGTTAGATATTTCACTGCCTGTATTTATTCTCCCCTTTTCATATTCTCATGGTTTTATTTTCCCTTTTGATCTTTTATGCTTCATGTTCCAGAGGATTCCCTGACTTTCCAAGATTATCACCTTGGTGCTGGTTCCTATTCTTTTCTTTTTCAGCCAATTTCTGAAATGTTTATTTCTGCAATCATAATTTAATTCCCAAGATATCTTTCTTTTTTCTGATTTTCTAATTGTTTAGATGCAGTATACCTCAAAGTCTTTGAGGACAGTAATTAGTATTGTGCTCTTCCCTGAATTATGTCTGTTTTTGCCAGGGCCAGTTACTCTTAATACCCTTGGTTTCCCCTGCGGTTCTTGGTAGTATGTTGGTAGTTATAAAGGTTTGTAATGACTGGCGTAGGTTTATGCTGCAGTTTTGAAGATCTGTTCCCTCCCTTCCTCTTCTCTCTCTCTCTCTCTCTCTCTTTGTCTCTGTCTCTCAATACAGCATTTACTTGTCTTCCCTCAGTCAAACCCTGAGCCACCCACTTTCCCTAGGCTGCCTGGGCAGGTGTAGGAAAAGGGACAGACAAGGCAGACGAGGTGCAAGAGAAAGAACCATAGGAGGTGGCGATGGTGGCTTCACGTGGCGATGCGGATGAGCAAGGCCACCATCAGGCAAAAGAGCCCTGTGGCCTCTGAGAGGGCGAAGCCCAGAATGTGCAGGGTCTCAGAGAATGGTTCCTGGCATAGCCAACGTGAGGCTCCCAAACACAGTCCCAGTTCCAGCCCCGGAGCCAGCCACCCCTTCTGTGGCAGCCCCAGCCTCAATGACCTTGGCTGCTGTTCCCACGCCCCTGCAGCTGGCGCTGGTCTGAAAGCTGCAGCTAGAAGTAAGTGAGGTCGGGGACAAGGGGGCTGCCAAGCTGCTAAGGCTGTCATCTGTCAGTGTCTCTGGCCGCTGCAGCATCACCGCAGGCAGGGGCTGGCTCAGCAGCCAAGAGGTGCTCTGACCAGGGGGGCTGGAGGCAAACTTGGCGCAGGCACATGTTTTCAGGGGGTGAGGGGCTGTGGCAGGGGAGCTGCTGCTCCCAGTGCAGAGAAGACAGAAATGGAAGGTCTACTTCCTTACTAACATTCTCATATAAATAACAGGGCTGACCCAGAGTGAGGGCTGTGTAAATGATATTCAGGCTTCCCTTTGGGGGATGTGTGTGTGTACATGTACGTGTAGCAGAAGACAGGCTGGGAATCCTAACAAGTGTTCAAATAAGCAGGACTTTGCTCAGGGGCTGGAGTCCTCTGTATCTATTTTCTGGAGCTGCCTCTTTTGTCTCTCGCATTCTGTAGCTTATTTCTGTAAGATCCTTGGAGTAACTTCAACCTCTATTCCACTTCTCTATCAAGTCCTGACACCTGCAATCTCTCCAGGCAGGTTCTCCACTTTCTGGAGAGAACATTTCTAGTTTCCTAACTGCACCCTCGGAGTAGAACCCGCTGCTGCCGACTGCTGTGTGTGCCCGCCCGAGGGAGGAGGGCCTGCGAGTCCCAGCTGTCCAGCCTCTGTTCTTCAGCAAGTTGCCCTGATGGCTGGCCCAGGCGCACCACCGCTCTTAGTGTTGGTTGGCTTTCCCCTCGGAAGACCTGTTCCAACTTGAACGTCCTCTCTTGCTTCTCTAATGGACTAATCCCATCACTCTGCTTGCAAAAATGCCTCGATATTTCTGTTTCCTCATGGCAAGCATTCTCATTTTTAATATTGTCATGTAAGTCTGATAAACTATAAATTCCAGTTGATTTGGAGGAGGTAGGACATGCACTGTGTGCCATTTTCCAAAGCAGAGTTTTTACAATCTTCCATTTTGAAAATTTATTTCTTTCAGGTATTTTGTCACTTAAAATTGTGTGTGTGTGCTTGTGTCTGCATGGATAAATATACACTAATTATATTAATGAATGGGCTGGCAGGATTTTCTTGTGTTTTCTGTCTGCTTTCTTGTTTTCCTTGACACCTGGGAAGCTACAAATCTGCATGGTTGTTATACAGGTCTTTTTCTATAGTGATGCTGTATAAAGTACAATTCAAGCGTTAATCATAAAGAAATCAAATAAGTTCTTGAATATTTAATGAGCCTGCTGTAATAATTGGTCTTAAAAATTGAAATAATTTTAGGTCAAAAGCTTTTGCAATTATATAAAATAATTTAATGGATGAGTTTAAAGATTGATGCTTTTTTCTTTTTAAACTAATTTCATTGAGATTATAATTAACTTATAACATTGTATTAAGGTGATTTGCTCTAAGTATATATTGAAAAATAATAACCATTATAACTTTAGCTGACACTTGTCACATCACACAGAGATGTTTTTTGATGAAAACTTGTTTTTAGCTTTCTGTTCGTTTACATTTATTTTTATTGTTTAAATACATTTGTCTCCATTTTCCCGCCACCACTTTCCCCTGCTCCCCTCCCCCCCATCCTTCCCCACTTTGTCTTAGTCCCTGGGTCCTTTATGCATGCTCCTTGACTTGACCTTTCCCCTTCTTTTCCCATTATCCCTCCTTGCACCTCCCCTCTCTTAACTGTTTGTTTTTTTCTTTCAGTGTTGCTAGCTATATTTTTCTTGCTTGTTTGTTTTGTTGATTAGGTTTCACTTATAGGTGAGATCATATGGAATATGTCTTTCACCCCCTGGCTTATTTCGCTTAGCATAATGAAACTTTTAAGGTCTGCTCTTTAGCAACTTTCAAATATACAATTATTGTTAAGTATAGTCACATTCCGTATATTACCTCCCAGAGCTTATTATGTATCTTACATTTTTTCTTTATCTGTTCTCTGTTTATGAGGTTATTTTGATAATGCGTAAGAAGCTTTAGTCAAATTAAGAGGAAAATATTTTAAATCTTTCTTTTTCAGCAAAGAATCGTGGAATTGCTATTCCAGTGGATTTGGACAGTCAAGTTAATACTCTTTTCATGAAGAGCCATTCCAATATGGTGCAGAGGGCAGCCATGGGGTGGAGACTGTCAGCTCGCTCTGGACCACGCTTTAAGGAAGCTCTTGGAGGGCCTGCTTGGGATTATAGAAATATTATTGAAAAATTACAGGTACACTGCGAGAAGGAAATGGCATTAGTATTTTCTAAATTACATTTTTAAATATACGTAGTTATAGATATAAAACATGGTTGAAAATATCAAGTTTTAGTTGGAGACCAGGCTTTATGTTATAATTTCTTACCAGTAATATGGATTAGAGCCCACCCCTATGACTACATTTTACATTAGTTACCTCTATAAAGGCCCTATCTCCAGCTATAGTCATATTATGAAATACTGGGGGTTAGAAGTTCAGTTTATGAGTTTCGAGGGAGACATAATTCAACCTATTGCAGACATCTTCTTCCCACCCACATAATGATGGAGAATATCACTGGAGCAAATCAGAGTGTGGTGTTAAAATGTTCAAGATGTGAAATGGAATAAATGCTCTGATAGGTCACATGTAGATTAATTGGTGGAGGTTCAGAGTTTTAATAGATGAGCATCATATGTGATTAAAAATACAAGTTAGTCTCAGTATGAAGAACTCAAAGGTTATAGGTCTTTAAAATTTGGGGTGGAAATGTTATTATATGTGATTAAGCAGTTACTGGTTTACAGGATAGGATTATCAGAAAGAGAGTAGAGGAAGGCAGATTAGTTAAGAATTACTAAAGCCCTGAGCTACTTGATGATATGAATGAAATGAAGAAACAGGTGTTGCACATAATAATGAAGGCAGAGTCAACAGGCTTGGTGGCTGTTGGATGTAGACAGAGGACATGAGAGACATTAAAGAGGCACTGATGATTGGAGCCTAGGGGATATTATTGACTCTTTATTGTAAGACAGAAGGAATTTATATATTATTTCCATAATGTAATTTGTATATTATTTTCATAATATATGAAGGAATTTCCCCATTGGAAGAAATGGTTAGTTCTGGATTACCAATGACACATAGAGAATCATTTTTTCTTTTTTTTTCTTTTTTTAGCTCTTCCACAGGCATGCTCCAATTTATTCCAATTTGATTGGAATACCTGTCATGTCTCCATTATAACTCTAGACACTGCAAGGCCTGTAATGATGGTTTTATTGACTTTTCATCTTATGTGTATATCCTTAGAAATTACATAAGCTACCCACTCCACCCTTGTCTTATAAATAACAAAAGAGGCCAAGGCAGAATTGACATAGAACACCAGACCCTACTTAAAGCACAAGCATCAGTGCCATAGGAGACAGGGTACATCCTCCTTGATATCCCTACATCTCATTCCTGAGTAGTATTCTTAGGCTCATCACATCTTCAAAGCGTAAAGTCTGACTTAGGTCTTCACATGGGTTCTCTTTTGCTCTTTTTCCTTAGGATGTAGTAGCTTCCTTGGAGCAACAGTTCAGCCCGATGATGCAGGCTGAATTCTCAGTGTTGGTGGATGTACTGTACAGTCCAGAGCTACTGTTCCCTGAGGGGAGCGATGCAAGAATCCGATGCGGCGCTTTCATGTCCAAGTAAGTGACTGCAATCCATGATTCTGTTAATGTTACCAAGCTTAGCTGGCTGCTCACGTTTCTGCATTTCATTCTGCTGGCACGTGACAGTCCACAGAGTATGTCAAAGGTCTAAAATCCATCTAAAATATACTTCCAAAATAATTTGATTTGATTGAAAGTCATCCTATTTTACTAAAATTTTCTGAATGTGAAATGTGTCATTATTAGGCACAAAATATCACATCAAATAATGTTTTGGTTCTGATGTCTTTCTATACATATATGGTATGACCTTTAAATGGATTCCTGTTTAAAGTCACCAATTTTCATTAACACAGAAGGCAAATGGCGCTGACATTTATTGAGGCCTCGGTATTGCCCTGTGTGTGTTTACCTATTTTATCTAATCTGCATGAACACTGAGAGATTGAGAGGTCAGCCTCATTTGAGAGATGAGAAAGCTGAGACTGGTGTGTGCTTCAGCTAAAGAGCTGTTAAGTCTCAGACTCAGGATTCTGCCATGTTGTTTTGCAGCTGTTTCATTTACTTATTTCTCACAGCATTTTTCTGGTATTGTCAGATCTATTATAGCTAATATGTTTATCCTAGACAATTTCACTTTAATTGTGAGTGAAAATTTTCACGGAAGACCTGCAAGTATAAGCAGTTGTGAGAAAAAGGAGAACAAGCCTCAGAAAGAAGAGACACGTTTTAGCGTGGAGGGCACTTCCCCGAGTGATTTGCTAGTGATCACATGTGGGCTCAGGATGGCCACCCAGAGGAACCTGGCCTTCCTGGGGAGAGTGTCTGGGAGGAGAGTTGGTCGAGGCTGCCACCCTCCTTGACCACCATCCATGACAGCTAATTCCTGGGTGGTTGAGGATATTGTTGAAACAGGCCTCAAACCTCTTCTATTGGCTGTGGTGCACCAAGGCAGAAAGTGAAGGAGTAGGAAACACAAGAAGTGCATTTCTTTCTTTTACCAGTTAAACCTGGGATTTGGGGGGCAGAAAACAAGATATGGGATGAGAAGAACAGACTATAGGGATTATGTTGAAGAATAGGCGGAGTGTCTACATTATGGGCAGAATCATGGATTGTTGGCTCTGGACCCACAATATTTTAAGGGGACTAAGAAGAATGTGTTTGTCTGGACACTTGCCAGTTTTGGCCAATGTATAGTGCACTCCAGAACTACTGTTCTGATTCGTAGTAGAAGACTTAACCAGTATCCTAATAAGAATTTTTAAGTGAAAAGGTACAGAGTGTATGCAAAACTAATGACTTTGGAGGCCATTAGAAAAAAAATTATGTAGAGGTATTGACTAGTAATTTAGTACAAAAATAGGGTCCTTGAAAAATGCCCTTCACCTCCTATGAATATATATCCATTTTTAGAATATGAGTTAAAAAGTAGGTAATAAACCTGAGAATTTTAACTCTAGGAAATTAGTGTGATACTATTAACAGTATAGAACATGGGCTGGCAAACTCTGGCCCATAGGCTAAACTGGTTCCTTTGATTATTTCTGCAAATAAAATTTTATTGAAATACAGCCACACACATTCTTTTCTGTATCGTCTGTGGCTGATTTCATACTACTGTCGTAGGGCTGACTAATTAATTGCCTTGTCTGTATGGCCACAAAGCCTAAAATATTTACTCTTTGGCCTTTTAGAAAAAATGTTTGCTGACTCAGTGTCACGAGTTAGTCCATCAATACAGTAGCTATACATGGCTATTTATATTAAAACTTAAGATTAATTAAAATAAAAAAATTACTTCCTGAATCACATTTGCTACATTTTAAGTGCTCAATAGCCAGATGTTATTAGTGGCTAACAAATTTGATAGCACAGATACAGAACATTTCAATTACTGCAGAGAAAGTTCTATTGGACAGCACTGTTCTAGAACATAAAGATAAAGGTCCTGAGAAGATATAAAATAACTCTGAATACCAAGAAATACTGACCTGTGCTCAAGGTGAGGCAAATCTGTTGCAACATCAGGAAAAGGGTATCTCACTTACTCTAGTGGTTAGGGAAGAGATTTTCATACTATTACGATTGCATTATGGCCAGAGGCTCAGGAATGTCTGTTTTCTGCTCTAGTGCTTATTATCCTACTCCTTCCCTAACTCTGTGAAGAACCAAAGGTTTCATCTGCAAGGATATCTATTGAAATTAGAATCTAATTTTATTAATAGCTCTGCAAGGGGCCTGCGTTACTATGTGGTGCTCTCCAGTAGAGCTTAGTTGGAAAATATAGTTTAGATCTAGGGCTTATGTAGGGCTTGCAACTTTCTGAAATGAATTTAATTCCTGGAACTTGTTGACTCAGATGGGTCTGCTGAAAAGTGTGAGGGATAAATCTGGGGATAGAACCTGAATTTACATATCTACCTAGTTACTAGAATGAGAGGGGAGAGAATAAGGAGAGAAGAGAATAGGTCAATGTGGGTGTTAACCGTTGAGGGGCCTGGTTAAGGTCCATTCACATAGGCACTTACTCTTCCCTTATGAGGAGAACCTCAGTGTTTTTCAAATAATAACTTAGGGAGGAGAGATAATTATTAATTTAGAAATGAATTTGGAAATTACATAAAATAATCAGAGCACATCTCATATAGGAAAGGTAACTTTTGGGTTAGTTTTACAAACCCACACACGTATTTATATGGTGGGTTGTTTTGTGAAACTTGTTTTTACTTTAGGTCATAGAAAAAAAATGTTTAAAAGCCATTGATGTAACTCAACCAAACACTATGTGATAAATGAACACCTTGTAGAAATCCCTAGCAAGTCATTCAAATACAGATACAGATATATAGGTATTTTCAAATATTTAGTGACTTAAATGTTTTATCTAAAGAGAAGTTAAAGAATATATGAATAGCCTAAGAGGAAAAGAAATCAAAAGAAATCTACCATGCCTGCTAAAACTCTTTCCATGCATTCAAAGACTATGATGTGAAAGAAAGGACCCAATAGCAGAAGTTTTAGAGGCAGGTTTTTTCCTTGCAAGGGGAACAGTTAATCTGCCAGCCAGACCTGACTACATAGACATATAGCACCTTGCCCAGACCTAACAAGTCTGAAAGGAAATCCCTATTTCTTAACTCCTTCAGCATGACATAGATATCATTTAAAAGTATCGTTGCCCATTTATTGAACCAGTCTATAAATTTCAGGCAGCTAGGATCTCCCCTTCCTCCTCGTCTTCCTTTTCCCATGTGCCATGATTTGTCAATCGTGGCTATTTTATTATTTATTATTAAATCTAGTTGACATGTAGTATCATGTTAGTTTTAGGTGTCTGACATTGTGATTCAACATTTCTATACCTTACCAAGTGATCACCAGGACAAGTCTAGTAGCCATCTCTCACTATACAAAGTTTTTATGATGTTATTGACTATAGTCCTATGCTGCATGTTACATCCCTGTGCCTTGCTTATTATAATAGAAGTTTGTGCCTCTCATACCTTTCATCTTTTGTACCCTTCCCCCTTCTGCCCTCCCATCTGGCATTCATCAGTTTGTTCTTTGTATCTATGAGTCTGTTTTGTTTTCTTTGTTCATTTGTTTTGATCTTTAGATTCCACATATAAGTAAAATCATATGTTATTTATCTTTTTCTGTCTGACTCATTTCATCTAGCATAATACCCTCTAGGTTCATCCATGTCATTGCATACGGCAAGACTTCATTCTTTTTCATGACTGAGCAATATTCTATATATGCATATATAAATATATACACAAACACAATGAAATATATATATACACACATGCATGGATATACACACATATTATATATATGTATATATAAAATATATATGTATACCCACATCCTTATCCATGCATCTATTGATACATACCTAGTTTGCTTTGATATTTGGCTATTGTATATAATACTGCAATGAACACTTAGAGTGCATATATTTTTTCAAATTAGTGTTTCTATTTTCTTCAGCTAAATGCCCCAAAGTGGAATTGCTGGGTCATAAGGTAGTTCTATTTTTAATTTTTTGAGGTAACTGCATAATATTTTCCCTAGTGGCAGCATTAATTTACAGTCCCACCACCAGTGCATGAGGGTTCCCTTTTCTCCACATCCTCAACACCACTTGTAATTGTCTTTTTCATAATAGCCATTCTGAGAGATGTGAGGTGGTGTCTCATAGTGGTTTTGATATGCATTTCCCTAATGATTTGTTGTGTTGAGGACCTTTTCATGTGTCTTTCGCCCATCCACATGTCTTCTTTGGAGAAAAGTCTATTCAGTTCTGCTTCCCATGTTTTAATCATTTTTTAAAATGTTGTGTTGTATGAACTCTGTGTATTTGGTATATTAACGCCCTGTTGGATATACTGTTTGGAATGATCTTCTCCCACGCACTAGGTTGCCTTTTTGTTTTGTTGGTGGTTTCCTTTGCTGTGAAGACCTGACTATTTTATTGCTATACTGCTTCTTGAATCCTTACCCCATCACACGCACTCTTCATCTCTTGTCTTGTTCCCGTTCTTCCACATCATCTCTCCCACTGCCATTGATGTGCTTTTTGTCACATCATTCTGGCAGGGTCATTCGCGTCTTTTAAAACAGTGGTTCCCTATTTTTTATAGAGTAAACTCCAGACCCATCAGCATAATATTCCTGGTTCCTTCTTTTCAGACCAGATCTCTTACTTGCCTCTTCCATGACATTAGTGCCAGCTGCCCACCTGAGTACCATCGTTTCCTGAACGTGAGTGGCAGTTTGCTGCCTCTGCCCTTTGCCCATACTGTTCCCTTCTCTCTCTCCACTCTTCCTGCCAGGTGAAACCTTCATCGTTAAATATCATTTCTTCAGTGGAGCCTTCTCTGTCAGCCCTGGGCAACTCCTCCAGCAGAATGTGGTAGCTGCTTTGTCTGGTTTATGGCATTGCCAGTGCCTCTGCTCTAGCATCATGTGGTGTAAGAGGGGCCTGTGCGCGACCCAGCGGAGTCAGGACGGGCTTCACAGTTCCTCTGAGACTCAAGAGATCAGCGAGCTGTGCCCTGTCACCAGAGTGGTGCCACAGAGTCTTGGCTCTGAAGTCAGATGGATCTGGGACTATTTCCAGGTGCCACCATTTAGTAATTGTGTAACCAGAGGCAACTTGCTTTTTCTCTCCGGACCCCAGTTTTCTCATTAGTAAAATTTGGTAATATAACCTGCAGCATTGGCTTATTGTAAGGATGAATTAAGTGAATCCATGAGAAGTCTCTATATAGCACTCTGGCACCTGATAAGCCACTTCCTAGCCATTATCTAGTGAAATTTCACTTTTCCCGCAGTACTCCTGTTACGTCACTGAAATCAAGTAATTCCATTATATTCTATATCATGTTTTTTTTTTTTTGAGGAAGACATATCTTATAGGGTCATTTTACAAATCAGATTTTTAAGAGCTATGTATGCTAAGCTAAACTATCAATTCTGATGATGAACATTTTATTTGATTTTGAGCTATTGGGGATGCTTTGTAACTGTAATCCTCAAACTTTTCTCCTGACAAAACACCAGGGTGAAGGTTGCCAACATAAAATTATTTAATTTGAGTTTTGTTCAAACTATAGCAAAAATAGTAAATGGATAGATGTTTTAATGTTACTTTTTGTTATTTTTATTTTTGTTTTCCTTCTAATCACAAGAACTGCTTGTTTTTATCCAGCTCTGGCACTGAAAAACAGTACATTGTTATTAGTGGAAACTGGAAAGCAGCCCATTATGCTAAGGTTGCAGTGTTGTATACTGCTCCTTCCACCATATAACTAATGGAATATAATACATCGAAAATAATATAGCAAAACGTAATATAATAAAATGTAATATACTGCAAATATAGTTCTCTGCTTTGTTTTAGTTCATATGATGGGATTAAAGATAATCAGTGTCTCATTGTTTTTCAAAGAGTATTGTGTCCCACTAAAAATGTCATACCCAAATAAATTTAGAAGCACTGAGATATCCTGCCTGTAATATAAAGAATACTTTATAATACAAATTCTGTAGTTTAAGTGTAATTAAAATTTTTTGAAAACAGGCATCTATCTTGTTTACTTCATATTCTCAGATAATAGTGTGATTTATTTCCCTCTAGCATATGATGGTAGTATATGACTTGAAGAAAAATCAGTGTTGTATTTAAGGTTTAATGTTTTGCTTTAAGGTTGATTAATCATACAAAGAAACTAATGGAGAAAGAAGAAAAACTGTGCATTAAAATTCTTCAGACTTTACGAGAAATGCTAGAGAAGAAAGACAGCTTTGTGGAAGAGGTATTATTTTTTTAAATTTTTAGTATTTGAAAGTAAAGTAGCATTTATAGAATACTGTAACCAATGAATTACAAAGGGTTATTATATTATTACTTACACTACACACTTATGGCATGTGTACTCAGATTAATTAGCTAATTTGAGTTTTTATGTTACTCATTTGATGTTTGCTTCCAGTTGAGAAATAATGAGTATTGAAGAATCAGGTATTTGGTTTATTTGTTTTTATTGTATTTTATCTTGAATATGTATATTTTTCTTATATAGCTTCAATGGGCCAAACAACCTTTTTTAACAATGAGCAACTGAGATGCATTATTAAGATTGTGTATAAAGTTCTGCTATGTATTGAAATGTTCTATGAATTTTGGCACATTTTTATTTTTATTGTACATATATGTTCATGTCACTTTCTATAATATTTTGCCAGTTATTATAATACTTTTTAAAAATAAATGGGATAGGTTTCTATTCTTAAGTATTAAATAACATAGGTATTTCACCAATGATTTTCAGGGAACATCGGCTTAAAGATAATAATTGTCAGTGTGTTATTAAAGTGACAGCTCATGTGTTTATTAAAAAATAGCTAGCAATGTGTTTAACCCCCAAGGTTATACACATAAATGTAAAATATAAATCTAGTGTGGTTTTTTTTTAGCTAGCTACTTTCATTTTTATGTTTGGTTTCAAGCAAAATTTGTTCCATGCTCCTTAATAACTTTTTGATCAGTTTCTGTAAATACTAATCATTTGGTAAGTTTCAAATTGGAAGGATTTTATTTATTTATGTATATGATATCAAATTCCAATAAGATTGTAGTTGTAGGTTTTTCTTTTTTTTAAAAAAAAATTTCTCTTGTAGAAAAGAAATCCAATAGAATCTTGAATATTAATAGAAGGAGGATAGCTTCAAAATACTCTATTTGAATCACATGCTTGATTCAGTAATCAAATTTACTTTTGCTTCACACTAGTTCTCTTCATCATTTAAACTACGTTTGGAAAACATTTTATCAAAAGAAAGACAGTCATTGCAACTGCAGCAAATGTTTCTGTGACACAGGACTCAGGAAGAAGCTTATAAGTTTGTGTGTGTGGCATGTTTTTAAAAAAATGACAGTTCCTTGGGACTTCTTGTTGTCTTTCTCTGATTCCTTAAAATATTGCTGCTGATAGTTTATTTTTGACTGAAGTACTAGATCCTAAAATAGGAAAATGGGGTCAATATACATTTTTGACAGAAGTGTGAGGTTTACAGTAACAGTTAACTTGTGCTTAATGGGAGATAAATGATAAGCCTTTCAATTTTATGTAACAAATTATTATCAATTACTGTAAAGAAAAATAGGAAAGAAATCAAGTAAGATTTTACTTTGGCTAGCCAATAGTATTTCAGTATAGTTCCTATGCCACCCTAAAATAAACGATGCTGGCATCAGTTTCTCCTTCCCAACCCCCACCACCCCATCACTAGTTTAGGCTTTCATTATCTCTTGCCTAGAAAACTCCAGTCCTATTGTTCCCTGAAATCTTCTCCACAGGAGGCAGGGCTGCTGTTCTCATAACTCCAACGGGTGTCATTTGCATATGCTAAAATGTGTATGTCACCAACAGGAAATAGCCTTTAGAGAAAAGTCAAGATGAGGAAGGCTAGTTGGGATGGATTCCCTCAGTCGTATAACACATGTATTATAAGTGACTATTATTATCAGTTATTGTGCCTGGACACTGGGAATAGAACCATGGATAAGACAGCTTGCTAAGGGCCACTGTAGGGTACCATTCTCATGCCAGTGGATCTTTTATTAAGAAAACATTTTATTTTTTTTTTGGAGCAAGGGGAAGGGAGGGAGAAAGGGAGGGAGAGAAACATTGATGTGTGAGAGAAACATTGATCAATCGGTTGCCTCTCACACACTCTCAACAAGGGACCTGCCCACAATCCAGGCATGTGCCATGACCGGGAATCACACCAGAGATTTTTCAGTTTGCAGGCCGGCACTCAACCCACTGAGCCACACCAGCCAGTGCGCAGTGGACTCCGCTAATAGTCTGCAGAGGTCATGAGTACATTTCAGAAACCTTCAGGGACTCTGCACTGTCTTTGTGTTCCAGGCCCTCCCTTGGGTCTCCTGTGCTTTCTGCCCCACCCATCCTCAACCGTCAGCCTCCAGAAATCTGTGCTACTCAGTGTGCCTGAGAACCTTTTCCCGCACTGAACCTTGCTACCTCTGGAATCATGGGTTGCTAGGGGTATAACAAGCCTTATGCCCCTAATATTATCTTTGTGGAGTAGCTAATGGGTGGTGCTTACCAACTGTTCCAGCCAGGGGTGATTTTTTTTTTTTCATTAGAATTACCAAAAGACTGTGCCTCTCTATGACACTTCAGGATGTTTCTGAGTATTTAGTCCAATCTCCTTATTTTATAAATGATGTCATTCAGACCCAGAGAAGTTATGTGATTTGCCCAAGGTCACATAGCGAGTGCCAGAAGAGAGTTTAAATTGGAACTCCTTCCTCTATGCCTGATCTTATTTATTAGATTACAGCCAACTTTTAAAAATATTGTATCACTATTACTAAAGATTAATATAGTTTGTCCAGCATGTTTTTGGCTCCAACTTTTAAGCCATAGGAAGACAGAATATGAGGTAGAATATAACATTCAAAATGGGTAAAGGTTTAGAAAACATCTGAGAAAATACTAAAGAATGTGGAAATGTAGTCATTTAACTAAGAAAAGAAGAACCTACCTGATAGAGACAAGTATCATTTCTTAATTTCCGTGTCTACTAAGGACAGAATAAGAAAAAAATATATAGCTGAAGGAGTTCTAGGTTTCAGCTAACATTTTAATTCCAAGTGTTTTGGAATGAGAAGCATTTCTACCAGTGGGAGTACAAGACTTTTCTTTTCCTAGGAAATTTTAAAGGAATGCATATTAGATCTAGAATGATTCAATACCTTCACTGGGAAAGAATCAGGACTAGGTCATCTCTACAGGTTGCCAGTTAACTCTTCTTAAACAGTTGGTGCTCAATTACCCATGACAGCGGAGGACAACCGTTAAATGACTCACCAATCTGGGCGACATGCTGCTGGGTAACACATTCAGAAACTGGTCAAAGCTATTACTTTACAACCCATGTGCTCTCAGAAAAAACCCTGACTATCAGTAGTAGTAGGATAATAGTTGGCTGTGTTTTCATGATTGTATTAGTTACCTATTTACCAAAAACTTAGTGGTTTAAAACCACTCAAATTTGTTATTTATAGTTACAGAGGGCAAAAAGTTAAAATCAAGGTGTTAGCAAGGGTGCGTTCTTTCTGGAGATTTGAGAAGACAATTCATTCCTTTGCCTGTTCTAGCTTCTAGAAGCTGCCTGCATTCCTTGCTTTGTGACTCTATCTTCCATCTGCAAAGCCAGCAGAGCAGCATCTCTTCCCCCTCCCCTGCCACACACTGTCACTTCTTCTCTTACTCTGACCCTCTTGCATTCTCCTTACAAGGACACTGTGATTACATTGGTCCCACCAGGATAATCCAAGATAATCTCCCCATTTCAAGATCCTTAACTTAATCACCTACAAAGTCCCTTTGCTATGTAAGGTGACCCGCTACACGTTCTGGTGGTTAGGGCACAGATATCTTTGGGAGGGCTGTTATCCAATCTATCACTACGGTCCTTTTCCTGACAGTGAGAAATGACAGGCAGAATATAGAGAGTTTACCTGTGGCTGATTAAAATTACTATCTAGGGCAGTAGGGCAGTTTGTGAAAGAATATTTTTAAATGCTTTAAGTTTATATTGCTTAGCTGTTTTCAAATTATTGTAAAATGTTTTGCTACCTTTCAACAACAATTCTGGGAAGTATGTAGAGTAGGCAGTGTTGTCTCCACATTTGTAATGTGGGGAGACTCGGAGAAGTGAATTGCATTTAATCACATAGGTTACCTAATACCTGATTGTCTAATACTTAATCAACTGGATTTCTGCTATTTGTGTATTGGGGCATTCCCAAGAGATCTCTGAGAATTAAATAAAAACAAAACACTCATACCAGAATTTTTCACATTAGTTATCCTAATATTACCTTTAATACTCCATTTACTTAAATTTAAAATGCCACTTGAGAAGAAAATCTCTATTTTCATTTTTGTTTCTTTGGTCTTCAGTACCAGACGTAGTGTATGCGTAGCTGCTAAAAATTTAAAAAATAGAGCAGTGAAGCATGTCTTTACTTCGTGGTGGAACCAGATGCCCTTGAAAGCAGTTTCTACCTTTGATATTTCAGTTTTCTGATTTCATTTCATTAGCCTTCTCTTTAAGAAATACTAAGGAAAATCAACGTTTAACTACATTTTATCTGATAGTCAATTATTTTACAAAGATTTACAGTATGGAATACTTTTGATTACACTTCCTAAATTAATTTTATTTGATATTCTTTCTTGTTTCACTTTCCTGTGTTTGTGCCAAAGGCTGAGAGAGATAATATCTTGAAGATTCTCAACAGGATACTAATATGAGCAAAGGAAAATGTAACTTCCTGTTATGTGTATCTGTATGTGAAGTCATCTAGTAACCATATAGATACTATATCTTATAGTATAATATTGATTTTTATTGAAGGATGAAACATGAAAATTGTACATAGCATTTAAGGGGGAAAGTTACCCGAGTTTTATAAAAATTCCATGTAACTTTTCTTTGTTAGTCAATTCTGATAGGAAAGTGAAAAACTACAAAGAATGTAACTCTGACAACCTCAGAGCTCAGTATTCCTTTGAGATTGGCTGTGTTTGAAAGGCTTTTTAAAGATAACAAAGGCAGGCATATTTATTTGCACTTGAAAATATGTATATTTGGAAATTTGAGGCAGGAAAGAGAAGAGAAGGAATGTTTTAAAATGGCTTTAGGGCAGTTTCATCTCTAATGTTCTCTGTCCTTAAGGCCATTTTGTTCTACTCCTCTTTCCATGACCTCGCTGCCACTGAAAAGGAAACACCTGTTAGCACAGGCGTGCTGTTGAAAAGAGTAACTTCATGATAGCACCACGCCTTTGTTTTGTGGATTTAAGTATATTTTACACCCAGATCCAGATCTGAGAGTCCGGAGGTGGTAATGGAGATAAAAAGAACTACAGAGGTTGAACAGAGGTGGGCTGATGGGGGCGGGGTGAGGAGGGGAGATTGTTGCAGGGAGTAAGGGCTGTGTTCAGAGGACCGGTGTGGTTTTAAGGGTTCGGGGGAGGTCAGTTTTCTTTATCTTATATTCTTTAGTGTACATTTTCATTAAGATTTA
The DNA here is from genome assembly GCF_021234165.1 of Pteronotus mesoamericanus. Taxonomy (NCBI): domain Eukaryota; kingdom Metazoa; phylum Chordata; class Mammalia; order Chiroptera; family Mormoopidae; genus Pteronotus; species Pteronotus mesoamericanus. Next base: position 18,451,293 of record NW_026555310.1, read on the forward strand.
TGGAACATTACAAATTTCTCCTATAAAAATAGAGAAACATATATAAATCCTAAACAGTAAAGGTTACAAAACCGCTGATCCTAAATATATCAAATTTGTAGCTTCTTTACTTTAGAATTGGAAAAGATAATGAGCACTGGAAATATTCACTGAATGTCTGTAGGACTGGAAATTTGAAGTTACTCTCCTTACACAGAAGTGAAAGAAGTTGACCTATTTCAAATGCCAATCATAATTTTCCCTGTGAATATATTCCTGTCTATTTTTAAATTGCACTGACATACATATAATTTAGAAAACAACAAAGATGTTTAGTCAAGTTCAATATTCTTAAAATGTTCAGGTTTAAAATGTCATATATTCTTGGAATATGATTACAGAGAAAGCCTGAAAAAACCTCTCCTATAGCTTTGGTGAGGTTTTAAGCACTGGTTGTTATAAAGTAATAGTAGCTGGCATTTATTGGGAGCTTACTCCATATCAGATACTGTTCCTGATCCTTTTTATGTAATATTTAATCACCAACCATACATTTTAGGAAGTATTATTATCTCATTTTACCGTGAGGAAACCGAAGTGTGGCGTTTAAGGTCACACATCTAGTAGGTGGAAGAGAACTGGTATTCCAGCCCAAACATTTTATCTCCTGAGCTTACCTCTTAACTAACAGGTTACAGCCAAACAGGTTATATGACTCTTCTATTTTCTCATATAGTCAACTAAATACAATGAAAAGTTCTTTAGTTTTTATTCTTGATAAAATTGGCACATGTGTACTGGAATGCATAAACCATTTATTACGTGAGCTGCGTAGGAAAGACTTGAAGATTTTAGACCAAACCGACTGAGGGCACTATGACGCAATAGTTGCAGGGGGTTTTTAAGATTTATTTTTATAGACCTACAAATCAATATCAGAGCTCCCAAACCCCATCCTGTGATCATGGTCTATGTGGTTAGCAGCCTGCATATTAAATATAAAATTTCGAAGCAATACTTTTTAAGATGACTGTTGTAGTCAGCCCCTTGTGGAAATGTGGCATTCAACAAACAGCACAGCATGTAACTGAGAACTGTGATCTTTACAAATGCCCAGGTGGGGTAAGTGGTATTTACACATGGAACAACAGTGGCAGGCAGTGACTTCTGGATTTGAAAGTTGGTATCTGGAGGGATGAGGAATAAAGACCTTTAAGAAATGATGCCCCGAGTTGTTTTTTAAGGTATATCCCATCTTTTTATTTTATTTTTTATTTTTTTAAGAACAGTACAATTTACTACCAGCTGAGTTAACAAGAATTTATCCTTTTTCTCGGCAGGGAAAAATTATTGTAATTAATCTTTTATTTCTGATGTTGAGAAGCAGCAAAAAGAGGAAGTCAGAATTATACCAAGAAACTGAACTCCTCCATCAGATGTACAGACCTGTCAGTCTTGGCAGGAATGGCATTTTTGTGAATTTGTAAATTGTATCGAGCTCCTCTTACTGTAAGAGTCTTTCAGAATCATCCCCCTTCCATGCATACTCTCATTTCACTTTCTACAAACAAACAAATTTAAGCAGAATTGCCACGCAGGGTGCACTGTAGCTTAAGAATTTGATAATAACTCTTTTGCCAAGGGAAAATAAATTTCAGTTTTAACATCGGTTGCATTTTGTAAAAGTCCTCATTAAATATATTTTAGGAATGCGATTTTCTGTAATGTTCTAATGTTGTTTTAAACTGGATTCACTGAGGATGTTGCAGTAATCTATTAGAGTAATACGTTGTGTCATCTTAATCATTCCTATAGTGGAAATGTGTGAGTGTATGTGTTGTTTTAGCTAGATGAATAGTCAGAAGTATGAAAAATATGGTGATGTCTCCTTACAATAAGAGATCTATTTTAGAAACATAATTAGTACAGTCTTGCCCTGGAATTTTTATTTTATATGTTCATTTGGGCAACAAAACTTTGATCACCGAAGATGGGTACAAAATAATAGGGGCTTTTAGAAATTTACTCTTGCTAGGCTTGCTTGGTCGCTTGTTAGGCTGTTAAAGTGACAACTTTATTAGATTTGTTAAAGCCATTGTAACCTTATTATTGTAAAAAATTATGAAGTCCTTAATTACACTTTGCCTTTCCTTTCCCATTTAAATCTGTCAACATTACTGCCTCAGTGGTTTTTGAGATATCCTATGACTCTGAAGAGATCAGTGAGTGACCAGAAGGTCATGATGAAAATATTACCAATACTGAAAATTTAGCTAGCCATTTATTGTCTTTAATAAGTGTAAGACATTTGGTAGTTCATGATTGTAGGTCAGCAATAATAGATGATTAAAAAATAAACTTGGATAACATAGAAAGTAAAAAAAAAGGAAGAGAAAAAATGCAAAGAAAAACATTAAAATTAATATATTATTAAACTACCATATTAATTATTTCCACTTAAATCTAACCTGAACTCTTTCAGGGAGCATTCTATAAGTTTATCTCTACATTATAAGTTTATCTCCCCATTATAATGGTTTGCAGTTATTTCAACACTTAAAAAATTATATGTCTTTTTAGTGTTGACATTTTAATATCATGCCTTTTGAAGGTTTTCTTTGGTGTTTCATTTCATTTAATTTATTTTTTCATCCTCACTGAGGACGTGCTTATTGATTTTAGAGAGAGGGGAAGGGAGAGAGCAAGAGAAGGAGAGAAACATCAGTGTGAGAGAGAAATGTCCATCAGTTGCCTCTCACACACACCCAGACCAGGGACTGAACCTGCAACCCAGGCGTGTGCCCTGTCTGGGAATCGAACTGGCAACCAACCAATCAAACCACACCCACCAGGGCATTTTTTGTTATTTTAAATAAATTAGAAACTCTTTTAGGATAGGTCTGATGCATAAGATGAAGAAATGCCCAGAAGTCCTTTTGGTGGTGAGATGCTCTGAGGGCATAGTTCTTCTGTGTTTCTCTCCAGTCCGGACTGCATGCCACAGTGTTGTACCATTGAGGACAGAGGCTGGAGATCCCATTCACTGCAATATTCCCTGTGTCTGGCATTGCACCCTGCACACGGTCGTTGCTTAATAAATGTTTATTGACTAATGTACAGAGTAGGAATAAATGTTATCGACTCTCTGCAAGTATAACATGTTGACCTTCACTAATCATATCCAAGAAATAGATTCTAGAAGTATCATGCCATGCTCTACTTTTCATCTCTTTGTAACTCTGGAACTGGCAGGTTTCTTGATACTTAACACCCCTCCCAGGTAGGGCCAGCGGCAGGGAGAGCGACAACACAGGCAGCTGGTGAAGGAGACTATCTTGCAGAAAACATTGTGTCCGATGGGCTTTGTAGTCTTTGCTTGCTGTCTGGCTTAGAAAGCAAAAGGGGAAGAAAGGGAGGTATCCCCAGGCATTGTAACAATGGGAACTCAGCCAAGGGAGCCTGGAACAAAGGAAGGATGACCAGATATGAAAGCAAACAGACGGGAGAAAGGCTCTCGCCACTGAGCTTCTCTTCCAGGACAGGCCCCCTTCCCCGAGAAGGACAAGCAAAAGACACAAGCCACAAAGGAAGTGGAACAGCCCACTGTTAAAACTAGGAGAACAGGGTAGTAACTAAGGCCCTGCAGAGAGGCTTTGATTCAGTCACCTGAACTGGGAAGCTGAGTTTGTCAGGTTAACTAGATTGACTAGCTACTGAGTCTACCGTCTATTGCAGCATCCAGATCTCCTGCCACAGGACAAAATTGGTTCCGGAACTGCTCCGTGCTATTAACCGTTGTAAAAGGGAATAGGGAGATGAAGGTTGTGAGGCAGATGGGGTGTGGCACATTTCACTTCTCCTATCAGATACATTCATTTCTGGACTAGTATTTGGACAGGCCTTCAGAGAGGAGATACACAACCTAGTGCGTGAGGCACTAAAGCCACATAACTATTGTTGACTGCATCTCCAGTGAAGCTATTTGCAAAGCAACAATGTGTATATGTGTGCTTGGATCCTCCCAATAATTCTGAGGAGGTCATCTTTTTCTCCATTTTATAGATATGAAGACTGAGGCCCAAAGAGTAAAATAATCTAGTAAGAATCACAATTTGTAATGGGCAAAGCAGGTGTAAGATTCCAAGTTTTCAGATTCTACTGTGAATATGATGCTTCTCCACGTGGTAGAGAATTAAATAATGCTGGGGACAATAAATGATGATTTAAATTTGATTTCACCTTTTGGATCCACCTCTTTCAGACTTTTACTAACTCTAGAAGAAGGCTCGAGGGGCAAGAAAGCTTTTAAAAAATAAAAATAAAAAGAGAAATGTATTCTCATCCACTGTCAGTTAAGTATGTGCTCTCAATGATAGTTATAGCTCACACTTAGTGGTGTTTACTAGCTAATAAAAGCCAGGTAGCTGCATAAATGCTTCACAGTCTTAATTCACTTAACCCTTATAACAATACATACAGGAAACTGAAGCTCAGAAAGGTTACAGAACTTGCTCAAGGGCACACAGCCAGAAAAAAAGTGTTGGAGAAAAGAGATGGAGCCAGGATGGAAGCTCAGGCTGAGTGGCTCCAGAGCCCGTATGTACAGTCACTACATGGACTGTCTTTCATTATATTCTCAGATCAGTTTACAAAGCTGTAGAGATGTCACCCATGGCTGTCAGATGAAAACGATTTTCCTGTTTAAAATAACATTAACCACCTAAAGATATTTTTTCTTGTGTTTCACGATTTTGAACATTACTCTTTACCGATTTCTTCAGGGCAGGCTTGGTTTCTGCACGTTTCATTTGGTGCTTGAGAATCCCAAGCCTTTTTTTTTTTTTTAAAATAAATCTTAGTTATAACAAAACACTCAACATTTTGAATGTTTACAGGTAGATCAGTGCAGTCATTGGGTTTCTCTTTTCTCAGGTGTCCCTGGCTTTTAGATGAGTTTTTAATTAAAACTCAAATTATAGACTATACTACTTGTACATTGATGGCATAAGGAAAACAAATGTGATGTGTTAATGAGCGCACATAGCAACTTAGTCTAATGCATCTGTGGTACAAAACAATCTAAATGAGGGCATGTGAATGATTAAAATCAGATCAAGTGCTTATATAATTAATATCACATAGATGGAATGATGTTGAAGATACCAGCTTAGAGACAGGCAGTTATATAATTTCCATCCCAGGTATGAGATGATTTCATTTTCTCTCAAAATGCCAGAGTACAATAATCAGGGAAGTCCTTCCTAAAAGGTAAGTGGTAACCAGCAATAACCTCGCACTTGGGTATAACTCTGGGAAGGATGCTTTCATTAGGCTTCTCGCCATCGACCACCGTGGTGCACGCCACTCTATTCGTTTGTTCCTGCCGCAGATAGGCTGCACTGTACGTAGAGTTGGCTGAGCCCCGCATCCGCACGGCAGTGCTGCTAGGCCAATTGCTGTTCTCTTGGAAGAGAAGGCTGATAGCAATTCCACCGTGCTTCTACCTGTCCGTGTACAAAGTATAAACACTAAATCCGTCCTCCACCCCTGCCCAGCTGTCACCTCCGTGACTTTCCGTGTCTTCTTGCCCTGACCCTGCCGTTTCTCTCCTCCCTCAATCTCCCAGACTCTTCCTCTCCCGCTCCGTCCTCCTTGGCAAACACTCCTTATCCTCACCTCCTTCTCTACGGGTTCCCTCTGCTTTCTGGCTTTAAGTGAAGACTCACTGTCCCCTGGGCCCACCCTGCTTTCTCAGCAGCTCTGCCAAGTGGTGCCTCTTCTCTCTCATCCACCATGTGAAGAGGCTTTTTGTCCTTGTGGCTTCTCATTGTCCTTTCTAGACTGAGTCCTCTGGCCCTTTGAAAAAAAACCTTCAGCTCCTTTGAGGATAATCAAGGCCCTGTGACTGTATCGCCCTGGCATCTGCAAACATCCTTGTCACTCATTCCCTCTCATCCATCCAAGACTTTGGAACCTGGCTCACATTCTGCGCCTGGGCCCCAGACCTGCCATCATCTGGTGTGACTTTCATCCACGTGGGCTGTGCATCTGACACTCCGGCCTTTCAGGCCCTCGACCCCTGCATCTGCCCTGCCCTTCCACCCTCCACATCCTTCACCCACTTTTTTAGTAACACCTGGCAAGTTTTCATCACCACGACTACTTCTTCATAACAGCTAGTTCAGGCGTCCCGCTGGCTGACCTTTGCTCTTTCCCGGTCAGCTCGCTTGTTTAGCTACCCCAGTGATGGCTGTCCTTTGACCTAATCAGAGCCACTGGTCTCTCATTTCCCAGTTGCTCAGCTTGCTCCCTTCCTCCGTTTATTAACTTGAGGTTTCACAGTCACAGACCCAACTGTTGAGCAGCTGTGTAAGACAGGGCATAACAAACAGTCCTAGCAAAACAGCATGGAAGAGGGGAGGGGTGGTTCCTTAGGAGAGAATCGGAGCATTGTTGCCAAAAGATGGGGGAAAGGATGCCAGGCAGGCCAAAACAAACAATGACCACTCCAATTTCTTCTGTAATTTCTTCTCTGGACTGATGGGGTTATTTAGATTATTTAAGTTATTTGGCTGATTTTCTATTCATGTCGCGCTTAGCTCTATATGCCACTTCTTTCCAAATGCAACCAGAACTCTTGGCTCACAGCTCCCTTTACAAAAAAAGCTTCTACTTCGCTATGTACACAGGCACTCCGTGTTCTCCAAAATTGCAATGACTGAGGATATCTTTCCTCAAGGCTGAGTAAACATATGGAGGAGAGTGTGCCACTTCTCAGTCTGTAGCCTTTTGACAAGGCATCTGCTGCAACATTTTTTGTTCTTGGATCATGGACTGTTGTTTGCCAATTGTTTTTATAAATATTAATCTTTGAAATCTTGACTGACATAAAAGTTGTTCTTTTTAGATTCTTTTCTACTTTATATGCACCATCCTTAAAGAGTTGTCTCATAACACAAGATTCTTCTTACGAAAAACTTTTATTTCAAAAGTGGGGGCTAAAATGTGTAATTCAAAAACTTGTGGCCTGTTTTGCATTTGAATCCTCTCTTCTTTCCCTCTACTTAACTAAATTTATTGGCATTGGAATAATGGTGGTGCATTAATTTTGCAGAAAGAAGTCTTGAAAGTGCCTCAGGAAGACATTTAAGCTTAACTTTCCCATGCGCTTGATTTAGTCCCAAGGTAGATAATTATTCCTTCTTAGTCTGGAAGTATAAACTTTAAAACTGAATCATGATTTGGAACTGGACGTTGAATACCCTATTCAGTATGTTCACTGATGGCATTTAAGGCATGTTTATTTCCAATCATACCTTTGCATGAGAAGATAATTGAAAATCAGCAGTGGATGAGACAATGAGCACATCTTCCACTGAAGGGTGTTATTTAACGACTGTTGATAAAGTTTTGCTGGGTTGTGTGGCCTCTGCCACCTTTAATGGCACATATGGGGCATTGTAAGTGCTATAGGTAACTTTTGGGGTTAGCCTCTGCTTTATTTTACTACTACTTCTAGGAATTAATAATTTAGCACATTTCTAAATTGTTTCAATTATTGTTCAATTAATAAAACACTTTTTAACATTAACAATTGAAATGCACTTTTCATAGACACTTGACCTTAAGGCCTGTTAGCAAAATGTCATCTGTGTGTGAAGCCAGTGATGGAAAACAAAACAAGTGACTAATTTGAGGGAAGGTTATTTGATCACAGTGCCACAGGATCTTCTCTTCCTTAGCATGCTACCTGTTCAACATTAAATTTAATCTATTTTAAAAGGCAGATTACAAGCTCTCATTATAAGATCTTGAAAGAGATGCTCCATTCTCAGGATTTCCTAAGTGGTTTGCGTTTTCATTTTTCACTTTTTAAAGCCAGAATACTCTATTATTAAAGGAGAGTTAATAAATTGGAAAATATGGTAACTCACTGATGAGTGATGAAATTGTTATTTCTTCAGCTCTATCTAGAATCATGTAAAAATTACATTTAGAGTTGAAGAGATTCTTGTGTTGCTATCTCTGAAGGCTGTGTCATGGGTTAGGAATGTACCTCACAGTTGGGATCAAGCCCTGTTTCTTCTGGGGTCTATTGGCAAGAGTCAGCTCTGCTCTACATCTGCCATTTTCTGAGAGTAAAATGAGATTCACATGTGTGCATACCATCTTACTCATTCTTGCCAGGGATACTTTCTGGAAAGAGCACACTGAGTATTTCTGCTGTGCCTCTATTTTAGAGCGGGAGGAGAATCTTTACAAAAATTTGGGAACTATTCCAGAATTGGGCCAGAAGCTAAGGAGTAAATGAAGGGCCCACTCTGCCAATGGCTAGTGATTCCACGAGGTTAGGAGGACAGACATGTTGAGGAGTGTTCTTCTGGTTCAGAAACTGGGCACCAGAGAGAGATTATATGGAGGATGCCTGGCCTCACTGGTATGGTTTTAGCTGATAACCAACAATTATTAAGAACCTGCCATATGTTGTATCATATGCAGTGATAAGATATAAAGGAATGAAATACCACCTGTGCTGGTTTTCTGGGGCTGCCATTACAAAGTACCACAGGCTAGTCAACAACAAAAACTTATTTTTTCACAGTTCTCGAGGCTAGATATTTGAGATCAAAGTGTAGTCAGCGTTGGTGCCTTCTGAAGGCCTTAGGGGAAGGATCTGTTCCAGAACTCTCTCCTTGGCTTGTGGATGGCTATATTCTCTTTCTCTCTCCACATGGCCTTTCCTCCCTTCATATGTCTTTGTCCCAATTTCCCTCTCCATGTGAGGTCACCAGTCATATTGGATTAGAGCCCACCCTAGTGACCTTGTTTTAGTTCAATTACCTATTTAAAGACACACTCTCTAAATATGGTTCTATTACGATGTCACGGGGGTTAGAACTTCAACATAAGCATCGTGGGGTGTGTGATTCAGCCCATAGTACCACCTCAGTCTTCTGTCTCCCTGTAGATACGACATACGACATGTACAGGTGTTTCTGTGCGTGCTTCTCCTGTGCTTGCTCTGCTGGGGGCAGCCAAGGTGCACTGAGCAGACTGCCAGCATCTACAGACAGAGGTTTAGGAAGTTCCTCCTAAACATTATATTTTAATCAGTCTAAGCCAACAAAGAAACATAGAAAAGGGATTTTGCTTTCTTCTTATTTGATGTCTTAATGTTGAAATAAAACAGCTGATTGGCCTAAAAACCCCAGTGACACTGACAAGCCTGTCGATGGATGTTCCAGAATAAAATTGAAACATTATATTGATCTGACTAGGCCTGAAAACACTAAATGAGAATTTTGAAAATTTGAAAGAATTTTAATGTTTATGATATTGTTTAGCCTTGGATTGACTCTCCAAGGTATAGGTCAGTGTTTTTTTTGTTTTTGTTTTTTATTTTCCTGGAGCACTTTTTACAATGTTTCAGCACAGTCGTGAAGAATTAGGGGTTTCAGATATGGGCTCTAGAGTTTCTGTAAGTGCTGCAAATGAAATTAAATGATTATTCTGGAGTATAATTTTAGCAATCTATCATTCTGGTCCTCTCATAGCTAAATATACACTTAAATCCTTTATTGAAAAAATGTACCTTTTCTGGAGGAATGTTCCATTACTATTTACAAGTTGTATAAACCACACAAGTTTATATTTATTTTGGTAAATGACCAGTTAATTTTTATATCCACAAAGAAATAAAATTAATTGAAAAAGAACATCGTACAAACAGGGTGACTGTTTTTAGCCCATGACACAGCCCAGCCTCGGTGCCTCATTCCTTGGGCCTCTGTGTGGGAGCCAACAATGAAATGATAGGTTTCCATTATTTTACAAAAGAAAATGAGTCAAGTCTTAGTGTTACTTTTGTATATATCTTGGTTTATGGAATATTTTTCTGATATTGTAAGGCAGCGTTGTTTTCTTTTCTTGGGTGTCAAGTTTTTCTACTTCTTGCATATTTTAAACCGGTTCTCTCATGTCAACAAAAGTAGGCAAAGCAGTGTCAGAGAAATAGACTTCAAGACCTATTCACAGAGTAATTCCTTCTGTCCTCAGCGGGTAACTCTCTGCATAGCTAAATTAAGATGATGGATCATTTTAATTTTGATTCAGGTATAATCGCTCCCATGAGATTCTAAATGATCAGTTAGTTGACTAACTGCACAGGAAAAGGGAATTTTCTAGGATCATTCATATATACATTTCCAAATACTATATATAAATGCCATGAACTTGAGGCATAGAACATGTTAGCACAGAATCAAAGGTATATGTGAGAAAATACCACCTGTTAAAAATTAGACTGAGGTACATTAGTCTGGAAGTAGAGAGGCAGTACAAGAATAACACTCAGCAGAGCATTGCCACAGATATATCCCAAGCTAGGAGGAGTGAGAAAGTCGAGGAACTTTTTTTTAAACCAATGTTTATATATGTCCTCCATTTCTCTAAATTTAGCTTTTTATTCCAATGTAATATGTACAACCAGTGTGTGATAAATGTTTAAAATTAGGTTACTGACTTTAATGGGAAAATCTTTTATCTGATAACGTTGTTCACTGCTGTTATATTCAGTACATTATTTGAAATGTCTTACATAATGCTGAGGTGTGTTATGCTTGTTAGTACTTCACATTTGCTTCAGATATTTCAATGTACAGGATACAATGAGGTGCATTAGGAAAGCCCATGGATATTATGGGAACCCAAGGGACCCTACACAGAAATTAACATGCTGAGGGTGTTTAAGATAACAATGTACTACAATTGATTTATCTTACCAAATATAGTAAGCATTCAGAGGCTACATCCACACCTAAAAGTGAGTTTAACTTAAATCTTAACAGAGTGTACTTTAAAGAGATTTATATTTTACTTTTGCTGAATATAATTTTTTATGATTTAGTATTTGTTAATGAGACACATGCATTAAGAGAACCGAAATGAGAAAATAAAATAGTTCTGGAAAGAATCGTTATTTTTTCTCTGAACTTATTGCTACAAGCCCATGCGTTTGACAAAGCTACATGCATGCGGGCTTTCTGCACAGAACCGTCCTTGGACCACTTAAGAAACCGAGAGGGGAGAATTGAAGGCCGAGCCGGGCCTCAGGGACCGCGATTCCAGGTGGGAAGTGGGAGACACCGTGTGTGGGGACGGTGGCAGCGCCGCCGCCGTCACGGCCCCCCTGGGAGGGCCCAAGGAGAGCCGAGTCCTTCCACATGCGCTCCTGAACAGTCCAGAAAAGAGAATGGGAGATTGATCCTCAGGATATCGTCAGTATCGTCAGAAAATTATTATTGTTGACAACATAGCAATGACATTTCCATGATTTAAACATGGGCACAAGAGAACGGCTCACACATGTTCAAGTATCCTGTGGCTTCTGACTCTTTGTTTGAGGACTTCCGATCCACACAATGTGAGGACAGATGATTGAGAAGCTAGCTGGCTCTCTGACCCCAGAGGAATGAGAATACCAAGTATCATCTATAGATTCTTGGCTTCTACAACTTTATTAAAAATGAAGTTAATCACTCTGGCTCAACGTAGACTAAATACGGCACTGAATGTAATGTTGGACCATGTCCAGGGCACTGGTCTGGGGCTTCGGCGGTCTCACTGTGACACCTGTTAGCAGTGGGGTCTCAGGGTCCTTGGCTTTCATCCGCCCCATCCATCAAGTTAAATTAGTAGTCGAAGCCGAGCCGTGTGTGTATGGAAAGCAATGCAGTAATTAATAAATAATAACGTAAGAACAAACTCTTGTTTCTTATACACACAACCGTAAACCTCCTTTTGCCCCACCCTATACTCTAGATGCCATCCTCCTTGTTTTATAGTATAGGAGCAATAGATCTTAACATTCTCCCTCACAAACATTAATAACATACTGTCAGTATTGATATCTCACTCTATGCCGCCGCTGAACTGTGCATGATTGCCAGTCTCGCTGATGCTAAATCCTTTATTTTCTCTAGGAGCTTAAGAACTACTAGCATAGGTACACTTCAGTCAAGGCTGGCTAAAAAAAAATTCTCTAAAATAAATATTGGGTATTGGTTTTCCTGCTAAGCCTACCACTGTACCCGGACTGAAAGGTAATTGTTTGATTTTTCATTTCCTAAAATGCTGAGTGTTCAGCTCTATCAGAATCCCATTGACTGGTGGTGCAGGTTTAATAGAATTTTAAGAATTTGATGCCCCTGTTAAACGTTATACTCTTCAATATCAACAACAAACATTTATCAAAAGCCTGCTCCATACAAAGTACACCACCAAGTTCTGAGGCACCAGAAGTATCAATTATCTGCCCACAGGAAGTGGCTGCTTTAATGTGGAATGCATGCCATGTGAGTCCACGTGAAAAGTAAATAATACATGTTAAACCTCTGCTACCTGCTAAATGAGTTATATAGGTTTTAGAGGCAGAATGTTAAGTCATGCACCAAAGACATTTTGACAGGTTTGAGATGGCTACAAGCCATTTCCTAGGAATTATTCATAAAGCTTGAGACTCTAAAAATGAGTGTTACGTTAACTTTGCAGGAATAGATCACTGTGGGCTTTTTGGTCCTAGGGGGTTTCAGGTTGGAGGGACAATTTTAGCGGGTCCTTGTCTGTCCTGAGGGCTGAGTCTTTAGTGTCCACCTCACCCTGAATTTCTCTTATTAGTTAATAGCATGACCATCCATCAAAATGCTGAATCAAAACCTTAGGTATCATTCTTGATTCATCCTTATCTCTCATCCCACACAGCAAATGCACCAGCAATCCCCATTGCTTCTATCTATAAATGTCTTTTGCACACACCCAGCTGCCTGCCCGCCCCATCCACCCCCACGTCTAAGCCCATTGTCCTGCTCCCAGACACGGGCGTCTCCTGCAGGGCCTCCCAGCTCACCTCCTTGCTTCTTTCCATTGTTCGTTCTTTCCATTGGATAATAGTTATAAATTAGAAGTCAGATGATGCCATTCTCATGTTAAAAAAACCTTTGATGCTTTTCTATTTCTCTGTAAAAAAAGATTCACATTTCTCACCAGAATATAAATAAGACCCTGCAGGAACTAGCTTGTGCCATCCTTTAAACCTCTTTTCTTTATTTTACTATATTGTAGCCACAATGGTGTCCTTTTATCCCTCAAACAAAATAATCTCTGTCCACGTAGAGGTTTTGCGTTTGCTATTCCTCCTGCTTAGCATGCAGTTCCTCTGACTCTGTGTGATGGACTCCTCTTACCCTTTCGGCCTCAGCTCAATTGTCACACTCTCAGCTTAAACGCTTCTTGACAGCCCTATCTAAAATAACTTCCCCCAGTTGTCCTCTACTCTGCCACCCTGTCCATTTTTTTCATAGCACATTTCAGAAAATGGCAAACATGTAGCTTCTTTTTTGTTATTGTTTACTTATTTATTATTTGTTTCCTCAATGGGCCTGTTAACTCAAGGAGGGTAAGAATCTTGTCCTTTGTATTTGTTACTGTATCTGCCATAATATCACAGTGTCTTGGATTACTCAGTAACCATTTGTAAAATGAATAAAGAACCTTACATAAGCAGAGGGGAAAGAAAGCGGCACTCCATGCTGGGTGAGAGGGCGAGCAAAGATCTGGATGCTGAGTCGTGCCTAGCAGATAGGAAGCAGTGTCTGAGTCCTGCTCATTCATGGGAAGCCTGGCAGGAATCTTGACCTTGATTGGAGGCTGGGGCTTGGGCTGGGTCCTAGTGGCTGAAAGTGAAATAGGCTAAGTGTTAAGTGCAAGTTATGTTCAAAGAAGGGATCGAGAGATGAACAGCCGAAGAACCATGTTAAGTCTGAGAGGGTGAGTCCAAGGTTCTGGAGAGAAGGTACCAGAGAACATCTGGGGAAGTGCCTAGTATGGAGGGCAAGGGGTAAGTGCACAATAATAGTTCAGGATGTGGTTTGTGAAAGAAATCAGAACGCTGTTCTCTCTGGGAGTAATCCTGTTTATATGGTGCAAAATTCTATTCCAGTTGTACTGGGATATAAATTTGGAAAGTAAAGCTACTTATAGAAGGTCTTAAAGTAAAAGCTCTGGGACTAGAAACTAACCTTGCCAACCAGTCAACTTGAAGCTACCGAGGAAAGATTCTTCAATCAGAGAGCGACTTGATAAGGTTGCTCTTGCACTGATCCTGTTGGTGAGAAAGGCTGTAGGCAGAGAGGTCAGGTAGGAGAGATTGCAGCTGCCCAGCGGAGAGCTTCGGGGATGCATTTCTAAGGCTGTCTCGCTTGAAAAGGATGGGCTTTCTGTGCCTGTCATTAAGTCCCAAATGAAAAACTCTTCCAAGGAATTTATAGAGTAAAGGGCACAAGGACCTGGCCTTCGGGGTCAGCAGGAGCATGAGAGCGTCTCTCCTTTGCCACTCCTTGACTTCCCGTCCACACTCCCTTCATGGTGGTGTCACGTTCTACACTGAAATCTTTTGCAGCTTCCTCTTTCTGGCTGTCGCCTGAGGTGCTAGAGGAATGGACGGAAGGCTGTAGAGCTGGGCTGCACTATCACCGCCCATCAGTAGGTGCCACCTTCTCACAAGTGATTTATCCCACTCGGAGAGTCTAGTCTACAGCTTGAAATTAGTATTTCAGTTTATCCCGTAGATATTTTGAGTTCTCTGCAATTATAAATATTTATTGAGGACACATGAAATCAAAGCAAATATTTTTTTGCTAAATCAAGTTACTTACAAGGATATAGTCACATTTTATTCAGAATTCTATTGTGTAATGAAATTTTTCTACAATTGATAGCCTGCTTATGTTTAGCTACTCTAATATTACATTAATTATTTTGAGAATATTTTTATTTAGTGGAGTTATAGACACCGTTTAGAACCAGAAAAAATATGGTTCATGTACTTTGTCTTTATTTTTTTTCTCCATTTACTATTTCCACCACTACAGAATGTTGTATTACACAGTCCTGGTATAGAGTAAATGAATCTCTCATTAAAAAAAAGATTTGCAGATATCATCACCATGTGCCTGGGTTCCGAATCTGGTACATAGATACGTTTTTAAAAACTTAAACAGAATATGGGTAGGGGTTTATTTTTTTAGTGTGTGTTATATCTACTTATATTTGGGTACATTAGCAATAAAATAGAAAAAAAGCAAAAGCAAGAGATAAATGGGTATATATTGTAGCTCAGTATTTGCAATTCTAATTACACCAATTGATAACTAATATACTTAATATTTTTACTTCATACGGAATCTAATTGACCTCTGGAAATGAAGTGAGGAGAGTGCAAGACTAGGGACTAAGAGGAGCTCCTGCGGCTCCTGTTCAGGAACAGCCAGCTCCTGCTTGACAGTCGGTTATACTCTGTGCAGTGTCTTGAATATGTCATTCCCTCACCTTCCCAATTTGAAAATTCATTTGAAATGGCAGAGATAATATTGTATATTTTAGCGTGTAGGCAAAATGCACTATTTTCCTTACTCTTACACTGTATTTCCCGCCACCAAATGTGTAGGTTTTTCTCCCATTGACCAATTTTTCACCACCAGCTGGGTGTCCGACAATGTAATTGAATCCTGACACTGCCTGCCTAGCGATAGCATCAGGTGCCGTGGTTAAGGGCTCAGTCCCACCAGACTGCGCCCCCCGCCCCCCGCCCCGCCCCGCCGTGCACGCCAATACTAAGTCCGGGTTGTTACTGGGCTTCCAACTGACTGGCTATATATCCGAGGTTCCCATGACCCCCTCCTCAAGTCTGACAACTTGCTGGAGTGGCTCACAGAATTCAGGAAAAAACAGTTTGTTTCCTAAATTACAAATTCATTACGAGAGGCTGCAGGTCAGGAGCACCTAGATGGAGGAGATGCATAGGACAAGGTACGTGGGGGGCGCGGTGGAGCCACCCGGAAGCTCCTCGAGCACTGTACTTGAGGAATTTTTATGGAAGTTTAATCATGTAGGTGTGTGTGGTGGATTATTAACTCCATTTCCAGGCCCTCTTCCCTCTGTGGAGAATGGGGAATAGGAGCTGAAAGCTTCAAACTTGTAATCATGACTTGGTCTTTCAGGGGACCAGTCCTCATCCACAAACCCACCAAGAGGTGCCTCATTAGAACAAAAGACCCCACTGTCATCCAGGACATTGCAAGGGATTTAGGAGCTCTCTGTCAGACATTCCTTTCACTCGGAAAATTACAAGGGTTTTTAGGAGTTTCTTGTCAGGAACCGGGGTTAAAGGCCAAATATTAGCAGGAACAGGGGGCAGAGACCAATATACACATTTCTTACTATTTCACACTTAGTTATTTAAAAAGTAGGACATTTGATATTTGCTTTTTTGCTTGCTTGCTTAGAAGCTTCAGCGAGTGTGTGTGCCTTCTAGCCTGGTATAATGTTGTGTGCTGTATCACTGGTTTTAATGCACTGTTTCTACCAGTAGGGAAATGGTCCCTGTTTTATTTGCTGCTATGAAGGTCTCAAAACATGTGACTGTCCATGTGAACACTCTGTGCAGATTAAAGCTGCAGGGCATGATTGGAGGAGACGTGGACTGCCAAGCCACCGAGGCGGCTAAGGAGGCGGCCTCTGCCAACGACAGCATGGGATTATGTAACGCCTGCAGTGTCTGGCACTGTGCTCCACTGGAGACACATCACGTGTTGTGCAATGCTCTTAGCCCTGAAATTCAATTAGATTGCTTTGAACGATCCGTGAGTCTGCATGAGATAAGCTTTTACTGCTCTACACTAGAAAGCAAATGGGTTGATGAGCTGCACATAAATTGAGAAATTGCCATTGTAATTCCAGCAAGGATATTTTCATTGTATATACATCATCGTGCCACAGAGGAGCATAATTTAAGCATTATGTAACCTGGATAAATAATGGGGGGAAAAAAACCCAACCCTCATGTCAGAGAAAAAATGTTTTCTTACAGACACTTAGCCATAGATTTTCTTTTTTAAAA
The DNA here is from genome assembly GCF_021234165.1 of Pteronotus mesoamericanus. NCBI lineage: Eukaryota > Metazoa > Chordata > Mammalia > Chiroptera > Mormoopidae > Pteronotus > Pteronotus mesoamericanus. Next base: position 18,468,226 of record NW_026555310.1, read on the forward strand.
CTACATTTTGCCATTGTTTGAGGGAATCTGCTTAAAGGCTGCCAGTATTTTTTTTTTTTAAATGCCGTGATCTATGAATGAGAATAAAGAAATTGATAGAATGATAATTTGGTGGAGGGGAAGGAATTTCATTAGGAAGAACATTAAATTGTGAGTTCAATAGCTCTGTAATATTGAGCAAATTTACTTTGTGAAACTGTAGCCAATCAATTTAAGGAATTGGGAACCATCAAAAATTAACTCTATATTGTATGGCTCATACTTTTTTTAATCCTCATTTCAGGATATGTTTATTAATTAGAGCAAGAGAGAGAGAAGAGAGAGAGAGGGAGAGAGGGAGGGAAAGGGAGGAGAGAAAAACCTGTTGGTTGCCTCCCAAATGTGCCTCCCCCGTGGATCGAACCCATAGCCTCTCGGTGTACAGGGTGATGCTCCAACCAGCTGAGCCACCCGGCCAGGGAATTGCCTAGGACTTCTTGATGTCTTTTCACAAAAGAAGATCTGGGATGGAGGAGGGAAGGTGATAGTAAAAGCTGAAAAATTAAGAACTTGGAAAGAGGTTGAAGATTATTATCATACTAAGGGCTTAAAAAATCACTGGGAAACAAACAAAATCAGTGATGTGAGCTCAACTTTCCAGCTCCTTCTACCCTAATTTTTCTCCAGATAGGATTTAAGGTTTCAACCAAAAGCCCTGGTGAGAGGTTGATGTTCATTAAAATTGTTTGGGACACTGAGTTGAAACCAGAGGCACTGAGTTGAAACGTTATGCAGAGGGCTTCCATTTTGTTATACCGGCAGGGATTCGGTGTACAGCTTCTTTGTGATTTTGGGTGAAGTTTTCCTGAATTGGAGCAAAGTCAATGCTATTGTAGGTCTCCCCCCAGCGCCGTTGAGAAAGGCTTTTATTTCACTCTTATCCTTTGAAAACCTCATTAGGACATGAACTTGCTCAAAATAATTTAATATCTTGACTTTAATGTAAATGGATATTCATGAGCAGGCTGTTTTCCAACATATTATAAAACCCAGATATTAACATGTTTCATTTTAATAGATTATCTAAATTTTGTTTGAGATTTGACAAGCATATATATTTCCCCTTTATTTAATTTTTCTAACTATCTGCAGTAGGTATTCCATTTACCCAAAGGGAAAACTGGTCGGCCGAGAGAGAGAATGAGCTATCCAGGGTCCCTGCAAGCAGGGGACTGGACAGAGGTTCCAAAACAGAATGTAAGCATTTTCATCCCACTGTACTAGTGGTCTCCACATGCTGTTCCATGGACTGGTGACAGGCTGGCCCTTATTTCACAGAAATCCTATTTTTTTATGCCTAGAGTGAAAATCTGGGAAGCTGTTATTTGTAAATCACTTCCCAGGTGATTATGATGCAAGATCAGAATTGCTAGCTACTACTGGTCTAATATTCTGAGCCATAGCGATAGCATTAGAACCTCTCTATTCATGCTGTACTTCTGTTATGTACATATATATTTCTATTCATCCTTGTGTGTGTGTGTATGTGTGTGTGTATGTGTGTGTATTCAAACCCAAACTGTAAAACCACAGTTCATTCTTTTTGTTTCTTGGTAAAAATTTTATAGAAAATACACCTTTCTAGAATAGACATTAAATAATCTTTGGTTACCATGAAGTATTTTATAGTAGTCAAAAGAATATACTGAAGAATCTAATTCAATAAATAACATCTGTTATCTATCAGAAGGCTAGCCTCTAGGTCTTAAATTGAAGATATCTGTTGTAACTTTGTCTAATGAGTGAATTTACTGTTGGTTCAATGAGTTGGTGATAGAGGGATGGCTCGTTATCAACAGTGAGTGTGACTTGCTGCTACATCTTTACCAAATAAGAAAAAGAGACTAGGTCATCCCCTACCCTGCGATAATTGAGCCTGTTTTTATTATTCTTCCTTTCCTGTTTGCATCTTTAAAAGATGATATATGACCCATCACTGCTGGGCCTGAGGCCTTATGAGATCTTTCCTTTCTTTATCCTTCTTTGCTACCTCTGCATCTTTCTGCAAAGATCATGTTTTGTGCCACAAATACTTGTTTTAACGGGGAATGTGGCAGAGACTAAGTTGACTCTGTGAACCTGCATACTTTGACCAAGGCATCATGATTCAGGCTTTGGATAGAATCCACAGGGGACTCTGACTGCATTCACTGAATCTGAAAAAATTTACAGTTCTAAGTTAGTAACCAAGAGTACAGACACCTTTCAGAACATGTACTTTCTAGAAACATTCTTAATGGTATCAACTGTCATAGCACATTTACCAAGGATATGACTGACAACTATTAAGACATTTTTCACTTAAAATGTATTTATGTAATACGAGTATTACATAAAAATAGCAATAGTTTTTCAAGTGTTGCACTTATGAATAAGTAATAGTAAAGTGTGTTATGGTTTTATGAACCTCAGTCATGAGTGAATAAACTTTTCTTTGCAGATGAACTAACTGTTCATGTCAGCTTTGCATAACTATTGAAAATGCACCACCTTACAAAAATGTTTCAGGTAATAAAATAAATGGAATCATCATTATCCAGGTTGGTTAAGTGGAGTTTCTTTTTGAGGACTTATACCATGGAAAGGAAACTACTCAAGGGCAGAATCTGTTCTTTTTAAATGTACTTTCTTTCACAATGAACTATATTGCTACGTTAGTGTAATGATGGCTCAGGAAATAATTTATCCAAGTACTCTAAAAAGACAAAATACATATTATTTACATACATGAATTCTTCCAACACCTGACTTGTTCTGCTATAGTTTTTCAAAGTTATGTTAGCCTATATCATCTTATTCATAAATAGTGTGTGCTTAAAAAAATAAAAAGGAAGATTTGTTTGGTATATTAATCAGGTTTGAGTCAGGAGACAGAAAAAGAAACAAGTTATAATGACAGATTATTTAATATAAAGAATTGTCCACTAAGAATTGAAGAAATACAAAGCTAAAAGAGAACAATAAACTGTCCTATAGATAATTTTCAGAAGTAGCAATCACCTCTAGGGCTAGACTAGAGGGAAAGGATTATAATTACTAAAACATAAAACCTTAGCAGGGAGGACCCACGTGGCTGGATCCAACAGACTTCTGAGACCATCAGCAAAGGCCAGGAGCCGATGTTTCTAAGAGAAAGTCATGTGGGAAAAACTACAAACTGGCATAGTTGTAGCTGTGCACAGGAACCACCCCTGCCAGAATAACATCTGGCAGGAATGCCACTCAGGGAATAGGAAGCAAAACGAGGAGGTCAATACGGAGCCCACAGGAAGCCGAAAAGAAGGAATGAGTCTCTCCTTCCTCCAGCCTTGCAGCCTCCCTTTCCTGCCTCCTGTTGGTGGAACGTAGCCTGGATCAAGACAGCAAAGCAGAAATAAGATTTATAAAATTCCCGCCCAGCACCACAAGGGTTGATTTGGAGCTGAGAGGCAGTAGCTTAATAATTGGCATGCTTGAGGGTTATTTTTTGAGAATCTTAAGAAAATTCTTTCAATTAAGTTATTTGATTTAAAAAAATTTTGCATCTTTTATTTTTTAAAATTTTTTAAAATTTAAATTTTTTAAATTTACTTTTTAATTATGGTTTACATTCAATATTACTTTTGTAGAGTTTCAGGTGTACATCATAGTGGTTAGACAATCATATATAATATTTTACATAGTGTCCTTCCCAATATTTCTAGTACTTACCTGGCACCATACATAGTTATTACAATATTATTGACTATATTCTCTATGCTGTATGTTCTATCCCTGCAACTATTTTGTAGTTACAAAATAGAAGTTATTTTAAATTTAATTTTTAAGTAATACACCGCATGGTACAAAAATGCTATAAAGGGAATAGTTGCCCACTTTCGTGACCCTTGTATCCTTTCCCGCCCTCCTGCCTACCTCCAACTAGATAATCACTGTTAATGTTATTCATGTACCCTTCCAGAATTTCTTTATGAATATACAAGCAAATACAAAAATATATTCTTACTTCTATTATTGTATTACTTATCATATTACTCTTTTGCACCTTGCTCCTTTTATTTAACAATATATGAGAGGAACCCCCCAAAATAAACATAATTCTCTTCTGGAGGGTGGTCCCCTTGTAGTATAGGGAAGCCTGTACTAGATGAGTATTCCCTACTAGATGAGTATTCTAGGAACCCATCTGTATCAGTGTACCAGCTGGTGTTGTTGGGAGAGGCTGCGTTCAGCTTAAGTGAATTTTTTTGAAGGCTCTTTCAACACATTTGCACATTTCACAATGGGTGATTTATGAGCATACCTGCCCTCACCACGCGGAGTGTTCAGCAGTTTTTGACCAAAAATGTCATGACCCCTACCCACCTTCCCTATTCACCTGATCTCGCCCCAGCTGACTTTTTCTTTTGTTTCCCCGGGTGAAAAAAAGTCCTTGAAGGGAAACATTTTGCCAATGTGGAAGAGGTGAAACAAAAAAAGGCAGAAGCACCCTTTAAAAGACATCAAAGTCGATGAGTTCAAAAACTATTTTGAGCAGTGGAAAAAACATCTCAGTAGGTGTATTGCATCACATGGAGAGTACTTTGAAGATGACTGAAGTTTAAACATGAAAGAATAAGTACACAATTTTTTTATAAATAAGTTCCATTTCTTGGGTCTCCCCCTTGTTTCTTACTGATATGCCATATCAGTACATAGAGAGCTTCTTCATTATTTTAAACCTCTCTACCCTAATGATTCTCTTATTGTTTCAGTAGTTTTTATTATATTACCTTTGGTGTTCACAGGATAAAATGACATCATCTGCAAATACTGATAGTTTCCAAATTTTCTATCTCTAAAATCATTTCTGTCTGCTAATTGTTTTGGCTTGTACATTCAGCACAGTATTAAATATTAATGGTAATAGTGAACATTTTGTCTCTTTCCGGCCTTATTGGGAATGTCTCTGATATTTTCCATTAAGCATTATGCTAGAGTTGAGGATAAGATAAATATGTTTTGTTTTGTTAAGGAAGTATCCATTCACTGAGTATTTTTTAAAATCAGAAATGGTGTTAAATTTTGTCAAATGGATTTTCAGTATCTATAGAGCATGATCACATGACTTTTCTTTTTATATTTAATATATGTAATATATTTCTTTTTTTATTTTTTAGTTCTATGTAATATATTTCTTTAAACTTTCTATATTGTTGATATATTTCCTAATATTTCTACTATTGAGCTATCTTTGTATTCCTGAAACAAACTCCAAACTCCAAACTCCACTGGGTTGTGGGATTTGCTAAATACACACACACACACACACACACACACACACTTATAAAAAAGTTATAGTTACCTGTTACTGTTGATCATTGTTTGTCAGGCTTTTGTATCTATTTTACTTGTTTTTTAAGGAGAATTTGAAAGTTTTTCTCGTTTACCTCTGCTCTGAAATAAATAGCATTGGATTGATCTTTAAAATTTGGTAGAATATTCCTGTGAAACTATCAAGCTTTTGGTTAAGCTCTTGAACAATTTCCTCAATGATGATCTTTTAAATTTTGTCTCATTTTGGTTTAACTTTGGTAAATTATATTTTCCTAGAAAATTTTTGTTTTATTTTGTTTATTTTATTTGGGTTTTCAAAAAAATTTTACATGGAGATGAAAAATTATATTGATCATAAGAAATCTTATGATCTTTTAAATTTCTGTTTCTTTGTTTTTTTCTCCTTTGCAATATATTTTTTAATGTTTTATTTAACATTTTATTTTTCTTTATTTACTAGGTTGTCGTGGTTAACGTTTTTCATTTTTTCAAAGGACAAGTTTTTAAAAATTTATTTATAGGGACTATATGTTTTTCTTTTCTAACTTGATACATTGTATTTCTGTACTTAAACATTTATCTGGCTTAAATTTTTGCTATTTTAAAATCTTCGAGTAAAACGTTTAACATTTTTATTGCTATGAGTGTTTAAGGCTATAGATTTTTCTCTTAGAACTACTTTAGCTAAATCCCATAGCATTTCTCTATGGAGAGCATTTAGCTATTGTTGTTTTCTAGAAATTCTGCAATTTAGTTTGAATTTTCTTTCTGGCCTAAAAGTTAAGGAGAATTTATTATTCTTCAAATGCAAGGGATCATTTGTTTTCAAATTTTAAAAGCTAATTTTAGTTTTCTTATTTGGTATAAATGTTATACTCTTAAAATCTTCCTTACAATTAGGAAAATCACTGTGTTTTGCTTGCATAGTGTGCACCCACATTTTTGGCCCAAACTTTCGGGGGAAAAAATCTTTCATTTAAATTTTTTAATTCAATTATTTATTTATTTATATTTAGATATATGTATTTTTGTATTGTAAAGGAATTTTAGCATTTTTTAACATACTATGATCCAAAAAATTTAATGTAACAATTATAAAACGCAAGAACAGATACAAAGTGTTTCAGGTGCTACCCATGGATAATGCGGATCCTTATTTTTCCCTCAGAAATTTGGGCAAAGAAGTGCACATTATACTTGGCGAAATATAGTATATTAACAATTAAATCAATAATATAGTTATTGATTCTATTAATTAACAACAAGCAATAATGCACAATTATTTGTAATTAAATTAATAAAGTCATGATTAATAAGTAATTTAATAGTAAAATATTATTCCATTTTAAAATACTTATTCTCTTCCATTTCTTTGATTTTGTTTCTCTTATCGCCAATTATGTGCTTGCTGAGTCTCTATTTGCTATCTTTTTTTGTCATTTTCTCTTTTAACTTTTAAAGAATTTCTTAATGTCCATTTTATTTTTTTATATCTATCATCTATGCCCCTCTGTTTTCTGTAGTGTCTTATTTATGTCCCATCGAATTATTTATTCATTTCTGAAACTAAATATTTTTTTAGTTTCATCTACTACTATGATTTCACAGTCTCTTCCTGAATTTTGACCTTTTTGCTCTGCTGTAGTCTTTTATAGGTGTGATTTCATTGTAATTTTTAAAAAACGCATATAAAAATTTTGGGTAACAATTTTAATTTCTATGTATCATTCACGGGTGCCATTTATTGCTAAGTTCTGCTGCTTCATTCCACCTTTTCCCCTTCTTTTGTGCCCCTTTATATATTCTTTCCACTGATACCTCCAGTAATTTATAGGAGGTCTTTGAAGATCCCAAAACTCCTTCCTTTCCTCGCATCTTGAAGATGGATAGTGCATGCCCTGCTTTCTAAAGCCGTCGCTCCTCTGGCCCTTTGAGGGTGCCTTTCCTCACCCTCATTCTGACTGCCAGTGGTACAAAATGGAATGTAGCTTTTATATTTCTCTCATGGGCTCCTTAACTTCAGGAGGCATATTTTTGCCTTTTCTTTTTGGTGTTGCTGCTGGGCCATCTTGCCAGTCCCAATGTTTCTTTTCTTCACTTTCTTCTGCATGTGCCATGGGCAGTGCTTCTGTGTCCTTCGTTGTATTCCTTTTGCTGAAGATGAGTTTTCAGGGTGTCAGTTTATTCTCTCCATTGTCTTCATTGATTTCCACAGAAGTATAATGACGCTAAGTTAATTAGCCATGCCTATACTGGAAGTCTGCATGTGCTTTCACAGAATAGTATCTTAATATCAGGGCTTTGATAGTTTACACAGGTGTTACAATAATTATGGCAGGTACTGTTCAAATATGGAAGTAAAATAATGTCCACACTTCCTCCAAAAAGTCAACATAGAAAATGGGGGAGATGCTGCTTTTCTCTTTCTTTCCTTTTGTTTCCTTTAAAAAAATGTTATTCTTGAAATATGGTGTTAGTATTTTGGATTTGCCAAAAAAATTATTAACAAATGATATAAAGCTTCTAGGTTTTTTGTGGCATATTTTTTTTCTTTTTGTATCCATAGGTTCTTTTTTTCTTTTTCTCTTGTTCTCTTGTTGGTACTGGAGCAAATTGTTTCAAGCTGAGTAAGATTTTATGGACCCTGTTTTTCACTGTTCTTTTAGGAGTCTTGTTACTTTTGATAGTGCAAAATATGTGAGTACTGAAATAGAAATTACTTTGTATATTTGTTAAACTGTCCAGAGTTTAGAAGAATCATTTTCTACCACCTTACATTTAGTTAATGAGAAAATTGATTCCGTTCTGTTTGAAGGTTAAATTTTTGAGTCTGTTGTTATGAATCCAGACAGCAGTAGATAATTGTGTTTTGCCTGAAGTTTAAATGCAAGTTATAATTGATAAATTAAAATAAATAATGTAAAGTCAACTGTTCATTAAATCTTATTTTTTTTTGGTTATCGTTAGTAACCCAACTTAAAATGGCTTGAATTAAGATTCAACGTGAAGCTTAGAATTAATTTCCCTTTTAAAATATAGTTCTTGGCAACAGTCAGGATATAAATAAACTGAGATCAGTGTTCCAACAGTGTAACTACACATACAGTAGCAAGGTACTGGGGCTGACAATTTTCAAGTGATAGTAGCTGGTTATATAAGTCTCCCAAGATGGCTTGATATACTATTATTTCCAGACAGAGTTGGCATTAACATGTGCCAAGGCAACAGGCAGTGAGACAAAAACATAACAATTTACTTTCCAATAATTATCATAACCTCTAGCCAGGCTAGAACTTGATTGATCCAGTACAGAAGAGTATCTTTTGTATGGAACTGTCATGACTGTACTAAATATTCCTATAAATCATTTGCTGGACATCATTGGAAGAAGCAGCAATAATCACTTCATTCTTCTTATCGCAAACTAAATTGATACAAATTCTAGCCAGTACAATCTATCAATTCTTTTGTCTTTTTCTCCTTTTCCTCACTCTTTCATTTTTCCTTGCTCTCTTTTTAAAAACTGCAGTTAATTGGAAGCTTTTGACGTGAGAACTGATTTTACTAAGGAATTTAGCTCATACCTCTTGCATAGCTAGTAAAATGATAAGAAATAAAAACAAAATCTTGCTTCGTATTGTTCACAAGTACCACATCATTCTTGGACTACATGTTTAATTGCAGGATTTCTAAGTACTTTCAGAGGTTTATTAATCCTTAGTCTATTGCTGTGGAAGGGAACGTATTTTCAGAGGTTCAGAGGTGGGACGAATGAAAACAGACAAATGACAAGCTGAATTCTAGAGAGCTTGAAGTCAGTTGATTTTCCTGCTGTGTAGCTTTTATGAGGCTGGATCTGTTCAGGGACCTCTATGGGTGGGAGGGGGAATGTGTGTATGTGTTGTAGTTCTGAGGGTTTGGAGACAATGGAAAAATTGGATAGGAGAGATGAGGCAGAGAAAGAGGGAATGCTGCAGAGTTAAGGGAAACCTGGAAAGACTCTGTCAACGAGATTTATTCCCAGACGACTTTCCATGGCCGCTTCAAGACTAGCTTGTGCTCCGAGCCAGTGTTTCCTCAGACAGAGGTGGTCTGGACAAAACACCATAGGAAGAGTCCCAGCTGGAGCGGCCCTGGACAAGACCAGAGATTGCCCGTCCAGGCTGACCCACACTGGTTTGTATTGTGTAAGCTAATGCTAACTAAATGAAGCAGATAAAGCTGAAAACCTCTGTGGTTTAATATAATACAAATTTACTTATGTTGGCATAATAAAAGTTAAAATCCCGGTGTGAGTGTTCTGGCAGGGCCTCCTTCCGATGACCCAGCTCTCCTGCTCTCCGGAGCCCTGGGTTCCTTCCACCGGTTCCTTCCACCTCAGGGCTCTGCATCTTCCTTGCTTGCTTTGCCTTTTTTGCATCAGGGTACAAGAGAGGAAAGGACACAAGAGTCTCACGTGGGCCGAATCCATGTCACTTCAGCTCACCTTCAGTTTATTCCACTCAGTCACGCGGCCCCAGCTGACTACACAAAAGACTGGGCAGGGTAGTCTTGGTGTGTGCCCAGAAGAAAAGGGAGAGGATTTGGTGAACAGCTGGCCAGCCCCTGGCACGTGGCCTCTTCTGCAGTAACGCAGGGGGTTTGTCTTTTACTCTTGTGTTGGTAATGACAGATTTAACAGGGCAGGGCTATCTGATGGATGTTTATAAAATTTCTTATGTTTTCCAGAAGGAACGAGAAGACTAATATTCTTTTATTCAAGGGGTTTAAATGTTAACCTTGTGGCAGTATCATGGTGGATCTCGGCTCTGACTTAAGCAGAGACTATCGAAATGCAGGATGGAAGTGGCTTTCGTGAACCTGAGAACTCCCCTGGGCGCAAGTGCGGCGTGCAGGCTTCACAGTGCTACTGCAGGGTCTCCCTGTAGAGTGTCTGTCCAAATGCTTTACAGTTAAAAATTGGTTCCCTCCTCTGTCCAATCAGAGGTAAAACAAAGGCAGAGGAATGTTTTCAGTGGAGGTTTGAAGTGAGGTAAAGAGTAGATAAGGCAGAGAGATGTACCAGGAGGTTATTTCAGGTGACGGAAGCTGCAGAGCTCAAGATTTTAGTGCCAAAAATGGAAGATCGTGTGGAGAGGCATTGAGAAGGATACAGCTGAAGAAACTGATGGAGGCTGAAGGGTGAAAGTGAAAGACAGAGAGAGGTGCCTTAGGCTTTAAGACTTAATTTGCAGCTAGACCGGATTTATGGAAATTCCCTCTGCCTTACCACCCCCCAACTGTTTTTACATTGGTCCCACACATGTCCCAAACAAAGTCACACATATGTTTATATGTTGTCCTCACATATGCTTGAGGGTGATCCTTTTCTATTTATTGGAGGCAAATAGGATGAAGAATATTTATTTCATAGTGTAACTTTATAGGTGGTTTTGAAAAATGAGAATTTGATTCTATGAAAACATTAGGAAATTTTAAAAATGCCAGAATGCAGATGTGTCTGGAAATAGAAAAAATGTACCAGACTGTATTGCTTACAAAACACTATTGAAGATGTGCTAACACTATTGAAGCCCTTGAGATATATCGGTGGACAATCTATTACATCGTTATAGAACTTAGAGGTTAGTGAGAAAGTCAGGTACTAACCAAATAGTTGAAGAAAGGGATTAATTTCTTTTCTTTACTTCATTACTTTGAGGGAGAAGACCAGAGCACTGTAAGCAAGTTACTGTAAGCACTGTAAACTGGAGGCTGCAAATTTAGCCAAGGGAGGGGTATCCAGAAAATTCTTTTTCTAGAAAAGTAACATTTAAGCCATGACCTTGAAAAGTGACTAGGAGCTGTTGGTGAAGGCACCATGGATGGAGAATACTACAGGCTCGAGGCCACTGCACTGCTGATGGGCTGATAGTGAAAGCTGTCCCTCCTACCTTTACAAAGATTAGACACCCAGCAGCAAAGGGACTGCGGGATGGGGATTGCTTCTGGCTCAGGCAAAAAGAGACTGAGAAAACGGGAAGAACTCGGGGAGTTAGGATGACGGTGAGTAAGAGGAGTAAGACAGAGGGGAGGAGATTTGACAACAGTAAAGAAAACTTGACTAGATCAGAGTTCTACTTATTGGAGGTATTTTTCTAGGTAGAATTCTTTTACTGCCAATTCCTGGCTCTGCGGTTTCAGTCAATGTTTTCTAATTTTTCAAAAGTTGTCTTTATTTTAACATTCAGTTAAAACATATGTACACTTTTCAAGAATATTTGGCTCTTGCTGGTAGGCTAGGTGTCCTGTTAGTTTGCTGTGAGCATCAAATGACATTATTTGTGAAATTATCCTGACACATCATCAAAAATTGGTTTAACTTGATTAAAATTTACTGATTTATTTGTCTCTTTTATTAAAACAATTTGTGTTCTTTCCCCTCCCTCATGCTGGATCTCATGGAATGACTGGACTGTGGTCCAAAGAAAACAACCGTATTCCCATGCATGTTGATTATCTCTCGAGGTCTGGGAATAAAACCTGACTTGATTGCCTAATAGTGGAAGTGATTTGGGGACATGTAAAAAACTGATGCCATGACTTTCTCACCTTCTCTAACTTGTTAAAAGTGTGAATAAGCAGCTGTTTGGGTAGGTCTTCTCAGCAAGGTGGTATGAGGAATATCTCCTTTTCTTAGGGGAACTACATGTGTTTTTTTCATGCTTTATTTTGTTTAATTCTGAAATGGTTGGTGAATAACACTGCGGTTTTTATGCTACATCTGGAAGATGTGTAGTTTTGTTTCATGGGAAGGAGCAGAAGGATGGTGGGTGGAGTAACCTGGTTGTAATTACAGTGTACATTTATTTGGAAAGATCAGCATATTAGTATGCGGTGGCCGGATTAATTAAACTCGGCTGGAATAATTCAGTGTAGTTGGTTCCTATAAAAGCTAAGTATTTAAAAAACTCTTGAGGTTTCCTGTAAACCTTATGATGATAGAGGCATTTTAAATATGTCTCTTCCTCTCCTATGAATCCTAAAACAACTTAAAAACTATTATTTTAAAAACCTTTGCCTCCCCTTTCACCCCTTCCCCCCACCAAAAAAAGTCCTTATCCACCTATCAACAAAAATTCTATCACCATTTTTTAGGAAGATGTAGAGGTTTTTTGATTTTTTTTTTTACAAATATATGAAGCATAGTTTTTGAGAAGTTGTTTATAATTTTTAGTTTCTACACCTCATGTAGTGTGAGGTATCCATGGCAACTGTCTAGCCTACATTCAGTGCACTGGACTGTCTTCCCACACAGGTCACGACACGAGCAGTCCTCGGTACTAGCACAGTTTATTGTGCCTTAAACATTAGGCAGTTTTAACAAGAAATTGGCTCCTAATTGACACATACAATTTTATATTTAATTTGCAATTTGAGCCTCTTCACATTTACTAACAGATGTAACATTCAACATGGGTGTCATTATACTACATCTGTTGCACAGATGCACGTACACGCAAGAACTTTGTGGCACATAGCACTCATGTGCCACAGAGCAAAACTTTGGACAGAACCGACAGTGTTTTCTTTAAGATTTGTATTTAAAAAAATATTGAAAGAGTGAAATGTCTTTAACCAATCTAATGGATTTATTTTATATTTTTATCTGCTTTATGGAGATAGTCCCACATCCTAAAATTCACCCTGCTGAAGTATACAGTTCATTGAATTTTAGAATATTCACAGATTTGAAACAATACCGACTGTCTAATTTTAGAACATTTTTATTGCTCCAGAAAGAAACCCCATATCCATTAGTGGCCACTCCCCATTCTTCTGCCCTCAAGTCCCAGCAACCACTAACTAATTTGTTTTCTGTTTCAATGGATTTGCCTCTTTTAGACATTTCATATAAATTCAATTATAAAATATGTGATCTTTTATAACTGCCTTTTTCACTTAGCATAATGTTTTCAAGGCTTATTCATGTTGTATCATATCAGTACTTCATTCTCTTTTTATTGCCAAATAATTTTTCTTTATATGAATATCTCACATTTTATTTATCCACTTAATATTTCATGGACATTTGGGTTGTTCCTACATTTGAGCTGTTATAAATAAAGCTGCTATTAATATTCACGTACAAGTTTTTTTTTATTATTATTATTTCTCTTGTGCATATCCCTATGAGTGGAATTGCTGGGTCATATGATAACTCTATGTTTAATTTTTAGGAATTACAAAATAGTTTTCAAAGTGGTTGCATTGAACTTATATGTATGATCCATGGATGTGAACTAAGGTGGGGGTGCTGGTGGGAGGGAGGGTGCAGGGTAGAGAGGGATAAAGGGGAGAAAAATGGGGCAACTGTAATAGCATAATCAATAAAATATACTTAAAAAACAAATAAAAAAAAGTCAAAGTGGTGGCTCCATTTTATATTATCATCAGCAATGTATAAATGCCACAATTTTCCACATCCATAGACTTGCTTATTTTTTGTCTTTCATTGTATTTTAGCTGTCTTAGTAGGTGTGAAGTGGTATCAAAGGGTGATTTTTTAAAAGAACAATTTAATACTATCCATGCATCATACATTAGTTAAATGCATCTCTCTTATTTATTTACTTTTCCATTGCTCTTAATTTGTAAGTAAATATACCTCTTCTCTGAGTCAGTGTTGTCATTTTCTTTACTAATTTTAAGGTAGGCCCAACTCAGAGCATATGTCATCAAAACTTCAGATGGTGGCGAACTTAGGAATCATATAGAACATGTAGCAATGAAAAAGGAAAAAAGTTGAAAACATAGTTTGATTATTAGATTAAATCTTCAAATTCCTGGCATAATTTATAATTGATCTTGCTTTATATGAACTGAAAAGTGGTTACAAAAGTCACGTGACATGCTGTGAAGCTTAGTTGTGTTACAGTGCCAGGTTAAAAGCCACTCTTATTTTTTCATTCAATGCAATTCTTCTCAACAGATCTTATATGCATCAATTCTGTCACTAGAAAGAAAATGAATGTTGCCAATTAATCTGTGACACACCATTGATTTTAGAGTGGCCTGTAATCTGAAATGTTATAATGTGTATGTTAGAATTACTGAAATACTAGAATAGAAGAGGAGTTGTGCTTTTTCACTTGTGCTTTTTGTTTGTTTTTGGAGGCAAACGAGTCATCTATGCTTAATAATACCCAGGGGAGAAAACAAGAGTTTTAATACCTCAAAGATATGATACATAACTTTACAAATGTGGGTTAATATCTAACAGCATAAAATGATGTATGACATACCCATACGTGCGCACACACAGATAAAGAGGAGAGTTAGTTATTGACTTATTCTTTCCTAGTTCAAGAATTTTTGATCAGCAACCTGTAATTAACTGAAGTGTTTCATTTCCTTCTCCTCTTCAATTTTTTAATTAAAAATAGCTGATTTATCTCAAATTTAATTTATTAAAGATGTTAAGCTTTCTTTTCCATCTGAGAATATTATATCTTGTTTATTTCGAAAGTGAACTTCAGCAGGTGGCTCACAGGCCTGTGACAATGCGTGTTGACAGTGCCAGACCAAGCCAAGCACCACGCACCACCAAGCGGCTAGGCTCCACCTCAGCAAATGTGCTTTGCATGTTATTCAAAATAAAGTGTTAATTTCTTAATGCCCAGGATTCTGGTGCAGTTCTAGATAAAGCAGTGAAATATCTGCCATGGTATATGCTATAGGGAATCAAAATGATTTCAAAACCATGTTCAAAGGTCTCTGTAAGCCTAGTCAAAGACTTCCTGAAAAAGTCTCTTTCTAAGGTAGGCATCTGGTACCCTGTCCTTGAATGAGCACAGGCATCTTTTGGTTTGTTTGAATAGAGATCTCATTTTCTTTTGATAATGATTGTATTGGTGCTTTGACATGTTGATAAATGCTTAAAGAATTCCTAGTTTCCACTAGTTCTAAGTCACTGTCTCAGCTTTTCACTGCGAAATTCTTTGAAAGTTATGGTTAACATATAGAACACAATTAGGAACTCATGGGAGCAGATAATTGTTTATATTAGAGTTGGCGAAACATGCGGTCTCATGGACAGCTTGATGCCAGAAAGGATCAAAATTAGGTGTACATAATTTTTGATGTCTAGCAACAAGCACTAAAAGAAAGTGATTTTCATTTCATGATGGAAAAATGAGATAAAATAGAATTATCTTTAATTTTATTCTGTATTATAAGTTATGACCCAAACATAATATTTTTAAAGAGACTAGGGATTTTTTTTTCTTTTAAAATGACATTCACATATTAGAGATTACGTTGCTAAGTCAGATAGATTCTTGGATCATGCACGGAGTCAAGGTGGTTTCTGCATTTTTCAGTAAAATGTGAAAATTCTATTTCTACAGATAGATTGTAACAAAGGAAGAACTTGGATTTGATTTGGGCATATTGCCATGTTCAGATTGAGTGTTGGAATTGTTCATCTTTATTTTTAAGTGGTCTAACAATTTGCTTGTTGGATTCCAACACAGCTGCCTTGTTTTAGCCATAGAACATAATTAATGAGTTTGTGTACTCATTAATTATTTAAAATTAAATTAAAATTAAATAAAAATATTTAATATGTGTGTAACATTGAATTGAATATATCTCAAACAGCTGCCAAAGTTACAAGACATGATGTACAATTTTCATTACAGTCCTTAATAGAGTACATTCAGCACCAAATTTCATTGGTAAATATAGGGATCACTCCCTCAGAATCATTGATTTATACCTTCATTCAAAAATAATTATTGAGTACTCAATATGTCAGATTTTGCATGAGGTGTTAGAGTTCATGTCAGCCAGAAAGGGAAAAAGAGGCACAGTTCTGTATTCATGGTGTTTATAATCTAGTAGGGAAGACCAAAATAATCTAAAGATTGATAGGAATAAATATAAAAGTAAAACACAGGGTGAAGTACATGTTGTTATGGGAGGATTGAATGAGAACTGGATTGGTAAGGTTAGAGAAGATGGTGGTGGTGTGGTTGAGCTGAGATCTAAAGGTTGATTAGGATTCAGCCAAGCGGAGCTGAGAGTCCTGGGCAGGTGGGAGGGGGGAAGTGAGGGGCTCTGAAAGCTTAGGTGGCAAAAGGGAATATCTGCTAGTGTCCTGAAGCTGAAGGGATCATAATGAGACATTGAAAGTCTTCTGTCCCAGGAGGAAGATGTACCATATTTTGCTGTGTATAATGCACACTCTTTGTCCAAATTGTTGAGGGAAAAATAAAGATTCATGTTATATATGGGTAGTGCTAATTCCATACCTATAAAAATGTTTGTAATTCTTTTATTTCTGCTTATGCATAAAAAGTATAACTCTAGATAGCAATAATGATATCCATATGCAAAATAATACCCTGGAATAAAATAATCATTTTTTTCTAAATATAGTAAAGAAGAAATTGAATTGAAAAATTAAAATGAAAGATTTTTTCCCCTGAAATTTGGGTCACAAACATGGGTGTGCATTATACACAAGAGTGCATGTCCATAGCTAAATACGGTAGATTGATTCAGAGAACAATGATGACAGTAGTTAAATATGTGTAGGTGTCAGATCATGAATGTTCACCTAAGCCATTCTATGGATTTTGGTCAGTGTTCAAAGAGAGGTAAAAAGCCACAGAACACGATATGTAGAAAGCAGCCATAATTATGTTTACTGTAAATATTTTTTTAATATAATGTTGACTTTGTGTGAAAGAATATTACAACATCATTTTTTAGTTATAAAGCATAATAACATAATAAAGACTCATGCACCCCCAACCAGCGGAAGAATGAGGCCATCTCGTATCTACCTGTGTGCTCTTGCTGCTCCTCTTGGAGACAACTGGCAGCTCACAGTTTTCATGCCACACTGCATGTCTTGTAGGACTTATCTTTTGTCCCCCTTCTCAACCTTATGTTTCCAGGATTCATTAAGGTTGTTGTATGTTGCTATGAGGCCCTAGTTTATTCATGTTTACCACTGTATAATATTGCATCCTTGAAATACACCACAATTTATTGATCCATTTTCCTGTGAGTGGGGATTTGGGTTGATACAAGTTTTATATATTTTTAAAGATATTTTATTTTTCTAGTTTTTTAACTTTTTATTGTATTTTTATCCATTACCATTTATACCCCTACACCCTCTTCCACCTCCACCCACCCCCGCCCCCCAGTAAACACCACACTCTTGTCCTTGTCCGTCTGTTCTTTTTCTTTTTCGCTCGATGCCTCTGCCCCCAACCCTTATTTTTTGCTTGCTGTTTGTTTTGATGTCAGTGCTAATATGAATGTGTAGGATGGGGTACTATGTGTCTCTTTGGGCACATGTTTTAGAATTGCTGTGTGAGAACATATGTTTTCCAGAGTGATTGTACATGAAAATCAATTTTCATTCTCACAGTTGAGCCACATACTCTCAGCATTTGGTTTTGTAAGACTTAATTTTTGCCCATAATAGTGGGTATTAAATGGTGTCCTATTGTAGTCTTAATTTGTGGTTCCATAGTCACTAATACAGGTGAATTTTTTTCGTGTTTCTCAGCCATCTGTGTTTCTTTTATGAAATGCTGTGTCAGTTCCTTTGTTCCCTATTGTACCAGATTATTTTTTCTCACTGATTTGTAATCATTTTTTATATATTCCTATGTTCTGATTTCTGATCCTTGGCTGTTTTATAACCCTCTGAACACAGAGTGGGAATGAATTAGAAGGGACCAGGTGAATATGAAGAGACCGATCAGGAATAACAGTTTTTTCCTAAAGAACAATTAATTATTGCATAATAATTTTATAAATATATTTAATATTTTTCTTATATTTCTTGTGTTAAATATTGGGGCAGAAAATTGCTCTGTTCTGATGGATCTTAGAGTATTGGTCTTCATACTAAGACTACTTTAAGAAAAGTTGATCTAAATTAGCTTCTGAAGAATTCTGCTTTGTACATGCACTAGGGATTGTTGAAACTTACGCACATGGAGGTGTTGTTTTTCTGAAATGATAACATACCCATCAAGTTTCCTTCAAAGTAATTTGTGAAATGAATGCTGTTTTTCATTAGCCTTTTCTCAAAAAATTGTGGCAGGTGAAATGGGATATTTGTGTCAGCCTCGAAAGCCATGGCAGTCTTCCTGGCACTGGGCATAGTCATATCATATATACATAGGTGTGTGTATATATATAAATCAGTTGTGCAAATTTTATTTCCCCTTTAACACTAGAACAAATTTTATAGTAACAGTTTATTTAGCACTTTTTGTGGGCTCAGAACATAGAGCTGTTCATATGTAATTTCCAATCTTTAAAATAGTCTTGCACTATGCATATCATTATACACAGATGGGGAAACTGAGTCTCAGGGCAGTTAAGTAAAATTCTAGGGATCAGAAAGCCAGGGGCAGAACCAAGATCTAAACCAATTACACTGGTTTCTAAAACATAATTTCCACTAACTACACAGCTTTTCAATGCGGGGAGCTTCTGTAAATTGCATGTACGATGTGTTAAATCATGTGTAGATACTCTTATTTAATTCTCAAGACAAGACCTTTCTTTGACGGTGTGCAATACAGGCCTCATCTTCATTCCATAGAATCCGTAAGTATTTCCTGTCTTAGGAACTTCTACGTATATTCTGAACTTATTAAAATTTAGCTTCACATTTCTTTTGTTAAAATGTTTGCATTGATTGATAATTCATGCAAGGGTTAATTTTCTTCCGCCTTTTAAAGGACAATTTCTAATATATGGGAGGAATGGAATGAAGTTTTCCCTCCCTTTCTCTCAGTCCCTCTCTCCCTTTCTCCCTCTCTCTCTTTCCCTCCCTCTACACTCTCTCTGTTTGAAGGTGGTGGGTCTTCTACCACGTTGTTCCCCGACAACTCTTGAGATTCATGTGCCCTTCCCACTGCCCTTTGGGCCAACACTCTCTTGATGGTAGATCAGCAGGTCATCACTTGGAGTGTACAGATTACATGGAGAACATAAGAGGCTCCACAGAAGCCGGATGGCGAACACAGGATTTCAGAGAATTGCTGGCCTCCCCTCTTTATGTATTGTCCCTTCCCTCTTGTTACACCTCCTTGCAAAGTTGAACTTCAATATCAATCTTTACTAAATAATATGGAAATATAACAGGAATCACAACACCTAAACAGCTAAAACAGCAAGCTAAATGACTTTTCTCATTGTCCAGGAGGAAGACTCTCCTGTTGTACTTCATGTTATTATACAGATCAGGGTTGGTTCTCTCATTCGTTCCCATCTCTTCCCACTCCTCCTTTATCCTCTTGTGTTCTCTGAGACCTCCCATAATCCAAGTCTATTATTGAGCTGTATTCCTCACCATACCGTCCTTCAGGGACACAGAATCTTTCCAGAAGCTTTGAAATTCCATTTTCCTAGCCTTTGCTGTGAGTGCACATGTTTGCATTTGCAACGTACTGATTCCACTTTTTTTCACTGACAGACGGTACTCTAGTAGGATTGTATGTCTATACCAGGGATTATGAGCTTAACTTTAGTTGTATTTGCTGCCATATGAGTATAATTTTACAAGGTCGTGGTTTATGATGTGTGAGTCTAGTAGTTTTGCTTCAGTCGAGAAATGGTGTCTAAAGCTTGCCTGTTTAGCTCTTGCTTATTTAATCTTCTCTGAACTCTTTTTGTTCTGGAGATCAGATGAAGACTGCTAACTCAGAACACTAAACAATTATGAGCAGAAAAAAAATCCATTCTCAAGTACTGTTGGTGAGGGGTTGCATAAATACTTGACCTTGGAATTTAAGCAAGATCCTGTAATGAAAATGGTGGAAGTGTATGTGTCTGTTCAGTGTGATGTCAGAAAAGTATGTTTCCTGGAAATAAAATACTGAGAGGGTTTAATTATACCCCAAAGAAAATAGTTTCCTTTCTTCTTCACTAGTTATAGGGAGCAGACTCATCCCCTAAAAAACCTTCTCAGCCACCCCGTTTGTCTAGAGGCTGTGATATTTGATAAAATTTAAGTAATGACCGAAGAAGTGACTTTTATCTCCTGCATCATCATTAGAAATTGAAATTTCATCATTTGCTGTTTAAATGTTTAAATTCACAAATGGAATCAAATGGTCTGGTAAGGATTTTTTATGTTGAAAACTAGTATGATATGTCTCAACTCCACATATTTGAAAATTCTTTTAGCATATGCTGCACAATAGCTTTTTATTCCCCCTTTCCTAGTTCCTGACACATGGTAGCAATGTAATAATATCTTTACAAAGGATATTTTTAAAAAAGGGAAGGAAAGGAGATGGAAGTAGATTGTCATTGTGGCATATGAATAATTGGTCTAAAAATTTTCTATAGCCTTTTTTAAATTTTATAAACTTTTTTTTTACTGGACTTGTTGAGGCACCCATATATTTTTCAAGATTATAATGATTGTGCCATTGTGCTGGCGAAGAGCATCTTGTGAATGTATGTAATAACTATTCCCATTGAAGCTGGTGTTTCTCATCTTATGGAACCTGGGGAAAAGCACCTTGGGAAGGAATGGCCTGTACTCCTTGGAGTCAGTAACCAAGTAGTTCAGACCATTAGACAGCTAGATGATGGGGGGTTGGCCCCATTTTCCCAGAGGAGTTCCTTGAAGATGGTGGGCCTCATGTAATTCCATTAGGATACAGCTGTTACAATGACTTATTTGAAATTAAAAATGTACCTTTTTACCCCTGGGAATTCAAATGATGAAAAATATCTAATCACACATGCTGTCATTAAATGAAATGATTAAGGAAACACCATGTTAGGCTAATACCAGGTTTAATGTTTAAATGAGACTAAGTGGAGGCTATGGATACATGAACTCACCCCCTTGCAGATCTCACCCAAGCTTAATAGTAGCTCATCTTTGGTCTTTCAGGGAAATCCCTAAATTAAGCATCCTTAGTTTGCAGTTTTTATTACCTTTTGAATTTTCAGTAGAGGACTTGGTTTTCTAGGATTCTGGTTATGGTGTCCTATTTTGATGATGTCTTGACGATCGTGTTCACAATGGAAAAAATATTACTTTAGCCTATAAGTTTTCCACGGGAAAGGGAGCAAATGTGGAATCAGTACTTCAGACTGCACATTGTTGAACTCTTCACTCCCAATGCTGTTAATTCCTATTAAGGCAAATAGTATTGTCTTGAAAATCAAAGAAAATCTGTCGTCCTTCCTGAGACTAACAAATTTTCGTTATCCTTTTTATCCGTGAAAGGCACTCATTTTTAAGCTTCCTAATTTTTGATACATTGGAGTTGGTGCAGCAGGAAGTGGCCAGGATCAAAGCATCCCTCCCAGATATTCAGACTGTCAGCATGACTTCTCTGGCCACAGAAGATGTCTTTTTATGGAGATGTTTTGTTGTAATTTCAGAAGGTGATTGTTAGTTATCTTGGCTACATTACATTTAGCACAT
The DNA here is from genome assembly GCF_021234165.1 of Pteronotus mesoamericanus. Lineage (NCBI taxonomy): Eukaryota > Metazoa > Chordata > Mammalia > Chiroptera > Mormoopidae > Pteronotus > Pteronotus mesoamericanus. Next base: position 18,490,028 of record NW_026555310.1, read on the forward strand.
CTGGGATGTGTTCACATGAAGACATTGGCTAAAAGCTATGTCTTGTGGCCTGGAATTGACTTTGATATTTAAAAGACTGGAAAGGACATATTTTGCTCCTTGGTCGAATCCAACAAAGACACCTTCGATGGGAAGCCCAGTCAGGAATTCATTTTGGAATTGAAGAGCAACTACAGAAGGGAAACTTCACAATTGCTTTAGAATTTTTTTCGAAATGGCTTAATGTGCTTTGAGTTCTTCCCCAAGTTTCTGCTATGGCGATGATAGCTCTGAGACTGTAATTTACAACCCTGGCACCAGAATTTCTGACAGTGGTCCTACAGTTACTTTATTTGAGTTGAAGGAATTTGTGGAAAGGACTTGCATCTGTGCTATCCTCTCTGACACCCGTCGCCGTGGAGAATGGCCCGAGACAAGTTGGAACAAGCACTTGCGTCTCATCCCTCAACTCAGAACTAGACATTCGCCAACAGAAATCAGTTCTGCTAAACTTGAGATGTAGCAATATCTAAAGTTTTTCAGTCTTAAATGAGGATGAATAAGACAAACAGAACATAATCCTGTTCTATCTGAACCTGTACTTTGTCCACTTTTAACAACAACTATGGAGTTTAAACCAAGGTAGAATATTTTCCACTTTAGTTGAAACTGTAAAAAAACATTTTACGCAGTGAAGTGTACACGCATATTAGCTCATGAGTATGTAATTCCAAGGACTGATTAACAGTGGACAAATTAGGGTTTTAAGGCAGTTAATCATTTATATTTTGCCTTTTTCTTAGAATGTAAGAATTTATTTTACTCTTGTGGAAAGATTTCATATAAAGTGAGAAAGTGTATACAAAAGCACTTTGTAAATTATAAACTATTCCATGATCTGGATAATATTAATACCAGCAAGAATAACATCAACTATACCCAACTTATATGGCACTTACTGTGTGTCAGGACTGTTCTATGGAATTTACATATTTTTACCTATTTAATCATCTAAGAAAACCAATGAGGGTTATGAGCATGCCTTTTGACAATCGTGGGACTGAGGCACATGGTGGTAATGTAACTTGCTTAAGATCCTCCAGTTATTATGTGGTATAGAGGGGATTGGAACCCAGGCAGTGTGGCTCCAGAATTACGAACAGAGATATAGACAATCCCCTCCCCTTTCTATAGCATTCCTAATATTACAGTTAGAAAATAGATGCTTCTAGCTAGTCTGGCATTGAATAAGAAGTGTGTTGCTCATTTGATTTTGCTGCTGTTGAATCTGATAAGTACCTATGATTTTTGTCTGCCCAAAGAGAATTTAGAAATAATGGTAAGTAGCGTGCTTTTTAAAAATTTGGTGTGATGCAGTTTTACTCTGAGGTTGGTTTCGAACAACTTTATTCTTTGAGCAATATAAAAGGAATTTTTTTAAAAACAAATGATAATTGGAGTTTTCAGTCTCCCTTTCAAAAATATGTTTGTTTATCTCTTTGGGTTTGTGGAGCAGTGTGGTTAAAAGCCTCCCTTATGGAGAATCGAAAGGGACCTGTTGCAGTTCACAAGGACCCAGGCCTCTGCTCACAACAGGTTCTCTTCCAGACAGTGACATTGACTTGCGCAATTTCAGAAAAAACAGGCCTGGGTTTTCACATTCGTGAGCATTATTGATTACAGCTGGACCAACTGTATCTTACAGGATTAGAGTGACAAGCAGTACATTGGTCTGTAGAGGGGAGAACCATGATTAGTACAACAAACTGAGCTACCTTTAAAGAAATTTAGTCCTTCAGTTAAGTTTTCTCCTCAACTTATACCCCCAGAGTTTATGGGTCTACAAGTTCTCTGGTAGCATTTTCTTCTACTGTCAAGAGATACATAGTAAAAGCTCATTTGACTCCAAAGAAATGTTTTGTCTCCCTCCCCTACCCCTCTCTGCCTTGCTCATTCAAGGGGAGGGGAAGTATCATTCTTTGGCCAGCTGAAATTAATTCAACTCATAAAACCTTCTAGTAAAAGAATAGAGGAGGCTGTTCATTTCTAATGTCTTCTGTAGGTGCCCTACTTAGGTTTTATAAGGGATAGTAGAGTCGAATTCATTGGTGGAATACGCTGTTACAGCTCACTGTTTCCTCCAAGACTAGTCATCACCTTTACTCACTAAACCCCTATATAAAAGCAGTCATAAAGGAAGTAAATGTGAAATAGGAAACCATCATACATGTTTGTGTTCTAAAACTTAAGTATCAATAAATAGAAGTTGCTATAAAGATAAACAACTCCAGACACTTTGAGTGTCTATTAAAATTCTTGGCACTGTGACATTTGGGACATATTTGTTGTGCTCTGGCTGTGTACAAGACAGCTTTGCTCTGATGACCATATGGGTTAATAGGAGAGGTATATGTGTACAGCCTCTTCAGAGTCAGCCATTTCCCCTTAGGTGTTTCCACAGGGCCTAGTATACATTTCTGTGATGGAACTGACCTTATGGTAAACTCCTTGAGGGGAGAGTTATATCTTATTCACTTAGATAATTCCTAAAGCACAGTAGATACCTAGTAACTTATTTGTAGAATGAAGAGGGAAGATAGGACGTGTCCACAAGTAAGACAGAGGAGCTTTTTAGGCAGAGAGTATTAAGTGACCAAAGAGAAAGACTTAGAAAGCTGTGGTTGAGAAATCATCATATAGTGCACTTTGGTTCAAGTATAATATGTGAAGGCACGGCTGGAAGCTACAGCTGAAGGGTTGAATAGATAGGATTTCACAAATCATTGTCAAGTTGTGGGGTTAGTAAATGATCCCGTAAGTTTGCAGCCTAACTGACAAAAATGATTGTGTTCTCCTTAAAATAAATGGAAATTGAAAGGAGAACAGATTTAAGAGACAAGGACTGCGCTGTTCTGAGAAATTGAGTTGGAGATGCCAGCAGAACCTCCAGATGCAAACCAGGAATTCTAAGAGGAAACAGGTTGAGAAGCCTAGGACAGCAAGGTCAAGGCTGGAGGAAGCACATTTCGTGGTCAGACCTATAGAAGTGATTGCACAACCAAGGATTGGGTGAAATTGCTGACGGGGAGAGGAAAGATGAGGAGAGGAGGCCAACAAAGGAACTGAGGACAAAATCTTAAGGGCTTGAGAGCAAGGATAACCAAAGCATGAGGGGGACAGAGAGAGGGAGAGAGAGAAGGAGCAATGAGAGTCACTTGTCACAGTGTGAAAGGGGTCATGCAGCAAAGCATGAGGAAATAGCCTAGATTTTGCAGTCTAGGACTGAGTTCAGGTCTTGCTCTCAAACTATTAACTGCATGATGTGCAGCTAATTACATAAGCCTTTGGGCCACAGTTTCTTTACCTGCATAATGGGACTAGCACCTCAGTAGTTGATGTGATCATTTAAATACTTTAAATGAGTATGCTTTAAATAACTTTATAAATTAGCCTGGTCTATTAAAATAATAATAAACAACAAAATGGAAGATTTTAGGTTATCTATATTTCTTAAGTACATGCGAATGACCATATTGCAAAACAGATTATTTTAAAAATGTCTTGTAACCAGTACAAAATTGAGGACTTATGAATTTTAAAATTGCATGTTTTGTAGAGGAAGACATTTTTTACCCACTATCTTTCGAATAAAGCTCTTGGAGATTAAATGTGATTCACTATTTTATCAAGCTTAATTTTCTTAGCTTGTTTTACTGAGCTCCTTTAAATAAGGCTTTTGCTTTTCTTTCTTAGGATGTTTGTTAATCTATTTCTCTTCAGGTGTCACTAATATACCAACACTGGGACCCAAAGCTTTTGAAGCACCTCAAATTCTCAGCAGTTATGATTTTCTTAGTACACTCTAATTACTATATTTTATTCTTTATTTTTGGGAGAAGCTGAACTACTATTGTCTTGGGAAATATTTGCCAAATTTTGTTTCCAAATATATTATGTAGTATGAAATTAATTTTTTCCACATTTGAACATTGTTGATGAAATGCATTTAAGTGGTACTTTAATGTACTGACATTTTGTTCTTTTACTAGGGAAAGAAACAATAACCAACATCTTTCTTATTCTTTTTATTAGGGCAACACATTAAGAAAAATACTCCTGAATCGATACTTTAAGGGAGATTATGGAGTTAGTATAAATGGACACCTTTCTGGAACCTACTGCAAATCTGCACAAGGAGGAGGCAAGTCTTTTCATTTTTTCTGCATTTTAAGATTCTCATAACATCCTCAGGCCAGTACTCTAGTATTTTACTTAAAATAACACGAATATAAAAATTTCATTTAAAAAGCACTATTATCAGCCATAAGAAAAGAAGGAAATCCTATTTGCAACGACAAGGGTGGACCTCCAGGGCATTATGCTCAATGAAATAAGTCAGACAGAGAAACATAAACACTGTTTAATCTCACCAGGTCTAATCTAAAAAAAATAACCAAACTCAGAGAAACAGGTGAGATTTGTGGTTGCCAGAGGTGGGGGGTGGGGAGTAAGAGCCTTAAATGGAAGTGGTCAAAAGGTACAAACTTTCAATTATAAATAAATCCTGGGGATATAATGTACAACATGGTGGCTATACTTAATGCCGTATTATGTATTTGAAAGTTGCTAAGAGAATAGACACTAAAAGTTCTCATCACAAGGGAAAAAATTACAACTATGTAAAGTGATGAATATTAACTAATCTTTTTTAGGGTCACCATTTTATAGTAATACATATATCAAATCATTATGTTGTATACTTTAAATTTATGTTATATGCCACTGTGTCTCAATAAAACTAAAAAAAATAAATGAAAAGCACTATTAAAAACCTTTCTACCATTTCAGGTTCTTTCAACAATGCATTTAAACATTAGAATTAATTTTGTCTTTTAACTTTGGAAATTAGGTAAACCATATTTTCTTAAGATCTAAATTAAAGACATAAATAAAGCTAGTTTTCTTTTACTAAAGATTTTTTTATGAAGAAAAATCATTTACAGGTGGCATACATTTATGAAAGTTATGTTTTTACAAACATTTGATTAAAAAAAATCCCAAGCTTCTAATATATTTAACTTTGTAGGGAAAGAGTCCCAATTTTAGATATTCTTAAGGTCTAAGAATTTGAAAACTTCATATGTTAACTAATGCCTGTCATTCAGGTTTATTTAAGTTATATTTCCTAATCACAGGAAGCTTTTCTGGACAAGATTCAGATAAGATGGGGATATCAATGTCCGATATTCAGTGTCTACTGGACAAAGAAGGTGCTTCGGAACTTGTCATTGATGTTATAGTGAACACCAAAAATGACAGAATTTTTTCAGAAGGGATTTTACTTGGCATTGCCTTGCTGGAAGGAGGAAATACACAAACGCAGGTACCTACTTATCATGATGGCATTACATTTGTTATTTGCCTTTCTTATTTACTTGTCATAGAAACCAAGGAAAAGTAATGTATTTTTTCTTTTAGCCTCTCATGGTGTATCAATATACCAGTGTTGTATCACATTTTCCTTATAAATTTATTCGATTTGCTATAGATACAGAGCTCCACAAGTTATCCAGTGAAGCAGAACATACCTTAGAAGCATCCTTTCTAACATTAATACCAGAAATTCTGATTTGCTTACAGAAATTTTAGGCCAACTTTCAGCAGGTAAAAATGACATTTGAGTCATCTAAGAAGTAAATGTATTAATTAAAAGAGATGGTACGCATAAACTCCTCCCACAGACCTTGGCATTACAGCAGGTCTCAACAACATTCACCACCCCTCTCCACACATCCCACCCCAGACCCGTTTTTAGAAGTTTGAACAGTAACATTGCCGTTGCCCGAGTCTCCCAGTGCTCGTTACCCTGACGCGTCTGTGTAAGTGAATTTTTCACTAGGGTGAGAGAAGAACCATTTCAGTTGTTCATTCAGCTCAGGGCAGGCTGATTTGAAAGTCATCATTCATCGATTTAGTGCTCTACGACAGCAAGCAATATGCTTACCTGAATGCAAAGCTTGGAGCAGTATTTCCAGAAGGGACCATTTTTACTTTGAAACTCCTGCCAAGTTTCCCCTGGCCAACTCCGCACCCAAAGGGAGAGCATGCTGCAGGAGCCTGAGAGCCGGGAAGTGCGCACAGGAGGCGCCTTCTCCTCCCGGCCCTGCCGCTCGCTAACTAACCTGCTCTTTTACGTTTGCCGTGGTCAGGGGAGGAGACTGTGCTTACACCTAATTGGAAATTCCAGAATCTGTTTTTCCCTGCTCATGGCAAATAGAAGCCACACCTAATTAAGAAATAGGATCTTTTCCTTTATTTAGTGATCAAATACAAGGAACAACAGGAATTTCATGATATGAAATATCCAGTAATAGGGGGCTTTAGGTAAACACCTCATGAACAGTAAATAACACAATGACCAAAAGACAACCTTAAGACATTTATATTTCTTAGTTAGAAAACGATTCTAGTAAGATGTAGTCAGGAGTGAAAGCTCTGTGAGTGAATGGTCCTTTTTCACACCATCCCTGACTGGTGGGGGCCTTTGGCCATTACTCCTTTATCTGAGATCCCATAGCGCTTATTTCTTCAATACTCACTTGGCACTTTGCCTGTACTTCAGCACAGATTCTTCTGAAGGAAGCTGTGTGAAAGGGGCGGGGCGGGGGGGGGGAAGATGTGTGAAAGGTGATGGGATTTGAGTGGTTTTCTTGGAAATTTTCTTTCTTCTATAACCAGATATTCAGCTTGGATTTTCTAAAGACATTGTCTAGGCAACTCTGTAATGTCAGATGTAGATTATCCAGAGCATAGAAGCAAAAGAAGTTTTGGGCATCTTTAGGTAGAAGCAATCCTTGGGATTACCGTACCTTCTAGATTCCTGTTTCTGCGCCACTGAGGGTCATCAGATGGGATCTTTTGTTACTTTTATGACATCTTGCCTTTCCAGTTAAATTTCGTTTGTTTCTTAAAGTGAGGAATCATGTTCCATTCTTTAAATCTATAGAGCTTTATATCCACTCAACAAATATTTTTCATGAAACAGAATTAAATTATTTTGTACATGAAAACATTCTTTTAGGATGGGTTTTGACAATTTCAATTACCAGTGTCATCCTGTTCAGCTTCTCATGTATCTGCATCGATGTATAACCCAGATATCAGCTCAGTGTTCCTGGCTCGAAGAGACCTGGTTAAGGTCAACTGGAATCCTATTCCTTGTGCTTCAGGAGTTTAAAACCCACAACTTGTCAAGACTTACGCCAGTCCGTAGGGGGTTGTGCATGCTCACAGTCACCTTAGCTACTGGTGCCTTCCTTCTTTAGTTCATGGGTTCTCTTGACACCCCTATATATGTGGTACTGAGATAAGACTCTGATCCCCCTCCTAGTTACAGAAGTCAATTTATAAGTTTAATATACTTTATTCAAGATTGGTTGAAGGGGAAGATAGAGCAGGTACTTACTTTACAATTTCAAATTGAGCATTAATAATGAAAATAATACTTCCTAAATACCAGGCACTGTTCTTACTGCTTTATGTGTATTAATTTGGTTAATCCCAAACACAACCCCTGAGGTAACTTTGATATTATCTCATCTTACCAAAGAAAATTCTGAGATAGGTGGTTTTAATTTCTTATCAAAGATCACATGACTAGTTAGAGAGAGAGTCAGGATCAAACCCATGCAGTTTCGCTCCAGAATCTGTGCTCTCAACTGCTATTTACATCTTTCTAAAGTGATCTTCTTCCTCCTCATTCTTGGGAAATTTCTCTGACTGTTTCACCCTGTCTCCTGCCCTGGTCTTCCTCCATCTCCCCAGATCTGTACTTCATTTCCCCTTTCTGCCTTCCCACTTCTAGTGTCGCCCCTCTTTCTTCGGGGGAAGTCCTTCCTCTGCCACACACATCTGCTTATCCATCTCCCTTGGTCCTGAGAAATCCTTAGCATGTTCCCTGTACTCTATTCAGCTTATGGAGGTAGTTTCCTAATCAAAAAACATGTCGTCAGTAAAAGAAATCCTTATGCTACCTATTGAGAGTATGTGCACATATATAAAGCACACTTTTTTTTTTTATCTTTATTTAAATCATAATGTTTAGATTTGTAGAGCCCTAGTTTAAAAAAGGTGTGGTCTGTGTAAATAATTTGCTGTTTTGATTTTAAGAAGTTACTTGATAAATTTATGATTTAGAGTTAGAGAATCTAGATTTAAATTTTAGTTGTACCACTTATCAGTTTACATAATATTGGGTAATTCACTTGTCTTTACTAAAGTTCATTTTTTGAATTTTCAAGTGGAGATAAGAACATCATTTATTCATCACACAGTTGTATTGAAAGTTTCAAAGAGATCATGTAAGCCAAGGAGCTTCATTTTAATAGAGCCATAGAGTTCCTATAACTTCCTCATTAATGTATTGGAACTAAGCCCCTCCAATATAACTCCATGAGATATTGAAAATATTAGGATTTAAGTATCAGCCTAATTTGTGGGACCAGAGAGCTCTGTGAATGCTGCGTTTATCCTTTGAATTAACAGAACCAGCTTGACTGTTTCAGTGTAGTTGCTATGGTTACTGTGGCTTTTTGGCCTGCTTCCTTGAGAGTTTGCTAGCCCTCTGCTTAGGAGCTTCTTGTAGATATGGAGCCAGCTTCTAAGGCTTCATAAATCACTTTGTGCATATACATTGCTGATACCGAAAATTTCAGGGCAGGTAACCATGCAAGACCTGACATCATTAGCGTCTCACCTGAAAGTCATAGAGCCCGTGGGTCACAGTTCCAGGCACTCCTTCTAGAAAGCGTATCTGCAGGAGCCAAACTCCCCCAAATCGGCTCTTTAGATTGATTAAATATGTAACCATGATTAGAATTGATTGGTGGTCAATTCTACTTGATCTAGAAATCTTTTTTTTCTAAGTTTCCTTTACACTGTCTCTCAGCAAGGTTATATAACGCTCTTAATCACCGCAGTTAATGGGATCATTATCTTCTAATTTCTTTACTTTATTTCTCTTGTTTGTGTTTTGTCTAGCCCGTGGTTTCAGTATCAACAACTTAGAATTTCCTCACCCAGTGCAGATTCTGTCTTTTCTAGAATGTCTCACTTTCCTTTCTCCTCCCTCTCCTGGGTGTTCCCATAAGTCCCTAAGCAGATAATGATTAGGGCAGATATTTCCCAGGTCCAGTATTCCCCCCGCCTTACTAAGATATATTTTAATCATTCTTTATGTGGAATCCTTTCTATGTCATTATAAGCTATAAAGTAGAATTTGTTTTACGGTGGGTTTATTCCATGCAAAGCAATGTAGCTAATGAAGAACCAAAGGACTCAGTGCCTGTTTATCAGTGGGTTTCCTGTGAGTGGGATTATGATGGTTACACAGCCTGAATTAACTGTGCTGCAATTTAGATAAAAAGAAAAACAACAAATTGTAATTCTCCATAAGCTCATTTGCATAGGATGATCATTGGTATCATCCATAGGTATGATCATGGCTTGTTTTCTAGATGACAAACTCATGAGGGCAGGGACTGTGGTTGTTGTTCCTTTTAGTTCTCTCTCTAGTGCCAGCATAGGGCCTGGCACATAGTAAGCACTCAGTAAATATGTGTTGAATTAATACATGACTTTATAATAACATAAAAACCGAAGTTGCATACAACTTCATATAGTCCCTTTGTAAATTTTTAAAATAAATAGTTAGGATGAATTAAATAACACACGAAAATATGCTGAATTTTAATGGAAAGTGCTAAGTAAATATAAGCTATTATTAGTATACATTAAATAGAACAGGAGACTGGCAAAAACACTCAATTTATTATTTTTGAAATGATAGTAATCAACACATTAAATGTGTGATTTTATTTATATGCTTATGTTTATTTCAAGCATAAAAACACTATTTTTCTCTTGTTGGGTATTGACATCTTAAAATATGTTTTCTTGCAGTATTCTTTCTATCAGCAGTTGCATGAACAAAAAAGATCAGAAAAATTCTTCAAAGTTCTGTATGACCGAATGAAGGCTGCTCAGAAAGAGATAAGATCAACAGTGACAGTTAATACCATAGACCTAGGTAACAAAAAAAGGGATGATGACAATGAGTTGATGACATCTGGTCCACGAATGAGAGGTAAAGAAATATTTGAGTTCCTGGGAGCGTAGAATGAGAGAAAAGAGGATAGCACAGTGTTTAGATCTTACCTGTCTTTGTCATCTGACTTGTCTCAGTCAAGTGAAACAACTCTGCAGGACAAAACTCAAACAGTGCATTATGGATGCAAAACAGCTACAGCAGGTCCTTGAGTGTCATTGTTTCATTCAATGTATACCGTTTTCATTACAATGTTGAGGAGACACCAGAGGAACTTAGCTCGTGTTATATGATTTAGCCAAAATTGGTTTTGTCATATGCCATTTTGCTTGAAGTCACAGAACCTATCCATGGCATTAAGTGAGGACCTACTGTAGTAATTGAAAATGTTTGATTTCATTGTGGAAGCTATGTTAAAGAACAAGTGTCACAAACCTTTTGAGTATTAATGAAATTTACATTGTAAGAACAGAAATTACAGCTCTAGACTCTAATGAAAGATTCGTGTTTTTTCAAATAACAGTCATCAGTGTAGTAAATACAAATCATGAAAAATTAACATTTTGAAGTTTGTCATATTTCCCTACCTTCTTGTATTTGTGAACTCTCCTATTTTATATTTATCAGAAAGACCCGAACCCCTCTAAAACTGGCTAAGCATTAAGACCTGTTTTTAGTGTCCCAGTGCACATTTACTTTCTTAGTTGCTATCTCAAAATCTTTTTGGGAAACTATTACACCTCTTGTCAGATGATTTTTAATTCATTTGTTAGAGAGTTTGGACCCCTTGTTGTCTGTTTTTTTTTAAATGAACACAAGGAAATTAATTTAGAAATATAAGAGTACTTCTTTATTTTCAGTAAGAGATTCATCATTACATTTAAAAGAGGGAATGAAAGGGCAATTAACAGAAGCTTCTTCAGCAACATCCAAAGCATACTGCGTATACAGAAGAGAAATGGATCCAGAAATAGACATGATGTGCACAGGATCAGAGGTGGGAAATGCTGAGGAGAAGTCTGCAGAGGAAGTGACAATGAGTCCTGCGATTGCCATCATGCAGCCGATCCTGAGATTCCTTCAGTTACTGTGTGAGAATCACAACCGGGAACTGCAGGTATTGTCCTACTCTGTGTGAAAGCTGAGAAAACCGACCATGGCTGTAAGCAATTAAACTCAAAACTCACAAGTAGTTTAGGAGTTTTGGAGATAATCAATAAAACCAATACTGCTCCTCTGAAATGGGAAGAAACTTTTATATCTAAGTAGTAACAATAAAACAAAATTCCTTTATGGGGGAAAAAGTCAGGCTCATAAAGTTTCATTCTTTTCAACCTCAACTTATGTCATTTTAACCTCTGTGAGCATCGTCTAATCCTAGTGTTCTGGTGTTTGTTGAGTAAGTCGCATTTGCCTCAACTGTGCCTTCATGGTTTTATAGATTTTAGGGGATTTTATCATGTACAGCCCAATTCATGTTTCTGGAGTGAGTATAGAGATTACATTCTTATACCTTTATTAGAAATAGCGTTAATGTAGAAGATGATTTTGTTTTTATTACAGTGGAAGTTGATACCTTTATAAATTAATACAGTCCTGGTCATACATCTTCTTTGGTACATTTCCCTTGATCAAGTTGATGAACTTAGGGTTACCTAGGAATTTTGGCTTTTTATTTTTTGCATTATTTGTATACACCGCTAACATCACCATGGCAAGACCACATGAAAGGCGAAAGAATTTCTAAGAACACATATCTAATATTAAAGAGACAGTAAATTTTGAAGTTGTTTTCTCTAGTAAGGGTCTAGACCGTTAGGGAGATTGTCAGCCGATGTACCACAAAAATTTTTTAAACATGCAATACCTGCCTACTTACTTAGGGGCACTGACATCTTTTTCCCTTAGATTGTCAAATTAAAAAATGACAGCAACTGACACTATAGTAGCCATCTGATATGGAAGGACCAAAATTATACCTATTTTTTGGTCAGATTAGCAAAAACAATATTTTTTGGTGTGCCACAGAATGTTAGTAAATTAGTTTATGCATGCCATAGGACAAAAAAGGTTGAAAGTTGCTGGTCTACACCACAGGTATTCTCAGTTGTTACGAGACGTAGATTTATGTAAATAATTACATATCCTCCAAGGGGATAAGGTCTGGAATGGATGAAGAGCAGAGGCTGTGACCCTTGCGGACCGCCGCACTGCACCTTGGAGAGGGCCGCTGCAGAGCTCTTGGCCTGCAAAGCCCAGGGGCATTACGCCCAGAGGAGAACACTGGATGTGGCTTCATGCTTATTCCCGACCCACCTATTCTGTCCGTGAGGGAAATAGATATATTATATAGAATCTGATCAAATATTTTACTGATGAGGGTGTGGGATCAAATAATTTGGAAAATGCTACTTATAGTTTTGATTTAATAAGAATAAATGGTAGAGTTAGTCAATAGCTAATATGTGAAAGCAACCCAGGTGTCTGTAGACAGATGAATTAATACACAAAATGTGGTATATATGTAGGATGGAATAATATCAGCCTTAAAAAAAGAAATTCTGACATATGTTACAACATACATGAACCTTGGGACATTATGCTATGTTAAATCAATCACAAAAAGACAAGTAGTATGTGATTCCACTTATGTGAGGTGTCTAGAGTAGTGAAAATCAGAGTGAGAAAATAGAATGCTGATTGCCAGGGCCTGAGGGAGGGGCAATAGGGAGTTGTTAATAGGTAGACACTTTCAGTTTTACAAGGAGAAAAAGGTTCCAGAGATACGGATCGTGGTGACGGTATCTCAACATTATAAATATATTTAATACCCCGTGCTATACATTTAAAAGTGATGAAGATGGTAAATTTGGGTATATTTTACCACAATACAAAAAATTGGGGGAAAATTACAAAAACAAATTAAAGAATAAATGGAAGAAATGAATTTTAAAAATATATAAATAGAAGTAATAAATAAAACAAAGCTTTTATTTTTGTTTACCCTTTCAGAAGGTTTACTGGCCCCAAGAAAGTACTGCTAACAGTTTATTTTTCCTTCCAGAAATTTTTATGCACATATAAACCTATGGATCTGTAAGCATGTAAACATTTTTTCAAAGCACATAGTATAGTGTTCCTCAACTTAGCTTTTTTTAAAGTTAATAGTATATCTTATTGCTAAATTAGTTATTACTAGTTTATGTTTGTATCAGTACATGTTGATATACCTCATTTTTATAGCTTCACAATATTCCAGTGTTTGAATACACTATTTATTAAACCAGTCACTTTATTATAGGTATGGTATGGTTTCCAAAGTTTACTATTACAGACAATATGCAGTGACTCTCTTGTGCTTATATATTTATAAATATAATATATATATTATATTATATATAAACTTTTATGTTTATATAAGGGGAATGGTAGGTAATATACAATAAATTCATATTATATAAATAAATACAAATATATATCATATATTTTATAAATAATATGTATTAAATATTTATATATAATCTATTATATTTCATGGAAATATATTAAATATATAATAAATATTATATAAAATATAAATTTATATTATATATAATAAAGTATGTGTTTGTATGTGTATGTATATATTTATATTTATATATATATAAACTTTTGAGTAGTGGAGTTGTAGGTCAACTGAAAATTTTGATAGGTGCTTTCAAGTTGCCTTCCAAAATGGTTGTAGCATTTAGTATTTGAAACTTCACTGTTTATAAGGGATCATTACTTTAAAATTTGGTTGCTTTATTTCCTAATGAACTTCTTTCTAGTTTCCTTTTCCTTCTCCTTTTCCTATTACCTATTACTTAATCCTCTCTGTATAATTTCAGGATAAAGACATCAAGAAATGCTTGATAAGAACTATACTGATAAATATAGGTGCTTGAGGCAAACGCCTAAGAATCTTCTTTTTTTCTCCGTAAACCTAGGATAAATTTAAGAAGTATGAACACTTTCTTATAAAAAGAAAATCCATTCCACATTGCCATGGGGATCTTTTTGAGTTAGCAAAATACATACACACAGAGAAAACAGAAAATAGTTAGCACAGTGATTTTTTAACCCTTAGGTCATATTTCCCTTTGCCTTCAGAACTTCTTGAGGAATCAAAACAACAAAACAAATTACAACCTTGTCTGTGAGACCCTTCAGTTTTTGGACTGCATTTGTGGAAGTACAACAGGCGGCCTGGGCCTACTCGGTCTCTACATCAATGAGAAGAATGTGGTGCTGGTCAACCAGACTCTGGAAAGCTTGACCGAGTATTGCCAGGGCCCGTGCCATGAAAATCAGGTAACCACGAAAGCGGTTCTTAATGCAAAACTATTCATGACTAATTGGGATCAAATTGTTGAACAAGCCAACCCTTGTGTACGTTTAAAAGACCTCTCTTCTTGCTTTGCCAGATATTTTTACTTTTCTAACAAAACATACAAAGACTGAATTGTAGACTCACAAATACTATGCCATATTTTATGTTAATTTCATTATAAAAGAAAATTCTTATGAAAATGTTTTAGATAAAAACTAGACTTATCAGAAAGAGTAAACTATGTTTCTTCATCATTGCTGGCTTTTCATCTTGTAGTGACTCTTTCTAGGATTTGTGGAATAAACTCCCTTTGGCTTCTGTGGCCCCACTACATTGGGTGGTGCATGTTATCTTTTTCATTGTCACGGTAGACTGGTGAAACTCATGAAATAGGTGTAATTGCTGACATTTTGTTAATGAATAGGGTCTGACTCAGAGATTAAGTGACATTCCAGTGTTTCAGGATGACAAATGGTAAATTGTAGAACCATTCTGAAAACTCAGGACTTTTGATTGAGTCTAAAGAGAGCGTTCTTTTGACTATATTACATTTTCCAGGGCAAAGTTTCAAGTCTCACTTTCCGAATGTTTGCCTCTGAATCCATTTTGTTGGATATCAAGGACACATTGTGGGAAGCAGAAGATGGGACACCTGAATTAAAGGGAGGGGAGCCACCTTTGCCTTTATTAATTGACTGTTCACCTCCATTCAAGTGCTTTCCATGACAAGATGGGGCTGTCATTACAAGCATGGGAGGAAGAGTTTTCAAATCACAGACATTTCTGGATATTAATTTTAAAGGAGGCATTGAGACCAAACATCAGTGCTTAACATTGAACATATGAGTGAAAAAGAAGTCTGCTTTTCTGTTGCAAATTATATGACCTATGTACCCATATATAGTACCTATGTATACACATGTATATGCATACACATATGCACACAAATACATACATACGTAAGTACAGGATAAAGCACAATTATTAACATAAACAATTTGTCATGGGTTTACCGTTTCCCCCTCTGTAATTTGCATATGACACTGAAAACATCCGTGGATTTAGCTCTTATTTTCCTGGAGTGTTTTTCAGTCTCCTAGGGCTTTGATACAAGACAACCTAACTGTTCATTTAAAGTTAAGGAAAAATATACAAATTCAGAGATTTGGTTTTGTTGTTGGTGAAACTATGTCTATCTATAATAGAAAATGTTTATTCCACACTTTGGGTCTTATAAGAGGATAAAATTGATTTTTGAAAGTAATTTACTAAATCAAGTAAGCTCTAAAAATAAAAACTAAAACTAATACTGTACTAAAACAATGTGAATCCAACATACACTGATAATATACTTAATCTGAACCCCATGCTCTGCAAATGTTTGTAAGGAAAGAAGGTTGCTAGCAAATTCCAGAGATGATTTGCGATTGATTCCCTGTAAGTTTGGAAATATTTTAATGATCAGAGGAACCTCAGGACATGTAGAAGATGGATGGGGAATACAAGTTTTCCTTAGTGTCAGGGGAATACAAGTTTTCTTGTATGAAGGGAGAAATAAACACATCCTGAAAAATATTATAACATTCATTTCAGAGATGCTTTGATTTTACTTTTTCTCATTTGGTTGCCTGGGTTTTGATTTTTCACACCTCTTGACACTGGGTGCTGCATTATAACATGAGCTCCCCATACTCCAGCCCACAAATTCCTGATTTTCAAGTTCTATAAAATGAACTAAGTTCAGAGTCCTAGCACAGGAGACCTTATCTTCAAATACTGACATTTATCTCTCGGGATATTTTATAAACTTTCCATTTATAAATCACTCAAATTTAAGGAATCTGCCACCAGAATGGACAGAATGTCCCCAGGACGTCAGGAAATACATAATAGTCCCTGTCTACTGCCACCTTGTAGCATCACTTGCCACTTGATTAGCATTAAGTAGCAGCTAAATTAAAATGCTGCATCCGTGCGGACAGCGTTTACTTACAAACCCCGGGCATAAATTTAGGGCATATGCCTATCATAAATGAGAATATTCTCTTAGCCAGGATAAATTAGATCTTAAAATTCTAAATTTAAGGAACTCGTCTATTGAAGGCTATATTAAAATTTGTTGATGCCTTGGCTGTGTGGATTGGTAGGTTGGAGCATCATCTCATGCACCAAAATGTTGTGAA
The DNA here is from genome assembly GCF_021234165.1 of Pteronotus mesoamericanus. Taxonomy (NCBI): domain Eukaryota; kingdom Metazoa; phylum Chordata; class Mammalia; order Chiroptera; family Mormoopidae; genus Pteronotus; species Pteronotus mesoamericanus. Next base: position 18,506,646 of record NW_026555310.1, read on the forward strand.
TTTGATTCCTGGTAGGACACTTACTCAGGTTCAGGTTTGATCCCGTTTGGGGTGCATACTGGTGGGAGCCAGTCGATGTTTTTCTCTCACTCCCTAAAATGAATAAAAATATATCCTTGGGTGAGGATTTTTAAAAAATGTTGACTACAAGAGTATTTAATTTAACCAGTATTCTATGAAATTCTATAAAAGTGGTTCCTTTTAAAAGATACCTGTTACATGCAGTATCTCTCTCAGTGTTCTGCGTACGAAGTCATATAATCAATACTAATCAATTAGTAGTCAGGCTCTATGCAAAAGAAGAAGTCCAACTTAAATATTTGACTTTCCTTTGACTTAATCTGAAAGTTAAAAGTTAATTATATTTTAAATGTCAAAAAACTAATATGTTTCTGTTATATAATTTCTAGTGGTTTTATGTTAAAGAAAAATTATTTTATAAACATTTTGTTTTCTAGACGTGTATTGCTACTCATGAATCTAATGGGATTGATATCATCATTGCTTTGATTCTAAATGACATAAACCCTCTTGGTAAATATCGAATGGACCTGGTGCTCCAACTCAAGGTAGAGTAAATCCACTATTCAGGGTGGAAAGTGACATTGTCTTTATTAGTTTCTTTCAGAGTTGACTTCAATCTCCAGGTAGCTTTTGTAAAAACCAAGATAGTACTATATTTTCAACCAATGAATTGATAGAAAGGATTAGTGAAAACACAATGCATGCTAACTTCCTGATAAAATGTCAAATAAACTCTGAGGTAATGTTCAGTTGGAGGACACTCTATTGAAAGTTCTTTTAAACAGCTGCTTTATTTCACTACTTCTATTTTTATTTTATATTTTGCATTATATAGAGGAGCAAGGGGTGCTGGACATTCACTATACCATAGTTTTAAAATTCTTGACTACAGAATTCTACCTGACAACTCACAGTCAATTAACCTATGGAAAAGGAAAGCTGCATTTTATTGTAGTTTCATGGTTCTCTTGTTTCTAAGAGTTGTTTTCTTTTATATCAGAATCTTACTTTCCCCCAAATGCTGTGAGCCATTTTTACACTGCCCTTGAGAAGTTACGTTAACTTAAACCATGAACATACTTCCCAGCAGTTCCATTTATTAGAGATCAGGAACAAAATGACATTTTAAAAATTTCTTCAATTTTTTTTTCTTCAAATAGAAATAACAAATGAATACACAAAAGAAGTGATATAAATCTTAGAAACAAAAGCATGGTATTCAATTGAGGTGAATTATTAAAGACCACATTATTGTATTTAGTGTTAAACAGGTAATAAAATCATTGGTTAAATACAATTTTTTTTTTTTGTTAAGACAGGTCTATCCAGTATCATAGCAAATATAATTAGTTTTCACTTTGTATGAGTAAATTTATGAAGCCATTTGACTGTACTTCTTTTGTGCTGCTATCAGAGATTGTGTGTGGAAGTTGAGATTTTTTGAACATTACAAAAACACTGTAGAAATACCTCTCAGATAGTTTTTTTCATTGTGCAATGAAAAAAGAAGAATGATATTTTTATAATTCTGTTTTTAAATATAGATATAGATAGATAAATACGTACGTCCTCCTTATGTGAGGATATAGTAATGGTTCATAATAAACAAGGGTTTCTTTTAATATAATAGATGAGTTTGTATTTTTCCCTGTTTTGCAGCCCATATAAGCATTGGGTCCTTCACCCATAGGTTAAAGCAAAGATGATCCTTAGGTAGATTGAACTCATGTCCTCTTCCTCATTAGCATCATGCTTCTGCTGGAGAAGCCGGCCAGGGCCCATGTGACAGGCAGCTTAGTTTGAGTCACTAGAAAAAATGTTTATTTTCTCTTAAATTCATCTCTAACCATAATTTGTAAAGACACAACATATAGAAGCCTTGGCCTTTAGCTTTTTAAATCTTTTATTGGTCTAAAGATTATCACTTTAAATCTCTTTTTTAATTGATATAAGTTAATGGGGAAATTTACTGAATGATTCCTCAGTTTAAGGTGGAGAAGAGGCATCCTGATTATTTATGAGTTCACTCTTATGTAAAATAATTAAATGATGGGGTACAGCTTAAGAGTACAAAGATATTCTCAGCTATTGAAATGAAAATGCCTTTTTGTAAAAAGGTCATTTAAAATATCATTCATGTTACTAAGCACAATTTAGGCATAACTTTTCAAAATATGACAGTTGGAGAATTAATGGATTTGATTTGAAATATTTACAGTATAGGTTTCTACCTAAACAATGAAATGTGTGTACTTTTCTAAAAAAAAATCTATGAGACTGTGTATATAAATGACCAATATGACAATAATATTTGTAAGACAGAATGATATACAGTGGCAAATTTTAGAGGGCTTCCTTGGATAGGGTGCTTTAATTATAAATTCTAGGTAACAATATAGAGATACCACATTAAAAATTTTATGGTCTTATTTTATAGAATTCATCCTTGAATTTATTTGCTTAATTATTTATGATTTTAAGTATATTTCATTCTATATACTCATTTATATATATTTATATTAATTTTCTTATATATATGTCTTGCCTTTTACTTTTTAATTTACATTTTCTAACCGATCTGTGATAATGAAGTGCTGAATTTCTAAGTAGGTCATTTTGTTTTGTTTTGTTTTGCTTTTAGGACTCTAGCTTCCTTTAGAAGAAAACCCTCTGTTAACACTGCCATCTGTATTTGATTTTTCAGTGTATATGGTCCCTTTTACTTTCAAGTTGATTCAGATTTCAGTAGGTCATTTACAAGATTCTTGTATTTCCAACGTAGTATGAGAAAGAAGATTGGTTAGAAAAACATACCGTAATTCCAATAGCATTCTGAAATTGGATGTATTTTAAAGGTATGACGCACTGGGCCTGCTGAGCGAGGTTCATTAGAGAAGACTGCTATTGTTTGGCAAGGTTTTAGCTTTGAGTACTATAGAGCCAGTTCAGATTGCTCTCAGGACTTGAATTCTCCACTAATTCTGGGACCTAATATTTTTAGGAATATTGTTTGTATGGATAAGATGTTAGATTATAAAAATGTACAAATCTGTAAACTTATAAAATGAGACAGAAAAAATTAATGCCACCTCCTAACAAAATACTAAAATCTCTTTAGGATAGGCCCATGACATGGGTATCATAACATCATCCTTATCACTGTTAGTCATTTAAAGATAATCTTTAGATTGTATTTCTGAAAGAAAAAAATAGTTGGATAGAATATGGTATTAAAACTACTCAGTAAAATTAATTTGAAAAACTTCAACAGGTTCTGTTGAGAATGTCTGCATACCAAATAACTGATTCAATTTAAGATTTCATCCTGTGAGATGTTAATTTTGGGTCACTAAGAAGCATCACGAAGCCATTTGACTGTACTTCTTTTGTGCTGCTATCAGAGATTGTGTGTGGAGGTTGAGATTTTTTGAACATTACAAAAACACTGTAGAAATACCTCTCAGATAGTTTTTTTCATTGTGCAACTTGCCGCAATTCTAGGGCAGAGCTCTTGAAAACAATGTAAAGAAACCTCTTTCCAAATGATGAGGATATTGTGCTTTGTGTGGCAAGACTTTCTGCAGCTATGTGGTACCTATCTTGGATTATGAATCGACTGCATCAGAAACATTTTTGATATCTATAGGTAAAATGTTAGAGACAATATACTTATAAATGAAATTAGAAAACATCAAAGACAACATAAACTATTTCATTCTTTATTAAACAAAAATACAAAAAATTATTCATCTGTAACCCAGATGGTAAACATGTTGCATCTATACTGTCACATTGTGGGACTAGTTATCAATAAATTTATATTTTATTTTTAACTCATGAATTTAAAATTTTATAGATTTTCAGTAATTATTGCTCAAATTTAAAATGGTGATTTGATAACATGTATTAATGTTTCATATTAAAAACAATTTACTAAATTCTTTAAATTATATACCATTTCATGAAATATGTCACTGATACTGGATAACCTTACTGTCTGTTAAAAATGTCATCATAGAAATGCTCATTAGGAAATAGTGAAGAAAAATATGATTATGCTTTAATGTATGATATATCGATTCAGTCTTGTTTTTAAAACACCTTTTCACCAATATTTAAAATAGCCCCTGTAACTTACCTCTCATGATTCATTATTTTTATTATGTATTGACAATAAAGTAAAACATTCTGTTTTGAAATGCTAATAAGCCAAACCAAATTAGCAGTTTAAAATTCTATTTGATTAAAAAAATGGTCTTGGTAATCTCAATTAAAACAAATGCAGGGGATCGTTAACCCATGAAATAGATTTTTCTTGTGCATTAACTCAATCTGTTTCTCTAGAACAATGCCTCCAAACTTTTGCTGGCCATTATGGAAAGCAGACATGACAGCGAGAATGCAGAGAGAATTCTTTTTAACATGAGACCCAGGGAACTGGTAAGAAAACTTTTGAAAGTCAACTTACTGATGTACAATTGAAAGGGATAAGTTTGTAGTATGCATGTCAGGAAAACGTCTAGTGACTTCCCCTGCTCTACCAAGGCAGACCAGCACATTACAAATACCTCAGAGGACCCCATGATGGCAAAGGCCAATGTGTTTTGGATCCTTAATGATTTCATTGGTTTTACCCACTCTTGGCACTTTCCTTAACCAGATTGTCCCACTCTACTAAATTATCTGCAAATTATTTTTGACAAGAAAAGTTTGCTTTAGTTTGTGTATGGAATATATGAGGAAGGTATATAAAAAATATTTATACCTCTGAAAAATTATATTTATACCTCTTTCTGAACAATGAAAAGGAAATCAGTGTCTTTTGTTTTTGTTCTTATGAGTGAAATGTTGCCTAATGCTTGTTCTAAAGAAAACTGGAGACTCAATGGGGATTCCACAGAGATCATGAATGGGCCTTCCTATGGCAGAAGTTATATTTTTCCATGTGGAAATCATGAAATAATATTGGCATGCCTTAAAACACTGGGTTTGAAAATCATTGAGAACATTTTCAAACCATATAGCTCAACGTCCCAGTGACTGGATCCTAGGCTTAGGAGCCCCACTGTTGGCTGTTACGGGGAAATGCTATGGAAGGGCATTCTTTTGCTCTCTAATAGTGAGGAATGGAGTTGAGGAGGGCAGATGAAAAGAAAAGATAAGATGTATTTTGATTTTATATATATATAATAATGAGTGTCTAGTATCTGCAAGGTAATAGGCTAAGAGAAGTAAGAAAAGTTTGCTTTAGTTTAAGTATTGGAATATATTAGGAAGGTGTTTAAAAATGTTTGTGCCCCTCAAAAATTATACAAAATTTTACCTTTTTCTGAACAATAAAAATAAAATCAGTATCTTTTGTACTTATGGTTAAATGTAGCAATGGGTTATATATTCATTCAAAAACAGACTGTACAATAGCCCGTTGAAAATACTGTTTCCTCAGCCTACAACGTTGTTCTCAGCCACGTTTTTCTCATCATTCACTTCCTCCTTATGGCCCACTTTCAACATCTTGACTGAGTTAGTGCCCTGGCCCTGTACCTAATTAGAGCCTCCTCTTGAGGGCAAATACTCTGTCGTATCTACTGTTGGGTCCTCAGTGCAGTCTAATATCCAGCACCATGGATCCTGGTTACCTGGTGGGCCTTTAATAAATAATGGTTCCTTATTGCAGATCCAGTCTCCTAATTCATGGGAACTTTGGCACTGTCGGCATTCAAAAATCAAAACAAAGTTCCCCAAGGAAAAGAGTGAATATTGTTAAGAAAATACTTCCACGTTAATTTAAATAAAGATGGTTTCCAAGGCCATTTTCATTTGGAGTTCTTTGATGCTTTTCTAGTCTTAGGAAGGGTGCCAGCTTTTAATTACACCTCATAAATGATGTAAAAGGCATGTTGTCTGTGGCATTTCAAGCCTTGCTGTTCCTACTGGTGTTTTGAAAGGTGGATGTGATGAAGAATGCCTATAACCAAGGACTGGAATGCGATCACGGGCACGATGAGGGTGGAGACGACGGTGTTTCTCCAAAAGATGTTGGACACAATATCTATATTCTGGCCCATCAGGTATCATGTTTCATATCTTTATACGATTTTGCTAATTTTATCAATTATGTCTTGTGTCATGGCTTATTATATTTTCAAGTTCTGGTTCATTCATTTAATCAGCACTTGCCCTCCCTGCCCTTGCCCTGGGCCAAGTAAGGGGAAAAGCTTCCAGAATGACTGACTCTGCCCCCAGGGTTATGCTAAAGGCCGATCCACAGAAAAAGAAAAAAAATACTTGACATCAAAAACCACTGGTCCAAGAGGGAGTCCCACGTCAGAGCCTGAGGTGTAGGTAAACTCTGGCAACAAATGGAAGTCTTTAAGGAGAAAGAGAGTCTACTGAGAAGACAGAATATCAAGTTAGGGGGTACGTTCAGGTCTAATTGAGACAAACCTTGCACCAGGGCTTCTGGACTCTGAATTACAGGAATACATGTGTCTCAATGGTTTTCATTGGAATTCTAACAAATATTAGGCTAACTTAAATTCTTTTGGAGGAACCATTTCCATTTTATGATAACAATAAAAACAGGTGCTTAATAACTGTCACTTGATGAATTTATTTCTATTAACATAAAGATCTACTTCTAATGCAGAAGTTCTAATTTCATCCTCTAATGCAGCTTTGTTTAAAAGTTAACAATTTTATGTGTACATCTGCCAAGTTGATTTTGTTTTTAGTAGCTCCCTCTTTTTTTACAAATAAGGTCCAAGGTTTGTAGGCTTCCCCAACCTTTCTTTCTAATCATTTTCTCCCATTGACAATCTCTCTCTTTTCCTGCCTCCCTGTACATGTTTGTCACTTAATTTAACAAATATTAATATATGTAAGGTACGATTCTGGGTAGATATAATTTTTACAATTTTATTGAGATATCATTGATATAACAACACTGTATGAGTTTAAGGTATTAAAAGGTTGCTCTTTAGACACTTCTGGCCCTATTCTAGCCTTTGTTTAAATGCTGAATATATGAAAACTTAAATACAATTTTTACAGAAGATTCAGAGGAGTCAAATTCTAAAATATATTTTTTTAATTCAAATTATTTAATTATAAATGAAACAAAAACAACTTACTCATTTCCTGCCTCTGTTAACCAGTCTGTTCTTTGTATCTGGGATACAAAGATATAGACACCATACACACATACGCACGTATGAGAGATCATACAGTATTTGTCTTTTCTCTTTTTCACTTAGCATAATTCCCTAGAGTTTCATCAGTGTTGTTGCAGATGGCAAGATTTCATTTTTTAATGGGAGAATAATATTTCCATGTGTCTGTGTGTACATCTTTATGCATGTGTCCATTGATGGACACTTAAGCTGTTTCCATGTCTTAGCTATTGTAAATAATATTGCAATGAACATGGGGATGTGTATATATTTTAATATTAGTGTTTTTGTTTTCTTTGACTGAATACCTAGAAGTGAAATTGTTGGATCATATCATAGTTCTATTCTTAATTATTTAAGGAACTTCCATACTGTTTTCCATAGTGGTTGCACCAATTTACATCCCCACTAGCAAGCAGTACATGAGTGTTCTCCTTCTCCACTTCCTTGCCAACACTTGTTATTTCTTGTCTTTTTGATAATAGTCATTCTGACAGGTATGAGGTGATATCTCATTGTGATTTTGATTTGCATTTCCCTGATGATTAATGATGTGAGAATCTCTTTATGTACCTGTTGGCCATTTGTCTGTCTTCTTTAGAAAAATGTCTATTTAGATCTTCTGCCCAGTTTTAAATGGATTATTAGGTTTTGGGGCTTTTGATTTGTATGAGTTCTTTATATTTTTTTGATATTAGCTCTGTATCAGTATATGATTTGCAGATATTTTCTCCCATTCAGTAAGTTGCTTTTTCATTTTGTTGTTGGTTTCCTTTGATGTGCAGAAGGAACTCTTTAGTTTGATGTAGTCTCACTTGTTTACTTTTGCTTTGGTGTCATATTCAAAAAGTCATCGCCAAGATCTATGTCAAAACAGCTTATCACTTGTTTTCTGTAGTAGTTTTATGTTCTTAGGTCTTACATTCAAGTCTTTAATCCATTTTGAGTTAGTTTTTGTATATGGTGTAAATTTTCTTTGTGTCATTAATTTCTAGTTTCATATACTGTGGTCAGAAAAGATGCTTGATAAAATTTCAGTCCTCTTAAATTTATTAAGACTTCTTTTGTGGCTGAACACATATGATCTATCTTGGAAAATGTTCTATGTGTGCTTGAGAAGAATGTGAATTTTGTTGCTTTTGGATGCAATATTCTATAATAAATATCTGTTACTCCACCTGGAATCATTTAATGCTGGTGTTTCCTTATTGATTTTCTGTCCAGTTTATCTATACATATATGTAAGTGAAGTATTAAAGTACCCTACTATTATTGTATTGCTATCTATTATCCCTATTATATCAGTTAATATCTGCTTTATATATTTAGGTGATCCTATATTGGTACTTAAATATTTTTAAATGTTATATCTTGTTATTTTTAATTTTTATTGAATTTATTGGTGTTATATATGGGTTAATACAATTATATAGGTTTCTTGTGTACAATTCCTACCAACAGTAGACAGGGGTTCCCTTTTCTCTATATCCTTGCCGATACTTGTTGTCTGTTCATTTATGGATGACAGCCAGTTTGACAAGTGTGAGGTGATATCTCACTGTGGTTTTCATTTGCATTTCTTTAATGATTAGAGACATTGAGCATTTTTTCATATGTCTACTGGCCATCTGCATGTCCTCTTTAAGAAAGTACTTATTCAGGTCCTTTGCCTATTTTTTAATTGGGTTGTTTATTTTTCTTGGTGTTGAGTTTTATAAGTTCTTTATAATCTTTGGATATTAACCCCTATGAGATGTATCATTGATGAATGTGTTTTCCCATTCAGTGGGTTGTCTTTTTATTTTGTTGATTTTTTTATTTTTAATTTTTTTCCTGTGAAAAAACTGTTTAGTTTGACGTAGTCTCATTATTTAAATTTTTTCTTTTGTTTCCCTTACCTGAGGAGATGTATCAGAAAAAACATTGCTACAAGAAATGTCTGAGATTTTACTGCCAGTGTTTTCTTCTAGGATATTGATGTTTTCAAGTCTAGCATTTAAGTCTTTAATCCATTTTGAGTTTATTTTATGTATGGTGGTCTATTTTCACGTTTTTGCACATATCTGTCTAATTTTCCCCACACCATCTTTTGCATAGATTATCTTTACCCCATTGTATGTTTATGCCTCCTTTGTCAAATATTGACTATAACGATGTGGGTTTATTTCTGAACTCTGTATTCTGTTCCATTGATCTATATGTCTCTTTTATGCTGGTACCATGCCCTTTTGATTACTATGGTCTTGTAAAATTGTCTGATATTAAGTAGCATGATTGCTCCAAATTTTTTTCTTTCTTAAGATTGCTGTGGCTATTCAGGGTCTTATTACAGTCCCCATTTCAAAGTCTATTTTGTCTGATATAAATACAGCTACTCCAATTTTCTTCTGGTTTCCCTTTGCATCCCTTTATTTTCAATCTATGTGTGTCCTTACATCTAAAGTGAGTCTTTTGTTTGCAACATATAGGTGGCCTTGTTGTTGATTTTTATCCATTTACTTACTCTATCTCTTTGATTAGAGAATTCAGTCCACTTACATTTAAAGTAATTATTGATAGGTATGTGCATTTTGCATTTTATTAATTATTTGCTTGATGTTTTTTGTAGTTCCTCTTTGTTCCTTTCTTCTCTTGCTCTCTTCCTTTGCACTTTGATGACTTTCTTTTGTGGTATGCCTATTTCTGTCTCTTTATTTTTTTGTGTATTTACTATAGGTTTTTGCTTTGTGATTGTTATGAGGCTTATATATAACAACTTATATGTATAAGAGTCTATTTTAAGTTGATAACAACTTAAGTTTGGTCACGCTGTAAAGTTCAACATTTACTAACTCCCCATATTTTACATTTTTAATGTCACAGTTTACATATTATTATCTTGTATATTCCGTAACCAATTACTGTAATCATAGTTTTACTACTTTTGTCTTTTAACCTTTATATTAGCTTTATAAGTGATTAATTTACTTCCTTTACTATATATTTACCTTGACTGTGAAATTCTAAAAGATATTAACAAGAAAAGTTGTTATTGGTTTGTAACAGTTGGATGATTGAGAAGCTTTTTAGGTCTCTCATAGTATAGCTATATATATATAGAGAGAGAGAGAGAGAGAGAGAAAGAGAGAGAGAAAGAGAGAGAGAGAGAGAGAGAAAGAACAGTAAAAAGATCAAAGCGTGCGGGTTATAGCTACAAAGACCAAAAGGAATTGTAGGTATCGAGGAACTAAAAGCTAAGATGAAGGACAAGTTAGTTGAAGGAAGTAGAACACAGAGATTTAAGATGTGGAAAAGATGTAGTTTTAGACAGAGAAATCAGGCAACAGGAATTGGGTCAAGCTAGACGAGGAAAGACTAGAGATTGATTGTGAGTGGAAAGAAAAGAACCACAGGCTGACATTAAAATCATATTGGCTACTATAACAAACACAGACATGTGGTGACACAGCATGTGTATGTGGGTAAGGGTTAGCTTCAGAAGCTGTGGCATTGTGGCAGAATGAGCAGCTCCATGAAAAAGGACTGATCTTACAGCTTTTAAGAGGGAAATGAGCAACCAGACCAGCTAAGTCAGTGCTGGAACAAGTAGAGTGGTATGTATTTGAACCAGATTACCTCATGTACATAAAGATGATATTTTAAAATGCAGTCTTATATTACTAGAATAATATGAGTAACAATAAAAATGTCAAGGTCAAGATAGCAAAAAATGTCAAGGCTTATGTTAGGTCAGCTCAGTTTGAAGCAGATTAAGTGTAACAGTAGAGAATACAATTTTTAGAAACAGGCTAACGTGGATGTTGAAGAGACTGGAGAATGAGAATAATTAATGCAAGAGCCAGTTATAGATCAAAAGTTAATGACATAAAATATGAAAGAAGTTAAAATAAAGACAGCATAAATATCAGTGACTTTGAGGGATCTGAGTTTATGAGAATTCTTGGAGAGAACATACTATTTTAAAAGACAAGAAGTAGGAATTCAGAAGTAGTAAAAAGGAACAAGGAGTTAAAAACAAGGTACTGAAAATGCCCTGCTTGGTGTGGCTCAGTTGATTGAGTAACAGCATGTGAACCAATGGGTTGCCAGTTTGATTCCCATCAGGGCGCATGCCTGGGTTGTAGGCTACGTCCCCACTGCGGGGCATGTGAGAGACAAACAACCACACATTGATGTTTTTCTCCCTCTCTCCCTCCCTTCTCTTCTCTTTAAAAATAAATAAATAAAATCTTTAAAAAAAACATACCGAAAGAAAGAGATGTGAAAATGGCTTGAATGGATATATGAAGTTTTATTAATTTTCTAAAACCAGAATGTTGGAAAAGCAGTAGCCAGTAGCTTGCAGAACCGTGATGGTACAATATGGAAGTATGTAAATAAAGTCAGACTTCAAGAAGAGGGAGAATATCAGACTGAATAAGGGGAAGGAGATTCTGAATTACTAAATCCTTCAAGGCTTGTGATTAAATTGTGAGTGTAAATATGACAGAAGAGTCTATATGGGTTCCTTCTAGGAACTCAATGAGGGGATAGGAATGGCAAAATATATTGAAAAATGTATATAACTGACAGTGTAGAGCAGTGATTTTCAACTGGTGTGTTGCAAAAAATTTTAAAACATGCAGTACCTGACTATTTAGTCAGGGGCACTGACCTCTGTTCCCTTAGATTGTGAAATAAAAAAATGACAACAGCTGACACAACAATAGCCATCCAGTGTGAATGAATCAAAATTATACCATTTCTTTGTCAGATTGGGAAAAAATATGATTTTTGGTGTGCCACAGAATTTTAGTAATTAGTTTGTGTGTGCCACGAGACAAAAAAAGTTTGAAAATTGATGCTGTAGAGGTAAGCAACTGTCTTTTTATTTTCTTAACAGTGACACAGAGCTGTTACCTTGCCACTTTATAAATATATTCTCTATGGGGTGACTCCTCCTACCAGTTTTTCATGAAAAATTGTTTTCATTCATGGAAGAGAGCTCACTGTGTTCTTTTGATCTTTCTACAAGTGACTTCTTTGGCTTTCTCTAGGCCAGGATACTATATTTGGTTTCTTGGGAGGCCAAACACCACTGCTCAGTTCCTTATGAACATGTTGTCCAAACAGCTTCCACTGGGGAGGCACAAATGTGAAACAGTGGTGGTTGTAAGCTTTGCCTCTGGGAGTAGCCATGGAGCTGTGCTCCAGGGGCTGGGCTGAGCCCTAGGTTCGCTGTTTTCATTGTTACTGTGGGGTCATTTGGCCCCTGAGTGCTGATGACCGTGCAGATTGGTTTCTGCCTTTGTGCAGTTCAGTCATTCCAAAACCAAGGTTCAGCTTCCTCCTTGTTTTACTATAATCATCTTTTGCACAGACAGTTTATTTTGGCACCCTCAGACTTTCAATTTTTGTTGTTATTCTTTTTATGGTAGTGAGGTAGTTCTGTTTTCCTACCGTGACATCCTTTTTGGTCCTTTCTTGCGGTTGGTGTTACAAGAAACAAATAATGCTTCTTGTAAGTGTCTTGTCTGATCTACATAAAACTATAAATACTTAAAAAAGGGAATTTCTTAAGTTCTAGTACCATAGTGTCATGCAGAGAATTTCCTTAAAATGAAGCTACGTCTCCTTTTGGGCCTTTTTCCCTCCACATGCTGCTCTGGTCTTGGCTAACATTCTGCTTCCTTCCTGTTCTTCCTTCTCTTTATTTCTGTATTTCCATACAACTGTCACTGCTCACAATCTAGAACATTGTCAGTGCTTTGTTTTACTGGTCCCATGTAGCAATTTTTGTTTTTCTGTTTGAAACTCTATTCTATTTTATTCTCTTCCATTCTATTTTATTCTATTCTATTTATTTTTAAATTTAATTTTCTTCCTGAGTCTTACTGAGATACAGTTGACACACACCACTGAGTAAGTTTAAGGTGAATGATGTATTGAGATTATACATTTATGTACTGCAAAATGGTTAGCACCATAGCATTAGCTACCAGCTCCATCCAGTTGCATAATTACCATTTGTCTTTGGTGATGAGAAAGTATAAGATGTACTCTCTTGGCAACGTTCAATTGCATAGTACATTATTATTAGTTACAACCACTAGGCTATACGTAACATCTCCAGAATTTTTAAATAGTGTAACTGGAAGTTTGGACTCTTTGGCCAACATCTCATTTCTTCCACCTCCCAACTCCCGGTAACCTCTAGTCTACTCTTTGTGTCTCTGAGTTCGACATTTTTAGATTTCACATATAAATAATATCATATAGTATTTGTCTTTGTCTGATTTATTGCACTTAACATAACACCCTCAAGGTTCCTCCAAGTTGTTGGAAATAGCAGGATTTCCTTCTTTCTCATGGCTGAATAAGATTCCAACACACACACACACACACACACACACACACACACACACACACACACACACAGAGTATGGCAATGTGGATTTACCATTGTGAATAAGCTAAACACAGAGTTAATAAAGCTATTGTAATAATCATAACCTGTATGCTTTTTTCCAACTATTTCTATATCTAATCTCATATCTTTATTCATTCATCCATTGATGCACAGATTGTTTCATACCTTGGCTATTGTGAATAATACTGCTATGAATATGTGATATTCTCTGTTTACATACCTACTATACTAGGATTAAGAAGTATATAGAGAAATATTATATGCCTTACAGAATGAGAAGAAGTATTAAACAGCAAGGCATTGGAAGGCAAAAATACCTCCTTCTCATAGGTCAAGAAAGAGTGGATCACTTTACATTGGCTACATGAAATTATTTTTAAAATACAGGCTTTAACATTTTTCACGAGCATTTCCCTATGCACTAAGTGGTATTTGGAAATGGAATATTAATGTCTGCATAGTTGTTCCTTGTTTGAATGTACTGTAATTTATTGAATTACTTCTTATTGTTAGGCATTTAGGTTTCTAATGTTTCTGATATTATAAATCATGCTGTGATTCATATCCTCGTTATGTTAATCTTTTTCTGCTACACCAGTTCTTTCCCTAGGATGAATTCCAAGAAGTTTAATTACTAGGTTGCAAGGTAGTAACTATTTTATGGTTATTGGTGCATTTTATAAAATTGTTTTTCACAGTGTGTGATGTACTCATCTTACTGAATTTTAAAATTATTACCATTTAACGAAAATCTTTGCCAAGATAATAGTGCTTGGAATATAGTAACCCCTCAACAAATGTTTGTTGAATGAATTAGTGAATTATAGATTAAATCAGATCTCCCTTTAAGTTACATATTTTGGATTACTGATAAAGTGGGCTATCTTTTAATATGTTATTTAGTCATGTCTGTTTCTTCTGTGAAGTACTTAAAAATGTGTTTATCCATACTGTTGGGGTTCATATTTTTCCTAGTGAATTTTGATTAAGATTAACAAACCTTAGTCATAATCTTTATATCTGCTTCTCCCTGATTCATTTGCTTTTTAAATATTGTAATGCTAGTTTTCTTTCATGACCTTGAGACGTGTTAAACACTCATGTAAATTTCCTCATAATGTCCGATGGCTTCAGGTCTTATAATTAATTATATAATTTTTTCATGTTACCATTCAGAAATAATAAAAAAGTTCTGTTGCTAAGTCATCTCTAAAGACAAAGTCCCAGACGCAGTAGCAGCAGCAATCTCTGAGAGCAGGGTTTGTAGGAGTTACATGGGTTTGAGGTAGAGCATGAGCTCCAGAGAGACCTGTAGTAGGAGAGATCAGAACTAAAACCAAAGCACCTTCAGGGCTAGTCAGGGCACATGAATGAGTGCTTGGGGGGCCGGTGTGGCAGAGGCGACCTGGTGATAGTCTTCCGAAGGAGCCACCATGACTCACTTCTGCTCACTTTCCCATTGGGATTGCAGGCCCTGGATTTTCACTTTTTTTTACTACTTCAAAAGAAGCCTGAATTTTGAAATTTTTGAAAAACATGAAATCTCATAATTGTTAAAAGTTAACAATTCATTCAATTTAAAACAAACAAACAAACAAACACTGAATGGTCCAAACAAAACTCATCAGCAAGTGGAATGCGGCCCATGAGCCAGAGTTTGCCACTTGTGGAGTGAAGGATCCAAATTCCTCATTTATACATCACTCAATTGTATGGATTTTTTGAGTGCTTGCTAGACCTCAGACACTGTGTTAGATACCAGAAATATGCACTGAAGAAAGTCAGCAAGAGACCAACACTTGGGGAATTTACATGCTGCGTGGGAGCAGTGAAGAGTAGACAATAACCAGAGATAGCAGATAGTGAAGCCAGCTATGCAGCAAATGAGAATAAGATGTGATGAAAGACAGCAGCGAGGTGCTGTTGTAGATTGGGTGATCGGGCCGGCTTCCTCTGAAAAGGTGAAACTGAAGCTGTATTTAAGTGAGAGCGCAACAGCCAGCAGTATGAAATGGGATGTTAGTGGAGAGCATCCCAGAGAGTGGCTTGACAGTAGCAATGAGCTTGGCATGTTTGGAGGAACAAAAGACCTGTGGGAGCTGGACCCTTAACCAGCTATTAGCGCTTGAATATATTAAATACATGGAATGCACCCGAGACTTATTTATTATAAGATAGTCATTCAAGAACATTTAGTCAGCTCTTCTTACGTCAAGCATTGTTTCAGTGGCTAAGTTGGAAAGATGAGTAAAGAGGCCCTCAAGAAACTCACCATTAAGTGTGTGTGTAGGGGGAGAGGGAGAGAGATAAATCATTATAATTTAATGTGCTTTAGTTAAAATGGAGGACTAGGGGTCAGGAGAGGACTCATGAAAGAGGTGACACTTGAACTGAATCAGAAAAGATAGAGGGATAGAGAAGAACATTCCACATAGAGGCAACAGCTGCTGGAAAAATCCATCATGGCTATTTCACAGAAGGGAACTTCTTTTGGGAATACTGGTAGGAGCGTTTTCGTATCTACTGATGTCTTTATATGAAATGAATTACAATAACTTGAATTTAGTCCAAATCTTTGATCACCACCCTGATTGCGGCACTTAACAAATGTCGCATGATAAAAAAATGAATGAGTGAATGAATGACTAGGACAGGAGATACTCTAAAACTGTAGTATTTATAATTTGTGTTATAATAAAAAACTGAATAAAATTATTTTCCTGTTATCGTCATCATTATCATGATCAAAGTTAATGACATTTTTTCCACTGGGGTATAAATTCCTTGTGCACAGGCACAATTTTTTCTCCTATTCCTATGCCAAGGATATACTTAGCATATAATATATACTCAGGAAGAATTTAGGGGAATAATTTCTTGCAAAAACACATGAATAGTGATAATGTTTTTAATGTAATACAGGTACTATATAAGATTAGTAGAATCCCACAAAACTGATATTAGCATTCTAGCAGTCAGCGATGTTATTCAACTGTGCACTCTCCTTTTATTTTTGTAGATCACTCTGCCAGTCATGTCAGTAAACCACACAGATAGGTCCCTGTAACATGCTTCTTCATGCCAGGCACTTTTATTACTTTGTTCATGATGCCACCACACCTCTGAACTAATAAAATACCTCCTCCTATTCTTAACACTCATTTTAGTTTAATATTAGTTGCTCTGAGACCTCCTCACTCCATTTCCTAGGTGAATTTCAACCAACAGTGATCTGACTTTGGCTTGGAATTTATATGTTTGTTATATTCACCTTAACTGCATATGTACTTTCACACTATCTTGTGCTCGATATCATCATAGAATTGTTCTTTATTTCATGTGTGTATGTCTTGGCTATTTAATTAGTAGTAGATTCACAAAATTTAGGCACCCATGAGGCCTTTTTTTTTTTTTTTTTAAGAAACCTACTGCAAGGAAAAATATCATAGGAAAAATCCTTAGGCACAATAGTTTAACTCCCCTAGTAGGCACCAATGTGTCTGTCTTTCACCAAACAGCAAGGAATCTTTGGATTACTGCCATTTAAATGATCTGTCAAATTCACAGTTAAGAGGAGCAATAAAAAAATGCAATCTAAGAAATGAATTGAAATTGGATTCTCTAGTTGTTAGTTTGGTGTAAGGATCATGACGCGAAGTTTAGTGGAAGCAATTATTTTTCTGCTTAACATTTCCTGTTTGGTAGATTTATACTTTTTTCTGAGTGATGTCATTATTAGAGCATCACTCTGAGTCCTCGCAATGTCGAAGGCCTTGGCCGTGTCTCTGACTCCTTATTTCTCCTCTGATGTCAACTATAGCCACTAAATTCAAAATCTGTTAAGAGAGCTGCAGATATTAGGCAGGGCTGCTTCTATGTATGTTTTTTGCCAGGCAGGAAAATACGTAGCATTTCCTAGCATATTGTAGATCCTTGGGTTGTTACCCTGCCCCCAATGAAAGCCTTTCAGGAGAGAGGGTGGTGGGACCAGCCATTGTGTTTCAAGGACTGGGATTCTTTGTGTCATGTTGAAAGAAAGTGCTAGGTGTCCTGATAGTGCTCATTAATTTATTTTTTCCTAAAAAGATTTCATCTCAGAGCTCCACTTACTTAAGCTGTATTCATTTTAAGGGATGCATATACACTGCTTTAAATAGCTAAATTTTAATTTATGCTAAACTCATATGAAATGTGTTTATTACTAAGACTACTGAAAATGTTTTCCTTAGAGACTTAATGCTGCTTAACCTCTCTGCAGCTTCGATTTTCTTATCTAATATGTAGTAATCAGCACTGCCTCATTCACTTTAGAAATAGGATGGATTTGTAATTGGTATACATAACTTCCATCTTTAATATCTTGAAGGGTTTTAACTAACTTACAATTGCTTCATCTTTATTACTGCTTGTAATGCAGAAAGTAGAAAACACAGCTGGGTTTTGAAGCTCACAGAGGCACTTGTAGCTCAGTAGTATGTTGTCTAGAATACTGTATAAACAGCTTAGCTGTTATTCACCCCTGCACTCTGCATTTCCTCCATCAGCTGGTTATGTCACTCAGCTTCTCTCATCGACCTTCTCATCTATGAAAATATGATGGGAATCCATGAGCTATGTTGGGAGAGCAAACTTGCAGAAACCTATCTGGACACCATAGAATAATTGGACCATGATGGCTCTTTTACTGGATTAGACTATGTTTTAAATAATGTAACAGAGTAACTAATGAGCTACTGGATAGTTATGTATTTATACCTTACCTACTTGTAAAGGGAATTTGATGTTGAATAAGAAATGCACTTGTATAATTAGACTGTTAGAATATAAAATCAAAATCTTGGAGAAGGAAAAGGAACCTAAATATGCTAAGAGGCTTGGTTAATATTCTTACTGTTTATCAGTGTTACCTCTGAGTTTCATGGTAAGCAAGAGTGAAAAATAATGGGCGATACAATTAATATCTGTACTATTTATAATGACCAACTTTTTGCTAGTATACATTCTAAAATGAATTTAGACAAGGGCATAGGGCAGCGTGGAGGAGAATGTTTTCTGAACAGTTCTGTAGAACATACCAGATAAAAAATGCACATAGCTCTTTGTAGTCCTTGGGGGATAAATAATGACAAAAACATCTGAGTTATAATAAGAGTATATATAAATAAACATGAACAACACAATAGTCAAATAGTAAGGTTACTTCATTAAGGGACTTAGATAATATATAAACTTTTCAGTATTTGAACTTAGTTGAAAACAAACTTTTTAAAATGTCAAGAGATTATTTTATTAGATTGTAGAAAATATACTTCTCCTAATTACCAAACTACATGATAAACCTGTTACTAATTTTGAATACAGATATTCAGAAATATAAGCAACTAAAGGAACTTTGACCGAAAACTTAATAAAATAGCAAGTTTCTTTCCTGAAAAACAAGCAAACCAGGATTAGCTATTTTCTCCCAAACCCAAAGATATTTTGCTATGTTGATATCACAAAGCAGTTTGTGGTAATGAAATATATGATTATAAACTAATAAAATACATGATTATTAACCATTTTTGCTTTGAGCATTAATTTTTCTGTGTTTCTTGGCAGCCAAGACAAAAACAAAAAGGTAAGTTATATGATTCATATGTGATGCAAAAGCAAAACAAAACGAAAACAAAAAACCTGATACCGATTATTAGTGAGGTACAAAATCTCTATTAATTCTAAGAGAAGTTATCGAAGAACGCTTATGTAGGAAAAATAATTATTGGTGGTATGATAGAGGTTTAGATAAGCAGGCCTTCTTCACTAATATAATTTAGTGATAAAAAATATGCCTATCATGAACCAAACAAAAACAATAAACAAAACCAACTATATCCTGTTGCCATGTATTCTCTATAGTAAGAAAAGGTAAAGAGATTTTCAATTAAAATCTTAACATACTATATAGGTTGGTAGTTTTCTACACAAACATTTCTGCACACGCATCCAACATCTGCACAGAATCTCGTGCATAGTAAATGTGCCATAAACATTAAGATTCATCAGAATTACTTCCATGTCCTTCCCCTTCTTAATTAATTCTTTATTCAATGTATATTTATTGATCACCTGCTATAACCAGGCTCAATGTTCTCAATGGTAGGGTGAAAGAGTCATCAGACAGACAAAAATCCCTCCCCTCAATGAATGTCCATTCTCGGGGTGGGGGGGTGTCTCCCTCTTTGCAATCACATTGTTTGTTTCTTTCAGGAGCAGGTGTTCTGCAGACATCAATTTTGCAGTGGTTGGGATTGCATGGGGTACAAAAATGAGATATAGTCTTTACCCTCATGGAATGTACTGTTTATTACATGGAGACATAAAAACAATCGCAGTACGGCAAGTCCTGTGGAAGATGCGTATCTGGGGTCCTCTGGAATCTCAGTTGGGAGTGCACATGGGAAGGGCAGCGTGCGGCAGAGACAGGGAGGGAGAGGGAGAGACAGTGTTTTCCCCCTGTACTCCATCGTTCGATCATTCTCTCAGCATTTAAGCAGGCAAATCGGCTTCTCCCAAAACCCCCTAGGCCAACTGGCCCATACCTCTGTTTCCTTTTGTAGCAAAACTGATCAAAATGTCACACGCCATTGCTATCTCCAACTCCTCTCTTTCTGTTCTGTGTTCAGTCTACCCCTGCCTCTCTGCCAGGCCTTCGTCCTTACTGCGATACCAAGACAGCTTGTGGTGAGGTCACCAGTCACTGCCACTGGGCTAAATCTAATGATTTGTTCGCATTCCTTATCTCATTTCACCTGTCACTAACTTTCACAGAGTTGGTCACTCTCTTCTTGAAATAATTTCTTGATTTCACTTTCCTGAAACACAATTTCCTGGTCTTTTTGCTTCCTTACCAGCACCTTCTTCTCCGTTACATTCCCTGGTTCCTAGTCCTTCTCTGCTTCCCTCAGAAGAGTTCTCATCAGTGTGTTTGAGGACTCATTCCATGGATCGCTTCTCTTCGCCGCTGATATTCGCTCCTTAGATGATCTCATTCTGTCACGTGACTTCAAACACCAGCTGTACCGTGATAAATCCCAAATTGATATCTTTAGCGTGGGCCTCTATTCTGAACACCAGCCTGGTACATCCAACTGCTTGTTTAAGATCTGCGTTTGAATGTTGTTTGAGGCATCTCACATTTTATCCTCTACCTTCCCCCACAGTCTGTCCGACTCAGATAAAAACCCAGACTCTCTGACTCTAAAACCTGAGCTCCTCGTCATTCCTCTTACCTGGTGCTGCGTTAACCCTCCCTATGTGTTCTCGTCACACCCTGTGTTTACGCTGGTCCTAGAACGTGTATCATTGAAGTACTGTGGCCTATTCCTTTGTTTGTTTCCTCCACTAGACTCCAAATTCAGTCACGGCAGGAGTAATGTATTATTCACAAACGTGTTGCCTAGTGCATACTGCTGTGTTTGATAAAGTGCTTTTGATTGATTAAGTGAGTGACTATTACAGTTACAAGCACTATGGATAACTGGAAAGGAAATAGGTTAATATTGGCTGGCATTACTGCAAAGGGTTTTATGAAGATATCAACATTTTAGATGAATCTTACATATTGATAAGATGTAGATAAGCAGTAAAAAGGGAGGAAGACCTCATCACCACGGGGAAGGAAGAGGTAATATTCACCATGACGTGTGTGGAGGTCGGGTGCTCTGGGGCATTGCCTCGGGTGGAGAAGGCAGGGGCGCGCGGACGTGGGAGGCAGCCATGGAGAGCACATCTTACCAAATTCCGGAGGGCTTTCGGCACCAAAAAATGAAAAAATAATTCAGTAGAAATATTTGTTGAAATGTGACAGAGCATAAATTTCTGCTAAACTGTTCCTTAGGGGACTTAGTTCTTATGTATGCTGTCATAAAATTAATGAGACATTAATGATTTTGTAGAATGCTAAACACAGTAACACAAAAACAAATGGCACAGAAGTTTGCTTTGTAAGATATCCTCCAACTCAAAAGCGTTATTACACATCCTGAAAAGGTCTTTCAATGATTATACTTATATTCATGCACTAATTTATACCCTGACATTATCAAGCAAGTATTTAAAGATAAATCAATTAAAAACAAACCCATGAGGAAATACGATCTGTAAACATATAAACCAATATAAAAACACTTATGTCAAAGCCGTAAGTAATATCTTGGATGTATGTGTCTGTGAGTGAATGTGTGCTTCCAGGTGTCTGACCGTGTTTATTTACTGATTAACTTGTTTTTCCAGCTCAAACATAAATGAAGAAAAGTTAACACTTTATCCTGAAGATATGTTGTAGAAATATGAGATGGGATAAGAGGGCTGGGCAAAGAAATCCAGTTAATAACCTTTGTCAGTAGATCAAGTGGTAGCGTATTAAGGTGGTGTATGAAAATAACTTTTCTGATGTAATAACTGAGAGACTCTGGTACGTGTGCAAGTCTCACAAGCAGCACGAGGAGCTTGCTCAGCTTTTGTTTTGTGGCCGTTGGTGTACTTTGGGTTTCAGAATTACTTAGAGCAGAGGCACCGGAAAGTGACAGACCATTGTAACAAAATAATGCTGGAAAATAAACTGTTGAACTAAAAGGTCAAGTTTCAGAAAATGAAATAGTTATCCTTGGTCAGGCCAAAAATGTCCTCCTTCTACATCACAACCAAGTAGTTATGTGAAACTGTATAGTAGTGGAAAGTTCTGAAAAGTCCCTTGAAGGATTTATATTATCAATTGAATAATATCAGTTTGGGAGATATAAAATTGGTTCAAAAGATATATTCTAGAGACTTATGTATGTATGTGTGTATGTATATTATCTTTGTATTATCTATCTATCTATCTATCTATCTACCTATCTCTCTATCTATCTATCCCATTTTGTCATTTATATGTGACCTGCAAACTAATCCTAAATTTGTGTTACTTTTATAAGGGGCTTGCCAGCATTATACAAAGGGCCACATAGTAAATACTTTAGGCTTTTTTGGTTATATTGTCTCTGTTGCAAATACTTAATTTACCATTCTAGTGCAAAAACAAAACCCCCACAGACAATAAACAAATAAGCATGGCAGTATTAAACTGAAACTTTACTTAAAAAAAACAAACAGGTGTAAGGCCAGATTTGACCCATAGGCTGCTGTAGGTTGCCAGATCATACTTTTGCTGATTTTTATAATCTTCACAGTCATAATTTCCCACATTTGAAATATTCTTTTGAGTAAGAATTGATAGTTCATTTATTTTTAAGTAATTCTCTCAGTTCACTCTGTGTATGAGTCTAACACACACACACACACACACACACACACGTGTAGAATTTCTGCCTGGTTAAAGAGAACACATTAGAAGTTCTTTCTGCCCATTCCTGTGATTACATGATTTTAGTATTCTGTGTAAAGGGGAAGCCTGGACAAGAATGAGAACTGAGTGACCAATTGGCAGGGCTGGCACATAGTCATGTATTAGACTGAGGGTATGAATGAACCTCATATAAAACAGGAGTACTAATGAATCGAGTAGAATGGAAGCAGAATAGGAGAACATGAAGGCAGAAGTAATTGGATGAGACAGATGTCAGGTCAGAAGGCAAACTAAAGAAACAGCTGGGGAGAAAATGGTGTACTTATATCTGACACATAACTTTGGAAACTCTATGTATGGAAGCTGAGGTGAAACAGAGTGGTTCTCAAATTGTAGTGTACATCACATTCCTGGACCTGAGCCCCACAGCCTTGGGGTGAATAAGTCTGCAGCAGAGCCCCGAACTGCCTTTTCACCATGCAGTCTGGATATTTTTATTCAAGTTGTCCAGCAGCCACAGTTTCAAAAAAGAGCTGCTTCAGACTTTTGCCCTCCTTAGCTTCCTTCCCTAATTGTCTGGCAGTCTGCGCAGCTGACCTGCATAGAGCCCCTTCTCATTTCATCCCCTTCCTTCTCCTTTTGTTCTTCCCACTTTCCTGATATCAAGGTAATTTGATTATCACCTAATTTTCATACCTTGAACCCCCATTTAATTTCTCAGAAATTAAAGGAATTAATCTCTGCTATTTATCAACAGGAAAATCTCTTTTTAAAAAATAACTCACACCCAAACTAATGATTAAAAGCCATAACGCTCTCTTCCCTGCACGTGTATTCATTGGCCCCATGAGGCATTGTGAGAATCTGGAACCTGTGTTGCTTTATATGTAAAGTTTCTAATAACCAAACAAGAAAGGAGAGCCAGTATGTCTGGGCCCAAGGAAGGAGAGGGAGGGTCGGAGAGGAGGCTGAGGAGGTAGGCTCAGATCAAGAGGGCCTGTCGATCTTGCTATGGACTTTGGCTTTTATCCAGGAGCAATTAGAAGCCCTTACCACTGCCCTTTCCTAAAGGCCAAGAACTGCTTCATTTCTGGCTGAATTAATGGCTGGCAATGGCATGAGGAGAAAGGGGATGATGTGAGAGTCTTGGATAACTCCCAGGTATAGAGATGGTGGGTGAGTAGATGATGCTGCATTTCACAAGACTGGAGATAGAGAAGGCATGGGGGTGGAATGAGGGGACAAGAAGCTTGGTTCCAGACCTTTGGTAACTGAGGAATTAGAGGAGCTTGGGCTGGAGGTAGACAACATGAAGTTTTTTATACATACTTAATTCTCAGGAAAGAGAGCTAGGTTTGGAACATTGCTGTACGGAGACAAGAGTATGTCAGTGCTATTAGAAATTGTGGGTATAGATAAGGTTACCCAGGGAATGAACTGGAATGAGAAGAGTAAAAGATCAAGAGTTGAACCCTGAGTAATACCACCTTTAACCCTGTGGAGGTCACAGTCAAAAAAAATCACAGCATAGGTTGTGTGCATCCAAGAGATATACTCATTACTAGTATTTGCTGAAATGTAAATAAATAAATAAATAAATAAATAAATAAATAGAAAACACTGCAAATTTGCATATATTATATTTATATAATAAAACACGATTTTAAAATTTATTTTAGGTTACAATTTAGAAATTATTAAACAAAAATATAAAACATAAAGAATAAAATTATTTCTTTTCAAATAATGGAAACATGGATATTGCTAAAAAATATAACCAAAGAATGTCTTTAATATTAATCAGACTCTTCAATAATTGGCTTTGCAAAATGTTTGTAAAAGTCATTGCAAGCAATATTGCTATGCTCAAGGCATAAATACTTTTCACAATATTTGCAAAAATATTTTAATAAACGACTCCTTTTGGATGCATAGCCCCTAACAAGTGCTATACCCAACCTGATGTTGAAAGGAAAGGAAAGGAGGAGACTGGCTGAGAAGGAGAGATCTGAAGGCATGGGACTAGAAGGTGAGCTAGGAGGCTCACGAAGGAGAGTGAGACCCATGGTCCCTGAGAACTCAATACACAAGATGCAGCCTTAAGCCAGACCCCAGGATTTGGCATTTAGCAGGTTACCCATGGTCTTACCAAGAGCAATCCTTCCTGAGTGACGAGGCCCAGAACGGACAGCAGGGAGCAGAGGGCTGTGGGGCTACTACCTGAACAGTAGGTACATTCCAAAATGCACATCAGAGTCAGAAGCAGTGATTCAAAGCAGCCAAAGTATCCTCTTGTGATCCTGATCTTAAACAGAATGAAAGTGAAATATTAGCTCCAAAATCTAGCGGGGAGGGAGAACGAGATACACTGGTGGCATTACAACTCAAATGTTCCTGCTCTCACTCCGAGCCACTTTATATCTTCAATCCACTGCAGTCGGTCTCTAGAGGAAGTGGTGTGTATGTGTGTGTGTGTGTGTGTTGTTTAAAATGTCCATCCTCCAACATTTCAAAAGGCTCTTCATATTTATATTTGCTTTCCTCTTAGCACAGCAGTATTACCTAAAAGGAGTACCTGTAAAGGGCTAATAGGAAATACTCCCGGGTTCCAGTTTGCAAAGGCAGATCATTATCTGCCAGACAGGAGATTTGTTTTAGCTTGTACCCACTCTGTGTGGTGCTTTGTGGTTCTCTTCTGGTAGGGCATGCTGTGGGATCACAGCAATGGTGCTAATTAAATGTCACTGGGTTTGGGAGCTGTAGAGAAGCTTTCATGCTCAGATGGCTGAGACAGAAGCAGGAAGCGGAGGCACTTCGACTCTCCTGAAGCTCATTAGCGTAGGGCAGGGCTCGCATTCAGCCGGCTTTGGTGCTCAATGGATGCTGCAAAAGGGCCCACAGATGAATTCCAAAAGGAGTAAATGAACACATGTCTATATATTTTTAATAGAAAACAATTTCTCTGGGCAAGTTTGCCTTGAAATTATTCCCCTGCATAACCCCTTATCTTATTGACTATATCATGGATTCTTGAAGTGCCTGGTATTTAACTTGTTTTTAAAGTTGATAATTCCCACATGTTCAACATTGACACAAACTAAGGGAGAAGTTTTCCAAAGTATTGGGTTGGCCAAATAGTTCATTTGTTTTTTTCCGTAAGATGGCTCTAATAGCACTTCGTGGTCTTTAACTTCATTCGAAACAATTCTGCTAGATTGTATTGTGACCGCTGTCATATCAGTGGGCATTTAAAAGAACTTATTAAAAGTGGTGAATTCTTGTATATCCATTTAAGTATTGAAGATGGAAGAAAATATGCAACACTTTTGGCATATTATGCTTTATTATTTCAAGAAAGGTAAAAACACAACTGAAACACACAAAAAGATTTGTACAGTGTATGAAGAAGATGCTATGCCTGATCGAACCTGTCAAAAGTGGTTTGTGAAGTTTTGTGCTGGAGATCTCTCCCTGGATGATGCTCCCTGGCCGGGTAGGCCAGTTGAAGTTGATCGTGATGCGATTGAGACATTAATTGAGAATCGATGCTATATGATGTGGGAGACAGCTGGCATATTCAAAATATCTAAATAAAGTTATTGGTGAAAACGGAAAATGTGTCTTTTATTTTTCACAAAAAAACTGTACGGACTTTTTGGCCAACCCAGTAATAAATTAAACACACGTAGCAAGAAAAGATCAGTGCTTTGAGTACGGGTGGTGATAGGCAGCCAGCCCCTTCCCAGCTCCTCTCGAGAGCCCTGACCGCCCCCTTTCCTGTGTGCTGAGATTTGAATGTCCGGGAATTACTGTGGGTTCCCCTTCTCAGTGAGTGGTGTGATTCTCTGCCTGGCTCTCAAGCTAGGGAGCTGGCATTCGTCTTGACTCCCTTTCCCCGGACAGCATGTCCATCAGTTCCAGGCTCTGAATCTCCGTGGGGTCAGCCCAGTCTTCTCACTGTTACTGCCAACTTCCTCCTTCTGCCATTGTCCTTTCTTGCCTGGACCGTAGCAGCAGCCTCCTGTCTGTTTGCCTCTGTTCAAGGCCCTTTTCAGTCCACTGTCCAAATGGAAGTGAGAAGGATTATTTTAAAATGCCCACAGGTTGTGTCTGTCTCCTCACTAAACATTTCAGTAGCTTCCAATAGAACAAGAGTATATGCTCACTAACATGGCTTAGCATACTTTTTGTGATTGTATTCCTGATTATTCTTTTTTTATTATTATTTTGCCTCATATTTATCAAGTACTTACTTTGTCACAGGTGCTGTGTCTTATCTAATTGTCACAGTAACTCACTCAGAGAAATATTAATAAAGCACTGTTATTAACCTTATTTCACAGAAGACAAAAGCGAAGCTTAATGAAGCTAATTTTCTTGTCCATGATTGTTCTGATAACAAATAGGATAGAAGGGATTTGAACCCAGTCTATCTAGAGCCTGTGATGCAACCACTGTACAGTGCTACTGTCTAGCCACCTCTGTCATTATCCCTTTACTGGCACAAAATGTTCCAGAATCTGCTCACGTCCTTCACTACCACCTGGTCCAACACCACCACCGTCCCTCACCTGGATTATTGCAATGGGCGTCTAACTGTTCTCCCCACTTCCGTTCACCTGTGTATTTCTTAGTGTCTTTTCTGGCCCAGCAGCTGGACTGAACCCTGAAGAATGCCATGTAGATTATGTGACCACTCTGCTCAAAACCTTCTGATTCTTCTGAGTTTCTGAGCAAAAGGCAAATTTTGCCACTGCCTTCTAAAGCCTCCCAGCAGGACCTGGTTCCTCTGCCCCCTCTTCCCACCTCCTTGGCCACCTTTCTCCTTACCTGCTTACCCCCCACCCCATCTGATGGCTGTGCTTTGAAGCCAGGAAACATAACCCTGCTTTGTGTCTTTGAGTTTGCCGTTTTCTTCTGCTTTTCAAGTTCCTGTTAAAATGGTCTCTGACCTTTTGATTTCAAACAGCAGCCTCCGTCCCTGCTCGTGCTCATTGCTCCCGCCCTCTGCTTCCTTCTCTTTTCAGCGCTCTCTCATTTGATAGACCGTCTAGGGGTTAGTTTATGTCTGGCCGACCATCAGAAAGTCACCTCTGTAAGGACAGGAGGTTTATGTGTTTTGTTCACTGTTATAACCCCAATGTCTAGAGAATGACTGGGTACACACCAGAGGACAGGTTTATCATTAAGTATTTTTGAATGAACATGCAAGTAATACACTAATCATTGCATTAAACTCATGATTACTTAAGTTTTAAGGAGAGTTTATTTTTGTTTTGGCTGGGGACATATGGGTCTTTATGTTTTAACATACTATATGGATCTGACAATATTGTTTCCTTTATTGATAATTTACTGTACAATACCAAAGAAGCTTATAGTACAGGAAATAGCTTTGTTTATAGTATCTATATGTTTGTATTTAGTACCTGTATCCTTAAATGTCTTCTCTACCAGTTAGCAGTATATATATTTTTATTTTTATTTATCTTTAGAGAGAGGGGAAAGAGAGGGAGAGAAACACCGAGGTGAGAGAGCTACATCGATCAGTTGCCTCTCAAATGCCCCCAACGCAGGACCTCAGTATATTTTTTAAGAAAGGAAAAGGAGTTTTTCCTAAATGACTCTGTCTCCATTTTTTTCTCCCTTCTCTCTTCTTTGAATTTTTCCCCCTCCCTTTTTTTTTCATTTGCAACCTGGGTAATTTAACTTCTGAATGACTAGGTAACATTTAAAAGGGTGTTAGATGTCACATATTGAACAAATAACGAAGTGCATGTTTGAAGTTCGTTGGCTTTTTTCCATTTGATTCAACTGATCTGAACCCTTAGAGTTGAAATTCACCTTGCCACCTTATTTCCTCCTTTATCAGGTTTGCCTTTAAAATTGCAGACGTTCACTTGAGTAATACATCTCACATTTGAGAATCACTCTAACAAAAGCTAGCCCTTTTTTAAGCAGCTGTTGATGAGACAGTTAAACATACAGATAGCACTAGCATGATATTTCTCAGTCGGATGTAACTCAGAAATAGAAAGCTGCAACCTGAGGTTGAAATGCTTTCAAGCAATTGAGCTTCAGGTTCCTGAAAATGATGTCATAGTGCTTTTTCTCAATTCCCCATATTCCACCCCAATCTTACATCTGGCTAATTTGTGCACTTCAGGTGGGATCCCCAAGCATACTGGCAATGTGAGAACTGTTGTGGAACTCATCTTTATAAATCCAAGCCTTTGATTGACCCACTTTAAAGTGGCTTTGTCAAGACCATGAGCAACAGAAAAGCAATTGACTCATCCTTTGAATAGGTATGCCACCGAAAAGAGTAGAATGGTAATACGGCCCTCTTCACGGAACCTGGTTGGTTCAGGAACTTAAGGAGCATTAGGAGCACAGTTCCTCTAATTCCCTTTGATAGAGTGTTGTAGGTATTACTGTTATTTCACAGCTAGGTAAATTAGACATAAAAAGGTCAAGTGATTTGTACCTGTTCCTATGAAAGGTCAATGGCGGGACCAAAGATATTCCCTCAGTGCAGTAATCAGCCCACTCACTCTGACAATTACTTTGAGAGCAAGGACTATAAATTTTCCCAGTCAACCACAAGACCTATTTCAATGTGGTCAAAGGGCTCAGAAAGATGGAATTTTTCACCTCATTGCCAAAGGGAGAAAAAGAATCACAAGAAACAGTGAAAGAATCAGAATGCTTTTGAACAGATAAACAATGCTATATAATTCCTGATTTCTTTATGTTTTGAGTGAGTGACTGATTACCTTATTCCAGAAATAGAAATTAAAACACCTTTTACATTTACAAATTGTAATTCAACATTTTCTAAAACTGAATCTCTTTTGGAAAATTAAACACATTTATCATTAACATTTGAACACACAAAAACACTCTGTGCCATTCGTCCCTCTCTGTTCCTTCATCTATCCATACGTATGTTCAGTAAAGATTTATTAAGGGCCAGTTCTGTGCTAAACAGTGTCATGGACGCATGGAACATTACAGTGATGACAAAGGAAAATTCCTGTCCTTCCAGGGCTTACTTACATTCTAAGTGAGAGAGCTATTTAAAATCAAATAAATAATAATCCACATGTGCATACTATTATTTTAATTATTACAGAGAATGATCCTTCTGTCCTGCTAGTGTTTCCCAAACCATGTTTGAAAGATCACTAGGGAGGGTATGTGACGGTAAATACCCAGCACATTCATTTCTGGATGCTTGAAGAAACTACTGAAGTAGCATTATCCTTTCATCTCTGGGTCTGAAGAAATACATTACTTTCTTGTTGGGAATAGTAAGACCCACAAATTTCAAAGACTTGTCTTTACTTACACCAAAAGAAATAGGGTCTGAAAAATGTCTATCTTTCATGAATTCTACAAAACAAAAATAAACACTCCAAGTAAGTGTACCTCACTGTGGGGTTTCCTAGAGATTATCTGCTACATTTTTTTTCTTTTTACTAATGTTTACTCATACTTTGGATAACCCCACTAAACATGTAGAGTTTCTCTTCTTGCTCCTCACCTTGATATATTTTATTTTATTTTTTAATAGAACACTGCAACAATAATTATATAGAATATTTTTGTGAAATACTAATTTCAGAAAAGAACTACTTACATAAAATTTATTTTCAAATAGGTTTTAGTCAGTCATAAAATATTGATGTATATTCTTACATTGATATCAGAAGCAATTACACAATATACTTCATTTAACTTTGCATGGAAAAAATATAAAATAGCAGGAATTTTTCCTTAAAATCTTATTCTTACTAAAATACTCCTATACATAGCTTCTAATGTATTGAAGTAGGTGAAAATATGACCTGTTTTAGTTGAAAAAATGGAACTAAAGAATAAATTTGACTTAAATAATTGTAGGGAAAAAACTTATTCTAGAAGGTAATTTTATTCATCTATTTTTTCATGAAACAAACTTATAAATTAATATATTTATTATATAATTATATAAACTTACTTATAAACTAATTTTTGGACTTGAGTGAGATTTTATTACAGAGAGCTTTTTTGTAAATTGTTGAAAAAATTTTTATAATATTTTGTGATGTTCAAATTATATACAGTTCAAACTTCTGTGTTCATAAATACCATTTTTAAAAAATCCTTACCCTAGGATACATTTACTGTTTTTTGTTTGTTTGTTTTTTAATAGAGGGGAGAAGGGAGAGAAAGAGGGAGAAAGAAAGAGACAGAGAGGGAGAGAGAAACATTGATTGGTTGCCTCCCATATGTGCCAGAGTGGGGACCAAACACACAACCTGGGTATGTGCCTTGAGTGAAAGTTGAACCCACAACCCTTAGGTGCATGGATCAACACTCCAACCAACAGAGCAACCCAGCCAGGGCCATAAACACCATTTTATTGGAACACAGATATGTTCATTCATTTAGGTGTCATCCTTGGCCCCTTTTGTGCTACAGTGGCAGAGTTGAGTAGCTGAAACAGAGTCCGTCTGGCGTGCAAAGCCTAAAATATTTACTATTTGTTTCTTTACAAAAAAAGGTTGCTAATCTCTGGTCTATACTCCTCGAGCCCTCTTGCCCACCCTTCCCCCCACATGTCATCACTGGATTTTGTAAAGTATATTTTATTGATTATGTTATTACAGTTGTCCAACTCTTTTTTCTTCCTTCTCTCTCTCCACCCAGTATCCCCATTCCCTCTGGCATTCCCCCATCTTAGTTCATGTCCATGGGTCGTACTTATAAGATCTTTGGCTTCTCCATTTCCTATACTATTAGCCTCCCCCTGTCTATTTTGTACCTACCAGTTATGCTTCTTATTCTTGGTACCTTTTCCCCTATTATCCCCCTTACCCCTCCCTGCTGATAACTTTCCATGTGAGCTCCATTTCTGTGATTCTGTTCCTATTCTAGTTATTTGCATAGCTTGTTTTTGTTTGTTTCTTTTTTTTAGGTTCAGTCGTTGATAGTTGTGAGTTTGTTGTCATTTTACTGTTCATAGTTTTGATCTTCTTCTTTTTCTTACACAAGTCCCTTTAACATTTCATACAGTAAGGGCTTGGTGATGATGAATTCCTTTAGCTTGACCTTATCTGGGAAGCACTTTATCTTCCCTTCCATTCTAAATGATAGCTTTGCAGGATAGAGTAATCTTGGATGTAGGGCCTTGCTTTTCCTGACTTTGAATACTTCTTTCCAGCCCCCTCTTGCCTCTAAGTTTTCTTTAATGAAATCAGCTGATAGTCATATAGAAACTCCTTTGTAGGTAACTGTCTCCTTTTCTCTTGCTGCTTTTAAGATTCTCTCCTTATTTTTAATCTTGGGTAATTTAATTATGTGTCTTGGTGTGTTCCTTCTGGATCCACCTTCTTTGGGTTTCTCTGAGCTTCCTGGACTTGCATGTGTATTTCCTTCACCAGTTGGGGAAGTTTTCCTTCATTATTTTTTCAAATAAGTTTTCAATTTCTTGCTCTTCTCTTCTCTTTCTGGTACCCCTATGATTTGGATGTTGGGATGTTTAAAGTTGTCCCAGAGATTCCTAAGTCAGTCCTCTTTTTTTGAATTCTTGTTTCTTCATTCTGTTCTGGTTCAATGTTTATTTCTTCATTCTGTTTGAAATTGTTGATTTGAGTCCTGGTTTCCTTCCCTTCACTGTTGGATTCCTGTATATTTTACTTTATTTCACTTTGTATAGCCTTCACTTCTTTGTTTATTTTATGACCTGATTACCAATGTTTTGAACTCTGCATCTGATAGGTTGGCTATCTCTTTTTTAACAGAAAAAGAACTAAGTTCTTTGATCTGTTCTTTCATTTGGCCATATTTCTTTGTATAGGCATACCTGTTATAGTGTAAGGGGTGGAGCCTTGGGTATTCACCAGGGTGGGGCAGCCTTCTCTGTGTCATGGTGCTGTCGGTAAGGGAGAGGTCAGAGAGGGAACAATGTCGCTTGGTTGGCTCTCATCCCACTTTCAAGAGATTGACAGTTTCTCCCACTGCCATAACCCCTACAGATTTTTACAGCCAGAGGTTTTGAGGCTTTCTTTCCCAGCATGGGAACCCTGGGTTCCGCAGTCTGTCTTGCTCCCCGGCTCTTCCTCCTCATTTATCTGCACACAAATGTGGAACTGCCCAGGTTGCCAGCTGCTGCCTCAGGTACCCAGGCTGCCAGCTGCAGCCTTGCAGTGCATCCTCTCTGTCCGGGCTGCTCATCTCTGCCCTCCAACCTGTCTGGACAAACGTTTCTTCTTTAACTCCTTGGTTGTCGGACTTCCATACGGTTTTATTTTCTGGTAGTCTGGTTGTTTTTTGTTTTTAAATTGGTTGTTTCCTCCGTTTGGTTGTGCGAGGAGGCGAAGTGTATCTGCCTACACCTCCATCTTGGCCACACCTTCTGCAGAGAGCTTTCTAAAAGAGCAAAGTCAGCTCATAAATTAGAAGCCCTGAATGATAAGTAACCAGTTTTTTAAAAGTAAATAAAATATTTTTATGTCCAATCCCAATATCAATGTTTTTGAAAAAATTTATTTAGAAAAGTATTTACTGTTATTAAGAGTTTTGGAATGTTTACATTTTTTCCTGTAGGTTGTAAAAGAAAAAAGACTTTTAAAAAAAGTTGCTTTTTTATGTTTAACTTTAGATTTTATAAAAGTGGATTTCTTATTGAGAACCTATCAGAGGTGTCCAACCTGTTGGTGTCTCTAGGCCACACATTAAATACACAAACACTAACTAAAACTGATGAGCAAAAAAAGATTTAAAGTAAATTTATGATTGTGTGTTGTGTCACATTCATAGCCATCCTGGGCCACATGTGGCCTGTGGGTGGCGGGTTGGACACTCCTGATGATAAAACCTATTATGCCAATGGTTCTCATATGGTAGCAGGATTGTGATCTTCTGCATGGCTTGTTAAAACAGGCCCCACACCCAAAGTTTCTGATTCTGAAGGTCTGAGATGGGCCCAAGAATTTTCATTTCTAACACATTCCCAGGCAATGTTGATGCAGTTGGCCCAGGGACCGTATTTTGAGAACTTTCCTGTTTTGATGAATATTCGCAATCAGAAGAAAAGCTAGATTCTTCATCACAACAATTCGCAATGCTTTATATCAGAAGCATGGTACAAGGATTACTTACTACCTCACATCATTTAAAAATAGATTTTTTTCTTGCCATTTACTGTGGTTTTTTCCTCTGCTACTGTGCCCTACTTCAAGGGTTGAGCTGTAAACATTTATTGACTATAGTCACTAAAGGTCTTTTATTGATGTTACTGTAATTTCAGACAGACTCTAATGAATAGGAGTCTAGATCCTCTGAAAATTAGTTTTAAAAAGTTGGTGAATTTCTTGTCATTTTGCACATATCTTTGCCTTCATTTGGCCACCCTCTTAATGGAAATAATAAACTGACCTCTAAGGGAAAAAAAAAACAATTTATTTTAGATATTAGATAAATAAAACCTATGTTTTTAAAAACTCCTTGGATAAGGATTCCACAGTGAGAGGTAATGCTGGTGTTTTAGGGCCCCTCCTTCAGTCCTGTGGGGGCAGGGAAGGGACCAGTGTTCTACTTCCCTAAGGTCCTGAATGTTCGGCCAGGACAAGAGAAAACAGGCTTGAGGTCGCATGGTTTGCTTGGGGGTCTGTGGCCCTGTGGTCTGCTGGTCCACAGATCCTCCACAGCTGCCTCGCAAGGTGCTTGGGAGTTTGTCTGCTCTCTCTCCCAGGTTTGCACACGGTATTCCTCAGAATGGACGCCCTCTGTACTTTCTCTCCTGCTCATTGCCACTTTCCTCTTGGCCATGTGCCCTTTGGGGCTTTCTCTTTGAATTCTCAAGAGCCTATTTTGGAAGCCCCCAAAAATTAACATCGTTTCTTTTTTTTTTTTCATTCAGACTCCATCCAAATTCTGCTCAGGACAATGTGTATTTGGCTAGGGAACAAGGAGTTTGGGAAAGAGAAAAAAGAACAAGAGTGAACTTTTTAAGAAAGACTGAGATTTGTTACTTCTTGCAACTAATCTATTCCATTACACTGTTTGGTGGAGAATCAGTACTTTCATCTGCTTTCCATAAACAGTCTTTGACACTCTTTGCTCTTTTCTCTCCCCTCACTTTACCCCTCCCCCCAACTCACTCATGTTCTCACCCCTCTCCTTTGGGAAACACCACCATTTCCGCCTTGAGAACCAAGCCCTTCATAACCTCAGATTTAAGCTGGATATTGCTGGGGATTTCCCGGAACCTCATTTCTGCTGACTGAAGTGGAAAGGGTGGGCTCCTCTCTGGTAGGAATGCCTGAAGCTCATTTCCTTCCAATGTCTCTAAGAGTGCAAACATCCCCTGCCACAGTGAGTAATTTCTTGCTGAGACCACACAGCTAAAACATCTTGTGTGAAAAAAAAGACTTTTCTTCTCCTTATGATGTCTTTGACCCTACTCCTAAAAGAATAATGATTCTGGCATCAATATTCTAGCAGGGGTGTCCAACCTGAGGCCCACGGGCTACATGCATCCCAGGAGGGCTATGTATGTGGCTCAACACAAAATTGTAAATTTACTTAAAACATATGAAATTTCTTATTTTGTGATTACATGTTGCAATGTATTTAATGTGTGGCCCAAGACAACTCTTCTTCCAGTGTGGCCCAGAGACACCAAAAGGTTGGACACCCTGTTAGGAATAGTTATTTCTTCTTTGGGCTATTTTCTTTATAATGGACCTCACAACACTGAGAGTAGCTCTAGACAGATGGGCCATTCCCCGATGGATTCTCTCTAATCCCCAAATTCCTTTTCTAATAGAAGTGAAAAGAATGGGTAAGATTTCAGTTTATCTTGTCACAGTTAAAAGAAAAATTCCTTTGTGGTTTGTACTTGTATTAGCCTCTGCTATAGATTGAATGTTTGTGGCCCCCTCCCCCAATTGCGTATGTTGAATCTCAGTGCCCGCCATGCTGGTGTTTGGAGGCAGGGCTTTTGGAAGGTGATTCGGTTGTGGTGGTGGAGCCCTCGTGAATGGGATATGAGACTGGAGAGAGACTCCTTGTGTTTTCTGCCAGTGAGCTGATGGTGAGAAGACATCCGCCCATGAGGAAGGAGCCTTCCCCAAACACCAGATGTGATTAGGTCTTGATCTTCCATCCTCCAGAAATATGAGAAAAAAACGTCTGTGATTTATAAGCTACCCAGGCTATGGTATTTTTTGTTACAAAGCCCGAACAGACTACGACAGCTTCCTAAGGCTTCTGTAACACAGGACCACACACCTGCTATCCTGTAACTGCAGACATTTACTCTCGCACAGTTCTGAGGCTAGAAGTCCTAAATCCCAGGGTTAGCAGGGCCATGTTGTCTCTGAGGTTCGACGGTAGGATCCTTTCCTGCTTCTTCTTAGCCTCTGCTAACTGCCAGCAAACCCTGGTGTTCCTTGGCTTGTGTTACTTCGGTCTCTCTTGTCATCAAATGTTATTCTACCCATGTGTACATGTCTGTGTCCAAATTCTCCTTTTGTTACAAGGGTAGTATTTTTTGGATTAGGGTCTACCTGAATCCAGTATGATCTCATTTTAACATTATTGTGTCTGTAAAGACCCTATTTCCAAATAAAGTCACACTCACAAGTTGGAAGTTAGGTCTTGAATGTATCTTTTTGGTGGAAATAGTTCAACCCACAGCAGTCCTCTCAAACCAGACTCCTCACATGGGCATTTAGCCTGGCTCCAAATCCTTGTCCCATCTTCCACTCTGCATTGCCCATGACTGGTTTCATGCAGACCCTTCTCTAGGCAGAGTGATCTCCTCATGCCATCCTCTCTGTCCCCTTGCTACTTAGGAACATTTTAACCATTTCATAAAGACTTTTTTAGACACCTCGTGTGATTGTTTTTTGAAAGCCACAAACCAAGTTTGAGTCCTTGTATTTCTGCCCTTATTTTCCCTCATATTAATTACATTTCTATAATTGTTTTAATTCCTCCAACTAGAAAGTGGGTTTGCTTAAAAGAAGAAAATGAGTCTTACTTATCTCTGTAATTCCACAATAGTTTTATGCTTTGCACATAGCATCACAAAATCATAGAAAAATAGACATTCGAAAATATAGGGCTTGTGTATTTTAAGCACATTATAATAGGTCAAAACTTTGTTTATACACTCTTCTGCAGATTGCTCTCTGCTTCCAACAGGAAAAGTGTTTGGTGTAAAAGCCTTGGACAATTATTATCTGAAATATATAAGGCAATTATTCTGCCTTCAGGCTCTGGCTCCCTTTGTGATCTTTGGAAAGGCAGTTGCCTTGTCAGTTTTACCAATTAATAAAAGCAGACTCACACAAAAAGCTTCACAGATGAGAAATGCCAAAGAATAATTATTGTAGAATAACATTCAAGTGCAATTGCTTGATTTTTTTACTACTCCATCCTTGCTTGGAACAAAATGGAAACGGACATTAAAATCCCAATAATAAGAAGATAAATGTGAAATAAATGTTACTAAAAATGGAAGGCCTGAGTTTGTCATCTTTATCCCCCGATCTTGGTTTTAAAAAACTGCACGATGTTAGTCAAAGACTCTGCTATAGGTTATATGTGTACTTGCAAATGTGCATGCCTTTTATGTATATGCATATTTTTATTCCTATTTAGTATTGCAAATATGTTTAAATTAAAAATGTCATGATTAATAATGAGGTACATGATTTTTCTTTTTAACACATAATGAATGAATCCCTAGCCTTTATTGACAGCCTTTCTCTATGGGTGATATGTCTTTATTTTCTTTTTCAGGCCAGCTATCCAGCAATGCTTTTGAACCCTTCTTTACTAATAGATAAACATTTATCTGCTCGTGTATTATGTCAGGACTAGTTTTTCTATTTGTATTAATAAGCTAATAAAAGTTATGTATTCATAAAATTATTTTTGCACTTCTTACTAAGTAGACACCATGTCCACACAATATATAAAAACAATTAATACTCCCTTGCCTAATGAAGATTGTTGTCAATTACAGGTGTTCCTAGGACCCAGAGATCCCTTACCTGGGACATTGTCCTCTTTTAGCATTCAGTGCTGCTGCCCATGTCCAGCCTCTCATCATTACTAATATTGATGGTTGGTTAGGTAGTTTTCAGACCATGTTGTATAGTGACATCAACTAATTCCAAGTGCTGTTGTGAGGGTCTCTGTCACGTAAAGTTGGCTGTCATAGATGGCTGTCCTTGAGTATCTTCATTAGCTGTCTTTCAGTTTTTAATTAGTATTTAAATTAGATTCCTTACTGTGATGGCTCTCTACAGATATGCTATACTTACTTGTCCAGAAACTTCCCAAGTGTTTTCACCATTGGTTCCTAAAGCGCTTAATAGTAAATGATGCTATTGTTTCTTTGGATCCCAGCCTTGTTTTCTTTATTGAGTCATATAAAGAGGTACATGACAGGGAGCAGTAAACAAAATGTGGCTACAGAACCCATTACTAAGGAAAAACTGATGTCTTTGGATGGCACTGTGGCCGTTCTACATAAAATTTTTAATAGACTTGCATATATAGGGGACCAAATATTTTTAAAACTCTTTGGCATATGTTAATTGATATCTGAGAATTTGTACTATGCTTTTAGTATACTGCAAATTTGGACCAAGAAAGCTCTACATTGATATCAGACATTTTGACACATTTCAGAATCATTGAGATAGTCTTCACTTTTTTTTTGTATTTTGTCTATATAATAAGGATGTTATCCTTGCTTCATATAGGGTCAATTCAATATTTATTGAGTACTCGGTTCCTCCCTCCTCAAATAACTTACCATCTAGCAAAAGGGGTATAAGTACATGAATAACTATGAAACAAGAAAAATATATGAAAATATTTTATTTCTACAAACACTAGAATTCTACCATTAACTGATATCTAATTAGATTTTCTTTGGCTTTTCTCTTTTATCAAAAATAAAACCAAACAAACAACAAAACAAAAAAACCAGAGAGAGAGAGAGTGCATTGACATTTAAGCATCCTTGCCCACTCAAATGCATAATAAATGTCATGAATTAACCCATTTCATAATTGATTCCACAACTATTTATTGAATGTATTTGATGTGCTAAGTTCTGTTTTAGGCTTTGGGATACAGGGTGAGTAAGGCCAGGCCAGTCCTTTCCCTTGAGGATGTCATAGCCCACTAGACAGAAATAATAGTTACTAAGTTACAATATCAGAAATTTTACTGTTTAGATATGCACAGGGCACTAACACAAAACAAGGAAAAGAAAACTGGCTGCTTAGCCAGGAAAGGGTCTTTTTTCTAAAACAATATATAGATTTATTATTATTTTTCCATCACCATTTATCCTCCCAGGCCCTCCTCCACCTCCACCTGCCCCCTGCAGTCGCCACACTGCTGTTCATGTCCATGAGTTCTTTCTTTTTTTCTTTTTTGCTTAAGCCCTTCACCCACCCCTCCTACCTGCCCACAGCTATCAGGAGAGGTTCTTAGTTTCAAAGCATATAAAAGATGTCCAGATAGAAAAAAGTGATACGATTATTTCTATTTTGTTTATTATTCTGTATTTCAAATT
Organism: Pteronotus mesoamericanus; assembly: GCF_021234165.1. Lineage (NCBI taxonomy): Eukaryota > Metazoa > Chordata > Mammalia > Chiroptera > Mormoopidae > Pteronotus > Pteronotus mesoamericanus. The sequence continues at coordinate 18,546,173 of NW_026555310.1, forward strand.
TTCCAAGCTATGTATAGATTATTTGTAAAAACATGAATGGAAATAATGTGTTAAATGTTTGAACATGTGAAGAAAATCCTAGGCACTTTAAAGTGCCTGTTAGAGTGCTACTTATTTACAATAAGACAAGACAAATGTAGAATCATCTCACTAAGACAACAGGAAAGAGGGAAGACCTGATATGTTTCTGTGACGCAGAATATGCCCAATGAATATAGATTTTCACTATTAATTATATCACATAAACTAACATTATTGGTTTCTTAAAATAATCATAGTAATTTTTAACACTATAAAGTTACTCTAAAGAAGTAAAATCTTTTTAATAAATACATTTATCAGAAATTATTCAAATTAACGCCTCACCTGAAAATGTACTTTTTATATAAGATGTAAGGATTCTAATATTTATATTCAAGGTATTAAACATATATACATTAAGCATCTACTATGTACCAGACACTGGAATAAGCATTGGAAATATAACAGTGAACATAACAGATGCAAATCTATGTTCTCTAAGATATAAGACTACTTTCTTATAGGGGTAGATAGCTATTAAAGAGATCGATTACAAAATATGGCATGTCAGATCATAGTGCACTATGGGGAAAAGTAAAGCAGGAGATGGTGTTAGATATGTTAGAGAAGGTGTGTGAATTGATCACTTAAAATGTGGTTACAGATAAGACAATACTTAAAAGGTGCCTTGAGGTAGGTGAGGAGGCAAGCCATGCAGTATCTAGAGGAAGAGAATCCAGGTGAAGGGGACAGCAACTATGAATTCTTGGGATGGAAACATGCTTCTCAGGCTGAAGAAATAGCCAGGAGCCCAGTGTGGCTGGGACTGTGGGGAGCTGAGAGAGGCAGCTGGGCCAGGTTCTGTAGTCCTTTTTGGCCCCGGTGAAGACTTGGCTCTCATGCTATATGAGATGGCAGCCTTCAGAGGGTTTTGAGCAGCAGCTGAGACAGATCTGATCAAAGGGATAAAACTCTGGCTCCTGTGTTAAGGCTAGACACAAGAGGACAAGAATGGAGGATGGAGAAGGTTAAAAGGCGACTGCAGTATTCCAAGTGGCTCTGGCAAGGATAGGGATGGACGTGTGAGAAGCAATTTGATGGTGGACATACGGGTACACTTATCAATCACTGCTCCCAACACTTCGTCAATAAGCTCCATTTCTAGTATATCACTCTGGCTAACCCTTCCTAAGTAGCACTCCTCATCCTTCTAGCATCTCAACTCCAACACATTTTTAAAACAGCATTAGAAGCTACAATTCGTTGATCCTCCCACCTTTTCATTGTCCCTCCTCGCTTCATTTCCTCCCATGTAGATTCCATGGGCCTGTTTAAATGCTAATGGCAGGAAACAGACAGCTGAACCTCTCTGGAGAAAAACACACTAACATGCTTACCAGCCTCATTCACTGGCCTCGCGAACATGTGTGCTGGCCCTCACTGGGTGAATGTGTTTCTATCTAAGGCAAACCCTTCCATTCCCATGATAGATTATTCCATTCTAACCTAGTTAAGATGTTGCTCTAGCAAATGTTTCATATCTCTCAAAAATTAAACAAACATGTTATTATAATACCCATCTTTGGAAAAAAACAAACAAACCCGTATATCTTATCCATTTCTCTAGCTCCCACCCTGTTCTTGGCCCCTGAGCAGTGCTTTTCAACAGTTGCCTGTTCTTGTCATTTTTGACTTGCTAGCCTCCTATTCTTATTTAATCTTAATATGTAGGCTTTGTTGTCCATCACTCCTTGAAACTGCTACTGTCAAGGTTACCAGTGACTTCCAAGCTGCCAAACCCAGTGACCACTCTGCAGTCCTATTTGGTTAGATGGCCAGCAGCATCAGACACCATGATCACTCCCTCCATCTTGAAGCTCTTTCCTCCTTTGGTGGCCAGGACACTTGTTCTCACTGGTTTTGTTTCTACCTCACCGGCCTAACTTTCTCAGTCTCCTTTGATGAGGCAGCTCATCTCCTAACCTGTGTTGGAGATCCTTGGTTCTCTTTTCTCTGTCTCTGCACACTTTTAGGTGATCTCATTAAGGCTCATGATGTTCAATATCAGCCATGTACTGATGACCTGGTCCTGACCTCTGCCCAGAACTCTTGACAAACATGTGCAACAGCTTGCTGGTCGTTTCCTTCTGGATGATGCCTATAGCTTCTTGTGTCCACAACCAAAGTCCTGATTTTTCTTCCTCTAAATATGCTCCTCCTGCATTTTTTTCTAATTAAGTGGCGTTTCTAAACTTTCAGTTGCTTAGGTTAATAATTTTGGAGTTATTCCTAACTTCTCTCTTTCTTTCATGCCCCCAATTTAGTCTATAAACAAACTAGGCCAGTTTTTACCTTCAAGAGCCAGGACTTCTTAAAACATATACTCATGTTTTTAAATGACTACCATAATTTTATTTTGAAATGCATTTAGAGTTTCGAAAGCACCTACAAGTCATTTTTTAAAACAAAAATCTGCATAATTCACATTTAGTCAAAAATAAAATGTAAATATAAAACAGGAAATAGGTTTTTTGAATGATTTGTAAGTAACCCTGAAAGTAAATTCTGAAAAAAAATAATTTCAAAAATGATATTGTTCTAGAACAGCATCAATGGAATGCATATTTAATCCAAATTATCACTTACAAAGACAATGTTTATTTGGTTATATAAGTTCTGGATTATTGTTTAAAATTTATCTCTGCTCTTTGTATTCACAATTTGAATTAACATTCCCTGAATAATACAAAGACATGCTTATTGCACTATAATATTGATAAAATACTGACTCTGAAACTACACCGCTTGAATTCAATACTGGCACTATTATTTTCTAGCTCTTTTATCACAGACAAGTCTCTCAAATGCTCTATGCCTTAGATCCCCCATCTATAAAATGGGGGTAATAAGAATGCCAACCCAGGATTTCTTGGGAGGGTCAAATGAGGTCATGTGCATAAGTACTGAGGATGGCGCCTGGCACAGATAAGAGATAGGGACTGTGTTATGAATAAAAGAATTATATGGAGATTCTTTGATACTAGGAGCCCTCAGGGAACTTGAGGCATAAATAGAATATCTAAAACATTAAAGACATTTCAAGGTTTCAGGAATTGTTTAAGGTAACCATAAAATATACAGTGAAGGCAATATGTATTAGTTATCTATAAAGTGAGAGAATTAGCCAACAAATGCCATAGACATTCAAATGAGGAAGGTTACTTCTATTAACAGTGGTTTATAGTTTATGGTGAGATTTTTTTTTTAAATGTTCAGTTGCAATTATAATAAAACTGAGATATGTGCCCATAAAGTGCCAATTTTGATGTATGAACATGCAAAAGCATAGGAGTTCAGTACAAATTGTTAATACAGAGCTTTAATTAGATACCATAAGAGCAACTCTTCTGAAATATTGATACCTATTTATGTGTATATAGGAAGCTGCTGCCATTTATATTGGTACCATATGCACTGGATTATGGCACTATCGACCAAGTTATTTTACATGTGCATCTAGTTTAAATTTATTATAGGGAATATCAATTATATATCATTGAGATTTCCTTTTTCCTGACACAATTGTACATTTATGAAAGATATAAATTTAATCAACAAATACTAATTGAGCACATACTCTAGAGGAGACATAGTTTTCTCATGCTAAGAACATACAAATATGCTAATAAAAATATGATTGATGTGGTAATAGCGGATCCTTGTGATTTCATTTTTTATGCCTTTCAAATAGACATGCTTTCCTGAAATGTAATTAATTGCCATTAACCCCAGAACCGTGAAGCCATGTGTATAAGTGGGCAGAGTAATTTCCAAGTTTGTCTCCAGGAAAGGCGGGGAAATATCTAAAACATGTTTTTCCCTCTTTTTTCCTCTAGTTGGCCCGTCACAACAAACTATTACAGCAGATGCTCAAACCAGGATCAGATCCAGATGATGGAGATGAAGCCTTAAAGTATTATGCCAACCACACCGCACAGATTGAGGTAGCAATCTATTATTTCTTGAAAGGGACCAACTGTGAAAAGATACTTTTACTTTTTATTTCAGAGCATTTTTATAATTGTTTCCTAGAATAACAAAGCAAAATCGATAGAAGCTATAAAAGGATATATTAGAAGATGAAATATGAGGAATTATCTATAAAAATTTGAGGTCTACATTTATCAAAGTTGTCTTTATTTTTTTGACCAGTACTATATTTAAGTTTTCTTTTGTAATTAATAAGGTAATTTTTGTTCTGTTTTGTTTTGGTCATGGAAGCAGTTATTTCACAGCAGTGTTGTTTTAGAGAAATTAGTAGAAGCTATCATTTAAGAAAAGATTTCTTTTTAAAAAGTATAGAAGGCTTATTAAAATAGAGATCTCTGTGTAAGAAAGTATTCAGAAGTGTATGAAACACAGAAGGCACAAATAAAGTTTCCATGTTGACAACATAAACTTGGGATGGTTTAATAGTTTCCATTTTCAGTGTGTAACAATTGACCCCCGCTCCCTCCATAAATGAGACATTCTTTAATGGCCAGTGGCAGATCAGGAGTGTGTGTCAACACAGACTTATCACTATGTGTTGGGAAACCAATCTGGTTATCATTTACTAGTAATGGTATCATTTTGACACTAGTAGGCACAGCTAATCAGGCAGAAGTGAGTAGAGTAGTTGGTGCTTGTCACTAGTAATTTACATTCATACATTCATTCACTTTGGCAGGTGTATTTTAGTTTTCAGCAGACTGTATCATGGGCATCACTGCTATTAATTCTCAATATATATAATCACTATACCTTACTGTTTACTGTTGCCTAACCTTTGGAATAATGAGCATTATTACCTTGTGTCATAAAATGGATCCTTTAGTAACACTGATAAACTTTGATAGTACTGTAGCTTTTGTGGGAGACTTGACCTAATGGAAACAGCAGGAGCTGGACCTGCAGCAAAACATTGCATCAGGCGCTCAGGAACCAGGAGGCTGACAAAGTCAGGAAGCTGGAGGCATTGGTACAAATAGATCATGAAAGCACCAAGGTTCCGAGGAAGGGCCCAGAAGCCAAAGTGCAAAGCTAGGTGATTAGAAGAGATCAAGGATAGCAGGTATAGTGGGTAAGCCTGAGGAGAGCATTGGGTTAATACCTGTGTGTGAGAGAGGGGAGCTGTTGTTGAAGTTGGACTTTTATTGGTTTCCCAGAAGTGAAGACAGATTTAGCTATATATACATAAATTCAGTAAATTTCTAGTTCTCATGCTCATTCAGAGAGCACCTCAGATGACCCACTCAGAGAGGCCACCCCTCCTTTCTTCACACATTCATTATTTCATCTCACTATGCTCCTACAGCAGTGTGATTATTCTGTTTAGTTTAACATATAACATGGTTCCCTATGGGTCATTTGTCCCCTGCGTGAGGCAGGGATTGGCCATGATCATCTTTGTATATCCAAAACTGAACACTGTATCTGGACTATAATCACAATAATGAATATTGTTGAAAATAATAGTTCGTCTATAAATTATAGACTGAAAGATCCCAGGAAATAGGAAGGACCTTGTGGATTACATACCCATACCTGATCTACTCACCCATCCAAGGAGGAATCGCTTTATTATAATAATTCTGTTCCTGCTTTCAATTCTACCTGTGATAGAGATCTCACTACTTTAGGAGGGAACTGATCCAATTGGGAGCTCTAATATTTAGAAAAACAATTTTTTTTGTAAAGCGTTCATACTAGCCCACTTTAATGTTTTCTCACTGCTCAGAGCATTTGCTTCCCTGTCAACATGATAGCTTGGCTCTAACATTTGAAGACAAATCATGATTACTAAACTATAAGCTCATAACTTGGGGTTTATGTTGTTTTTCACTTTGAATTCTTCAGAACTCCTCAACAAAGGACTGAATAAGGATTAGTTGAATAAATGTATTGAAAAAAATTATCTGTCTTTGCCTGTTGACAGTTAACACATTCCCCTTTCCTTCAATAATCTCTCCAGTTTGTCCATGCCCATTATAAAATGCGACAACAGCCAGGATCAAACATAACATATCATAAAGAGAATGGAAAACTTGGCTTATAATAATCAAGACACAATTTCTTAAATGCACCCTGAGATTTTTTGTAAACGTCTGACATTGTTAGATCATGTACATCTTCCCTCCCCCTTCCCACATAGTTCCCTATCATACCAAATAGGTCCAATTCTTCTTTTGTGAAATTGATTTCTTTTAAACCAGTGTTTAAGAATTTTTACTTACCACCACTAAACTTCATAGTGTTTGTTCCATGATAGTGTTCTAGATGTAGTTTGCATATATAACATATCATCTAGGATAGCTTCCATTACAACTAACAGAACACTAGACTGACTGTTCAAACGATAAAAGTATTTGATTTTCCCAGATACCAGAAGATTGATTTAATGATTCAATAATATCTACAAACACGCAGACCTTTCCTGTCTTCTGCTAGGCCTTTTCTGTCATGCTGGTGACGTCTCTCCTTGTGGCTGTAAAATGGCTGCCAAAGTCTCAGGCATCATTCCCTTCCACTACCATTTGTTCTAAGCAGGAAGAAAGAGGACACAGGCAAAAAAGTGCTTTTGTGTTAGGTATTTGGGTTTTTTGTTGTTGTTGTTGTTATTTTGTTTGTCTCCAAGGCTTTCTGCCTTTTTGGGAAACAAAGTCTTTCCTGGAAGCTCCTTCTCCCCCTCCCCCAGGATATTTCTCCTTACGCCTCCTTTTCCAGAACTAGGTCCCATGCTCACCGACATGCGAGTTGATGCAAAGGGAAAAGGATGGCCCTCCTGGCTTAGACCAGCCTTGATGCATTCTCGAGGGTTGGACTGAGGCTTTATAAAGATGCACCTTGGAGGTGTGGTCCACACAGACCCTAGTTATGTCATAAAACTGTATGAGAGTATTCAGCCTGTTTTTTAAGTCTAACATTAAATTGTCACAGATACCAAATTAAAGAAGTTCAAAATAATGAGCATTTATATGTAGGCATGTGCTAGATGGATATTATACCTACAAAATTCATGTTTTGCCGTGACTAGAAAAATGGTTTAATGATATCAAACACCTGTGTCTGACATCATGTTGAGTCTGTTATGTATTTCCCAAAAGCCCTTTTTAGGAAACACTGGCTAAGAACAAGATACAAATATACCAAGTGCTGAGTTTAGGGTGTCTGGCCAATCCCTTCTAATTAACACCCTCTTAATTCTCTTGTACTTCATGAAAATAAAAATGAGGTTAATGTTAATCCAGAAAGAATGAAGATTTTGGTTTTTGTTATTCATCACGAAATATAGCATTTATGATACTTAAGTCCGTTAATTTTTCTTACTAAAGAGAAACATAAGGTAGTGCAGTAAAGGACTATCTTGGATACTTGAAGCTGGCATATTTGTTTCATTAACTGAATTTATAAAATATCTTTAATAAACTTGTGCTAAAAAGAAAAAAATATAATAAGACTGAGGTGACTGAAGACTAAAACACAAGTAAATTAATGTTTTCAGATTGTTCGGCACGACAGGACTATGGAGCAAATAGTTTTTCCCGTCCCCAATATATGCGAATACCTTACGCGAGAGTCCAAGTGCCGCGTGTTCAACACGACGGAAAGGGATGAACAAGGAAGTAAAGTGAACGACTTTTTCCAGCAAACAGAACACCTCTACAATGAAATGAAGTGGCAGAAGAAAATCAGGAGTAAGTACAATAAACTAAAATGGTGAGTTTGGGGGTAATGGTAGATAAGTAGTATCTGGGACATGACATTATTCACTTAAATTGGTTTTAAATATTTTGCCGTCTGATGTTACTGAAATCACTTGTAGGCTTAAGAACGTAAGCTCCGTCTACCACTGGAGCTGAGACACCTGCGGCTTAATGAAAACAGAAACCTCTGACTAATTAGATCGTCTTTAAGTGCTGATCCCACAGTTTTATAAATATTATGAAATACCAGGTTGCAGCTGTCTGTTTCAACTGTTGAACAACTGCAGGTTTGAAGTCCCCGAGGAAGCCCTGACTGGCCTTGGCCATCAGTGAATGGGATGGAGGGGCGCTGGCACCAGCGTGCTCCTCCTCTCTTGTCTTGTGACCTTGTGATGGAGTGGGTTGTCTAATGTTTTTCTGAAAGCCATTCTTCCTTTCCACCTATCTTCACATCACCAAATCAAACGTAAAATTTTGTGGCACTTGTATTCAAATAGAAATGTTATAATTTTAAAGTTAAAAATGAGTATAACACAGTTCCCATGACTGAACTCTTAGGCCTCAAGTCTAACTTGGAAATACTCAACTTTAAAATTCAAATATTTTTAAGTTTAAAATTAAAAAATTTTAAGTTTTAAAATTTTTTAAAATCTTGATGGCCCCCTTTGTGTCCATCAAGATTTGCTTTACATACTTAGGTGCTCTTATGTTGGATATGTACATGTTTACAAGGGTTACATCCTAATACCATATGATTTCACTTATGTGTGGAATCTAATGAACAAACTGAGATGAAAGGAAGATGAAGACAGACTCATAGATCAAGTGCAGATGATAACTAGTGGCAGAGGATGTTGGGGAGGGTGGGGGGGTTGAGCAAAAAGGAAAAAGGACCCATGGACACGGACAGCAGTGTGGTGATTGCTGGGGGGAGGGCTATTAGGGCACCAAATGGTAATGGGAAAAAAATATAATAAAGATTAATAAAATACAAAAAAAAGAAAGTTAAAAAAATTAAGGTTAAAAATTTTAAAAACTTAAGGTTTAAAATAAAATTTAATTTTCCCAGATAAGTAGTATCATGAGCTTTTAACAAAAATTGATAGGAGGAAACTCTTGATTAGATCTTTTCTGTCTTTTGGGGAAGTTTTTCAAATAAGCAGGAGTATGTTCTTGATACCTCTATTCAACATCATTTCATCATTCTAGTTTTCTAGGAATTTTAATGATTGTAGTTTTTGAATTTGAGTGGAGCTTGAAACACACCGTCTTTGACAATAAGATAGTGTCAGGCAGTGTCAGTCCTTCCTAGCAGAATATATGAAAAAAAAATAAAGAAATCACTCTCCCTTAGCATTTTACCACACAGCGTTACAGAATTCAGAGAAAATTTGGTGTGTTCAAAATGCATATGAAGACTTGACATTTTTATTTGGGATATTTGACAAGCCCACATTTTTATCCTTGACAAAAGGTAAATTGAATAATTAACTAGTGTCTGTGGGGTCTGTGCTTTTTTTGAATAAATATCTTGTCATTTATCAAAAAACAAATCTTAAAATAACTTCCAATGTACATTTTACTTTTAAAAATTGGAAGGACCTTATAGTGAGGTTATGTACAGAATCTAATTCTTCTGATAGATTTGTTGTTACCAGTTTATACATCAGCATCTTCTCACTTTCTTTTAAGATTCTGCTTTTAAAAGTAAGGACTCCTAATTCGGGAGTGATGGAGAGGCAGATGTTTACAATTTAGGATAAATTAGTCAATTCAATGCCATGGTTAACCGTAGCCTATTGAAGTGCTGAAATGCTCCATTCCAGGAGAAGAAGACAATGTGTCCTGAAGGGTAATGAAGTTTATAATTACAAAACATACCACAGAGATTGGAATTCACAGAAAATAATTGAAAAGTTTATAATTTTTATTTGAAAATTGAAATACTTTATTTCCTCAATTAATTCCATGTTAAGTTAGAGAATAGACAAGACCTGAAGAAATCATGTGGTCAAATTTATATGCATTACATATCTGTTCGATTACTTAAGAATGGTAGAAAAAACTGGTTTTTTGGCTAATGTATATTGTATTCAGTAGATGCATTTGTACTTCCACTCTGGTGACACACAGAGTCCCTTTTCTGAAAATATTCAGCAAAGCCTTTGTCACTTGTTGCTGATTCTTATTGTATCTTTCACTTCCGCTGTTGCAAACCCAACAAGTTCTTAGTAAGCAAGAATGTTTAAAACTTAGATAACGTTTTAAATCACTAGTTCCCAGGAAGTGGTGCTGTGCCATGCTATGAAGTTTCAGAGTTCCAGGTAACTGTGTCATAGGAATTTTCATCTGAGATGTGTGTATGCCAGGGTTTGGGTTTTTTCATTTGACTTCAAGGCATTGAAGTAGGACAAATGTCTCAATTTTATTCAATTATATAGCAATGTATATACCATTCCATTAAAAGGGCCTCAGGCAGCTTCTAAACTGTCTTTTCCCTAATCTGCTCTAGGGATATATTAGAATCACCTTTTCTGTCCACCTTTAGCAATTGCAAAATTCTGCACCCTTCTACAAAGGTTTAGGGATGAATTGGCTAAAGGATAAAGAGGGAATCAAATAGAAAATGTTTTTATGGTATCGATAATAGACTTTCAAAATAAGTCATATTAAGTATTCATTTAAATAGGCTTCATACTAGTCTATAAAAATGCATTTGGTAAAATGTTATTTCAGTGGGGCTCATGTGTTGAAACCAAAATTTATTTTCCTATTCTGTCCCATTGCACGTCTTCCTGCCTAGATAACCCTGCACTGTTCTGGTTCTCGAGGCACATATCTCTCTGGGGCAGCATATCCTTCAACTTGGCCGTGTTCATCAATTTAGCTGTTGCTCTCTTCTACCCATTTGGGGACGATGGAGATGAAGGCAAGTGCTTGTCTTTCTTGAAATGATAAATATTTTAAAGTTCTAAAATAATATTCTTAATACATCTCTTAACTATTTAGAGTTTCAAAATAATAATGATTTAATTCTTGTTAAATCTATTTTTCTATATTCATTGGAAGTAAAGAATTATGATAAGTGGAGTAGGCAGAAAACGATGGTCAATCAAAATGTTATTTTGCAAAAAGCTTGTATACAGAAGAGCTACTAGAGCTATATTATATATTGATAAATAAATCACTGAAAATTATTATTTCCATCTATTATTATTGAAAGACTTTATACTGTATCATCATAATTACATAAACATGGGAAAATTAAGGGTTTATGCCAAATATTCACTGTGAAAACTTTAAATAGTGGAATTTATATTTTACTCTCTTCTTTTTGCTTTCTGGCTTTATGTCTAAGTTTTCTATAATGAGCATACATGAAATCTGAAAAAAATTAAAAATATATAAGACAGAATATAATAATAGAGACTCTCTCAGATCCCAGAGTCGAAAGTGAACTTTTATTTCCAGACTAGGACTTATATATGAATTATTCTATATGAATGATGGACCATAAAATTAAATTAAAAAAATTTTTTTTCTATTCACTTATTCAAAAGGGAGAAACATCGATTTGTTGTTCCACCCATTTATGCATTCATTAGTTGATTCTTGTATATGCCCTGATTCAACCTTGGTGTATTGGGACAATGCTGTAACCAACTGAGCTACCTGACCAGGGAGAATATGAAATTAATACTATTAAACTAACATTGCATGAGATTTTACAAAAGCAAAGCCAAGAGGAATGATCTCATTTTAAGTGAAATGGGAGATACTGTATAGGAGAAATAACTGAAGGGTGGGACTGTAGAAATTAAGTTGTGTTTAAGTCTGGCAAAGTGAATGGGAATCTTTGTTACTGACTTGGGATACAGTCAAGTAAATAACTTTGGACTATGTGTGAAAAGAATGGCTTAGAGGATAAGATGAGAGACATTAACAAATAATAACCACAAGGTGCTTGTGTATTTCATCTGTCCATAGGGTGGATTATTGTGAGAGTTTAATGACATGAGTAAAACATTTAGAATAGCTCCTGGTGAAACTTAGTTGTTCTTGATGTTGTTACAAAGGTAAATGTTAATACTACAAAGGAAAGCCCGATGAAAGGGATGGGATGATGAGGGGGAGTGGCTCTGTCCTGCAGAGCAGCTCCGGGTTGCCATGGGTTGGGACATAGAACAAGTTGTTCCAGACACTTCTTGGTCTGCCAGGGAAAGGGGTTGGCAAATCTCTCTAGTGGAGAAGGCCCAGAGTCCCTGTGTTCAGTGGCTTTTATTGAAAGGGTTATGAGTGGGGGCTAGGTAGTAGGAATGTACAGGTAATCTTATTACATCAGTATGTTAATGTTTACAGAGACTAGGTGACGTATGAGGAAGACAAAGGGCAGGAACACACGGATTTGCATGGGTCTGAGATGAGTAAACATAAGAGCGCCAAATCGTTTAGGGTCAGGGCCTGTGAATGATGTAATAGCTTTAGGAAAAACAAAGCATGCTGCAAGGAGTGCAATTTACTTCTAGGTCTGATTTCCCCTGGGAACCACCCGATCCAGTTTAGGGCTGCCTCTAGTATTGTTTCAAGCCTGAGCCAGGGGGGTAGAGCCGAGCAGCCAAGAGATAAGGCGACTTCTTTCAGATAGAATGAGGACTCCAGCCATATCAAAGCGGAGGGGTGAGGGTCTTTTGCCCTTTCTCCATGTCCCCCAAGTCCTTCCCTGATGGCCCCTATGCGACTGTGCCTGTCTTAGGTTGCCCCTGCCATTGATGGATCTTACCTGTCATTGACTAACCAGCCATCCTCCGGGGCCAAGTAGGGTGATGTGAGGGAGGCAGGGGCTGGGCCCTGCCAAGGGGACAGATTTTGTCTACTCAGTGGCCTATTTTCCCAAGGCCTCCATGCTTAGCTCCAGCCTTGGGGCCCTCTCGCCTGTCAGTGAGGCTATAGTCCCTGAAACCAGGCAGGGCGGTTCCCAACAATTGTATGATCAGAGCAACAGGTATTTAAATCTATTGCAGATGAACTAGAGGTGAACAGGGAGGGAAATGGGAGCCCAGGAGTAATTTGCCATTTTAAAGGCCCATCAAGATAACAAATATCGAAGTCCTAACATTTAGGTATAATGATTATGAATAAAGTTTGACCTTTAGTATGGCAGGCCAGTACTTAAGAATATTTGGCAATGGAGCAGATGTGGGAGTTAAATAGTAATGGAATACATAGCAAATGTCTGGCCATCCACTGTGGGGAAGGTGCAAGTACAGCAGGTAGAGCAAACAGCTTTCTCTTTGCTGTGTTGTCTCATTTCGTGCCGATAGAGCTCTTGGCCCAGAAGAATGTGACTCTTGTAAGGAAAGAGGTCCAGTTTAAAATATTAATATCGTCATCACACATAATGCTAAGAGTAAATTGTAGAAGCATAAATTCTTAGATATGGAAGCAATTCTGGGACTTGTCTAATATCAAACCCTCATTTGACGGATAAAGAGACAGAGGCCCAGAGAGGCTAAAAAATGGCAGATCACAAAAGGTTCACCCTTTGGTTCTAATCCAGGACTTTTCTGCATGGGGATGGGGCTGGAAGCATAACAGGAAGCTATCACATCTTCATACAGTACAATTTTTCCTGAGTTCCATTCCATGATTATATCTTGCTGGACCCCCAGAGCCAATGTATGTAGCCTCTGCTGCCACCTATGGAACATGAAATATAATAGTGGTGGGCAGGGCCACTCCTCCTGACATATACACTTTACTCATTCAGGAGCAAGTAGAACACCTGATACATTTTTAATAGTTACCTGATTAATAACAGAATAGTAATATTCGTCATAATAACAGCAGCCAATGATATGTACCAGTTAGTTTGGGTTAGGCAAAATGTTTAGCACTTTACATACATAATTTTATTTAATTCCTGACAGTCCTGCAAATAAGCACTTCGCCCTTATGGGTAAAGCATCTGAAGCTTAGGAATATTTGCCCAGTAATTGGGGAGTGGAGTCCAGAAATAAGTACTTTTTTAACAGGCTCCCAAGTTATTGCTGATACAACTGGTCCTTGAGCAGGAACTTGAAACCACATATATAGTAGAGTTCAGAGTAAGGCTCCAACCTGGAAAAAAATAGGACTAATGGAAACAAGACCAGAAAACCATGGTGCTTTGTCATCAGGTACAGATGCAGACTTTACTTTTCAAAAAGGACTGAACAGAAGTCAACAGTAGTCACAAAGATGGAGGCTCAGTGTTAGGTATCTGGGTGTGAAAAGATAGTGAAAAGAAATAGGGGTGGTACTAGGAGGGAAGGGAAGGCATGAGCTGCTGTTTTTGGCAGTGTGGAATCCCAGGGTTATGTTTGGGTAATCCAATTATAGTTCTAGATGAGTTACTTAATTATAACTCAATGCATAAGGTTAAATTTTTGTTCAGGATTAGCTGAGTCTCTAACCTTTGGTTTCACACTATGAAAGGCTGAGGAAACAAAGTTAAGACTGAGTGCACGTGGCCATCAGCACTGGCTGGAGAAGGAAAATTTTGTGCTGGACATGCATGTTCTCTAATGCCCCATTTTGTTAGGCCCGGACTAGATGATACTTCTCAGGGGCACTCTGAGGCAACCTAATTAGTTGATCATTCAGATTCCCTCCAAAAAGTGCTAAAATATTAAATAAAATGATGGGGACATATCAAAGAACACAGCATCCAACCTGAAAGGTCTCCCAGCAGCCAAATCTGGAAAATTTGAGAAAATAAATACTGACAGTAAATCATAATAAATAACCCATAGAATAAAATAAAAATTCAGGAGTCCATTTTGGTAGTGAAAAGAAAAAACTATTTCATACCATGGTATCCCAATTAATAAATGTAGAAGGAATAATGGAAATAGAATGTCACCACCATTTGTCAAACATCACAGAATCATTGGTGGATTTTAAAATTAATGTGTTAGATGAAAAGTATAATGATAAACAGGGTATTGACATAGTCTTAAGGTATTTCCCCACAACATACTTATTAATTACTACATAAAAAATAGTAACTTTAAAGTGGAAGAATCACTTTAAATGATCGATGTTTATGTCACCATTAATGAGACACAGCTACATTGGGTGCCTCTTGATGTGATGCCCTGACAAGGACATCACATTATTTGCCAAAAATGCATAAACTGAGAACACTTCAGACAACCCAAAATGGGGATTATCTTACAAAATAATTGGCCAGTACTCTTCAAGCTTATGTAAGACAAAGAAAGATTGAAATTCCAAATTACTATGCATGGCTGTGAAAGTTGGATAATGAAGAAGGCTGGTAGGAAAAAAATTGATTTATTTCAAATATAGTGTTGGAGAAAAACTCTACAGATACCTCTGGGCCACCAGAAAGACAAACAGGTCGGTCCTATAGTAAATTAAACCCGAAACATCACTGGAGGCAAAAATTAAGAAACCAAAGCTATCCCACTTTGGGCACATGAGAAGGTGGGTTCTTTGGAAAAGACAATTCTGGTGGGAAGAACAGAAGGCAGCAGGAAAGAGGAGGAGAGGATGACTCCATAAAAGAAGCCATAGTGTTGCCAGGAGTTGCAGTTGACTCAACAACACGTAATACACACACCCCCCAAATTAAAAGAAACTAAAAAGACATGACAACTAAATGCAATGTGTGATCCTGGTCCAGAAAAAGAATTCTAATCGGGCAATTGATGAACTTTGAATAAGGCCTATAGATTAGAAAAAATTAGTGTCATATTAATTTCCTGACAATTGATCATTGTGATATGATTATGTAAGATGTTGACATTTGGGAAATCTAGGTGAACGGTATATGAAAATTTTGTATATTTACAACTGTTACATAAGTCTGAAAGAGTTTTGAAATGGAAGTTTAAAAAAATAAATAAATGTGGGTAGTTTGTCCAGCCCTGAGGTACCTAGATATTAGAGAAATTGATCATGAAATCTCATGAATCCTGGGCCCCAAGAAGATGAAATGATTCACCTTTCCCAACCCCAGGCCCTCAAACAAGGTGCTCCAGAGTCACTGTGGCCAATGAGGAGGTGAGGACCAAGGAGCAGGCAGAGGGAACTGGCTGTGCATGCTCTTCAAGCATGATCACATGGGAACTACTGGGAATCGCTTGTGCCAGATACCTGGTTCACACTTGGGTTATTATATTACAGAGAGATAGTATCTCCCTTCAACCAGTGCAATAATTAGTGAGAGATACTTAAGGGGAAGGTGATTCTCAGAGGATCATTTTGTAGGGCACTTTGCCCTCCCACCATATGCAGATAACCTCCTTTCATTGCTGGGCTTTGAGGAGCTCTGTTTAAATTTATTCAGGAATCCAGGCTTTATTTGTGTGGCTGTTGGTTTTGGTTTCTTTTTCTTTTTTTAAATTTAGTTCATTGATTTACTTATTTAACACATGATTTCTCTAAAAAGAAAAAAAAGAAACCCATGCTCAAGTTGAGGGATGAGGCTAAGCTGGCTGACAGCGGCTGTTGATGCTACTGAATCTCCTAGCTGTTCTGAAGTTGAACATTGTCATGCCAACCACATCTGCCCAGTTTGGCAAAGGTCGACTAGTTAGTGGAGTAGATTGTTGTTAAAGGAATGTATTATATCAGATAGCATGTGATTTTTTTTAAAAAATCATGTTTTGATGTAAAGTATACTTCTTTCCCTCTAATGCTTTGTGTTAAAATAAGTTTTTCAAGGTGATGTTGATGAATTCAACTTAATAACAATCACTGATGGGGGGCAGTCATGTGCCAGGCACTATACTAGGCCCTGGAAATACAAAGGTTGGTAAAGTTTTTCTTGTCTTCGAGGAGCTCATGGGCTAGTTTAAAAATGAAGGAAGGAGTAAAGCACAGTAGTAAGTCCACCCGTGGATTTATGGGTGGATGGCCACTTTAGTTGCTCTGAGGTGGCGGAAACAGACAAGTCTTATGAGCCTGTGTGGGAGGCAGAGGATCGGAGAGAGCCTGGGAAGTTCATGCAGTATGTCCTCTACAGCAGACTATGAACAAGTCAGTGTGAGGTAGGCAGGAGATTTCCATTATGTAAACTGAATTGAGGTCTCTAATTTTGCTATTTGAATTTTGTTTTTAGAGGACAAACATCATACTTTCTAAGATTTAAAAATATACAGAATGAATTCTGTTTTTTTAATTATAAAAGCAAACATGCTCAATATAGAAAATTGATACAAATATGAATTATTAAGTAGAGAGGGCAGTGCCCCTTCCCACCCTTATCAGGTAAAAATTGATTTTGACAATCAGTACTATCTTCTCTAGGGTTTGCCAGGGTATTTTAATTTTTTTTTAGCATTAAATCTCAGCTACAAATGAATATGACTATTCTTACAATATATGATTTAAACTAATAGCCATTTTATGTAACTTTTAAGTTTATTTATTGGTTCACAAATACATATTCAGCATTTAAATATGTTCAAGATACCATGTGAGCTGTTATGTGAGTTCTTTTTTCAAAGGCACCAAATGCCCAGCTTTAAGTGCATGGTTATAATTTCTTATTTAATCAAAGGAAATCTCAGCAAGCCAAATACTGTCTGAGAAGAGTAGACAAGATGTGGTTAGCTGATAAAGCATCAATGACAATGCGTAGTATGACTGTCAGTGCCAAAGCTGAGACTTTCAAAATAACAATATCACACCCGCTCATTACTTATAAATTATATTGGAGTCCAATGACTGGCTAAAACTTGTTCAGTGTAAAGATGTTGGCAGTTTCTGTAAACCAGAGAGGGAACCTCCACAACTTGGGGAATTTATAACTGGAGATTTAGTTACTTAAACTGAGCCCACAGATTATTTTGGTTTATTCATTTAATCAGCGAGTATTTATTTGTTACTGCACACCAGGCACTGCAATAGACGCAGAAATGGTCCTCAACCTTACAGAGCTTATGTTGGGATGGCGCCGTGATAAGCATGAAAGTTGGAGGCATTCTTCTCTCCATGGCTCTTTGAGATCTGTGGAGTCAGGGCAGCTGGTAGGCAAACTCTGTTTTGTAAACATAGAGAGCTTCCAAGGCAGTATTATAATAAACATGAGTTGAGTACCCATATTGTTGGTGTTGCCAGAGGACAGGAATAGAGGGTAATTTTCAGATCAATGTAGCGCTTTTCTTTCTCTGTCTTCCAAGTGGTCTTAATCAGATCATAAATTTGGTGAGGGAGCAGATCAAATCTCTCTCCACCCAATCTTCTGTCATCATGGCTCGCTTTTTTTTTTCAATTATATTGATTATCCTCTTACAGTTGTCCTGATTTTCACTCTTTTGCCTCCCTCCATCCAGCACCCCCCATTCCCTCAGACTATTCCCCCCACCACTGTTCATGTCTGTGCATGATGCATATAAATTCTTTGGCTACTCCATTTCCCACATTTGTACTTCTTAGTCCCCTCCCCTCTTCACCCATTCCTCCATACCCCCTCCTATCCGCCAATCATCAAAATGCTCTCTGTATCCATGTTTCTGTCTCTGTTCTTGTTTGTTTAGGTTGTTTTTTAGATTCAGTTGTTGGTAGATATGTATTATTTGCCATTTTATTGCCATAGTTTTGATCTTTTCTTTAACATTTCATGCAATAATGGTTTGATGATGAACTCCTTTAGTTTTTTTTTCTTGTCTGGGAAGCTCTTTATCTGCCCTTTGATTCTAAATGATGGCTTTGCTGAGTAGAGCAATTTTGGCTACAGGTCTCTGCTTTTCATGACTTTGAATATTTCTTGTCAATCCCTTCTAGCCTGAAAAGTTTCTTTTGATAAATCAGCTGATAGTCTTATGGGAACTCCCCTGTAGATGGTTAACTGCTTTTCTCTAGCTGCTTTTAAGAATCTCTCTTTATCTTTAACTTTTGGCATTTTAATTATGATGTGTCTCGGAGTGGGCGTCTTTGCATCAGCCTTGTTTGGGAATCTGTGCTTTTTGCCTGTTTACTTCCTTTACCAAATTAGGGAAGTTTTCTTTCATTATTTTTCAAATGGATTTCCAATTTCTTGCCCTTTCTCTTCTCCTTCTGGCACTGCTATCATATGGATGCTGGACCTCTTAAAGGTGTCCCAGAGGCTGCTTATACTATTGTCATTTTTTTGGATTCTTTTTTTCTTCTTGTTGTTCTGATTGGTTGTTTTTTGCTTTCTTATATTTCATGTCATTGATTTGATTCCTGGCTTCATCCACTCTTCTGCTCTTTCCCTGTGAATTGCTCTTTATTTCAATTAGTGTATCCTTCCTTTCTGGCTGGATCTTTTTTATGCTGTTGAGGTCCTCACTAAGTTCCTTGAGGATCCTTATAACCAGTGTCTTGAATTCTGTGTCTGATTGATCGCTTATCTCCATTTCATTTAGCTCTTTTTCTGGAGTTTTGATCTGTTCTTTCATCTGAGCCATGTTTCTTTGTCTCCTCATTTTGGCAGCCTCTCTGTATTTGTTTCTATGTATTAGGTAGAGCTGCTTTGACTCTGTGTCTTGGTAGTGTGGCTTAATATAGTAGGTGTCCTGCAGGGTCCAGTTAACAGCCTCCCCTATCACCTAAGCTGGGTATTTGAGGTACACCCTTCATGTGGACTGAGCACTCCTCTTGTAGTTGAACCTTGGTTCCTGTTGGCAGATCAATGGGAGGGATTTACCCAGGCCAGCTAGATGCAAGAACTGGCTATGCCCACTGAATACCAACGTCTGGCCTCCTTAGAGGGTCAGCTGTGCAGGGGCAGGGTGGTGGTGCTCTGCTGTGGTATGTAAATGTCCACTGGGTGTGCTGACCCTGGCATTTCCTGGATGATACAGGCCGAGGTCAGCCCCTACTTGTGTTTTGCCTGGGGCTGCCCTTCTTGAGCTATAAAGTAATCTGAGATGGCTGATACTTGTGTTGGTCTTGGAGATTCCCAGATGAAGCCAAGCTGTGAATCTAGGCTGGCTGCTGCTTGTGCCAGGCCTGGGGCTCTCTGAGGCCAGGTGTTGCTTGTTTGAGAAGATTTAGGAAGTTGTTAAGCTTGAGCCAAGACCCACCATTCATATGGTAAAGGAGCTTGGGTAGGCCCGTACGTTGGGTGGGGTGGAGTCTCTGGGGATCTCCAAGGCAGGTCAAACAGTGTTAACTATGTCGATGGAGTCTTTGGTATGGCACCAATTTGCTGGTTCTGTTGGAGTAACGGTTTAGAAAAGGGGCAATAGCCTTTGCTTGCCTTGATGTTAGGCACTTCAGTTTCTCCCTTTATGCCACTGGTGTCTTTCAAAATGATACCCCAGTGCTGGAGCTCAGAGGGAATGAATCTGAGTAGGTGAGTCTGTGTTTGGGATCTTTAGGAGGAACTGCTTAGGGCTCCAGAAGTTTATTCTACCAACTCAATCCCCACTGGTTTTTGCACCCAGAAGTTATGGCGACTTATCTTCCTGGCACTGGAATCCTGGGTTGGGGAGCCTGGTGTGGGTCTGGCACTACCTGCTCCTGAGTTACCCCTCCCAAATTTTTATCCACCACATGTGGATAAAATGTGGAATGTGGACCAGCCCATTCCACATCTGTGCCCCTCCCACTAGTCTGTATGGATGTGATTTCTTTAATTCCATAGTTGTCATATGTCCATTCCACTGGATCTCTGACAGTTCTGAGTGATGATTGTTCTATATTTTAGTTGTAATTTTGATGTGGTTGTGCAAAGAGGTGAGCCTCGTCAGTTTACATTGCTGTCTTGACTGGAAGTCTTACGGGTGCTTTGTGGCTTGCTTTAAGAGATAACATGATAAGAACAAATATTGCAAAAATAAACATGTCTAAACCAATCTGTTTGCTACCTGGCTTTTTGTTTTGTTTTGAATGTCTAATAGGATCTTTTAGCACTCACTATGAACTTAAAGGCTTGCACAGACTTCATTGCAGGAGTCCAGATGATCCCACAGTTTTGATGACAACACCAAAACCTTGCACACCACAGCCCTTGTCTGCAGAAGTTACTTTTATAAATAATAAAGTAGAGGTCAAAAGAAATAACTAGTTGAAAAATCTCCATTTTGTTTTTTCCCCTCTGACTTCATCAGCCCATCCACACATGGTTGAGGTTTCAGTGCTGATCTAATCAGCCCGAGAATGTTGCCCTGTAATTTACTTTGGCAAATCCAGCACCACGTGACCTTCAGAGGGGGATTCCTTAAATCCACATGTCAGTGCAAACATCAATGAATTTTATTTCTTTTTAAAGAAATATATTTTTAAACCCATTTTTGGGCAATTTTGAAGGAAGTTTTTTTTTGTAATAGAGTTTACTTTTAAAACATTTGGAACTTTTGTTTCTGATGATTTATATAGCTCAATATTTTTTAAGAACTGGAGTAGGCCTTCAGACACACACACTCATATGTATTCATATACCTATATATACCCATGTGTATTTTAACTGTTAAAACTTGTGTCTATTAAATACTGGATGTTCTTCATTGTAAGTTCTGTAGAAGAATCTATAATATAAACACTTGATAATAACAGAACAAGGCAAAGTATGAGTTCAGTGGAAAAATACCAGACTTCACATGATTTAGCTATACATTTAATGCTCATTAATCATAACTTTTGAATTAAGGCTCCCAAGTGGGATACCTCTGTCAGAGGCATTTAGCATATGTAACTACTGTAGGAGACAAAGATGAAGAACTCTCAGACTTAATGAAAGGACCATAGCTAATGAATATGTAAGCAGGCTGAAATTAATCACAAACTTTCTGGAAAGAAATGTAATGAGTAATGTGTTCACAGACATTTTCTCTAAATACACAGAATGTAGAGTAGGGTGTTTTGAAATTTAGTGTCCCATGACTTGACTTGCTATATGTGTTATATAAAAGTGGCAAATGTTTTAACATTTTCTAGGTTTGTTCTTAGGAAAAATAAACTTCTTCCACATTTTACAGGTATACTTTCTCCATTGTTCTCCGTTCTTCTGTGGATAGCAGTTGCAATCTGCACATCAATGCTGTTTTTCTTTTCCAAACCTGTGGGTATTCGGCCATTTCTTGTGTCAGTAATGCTCAGATCAATATATACAATAGGTCTTGGACCTACGTTAATACTTCTTGGTGCAGCTAATGTAAGTACTTCACTTTGTACTGTCATAGATTAATTAAAAGTATGCTCTATGTAAAAATTTAAGTATGTGCTTTAATTCATGTATACACAGTACATTGTAATTTATTGTGAGTCTGAATTAACCTAAGTTTAATTTGTACATTCTTAATTTTGAGTGAAATACAAAAAATGACAAGTAAAATTGTTATATTTACAAAGGTCACATGTGGGGCGTGATCCAATTCTGCAGTCAATTTAATCCAATCTAATTTTAATGCCTTCTGCATTCTCTACCAGCAGCTATCGACAGAAATGACTTTGAGCCACTGTTAACATCTTGAAGTGACTTCTCAATCATCTAAGAAAAGATTAAATTATATTCAGTAGAATTCTAGAACTTTGTTTTTTTAATAAAATGACCAAGGAAGAAGAGTTGTTGTATGAGAAACTATGAAATTGGGCTCTTTTTATGTGAACAAAACCTATATACTTGTGAAAGGTGTAGATGAGATTAAAATTTTTTCACTAAATTTTAAACCATTAGAACAAATGAGACCATTTCAAAACTTAAGTTAGGAAAGTTTAGAATAAGTAAGCCAAAATACTCTTCCAAATAATGGCAATTGTACACAAGAGAAAATTTTAAAAGACTAGACAACTTTCTGGATGGGAGCTACAAAGGGATATCGAGAAAAGGCAAACCATCAGACTGATGAAAGAACAAATGGCCAAGTAAACGAATAAATATTGCTAATATGTCCGATGAAACACTTTTTATATCTTTTACTGAGTTTCTAGCATAATTTCATATATTCTGATATATGTATAGAGCCCTTATCTCCCCTACCGCACTATACATTTCTTAAGGATAATGATTGATTATTCCATGTTGGGAATATCATTGGTACTCAACAAATATTTATTAAATAAATTGGCTGATGAGTGAGGGAATGAGTAAGGGAAAGATTATTTTTGTATTATATATTTACAGTGCTTTGCATATTAAATACATGGCAAATATTTATTACGAGTGAATAAATTGAATAGTGAATCAAACTTTTGAGAATTATAAAGCTGAGTTAGTATGGCCAGTTGTATGTTTCTGAGTGTTATTATATTATAATTTTTCAAAAATTGGACACGATGTATATGACAGCTCCTTGTTAGCTAGAACATTCAGTCAATCAAATTATCTATTATTCCTTAATCATTTTCAATAAAAGAAAGTGTACTATACACACAAAGAGATCTCTCTGCACAGAATTCTGTAAAGTTCCGAATGTGTTATTCTATCAGTTTCTTGAGGGCAGAGGTTGTCACATTCATAGGCAGAATCCTGCCCTGCTCACTCCCTCCCAATTCCATTTTTTTCATCTTAGTACAATACCTAGCACTTAAACATTCAATAATTGTTTGTATGAACTGATCTTACACTTTCACTGCTTTAGAAATAAGCTATTTGTGCAATGTTGCCAATCAGGCTAATTAAGGAATCTGCATGGATTTATCAGAATTTTTATGAACTTATTAGTGTGTTCAGCTTATTATTTTTTCTTTAAAAATACATTGAATATTGAACCAAATTATTTGAAGAAACGAACAATATTTATAAACCAGTAACTGGTCCTCAATAAGACATTATTAATCCAAGTGAGAAAAATCCAAGTTTTTTAAAGTGAAATAATAGCTAAATAGAGTAGGGCCAAAATCAACAAACATTTATTGGGCCTCTTATATAATAGGTACTGAAAATGCCAAGAGGTAGAGGATGAGGTTCTTGCTACCCAGAAGCTTCCAGATAGTATGTAAAGAGATAAAGCATAACAATTTAATGTCTACTGGGGAAACCAAAAACATTTGGAGTATTTTTCTGTTCCCCTCAGGGCACAGGATAAAAACATAAGTTCTGCATGGAATTGACTATTCATATTAGGGACAAGTTTTATACTTTAAATTCTTGGTGAGAAGGAATATGCATGGAGATGTGTACTTCTTACTGACTGCGTGAATCTGTAGGCGCTCTAATAGCCTTCACAACATACAAACTTCCATGTACCCAGCCTCCAAATGATGCATCACACTGTGCCAGGACAGGGCTTTTTAACTAAGGAAATAATCCACTTAGACTTGGGACAAATTAAATAGAATAATTATAATTTTATATTGTAGATATTTATAAAAGAGCTTTTATTTATAGTTTTGATATTGTACAGGTTAATAAAAATGTTTTAGCAAGTAATTATTTACCTTAATATTTAACATAACAAGCTCATTATAAGATTGTCTGTAGTTGATCACTTCCCAGGAAGAAGGGAAAAAAATAAATGCAAACACATCATGTTTTATACCTTAGGTTTTTTTATATTTATTAACTTAATTTACACTTAAAAGTTTGCATTGTGTAAACAGGTGAAACTTCAAATGCTAAAATTATTGGTATTAGAAATAGGAGAAACCAAAGAGAGTATCTACTTGACAGTTAAGCCTTGCTGAGAATAAGGATTCTAGACCTTAGGCAAATCAACAAGCCTCCGAATTTCATTCTTCCCATCATTGGAATGAATACATTAAAACCAATGTCATGCTGATATATTCAATAAAAATTTTTTAAATTAAAAAAAAAGCCTATTCTATCCTCACTGTGCTGTTGAAATCAGTTGAGAAGATTAATGCAAAGGTGAAAACAACAGTAACAGTGATAGTGGTAGCCTAACAGTAAAGTCTACTATTTACCAAGTACCTAATATGTGAAGTACAATTTAATTGTAAAACGTCGCTATCATGGTCATAAAAATGTATTTTGGTTCACAGAGAGTTGCTTCTGAACTCAGTGTCTTTCACAGTGTTAAGCAAATGCAGAAAGTTCCTTTCTTTTTTTGAAAAAAGAATCAAGTGGAAGGAGAGAACCTCGCTCTATGTTCTAAGCGTTATCAGTTTTTATCATCTTTACTTGTTTCTAAATATTGAAGTTTTATTTAAATTGCAACAAGTTTATCTTGTCACAGGAGTCATGTCAGTATTTGAGATGTTTCAAAAGATTCAAATGTTTTTCTCTGTTATAAAGAATATCTTATAACCTAATACAGTTTTCTTCCTACCCTCGATGTTACATTTTTAGTTATTGGTAATGGAAATTAACATATTATTTTGGCAAATGTAAACATACATTTCATAAATATGCTATCACTTAATTTTTTCACACTATTAAAATTATTTGTAAATCTCATTTTAATATTTCCAGTCATATGGATGTTACATGTGTTTAACTATTCTATTAGTTTGTATTGTTTCTGTTTTTAGATATATATTATTTTCCATCACCATTTATCCCCCCACACCCTCTTCCACCTCTGCCCGCCCCCCTGCAGTCACCCCACTGTTGTCTGTGTGTGAGTTCTTTCTCTTTTTTCCCCTTTTTTCCTCAATTCCTCCACCCCCTCCCCGAGTTGTCAGCTTGCTCTCTATCTAAGAATCTGTCTCTGTTTTGCTTGTTACTTCAGTTTGTTTATTAGATTCCATGTATGAGTGAAATCATATGGTATTTGACTTTCTCTGACTAGCTTATATCATTTAGCATAATGTTCTCCAGGTCTATCCATGCTGTTGTAAAAAGTAAAATTTTCTTTTCTTTTTACGGCTGAGTAGTATTCCATTGTGTAAATGTATCATATCTTTTTTATCCACTCATCTATTGATGGAAACCCGGGCTGCTTCCAAATCTTGGCTGTTGTAAATAACACCACAGTGAACATAGGGGTACATATTAATAATAATTAATAATACAGAAAATACCTGTGAAAGATCTAATACCTTCTAAACACTTGTTATCTATAGTGTTTTTTCCTTTCTAGGAGTGCCTGGAAATATGTAATTTATTTAACAGCATTTATAAATCAGCTTCCTTTCTCACAGTTATTTGTAATGTGAAAATGTTTCCTTATCTCTGGACTTGATCTCATGATTTTGCACAGAAGTAAAGCAAATGAAGTTTAGCAGGTAGCTGTCTATTAATATACCCCAGTGTTCAAATTTAATACTCTCATGCCCCCAGTTTCTTACCTATAAATAGTTTCCTGGTAGGGCTCATGATACTGCTAATCTGTATGGTTGAGACCTACAACGTGTTTGTCTAACATGCAAATTCAATTATATATTCTGAATCAAAACTTCCATATCCTCTTCTCCCTCTCTCTAATGCTTGTGCGCATACACACATGCTGTTTCTCATATGATATGGTCACTGAATGTTCCTAACTTCTTCCGATATCAGTTGCAGAAACAGAAAACTGCCCCAATGCTGGGGGAAAGCTAGCACATGTCAAATTTAGTAAGAAACACTACAGATTACACAACCCTGTTTACTGTTCTGTTTCGCTGGAAATTTAAAAGATTTCCAGGGTAATTTTTGACTACATGAAAATTTTGGCTTAGGATTTGGCTGTAAACCTAAGAGTTCAACTTCTTTCCTGCCCACTCATTTATTCTTGCATTAATTTCTCCTAGGTATGAGCACTTAAAAACAAAAGGTCAACAATTTCTGATCTCTACAGAAATAAGTGGATGCCACTGCTGATTTCAGCTCTGCTTCAGTTCAGTGCTTATTGGAGAGAGTAGATGTATCCATCAACATCTAGCTCTAAGTCAAGATTCAAAAAAAAATCAATCTGAAAACATATAAGGCAAATCCTTATTTTTTACACAAAAACAGCAGAGGCCCTTTTAGGCAGAAATGTGTCCTTGCTTTTGCATTATTTGAGAACTAAAATGTATTGCTCTTTTGAGTATTTGAATTCAGTGCATTATGTTTCCTCTATGCAAAGGGATTATCATAAATTGTTTTCCTGAATAATTTTTTATGATTCAATTTAGGAAAGTAGAGATCAGGAAACAAAATATTTTCTTAAGCATATCATTTATCCTTCTGAAAAGTCACAACTCAAATTTTTAATTTTATATTTTATAGAACTCATTTCTATTTTATATCAAACTATAGTAGGTTAATCAAGGTAGTTTAAATTTAAACAATATTTGCTCAAAACAATTGACAAAGAGTAAAACATTGTATATTATTATTTAATTCAGACACTCTTCTTTTCACCATTTTCATAATGTTTATGAAGTACTACATTTATATCAGCAACTTTTATATAATTTCTGAGGTTTTAAAATAATGACTTCTTATAATAAACTTGCTCTTGACTGGTAAATGTGAAGATATTTATTCCACTGTACTATACTCAATAATGATCTAATAGAGATGTGATAATGAATCACTACATAGTTTAGAAAGACTTTCTGTTTCACATTATTCACATTGTTAACAAGATAATGAAAGAATTGATAGTATTGATTATTGAGAGGAGAGTTAATTAGCAGGGAGGAAGTTTAGAAAAGGTTTGAGCTTTATAGTTGCTATATTTTTTATTTGGTTTGGCTATCTTCACAACATGTCTCATTTTATCTATATTGACTTAGATTTCATAAAGTTGAAGAAAAGGGTTTTACCAACCTTACATATTTCACTTTTGCCTCAGAGTGTTTGTTTCTTCTTATGTTATTTACCAGTAAAGTAGTTCCATAAGGCAATTTCTTTTATATATATATATATAAAATCAACATTGTTGTAAAGAACAACCTTTTCCCCAAAGTTAAGTTTGGACATATAAAGACAAATATGGTGCTGTTAGATAACTTAAAATTCTCAGGGAACAATTTGGGAGAAAAAACTGAAATTTTGAAATCTGTACTCATTTCCTGATGACAAAGAGGCAAACCTGGCTCTTCAGTTTATAAATAACGTAGTGATTCTAGACTCAAGTAGATGGCACTAAGTTATGATAACTGTGTTCTTTGGAAGTCATTGAACAGATCACTGTTACTG
Organism: Pteronotus mesoamericanus; assembly: GCF_021234165.1. Taxonomy (NCBI): domain Eukaryota; kingdom Metazoa; phylum Chordata; class Mammalia; order Chiroptera; family Mormoopidae; genus Pteronotus; species Pteronotus mesoamericanus. The sequence continues at coordinate 18,573,929 of NW_026555310.1, forward strand.
CCAAAGACTCTCAGTATAAATTTCTATATTCTAAAGTTATGTCACAAATGGCAATATTAAATACAGTTTTAATATAAATACTCTACGTGGTACCAGTCATAATAAACACTCCAAAATGTTTATGAATTTATGACACATAGAGCTTAGACAGTATATGCACACATTTTACTTATTTTAATAAAGTATGTAGGTATATTTATAATTTTTATGTATTTAAAGCAAGTTGAATGCAAAAATAATTTTAATGGCTATTTGTTTAAAATAATAGTAGAGAAAGTCCAAGGTAAAAAACAAAAATCAAGGACAGATCTCTGGATATTTTCTCAAGACATTTTTCTGTTATATTTCTAGTATAATAAAAATATCATATAGGGCACTTTCAGTAAGGAAAATATAATAAGTAGTATTTAAAGAGTCATTGCATTAAGTGCTCCCTATGCTTTATGAATTGTCTGATCCTCTGAAGAGCTCTGTGAGTTGGGAACTCCTTAATCCCGGTTTTCAGAAGGGACAGTCACGGCCTGCGTTTGCATGACTAAGGTCATGGCATCGGTAGTGCGAGCGCCAGGATTTTAATTCAGGTCCGAGTCCCTTGCATAACTCGGGTCCTTATTCAGTCTCCTCTCTTTTCCTGGAACTGCAAAGCGTACAGATTCTGCCTGTGTTATGTTTACATACAGATTCATAAGCAGTCCCGAAAATTACAATAGGAAAAGTCATGAAAGAAAACCACAGACCTGTGAATAATAGCATTTGTCAATGACCTGTTATTTATGTGAGTTTTGGGTTAAATAAGACAGCAAAATCTAATTTTTTCCTCCCTTCAGCTTTGTAATAAAATCGTATTTCTGGTGAGTTTTGTCGGGAATCGTGGCACGTTCACCCGCGGGTACCGAGCGGTCATCCTGGACATGGCCTTTCTCTACCACGTGGCGTATGTCCTGGTTTGCATGCTGGGCCTCTTTGTCCATGAATTCTTCTACAGCTTCCTGGTGAGTACATCTCCGTGTGGACAATCACTGCTGAAAAAAAGGCACAATGCTTCTTCTTATGCTTCCTTTGATTTTCTTTTAAAGCGGGGCCTGACATTTAGGACAAATTATGGTATTTTTAGAATTTCCTAGGCAAAGCATGAATTGTTATTATTTTTAGTCTTTTTCTGTGAGAAGCTACATAGGTGGTGGAATTCTTTATTTCCTCAAGAGGTGGGGAACCAACTCCCCCACCTCATGCCCCAGGTTTCAGGGAACAGGCTGCTTTTGGTTTCAGCCAAATCATGTTGCCCGTTACATTTAGAGATTCTCCAATACAGTGTGGGAGAAAAAACTAGGAATATATTTTCTCGGTACTGGAATCACTACATTTTATTTACAGCGCTGAGTATTATGGGTATCTTTAGAATGGCATGTAAGTATAATTAGGAGGAAAACTGCCAACCCAGCAAAAAGACAGTGAGTTGTTTTAAGTAAAATCTTATAGTTTCAGATTTAATGTCATTGTTGTTAAGCTTATCTACATATATTTAATTCACGAAATGGATATCAGGTTTCTTCTACAGGTTTTTGGTGTGTGGGGTGCTGTCTGTTTGTTTTTGCTGGCTCTGAGTTTTTCTTCCTACATGTATGTTTATGCTCGTAAACCAGGAGAAGAACCAATATAAATATAAAATGTGTTGAAGCTTAAAGCACTACCAGATTAACACCATGCATAGGAGCAGTTCGTTTCTCTCTCCAGCCCAGAGCTGACATGCCGTAGAAAACAGTACCCAGTAAAATGATTCCCGAAGACAAGGGGAAGATCTAAAAGCGTTGTAGCTGGCCCAGTTTGCTTGCCTCCTGCTCCCACTGTGTTATCGAGCACGCCCATGTATGAAGACTGAAAAAAAGCTACTTTTTCATTTACTCATAAACACTTGGAAGAGCCACAGTGAAGAGTGGATCTGTTACATACGTTTAGATTTAAAATTATCTTCCAGGCAGTTAATTAGATCATTCACCAATCAAAAGGAAATTGTTTGTTTGTTTGTTTGTTTGTTTCAGGGGTCCAAATGAATTCCCTCTCTGTTCAGACTCACCTGGAAAATTTAATTTTTAAAAATCTGCCTTTGAAATACAGGACTGGGAGAAAGTAGATTTACAGTTGTTTGTGTGGAAAATAATACAATAATTGATAAATAATAATACAAGAATAAACTCTATGTTTTGCATACTCACTCCTGTAAATCTATGTTTGCTGACCGTGTATAAAGACTATTATACCCAGCACTTCAACCTGACTGTGATATGTGCTTCAACCTTCTTGTCTATAAAACGGATAGAGAGCGCCAGGATTTTAATTCAGGTCCAAGTCACATAAGTGGGGTCTTTATTCAGCCTCTTCTCTTTTCCTGGAATTGCAAAGGATATGAATTCTGCCTTTGTTATATGTATATGCAGACAGAATGCAGATAAAGATAGTATGGGAGACTAGTATTATCAAAAGCCATTAAAAAGATAACCTGAAATGATGTATGTAAAAAGTAAAGGTATTTGACAAAATAAATGTGTATTTGAATGATTATATGAGTTATTAATAGTAATGGTACTTTAATTTATGTTACTTAATCTTTTTAAAAAAATTTTCCTCTTGTCTTTTATCTTTTAAATATCACAATACTCATGCTAATTTGTTTTCACTGGGCTGGTTATGGAAAGGAAATAGTCCTATTGATGTTTAGAGTGCTAGAAGGAAATTGTAATGGACATAATAAGAAAATTCAGTTTAAACATGTTTTTAAAAATATTTTATACTTAAAAATTATATGAGTATGCATTCCCGGGCTTGTCCACAATGTCAATCCTGTATTGAAAATATTTAAAAAACACCCTAGATTTTCCTTTTAGAAATAAACAGAAAGAACCATCAGCCTGGCCAATGTCAACACCTTCTGTGCTCTGAAGGTTCTGATTTCATGAGGATAGAATGGGGCCTGGGAATATACAATTTTTGCAAGCATCCCGTGAGCTTCTGAAAGCTATAAATTTCCAGAAATTATCCAGAAACGACCTACAGCCTATTGTTAGACCTTTTCTTTAAGCCACGAGAGAGTTAAAGTTAAGAAAAATCTCCTTATGTCAACTAAATGCTTAAATAAGTCAGTGCATTGATAATTTGGGGGTTGAATTTCCATTAATTAATTTGTCTGTACTGAAAAATGTTGACGTTATTGCTAGAGTTTGCTGCTCCCTCCAGAAGACAGATAGCAAAATAGTTAAACATGTATTTTTTTATGACAGTTCCTAAGTTGAGCAAGCAATCTAATGACTTTAAAGCAATTATTTGCAAGGCTACTGTTAGATTGAAATGTAATTGTATAACCTTCAGTACTCAGAAAAACAGAGTACAAGACCCTGGGGTTTCTGAGAGGGTGTATGACACTCATAATTGATTGTTTCAACCAGTTGAGAAATTCTAGTCACTGCTAGAATTATTGAATAATTTCAATATTGGAATAATTTTTATCTAGTCACAGATAGTGAAAGACAAACCCCAATTATTCCAATTTTAAAAATACTCATTTCTAAACAGGTATTTATGACTTTTTAAAGTGAATGTTAAATTATTGCTTTTAATCAGCTTTTGATACTAAAACATATTCTTGCTAATGTATAATTTCAGCTTTTTACATAGCAAAAAAAAAAATCGTTTTCCGTGTTGACTACAGAAAGCAAATACATATCTAGGTTCTTGACTAGTGCCTAGATTTTCCTACTACTAAATGCATAATGGAGAATAAACCATAAGAGGAAGTGAACTAGCAAAATTGTGTATTATATTTTTGTTTATACTGTTTCCAAAAGTATATAGTAAAGTAATATGTTTTGCCCTCATTATACCCCTTTACTAAGGAAAGATGCTTTCATTTATCAAATATTTTAAAATTTCATGCCTTTTCTATTGCAACAGGCTCATAAAATTATTTTCATAATTTTGCCTCTAAACACTTGATTAAACAATACATTTAATGAGCCTGTCAATTGCTCATCACTTAAATGAACCTAATTCAGCATTCTCACTTTAGCCATTTTACATATTCCAGAAGCAACTGCAGAATATCAGTGAGACTAAAAATAGGGAATAAGTAGCTAAGTGGGTTAAGTATAACATTGTAGTTTTTTGAAATTTGAATTTGAAGCTATACTATTTTCATATATAATTGCAGTTATGTTGGTTAGAAAACCAGCAGATACATATTATATGCAGTGTTAGAGTTCTCATTATTAAAAAACAGTTTATTAATACATTTTAACTGGATAGCAATATATATTTTGGTTCATTTTAAAGGTATTATTTAGGTTGTTATTTTTTCACAGATAAACTAAAATGACTTCCATTTGTATTTGTAATGACCTTTATATTTATTCATCTTTTGCTCCTTTGCATTTTGTGTGTGTGTGTATGTGTGTTTGTTTGTTTCTTTTTTTTTTTTTTTGTAGCTTTTTGATTTGGTGTACAGAGAAGAGACGCTGCTCAATGTCATAAAAAGTGTCACACGGAATGGCCGCTCCATTATTCTAACTGCAGTCCTAGCTCTCATCCTTGTCTACCTGTTTTCCATTATTGGGTTCCTTTTTCTGAAGGATGACTTTACTATGGAAGTGGATAGGCTGAAAAACAGAACTCCCATTACAGGTATTGCTATTACTGCTAAATGAGCTTTCTCTGATAGCAGATATGATTTGTGGGTAGCTTGTTAGGAGGATTACAGATAAACAGTAATGGAGGAAATGTTTTCTTTCATTCCTTTGAAAACATGTCCTGGTTCTCTAAGAGCTCACGACTGTGAAATACTTTTAGGCTGTATATTAGCTGTCAGTGTGTATAGGAAAATCCTTATACAAGCAACATCATCTAATCTCAGTCTCAGTAAGAAAGTTTCAATGACAACTATATTCCAGAAGACAGTCAACAAACTTCAGTGCAGGATAACAGCTTTGTTGCTTTCCTCATATTTTTTCCCTCTCTCCCAAGAATATACAGCATCATTTACAACCATTATTTTACACGTATTTGCTCACAGTACATCATATTATACTTAAATAATTGAAAACGATAAATTTTTTACTTGAAACCACCATGTAAAGAAATAAGCATACACAAAATACTCAAAAGTATTTTCATTAAGGAGCTCAGTCCATCAGTATGTATGTGGCCATCACAATTTGTGTACAAAATTTATTTTTGTTGGCAGACCGGTTAGACGTTATCCATTTACACTCACTGTGATGGTTGCCGTATGAGGGCTTACTCTTTCCATCTTGATTTTGAATTTTGAATTATTATGCTTTCTACAGGTTTCTTTTTACCACTCTCCTGCCTTTTGCTGTTTTGGTTAAATTTCTTTTTTACTCTTTTTCTTCCTCTCCTACTTTGCTGAGAAGAAAGCATAGGTCTGCACTTTGCTGCTAATTTCTGTGGGTGACTTTGCTGCTGATAGATTGTAGGGAATGGAAACCGCAAGGTGACTCACTCTCTCCTCAAGCCATTAGGTTTAAAGGTCTGCTTTAATTAGGGGTGCCTTATAAAGCATATTCTTTCTTGCCTTTAACAAACATTTCTTGATTATTAAACTAATGACATTTGGTAGCATCTTTCTTAGAATATGGGATAATTAAATGACATTTAGATCTTTTATTAAGTCTAAGTGATCAAAACACAAAATATAGAGATCGTATACATAGATTGCAAGATATTAAACTTGAGACTGAATTTCATACCTAAGTATTATTTCTTGTTTTCAGGAACATGAAATATTTTGTGTTACTGAGTTTCTTGTTCTTTAAATGTTACTTTTTTCCAGAATTTTACAGGTATAAATAATTGGAGGGAAAGATCATATATATAAATACCCTCGAATTCCCTTTTACTAAACTATCTGTAAATCATAAACTACATGTTCTCAAAACTCTTTGAGTTTTAATTGTTTATGAGGTAGGATCACACTGAGTTAATAAGTACAGTGTGAGTCTGAAGCCAAAGCATTGTAATTCCTAAATTCAAATGTGTCCAGTGGTTATGGATCTGAATCTGATAGTAAATATTTTTAATTGTGTTATTTATAAAGGAAGTTAATATTGTTATACTGGAAATATAAATATCTTCCTTAGGAATATAAAAATATCTTCCTTTTTTGCTTCCAAAATAGGCAACACTAGACCTAAAATGTTAAGATTTTTACTAAATGTATTCATATTTATATAAAAAGCTGTTAAATAAGAGAAAGCATTACATACTATGAATCTAGCATATGAGAACAGCTAACAAAGTTAAACTCTTGATACTTCATAGATGAAGAGTTTCTGTTTCGTAAACTGAGAGTGAATGTAATACCATGCCCTGGAAAAATCACTCATCCTTTCATCATATTTGTAATTTACCTCAATGCCATATATTAATGTCCATTGATTCAGGGCATAAAGTTTATCGCTTCAAGTATTGAACACTTTACTCCCAAGATTGAGTGAGAGTAATTGAGGACGCCACACCTAAGTAACAAGTGCAGTTTGGAATGCATAAGCACGCAGCTCTTCAGTGAATGGGAATTCATAATGAGAACGGGAACAGGGAGAGAGGGAAGGCTGAGAGTTCTCGGGCCGGGTGGCCGGAGCGTTGCAGGGGCAGATGGGCGTGGGGGGTTGGAGAAGTTGCAAATGGCACTGGGAGTTTATTGGAAGTCAGATCCTACCTCTGGGACAGGTAGAATCTGCTTCCTGATAGACAAGGAGATGGAGCCTCCACCTGAAAACAGGGGTGGGAGGGGGGCAAGGTGGGGGGATCCTTGTCTTAGAAAAGCCTGAGGAGTTGGAGGGAAGGTTCTGTTGACAAGCACAGGTGACAGTGTCTCTCACACGTGTCCCTCCTTCTGCATCCTCGGGGCTGCCCTCCTGTTTCTCGCCCTCACTCCCTCTGATCTGGAATATTGCAGGAACCTCCCGGGTGGCTCCCCCCGCCCCCGCGCCCGCCGGCCTCCCCTCTGCCCGCCCCAGTCGTTCCGTCTGACCGCAGCGCTTGTTCTGTCTCACTGGCTCCAGCGCCTCCCAGAGACGGGTGCCGGCTGTGGGATGCTTGGTTTAGAATCATTAGCGTGGAAGCTCAGGGTGCTCTGCTGTCCTCTCTGAGCCTTTGCTGGTCTCTGTGCCTTTTGGCACACAAATCACACCTGGAATTGCCCCTTTTCCCCCCACCTCGTCTCCCTATGTGTAAATCCCATGTCTCCTTTAGATGGATTCTTCTCCCAAAAGCTTTCTTCTTTTGTTTTTCTAGAATTTACCTCTCCTTCTCCTAATGCACACCATGACTTTATCTGTACTTCACTTCCTCCAGTTAATAGAAATGATGTCTGCACTTCTCTGTGTTCCCTCATTGATTGTCGGTTCTCCACGGCCTTGAGTCCAGGCCCTCAGAGCCTGCCATGGAGTCAGCAAACCTTCGGTAAGCGGGGGAATGGCTACCAGAGCACACTCAGACGCCCCACCTCTCTCCCTCTCTGGCAGCCTGGAACCCGCTCTACCTTTCCCCCAATCTTGCCCAAGTCAGGGGGCAGGGGCAGATGGAGGTCAAATGTGTGGCCTCCCTTCTTCCTGCAGTGGACTCCAGTTCTGACGGGCAACCCACAGCCCGGGCCGTCTCCTCCCCGCGCCCCCCGCCCCGCCGCGCCCTAACTCCGGCTCCCACTTGCCACTTCCACCCTCGGGTCATCCAAGAGTCAGGGTAACCTAGCTGTGGCGTTGCTTGGAAACACACTTGAATATTTCTTCAACTTTTGGTATGTGAAAATGGACTCTCTCCCTCTATCTGGTGGACTTAATGGCTCAGTGTGGAAAAAAAAATAGGTTTGAGAGAAAGGAAGCTCTTCACTTTATATTTGTTACTAACAACAAAAAATATTTTTATAAAACTTTTTTCACATAGATAGGGACATTACTATTTTCTGTTTCCTTCTGAGCCAAGGAAATAACTGTTGAGCCAGCAGGCAGATGAACCCTTGGGGACAAAGGAAGAAAAGAAAGAACCTGAGCAGGGATCTGGTGGAAGGTTCTTGCTTCCTTGAGACATTTTACACCCTGTTCCCTTAGGACACCCCCGCCTGCAGTCCCGCCTCAGCCACAGGGACCCGCCCATGGCTGAGAGCTCAGGGAGCACCAGCTGCTTTGGGAGGAATGTGTTTCTGGTGTTCCAAGTCCAAGCCCTAAATGCCTTGGCCATGGAAACATTGTTATACATGGTGGTGTAGCAATGTCTAAAATATTATCAATACTTTATCAGCCACTTTAAAAAAGTATAAAAGGCCCTGGCCGGGTAGTACAGTTCGTTAAGAGTGTTGTCCTGATATGCCAAGGTTATGGGTTCTGTCCCTGGTCAGGGTACCTATAAGAAATATCAATGAAAACATAAATAAGTGGAACAACAAATTGATGTTTCTCTCTCTCTGTCTGCCTCTCTGTCTCTCTATCTCTGTCTCTCTCTCTCCTTGCCTCCCTCTTTCTCTAACATCAGTGAATTTAAAAATAAAATTAAAAGTATAAAAGTGAATTGGCCAATGAACCTATTCTCTATTTATAAAATTGCTCCAATGGCAAAACTCTGCAGCCTTTCAAACTAAGAGTTGAGGAACACAGCTAAAGCCAGAGTCGTAGTGTCTTTTATTTACATGCCTTTGTAATTGCGTGTTCATTTCTTGTTATTTGCATATTTGTCTCTATACCATATTCTACTTTGTTCTCAGGAAGTAATGACGTTCCTACTATGACTTTCACTTCAATGATGGGAACATGTGACAAGGAAAACTGCCCACCCACGACACCAGCTTCAAATACAGGTCAGTAAAAATGACTCCAGAACAGTATAAACTTGATGCTTCTGCAGTTATGTTTATGTGATAAATGTTATCGCCTCTCACAGAGTTGCAATTTCATGGTGGTTTGAAATAGAAGAATGGAGGGTAAAAGAACCAAGAAGTTCCAAACTAGGGAAAGGGTTCTCAAATCTGCTACTTTGTATCCTCATCCTGTTCCTTATATTATTTCTGTTCATGAGAATCTTTTTTTTTCCCCATGGGAATCTATTCACACTTACCCTGTGGTACATGCTGTTAACAATCCTACTACCATATGGCAAACCCATACCACACTAAGCAAGACCCTTCTCACTATATGTCCTTTAACAAAGAATCTGGAAATGCACGTGCTCAGAATTAAAAAATCTTGGTTCTAATCCTGAGCTTGCCACTTTCTAGCTGTCTGTCTTAGACATGTTATGCAAATTCCCTGGGCTTTATTCAGGGGGCCTGCCCAGAGAGGGAAGGAGGGAGGAAGAGACAGAGAGGATGCGATACTTTCCCTGCTTCCACAGGAGCACATGGAAACATGCATATAAACATAATTTTAAAACTCTAATTGCTCTCAATTGTTGGGAAACTATGGCATGTGTGAAATTTAATGAGCTTTAGAAGAAATTAGTGATCTGTTGCCAGAAGCAGCAACAATTTAGGGAGCATATGTCTTTAAATAGTTAAAGAAATACACACACATACACACACACACACACACGGAGTGGGTTTAGTCTGTATTATCTTAATAAAGACAAAATTGGATTCAGGGAAGATAAAGGAAGAAAGAGTTAAGCACAGTGTAAGGATGGATTCCCCCACTTCCATGAGGGAGCACATCAGCTGGCCATAAAGGATAGGCCTCCATACCCGAGTTGCCTTTTTCTTTGAGACGAACCCTTGCTTGGGGAAAACACAGGGAGTCCCTTCTACTGACTCAGTGTTTCATGCTTCATGACCCAAAGGGAGAAAAAACGCACGAATACATTTCATTCCAATGTCCCAGCCACTGTAGGCACTGGGAGTAGTTGCCACCAAGAATTTCTTCCTCCCCTACGCCCTGGGTACCCAGTCAAGGCTTCCAAACAACGGACCAGCTCCTTCTCTGCTTGTGTAGCTTACTGAGCTCTGCAGTGTCTGCATTCCTGGTTACGTGCATCCTCCAGTTTCATCTCCAATGTCTTCAGCCTTCCTCACGTATCATAGCGTTGACTTGTGATGTCACATGCTAGGGTGAGAAGATGAGTGGCGGTGTCTTATTCTGGATGGTGGAATTTGCAATCACACTGTCTCTTGATTCCTGTGTGGCTGACTTTTGGCTACACCACCCTTCACTGGTTCAGCTGTCCAGCCATAAATGCCCATCCTGCACTCATCCATCTGGGAGTTTGGGATTTCAAGATTGAAACCATTCATTTATTTCATTTATTTCTGCCAACCGTAATCCAAGGGCCATTCTAGTTTGTCCTATGAATCAATTAGGAGTTTTTTGACCAGCTGATCTCTACATTTCAGGTGCCAGTTCTAAGGTGTCACGATACTTTTATGGATCCTGATTTTGTTAAACAATATATTTATTCTCTCTTGTGTCATCCTCAAGTTTGATCAGCTCTCCAATAGAGATTGGCAAACTATGGCTCATGGGGAGATCTGACTTGTCACCCTCAGGCTAAGAATGGTTGTAACATTTTTTGAAGTTTTTTTTTCCTTAAAGAAAAATATACAGTGGAAACTGTACATGGTCCACAAAACCAGTTTGTGCTAGAAATGTTGCACAGGACACAACAGAGATCTTTAGCTTGCTACTAGAAACATGCCTTCACATAGACATAATCATGTTTTGTGCAGTTCTTCACCACATGAAAATTTGTCTTAAATAAACTATTATTACTTAGCCCATGGTTCTCCATTTAAAAAAAAATTATTATGCTCCTTCTCAAAGCCTCCTTGCCAAAGCCCAGATATATAATGTCTTCCATATCCCCAATTGGAGGTTAGTTTGAACCCATACGGGCTTCTCTTGATCTTGACTCCTTCCACATTGTCACTTTGATGATCCACTTCAGTGTGTTGTCTTGGGGACCGGCATCAAGCTCATTTGCCAGTCGCTTAGCAATATCTGTCACAATCTCAAATTTAGATCTGCAGATACTTCTCTGCTGTTATCATTATCCATTATTTCTTTTAAAAATCACAGAGAGCAACTCTGAAAACTTCGACATAGTAGCTGGGTGAAATTAAATAGCTAGATAAAATTAAATAACTCAGGATCTTTTGGGTACCTGGGACTTCAATTTGTTGTCCCCAGTACTTCTTTTCTACTCAACATTTTTCTCTTTAACAAAATATGAAAAAGAATATGTTTACAAAGTTACTTTCTTGTTAGCACAAATATTTTAACAGCATGGTCCCAACATATATAGTAACCCTCTTCCTGCCTTGCTCAAATATTACTTTTAAATTATTTCCTTTATTTTAAAGAAGCTGTACTTTAACTATGGTTTGATTTTTAAGAACAGAACATTTCTTGGCCAGTGAACCAACAACAAAGCTAGCGTGCCTCCTGCCTGAAAGATGGCTGACCCAGGGAGCCCTGCACCGCAGGTGAGCTAGCGATGCCTGCCCTCAGCCCAGGAGCTGGAAGCTCCTGAGGCTCAGTCAGGTGACTGCCAGAGCCCCATCTCCCAGGGGGAGATCTTCCAGATCATACATGCTATAAACTTAGCCCAGGTTGTGGCTGCCCCGCCTTCTGCAGTCCCCAGACATTATTGATGTTCAACCAGACATTCTATTGTAATTGTTTCATACACTATTACTAATAGGGACATTCTAATCATAACATTGAAAAAAATGAAGTCAATATTTTTGTAAAACAGGAAATTAGTTGTCTACGTAGCACATCATTTGATGATGATGATATTAATAATTTTAAAAACCTTATGTGTTCATTTATTCATTCACTCATTCATATATTGATATTTGTTGAGCTTGTACTGTGGACCAGCCACCAGGCTAGGTATTCAGGACACAGTGTTGAGTAAGCAGATACGGATCCTGGCCCTTTTGGAACTTATAAAATAGTGGCAGACGCATAAAAAGTTATAACATATGGTGAGTCTTACCAGCGGTTCTATAATAGGTAGTCGCAAGAGAGGCTGGTTATAGAGAGATCAGGCAGAAAGTCTTTTCTGAGGAGGGATTATTTAAACTGAGTCATGAAGGATGAGAAGGAGTCAGGCCAAGAGGGAGAAGCGCATCCTTGTCACAAGGGAAAACAGCATGTGCAGACCCTGAGGATAAATGAGTGTGACTAATTATCCTCATATTATAGGTAAAACACTGCAGGACCCTAAGTAAGATCACATGGCTAGTAAATCAACCTAGCTGTTAGATTCCAAAGCCTGCACTCCAGCCTTCTGAGTTTTATTGCCTCCTAATTAAAGGATTAATCTCTATAAATTATTTCTTCCCTACCCCAAAGTTAGAGGTTGTTAAAATTCTGCCCATCATATTTCCTTTCCCTGAGAATGCTCGGATAGATTTTCTTTATGCATATTGTGTTCTAAAGGCAATTTCTTAAATATTCTCTATTATGTATTTATCAGCTGGAGTTGGTGCCTTTCCCCTCACTGTCCCAGGGATATTTGGCAACGTCTTAAGACTTGTTTGCTTGTCAAAAATCAGGGAGGAGCACCACTAGCATCTAGTGAGTAGAGGCCAGGGATGCTGCTAACCATCCCACAATGCACAGGACAGCCCCCACAGCAAAGAATTATCCCGTCCAAAATGTCAATAGTGTTGAGGCTGAGAAACTCTGTTCTAGTACATGGTCTGTTTGGATATTAGTTTGTAACTCTGAATACAAATTCATAAATGGCATCTCATCAAAACCTTTACAGCCTCTTACTTACCTAAAATATTACTCGAAGAACGTAACTTCTCTTTTCTCTATGGCTAAATGAGGACAATCTCCCAGGTGTATCACTCTGGGGCAAATCTCCACTTTCTTCCGGCTCCGCCTGAGATGGGAATGGTGAGGAGAGGCAGGTAAGCCCTTTCAGAAAAAGCTTCCGCAGTAGGGAGGAAAGAAGAGTGGAGGAGTTGCGGCCCTGGAGGTGTGACAGAGATGTCTTTGGGGGCCAGAGATGGTGGCAATAGCTTTTTGCAATCAGGGATCATTCCTCAATCAGAGTTAAAGTGCATCGGTCCACTTTTTCCTTCTGTGCCCTTTTTACATTTGGCATGGTAACTCATAAAATTCATCTGATTGAAAATTCCATGGATTTAATCTTGTAGTCCTTGTCCCCCTTTATATTTTGGCCACATGTATTTAACTACAAAAGTAGAGCAAAAGCTAGAACCTGGTGTTTGCTGTGCAGCATGTTTCACTTAAATTTAAAAATAACTTCTCTTTGTCTAAGACCAGGATTGAATTTTAATTTGCAAACCCTAGTGTGCATTTGTGATGGGCCCGGTTTGTCACTGTGTGGACAGCGGGGCTGCATTACAAAGGCCGAGACATACACAGCCGCATAATAACAAGCCTCGTGGCACTTGGGCGGCCGGCCGAGCGGCCAGGTCCCGAGGAAGCTCCAGCAGATGCTGGCAGGGTCACTGTCCCAGCGGCAGCACAGTAACTGGCAACCAACTGTGGCTGAAAAAAACAAGACTTTTTATTTCATGTGCTGCAGACCTCCCTGACTTACTAGACAAAACCATTCACTTACAAAATAAACCAAAAAATCTGATTTTCTAGAAAAGTAAGGCCTGCTGAGGCAATTTACAAAAAAGTCATGTATATGAGTAAAAAAAGTCACAATTTTCTAAGTAAAAAAAGTCATTTGAATGTAAAGAAAAGGAAGGAAGTTCACAGATGTCTAACACGCATGAGGAATTCAAATTTAATATGTTTTGGTATTTTACTTTAACAAAAACGATTGATGAATAACAGAAACTGATCAGCCTTAATGCCACTCTGCATTTTGGCTTCCTCCTGAGTGCCCGGCATTTTTAATTGCTTTTTCCCTAGTTAAAATTTCTTAAAATCAGCATTTCCATAATGACTTGATTATAATTGAAGTTCAAGACTAACAAACAAAACATTCAATCAGAACAGAAAAAAGAACCTAAAAAATGAGGGTAGTTTAAGAAGGCTCTGGGACAACATCAAGTTTTTAAATATCCACATCAAAGGGGTGTTATAAGGAGAAGAGAGCGAGCAAGGAATTGAAAACCTATGTGAAAAAATAATGACAAAAAGCTTCTCTAAGCTGGTGAAGGAAATAGACAAGGAAAAACTTCCCTAACCTGTGTTTGGGGCAAGCACAGAGAGTCCCAAGCAAGATGAACCCAAAGAGGCCCACATCAAGACACATCATAATTACAATGTCAAAGGTTAAAGACAAAGAGAGAATCTTAAAAGCAGCAAGAGAAAAGCAGTTATACCTACAAGGGAGCTCCCATAAGGCTGTCAGCTGATTTCTCAACAGAAACTTTGCAGGCCAGAAGGACTCACCAAGAAACATTCAAAGTGATGAAAAGCTAGGATGTACAACCAAGACTACTCTACCCAGCAAAGCTAGCATTTAGAATTGAAGGAAAGAACTTCCCAGATAAGGAAAAACTACAGAGTTCATTACCACCAAACCAGTATTACATAAAATGTTAAATGATCTTCTTTAAGAAAAAAAATATTATTCATATATATGAATATATACACATATGCATATATATATGTACATATATGTGAATATATATTCATATATATATATATATGTATGAATAATAGCCCTGGCCAGTGTGGCTTAGCTGGTTGGATTGGTTGGAGCATCATCCCAGACACTGAAGGGTTGCAGGTTCAATTCCCATTCAGGGCACTTGCCTGGATTGTGGGTTTGATCCTCGGCTGGGGCACATGTGGGAGGCAACTAATGGATGTTTCTCACATTTCTCTCTCTTTCTCTCCCCCCATTCCCCCCCTCCCTCTCTCTCCCCCATTCCTCTCTAAAGGCAATGAAAAAATGTCCTTGGATAAAGACTAAAAATATGTATATGAGTAATAAAATGACAATAAATACATATATCTCAACAATTTAACCTTTAAAAAAACCAAAATAAACAAACAAGCAGGACAGTGGCACACTCACGGATACAGAGAACATTTTGACAGTTGCCAGATGGGCGGGGGGTTGGAGGGGTAGATGAGGTAGATACAGAGATTAAGAAGTACAAATTGGCCCTGGCCAGGTGGCTAAGTTGGTTGGAGCGTCTTCCCATACACCAAAGGTTACAGGTTTGATCCTTTGTCAGGGCACATATCTAGGTTGCAGGTTGAATTCCCATTCGGGGTGCATATAGGAGGCAGCTGATCAACGTTTCTCTCTCATATCAATGTTTCTGTCCCTCTCTCCCTTCCTCTCTCTCTAAAATCAATAAACATATTCTTTGGTGAAGATTTAAAAAAAGAAGTACAAATTGGTAGTTGCAGATTGTTCATGGGGATGTAAAGTACAGCATGGGTAATACAGTTAATATTGTGGTAACTATATGTGGTGTCCAATGGGCGCTGGATTTATCGAGAAGATTACTTGATAGGTTATATGGTGTCTAATCACTGCATTGTACATTTGAAACATAATATTGTGTTTCAAGTTTAATTGAAAAATAACAAATTATAAAAAATTAAATGAAAAAAGAACAAAATAAATGAACAAACAAAACAGAAACAGACTCATAGATTCAGAGAACAAACTGATGGTTGCCAAATGGGAGGGGGTGTGGAGGTGGGTGAGAAAGATGAAGGATTGTGAAGTGCAAATTGGTAGTTACATAGTCATAAAACAATCCCAGGGATGTAAAGTACAGTGCAGGGAACATAGGCCAAAAAACAAGACAACAAACTGAAAATTTTAAGTATATCTCACTGATGACCTGTTGCTTTCTAATAAGCCATCAAAATGAATAATGTAATTATTAAAGCAGAAAAAAATAGCATGCTTATTCAAACGTGTCCGGTATTTGTTTTGAAGAAAACTTTGTCATAAAACAGAGTTTCTCAACTTCAGCATTATTGACATGTTGGCCATACTAGCACCTCTATAAGTGCTAGATAGGAAGGAAATATTTCAAAGCCAATAGGATGTATATTTGTTCCTTTCTTCATATGAAACATTTTATTAATATTATGAATTAAGAAAAACACTTTATTTTACTAATACTCAATTGAATATGAGAATAACTTGATCTCATTTTGTTCAAGTTGATTGTGAAAGCTATAACTTTGCCTAAGATTTAACAGCCATTTTTTAGTAATAAAGATAATTATGCTACCTAGAATTTATTACACCCTATGTTCCAAACAGTGTTCTACGTTCTTTACATGTATCTATTTAGTTCCTTTTAAATGTCTCCACATTAAAAGTCCATTTCTACTAATTCTTTCCTTTTGCGTGTAAACAACCATGCTCATTCAGTGCTTTCGTCATGGCGTCTGTTTTCATCGTTTCTCCCTTGCCACCGTGAGCGAATCCATCTTCCTTACATCTGCAATCTTCTCCTTGCTACCCCCTGTTCCCCCTCTTCCTCTTAGGTCCTAATTGAACCTTCCTCTGCACTCTCTATTCCCCCAAAACTAATATGCTATCATTCTCCTTCCTTTCAGTTACAAATTTCCCTGGAACGTGTTTGGCTCCACTCACTCCTTCGATGTCTGCATCAACCATCTTCTCTTTCACAATTTACCATCTTCCTATGGTCTCCTATGACCTAATTGTTGAATCCGGCAATGTTTCCTTGCTTCTCATTCCTCTTGGCCCTTCTGTAATTGGGACATTTTTTTGATATCTTCTCCATCTTTAAATTATTTTCTTCCTTCATTTGGGATCCCAGCTCTTTTGTCTTCTCTAGCTTTTTAAAATGTTTTCTCTTCTTACACATAAGCTTGAGAATCATCTGAGATTCTTTCCTTGTCTTCATCAAAACACCCTTTATCTAGTTCCTCCTTCTGAATTGTCTATTTCTATGACCTAATGGAATCACCCTTTCCTAAGTCACCTCCGGCTGGAAGCTTCAGTGTGACATTTAACGCCGCCATCTCCCTCGTGCCTAGAGTCCCGTCAGCTCCCGTTCGTTCATCCTTTCCGTTCCCCATCATTACCCTGTAGAGGCTCAGAGCGCATCATGCCTGAATTATTGCAACTGCCTCCTAAATGGTCTCTCCACCTCTGCTCGTTCTCTCCTCTTCAGTTCGCCCACGATAGTCCCTCTAGACTACTTGTCAGAAATCACTGCTTTGAATGTTTCCTTCTCTTCCCCAACTAAAGGTTTCTACCATGGTCCGCCGCCTGCCAAATAATACCAAAACTCATTAAAACTTCACAGAGAGTTTCTAGCTTTATCTTCCACTCCTCTACATGCTGTTTATTTGCTGTTCATCAGAGCAGCAAATAATTTTTTTTGTACGTCTGGGGCTCTCTGCCTATGCCATGTGGAATTCCTCTCTACTCCTGTCTTAGTCCATTCAAAGAAAACTTGGAGTCTACATTAATTAGAGGGATTGCCCTCTAATTACCATGGTACTAAAAGTTTCTCTCTTTATTCTAATGTCCTTTCACTACTTCTGTGGCTTTTACCATATGTTAATTTGTCTTTATTGAGAGGGTCTTGGAAACGACATAAAATGAAACCACTTTTATCATAAGCTAATTGATGTGAGTTAAGTTATTACGGCATCTCATCAATGTTATAATGAAACAGTGTTCAACAAAATGACATTATTCAAAGACCTGCAATACGTGTTCTATCTCATACTATTTCACCAACTGGATAGTAACCCACCTTGCCCCTATCGAAAGTTTTCCCGCGGCTCTCCCCAGCTTCCGGGGTCAAGTTTCAACTCTTCATCTTGGTGTTTGGGTTTCTCCTAATCTGACCTCTGCCTGCTTCTCCTCTCACAGCCCCTACACTCGTCTGCCTGCACTGCAGGCCCGGTCCTTCCAGTTCACCTGCCGTTCCCCAGACACCCTACGTGCCTTCATGCCTGCTCTGCCTTTACTCGTCCCATTCCATCTGCCTGGGATGTTGTGCTTCACTGATTTTACTGGCCAAACATACCTCTCCTTCGACATTCAACTCAGGTGCCACCTCCTTCAGGATGCTGGTCCCTGACGACCCAGGCCATGAGATACACATCCTTCCTGCCTCTGCAGGACCTTGGAATATGGCGCTGCCTTTCTTCATCTGCTGACCTATGTTCCCTAGGGGAACAGAAGTTCTCTAGGGCAGTCCACACTTCCATCTTCCCACCTGTATTCCTAGCACCTAGCCCAGGGCTCCTGATGTAGTGAAATGAGGCAGGTCTGGCTGGGACAGGCCAGCTGGTTAGATAGGTAGGTCTCCAGAAGGTGGCATTTACTTAGGTGAATTTGCCATGACTCAGGGCCTGGCTTTCAGCGTGAAGGCATGGGAACTTGGCTTAACATATTTTGAGTGGATCCATCTCACAAAGAGAGAATCTTATTTACCAAGCTCACAGGGGCTACTATATAAAATGGGCATGCCTATACACTAGTTATTAAGGGGCATGTTAACTGGACTATTGCTGGCATTAACCTGCCCTTGGCATTCTCCCTCTGTTTATATGCCATGCAAAAAGTCAATTCTCTCATTGTATGTTTGCAACCAATTTATTTTATTTCACAATGGCAAATCACATGAATTGTGTGTGGATTTTACTAGCTCACCTGTTAAAGAACAAACAACCTTATATCTAAATTCTTGGGGCGAGATGGGAACAGTTTCCTGTAGCTTCTAGGCACTGAGTAATAAGCGTTTAATAAACACGTGTGTGATATTGCTGATTAAATAAACGAATTCAGGTCCGGCTAGTAGTTATAAGATGGCTTTGACTGAAAGGCTAATTGTGGCAAAGTAACATAGAGACATATTCCATCTGACCTCATTACTGGAAAACCACATTTCTCTTTAAAGGTTCCTTTAACTCTCTTACACATTTCTAGCTGTTTTTCTTCACACTAGAGCCCAGCACCAGGTGTCCGGGACCTAACTGGCACTTTGCAGACTGAGCTTTCTCACTGCTTTCTCTGCCTGCCTGTGCCTTCTGCTGCTCTGACTGCTGCCACCACCAGCCCTTCCTCCTCCCCATTTCTCCTTCCTCCAAAAGCAGTTTCATTTCTTCTGCTTTCTGAATCAGAATCGCGCCTCGCGGCTCACCTCCAAGGTAAGGGGCCCCGCGCAGACGGCTGAGACCTCGGATGCTGCCCTTGGTGCCTGCACGTCTCTGGCTCCAGCCCTTCTCTCGAGGTGCATGTTTGAAAGAGAAATAGCTCGGAATAAAGTGAAAAGACGGGGATCCCTCATCCAAGTGATATTACAATAAAGTCAGTTCACAGGAGGAAAATCAGTCTTTTGGAACAAAGTACCAAACAGAGTGTTGGTCATGGATCATGTAGACATAATCAGGCTGATTCTTTTTTTTTTTCCTTTGTTGGTTGTTGTTACCGTGTTCATATCTCGACAGGCAGGCAGCGGCCACGCCGTACCACAGTTCAGTGCCACAGTGCTGCTTTAACTTTGTAACAAGAAAAATACATGTCTGCTCACTTATCAATATGAGGAAATCCTGTTTGCAGGTCTAATTTAGTTTGATTTTTCTGTACTATTTTAAATGACCGGTAAATTATTACCAAGTGTGGTGAATTTACCGTTCCGCAAAATAAGAGTGGGAATTGTTCCATCATGTTGTATCTTTTTTCTTTCTCCCCGTTTTCCCCTAAAGATGGCCATATAAGTACATTTGCATAAAATAAATTGTTCACATAGACACATTGTGTTTCTTACCCATAGGTCCACATTGGTCATTCAGAAAACTTAGACCTTAAGCAAATTAATGAAACAATATCTGCCCTGATTTTTAAGCATCTACAATGTGTATGCCAATCTGACTGCAGTGTTTTCTATATCTTAAATATAATGCTTGGAAGGGTTCAATCCTAAACAAACCTCCCATTTTACAGAAGAGGCCATTGAGGTTAAGGAACTTGTCCAAGTCCCAGTACTGGAGCAGAGTAGAATTCGAAGCCAGGCCCGCCTTGCTTCCTCGTGCACTCTTTCCCCCGCTGTACTTCTGCTTCCTGCGTGAGCGGACTGTGTGTTCAGGAGGCCGTGCCACTATCTCCTCTCCCCGCAACACAACAATGCTCAATGAATATTAGATTTCTTAGAGTTTGTCCTTCTTGTTCTGTCGTTTTCCACTGATGGAAGAAACAAGTATTTCAGTGGCTTTATTGCTCTGTCAGTTGTGGGCTGCTACATATAAAATAGGTGTTATGTGACTTCAAAAATTTGTGTCATGGCACAATTATGAAAAAATGGATCTTTGGAAGTAGGTAACAGTTTACTTTAAAAACACAAGTTTGCAAAAGATAAGAGTGCCTTCTTTTTTATGAACACATGTTATTCCAATGTATAAACGAACCACAGCTGTTTTATCTACTCATCTAGTGATGGGCACTTGGCTGTTTCCAGATCTTGGCAATTGTAAATAACGCTGCTGTGAATACAAGGGTGCTTATGTTCTTTCAAACTGGTGTTTTGGGATTCTTAGGATATATTCCCAGAATGGATGGACTTGGAAATTATTATGCTAAGTGAAATAAGCTAGTCAGTGAAGGACAAATACCCCATGATCTCACTTGTATGTATAATCTACTGAAAAAAATAAACTGACATACAAATAGAAACAGAGGTATGGATACATGGGACAGACCGGCAGTTCTCAGAGGGGCAGGGGAGGAGGAAACTGGATGAAAGAGGGGGAAAGGATCAGCCCAAGAACATCTATGCATAACCCATGGACACAGACGACAGTGTGGTGATGGCCAGAGGGAAGGAGGGGTGAGGGCTGGGTGGATGTAGGCAAAGCGGGGGAAATGGGGACATCTGTAATAGTGTCAATATTAAACATAAAGTTAAAAAATGAACAGGAAACAAACCATGACTTCGTTGCATTGTTTAATTTGTGTGTTTTTATAGCTGATGAAGAATATGAAGATGGAATTGAAAGGACATGTGACACTCTCCTTATGTGCATCGTCACCGTCCTGAACCAGGGCCTCAGGAATGGCGGTGGTGTGGGAGATGTGCTGAGAAGGCCGTCGAAAGACGTAAGCTGGAGGAAAAGTATTTTTTCAAGAAGCATATAATTTTTTTAAGCCTCTCAATGATATTTACAATATGGTTTTTTGTTTTCAGGGTACTATCTTGTGTCATTTGCTTTGAAAGTATAATGGTAGCCATTAAACCCAATTAATTGTATGCTAGGATTACATAGAGATCACTAATATACTAAAAATCTATGTTGTTAGTGGGGTTAGGAAATTGTTCCAAGTTTGAACTGTGTGTTATATTACAGCAACAAAATCATGATTACAAACGTTGTAGAGGAGTTGAGTGTTATGTAAATAACAGAAACTATACTGCCTCTTGTCTATCAGGTTTCTCAGGCATGAAGAGTTACCCTTTGCCTGTGAATATGAGTAGACTTCACTATTCATCCACAATGAAAATAAAATTTAACAAATTCTAACAAGATTTCATATCCTCAAGTGGCAAGGCTGAAAATTTTCTCATTAGCTGCAAAATCTCGGGCACCAGGCTGGGAGCTTGAAAAAAAATCTCAGTTCTCCAGCAGGCTAGCTGTATCATGTTGCCGATTCATCTAATGTTTCCTCATCTGTGACGTAGCTGGATTCCGCGACCTCTAATGTGTACTTTAATACTGTTCACCAAGTCGGAATAGCTTGAGCTGTATGTACTTGACCCTATGAGGCCAAGAACAAAACCTACTCCAGAAACTGATGAATTATTAGATCCTCCACAACTCCCTAATCATTGACTTCTGGAATTGATATTTGTATACCTTTCGTGCAACTTCTGGGATGCAACCTACCGCACCAAAATGCATTTAGCAGGGTGACAAAGTGGTTTATAATAAAAAGTCAGCCTCTCCGCTGTGGGGTGGGAGTAGGGGGAGTATAAGTCCTGGAGAATAGAAAGGGTTCTCGGGGGAGGCTATGAAACTTTTCTCATTACATTGAAAGAAAATGAAGGTAGAAAGTGGATCTTATTTTTCCAACTTGGAATACTGTTTATATTAGTTTAGCAAATATTAATGAAATATATCCCCTTTGCTAGGCAATATGCAAAATCACCATGCCTTGAAAATGTGTATGTATGTATATATGTATGTATATATATATATTTTTTGAATTTTTATTTCAGGAGCCCTTGTTTGCTGCCCGAGTGGTATATGACCTTCTTTTTTATTTCATTGTCATCATTATTGTTCTTAACTTGATTTTTGGTGTCATCATTGATACTTTTGCTGATCTCAGAAGTGAAAAACAGAAGAAAGAAGAAATTCTAAAGACAACCTGCTTCATCTGTGGTAAGTGTTCTCAAAATTCTAAAATAATAGATGAAACTGCCCAGGAGGGGCTAGAATGATGTTTATTTTTCATGCTTTGGGAAAATTATGTCAAAGTGAAACCTGGACAGAATTCAGATTATGTGTCTGAGCATTGGACTGGGACCCTCTGTTCCATAAATAGAAGAATTACATCTGAAAGATATCTTGTCATTATTTCTGCAATTTACTTAATTCTTTGACTTTAGAACATGTTGCAAAATGCCAAAAGGTTCTATCAACTGGCAAACAAATTTTTCATTGCAGTAACACTGATTAAATAACAAAATGATTTTTTTTATTTTGTTAGATTTTGAATGTATAGGTGATTTTCCCACAGCTTGAACTTTTACTCACTGACTGACACTATGCTTTCAATTCTGAACTGTGCTGGTTTCTCTCTGCTTTTACTCTCCCTCTCTCCCCTCCCCTGCCTCCTCCATCTTTCCCCCCCCTGCCCATCCTTTCCTCCCTCCCTCCCTCTCCCTCTCACACCCCCTGCCTTCCCCCCTTCCTCTTCCTCTTCTGCCTTTCCCCGCCTCTTCCATCCTGAGGAAGAAAGAAGGGTCTTCTCTTTATATGTCTAGGTTAGATGGAGGAAAGCAAGATCAAGACGGAGCCAAGGAAGGTGCCGTATGATGATTTGGGGATTAGAGGATGTGAACTATTGTACTGAAGGATGAGTCCCACAGAGGAAAAAAGATGCTGCCCTTGAAAATCTGTCTGTATGTCTCAGGGTCTTACTTTTGCACTGCTTCCTCCGAGCCCTTTTCTTCATGATCATAACTATTATGTCAGCACACTACTTCCGCACAATGGGTATTTGGGAAGAATGTATCTGTAGCAGTAGGATGTAAGCCTCATAGTAAGACACGATCCTGTTTCCCATATTCTAACAACAAAACACAAACATAGTAAGGCCATCACTTAACCACCATTCCTGTTCCTGTAAGCTTTTCATAGTTATTAAAAAGCCTGTAACCTATACATTTCTTAAAACCTCCCAATAACCTTCATCACCAAATTGAAATGTTTTTCTTGAATCTCGTCATTAATTTCCTGCTGACCTTTCCTCCTACCTTGAATTGCATGTTCTCTGGTTCCACCACGAGGTCTTAGTTTTCCTCCCAGCCCCTAGATAAGAGGTTCGGATTTTACCATGGACTCCTGGTTGCTTCTCTCGGCCTTCCTCTTTAACACTGCTTGATGCATATTATTGCCAAATATACAACCACAGCTCCAGCCTCTCTCTGGGCTTTTCTTCTGTCTTTTGTCTTCAGTTTGTTGACTGACAGGGAGGTATGACTCCCTGGCAGCCAACTTCACCGAATACAAGCACCAGTGCATCTTGCCTTTCCATCTCCTCCCTCTGACCCAGCGACTTGCCCTGACTTCCACATTGCAGTGAATGCTATCCCGTTATACCTTCAGTTGTCTGAACTGCGGACTTCTCATTTTTAGCATCTGTTTTTTCCTTTTTTCTTTTTCGAGGTGCACTAGTAACCATGTGTTAAGGAATCTTTTTCACAGACTCACTGCTCTCTACAGATTCCCTTGGCCATGCCTTGGTTTTCTGAGGTTCACCCTGGCTCACCCCCAAATGGCTGGCTCAGTGCTGCCAGACTAATTTTTCTACTTTGAAGTCATCATTTCCTTACTCAAAAGGCTACCAAGAGCACCGCATATAACTCTAAAACTCTTAATTTTCCTGGCATGTAAGGTGCCCCATGATTGGGCTCCTTCTTTTTTTGCCCACCTGGGTACCCATTTATGGCTCAAGGTATAGTCTGACTGTGTGGCTCATCTGTAACTCTCCATGTGCTCTCAGTTATGGTGTTTCTGTTTGGAAGGCCCAAGCCCCTAAGTGGTTGAACTTCTGCCTTCATTCTGAGGCCCAGATCTAACGCCATTATTCCATGAAGACTTCTCTGATCTCACTAACCGGAAGCAAACATGTCTGTTCCTAAATCCCTCGTATCACCCTTAGCTGTGTGGTACTGTGTGTATTTTTGTTGCCTTATCTCTTTTGTTGGATGTGGATGCTATTCATTGTCATATTGTAGAAAGTTAGTGAACTTTATAATCAAATGGACATAGGTCTGTACCGCTTCCACATCCTGACTACGTGATATTGGGCAAGTCTCCTTTCACCTTGAACTACTATTTCCTTATCTGGAAAATGGGGACTATAATGCCATGTTTAGGGGTTGTGGTGAGTATAAATGAGATCACTTGAATCAGAATTCCTAGCTTAGTGCTTAGCTGAGAGTAAGATCTGAATACATGTTAATTTCTCTTTTTTAAGAGACCCAGACCCATGTCTTATTCATTTTAATGCTTCCATAGCATGTATTAGGGATCATTCATAAACATTTTCTTAATGACTGACTATCCAATTAGCTCTGAATTAATGTCTCTATACCAATGTATCTTATAACCTATAAAAGAGAGATGAAACAAGGAACCACTAAATCGATATATACTGCAGGCAAACATATCTGGGTGCACTAACTCTGAGTTATTCCAGGTTTTGCTGCTCGCAGCGTATCGTTTCTGTGGGGTGCACAGGCCCGCAGGGAGGCAGGGGCCCCGAGAGCCCCGGAGAGGTGGCTACAGGGTCTGTTTTCCAGAAGCCTCATATTTATTCAAAAAATTTGCATGTTCATTTAGATAATTTAACCTAAGAGTAAACTTACATTGTATTTTTATATTAGTACAAATAAAATGTTGTAAAGTAGAACAAATTTAGTGTGAACATTTACAGTAAAATAGAAACATTTTTAAATATTAAAAAGTGGTACCAGGCACTTTTAGCTGCTAATCCCTGTAACATAAGGGGTCTCTATTCCCTGCCATGAACGGACCTCCCCTTCAACACAAACATGTGATAAGTGTTATGCTAACATATATCTGGATATGCATTCATTCCTGGAATTGCTTGCCACATGTAAGATTTAACATATACCATATATATTACATGAACTTCATTACAGGAATGACCCACGCATTTGGGATATTTGGGGGTTGTACTATAAAATAGTTGTAATCAATCTACAAATGGTTCTGGGAAGAGTCACATGTTAAGCTGTGATCCAAAGAGGGATATCATGCAAATAAAAGAAGAGAGAATGTCCACCGTAGGAGAGAATTGGCTTCAGCAGTGCACCAAGTGACACACACCAAGCGTAGTACCAGAGGTGGTAGCTACTGTGACAGGTGATGAGAGCAGAAGGGACTTTTCTAGCCTTGAAGGCAATGACCAGATGTTTGAGAGGTATGACTCAGAAAGCAATTGCTAGTGATCCAGAAGGCAGCTGTGATGGGGTGATAATTAGCAGATGACAGAGCTGAAGCAGTAAACATAGGAAACAGATTGGTGCTGGCACCCACAATAATTATTAATTTTTAATTACTAGAGGCTGAAAATTCAGGGGAAAGGACCAGGGGTGACAAAATAACAAAATGGAGAAAGAATTTAATCATAAGTCAGAATTCCTATTGTAAGGACAGTCAGGTTTCCAGAATTAAAGATCTTTCTAGATGATTTATTAGGAGATAAAGGCTATAGTGTGAGAGAGGGCACCCATGTTTTTCTCTCATTATATTAGTCCCTTGCTATCTGTACTTACACATTAAAGTCATTCATTCACTTACTTGCTCAAGTTACTCATTGAGCATCTACTATGTGCCAGGATATTGCAGTGAACAAAAACAGGCAAATAGACAAAAAACACTGCCATTAATGGAACTTACTTGCCAACACATGTAGAATGTCAGATGATGACAAAAGCTATGGGGGAAAATAAGGCACAGGACAGGGCAGGGTCCTGGATGCTGGGTGGGTGTGTGCCCTTACTTAGTTGCGCGGCTTGGGAAACACAACAAAGTGCTCATACAGTCTTATTTTTTCTGAAAAGTTGGTATCAAGCACAGAAAGCTCCTTGTATGCTTCCATTTATCCTGCCTTGGTCATCTATTTAATTTTATGTCATTTCTCCTTGAACTAGTCTATTTACATCTTGAACTCTCCGGAAGTTCCAGCTTCCTGACTAACATTCTAACTTGGTTGTTTGGTAGGCATCTTAAAATCAACACACCCCAAATCAAAAGTATCCTCCCTCCAAAACCTCTTTTGTTTTTTCTTTTGCTTTAGTGATATTACCTTAAACTCTGTTAAGTCAGAAAATGCAGTCATTCTTGATTTCTCATAAATGTATGCCTCTAATTGTACATCACACCGTGCTAAAATTCATTCCAAGTTCCTCTTCAGTCTCTCTTGATTTATTCAATTATCTTGTCAACTTTAGTTGAATGCCTACGGTTTACCAGCTGCTATACCAGGTGCTGGTAATACAAAAATACACCAGACAATAAAGTAGTAGAGCCTAAGATAGAAATTGACAAATTTTCATTTCAGAGTATTTTGGACACAGAAAGGATCACCTAACTGGTTGTCTCTGTGGGAGTCAGCATGGTGGCAGCAGTTGAGCTGGGTCTTGAAGAACGTGTACCTAGAAGGCAGGAAAGAGACTCGATGAAAGCATAGAGCTGTCAAAGGATTCAGTATGTTTGGAGGATGGTGAGAAAGGCAGAGATTTCCAGAAGTGGATTGTCAGAGCATGAGTCTGAGAATCACTTCAAGTTCCTTGGTTGGCAGAGCCTTCATTAACAGAGGTAAATAGAAAGGGCTAAAGAAACACATTTTTGATGAGTTCAGTTTGACATGCCCATAAGCTATCCAAGAGTATTTATCCAGGAGGCAGCTGGAAATAGAAAGTGAAGTTGAGAAGAAAGGTTAGTACTGGGGATAAATATGGAGAAATCAACGTAATGATGGTTGAAGAACAGATAACAAAGCTTAGCGAGCAAGACCCAGTGAAAATGAGAGAACCAGTTCCCCTCTTTCCCATTTCCCCTCGCTGCCCTACTCCCTCGACCCCCACACTCAGCCTCTTCTCCGGCAGTCTTCCTCTGTAAATCCTGCCACCGGACGTTCCTGAAAGCCCAGCGTGGAATATGGAGTGTCTGCTCAAAACCTTCAGAACAAAAGGCAGGCTCCTTAGCTTTGTGTTTAAAGCTTATTATGGTTTGTGCCAAATGTACTGTTTCATCTTCATTTCCGAAAGTTCCCTTCTGACCACAGAGGAGTTGACGCTCCCCAAACAGGTCATCTCCTTTCATCTCTAGCTTTGCCATGCCATTTCCTCTGCCCAGATGGCAAAGGAACATGGCTTTGGCGTCAGAAATGTTTTTATTTAAATACTGGCTGACTTTTCCACTAACCGGAAGTGTTTACTTGAGCAATTAATTGAATCCCTCTGAATCTGTTTCCTCACATGTTAAAAGGTCAGATTGGATTGTTGGAATTATTGTCAGCATAAGTATGTGCTAAATAAAAATTAAATATCTTTTATTACCATTCCTCTCTTTTCCACTTGCAATAGTCACATTTCAAGGCCAGACATTCAGAGCTTTACACCTCTTTGAAACAGTTTAAAATGTACCTAGTGAGAATCGATTTTGCCTTTCCCTATGTTTCATTGGCAGTTTATACCACTTCAGAATGTCTGTTGTCTGTTTCCTCTACCATATTATGAATTAATTGATAGTGCACACATTGTTTTTATAGCCATATGTACCTTGCAACAGAGAGATAAATGTTTGAATTGAATTCTGAGAAGATCTGCTTCAACATTTCTCTCTCTCTCTCTCTTTTTTTTAGAGTAATAGCTCTGTTGAGATATAATTTATATACCTTACAACTCATCCATTTAAGTATACGATTCAATGGTTTTTAGTATATTCAGAGTTAAGCATCTATCAGCACAATCAATTTTAGAACATTTTTGTTGTCTCCAAAAGAAATGTTATACCCTTTAGCTACCACTGTTCCCCTTCCCATTACCTTTTATCCTCCTCAGCCCAAGGCAACCTCTGATCTACTGTCTGCCTCTATAGATTTGCCTGTTCTGGACAGTTCATAAAAATGGAATCATATGCTATGTGGTTTTCTGTGACTTGCTTCTTTCACTTACTATGATGTTTTAAAGGTTCACGTTGTAGCATATTTCAATAGCATGTATGGATATTTTGTTTATCCTTTCATCAGGTAATGAACATCTGGATTGTTTCTACTATTTGGCTATTATGAATAATGCTGCCATGAGCAATTTATGTCTAAGCTTTTATATGGACATGTGTGTGTGTGTGTGTGTGTGTGTGTGTGTGTGTGTGTATGAGAGAGAGAGAGAGAGAGAGAGAGAAATTGTTGGGTCATCTGGTAATTCTATATTTAATCTTTTGAGGACCTGCTAAACTGTTTTCCAAAGTAGCTGTACTATGTTACATTCCCACCAGTAGTGTATGAGGATTCTAATTTATCCACATTATCACCAACACTTGTTATTATCTGTTCTTGATTGCAGCCATCTTAGCAGGACATTTTGCTAGTGAAATATCCTTAAGGCATTGAATCAATATTTTATTTAATGCCAACCACATACCACATACCATTCTAAACTATTTAGACCATTGGTGAAGAACAGAGACAGATATATCTGCCTGTGGACATGCAATAAATGATAAACATAGTAAGCTCCTGGGTAAAAGGACATTTCTTTCTTCTATGCTGTTTAGCAGGCAGGAATTTTTGTGCACCATCATTTTTATGTCTTTACCTTATTCTTGCGGTCTAATTTGATTTAACAACATTGATATGGCTATATTCAGTCTGTTAGGAGGTGCTAAGTACTGTAGGAAAAAGAAGGGAGTCCTGGCTGGTGTGGCTCAGTGGATAGAGTGCTGGCCTGCGAACCAAAGTGTCATTGGTTTGAGTCCCAGTCAGGGCACATGCCTGGGTTGCAGGACAGGTCCCCAATGGGGGCCACGTGAGAGGCAACCACATATTGAGGTTTCTCTCCCTTCCCTTCTCCCTCCCTTCCCTTCTCTCTAAAAATACACAAAAAAAAAAAGAAAAGAGGGGAAATGGGGAAGAGTGATTAAAAGTGTCCACAAAAGGGAAGGGACAAGTGATAGAATTAAATAAGGTAAATAAGTTAAGCCACATTGAGAAGGTGAGATTTGAGCAAAAACTTAAAGGTGGGTGAGTTAGTCAAAGACATACCGGAGAGAAGAGTGTTGTGGGCAGAAGAAATGACCAGTCCTGAGGCCCTGAAACAGGAGTCTGCATGTGAGGAACAGCAAGGAGGCCAACGTGGCTGCGTAAAGGTTAGCAGGGGAGAGGGCAGCAGGAGATGAGGTAAGAGAGGCTGTGGGGCCAAATCTCTTAGGGTTTAGCAAATAGATACCACATGGGACATACTTACACTCTACAATTATGTATTATTTACCTGAAATTCAAACTTATTTGAGCATCTTATATTTTATCTGGCCACCCTCCTTGGAGACCATTTCAATGACTTTGATCTTTACCTGAAGGAGGGGAGGAACCACGGCAGGATTTGGAAAACGGGAGAGATGCCAGCTCACTTAGATTTTTAAAGGATCACCTGCCTACTGCGTTGAGGATGGGCTGCAGAGAGTGAGAGTGGAAAGAGGGAGGCCCGGGAGGCCATCGTAGTAGCCCAGATGAGAGACGGCACGGGCTCAGACCAGGGCGGTCGTGCTGGGGGCGGTGAGGAGTGACCCGATTCGGAATATGTGTTGAAGGTAGAGGCAAAAGAAGAATCTCAGCCACAGATGGGATGTGGCATGTGAGAGCGGAAAAGGATCCAAGAATGGCTCCTAGAGTTTTGGCTTGGACAGCTGGAAGCATGGCATGGCCGTGGCGTGAAAAGGGGACTGGGGGTGGGGCAGGGGTGAGGAAGGCGACGGGGCTCTGTTTGGAGCGTGCTGAGCTGGCGATGGGTCGGATAAGATGAGGCATAGCCATCGGCCAGCTAAATTTTATGGTATTTTCCATTAAATATCCAAGGATATAATTTAAAAGGTCATTCCATTTGGGACAGATTTTTTTTTTTTTTACTTGTTATACAGTGTATCTGAATATTTAAAGTGTCTTCTTTCTGCCTGAATAACCCAAGGGCTTTTTGTTGTTGTTGTTGTTTTAAAATATTCTTAGGAAAAGAGGAGCCAGGATTGGAATTCAATTTCCTGGTTTCTTCTCCAATATCTGAACAGCAAAACAAGACTGAATCCCAACATCCCATTTTCCTTGGCTTCCTATTCATTTTTCCATAGATGGTTTTCTTCATCTCCAATCATTTTCTTTCACCCAGTCTTCAACCTTTGAGACAAAAAATATTACTATCCAGATCCATATTCCTCAGCATCCACCCAGAGACTGAAAATATGGCCTGGAACTGAGCACACCATCCCCTTCCCCAAATGCTTGGGCCAGAGGCGTGTGAAGAGCCAGATGGGTCTGTGAGTCCTTACTGCACTCAGAGCCCAGAGCCCGGTGGACGTTTGCTTACCCTTCATGGATCCCAAGTAGTTTTGAAGAGATGACTCTTAGCTGCCTTCCCTCATTTTATTGCAAGTTCCTGGATAAAATGATTTTTTTTTTCTGTCCTGATTATCATTTGTGCCTTTTCTTGAGCAATCGTTTTTACTTCTTTTGCTTAGACTTATGGTCCAGTTTAATTTGACAGTTTTGATATGGTTTTATTTGAAATTATCTGCAAATTTTACATTTATAATAGAACTGTGCATACCCAAATATCCATGGGGAAAAAAGTGTTAGCTGAGAAGAAATGTATAAACTATGACCTTTTGTTCTAGAGATCTTATGTACTGTATTGTTTTTAATCATAACATTTTAAATTGGTGCATTCTTACAGAAATCTTTTTTTTTTTCGCATAATTATTATGTTTCTCAGGGAGACTAAGAAGTTAAGTACTGATTAAATGAAAAATTACATACATTGTGTTTCCTGTGTTTTGCAGGACTCGAAAGGGACAAGTTTGATAATAAAACTGTTTCATTTGAGGAGCACATCAAGTCAGAACACAATATGTGGCATTATTTGTACTTCCTAGTCTTGGTGAAGGTCAAAGACCCAACAGAATACACTGGACCGGAAAGTTACGTGGCTCAGATGATTGTGGTGAGTGATCAGACGGTTTGATTTTGACTATATTGGATTTTGTATGCTTTTCCTTCCCCACCCTGCCCTTCTCTCATTTTGTTACCTTTTAAATAGGACTGTCAATCACCGTCGTACTGCTGTACTGGCGAAGTCATTGGTTCCCCCTGGACTTCTTAGTTATACAAACCAAATCTAAGTCTCAGGTGCACAGATATTTATTGAAGAAATCTCTGTGCAGTGAATAGCACCATCTGTCACATCTGTCATCTTCTGACCTCGTGCCTCCTGTCATTGCTAATGTCTCAATTCTCCAAATTTGGAACTTTCCCATTGGCAAATATGAACAGAAGATTCATACTTTAAGAAATCTCTTGAATTTCAGAAACCAAGGGTTTAAGAAAGGGAAGAGTATAATGTTCGATCTCAGTGTGAACACACAGTGTTGGTGATGTATCTGCAGTGATCCCTCCACATCCAGTTGCTTGTTACTCCTCGTTAAGATTAATCACATTGCACAGAGGGTGTGGTTATCCTTGGTCCAATGTTGCTCCTGTTTCAAAGAAGTTTAAAATCGACTGGCTTAAGGAGAATTCAAAGTTACAACTTCAATGTGATGATACACATTTAGTGTCATCGCATTGGATATTAATTCTCATATTCTTATAATAAACCTGACCATAACACCTTGGCCAAGTGACCTAGCTAGTTAGAGCATCGCCCCATGCACCAAAAGGTTGGAGGTTCAATTCCCAGTCAGAGCACATACATAGATTGCGGATTTGATCACTAGTCAGGGCATATGTGGGAACATCCAATCAATGTTTCTCTCACTGTTTC
Source organism: Pteronotus mesoamericanus (assembly GCF_021234165.1). Classification (NCBI taxonomy): domain Eukaryota; kingdom Metazoa; phylum Chordata; class Mammalia; order Chiroptera; family Mormoopidae; genus Pteronotus; species Pteronotus mesoamericanus. Next base: position 18,606,165 of record NW_026555310.1, read on the forward strand.
TCTCTCTTCTGCTCCCTCTGAAATCAATGGACATATCCTCAGGTGAGGATTTAAAAAAAAAATCACCCTGTCAAACTACATTAACTGTTTGAGAATAAGGCCTTAGAAGAGTCATGGTTCTCTTTTCTGCTCAGTCCCAGGAATAACATTTAGTGAGCACCACAAAGTGGCAGGAGATGCAGGTAATGGTGGCTCTCTTGCCTTCCCTCTGGGACCTTACTGTCCACTGAGGAAGACAAACTATAATATAGGGAGAAACCACAGAACATTTTCAGAAGCTAACATATTAATAAGTGCAAGTTAACATTGCAGTAGTTTACCTTATCTGACAATATTTGTGTCACAAGAGCCCTCATACAAATTATATTTTTATAGTTCAACATTTTCCATGCTTTTTTTATTATTGACTTGCGTCCTACATAGGTTGTTTTCTCTAAATTCTTCATATGATGGTAGATAGAACCTAATATCCTTTTTTTTTATATACCCTTTTCTGCTCTCTCTTCCTTCTAAATTAGGAAAAAAAATCATTTTGAGGATATGCATATATAGTCATTATTTTATACATTCTTGATATTGAGCTGCTTGGGGACCATTTGTGTGAAACATTTTGTTTCTGCTTGCTGGAGAATAAAAAACATGTAAATCATTGCATTTAAAGTATGACCTCAGATTGCTATACTTCATAAAAGTATGAGTTTAACTACTCTGTACAGGGGTGGACAGAAGTAGGTTTACACTCGTTTGTGTGGAAAGATGTGCAGGTCATGATTATTACAATAGCTCTCTGCATGTCCTTTTCCACACAAACAACCGTAAACCTACTTTTGCCCACTGCTGTCTTTATTGGGCATCCGTATGTCCCTTGAATTAAAAGATTTCAGAGAAAACACTGAAGGGTTTGATACATCCCTTCTCTGCCAAGGTATTTAGAGTAAGAGGGGAAAAGGGAATAATGAATCAAAAGTAGAATAGGCTAAGTTCCCCGAGAGCGGAACAAATGAAAATATGTATAGGCTCAAAGATATGTGGGGGCATCGAACTGGCCTGCGGTGAAGGGGAACTGGCGTGTGTGTTTGTTACGGGGCAGTACACCAGACAGGGTAGACTTTGTGCAGATGAGCGGTGTCTGCTGGTTTGAGTGAGTTCACATAAGGGGGGCAGCCTCAACAAAGGCATAAATATGGGGCATTCAAGCACTCAGGGACCAGTTAGTCACCCAGTTTCACTGGCACATAGTCCTCCTAAAAGGAACCTCTGAGAAATCTGACAGGAAAAGTAGATTGGACTTTTGAGTAATTAATTGTAGGTATTTGGACGTTATTTCATTGGCAATGGAAAGCCACTGAAAGTTTTACCTAAGGGAGCAATGTGGCCTAGGACAAGAGTCAGGCAGTGGCAGGTAGGCTGGTTTTGAGAGGGGAAAGGTGATGTCAGAGGTGGTATTTGGCAATTACTGAGACTAGGGGTGGGGGACGTGGAGGAGCAGGGGAGGCAGAAGACTGCATGACAAAGATGCTTGACATCGTGAGCCTGGTCATTGGTGGTGACCAATGCAGAAGGGTGGTGTCTGCATTTCAGAAAGACTCTGTGAGAAGGAGAAGCTGGTAAGAAAAGAGGAGCTGTTGATTTTGACACAAGACTGGAAACTGAGTTATGGATGAGGAGAGACAGTGCGTTGATGATAGCATTCACCAGAGAGCCAGAAAGATCTGGGCTCAAACTTTAGTTCCTTCACTTGTTGTGTGGTCTTGGATCGTTTGGATGAGTCTTTGAAAGTACCTGAGACTCTGCCTCCTCATCTAAAAGACAGAAAATTGTTGGTTTGAGATCAAAGAATGCTATGTAAACAGTGTAGCATAGCATAGGTCCTCAGTAATTGACAGTTTTCACTGTGACTGTCCACATGGAATGACAGTGGAAACCATCAGATTAGAGGGAGGTGGGAAAAGGGAGAACTATGAAGAGAGAAGAGAAGAGAAGAGAAGAGAGAGAAGAGAAGAGAAGAGAAGAGAAGAGAAGAGAAGAGAAGAGAAGAGAAGAGAAGAGAAGAGAAGAGAAGAGAAGAGAGAACTTGTGGGATCTCACATTTGGAAAAGGAGAAAGACAACTAAAATAAGTAGAAGACAGTAAAAAGGGCAGAAAGGAGAACCAGAAAGTGGAGTGTGTTGAAAGCCAAGAGATGAGCATTTCAATGTCAGAGTTCAACAGATCATTGGCTACGAAGAGACCATAAAGAAGGACAGGTCAAAGTCTAGAAATTGTAATGAGGACATCACCAGGTGACTTCTACCATAAGAGAAGACTGCTATGAAAATGTAGGCCCGTCTTTAGCCTTATCATGAAACCCAGCCTTTTTTCCAGGTACTTGGACTTGAATTTTTAAGTATCCATGTACTTACCTGTGTTTCTGCCCATCCTCTTCTGTCACAACTCTGTCCAAAGCCATGACAGGAGGCATGAGAGCTCACAAGCTTATTCCAGTATGAACTGTCTCATTCTCATTCAAGCAGTGCACATCCAAGGGAACAGTCACTGGCCCTGAATTTTAATAGTCAGGAGAAGGAAAAGTGATATTAAGCTCAGGACTGATGGAAACCAGCCATTAGTATGGGAGATGGTTCATTTACTAAAATAGCCTTTTTGCAAAAACTTCTAGAAATCTATAGATGATGAACCCAATTGAGAAAATGTGTAACTCCCAACTTGGTGGAGATTATGGCCTTGTAATCCTGATGCTCCTAGAAAAAAAGTGGATTTTAGAGCAAGGAGCAAGTTGAAGCATGTCTACAGCTTAATGTAAAGATTATTTTGTTCTCTGTCCAACCCAGAGGTAACTACTCTTTAACAGTTTGGTAGGTAACCTTCCAGACATTGCCTGCCACTTTTATATTTGCTCCTTAAAAACAGGTTCATTTGCCAAATTGATTTAAGTGCTTGCTTATTAATAGGGCTTTGAAAGAAGCTATAATTGTTATAAGTGATGCAGCTTTTATATATATCAGGATTTATACAAAAGAAGAGGAGGAAGTTCCTCATATTTGTTCCTAAAACAACTCATCTGAATTCTACTACACTGATTAAGTAAGTCTGATTTGTACCTTGGGGCCCTTAGGAAATGCCTTCTGGCTTTTGGTGAAATGGAAAGAAAACAAGAATATAACAAACTGGGAGGATGTTTCTCCCTTTTGTATACTTTTCCACCTCCAATGTGTATACTTTATTACCACGTCAATAAGGAAGAATTATACCAAATGCATTAAGACATACATTATAAACAAATTAATATATTGCTTCTAGATGTTAGAATCTAAGGAAATATATCTGTGCCTCTAAATCCATCTAGTGATAGGGTCAAGATTCTGAAGTAGTAATAGATACTTAAAACTTCTTCATCTCTGCCTTCAGTTCTATCCCACGCTGCTTAAATATCCACCGTCTGAGTATCTGAATTAACACAAAGCATTTTCTGGAATATTGTTAGAGGAGATGTGAGCAGATCAAAGTATTTGGAGGAATATGTTTTTATTTTGCAAGAAAACCTTCATTTTTGATAAGAGAGTTGATATTTTGAACTAGAATTTTTGGGAACAGAAAATGAGAAGGGAAAAGGAAGGACCATGCAGGAAAGTAAAATAATGAAAGGCAATTTAAAATTTTTTTAAAAAATCTAGAGAAAAGGATGTAAAGGGTATGTGCTGCAATCTGTGCTCGTAATGGCCTTTGAGCATCACTAAGCCCTCTTGCTTCTCCCATTATCCAAGGGGTGATCGCAGAAGAACAGACAACATGGAGATCATTAGAAAAAACTGCCCAAAGCTTTTAGATTTGCTCTTAACATTTTGGGGACATTTTCAGATTTTCATTGTTCATTTGCTGAGATATGTTAGGGACCTTTGGGGATATTTATTATTTAATTTGACAAACAGCAGAATCAAAACCGATGTGCCTGGAAGAGGGGCACCATGCACGCTCAGAACATACGGCCTGCCCCCACTGGGGTCTGAGTGTCCGGGTGGCACTGAGCTGCCACCGACCCCTGGCTGGCAATCCTTCCCATGACCATGGTTTCAGTGGGGGTCTTCTCCTCATTTTAGTGCATGGTACTTGTATGTTTTTCTGCTTATTTGACTCTTGACTAAAAACTGTTTCCTGACATTGTGTCAGTGTCGGCTAGGACAGTTTAACTCACGTTTTTGTTAACATGATAATTGTCTGTCTCGACATGCAAAAATAATAGTAAGTTTCTCGAAGGCCACAACCAGGAACTGAGTAACTCTTCGTTCTGTGTAATACCAGGGCAGATTCCAATGTCCGTAATACATATTAAAAACAATTCAGTAAACATTGAGTCCCTCCCATATGCCAGCAGCTGTGCAATGGATTTAGACGTAGGATAAATAAGAAATAGTCTCTTCTCTCAGGAGGCTCAAAATTCTTACTGGATGAATAAATAAAATAATGAGTGAGTTAACAAATAATGGTTTCTTCTTAGCCCTCTTGTAGTTGGACATAATTTACAGAAAGATATACCAAAGTAGCTGCAAGAGTTTGGAACCTGAATTTCTCATTTGCCAAATGTCATCTTTCCCCTTTTTTTTAAAATCAGAAGATAAAGGTGCAGCATGAAGCGTTATGGCACCCGAACCAAGTATAATGAATGTAATGTTAAAGATCAGATTTCAGGGCCAAGGCATTTTACTCCCTCTGTCTCTCAGGCAGCCGGTCTCAGGCCCAGCCCCCGCCCCGCTTCCCCCTGCAGAACCCTCAGGAGAGCGCCTGCGCCTGCAGCCGTTCTCCTAGCAGAGGGCAGGCTGTGCCCTGGTGGGTTTGTCTGCCTAACTCACCCTTCAGCATGAACTCTTCCCTGTCTCAATCTGTTAAGGCCTCAGAGAGGCATCGTCCTTTTAATGAGATAGAAAAGAAATTGAGTCGCCCCTGACTTTAGCTACACAAAGAAGGAAAGAACAAACAAGTTTCCAGATGTTGTTTTCTGTGTCTAGAACTCAGAGTAAGTCTTGCTTAGTTAAATCGTATTTTTGAGTAGTAACTGTGGGAGGAAGGGGATGTTTGGGCTCGTGAGTGACATCTAGTCTTCTAAGATTTATGGGCACCCCTCCTGCATGAACACCATTGGCCACCTTAGTTTCTTCATTATTATTATGTGTCATCATTATGAAATTGTATGTTCGGATTCTATTATTTCTAATTTGCACTAATTGTGTAATTGGATCTAATTGAGCCAATTATGTAACTACTCAGTCTTTAAAACCTATTTGAAAGACTTTAAACCTTAACAAGACACTTTTTTACATGTTTACATTTTGGGGCAAGCCAAGGAGGTCCTTGCAGCTCGGAATGCACGATTACGAAGTAAATGTATACATTCAAAGAGCCGCCACCTTCACTTTCCACATTTTAAGTCCAGACATATGTCTTCAATTTAAGAGGGATCTTTTTCAATTCCCAGCTCTGGATTTCATTGTCATTGTGCAATCTATCCTCTGCATTATTCTAATTTCCTATTTAGTATTCATATGTAAGATACATGAGTTGTCACATTTTGTACACATGTTAACATCTTTCTAATCCTCTTCTTAGTTTGGAAAATAGAGATGGAAAGGGTGAGTATTTAACCATGTGGCTGTACGCAGAGTCTTCATCTCAAAGACTGTTCCAGTGCTCAAGTTATTAGACCCCAGTGCTGGAAGTGAGTGTGTTCTCAAGAAATTCATGGGTGGAAACGGGATGGGGAATAAAGACGAGGGCAGGCAGGTGAGGCGACAACTCGGAGCTGTTATCAGCTGCTTAGCTTCCTGGGCTCATCAGAAACTCAGTTTACTGATGTCCAATTATAGTCCTCAAAAGTCAAGAAGCAAAATAAATGGATCGTGTTCCTTTTTCTAATCAGTGTCTAAAGAGAAGCTCAGTGTAAAGTAGTAAACCTGGGTGTTATATTCTGATGTTTGACTTTTTAGGATTTTTCTCTGCAAGACTGGTGGACTTTGCCTTCCCCTCTGCACTTCACTTTACGCATTGATGAAATAAGTTTCATCAGCCGGTCAGTGCTCAGAATAGAACCATCTGAGCTGTGCCTGGATCCTGAAGGCCTCCTGCTCAGCCAGGCCCTGTCCTTTAGTTTCTGGATCATGGGGACGAAGGACAGGCAGAGATCCCAGGGAAAGAATCTTAGCCAAGAAGTCTTCAGGGTCATAAGGGGAGGGGAGAATTTGGAGGGCTTGAGACAATGGCTGATTAGGCAACTAGGAAATACTGCAAGGGTTTAGTAACTAGTACGGCTGTATCTGTATGCACCAGCTATATATTCATCCAGGACCTAACACGACTTTCCTTACAGAGTTACTATGAGGATTAATAAAACCATGCCTACTAACAATAATCCTACTGATTTCCTGACATTGGGTGAATGCTGACTATATTCCAGGTGCTGTGCTAAGTGTTTGACGTGCGCGACCTCTATTAAAGCCTCATAACAACCCTGGGAGGCAGTCTGTTATTATTATCCCTGTTCTACACATGAGGAAACTGAGGCTTATCAAAGACTGGTAACGTGCCCAAAGTTGCATGGCTAGCAGAAAGGGATGCTGTGTTCTTAATGTGCCAGGCACATGCAAGTGGTCAATAAACATCCTGTTGTTATTCGCTGCTGTACCGCAATATATAAAGCTAGAGGCAGTGGTTCCTGGGGGAGCAGGCAAGGCCACTGTGCCTGGCACTCTCAGCAGCGAACCTTGTGCTGTGCAGAAGAGGGACTGTGCACTCTCAGTCCAGGGCGGGGAGGAGACCTGGCTATGAGACAGGAAGTCAGCTGGCCAACCCCCTACAATGGCAGGAAGGCCTGAGAGGAATTCTAATGAAAAGACGTGCTCATTCAGAGCTGACGGGCAACTGCAAGCTTCCCACAAAGATTACAGGCGTTACTACTGCAGTGATTACAATGGCAGGCACGAAAGACAGAGGCTCCAAGATGTTGCAATTTAACTTGACAAGCATTTCCCAGGGAGCACTACATATGAGGCACTGACAGAAACAAGAATAAATATTGTCACTGCCCTCACAGAACCACAATTTAATAGAAAGGACAGCTATATGAGTATTCACCAGAAACTATAGGACAAATCAGAACTCCGGTGAGAGGTATAATACACGAACAAACACACAGCAGCTGGAGAAATCTCTAAGCAAATTACTGTTATGCCCCTGCTTAAAACCATTCAGCAGTACTTAGAATGTAAACCATATTTTCTCCCATGGCCCCTTATGCATTCTGGCCCAGCCTACTTCACCAGTCTCATTCTATGCCCCCTTCCTTAGCCAACTACAGTTCAGCCACACTGGCCCTTTTCTTTTTCTGGAAAAATGCCATGCTTCTTTCCTGGTCTGGGCCTTGACAGGTGGGTGCCATGCATTTGTAGTTGTCTTCCAGCTCTTTCCATGCGTAGTGCCTTCCCTGACACCCCCATTCCAGCTCCTTCTATGCTGTCATCCTCCGGAGCACTCATCATAATCTGACCTAAGATGATTTTTTTATTGTTGAAAGTTTATTTCTCTGCACTGTGGCTTAGGCATTTACATACCTGTTCTGTTCACTGAAGAATTCTCAGCCCTTAAATTAATGCCCTGGGCATAGTAGGCCCTCAGCATTGATTTGTTGAACAAAATGAGTAAGACACACAGAGACTCGAGAGCCCAGATGACAGGACAGTCTTTCTGGCTGAAGGCAGTAGGGACAGCTGCACAGAGAAGAGAATGAAGACCTTAAAAAAATGAGGATTTCGTCAGATGGGAGGGAAATATATTCCAGCAAAGCATGTATGTTAAATGGAAAGGGTGAGCAGAGAAAAAAGAAAGGAAACTAAATTTATAATACTAAATAAATACTAAATTTATAATACGCGCTAGCAGCTTTGCCTGCTATCTTATCTAATTATACCCATTTTAGGTAAATTGAGACTCAGTGAAGTTTATTATTTATCCACAGTGCTCAGCAAGTGAGTGCCTGGACTACGATCCAAACACAAATTGTTCTGAGGCTGATGTCTATGATTTTACTGTTACCTATGTGTTTTTCCTCAGAAGAATCAGGCAAAATTTTACTAAGATCAAATATATGTGAGTCAAGCATTGGATAAAAGGTAGAGGGAAAAACCCAATCCAAAAACTAAAAGACACCCCTTCGGAAGGAGGAAAGCTCTTCCTGCTTCTCCAGTATTTTAAGGAATTACAATTCTTAGTCTCTAAGCTGCCACAGTTAAGATAGAATCAAATATGACTGGAAAACGCAGATGACCCATCATTGTCCATCAGTTAAAGATTTGTGCATCCAACAAACACAAGTTGAGCGCTTGCTGTGCTCCAGGCGCTGGGCTGCCTGGAGGATCGAGGCGGAGCATGTACCATAAGCTTCAGGAGGCAGAGAGATGATGCAAAGGGATAGCAATGGCGCAGTGCGGTGGGGAGCCTGCTGCCAGCAGATGGCTGGGGAAGGGAGGCTTCCCGAGGTTGTGCCTGGGTGCACGAGTGCGTCAGGGAGGTGAGGAGGCAGCAGCTGGAGGGAGCCATGGGCCTGTCTGGAGAAAGGCCGAGGCTCCCCTGAACAGGAGGTGAGGTGGCAACCAGGAGCCAGACCACAAGGGCCTTGTGTGCTTGGAAGTTTTCACTTTACCCTGAAAGCTAAGGGAAGCCCCTCAGAGATATTAAAAAGACAGGATCAGGTGTGTATTTTAGAAAGCATGTTCCATGGCAGTGTAAGAAATGGATTCAAGGGGTCTGCCTTGGGGTGAGAGAAAAACAGGCAGAAGGATTTCTTCACCCAGTAACGATGATGAGAGCGGGAATGAAACGCCCTGGAGACTGAAAGGAAATGATGGCTAGGAAAAGATTCACAGAGAGGATTCTCTGAAGGGAGGAGAGGTGGGCTGGGCCTCTGGCCTTGGAGAGTTGCTGGGGGTTGAGCAGTGGGGCTCCAGTCCTAGGGGTTTGCTCACGTACGATTTGGGTGTCCGAATACACATGCTCAGTAAGAAACTAAACACATGGGTTTGTAATTCCAACAAGAAGCTAGTAAAGATAACCTCGTACAAGGATACGACTTCAGTCTCTTTTACTCACTAGGGTATCCCAGGAGCATAGAACAGTGCCTGGTATATAGTCAGTACCCAATAAGGATTTGATAAATGCTCATAAAGGTCCATAAGTCACTGGGGTATACTGAATAGTTGAAATCTCAGATTGGATGAGGCTGTCCAAGGGAGATTATATTAAGTAAGTAAATCGGAGAGCATGTCCTTTGATGGAAGGACCCAGAGCTCTGTTATTTAATATTGACCATAACTTATAATAATAATGTCAAGAGTCTACCACCCAGATTTCATTCATCAAACAGTAGAACCAGGAAGGAATAAAAACAATCCTCATATTGTAGGAGGGCTCTGAAAGAGGCTTTCACTTCATTAGCCAGTGAACCTGGAACATGGTTTTGGTCGCTGTGTGGATACCCTGCGTGTGTGACCCAGCGCTGATAGGTTGCGGTGCGGGACCCTGCTGCAATCCCAAATGCGCAGGTGTGTCCGGCCCCCAGCCCATGGGCCGCGTGTGGCCCAGGATGGCTGTGAATGTGGCCTAACACAAAATTGTAAATTTACTTAAAATGTTATAAGATTTTTCTGTGATTATGCGTCACCATGTATTTAATGTGAGGCCCAAGACAACTCTTCTTCTTCCAGTGTGTCCCAGAGACACCAAAAGGTTGGACACCCTTGGTTATAGCAAAGTGATTTGGATTTAGTTCAATACATGGAAGCATCTTTGAAATTATGACCCATCCCAAGCCATTTATTTTAGACTTATAAAGGGATGTTCACAGCTCTGATTCTCATAAACTTAATAAAAGAGTTCTTCCTGCTGTGCCAGGAAAGAGAAAAAGTCCAGAAACAAAGAACTTCAGAAAGAAAAAGAAAGAAATTTAGTTCTGGTCATTAGCGTATGATCTTGTTCAATTCTCAATTGGTTTTCCGGAACAATAAAATCCACGTTGTTAGGACTGATAGATTTTCCTCAGAAGTTATGGCTTTCTTCCAGAGAGTAACAGATGTTATCAAAATGTAAGTTGTGGGAAAGAGAACTATATACCGTAAAGCCACACGACTTCTGTATAATGGTTTTTAATAGACTGGCATAGTCCGTGCCATATCATAAGCAATTAGTTAAGACAGCGTTTGCATTTCAGAGGTTAGTCATTTGATGTCAGGCTAGTGGAGTCAGTTGCTTTTATGGGAATTTAGAGATCAAGGTGTTTTGAAATGATAACATCTGAGGTTTGGTTACAAACCAGGTCTCTTGAGCCTGTTTCCTCATCTGTAAGTGGGGATAATACCCCTATTTACTAGGATTCCTGTAGGGATTAAATAGAATCACATATATCCCAGTGTTTAACATAGTGTCTGGCTCCGGGTTATTGCTCAACAGATATTTCATCATTCTACTTCTATTTAAAATATTTGGCTACTTAAAATAATTTAGCTAAATTTAAATACTACTTCGCAGATGCAGAGCCTTCGTAAGCCTTTTAATGTACAAACACAGTGCTTACTGATTCTGCATAGTGTTTCTCTGAGAGGTTACACAATGGTCGACTTTCCTTTCTTCAGTAAATACTGCCTGTGACCTGTGAAACCCTAGGCACGGGGCTAGCTCCTGGGAAGGGAGACGAAGGAGATCAAGACCAGGCGTGGCCTGCCGCAGAGTTTCCTGTTCAGAGTAGAAGGCAGACCCTAAAAATTCGGCAGTTTTTGCAAACTTACTGTTCCCGCTGGGACAGATCAGGTAGCAGGGCCTTCCTATCCTGTGGCCTGACTCAAACTCACGCCCATGTGGCACTTGTTCCTTTGTCAAACCAAAGTCAGGAGTTTCATGTAAACGCTTGAATTGCTTGAAACATTGGATCCAGTTGAGTTTCACAAGTGATTTAGGACAGACCTCACCCAGAGAGGCATGCTGTGATACTCTCCGGAGTGCCCCGGAGAGGCCGCGGGGTGGGGCTGCAGTGAAAGGGGGCTGGCGGGGCCCCCCCGGGTCAGAGCACAGATTCTGTGAGAATGAATCTATCCCTCTTACACGCTCACCCTGAGGGATAAGGGAGCAAGCTGTGCATTCCCCTTGTCTAGATGATGGACGCAACGAAAGACGTCTACTTCATTTTGCGGAGTACATTTTCGGCTTCTTCAAGTGAAGAATTTGCGGCACCTTTCAGGCATATAATCACCGTTTTAATTTTTTCCAACATTTTAAAAAGATCCAGTATAAAGCACACATTTTGCTTTAGAAAAAAAATATTCTGACTCCCTTAAGTTCCCTTCCGCATGGGTCATTATTAAGTCTTAAGAGAGGGTTTAAAGTGTCCATGTTATTCTGTGAGATTATTGATAGGGAGTTCAAATACGACTGACATAAAGAACCTCAGTTCACCACAACCTGAAATTTATAAATAGCCAAACTCAGAGGCTGTTTATTTGCAAAGGCACCTGTAACTTGACAAAGAGATAATCACCCGGAGTTTTCTTCTAGCTACCTAGTGCCGAGTTGGGACATTAAGGCCCTTGGCTCTGGTTCTACCTGTACCTTTGACTTCCAGGCGTATCAAGTCCTCATCTATAATGAGAGCCTAAGTGGTTCCCAAAGTCTCTTCTGTGCTAGTTCTAAAATTCTGACAACTCTAATAATTTAAAAGAAGTCATTACCTCAGCCTTTGAATATGATAATGTTTGTTTCATATTACAAACGAAGCGTTGTGGCAGGAGTTTTGTAATGGTCAGAATTTGACTGTTTCCATGTCGTTCACTGGGAGGTCGTGTATGGTTGGACCCTGGCCTCCCCCGCGCCGCCACCAATGCTGGCTGGAGTCTAGCCATTCAATACAGACGGTCACTGTCCACATGATTATATCTCCATGCTGCTGGCCTTCTCCACGGGACAGCACTAGTTAGGGACCAGACCACGCATTTTTCTCTATGACCTGGAGCTTAACCCTCTGAGAGAAAATTAAGGCGTGAAACTCTGGTGGAGCTTGGGCAGTTCCCACCGTCTCCGGCTGCGCCGGCGCCACAGGGCCTCGGAGGGTTCCCGGTGCCCAAGCTGACAGCCGAGTACCATTTGGAAGCACTAAATCCAATTTGAAATATTATTTTAGTGCCATCACTAAATGGAAATAGTGCCATCAGATATGTAATAACCCATTTTATTGAGGATGATATTATTCTCACTTGGGAACAACATGTATTCCCCACCTTGTTTTCTAGTATGTATCTCACTTCTGCCCAAATAACCAAGAAAGAAATAGGCATGTGGAGGGTTGAAGAGGAGTTAGTGAAGGGTCCCAGTTGTGTGAGAACGTGGCAGCCTGGTGTATTGCTTTAGACATGGACTGGGGGACTTTGGGAGCCTTGGGCAGGCAATTTAACATTCCCATAGCTCAGTTTATTCATCCATAAAACGGATAAACATTCCTACCTATACGGTTTCTATGAAGATTAAACAAGTTAACATTTATGCAGTATCTAACACATAGTAGATGTTTCATTAAATGTTAAAATATACATTAGTGTTTGAGGATCACAATAAATAACAACTGAATTGTTATTTATTCAACAATTTTTATTTAAAGCCTACCATGTCTGTAGCAATAGGTTAGATACTTCAGGGGAACACACATATAGAACACATGAATTCTCAGCCCTCAAGAATCTTGGACCTAATTAGGGGAGCAAAACGTATGGTCGTGAAGGTCGGATGATGACACCAGGCAGCAATATTTGCAAGTAGGGGGATGATATGATTTTTTAAATGGAATTTTTGGAAGTGCATGGTAGGATGCAGTAAACGGGCAAGAGGTTGAAGAAACAGAAACCAGGGACAATCACACCGATGAAAAATGCGATGGAAAGAAGCAGCAATAGAAAGGAAGGAGGGGTGGATGAGGTGGAACAATGACTTGACGAAGAGTGAGGACGGGCTGTTGACCTCATTCCACCACCCGTGAACCAGGAAAGCTTGCCCCCCACCCCTGCCCCCCGCCCCTGCCCAGCCTCTCTGGCTTTTTTTCCCCTTGTGGTTTCCCATTCTGCCGACCTTGTCTCCTGCTGTTCCCTTTGGCTGGAATGCTTATCTTCAAAAGCTAAAATCCTCCATTTCTGGCCAACCTTACTCAGGAAGCCCCCAGGCCATCTATAAGAGCGTCTTGTCATATTTTACTCAAAGCCCTCAACACTGTCTGAAATTATTTGCCTGTGAATTCATTGACTATTTTCTAATTGTTTTCGTTTCCCTGGAAACTGGACTCTTGACTATCCTGGTCACTGTTTCCCTGGTACCTAGAGCAGTTTATGAGTGGGGAGGGAGAGCTCTCAACATATATTTATTGAATAAATGAATGAAATAACTGATCTCTGAGGTTCTTTCAGCACGAACTTTTGGCTCTCTGATTCCACATGAAAGATAAAATAAGAAAACTGTTTGTGGACAGTGAAGTCCATGGGGAAAGGAAAAGATTATGGTTTCAAGTTCAGTGACTACAAGAATACTCTTTTGACTGAAATATCAGTAGTTACCACCGCTCCCCTTCAAACATTCAGGAAAACAGTGATTTTGGTGGCTAGCTCATTCCACGTGTGATGACCATGGGCCATTCAGAGGGCAGTGACTTCCTGGTTCCTGGAGATAACAGAACTGGGGTTCAGGAGAGAACAGTGATCAGGAATAAAGACGGAGTTCTGGAACTCATATAGGAGTCATGTTTGCTAACTGATAAAAATAAAGATCAATCTCTTTAAAACTAGAAGTGGAGCTATTGATATTTGAATGAAAATTCCACACAGGAGAAAATAACCTAAAAGAAAATGTTAAGATATTTTAGCTTCATAAATACATTTTAAAAGGTAATATGTGGATTTACTTACTGTTTAAAACAGACTGGTAGAAGGACTAAAATGCTCTCTTTCCCTTAGCTCCTGGCTGTAAATAAATCATTTTCCCAGGTTCATTCTGTCTTATGCAGGGACAGTGACGTGGGATGCTGTTCTGTCACCGACCCGTGTACTGCAGTACAGCTCTGAGGCTAACCACCCAGAGCTACCTCAGACCCCGCAAGCGAGAGGGCACGTTCCCAACAGGACGGCCCTTACACCAGATGCCAGCTGTGCTCTGGGTGTCTCCAGGCCGCTTGCATCTCTGCCCAACTGGCTACAAAGTCAGGGTTTCCCATGACCCCTTCAGGTTTAATTATTCACTAGAATGACACGAAAGTGAGAGAAGCACTATACTTTCCATTACACTTTCATTGTAAAGGATATTGATCATGAGATCTGCATGGGTTTCAAACGCAGTGCTCTGTGCCCTCTCTCTGTAGAACAGGGGACATCATACTCCTGGTGCAGTGATGTGTTCGCCAACGAGGAAGCTCCACTGAGCTTCCATGTCCTGAGTTTTTATTGGCATTATTTCCATAGGCATGATCGACTTCATCATTTACCATAAAATTTGAACTCAATCTTCAGTCCCTTCCCTATCCCTGGAAGCATGGCTGACTCAACGCCCCGACCCCCCAATGGCATGGTTGATCTCTCCGGTGACCAGCCCCCATTCTGACTCATCTTACCTCTTAAAAGAAACGTGGGTGTGATCCAGGAGACTCATGAATAAAAAGACACTTCTACCATTGGGGAAATTCCAAGGATTTTAGAATCTTTCTCTCTAGAATCAGAATCAAAGACCAGTCGTATTCTTTACTATACAACAGATATACTCCCCATTTTCTGCACATGCATTTGGTCCTTTTTAAACACTTAATTGGAAATGTTTTAAACCTTAACTAAAAGTTAAGACTTCTCATTCTTCTCTCTACTCTTCATCAAAATATACCACACACACTCTATCGAAATATGTCATCTGCATTACCCAATGAAGTAGCTATGACTCCATCACTTACTAAGCCTTCTGCAACTCTAGTCCAGATAACATTCAGCTCTCGCCTAGACTGCTGCAGGTGTCACTAAACTGGTCTTTCTGCCTCCATACTGAGTTTTCTCCTTCTATTGACTATTCCTTAGGGAACAAAGGGATAGTTTTAAAAATGTAAATCAGAATATTTCTGGCTTCCTAGTACATAGAATACAATTTGAACTTCACATCCAGGCCTATCTGCTCTGACACCCGCCATCCTCTGCCTGGACTTCCTTCAGCTCCAGCCACGTTCTCAGTGCTGTTTCCATAGTACGTCAAACCTGTCTCTCTCCAAGGGCCTTTGTGTTTGTTCTTCTCTCAGCCTCCAACACTCTACTTATTCTTTCACATCCTGCACATCTCTGCTTAATTATTACCACTTCGGAGAGGCTTTCTGAAGGTTACCTTTCAAAAGGGGTTTCTTCTCCTGACTGTATCACTCTTAATCTCTTACCCTGTTTGTTTATTTCCCCAATTATTGTAATCCAACATGATATTATATATTTCCTCTTTTGGCCTATCTTCCTTATCTGAATATAATCTGCATTAGGGCAGTGACTGTTTTGTTTGTTGCTATATCATCAAGACTTAGAGCAATGGTAGAAGAGATTTATTTAATATTTTCTGAATGGATGGATGGCTGAATGAACAAACAAATACATGAGAAATAAGTAATAATGTCTTTAGTGACTTAGCTTCCTTATAATGCAGATGACAACTAGTCAGCAAAAAGTCATTGGAAGGAGAGCACAGGTATCGGGCTGTCTTGAGTTTATACCCCAGCGAGGCTACTTCCTAGCTGGGTGACTTTGGGCATTCTGCGTCACCTCTCTGCTTCAGTGTTCTCTCTGTTAAAAAAGGAAGATAATATTATTTACCTTAACACTTAAAGCTATGTCTGATGACTTTCAGTAATGAATGGAGGGAACTCTTCAATCTACACATGTTCAAGTGGAACCTCTGATCAGAGAATCCCACAGACCCAAAATTAATTTATTGGACATGAAAGACTGAGTTAGAAATTAAGAGATATAAGAAAGCTCAGATAAGTTATTTAACCTCCTCTTGCTTCCTTTTATGAAAAGCAAAAGGGATGAATTAAATCTATCAAAAGGTCCTTCTGTCTCTGATATTTTGTGGTTTTATAATCAAAACCGCAAGCCTGGATAGACTTGAAAGCCAGAGGTTGACAGCACAATCACATACCAGCCTTGAAGAAAAGCAGTGGAGCTCTCTTCCATATAAGGTTCTGCACATTCAAGTGGTCACCAAGTAGTCCTACAGTGTCGATGAAATTTACTTTGCAGGACATAACCTGTCACTGCAAACCATGGTTCGGCTGGTTATCATTTGGTTGCCAGCTCTCATCTGAGCATGAAAATGGCAAAGAAAATGGAATTGAGGCTGGAGTCAAATTTAGGTCAACAACCCACGTTGGCCGTATCTTTTCTCACCAATTCTTTCTCTACTAAAAGACTGCCTAAGACGGAATAGAAATTAGTTTATATCATTAATGAAAGACAGGGTACAGTCTAAGGTGAACTAGATAGAAAGAGTGGTAGAAATGTCTAACACAGGTGAATGCAATTTCTTCGTGTGGCAACATGCAATTTGATCTGTTTAAATCTTAGTGGCACAGTGAGTCTTTGCACTTGCACTTTGAACTTGTTTCTACTGCTCATTCTCTTTTTATTTTTTTTTCCAGGTATGTGCCTTAGTTTGTTTCTTTTGCTAGATTTCTTCTCTTCATATAACTTGATGGTTTCATTAATCTTCCATGTCTACATTATCTGAGTTTTTGTCAGACTTTATGTACAATTGCAAACCTGCTTTGTGAAAACTTCTCCTTTCCTAGCCTCATCTTTATATCTCTCTCTCTGGCTCTCAGTAGTTTGGTGAATGTGAATGTAATAGAAGCTGAGATCACATCATCTTTAATAAAGGAGAAAATATAGAGTATGTAGAAATTAGAGGAGCTATAGAGAAAGAAACCAAGCAGGTTGGCAAATTGCATCTATGGGACAAAGTGCAAAACGCTTGTATCATGCACTATTTATTGAACAAGTTTGTGGAGAAAATGGTTAGAATGTATGTGGAAAAGGAAGGAACCATTTTGTTCAATTTCAGTGACACTGATGCATTTTTTTATATTATAAAATCTTTCAATATTTTCAACAACTCTTGATATAGTATTTTACACAATTGCCTCAAAGGACCTTCAGAGATAAAAGTATATATCTGCAGTTGTAAATTGGGTCCATCCAATTTACGATATATATAATAGAACCCTCTACAGTCACTCCACAGAATTCAATAGATCAAAAATTGCAATATAAGGGAAAGCTGAAGTTTCAAATAACCCTAAAGCTCACAAGTAAACCTGGCATTGTTTTTAATCAGTCCCAGCTCAATGGGGATGGGTGTTCAATCCCAGTTTGATGAGAGTGTGAGTAGTTTTCTGTAGGACCAGGTAGTCAGTTTATGCTCTTTTCTGTTAACTCTGGAAACAAAGTCACAATGTTGATTTTATAGAGTGAGATTTGGATTCATTCTTCCAAAATTAGCAAAAATGACAAAATGACTTTTTTTCCCTTATGGTTATTGGAACTATCAATGTAGGCATCCTTTTAGAAGTGACTGCTCAATAGGTAATTTTTATTTTTTTTTTTCTCAAAAGGAAACATTCAAACAAAGTCTGCTCACCCAGATCAAGTGGGTGCTTGCCTCCTATGATGAATGTAAATAGCAGTATACAAAGGAGGAAGGATATTCTCATAAAAACTTGCATTCTCTTTAGTCTTCTTATCCTAAAAGAAATCCTAAAACCATAGTGAAGGTGTCCACTTTGAAGGAGACTAAGGGGTCATTGTCCTATGTACAATGTAGATTTCTTGTATATTGTATCTTCTTCACTAAATGCCTCTATTTTTCATATCGCATGGCTGGGTACTTTCTGGACAGACCTTGTAAAGCTCACATTACCCTTCATTACTGATTTGCAATTTAATTGGATTTCCTTATTTTTCTCCCCCTGTTGCTGTTGTTAGCCAGCAGGCTGGCAGAAACTGCATCTTCTACACCACACTGGCCATTAGTCTTTAAAGTTTGTGAAGAGAACAAGGAAAGCAGGGCCACAGTTTCACAGAGTGACCAGCTGATATAGGAAATGAGAATATTTGTTGCATAATCACTGACTTGTCTACAAGCAGAAGAGGATATTTAACTGGTGATTAACTTAAAATAGGTTTCATCTGGTATCTTTTTAAAACAATCCCAAGTATTATTTTTATTTTTTAGTTTAAAATAATTTATAGTTTTCATGGTCCATTGGACGATATACGAGAATAATATAGTCTTACCTGAAAATGCTCAAATCAGAAACGGTTTGTGTGCAGGCGTCCGTGGTGGGAGAAGCGGTGTTGGAAGGGATTCCCCTTGCTCGCTCTCTTACTGTTGCACCTGAACATCTTTGCCTCCCTCTGCATTTAACATTGTCTTCATCAAACAAAGCTGTTTTTGAGAAGCATCCTATTGAAACCCTTTAAATATTTACCTTTTAATTAAAACAGTTTATTCCTTTAAGTAGTACCCAAGCATTTTCCACAATTTCCATAGAGAACATCTTTTCTGCTTCTTACCTTCTTTAATAAATGCACATTTATTTTATAATTTAAAACTCTAAACTCATCTATATGTGCATCTATATATGTAAACAAACAAGAATGAGTTAAAGTTTCAAGGCTGTCATGTGTACTTAATGAAAATTCTGATCTATTACTTCTGAACTCCTAGGTCTTGAGTCTGAAGATATAATATGCCAAGGAAAAATAACAATTTCATAAAAAATGATTCATGTAATTAAAGTTGCAGGAGCCATTGCTTGAATCCTGACATGTTTAGGGAATGTAAAATTCTCTACTCTTATATTAAAAATAGTGTTAGATACACAGGCTAAAGGAATTACTCATTTAATTTTTATTCTATATAGTTTCATCATTCGTTTTCCTTTCTTCTAGTCCTCTGTATTCAGGCATGAGAGCTGTCTGACTTGCTTCCGGTTTGCAGTTTAACCTTGCTAGTAAACCCTGAAATAAAACTGTGGCTTGCCTTGGTACTTGAGCTGAGCCAGCATGATACCAGTCAGCTTCATTTCACAATTTATGTTCATTGCTGTCATTCCCAAATTATACCAGACAACTGTGTTTAGTATACTGCCTTGCTGAAAATGCCTTATCCCTGGTCAAATGGGATAAGGCAAATGGGAATGCAATGATATTGGGCTGCCACCTGGGGAGGCTGACCCACTGCAAGTCACCAGATGATTTCTCAGGGACAGGGCTCCAGAGAGGCCTTTTCTTAGGTGATAAATTATAGGTCCTGTGCTAATCATGGCTCAGATTCTTGACACCAAAAGGTTACACAGAATGAATTGGGGTGGGAACACACTAATCAGAGATGTGATAAGTCAGAATGTGAATGCATTGATTTAACAAAATAAATTATAATATACAAGCGGAACAGCCATGCGTGATGGCTAGTCTGGGTATTTTTTCCTGAGAAGCCAGATTATAATCAGAAGGTTCCTTAATAAGCAGAGGTTTGGAGCAGTGGGAGTTAGTTAGTTGCACGATAGGCATATTTAGTAGATCAGACTGAGAGAAGCTGATGTAACCTTATCACTGCACACAGCTATAGACTAGAGTTTCAAAGAGAACTTGGGTCCTGTGTGATTCTTGGCTTTACCACTTACCAGCTCTGTGACCTTGGGAAACACCTAATCACTCTGTGTGTCAGTTTGCTTCTCTGTAAAATGAGAGGGGACTAGATCCTAGGGTTAGTGTGAAAGTCCATTCGTTACCAACGATTTATTAAGCATGTACTTTGTGCTGCGCATTATTTGAGGCACGGAAGAACAGCAGTAAACAAAACAAAAATCTCTACCCTCATGAAGTTTATATTCTAGTAGGAGGTAGTCAACAAAATAATAACATTGTATGCTGTGTGGTGAAGGATGCTGCAGAGAAAAATAAAGCAGGGAAGGGAAAGTAACTGGGGCGGTAGAGCTCCTGTTAAATACATTGAAATAATAAATATAAATATGACAGTATCCGGAGTATCAAATTTTTTATTCTGACATTATTATTACTACTACTACTCTTATTTCATCTTCCATAAGGAATGTGTGGCATCCAGCCAGATACCCTCAGGAGAGTGCTAGGCTCCAGCTCGCTCTGCTGCTCTGGCCCCTTTTGTTGCCAGCTAGCTGTCTTCCTCCTGATGGACAGAGCTGCCTGTAGATGTGTCCATTCCACTGGTTAATTGACAGTTAGTTAGATCTTTCTTTGTTCTGGAAGACCTGTTGTCCATGAGGCGTCATTATACACAGTTCATTTACCAGGGGTTGGGTTTTTACGTCTCACTTCAAGCATTGGAGAGGTGTCTATACTTCAGAGTGATCCATAGGACACTTTCATAAGACAAGATCATATGAAGGATTGTGATACTTCATGACCTCCAGAGAAAGGGTCTCGGGACCTGGCAATCAAAGGCTTGTCTCCTAGTTCTGACGTTCTCATTGGCTGTGTGACACTGGTGAAGCAAGGACAGTTGCATGCCTTAGTTTTCTCTCTTGTGTCTTGGGAACAGTTCGGGCCATCCTTCATGGGGTTCACAAGGGACTGAAAGAAATAACAAACACGGAAAAGTGGTGAAGTATTTAAATTAGTACTATGTGAGTGAAATAGTACTGTTTTTGTCCTTCATTTTTAATTTCCCACCTATTCCAATTTTTTGCCCACAAACCTAAATAGGAGTCGAGATGGTAAAGCATGGGCTTAGAGAAGAGTCTAAGGCTGCAAGAACTAGTTCAGCCTTCCAGTCCAGCTCAGGAATCCCTCTTCCAAGGGAGGATCAGAGAACAAAATTACCCAAGATCAACTGCCAGTACATTTTCTATTCTTTGTCTCCCAGTTATGCATCCTTTCAACTACAGTACAAAGAGGTGAGGAGGGAAGTAAAATACCAACCAGATACAAGAGAATCTTGGATACAAGAGAAGATACCTAAAAATGAGATTGGGTTGCTATGTAACGGTTAAGCTTTAGCGTCAAGCCAAGAGACGGAAAAGTTTAGATTTTATATGTTGGAAAATGATAGTGTTTGAGCAGAAGAACAGCTTGTGGCCGTGGTTTTATGGAGTCCTGGCAGCCCTGTAGTAGAGAAAAGGGTGTGTGATAGGAGAGACATAATAAAAATATCATTATAGGTAATCAGTGACTAAAAATAGCAGACGGGGGAGTGATGATAGTGAAAGTCTAGTCACAATTTTGCATGCGTGCATCCAGCCCCAAATGCTTGCCAGGCATAAACAGGGAAAAATCTAAGTGGTCCTTCAGTACATGCGACAGCAGGGAGACGTGGAAAGACATGTCTTCTGAAATGTTATACTGGCATCTAGGTTCCAGAAGCACTGTGTACATTGCTTTAGTTTTGATAAAGAACACTTTCTTAGGAGCCCTGGGTTCGACCTTCAGCTCAGGCTGGAGATGAATGGACAGTGACCAGCTCTGAGGGAGAGCCTGCCCCGTGCTGTCGATGAACTGGGGCAGGCGGCACACTGCTCTGTGCACCACTCAGTGACACATGTGCTCTGTGCACCACTCAGTGACACATGTGATTCCCCCAGCCGAAAGCCCAGGTATGCAGTGCCCTCAGCCCCTGGGTTCCCAGCCGCTTGGAAACTGGGTGTATCAGAAATGCCCCATTGCCTTGCGCCAGCTGTCATAAGTGTATTTATTCCAGTGGGATTCCATGCAATAAGGTGGCGATGCTGTGACAGGAGACTATTAAAAGTGCAATTTGGCTGATAGAAAGCTTATATTGCATGTTGCACCAGCTACTTTTATCCTCTGAAGTTTGACTTTGCAATAAAATGATTGTCAGTATAAATAAGATTTTTCTAAATTAGTGGCTTAACCAGATGGTGCATGTCAAAATACTCTCTCCCTCACTTTTTGTACTAGGCATGTCATTGGAATGTTGCACATCCATGTATCTTGTGTTAAAAATTGAGTCATGCTTCCAATGCATGTGGGGAAATTGTTACTTAAAAAATCCAATAATTAATGACTCCTTTAGGAAAGAAGTCCTTTGAAATGAATTTTAAATAACTTATTTTATTTGGTTCGTTTTGTAAATCTGATTTTTTTGTATTGTGTTAGCCAAAAAGCACCTGTATCTTAGGTTAAAATAATTAGATCTTTTTTCTAGTCATGAGTGATTGTGGACAGTCTAAACCAATACAATCTGTATAATATAATTGTATTGCCAAATCATTCCTTACATTTTTCAGCAAATTAAAAGAGTGTTATGAGGCGTCGGTGCAGGAGAGACAAGGACTGACTCTGAAGAACAGAAATGTGGGGAATTATGTTTATAGGATACATAAATCATAGTCAGGGATATAAATCCTAACCAAATACATAAAAAATGTTTCATAATTCCAATTAAATGTGTTGCTCTAATTCCAGTTACATGAGAGGTTATTGGTGATATTCTTTTAAACTCTAAATAATTATCCAGAATTCCAAAAAATTATTAAACTTTGGGGTAAGCAACCACAGTGCCTTTTAAAAATATTTATAACTGTCACACAAGGATGTAATCAAATTACATTAAAGTCATAAGAGAAAGAAAAAATATTCATATCTGCCTGGTGAAATTTATAGGATGTTACAGAACATCTGTTGGAGAGCTAAGGATAAACTCGTGTTCTGAACAGGACCTTGGAAGTCTTGGCTACTAACTCTGGCAAAACCATCAATTTTCCATTCCTGGTGATAAATTTTAAAATCCAAATAAACCCTGTTTGTAAGGGCACTAAAAGGCCTTGTCAGCTCCGAAGTTAAGTAGGCATGCCTTCACTGGCAGCATATTGAAGCCACAAAGTGGGCCAAAGTGCAGGCATCTCCTATAATCTAATTTTCAAGCACACAGTACAGCAAAGCCAAATATGGCTCCAAGGGCAGGGGTTCTTTAACACAGCTCATAGCATGACCATGGGCTTGGGCACCAGGCAAAACGGAAGGTCAACGTCATTTCCCCAAAACAGTGAGCCTTGAAGAGAGGTGATGACGAGAGAGCCACTTGAAGTATCAAAGTGGTTGTCTGTGCCCCGTGGGTAAGATAAATAAAAAAGGAGGAAGTAAAAGAGGATTAATAGTGTGTTTAGTAAAATATAAAAAGAGCCAAAATAACCCTGGAAAAAAGCCTCATAACTCTCTTTCAAAGTCGCCGTCCAGATATACAAGCGGAGTCAGCTCTGACTGTGCGGGCACCGCCCCTTAGGAAGCCTGACCACAGTTCTTGCAGAGAAACTGAGACAAAAATAGAATTCTTCCATTCCGAGGTGACCTCCCTTTTCTCTGTGTGTCAGTGATTTTCAAACAGTAGATTTTGAGAGCCATGGCAACCTGAGGAATTTGCATTTTTAAAAAGTGGGCACATATCGTCAAACGTTGTATTTGCGGATGTGGAACAAATGAATAGCCTCCTCATTTCCAAAAGGTTACTAAGCAGTGGAGTGGGAAAGAGTGGAGGGGAAACCCTCCAAAACTCCCAAATAGCAATTGATGTGGGAAAATTTAGAAGCTCACGTCAGGGTGACTCTGTGTTCTTGTCTCTGAAAATTTGTGGACTTGAGGGTGTCATAATCCCCTGAGGCCTGTTTCAGAGCCCTCCTCCCACTCGCTCTCCTGCCCCAAACATGTGCTTCTGCCTGCCACACCCTCACAGGCCCGCCCTCTTCCCATTCCACTGTCCGCCCACCAGAAGCTCCTGCCTGGCATTTGTTTTTCTACATCATTTCATCAACTCCTGACAGAAATCCTAGAAGATAGGCATTATTATCCCATTTTTAGGGGAAGAAACTTAAATAATAATCTCCTCCAATCATACACCTTTTGAGAGGCAAAGCTGGGATTCAGAGAATGTGAAACTGGAAAAGCCAGCGCTCGTGCTGCCTGTCATTACCAGACCCAATAAGCAGAGACAGGGATTGAACCTTTACGGGCGCTTTATTCAGACGGTCGGCCATCTTAGAAGACAGCGGGTTATGTGCCCTAACAGACCGTCTTCAATTCTATTTTAAACTGGCTCTTTTTATAAGGAGAAGAAAAATGTAAGTAAGGGGTTTGGAATTCAGGGAAAACGTTAATCAGATAAAAGCTGCAGCATTCTTTCATCTGTGTCCCCGGGTGGTGGGCGTCCCCCCCCCCACAATGGCTCAGATACCATCTTGATCACTTGCAGTCCCCCCAGGCACAAAGGTGGGGCTGCTTATGGTCTCCTGGAGTCAAGGTGGGTCATACTTTCAGTTCCTAGAATAGCGTTTTACCTGCATTGATTACTAAGCTTATTAGCTATTACCTAAACTAAAATTTCCCAACTCTTGAGTCCCCTATCAAATGGGCTGCCTTCAAAACCCCTGCCTTTTAAATCACAGCCTGCTCTCTGGGGTCCCTGCACATCTAAGCAAGCTCTCCATTGGCTGCTGTCCAGAGTCGTTTTGCCTTGGTTAGTGTTCACACAGAGTATAGACCTTCTCCGCACAGCATGAGTCTCTTCACCTTTTACCTGAATGTTCCTCACCTCCAGACCCTCGTACAAGAGGAGTAGCAGTAGCAGAATACTTTTCCCCTTCTGTGTCCTCCATGTTGGCGTCTACATTTACTCAGCTAACATTTACCGAAAGCCTGCTACATGCCAGACACTGTGCTAGGCGCTAAGAACAGTTGAGACAAGGCCCTGCTCTCCTAGAACTTGCACTCTGTTTTTGGAAACAGACAAGAATATAATGTAGGTCATGTCAGGAAATAATGAGGAAAAACAAAGCAAGCGAAAGGAATGGAGAGAGATGGAGGTATGTTAGATTGCATTGTCAAGAACAGCTTCTCTAGGGAGGTAGCGTCTGAGTAGATGGACTAAGTGAGCAAGCCCTGGAAAGATCTAGGGGTCAACAAAAGTCAATCCCTGGCAGGAATGGGCAGGACATGAGGGCAGACTAGCAGGGCAGCCACATGGCTGGAGATGCTGAGGAAGACAGATGGCGGCCAAGGACGCGGGAGAAGGACCGAGACTGAATTATGTGGGGTTCCCTGGGCTAGGAAAGAAGTTTAGATTTTAAGCTAGGAAAATTTATTCTAAAAAATGTGTCCGTGCTTCCACATTCTGATTCAACATCATCGATTACTGTACTAATCAAACTTCACTTTTGACAAGGGAAGAGGTAAAACCTACTAGAGTAAATAGTTTAAACCACAAAAAGTTCACCGGCTGGTAGATTTCAAATTGCTCCTAACCCCTCAGGCAGAACGCGGAGGGAGTCAAGAGAGAATTTATTTAAGATCACAATCAAACATCATCCTTTTTCACTTTGTTCTTTTGCCATAAACACACCCTGGATAAATCTTTATGCCTTGCACGGTCATATCCTAAATCTGTATATAGCTGCGGGTCTCTGAGTGTGTTCTGTCTTCCGTAGCTCTTTTAAAACAGTCCAGCCGAATATCCACTATTTATAGGTCTCTGACCAGCAACACTTAACAAAATCAGATGCCCAACCAGCCCTGATCACTTGCCTACGGCTTTCATTGCACCCCGGCCCCCCTTGCCGTCTGCAGTAGCTGATGGCCACATGCGCCACCCCCAGAGGCTGTGAACAGGGTTGGTGCCTATTCTGACCCCAGCTATCCCATTTCACCCCCAACTAGGGTTTCTGCAGTTCAGTTTTGGCACTCACCACCCAGAGCTAGCGCAGACCCCACAAGGAAGAGGGCATGATCCCCAGCATCACTGTCCTTACTTCAGACACCACTGCGCATGGGGGTCCCCCTGCCACTCACACTTCTGACAGACCGGCTATAATTTCAGCGGTTCCCACAATCCCCTCAGGTTCAGTTATTTACTAGAGCAGCTCACAGAACTCAGGAAGGCATTATATTTATGTTTACAGTTTCATTAGAAAGGGTACAAATCTGGAGGACCAGCTCAGTACAGAGACACAGGGGACAATGTCTGGGCGGGAACACAGAGCTTCCACACCTTCTCCTATGGAATCCTGGTACGTTGCCTGTTCTGCACACCAGTGTGTTTGCCAACCAGGAAGTTCCACTGAGCCTCAGTGTTCAGAGTTTTGTATTAGGCTTTTATTACATAGGCCCAATTGATTGAATCGTGGGTCACATGATTGAATTTGTCTTCAGCTGCCCTCCCCTTCCTGGAGGTTGGGCTTGCTCAAAGCCCCAACCCTCTAACCACTTATGCTTGGTCTTTCTGGTGACTCGTCCCCATCCTGAAGCTACCTAGGGGCCCACCAGGCATTACATCATTAGCATAAACTCAAGGTATGATCCAGGAAACTTGTGGATAACAAAGACATTTCTATTATTCAGGAAATTCCAAGGATTTCTCAGGGGTGTCCAACCTGCGCCCCGCAGGCCACATGCAGCCCAGGATGGCTGTGAGTGTAGCCCAACACAAAATTGTGAATTCACTTAAAGATATTATGAGATTTTTTTTGTTGTTGTTATGTGTCACAATGTATTTAATGTGTGGTCCAAGACAGCACTTCTTCATCCAGTGTGGCACAGAGACACCAAAAGTTTGGACACCCCTGAAATTGTAGAGTCTTCCCCTAGAGACCAGGGACAGAGACCAGTCAGGTTATTTATTGTACAGTGTGTCCTGGCCAGGAAGGTAATGAACTGCGGTGGGCAAGTCTGCAGTGAGGAGGAGGGTAATGGAGGAAGAAGCAAGTTGGAGGAAAAATGCGAGATTAAATGAGCCCAAGCTGCTATGGGGACCATTAACATGTGTATAGACCCATATTTTGCAATGTATAATGCTCACTTTTTGCCCAAATTTTTGCGGGAAAAATAAGGATGTACATTATATGTGGGTATAATGATTATATACCATGGGTATAATAATCCCATGTATAATGCACACAAAACATGGGTGTGCATTTAACATGGCAAAATACAGTACAAGGTGTCCACTTTCAAGATGTGCATCATCTCATTGAGGAGGCAAGATATAAACTTAAATTAGGAAGCTATTTAAAAGTTGGTCTCCCTGGACGGGTAGCTCATTTGGTTACAGCATCATCTCAATATGCCAAGGTTGAGGGTTGGATTCCTGGGCAGAGCACACACAAGAATCAACCAACGTATGTATAACTAAGTGGAACAACAGATTCATCTCTCTCTCTCCCTCTCCCCTCCTCAAAGTCAGTTTTTTTTTTTAAATAAAAGTCCTATATTCATTATAAAATGTCTCAGGGCAGCATCTGAGTTCTCATGAGCAGGGAGCACCTGTATACAATGGCCAATCGTAACCAGTCATAGCGTTTTATTGACTGGCTCCATCATGTGTCAAAAGCGAGTTTTACATGTAGGAATTGCTTCAGCATCTGTTTCGATTTTTTAAGTCTTCTATCAGATTGCTGTTCTGTAAAACCAAATAACCAGGGAAATGTTTCAAATATGGAAAAATGGATAAAATACATAAAATCTGAATTATGTCAGTTGAAAAATTGGGAAATTTATTTGTGAAATTGCACAAAAATAAGAAATGCGATACCTGCTGCATGATCAGTGATTGTTTCTGTATTGCATTTGTGTCAAACTGCTCTGACTCATGGCTGCAATTCCTGCTCATGAACACTTTGTGCCTTCTATGTCTCAGCATCTTTTCATTATAATCAGCCTAGGAACCATTATTCACAAAGAGCCACCAGCCATCTTCTGGAGTTACAGTATGCCATACTCTTCTTTCCGCCTCCGGGTGTCCTGGGCAGCCCATAGCTCTGCCCCACTTGAAGCTTCTCTTGTTCATCCTACTTAAAATTACCTCATGTCTTCTTTCATGTACCAGCTGCTTGGCAGAGTTGTGTGTCAAGACCTACAGCTGCTGGGCTCATTGTGTTCAGAACGGCTATGGACCCAGCTAGTCCGCTGTCGAGGCACCCGCAGCCACAGTAAGCTCCTTTTGAGCTGTGCACCATCCTGTAGTTGCTCCAAGCCCCAGAGCCAGCCAGTCAATGGTCACTGCTATGCTCTGCAAAGCTATAATCTGACTGAGAGTTCAGTGCCATTTTGACATCCCACCCTGCTTGCTCCATCCCAGAAGAGCATATTGGTTTGGACTCAAGTCAGATTTCTTTTTTTTTAATTTAGTATCCCTCAATCCACATGATGTCCTATTTGAAGAATCTAGTGAAGAAATTTTAGCTCTTTGATGATAATGAAAAATTTGGCCTGACTGTAAGATTTCTTGGGTGCAACTTGGCACATCATCTTGGTCTAGCTTTGACTTTCTCGTTAGGCCTCAGCATTGTGCGAACACAAAAGAGCCACTCCTGATCTTTATCCTGACCGTGCCCCAGCATTTGGTGACAGACTTTTGAAACAATTCAGAGAGGCCAGTGATGATTAAAAAACAAAACAAAACCTAAGGATAAAAATTGAATTATTTAGAGAAAGTCATTAGAATTAAGGAGAAATTTCAGAGGAATATTAATATTCATCCACTTTATATGAGCAGAAGAAAGAATTGACAAAAATGAAATGAGAGTGTTAAGTATGGAATACTCTCATGAGAAATATGTCAAAACCCATTTTTATTGGCAATTTACAAGTGATCTAAATACTTATGAATTCCTAGTACATAATAATATCTCAGAATCATCCTCCCAGCAATTTACATATATAAATACAATTTTCTAATCTACAGAGGCCACCCAGATACTGTTACAGAACTCTTTCATTTTCTTAACCAGTTGGTCCAGGTATCATAAGTCATAGTCCAGGTTTTAATGGAACCCAGAGGGACCATAGTTTTGACTGGAACAGTCCTCATTATGCCATTGTCTCTGCAAAGTTTTTAATAACATCACTTTCATGCTCAACTGTGTCTCTGTTTAGCCAGCAAATTATGTGATTATTCAAAGTATAACATGAACACAGTTAAGGGTTTTTTTTAAGGTTCATCCAATGATTAGTGATGTTAAAACATCACTGGTTTGATCTTGAATTATCTAAAGTAGTTGTGTTCAAACTTCAGTACACGTCAGAAGCACCGTGAGGCCTAGTTAAAACACGATTACTGGGCCCAAACCTCAGAGTTTCAAAATCTGTAGGTCTGGGGTGTGGCCTCAGAATTTGCATGTCTAATCATTTTCCAGGGATGTTGATGCTGCTGGCTCAGGGGAGACACACTTGGAGGACCACTGACTTTTTTCTCTGCTTGGGTAGTGTTCTGAAGACAAGGGGAAAGACCTAAGGATAGACTGAACATGTTAAAAGAACAATTTGAGAAAATGTTTTAATATCAGGAACAAATAAATAATACATCAGCTGGTGAGCTGGCCAACTGCAAACACAGTTTAATCAGATTTTGGCAGGTAAATCTCTGCCATGATAACCACATGCTGTACCCTTTGCTGAGCTATCCTATGCAGTTTTCCGGTTTGGTGACTGTTCTTTTAAGTAGTTTGCTCTCAACGGGGGATGTAGGAGCAGGGGGAATATTCTTCTTTTTATTCCAAAGGAGAAATATAGATAGTCTTTTAGAAGATTTACCCATTTCTTTGTACGAGGCAAACCTATATGTGCAATACATATATGCACATATACATACATATATGTGAAGGAAAAAGGCAGTGAAGTTCACATGGTAACAGATACAGTTACTAAAACAGATTTTAATTTCATTTGTTATGTGTTGCATTTGACCCTAGTGTTAAAAGATTTCTGGGAATGTTTTATTCTCTAGAAATAGTATTTTCTGTGTAGGCTTTATGTCTGTGTGTTTGAATATGTGATTTTCCTTGAGATCTCCATATAACTTTCTTCTTTTTTTTTTAATAAATGTGTTATTCTTAATTCTCCTCCTAATAAGTCACATACAGTGAAGTTGAATATGATGATTATATTTGAAAGAAGTTTCAGCATAGTCCTGTCAAAACATCAGACAGGACTTACAGAAAGCTGTTTTGATTTACATTTGAGAAAGAAATTTATCATTTATTTGTCAATCCAGGAATTGTGTTTTAATTTCAGCAGACACAGCTGAATCCTTTCTCCCACCTCTAGGCTCTACATTTGTCAGACAAGTATTTCCAGCCCTTCCTTCCTCTTGAACCTGGGGCCTGAATCTGAACTCCTGTGAGAACAGCCGGTTTGTTGCCATCACTGAGAAATACTTGTCATATACATGCGGCATGTTCACTAGCAATGAGACTAGAAACCCAGACAACAGTATTAGGGGTGTCCCTTAAATTTCTGAGATAATGCCTAACTTGCTGGCAAGGGCGAGAAGCCCACCTTGCCTCTGCTTCATTGAGCAGATGATGGGATGGGGTACATGAAGCCCTCTCCCTTAACCAAACTGATTGCTTTGACTTCAGAAAGAACCCTTTTTCCAGATCATTTTCCTAAGTCTGGAGTTCCAGGAAAGCAGGGATGATGTCTTTCACTCAGGGACCTTCCAGTATGCAGGTAGTGTCAGCATTGTTCAAGCTCCTTCTGAGAGCCATTTCTGCAGACCCCTTCAAACCGAAAGTGCAAAGAAGGGAAGGCAGGGATCATACTGAGGCTTCGGGGAATGGGTATGCTTGTCAGCCTAGGAGGCTGTGCAAAGGATTTTAGAATGGAAAATGCAATATAAACATAAGGCTTAGAAGAAAATGGTAACTAGAAAAACTTGGCAAATGGTCTTGTGACAGCACATTCTAAGTATAGTCAGAGTCTGGAAGCAGAGGTGAAGGTAGATATGAAATGGTTTATTGATATTCCATTCCAATACAGTACATGGTGTGTTCAATGTGTTACCCCTCATTAACGATATTTTGGAGCACTCTGCAAAATTGCAGTGAATGTTAAGTGTTGATGTATTTCCATCAGTGCCTGCATGTGCATCTCTGATATAATGCCTAGAAGGCTTGTTTCTGGTTTTCTTTTTTAAAAAATTTATTTATGGACTTTTTTAAAGAGAGAGAGAGAGAGAGAGAGAGAGAGAGAGAGTCATCGATTTTTGTTGTTCCACTTATTTATGCATTCATAGGTTGAGTCTTGTAGGTGCCCTGACTGGAGATTGAACCTGCAACCTTAGTGTATCAGAATGATGCTCTAACCAGCTGAGCTATGCAGCCAGGGTAGTTTTTTATTTTCAATAAATAAATCCTTCAGCATATCCCAGAAGAAATAATCAAGGGATTTTAAGTTATGGAGGGGGGGGAGGGAGGGAGGGAGAGAGAGATGGGGGGGGAGAGAGAGAGAGAGATTATTTTTTTTACTGTAGTCTCTGTTTTCTTTAGCAAGTTCAGAAGCTAGGCTGTGACATCCCCATGACACATGAAGTAGTCAGGTGCAGGGAAAGGAACACAGGATTTCCAGTCACACAGGATAGAGGCCAAAGCCTGGCCCAGCCACTTGTTACACCTATGAGACCTTGGGAAATCCTCTTCCTGCCTTGGTGTTGCCATCTATAAAATGGGGATGTTCACAATCTCTCCACAATGGAGCTGTTGTGGGCATGGGCTCTAGCAAGAGAGAAGAGCCTGGCACTTGCTAGACAGCCAACAAATGGCATATGTCACTGCGATATAGAACCACAATGCTTGCTTTCTCTTTAGCTTACAAACTAGCAACTTTTGATGTGCATCTAGTAGAGCTGAAAAGACATAAGACAATTTCTCCAATGTTTAGTTCAATGAAATCAGTCTCATTACATTTTCATCTTATTCTGATGTGGAGAGAAATTACTACAGTCTTTACATGTTCTTAAGCCTGTGGTCCATTAAGCATCAACAGGGATGGATTATACGTTTGAGAGCTAGTCCACTCTGTAATTTGGAAGAACTTGTCCAGAAGTGGAAATCAAGTGCAGGGACATCTGCTGCTGTGTTTTAAGACCTTGAGGAAACCTACACTTTCTAGGTTTCAGGCTGGGCGTTGATAATACGCTGAGTTTGGGTTCTGTGGTTTCAAGGTTGCCTCTAGTCTAAAATGCTCTGTTAGCTCACTTGGCAAACTTGAGATTTGTCTCAGCAATTTGATTTTTAAAATTTGCCTTGAATTCAGAGCTCACAGAATGACAAGCTGGAAGAGACATAGAGACACCTAGGGTAACATGCTGGTTTTACAGATAAGGAAATGGGGACTCAGAGAGTAAGGCTTTTTCCCCCTCTTATATCACGTAACTAGTTTTTGGCTGAGCTAAAACCGGAACCCAGGTGTCATGACTCCTATCTTGGTGCTCTGCATTACACCATATTGCCTCCTCCCAATTAATGGGGATTCACACTTAAGAACCACATATGAAAATAAAGCACAACTAAGCTTTGACTAACACTGACAACCTACCCATTGCATTGAAGAACTACAAAGTTAATAAGTAAATTGATCTGACTGCTGGAAAGACTCTTTGAAAGATTTTTCAGACTTCTGTCTATCCATCTTCTAGTCATCTGGGAAAATACACTATTATTAGAATATAGGGGTAGTAAGAAGGCTATGGTTAGCATGCTGTGTGCCCCTTTTCAGAGACATGACTAATTCAGCTCTGGGCTTTGCATTTTGAAAACCTCTAGAAGCTCTGAATTTCCACCCACCAAGTCACTAGGATCTGACATTGTAACATCAGAGTCTAACAGCTAACCTGCCACTTCCCTCACTTTATACTACCCTATGGCCAAATATTTTCATTCCTGGTGAAATAAGGAAATGATTTCATATTGACTAACCAAAGTCAACACGGGGATCTGCTAATCATGATCACGAGATGTACAGAGCACATATGAGTAAACGAGAAATAACAAATCAGACTTCACTGCTTCATTAGGTGGCGGACACATTACAACAGCATGGTGAGGAAGCAGTGTCCTGTTCACTGGTCCCTGTTCTGCGTGTCTGTCCTAAGGTTCTGGTTTAGGCTCAAGTCCTGGTCTCAACTTCCTCACCCTGCTCAGGCTGAGCCTCCCCTGGAAGCTGCTCGTGGTGCCATGAGAGAGACGAAGGAGCCTTCACGTATTTAATTGGGAGCCATTTCCAATGAAAAAAAGTGTATGCAGCAGTTATCCTAAGAACAGTATTGTATTTCAGTTATTCCAGTGAAAAGGTTGTACTTTGTGCCATAATTTGAAGAAACATCACTTACAGAAATTAGTTTTAAAAGATTGGCTTTATTCGTAAAAAGAGGACAGAAACAATTTAGGTTGGTTATTTTTTCCATTGTAGTGAGAGATGTAAGACATTCAAGTTCCTTAAAAATTAAGAAAAGGAACCTTGAAGTATTCAATATGGAAAAAATCATAATTATTTATATATATATATATTTTTTTTTAGTTTCAGATTATGGTCAGTTGACACATAGAGGAAGGGAGCCATGAGACAAATACACAAAAAATGGGTGAGGAAAGATGGAGAAACAAGCCAACAACAAAAACAGAAAGATACAAGCAGGGAAAGAAAGATGAGAAAAACCAAAAGAAGATTAAAAGAGAATGATCTTTAGGGACCAAGAGAAAGGATGACAGGCGCCTGCTGTGTGGCTTTCCTACCCAGCCCCAAGCACAGTTTGCCTTGTTTTTATCACCCTTTGATTGAAGTCTTTCTCTCCACATGGACTGTCAATTCTGTGAGCACAAGGATTGTGCTGGGTTTTGCTCACCATTGTTTTCCCAGTGCTTAGCACAGACATAGTAAACACAGTAAGAATTAGTAAATACATGGATGAACAAGGAACAAGGGAAGAAAGAATGTGCAGGGAAGGAGAGGCCTGTGGTCCTAAGGCTGGGTCGATGGTCCCCTGAGAGCAGCTGCTGTTCCTCAGAGGCAAGCGAGGCTGATCCCAGTCCCTGAGAAAACTGCAGTCACATTTCGTTGGAGGCACAAAGTCTCATCTATGCTCCCTTTGGCCAAGTTGCAGTCTGCTAAGCATTTGAACAATGTCTTGTCTGATTCTTTTGGGAACTTTCTAAAAGTTGATGTTTTCACCATCCACACCGTGGGTATGTATCACTATGTCACCTGGTACCTTCTCCCCCTTCTCAGGCTCAGCTGTCTGAGGCTCTCAGACGCTTCTGTTTCATCAGCCCCCTCAAGTCTTCCCGGTTGCAGACCAACCCTCTCTCCCAGGACTCTGCCTTCTTGACTCTTTACGCCAGCTGGTGGCAACTGCCTCTGCTCCCAACCTCCAGTACTAAGGGCTCCAGAAAAGGGTCAGCAGACTTGGCTCCACATTGTCAAGTCATCACTGCATCTTCACCCTCACAGGAAAATGCATTTTTCAAGACTTCCACATTGCTGTTCTCTAATACCTCCTGTACGTTCACCATAGACTCTGGCCCATGGCTGCCCACAGCTTCCTAAACCATCCCAAGCACTGACCTCCTTCAGGATGACTTTAAGGACTTGGTGCATGATTTATCCAAAAGATTAGCTCTGCTAATACATTCATTTTAAAAAATATTGTAGTAAAATATATATAACATAAAACTAATCATTGGAAGTGTACCATTTTGTGGCATTGAGTACGTTTGCATTGTTATGCAACCATCACCACCATCCTTCTCTGGAGAATTTTCATCTCCCCCAATTAAAACTCTGTACCTGTTAAATACTAACTCTCCTAATTCACTGATATTTTATCAGATTTAAGGCACTCTTGCTCTAGAATGTTCTTTTTCTAAAGTTGTTCTACTTTTAGAATTTTAGTCTCCTGTCTTGCCAGGCAATCTCTATGCTCACAGATCTGGGGTGGAATCCCAGCTAAAACATTTGCTAGCCTCAGTGTCTTCATTTGTAAAATTCAGATAATACATAATACTGTACACAATTCGCATTCTAAAGAGATAAAAGAACTGAAGTTCATTGGATTGTTGAAAGGATTCGGTGCTTATAGAACCTTTAGCACAGTCTCTTCTTCTCCATCCTTCTTTTCAGTCCCCACATTCACGGCTTGGCTGACGTCCCTGGCTTCCCCATACCTCTGTCTTTCTGATACCCATTCCAGGGGACACACCATCCTCTATGGGATGGCTCTCTGCCTCCACTGCACATCCACCAGGGCTGCTGGTGAACCATAGTAGTTGCCGGGGTCACTACAAGGCATGGTCTCCCACTCTGCTGGGCCATCCATTCTGCCCTGCAGGCATTTTGTGAGCCCCCTGTTTGGCTTTAACAAGCAACCCCAGGGGAATTTGACATACACAGTGCACTGTCCACTTTTCTCAGAGGACTGTCCTAAGCCACAAGCTCCTTGAGAGCAGATATCTTGTCTTACCTGATTTTTGTCTCTAAATACCTGGCAACAGATGTGGAAGCATTGATTGAATGAATGAATCTGGCTGTCACTCTGCATTTCTGAATAAGTTACCCTTCTCCTTTGAAATGCTAATTAACTACAGCTGTTTAAATGCAGTTTCAAACTCTTTAATATGTTTTATCCTTAATCTTTTATCAGTCCTTTTCACTGTCATTGGGCATAGAGAATTATAAGAACTTGTTATTCTCAGTCTAGGACGACAATTACCAAAATGAAAAAAAGAACCACCCCAAGGGCTGGATGAAATTCAGGCAGAAATTCAGAGATATAGGGTGGGACTTTACACAGTCCCTGAGGGGAGGAAAGCACTCTGTTGACTCTTATTCTAGGCGTCTGGCAGGCAGAAGTCTTTGCAGACACTTCAGTAGACTTTTTTGTAGTGGAAAGAACCTAAAACGGGAGGGTCATTGCTGGGGATGCTGGGAGAAGGTGATGGAGAGAAATCGACAGGTAAATATGAATACAGACTGACATACCTAACCAGTGATGGAAACACTCACCTGACCTCAAATCCTGGCTCTCCCATTTCATAGTTTGTTACATGAGTAAACTATCGGAGTCGCTTGTTTCCTCATCTGCAAGGTGCGGACAATATGACATACCTTGCAAGCACTTGAGGACTCAAAGTGGAATATAAGCAATGCACAGTGATTCTGTGATGTTAGGCAATCAGGCAGAGTTCCCAAGGGAGCTGGGTATCTGGTCAAAGATATCTTTGTCTCTACCACAATGGAGGGGAAGGGTGTGTGCACACATGCACACGCACACACGCACCCCTACCCCCAGTCCACCTAGAAAAACAGAACTAGTACCAGCTATTGCCCTCTGGGGAAGTCTGACCCTTTCTGTAATAAAATGTTTCCAGAGGGGGCAGACAGAGTAACCCAGGGCCATGCCCTCCCACTTCCCTCTTCCCTGAGCAGAGCTCAGAGCCTGTCTTGGGGAAGTGGGAGGTAAACTAGCGTGGGTGGCTGGAACTGAAACATTTCTTTTACCATCCTCCTATTCCTCCTTTCTCTTGTGCGGGGAGGAAAGAAAAACAGCTCATGCCTACATAGTACCCATACACACTTGGATCTGCTCTCCCTGGCCCCTAGACCTGACCTCATCATTCATCAAAATTCACTGGATGCCTGGAGGGTTCAGGGCCCTGTTCTAAATGTCTGTCTGGGACCTCCCTGGGCTCCCATAAAAAGTTTGTTACAATATTTAAGGTCTTCCCCCAGCTCATGAAAACCAATGTTGAACCCCCACTTCATTCCCACCCTTATCCCCTCCCCCATCCTTCGCTAGAAAGAGTCCTTTTTGCTTTAAGAAACTTTGATTTATATGTTAATAACAATGAACATCTATAAACAGTCTTTACAGAACTTTAGGCGCCCTTCCATACTTACTCCCTTGTTCCTGAACATTTATTTCTTTTAGGAGAAGAATTTGGACTGGTTTCCCCGGATGCGAGCCATGTCCCTTGTTAGCAATGAAGGTGACAGTGAGCAAAATGAGATTCGGAACCTGCAGGAGAAGTTGGAATCGACCATGAGTCTGGTCAAGCAGCTGTCAGGTCAGCTGGCAGAGCTCAAGGAGCAGGTCAGTGTGCTCAGGGAGATGGGGCTGGGGGGCTCGGGGGGCGGGGGGCGGTTGTTTACTACCTTGAGTGAGGAGAGACCCGGAGACTTATGGGAGCAAGCTGCGGAATTAATAAATTCCAACAAAGAAACGCTATGTTGCACTGTAAGAACCATGTCTCCTGGGCGCAGATGATCCCCAGTCTGGGCGTGTGTGGGAGGCAAGCAATGGATGCTTCTCACTCTCCCCTCCTCTCTCTCTAAAAGCAATGAAAATGTGTCCTCAGAGGAGGATTAAACAAACAAACAAACAAAAGGACCACCTCTCAGCAAGCAGGGGCTTCCACTAACCCACCTCCCCATCTTGTGTGAACCTTCTTCTACTCAAGGGGGGAAAAAGGCGCACATGCCAAAATACAAAGCCCTCATTGCACTTTTTTGATAGAAAAATCGTATTATCTACCATCAGAGTAATCACTAAACTCATTGGAAAGGCAGATCATCGTTAGTACCTGTCATTTCAATCCTATAATCAACCCCTTCATCAAGGAAAATTGTTAGCATCTGTAAAAATAATATCAAAAGTAACTGTGGGAGCTGTTAAAATGACTATGGTGATGATGATGATGATGTGACAAGCAAGGGCTGCTTTGAAGGAACCATGGTTCCTGTTTCTTAACCACAGAGAGGGGTTTGCTTTGTTTTTTCTGTTTATGGAAATTCACTTAAAAGTATTTTCCCTGTTTTGAACAAATACATTCTATATGACGCCAAACGAGCTGTAGGTGCCTGGGAAATGTTAACCCAAAGTGGCGTGGCCCACCAGCACCGAGACAGAGTGAGGGATAAAGCTCAACACGCTCTCTCTCTTTTTTCCCCCAGATGACAGAACAAAGGAAGAATAAGCAGAGACTGGGCTTTCTCGGATCAAACCCACCCCATGTGAATCATCACATGCCACCACACTGATACCATGGGGGAAAGCCGTGACTAGCCTTTCATCCGTGCCCTGCCTGGTCACTGAATAAAGAACTGAGATGGAAAAGAGTGAACAGTGCCTATTGTTGAAAAGTTAAAAACAACCAAGTGCCAAGACGTTGACTGGTTTAGCTCCGAGAACAATTTATAACTGTGTTTTCATGGTTGAGAAGACCAAACTTAAAATGCAGCCTCTAGAGAGCACACATCACGTATTCTTCACGCAGTGTGAAATAACTTGCTCACATGGATGGAGAGGGTAGGGAGAGGCCGGGTTGGAAGGATGCCGTGCAGAGAGAACTACCTTTGCTAAGTCGATAAGAGTCAGTTTTGTCTTAAAGGCTGACTGCAACTTTTGTCCTGGTTGGTTGGACTTACTTTCTTTTAATTATGGCATATAGGTCAGTGACACAAGTCACACTCGGGTGGCCAAGTTTTACTGTAGAAAATAACTGAAAAGATTAAAAATGAAAGTTACAGAGAAAAATGTTAATGCTTCCAATCCGTAGCTGTCACAGGGCAATTTCCTAACAGGCAACACAATGGATTTACGGCTCTAGCAACTAGTGCCTTGGAGCTTAGGCCCCTCAAGCTGACGTCACAACTGGAATGTGATTGCTTTCTCCCAGATTCAGACGGAGCTCTGTCAGTATGGAGCACAAGAGGAGATTTTCATATAACTTGTTAAAGGCATGTTGTAAATCATGTGTAGGCTAAGATTGTAGAAGATTTGGGGAAGAAACAGCTGACAGTAAGCCCCAGGGAAGAGTTTTTTGAAAACATATGTGTGCTATTAAAATATATTGAGATTAATAAATGAAAATGCTTAAAGATGACGGGAAATTCTGAGAAACTTATGATGGTGGCATTTTATAAATACAGAGTAAAAGCTATTTGATTTATGTTTGCTGTGCTTAAGGAACTGAGTGGCTTTATTCGTGCAGTTGGGGAGTTGGGGGAAAAAATCCAAGAAATTTATTGAATACTCAAAAAAAAATGCAGCATATCAATTGCCTATTTTAAACTGTATCAGCGAGAGCTTTTTGGGATGTAGAAAGATAATAATCTCTTCCCCAAATTCTTTTTATGTTAAATTATGCAACTGGAATTTGTGGAGGGAGAAAATAACCTGCCATACTCATGTTATTCTTAGAACTGATGCTTTGAGAGTGTTAAAGTAAAACTGGGATAATGGAAGTGTTAGGAGAACCACTGTGTGGTGAGGGAGCGAGGCACATGTCACCAAAGTCTAGGAGATGCTTTGCAAATTGACCTTCTAGCCCTGCCCCCACAAGAACCAAAACTGCCTCCAGAATCTGTAAACTCTGATGTTATCACCACGAAGGTTGAAGGTCCAGACCTTCAGCTATGATTGCTATGACCATTTTTAAAGCTTTTCGATCAGTTTAGTATAGTTTAAGCTATTGAGTCCTAAAATTCTCCATTCATTGGTCTAGGTAGATTGGAAGGGATGCCTGAACCAGCCCCTGTTAACATGTATACTAAGAGTGAAACTGTTGAAACCGCGAACAACAAAATTTTGAGCTGAATTTCCTGGCATCCCTACATTCCCAGTCCCTCCCCAAGTTAAGTATTTTTCATGCTGACATAATAGTATTTTTCCTGACCAGTTGCTGAAGGACCATGCCAAAGAGGTAAAGAAGCTGAGATATATCTCTGCGTGCAGTACAGAGCTTTGAACTCAGTTAGACAGTCAATAAATGTATGAGAATACCACTATTCCTAGTTACCTTTAGTTCTTCATTAAAACTTTAAACTATATCACATACTTGATTTTTTAAAAATGCCTTGAAAACCAAAGTAGAACAAAGCGTCCATTGTTTTAACCCGAGACCATCATTGTTATAACAGCATTAGATGCAAAGTACAGTTCAAACTATTTTAATTAGGCAGAGAGTTTTGTGAGTAGGGGAAAGAAACGTGGAATATTGAACACATCCCAGGATAGGAACATACTGTTTCAGTACAAAATCAAATATTTTTGATGTCAAGAGAATAGATTAATTTTTAGGGATGAGAGCAACCTGTCTTTCAGATGCTGAACTGACTAGCCTTTTCTGATAGTGTGATAGTTTTTTTAAGGAACTAATAAGCCTTTGGGTTTGTGGCCACTCACCATGTCACAGCACATTGTCTCCTGTGGGAAGTGGCCCAACGAGACTGCAACTAACAAGATTCTTATCTGTTCAGGATTGAAATATTTCTCACTTGTGTTTCTCTTTTCTGTCTGAAAATTTAGAGATTACAAGGCAAAATGAACAAAAATGAGCACACAAAAAAGGAATTTTGCAGGCTATTCACGATGATGATAATGCAGAAATCTTACATCTGACTTATATTTGTTATATATATGTTTGTAATGCAACTGGAATATTTGACCTAAACAAATATTAATTAACATCTTCATATTTATATAGTGACATTAAATGCAATCATCCTTGACTTTGACATTAAGGGGAATGTTTTACTATTTAGTTGCTAAAATCTATATGGAAGGTAAATGCTGATTATAATTCTTAATTTTAAAAAGATTTTATTCCCCTACATGGTCCATTCTGAGGCCCAATAGTTTAATAAAGGTATGTTTCTTAAATTAAAATATCATGTTTAGATAAGAAAATGTTTCTATCAACTAAGACTATAATATTGATAAACAAATTGTATACATGTAGAATTTATCATTTTCTTCCCCTTAAAAAGTTAGTTTAGAAAAGGGCTTATTTTCTTGAACACTGAAATTTTTCTGTGACAAAGAGGATGCAGTTTCTAGTAAGTGATTGATAACAGCAGAAAGACACTTCACTTAAGTCAGAACTCGTGCTCTTATTTCCATATTCGCCACTCACAATTCATTGTTTTGACTGTTCTTTTTTGTTTATAGTTGTTTTATTACAAACAGTAATGCAGTAGAGGGCGACCTCCATGCCCCAGGACCGAGATGTGTGGAAAGCCTGGGGACCGGGGGAGAGGGAAAGGGAAGACTGGGACTTCATTATGTTAGGGACAAGAAGGAGTAAATGACAGAGAGTAGGAAGAAAGGTGCTTACTCTCCAGGGGCCCAGTAGACGGGGACATAAGTAAGTAAATAACACACAGACAGAATGATGTACCAGATTACAGACTCAAAAGATACTGCTTAAAACATGCCGAGAACAGAGCTTTGTGGAGGAGGAGCTCTAAGAGGGGTGTCGCTCAGCTGGTCTTAACTCTATGAAGAATAGCCAATCAGCATATTCTGACCCACAGACCCTTTCCACTGTGCCGTGGCACGTGATACAATGCAAAACAGAGTGGAGTGGGCATCCAAAACACAAGCACAGACCCTGACAGAAGCCTGGTGGGTCACTCAAACGGGTGAAACTGTGGCATGCGCGCCACGCGCAGGGTGTGAGGAGGCCCCAGTGAGCTTTCTGTTTGCAAAATTTGACATCTAATTCCAGTTTTTAGAAAATCTCTGAGGCCAGATGAAGCCCTCTAGTCACTCATTTGCTATCTCTGAAATAACTGTAAAGCTATTCCATTTAGTAGAAGAAAATACCAAAACCAAGCACAGGAAATAAAATCCATGTGAAACTTGAGAAATCTGAAAACAAATCCAGGTATCATCTCTGAACTGGCGGGTTTCCACAGACTTGAATAATTTATAAAGTTATCAGACCAGTACTTTTCATATCATCAGTAGACTTTTTCCCTAGAGTAGAATACAATGTTTGCCTTAAAAGCCATGATACTAATATGTCAAGACCAGATAAATATAATTTATAAACTATTAATAAAGTTGGATATGTATAACTTTTTCACGTGTGATACTTCAAGTGCTTTATTCATTTCTCACCAAGTTTCTAAATAATATATCCATCGGTATGAAAGTTGTTATTGCTATTTTACATAGGGAGGCCTGAGGGACAAAAAATTTGGTGACTTTTACTGTACTGATGAGCTAATCCATATGGACCAATGTGCCCAGCATTTATGCGGAGTTGGCCAAAGCCCTAACTGGCCAACACCTACTGGTGTGTGTGCGTGCGCGCGTGTGTTTTGTATTCACATTGTGTCTGATGCCCACGCAGGCTTAGTGGGCACATGTCATTTGGTCATCTAGGATTTCCTGGTTGTTAACGCCCAGTGCTTCAAATGACAGTTCCCCTCAAATGAGAAGGAAGCATGCGACAGCTGAAATCAAAATGAGTTGCATGAATCACATGCAAACCATGAATAGAATTCTCTGCTCATGTGGGCTTTTTCCAGTGTGCCACAGTTCCTTGGAGAAGTGTGGCAAGAGTTGTTTTGTTTTGTCTAGAATCAGAGGAAAGGTGGGAGGAGGGAGAGTGGACAATGAGTTCCTCTTCCAGTGACAGTTATTGGTACGAAGGGCAGGAGTATGCGTGTGGAGAGGAGTGTGATGGATGTCCGCAAGTGACCCTGCCTTTGACTGGTCGACCTGGGTGGCCGAGTCTTCAGGGCACAACCACAGGCCAGAAATCAGTGAACTTTAGCCTCCCCTATGTTCCTCCCAGACAGCAATGGTGCTAACATGTCACATGAAGTCGGCTCCACGGCAAACAAAGAAACACGGAAGCCAAACTTTATGCAGATAGAAAATTTATAGGAACAGAAATTAGTTATTGCATTCAGTTTGACTCAATTTAACAGAAAATTTTGGTTTTTACACTTCAGCGTGGATTTTCCCCTAAAGGGGCCTTGTTGCCTTTTAACTCCAGTCCTTGGGGTAAAATCAGTTCCATATACAATTGTCATCCTCACAGCTGTGGAAACGCGGATACCTCCACCATCCATTGCAACACATCTTTCCAAAGTCCTCCTCTAAAATTGATTTCTATAGGAAGAAACTTCTGAGGCAGCTCCCTATTCCCATAACTGTGCGTTTAGTTTTGTGTTTATATTCGTCTCCCTTTGGACAATTGTGTCTGCCTTTCTATACGCCATAACCTGTTCCTTCTCTTTCAAGGTAGAGCAAATGTTTCTTTGTGATTCTGGTCTTCTCAGCAGTGTATTCAAATAAAACTTCTGTGAAGACAATACCTTACTATGAAACCCAACTTTATAAAAAAAAAATTCATGTATTTTATATTAGCTGGGTTTTATCCGAGAAGCAAAATCTTGGTAGGTAACACGGCTGAGAGAGCCACAGTGGGATTCCACATCGTGCAGTCATGCGGAAGCGCCGGTGAAGAGCCCCGCGGAAGGCTGGCGCCTCTGCATCTGCTGGTGAGCCCGGAGTCAGGGAGCCAGTGGGGCTGGCAGTCAGGGAGAAAAGCTCGGCATGGAGCAGGGAAACACGAGGACGAACTGGGACCCATGGGGACAAACAAATTTGCATCTAGCTCGCAACATCTCCAAACTCCACAGCCCATGGGACCTAAAAAAGCTGGTGACCTTCACCATGGAATTGCATGTGCGTCTGACCCAGGACTAAGGGAAACTGAAGAAGAAGATCTGATTGGAGCTGGAGGGCTGCAACCTGGCACCTGGTCCTCCCCATCTGCGCCACCCCCCACCCCCGCCAACCAGGTGAGCCAGGAGATCGTGCTGTGAGCGGCAGCTGTGCCCTTACCCGCTCCTTTTGAACTTAGTGGCTGTTGCTTCACTTCCACCTTCCAAATCTCATGAAAATATTTCCTGTGGTCAAAATTAACCTGTAATCCTATGAGAAAGTGGATTCGGGGAAATGAAGTTTCAGCTAAGCCGGACTGACATAGGACAAAGCTACTCCACTGGATTTTTCATACTGGATGCACAGAAGACACGTTTCCCAGCACCCATTGCAGCTGGCTGGAAACACATGGCTAGTTCTGACCAATGGATTGTTCATGCAATTGACAAGCCAGGGCAATAAAAAGTCCCTGGACAAGCTCCAGTTTTTTCTCCCCCACATCAACCATGGAGGGCCAAGATGGAACCAGCCTGAATCCCTGAATCACTTCTTTGAAGGGAACTACCCTGGAGAGTGTTGATACACACAGCAGAAGCGGTGTGAGAAATAAACTTTCAGGTGTTACAGCTTTGAAATTTCAGAGTTTTTTTGGTTGTTAAATAAATGAGATTGGAGAGTATGTAATTGTTACTGTAGCATTATTCTGCCTACCTGACTAATACAGACATGTCCAATGTACCAAAAAATTTACCCAAATATAAAACTCCTGGGATGTATCCAATAAAAATATAAAATAAAGAAACATATATATGCAAAATATTCATTATTTCATTATACATAATTAGAAAACTGAATGAAGTCCAAAAGTCCAGTAATTTAAGTATGTTTAAAAATTTATGATTCACTCACAGCATAGAATGAAATGAAGTCTATGAGAAGTATATAAAATGAGGCAATATTGGAAAACAGGCAGGATGAACAAAGGATGACTACAAATTATGTGTATGCGATTAACTATATAAAAGCATGTTTCTTAAATAGACTTGAACAAAACACTCTGCGATGATATTTGTTTTAAAATACCTATAGAATTATATTGTACATTTTTTTTCTTATTTTCTAAACTGTTTTTAAGTTTTAAAATTGACTTGGGTAGTTTAATAATATTTTTAAAAGGAAATGAAATTTGTATTAAGTCCAGCAAATGTTTCTTATGAACAGATTATCCCAAACTCATTTACATTTTTAAAGGATCACTGGAACTGTGGAGTAAGTGAATACATAGCCACAGTTTATACCCATTTCAACAAGACATTTAAGAAAAACTACATGATATTCCTATGGACAAGAGAAAAAAAAAATTGTCCGGGATGAAAGTAGATTTTTGCATGTGAACAATTCTACTACATGTGAGATTAGAGTAAGATATCCTTGGCCTGTTGTTATATCTCTGTCCTTGGCCTTTTCCTGACCAATATTTATTTCAATGTCTAGAATAAAGAAATAGATAGCAA
Organism: Pteronotus mesoamericanus; assembly: GCF_021234165.1. Taxonomy (NCBI): domain Eukaryota; kingdom Metazoa; phylum Chordata; class Mammalia; order Chiroptera; family Mormoopidae; genus Pteronotus; species Pteronotus mesoamericanus. The sequence continues at coordinate 18,651,038 of NW_026555310.1, forward strand.
AATTATAAAATGTGGAGATGACACAAAGTTGGGGAGTAGAGGGAACATGATGGATAACAGAATAACAATGTCAAAAAACTGGAACAATGAACAAAGCTATTCTGATGAACTTTAACTGTGAGAAATGTAAAGTTAGCCCCCAAAAGCTCAGTTGCATATATACAGGATTCAGCAGACAACAATTTGTGTAAAAATCAAACAAACCTTGAGATTTTAAATAACTTCTATGTCCATATTTATATATTTGGTTATTTTAACATATGTTTATTTAGTGCTTATTATATTATACAAATATTGCAGAGATCCAGGCAAAACCTGATAAGGGTTTTATTGCACAGAGCAAGCACTGAGGATAGAAAGAAGAGTTATAAGAAATATTCAAAACAGAGAATCTTCAGGACTTGGTGTTCAATTGGGTAAAGAACAAGGAAGAGAGAGGAATCCAGGATATGATTCTTGGGCTTTTGGCTTGATGAATGGGAAAATAGTGATGCTGTCCATTGAGCTAAAGAATACTGGAGGAGTAGGGTGAGACTAAAAGATGAGTTTGTTTTTGGATATACTGAGTTTTATTTCTTTAAGAGGTATCCAGGAGGAAATATCCACTGTATAGTTGTATACATAGGTCTAGAGTCCATGAAAGAAGCCAGGAAAAGAGGTAAAAGATTTAAGAGTCATCAAGAAATACATGGCAGTAAGACCAAAAGAATAAATGAATGCTAAAGGACAGAGAGTAGACATTAAGAAGAGAAGATCAAGGATGGAACCACCCAAAAAAATCTATTAAGAAAAGAAAAAGAAGTGAGAAAGAAAAATCAGAGGCCTATGCAAAACATAAAGGAATGATGTTTTTAGAAATCAAAGGAGAAGAGAGTTTCAAAAGGTTTAAAAGTATGGAACTTTCTATCAAATATGCTAGTAGATGTCAGAGCCTCATATATCTCCTATTAACTTTTTCTTCATAATCATAAAAACTAGAGCACAATATTATACATAAAAGTGGAATATAAAAATAAGTAACATAATCAAAGTAAATTAGATAACAATACCATTCCAACTGCTAAGAAAAGTCTATTACAGAATTTTTCTAACTACCTCTAGGTCACACACTAGACATTCCATTCTCAGAACCCAATCGTGGATAGCCTAAAGTAAGAAACTAGGAGGAAACCTTGACTTACTCCCACAGTTTGATCCTGATTCATTTGAAAACAAGTGACCATCTCCATTTACATGAAAACTATGTTCTGAGTCAATCAGTTCCCATGTCTACTTTTCCTTCCCTTTCCCAACAAACTTCTCATTCTACCTCTAGAAAGAGACTTCCTGTACATGATACCACATACAAGTTGAATGAGGTGGGTGAGAAGCAAGGTGCACCCTGGCATGTGCAGTCAATGGAGGAAGAATGTAGTGAGTTTTCTGGTTGCTGTGAGTAATGCTTACTGGGCATTGTTGTTCTACACCTATATTGAATAAAAAATAAAGCACTACCTCGGACTCTAAGAGAATCTAGAATCAGTGTAGAAGGAAAGCACTTCTGCTTCTTTAAGGATTATTTGCCAGGCACTGCAACTTGGGGGGCCAGCCATGCGTATCAAGCTGTTCAAGAAAGAGGAGCAAAGTGGGAATGAAGAAAATGGCCTTCTACCAAAACGCTCTTTGGATTCTCCTTCCTCCGGCATTCCCAACTGAGGGCACCTGAAAGGTAGCACACAGCAGGCTCAGGGGAGCACAAGACGCCCTGAGAGACTAAGTCCCAGCCACACTTTCAAGTCAACCTTCACATCATAGACATACAACTGAATGAAGAACTAACAAAGGAAGATACAAAGGATTCTGTATCTGAATTTTTAAATTTGGTTACATGAAGACCTATAGATTAAATAAGTATAATCTCAGGAAATATTAAATGAAAAGTATATTACTATCACCAGTGCACACTCACTTCCTGATTGTAGGCTCCAATTTTGGGACTTCAAAAAGATCTGAACCTCTGAGTTCATTGTAAAAAAAAATCTCAGGTAATGCATACGTATGTATACATATACATCTCTCTGGCCACCCTGCCAACACCAATATTGAAAAAATATAAAGATCTGAACTCAGGGAATTTCTGATTCTAAACTCTGTACTTTCAACCCACATTCTTTCTGACTCCCTCAAAGACAAATAGGGGATATATGGCAAGTAATGTTTGATCAGAGATGGACATGGAACAGTGTTTTTTAATCATTAAAGAAAGGTAGAGGCAGGAGGAAAGGTAGGCAGTTCTTGGAAGATCAAGAGCCAGGGCAAGTACCTGAGGCATAGGAGGTAATGAAGACAGGCTCTGCCTCTTCATACATTTATTTATCCATCAAATACTGTTAGGGTAAAACAGCATTCCAGGCACTGAGCTAGGCACTGGAGATATGAAGATAAACAAAATGTAGTCACCCTTGTCAAGGAGCTCACATTTCAAGAGTGATGCAGGGCAATACATATTTCAATACCATGTAGTGAATGCAACGGTCAAAGTATAGAAGCAGCCATGGGAGCGCCAAAAAAGAAGCTGCTTTGTCCAAAGTGCTGAGAGAGATTGCACAGAAGAAATAATAGTTGAACAACTGAAAGAGAAGTTAGAAGTGGCCAGGGAAAGGGCTCAGGGAGGAGAGGCATTTGAAGTCACAGGTAGGGTGAAAGCAAAGAGAAACAGAGATGAAATGAATGGTGTTCATGAAACAGCCAAAGTCACATGTGCTTGGTGCTCCCTGGAGGAGCAGCAAGAGCCAGGCTAGGAAATTACTCCAGGTTATTACTCTAAGGAGCAATTATGGGGGTGAGGCAGTGGGAGCTTTCATGCAAGAAGCAGAATGCCATGGTATTTAGTTTTAACAATGTAACGAGGCAGAGTAAGAGATCCAGTGAAAAGGAAGGAGCTATCAGCAGGAAGGTCAGTTAGCTAGGAAGTTGTTGCAAGATCCATCCAAGAAAACTAAAGGCCGGTACCAGGGCAGAGGTGGTCTGACAAAGAAGCGTGGACAGACCCAGAGACAGGAATGAGGCAGAAGTCCAGGAATTTAGACCAATAGAGTTGTTGAGGACTACTTTAATTTGTGTAAGAGGGTAGATGTCCATTAACAGGGAGAGAAAATTCAAAGCGGTGAGGATGCTTGTGACCTATTGTGTTTCAGGAATCTATGATGCAACCAGATGAATATTATAATAGACTCTGTAATTACTGAGACAAAATATTATCACTGTGATCTAACACCTTGTTTTCAATGCCAGATATCTTCACTGTAGAGACATTAGGGATGGATAGTTGGCTATTTGGCAACAGAATTAATTTCCTGGGCATTATAGATAGAGATGCAATAATCGGGGTATATTTTGAGTTTAGTTAAGTAGGACCAAGATTTTATCAAATTTTACAGTGCTTTGACATAGGTTGTTGCTTTTAATCACCCTGCCCCCCCAGCAACCCTAAGGATAGGTATTTAATATCCTTCCAAAATAATATTTAATATCCTTTCAATTTTACAGATGAAGAATCAAAGTCAGTTGTCTTAGTTACCACACAGGTAGTTAATAGTGGAGCTAAGACGATCCATTTCTTCCACCTTAATCTATAGAGACAGATCATCCTTGTGAGGCAAATAACACTGAGGTCAGAAATGATCTCTTCAATTCTTAAAACCCTGATGTTTACCAGGATGCCCAGAACATTGATGTTTAACAGCACATGATTGCACTGAATCACAGAATCTATTTGTCTGTGGAATGAGTAAATGGATGCCACCCATCTAACATTCCAGAATTCTTTGCTTTGTTAAGAAAATACTTATTCCTGAATTCAAAGTATTTTCATGGAAATGAAACATTAAAGATATTAGGCAGGTGGTGTTTTCACTTCATGTGAAATAGCTTAGAAGAGTGGGTAGATTCTATGAGTTAAATAACACATATGGGAGAATTAACTAATAAAGAGGATATGTAAAAAGAGCTATTTCGATGTGATCTAATTAATTCCTCATAGTGCTGGCAAGAAGACCCTTTCCTGAAGCTCACCTGAATAAGTGTTCCCATCGCTTATTTTCCAAGGGTGTGTCTACACACCAAGCATCTTCTCCTGCTCTGCCTGCCTCTCTCTATTTTATTACGTGACATTTTCATTGAGCTATTGAAATTGGATGTGTCAGACACATTAAAAGCCATGGCAGTTGTGGCAAGTTAGTTGATATATTTTAAAATAAACCAAGAGGGCCATGTAGATGTCAAGGGAATAAATTGCTCTGTTTAGCAACAAGTGATTTATTTAACTACTGAAGACAGGGTCCAAGTGATGCCAAGCTGCATCCATTTTGGAAAAAGCTGAGCTATTTTCTCAGAAATCTCTCATGCGGGACCAAAATAGGAACAGGAGAAGTTTATGAGAAGATTAATTAAATTCTTGATTTGGGAATGACCCCAAGGAATGAATTTTATTTCCCATGTGCTACAAAATAGACCTCGTAGCGTTTCTGAAGGTGAGGCACGTTCTAGAAGCATCAGGGATTAGCATGGACCCAAACCTCATGGGCTTCACTCAGGTTGCAGTAGCAGCGCTTCTCCCCACTTACCTGCATCTGGGAGCGTGGTGAGCAGAAAGACTGAAGTCTGGGGTTTCACCCTTTCTTCCCCTCGCCATTCAACCTCCGCTGGTGGCTGCTAGGCACAAGGAAGTCAATATATGTGAATTGATTGCAACCTGAAGTTGAAAAAATACAGCACAGCAGCTAAAAGCACAGGCTCTGGAAAGAGAAGACTCAAATTTACATCCTGATTCTGCCACTTACTGAGTAACTGTGAACAAGTTTTCTGGCCTTTCTGTGCCTCCTTTTTCTGGCCCGTGGACGAAGATAGTAATAGTACCAACTGCATATAATTGATGTGAACTTACATGAGTTACTGCAATTGAGGAGAGGGCCACCTGCGATTGTTCCTTCTCTTGTCATTGATCACACCCTCTCCGTCGGTTCACTCCCTCAGTGCGCTCGCGCGCGTGCGCGCAAACACACACACACACACACACACACACACACACACACTACCTATAACAGCTCCCTTAATCCAACATCCTCCAGTTTTGACCTTATTCCTTTTCTCTCACTGACATCAAAACTCCTGGAAAGAATAGTTCATTTACTCTTTGATCCATTCCAGTCAGATGTTTATCTCTGTTATTCCAATGGAACTGTTCATCAAGATCCCCAGGGACCTCCTTTTTGGGTAAAGGCCAATTCTAAAGGTCTTAGGGGACACAGCTTTTCAGCAGCAGCTGACCCATTCTCGATGCCCTTATTCAGAAACACAACTCTTTCTGGGTTCTTTTCTTTCCCATTGGCCACTCGTTCCTAGTTTCCTTCACAGGCACTTCCTCCCTGGAGTGCCCCAGGGCTCAGTCTCTGGAGCACTTCTCCTCTCCTTCCACGCTCCCTAGGTGATTTCATCCAGTCTCCTGCTAGCTACAAATATCGATTGAGATGCATGGCAGTGACTCCCAAATCAATACCTCCAGCCCCAACATTTCCCCTGGAATCCCCCAGACTCCAACTCATTTTTCATATCTCCACTCGGATGACTAATAGGCCTCTGGATCTTAATACAGTCAACCTCCATTATTCGCAGATCTTATGTTTGAAATCTGCCCATTTGTTAAAATTTACTCATGACTCCAAAATCAATACTCACAGTGCTTTCAGTCATTTGCAGAACTGCGGAAAACTTGAGTCACTAGGAGATGCATGGTCCAGGTGAGGCCAAACACGGCAATGCTCTGCCTTCTGGATTCAGCTCTCACAATGTAAATAAGCATCCTTTCATGATTTGTTCAATGCCATGTTTTTTTTCACGTTTGTGCTTTTGGTTGGTAATTTCACTTTTTAAAGTGGTGACAAAGTGGTGTGCTGATGGGCTGTCTAGTGTTCCTCCGTGCAAGAAGGCTGTAATGAGCCTTTTGGAGAAAGTATGTGTTAGATAAGCTTCGTTTAGGCATGAGTTATAATGCTGTTGGCCAGGAGTGCAATGACAAAGAATGGGAGATATATGTTAAGTAAGGTGTCTTTAAACTGAAGCATTCATAAAACAAGGTTATGTATTGACCAATTGACAGAAACATTTGTGATCAGGGCTTCACAGGATGTTAACCTCCTATTTCTCCTAGGAGCAATTGTTCAGTGTTCCTGATGACTTTGCAGAACATACCTGTTGCAAATAATGAGAAGGGACTGCATATTCAAAACTTGTGGATTTCCTATTTTTACTACAGAAAATAGCTATTCTTCCCGTTGGCTTAGTTCAATTACCTTTGTTCATCTTTTTCTCTCACCTCCCACATCCAATATATCCGCCAGTCCTTTGATATATTCCTTTGAAATTGCTCCATTTCTATGTCTAAATTGTTTCAAGCCTGGTCCAACCATGATCATCTTGACAGAGGGGCAACAAGAGAGACAGGCTACCCTGTTCCCATCCAAGGCCACCAACACACAGGGAGGACATATCTTGTCGCTCCTCTGCTGGGAGTCCTCCAATGGCTTCTCATTTGATTCAGCGCAAAGGCCAAAGCCCTCACCATGGCCTTCAGCTACCCTGTCATCTTTGTTGATCAGTCTAATGCATCATGACGTCCTCTCGCCTCAAGGCCTTGCCCTCGCCCTCTTCTCTATTTCAAACATTCATCCTACAGTGACTCACCTGGCTCTCTTCCTCGCTGCCTTCGCGTTCCTCCTCAACATCAGCTCATCAGAGAAAGCTCCCATAGGCACTCTCTATCCCCCTCACCCTGCCTGAGTTTTCTTCAAATCAGTTATCACCCAACATACTATAAATCTATTTATTATTTCTTCTGAATAAAACAAACTTTTTGAGGGTAACAACTTTATCTGCAATGATCACTGCTGGTTCCCCAGTGCCTGAAATAGTATCTCATGCAAAGTAGATGCTAAATAAAATTTATTAATAATCTGATGGATTCTTCAATTTCTTTTACATTACATTGGAGATAATATTACTCCCATTTTACAGAGTGGCTTATCTGCAACAATATTAAGATGTACTTCAAACTGCGTTCCCTGCTTACGTGGCATACCCTTAGAGTCATCGTCAGCAAATCTGCTCAGAGATGAGGTTCACACCACATCTCAAAGTCAGGCACCAGGAGTGCTGGGATTATCTCCTGCCTCTATCTCTTGACTTTGGTAAGTGGAATTAAGAATAACTGTGTTGTTTCAGCAAGTATCATTTTGAAAGCTCTATAATAGATGATGTGCTTTGCTTGTCTCATAAATTACCTCTTTTCTTCCCAGTATGAATTATGGAAGAGGTAGCTTTATACTCAAAGGAAGATGTGCCACTTGAAAATTTTTGTTCCCATATAGTATGCACCACTGTGAGATCACCATTCAGCAAATTGTGGTATCATGACTTAGGACATTCATGTAGATTTAATGCTTGGAAAGTTAACTGTAAGGTTCTCAGGTGTTAGGGCCCTGACCAAGGATGTTTGCTTAACTTTGAAAGAAATGTTTCCTTCCTTTGGAATATACTTCCTGGTGAACAGGATCAGGTGTTGCTTAATAGATATTAAATAGACACAGAGTAAACCATGGGCTTATGTGGGGGAAGCAGCTGCTTAGACAAACTCACTCCTCAGTCTCGGTCAGCAAGCCAGAATTTTAGGGCGGAGCTGGGGCTGGAAGCCACGTGCATTGAGGATCTAAGAAACCACCCACAGAGTCATCATTCTTCCAGGCTCAGGCTCCTCAAACAAAAATCCCACTCTCTTCCCAGAGAGCCTCCAGGGTTGGAATTGCTCAAGCCTCAGTTCACAGACGTGTCCCTGTATTCGTTTGCTCCGTAGGTATGCGTGCAGGTTGGCCCCATCTGCGGCAGTCCAACCTAACAGGGACTCAGGGAATTGGTATTTATGGCAAAAAGAACACATGTTCATTGTAAAAAAAATTGAAACACACAGGAAGAATCATGGGTGAAAAGGGGGGATCATAATTCTAAGACCCAGAGACTAAACACTGTTATCAATTTTGTGTATAGCCTTGCAGTCATTTGTCTGTATGTATGCGAGTATATATATTTTTAAATAAGTTGGGTTATTCTTAAAATGTTGTTTTATAATCCTTTTCTACTTATTATTCTATTGTAAACACTTTTCTAGGTCATTAATTATTCTACTGTAGTGATTTTTTTTGAATGGCTGTCCAGCATTCCAACATATATATATATATATCATATTTTATTTAATAATGCTTTATAATTTCCAGTTTTTATTATTAAAATTAACACTGTGTGATGAAGATTGTAGAATAAATTTTTATATGCATTTCTGATTATTTTCTAAGAATGAATTTATTCCAGTAAAATCCTGCAATCAAAATGTATTAGTATTTTTAAGGCTTCACAAGTTTTTAGCCAGTTACTATTCCTCCTAGACCACGGAAGGGTCCCGTGTCCAGAGGCGGCTTTTAGATGAGGCTACCACCCTGGGAGCCCTGGGAGAGTCCCCCTCTCCCCGATGGAGCCGAGCTGCACCCCAGAGGCTGCCCAGGGCACCGTGGGCAGGAGGCTGTTTGGAGCCCCCTGGGCCACATTCACTCATCTCTGTGGCTGAGCCGGTGGCAGCATGTGGAGGTCAGGTGATGTGCATATGGTCACGCAGCCAGCGGTGACTCAGCCAAAACCGCTCCGGCTCCTGAACTTTTCTCAGATCACAAGGTTAAGAGCACTCACTTTCCTGATGTCCATTATTCCCAAAGAATTAAAAAAAAAAAAAAATTAAAAGAGGCCACTGGCACATGAGTTTGTGGATATTAACTTTTGGAATGAATGCTTCAGCCCCAAGACTTTGCTCATTGGTGATACCAAATGCTGTAGAATTCCACCTTTTTGTCTGTTTTGAAACCAATCAGAGAATGACTTATAGAGTTTCCCTTCAAAACATTATTTGCAATAAAGTTGTGTCATGGGTGTATCCAGGTGTCCATCTGAGACTCTCAGACTCAGAGATGTAACTGCTGAACTGGATCAAAACAAAAAGTCTCATTCATTATGACTCATACATAAAACTCAAGCTGCCTGGTAAGGCACTTGCATACCCACACCAATGTAAGAAAACCCCTAGTGACAGAGACTGGCCCTAGGATGATGGCCTCTTCTGTACTTCATCCATTATTCCGTAAACCGAATTAAATTCAGGTGCCTCACAGTCAGGCAACCTAATAAGACCCATTCTCTGCAGGAGGTGGGGCCGGGACAGGAGCATGGCTGCAGCTGGTCTGCGATGGGGCTGTGCTTCCATCAGTTTACAAACATCTGTCCGTTTCTGGATACCCCCTGGATCAGTGCCTGTGAATTCAGGTCCTCCGTAGACATTGTGCTTTGTTCTGATCCTTTGCCACAGGCAATGGGAGCTGAAGCCCAACTGCCCCTTTACACAGGAGTAAGAGAAAGCAGAAGAGTATGGACTCAAACCCCCAGCAGGGAGATGACTCCTGACCTAGGAGGGTAGATCAGTGTCATCCTCTGCAAATACAGATGAGCCCAATGTATAAAAATGAAACAAACGCAATGAAGAGACATAAGCTGTAGCATAACTGTTGAGTTAATTATCTGCATACAGAAATAACAAACACATAACCTGGCTAATCACAAACACTCCCAAATGCAGGGGAGGTGTTCATAGAACCAGGGACAAAGGACTCTTTTCAATGCCTATTTGCATGAGATTGAGTTTCCAGATTTTTAGCTGAAAGATGACGGTGGAATTTGGAAAGGAGTCCCTGAGCCAAAGAGTACGCTGGGAGGGATGAGGACAGAGAAGGGGTGGCATGGCCTTTGGTTCCTGTGAGGACCTGGAGAGTGCTTCTGAGCTCCAGGAAGAGAGGGATTCCAGCCGCTTCTCCTAGGACCCAGCTCTGCTCTGAGCACTGCGGATCAGCGCATCTGGGACCTTGGAAGCACGCCCTTAGCACGGGCCCAGGTGAGGCTCCTGACACGTCTTGCCACTAATGGCAGGAGGAGCAGGCTTCCTTCAAAGGGTGTTGTGAATAGAGGACACTGAGGAGGGAGAGGAGAAGCAAGAAAAAACAAAGGCAAAAGACACGTGGGATTGTATCCAGTAGACTTACTCCCGTGTTCCTGTGAGAGAATTTTGGGCACTCCCAGAAATACTTGGGCCAGGTAGATTTCAACACAAAGGCCTGGAGGGCAGGTTAGAGCCACAGCAGGCAACCTAGTTATAAATGCTTAGTATGCCCATCACACCACTCTGGTCCTTTGTTTTAACGAGCAATTCTTTATTGCTTGGCATTCAGGTAGTTTCCAGGTTTTCATTATCAAAAATAACACCGTGCTGTGCATTAATATTTTTAATAAATTTTATTGATTAGTGCAGTTTTAGGTTCATAGCAAAATGGAGAGGTGGTACAGAATTCCCATATACTGCAGCCACCATGCAGGCCCAGCCAACCCCAGTGTCCACGCCCCCCACCAGAGTGATACACTTGGTACAAGGGATGAGTTTACAAGGGCACAAATTTTATCACCCAGGGCCCATAGTCTGTGTTCGGGTCCTTTTGATGCTGTATACTCTACGTGTTTTTAACGATCTGTATCTACCTTTAGAGAAGCGTATAGAGTAGTTTCTTCCCTAAGAGAAAATCTCCGTGTACTGTCCTCTCTCTCCTGACTCCTGGCAACCACTAATCTTTTTACTATCTCCATTCTTTTGACTGCTGTGGTCAGGTTCCCCAGAGAAACAGAATATATGTATATGACTTACTATGAGAAATTGGTTCATGTGATTTTAGAGGCTGAGAAGTCCCATGATCTCCCATCTGCAAGCTGGAGACCCAGGAAGGCTGGTGGTATAATTCTGAGTCCAAAAGCCTGAAAACCAGGGGAGCCAATGGTGTAAATCTGTGAAGAATCCTACTTTTTATGCATTATTGGATTTGATTTGTTAATATGTTGCTGAGGATCTTTGCATCTATCTTTATGAGAGATATTAGCCTGTGGTTTTCTTGTAATATCTTTGTCTGGTTTGGGGATTAAGGTAATGCTGGTCTCATATTAGTAGAATGAATTAGGAAGTATTTCCTCTGCTTCTGTGTTCTTACCAGTGAACCTATTTGGACATGGAACTTTCTGTTTTCAGTTATTAATTATTGATTCAATTTCTTTAATAAATATAGGCCAATTCATATTGTATATTTTTTCTTGTGAAAGTTTTGGCAGACTGTCCTTTCCAAGGAATTAATCCAATAACCATCAAAATTGTGGCTGTACTGTTGTTCATAATATCCTTTTATTACCTTTTTAACACATTTCGTAACGCTCACGAGTTTTCTCGTTTTTAACATGCCATGTGTTATGAACTTTAGATGTCAACACACTGTCTTGTCCACATTGAATTAAGCGATCTCATTGGTGGAAACCGTGAAGGTCAACCTATGAAAAACTATATAATTGCACGAACCCATAAAGCATTGCAGTTACATTGTATTTTGGTCATTCAACCCTGCCGTGTGTCTTAAGAGATTTCTATGTGATACACAATGTGTTAAAATCCATGGGACCTGTGGTAATGTCCCCTTTTTTATTTCTTTTATTAGCAGTTTGTATCCTTTCTCTTCTTTTTTTCCTTAGTTAGCCTGGCTAGAGGGTTACTGATCTTAATGATCTTTGCAAAGAACCAGCTTTTGGTTTTATTGTTTTTCTCTATTGATTTCTTTTTTTCAATACCATTGACTTTTGCTTCAGTTTTCTTTATTTCTTTTCTTTTGCTTCTTTTGTATTTAATTTGTTCTTCTAGCAATATATGGTAAAAGCAGTGTTCAGAGAGAAATTTATAGCATTAAATGAATATCTAGGAAAAAGAGAAAGAATGAAAACCAATCTTCTAAGATTCTACCCCCAAAATGAGAGTGTGTATTCTGTTCTATGAAATAGTCTATAGGAAAGCCATTATATTCACTTGATTAATAATGTTGTTGAGTTTCACTAGACCATTGCTGATTTTCTGACTCCTGGATGTATCCATTCTGATATAGGAATGTTGAGGTCTCCAACTATAACAGTGAAATCATCTATTTCTTCTTGCATTTATATCAGTTTTGCCTCAAGTATTTGACACTCTGTTATTAGGCACATATACATTAAGAATTGTTATGTCTTCTTGGAGAACTGACACCTTTATCATTACATAATGCTCCTCTTTATCCTTGATAACCTTTCTAGCTCTGAGTCTGTTCTGCGTGAAATTAATATAGCTACCTGTGCTTTCTTTTGATTAGCGTCAGTATGACATATATTTCTTCATCAATTTACTTTTATTCTACATGTGTCTTTATATTTAAAGTGGATTTCCTGTAGGTAAGTTATAATTGGGCTTTTTTTTTTTGATCCACTGTAACAAATTCTGTCTTTGAACATACTTTTATGTGTATTTCTGATTAAATTCATATACAGATACCAATGTATTTAATAATGTGTCTATCCACTTAGAAATCAAATTTATTGAGTTATAAGTTGAATAATAGTTTTCACATATATAAGTATGCAATTTGTTGACTTTGTACAAGTATACACATCATGTAACTACCTCCCCAGCCAAGACGTGGAGTTTTTTCACCTCCTCAGGGAATTCCCTCATGTCCCTTTACAATCTCCTGCCCCTTCCTTATGTCTCCCTGGCAATCACTGGTCTGATTTCTACCAACATAGATTAATTTTGACAATCAAGGACCTCATAGAAATGGAATCATACAATATATAATCTTTTGTATCTGAATGATTTCACTTATAATGATGTATTTGATATTAATCCATGTTGTTTTATGTATCAGTAGTTTATTCTTTTCTAATGCTAAGAATTCCATTTTATCAATACACCACAATGTTTTCATTTATCTGTAGATGGCCTTTTGGGTTGTTTTCCAAACTTTTATAAATAAAGCTGGTCTGATTATTCTTTCCTGCAAGTCCTTTGTGAACACAAACTTTTTTTACATGTGTAGATACCTAGAAGCATAATTTTTGGGAGGCTTGGTAAGCTTATGTTGAACATTTAAGAATCTGCCAAACCATTTTCCAAAGTCAATGTACCATCTTGCCCTCCCGCTAACAACTGTTCTGGGTCTTTTACATTCTCACCGACATGGGAAATTTTAGTCCCTTTAATTTTAGCCATTCTAATGGATATCACATATTATTGTGGTATTAATTTTCATTTCCCTGATGACTACTGGTGTTAAGGATGTTTTCATCTACTTATTGGCCATTTTATATAGCTTTTGTTGTGAATCCCTGTTCACATTTTACCCACATTTGTTTGCACTCTTTATCTTTTTAAAAAAAATTATTTATTTATTCATTCATTCATTCATTCATTCATTTAGAGAGAGGGGAAGGGAGGGAGAAAGAAAGGGAGAGAAACACTGATGTGAGAGAGAAACATTCATTGGCCGCCTCTCACACATGCCCCAACTGGGGACCAGGCCCCAAACCTAGGCATGTGCCCTGACCAGGAACCAAACCAATGACCTTCTGCTTTGTGAAATGAGGCCCAAGCAACTGAGCCATGCTGGCCAGGGCTGTGTTGTTTATCTTTTTAGTATTAAGTTCCAAGAGGTTTTTTAAAAATATATTCTGGATTCAAGTTCTTTTTCTAATATATCTATTAAGAATATTTTTCTCCCAATTTGTAGCTTGCCTTGTATTTTCTTTCTTTGAAGAGCAGAAGGTTTTAATCTTATAAAGTCCAATTTGTCAATTTTTTCTTTTACAGCTAATAAGTTAATATTTGTGCATGATATTAAGAAGTATCCATTTGTTTTTAAAACTCTAAATAGTTTAAGATTTACAATCGACCACGTCATAGATAATAACGAGCAGAGAACAAAAGCAAGCCAGCAAGCAAATAAACTTTTATTTCAAAAGTTGAACTACAGAGCAACTTATCTTAAACCAAGAAGTCTGACCCTTAGTAAAAGGATCCGAGGTACTAAGTAACCATTTTTCAAAGCAGCAGATGGCACAATAATATCCATACGTTGTATATAGGTTGCCATGAATTTACAGTCTTGGGAAGGATTCTCTGGAAAGTTTGTTTAACTTTTCTCCCTGCTTGTTGACTCCCTTACAAGATGGAGGTTGAAACCCACCCTGCTCCAGGAGTCTATTGACATGTGACTGAAGACTTCTTCCTGCCTGATTACAAGTTAAAAAAATTACAGTTTTGTTGCTATTTCTTTGAGAATAGAGTTAAGTAGCAGTTTTGAAAATCATGTATAAAAATGGTCCTCTACCTCTTTCATGTTGGACGCAAGCATAGTGCTCACATAAGCCTTGCTTACGATGCACAGATAGATTAAGGGCAGACAGTGCAAGGGATGCCATAGGTTCCACTTGCCATAAATGGCATCTGTTTGCTGCAGACACTGGAAGCTCTCCATTAACAAGTGGACATGGCACTGACCTTGACTTGGAAGTCAGCTCTCTTTGACTTTCGGGAAATAAATTACGCTTTCTGAATTTTTATAAATATATAAAGTAGGAATGCTACCTTTTGTGATTGTTGTAAATCATTAAACAACATAACATGTGGGAACATCAAACACAGGGGCCATGTTATGTAGGAAAGATACTCAATAAAGTTATGTTTAATCTAAATGAATTATATATTCAAGGTTTCTATTTAAATCAAAGGTTCTATTAATATACCACAAACCATTAGCACCTTGTCTCAAGGTGGCTTTTCAGATTTGCCTATTAGCAAAGACCTTATGAGAATGCACCACCAGACAGTCGCTTGTAAGCAGAGAAAACATCAAATCAAAGAAGGAACTAAAAAAAAAAGATAGGTATCCCCCAACGTGGCTTCCATATCTTGGCTGGGGTTTCACCTCCTGGCTGAGGTTTCACACCAGGGCAGCCAAAGTGGATGATGTTTGCTGATGTCCAGGAGGGAGGGAAGAAAGCCATAGGGATATGATAACAAGGAAGAAGCAGTATGCAAGGTCACCAAGTCACTGTTTTTTTTATTTTACATTTAGTCCATATCTTAAATCCTTTACTGTTTCAACAGATTTTTCCAAATTACAATGGGCCCAGCATTCTTCTGGATACTTAAGATCATTCAGAAACCAGTGCCCATGTTTTCCAATAAGTAAGCCATATGGATTTAAAATAGTCGGTGATTCAGGGCCAAAATTATTAATAAAGACTCTGATGGCTAATTATGTGTCAACTTGACTGGTCCATTGTTGCTCAGATAGTATGTAAAACATCATTCTGAGTGTTTCTAAGAGGGTGGTTTGGATGCGATTAACATTTAAATGATGATATTGAGTGAAGGAGATCACTCTCCCTGATGTGGATGGACCTCATACAATCAGTTGAAGGCCCAAATAGAACAAAATAAAAGGACCTTCCTCCAAGTAAGAAAGACTTCTTCCTGCTTGATGTCCTTCAGTCTAGGACACTGACTTTTTTCCTGCCTTTTAACTCAACCTGAAACAGCATCCTTTCCTGGGCCTGGAATCGCCCAGGTTTCAGATTAGAACTTCACTATTGGTCATTCTGGTTCTCAGGTCTTCAAATGTAGACTGGCGCTAAACCACTGGCTCTCCTGGGCCTTCAGCTTGCTGACTCACCCTGCACAGATCTTGGGACTTGCCAACCCCCATAATCATGTGAACCAATTCCTCACACACACACACACATCCTACTGATTCTATTTTTCTAGAGAACCCTAACTAATACACAGATCATGAACAACATTTAAGGAGTTCTAAAAAAGGAGATATTATAGAGAGTAGATCTGCCAATGAAGGCCTTCAAAATCAGTCCACAGAGAACTCCTCTCAGGACTCAACGGTACGGGCTGGTGAAGGGAAAGGTAGTTTGTCTGAAGAACCAAAGTACAGGATTTCCTTGGGCCTTTAGGTCTTCAGTAAGTCTCAGTTCTAGTGTTACCCTGTGGCTATGACCCCCTGGCATTTTAAAAAGGCCCTCTTTGAGCTAATGAATTTCTTCAAAAAGAGATGGGTAAACTTGGTATCTAATGTTATGCCCTATCCTGATATCTCCAGATATCATATAGGTTCATAAACTTAAAAAACAATATAGTACAATTTTATACCATTATAATATAAATATTATATTACTTTCTTATACCAGGGTTTTTTCTGGCCCTGGTATAAGTAAGTGAGTTTTGGGGAACTAGAAATGAGACAGAGGGGGCTAAGTAGATATGATATGACCTCAGCATCAAAGACTTTGCCGAACTCAAAATTGCTCCTCTCCTGCAACACTGACCAATACTCTTAGACAACATTTATGAACTTGTCTTCCCATCACTGATTTATTTTTCAAGAGGCTCTCCCATCTCTCAAACCAGCTGATTTTTGATAGTTACTTAGCTATCAGTGCCCTTAATACATTGAAATTTTTTAGTTGCACAAGGCTTAGATAAAAAGCCTAGACCCCTTATCTTGCAGGTATGGCTAGTAAGTAGCAAGAAAGCTACAGTCATCATCTCTTTAAATATTCGTCTGTGGAGTCAAAGTGGGGGTTGTAATGAGGTCATCATGGGATCGTAGTAGGGGTCGAGGATAAGAGCTTGTATCATCTAAAGTGGTTGAGCTCAAGAAAGGAATGGAGAAAATAAGGTGAGGATGAATGGTAAGAGAGGTTCACTACAGATAAAGACCAAAAGAGCATTTTCCAGAGAATTGAGAGAATGAAATCTCCTTCTTCTTAGTTATACCCATTCCTCACGGCATGGATCTTCCAATTGCCCATTTTAGGGGGATATTTGTTTTCTAACTAGCCCCTGGACTATGAAATACTTCCTTGCTGCTAGCTCTGGGTATATGGTCCTTTGTTATTGTCCAGTCTTGCTTATAGAAAGTGAGCAAGATCCTGTAGGATTAGAGCAGATGGAGAGCTATAGTATGGGTAATGGGGTATGGTTGAAATTAATCATGGCTGTGGTTAAAGAGAAACAATGTGAGATTTATTTACTAAGCAAATATTTGCTGAGCACCTATACTATGTGCAGTACTACTTAGAAAGGCAGTTAATAAAGAGGAAAAAAATAGACACTGAAAAAGAAAGGGATCATAAGTTAAAAAGGGATAGTCTACAGTTAGAAAATGAACTCATATACCTCTGGAATTTAGTAGTAAAGATGAGAGAATGGAAGCTGAGGAATAAATAATCCAAGAAAACACTGGAGAGTCATTCATTAAGACTTGTATGGATTATTCCCTACTTGTCAGGAAGATACATGAGGGCTGTGGGATGGAGGAGGGCAGAAAGGGAAACAACAATGAGTAAAACACGATCCCAACCATCAAAGCGTTCATAGTCTAATGGGATAAACAGACAAATAAACAAATAATAAAATTATAATGTCACAAATGCCATAACAGAAATACAAACCCACCCAGATGTGTCAGGATCCCGAACTACCTCAAACAGGGTTCTGGTGTTGGCATAAAAGACCTGCCTTGGCTGAAAGTTTAACCATCTTTGAAGTTCAGTCACTCAGATTATCAGGCCTCTTTCTCTACTGGCAGCTGCAGGAGATGATGACTTACTTCTACATGCAAAGAAAGAGCCCTCTGGCCTTCACATTTGGCTTTCAATTGCCTGTTACTCAGCTGTTTGTTATGTTTCTGCAGAGCATCCCTGAACTATAGCAATAGCTATCCACATACCTCAGATGCCTGATACATTACACCCTGCAGTATATGCTCTTCCACCAGCACACCTTCATAGTTTACCACAGGTAAAAGTTTCAACCACTGGATAGATAGCCACCTTGTGCGAGGGGCTATCTGTGATTCACTTTCCAGCACTAGTAATCTCTCTGCCACCCAGCATACAGAAAATAACTTTCTATTTCCTGAGACCACCCTAGGTTTGGTTCTCCAGAAGGAGGCACAGAGACAGAGTTTGGGGTCAAGATAATTAGGGCCCCGACCTGGATGGCTCAGTTGGTTGGGCATCAGCCCGCAAAGCAAAAGGTTGCTTGTTCAATTTCTGGTCAGGGCATGTGCCTGGGTTGTGGGTTCAGTCCCCCGACAGGGCACATTCAAGAGAGAATCTTTCTCTCTTCTCTTTCTCCCTTCTCTTTTTCCTTCTCTTTCTCCCTCCCTTCCCCTCTCTTCTAGAAATAAATAAATAAAATCTTTTGACAAATAAATAATAAGAAAAAAAATATGTATTTGGGATGAACACCTAGAGAGGAATGATGAAGAAGCAGAATCAGGTAGAGAAAGTTGAATGTTGGGGAGAACCCAAGAGATAGGGTGGCTCCTTAGTCATCCTGCACTGGGCTGACAGCTAGGACTCTTTTTTGGTTTCCTCAGTCATAGATGTAGGCCACTCATAGGCAGATGTGAGATCAGGCAAAGTGACTCTCCGCAGCTGAGGCAAACCCTAAAGAAGCTGACATCAAAGACTGTCAGCTGAACACCAAGGGGCAGCAAGTCATTCCATCAAGGGGGATCTGGATGAGGCCCAAGGCCAGAAAGGCATGGTAAGGAGTTAAAGATAGATGATGAATGGCTGATGATAGCAAATAGGTAGACACATCCTTACGTACATACATATATATGCATACATACATAGACAGGTAGATGATAGACAGAGGTATGCAGATACACAGACACATTTATGCATACAGAGAGAGAAGAAGGACAAGAAGGGAGAATTACAAAATAGCATGAATATTTTCTATAAATTAAGAGGGCAAATTAATTTGCAAAGATCAAAGATGGTGTGGCTGGACACGTGGACCATTTAGTAATATTGACTGGAAGGAATATTTTAATTCTTCTAATCTCCTTGATGTTGCAGATGAGTCGAAATGTAAAGTGTAAGTTTGCAGACAAGTCCCATAAGATTTTGAGTCTCTATTCCATAGTCCCAGATCATCAAGGACAGGTCCAGAGAATGCAGTGCGAGTGGACCAGGGTTTGGGGTTGGCATAATGAACAAGGCAAATCGTCAAATGGATACAAGGGTTTAGGACGATGATGGTAGTGTTGGAACAACAGCTGACTGTGGAGCTCCAGCTGCATGGAGCATCTAGCAGAGTTGGAAGGGCCCCTCTGTGCTAGTGTAGTTGAAAGAATGGTAAGTGATCGACGCTAGTGTAAGAGGAGAGGAGAATTTTTAGTTCTTAGGAGTAAGTTGAAGAGAGACTAGATGAAGAGATTGTAACAGAAAAATGAAAGGACAAATTCTAAGATCTTGGTTGGGAAACCTACAAAAAGACCCAGGATATAGCTATCCCCGTAGGCAGCTAGTACAAAATGAAGATGAAAGCCACTAAAGTCGTATAAGGCAAATGAATGTGAGGTCAATGAGTTGTCATCATCACTGTCATTAAGAAGTTTTTAGTAGAGGCTGGGATAATTAGAGTTGACTTTTAGGTACTGCACAGAGCAAGGTAATAGATGCCATGTCCGGTCACCAGGAATTTGTTATCTAAAACCCCTGGGAGAAGATGAAAACCAATTTCTTCATTCCAGAAGACAAGACCTCACTTGCTTTTTCCAAACTGAGAGAAATCTGGAAAAAAGCTTTGGTCACAGGTAGTAGGTCTAAAACGTTAAAATGTGTTGAAATCTACTGCGGTGGACTGAGGGTCAGAATACATTTTTTAAAAACAGACATCGAATGGCTTCTTCTTCTTTCATTTTCTACCACAATGTCTGCTAGGCAAGGAAAATGACTCATTATTGAACTCAGTGCCAGCGGCCTGACTCATTCAGAAACCTCTTAACCACCTCACCCAATCTTACTGTACTTTAGCTAACAATATTGTCCGGCTTGGGCTGTCAGAATTATGCCTCACACATGGGTAACAGGTTTTATAGCTGGTCCTAGAAGTAGGCTAGCAGTACTAATTCCCATTTTAGCAATGTAGAAGCTGAGCTAAATGAATCACCTTAGGCTAGACACTGAATACAAGGTGAAAGTGTACTTCTTACCACTGAAACCAACGAAGTATCCACAGCAAAACACTTAGTTCTAGAGCAGACACTACAGGTGATGATTTGACATTTGCACCCAGTGACAATACAGAAATAACTGCTACCAAATTGGAAGAAGTGATAGCAGGTCTGCAAACGAGCAATTTGGGGCAGGAAGAGTAATTTCTTATTCAACTTTATATTTCCTGTGCCTAGTACAGATATTGGTAAGAAGTACTCCAAAAGAGGATATCTGTTAAGTGAATTAATAAATGAGCTATCTTAAATATCAGTTTTTGTGATCACGGGCTTTCCTGAGAAGAGTATTATAAAATGCATACTTTGTAGTTAAGGCAAACTTTGAAGTTCTCAGCAGTGAAGAACACTCAGATGCAAGCATCAAGGAAAAAGAGGTCTATTGCATTACAGAATTTTCACTCTCCTTGGTCTTAATCATTGAATCAGTGTTTGGTTGCTAACATCCATGTAGTTCTTGAGGCAGAGGTAGGGAAGAATCCAACAGGATTCCAAACAGACCTCCACCTCTCTATGCTTGGATTCCCCAAGGCGTTGCATTTGTGTTTCTCATCTGAACCTCAGGAGCTTCAGTTGGATCCTCTGTGGTGCTAGTAAGGTAGAGAATGTAGGTCATTCTCAGAGCAGTCAAACCCAAACAATAAATATTTACTGACATATGTATGAGAAAGTCATTTGGAGGTTACAGGATGTAAGATATAGGCTTTGTCTCAAGGGGTTTGCAATCAACCTGCAAAGAAAAGATATGAAAAGCATGAGAAGGTGTAAATAGAAATTCAAGATAAAGAAGCCTTGTCACAAGGCAACCTATGACTACGCAGCATTCTGCATTCCCCTTCTTGATTCCTACCAGAAGTTCATTTTTACTCAAGGATTCACTCTACCCAGGTGAAAAATATCCACTCCACCCAGGTGATAGAGGGGACGATGACCCCCTCCCCAGAGCAGAGTTAAGTCCTAGTTAGCAAGACAATGACTGTGCTACTGTTATTGGTCCAGCAGCAGGCATGCATCAAATATTGGCTCAACCAGACTACAGGAAGCTGATAGCCACTGCGCAGGGTGAGGGTTCCCACTCCCTGTCGCTATTTGTAAATGAAGAAGAGTGTGGCAGCAGCTGCTTTTGGCAGCCATCTTATGACCATGGAGAAACCAGATGTGGGATGGCAGAGTGGAGGAAACCTGGTCTCCAATGCGTAGCTGAGTCCCTGAATCAACCTTGGAGCCTATCCCAATTCAGGGCTTCCTGCTACATGAGATAATAAATTTCTTCATTGCTTAAGCTGGCTTGGAGGGGGATTTGTTTCCAAAAGGATCTCAAGGAGACAATGACCAATTGCCAAATGTGTGGGCAGATAATAATTACTGTGAGAGTTCAGAATGGGGAGAGTTCACATCAGGCCAGAGTGGTCAGGACAGCATTCAGAGAAGCAGAGCTTTAAAACTAAATAGAATTTGTACAAAGGAAGGCCGGAGAAAGGCATTCCAGGCAAAAACCAGAAGATGAAAGGAATTTGAGGAGCAATAAAAGAATAGAGAGTGCAAAGTGAGGAAGGAAAGGTCAGATTGGATTTTAGAAGACCTTGCAGATCAAGTTAAAGTAGCAGGGGCTCTCCTATGTAGACACCAAGGCTTTAATGAAGAGTTTGAACAAGCAGATTACCTGCCCCTGCCTGAGCATTGGAAGCCAGGTCCATCTACCACAACATTATACTCCTGCTGGCCCATAAAAACAGAAGTTTAAACATTAATGGGCATTTTAAGCACATGGCCCACACTGCTGCCCCTGCACCCTGGCTTGCTTCCACATTCATGGCTCGGGGATCCCAAAGTTTATCCTGTGCCTTTGGCTTCTGCGGATTAATCTCTAAACCTGCTCACCCCATCATCTGGGCCTTGTTTCTTCTCTCTCATGAACTCTGGGGTAACATGCTTCTCTGCTGTAGAACCCCACTATGTTCTTGTTGAAAACCCCATTATTTTCTCACAGGCCAGTCTCTATCCCAGGTACTCAGGGGAGTAAGAGAGGGAGGAAGATTCAGATAGAAATGACAGGGGAGCAGTGAGCCAGTCCTGGCCATGCCAAGGTTAGAACCAAGGTTGTTTAAAGGAAAGTCGCCTAAGGAGTTGATATATCTGCTCTACAAAGAGGTCGCAGAAGCTGACAGGAAAAGTACAAAGGACCCAACAGAAAAATGAGTGTAATGGCTAACCCACATAGAAAGGTTCTCAAATTCCTTAAAATTATGAGGATTTAAATTAAAGAAACAATGAAATATCACTTTATTAACACCTAATACTCTGGCAGAAGAGTTCTACTACCTATTGGTGGTGGGAATGTAGGCAAAAGTGTACTCATACATTACCGCAGGACATATGAAAATTTAGAGCCTTATGTGGTGATGGCAAAATGGCGACAATTCTTATAATTAAAAATACACATAGCCCTCAACCCAACAACCCACTTCTGTTTTAATCTCATGGAAATAAAAGTAGCAATACAAAAGATGTAAGTACACCCATATAGTGCAATGCTATTTGTATGAGGAGGAAAACTTGTCAAAAAGAGAATACTCACCAAAGGAAGAAGGACTGAGTAAATATTATAAAATATTATACAACCGTTAGAGTCACGTAGTACTCTGCCAGTCACTTGCAGGGATTGACATGGGGATTTATCTAGTGCTTACCAAGTGCTAGGCACAGTTCTAAGTGCTTCACAGGTATTAACTAATTGGGTCTCATAGTAATCCTATGAGGTAGAATTATTACAGAGAATTTAAGTAACCTGTCCAAGAATGCACAGTTAGTAAGTGGCAGAACTGGGATTTGAACCCTTAGGAGTGTGGAGTTGCTGAAATGAGTGAGAAGACAAAGAGTAGAAATCCAATCATTAAAAAAAGAAAGAAAAGCATCAGACTTTACTATTTTAAAAATCAGTTATGAAGTAACAGCATTTCTGCATTATAAATCTATATAGTTGCATATATAAAGAGAATTGTCTTTTATAAATAAGTCATGGAATCATAGAATATTAGTATTGGAAAGGAATATAAAAGTCATGTAACATAATTGATCACCAATCTAAGGCTTAAAATACCTTCATATCTGTGCTCAGTAGTTGTCAAACATACCAGGAGGAGAAAATTAATATTTTTCAAGTAGCCCCTATTTTATTTGGATCTAATAATAATGATAAGAGCTAATTATCAATTAGTTCCTGTTCTATTACTTGGTTGTCATACAGAATAAGCCTATTTTCTCTTTCCCAAAGAAACCTATCAAATATTTTAGGGAAGATATCATACTCCCTCTAGCCATTCCCTTTTCCAAGTGCCCAGTTCCTTCAATGAGCCTTCGACATGATTTTGAATTTCCAATAAATAGGTCAGTCCTTTACAAATGTAATAATCTTGTTGTCTATATCTTGTTTCCAAGCATGGTATTCACAGTTGGACACAATACTATAGATATGGCTGAGACATATGGTGACCATTCAAGATTCTGACCCTATGTTGATAAAAACTAAGATAATGTTTGGTTTTGTGATGACCAAACCATGCTGTTAGTTCCAAGTGAGCTTTCTGCCAACTAAAAAGTCTTTATCACTGCAAAGCTCTCTCACGTACATTTTATGTTGAGTGTTTTTTTCAGATGTAAATGACACAGTGGAAATGACCTTTGGAGAGAGATTGACCCTGGGTGAATCTTGGTTCTTTGACATCCTATAAGTCTTCAGGAAAGCCAATTACTTTGTCTAACCTCAGTTTTCTCAATTCTAACGTTAAGTATAAAAATTCCATTTATAGAGTTGCCTTAAGTATTAGAAATGAAGTATCTAAATGCTCGTAGTCTATGAAAATACACAATACAATATAGCTTTTTTTAGCCAATTAATTATCATTGGTAGACTTAATTCACAATACCAATATTCAGGGCCTTTTGTGATTAAGATTGTAGCTTCTTCATGTTAACTCTTCACTCCTGCTTCCTGCTACCAGAAACCTCATCTGATTGACTAGTCTTCATCCTTTCGGTAAGGTCAACAACTATTTATTTTATCTGATTATCCTTTTCTCCAGTAGTCCTTTGGCTATTTTGCAGGAAAAAAAAGATACCTTATTTCTTAAAGTCAGAACCTTTACCTATTGCCAATATTATTTTATTTTTTTAGAATTCTACAGAAATCACCAATAGTGGTGTGTGACCTCATGAACCAGAACAGGGCTCATTTAGAGCAATTAAGGGAACCAGACTATCCCAACAATTCCACTTTTTACCAAAGCACTCTTTCTTGTTAAAGTAGAAGCTCCCCTTGTCCCTCCCTCCACTTACTGATTGATGATTCTGCTGGTGGAATAAGACAAGAATTTGTCAGATGCTCTAATTTTAGCCAAATGAGACTCCCTGCAGATGCCCTCCTGACTGGAGTAGGCTTCTAAACTGTGTTGAGATCTGGGTCAGGGAACTACCTGCTCTGCCAGCTGGCCCCAAGTGTGTTCTCTTTCTTAAAACCACCCATACACCTGTCTGCTGTTCTCATGCTCAAATTTAGACATTTCTACACAAGTGTGTACATCTTCTTGACATGCAGCTAAACTGCATCCTTTCCTACAGAGTTAGATCTTTGTTTAATCTATTGAATCTGGAAACTTTTCATTATCTATCACCCCCTTACATGTTCCCACTTCCCTCCTGAACTAAAATTCTATTGTGGGAATAACTCACAAACATCTCAAATCTCTCTCTCTCTCTCTTTTTTTTTCCCCTCCATCACACTCACCTGGTTAAACTCTGGTTCTGATTATAAACTATATTGTGCCTATATCCTCAAGTCTTAACATTTCTGGGAAAAAATTACATAACCACTCTGCATAGTCTCACTTCAAATTTATGATCACAGACCTCAATTGGGCACACAGAGCTGCCTGGCACTACCACTTCATTTCTCCAATAGTTGGTTTGCCACTCCTAATTGACTTTTTTCATACATCTCCTTATTCCTCAAAACTCAACATCCACTCTTCTCCCCTCCCACTGACTTTCTACATATTAATGCCTTCTCTGTTCCTTCATGTTTGTTGCTGCTTTTGCCTTGAGTGCTTCACTGCATTCCACCTTCTTAACGTCATGATTTACTCCTTTATTTTGTTGATGTCTCTGTTCAGGCCTTCTTTAAACACCTTAGCTAGGGGAACACCCTTCATCACCAAGTCTCTTTTTCTTTCATAGTAGTACCTATTTTAACCTGAGTGGTTTTATATATTTTTTCTGTTTGTAGATAGAATATATAAAATGTTCTGTCTGGAAAAAGTCCAGCCATGTCCAGCCATTGTTAATATAATGAGAACAGTTAGTGTGACATCGATGTCTCCTGTCAGCCAACGAGAGTGGACTGGAATGAGCATGTGTGAACAATCACAACTTCACTGTCCTAGTCAGTGGGAGCAGTAGATGCCATTGCATGAGCATGTATACTGTGTGGCTGTCACATTCAAAATGAGCAAGTAGAGCAATGAATCTGCTTCAAATTTTGTATTAAGCTTGAACATTGCTCTACAGAAACTACTTGGGTGATTCAGAAGGCTGCAGCTATGGGCAACTGGTGATTAGCAGTTTCATCACAACAACATACTCACTCATGTATCATGTCTTGTGCAGAGGTTTTTGGCAAAAACATCAAATCACCCAGGTGACTCAGTCCCCCTACAGCCCAGAGCTGGCGCCCTGCAACTTCTGGCTTTTCCCAAAACTAAAATCGCCTTTGAAAGAGAAGAGATTTCAGACTGTTGATGAGATTCAGGAAAATACAACAAAGCAGCTGATGGTGACTGGGAGAACTGTGTGAGGTCCCAAGGTGCCTATTTTGAAGGGGACTGAGTCATCATTGTCTTATGTACAGTGTATCTTGTATCTTGTATATTCTTTAATAAATATCTCTGTTTTTCATATTACATGGCTGTGTACCTTCTGGAACAGGATATCTATCTATCTATCTATCTATCTATCTATCTATCTATCTATCTATCTATCTACACACACACATAATTGTTACTTTTTAAATTCCCATGTGCATGTTCTTAACTCTTTCTGGATGCTCCATCATCTTACCATTCATAATACCTACTTTACTGAGTCTAGATAGCTGCCTTTGAAAGCTACCATCCTGCTGTTCCAAACAGTAAAGGTTGTTCTCAATGTAGGTTGTGCAGCTATTACCTTAAGTCTTCTCTTCATTCTTCTCCTAAGTTGAATCCACTCTTTGCTAGATAACATGTTTTGCTCATTCTTGATTTATTCCTTCGTGTGCTGGAGCACATTTTCTGGGAACTAAGACATCTAGACTCACAAAGATCTGAATTGTATGAACAAGAAGCATAAACTTCCCAACCTGGAGCAATCGTAAGAAGGACTTCTCTTATTTCTCCCCTTGTTTTCTAGATCCATTTATTCTACCTATTGGAGGTACCACTTGATATCATGGTTATTGATTTATGGCAGCTATTCTCATCAAGGATTCTCCATAATAATTAAGCCTTGTTTTCCTAACGCACCCATTATATATATATATATATTCTATTCATATTCATATATATATATATATGAATTAACTTTCCTCCTAAGAGTCTAGAATAGTATTAGCTATAGACCATCTTTGCAAAAAATTGAGAAAAGAGCCACTCAGATAATTTTTGGTGTAACTTAAATCTCTCATGGAATTGTGACTAAGAAAGACTGAAACTATGGTTTATACCCTAGAGCAGAGGCCTGTTAGGATCTGGGCCACACAGCAGGAGGTGAACGGTAGGCAACCAGTGAAGCTTTATTTGTATTTGCAGCCTCTCCCCTTCATTTGCAGTACCACCTGAGATCCGCCTTCTGCCAGATCAGCAGTGGTATCAGATTCTCAAAGGAGTGTAAACCCTATTGTGAACTGTGCATGGAGGGATTTGGGTTGCATGCCCCTTATGGGAACCTAATGCCTGATGATCTGAGGTGAAGCTGAAGCAGTGATTCTAGCACTGGGGAGTGGCTGCAAGTACCGATTATCATTAGCAGAGAGATTTGACTGCACAGAGGCCATAATAAACCAATTGCTTGCAGACCCATACCCAAATCCTGTCACTGAGTGGCAAGTGACAATTAAGCTACATCTGGTGGCAAGCTATAAATCCATCCCCCTCCACCCTGGTCTGTTGAAAAATTGTATTCCACAAAACCAGTCCCTGGTGTCAAAAAGTTTGGGGGCTGTTGCCCTAGAGGATATCCTATCTTCACAGGTGATATCTTATCTTCACAGGTAATATCTTTAAGCAGACATTATGCTTTTCAAAAGACCACTTTGTCACTCTTTCAGTCTAGCAGCTTCTTGGTGTGATAAGACCAATAGACATTATTTTCATATGCCCAATGTCGAGTCTTCTTTACTATAAAGAAGTGGTTCTCAAACATTAGTTTGCATTAGAATTATTGGGAGGGATTGGTAAAACACAGACTTCTGGGCCTTTCCTGAGACTCATTCAAATTGGGGGGCAGGATCTAAGAACCTGCATTTCTAGTAAATTACCAGGTGGTGGTGATGTTACTGGTCCAAGGACCACACTTTTAAAACCGCTACTGTAAAATAAATTCCTAGGTCCAATGTATTGTTATACAAGTTCCCAGGTCAATGGATCAAACACTCTATCAGCCTTTGGATAGCAATGCAGGCTGAAGTCCTAGAAAAGACAAACCCATACTCAGAATATGTATTCTACTACTGTACATATTCTACCCCTGTCTTTTCCAAGTAGAAGGGGTCCGATGTAATCAACTTGCCATTAAGTGACTAGTTGATCTCTTGAGTGATTGGATCATATAGGCACTTTGCATTGGTTTCTGTTAATGGTAGATAGAACATTTGGCAGTGGGAGGACCTAGATTAGCCTTGGTAAGTAGAAGCCCATGCAGTTGATCCTATGAACTCCCTCTAACTGTGCTACTATGGTACTCCACTCATACTCCCATTGTGGTAGCACTGGAGTGGTTAATGACAGAGATTTGCTGATGTCAACTAGATAAGCCATTCTGTGTACTTAATATTTTAGTGTTTTGCTTGTTGATGTTATCTGGTATATAGATAATACATGATACAGAGACTTTCATACTCTGTGTTCACTCTTATAGGTCCATCTTTATTATCTTCTAGAACTCATTGAGACTTGTGGCCTAACATAGGATCTATCCTAGAAAATGTTCTATGTGCACTTGGGAAGAATGTGTGGTTTGCTGCTATTTGATGGAATGTTCTGTATATATGGTTAGGTACATACAACCTATAGTGTTCGAATTCACTGTTTCTGTATTGATTCTTGTCTGGATGATCTATCCATTGTTGAGAAAATGGTATTAAAATTCTTTATTATTTGAATTGTTGTTTATTTATCCTTTTAGTTATGTTTGAATTTGTTTACATATTTGTGCTCCAATGTTGGGTACATAAACATTTCTATTATATCTTCTTGATGAATTGACCCTTTCATTATTACATAATGATCTTCTTTGTCTCTCATGACTATTTTTAGCTTAAAATCTATTTTGACTTATATAAGTGTAGCTTCTCCTGTTTTCTTTTTGTTAGACTTTGCTTAGAATATCTTTTTCCATTCCTTCACTTTCAACCTATGTATGTCCTTACAGATAAAGTGTGGGTAGCATATTATTGGATCACTTTTTTAAAAAAATCATTCAGTCACAGTATGTCTTTTGATTGGAGAATTTAATCCATTTATCCTTAAGTAATAATTATAAGGTAAGGGCTTACTATTGCCATTTTTGGTAATTTTTTCTGACTATTTTTTAATTCTTTTGTTACTTCTGTTCTCTCCTGCCATCTTCCTTTTTGATTTGATGAGTTTTTGTGGTAATATGCTTTGATCTCTTTATCATAATTTTTTGTGTATTTACTACAGGTTTTTCCTTTGTGGTTACTCAGAGGTTTACATAAAATATCTACAAAAAATTTCCATTTTTAATATTGTGAATCTACTAACAAATTATTGCAGTTGTGGTTATTTTAATTTGTTTTTAAGAACTTTTAAACTAGAACTGTAGGTGATTTGCATATCACTATTACAGTATTAGAGAATCAGTGGAGAAGAGCTTTCTCAGCATTTGTGTTTGAGAAAGCCTTTATCCTTTCGACATTTCTAATGGACTGCTTTTCCAGGTATAGTATTCTTGGTTGAAAGAATTTTTCCTTTCAGTAATTTGAATATATCACCCCACTCTCTTCTGGCCTGAAAAATTTCTGCTGAGAAATCCATTGATAGTCTTGGGAGGGTCCAATGGTTTCCTATCCAAACTCCTCAAATAGCTACATGGTCATGCCCTATCTACCTTTCCAATCTCATTTCTTTCCACCTTTCCCTCATTTACCATCCTCCAGCTACTCTGGCTTATTGTTTGTTTGATACTTCCCAGGTAGTCCTCCCTCGGGGCCATAGTGAATGTGATTCCCTCTGCTTGAAACATTATGTTCCCATTCCTTCGCATTGTGGATTCATATCATAATTCAGCACTACATTTAAATTTTACACCCTCAGAGATACCTACACTGACTATCTCCCCATCTAAGGTTTACCACCCACCTCACTACATCTCCACTGTCAGTATTGTAATCTTGTCACTTTTTTCATAGTACAAATAATTATGTGCAACATTTTTATTAATTCAATTGCTATCCTGTTTATAGTTATCTCTCACTCTTAAATGAGCTTCATCATTGAAAGGCTCTTGTCTCTTTAATTCAGTGCTCTATTCTCAGCACCCCAATAAAGTTGGCACTCAATTCATAGTTGTTGAATAAATGAGTCAATAAGAAATTTCATCTAATATTCAAGTCCAATTCCAACCAATTTTATTGATCTGCATGAAAGTAAGCCAATGGTGTATTTATGACCCAGCCATAGGCCTTCTCATAAGCCAACCTCCGCTCATCACCCTCCAAGCACATACATTAGCCAGTCTCGGTAGCCCTTGGCTGCCTGTAGAATATCATAGCCTACTTCTTGTACCCAGTCATTCTAGCCACTCCAGGATCAAATTCACAACCTGTTCCTGCCTCTCTGCCTTCTGGCCTCTTGCTCTATCCCTTACCTAAGGGCATGCTCTTGTTTTGAAGTTTCCTCAGACCTCTGTGACAGAGGATCGGCTACCTGCATCATCACCTCCAGCTACCCTTGTGAATTTCCCATGCTCTTGCATTGACATCAAAGGCTGCTCCCCATCACATCTGTGACTCACCATGACCTCTCCCACTGTTTCTCCCTTCCATGTTTCTACTCACCACTTTCCAGATAAAACAGTTAAAACTATTTTTCCAGGTGAATCTGACTCTTTTTCTCCTTCCTCCACTATAGTGAATTAACAGCCTTCTGGTTCTGTTAATCTAGCCTCCAAGTAGACACATTCTTTCTGTCCATGTGAAATGTAAACCATCCACGGCCAAGAACCCAGTGTTCCAGCACTGAGAGACAGTGGGCCCCAATCTAAATCCCGTTCATCAACACCATTTAGATGGGCAGTCATTTACCTATCAGCTTTTTCCCTTTCATCTCAATTCCATATTCTTAATACAATCAAGTGATAAAAACAGCACATATGTCCCAAGTAATTTTTTGCTATTGTACAAGAGTTTGTATTCTCTAAAGACTCTCCTGAGAGCCTCTGATTTTCTGTTCTCAAATTCAAATGCTGCCTTTTCATTTTCTCTTTGCAAAAACCAGATTTCCAGTGGACAGGCCTGGGCTTTGAGCATCTCTTTACAATCAGATATGACAGGCCAATGTTTACTTGTCCCCATACTTCTACATATCTCAGAGATCTATTCATCAGATACACAGAGCTACTCATGCTTTAAAATGTAGTTCCTTACGAACTTCAAGTCCCAGAATCAGGAGATCTGCACATGCCACAAAGGAATTAACAGGTGAAAACAAAAAACAGATGACAGAGGAAAATGAACCCAATTTCTAGGCAAGAGCTATCATGCCCATAGATTATCTGAGAACTTTTAAAACATCCCAATGGAAATGGAGGAATCAACAGAGCCCCTCATGTAGCGGTATTTTTAAAATTTTTGCTTTTATTGCATACCATAAACTTTGCAGGATAATCTGCCTCTGAATGAAAAGTTTTGCTGGAATATCTTTCACAATTAAGTTATAGCCACAATATTAAACAATAATAACTCCTGGGAAATGAGAACATCATACCTCTTTCCAAATTGATTAGTCAGTTTACTTCATATTAGTCAGTTTATTTATGTAAATATGAATGGAGCTAATGTTTCAAGCTGCAAAGCTATAGCAAAAAGTGTTTGAAGAAACAAGAAGCTCAAAATAGCCACCACCAAGAGAGGAGAATCCAGTAGCACCAAAGGGTTTTGGAATCAGACCTCAGGTCAAATGCCAGCTCTATTAGTTATGAGACTGTAACATTTACTCTCTCTGGATTTTCCTATACTTATATACAGAAACAGAAGTGAAGACTCCTTTATGGGTTTTTCTGAGGATTTAATGATGTAGCCTATAAGGAAGCACCAGCACAGCGCTTTGTACCTGCCCACTTGAAGAGTGCTCATTTACCCTTCTTCCTGCCAGAAGACCACCCCAAACCCCAAAGGTTTAGATCCCATACATATATCAGACAGTTATTGCCATATCCCTAAACAAAGTGGGACTTCATAGCTTTTTCCACTTTCTTAAAATGTCATTGGTTAGAACATCCCTCTTATACCTATCCAATTGTGTTTAGAAAAGAAAATCTTGAGCTTTTGCCACCAGGAGAATGTTTATTATTGGAATATAGAGAGTTTCCATGGTATCTGCATTTCTGCTGAGTGGAAATTTCAATTCAGACTTCAAAAGAGAACATCCTAATTCTATCAAAAAGTATGTATGTAGAAGAGGCGCGATAGAGGTAGATAAATCAAACCTGGTAAGAACAGCATCATCAGGTACATTGAAGGAGGGTGCTCATTGGTTCAGTGATGAAGGCCTGGACTTTC
Source organism: Pteronotus mesoamericanus (assembly GCF_021234165.1). NCBI lineage: Eukaryota > Metazoa > Chordata > Mammalia > Chiroptera > Mormoopidae > Pteronotus > Pteronotus mesoamericanus. The sequence goes on from NW_026555310.1 coordinate 18,683,150, forward strand.
CTATTGTATCTCATCCTGCACTCTTTATTTGCTATAGGCAATTTTGTTTAAATTCATATCGAGTAAAATGTAAAACTATGGTTCATATCTTAAATTATGAGGTCAGTCATTCTCAACGAAACATTTTGTTGTTTTCATGAAGTTAAGGAAATCTCCAAATGAAGCAAAACCTCAGGAAGAACAGAACCATGGCCTTGGCCTTCAGTATCTCCTTCTATTTCCATGGCAGACATCACACTATGGCACTCATTCCCACTGGCCTTGGGTCTGGTATCAGAATTGCAACACAGTTGTGGAGCCCAGAATGAGTAACAGTAGGTGAGCAGCTCTGAGCACCAATCTCTTGTCTGTCTAGGTGTGATGTATATCGTGTTGGCTGTAGGTAGAGTTCCCTTCACAAAGATAAAAAGTAACATGCTCTATTGGATGATGCCAACATGTATTTGTTACTGACTCTGCTGTTCCTCATTTGGACTTTTGACCTCAACCTGGTTTTGCTCTTATTATTTGGAATGCCAGCCTTGGCCCTATATGGCACACAGCTCTGCTTTCTCCCTGGCACCCACTTAGCACCAAACCTCATTTTAGATGCCTATTTGGTGCGGCTCTTGCTCACTGAACACAGACAGGTCTTCCCAGCAACCAACTGCTTTTTGCTGTTGCCTGTGGGCAGAGCCTACTATGGCCTGAGCAGGCAGCCACACTCTCAGTTGTCCTTACCTGGTCTGATTAAACAAGTTCTGGGAAGTTGCTCTGTGGGACCCAGTTTTGCCTGTCCTGGCCTTGCCTGGCCTTGGCCCTGGGTGGGGTGTGGGAGGGTCTTCACAACCCACAGCTTTCCTCAAGGGACAGCTTGTACCTGAGTCAGCCCACACCAGAAGGGCGGCCTCCTTTTCCTTTTCTGGATTTGTGGTTCACTCGTTATTCTTCAACCCTACCGCAGTTGCCTTGGCAGCCGCACATGCTGGGGCCTGCTGAGAAAATTCTACACTCCAATTTGGCACCTGTTCGTGGTAGCAGACAGGCCTGAACTGCTGGAAGAACGCAGGCAGGAAGACTTAGGCATCAAACTGATTGGGGCAACATCGGCGTCCCTTTACGTGGAAGTGGCCTGCAAGGCAGAGTTAAGGAAATTACTTCTTTTCTTCCTCCTGTTAACAATAAATCTCTATGCCCCAGGATGGCCTCAGCTTGGCAGGTTGACACCCAGATGATTTCTGATGGCCTACGTGCCGACCGCAATGCAAGCTTGAGCGCTGCCAATTCAGCCCCCACAGAGAATCCCTTCTCTGGGGATGAGAGGTGCTGTTCCAAACCCCAGAGAGCTGGAATGTGTTGCATGCAGCTACAGTGAACAGTGGTCAGCTGAATCAGAGGAGTAAAGGGATGGCCTGTCTGCACGGGAAATGTTAGCCCGTGGTCTGAAATCTGAGACATAAAGAGAAATTTAGCCACAGCAGAGCTGTAGTTCCAAAACTGATAAAAATGTTCCAAAATCTTGCTCTGTCATATGCTTGATTACACCAATCCTTGAGAAGGCAAATGAGCCTCCATCTTAATTATAGCTTGGGAAAGGATGCATAGATGGTTCTGACTTCTGTTTTACTCTGTTCATTCCAAATGGCTGCTACCAAAAGGAGGAAAGAAGAAGAGACATAAATAACACTACATGGGCTGTCTCATTTGCTCTGGAAAATCTCCTAAAAGGTTAATGTTGTGCCTCATGCTTCTGGGCATGTGTGGGTCACATGCTGGGAGCCGGGAAGCCACTCCGGACTCCTGCTGTGGTAATGCCCAGCCAGGCGGATAGGGAAGGGTAACAGGCAGCACACACACAAGCGCTGGTAAACCTGTGTTCACTTCAGGGTTATGTCCGTGACTAGGAATCATATGAGGAAAGAGGTCTCAGGCTCCTTCCATGGGAGAAGGATGGAGGAAGAGAGGGAAGGGCAGATGATTATACCCACTTCAAGCATCCAGAAGGGAAAAAAACCAAAACCCTCAGAAAATGCAGAGATGAAACCTACCATTCTGCCTCAGACGCTGCTGGAAACATCAGGATCTCCCCTCCCCCAAAAAAGGGACACCTCAAGTGTTAGTTGGCACCTGGTGGATTTTCCATGCCAAGTATCCTGATCAAGCCATTTTGTGGCCAAGAGTAAGGAGGGGAAGAAATGGGTCAAACCCCACTGGAGACTGTCTCATGGGAAAAAGCCAAATGGCTGAGTTACTCTATTTCCCTGCAGTCTGAGAGTGCTCATGCTACGAGGCAGGGAGCCCAAGCCTCACACAACTGCACCGGCGATAAGGAGCCAGAGGGCCTGGCCAGACTGCTGCGCTTGCGGCTGGGGAAGAAAGTAGCTAAGTCCTGCTAGAAGCTATGGGGCTCACTGGGTGAGGATGTCAGTGGAGAAGGTACAGGATGCACACAGAAGAGACAGGGCTGTAGGATGCCTGTGTGAGGCAAGAAGTGCAGCTGGAATAGTCTGAAGGCAAAGATGGATGTAGAGCAGCTGCCTTCACTCAGTAGGCTGGTGGACAAACGGACCAGAGCCTCTGAGGGCAACAAAAGCAAGAAGAGTGAGTTTGGCCTTGGGACGGCCTGGGTTGTGAGGACTACTACCTGTCTTTCCCCTGCCACCTATCAGCCTCATATGGCTCTCCTGCTCCAGCAGAGGCCCTTGGATCCATGTGACATCTGCTCCCACTGGGTCTGGAGGTGGGCCTCGTGCCCGGAGGCCCTATGAATCACCTGCAGCAGGAGGAGATCGTCACTCTCCCATCTGCTGTCCCTGCTCTCAGCCTGCAAATAGAGCTGGGACCTGGGAGGCGGGAACCTCAGCTTTCACCCCCCCCCTTTCCTGCTCCGCCCACCGGAAGTGAGTGGGCCTGGGATTGTTAACCTTAATGCTATCTAGCTACCCAGGGTGGGGCCACTGTAGCTGCTCAAGTCCCCCAGCAAATGCAATGGATTGTGAGTGACATTGGAATGGGTCCCTCAAAACCAGGAGGTAAGCAGTCTGTGGGAACTCTGGAACCTGCTCCTCAGGGATCACGTCAGGCAAGTTTCACTAGCCCTCCAGATCCTGCTAAGGAGATGGCCCAGGGATGGCCACCTGAAGGAGCCTGTTGTTGGTTTGTTTGTGTTAGGCACTGGGGAAGGGGGTGCTAAGAGGCAAATTCCTGTTGTGCTTTTGCTTCTATTAATATTCTTCAACCTGACCACATTTATTTAGGGAACCTTATAACCATGAAGATGCCAGAGACCTCCAGGGGTCTTCCATCCTGGTCTCTTGTTTCCAGGAAGCTCTGGGCCGTGAAATAATTCAAGACAGAAGAGAAACATTTTTAGCAGAAAAGATACGTCCTTTTGCCACCTGCAGTATCTGCCAGATGCCCTAAAGATTTCACAGATGACAGAGTCACTCTACTAACAATAACATGTACTCAAACCAAGGAAAATGTATGGCGGAGGCTTGGTTTGGTTTCTTAAAAAAATTATCGATTGCTTTGTATATGCCAGTGAGCGGTGAAACTGAGGCCCAGGGAGGTATATTAAATTCCCTGCAGACACAGCTAATATATAGGAGGATCAGGATTAGAGCCCATGTCTTCTCAAGCCCAAGTCCAGTGCTCTTACCATAGTGCCATAAAGAAAAAAAGAAAATAAGAAATCTGACTGTTAAACTCTTAATTATGGAATTTCTTTTAAACAACACATTTTCAAAGAAATATATTTCTGAATTTGCAACATATATATTTGCCATTAAACTTCATAAGAGCTCTGGTCTCAGGCACTTTGGAAGTCATGGGCTTCAGGGCAAATATGGCCAAGTTCAAGAACCACACCATGCCCAACCAGTCCTGAAGAAGGCACAGAAATGGCATTGAGAAACCTCAATCACGGAGATACAAATCTCTTAAGGGGGGTGGACCCCAGGTTCCTGAGGAACATGTACTTTGGCAAGAAGCACAAAAAGGGCCCGAAGAACAATGCCAAGGCTATTAAAGCCTTCATAAAGCCCAAGGAGGTCAAGCCCAAAATTCCAAAGAGCAGTAGCTGCAAGCTCAATTGACTTACCTACATTAGTCACCCCGGGGTTGGAGAGTATGCTCATGCCGATATTGCCAAGGGGCTCAGGCTCTGCCAACCAAAGTCCAAGACCAAGGCTCAAACCAAGCCCCAGGCTGCAGCTTTGGCTGCAGCTCAGGCTCAGGTTCAGGCTCCCCTGAAGGCTCCAGAGGAGAGGCCTCTGTCTGCCAAGGTGGGGACGGAAGGACTGGTAGAATCCATACGCTGCTGTCTGCATGGGGCTCGGGTCATTCCATGCTATGTGTACAAATAAACCTAAAGCAAGAAAAAAAAAATCTTTGAAGACCCAAATTCTATATAGTTAAGTGCTTCTAAAACTTAAGAAAAGAACGTTTTCACAAATATGATGAGCACGGTCCAGATCATGTGGTCTTCTGACGCTGTGCTTAGCAAAATCCTTTCTCTCGGTCACTCTTATCTTAGTAAGTAGGAAGCCAAATGAGTGGATCCCAGGTAAGAAGGCACCCTATAAAATGAAGCTCATGACCTGTCCTGTGGTGAGGAGGCTTGCTACATGGCCACTTGGTGCACTGACAAACTTTGTTCAGGAGTCAGAAAGTACTTTCTGCTATACTTTTGAGAGGCTCTTTCCCAGTTGATCCTTCTCAGCACACCTACACCTCAAAGTCAGCAAATTTGAAGAAGGTATGCAGGTACTCTCCCACCCCTCATCCACGGCAGCCATTGTTAACCTGGCATTGCTTTCTTTCCCATTGCCCTTGATGTGACTCAGAGTTCTTCTCAGCTCAACACTCAAGACAGCAGCTGCTAACAGAGGGAGTTGATATGTGAACTGATACCCAATTGTCAACATGGTTTTTCCTGATTGTTTTGACTCAGAGGGGTGCTGGAAACTCCCATTGTTTTCCTCAGTTTGCTCTTTGTTTTCACTCAACTGTGATAGGGTCACAATTTGCTAAGATACATGGAGATGGATAGATAAAAGATGGTTTTATACTGCACAATAGCTTCTCTGACCACTCTCACTGAACAATGGGGAAGAGACAAGAAAGGGTTTAGTACTGTGGACCAGCATGCCTCCAACCTTTTTGTGTATATGAATGAATCACCTAGGGATCTGGTTAAAGTGTAGATTATGATTGGTTAGTTCTGTAGTTGGTCCTGAGTTCTATATTTCTAATGACCTCCCAGATGAAGCTGTTGATTTGGGACCCATGTTTTGAGTAGTAAGGCTTTTGACACTACCAAAAGTTTAGTCTGGTATTATAATTCAAATAGTCTCTGTATAACTCTTCAGTCTCTCTTACTTGATCTTTCATAGTTCTGTTTCATGACCCTGCTTCTCTCAGGGACAGTGTCTGGGTATGAGGGAGAGGTAGGTCTTCAGTGACCACATGGTTGTACCACAAGGAGATGGTACCTGTGAGCCCACATGGAATGTTCTGCATCATACTAAGCCTCTGTTGTGAAGTGGCTGTTCTGGGCTGATCTACGGACTGGTGACCCCTAAGGTTTTTCTGGTGTCTTCTTTGGGCTCGATTGTGTCCAGACTCCCAGAAACTAATCTTATAAACTGATCTTACAAAGATATTATCGATGACATTGACATTGTGTGTTGACATAGAGAATCTAAGAGCATTTACAGAATTATAAGCAAGATGGCAGACTGAAGTTTGGGGGCAGGGGAATTTTCAGTGCTTCTCAACTCACAGGTGACTACCTGGAGATAAAACCACACTAAAATGCTCACTGCCTCCAAACCTTAGTTTTTGTTTCTGTTTTTTTTCTTCTCTAAGTCATACCCATACCATAGGGTTTTTGCTCTACACAAACAGAATGTCTTTGTGCCCTCCCACAGCTGCAATGAAGCACAGTGCATCTGCTTTTGGTTTCATCTCAGTCCAAGTGAAACCAAACTCTGTTGAAGTTAAGAGGATGGAAGTTAACATCAAGTATGCCTGAGGATCTGAAAACCCAGATCTTGGGAGCTAGGGTAAAACTTAATGATAGGTGACTTTTTATTATCATTTAATCATCCATTCATCCATCTATCTAGCCAAAAACATTTGTTAAGCATTCAAATGTGTCACACAGAGAACTACACTAGATGTGAGTCAATCTTTTGAGGTAACTGAACATATAAAGTTCAAGGCCTCAATTCATAAACACAGATTTTCTGTTGCCTCAATTTGCAAACAGAATATAGCATAATTTCACTCCCACATAAAACTTGATTTCAAAGTAGTCTTGACTTAAGTCCTGTTGAAAGCCCCTTTAAGTAACACTCTAAAGAGTCCCTGACATTTTCACTGGATGCTGCACACCAGAGGCTTTTAAAATGCTCTACAGATTGCCGCTGAGAGTTTTCATTTACTTGCAAATCCACTTGACTATCAAAAGTGAAATGAGGAGAGGAGCCAAAGTCTTGTAAATAGAAAGAGGTCATTATTGCACTGACAGAACCGAGTTACTCAAACCTTTCCACCAAACTGATGAATTCTCCCAGCCTCTTTCAGTTTGTTTCACATTTTGGAAAGAAGGAGCAGACAGATTGGGTGACTTGCCCAAGGCCACAGAATGTGCCACCACCAGAGTCTGGAATAAGACATATCGTTTCTGGCTCTCAGGACCTTTCCCTGACAGCCCTACCTCTCCTTGGCTACGGGGATACCAGGTTGCTAGAAAGACAAAAAGAAACAAATTAAAAAGTGTCATGCAGTTTTATTATTTTTATAGCGCTAGTATATGTGACATCTGCCCCTTTTGAATTTACTCAGTAGATGAGGAAAGCTAAGGATTTCATTATTCTTAGAGCAAATAAAGCCTGGTCACCAGTCCTGGAATTGACGGGAAGGCTGCCAGCCCTTGAGTCTGTGAAAAGGGAATGCTGATGGGCGAGCCTGCAGCCCAGCCTTGGATTGAGCCAAGCATGTCAGAGGCAGGCGACTTAGCCCTCTATTACGGAGCAGGAAATTAACTCGCGATGCCAGTAGTCCCTATGCTGGAGATGTGGGTGATGTACTGTGAATGAGTGAGTGTATCTCATCCTCAGTAACATTGTCTCTCCCCAAAAGTTGACCCAGTTCACAAAGTGAGTTATCTTGCTTAGCACCCTCATAATACACTAAAATGGAAAGTCGGTCCTAAGCCTCAAATTCTTTAGCTGGTTCTTGCTAACTCCTAGCCCTTGGGGTCAAAGGATACTGGATGGGTCCTGTGCTCTGATCAGTCAACACCTAGATGGATCCAGGCCTGGAATGGAAAGGCCAGCAGAAGCCATGCTGCTCTGCGCCTGTGCATCGCCCGGGTCCGGAACTCCCACTGTGAGCACGGCCTGAGGAACGGCCTCCCCATGGCACCTACGTGAACCACGCTTGAAGTTTCAATGCCCATCAAATGCCCACTGGCCCATGTGCCTGGAGCCTATAACTAACCTGGCTGAAGTAAGCCCCTGCAAGTAGGTTGTTTTGCTTTCACCCAAGCCTTCATGTTAGCTTTCTTCTCCTTCTCACCAACAGAAGTTTTGGTGAATTTAGAAGGGTGCCCACTACCACTATGACAAGGTCAGTATGGATCAAGGTTCAGGTCTATGTAGCTAACACTGTAGGAGTGTCCAGGGTTTGCCAGGGTGAGTTACACAGGTTCCCTTCCCAGGGCCTACGTATCAGCTGCCTGAAGAAAGGGCCTTAATTACCCCACGAGCACAACATGCACAGCACCCCCCTTAGCCAGAGCCTCGGCCCTGCATCCCATGCCATGGAGACCTCTGCTCAGACCCTGACCCAGGGGAGTGAGGGTTTACAGATCTGAGGGGACATGTTCACCCAGAGCACATAGTGTCCCCGCTGGCCACTCCCCAGGGCCCTGGAATTCCTGGGCAAACACTCAAGGCCCATTTTCAGGACCTGCCTGGGGCCTTTTCCCCAGGTTCATCCCTGACTAGGGGACAAGGAGTGCTGTGTCTGGAGGTGGTGGTGGAGACATTGGGGGTGGGAGGGGAAATTGGGGAGGTGCCCAAGGGGGCGGGGTCCCCACACAGTGTGCACGAGGCCCCTGCTGATGTGACTTAGAGCCTCTGTGTATGCTCCTGCCCAGGGACCTGTGCAGGTTGGGGCACCAGACAGCCCCAAACACTCTTTTCTGGGATACTCTTCTACTCCCCATATGCTAGGTCAGCTCATCAGTTCTTAGGGATTTAAATAGCAGCTTCATGCTAATAACATCTTAATTTACCTTTTTCTCCAATGAACTCTAGAATACCTACTCAGTATTCATACTTGGCTGTATCGCAGATATCTGACTTAACGTGGTCAAAACAGATTTCTGGATTTTTTTTTTCCCCGTAAAATATTCTGTTCCTATCTCCAATAGTTCTCATCTTCATAAATAGTGTCACTATCCACCCAGTCACTCAAGCTAACAGACCTAGAAGCATCCTTAGTCGATCTCTCACTTTTTCCCCTTCCATCAAATCCATCTGTGAATTCCATTGGTTCTACCTCAAATCTCTTAGTTCTCTCTCTTTCTTGCCTGCCATCTCCTTGGCTCAAGCCACAGGGTCTCTCTTGCTGGGACAACTCGAGCAACAGCTTTCTTACTGGTTCTTCTGCTCCCACACTGTCCCCAGAGGGACAAAAGTGCTCTTTTCATATAAATCAGATCATGCCTGTCTTCTGTGTAAAGGGGGAAGTGACTTCTTGCAGCCTTATAAATGTGGCCCCTGCCTCCCTCTCCATCCTTATCTCATATGTCTCTCCTTTTCCCCTTCAGTTCCCCCAGCACCCTAGGCTTTTTCATGCCTTGCATAACATGCAACATCCCATCATGAGGTCTTGGCTTAAATGTCACTTCCTCAGAGAGTGTACCCTGAGCCATCCAGCGAGAAATGGTCCTGACCCTTGGTCCCTCACACTGATTCTCCTTCTCAGCCTCTTCTTTGTTCCCTAAATAGGGAACTACTGTTCTTGAAACTATTATATTAAATGGTGTTTTTCAATGTGTCTATCCTGTTAGACTGTGAGCTCTTTTTTTAAAAATCCTTTTGAGTTTTATTTTTTATTGTATTTTTTTCCCATGACCATTTGGTCCCTTTATAACCCCCTCCCCACCCCCACCATCAACCACACTGTTGCCCAAGCTCTTTAAAGGCAGGGCCATGTCTGCCTGCTTCACAGTCCTCTCCCCTGTGTCCACGGCAGAGAGGCACACATTCTGCACTGGGGAAACATTAGCTGTACATACAATGAAGGCTGGGGCAGGATTTGGTGGATGCAGCAAACACATAAATAAAAATAACATCTTCTACATCCCTCAGGGACCCAGGCCTACTCATTTTTCCACACCCCAAAGAGTCAGTCGCTGATGTTTAAAGTTCCTTTTTCTCCCGATCACTCATGTTGGTCTCTAGATCCTCTGTATGTACCCTCAGAGGGTCCCTTTTAATCTGTTTCTATAGAAAGAATTTAAGACCCTGGCTAAAGCTTAATCTAAGAAATTCCACTGGGCCTCAGCTATTGAGAGAAGCTGGTTGCCACCGGAGAGTGACAGGTTTGCTCTGCTCACCGGGGCAGCCCGTCCTCAGAGAGCCCCATGGAGCTGCTCGGCCTCTGAGATGACAGAGCGCCTCTCTGTTTGGGGTGGGTTTTCTTCACTTTGTTTTCTTGTGTGCTCAGTGGCTTGTTCCTAACTCATGGCCAATCACCGCACTGCCAGATGGTGCGAAAGATTTACCGGAATTTCTTTTTCAAATAAACCACAAGCTTGGATGAGCTCATGTTGTTCCACATAAAAAAGCCACAAAACTGGACGAATTAGCGTTGTTTCAAGAAAAAGAACTTGTCCAAGCCATCGGCTCTGCCCTTCTGAAAAGGTTCCGATAGCTGCATTAAGACATTGGGGGTTGGGGGTCATTCTCGTGTGAGGCCACCACACCAAAGGATGGGTATGGAGGGAGCACCCTCTCCCTTTACCGCTGACTCCACAGAATAACTTGGCAGTGTCGCGCGGTATTTCATTCTCCCCTGGAACTGAATTGTTTCTGTCAAGCTCCTCTCAGTTCCACCAAGAGCCCAAGCACGGCAGCAGATCTTCCCGCCCGTCGGCAATGGCTGCAGTCCCTCTCCCAGCACACCCTGCCTGCGAGCTTTCCTGGACAGCGGGTCCCCGGACGGCTGCTCAGCAGAGCCTTGAGAGCAGGTGATTTGTACACCGCCAGCGCAGGGCGTGTTCCCGGTGGGCCCCGCCTTCGGTAGGAACGGCAGGGGAGCCTGGTGGACCGCGCCTCCAAGACCAGAATCCTGGGTGCTAACCCCAGCTGCTGTGGGATCATGGGCAGGTGGCAAGCCTCTGCAGAACACCCTTTTCTCATCCTGAAGACAGAGATCATAATATTAAGCCGAAGGGCTTGTCTAAGGACAAAACTGAGATAAAAGTCCTTTGAGCGGTGCCCGACGCCTATGGCAGTAAGTGTTCCCCACCTGTGGACGCTCTGTGCGGCGGTGACATTGGCGGTGTCAGCCGTGTGGCTGCCCGCTCCGTCCCACGGCACTGAGAGCCAGTCCAGAGGTGTGTCGTCTGCGTCCTGGGGTCAGCGGAGGAGCAGACCGAAATACCATGAAGTGAATCAAACTAGCAAATCAATCAGTATAACGCAAGCCGAAAGAGCCCTTCTTTAAAAAAAATCTGAAGTTACCTCACCTTTCATCCTTTCTTTTCTTGACCAAACACCAGAATAGACTGCTTTCAAACTTGCATTAAGTTAGATTCCTATGAATTTGTCTCCCCTCTGAAATTTTATATTATGAGTATATGCATAGATACTCTAAAGGGGTGTCTGTGATCTGGAGGTTGGAACTTCATTTTTCTATATGGATAAAGAAACCTCAACCTTATTTGAGCAGAAATTCAGGTTCATGGACTTGATAATCATAACCAAAATACTACTATTTATTGAATCTTCAATATAAATTTATATATTTCTCATTTTACAAATGAAAACACTAAAGAAAAATTTTACTAGTTGTGAGAAGATCATATTTGTTTGACCATAAGGCCTGCCCATGCTTTTTTGTCTCATTAAAATATTTTTGGTTCACTACAGGTGGACATGAGGCTAACATTAAATAACAATAATAATAATGACAATGGTATGTCCTGGTCAGTTGTGGCTCAGTTGGTTTAAGCGCCGCCCCATGGCTGAAAGGGTGTGGGTTTGATTCCTGGTCAGGGCACACAACTGGGTTGTGGGTTCAACCCCCAGTTGGGCACTTACGGTCCCCAGTCCTGGTGCGTTTGGGAGGACTCTCTCTCATATCAATGTTTCTCTCTCTTCCTTCCTCTTTCCTTTCATCTCTCTCTAAAAGCAAGGAAAAAATGTCCTCAGGTGAGAATAACAACAAAAACAAATTTAAGAAAATAAATAATGGCAATGATAATGATTGTTGTTATTATTGAATGTTTTAAAACCATTCAAAATACTTTATAGGTTTTACCTCAGACCTCCCAACCACCCTATGCAATAGAGATTCTCATTGTCTCCATTTTAAGGATGAAGGGACCAAGCAGAGAAACTGATTGTATGTCAAAGTCACATCGCTGGTAGTAGGTAGCAGAGTTGGGATTCAGCACAAACAATTTGACCTTGACCTGTATGTGATGCTTCCTCTCATACCAGAGCTGTTAGCCTCCTGAAGCTTCGCGTGCTGAAGAAAATGTTCTCTACATTGTTCATTGATCAAGTTGCCCTGAAATTCCTGCAGCACCCACCCCAACATAAGGAAGACCCACCAACTCCGTAACAGACCCCTGACTACATACACAGATTTGAGTTGTGACTTGCTAAGTCACAATAAAGGCTGTCACTTCTTGATGGGCATGTTAAAAAAGCATTATAGGGGGTAGGGAAGGAGATTAAGAGAAATAATTTGCAGATATAAAAAAATCAACAAAATTGGACTGAATTTCTAAAAACTGTGAAGAACAAATAACTTCTTGTCCATTTTCTTACAGGACTTATATTGTTTTCTCAGGGTTTGTTTTACCTCACGATATAATGAACATAGTAGTACATCTTATTATTATTTTTTTCTTTCTGACTAAAATCAAACCTTTTAACTTCTCGGCAGACGTAAATGTGCCCCTCTCCCCACCTCTCAGGCTTGTTTCATTTCTTAGGGTTACAATGAGGTTTGGAGGAAGCTGTGTTCATTTTGAAGCATCTCTCTTTACCCCGATACTCCTGTATCCTGGCTGGGGCCTGCAGGAAGGCTGCAAAGGACCAAGATAGGAAAACCCCCGCCAAGTCAGCCACAGGCCTCAGTAAACACTGAATCTCCTCACAGAGTGCCCAGCTAAGCCTCAAACGCCCGCCCCCAAAGTCCCCTCCCACCCCCCACAGCCCCACATGTGAGCCTCAGGGGCCTGCATTTCAGAACCTTCTGGGTGCTTTCCCTTGGCAGGGCAGGCCCTGCTGGGCACTGACTCACTGCTTATCACTCTTTACTAGAAGTTCCGGATGAAGCAATGCAGGGGAGAAATTCAGTGTTTCTACTCCCTAAATCTGACCATGACTCATTATTCGGCAAACACCAAATGGTTCCACATCCTCCTCCTGAGAAGGAGGCACAGGGCCTGTTACATAAGCAGCAGTCTACAGCTGCTCTTGGGTAATTGAAAGTGAAGTCTTTCTGACTGGAAGCCCTGCTGGGAGTGACATGACTCTTTCCTAACCCCACGATACCAATCTTTATGAGGGGAGAAACCCTCTCTGTGAGAGGACACCCAAAGCCAGCATGTGCTGTGGAGGGTTGTTTTTTGCACAGTAGGCCTGATGTTTAGAAGAGCTTTGTATTTTCTGCCTTATTAAAACATGGTCTTTCTGCAGTGTCTCTGATCTTATCTCTTGATGAGCTGGAGCTGAGTTTTGTGAGGCAGAATCTACGCTGCCTGCTAAGCAGAGGAAAAAACATGGTGTGGGGTTTCCGTGCCCAAGGACCTGCCCAACAAAGACCACCCAGGAATGATCAGCTTAGGGAGAGGATTCACAAGAACAGTTTTTTTGTGTGTAATAAGCTCAGTACTGTGATCATAGAAAATAGAGTTGAATGGCAAAACCCAGAGTGAAAGAAATAGTTGTTTGTCTGGTTCAGGGTCAGGAGAAGGAAGCAACTTTAAATTGCTCATTGAAAGAAACAGAAGGGTTAAGACAAGATCCCTCTGGGCTCAGTAATCCTGTCTTCTTTCCCAGTCTGCATTACCAGGGAATTACTTTTGAGGAGTGGTGGGAAGCAAAACAAATTCTGAACATCCATTTCTGGAATCTGTTTCACTCAGAGAAGGCTTGCTCATAAACACCACAGGAAGTACAAGCTGATGGAGAGAAAGCTATCTTTTTAAACGCCACCCCTAGGAGTTAGTGTGTGTGTGTGTGTGTGTGTGTGTGTGTGTGTGTGTGTGTACCTGGCTCCTTGGGCAAGACCACAGCTCTCCTTAACTGGGCCTCATTGTCTGCGTGAGCTGAGCTGGGAAGGGCCTGGAGGGGAGGAGTGGTGGGTGAGGGAGCACATTGGCCTCCGGCGTGGCCATGCTGCCGTCCCCATGCAATGTTCCAGGAAACACCCCCAATGCCACAGAGAAATGGGATCCTGGAGAAGACCATCCTGTGGAGCTTAGGAAGGCCCGTAAAACAGGGGTGTTTGGGTAAGAAACGGAGATAGAATGGCATTGTTGGGTTGCCCACCAAACGTGGGGGACAGCTTTGAAGTTCCTAGCCTTTGCTGAAAGTCATAGACATGGTATTATGGGCTGGATTGTATGTCTCCCCACTCCTCAAATTCATATGTTGAAGCCTTAGCCCCCACTATCACAGAATGTGACTGTATTTGGAGACAGGGCCTTTAAAGAGATAATTAAGTTAAAATGAGCTCCTAGGGTAAGCCTTAATCCAGCATGACTGGTCTTCTTCTAAGAAGAGAAGGTTAGGACAAAGACACATGCCGAAGGACGACCATGGGAAGACACAAGGAAAAGAAGACCATCTGAAGGCCAAGGAGAGAGTCCTTGAAAGAGACCAATCCTGTTCAGTCGAGCTTCCAGAACTGTGAGACAACTTGTTTAAGCCACCCAGTCTGTGGTACTTGATTGTAGCAGCCCCAGCAGACTAATATGCAAGGTGGCCCTGTGATTTCCCTACATTTAGAAACCTTGGGTTTTCTTTGAAGCTCACGTCCTGTCCATGCTATGGGTAGTTCTCAGAAGACAAGATAGGGCATGGTGCAGAGAGTGGGGGGGGGTCTTCCTTCCCCCATTACAATCCTTGCGTAGGAATGGAGCTGTGAAGACTGGGTTCCTGAGCTCTCTGAGAAAAGGACAAAGGCCCATAAGCCTTGGTGAGTTTCCTGAGGCCCTAGTACAGAGACACAGTTACATGGGTCTTCTGGCCATGTAACATTGTAACCAGCACTGGACAGAGCATGCTCAACCCGTGGGGCATTTTCCTTGAGCCTCATTGTACAACCTCATTTACCTGGAGCACAGCTGGGCCTTTTGCAGCCCCTGCTCACTTAAGAAACTGCCAAAGGGTTAGTTTATCTATATGCTTTGAGTATATTAAAAGAAACTAATCTCAGGCTTTGGCTGAGAGGGTCTCAGTAGATCCTTCAGGAAGAAATCCTGCCTAATACACAGAATTAGATGGTTGGCTATTAGCTTTGGTAGAGCTTAGCTTCGTGTGATGTCTCCTGTGAGGCAGGTATTAGTCACCAACATCAATAACTTAATACCCCGCACCTCCATCACCAGCTTTAGTCTTTCCTAACATTCCAGAAATCTGATATTTTAACTAAATACTCTAGGTTTGCCTTATTCCTTCCTTCCCTTTTAAAACGTCTATTTTAATTAAGTGCTCTTTGGCTTCCAGCAAAGCTAACCTCCACTGTTAATGTCCCTGGTGTGGGCAGGAAAGGTTGAGTTCGAGCTGCCTTTGAAAGTTGCTCCAATCCTTTCTCCCGTCTACTACGCCTACGTGAAGCAGAGGACAATGGGGCACTGTGGGCCAGCGTCTCAGGACAGTTCCCCAGAGCTACTTCCTCTAACATTGCTCTTCTCACCGGGCCCTCAGGTATAGGTGGGGCCAGAGAGAAACCTCTGGCTTCTTCATTTCACTGGAGACAAAATTTCGAGACACCTGAAGAAAAGAGAGCACATCCAAGCATCTTAGCACATGCCGCAATTCAGCGACAAAGTGTATTTTAGAGGAAAAATTAAACCCTAAACCCATAGGTAACAACTAAATCCCTGACATAAATGCCTCATAAACTTGGAACTTCCAGCACAGCCCCGAGAATGCCGCTCTCTCCCACGCACTGACGGCGGGCCTGGCCCTCCGCCAGGGCGTTCGGTTGCAAAGCTGGAAACTCCCTGACTTAAAACAATGTCTGGGTGTTTCTGCTTCACAGAAGCTCTGAAGGAGAGTAAAAAGTTTAATAAATTTGTTGCTCGATTTGACTTCTCCTGCATACCTATGTGTTTCATCTACCTTTGTAATCACGCCTATTATAAAGGTGCCAGCCATAAAAGACAGGGCTGTAAACAAAGTGAACCGAACGAAGAGATTGCCTCATGTTTATTACCCACTGTGTAGCTGTATGCTTGGGAATTGTGCAAGACAAGTCCCCCCCTCCCCCACCTCTAAAAAATAGGGCCTAGTCATTGCTTTCTAGGAGTTTATAAATCAAGGAGTGCAGATAGAAGTTTAATCATTCCTTCAGATACGTATTTCTAAAACCCATTACCGTTTCATTCTTCAACTTCTTCCTCTTCTTCTTTCTCTTATCCTATCATTTTCCCCATCCTTTCCTCCACTCCTCTCCCTCTTCCTCCTCCATGTCCTCATTTACTGGGCTAGAGGTAAGAGCACACAGCTAATATTTCATTACTCTCAGGGTCAAGGGTAAAAGGAAGTACTTGATGTTGTCTTTGAAGTAATCTTCCCTTTCCAACCAATTTTTGCTGAAGTTGGCTTTTAAGAGGCACGGAATGTGGAGAAGGAAAAAGAAGCGGATGCAGGAATGCCTCACCAAAAAGTGTTTACTAGCAGGGAGGAAGAGAGAAGAGTAGGTAAGTAGTAAAGTACAGAGAAGAAGACGGATAGGAAAAATGTTGATTCATCTGCAATAGGGTGTTGGAGGAGAACTCTATGAGGACCCTGGACCACCATAAAGGGGAACAAGTGGGTCCTAGAGCAATTTAAACCTGGAACATATCTGGAGACAAAAATGATAAAACTGAAGCTGTCCTACTTTGTAGACATCATGAGAAGGTAAGGTTCTTTGGAAAAGACAATAATGCTGGGAAAAACAGAAGGCAGCAGGACAAGAGGAAGACCAAGTATAAGATGGACTGACTCCATAAAAAAAGCCAGTCATGAGTCTACAGGAGCTGAGCAGGACACTCTGGACACCACTCATTCATTTGCAGAGTTGCTGGGAGGCAGCGCTGATGCAAGGGCACATAACACACAAAAATTACAGAATTCCGAAGATGGAAGAGGACTTTGGGCACTTGGGTACTTATCCCCTTACTTTATAGGTAAAGAAAATGAGACCCAGGAAGACTGGCAACTTACACAAGGAGAGAGTGTAATCATTCAAATGGTCTAAGATTCAGGTCTTCCTGTTTCTAAGTCAATGCTCCTTCCCTGGGTAGAGCTCCTTCTAGATGCCAAACCAACATAGGTGATTGGAAAGGCCATCCATGGGCCCAATCTTTCCCTCACCATCACCTTTGCCTACAAGTTCTGTCCTTTCTTCCCTCTTAGCCCATCATGTTAAGTGAAATTGCCCTGGGATGTCACTCTCAGCTATTTCTGTGAGAACGGTGGGACAAGGAGAGCACCAAGTAAGGACGAGTCGAGACCTGCCTCCCATGACCTGGGCAGCTTTGAACAACGCCCTTAACAGAATAATCTAGACTAGCACTCTCCAATAGAAGTACAATACAAACCACTAATGTGAGCCACTCGCATACTTTTGAATTTTCTAGTGCTCACATTTTAAAAAAGTAAAATGAAACAGGTAAGATTCATTTTAATGATATCTTTTAATGAACCTAGTCTATCTAAAATACTATCTTATATTTTATTGTCTTATATCAATGACAACAAATATTTTGTTATATTCATGACAACATTTTTATTGTCATCAATAAAAACGTGTATTGATGAGATAGTTTACATTCTTTTTCGGTACCAACTCTGAAATTTTGGGTGTGCTACGCTGACAGCACGCCTCAGTTCAAACTAGCCATTCCCGATGCTCGGTGGCCACACGTGACTAGTGGCTGCTATAACAAACTGCTTCTGCCTAGAGTCCTAGAAATTGTTTAAATGTGCCTCAAGGAGTACGTGTGTGTGATGAATTTGAAAGGGGCAGAGATGGCCAACTTTGGATCATATACTTCCACTTCCTGCCAAATACTTCCAGAGTTAACTGTTTTAAGTATTGAACTTTGGCATGAGGCATTTTTGGGAGAAGAATTCCACAGCTCAATAAAGAAGCTAAAAACCTTACATTGCATAACCTGCAAGTTGCACTGAGAACCTCAGCCCAGCTCTGGACAGACAGAAAAAAGAGTAAATAGTCACCTGCCAAGAAAGAAAAGGGCCAAGTGACAAACATGAGAGTGGCCCCACACTAGAGCTGGTTGTAAAAGACATGTGGCCCCATGGCTGTGGCCTGTAAACTAGTGCCAGACAAGGACTGATTCCCTCCCAGCGGCTCAGGTTAATGGATAACAGTTTCAGTTATTGGCTGGAGCTGTGTCTGGGTGGGTCTGTCCGGGGGCCCTAACCTTTTCCACGGGTCAGAGTGTCTAGAATCAGGGTGATTTATACGCAGTGGTAACAGGACACGCTTACTGCAGCACACAGAGCCTTGGATCTCTTGCTCCCTAAGCATCCCAGCTTGCAGATAATCTGCTCATGGGGGCGCCCCATGTGGCTGCAAGGATTTTCCCTGCCCTCTTTGTTTTGAACTGTTACATATAAGAAAATACAACAGCAGAACAGCTGCAAGATTCAAACAGCTATATCAGCAAAGGCTTCAGTGTTGGAGAATATCATCGAATCCAGCTTCAATCCCAGCAGCCAGCACGCCCACTCGCTTCCGAGGGCCATGCCAGTGTGAGATGGTGCTCATGGTTTCAGTCTTTGAAACCCAACTGCTCAGGAAATGTACACATTTTTCTTAGATTATTTTTCTTCATTTCATGAGTTGCTAAGTAGATCCACTGAATTTAGTTAGACACATGGTCCCCACCCTTCTGGAACTTTTTCAATATTATGGTAAAATAAGGATGGCCTCTCCATCAGTCAGTTGCCTAAGAATTCCAGAGTCTCAGGAAAGCTGGAGATGAACAAAACATGTAGCCGTCCTTGATATGTTTGCATTACCAAGGAAACAATTAAAAACATAGCCTAGAGAGGACTTTTTTTCACAAATTAAAAATAGAACTACCATATGATCCAACAATTCTACTTCTGGGTGTTTATCCGAAGGAGATGAATACACTAACTTGAAAAGATATCTGCACCTCTGTGTTCATCACAGCATTATTTACAATAGCCAAGAAATGGAAGCAACCTAGTGTTTATTGATAGATGATTGGGTTAAAAATGATATATATCTATATAGGAATTTTATTCAGCCATAACGAAAGAATTTCCTGACATTTGCAACTGCATGGATGGACCTCGAGGGCATTATGCTAAAGTAAGTATTGAAGTCAGACAGCGAAAGACAAATACCATACGATCTCACTTATTAGTGGTTGGTGAGCAAAATGAGTCAAGGTGGTCAAAGAGCACAATATAAACTTCTGGTTATAAAATAAATAAGCCCTAGGGATGTAACGTACATCATGGTGTCTATAGTTAATGATATTGTATTGTATATTTGCAAATTGCTAAAAGAATAGATCTTAAAAGTTCTTGTCACAAGAAAAAAATATTTTGTAACTATGTGTGGTAGTGGATGCTAACTTGTTAACTAGACTTACTGTGTTGATCACTTGCAATATATACTTATACTAAATTCTTATGTTGTACTCCTGAAACTCATATGTTATATGTCAATTTATCTCAGTTTTTTAAAAAAGTGAGATCTAGCCCCAGACCCATCCCCCTGCCCTACCCTGAAAGGGAACACTTATAATAAAATTATTTCTAAGAAAAAAACAAAAAAAAAATTGCCTGTATATTTTCCACTTTCTAACTCTTCTCCATTTATTTCCGTGCATTAAGTGGTATTTGGATATTTGGATTGAGTATAACCAGAAATTGTCTAGATGTTTCCCCAGATAAAAGGGAAGATAACACCTAAGAGTCTAGCAACATACAAATAAAAATAATAGCCTTTTTTGGTGCCAGACACAATACTGCACTTTTACTGTGACACATTGCTTCATTTAATGTTACAATAAGCTTGATCAGTAGCCCATGGTTTATAAAAGAGAAACAGTCTCAGTGAGGATGAGGCACTTTCCCAGTATCACAAAGTTACAAAGTTAGGATATGGCAGAACAGGGATTCTAACTCAAACATAAGGGACATGCCAGAGCTCCTGTGCCTTTTGTACAGCTTTCTCTTGCCATCTTGGGTGGCCCAAATCTGTGCATCTTTTTAAAAAGAAAATCCTATATAATTTCATTGGCCATAATAGTAGAGGAGAGAAAAAATGTGTGTTGCTGCTCGGCATTTATTAATTTGGGAGGGGGTATTACTTTTAAATGACATATACTTAGGTTTGGTAGACATAGAGAAAACCCTTTGTAATGTGTTATTGTAATGTATTGTAACTTCTTACCTCTGTAGGATGTCCCTTTCTTCCTAAGAAAAGTATCTTTCCTTACCCCACCTCCTTAATTCTTGCCAAGGGCTTGGATTTATGTCTTTTTTTTTTTCTATAGGGGAAAGCAATTGAGACCAGTGATTTGATGAATTATTTTTCTAATATGTAAATTACACTAAATCTTACAGAACTTTTCAAATGAATTACATTCAGTTCTACCTTTAACTTACTTCTCTTGAAAAAAATAAAATAAAGTGAAATTTAGATTTCCCAGGAAAAGCATCATAATCCAAGGGATCTTACTATCGGCTGTCTGACAACTCAGATGTCTTTGGATACAAATGTGTTATCCAAGAAGACTAGCTTAAAAGCACTAGGGAGTCTGTGTATTAGCGTTTTACTAGGGGCCTATTGAAAACTAAACTTTTCTAGACTCAAATCATGAGATGTAATGATGGAATGACCTATGGTTGGACCAATGTTTTGGATGATAGTCCCCATTCTCCTAGCGGTTCATGTCACACCTTGCTGTCCTCAACGTGCCAATATTTCTTCTGAGCTTATCTTTCAGCTTACGACCTTTTCCTTATTTCACTGAAAAATAGAAACAATCAGGAGAACTTCCAAAAATGTCAACCGCATCTACCCGCATACTTAACATCTGTATAGCCTGCCTTCCAAGTCCGAGCCCTGTGCTTTATCAGTCTCTATCAACAGCTCATTAACATCACTTAATCTCTCTCTCATGTATCAATATTATTTTTTCCTTTTTACTGGATCACTTCCATCAGCATACAAAAATGCTGTTATTTTTCCCATTTAAAAACAAAACAAAATGATAAAACCTCTCTCAACCCTATACTCATCTGTGACTGCTGCCGTAGCCCTCTATTCTTCTTTATGGACAATACCTCAAAAGAGTTCTCTTTATTTACCACCTCATTTTTCTCTTTCTCCTGTTTTCTCTCGGAGCCATTGCACTCACACTTTCGTTTCTACTACTCAATGAAACAGGTCTTTTCAAAGTAACCAAGAAATAAATTCTCAGTTCTTTCTTATCTGACAGATCTGTAGCACTTAACACAGTTGCTTGCTCTCTCCTCCTCCAAAGACTTTGTTCACTTGGTTCGAGGGTGCCGAGCTCTTTGGCCATTCTTTTGTCTCTTTGACAGCTCATCCTTATGTCTCATATTTAAATGCTGGATAGCCTCCAGCATAGTCAGTGGTCCTCTTCTCTCCTGTACCACTATGCTTAGAGATTTCATCAGTTCCATGGTTTTAAATATGATCTTTACAAAGAGGACCAAGGGGTATGTGTCTCCAGACCAGACCACCATCTTTAACTTCAGACTTGCATAACCAACCACCTGCTCGACATCTTCACACAGTTGTTTCAGTCTTCTCAACCTTAACATAAAACTCGAACCTGCTCTTCGTATACTCTTCCCTCTCTCAGCAAATCACAATTCCATCCTCCCAGCTTCGCAGAGCCAAAACCTTGAAAGCAGGAAAATGAGGACAAAAACAGTACGCATCTCACAGGGCTGTTACAAAGATGAAATGAGTCAATGTTTGTCAAGAACTTGGAGCAGTGCCTAGCATATAATTAGTACTAAATAAACTTCTCTTAAATGATTAAGATAAATAATCATCTTTGGCTCTTCATTTTCTCTCACATACTATATCTAATCATCAGCTAATGTTGTTGGCTCTTTTTTAGAAATATATCCAAAGTGTCGCACTTCTTACCTGCTCCATTGCTAACACCCCAATTATCACCTCTTGCCTGGATTGTTGCACTAACATCTTCACTGGCCTCCCGGCCTCTGCCCTGCTATAGACAATCTCAACACAGAAGCCAGAGTAATTTCTTTAAAATGTAAGTCAGATTATGCCACTCGTTTGTTCAAAATCCTTCCGTAGTTCTAATTTTACTCGGTAAAAATCAAAAGGCTTTAAAGTGCCCCCAAGGTCCTACACACTCTGTAAGCCACACCACCTCTAGTTCTTGAACTTATCGCTCCCACGGACCCCCTAACACTGTGCTCCACTCACACACTTGCCCCTTTACATGCATACACCAAGAAGTTCTCGCCTGCTATCCCTTATACATTCTGTTTTCTCTCTGCCTGGGTTGCTTTTTCCAAGGTTAGTTGCATGATTCCCTCTTTCATCTCTTTCAGATGCATTAAATGTTACCTTGGTAAGAAACGCTGTGGCCTCTCTCCACATACAGTGGTGACCACCAGCTTCGTTATTCCCGTTTTCCACTTGCTGCTTTTCTGGGTTTTCCAAAGCCCTTACAGGATAAACATCAGCAGTTATTTGATCATTGGTCATCTCTCCCCCAACTACAGTGTAAACGCCATGAGGGCAGGAACTTTGTTTTGTATACTGCTGTACCTTTCATACCTAGAACAGTGCTTGACACACAGCAGATGCTCAATTAATATTGGCTGAAGAGTCCATGGGTGAACCCGTTACCAGTGCAGCTGCCCACTCGCTCCCTTGTAGGATCGGCTTTGCGTGTTCATAGCCCAAGGAACTCACATCTTGGAAAGACTCCGAAATGTCAGATCCTTCATACTCAACTTTTGCTGAGGAAAAGAAAATTATTTATTCTATGAGTGTTATCTAGTTGTCAAGTTCTGATAAAGGCCCTCTTCCGCTTGTGACTACTCAGCTAAGAAGTGGCTTGTTTATACAGCGTGTCTCCCATATTCAAACCACCCCAGGTCTCTGTAAAGCAGAGAAGTGACAAGGGCCCAACAAACCACCTAGTGGATGAAGTGTACAACATGAGCAAAGGCATAGAGCTAAAAAGTGTGTACAAAAATCCACTTTAAGGGAAACAGAGTAGATAAAAGAGAGTAAGTTGTGACAAGGACATGTAGCAACTTGAATGCCAGGATATAGGTTGTATAGTTTATAGAATGTGGTTAAATTTTTAAAAGCAAAATTGAATACATTACTAAAAATTGATTGACCTGTCTTAATGAACTGTGCTCTAAAGAAAACATAATAAAGATATACTCTTGTGTATAGCTACTGCTGATAAGAATTAAACACCTTAGATCTTTTTATCTTTTATAGTAGCTATACTAAGGTATATGTTATAACATTTATTGATTGTATATGTGCAATTCATGATTATAGTAAATTTAGGGAAGTAACTAAGCACCACATCCACAGGTTGAAGAAGTTTCCTTTTATTCTTAGTTTGTTAAGAATTTTTAATCATAAATGGGTGTTTGGTTTTGTCAAATGTTTTTTTCTGTATCTATCAACATGATTATGTGGAGTTTGTCCTTTATATATTATACGAATTTTCAGATCTTAAACAAACCTTGCATTCTTGGCATAAATCCTACTTTGTCTTCAATTTACATGTCACTGGATTCAATTTGTTCAAATTGTGTTAATGATTATTGTGCCTGCACACATGAACATTATTGTTCTGTAGTTTTTTCTTGTGATGTCTCTTTTTGACATTGGTATCGGGGTAACACTGGCCTCATAAAATGAATTGGGAATTGTTTCCTCTGTTTTCTGAAAGATTTTCTGAAGGGCTATTATTACTTCTGTACAGTTGACCCTTAAACAAAGTGGGTTTTAGGGGTGCCAATCAACCAAAAAGCTGTATAAGCCCTTTGCATACTTGGATTCCTGACCTAAGAGTTGACTCTTGAACAATGCAGGTTTGAACTGTGTCAGTCAATTGAAAAAATCTGTGTATAAGTGGGCCGGAGCAGTTCAAACCCAAGTTCTTCAAGTGTAAACTGTAAATAAACTGTAAACTGTAAACTCTAGATAGAATTCACCAGCAAAGCTCTCTGGGCCTGGACTTGTCTTCGTAAGCATATTTTTACTTATTAATTCAATTCTTTATTTTTCATATACCTATTCTAATTTGCTCTTTCTTTATGAGTCAATTTTTGTAATTTGTGACTTTTCAGGAACTTGTCCATTTGACCTAAGTTGTCTACGTTATTGATATACTGTTAATATTTTCTTATAATTCTTTTAATTCCTGGAGGGTTGGTAGTTTCATTATTGATTTCAGTAATTTGCATCTTTTCTGTTTTTATCTTGGTCAGTCTACTTAAAGGTTTGTCAATTTTCTTGTTCATTTTTAAAAAATAACTTTTTATTCCACTGATTCTATTGTTTTTCTGTTTTCTATTTCATTGATTTCTTCTCTAATATTTATTTTTCACATTTATTTTTCTATTTATTCTGGGTTCTGTTTGCTTTTCCTAATTTCTTTTATGTAAAAGCTTAGGTTATTGTTTTGAAGCTGTTCTCTCTGATATAAGTATTTAAAACTATAAATATCCCTCTAAGCACTACTTTAGCTGCATCTCAAATTTTGATACTTTATATTTTGGTTTCATTCAGTTAAAATATTTTCTAATTTTCACTCTGATTTCTTCTTTTGACTGTGGGTTATTTAGAAGTGTGTTTTTTAATTCCCCAATATTTGAGAATTTTCCAGATTTCTTTCTGTTGTTGATTTCTAATTTTGTTGTGATTGAAGAGCACTTTGCATGAACTTAATCCTTTTAAATGCTCTGGGACTTGTTTTAGGTCCCAGCATGTGGTTGATCCCTGTCTAACCATGTGTGCTTGAAAGAATGTTCATTTGCAGTTGTTGGAAAGAATGTTTGTACATGACAGTTAGGTTGAGTTAGTTGATAGTGTTGTCAAGTCTTCCATATTCTTTTTACTTTTTTTGTCCAATATTTCTATCCATTATTGAGAATGAGGTATTGAAAAGTCCAACTATAGTTGTTGAGTTGTCTAATACTTTTTAATTGTGTTAGATTTTATTTAATGCATTTTGTGGCTCTATTGTTCGTTGCATTAAGTATTACATCTTTCTGATACAGTGTCATGGAAATCTCCTCATTTTTCATTTTTAAGATTATATTGTCTTGACTTCCTAGCTGTTGTTTCAATTTCCACACAAGTTAAATAGGGTTAATGATATCTGTCATGTTAGGTTGTTGAAATAATTAATAGGTAAAATAGAAAATTTTTAGCACATTGCTAGGCATGTAGCAGGTACTCAGCATTAAGACCCTTCCCAGTTCCCCTTTTCTTCATGTTATTGGATGTGGGTACAAAGTTGGCTTTGAGGACAATTGTAAAAATAGCAATTTCTGGTATTACTTTTGTTTCTGGTAAATACTGTTAGATTCCATAGGAATGTGACCTAAGAGCCATCAGACAAGCTGGTAGCTGACAGCATGCTTTGTTTTTCATCATTATAAGCTGCTAGAGAGCAAACAGTATAGTATTTTATTAGTTTCTGTACAGTTTCTGCACACTGTGTCTCCTAATACATAAGAAGTTAATCCACCAAACTTCCTTGGGCAACTCATAAGTTATCTAAGTCTTGCTAGAGGTATCTCCATTTAGGTGATAAAATTAAACAAAGTGGAGAAGTGTTTAACATATAAATTAAGAATTTAAAAATTCAAATTAAGTAGCAGTTACCCTTTAGGTGTAAATATTTCTGATGTGGAAGGAATAAGGTGGGGAGAGGAAGGAGGGCTTCTGGATGCTGGGACTGCATTTTTAAAAAATTTGTGTCTTATCTGTGCATTCATTTTTCTATTATTGGTTAAACTGGACATTTACATTTCTGTGCTTTTTATTTTGTGTTTTATATTCCAGCATTTAAAAGTTAAAGATAAATAATTTTCTTCAAATGGGCTAAGTGCCAAGAGGGGGACGAGCTGTAGTCTTTGACTGATAATAATTAGAGCTCCTTTTGGGTAAGAGTTGAGCATGGAACAAGATCACGCATAGAACTTTACATTCATTGTCTCATTTAATCTGCCCTGTACAGAATTATCAGCCATACATATCACCACTGTTCTAAAGATGAGGACACTGGGGTTCTGAAAAGTTGATCATTTGCCTAAGCTCCCACAAAGAGAAAGTGATAGAGGTAAAATTGGAATTCAGGAGGGTCTGATTTCAAAGGTGGTCATCTTCCTTGTAAGACTGCTATTGATTTGTGATTATCACACTGACAGAACTTTCCAGAGAAATATACTTTATGCAACTATCTTTGGGTTATTTTTATTGATAAATTAAAAATAGTGTTCAAGTATTTACCATAAAATCTCAGGCAGATCCCTATTTCACAGCTTTGAAAACTAGTCCAGATTGGAACTAAAGAATATTTTTTAAGAGAAAGTAGATTCCTTCAATATTTGAATTATCAAAAGACTGGATAATATTGAGATATTATAAAAGAAAATTTTTGTCAAGAAGAGCAAGTAAAAACTAAGGAAGTTATTGCCCAATACAAAATAAACTAAACTATGACAAATTTTTGAGAAATTGATGTCATGCAAGAAAAAGATACGCCTTGTCCAGTGTGGACCAGTTGGGTGGAGCATTTTCTTGTACATCAAAAGGCTGCGTGTTCAATGGCCTGTCAGGGCACATACTTGGGTTGCAGGTCTGATCCCTGGTCCAGGCGTGTACAGGAGGCAATCCATCAATGCTTCCCTCTCACATTGATGTTTCTCTGTCTCCCTTCCCCTTTCCCTCTCCCTCTCTCTAAAAATTCAGTGAAACAAATGTCCTCAAATGAACATAAAATAAAAAAGATGGTGTCCATATGACCTTGATTGTAGGAACATTCTCTTTCAAACAGTCCAGAAGTCATGATGCTGAACCTATACATAAGGGTATGTAATAGTAACACACTATTTGACACTGCTGTGAAAAATACTCAGTCTGATCCATGTATATGTAATTTGTTGGTTTTCAACTTTTAGAATATACATATTCAAATTGCAAAGATAGAAACATAGTAACAGCAGTAATAATAGTAGCACAACTCATTGAATACTGCTGCTTTTGCTGATGTACTAGTCACTCTTCTAAGCGCTTTGCATGCATTGACTTATTTATTCCTCACAACAACACTGTGAGGTAGAACCTATCTTTCTGTCTCTATAGTGCAGATTGGGAAACAGCCACAGAGAGATTACTTTGCTTATATAAGTTTAATTAGCTAACATTAAGTAGAACCAGGTTCAAATGTGGCCAGTATGCTACAGATTCTATTGTCATTACCACAACACTATTATTGTTAGAGAACAGGTATAAATGTTATTAACCTTGAAAAGGTGAAAATAAATACATGATAAATACATGATTGAAAGAAAACTAGGATTCAGGAAACCAAGAAGTGGTATTAGGAAATAATATGGGTGACTACATCTTCATCTTGTTTGGTTAGCATATTAGTTTTTTACTGCTGCATAACAAATGATCAGACACTTAGCATCCTAAAACAACACCAACTTATTATCTCATATTTTCTGTAGAACAGAAGTCTTGGCATGGATTAGCTAGATTTTCTGCTGAAAGTCTCCCCAGCTGAGATCAAAGGGTTGGCCAGTCCGTGATCTGATTTTAGTCTGGAGTCATCTTCCAAGCTTACTGGTTATGCATATTTTAGTTCCTTTTAGTGGTAGGGTTGGTGTCCTCCATGGAATACTCAATAGGCAGTTTATAACAGGCTTTTTGCTTTCTTGCAGGCCAGCAGGAAAGTATCTCTCTGTTTTTTCACCTTCTTTCAAATGACTTACCTGATTAAGAAAGGCCCACTCAGGATGTCTCCCTTTTGAGTAACTCAAACTCAACTATAATTAATCACTGGAGTGATATGCTTTATAGTTACAGGTCCTGTCTACAGTTAAGAGAGTGGGATTATATAAGGTGTACATAGCAGGGGACAGAAACTTGGGAAGCTGTCTTAGAATTCTATCTACTACAGTTAGGGATCAGAAAACAGCATCCAAAATTAATAGTCAATAAGTAGATATTTAATGATATCATTTAAAATAAAGATCAGGACATAACAATGCATAACTGTAAGAATGACAAAAAAGAAAATATGTAACATAATTAGGAGATATTGGGAGGAAGAAAGAAAGGAATGTGGGGACTAAAAGTGAGCTAACTTAGTAGTTCTCAGCCCTGACTACTACAGAATCACCTGAACATCTTTCAAAATGACTGATGCTTAGGTCCTGCTTAAGACCAATTAAATCAGAATCTGTAGGGGTAGAGATTAGTTATAGACATATTTTAAAAGCTTCTCAAGGGAATTTAATATACAACCAGGTAGAAAACTGTTGAGCTAAACTTTTATCTTTCTTAGTGGGGAGTTCATAGTATTTTTGGTTTTCCCTGAAGTGGATGAAATAAAATAATAGTGGAATAGCCATGTTATTCAGAGTTGTGGACACAGTCATCAGAAGCAATGAAGTCAGAAAGGGTTACTGTGGCTGCCTCCGAGGAAGAGGGCGGCTGTGAGGACTGGGGGCAGAGAATCTGCTCTCCGTGTAACGTCTCTGTGCTCTCTTCTTTTCTTTTCTTTCTTTTCTTTTCTTTTTTTTTTTTTACTATGTGCATGACTTACAAAAATGTTTAAGAGTTTATAGTTTCTTCAACAAGTAAAGAATCAACTCTCCCTATATGGGTAGTAGTAAAACTTGACCAGCCAATATGAGCAGAATTTTACCTGTTTTTCTTTAAAGTCGTATGTACTAAACAATGAAATAAGTCCTGTGCTTTACTCCTTTGATATAGAAATACAAAGAATTTTCAATGGTGCTTCATTAAAAATAATTCTTCTGCTTCCTTGCAGCTGTTTTTACCCCTTTTAAGATGTCAGTGAGTACTAATCCAGAATAGCTGTCTGTATTTGTATCCTAGGGCTGTTGCAACAAGTGAGCACAAACTGGGTGGTTTAAAACAACAGGGATCTATTCTCTCACAGTTTGGGAGTCCAGAACGCGGAAAGAAGTCTCGCCACACCCAAACCGAGGTGTCAGAAGAGCCGCCCTCCCTCCAGAGGCTCCAGGGAAGGACCCATTTCTTGCCTCCTTCAGCTCTAGCTGCTCTCGGCATTCCTCGCCTCGCGGCCACATCAGCACGTCACATCAGTCTGTGCCTCAGTGGTCATGCTGTCCTCTCCCCTTCTGTGTCAAACGTCCCCCTGCCACTCTCTGATAGGAATGGATGCGATTTCATTTAGAGCCCACCAGAATGATCCAGGTTCATCTCCCCATCTTGAGATCCTTAATGACATCTGCAAAGTCATTTTCTGCTATATAAGGAGACATTCATAGGATCTAGGCATCAGAACATTAATATCTTTTGGGAGCCAATATTCAGTCTTTCACACATTTTTATTCTTTACACTTTTTACTATTGAGCTAACTTCCAATGTCTATCCAAATGAAGAAATTATCTTTTATCTAAAGCCTTAGAATCATTTGAAAGTAAAGTACATAATGGCAGTAAGTGTCCACATTTTTCAGAGTTAAGTATTTTGCTCAATTATAGTAGCTTCTCTTACTATTTTACGGGATGCTCTTCCTATCTTATTTATATTTGACTTCTGTTTTCTTCACTTTTTAGAAGTATTTTGTTGCATTATGTCTTTAAGTTCGCAGAGGATAAATATGATGAACTGAATAAAAATATATCTACAAGTAATTCATGTTTGTATTTACTCTTTGTTAAAAACTTCTCAAATCCATCATAGTTTTATTCAGACATTAACTTTACTTTTCAAGTATTTGTTTGACTCTTACATATTTGCTTTGAACAACATGAAATTCTGTGAATATGCAGTCTCTCTTTACTTGTCTGAAAGAACGCCTTTAATCACTAGGTGTTTAAAACTCCATCCTTTTACAGGAATAATATTATGTAATTTTAGCCAGAGTAGACATAATCACAGAGTTCATAAAAAAAAAATCTCCATTTTTCTTTCCGATTTTCCTTTCTTTTTCTTAAAATTCTTGGAAGGCAGAAAGGAAGAAAGGAAAGAAAAGAAGGAAGAAAGGAAATAAAGAAGGAAAGAGAGAGAAAAAGTCACATGGAAAAACAATATCTGAAAGAGTTTCAGAGGCGAGCACCCCAAAACACTTACTTGTCCAAGCTCTTTCACTGCCCAAGGGCTCCAGAGCAGTGAGATCGCGTTGGAACACAGAGAGACCATTGCGGTGAAACAAGTGGGTGAAAGCGAAGGCTCCCATCTGGATCTCAGAGGGGACCTGGGACTCCACACAAATATGGACAAACTATGCCATGCATAAATGATTGGTCATTGGTTTCTCGGACTAAGTCGTGCTTTCTCTTAATGGATATGTAAGTTGTGTCCCTGTTCTTGCCACAACAAAATATCTTAAAAGTTGGCTCTGAAAGGTTAATGTCTAACATGACTTATATGTGAATGATGGTGCTCCATTTCCGGTATTAACTTTATAAAAGAACTTCATTTTCCAACCTAATTCTTCCTCTTGCATTGCTGAGAAATTATTCATCCTTCTAAACATAAAATCTAAAGTAATAAAATATTTTCGTAATCGAAACTCAATATTTACCCTAATCATACATCTTCCCTGGGTGTATGTGTGTATATGTATGTATACACATAAGTGTGTATCATATGTGGGAATGGAAAACAGATGGGATAAGCTTCATGTTTTTTCACTGCCTATGAATACGTCAGTGGCTCCCAAAATCTTTCCCACATGAATGTAAACTTTATTGACCTCTATACATCCAGCTCCTAGAATGGTGACTGACATAAAGTTGGCATTCAATAAACATGGTTTGGAACATTGAGCCTTTTACATTTCCTTTCGCTTTTGCCCTCATTTTTTATCCTCTGACCGACAGGTACAGGCATTCGGGAAAAGCTCAGAGCGGTCAAAGATCCACGGATCCAATTCTGACAAAAGGTACCATTCCTCAGGGCAGGAGATCAGGGGAAGGACTGGAGTGTTGGCACCTTGAAACCGTGGAGATTTGGAGATGAGAGTTAATACCACCCACCACATTCCCATCCGCCCGCCCTAACCTCCGCAGGCCCAGCATAGCCGAGAAATATCTTCTTGGCCCCCTCTTCCCCAAGTAACACTTGGAATATGAAGTACATAAATAATTTAACAATCTGGTGCTAGTGGCCATTTCTAATAGATGTGCTCCGGGACAGCGTGAATAAGGCAGCAAACTGGAACGATGGCACACGCTCCGACAGCCACATTACAGATGCACTGCCCTGTTGCCACCCTGGAGCGGGCTGCTTCGCTGAATCACTCTGGGTTCGGGGTAAGGCCTAGCAGAGGAGACGGCTGCAGCGATGGCCTCCATCTGTGTTTTTCTTGCCTCAGAGGAGGAGATCTGAAGTGGAAACTTCTATCTAAATAGAATCGGAAAGCAGCAAACAGGGAGAGTGGTGGTCCTGTCTTTCTACCCCAGGCTGAATTACTTTCATTATTGCTCATTTTGTGTTAAGTTAAAAGCAGACAGATTGCCTTTTTAGGTTTTCCCCGCTTCTTTCAGTAGTTATCCAAAAGTCTAGAAATTGCTATAATTTAAAGTTAACGAAAAGAAAGTTCAGCAGCTGCATCGTATTTCACACCATTCTTCCCTTCTGGCGGTCCGGCCTCTCCCGGCCCCTCCAGCCTTGCGTGGCATTGCCAAGGGCACCGCACGGAGCAGAGGGGCCTGTTCTCAGGCCAGCGCAGGCTGCCCCAGGGCAGGTTTCACGTGAGTCAGTTATGGGGCAGGAGTAAGCAGCAGCCTGGTCCTTTCTTTAAGTTGAGCAGGTGAAGAATGTTTCTAACTGTTCTGCTGGCAGGACCAATGATGCTGCTAACTTCTGTTTCACCTACTGACTTAAGAGTCCAATTTTTTTTAGCTTTAGGTTGAATATTCGATCCCTCCTGCTAATGCGGTGGGGAGGAACAAGACCTCATTGCTTTGGAAGGAGTTACTCAGTCCACCAGATTCTCCAGTTACCGTGTGTGCGTGTTGTATGATTTTTCATTAGTGGTTGTATGAAAGACGTAGGTGAAAAAAATCGGACACAGTAGAAGCTTTTTTTGCAGCATGATTCCAGTAGCGTCGTCACTGACAGCCAGATCACCGCTTTCTTCTCAGCATAAAATGTATTAGTGTCAGGCTAGTTAATTGCCACTGGAAATTTTCTTCAGGTCCCCTCCCTGCTTTTTTCCTTGTGTGCTGGTATAATTGTGCGACACCTCCTGAGAAGTCCATTGCAATCCCACTAAAGGCAAACAGATTGACACAGCACTGGAAAGACTGATGATCTGATAAGAAATGTCTTATTACTTGCACACTGAACATTTTCATGCATCTAGAAAGTGTGGTGCTGAAATCCTGGTGCTCTTTAGAAGTACCAACATGTAGCCCCCTAAAGGGTAAGTCTGCCTTTGAAAAGGACATCACCAAAGGCTCAGGAGGGTGACTGGGAAGGAACAGCTAATGCTTATTGGCAATAGGAACATTTGGAGTAGAGTCTAAAAGTAATCCTGTATTTGAAGATTTGGAGTTGATGGGACTGTCATTCCTTGTTGCAGATCCAGTGCCACAATGAGAAAACCTGGTGCATGTTAGTTACAGAGAGCACTGCTACATTAACAAAGGCCAGACTTTAATCTAAAAGACTGAAGTTTACTAGAGAGCGCTCTAAGAATGCGTATTCTGGAAACTGCTCTCTCTTTTGAATGTTAATCGTGAGCACGTGTGCCTTGATGGCTAAGGTTGGGTTTAGGGATAGGAGAAAGTCAAGCCATGACTATGCTGTCTTCCTGAGCACCTGGTCAGACATAATAAAACAATTTTTTTCCTCTTTGATCTTGGGTCCGTATTTTCAGATTCAAAGGTGGGCTGGGACACAGGGTTGATAATAGGCAATGTTAATGATAAGTATAGATGGAGCACTTAGGATGCTCGAGGCCCTGTTTCCCGCACATTACAGATATGAACTCATGTGATCTTCACAATGACCCTGTGAGGTATGTGCTCTCGTCACTCCAATTTTGCGGATGTCAGAACTTAGGTATAGAGTAGTTAAGGAATTTGTGCAAGTGTCTATAGTTAGTAAATGTTAGCAAAACTTAGACTTGGATCGCTTGCAATCTGACCGGTTCTAGAGTCAATGTTTTTAACTGAGGCAGAGGGGAAGTTCCCTTGGGAATTTCCATTACTAATGTCATATAATCACCGCCATGCTTGCATTCTCAAAGGAGCTGCGTAGGTCTGTATTTTCTAGTCACACTTACAGTTACTGCTCTTCAAGAAGGGTCTTGGGTTCCCTGAATCACCTTTTCTGTTTCTCTACTCGCTCATGGTCATTGAGGTTGAGTGCAGATAAAAAGGAAAAAACAGAGAGATTGAACCAAGAAACCCTGAGCATGTCCCTTACTCCTGTTTAGCCTTGGTTTGCCCTCCTCTGGGATGAGCAAGTTGGACAAGAAGGATCCCTTCCGGCTCTAACACCATGGTTTGTACACAGGAAGTACATTTTAAGAAGAAACCTCTGGCAGTAAACTAAGAGAGATTATAAAACATTGTTTCCATTTCCACTTGTATATGTTTCCTTATTATAGTCATACCAATGTAATAAATAATTTTGATTGTAAATAACAAGACACAGAATTTAAAACTTAAGAGCAGAAAAATATTTCTCCCCTTTGCTCTGTGCTGAGGGCCATGACTGAACTTGGAAAAACGCACAGATGTAGAGTATGGGTGGGACTCTAATCTGGGGGTAAAGGAGAAATATGATCTCTAAAAAGCATTTTTAAATATGATAATATCATTTAAAAAACCCCACCCTGAAGCCTAATTTCTCCTCCAAAACAGTACATGAATGAACCAGCTAGGTTGAAGAAAGAAGTCGTATGTATCAGTGCAAATGATGAATAAATAAATCCACCAGTGTCACCAAAGGAGAGATGGAAGGTTTGCCCTTCTCAGTGCATACAGCCCGCTGCTTGAAGCTCTTTGTGACTTTTTTACCCCTTTATAGGCTACATGAAGTATTCATTATAACCTGGAGTCACTTGTGTACACAAGAGCAGGGGAGTGGCGCAGGGGACGGCTCTGGTCTTTAGAAGCCTCACTCTGGCCCTGGCGTGTCATCCCACCGGGTCAGTGAGCCCCAGGGCTCTTAGAAGCCAGGACTTTGAAGTCCTAATCCAGTTTGCCCTCTGAATGGCGAGGCTGGGGAAGAAACACAAGAAAATCCTCTCTGTTGCAAATGGATTACGGATTACGGATTACGGTTTTGTACTTAGGCTCCAGAAGATAAAATCCATTAACCTGTGTGTTTTTGCAGAGTGCTTTGCTCCAGGCATTTTTTGGTGTCAGCACGGTTTACCTGGTGCCCTTGAATTTTAAGTTGTTGACAGTTTATTTTCATCATCACCATCATCATCAAATACTTATATAGCATTGAGCACACACTCTGTTCTAAATCTAGGGCGGAGAATCATTCATTCATTCATTCACTTATGTATTCATCATGAAAACCATATTATTATTTTTCAGATGAAGAAACTGAGGCAGGGAGGCACACAGGGTGGTGGCTTGCACCCTATCACACTTGGAATTTAAACGCAGGCTGTCTAACTCCAGAACCATACTCTTAATGGCCGTAATAGTATACTGCCTCTCAAATACATGATAGGCACTGAATTCAAAGGGTCCTTAATATAATGTTCTGGGATTTTCCAAGTCTAGCAGAAGAGGACCAGTTTTTTGCATATTATTTTTATGTATATGCTAAAAATGTGTAGTCTATTCTTTTTTCAAAAATTTTATTGTATTTATTGGGATGATATTGGTTAATAAAGTTATATGTTTCATGGGTATGATTTCATATCATCTATATATTGTATTGTGTGTTCACCACCCCAAGTCAAGTCTCCTTCCGCACCATGTATCCCCCCCTTTACATTCTGCCTTCCCCCCTCCCCCACTTTCCCTCTAGTAATCACCATACTGCTGTCTGTGTCTGTGAAGTTTTTTTTCTTTGCTAAATCCCTTCACCTTTATCACCAAGGCTCCCAATCCCATTCTCTTCTGACAGCTATTAGTCTGTTCTCTGTATCTATGATTCTGTTTCTATTTTGTTAGTTTATCTTGTTCATTAGATTCCACATATAAGTTAAATCATACTGTACTTGTCTTTATCTTGTTTCACTTACTAGAATACTCTCCAGGTTATCCATGCTGTTGCAAAAAAGAAGGTTTCTCTCTTTTTTACAGCTGAGTAGTATTCCATTGTGTAACTGTACCACAGCTTTTTTAATCTACTCATCTACTGATGGGCTATGTGTCTACTTTAAGAAATTTTTTGTTATATATTTTATTTTTATTGCTGTCTTGAAGTGATAGTTTATTGATATTTAGATTCTACTCTTTTCTACTCTCATTTACTTTCCTTATTTTTGACTCTGTCTCCGAAATTCCCTAAGCCAGAAATATTTTAAAACATAGACCAGACCAGGGGACGCTTAAGAAGAGATCTTGATACAATTAGAAGTCTGTTGGTTTGGTAAATTCCCATGATTTCCAGTAGGAAGAAATTTTTCTTGCAGTTTTGGGTAGGATTTGAATGAAGTCATTCAAAAAAAGAGTTGTGTACTATTTTATTAATTATCTCCAGATAACGTTATTATGCAGGGACAGAGCTTCTACAAGTTCCCTCAATGATTTCTTTCATATATTACACATTCGTAGTTAGGACTTTCTTCCTACTGTGTATTCTAAATCCTTCTTACACTTCCATTATAAAGTTAGCATTATAAAGAAAAACAGATATATAATGACACTTCTATGAGCTACGTTGAGCACTGACTTTTGAGTTGTTCTTGCAGTATAAGAAGTCCTCACCCATTTTTGGATGTAGATTGTATTCAAATAAAATAGAAGCTATTCCATTTTCTCACTTGAAGTAGACTTGAACTCCACCTTGTCTTCTGGAACTAGGAAACTAAAAGAGGTACTTTTCCCCACTATTTCAAAGTTGGTGCATTTTTCAAATTACATGCCCTAAAAATTTCCCCTGTCATGTACCCAAGTAGCTCCTGCGAGAAGCTTAGGCTTCAGAGATCCTTGTGGAAATCACTCTTTTAGAGCTGGAACGGAAGCCCCCTTCTACTCTCAGCTCTTTCTAACCCAGTGAATCAAATAAAATGAGACCTGGGTCACATTTGTACACAAAACTCAGCACGGCAAAATTCCTTACATGCTCGTTTTGGCAGTTGCTGTTTAAAGATCCGTGCATTGAACTCAGTGGATTGGTACGTGAAACAGAGGCATTAGAGCGGTGCCGAAGCATTAGGCGCAGGAAGGGTTCTAGCCCCCCAGTTCTTTTCTCTGTGCTGCCCAGGGACGCTTCACAAGGCAGCTGGAAATGGCTGCACTTCCCCAAGTTCAGGGAGGGGCCCTTTCCGAAAGCTTGGCTGAGGGCTCGCATGTTGGAGGGCAGGGAAAGAAATGTGCCTCTACCTGAAGCTAATCACGTAGCTGGTCCCCGAGGAGAAAATGTCTGCAGAAGGAAGAAATAAGTAAGAGCTTGGGGGACCCTTGAAAGACTCTGAGGTCCATGGGGAGGAGAGAGAAAGCTATAGCCGGCTGTCCCCCTCTCTGTCCAGCGTCTCCCCCCAGGGCGGCTCTGGCAGCAGAGCCAGATGGAAATGTCACCTAATGCTGAGTGTTTTATTCCTCCTGGTCCACGCCCTGCCTTACACAGGGAAAGCTCCTTGGCAACACCATGCAGAGGTTCTTTTCATTTTTAATTGAATCCTAAGAGGTATATATATATATTTTTTTTTTCTAGAAGTGCCAGCTTAAAGTAATTGCTAGAAGTCCCAATAGGGCTAATCAGAGATTCATAGAAAATAAAGATGGAGGCGAAGACCTTACCCAGTGGGTTTCTGTCATTCTGCTCAGAGGACTCTTGCAGTCCTGGGCAATGATCACAGTTCTTGTCATTGTGGGCTATTAATAGGAACCTCAAAATAAATCCCTGCCCAGTGAGATAAGAAAAACTGATTTCATGGCCTGGGTATCTCTCCTCTGGTGACCAGACACCTTCCATTTTCATCAGCTGTTTATCAAAATCAGATTAATAAAAGAATAATCAGATCAGAATTGTTTAGGCTTGTCTTAATCTTGAATTACAAATGACTTTCATGTGCTGCTTGAGCAAAGTGCTGTGACCTATAGATGAACTAGGCTTTGTATTTCCTGCACCTTGTCCTGAACTCGTAATTATCCAAAGGCCACAATCGTCGAGTTGTTGCTGATTATTGATTTAAGTAAGATAGGTGAGGCTCCCTCCATGGGGGCTGTGGATCCATGGTGATAGATTCTATCTTTGTGATAAGTCATAGGTCACTAATAGTTTATTTTGAGCTCTCCCAAGTGGAAGACAATGAAGCTTTTAGTAGGTTGTGCAGTTACGTAAGACATCTCTTTCCAAACAAAGAGGCGGCAGGACATCCAGCCAAAGGATTGAGTACAGGAGGCTGTGTGGTCTGGTGGTTCCAGGGAGGGACGTGGGGCCAGAGCTTCCTGGGTTCAGCTACCAGCCGAGACTCTGACTCAGGGGGAGCAGAGCCAAGTCTCTTGGCTTGAGGCAGATAGACTGTAAAACCCAGGAGAGAGAAAACCACAGGTCTGTGCTCAAGGACTCTGGGGGAAAAGCACATTTTGGAAATTAAAAAAAAAAAAGATTACACTGTTAAGTTACAATTTGGGAGTTTTTCAACAAGAAACGAGCATTTTTCCTGCTTATTGCCTGACACGTCCTCCTCTGGGCAGCAATGTGAAGCCAAGCCAGTGTCTGAGGGTGTTCTGTGTGGGATGAATAGAGAAGCACGGGGGTCTGAGCAAAGTCAGTCAGCCTTGGTGAGTTGTCACAGTAATGCTCAGGAAGCCCAACACTGAGGGCAAAGAGGTTCTCCTGAATTTCTCCCTTTTCTTACTCACTCTGCCTTCCACAATAAAATGCCCTCTGACATTGTAGGACGAAAACCCCCTTCCCTCAGATGTCTGGATGCTTCCCTTCGACCAATTTGAGCAGAGATTTGCTCAGCTATAAACCCGCACAGGTTCCCGAGTGTCAGCCAGAGCGGGGGCTGATGGGAAATGCTCTCCAAGTTCCACCAGCTCTGAACTGATTCTTCTAACCAGACACAGTAGGTGGCTACTTACATGGTTGGGTCTGAAGGGTCCACTGGGCAGGTCTCCCCTCCCCAGCATCATGCCTCATTTCTCTGGGCCTGAAAAGTCTTCTGATCTTTAGTAATATCCCATTAAAATGAAAAGAATATTTTTTTACATGCATGTATTTTTTAATCAAGATAAAATATACCAGAAGTTTCCTCTAAGTTATAGAACTCTCAGTGCTTTTTAGTCACTTTTTAAATACTTTTCTATTTTTCCAAATTACTTAATGTATGTTGGCATTACTTTTGTTTATTTAAATAGATTAAAAATTACCATCAGTTATGTTAAAAAAACATTGCTACCATCATGATCATTATTTCAAGGTTTACATATTCTTCTAATTTTTTCTAACTTAACATCTAAGTGCAATAAGCCTAATGGTATATTTACACAATGGAATACTATGTGGCCATAAAAAAGAAAGAAATCTTACCTTTTGTGACAGCATGGATGGACCTGGAGATTTTTATGGTAAGTAAATAAGCCAGCCAGAGAAAGACAAATACCATATGATCTCACTTATATGTGGAATCTAATGAACAAACTAAACTGGTGAACAAAATAGAAACAGAGATAGGGAGAGATAGAACAGACTAACAGATATGGAGGGGAGGGGAGGGGTGAAGGAAAGACTGGATAAAAGATGAAGGGATTGGCCAAAGAACATTTATGTGTAACTCACAGCCACAGACAACAGTGTGGTGATGGCTGGGGGAACGGGGTGTGGGGACTGAATGGAGGTGGGCAAAGGGGAGGAACGTGGGGACATCTGTAATAGTGTGAACAATAAAAATAAACAAAAATGTAAATAAAACACTTTCAAGGGAGAAAAATGATGAATGTTATGGTAGTCTAGAAA
This sequence comes from Pteronotus mesoamericanus, assembly GCF_021234165.1. Classification (NCBI taxonomy): domain Eukaryota; kingdom Metazoa; phylum Chordata; class Mammalia; order Chiroptera; family Mormoopidae; genus Pteronotus; species Pteronotus mesoamericanus. The sequence continues at coordinate 18,722,001 of NW_026555310.1, forward strand.
ATGAAAACAATATTATTTATAGAGCTCTCTGTATTTAAGTCTCACCTCCCAGCACTGGAGTAAACAATACCATATTTGGGGTATTGTTTACCCCAATGCCATACAAATGGAACAGGGGATGAAGGAGGGACAGGTTTTGGTGTGGAATGACGTTGGGGCACGGGGAGTGGTAGTCTCTTCTCTAGAAGAGTTGAGAGAGACCAGGAGAGAGATCATAAATCCCAGAAGTGGAGGTGGCCTTCTGGGTCATTTTACCCATAGCTTTCCAGAGTGACTTGAAAATCTGGGTGTCACTCTGGCTGGTGTGGATCCGTGGATTAAGCATCAGCCTGAGGACTGAAAGGTTGCCAGATCGATTCCCAATAAGGGCAAATACCTGGGTTTTGGTCCAGGTCCCCAGGTGGGGGCGTGTGAGAGACAATTGATCAATGTTTCTCTCGCATGTCAATGTTTCTACTTTTCCTTCTCCCTCACTTCCCCTCTCCCTACAAATAAATAAATACAATCTTAAAAAAAATAAAATAAAATCTAGATGTTGGTGGATGTGAGGGTTGTACCACCCTGGTTGCTCTTACTCTAACCCAAGCAAGGCGAGATGGAATCTAGGGTTTTACTTGTGGTCGCCCTATACAGGCCCCAAATACACTCATGAAGCCGTTCCTCCCCACATTCGCCTCGGTGCCCCTACCTCGCCATTGGCTAAATAGCCAAGTTCAATGTCTCTTATCTCAAGCTTCTCTGTATTAAAATACAATAAGTTCTCTCTTCTTTTTCAATTGTATAACCATCCTTTGGTCACTTCTGTTGCACTCTAGAAAAAAATTAATAAAAAATTAAAAGTCTGCCCTTGCCCATAAAGGTACCCGAGGGAACATTGTTTATTCTATAAGAGTTCGTGAATTCTATCCTGAGTGAAAGAGAATAAAACCATGCATTGAGATTAGTAATCACATACTTCTCAGACTCTGGTTCCTCTATTTCTGACAATCCATTGTGGCCAACACACCATTTGCAAGGATCCCCTGGGCAGCCCATGGTCTAATAAACACATGCCTGAGAAGATGTAGAGACACCAGGTTGGGGTAGATTTCATGAGCTTTCAATCATCTTTTCTGGTCACGAGTGCCGCTGCTCCCTGTGGTCCTTGAGAGTCATCCTCTTACTCTCTGTCATACCTGGTCAGGCGAACACTACCCATGGAGAGTTTCTGGGGAAAAGGGTCTGAGTAGGAATGCAAACAGAGTCAGTGGAACTCCCCACGCAAAGTCCCTAGGTTTAGGGACTCCGAAGTGCGCACTGATATCTCATTGTTCAGCCGCCTCATCAGGTATGACCCCAGCCTCCTCCGCAGCTCCTGGCTGCAGCGGGTGAGCCTGGGGCCCGTCTCAGAAAGCTCTGCCTCCTTCTCCGGCAGGTTTCCATGTGGAAGAGGAAGGACAAGCACAGACTCCACAAATGAATATCCAGGCCTCCTCTGCCCCCTTCCTCACCCCCAGTCAGAGAATCTTGCTAAAGGGAGGGCTTTACAGTTGAAAGACTTTTACAGTGTCTCAGTTGAAATCTTTGTAATTATTTCTCTAGTATCTGCTTTTTTCCCTAGAATAAGAGATGAGTGTATATTCCATATCCCTTTGGTTAAAGGATCTTCCCAAACAAAAAGAAACACAACAGCAACAACAACAACAACAGAAGACGTCCTCTAAGAATCCATGCTTTGGAGTAAATATATATAAATATTTGTTGGAAAGAAATGACAGAATGAATTGTCTCCAAACTGGCATCCCTATACATTAGTTTTATATTCATTTGCTTACAATCTGAATTTTAAAAAAATACTGTAACCAACATTATGAGTTAGTCATAAAGACAAGCTCATGAAAGATATAAACATATCAAATGAAAAAATTTACAAAAATTTATTATGAATGATAAAGAGATAACTAGACTCTCTTATGGGAAAAAGTACATTCTTGCCTGTAAAATTTCAATAATTAAATTTGCCACAAACGTAAAGATTTGTGTGAGTGTTTTCACATCCAGCCTGCAGAATGAAGCTCCAATTCATATTTTCTGACTACATACAAAAATGAATCTTTTTATGATTCTGCAATGAGAACCTGTGATCCATAGAGCCAAGCACACTGAATGTACTTGATGGTTGGTTTTTAAATAAATAAGGGCTTGTATATATTGCAACATAATATACGGTGGACTGATAATGAACCAGAGCTCAATTAAGTTTCTTCTAAAAGTTGGGGTTACACATGCTTCTAGTACATTAAATTAGAAGTAATATGAAAATCAGGAGAAATGTCTCAGTTTCTGCTTCCATCTGGGAGAAAAACTGAGAGAAGAGAGCCCCATTCAAAACATCCCAATGTTTAAAACACCAAGCAGGGATGCAGGCATCACACAATTCCATGAGCTATCATCAATGAGACTTAGTGCTACCTTATGGTAAAAGCCAAATTTTGAGTGAGACGCATTTACAATGTTTCTGATTTATAAAAAGAAAGTCACAGAGAGAGGAAGGCAAAACAGAGCTACTTTTCTACTTGGATGTGGGACAGGAACGTGCATCAATGAGAAGTGTCACAAGCTCTGTAAAACTAGCTAAGGAAGGAAGAAACCAAAAGTTTATTAAGCTCCCTCTATGAGCCAGTCACTTTGCTAAGTGCTATTTCATTCAACTTTCCCATGATGCTGTGAGGCAGTGATGATTTTCTCCACTCTACAAAAGAGGAAGCTAAAGACGATAAGGTTTATCTGAAGTCACAGAGCCAGAAAGTGGCAGATTTCCAACACTGAGACCTACGGCCCTGACCATAAGGATTGGAAACCCAGCTCAGAGCACGTGTCCTAAACCATCATCTCTTTCCTTTAGCTCATTCTATGAGCTTTTCTAACTACATTAAACAAAAAGAACCACTGCCTTTTACAGTATAATTAGCTATGTAAATTGCCTCAGAGTTGGTAAGGACTTCTTGCGTTCAGATTTGAAATAGGCCATCTGATTGTCTATGTGATTAAATGTATAATGTCATTGAACATGTGACCCTCAGCATGTATCCCTTTCTTTAGACCAAGCTTGTCATCAATGGATATAAATTAAGATCAGTATTCTAAGTACTTTTGGCAAGATATTTTCCAGCTTGGGCTCCCTTTGCCTGGGGAGTATTTAACCACCTAAACTTCTACGATGGGTGCGGTATATAAAAATAGACAGTCACTGGAACAAAGGAATCAAAATGAATATTAGTTCTAGCCTGTCCCAAAGCCAGATTTTTGAAGAAAATAGGAATCGGACAGATTTTACATATACTGTCCCAGTTCATGTGCAATGTACCATCACTTTAAAGTACATCCAAACACAGTGTGTTGAAAGGCTATGAAAATTTTATTAACAAAGAAAATCAGCATGATACACATTGCCTATAAAAACAACCACCTCAAACATATAGGAAACACTGTGTTTTCTGTTCACTGCTTCATCAGTGCCAGGAAAGTGAAACCGCAACACCAAAGTACATACCAATGTTTTTGAAGGGGATAATCATCTGAGATAATAAAGTACTAGAAAATCAGAAGAAACAAGTCAATGTATTCATTTCACAGGCTGAACCAGAGCCTTCATCCAAATGAACATTTCCACTGTGAGTCCATGTACTTGCACATCAGCTCTTTTAAACATTATCCTGAATATACGGTGTCCATCTAAAAACATGATAGAGTTATTTGAGTGTAGTGAGAACTGAGAGTCAACATGATTCATAGAAATTTATGCCTACACAGCAATAGTCCAGAGATAATTCCTACAAAGTGTCAAGGTGTACTTGAGGATAGGATGTGATTGGCTTTTCAGGATTACTTTTAAGTTCCTTTCTGATTATCTTTAAATACTGTTCACTGCTGTCCCTCAGAATTTTCTTTGTTTACCTTCTCCCCTTCCCTTTACTAAAAATCTATAAACATATTCAAGATATGCTACATACAAGAGGGGAAGTACAGGAATAATAAAAGATTCTATTGCTCTGGACATGAATAGAGAACACACATATAATGGGTTCTCGCTGTCAGAGCAGCACATTGATGTGTGAGCTGGAAACCCCTCAAGAGAGGTTGTATAGAGTTTTAATCCAAAGAAGGAGCAAAGCTAGGCCTGTTAGTTGACTACAGTTTCTAGGGCCTGGTGTAGCTATATTTTTAGGCATGGCTCCCAGGAGCTGCCTACACAAATTTGGATGGAGCCAGGGAGGCACAGATGGTGGTCACGTGAAGGCACAGGCCGAATGCGTGGGCTCAGTTACAAAGTCTGTACATTCAGGCTGCTGTATTCCTCCTATTTCAAGTACTGCCAAGTCCAGGCTGTTCCCCCTCTTTCCAAACTCTTGATTCATTTAATTCTCCTGAAGGAGGTGGGAGAAGAGGAGGATTGCACGAATCTTACTGTCTTATGGTTTAGAGGAGACAGTCACCATCTTGGCTTCTTGTCAGATTTTAAATGTAGCATTTTGCTAAGTGTAAAGCTGTGTATCTGTTCCTTTTCTGTTGCAGTTATGGTATCTTCAATATTTGCAAAACATAAACTCAAAATACTTCAAATCAAGCCCAAAGCAGTTTGTTATTCATGCGACACAGTTTTTACACATATCAATACACAGTGAGTTCACAGAACAGGAATCTTCTCTTAGCTTCTTTCTTTCTTTTTCTTTTTCTTTCTCTCTCTCTCTTTTTTTTTTTTTTTTTGGCTCTTTTTACATTTTTTCCTTTCTTTGGGGATTTAACAATGATTGGATTACACAATAGTAAAATCTCCATTTTATATATACATATATATATATTTTTTCCCTCCTGATTATTATCAAGCTTGCTGCCATATCAGTTCTTACTGGTTGCATTATTTAGAAAGGGGAAGCCCATTAGCTAAAGTAGTCTACTATTTGAAATACCCTGTGAATCACTTGTAAAGCATACAGCACCTTAGTGTTGTGTAGAGTTCTAATTTTTAAATAAAAAAATCTGTAATTTTTGCTATAAAATGTTGTTAAAGGTATTCAGGGTGTGCTTCTGGTGGTGCTGGATTCATAGTAATTAGCATTTAAATACTAGTTTTTCACTCTTTAAAGAACAGCCTACAACATTTCAGATTCTCGGTCCTTTTCTTCTTTACATAGAAAACTGTCAAAATAAAAATGGAATCAATTATTGAGAATTTTTTTTAACAGAGCACCAAGTATTTTTCAGGCCATCATCAGGATGCGTGGCATTCTGTCGGTGTAATTTTTGTGTGTGATCAAACATCTGCTCCAGGGTTTTTTCCTCGAAGCTCTCCAATGTGCCTTCCTGGCTTGAGCTACTGGTCAGAAGGCCATTTTTAAAAGGCAAGTCATACATAAAAAGGTTTTAACATCTGTTAATCAGGTGTTCTATCTGGAGGATATAAAAGATGCTTACAATCCTCCAACTAACTCATTTAACATTTTTCTTTTTATTTGGGTATTTACATTGTGTAGGAATCAACACTATTATCACAATCAGTGGAATATTTCATCTATCTTCTAAGGCAAACAAGAAAATGTTTTTTAGGATAGAATTTCATGATTAGTAAAATATATAAGCAATGTGGAAAGGTAAATTAAACTCAATTATCTTGAATTTCTGCTTTCAGCAGAGCGTACTAAGAGAAAGCTTTGACAACATTTATGCTGCACGAATTTGCATTCTGAGCTCCTTCTTTAAAACATTGATATTGTTCCAAATTCAATAATAGCAGTAAGAGAGAAGAGCCCCACCAGAGGGAACTTGTGCTTTTTTATGTCAGTTACTTAAAAACAAAACAAAACAAAAACTACCCAAGTCAATGTGCATGTGCTCAAACAAGAACCTCAAAACATTCGTTTTAGTCTCTAGGTTGACTTTGCATACAAATCAATAGTAGGATTGCATATCGAAAACAGTTTCATGAATGAAACACATTGGCATCACCTAATCTTTCTCCAAAGTATTTAGCTGCCAAGAGAATACTTTACAACATATCACAAATGTGCTATTTGTATAAACATTCCTGTTACAAATGCTCTTTGTTTTTCATTTAAATGAGTATTTTTAACCTGAGCTATTAATAAAAAAATGTTTTTTCTCCCTTGTAAAGCTTGGCTTTCAGAAGAAACAATATTTAAGCCTCTTCTCTTGTGAGAGTCATGTCTCCTAATACTGACTGTGCTACATAAGTACAACCAGGGCTCATTAAGTAGACTTCTGAGCATAATTATAATTAACAATTAGCTAGAAATTGGTTTTAATGATTTGTTTTAGATGATAGAACAGAAGCATAATGTAATTATTTTAAACCGTCTACATCATTAAGAATACCGCTATTACCAACTTTCAATTATTGAGACGCAGACAATCACCCGAAGCGTTTAGTAAGGGATCCGCTTCCAGAGCTTCCAGCCAAGGGAGCTGAGGAGGAGAGGCCGCTGCCCCAGCCCAGGTGCTCATAATTATTTACTCTTTCACAAAGTCTCTTCCTTTTCTATTCTGCTCTTTTAACTTGTTTCATGGCTTGAAGACATCTCCACCAGGGAAAAGAGAGAGTCAGCCTGGTTGTTGAGCGCTGTTGCTACTCCCTGACTTTTCCAAGACTTGGTGAGGCTGTCCTGGTGGGAGGGAGGAGGGCCTGGAAAAGCCTCTACAAAATTTAGCAAGTGGGCCTGAAATGCTCATTCACACCAGCAAACTAGACTAACAGGAAAGATTATAAAAGTAACGGATAAAATGAATATTAGGAATAAACTTCAGACTGTAAAGATAAATCTATGCTATTCATTCCCTATTTCGGGTCCTTTCCATAGCCCGAAGTCCATCTGGATCTTACTTTTCTCATAAGAATTTGTACAAAATACAATAGAAATGTGAAGAAATGTTCTTTCATGTCCTGAAAAATATAAAAATATTCATTTAGTACATTGACTATTAGTTATTGTTAGTTTTTTCTTTCTTCCTTTTCTCTTTTCTTGTCCTCCCTTCCTTTTTTTTATTTTTTATTTTTTTAACCTCAGCTAGTCAGTGTGCTGTTTTCTCTCCCACCTTTGAGGGAGAATGTTAGACCTTCTGCTGCTGGCCTTCAGACGCTGTTAGGGAGTACATCCTGTCACCCACATAAAAGACCTGGTACCTGTGTTTCCACATCACAAAGCAGGCCAACAAGCACACAAGGCCACAGACCAAATTAAGAATCATCTGGGTGAGTAAGAAGAGTTTGAAAGTGCCAGTGATGCTGGTACAGTCAGTCACATCCCGGTACACAAAGGTCCTGCTGAGGGGCTCCGAGGAGGGCAGCTTGCAGTGGCAGGAGTTGGGTGCGGTTCCACAGGTGACCTGGGCGAGCTGTGAATAGTGATGGGCAGCGAACGCTGCGGCCAGGACACAGACCATCAAGCCGAGGGCGCTCAGCAAAAAGTACAACAGCTGCAAGAAAGAAGAAGACCTGTCCAGTTACAAAGTGCGTTGAATGACTATTGAGAAAGCTAATTAATAAAAGCTGTTCTTTTTCTTCTCTCCCCAGAAGTTCCCTGGTAGAGGGCTGTCCCTCCTCAGAAAACGTAGTACCCAAGACATGGAAATGGCTCTGTGTTTATTGGTCAGCGAACAATACTTGAACATGGATCATATTTTTATTTTCCAGAGAGATGTTGGGTGCTTTTCATGACCTGAGCCAACAATATTAGCTTGATGGTGGGATGTCTGTGTATGGATGTTGTAGCAGGCAGCTTAGATAAATCCCAAATACAAGAGCCACTGTAAAAGGCATGCTGTGCTTGTTTTGATCTCAAGAACTGATGATATAAAAATTGAAAAAAGACTAGAAAGTAAAGAACACATTTCTGCAATATAAATACTGAGTCAGCCAAAACCGGCAACGAATGGTGAGCAAGAAACATAGGTTATTAAAAAATATTATATTCAACATACTGTTGCCGAACTGTGTCCATGAATGCCAAGGTCCCCGGGAAGTAGTTGCTGGAAGAAAAAAAATTATGGCTCCAGAAGGTAGGTGACTTGATGTTTACTTCATCACCTACAAGTCTCATCCTAAATCCAACTGTAACTATGTCGTTTCTGAGCATGAAAATAAACTCTAAATTGTCCCTCAGCCACCAAGTTGAACACTGTTGGCCTGCACATTAGCCTTGGGATGGAAAAGTCTTGTTAAAGTTTTAACTCTGCTGTTAAGGAAATGTGGAATCCCAGAACAATTCAAACATTTAGCGTACGCCTGAACTATTTTGATCAAAAATTGTGAGGATTCATTGACCTGCCCACAATAAAAACCATTTCATAGAACAAAAAATGTTCTTGTAATTGATCTCATTAATTGGACACATTTCTCTTAATGGTTCTGCCTACTGAGGGTCTAAATAAGGAAAAGAGTCTCTAGCTTTTGGGACTAGTATACGTAACAAGAGTGCAAGATTTATATTGCTATAGTTAAAACTTGTTCCTTACAAGGAGCAGTTCCGGTGAATGTGAACTCCCCAAAGTAAAATTAGTTCCAATCGTGTCTAGGTTCAAATTAAAGTAGCTCTAGGAATATTTTGCCCTCTCCCCACCTCTAATAATATGTAATTCAAATAAAAAACATACATATATGATTTTGTGGACAAAAGTCCTCCAAATGAGTGATTTTCCACAAGTTAACAATTTCAAGCTTTTCCAAGTCTTAACGATAGAATACTTAAACATTTATTTTTTTCTTTGAGTGGTGTGGGGGGTGTGTGTGCCTATACACACATGTGGTTGCTGGTGCCCTAAGCATGTGCCTGGTTTTGCCCACAAGTTTGACTGCACATCTGAGTGCACAGAAAGACAGTAGGTAACACCATTTTGTCTTACAATGAACGGACAACCAAGGATTGCAGGGAGTCTTTGGATCGTCTCATCAAAGCTATCTTAACCGTATACTCTATTTTTAATCTTCCAATCATTTGAGGAAATATCTCATATAACCCATGTCTTTCCACCTGTGAAACAGTTTATTGAAACATCTCATACCTCAAGGATATAACAAGAGTAACTTATACTAAGCATGTTTAGTATCCCTGGGGGAAAGGGAACGAGATAAATACAAAATTTAAGAAGGCAATATTTAATTTGTGTTATTACAAGCCATTGCCCTGGCCCTACCCCCAAGGTTTTCAGTGGCCATATTTTCTGCAAACACTGGCATGCTTAGGCTAAAAAAGTATGGGTCTATTTTGAGGGGCCGCTGGGGCAGAATATTCTAAATATTCGGGGTTGATCTGGAATACTCGGGCTTGAGGCCTGACTTCAAACTCTTGGTGCCAGAAGCCAAATTAAACTGAGCTGGCCATGCTGGTGTGTGTGCCCATCGGGGCTGCCTTTCCAAAGCCACCCACACAGAACTTGGAATTATTTGCTCTGGGAACATGGGTACATCTACAACTCCACCAGCAGGGAAGGCCCAAATTAAAGGGATAATCTCCCACCCGAGAGTCATCTACTTAGTAGAACGGTCCCAAATGGAGTTTTCTCTGCACATTTTATTGCCATCAATGGATGGAACTGGGGAGTGCATGGGTCTTGTAATAACCTTTCTACCTCCCAGACACACGCACGCATCTTTGGATAGCAGATTTCTACAGCATCCTTTGGGGCAATATCTAGAATTAACTAAAATAATCCCTCACTCTCAATCTGTAAATAATTCAAGTAGTTGCAAAAATATTATTGTCGTAATAATCATCACAAAAATTCATTTGCCAAAATGAGAAAACCGCGTCTATTTTAAAAAGATGAGCTTTGGCACAGGGGTCAAAAGATTTGCCCAAGACATATAATAACCGTATAGCAGTACTGGGGGATGGTTAAGAGCACGGACCAGAGCACCGACTTCCTGAGTTCAAATCCTGGTTCTTTCCTCACTGGCTTTGGATCTTGGGCATAGTAAGCAATCCCATGAGTATCTCTGGGTCTTCATTTGTAAACTTGGAATGATGATCATGATACAGGATTGTTATAAGGATCAAAAGAGTTGATATCTGTAAAGGGCTTAGAATAGTGTTTGATACATAGTAGCACTGTTTTAAGTATTTGCGGAAAAAATAAACAAACTAGTAGAGATGCGAAAAACTGTCCCATCTCAGGACTCAGGCTATCAGCTCCACTGGCTTTGTCTTATTCTCTGTCTTGTGGGAGTAACAATGCAAATTTAGCTTATAGAAAGGATGTAAACATTTACACAAACACGGAGATTGCTCAGTTTTAACTGGGCATCTTAAACGTGCTAGAAGCCAGGGAGAGCGCAATCAAAAGCCACGCCCCTTACCATTTTCAATGGTGCATATCTCACACATTGCAATTCTGCTTCTCCCACTCCACGAAAGCATCCGGCCAAGTAAACAGGAGGGAGCCACAGAATCAAGTTTATTATTCATTTTAAGACATAAATATGTCTTGATCCCCCAAAGTCTGTGGGCTACATCTGCAGCGCTGTAGCATTTTTCCTTCGTGGCTTTAGCTCATCTGACAGCAACGGGCTTCTGGGTTAGAATCTGTAATTTAAAATCAAGCGGCTTGTTTTACCTACCCAGCATGAATAAACTGCCAATGAAAGAGTTTACGATGACCTTGGGAATGCGAGCAAATATATCTTGATAAAAGCCTTGCTGGGCAGCGGGCGGGCGGAGGCTCGGCGGCCCCAGGCGCTTATGTAACCCAACGCCCAGGCGCCGCTGCGCGCGCTCGCTGCCTCTAATTTGTACCCGGCTGCAGCTTCAACGTTCGGTGTGACTCCGGGAGGAGGGCGGTTCGGCTTCGATTTAATTACCTTCCCGGTGGAAGGCAGGAGACGACAGCTGCAGCCTAGGGGCCTCCTGGATGAGGGAGCGAGGCAATTGCGCCTTAAATGAATGCCCTTGTGGGGAATGTGCCCCGGAGTGCTTCTGCAAGCACATGAGCCGGACACGTTTCTGAAAACCATCGAGGTGAGCCCCTAGAAAGGCGGGCCGCAGGAAAGGCAGGAGGCCCAATCCCCGGAGGGATGGCCTGCCAAGCCCAGGGGCAGAACCCCGGGAGAAAGAAGGAACGTGCTGCTGGCGTCCAGCGCCTGCCAACGCACCGGGAGGAGACTGTGCAATCTTGAGATGAAAAGACAAGCCCCCGTGGCTATTGTCTCTTAAGAAAAAGTGCGTGTTTGTGCAGGCTACAGTAAGATGTCATCATCACCTGATTGCTTGCCTTGGCGATCAGCCTCTTCAATAGCAGGAAATAAATTCTCAAAGCTGAGGCCAGGGTTTCAATTCGGGGCACTAAAATATGGTTATGCTAGTGAGAAACACCACCTGAAGATGTATTTCACTCCTTCCCCGTAAAATGGTGTGAAAAGAACAAGGCAAGTCGGCTGTAACCTGTTGTGCCTTTGGGAAACCTTGAGAATGACTGAAGTTCGTTTTCTGACTGAAGATAATATAGCGGGCATCTTAGAGAGCTGGCAGGAAGCATCACCAAAGGTCACATGCAGGAGAGAAGTGCCTCAGTGTTTGTCAATGTCTATCCCAGGTGGGGGGCGGGGGGGGGGAGGGGAAGAAAGCTAATGAGATGTTCCTGGTGGGGAATTCTCAACCTGGCTGACATTGGCAGTGACTTATTTTTTTCCCTCGCTCCTTATTTTACTGGCAGATGTTGAGGCGGCTTTTGGGGCCTCTGTGAAGCTGATGCTTTTGCCTCTTGTTCCTAGGATCATCTGAGGGAGGAAATGAAGGCCTTTCACAGACATTAATGAATCTAATTTAGAGCATTTTTCACCTGGTGAATGAAGTTGTAATTTAACAGACCATTTCGTACTTGGCTTCCTGGCCTTTTTTTTTTTTTTTAAATCATTGCCAAACTTTGCCTTAATAAAACAAACAAACAAACAACAACAAAGAATAAACATGGACTGATGTCTGCTTTATCTGGCCTTCTTTTAAGGAACACCCTCAGAAAAAGTAAAATTTCCAAATGTGGGCATATTCTTACTATCATTTTTTAAATAGCTCCTGTTAATTTTTTCTTAATTAGAAAAGTTACGTCTAACTGAATAACATCTCAAAACTAGAGAAAAAACTACAAAATGCAGCTATAATCCCATCACTCACAGATAACTATTTTTTCCTAAGTACATAGAGCTATTTTCTTTCTGTAGGATCATGCCACACATTTTTGTGTAGCCAGCTTTTTTGTTACTTAATGTAATGTGAACATTTTTATTCTAATAATTACCTTTACAACATTATATATGTATATATATTAATACTTTTCTATGTCAACAGCTTCTAGTTATACTAGAATATACTAACATCTTATTTTCTGCATCTTTGTAATTTCCAAATAATATAGTTAACTTACTTTTGTGCCTTCTGTTTTCCTGTTTTAGTGAACAAAGGACTGTCTAGTTTTTATGTCTTCTCTTGTAGAAGAAAAGTAAATGATATGAGTGGACAAAAGACAAACAAACAAACAAAAACCCCACTACAGAAAGCTTTTTGTTCTCTGCTACAGTAGTTGAAAGAAAATGTAGGAATTTGATTTCTACTAGCTCTGATTGCTAAGTTGGAGGGTGTTCATCTCCCTAAACTCTGAAAGGGTGCACCTTTGGAGTAGATTCTATGTGCAGTGGAAATGCTGTGTGCTTGAATGGGCTCCAACTGAGCACACTGTCTCTAACAGAGAAAAACTGCATGCACGTAAAAGATGCACACATGCTAAACCCCGCACATCCCAGCGCTTGCCCCCTTTGCTCTCAGACGCTTGGCACAGATCATTTGGATGCACCCAATGTACCTTTTCTGTCTCAGCGATCCCACCTACATGAGGAAATGCACTTAGACTGCTTCATTATTAAAATATGTGAAATAACCCCCAAGATATGGAAGTCGGCACTGATATAGGCATCTTTTCCCTGGCAAAGGGTTTGTTGAACTGATGAATTTTCAATATTCCTTTTAAGGACATGGAAAGACAGACTTCATATGCTTCATGCCAACCCAGTTCACAGAAATCAAGACTTTAAAAAAAAATTAGCGTTACATGTGGAGTCTGGATGAATGCCCTCCTAAAATATTTTTTGGCCTGCCTAAAAATGCAATTTCTGGGATAATCAGATATGCAGCCCCTTAAAAAAAGCACTCCTTTATTTTGTACTTGTGTTTCTTTCTATGTGGTGATAAAGGAAAAAGAAAAATGACAACTTACTTTCATAGCAAACTGGATACATGTCTTTTCGTCAACTTGATATGAGACACAAAGCATAAACAAACCGAGATAGGCCACTAAGCAGACCTGCAACGGAGAACAGGCAGGAGAGGATGTGGTCAGGGCAAGCTGAGCATTCGAATGGCATCAATCACAGTGTCTTCCTCCAGTAATACCCTTGTTATCAAGGTGCTCATTTCATTACTTATCTTTATTTGCTATTTTTCTCAGTTTTAAAAATAGTAAAAATCAAATTATTTCAATTTAGCCAGTGTTTATTAAGTCCTTTCGATGTGCCACGTGTTATACAAAATCCTTCAGAGTATCCAATGATGAATAAAAGTTCCTCAGCCTCAATAAGCGTCCAGTCCCGTCCAGGCCGAGATAAGTGCACACACTATTCTGAAGCAAGGCATTATATGTCAGGTGGTATTCAGAGGTGCTCAGAAAGAGGGGGGAAAAAGCATTAAGTTGGGCAATTAAAAAAGGTAGATTTGAAAGGGTCCTTGAAAGGAATGATGATAATAATCGTGATCACTAATGTTTACTGAATACTTACTTTGTGCTGGGGCTCTGGATTTCTTCATATAATTATCACAAACCCTTATTAAGTAGGTGCTATTATGATCTTCATAACATAAACAAAGACACAGAAGCACAAAGCTAGTAAGCAATGGAACCAGCGCTGAAACCAGGTAGCTTGAGTGAGACAGCATGAGCAGCAGTGCAAAGGCAGGGCTGCACGAATTGTGTGGAAAGAACAGCCAGTTTGTACCTGAAATTGAAATAACAAACTATAGAGCTCCCTGGAAAAAAATACTAAAATATAGAACTACCAGAAAAGCCAGGTTGAAAATGTGGCATTGTAGGAGTTACTTAGTAAGTGGAGGGGCTCTCTTGAAAATTTTTTGAGCAGGAAAATGACATGATTCAAGCCACATGCTAGGCCCTGGACCAGTAGCTCAGTTGGTTAGAGCATTGTCCTGATGCACCAAGGTTGCCGGTTAATCCCCGGTCAGGGCACATAAAAGAATCAACTAATGAAAGCATAAGTAAATGGAAAAAACCAATTGGTATTTCTCTCTCTCTTCACTCCACTCCCTCTTCTTCCCCCTCCCCCTCTCTCTCAAATCAGTAAATAAAGAAGTTTCTTCTTTTAAAAGAAAAAAGACATATAATGGTGTGGGGATTGCCAGAGGGAGTAGTGGGGGCTGGGTGGAGGGGAACAAGATAAAAAAATTGGGACAACTGTAATAGCATAAACAATAAAATATTTTTTTTTAAAGACATGTTTCAGGAAAGTAAGCCGCAGTGTCAGATGGGTTGGCAGTGAGAACATCAGGATATTATTTTACTAATCAAAGCAAGATTAACATACCAGGTGGGCCAGTGCTCAGTTGGGGGGAGGCAAAGTCAGAGAAAGAGGCAGAATGGAAAAGTGTAGCCAAAGCAGAATCTGTACATCCTGGCTGTAGCATGGTGGAAGGGAGGACGCTGGAGAGGGAGAGCTAGAAAGCGATTTCCAAGTTTTTGAGCATCAGTGATGGAAAGAGAGGGGATGTGACCAGCTGGAAGAAGGATGGAAGGAGGAATGGCAACTTTGAGGAAAAAAGACACTACGCTGGTTAGTCAAATCAGATTTTCTTCCTTTCTTCTTCTTTTTTTTAACTGTGGTGTAGAGTTTCTAATCAAAGCATATCTATTCACACTCAATTTTGGAAACCCTAAAATGTTGCTAAGTTCCACTTTAAGATAGAAAATGTAAGCAACAATGTTGCATTTTGAGATAAGTACAATTTTCTTGAAGATGTTGGAAGGGTGACTGAGGGTCATCCAGCAAGTCATTAAATGACTGGTTTGGTGATGTTCATCATTCGTGCCCGAGGCCAGCTTCAAACACAAAAGACCATCCCTGCCAGCTAGTAGAGCTTTTTACTTACAAGCAAACATAGTGTTTTAAGGTAACACCTCTATCCTATTCTCCCCTTGATTATAAAATCAGTAAGTTGCTTGTGCCCTTTTGGGTTCCCAAGTCCAGAGCTTGTCAGCTTTCTTCTGGGCCATGAAGCTGAAAGCCAAGCCTTCTTTAGGGGAGGTTATTTGCAAGGTTTTCCCTCAGGACTGCTGCACGGCCTAATAGCAATATGTAGATAGCATTCCCAGTGGAGAGGCTCAGACTGAAAAGATGTGAGCACGGCAGGGACTGGAGAAGTCTGGGTAGAAAGCAAAGCAGATAGGACACAAGGAGGCAGGTTTTCAGCAGAGGACTGGAAGATTTGGAAATAATGATACTGAAGTTGTTTGCGTAGCCCACAACCTGGCTGATGTTTCCAAGTCAGGGATGCATACTTACTCAAAACTCATTTTTAAAAGATACCTAATTGAGGTATAAGCTCGATAAGGACTATAAGGACCTACTATGTGTTCTCACATTAAGAATTTACAGAACAGAAACAATGGAAAAAAGATCTCTTTTTTGTTTATTGGCAACCAACCAGATGGAGGCTTCTAAAGCCGTTTCTATGGGGATTGTTGAACCTCTAAGCACATGCCTGTGCTCCCTGCTAGTGTCCATCTGCAGGTGCACAAGGTCAGGCTCTCTCCCATGTAATTGTCTTTGTCCCCCAAGGCTGCTGTGCTAAAGTTGACAATTGCCAAGACTTTTTTCCTTGTATTTATGAAAGATACATTCCAATTATTGGGCCTCACTGACTAACATCTTAGAAATCCGACTCTGTGCCTTGCTTGAACAAATTTTCCCACTTCAGTAGAAGCTACTCCTTTGTAGCCTTAACCTAGGCTGGTTTCCAGCAAGAAGTCGTACAGGAGCATGTGACCTCATTGTAGAGGATTTCACTTAGTCAACAGACTGAACTTTTTTGAGGACATTCAATAGCCAGACCCTGTGCACGGCTCTGGGAATTGAGAAGTGAAAAAACAGTCTGAGTCTTTGAGAAGCACTAAGTGGGGAAAGAGAGGAGACTGAAGTTACAATACTGTGTAAGTACTAGAACCCTGTTCATTGTAATATACAGAGTGGGTGATTAACCGAAGGATAACTTGGGGGACTTCCAGGAGGAAGATGGGTTGTGAAGGGTAAGAAGAAATGAGCTGGGAGAAGGAGCTGAGGAGAGTAGAGAGAGTGATAATAGATAGAAAAGCATGGAGAAAACACAGGACAAACATTCAAAGACTTCCACAGCTCCAGTTCAGAGGATGAGAGAAGAAGAAGGAAAAGATATGCTCACAGAGATGGACAGGAAGCAGGGCACAGAGGGCTTTTATTTCATTTGGAGCAGGGGGAGGGTGTGACCAACTTTGCCTTTTCAAATGGTCCTTCTGGCTGTGAAGAATGGATTGGGAAGGGAAGACCAGCTAGGAGGTTGCTCATCTATGGAGAAATGATGAGGCCCTAGGTCAGGTAGAAGTAGGGACAGAGAGTGGGTGTGCTTGAGTGGTTCTAGGGGCGGGCGAGACATGAGGGCTAAAGGAAAGGGAGGGGTCAGAAAGGTGCTAGCTACTTGACTTGAGCTGCCAAGTGGATGGTATTTACAATGAATAAGACATGAGATACAAGAGGAGGAGGAGAATTGGGAGTGGAAAAGGATGATGCCCACATGGATTCAGAGCTCAGCCACATGGGCCTAGAACTCAGGAAAGAGGCCTGTGCTGGAGAGAAGCATTCATTAGTCATCAGCATATGTGAAGCAATGGAAATCGTCGGAAAGGCTGCACCATCCAGAGAGTCTAGTGAAGACAGAAAAGGGCCAAGGAAGTTACCCAGTTATGGAGAACCTTTGACTCTTTTCAACAGAAAGCCCCTCAAACACACCTGTTATACTTTTGGTGGTACACCGTGACATGTCTAAATACTATGAAACTGATCATCCTTTTGGACTTCTGAAAGTTTCACTTCTAGGTCTTTGTGTAGGTTATTTTCTATAAAGTCTGATTAATTCAACATATTGCAATTTCTCAGCTTTCTTCTAGGGCTCTACAGGATATAGGAGTGGGTATTTCATTTTCTTACCTACAGCTTTGTGTGATAAAGCAATCCTTCTTTATCAGAGGGTTTGTTGGGGGTTGCAGGTAAGTACCTTCTAGAAGAGTAGTATTTATTGAATACTTAAAAATGAAGTCTTTATGGTCCTGGGGAGGAAATCAGATTTCTCACACCAGACTAAGGGTCTTGTTTCCTGAGATGGCTGGACTTGGATGCACGAGGAAGACAGGGTGTTCTGTCTTCCCAGGCAGGGGAGGGAGAGAGAGCTCATGGGAATGAGCCATGACATCTGCCAGGCCTATCTGGAGCAACGTTCCTGGATTCTGGGCCAGAGCTCCCATTAGGTATGGTGAGGTGAGGCCCATGGAACAGGAAAAAGGCAGTTATGTAAGGTTTCCAAGAAGGCATTTGTTGGACCAGTCCTGGGGCAGACAGGTGGTATCACTGAGCCCAAAGCCAATGTGGACTGGGTGACATTAGGAACACTAGTGCTAGAAGGGTTGCTAGCCTTTAGGAGTTTGCTAAGCTTTAAGTTCATGTACAGATGCATAATTAGGTTGCAAAGAAAAACTTGATGTGTTTTTTAATAGAAAAGAGAAAATGACAATCGCCATCATTTTTAGCCTATTTTTGGCTGCACGTTTCTGACAATTTGTTTAGTGTCAAAACCTAAGTCTCAAATTCTACGTTCTGTCTACAGATATTCTTTGTCTTCTCAGAGTGAAGATTGCATTCTCTCTAGAGTTAGAAAGTTAAACAGATTTGAAATGTTCTCTGAATGTTAAATCCATTTCTAGATGTTCAAGTTCTGAGTCTTGTCACACATTGTCTTTGTTTTCATATTTGGCCTATTGTACCTACAGTGGTGTTTTTGGGGGGTTGGTGTTATGAATAAAAGGTGAATGCTATACCAGCGTCTTGGAGATTTACTTACATATTATTTTTTCTTTTTTCATTTTGGCCAAGCTAGAAGGTATCATCCTTAAATATTTTGTGATATTTTGTGTTATTTACTTCTCTCAGTGTCATATGTATTTATATTCTGGTCTTGTGACATTCACACAACCTCCAATTTATTTGTTTTCTCCTTTTTGTTGTCAACGGAGCTGCTTGACAGGGCTATCTGGGGAATACAACCTTCCCCTGTCAAATGCCTTTCAAGGTTTCTCTCTTTCTTTCTTCACCTCCACCCCTCTCCCCTGCCGTTTCTGTACCTGTTATGTGATTCTATTTCTGTAAGTTAATGAACTTTCATCTTTGTATTTAAAGTGCTTCAATTCAGTCAATATATTAACAAGATGAACTCTCTTCTCATGTTTGCACAACCCATTGATCAACAAGAGATACAGAAGAATTCTAACTGTTTCTCTGGATATTTCTCAAGAGAATTCCTATGGATTTTCATCTATTTAATAGAATTTAAGCTAGACTCGTAGAAATCATTTTCGACAAACTGTAAGTATATTGCCAGCTGTCAGCTGAATGCAGTCTCACTCAGGAGAATTCCTGATTAACATACAGTGTGTCAGAGATTTAAACAATGCACAAAAGAATATTTCATGAGGATCTATTAAAGGCTGTTTATTGGATCAAAAATTCAGAAGGATGGGAGAGAATATTTTAGCATAACTTAAGCATTTTAGTGGATTCCCATTGCCACTGCCTTATGGCCAGACAAAGTCTAGGCCACTGGTTGATAAGCACTTGAAGGGCTTGGTAAAAACTGGCCCCATCCCCCAGAAACTCTGATCCAATAGGTCTAGGGTAGGGACCTAGAATTTGCATTACTAACAAATTCTTGGGTAATGCTGATGCTGCTTGTCCTGAGGCCACACTTTGAGAACCACTAGTCTAAGCTAAAAACAGTCTTCTAAATGCTGACGTGTGGTGTGGGGTTTATTTAAATAGTTAGGGGTCTAGATTAAAACACTGAACAGTGGAGTTTCCTATTGATGAGTTAGTTTCCCCCAAAAGAAATTCAGTCTGTGCTATTGTAGGAGTCCTTAAAATTGGGGAGAACCCTTTGTCTTCATTGTATGACCTCAGCCAAAAGCCTGTAGCCTCTGTGTGTCTGGATGGTGGTTTGGAAAGCATCTCTCAATCATCAGTGTGTGTGTGTGATGGGACACTCTGCTGCTGTTGACAGGCATTGTTCACTCCACCCCAAGCCAAAGCAAAGCAATCACTGCCAAAACTGGACCAGCTGTACAGTGGTGTGCTGGGAAATGTTTAACAGACAGATGCAGGGGCAGGAGCTAGTATTTGTAGCATGGCTGATATCAAGCTACCAACGTCAAGTCACTGAGCACAGACTTGGGAAGAGATGCTCACAATCGGCTTTCACAAACTCATCAGAGATACGGTAGCACACCCCTGCACCTCCACCACATTTTCTACCTCCTCTGAGCCCCTTCTCTTACAGAAGCATCTGGTGCCTAGTGAGATTAGGTTGTGGTTACAGCCATCCCCCCTTATCCACAGGGGATACCTTCCAAGAATCCCAGCGGATGCCTGAAACCATGGGTAGTACCAAACCCTATATATCCTATGTCTTTTCTTATACATCCTTACCTATAATAAAGTTTAATTTTTTAATTAGGTACAATAAGAAATTAATAATATCATAGAACAGTTATAACAACATACTGTAATAAAAGTTATGTGAATGTGGTCCTTCTCTCTCGGCAAACTAGCATGAATTTCTCTTTCCTTCACAATTTTATGGATAGAAGATTTCTTATCATAAATCACAGCAGCCTCAGCATACAATTTCTTTCTTTCCTTAGTAAGTAAAAAACTTACATGTTTTCACTTTGAAGGAAGCACTTTGCAGCGTCTCTTTGGCGTATCTGAATTGCCAGCATCACTGCTCTTGTGTTTTGGGCCATTATTAAGTAAAATAAGGGTCACTTGAATAACAGCAATGCAATACCACAACAGTCGATCTGATAACCCAGACAGCGACTAAGTGACTAATGGGCGGGGAGTGTCTACAGTGTGGAAATGCTGAACAAAGGGATGATTCACATCCCAGGCAGAATGGGGTGGAACGCCATGAGATTTCATCACTCCACTCAGAACTGCACCCAATTTAAAACTTATGAATTGTTTATTTTTGGAATTTCACATTTAATATTTTCAGACTGGCATTGCCCATGGGTAACTGAAACCATGGAAACTGAGACCACAGACAAGAGGACTGCTGTACGGGCCAGGCGTCAAACTAAGCATTCTATGCAGCGCCTCCTATTTGGCCTGCACGGAAGTCCTACGGGGTAATGGCTATTATTAGCCCTACTCTATAGGTGAGGAAACTAAAGCTCAGAAAGGTTTTATGCCCAAGATCACATCGCAAATAGAGGGCTGATAGCTGTACCTGTCAAAGCACAGAGTCTATCTCTTAGCCATTACATGGCCTGGCCGTCTCCCTGGTGGAGTTTTGACAGCATTGTCAGTGATGTGAGAAGTGCGGAGATTTGGAGACTCTTCCGTCATCTGTTCCTCTCCTGCGCTCAATGGCTCGAAGCACCACTCCTGAGACAGAGTGTAAAAAACAGTGTTTGAGGTCCTCACACCTGTCTAAGCTTCAGGAAGGTGACACAGTCTTTGATACTCAGTCTCATCATGTATAAAATGGAGAAAATAATACTTTGCTTATAATTTGTTTTCAGGATCATAAATAGTGGGCCTGTAATTATAGTTGGCATTATTTTTCCCATGTCATATGACCTCAGACTGTGCTAGTATAACTTACTCTGAAATTTGAGCTGAAATAAATAATGAATAAATATATATATAAAAAATAAATAAATAAATATATATTAATAAAAAATAAACGTAGGCTTCTATCACATTTTAAAAATAATCTCATTCTGTTCATTGAACAAATATTCATTGTGTACCTACCACAATGTGCCAGCTTCTATTTGAGGCTCTGTAGATACTACAGGGAACAGAAAAGGCAAAATCACTGCCTTCACAGGGCCAATGCTTTAGAGTGGAGAGGTAGACCATAAACAAGTAAGTAGATACATGTCAGTTGTTGAGAAGAGCTATGGAGAACATGGCATTTATCATCATAGCTTCTTTTTTCCACAAACATGATATATAGTAATTAGGAAAATACAAACAATTAAAATGATATGTCCCTCCTAATAAAATGAATTGGTAATGCCCAGCAGCACCTTAAAAAAAAAAGATGGTGTACTCACAGCTGTTTCTCATGAGAGCTTTGCTGGTTCTGTTATTTCAACAACACATATACACTCTAAGTTATCTAAGATCTACCTGCCCTGAGAGGGAACAGAGGGTAACAATATAAAGTTTTACAGAAAATGGGCCATGTATCAATATACAGAGACTGAGGCAATATATCTTAGCTCTGGCTCTGATAGACCTCAGTTCAAAACCCATCTCCACCACTTTTAGCTGTTGGCTTTGGACAAGTTAACCTCTTTGGGACCCCATTTCATCATGAATGGGATGATAATAACAATACCTAGTTCATATATTGCTGTGAGGATTACATAAGACAGTATGTGTAAAGGGTTTAGGATAGCACCTAGCACATATGAGGCAGTCAATACATATTTGTCAGATGAATAAATGAACCCTTTCATTCAGTGGCTTGGGCTACTTTTGCTTTCATAGCAAGGACCACTTTTCAGAAATCTTTCCAATAATGTTGACATAGTTTGCAAACACTTAAGAGTTATAAAACTTCTTTTTCTATTTCTTTTTCGTTCTGCTACAAGCCCATTTATTATCTACTACCCAGGAAATGCCAATCTTGGTAACCATGCCACGCTGTATATGTTTCTCTGATTACACTATTGTGGTTTTACAAAGACAAGCATTCAATTTCTGGAAAAAAAAAATGCTATTCAGCTGAAAATGTTTTCTGTCCGTAACAGATCCAAAATTAATATTACTTTTCCATTAAAAGCATAATTGTTTCAGCCAAACTAAGTGCACAGACATTAATTCCAAAAGTAATAGACGTGTAAATATAAAGATTCAAAATCAACCACAGAATCTATGGCAGAGCTGACCATCAAGCTAAGGGAAAAGACCAAAAATCTGTCTCTAAACTTTACAAACATTAATGTACAGGCATTAGAACCCAGGACACTAATTATAATTATTTTAAATGTTTTTATTGGTTTTTACTAAACCAAGCTCAAAGTAGTAGCTTATTTTCCACTACAAACAAAACTATAGCTAGCAATAAGTTTTTATAGCTAGCAACTTTTGCTTAGAGTTGTTTTGCTTGGCTTATCATATATCAGGAAGATCTTCATTTTGCCTAGAGCTTCACTGTTTCACTTTTTTATTTTTCTGTTACAGTAAAAATTGCCTATAGGGAGCTCTAGTGCAGAAGTGCTTTCCTCACCCAAGGACTAAGTCCCACTTGGCCAGGGCAGAGTTTGGGTAATGACACGCGCCCCATCCACGCATTTCCACATCTCTCCATGGGTGCCGGAGAGGACGATGTGTAATATTTACTTTGCAAAGATGACCTCAGAGATTTTTTTTTTAAAGCTAATAGAGATCCAGGTGAAAATATGTCAGTGAATTCTAGATGACCAATTCTAGATGATCAGTTCTGTCCCAGATAATTATTTCTTTTCAGTGTCTAAAGAGAAAAGACACATGTTCAACCACAGCTACTTTTATGACACCCATCTACAATGTCTACTCAATCTGTTTTCCCCTTTTATTATTATCACCATCATCCTTTTGCCTGAGGAGTTGATCCCTGACACTTTCCATGTCTGAATTACCATAAATATATGGGCCTTTTCACATATTTTTCACATGAGTATGCAAAGACATACAGATTGATTCAAAATAAATTATTTATGTGATATTAATTGAATTGAAAAACAAAAACAGGCATATTGTTACTTAGAACTTTGCTAAATCCAGATCTGTTTGGAAAATAAATGGTAAAAATAAAATTTCTAAGAATTCATGAGGCAATTCTTAAGGAAATTACTGCTCATGTAATTGCTGGCAATGAGAGTAGATCGACCTGCTCTGTTGCGGTAAAAGCTCTGCTTGGTTGGTAAAGTTAAGGAGCACTTACATACAAGGCTGAAATCCTTTGTGTGGGGAGACACATCCATTCTAATTCAAAGTGGCAGATTTTCTATCCCATAACCAGACATATACAGACTTCCCTCGTGCCTGCAAGGGATTAGTTCTAGGACCCTTGCAGATACCAAAATCTGTAGATGCTCAAGTCCCTTACATAAAACAGCACAGTATTTGCACATAACCTAACACATCCTCCTGTAGGCTTTAAATCATCTGTAGAATACTTGCAATACCTAACCCAATGTAAATGCTATGTAAATAGTTGTTATACTGTATTGTTTAGGGATAATGACAAGAAAAAAGTCTATACATGTTCAGGACAGAAGCAACCATCGTAGGCCTTACTCTATATACACGTCAGCAACGAAGGAATATTTTTCAAATATTTTTGATCTGGTCTATACATATATAATTTTGATTTACATATACATATTATATATTATGTATCTTTTTATATATTATATATATCTTTAATTTTCTTAACCAGTGTTGCACTGTAATTTGCATTGCCCTGTAGTTTACAAGAGCTGTTGTACAAGCACAGAAAGAGTAGGAAAGAAAATGTGCTTGTTAAGTGGCTGCGCTGTTTCTCAGCACACATTCTGCACTGCAGATGTTCACTTATATCTCATATGTTGTTTTATACGATAGTAGAGAACGGTCTTGATGGAACTGATAAAAAGAAGTTGGAACTTGTGGCCAGCAGCCAGATTAAGGAAGTGTGAATCCCCCAAATCCCATGAATACAGTGTGCTTTCCTTGATGTTCCTGCCAAAGTGAAGCTGGAAAGCCGAGGACATCTGCAAGGGATGTAGCAGCACAAACTTGCTACAATTTGTAAGTTCCAAGCCTTTGCTTGAAAATCATTGCGAATAACTCACATTTTAAAATCAATGAATCTCACAACTGTTTCTTCAACTCACAGAAAACTGAGAGGAAAATCTGACAACTATCCTAGTGTATGACTTATCATAGAGACACTCAAGAAGAATTCCTTTGGTTTGGTCTTATTTTAATACTATAACAGATTTGGATATTCATGGTAAGTATCATGTTTTATGGGAACTGCTGGGAATTATTGCAATTACACCCTCAAAAGACAATAAGCACAAACAACAGAATTGTGAAGTAATTAAGATGGTTGTGGATGAAACTGAGCTGGATAGTCATAAGACATGAATTGTGCCTTTGACCTAAAATGTCTTTTAATTCTGTATCCTTCAGTTATAGTACTCCTCCATCAATCATTTTGAAACCAGTAATATTTATTCTTCAAACCCTGCTCAAGGATCTCCTCTATGTAGGGAGACTACCTTTTATGCATTACCCCTTTGTATACAATACCCCATTTATTCCCTAAAACAATGCAAAAAGTAAAAAAATATTACCCCATTCTATAGAAAATTGTGACTCAGGTTAAGAAACTTGCAAATTGATTCAAAGATTTTTTTAAAGCATCAAGAAACTTTATTTCTGCATCATATTAAGCACCAAATGGTGTGAAACCCTTGTTTCTATAAAACAGTTTAAAATGCTCTGAGCTTCTGTAAGTGAAAAGATGGAGCTAAGACCATGGCATAAAAGGAGACCCTTCAAATGACTACACTCCTATGTAACTACAAAGCAACCCACTGGCACTGAACATCATCAAGAAAATGATTCTGTCTCAGCTGATGGTGGGGTGAAGATTTTGAGGGTTTTCTGCTAGTTAAGTAGTCCTGGAACCTCTTCAGACAAGAAAGTAGAAAGTAACATGAAAGCAATCCTGGGGAAGAAACACTGGCTTTTTTTCAACAAATAAGCTGTAGGGGAGAGAGAGGGAGGGAGCGCGAGACGGAGAATAGAAAGGATAGAGAAGGGGTAAATCTTTGAGTAAAGAGGACATAAGAAATAGATGAGCCAATTGCAGTTTTACAGATCTTATTTAGGTCCTGGTTTTGACACGCTATGAAGAAATATTCATGAGTTAATCATGGATATTTGAACACTGATTTGATCCTATTAAGAAATTGTTAACTTGTTAGATGTGATTGGGACTTTGATTACTTTTAGTCTTCATTTTTTGACTTACATAGTGAAATATCTATGGGTGAAATGATACAATATCTGAGATTAACTTCAAAATAATCCACAGTGTAATGTATGGGTATGGATGGAGTGTAGGAGCATACAAGTAAAGCAAGGTTGATCATAAGTTAATAATTATTGAGTGCTTGGTGATGAGAACATGGGGTTAATTATATTATCAACTTTTGTGTAGCTTGAAATTTCCTGAAATAAATAGATTAAGGAAAAAAAAAAAGCGGCTCTTGGCTTATGATACCATGGGACCATGCACACCTAGCAAGACAAACAGTTTAGAGGGGTTATACTATCCAATAGGCTACACAAAATCATCACTTATAAAGCCTCTTGGAAAATGAATTCACAAACCAATTCTAGAGACACATGAAGAAGCATTTCATTAGCAAAGGCCAGCATACAAGCGTGTATACACGTTCTCTCTCTCAGAATTAATGCCACGTGAATTTCAAATGATAAAACCAATAAATGGAGCCTATAAAAAGTATATTCAAACTACAGGCATGAAAGAAGGAATTAAAAACATGAATAAAGAATAGGGTACTTTAAAACACCAGGGATATATTAAAAAAAACAAAATACAAGTTCTAGAAATGAAAAATAAAATCATTGGAGTTAACAACTCAATGGACATGTACAGGCAGATTAAACTCAACTGAAAATGGGAATAGTGAACTAGAAGATAAATCTGAAAAAATAATAAAAAATACAGCACAGAGAAATGGAGAGATGGAAGATAATAAAGAGTTTAAGAAAAGGGAGGATGACGTAAGAAAGTCCAAACATACATCTGACAGCAATTCCAAAGAGGCTAAAGAGAAGAAACTGGTGATGTTTGAAAATACACATATAAGTTTTACAAATATTTCAAATATTCTAAAATCTTTTCAGAATTCATGAAAGACAAAAATCTTAGATTCAGGAAAAGCTAAGTCTCTGGTAAGATAGAAAGAAAATCCATATTTAGACACATTGTAGTTAAACTGTAGAACATTGTAAAATATCAAACAAATGAGGACATGTCTTCCCTCATGTAAAGAAAGTACAAATAAAAAAAATAATTAAAGTATGATTCTTGGAACTTAAAAGCCAACTCTAAAATACACATGACGAAGACTTACCACGGCAATTTTGAAGAAAGGGTGGAGGGGGAATGGAGAGGAGTGGAGGTGGGTTGCTTATGCTATAACTTTTATACAAGGTACATTATAGTGCTGCTTTTTTGTTTTTTTTAATCCTCATCCAAGGACATTTTTTTTTTCATTGCTTTTGGATAGGAGGAAGGGAGAAGAGAAGGGAGAGAAAGAAACATTGATGTGAGAGACAAACTTTGATTGGCTGCCACTGGAATGTGCATATGGCCCCCAGGACTGCACCCGGACCAAGAATCTGAGGTCAGACCACAATCCAGGTATATGTATGACAGAGAATCAAGCTACAACCCCTTGGTTACAAGCAGATGCTCCAACCAACTGAGCCACACCAACCAGGTCTACAGTGCTGTTTCAGTTTAGACAGTGTGATATTGGCACAGTGGTAGACAAAACAATTAAATTGCAGAGAGTCACCAACACAATCCTCAAATCTAATATGGAAATTTTGATAGATTGATAAATGGGAATAGCAGTTCAGTATAGAAATGATCGGTTATGTATTAAATGATACTGGAACAATTAGCAATCCTTAAGAGAAAAAACAAAATATGGACACTACCTCACATCATATGCAAAAAATTAGGCCACCTAGATTAAAAATATAAGTACAAAAGCAAACCTTCAACATTTTTAGAAAATGAAATAAAAATATTTGTATGACCTTGGAACAGGAGAGATTTCTTTAAAATATTTCAAAGTACAGAGCATAAAAAGATTGATAAATATAAATACATTAAAATTAAATCTTTTTCACAACAACAGCACTATAAAGTAAAAGACATGGTACCAACTAAGAAAAGATATTTGCAGTATCTAAAACCCACAAAAGTTAAGTAACAAAGATAACAAATCCTATAACTCCGTAAGTAAGAGATAAATTACCCATAAAAATATTTGTTGAATAAATATAGAAGACAGAATAAAATGACCAATAAACATATAAAATATTTTCAACCTGAGCAGTAGTCACAAAAGCACACATTAAAACAAGATATCATTGTACACAAATAGGCAAAAATTAAAATTTTCTGACATTACGAATCTTGGCAGGAATATGGATCAGTGGGAGCCCTGCCTTGCCGTCGGGGGAGTATGGATTAATACAACTTTGGGTTTGTGGTGCTGATCAGTCAATGTCTAGTAAGTTGAAAGTCCTAGGAATATGCTTTAAAGAAACTTTCAAATATCTGCACAGTGAGCTATGAAACAGAATGTCCGTTGCAAAGCTGTTCATAATTACAAAAAAAATTGAAAACAAC
Organism: Pteronotus mesoamericanus; assembly: GCF_021234165.1. Classification (NCBI taxonomy): domain Eukaryota; kingdom Metazoa; phylum Chordata; class Mammalia; order Chiroptera; family Mormoopidae; genus Pteronotus; species Pteronotus mesoamericanus. Next base: position 18,749,852 of record NW_026555310.1, read on the forward strand.
ATAAATTTTCATCAACAGAATGAATTTTTTTTGTATAGTCTTATAGTGAAATAGAGTATAGCGAAAAATGAATAAATGGTATCCATGTACTATTAGAAATAAATTTCAAAGAGAAAGAGCAAAGCCCAGACTGGTAGAGCTTGGCTGGTTGGGCGTCATCCTGCAAAGCAAAAGGTTGATGATTTGACTCCAATCAGGGCACATGCGAGAGGTAACCAATTAATGTTTCTCTCTTTCTTTTTCTCCTTCCCTTACCCTCACTCTAAGATTATATAAATAAAAATTTTAAAAACCAACAAAAACAATGTGTAAGAATATGATGCTACCATTTAAATACAATTTAAAACATGTAAACTTGTACTAGTTATTGGTTATAGATTAAACCAATTCAAAAGTAAGGAAATATGCACAGGCATGATAAATACTAAATTCAAGATAGTAGATACTTCCAGAGAAAGAGGGTAGGGTAGGGGAAGATGATTAAAAAGGAAACAGGCAACGTTGATGTATCATTTTCTTTCTTTAAAAAGGCATTTATGACAAAATATTAAAACTTGACAAATCTGTGTGTAAGTAGGATGTTGTTTTATTATTCTCTAATAAGCTATTATAGACTTAGACATTTTCATAATTAAAAAATAATCATTCAATTGCCCATACTTGTTCAAACCCTTATAAAAATGAAAACAAAGATCATAACCAAAATTCTCTGAATATGGCTACAGAAAGATAGACCCAGGAGTCTATTCATTTGTTTTATTCCAAAATTGGAGCCTCTCCTACAATTTCAGTCCCTCCTCGCCTTTTCTCATCCTCCCTGGACAGGATTAATTACACCCTCTGTGGTGCTGTTCCCCTCAGGGACCACTGTAGCCCTTGGTTTTTTAAACTGTATAGTAGTTGGTTGTAGGTATGTATCTTCCCCCAGACATTGAGCTTCTGGGGGCACTGGATTGGCATATGAGAAGACAATGGGAAACTGGTTAAGATGTGAAAAGTTTCTGTCTTACTTGTAAATACTCTTTGTCTTTTAAGGTTCTGTTCTGTTTCCTATCAACCAACCTTAACTTGCTCTTGTGGTGATTTATCAGAAACTAATCATCAATAAGTTCTATAAACACCTACTTTGCAAAATAATCCATTTTCAAAACATGTAAGAGAAACCAAGATTGTGTTCCAGAGTTTATCACGAATCAACAGGAAGGGTATAATTGCTCCATATTTGTCAGAAAATAAACAAGCTATAGTTTATTTGTTTCACTGGGATTTTTCAAGTCTTCAGAAGGGAAAGGAATGATGTAAACGTGGATTTAGTCTACTCCAGAGATATAGTTATAGGCTGGATTTTATTACTCAGGCACAATTAAGTAGGTTCTCAAATTAGATCCCTCTTTGATAGGACTTCAGAGATAATTCTACATTAATACCCCTGGTTCATATATCTGAAATAGTACAATAAATAAAAACTTATGAAATATTACAGTATACAGCAGTTATACAATAAATCAGTAAAAATTGAATTATATAACATTGAAACAGGGGTATAAATGACAGAACCATCCTGTTCAACCTTTAAAAAAATATTGTGAAGTGTCTTTCTATTTGAGAGCACTTTTTACCAAAACAAAACAAAATAAGACAAACCCAGAATGTAATGGAATGTTAAGGAATATATAATATTACTTCTCCTTTGAAAAGTATTTTGTTCTTTTCAACATGAGGAGGTCAGTGTCCCCAAGCAGCCTGCAGCCTCTCCAAAGTCTCTCCTCTTTCCTTCCATGGCAACATGGGTTAGCTAGACACTGAGCTTTTTGTGATGTGTGTGTGAGGACAGGGAGACAGGGAGCAAGTCTTCAGGGAGGTCTTGAGGTGGAAAAATTCGTGACGCACTAGATTCGGTGACTGAATGAGAATTATTTATCGAGGGTTTTATAACACAATAGTTTCGGTTACCCTATGTTCATTTTTAAAACTCTTTGGTCTCAAAACTCTTAATTCTGATCGAAACCCTTTAATAGGTGTTCCAATCACAGAAAGATTATGAGATGAAGCCAATTTGTGTGAATTTGATCCTTCTGGTTAAGAATCTGACTAGCTGAAAGCATGAGAGAAATAAATTGATTGAACAAGTAACATGTAAACTAAAAAGGGTGGTCGCACTCTGTCTTGGAGCTGTCTGTAGTCACGGAGACATGATCTTTTCTAGATTATACTGTCTTCACTTTACGGAGTCCGAGTTTGCCCTTTCATTGCCTTGGATGCTCCGCCCTTTCACTGAGATGGGGAGAGGCAGCCTGTGTTCTCCCTAATTGGGCAGCACCCTCCACCCTCCAACAACAATGATCAAGACTGAAACGCTGTTCCCCTTATCTTGGAAAAGGCCTCCTTCATTGCTCTCCTGGCACAGCTAAATGTGAGATAAAGCTCAGCCTGAGCCTAAAAGCCTGATATGTGTGCCACACCTGATACTTGAGAAGGAGCTAGAAAGTTGTTTTGTCTTGGTTTTTTTTTTTTTCCCTCCCCTAGTAATAAAGCTACAATTCTCTCCCTAGTCAGGGTCTTGTTAACACATTCTCAATTCCCTCTCTTTTCTTGTCACCTGTCACTATCTTCCACCTGAGAGAGGCCTTGATAATAACCTACCTCAAACAGGTTTTCGTGGCTCATTACAATGCGTGCTGAATCAAACACTTTTAAAACAACAGCTGAGTGGGATGCCACTAAAACAGTGCCCTTGAGCTTGCATTCTCACAGCCTCTCCCAGCCCCAGGGCACTCCCAGCCAGGGGTGGGGAGGTGCTTATTTCTGCAACAGCAGAAGCAGGCCTCAGCAGAACTTCTTCAGCAGAATCTGAGAAGGCTTAGTTATGAACAGATCCTGTGCTTTCTAATGTCCACTCACTTACTAGCCTTTTGCCAGTGCCCAGTAAAAACAGCACTGAAGTACATTCATGACTGCGTTAGGCAGGGGGCATGGTTCTAACAACACGATTAGCTCAAAGAGCATCAACTTTAAATATGCTCCAAAATCAAACTGGAGACATGATAAGGTGCATCTGGAATGCCGGCCATGGCTGCGTTTGCTACTTGTTTTGGAACTGGGGTTGGACTAGCAATTACAACAGGCATGTTGGACTGCTCTAGGCCTCTGGGATGGTTTGGGTTCATGGAGCACTTGATAGCGTTTAGCAAAACCCAGTTTGGGATATGGAAGCAGGACAAATGGGATCCTACCAGAAGCCCTTGAAGGCCTGTAAAAGGAATCTACCAAGGAGGCGCAGCCTCCTGCTAGAGGGTGTTATATATATCACGAGGCCCGAGGAGGGAACGCCCCAGGGTTTCATGCTGACCCATTCCACAAAACCAAGAATATGACTCTAATTTTCAGACTCACTATCAAAAATGAAAACAGTGGCTGCATATTATAAAGAAGACCAGAGAGGTGGCTTCCCTTGAGCTCAAAAAACACCAAGCATCTGCCCTCTGAGGACAGAGGGCTACTCTCATTGCGGCTAATCTGAGCACGCCCACCAGCACCACTCAGCCAAACACCCTCATTTCCTTGCCTCAGCAGCCAAGGCGTCATCTAGCTAGAACCTGACAGCAAATCACCCTTGGAGCAATAAAGGCAGGCAGAGATTTACTAAATGGTGGTTCCTGAGCTTTAAAGAGCTAATGCAGCAAATAAAATGCCTCAGCTACCCTTAGAATCATTTTACACAAGCTGAATCTACTGTTTTATTTTTACAGAAATTTGACGAAAGAAGCAGTCTATAAACGCAGTGCAACAATCTCCTCCACATGTTTCACCCGGGCGTGAGCACAGAGCCAGCCAGCTCCTTGCACCGTCACGTGTCAGTCTACTGGCTCGGAATTCTCGTCAGAAACATTCACACTTCTAGCTGTTCCATGAAAACCATAGCGCCTTCATGACTAAGCAGACAGACAAGCTTAGGAATCACTGCAGTGCTTGTCTGACTTTATTCCCCAAATGCCTGTGTTTAAGCCCTAACCCCCAGAGTGGCTGACTTCAGACATGGGCTTTTAAGAGGTACTTAAAGTTAAATGAGGTCATAAGGATCGAGTCCTAATCCAACAGGACTGGTGGCCATAGAAGAAGAAGAAGAGAAAGATCTCTCCCTTTTCTCCCAGCACATCCACCAACAAAAAGCCATGTGTGTGCACAGTGAGAAGATAGTCCCCCGCAAGCCAGGAGAGAGCCCTCACCAGAATCTGACCATGTTGGAGCAGACCAAGACAGAAGGTGTAGTTTGGGTATTGCCACATGCGTAGGTATACACGTATGAATCTTAAAATTAACCAGGGTGATCAAGTGAGCTGCCTCGCTCGCGCATCTGAGAGTTACTCCTGCCACATTTTGGATCGAATACTGAGATCTGAGGTGGTACCCAAACCATTTGAAAGATGGGCCCCTGAAAAAGACTTTTATATGGTTTATAATTTAAGTACTATTGCCAACATTCTTCTTTAAAAAAAAACAAACAGTTCACCTTCAGCTATGAACTTATTGTAATGAACTTGGACTTGAATATTCACAAGAAGTAAAAACTACAGCTTCAGGGTTAAAATACAACATCATGAGGTCTCATCCAGCTATAGATTTGATGGGCTCTTTGGATCAGCATTTCTTTAGTTTGCCAGGATTGGGGCCCTAAAAATGAACTGTATTTTGCAGTGAAATGATACCTAATTAAAGTTTAATGATGAGATTCCATTCCTGTCCTACAGCAACATAGAAATATGCAACTGAACTCTTCACATACCCTTGTGTGTAACCTTTAATGCTGATGCTAACCTTTCAGGGAACAACACAGGCAGGTGGACCCAGTTAAGGAATACCCTCCATAGAAATGTCACAGACAAGGCTAAAGGCAAGAAAAAGTCTAGAGAATATCCATTTCCTCAGAAGAAATTCAAAGTGGTCATCATTTTGGCAATCTATGAAACGGTTAGACCAAATATTAGGAAAGCCTATGCCATTGCTTTCTTTGCTGAAGACAGACATCCAGTGTGCATTATATCAGTCTTAATTTGTCCTAATTTATGCTAATTAGGGGAGTGTAAAATAAGTCAAACGATCTCTTTTTCCTCTTTTTTTTTTGTTTTTAATCCTGCAGACATTTTATAACATGATATAAACATCGCCATAATGCTAATCCAATGTGTTCTGAATATTTTTGGAACCCAGGAACCCAAAACACTTCTTATATTACCTCATAGTTCTTTTAAATGTTATCAATAAACTTAAATTTGTCTGCAAACCATAGTTTCAAACTGTAGTTAAAAAAACCACCAGTTCAAACAGAAGCTCTGATAATGACAAATATAAATTAGAGTTCAATTCCACACGTTTGGGGTACCCATTACGTGCCAGGAGATTCACAGTAGCCCCATGGGCATATACTACACTTAGAATAAATTTCTCTATTTTTATTGGGTTACCCACAAATTCTATACACTAGTATTTCTACAATACAAAATAAAATCAAATGATCATCGACATCTCAAAAGTTTCCAGACTGACTTTCTGAGTTGAACATAGCCACACCACTGGATTGAAAATATCGGGAGCTGCTCCTTCTCCTCCTTATTTTAAAATGAAAAAGAAGATTCAGGGATAACATCCTTCTTATGTAAGCCCTCTCATGGCCTGGGTGTATCTGGCTTAGTAAGAGGCTAGCAGCAAGGTGAAAATACATTTCTCCTAATATTCTGAGCATCAAATGATTTTGTTCCGTCGTAATCTTTCTTTTTCTTTGTTCTATAGTCCTAAAAGTTTTTCGGAAAACATATTACCAAAATTTTTACTCTCCCCCCTTATTTTCATATACTTTTTAAATTTTTTTGCCCGATTGAATTACATTCCATTTATACTTACTAGGATTACGTCATGTATAATTTTCCTACCATTATTTATTATAGTAAATTGAGTTAGGGCATGTAGTTATCACCCCCCAGCTCCTAACAATTCTCTGACAGTTGATATAATAAATATTATTTCCCAGAGGTACTGCCATGTGTAACATTAGATTTTTGAAGCATATTAAAGTCCCAATATAAAAGTAATGTATCACTATGTGATATATTCCTAAAATATAATTCCAGATTAAATTTCTCAAATGTCAATACACCTATATAGAAAACTGATACGTGCTATATGTCATATATCTAATTGTGAATTTCAGGTATATTCTGTTTTAAAATAAATAACCACCCAGTTTTCCCTTCCATTAAGTCGAATTAGAAATAGATTTTAAAAGTCTGAATAAACCTGCATTTTTAATTCCTTAGAGTAAGTTAACATATGAAAACTGTTATTCAAATTCTTGACAGGACTCTTGATCATGACAGATTTATACAATGAGTTTTATGAATGACATTAAGGAAAGGAAATATTCTTCCTTTCCTTTTAAGCCCTTTCTTTAAACTTTCTAATGTGATTAATGTAGTATATATATCAGGGTTTTAATTCCAGGTGGGTGGAGTATGGGAGCAATGGAAAGAGAATGAGGAAAGCTAAAAACCACAATAAGGCAAAGACGTCCCCATTTTCCATGGAAATATTACCAATAAGGGCCAAGAGACTAACAAACACTAAGCATCCCCATTGGAGATGAGAAACAAGAGTTTGCTCTTAAATTGACTTCAGAGTAGAGATGCCAAAGCAAATAAATCACTGTAAGTGAAATGCTTTGAAAGGTAAATAGGCTTTAAAAATATTTGTGTAGGTTAAGTTTTCTAATCGGAACTATTCATTACTGTCAGATATTGTAAAGGCACAGGTCCATCAGGATCTCTGGACGTCTCCTGGTATATAACTCATTATTTTTAGACCAATGCCCAGCACAGTGGACACCCCCAACAACTGTTAGTGGATGAAGAAAAGTAAGCCAAAGTTCCAGTATGTTATGTTTCATCAAAACCAAAATTGTGTTCATTTAAGTAAGAAGTAAGTAAAGGCCCCCACATTCTTATATTCCTTCAATCCATACTCATTTTTCATCAGTAAGAATTCCAGAATGATGAGCAACCTTAAATGCCTATTTGATCCAACTACTCAAGCCATTGATAGAATAAAATGCAGAGCAAACTTCTACTACTTAGGAGCCCCTGCCCCTAGCCAAGTTCATCCTCAAAGACCCTGTTTCACTTTGTATTGTCCTTGTGGTATGCTTTACAACCCGTAAGCCATTTATAGAGAATTTTGATAGAAGAACATCACTTTGACAGGTTACTTAGTCTTCATAGTGGCTCCACTGTATTTTTCTCTTACAGGAACCTTTTGTAACTAAAGTAAAAAGACTTCAGTCATTTATCTGATATGAGGAAGTCCTATTTATGGATAGGCAAGAAATAACCTATTTGTTTTCCTAAAGTTTCACTGGACATACACTCTGATCATAGATCACCAATGGCTTCTTCAATCTATAACCAGAAGTTCACTGAATATTCATCAATTCAACCAAACGTTGGTCAACAAGAAGTCACCTCAGTGGACTTGTCCATTTACCAAGATTCAATTGTGGGAATGGCAATGCCCAAATCCCAAGGTAATGAGATAGTAACCCTTGCAAAACAAATAGGTATCATGAGTTAAGAATGCAAGTCTGTCGATGGGGTGAGAGCATAGCCTGGAGACGCTGTTTGAATTCAGCCTGAATTTTGGAAGCAGGTCTGACTTTGCCTTTGCCCCAATGAATGACCTGTACTGCTTTGATCTAGCACGTCCCTTAAACATGGCAAGCTTTCCAGCATTCCCTGGGGGATATGCTAGACTAGAATCACCTATATGCCTAGTGAAAATGAACCCAGTGGGGCCACTTTCCTCAAGTCAATTTTTATAAACTTCCAGAGAAAGTCAGAAAGTACTGGACTAACCTAATACCACTAATATTGCTCATAGTAACTAGGTTGAGAACAGAAAAAGTGGGATGGTCAAATTGATATCCCCTTCAGGGTTCACACTGGTCTGGGAAATACAGCAAGTCCAAAATGACTGTTCTGAAAGACTAGAGATAAAATAGAGCCTCCTCTAATTTGAAGAGTGCCATCACCAACGATTGCTTCACTAATTCCTAATAAAGAGAGATACCTCATTGAATACTTACCGTTAGCCAGCACTGCTCTAAGTATTAGAACATGTCTTAATTTATGGAATCCTCAGGACAATCCTAAGAGGCAGGAATTATTATTATCATTCTGATTTCATCAATGATGAAATGGAAACCTAGGGAGGGTAAGTAACTTGCCCAAAGTTACTCAGAGAACAATGGTCGGGTGAGGGCTCGACAGCAGGTGCAGGGTTTACCCTTCTGCCCCTCGCCATCCTGCCTCCCTGTCATTTCCCATCCCTGAAAGCCTGGCCGAGAGCCGCATGAATAACCACAGACAGTGAGATGAGGACACAAGCCCGGTGTCTGTGGGAGGCAGCGTCACGTTCCCTGCAGCTCTGGCCTGGCGGGGAGAGCTTGTCCTTGCCTGGCTCCTCAGACACCCTCCTCGCTCACCTCAGGGCATCTCCATCAACTGCTCTGCTCTACAGATAAACTCTATGTTTTCTAAAGAAAACCTACGATTGTAAATATTAGTACAGATATCATTACAAACAAACTTCGGGTAGATCCTACGTTATGAACCAGAAAACTGGAAAGAGAGGCATAGCCGTAGATTATACTCTCTGTACCACACTCAGGGAGGGTCTGTGTGATGGTCCTAATAGGGGCGCCTGAAATTTCAGAGTTGCATGATTTGTATGGTTTTGCCTTAAACAGTAAGACAAAAAAAAAAATTCCCATCTAATTTGCTTTATTTGGTACTGGGCTTTTAAAAGTTGAAATTAAAAAAAAATGATGGAAAACACGTTCACAAATGATATTCAAAACCACTGAATGAAGGAGTCTCATTCCTTTTCTCTTTTAATTAGCCTACCCTTAAAGGACAGACTTTCTTTTCCCTCTAGGATCTTGACAGTCACTGGGACAACAAAAATACCTAGTATATCTCAGTGGAAAGCTATTTTTAAAATCACTTGATTTAGAAAACTCCAATCATGATAATTTTGTGGGAATTCTTAGTACACAAATTAAAGGGTTTAAATTACTCCGCAAGAATGTGTGAGTTCAAATAATCTTAATTAGAAAATATCTACCTCGATGCATATTTATCAGGTGTTTCTAACATCTGCCATGACACAAACTTATTTGGAGGGTTGCTTTATGAGTTATAGCTCCTGTGGTCAGCAATAGCAGCAATAGTGCAATATGAGACCAGGAGCCACAAGTGTGATGATTCCAGGCTGGCCTGACTCTGCCGCGTTTCATCTCTGGGCCTTGAGAATGTCATTTAACTTTTCTTAACCTTCTTCCTCATGTCTAACGAGAAAAAACAGTTTCCGCCTCAAAGTGTTGTTTCATGGATCAATGAGATTTTAGGAAACCACAAGGCATTATAATATAGCATAATATTAAAGTTACATTCTATACAAAAATGCCATAATAATCAATGTAGGACATTTCTCATAATTCCTGGCCCTTACTATGCAAGAGTTTGGGGTTTTTTTTTTTAATCCAACTCCACAGCAATATATATTAAAATTACAAACCAAATCCGGTGACTATGTGGCTCAATGAGGAAAATGTTGATGTAGTTTGGTACAAAAAGAAATCAACTTGGTTGATGTGCCAACTCTGCCAACTCATGAGTGAGTCTGCACTCGGTTTTCTCATTTGGAAAGTGGAGTAAAAACTATCCTATAAGGATTATGTGGGGATAAGAAAAAATATATGTAAGGGCTTTAGCAGGACAGGCACACAGTAGGTGCTCAATGAATGGCACCCATTTTACACCAAAGAATCCATTTAATAAAGCCAAGTATGCTGTGTGTCTCAACACTCACTCACAACAGCTGAGCAGTGTTCTGCTTTGAACAGTACATCCATTAGCAGAGTCCCAAATAAACTTCTGCCACAGCCAGAGCCCGGGGTTTATCCCTCTTTAGACTCCAGCCGATTAAGGTTGTCCTTGCTGTATTCGCGTTTCCCGCTATAGACCATTCTTTTGTACAACTTACTGATGAACCTCAAATGTGAAGAATAAAATTAATACTGCCCAATAGGGCAACTCCAAGTACAGGCTTTTCCTAACCTCCTTTTCACTAAGATGGAACTACTTCACTGTTTGCTACTTATTTAGGGACAGGGGTGGGGTCCAGCGACTAGGATAAGGAAAAAGCCAAAGTGAATCTGTTGTTAGGAAGCTGTTCAATTTGACCAAAATGAGCAGCCTTTGACTCGTCGCGCCAGCTCCAGAGCGCGTCAGAGTCAGGCCCATTGGAGGCGTTTGGAACGACAAGCAGGAGAGGGGGCGCGAGTCCTCAGGCGCCCGGCCTGGCCCCCGGGCAAACCGACTGTGCAGGCGTCAGTCACCAAGCAGAGCGCGAGTTAGAGTGGAGCTAGGGAAGGGAGCATGCAGCTGGGTTAGTCGTGACTCGACCATGCGGCTTTGCATTCCTGTTCGGCAAACGCACTTAGGCAAAACAGACTTGATGCTTACAATGATCCCAGCCCAAAATGGAGTGTCTCTGACTAGCAGGGAGGAGCTGATGCTCGCCATGAGAAAGCCCACCACGGTCACAGCGATGCCCAAGGCCAGCTGCAGCAGGGCGAGCAGCAGCGGGAACCGGCAACCGCAGCAAGTCCGGGCTTCCTCCTCCCCGCACTCCTTGGGGGCCCCCTTGCCCTTCTTCGGCCCCATGTCGTCGGGCCCGGTGGCGTCCGTGGCCGGCGGCCCCCCCTGCCTCCGCTGGCCGCGGGGCTGTTTGTCCTTGCCCATGGCGGCTGCGTGGGTGGGTGCGTGTACTGCGCACTGGGCCCCGAGCGCGGCGCTGGGCGGGCTGAGCCTGCCCTGGTATTCGAATTACGGAGGCTGAACAAATATGGAAAACGTTTGGAGCCGACTCGCGGAGCCTCCAAAGGCCACAGGGAGCCCGCAGCAGAGGGGGAGTCGAGGGGGGTCGCCAACTGCCAACACGCTGGGACGCAGCGCCTGCTGGGCCCACGGGCAGGGTTTACCAATCGCCCGTGGGAAGCCGGCGCGCGTCCCTTGGCCTCTTAAATCCTGTGCACTTTAGAACAGGCTCACTGCTCGGTGGGGAAAGGTGGGGGGCGGGGGAGGGGGTGGTGTCTGCTGTTCTCACTCCAAACCCCAGGGTTTTGGGTTTTGTGTTGTTGTTTTTTTTATTTTTTTGGTTTTGTTTCTGTTTTGTGAGAGGTGCAATGCAAGGTGATGAATGTTTAAATCATTTCAGTTTAATTAATAGAGAATTTAATCCAAAATAGGCATTACTGGGCTCCAAGCTGTGAAGTCATTTCCAGAAGCTAAATTGTTTATTTTCCAACAAAGGCATAGGCTCTTCTCTTTCTTTTTAAATCCTGCAATTCAACTAACAAAGGCATTTTTCCCATTGAGATATTTGCTTTTGAAATAACTGTTTGTAGCGATGCTGAGCTAATTGTGAACTCTCTCACATGTATTTGTTTTTAAAAGCTCTTTTAATCGTTTACATGGAGCCCCTAGCCAGTCTTCTGTAATCCTGAAAACAGTGCCTAGTGGGATTATTATGCACCTACCACTCAGTCTACATTTAAGATATTTTTTAAAGCACCTACAATGTGCAACAATATAAGGATGCTCAAGGCAGAATTTGTCCCTGCCCAAAGTCACAGAACTAATCAATAAAACTGATCATTCTTATTCCCACATATTTCTCAGTAGCACTTAGAGCAAATATCAGTGAAACCACTAGGAAATGATCCCTTCACTTCGGAGTATTTATATACTACATTGGTATGGTCATTGAGAAAGTTATATTAAAGAATAAATGGTGTTGCCAGCATGCTAGAATAAAGTCTACTCCTAGATTGTCCTATCTCAGCAAATTTAAAGAACTCCCTGCTGTTTCTTTAGAATTATACACTAATTGTTATCAGCTCTCATTGTAGACAGCCTAGTCTGCACAAAGATACCTTTAAAGTTATAAAATATACTCTTACTTAATGAACGTCAGTGTTTTCCTTCTACCTTCCTTCTGGATCAGTGAGAAAAATATGGTCCATGGAACAAATGCAGTTCAAAACCATGGAAAGCAGAATCCCAACCATGCATCCCAGCATTCCACCTAAAGGGTCAGAGGCAGCCCTGTGTCCTCACAGGAGCTGCAGAAGGGCTGACGCAGGGTCATCTCCAGCTTCGGGCCATTCCGCTATTAGGGTTTCTAGAGAGAACAGTGAAATAAAAGCTGATGTTACACAAGGTACCCACCTGACTTGGGCCTGATTGAGAACAACCTGAGTGACAAAAACAATACTTGTTTTTTCTATGTAAATATACTAAATATTTTTAGGAAGCTAATGGACCGCCTGGAATTATTTGTCATTATAAATAATATAGCTACCAATGACTGACTATTCTGTAACAAACACATGCTAGGTGCTTTACATACCTTAATGGTATTCCTCAGAACTACCTTATAATTGTAGTTTCCACTTTTAAAGATGAAAAAATGAGTATCAGAATTATTAAGTAACCATATTAATAAGGCACTCGCTTAGTTGGGGGTGGAGGGGAAGGTAACCAAATGTGAACTCTTATGGATTACTTGTTTTATTAATTACTTCCTGTAGGCGAACAAGTGGGTAGAGCCTTTAAGTTGTTTGTGATTTTAAACAACTTAATGATCATGGATAGTATTTTATCTGTCACAGAATTAGCTATTAGCCTTGAACCTATAGCTATCTGAGAACTTCACAAAAAATATCTTGATTCCCCACCATAATATATACAATAGTTGCTGGAAGACCATTATTTCTATTATAAATTTATAACCAGATACAGGCTGTATTTGCTGACCATACTGCTGGGCTGTCATTTAGTTAAAAATAAAATATCCCTAGCCTTTTCATCAAAACCTTAAACTAGATGTGAGTTAGAATAGTTCAACAAAATAATAGGATGCTCCTGTAGGTTTGTCTTGTAAGTTTCAGAACTCGTGAGGTTTACAGTTATAAAGCAGTTATACATAAAGTCTTATAACAAAGGCTTACTTTTAATTGTCTAGCTAAGACAAGTTACAAATGAAACTAGTAGCAGCGAGCAACAGCCCAGATAAATTGTAATCCTCTAGTCTGATTACAACTGCCAACTTCAATTTTCAGCTTCCAACGAAGAAGGCGGCAGTATCGGGAGCCTTACACCTGCTCAAGTTCCCGGCCGCAGGCTGCAGTCTGCAAGGGGGCCTGATCTTTGGCAATACCTTGAGATGATATTGATGAGGGTAGTGTTTTCACTTAATTGATACAGGAAAGTAGAAGCAAAGAATGGGGGTGAAGAAAATTGTCAAAAGGTTAGTGATAGAGAGTAATATGGGATCTGAAGGTCCTTAAAGATACAACAAGGAAAGCCCTTCCATTAACATCTTTTCCACTGAGAAAAATCACCGTTTCCAGCTCGTCACATAATTTAACAGAAATGAACACAATTTTTTTTAGTATTCATAAATTATAATGTCTCTATTTTATAGGGTAAGCAATAACCTCTTCAGATATTTATATTACCGGGAAGAAAGGCAGAGTAGAAACAAAGTGTTTTCAGATACTCTATTGGCTGCTCCCATAACTCAAAACTGATAGAAGTTATAAATTAGAAAGTATAGGAGAGTAGTTAATATATATATGGTTTGGGACTATTTTGATCCTCTGGGGAAAATAACAAAATGAAGCTTAGTATTTCTTTTTGCTATATCTCAAATTCAACATTATTTCTTAGTGTTTATTCTTCAGAGGTTTAGAACAGGGACGGTGGCAACTCCTTTTAAAGCTAGTGTCATCAACAAAATGTCCGTGGGAAATCCAACTAAAATAGTCTCCAACGTATTTCTAAACACGTAATCTTAGACTCACCAAGAACAAAAAAAGATTTCATAGAAAAATTATTATAATTCCAAGGACTGTATCAAGTCTCTTTAATGTGTAATTAAATATATCAAAAATGTTCAAATCTGATTTAAAGAAGTATCAAATAGTATACAGAGAGCAAATGAAAACACCTTTGGCCCATATGTCTCACTGGCCTCCATATACAAAATGAGTCTAGAGATGTTGCTCATCATGTGGTGTGTGTGTGTGTGTATGTGTGTGTGCGCATCTTTTCATATGTCTATGGACCATCTGTATGTCCTTTGAGAAATGTCTATTCAGGTCTTTTGCCCATTTTTTAGTTGGATTGTTGGTTTTTTTAGGTGTTGTGTTGTATAAATTACTTACACATTTTGGATATTAACCCTTTATTAGATGTAGCTTTGGCAAATATGTTCTCCCATTCAGTGGGTTGTCTTTTCATTTTGTTGATGATTTTCTTTGCTGTGCAAAAACATTTTAGTTTGACTGTAGCCCCATTTGATTATTTTTTCTTTTGTTTCCCTTACCTGAGGAGATATATGAGAAAAAATATTGCTATGAGAAATGTCCAAGATTTTACTGCCTATGTTTTCTTCTAGGATTTTCATGGTTTCGAGTCTAACATTTAAGTCTTTAATCCATTTTGAGTTTTTTCTTATGTATGGTGTATGAAGGTAGTCTAGTTTCATTTTTTTCTACAAAGCTGTCTAATATTCCCAACACTATTTATTGACTATCTTTACCCCATTGTATGTTTTTGCCTCCTTTTTCAAATATTAATTGACTATAATGGTATGGGTTTATTTCTAGGCTCTCTATCCTGTTTCATTGATCTACGAGTACATGCCTGTTTTTATGCCAGTGCTATGCTTTTTTGATTACTATGGCCTTGTAGTATAGTTTGATATCAGGTAGCATGATTCCTCCAACTTGGTACTTCGTTCTCAAAGTTGCTGTTGCTATTTGGGGTCTTTTGTGGTTCCATATAAATTTTTAAAATATTTCTTGCAGTCCCATGAAATACGCCATTGGTATCTTGATAGGAATAGCATTCAGTCTATAGATTGCTTTGGATACTATGGACATCTTAATGATATTAATCTTCCTATTCATGAACACAGTATATGCCTCCATTTATTTGAATCTTCATCAACTTCTTTCTTCAGCATCTTATAATTATCTGAGTACAATTCTTTTAAATCTTTGGTTAAATTTGTTCCTAGGTATTTTATTCTTTTTGAAGCAATTGTGAATGGGATTGTTTTCTTAGTTTCCCTTTCTGATAGTTCATTATTGGTGTATAAACATGCAACTGATTTCTGGATATTAATTTTGTATCCTGCTACTTTACTGAATTCATTTATCAGTTCAAGTAGTTGTTTTTTTTTTGTTTTTTGGTTGTTTTTTTTTTGGTGGAATCTTTAAAGTTCTCTATATCATGTGTCATGTCATCTGCAAATAATGACGGTTTTACTTCTTCCTTTATAGTTTGGATGCATTTTATTTCTTCTTCTTGTCTGATTGCTGTGGCTAGGACTTCCAGTACTATGTTGAATGAGAGAGGTGAAAACAGACATACCTGTCTAGTTCCCAGTCTTAAGGAAATGCTTGTAGTTTTTGCCCATCGAGTATGATGTTGGCAGTGGGTTTGTCATATATGGCCTTTATTATGTTGCAGTATGTTCCCTCTACTTCCACTTTGCTGAGAGATTTTATTATAAATGGGTGCTGGATTATATCAAATGCTTTCTCTGCACCTATCAATATGATCATGTGTTTTTTATCCTTTATTTTGTTTATGTGACATATCACATTTATTGATTTGCAGATATTGTACCAACCTCGCATGCCTTGCAAATAAAATATTTGCATGGTTTGCAAATATTTTATTGAGGATTTTAGTATGTATGTTCATCGGAGATACTGGCCTATAATTTTCTTTCTTTGTAGAGCCTTTATCTGGTTTTGGAATTAGTATAATGCTGGTCTTAAAAAACGAGTTTGGGATTTTTTCCCTCCTCTTGAATTTTTTGAAATAGTTTGAGGACAGGAGTTCATTCTTCTTTGAATGTTTGGCAAAATTCACCTGTTGGGAGGTGTTTGTTTGTTTTTTTATTACTGCTTCAATTTCACTAGTTTTAATCTACATAATTCCATTTATATAAAAAAATGCAAAGCTTATCTATGATCATTGAATTTAAGAAATGATTTGCCTTTGGGATGAGAGAACTGACTAGGAAGGGGGAGGGGGACTCCCTGGGGTGATGGAAGTCTTCTGTATCTTGCCTTGGGTGGTGGTTATATGGGTATAAACAATTGTGAGAACTCATTAAACAACATTGAAGGTCTGTGCATGTTTACTGCATGTAATGATACCTCAATTTTAAAAATGTAATAAAGAGAAATACAAAGAGTCACTGTGTATCCATAACTAATTAGCAACAGAAAAAGTAAAGTTTGGGTTTTTAAAATTTAAATTACTGTACCAAACTCTCTCCATTTCTCTCCTGCCTTTCTGGCTCCTCTGTATTAATGATCTATTGCTGTATAACAAATCACACCAAAACATAGTAGTTTGGAACAACAAGAATATTTATTTCATGGTTTCTGTGAGTTAAATATTCAAACAGGGCAAAGCAAGAATGGTTTGTTTCTTCACATTTTCTGGGGTCATAGCTGAAGTACTTGGAATCTTCTTTGGGCAGGAAGATCTACTTTCACAGTGGCCCACAAATCTCCTCGGCAAGTTGATTCCTTTCCATGTGGCATATCCGTGCGTTGGCCTCTCCACAGGCCAGTTTAGCGTCCTCACAACATGGTATCCGACTTCAGTCAGAACGAGAGATTGAGCGATTGAGAAAACAAGGTAAAAGCTATCCTTTTCATGACGCAGCTTCAGAAGTCACTTAGCAACACTTGAGCCACATTTTATTTTTTAGAAGGGAGTCAGTAAGTCCAGTCCACATTCAAGACAAGAAAAATTAACTGTTTACTGAGATAGAGTATCAAAGAATCAAAAGCCTATTTTATACCCACCAGACCTCCTCCTCAAGTTTCTCCATGGACTGTACTTTCTTTGCTGATCTCTTAGATGTTGGTATTCCTCAGGGGTCCTTTCTTGGTGCCCTTCCTTCTTACACTATGCATTCCATGGCCTCAACGCAGACTCCCAAAACTGTCTAAAGAGCCCAGACTTCTTTCCTTAGCTTTAGGTCTGCAGATGTAACTACTTACTCACATCTCCATTTAAGTGTCCCCAATGTACCTCTAATTTACCCTGTCATTAAACACTAGAGAAATAAGATAAAGATGAAGCTTTCACAGACTTTAGGGGCAAGAGGGCCATTGGTTTCCTTTGCCAAGAGGACTCCATATAGCAGTTTTAAGATTCCAGTAAGTTTAAGAAGACAAAGGGAGAAAAGGGTATAAAGAAAACTGGGGGGGAAAAACATCTTTGCTATGAAAGAAAGAAAGAAAAAGCTATAGCTAAAGGGACAGTATAAAATCAAAGAGAAGCTTGCCTCTTGTTTTGGGCAATTGATCAGATAAATTCCTTGAAGTGGGAGTATTAGTCAGAAGGAAAGTCCCTTCGTAGACTGAGATGGAGGAAAGAATGAAAGGGCAGGTAAAAGGCAGCTGCGTGTCCAGGAGTGGGAGGGACGCAGCTAAAGAAATGTGTATCTTCTGGCCTCCTCTGGGCTGTGTATATAATGAATGTAGTTTTAATGTTTTTATTCTAGATGATGTAGATTTTTAAATATAGAGCCATTCTACTTCTACATCTTATTCCACAGCACATTTTATTGTTATATCTCTTAAGTATCGATGAATAGATGAATTTTAATGAAAATACAGCATTTTATGAAAAATCTGACAGGAAAAAACATAATTTTTTTTGTAAATTAAAATAAAAATGTCTAGACTGTGTGTATATATGTGTGTGTGTATATACATATGTATTTATGTCAAAGTACTCTTGCACATTATGTCTTTAAAGCTAACCAAAACCCAATAAAGTTGAAATTTCTTCAGACTGGTTAAGTTACTTGCCTAAGGCTACATTTTTTCTTCTTGATCTAAGTCTAGCAGTCTTTCTATTTATATTTTAGCTGAATGACTTGGATTTTTAGCTTTCTTGAGGTATAACTAATACATACAAAATAATGCACAAACACTTCATGATAAATTGGATATTATATGGTATAGGGAAATACCATCAGCATGTTGCACCTACAGGCAATCATATATGTTAAGGGCATGCAGTGCTATGTGTGCAGATGTCCCTGCC
Organism: Pteronotus mesoamericanus; assembly: GCF_021234165.1. Classification (NCBI taxonomy): domain Eukaryota; kingdom Metazoa; phylum Chordata; class Mammalia; order Chiroptera; family Mormoopidae; genus Pteronotus; species Pteronotus mesoamericanus. The sequence goes on from NW_026555310.1 coordinate 18,768,112, forward strand.
AAGTCCTAGGGATGTGAGAACAGATGCTGTCCAGAGTTTAGACCAGTGATTTTCAACTACTGCACTGACAGCATTTTTAAAATATGCAATAGTACCTGACTGTTTGGTCAGGGGCACTGACCTCTTTTCCCTTAGATTGTCAAATAAAAACATGACAGCAGCCAACACAACAATAGCCATCTGGTGTGAATGAGTCAAAGTTATACTTATTTTTTGTCAGATCAGCAAAAAGAATATTTTTGTTGTGTTGCAGAATTTTAGTAATTAATTTATGTGTGCCATGAGATGAAAAAGGTTGAAAATCACTGGTCTACACCACCATTAGCACCATGAGGGCAGACAGCAGGCTTTCTTAGTCACTATTGGTCCTACGGTACAAAGGACAGTGTACAGTTCTAATAAATATTTATAAGTCATAAATACAGTTTGCATACAAGATTCATGAGGATTTAGATGTTTCCTTAAAAATCCCAGAATTGTATATTTTCTTTGTACATTTTTATTTTGTTTTAATAGTCGTCTTTAGGAATAACACAGCTGAGATACTTTAGATGAATTGTAATCAGTTTTTCTAAATAACATTAAAAACACCACATAATTATTTTTTATATCCTCTGTGTTGTAAGCAAACTATATGATTTTTACTCTGACCACTGATCTTCCTCTTTAGTTAGAAAAAGTGAGTCATTGTCTGACTCTAAACATGTTGCTATCTTTTATCATTTTTATAATAATGTAAGATTTCATAGACTTATAACCCTTTGAACCTGGTTCCATATACAGCCACTAGCACATTAAAAGCAGCTTTGACCCTAAGACAAAATCCTGTAGGCCATGTTCCTTCCCTCCAACCATTCTTCCATGACTCCTCCCTCACCTTCACATAGCTATGAGTGCAAATGCTGACTCAGACAGACCGACTTCTAACCTCGGTGCTGACTCATTCCAGCTGTGTGATGTGGACAAGTTCCTGCACCTCTCTCAGCCTCAATTTCCTCTCTGTAAAATGCGAATATTAAAAGTACTTACCTCTGAAGGTTGCCACGAAGTATACATATAACAGTTTGTGGAAACTCAGAGAATATTTCCTGGCATGGGTAAGTAATCAATAATTGTTCGCTCTTATCCTAACCCTGTCCTCCTTTCTTATTCCTTTCTTCCCCTCGTGTGTTATCTTTCTCTGAAATTTCTCCTTGGCAATCCGTTTTCATTGTTCCTCCTTCTCTACTCTCCACGGAGAAGTATAAGCGTCCTTTTTACTCAATGCCTGTTATCTCTGAAGTTCAGCTATGGGATTAGTGCTTTCCCTCACATAATTCTTCTCACCATCACTCTCTGTACTCTCACCCATGTCTGTAATTCTGGGACTTTTCATGAATGACCCTTAGAGAAAGATGACTCATACCCATCTCTCCTTCTTCTAGTGTTTTTTATTTCTTTTGAGTGACCCATCTGAACTTCGACCCCATCCTCTGCTTCAGGGAAACGACTAGAGTCACATGCTATCTGTTGCCACCCCAAGGCAATCAAAAAAGGACTGTCATTTTATTTTGTAATCTTTTAGTAAGCATCCTGTGAAGGCTGCCTCAAAATAGGTAGGGAATTTACACTTGACTTCCCCAATCGATTTCAAATTATTTCACAAAAAAATCACTGAATTGCTGGTACTTTAAAAACAATGTTTTGATAATCTAATAGTAAGCTATCTTAGTTAAAGTTTAACAGGAAAACATTCACATTTCTCAAATGTTATACTCGCTAAAATATCACACATGGTATAGCAGGTGTCTTTGTTTTGGGCCTAAAATCCCTCTCTGTTTTGGGGAGTGACCCCTCACCACCCCAACATGGTCTTGTGTGACTGCTGCCCATGCCATGACCATAGGAGTGGGCCTTTGGGCCTGGTCTGGCTAGTCGTGGTGCCCCTGCCCCCTGCCCCCTGCCCTGGGTTTAACGGTCAGGCACATGAAGGGCAGGGCCAGGGCAGGGCGGGTCAGAATCCTTCCATCAGGCCTGAAAAGGAAGGAGGGCTCCCTGAGGTAGGGTTTCTTTCTCACAGCTTGGAGGGGGTCTTTCTATGACAGGTGAGAATAAGGTCAATGAGCAAAGAGGCTAGAATAGTCAAAAAGATGGAAAGCAGGTGGGGGAGAGGTTACATGCCATTTTTTGAGCCTCAGAAGACAAGGATGCCTGCAGCAAGTTCATTCTTGAACATCACGAGGCAGGAGATTGTCTTGTTCACTTCATTCTCACTCTTGGCAGACACTAGGTGCTCCATCAATATTTGTTGAATGTTTAAAAAAAATAAATAAGTCAATAGATATTCCTTTGGTTTAAACAAGCTATTTCTAGCCCTCAAAACTGAACATACCCTGACTAATACATCCAACCAGGTAAACCTCAGTGTTGCTCAGAAGCATCCTCATCTCTGCTGTTACAGATCTGCAGTGGTATAAGGAAATGTACAAAGTGACAAGAGAGCCATGAGTTTATTTCCAAAAAGAAATACTAAAATAACACATTTTCTGTCAAACTGTGTAGGAAGATACAAAACCATTGTAGGGCAGGATAGATATACTATAAGGTGTTTATTTATAAAAGTTGTAATTTGGCATATGGGGAAATGCAAAGTGCTCTTTTATAATCTATACCAACTTTAGCTTAACTGTATTTGTTCTACTAGAGCATCATGCTCAATTAGTTATTTCTACCTGGAACTCCTGCTGCTCTTTTATTAGCCTAAATCATAAAACTAAGTAGTAAGTTAAAAGATACTTGCATGCACTGACTTTTAGCCAGGAATGCAGGTCGGAATCAGCTGTAGTGCATTTAAAACATGTTTTCTTTTAGACATACACACCCTTAGATTCATTGCAGCATTATTGACAATACCCAAGTATGGATGCAACCTAGATGTCCATTGGTAGATGAGTGGGTAAAGAAGATGTAGTGCGTGTATGTGTGTGTGTGTGTGTGTGTGTGTATTTTATATATATATATATATATATATATATATATATATATATATATATAAAAAACACAGAATATTACTCAACCATAAAAAAGAATAAAATATTGCCATTTGCAACAACATGGATGGACCTAGAGGTTATTATGCTAAGTGAAATAAGTCAGACAGAAAAAAATAAAACATGCATCATATGATTTCACTTATATGCAGAATCTAAAAAATAAAATAAGCAAACAAAACAAAAACAAACTCATAGATACAGAGAATATTTTGATGAATGACAAATAGGATGGGGTTTGGGTGATGGATGAAAGAGGGGAAGGGATTAAGATGTACAAATTGCCAGTTATAAAAATAGCCATGGGGACAGAAAGTACAGTGTATGGAATACAGTCAATAACATTATAATGGCTATTATGTGGTCTGATGGGTACTAGACTTACTGGAATGATCATTTTGTAAGTTAAATAAATGTCTAATTACTATGTTGTACACCTGAAACTAATAAAATATTGCGTGCCAACTGTAATTTTAAGAAATTTTCCAAAAAAACATATTTTCTTTTGCATCCCTGATTTAGCTTTTTTCAGAGTGGAGTCTGAGTATTTACTATGTTGGGGATGTTCCCTTCTGATTAAGTCCTATGCTTAAAACCACCCCAAGCTAAGTTCAACATTCTTACCATCCTTTAAAGCAGTAGGAAGCATTCCTTTACCAAACACTAACCATAACTTTATCTTTTTTTTTTACAGATACACAGAGAGGTGTAATAAAATGTTACACCTGTGAGGACAGAATTGCGTGTAAGGTAGAGCAAGGCATGCAAGGCAAAGTGACTTTACTACAGCGTATCGTAATCTACTATGGCATGACACAATCTACTACAGTGTGTCACAATCTAAGGCACTCAGACTGTGCAATTGGGAAATGTGGGGAGTCACAGAGTGACTGTCTATGCCTTGTGGCTATTCATCTATGAGGGGACTCTGGAATGTGTCAGGTCAGACCTACCGACTCAGACTTGCCTCACTGTGTCACCCAGCCAACAGCTCCTTCCTGTGCCTAGTCCTTGGGGACGATCCTCCTTCGTTTCACTTTTTTTGTTCATCTTGCCCAGGGTAGTAAGGGTATAATAGCCCAACCTCTCTCAGCTCCCTGAGTACGGAAGAACCAAGAACTTGCTGGTGTTCCTGAACCCCATGCCTGTCAATCATTTGCAACTTTCTTCAACATCTATTTTTTACTTAGCCATATTTGTTATTGATAAGTAATCTGCAATAAATAATTCATCATTTACTTTTCAAAAAGTGTATTTTTCAACATCATGCATTGTGTGTAAGTCCAAGCAATGTTTTAAGTTTTGTTCCTAAAAGCCTTAATAATCCATATTTTAAGTAAAAATAATTTACTATTCTTATATGCCCTGTTTAGAGAAAGCAGGGAAAGTAACACAAGAGAAGAAAAGGGAAGAAATGTGAAATGTTCATTGAAGCAAGTTGCTTGAGTTTTAATAAGAATGAAACTAGCACCTAGGAAAAACTTACCAATATGTTAGAAGCAGTTGTTTGGGGGCAGTGAGATATGGGTGATATGTTCTTCTGCTTTTCTGTTCTAAAGGGCGCATTACATTATAATATTAAAACACACATACACACAAACCCTTAGCTTTCAAAAGGACTTTACTCTGCCTTGGCTGGTGTGACTTAGTGAACTGAGAGCCAGCCTGCAAACCAAAGTGCTGCAGGTTCAATTCCCAGTCAGGGCACATGCCTGGGTGGCAGGTCAGGTCCCCAGGAGGGGGCACGTGAGAGGCAACCACACATTGATGTTTCTCTCCCTCTCTTTCTCTCGCCCTTTCTCTGAAAATAAGTAAAATCTTTAAAATACAGATATATACAAAAGGATCTCACTCCAATTATTTCACGTTGCATTTTTGCTCCCTTTTCATGAGATAAAATACTTCTATTAATTTACTAATTTCTACAATAGTCTCTCTACTGTGGGTGCTCACCTAGATATGAATTGTGCCATTCAATTGTCTATATATTTGCCAATGATGGTCTTTTGTCAGATTTCCAGTGTATACTAGCTTTCAAAGTGACAGCTGACTTGTCACTCTTCTCCAACATCCAGAGCGTCCACACCTCCAGTCACAGGGCACACATCCTCTGTATAAGCACAAAGTTTACTTTAAAGGTCTACCTCAAACCCACGTTCTCTATGAAGATTTTCCTAGCTGTCCAAGCCACTAAACTACTTTTTTTGAACTTCTATAATAGTATATGTAAAATGTAAATTTTATTTATATAATCATACATTATGTAATTTTTTATACAATAGAGTTTACCTATAAAGCACTCTTGGTTACTTACTGTGTGCTAGGAACTGCATTAGCATAGAGGGAATTGAATAGGACAGATTGCAGAATAAAGTGTAATAAATAACAGCACTTTATAAATATGCATCGTGCTTTTTAAATTCAGAAAGTATGTCTCTGCCCATCCAGATTGTCATCTGCAGGATACAGAGCAGTAATCTGCCCATTTTCCACTCTACACCTTGACTGTACCCCCAAGAAGGTGCTACGGGCCTGTTAGAATCCAGAGTACCCACTGGCTTTGGCTGGAAGCAGGACAGTCTTGCTTGCTCCTTCTCCAGGTTTTCGCCTATAAGCAAAGGTAGCAGGCTGAGTTAGGGGCTGCTTCATTCGGAGGCTTATTTATGGCCCCTCGACGCTCTTAGTTGATTCTATGTTCCTTTTTGTAGTTTCCTCCTTCATGCTGTCATCTAGAGTGCAGTATGATTGGGAGGATGACCAGGAGTTGTGACATGGCCCAGGATGGGTACCATCCCGGGCTTTGTAAACCAGCTGAGAATCACACTGCAACCTGCCATGGTGCCTGGCGCCAAAGTCCAGTTATCAACTTCCCACATTCCCTAAGTGTTTATATGCCTCAGGAAGCTCATGGGGAAGGGTGGCTGTGGTTTGGAGTAGATCTGAGTATTCTGTGCCTCCCTTTCATTATACTATCAACCATGTCTGCAGTTTCTAACACTGGCCAATTTGAGTACAGATTGGACCTTAGATTTATTTTAAAGTCACCTAAACAATAAACATAGCACTTGCTCATTTAAAAAGATACTAAAAAGTTGGTAGGTGGAGAAATGTACATTGATCTAGATCTTCATATATTAATTGAATTTAGTTTCAATTACAAGATATGACTAAGATATTTTTAAAAGAAAATTTTGTCAGGAGAACGGATGGGTATAACATACAAGATAAAGACATATATTTCTGAAAGTATGGGGTGTTATAAGAGGCCAGTGGTTCTTTGGTTGTATATCAGAATTATCAATAATGTTCTATTTAAATGCTTATGCAGGGGTGTCCAACCTGAGGCCCATGGGCCACATGTGGTCTGGGATGGCTATGAATGTGGCCCAATACAAAATTGTAAATCTTAAAACCTTCTTCTTTTTATTTTTTGCTCATCAGTTTTCTTAGTGTTTGTGTATTTAATGTGTGGCCCAAGACAACCCTTCTTCTTCCAGTGTGGCCCAGAGACGCCAAAAGATTTGACACCCCTGATTCTTAGGCATTCCCAGCAAGATTCTAATTCAGGGAGTGAGTTGGCATACAGCATCTATGCTTTTCAAAGTCTCCATGAATGATTTTGGTGCATGGCTATGATTATTATTGTCCAAAAGAGAAGTAAAATATATAAATAAGTAAGAAAGTAAATAAATCAATCAATCCAGACACCACCTGATGCACCTGAAATGAGCCTGGTCTTCCACCTTTGTCAATTAAAAGAAGTTAAGCTTAGCAGAGCTGTCATTGCTCAGACATTTCAATCTTTACTTCAGGAAATGTCATCAAAGATGATTTATGAGCCACCCCAAATAATCATCATTATTACTTATGTAAACCTAGCCTGTTATTTTTATTTTCTTAAATATTGATCACCAAACTAAGACAGAATTTTAGAGTCAGAGGGAATCATGGTGTCCCTCTACTCTTGTTACCTGCACCCCAGAGTGAATGCACAATAGCCTCGATTGACTAAATGAATGAATGAATGATTCTCCTTCCTCATTGTTGCAGATGAAGCTCGGATTAGTTGTGCCACTTGCCCACACTCTTACTACTACTAGCTGATGGCACTGTTTGGACTCAAGTAGTTTAACCCATTATTACTACTAGACACCCCCATCTAAAGCCACATGATTTAGTCACCTCCAAGTGACCATCAATTGTTCAATAAGGCAAGTCCATTCCTTAAGTATGCTATTAGCTTCCATGCAGAATATAAAACATAATGTAGCACACAGAGTTTAAAAGCAATTCTCAAAAAATAATTTAAAATGCTCAGAGCAACAGCAGCACCACCTGAGTGGAATGACTTCCAAAATGGCTACTTTGAAAAGGACACATTTATTTCTACATGTGAGTTCTGGATTCTTAAAATTCAATCTTTGATTTCATATTTCTAAGTTGTACAATATTACCCTGCAATAAAAGGTGTTATAAGGAGAGGCATCAATGTGCCAGATTTAGTTTACTAGTTTCCTTCAGACCATTATCTCTCTGAACAAGTTTGGCTTAGACCACCCTACAAAGAAAAAGGAAAAAGTACTAAATGTTCCTCTGTAATTGCTGTCTCTGTTTCTACAACCATACCTTTTTAGATAAGATTGCCTGATTGCCTTTTGTAAACTTTCCCGTAGAATCTAGAGAGACTGTGGTTTTAGAATGCATTCTCACTAAAACCCTTTTTAAGCCACCATTGAGAAAACAATTACAAAAAGGAAAGAGCGCTAGAGGACTACCATTGTTGACTAACCTCCCTTCAACAATCAGAATGTTGGGGTAGCACTTTAGTCCTAAATAATAATTTTGTTTTACAACCTAACTTTTGTTACTATCATGTCTTCACATAAAAGATAAAACAGAATTTGGCTAAACAAAGAAGTGGATAAAATTAAAGTGGATAAAACAAAGTGGATAAAATTAAAGTTTGGCATTATAGTGCCAAACTATATTGACAACAGCTTTTTTTTTTGGATTAAAAAAGAAAAATGCATGCTGAAATCTAAGCAAGGAAAAAGATCTTCACAGAGATCAAGTTTTTTACTGATATGACCAAAGTGAGAAAAGAAACAAATCCTCCTTAAATGAAAGTATAACTTACGTGAGATTCTGTGCAGTGTAAGAGAATCATTCTGTTTTCTGTTAAGGCTCCCTCTTACCCGCAAACAATATCTTCCTTGGAACACAACCAAACTGGTATGGATTATGGTGGGTACATCAGTGTGTACATCTAAATGGACTGGCCGACAATAGGGATTGCTCATCACTTGGAAATTTTTAATTCACCTCTCTAATTCATCCTCCAGTCAATATCTTCAACTATGTGAGCGATGCTATATGATTCTAGATGAAAAGACAAAAAAATCTGATTTAATTTCCATTCCTCTCAAAAGATCTCAAATTCTTTTCAAGTTTTGGTGTATCTTAAATAATGTTTCTTTCACTCCAGAATATATGTCTGGGCTACAACTGCTTAGTTATTTAACTATGAGCTTGAAAGATAAATTTTAGATTCAAGAAAAATATGCTCTGTACCAAGAAAGCCCAGGGGATAGTTAAGGGGAAAAAGTTGAATTTCTTAAATTTAGTGGCTTAGTTTATATTTTGTAAGTAATCGTGGGGCTTTCGGGGCTGGTGTGGAAGGTGAATTAGAAAGTCCCTTCCCTTGTTATTGCCTCTGACTGGGTTCTGCAAGCACCCTAGTGTCTGAAGGTGTCAGAACACTCCGTTCATTTTGCCAAGAAAAGAAATCTCACCACTATGTGCACAGTTGCATGGATGACTATTCAGCACCTCCAACTCAGATTCATGGCTAATGATCTAGATCCTGAATTTTCAAAGGCCAATTGTTCGGCCTCCTTCTTGCATGCTGCCATTCCTTTTTAACAGTTTCATCATTTGTTCACACCTCTGGGAGAAGAAGTAAAGAAAGAAGATGAAACATAAATTCATCAACTTTTTTCAACTAAGTCCTTAATCTTGCCAAGATCTCTAATTACAAGAGAGCTTGTGGGAGAGCTCTGTTAAAAAAACAAAATTTAACTGAGTAAATTTAAAAATCTAATTGGCTTTAATTAAATGATTCATGAATTAAACTGCATCTCATCTAGCAAGTGGAGAGATACTCCAAGGGATTAAACAAGATGAGAGGCTTTTGTAGAAAGAATTGGGGGCCGAGGAACTCAACAGCAAGAGAAAAGTATAAGTTCATTGGAGGAAAGTTAAGAGTTCAGGTGAAGATGGTTTCTCATTGGCTGAGTTGTGGTATTTCCATTGGCTGGGCTTGTTGCTGGGCAAGGGGAAAACCTTCCTCCTGCCGGAGTGGTAAAGTAGCTGCACTTCTTGATTGGGAATACAAGGTATGTCTCCTCCTGTTGGGCTCTACAACTGCGGTCTTCCTGTTAGGAGTAATTGACAGCTTTCTGTTTTGGGTAACTGACCCTGAGTGGTAGGCATGAGAGCCCCCTCTACAGGCCTTCCCTACTCCAATTTTAGGTTTCCTTTACTAACTTTCCCAGCATGGAACACTCAAGGGGAGCAATCTTTTCCTGTGCCATCAGAAAGCATAACACAGGGCGTGCATTGTCACATCAGGACAAACTGTGATCTTTTCATACAAAAAGACAGCAGCCTAAGGAAATACTTACTATAGTACTGCAATAAACAAACAAATACATAGATAATGAATAATAAATAAATGCCTGGCTAAATCAGGATCCGCCCATCAGAAAGTTTCAATTACTCAAGTGCTGCGTGTCAGCAGAGAGACTACAACACCGTGTGTGTCTGGGTGACAAGTTTGTAGAGAGCCTAAGAGGAGCAGAAAGCTGAATTTCGTCCATTGTTTCCTTCAACAGATAGCCTTAAACTGAGGAGATAAAAATGTTAAATTAAAAAATGTTTTCGTTCTTGAAGTCTTTTGTATGGTTTGCTGGGACCATTTTATAGGGCCTCTTTGGGGGCATTTGGAATGTAAGGCCATACAGTGAGGCCAGTATTTCTGATGCAGTCACCAGAAACTGAAAACACACCCATGCAGAGCCTTTGTTTACTGGTGGCAGTTTAAGGAACGGGTAGTCAACAAGCAAAATGGTGAAGCGCATGAGGTTTTTCTTGCTTGGCACAGGCTCACCTCACTTTTGAATCCACCTCTAGCCTGATAGTATCATGCCCCCTGCCCCACTCCCCAGCAAAACAGGATAGGGCAATCCAGCAATGTGAGTGATAAGCTCAACTTCTTCCACTCCTTCCCATTGGCCTCAGTATAAAAGTGCAAACTCCTGAGCATGACTCCCCTGTTGGCCCCTCCACCCTTACCTCCTCCACTGTCCCATATCCAGCCACACGGGATTCCGGCCCTTTCTCAGGAACTGCTCCCTTCTTACTGGTGGGCCTTTGAACACTCTGTTCTCCAGGCTGGGAACACTCTTCTCTCCTCTCCCCCAGCTGTCTCCCAGGAAGCCTGCCTTGACCCCATGGCCTTAGCCAGCTCTGCCCCTCAAGCGCTTTCCTAGAGCACCTATGCTCCTTCCTGAAAGTCCCCGGGTCTTCGTGGGTTCTTGGTGTGATGTTGTGTCCCTCCTCAGCTATAAGCCTGTGAGTCTCTGAGCTCCTATCAGACATGTTTATGGCTACATCCCTGGCACAGCCTGGCCCAGGGTGAATGACAAATAGTATTTGATGAGTGAATAATTTAATGAATTAGTCTAGTCCAGGTATCTATCCTAATATCATATCTTTAGAGGCTCTAATATTTCTTATACTCCTCAGAAGGTTCTCAGGTTTTCGCCCCACACAAGTTGCTACCAGGAGAACAGCCCAGGGGCCAACCTTGCTGGAGACGACCATGGAAGACGCTGTGACCCAAAGGGCACAACTGAGCTTCTGTGTCTCCGCAGCTGAGATGTTTGCCTGCATCTGAGCCAGGCCCACTCTGTTTCTTTTCCTTTTCCTCTGTCCCCTAACTCCTCCCATATTTTAGACCCCAAAATTCCAACTAAAGAATTCAGAATTCATTCTTACTCTGCTGATTAATTTGCTTCTCGTCCCACATCTCCCACTTAAATTGGGCTTTACCCTGAATCTGGGTAGTTAGTATTCAGCTAACCTTGCACAGCCCTTCTTAATTTGCCCCATCCTAGACTTCAGATTTTCATCCTTATAATGATTGTTAACATTTACATAGCACTTAACATACACTAAGCACGCACTTGCACAAATATTTAATGCTTACAACACCACAATTAGAAAGGTACTATCATTATTTTCATTGTACAGATGAGGAAACGGAAGCACAGAAAACTAAAGTTACCTGCCCAAAGCAGCCAGCCAGAGAGAGAACTTAAACCCACCTGGTCTGGCTCCACCATCCATGTTCTTAACTACTATACTTCATTGTCTCTCATGTATCCGGGATGCCTATTGTTGCCATGACCACATCATTCTGCAGTCCTCACTCTTAGGGCCTACTAAGTGTGCATCAAAGCACATGACCTTGCATTTCATGCCGTCAAGTAATTGGGCAATTGTTTAATAGCTAACCCAGGAGATTTGATTCATAGACCAGTCCACTAAGCCCTGGGGCCTTTTTCAAATAATTACTTAGACCAATCAGATTCCTTTCTTGAAAGTCTGGAATTGGGAAACAAGCAACTAGACCTGGTATTATATTGGATGTCAGAGATGACCAGTCCTGATATACATAATATATATAGAATTGAATGGCACATGTTGGGTCTTGTGCAAGATGAGTAAGGGGAGAGCTGGTTAAAGCAGGTTAGAGCATATAGTTAGAAACAGAAGTAAGAAAGACCATGTGCCACTTGGGAATCTAGGGAGACTTAAGTCCAGCTCCTAATTCTCCTAGTTCCCAGTTTCTGGGATTTCTGTTCCTTGCAACCCATTGCCACAAGACTTCTGGCCCCCAAGGGTTCCAATCGGCTCTTCCAGGTGGGCCCATGACTAGAGGAGAATACATGGAGCCCTCGTATGAGAGGGGAAACTATAGGTGGTGCTGAGTGGGTTGAGGTCACGTGTGATCTCTGGGGAGCATCCATCACCTTCACTGTCCCTCTCCCAGAATTATCCTGACTGAGCAGTCACTGGACAGTATTACTGCTCAAAGCCATGGATTGGGGGCGCAGACAAAGGCACCCAACTGTATAGCATTTAGCTGAGTACCCAGAGCCATGTTGCACCCAAACCCACATGACAGGGCTTCATGAGCCTAGGCTGCACTAGCAAGCCAGCTGAAAATGAAGTTCTGGTATTCCATAATTCTCAGAGAGTCACTGAAAGACAGAAAGGAATAATACTAATGTAATAATGGCATTAAACTATGCTATATTTCACAAAGCGCTTTTACTTAAATTATCTCATTGGATCCCTGCCACAGCCTTATATCCATTCAGTCACTGAGCTTTGCTAGTTTCGTATCCTGAGCCTTTAAAAATTCTAACTCCCTTTGCTGTATTTTTATTCTCTTAAGAATAAAGTCCAACATAAAGAGCCTTGCAAAGTCACACTAAAAATTTGGACTTTATTCTTAAAGTAATCAAAATTTCTGGCCAAGATTTGAGCAGGAAAGTATGTGTTTAGATTTATATTTTGAAAGCATCACTTGTCTGCTGTGTGGATAATGGACTGAAGGAGGAAAATAATGGGGGTGGGGCATCAGGATAGGGCCGATGTCTTCACCCAGGAGACAGATGGTGGCTTGACCAAGGCAGTAGAATTGGGGATGAGGGCAGAAAGAAAATAGTGCCCAATAATCTGACTGAAAACAACTGGGGAGATGGTGTTTCCATGATAAAGGATAAAGTATCTACTTCCAATAAAGATCTAGATCATGCAACTTCAACTATTTGGGGAGGAATATCTACTTTTAATCTGCACAAGCACCTAAGAATACAACAATAGGGGTGATAAATAAGATTTTTGATAAGAAAATTATTTTTTTAATTTATACTTTTAAACTTATTTATTTATTTATTTTTAGAGAGAGGGGAAGGGAGAGAAAAGGAGCGAGAGAAAAGAAGCATCAATGAGGGGTTGCCTCTTGTACACCCTTAACTAGGGACCTGGCTGGCAGCCCAGGCATGTACCCTGACTGGGAATTGAACCAATGACCCTTTGGATTGTAGGCCGGCATGCTTGCGAACTGAGCCCTTGAGCCACACCAGCCAGGGCTGATAAGGACATTGCTGAATAGAGTTGCCCAGTGCAGAAAGATGCATAATGGAATCTAGGATGCTGACTTTAAAATACACTGCCTGAACATCCTTATCTAGAGTTTGCCTTAATTCCAGCATTAAATTGAACAAAACTTTGATATCACCATAAGAATTTTGAGAGCCTTATAAAAGTGATGGGGCCATGATTCATAGTCTACCTTTCATTTATTATTAAATGTGATTCATATATCCCAATAATTCTATGGTCAATCTAATGATTATGAGTCTTTTACCTATAAAAAGGATGAAACAGAAACTGAATAAATTATTTCATTAGAACAATGTAGGTTAAAATATCCAAATGAAGAGAGGGAGAAAGACAGAGAGCTAAAAGAATTTCTACACCTGAAATAATTTTTACAACTTAAGAAATTTAAAGTACATTTCTTATACTCAGAATATAATTCACTTTTGAGAACCCATGAAAATTACAGCTTTTATAATTTTTAACTTTAAGAAATAACCTCTGTGGTTTCTGGTGGCTGCCCACTGGGCAGAGGACTTCAGATCTCGTTCTCCCAGCCCTTCAACCCTCCCCCGAAGGCCCTCAATAAAATGGTTTGGTCCCTGGAAAAAGAAAAAGGAAGACAAAGAAGAAAGAAATGACTTCTGTGAATTATATAGAACTGTATTCCCCACAATAACTAACATTTCAAGTACTCTGCCTCATTGACAGGTAGGTTTGAAATGCTGAGGCATCACCTCAGCCTTCTGCATGGCTCTCTAAGCTAACCAAACTAGGTATGCTACTAATTAATATGATTTTCATTATTGTTTAAAAATAAAAATTCACAAGAAGACCACAAAAAGTAAAATTACCTAAATGGTAAGAAAATGAAAAGAGGAGCCATAGACTGGGAGAAAATATTTGCAAATCACATACTGATAAAAGTCTTGTACCCAGAATATAGAAAGGACTCTCAAATTCAATAATAAAAAACAAATAACCTAACAAAATGGGTAAAATATTTAGATAGACACTTCACAAAATAAGATATATGTATGGCAAATAAGCACCTGAAAAGATGTAGTGTCACGAGGTAAATGCAAATTAAAACCCCAAGATACATCACTACACACCAATTAGGATGGCTACAATTAAAAAGACTGAGCATTCCACGGGATGACAAGAATGGGGAGGAACTGGAAATCTCATACACTGTTGTTAGGCCTGAAAAATAGCACAAGTTTCTTAAAAAGTTAAATATATGTCTACCATATGATCCAGCCCAAGAGAAATGAAAGCTTATGTCCATACAAAAATGTGTATGCAAATGCTCATGGCAACTTTATTTATAATAGTCCTAAAGTGGAAACAACCATAGAGCAGAACTGCAAAATAATTATTCCAAAAGGAAATAGCCAGACAGAAAATGTACACATGGTGTTATGAAATCCTAGAAAAAAATACAAACCAAACTATAGTGGCAGAAAGCAGATCAGTGGTTTCCTGGAGACGGTAGCAGAGCTGAGGAGGGGCAGGGGAGAGGGACTGCTAAGAGACAGGAGGAATTTTTAGAGTGATGGATATGTTCATTATCTTGATTGTGGTGATGATTTCATGGGTGTATACATAGTCAAAACTTATTAAATTGTACACTTTAAATATGTGCGATTTATTATATGTCAATCATACCTCAATAAAACTGTTAACAATGACAACATAGGCAGATGTGATCAGTATTTGTAGTTTAAGTAGAGCCTGAAGAACAATCAATATTTAACCAGAGAGTATTTAAAGATCAGGTGTGGAGAATAAATTAGTGATGATGCTGTGAAAATATGAGTTCAACCTTCAGATAATGTCTAACATTTTTCGTTGTGACTGCAAGAAGTTTTCTGATTTATTGTATTTTTCTTCATCTTTACTCAGTTGTAAACAAGGTGTATATATTTTCTTGGTGCCCAAATGAAACCCTGGCCATTTCCTCACAAGGATATTTTTAACCATGAGAGCTCTGCCTGCCATGTCCTACCATTGTTTGGCTTAAAGAAACTTGTGAACTTCATACAGATATCCACACACATCACATATTGCATTTGAGATTTTTGAGATGTTTGTAAATGAGTTTTTCCTTGTCTACCAGTTTTAAGGTATTAAATAAATCTTCATTCTTTATTTATCCTTGAAGACACCATATGTGTTTAATTATCCACATATGTGAGCCACACTCAAGATAATAACAAACAAAAAGAAATAAGAAAAATGATTGGGGAAATATATTTTAATGAGATTTAGCTTTCAAATTTCTTGAAAAGTAAATTTGAAGATAGAATGGCTAGTCCATCAATCCTTAAAACAGCTTTCTAAGGGAAATACTGTGAGCTTCTAATACAAAATAATACTTAAGTGTATGTATTTGCCTATCATTCCCAAGACCCTATTGAATTGGCCATAAAGAAGTAGGAAAAAAAAAACAGAATAAAACAGAATAAGCCTATAAGAGTAAAGAAAAAAGGGAAGGAGTCATCAGCATATGAAAGACATCAATAAATATCTGGACATTGGGAAGAGAAAGGGAATATGTTGGCAGGAGTAGTAACTCTGGCCAAAAGATGAGTTTTGAGTCAGGATTCCAAGTAGAGCTATAGTTAGACTCTGGGCTCTGAATCTGAAGGTATGGGAGGCAAAGTTCAGAGGTGGACTTGGAAACTGGGGACTTAACTAAAGATCTCTTTGGAGAACAGTTGTACCCACCATCCTTATCTTCACCTCTACTCTTCAGTGCAGAACAACACCCTCACATTCCACCCGGGAATTTATCCCCACATGCTTTTCTAAAGAAATGAAGCAAACTAAGATTCCTAGGATGGCAGATGGGAGTAAAGGTTCCCCAGTTCTGGAAGTTGGAAGTCACTGGAAGTCTACCATTTATCCTGTCCCTTTGTCTAAGTCTGAGCAGGTAAGCGAGGATGACAGAATGTACGAGTAAAGTCAACAGCACAAATCAACAGAAGGATGCAAATGTACAGCACTCAGAAGGAACAGGGAGAATCTGGGCATCAGAAGAGAAGTAGCCTAACATTTTAATCAATGTCCTCAGGGCTATCAATGAAGATATTACATCCATGACATAAGAATCGGAAGCTATCAAAACAGGAGTTTCAGAAAGAGAATAAGAGAAAGAGATCTTTGAAAAGAAAATAGGTTCCTTATAACAAAATAATGAAAAAGCAGGATATTTTTGAGCATATGCTCAAAACACGTTTTGCCTTTTAGGCCAGAAACCTTCTCCTTCAAGTGACACAAAGCTCTTACCTGGCTTTGAGCCTGTAGATGACATGCAATGAGCAGGATTTACAAAGTCATAGCAATGTCAATACTGTTCATTGATCATCCAATCAACATATAAACATTGAACTGATATACTTTACACTGAAGTAAGCAGGACCTATTACTCATCAGATACTATGAAACTCTCACTACTTTGGCAATTTCACATGCTTTTATCTCGTTGGTCTTCACCTAGGCAGAAGGTAGGTGCTGCTATCCTCATGCCTCAGTAGAAGCCAAGACTTGGTGCTGCTGGGTGGTTTCCCCCAGGCACAGAGGTGATGAGTGGCAGAGAGAGGGCCTGAACTGTAGTGGTCTGACACCAACTCCAATAGCCTTTCCTCTGCTCCAGCAGTTCTCAAAAGTTTGGTTTCAGCACTTCTTTATATTTTTAAAAATTATTAAGAAGCCCAAAGACATTTTGTTTATGTGGATCATTAAAAGTGAACACTGAGATCTTTTAAAATATTTACTCATCAATTTTAAAACAAAATTAAAAACTCATATAACAAATATTTTAATAAAAATAACTTTAAAAATATTTTAATAAAAAATAATGTCTAAAGGTAGCAGAAACAGGGGCATTGTTTTAAATATTTGTACATCTTTGGATTGTACAAATCCAGAGCAACTAGATTCTTATAACTGCTCCAGCATTTATTGTGCTGTGGTAGCATACATCAGGTAGCCTCTGGGAAGATCCTATTGTCCACATAAATAGGGAAAATAATATCCTAGTATAATTTTAAAAATGGTTTTGTCTTTGTAACCCCCCTGAAAGGGTATAAGGGACCTCCAGGGTCTCCAAACTATACTCTGGATTCCACTCCTTCAGGAAGCTTTCCATAGTCTCCCTGGTTAGAATTCAATCATCTTCAATGTTGGTTCCACAGTTCATTCCTTAAACCTCAAGTCAATTCCAATTTTATTGTTTGTATAATAATTGTTGAAAATTCATCTCTTGTACTAAGCTCTTAAACCTGTCTGTGTTCTAGCCTACCTCTAGTGCCTACTACAGTGTTGTATATCTAAGAAATAATAAATGTGGAATACCTATATGGAATCCAGAAATGTACCACAGCAACTCAGAAACAATATGATCTACAGTGCTCTGCTAAAGAAGTAGGGCAACCAAACTAGACTACAGCAAATTTCTCAAATATGAACGTCCTTTTGTTCAACATCATTTCATTGTAACATTGATGAGGTGCCATAGGAAGGAACTTAATTCTTTTTTATATCAACTAGCCTATGGTAAAATTGGTTTCTTTTTATGTCATTTAACTTAAAGTCACAGAACCTATTGACAATGTTAAGTGGAGATCTACTGTACAGTGACATTGTTAAGAGAAACTAATAAATTAAGTTGGATGGGTTTAAATCTCACCTCTGCCATTTACTGGCTGTGTGAAAATGTTTCTACATTTTCAGTTTCCTCATCTGTAAAATAAGAATAAAAATAATATCTATTTGTAGAGTTACTATGATGATGAAATGTGATAATTTCTATGAAGTATATTACAATTACATATAATGCTAGACAGGTGATGAGCACTTACATTTATTATTACTTCTGTTGTTGAATGGGCAAAGCTGTCTTCCTTTCAATCTCCCATATGGCTAAGTAAGTGGGGCTAAAGTGAGGGGCAGGGAATACCTAACTTGGAAGAGAAACATGTTCAACAGGTATTTATTCAATGAATTCCAAACTAAATATCAGATTCTGAATTGAAGCAAATTTCCTTGAACTTACTTGGAAATGGCAAATCATAGATCACAGAGAAAAATTAGAGTAATGACAATAGACGATTAGAAAACAAGAGGTGAAGCATACAATTCAGGGATGCTTGTATAGGATCTTTTATAGTGCTTTGATACTTTGAAAGGATTACTAAACAAGTAGTAATCATTCCACTTGTTTAGATCTTAGTAAATACATGAGGACTCTTAAAATAGCACTATATTTTGAAGTCTGCTTTTAATGTCATTGGACGAAGATGGTTTATTAATGGTGTAGAATATTTCTTACTTAGAGCAACTGGAATTAATGCCATACATTTGAAGACAAGGTTCTTAGTGCAGCTTTATCCTAGATTTATAGCATTATACTGAAAATAATTTATTCCAGTCAGTCCCCTTTAACTCCTAATTTTAATAATTTATAGTAATGGTGAATATACACTCACATTCTGTACACTCAGATATACAAAGAAATGCAGTTTCTTTATTTCATTACAATTTTTCAGATTTTTGCATGCATCCCACAGTGTTGGGGCATTGGTGGAGTGTGTGGGGTGGCTACTGGGTACATGTTTTAATCTGCAGATGTTAATCCTGTCCAATCATTTGTAGTCTTTTCAGATAACTCCCCTCCTTGGATGACCTAAGATAAGTGCTCAGGCATTCAGAAGTGAGCTCTCTCCTTCTGCGTGTAGGAATGGGGCCTGAGGCTACTGCATCCTTAGTAGAAGCCTAGGAGAGATGCAGGGGGCCAGGGGCTGCTTCTTGGACTCCTGACTGCCTAGGTGTGACAGATGTGACAGATGCGATCTGGCTTTTGAAGGACCACTGAGGTTTGTGGTCCACATCATTCACCGCTATCTTCACATTCTTTAGCCTCTCCTTTCTGTCCCTACACCTCTGCTGGCCTATGAGCTCTTTCTGCACCTCTGTGACCCCTCACTGAAGGTCCCCTTTATGGTCATATATGTGGGCAGGAGGAACCAGTTACTCATCTTTCAACCCACACAGCCAGCCCCACACCATTTCCCTCACACCAGTTTGCATGTGCATCAAGGCAAAGGCTGGAGCTTTTCCCGGGAGCCACAGCCTCTCCCGCCATACCCTCAGAAAAGCAAGGCTTGAATTAGCCCAAATGTCCTTCGCCTTCCACGCATCTATCCACGCAGGTGTTTCTAAAACCTTACTCAGTGACCTTTCAACGTCACATGGGGCACTGCGGTGAGAGTTCGATACCTGATCTCCTCAAACTCCTGGTCTTCCTTCCCTTGGACTAGGCTCTATATCATAATTTCTTTTCTTTTTTTGTCAGCCATCAAAATACCTCAGCTGTTTTAAGGAGAAGGGCTGAAGAAATGTATGATTTGAATTCTCATGGCTTAGTCTTGACTGCTAAAAAAAATGAGACAAGTCTTCCTTTCTGTGCAAAATCTGGCTTAAATGAATATTGCCTTTTGAAACTCTTATTTTGGTCTCAGAGGTTAAATACCAGCCCTTCTTCACCCTTGTATGCCTTTTATAATATTCTCAAATCCTCTCAAGGCAAATGGGTGCTTTTTGGAAGGATTAAAAATATGACAAAATCTCTTAAGTAGTGTATTTCAAAAATATCCCACATTATGAGTGATTGTCATTACTCTAAAGTCAGGCAATTTTAATGAGCAACATTAATTTGCATATTAGCTGAGAGCCTTCCAACTGCTTTTGAAAGGTGGAAACAAAGTGTAAAAAAAAAAAATTATTACTAGAAAGCAGAACCAGATCTTTAGGGATTTCAAAACTAAAGAAATGCTTGCTGAATATTGGAATACTTTTCAAGGGTTCCCCTAGAATTCCATAATTTCAATCAGTTGAATAGATAACTGATGTTAGGTGATCCATCACTATGTTAAGTTATTATTATCAAAACTAGGCTTATAGTCTTTCTTTTAAAAATCTAGCTTGCTTTCTTTGTCTTTTAATCTTGTTAATGATACTACATTTCTCCCCGCAGATCTAAGGCACAAACTGTGCCCTCAGAAAAATTTCTCTGTAAATTCCTTATAAAATCAATCACTAAATCGTATGTACTTTTCCTTTGACATGTGTCTCGTGTTCCTCTTGCTCCTCTCTTCTCCTGTCCCCCTGCCTGACCCCTGAATCACGGCCATGGCAGTTAACACCCCACCCCTCCCTCACCACTCTCATTCTGCCCCGTGGAACACCACGCCATCTCCAGTTATTTCTTGACCCTGATAGCGCTGGCGCTCAGTAAATATTCGATTTAATTCGGTTTCCCAGTCCCCACACAGAAGTGTCTGACCAGCATAAGAACTGTATCCAGAGGTAAAGAGAGAGGTCTGTCCGCAATGTCGATGCCATTTCGTTCATGCGGCGCAGCCATCGGGGCTGGCCCATCACTCCCACCAGGTCGCCCCAAAACTGCCGTGACCGCCTCAGAACACTGGGTTGGGTGGATCACTCTTTGGATCATTCTGGCATTTTTTAAGCTTCTCTTCATCTTTCTGTGGATGCCTTACGGGCATAATAGTTCCTTAGTGCCTTTGCCGTCCGTGTTTTGTGCCAGTCATATAGTTAATCCTAAGAATATGTTGCCCTTATTATCAATTTCATTTTACTATGTCTTGAAATATTGAAAAAGCAAGATTAAGGATCAGTGATACTATTAAAGACTACAGTGTCATTTAATTAGTGGTCATTTTTCTGACCAAAGGGAGGGGAGAAGGGACAGAGTGTTCAGTATCTAGACTCCAGAACTAATTCCGCTTCAGAAAAACGTTCACTCAACCTTGCTCAGGGGTGAGTTCTACGGTCGTGGCGAAGGACACAGAATACCGCTTAAATCTCTTCAGAGAAGGGGTGGCAATTTGCGCAGATGGTACAACTGTTGGTAAATGAGCTTGATTATGTATTTTGAATGAAGGGAAGTCTTTCATGCCCACTGGCTCCGTTGGTGGGGGAGGTAGAAAGCAGGAAAGATTTTAAATGGAATCTTGCTCTTTTCTTTTATAACAAGCAACATGGTAAAGGAGGGAATAGAGACAGAAACCGCTGGAGCAGAACGAGCTGCAGGCCTGTGTCAGGGGTCCTCTGTCAGCCCCACCAGGCAGCTTCAGAGAGGCCTTTCACTGGTTTTTTGTGAACTATAATGCTTCTTCCCACCTTCCTTAGTATGATTTTTAATATATAAATAACAAACATCTTACAGAAAAAAAATAAAAATTGAGATTTAAAAACATCAACAAAATCTATCACCTTTACCCAGTCACTAGAAACCATTTCTACGTTGTTATTTCTCTCATGTATATGGTATATGGCTCAGTAATATTCTAGCCTCTAATAAATGTTGGTTGGATAGCTGAAAGTAATTGTGTGATTAAAGGCTATAGGTACACAAGTTTGTGCTCTGATTTTTTTCCACTTTAATTAACAAAATCATTTTATTGTCAGGTGGTAGATAATCATTGCTTTCATTTTGTGGTGTTGACAAGTTCCATTGAGTGGTTATGACACAATTTACTTAGTAATACCTACTTACTTAGGGAACATTTTTCTCAGTTCTTCTCTTATAGATAACACTATGAGGACAAGCTCATTCCATATTTTGTGGTCCACTTCTTGATAGATTCTCTAGATCATGGGTAGGCAAACCTTTCCTGTAAAGGGACAGATAGTGAATATTTCTGGCTCGGCAGACCATGGGGTCCATGCCTCAGCTAGGCAGCTCTGCTGATGTAGTAGAAAAACAGTCATAAATGAACAAGCATGTCTATGTTCAAATAAAACTTTATGTGCAATGAAATTTGAATTTATTTGGTTTTCAAGGGGTCATGAAATGTTATCCTTTTTTGACTTTGTTTCAACCATGGACAAAAATGTTAAAACCATTTTCAGTCCACAAGCTGTACAAAAGTTGGCAGCAGGCTAGGTCTGGCCGGCCAGCCCCAGTTTGCAATGGAGCCCAGGGGTTGCTGGGTCAAATGATGCACAATCAGTTGAGTCCTTGCTGGCAATTTTGATGGTTACCTTCAACCGTATTTCTTGGCTGTTAAATTTCTGAGTTCAGGCATTTAAATAGTCAGTGTTTTCATCCTGGACCACGTAACTATCAAGGGGCTATGCAAAAGAACTGCCCTTGCAGTTTATAACCTCTGGCCATTGGCCATTTTCTTAAAATTGACTTAGAGTGACAAGGCTCTAGGAGATGTCATCTGACCCACCCTTCTGTGGTGGCCACCTGAAGCATGAAAAGCCCTAGTTAAAAAGTGTCAGAAAGAGCACTCCAGGGTTTCATCATCCAACTTTAATCCTCCCAATTCAAACACAGTTCATTCTAATTCTTCAGTCAAGCCTGAGAACACCTGGCCAGTCGCCACCTCCAAACACAAAGGCAATTATTAAGTTAATCCTTCTGCATTTCTTTCTCTATCCTGGGTTGATAATGATGAACAAGAACTATTTCCTTTTGTGGATTGTGTAACTGAAGCACAAAAGTGCCTTTTCTCTGATAGGATGGTGACTCAGAGAAAAGGAAAACCATGCTCCCTGCCTGCAGGGCTAGCTGTCATGATCATAAATTAATATTTATTAAACATCTACTAGTTGCATTCTCCTCTGTGAAACACAATGGCAATTAGTCACATTCATTACTATATATTTTAATTTTTTTTCATTTTCTTAACTTGCATCCTGGATGATTAGATTGCTTAAGGATGTAAGTACAAAATCGAAAATATGCAATTAGGATACCCAACAAGGCAGCAGCAGTTAAAACATGGTATATTGAAATATCAGCTTTACAGTTAGGATTCTCCACATCTCAAAGGGGCAGATTCATAAGATGTTCTGAAGCCAGAGGACTTGGTCAGACCAGGGAGGACAGAAACCCCTATAATGAGGAAACCCTTTCCCCAGGTTCCTACAGGTGGCATTTGAGACCCAGGATTTGCAGGTAGCTCATCTCCTCTGCCAGAGCCTTTCTAAATTATTTCCTATGTTTGAGATACGAAGAAAGTGCACTTCTTGTTCTTATTCCAACAAGAAGCTAATTTTTTTAAAATAAAAATACTCATTCAAGAACTCTTGTTTATATCTTCCTCCACCCGCATGCTTTATGTATTTTTATGGGATGTTTGTATAAAACAAGTAATCAATTACATATGAGGAAAAGGGCCATTTTTCTGTATTAGAATGTCATAGACTCTAAGGCCAAGGTAGCTCATGGCTAAGGATCACTAATAGGTAGAGTGGTATTCCACAGTCTACAGGGTAAGGTTTTGGGGTTTGGGGGGCATTGCTTGTCATTATCTTTATAAATAAAAGAAGAGAAGAAATCAAACTTGGGCTTAGTAAGTATGTGACTGGTTCTAAGTCATATAGGCTGTTTATATTGCAGAGAAAAGAGGTAAATCCAAAATTGCTTTGATCAGATTTGTTCAATGGTCTTACAAAACAGGATGAAATGTAATACAGGTAAGTATAAAATGATATACCTGCAGGGAAAAGAAAAAGCAACCAAGAATATATATGCAGTATAGGAAAGGACCAATTAGACCTCAATACAGTAGAAAAGAACCAGGGCTCAGATTCAACAATAAACTGAATCAAATCAGTAACAGAGTGTTCCTGGAAGATAAGAGGACATCAATTTAGGTATTTTGATGTTTGCCACCACATCATAGGTTCAGGTGCATAAAAAGCATTCTTTATGAAATAGCAGGATTCTACAAAAGCACCTAAGAATTCCCTGGAGATTCTTTAAAACAAAGACTCTAGCTCCCAACACTGAAAATGTAAGATAGAACATTCCTGAGAAGGTTCCCAAGAACCTGCATTATAAAGGAGCTGGCACCATGACCCCCAGCAGGTAGCTCTCTGGAGTGCATGCTGGGATCTGGAGGGGGATGCATTCTTTCTAGTCACTCGGTGTGCAGGTCAGGTATTTACCGTTGGCGTGTGACCTGCTTCATGGGCTTTGTGCAGACCCGAGGATGAAGAGAAGCCACGTTCCTGTGTGGGCCATCCAGTTCTGTTTTTCATTTCTTTAAAAAATATAGCTAGTAAAACAACTGCTCAAATGGTATGCACTATGACTTGAACATTCATCTGTTCTCTAAGTGTCTTGAAAGCAGGGACTGTTTTTATTCACCCTGGTGGCCTTAGCACTTAGCACGGTAGAGCTCAATCATATTATTTATTTCAGAATGCTAGGCACAATTTTACTGATTTTTTTAATGTTATGATATGACATATGGCATAAACATGTCTTTCTTTAAAGAAATACAAATCTCTGAGTAAGAGAAGTTCCACTTACATTCAAGTTTTATCACTTTGAATGGACAAACTTTTTCTTACTTATTCTTGTGCTTGACATTCACCCAATTTTACCAGTTCTGGCTCAGGGCTTCAGAGCCATTTCAGATTACATTAACAGTGGCTTACAATTTATCGTAGAGAAGGTATTAATTGCCTTCTTAAAAACAGCGCTGTGTTTACTCCCCTGCCTCCATTCAGGTTTAAACCTGTCTCCTCTCAAGAAAAGACACTTTCAGTTTCTTCATGCTGTGATGCTGCTGTGGGACTTTTACTTCTGGCTTCTCAGATCGCAGGTCTCACGCTTTCTTCCTCTCCGGGTTAGCGGGCGCCCTCCCCGCTCCCCACCCGCCCCGTCTCTCTCACACACGCACACTCACACACAGACACTGAACTGTACAATATTTGATTCTGAGTAATTCTCTTCTTCTCTTGCCCACTCTAGTTAAACAACCCCTTTTTTATAAACCCCATTTATCAACTTCATTTCGGTATTACTTTGTATATTATTTTTCAGATAACACATTAACTCATCCCCCCAAGTTTTCACATGATTTTGAAGTTGTAACGTAGTGGGATTTCTCCTTTTCTGACATGAACATTTTCCTGTTCCAAGCAAAATTCTTTCAAATCGAGTCCTATTGTGGTTTCCTCATAAAGGCAATTTTTGAATATGGTTTAAATTTGAGCTTTGGTGAACTGTTGCATTCAGTAAGTTGTTGTGGCACACTTCAGAAAAAATTATATCCCTTGGAGAAAGATTAGTGATGTTGGGGGGCTGTTTCATCTTTAGACCAGAATGCCGAGAATATAGACTTTCTTCAGCTATATGAAGAACTTTGGGGGGAAGAAATGCCATGTTACTAGTTATCCATGTATAATCTTATCTATAAATAAGATAAATAAAATAAAAATTAATAAAATAAATAAGGGCTTAACTTAAAGCAAGAGAGTCACAAGTTTAATAGCAGAAAGAACCGGCTGCAACAGCCCCCTGAGGATGAGAAGAGCAAACTCAAGGGAAAACTTTGGATTTTCACTTGTCCAGAGCAGGACCTGGCTGAGAGGTTCTCATGAAGCCTCTCTGAACTGAATGAATTATAAAAAGAAAGCGCAACTACATGGATGACTATGTGGATGATTTTTCTCAAGTTAAAACAAAACAAAACAAAAAGGAGCATTTGATATCAACTGCGTACAAGATCATCAAATGAGATAACAACAGGTGTCCAAAGAGCAAATGAGGTAATGACCAAAATGACTGGCCAGTGATTTGTTACACAAAAGGACGACAAAGGTTTGGATAAGCAAATAGGCACTGAAAACATACGCTTGTTCACTTATTCATCAACAATATGTGCTTACTATATGCCAAATGCTATCCTAAGCACTTGAACAAAATAGAGAGTCCTATAATTGATGTGCAATTAGAGGGACGCCAACAATAAATAATAAATATAATAAGCAAATCATAAAGTATGTTAAGAAGTGATAAATAATGAGAAAGATAAAGGGGATCCACCTAATGAGGATGAGGGGTGCATGAGTGGGTGCTAAATTGCAGTGTTAGAGTGGCCAGGGCAGGCCTCACTGAGAACAAAGATTTGAGCAAAGACTTACAGTGGAGAGAGGAAGTGAGCCCAGAAGCTGTCGTGGGGAAGGACTACTTGGGGGAGACCAAACAAGAGCTAAAGCAAAGGCCCTGCACAAGGCACCTAATGGGCACAAATAACAGGAAGGAGGCCACAGGCTGCAAGGGAAGAAGGGAAGAGAGGCAGAGGATGCGGCTGGAGGTAAGGGGGCTGGGGGACAGATCATGAAGGGCTATGCAGATCTTGGTCAACACTTTGACTTTTACTGTGAGTGAAATGGGAGCCATGGCTAGGGTTGAGGCAGAGAAGTGACAGGCTATGACCTTTATCCTAAACTGCTCACTCCAATGGCTGTGCTGGAAATAGGTTGGAGAAGGAAAGAGCAGAAGCAGAGGAACCTTCCTGAGGCTTTTGCAGGATGAGAGGTGACAGTGGCTCTGACCGGAGCGGTAGCAGTAGAGGTGGTCAGTGAGGGGGAACCAGGCAGATAGCAGGTTATAAAAAGAAAGAAAAATGGTTGAAGAGCTGCCACAGACAAATCATACCCATAAAGAAAAAAAAAATCACACATCGCCTTTTTCACCAAGGAAACAAAGTAAACCACTATATTTGTATTGGTTATAGTCAATGCTTCTGCTTGCATTTCTCAGAATGACTGACAGCATTGGCTGTAAAGATGAGTTTGCTCTGGCAGTTATTGTTGAGTAGCAGAATCATTTCTCTTACAACATAACACACCCGATGGTATGTGTGTGTTTAGATTGCAGTGATTACTCGGGTCTGCAAACAATGCAACCTTAACTTAGAAAGTAAATTGGCAGTTCATCTGAAAATAAAAGCCCCTTTGCGGGGCAGGGCTAACTGAGGAATATAAAACAAGTGTCCATTTGTACATAAGGGAATTGTTCTGTTTTCTTTATCTTGATCAAATATTGAATATCACGGACTGTCCAAGACATACATTACACTCTTGGGTTCTCTCTTTCAAAATGGAATTCCACGTATCCTCTGCAGCCCCACGATCCATCCACCACAGTGGCTGTCCCACCCCCTAAGCAGGTCTGGTTTCACTTCCCTCCCTTTCTGCACCCCAGGCCCCTAGGCCCAGATAGATTTCCCTGCCCTGCCATCATGGAAAAGATTCTTGCTGCAGGGAAAATGTTCATTCGGATCTGCAGAATCATCTACAGTTGCTCATCAGGGGACGGATGTCAGAGCCAATCCCTTCATCGCCCAGAGCCTGTCAGAGGGGATCCCTTCTCTAGCAAGGGACCCTCATCAAGGGCCGTCCATTCAGTGAGAGGGTTCTGCATCTCAGGCACTGTGCGGTTGCTGAGGATACCACTCAGGAAACACTTGTTGCTGGAAGGTTAGAAAATGGTCAACATCTGTCCCTCTGGGATTCTGTCCTCTGGATGAGAATATTCAAAGACCACATCTATTCCTATTCTGACATTCACCCATCAGCCCTTTCTCCATCTGTGGACATGATCAACTTCATGAGTGAGTACAGAATGAACCCTGCTTCTTGAAACCTGAGCCACCCTAGAATAGCTCTTGCAGTTTTTTGGAAAAACAGAATCAAAAGTGACTCAGCTGGGCATTAACCAATGTGATGCTCTACCTGCTCCATGAGATCCCTACCTGAGTGCCCACACCCACCCACCTTTTCAGGCAGACCCTGAGGCACAATGCCTGATGCCATGTTCCTCTGGTGGCCAGACTCTAGCCTGGTCACGTTGCCTAGGCTTCTGCCCTGCCTATCCCAGTTTTCTCATTTTTACTAGCCATTATTTCTAGAGTATTAGCAGAACTCCTGCCTAAATGACTCAGTCTATTCTTTGGACAGAGAATTAACTATGGGGCCTCTGTTGCCCTACAAGACCTCACCCCCATACCAGGGCATGTTCCAGCAGGGGCAGGCCTCTTGGCCCAGTATCCTCTGTCCATCTGTCCATCACACCCCATGAGCTGGTTCTACACTCCAGCCAGCACCACCTCCTCTCCCTACCCAGTACGACCAGGGTTGAGGGCAAGCAGCCTCCGGCCATGGGGCAGTATTGCCTTTCCTAACTCCAGAGCTGTTCACGTGGTTGTTGTATCTACGAAGAGTCTTAATTAAAGGCAAAGGAGACTGTGGCCCAACCTAGGTCCTGGCAGGCTATCCTTGGTCTTCTCACTTGGAATGGAAGACATCCTGATCTCAGAGATCTCTCCCTGTGCCTCTGAGCTTGACCACACTATGGCGGGAGAGGTGTCAATGTCATGTCCATGGTATGAGGACAATCTTTCAACAGCATTCAACTGGGATTCAGAAAACCTTGTTTTAAAGGGGCCACTATGTGGCAGTGGAAAAGTCAGGGGGTCCTAGACACAAAAACTACATGGAATCCTCATGGTCCATTGGATAATCATGAGTATATCCAATGTGAATTTTTGTGGACCAAAATAAGTTGATTCTATTCTAAATGGGCCAAAGATAGTTCACTGCGTTTTACTTAGACATGCTTAAGAGTAAAGCAAAGACTCCAGGGTCTGGGAGTGGGGGTATATTTCCTAGCATTCAGCTTACTTCTCTGAAAGGTATTGAACTGGCCATCAAAGAATTGCTCTCCAGAGGATCACTGTACCCTGGGCAGTTGCAAAGAGGAGGACATGCAGTAAAATTCACAATCACTTTATGAAGTTAGCATCCACCATGCTAATAATTAGCCAATACAAGGTTAAAATCCTTTATGAATCTTCACCTGGAAAACACTACCATAACTATAAATAGCACTAACAAGACTGAGCAGAATGTCATTTTCACCTAGAAAATAGGGTTGTTTTTATCAAAAACTAAAGGATGTTTAAAAAGAGCTACCTGTACAGCACAAGGTAAAGATCCTTACTCAAATTTCTCCCATTATCTGATACCTCAAATTCACTATCAGAAATGTATTTCTTCAAATGGAAAATGGTATGATATTAAGCAGGCTGGATTTGCAGTCAGACACCTAGATTCTAAAACTCAGGTACTGGCAGCGGGTAAGTCCTCAAATTCCGTGGGCCTCGCTTTCCTTACAAGAATGTGGTGATAATAAAACCTACCTTTCAAGCTTCACAGTGTTGTTTTTCATACCTAACTATGTCTTTTTCTGTCCCATACAGTAACCGTATTTCCTGCCAATCACCTTTAGAGGGTGTGCCTCCCTGAGCTCCTCTCTGTATTCTTTCCTTTTGAAAATTTTTGTTTCCTAGAAACATCTGTTGCAATCAGCAGTATGTCAATTGTCTGGAATCTCTTTCTCATCACTTTTCAGGATTTCTTCAACGTCGCTGAACACTCCATGTGATGACTGATAGGAATGTCTCTGTTGGCCTTTCTGAGCTGCTGCGTTTGTTTTTCACTCAGAGCCTTGATGGCCTCCTTGGCCAAAGGAAGAACAGGTGGTGTGGTGCAGGCCTAATTATCACCCTGTGGTCCTCCCTTTCTCATTTCCCTTTTTTGTCTTTCTAGTCATGCTTTATTTGCATTTTTACCCCACCATTCGAAGGAGATGCCATTTCTGCTCTCTCACACCCAGGCTTAGCACTTCCTTTCCCAGCGCAGCTGTTCAAATGGAAATACTGTGGGCTTTCTAATGCTTGCTGCTGAAGGGCCGTTCTAAGCCTGGCTTTGGTATTTATGAAATAAGTGGTTAACGGGTGATTTCTCTGCTTTTCTATCTCTTCATCTGTGAAAATGAAAATCATGTCTATTTTAACAGGCTCTTGTGGGATGAAAGATTGTGTATGTGCACCTGAGTCATTCAAGGTGATCAGTGAGTACTAATTTCCTTACTACTTTATAGATGCTTTCTTCTTTTTACTCTTTGCTGTGCCTTGTTTTTATTCTAAGATTCTTTAACATAAAATTCTTTGTACCTTTCCTTCCCAATCTTTTCTCTATCTTCATCATCTTCTCTCTGCCTCTGGGGGCTCCAGCTGAGTGGTGAAGTACATGAGCTTTTGTCTGTGAGCCCAGGTACAAAACTCAGATCCTCTACCTCCCAGCTCTCTCACCACAAAAAAGTTACCACCTTGCCTGTTAAAAGTGGCTAACCAAAGGGTTCATCTTATAGGTTGTGATAAACGGGTTGGCCCCATAGGCTTTACGTGTTTTACATGGTCACTAATGCTACCTCTGTTCTTTGTCCTCCTGACTTATTATTAAATCATGCTCTTTCCCTTACATTCATTGTGAATGATTTGCCTTAATGTTCTTCAGACCTCAAATTTCCTCTTTCAGATTAACTCTTCCCCTTTCTGCCAAATTACTCTCTTGCCTACACATGCATTACAAAACCTTTCAAGGGGCATTGGTCTATTACTGCACCAAAGGGCATTTTCTTGAATGTTAAGATTTTTATTCCTTTTGAGGTCTTACGGTTGGATGCATAGACATTTAGGTTTAAAACTAGGGTTATTTTGGTATTGTTGAAGGCTTACTTATTGCTCACATTTTCCTCTACCCTCCCTCAACACAACACCATCTTCTTCTACTTCAGATTCCTGTTCCCATCCCCATCCTCAGTGGCCCTCTCTTCTGTGTTCACGCTGATCTCCTCTTGAATTTTCATCCCCTGACCTACTGGTTCACCTTTTCCTGACCAGTCTATACCAGTAACTTTAACTCACAATTCACTCTCTATTATTTGTTCTACCCAACAGAAGAAGAAATAGAAGTTTCCCCAGTGACCTTGCTTTATAGGATGAATGCCCTAGTCATTTTAAAATCAGCCAACTGCCAACTTCTAGTTCAATGGTCATAGAACACAGTTTTGCTTTTGATTTTCAAATAAGGAAATATTCAGTGCAGAATAAAGACTCTCCAGTAGTTTGACAGAGATCCAGGTATAATTCTCAGTAAAATTTCCTATCTGTGAAAACTGATCTCCTCGAGGTCCCACGGACTGTTTCCTCCATGAATTTACTGTCATGCCCAACTTCCTCGCTACATCCCTACCATCACAGCTCCCCAGCCTTCAGACCCAAACCCCACTTCTTCCTAACACAGCTCTGGCTCTGGGTCTTCTACAGCTCTGTGTTATTGGACCCAATTCTACTCTGCTTTAGACATATTCCAACTCTCAATATGCTTCCTGAGAACATGCAAGCAAGAAGCAAAAAAAGCTCTCCACAAGATTCCTATCAATAGCTCCCCGTATTTGAACACATAGTACATACCACATTCTGAGCTAAAATATTTACATGCTCTATCTCAGTTAATCCTCATAGGTATCATTTTTTATTTCCATTTTACAGATTAGAAAACACAGAGAGGTTAAGTAACTCCCTCAAGTTCACTTAGCTAGTCATTTAACCCATGTCAGGATCTGTCTGATTCCAAAGCCTGCCTTCCTTTGCTCAGTGCTTCCTTAAAAGGAATTGGTGAAAAGGGGGAGAGGGATTATTCAGAATTTCTGACCCCTAGAACTTCATAGAGCTTCACCAGGGCCCTGCTTTCTAGGATTTCAGGTGCCATACTAAGTGTTCTGAACATGGGAATCCTGTCTTTCATCCACAGGTTATTATTCCGTACCCAGTGCTGGGTACTTGATGTGCATAGATAAGAAAGACACACAGTCTAACCTCAAAAAGCTCATAGCACAGTGAAGAAACTTGGTTTTTCAGATCAGCAGGGGGTGAGTTGCAGAAAGCGTCATGAAAGTTACCATCCTTTGACATATGAGGAGTCTAAATGAAAAACGAAAAACATGGAAATGGACCTTTCTCAATTGCCTCCTTGAGCACCTGCTCAGGATCAAGATAGGTCAACTCAGGATAAGGTTTCTGCCCTAGATTATGTATTTGCTCTAAATACACCCACTTAAAAAGTAAACATTGGAAACCCTCCTGAGGCTACCCTAAGTTCTTCCACAAAAGATAACCATTGCAGAGCCTCTTCCGAGTCATTGAGCCCCCGAGCATCCAGCTTCAGGAATCCCAAGCTCCTGGTTCTGTGCCTGGGCTTATTTGTTATTATGGATGTAAACCACTAGTTCTCACTACTTAAACTTTAGTATGAAAGCTGAGTTTAGCCACATACTGATTATTGAGACCACCAGGGCACCAGCTCCTTGGCACTCATGAAGCACCAATACCCATAGGATTTGTAGAAACTGTGGCTGGCATGTGGCAGAAGTCAAGGAAGTCTACCACATACAGATAAGTCTGAGCGTTTTCAATACTGCTGATCTATATAAGACTTTCTGATATTCTTTTCTAAAAATAAACCAAGGCTCAGAATGGTATCACCACAAGTTCTTGTGTTTATTCATTTATACACACATCCATTCAAGAAATATTTAAGTACTTAATGTGTGCTAGGCACCATTCTGGATGATGAAATACAGTGATACATGAGTCATTCAAAGTCCTGTTCTCCAGTGGCAAACACAGAAAATAAACATACAAATGAATGAACAAAATACTTTAAGGCAGTAACAAGTACTTTGAATACTTCAATAACAATAATAACTATGATAATATCAGCAGCTAAACTTATATAGGTCTTAACATGATTCAGGTAATGTTCAAAGTGGTTTACATATAGTAACTCATTTGATCTTCACAATCCTATGAAGGAAGGACTACAGTTACTTCCATTTAACAAATTATAAAATTGAGGCATAAAGAGGCTCAGTAACTTGCCCGAGTTCATGGGAATAAGAAAGTGTGAAAGAGAGTGGTGATACAGGAATGAGGGCTACTTTAGATAAAAAAAAAAAATCAGGGCAGACTTCTTCTAGGACATTTTATTAGAATTCTACAAAGAACAGAGCATAAAGGAGATGTGTATTTGCATGCATACATATATATGTGTGTTGTGGGGGGAGATTATTACAAGGTATTGCTACATGCAATTATGGGGGCTGAGAAGTCTCACCATGTGCCATTTGCAAACTGGAGACCAAGAATACCAGTGATGTAGTTCAAAGGCCTGAGAGCCAGAAAGCTGATGGTGCAGATTCCAGTCTAAGTCTGAAGGCCTGAGAACAAGGAGCACCAAAGGCAGGAGACCTATGTTCCAGTTCCAACAATCTGGCAGAGTCAATTCAACCTTCTTCAACTCTCAGTTCATTTGGGTCCTCAATGGAATGGATGATGACTGTCCATACAGCAGGGGGGCCATTCGCTTTATTCAGTCAACCAACTCAAATGCTAATCTCCTCTAGAAACACCCTCACAAACACACCCAGAAATAATGTTTAACCAGATATCTGGGCATCCCATAGCCCAGTCTAAATGACATGTAAAATTAACCATCACAGATATATTTCACTGGAACCTTTTGAGAATGAGCCAGCCCTGAAATGTTGTGATGGAAGAACATTCTCAGCAGACAGAACAAGTGTCAAGGCCCTAAGATTGTTACAAAGAAGGTGTGTTTTCAAAAAAGAAAGAAGGCCAGCATGGCGTTTGAATGCAACAATGGCAAGATGAAGTTGGCAGGGGTGCCGTAGCCAGATGAGGTAGGGTTTTATCAGACATGCTAAGAGCCTGGGTTTTCTTCTAAGGACAATAAGAAGATGTTGAACAGTTGAGGATGGGAAGTGCTATGATGTGATGCACATTTTAAAAATATGTGGCAACTGGACTGTAGACACATTAGGAGTGGAGACAGAGCAGTTAAGAGGGTTTTGCAGGAATATGGGTAAGAGGTGATGGTGATGAAAACTGTGATGGTGGTCGAGAAGCGAGCAATTCAAGATGTATTTTAGAGGTAGAGTCAACATGATTTGCTGTTGGATTGAAGGAGAGCAATAAGGGAATTAAAGAGATCATTAATGATTATTGTGGTTTTAGCCTGACATAGTGACTTGTAAGAGTCAATAGTTATATTTTTAGAAATTTTCCAAGACCATTATTAAACATACCATTAAAAGTTAAATTATATAAATTTATAATAAAATAATTATAGTAAAAACAAAGGCAATAAATACTCAAAACTCATTACTTCCTAATGATTTTACTTTTACTACATGTTTACTAGTGACTCTGATCTTGAAGTTACTTCTGATGGTGTGTCTGTTTGGTGTATCTGTATCATGGCACAATGATGAGCTGTCGCACATCTTTTCTCCATTCAGTGACATCAGAGTGGGAGCCTGAAATCAGCTACAGGGGGAATATTTACAGGATGGAAATTACAAATGGTATAGCCAGGGCTTGATTTATTGTTTTGTTGATTGTCTAGACTTAAGAAAATGATGGGGGAAATGTTAATAATGCAGATTAATAGGTGGATGGGTGGTGATGGAGGGAGACTTGACTTTAGGGGGTGAATACACAATAAAAAAGAAAATATTAATGCAGATTAGACTTAAAAGAGTGTTGTGTCTATCATTGAATTACGGATAGCACAAAATGTTGAGAATTAGTCTTCCAGCATTCAGAGGCATTGTCCAATGCGCCACCTTTTCCCTCTCCCCCTTTCTTTCGATCTAGAGACTAAGCATTATCCAAAAGCATTGGTTATATAAATGGTTGTATTAGATGAGAAAAAAAAATCTAGCTGTTTTGTTTTCATTTTCTATCAGACAGGAGCACATAAGGAAGATCAGATCACATATAGACAAAAATTTTTTAAAGTATTTATTTTCTGCATATTTAAGTGTAGTGTGTTAGTGAAGTTGCAGCCATGCCACAAGCAATGTGTAATAGACCCTCCACGGACCACTGGGACCCTTTGCATATGCTGAAGGCTGGGTTTTGTTGAGCATAGGTAAGTTAAGTGTTCTGTGTGAGTGAACTGCAAGGTCCACTCACAGACAAGGCAGGGACTTTGTTCACCAATGCATCCTGAGAACTTCAAACATTGGCTGACACACACTATTTAATAAATATATGTTGAATGAATAAATAATTTTTTAATTGCAATAGTGGATGTTTATATGAAAAAAAATACCTCTGAATAGAAGCTTAGAGACCTGATTGAGGATTTTAAGAAGCAGTCATGCTGGATTAACAGCAAGAGAGAAATTAACACAATGTATATGACTATTTTCTCCATGGTGTAGAAGAAATCAAAGTAGGGAAATAATGCCAGTACCAATCTAAACATCCCAGAATAAACTGTTATCTCCCTTCACTTTCTCTCCTTGGTCACTTCCAGCATCTCCAAAAGGATTTAGTAAAGTTTGATGGTTTTGCTTGGATGTTTTAACAAAAGCTGATCTCATGCTGGCATACTAGCATGATTATAAAAAGAAAAAGAAAAAGGAAAAAACAAACAAAAACCTGTTTAAAAGACTAACAAAGTACTTAAGAATTCTCTGAAGGAATAGTCATGGAGATTTCTAAAATATTGGCCACTTTATTTCCAAGTCCCACTGGTATACCCCATCAAGATTTGTCATTCAAGTGCCTGAAAAGCAATGTAGAAGAATTTCTGTATCTTAAAAAATTCTGGAAATAATTGTTACAGCAAATCATTTCTCAACCACTGTTCACACTGGCCAATGAATAGCATTCTTGAGTTCTCTAGGGAGCAGAGGCAAACAAGTGACTTCAGACTTCAGAATCCCAGGAGTGATTCTGGCCTGGCTGTGACTTTCCCAGAGGCAAAATTATCTTCATGCAGAAAACGCCACAAATCCCAGTGATGATGGTCTCTTTCCAGGTCTTAAGACCGGTCTAAAAACACCGAAGCCTTATACCTCCTTCCAAA
Source organism: Pteronotus mesoamericanus (assembly GCF_021234165.1). NCBI lineage: Eukaryota > Metazoa > Chordata > Mammalia > Chiroptera > Mormoopidae > Pteronotus > Pteronotus mesoamericanus. Next base: position 18,804,021 of record NW_026555310.1, read on the forward strand.
ATCCACTAGCCCTCACAGCATTGGGCTTTTTGCTTGTTTATTACAAAGTACTCTCAGCTCTGGGGTGCCAAGGGTCTCCCTGAACACATTCTTTAGCAAGTGCATTATATTGATGCAGAGGACTCCTCAGATTCAAAATTCACAAGGATTTTCCCTAAAAGGAAAAATATAACTATTTGCTTGACTTTCTTTTTGAAAAAGGACACTTGTAAACAAGCTCTTTTTGAAGCATATTCAAACTATACAGTTAGGACAAAAATAACTTAGCCATTCCTGGGAAAATAAAATCAGTAGCTTAAGTGAAAAAAATAATTAAACCAGTTTTATGGCATCTATATGTAAAACTAGAACTGGTTCATGGACTAAAACATGAGGGGGGCTATATTTGGGAAGGTGTCACATAGACGTTATCAAAAGCCTTCACTGAAATATGTTTAGTGTTAAAATATTTTGTTGCATGATGTGGCTACAGGCCTTTGTGTGACATGAGATACGTGTGAGTTGGGCAGGTACAACCAAGCACCCCTGGGCTGCCCCGGAGTCAAATATACTTTTTGCTCTCTCCAGAGTGATTTCTTTCTTATGGCTAATGCCAGTTTGGCCTTGTGCCCTTCCTGATACAATCAAGAGGGAGCTGTAAACCACGGGTGCCCTAGGTTAAGATGGTGTTCAGCCGGCCGAAATTGTCTTCCGGTCCGAGACAGTCCACCATATAGCATAGTTATGTGCCCGTGTTTCTTCCTGCATTTGAGAAGACGGGTGAAAGTACTGACCTTGAGAATATATAGCCAAATATAGGGGATTGAAGCTCCTAGAGCCTCTCCTTAAAAACTTCATGTACATATCGATGATGACTCCCTCACAATGAATGCATTCCTTGGAAAAGCTGAACAAAATGAGTGAGAATTCCAACCATTGTTCTCATTGGATCTGAGGTAAAAACAAAACAAAACAAAACAACCTTCAGGTACAGTATGTATGGTCATTTGTGTGTGTGTGTGTGTGTGTGTGTGGTCATGCATGCACAGTGACATATATAATCTATATAATGAAAGGTACAGTAATGGAGTCATGGGGTATTACAGAATTTGGCTAATAAAGAGTACAATAAATGCCCCAAATAGAATAATATTTTTAAAGTATTATTATTGTTGTCATTGCTGTTACTGACAATAACAACAAACAACAGATATTAAATACAAATTTTATGACAGGCATTGATTTATTGGCTTGTTTAATTCTCATGAGAAACCTATTAGCTATATGTGATTAGCAGCAAAAGAAAGAGGACAACAATGAGGCCAAGAGAGGTTAACTAACTTGCTCAAAGTCAGAGCTAGGAAAAGGTGAAGACAGGTTTCAACTCTGCTGTTTGGCTTCTCTGAAGCCTATTTTTATGCTAAGTTAAAATGAGTTAAATATTGATATCATCAGGGGCAAATGTGATATTTCTTTGATGATTTGAAAAATAAACCCTATTGTAATAGTAACTCTGAATCACATAGTAAACGTATAAAAAAATATGAAGAGTTAGGGTTTCGAATCATGAGAATTATGAATAAGTGGACTTTTGTTGAATGTTTACAAATATAACAATGCAAACAAATAGACATTATACTTTTTGAGGTGGAATGTCTAAACTGCATCACATCTATAGTCAACTTAAAAAGTGTTTACACATCACATAAAGGAATTAAGCCCTATATTCATCAATTTATAGGAAGTGCTTCTCCACATTAGATAAATGTTCCAGAAGAAAAATGTACCATTATTTTAAAATCCCAGATGGTTTGAAGTTTTTCTAAATGCAAGCTTTAGACAGAGGGAATGCTTGAGGGGAAAGAAGAGAATTTCTGATTTAAATAATGGAGGCATTTGCATGGGGCACCAGCAGGTCTGAGTGTGTGACAGTAGAGATAAGAATGGTCATTGCACTAAGATTAGCCAGTAATAATTAGCAGACACAGCTTTTTGTCCACCGTGATTCCTGTAAAGCCTTCATTTATTTTCAAGACATTTGTGAATGGAAATGTCACATAAGAGCACAACTGAGAGAATCTCATAATGATAAAGTTTTTACAAAAAAAAAAAAGAAAATTTACCAAGTTACAATCTTTCAAGTTCATGTTTTCACTTGATGTAGACATAGTTTTAGAAAACCATGCTTGAAATAAAGTGAAAGTGAGTTTAAATATAATAGACTGCAAGGTGTCAAAATTGTAAAACCTTAAATAGGGGAAATACAACTTGTTCCAACTCCTGAATTTTTCCCTTATATCCACTCCATTCTTCATCATCACACAAGCCCACAGTGTTCATATTTACCTCCCAAAGTCAGTTCTAAAGCCTTCAACAGGACGGTTCACTGCCTCGATTTTACTCAGACTGGTTTTAGGCTCTCTTCCCCATCAATGCCCAGGAGACAAATATAGATGAGGAATCTTCCTTCATTCACTCCCCAGTTGCATGAACCTAGCCATTCCACCTAATTAGAATCTGGGGAAGAAGCCAGGTGACACCAAAATAGCCTCAAGCTAAAGCTGAGACACACAAAGCCATGGAGATTACCTGGCACTGGGTGAATAGCAAGATTAGTAGGAAAATGGAAAAGTAGCTAGGGCCTGCCCATAGAGGTCCTGAAGTGCCCTGTGTTAGTTTATGGGTTGTTATCTGCAGATGAGATCTGTGAGTCCCTTCCCTGACAGAAATTCACAGAACAGAATTCCAGACTGCAGAATAATTGTCAATTATTACCAATTACCAATTACCAATTATCTTATAATCCTTGGCCATTTCTGTTTTATAAAATGAAGCATTTACTTCATGAAATTAAGATCTATTCCAAAGTTTCAAAAAGTTGTTTGATACGTAATGTTTCTAAAAAGATGATTCTATCAGTGCAAAGACAGAGGTGTGAACACACACCACACCTGCTCAGATACGTTTTGAGAGCCTGGGAGTAGCCCTGAAACTGCAGCAACCTTAACTGTCTACCCGTAAGTCCAGTGGCTCTGCAAAAATTCACCTCACAATGGAAAGGGACAGGTAACTGAAAAGCAAGCACTTGCACCCTTTAAAGCCTTCCATCCCAGGCTTGCTGAGGAGAAAAAAAGTGGTGCATCAGTTACAGTTTTCTGATCACGAAGACATTTATATGTCGCTTAAAGTCCTATTTGAATAGCAACTCCGTGCCTTTCTGTCATATGTAAATATGATTGTGCTTAATGTTTTTCATATTGTAGTTACATTGTTTATTGCTTTTTAAATCTATGTTACAAAATGTATTGGCTGAGCTAAGGGTCAGATGTGGATATTTCCAGAAAGTAGAATTAAGCAAAACCCCTAACCCCACCTATCTAATTGCATTTACTAATTTACCTATGTGTTGAAGAGTATCTTGGGAAAAAGAATTGAATATTACCAACCTGAAATCTTTGTTCAGGTACGTTAAGCCTTGCTATCAGTCACTTTTTAAAACTCGTGGGATAAAAGTGATCTGTACTTTGAGGTGTATACTTATATATTACTTACATTGGTATTTTTATGAGTAAAAGAGCATATTTTTAATATTGTGTTTTCGGTTAAATCAGTCAAGTCTTAAAAGTGTAGTTTATTGAGCTTATTGCCAATAAATAGAGAGAGATCATGATTTCATATGCCTCACTTTGACAGTTATCATGTCTTCTGTCAAAACACCCCTTACAATGTCGGGACACGGGAACCCTCATACACTCCTGATGGGAGTGCAAAACAGTGCGGCCGCTCGGGAAAGCAGCCTGGCAGCGGCCATGTGAGCCAGCAGCTCAACTCCTAGCTACATGCCCAAGAGAACTGAAGGCACTTGGCTGAACAAAAACTTGTATGTGAATGTTCACAATGTATTATTCATAATGGACAAAAGTGGGAGTATCCCAAATGTCCATCAACTAATGAACAGGCAAAGAAAATGTGGTATATCCACGCATCGGGATATTATTCAGCAATAAAAAGAATGAAGTGCTGATATAGATTACAATATGGATGAACCTTGAAAATACCATGCTAAGTGAAAAAAAACCCAGACACAAAGGACAACACTTTGTATGATTCCATTTACATAAGGTGTCCCTAACAGGCAAATCCATAGAGACAGAAAGTATACAGGTGGTTGCTTAGAGCTGGCAAGAGGGGGGAACAAGAAGCAGGAGAGACTAATAGTGGGTAAGGGGTTTCTTTTTCGGGTGATGAAAATGGTCTAAAATTGATTGGGGTGATGGTTACACAGCTGTGAATATACTAAAAACTAATTATACAATTTAAATGGGTGGACTTTATGGTGTATGAATATCTCAATAAAACTGTTATAAAAAACTTACAAATAGAAAGTTTGCCTTTACTCACTTTCTACATGGCTTAAAAAATTAACAGTGTGTGTGGAGAGGGTGAGGCTCCTATACGTACAAAAGTTCATGTGAATCTGCATTTCGAGGACTCATGCTGGTGGCTAAATCATCTGATATTAAAGCATCACTCCTGGTGATACAATTTAGTAGCATAAAATGTCCCTTATACCTCTTAAGTTGAAGTAGCCCCAACAGAGATCAGAATGAAGGCGAGACTGAGGGTGCTCCAAGTACTCACCTGAAGGACAACAAAGGTTACTATCACAATCACACAACTGCATGTAATGTGACGCCAGAATCCATCCCATCCCAGAGTGTCAAGGCAGGCTGTGTATTCTGAAAGAGAGTGTATAGGCATGCTTTGGAAAGCTGTATAGCTAAGACCTGTTGCCTTTGCTACACAGGTGGAAAGGTACCAGCTGTTCTCCTCACTTCCCACTTGTGAGGTGGCAAGTGTCTCTCCAAATTTAGGCTACCGCCATTCTAATTTAGCCAACATCAGGAGAGGACTTCCAGCTCCATGGGCAGCAAAAACACCAATGTCACCAAAGACGACATGACAGCAGCAGACATAGTAGCAGGAACAGAGTTCAGAGTGCTGAGTGGCAAATGGCCAAAATGTGCGCCTGTGGGTCTAACCAAGTCCTGGCTCAGTGGAGCATCAAGCCAAATGAACTGTACCACGAGCTCATGGGCACAAGTGATCTTGATGTGCATTTCTTCTTCCCACCCTTCAGAGACACATTCGTTAGAAGGAACTAACCCATGGCAGCAGTGACAACTGCGGACTCTTGATGGAGGGGCATGGGGGCAGCGTTCCAGTTTGTCTTTATGGAGTGGGAACTAACCTCCGTCAGTGCCCTGGCTAAAGCTGTGGAGGCGGTACCATTCCTGCCTCATGTGAGGACCTCGGTGCCCAGCAAAGAGTGAAAGCCAAGACTGAGGCTTAGATACTTGTAGGCATCCTGAGGATTCCCAGAAGTATTAGTGGACAGGGGCTCTGTGTAAGGCAGAACTTCCTGCCGTCTGCCAAGTGGGAGCTCATAGCCTGCAGGGTAGGAATGCTAATGTCTTGAGTGTAGCAGCCATTACTGTTCATTGCCTGTCCTGCTCACTTACCCTCTCCTTTACTACAGATCACACCTCACCCCCAAACATAAGGGCAGATCTGTTAGCGAGGTGAATGGGTCAGAGCTCCTCACCAGCTCTAGGACACAAAGATCGATCAAGTGCCCCAAGAGGAGCTAGTCAAAGTCCTTTCCTGAACTGAAGCTGGAAGGATTAACCCTTCTTCTCTCTGTTCACAAAGCCACGAAGACGTGCCTGAAAGCTGCAGTCCACCCCCACCCCCACCCGCCTCAGTTTGAGCCTTGAGGACGAAGCTGGCTTGAGCCATTAAAGCTCATTTGCAGAGAGAACTCAGAGAGGTGGAGGGAAGGGGGTCTAATCCTGTTCTCATCCTTCGTTCTGCCGCCCCGCCCGCCCCTCACTGACTGTGCAGACCAGTAAATTCCTGCACTGCTTCAGCTCACTTCTATTTGCTTTCTGACATTTGCAGTGGGATGAGCCCTGAATAATGCAATAGTGCTATCTGGACGGTGAAGTCGGAGATATCCTGATTACGCAAAAGTAGATGGGACAAGAGTTTGACAGACATGCCAATTTTGAGTGTTTCTTAAACCGAACAATAGACTATATACAATTCATGGGATATGGATTTGATAGGTGGTGTCTCTCATTATTAGAATTCATTTTCCCCCAATAATATACTAAGATAATCATTTAAAGTTGCTCTACTATTCAATTAATGAAATAATAGTTTAAAACATACTTATAAAATGCCAAGTAAATGATTATATATTAACATATGTATCACTGTGTTGAATAATCCGAAAAGTAAACTGTAAAATGAGTAGAGTTTGTACTGTCTTGGCAGACAAGAAAAGTGACCAACTCATCATTTTTAATAGGAATTTATACTATGAATAATATCATCACAGGCCTTAGAAATGGAAAGATTTAGCACAAAATCCCTTTACCTGTCTGACAATTGCCCCAGTCTATACAACCATTCTTCCAACACATGTTACCGAGCTCAGTATCTATCCTGAAGGTCAGTGGTAAACAAAAACGGGGAAGCCCACACCATTGTAGAGCTTATGCCTGCCTCATACTGCAGTGATAGCTACAGGTTGTATCCTACTCATTGCCTGCCCTTGTTCTATATTTCTACAGAATAGTGGAAAAACTGACCTCTGCTCTTAAGAGGCTCACAGTCTGAGAGAGACAAAATTTATACCTTATGTGTTACTATTTTAACAAGCCAGTAAGAACCTCATTAGCTACCTTGTTAAACAATAAAGAACCAGGAGAAAGTGATATTACTGCTAGAGCCACAATAAAAATATCTTTTAAAGCTTTCCTACTTTGGGCACTAAAACCTAGTTTTGGTCTTCTACTCCGTGATGTTCTCTTGTTCCTGCCTGCGATCATGGTGGCCAGTATTTGATGTCTGTGCTGTAGCCTGCCATGGCAAATCTCTGCATTCTAAATCTTTTAGTCAAAGATTGGATCTTACCCTAGTATTTGTCTTTGTTTTGAGGTACCTCACAATGCAACTATTCGTTTCACATGCAAATATGTCAACTATTTATTTTTAACCAGTCAAAATGCATACCTGATTATGGGCAATTAAACTAGAAAAATCATTTGGCAGGTCTCTGGAATGCCCCTCCTGCACCCTACTTGCCTGGGCACAGGATTTTCTGTAATGTCACTTGAAAGGCACAAGCACTGGAGGCAAGCTGCCCAGCTTTACATCGTAGCCCTTTATTGACTGTGTGACCTTGGGCCAGTCACTCAAGTTACTCAGTTTACTCAACGTCTCAGGTTCCTATCCTCCATCTGTGAAATGGGAATAATAATAATAACATCAATCCCCGAGGTTATTGTGAAGATTAAATGAAATCATGTACAAAGCACTTGACAGAATAGCTGGAACACAGTAAACATTCAATAAATAATTCTCTGCTGTGACTACATAGGAACTCATAGTGATCAAATGTATCAAAATGATACACCACTGTCATCTTGAAATCTTTTTCTTAGCTGTTTGGTATCACCTACATTTATTCAAATGATTGCTGTTTAATTTAAAATATAAATAAACATTACTTTCCAAAATATTTGCTACATTCACTGGTTATATTCATTTGTCATAAAGGTAAAATATTTCACAGAATGAAAACTAAGTAAATCATAGATTGCTTTCAAAAAATTGCAATCTGGGCAGGAGATTATTAGACCAGACTACAAAAAAGTTTCATTGTGACAACTGTCATAAAATAGATACAAATAAATTGTGATAGTGATTCAATGAAAAGCAATTACATCCATTTGAAAGGACCTGGAAGAGGCCACATTTGAAATAAATGCTTGATTGCAGGTGCAGATGAAGGAGCCAGACATTTCTGGTCCCGGGAGTACATTTCTGATTCTTTCTTTCTCCTTTGACTATGCCTCCTTGGGCTTATCTTCCTCCATCCAACATGTAAAAATTGGAGTTCTATCTTCAATCCACTTCTCTTTTAATCTCTGTGTCTTTGGGAATAGCTCAACCTTTCACATCACATATGCCACTGACTGCCAAATCTAAATCTCTACGCTTGATCTTTCCCTCACGCTTCAGATTCAATTACCCCAGTGCCTCTGAGATGCGCCCCCCCACCACCACCCATGGCACCTGAAACCCATCAGTCACCCAAACCAAACAGTCACCCAAGGCAGAATCCCCGGAGACGTACCTCATCCTTCCTCTCCCATGCTCCACACAATAAACTGGTCACCAATCTCATAGAATCAACCTTCAAAATATTTCGCATCTTCATGGTTACTGCCTTCGGGTCTTGTATCTTGTGTCCTGCCAACTGGGGTCCTGCACCAGCAGCCCTCCCCTTCAACCTATTCTCAACGTGTCACCAGAACAAATTTTCTACAATGCAAAACTGGCACTGCTGACAGTCCTTCGAGACGCCTATTTGCCACCCAGATTAAAGGAAAAACTCTTGGTAGGTCATACAAAGTCCTCTGTGAAGAGGCATTTTCTTACCTTTTATTTTAGGCTTCCAGGTAGCCAAACCACCTGCAGTACCCATAATCCCTTTCAATTTAATACCTTTGTGCCCTTGCCCTTTCAGTATCTTCTGCCTGAAAGTCCACCTGCTTCTTTTTACCTGGCATTTGCCTTCTCACTCTCTCTTCAAGCTTCCTCCCAGTAGTCACTCCTCTCAAAGGCTGCCAAGGTGTTTTTCTTATGGGTTCCCATGACACCTCATAGGAACCCTTTTTGTGGCTTTCATGACATTGTTCTATAAACATCCCTTTATTCATCCTCTCTCCCATAGACTGTGCATATTCTGAGTCAGGGCATCTTGCTTTCGTTCGCTTTTTTCAACATATATTCATTGAGTACTTACTAGGAGAATGTAATAGACTAGGTCCCTGACATCATGAAGTTTGTATTTTAATGGTACACGTCTGGAAAGGGGCTACAAAGACAATAAAGATATTATTAAGACAATTTCGGATCTTGATAAAAGCTGCTCAGAAAATAAAACAGGTTAAAAAGTTACTAGGGAATAGTGTCTTTTTAAGGAGGTTGCAAAAATCCAAATGATGCAGAGTCAGCTTTGTGGAGGTCTGGGGAAGAAAGCTGTAGACAAAGAAATGACTGGCACAAAAGCCATAAGAAAGGATCCCAGCTGTTAGACAAAACAAAGGTGTATGTAGATAGAACATAGTGAACAGCCAGAGAGAATGACAAGAGATGAGATCATAGAGACAGACAGGAAGCAGATCTTGGGGTGGGGGGTGGGGGGTCTTGTAGACTGTTTCCTATTGCTGCAGTCAAAAAAGAAATCACAAATATAGCAGCTCAGAAAACACAAATTTATTATCTTACAGTTCTATAAGTTAAAAGTGCGACATGAGTCTTACTGGGCAAAGACCATCATGTTGAAAAGACAGCACTCTTCTCTTGCCTTTTCCAACTTCTAGAGGCTGCCCAAATTCCATGGTTCTTTCTCCCTTCCTCCATCCTCAAAGACAGCAATGTCACATCTCCCTGACCTTCCCATGGATACATCTCCCTCTGATTCTCTCCGACCTCCTGCTTCCACTTTTAAGGACCCTGTCATAACACTAGGCCCACCTGGATGATCTCCCCCTCCTCTCAAGGTCCTTCATTTAGTCACATCTGCAAAGTTTCTTTCACCATGTAAGGAAATATTTATTCACAGGTTCTGGGGAAAAGGACATGGACATCTTTGGTGGCCCATTATTCTGCCTACTATGGACACGGAAAGATAGTGAAACTTTATTCTAATTGTAATAAATAACCACTGGAGAGATACTAAGTAAAAGCATGACATGAACTGGGTTATATTTTTAAGAATTCATTCTTCACGCTGTGTGTAAGGTCTGAATGAGGGAACATAGAGGCAAGAAAAACCAAGTAGGGGTCTCTCCATAGTCCCAAAAAGAGATAATGGGTTTGACCAAAATCCTAGAAGTGAAGGTGGTGAAACTGTCGAAATTCAGGAAATATTTTGGTATAGAAGAAACAGAATTAGCTGATGGATTGGATATAGAAAGTAATGAAAGAGAAGGACCAAGGATGAATACTATACACCAATGGATTGGGGACTCAATCAATTGGTATGTAGTAGTGTTACTGACTAAGAATAGTGAAGGATAGAGAAAGAGTAGGTGGATTTAGGGCAGAAGGATATCAAGAAATATCAGGGTGGAATGTCCATGTTGAGTTTAAGATAATTGTAAGATATCCAAGGAAAGTCATCAAGAAGGCTGTTGGATTTATGAATCTGGAGCTTGCAATAGGAAAGATAGTTGGAGACATAAGTTTGGGAGTCATCAGCATAAAGATGGTAAGTCATAAGCCTAGATGAGATCATACAGGGAAAATAAGAAGATGCAGATGAGGGGAAGAGTGCATTCTGTAAAGCACAAATATTGACAGGCCTTACTCAAATTTATAGCCCTAGCAATTAGTCCTGGCACAGAGTGGCCTCTTAATAAATTGTCGATGAACACAGGACTAATTCTGGGACTAGCCATTATTAGAAGATAAGTTACATAAACTTATAACTAAGTAAATTACATTAAGAACAATAATAATAAATCATCAAAACTCATCACTTTCTAATTTTTATTATACTATATTTTACTGTTACCTATGCTCTTGAGGTTTAGTTATGTCTATTATAGTTTTTCAACTATGCTTTCAGTGATATTGCATTGGTTGCTTGAAATTGGCCATGGTAAGAGTATTTATATCAAGGAATTTGGCAAATGCAACAAGTTGGAGCTTGATTAATTCTTTTGTCAAGTGTTAGACCAGAGAAAGTGATAGAGAAAATATTGATCATGCAGGTTGAGTTTAAAAGTATGTCATATCTGTAGTCATTACACTCTGAATAGCAAAAAAAAAATTGATGAAATTTTTTCCAGTATGTGAAAATTATCTGGTTTAGTAAAGGTGCTGTTCATATAATTGATTAATGAGTGAGATTCTAACTAATGTCTTTATTGTTTCACTTTCACCTTACTTATTAACATACAAACATCAACCAACATTCATTTCAGAATTACAAGTTCTGCCCAGAAAAAGTCAATCCATTGTTAATACAATGAGAACAGTGTGTGTGACATCAATGTAATGTGGAAGCCAAGGAGAGTGGACTGGAATGTGCATGTGTGAACAATGACAACTTCACTGTACTAGTCAGTGGGAGTGGTAGATGCCATTGAGTGAGCATGTGGACTGTGTTGCTGTTGAATTCAAAATGACTGAACTAGTAGAGCAATAAATCTGCATCAAATTTTGTGTTAAGCTTGAATATTCCTTCATGGAAACTATTCGATGACTAGAAGTCTACAGCTGTGGGCAACTGGTGATTGGCAGTTTCATCACGACAATGCACCTGCTTATGGATCACTTCTGGTACAGGGTGTTTCGGCAAAACATCAAGTCACCCAGGTGACTCAACTCCCCTACAGTCCAGATTTGGAGCCCTGCTACTCCTGTTTTTTCCAAAAACTAAAATCGCCTTTGAAAAGGAAGAGATTTCAGACGATTGATGAGATTCAGGAAAACAGGATGCGGCAGCTGAAGGCAATCAGGAGAGCTGTGTAAGGTCCCAAGGTGCCTGCACTGATGGGCACTGAGGTGTCTTTGTCTCATGTACAATGTTTCTTGTATCTTGTATCTTCTTCAATGAATGTATCTATTTTTCATATTACATGGATGGATACTTTTCTAGACAAACCTCATATACTTGTGAACTAATTGCTAAATAGGCTAACAAGGAATAAAAGAATTTGGCAAAAATCAAAAGCATTCAGCCCTGGCTGGTGTGGCTCAGTGGACTGAGTGCCAGCCTGTGAACCAAAGGGTCGCAGGTTTGATTCCCAGTCAGGGCACATGCCTGGGTTGCAGGCCAGATCCCCAGTAGGGGCCAAGTAAGAGGCAACCATACACTAATGTTTCTCCCTCTGTCTCTCTCCCTCCATTCCCCTCTCTAAAAACAAATAAATAAAATCTTTTACAAAAATCAAAAACATTCAGTGAGAATCAATTGGTTATATGGATTTACAGGAGTAATGTGTAAATGTATGCTTTGCTACACATCCTTTATAATAGGAAAGTGTATAATAAACTACACAAACACATGCATTTTTCCCAGAGGACCATTAAACATTTACCAGCATTCTACTGCTTATATCCAAACCCAATCGACATATAGTATTATATGCAGTATTAAAATTATTATATTACTATCTATTTATGGGAAGTGACTAAAATATTCATAGCAAATTCATGATCAGTATTTTAAAATGTTGATAAGTTATGTCATTTGGGTTCCAGTAAAATTTAAATGGATCTGTCAAATATCATAAAACTTAGAGGTCGTTGGCTATAGTATCCCTTTATTTGCCTGAATTTATGCTAGATAATTGATATTTTTTTTTCTTCCTACACAGATGCTTATCATCAGAGACACCTTAGAAAAAGAACCGGCTGAGAAACTGTCTTGGCTTTCTCTAAAGAAGTATCTGCTGATCAGCCAGGATTTGGACCTGATTGAAAGCATCTTGCATTTCACTACGCAATAGGATAGCCACTAACCACATGAGGTTATTTAAACTTAAATTTAAATTAGTTAAAATTAAATAAAATAAAAAATGTAGTGCCTTAGTTAAACTAACCACATTTCAAGGGCTCACTAACAACACACAGCTAGTAACTGTCACAATAGACAGCAGATTATAAAACCTTCCATCACTACCTTAACAGCACTTGGATAGCACCGATCTAGAAAATGTCTTCCACATAGAAGATGCTCTGCAATTATTAACTGAGTGATCAAACTTTGCCATATTTTCTTTAAAGCTGAAAAGTTAAAAGAAATCAAGGATTTATTTTTCAGGAGGAGAAAACCCCACCAAAAATGGCATATTCAAATAGTTTTAGGTATTTACTATTTGAGGTAGGAACTAATATTTCTTGGGCATCTCTTAGGTATCAAACATAATATTAATCACCCTCACAACAGGTGTATACTCTCCTCACTTTATAAATGAGAATGCTGAGGTCTGCAGAGGTCCAATACCTGCTTTTCATGGTCAGGTAAACAAATAGCTGCAAAGTTTAACCTTGTGCTCAGCGTTTCAGATATTCCTTCTGGCACCATGAAAGCCTCTCGTTCCTAAACAAAATCATCATTGGTGGACAGATATGTTCCATTTCTGTCTGGATCTGTGGAGGTCGTTGTGCAGAGAGCAGGAGAGTGAGAGGTGGTGAACACTCGCTCTGCAGCTTAGTGTCTGCTGGAATCCTGGCTCTGCCATTGCCTAGCCATGCAACATGGACAGGTTTTTCAGTGTGTGCCTCAATTTCCTCCTTTTATAAATGGCATCATCACAGTACCTATGTCAAAGTGTTGTTGAGCAATTAAATGAGTTAAAACACTAAAAGAGAGCATGACACAGAATAACTGCTATAAAAGTTCTTGCTATTACTATTAGAACAGCTGGCAATAAAGAAGAAATAAGTCAATATCTCTCCCATGGCCAGCTAACAAAGTTTGAAACTTAATTCATCCATGTTGTTCACTTAAGACCTGAACAAGGCTTGATCTTATGACAAAGCATGGGTTGACAGCATTTCCCTTCATTTATGCACAGTTATGGAACTGTGTGATCTCTCAGAAGAGCTGTCTAAGTGTATGATTTAAAAGCATAAGGCTGTGGTCAGTATTGCCCATTTTCAACTAGCACATGAAATACAATTATACCTCATTAGTGAAAAATCACATTGACAGGCCTGGCCCTCTGTTTTATCATTATTCACCTATTAGCAAAGGAAAGGATCATTGAAAGCAATAGGTTTACCTCTTGAACTTAAAATATGTTACTTAATCCATCAATTATTTTCAAATCATATTCAATGATACTCATAATTTTGACCAGGCAGCTCAAATGGGGAGAATAATCGTTACCATTTACTGCTCGCTCACCTACTGTGTTGCAATTGTTCTTCATGATTGTCACCAACCTGTGCAACAGCTGGTCAGAGGTAAGCACTGCTACCTGTGTTACATTTGAGAAAATCGACACACTAATACTTTGCCCAATGCCACACAGCTAGTCTGGGGAAAACAGCACTTGAAACTTAGGTCTTCTTGATCTTAAAGCCAGAGCCCACATCATGCTGCCACCATAAGCAAGAACATGAAACAATATGAAACAGGACATAAATATGTAATGTGTCTATTTCATTACCTTCTGCATGTCTGAAGCAGAAAGTCTAAAACACAATAAAGACCACAGGTCACAGAAAAATCATTAGCGTCTCCATCCAAAAGCACAATAGACTCAGATTTTTTTCTGCTTGATCACCACCGACAATTAAGGACGGTTGAACAGGTGTGAACTCCGAGCCAGGGCTGCTGATGGCTTGCTATCACGGGGGGTGGGCTTAGTACAGGTAGTCTTATTTTGCAACCTCATTATCAGGAAAATCAACAGTCTGTCTATCTGAATCCATAATTAGGAAAACGGAGACTCTTTTGCAAGTGTAAGTGCCAGGAGTATTTATCGACAAGCCAAGTTGTTGGGGGGATGAGTGTGGAAGCGACCAGGCCCTGTTTCAGGAGCACGCCTGACGGGCCCAAGGGGAACTCCTGCACTGCTGTGGCGTGCCATCCAGACCTGGCTCCTCTCTCCCACAGTCTCGCTCCAGCTCTCTTTTGTCTGCACTGACCTCTCACTTCTCGTCTCCTCTGTGCCTACCAGTTTGGCATCCTGATGGAGTAGCTTTGTTGGCTCTCAACCCCCCCACTTCACTCCACAGTCTGAGGCTTGACTCCTACACCCTGGCAGTGCTCTGTTCTTTCTGCGTGCCGGGTAACCAAGCTCTTTGGCATTGTCCCAGGCCGCCTTCCTGAGACCCACTCAGCCCAGGAGACCCACACACACAGCTTGCCATGACAAACCCTGCACCACTCCCCCTGCCTCTGGCCTCTGAGGGCCATGACCTGGATGTCACCTCACCAGCCCACGGTCTCTCGAACACCTGTGGAATTCAGCGGGACTAGCTCCAGCAACTGAAGTCTGCCTTGCTCATGCGCCTCATGAAAGGAGGTAAAATTCTGTGAGTGAGAAACCCCGACTTACCAAGACTGTCAGGAGTACACTGGCAGAATTTGCTGCCTTCCAGGCACGGAACACGTCCATCCTGGCATGGGGCCAACAGCGATCCAGAGGCACAAGCCCTTCCCTCCAGCAGAAATGCCCACTACTTCACTAAAGACCCTACCAGACTCCTGGGTTTCCTGCTATATCCGAAGCACCCGACAACCCTTCACGCTGTATCTTAGAGCTTCTCTATGGCTGGTGAGACCAAGAAAGAAATGTATAGTGAGGGCGCCCCTGCCCATGAGAGCTGCACCAACATATGAAATCCCAGCAGCAGGATGGGAGGGTATGAGCCAACATTATATTCCCCACCTCAAGTAGGTACGAGGACCTTCACATACTATGTGGCTGAGTAATGACTTGTCACTCAAGCCTTTTCCTGAAACAAGGCTTCCATTCATAGGCGATTTGGCGGGGTACCTCCAGGAGTCATTCAAAAAAGCAGCTGAGTGTCTGTTCTGTGCTCAACACTGTCCTTGGCATTGGAGGTACAGCAGTAAATAATTCAGGGGCTTCCAAATTAGTGAGGAATATGTACAGACACTGGAAAGTCTCGTGAGTCTTTCAAACAATAGAAGTGTTATGAAAGAGAATTACCAGGTACAAAGGAGCTGATAGGAGACAAGCCTGGTCTAGGAACTCAGAGAAAGCTTCCTGGAGAAGGCGAGGCTTCAGATGACACCTGAGGGATGAGGGGGAGACAGAGCTGACAGGAGTTGGGGGAGCAGGGAAAACGCATTCCAATTGATCGGGGCAGCGTTCGTGAAGGCCCTGAAAGAGCAGAGCATTTTTTTTTTTTTAATTAAAAGCAAATTGATATGTTGGAAGTTAGAAACAGAGGAAGAGAAATGAAACAAGATGTTGGCAGGGGCCAAATCACATATAGTGTCTTTCAGGCTGCGGAAGGATTTTTATTTTTATTTTAACCTAATGGAAATGGGAAACAAAGGGTTTTGATCAAGGAAATGACATGAACAGGAAAACTGATCTGGCCGTGATACAGGACGGCATTAGGCGTGATGGAGAGAGAAGGTAGGCATACACAGTCGATACGGGGTAAGAGATGTTGGTTGCCAACTGAACCCCAGCTCTACTGCCTTCTACACCCCGCGCTCGTCACAGGCAAGAAACTGGAGAGTGACACATTCCTGCTCCCCTGCGCATACGGTTCCAGCTTAGAATATGCCAATGAGAGTCCCTGGTGCAAGATGTGGAAAGCGGAAGCAACACGCCGTATTTCTCCAGCGGCAGCTGCAGCTGTGTGCAGATGAGAGGTTGACAGAGGGTTCCAGGCAGGCTCCCGTGAGTCAGTGTCTTCTGCAAGGCAGGCAGTGGCACTCCACGGCGTTCAGGTTTCCCTGAAACTTCTGACTCTCAAAATGTCCTGGAAGTCAGCAGCAGTTCTTCCCAACCTTCATTACCCCAACCTCTGTGTCCAAAGTTATGCATGTTTTTAATCCCCTCTGTTAAGTCCTTCCTACCTGAAAATCTAGAGCAGTTTCTGTTTTCCTTACTAACCCCCACCTGCTAAATGTGGTTAAGGAGTTCTTACAGTAGTGGGGGTGAGAAGTTATTGGGGCTTGGTCTAGAGTATAAGCAGTGAGGATGGATTTAAGAAGTTGAACCTACAAAATATTGCTATTAATTAGATGGGGGGTGTGAGGCACATGAAGGGTTCAAGAATGACTACCATGCTTTTTGGTTTTAAAGTCAGACAATCTTGATAAATTTGCCCTCCAGGTCACGTAGGAAGAACTACGGAAGTCAATAGTATAAAGGTGAGGAAGACATTCCCTTTTGCAGGACATGAAGTTATCTACCCTAGAGCCCTATAAAATTGGGCCATTTTAATGAGTTATCTTTCTCAAAACCACTCCAGAGCACAGAAAATTAGTTTAAATCAAGTTCTGTCCAAAGCTCCTCCAAAAAAAAAACCTGCTAGGGCAATGACCACACGGCTGGGGTCAGGGGGAGGGCTGAGGGCTAGGACGGAGCTAGAGCCCCTTCCTAGAGGCAACAGAGGATAGGGAGCACCAAGGAAGCAAAACACCTTACCATTCGCAGGGTAGAGTTTAGATTCAAATACCAAAGAGAGAAGGTTCAAACACTGAGCCGCGAGAAGAGAAGATCACAATGCGTGTCATGAAAGACGGTAGAATGGAGGCAGAGTAGATCAGAAGTATATAAAATGAAGTTGTGTATGCTTGCGGGGGAGGGCCATTCCCACCAGCATCAAGGAGTTCGGGTGAATTCGGGGAGGGTAATGATGGTCTAGACAGCCTATGGGAGCAGGGCAGACAGCATTTTCCTTGCCCACCTTGCCATCCAGGGGTGTTTTGATTACAGCAGGACAAGGCTTACCCAAAGACCAAGGTCACTGACTGCACATCCTGGAATAATTTCTAAAGTGCATTACTACAGAAGCATAGCTCTAAGTGTATCTCAAGTGCACCAAAGAGGAGGCATCGGAGCACTGCCTTTGGAACATGAAATGGCTTTAGGGTAACTACTCAGCTTTCTTAGTGATCCCTCCTCTGAGAAATTATGATCTGTTAAATTCATAGTTGCGAGGTCCTTGAAGATAGGGCTCAATATTAAAATCCCTAATGCCGATCATAGCACACAGCATCTATAAGCACAGTAAATAGTCACCTAACAGATGAGGACTGAACAGCAGATTCTAAGACATTGGGCAGTGCTGTCCAGAGGGATAACCATAACCTGTATCCATGTGTTCATTTGTAGGGAAATACACCCCGAATTCCAACTCAAGTGTCAGGAACACTGCTCTGTAACTAGGAGCAAGAATGCCTCCTCTCACCATGATCCTCATCTCTGCAGAGCCTCTGGTGCTGGCTCCCATGACCTGGGGGGGCTTTCCGAGGGAGGTGAAAGGCTTCAAAGGCTGAGAGGAGAAGGTGGCTGTTAGAACCCTAGACTCCTGCCAGTGACAACACCCAGCAGGAAACTCATGCCTTAGGTTCCCCAGCCCTGGCTTTGCTATTTACTAAATGGCAAAGACAAGTTACCTAGTTTCTAAACCTGACTTTGTCCATCTATAAAGTGAATTTTACAGTGCCTAGTTCAAAAAAGTAAGAGAACTAAATCATATTTCTAAGACACCTGCCTTAGTAGTTGCCCGCACTAAAGTGCTCCAAAGATGCATTCTCTGCCAGAGCTCTCTGCCTCCCGATTCCAGCCTTAGGGTTGGCCGCTCTGCTCCCATGCTATTGCATTCCCCTCCCTCTTTTCTCCTTCCTCAACTAGCCCAGAAGCCAACTCAGTTACAAAGCTTTCTCCTAATCCTCTGATCCTAAAGCTATTGTACCCCTCATCAATGTGGCCTGAAGGAGAGGATGAGCAAGATCCTAGCTACATTCATGTGGGAACTGTCAGAGAATGCATTTCTGCTGGAGGTTGCTCTCTTCAACTCAAATGGTAGGGGCAGAAGGCGTAGTTACAGACACAGAACAACCAGAGGACAGATGCTGTGACATTAAAAGGAAGACAATCATTTCCCAGAAGACATGCAGTTGCAATTTGCATTCTACAGGAAGGAGAGTAAACCCTGTTAAATTCCCTCCCTAAGCAGATTTCTGAAATTATTAGAACTTAAAAAATACAGATGTTAAAAAAACATGTGCTTAAGGAGTTAGTTAAGTTTGTGCAACTACAGATGGAAAGACTGAAAATTTTCTGAAATTGGTATTAAATACCCTTAAACAACAAAGGGACACTGCCAACACATATGGCATAGTCGAGAAACAAGACACAGTGATGAAAGAAAGAAGGGGACCTGAACAAGCCAGTTCCTTTCATAGGACCACCACTGAGACAGTGAGTGACAACCCAGTATCTATTCTCTGTTCCCACTTTGCCGCAAGAAACCCTACATTGTTGAAGGAGCCTCAGCTAGAAAACTCTATTCTTAGCCCCCTTGTAATAGGATTGGAGATAAGATGCAATCAGATGTCATTGGGTGGAACTTACAAGAAAAGCTCTTTATAGGGGACTTGCTCAGCTAGTAGGCACAATTCTCTCCATCCGCGCAGGAGCTTCAGCAGCCATCTTATGACCATGAGACAACCTTAAGAACGGATGGAAGCTGGTGGAGAGCGGAGCAGAAAACCAGAAGCCCGGGACACTGACACTGTTGTTATTACTCCACGTTGCTTATGGACTCCTTCCCTCCAGACTTCTTTACTGTGCCTGGGAAAAGACGATTAAGATGATTAAGCTGCTGTTACTTTGACTCAAATGCAGTTCTTAACTGATACTTACATATAACCTAGATTTCTATCAGTTTCCTTTGTGAAAGAGGATCATAAGCTAATATCAGAACCTTATTATCTTTCTTGGTAATTATATATGAATTGTTGCTTCAACTGCTGAACAAAATTTATACCAATTAGTTCTAATTCTAAGTGTAGCTTAAATCCACCTTAACTAGTCTTTTTTGTTGCCTTTTTTTTTTAAAAAGATTTTATTTATTTTTAGAGAAAGGAAAGAAGGGAAAGAGAGCAACATCAATGTGTGGTTGCCTCTTGCGCGCCCCCTACTGGGGACCTGGTCTGCAACCCACGCATATGCCCTAGGCTGGGAATTGAACTGGGGACCCTTTGTCCTCAGGCAGGCACACAGTCCACTGAGCCACACCAGCCAGGGCTTTAGTTGCCTTTTTAAATTAGCAGACCCCAATAGAAATAGCTATCTGCAGTGGGTGAATATCATTTGAAAATTGATTCAAGGACCATGCCCATAAGTAGGTCAGATAAGAAGCTGTTTAGCACATCTTATTCTTATTTGTGTTTCGCAGCACATAAACATGAATCTCTTTGAAACTCTGGGGATTTTTCATCAGTAGTAACAAGAGAAACACAGGAGTTAGAAGACACCCTCTCTATGCAGCCTCTCTGGGTCCCACTATCCAGCTGGTCCAGGAGAATTCAGAGAGAGGTAGGAACCACTTCGTGGAGATCCTTATGGATTTGTCATCTACGCCTCACTCTACTTTTCCAGTCTCTTCCTGGATCACCCTCAGTCAGTATGAGAAGCACATGGGAACCGGAGGGGATCAGGCAAACACTTAGGGAGGGAAGAGCCAGAGCAATTCTCCTGGAGTGGACTTAGACTTGGCTCTCTCCCAGCTGTCTTCTGTTTATAAAAACTCCAGGAACTTTGAGCATATGTTACATTCAGGACCATCCACGTGAGGGTTTGTGACACATAAACACAAAAACACATTGATTTCAGCAGTAAAATATATTTCTTATACTTAGTTTTACCTGTTCCTTGGTGCCATGCAAACACCAGTAAGTGTATAAACTCCTTGAGTAGTGTTACATCAATATAAAATGTGATTCATGTATATGTTGCAACCACAAAGATACATAAATTGGTAGTCTACAGAAAGACTTTAAGTTCTTTTACAAATTAAATAGAGACACTTGTACTGTCCCAGCTAATTGTCTGAGTGTGTAACTGGAAAACCCAACCTTCTCTTCTGTGGTTTTAAATCTAGTTCCTTCAGCAAATAGCTTATCAATATTTTAAAGTCATATTTGGCTTCTGGTGAGTAGCAGTGAGGTTTCCCTTCCTCTTGAGATCCTTCTATGAGGTGGCCTTCTTTCGGTGGTGCGCCTGACAACACTAGCCTTTCTCCCCTGGGGGCAGCGTTCGTGCCCAAAGAAGGGGTTCCTCGGGAAGCTCCCGCGCAACCCTGATCTCCCATTCCGCTCTGTCTAGAGTGCACCCACCCCATCCTGATTTTAGCATCAATCCTACTTTTTTCTTTTAGTTCTTTTGTAAGAGGAATGTGTACATTCCTCTTTTGGTGAAAATTGTGTATAATTCTTGTCCACCACACCAAACAGAGGTGATTAAGAAAAGCATATGCCCCTCTGATTGGGCACATTCACAGTAGTACAAGCAGGAGGCTCCACACCCCTAATCAGATCTGCGACCTTTAAGACGATTAGGGATGCATAGTTAGTTTGAATCAGATCCAAGTTCCCAAAACACTCTGGTCACTTCACCCCTCCAGAATAGCGGCAGGGCTTGCAGAACCCTAAAGAGACAGAAAACCTCTCCTCTTTGTGGAAACTTTAATCCTCTCAGGAGAGTTCTGTTTCTGTTGGAAATCCAAGACTTTGCAAGCAAACATGATAAGATGTTCCAAAGTCACTAGCTGAATATAATGAGTGTAGGGCTTAGAATACTTAGGTGGGATGAGGGGAGGGAGGTGGGAACTGGAATAAGTGTTCCCTTTCATTAGCGTTTCTATAGGTAATGACTTCCCTACTTAACCAAAGAAAAGCAATGGAAGCTGCTTTCCCTTCACCTATTAAAAGTAGAAAGATGGGTATCTTTAATTGAAAGCAAGGCATCGCAAAATTCTTTAATTATAGGCTCAAAGGGGCTTTGAGCTCATCTTGTATCTCCTTGCTTTCAGCAGGACGGCATTAAACTTTCCTAAAAAGATAAGACTCAACCTATTTTTAAACATACCCAAAGAGGGCATTCTGTCTTCTGTTCCTTTGTGAGACCAGGGAATTTTTTTCCCTTTCTAACCTCACCACAGGTGAACTTTTCCTATTACTAACCTGAGCCTTCACATTAGAGTTTGGCTCGGTTTGCCCAGCTGGTTACCATTAGCCTTTTCTAAACTGTACTTCCATCTGTCCTTCTATATGAAGTTACAACAATTAACTAGGATATTTGGGTTTAAATCAATAAATTTGGAGCTAGATGGCAACTGACTCATTCACTTACAAAAGAATGCCATCTTTTTCTCATATCTTTTTCTTTGCTATCAGCCCCAATGTTGTTTCTCTCTTCCCGTCTCTCTTCCAAATTGCGTATGTGCACACACATGCGTTACAGCATATGTGCACATTCACACTCTGGTAAATTTTAAAAACACCCCTTGAAAATCTGGTTAACATTTAGACCTTGGCCTTTACTGTTCACAAAGGGTAATAGTTAAGGGGACAGACTCTGGAGCCCACTATCAGTACTTAAACTGTGGCTCTGGGACCTTGGGCACATTTTGTAATCTCCTTATATATCTATTTTCTCATCTGTAGAAGGGAGACAATAATAGTATCTATCTCATAGGGTTGTGGAAAGGATTAATGAGTTAATGCATAAGAAGCCTTATGAATAGTGCCTGGCGCTCTAATTGTAAATGCTATAGAGTTGTGAACTATTGCTATGCCCTCCTTGAAGCAAAGGGACATTTGGAGTCATTAAACTATGCCTGATATTGCAGAAGACATGAGTTTCAGAAAGAAAAGCAGTAGGACTCAATTTTAAGGGGAGTGAACAAGCAGAGTCATCAAGGTAAAAGGGTTTTAAAAAGACAAAGCAAACAAGAGCTAGAAAAAAGAACTACAGGGAAAGAGCAACAGCAGACATTTAATTTAATGGGCGAAAGTAGAAAGAGAACACGGGAAAAGAAGTAAGAAAAAGGGAAACAATAGTAAAAAGGAAGACATGAAAAAGAGGACTGAGAATTAGAAAATTAGAAAAAAACTCCATTGAAATAAGAAAAGACTCCATTTACAGCTTGAGCAGAGTATCAGGAAAAGGAGTGGAAGATAAAAATGTTGGATATAGAAGTAGGGAAACTTGGGACAAAACTGATGGCAGAGAGAAGAGGTGATGGGAGTGATAACATTAAAAGTTTCATTTGCAGCAACAGGCCTCTGTGTTTTTAAATTATGGGAAACTCACATAAAAAATTACCACATCCATGATGCACTAAGCTTTTTTATCTCTCCTATTTTAACTTGCCTGCAAGTCTGTCTCAGACCTAGTCCTTAAGATTTGCCCCAATCAGGTGTCTGCCTTCTGTCTTGTCTGCTCTACCCTACATGGCCCAGATACAGTGATCCAGTCTTCATTGCACTTTCACTGAAGACTCTAGCCATCAAGTCAAAATTTAGCTCCGGAAAAAATATTTACACCCTCTTCCTTCTCCAAACATTCATAAACCTCTAAGGGAAGACGGTATTTTAATTTTTAAATCATCCGTCTTAGGGCATTCCCTCCACCCTCATCACTCAGGGTCTTTTTGATCAGTTTAGAAACAGGAGAACAAAATGACACAGTACTGCGGGATATGCCGCTTTCTTTCGGGGCTCCAAACTGCCCTCACCGAAAGGAATTCATCACCCAATCCCTTGGAACAAGAGCGAGGCTGGCTGAATTGAGGTTTAAAATAAAATCAGTATTTTAAAAGTATCAGTAAAAATACTTTTTCTTTTAAGTATCATTGCATTGTCAGTTTAGTGCAAAATAAGTCCCCCTATTGGAGGAAGTCGATTGGCCTTAAAGTGCCCTTTAAACAGACGAAGTGGATGGACCTCGAGCGTCTCCTCACGCTGGGGTGAGCTTGGGCCGCCGCCGGAGTCAGGAAGCCAGACGCGGCGCGCGTCTCCGCCCCGGACTCTGGAGACTGCGGCAGCGCGCGTCGCTGCGGGGCGGCTCTAGAAGGCCCGGAGGAGACGCTACTCCCGCAGACACGTGACCTCCCAGCCGCCGCTCTCGGCGACCCAGATCCGTCCCCGGAACCCTCGCCGCCCGGAGGGGCGGGCCGGGGGAACACGTAACTGCGGCCCCAGCCCTGCTGCGCCGCGGTGCGTGTGCATTCCGCGTATTCCTCCCTTTAGTTCACGTGCCACTGGCAATAATGATCCCCTTTTGGGGATCACCCTGGAGAATGTAGATCTTACTCGGTGCAGGGAGGAAAGAACTTTGCTTTTACATCTACCCGTAAACATCTCCATCCCACTCCCGCAGACGCAAGTAGCGGCAGTGGGGCCAGAAACCAGGGAGTCCCACAGGACAAGCATGCCCTTGGCCTCCAAGGCCTTTTGCCGCTGGCTGTGCCGGGTGTCAGTGCGTATCTCCGGGTGCCTCCCGGTAACTCTCACTAGCAGTGAGTCATGTTCCCAGGATAGCTCTGGGGAAAAGGTAGCAAGAGTCCCGGAGGCCCGTGTTTCCTCTCGCTGGTCGCAGCGGCTGCAGGGGGAGCGAGCGCGCCCGCGCGCGCGCGCTCACGGGTTCCCCGCGCAGTGATGTGGCAGCAGCGGCAGGTCGGATCACGTTGCTGGCCCTGTGCTGGTACCCGTTTCAGACAGTATTAAGGAGGGAGGATTTGGAGGTGCCAGCGGTAGTAAACGTGGGCTCTGCACACTCCCGGCGTCGCTTATCGCACGAGGGGGGTATGGGGAGAGGAAGCACGCAGCGCCACCCCGGGCGCTGAGGGGCGGCGGAGTTTAGCGGACGAGTGATAATGCTGCATTCTCCATGGTAGCCCCTCTCGTGCCACCCCCTCCTCTTCCTTTCCCTCCCCGCCGCGTTCCTCCGGGAGCACCAGAGGCCCCAAACGTCGTCATCTGCTGCTGTGATTAGTGGCACCGCAATTCCGGCTGCTGTGGGAAGTTTGGGTGGCCCAGGGACACTGTCGCCAAAAGACACTTGAATTGCGACATTATGACCCAGTGACATTTTCATTTATCTTAACTCTTTCTGGGAGAGGATTTCAAGTTGTCCCTTTCCGGGGCAACCTCCAACCAAGGCCAAGGGTCCCCCAGGCCACTGAGCAGTGTGCAAACAAGTCTCCAAATTTTCCTTCGGGACTGAAGTTTACCCACCGCGAATTCTTTCTCTTTTCTTTCGTTGGTCCAAACCAACAGCACAGTCGGTGGAAAAAGCAAAAAGACACGTTCACGTTCCTGCACCGTAATGACGGACGGACTGACGGAGTCACATTTCCGAGCCGAGGAAGCCCTGGCTGCCCCGCACCCCCGGAACCTCTCCCCCTCCCCCAGCTGACTGCATCGTCTTTGGGAAGATGAATAGCTTGGCTGAAGTTGTTTTTCCTTTCCGGTGGCCCTGATCAGGTGTCCCCGCCCCCTCCCGCGGTTTGCTTTCCCTCGCAGCCTTCTCCTGTCGCCCCCTCCCGGCCCGGCCCCTCCTCCCCCGCCCCCCTCCGGGCTGGACCGCGGATGGTACGTTCCGCACGTGAGCTGGGTGCTGGTCTGGCCGGCGACGCGCGTGCCCTGTGGCCAAACACTGCCCCGAGTGAGAGCAAACTACCAGCGCAGTGGGGCTGGCGCGAGTGTGCGTGCGTGTGTGTGCGTATGTGTGCGAGAGAGCGAGCGCGGTGGTAGGGGGGGCGACCAACTGCTTCACACTTTCAACACTGCACTGAAGAGGGAGAGAGAGACTGGAGACGCACAGATACCCCCAAGATCTCCCAAAGCTACCGTCCCACAGATTATAGAACAGAGCCCCCAAAAATCGAAACAGAGGAAAACGGACAGCGGTTGAACATGGACGAAGGAATTCCTCACTTGCAAGAGAGACAGTTACTGGAACATAGAGATTTTATAGGGTAAGGTGCACGCACCCTTACGAATATCTGTCTGGGCTTCAGTTTGATTTTTTTTTTTTTTTCTTCTTCTCAAGAAAGTGGTACGGAGCGGGCGAGGGCTGAGCTCCTCCCGAATGGGTGCCTGATGCTGATTTCTGTTTTGCAGACTGGATTATTCCTCTTTGTATATGTGTAAACCCAAAAGGAGCATGAAGCGAGACGATAGCAAGGTAAGAGTAAGTTTCCGATGTTCCCCCTAACCTGCCTGGGTAGTTAATTAGGGCCATTGATTACACAGCGAAGCTCTGCCCGCAAATATATTCCAGCCCTTGAGCTTCCCCAACTGTGAATTTTAAGTGGTTTGCTGGGTACTCTCAGGGGGAGACTAAACATCATACCTGAATTTAAATTGCATTTCAGAACAGTCCAGAGGAAGGAGGTTTCTTGGGCATAGTTTATCACATAGTATATGTTTGGGAGGGGTGAGGGGGGATATTGTTATAGCCAGTAAATGAATGTTTATCTTGTTTTCTCTCTTCCCTGACTCTCATATATTAAGGATACCTATAAATTACCGCATAGATTAATAGAAAAGAAAAGAAGAGACCGAATTAATGAATGCATTGCTCAGCTGAAAGATTTACTGCCTGAACATCTGAAGTTGACAGTAAGATGCACATTTTCCTTCTTTGCTGCTCTCCAAGGGCGTGTTAATAGCCTGGTGCTACTCGCAGAGATATAAGAATAAATGTAAATATCAGATGCCTTACAACTTGTGATATGGTGTAGACTCTATACTGTAGAGTTTCCCACAAACTCAGGAGTAGGTCCTCACAACTGAGGGCACAAAAATCATTTATAACCTGTCTTGTGGAAAGCTTAAGAAGTATAGGAATAGTACTTCTTTCAAAGTGTTTGCTTAAGTTACTGTGCTGAAGGGAGAGCCAACCAAACCAAATGTGTGTTTTTAAGTAACCAAGTGCCCCATTCTCTTTTGCACCAATGCAGACTCTGGGGCATCTGGAGAAAGCGGTAGTCTTGGAATTAACTTTGAAACACTTAAAAGCTTTAACAGCCTTAACCGAGCAGCAGCATCAGAAGATAATTGCTTTACAGAATGGTAAGTCAGTTCTGGGAGGCCAGTCCACCCTGATGAAGCTGGGCAGCCCACAGAGGAGCAGTGTTAGGACTTTTTCCCCACCCCCATCTGCTTCCGTGTGCCTACGGGCTCACCCTCATTTGTGAAATTGCTTATACTTTCCCTTCATTGGAAAGTGCCCATTTCCTGAAGCATCCTAGAGGCTTTCAGCAGAACTCATAGGAATCAGATTTTTTTTTTTTTTAAGTGGTGGTTGCACCCTGTCCACTTTGGTTTTTCAGCTGGGAGTAGAGCGCCCTCCATCCAGCCGTCCCGCCACCCCCCCCCCCCCCCCCCCCCCGCAACCGGTGGATTATCTCTCTCGAATACGGAGGAAAAACCGAGATCACTTTAGTCTGTGCGGGGCCCACGTGATAAGCAGATGTTTTAACGTCGGGTGTTTTTTTCTCCTTGCCTCCATTCCTCTGTCCCCCACACTACCCCCCTCCTCATCCTAGGGGAGCGATCTCTGAAATCGCCCATTCAGTCCGACTTGGATGCGTTCCACTCGGGATTTCAAACATGCGCCAAAGAAGTCTTGCAATACCTCTCCCGGTTTGAGAGCTGGACGCCCAGGGAGCCGCGGTGTGTCCAGCTGATCAATCACTTGCATGCCGTGGCCACCCAGTTCTTGCCCACCCCCCAGATGTTGACTCAACAGGTCCCCCTGAGCAAAGGCACCGGTGCGCCCTCGACCCCCGCCGGGTCCAAGGCCGCCCCCTGCCTGGAGCGCTCTGGGCAAAAACTGGAGCCCCTAGCTCACTGCGTGCCGGTCATCCAGCGGACTCAGCCCAGCGCGGAGCTCGCCGCCGAGAACGACACGGACACCGACAGCGGCTATGGAGGCGAGGCCGAGGCCCGGCCCGACCGCGAGAAGGGCAAAGGCGCGGGGGTGAGCCGCGTCACCATCAAGCAGGAGCCCCCCGGGGAGGACTCGCCGGCGCCCAAGAGGATGAAGCTGGATTCGGGAGGCGGCGCGGCGGCGGCAGCGGCTGCGCTCCTGGGGCCCGACCCCGCGGCCGCGGCCGCGCTGCTGAGACCCGACGCCGCCCTGCTCAGCTCGCTGGTGGCGTTCGGCGGAGGCGGGGGCGCGCCCTTTGCGCAGCCCGCGGCCGCCGCGGCCCCCTTCTGCCTGCCGTTCTACTTCCTCTCGCCTTCGGCGGCCGCCGCCTACATGCAGCCGTTCCTGGACAAGAGCAGCCTGGAGAAGTACCTGTACCCTGCGGCAGCCGCCGCCCCATTCCCACTGCTGTACCCCGGCATCCACGCCCCGGCCGCCGCCGCCGCCGCCGCTGCCGCCGCCGCCGCTGCCGCCGCCTTCCCCTGCCTGTCCTCTGTGTTGTCGCCCCCTCCGGAGAAGGCGGGCGCCGCCGGCGCGACCCTCCTGTCGCACGAGGTGGCGCCCCCTGGAGCGCTGCACCCCCCGCACCCTCACGGCCGCACCCACCTGCCCTTCGCCGGTCCCCGCGAGCACGGGAACCCGGAGAGCTCTGCTCAGGAAGATCCTTCGCAGCCAGGAAAGGAAACCCCCTGAATCCTCGCGTTCCTTTCTTAGAAGGGACGAAAGTTCACGCGGAATAATAATATTAATAAGATAAAACACCCTTAACGTTTTTAAGGGAGGAAGTGTAATAGATGCACGCCAGGCTTAAAAAAAAAAAAACCAAACAGGTGTTTTGTGTACATTTGGAGTTCCTGTTTTGCTCATCTTTCACCACCCTGCCCTGCACACACCAGCTGTAAAAGAACCTCTGCGCTAGATATTCTTTTTTTCAAAGAACTCCCCCAAATAAGTTTTGCCTTCCTTTAGGCTGTGTTCCAGTATCTATTAAAATATAGAACCTAATTCTGGAGGAAGTAGGAGGGGTATGCTTTGTGGGTGAGCGAGTGGACCCAGGGTGGGAGAAGGTGGCCGAGGAGTTGACATTGAACAGCAGTTATCTGTCAGTGACTCAAAGCTGTCCTGCTGCTTCAGGAGGCTTTCCGCGAACAGAATGATCTCTCAGAATTGAATTTACTCTTCATATTTTGTAATGTTCAGCTTTTTAAAAGACATTTTTTCAAAGAGGAAGAGGAGAGAATGCAGTCGCTCACATTGCAACCTATTCTGAAGTGGTTTGAACGATAATCCCTTAGTAACTTGCACTCGTTTCAAGAGACGCGGAGTTGGGCCATTGTCAGAACAAAGTCAGGGAAGTAGATGAGTGAGGAACGCCAGAATCCTTCTTAGTACGTTGCTGGCACTTTAAGAAATTGACCGTAAATCAATTGACTCATCTTAATTGTATACACACACACACACACACACACAAACGTATATAGAGAGCATCTATTCCTACCTTGCCATTATTTAATCCATATGTTCCTAAATTTTTATAATCTTGCTGTAAAAAAAAAATGTGCACTGAACTTGAAAAAAAAGTCCAAAATGATTTGTCCTATATTCTGTTAAATCGCAGACATGGAGGAAAGCATTAAACTGGTCAATTTTGATTGGAAATGCTGTAAAGATTGGAATGAAGCCCCGTGAGGCCTTCCTATCTCCAAGTCTGTGTGTTTTCTGGAGACCAAACCAGATACCAGATAATCACAAAGAAAGCTTTTTTAATAAGGCTTAAACCAAGACCTTGTCTAGATATTTTTAGTTTGTTGCCAAGGTAGCACTGTGAGAAATCTCACTTGAATGTTATGTAAGGGGTGAGACACAACAGTCTATGAGTGAAGAAAATATCTGGGTCTTTTAGTCAGTTTGGTGCATTTGCTGCTGCTGTTGCTACTGTTTGCCTCAAACGCTGTGTTTAAACAACGTTAAACTCTTAGCCTACAAGGTGGCTCTTTATGTACATAGTTGTTAATACATCCAATTAATGACGTCTGACATGCTATTTTTGTAGGGAGAAAATATGTGCTAATGATATTTTGAGTTAAAATATCTTTTGGGGAGAATTTGCTGAAAAGTTGCACTTTTGTTACAATGCTTATGCTTGGTACAAGCTTATGCTGTCTTAAATTATTTTAAAAAAATAAATACTGTCTGCAAGAAACCAGCTGGTTTAGAAAAGTTTAGTTTGTGAAGATGAACTAGAAGTTATCTTTATATTCTAGTATTTTCAGCGCTCCATAAATTCTATTACCTAAATATTGCCACACTATTTTGTGATCTTAAAATTCTTACCAAGGAATAAAAACTTTAATACATGATACGAGATTGTCTAATAATTAAAAAGACATGATGGATATTTGGTTAATTTTAAGATGTCTGGGACTGTAGGCATCAAAGTCATTCAGGTTCTCAGGTAAATGGCTTTGTTGTTGGCCTGTTACCACACATCACTGATCCCTTACAAGCCAACAGGCTCAGGCAGTGTTTACCTGCTTGTTCCCTATGTATCTTAATGAAAAGTGCAAAAGAAAAAAAAACTAATCATTTGAGTGGTTTGTTTATGTTAGACCCAATTTGCTAATGTTTCTATGATTGATGAATTTTTTTCACTTTTCATCTTTGATACCAGATAGCCTCCGTTGTAAGATCTGGTGTGTTTTACTGGGCCCACTATAAATATGCTACCACGTAGGAGCAGCTAAATTCTCAATATAGTTTACCTCCTTAACCTTTATCAAATCTCTGTGGACTTCATCATGGATTTCAAAGAACAAATGATTTCTAGACTTTTCTCAAATTTATAATCAAATTTGTGATTTGATAAAAGCTGTGTGAAGGAATGTCAATTTTTAGTTCAATAATGTTCTTCACAATCCCCTCAATTTTGAAAGATGTGGAAATAATAGTCAAAATTTATAAGATATAGAAAAAGTGCTCCCTCTGCTGTCTTTACGGGAACAGAACTGCAAGTCATAGAAAGTGGAGCCAGAAGGAACCTCAGAGACTGACTTGTCCAGCCCCCTGCATTTTATAATATGAAGGCAATGAAGCCCAGAGCTATCAAATCTCTCCCCTAGGTCACACACCTACCAGGAGCCAACGTTGGAGTCCAGATGTATTGTACCCCCTAGTCAGTGATCTCCCCACTGCCGCGTGCATCCTGAACTAGTAAGCTGAGTTTGGACGTTGTTCATGAAATTTCATGAATAGACCACAGGAACAAAGGAAACAAAAATTAACATTAGAAATCAGAGGATAATAAAGTGTTCTAGCATTTGTATAATTAATAAACACGGTTGGGCCAGGTTTTATAGGTTTGTTTAATCCAAATGCCTATATACTGGCATGGTAATAAGATAAAGTTAGGACACAATTGCAAAATGATATGGTACCTAAAAAATTTTGTTTTGGTCATTGGTTTATTTTAATAAATTAAAAGACTAGAACCATAATATGCTAAGGAGGGTTCAGTACCTACAGTGGTGAAATTTTAGCCAAGATTCTTTGTAGTATATGTGATTTTTCAATTTAAGACAAATACGAACCTTGAGTCAATAATGCTTTTTACATATAGTATTATACCAATCAATTCTACATATATTTCTCAGCAAGTTTTATATTGAATTGATAAATGGCCTTTTCCCCCAGAATAGCTAAGCATATTTTTAAGGTACGAGAAACTACAATATAATAGCTATTTAAATTTTAACTGGAGTTTTAGTTCCTATGATCATGAAAACTATTTTTCACTTAGTTCTCTGTTGCCAACAATACTGGCTATAACTTTGGTTATGGTCCATCACCTGAGATTTGTTCAAATGTAAGTAAAAGAAGCCTCAATGTGTTTCTGTCTCTGTCACAGGTCAATTCTGAACTTCTCCATGGGAGGGGATTGGCAATTGAGATTCTAGGAAAGCATGGCTGGGCAAACAGACTGAAGTCTTTCACTCCTTAGTCTGTTTCATACAGAACTGAACAGAGCCCTCATGAATGAATTATAATGCCAAAAGCTAACTGTGCAATCTGCTAGCTGATAACGATAGTTTACTTCAGATAATGATCTGATGTGTTTCATTACACAAAAAATCTGTTGGCTCCTCAGATCAATATATTTAGGCCCACCCATTTTTCTGTGTTGTTTTAATTAAGTTCAAAATGGACATACAATGCATCCTAAAGTCCAGTGAAGGTTCTAGTTTTTCATAGAGTTTAATAGGGGCTTGTCATGGAAAATAATCATGTATTTCTGTGATTAAGATGGGGTTTATCCTAAAAAAAAAAAAAATGTGCAACATGTACTATAAAAATGTGTTCCTAGAAAAGAGCTGGACGTTTGTCTTAAAATTGGGTTTCTTGAACTGGTTCAGTGAATCCACATTGAAAACTCCAAGCAAATGTAAAATTGTACCTTTTTAAAAGTTGATATTTAAAAATTCTCATTTCAGTGATGCCTAACTTATCTGGCCTCAGGGAATGATTTATGCCCCGTGAAGCACTGGTCCAGAATACTGAACTTTCTATGTTCAAGTGCCAACATTGTTCGTCTTTTGTTTTTCTTATTTTAGTGGATAGTCTATTGAAATAGGTTACACATGTCCTCTAAGATATGTTACACGTCTTAGAAAAAAAAAACAAACAACCCTATTCATAGTTAACCTTTCTCAGTAATTCAGAGTCATCATCATAAACATCACTTTTGTACTGTGCATATCATCTGGGAGTATTGGCACCTGCATTGAGTTCTTTTTGAGTTCTCCTGTTTGCTTTTTATAGGTTTTTCAGTCTTTACTCATGGTCAGGCTACCAGCTGTCTCTTCTTGATGTGTCAGAGAGCCTGCCTCTAACTCTTACCTAATTAGTCACTTACCTCTGACTTACTGTGGCCTGAGAAACCATTTAACCAAAACTGCACCTATTTAAAATGTGTCTAAAATTAGAGTACATAGGCTCTAACAGAGTACCTGTAGGGCACGTCTCTAAATTTTGTGAGCTTGTAGAATCAGTGATATGTTTCCCCTCCCAACCTTTTTTCCTTCATTTCTTTTAACATTTATATTCTTAGCAACATTCCATTTCAGAATATGCAAAAGCATTCAAATACTTATATATTTTTGATCATTTTATTACATAAAAAAAAGCAGCTTGCTCATGGTTTATTACACAACTAACCACAAAAATAAAAGAGATCTCTATTCCAGACACAAATTACTTGATTTGATAAACACTTCTTTCAGATTGGTAGGAATCAGGGACCAAGGGTCATTAATGATACTCAGCACTTTGATTCATGGATGACCCTGGACACTCTCTGGTTGTAATCTCCATCTCTGGGTTTTGGACATCTTGTTTGGCAGGGCCAGCAGAAAAGAGTCTGGCAAACTGGCAGGGAGGATATGTTGCTGCTGGCAAGCCTTTGGTGAGAGATTTCAGACTCCCCCCTGATTGCAACACACTGCTTTTCTCCTTGAGTTTGTAAATTCAATAAATAGTGGGTGTGGGTATACAGATACTTGTTTTGCTCCTACTCTAAGAGCTTTGCTGTGTTAATGTTAAAGAGTTAATTATAAATAATCTCAGAGGATTTCAAAGTCTGGTGGAGGTTGACAGATCCATACTAAAATAGATTATAAAGAAACGTGGTAAGTGCTTATGAGGGGTTAATACAATACTTGGGAGAATTGCTAACTTCGTCTGGGTGGATCAGAGAAGGCCTTGAGAAGTAGCTGGGTTTCACAGAATAAACAGGTAAGTGGATTCATGGGGCTCTTTGCAAGAAGGCTCTGGCACACTCTGGCCCTTTGCTAGGAACCAGGACAGTTTAATTGATGCTGTTTGACTTGAGATATAAGCAAGGATTACCTAACTTTTCAGTCTTCAGAACTTAACTGTCATACTGGCTCTCACAATCATCTCCTGAGGATCTATCTGAGCCATAAACTAGAACTAAAGGTTAATGGTTTCCGATGCCAAGAATATAGCATTCATAGCATGATAATATCTAATGCAGTAGGGAGAGAAAAACAAAATCCACTCAAAAGCCACTCTGTCTCACCTCGTCTATCTCTCTTATAAAAGAAACTAAGGGTGACTTCTTTACCTTCAATAAGAGGAAAAACATGATGATCCATGTTCTGTACTCACTACCCAAAGGGAAGGTTGGGGGGCAAGAGCAAGAGAGATCCTAGATCTAGAGAAGGAAGGAACCCTAAGGTCTGTTTTTCAAAACCTGTTGGAAGAAGCTGAGGCAAGCAACTAGCTGAAAGTCACAAAGCTCAAAAAGTAGCAGAACCATGACTGGAACCAGATTTTTTGGATCTGAGTCTACTGCCCTTTATACTGGTACCCCATAGTAGTAGTAGTGAGGACGGGACAGGCTGAGGTTTTCTCATGATTCAGCTAGTCCATGCAAGGTCCTAAGTGGCAAAGTATACTTTGTTGATGGTGAAGGAAAGCTTATCTAGGTAATAATAGCCTTTCCAAGTGATGGCTTAGAGCAGGAGTCCCCAAACTCCAGGCAGAGAACAGGTACTAATCAGGGCCTGTTAGGAACCTGGCAGCACAGCAGAAGGTGAGCTTGAATCATCCTGAAACCATCCCCCCACTGCCCACGGAAAAACTATCTTCCAAGAAACAGGTCCCTGGTGCCAAAAAGGGCGGGAACTGCTGGCTTAGAGCAAGCGATAATAGTGATAGAGAAATACTGGAGAAACAATTTCTAAGGTCCCCTACAAAGAACCGTACAATTGTACTGTTTCCTCAATTTGAAGACATTCAGAAATGAGTCTTCCTTGGTTCGGAAGTGCCCACGACATCTGGTGAGCTGTCCACTTCTGTCTCTAGCCCTCCCACCTACGTTATTCCTGTGGAACTCGAAAGGTTCTCCATGAAAGAAGGGTTCAAAGTAAGTTATGAAGCTGGACAGAGAGAATCTTTAGAATTGAGGAAGATGGAAGGAGGGCGATTTGTTACAGCTTTTATATGGAATATTTTTAGGGTGCCATAAATTTAGCTACCGTTTCAATTTGAAGCCTTTTACGTAGGGGTATGCTTATGTGTATACATAGAATATCAAATGCTTCACAACGGAAGTATTGAGTATCTGCCACCTAACTCTTTAATAAACTTTGCTTCCATACTGCAGCTTTACAAGTTCCACACTGTGTTTCGAAAATTAGTTTTAATAGGGAAACTTCAGCCTGGATCCAATTCCTGAAGATCTGTTACACAGAGTAATAAGAAAAGTCTCTATAAAATGACATTTTAAAAGAAACTGGCTTCTGTTTCTATGATCCCTTAAGCAGGGCTTGGTTTTTAAGTACATCATTTTGAACAGGCTCATCTGCAAAACTAGAACTTAGCCGTGTGATCCGCATATGACCAAACAGGTGAAGAAATATGACAAGATGCCAGCACCCCTGGAGAGATCTGCAGACACAAGTGGGCGTGATAAAGGATCTATTTCTGAGCAATGTGTACAAAACCTACTCATTTAAAAACTGGTAAACCAACCCTAGCTCCTTAAATCGCACTTCCAGCACTGCGTGGTGGGGGAATTAAAGCAGAGAAGAATAATGTCATCAGCTTTGAGAGTGAGCTTCAAGGAGCTCTAGGATTGGAAAGAGAGACGCATTCTTAGGTTGCCTAGCGATAAATCTACCCATGATATCATTCTCAGGGAGGCCAGCCTCCCCCTACGGTCCCTTCCCCTCCCGGCTTTCCTTCCTCCCTCCCCCCTACTTCCCCCTCCCACGCCGGAGTTCAAAGTACAGCCGCGGCGGGTTAAGGAGCCAGAACCGGACGCGGCACTGTCACGTGCGCCCGCACATGCTGGGGCGCACGCTGCGCGGCACGTGAGAGGGGGCGGGGTGGGGGCGAGGAGGTGCCGGCTACCAGCCTACCGCGCGTGCGCGCTGGCCCCCGCGCCCGCCAAGCGGGGGCGTGGGGTGCGGGGTGGGGAATGAAGGAAGGGCGGGCCGGGCCGCCGGGAGGCAGGGCCGCCAAGTCGAAGGTGGCAGAGCTGAGGTCGGAGCGGCCCGGAGACCGGGCGGGGGCGAGGACGCGCCCTCTGGACAGCTGCGCCACACCCTGCCTCCACGTCTCAGCGGCCGGCCCTAGATAGTCATTCCTCCCGATTTAAAGCTGCCTCTAGCTTGGGACTCCTCGAACCAGCCTGACACAGCAGTTTCTGAGCAGCCCTCAGGGGTGCGGGTTAGAGGAAGGTCGACAGCCGTCCCGGGGGGGCCTTGGGGCGGAAAATCCTCCAAGCCTGGGCCAGCCGTGGCTGTGGGGAAGTGACAGTTCGGGCGGGGGGGTGCCAGGCCGTGATACACCCGCGGCGCCAGGATGCGTGCCAAACTCCGGTCTGTCTAGGTCCCTGGACCACTTGCTGGAGAATCCCCCGGCTGTGGGTGGAGATGGGAGACTGTGCAAGAGCAGAGATCTGGGCAAAAGAGGTTGAAGTACAGGATGTGGAAGCATCGCATCTTTTTGGGCTCAGTTTTGCAACTTGAATTCCCACTAATTGTACACTAGGGGATTTATTTAATCGTGATACACTATACTGGGACTTTCTGTGCAAGGTGTAAAGTAAAAGAACGACCTTTATGGCACTAATGGATTTTGCATGATGCAGTAAAGTGAAAAAAAATAATGTAGTCGGGCTGAGGGATTTTTTAAAGTTACGTTTTCAAAAATATTTACAAACCCCTTCTCTTAGGAAGAGAATGATGAAGTCGTACAAAAATTTTTTGCAGTGATCACTGTTTTTAAAAAAATCTAACTTCTGGAAATAATGCATGTCTATAAACCATCTGAAGTGAATAGATGGAATTTGGAGTCCATCATGCCCTTTAGACAACTGAGTATACCCAGCCGTGTTACAAAAGTAGGGAAGCACCACAACCCCCCTGCACATACGGTTTTGGTCAGGTGATGGAAAGTGATCTCGGGCATTGCCAGTAATATTTACACAGGTCAGGTGCCAGAATTTGCTAACATAGAGTGGTTGTAAAGTCCCCAGTCTAAAGGGCGCAGTGAGTGCCACCTTGGAGACAGACTGCTTATAAGCTAACAGATACTCACAAAACACAAGACAAATTCATTTTTTTTGTCTGCCTTTTAACGATATGTATGCATACTGTCCTATGATTGAGTTTGAATAACACTCCCCTTCGCTCCTACCATTAGGCTGTTTGCTTGAGACGGCTTAGCTATTATTATTTTGAAAGTGGGAAAAGCAAAGATAGACTTAAAACATTCACTCAACAAATATATATTGAGCTCTTACTATGTGCCAGGAAGTGGGGTTACAGCAGTGACCCATACAGACAAATTCATCGCCCGTTGTGGTGATTAAGACTTGTAACAATGCCTCAGAAGTTCCCAGGCATTTGCCAGCCAGTTATTTGTGTCAGCTAGTGACCCTATCCGTCTGCACTGGAGTTTTCCAATTGGTGTATATAAAGAATGCCAGGTGAAAGGGCTGAATCTCCAGTCCTGTAAGTTGCCACACCCCTTCTCTGCCCCACCCCCAACCCGCGATCCCTTTCCCTCACCTCTTTGGAGCCAGCTAGCCTCCCTGCTGGCCTTCTAATAGGAGAGGCTTGATCCTTTCCCAGAATAGTTGTACTTGCTCATTCAGCTGTCTGCAACACTCAACCCCCAGATGTCTGGATAGATGATTCCAGTCCCCCAAGCCCCAACCCTTTTTTTAGGTCTCTGCTCAAATGCCACTTCTTCAAGGAAGCCCTCCCTGAGCAGCCCATAGGCAATATATAAAATAGCTCCTGTGACATCATTCTTTATTTTTACTGGGTCTTGTCTTTCTTCATAGCAGATATCATTTACATTGTATATACTGATGCATATATATACACACACACACACAATAATTTGTTTATTGTCTCTTTCACTAGGATGAACAGAGACTTTGTTTTGCACATTGTTGTTTGTCCAATGCTAAGAATGGAACCTGGCAATAAATAAGTATTTGTTTATTTGCCTTTTATAAATAAACATGTATCAATTATCAATAAATATTTGCTGGATGAATAAGTATCTCTAGCAAGCACTTCAGCTTGGTTACATCACCAAATACGCAACCTCTCAAATCATCCCCTTCCATATTATGAATCTATATCCTCAACACAGAGCACTTGCTGTGTTCCAGGCGCAATGTGGCATAGAGATGTCAACAGTGGTAAGGAGTCGAAGGCAGTTAACATCCCGTATCTGCAAATGGGAGAAGACTTAGAGTGATCTGGAAACTGAATAAATTTTGTCACAATAAAATTATAGATATGGCAATTAAGCATGAATGAAATCACCCGAACGGTCCAAATGTTTACAAGTTTTGTTTTTTTTTAAATTGTTCACTTAACTGAAATACCTCCTCTGAAGTTCAAAATTAAAGAAGAGTCTGACCATTCCCCGTCCCTTGAGTCAGAAAGAACAAGCTGCAATAAGTAGCCTTGTAGGAGAAGTGACTTTCAAAACAGGTTGAAACTCAGTTGCAAGATGGCCCCTGAACCTGTGTGGAACTGAGCGGGACCCTCGGAATGTGACCCATCATGTAATACACAATACATGTGACTAAGGCTTCATGATGCCAGATGCTTCAGCTCTTAGCTGGGTTTGCCAAGTGTGGTAAAGTTTGTCCTTAGTCAATGATTTTCTTCAAGGCAAGAACCAGTATCTATTTATCAGTGTATCCTCAGCACATAGCGCAATGCCGGGCACACAGTAAGCACTCAATCCGTGGGTGTTGTAATCCAGATTCTCCTCTTCATTCCCATAGTCATTGCCATAGTTCAAAGCTGTATCAGTTCTCACCTGAATTATTTTAAGAACCTGTTAAGTGGCCTTTGTTCAGTCTTTCTCACCCCGCGCACTGGACACACTGCCGGCACAATTAGCTTTCTAAACACCAATGATATACTAAAGAAGAGAGACTCCCTATTACATGAAGAAGGCATGAAGGCTTAAACTTTCCTTTTCTACTCTCTCCCTTCTCATATATCCACCAACCAGAAGATGGGCATCTAACGCCCTAGTTGCGCTGAATTTCCAGAGCTTCCTGAATTTGCTTTGCACTCTCAGTGTTTGTCTTTGGGTAGAATAACTCCATTTGGAGGCCTCCTACTCATCCTATGAAACTCAGCTCAAATTACATCTGCTCTGTAAAACTTCCAGGACTATCTTAGTCAAAACTTAACCTCACCTACTTTTTGACTTTGTGTTCTGTTAGCCCTTTCTGTAAATCTCCACTCAGGTGTTTAAACTCTTATTCCACAAATGTTCATGTGCAAGAAGTGATGCGTGTCCTCATTTTTTCTCATTAAATCTAAGTCCAAGCTGCCTCCCCAAGGGTTGGTGGGAAATAGTCACTGTAGACTCTCCTACTCCAACCGCCTTTAGGATTTCGCAAGGACCTGGATGCAAGGATAGCAAGGAAAGGACACCTTCATTCTTAGATTGTTCCAGATAGTTGTCGGTGTCCTAGCCTACTGCTTGCTATCCTGCCTCATCGTCTGCTTCCTGAGTAGGAGTCTTGCGGAGGCTGGAAGATCCAGGCCTGAGGGGCATCGGGTCCCCATTCCCCTCTGGACTTTTGCCACACCCAAGGACCTGCAGACCTGTGTGTGACCGACTGACTTATTGCTTCTCTCTATTTTTTTCTCCTAACATAATCTCCAACTTTAAAGCGGGTTACAGGGACCAGGCAGTTTACCTAAATGAATGATTTTGGTTAAGTGTGAGATCATAGAGAATGGTAAGGACTACAGTGAACTGGAAGTCATGCCTCCTTAAAAGGGGGAGATGTCATTCAGCTCCAACTAAGTGTAGTCAGGTGAAAATGTAGCCCAGTTTTACCACGTCATCTGATTTTTCCAGGAGGGGCTGAAATCTAGATTCTAATGCAAAATGTACTTTCAAAATGTTGGCAACTATTTTTTAAAACTTCAAAATACTATTCGCTACAAGTGAAGCACATCTGAAAGTCAGCTTAGAGAGGGCCACGTTGAGACCTCTACTTTAAAGGAGGAGAAAAGAAAGGCCTGGTAGAAGGTTTCCTCCCAGCATTTAATCCCAAACTTCGCTGATGCAGGTAGGCCTGAAGTCCTTGAAAGTGGGTGGAAGGGAAAATGCAGTGAGAACAGATGCGGATTAATGTCTCAATAAATTATCCTGCCACCCTAGGACTCTTCACATTGTATTGTAATTAACTGTGTCTCTCACACATGGACACCCAAATGCTGCCGCTACTCTGATTGGCACCACCTCCAGCCTCCCCTTGGCCCTGGACTGTGTGTTAGGCTGTTTACTTACGCTTAGCTCCTTCTCACGTTTCTTTTATGACTCTTCCCGACCTCTCTTCCACTTACCTCAAGACTTCTGCTTACCTCCAGACTCCTCACTCTCAGGAAAGTCCCTGCTTCATCAAGAGAAACCAGCCCCCTGGGCATAATGTCCCTGACTCTCAACCCTCCCTACCCACCTCCTCTCACCCCTCACATCCCTTCCTACTGCTGCAGAGAGAAAGGTCGTCCTCGTATTCAGAGCCAAGTCTTCTATCTGTGCCATTGATAATGTATTAAAACTATCTATTAAAACTCCACTATCCTTTCCATGCAGTGAGTCTAAATCTCTGTTCAGGGAGTTCTGTTATTCATTCATCATTGTGTTGCTGAGGTATAGTACACTGCACAATAAACACTTATTGAATAAATGCCTTCTTTTATCTGGGAGCTGTACCAGAGTTCTTAAACATTTTTCTGGAGACATAAGACAAGAGTTGACACCTGATGCTTCATAGGTTATTGATCTAGAGAGAGTAGTTTCCCCTGACTCCAAGCATGGGCTAAATTTGGAGGAGATAATCCAGGAGGGAATGTAGCTGGCAGGCTAGGGAGTTTCTCCTGGGTCAGGTTGGTGCCATCCAGCTGTGAGTTCGCTGTATTAATACCTCCTATCTGTGGTCTCTGATTACTGCTGGTGAGGCTGGCCTTTGGCACTTGCTGAGGGGAGCCAGAGGGAAGCCTCTATAATCAAGGTGTCATATAACCCTCTGTCCCTGCTGGGTTCTACCCAAAGACATCAGCAGATATAAATGCCAAGCCCTTTTATTTCTCGTATGTTTCAAGAAATTTTTCTCTTCTCTTTCCTCTAACTTTTAAACGTTTAATATTTTTATATTTTGATGGTATTTTTAATCTATATAAAGTACCTAATTATATTTATCTTTAATCCAATTCTCATGTTTTATATAAGTATCTCCTATTCTATTGTATATGTCTTCCTTATAACCTTGTTCACTTTTAACAGTTACTTAATTTAAATTTCATCTGTTAAAATTATTTCATAACTGACTTCATTTTCATTTTAACAAGTTATCTTAACCTTCTTATTTTCTTTTAACTTTTATTTTCTTGTTCTAATCGTTATTCAACTTATTTTATAGCAAAGTTGTACTTGTATTTCGTGAGTGTTTATAGTTTTCCTGATTTAAAATTTTGCCTTACTGTTACTTTAAGATTTTCTTATTCCCCAATTTATAGCTTTTACTTGGTTTTAAGTCTTCCGGCATTCTTTAGCATCACATTTTAATCTTTGTTCTCTTTCCCATCTTTTTGGCACTGTGACTTTTCCACCTTTCCTCTTTTTAGTTATCTATCTGTCAGTCGATCTAGTTCAAATAATGACTTGTAAAAAGCACATTGAAATTAGGAAAACTTCTCTGCTCCTGCCCTCCTTTCTGCCAACCGTTACTGTAAGGACATTTGGCGGGGGGGACAGTAATGTTGATTCTGACACGGCATTTATGCAATATTTATTTTCATACTATTTTAAAATCTATAGTTCCTAATTATTTTAATTAATTTCTTTTGGTTGCAAGGAACAAATTCATTTCAATTAATGAAAGTGATGGACATTTTATTGTAAGAATGAATGTGCAAAAGAGGAAACAAATCTCAGCCGCTGGGTGGGACAGGCATCCTGCCAATTTTATAGGAAGTCCTCAAGAAGAGCTGGAACTGTTGCACATTTGGGCCTTACAGCATTAGAATAACAACAACAACAACAACAACAAACAAACAACCCCCCCCCACAACCAACCAACCAGCCAAATGTTAATACATGTAACCTCACTAAATATGAATTTCAAAGATAAAATGAGGATCATATGGACACTCAGGAAGAAGAATCGAGCCACCCAAAAAGGAAAAAGAGGTCAATATCAGGTTCCTTCATAGCAATTTTCACTTCAGAAGACAGGGGAGTAAGGATTACACTCACAAGTGTGATATATGAACCAGCAGCATTGGCATCACTTGAGAGCTTATTAGAAGCACAAAATCTCAGTTGCCATTCCATACCTATTGAATCAAAATCTGCATTTGGTCAGATTTTTAGGTGATTCCTATGCACACTGAAGTTCTGAGGGAAGGAAAATGTGGTGCAATTTTTAAAAAGCCACCCAACGAGTCTGTAGTATAAAAAGAACAAATTAACATTCTCAAATCTGAAATTACTAAAGCAGTGGTTCTCAACTCAAGCTGCTTGTTTGAACCATGCTTGCAACTAACTTTGGTCTTTGTTTTTTCCCTAAGATAACCTGTTTATGTAATTTTTTTTGAGACTAGAGACATTTGTCTGCATATTAGAACCACTTCAGGAATTTTAATTGTAATACTGTTTTGTAGGTTATACCCTCAGAGAACTTGATTGGATTGGTCTAGGATGCATTGTAACAGCCTAGGGGGCTTCTCAATAATTATAAGCTGCTAAGGTCACTGCAATGTGCAGCCAATGTCCAGAACCACTGAATTAAGGGAAACAAAATCTATGAATCCTTTCTGAAAAAGTTACTGAAAGATGTACACCAGACAACACAGAAGTGAATCAAAATAAAGAGCTCAAGGTGTAGAAGCTGTGGTGAGAGGTAATTGTTGAATTAATTTAAAAATAAGCTACAACTAAATAACTTGGAATTTTGGTTAAAGAACATAATGATGGAGCTCTAGAAGGCAAATATGTTATTGTCTGCCCCCTATGTGTCTATTAATGTTTGGTGCCTTCTCTCACAAAACCCATTATAACACAGAAGTGTTGTCACATCATTAGTTCTCAGGGTTTCACGCAGTGACTGCTACTGCATGTCCCTTCCTTTTGCCCATCTCACCACTGGCAGGCTTTTCTTCAGGTGGGAGACCTGACAATGAACATAGCGACTTACCTTGTCATTCTGCCCTGAGACTGAGTTTCTAAAAGGGAGCCAGAAATATGGAATAGAAGAAGAGTAGGGAAAGCCTTGTGATACTGGATCAGAACTAGAGGTACCACTGTGAACTCATGATTATATAAACTGCACAGCTCCTGCCTCTCTGGGGCCTGCCTTGCAGATCACAGCACTTCGGCCTCCTCACCCTCAGATCTCTTCCTCCTCCACTCAGAGGGCCTGCCATCGCTGTCTGGATTCCAGACTGCTTCTCTGCGGTGAGGAAATTTTCCCCAGGCTGGACGCCAGGGCCATCATGAGGCTCACCTCTTATGTTTCCTTGGCTTCAGGACTGATTGCAGTCCTTCACTGTGTTTCTTCCTCTGCCTTGTGTTGCTCATTCGCCACTGTCTGAAAACACTTGCCTTAGACATTTTGTCTAGTTTAATAGCTAAGGCAAGAG
Organism: Pteronotus mesoamericanus; assembly: GCF_021234165.1. Lineage (NCBI taxonomy): Eukaryota > Metazoa > Chordata > Mammalia > Chiroptera > Mormoopidae > Pteronotus > Pteronotus mesoamericanus. Next base: position 18,847,261 of record NW_026555310.1, read on the forward strand.
GGCCACAACCAGATTCTCCATCATAGACAAAAGCAGGAATGTTGCTTTTCTTATCTCTTCTTATCTATCTGTCCATTGATCATGCTTAAAGAACTATATATTTAATAATACTATCATATTGTTCAATTATTGAAATTGATCATTATGTTGTGATTATGAAAGACCTTTTCTTAGGAGACATATGCTGAAGTACTTGGGATAGAATTAGATTTCTTGCAACTCACTCTCAAATGGTTCAGTCACACAATATTGTGGCCCTGACTGGTGTGGCTTAGTGGGTTGGGTGATATCCCACAGAGCAAATGGTCACTAGTTCGATTCCCAGTCAGAACACATGCCTGGGTTGTGGACCAGGGCCCCAATTGGGGACATGTGAGAGGCAGCCCATTGTGTTTCTCTCACACATTGATGTTTCTCTCCCTCTCTTTCTCCCTCCCTTCCCCTCTCTCTAAATAAATATGGTGGCAGGTAAATGGAGACAAATATATTTGAAAATTTTTTTTAAAAAGAAATAAATTAAAAAAATAAATAAGTAAAGTCTTAAAAACAAAACAATAATATGAATCACAGTAATATGTAGATGTGTACAGGAAGCAAGAGAAAGTGATAAAGAATATGTAAAAAATTCTATCAGTGGCAAATCTAGATGAAGTGCAAATGGAAAAACATCACACTATTTTTATTACCTCTTCTAGAAGTTTGGAACATTTTCAAAATAAATAGTAAACAAAACACCCCTTTGAATGTCAGCTGGACTTAGTGATTCACATCCAAAGTTAGAGTATGAAAAGAAAAAAATAGTAACTTCACACTGAAGAAACCTAGCAAACACCACCTTTAACTGAGCAATCAAGGTTAACACCGCCAGTGAGAAGTCACGTGGTTATCCCATACCAACTTCTAGTAGGTGATAAACAGATTTTCTTACTCAAAATTTACTACCCAAATTAAGAACTAATGGATATCCTTAAATACACTTTTCCTTAAATATTATTTTAAATTTCAAATACCATGGTGTACATATTAGACATTTCATTTTATGTCTACCTAGTTTCAGTAACATTTATCTCTAGAGAATTGAGGGTGATATTTATCAATTTTATCCTAATTTTATAGTCCAGAGACATTTATGACATATGTATAATACAGTGCTTTTTTATTGTATAGCCCTGTTTTAATACAAATACGAACAATACTGAATAAATCCCATTTATAATATTTGAATGACATTTATGACATCTTTAAAATTTATTGCATATTTATATTTGTATACACATATACTTTGTGTCATTAAGAAAGGACAAAAGAAGGAATTTTTATTTAAAAATTATATTTAAAAAATATATTTGGCTTCTCTAAAATCATTTCTGGCCAGTTGGAAATCAATAGTAGGAGTGCGGGCTTTGGAGACTGACTCCCTGAGTCTATCTGTCGGGTTTAGCAGGAGTGCCTCCATCACTGAGTATTGGGGGTATTGACACGTATGTATGCATTAGATTTGGAGCATATTGTGTCCCAGAGTAGGGGCCAGCAAGGAGCTGCCACAAGCCTGGCACATCACAATAAGCTCTGAAAAATATTAGTTATTATTATGTCATTGTTTGTCCATTACTCTTAGATCTTGGTGACCCCTGGGCAAAGTGCCTTTCCAACTCCAATCAGCTGTGATTGAGAGAAAAGGTCACAGGCACATAATACAGATCACCAATTGTTGGGATCAGGGGACTTTTCATTGGGGGCTCTGAGCATGGGAAGGGTCACACTGACACATCTAATACCTTGAGGTACGTGTCGCATCGGTTTTTGGGCAAACTCTGACCATTGGAGTGGGTGGACACACCCGAACGGGGTCGTTAAACAGAGTTAGTTGTTCTCCTACTGGGTGACTCCACTGAACTGACATAATTTCTAATATGTTTAATGACCTTCCTCAAAGATGTCCACCCTAATTGCCCTAATGCCTGGATCCTAGAAATATGTTACCCTTCACAGCAGAAGACATTTTGTAGATGTGAGATGAGGTTACTGTGATCATCCGGGTATGCCCAACGTAATCGTGTAAGTCTTTAGAAGCGGAGAACCTTTCCTGGTTCAGTGAGAGAGAATAGAAGAAAGAAGAAGGAGTTAAGCCTTGAGTTGGGAGATGGACTCAACATCTCATTTCTGGCTTTAAAGATGGAGCAGGAAGCATATAGAAGCCAGGAATGACCACCAGCTGAAAGCCAGCAAGGAAACAAGTACCTCAGGCCTGCAATCACAGTGATTTAAATGCTGCCACTAACCCCAATGAATAGGAAATGGATTCTTCCCCAGAACCTTCAGAAAGGACATGGGCTGCCAACACTTTGATTTTGATTTAGTGCTACTCAAACGAAACTTCTGACCTAAAAAACTGTAAAAAAAAAAAAAAAAATTTTGTGTTGTTTTAAGCTACTCCATTTGTGGTAATTTTTTGTGGCAGCAAAGCAAAACAAAATAAAACAAACAAACAAATGAACAAACAATCCCCCCCCCCCAAACTAATAGAGTAGGCTTCATTGGGAAAGTGATATTTCAGTGAAGACTTGAAGGAGGCGAAAAAGGGAACCATGAGAAAATCTGGAGGGAAGAACCTTCCAGGCATGGAGAACAGCAAGTACAAATGCCCTGTGTTAGGAACATGTACAGAATGTTCAAGGAAGAGCAAAGAGGCCAGTATGTCTACTATAGAGTGAGCAAGGAAGAGACTCCTAGGATATGACATCAGATCAGGAGGGCTTTCTTCTCTATTGTGAAATCAGAATGACTTCCTACCTAAACTTGGAGAAAGATAATACCTGGACATTTTTCTGAGAAATTAGGCACTCAGGGCACTGTGCACTGCTACCCAATTGCATTCATCCAAGTGTGTTTGGAGCAACTCACTGTTTGGCTACATGACCTGGTGGCAAAAGCCCACTCTAGCAGAGCTGACTGGGCTGGAACCCAGACTCCTCAGTTTCAGGGAACTGGTTATCTGGCCTGAGGAACTGACCTGCCACCGTTTGGGTTACTTTGAGGGTTCATGTGGCTTTATTTCTTTATGTTCATAAACTCTCTGACACCTGCCTATGGAGACTATACTAGGATTCCTTTCCTAGAAAGTTGGTTGAGGTAGGAAACCTGATGTGCTCGTTTTCCTCACAGGATTTAGTATCAGCCCTCAAGACATCTAGGATTTTTAATACTCAGCTCCCCTCCCCACAGTTGTGGCTTTAGTTATTTTATCTTTCTGACTGTAGGGGAATATATATTTTGGCAGGGGTTGAGGTGAATTGCCAGTCTTTACATCTGTCAAGCTTCAAAGCACTGCTATCAGGCACCCAAGGCCATGTTTGAGGAGTCTGTTCCCTTCAGTTTTGATCTAGGTTTATCATGAACTTTATGGTGATTTGTCTTAACATTGGCAGTGTCTGCCCAAGGCACATGTGGTTGGTTCAGAGTACATGACACCCCCATATTCTCTCAGTGGGAGAATAGGGGCTCTTCAGCTCACACAGAGAACAAAGTAATTGAGCCAGAATAAGACAAACATAACATCTCCTAAATTCTATTTTTGAACTTTCCCCAGAATTCTCCGGTTAAGATACTTCTGATACTTGTATTTCTTGTTTCTGCTCATAGAACTATATCGATTAAAGTGATAGTAAGGATGGGTTATTGGGTTTTGATTAATTATTAATCCAGGCAACCCCGTTACCTAGCACCATGCCTATCAGTCAGTAAATATTTTCTAAAAATTATTTAGCTCATCCATTCACACATTCACTCAAAATGACTCTTCTAAATTTTTAATGTCTCCAGTATTGGAAATAGGTAAAATTTGTTGGTACTGACCATTACTTATATAGTTGAGAAAAGCATTACATTACTTTTTATATCATAGGTTGAAAATATTTTTGCAGAAGTCATCTCGTGAGAATAATATACTCTACATTTATTATAAATCAACAATAAACTATCTAAAGAAAGTTAAATAAATTTTACAATTAAGTCTAAAGGAGGAAACAGATGAGACATTTTATCATGTTTTTAATGGAAAAAAATAGTGTTCTGGGTGAATAGATTCAGTGCCCTGTAAGTTGAAAATTGAGGTAATGGAGGTGTGAGGTAATTGATCCCAGTAACTCTCTTCATTTAGTTGCTGAGGCCGCTGTGTGATTGCAGACGTTACCAAGCTCACAGAGCTTCCTAGGGAAGCCTGCCAGTGTTATGAGGCCAGTCAGCACAGTGTTTCAAGAGCAGCTCAGTGGAGTGAACTTTGACAGAGATCTATATAGATTATTTCCTTTCTCACAGGGAACTTCTATCAGTCCAGCTACCCTTGAATCAACTCAGCTACCCTTCCTTCACCAGACCTTCTGAAATCCATAATAAGCAACAGGTAATTAGATACCAGAAGTGGAGTAAGTCTGAAAGTGGGGTTCCTCCCCAAATTTAGAGGTGTTTGTCATCTGGGGAAACAGAAAGGTCTCATCTTGTGATCTTCTGGGTCTTGGCATCTTGGACAGACAGTATTTGCTTATTAACCCTGGGGGGTAAAGGGGGGTTCCATGTGGTGTTAAGTACTCTTGATGTGCTAACTTTAAGGATATTGCTTCAATCCAAAAGTGCTCTCTTCAATATTTGTCTTCAGAAGAGAAGACATTTCCACATTATACAAATCCTACATACCACCTAGAGGAAGGTAATTTATCTAGAATGGACAAATGCAGTAATTGGCATGCAAGTTATCATTAGATAATTCTATTCATGTAAAAGCATTTTCCGGGCAGACAAATTAAAGACAAAAGTACGCTAAGATCCTGACCTCAGAACCCTTTCCTCTTAAACTGGGTACTCAGCATAGCTCACTCCATTCTGTCTGAGCATTCCTATTATAGTTTTACTTCAATTCAGAAGATCTGGGGTGCAAATCCTGGCCCTAATACTGAATTGTGTGAACTTGGGAAAACCACTTATGTGTCTTTCATCTGTTTCCTTATCTATATAATAGAGATGATGAGGATATAAGGCCCACGAGTGTTTGGAGCTTTGTGAATGTTAAAATACTAAACGAACATTGTTGTAACTGGTTCCTAGTAAGCTATCTAGTATAGAGGACAAGGGCGTGGGATCTGAAATGAGAGAGCCTGGCTTGAATCTCACTTATCAGCTTTGTGACCTTTAATGTAACTTCTCTCAATCTGTTTCCTTGCCAATAAAACGTATGATTTTAACGAGATAGGAGAGTTATAAAGATTAAATGACATAATCTAAAATCTCGTATTTGCGCTCTTTCTGGGCAAGTTCAGCGGTTGTGCAATACTATGGATAGATTGGAAGGTAGGAAAACAGCTGTAGCTTCTATTAGGAATAATGGGGTTGCATATCCCCGCTGCATTGGGTCTTTTCTGGGGCTGCAGAACCACACCAAGTTCTGGATCCTGTTCCCATACAGTGTAATTTATATCAACAGCCCCTGGGAAATATAGTGGCTCTGTTCTTCCTGCTCTCCCAGACAGTGTGACCAACCTTTAGCCACCCGATATGTTGTAAAACTAGTTTTCTTGGTATCTTGCCACCTAATCAGTTCTCACGTGAGGTTTTTTCTAGGTCAGAGGATCATGAGTTCTTGGGTTCACTATGGCAAGAGTCAACAGCCACCTATTGGGAAGTTGCTTCACTAACGGGACGATTCAGAATTTCTCCCAGAACTTCAGTCTGTTGCTGGGTAACAAACTCTAGTGTCTAAAATCCACATAGATCTCCCCTTTTTCTAACTTGAACAATTAAATATGGCTTAGTCAGGAACAACCTAGGATTCTCAGGTTGTCAAACACTCTTAATTACATTTGAACTGGTTGCCATCTCTCATATCTAGAGTCTGAAGTACTAAACAAGTCACATGGCTTTCTAGTCAGGCCAGGACAGCCCTGCTTGTTAGGCAACCATTCCCACAAACAGTTTTCATGTTTCCAGTATGGAGAAGAGATACGCTAATGACGGTTTGCTATTCTTATATTCTTAATACACTATACGCTGGACACTGTGCTAAGCACATGATATGAACTAATTCATTTAATTTATGAGGTAGGTGCTACCATAGCAGGAAACCCAGTCACTGAGAGTGTAAGCCATCTGTTTCTTGGTCACACAGCCCTGCTTCCATAGGCTGTTTTGCATACTTAAAAAAAAAAAAAAGTATTCCATACTATTTTTAGAACCCAGCCAGAGGTTAAAGAAAAAAAAATCCTGGAGTCACATTTAATTTGTTTCTAGGAATTACACAGGACCATTTCTTTTTATTACTAAAATTTACTATATAGAATTTTATTTTCAACAGTCATACAAAAGAGCTTCAAAAATGACTAATTTTACAGTCATATAATTCTAATTCTAAAAAATTGTATATTTTTTAGGTCAAAATAGTGATAGTCTCACCATTTATCATATCTTAAGAGTTCTTTTCATAGTAGTTGCTTTATTTTCCCTACTGTGAATTTTTAAAAAAGTTTTAGCTTTATTTTTTTCTTGCATAGCTCTTCCTATTTGCCTTATTGAGACTTAACCTGCCTGATACAGATAGGTTACAAATAAATGCTCCCAAAATATCCAATTGAAAATTTCACCCAATTGTTTTGTCATCTGTTGTAGTAGACTTGTAAAATCTATGTTTGTTTGTTTTCCAGAAAGAGATTTTCTTTATGTTAGCAATGATTTTTGTACTATTCGAACACTCCTGTTTAACAGCAAAATGCCTTACACCTAGTACGTACTTAGTAACAGTCAATGAATAAATAAATTAATATATACTTTTGACAGTCCTATATTTATATCCATATCACATAACAATGCCCAACTTACAACTTGTCAGGGAGTCCACTGAAAACAGTTATTCATCAGAATAACATTTTCTTCACGGGCTAGCTACTAACCATTCCTTGTCTCTGATCTGTCCCCCTGTGTGAGTGGCCAGTGTCACATGGGGAGGTGGGGGGAACAGTGAGGTGTCACCCTCGGAAGAGCAGCCCCCAAAGCTTTGGCTCTCAAACCTAGGAGACCCAAAGCGCCCCTTTTAAAACAAATATTTTGCTATGCTCCTTTACTACACTGAAATTAAATCCATAAAAATATAGTGAATAACACACATGTTTAAAAATGTGTGTAATGCCTTCATTGTAATATAAAGGAGAAATAAAAAGAAAGAAATAGACACTGAAGTATGGAAATGCACAGGTAGGACATGAAACACGATGCCGTGGTCAGGTGCTTATACACATAATGAATATGTTAGAAGTTAAAAGATGCAGGAAAATCTTCAAGTTGATTCTTCTTTTTATATTTGACATTTTGAATAGAGACAAAGAAGTATATTAAAGCATACACTTAGAAACACCATGTATCAAGAGCTATAAACACAGACTGTTGCCATTGTGTTCTCTTGGTGACTCAGTTCTATGAGCCAAGGTGCAGCTAGTAACCCAATCTTCAGAGATGGTTAGCAATTCTTATTGATAGGCTCTGAAATGAAATAAAGCATAGTCTTCCTTTGACTTATGTGGTCGTTATATGCCCGGGACACTCAATTCTATTAAAAACAAGCAAAAAATAGTATGTGCTTTTATGTAAAATAGACTTAGTTTCTGGGTTCTAAAAGTCACAGAAAAGGGTTTCACTTGTAAATTTAGGCAGGGCATGAAAGGCGGGGAGGGACACGCGATGCCCCTTTTTCATTGTTCGGGGCTGTCCTGGGCAGGGCAGGACGTGTATCGCCCGTGGCTCGCCACTCTGTTCCATGGCAGTGGTGCTCCAGTCACAACACCCAGAAACACGCCCGCACATTTCCAAAGGCCCCTCGTGGGTAGAACGGCCTCCATGGAGAAGCTGTTTGTTGTGATAAGCTGGGATAAAAGGAACTTTTTATTTTCTTGCCAGAGAGCCTGGAATTCATAACAGTGGTTTCCCAGCATATTGTTTCATGGGACTTTCAATTCACTTTTTGTACAGCTTTTATTTGGAAAATCTTGTTGGAAGAATTGGATACAATACTGCAAGGCTCTGTTGAAGCCAGCTCGTCTGTAAGGCAAAGTTAGTCTCACCTTTAGGCTAACTGAATAACTTTCTGCATCTTAGCAAGTATAGTCATCTTTGTAAATTACTTCCTTTAAAATGTGGACTTCTAGATTCTTGTTTCTGTTTAGGACATTCGGACTCTTCAACAGTTCGGGTCAAGGCGAATGACTGAGGGTGGATTCTATAATGGTTCCTTAGCTGATTCCTTGACTTGGCAGGTTCCCTCGAAAACCTGCACAATGAGTTGTCATCACTTGATTAGCTGAGAAGGGATCTCTGTGAAACGAGTTGTTCCTTTTGATCAAATCCAAAGTAGATAAAAATGACCAGTCACTGCGAGGCTGTGCAGAGAAACTACGTTTAAAACGATCTTTTAAATTATGTCACTTCATCACTTTAGAAATGAATGGTGGAGTGAGAGCAGATGAAATGTGTTTATTGCTATTTCTTTTAAGGCAAAGAAACACTGTAAGCCCTTGGAGTAAGAGTCTCAGCTTCTCTTAAAAACAGTGCAGCAAAGCAAATTAATATAAAGGTGAACAGCAAACTTCTGAGATGGTATCTCTGCATTGTCTCAGGATCTCCAGTAAGCAATTGCCCAAATCCTGCTGCTTTGGAGCTCTAGAGGTTTGCGAAGGGTAGCTGCTGCCCTCTAGTGGACGACTGGTTCCTGCAGACATTGGGTTAAAATATCCAGGAGCCCATGGCCAAATGCATGGGAAATAAACAAAGGTGCTTTGGATAAATTATGCAGATAATTGAGGACTTTTTAGTATATCATTCTCTTAGAACGAGTAGTTAAACACTTTCTTGTAACTGCCTGAAGAAACCGTCATTTAAATGATTTCCTGTCGTTGCTTTGAGTTTGACTTTCTTATCATTTTTTCCTCTTCCCACGTGAGAGCTGGCTATATGATTCACAGGGCCCACTGCTAAATGAAAATGTGGGAACCCTTATTTAAAAAAAACAAACAAGAAGATAGTGCTTTTAAAGATACTAAAATACCCTTCCCTTTCTTCTATAGTCTGTTTCTTGACTTGTTAGGGTGTTTTTATTTGCTCTTGTGTGGGCTCAAAAAATAGAACTTTTCTCCCACGTTCTAGGTTCTTCTAAATTAACAGGGAAAGACTAACAGCAGAAAATGTGACCTTGGGCTGTTGAGGCTTATATGCCATTCTGGACAAAGGAGAAGGGGACAGGGGTCTGGGATTCATAGGGAAAGTACTTAATTTACTTTCCCTAGAAAGGAGAAGGAGCAAACATGTGGTAAATCAATTCTTGCTGGGACAAGCTTGGCTAGATTTTTTCCCATCTGTCACATATGTGCTAATCTACATGTGCTAAGGTGAATATGCTAAGATTCCCTTCCCGAAGTAGGTTTTTTATCTGAAATCTTTTAGGAAGGAACAGGGAGGGTCAAAGGTTCTTTCTATGTCCTTTGTTTCTTAATAAACAGATTAAAATCAATATCCCAAAAGGCACATTTCAGAGTGGGCAAAACTTTGGTCCCCTTTACTCTTTAATGTCATTCTAAACTAAAAACAAGTTAAAAATTTAAATACTAGCATGAATTTTATCATTCATCTTTATATTGTGCAATGCAAATTTAAGTGCAAATATAAGAACAAATATAATTGTATTAAGGACAAATGTAACTCATATTGTGAAATTATTGAGTTACATTTCATAACATAAATCATATTTTGCAGTGCATACATGTATATGTATTTTGTTCTTTCAAGAACAGTGAATGTACTGAACAACAGGATTCCAATTGCTTTTATTGCATCTCCTGATTCATATACATTCAACCAACATTCTCTATCTTTGGCTTACTGATGAGTAAGGACTGAAAGGTAAGGAGAATATGGGTTGTCCTGTCTTCCTCTTCTATGGCAGGATATGCAGCAGAAGTGGATGGCTAAATAAAATGAGTAAGAATGAATATGATAAGTTTTCTTGATCACTTATTTTTCCTAAAACACCATCGTCTTCTATCTGTGTTAGAAACAAGATATGGTTCAAAAGGAGAGGATGGCCTCTAGCAGATCCAGTGCCCTCGTGGACTCCGTCACAGATGTAACACACTGGTGTCGTCCTTGCTGTGAGTCTTGCTGAATTCCCTGGCATGTGGGTCCCCTGGAACTCTGCTCACGGGACACTGTGAATGCTGTCGGTGGATGGGGAAATAAGGAATAATGGACATGCGTGTTGAGTGTATCTCCTCTGCTCGCACACATGTTCCATTGTCCCATCAGACTTCACCTATAAAACACAAGTTCAAAAATGAAATTATTAAGAATTTCATGATGGTGACTACAGAGTATTAAACCTAGCACAGAGCTTTTCTGAGTTCAGGGCGCTATGTGACTGCACAGGCTACATACCCATGAATCCAGCCCTGTGTGACTTTAATCAGTTTCACAAAGGAGCGACCTGAAGCTGTGGTTGCTTGTTTGGACTTCCATCAATTCCAAATGGGAATGTATAAGTCAGGCTCTTTGGAAGAATGTGGAGGGGATTTTCTTAGTGGACAAGCACTGGTCAACAGTTGTTTCTAGGTAGGGGACAGCTGAAATGGGGTGGTGTGGTTGGAGCCATGACTTGGGCCTGGCTCTCAGAGAGCTGTGATTTGCACTCTGGTTTGTATCCAGAGCCATCCTTTTGAGGTAGAGATGAAGATTATTAATGTGGGACTCAAGGGAGAATGATTACCGTATCTAATGGGGGAAAGCTCTAAAAAGATTAGAAGGGTATTTGCTGTCACAGAACCAGAAGGAGGTTTCCTGACTCCTCAGCATGAATATGTGACAAGATGCAAAATTAAATTCACTTTTAAAACTTTGTAGTGTTTAAGAATAGACACGGGCTAGGGTTTCTTCAGCTTGTCCTTTCAAAAGGTGATTAAATATACCTGGTAGCAGAACTGAATTTGAGTTGAAAATTTATGAAATTAGTTTATCAAAGATTCAGTCAAAATGCATTTATTGTGTGAGCGTGGGGCTTAGAGCACATGCTAAGAGTGAAAGTGAAGAAAGTCCAGAGGTAGAAGACAGAGTTTCTGTCTTCCAGACCCATCTGGTTTGAAAATCAGAACAATAACAAATTGTAAGAAAACAGCATAACATTGAATTTTTAAAAAATTTTACTAGTTTAGTAATAAAATTTTATTGCACTTGATTTAGACAAAAAACAAAAGAAACCCAGCTCTTAAAGACGTATCTCTGTTTCCTCCCTTCTCAAAGGGTATCTTGAATCTGATTTGATATTTTTCTCAATGACCAATACTAGTTGCGTTAGTAAACACCACAAAAATGGGGGGGCCTTGTTCCCCCAAAAAACCACAGCTTTCTTTTTTCCCACCCCCTCCCCCCCCCCTCTTCTTTTTTTCCCTTCTGTTCGGGGAGAGGGGGGGCAAAAAAAATCAGACCTTTTTTTCCCCCTTTCTGCCCGACGGACTTCCTTTAACGTGTCTTGTAGTCTAGGTCTTCTGGCAATGGATTAGTTCAGCTTTGTTGTTTTTAATTCTTGTGCTCCTGTTATAATTGATGTGTTTCTCCACTAATCTCTGGCCTTGACCAAAGAGTCTGCCATCATAGTTCCGAAACAGACATGGCTAGACTTGTATTTGGTTTTCCTACAATAGAAGATTTGGTGGATCTTGCTTCATTTCTACTCTATTTTATGAAGCAAAGTCCTGCCTCTTAATTAGTAAAATCTTTATACAATAGAACTATAGGTCCAAACAACAGGACTATAAGAGTTAGAATGAATCTTAGGATCATATAGGCCTCATAGACATGGACAACAGTGTGGTGATTGTCAGGGGAAGGAGGGTGTAAGGGGACTAAACGGTAATGGGAAAAATACAATAAAGATTGAATAAAAAAGAAAAAAAAACAAGAAAGAATTGTATAGTCCAATCCCTGTCCCAAGTCCACATGTAAAATGTTTGTATTTTACAGATAAGAAGCTGAAGCAACTATGTAAGAATTAAGGTTATTTTCTACATATATACAACAGAAGCTGTGTTTTATGTACCAAAATCATGATCCTCTGCCTTCGATTACTTGCTCACATCGAGGAGTGTAGATTCAGTATGGTATCCTCGAAGTCAGTTTTAGGATAGAGCAGGAATAATGAGAAGTAGGCAGCAGCACATTACTTTCTAAACATTCAGGGACATTTTCTCTTAGCCTTAGTTTGTTTACAAGGTCCAGGGTTTGTCTGTCTTTGTATTTGTACCACCTAGCAGAATGCCTGACACGTAGTAGGTGCTCAATAAATGTTTTTATTGTTGGATGCTCAAGATTAATCATCCCTGGTTAAGAGATTGATGTAAGATACTAAAAATGCTACAGAGTGAAGAAACATCTAAATTATAAATAATTTGGAAAGGGGACAATGAAAGAAACAGTTTTTTAAAAAATTTAAAGACATGACTGTAATGACTGTTTTATTGTTTTTCTTGAAAGATCTATATGTAAATTTATTGGCCTCTGATTAAGAGAATATAGAAAATACAACAGAGCCATAAATATAACCATAAAAAGGCAAAAAAAAAAAAGACAAGTTAGGAAATAAAACTAATCTATATGACTTGTTAAAAAGTAATACATAATAATAGAGAAGGGTGACTCAGGAGTGAGCATAAAGTAATTTTTAGAGCTGAAAGAAATCTTAGGAACCATCCTGGTCAGCCTGCTAATTTTATGGAAGACACACTAAAGCCCAGAGGAGTGAAATGGCATTTCAAGGCCATTTGAAGAAAAATAGCAGAAAATTATCCTTTAACCTAGTTTATTTCTCACAACAATCCTTTTACTCTTTCAGTCAGCTCGTTCCTAATGTTTTCTCTTCAATAGGGGGGATCAAATACAAATATAGGCTTGAAGTAAAGGTCCAGAACAAAGGGAAACCAAGAAAGTGATTAGCTTTATATGTCAGGGGTGTTTTATTAGGTAAATTAAAAATTAGAATATTAATATCCACATGAGATTTCCCCTGCACCAAATGGGAAAGTCTTCCAATCACCAGAATTTCTCAGTAAAGGTAGAAATTTTTTAGTGAAATTAGTAACATGAAAACAAATCCCCAACTTTCGCCCTGGCTGGTGTGGCTCAGTGGATTGAGGGTTGGTCTGTGAACCAAAAGGTTGCCAGTTCCATCACCTGCCAGAGCACATGCCTGGGTTGCAGGCCAGGTCCCCAGCAGGTGGCAGGCGAGAGGCAACCACACATTGATGTATCTCTCCCTCTCCCTTCCCTCTCTTAAAAATAAAATCTTAAAAAAAAAACAAGTCCCCAACTTTAAGGCATGGGAATCCGTGGGTTAACTACAGGTAACACAGTGCCACCATCCAGATCAAGCTGAAGTTTTGTAAAGACTGACGGAGAAAATAGAGCCAAAATAGAGTCGTCCTGCAGAGGGCATCAGATGACCAGGCAGGGAAGCACACGCGGTGGTGGCACAGTGTCACCCTGGAAGAGGAGACCCTTCTTTATCACACTTCGACCGAGAACTGGACAACGCAGGTGGCAGTTGGGCAAGAAGGGAAGATGCAGCATCAGGCTTTAACTGAGTGCTCCATGCAAGCGACGTCCTGACTCTTGCTTCACACATTCTCTGTACTGCAGGCTGGATGGAGAAGGTTAGGCCTTTTCTAAATCAAGTAGATGGTCCACAGAGGTTGAGAAACATCTACTCAGAACTCATTTTCCCTGAGTTGTGATAAATAGGACTTGTAAGTAAGAGTCATTAAAAAGTCCTTTAAACCATTCAGACTTCAAGAATTTGCTTTGATGGTGTTATAAAGTGAAGAAAGGTAGTTGAACTAATTTCCATTTGGGCAAGAGTGTTTACTCTGCTTATCTTAAATTAGAGATGTTAAGCTTCATGGATTTTTTAAAGAAATAATTCAATAAGAGGGAGCGTGGGCATGGAAGTGAGTGATATAAGCAGATGTAGCAGATGGATGGACATGTTGAGGAATGCAGCTACGGCCAAGAGAAGGGAAACTGAGGCAAAGGACACGTGGGCTCTGGAAATGGACCTAGAATTTGGCATGGGTGGATCATGGGCTGACCTCTGGTTATATAACCCAAGAATCCGGGGGCAGAGATGGAATTGCTGCATTAGGAAGGAGAGATGATCCTGAACTGAGTCCATTGGAGAAATACAAATACCATATATTTCCAACTTGAGTGTTCACATATTGGAGTCCGTGATACAGATGGAGGCAGGTGAGAGGTGAGAGGTCATGGTTTTGAATACTTCAGGATGGTCCTCCACATGAGAATAAGGCCATTGGCCCAAATGCAGGCTGCTTCTAAGTAGGTGCTGAGTGCATATTCCTAAAGTATATACTGAGCATTGCTGGACAAGAAGAGGAAAGTCAAGTGAGAAGTGGCCAGGTCCACAGAGACGTATTGTTATCGCTCTGCCTGCTTCTCCCTCACTGCCTCCTCCAGCACCAGTGTTATCGCCGGGAGACTGAAGTCTAAGGGAGAGACAGGGAAGCCACCTGGAGTGGGGAATGGGTAGGCCGTGGAGCCAGTGAGAACAAATGCGTGTTTTTTGTTATCTCACTTGTTAGTGACTTGCCTTGATTCATGAGTCTTCATCTTACATGGAAGATTGCATTCACTCATTCCTCTTTTCCTTCAGTTGCTATTTACTTGATGCATATCATCTGCCAGGGCCTATGATAGGTCCTTGGGGATGGAGGGGCAACAAAACAGACACAGTCCCTGCCCTTATGGTGCTTACAGTATAGTGACGATAGATGTTAAGTAATCAGACAAATCATAGTCTAATTATGATAACTGCTGTGATAGGAAGTAAAGGATACTATTAGCATATAATAGGTGAACCTAATCAAGGAGGAAAGGGAGAGAGGATATCAAGTAAAGTTTTTTAGTTAATAAACTAAGTGTGAGAATTGGAGACACAGGGTCCTCTCCATGCAGGATCAATCTTCGAGAGCCGTAGGCAGCCTGACAAACAGGGATGCCTGCAAAATGTGGGAGCAGGTATGCTCTGGCCAGAAGAGATTGTGTCCAGCCACACTGGGTGGGGAGACCGGGTGCCCACCCTGGGCGCCGGTGTTAGGAGTTACTGACCTTTCTTTAATGTGATTAACCCTTAATTTTCTCTGCCTTCCCTGGCTGCCCATATTGTGGGCAGCGTTCCGATACGAACATTAAGGGGATTGAATTGGCTGAAAAATTTAGGTGCTGCCATATTTATGATTTATGTTCTTCACCTTTGTGCTTTTCAGACCTTTCTATATTTATTGTCTCTGTTACATGTCATGCAATAGTGGGGTGCTAGAGCATCATCATACAATAAAGCTCATCCTAGATCTTTATTTTTACAAAAGTAGAAACTGAGGCACTGAGAGAGTAAATGCCTTGCCATATGTCACATGTCTATTATGAATCAGAGATGATGTTAGAACCTGAGCCTCCAGACTCCTTTGTACTTTCTATTTTATCATTTCAAGTATCTGACAGTGTCAGAAAATGAGGACTTCAAACAAACATAAAGTTCATCTCTTAGAAACCATTTCCAATAAAATCTGTCAGGAATGAAGTAACTGTCAGTAGAGGGTAAATGAAATAAAACAGGCATAAATTTCTCCACATTAAAAGTTAAATAAATATCACACTGTTCTTTCTCATAATTACATGTAACACCCCTCAGTTTTCAGTGCTTTCCCTACCCTCCCTGTTCCCTCACCTTTGGCTGGCACAGCCCCCCTGGACCTAGACAATTCAGGGCGAAGGAAGAGGGGCCCCGCTCTCAGCGAGCAGCGCTGCTGAGGGAGCGGCGCTCCGGTCTCCCCACCGCCGCACGCGCCCACGCACGCCGAGCAGGCAGCCCTGATGCCTCTGGAGGCTGTGCCAATGGGTCTGCAGCCCACAGCGCCCACCCCCTCTCTCAGTCCTGGGTGAGCCCATCTGCCGATGCTGGGTTCCCCGCCCGGCTCAACCCTGCTCCTCAGGCCCAGTCCAGTCCATCGCTTTTGCTGGCTGGTTACCTTTAAAACATGAAGATGGTTTGCAGAGCAGTCTACTCCTGTTTCAAAAGTCTCTTCCCTTGCTCTAAATCGCCCACATATAAGCAGCACTTTGCCATCCTAAGAGGTGGGAAGAGCCCAGATACGGAACCATCTTTTTCTCCTCTCTGGGCCTGGAGGCCGGAGTCAGCAGGGAGAGGCGCTCCTGTTGGTGTTCTCTAGAAAACCTGGAGCTGCTAAAAACAAAAACCAAGGGACTAACCATGCAAAGACATTGGTTAAATTTGTCCTCATATCACTCTGCCAGCAAAATATCATCCTGTTCAGTGTTCTAGCCCCCTGCTTTTGATTAACAACCATTCTCCCTAGATTTTGTCTTCTGATTCCTCATGGCCTCCCTCTTTGGTCTCTTCTGTCAGCCTTACAAATGCAGATGCCTCTCCAGCTCCTGTCGTTGGCCCTCTTCTTGGTGTCCCCCAGCACTTCTCCAACTTGAACCTGCAGATGAAGAATGTGAGCACCTTGCTAAAATACAAATTATAACTCCTTAAGTCTAGAGTGGCACCTGAAACACTTCTGACCAATCCCCAGGGGACATGAAGGCTGCTAGTCCTCTGACTATGCTGACTAACAAGTATTTACCTTTTTCCCTGAGAAAGTCTACCTCTTCTTTATTTTAAAATATATGTGTATGAATTTTTGGGAGGAGTGTTTCTTCTGATATTTTAAATATTATCTTGGTGCAAATAGTTTCTACATGTCCTTCTTCAGCTTTGGGTCCTTCTCAAGCTTCAAATCGGAGTGTTCCAAATGCTTTCTGGACATCACAATGCGGATCCCACCACCGTCGTAACGTGACCGGTGCAAAACGTGACTCACCACCCTCCAGCTTTCCCAAGGCACCCGCGTGCGTTAAAGGTACCGCAAAGCGGCAGAATCTCCGGACGATGCCCACCGGCATCCTGGTGCCCTAAACAGACACCCCCCCCCCCCCCCCCCCCCCAAATATCAAATGTTTGTCTGTTTAGAAGAATGAGGGGCATAATCTTGAGGCAACCGCAAATGAAATAAAATGAAAATCTATTTGGAAGCGTTCTCTCTGATTTGCTGGTGTCAGAAACGAAGAAACTGTCACGGCAACAGGCCACGAATGGCGCATTAAAACAGTTAGATGTGAACTGGTTCATATAAAACAGAGTTTCAAGGATGTGCCCAGACTTCCATTTAGTAACTCCAATTGAAGTTCCATTTGTCACACTGCGGAGGGAAGCCCCCCTGTGAGTATTTACATAGAGAGGACCCTATAAATTTTTAATCCTCTACGTTTTCTCTAAATCTTTAAGTTTATTTGGTATTGAAGCTCTTGGCAAGAGTGTTACGGTCAACTAGTAATAAAAATATAGTAATTCCAGTGGTTACCTTGAGCATTCTAAAGTGTGTACACAGTGGTATTTAATAAGAAGAAAGGTTTTGATTTGGCTGTTACATGCATTATAATTAAATACTGTGTATATAACATAATACATATATAGATATATACACATACACATATACATATGTACATATATACATACACATACCCACATATATAGAGAGAGATAAAGGTACTGCAATATTTAATTACATGTGTCAGCCTGACTGGGCCATAAGTCAGACATTGGGTTTTGAAATTTTGCTGTGTGACCATTTGGGCCGTCTCTCCCCGTCTGTGCTTGCAGTGTGATCTAGGAAGTTTCCATGTTGACCCACCTGGTGTTTTTTCACACGCTGTGTTAGACACATGTTCATGGCCAAATAGGGACACAGAATGAAGAGCTGTCAGTGGTATTTATTGGAGGATAGTTTGGAAGGGATGGAAGATCAGGACAGTTGTCACAGAAGGTAAAGCAATTAAGCAGGTCAATTACCACTGCCTCCCGGGGGCCTCCCTAACAGCAGGCTCCTCTAACTGCAGCCCAGTCACTGCAGCATTAGCACAGCAAACTTTCTACAAGAAACAACTCGATCTTAAGGGTCCTTTGACCTCGTTTGGCTCTCCATTGCCTACCAGACGAAATACAACTTGGCATTTACAATACAGCCCCATCTCCAGTCACTTCCTCCTCATCTTAGCCCTACTCAGGGCACTCTATACTTTTCTGTGACCTCCCAAATGTCCATAGTGGGAGTCTCTATTGCAAGGGGCCTCTGAAAACTTGTCTAGGGGCCCGTGGACCTCAAGTTACAGATCCCTCCCGTAGCCTAACATTGATCACTATATGGTAGAGTACCTGACAGTGTCTTGTTTTATTTAAGATCTTGAATTGAAAAAATAGTCATCTTTAGGTTATAAAGCTACACTGAATTAGGAGAGGATGTCTAACAAAGTAAAGCATCTTTAGATCTAAAAAATATTCCTTTAGCCAGGATTTTGGAGAATAGAGATCAAGTTTGAGTCTATTCAGAGAAGAATATTTTACCTATGAATTTAATTTTAATTTGGAAAGGATTAAGGGTAATTCAATTCAGACAAAATTTTTAATATCTTGAAAATGTCTTCTTCCTTCATGTTATTTGATTTGAGAAGATTGATGGGTTAAGTGAGTAATTGAGAGAAGCACTTACTGGCTCATAGCCAGGAAGAGGCCTATATATTCTGAGTCAGTTGCTTGGAAACAGAAAACTGGACTCCACAGGCCTGCCAGGCCTCCCAAACCTTTCTTACTGAAGCCTAATGTAGACTATATGTCCAGAGAGTTCCTTTTCATCTCTGCAAGCATGCAGGAACTTCCTTTAGGTCTTCATTCCAACGTCATCTTTTAAGAATGGCTTCCCTGACTCAGCATTTACATCACTATGACTAAGCATTCACAAAACTATGATTCCACATTCATGACACTATGACTCAGCAATCATGTGACTCAGCATTTCACATCACCATGACTCAGCATTCACATCAACATGACTCAATATTTCACAACATCATTACTTGGCATGCATGATGCCATGACTCAGCACTTTAAGTATCAGGGACACAGCATTCAAGTCCTCATGACTCAGCATTCTCGACACCATGCCAGCCACATTGACACAATGACTCAGCATTCATGACATCGTGACTCAGCGTTTTACTCACACACAACAGAATTCTGTGACACAATGACTCAGCATTCTCAATGCCATGACTCAGCATTCTTGACACTATTACTCAGCATTTCCCATCACTATTAGGCAGGACAGACAGTAAACCAAAACATGGAGAAGGAAGGAGATATGTTTCACCCATTAACTCAGCAGTCCTGAGCCTTGTCTGATAAGATTGCCAGATGTTCTGAGAATCACAAGAAAAACCATGATAGTGCAGGAGGAGGGGAGCCTTTGAAATTCTTTATGTATCATTTCCACTAGCTGGAAAGAAAAGCTTGAAACTGTGTGTTAGTCCCAAGGCCTTGGAAAAGGGAGGTAGAGGGAGAACCTAGAAGTTAACTACAAGCATAAAAACCCCAAAACCTCAATAGTTGGTGCAATCAGACTAGTGGGGTGCCCACTTGCAGCTTTGTGCTGACGTATATAGAACAAACTTACTAACAACCTTACCTTATTTCCACTATACATGGGGCACTCAGACTAGCTGGGTGTCTGCTTGCCACTTCAGGCTCAATAACTTACTATCTCATTTCTACTATAACAGGTCTGTCCAGAAGGTATCCAGCCACGTAATATAGAAAAAGAGACATTTATTAAAGAAGATACAAGATACAAGAAACATTGTACACAGGACAATAATGCCTCAGTCCCCTTCACAGTGGGCACCTTGGGACCTCACACAGTTCTCCCAATCGCCATCAGCTGCCCAGTCATATTTTCCTGAGTCTCACTGAAAGTCTGAAATCTCTTCTCTTTCAAAGGTGATTTTAGTTTTGGGAAAATCTAGAAGTTGCAGGGCACCAAATCTGAGCTGTAGTGGGGCTGAGTCACCTGGGTGATTTGAAGTTTCACTAAAAAACTCTGCACAAGACATGATGCATGAGCAGGTACATTGTGATGAAGCTGCGAATCACCAGTTGCCTATAGCTGCAGACTTATGAATTATCCCAATAATTTCTGCAAAGGAACGTTTAAGCTTGATGCAAATTTTGATGCAGATTCATTGCTCTGCTTACTCAGTCTTTGAATTTGATGGCTACACAGTACATGTGCTCACTCAACGGTGTCTTCTGCCCCCATTGAATGGTACATGAAGTTGTCATTGTTCATGCACGCGCATTCCAGTCCACTCTCCTTGACTGCCAGGTTATATTGATGTTACGCAAACCATTCTCATTATATTAACAATGGCTGGACTTTTTCTGGAAAGACATTGTATGTGTTGCCTCTCCCCTGAATTCTTCTCTTGTAAGCAAGGCAAGAACCTAATCAGGGTCTTCCCAGTAATATCATGACTCAGAATTTCACATACCTATGACTCAGCATATCTTGATATCACAACTCAGCTTCACCTCACCGTGACTCAGCATTCATGTCATAATCAGGGCTGCAGTTGGAAAATGCAAGACCCAGAGTCAGCAAATTCTTAACACACATACAGCTCATGTGCCATCTGTGCAGAGAGGTTACATGCAGGAAATAAGTCAGCTATGTCCCTGCATCTGTGGCTCCTCAACACCTTGGCCCTGATTTATGCCTGTTCAGGAAGAACAGGTATTTGAAATAAAACCACTCTAGAATTCAGCCCCTCTAAGGCCACTGCAAGAATTTCTAAAAATTACTCTTCTTAAACAAATTGTTCCCACAAGCCCAGACAATATTTTATCCTGAGGGTGCACAGAGTCTACTAAATCTTCCTGCTGATGCAAACGCATGTTCAGATGGGTCAGAGACCCATCTCATTCATCATCACGTGGGGCTCAGGACACCTGCACCACGGTGGAGGTGACAGCAAGAGAATCCAGGAGGAACTGCCTTGGCGTCTGCCCGGGGGTCCCAGACACAGGCATTCCCTACTCAGCAATGCACAGGGACCAGTGAGCTCCTTATGGGCTTAAAGTGAAAACATTTAAACTCATTTTTGTAAACAGAGTATTTCAAGATAAAGAGACTGAAAAATTTAAGGGTTAGTGAGCTCCAAGTGTGTGTGTTTGTTTGTACATGTCTGTGCATGCATGTTTTATATCTATATTTTACATATGTAAATTTTTAAAAAGATATATGAGTGATTCAGAGGACTTAAAATTGTATGAACATTTTTCAATTGCTTCTGAGGCAAAATATGGTTTAATAAATGTATTTTTAGTGACAGATGCCACTAGCTGGCACCTGCTTAGCTGACATCAAGTTTACTTTGTGGAATGGAGTTTTCTTTGGAGCCGAGGGAGTTCTCTCTGAAAGGAAATCCTGCCCAGTTCTTCATAAATATGCCATCAGAGTCTTCTGCTGGACCGAAGCGATCAGAGCAAGGCAGACCTCAAGAAAGAAGGCTAAGTTCACTGATTGGCAGCTTCATAAACACTTGGCTTAACTGCAAATCTACAGCCGATGTTTTTGTCACAAAAGATTTCAGAAATGTGTTCTGTTCCCAACACCAGAATCTGAGTCATCGGTCTTAGCCTCCAGCTGACCAGAGAGAGGATATAACCAACCATTCATCCTGGCTGCAGTCATATCTAGTCAAAATAAATTATGGGTAAAGACATGTTCGATTACCTTTGAAAAATTGACAATTCAGACAGAATCCTATCTGCCAAATTATCTACATTCCTCTCTTGAAGTGCAGCCAATGTGTCAGAAATCAAGCTGATCACAGCCTAGAAGTATTGAAAGGAACCCTGAGGAGGGGGGACGGGAGCGCCTTCAGCCAAAGGGAGCAAACACAAATCGTCATGGGAACAATCACTTTCAGCTAATCCCTGATAGGAAGCTGCTTCTCTGCAAGGTGCCACGTCAGGGCAGTGTAATCTGAATTTAGGGCGACTCCTCAGCCCCCTGGGTGAGGACAAATGATGTTTCGGCGAGGCTGGAATCTTTAAGCGATGGTTTGTCTCTCCCTTCCACTCAGGGAAGGCACTGGAGGTAGTTCCAATTTTTATCCGTTATACTAAGAGGTGCAGGGGAAAGAATTTAGAACTCCGAAGTGGATGAGAGGATGCCCGGCCACCTGGTTCCGACAGTTAAGCCGAAGCCAGTGGAATGCGCACTTCTCTTCCGCGCCGCATTGTGATGCTTAAACAGGAGGCTCATCTTAAGAGACAGGCACTGTACTGCTGCAGGTTTCACAATAAAAGTACATCACATCCCTTGCTTATTTCTCATCACCAGGACCAGTGAGTTGCATTCACTCTACTGTCCCCTTTGCCTGAGAGGAGCCGCTTCACTGGCCTAAGGTCGTGGTGAATTCTACTGGTCACCACTCAGGGTGGATGAAAGCCCAGTTTTGAGAACTCTGGCTCTAGTGTTTCCTAGTGGGTACCCTTGGACGTGATGACACAGTGAGACTGAGGGAAATACACTGGTTTTATTGGCCTCTTGCATTAGTTGGCTAAGGCTCCTATAGCAAAGGACCATACACACACAGGCAGTTTGAAACAAAGAGAAATGGATCTTCTCACGGTTCTGGAGAAGTTCTGGATATCCAAGGTCAAGGAGTGTGAGGGCTGGTTCTGTCTGCGACGGTGAGGGGGGACCGGCCCCAGACCCCTCCCCTGGCTGTTGCTTCCCTGTCCCTTTTCATCTCTTCCCCTCTGCACGAAACTCTGTCTACATTGCCTGGTTTTACAAGAACACCACTCCTGCTGGGTTAGTGGGCCCTCCCCAGGGATCTCATGTTAACGCATCACCTCTATAAAGGTTCTATCTCCAGATAAGGGCACATTCCGAAGACAGGAGACAGGCAGGAGAGGAGGAGAGGAAGGGACAGGGGCTTGGATGGGGACCGAGGGTTTTTATGACGGGGACAGGGGAGGATTAGAGAAGATCCGCGAGATATGACTTGGGTGGCTGAGAGAGGGCCCGATGATGGTAACAACAGCCGACATTCATTCATTCATTTGCTCAGTCAACAAATATCCACTGAGCATATTTCTCATGCCGGCACCATTTCTAGGCTTTAGGGATACAAACATAAAGGAAAGAACAAGACAATTCCTGCTCTCGGAGAACTCGTGTTCTGGTGGGGAGAAACATACAAAAAAAATCAAATTTAGAAAAAGTAAAATGGTAAATATGTTATAAATGGGGGTTACAAACAGGGCAGGAAAAAGGCTGGGAGTGCAGAGGACTAGGTGGGGCTGTTTTAAACAGAGTGGCAAGGCCGGTGGCATGCAGAGGGGCAGAAGCGCAGGGGGGTGAGGAGTGAGCCCTGGGGAGGAGAGAGGGAGAGTGCAAAGGCCCTCATTGCGACTCACTGCAGAGGGGGTGGGGTGGGGGTGGGGGAGGGCTGATGCCCTGGCCCCCACCCACCTCCCTGTAAACAATTTCATTATTCAGACTGAGCTGGGAGCCACTCAGGGTTCCGAGCCCAGGAGGCACATCATCTCCCTGTTTGATCAGGCCATTCCTAGCTGGGAAGAGACTGCAGGGGACTCTGGCAGAAGTGGGGAGACTGGGTGGGCAGCTACTGAGGTGGTCCAGGCCTAAGTGGGGGGATCCCAGCCAGGAGCCCAGCCAGGCCTGAATGGAAATACTGGCTCTGCCTTTATTCTTCGTGGTTTTGCCTCCCTGGGGCTCAGTTTCCCAGCCTGTTAAATGGGAACACCGCCTGCAGCAGAGCGGGCCTGAGGACGTAAAACCACGGCCGTGGGCCTGGCCCAGCATACCGCAGGCCCTTGGGGAATGCCACCCTCTTACAGCTGACTGGGCCCCAGGACTTTAAACCCCTGCTTGCTGTGTGACCCTGGAAAGGTTCCTTAACCTCTGCGAGTTGGTTTTCGCATCTGCGAGTGGCGTGGTGTAGAGATGTAGGGATGCAGAATGTAGCTGGACAGAAAGCAGACATTTCTGCCATATCTGGAAGTACGGAGAGGGGGCCAGCTCCCTGTCACAGGAGATGTGGGAGCAGAAGCTGAATTTGCACTTGGTGAACTTGCACTTGTCACCTCTGCCAAAAGACTCTGCCAATCACTGCATACTTAACAGACACCTGCCTCTGGGCTGAGGGATCCGCACTTATTATTTGATGCATTAGCGCTGAGCCTGCACGGTCAACGTGAGCTCACAATGTCAGCTGCTGTCATCTCATTTCATCCTCACAGCTCAGCTCTCTGACGTACGAGCTGGTGCCACTGTGATTCCCAATTCCCCTTTTACAGATGAGGAAACTGAGGCAGAAAGAGGTAAAGTTACTTGTCTAAGGTCACTCAGCTGGTGCATGGTGGAAACCATGCCCAGGTGCTCTGAATGCAGAGTCCACGTCCTTCTGGTTATAAACTCAGTGTGTGCCCTTGGCCAGTCCCTGTTCCGCCTCAGGGCCCCAGTGTTCTCACCCGCACAGTGAAGTCTCCCAGCTGACAAGGCAGCTCTAACTGCCAGCCACGTGAGTGCGCCATCCTGGCTGCTCCGGCTCAGTGGGCCTCCTGACAACCCAGAGAATCAGGAGAGATAATAGAGTGGACTTATTTTAAGCCATTTGTTGCACAGCAATAGGTAAGTAAAATAGCACTGAGAAACAAACATCCTTTGAGTGCCTACTGTGAACTAGACATTATGTTAGAAACCAGAAGCAGCTCAGGATTTGTCTCTGCATTCAGAGCCTGGTAGGGACCTTTAACTTCCTCCTGCTGTGGCCTGAACCGGCCAGGCAGCGGCAGGTAGCAGCAGGTAGCGTCTCTCCAGGGACAGCCTCAGCAGCCAGGACGACGCACCCAGAGCCCGGCTGAGGCAGCGCAGGCTGGGTCCCGAGCAGGGCTGCCCGGGAGGCTCTGCATGTCAGGTCTTCCCCCGTGGGGTGTGCAGAGGGTGCCAGGGGCTCCTCAGCAGGTGGGCAGTGCATGGCCTCTCTGCAAGAGGGGATGGCAACCAGCTTTAGGGTCCTACAGGGGCAGAAGAGAGGCTCTTAGCCAGGGCAAGGACAAAACCAACTGCACGTCAGGGAGAGCGCGACAGGGCTGAGGGCAAGGAAGGCTGCCTGCTCTGGTCGGAATGTACACACTCAGAGCTTGGTGTGAGCTGACCCTTGCCAACCTCGGCCCTGCACGCGTCCAGCATGCCTCCTCGCTTCTTTCTGCGGGGGAAGTCCTTCCTACTCCCTCACCCTCCCCTGCTGGTTCGCCCGTTTGTCCCCTGCAACGCCTCTGGGGAGTATGCAGTAGGTACTAAAGTGTTAATTCTCTTCCTCTCACGGTTTTGGAGATCTGGGAATACAGAGCTTCAGTAAAAACATTTTTTTCTTTTACTTTTGAAATGAAAGGGAGATGTTTAGTTTCTTAATTTTTACTTGGATGAAGCAACTACCTTTTCAGCAATGAGTCTTAGTTATAGTAACATTACTTTTAGAAAAAAATAACCTTGTGCTGCTGATATGTGGATGTATCCTCTTTGGCATTTTTTAAAGGAAATAAAAATTGTGTTTTAAAATATTAAACACATAAGAAACAAGCCAGCAATGTAATGCCCCAATGAATCCTGAAAATTTATTATTTGGGAGAATATCAGATATTGATCCTTTGTTTTACAGATAGTGATAATAATCAGAAAATATACATTTTGAAATGAAAGTCAAAAGAATAATTACATATAATACAGACTACAGATACTTTATTTGTACATAAGCAAAGCAGTACTAAAAGCATATTTATGTGTCCACAATGCGTGAACGTGGCAATTTTGTGTGTAAAGCTGCAGCAACTCAAATACTCCTTGGGTCAATAAGGAAAGACAGATTTGAGAAATACGTTTAGGGCCATCACCATGTTTGGCTGTAAACCTGTTTTTTAATCTTTCCCTTCCCCCCATATATATATGTATATACTTTATTGCCTTTATATTTCTGCTGGTTTAATATAATTAGTATACTAAATAGTAATCTGCATTTATTTGGTTTCTAAAAACATATAAAATGCATTGGAACAGAGCTCCCGCAGCTTTCAAGCATCACTGTCCTGGCACCGAGAGCTGACTCTGGAAACGTAAAGCAGCAATACTGAATGCATAGTGATTGTTTTGTCTTCTCCATACAGCTGATGGCCTTCACCCAAAACTTCAAAACACTGTAGCGAAGAGTATAAACATGCAATTAAAAAATGGACATAATATAAAAGTAACATTTATGAGCAAAATTTTACACAATATAGATTAATAAAGACAACTTTAGTAGGTAGAAGAGGGATGTGAACACAGCACTGTTATTTACATATAAATTAAGGCCCAATTTTTCCAAGGCGATACACACAGGGAACTGCCCAGCTGCCCGTACCCTCTGCACACCTGAAATCGGTTTTGCTTTTTTCCATGTTATTTCCTCAATCCATTATTATAATTCTAATTTGGAAAGATGTTCACAGAACAGGTTTTAATAAAGTTTCTTGTTTTGCTCTTATTCACAAAGAAAATTTTCTTTTAATGCAGGTAAAAAATTTCCTTATGCCCTGGACACAAATATTTATTTGCTCTTCTTAAACACTGTTAAAATTCACATTTCACACCGTAAGTCCTGTATTTCTACCATATCAGTCTTGTTTCAGCTCTAGTTTATGACAAATTATGACTAATTTGAACTGTGGGAGTTGATGGTTAGTTTAGTGATGACTGGGGAAATTGAATGAAATGGGTTGTTCCTATTAATACCAACTGCAGCCTCCCATATGAGTTCCCTGTACATAAAGACAAAATACAAATGCTAATAAACCAAAGTTTCGCATAAGAACGAAAAAAGGACTGTGGCAGCCCACGGCAGATCATTCTATGAGGATGACAGATACTCAAAGGGCCATACATACTAATGCTATTTCAAATTATTGCTTGATTAAAAACAAAAACTTATCTTCTCATGTATTTAATACTGGTAGAAAAACCACAATAAAAGAACTTGCAGTATAACAACAAAAAACTTGTCCTCTTAATTTAGTATTTGGAACCTGAATATGCCCCAGATGCAGGATTCTGTATCTGGCATTTTTGTGCACTATTGCACTCCCCAGCCCCGCACTGTATCCAATGGTATGGCACTTAATCGAACTCATTTGTATTCACAATTGATAAAAATGATTAGGGACAACTAAAATATTTTTAAGATGTTCTAGGGAAATGAGTTTTCTTGCATTATTTTAAAAACACACTTAGAAAATATGTCTTAGAGGTGTGCTTCCAGAAGTAATATAACTAATTAGAAAGTACAGCTGCTCAACGTAGTCATCAAATTCATGTTTGTATACTCTCCTCATCCAGGAAATAGTATTTTCACCCGTAGTGAGATCCCTAACGATTGTCTGGCAGCCTGAGAACCCGGATGAAGCTGTCAGAGAGGTCGCGTGCGGCGCTGGGCTAGGGCGCCCCAGACCGCCACAGCGCGGGGTGCTGCCAGGCCCCTCGCACACTTACGAGATGAATGCTGGTAATAGTTCGCAACAATCAGCTTGGATATTGACTTTGTGTTTCTCACGGCATGCCAAGGCATCTTTTCGTTTTACGATTGAAAACTTCAATAAATCTTCAGTTTAACATTTTGATTTACATAGAATGTGATCAATTTATAAAAATATTTTTCTTTGTGAATAAGATCACAATTTCTCTGAATAACAATAAGAAAATGACTCAGTATAGGATGGAACCCTTTAAAAATAAGGCATATATCAGGCATACACAAATCATTATTGTCACAAAATCTACAAATTATTTTGATTTTTTAAATTCTCATAATTTTTATCACATGTATATATGAAATAACTATTATAAATTGGGAGGAAATGTATACAGGTTGTGGTTATTTAGGTAAGAATCATTTATTTCTCAAGTTATTTGCAAGTAGTATAATGGCAAGGTCAACTCAATAACTCCAAGAACCCAAAGAAAATAATATCTTTAGTTGAGGACTGCCATTTAGCTGGGCTAGAAAAGGCAACTCTGCATTATTACTTTCAATTCTCTAGAAGCTTCTATATATTTTCATAGCCATTCTTATAATTTTCCATTGGAAACCTAAATATAGCAGCATTCTCAGCATTCATTAAATCAAAAATAAGTCAAATGTGTTAAAACATCCAAAGCTGCCCTCATGCATAAGCTATAAACTTACATCTTTTTATTGTTACCATGGCATTAATCTACTAATCCACTGTTACTTTGTTGCATGTAAATAATACAGAGAATGTATTTTCCTCAGAATTAGAACCTATAAATTTCAGAAAAAGGTCTGAATTTTACATTGTACCAAATTTTGATCAGAGGGAATGTGAATATGGCTAACAGGTATCTGACCACATACATCCATTTAGGTACTACCTGTGAGTCTTAGTTAAATCACCACTCATGGGAGGAGAGCTGACTTGTGGTTTTATAAATAAGAAAATATATGTACAAATGGAGATTAATATCCTATAAAAGTCAAGCTCAAAAATGAAAACAAACACTGATTTTAACTTTATTTCCGTGGTAAAAAGTACCTAACTCCAAACCACTTTCTCTGTAAGTGACTGGAGAAATCGCAATAGTCCATAATTTACAGAGTAAACTTATGGGCGCTTACACCGAAAGATCATACAAATGAAGTGGGCTATTTTAAGAACCTATCACTTAAAGCAACCTTCCTGAAGTAGACTGACCTGGTCCTCAGATGTCTCCGATGTACGCTTTATGGCAACTCTGAGGATCTATGAGAGTGAAACGGTAAGGCAGGGCAGAAACGTAACACGACAGTGCATTAGGAACTGCCTGGCCTGTCTGGATATTCAACATTCCCATCTTTGTTCAACGGTGTCGGAAGCACTGCAAACCTTTTGATCATATACAATCTACCTCATGAAAATATTTCTGTTCTGGTATGTGGTCATTCATATACTGAAAATATTGTAAAGAAAAGATTAAACTCCAGATTAAAAAGAAAACCTGAATTATTTCACCCAATCAAACAATGGCTAGGACAAATTCACAAAATAAATGCAAGTGGGTTCTTTAGGAGTTAGTTTCAACGGCGGAGCACCCTACGACACCTGCAAATCAGTCGTGTTCGGCTGGAGTCTGGCAACGTGCACACACAGTCATACTCACACAGTAAGTCATGTAATTCCGTCACAAGAGAAGTATTGATAAAAAATATTAAAACATCAACATTCACACATTAATTGATTACATGGAATAAATTAAACTAAGCCAGTCACATATGTCTCTTCATTCTTTTAAGTCACGGTTTTATTTATGTATACATACAGTATAATACTTTCTAATGCTCTCAAAATGCTACAAATAAAAATGAAGGCTTTGTATTACAGCTGTTGGATAAACATGTCAACACTGTTGATGTGTGAAAACATAGTTTCTTTGTTCTTTAGCATCAGTGCACAGGGTATGGCTCCAAGTGGTATGCAATTTAGGACAGAAAAAAGATACGGTGGCTTGTGAAATAGATCCTCTGCTCATCATTGGCACAAATCAAAGAAAGAATTTTCACTGTCCATGGTACCTTTATTGGGTCCCTCCCCTAAAGACAGGTAATGTTATACATATATGCCTTCAGGGTTAAAACCAGATGAGATGGGATTCTGCAGAATACGAAGATTACTGGGGAGCTGCCGAGACGAGCCAGGACGCTTCAGGGACCCAGACTGGAATGGTGCCTCTACACAGGAAACAAAGAAAGTCGTCTGAGGGACTCATCGGCTTGGGAGCACTGTGCAATATGACAAATTAGAATTTCTCCTGCCCTAAGGAATCAAAGAACATGTCATGACAATTACAGCCCCTGTGGGTCCTGGGGTGACGGAAGAAGGCTAACTGTGCTTGACCATCTCAGGTGATAAACCAAGATTTCAGTGATTTGAACACTTAACGATCTTCTAAAGAAGGTGAGCAATTTGATTCTCTTTCTTGGTTGTTCAGACCATATTTATATGTTGACTTAGAAGTATCTTTTAAATAACAGCTCAAATTTATTAATTTTAGGAGAGGAAGAAGGGGCATTAAAAAAAAAAGAAACTAAAATTCAGACTGGGACTCACACTTTAGGAAACTAATATAAGATTTGGTGATATCATGCTCATTTAGGTAAATAAATAACTTAAATATTATCAATTTTCCATGGAAACAGTTAAATATATCAAACAGTTTATAAAAATGACCCAAGAATTAGCTTTGAATGGGTTGGATGACACTTTTACTGAATGTAAGAAATTTATGTAAACATAACTAGTGAGAAGTGGGGGGGAGAGGAGCAAATTTCTCAACATCTTACCCCTTTCTATGTCTGCATGCGAGGCCTCTACTTCAATGGGCTCTGCCGGCAGAACGGTCACTTTTGTCCCTGTCTGCTGGATAAATTGCTGGAGATTGACTTGCCGCAGCTCTTTCGTCAACTGCTCCAGTTCTTGTTCTTTGTCCTAGATAGAATTTTTTTTTAATTTGAGGATTCAGTATTGGCTGGCTAAAAGACATCCTGGTGACAGTCCATCTGCTACAGGGGTTAAATGTGGGATACCTGCTTCCACAAGGACACATTTAACAAATCTGGCTTATTGCAATAACAATGGGCTAAAGAGGTTGCTTTCTGTGTGGCATGGGCCAAAAAAGAAGCAAGTCTGGCCTCTTAAATGTGATGCTTTTTTCTGTACGGGATACTCTATGTACCCGATGAAATAAATACGACATGTCAATAAAATACTGGTTTCTATCCATTGCAGTGTTTTACAGCAATCTTGCAAAGCTGTTAACAATTAAATTTCCGCTACTGCACACTTCATAAGTGACTGCAAAATGAACGGTCGTTTGGTCCATGAGATTCAAGTTCTTGTGTTTTGTAAACTGTAAGTTCTCATGGGATCCCGTGACTGAGATTTATAGCACAGCCTGAGGAAAGCAGGATTCCCGCCGGAGTCTCACCACGGGGCTTTTATGTCTTTGAAGAAGGCGGTTTGGAGAACTGAGAAGCCCTAAGGAAAGGAGATCAAGGTTGGACAGCTGGAAGGGTCTAAAAGCAAGGAGCCGCATTTGTTCTATGATTACAGTGGATTTTCTCCCCTTTCTCTCCTTTTTTGCACTGTAAGAAAGTGTCAAGGCCCCACCGAGGCTGGGTCTGTCTGAGGACTGGGTAGGGGCAGGGAATACACTGAGGAAAGAGGGAGGGTAGCGGGTACTTGGAAATATGTTGTTAGTTTGATTATTAGGTATCTTTCACCAGCTAGTGGGATTTACTAGCAACCACGGACATAAATTAGTGTTTCCTGTAAGTAACCTCAAAGGCAACACAATTTCCGATTGTACCCTGAAGTGTCAAAATGAATTCAAAGAATAAAATACTGACAAATGAGAGGTTAACAACCTTCTACTGAGTGAGAAATTCCAGACTGTCAAAATTGGAGGGGAGGGAAGTTTCTCTCTCACTGTATATAATGACAGAGAAATAACATCACAGTTCTTCCTGAAACCTCAGCTTTCTCTGTTTTGGGAACGGTTCATATTCTAAAGCAGCTCTTTTTAAACTTCAGTGTGCACAGGTACTATTTGGAGATCTTGTTATAACACAGACTGTGAATTTCTAACAAGTGCGCCCCGGAGCCGCGTGGCTTTGAAGAGCAAGCCCCTAAGCCAGCACTGTCCAGAGCGGCAGGCTCAAGGCTCCAGGCAGGCTCGAGGCACGTGTTGCTGAGCACTTGGAATGTGCCCAGCTGGGACTGAAAACAACTTTAAAATTATTTAATATTTATAAACTGCTTTACCGAATATCATTTAATTTTAATTAATTTAAGTAGCCATGTTATAATCAACGGTGTGTCTTCCTCATGTCAAATCAACTGATACCTCTTTGCAACTCACAAAACATCACCTCATTTTCTTTTCAAGAATATGGGTATCCAAGAAATGTAGGCTGAGCCATCAGGGCACATGTCACAAAATACAAATGTTCTTATACTCAAACCTGAGAGAGGGAAAATATCAGAGAGGAGCCTTTGTGCCCCTTTCCTCTGCAAAGCAAAGGAGGGGACCGTGGACGGTGGCGCTGGGGGCAGGGGAAAGGAAGGGAAAGGAGATGGGCTTAGCGACAGTGCAGAAGTGAACGGATGAGCCGCCAGCTAGCCACACAATCCTTGGCAATCTCTTCTGGTTTTGGGTTTCTCTACCTCTGAAAGAGGGCCGGATTCTCTCTCTTATCATTAGTGCCCATTCCAGCTGAGATTCCAGTTTCCTATATCCAATTACCTAAGGCTACAACTGCCACAGTAAGACCAGCTCCTCCCAAGGAGCAAGGATGAGTGTGGCTTTGGCCACATCTTTGTTTTGGTTTCACATCTAAGCTTTATGGTAAGTCACGAGAATTCTAAAACAGATCGTAAACTAAGGAAGGTGTCTAACTTTAAATGTCAGAGAAAATGGACAGTCACTAAGGATGTCAAAAAATAGATGAACTCTTAAATACAGATGAAACATTCTCTTTGTAAAAATGTCCTTACCTGTAGTCGTTTGGTGGCTTGTCCAAGAGATCTTTCCACAGCTTTAATACCATTTTCCAGTCTCAGACTCTGCTGGCCTTGAATGTCAATTTCCCCTTTGACCTTACCAATTTTTCCTTTAACCTCTTCTTCATTGACTTGTGCCTCCTGGACTTCCCGTTGCAATTTTTCTGCCTCAAGACCGCTTTCCATAGTCTGGATCTGGGCCAAATAGTCCTTTAATTTGCTCTCACATTCTGTTATCTTCTGTCTTATTTCTTGCAGTTGATCCTTCAGCTGTTTTTCATTTTCCTGTTCAATCTGTAGTTCATTTTCCCAAAATTCTTCTTCTTCAATTTCTACATCATTTCTTTTGATCTTTTGCTCTAGGCGGACAATTTCCTCTTCAAGGTTAGAATTATATTTTTGCTCCCAAAATCGTATTTCTATTTCATTTGATTTTAGCTCTTTCTCAATGGATTGAAGCTTCTCTGTCTGCAAATGGATCAGCTTCTTTAATTCATCTGCTGTTGTTTTGCAGTTATTCAGCACCTTTTGCTTAAATTCAGTTTCTTTACCTTTTCCAAAAATTTCCATTAATCCTTTGGCACCTCCTGTAAATGTTAATGATTTCCGTTTAGGTTCTCTCCGTTTGATTGATTTGTCAATCTGAGGCCTCAGTTTGGCTAAAGGGGGCAAACTCTGCCTGTATAAAGTTCTCTCAGGAATCCGAGCCACACTATCTGAAGTGGGTCGCTCGCTGAGCGATGGCCCTGTTCGACGTAAAATAAGCTGTACATCACTAGCATACTGCCCCCACTTGTTTAAGGATATGATAGGGTTTTCGTGAGGTGCCAAATGTCTTTCGGTATCTCTCCATTTTTCTATGAGAGTGTACCTTCCAGTTCGACCTAGATCAAAAAGATAAGAATAAACTGTCAAAATGGCATGTGCAATAGCTAACCTAATGAAACAGAGGGTGCTGTTTGAGAATCTTGTCTTCTTGGTCAGCATCAAGGTCCAGCCCGTGCTGCCTGTGAAACTTGCACCTGAACGTTGAACTCCTTAAGATATGTAACAGCATAAACTTACAGGATGCGAACTGCATATTCTCTTCAGGCTTGCTTAGTAATTCAACTTCATACTGTAACCTCAGTGAGAATCTTATACTTCTGTCAAATACCCAAGTACCCAGACCTTCTTGCTCGGGGCAAGGCCTCCAGCTGAAACAAAGGAGGACACTAGAACACCCACTGCAGTGGCGAGGGCCTAGTCCCAGGAACTAGGTAGAATTTCAAAATCCAAATAAACTTCCACTTGGTAAATCCTTTGCTTTCTCTGCACATCAGGGCTTGGGGAGGTTGCAGGCCCATTTCTCCACCTGAAAGGAGACATGAAGCCAGTGGAGGACTTGCTACGCAGCTACCAAGCAGCTGGACAGGTCTTTCCTCTGTCAGCCCATGAGAGTTTGGCAACCCCCCAATTTACACATCTGGTATCTTCCTGCACACCTGTGGCAAATAAGAAGAAAATCACCTCACTAAATACAACCCTCCAAAATAATTTCATATAAAAAGAGGGGCCTGAAGGGAGGGGCTTGTTCAATTTTAATAGTAATAGCTTCAAAGATTCTTTTGAAAAATTTAAAAGGCTGCCCTGGCTGGTGTGGCTCAGTGGACTGCATGCTGACCTGTGAACCAAAGGGTCGCTGGTTCGATTCCCAGTCAGGGCACATGCCTGGGTTGTGGGCCAGGTTCCCAGCAGGGGGAAGGAGTGTGAGAGGCAACTACACATTGATGTCTCTCTCTCTCTTCCTCCCTCCCTTCTCCCCCTCTAAAAATAAATATATAAAATAAAAATGTAAAAGGCAAAAATAGTATTAAAAACAAAAACAGAGTAAAATCACATTTTAATTAAAAAAATATATACTGAACCTAACTAGTAATTATGGAACATAAAATTTCAGAAGACAATGTAATGCCTTTAGCTTAGACATACTCCTAAATATTTCTACTTATGGTGAGTAGTTGGGATGGATTATATTAATTTTGTTAAAAGTGCCCATTAGACACCGAAACTAATAGAATATTTTATGTTAACTATATCTCAATAACAAGAAGTGTCCATTAGTAGTTAATGTTATTACAAAGAAAAAAAACTGCCCCTACCATCTAGCCATTGTAGTTTTCTTTTTTAATTCTCACTGATGATATATTTATTGATTTTAGAGAAAGAGAAAGGGAGGGAGGGAAGAAGTGAGGGGGGTGTAGAGAGAGAGAGGGTGGGGGCATTGATTGGTTGTCCCCAGTATGTGCCCCAACCAGGGACAAACCCACAACCTTTTTAGTAACAAAGCTCCAACTAACTTGAGCCACCCAGCCAGGGCTTCCCTGCCTTCTTTTTTAATTTCATTAGCTTCTGAACCAACAGTAAGTAGTATTTTCTCAATTACTATCTCATTAAATGGAGATCTGGATATGTAAATACAAACACCGTGTCTGCAACTCACCAGTAGCACATGAAAAATGATACTGCTTTAGGCATACGCAGTGTTCTCCTTTAAATCACTTACTGGAAGTAGCATAATTTTACTTCTATATGGGGCCAGTGGCAATACCTTACAGTTATAAGAGTGAGAGTCAAATGTAATAAGCACCTACCATAACACCTGGCCCATAGTTGGTATTCAGTACATGGAAGCTAGTATTGAAGACATTGTTATTCATATAACAAAAGGGCTGACCAGAGACCTCCTCTACATAGGGGTATAACATGACAATCTGACTTAAAAAAAAAAAAATTCCTTAAGCAATTTTCAGCAACTCCCAACCACGGAGAGAGGGGAAAGGACAAAAGCTCTGGAGTTCTAATCTGCCTCTGCCATCTATTTACATGATTTGCACAAATTATTACATTTCCTTTAGCTTCAGTTTCCTCATCAATAGGGTAAGAGTATTTTCGTACCTAACAATGTTGTTGTGACAGTCAAGGAGATGTAAAATATAAAAATGTTTTGTAAAGCTGAAAAGTGCTACACAAATATTAGTTGTTATTATTATGAAAAATACCTGGGCAAACAAAGGGAATGGAAAAGAAAGCCTTAGCATATTGGATTGGCTTCCCGAAATCTAATTGGTTTCTAATGATTTTCGGGTTAAAAATTACTGGAATCACCCCAAGAAAAGCCACATGACAAATCTGCAAGGCACACATCCCTTTGAAGATCACAGCACTTTGTGTTCCAGGCCCCATGGCTTACTAACTGCTTTCAGGTTCTCTCTCCTGCCACTGGACCTCTGTGCCCTCATCATAATATGAGGGGTTAGACTAGATCGGTAGAGCCCCTCGCATGCTATCAGGCCAATAAAGTATTTTCAAAAGGAAAACTCGGTCTTTATATTATAAAAGCTAAATTAAAAATTTAAAAGACTCTAATTTAGTCATAATGAAATATGAAGCTGATTTTTCCAAAGCTTAATGGTATGCTGCCCTCTAAGAATGTCTTGGTAGATTATTTAAAATTGCTTTTACTGCCAGTTTCCCTTTTTGTCAAATAATGCACGATCAGTGCAGTCAGGCAAAAAGAAAAAAAATTCCATACAGCAATATTTAAAAAAAAAGGTAAATGAATTAGTAGCTTTGATTTTTATTATGGAAATTGGCTTTTAGGTAGTCTATGTAAAAATTAAATCCCATAGTCATTTTTAAAAAAGATTTTATTTTTAGAGAGGGGGAAGAAAAAAGAGAGGGAGAGAAACACTGATCGATTGCCTCTTTCTTGCCCCTAATGTGGGACCTGGCCCACAACCCAGGCCTGTGCCCTGACCTGGAATTGAACTGGAGACCTTTCATTTTGTGGGACAATCCCCAACCCACTGAGCCGCACTATCAGGGCCCATAATCATTGCTTTTAACACCTGTTCTCAGCCAGGGCCTTGCCATTTCTCCTGCGAAACTCCCTGCAGTCATTTTATTAAATGGATAAATTTAGTTCTATCTTGCATACTACCATGATGTAGCTTTAAAACTAATAAAAAGGAGTATCTATCTATCTGTGGCATTTATAGTTTAAGACATTTTGGTACCTAGGACCATGTACCACATTAAGTAATGGTAGATAAAATCTTAACTATACTTTTGAATAGTTGAACCAACTGAGTGTAATCCCAAGAATCATTAACTTCATATAATGAGGAAAATCACATGGATTTTAATGCATGAGTGGAATCTCACTGGATGACTGACATAACTTAAAAGGAAATAACAGATTATGCTCACCCAGCTTAAAGCACAATGTATCACTCATAAGTAATGTCAAGTTTTTGAAATATACCCAAAACTCAAATATTTAAATATGGGTCATCCAGAAATATTATGCCCTTATTTCAACCTTCTTTTTTTTTCTTTTACAACCATTTTTCAAAAACAATTGCTTTTTGAAAAATTTTTGAAGTTCCTCCTTAAAAACAAACCTAAAATCATCATTTAAAAGTCACATCTTGTTATTTATTCAACAAATATATGTTGAACAACAAATATCTGTCAAAAATAATGTCAGACCCTGAAGATATACATTCTATTAAACATCGTGATCATCAATTCTCCTCATAAGTTTTAGTTTTGACATCTGACTTTTTTCTTCAGTATCAAATCCTCCTTACACCAAAGATGAATACTGTACATTATTCAAAAGTACATGACAGAGAGCTGGCTCCCCTGAATTTAATGCTAACATATCTTTTTGTTTCTGGATATATTGGAAGTAGTGCCAGTAACACCTTATTCTTTATCCTACCCCACTGAATTATTCCGATAATTATTCAGATGCTTTGCTAAGCTATAAAAATTTTGATTCTTACGCACACTCTAGTGAATATGACTAATCCTTTCCATAATCATTTAGAATTCTTAAAATGAGCATTGATTTGGGCAACAGAGCTTACATGGTATTATTTCATAATCTGTGAAATGCCTCTGGTGCTTTTTTATACAGAACATATGCAATCTTAATTGGTTCTGTGAGTTAAGCACTCACTATGGGTATTATCCTTAATTTACCAGTGATGAAATAAAATCTTAAAAAGTTAAAATTTCCGATGATATACTGCTATTCTGCAAATTCACCAATGAATCTTTCTTAAGTCCTGAGTGTAGTTATCAAGGTAATTTTTACCGTACAGCATTTATTTCATGATGACAGTGAGACAAAAATCTCTCTGACTGTAACCTGTCAGCCAGCGGTGCATTCAACCTGCAGTTACATTATTCACCGTCTATTTTCCCTGCGTGTTGATGAGAATGCCACATAATCACAGAATTACTGCCTATTAATTTAGGCCTGCATGCAGCCCAGGATGGCTGTGAATGGGACATAACACAAAATCGTAAACTTAAAACATTTTATTGTTTTGTGATTACGTGTTGCAATGTATTTAGTGTGTGACCCAAGACAACTCTTCTTCTTCCAGTGTGGCCCAGAGATGCCAAAAAGTTGGACACCCCAATTTAGGACCTACCTAGGATTATATGATATGCTTATTACTATTAAAAATAATAAAAACATTAATTGATTTCATAATGATTAACATTTATTATGCCTACTATTTGATGTATTGTGCTAGTTACTTTCTATAGATAAAATTAATCAAAATAACAGCTAACTCTTAACACTATAATCGATTAAAATTCGGGGGATTGTTTGTTAATGCAGCATAATTGAATCCATCCTGACCAATGCAGGCTCGGGATTACACAGGTTCACAGTCATTAAAATTGAGAATGATTACTTATTATAACTATAACTGGAGAGGAGGGCCTTGGTTATTTAAAAAAAAAAAACAACAGTATATTTTACTACCAAAGGTGCTTATTTCTTTTTCAGTGAAATTTAATCAAATATTTTTGAACAGTTGTCCACTGAGATTATAGGGAGTATAGCTAACACGGTATCATAGTAAGGAGCAGTGTCCTTGAACCAGACTACTGGTTGGAACCCCAGGACCCTCCTTACCTCCTTACTAAGTCTATGAGCTTGGGCAAGTTGTTTCACATCTCTCTGCCTCGATTGATCATATGTAAAGTAGGGATAATAAGAGTGCCTTCCTCGTTAAGATTCTTGTGAGGATTAAATCATGTGGAAAATTTAACTCACAATCTAGTACATGAAAAATGAAACTTTAAAACTATAAATGATTATGAAGAGTGACATCTTATTTTTTTAAGTTCATCTACAGGCAAATAAAAAGCACTGCATACAGTGTTTACTTCTAGGAGGCAGGATCATGAGTGATTCTTTTACCTTCTTTGTCTTTTTCTAAATTTCAAAATAGTCTACAATGAATAACATTACTTTGTAAACAGATGTAAAATTGACCAATTCGTTAAATTTCTAAAACTGATAATTTACACATGAAATTAAGAGTTAAATGTGACAACATAAAATTTATTCTTTTCCACCTTGGCTGGTATAGCCCTGTGGGTTGAGCACCAGCCTGAGAACCAGAAGGTCACTGGTTCAGTTCCCAGTCAGTGCACATACCCGGGTTATGCGAGAGGCAACCCATCTACGTATCTATTACACATTGATGTTTCTCTCCCTCCTTCTCTCTTCTCTAAAATAAATAAATAAACAAAATCTTTAAAATATATTTTCCTTTTCTTCTAAAGGATCATCTCATAATTTTAGAGACAAGTGGGATATTAGGAGGTCACCTAGTTCAGCCTGAATTTATAGGAAAAAATTCATTTACTTACTCACGAATATGTCATGAGTGACTCCTACATGCTCAACACGGTTTTAGGCTGTGAGCCTAAGCAATACCAACACGGAGGCAGGCGCCCGGGAGCACACACATGACGGACGGTAGGCCTGCTGTCCATTCCCCAGCAGCCGTGCCTCCCGGTGTGCTGAAAATTCAGGCCTTTTTGGGTTTAGGCCACCCTGTAGTTCTATAATCAAACATTAAAATTTCTAATGTAAAATGCATCAAAGTTCATACCAAATGGAATGAATATAGATTAAAAACAGCCTTGTATCAAATCAGATCCGTTTTCACCGCCAAATGAGTTCAAGCCCTGAGAAGTACGGCCAATAAATGAAGTATGATAAACTTCAGGCTTTCAGAATTTTTTAGATTTCAAAACGTGGCTAATGGATCGTGGCCTCTATGTAATATGTCAGGTGGATAAGTGGTATAGAGAAAAATAGGAGCATGGCAGATAGGGAGTGTGTGAGTGTGTGCAGGTGGGCATACGTCCGTGGACATGTGGTCAGGGCGGGCCGCTGTGCAGAGATCCAAGGGAGAGCAGTTTGAAGATAACTGGGTGCAGAGAGTATCCCCAGCAGGGAGAAGAGCAGCTGCAAAGGCCGAGGTGATAATGTCTGGTATGTTCAAGAGGGGATGATCAAAAGGGATTGGCAGGAAATGAGGTCAGAGTGGAGAGGGGGTAAAGTGGGGATTCATCTAGAGGCCTGAGGGCCTTTGTATGGCCTTTGGAATTTGCTGAGTGTCAGGGACCCTGAGGGGTTGTGGGGAGAGGAGTGCTATGATGCAACTACTTTAAAACTATTACTTTAAATCTGTTGAGAAGAGGCTGGAGGGGACCAGGATGCAGGAAGGTGAGTTGAGAGTGGTCACTGCAAAAATCTAAGTGAGAAATGATGGCAGCTTACACTGACGCAGTAATAGTGGTTGCGGAAAGAAGCAGCAGGTTCTGGATATATACCGAAGGCAGTGCAGGGAGGATTTGTTGATGTACTGGTTGTAAGGTATTAGAGCAAGAAAAAAAAAATCAAAGATCATACAAAAGTTTTCGATCTAATCAATTAAGAAAAGACCTCTCACTTGCTGAGATGAAGAGGAAGAAATTGGCAGGGCGGACAGTA
Organism: Pteronotus mesoamericanus; assembly: GCF_021234165.1. Lineage (NCBI taxonomy): Eukaryota > Metazoa > Chordata > Mammalia > Chiroptera > Mormoopidae > Pteronotus > Pteronotus mesoamericanus. Next base: position 18,887,784 of record NW_026555310.1, read on the forward strand.
AAGATACAGGGTTTGAATTTTGACATTTTAAGTCTGAGATACCAGTTCTAGAACTGTGCTATTTACTAAAATAGGTATTAGTTACATTTACTTTTAATTAAAAATTTATGTTCTCAGTTATACTAGCTAATCTTAGGTACTCAATGGCTGCATGTGGCTCGTGGCTACCATCCTAGACAGCACAGGAAACATTTCTATCCTTGCAGAAACTCCTACTGGACAGCACTGTCCTAGAGACTGTTTTATTGAGCACCTACTTTAGGCAAAGCAAGGGTGCAAGCAAGGTAAACAAGGAGGACCCCTTACTTTGGAGGGACCACCAGAGTACAGAAAGAAGTGTTATACCAAAACTAGAGTTCAGTTTAAAATGTGTTTGGAAACTGATTTTGTTGGGGCAAACTATATGTAACATGGCTTCTTAGGAAGAAGAGTCCGCTCCACCCTTGGGCCCTCTCCTCAATCAATTTGTTTCTAATATATGCTAGGCCTGGCCTCAGTTGAAGGAGATATGGGAACAAGATCACAGGAAGTGAGAACAGAGAAAAATTCTGACTCATTAGCACTTTAAATGGCAGTAGGCACCCACGCAGTGCGAAGCACTTTCCCTCAGACAGCCTTTCCCTCAGTCTCCTTGATTTCTCTTTCCTCTCTGACCTTTGTTAGCGGTACTTTAAGTTCTACGCTACTTGAGGGCAGAAATGCATTCTTTTCATATTTTTGGTCTGGCTTATTGTAAAAGCAAATGAATTTTCTCGACTTCAACTTGGGACAGATGGTCTGCCAAAGGCTTTCTGCTTCATATGCTAATTTGAGAAGCAGTTTGAACTCTGAAATAATGACATTTCTTGGATAGTTTACTACGGAAGAAACAACATACAATATCTGACATTGGGAATGTTTCAGAAAGCCTAAGGTATATAAGGACCAAACACATGCAGTATATATACTCTTGCTGGGCAGTTTAACCAATTCATGCCAATTAAGTGTTTCAATCATGATTTCACTTTTAGTTATAATCTCTTATAATTTCAGAATGTGTTCTGTTTCTACTACTTAAATATAACCTGTCAGGGTTGTCAAAGACCAGAGGAAACGGTATTCTTTCTATACTACTAGACACATGAAACATCATTTATCAAGTTATGTGTAGCTCTAATTTGAATGGATTGCTTAGCAGCACTGAGTTAGAAAACGTTAGCTGTCATATTTGCAGACTGCCAACTTGTGTACATATTTTTATATCTTCATTGTTTCCTGTAGTAATTTGAGTTACCCAGAAAAACAAAATAATCCCTAATCTGGAATAGAAACATGCAGACAGTCCATACTCTGCTAATAGTATAACTAAACTTTAGTGTCTTAAATCATAGTTTGTTACAACAGCAATTTCCCCTAATTAACAAACCCTCTAATATTTCTTATAGCAGAAATTAGGTCAAATACTATAAAATTTATTTAGTGTTTAGACAGAATACCAATAGCTCTCGCTATAAGACAGATGAAGATTTAAGTACGTATCAGAAGCACCCTGAATTTGATGCTGAGGAAATCTCACAGCACAATGGAAGCAAGGATCAACAGCGCTTGGCCGGCTGCCGGTTGAGTCATCTCTTCAATGAATTCTGAATTCAATGAAGTATTTATGATACAGAAAGACAGTGTGGGGAAATACCATAAAACATCCATATTTAAGTTGTCAACTTTTCAAAACAGGTCTGGAATGAGTTATTGAGGAAGCAAAAATGGGGTGTAAATTCAGTTTAAAACTTCTTTTTAGCTCATTCACAAACAAGCATGCGCTTCAGTCCCAAAGGACAAACACACCTGGTACATATGGGAATTTTCTCTTTGCAATTCTGTGTAGAAAATGTGGTCATCATCTGGACAGATGCAGCTTGCTAGCTTCCTCAACTACCCTGACTCTCAAATACAACAGAGTTAGGTTTGACACTTGCTAATCCTAGTTTCTGTTAAGCAGGAGACACACACACACACACACACACACACACACACACACACACACAGCTGAATATTTAATGCAAATAAATTATGTGAAACTTAAAAGAAACAATTACTAAAATAAATTGTGCAAAGAATATTAAATAAAATTAAATGCCTCAACTCTTCCCTCTTTAATAATTAAATTTAAGTCCCTAATATAATATTAGTCCCAATGGCATTTTGTTAGACGTGAAAGCCAGGATTCTCAGCACTGGTTGATATATGAGTGTGCTACATAGCATTTAAGGCGAAATGAAAAGAAAGCCTCTATCTTTGTACAGGGCATTGCCATCTTCTAACAATGCATCCGCCACAATGCAGGTGGCACAACTGCCTCTATGGAATGCTAAGGTTACTTGTTTCAATCCCAAGCTAATCTGACATGCTTCCAATATAAACGAGCATGACACAAAATAAACTTCTGATAAGGAGCTCAAAGACAAAGAGGCACCAGGCACCTAGCCTGGAGCTGAACACTCGGTTTCCTCTTACCACATGTTTGCTAAATAATGGGTTTAAGATGCAAACATAAACTTTAACCCACATTACTGGCATTACTGATGCAGGTGTTTATGACGTTATTGTGGCCCAAAAGGATTTCAGGCAACTAAAAGAACACACATAAAATGTGATAAAGATAAACTGCGAGTAAATAAGAAGAAAAGTTGCAACAGAGTAACTGAGTAAGCTGAAGCCAATAAGCATATACTTGACAACTTCGCTACATAATAATTAGATTTAAAGAAAGATTACATTATCTTTCTACTGAAGAATGATGTTATTTAACCTGCTGTATTTTATTTTCTAAAAGTATACATAATAAACAGTAAATAGGATTTTTTCCTAATCAGGGGTCTGGGACCCAGGACTCTAGGGGTTGACATCTTTAGTTCCAGAAATGATTGTTTAGGATAAACAGCAGATGAGAAGACAGTACAGACTCGGGACTCAAGATTTGTAAAACACGAAGGGAACCAGAGAACAAGGGTCTTCACGGATCTACCTCAGTGCAGGGAACAGTAATAAGTAAAAGTGTGCTTGTGAGCTGTATTAGGGAACCAAATGAACAAAACCCACTATAAATCTATATTTAAAACAAACGAACGAACAAACAAACAAACAAACAATAGGACCCACAAAGCACTTTATCTCAGCCACCCAGGGAATTCACTTACCTATCGCTTGAGCTAAGGCTATGACAACCTCCTGGCAAGTCGTGACTTCGGTGACCCCGCAGACGATCCTCTGCACGCCATCCACCCATACTTTAAGTTCCATGGTGCACCAGCCAGTCAGTCACCCAAGGGCCCTGAGACTGGTCATCAAAGGTGTCAGGTCATGTCTCTGGCTATGGAAACATGGAGAAGGCAGTCTGTGTAGTCAGCTAAAAAGAGGAAAAAAACATTTTTAAGAGAATGAATCTAGGTCTTTCTTCTAGTAAGTAAATATTACGCAAAACAAATTTTAATATGATAATCCTATTGCCATTAATGACCATGTGCTTTCTTACTTTACAGAACCAAATTCAGCAGCACAAACTAAGTATAGCCACCTATCATGACACTGTTTCACATTACTACTATTTTTATAATTATAATTTTAATCAGAAAGTTACTCTCTATTGGGTAAATAAACAAATCTATATACACTCAATTAAGCCGTACTGTTAACATATAAGCTGTTTCGTTTTTTAAAAAGTTATTTCATTAGAACCATTTTTCTGCGGTTAAAGAGAAATAAAAAGAGTTTTGGTCATTTTAGGAATGAGAAGCAACTGAACCAGTTTCTGCAGCCTCAGCAGCATTTGGAGACCTGTCTGCCTAACTGCACTGCATTCCTTGGTTCCGCGCGTCCCTCGCTGCTTCCCCAAGTGACTGAGAGTGTCGCCCTCACCGCTGAAATCCCAGCACCCCGTGCAGCGGAAGGCTCAGTCCACAGAAAACATCCGTTGAAGGAAATGAATTCCTTTGATGGCCGACTACTTCCCCATATATGTCCTTTTCATATTTATTTAATTGGGGTTTGTTACTTTTCTTAAATTTTAAGTTAATCTAATAATATAAAACTTAAACTTCTGCTATACTTGCTGTGTTTCCCCATTGTTTTTTTTTTGTTTAGCTGTACTGTATGTCAAGCAGAAATTTTTATATTCTCCTATAGTCAAACCAAATGCCTTGATTTCTTCTCTTAATTTGAATGTTATTATTAGCCTTCTACAAATCAATTACACACAATTCTTTTTCCTGTGGGTTTTGAAAGTCTCAGTTCTTCCCGTATTAAATCTTTAATCAACTATGATTTTTGTCCATTTTCCTATGATGGTCCTATTTCTTTGTTGTTTTTTTCAAATGTAATAAACAATAATTTAATTATAGAGAACAGGAGAAAGATTAAAGACCTATTCAAAGGCTTATTTAAAAAAAACACTAAAACTTTTTCTTGTAAAGTAGTATTTACTATAAACAGTAACTTAGTCCTTGTACATTCTCTTAAAAGACCTAAGGCAGTTCAAGGCCACCTGGTCATCTGGGAGGATGAGTCAGAAATACATGTGAACTGAAGGAGAATAGACCTAATAATACTCCTACTTCCTCCAGAGAAGTTACAAAAATAGTGTTTGCCACCCTGGCAACCAGGGAAAGCACTGGCTGGACGCTAGCTGCCCGGCGCGCTGGTAGCTCGCTCTGCCGCGCTGCACCGAGAAAGGGCCACTTGCCTGACGGGCTAATCCCTGTACTGCGTTCCTCAGCTGAAGTCCTGTGAGGAATTAATTTTTTCTGGGGAGAAAGGGTTCCAAAACTGAAGAGTGATGGGAAATCCAGCAAATGAAGTTAAACAGATTCCTTTACATGCAGATTTCTTTGAACCTTTCTTTAATAGGCTGGTGTGCACTCTACACTGCAAGAAAGAGGTTAATATGCTATTGTTCCCAATCCATTTAGAGAACGTTTAAAGAAAGGGAACAGAAGAGTTATGACTTAAAACAAAATTTGTTTCCTTCTCTGCTAGGCACTCAACTAAAATTAGAATATGTAGTATTCTTTCTTGGAATAAAATGAAAAATTAAAAAATGGCCAAACAACATATATTGTGTTAATATATTAAAATTAAATTATTTAGTTAAAGTAGCTGAATTTAAGAAAACTCAGCTGCATTAACATTTATTTAATACATAGTTCCTCATATGTTATTAACAAAACTTAAACTTGGGGAACCTAAGAAGGAAGACAGAAGATTTCATTAAAAGTCTCCTCTCTCCACAAAGAGACCTGTCTTTTCAAAGAAACTTATGAGGCTTATTTTTAATTTTTATAAAGGTTTTAGTACACCACCACCTATTTTCCTATCTAAATGATCAGCTTCACCTTGCATTTTACATCACTAAGTGAATATAAATGAACATAAAACACATGTACATCTGTTAAATATTATATAGTAATGTGGTAAAACACAGGGCATAAATAGTACTGCTTAGTTAGTATAAATGTGGAGGGTATTTATCCCCCTGCCCAGAGGGTTCCTACCACAGGTCACCACGGAGAAGACCAGCGGCTGCGTGTGTACCACCACTGATACCTTTCAAAACTGAGTCCTTAAGGAGGGCAGGAAATGCCTCAGTAGATCAGATCAACGAACCACATGGTGCAAAATTTTATTTCTAGGAGGGCCACTGTTTTTAATATATGGCTTGTCCGCTTTGGGGTTGTACTGGCAGTCCCCTCTAGCTCCCCTGAACATCAGGGTGTTGTTCACGAGACTCATTTGAAGAATCTGTCTCTCTTCCCAGTGAGGCCCCTCGATCACCTTCTAGGAGCTGCCGCCCTTTCCTTCCTTCATACCCTCCAGAACCCCACTCCCCAAGTTCTACTCCCAGCCCCAGAACTAGGCTAGAGGGAAAAACAAAAGTCCTACACTGTAGGTGCGTGTGGTTGGACTGGTCATCATTGGAACTAGACTCAGGAGGCAAAAAAGGCTTTGGAATGTCGGCTGGCATTTGGAATAATTCTTTCCATGGAAACAGTAATGCAGGTAGAAGTAAGGTTCTACTGTAAGGGTACGAATATAGGTGAGCTAGTGTTTTCATCATGTGGTTTCTATATTCAAACCACTATTATTTTAATAATTTTGATCATGAAGAACTAGCTTTGTTAAGGAACATGCTACTGGTGAACAAGTGTTCTTTAGCTAAGAACCATTTATTATCTTACAAGCCTACTGGAATTAAGCATCTGCATTTGTGGAAACATATTCCCCCAAGACCAGTGCTTTAATAGAGCAATTACAGTCAAGCCTCATCACCCGTGTGTTCCTTATTTGTGAATTCACTCACTCACTAAGATTTATTTGTGACCCCCAAACCAACACCTGTGGCACATTCACAGTCATTTATACACATGTATGTGTATTTCACAGCAGTGACAAATTTGAGCTGCCCGGCCCTCCTGCTCTTCCCAGCTGAGGCTAGACAAACTCAACGCTCTGCCTTCTTGTTTCTGCTTTCATGCTGTCCACAAGAGTCCTTGCCTCAGTCTATTTAGTGCTGTTTTTGCATTTTTGTGGTTTTTGTTGGTTATTCTACTGGTTAAAATGGCCCCCAAGCACTGGGCTGAAGTGCTGCCTAGTTAGTGTTCCCAAGTGCAAGGAAACTGCGATGTGCCTTATGGAGAAAATATTGTGCTACTTAACTTTTGTTCAGGCTCTAGTTATAGTGCTGTTGGCTGTCAGTTCAATGTTAATGAATCAATAATATGTATTAAATAAGGTATCTTAAAACAGAAAAAACATATAAAACAAGGTGACCTAATTATCAGCTGACAAAACTGTTGTGACCAAAGGCTCTCACAAAAAACAAGAATTGGTTGCCTATTTTTACACAGTGTAACTTTTCTTTGATGGCAAATATCAAGCCAATGAGTAATTCCTTGGACACTAGATACAAGTATATAAGAAGCTCATTGCCAATTGTAACATTCCATTCACTGCTAGTTTTTTAAAAATTGATTTTTTTAAAGATTGTATTTATTTATTTTTAGAGGGGAAGGGAGGGAGAAAGGGACAGAAACATCAATGTGTGGATGCCTCTTGCACACACCCTCCTGGAGACCTGGCCTGCAACCCAGGCATGTGCCCTGACTGGGAATCGAACCAGCCACCCCTTGCTTCGCAGGCCGGTGCTCAAAATTTTTACACCAGCCAGGGGTAAAAATTGATTTTGAAAGACAGAAGATAAGAGAAGAGAAACATCAATTTGTTGTTCCAATTATTTATGCATTTATTGGTTGCTTCTTGTATGTGCCCTAACAGGTGATCGAACCTGCAACCTTGGCATGTCCGGTCGATGCTTTCACCAGCTGAGCTACCCAGCCAGGGCCCCTTCACTGCTGGTTTTGCTCAAAATCTAGGTTATTGCAAAGCTAGTATACAGATAAACTGGGTTATAATAAAATCTTCACCTAGTATCTACAATTCTTTAATTAAATCAAATACTGATGCTAGCAAGCCACTAGTGGTATTTTTTTGCATAATAAAGAGACTCAGCACAATGAACACAATATATTCTGAATAGTAGTTATTAGAATTATTAATAATCAGATACAAAATTCTTTGTATAGAAAGCCGGTAAAAAAAATATATAAAAACACTAAAGTGAGTTTAGGTTATCTCATCCTAAAACTAGTCTGATGTGTGAATTAAATAATGTTGAACAATTGTTACCATCTAAAAGATATTGACTTTTTAATGTTCAAATGGTTCCTGAGATGAGGAAAAAATGTCTGTGTGCACCTGTTGCCTGTGGAGAGGAGAAAGGAACTGAAGATCAAAGAACAGCCTGGAGAACATGGTGGGAGGAAGCACAGCCTGGGAGGAGAGGGAGTGAGTGAGCACATGGTAGGGAGGGGGGAGGGGGTAAAGAAAACAGCTTTCCGGGAAACTGCCTCAGACGCCAGCTATGGGTTACCTACCCCTGAACACTCTTCTGGGTCTGTATTTTGGAAATCTGGTTAAACATAAGTTGTTTTTAGCAAACCCATTATTTTGCTATAATGCAGTTCTGCAAATGGTGTCACAGAAAGCAGGTTGTTATAAAAATGTACACAATGTTAAAAGTGGGTGCTAAGGAAAACGATCTCAGTAACATAAATAAGTGCCCCCCAAAATAAAGTTTTGACAACAGAAGTCCTATGAGATGCACCACAGGGAGATAAGGTTCTAAGCCCAACAATTTGGGAAACATTTCATAACACCGTCTCTGAGAGACAGTGCAGAGCAAGATAAAGCTTCTGATACCCTGTAGTAGAGAAACTGGTTGGACTTGGTTAAACTTACAGTGATTAGCATGGGGGTGGGGTGTGAAAAAGGGGCACAATGCCTATGAAATATCCCGCTGAACTGTAGGATACAAATTACCAATGTTGGGAAAATATGCCTATACAGTGCACCTCAATCCTCATTAATTTGTTCCTGAACTCATGACGAGGGCTGAAACCTGCGGGTACCAAATGATGAAGCATTTTCTCTTGCAGGGTGGCGTCGTGACTCGTACAAGTTCTAGCAAGTGTGACAAGCCCAAGCAAGTGCCAAGTGCTGAGACATTTTTTTCTTGTCAAAATGAGATGAGTACAGGGTTTGACGAGTTCTGAAGCCAATGAGTTCTGATGTACGACTGTATATAAAATGAGCTTTCTGCCAGCTTTTAATGTATTCTGAAGCCTCTAGAAGTGGCAATGGATACACTGTTTAAAATTTTAGTAGGAACAATATATGACAAACGAGAAAACTTAATAGAACCCAAACTTTTCTCTAAGTGAAGTTTTTAGGGCCATGACTGAGCCATGTCTTTTAAAGATGGGTTTCATATTTTTCTTTTTTATAGATTCATCTAAATAATCGGATTTGCTCTTTCATAGTACATTTTTAAAAGGTCAATGCCAAGCAATCTCTGCATATTAATTATTAAATCCAATAAACCCATGCTTTTCCCTCCATTATCCAGCATCCTCAGGTCACAGCATTCAAACTCACGCAACGATTTACCATTTCCCCAACGTTACATACTCAAGCGGCCATTCTGCATCATGGCAAGGGGCAGCCTGTGCACGTCTACGTGCTAAGCGCAGCGTATTGTGTCTCATTTATTCCCCACAACACAATAAATGAGACACAATACACAAGCAAGTGAGGTCATTAGCCTCATTTTAAAGATGAGAAAGGCAACAGAGCTTATATAACTCTCCCAAGGGCACAAACCTAGTAATTTAGGGACATATATTCAAAATTGGTATGAATAAAGAAATTAGAGAATAAATAAGGCAGGCTTCTCCAAAAGGATTCAGTGTACTTAGATAAATGTTTTTAAAATGTCCTAAGTTACACTAAGAAATCTCATTTATCACCTGCTGGAAATTTATTTCTATCAATAAACAATGATCAGACAATATGCGCACACTTTCCATTCCAGGAGAAAGAAAGAGCTAAACCAACTAAATCATGGTAAGAAGCTACAGTTTCGATTCAGGGGGCCTGTGCTACCCAAATGCACATGCCAGCATAATGGGTGTCTGATGGTCAGCCTCATTTCCCAGCACTGACAAAATGTTTTTCTAGTTTATATATATATATATATATATATATACACACACACACACATATATATATATATATATATATATATATATATATATATATATATATATAACAGTTAACTTTGCCTCTGTCACATAGTAAGAGTTCCTAACTGTTCTTTATTTACTATTCTTATTGGCTAGAATCAGTAAAAAACAAGGACATGTGTTCTTTTGAAGTGTTGGTTTACAATGAAGGTGTCAAAGTATACCTGCTTACGGAGAAATATTACAAATCTATTTGTACCTAAATGTACCTTTCAAGTATCACCAGGGTTTCAGTGACTTTCTTTCAGTAGAAGCACATTATAATATGGTTTGCTCGCTGCAAATGCTTGTGAGAAAGAGCACGAAGCAGCACGTGTAGCAGAATGCACGATTTAACTGGTGCCGGAGTTCAGGGCTTTTCACGCTGAGCCTTTGAGAGCGTGGCCTCTTATCCCAGACCTGGGGGCTTTACCAGGAGATCAACCATCACAGAACTTGGCGCTACACACAAGCCTTCAACTAGTTCTGAAGGGCCAAATGTAGGCTGGGGCCCTAACAGAAGACATAATTGGAAAGTAAGTGGCTTTTTATAGTACTATAGCAAGAAATGGAACCCAGTGGTCTACTATTTTTATATTTCTTAAGAGATTTTTGTGTCAGTAAAATTAAGTTGCAAGGTCCCCTACTGTTCCACCTACTATAAACATTTAAGAAAATTAGCAAGAACAGACCATGTATAGGTTTTTCATGCTAATGTTCTTTCATTAGTGGTAATCTCCATTTTATGGTCTGTTTTAACTAAATTTTTTACAGGAACAAGTTCCTCAATAACTTCTATATTGGACACTTAATTTATTTCAATATATGTAAAGCACAGTCATTTAATTTCAGATTTCAGAATAATCTAAATTAATAATACAGTATTCCAAAGACTGGCTCTGCTAGCATCTATCCATGACCTCAGCCTTCTGTGTTCAGCGAAATGACTGTATTAGTTGATGGCCAGTAGGTGGCTGGCTCTGAGAGGCAAGACAACTTACCTGTTTTGTTTCAGCAAACTCTTGGAAACGAGCGGACTTTACATGCCTGAAGAAAGTACCGTCACGTGCTCATCTCCCCTCTTTGACATCTGTAGGTGTCAGGAATCTGCAGCTTCCTTAGAACCAAGTAGAACAAAATGTATTTTTTGGTGGTGGTGGCAGGCTTGTGTCTTGGGAAGAAGGCTATGGCAAGGCTGGAACGGTAAAAAGGAAGGAAAAAAGAGAAGAGGCATGTGTCAAAGAGAGCGGCACTGTGTGGAGAATGCTGGCATTCCAGTGCAAGGTGACCCAGGGCTACTGCCACTGGAGAGATGGCGGCCATCGGGCATTGGCTTGGGCTTATCCTCATGCAACAAGGCCATTGGGGGCCTCGACCTACATGGAATTGTGTTTCTGTGTGTTGGTCTTGATTCCTTTCCGTCATTTTTGTGACAGTCCTTCACACCCACTGCCCATGGCTCTCTGACCTCTCCGTGCCGCCTTCTCCAGGCACTCTTTCCAAGGTACGATGCGGCAGGCTTAAGTTCTCAAGCAAATCACCTGCTTTCAGTGTTCTGTCAGCTAGACACCAAAGAAGTCAATCTAGTAGGCATATTCTTGTTTCCATGAGGTGTTTGAATGATTTTACAAATGGTAACTGTTCATGTGGTATTTTTATGCAATCTTTTCTATACCCATCTATAGCTCTATATGGCATGCATTATTATGAGACAAAAGAGGAAATGATGTATAGAAAAATCAGCAATTCATCCAAAGTCACTCAGCCAACAAGAGGCAGATCCAAATCTGATAATGCTCATAACCACTAAAAAGCTACTTATCTTTACAAGATAAAGTTATTGGTAAAGTCTGCAAGGACATTTGGAATCAGCAATCTTGGCTCAGGAGAGAAAGTAATCAAGCAGATATGACCACGGGAGCTATAAATTCCAATTCTATGAAGCTAAATAATGTATTTGGCCTAATTGTTGCCACAGAACTGAGAAGAAGCAAAGAGCAGATGTTCAATAATCGAATCAGACTTAACTAGGCATACATGGCCCCGGAGGTTCCTGATGGAAACGAAAGCTCCCAATTTCCCTTGTCTCAAAAAGCAGGGACAGAGCTGGGCCCTGAGTCCCGCTGTTACCAGACCGCCAGCGCCTACGTCCTTTCTACTGCAGAAGCTGTCCACAAGGCAGGCTCATTTCCTCTCCAAACCTGACATCTGTGGGCTACTTCGTTAGTGATTTTTTAAATCCATTTGAGTGATAGCAAATTATGTTCAATACCTTATAGACACCATTCAGGTATAATGAATTTCTTTCCCGATTTTAATATTTATGGCAGTCTGCAATGAAACCCACTATTTTACTTCATAGAGAATAAACAGGAAAGTATTTTTCATTCACAAAGTCAAGATCACCATGGACTTCTCATAGTATCATTAATATCAAGCCCATCAATTCTGACACACGACTTTTCTAATTACGTGTGTGAACTTTCAACAAAACACTGTTTTGACTTACAGCTACAGTAGTGACTTCAAATAGCCAAACTTTATATATCAAAACATGTTAATTTGCAGGTAATACACTTCTAAGCTATATTTACATGTAAACATTTAAAGCCAAAATATATAAAATAAAAATTTTAGCTCCTTGGGTTAAAGTAGTTACTAGATTATAAAATTTCTACTAACTTTAATTTTAAGATTTAATCAACACTATTTAAATTTTTTTTTAAAACTTCGTTACTATACTTATTCAGCGGATAAAGTACGAAATGCTTTAACAGTCTCAAAGTCAGAAATTAGATTAGGCAAAAGTAAAGATGCATCATCCATAATCCCCAAGAATCTTTGTTAAACTGTAACTATTTTAATTCATAGAAAATTTAAAAAGTGTCCATTCAAACAACTTGAAAGGTAGTTTCCCCTTAATCTTTAAGACTCAAGAATAATTTCTTATTCCACTTAGTTCCTGAAGGAAATCTAGTTTAAGTAATTAAATCCCTAGGTGTGATACAAAAATAGGTGCACCTTTTGGTGATATTTTAAAGTAAGGTATTTTCCATGTAATAAAACTTTAATAGATGTTAATTATTCAGTGTAATAAAACAAATAATGCTATTGTTCCAAATTCTCACACTTTATTCCTCACACTATCCTTACTGGTCACCCTCTTTAGATACCATGTACACTCTACATTTAGTTGGGGACATTGTGGGCTTCAATTAATTTAGGAGGTGTTGTGCTATGCGGTTCCCATCCAGTATTATTGAAGAAGATAGATGCTAAGTTTGAGATGTACACTGAAAAATTTCAGAGTAAAAGGCTTGATATTTATTTTAAATATCATCAGTGATGTTGACTAAATTGATACTCTACTCGACAATATCCTATTTATAGAACTGGACTTAGGCCTATTCTCTGCCCTTCACGGAAACCGCAGTGCCAGGTGAAGACGGCAATGGCTTGTCAATCAGCAGTCAGATTGAATGAGGAAAGCTATACACCTAACGTAGGGCACATGAATAAATATAAAAGGTCAACTGTAGGGTATAGCTACTGAAGCAATTGACTGTTTAAAAATCCCATTATATTTCCCAAGTCAAACTGCTTGCCTAGTGGGGTGGGGACCCTATTTTTATGTTTAAATAAATTTATTTGCATTTTATTAGTACATCTGATGTCCACTACGTGTTTATACTTTACCAAGTCCTACATTTTCAGAGTAGAGGGCAAAGCTCAAGCATTGATAATCCAATGCTAATCCCGGCAAAGGTCACTTGCGGGAAATCAACCCATGGAATGAAATGGGTCAAAAAACATAGCCAAGAATTACTCCAGAGGTCACGGAAGCCTGCCTCTTGCTCCCTGAGAAGGAAAGCAGCAGCCAGGCAATAAGTCACTATTTAGATAGAAGAGCGCTGGGGATGACACTGGAATAGTGTACGTGTCTAGGGCGTAAGAGAACTGGATTTATAAAGAAATGTTTTCACTGAAGCATAACATATTACAAAAAAGCTCAGAAATTCTAAGTGTGATGAAGTTTTACAAAGCAAACACTTCTGTCTAATGATATCCAAGATTAAGAAGAATCTATCCTGGTCCCAATCCTTTCCTTGAAAGGCAACCTTCATTCTGACCTCTATCATCATGGACTAGTTGTGCCTGTTTCTGAATTTTGTATAAATGGACCACAGCACACGAAGTGCTGTCTGGTTTCTTTGGTGTAGCTGTACTTCTGCTGAGCTTCGCTGCTGTTGCTGTGCACAGCAGCAGTTCCTCCTTTCTCACTGCTGCAGAGCTCTCCACTGTACAAATACACTGCAATTTACTCACCTCTCTGCTACTGATGGGCATTTGGGTTGTTCTCATTTTGGGGCTATTACAAATAATCCTGCTCTGAACACTTGCAGCTAAGAATGTGGTTACTGCATTCTGCGTTTGCCTGCTAACTGATGCATTCCCCTGCCTTCCCATCCTGCCTGCCCCCTGCGTATCCATTTTACTTGTTTTTGCAGAGAAAAGTCTTTCTTAAACACAGGCTTTACTCCACACCTGCTCGGAATCCTTGAATGGCTCCCACTGCCTCCAGGATAAAACCCAAACTCCTTACAGGTCGCTGAGGTGTGTATGGCCTCTTGATCACCTTCCAGCTCTCCCGGGTGCCCTCACACTCACGCCGAGGCATTTCAGGCAGTTTAATGCATCATTCCCTCAGGCACCTCTGCTCTCCCTCCACCAAAACAGTGCTTCTGATTCTGGTACGTCCTTCAAGAGCACTTCAGACCCCTTCCAGGCCCTTTCCCAATCTTTTGGCCCCTCTCCCCTGTGCTTCCAAAGCTCTGTGCTTCTGTTTTATCGTGGTAGCTCTCAATGTACTTACCAGCGGAACTCCTCTGATTCCCATACTACTACTTGGACCCCTCCCTCAGCACAATGACTGACACATGTCACACTGTGTGTTTGCTGAATAACACAGGTGCTAACGGCACAGGAAAGAAACTGACAGTTTACATTTAACAGGGGAAAAGCACAGAACTAATGCAAAAGGGTCAGTGTGAACCCAGAGGCGACAAAATTGGCATCCAAGTACTTTAAGTCCAGTAAAGCCCTGCAGTATTGACTGAAATTCCTGGAATAAAAGTTAATCTTACCATTAGAGATGCTACTGTAAATATTATACCACATTGCAAAATTCTTCAATATATCCCAAGGCAATGCCTAAAGAAGGAATACTATTGTTTTAATCTACAATTTGTGATTTCCATGTGATCATAAATAAAATATTAAATTGAAATATTTTTATGGATATTAGTTATTAAACACTCAGGGAAAGGAAATATGCAAGTAAATTGTACTTACAAAAAAGTTGATAGGACTTCTGGTCAAGATGGAGGCCTAGGTAAACACGGCTCGCCTCCTTGCACAATCATAGCAAAAAATGACAACTAAATTACAAACAACTATCGCCCAGAACTGACAGCAAATCAAGTTGTATGGAAGTCCGACAACCAAGGAATTTAAGAAGTCACATCCATCCAGATGGATAGGAGTGGGGGCGATGCAGAGATGCAGAATGGGCGGTCCCACACCTACAAGTGGTGGATAAAAACTGGGAGGGCTACCTCAGGAGCGAGGGATCCCAGCCCCACACCAAAGCACCCAGCCCAGGGTCCAAGGCCAGGAAGGTGAGTCCCCGTAACTGCTGGATGTAAAATCTTGGGCGCTGGGGGAGGAGTGGAGTGGCAGGATAAACTGAGATTCTCAGGCATCTCCTCTTAAAGGACCCAAAATGGACTCAGGGTGTACACAGGCTCACTGCCTCTGGGCTCCAGCGCTGAGGCAGCAGTTGGAAGGGCACCAGTGACACACGGGGAGAAGTTAAAGTGTCTGGCTTCACAGAAAGTGCCAGGGAACAGCTTCCTCCTGTACAAAACCCCAGAGGCCAGACAGCGGCCATTGTCCCTTTCCTGAGCCACCCCCCACATAGAGCCACAGAGTGGCGACACCATACCTAAGATTCCATTAACCTGGTTCACATGGGTTGCCTGACCCTGGCGATTACCAAAGGCTCTTCCCTATTCAACTTTTGGGTACACTTTTCTACAATAGGCCATGCTACTAAGACAAGGAGTCAAAGCAGCTCTACCTAATACATAGAAACAAACACAGGGAGGCTGCCAAAATGAGCAGACAAAGGAATAATGACCAAATGAAAAAACAGACTAAAACTCCAGGAAAAGAACTACACAAAATGGAGATAAGCAATCTATCAGAGACAAAGTTCAAAACACTGGTTATTAGGAAGCTCAAGAAACTCATTAGTGTACGTCAGCAACACAAAAAAGACCCAGGCAGAAATGAGGGTTACACTAAGTGAAAAAAAGAAAAATTTACGGGGAATCAACAGTGGAGTAGATACAGTTGAGAATCAATCAAATGATTTGGAACATAAGAAAACAATCAGGAGAGAAAGAAGAAAAAAGAATTAAAAAAAATGAGGATAGGCTAAGAAGCCTCTGAGACAACTTCAAACGTACCAACATTTGAATCATAGGGGTGCCAGAAGGAGAAGAGAAAGAGCAAGAAA
This sequence comes from Pteronotus mesoamericanus, assembly GCF_021234165.1. Taxonomy (NCBI): domain Eukaryota; kingdom Metazoa; phylum Chordata; class Mammalia; order Chiroptera; family Mormoopidae; genus Pteronotus; species Pteronotus mesoamericanus. The sequence goes on from NW_026555310.1 coordinate 18,904,014, forward strand.
TTGAAAACTTATTTGAAAAAAGTAATGAAAGAAAACTTCCCTAATTTGGTGTAGGAAGCAGACATACAAATCCAGGAAGCACAAAGAGTCCCAAACCAGACAGATGCAAAGAGACCCACACCAAGACATCTCATAATTAAAATGCTAAAGGTTAAAGATAGAGAGAGACTCATAAAAGTTGCAAGAGAAAAGCACAGAGTTACCTACAAAGGAACTACCATAAAACAGTCAACTGATTTTTCAAAAGAAACTTTGCAGGCAAGAAGGGACTGGCAAGAAGTATTCAAAGTGATGAAAAGCAAAAACCCATAACCTAGATTACTCTGTCCAGCAAAGCTGTCATTTAGAATGGAGGGCAGATAAAGTGCTTCCCAGACAAGGTAAAGCTGAAGGAGTATATCATCGCCAAGCCATTATTGCATAAACTGTTAAAGGGACTTACTTAAGAAAGAAAAAGATCAAAACTATGAACATTAAAATGGCAATAAGGTCACAACTATCAACAACTGAATCTGAAAAACACACTAAGCAAAACAGAAACAGAATCATAGATACGAAGATCATTTTGGAGGGTTATCAGTAGGGAGGGGGAATGGGGAGAATGAAGGAAAGGGTTCAGGGATTAAGAAGTATGAATTGTAGTTACAGAATGGGCAGGGGGATGTTAAGAACAGTATAGGAAATGGGGTAGTCAAAAAACTTATATGCAAGAACCATGGACATGAATTAAGAGGGGGATTGCTATAGGGAATTGGTGGTACCAGGTGCAAAGGGGGAAAAACTGGGACAACTGTAATAGCATAATCAACAAACTATTTTTAAAAATTAAAAAAAAAGTCAATAGGAAAATGACTGCAAAAATTAATATCTAATATCATGAATTGGGTAAATTCGGAAGAGTATAAAATTCTCCTGACACAGCTCTTTTTCAATACTTTATCATTTAAGCAAAGCTTTTACCTCCCTAAAAACAAATTAATCAAAACAGGCTACATGTCACCAGTTAAGAAGGAAGACAAGCTCCACCCTACAAACTCACAGAGTTCAGTAAAAAGAATGTAAGGAATCTAATGAAATCAAAACAAAGGAATTGATAAAGTAAACAACACAGACTTCTTGAATTATCTTCAGATTCTGGCTTATAAATTACCTACCTAAATAACCTGTCTGAGATTATGAACACACACACACACACACACACACACACACACACACACACACACACACCACCCCCCTCCCCACCCCCCAGTTAATGTTCTCTCCTATTTCATAGTTTGGGATTATACAGAGTAAACATAACATATACTTTCCCTTAACTGTTCTCTCAAATAGGTTATTTGTTTTCTCAGTCAACAAGTTATTAAATTGCTATGTTGAGTTCCTTTAGGTGGGGAGAAGATAAACTAACCTTTTTTATTTATAACTATATTACTTCTGAAAAGAATGAGAAGAAAAGAAAAATTTCAGAAAAGTTAAATAAACATATGCCTCCTTTCATTTTTAAAACTAGACTCAAAAAGTTCCAAACCATTTACAATAACTAGTAATTTATTTTTTTAGTATGACTCAGCCATAAATAAAGTTAAGTTTTGGATATTCTGAATCTGTAAGAACAATAAACATTTCTGTTAGCAGTATCCGGCAAAATTAGAAATTTGCATCTAGATCTGAGAAGACAGATCCAACACATCTAAGTATCACAGAAGTGACATAAAGCCATAAAACTCACCTGTACTCTAATTACCCTCTTTAGCATTATTGTACACATTTATTATCTGGGTGTCCTGTGCTTCTTTTTTTAAGACTAATCTAGACTTGCAATTTAGTATTTTAATAAATATATACGTACACACACACACACACTCTCTGCTTTCTTAGCAATAGTTCAAATTAGAAGTCACAGCTCCCTCCTTTCTTCACAGCTGCGGCTCCTATGAACACAGTACATGGTCATTGAATTAATGAATTAACCAGTAGCTAAATGGTCAAGTTATACGATGATCCAGTGTCAGAGCCAGGAGATCTATGTATTTCTGACTGCCCAAGTTTCCACAAAGACATAATAATATTAATCCATCTAAGTTATCAAAGAAGCGAAACAGGATAGACCCCTCAGGAACAAACTGAACAGTGAAATACTCTAAAAATTGTACATATGAAAATTAATGTAAGGAATCCTCAAAAACTCACGGCTTGTGTTTCAACGGCTTGTTTTTCTATGGGATGGGTAACAACACATTCAGAGGAAAGTTGGACTAAATAAATTATTAAACCGTAAGACTATAAAAATCACACAGAGTAAAACAATGCAAATCATGTTCTAAAAAACTGAAATACAGTATTCATGCTAGTTCTATTTTAATATATTTAATGCTCAGGAAACATGAAAAAGTCACAGTCCAGTAAAGTCAGCAGTTACCTCACTTATAAGATGGGAATCGAAGATGTAAGGCCTAAGGAATTTACTGCGGAAGAGGTGCTGCCTGCGGGGCGGGGGCATCAAAGAGGCTTCAGTGTGGTAGCCTAGGACAGATGTTTTCACCATTGAGAGGCTCTCTGTCTGTAAACAGTGGACTGAAGCACTAGCAGAAGCACAAACTTGGGCTCTTGTTGGAAGTTTTTCCACTGCTTAAAATTTACCTATTAGTAGTAGCAGAATGACTAAGAAAATTTAGTTGCTAATTTTTTAAATTAAAATCTAAGCAACCAATTATTTGCACTACTTGCATCTATTGAACCAAAAATCTTATTAAGGAAATAAGCAATGTACTAATTTCCTTTTGAAAAATCAGGGATACTAACATATTTAAAGCCATGACTCAAGAACAGCCAAAAAAGGCAAAAACAATGAAAACATTACCAAAAACAAAACAAAAAAGCCACTGTTTAAATAAATCCAATACTCACATTTGCAGAGAGGATGATCAAAGTCAAGAAAATAAAATTATGACTTAATTTTAAATACACAATGTGATTCATATGCTCTTTGTGACTCCTGGTACCACCAGGGCCAGACATTCAGCAACACATGGAACGAAGTAGAAAAACCCCCCACACATAACAAATATTCTTTTCTTTCTATAGTTATTTATTAAATCTTGGCAAATCAATTGATTTTTCTACATCAAGCCATTAGTTATGCCTTTTATTTAAATACATCACTCAAGAACTAAATAACAAGTAAAAGCAAAAGTTGTCACCTCACCTCCCAGGTCACAGAGTGATTCCTTCACAGGTAACAGGGAGAGGCAAAGCACGCAGATGCGGAATCACTCAGTACTAGTACCGTCTGCACACCACGACGTTTTACACGGTGGGCAATCGGTTCAGTATGAGAAGTAGCACAACTCTGAAATAGTACTTTTGATTTTTTTACCCTGAAAAAATTCAAATAGTGCTGATCAGTGTTAGACAATTTATTAAATTAGGCAAAGAAATTATCACTATTATCTGTAACAATTCCCTCTCACCACCACTATAAGAAAACATGGAGTAGCTGAGGTTAACAGATCTGTTCAAGAGTGAAGCTATAAAACAAGGGAAAGCATGCAGATCTCTCATCTTCCCCCCTCCAACACCCAGCCTCACCTGGCATCCACCACAGGACTCAGTCACGCAGGCCCTTATTATCCTCCCCGACCCGGATTTATCACAAGGGAACTATAAGCAGCAGGAAAATAAAGAGGCCACTTTACATCTGCGTAAGCAAAATCAAGGAGTGGAGATTGTCCTAACTTTTTAGCAAAGCTAATTCTTCTGGGGATCGTATGAAAGTCACCTTAAGAACTCACCTTCTGGGCCCTCCACTGAGCAGTAGGCTCAATTTTCCGAGAGGAGAAGCCTCACAGAACCACACCCCTTGGGTCCCCTGCCCAATCACGCGGGGCACCCATAAGGTTCCTCCCAGTTCTGTGATTCTACTGTCATTAAGTTTTCTTTTTAATTTAAAAAACAGGCAACTGAAAATCACACTTTAAGAATGTAAACACTTTTTTAAGGAAAATAAGGGGAAAAAGTCCTATAATTATTTTGTAGGAAGAATAAACATCTGTGGATGTTCCACACATTTCTATGTGAGTGATAGGAAGGAACTGTCTTTGAATAATTTATCAGGGCATAAATTCACTGTAAAGACACTAAAGTCAAATTAAATAAAACCAGCAAGAGACAAAACAATGTCCTAGTTTTGTGCACTGGGAGATGAGGCTTCACTGAGCACTAATTATACCTGGTTGGAAAGGAACTGGGTATGTTCCATTTTAAAAAGTTGTTATTTATTTTTTTACTAAAGCAAGAACATTATAAAGAACAAAGCATTTTGAATTATTTTCCTAAATTAATCTTGGGAATTAAAGAAGGTTATGCAAGTAATTTTTTTCCTAATGTGTCTTGGGTAACAATGATGAAGGTAGAGGTTGAAGATAACGTTTAAAAGCCAAATATCTAGTTCCATAGTTCTGGGCTTCCCAACATGCCTCAGAAGCTGGGGTTCTAAACCCAAAGTAAAAGGAAACATAAGTAAGTATGCAGCATCTGGGGTGCTCAGAGTTGAGAATGTAAAGTGACTTCAGGAAACTGTCAAAACCACATATTTTAGTTTTTTATCTTTGTGGTCTTCACCGCATCTTTCTCATTTGTAGTCGGTTCTATTTCCAAAGGAACTGAGGATGTTTTTTCCTTTGAGACTTTGCTCTTGAAGCAAAGCTTCACTCTAATAAAAACAGTGGTATAAAACATGAAAACATTATTCACAAGGCCAACTATTTTATTATAGTGACATTAGTTCATCCAAAGCACATATGCCATGGACACTCTGTTTAGAGACAATCACAGCTCGATATAACTGATAGTGAAGGCATGTAGTAGGGTAGAAAGACAATACGCCAAGGGAGAGGTGAGACTGTAAGAATGTTATGTGGTCACAAGCTCGGTCCAAGAATTGAGCTGGACTTGGCTTAACACATATCTGCTTTTCTCTCTTTATTTTTTAAAGAAACTTTTAAGTTGTTTCACACTCAGTCTGGCTGCAGCACTGTTTTTCCTTTGGTCTCTGATTCTTGGGAAACAACACGTGTTGTGGTGACCTTTAGGGGCAGCTCTTGATTTCAGGACCCAGCCATGCCTCTGAAGCTCATTCCCCTGCATCTCTTAAGCATCTCATGAATGCGCGCATGCACGGGGCACCCCCTCCGAATGTACAGGGGCCCTCAGAGGTAGGCATGGAGGTCCACCAATCATACAAGGGCTGCCTGTGCGATGAAATCTATTTGCTTTTGAAAACAATTACCTAAATTTATAGTGCTAAGCTTGTTATTTCAATGTTAATCTGATTGCTAGTCATAAACACCTAATAAAAAAACAAGAAAATTATTAATGAAATACAACTTGGTAATAAAATGTTTACAAACGGGATGAAGATTTGACAAAAGATAAAATGGAATCTTGATAGTAAAAAGTTATAAACTTACACATTTAACATTTTTTAAAAAATAAGTGTTCATTATATGAGGGAAAAACACCAGAAAAGTTTCAAAAGATAAAAATATAAAGCTATCTATAACCTCATCCTTCATTTTAGCTTCTTACCTCAGCCTAAATCCTTCCAAGAGCAACCTAGTTCATTTTCTCTTTCATTCATTCATTCACTCATTTTCTCTCTCTTAATATATTGGGCTGGCCAAAAAGTCCATTACCTTTTTCTGTAAAATAAAAGACACATTCTTAATTTTCACCCATAACTTTAATTTGGATATTTTGAGTATGTCGGCTATCTCCTGCTCTTGGCTTCTAGTGGGTAGAGGCCAGGGGTGCTGCTCAACATCTTCCAATGCGTAAGACAGCCCCACAGCAGAGAGTTAGTTGGCCAAAATGTCAACAGTGCCAAGAAACTTCGCAAACCACTTTTGACACTTTCCATCAGTCACAGCACCTCCTCCACACACCTGCACAAATCTTTTTTCTGCATTTCAGTTGCATTTTTACCTTTCTTGAAATAATAAAACATAATATACCAAAAATATTGCGTATTTTCTTCCATTTTCACTATTAAAATGGCTGCACAAAAATTCGCCAATTTGATAAATTGTTTTTTAAATGTATGCTGATATAACAGCTGTCACAATACAATCTAACAAAACTGTTTTGAATGAGGTTAAAGATAAGCACTATCAGAGCCATCGTATGGAAGAAACATAAAGGACTTTTTGGCCAACCCGATATATCTGGGCTTCTCTTGCTTAAACCCATGAATGTTTCTCACTAACTTTAAGATAAAGTCCATGTTCCTATCACTGCCCACCTCACTTCAGCGCCTTCCTGGACTACACTTCCCCTTTGTGAGGTAGCCATATCTCCTTGCTCCTGTGTGTACTGTTTTCTTTGCTCAGAGCATCTTCCTCCTTGGCACTCACTTCACCAGGCTCAGCCCCAGGCATCCTGCTCGCCTCGGCTCGATGAGGTGGTGATGGGGAGGGAGCACCAGCGGAAGCCAAGAGCTTGCTCTGCCAGGCACATATGGTATCATTATCATGCCCATTTTACAAATGAGAATGTAGAAGTTTTGAAAGGATAACTAACTCGATACGGCTAGTACAACATGGAGCTGGGATGTGAACTGAGTCTGACTGCTGTCCTTGCTCTTAATCTTGACCTGGGGTGACAAACCAGCACCAACCAGGCAGGCACCAGGCAGGTTGCACATTAAATGCAAAGAGAACTTTTCACCACTGCCAAGAAATATGCTTTAAAAAAAAACACATGGCCTTTTAAGTTTATTTCTTTCTATGAAAATGGAGAATATTCACTTTCACCTTATCTCCATCATAAAAAACCAACAGCCCTTTCATGTTATTAATTTTCCCTCCAAAATAAAAATTGGAAAATTATATTAATGTAATTTTTCTAAAGAAACAGTTTATATTCTGGAAAATTTCAATGTGCTTTAGTATAAAAGCATGAGATAATACCTTACTAAATGTGAAGAAAGAATAAAGTCAAAAAATATAAAAGAATATGGAAAAGCTCACTACTCTTGTCGTTTATATTGTAAAAACCAAAACTGCTATAAACAATTTGTGGTTTTTCTATTGCAATTTGAAAGATCTCAAGTTTTGCTTAGCGCTTCAATATTTACAGGAGTAGATACCAAATTCTTTTGCTCAAAGGAGGTCCAATGTATTCTATAACGGCCTGAGATCCGAACCACACAGTTTTGGTAAAATTTGATCACCAAGTATTACAGACTATTTGGCATTAAACTGAGTTCTTTGGCAACATTTAAACTGCTCTTAATTTTTATGTTAAAGAAAAGTAAAATTTCAAGGATGGCTGAAGTATCTGATACATTTAGTTCTTAACACATGTCTGCTTTAAAACAAGATCACACACAGAAATTGCTCTCTGTAGTACATCTACGGGTAAGAAGCTCTGTTAACTGATTATGTAATGTTTTAGTTTGGGTAGTAAAAGATTCCAGATGTTTACTCTAACAGCTTTTGTAGGCACACGGGATTAATGTTATACACATAGTAACTGGTTCTGGAACAGGGCCAATGTGTGTACATATGCTGTTTAATTATGTTGGCACCCCAGGCATTTCAAATATCAACACAATTTCTCAGCTGATATTCCCATTCCGAATTCTGTTTTAAATAATTATAGAGGGGTAAAGAGATGGGGCATTGCCCGTGCTAATGAAATCTATCTAGTTCTTTTTACCTTTAACAGATTTGGAGGTCTTATGGATCAAAATTCTCTTACAGTCTACATTGCAGGTAAACACAAACTGCCAGGAAATATTTTCTTCAAAATTCTTTGCTGAACACCAGTGTATTAATTTCCGTATCCTTTTAAAAAAAATTATTATTCTCCTTTCTAAAAATTCATCTGCCCCAAGGGAACCTTTGACTCAGCCATGAAAGCTTCCCGTGAGTCCTAGAACTTGACTTTGAAATATACTTCTCTACACAAACAGTGCTAGAAGTTTGTTTTGAATGAACATTCCGAAGTTCCTCACCTAGATAAGTCTGAAAAACCTGCTGTGAATCTAAAAGCATACAGACACCGGAGAATTGTTTTATATTAATGACTCAAATTTCTCCCCCTTCCGCTCAAAAAAAAAAAAAAATATGAAACAATAACATAATAATATTTTCACAGCTTTTCCAAAAGACGTTTACAAGTTTTATATGTAAAAATAAGTGAGTAAATCTTTGCAAAAATGGATGAGTTGGACTAGCAACGTGATACAAACTACCTTAGAGGAAGGATCTTTTCAGTGAAGCAAGCTCAATGGAAAAATTCCTAATCCAGAAGTTTTCCAGACATAAACTTTCCAAGCTTCCCAAGATCATATGTTAGTCAGTAGGCCTGCTGGGGTATGGGCAGTTTCCTTCATGTGCTGTAGGCTGCTGCTATCATGCACGCAAATTTGAACTACATGCACAGAAATATGTATTTCATTAAAGGAGCATGTGATGATGAGAGACAAGATCTTCTGGTAAATTTATTTGGAATGCATGTAAAACATACAGGCCAGATGAAACTACTGAGGCATCTTTTCAGATTTCTTGAATTTCTCTAAATAAGAAATATTTTCAATGATGATGAGACCTGCTGTAGGTTTACATGTATAGCTGATGTTGAAATCGCTACTAAAGGCCCTTCTCTGAAGCTCTCCCACCCCCACTACAATCACTTGGACTCCACTTAACAAGCACCTTTGGAAGCAGACACTCATTTTCCAGTCCTTTATTTTAAAATCTCTCAATCAGCTGCTTGCCATTTTCATTGCCAATAGTTCAAAACCTTTATCATCTCAGGCATTCATAATTTTACAACTGCTGTGCCTCTCTGCAATCCACCCGGCACGCTGCCGCCAAGATCCTGCGTTTCCCTCAGCCTGGCTCGAGTGTGGTTTGTACCTGTCCTACACACATGACACAGCTTTAACAAAAGGTGGTCAATCCAGCTCAAGAACTCTACACTGTCTTCATACCATCATGATGAGAAAGGATGGGTCTCACGTGCGGCAGAGAGCCAAATGGACACTGCTAATCCAAGTAAGTGATACAGTTACACACACACACACAGAGGCACACACACGCTAACTAAATCTTGCATGTTGGAGCACTGACATTTTAAATATTTGACAGGTAAGCAAAATCAAAGTAAGCCAGAAATCTAGCACAATGCAACTCCCCCAAATTCACATCTGAGGTATAGAAATTGTAATGCCGGCAAAATCAAAATAGTATGGAAAGGAGTCTAGCATTGTAAAATGCTTCATTAATGTAGTAGCGGAATATCATAATCCCAAATGCCTCAAAAATGGAAGAAAAAGTAAATTACCTGGGCACTCGGCTACCAGTTGTGAAAGAAAGCTTACTGCATTGTTTTTTTCAGGTAAAGGATATTCATTTATTCTGAAAGCAGCTGCAGCCGAGGCGGTCAGGATTCAGGTATGTACCAGGGTCCCCTGCATGTCCGGCTGCTCCAGCTTCACTAGTGCCATGGCCGTCGTGCAGGGGTCAGCAGCCTGTGGCCTGCTGCCTGTTTTTGTAAATAAAGTTTTACGGGAGCCCAGTCATGCTCATTCATTTACCTACACTCTATGGCGGCCATGTGCTACAGTGTGAGAGTTGAGTCGTTACAACAGAGACAACCTGGCCAGCAAAGCCTGCCCTATTCATTACCTGGCCCTCAGCAGAACAGTCCGTAACAGACCACCGACAGGATGCTAATGCGGAACAAGAGAACCCCGAGGATGCCCTGGCCGCACACTCGAGACCAGAAGTGCCGACGCAAGAGGTAGCAAGTAAGCCATTTTTTCTCTCTCTACATTAAGGAGCACAAAGAATTCTAACAGTGTGTTTCAATAGTGAATATTTTTCATAAGAACAGAAAAAGAGTCACTAAAATACAATTACTTTTTATTTTTTAAATTCTGTACACACAGTGCTTGGATGCCTGCCTCCTGCACACTCCACAGTATCAATAGTAGAGAGAATATCTGTATTTACAGATCATCTCCATGGCACTGATACTTTATAAAAACACTCTTGTGAATACTGAACAATCAGTACATTCTTTCCATAACAGGCTATTAAATATCTCTATTTTTACTATGAGACAATGAAATACTATGCTTCTATGGAAATAATATAACAGTGCACCATATCTATTTTTTAAAATAACATGCCTTAGAGTAGTGGTAAATGGCCCAAGAACTGTAATAATTAAGCATAGTCTGGCCTTTGAGTGGATTGCTTTCTTCGTGCCATTCAGAGTTTGGATATATTTTGTGATACACAACTAATCTTAAAAACTAACCACTTGTCTGTACAGTATGTGTGTGGAAATGCTTTTTGAGTCCTAACTTTATTCCAGACATTAATCTGGGGCTGCTTATCTATTAAAATCTAATTTTAGGAAAAAATAGGAATTCAAAGAGAGCTATTTGGTTTACAAAAGAAGTGAAATATCATTCATTAGAATAATACGCTTTTCCACTGCACTAAAAGTAATGGGAATTTCTGTTTCATACCAAACACCTCAGCAAAAATGCCTATGGTATAAGCCATAACTCTGTAGAGCATCACAGGCTGTAAAACCAATTCTGTGTATTACAGACAAAAACTCAGTATTAGATTACAAAAGCACAGAATCCATCTTATCTAGACAGGTGATTTAAAAAAGTCATCCTACAAAACCTCATAGAAAGTTCTTTGAAAACAAATGCAATTATGCAGAATGAATTAATTTCTGTTTCTTACAATCCCATAATTCAGGATCATGAAGCATGAGAAAAAGTGGAAATTTAAACTGTCACAGAAAAATTTGAAAACCAGGGCTCCTGAACAAAACAGTTTTTTTTCTTTTCTCCTGAATAAAGCGCTGTTTTTGATCACAGGGAAAAACTACTAAGAATTATTTTATCATTAAGTGTAACTTTATTACTCACTATAACATTTGTCAATTACATATTAGAAAAAATGGATTACAATTTTAAGAAAATTTAAACATATAGTATAATCGATACCACAAGAAAGATATCCCTTTAGCCTCATTTTTATTTTAAAATTTATTTTTACCTTATTTGATAGTATATGCCTCTTTTTAAGTTTCCCTAAATCCTTTTTTTACACATAGTGAGGCACAAATAAACAAACCAGTGAAGATCAACATGAAAAGAAAACTAATAATCTGGCTGCCACTTACTGATGACCTAAACGGTGAAGGATAAATATTTCTGAGGAAGCAACCCATTTAATATTGATGAGAGGGTTGATTCAAAGATAAATATTAGCCAAAACTACATATCACACAGCATAGTTTGAGACTGAGAGTTTCTTTAACAAGCAGGTAAAACTTTTTTTCTAATTAGAATGATCACTAATAATAATTAAACTAATAGAAAAGTTTTAAGTTTTAATAATCTAAAAGAGTATCAAGAAGACAGTCATGTTGGGAATTTTATACTTTGTTAAGAAAATATTTGGATCTTGAATTAATAAGGTCAGTCAGAAATACAGTGTTACAAAAGATGGGTAACAAAAGCTCTAGCACTTAAACATGGTGGAAAAAGACACTGACTTGCTGGAATGACTGTATATGAGATGGTTTAAAAAGTGACAAAACATGAACATGTGTGTACAATTTCAGCCGAGAGGAGATAAGGCTTTGTCTCAAATTTGGGGCTTATCATTTTAGCCACCAGAGGTCACCCTTTCCCCAGAGAGATGAAAAGCAGGGTTTGTGAAGTACTTGTCAGTTACTGTGTATTTGTTATAAGGATAGAAGAAAAGCCCATGTGTTTACAATATTCTTCTCTCTCCACCCAAACCATATCTAAGAATGCCTCCCTCCAACCTTTCCCCTTAATGCAGACATACAGGTAATGGAGACCAGAACTGAAAACAGCCTGAAAGGCTAAAATTATGTACATAACAGTTGAGTCCAGCAGTGAGGGATGGGAGGAAGGAATGCAGTTCCCTGGGAGAAAGAGATTTGCGGAACAGCTACCATGCTACTGAGAGATAATGAAGAGAAGTGGATGAAAGAAGATTCAGGAATTTTCACTGTGTATTTTAAATATAACCATTTCTGGACAATTTCAGCTAAAGACTGCAGTAAAGATTTATACTGCTTGTTAAATTAGCTTTGCATTTAAGTTTTGTGTCCTAATCTGGCTTTAAGGAAAAGGCAAATTGACCAGGACGCCTTCAGGGTTCAACATATATATTTGTAATTAAATTGGAAAGAAGGAGACCCTTATTTATCATAGTATCTTGAATAAAATATATGGTCAGTAAAAACGCTCTTCCTCACTACTCCGGCTCATATATAATATGATAAGGAGCTGACAACCCAAAGTTTCCATCTCTTTTGTTTCAATTCTGTTAGTTAAAAGAGAGCCCGATTTTCTCCATTTACTGTCACTCTACTGTAGCCACAGATGGAAGTAAAATTCAAGGGTTAGAGTAGGTTTTTCCAATTTCAGGTATGCAGATTACAGTAGCCAAGAGACCCTTTAGCATGGAGCCTTTATGATTACCCAGGGGGTCAGAACCTTCCAAAAACACCATCTTTCTTATTTCATGTAGCACAAAGGAAATCCCAAAGAAATGGGTATTTAGTAGACCCACAGCAGTCTTTAGCAGTTTGTGAAATACTTGTTTCGAATATGTTGCTTTGTACTCCAGTATATTGGCAAATAAGGCTATTGAACATCATTATGTCTTCTGGATACCTAACAACTTCCTTTCCCAAGTACAGAGGCAAAATATGTTCATTACAGAATATTCAGTAAACAGGGAAAGGCTACAAGAAAATACCATTACCTGTAATCCCACAGAATACGGGGAAAGAAAATTAAATTCTAAGTGAAACATTTTTAAATAAGCAAAAATTAAATCTGTACATCCTTCAAATTCTAATTATTATAATTCATCTCCATTCAGCTCACAAAATCCGCTATAATCTGTCCTTCCCCTTTTTCAATGAAATACTTTCAACAAGTTCACCAAGAATCGCATGTTTGGTGGGCTACATTTTCATGCTCAGCTTACTCTTTCCTTCTGCCCTCTCTGATGTCTCTAGAGCACAGCGCTGCTGACCGTGCCTTCGTCAACATTCCTGTCCTGACTGCCTCTTCCCCTTTCCATGGCTTCTCCCATCCTTCTGGTCATTTTCCAGGAGTCCTCAGTGTGGGCTGCTGTTACCCAAGTTAACATTAACTACTGAATTTCTGGCTCTTTTATGCCGCTGATTTACATCCTCTCCTTGAGTGACAACAGTAATTCTCCCAGGATCAACTACTACATGTTGATAAGCTTAACACACAGTAGATGCTTAATAAATGTTTAATTTTATTAATGACTTAATGACATTCAAATTTAATCTCCCATCCTTAGCTCCAAGGCCAGAACCACAAAGCAGAAGCCTGTTATCCTCTACAGCTGAGGATCATATTATAATTGGCATTTAATTTTAATCAAATTAAATGCCCAATCATTTGTCACTATGTTTAAAGTCAAGGGCATTATATAATGTAATGGGTCAATTTACCAGGAAGACATAACATTTATACACGAACTGAAAATCACAATATATATGAAGCAAACGTTGACAGAATTGAAGGGAGAAACAAATAACCATAGTAGGGGACTTCAATATCTCATGTCCAACAGCAGGTCACCTAGAGTAGATGAACAAGAAAACAGGGAATTTGCACAACATTATAGATCAAATGGACCTAAAAGACATATGAAGAACAATCCACTCAACAACAGCAGACTATATCTTTTTCTTACTGTACATGAAACATTCTCTAGGATAGGTCACATGTTAAGTCACAAGAAGTCTTAAATTTAAGATTGAAACCTTAACAAGTACCTTTTCTAACCACAATGGAATTAAACTATAGGGATCAATAGCAGAAGGAAAACTGGAAAATCCATAAATATGTGGAAATTAGATAGAACTTAACAACCAGTGGGTCAAAAAGTAAAAAGACATTAGAGAATATCTTGAGACAAAAAAAAAATAAAATATGGCAAAATTTATTGACTTTAAGTCTCAAAAGGAGTGTTTATAATGATAAACATGTAAATTAAGAAAGGTTTCAAATAAACAACCTAATTTTCATGCTTCAAGGAACCAGAAAAAGTACAAACTAGGTGCAAAGTTAAAAGAAAGGAACTAATAAACATTAGAATAGAAATAAAATAGAGAACTTCTGCAATAGGAAAAACACAATAGTTCTTTTAAAAATTAACATTAACAAGACTTCAGCTAAACTAAGCAAAAAAGAGAGAAGACTCATATAAAATTAGAAATTAAAGAAGAGATATAACAACTGATTTCAACAAAATACAATGGATCAAAAACTACTGTAAACAATTACATGTCAACAAACTGGAAAACTCAAGACAAAATAAATTCCTAGAAATTTACAACCTTCCAAGATTGAATCATGAAGAAACAGAAAATCCTAACAGACTTATAATGAGTAAGGAAATTGAATCAGTAATCAAAAATCTCTCAACCAAAAAAAAAAAAAAAAAAAAATTTGAGCATTAGATGGTTTCAATGGTGAATTCTTCCAAACATTTAAAGAACTAATGCCAATTTTTCTCAAATTCTTCCAAAAAACTGAAGATGAGGGAACACTTTCAAGCTCATTTTACAAAACCAGCATTACCTTGTACCAAAGCCAGACAAAAATAGTGCAAGAAAAGAAAATTATAGGCCAATATCCCAGATGAACATAGATACAAAAATCCTCAACATTATACTAGCAAACCAAATTCAAAAGCAAGTTAAAAAGATCATACACCATGACCAGGTGGGATTTATTCCTGGGGCACAAGGATGGTTTCACAATACAAAAACCATTAAACATGACATCTTACAATAACAAAGTGAAGGATAAAAATCACATGATGTAGTAGGTGTAAAAAAGCATTTGATAAAATTCATACCCTTTTTGTGATATTAAAAAAAACACCTCTCAACAAACTAGGACTAAAAGAAAACTACTCAACTTACTTATGAAGGTCACATATGAAAAGCCACATATAGCATCAGGTGCAATAGTGAAAAGTTGAAAGCTTTTCCCCTCAGATCAGGAACAAGGTAATAAGAATTCTTATTCTTGTCACTTCTGTTCAACATGGTACTGGGAATCCTAGCTGAAGCAATTAAGCAAGGGAAAAAAGGCATCTTTTTTTTTTTTTGAAGGAAAGAAGTAAAATTACCTGTGCAGATGATATGATCTAATATGTACAAAACTCCTAAAGAATCTACACATGCACATACACAAACTGTTAGAACTAACAAATTCAGTACAGTTGTAAGATACAAAACCAACATACAAAAATCAGTTGTGTCTCTATATATTAACAATAAACTATTTGAAAATAATCCCACTTACAATAGCTTCAAAAAGAATAAAATATTTAGGAATAAACTTAACCGAAGAGATGAAAGACTTGTACACTGAAAACAACAAAGTGCTGATGAAAGAAATTAAAAATATACACAATAATGGAAAGATATCCCATGTTCACGTGCTGGCTGGTTTAGTATTGCTAAAATGCCCAAACTATCAAAAGTGATCTAGAGATGCAATGCAATCCCTATTAAAATCTCAAGATGTAGATAAAACAATCCTAAAATTCATATGGAATGACAACCACAAACGGGCTATAAATCTTCAGAAAAAACAAAGCTGAAGGCATCATACTTTGTAATTCAAATAAAACTGGGCCTTTATCTCACACCATACACAAAAAAAATTCAAAATGGATTAAAAAACTTAAATATAAGATCTGAAACTGTAGAACTCCTAGAAGATCACATAGGGAAAATGTTTCATGACATTGGGCTTGACAATAATTTCTTGGATATGACATTAGAATCACAGGTAATAAAAGCAAAAAACAGGCAAGCTGGAGTACATCAAACTAAAAAGCTTCCTGCAAAATAGAGAGAAAAGTTAACAGAGTGAAAAAGACACCCTACAAAATGGGAGAAATTTGCAAACCACATATTTGATAAAGGCGTAGTATCCAAAACATGTAAGGAACTCTTATAACTCAGCAAATAAAAACAAAAATGGGCAAGGGACTTGAATAGATACTTTCTCAAAGATAATATTCAAATGAACAAAATACATGACAAGAAGCTCAATATCAGCTGATCATCAGGGAAATACAAAACCACACTAAGATATCACCTAACACCTGTTAGAATGGTCATGATTAAAAAAGCAAAACAAACACAAAACCATCAAACAAAAAAACACCAAAAAATAAGGGTTGGTGAGGACTCAGAGACATTAACACCCTTGTGCACTGACGGTGGGCGACGGTTGTAGAACAGTGCAGTCGCTAAGAAAAACAGTATGGAGGTTCCTCTAAAAATTAAAAACAGAACTACCATGTGACCCAGCCACCCCACTTCCAGGTATTTATCCAAAATAATTGAAATCGGAATCCCAAAGAGGTAGTTGTACTCCTATGTCCATTGAAACAATACAACCAGGAGCTCAAAATAACCTAAATGCCATAAATAAATAGATATATATGTAATATATATTTGCAATCAAAAATTATTCTGCCATAAAAAAGAAAGAAATACTGTTATATGTTACAACATGGATGAAAAAAGCTAAGTCAAGGGACCGCCTGATTCCATTTATGTGAGGCATGCGTAACAGCAACTCACAGAGGCAGAAAGAAAAATAGTGATTGCCAGGAGGTAGGGGAGGGGGAGAAGGGAAGTTGCCATTCAATAGGTATAAAATAACAGTCATGCAAGATGGAAAAGTCCTAGAGATCTGTTGCATAACATCATGCTTACAGTTAACAATACTGTAATGTACACTTGGAAGTTTGTGTAGATCTCATGTTACTTAAATTTTATTTATTTATTTTTTTAAAGAACTTCCTTTAGGATAGCTTGCAAGGTGAATCGGTTAGCAACTAATTGTCTCAAATCTTGTTGATATGGAAGGCCAAAACCAAGGTATCATGAGGGCACTGCTCCTTGCAAAGGTTCAGGGCAGAATTTGCTCCTGGCTTCCTCAAGCTTCTGGTTGCTCCAGGCATCCCTGCACCACTCCAACCTCTGCCTCACTAGTTCCATTACCTCATTATCTTCTGTCTCAAAAACTCCCTGCCTCCCTCTTGTAAGGATAGATGTGACTGCATTAGGGCCCATCCGATAACCCAGGAAAATAACTGAAGATCCTTAACTTCTTTTGCCATATAAGGTAATATTTACTCTTTTTGCCATATAAGTAACAAGAATATACTTGTGATATACACCAAATGAGATCCTTATGTTCATTTTTTTTCCTGTTCCATCTTAGACAAATGACATAAAGCTGCAAATATTAAACTACAGCCCTGAGGCACCTCCAGAGACACAACTGAAAAATCATCTTCAAACAATGGACATCCGGAAAATTCAATCCCCCTTTGTAAGACAGTTATTTAAAAAATCACTTAAAAATGTAGTATTAAAATCTGAGTAGTACATTTTTCCTTAATCCAAACATTCCTTTAAAAGAACATTAACTCAGTGTCTTTCTGAAAAATTATAAATCTTTTTCTACAATCAGGAAATTTAAAAAATTCAAGACATCTTTTAAATTAATTCAGTTACACACACACACACACACACACACACACACACTCACCCACTCTTCTACATGAGCCTATGCATGAAAAAATTTATATTTTTTAGTCTGCTTTGGGAGGCAAAAGTTTGGATTTGGATGCACTGAAGCCATTTTGGAGAGTTAAGAGTATAAAGTAATGAGACTATGTTTTTCTTTAACATATGATATAATACTTCACATGCAGGTGGGTGCT
Source organism: Pteronotus mesoamericanus (assembly GCF_021234165.1). Classification (NCBI taxonomy): domain Eukaryota; kingdom Metazoa; phylum Chordata; class Mammalia; order Chiroptera; family Mormoopidae; genus Pteronotus; species Pteronotus mesoamericanus. The sequence goes on from NW_026555310.1 coordinate 18,921,893, forward strand.
GTACTCATTAGTGTAGGCAACTGGAGAAATACATACTTACTCATATTTTGCCACGTCTCAAACTGTATTTGGAATTCTCTTAGAAATTTCTTCTGTATCAGTTTATGATACACCGAAGTGTCTCATTTTTAATGGTCATGCCTTCTTTAAAGAGTACGAGTTTAGTATTCCTGAACTCATAGTTATTATTCGCTCAATTTGCGACATTTACTTATATTGAAAAGCAAACTTACCCCATGTGACAGGTTTCTGCTATTACTAAGATTATTTTAAAAGAACATACGCTGCTCGATGTGAGTGAGAAGGCTGGCATTGACGCCGGTGCACTGGAAAGGGCAACCAGTGTCCTCAAGCGTATCTGCCGTTCATGCCGGAGATGCTCTCCGAGGCACAGTTGCGACCACACCGAACAGCTGAACGGACCGCTCTTCGGCCGCCTTTGTGGAGTCCATCCCTGTGATTCAAGGACAGCACAGCACTCCTCGTCCCCACTATTGCCAAGCCAAACCAGGTAGAAGGCAACATTCTTACTTTGCCATGAGGCAAGAGACGTTCAGATTCACCAGAATTTAGTCCAGTTCTTGAGAGAACAAAAGGCTCATTGGGCAATTTTGGATATATTTACTTAATCCATTCATGAGCTAGTTATTCTAAGTCGCTTAACTGACTACAAAGGGACCAATACCAGACATCAGGCCTGGGACCAGATCTAATCTTCCAAAAGCAGCGAAAGGCTCTGGTAAGCAGACCAATATCCTTGGTTTGGTCCAGTATCCATCCTCTGCCCACTCCTCCGGGAGCGGGCACAGCTAGAGCAACGCCGGACCACCTACAGATGCTCTCTGCAGCTTCACCCACACCTCTGTAATTTCTGCTCAGTGATTTCAAGATTTGAATAATTTTAAGTGTTCAGTTTCCATACATCTCTATGATTCTCTGAGAAATTAAAATCATGTTCTCTGGTTAGCTACTAATGATGAGTAATGATACATACTTGGTTTTATAAACTTTTTGTTTTTATTTTTTTTTAGCTCATGAATCTTATTTGTCAATAATTCGTATCAAAGCAAAATGCTGTAAAATTTAAGTCTAGTTAAATAATGTCAAGAATTTAGAAATAAATTTCTGGAGCTATTTTCAGAAATACTTTATGCAAAAATAAAGTCTTCATAGGTGGTGGCCAATTACCTGTGGAAAATTTATGTAGATGCTTATATTCTAATGGATACAGCTAAGAAGTTTGATGAAATGAAACAATGCTTTTTAAAAAAATAATAAACAAAAATTAGCTTTTATAGTGACACAGACATTCTTAAGTATTCTCAAGAGTGTAGATATGCTCTAAAGATATGCTCTGGCATTACACTACAAGTTAAATAAACCAATTATGTCTAACAACTCACATGCCTCTTACAGACATTTTAGTAGAAATGAAATCAAGCTATCTCACAGACTAACATAGCACATGGAAAAGGAAAAATGTTTCTTATCATAAATGATCTCGCAGGTTCTGTTGGTTATTATTGCTTCTCAGCTCCAAATTAATCCTTCTGGCCTGCTCTATGAAAATGGATCTCGGTCCTTAAATATTTTTTCTTTGACAACTGCACCATGTCAAGAGAGGGCACTGGAGAGACACGGTGGGGAGGGCGGGAGGAAAGGGACTGCTCCGTGGTGTGCCTCCTCGACAGCAGCTCCGCCGCGGGGCGGGTGGCCTCCGCCGTGTGCAGGCCTGCAGCAAATGCCGCCTCTCCAAGGCCCTGCTCCTGCAAGTCCAAAGCAGAACCGGCAGCTTCCCCAGCACCAGCTCCGGGTGGCTTTACAGTATAGTGCATCTGGTGTGATACCTCCTCAGCAAATTCCAGGGGGTGGGTTTCTGGCAAGTTCCATCAAGGAGGCACCAAAATGACTTCTCTGTCACCCAGAGGACCACAGCCACGTTCTCTGTAACAAGGTCTGAATCTCAGCTCCAAGAGGCCTTTTCTTTCAGTATTCTGTCTCAGCCTTAGTTAGGGTAGTAGTTATGGAGATAATATATCTGCTATTTCCGTATCCTACAGAGTTCTCTTCTTATCAATCTCTTACTTAGAATCAATCCCCTGTTACACTTAAAGTCCTTTATATAAACTTTCTCTGTTCAAACAACCATGCAGTTCCTCTCTCCTGACAGGAACTCAATTTGTCTAGCACTAGAAAGCATTACTTTCCAATTCTTCCTTCTGTACCTTTGGATAAATATCTCTACTAACAATTAACAATACTGATGTAATAAAAAGACAAAAGCAATCAGAAAAAAGCTTTTTTGTTAAAAATATTTTATTTACCTAATCATATATGGATTTTTACTCTCATATGAACCAAAGAAAAACAAAAATGTTTTCTCAATTAATATTATTCATGTATATGAAAAAAATTCCAGTTGAAATACTAAAAATTTGAAGCCAATACTTTCATGAAAAAATACTTTTCTACTTTGTGCATAGCAGAGAAATAAAAAAAAAATCAAATAAATTTTACAAACCACTAGAAGTGAAAAGTAAAAGGAAAGGTCTCAACTAATAAATGAGCTTCAAATAATATTTTCATTAGCCTGTCTTATTAATATGAGTAAAAATATAAATCAACATCTATATAACAGGAAAATACACATCAAACAGCAGTAAGCAATGGAAAGGGGAAGAAGAAAATATTTTCACACCTCATTAAATAAGGTTGACATGAAAAACTGTCAACAAACAACTTTATAAATAACTATAATTCTAAAAAAGGTATTAATTTTATATATTATCTTTATAATTACCTAAAAAATTTTTCTCATTCAACATAAAACCTGCACAGAACTTTGCAATTTATAAAGCTCAGTCTCTTAGATCATTTTATGTAGATAAAAACATCAATATAAAGTTCCTCCTAAAATGAGAAGTATCAGAAAGAGAAATTAAGGAACTCCCATTTGTGACCCTATCAAAAATAATAAAATACCTAGGAATAAACTTAACCAGAGCTGAAAGACCTGTACATTGAAAATTATAAGATACTAATGAAAAATTGAGGAAGCAGTAATACATGGAAATATGTTATGTTCATAAATTGGAATACTAATATTGTTAAAATGTTTATATTACCTCAAACAATCTACAGACTCAGTGCTATCCCTATGAAAATTCTAATGGAAATTTTCACAAAAATAGAACAAATAATCTAAAATTTGTATGGAACCACAAAAGACCCTGAGCAACCAAAGCAATACTGAGAAAGAACAACAAAGCTGGAGGCATCTCAATTTCTGATTTCAAACTATATTACAAAGCTATAATAATCAAAACAGTATGGTATTGGCATAAAAACAAGCAGATCATTGAAGCAGAATAGAGAGCAAGAAATAAACCCACAGTTCAGTCATGGGGATGTGATATACAGCATGATGATGTTAATAATACTGTGCTGCATATTTGAAAGTTGCCAACAGAGTAGATCTTAAAAGAACTCATAGCAAGAAAAACTTTTTTGTATCTATATAAGGGGACAGATGTTAACTAAACTTATTGTAGTGATGGTTTCTCAGTAAAAACAAATACAGAATCATTATGTTGTACACCTGAAACTAATATAATGTTATATGGCAATTATACTTTAATAAAACATTAGTGTGTGATAAAACACCATCCTTCTCCCCCTCAACCTGTGCCAATCGCTCATATCCCAGATTGTGACTTTCTAGAGCAGGCTCATGGATATCAAATCAGATTACTTAAGGCAGCATTACAAGAAAAATCCTGGACATGTGAACTACGATCCAAAATTATGGAGAGATCTTAAAAATCTAGGTAAGGTAGAAGCTAATTCTTAATCTAAAGGACCACTATAAATGAAGCAAAGAAAAAGCACCAGTTAGACTTTAGAACCAAAAAGATTCATTAGGCAATACAAGAATAAAATGCCAATCAATCAATCAATCAATCAAACCCCCAAACAGTCCTAATCACTTCTAGGCTTTTAAAAGTTTTAAAACAAGTAAAAATGAATAAATTTCCCATGTGTTTCAAGGGAAAACAGGCTCTTCCTGCCTCTAAACTCTTTAGTTGAACATTTAGACATTCCAATTGTGGAGAATACAACTGCTTGAGAGGCAAAATACAGGATGAAAAAAAATGATAGTAATTTGGTAACAAATTATAAACTCCAACTGACCACCAGCACTTCAAAGTAATGAGTAGTTAGAGTTAGTGGGGTCTGCGGTCCAAGTGTTATAGAGAAGTGTTGTTCCCTGTTTTCAAAGTATAAATAACTAGGACCTTATAGATAAAGAAAAAACAGGAACAAGCAGAGTGAATGTAGGAACATTACTAATGAATTATTTCTCTTAATTTATTTTTCCAGAGAGCACATTCGAATCAGCATTTCTTTCAACACAATAATAGATCACCTAACATTAGGTATTATATAATTTCTCCTAACTACATCAGTACAAAAATAAGTAAGGGAAATTTTCATTTCTTTTCAAACTGAGATAAGTAACTTAAAATATAATGTTGCCTAACTTTAAAGATACACACAAAGCATAAACACTTTTCCATGGTTTCACATGTCAATTTGGATTAAGTCTCACCTCAATCTCTTTGCTGGCTGATGGCCTATCTGTGGAAATAATATTTTGATAGAAATTATTTTTCTATTTCTCAGTTTCGTGTCTCAGATTTCAGAGGAAAAAAAAGGAAGCGTGCATTTGCTAGAAATTTCAACACAAAGCAACGGGGAGGAATGATAATTTATTATCGTAGGTATTCCTGCTCTTTGGTTCAAACACTTCAATTCTGAATCCTGTGCCAAGAAGTTCTTCAGTAATCCTGGAGTGGGCAGAGACCTTTAAATCAAGGGGTCAAGAGAAACACTGGAACATCTAGCCAACCATATGTGAAATTTTTTTCAAACACTACCTTCAGCCCTGGCCAGTATGGCTCAGTTGGTGGGAATGGGTTCGATTCCCAGTCAGGGCACACGTCTAGGTTGCGGGTTAGGGTCCAGTCAAGGCACGGACAAGAGGCAACCAACTGATGTTTCTCTTTCACATCAATAGTCCTCTCCCTTTCCCCTCTCCCTTCTCCTCTCCCTCTCTCTTAAAAAAAAAAAAAAAAATTCAATAAGCATGTCTTTGGGTGAGGATTTAAAAAAATAAAACATGCTATCTTCAGTTGAAGTAGCAGTAAGGTCTGAAAGGAAAAGAAAAACTTGAAATCAATCAATCAATCAATCTAATTCTCATGTTTTTATTTCCACAATTGCAGCAATAACTCAGAGTTTTAAATTTAAACTTTAAAGGATTAGTATTTTGATGTATGATAAAAATTTAACGAAGACCTCACAGTCAGTTTCTGCTCTTTTTTCATTATAACAAGCTCTATGAGCTCTGTCAAAATTTTTTATTTCAAATATCCATTTGAGAAAATTTTCAAACAAATAAATATTAGAAATCAGTAATCAACTTGCCTTAATTTTACTGATATGGAGATGATTTTTATGTATTAAACTCAGATGTCCACATCAATCAAAACTTCTATAGAAAAATATTGCATGCATGTTCTTGCTATAAGCATGCAATTACTTACCTTTATTTATTATTTCCCAAAGGCAAAAAGTCCCAATTTACCTTATTTATTATTTCCCAAAAGCAAACAGGCACACTAGAATTTAGGAGAAAGTTAATACAGGCACATGTAAAGTCAAGGATAGCACGTATGTTTTATCTTGCCTACTACGTGATCGACCACAGATGCCAAGAATGCAATGTTGAAAAGGTTAATCAGTATTATCACCATGAACAAATACCATGACCAATTAATTATGTTTGCCACAGGCACAAGTACCACTCACATGACACATTTTACCATCCTTAATATGGAAGATCTTGGTCAGGAAGCCCTGGTTTCAAATCCTTGCCTCACTACTTAACAGCTGTATGACTTGAGACAAATTACTAGTTTCCTTGGCTCTAAAATGGGAATAATAATCCTTAAATTTGTCAGAGCTAAATAACAACAGACATGAAGACTTAAATACAACCTGATATACATTTCTTAGTTAATAAGAAATAGCTTTTACTAGTATTACTAAAGGAGTTTGAGTCTTTCAGAACTTATTTGTGACTGATCACTGAACATGACCTTGAAACAGGCAGGTCCCTGTCAGTGTTTGCTGCTGTAATGAATGACTCTCACTCAGCAAGTCATTGGACATATGGCACCAGCCAGCTGTGGCTGCATCTGCTGAGCAGAGGTACAGGCCACTCAGGCAGGGCGCACCAACACGATCCATGAAGCAACAAAAACCCACTCTCTCATATCCCTCAAACCAATGCTACCGGCCTGTGGTTTGTGCACACAATAGAGAAATGTGCCATTTGCTTAGAATGAGGTCTAGAAAAATAATTGTTTCAAAAATAGAACCATTTTATGCTTCCTGAGACCACTCACCTATCTAGCAAGTATAAGATAAAAACTGGTGATTACACTCCTCCAAGAATTTCAGAAACAGTCTTAATCTCGGCCTACTCAACACTAGCCATACTGAAAAAGACTTCTATCAACATGAAATATACTTTAATGACAAAATATACATATAATGAAAAAAAAAACCTTAAAAAATTTAAAGTTAGAAATTGCTTATATACAAAGTCTGTCCAGAAAGTACCCAGTCATGTACAATGAAAACTAGAGACATTTATTAAAGAAGATAGAAAACACAAGAAACATTATACACAGGACAATGATACCTCAGTCTCCTTCAAAATAGGTACCTTGTGACCTCCCTTAGTTCTCCCAATTGCCATAAGCTGCCCCTTCATATTTTCCTGAATCTCACTGAGGGTCTGAAATCTCTCCCCTTTCAAAGGTGATTTTAGTTTTGGGAAAAGCCAGAAATCTCAGGGTGCCAAATCTGGGCTGTAGGGGGATTGAGGCACCTGGGTAATTTGATGTTTCACCAAAAGCCTCTGCACAAGATACGATGCATGAGTGAACGCGCTGTCATGATGAAGCTACCAATCACCAGCTGCCCGTAGCTGTGGCCTTCTGAATCATCCAAATAATTTCTGCAGAGGAATGTTCAAGCTTAACACAAAATCTGATGCAGATTCATCGCTCTGCTCACTCAGTTTTTTTAATGCAATGGCCACACAGAATATATGCTCATTCAATGGCATCTACCATCCCAATTGACTAGTACAGTGAAGTTGTCATTGCCCACGCATGCACATTCCAGCTGAGTCTCCTTGGCTTCCAGGTTACATCGATGTTGTACAAACCGTTTTTATTATATAAACAATGGCTGGACTTTTTCCGGACAGACCTTGTATAACCAAGAAGAATAAACAATATAGCTAAAAGGAAACTAATTCCTTTTATTATAAAAAGTAAAGTTTTAACACTTAAAAACAGTGTCAAATCTTATGATTTTATTTGAAATTCTAACCCTGTGATTATAACAGCTAATGTGAATAGGCTCAACTACTAGGCCAGGTCCTATTACATTATTTTCGTGAGCTAAATGAATCTGATTGGAAAGCAGTAACAGTGGAAGGACACAGGTTTTTAAGAATCAGCAGACCTGGGTTCACTGCTAATTTTAACTGTGTAACCCTAAACTCCCTTAAACTCATGCAGGATCATTCTTCATCTGTAGAATACTCATAACAATATTTTTCTCATTAGTTTGCTTGTGAGCATCAACCTAGACTCACCTATTTAAAAGAGTTTTACGAGCACTACAGGGCTGTCCCACCAGCTGGCTCTCAATAAAGAAGCCACATTTTCCCATGGGTTTCTAAAATACTCTTGAATTACTTGCAACAAGGGAGAAGCTGGGAGGGAAGTCCTGTGGGCACAGCGCACAAGGGGAACTCCGCCCTTTTTATTGGGTGAAACACTGCTGAGCTCCCCGAGGACGAGCCCATGCCAACAAAGAGCCCAGTGGATAACATGCTGCTGACTGCATGGAAATCAATCTCATTCTCTCTCTCTCCCTCTCCCTCTCTCTCTCTTTATTCTAGCAGACACACTTTCCTTTATTTTGATTCTGTACATTTGGGTGGAGGGAAAGAGCTCAAAGATGATATTGCACAGCTCTTAAAGCTCCCTTGGAAGGAAACATCATGAATACAGAATGCCCAAGAAAAAAACTAATGTGGATACTAACCATAGTCCCCACGAATTTTTAAGAATTCAATTCCCTTACAAAATCAGTAATAATAAAAATAATAGGTGAGCAGAGTTAATATTTAGGTGTCAAGAGTGGTATACTGATACGAGGCCTGATGGGAAGATTACTTCTACTCTTACCTTCAGAAATACATGAAGCCACTTACAGCCACTGAAAAAAGACTAAATAAAACTGCATTTCACACAAGCAACACTCAAATACTCCTTGCCAGTTATAATGGTATTTTGGGAAGAAGAAGAGATTTGCTTTTCTCACTTTTAAAATATTAAATGCCTCACAGCTTTTTAAAAAGTCATTTGTAATACTTACTAAGCACTTACCATATGCCAGGAATTGTTTTAGATGCTTTGAATGTATCATTTTATTTAATTTTCATAATAATCTCAAGAGGTAGGTACTATTATTATCCCTCCTCTTAGGAAAAAAAACCACAATGAAGAGAAGTTCCAAAACATGCCCAAGATCACACATTTTATTAGGGAAAAGCCTAGATCTGAATCAAGGCTGAGTCTGCAAGTAGAGCTCAAACCTTTAACTCATACACTCTGCCAGCTAATAAAGTGAATAATTAAGCATGACATACATTATACTTAATTGTTTCAAAAGCTTCAAAGACACTAGCTTATCACTGAAGTTCAAGGGTCAGCCTCCATTTATTAATTAATCACATGATCACATTTAATTGACTCAGGTGTTCGTGGGATTGAAGGTGAAGAGGAAGAGCAACTATAACATCAAAAATTATCTTGCTCACCAGAAAGAGGAAAGTTCTACTGGGAAAGATTTGTCTAATCTTTTTGGAAAACAGGTTCTGAGGAAATTCTCAAGGGGCCTCTTGGTTATGTAATACTAACTAAAGTAAAAAAAAAAAAAAAGTCTACCATTTGCAGTGGGGACTTCTTCCATGGACACATGGCTGAATCAGCTCTTAGAAATGGGGCCGACACAACCTCAACCTCAGCTGGCTTCATCCCAAAGAAGCTGCAACAAAAACTTCTGTTGTACTGCTGCCAGATTCATTCATACATGGCCGGAATATATAAAGATAAAACTTTTGAGGGAAATAACAAGATCTAAAAACTAGGATAATTATTTCATCCATTATTACTCATGGACTTCTTGTCATTCCAATTTTCACTGTGAGCCACTTAAAAACAAAACAAAGAAAGTTCCCCACTTCTAAGTTCAATAGGCTCTTCCATGGTCTCATAATCATCAACTTCCTAATTACGAGAGGAGCGCTGACCATATCTCTAACCACCTCCGTCCTTTTTAAGTGCGTCTGCTGCCTGCCTCTCTGGACACTTCCTCTCGATGCAAGTTCTTCAGACCCGTCTTTGTACATCTCTCCCCACAATTCCTTCAGATCACCACTCATCTTGTACATATCCACATCTGTATCCTCTCTACACATTTGGTCCTAAATGTTTTTCATATGAAAATATGTCAACTCAAACAGTATGATCAAGACAGTCCATGATTCTGCCCTGACCAGTGTGCTCAGTTGTTTGGGCATCATCCCGCAAAGTAAAAGGTCGCCAGTTTGACTCCCAGTCAGTGCACATGCCTGGGTTGTGCTTGATGTTTTTCTCCTTCTCTTTCTCCCTCCCTTCACCTCTTTCTAAAGATACATAAATAAAATCAAAAAAAAATAAAAAAGATAGCCCATGATTCTCTGCTATACCTTTATTACTACAGCTTCGTCTGAGGAGATAATCATGGGACCATGTGACTATATTATCCCGGGCACAAAGCCCTGAGAGTTCTCTAGGTTCTGTGGATGTTGCTGTAGACTTTTGGTTTCAGAGATACAAAGATGGCTAATTCCTCAGACGACCTCAGCAGGTCTTTCTCAGATCTGCACTGAGCAGAACAAGGAACTCAATTCTTAGGATAACAAAATAAGTGAGAACCTCCTAACAGAGAGATCTGAAATTTAGGTTACTCCAAATCATTAATACTTTGAGTTACCCTCCAACTAGAACTTTGTCTACATCTAAATAATTTTGATCCTTTCAATTAATTATCATAAACCTACTCATTTTTAAATACTTGGCTCCAGGGATACCCATAAGCAGCTTTCCTTAACCTCTACCCAGTTACAGTACTTCCCCCTGTGCTCCCATAGCATGCTCTTCATTCCACCATTGCATAATTCACCATATTTTGCCATGTATAATGCATTCCCGTGTATACTGCACGCCCACATTTTTGGTCCAAAATCTCAAGAAAAAAATCTTTCATTTTAATCCAATTATTTATTTATTTTTATATATTTAGAAACAAAACTGATTGTCATATTCCAGAGTATTATTTTGCATATGGATATTGTTATTGCTGTCTAGAGTTACACTTTTAACACATAAGCATAAATAAAAAAATTTAAAACATTTATATACATACGGAATTAGTACTATCCATGCATAACACACATCCTTATCTTTCCCTCAAAAATTTGGGCAAACGGTATGCATTATACACTGCAAAATATGGTACTACCTGCTAACTCCCAGTAGACCTTCTGGGCAATACCAGGTCTGAATACGTATTTGCTTATCAAGAGAACAACTATGAAAGGGAATGGTGAAAAAGCTTTGACCCTTTTGCATATGATTCAAAACTTGAGGTCTATTACTTCCTCTTTTTGTAGTATTCGAAGTTATTTAAAAATTATTAAAAAAACACATTCAGTATGTATATTATCAACTATTCTATCAATTTTCAAGATTCAGCTAGATTTTCTTCCTAAGGAAGTAAAACAGCCCTGCAGCTGGTGTACAAAACAAATGCCCTTGATTCACATGAAGTCAATTAAAAGGATATAAAAATTCATACTTGAAATACTTACAAAAATTTTTCTATTTGACAATGATTTATCCAAAACAGAGGAAGTACAAAAGAAGAAAAGTTCACCAGAGGGCAGAGGGCAGAGAAAAGTGGGTGTGGCACGACAGTACAATTCATGCCTCTCAATGTCAAAAAAGTGCTTATTTCAACCAACAGAGATCAACCCGCCACCGTAAACTGAGGAACCACCTGTGAAATTAGTTATGATTGCCACCTACAATGTCTAGTCTAATGGACTATAAAGATACATTAAGGAAGTGTAAGAAGTAAGTATATAACACAGCAGAAACACCTATACATAAATCTTACCCAACAGTATGGTGTAAATTATAGAGACAGACATGAAAATTAGCAGGTGTCCAATTTCAAGATACAATAAAAATAGGGACACATTGCTCTTTATCATTCCCAGCAATGCTGGGCCCCCCCACTTCCAGGAAGCACAATACCAGGTGCACAGGTACACACCACAGTCTAACATGAATGGCAGCCGGGAATGCAGTCGGTCCAGCCCTGCCCAGTGATTTTGACAATCCCCTTGTCTTCATTTCTGTGTACAGTCCATCTCAATAAACATATCTTTACAATAAGTATATTTTTCCATGAAGGCATATAGAAATCTTAGATATTTGGTTTTCAAAAACACAATTCATTTTTAACTTTCCGAATGTAAATTTTTTTTAAAGAAAATCTGTAATAACCATTTAGAGTTAACAAAAATATTAGTTCCCTGTAGTTCTCGGATAATCATCATTAGCACTTTTGTATATTGCCTTCTCGTTTATTCGTAAATATATTTTAAAAAAGACGTGACAATATAAGGGCATTATAATTTGTATTATGTCCTTACAGTCTCACTTTTTAGGTTAATATCACTTTTCCATTTCATTAAACAAACTAGATACGCAGGTGGGTAAGCAGGCAGGCAGACAGTTCTATCACTGGTGGCAGAGTAGCCTGCCTTCTAGTTGCATTATGGGAGCATTCTTCTCCCACTGCCAACGTTAGGAATTACCAAGGTCTGCTTATATTATACTTTATGTATAGGTCACATATATGTGTTATACATATGTTTCTGAATCTTTAATGATATAGTATACCAGATAGATTATTTCTTTGTTAAGTATTAAGATTGAACAAATTCCTCGGTCTTTATCTGTTTATACTCTTCTTAAAACTGTCTACTAAATACTACAAACTAATTCTTAATTGGGCATTGAGTATTTTCTTACTTGAAATAATTCTTTATATATGGGTCTTAACTATTTTTACATATTACATATAGAGAAAATATTTTTAAATTATATTTTATTGTTTATGTTATTACAGTTGTCCCAATTTTTTCCCCTTTTGCCCCTCCACCCAGTCTTCCTCATTCCCTCAGGCCACCCCCATACCCTTGTCCATGTCTATGGGTCATCCATTTATGTTCTTTGGCTACTCTATTCCCTATGGTATACCTTACATCCCCAAGACTATTCTGTAACTACCGATGATGTATAGCTCTTAGTTCCTTCATCTTTTCACACATTTCCCCTACCTGCTCCCATCTGGCAACCATCAAAACATTCTTTGTATCTATGCTTCTATTTCTGTTCTGCCTGTTTGTTTATTTTGTTTTTTAGATTCACTTGTTAATAGATATGTATTTATCGACCATAATTTTGATGTTTTTCCTCTTAAAGAAAACCTTTTAATATTTCATATAATACTGGTTTAGAAGTAATGAACTCCTTTAGTTATTTCTTGTCTGGGAAGCACTTTATCAGCCCTTCCATTCTAAATGATAGCTTTGCTGGGTAAAGTAATCATGGTTGTAGGTCCTTGCTTTTTCATCACTTTGAATAATTCTTGCCAATCCCTTCTAGCCTGCAAAGTTTGAGAAAGCAGCTGACAGTCTTATGGGAGTTCCTTTGTAGGTAACTGTTTTTTCTTCTTCCTGCTTTTAAGATTCTCTCTTTATTTTTAACCTTTGGCATTTTAATTATGATGTGTCTTGGTGTGGGCCTCTTTGCATCCATCTTGTTTGGGATTCTCCGTACTTCTTGGACTTGTACGTCTATTTCCTTCATCAAGTTAGGGAAGTTTCCTGTCATTATTTTTTCAAATAAGTTTCCAATTTCTTGCTCTCTCTCTTCTCCTTCTGGCACCCCTATGATGTGAATGTTGGAATGCTTGAAGTTGTTCCAGAGCCTCCTTACACTATTCTCATTTTTTGGGATTCTTTTTGCTTCTTGCTATTCTGATTGGTTGTTTTTTGCTTTCTTATATTCCAAATTGCTGATGTGATTCTCAGCTTAATTCACTCTTCTGCTGATTACCTATAAATTGTTCTTTATTTCAATGAGTGTACCCTTCAGTTCTGACCAGATCTTTTTATGCTGTTGAGGTTCTCGCTAAGTTCATTGAGCATCCTTATAATCAGTGTTTGAACTCTGCATCTAATAAACCTACTTATCTCCATTTTGTTTAGTTCCCTTTTCCTAGAGTTTTCTTCTTTCATTTGGGCCATGTTTCTTTGTCTCCTCATTTTGGAAGCCTCCATGTGTTTGCTTCTATGTATTAGCTAGAGCTACTATGTCTCCCAGGCTTGGTATAGTGGCTTAATGTACTAGATGGCCTGTAGTTTCCAGTGGCACAGCCTCCCCTATTACCCAAGCTGGGTACTCAAGTACCTTGTGGGCTGTGTATACCCCTCCTGTGGTAGTTGAGTCTTGATTGCTGTTGGCACGTCCAAAGTCAGCCCCTGATTGTGTTCTGCCTGGGTAACACAGCATAAGCTCCAAAGCAATCTGCAGATGGCTGCTATTTGTGCTGGGCTGGGATGTGCCCAGGCGATGCCATTGTGTGAACCGAGGCTGGCTGCTGCTAGTGCTGGGGCGGGGTCAACTTAGCCAGAGGTATGGGGCTTGCTGAAGCCAGATGCTGCCTGCTAGAGAGAATTTAGGAAAATCTGAAGCATGGGCCAAGACAAGCCATTTATACGGAAAAGCCACTGGAAACAGTTTGGGTGGTCCTGAAAGATGGATGGGGCAGGGCCCAGGGAGTCACCAGAGTGGGGCAAACAGTGTGAGCCAAGTTGATGGAGTCTCAGATATGGCACCTGCCTGTCAACTCTGTGGCTCTGTGGGAAAGAGGACTCAGAAAGAAAAAACAAAGGTCACTGCCAGTACTTCTGTTTGGGAGAAAGCTGCTCCCCAGCTCTCGTCTGATGCTGGACAATTCAATTCCTCTCAGTATGTCTCTGATGACTTTCGATCTGCTTCTCCTGTGCTGGAGCTCAGAGGGAGCGTTAGCTCAAGTTAGTCTGTGCATGGGCCCTTTAAGGGGAACTGCCTGAGGCTCCAGAAGTTTCTGTCATCCACAACCTCAATCCCCACCTGTTTTTACAACCAGAAGTTATGGAGACTTATCTTTCTGGCACTGGTACCCTGGCCATGGGGTCCTGACATGGGACTGGGAATCCTCGCTCCTCAGACATCCCTCCCAATTTTTATCTGCCACATGTGGGTATGGGACCAGCCTGTTCCATGTCTCCACCCCTATTCTAAGCTTTCTATTCTCTTCCAAATATTTGTCTATTTTACAAACATCATACTATTTAATTAATACCTGGCATTACAAGTTTTCCTTCATAATTCCTCTTTATATAAACATTTTCTGGCTCTTATTTTTTATAAAAATGAAACTCAGAATCACTGACCTGGAAAAAACATTATTGTTGAGATTTTGATTAAAATTATATTAAACTTACGAGTAAATATAAAGAGAATAAAATGATTAATGAATTGTCTTCATATCTAGAAACACTGAGTGCCCACATCCTCATGGTGAAGTTTAATAGTTTCCTTTCTATGTGCCATTCACATTTCTTACAAAGTCTAATCTTCAGCATACTTTCTGTTGCTACTATGAATGGCCTCCTTTTTTCTCATACTCCTGAACTGGTTATAATTACTATATAGGTCACATTACATTATTTATAATGGAATTTTTACTACACTCCATTAGTTTCAGTTGATCATCTTGGGGATTTTTTATTATCTATAAATAATTCTATCCTTTTCAACAGTTCTTTTGCTTTTCTTAATACACTAGCTTCATATTTCAGAGCTATTTCAGATAGTAGTGATGATAGTTGGTTATGTTGTTAATTCAAACAGGAGATAAAATTCTGTTTTTTCACCATTATTGGTATTTTGGTTACTGACAGCTTGATTCCAATTTTGTTTAAAAAATTATGGATACTTCCAAAATATTAACTAAATAATTCTCTAAACAGTGAGAGAATGAGTGATTTTATTTTTCTTCACATTTTGCCACTAAATGGATTATTTAGGTTTTCTAAATCTACCTTTGTACTTTTTAAAATTTAAATTTTGTTGATTTATGTTTTTAAAAGAATCATCTATTTGATTGAGATTCTCATACATATGTGGAAAAATACCTAGAAAAGTATTATCACTTTTTATCTACAGATACTATGGTTATATCCTCTAACTTCTCATTTTGTATACTCTTATTTGACTAGCCATAAACTCTTCCAGTTTATTTTCCAAGTTTCCTAGAATGAATGGGCATACACACCTTTCCCTCCTACTTCTTTTAACATTTCTTACTTATGGAGAACATTTAACTGCAAATCATTTTGGTTAGTGAACAGCATTTTGCAAAAGGCAAGAGAGAAGCAAACATTAAAAACCTTTTTCTTTTAGAAAAAATATTCTATTGTCCTTTGTGAAAGACAGCATACCTAAAAATAATGTCTGGATACTAATTTCTCAAAGTAAATTTATTCTGTTTATAAAAATGATACCCCATCTTTTTCATTAAAATACATTTGTGCTTAAGACAACAGTATAAGATGCCATAAAGTAAAAATATTAATAATTTGATATTAGCAAAATCAAAACATTCCCTGATCAGAGTTCCATGAAAACCAGATTCCAATACTCTTAATATTAAGATTTGCATTTAACAAATGTATATGGCAATTTCTTCAAACTATTTCTTTCTTCATTAAGTATTATATTGTCCCATCTGAAATGAGTTTGAGATACATTATCAAAAAATGTCAACTTCAAATATAAACAACTAAACTTTGCTTTTTTACTCTCCCAGGGAAGTTTCAAAATGCTAAAAAAATGCAAACTGTTCTCTCTGTTCTAAAAACAGAAATGAAATAATGAGGTCACAATAGATGGCTCCTTTCTTGGAGGAAAAAAAAATGATGATGAATGCAAACGGAATGTTTATTGTCACTAAAATTCTTCAGGCCTAGATTCCAAGTACATGCATCTTGATGCAGGTTACTATGACAACTTAAATTACATAAAATGTTCCCCCTTCTACCAAGTTGTTTTCTCCAAGAACACTTCCAGCCTCCTAAAATGTGTGTGCATGTGTTACCTGTAACAACACTAAATATCTGTTTGCCAGTTTTATTCAGAAATACCCTAATCTAACCCCTGAAAACCAAGACTAAGCATACAAAAATAAATTCCATTAAGTCTACACAGGACAGAAAACCTAACTTGAAAACACTCAAAACACACACACACACAGCTTAAAATATAAAATGTTGTGAGCATTTTGAAAGTACTCCTCGTTACCAGAGGCACAGTATGTTACCACCATGCACTTCATCACAGAAACTATGGGAAATTACTTGCAAGGCCATTATGAAAGAAGAATATAGAGCTAAATCCTGTTTATCATTATTTCCCCCTCACTAATGGTTTTACAGGAAGGTACCAGAAAAGGGAGGGTGGGGGAAGTCCTATTTCAAACAGAGAAGCAAATAAACAATCTGTAAGATCTTATTTTGATTTACTCAATCTTTTTTTTTTTTTTTTTTACAGAAAATATGGGCTTTATAGTTTGCTCTCACAGTTTCAAATTTATAAACCTATCAAAGAGGCCTTGTGATAAACTGTGAATTATTCTCTATCATCATGCTTTAAAAGAATAATGGCTTGGGAAAAAAAACTGCATCATTATGGAGAAAATGCAATTTGGTACAGATAATCTGATTGTAAGACATTAAAAATTTAAAGTAGCTCCATTTAAAAAAAAAGGCATAAGGTCTTTTACAGTGTAGCAATATTGAGAATTAAAAGCTGGCTTTGTTGTGCATCCAAGTTAACATGACTAAAATTAGATGCTTCATTCAGAAAGACTTGGGGAATTCATATACTCTCCCTTCTATGAATAAGCTGGGTTACTTCAGTAACTAGCACAGGCAAAAAAAGTTTTATAAGATTCATGTATAGCCAGCTAAGTCCTAGCCCAGGATCCCTTCATTTATGTAAATCAAACAAAACTTAATTTAAAAAGGAAAACAAAACAGGATGCTAAAGGAGCCTCTTTGTACTTGAAGTCAAGAATCGGTCATTTAATTTTTAGCATACTGAGCATCTGAGCAGAAACAGCAAAAAATGAAAACTATTCAGTAGCAAACTGAAGTAACTTATACTTCTTCTACCTATACTAGTGGATAACTACCAGTTTTTCAACAGAAACAAAATAATTAAATTGCTCAAACTCGAATGTACACAATCCCTCAATATTAAACTTGAACCACAGTTCCTTCGTGGTATAACTCAATATATAAATCCTCCTAAACAGAAACAATTCATGTATAAAAGAAAGATTTATAGAACAGCTTTATCAGTACTGGAAGCTAAAACTAAAATGTAAGTGCCTGTCCAATCATGGAGAAAACTTTACTCAGCTGAGATACATAATACATTTTTTTCCTTATGCTTTTCTTCTTTAGACTGTAATACAAATAATAAAGTAAGGCATTACGAAGAGCAAGGCTCAACTAGGATTTTTCAGGTCTCACATGGACAAAACCAAATGGCCTTATTACAATCAGACCATCATTTACTCTCAACACTTGCGGCCTTCTAGTAATAATCTCTCCTAATCCACAAGCAACGCAGCACAGTCCACAGGACAAGTGAACTGGTGAGAACATGGACTTGTGCTTTTAGGACTCCATTCCTTCCACATAATCCAGTAATTACTAGGGGCTCTAAGGTTATACTTTTTTTATTTCAAGGGGAAATTAATGTATGTGAGACCTTCGAAATGCCATCATCTAGGAAAAAATGCAAGCATATAACTTTTGCAAATGAGGGATTAAGGAATTTATGAGACTATATACTGGCTGGTGCTCTTACACATTTTATTCACCTGTAAAATGTGAACAGTTTATTCTAAGTAATTCACTTACTACAAACGAGGTCAAATTATTTTCCCTCCTGGGACCAAGAAGTGACTTTGATGTTCAAGAGATATAGAGACGACACACATGGAACACACAAAAAGCAAGTGCAAAGTAATTTAGTTGTATATTCTCATCTCAAGGGACTTTGTGCCCCCCTTTACTTAATGGAATCAATTACTGATGCTACTAAAGAAATGAAAGCTCAAACTATAGGATATATTTCACACTTCTCAAAACCTTCCAGCCTTTCACTGTTAGAAATACACAGGCCTGAGCTCTGAGGCTGTCCGTGAGCATTAGTGGACTAGTGTTCAAGGAAGCCCAAGAACAGCAATACGATTTGTGATATTTGGCTTCAGACTTCAAATTTGGAACCCAAAGCATGTCTCATGATTCTAACAGCATCAACCCAAATTTGAACCTAGGCTTTACACTAAGGTGGCAGAAGATACCATGGTTAACCACATTTACACTGCTCTAAATAAACGGCTTACAAATGATGCTTCTTAAGAGTTCACCAGTGAACACAATCTCTAAAAGTCTCCCAAACTTTGAAAACTAATTTTATTTAAGTCACTGTCAGTGATACTCTTTCAGGATGTACGTAAGGAGTACAAATGTGCACACTCACCTTGTTGCGCCAGAGGCCTAAGGTGGGAAGAGAGGCAGTCTGGGCCGGAGGGAGAGTAGGGCTCCAGGAACAGGCACCTAAAAACGCACACGGAGTTCTTAACAGGCAGGCCTGGCTTATTTTTATCCTAAAAATGCTAAGTCACCCCATTTTAACTTACAATCATTAAAGAGCAAAAATGCACAAGCTTTCAGCCTCAGATTGTTCTCCCAAGAAGAATTTTTCCTTCCCTTTCTGATCCTCCCTGAATTGCAGTACTTACGGGGTGGGTTTGTTTGGTTTGGTTTCAATTAGTATTTTTGTGCCTTTGAAAAAGGAATTTCAGTTGTTTCTTAAAAAGGTCATTTGATGGGCCCATGGTGTTCTAGAGAGACTTCAAGCCTTCTTTTCCTCTTGACCAAAGCTCCCTGCAATCCTACAGAAATTTCTTGAAAGCAGTTTAACAGTTAGAGATTTGGAAAACTGCCTAAGGTCAGGGCCTAAAAGTGAGGCTGAAGGAGAGGGCTCAGGCTTTCAGTACTGAAAAATAAAAACAAAAGCATGCCGCACTTTTCCCTGGTGAGTAAAAATCACAACCGTTGGCTAAGAGAGGCACTTGGCACCAGTTCTTTGACCATCCTATCGCCTAATGCTGTGAGAATGTGAAACCCTGCCATGGCATTAGTTATAAAGAACGCCTAAGAAAGAAATCTTGGCTACAAGGTGAGGATTGACGCAATTCTTATGTCTGCTACATCCAGACTATACCCTTAACAGATGTTTCTGCATTTATTTATAGAAAGGTTTACTTTGGTGACAAGACCATCTTCTGTCAACCATTTTTTTAATATACCTGGAAACTGAATTTTATCATGAAGAGTAATGTCGCCAAAAAAGTTATAATCAAATTCTTAGTTATAAAATAATATGAAAAATCAAATTAGAAATAGTGTAAGTAGACAGTGCAGGAAGACCCCAAATCTGATGCAAGCTAGCCGAAAATAAGTAAATTTCAAACACAACCGAGGAAGGCAAAAGTTAGTCCAAAGTGTCCCCTTCCATCCTTGGGCCCTCCTTGCTTAGCGACTATAATCCTGAATGGAGACATTGTCTTCAAATCTGGTTACTAGACTAACACTTCATATAACTTAATAGTTTTTATAAAAAACACCGCTCATTTCCGGATTAGTTTTACGTAGTTATAGCTTTAGTGCAAAGGTGCATTAGTGCATACTTCCAAGTTTTACAAGAAAAAAGAGGACTAGCAGTCACATTAAATTTTTTTCCTAATGAAAATGAATAGGCTCTAGGCCAACTAGGTATCACAGAATTCCTGTTTCATCCTCTTAGATAAGATGGGTTAGAGGCTTCTGGCTTCAACAGACCCACTCATCTCCCAAAGAAGCTGGAAGAAAGACATGCGTTGGAGGCTGATGTGCCTTGTAAAAGGGCTTGTCCATGGATGGCGCACGATGTCACCGAAAAAGCAATGAAGGGGCAACTCTGAGCAACTCGGAGCTCAGAATCCTGTGAGAAGAGACTAACTAGACTAACCACCCTAATTCCTAGAAGATATCTGGAATCCAGCCTAGTTGGAAAAGGGATTCTTATTTATTTAAATCAAAATCTCTTTTCCTACCCATCTTTCCGTCTTTAAAACCTCATCACCCTTTTTAGTTTTGTTTTCAAGGAAATCTTCTGGAAGTGAATAGTGGGCAGTTGAGAAGGAGTTACCAAAACTAAAACAATCATTATCTTTTGCCTATAAAATAAAGCTATCACTATCAGAGCCAGACACTTAAATGGCCAAGGAGATTATGATGCTTATTCCCTCGTATATAATTCAAAATGATACCAACTTACATATACACTGACATTAAAATCTCTCCTTTTTAGATGTTTATAATTGTAGAATTCTGCGTAAGTCAAGGTGCTTTGGGTTGGGATGGGGAGTGTCCCCGTCCTGCCGCTGTCCTGGGAATGTGCTTGGGGTGCCTCTGATAAATGTCAAACCTGACAGGAAGTGAGCGACTCAGGCTCTTGTACCCGGTTGTCATCTCTCTAGCCCCTATGAGGTGCAGTCGTCTCCCATGCCTGGCCTCACGAACTTTTTGTGTTGACCAAACTCCAACTCACCATCCAAGAGGCAACTCAAATGTCTCACATGCCCTGCAAACTTCCCTCAACCAGATTGATTATTCCAGGTATTCCCAAGTGGCTGGCTACCTGTACTCACTGGCACTGTTCCCAGAACATAAGAGATGTTCAGTAAATGTCCACTGAGGCTTGATGAATTCAGAGGGTTTTACAGAATGGCAGAGGGCTCTTCAGTAATGCTGACATATTGTCAGTGAAAACCCTGTCTAGCTAAATGGTTCCTTTCATCTAGATACAATTCTCCTATGACCACATGTCTGAAAAGGAGATATCTATTACATAAGTAATTGAAATGGACGAATAATCAACACATTACCAATATGTACAATTTGGGGTCAAAGGAAATGAATAAAAATTAGAAACCTCTATACGCCAATAATTATATAATTTTGATAAAATTGAAAGGAAGGTTATGCACAGGACATTTCAAAATACGTGCTTATAAGGCATTCTCCAAATTTTGATAGACAGCATCCAAGACAGTCTCCCCACATCCTTGCTTCCTGGTCTTCATACCATTGTGTATTCTCTTACCACAATGAACAGAGTTAACTTGCATAGCCAGGAGGATATCATGAAAATAATGTGTGACTTCCAGGCCAGGTCATAAAAAGACAATGCAGCTTCCATCTTGCTCTTTTTTGATCACTTGCTCACATTAAATGAATGCTCAAGCTGCCCCACGAAGACGTCCATGTAGTAAGGAACTGGGGCCTCCTGCCGACAACCCATTCAAATCAGCCAGGCATGTGAGCAAAGAGCCTTGGAAGCAGATTTTCCAGCCCCAGTCAAGTCTTCAGATAGACTACTTACAACTTGGAATGGCATCTGGACTGCAACCTTCTGGAAGACCCAGAGCCACAGCCACCCACCCTAGGACATTCCTGGCTTCCCGAGCCAAAGAAACTAGGTGAGATTAAAAAATGTTTATTGTTTTAAGTCCCCAGGTTTGAGGCAACTTGTTATGCAGCTATAGATAACTAATATATTTATTGTCATCCACATAGCCTTTATTTAAAGAATGCAAATAGAAGCTATTGATGTAAATGAACACAATAACAGGTTATTGCAATTTCTATACACTGAACTCAAGCAAAACGGAATGATTAAGAACTAAAGAGCAAAATAAATTCCAGTTCTCGATAGGTGTTACTATCCCCCCTCCTCTTTTCCCCCATAAACTGAGTGAAGGAAGCAGGCCTTTCATTTGCTTGTGGCTGTCTCTTAATGACTACTGATTTGGTATAGTCCCTTCCTCCAAATTAGGCCCACCAGGACGGATAATCAATGGACAACAGCAGCATTTTTATTACTGTAGAAACCAGAAAAGAGTTTATTGCTCTGGCTGTGTAAGTCTTGTAGGTCATATAAGAAAAGGTCTAAAGATTTTGAAGGAAGCTAGCTACTCTCCACTCTGTCACCCTAAGGTGTTCAAAAGTTAAAAAATCAGTGGGGCAGAGGGAGAGCAGTGAGGGGAAAATGGGGCAACTGTACTTGAACAACAATGAAAAAAAGTTAACAAATCATGGTCTTTTTTTATTGAAAAGAGAAAAATCCATATAAATATTCAACTGTAAATAAAATGTTACAGTACATTTTCATAAGAGAGATCTGTTTGTATCCATAACATAAATTAAAATCATGAATATTATGCAAATATAAAATTCTCCTAAATTTTTGGATTTTATAATAAAAAGTAGGAACATTCAAGGGTCTTTTTCTCCTTCAAAACCCACAGACATGCTACGTCTGAGTATAATTCAGTTCTGCTAAAAGCCATATGCAATGTTAGTAAGAAAAGTACCTTAGAATCTGTATTTCCCTATAGAACACACATCAGACAAAAGCAACATGGGAACATCAGGTAAGCACTGAGAAAGGAAAAGTATAATCTTTGGTGTGGTCCAGTGATGAAGACAGAACACGTGGCTGAGCTGCAGTTTTAAGAGAAAACATCAAATTGATGGTAACGGGAGGGAAAAAGACCTGAAGACTAGAAGAGGAAGTAGGTTCCTTCTGCAAAGGAGATGTTACACAGCTGTCTTTACCGTCACTCAGAAAGTCCAGGCTCTGTGCACTTGCAGAAGAAATGAGGTGGGATAGGCACACCCCTGGGAGAGCTGCTTTCTAAGACCAGGAAAAATTTAAAAAGTTAACTTTAAAAGTTAAATGAAAATTTTTTAATTTAAATGAAGTAAATCACAGAGGTAACAAAACCAATGAAGTTGTAAACAGTCCTTCGACAGAGAGTTTCTCTAAACATGCTAAAAAGATTCTTTGGAGGTACCCTCTGTTTTGTGTTATATGTTAGATTCGTTCCCCTACTGTACCAATGAACCCTGTCTCGTTTCTTCTGTACAGTCCCAGCACCTAGCGCCAAATCTGGCAAACTCAATAGATGAGGGTAAAGGGAAGGCCAGGCAGAGGACAAAACAGGGATCCGACATGCTATTTCCCCAGGCGGCAATGCAGGCAGTTAGCGGATACAGGTTTCTCTTTTCCTTCTCCCCACAAAGGAAGGATTCACTGAGGAACAGGGCAATTTTTTAAATAGAGAAAAAATTAATTAAAAAAAACACACATGTGGCTTTACATTGTATTTTTGTATTAACACAGATGAAATCCTAAATATCGATTCTAGCCACCACCACTCACCCTGGAAATTTTTCTAAATACTGAAAGTTGCTCTAGTTAACTTCTTCTTAGCTTATCTGATTTGATTACCCTGCTTTATCGCTGCCCATTTACCTGTCTGTTCAGTGCTGCTACAAGACAGCAAGCAAAACCCCACGGCTGTCAGGACTGACGGTCCCGACCTGAAGCATGTCTGCCTGGATGCTTGAAGGTTCCTCCTGGTTTGTTTGTTTTTTTCCTAATGGTCTCAGAGAACTAATTTTAAAAAGACCCTACCATAAAGAAGAGTAAGTTCAAATGTGACAAAGACTCATTTTTAAAATAACACTAATTAATTTTAAGTGATAATGATTTTCATTCTCCATTTAAAATATGGGTTGATAGAAAAATTATAGCATACATTTAAAAAGGCAAAACATAGAGCAACAGCAAAGAATAAGCTACTGTTGAAATTGAAAACTACTATAATATGTTGGCACTTTCAAGTATGCTTTAAACAATTATCTAATTTTCTAAATTGAGCTGTTTCATAATGTATGTTAATCTTGAATAAATGTCCTCATTTCAGTTCAAAGAAAAGCATGAGCAACAAAGCTATCTGAAGTTCAAGAAGAGTCTATGCTTAAATACTATTTAAGCCAGGCGCTTGTGCTGATTATACCGTACATATTTCTGAAACCTTATCATTTCCTGTCTTAGTGCCTTAAGGAAGGAAAGCCTTTAGATTGTTTCTGGAATTATATGTCGTCTCCCACAGTTGTTGGTTTAGTTTGGAGTTCTCTTCCCCCTTGCTGACGGCATATGATAGTGACTGTTACGCTGTGTTAATAATGTTCAAGTTGGTTAAGAAAAAGAAAGCTAAGAGGCAAGACTGCATAGTTCACATCGTTTATCATGGATTTTGGTCAGTTCACACCGAGTTTCAGTTCATATCAGTTTACTGCCTAGCAATGGCTCTAAAAGTCAAGGGTCCAGTCTTGACCCCCAGGACAAGAAAAATGGCATAAACACCTAAGGGCCAGTGAGTAAGAATAAATGAAGGTGGGGGGGGGTAGGTAAAGAAGGAAAATGATTAAAGCAAACAGAAAGGAAATAAGTCAGAAGTGTGGGAAACATGTGGAGGAAGCTAATGGATGTCTAATCCCTGTACAATGTAGAGAGAAACTGGGTTAGGAGGAGTGGCCAGCAGCGGTGGTCACAGAAGAGGTAGGCTTCCCTGGCACGATGTGGAAACTGACAGCAGCCTGCACATCACAGGCTCCAAAGGGCACCTGGAACCACGAGCCTCCATGGTCCAGCCTGCACTAGAGTGAATGTTGAGAAAGAAGAGGAACGAAGAAGGGATCCTGGTGGCTAACTGGGCTCAAATAAAAAAAAAACAAACAACAACAAAAATGTCTAGCAGCCATCTCTTTTTTAAAACTGACTTTCAGAGAGAGGAAAGGAGGGAGAGAGTTGAGGGGAGAGAAAGGGAGAGGGAGAGAGAAAAACACTGATTTGTTGTTCCATTTATTTATGCATCCATTGGTTGATTCTTGTATATGCCCAGATGGGGATTGAATCCGCAACCTTGGTGTATGGGGACGATGCTAATCAACTAGGCTACCTGGCCAGGGCCAGCAGCCATTCCTAAATAGAGGCATCTCATGCAAGCCACACTTCAGGGAGAAGCCAGCACTGAGCTACCTGCCTCCTGCACTAAACTACCTGCCCACACTGTGCTCCTGCCATCTGAGCCAACCCTTATAAAGGAGATCCAGAAATTGTATATCAACCAGTAAGACTGCGGCATTCCCTGTCCACTCAGAGCTGCACAGATACAGCCCCAACAGCATCTTCACTGACCAATCAGATCAGCTCAATTATGACCAATCGGGACAGTGAGCACCAATCAAACTGTGAGGATTTGGAGTCCTTATTTGCATGAGGCCAGACCAATCATGAATCAGGACTAGGACTTCTCTCTGTATAAATAAGTCAACTCCCCTCTGGCTGAGGGAGCACCCTTTCCCTTTCCACTGAAGACAGAAGACTGCATTCCCCTCTGGAACTGGAATACTAAAGAAGTCTCGCTGAAGCAGAGCCGGCAGAGTGGAGCAGACAGGGGAGGTGCAGGGGGAGGCAGAGCAGAGTACACAGAAGCAGGTGGAACAGAGCAGGGCCGCCTCAGAGCTGTCCTGTTCCACAGCCGCGCTGTATCACAACTGAGCTGTTTGCACTGCTCAATTCTTCTCCTTCACTGTACCCCGAATTGGGGATTCCTGTTGGTGTTGAATTGGTGCCAGCAACCATCCACTGACACAAGAAATGTGAGTTCATTCACGCTGTATGAAATCAAGTCTCCAAAAAGAAAACTGGCCTGTTCCTCTACATGTTCTGGGCACAGACAGCAAAAACCACCCCATCACAGCTCTGCTGGAAAGCGAATTTGGGACAGTCATAATCTCCTTGAGCCTCATCTGCAGAGCTCTTGGGAATAAGCTCACCTGGTGTGTCTTTTTAATGACTGACACTGGTAACATCTCTACAGCCCTGGGAGATGCAGGATCTTGGAGGAAGATGACTTGATTAACAGAACTCATTAAGGCCACTCCTACCTTGGGATGCTGGGGAAACCAGACTGGATATAACAGCTTCTCCCTTTAGGACTGAGGATGGGCTCTGCTACAGGGTCACAGAGACCAGGAGAATCACTTGCTACAAGCTAGGGTTAGGAAAAAGAGTTTGTCTAAACATTTCATTTAATAGCACTTTTTATGTGCCAAGCCACTGTTCTATGTATTTTATGTATATTATTAATTCATTCCTCATTTCTGATGAGGCAAGAGGCACAGGGTGATTAAATAACCTGTGACCCGGGTCACCCTGCTAGTAAATGGCAAAGTCTGTGTACGAGCCCAGCCCTGCCTGCTGCAGTCTGCGCTCCCAGCCAGCCTGCCATGCTGCTGCTAGCCAGGGCTCAGAGTTGCCCTCCGGGCAGGAAGGTCTTCTCTCCCTGAAATACAATTTTTAGCCACCCCTCCCCAAATCCCCCATCTGTAAGATGGGAGTAAGACCACTTCTTTCCCAATGCAAAGAGTATTTTTATGTGAGGATACTTAACAAATATATGAAAAGATGCTTTATGCTATATGTCATCAGGGGAGTCCAAATAAAAAGAAGCTGATACTACACACGTATTAGAATGGCCAAAATTCAAAACACTGACAACAACCAAATGCTGGTAAGACTGTGGAACACCAGGAAATCTCATTCACCACTGGCGGGAATGCAAAATAAAAGATGGTTTGCCAGTTTCTTACAAAACTAAATATACTCTTTCCATAGGATCCAGCAATTGCACTCAAGCTTGGTATTTACCCACAGATCCTTGAAGATGTTACTGCTATGCCTCCCTGACATACCACAAATTAAATCTGATGTAGCCATAAGAGTAGGTTAAAGTTAACAAGGAGGATGGCTTTGAAAACTACGATACAGAAATAATTTATCATACTTTATATGGTGCTGACAAGTAAAAGCCTGATAGTAACAGCAAAGATCCTTTACGAAAAGCTGAGAGTCACTTGAAGGTGAAGACTGGTTTAGCCTTTGCTCCAGTGATTGATTTACACGCAGCAGCAAGGTCACGCAGCACACCTGCCTCATTCCACCTCTGCCGGCAACTAAAAACACTTCCAACATACAGGGGGACCATGCACTTTACCATCCAGGAGGAAAGGGCCTATTACTATGCCAGAACAACAGGAGTGAACTAAAACTGATCCAGTAACCAGGACATTGTCACCTTAACAATGCACCTCGATTTTCTTTTTATTCCCCTGTCTCCTGACAGTCCATACAAAGTACCTATCACTGCCTATTTTCTACCGGATGAAATCTAAATTTATAGGATAACATGCTTAATCATGTCCTTCAACGCCACCCCTCAAAACATTAAATAGTTACTTAAAGCGCGTAGTTTGATATCCTTCATTCTTAAAATAATAGTTTTCATAGATTTTAAATTATATAAAAAAATCACCAAGCTGAAACATCTTATTTCATAATTTTTAAATTAGCTTGAATTTAAATTATTCTTGCAATGAGACTGTGAAAACAGTCTGACATCTACATCTCCTTTTATGAAAAAATTAAAATTAGGCATTTATAGCTACCGTCCTTGCCTGGTTAGTAGTAGCTGGCTGAGGTTACTAGGTAACCAAGAAATCCTCTTTCACAAGCTTAAGAACTTAATACCATCCCCACCTACTAAGAGGAAGACACTGATCAATTTAAAGCACAAATCCACCTACTATTGTTTTCCTTAGCCAACATAGAATTTTTGATGTTTTTAAAAAGATGGAAATCACACAAAAAATCCAGATACATGCTTCTCTGGAAAAAAAAAAAAAGACAAAACAAACAAACAAAAAACCCCTGAAGATTTGCCAAAAGCTGGTCCACCCCCATTTCCTAAGGGCAGTAATCAGCAGGAGCTGAGTGGGGCCCGCCTGCCTTTAGGTAACCTGAGTACTCTCTCATTTGCCGTAGCCCTAACCACTCATCCTTTACACCCGGCCCACTTCGCCCCTTACTGCCATCTGCCTCACTGCTGTAATGAGTTTGCAAACACTATCATAAAGCCCTTGTAAATAAACACACACACCCCATACATACAGAAGGCTAAACACACCCATGACGAGGGCACTGGGTACCCGGAGCCTCGGGGCTTGTGGCTGACTGATCTGCGCGCTGTCTCGTTCTTTCCTCACTTGCAGGGACTGCTCTCCTTCCTCTTCCCGCTTTTCTCCCTCTGTTGGCCTCACACTCTGAGACCAGCTTTTCCCACTGGGCTCTTAATTAACTTTCAGTAGTTAAAAAAAAAAAAACCCAAACAAACAAACAAAAAACAAAAAACACCCACAAAACTCTCCAAACCTATTTTCTCATTCATAAAATGAGTAAATTGACCTTGCAGAGTTGTGATGATTAAGAGAAAATGTGGGTAAAGGACCTAACACAGCCCTGCACATGATGCCCACTTAGTTATTTAAATCAAAAACCCCCAGATAAAATAAAACCAATAGTGAGCCGGGGGGGGGGGAGAAACTTTTTTATGGAATTTATTCTGAGTTTAAAAGAGTTATAATTTTCTTGCTTTTAAAGAATAGGTAACAAATGCTATTACATACACAAGAAATAAATTCAGCCACATCACATGACCACTGAACCGGAGGGAGGGCGCCTGTGGCAGGAAGCGAAGAAGCCGCCTGAGGAGGGACCCGCAACATTTCCACAACTCCCCTTGCTGATTTCCAGGGCTCTCGTTTAGGCAACAATTTCTCTTCTTTTTTTTTCTTTTAGATTTTATTTGTTTACTTTTAGAGAGAGGCGAAGGTGAAAAACATCGATGCGCGAGAGATACATTGGTAGGTTGCCTCTTCCATGCTCCCTGATGGGGACCTGGCCTGCATCCCAGGCTTGTGCCCTGACTGGGAATCAAACCAGTGACCTTTTGGTTCGCAGGCTGGCATTCAATCCACTGAGCCACACCAGCCAGAGCAACAACCTCATTTCTTACAAGGTGCTTTTAATGAAGGCACAGGAATGATTAGGGACGAAGGGTCTTGCCCATGCTATACAGGAAGCATAATAGTGTCAACATAAGAAAGCCCAAACCTGTGGAGAATTTTTATGAGTTTATCTGAGCCAAAAGTGAGGACAGTGCAGGAAAGCAAGATCTTAAATGTGCTGCAGAATGGCAGTTTGCAGCTTCTTTTATGCATTTGGAATTAAGAAGGGAATTTAAAGAAGATCACACATTGGTGGGAGAAAGCAAGGCAAGATGGTTAAGATTCTGGGCTCTCTCCAGAGGGTGGTTAATGCCTTCAAGGGGTATTACTTCTGGCATTTCAAAGGTGTGTTAACTTAGATACACAAGAACAAGGGACAGGGGTGGCTTAAAAACCTTTCTCCAAAGAAGTTACAGGCACGAGGTGTGACTACCCACCATGACCTGTCCAGTAAGGAATTCATGATTTATTACAACACCTCTTTTCATCCGCAAGTTACTGCATTGATTCAAATTCTTTTTTTTAAAGCCCAAATTATGGCCCATTTTGTTGTGTGTGTGTGTATATATATATATATGTGTGTGTGTGCTTTTTCTTAAAATAGAATATATGAGGGACGTCTTTGGCTTCCCTTCTCTAAATAGAATGCTGCATTTAATTCCATTATTAGCATTACAGCATAGCGTCCCACCTAGCCAAAACAAACAGCAGCCAGCACTGCAGGTACTCTTATTAGACAGGTAAGGTTGGCCAGTCTGACTTCAGATACAGAAGGGTATTGGGCCTATTCCCAGACATTTAGGAGCTTAAAACTAACTTGATTTGACCTTAGAATTGAATAGAGTGTTCCGTACCAGCTCTCCCTATCAGAAGCCTCTGCATATTCAACTAAAGTCTATCGTATGGTTTTAAAAAAAATAGAATGCTAGAAGAGTTCCGTCTTCATTTCCATGACAGACCTGAAACTTACTGTCATCAATATAATGTCATCAATAAACAAGTACTTACTTTTGTCTATTTTCTCTTCTGTATCTCTTGTTTTATCAGACTTGGGGAAACGCCTCAGACTCCACACTCGCTCAGAGACACAAAGGCCAGAGGAGCTTAGGCCTGATCCTACTGTCACCAGGGAGCCACTGAGGATTTTAAACCACGGAGTGTCACAGTACTAGTCCCATATCCTACCACTGTGTGAATTTCCACTTCAAATTCTTCAGTGACTACTCTTCTGAAAGAGGATATGGTACGACCACCTCCAAAGTTCTCCCAGGGCCAATACCACCATGTCTTGACAGAAATTCCACAGGTTAGAATTTGACATGAGTGATTCTTATAAAAATGAGTGTTTTTGCCCATCCTATAGCTACCTCACAACTTACTTGTGTTGGGGGTGGTTGTTGTTTTTTTTTTAAGATTTTATTTATTTATTTTTAGAGAGGAAGAGAATCATCAATGTGTGGTTGCATTTCACGCGCCCCCTGCTAGGCACCTGGCCTGCAACCCAGGCACGTGCCCCACACAGGGAATCGAACCAGCAACCCTTTGGTTCACAGGCTGGCGCTCAACCCACTGAGGCACACCAGCTAGGGTTCAGTTGTTCTTAATTATGACTTTTGAAAGGTCAACTCTGGTGCTCTGGGGAAAATTAAAGAGTGTATAGTTGACCCTTGAACAACATGAGTTTGAAGTGTGTGGGGCCACCAACACACAGATTTTTTTCAATTGACCCACACAGTTCAGCCCCGCACTGTTCAAGAGCCACCTGCATTTGTAAAGCAAGATTCTCAATTTTTGAAAACAAATATTTTAAGTTGTACACTTAACTTGCTAAGTCATAGTGCTTAAAAATGATTCACAAAATTAACTCAACTACTTTGTTAATTTGCTGAATATCTGAAAGATAGAAAACAATTTTCCATTTAAATATAGGAAGTCAAGGATAAATTCTCCAATGATTTGGGTGGATTATTTCCAGATCCCCCCCACAAAAAAACAAAACAAAATAATCCAGTTGTATGAAAGAGGCTATAAAAAGTTACAGTGTTCCTTAAATGGGGGAAAAAAATAACAAGATGGTTATGGACAAACTCCCATATAGGCCAATTAGTTTCTCTGTGTAACGATTACAAATGTATCCCACAATCTGAGCCATTTCAAAATACTTAAGTCACACCCAACAGGGATGAACCCATACAAACGCCTTCCTGATACCAGAACAACATAGCTGTCATGCATTCATTGGTAGTCAGAATCGCTCCAGGGCGAGGCCATGGCGTAATGACATAGTGGAGGGAGCCCTGGACTAGACAGGGTCATGAGGTTGCCGTTTCTAATCTCGCCTTGAACACTCACTGCTGAATGGCCTTCAGCTATTCATCTCAGGGTTCCTGCGCTGAGTTCCCCAACTATAGACAGTCTGATCTGATCATTCCCTATAACTGTTATGGATCAAATCATACAATGACACAAAAGAGGCTGAAAAACTGAACTGTGTCCTGCAAAAATCTAAAGCAAGGAGAACCTACAGTAAAGGATTAAGCTGTTGGCTAGGGAAGCATCCTAAGAGTCTAGACCAAAATCACAACTTTCTTGGTAATCGGTGCTAGGCCAGGCGAGTCCCTGAGACATTACATCAGTTGGGCTTTCCTTCTTCCCTTTTCTTTCTGTTTTTGCCTCTTCCATTCCACTGGTATGATCAGTTTAGTATTAGTCCAAATAAAACATAATAAACAAATATCCTGGTGGGAAAACCAGCATACTACACTGATGTTTATGCTCCAAACGCAGATGGGCCCTTAACACTGCTGAGCTCTCCCCGCTTCCCCCCCAGGGCCCCCTCTCACTGAGCACTGCGGGGCCGCCTGCCCCAAAGCGTCTCGGCTTTGCTCAGACTCCCACCTCAAAGCCATGTGCTTTCATTTACAAGTAACCATCACCCCTCACTTCACAGAGAAAATTAAAGGCAACTGGATATAGCTTCCCTCCCTGATCATCCATCCTCTCTAACTCTGATTTTTAAATAAAGGATCTCACCATATGGCAGACCTTCTCACAGACTCATTAACTCAAGTTAATCCTCATGACCACGATCATCTAAGGATAACAGCATCACACCCAGCTAACCAATGGATGAGCAAACTGAAGATCAAAGGGATTAAAGCATGTGTCCACAGTCCCATGACAACTAGATGGCAAAACAGATAGAATCTTGCCCTCTTGGTGCTGAGTTCACGTTGCACTGAAGTGCATCTGTTTCAGCATAGCCCCAACTTACTCTCCCTCACACGTCCCATGTGGCCTCCCAAGTCTACTCAAGGCCTTGACAAATAAACTTGCCTTTGCCTCTTAAAAAAAAAAATCTTTTTCTGATTATAAAATACATGCTCATTATAGAAAAATTTGAAAACATTAAAAAGATGAAAGCATAAGATTAAGACATCCATAATAAAAAGAATGAACATATAACTATAAACAATATGGATGGATCAGACACTGTTGAGTGTGAAAATCAGACACAAAAGAGTATACGCTGTATGATTCTATTTACATGATTCCAAAACTATGGAATGCCATCGGAAGTTAGAAGCACGAGGGGGCCTGTGGGAATGTGGGTAATGTTTTAGTTCTTAACCTCGGCACTTGTTGTATGAGTATGTTCAGTGTGTGAAAATTCAATGAAGTGTGTACTTACAGTATGTACACACATATGGTGTGTGTACATATGGTGGGGAAAAGTAGGTTTACAATTGTGGGTACGTAAAACAGAGTTTATTCCTGTATTATTATTTACCAATTATTGTATTATTTTTCCATATGAACAACTATAAACCTACTTGGCCCCACCCTATATAGACATATGCAAGATATATATACAAACATATATAACATCATACAGTTGAAGTCAGACGCAGTGTTTACATTTTGATGTGTTTTCTTCTTGGTGCTTTCTTTTTTTCCTTTTGCTATGTCTGCTTTTTCAAAAAAAATTGTGATCACACCATATATTTAAGTTTCTATTCTGACACTTCACCTAACATAAAAGCATATGCATTTACCCAAATTACTATAAATTCTTCATGAATTTTTTAATGGCTGTATAACTGTCTGTCTGGTGCACGTACTATAATTTACTTAACTGCTATCAATTATTAAATGTTTCCAATGTTTATTATGATAAATACTACCGTAGTGAATACTTTTACCCTTTAAATCAATTAGCCACTCTCTTCACACTCTTTTATATATTCATAAAATTACATATTATAGCATACTCTGTCATATGTAATTATTTATATATTTACCACATCCTTATTGCTCAATAATAAGTTTTCCAAAACCACAGGCCACATCGCCCCTCCTAGTATCCTCCACAGAACCTACTCCTGAACATGGCAGGTACTTACTATTTGTTGAAGTGTTTTCAGAAGCCAAGTAAAAGCTCCATTCCTAACAGTCTCAATTTCAGTATCACCTCGGCCATCCATATAACATGAATGTTTTAGTCAGTTATATTTCAAACTCTTTGTTTAGTCTGCACAGCTAAATGCTTAGAGGGTGTTTAGCGTGGTTCCCCTGGAGGGTATAAATACTAGCCAGCATAGTGAATTCATTCGACAACTAACAGTGCCACACCCCAAGGATCCAATGAAAATCAGACAAACTCTTGCCAGCAAAGAGCTAAAAAGTAGTGGATAATTAAAAATGAATCCTGCTCTCCAGTCTAGCAGGAAAGGCACTATGAAACAAATCTGGACTCCTCCACCTCCTCCTCAGCTTCCAGATCACAACTGTACAGATGGGAACAAATGCCTGCCCCAGAGCCAAACTCTGAAAACTCTGCCTGGTGGGTGCCTTCTGGTTCCTTAGTCTGTGGCTGACTGTGCTTTCTGTATTTAAAATATGTTTTAAAATATTTTTACAAACATTTATTAACCACATCATATCTGCTAATACAAAAGTATGATACATGTTTCAAGTGCTAATCAAAAGGAGACACGCAATTATGATAGAAACAAAAGGAGAGCTTATGCAAAGTTGAGAGTTGTGAAAAATACTTTTCTTTTCTTTCTTTTGCATATGAAGATTGGGCAGAACCCTGAAGGGTGAAGATGAATGGGCCTGAGGGTGAAAAAGACTAACTATACTTATCATAACCTAGCAGTAATAATCAACCAGAACAGAGAAGAGAGATCTTCCTAATTTTTTTTCATTCTGAATATACAACAAGATGATCAGGGCCAAAAGTGGAAGCTTGGCCCAATGTTAGTTCAGAAGGCCAGGAAACTGTTCTAGAACAAAAGGGCTGAGCAGAGCTAAGGCTGAGCCCACTCTTGCAATTCGAGTGGTGAGGAGTGAACTTTGACACCAAGGGCTGCTAAGGGGCTCCCCAGGGCTCCAAGGAGACCGTGAAGGAGCCACCTGCCTCAAGAGATGTTTAATGCAGACAGAGCTGCTCCGCTTCAGAAAAAGATGCCCTACAGAACATCCAGCAGCAAGGGCATAACTAGTTATAAAGCTTCAAAGAACCAACTTGCACTCCTTGAACTGCATCGGGGGACTGCAAGCTTCAAGTCCTCTTAGTCGCTTTGATCTTGTGAACAAATGAGGTTAAGAAGAGCCTCTCAGAAGCTCACCTTGAACTGCATTGGAAATTAAAATGCAAAGGGAGAAGGGAAATATGCAGGCATATGGTACAGAAGAAGGGAAATGGACTCCTAAGGGAGTGCGCGCCTCCTGCAGGAGGAGGGGAGGGAGCCAGGCTGGGTTTTAGAGTATAGTGTTCTCGTGGGTAAGGGAGAGGTTGAACCATTTTTTGTGTGTGACCAATAGCATGTTTCCACATGTCAGCATCGACACATGAGACAGCTTATTTAGTTTTGCTATAGCCAGGCGCAGATGACAAATAAGGGAAGAGAGCTGGAGCACAGCTGAGCGTGGAGGCAGGACAGCCACCTAGCCAGCCCAGGGCGGGGGACCAGCGCCAGGTTTCAGAGGTTCTGTGTCAGAGCTGAGGTTTTAGCAAGTCAGTGACAGTACGAGATTTGTGCATCCAAGAGCTCAACTGTCTGCATGTGAAAGATGGGTCTCAGGTGGGAGGCCAGTGAAGTGGCAACAATCTAAATGAGATGCTAAATTAGAGTAGCAAATGATGGGGAAATGGGAAAGGGTTCCTCAGCTGTCCACGAGGTAAAATCAGAAGGAACAGATGAATTAATCAAGGTGAGGTGGCATGAGAAAGGAAAGATTAGGAGTAAGTGATGGTGCTATAAACCCAGGCAGGAAATAAAGGAAGAAGTTATGAGGTGTTGACCTTGAGGAACTGCCACTGGTTCGGCATAGAGGTGTCCAGAAGTGAGAGCAGAGAGCAGTGCCGGGACAGATATGAAGTCCGTCACCATACAGGTTGGAGCAAAAATAATGACAGTGGGTGAGCCCACTCATAACAGGAATTCATACATTCTCAGGTTACAGACATTTTTGAGAACTTGATGAAAATGCTCACCCCCCAGCCCAGAATGTACATTAACAAACAACATTTTGGGAGAAATAACAGGCAGCTTATGGGACCCCTGCTGCCCACTCAGGTTAAGAAATCCTGGGCCTGGGAGCGGGGAGGAGACATGGTAAGAAGGTCTAAAGAAGCATTTTTCAGCCAGACACTATCGACAAATTGCAAGGAACCAGTCTTCACCACCCAGGATGCTGAGCACCCCAGCCCAGCCCCTGCCCAGTAAACAGGAAATACCTACAACCTAGTCTCTGTGACAACCACAAAATGCCCCCACATATTTCCAAATAGTATCACTGTGTTTGAGAGCCCCTGGTCCAACAGGAGAGAAGGAAGTAACAAAGAAGTCTTAGAAAGATCAGAGATGGGAGGAAAAGCACATCTAACCTTTTGGTCACTGGGCCATCCCTACCTCCACCGCTAGCACATCATCTAAGCCATCCCTAGTGTGAACCACTGCAATCACCTAAGTGGTCTTCCTGCTTCTAGTTATTTTTTTTTTAAGTCACCATGGTGCACATTATATCCCAGAACTTATTTATCTTAAAACTGTAGGTCTGTATCTTTTTACCCACACCCTCCTCCCCACCCCCAGCTCCAGCAACCACCAGTTTGTGCTCTGCGTCTATGAGCTCGGTGGTTTTTTGCTTTTTTAATATTGCACATATAAATGAGATTATATCGTATTTACCTTTCTCTGACTTATTTCAGAGAGTATAATGCCCTCGAGGTCCATCCGTGTTGCTGCAAATGGCAGAATTTCATTCTTTTTTTCTGGCTGAATATGCAGTTTTGTATATAAACCACATTTTCTTTATCCATTCATCCACTGGTGGATTCTTAGGTTGTTTCCATGTCTTGGCTTCCTAATTCTATTCTCAATTCCCCTTGACAAGCCCTTTCCACAGGGCAGCAAAATGAGGCTCTCAATCTTACTGATTTTATTTAACAAGCCCTGTACTTTTTTAACACTCTCTATCTGTCATGCTCTGTTCTTTACGAATATTAACTCACCTAATCCTCACAACACTATGAGATAGATATCACTTCTATTCCCATTTCACCGATGAGACAGAGGGAAGTCACACAATTCCTCTATGGTCACAGTGCCAGTGAGCTTGGGGCTGGGATTTTAACCCAGGCGGCCAGCCCCAGCGTTCACGTTCTTCCCTAATACTCCGGGCTGCCCTCCACTTCATTTATTCCTCTAAGACCCGCAACTGCCTCCTTACTCAAGAGCGAAAACCAAGATCCTCGACACAGCGAGGCCATACAATGGGGACCCTCCTCCCACTACCTCTTCTACCTCGTCTCCTGCGACTGCCCCAAGCCGTCCCCCAACCCCATTGGCCTGGCTGCGATGGCGTGGGCACGCCTGCATGCACCTGCTCCCGGGCCTCGGCCTCACTGCCTCCTCTACCTGGAGTGTGCTTGCCCACTGCAGAGGTGGCTCCTTCGCTTCATTACGGCTTCTACTCAGATGTGCTCTCATGACGGAGGACTTCCTGAAGTCCAATATCAAATAACACCTGCCCTCCCGCCACCAGCATTGTCAGTTCTTCCGCTTTGCTTCATCTTTTTCTCCGAAGCATTTATCATATTAAAAAAGTGTAAAATCACTCATTCATTTGTTGTGTGTTTTGTTCTCTGCCTACAGCCCCATGAATGGAAGAACATGTAGTTCATTTCTGAATGAATAAAAGAATAAAGAAAGAATTGTGACAGGAAGTCACGAAGAAGTTTCAAGACAGAGGGAAACAGCCCAACAGTGTAAACTGCTACAAAAGGCTTTGGTTAGGGGTGAAAAGTTTCCATTGATTTTTGGCAATTAAGTTATTGGCACCTGTGGGAAGAAATGTGTCTAAGAAATGGTACCTGGCTGGGGAGTGAGTTGGCAGGTAACGCAGCAGAAGCATTAAGCACTCCTGTAAGAAGATGGCTGATAAAGGAGACAGCTAGAAGGAGCAGGAACGCCAAGAGAGACTGAGCGCCTTGCGACCAGTGTGGCTCAGTTGCCTGGAGCATTATTTTGTTGAATGAAGGGTTGTGGGTTTGATTTCCTGACATCTAGTGCCATCGGGTATTAGAACTTGCTTTAGAAATGGCCAAATTTTACCTTAAATATTGCAAAGCATTCCCAACCTATCTTTAAATAGTATTTCTCCCATCCAAGTACTAACTAGGCCCGACCCTGCTTAGCTTCCGAGATCAGACGAGATCGGGCGTGTTCAGGGTGGTATGACCGTAGACTAAATAGTATTTCTACAGTGGGGTTTTACAGATTATAAATATATTCAAATATTTTAAGCAAAAATAAGAGTAAGGTCTTACTTTTCTGTCCAATATCTATCCATTAAGGAAACACTAAGTTTTTCAATGTATATACTTACATCTGTAAGAATATTTTAAGTGATTTTCCAATAATAAATTTCTAGAATTATAAATAAACGTGACTTAGCTTGCAGAAGCCAATGGTAGTTAACAAGAGTGATAAGGTAGTTATTTCCCCCCATGAGTAAAACCTGCTGGGAACTATCACAACTCTTCTCTTGTTATAACCTATATATCTGATTTCTTACAGCACTGAATAACAAAATCCTTCCTTCCTTCCTTCCTTCCTTCCTTCCTTCCTTCCTTCCTTCCTTCCTCCTTCCTTCCTCCCTCCCTCCCTCCCTCCTGTCCTCCTTCCCTTCTTTCCCTTCCCTTCTTTTTTAGAGTAAGAAAAGGTTTATTAATTGACAAGGCACCAACCCAGAAGATGGGAGACCTACTGGTGCCTCAAATCCATCTTGCTGGACTAGGTTAATAGTTTTTAAAGGATTAGGGGAACAGGTATGCAGGAGTGCTGGTAGGGCACGTTTTAATTGGAGGACCCTGGAACTTGGCATTTATGATAAAGGGTATCAGTCTCAGATCTTCCTGGACAACGGACCCTTGACTTCTGAAAGGGTTCCAGTGTTCAAGTTCCAATTATGTCCTGGTCCTTGGTTCTGTGTGTGTGTCGCAGCGGGGAGGGCAGGGGCAAGACTTTGGTTCTGGGTGCAGCTGAAGGTCAAATTTCTCTCACAAAACATTTTCCTAAATGCATCACACTTGGACAGCTCTAGAGGTAACTGTCATAAGCTTTGTGACATATCTGAATGTGGCCAAAAAAAAAAAAAAAATGCCAAATATAAGTCTTCTAAATCCTAAAGCAAGACTGTGAAATAAATGGGTAATAAATATTACTGGTACTAAAAAGCTCCAGGCAACTTGTTCAAGGTCACCCAAAGTAACCACTAAGCATATGAACATGAAGAAAAAAATAACAAGGGCTCCAACCCTACCTTGTTTCTCCTCCACAGCGGTGGCTGCTCATGATGCAAACGTCCTAGGGGCACGCAGGCCTACCTGAAAGGCAGAGCGCACGGCGTGCCCCTCCCGGCCCCACTCCCATTCATTTTATACAAGTAAAACCAGGATTAAATAAGCACCAAGGCAAGGTAAAGGGTCCGGCTAGAGAGGACATCTCAATCTTGTCACACCTTCCTGTCCAGAAAACAAAGGGTAGGAAAATGATGGTATAACAGGAACAACTTCCTTGAGTGAATGTACAAAACACTTAGGCTTCCATTTTATGATTTTGACCAGGTGAAGTATTCACTCCTCTTTTGTGAGAGCACTCTGCCCAGAGCATGGCACAGAATAGAGTTTAAAAATGCTGCTTTAATCCTCCCTGTTCTCCCAACCCAAAGGCATCCAGCTTCTGGCTGGCAAAACCTCAGACTACAGACCACTCAGAGGTATAACTTTTTGGGGAAATCTAAAGGTTGAGTACAAAGAAAGAAATCCTAAAAGAACTAGAATCAACTGCCAAGTTCCCTGTATGCTTAGTGGCCTACAAGGTACAGAACTAGAAAAGAACTAATTATCCTCTAGGGGTATATGGAAAAATTCTAAAAGGAAACTAAAGTCCTAAAAACTAGTCAAAGGAAAATGTTGGTGATTATGTAAGAAATAGAGACTAGAAACATTAATAATAATAAAATAAGTATTTCTGAGTTGTAAGGACATCAAACTAATATTGTGTAAAGAGCAACCACATGACAAAAATACTCAAGCAAAGCTTTAAACCTTCCTTGGCTTTCAGAAGTCATGAGACTTTTTTGGCTAAAGCAAGAAATGCTTTAGTGAGACAGGGAAAAAGAACTTCCAGACCTCTAGGTGGCTCCCATTTTTAAACAACTACAGTACTCCTCCACTTTAATTAAGTGGTCAAATGAAACCTAGCTATTTATGCAAGTCACATCAACAGCTGGACAGTACTAAAATCCTTAAAGCTGTGACTCTCATTTTTCTACTACAGTTTTCCCGACCTTCCTTTGAAATCTAGCAGTGAGCGATCAATAGCTGCTGACTAACATGTTATCACATGACATGTGTAAAACAATGACATGGTAGGATTTTTTACTTTCAGTAATCCCGTGCTGATGAAAAAAGCATAATCATTTTAATGATGTACTTAGAAAAAAGGATTATCGACAACAGAAAAATCACAAGGGTAACACTAATTAAAAGGTGTCTCAATTTCTTACTGTAAATTTTTTCACAGAGCCTAAAAGCATTAATTTTACCAGATAGCTGCAAAGGCTGTTTCATATCACACATAAAACCAGCAAAAAAGGAACACAGGAGAGTGCCAGTCTGGATTTTCTGTTATGAAAAGCAGATTTAACAGTGATGAGAAGGAAATCTAAACAAAATATAAAACTGATATTACTATCTTATTCATTATAACAATAACTACTTATTGAGCACCCACTGCATACACCACCCCCACCCCACCCCCCAGGCAGTGGGTATTGACTAGTGAATAAACCAGGCAGCATTCCTGCCCTCAAGGGCAAGAGAGAAACATTAAACAATTCAATAATATAATTATAAATTGTGGAAAATATTAAGGGAAATGTGACTGTGCTATGAGGAAGAAAATAAAGGAGTTTTAAGTCACATGATGCTAAGGATGGCCTTCCCAGAGAAAACTTTATAAAGGGATATGTGAACCAGCACCCAGGACAAGAACTTACTCAATGAGATGGTCATAAAATAAGAAAAACCAACAGCATGAGCAACAGCCCTCAGGTGGGTCCACCGGGTAACTGCCAGTGTGACCGATGAGATGAAGATGGCAAGCACGGGCCAAACCACAGAGGGCCTTGTGGGCTCGTGAAGGATTTCATATTTCATCCCAAGTACAACTGTGTTTCCTAAGAGCTGTGACGCCTTTAAACAGCCAAGTGACGTCTTCTTCTTTCTCGGGATGCATGGGAAAGCGATCGGAATGGGTGTGGAGTGTGTGCAATGGGGAAAGAGAGGGGTGGCTTGCACTAAAATGGTAGCATAATGGGGACTGAAAAGTCAGACAGGTTCGAGAGAGATTTTGCCAAAAAGTGGATAGGACTTTGTGTCAAACGGGTCGGGTGGGGGTGACAGAACAAGAGAGGAAAGGATAATTCGAGCCTTCTGGCCTGAGCCGCTCTGGATGGATGAAATGAAAAAGAGCAGAAACAATCTGAGGTTCAATAATCTAGGTCTCAGTTCTGGAGAAGTCTGAGATGCTGCCATTCATTGCCTAAGAGGAGCCAGGAACTACAGTAGGTGTCCTGCTTGTCCCAGCATCCCTTTTAGTAGCAGTGTCCCTATTTCACAGGAAGCAAACTATAGATCACAGAGGTTAAAGTAGCATGGCCAAGCTCATTCTGCGTGGAATGACAAAGTCACACCTGCCACCCAAGTCTGGTTCGCTGGCTGCGGGGTAAGCATTCTTTCCACTATACAGAATTCTTGGAAACTCTCTCTACACTTTGAATTTTGAAGGCCATGATTGGAGCAAGCTAGCAACTCAACAAGAATTAACAGGTAATACGTTATTTCTTAAATCCAAACCCTCAGATTTAATGCATGTTTTCCTTTCTCACTCTCATCTATACCTGCAAAGAGTTCTGCAATCTTTTGAACACTAACAAGATATCTAGAACCTTAATGTTTTACCATAAATAGCAAAGCCATTGTGCCAGGAATCAACCATAATGAAAAGAGCAGCAATATCCAGCAGCAAATCATATTTTTACTCTCAGGTCATTACATACATCAACATAAGACAGACCAATTAATGAGCAAGAATTCTGAAAAACTAATCATTTCTCAAAATGAACAAGACATCTGAGTCAAAAATGCAGATCAATTAGTAAGCAAGAACTCTGAAAAACTAATCAATCCTCAAAATGAACAAGGCATTCAAGTCAAAAATGCAAGCCACCCAGGCCAGAAGTCTACAAAAGCCAAGGATTGAGATTCATATTTTAAAAAAAAAAATCAAAACCTTAAAGAAATATTAGGCAAAAAGAAATGACACCACAACCACAAAGAATTTAAAATCTGCAATTCCCAGATATCTCAACCAAATGTCAAATTCAGTAAACATTCACCCTAAAAACACTTAAACATTCTCTCTCTCCTTTTCAATTGCTATTCCCTGAAGCATGTTGACACTCTGGCAAACTGAAATGCCTTTCCTATCTGCACAGTCCCATGGTTTGCTCTCTCTCTCTTCCCCTCCCTTTCTCTCTCTCAGCTCTCTGATGTTCCCCTGAGTTACTGAAACCCAGAAATCAGGCTTGATTAATGAGCCTAGAAGGAAAAAACTCAATGCATTACTGCCAATTTTGTCTATATTGAAAGTACCAGCTCAAGACTCTTAAAAAAAGAGAAAATGATGCAGGGGGGCGATTTTTGAAAGGTTTTGTCATCTACATTACAAATTACATTTTGTTGGGTCTGATACTTCAATAGAATAATCATCAAATTATGTTCAGTCTTCTTAATGTGGCGTATGGTCACATGTAATTTTTATGGCTTGGGGAGAGTTCTCCATGGAGATACGTAAAATTAAAAATACCATTAATGTGTCCGCTACAAGATGAAGACCCACAAACC
This sequence comes from Pteronotus mesoamericanus, assembly GCF_021234165.1. Lineage (NCBI taxonomy): Eukaryota > Metazoa > Chordata > Mammalia > Chiroptera > Mormoopidae > Pteronotus > Pteronotus mesoamericanus. Next base: position 18,964,627 of record NW_026555310.1, read on the forward strand.
ACTCTCCAAAATGATAATGCTGTGTCCTGTGTCCTGATCTCTTGTGTCCACCTCTCCCTGCAGAGGGCTAGCTGGCATTCACTACTGTCTCAACCACGCAAAGGACAGGATGCTGAAAATCCATTAAGAAAGCTTCCCATTTTCTGTTCCTTCATAACCTGATTGCTAACTCCTGACAACCGAAAGATGACAGACTTTAAAAAAGAAAAAGGGGGGGAAAAACCAAAAAACAAACTACCTGAGGTCTACCAAAATGACTACTTAATGCAACTGACAGAAAAACACATCTATACATATCAAAAGGCACTTTGTGGGGACACAACAGATCTAATGAAGAACTGCTGAGCCACATCATACTGGAAAAATCCATAAATGCTGGTCCTCACCATCACCAGGCTGGAGTAATTGTTTTAAATGCAATGCTTTGATGTACTGACAGGGCTAACCTGATGGGTTTCAATCAGCTTTGAACCGTGCCGTGCATATCTATTTCCCTTCTAAATCCCTAAAAGATCAGGGGCAATACTGACCCGCAATTATGTCTGATGCTTGCACTGTTCAAGATGCCATTTGATGCTGAGAAAGTAGTGGTTTAGCAACACCAGGCGGCTCTATGATGCTAAAATAACAACGCGACACTCAGTTATAAACCAGGTGCTCGGCTTGTAAGACTCAGTGCCGCACAAGGACCCACATTCAAAGCTCACGTCCCTTCAAGTGAAATCTCAAGTTTCCTACGATTTACCCTCTCAAAGTTTCTGTGTGCAAGAAGGACTACTTTGAAAGTCTCCTCTTCTGGACTCCCTTCCCTATACGGGTTGGCAGCCAAGGGGAATAGGGACGGAGTAGGGTTCACCGTTCAGACAAAATTTAAAAACCTATAAACCAATCATTGTTTCAGAGGAGAAAATAAGCATTTCGTCAAACCGCCACCCGGCAATCGAGCATCCGATTTCCATTTGGAGGAAAAAAATATTAGAGAAACCAGACACACATTTCCCTTCCCAACAAAAGTGGCCTCTAAACTCCCTTGCCAAGGACACTGGGAGGAAACGGAGAAGCGAGGAACAAGCTCGTACTTTTCAGGCATACGCGAGTGTGCGGCGGAGAGAACGCGCAAACGGGAACACAGCAGGGAAAAGGTGAACGGGAGGAAGTGGGGTGGGGGCAGAATGGGCGAAGAAGCCCCAGGTGCAGAGTGGGGATCTGGGACTCCGAGGTTCCAGCAGGAGGAAGGAGGGGTCCCAAACGCTGCCCAGAAACCGCGGCCGCCGAGTAAAGTTAATACTCACTCAGTTTCGCAACTGCGCCGCCCCCGCAGGCCGCCCGGCAGGACTGGCCGGGGCGCTGGGGACACGGCGGCGTCCGAAGCCCTGGGGCCACCCAGCGCCGGTCCCCGGCCGCGCAGCCCCGCGCGCCTCCTTCCGCGGCGCCCCGCGGATCGCGCTCCGCACTGGAGGGAGGCCCCGGCTTGTCCTCTCCGCACACCTCCCGGGCCGGCGCTAGGTGAGTGAGGACGCCCCTGGCGGGGCTGCGGGAGTGTGCGAGCGCGCGGGCAGCGGCGGCGCTGCAGTCGGCGGGAGCCGCCCCCAGCACCGCCGCCGCTTCTGCGGGCGGGCGAGGTCGGGTCAAGAGCCGGGAGGCGGTCTCGGTGCGGGGCACCGGCGAGCACAGGCAGCCGAGCTGGCGGCCGGCTCGCTCTCGCGGCCGGTGTCTCTGGGCTGGGGGCCGGGCCGGGGGCCGGGCCGGGCGGCCAGCGGCTCCGCCCCTCGCCGTGCCGCGGTCTGAGCGCGCGAGAGGAGCGGTGCGGGGGCGCCCCCCTCGGCCAGGCGCTCGGGTTACAACCGCGGCTCCCCGTCTCCCCCGCCCGCGCTTAGCCGGTTCGCCGGCGCCGGGAGAGACATTGTAACGGAACTGGGACGCCAGCGCTGCATTGTGGGAGCTTTTAAAACGGCGGGGAGTACGGCAGGGCCTCTCGGGCCCATCGGGCTACGCTCGCTCCGGCCCCTGCAGCCTCTTCGCCCGCCACGCACTCCCAGGCCACCGAGGCCTGGGCGCCAGAGAGCCAAAATGGTGAGATGACCAGTGCCTCACTGACTCTCACGAGAGCAAAATCTTCCATAGCCCGGGGTGACTCTCATAAAACTGCCCTCTATGGTCACCCCGGAAAGTAGGAGGCTTTCCCAGCAGAAGCAACCAAAAACACAAAAAAAGCCCTTCCAACCTCCAGGACTGGGTTTGAATTGCTATCGTCTGGAGTGGCAGTGATTCAGCGACCCCCTTCTCAGAAGCAGGCAATGACAGAAATTACAAAAAACAGGGAATGAATCAGACATTAGTAACCAAGTTTAGAAAAAGCTGGGCTCACATTCGGGACCCTCCCTCCCCTTAGTTCCCTTTAAATATAGCAAATAGTTAAGGAAGGAAAGAAACAGTGCTTTCATCTAGAAATGCAGATATGTATGTTGTTTTCACTATTACACCTTTTTTTGCGGGGGAGGGACACAGAATTACTCTAGTCACTGGACAAAATTCAGACTTTGGTCCAGCTTGTGCTCACATATGCCCACAATTCTGCAACAGCAATTAATTTGCGGGAAGGCGGGGGTGAAAATAATGGATGAGATGCAAGAAGGCATTCCAATGATAAAAATGCCCCTTTTAATTCTCCAGATACTTTTTTATTAATCATCAAAACGAGGATATTAAATTTGAAGCACAACTTGCTACAGCTCATCTTACTCAGGGCCCAATTTGTTTTGTTTGTGTTGAGTTTGGGGTTTGTAGGCCTTTTGTTTCTTGTTTTTTGACCTTTAGTTACTGCACAGCTCATTAGTTCCTCTACCTCGGAGGTTAACTGAGGAGAAAGAAATGGTAAGACTCAAGTTTGGCTAAGCAACATTTGAAGGATTTAGGAAGAAGAAGATCTCTCTTTGATTCCAACATAAAAACCAAGGGAACTTCATTTAAAGATCACTCTGTAGAGCAAGGATCCTTTTCTCAGAGTTTTCCAAACTTAACGTTTCCATATCCTAAGCTCTCATTCCCTTCTCAACCTTTCGCTCAGCTGAACAGTCACCACCTAAATTGCCAAATCTAATGGAAAATCTTAATCCCCATCTTACTTGGTGGCATTTGCAAATGTTGACTTCTCTCTCCTTCCTTCTTAGAACTTTCCTCCCCCTTCTTTGTTGTTGTTGTTGTGAAGTCATCCCTCTTTTGTGGTGGTCTGTTATACCAGGCAGCAGTGTGGCTGTTGCTAAACCAGGATTCTGGATCATACCACGTAGAAGAGCCTTGATATAATTTCTGTTGGTCCCCCGTAGGGTACTGACATCAGTTTCATCATGCATCCAGGGATGAACAAGTTGCCCGACTCAAGACATCCAACTTTCATGTGACTAGCATGTAAATCAGGATGAAATTTACTATGATTGAATAACCAGTATCACTTTTTAGGAGAAGCACTTACTAGTGTATACGTACCTGGTGAGGTAGCCCCGCCTATAAACCAGAGTGTGCCTTGCTGATGACTGTTGAAGTCAGTAAATTTACCCCTGTCCAATCCTGGATAAATCCAGATAAATCTGTTTCCTACCTCAGTCCGACGTGGTTAACGCATTCTTTCTTCAGTGTATAGTGCAATTTGTTTTAAGCTTTCTTAGCTATAATCACATCCCTGTTAAGCCTTCCTTAGATCACAACAAATATCCTTGACAGGAGTTGTAAACAACCCCTATTTCTGGTTTCTAATTATATTCCCAGAAAGTAACCTACCTAGAAATCAGTGAGTGTTCATGCACTTCAAGCCCTATGACGTAATCAGATTTGAATTTCAAGAAAACAATCTGAAAGGGTTCAGAAAAGAGGAGAATACCAAGGGAGAGAGACTTATGTAGGAAGCAGTGGGAATGAACAGGGACAGGAGGGATAGCACCTAGAGATATATAATTATGTAGAATTAGTTTTCTGTTGCTAGCTATAAACAAGTTACTATGAACTCAGTGGCAAAAATCAAGAATGTATTATCTTACAGTTCCAGAGGTCAGAAATCCTAAAATCAAAGTATAGGCTTTGTTCTATCTGGAGGCCTTAGGGGAAAATCTATTTCCTTAGCTTTTCCAGCATCTAGATGCCATCTGCATTTCTTGGCTTGTGGCTTCTTCCCCCTGTCTTCAAAGCCAATGACACGACATCTTTAAATCTCTCTCTCTTTGTGCTTTCTGCTTCATGGTTAGGGGACCATCTCTTAATCTATATAGGCAAAAATAATAGGAATTGGGGTGGATAACTGTCTAGCCCTATATGCTATGAAGTGAATTGAATTTTATACAGGAAGAGAGGCCAGTGTCTCTATTTCTAGTCAAATTGTCAAAGGGATTTACTGTAATGGTGACTCTAGTTCAACTAAATCATGGGTCCCTCCAATGACTTACGAAACTGAAACCCAAGGCATTAACACACTAAGAATCCCAGGTTCACATCTGCAGCTCCCGGGTATAAATCCCTTTCTCTGGAAATCCCTGGCAAGTCATATTGTCAAATTTGAGGTATAAATGTCTAGACCAGCATCCCGCCAGGAACATCACCCTGGAAGATGGACTGCTGGGAAGACTGTTGCCCAGTGCGTACGCACGGTCCACGGCACACAGTTGTGACTGCAGTGTAGGTCGGTTAGAAGCTCATCAATGGGCCGGGTCCATGCAGGGCAAAGTGGTGGGAAATCCTTTCCTGAGGAGGTCCAAGGGAGAGACACACATTTTTGTCACAGCAAATAGGTATGTGTGCTGGGAGGAATAAATTTTGGACTTCTCCATATAATCCCAGTTTCTTTTTTACGCAGCCCTACCTATCATTCTTTCCCCCGCCTTCCTTCCCCACTCTCTGTTTCACCCGCACGACTTCGAGCTCCCTAACCTCTCCAACAGTGGTTCAGGACCACTTCTCAGTTCTCTAGTGACATTGCCCTGAACCTGCTCCTTCACGTGGGGAGCCCTCGCTCTCCTCTCCCAACCTCACCCCTACCCTCTTCTTGAAACCAGGAACCGTGCTGTGCTTATCCCCCCGTATCCCCCAAGCCTGGCCCAGGGCCTGGCTCAGACTGGGAACCCCACTGTTAGTTGAAATAGCAGTTAAACAAGTGAATGACAATATAAATGGAATAAACTAATGCCCCCTGCTCCCCTGTTATAATTTTCCTTGATCTTCATTCTAAACTATAACTAGCTAAAATTTCCATTTCTTCTGTATTTAATAAACACACACACAGAGACACACAACATAATGAGCTATGGTATTGTGCTAGGTTCCAGGACAACAAAAATCAATTTGACATAATTTTAGCCTTCTATGAGCTCACAGTTCATCTAAGGAAACATATCCGAAAAGAGAAAATGAGGCAGATAATGCTAGCTGCCTATCCCATTCCCTTTCTCCCCTCTTTCTTAGTAACAAAACCCTGATTTTGTGTCCAGTGAAAAATTTCATTTCACAACCTTCCTTGCAGATGTAACTAATTATAGGCCAATGGTATGTGTACGGAGGATGTCGTATAGGGCTTCCAGGAAAACTTATTTGTGTGTCTGGGGGTAGGGTACTGGCAGGGCTGACTGAAGCCCGGTTCTTGCCTGGGATGTGGATATGACAGCTGGGGTTACGGCAGGAATTTTGTGACATCAAGGCTATCTTGAAGCCTAGTCATATGCTAAAATTTGTACAAATGGGATCATTTAAAGTTATTCAGCCTATCTTACAAGCCTTTATTTAGTCACTATTAGTGATAAGTTTGGAAGGAAAAAGAAAAAAGTCCCTTTGGTATATGTGTGTGCAGAAAGCAAGTAAATACAGTATTCTTTCCCCTTCCTAATGAAAATTTTATATACATACTGAAATACTGCAAAGATCTATAAGTACTGTGATTTATTTAACCAACACAAAGGGGCTTTTTAGAAACATCCAACATACTCAGATATGTAGAAATTTTAACTTTAATGATAATTTCTTCTTAAAAAAAATTTAGTTACCAAATCATCAAGAACCCCTTAAAAGACCCTCTAATAATCTGATTGTGCAGGAAGGCGATGATCAGTATATTTTGCTAAACAATGAAGTATAGTATGGAAAGAAAATAAATAGAAACTGCAACAGGTTTTACCAAGAGGAATACAACCAAATATATTCTGAAAAAGAATTTAAAATACTATTGGGTCTTTATTTAGGTAGATGTTTTTAGAGAGGATAACCCCATGAAAATGAAACCACCTTGGTTTTTTTATTGTAGGCTAGAAGAATGGATTTAGTCAGCTGAAATTAACTATAGTGGATTCTACAAGAGCTTATACTAGGATCAGTATATTGGAGAAATCAATGAATGTGGTATCTGATGTTATAAAACGTGGAGGAAAAGCTGGTCTATCTGACACTCTTTTGCCCTGAATGCCACTCATCAATCTCCCTACACTTCCGCAACACTGTAATTGAGGTTTATAATGATGACCCTAATATGGCTTCTGAATCATAGCAGAAAGATTAAATTATCTTCTGCTTTGCCTTCATGTATTTAATTATATTTTTATTAATTGCAGACTGGAAATCAGAACTGTTTAATAACACTGCTAGACTAACCAGAGCCTCCTTAACAGGGACCCGGCAAATCACAATAGCAGATTTTACAGTTCAGGAGGGGAAAAAATACAACTGATTAAAAATGTGAGATTTATATGATGATAGCAAGAATAATCATTACAAAATAATTTAGAGTCATTCGGCCACATTTTTAAGAATTGTAACAAATGCATTGATTAATAGTAAGTGCTATGTATTTAATTCCATAAGTATAATAAGTCATATTTGTAGTTAATTACCTGAGAGTATGAATAAATAAGTTTTCATTTTGGCCTTGATAGAACAGATCTGGTAGTTTCATCGAAAGAGCAGATATTAGGCTTAGGCTCAGGACTATTGTAAACCAACTTGGGTTATATGTTCAAATTAGGTTTGGGGTCCTGTCAAGCTGCTCGTCATCTCACTCTTGGATCCCCAGGGACGTATTGCTCTGGTGACAGTACAAGACCTCTAGTGGCAAGAGCACGAGTCTTCAGTTGGGTTACCTGAAAGTGGAGCCTGAGATCGGGATTCTTGTGCAAGTGACTTGCTGAGGGCATGCTTCAGGTGACAGGGAGTGTGAGGGGTTGCATAGCGCAAGGTGGGTAAAGCTACATAAGGATGTGGTCTCTGCTGGAAACCAGCTTCAGACTGATCCTCTGGGGAACTGACGAGCAGGAATCACCACGGAGCTGGTTCCCTGGGGCAGGAGACTGGCCTTCTGCTCCTCCATTGTCAGTCACTCATGGGCCCCTACGCAAGGCACCTCTGTTCCCCCAAGGGCAAAGTTAATTCTCTGAGAGTGAGGCAGCTTCTAAAGTTGGCAACCAATGCTCACAGCAGCTAGGGACACATGTTCCAGCCCTAGAAGGTCATCTGGGCAGGTCACCAGCGTCTACTACACGTCATATGTGGGTTAGAGCGGCAGACCAACCCTTGAGGATCTTGTGACAACTGAAACATGCTACTAACAGTACTGCAGAGGGCAAACAATGGGTATGACCTTGTTTAGAAAGGAAAATATTTTCAGAGTACAAGTAAAGATGCAAGGAAGACATCTCCTCTTCCAGCACAGGCTTAGGAACTCCCTCTTCTCTCACCTACCCTTTGTGCTAAGGAGAGGCAGTTGATGGTGGCTTCAGAGACTGAGGCATGGCGCCCAGCAGGGAAGGAACTAAGGATGCTGGAAAAATTTAGGATAGACCTAGAGAGGCTGGGACAGAACAAGGAACCCTTGGATAAGGCTTAAATCTGAGGCCCGCTTGCCAGTCTCCCCTTTTCTAGTCTCCCGCTGGTGTCTTTGCGGCCCACCGGAACCTCTCTCTCCCCTGGCCCCCCCCGGAGCCGTACTCAGAGTCTGTCTGTAAACAGCTTTTCTGCTACTCTTCATGTAACAAACGTTCATCTTCTGCTTCTCTGACATACTCCAGTGTGCTAACTATGATGATGGCAGGTGTGGGAGAGGAAACAGTAAAAATCCTTCCCATGTTATTCCCTCCCCAAATTTAGCCCAATGAGCCAAGCCCAGCATGGGTGCTGCTGGTGGGTGTGCGGGGAAAAACAGAGGCTATGTAGCTAATTCACCTGTATTTTCAGGGGAGCACCCCGAGGCTGTCCTGGAAGGTTCTGGGGTGCAAGGTGGGAGCGAAGGAGGCAGACGGCTCCCGAGGAGACACAGGAATGGGCAGGAGGTGCAGGAGCAGGGACGACACGGTGTATGGTGCTCCTCCAGCAAAATCAGCTCCTCTGCGCCTCCTCCCTCCCCTGACCCTGCAGCCTGAGACCTTCCACTGAAGACATTATTTTAGACGAATGGAAGCAAAGATGACAGCTGGGAATGGGTGTGGGGCAAGAGTGACGAGATCCTGGCTACTACAGGCTTTGAAGGAAGGGAGAAAAATTGTATTTTGTTTTCGAATCTGGGAAAGAAAGAGATGTTCCCTTTGTTCTAAGGCTGGGGTAGAAATAAATGATTGCAGGAACGATTCATTGAAATTATAAATACTACCACTTCGCCCAGAATCAGAACACCATTTCCTGATACTGTACTAAGTAAGCAAGGGGCTGGGGGTGGCCTCCAGCAGTACCGCCGGAGTGGGTGCCGTGTGGCACAGTGGAAGGCAGGGGTGGACAGGCTCAGACGCTGATCGAGCCGTCATCCCACGCCTGACACCTTCCGGAGAGGCCGTTCCTTTCCTGCTGCTGCCCTTCGGCTTCTGTGGAGATCCCAGGTTTCCTGACCTGTACTGGGAGGTAAAGGCAACTCATTTAAATAAAAGAACTTTAAAAGAACTCTAAGGCTCTTTTCTTGGAGAGATGGAGAAGTCACCAAGACAGATCTTGGTCCAAGTCCTGACTCTGCTTCTTACTACCTGAATGACCGTGGGCATGTTGTTCAAGTTCTCTGACTTGAGTTTTCTTTCTTTCTTTTTCTTTTTTTTTTTTAAGGTGTGATTTTAATAAAGACTTTCCAGGGCATCTGTGCTTTTAAAATAAGGGGAGGGAGAGAGAGGATAATAATAGCAGCACATAAAGAATTATTGTGATTAACTGGCACAATGTGTGCAAAGCATTCAGTACAGTGCCTGGTACATAAGTGTTGTTATCATTATCTTCAGGCTGTTGGGTGAGAAGATATTTTCAGCAAAGCCAATAATTATAATTTTCTGTTTCAGTATACTCTGTGACAGGCGCTGTTCTAAATGCTTCTCATATATTAAGTTCTTAAATATAATATCAGGTAGATACTATTATTATACACATTTTATAAATTAGGAAGCCGCAACATAGAGATACTAAGTAATTCAGTCCATATCCCATCATTGGATAGTAGCAGAGTAGAGATTCAAACCCAGGATGTCTGGCTTCAAAGTCTGTGTTCTTTACCACCGCAATGTGTAGTTAAAAAGTGAGTCAAGAATCAAAAATAGCTGAGAAAATGAAGCATAGAACTGGCACAGATTCAAGGTGAAAAGATTAGAATAAAATCGCAAGTTGTGACCTGGGTTCGACAGGTCCCTTGCACCTGGTGCCCAGCGTGTGCGGGGCGTGTGGGACGGGGTAAGGATGGGGCAGGCCCAGCAGCCCAGTGCCCCCTCGCTGTGGGCTGTACGCCTAGCAAAGTAAGTTAGCCCACTATTCCAGGATGCTTGACGAGTTTCCAAGTTAGTTTATAATCAAATTGGGAAAGTCATCCACAGAAGCCTATGGCTAAGGTAACTATGTGCATTTTTTTAAAAAATTCTTATTGTATTTTTCCCATTACCATTTAGTTCTCTTATACTCCCTCCCCACCGCCCCGGCAATCACCACACTGTTACCCATGTCCCCACAGATGCCTGTGACTAAGTTAACTATCTATGTGCATTGTACAGAAATTCCTGGTCTTCTGTCTTTTACCAGGTAAGGGACCGTCCTAAGAAGTGAGCCAGTGAGTGCTAGGTCTCCTGCTTACGTGAACTTTGTGACCCTGGCTGGGCAAGCCCTTTGCCTCCCTGGACCCCGCTAAGATGGAATCATGATCTGACACTGGTTCTTTGAACCCCAGCATTGCCTGGCAGATCTGGCTGCCTAATGGGGGTCCCTTTTCTTCTTCTACTGTCCCTGTGTATCCCCCACGTGTACTTATTCCAGGAGGGCCGCATTTCCAGGTGGGACTGCATCGTGCTTGTGGCGAGAGCTTATAAAATTACATCAGATGTCACATGTAGCTCTCACATTCCCAATACATGAATCAGAAATTAAAATAATTGGTGCCACAGAAAGAGAAGAGACATGGCAGAATAGGCTTGCTCCAGCTTCTAATAATGACCCAAACACAATTCAGAAACCAACTCAAAGATCTAAAAATAAAATGTAGGTGAGGCTTTCAGAGAGTTTTTTACTAGGGAATATAATTCTTTTTTTTTTTTTTTTACTGTATTTTGTGACTTTACTCCTAGCATTTATTTTATGTATCAATTTCTGAGCATTAGTTCCCCGCCCCCCCACCCCCCAAAAAAATCATTATCCTGTGAGCTCTATGAGCCACTGGAGCTTTAGAACAAATAAATGAACAAAGAGTGGCTACCCTAAGAAGAAACAGCCTCATGGTACTTGCTGCCCTCAAAACTGGGAAGTCCATGTACTAATAGGGGTCATGACAGCATGTCAAGCTGCAGAAAAAACTGCATAACACCCCAGTGATTCTAGGCGGAACTAGATAATCAGTTCAGCCCTGGATCGTTTCAGAGAGTAAACCAAGAAAAGGAAATCTTTTTCTTCTCCTCAGGGCACTGACGTTTTTGTTTTTGTGTTTTAATTTTAGCAGCTGATGTTCCCTAGGGAAGTGTTGGTTAAAACAAAAACACTTCATCAGTGTTAGAAATTAATCAAGGATGGAGTAGCATGACAAACTCCCTTCTCTTGTAATAAAGAAGTAATCAGGATTGTGCTGTGGGGGTCCTTGTAGGTAAGGACTCTAACTGACCGTTTCTATGCAGGGGCAAATAAAGGGACAGAAGGGAGTCATTAGGAAAAAATTTAAGTTCAATAAAAGTGGGACAAAAATGAAATATGGGAACCTAAAATTCTAGACCCCAGCAGCCCACACCCAAGCCTGGGTGCCATTCAGACAAAGGAAACCAGTGGGGACCCCCTGGGAGTACCAGCCAAGGCAGGTGACTTTCATGACTGTCTCTCCAGTAGGTTGGGGCTGGAAAAGGGAAGAAGTGGTGATTTGGATGAGCAACTACTTTGTACATAAGTATGTTACTGAGAGCTCAAGGACATCCTTAGGACATACTTTAAAGATAGTGCAGAATTCACATGAATGATTCAAATTTCTAAAATTGAGAGAAAACAGACTATAGAAGATTTCCTAAATTCTTAATATATGCAGAAGGTAATATAGGCAGAAGAGAAGGTGCATTGGGAGGTAACATGGATGCAAAAGTGGTTTGAAAGTCTTCAAGTATGGGATTATAATCCTCGTAGGACATGGACAACGTCTTGGAGTTCTTGTGTCTTCTCAGACCGACTCTTCAGTAGCCAGTTCAGTAGTTACAATGCATGTAAGAGGTGCTTGAGTGAGTCCTTTTGTTACATAAATGAAAAGCAAATTAATACTTTCCAGAGCTCTCTTCAGAGACCTGCCTGAGTAAAGACAATTATTAAAAAGATAGGATATTTGCAAATGAAACACTGAAGTCTTCTGATGCTCTTTGTCCGTTTTGAACCCCTCTTTATTCTTCTGGCTACTCTGCCCCCACCCTGGATGGCAGGAGAACAGCGCACTGTAAAAGGCTCCCGGCAAACTGCAAAGAGTGTGGGTTAGTGTCTAGAACTGGGGTGGGTGCTGGCTTCCAGGTGCTTCGTTTAATCTGTCTGGGTCTCAACTTCTGCATGAGTAAGAAGGGATGACTATAGTGAGTACTTATTTACTGAACACTGTTTGAATGAGTGACCGTGTCTGGCCTAGAGAAGGCCTCAGTTCAAATTAGCTATTACCCTCGGTCTCTCTAGGGAATTCAGAAGTTTCCGGATGGAGGCCTGACCTTCTAGTGAGATGCTTTCCCTGATGTGGTGTCACATGGTAGGGTAAGGATTGGGGAGCAAGACCAGAAATCCCTACGTGTCAGTTAGTAGCAGGGGAAAGAGGGAAGGGATGCCATGGCGAGAATTCAGAAATCGGTCCCAGTACCAGTACCAGCTGTAGCTCTTAGCTCCCAGGTGGGCGAGTATTAGACAAGTTTCTCCATGTACAGTTGTTTTTGTTTTTGGTCCATTCTGCTGATAAATATCCTCATTCAGAGTTTATTACTGCAAATGAAAATACTGGTAAACCAGGCCTCTGAAATGTCAGGTTAAAAAAAAAATCAATGTTTTATTTAAAATATGACCCCAGGCTTAGCATTAATATTCTGGATTAGAATTCTGTGTGGCAGGGCAAGAGCTGAGCAGCAGAATAATATTGAAGGGTTTCTTGGTGATGACTTTGAATGCCTGTTTGTCACTTTGTAAAATTGACTTGGCATAGTCAGGTTGTAAAGGAAAACCTTTTTAAGAGTCCCTTGGCAGCTTAGATCTGCACACAGAATTCCACTGGCCTCAACTCCATCCAAGTGGCCTCTGACAGAAGGAACCAGAACAGCTGGCAGGGGCAGTATTGCAAATTCAAGGCTTCCAATAAAGTTTCCCGTCACAGTACAAGTGAAGCTGAAAAAAATTGAATTATAGCCTGCCGAGCTGGAGGGGTTCATCTCATCCACTCCCTTCAATTTTCTGTTGAGGAATCAAATCCAGAGATGTCTAGGGACCTGCTCAAGATAATGCAGCTAATTAGACTCGGAGTTAAGACTCAAGACAGAATACCAAAAAAAAATTTATATTTAAACTTCACATCATTTCTATCCCTTGTCTCATCACCTTTGACCTCTGCAAAATAGTTAACACAGCAATTAGCTGGAATAAGGAAATTTGTGAGCAAAATTGTGCTGACATATTTGGGGTTGTATTGATATTCTCCGACACCACAAAAAGCATGTATTAAATAGTTTGCAGCCAATATGAGAATTTAAAGGGTGCTTTCATCTTCAGAAGTTAAAGCGATCTTTGTTCTGTGTTCACGCATTAAAGGCTGGGCTCTCGAAACCCATGGCAATGGTCCATTGTTGCCAGTGCCACTGTTAGACCAAGTGCTACTTGGAAAGCCATTCAAGGCAACCGAGAGGAGCTCAGTATCGTGTCTCTTTGATTATAGTTGACAGGTGAAAAAACTCAGCATTCCTTGGTGCCTTCCACAGTGAATGAGCTGTGAGCAGTCAGTCAGGCTCACGGAGAACAGCCCTCCACTGCATTTAAGACATAGGACTTACAGCACCCTCCACCCCGTCCCAGCGGATCAAGCTGCTCAGAACTGCCTTTTCACACAAGATCAAACACCTTCAGAAATCATGTTATAAGCAGTAGGGGAACTATTAAGTTGTATTGAAATAGAACAGCTAGAAAGAAGAAAACAAATATGTACTTACAAGATACAAAGAGGCTTACACTGGTTATATTCATAGGGTCCCTGTTTAGATGTATCTTTTCTGCCATAGAGACTCTTCTCATTTCCGTTTTGGTATATTTTAATTTTCTTAATTTTATTTTTAATTGATTTTTTAGAGAGAGAAACATTGATTTGTGCAGTCATTGGTTGATTTTTCTATGTACCCTGTCTGGGGATCAAACCCACAACCTTGGTATATCGGGACAACTCTCTAATCAACTTAAGCGACCCAGCCAGGACACCTTTTCTTAATTTTAAACCATGAACTTTTCCTTGTGCCAATTAAGAAAAAAAAAAATAGAAGTCAGTCACTCCCTAAATTCCTCTCAGCTCACGAACATTCTTTCTCTCCACATGGTCACTTGCTGCCTCTATTAATCTGAGACCCTCATTGCAGGCAGTAGTCAAATTCCTGGAAGTCAGACCAGGGAAAACTCAACCCAAACTGTTCTCATCCTTTCCCATAAGGGATCATGCATAGGTCAGTCTTGCTTTCTTTCCCTCTGCTTATCTCCTTCTTTACATGTACTTGTAGACATGCATACATGACACTTTTACTCCCTCCTCTTCTGTCTCCTGTGGATTTAAAAAAAAAAAAAAGCAGGAGAGTTGGGGGGGTGGCGGTCAATGGAAAGTAAGCTCATGGAATAATCAGATCATAAATTCCTACCCGGGCAAATCTTGGGTACTCACACCCCAAGCGTGTAACTTCTTTACTAAAGGATTATCTTTGCTCTAAGCAAGCGCTGTTCACTGTTTCTGTGCATCGAGGTTAACACATCTTTGAAATACCCGTTTCGGACCCCTCCTTATAATACCTGACCACCCTTTGGACCCCTCCTTCTAAAATGTGCAAGAGAGCACATAATCTTAACTCTCCTGCAATCTGATTGTATTTTGCTTTCTCCTCCCTTCATGTAACCTTTTTTACATTCTCTCCTGTATCGTCAAATACATAAAGGAGACTGTGAAGCATTATTCTCAAAAGCATTAATCTCCGTCTGTTGAGATCTTGCGTCCAGGTATATCATCTGTTTGGCTCAAATTTTTATAAAAATTCTCTACCGATTTGCACATTCTTCCATTGACAGTCCCAACTGCAACCTGATTACTCTGTAGACTCCTCTACTCTAACACCCCTGTTCATTATGTTCTCCCTCCCATTCGTTCCAAAAAACCTGCAGGTAATTTATGGCTGATAAGCATTTTCCTTGTGCTTGTGATAAACCCTGAAGGAGGGAAAAGCCAAGAGCACACATCTTGGTGTGTATTCAAAGTAAAGAACTACTGCCTGAACACTTTGGAGAGTTCACTGTGACTTTAAAGTATTCATTTCCTACTCCCCACTGTATCCTTCTCTAATTAAACTTAATTTCCTTGTTAAAAATATTCTTAAAAATTATTTCTACCCAACAGTTCCATTTTGAGTGCTACAGTACAGTATTGTCTTCCACTATTTTTCATTGCAGATGTACCACAGGAGGTAAATGAGCCCTTTTGAAATAATTTTGGAAGCTGGCCATTTTTAGAACATTGTTTCTCTGAGAAAATGAATTCCCAGCTTTTAGAACATGATTTATTTTAAGTTGGGTATTTCCCCTGTGCGTTTGGTAACAAAAATCTTTCGGATGTGGTAACCTAAAATCAGAGACCTGCCTCCGTTTTTACCTCCTTGAATACTTCCATCATAGAAAAAAAATTAACCTGTTTATTTCTTGTATTTTATGGTGTTTGTATAACATTCTCGAGACCTTGCAATGCATAGTGTTGGTCATGTATGATTTTCCACGGTCAGAGTATGTGGAGACGGTGGTGGTGCGCTGTTTCTGTTTTTCCTCTCTTGCTGGCAAGGGGAGAGACTGTGTTTTCCAGCCTCCCTTGTAGCTGGGTGTGGCTGTGCGACTGGATACTTGCCCGTGGAATAGGAGTCCAAGTGATTTGAGGAACTCCTGCCTTGTCTGCTTATCTCTAGTCTGAGTGTCCCTCTCTTTCCTCCACTTAGCCAGCTGGAACGGCGACGGCCAGAGGGACCCTGCAAGCCAGCTGTTGATGGCAGAGCCGCTCCGGCCTGGGTCTCTGATGACCGACTGGAGCGGGGCTGCCCCCCAAGTTGGAAAGCTTATCTTGGACCGTTACCTGGGAGACAAGTAAACTCACCGTCCTTCGGGCCACTGGATTTTGAGGCTTGCTTCCTTACAGCAGCTTAGCCTGTACAATAACACTCCTGCAAAAATTATTTCATGAGAATGTCTATTACGAAGTGTTTTACCTCAATATGCTTAATAATGAAACTATATAAGCAAAAAGTAATTTTCTTTGGAAAACAAAACTCTAGAGTCTTCAAACGGTTTTCATTTGATTCTGATAGTGATTTTTCCCTATACATTAAGAAATTGATAAAGCTAATTCAACCTTCCATTCAAACATGAAAATCTGTTTGCCAAAGAGTTATTATTTGAAAGGGGTGGTATGTTTTGGCCTTCATTACATATATTAAAGGAAAGTAAGTAAAAGAATATCGACCTCAGAAGCACATTTTTTTGATATAGTATCCTGTGATAATCCTGTTTTAATTAGGGACAAATTATGATCAAATGTACTCCCAAGAAACAAGCTTCTTCAGGGGTCACTCTTATTATAATACAACAATGAAAGAAGCTTAAACAAATTAATATAGTTGAATTTCAAAAAAAAAAAACAGTTTAAATTAAATAGAGCGTAGAATCCCACACACATCTGTTCATGGTTTGTTTTTATACCCACAATTGGTGTTGTACCTAATGGTACTTCTTTGCTGTATGTTTTTGTTTGTGCTTTTTGGTTGGCTTTGTTTTCCTCGCAAAGCAAAATAACACTTATAATTTAGGCCTTTGTAAAGTTTTTCATCAGAATAGATATTAGAATATGGAAGTTAAAATAAATAGTGCCAAATTGGCTTATGGCTAAGAATCAAACATATAGGTTCATAGCCTATAAAGATGAATTCATTTCTCACAGTTCTAAAATTGAAGAGGTAGGAAGAGAAGTTATAAAAGAATCTCTGACCAATGGTAATGGAAAAAATGCAATAAAAAAAAGAACCTGTGACCTTTATAGCCTCATAAAAGCTAAGTGAATACTAGTTTTCTTAGAACTCTGTGTGAGTTCTGAGAAAGTACAATTTAAGAGGATAAAATAGGCATTAGCTACAGGAAAATAATTTATTCTCTCGACATATTTGAACTAATAGCAAATGCAGCTTGCTCCCCCCGCTCAAATGCAGTACAGGGCATTAACTCTCTTTGCCAGTACCAAAATTATGATAGTTGTTACCTAGATCTTCATTATGCATATGGAGATTTCTACTTCAACCTTGAAGTAGCATCTGTGAAACTTTTCCTTAGTAACAACATTGCTTCCCCTTTTCCACCAGTTTCTGGCTATCTGACTAAGCTAAGCAGAAGCATTATTGGGGGGGTGGGGGACCTGCAATGTCATATGGATTGTAGATCTGAGAAGAACCTTGATAACTTTTCTGTACTTGATCTTAGTCAAAAGGCCTAGAAACAATATAAGTTTTCTGTCTTGAAATATATAAACCACATATATTGGCAGTTCACTGCTGTGTGATGATTCATTGTCAGTCTTGGTCCAAACAATCCAGAAAACTGAATTCTAATGCTCGCTTTAGCACTGCTTCACTCTCTGACAAATCCAAGCTGGGCCTTAACCTCCCTATCTATACAGGGGAATATGGTATTGATACATTTTCCCCAAGCCCACTCCGGAGGAAGTCTGTACCTTCAGGAAATGGCATAGCACAAACTCTTTATTTTAAAATAAAAATAAAGACAGTCTTAAAGAGGAAACTGTCACAATGGGGAGGGAGGAGTAAGTGGCTGAGGAACATGCAACTCTGGAACCAGGGTCAGCAAACTGGACATAGAGGGCCCGACCCGGCACGCTGCCTGTGGTTGGGTTCTTTTTTGTTTAAGAGCTAAGAATAACTTTATAATTTGTGTATTTTTTTTTAGCCCAAAGAACAAAAATATTTTGTAATAAATATTTTGTAATATTTGAACTTCCAATATCAGTGCCCATAAATAAAATTTTATTGAAACATAGCCATGCTCATTCATTTACACGTTGTAGCTGCTTTTAGTAATCAAAACACAGACCATATGGCCTGCAAAGCCCAAAATATTTACTATCTGTCCTTTACAGAAATAGTTTTACAACCCTTTCTCTAGAATACCCAAGGCAGACATGTCCAATGGCAGCGGGAATTTAGATTTTGGAATGATCCACAAGAAACAATAGTTTAAAACATGTGAGCTGATGAAGTCAAAAAAGATTAAAGAGGCTGAAGAAAGCTCCTGTCAGAAGATCATGTAAGAAGAAGGAACCCCTAAAGGAAGCAAAGAGGTCACAGTTAGGATGGGGTATGTTCCCCAAAAGCCAGGCAAGGAGTGAGTTCAAGATGAGCTGGTAAGAGCAGACATGTTGGAGAGGTCAGGTTAGTTGAATAATAAAACAATTGGATTTGGTGATTAGAGTTTATTGGTGGCCATTAACCATTTCTATGATTTCTCTGAGACAATGTAGCATTAGTCAGTTTCCAAGAAAACCATTTCTATGAGAAAATGTGGCATTGGTCAATTTTTCAAAAGGTCCAGTCACAAACACATTTAGCCTGGAAGGAAACCAAGATAAGAATCTGAAGAGGTTACAAAATCAAGGGAAGTTGACATTTGCCTCCTTGTTCTTTTTGTTTGTTTGTTTGTTTTGCTTTTTTTTTTTTTGGCAGGGGGGCAGGGGCAAGTACTGAGAGTGTTTGTAGGCCTAACAAAAGAATAGAGATGAGAAGAGGAGACAGAGACGGGGTTGAGCAAATGCCAGGAAAAGGAATAGAGAAGAGTTTGAAGGAATGACTAAGTTGAATATGGAAGAGGCAAAGCTCCCTTTGAAGGAGTAAGGAAAAAAGAAAAAAGTGGAAGCACAAAGGAAGTTTGAAGGGGGAGGCAGAAAAGGGTGTATTGACAACAAGGGAAAAGGTCACCTACATAGAGTAAGGGAGCTGGGATTGTGATGGGGTGTTTCAGGAGGCTAAACAAACAACTGTCCTGCATGAGGCTGTATAGTTCACTCAAGGGTTCTGAAAGAACTGTTGAAAAGAAGTATTTGATATGGTTTTGTAATCTTTCCCAAAAGTTTTGGTGGCTCAGATGTGGAGACAGAAAAAGTTGAGATGATCAGGGACTGAGTTTACTGTGGAAGATTCAAGAAAAGTTAAGGGGTATAATAAGTGTTCAAGGAGACAGTGTTAAAAAAAAACGAAGTCAAAATTGGTTGGTAGACCAAGAGACACAAGAAGAAACTTGATCAGCTAGGATTAGAAAAAAGGACTTGAGACCAAAATGTTGTTCCTGTAAGATGAAGGGAGAACAGAAGATAGAAATCAATGAAGATAAAATAAAAAAGGACCCTTATCATCACCACCACCAAATTTAAGTTCTTGGAGTATAGAAAATAAGGTACAATGCCTGGCCATTGTAGATAATGTGGGGATCTCAGAAGAGCTCTGAAAATGAAACTCTAGGAATATATGCTTTACCCTGAAAGTCCCTCATTCCTCAAGAAGGCTTTTTGTTCCATGGATGCCTCTCAGGGTCCTGTAGGTGGTAGCTGATCAGAGACCAGAAAAGTGATGTCTGAGTTGTTGCCAAGTGCGAATAGATCACAAAGAATATCCTTAGTCAGAGAATCTTGAACCTAAGGTTGAGAATGAGTAGTCCTTTGGAATGGAGCTGAACAATGACTCAACTCATTGCCTTTCACTCAGTGGGCTCCCTTTTTTTCCCTTCCAGGGAAACAGATTCAATGAATAATAGCTGTGAAATACTCCCTTGAGAACAAGATTCCTATATCCTAATAAATACGAAATGCTTTCATTACAATTTAAGTGAATGACTTGCTTCCCTCCCCACCCAAATGCCTCATAATGAATGGCATGAGGATGACATTTCTCCAATATGTTACACATTAATACCAGTTTGTTGTAAAATCATGAATGTCTACCAATTTTGTTGATCAAAAATTAATTTGCATAAACATTTGAGGAATGGTGGGATGGAAATTAGTAAATACATAAACCATTCAAATATTTGAAGTACCTAAGCATGAGATAAAATATACTAAAGGATAATTTCAAAGTATATTTAACAAAGTAAATAGTGATATTTTGGGGTCATTTTAAATGAAAAACATCTATTTTTCAGCTCCCATTTTGCCTCTTCTCCTCTTGCTCCTGGCCCCACCCCTCCCCCTATTCCTGCTGCCCCTAAATATTCCTTCAGAGATTCAGCAAAAATAGGAAGGAAAAGATTCACGTATTCCAGAAAGCAGATAATTTCCTGGTCTTCATGACAGAAGAATACTAGCTCTCCCACAGAGAAACAAATTGGATGACAATTTTAGGGTAATTGAATTGCCTGATGCTTTTCAAGTTGTTGGGAAACCAGAGCTGTGAAAACCAATTTTTTTTTTCAGTGCTACCTGTTGTTTCCTGTGATAGGAGATTTTCTGTTTATCTATTAAAAACAAAACACAGAGCCAAGATTCACAGGTTTGTGAGTGGGTTTGTTATACAATGACTGTGAAAACGAACCACCTAGTAAACTACATTAAAACAAAGTTGCCTGAATTTTCAATGAATCAGATATAATAATTAGGAGTGGACAAAAAGTCTGTATAAGAAAGACTTGTGGAATCTAATTTTAAATCATTTAAGGGTAAAATAGTTACCTTTGTTTTCCCTTTTTGGTTGGAGAGTGGGGCCTTCAGATATGAAACAATAGATAACGATACTAAACAAAATGGTAATCACAAAAGAGACTAAAGTGCAGAAAGAGAAATATCTGGGCACAGACAAGCTATGGAACGGAACAGAAACACAATGATTTAGGCTTCTGGTTCTTAAACTTGACTGTGCTCCGAGAGTCACCTGGATGGCTTGTTAAAACACAAACTGCTGGACTGCACCCCGGAGTTTCTGATTCGGTAGATCTGGGAGGTGGAGAGGAGCTGAGAGTTTCCATTTCCAACAAATTCCCAGAAAATGCTGGTGATGCTGGTCCTGGCACCACACTTTAAGAACCAAATTTAGGTTAATTTAGGGCAATGTCTACAGAGATAGACAGGATTAGTAAGAAAGTGTTGCTCTGACCAGGATGGTTCAGTGGATTGGGCATCATCCTGCAAAGCTAAAGCTCACGGATTCGATTCCAGGTTGGGGCATGTGCCTGGGTTGCAGGCCAGCTCCCTGGTTGGGGGTGTGCGAGAGGCAACCAATCAGTGTTTCTCTCACACATCATTGTTTCTCTCCCTCTTTTTCTCCCTCCCTCCCTCTCTCTCTGAAAATAAAGAAATACAATATATTTTTTAAAAGAAATTGTTGAAGGCAAATGAGATAGAAGATCATTTATTAGAGGAAGTTAAAGGGAAGAAGGAATTTAGGCAATCAGGTGCTGACCAGATTAAAATTAAAATAATAGCAAGGGAGGGTAAATTTTTAACTGAAAACAAAGCCCTATCTGAATAGGCATTTTACAGTCACAGTCCTGCCCGACTGATACAATGATAATGTTCAGAAGAGGAACCAGAAGATGCTCAAAAACTTGAGCGGATAGTGATGACTGTAGTAAAATAACTTTCCAAGGAAAACACAGTTAAATAGTGGGCCTGAGTTCTAAGCCATTAAGAGACAGGCAAGGAACAGGACAGAGGGAGATCAGAATACCATACCTACTACTGACTGAGGCCGGGAGGGATAACGTGGCTTAGGAGTGCAGCAACTGTAGGTTTTCTAACCCCGCAGCTCAGAACCGGCCATCCTTATCCCTCAGTCCAGCCCAGGTGGACACATGTCCTCCTGTAGGGCTCCCCCTTATGAAACTTAGTGTGGAAAAGAAGACATGGATATTTGCATTACTATAGCCATCCCTCAAGCATGACAAGGGTCAGCTCTGGGGGCCCTGCTTGCTCTTCACAAATTTACCAATCAAATAAGTTGCTCTTCATTCCCTGAGGCAGAGTGACAAAAGAATGAAGAGGCCAGGAAGGCATTGATGGAGTCTCTCTAGAGTCAAGAAAATACCAGGAGCCAAGAATAAATAACCTCCCTTCACTGAGGACCTAGGTTAGAAGCAGACTATTTCACTCTAAAGCCTGCATGATGCTGTTGCTTCTTGACAGGAAACACACCAAAGACTGGGGAAGAGGGAATGGTAATTTCAAAGCTAGGATTCTTTGAAATCTCACTACTTTGTTAAGTGAAATACGTCAGTTGGAGTAAGACAAATACCATATAATTTCACTTATATGTGAAATCTAAAGAACAATATAAAACAAAGTAGAAATAGACTCATAGATACAGAGAAGAGACTGATGGTTGCCCAAAGGGTGGGGGTTGGGAGGTTGGGTAAAAAAAGTGTAGGGATTGAGAAGTACAGATTGATAGTCACAGAATAGTCACAGGGATGTAAAGTACAGTATAGAAAATAAAGTCAATAATATTTTAATAACTGTGTATGGTGCCAGGTAGGTACTTGAAATATTGTGGGGAGGGGTTCAGTTTGTAAAGTATATGATTGTGTAACCACTATGTTATACACCTGAAACTAATACAAAATAATATTGGATGTAAACTGTAATTGAAAAAAATTTTTAAATTATTTTTTAAAAGGTAAGACTCTTACTAAAGAATCCCAGGAAGGTGCAAGTTGAAGGAACTACATACTGTATTTCAGTAGCACAGTAACTTGAGTGACTGGTGCTCAACAACTGTTCGTTGCCTGAATGATTAGGTGATTCAGCATCGGAACTGGGCCTGGCTGGTGCTTTTGTCAATATCTGAAGGACAGGTTGGTTGGTCTAAATTTCATACATGGCTTCCCAGTCTGTTCCTTTCTGACTGTGACCATTTTGTAGCCAGAGGGCATAATGGCTAGTTTTAGCCATTAGTTGTGCATTAGTTGGTTCCTTAGGAAAATGGTTTAAATTGGCATTTGGACACACTCAGAAAGGAAAAGAGAAACTAAAGAGAAAGAATATTCTACCCAAATAGAACGCACAGTCAGGTCAATACTCCCAGTAGTCCAACCTGCTATGAGTGAGTCCCAAGTCACCCATCCCATCATCAAAGGTTTTCTCTCCCATTTCCTGCACAGGTCAAGAGGCTCTCCAGTTCTCCCTCCACCCCGTCACAACAGTGTCACATTGCCCTCCGAGGAGAGTGTCATGGGTGGTACACACTGCCACGTGCAAAGGACAAAGGGCAGAGTGTCTCACAGAGATGTCTCCCTGCTCGATTTTTCAGTGGACTTGGGTCTGGTAGAACACCTCCTTGGCACAATGAGAATTCTTTAAATTAAACTCTGATGAAATGCCTTGGAGGCACACTTGGAAGCTGATATTTTTATTATATACCATTAACTACTGCTACTTCTATGAATTTAAATTGAGTGCCTTATATTTTGTTCTAAGGCCTTAAAGGATTTTATCACAACAGGTGAAGATTTATGTATGCAGTGAAGTTTCATTTTTGCTGTTTAAAGAAAAAAAAATTGAATTCTGAGGTTCTTTGCTGGGAACACAGAAGAGCAGAACCAGAAAATGCCCAGAAATTCAATAAATATGAGTAGGTGAAGATGAATATAGGAAAAAACAGCAGGAAAACAGTATCTGAAATGACTGAAGTACAAAAGCCCTAGAATTCTCACACATTTTAAAAATTAGTCTAGGATTTCTAGTTTTATTTGGCAAACCAGAGGGTTTATACTAGTACATTATCTTATAGTTGAGATGATCAGAAAGCTTATGCTTGAACTCAAACCTATAGTTGGTCAAACTTTTAGATGAAAACAGAAGAGAAATTCTTTTAATATACTTTGTAGAAGTTTCAGATGCCTATACAAAGTTCTTAGCACTTTGAAAAATCTGTAAATTTATGAGTGATCATTACCATAAATGTGTCTTCTTGATTATTTCTCAGTATTAGTAAAAGGCCTTCAAAATTTTCTTTCCCTAAATATTCATTGAGGTAATTGAGTGTTCAGTCTAGTTTACAAGTGCTTATTTAAATGTGGAAATAAGAAGAAATTGAAGAGATCCAGCCTCTAGTCTGCATTCTGCTATAAACCAGTGGTATGATCTTAGGCAAGCTAGTTTACTCATGTGTAAGATACCTATTGTATGGCATCCAGAGATATAAAGGTAAAATGAGATCATGTATACAAAGCACTGAAAAAAAAGTTTAAAGTGTTACATTAATTTTAAGTCATATTATCATTTTAAATCAGTGAATAGTATAAACTGAAGATGTTTAGCTTAGGGAAGGTAGGGCAGAAATGGTAAATCACAAGTGTCTTCTGATATTTAAATGGTTGCTCAGTTGATCAGGAGGACCGATTTTAAAAGCTGGTGGAAACTATAGTCCAGAAGTTGTCAATATAACGTGAAAAAGAACTGTCTCCGACAGTGAGCAGGTGCCCTTGTTAGAGAGTAGCCCGCTTGTCCCTCCTGGTGTGCAAGCTGAGTTCCTATGCTGATTGGCAGAGATGCCGTTTATGACATTAGCTGTTCTAATTTATTATTGGACCAAAAGAACTCTAAAATCCTTTCCAACTTTCATACCCTTTGTTTCTATGTTTATTTGACAAACCAATCGGTGAATTTTGTGGCAGTTGACTTCAGGGACTATGTCTGTATGACATGATATAATCGAGTGGAAAAATACCTTCACTTCGATCTACCTTAAAGAACACAGTGTGTTCTCCCGAGGACAGTGGTATTCCCAGAGCGTGGGAAGGCTGCATGCTTAGTAGACATTCCTTAACCCTCCTAGGACTGCCTTCACTGAACAGCACCTTAGTGTCCTATGCTCGGCCATAGACAATCATGTGATATTAGCAATAAAAATCCAACCAAAGATAGTCTATACTAGATTACATGATATATTTCTCCTTTCTTCACATGAGAAGCACTTTTCAAATTTAAAGTCAAAGAAAGCATTTCCTTTTTGAAGAACTAGAATATTTCCTTATTCCAATAACAAAGCATTATAATTTTGTGTGCCCATTGTTTTGGTTGCCAGGAAGCTCAACGCAGAATTGAAAGACTCATGGCAACTCTGACATTACTCAGGGTTGGCATGTTTAAATTATCTCCTTTTCATTTGTTGTGCATTTTCTTTGTCTTTTATAATGTTTTAAACTGTGAAGATTAAAATAAATCATATTTAAAAAATAGTGATTGTAGATACCCTCAGTTGATTTTGCTTAAAAGACTTTTCATGCTGTTCTTCCTTTAGCAACCTTGCTACTTTACACACACGCACTCATGAAGTATAGTGTTTTCTTATTTTCAATATATGCAGACAATAAGTTTTAAAGGACATAGTAAATTATTTGCAGCTCTGAAGGGTTTGACAATCAAATCTGATGATTATGTTCTTGTTGTAGATGGTATCATGTTTACCAAAAGATCAGGTCTCAAAAAGATCTCTTCTTTCTTGGTCTTCGAAGGGTTATTTGCATTTAAAGTAAAATGTATTACTTTACAGTCATCACCAAGTGTTTTAGTGAAGGCCAAGAGGTTTTAGACAGTGAAGGATCTGGGGTACTTCTGATGCTGATGACAAATGTTAATTTGAAGTTCAAAGATTCATAGTCTCTGCCAGTTTTTCTTGCCATTTTATTTATTCAAATTTTATCCCTGCACTCATACTTGCATTTTCTATGACAACACTTAACCCTTTCATGAAAAAGCTTTCTTTTTTCTTTTTAAACTCCCGTGGAGTCAGCTACTACATGTTTGGCTTTCGATTCCATGAACATTCTTTAGTTTTTTCAAAAAATTCCGAAAAGAAGGCACTTTCTTCCTTGCGTCCAAACCTGCCATGAGTCTAACAGGAAACATTTTTTGTGTTTTTGAATAGCATAGTCCATATATGCCCTCTGTTGTAAGAAACTCAAACCTTTTGAAAAGAGGTTATCGTAAACCAATTAAACAAACAAATTAGTAAATAAATCTGCCCAATCCTCTGTATTCAATTGTAAAGTTATAGGAATATGACTGAGTTTTAAATTTGGGGGCTAGATATGCATTTACTGACTACTTGTTATTTGATTTAAATTGTTTTGACTCTGATGTGTGTGCAAGTAATAGCATTACTTTTTTTTAACATGGACATTATTTAGCTGGTCAATAACCCATTACTGTCATCATTTATTTTGATGCTCATATTATCCTAGAGTTGGCTAGTGGGAACCCCAGGGGTTCTTTTATGTCATTTTGATATATCCTATCATTTTTTGAGCAATCCTTTATATTCTTTGTGAAATAAGATGTTCCAGGCTCATGTTGTACTTTTCTCTGCTCCAGCCCTGAAACTGGCCCTTTCTCCAAGCAGCTGTATTTTCTTTTAATGCCGAATGGTACTAAGGTTTGGTACTACGGGTGCTCATTGTTACTGGCATGTCATTGTTTCCAGACCCTTTTGGAGAAGAAAAAAAATAGATGATAGATAGATAGATAGATAGATAGATAGATAGATAGATAGATAAGATAGATAAGATAGACAGACTGAAATATGATAGCTCTGATTCCAGTCGAGCAGTGTCCAAATACGAACCGCATATGTAACTATTAACTTTCTAGTTGCAATGTTTGGAAAAAAAAAATTAAGATTGATTTTAATAATATGTAGTTAACCCAATATGTCAAAAATCTTATCATTTCAAAATATAATTGAGATTCATAAAAAGCATTGAGGGTTTTTTTTTTTACATTTTTTTGCACCAAGTCTTTCTAGTCTAGTGTGTATTTGATGCTTACATCACATCCTCAATTTGGGCTCGCCTCATTTCAAGGGTTCAAAAGCCACATGTGGCTAATAGTTTCCAGATTGGACAGCAGTTTTTGTCTTCTTCTTTTCTGTATTTGTTACCCTATTCCTCAACATGAGAAAGCTGGATCCCATTATTTTCAAAAGCCTAGAATTTTGCTCAAGCCTAGAATACACAGGAGGTAGCCTCAGAATGGCTAAACTGATATCGTTGGAAAAAAGCGAACCTATTAATGAAAATTTAATGGCTATTTTCATTTAGGTCAAGAATACAGAGTGAAAGCCACAAATATTAGAAGCAATCCAATGAGTTTTAATCAGTGCATATACCTGTGTAATCCACATCTCTTATCATTTTTATCACCCCAGAAATTTCCCTTTGTTCTTCTTCATAGTCAGTCCCCTGCACCTTCCAGAGGTAAAAACTCATCTGACTTCTTCCGCTATGGAGTAGATGTTCCTCTTCTAGAACTGCGCATAAATATAAACATAGTATTTTATATCTTGTGTGTGTCTGGCTTCTTTCTCTTGGTATAACGTCAGTGAGAGTAATCCATGTTGTTGCATGTATCAATAGTTTATCTCTTTCTACCACTGAAGAGTATTGCATTGTATAAATTCAATTTGTTTATCCATTTCACTGTTAATAGACACTTGAGTTGTTTCCAGTTTGGATTAATATGTATAAAGCTGCTAAGAATATCTTTATTCTAGTTTCTGTGTGGACATGTTTTCATTTGTCTTGGTGAAATACCTAGGAGTGGAATTCCTACATCAGAGAGTAAATGTAATAATTTTCTTTTATGTGGTTAAATAATGTTAATATTTAATGTCATATGCTGAAACCATTGATAATAGTTTTGTCTATAGTTCAGCTTTAAAAACTAATTAAAGGCATTCACGCCATGGGGATGTAAAGTACAGTATAGGAAATGGAGTAGCCAAAGAAACTATACATATGACCCATGAACATGAACAATAGTGGGGGGATTGCCTGAGGGGGTGGGGAGTGCTGAGTAGAGGGGGGCTAAAAGGAAAACATTTGGACAACTGTAACAGCATGATCAATAAATATAATTAAAAATAGGAATAACTAATTAATGATATTTATATTGTTATGACAATTTTTCATGCTAGGTCAGGTGGCATGCCAGGATAACATTTTCTATTTTTGAATTCCGTGATCATTTACTCTTTCTTCCTTTTGTACCTCTATGCCCACCTGCCCCCTTGCACTGACTGCCTCCTGCTTGTCCTTACCCTCAGACCCTCTGCCTCCCAGAAGCCCATTCTGACCTTCCTGGTCTGGGAGAGGTGATCCTGTAAGAATTCCTTCCTTTCCGCCTCCCATGGTCTGTGCCACCCAGCATGTAAACATTGCTGTGCATTTCCATCTTCTGTTTTCCACTGTAAGCTCCTTGAGAACAAGAATTGTTTCTCATTTTCCTTTGCATATCTATGGCCTAAGCATATTTTGCATAGTAGTCCCTCAGAAAATCTTGGATGAATGAATAATTAAAAGTGAGGTAATTGACTCAAAGTCTATAGTGAGTTAAAGGAAGAACAAGAATTTGAATTAAGTTTTGTTTTGAAACTCATTGCTTTCTTCTCAGTTTTAGCATTTTGTCTAAGCTAAAACAAAAGTAACAGATTTTTCATCCTTGGTTTAGATCAAGAGAGAAATTGGTAAATCCTTAAAGGTTAGATGTGGGTATCCCAGAGACAAATAGTGAGCCCAGAGCTGGTATCATTGGGTTCCTGTGTGCATACACAGTGGGACCTGCGGGCCCAGGACTCAGGAGAGACTGGGAAGCAGAGGCAGGTAAAGGGTGAGAGCCGGACCCAAGGGGATGGGGGCCTCTGGGGACACTGGCCTCTTCCCTGGGGCTGCTCTTCCTAATGAGAGGGAGAGAGAACTGGCATCAGTCACAGCAGCAGATACAATTTTATCCATGATCTGCATTTGAGGTCTCTTGGGCAGATTTTTCAGTATCCATGGTGATGGGTTGATCAACCAATTCCACGCCTGGATTATACTAGAGGGGAAAGAGCTGCAAGATGTCTAACAGTATTTATAGACAGACATGTGTGGACAATGATACCATTGTCAGTCGCTGTCAAACAAAACAAACTTTATTATTGTTTTTCTTCCATAGCCATTGTTCTTAGTGATATTTTGGGCTTTTAATAGCTGAAACAGTATAGTGTTCAGTATTCTTTAGTTCCTGTTGAGATTGAAATGGAATGCTAGCTGTTCAGAGTTGTAGAATGGATCCAGAAAACAAGCAAAACAAAACAAAACCCACCAAATGCTAAACATGATATCAAAGCTCCTAATCAATTCACAGTCCATCATCTGACTTTTATTTATCACACTTTTCCAGACTTCAGTAGGGCTGACTGAGGCACACGAGTGAGAACGTCACTAACAGTAAACCCAATAGCAACCCAGGGCATCTTTATTTTCCCTTAGAGCAGCAGCCGCAGCGGCACAGAGAATGTGGACAGGTGGCCAGGAAGACAAGATTGTAAAAAGTCATTCAATCTCTTTACCATCATAATAAATAACTAGAAGTTTTGATTATAAGAATGGTTTTTATCCTCCCTAAGAGTTAAAACCTCAACCGCTAGCCTTCCATTTTTCCCCCCCTCTGTTTTGCTTTTTCCTTTTTTTTCGGTTCAACCAAGTTTCCTAAGTCATTTTTATTATAAAATAAAATCTGCTTTTTATCTCTAGGATACATTTTGTGATTATAAAACATTTTAAAATTCAATACCCAAAGACTTTTAACATAATGCAATCAGTACTCTATCAGTTAGTGATGCTAGATAGGGTCACAACATTAATCCAAAAGAGCAAATTATGTGCCTTAATTTTTAACAAGAAAATTATTTTTTATCCCCCAAAATGAGAAGTAACTTTAAACTACAGTAAAATTGATTGGTCAACTTCAGCAACATCACAAATCAATTTGCTGATTTTTATTTTATTTTTTATTGAATTTATTAGGGTGACATGGGCTAATAAAATTATATACGTTTCAGGTGTACAATTCTATAACATATCATCTGTATATTGTATTGTGTGTTCATCACCCCCAAATCAAGTCTACTTTTATTGCCATTTATTCTCTTTGTACCTTCTTTTACCTCTCTTACCTTCCTTTCCCTCTGGTAATCACCATACTGTTGTCTGTATCTATGATGGTGTGTTTTTTCTTGATTCTTTCACCTTTTTCACCCATCCCTAACCCCCCTCCTCTCTGATAGTTGTCAGTCTGTTCTCTGTCTCTATGAGTCTGTCTCTATTTTGTTTGTTTGTTTGCTCATTAGATTCCACATATGAGTGAAATCATATGGTACTTGTCTTTCCGTGACTGGCTTACTTCACTTAGCATAATCTTCTCCAGGTCCATCCATACTTTAGCAAAGGGTAAGATTTCCTTCTTTTTTTATGGCCAAGTAGCATTCCATTGTGTAAATGTACCGCAGGTTTTTTATACACTCAACTACTGATAGACACTTGGGCTGCTTCCAGACCTTGGCTATTATAAATAACCCTGCAATGAACATAGGGGTGCATATATTCTTTCAAATTAGTGTTTTGATTTATTTGGATATATCCCCAGAATTGGAACCGCTGAGTCATAAGGTAGTTAACTTTTTAATTTTTTTGAGGCAACTCCATACTGCTTTCTACAGTGGCCGCTCCAATCTGCGTCCCCACCAACAGTGCATGAGACATCAGATGTGTGTTATTTTCACACATCTGAATAAATTTTCAGTTATAAGATAAATAAGTATTAGTAATTGTACATATGATGACTAAAGTTAACACTGAGCTATGATACATAGGAGAGTAGATCTTAAGAGTTCTCATCAAAGGCAAAAATTATTTTTCTTTCTGTTGTATCTATATGAGATAATAGATATTAATTAAACCTATTGTGGTAATCATTTCACAATATATGTAAATCAAATCATCCTGCTGTATACTGTAAATTTATACAGTGAGATATGTAAATATTTCTCAATAAAATTGAGAAAAAATGCCATGTTAAAAAAGAGGAACACAATTATGAAAGAATTGCAGGGTTATGTCAAAGTTTCACTAACAATCTTGAGTCCTTTATACCTTAATTTTATCACCCCTATTAATTATCAAGTTTGAGTAAAACCACATAATGCATTTTCAATGCCCTTTTTCTCACTGCCTATTTCCAGAGAAATGCAGTCTGTGTATTATTTATCTAACCTCTGCCAAACACTTAATGCACTTTGGTAGTCTTTTAATTTGATTAAATTAGATATCTGTTGATTTTCTATCAAATTTGCCATTGTCTCTGATCCCTCTATCACATCATGTAGAAGACTGGGAGTCAGGCACATTCAGATGAGTCCTATGAGGAATACTGAAGGGCAAGAGGGTGGGGTACATGAAGTTGGAGGGCACATTTCAGGGATCATATACTAGTAGGGACCCATCATCATATCCTAGAGAAGATAGAGTCATAACTTCAAACTCAGGGCCAGATGGAGAGCTGATATCAACAATTAATAGCAAAGTTATCTGGAAAATCTCCAAATATTTGGAATTTAAACACTACATTCTAAATAGTGTACATGTGAAAAAGAAATTTAGAAAATATTTTGAAATGAACAAAAATGAGCATATGGCATATAAAAACTTGTGGGATGAAGCCAATGAAATATTTAGAGACAAATGTATAACACTAAAAGCTTATATTAGATAAGAAGAAAGATGTCAAATTAATAATCTCAAGAAACTAAAGGCCCTGACTGGGAAGCTCAGTTGATTTGAGCATTGTCCCCATTGAACAAGTTTGCAGGTTTGATCCCCAGTCAGCGTACCTAAACAATCAACCAATGAATGAATGCATAAATAAGTGGAACAACAAATTGATGTTTCTCTCTTTCCCTTCCCCTTTCTCTCTAAAATCAATAAAAAGAAGAAATTAGAAAAAGAAGAGTAAATTTAACTCAAAATTAGCAGAAGGAAGAAAATAGTGACGATAAGAACAGAAATCAATAAACGAATAAACAAAAAAAAAAACAATAGAGAAAATAAATGACATCAAAAACTGGTACCTTGAAAAAAATCAATAAAATGGATAAAACTTTATGCAGACTGAATAGGGAAAAAGAGAAAGGATACTCGTAACCAATATCCCAATATCTCAAGTGAAAGGGGAAAGCTCACACTACAGATCCAACCAACTTAATTATAGTTTTTAAACATTTAATGAGTCTACACTAAATTTTG
Source organism: Pteronotus mesoamericanus (assembly GCF_021234165.1). Classification (NCBI taxonomy): domain Eukaryota; kingdom Metazoa; phylum Chordata; class Mammalia; order Chiroptera; family Mormoopidae; genus Pteronotus; species Pteronotus mesoamericanus. Next base: position 18,996,427 of record NW_026555310.1, read on the forward strand.
GTTTCCATCAGCACCAACATTTAAAGGGTAGTAGTAAGGGTTTATTGTGAACAATTCATATGAAACTGACCAATTTGTGCCCACGCAGGCAGTTTGTATACTAATATTGGAGCAACACAGAGAAGATGAGCATGGCCATTGTGCAAGAATGATACGCAGATTCTTGAAGCATTCCAAACTTTTAAAGGAAAATTTGAACAGTAAAAAACAAAAAAGGAATAAAAAACTTCAAAAGTTAAAAAAAAATTGAAAACTTCCTGAAGAGAGCAAACCATAAAACTCCCTCAAAAAAAATAGAGTACACGAATAGCCCTATGTCTACAAAAGTAAATAAATTTGTATCCATTTCACTGAGTCCACACTAGATTTGTTTGATTCTAAAGCCATTGTGCAATGACGTGGTCAAGATTGTTCAACAAAAACTCTCTTACTATTCTATTTACCTTAAAATAGCTCCATGAGCTCATCCAACCAGTTTTCTAACCCACTTGACTCTGAGGATAAAGTGATCCCAGCCACTGACTTCCAAATATGCTTGGTTTTGCTCATGCAAGCAGATGAGTCAATTCTCAAATAGGAATGAGATGAATCATAGAAAACTTCACAATGGAGATAAAATTTGATTTGTATATTAAAGGATAAGGATTAGTGTACATAGGGAAAGGTAAGAAAAGGTTTCCCAGTTACAGTACCACAGAGCATTCTTGATGGATTTCCAGAATGGCCTCCATTTATTGGAAGGGTTACAGAAAAAGCCACAGCTTAGGATGCTTAATTTCTCCACCTGGATAGCTGTTGGAAGCCAGGATTCAGTAGAGACTAATTAAATGCCCAAGAAACATAATTGATGGGGGGAAAGTTTTATTTTTCTGTAATGATACAAATAAGCATTTGGTCAGAGCAAAAATCTGAGAAAGATTTTTTAAAGTTGTCAGGGGACTGAAGAACAAATTCTGCCATAGAGAAATGACTAGCTTGAAGATCTAAAACAAAAGAAGAATAAGTATTTTCTAAATAACATAGAGTAGAAATAGCCAGGTTACCTAGTATCAGTACTAGAATTGGGTTTATTTAAAACTTTTATAAATAAGTGAATACTTCAAATTAAAAAAAATGATATGATATTTTTTCCAGGTGGAAAGATGCCTGATACAGAGGGAAACTGAAGCAGTATCTAAGAGACTGAGTTAATGGACAGGACACTGGCAAATGAGCTTCCTTCTGACAAACATAGGCTATCATGCATTTATGTAAAAAAAAAAAGTCAAACGATATCTATAAAATGATGCATTTAAACATTCAGTCACACTGAAAAAAAATTCAGGAGTTATTGTAGACTATTGCCATTCTGTGTAGAAAGGAAAAAGTAAATAAATATAAAAGGACAGAAAGGGAGAGGAATTTTTCCTGTGTGCTTGTGAAACTATTTTAATGTCATTAGAATCATCCCTCAAGTTCTAACCAATATCATCAGGCATTAAAAAGTGCCTGGAAATGACACAGAGTGACGTTATACTCAAAATTCCCTTCAATTACAGAAATAAGAAGTCATCATTTTAAGAAATCCAGCAAAGATTGCTTCTCGGCCTTTTGGCTAAGCTCAAGTAAAGAAATCCAGCAAGGATTTTGAGTAGATGGGAATGATGAGGCATAGGTAGTAATTTGTAATTACATCTGTGAGTATAGTCACATATTTCTTCTTCTTGATTTTAGTCAGCATGAAATAATTATGTGTTCCAGATTGGAGTGCACTCAAAGTTCTTGTTTAAAAAGTTCATGCAGACTCACGACTTCGCTGTAAGAAAAATCTACTCCTAATGCCATGCTTCCCTCTGGCGTGCCATAAATGGACACCCTGGGTATCAAAACAGCTAGGAAGTAGAACAGCTTAAGAATAGCTTCTCATAAATCACACTGAAACAAATGGGAGATCCACTTAGCAGTAATCAAATATATGCTTCCTTAAATCATATAACACATATTTAAGCTTTGAGTATATCCTATTAAGAAATTCAGGTTTGATCTTCTTTGTGGGTGCTAGTAGTGCAATTTAAGAAGTGAAAATGGCTTTAAAGGTTCAACAAAACTAAGTAGAATATCAAACAAAGAATATTTAACCCACATTTCCCTCATGGAATATGACAGCCATATATATGTATATTTTTAGGTCCCATACACCTCAATGCAACATTTAGGTCAGGATAACAATCCTTTCTAGATTTTCTTTCAGCTATTTTTTTTTCAGCAGCCTGTGCATTTATGAGGTTATGAAAAAAAAAAATAAAACATACTTGAAAAATCACTCTCATGGCTGCTTCTTCAGTAGATACATCCTGAAGTCAGGCAGTAAAAATAGTAAATGTTCATGGGGTTGAGCAGGGGACAAAACAATTAAATCATGAGAGCAATTACAGGAGATATTGTCTTGATTTCCCCTCCTCAGAATTCTGAGGGGATCACTACTCAGTTGCCCTATCCTTCACTCCGAATCCCTCCACCTTCTCATACTGAAGAAGTCTGTGTTTCTCGGTTCAGGCAAGTTCTTAAGCAAAGAGCCTGAGTGGTTTGGTCTCATAGAAAACAAAGGCTAAATTTATTAAGAACACAAAATTTCCACAAATACACACTGCATGCTTCCTACTTCAATAGTTTAAATCAGATAGTCTCTAAAGACTCTCAGATTTGGTCCTCACAACACCCATGAAAAAAATCTTTCATACCGAGTGAATGCCTTATTCTGGGAAGCGAGATCATACACCTTTATGAAGCAAGTGGCTCATGTTTCTGACTTCATTCCTTATCTTACATACGGAATTGTCTGTGATGAAATTTCCAAGGAGAGAACGTCAAGCTGGTACTGTTGGGGATAAGCATCTTCGACTGGGGGAATGTGCCCAGGGCATGGAGTGACCACTACATGTGGGTCCCGGCTCAGGTGTGCGACAGGGAGAAGTTCTCTGAGCCAGTATCTATCTCCTCATAGGGAGGTGGTAGTACCAAGAACAAGCCTACTTATCTGGTGGTTTTCTGTCAGGAGGATGGAAAGGGCCAGTGTTTGAAAATGCCTTGTAATCTGTGAAGCACCCTACTAAAGCTCATTATTGTGATTATTTCCTGTATTTGCTCACGTCATTGTTACTTCCCAAGCCAGTTTTCAGCTAGCCTCAGGGTGGATTCTGAATTGTTTGAAGTGGACAATGACTGGCATTTTATCATCCCCCTCTGCTTTCTATGCACACAGAGTCCAGAAGTACACTCTGCAAAACCCTTGGCAGCGGTCCAGTCATTGTTTCAAGAGCTGGAGCCTGTTTCTCTTTTGCATCCTACAGCACTAATGTAAGCTCAGATTCCCCTCGGCCTCTCTACATCCCACCTTCAATTGCAATATTTCAGATATGTGGAAGTGGTTAAGTATTTGAGTATTTATCTGAGTTTTGCTTGATCTTCAGAATCTTTCAGAGACTGAGTTTTTATACACAGGCTCTGATGGAGATTTGCATGCAAGGAGAGAGAGCTGGAACAAACACCTATTAGGGGGCGAGGGAAAAAAGAAGAGTCAGCATCCATTCAGAGGAGATGGAAGAAAACTTGGACTGTGAATCAGTTGCCTCCGCGGACCCCTTGCAGAGCTCTAGAGCTGGAGCGGCCCTTCCGGAACTGAGGCAAGGGCGCAGGGCCTTTGTACTTTCACCCCAAGTAGTCACAGGATGCTGGCTGCCCTAGGACAGCAAGGTAGCTCCCTTTGACTGAGGGCAATGCCTGGAGAGGGAGTCAGTTGTGAGTCATCAACAGGCAATTCTCCTAGCAGTGGAGGGAAAGACAGGCTCCGCATACAGGGGTTCTGGGTCGCACACCATGTTTCCACTACAGACCCTCAGAGTCGTGGTTGAAACGTCAGGCACTGAAGGTAGTATTTTAAGAAAGGAGGTCCCTGCTTTGTTTCTCTGTCTTAGAAAGGCAGATCATCGTATGGAGAATGACATGTGTATGTGGTTGGGGGTGGTAAGCAGGAATGAGGGAGAGGATGTTCACCTGCTCACTCCCCTTCACATATCCCACTTGTGTTCAATGTATGGGTGTATTACTGAAGCTCTTGCAAAAAGAGTTCAGGTGATCTCAGAGGGTTAGCCAGGTAGACTCACACTGATCAGCCTCTTGAGGAAGACATGACTGATGGGCAATCTCTCCCTCTCCCTCTCCCCTGAAGAATATTTCTTGTTCGTTCTCTGGGAAATCAAAGTAATATGTCCCTCCGAATGGAAGATGACCTGATGTAAAATCCATAGCTTGGGTAAATTCTATATTATACCTGAAATGGTGAAATGATAGAGTAACAAAAGTGTTTCTGGAGACCTCCTTTTTCTCAACAGCATATAATTATTGCCCATTCTCTCCCCCTCACTTCTCCCCTCACCCCCCACGTGTGTGTATTTGGAGGGAAACATGGAGATTTGTTATATTTATAGCAATATTTATCATGTATTGAAACCCTCCTATATGCCAGATAGTTTATGTATATTATAGTTAAATATTTCAACAACCCTGCACAGTAGGTATTATTCACACTGTTTTACAAAATGGGAGATTGTTGCTCAAAGAGTTTATGTGAATTGTTTACGATCCACCACCAGTGAGAGACAGAGCAAGGATCTGAAGCTCTCTGTGCAGATCCTGAATCTACCCTGACTCTCTGTAAAAAGGGGTTTTAAGTTCCGCACACCTCATCTGGGGTATCTTGCGGTAGATGTTAACCTTATAAGGCAGGAAAGTGTATTTAGGTGGGGCTCAGTAGAGCTCTACTTAAGCCCCTGCCCATGCTTCTCCTACATCCCACTTTACGTATCCTGTGTGTGATGGCAGGAGCTAATTGCTTACACATCCCCAGTAACACACAAAGTCTTTATTTAGCTAGAAAACTTTAATAACTGGTTTTTGCCTTGCTAGAAACAGCCTCTAATCTTCTTGGTAGAAAGCGGTGCATTTTCCTCTCATAGCTGGCATGGGCTTCAATTACAATAGAATAGTTAACTTTTCATTTGTTGTAAGATCTTGAATAGAAAGAGTCAGTGTTCAATTCTTTAATATCATAGTCCAAGTTCAAAAAAATAGATAAATAAATAAAAAAGTGTGCCTTTAAGTGTTTATAGGACTTTTCCATCACACCTAACACTGAAGCTGGTAAACTTATCCAAAGACTTAAGGCCCTTCATATTGGTTTTTCATAGGGGCTGTTTGAAGAAAATGCTGTTCCCTGAGTGATTGATTGCTCCTTGTGGTGAATATGTTTGGGTCTAATGCCTTGCAATTAGGGCCTCAAGAAGGACCCTAATCTTTGCCACCAGCTCCCACACTGGGAGCCATAACAAAGTTGGTGCAAGGGCGGCGGTCCTTATCTCGGAGCAGGGGTAGGTAAAGATCTGTCCTCTCCCACCTCCGAGGAGTCTTCCCAAGGACCTTCCTTCCACAGGTTCTATAAGCTTGATCTCTGGCTTGCCCAGCACACAGCCTGTGACATTTTTTTAAAAAACGTTACCAGGTTTTAGAAAATGAAGTCAGGTCATCAAAATTAAAACAGGCTAAGAGTGTTTGTGCAGGTTCAGGCCTTTAAAAGTTAAGGCATTGAGTTACTGAAAGATTAGCCTTGCACTGAAATGCTAAATGGCTGTAGAAGAAATCTGAGAAACAGCATTTAATAATATTAAAGACTTGAAGAGATAGCAGCTGACTCATGAGGGGAAAAAAAGTATTGAGGAAAAAGGTCCGTTAACTGAACGCTTAGAGACATGTCAGCATCCGTACTGAGGAGAAAAGGAGGAAACGGAAATGGGTTAGTTTTTACTATAGTCAGTGTTTTTTTTCTTTCTTGCTTTCTTACATTAGCAGTACACAGATGGTTAAAGACTGCATACAGGTAACTTAAGGAACTGACTAGCCAGTGTAGCTCTCTAAACTGTGACCATAGGAAGATGAGTGTATCTGGTTGTGTTATTATTTGGTAAAAGGTTACAGCAAAACCTGTAGTGAGAGCATGATACAATACAGCACAACAAGACAAAAGCACAGTAAGGCACACTCGCTGTGTAAAGGAAGCCAGGCAGTTTTCTCTATGTCAGAGAGGCCTCAATAAACTGCACCATGAAGAGCAATTTTGTTCGGCACAGATGCCATAGGCATCAGCTGACAGGTTGGGACATGAAGGCCCGGGGCTGTGAAATATTAGTAATCCCATACCATTGTTATTCTTACAACCACCTTATGAAGAAAGCTTGGTGTTGTACAAAAAAACTGTGCCCTTGACAGTGTTGTACAGAGTGTAACTAACAGTCCCCAAGCACGCTATAAACATGTGGTATTTTTGAAAGGGGAAGAGCCCCGGAACAGGGGGCTGGTTGCCTGCCCTGGGGGCTCCTGGCAGGGTGAGTCCTGCCAGGCACTGGGCCTTAGCATCCTGAACGTAATCATTTTTATCTTTCTTTCTGATCCATTGCCCATGATTTCCCTCCCAGCATGAAGAGAAATGGTTTAACCCTCCCCCATCCCTCTCTCTCTCTTTTTTAAATTCAACTCAAGCCTCACCACCTCCTTTCCCAATCACTGCATCCCCCATCTCACCTCTACCATCTTTTATAACCCAGCACACTTGTTGCCTATACTTTTTAGTGCACTTGAAAAGTAGCGCACATTGCCATGAAATTCATCTTGATTTGTAAGCTATGCCTGTCTTTCTCTAAAGAGGAGAAAAAGGGATTTAGTTGTACTCGAACACTACTTTCCTACTTTTTTTCTATTTTTCTACTTTTTTACCTAAACTTGTAATGTAATGCTGAATTCAAAACAGGCAGTCAGCAAATACATGGTAGTAAATGAGTGAATGAAAAAGTGTGTTTATTAGGAATTGTCAAATTATTAGTAACAATTACCTGATAATAGCGACTTTAAGAAGATTGAAGTTTATTTCCTTTCACAGAAAAAAGCCTGCAACTGGTGGTTCAGGGCTATGCTGTAATTACACAATATTTTCTGTGCACCCAGACTCCTCTGGGCTTCTGTCCCACTGTCTGTCCCTCGCATGCAGAGACTTTTTAAAAAGGTTCCCTCATGGTTGTAAAATTTATGCTAATGCTCCAGCTGTCATATCTCAGCTAAAGACATAAAGAGGCAGGAAAGGACAAAGGTGCAAAGGAGCACACCTCCCAGGTGAGTCAACTCCCTTTACAGAGCTTTCTGGAACACCTGAGCAGATAACTACGGCAAGTAGCTCATTGGTTACCTCTATTTGTAAGGCTCTGAAAAATGTAATTTTGGGCATGGGTACCGTCATGCTAATGAAAATTAGATTCTATCAGTAAGGAAGAAGGATGTGGAGGAGGCAATTACCTATCTCTCCCATAAGCAGTGGGCCAAGTTGCCTCCTGATTGGGATTCAGTCTCTCAATCCCTGTAAGATTAGATGTTCTCCCAACATAATGCATCTGTGGGGAGGGGAAATCAATGCTTTGGAATGTAGATAAGGAAACACGAAAAATGTTATATTGACGGAATTGATGAGTCAAGAATGTGGAGATGTCAAAGGAGCAAAAAGAGGCTGTTCTAGGAATAAAGTAAGACAGAAGGAACTGGAGCTCTTGATGACGTTGAAAAGCAGGTCCCGTGGTAAAAGCATGAACAAGCTAGAAGGATTGCCAGCTGTGGTCTAAGGATGAAATATGGGATTTAAGATGCCAGAGGCTTAGCTGTTCCAGAGAGTGAGTGACAAACTCCAAGGTCTGGTTTTCAAAGTAGGTGGAGCTGAAGGTCATTAGAGTAGAAAAGACAAGATGCCAAGGAATAGAATCATGTCTTTCGAATGAGCTTTACATATTTTTTAGCTGTGGCAAACACAAATGGGTTTTCTTTCCCATTTAACTACAGAAATATAACTACATTCTGGAAAATAGATGGGAGAATCCTCACATTTCCCACCATCCACACAACTCCTGTCTGAACTGGTGTATCGCCTGCCATATGACGTATATAACTATAACCATAGATTACTTATGATCATCTCTACTTTTATTTTAATTTAACATTAATATTTAACATTATAATGTAAACATTTTTAATGTTTTAACATAATTATTGTAATTGACCAATGAGTTCTTCGCATGTGTTTCAGGTTACAATATTGAGATACTCCAGATCACATATCAAGACCATGTTTCTAAAGATTCATTAACACAGAACTCGCAATCAAAAACACAGGCACAAGATTTTGAGTCTGTGTTTTGATTTTTGCAAATTTTATTACGCCTTTAATTCTAATTTGAACAATGATAAGTTTTCTTCATGTGTGTTTGGATCTGTTTTTGCCAGAGAAAACTCACAGGGGTTCAGCAATAAAGTAAAATAAATTCTCACTCCACTAAATCATTCAGTCTCTCAGAAAGCTTAAATCTGTTCCAACCAAGAAGGAAACCAGAGATGCCCTGTGGCCCCAGGGAAAGAAATGAGAAGCAGTGAAAGTTTATAATTTTCTTATGTTGTATCTAAGGTATGAATAAATAGAGTATCTTCTTACTATGTATCTTACTATGTACTAGGTCTGGAGGTAGAGGAAGACCCACTAATGAAATCCTTGCACTTACTAGATACTGACCTTAATTTGTACTCTGAACAAATTTATGTTAATATCTCTAACTTCAAATGGTTGAGAAATGCAGCAGGCAAAAGAGAAAAGTAATGTTTTGTAGCCTCAAGATAAGAGCAATAAGAATATGATAGGTCTCTAACAGTAATACAGAAATGAGTCATGTCTCTCTTTATTTCTGATAATTTGGTTGTAATTTCACAATCCTCTTGTTTGCTTTCACAAAAAGGAGGATCTTGATCTTTGATCTGGAGTATTCCAAAATTGTATTTTGAAGCACTTATTAAAACCTATTGCTTAATTATAATAGCCATGGTACAACATTTAAAATGCTTATGTTGTAAGGTTACATTAAAATAAAAAGGTAGAGGATTATAAGTAAGATATGGTTGTAATTATGTACATTGTGTGTATGGTGATACCCTCATTCAGACAGCAGTTGTGGAGATAATGACAATGCGAAGATTGTCCCTCTCTGTTCTTCAAAATGTTGTTATATTGCTTTTACAACAAAAAGATTTGTACCCCAGGACCTCTTGACATTACTTCCTCCTGACTTCCGTGCTAGCAGACTCCCCAGCATGGGTCAATTCTCCTTATCCTTTCGGGTCCCCTAACAGTGCTATGGAAACTCATACAGCCCTGTGGGTAGCACCCCTACAAAAGGAAGTTTTCCATTGCGGGCCAGGTTCGGCAGTCCTATGTTCCCCTGGCCTTTTCTCCCTCTCGTTTCATACAACAGCTTGTCCAAGCACTTTCTACTCCTTCCGCAGACCCTTACATGTGTGCCCTCCAGGATTCTGACCTCAGGCCCCTCACTCTGTGCTCATTCTCCTCTTTTAATTGCCATTTGCCGAATACCTACCTCCAAATCCCACTCATCCCCTGACTCCACATATTGCCCTGGGTTCATGGGTAACCTGCAGTCTTGGGTGTTACACAGGCATCTCAAAATCAAACTTGTTATTTTTGATAAACTTTAAAACCTTCTTGTTTTACATTTCATTTAATTCTAATGCCATCTATTCAGCCACCAATTTAGAAATCTGGAAGCACCCTTCACTGTTCTTTTTCCTGCCTGTCCTCCCATCAGTATAATCATATTCTGTGAATTCTCTTAATTTTCTTTCAACTCTATGGCTCCTCTTCTTTTCCATCCTTGCTGCATTAGTCACTCTCCCATCGTAAATGGCAGCGATCTCGTAACTGGTCTTCCTAACTCCTGAGTTGCTTCTTCTAAGCCACCCACTTCTCTCTTACCAGCTCATAAAACACAGTTTTCCTATTACTTGATCTGCCTGAAGCTCTTCAGTCAGCTCCCTCATTGCTTAGCAGAAAAAGTTCAAATCTTCAATGTGGCAAACAAAGCCCTTTGTGATTTGAACTCAGTCACCTTTCCAGCATCGTCTTTTGCCTCTACCAGTCTCTTGCACTCCGCCATGTTGCACATTCATTCTGACAAACGTGCCCATCTTTTATACTCCTCCATGCTGTCCACAGCTATTCCATGTCCTCCTGATCACCTGTGGATCTTCTACTGATTCATCTACTTCCTTCACCTGCAAGCAAAGTCAGGGGCTTTCTCCTCCCTTTTCCTGTTGTTCTTTGATCATACTGCTATTCTTACGCTCTTTATGATTTCATTTATGCCTTTTTAGGGAGAGGGGGTGGGGGGATAACAAGAGGGAGAGAAACATTGATCGGCTGGCTCTCACATGCCCCCAACTGGGGACCTGGCTCGCCTGGCTTTGTCCAGGCGTCTACCCTGACCAGGCATTGAACCTGCAGCCTTCTAGTTTGCAGGCCAGTGCTCAAACCACTGAGCCACACCAGCCAGGGCTCCTACTCTCTTTACAGTTTACTGTTGCTATTATATGTCTGTCTCCTGCACTAGATTATGAGTCTCTTGAAGGCAGGGGCCAGAATGATGTGAATCATTTTTGTCTCCCTAACGTCTGACATATATTAGTTGTCTAGGAAAAAAATTTTAAAAGCAATGTCCCTCTGACACTGGGCCCCCTTTAGCAGCCATTGTTGAGCTCATTTCCCTTCAACCTTGTTGAACAAATTCTCAACACCACGCAGCTCCCCTTTACTTCCCATTCACCTTTCCAACTCAGGGTAAAAGAATTCCTACCTTCTCCACTTGGGAAAGTCTACATTGGGTCCAATATTGCCAAACCCTATAAATACTTTCCAGCACTGGCATCATCTAAACTTTGCCTTTTCCATGTCTTTGACACTGGGCACTGCTCTTTTCATTGTAGCTCTCTCTCTCTCTCGACACTGGGGACTTCTCCTCCCTTTCTAACCCTTTGACCTCCTTTGTAAACTCTTCCCTGCTCACTCTTCCCCAAGTGTGGTCCTTATTTCACTACTCTTCTTATTTTCTACACTCAGTATAGAAAACTTCCACAATGTCATTTTATCCCTATGGTTTTTAATATAGAATAGCCTCCAAACTACTCCAGCCCTCACCTTTCATGTGCACTTCAGATTTAAATAACCAGTTGCCCAGTGGACATATTAACCTGTATATTTCATAAGCTCCTTAAACACAAGAGCAAACCTGAATTAACCATGGGCTCTTTAGCTGTTCCTCCTCACAGTCAGCCCCACCTTCTGAATTTCTTGGGTTAGCAATACCACCAAAGAGCCAGGCAGCTACCAGCCATCGCAGTGTTTTCTTTCTTCCTTGTTCCTCCTCAGCTAATGCACATGGCTTCAGTATGGCTCAGCACCCCAAATCCTCCACTAAGCACAGACACCTTTTGGAGCACAAATTTCACCTTGTTTTCCTTATTTTAAACCCTTCAATATCTTTCTGTCCTCTAGGATTAAGCAAACATTCTTTAGCGTGGCCTAGCAGGCTCACCCGGCCCCTATCTCCGCCTACCTTGCTACTCTCTGCTTTGCTTTAGTAACCTTGAACTCCTTGTGGTTCCACCTCAGGGGTTTTCTTTGTTTGTTTGTTTGTTTGTTTTTATTTTGGGCTGTGGTAGTCTTTCTTCTTAGAATGTCCTTTAACCCTCATTTTCCTTGATTATCCTAATCATCACCCAAAGCTGCTCTCGGGATTACGTGCTTCAGGATGTTTCTGCCAGCTCTCCAGGCCTGGCCGTTAGGGGCTTATTTCTGCGTTCTGTTCAGACTGAAACCCTGTTCCACACCTTCTTAGCCGAGTCACCTTGGCAAAGTTACTACACCTCTTCAGCAGAGTCTCCCCAACTGAAAAATGGAGAAGAATTTAACTTATGCGATTGTTAGAAAATCGAATGATATACACAGTACCTGTCATGTGTGGTAAAAGCCTAATAAACACTTTCTAAGGTGACTATCATTCTTCTGTACCACACTGTACCCATTCGCATATCATTAGAGCTGGCCGGTGCTTTGCCTATTGTAGGTACTCAATACACAGTTGTTGAATTGAACCAAACTGAATGACTTAATGAATGACCTAGAGAATAGGTATGGTGGCAGAATAAGGGTGTACAATTGAGCCACACAAACAACAGGCTTAGTTAAATGTTTTATTCTGATGAGTGTAGAAAGAGGTCGGTATATTCAGTGTGCTCGGTGCGGTGGAGCACCGCTCAGATCCACCCTTCAGAGCGGAAGCTCTCACTCCTTCAGCCGCGGGGAGCGTGACAGCAGACTTCTCGGAGCTGAGTGTCTGTTCTCTGGTGACTGCACTGGGCTGGGAAGAGTCACTTTGCCTAACGTGCTGCCTCTGCCTGCATCTAAAGACTGGTTGGTGCAGGGGACTGAAGTCTGACCTTGCTCTGACGCAGGCAACTTTGCACGGCCGTTCCAGCTTCGGATTTGTCATAGGACTGGAAGAAGCTCTGTTGGGACTCCACTGCAGCCCAATTGCTTCCTCTGCTCAATCCCACTTCTTTCACATCTGCACAGACGTGCACAGACCCCAAGAACGCAACCCATAACATCTTGTGTGCATAGGCAACACTTTCCGAAGGATGAGAGTCCAGTACATTACATATTAGATACAATGTATACGAGATGTATTTGAAATAACATCAAAATGGAAGAGATTATTATTATTATTTTTGAGGGGTGATAAGAGTTAGAAGGGGGTGCCAAAGAAAGAAGTGGCTGCTTACAGTAACTTTAATCCCTGGCTCATTCCGTGCCTTGAATATTTTAAATTGTGGGTCCTTTAGGCTCTGTGCCTGTGTGTATTTTCCATCCCTTGTATCCAACTGGGAATGTTAAACAAGGAAAGTGAAAGAAATCCTGACGTCTCCAGCCTATGGCATGCTCTTGGGGAAACTGGTAAGTCCTGTATTGTGGTCATATATAACCCCTGGCAGGCAGTGATTAATACTGGGCTGCATTTTTATTAATAGAAAAAGGGCAGTGATACTACAAACAATATATTACCTGTCCATATAGTGTTAGAATTTTGCTTGAAAATGATTGGTTCTAGAGAAAAATCCATTGAATAACTGAAGCTAAGAGGTTTTAGTTATTAAACTTGCCACAAGGGTCTAGCTCAGTTTACATTAATTACTAGCATGGATGGCCCAGACAGGTGTTTTTTGTTTTTTTTTAACTATAGGATATGTCTTAGGCTCTATTTATAAATTACAAAGGGAACACATATGCATTTTACTGAGTAAAATATGTACACATAAAAAAGTAAACGATGCAGAATTATACAAATTAAAAAGTGGCAGATCTCCACTACCTCACTCCCCAAAAGGCCACCCCTCTGAAGGTAGTCACCAGGGAGAGTGTGGTGCATCTCAGAGACAATAGGTCTTATGTATATTTATATTTATAATAAAACTGTGAAAATAATATAAAAACATGGATAGTGAATCTAACCGTTAAACTTCTTAAGCTAACAGGCGAGAAAACCCCTGTCCTGGCACCCACCCTTCTGTTCAGATGAACCGCCTGTGTATATAACACAGGAGCCTCGGTTATTGCTAGAATACAGACTGTCTTCTTTTTGCTTCTTTCCCAAAACAACTTTCTGGGAAAACACCAGTGGAACTGTGTGTGTGTGTGTGTGTGTGTGTGTGTGTGTGTGTTTGGAAGTTCAGCTTCTGCTTTTGAGTATGGTGGTAGCTTATCATATTGCAACCTAGTTAGAAGGTCTTCTTATTTTCCCTTTTTGAAGATTTTGAGTGCCCTGATTCATGTTACACCTAGATTGGCTGCTTTCAATTAGTTCATATCACTTTTGATTTAATAAAAACAGAGACTTAGAAAGTTTCTGCTTCTTAGAGTATTGCTAGTATGTTTTTTTTTCCAGTTTGCTGGTACCTGTTAAAGCTTGTGTTCTCTCCCATCCCAATACCGGCTGCATTTCCTTGTACAAATGACAGCAGAAGGCCTCAGCCAGGGCTGCAGGCATGATTAAGAAAGCACTCCAGATTTTGAGGTTTGTAAACTGTAAAATATACTACCATTGAAAATGATACTTGTTTCCTTGACAATTCTAAAATCTATAAAGTTTGAACATAAAAGAAATCATCCAATCTCATTTTACTACACATGAATTTTTAACAGCACAGAAATCTAATATGTAAACATAAACTGTGTCAGAACTATGAGTGGCTTAGATTCAAATGCACTTAGAGACAAGAATCTAGATAGATAAATCCGGATAATAAGTTCAATGATTTGATGACAAGGCGGAGCCCTTTGCATTAAGAAAGCAAATGTTATTGCTGCTTTTGAATGTTTCCAGCAAACTGGACAGAAACTAGTCAGTCTTAAATAATACCAGTTATGTGAAGAAATTTTTTGAAAAAACGTCGGCCATAGCTAGAACTTTTTTATTTGAGTCATCTATGTATATTTTTCAAGTTTAAATCAAAATGTATAGTCCCTAATTAGAGATAGCCACTGTTTTTCTTCTAAAAAACAAAGGGCTAACCTATATTCATGTTTCCTTTCTCATAAAAATTAGATATAAACATGAAATTGTTCTATCTGCAGCACTGACTATAAATAGGATATTTTTCAAGTTTCTTATGAGTCGTTTGCAAGTCTTTAAATCCTTGCTTTGGAATTAGCCTTGCCATTAAAGCCCTCCTTTAGAACGAGCCATTGGGATCTCACTTCAAAGGCAAGCATTCTCAGGGGTGCAAAAACACATGTGCTTTTCATCTGCACTGGGGGAAATGCTGTAATGCCAACCAAAAACCAAAGGATGCAACTATCATAGCAATTTAAGTCTAAAATGAATCTGTGAAATAAATCTGAAAAACATCAACATGCTGAAAATTTAATGTACAACATGGTAGAACTCTTGAGAGAGAAAAACAAAAACTGCAATCAGTCTGAGAATCAGTGTCTCTGAGATAGGAGAGCTGATAAACAACCTTTTACGGCCTGTATCCTACAGGCCCAGAACTTTTATCTTAAAGTAGTCATCCTTCTTAAAACAAAGGAGATGGTAGTCAGGAAGGTGGGCAGTGATCTGCAAGATAAAGATAAACTACAGATTTCTCAATTGCCACCATACTTTTGTAACCAGATACCATCTAAATTTTTTTTCATAGTTTATTATAATAAGCATACTTGAGCTAGTCAAGCACGAACTTTCATACAATAAATGTTTTGAATGCAGTGGTTATTCAACTTTGCCTTTTATTTATTCATACCTAATGCAGTTGACCATGCCCAATTTAATGGGGAACATTCCTCACTGTTACTACCAGCACAGCCGCTGCCTGGGAGAACCCACAACAAATCTGGCTGCAGCTGCCCCAGAGATCAAGGCTGAAAGAGTGGTGATTTTAAATCGACATTCTGCAGCAATTTCCTGGCACTTGTGAGGTTAAAATATCAGAACACCTAGAAAGAAGAACAGTAAGTACTTCTAAAACAATGCTGGAAAAAGGCTAATAAATTCTTCAGGATTAACACCAAAGACTCATGCAAATGAATTTAATCTTGATATTCAGGGAGAAATTAAAACTAATGAATTATGTATGCAAGTCTTCTTTTGTTGCAATTTTCTTTTGTAAATATTTGGATAATCGTGCATTGTCAACATTTTTAGAAGGCTACTTTCTAGAAATTTTGGACATATTTCCATAATGAGCATCTGTACAGTTAGAATTTTGATGATGATTGCATTAATTAGTTTTCAAGATCCTGAACTTTTTCCTTATAAAATTTTGATTTTATAGACAACAACATTTTGATATATCTATGTGTGTGTATCACTACTAATAGCTTTTGAAATAAAAAATAAACCTTTATTTTTGCTACAAGCTTATTAAAAGTCTTTTCCCTGCTGTTTTGAAAAAGATATGCTAATCATAAAATTTTATAAGAAAGCAAAAGAGATTAGGAGTTTTTAGACTTTCTATCTAATACCAAAGTAGTCACAAGATGATGAGAAATATGTTCTCATAGTGAATATTTTCTGTTATATTTTTTTTATAGCCAAATGTTTCAATAATATATTTCAAATTCTGGAATCACTCTCACTCATCTGAAGTCTAAATATATATTTCTCAAGTCATTAACTTGTTAACACATTGGTGGATTATATTTACGTAGTTTGATCCATTACACTTTCCCACTTGCAGCAAGCAAAGGACTCAGAGAAAGATGAGCTAGTTTTTGTGGAGTGGTTGTCCTGATGCAATGTGGATTTGAATTTAGTCTAGGGCTCTGTCTTTGAACAAGGGAAGGGCATATTTTTAGTTTTGTAATATAGCTTGTAATGAAGGCAGAACATGTCCCTTTTCTACAACCATATTAAAAAAAAAAGTAATATCTTTGATGACAGCAGTTCTAGGATTGGTCAACCTACCAGTTACATTTCTTAATCCAGGTTTGGAGGGACCAGAGATTATATTATCTGGAAAGGTCAATGGAGAGCTGGGAGACAAGATTTTTCCCCAGAGTGTGAATAAATACCATACCTATTAGAATATTCAATGTAGGGATATTTTAGCCAAGTTTCAGTAGGCATTGCATTCCTTGGTTGGAATGCATGGCACTGTGAATGGGTTCATGTGAGTTTATAGGAGGCTCAGCATACCGGTGCTAGCCTGTAGATAAGGAACTGCTTTACCTGGAATTATTTTATTTGCATCAGTGAGACCGTATGAAGGAGCTTTAAAAAAAGTAGGATGCCAACAATGGTCTCTTCTCACCACTATTCTTTTTCTTGCCTTTTTTCTTCATTTTTTTAAAGCATAAATCCTTCCCTACAGCAATCAAGGGAATGGTAAATAGTCACCACCATTTATTAACTTCTTAAGTGCTACCAACAATGTACTTGGGTATGTTCTAAAAGGCCTGGTAGCTGAGCTCTCTGGGGGCTTTTCAAGAATGAATTTCTAACTCCACACTTCACATAAGATAGTCTTGAAAAATCTGATGGGGGCCATCTCCCCAACAATGTGACACCTTGTCCTGCCCACTTAACTAAAGACTGGCAATTATTTCCTCTACAGCTGATAGAACAGTGCCCTAACGAGGAGGATTCCCCAGGAGTCAGGGCGCTCAGGCCATAGCAGATCTACCTCATGGCCCGTATTCTCTGGCACCATTTGGCACATTCCTCTCATGCTCAGTGTGAAAGAACTGGGCTGCTTTTCTTCTCAGTTACTGCCATCAGGAGTCACCGGACTTATCCAATATAGTTTGGAGAACAAACTAGATTTGGAGAAATATCAATCCTCCATAGAACGTTTTCTTAACTTCTTACCTCCTTTGGAAGGTGAGTCAAAATGAATCGTTCTAATAGGGATAATAGTGTTTATAAAAGAAGTAGGAAGCAATTTTCTCAGTGTAAGAATAAAAAGAAAAATAGTATTTTCTTCCCTCCAAAGAGAGAATGAAGGCCATTTGGGCTCAGTGTCTGATGGGTGAGAGAGGCACATAATGGACACTTTCAAAAATATGATAAGCTTACGACTGAATTGTTCTCCGGGGGCTCTGGGAATCCAGGGGAAGGGCTTTGAGTTTAGCCCGGGGATGGAAGGATGGGTGCTTTCAGATGAATGTTCTCTGAGCAGTGGTGTTTATAGTGTGAAAAGGTGGTTGCAGACTAAAGAAGCCTCGAGTGTGGAAGAGGAAAAGAAGTGTCATTGAGGAGATTAGAAGGCAGTTCAGGCAGAAGAGACATGATGGGGAGATGCAGAATAAAATTTGCTAACTGGAGAACTACGAACAGCTATGGACCATGAATGAACACTATGAAGAGGGGAATGCAAGAGTATGGAGCTGGAGGGACAGGTATTCTCAGGTCACTGAGGGCCTCATATGCTAGGCTAAGGTAACTGGACTTCATGCTATAGGTGATGGAAGGAAATAGAATGGGGCTGAATGTTAAGAACTGCGAAGGGTCTGAGACTTTTAACCTCCTTACAAGCTAACAAGTTAGGTTGCAGTAGTTTCATGAATACTTGGTCACAAGACTCCTGAATGAGACTCAAAAGACCTTGTTACTTATGACACAGGAGACAACATGAGGTTCAAGTTCATTTTGGTTCTTCTTGCCCTCTAAGTTCCATGGATGAAATTGGAAGGTAGGCGCATGTGGATGTTGTGCACACAGTGGGTTTGCATCACTGCCAAGAAAGCCCAAACTTTGGATTCCCAAATATTTTATAAGGGAGACATATACAGACCTGATGGGCTTTTGCCCTGAAGGGGGGTATTATCTTATTATACTGGACAGCAAACCAATCTGCTCTCTATCCTGGAGGAAGACAGTACATCTTCCAACGATGTTTGCTCTACAAATACTCTTGAGAAGACAGTCTGAAACAAAATCTGTCAGTAATTTTGCTGACAAGATGTGCAGATGTGTTAGAGACCCATGAAGAACTGTCTCCCAACAGTGTAACAATCAAAAGTGTGTTTCATATGTGTCACTCTGCTGGCAGGTGAAGGATGGGGTTAGGACATTGTTGCAACTGTCCAGGTGAGAGATGATCGGCCCCCAAGTTTGAGAGGTGGTGTGGCAAGGAAATTGAGAAGTACATAGGAGGGAAAAACAGACAGCTTTTGCCTTGAGAGAGAGAGAGAGAGAGAGAGAGAGAGAGAGAGAGAATAGTCTAAAAGAGGGATCAGCAAACTCTTTTTGGTAAAGGGCCAGATAACAAATATTGTAGGCTTTGTGGGCCATGGGTCTTCTGTTGCATTCAACTCTGTCATTGTATTGTGAGAGCAGCCATCAATAGTACACATACAAATGGGCCTTGTAGTGTACCAATAAAAGTTTATTTACAAAAAGAGATCCATGGACTGTAGCTTTCTCACAGCAAATCTGGAATAAATGCTAGGTTTTTGTCTTTTATGAATAGATAAATGAAAATGCTAATAGTTGAGAAGAGAGATTTAGCCAGGTTTTTAAGGGGTGGGGATATGTTAGGGAATGGGGAGATGAATTTTTGAAAGGTTTGAATTTAGAAAAGTACGAAATATCCAGATATAGATGTTAATAGGCAGCTGGATCTCTCTCTCTCTCTCTCTCTCTAGATAGACCTTGACCATTATAACACTGACCTTGTCATATATATGAAGTTCAAGACAAGGTCAATGTTAGCAGTTGGTAATGATTTAGAAGCTCTAAACATATAGCTGGAAGTTAAAACCATGAAACTGAGTATCATCTGTGAAAACACATAGAGTAGGTAGAGAGGTGGACCAAAGGCAAAACCCAAGGAAGCACCAACACTTGAAGGTCAGGTGTAAGTTAGGCGTTACTCTAAAACTTCAGATGTAACATCTTATTTGTGTGTGTGTGTCTGTAAAGAAAGGATTAGGGGATGCACTTCAATGTTTAAACAAAACAATCTTCCCCAAGACCTTCATCCCTGAACAACTGCCTGCCCCAAACTCTAAGTTATTCATTCTTCATCAGAATAATAAAAAGCTTCTAAGAAATTTGAGGCACAGTCATACTTTTTTCTCTTTTCAATGTGTGATCTTGAGAGTGAAGTTAATTGAGAAGGACTTTAATTAGTCACAGTGAAATCCAAACTATTTCCAGTAGAATCTAGTTTTCCATTGCATCTAGGAAAAATGTAGAGGTGGTTTGTTCCACTCTTCTCTTTTGAACAGAAGGATGGCCGCAGTCATTAGTTATTCAGTTATTTGGTTGTTTGCTTCACAAATATGTAATGTGCACCTACAATGTGCATAGCCAGCTGCAAGACACACCTGTGTTTAAACAAAATAATGGTAACACCAAGCAGAATATGACTGATGTCTCAAAAGATGGTCACTAAAGCCACAGCAATGTTACTAGTGTGCTTTCTCTGCTACTCTTTGTAATTATGCTTAGAATCTTCCAGGAAAAAAAGCATGAACCAATGCTTTTTAGTCATAATGATCTATGGGTGCAGAAAGAGGAAATTGTAAATAAAAGCCCCACATGATTATACATGCTCTATCAGAAGAATTTGGGATGGGGGGTTGAAATTCAGTCAACACTATTACCATCTATTTGAGTTACAAAAACAGTTCTCTTTGGTTGCTTGTTAAATGTACTCATATTTCAAGAGTAGAAAATCCCTGCTTTAAAAAAAGAAATATAAAATCATGTGGTGAAGGTAATGATTGTGTCTACATACACAAAATGCATTTGACTTTAGTTCAAACAACTATTTTTTAATCTATATGAAAACAAATAATATAACATCTTTAAAAATATTTTTAAAATTAAAAAATCCTTTGAACTGCTTTAGGGTTATGTAAAAAGCAAACAAAAAAATCAAACATTCTTTCTTGTTTGCTTTAGCTCTAAAGTGGAAAAATCTAATATTCAGGAAATAAGATAAGTTATATTGGCACAGGGGTTTCTTATTTTATTATCAGTGCAAAACAAACCAAATCAATAGTCAATTTCTTAATGTCACAATCATGTATATACATTCGAATGTGAAACAAATCCACTTATTTTCTTTCTTGATTTATTACTCTTTGGATCAGATATAATATCTTGTTTATACAAACCAATGAGACTTTGTTTACTGTGAGTATATTCTTTGGTAGTTTACTGCTAACCCTGCAAAAAAAGAAGCTGTAATTTTTATTCTTCAATTTTTATTTTAATTCAAATAGCTGAAGAAGCTTCCATATTATTAAAAACTATTACATGTTCAATTAGAGGGTCTATAGATTCATTCTTTTGAACACTCCTTATGGAAATAGGTAGTGTTAAATCACAGCTGAGTTTATATTCCACACAGCGTTTGCATCCATAAATAATGATGATTATGAAGAATGCCTATTTGTGTTCATCAGAGGAAATTTCTTTAAGCTACTAGTTGGATAGCAGATCTGGCAGGGCCTTTGGTGAGGGAGTTCTTTTAAGTTTTGAGAGAGGATGCCTCCACCCTTCTCACCCCCAACTTCATTATCTTGAAAGCCTATTTGGAAATTGTAGGCTAACTCCATAGCAGCAATAACCTGGTTCAGCATGATCAGAATCTTGTAACACATTCATTTGTTATTAACTGAATTAGTAAATAAATAAATAAATAAATAAGTGCTGCGATTTTCTTTTTTTTTTTTTTTGTTTCTCTAACCAGCTCTTTATTTTTAGAAATTTAGGTTGTTTTGGGTACTGCTAATTTTTTAAAATAATTTTACTTTTAGTTAAAATATTCATACTTGTGGAGAATTTAACTAGAACACAAAAGTATAAAGAGAAACAATCATTGTAATTCATTTGGCACATCTGTTTTCAGACTTATTTTTATGCATTACTTTACATATAGTTGAACATTTGTTTAACAACTTTACTTTCAGCTTTTTCCCTTAACATTGCCACACAATAATTTGCGCCTGTCATTTAATTATTTTTAATTTCTGTTGACATTCTTAATAGCTTTGTTGAGATTTGACATACTGTATAATTCATCCACTTAAAGTAGACAATTCAATGGTTTTTAGTATATTCAGAGTTGTACAACCATCACCATACTCAATTATAGAACATTTTTATCACCCCAAGAAAAAAACCTCATACCCATGAATAACTCCAGCCCATTCCTTCTATGTCTCTTAACCCTCTGTAGCTCCTTACTCCTGTGCAATCATTAATCTACTTTCTGCCTCAATGGATTTATGTCTTCTGGACATTTAATGTAAATAGAATCATAGAACATATGATCTTGTGTGACTAGTTTCTTTCATTCAGCATCATGTTTTCAAGGCTCATCCACTTGTGGCATGTATTGGTACTTTATTCCTTTTAATTGTCAAATAATATTCCATTGTATGGATATATCACACTTCATTTATCCATATATCAGTTGTGGGTATTTGGATTGTTTCCACTTTTTGACTATTATGACTATTATTGCTATGAACATTTTGTATACATTTCTGTGGAGATGTATGTTTTCATTTCTCTTGGGAAATACCTTGTAGTGAAATTGCTGGATCATATGGTAACTCTATGTTTAGCATTTTGAGGAATTGCTAAACAATTTTCCTAATTGACCCATTTTGTATACTATCCAACAGTGTTATGAAGGTTCCAATTTCTCTGCATTTTTGCCAATATTTGTTTATATTTTTTCTTTAAATGTATTTAAAGATCATTTGTATATCTTTTTTGAAGAAACATTTATTTAGGCCCTTAATCTATTCTTAAATTGGTTATTTTTGTATTACTGAGTTGTAAGATAAATATATATGAGTATTTTTTTCAGATAAATGATTTGTTAATATTTTCTCCAATTCTAAGGATTGCCTTTTCGTTTTCTTGATGGTATCATTCATAGCACAAAGGTTTTTAATTTTGATAAATTCCTTTTTGTTTCTTTTATCACTTGTGCTTTTGGTGTCACATCTTAAAAGGCCACAAATACTTACTCCTGTTTTCTTTTAAGATTATTATAATTGGCCTGACCAGTGTGGCTCAGGTGGTTAAGCATCACCCTGCAAAGCAAAAGGTCACCAGTTTGATTCACAGTCAAGGCACATGCCTGGGTTGCCCGTTCCATCTCTGGTTGAGACGTGTACTAGAGGCAACCAATTGAAGTTTCTCTCTTACATCAATGTTTTTCCCCCTCTTTTTCCCCTTCCTTTCCTCTCTCTCTAAAAAATAAATAAATAAAATCTTTAAAAAATATTTTTATAATTTTAACTCTTACATTGAAGTAGGTCTATGATACATCTTAGGTTAATTTCTGTGTATGGGGTAAGGAATGGTTCCAACTTCCTCCTTTTGCATATAGATATCTGTGTGTTCAACACCATTTGTTGAAAAGACTGTTCTTTCCCCCATTAAATTGCCTTGGCTCCTTTGTCAAAGAGAAATTGGCTATAAATTTATTTCTGGATTCTCAATTCTATTTCATTGATATATATATCCACCTTTGTCACTTCCACACTGTCTTGATTAATGTAGTTTTACTACATTATAGTGAGTTCTGAAATCAGTAAGTGTGATTCCTCCATTTTTTTTTCAAGATTGTTTTGGCAATCCTGGGTCCCCTGCATTTCCATTTGAACTTTAGGATCGGTCTATTAATTTCTGCAAAAAAAAAAAAAAAAAAAAATTCCATCTAGGATTTTAATGGGAATTGCATTGAACTTATAGATCTGTAAATAATTTTATTTCTTCCTCTTTAGTCTGGATTACTTTAATTCTTTTTCTTGACTATGTGCCCTGTCTAGAATTTCCAGTACAATACTGAATAAAGTAGTGAGAGTGAACATTCTTACCTTATTCTTGATTTTAAAGGAAAATATTGTCTTTCACCATTAATACATAAGCTGTGGGTTTGGGTTTTTTTAGATTAGTTTGAAAAGTTCCCTTCTATTCCTAGTTTGTTGAATGTTTTTAATCATGAAAGGTGTCAGTCTTTGTCAAATCCTTTTTATTCATCTCTTAATATGATAACAAGGTTTTTATCCTTTATTCTGTTAATTTATTTATATGTTGCTAAATTTGGCTAGCTAGTGTTTTGTTGAAGATTTTTGTGTCTATACTTATAAGAGATACTGTTTTCCAGTATCTCTGGACATTCTTTTTCTTGTAATCTCTTGGTCTAGTTTTGGTATCAGGGTAATGCTGGCTCCATAGAATGAATTCTGCCTATTCTTATATGTACATACATTTTAAATATATATATTTACAAATTAAACAATGTTATTATTTTTGCTTCAGTATTTAAACATAATTTAGAAAAATAAAAAAATAGTCTACTATGTATACTTATATTTCTACTTGTTCATTGTTCTTTCTTCCTTCCTGATATTCTAAGGTTCCTTCATTATTTACTGTTTCAGGGACTTCTTTTAGTCATTCTTTTAGAGAAAGTGTATTACCAAATCCTCTTTGTTTTTCCTTCTTTTGATAATGTCTTGATTTCCTCTGTTTTATTGAAGGATTCTTTTGCTGGGTGCAGAAATCTAGGTTGATGATTTTTTACTTTCAGCACTTGAAAAATGTCATGCCACTTCCTAGAAACCCTCATGGTTTCAGATGTGAAATTCCCTGGTGTTTAAATTATTTTCCCCTATAAGTAAGGTATCATTTATCTCTTCCTGCTCTTAAGATATTTTTTTTCCTTTGCCCTTAGTTTTCAGAAATTTGACTATCATGTGTCTTGTTGTGGAGGTTTTTTTTTTAAATTTCTATTTAGAGTTTGATCAGTTTCTTGAAAATGTATGTACTTTGCCAAGTTTGGGAAATCTTCAGTCATTATCTAAAACGCTTTTGCAGTGCTGCCTTTCTCCTCACCTTCTGGGACACTAATGACATAAATGTTAGACCTTTTGATCCCCCGTGAAATGTAAGAACCCCCGTGTCTCAGAGGCTGTGTTCATTTTGTTTCTTAAAGTCTATTTCCTCTCTGTTATTCAGATTAGGTTACTTTTGTTGTTCTAACTTCAAATTTACTGTTTATTCTCTCTGTTCTCTTTATTCTTCTGTTGAGCATATCCATTAAGTTTTTCTTTGCTTTGCTTTGATTATTGTATTTTTTCTAAAGTTTTCTTTTGGCTCTAATTTACGTCATCAGTTTCTTTGCTGAAAATTTCTATTGTTTTTATTTGTTTTAAGAATATTCATAATTATTCTAGTATTTTTATGATGACTGACATAAAATCTTTGTCAGAGAATTCCAGCATCTGCATAATCTCTGTGGTGGCATCTGTGGATTGTTTTTTTTCTCATTTGAGTTGAGAATTTCCTGCTCCTTGGTATGACTAGACACTTTTTGATTGTGTCCTAAACATTTAGCGTGCTATGTTGTGAGGCTGTGGATCTATTAAAATCTTCTGGTTTAAAAAACTTTACCAGACACTGTTCTGTGGGGGAAGCCATTTCCTTGCTGCCAGAGGGTAATGGAAATCTGGATTTCCTAAGCAGCCTCTGTTGACAACTGAAGGTGAGGTGGGAAGAGAGATCTGTAACTGACGGTGACCACAGAAGTCATGCTCTTTACTAGATCATCAGTCACATCATCTCAGCCTGAGGTAAATGGGTACCTCATTACTCTTCCCTACTTGATCTCCTCCAACACTGTTGCAGGGTAGGGGGTGCCTTGTTAACACTAACGGGAGTTCAGTCCACATGGCCTCCACTGATATCACCCCAATGGGGAGGTGATGGGGTGCTTTATTACTACCAGGCAGGGACTGAAGACTAGGCCCTGCCTGTGATCTCTACTAACACTGTGTAGGAAGAGAATGAGGAGACAAAGAAACACGGCCCAAATAAAAGAATAGATCAAAAATTCGGAAAAAGAGCTTAATGGAATGGAGAGAAGCAATCTATCAGATACAGAGTTCAAAACACTGGTTATAAGCATGCTCAAGAACTTAGTAAGGACCTTAAAAGCATGAAAAAGAAACAGTCAGAAATGAAGGATACACTAATTTAAATAAAGAACAATTTACAGGGAAACAACAGTAGAGTGGATAAAGCTGAGAATCAGATCAATGATTTGGAACATACAGAAGCAAAAAACAACCAATCAGGACAACAAGAAGGAAAAAAAATCTAAAAAAAATGAGGACAGTATAAGCAGCCTCTGGGGCAACTTCAAAAGGTCCAATAGTCACGTCATAGGGGTGCCAGAGGAGAAGAGAAAGAGCAAGAAATTGGAAATCTATTTGAAAAAATAATGAAAGAAACCTTCTCTAATTTGATGAAGGAATAGACATGTAAGTCCAGAAAGCACAGAGTTCCAAACAAGATTGACACAAAGAGGCCCACTCTAGGACATGATAATTAAAATGCCAAAGGTTAAAGAAAAAGAGAGAATCTTAAAAGCAGCAAGAGAAAAGAAGTTAGTTACCTACGGAAGAGTTCCCATAAGACTGTCAGCTGATTTCTCAGAAGAAACTTCGGAGGATAGACGTGATTGGCAGGAAATATTCAAAGGCATGAAAAGCAGGGACCTACAGCCAAGATTGCTCTACTCAGCAAAACTATCATTTAGAATTGAAGGGCAGGCGAAGAGCTGCCCCAACAAGAAAAAACTAAAGGTGTTCATTATCACCGAACCACTATTATATGAAATATTAAAGGGGCTCTTTTAATAAAAATATGATTAAAAATCTGAACAATAAAATGCCAAAAATACATATCTATCAACAATTGAATCTAAAAAACAAACTAAGCAAACAAGAACAGAGGCAGACTCATGGATACAGAAAGAGTGTTGATGGCTGGGGAGCGGGTGTGGGGAATGGGTGAAGAGGTGAGGGGATTAAGAAGTACAAATAGATCATCACAGAATAGCCATGGGGATACAATGTAAGGTACAATACAGGAACTGGAGCAGCCAAAGAACTTACAGAAATGACCCATGGACATGAACAATGGTGGGGGGATTACCTGAGGGATTGGGCAGTGCTGGGTAGAGGGGAGCAAAGGGGGAAAATCAGGATGACTATAATAGCATAATCAATAAAATATAATTAGAATAAATAAATAAGTAATTTACAAAAAATAATTCGTGACAGAAAACCATTCAAGGATGTCAAATTTTCACCTTAATTGCAGACTATTAAAAACCTTCAAATCTATATCTAGCTTTAAAATATGAATGATTTCTTTCCTAAAAACTGCATTCCAGAAATCTGAAAACAAGCTGAGTTCAAACTGAGGTTTGGTGAAGATTGTGACTAATGCTTTATTATTCTAAGGGATTAAAAAAAAGTTTTTTTGCTTTTTAAAGATTTTTGCTCAGGTCCTTTCCAGATGAACCATGGCTGTTGTTAAACGTCCTGTTCTGATGATGGTCCTTTGAAATGCTCAGCGGAATGAGCCAACAAGATGTTGTCTTTCCAATCTCATCTAATACATAATTACACTTTGAATCTGAGCGGAAGGTATTATAACAATTACACAGAGTCAAATTCCAGGAAAACCAAATTTTATTCCTTACACCTAGACCCTCATTTAGTGAACCCCTATAGAGAGTCTTAAAGTAAAAAGAATGTCATAAATTAGTTCAGGTCTTTATGCACAGAGGACAGAGGTGTGGACTTACCATAAAAAGAATATTTATCTAATAATT
Organism: Pteronotus mesoamericanus; assembly: GCF_021234165.1. NCBI lineage: Eukaryota > Metazoa > Chordata > Mammalia > Chiroptera > Mormoopidae > Pteronotus > Pteronotus mesoamericanus. The sequence continues at coordinate 19,023,550 of NW_026555310.1, forward strand.
TGGAAGTCTTGTTTGAAAAATATATCTGTACATATAGAAGGTTAATTAGGCAGGCCTGAAAGTTTTAGTTCAGCTAATTTACCACAGTTTTATAATTGACCCTAAATATGAAGAGATCAATTATTTCTAGTTGCTATTCTATGGTATCATTTGAACAGCTCAGGTTTGCTCTTTGTGTTACCTGGTAAAAGGTCTGAAAGTGATAAGGTCTTGTTAGACATAAATCATGTTATAATGAAAATACAGAAATCCAATTTTAATGCCCATTTTATCTGCAATAGAATTTTGATAAAATGCAAAGCCCAGTACATCTAAAGAATGGGTTCATGTAATTAATCAGAATTCCTGCTGCTGTTAATTACTATTTTTATATTTAAGTTTTTGTTAATTAATGAACAGTATTTATTTTGAGGAAAGATGATACCTCACTAAATAGCTTTTTCATACAATGAAAGGAGAAAGATTATTTGACATCCAATTGTGGCAAAAAGCATGTATTCATTTGAGAAAGTGTTTCAAGGAAATCTTTTGCCTACAGAATATTAAATAGAGTATTTGCTTATATAGGTACATATTCATATATATATATAATTCTATTTATTTTTTTAAAATTGATCATCTTCTGTCCCTCTAGAAATCATTAAATGTTTTTTTCCAGGTGAGGAAACATTTCTTCATGCCTTATAGAAAAAAATGATATGAGTAGCACTTCAGATACCCATTTCATGCTAAGATGACCTATGTTGTAATCCATTGTGACCTTGAGGTGATGGTTAACTCAACCCTGATGAAATTTGTCAAAGATGAAATTAGGATAGAGTAAAAACATGAAAAATGCAAAAGAATCTGATTTAAGTTTTTCATCCTTCAAAGAGATGACATTTTATGTGTAAAGAGCTAGAATAATTTACATTCAATACATATTTGTTCACTGTATTCAAAACTTCAAATAAAATATTTATTTTTGAAGATAATGACATAAAATTTGGAGAAATTGTATATACAAAATGACTCACAACATATTCAGTTGGCAGGCTACCTGGCCACAGTTCATAATACCTGTGTATGTTTAGGATACACACACACACACACACACACACACACACACACACACGGTCTGTCCTGAAAGTATCCATCCATATACTATGAAAAATAGAGACATTTATTGAAGAAGATACAAGAAACATTGTACACAGGACAATGACACCTCAGTCCCCTTCAAAATAGGCACCTTGGGGCCTCACACAGCTCTCCTAATATCTCTTCCATAATTCAAAACACTGCAAAATCCTTTGTTGGAATCGTCATCAGCTGCCTTGTTGTATTTTCCTGAATCTCATCACTGTCTGAAATCTCTTCCCTTTCAAAAGTGATTTTAGTTTTTGGGAAAAGCCAGAAATTGCAGGATGCCAAATCAAGGCTGTCGGGGACTGAGTCACCTGGGTGATTTGACGTTTAGCCAAAAACTCTGCATGAGACATGATGTATGAGCGGGCGTGTTGTGATGAAGGTGCCAATCACCAGTTGCTCATAGCTGCAGTTGTTTTTGTTGTATTGCATCTCTCAACCAACAAAGAACATTGAGGTAGTGCTCCTTATTAATTGTTTGGCCTGGAGGTGTGTACTCATGATGGGATAACAGCCCATACACGTTCAACATTCTCAAGTGTTCTGCTTGTTGCAGGTCTTCCAGAACATGGATCACTTTCAACAGATTCTCACCCATTCTTGAACTGTTTGTGCCGCACTTTTATTTGTGCTGCACTCATTGCATGGTCCCCTAAAGCCTTTGGAATCATCTGAATAGTTTCCGTGGAGGAATGTTCAAGCTTAACACAATATTTGATGCAGATTCATTGCTCTACTTGCTCAGTCATTTTGAGTGCAACATCCACACGGTATACGTGTTCAGTCAATGGCATCTATTGCTTCTACTGGCTAGTCTAGTGAAGTTGTCATTGCTCATGCATGCGCATTCCAGACCACTCTCTATGGCTGCCAGGGTACACTGATGTCACGCAAACTGTTCTTGTTATATTAACAATGACTGGAATGGCTTTGTCCTAACAGATAAATTTATATATACACATATATATTTATATATACACATACTTATATATACATATATATTTATATATATACATATATATATATCTCCACTCCACTTTGGAAGATAAAGTTTGACACTGTGCCTTAAGTTTTCTGTATCTTAATCACTTTTGGAGAATCAAAATATTGGTGGGTGTAGTTGGAGAACTGGCACTTTTTTCCTCATGCTACTGAGGAAAATAAGTAAAATAGTGGGAGAAAGTATTTACAATTTATACATTACATTTAATATTAAAGAATGCCTAAACATCAATAAGAAAAATAATCTCATTGAAAAATGTGCAAAAGATATGAAGTAATATGAAAAACAAAAATTGAAACTCAGTTTTAATCAGTGAAACATAGATTCAAAGAAGAATGAGATATGATATTTTGCCCATTGAATTGGCCAAAAAATTGTATAATATTTTGTGTTGGTTGGTTAGGGTATCAGGATATGGGTACTGTTGATGGAAGTAGAAAATGGTATAGCTTTTGAGAAAACAATTTGATAGGATATAAAAAATGTAAATTATATACCCTTAATCTCACAATTGATGTTGCAGAATTTATCCTATAGAATTATTCATACACATGAAGAAAGATATTTGTATATGGATCTTATTGGAACTTGGTTCATAATACCAAAGAAGATAATAACTAAATGCTCATTTATAGGGTAATGATGAAAAAATTATGGCTTTATAGACGGCTATGAATTCACTAATGAGGTAGTTTTCTATTAGGTGAGCATATAACTTATTGTCTAAACTAGGCTACTTTTGAGAGTGAAAGAGAGCACTGTTAATAATTAATCTAAGAAAATGGGACAAATCTAGACATATGGTTGCTGAAGTCCACATGCACTGATGTGGAAAAATGTCCAAACACAGTGCTAGGTGAAGAAAATACTTTTCAAAACTATATGTATATATTTTAATCTTCCTAAACTGAAACTGCATTTGTACTTGTGTAAATGCATAGAAAAAGGTATAGAAAAATATACACAAGACTGCTAATATTTGTTACTTCTGGGGAGGGGTATGGAATTGGGGAAAAGGGTAAACATAAACTTGTTTTGTTAAACTCTGTTTATACCTTCATTAACTGATTTTTTTTCACAAGAAGGAATTATTTATGTATTATAAAATCCAATAGCAATAAAAACCTTCCCAAAATTAAGACCATTAGAAAGTATCTTTGGATGCATTTCCTAATAATATAGTGTTGTTACTTGTGATGATTGCTTCAGTGGATATTGTCACCTTCAGGTGAAGATCCTAAGTTGTCTAACTACAAAGCTGATGGCAATGGAATCACCCTCGACAAAAGCTTTCTCAGTGGTAATGAACAATGAGCATTTTGTTGATACCAGATAGAATAGAAAGTCGTAGTTATGAATAAGCACAGATTCTATATTATGCTAAAGAATTTAACACAACTTTATAGTCATTAAATGTCAGGTGGAGACTGCTCATAAAGTAATTATTCTTATGAACGAAGTCTTAATTGTAGTGTCTTATACAAAGTTCTGTGTTGATGGAAACAATTCAGACTGTATCTGACTCTGCTAGTGGCTTCCTGATGGGAAAAACAATAACTAACTGCAGGATTTTTCCTATGGTGATAATTTTGCCAGTCAGTTGGTGAGGTCTTTGGGACACCATAATTGGCAGTCATGCTGAACTAGCAGTTTGTTTATTTAGTGTCTATCATGTGCCTGGCACTGTTCTAAGCACTAAAGATATAGAAAAATATTAAAAATCCCTGCCCTAGTGGAATTTGCTTTTTAGCTGTTGCAAATTCACAGATGGATACTAAACAAAGTATAATACAAAGTTTATTAGATTGTCATGAATGTTATGGAAAATAGAAATGGGTCAGACAGTGCTGAGTGCGTGGGATATTTTATTTTTAAATAAAGCGATAAGGTAAGAAAAAGACCTGAAGGAGGCGATTTCAGCAAGCCAGGGGGATAAGTGGGAAACCAGAGGGGCAGTGCTCACCGCCCAAGAGGGCTGCAGAGTTTAGGGAACAGCAAGGAGGCCCACCTGGCCACCCCAAATGAGTGAGGGGAAAGAGTATTAGGAGTTGAAGCATCGAATTCAAAGAGTCAAGGTCTGCGGGGTCATTATAAAGACTGACTTTCACTCAAAACACCATGGAAAGATAATGAAGGATTTAGAGTAGGAGTGAAGTGATTTAATTTGCATTTTAACAGGCTCACTCTTCAAGCTCTTTCCTGTACACAGTGCTTTCATTCATTTAAATCAATTTACTCGGGTTTTGATTGATCATTCAATTCACTTATAGCATATACTTTCAGGTAAGAGTTGATAAAAAGTGTGTTTAAAAATGTAGTTATATTTAGATCTTAATTTCAAATAACCACAGATGAAAACAACAGACAATTCTTATCCAGCTCATGGAACAAGAAATCCAACTTAGATTCTAAGGAGAAATTAAAAACAATAGGCATGTTATATAGCAATTGAGAGAGATACAACTCCTTAAATCCATCTCTCTCTCTCTCTCTCTCCCACCTCCACTGCCCTAGCCTTGGTCGAAGACAACATCATTTCTTCCCTGGAAGACTGCAGTAATCTCCTTACCGGTTAGGGTGCTTTGAACTAAACTTCCCTTCTGTCAAATACCATAATTCAGATATCACTTCTTTTCTAAAGTACTACAAAGCTTCCCCTAAACTGTCTTTCTGCCTGCATTCTTGCTTTGCCTTCAGTATATGTTCAGTTGTGTTATCAAAGAACTTTTTTTTATTATAGAAATGCTATTCCCAACTAAAATGTTCCAATGGCTATGTAGAAGGTTCAGGTTAAAGCTGATCTCTTTAGAAAAGCATAGAGGCTTAATGATCTTATCTAGTCCTGCCCACCTCTATCTAGTCTGCTAACCTCATCTTACTATATCTATGTCCAGCTTTAAAGAATGGCTATCAACTTCCTGAATGCCTTGATTCCATGCTTTCTCACTGCTACTTCATTGGTTCCTTTCTACTTGTCATTCAAGATTCAGACCATGAGCCAGCTCTTTTGGGAAGTCATGGTTACCTGCCTTTCATATATGCAACCACGATACATTTTGCAATTATTATAACTGTTGATTTCTTTTACTTCATAGGTTTGTAGGCTATTTGAGAGGAAGGTCTTAATATTATTTGCTTTTGCAATTTCAAAGACCTGACTTATAGCAAATAATAAATAATTGACCTCTGAAGGAGATAATCAAAGTACCATGCAGAACAAAGTAAGGAGGGAAGATTGGTATATAGTATAAACATGACCCCTATTCTAGATTATAAGGACAAATTGAATAGAGAGGCCAATAATTGACTTTTAAGTGCGTAAGGCAAAAACAGAAACAACAACAAAAGCAAACAAACAAACAAACAAAAAACTGGCTTGGCACTTACTGTTACCCTTTTTTTTAGCTATTACAAAAAAATGAGTACATTGAAAGAGAAGTTGCAAGTTATGGCTGTTTTTACTATCATTGTCACCAGTGTCCAAATGAAGATTTTTATAACACATATCCACATCTGTTAGATCTATATTTTTTTGTGATTTTTTCCCCTTAAAATTCCAAAGAATATGAATGCATCATCATCAGATAGACCAGCAGAAGAATTGCTTATCTAATAGTTTTGCTACATTAATTGAAGATATTTCAGTGGTTGTGGGATTCCAGTGTAGGTTTGCAAAGCAATTATGGGAGTCTTCTTGTGACGATTAAAGGTAAATGGAGTTAGGCATAGAAAACAAAATACATTCATTTAATTTAACAAATATTTGACTAGCTACAATGGGCCAAGTGCTGACCTAGGTACTGGAGAGACAATTTTAAATTAAACAAAATTCTGCCCTCATGTTACTTGTATTAGAATGTCTTCAATTTTCATTCTTTAAATGAGCATGGAGTTAGAAATGGTATGAGACCAAGAGATTCAACAGATCTGGTTTGCTGTTGAAAAAGCAGGCAAGTGGAAGAAATCTGAAAGCTTAGATTTCTGTCACACACCTGGCAAAATCCCTGTAGAGACTGAACTGAACCAAAGCAAACTTGATTCACAGGCGTTTCCCCCGTGGGCGTGCTTCTCTCATGAAAGAGACCAATTTATTTTCAATACAACATTTTGCAATTCTGCTTTGCCTGAATTCCTTCTCCTGTACATGGTTTTTGGTGCTTGTGTTGGAATTTCCAGAAGCTCTTGTTTTTTCAATTTCTCATCTTCACGAATTAGTTTCCTTTGTATTTGTGTTGAAATATTAATATTTGGAAAGAAAGTGATACTATTTTCAATTAGTCGAGTGAGATCGTGACATGTTAAACTTCTTTAGTTTATAGTAAATTCAATGAGAAACTGAAAAAGTTAAATAACCAATAACTTTTATAACCAAGTTATAAGATAAATGAATAGTCTGTTCATAGAAATAAGAAATCTTGTGTACATTTTTTCCCATTATTCCTTTGTCACTCATAAATATTCCATGTAAAAATCTAACTTACACAGCAGTTGCTAGGTTATCAGAAAAGCAGTAACTGGAAGTTACAGGCAATGTGTTAAACTAGTGAATGGGTACAAAGATTTGGTCAATTCAGTTAGAAGTATCTGAAGTGGTTTATTGATTTTAGTCATTGTCTAATCACCAGGAAGAATCTATAGGAATATTATCAAAAATGTTTGGAAAGAATGATTGAAAACAAGGATCATAGTATCAAAGTATGCTGGAGCTGGTATTCTTGGCCTAAAGGATGACATATTGCATTATGATATATATTTTCTATTCTACTCTTCTATATTTTCTAACCCACTATTTTATATTTTACTCTGTTATTTTTCTATTACTATTACTATTATTATTATTACTAGTCTTTTCTATTATTGTTACTCTTTCTATTTATTTTCTCATTATAAGCCTGTTAAGACAGATCAATGGATTAAAAAAATTGTCCTAGTTTTACCTGTTACTTGAAAGAGTGGTTAAGACAAACTGCCCCACTAATTTTTATGTCATCACTTTCTCAATCCATAGCAAACTTTGCTCCCATGACCTGAACACTCGATCATACTTATGTTTTATTTAGTTTTCTCTGTTGGGTTTACACCAATATTTCTAACAGCTTATAAAGGTCCTTTCACTTGAATAGCCTATAGCTACCTCAAAATCTATGTGTGCATAATTTAATTCATTATCATCAGTCCAACACCCAAACCTGTTCCCATTTCCTGAATTCCTAATCTCAGTGTTCGCCATTCATTAGTAAATCCACATCAGAGTCATTCTTAACCCGGTTTTTTGTCCTTCCCCATGACCTAATGGTCAATGACATCTATAAATTTTAACTATAAACTGTCTCCTAACTTTGTATTCACCTCTTCATTACCAGTGATGTTGCCTTATATTAAGATTTACATGTGTGTTCATACCTCTGTTCTTTTGCACAAAATCCTCTGTCTGTCTATATGCACTTCTCTTTCTTGCCTGCCTGGCAGACTCCTACTTATTTCTAAAATCCCAGATTTTGTCTTCTTTAAAGGTTTCTTGTTTCCACTACTCTGTTCCAGAGTTAGTCACTTTTTTCTTTGCTGCTCCCATATCTATTGTAACATACTTTTATGAAACACTAATCAATTTAAATTATGGACACCCTGGCCACACTGTAAGAAACTACTGGAAAATTTAATAATCTTTAACAACTCAGTCCCCGGGTACTAAGTAAATATTTATTGGGTAAAGTGATGAATTAATTAATGAACCTAGAAAATTAGCAAATTGTTCATTCTTGAATAGAAGTAGACACTGACAAAAGATTAGGGATTGTAAATGTTTAAGCAGGAAACTAGTGGGGTATAGGTCATGTTTCCATTGTTTCTTTTTCACGCGAATAGGACATTTGAAAGATAGAGAAATCTCTGGGAAGGGAACTACAGTTAGTGTTAATAAAATGGGCAGTTAGTGTTTATGAAAGTCTTAGATACCTGGACTGTGACTTAATATCCGGGTATGATAGGCTCTTGGGAAAGGTAACATACATATTGCAAAGTGGGGAAGAACAAACATGTTTTCCCAGAGGTTAGCTGACCTACTCAAGAGGGCTCTACATTGAAAATGTAGAGAAAGCAAAATAAACTCCCAGATAAAGCTATGATGCTGATTTCTTTGGAGAACAACAGATAACACATGGAAAGAAAAATAAGACTGAAGGAACTCTCCGTGATTCACAAGAGAAAATAATTAGAAGAGACTGAAAACAGTATTTAGAAATTTCAATACAAAAAAAGTGTATAGCACATGTGTTGTAAATGAAATGAATACATGTTGCAACACATATACACATATGGGGGCAATAGTAGGTTTACAATTGTTCCTGTGGAAAATAATAAATAATAATACGAGAATAAACTCTGTTTTGCATGCTCACAACTGTAAACCTACTTTTGCTCACCCTGTGTATAAGCAGATGAAAAATAATAACATTTGTTGGAAATATTTTCATGAAATAGTTTATCTCATGCACCAAGTAATAAGAAAATCTAATAGGAGGAACGTATAACAGTACTGTATGTTAAGAAGATAGACCATAAGGAAAATCCACAAAATACATACCTTACAAATGTATGAAAGAGACAGAAATGATATTGAACTGACCTCAGAGAGGAAACAGGTGATGTGTTCTTGATGGATTTTATAAAACTGGCTCAGAATCAAGATATAGTAGTAACAGGGATATAATCCGGCCATCTGCTGGAAGGCTTAGTCAGCTAAACACAAAGCATCTGACAAGTTCTTGACCTGCTTGATGAAAATTCTATCTCCAGAGGGTGAAAGAAAATGCCAAAACTCATCCTAGAAGCAGCAGTACTAGTATGCTAACATTTTGTATTTTTATAAAACAAAAAATAAAGACTATATATTATTATGTGTTTTATATGTTTGTATATTCATTTGAAAGACCTCTATAAGGACACAGAAGGAACTGATAACATTGGTTGCTTCTGAGGAATGGGGCTGGTGGCTGGGGAACAGGAATATCAGAGATACTTTTCACTGTTTGTTTTACTTTTGAAATACAGAACTATGGAATTACATTGCTTACTCCAAAAGATAAATTAATCAAAGACCAAATAAAGAGGTAATTAAAAAAAATTCCAAAACAACACTCATGGGATCAGAGGAGGATCCTTTTAAGATACCACATTTTGCATTAGCCTTTATTAAACCATTTATATTGTGTTGCAATAACATAGTATGAGCAGATCTCTTAAGCAACCTGCAAGACTAAGCAGGGCATCCCCTGCGATCTGTGAAACAGCGCGGTAGGCACCCAAGGCTCGCTGAATGCTCCCGGAGGCCGGGCCTCCCTGCTTGTCCTCATGACTTCTGCCTCCCTCCACACGGGGAGCGTGTTTACTAAGAGTCAGTCGTGCTTTTACTCCAAACCAATTATGTGCATTGTATTTGATGTTTTAAAACCTGCAACTTAATTACATATTAAACTGATGAAATAGTAAATGAAAGAGAGTTGTTTCTTGAAAATGTATTTGAATAGTTTGGAAAGACTATAAAAATGAGATGCTAAAACTAAGTTCTGTCAAAATAGGTATGAGCAAGACAATGGTAAAAGGCTGGGGGAAAAATAACTGGTGTCAGTACTCAGATACTTCCACAGTGTTGTTATATTTTTACTCTATTTTAAATAACCCAAAACTACAAAGTATAAATGATGTGTTATGGCTGTGCAAGAAAGACCATGACAGATTCCAACCATCAATGAAAGGAAAGTCCTCAACCCCTGTCTAATGTGCAAACAGAGTTGAAAGTAGCTTAAGTTTTGCTGAGTCCTGATACTGGGAAGCCACCAGGCCAGTCAACAAAACTTGAGGAGCGTAGAGTGAAAATGATATGAGGCAAACTAAATTCAAGAACTGGGTTAAGAGAAAGAATACGCAGGTGAATGGCAAAAGCTGGAAAATCTCATCTTAAGCTAGACCTAGTTCTGAGGGGTTTGTTGGTAAGGGGGAAATTAAAGGTTCTTGGGAGAAAATAACTAAGTTATTTTGGAGTTTGTGATAACCAGGGTGGAGGAAACTAGATGCACATAAGAAACCAGAATTTCCCCAAATGTGTTCCGTGGACTATAAGATTGCATTATGTTACATTCTCTGTACTACACACAGTACATGTTCTTATTTATTTGTCCTTTATTCTCTTTCCTTCTGAAGTACAATCTTCACAAGAGAACAGGTTCTCCTGGCCTGTCTGGCTCACTGCCACAAGCCCACAGACTTAAAGAGTGCCTGCCACACGTAAGGCTCCTTAGAATGTTTATCGAATGAAGATCCAGTGAACAGCATGGAGAAGCAGGGACCTAGACAGCCCCCGAAACATCGGGGCAGAAGTTTACAAACAGGATCCGCTGCAAGTTGCTACAAAGCAGGAGGTGGCATTGATTACCCAAGCCCTCCACCAAACGAGGGTACTTTTATTTATAAATAAATAAAATGAATGCAATTTTTGCCTACTCTAAGGTGCTGCGGTGGGGACGCAAGAATTAGGCACGGAGGCCTGGGCGAGTGGTGGTGATGTTATTAGAAACAGAATATATCTCTTGATGGAAGGTCAAAAATGTTCTTTAATTACTTTTATTGAAATTCTTGTTTGCTTTGGTTTCCAGCAAGAAAATATTTTTAGCTGGTGAAGAGGTTCGATAATTTAATAATACAATTTATGAGACCATTTCACAGTAATTGTAAGGAGTTACTATATCATTCCTCTCTAAGTCACTCAAATGAAAAGACAGAATCATTATACCATCATTTAAGCATTTTAAATTAAAGAGATAATATTTGTATCATCTTTCTTAAAATGACTCAATTGTGAAAATAAAGGACAAAAGAAAAAGAATATTTCATGCTTTTGCATGTATGATTCCGCAGAGAGCAGTGGCTCTCTATTCTGCTAGAATCACGAAACAAACTCCTGACAAACCACCCCAAGGCAATCGACTCAGAATCCCTGGGGGTGGGGCTCTAGCATCAGAATGCTCCCTGGTGATTCCCATGTGCAGAATAGCTGCGAACAATGAAACCAAGCCGTGCTATGGAGGGGAGAATAGGAGACTGTCTTTACTACCGCCTTTGACAAGTCTAACTGAACTGTTGTGAAAAGTTGGAACTTAAATTCACGTCCATGTATTCAAATATGCATGCTCTAAATATGACATTTTATGTGGGTCTCTCATTTATACATTTTTCTCACGAAGGATTCAATGTGCTGACCTGGAAGTTGGTTAAAAGAAATAAACCCTCCAAAGAGTAAGAATTGACCGTCAGAGGCAGAATGTCATTATGCATTAGAAATGATTGTGTATAGTGTACCCTATACCCAGTCAGACTTTTTATCTTTGTGAGGTAAAGATTGTGACCTTGTCAGGTTAGGTTGTGAAAATTATCTCTCTGCAGATACTTGAAATTAAACTCATGTTATATCTTTTCAGATATTTAAATTGAGTTGTGCCTAATGGGAGACAGAGGTGATGATTTAGAAAAATTATTTTCACACCAGAGAGTTTGTTTATTTTATTTCTAAGTCTGTGAGTAAGCTCCACTGGAAGACTCTTGAAGTCAGTTCAGTGCTGTCTTGCATAGCAACCACTTGTTCCATTTTTAGAAAGATGGCTGCCTGGCTAACAGGCTGCCCAGTGTGGGTGTGGACGGATGCCTGTTCCCTGCCTGCTGTGACAGTGTGGCCGACTTCAGTAAAGGGACGTTCCCTTTCCTTGTTCACCTTCTTGCTTCCCCTGTGAATTAGCTTTCCCAACATTATTGTCAGTTTTCTGGGCCACTCTTTTACCCCTATTCTAGAGTAAATACTTAATTATGTGCCAGGAACTCACAATACCACTGCAATAGAGATTCTGTTATTATCCCCACTTTCCAGATGAGGAAAGAGGGTCACTGAAATGTGGGACAACTTTCCCCAGTCACTCAGTTAATGAATGGTAAAGTCACCCTTGGATTTTAGGTTGATCTGACCCAAGCTTGTAAGGACTATAATTGCTCCTTCATCTTTTCACTGTGGATGGGCTTCCCAGGTCATACCCTGGGCTGCTGCCCACTGAAGTCAGATCCTGTTTGCCAAGTCTGTACAATGGAAAAATTTTGTCCTTTCTTATTCCCCACTATGTGGATCAGTCCTGCGGGCCATGAATACCACACCAGGATATGTGGCATCTAGAGAAATGGCTCCAAAGGGGAGAACTAGGGGGAGGCTGGAAAATTAAACCACTTCCTGTTGCCCACAGCCTTTGGTTTTGTTCTAAGGGCCATTCCAATGGTCTTTGGTCTCTCTCAGCAATAACCTTATTTCTCCTTGGAGAGGTGGTTAGGGCCGCCTTTTGGCTCTCATTACGTTTTCTTCCATGCAATGGATCTGAACACTTTTGATAAGATTTCCCCCATTAGAATGTCCCAAGAGCCCTCTCCATAATCAGGTTTCCTCACAATTTTTATTACCACGTATTATATATATATATATATATATATATATATATATATATAGAGAAAAGCAAGCGATGGCTGTTACCATTGCTTACCTAAAAATGTTACAGTTCTGTGAAAATGGGGTGGCTGGCTTTTATCCAGCATTACAAATATTTCAGATTAGAACCACTGATTTATTGGAATGCCTTTACATGTTTTACTCAAAGAAGCAAAAAGTCACCCACTCAGAACCTAGTTGAGTACGAGGAGAAATAAATGCCCTGCTCCTTAAAAAAAAAAAAAAAAAAAAAAAAAAAAAAAGCCGGGTGGGGAGAGGTATTACTTGTTCTTTATGCTGACTAACCCTGGTAAATTGGTCTCCTCATAGCCTAAAGGTATTCAGTAGTGCTTAATTACAACATCAAACTAGTTGGAGGCTCAGAATATCTGGTTTTGTGAGTCACCTAAGAATCCAATCTATTCTCATTTGCATCTGAAGTGATACTATTCACCCAGCACAGTAGATCTTGTCTGAGAAGGCTCACTTAGGTGAAGGGCTCTCTAGGGAACTTATTACCTTAGAATAAAAACATTTTAGGTAAATTAGGAAAATGATCAATTATGTACAGAGGAAAGTAGAAGTATGACTTTGAATTAGGGTCCTAAATTTGTTTTTGTTTTGGCAATTTCAAATATATTTTAAAGAAAGTTACTTAAAAGGTGTATTTGCCCCAAATTAATAGTTTTAGAAGTGATAAGCACATTAAAATCTAGCTGCTGACAAGTCTATCTTGGATCTCATGCTGGGCTCTTTAGTTGAAAATGTAAGGATTTTACTGTAAACAAGTAGGGCCTATAAGAGGATTTCATAAAGTAGATCCTTGTGGAGACTGTGGTAGAAGTATACTGAACAGTTTTTTTCCTATGTGTTCTATGAAGAGCTTAGTAATGAAAGAATTTGAGGATAAAGAGAAACTTTACTGGGCCTTAAATGTTAAAACTTTGCAACAATGTTCATTCATCTATTCATCATATTAAGTTATAAATTAGATAATGCAGATGTAGAGGAGTTGAAAACAATATGTAAAACATTAATACAAGAAATTTCTCTAACATATGTATTTTATACTTGTTTTTAAAATGTTTCATCACTGCATATAAGATACTACACTATGGAAAATATTAAGTCAATGCCATAAAATAAACATTTTGGACTCGACTGCATTAATGACAGCTGCACAAACAGATAGGACACTGGAGTGTGTTGTTTAGGGACTCAGGTCGGGGAAGCAGTCTTGGGAGCTAGCACGTCAGACATCTGGCAATTTTGCCTGCCCAGTATTCCTTCTCCTCCTTAAACATGGCATGCCTCATCTCTTTGAGGGACCCTTTCTCCACTATGAGTCCACACAGCTCTGATCAGAGTGGCTATAATAACAACAGTTGATGAAAGGGATAGGGTATGCGATCCAGGTGTGGCCAGTGAGAATACAAATCTTGGCCACTGGAATTCTTTCAGATTTGGCAACATGACCCAAGTCAGGCCAGTTAGAGTCCATTCCATGTTTTCTGAAAATATCAGGAAGGATGTTCACTTTTGTAACAGGAGGTTGCCTAGTTCACCGGACATAAAGACCAATAAAACTTGTCTTTACAAGTTTCTAATGATTGTCATTTTTTAATGCTATATACAAATATATGACTGGAAATAAACCCAAAACAAAGAAAAGTAGAGCTCAGACTTAGGGAAGCAAATACCTGAGGACATTTGAATACTTGGTTTCTGCTCTACCCAGACCTAGTAAGCCCTTAAATCTCCCAGATATGTGAGCCATCTTTTTTTTTTTAAGCTAACCTGATACCATCTTTCTGTCCCTTGCAAATAGGTATCTTATTAATGCACCTAATTCAAACAGTGGCTGTAATAAGTAGTTAATCTATAATAGTGAAAGAGAAAATTGGAAATTAGAAGTTTTAGAAGAAAAGATTTATGCACATCAGAGAACACATGAAGCAAGAATATAACTTTATTAGGCCATTTCAAAATTTAGATAGAGTTATAGGATTTAAAGACTATAGAGTTATTTGTTCAAACTTTCTAACTTTAAATTTATAAGAAAACTTAGGTTCAGAGGGCACATCTAAAATATTCAAAGAAGATTTTTGACAAATGCCTCTTTGTGGTTATAATAATCTAAATAAACAATGGACCTGCTAAAGGATCTTAAAAATTTAAATTTCTTAAGGCCAACTGTAAATATTAGAAATCATATTAATGTTTTTTTTTAAGCAACTTAATCAAACCAAAAAGAACCATGGGAGTGAAATAGGATGCATCTACTATTTAAAAAGTAGTTAATCCCCTTTCCTTAAAAGTGACTTCAGTCTTCCTTCAACTAGGAAATGTAGATAAAATTATAGACAGATATGCATCCAAAAACATGAACCAGTTTATTCCATACTGAAATATTAGTTTAGTTTCTTTACCCCATTACCCCATAGCCAAAAGAAATTAATAAGCACTTACCCTATTGAAATGGAACTATGGTTAAAATTATAAATTGACATCATCTTAACTTTAATTTCTAAGCAACTATCAGTATTTTAATGCTACCAAAGGTGATCAAGTCATTAGGAAAAATGATCAAATCCATTGTCTGGCATCACGGGGTGCCAACAGCTGGCCGACTTAGATAAAGCTTCCACCCTTCCATAAACTGTTGTGACAGGCTGGCATCACAGTGGAGGGCCTGGGGACACTGCATTTGTCTTCAAAAATTACACTTGGGAAAAATAAAAACCAGATAATCTGTATTTTGAAGTATGTTTTGTTATATATTTCAGTCGTTTACTAATTTATAATTGTGAATCTGGATGATGGGAGTATGGTTTGGACTTTTTATGGCAGTTTTGAAAGGTTTTAAAACAGAAAAGGAAATTGTTTCGTCTAGGGCAAACAACAAACACAATGGAAATATTTCATGCCATATGGAGATAATATATAAATAGCAAGAGGAGTGTGTCAATTTATTATCAGTATAAAACTTATCAGTATAAAGGGCATACTTCCTACTCTATCTTTTGTGAAAAGTACAGAGATTCAAATAAAGCTGAGCTGATTGTTAGCTTTAGTAACTAAAGGTAACAGGATACAGCAAATATGTATGCTCTTCTGTAAAAAGAAGGCTACTAGGTCTCATTTAAAATAATTATGTGAAACTCAAAAACCAAAAAATGACAACCTTGGGTGTGAACACCAATCAGAAGAACATATAAATAGACTTTGAATCAGAAAAACTGAAGTCACTCATATTCATGTTGGAAACCCCAGGATTAGCAGCATCTTTGGTACACAGACCAGCGACCTCAGCTACTGTAACTATTTGGCAAATGATTTACCATTTTCTGTGTTGTTAAAGAGTCATTAAAATTTTGCTGATTACATGGTAATTATACAGAAACTGTGACCTGGAAGAGCTATTACTAATAAGCATTGAGAATATAACATGAAAAATACAAATAGAAGCAAGTGTGATTACTTATACAATAAAAGTGCTGGCAGTGTTCCCTCTGTTCAGAGTCAGAATATTAATAAAATAAATAAAAATCCTCAGTAATTATGTGGAACTAGCCATGAAAGACATTCAAATATTAGCATTTTGCTATACTGTCCCATGGTTAAAGCAGGTCTTTCACTGTTGTATGGTTTCCACTGGTCCCTTTGGTATAAGCCAAACAACTTGCTTCAGGTCATAACCTCCCTCAAAAAAAAAAAAAAAAAATCAAATAATAAGGAAGTGAAATGGGTTAAAGGAAATACTCCTTCATTCATGTGAAATTCTTCTGAAGGACTTTTCTACATACATGCAAACGTATCAGGGCTGGACTAAAGTATAATGAGTACAGCATCTTGGGTGTAAAATTTAAGGGGGCACTGAAACTGAGTGCCCAAATTTTGCACCCTAGGCACCTCATTCCCCCTAGTCCTGGCCTTGAAACATGCAAATATATGTATACAAGTTTATATAAATACATACAATTCAAAATCAAAATGGGATCATACAGTATGTGTGTTAACTTGTTTGATGTACTCAACAATATATCCTTTCTTGTGAGTACATATAGCTAGCTGTATGTCATTCTTTCAAATACTCACATGATGTGTTATAATGACTGTACTATAGTTTATTAAATCCTCCCTCTGTTGATGGGTACTAATATTATTTCCAGTCTTGAGAACTCCTAGTAATACTGCAATTTCATACATACATGTTTGTGCACTCATGTATGTCAGGACAGATTACTGTCAACAGTGTAATTGTGCATTCAACAAATATTCACGTTTAAAGATTGACAGATACTGACAACTAACTTTCTAAACTACAGAAATATTAAACCAAACTTTCTGAGATGCTGGAAATGCTTTCTGTCTGTGTTGTCCAGTATGATAGTCACAGGCCACATGAAGCAATGAGCACTTGAAATGTTGCTGGTAAGACTGAAGAATAGAATTTTAATTTGATCTCATTTTAAATCCAAAATTTTCAGTTGATTATCTTTGATTTTCTTGGCTTATGGACATTGGTTAAGGCCTCCATAAAAAAAAAATACTGAATAATAGCTGTGACTAAACAGACTTTTCTTGTTCTGTACTTTAATCAGAATACTTTGAGTATCTCACCATACAGGTGAAATTTGTTGTTGGTTCCTGATAGATTGTCTTTATCAAAGTAACAGACCCTGCTAGTGGACCAACCAAAAAGCCATTCTGTGGTCTCTCACTATAGCTGTGAGAGAGCCAGTTACTTCCTCTATTAAGGGGAAATCTGCTGGTGTCTTCGAGAGATTAATACGAATCCTCTGAAGGCTTAGGTGTCATTGTGTATGTGAGTGCACAACTTGTCAGCAATTCTTTTCCTACGTCTAGTCTTGTTGCCTAGAGCGGTGGACACATGATCATCAGCAGCCAGCATGCAAATAAGGAGCTGACGCTAAGCATGATCAGAACACAGAGCTGGAATGAGCCTCAGTCCTGGGTTATATTTTTGGCTCACTGACCTAATTCTGAGCCTGTCTGCTTCTGAAATTCTTGTAAAATAAACACCAAATATTCTTATAGCTTAAAACACCATACGTAGAATTTTCTGTTACTTTCCACTAGAAGCATTCTTACTGATACCTTAAGTTAAGAACACTTTTTTCCTATTCTTAGTTTTATGAATATTATTAAAACCAGAAATGAATATCATAATTAACCACATATCTTTTTGAAAATAACTTTTTAAATAACAACAGCAAACACTTAAATAGTGCCTAATATATAGAAGACACTTTTAAATTTTTATGTTTATAAACTAATTTCATCTTTACAACAGCCCTATGGGGAAGATAATATTATTATCGATATCTTAAAGATGAGGAAATAGAGACACAGAGCAATCAGATAAATTGCCGAAGAGACAGAGACAAGATTTGAACTCATATAGTTTGGCTCCAGAATCCTGGATCTTAGTCTACCTGTAGTACTTTCTAAAATATTGAAAAGTAATGAATGGACTACATAATGTATCTTTCAATTGTGTCATTTTATTATTACAGTCATATGCCACTTAATGCTGAGGGTATGTTCTGAGAAGTGCAGTGTTAGGCAATTTCTCCCTTGTGTAAACATCACAGAGTGCACTTACACAAACCTAGATGGCCTAGTCTACTACACGCCTGGGCTCATGGTACAGTCTATGCTCCTAGGCTAGAAGACTGTATAGTCTGTCACTGTACAAAACAGCATGAGATTAAATCAAGCACAAGAAAAAATGATGCAATCAAGAGACAGGATAAACACCAGATATATGAAGCTACTGCCTATATAACATGACATACTGTTTTACAGCAAACTTTTTTACAAGGAGAAAGAGTACATTCTAAAATAATGATTAAAAGTATAGTTTAGTAAATACATAAAGCAGTAACATAGCCCGTTATTTTCATAATCAAATATTATTACTATACATAATTGTATGTGTTAGACTTTTATACAAGTGGCAGCGCCATGTTTGTTTATACCAGCATTACCACCAACATGTGAGTAATGTGTTGTGCTATGACTTTATGACAGCTACAATGTTCGAAGACAATAGGAATTTTTCAGTTCTATTAAAATCTTATGAGGCCATTATATATACAGTCCATCGTTGACCAAAATGTTGTCATGAAATGCATGGCTATAGTTGTCTTTATCCTAAGAGTGGCCAACAGAACTCTTTGACTAAACTAATGACAAGGGAATATTAATTATTTTAACATGTCACATAATTCGTTGTAAAAAGGGCACCAGCAACGTTCAGTTGATCAAGCTTCAATGTAAATGTTAGTTAGTTTTTTTTTTTTGCTCAAGTTATTTTCTTAGTTAAGTTTGATCTCACAAATTCATTTCTTAGACTTCCCTTTTTTCCCTGGGACTCAAGAGAACAATATCCTTTTCTTATTCTTCCAAAAGCTAGAATTATAATAGATGAATTAAGGCGATTTTTCCTATTGCTTTGACATGTCCTGACTTTGGCCACATTTTCTTCTTTTTCCTACCCTTCGTCTTTGATCAAGGACAGTGATGCTTTTGTTCTCTGTTGTCCAGGAATGTAGCATAGAAACAACCAAAAGAAAAAGAAAATAAGGACTTAATACTCCCATCTACTCCTGTGTTTTTATGTTTCATCTCATTTGCCCTGTCTAGACTGTGTATAACTTAACATACATAGATAATGTTTTAAAATCCTGTTGATACTCTACTAATAAATGGTAATAACAGAGCCTCCTGACAGAGCAGTTGTGTAAGAAAATGTGACCCTAGGTTATCTACAACACAGGGCATGATGGGAATTACTTTTCAGCCTCCAGAAGTTGACAGTAGAAAATTATGTTGATATTTGATCATCTTTAAAGGCATTTGTTCTACTTTTTGTCTTATGTATTTTTTATATATTCACTGGCATCTGGCAATGCCTTTGGAAATACGCTGAAATCAAAATCAGTAAGTAGGAGTTGTGCCAAAGACAATAATAGTGGTAGGACTACAGTCTAACCATCATCGTAGGCCCATTCTATCTACCATCTCCTAAGGAACATAAGGTTTTTATGTCTGTATACAAATATAGTGATATTTAGTTCATAGATTTATCACCATTATTGTTATCATCTTTCTTATCATTATCAAGGTGATAATGGTATTATAAATAATCATAATTATCACCATTATGTGATGTTTTGGGTTATTTTCCATTTAATATAATTCATTTTCTAGTAATTCAAAAAAAGTCTTTGCTAGATGTGCAATTAAATGTCTATGTAATTAGTCTATGTTCTGGAATAAACACTATAATTTCAATTGCAAATAAATCCATGAGTTAACAAATATATCTCTGCATGCCTTTGGCAAATATACATATAAAAGATTACATCGATGTTATCTATCATGTAAATGTGTGGGTTTATTTTAGCTATACCAGAGAGAAAGTCAGAAAAATAAAGACAATGCAAGTGGAGGACTTATAACACTCATAGGGACAATGCAGGGGTAGGGATTCACAAAGTTCACAGTCATGGAAGAAAATAGTAAGAGTAAGATAGACCATAAAAAATGGAAACTATAGAAAAAGTGAGAAGAAATTGAATAAAGGCAGAGATTTAGAAACATGAAAGGGAGGCTGGGAACCATTGCTTTGATGTAGGATGCCATGGAACCAAATCAAGAATAACAAAAATAAGTAGGTTGAAAAATGAGACATTTTAGGGAATTCAGATAAGGAATTCGGGTTTGTTGGGTGTGAGGGTGTTTGGAAATGCACATGCTCTCTCAGTTTCATAAATACAGGAAACTAAAGGGAAAAATCAAAGCAGGGTCTAGGGGGCGGGGGACGGGTGTTACCTCATTATAATTATTCCTGAAAGAGGACCAACTTTCCGTGCTCTTTAGTTTTTCTTTTGTTTCATAATGGAATTTAGATAAATTGCTGGTGTAATAACCAATTAAGCTTTGGGAAGAGACATTTTCCTCTTCTCTGTGTCATAGATTCATGGTGGACCACGCTTGGAATCCTCCCTATGTGTGGACCGGTGTCTTGCACAGCCTCCTGTATGAGGAAGTCTAAAATTAACTCTCAAGTACAAAGGACTGGGTTCAAATCCTCCTTCTGTATGCTGCTATGAGTGTCACTTAAGAGGTTCTGTAAGCTTCCCTTTCTCTATCTGTGAAATGGGGAAAACAACTGTACCTAACTCACAGGTTGTCAGATATGAGATAATCATAGTGAAGGGAACACTGTGAATGTTTAGCAGCTGATATCATTCCTTTAGTATGAACCATCTGACAGCCATCAGCTCAGTCTTTATCTACCTGTTGATTTGCTTAAAAGCTGAGTATTGTACTGATGGGAAAGCCCACCCTGCCTAACCCAATATTAATTTTTTTCTTGCTATGATGGGGGCACTTACCTTGTTTGTTGGCTTAGAAATATAAATAACGTTAGTGCATATTTGTGACAATACTAAAATTACGATGAATCAGGAAATACTACATATTAAAAGACATTTATTGTTTGGAAAGGCTTAGAAACCAATCAGTGTGAACTTAATGACTCCAGCAAGACAAAGTTGAGGGTATAACAAGGTGTGAGGATGCAGGATGCAGAGAGGCAGGGCAGGTAGGGTGGAGAATATGCCTTGGAGACCCTTTTCAGCCTAACTGGATCCCACTCAAATATTTGAAAGTAAGAGGAGCACATTCAAGAAATGAATAGATTACGGGGCTGCATGCAGAGTTGTTTGGGCTGACAGCTTAATGGAGTTATCATCTCTTCATTGTTCTTCAGATCATCAAGTTAATAAAACAAATGCAGACTGATATGGCTTTTGTGGTTTCTACCACTTAATTTGAAAGACATTTATTAAGAGAGTTGTTTCGGGATAGAAATATTTCTGAGATTAGGATCATGTTTCTTCCTAATATGGGTTGTATATCGTGGGCTTTTACAACTGTAGTAGTGTAGTTTTTTTTTAGCTTATGACAAAATGAAAACCTTGCTTTAAAAAGATGATTTATTAAATTGCTTAAATTTATTTTTGTTTTTAAAATTACAATGATACATTAATTATAAGGGAACTTCAAAATCACCCTTTTATTCTATTTTACTGACTTGTCTACAGATCTATAATATATATAGACTTCATGGATTGTGTCTACTAGCCCAGAACCAAGATATATTGATTCCACTGTCCTCTTTAGAGCATTACAAATTAGTGTATAATTAGTTTCTTCACTTGAATTATATTTAAAATCTCACCAATATTTTCTTTCTTCATCTTAGCTACATTAAATAAAAACATAATTAAAGGTAGCTACCAAATAACTAATGCCTACTGCTTGTTTTTTATTTTTTTTAACAGAAATATTCACAATAAAATCAGAGCATGGATATGTCACCCAGAAATGTCTCAGCAGTATCTGAAACTTTTCAAACTATGTGTCAATGTAAAAGGTCTTGTATTATTATTATTTTTAAATCCTCACCTGAAGATACATTTATTGATTTTTAGCGAGAAAGGAAAGGAGAGAGAGAGACAGAGAAGGGACCAAACCTGAAACTTAGGTCTGTGTCCTGAGTGGGATCAAACCGGCAACTTTTCAGTGCATGGGATGATGCTCCAACCAACTGAGCCACAATGGCCCGGGCTTGGATTATTTTTAACATATCTTGAGGAATATGAAGAATTTCTTTACCTTAAGCAAATTTTGTAAATGTGATTTTATAGGTTTTTTTTTTTTTTTTGGTTGGGATGTTCTCTGTGGCTTCAAGGACAATCTACCTTTCTCATTCATCTCTTGTAATAAAATGACAGGAATTTAGAGAGAGGAGAGGCAGGGTGCCCACTCAGAGGCTCCATCCCACCCATCAGGAGCAGCACCAAAATTAAGAATCCCAGACATTCCATATAAACAATGACATGAAAAAGAAGCCAGTGCTGCAGAGGTGACCTGGACCCAGGGAGAAATGGAAGATGCCTAGAATAAAAAAACAAAAACAAAAACAAATCTATAGTTTATAACACATATTTTTTCTTGCCTTCTTTGCAGAATTTTATAAATGTTATTAGAGTTCATTCAACTGCTCTCCTGCCCCAAGGCTGAATCACCACTAATGTTCACTAAAGAAAAATAGATTCTATCACTCAATGAAAAAGGTAATTATCAGAGTGAAGAGACTAGATGGCTTAAATTATTTGGGGGGAATTGAGTTTTTTCTTGGGGTCTTGCTTTTTAACTCACTGGCTGTTTGATCTTGGTCACTTTAAAATAACTTTTAAAAATGATTTTATTTAATTATTTTTAGAGAGAGGGGGAGGGAGGGAGAAAGAGAGGGAGAGAAACATTAATTTTACCTCTTGTGTGCCCCCAACTGGGGATCTGGCCTGCAACCCAGGCATGTGTCCTGACTAGGAATTGATCCAGTGAGCCTTGGTTTACAATCTGGCACTCAATCCACTGAGCCACACCAGCCAGGGCTGATCTTAGTCACTTCTTCTTCTTCTTCTTTTTTTTTTACCTGATCTTTGTCACTTTTTAAATATCTGTCTACCACGGTTTCCTGACCTGTAAAACTGAAATAATAATAGTACCTATAAGCGCTTGATAACTGTTAGATATTAATATAAGCATTGTTTTAAATAGATATGGTGGAGTAGTCTTTCTACCTGCTGACTTTCAGGTATAAAATGCCAATGTCTGGTGGGTAAAGGGCAGTGACATTAACTTTGAGCATTACTGTTGTGCCTGGGATTGAGCGAGGTGCTGAGAAAAACAAAAACATGGTCTTCACTTAAAATATACTTTTGTGCAGGGAAATAAACAGTATCAAAGTTGTATTTGATTGTGAAAATTTATTGAACTGTATACTTAAGGTATGTGTGCTTTTGTGCCTATTTTTAATAAATAAAAAATTAGAACAACAAAATAGACCATTGCCATGGCAATCCTATACTGTAGAGTATGAAGATATAAAAATAAAGACATTTGTTGCCTCATTGAAATTAGTAGTTGGAATTAATAGCTTCCCTTTTGGGGAACCACTGCACCGATTGTAAAGTAGAAATCATCACGAAACACCACTAACCTAGTTACCTTTGCACTTGGTTGTTAAACTAAAGGATAACCCATGCCCACCTATAGGACAACTAAAACAGTTGGCTTGCTCTGTGTCCACGCACGAACTGAACATGGTCTTTCAGAAAATTTCAAGGAAGTGTCTTACAGAGGATTAGGCTAAATTAATCTGTGACCCACCAAAAGCCAGAAGGTTTTTCTTTTTTATCTTTCTAACTCTAGCAGGAAAGTTCTGGGATAGAATGTTTGCCCCTGGTCTTGTCATATGCCTGTCCCTGAACCAGTCATCAAACACAGGGGGATAAAGCTTCCACTGCCTGCCTTGTGATTTCACAGGGAGTGAGAACACAGGCAGCCTCCAAGACTGAATGGTTGGGGGGAGGCTGATTCTTGAAGGAAGTGAAGCTGGGCAGACAACTCATACCTGTTCGCAGAGTATGTAAGGAAGTTTAGAGACATTCTCCTGCCTGGTCACAGTCTCAAATTGGAGACAGGATTGCTGACTTAAAGATAATTGCTGCGATTTAGGATAATTGCTACCGAGGACAATAGCTAGGAGAAGAGGGAGCATGACAAGGGAAATCGGATTTAGGATGTAGTCTCTAGTGCAGTGATTTTCAACCTTTTTCATCTCATGGCACGCAAACAAATTTACTGAAATCCTGTGGCAAATCTGACAAATAAAACGGGTATAATTTTGATTCATTCACACCAAATGGCTATTGTTGTGTTGGCTGTTGTCATTTTTTAATTTGACAATCTAAGCGAAAAGAGGTCAGTGATCCTGACTAAATAGTCAGGTATAGTCAGGTATTGTTTTAAAAATTCTTGTGGCACGCTGCTTTCGAAGTTCTGGTCTATAGAAATGATTGACTCATTGGATGCAGAGGGCCAATGAACTAGAGGGAAGAATCCAGGGTGGCGGCCAGACATCCAGCATCAGTGACTGGGAGGATGATAGTGACATTCATACTGAAAAGAGAGACAAGAGGAGAAGTAGAGGCAGAACAGAAGACAGTGAATTCAATTTTGGACATGTTGAGTTGTAGGAAATAATAATGGGTTGGAAAAATGTAAGTCAGACCAGACGGTAAAGTTTTTAAAATACTAGTATCTTCCAAAAATTTTAAGGTTTACATAATTGAAAACATTTGCAGAATGAAAAGAAAGAAGAAAAAGAAGAGTTCACTGAGTTTCTTTTGGTGAAATAAACTCATTGTGCATTCTGTTATATTTCAGTAACGGAATCAGTTTTTGCTTTCTATCTAGAATATCTTTGTTCTGCATTTTATTATTACTAAGAATGGCTCTTTTAAAAATATCACTTTTCTCATTTAAAAGTAGTCCATACCTGTTAGAGACAATATAAAAAAGGTAAAATAAAGCAAGATATGTGTAACGATATTTTGACATTGTCCCTCCTTCCCAAAAGGTTTTCTGTTATTATAAATAACATTTTTCATTATAAAAAATAGCCTAGCAATACGGGAAAAGAGGTATGATTGCTTAAATCTCACTACCTTGAGATAGTCATGGTCAGTATTTTGAGGCATCTCATACACTCATGTGTCCACACCACAAAATTATTTAAATGAGGTCTTATGACATATGTTCTTTTTTTTTTTTATCATGGGCATCCCTATATTTTTAAACTGTCATTATTTTTTTCCATGTCCTCCCCCTTTTTTATTTATTTATTTTCTTTAGTGTTGCTCCAAAGCAATTTATATTACTGTTATATATGTATACATATACAAAAATTTAGTAAATTACATATACACATATTTTATATGTGTACTGTATACATACAAAACTATGGAGGAATTGGTCATTGTTTTAAAATCATTTCAAAAAACTAGGGTCATATTGATATATACTTTTCTATACCTGGCTTTTCCATCTTAACAATATATTGTAAAAATTCCACCAAAGTCAGTTGCTTTAGTTGTCATGCAATAGTGTCTCATCTGCTTGACATTAACTTCCCTAAGAGCAGGGACAGTGCCATATTTGTTTACTGTAAAACCTCATATATCACAACATATAGTAGGAACTTAAGGATGAGTATGTTGATATTATCAATAGTTTGAAGCCAGGCTACTAAGAATGAAAATATTTGGGCTGAAAAATTTGTCAAAGCTCATTTATGAAAAACACAAAGTGACAAAATTCAACACCCTGTGTGGGTAATAATACTATTATTTCCATTTCACACATGAAAAAAATGAGGTACATAGAGTTAAAATAACTTTTCCAAGAGCACAAAATCTGTGCACTGTAAGATGCTCCACAGCACCTTACAAATGCCAGCTAAACGTGTTATCCTTCACGTTCTGTAAAGTATACAGCAACTGTGATAAAATCAACACTTTCCAAGAGAGTAATTAAATCTTGATGACTCACATCACGTTCTCTGCCTGGAGCTTTTCCTGCAATGGTCATAGTTTCCCTCTTAAGAGGTTTTCTACAGTGAGTAGTGGACATGAATGTTCACATTCCATTTACAGAGGCAAAGAATGAGATACAGTGAAATTGTCGTATCTAACAACATACAGGATGTCAGTAAAGAAAGGAGAGAAACTAGTTCCATCTCCATTGACCTCCCCAGGCTAGGATTCTGCCTCCCCAGAAAAACCTGACTTCTGGAAAACCCCATTCAGCTTAAGTTTTGTTACAAAAGCAGATCTCAGCACTTGGTTAATTTATGGCTTTACAGAGAGGAAAAGCAGGAAATGTGGCGCTTCACTTGGAGCTGGGAACACAGAGCCAGGCTGTGTCTCTAGGGCTGTGTGTGCTGTGCAGATGACCTGCATCAGGGTCTCCCGGAGAGCGTGTGGAAAGGCAGAGCCTGCGTCCGTCCACGGAACTGGAATCTGGGGGAGGAAGCCTGGAATTTGGGGATGGACTGTATGGGATTCACTTTTACTAAGTATGTCAGGTAACTTTTATGCATACTTACGGTTAAAAACAACTGTCTGTTCTTCAAAGGATGCCCTTGGGTATCTTGGCTTTGTGGGAAACGCAGATTTACTGTGGGCTCTTGGGGAAGTCACTTAAATTCCCCAATTCTTTTTTTTCATGTCTATAAAGTGGGGATCATAGCACTGATTAATTTATGGGATTATCATAATAATGAAAAGTAATAGATGTAAGAAGTCTGGCATCCAATGATTAATTATAAATTAAACATAAATTAATCATCATAAGAATGAAAACTTGTGACAATATTTTAGAAAATATGGATCTGATTAACTTGGATATCAGTTTGTTAAAAATCTTGAAGAAAGAACATTAGGAATCCAGTGATACACAGTGGATAATCTCAAATGAAGGTCAGGATTTTAAAACTCTCTCAGGGGTATCGAACCTGCGACCCATGGGCCGCATGTGTCCAAGGATGTCTATGAACGCGGCCCAACACAAAATCGTAATTTTACTTAAAACATTATGAGGTTTTTTGTGTGTGTGTGATTACATGTCACAATGTATTTAATGTGTGGCCCAAGACAAGTCTTCTTCCAGTGTGGTCCAGAGACGCCAAAAGGTTGGATACCCCTCCATGTACAACTTAGTGACTACACATGTATAAATAACTCATAAAGTGATCACCTGATTAGTCTAGTACCCATTTGACACCACACATAATTATTACAATATTATTAACTGTATTCCCTATGCTGTACTTAATATCCCTTGGCTTTTTTAATAACTGGCAATCTGTAGATCTTAATCCCTTTCTCCTTTTTGACCCATCTCCCCAAACCACCTCCCATCTGGCAACCATCAGTTTGTTCTTTGTATCTATGAGTTTGTTTCTGTTTTGTCTGCTCATTTATTTTGTTTTTGTAGATTCCACACCACATATAAGTAAAATCATACGGTATTTGTCCTTTTCTGTCTGACTTATTATATGTCAACTGTCATTGGAAAAGAAATTAATTTTACAAAAGCAAAACAAAACAAATGTGTATTGCTAAAAGAGAAGGAATTATAAAAAGTACTCATAGTGCCATTATACATCTAAAATTAATAATTTCTTAATGACATCAAATATACAGTCCAGTTCTATAAATGTTTCATGAATGTTTCTCTTTTATTTTTAAACAATTAGCTTTTTACTGTTCGACTCAGTATCCAAATAAAGTCCATGCATTATGCATTGTGACTTGTCAAAAAACAAGCACACAAAGCCCCATCTATACGCCGCACCGTCACTCCCTCGTGGCCTTCTCCAGGAGCAGGTGGATGGGTAATGGGCTGGGAGGGCAGACCCGGGCAGAGGCACAGAGCCGGGGAGGGCAGCTGTGAAATACATTCAGAGGGGGCGGTGCTGTTTAGATAATGGTGATCAAACTGTGTTGGGTCAGATGCCAAATGGCAAAGCAGTGATGCCAAAACAAACTGGAAAACAGCAGCACAAATACAGACCTCTAGGGAAAAGATCAGGCTAGGCCAAGTTAGGAAAACAAAACAGGATCTTCACGAATTATAGTTTTGTAAATGCATGATAGGGAAACATTCATACGTTTTTCTCAAAAAGGGATACAACTCAAAGAGTGAAATTTAGAGCCACTTCTAATGAGTGATGTGAGAACATTTATCAATGGAGCTTTTTAGATGTGACTAGGAGTAAGCCACAAGCTCCCTTAGCTTTAGAGACCTCAACTGTGAAAAGGATAACATTGTCTCATAAGGCCTGTGTCAGTGGGAGGAACCCTGATTCTCTAACAACACAATGATGTGTTGGCTTTAGTCTAATTTAGTCTAAGTCCTACTTGAATTAGGAATTTTAACACAATATTTCCATTAGTAGGTTTGCTATGTTGTATATCTTGTTTTATGTTCTATTATGCATTGTTCTTTGATATGAAAACAAGTTAATTAAGTAGTAGGAAGAAAATAATGCCTTGGCTGGGTAGCTCAGTTGGTTGGAGCATCGTCCCCATACACCAAAGCTGTAGGTTTGATCCTTAGTCAGAGAACATACAAGAACCAACCAATGAATGCATAAATAAGTGGAACAACAAATCTCTCTCTCTCTCTCAAATTAATAAATAAAAATTCTAAAAAAAAAAAAAGAAAAAAGAAAATAATAATATTTACTATTCATTGAGTACTTAGCTGAGGCTGGGTACTTAGTTAAATCCTTTTCATGTGTGTTTTGGACCCCATGAGAATCCTAGAAGGTAAGTAGCATTATGACACCCGTTTTACTTAAGAGGAAATTGAAGAGCAGGTTCTAAATGATCAAGCTGGTCAGGGTCAGAGGGGGTACTGGATCCAGGCCTAAGTCTGTGCACTGTTATCACATGTAGAGAAAAGAGGGGCTACTCCCTGCTGTTACGGGCAAAGAATTTGGAAGGAAAGTTCTTCATTCCATCAGTGACTGGAGAAGCCCTGCGTGTATTAAATTCTGTTATACATCCACCCTTGCATTTGCCCTGCTCTCTGTGCCTGAAATTATCACCTCAGAGACCCAAAGGGTGTTGTTGCAACAATGAAATGAGCCATCTGTTTCTGAATATTTTGTCTACAAAGCCTTATTTTGGATCCAGTAGGTGGGAAAAAGACCTGACAGGGTGCAGTCCAGGGCGGAGGTCTGGTAAGGACATCACTGGCACATGAAAACCCTTCACTGCTTCCCTGGGGGCTTCCTCATGCCCCCTCCTCAAGCTGACGGGGATCACCTTGGAAATACTATGAGCAAATGAATCCCTCAACTGTTATACTGCTTAATTTCCGTTATCTAGGATCAGAGATAATTTACCTAATGACATGGAGAACAAAGAAACAAGACATTTTAAATGAGATTGAAGACGATTTTCATCCTGTGGTTAGGAATACTTAGAATATGCTTTATTTTTAAGAATTAATAAAATTATGCTTACATTTATATTTCCCAAATTTATTTTTGAAGTAAAGTTTTCTGCTTTGATAAGGATTCCCTATTTAAAAAGAAGAGTGGACTGGATTAAAAAAAGGAGGAATTAAGAAGTACAAATTGACCGTTATGAAGTAGTCACAAGTGTAAAGTACTGCACAGGAAATACAGGCAATAATGTTGTAATAACCACATATGTATGGGGCCAAATGGGTGCTTGAAAGATTGGGGGGATCACTTTGTAAAGTATATGATTGCCTAACCACTACGCTACACACCTGAAACTGATCTAAATAATATTAATGTAAACTACAATTTAAAAATTAAAACATTTTTGAAAATGTGGAATTTTATATTGCTTGCATTTCTGCATAAGAAGCCAAGATAGAGCAACACTTTTTTTTCAATTGAATGCAGTGACTAAAGAAGGAGACTTTATTTTACTTGCATGAATACATCAATTATTTATCAAAATCAAAGTAAAATACATGTTTAATAACCTCATACACACACGCACACGCACACACATACACAAACAGCTTTCCTACACTGGCCTCTGAGATGGACCATGGGTTGTCCTTACCAGCAGACCACCTAAGAACAACCTTTGTTCCAGTCATACAAGAAAAAACACCTAAAAATGCTTCTTTTAACCTCTCAGTTTCCAACAATGTGGCTGGCAGTCTACCATTTTCAAACCCGGGCTTATCTTAATCTTGTGGGTTTTGGCATTTGGGCCAGATGTAGGCATTAAATTGGGGAGATCTACCCAGAACATCTCAACCTCATGATCGTCATCATCCCTGGGCAAACACTTCACAAAGCATTTTCATATTTGCTAATACCTTGTTACCCATTTGCAAGAGAACATAATTTAAAAGAGACAATATTGACCCAAACGTAAAGGAGCCACAAATCATTTAATAAGCGATTAAGTAAAATAAATAGCGATATATACTTGTCATTTAAAAAGGGAAGAACAAAGTACATAAATATTGGATGACAAACAAAGGGAATTCAAAGGAGTTACAAGTTTAGCCAGGGAAGAACCAGTTGTTCTCTGGGCACAAGGCAGGTTTCCTTGGCAGCTGGTGTGACGCTGAGAGGTCAACGACAGCGTCCGGGACCCGCCCCCCAGCGCGGCAGAGAAGGAGTTCCTGACAAGTTGCTTACAAAGTGGCCAGATGTGGTCAGGGAAGAGCTATTGCAGTTAATCCCAGAGGCGCATGATGGGTGATAGAGGGTGGTAAACAGGAGCGTGCTAAGGGCGCAGGAGCTGGGGAATAGGTCACAGAGGGAGTGCACGACGAGTCAAGGCTTAATCCAAGGCAGTGGCTGGGAGTGGAGGAGAGGACATCAAGGAACTGCCAAGTGCAAGGTGTGGGGTCAGCAGGACAACGATGGCCTCTTGGTTTTTGTAAGGCCGGGTTGGGTATTTTAGCATGCTTTCTAAAATTCTATATTAAGGAAAAATTGGTTGCTAAGCTATTGTGACTACAATACTTTCTTCAAAGGACACTGATTGGTTTCTTTAAGATACTTCTTTGATGTGTTAATGCTATCCTATTTCCATCTAACTTTTTAGCTTTGAAATAACCATGTACCTAAATTTAGACATGATTCTCAATATTATTTCCAACTGTTTTTGTGTGTACTTACAATATCTTTATCTTTTGAAAGTTATGGCAAGCTTCACAATATTTTTGTGAATTGTTTTCTACAGATGGTAAGCAGAATTCTAAAAACGGTCCCCCAAGATTCACACCCCAGGGTCCCTGAAACCTATGAGAGTGGAGTATTATATGGCACAGTGTTAGCCTTTTAAATAGGCGATCATCCAGGTAGAGCTAATCTAATCATATGACCCCTTAATTAAAAGCAGAG
Organism: Pteronotus mesoamericanus; assembly: GCF_021234165.1. Classification (NCBI taxonomy): domain Eukaryota; kingdom Metazoa; phylum Chordata; class Mammalia; order Chiroptera; family Mormoopidae; genus Pteronotus; species Pteronotus mesoamericanus. The sequence goes on from NW_026555310.1 coordinate 19,055,056, forward strand.
AGCATTCTCCTGCTAGTGGCAGCAGAAGAAGTCAGAGAGAGTCAAGACACTAGGATTTCATGTGCTATTGATGGCTCAGAGATGGAAGGGCCGTGTGACGAGGAGAGTGGGTGGTCTCTGGAAACCGAGAGCAGCCTTGGGCTGACAGCCAGCAAGGGGCTGTGTTCATCCAATAGCCAGAATGCACTTGGGAGCAGATTCCTCCCCTGGGCCTCCAGATGAGTGCTTGCCCAGCTGACACTTTGATTTTGGCCTTGTGGGACCCTAAGAAGAGGATCCAGCCAAGACCACCAGACGTCTGGCCTTCAGAACTATGAGTTAATAAATGGGTGTTGTTGTAAGTTGATAAGTTTGTGGCAAGTTGTCACACAGCAAGAGATAAATGTGTGATCTGTATGTCTAGGCAAATAGGACTCCTGGCTGGGGGATGGAATAAATTATCCTCATCTAAGTGTTTATTCTCCATTTCCATGATCCTGTGGCTCTAGCTTATATCATGAGTCCAATAGCATACATTCTGCTTTGCTGGGCACAGGAATATGATAAGGCCTCAGTGTGCTCCTCTCTGTTGGCCTGGAATGACTGATGCTGCACCTAACTGGGTATCAGCTGGTGCGGGGTTTAGCTCCGGGAAGGCTGAAGCGAGCTTCACTGGCTGCCCTGTGCAGTGAAATCACCCAGGCAAGCTAATATCTGCCTCAAATGTTGCTCACTCCTTGGAATTCTTTTCATTTACTGGAAAAAAAGTATAAAAACAAAAATATATTACATGCTGTTAAAGATGAGGTGTTGAGGATGGAAAAAACCTAAACCTTTCACTCTAACATCAAGGGGATTTTCAAAAGGTAACGAGGGAATGCTAGTAGCTGCTAGTGCCCATGGACAAATGTTCTTTTGGGAGAGGATGCGCTGCTTGCCTCCTTGTGATTTGCCTCAGTGATAAGGAGAGGCTCGGCGAACTAAGTCAGAAAGGCTGTCCCACTGCCCTTTAGAACTGAAACTGCGTCATGCTTCTTGATCAAACCTTTGAAAAACTTGATCTAGAGCAGGAAAATGACCTGCTTTATGTTTTATCTTCTTTTTCCCTTAGTCATAGGTGTGCAAGCAGGCAAAAGCTCAAGGAAAGCCCTGTCTTTGGGCTTGATAAATTAATACTTGCATATTACACTCAAATCTACTTGGAAGGGCTCAACCCCATCTTGGTAGAAACAGTTGGAGCAATCATGAGGTCCAGTCCCTGCTCTTTGCTTCTTACGATATAAGAAGTTTCTCATTTTAAAAATGGGGAAAATAATATTTACCTGATAGGGTTGTCCTGCCCGTTAAGTGGGAGGTATGTAGAAAACCCTTAGCACTGTGCCTGCAGCTGTGAGGGCTCCGTGGGGCAGCTTTGGTATCACCCTTTCTCCTGCGTCTCTGGCGAAGCACAGGGCTGCGGGCCTGGAGCACACTGCTGAGTTCCTGATACGGCTCCTGCGGTTTGAAATGCACTTCTTCTAGCTTCCAGTTAGCAACGGCTGAGCAGCACAAGGGTTACAGGACTGAAGGGTTGTTAACTCAGCAAAATGTGCCAAGCACTTTCAAATACAGTGCTACTTTAAGGGCAGTGTTCAGAAATAATCCTGATAAACAAAGGACAATCTGTGTATATAATTATATAGTTGGAAATACACATTTAGTCGCCAGTCATTCTCAATTATAATACAGGGCAATGTGGCGAAGTACAGAACCCTGGATAATCCTTTAGCAGAATTTTTTTAGGTAACTAATGTCTATATTAGGTAAAATAAAACTCTATATTTTTTAGGTAACTAAATCCTTTAGCAGGGTTTTTTAGGTAACTAATGGCCATATTGGATTTTATAGTTTATAAAGTCTTCCATGGCCATTATTATAACAATTCTTTTATGTTATAATACAGTGTCATCACTGTTATTATCCCCATTATATGAATGATGACATTATAATTCAGGAAGGCAAAGTGACTTGCCTGAAGTTGTTCTTTAAATTTCTAGACAATACAATTATTATTTTCTCTGTAAATATCCTTATTAAAGAAACTTACTTCCAAGGAATTATTATGTTCAGTGGAGAAAAGATGGATTCGTTCTTTTATGCCACCAGGAAACCAAATTAAAGAATATCACTGCATGATACAATATGATTTAAAACAATCTAAATTTGTTATCAAGGCAAGTAAGTTAAGAAATTAAAGCTACAAACCTTCAGTGTGTTTTGTATGCAAGAATATAATGAGGAATTGGGTTATATTGTATTTGTGATATTTAGACAGAAGGTAGAAATGTGCAATGGATTTTCTAGGCTGTTCTATTTCTCCCTGAGTCATTTATGACATAAATTTTTGAGAGAAAAGAGACATGTTTTGAAGTTTACTTTCTTTACAAATGTATATCTGTGTCCATAGGAATATAAACTTGTTACCTGTAAATTCGAAGAGCTGAAAAAGATCCTGGAGTCCTATCCACTTAGAAGATACTTTATAACAGCTCCACATTTCAGTTTTGAAATCACTTTTATACAAAAATATCTCTTCGTCCGTTTTTCTTCCTCTGTCCACATTTTGAAACAGACATAATCTAGGTAATAAAACCACTAAGGGCAATGTTGTTATAAATACTGTAGGAAAGGAGTCATAAACTGACCCCGTGGGGACTGTGTTTGTTGTAGGGGGGGCATCTTATGCCTTTTCCTTGGTGATACTGTTAGAAATTACTGGTTGGTTATGTGATCAAAATATATGGGCATTTTACCTCCCTCCAACTACGCTGCTCTTGCTTGTCCTCCAATAGATACTGTCTCCATTGCTACGCAGCCACGAGTGTTTTCTATGGTTACCAAAGCACAGGGCCAGGGAAGTTGCATGCAACTTGCCATAGGTTAACTTTGCATTAACATGTACATTTTTATTTCTGTAATAATGGTAGCTCTACACATTTAACTCTGGTTCACCTTGGAATGATGCTGCTAAAACTGAGCTGGTGGACTTTAGCCTTAAGGTGGTGAGATTTGGGGAATCTGACCCAATCAATGAAACGGAAAGAAATCTATCATCTGGGGAACAGCATAGGTCTTGTAACAAAACATGGAAGTAACCAGGGGAATCCAATATGTTCTTCCCCTCCAGACTGGGGAGCAATGGGGAGGAACTGCAGGACATTCTTATCGGCAGGGTAAAATGAGTGCATCGGGGAGGCTGTGGCTGGGGAAGGGGAGGTCCTCGCGGAAATGAAAGGGAGAGCTGAGCTATCAGCTGACATCCTGTTCCTTGGGCTCTACTCCTTACTCTGTTTGTTGGATATTCTTGTGTTATGAGAACACCTGAGTTAATGAGAGCTTTCGGTGCTTAGCTCGTGATTATGAGAAGAAATGTACCATGTATTTGGTATTGTTCCAGGTTGATGAAGAGCTGTGAGCTGCCTGCCCAGGGCCAAATACCCGTCAGGAGGACTGAGCATCTAATCAGACAGGAGCAGGGGCCAGGATACTCTTAAGTGGACCGGAGGTCGGGGTGCTGTCTCAGTGATTTATCCAGACCAGTCCACACACAGCAGGCTGTGAAATGGCAGTTCCTGTGTCACTGGGGCATTAAAGGCCCATCACATTCTACGTGTAGCAACTTCGCCAGGTGGGCCAGCTACCTCCCCCCACAGTGTAGTGAAAGGTGCCAGTGCTGAGAACTGGCCCTATCACTAACCACCTTCCCTGCCTCCCCTGCCCCACCCCAGGGAAGCTGTCCAACTTAATATGGAGGGGGTGGGGGTTGGAGGATAAAATGCTGCTTTTAAAAAGGTACTATTGTTGTGAAGAGAATTAATTCTTCCTTCATCAATACATTATCACCTCCCAAGAAAAGGAAGGAAAATCCCAAAATAATTGCCATGAAGTGTGCAGGTGTGGGGTGAAGGTGGGAGTGGGGGGTTGGGAAGGGAGGGGGTGCCTGATCTCTCTGCCCTCCCCACCCGCACGCAGTCAGAAACTAAGGCTATCTTCTTCTTTGAAATTTGAGGCCATTGGACGTGCTCAGTGCTGATGGCTGCTGAGACACAGAGAAACATCAGCAAAGAGACAGGCTAGACGGACAGGTTGCGCAGGCTAAGTGGAACTCCTACCACTCAGGGTGACGAGGACAGGAGAGTTGAGTGGGATGGGGCTAGGCCATTTTCTGAAAGAAGAGTTCTCTGAATCGAGAGGCTGTGGGGCTAATGGCCAGTAGTGGGAGCTGAAGGTGGGCGAGAGGTATGGCCAGGCCCCTCCTCCCAACTCCAGAAACCTTGCAGTGGGAAGCCTGTTTTCCCGACCAGTGTTCGACCCCTTGACGCACAGACAGCCATGAAGCCAGTTATTCTAGATCAGCGAGGACTGTAGTCTTGCCCAGTCTTCGGCCTCGTTCCTTCACGCTCTCACTGCTCCAACGCCGGAGGAGCCAGCACCTGGGGGAGGAAAGGGCGGCCTGCGAGGGCAGGCCAGGAGCCTCTCCCTAAGACCTGTGTCCCCACCACTCACCTTCTTGTCCAATAAGCCCAGTCCGAGCCAAGGAGAGAAAAGGAACAATATTTGAATCCGGCAACGTTGACGTTTAAAAATGAATGGTACTGTGTATTAAACACAGTTAGGTGGTCTAATAAGCACAAGTGCCTGAAATGTTTTAAGGGAGCTGGTCAGCAAAGGGGCAATGGAGAGCATCAACAGAAATGGTTGGAGGCAGTTCTTTATCGGAAGAAACGAGATGTATTTTGTGTATGCACAGAACAAATTGAGGCTCCTCAACCAGCTGGGGCAGATGTAGCAGGGCAGACTCAGGAGTGTAAGGACACAGCACACCAGGCCAGGTGAGTGCTACCAAGAAGGGAGGGAGATAAGGGAAAGAAAGGAAATAGAAGGGGGAGGGGGACAGGGAATGCAGGTCTTTATCTGCATCTACTAAGTACAGAGGGCTGCTGGGGCTTTGGTAATGGGCTCCAGGAACTGCCCTTCATGGCACCCGTGTGGAGAGGGTGTTGTACTTGATCTAATCATTGCATAATAAGCAAAACCGCTCCCTTTCATAATTGTCATTTAAGTGACTTCCTCTAGCTTGAACATGCATAATTCCTTTCATCATCAAAATCTTTCATCATTTTTATCCCCTTTCCTTTGCTCTCTGAAATGTGGTCCCTTTGGCCCCCCCCTTTTTTTTTTAAAGTATTTTAACAGGAATCATTTTCTAAGTCTTTCATTTCCCTTCATGCACATAAGTAATCATTCAATTTCATGCCTTGAATGTAAGAAACAGCAGCTAAATCAATACTACTGAACACATTTGCAAGAGAAAAGAATTTTTAAGTAAGTTTCCCTAGGCATAGGCGTAGATGAGCTGCCAGGATAGAGGATTCCTCCCATTTCTGGAAAACAGAATAGGAATAGATTTTTTACACTCAAACAGAAAGAGTATATTTTTTTGTTATTTCTGAAAGCTGAATATGCCCAACATACAAGGCAATGTCTCACTGTAGTTATTTGGACAAAGTGCTGCCACTGAGATTGCTTGCTTTTAATTAAAATTTTTTTTTTCTTTTTTTGATCAAGGAAATGTTATCTTCCTCACTTCCAGCCTGGCTAAATGTAACATCAAGTTGCCAAAACACGTTACTTTTAAATGGAGACTTTTATTGGAAAATCAACATAGATGGCTGCTTCCGCCAGTTTGAAAGGCCACAAATACATCATCTTGAATGCTGGGAGGAACTTTCTAGAAGAATATAAATTTTACTCCCACATGATTTTGATTTTGTAGGTGACCATAACTTTTGGAATTCCTAATAAAGAAGGAAAAGAGTGTTGTTTTTAGTGAATGCTTTTAGAAGAAACAATATGTGTTCTGGCAACATGAACTCTTAAAGGCTGTACAGGTGCCCATAAATAGCCAGGTTTAGCCTATGTCAGGAACACATTCATTGCTTTGATACTAATAACATAGGCATTTACTATGTGGTATGACACCATAGGAGAGCTTATATCAGATACACTTAGATCATAGGATGTAAGAAAAGCTACCTTTTGGTACACTTTGAAAAAATTAAGCAATGAGATGTGTTCTTGGCTGTAGATATCAGAGGTTTTTTTCCTGCTAAATAATCATCTCAATATATAATTAACATGTATATTCTTAAAAAGATCACCATATTTAAAACTATCATTTTCTCGATTTCCTTTCCAAGAACATTTTTTTTGCACATATCAGTGAGGGCACTTCCTCTGCTAAATAACAACTCTCATGAAACATTTACTGTGATTGGCTAAGTTTTTCAAAGGCATTCTTTTTCCTTTGTTCTCTTCTTTACTTTTTGGAATTCTGGAAGGGTGTTTATTTGCCCCTGTCCAATCTACTTTGGAGAGGCTAGACTCTCCAGGTTAATGCTAAGGGCTCAGAGAGAGTAACCTCAGGCCTTCATGTCAAACTTCTTTGCTCCTGTGCTAACTAAAGGGATTTTTTAAAAAAGAAAACTATATACTTTTCACTATTTTAAAAGTTGACATGTAAATCTTTTAATTATGAGTTTAAATAAATTCTTTTTTTGTTAGTAGGAGGTAAAAAATATTGAACATTTTGTAAAATGAAATGAAGATTGACTGTAACTTGATAAATAATTCATATGATTCAATGAAATACATTTTAGTTACCTTACAAAATAAAACACACTGAATAATGAAGACGGCAAGTATAATTTATAGCTGTGGGGTTTTCCAAAGCATCTTAAATGTTTTGGTAGTCCTGTGAAGCACTCCAGCGACAATAAAAAAAATCAGTGTCTCTGATCTATAGTTTCTTGATTGTTCTGAATTCAGAAAAATTACAAAATGAGCTAAAATACCTTCCTTTCTAATGCAAATTTCACCTTAACAGATTCATATATAAGACAGGGGAAGATAAGAGGCCCTGCTTGTATAAGATGCCTTGATTAATGAGTGGAGTCTTCTCCCAAGTCAGTCTTTCCCTCTAAGCCTTTTCTGGGGCCTCAGAGATTTTGCATCTTAGGGCAATGCCCAGTAATAAGATTTAGTGTGTGTGTATAAAGGTATACCTTTCTTCTGTAAAATGGGAGAAGGACTGTGGAAACATAACCTCATTTTCAGGTAAATCGAGTTTTGGAAAGAGCACAAATCAAAGTTGAAGATCTAGAAATTGAGTCCCTTAAGACTGTTTGCATATGTAAACCCCTGAGCATTTACAAAGCCCACCTATGTAAAGACCACCTATCTAGGCAATATATTCCTCAATCTTTTAGAAAACCAGTACAATTTTACAAGGCAACAAGAGAGTGAGTCTTGACCTATTCCCAGTCCTTGGTCTTTTTGTTACTCTGAGGTTGATTAATTAATACAATAGGTAATTAATGGCAATGTCATGATTCAGCGGTGTGCTGATAAATGGCTGTTGGGGGAAGGAGGAATGATTTATAATGTTTGCCCATTTCTATGGTGTAAATACTTCCACCATGCCCTATTTCAAGCGATAATATGAAGTAATCTGGATTCCAAAATTCCTGAAATTAACAATCAGCTCTCAGGCTCTCATGAGCTGGCCTAAGCCAGCTCCAGCACATCAATATGCCATGATTTATTAATTACACTGCTCTCATCAGAGTCAGTTGGAGAAGCAACAACTTTCTTCAGGTGTCCACCTGACACCTCCCTGGCCATCTGTATCATTCTCTGACCTTGAACCTAGAATGATGACTGACATGTCCTTCCTTGATGACAGCCTTAGCTGTGGTTTTCCTTCAAGTGCAAACCACATCGTGTTTTTGGGACCAAAATTATCACTTGAACAAATGTCTATTTTCTGATATGTCTTGTAAAACATACTTATAAAACATAGTTGTTAATTGGCCTCTCTATTGTTTTATTCTTTATTTTTTTTTGCAAATTTATAAAATACTATTTTAACTTGAAGGTACTGTTGTACTTAATGGGTCATGGCCTTTTGATTTGGTCCCCCAGAAACAGACCTTGAGACGAGGATTTGAGTGCAGTTTGGGAGGTGCAGGGAACAAGAGGGGAACAGGAACTGATGCAGAGAAGAGAAGGTGGCCAATAAAAGGTGGCTTATCAAGCCAGCTACCACATCTAGTGACTAGAGCTTACACTGGTGGGTAAACCCTTGGAGAAAGCATAAACACATGCTTCAGAATGACCCTGCTGGAGAGGCAAGGGTGTCTCTGGTTGAGGGGTGCTTCTGAGGTTGCTCATGGCCCTTCTATTTTCCTATGTGTGTGGAAAGATTGACCCTCAGATCTTGGAAACATCCTCCAACCAGAGATGCAAATATTGGCAGCTAGATGAGGCTCAAACACATTGAAAAGCCAAGAAGTGACGGTGGGCACTGACAATGTCTGCTGTGTTTTAAAACTTACAATAGGTGCGAGGGTACTACTTTGGTATTGTTACTTTGTCTAGAAACTCTAATTCTTTATACAACATATGGATGGCACCTAGCAAATTCAAGTCAATCATAATTCTGTCTTAACCAGGGTTTCTTACATGAGGTAGATAGCAGAATCTCCAGGAAAATTGCTCCAAATGCAAAAGCCAGAAGTCCCACCTATTCTTAAATGCATTGCAATTTGAAAGTTATTGGTTTAGAAGGTGATTCTCAAATACTGGTCTACCCAAGGGGAAGAGGGAAGTCTATTGTGAAATAATCATCCGGGGTCCTTATATCATAAATAGATCCAGAGATACCCTCCAGCCTCTCTTCTCTGGAGATGTGGATTCAGGTATATGTTTGTCTGTTTCTAGCTGTCCAAGTGAGAATAATGTACAGTTGGTTTGGGGAAAACAATAGCATTGAGGGAAAAACAATATTGTTGAGGAAAAAAGTAGAGTTGGTTCAGTGGTCATGGGACCAGGGCTGCAACTTAAAGGGCTGGAAACAAGGATGATTCCTAAACAAGAAACTAACAATGTTTTTAACATTATTGAATTCTTAAGAGGCAGGCGAGGCAGGCTGTGCCTTCTCCACATCTGGTAAAATTGAGGTTAAGACTGAATGTATCTCTATTGCCTGGTGGTAAAGGTAGCCCACTGGTTTGTAGTCATGCAGCCTTACCCTATCTGAATAGGAGTGGACTGAGGGGGTGGCACTTGTAGATTTGTATTGCTACTAGAAGTCCAGACCAGCACAGTGGCCAATCGGATATTCTTTCCAAAGGTGGCAAAGTTTGGGTATAAACAGAGAAGGAAATATAATGGCTATAACAAAGGAAATCCAATATACATTAATATCTTGAAAGAAGCTCAGAGAAAGAGACAATGTTGTCCCTTAGCTCAGCTTACCAGATGCCTGGAAAGGCCATATACTGCTAATACTACTCCTGCCTTGGGAACCTGACAAGCTAGAATGAAAGCTTACGAACATGAGTGGCCTCTCCTGGAAGATATTTTCATATGATATAAAGACAATGGACTGGACAGTTACTAATGACTGAATGGGATTGTAGTAATGTGCCGGTATCTTTTGACCTTTATGATTGTTTTGCTAGTAGAGATCTGTGTTTAAAGACCAAGAGTGGACTTGATACTGTGATTTATAAAAAATTTATATTGGATCTTCACCCTCATTTCTGGCACAGAGCTCTTAAAACCCTTGGAATTTCCTAAGGGAAAAGAATGATAAAGTTGTCTTGATATTTATAACAAACCTCTTTCAACCACACCTGAGTTTATGTTAATAAAGAGACTTTGGGAAAGCACCTAAGGAATGGGCGGGGTGGGGGCGGGGGAGGGAGGACTGGTTGTCTGTGGAACTGAATATGTGGTTAGAGGGCTGGAACTTTCAGTTCCTCCTGAAAGGTGAAAACATGCACTAACACCATTGATTTAATTGATTGTGTCTGTCTAATGAAGCCTCCATAAACCCCCCGCAAAAGACAGGGTTTAAAGAGCTTTCATGCTGGTGAGCATGTGGAGGTTGGGGAGGGGTGCACCCCAAGAGAGGATGGAAGCTCTGCACCCCTTTCCATCTACCTTGCCCTACGCATCTCTTCCATCTGCTAGTCTCGAGTTATAGCCCATTGTAACAAACTGATAAGCTTAATGAAATGTTTCTCTGAGTTCTGTGAGCGCCCCTAATAAATTAATTGAAACTGAGGAAAGAGTTGTGGGAATCTTTGATCTATAGCCAGTCGGTCAGAAGCGCAGGCGACAACCTGGACTTGCCATTGGCATAAGAAGAGTGTGCGGGGCGTAGGTGCCTGGGACTGTGGAATCAGATTCTATCTCCAAGTAGACTATCAGAATTGAGTTGAACTGTAGGATACCCATCTGAGAATTGCTTGGTGTGGGAAAAAATCTGCACATTGGAATTGGTGTCAGAATTGGAATTGGTGTCAGAATTGAAATTGGTGCCAGAAACGTAGAAGCAGACCTGTGATGTTCACCAGCCCTGTTGAAGCACTTAAAGAGGAACTCGCTTCCCGTTGTCAGTGACATGATTAAATAACATTTGCCTCCTTCCTACTTCCATCCTCCACTACATGCCCTCCAAGATTCTCTGCCATAAACACATAATAAAAAAAAAATTCTTTATATATACTATTTCCTTAAAAATTAAATTAGGAATTTTGTTAATTACAGAAACTCTTCCCAGGAACTCTCCCCTGACTTCACGCTTCTCTGGCCTTCCGCACCGCAGTAGAGACCTTCCTCCGAGCGTTTGCTGCTTGCCTGCAAACAGTGTGGTGTGTGTCAGTGGTTCCTGCAAGGCTGCAGCCCGCACCAGGTATGGACATGGTGTTACTCATCTTCATATCCCCATCCTTTAGCAGCATCTGGTAGATAGTGAATATTAATAAATAGCTACTAAACAAAACCACATTTCTCTTTAAGAACATATGAAAGAAACCCAGCAAGATAAACATTCTTCATAAAACAAAAACATTTGTGAGCCTTTTTGGAAAGGGAATGCTCATCTTATAAGCTACAAAAACTGATAAACTTTCATAAACTTGCATTTGTACTTAATTCCTAAAAGGATTCATTTGGTTAGTGTTTCTTTAGCAAAAATATTTCAGGTATCCATGACTGTAGACCAATCATTTATGTGTCTGTCTGTGCGTTTTTTGTTTGTTTTTTTTTACATCAGAGAATAGGCTTCGTATAGGTCATAGTAGACAGCATATTATTTGTGATCATCATAGAGACAGTTTGAAGATGAAACCCTTAACTCAAAATAAATAATTTTTAGTGAAAATTACATCATTTGTTAAAATGCACTAATGGAAAAAGAAACAAGAAGGAGGCTAAATAAAAGACAGTGAACTGATTAAAAATTTCATCCTAACAACTTGTATAAAATCATGCAAAAAAAAAATTAGCAGTCTGATGACCTGAGAAATTCCCTTTGTGGAATATGACTATGAAATGAAAGACTTTCAAGAGTGGTAGATGGAAATATGTTTTATTGTTATTTATAATTTGGGAGGAGGATTCTAAAACCAGGTTTGAAATGCTGTACCTGATGAATTCTAAAAGCGGTTTGGCTTAGACTGGAACATCCTCAAGGTTTCTTCCCATCCTCAGACTCCATGATAGTGGCTGTATATTTCAAGTTGAATTAGACTACATTTAATTCTAGAATAAATTCATTTTTATAAAGTGAGAAAATGCAGCAATTTGGTGATAATGATACATTTATTTTGGGCTCCTGGGCTTCAAATTGCTTTGGAATTGAATCATAGAGAAATTATAGTGCACAAATGAAGTAGTTGAGAAGCTAGAGCTTGTTCTCATGATATTAAAATTAATCTTATCAGGAAAGGGATGCTGAATGTTAAGTCAGGAAAAAAAATTCTCAGATAAATGTATGACAACAAAAATCATCATTTGGTATCAATTGATTTTGACCAGGATCTTCTTATGATAAAACCAGACTTTCTCTTTTTTCTCCACCTTCCTTTCTATTTTACCCTAGAGGGTTACCATGTTAGCTCTTACTTTGGTAATATTTTTATGCTGTTACTGGTAGGAGCTCACAAAAAAATAGTGGAATTGCTGAGTCAGTCCTAGTGTGAAAAAGTAATAGTTATCTCACTCATCATTTATGAAAGGGAATAGGAAAAAGAAAGAAGAAAGATAATATGAAAACACTGACTTTTTAAACGCAAAGAATGATTAAAGAGCTCTTTAAAAAAGGCCAGATTTATAGCCTGGAAGACTGAAGGCACCATTTATCCCCTGAAGAGGCACAGAGGAGTTATCTCTGCTCACTGGTGACTCATCCAGCTGAGCTGGGAGGGCCGCCCACAGATGAGAGGGTAATTTAGTTTCCAGGATAGTTTAGTCTTCTTGTTCAGTTTACTCACAAAGGTGCTAATTAGAGGAAATTGTTATGGTGTTATTTTTTCACTTTAACAGCTGTTTCCTGTGAGCTGGACACAGAAAACTAAGTCATTTTGTAGAAGTAGATAGAGAAGTTGGATGGCAGTGACTTTGAGTCATTGTTATAAGTTAGAATGTAAAACAGAGGCCTGTGTATGAAGTCATCAGAACCTCATAAATTCAAGAACTTCTCATGTTCAGGTAAAGAAATTGGTCATGCTAAGATTAGAAACCACAGTAGTCAATGCTTTAAAAAACAAACAAAAACCCAGCTTTTGCACAAAAAATGTTAGCGGTAAGGAAATACATATATGTCTACTTTTTTCTTAGAAATTTGGTTAACATTTATGCCTGGCATTATTCTAAGTGCTTTACATATATCAGCTCATTCGATCCCCACAGCAACCAAAGATAGAAAGTAGATAATATTATCCTCATTTAGCAGAGGCCAAACAAGACATGCCCAGGCAAGGAAACTAAGGCAGGAAGTGATTAACAAGTGAGTGAGTGGTGGGCCTAGGATTCTAACTCAAACAGTCTTACAACAAGAAATAAAATAAAATAAAATTAAATTAAATTAAAAAATAACTATATGGTTATGTCTATATAGAGAGAGAAACAATGAGGCTATACTACATAATAGAAACATGGTAGTCTTTTAATAAAAAGTTTATCTGAAACTAGTCTAAGTACATCATTCAAGTTTTGCCTAGCAAGAAAACCTACTTAGAATTTAGAATTAGTAACTTCCAGAATCTCATACTGTGATACTTTTAACACTTGCAAGATCTTACTTTGTTGTATTCCCCACAACTCCTCACCCCACAACATTTCATATGACTTCAAATATGAACAGTAATTTGAATATTCAAGCCAGGGTCTAGTGGGGAGGTTAAAACCAACTCTTGTTACCAGAGTACATTACCTGTGAGGAGCTGCCAAATACCTAAGAGAAGCTGTAAAATTAAACTGTCCAGATGATCTCTTTTTCACTGTGTCATAGAAAGCCCATCAGTGTTATTGCTGTGATTTTTAGCCCATATTATACGGTATAATGCTGGTTATACAAAGGGACAGTGAAATCTAGTAACTCTTCACTAGCTTTGAAAAAAAAGATTGATAGAAAATCATTTATGGTACAGAAAAATATGCTATTTAAAAATATGGGCTCCAAGTACTTATTCAGCAAACTTAGGTATCTATGAAAATGGAAAATTTTAAGTGCTTGAAAAAAACTCCTGTAATTTTCTTTCTGTTCTATCTATAGGAAACTGTCCTCTGCTGTTTCACTAGTTGTTCATTTTCTGAAGAAAGTAAACATTTATAACTCTATCTTTTTTATAATTGTCTACTTTTTGGCATAAGACAATTGGTCTCTATTGGAACGAAAGAGATCCTAGTTAAACCTCTACATTACTCTTAGATACACTAAACAGACAACATTTCAACTTCTGAGAAATATATTTCTTTTTTCTGATTAGATGATATTTTAGATACTATTAATTTCCTATAGTACAAACTATCAAATTTACATCATGATTCATTCCTGCTGTTGCCATAAGTGGCTACGATAAGGATGGCCAAATCTTCTGGTCTAATTTTTATATGATAAACACAGAATAGTTTGGGAGGCTGCATCAAAATCATATGTCTTTGGCATGCAGTGTATTTTAAATTTAATTTTTATATATTTTTCTTTTATTTACTTTAACACTGCAAACACTCAAGTCTCCAGCTGTTTCTTTTCTGGGAGGCTTGGATAGACTGTTTGTTTAAGGTCATTGTGTTAATATGTGATGGCAGGAGACAATTTCTGTTGATCACTCAAAAATATGTCACTTTTCCCCAAATAGACCCTAATGTTGTATATGTATCACTTTCTTCTATTCTGTCATGCACTTAATCGACAGCCCCAGCTTAAGCCAAAAGGGTTGAGTCACCATCGCTTTAGGTGTGGACCTGTGATGTAATTCTGGCCAAGGAGACAAGCATTATTATTCTAATTTCCCTGAACAAGTGACAGGGCTCAAAGAGAATCCAAATTCCTAACCCCAGGGCCAACCATTGCCATTCTTCTACACAGGAGAGCACCCAAAGAGATGATACTTATTTTTAATAAAGTGTTTGGATATTTACTTACCATTTGTGTTGTTATCTTTTGCTGCATAACAAATAACCCCAGAACTTTGTCCCTTGCAATAACAAACATCTATTATCTCACCTTGTTTCTGAGGGTCAGGAACCCAGGACTGACTCAGTCGGTGGCCTTGGATTAAGGAGTCTCATAAGGTTACAGTCAGACTTGGCTCACTACCAGGGTCATTTTTCATAAACTGAGCCAATAAAGAAGATACAGGGACTATGGTTAAAAGTTCTCTTTAATCTCTAAGTCTTTATATAATGTCAGAAATATCCAGATTGTAATTGGTGATAAGGAAAAAGAGATTAGCTATTAAAAATTTCTGTATTTGGCATTTATCACACTATATGGCAATTATTTATACAGTATATAATAGACTATATTATTGTAGAATAATGATGACTCTCCTTGTAGACCAAGGGTTCTCAACACTGGCCACAAATTAAAATAACTTGGGAGCTTTAAAAAAATATATTAACTCATATTAAGCCATGACACATGGGCTCCACTCCCATCAAGTTGAATTAGAATCGTTAGTTATGAGTCTCAAGGATCATTCGTTTTGATAGCTTGTCAGGATACTTGTATACCTAGCATTGAGAACATTGAGAACAACTCTTCTCTTAATAAAATTTTATACCTTTTTTTGTGTTACATACATATTTGGGAATGTAAGGCAAACTATGGATAATTCTCCTTAGAAAATGTGATCTGTACATTCACTGAAATATTTTGTATGCCTTCAAGAGGTTTTGCATCCCTGATTTAGACTGTGAGTCCCTCAATGGTAGGAACTGTGTGTGTGTGTGTGTTTATATGAATCTTTGTGTATTTTTCATATGAATTTATCTCTGCTTTTATGTACTTCCACTTCAAGAAGTAAGAATTTGAGTCCTGGTATAAGGGTAGACATATAGACCAATGGAGTGGAACTGAGAGTCTAGAAATAAATCCGTATATCTATGGGCAATTAATTTTGACAAGAGTGCCAAGACAATTAAGTGGGGAAAGAATAAACTCTTTAGGAAATGGTGCTGGGACAACTGGATATACGCCTTTCCCTCACACCATATACAAAAGTTAATGCAAAATAAAACCACTACTTAATACTTTCTTAGAAGACAATATAAGCCTAAATCTTTGTGACCTTGGATTTGGCAATGTATTCCTAGATATTACATTGAAAGCAGAAAAGAAAAAGTAGATATATTTGCATCATCAAAATTTAAAACTTTTGTATATCAAAGGACATTATCAAGAAAGTGATGAGGCAATCTACACAATGGGAGAAATATATTTGTAAATCTTATATAAAGCTCTAATATTCAGAATACATAAAATTCTTACAATCCAACAATAAAAGACAAAAAGTCCAATTAAAACATGTACAAAGCACTTGAATAAACATTTCTCCAAAGAAGATAGACAAATGGCTTACAAACACTTGAAAAGATGCTCAACATCATTGGAAATTAGGCAGATGAAATTCAAAACCACAAAAAGATACATTTCACAACCAATAGGATGGCTATACTTTTTTTTTAACTTACAAAAATGAAGAATAACAAGTGTTTACAAAGATGTTGAGAAATCAGTACATTTTTACATTGCTCATGGCAATGTAAAAGGGTATGTTCACTGTGGAAAACAGTTGGTAATTCCTCAAGAAGTTAAACATAGATTACCATTTGATCCATTAACTTCATTCCTGTGTAAATATTCCAGAGAATTTAAAACAGGTACTCATATACTTGTACACGAATGTTCATAGAAGCACTATTTACAATAGCTAAATGGTGGAAACAACTCAAATGTCCACCCACTGACAATGAATAAACAAATGTGAGATGTATGTACAATGGAATTATTCAGCCAAAATGAGGAATGGAGTATTGATATATGACACAATGTCAGTGAACCTCAGAAACAATATGCAAGTGAAAGAAGTCAGACACAAAAGGCCATATGTTGTTTAATATTGTATAATCCCATTTATGTGAAATGTCAGGAAGAGGTAAAGCCATTGAGACAGAAGGTAGATTGGTGGTTGCTAGTGGCTGGGAGCTGTGGGAATAGAGAGACTACTAGTTAGAGAGTTGGAGAGTTCTTTTTAGGGTTCTAAAATGTTTTGAAATTAGATAGAGGTTGCAATTGCAACACATTATGAATGTATAAAGTGCCACTGAATTGTACACATTAAAAGGGTTAATTTTTTATTATGTGAATTTCACCTCAATTTAAAAATTAACTGAGGCTGTGACAGGCAAACTGGGACAAGTTGGTCGTCCTATTCCTCACATGTGGGACCATTTGTATGCAAAATAACTGGCTCTGAGTTATTTCTTGAAACTACTTAAAACACTGAAACACACTAAGTGCTCAATAAATAATAGCTACTATTAAAAAAAATAGAAGGGGGAGTTGAAGGCAGTTTATGAAAACATGATGCAACCTTCACTCTATCTCCTGTGCCCTAACACAGTTTCTGACATATGATACACGTTCTTTTAATGTATCCTTTTAAATTGACCTGATTGGGAAGTCTCATTCTCTAAAGATATTCAGTAATGAACTATATTCTCAATATTTCAGATCTCTGACGATTGACTAATAGATGCAGTGGGAGACAATGAAGTTTGGGCAATAACTGTTACTCCATATACTATTTCATATAAAACATTGAAATTTCAGTGAAATGAAACAACCAATATGGCACAAAGAGCCATATGAGTAATCTTGTACAATTAGTAATTTTTCCTCTAGTTCAGAACTTTTAAGTAAATCTATGTGTAACCTGTAGGAGCCTCCTCAATTCTAATAGCACAGACGTCCCAGGAAAATGGGGAAAATGTCATTTCTAAATATAATAGACTTTATTCCAAATAAGGCAATGATACCTTTCCAGATCATGAGTTTATTTTGATGCTCATAGGCCCTTAAAGTAGACCAGGATTTATGAACAAGAGCAATTGCACTTGTTAATCTGTTAGAGAAAGTATTTTATGGAGAGGAAACTGTGCTACTATTTTTAGATCTCTACTCTTATTTTTAGCATGACTGCATGCAACAACACATTCCTGTATATTAAATTAATGAGCCTTCCACACATGTTCAACTACTTTCCTCTGAGAAGCTCAAAATGTGTTTTGCATTAAGTGAGACTCATAATTCTCCCATGGTTACTGATATACTAGGTTGAGAGGGATACTTACAGTATTTAGTTTTGTAATCTCTTCATTTTATAAACCAGATATTAAATGGCTCAAATAGGGTCAATGATGAGGTTATTTGCAGGTGAATTTCTTCTTATTGCCACTTCCAATGCCACCCTCCAGCATCAGTCCATTGAAAGAGCATTAAATGGAATTCTTGGTTTCAGTCGCCCTACCCTTCCCCCCAAATCTGTTTCCCAGCCTCTGATCTTATTCACAGCAGTGCATGCCACCATTGGCCACCCAAATGCTCAAGGTTGGAACCTGGGAGTCATTGCTGATTCTCCTCTTTCCTTGCATCCCCACACCCACTCCATCAACAAGCTGTACCTTTTCGCTTCCTTCCATCTCTTCTGCCCCATCTTACTTGCAGCTGCCCAGTTCTTTAACCCAGACTCCCATCTTGGCAGTGGGGAGCCAGCACTGTGGGTCTCTGCTCAAAACCCTTGTTGCCCCTCAGACTCTTTCCACCTCAGGGCCAGTTGTGCTGGTTGTTCTCCCCCTGCCAGTAAGTGCTTCTCTGACTTCCCACAGCCGGCGCCTTCTCATTCAGCTTTGAGAATTGTGTCTAAAGTAGGTCTCCATCCCCAATATATACAACAGTCATTATTATCTTTCTGCCCTCATTTGTTTCTTTCATAACATTTCCAATTTTATTAGTTCGTTTATGTGTTAGCTTTCCTGTCTTCAAAATGAAAGTTTCAAAATAGCAGGGCTGCACGTCTTTGGCTGAGGTATCCCCAGCGTGGTCGGTGAGCCTGGTCAGGGCTTACATAATAGAATGAATGTGTCGCGTGTGGGTCTTTCCCACTTGCTTTGCCTCACCTACCACAATCCCAGCTCTCAAACCCCTGAGGACTCAGTAGGAGCAGGTAAAATGATTGATAGAGGTTAAACTCTCTGATTTATTTGCTGTAAAGATGAATTTTTTCTATTTAACTCCCCCCACCCAAATATATGTTTGTGTAGGGAAGGTGAGGGTAGAGAAGGGGAATGTGGAAGAACTACACATTGTCTCTCCCAGTTTGTGAGAGAGTGAAATGAGTAGGTGAAAATGGTTGTAGAAAATATGAAAATTAAATGTTTGGGGAAGCAGGTCCAAATTTTGGAAGTAAAATAAATTTTCTAAGAGTCAATTTGGTTGCCATAGAGCCAGCTTGTGTAAAGTGGACCAAAAAAAAAAGACCTATCAGGGTTAACAATCTGGAAAAAATGACCCTTTACAGTTTTTCATAAAGGTTTCCTCTAAGTAAGTAGCTTCAAGAAAACTCCTTCTCTTTTGCATATATGTATAACTTAGCTATGATATCTTAGAATTATCTTTATTTACTTAATATCAAAAATGGTAAGGTGTATGCTTGCGGTGAAATCTTCCTGCTGGCACAATTTTTATGACATTGTGTCTATCATTTGGAAAACAAGACTGACCTTCACTTCTAGTTAGAAGCTAATTTTACTTGAGTGATGTGAGCTATCTGTGAATTCATTTACTAATCACGTACGATATATATTTACCATGATGGACTGATTTAC
The DNA here is from genome assembly GCF_021234165.1 of Pteronotus mesoamericanus. Taxonomy (NCBI): domain Eukaryota; kingdom Metazoa; phylum Chordata; class Mammalia; order Chiroptera; family Mormoopidae; genus Pteronotus; species Pteronotus mesoamericanus. Next base: position 19,074,319 of record NW_026555310.1, read on the forward strand.
CTACTGCCTTCTGACATTCTAAGCCTCTCACTCTCTCCTTTGGAAGAGTGGCTTACATTTTGTATTAAGTGTGCCAGGATAGGCATGAGATTTAAACTTAGATCAGCTTATTATTTATTTTCTCTTTCAACATACTTTCACCCTTCTTACTCTTTCCGGGATAGGGAGCATCTGTTCACTCTGTAAATGTGCCTCGTGATTCAGACGGTTTGTTTTTTTGGGGTTTTTTTTTTTTGAGGTTTTTTTATTGTTACACTATTACAGATTCCCCCTATTTGCTCCCCCCTTGCTCCCCTCTGCCCAGCCCCCACTCCAGCCCCCTGGCCTTCACCACGTTGTTGCCTGTGCCCATGGGCTATGCATGTATGCTTATATGTTCTTTGGCTAGTCTCTCCCAGCCCTCCCCACTCCCCTGCCTCTGAGATCTATCAGTCTGTTCCACGTATCCATGCCCCTAGATCTATTTTGTTCATTAGATCAGAGAGTTTCTCGAACATCTATGGCCCCATCAAAAAGCTGTATCTTTTAAATTACTTTCCAAAAGAGAACATGTTTCCAGAAGGCTTGTGGATGTAACACACCTCGTTTAATTCAGGGGATGAATTCACAGAAACGGCAGAGTCACTTCTCTGTGCGTTCTTTGGAGGACGGCCCCGAGGAGGTGCTCTGTAGGCAATCAACATGAATGATCTCTTTTTGCTGGTCAGTCCTCAAGCTTGCCGTAATGTTTATGAAGGTCAAAGGACCTCCAAAAATCATTAAGTGCTTTACTGTCTGATTCCTAAGTCATTTCCTTGAAGAACCTTGTGATCTGCTGACCCTCATCACCCCCTTTTTAGGACATAAGTATCACTTCCATTTTTTCTGTTGCACATTACAGGTTAAAGGTGTTCACCATAACATAAAATAAGTAGTAGAAAGAACAGCCATGGCAGAGTAAACAATACATGTTTTAGAACCCACTCAATTTAGGAATATCAGGTAGAGTATTTTTGGCAGGGGGCCTTTTGCAATGCGGTGCACTAGAACTCTTTAGCCAGGAATACATGTACAGTACAGTGTGTTGGCTAGAGAGGTTCTATCTCATTGCCTGAGAAGGCACTACACCTACTGCATGGGTGGCTTGGGGAAGAAGGTATAGATATAGATATGGATATGGATATAGATATTGGTATAGATATAGATACATATTACTTTTTAAAGGAGAATATTTCAGAGATTTATAGAAATTCAATAAATCACACTGCAGCATTATCAAACTGGGTCTGTATATATTACTCCAGATATGAATTCCCAGAAAATGCTTAGGTGAATGCCCCACAAACTGTAATGAGGTTTAGATTTTGTTTCTTTCTGCAATCAAGTTAGTTGATAGTATTGTCATTTCCAATTTACAACTGAGAAAACAAATCTAGATACAATATCTAAGGAATTCCACTGGACCCTACTGCCTCGCAGGATTCAGAGAAACTCAGATATTTGTACAATGAAGCAATATATACAAGTTTAATTTACATTGGCATGTTATAATTCACAAATCATCTATATGCTGCCTTCTTAGTGCTATGTGCTGACTTTTAATTAAAATCCTAAAGCAGAACCAGCAAAGTGTGTTATCATTATTATTCATGATCCATTGTTGGCTAAGGTCTTTATAATAAATGTGTAACTCAAAATTATACATTGTGAATATTTATGGAACCATCCGGTAAAAAAACCCCCTGAGATTAAAAAAAAAAAAAAACACAACTAAACAAGCTATACTTCAAGAGGAAAAATTTAGTTTGTAAAATGTAAATGTATTAGATAATCTATTATAATTTTTAAATGAATGAACTTGTTAAAACATAAACTAGCTATAAAATGTCATAAAATATAGCAGATTAGAACACTTTTTTTTGGAAATCTTGCCAGAAATTAAAAATGAGTTAATATATTGCTTTTAACAAAGAACTCCTGCAGGCATAAAAGAAGTTAGAACTGACTTGAAAATTCCCATCATGCTTTATTTTCTGGTGGAATTTTCAGACCCTGATGGGGTTTGTTTCATAATCAGCTTTGGTGTTCAATGACTTCTTTTATTATAAAACAGAGAATTCTTGCTTAACACAGTCTGGTTTCCTTTTTTTTTTTTTTTTTTGCCCTCAGTTTCTGGAGTCACAAATGCATTTAAACAATGATCAAGTCATGCTGTAACAGGCACAGGAAACAAATGAACAACTGCAGCAAGAAATTGCTAAGCTTGGGTCTGTAATCCCAGTATTGAGGGAAAACATGAGACCAATAATGCTCAAAAGTGTGAGTTGATGGAAAATTTGAAGTAACTCCACTGCATTTCACACCTGTTATTTTACTCTTGCTCTTCACAGAATGCATGAATGGTGGGTATTATGGAAAACATAAAACAATTACTTGCCATTTCTAATTATGTGATATTTGCAAAGGGTCCAGATGCAACTGTGTCCTACATGGTTTTTTAATTACTAGGCTATAAAATAGAGAGAGAGGGATGAAATCTAATTAATTCAATAAATTTGTTTTACAGTTGACCCAACAGGTAGTAGATAGAATTCTATAAACTCTAGGTATCATTGAACCCTCAAATCCCACTGAAAATATGTTGCTCCTTTTTCATTTACAGGTCAAACATCTTAACCTTCTTCCACGTATTATGCTAATTTCTCCCAGATTACCCCAATATACTTTTCCCAGCAACTAAAAACATGGTTCTCAATGAAATAACAAAATGAAAGACTTTTTATGATCATGAACTGGCTAAAATTTACCAAACATATGAAAGTGATAAAATTATTGCCAAATATTACTACAAACTATTTTTAAATCAATAATTATTACACATAAAATAATTTTTTTTTGCACAGAAAAGGAAACCATCAATAAAATGAAAAGGCAACCTTTTGAATATTTGCAATTCATGTATATTTGCAGAACCATATATCTGACAAGGGGCTAATATGCAAAATATGGAAAGAACCCATACTGATCAATAGCAAAACAAAAAAAGTCCAAACAAACAAACAAACAAAAAAACGACAAATAAAACTCCAAAATGACCTGAACAGCCAGAAGATCTGAATAGAAATTTATCTAAAGGAAGGGTGTAGAAGGACACCAGGTACATGAAAAGATGTTTAACTGATCATCAGGGAAATGCAAATTAAAACCACAATGCAATATCACCTCACACCTGTTTGAATGACTATTTCAAATGCACAGGAGATAAGAGTTGGTGAGGATGTGGAGTAAAGAGAACCCTTGTGCACTCGTGGTGGGAATATAAACTGGTGCAGCCACTATGGAAAACAGGTGGAGTTTCCTCAAAAAATTGAGTGGTGAAGATCTCTAGCCTTCAATTTCCTTATTTCTAGTTGGGACTAATAATAGCTACCTCTTAGGATTTCTGAGTAGATTTAATTAGATAATCTGTTTAGCGTATTCATCATTTAATACATGCTCATTTATTAATGGTATTATAATCACAAAGTAAATGGCTTCGCCAGGAATCATGTACAGGGATACTTCCATTTTATTAAAATAAAGAAGTAAAAATTAAACACCACGGAAGGTAAAATTTACTCCACTCAGATCTCAGACCTAGAAACTATAGAGCAAATGAACTGGTGCCACTGCACAAGGACTGAACCCATAAGGAGAGACAAGGGTGCAAAATGTCCTCACCTTCTCCATCTGTCCCCAAATCATTGTTAATTGAAGTTGGTTATTTGTTACAAAATGTACCACTTGTTATAAAACAGTATTTTGCTTCCTATCCATATGTCATCAGTGGTGATCCGACATGATGCATCATTTTTTGCTTGTTTGCATTTTCTTTGTTAATTTGCTCTATTTCCTTTGTCTGTGTCATCATTATTTTATAAAAGTGGTTGCTCACTTGATTGACAGGATAGGTGGACCAGGTCTTCACAGCTTAAGTGAACTAAGCTGACCACGGTTACCTACACTCAGGGAGTCATTTTCATAGGCAGAGCTGAAATACCTCGGCTTCTAGTTCTGTCCTTTTCATCCCCCTGCTTTTCTGGCCGAAGTGGAGGTCTATTTTTGACTGGGTAGTTTAAATACGGCGTCATGTTAGTGACAGGATGAATGGCTCTTACAGGGAACGCAGACTCGGGCTTCTGAGTGACAGCCTGCGCTTGCCTCTCCTCCAGAGGCCTCTCCTACTCACCAGGGCAATGAAGACAAGTGGACACGGATCCCCTGGTGCTGGATCCCCTTCGAAAGGATGAACGAAATATAAATCAAGGTTTCCATTTCTGAAGCAATTGCAAAAACTCTTCAGCCCAAAGGATGGGTACAGTTCAGGAAGATACATTTGCAAAACCCTTTTGTTCAAGAGTCATTTTACATTAAGGTACCCAGAAAAACACAACTGAAATGACTGAAACAAAACAAAAGCATCTGCTACTCTGTTGCAAAATTTCGGATGTGTCTCTAATTATACAACTTGTTCTGAAATAAAGGTAGTATTCTCCTCCGGTGGCAAATATAGATATAACCACCCAGCTAGCAAAATCTTTTCCTCTGAGTTTATAGATTGCCTTGTTTCCAAGAATACTGGTTTAGTGAAGGTGTCAGCTATCATACTTAGAGCCGTCACTCACACAATTGAAATGGTGTGCTGTGTACTCGCTTAAGCTTAGGGCAGGGTGCTTATTGTCTAGCCCCAAAATGAGGCTTCTGACATTCTCTTTGGCTGTTGAAGATAAAATGCTTAACCATGTGTGATGGCTCACTTCTGAGTAAGCATCTTCATGCACAGTGTACTTTGAACCATCTTTTCTGAGGTCATTAGAGAATGTGTATTACCTCTGACCACAATTGAAAGCAATTGGGCATAGCGAGCCTTCATTGTCTGATGAGGGTGACTGCTTTCAGAAAAAGCAGTATTCTAATAAAAATAGATACTCTTAAAAAGAGACAAATCAGAGTATTGATTTCCATGGTAATTCTTTTTCTGTTCAGCAAAGCAAATAATTCTAAAAGTAATTAGGTCACACCATTTCTTTAAAGTTTTCTCAATTCTTCCTTGTAAAATAATGGCTTCGTATATAATTAAAATCTATTTAAATTGAATGTGTGTCTGAACTTGTTTTATTCTCAAGAAAGTAGAGAGGAATCACTTCATATTGTTAGGCTCACCAGGAAAGGGTATCTCAATAAGAAGATTTCTTACAATTTTCCCAAAGGATCTACTTAGGCTCACCATTGGAATATGTGAAGGAATGGACCAATTCCTTTTTTTTTTAATTGAGATATAGTTAACATAGAATATTGTATTAGTTTCAGAGTATGGACTCACTCAATTCTGATAGAGACAATCAGTCAATTAGGATCCTGGTCTTGTTTTTGCCCTGTCACCTCAGCAGGTGATGCCACCGTGTTGTTGTTACTTCTATCAGACCAATGTCCATCAGGTTTTGAGAGAAAAATATGTTTCTAAGGTTATGCTTTCTGCTAGTAGATGGATATGTCAGTTACTAGTATGAAATGTCAGAAAGCTGTTATGTTAAAAAGGCAAGAGAATCCACCCTGGCTGGTGTGTGGCTCAGTAGATTGAACGCTGGCCTGTGAACCAAAAGGCCACCTGTTCAATTCCCAGTCAGGACACATGCCAGGGTTGTGGGCCAGGTCCCCAGTAGGCAGCGCCTGAGATACAACCACATATTGATTGATGTTTCTCTCCCTCTCTTTCTCCCTCCCTTTGCTTCTGTCTAAAAATAAATAAATAAAATCTTTAAAAAAAAATGAGAGAATCCAAATGGCAGGTGGCTGGTAGTTGAGGTTTTGATGTCTTCGGTGATGCTGAGCAGCAGGGCACGTGCCACCATCCCTCCCCATTCATTACTGGTAGATTCTTCCTCACTACTCAGGATGTGGTGGAGGACTGGTAACATCCTTGGTACTTGGAAGTCTGTTAGAAATGCAAAACCTCAGATCCCACCCTAGGTCTACTGAATCAGAATCGGAATTTAGCAAGAACTACTGCTGACTTATGAGCACATGAGAGTGGGAGAGGTGCTTCTGTATAGCATCAAAGATTCATTCAATGTGGCCTCTCCTGACTGCTCCCTTTACTCTCTTACTTAGCCACTCAAAATAGGCTTCGCTATTCAATTTAATTACATAATAGATAGGACTTACATGTTAGATTCCACCTTTTCTGGTGGAATATGGACTCAGGATTGAGAAAAGGCAAGACAAAAACTGAGCTATTCATAATTAAGTCTTAGACATTTTTAATTTGTTACATTAAAAATTATTCTTAATGGGTTGGTCTAGTTAAAAACACTGGTCAAATATAATGCTTGTTAAATAACAATAATTAGAATAGTGTTTATAAATGAATAGAATGAGATATCCATTTCACTTCTGAATTTTTGTATTTTGTGCTTTTGTTGGTGTCATAATTGCCATCACATTGGGAAAGAATCACATTGATTTCAACCTGAAGAAAATAGGTGAAGAGATGCCAAAATCTTAGGGAAGGTTCCTGAGAAGATTCCCGATAAGATTCCCTTTTCTCCTGTTGAAGCTCGATACCATGGATAATTTTTGTGTCACTCATGTCTGTGGCACAAAAGGCCTGGGTTTCTTTGAGGGGATGTCATAGTTCCATTGGTCCAAGCACATTCGGAATCCTGGGACAACTGCATTTGGCCACCCCGGAATAACATCAGTGATAGTGATATCAGCCCAGCTCTCTGCCAGTACATTATATTACATGTGCTCAAGGTTTCACATGAAGAGAAGAACAATTATTCAGTAATAACCAAATAGGCAAATGGTAGTATATGCTAATCACTATTAAGTGTTTAGAGTGCATTATCTCCAATTCTATTGTGAACGAGCCATTATTCCTATTTTAGAATTAAAGAAACTAAAATTTAAAAACTTTCCCAAGATTATATAAAAAAATTAGTGATGGAGCTCATTCAAACTGAGGTCTGTACTTCCCACAGATAGGCTCTTAACTAAGGTACATAGCTCTTAACCACCTGACATGGAATGAGTAATTGCCATTTCAAGCATTGGGAGAAAGAATACCTGCAGAGTCTCCTACAATACTTCTCAGCTCTGAACACTGTTGGCTAATGATAAGAGTCTATTGAAGTCCTGGACCATAGTGAGCCCAGGTCTCCAAAGGCCATGTCTGTGCTCCCCATGAGGAGTTAGTGTTCATTTGGCAATTTAGTTTTATAGCTATAAGCACCTTTATTATATTCTATTTCCTTAAGGTATTTTCTCTATTATTGGTGTCTCATTTCTATATTTCTTTCCGTCAGTTCTCTTCCCTCCCCTTATGGGCATATTCAAGCCTCCCATACCCAAAAAAGCAACCAACCATCATGCACAAATATTATTTTCCTGACTCTGATTTGTCTTCATACTTTTTTAATGCTCCATTGTTTTATGTCCCTTTACCCTCTTGCACTTCTTGAAAGAGTGGCTGTATCACTAATCTCCATAAGTCATTATTTTTCACTCACCTCTGAACTCATTACCATCTGGCTTTCTCTTCCACCACTCACTGAATCTAATTCAACTATGCTTAACAAGTTTCATTGGCTGAGGTCCAATAGCCCTCTTAATGGAGAGAATTGGGAATGGAGAGAGAATATAAACTATATTTATGGACTACCCACTGTGAGCCATTTTTATGCAGTCAATTCTATATGTTTTCTCATCTAATCCTGATAGTGACCCTCTGGTATTTTAAATCATCATCATCATTATTATTTAAAACTTAGGAAACAGATTCAGAGCATTTAATTAAAATAAGGTAGAGATATGACCCAAACCCAATTCTGCCTGACTCAACATCCCATATTCTTTGATTACACAAGTCAAAGAAGAAACAGAGGAAGAGGGGGAGGGAAGAAAAACAGGGAAAAATGGAATGAAAAAGAGAAGGAAGAACTGAAAGTAAGTAGGGAAAGATTCGAATACAAGAAAGTTTCTATGCAACAAGCAAGAGATTCAATTTGACCACTAGATTAGTTTTATTGCACTCTTACCTTTTCATTTTATTGTACAGGAATACCTTAATATAGGACTAAAGGTAGATCACAGAAATACGGTGAAAAATCCATTAGTGACAAAACGTAGTATACTTAATGGAAAGACCTCTGGTATTCTGTTCTGCTGAAAAGAAGGCTACATAGGGTATTTACTTGCTAATACTGCCACCTTGCTCAACTTTCTGAAGTTTTTGTTAATGCCCAAGAAACTAGGGTATAGAGCTGGTAACAAATGACAGTAAATGAAGTTACCGATCTGTGTGTGCTATTTAAATTTTTTTTTGAAATTATTCAAATTCCTCTGGACTAGAAATTAGGGCAGAATCTTAGGACAGATGGCTTGGTAATGAGTTTTGCACTTCCTTCAGCTGCCAAGCAATTTGGAAACTGCACTAGGCCAGGCCCCTGTCAGTGCCATTGGGCACTTCAACTTGAAGACTAGTCTGACACCAGGAAATTGTCATCATCAGCAGCTAATGCTTAGCAAGTATGGCACACCAAGTGTCATGAAAATGGAAAGGAAAAAGATGTTCTGTGCTGATTGTAACTTCCTGACAAATTTTGGATTCAACTGAAGTTTTGTGGTGAGCTGAAAGTTCACCTTATATCTTCAGTCCAGGCACCCTTAGCTTCAGACCCATTTATTTAATTATCTATTCAACATTTTACTTAGATATTATGCAAGTGCCTCAAAATATACATGCTCAAAACTGAATTTTTGATAGTCCCCAAGAAAACATCTTGTTGCAGTGTCTCCTAACTTAATGAATAGTAATGGTATCAAACCACCCGATAATTCAGACCTGGAATCATTCTTTACTAATCCCCTCCCTCCCTGCACCACATCCAATCACCAAGGCCCATTGATTCTACTTCCTACATATCTCCTGAATCTGTCCACTGCTCTCCATCCCCATTGCTGTCAGGAACTTTTAGGCCACTGTCATTTCTCACCCACACTTCAGTATAGTCATAGCTCCCTTACTGAAGGCCATCAGCCTTCCCTTTTCCGCCCCACCCATTTTCTCTATGTAGCTAGTGTGGCACTACACATTAGATCATGACATTCGTCTACTGATCACCATTCAAGGCTTTCCACTGGTTGGAAAATAAAGTCTAAACATCTCAGCATAGCTAAGAGGGCTATTATCTACCTTCCCAGCATTATTTCCTACAAGTTAGACATGTAGTCAGAAGATATTTACAAAGTGTCTGCTGTGTGCCAGACCTTGTTTAGACTCTGAAGGTACAGCAGTGAACTAAACAGTCACTGTCCTTAAGAAACTTACATGCGATTGGGAGCAAACAGTAATCCTGGAAACAAACAAATGAATAATTTAAGCACTTATAAATACCAGAAAGGAGATAATTGTAGGTCATGACTCCTATAAGCTTTCCACATCCCACCTAAACTAAGGTGCCTCTGTAAGCACTTTTGTCACTATAATTTAGCATCCTATATTTCTTTTTTTTATTTCTTGTTTATCTATCTTCTGTCTTGGATCATTAGAGATTTGATAACAGCAAAGGTTTGCTCTAAATGTTGCTATCATGTTGCCTAGTTTTGCCTGGCATGTGTCAGATATATAATAAATATTTGTGAAATAATTGAATGTTACGTCCTCAGTATGAAATGATTGATAAGTTCTCATATCTCATTGAGTGAAAATAAAAAGTATATGTTGAAAAAGATCAGATGTAAATAAAAATATAGGCTTTTTGTAGTTTATAACTCTTCAGATAGTTGCAAACTAACATGAACTATATATTGAATTTTCAAACACATCAATTGATTAAACTTATTTATTACAAATCACTAAATTCCTACAGATAATAAAATTCCATATATTACTGATTTCTTATTTTTTTCTCACTTACTGAAAAAGCCAAATTGAAAAAAATACTTTAGAAAATTGTGAGATGGAAAAATATGCTCTGTAATTAAAACACTGAAAGGGAAAAACATAGATGGTTTCTATGTTATTTTAGGTAAAGAAAGAAGAAAGTGGGTCAGATAGGCATAAGCATTTAGGCAATGCTTCGTTAGTACCTTCTATTTATTCAATACATTTATCTTCCCAAGGTTTATACCTATTAATCCTTTATATCAAGTTTTAAGTGCTTACAAGGATTAATAGAATGGTGTTACGCCTTTCTAAAAAGAAACAAAACGACCAGCCCCTCTTCCATCTTCAAGCTCTGTGCAAAAGAGCATTGTCTACCTGCGCTCCCGTAAAGCCAAGCCAATCACAACAACAAAAAAATCAGCTTCAATAAAGGTTTGCATTGGCTTTTATATGCTTTAAAAAATAGTGTGTCACACCCTTAAAACAAAATATTTGGTTACCCAATTTTCACTATTTTGTCCCGTTATGGATGAAATGAACTTCTGAGTAACTTAGAGTTCTAAGACCTTTATTATTTTCTTCTTAAACTTTTTCTTACAACATCCCATGATTTTCCTGTGGTGGTTCATGGTGTGTATCAAAGTGTCTGGTAAAAGTATTTGCTTTCAAAAAGATTTTGGCACACAGAATCTACGCGAATAGTTGCCTTATCAATTTCTCTTAAGAATGGAGAGTGCTTTTTACTCACCACCATTCTTCCCCCAGCTCATGGTTTGCACACATTCTCGCATATATACCTGTAGTGTGAAACCATTGCTGGGGTCCCAAATGGAAATAGTGGCAGACAGAATGCAGCACGGCGTTGGGGAAAAACCATTAGCTTTGGAATTAAAAGCCCCGAGGCCAAGATATTTCTCTCGGTGATATGATGCATACCCCTTCTGCTTATCCATATTTTCATTTCTTCTCAATTCCTGATTTAGAACTTCTTGAACCCCTCAGTTCCGAACCAACCAGGACTTGGTATTGGTTTCTTTCCTCTTGCTGGCTGAGCCAGCTTGTTCTCTTTGTAGATACTCTTACTGATATACAAACTCAAGTGTATAAACGTTTACTGCAAATAGAAAACCTCCCACATACTTTTCAACTTCTCAGAAATTACAATGTACCCTACAGTTTTCTGGGTTTTAATATTAGGTAGCCCATGTCCCATTTCATAGCTGAAAACATGAGTGAAATATGGACTAGAAGAAACTTGTTTGGAAAAATATCTGGCTAATGAATTCTGTCAACCTATGTGACAGTAGGACTTTACAAAGACTCTCAGGTCCCCATTGTTTAACAAAAAAAGACAAAAAATACGTACACAAATCACAATTACCAGTGACAACATGGAAAAACACAGAGGATGCCACTGGCAAAACTCCTCGGAGAGACAGCTTTCCAAATGTGGGAAATATAAAACAAAACCTTCATTTATGAGAATTAGTTGAATGTCTGATTTTCCTAGCCTCACAGGTTTATTATGAAAACCAAATTCAGTTCTCCTAAGGGGTGAAAAGGAACCGCTTCCCGTGGCATGAAGTTACAGAAGAGCAAATGTCTAAAGCCTATAATTTGTTCCTGGAGCAGCATTATGTTGTCCTCTTCTGAGTGATGTAAGTCTGCATTGGCATTTCGGACACAGAAACATTTTACCCTTGACACAGTTTGGAATTTGGAACTGCCTGTGAAAACATGAATAACTTTATTTTTCCATTTGAAAAGTCCCTAAACACAGATTGATAAATTCTCAAAGAATTCCAGTACAGAATTTGCAGGCTAGCATTTCAACTGCCAAGACCTATATTCCAAGTGTTTGAATTGCCAGAAAAAACACAGCTGCTAGTCTATATCTCAGGCAATCTGTACCCCATCATTTAAGCAGAAGAGATTACTAAATGGGCTGAAGGTTAGGTAAAGTTTCAGAGAAACAAAATGTAGTATTGAAAGTCAAAAACCCACATAAATCCCAAATATTAATACTAACTCAGAATATCAGAAATTTTAAATCACTGCTTATTTTGAAAGGACTCCTTCTTTTCCCCCACGAAAGTCATAGACACCCAAGAGCCAAGCTTTCTCCTAACCTTCAATTCTACTCTTGATAAATGTTCTTGTGCCTTGTTTTGGCTATGATTTAAAGGATTCTGATGACTAGAAGCTGGCCACCTTGGATGATATCATGGAGTCATGGATGGAGGGAGCCTCATGAGGTCAGAGCAGCTATGGCAGAGATAGTTTCTGACACTTTCATAAACTAAATTGAATTCTTGGCACAGTCAAAGTTTGGATCGCATGAGTTTCCAGCCCAGCTCCCCCTTACCTGTATCAATTACACGTTAATTTCTGCCCCGATAATATAATAAAATAAAGTGGGTCATTTTTAAAAAATTGAACTTTGGTAATGATTTGAGATACAACAAACTGCACAAATCATAAAGGACTTTGTTTTTTAAAATGTGTAAATCGTCTTTGGATTTTCTCAGTATCTTTTATTATGAGGGTATATGCTCATAAGTCTCCCGCATCCCTCCCCCAGGGTTGGTTCAGATTTGACAGTCAGGCTGCTGTAAAAATAAGCTTCGGGCTATGTGTAATTTCCTACTCACACGCTCTGACTCCAGTCCTGTCCCTCCACTGGTGCAACTTCCCAGGGTGTTGGGGTATTCTCCTGAGAAACCCTGTCCTAGATATCCTGGAATCTTCTAAACAAAGCCAATTCGCTACTCACATTCTTTCAATTCAATGAATATTTACTGAGTATACCTATCTCATGTCATCCTTTTACATATAATGTTTTGATTAATCCTCACAAAAATTTGCAAATGAAAAAATGAGTCCAGAGAGTTTAAGTAACTTGCCAATGATACACAACAAACAAATGCTTGCCAAGAGGTCAATTCATGTTTCTGGAGCTGTTTTTAGATACCATTAATCATTCTGAGACACCTTAGGTATATCACAATGGAAGTCATGCATCTTCTTCTGCACCTGCAGGGTTGGTAATATAATATGGCCCAGCCACTGCCCTCAAGGACCTGCTTTTTGCACTGATCGTGTACAAATTTGATCAAAAACACACCGAAGTGACCTTTCCATTTCAGAAAACATACAACTTTCAATCAATATTAATGACATCAAGGACCAAAGATCTATTATTCCATAGGTCTCAAGAGAATTGGAAGTGGCATCCAAACATATACATTTCCTTATTTAGAATTTAATGATCTTCTTCTAAGTTTCTTATCACCAGCTACTTTATCAAATGTAATGAATGGCTTTTCTCAGGATGATGCTTTTTTAGGATTCAGGTAACACTGAGACTCTCTCTGGTAGTTGTAGCTGTGATTTTAATTGGAATCATACCACTGCAATCTAAATCTTAGGTTCTCCTTATGAAAATCCTGCTGCTTGGGCAGGAAAAAAAACTTAGAAATTAACTGGTCCCAAAGTTGCAAACTGACAGCCTCCATGCTGCCACTGGTCCTAACTGTATATGGTTTGTTGTCCACAGGATGATCCTAGTTGAGTTCTTACAATTTTATGAATTGCTGCCAAAAATTTTAAGTGAGTGAATGTCCAGTAAATATCTTTATGTTAGACTTCTCTTACTAATTTGTACTAATAGGTAGCACTGGCCTTGCATTCCAGCCATCATAAGAAAGGAATGGGTGCTTCTTGGAGATGGGGCTGATGTCTCCAAAGTGACTCCATCGCATCATTGTCTGATGGGTTGTCAGTATTGCAGTCGATGGTCTGTTGATATTGGTCATTGTGCTTGTATTATTCTCTTGGAGTAGAGTTAAAGAGAAAAAAAAAATCGTTTACTCTGTCAAACAGAGGAAACAAAATATAATCTGAGAAGGCTTTGTGTTTAAAAAAAGAGAAGAGAGCAAGTTTCTTTGTGGAAGGAAAGAATGTGCCTCTTCGGTAAATATGCACATGCAGCATCTCAGCTTAAGTTCACTGATGTTATTCGCTTGGCCCTGTAAGCACTTGAGAGCCATGATTTAGTCTTATTTTTGTGACCTGAACACAGAGATGGAAAGAAGTTAAATGACTTCCCAGGGTTTATATTTTTAGGCCATAATCAGAGTGAAAGTTTCCTCACCTTTTAGTACAGTACTTGGCATATGGGAGATAACACGTGGATAAAGTTGTAGACTGAAATTTAAAAAGAAAACTATCTTCATGTCATGGAATGTTTTAAGAAAAAAAATAAGAGGTAGTATTAAATAAATTTAAAAAATTGAAAATGGGCACAAATACTGGAGGGTGCAAGCATTGTGCTACGTGGACTTCAGAGTCAGGTAAATTTTTCATCATAAAGTATTTAACAAGATCCGTGCTAATTATTTCCCCTACAGAGCTTCTCTGTCTTCATGTCTTAGAGTATTTCCTAGAGCAGCCTACTTAACAGTCGACATCTCTGATGGAAGGCCACACCAGGTGCTGTCGTTCAGACTGGCCCCTCTTTTTCACCTCTTGCCTTGCTCCGGAAAGGACGTGAGCCTGGCAGTCGGGGGCAGGCCTACAGCTCAGGGGCACTGGCTATCAAAATTGAAGTTAAATTAAATTAGAGATTCAGTTTCTCAGTATCTCCAGCCACCTTTCAAGTTCTCCATAGCCATTTGTGGCTAGTGGCTGCTGTACTGGATAACCCAAACAAAGAACATTTTTATGATCACAAAAGTTCTTTTGGACAGTGCTGCTCTTGAACCCAGCTGATCGGATTTAAATGATATCTTTAACACTTACTGTCTGTGTGACTTTAAGCAGGTAATTTAATCTTTCTGTGCCTTGAGAATGTAAGTATTAAGTTACTGGGATCATTTATGAAAATTAGATGAGTTAATATATATATTTAGAGTAACCCTTAAATGCCATATATTTTCTCAGTAACTGTTAGCAATTACTATTAATCAAAAGCATTATAAAATAACACCTATTTCATAAAGAAAATGTAGTGTATACAGATGAAGGGAGGGTGACTCAGAGTAGCTGGATCTGTGCTCCCGAGGTCCACATACGTATTGTCATAGAACTTACCTTAAGATATTGTAATTTTATGAGTCACTTTTCTTTACTAGACTCCATGTTTTGATAATTTGAGGACTGATATCTTATTTTTCTTCATATCCTTATCACCTACTATAGTGTCTTGAACACAGGTGACATTTAATAAGCACTTTTTTCCCCAACAGAGTTGAACTAACATAAGTGTTTATGAATGAACAGGCTTCTTACTTATTAATAATTTAGTGGGAATAGTAGGATTGGGATTTTGCTAGTAACCATATAGAGACAGTGAACTCACAGGTAGGTTTAAGGACAATGGGGGAGAATGTTTAAAATCAGAAATAGATGGAAATTTCCAGAATGTATGATCACTTCAAGTGTGGAAGAGAGATGGAGGAAGGAAAGAGGGAGAAAAGAGAGGAAATAGAACTGGTAAATCATGTGGGAGAAAGCTCAAAGACAAATTTTACCTACTTTAACATTTTACCACAGAGAGATCCTGAAGCCCTAGGTGGAACTGTCTTGGCTGAAGTGCTTGGGCTAGTGTAAACAGAAGTCTGACTATAGCAACACATTATTTAATTAAGTAGAGTAAGTGGCAATATGAAAGCAAAATGAGCAATAGGATAATGTGATTGAAAGCTTCAGCTGTGATGGAACGGAGAGAGAGTAAGACATGAAAGAAAGATCATACTGTACCAGGGACCAGACCATGGACTTGGTTAGCCAATGCACAAAATAAAACAAAGAATAAGATTAATTATAATTCTATAAATGGAATTATATTGTTCAAGAAAACAATTCTTGAATATAAATGTAAATTTAAAAACAATTGAGATTAAGCCATCATTTTAGATAAGTCAGGGGTCAGAAAGGGGACTGCAAGTGGCATTAAAAAAGGTCTCAGGATTTGTGCTATCATCATAAATGTGACAGTTACAATTAAAAACATAAGTGAAATGATTAAAAAGCATAAAAGCTACACATGAACATATGTCCAGGCATTCAGCTTGCTAGGGTGCTAAAAATGGATATTTTTTATACTTCATTCCAAGTTAACAAATATTAGGACATTAAAATGCATGAGACACGGTGTGTATTCCATTTGCCATGTTTTTATTACTAAGTTAGAAAGAATTAAGCTTCAGGGAATGTATGCAAATCCACCAGTCTACAAAAATGCTGAGTCAGGAGCCATCAGGAAGGGCAGTGAGATGTCTATTTTCCAAAGAAGAACCTCATCCATTGTATCCTGAACACCCTTTGTAGGGCTCTTCCGAGGTGGCCAGCCATGTCCAGCAGGACCAAAGAATGTGATTGCTGGATGGCGCTTTCTTTAAAGGTGGCAGTGGCCAAACCTCCTAGCCTGTTAGGTTTTCAGTACTAGCATTAAATTTAATGAGTATATAGAATATTTGCTCTGTATATAGAAGATGTTTTCATTGGAGTTTAGTATGTCACTTGCCCTAAGCAATCGTTAACACAAGGGCGCTTGCACTATGGTCAGTAGACTGTTGACAATACCAGACTGTCACTGTGAGGTCTGTTTTTCATATATTTTCTGCTGAGCCTGGAGTTTTCTGCATAGACTGACCGGGACCATGTGGAGAGAACAAGATTTTCATTGGTGCACAAACTTATTGATTAAAGAATATGAGTATGTTCAAACTAAGTGATCGCTCCTTGACGTCTGTGTTTGATCTCAGTCCATGCAGGGTTCTGTAATTAGATCATTATTGCTTCTCTAATGGAGAACTTGTCAAGTTCCTTTTGCATGATTGGGAAACAGCACATGTGTTCTAGACTACTAAACTCTTCTCTGCCTTCAGAATACATAGTGATACATCCCTGAAAATGAATACAAAATTCTTCCTCTTCACTTTTCATTTTTACTTGCATTATATGCATTCAGTCAGTCAATCACTTAATCTATATTGTTTGAGTGCCTACTATTTGCTGGAGTCTTAGCCAGGAGCTTGGATAAAATGGTCTTTGCACGTATGTTTTTAAAAAGTCCAGCTTTCTCACAGCTTGTGTGTATCAACCCTGACTCCTTTTGACATAACCTAAATGCAGTGTGGAAGACCGTCTAAACCAAACATCCATGGAGGCTGCAGCTGCACATATAAAGAAATAGCCAGGACAGTGTGTGCCAGTCTCCTATGTCCAACACCCACCTGCTCCAAGTTACGCCCTAGAAATACTGCACACAAAGAGGGAGTGCCTGTGAATGGTTTAAGTTGGCTCTCAGGTTGCAGGGTAATTGGAAGAAGAGTACTTAGCTTCTTGTATGCACCATATTAACATCTGGAAAGAAAACCACTTTTTGACCAAAGAAAAGAAAATTATAGTAATATTCACAATTACATAACTTTTATGGATATACCTAAAGATATACATGTGTATATATAAATTAATATATTATTATATGTGTATAATTTACTTATGTACAAACACAATAGAAAATAATACATAAGTTTTAAAATATGGTTAAGGCAGCTCTCTCTGTGGGCATGAACTTGAAGAAATATAGTTGCATAGTTGCATGTGTGTTTGTGTCTGTGTGCATATGCATGCATGGTCCATATGGGTGTTTTGGGATACAGATGGAGTCAAGGGAAAGACAAAGAGGCAATGAGAAGGAAGGTAGAGCATGGGAATACAGAATTTCTTGGTACCTCCTGTCATAATTGTTGAATGGGCATTGATGGTACAATAATCATGGCCAGTAGTGATGGTAGTAGAAGGGAGAGTTTGGAAAGAAAAGATGATTAGATAAATGGTAGAGAAAGGTGGCATCTTGACTGCATTAATAGCATAGCCTGCTGCTAATTTAAATATAATAGTATGTACTTATATGTAATATATGGATATATTTATGCACATATATAGACAGATCACATATGGACAAATTATGCACCGGTAGTAATGAGAAATGCCCTCCACATTTTTGAAGTTTAGAAATTAACAATTAGTTTTATTTAGATAGTAACAGAGTTAAGCCACTTTTATTTATAAATGTAAACTATATATTAAAAGTAATTTAAAATTCATCTATTGAAATTCACTACAAAGAATAAGTACATTTTAAAATAGACGAAATATGTATATCATTTACATCCATACCTGCCTGTGATTGCATGATTTTTTAGAAAGCCAATAATTATTTCAGGATTCATGTAAAATATTCTGACTGAATGAGGAGATGAACAAATCTGCTTTTAGAAGATGAAAGGAACATGTATATGTAAAATCGTCAGAGAGTGTACTTGAGATAAGTAGACAAATGCTTGAGGAAAATTTATGTAAATACCAATTTTTAGAAACTGAAATGCAAAAGGAGTACCAAAAGTAGCATACTATTATGTCATAGATATGTATCATTTTAAAAACAATGCTGAAGTCATAAAGCATTTCTCCTTGGGATAAACACTGTTTAATGACAACAGGAAAACATTTCCAAAGTATCTTGATTGCTAAGTGTTTACATCAGCTACAACTGTTGTAGCTTATTAAAAAATAGTTATAGCCAATGTAAAAAATAAACACATTTCAGTAGAGAGAATAACTAAAGTATGCTTTTCATTGAAACTATGTGGCTTAAGGAGTAGGCATTTCAAAAATATAAATAATTTTAAGGGCTTAAACATAAGACCTATAAAATTAAACAATATACTATTTGCCGGGACGTTGTATAAGCTCCTTTCACTGTGTGGTTACCCTCGGTCTCAGTGCTGGCCTCGGGTCTTAGAGCACGTGGATGAAAGCAGCCCTGTGCGTAGGGTGTTTGTGTACCTACGATGCTAGGAACTTGGGATATGTTTTATAAAAAATAAATGGCTAATATTGAGTGCTTACTATGTGTCAGGTATTGTGCAAGATGGTTTTCTTTTATGTTTAAATGCAATGTTTCCCAGACCCTGTGAGAAATTGTAATTATTAGCCCCATATTCCAGTTGAAGAAACAAAGATGTAGAGTAATTTATGTTAACTTGCCCATGGTGGAGCAACTACAAAATTACAGACAGGACTGAAACTTAGGAAGCTATGCCTTCAACCACTGCTCTGTATGGCTAACCATGTTAAACCCAACTATAGCTCTTTACGGTTAGTATTTTTTTCCTCCAGAAGTCAGAGTCCTGTAAAATAACCTGCTAAACATTATTCCACAGTTCAAATGTCATAGTAGGATTTAAACTTGGTCTGTTTTACTACAAAGCCACTTTCCATTCTGTTTTGCTAATTTCATTTGAGATGTTGTCAAATACTTGCGCTACATACTGGCACCTGCAGTTTATTAGGCTGGTGACAGCTGTTCAAAGACTCTCATAGGATGCTGATGCATTTGTAGGAGGTCAGAGGAAGACCCCTACATAACCACCCATCCAACTTGTCCAGTTGCAAGTCAGAATATGTTAATATTGTGCCATGGTGACCTCTCATGGGACCTGTATGCTGTATGATACAGAACTGACCACAATACTCAAATCAGTTAAAATGTGTGTGTAACCATAAATCTTGGGCGGTAGATTTGAGTCAAAAAGTGAAACTAGACATATTATTAATAATAAGAATTAAATAAGCCCTGGCTGGTGTGGCTTGTGGATTGAATGCTGACCTGTGAACCAAAGGTTTGCCGGTTCGATTCCCAGTCACGGCACATGCCTGGGTTGGGAGCATGTAAGAGGCAACCACACCTTGATGTTTCTTTCCCTCTCTTTCTCCCTCCCTTCCCCTCTCTCTAAAAATAAGTACAATATTTGGAAAAAAAGAATTAAATTAACATTGATAAATGTTAGTATGAATAATCTATTGTGCAACTCAAATATTGACTATTTTTAGAACCACATTTTTAAATTAATGTAGCCTTATATGGATATTAATCATAACACTGCATTATCATTAATAGTAATCAAAATAAGTATTATTCTTTGGAAGGACATAATGTGAATAATATTATATATACTATATTATTGAAAAGGAATTCTTCTGCCTCAATGCCTATTATACAGAATTGTGAAAGAATTTCTTCAAAATAACCCTTGAGGATCTAGATACTTAAAATCTATGTGCATGTTTCGCAATTGCTTGAATGTGGGTATGCTGACACTAGAAATAAAAACTGAGGAATTATTAGAAGTGCAGGCCCCCAAATAGATCATTTTCAGTGAGTACGGAGACCTTTTGAACTTTGCCAAAATAGGTGTTTCATGCAGAGAAGGCTGCTGAGACCAAATGCTAGAATTATTAAGTAACCATTAGAGAAATTCTAAGTAGAAAGAGTGCTATGAAATGACAGAATTTGATGAGACAAATGACCTTTCAGCATTGCTAAGGAATTCATGTAGTGGATTTTCCCCTTCAATAGCCAGCAAATAAAGCAATAAATCTAAACATGCCCAACCACTAGGAAGTCATTTCTCCTCCTGAAAGGAGTCATAATAGGAAGCAGAGCTCAGATGGTCGAGTTGATAGTGTTCTGCTCCCATGGGGCCCATTCTTCAGCGGTGAGCTTTCCTAAGAGCTCTGTGGCTGATAAACTGCTCACCCCTGGAACCCTGTCCCCGCCGGCTGACACTAAGTGCCCTGGACACAGAGCAGACCTGGGCTCGCGCATCAGCCTTGCTAACCCTCCTTACCCAGACGGGAAGGCATTCCAGGGCATTAAATGCAGACCCTGTGTGACACAGGGAATCCTGGCATGCACTGTTTCCCTCCTCCATCCGTTGATTCCTTTAGCCCTGGAGACCTGGAAACTATTCCTAAAGAAGTAGATCAAATCTTTTTCATTTCAGGGGACACTGTACCTCAAGAAAAATTGTTCTTTCTTCACTAAGGGGTAGGTGCTATTTAGACTGTATAAGGACTCTTTATTCTGACAAAAAACAATTACAATAAAAATACTTGGTACATTATGTGGCAAGAGAAAATAAAACAAATAAATATATAAATAAATTAAGTAAAGCCTGTCTAAAGGGTACGTTAAACCCAATGCTCCCATTCTGCATCAACTTACCATTTTACTACACTGTTAAAGTGGCCACCAAGGGAATCATTATTAAGGATATGGTTATAATAGGAGTCTGAGTCCTAGATCAAGTGTTTATTTTGTTTTCCTTCTCTTCAGAACTTCATCGTTCTGTCTTGCAAGAATATCTGATTAGGTTAACTCTGTAGAGTTGCATATTTCCTTCACTTGGATTGCCTGTTTGAGGACTTTCATGATGATGGAAGATTAAGGGCTATGTCCTATAAATGGTTTAGCTCATCCTGTGAAAGAAAGTTCTCTAAATAATGGAAGAAAAGGCAGATAAACTTCAAGTGGGTATCTTGAAGAGTTAATTCACTATTAAAGCTATCACTCTATTCATTAGCCACATATGGTTATCAAGCAAATCTTCCTTTCAATGTCTTGCTCAAGGTGCAACCATGTGACTGCTTGGCTCTTGAAGTTTGTTCACACACATAAAATCTCTGTCTGCTAGGGGAGAAAAATGTTAATGTCAAAGCTCTAGGAAAAAATTGTGTGAAACAATATGTTTTCCAGAAAAGAAAAACACCAATAGCCCTGTTTCTTATTTTAAATTGTATTTATGGATTATGCTATTACAGTTGACCCAATTTTTCCCACTTTGCCCCCCTCCATCCAGCACCCCCCACCACTCCTCAGGCAGTCCCCACACCATTGTTCATGTCCATGGGTCATGCCTGTAAGTTCTTTCACTACTCCATTTCCTATGTGTACTTTACATCCCCATGGCTATTCTGTAACTACCAATCTGTACTTCTTAATGCCCTCAATTCTTCACCCATTCCCCCATACACGCCTACCTTCTGGCAACCCTCAGAATGCTCTCCATATCCCTGATTTTGTCTGTGTTCTTGTTTGCTTAGTTTGTTTTTTAGATTCAAATGTTGACAGATATGAGTTTATTGCCATTTTATTGTTCATACTTTTAACTTTCTTCTTTTTATTAATTAAGTCCCTTTAACATTTCTTACAATAATGGTTTGGTGATGATGAACTTTAGCTTTTTTCTTGCCTGGTAAGCTCTTTATCTGCCCTTTAATTCTAAAGGAGAGCTTTGCTGGGTAGAGCAATCCTGGCTGTAGGTCCCTGCTTTTCATGACTGAATACTTCTTGGCAATTGCTTCTAGCCTCCAAAGTTTCTTTTGAGAAATCAGCTGACAGTCTTATGGGTACTCTCATTTAGGTAACTACATTTCTCTGTTTTTAAGACTCTCTTTTTAGCGTTTGGCATTTTAATTATGGTGTGTCTTGAAGTGGGCCCTTTGCATCCACCGAAGTCCTCCAACCCTACTTCTAATCAGCAAAGGCTGAGTCTTTGATCCAAAGGGGGAGAGGCTCCCCGGTCAACAGGGGTGGAGTTGATTAAATCTAGAAAAGCTGTAAGATCAACTTGGGAGACAAGTAACTTGCGGTATTGAGCCGGGAACCACCAAACTTGGCGTCTAGTCCTGAATTTGCCAGTTATGTGCTGTGCCACCTCTGGACACACTTCTGTATCCTCTGGCTGTCCATTCCTATGTTTATTAGATAAGGAGGGGGAGGGCTTATTAGCAGAGAGCTGCATGGCAGTTGCCGGCCTACAATGGCACTCAGATTGTACTTAAAATATCTTGAATACCAGAGTCAGAAATATTGTTTAATATTAATTGAAAACATGTTTTGTATTTTCAAGTAAGTATATTTGAAATTATATAGTGTGGGTACACCTATATTTCTTTCTTTGCTTATTTCTAAATAATTAAAGAGAATATTGATACATTTTAGTTATAAGGAGGAGAATATACTTGCAGGATAGTTGGGGCAGGTTCTGTATTTAAGGCACAAAGTCACTGTTACTAAATCCCTACCTAAAATCCTAAATTGAATATTATGTTCCTAAGAAACTAATATTTGTAAAATATTCCTGAATTTTATCCAAGAAGAGGTCTCATTTGAAACTGCTCAAAGTCTATTTTTTAAAAAATGATTTTGTTACTTTTTTTTTCCTAGTCAAGACATTGGAATAAACTATTCATTAATTCATTTCACTATTTCTGCCTTCTAAATGAGTAGAACTGTGCTAGAAACTATGGGGATTAGGGATATAAATAATACAATTGCTGCCCTCTGGGGATTTGTAATCAACGAGTATAGGATTATACTCATAAACTTTCAAGATTCAGACATTCAGAGAACTAACTATATCAGTTATTTCCATATTATATTTCTTTATTTTTCTGCCTTTATTCACCTTATCTCAAGGAGGGGAGAAGAAACATGTATCAATTTTATGAGCCTGTACCTACTGAGAAATGCTTTATCTTGAGGAAGAAAGTTGGCGGCACAGAGAGGAGGCTGTAGTCATTTTTCGTCTGGTGATGATGGGGCTGAAACCGTGCAAACCACGTCTGTTTTGAAACAGAGCGTGCCCTGATCCTCAGGCAGCAGGGTGTGCCTGACATTCATGTCAGCACTGCTCTCGAAGGCTGCTGTTCGGCATCACAAAGCACCTTAAGAAAACACTTGGGTAGGTGTGGGGAGCATTGTTATCTAATTCTCCAGTGACGGCACTCTGAGTCTTCTCATGCATACATAAGGGGCGTGGGAATTATCAAAGGGCAGAGGGTCTGAGATGCCGCAACACCGGACAGGAGTCCTTTTTCTGTACCCTTGCCGCGTGGATGCAGAATGCCTAACCTAGAATTTCCCTGTCCCCTGTATTTTTCACACTGAACTGCATCAGAATTTGAGTAGCACTAGCCTGCAACCTTCAGTCACTGAAGCGTGGCTACAACCTACACAGGGAACAAGTGAAATGTACAGTGACCACACCAGGTTGCAGTGAAAGTCTTGCTTGGTGGCAGGAATTGATTTCACGGATTAACATACAGGGGAAAGGAAACATGTTAGAAGGTGAAGAATTTCTTTCTTCCTTTTTTTTTTTTTTTGATCAAATACATTTGTCTCCATTTTCCCGCCCCTATTTTCCCCTGCCCCATCCACCACCGCCTGCATACATGTTCCTTGACTTGACCAGAAGGTGAAGAATTTCTTAACAGTTACGAGTTGCATGAAGACGGAAATGATCACCCATTTAGTATTCACCAGCACAGACAAACCAGGAGTGTGGTAACACGTGGTGATGAGGGAAATCAAATAGCCATGGAGGATCTGAACTGTCTCTGTTTTTGGGAATCTATGAAATGACTCTTTCATCCTCTGATGGTCTCTAGTGAAAGAGACTTCAAAGCAGATAAGTGAAATACATGTTTTCCTAAATGCTGTCCCATGCAGTGAGTTCTTGGAGATTCTAGCTATGCCAGAAATAAAGCAGTTCTGTGACAAAACAGGTTTGGAAAATGCTAGACACTAGACACTAGACACTAGAACCCTCTGTTGGAGATTCATAATGTGTACTACCAGCGCATTTTGACAAGAGTGGTAGTAAGTAAACTTGTTTAAATTTTGTCTAACTTGGTAGTTCTCATCCATATTTATTCTAAACCTTACAGCTTTTATTGTTCTATAAAATGTCCACAACTTGAGGAGTGTTCTGTGGTAAAAACAACATGATTTTCTGAGTTATAGCAACTTGCATGGCAAATCTGGCTAAACCACTGATTACTTGCTTGAGCTTAAAGGAGCATTTTACTGTGACAAGTTTCAATGTCCTCACCTGAAGAATGGGGGAACTACTTGCGTTTACAGGGTCTTATGAATATAAGATAATTCTTGTAAGGTGCTTAACACTGCCTGGCCGACAATAAGTGCTCAAAAAATGGTGACTATTTCTACCAGTTACTAATACTTTTTTTTTTACAAGGGCATCTAATCATCCATCTTGCAGTTTAAAACCCACTTTTTTTTGTCTGTCTGATAGAGCTAGAAATAGCATCATTAATCCTTAAAATAATTATGGTTGTGTGATTTGGTGAAACAGCTGAGGTTGTATCACCCAATGTTTGCCCCTGGGGACAAAGGCCTCAGCTGCTCTGATCCCAAACCCTAACTTTGAGGGAGGATCTTGACTTTATTCACTCAGACTTGCAGCTGAGGGGCACAATATTGCAAAGAAATCCTATGCAGGTGCTTGAAAGTTGAAGAACACTCACTCAAACTTCTTCAAACTTCCACAAAATTGTATGTGAACTCCAGTTATGGGACTAACATTGTAAGATTGTAAAGTGTTGTCTACCTAATGTCTCCTTCCCCTACGCACGTGAAATACTGGGTTGGCCAAAAAGTTCATTTGTTTTTTTTCCATGAGACGGCTCTAGTAGCGCTTAGTTGTCTTTAACTTCATTTGAAACAATTTTATTAGATTATATTGTGACAGCTGTCATATCAGCATACATTAAAAAGAACTTATCAAAATTGGTGAACTTTTGTGTAGCCATTTTAATATTGAAGATGGAAGAAAATATGCAATATTTCTGTCATATCCTGCTTTACTATTTCAAGAAAGGTAAAAATACAATTGAAATGCCAAAAAAGATTTGTGCAGTGTAATGAGAGATTTAAAAGGAGCAATCCATTATTATCAGCATGGGGTCAAGAGAATGTCTCAGAGCGGATATCCAGTGCATGCAGGGACTTTCAGTGGTCAGTGGCTGAGGTGGAAATGTAAATACATTTTTTGTTGATGACTAGTCAGTGCTCTTTAACAGCACTCTTCTCTCCACCCCAAGCCCCCAAAGGGCACTTTCTTTTGGGAAAGATGGTAATTAAGGGTACAGATAGGCCGGTTTCAAATGGCCTTGGGCAAGTTGCCTTATGTGATCCTCAGATACTTCATCTGTAATAGGGGCAGTGATTCTAGGAAGTACTTTTAAAAGTAGATTTGCAGTCAAATGCTCTACCACTGAGCTATGCAATGCAATGCAATGCTACTGAGCCATAGGAAAAGGTGAAATACTGCTGTTTGTGACAACAAACATAGATGGAGCTAGAAAGTATTGTGCTAAGCAAAGTAAGTCAGGCAGGAAAAAAAAGGTGTGGGATATGAAACAAATCAGTAAATGAACAAACAAAACAAAGTTTAAAGAACCCCTCATAAACACAGACAACAGTATGGTGGTTACCTGAGGGAAGAGAAGGTGCAGGGAGGTAGAAGAGGGTAAAGAAGTTTCAATATATGGTGGAAGGAGGAGACTTGACTTAGGGTGGTGAACACATGGTGCAATATACAGATGATGTATCATAGAACTGTACACTTGAACCTTATATAATCTTATTAACCAATGTCCCCACAATAAATTTAATAACATTTTAAAAAGTAAGGGAGGGAGGTGGGGGAGGGGGGCAGGGGAAAGTGGTGGTGGGAAGGTGGAGACAAATGTATTTGAACCAAAAATTAAAATTTAAAAAAAATAAAAAAATAAGAAATCATGACCTTCATGTTTGTAAGCAGTAAGATTATCTCACAATATACTTAAAAAACGGATTAAAAAACAGAAACATGACTTCAGAGAGAAAAAAAAAAAAGTGGCTGCTTTCAACAAGATCTAAAATCCATCCTGGATCATTGCCCTTAAATAAAAGCTTGAACGATTAAATAAATAAATAAATAAAATAAAAAGTAAGTGTGAAAATAGAAGTGCATACATACATAGTTCTTGACATATTGGAAGTGTTCAATGAAAGTTAGCTATCACTGCTATAATTTTAAGTGTATTTTTTAACAAATAATCAAATGATTATCATTCTATAACTTTTCATATGTCATGATATTACTTACAATTAATACAGATGATTAATTAATACAAAGGTTTCACTCCCAGGAGTTTACAGTCTGCTGTAGATGCAGTGCAGATGAGTCATTTCATCTAAACAAAAGAGAAGAGAATGGTTTTCTGAATAGGCTTATGGAATCCTATACTATTATGAAATGCAGAAATCGGATTTTTCACTTTTTTCATCATAGGGAAATATAATCTAAAATTAGTTATATATAGAAAGGACTATCTCATAAATTTAAACTTTATTTAAATTCTATACTCAGCCTTTAAAATACTTTTTTTGCTTATGTGTTTTTATTTTTTTAATTTATAAATCATGTTTATTCTATTACAGTTATCTCAATTTTCCCCCCTTTACCCCCTCCACCCATCCCCCCCCCCCCACTCCCACAGTCAATTCCCACTCTGTTGTCCATGGCCATGTGTCATTCAGACATGTTCTTTGTCTAGTCCCTTTCCCTTCTTTCCTCCATTGTCCTCTTTCCCCATCCGCTCTGGTCACTCTCAGCCTGCTCTATGTTTCTATGTCTGTGGTTTATTTTGTTCTTTAGTTTATTTTGTTGAATAGATTCCACTTATAGGTGAGATCATATGGTAATGTCTTTCATCAACTGGCTTATTTCACTTAGCTTGATATTCTCCACTTCCATACATATTGTCGCAAAAGGTAGGAGTTCCATCTCTCTCTCTCTTTCTTTCTTTCTTAAATGCAGATGGATTTTATTTTTTTAATGTCAAAGGTATTTATAAAATATTAGCCTTTAAAATATTTTTTTTGCCAATTTATATTAGTGATTTCAAACTTTTATTATTTCTTTGACTCCTTCTGGAAGTTCTTCTATGTAGGGATCAACAAATATTTTTTGAGTAGAGATTCATGACTAAATAAAGTTTGGTGATTTCTAGATGGCAAAATATATAGGCATGTCTTTGTGTTATTTTTCTGGAACATACATTTAACAGCAATAGCTAGGAGATGGAAAAATTGATGTTGGAAACAACCCAAGTATCAGGTGCTAAGAGATCAGCTGACAGTGAAAGAAAGAGCGAGATGCTTGGTTGTGAGAAAAGACTTACAGCACGTTGGATTCTCACAGCCCCAAGCTTTCCACTTCACTTGAGGGAGAAAGAGTTCTTGTGTCAACTAAAGCTTTTCGTCATTTCTAAACTTCAAAAATGATGACAAATGATCCATAATTATTCTAATTTTTTTCTACACCAAAATATGAGTTGAGCTGTGCAGGCATCTTTTGTTTACTGATTTCCCTTGTAAATTACATCTTTTAGACTTGTGATAAGGAAATAGGGAAGGATCGTGGCATCTGGGGTTGCCAACAATGAATGTTTGAGAACATTCTTTAGGTTAAAAGCGCCCAACCTTTTTTCACACTATATACAGTATAAAAATCACTCTATTACCTCAGAATAAATTCTTCCTGGGATTCATACCCCTAGTGCAGGGAAATTTCTTCACTCTCCAAGCCCTTTACAATATCCAGACTTCCCTAATTTGAGTGAACTTGACACATCTTTCAACTCTTCAACTAAAAAGTCATAGATTGATTTTGACCTCACACATTAAAACAATTATGTTACTTAGGGCTTTCTCACAAAAACAACATACTTATAGTGAACCTATATGTTTTGCATCTTTCTCAAAACTTCCAGGATAGACTTAGTATACCTAGCTTTACTACAAAAATTAATCAGATTTTTTAAATTTCCTTTGTTAATATATAAAATCTCTCTGCTTCCAAATCATTTGTTTTTCTAACTACAAGTGTACAAGAAAAATAGACATGTCATTAAGTGAAGTTGTAATACCAGGTGCTAGGGTGACATGGGACAGCTAGGATACAGAACAGCTGGAACTCTCAGACACTATTGGTGGGAGGCTAAGTTGGTACAACCATTTCAGAAAGCCTCTTGTCAGTGTCTGGCAAAGTTAGATATATGCATACCCAATAACATAGCAAGGATTAAAAAATGCATAGGGATGTTCACGAAAACATGTACAATTCTTTAAAAAAATACGTGAGAATATTTATAGCAGTACCATAATAACTAGGAACTGGAATCTATCCAGATGTTTATCAACATTAGAATGGGTAAGTAAACTGAAATATATTTATGTAATAGCACACAGCACAGCAATGAGACTACATTGACCAGACTGCATCCAAATCATGCTATGAAAATTGGTTATAAGTTTTTCCAGAAAATTCTTAAATGATTCAACACATTTATGACTCAAGTTTCATGAGCTTTCCCCTTAACACTGAACATCATCCTGGACATTTTGAAGTCCTATTTCCTTTAATGTATGATAAATTAGTCATAGCTTCTGGCAAGGATTAATTTTATAACTCCTGCTTACCATAAGTACCCAAGGTCATGAATAGCATTTTCTCAGTTTTTGCCATGCTGGGAGACACTGACAATGTGACCCCTAACACAGTTTTACTACAATGATATTAAAAAAGATGCTGTCTATAAAAGTGCATTGTTAACTTAGCCAATTCAGATGTTTGATGTAACATGTTCCATTATTTGAAAACATCTCTCAGTAAAATATGTAGTGTTAAGAGATCAATAAAAAAGCCATCAGAAGTGAAATCTCCTTTCAATGAAAGAATCAACTAGGAGTGTCTAGATAGTGTTGCCCACTCACATACATGTATGGAAAGTGTTTTAACATTTTAAGTAACCATAAAAAGGAGATGAATGTTCTCAGTAAGGAAAAATCGCTTACCTTTTCTGTATATTTTGCACTATTGACATCTAATCATTAAAGATCAAGTATTCTTTTTCACAGAATGTTATTTTTAAAATTATGATTCACAAGTTTGGCATAGTGTGAAGGAGAGAGCATCGCACTCTAATGAAGAAGTTCCTTTAGTACCAGACATGGTTCTATCCCTAGCTAAAAAGCCTTTGAAAGAAATTTGAAATGATAGAAAATCAAAGATGAAAAATAATCATAGTCCCAACTTGCCATTTTGAAAATAAGGATGCTAAAAATGAAAAATATCAGGTAATCAAAAAAGTGTTTATTAGTAGTGGATCTAGAACTCTAAAATAAGTATGCCATTTTTATAATACTTTTCCCAAAGAGAGCATTATTTTTATTTCTATAACTTGAAAAAAAGTAGAACTCAAGTTAATCTCAAAGCGTTAAAACTCACATCTGGCTTTATTTTCTAAAATTATTCAAAGGTTTTATTTTTATAGTTTACTTTCATTTGACTTTGAATGATTGATATACTACTATCTAAGTTTTTTCTGCTCTGCATCAGAGCAGACTCTTCCCTGTATCAGGAGTTGAGTACTACACAGTCACGCACTCACATATATACACATACACACATGTGTAATTTTAGTAGAGAAGTAGCTCATTTCATTTTTTTGTAGTCGAGATTTCCCATAATTTTGAACTATGATTTATTCTAGCTCTGAAGATCAGTGAAAAGTTGAGGATCATGGGAAGGACAAATAGAACAGAAAAAGATATGTTTTCCTCCAGATCTCATAAGATTTCTTATTTATATGCCCCATTTTTTATCAAGAGTAGAAAAAAGTCCTCATGTATTTTATTGCATAGGATGGTTAACGAAAGTTTACTACTTTGACATTGTAAAAAGTTTGGTTGCTAGCCAAATTGAGAAAATAAAAACGTAACTTTTATTTTGGCAGAACAGATGAAATAATATGAGAAACAGTTCAAAGTTGATGTTTTTATCTAAACCTTTAATAAATAACTATTATTTACTGGATGCATAATTTCATGATGACCAATGACTTGAAGGCTCAGAAACAGTGAAAAGAACAATAGGAGTTGGGTCTGAGATAGCACCCTGGCTACCTTAGGCAAACCACCTGGTTTCTCCACAGGTTTCATGTGACAATGACGTAAGATTACATCTGTGCAAGTTCCTTGGAGAATGGGTAGCAGTTTGCAATTGTAAAATGGTATAGTTGTCGGTGGAAATCAGGCTCTTCCAAGGAATCACAAGTAAAGCAATCCAAGGACCCATGCACGGGAGAGTATGCTGTGGCAAGGTTTATTTGGGTGGAAATATGCCCTTGGGTTTTTAATGTTTTATCTCCATCCATGCTCCTATGGAAAAAGTCCAACTGTGTCTTCAGCAAGGCCAAAACAAAGGCGAGTGTCCAGAGTTTCTGTTTCATATTAAAGCTTAGTCCCTTTGGAGCCCATGTGGTGTGCTGCAGGCCCTGGTTGCTGCTAGACTCTCATGGCCATGTGTTCCAGGGCAAGAAAGAGAAAACATGAATGAATGGGGTGTGTGTGAGTCAGAGAGAGAGAGAGAGAGGGAGGAGGGGAGAGAGGGAGAGAGGAAGGGAGTGGGGAAGAGAGAGAGAGAGAGAGAGAGTGCGAGAGAGTGCTTCTTTGTTCCCTTGGGAGTATGTTAACTTGGGTTTGGGATGGACCCGGTGCTTTTTCAAAATAACCAATCAACTTCCCAAGCTTTTGCAGGCTTTTGAAAGGTCTACTCCCTAGTTAGACTGACAGGCCTCTATAGTCAAGTATCTCCCACTGTGCCCCCAGCAATTGGTGGAGCAGTGCTGTGCTCCCCTGGGGTGTGGAGCCGTAGCTTCCTGCCTGGTAAAGCAAACAGGCTCATGCTCCCAGTGTATTAGACTCAATCTCTAATTTACTTTGCTCTCTTTCTTATTAATAACAATTTAACTACCTACAGTAACAGTATTATTGTCATTAACTCATTAAATGTGCCTGCTGAAAGTTTGGTACTGTTTTATAGTACTGGGAAGTTCTTTTCTATTTTAAACTTTCTTATCTTCCAAATTTTCTTTAAGATTGTGTGTGTGTGTGTGTGTCTGGGTGTGAGAGAGAGAGACAGAGAGAGACAGAGAGAGAGAGAGAGAGAGAAAATATCCTGGTCGGTTCAAATTTAATACTTAATAGGAGAAAAGGGTGAGTTCTTAGTACATTATAGAGAAAAATTATTAGTCAAAAATGAGAAAATTTTTGCAATGCTTTAAGAGATCTCATCAAAAACTCCTATATGAGGGAAAAAAATTCAATCTGAGTTACAGATACACCCCTAGATATCACATGGTAATGCTATTATCAAACTACCCATCCCATCACTGATACTTTCATAATTGAAGCACAAGGAGAAATGTACTTTGTGGGATATATTTTTGCTATTGATTACAATGTTTTAGGATAGATGTATACTACTCTAGAACAAATATTTACATTTTTGATGGATATATAATAGCTTGCTTTGTACTTAAAGAACTAGATGTATAGGAATTACCAGCAATTTAAATATGCTTATAGACAAGACTTATTCAAAGAAGCTGTATTAATGTCATAATAGATTCTACTAATGATATTTGCAAGTCATCCTTTCATTTATTTATTTAACTAATATTAAGTGCCTTAACAAGTGATTGTCCAAGGTACTAAGGCTTTGTGTAGGTGATGAAGTGTATCAATGTTAGATTTCAGAAGTGATCATTGGTGATTTACATCCAGGTAGTTAAGGAGGAGTGAAACACAAATGGCAGGAAAAACTTTTGCTAGGCAACTCAGAAACAATAAGACACAAGCAGGGATATCTAGCGTAACAGACCTAGAGGCTTTGTGACTAATGCTAGGGTATAAATTTCTTAAGGTGACTAAGTCAAGACTCCCTTCTCTGAAAGCAAGACTTTCTTTCTGAATCTTCTTAAAGACAAAGGGGAAGTTAAAAGACACACACACATACACACACACACACGCACACACACACACACAACACCTCTTCTTGAGTTTGTTGGGCTTTAATTGATTTTAGTTGGAAATAATCTGCATGCCAGGGTGGCACATTTCTGGGACACTTGTTCCCCACACATCTACATTTAGCACTTAAAAACTTGCCGCATGGGGGCAAAAGTTGTTGAATATAGAATTTAGGTCAAGCATAATATGGAAATGTTCAGCATTAAAGAAGAGAATCAGGAATTAGTCTGTTAGGGGCCAATTGTCTCTCAACAACATTCCAGATTTACAAATGCAACTGTTTATGTAACTCAAACAACATATGTCCATTGCATTTGCACTACAAAATACATGGTAAATTTCTGTGAAAGGATAGTAGCAGCTTGAGTCTTTAAAATTAGATATCCTTCAGACACCTAGTATAGGGTCTTTCAAAGACAAAGTGCTGAATAAATGTTTGCAAGGTTTGAATTGAACAAAGATCGCTCAAACCCACGAATAAATTGTTTCTGGGAAAGTTATGGAGAACCTGACTGCTTGCTTACGGATTCTCTAAGGCTGCCCCCATGATGAACCCACTGAACAGCTATTACTCTCATGCCCTAGGGCGTTGACCTTCTTATCCTTAGAGTAAAGTTGTGTAAAAAATCAGCATATAAGTTAAGTGCTTGGTCAATGTCAGCAATGAGTGTTATCTAATACTTGAATTATCCACATGATTAAATATATAACTTAAACTTCTGTATTACCTCCCTAGGACAACTTGAAACAGTCCAAGCTTGTAGTAGAAACTTTACATGTCTTTCCAGTTGTATGGAATAGTGTAGAAGCTCCCTTAGATATAGGAAATGGGAAATAGTCTCTCCCCATTTACCTTTTAAGAAAATGATTGACAAGCAGAAAAGAAAATGTAGTCACAAGTTGAAATCAAAAACTATAAAATGTGGTTGCATGTCTGCAGTGGGGTTTCAATCCAGTTACCAAATCAAATTCAAGAACATGTAACAGTGCATCTTGTGATTTCTAGATATCCTAGATGGCAGTCTGTACTTCCTGCACTCAGGATTGTGGGAGTTGAAGGCCTTAAGATTAGGAAATAAATCAATTATCAATGGATTATGTTAAGTTGTTGTTATACATCTACCTTGTCACTCCTTAATTCCTTCAGACCTCTCTGCTTAAATGCTTCTTAGTAGAGTGGGCTCTCTTGCCCACTCTACTGCCAGGAGGTAGAACCTAGATACAAATACATGTCCTTTATCTTGCTTCTGATTCTGTCACTCTTCATTCTCTTTCTCCTTACTGTTTCATTTTTCTTATTAGCCCTTAAATCACCTAACAATAGTATGTATTATATTGATTTGCTTATTCCATGAGAGCAGGGACTTTAGTTCATCTACTTCTATATTCTTAACACTTAGAATAGAAGCATATAGTAGACCCTCTATCAATCAATCAATATTAATAAATATAATCAAATATATGGGTGACTTATTATTTATACTCTACCTGTGTTGATCTTGGCATTAGGTAGATAGTAAAGGACCAGAAGTTCAATATCTTGGCTGTCTACATGGAGTTTCCCATTCTGTGGGATGATTAAGTGATGCCTAAGATAGTCAGTTTTCTTAACAACCTCTCTCTTTATTCTCCCCTTTCAAAACCTAGCACCACTGTGCGCTTCACAGATTCGCAGACCCTCAGGCTTTTTGACTTCTTTTGTACTCCAAAGCTCTGTTGTTCATTTCAGTGTCTGAGAAAGCAAGCGATGAGCTCTGCCCTGACATCTGTTTAGCTGATCTTATTGTTCTGTGCTTTCTCTCTCAGGCCAGAGGACACATAAAGGACAATGACTGTGTCTAATGGATGAAATATTTGCCTGACCCTGTCCTTTCCCAGAACCCTCCCTCCTGGCTCACCTCATTGCCTTGGGTCTGAGGTTAAACTATTCCAATGACAACATGGTCTGGAAAATTTCTGAGTGGTTTCTCAGAAGGCAGAATCACTTCCCTTCTCCAACACCATTCCTTCTCTACAAAATATGGAGGACAAGTTATTCCACTTGGAGACAGGAAAACATTAGGATGACCAGAATAGAATTGGATTGTTGTGTTAAAGTAGACAGTTGGTGCTACCGGGGCAGCCTACCTGTGATAAAATCACCCAAGAGGTTTGAAGGATATGTGTTTGTATCTAGGTTCCACCTCCTGGCAGTTCTGACGCCTGGGGCATTTATCCTCTCTGAGCTTCAGTTTCTTGTGCTGAATAAATGCCAAGGATAACAGTAGTACTTATTTCCTATGAAAGTTTTGAGGGTTAAATAAGAGAATACATATAAAATGTGCTTAGCACTTGGTATGTATCCCATTCAGAATATTTTCTATCATTAACATTAAAATAACAGTTAAAATTTGTTACTACTAGACATTTGGGATAGAGCATAATGTACATACTAGATTCCAGGTTAACTCAAGCAGCATCTTCATTTAGCTTTAAATTGCAGTATTACAAATGAGAGATTTGCGTTGCATTTTCCACTGCTGTATGTCAGTACATGTCTGTAGTTATTCCTTGTATGTGAATATTTGCATGTTTGTGTATCTACATGTATATCAGTGAATTGAACAGTTGATCAACTGATTGAGATTTATATTCTGAAAACTCCAATCAAGTAATTCTCGTGAGCTTTTTGCATCTGTCTTCTTATACAGCCTCACACCTCAGACTTCACAAGAAGTTTTTCCTATGGAGACAGGGACCATGAATTCCTCTGCATTTATACAAATTAAGTAAAATGAAAAGAGAGCCAACTGATTAAAATCCCCTATATTTTAAAGTTTATCATTTTCTGACTTAAAATGACCAGTGTCACTTTCCTATTATTCACTGACTTGAAGTGACTAGTGTTCCAGAGAGAAGGAGGTATAATTTCCATTGCTGTACCTCATTACCAAAGGAGGGGGGATGTTTATTTTTTTTTACACAAATTATTTTGTGTTAAAAATAAACTAGCAAAAAAGTAAGAGTCACAGTAGTGATAACCTTTGCAAGATCTGAGTATTCAAGTGGAACCAAAATAGCACCCTGGGGTAAAGCGTGCACTCTGTGCTCTTGACCCTCTGGCTCTCAGAGATCAAGCGTTTCTCCAGGCTGGCAAAACAAAGTTTTGGAAGTCATGTGGGATGAAATAAATAAGATGGAGGTTGAAGTGGGCATGAAGAAATAAGTAGGAATTTAATTTCACTGTTAAGCAAAGTCAATTAGATTATGAGGGCATGGACTTGGCAGTCAGAAGGTTTGACTGCTGCGCACTCATTCTGTGATCTTGAGCAAATCACTTAACCTCTCTGCCGGTGTTTTCCATTCTAGGAACTAGGACATGGGAGCTAGGAATCTGGGAACTAGCAATTAGCCAGCACTTAGGAAGTTATCAGAATATAAAATAGTTCTTGGTAAATGTTACCTGGGTTATTTATAGTGGAGGGGAAAAAAGTAAAAAAAAAAAAAAAAATGCAGATTTTAATCAGATACATCTGGTGGTTCTATTATGTACTGAAAGTTAGTTTAAATTCTCCCCCTTCCCCAATTACATTGTTTGAGGATTTATCCTTGGGAAGAAGATGATGTTCTTGGTTCTTAAGTCACTGAATTTTGGAGTCTGAAGCCTTGGATTTAAGTTCTTGTACCCAAGACTATTGGGAAAACTAATTCTTCTGATTTCTTTCATCTTAAAAATTAAGGTATCAGTGCCTTCCCTAGAGAGCTATTGAGAAGATTAAATGGGAATATTTTGCAGCTTTTGGAGCAGAAAGAACCCAGACTCTAGAATCAAAGAGACCTTGTTTCAAATTCTCATCCTACCACTATTTATCCTGAAAACCCTGGGGCCACAATTTACACATCATGAATCTACTTATTTCTTCACCTGCAGAAGGGGGTAAATTATTTATCTTAAAAGTAAGGTAAGAAGAATAATGTCTAAATATTCCTGGTATATATATGATCTTGGAAAATTCAGTCCTCCTAATAATAATATTCACCTGTAGAAATTATGATGGTGCAAGGAATCTCAAGAAGCTAGCTTTTAAAAAAAATTTACATTAATGGATGTTTACTGTACGAGTATTGTTTGTAAGATTCGTCCATGTTGTTTAGCAGCAGATCAGTCATTTTCACTACAATATGTTATTTCTTCATATAAATATACCACCCTTTACTCATCCATCCGTCCACTGATGGACATCTGATTTATTCCCATAATTTGGGTAATGCAAACAATGCTGCTAAAATGGAGCCAATAATAAACATGCTCATCTCCTCACACAACCATACCAAAATTACAACTAAAATATAGAAGAGCCATCACTCAAAACTATCAGAAATCAAGTTGAATGGAAGTCCAACAACTTCGGAATTAAAGAAATCATATCAATCCAGACTGGTAGGAGAGGCAGAGCCATGGAAGAGGCTTGTCCAAAATCCATGTGTGGTGGATAAATTTGGGAGGGATATCTTGGGAGTGAGGAGTCCCAGCCCCACACCAGTCCCCCAATCCAGGGTTCCAGTGCTTGGAAGATAAGTACCCATATCTTCTGGCTGCAAAAAGCAGTGGAGAATGAGCTAGTGGAAGAAACTGAAGGAGTTCCAAGTAGCTCCTCTTAAAGAACCCACACATAGACTTACTCAAACTCACTCCCTCTGAACTCCAGCACTAGGGTAGTAGCTTGAAAGTTACCAGTGGCATACAGGGAGAAACTGAAGTGTCTGGCATCAGGGCAAGAGCTAGGGGACAGCTTTCTCCCAGACAGAAAGGCAGGCACATGCCATTGTCCCTTTTATGAACCCTCCCACCCCACACGGAGCCATAGAGCCAGCAGGCCGGTGACATATCTGAGACTCCATCAACCTGGCTAACACTGTTTGCCCCACCTTAGAGATCTCTTGAGGCTCCATCCCACCCAACTTATGGGCCAACCCAAGCTGTTAACAGTGGCTTTTCCATACGAATAGCTGGTCTTGGCTCATGCTTCACAACTCTCTAAATCCTCTTAAACAAGCAACAGCCAACTTCAGTGAGCCCCCAGTCTCCATACCTTTTGCTAAGTGGCCCCACGCCCAGCACTAGCAGCAGCCAGGTTTGGATCACAGCTTAGTTTCACCTGGGAACTTCCAAGCCCAGCACAAGTAGCAGCCATCTACAGATTGCTTTATAACTAATGCAGGATAGCCCTAGGCAGAACACAGGTGGGGGCTGACCTTGGCCGGCACCACCCATGAAGTCCCAGAACCTGCACACACAATGGACAGCTACAGACCATGTCACAACACCACCACCCAGCCTCTGCAGAGATGATTCTCTATGGAAGGCAGAGGTTTGTGGTCAGTGGTCACAGACAGTCCTTGTAGCTGACTCACCTGGTTAAATCCCTCCCATTGACATGTCAACAGCAATCAAGGCTCAAATGTAAAGGTGTACTCAGCCCCCATGAAGGGCACACTTTGAGTACCCAGCTTGAATGATAAGAGAGTGTAGGCCACTGGACCCTACAGGACACCTACTACATTAGGCCATGCTACCAAGACAGGGATTCATAACAGGTCTACCTAATACATAGAAATAAACACAGGGAGGCTGCCAAAATGAGAAGACAAAGAAATATGGCCCAAATGAGAATAGAACAGAACTCCAGAAAAAGAACTAAACAAAAGGGAGATAAGCATATCAGATGCAGAGTTCAAAGCACTGGTTATAAGGATGCTTGGAACTTCCTGAGGATCTCAACAGTATAAAAAAGACCCAGTTGAAAATGAAGTAATCACTAATTAAAATAAAGGACAACTGACAGGGATACAGCAGTAGAGTGGATGAAACCAAGAATCAAATCAGCAATTTGGAATATAAAGAAGCAATCAGAACAACAAGAAGAAAAAAAGAATCCAAAAAAATGAGGATAGTGTAAGCAGCCTCTGAGACAACTTCAAGCATTCCAACCTTCGCATCATAGGGGTGCCAGAGGAGGAGAGAAAGAGCAAGAAATTGGAAATCTATTTGAAAAAATAATGAAAGAAAACTTCCCTAATTCAGTGAAGAAAATAGACATACAAATCCAGGAAGCAAAGAGGATGCCAAACAAGATGGAGGCAAAGAGGCCCACTCTAAGACACAGCATAATTAAAATGCCAAAGATTAAAGATAAAAAGAGAGTCTTAAAAGGAGTAAGAGAAAAGAAGTTATTTACCTACATGGAAGTTCCCATAAGACTGTCAGCTGATTTCTCAAAAGAAACTTTGCAGCCTAGAAGTGATTGGCAGGAAATGTTCAAAGTCATGAAAACCAGCAACCTACAGCCAAGACTGCTCTACAAAGCAAAGCTATCCTTTAAAGTCGCAGGGCAGATAAAGAACTTACTGGGCAAGAAAAAACTAAAGGAGTTCATCATCACCCAACCATTATTATATGACATGTAAAGGGACTTGTTTAAGAAAAAGAGGATCAAAACCATGGACAATAAACTGGCAACAAATACATATCTATCAACAGCTGAATCTAAAAAGCAAACTAAGCAAACAAGAAGAACTGACAGAATCATAGATACATAGAGCATTTCAATGGTTGCCAGATGGGAAGGGGCTTGTAGGGGAATGGGTGTAAAGGTGAGGGGATTAAAAAAATACAGATTGGTAGTTACAGAGTAGCCATGGGGATGTAAAGTACAGTATAAGAAATGGAGTAGCCAAAGAACTTACATGCATGACCCATGGACATGAACAACGGTGTGGGGACTGCCTGAGGGAGTGGGTGTGCTGGGTGGAGGGGGGCAAAGGGGGAAAATTGGGACAACTGTAATAAAATAATCAATAAAATATAATTAAAAGACGATGCTGCTAAATTCATTCTTGTGATTTTTCTTTAAAATATACATGCAAGAATAGAATTACTGGTGTATAGTTTGTATGTCTTCACATTTGCTGAAAATGTTAAATCATTTTCAAAAGTGGTTTTACCAATTTATACTCTTACAAATAGTATATGAGGAGTTTCCATTGGTTCACAATCTTGCCAACATTAGCATTGTCAGACTCTTATTTTTTGCTAATCTGTTGGGTGAGTCTGATTTTAAGGTAACTTTTTCTGATCACTCATGAAATTGAGCCTGTTTCATAAGTTTATTGCCCATCCATGATTTAACAGTTGATATTTTAAGATTTGCTTTTGTGCATAAAGAGCATGACTGACTTAATGTGTAACGTATTCACCTTGAGTTTGGTAGACGTCCCTCCAATATGGAGTCGTCTTTAAAGTAGTCCAGTAGTCCTTTCATAGAAGAGAGGTTTGTAACATGTTGCCCGTGCACACTCAGACTTTATTTTCAAAATGTTGTATACCAAGAGTCTGGCAGAGTCAGGATAGTCATAATATATATGTGGATAAGAAAGGTTCTTGGATGCAAAGAGGTATATGGAAGCTTTCACTTGTTGCAATTAGATAGATTAAAATCAGTTTCTTTTACACTAGACCCAACATTAGTTACTGTAGTTTAGAATAAATTACCTTAGAAGTCCTCGTTACTTTTTAGTAAACCCACAAATAAAAAGAATTGCATGGTTTGATACAAATGTCCAAGGATTGTGCATTCACTTTCTTCTTCTTCTGGAACAATTTAATCCAAATTGTATTAAATTGTGCCCAGCAAGGTAGGCTCTGGGAATTAGGGTAGGCAAGTGGTACTAGGTTGGCTAGAGCATGGTGCCCACATAGGGTGAGAAGGAACTGCCGTGTGATGGCAGCCTGGTTTGGAAGTCGGGGTAAGGATGGCATCTGTGTCCCCAGAGGGGAGGGACAGTGGTAGTAATGAGAGATTGGTTACATATGGGAAATTCACCAAAATAAGTAAATATATTTAAGATAATGGCAGCTAGGTTTCTTGATGTCAAAGAACAGAGAGTACAAAGATGTAAAGAAAAAAACTAGAAGAAATCTATGGCATCGGATTGGGATTGGAAATGTCTATTTGAACTCATATTTTTCAAAGTATAGAGACAGATATAAAAATATATCTAGAGCAAATATGATGTAAATATGTAAATATGATCATGTAGTAGCGCAAATATCTGTTGTGAGAATGGTAATTCTCTACTAAAATGAACTAAGGCTCCTTGACAAAACTGCCCAATCCCAGCTTTAGTATAAGATGTCTTGAACACACATGTGCCAGAAATAAGGATGCGTTCAAAGAACAATGGAGACATGTCAAAAGGACATGGGCAATTGTGTGCCAGTCTGGTGGGCCATGTCAATAGTGGGAGAGGACGTGCATATATGGGGCACAGGAGTATATGGAAAATCTCTGTACTTTCCCTCAGTTTTGCTGTGAATCTTAAATTACCCTTTTTTGTTTGTTTGTTTAAATAAGTTTCATTTAATAAAACATTGGGAAATAACTTGTTATATTATACAATATCATGATAGAAAACTTATTTTACACTTCTCAAGTTCTTCAAAAGGTAGTTTTCTTTTTATTGTTGTTCAATTACAGTTGTCCCACACTTTTTTCCCCGTTGCTTTCCCCCGTCCCGCACCGTCCGACCCCGCCCCGCCCCCGCCCCCGCCCCCGCCACTCCCACGGTCAATCCCCACCCCGTTGTCCATGCCCGTGTGTTCTTTATACATGTTCCTGGACTTGCTCCTTCCCCTTCTTTCCCCTGTTATTCCCCTCTCCACTCCCCTCTGGCCACTGTCAGTTTGTTCTTTATTTCCATGTCTCTGGCTCTACTTTGCATGTTTGTTTTGTTGATTAGGTTCCACTTATAGGTGAGATCATGTGGTATTCCTCTTTCACTGCCTGGCTTATTTCATTTAGCATAATGCTCTCCAGTGCCATCCATGCTGTTGTGAAGGGTAAGAGCTCCTTCTTTCTTTCTGCTTCATAGTATTTCATTGTGTAAATGTACCACAGTTGTTTAATCTACTCATTTATTGTTTGGCACTTAGGCTGTTTCCAACACCTGGCTATTGTAAGTAATGCTGCTATGAACATGGGGTGCATAGGTTCTTTTGAATTGGTGACTCAGGATTCTTAGGGTATAATCCCAGCAGTGGAATCACTGGATCAAAAGGCAGTTCCACTTTTCGTTTTCTGAGGAAATTCCACACTGTTTTCCACAGTGGCTACCCCTAAGAAAAAGGTCTTATTAAAAAAGAAAAGACATAGAGAACAGATCAAAGGGACTACCACTGGCCAAATCTGACAATTTGAGCATCAAAACAAACATTTAGAGGAATGGATTAAAACTGATGAGGAAAGTATGAATCTGTGATGCAGGCATACCTCAGAGATATTGTGGATTCGGTTTCAGACCAGAGCAATAAAGTGAATGTCACAATAAAATGAGTTGTAACACTTTTGCTGGTAGAGGGTCTTTGCCTTCAATCTGCAAACACCATAGCACTGAAGCACAATAAAGTGAAGAACGATAAAACAAGGTATGCCATCTATAAGTAAATGAAGAGGTTGATAGTTTGATGAAAAATGAGATGTTTTTATAGTTTCAAAGTATTTTCCCACAAAATTCTCGCTAATTTTGAAGGGGAAAAGAGTAGTTTCATGGTGTAGAATCCTGCCAAACACCTTAACCCAGACAAATAGAAATTGATAGAATGCAATGAAGAGAACACAACATCATTTGTGTTACATTCCTGTCAAAGAATCTGAATCAAATCAGGAGAAAACATTGGATAAACCCCACTTGAGGAGCATTCTACAATGTAACTCATTACTTATAATCTTTAAAAGTATCAAGATTTTGAAAGTCCAGGAAAGACTGAGGAGCTCTCTAGGTGACATAACTAAATGTAACATGTGATTCTGGACTGTCTCCTTCTATAAAAAGATATTATTGGGAAAATTTGCAAAACTCCAGTGGGGCCTGAAGTTTAGTTGTTAGTAATATGTCAATATTAATTTCCTGATTTTGATGGTTTATTGTGGTTATATACAGGAAAATAACCTTGTTTGAGGAAATCCCCAATAAAATATTTGGGGATTATCAAACATCGTGTCAGCAGATTACTCTCAAATGGGTTCAGGAAAAATTTTTATATAGTTTGCAATTTTTCTATAAGCTTTGGCTTATTTCAAAAATAACTAATTTAAAAAATTAATTAAAAAACTATATACTCAAAGAGGCAACATAAATAAAATCAAGACAACTTATTTTAATTAAATTTGTAAGTAATATTCAAAGGCCAATGCTCAGAAAACACATGTATCTTAAGCCAATTAAATTGTGTCAGACATGAATAAGAACAGAGAAAATAGAGAGTGCTTACTGAGCATTAAATCCAGGAGAAGGAAATTACATGCTGAAATATAAACTACGCAGCCAGACAGATTGAGTTCAATCCCAGCCCCATTAGTTACTATCTCTGTCACCCTGAAGAATTTCTCTCTCTGAGCCTCAGTTGCCTCATTTGTATGACAATGATGTTCCATTTCCAGAATTTATGTGGATTAAAGAAAATGAGCAACTAGCACAGTGCCTGATGAATTGCAAGTGCTTAAATGGTATATACGATTAATGTTATGGCTATATTTATTTTTATATTCCTACTCAGCCTATTAGGAAAAATTACCTTCCATCATTATCTTTCCCTTCCCCTGTGTTAATTTTTTGGGCAGAAAAGATCCACAGATTCCTTCTAAGTGTTTCTGAACCCAGAAGATGGCGTAAAGATAAAAATAATAGTAACAGACAAGATTGGCCACATTCGGGGTACAGATGAGCAATGGGGGAAATGGGGATCTGTAATAGTGTCAACAATAAAAATAAAGTTAAAAAATAATTGTAACACAAAATCAACATTTCACAAGCATCCTTTCATTTAATCATTTAACCTATGTGGTTAAGAATTTTGCTTTTGGCCCTGGCTGGTGTGGCTCAGTGGATTGAGCACTGGCCTGTGAACCAAGAGGTTGCTGGTTCAATTCCCAATCAGGGCACATGCCTAGGCTGTGGCTGGTCCCTGATTAGGGGTTGGGGCTGTGCTAGAAGGAACTTGTCAATGTTTCTTACACGTTGATGTTTCTTTACCTCTCTTTTCCCTCCCTCTCATCCTCTCTAAAAA
Source organism: Pteronotus mesoamericanus (assembly GCF_021234165.1). Taxonomy (NCBI): domain Eukaryota; kingdom Metazoa; phylum Chordata; class Mammalia; order Chiroptera; family Mormoopidae; genus Pteronotus; species Pteronotus mesoamericanus. The sequence goes on from NW_026555310.1 coordinate 19,117,909, forward strand.
TAAATAAGTAAAATCTTTAAAAAAAAGAATTCTGCTTTTATAGATAAGGAAACACATGTATAATATTCAGTAGTTTCATGACTACTAAACTTATGCTATATAACAGCTAAGGTTATGATCCTTTGACTCAAAGCGTTCTTCCTTTTTCAAACATAAGTAAGCTTGCCTCTAAAACCATACCCACTTTTGTGGAAGCTTTGAGATAATAAGGGTAAACAAAGCCTGATTTATTGTTTTGAACTGAGGGGTAATGATTTGTGTTAATAACCTAAGTTACTTACTATAATATAAATTATCAGAGTTTTATTGAGATAGGTTTGATAGGGGAGGCAAAACAAAACAAAACAAAACAAAACAAAGAGTCTTTGGTACCTTACAGAATGGGAAGATAGGCTTGCTGAGTTGGTAAAGACATACAAAAGCCAAAGAATGAAACAGAAAACCTCTCATTTGAAAATTTCCATGGGTAGGGCCAGCTTTACCTCCCTCTGTTCTTCATGACACAACAGCCTGACTCAGACTCTGGTCAAAACATTTTTTAAAAACTTACATGAAATTTTTCTTTTTACCAATGTTTCCTTGAGCCTATGAGAGAGAGAGAGAGAGAGAGAGAGAGAGAGAGAGAGAGAGAGAGAGAAGGAATATCTAATTACCTTCCTCCTGGTAATTATACTTCACATGTGTAGGGGCCATGTATGAAACAACTCTCTCTTTTCTAAGCTAAGTCAAAGCAGTTGTTTTCCCATCTGATCCATTTTCCAATAATTAAACATGTTTATCAGTTTCCTTTGGGATTGCTTCAAAATCTCCCTTTTCTTTGCACGTGAGCCTCCAGCCTGTCTCCACTAGTCAGTCTAAACAGGGTCCTCACTTAGTTCCAAATATAAGACATAGAGGGATAGCCCAGTTTTAATTCCTATATTCTTCTCACTCCAATGTGAACAACATCTATGGTTTTTTAATTTATCTTTAGATAATTTCATTAAGCATCTGTGGGCATGACTTTGCCATGTTGGGGCAATACATAACAAATTAAATGTATAAAAATCCCTCTTACTAAAAAAGCAAAAATAAATCAGATAATATAATTTAAAAGACCCACAAAAATAATAAGAAATTTTAAATGACATATAAAATAGAAGGTTACAGACTAGAAACCCTCAAAATTAGGAAATTATTAAGTATAATATAAATTAAATGCTCTCTTTTTACCTGTAACAAATAATATTATATAGGGATAGTTCATATTAATAGGAATTAATGAGGTTTAGAATACTGTCTCAAGCCTTTGGAAAATAAAATCAAAGCAATGTTCATGAAATGGGTTTGTGACATTCTTTTCTGTTTCTTTCTCTAATTTATTTCACAAAGAAAAATATCAACATTGTATAAGAATGATTTACACTGATTTAAATAATTATAAATTATAGTAACAATTTCCTAAGTAGTTAAAACAACATATTTTTTCCAGCTTCATTGAGATACAATTGACATATAACACTGTGTCAGTAATATTAACATTTTAAATTGGAATTCTTCCTTTTGGAGGTATTAACAACCTAGGAAGTTAAGACAAAATATGTTTTTGTCTATTGTTTGAAGAAATATTTTATTTATATCGTCATAAGGAAGACAGAAATCTTTTATCTAAGGTTACCCAACATTTGGATTTCCTTTAAATAAGAGTTAAAAATCCAAGAAAGAGAAACTGTTGCTGTAAACAGCATGTTGAATGAACTTGTTCTAATTTTTGAATATCAAGGTACAGGGAGGTAGATTCCTTGTCCACAGCAAGGACGTTCGTTATACATGCACAAGGAAAATCAGGCCTACTCCCTTTGCTAAACCGAAGCCTATTGTAAAGATCCTAGACAGTTAATTTTGGATTAGGAAACCTATTTGTGGAAATAATGAGCCACATAATGAGCCTAATAAGGGCTAAAACAATAATCCCTCTTCTTTCTTTCTATTTTTCTTCTTCCTTTTGAAAGGCAGTAGCCTAAGTGGCCTGTAGATATCCTCTACAAGAAGAGGCACATTTAATCCTGATATAAAGCATTTAGCTTATAAGGTAAAGAAAAATTATTCCTCTGGTAATTGTTCTTTAAAGCAGATTTATTATGAATAGAACATTTGTGTTTGTGTGTGTGTTTGGGAGTGTTGTTTTCCCCAGCACACACAGAAGGCAGATTGTTGACAGCAAATGTTTAGTCAAGGGTGAGAATACTTTTGTTTTAGTTACAGATCCTTTCTGTCAGCCAGATGATACTTTTCTCCTCCTAATCAGTGCCACAGAAGCTTTTGTGCATTATAGGAGGGCTGCTAAATATGATGGAACAGACGCATCTTTTAATTTAGTCCCAGTAGGAGAATAAGCCATTCTTCTTTTACTAGGCAACAGACGGGGACTTTTTATGTTACCCAGAGCTCAGCTGTGTGAAGCCTTTGAGAGATGGTGCTATCATATTGGACTTTCTTGAGTCATTTACCAGAGGCAAATGGCTGCCTCCATTTTGCACAAAGCATTACTTTTGAATTGGACGCCCTTTGGAAATGAGCCCATACAGGCAACTTGAACACATTTCAGGCATTGTAAGCCTGGCCTTAATCGGTGTAATAGGACAAAAGTAATTAACATGAGGAAGGTTCAGGCTTGACCTGCTCAGTTTCCTACCCTTCCTTACATACAGAGGAAGGCTCCAAGACCAGGCAATTCTTTGGGCTTTTCTGATGCAAAGTTGATGGAATGAGGGTGAGGTAGAATGGCCAAGAGCAAAGCAGATGGATTTTTGACAGGAAATTAGAGCATAGAAGAGAACTAGTGTCTAGAGGCCCATAGACAAGGCAATACCCTTTACCTGAAGGCTCAGGAAGAGATGGTGAATGATTTGAAAAAAGAAATCAGGAGGACAGAATGATGTGGAAGCATAAGAAATCCTTCTGTGGAAGAAAACCAAGAGGCTTCTAGGGGCTCAGGACAATATAAAATAGGGAGAGAGAATTTTAATGTGGTGTTGTTTATGTATTTGTCTCTTCTTTAAAGATGCTGAAATATGTACGTGAACATGGACATCCTGTCTGCTTGATACTTCTGTGAATGGAACACACATCCTTGGGATTTTACCTGTACCAACGTAGATAATGGGCTTTCCATTGGTTGCTTCCTACATCAGACACATACTAGTACGTTGGAAAACTTCCAATGATGAGAGATTTTTATGGGCATATGAATATCTTTGAACCAATAGAGTTATTTATCTACAAAACCATTTTAGACACCCATGAAGTATTCTCTATGTCACCCAAGTAGTGTATCTGCTGACAATGCTATATCATAAAATAAGATTTGTGATACCGTTAGAGCTACAAGATGATGAGTGATGATGACAGAGCACAGCATCTTAAGAGCCCGAAGGTAAACTGGAAAAAATAAAACCAAGTTTCAGGAGATTTATTTGCCAATGTAAGTCTAGAGAAAACTTGTCAGGGTATGTAGAGACAAGTAACTATGCAAGTGAGATATCGAGTCACATATTTTTTAGTTGTTGTTGAAAATCTTCAGATTGGGTAGAATTCTTTTTTTTTTTTTAAATTATAGGAGAAAATTTATTTAGAAAGTTACAGAAGCAGTAGAAGTGAGCCCGCTGGACTGTGTAGGCTCAGCAAACAACAGAGGCAGGAGAAGGGCCCTGGGAGCTTTGGAGACAGAGAGACAAAAGTAACGTGCCTGGGGGGAAGATAGGGAGGGAAAGGCATAGGAGTGTTCCAGAGAGGGACTTTGTTTTGAGGGTTTTAAAGGTAGAGAGTTTAGGAAAGGTCTTAGGGGAGATTCTCAATAGAATAGGCTTTAGCTTTATGCTGACGTGCCAAAATGATATTTATTCTCCTGACTTAATCCATCCTTGGGTGTGGTTGGCACAAACTGGCACTAACTGGATTTCTGTTATCTATCTCCCTGAGTAGGGTGGTTTTTACCCTCTGTTTGGGAGAAGTGTAAACCATTTACTCATAAGTGGCCTTGGTTAAAGAAGATAAGATTTTGTGATTTACTAGATGGCTATACACTACCTGTCTCAGTTTCCCTATTCCATTTGTCCTGGATTTCTAGCCTGTCTCATTCCACTACCCCTCAGAGATTTCCATCATGAAACCTTTTAGAGGTGATAAGGGAGAATGATTGACTTTCAGTAACTGCATCCTGCTGACAAGGGCCATGGTCCCTGGATATATAGGGTGTGTAAGCCTCTCCCTGACTGATCTAAGGGAGGAAAAGGAATGGGACCTGAGACTGAAACAGAGAGGCTGTTAGCTGATTTTTCCAAAGTACAAATGGGCTGAAATCACTGGTGCATCATCACCTTGGTATCGAATTGTATCCAGAAGCAAAGTTGGTAGATTGTTCCATAGTTCATTGACTTACATAGTCCTGAAAATGTCAGTTCAGCTAAGTTTTTGAGTCTTGATTCAGGAGGTGGTGATGCAAATGGGCTCCCAAAGTGAGACCGTTTCTGAATCTGTAAGACTGTTGAGAAGATTTTTAGATGTAAGGCTCAAAGTTTCTTTTGCAGTTTGGGTAGAATTCGTGTGTGTGTGTGTGTGTGTGTGTGTGTGTGTGTGTGTGTGTGTGTGTGTGTTTTAAGTCTTTTTTTAATGTTTATTTTTTATTGTATTTTTTCTACTACCATTTATCTTCATTATACCCTCTCCCACCTCCACCCACATCCATCCCCCTGGGTAGAATTCTTACTTGATCACTTGCTGAATGTTCTCTTGAGTCTCTGAAGTTTTTCTGGGACTTTTGTAATGGGGCACAGTCAGGGCCCCCCCCAAAGTGTGTTTGTAACGGGGTCCAGAGATTGGGGTGTCCAAGAAAAATATATTCCCCACCCCAGGGCAGGCCACCATGGGGGATGGGGGCCTTGAGCAGGGCCATTGAGAAGTCAGTTTGCAAGTCAATAACAGGATAGCTTCGTTCCTCAGTTTGCAAAGAGGATTATTTGGCATATCACCAAAGCTAATCAGAAAGGTTTAAAAGACATAATACAGAATGTAACTGGGAGAGAAGGAGGAGGGACGAGACAAAGGGAAACAGACTCTGGGGAACAGTGTGAAGACCACGCGGGAAGAAAGAGGGGAGAAAGGACTCTTGCTAGCGGGCCATGAGAAGGTGGCACATGGTTATGGATTAAGAGCTGGAGATCGTGGCAATGCAGTGGATGGTGCTGAGAACCACAAGAGGCCTGCCTAGCTGAGCCCTGGACTTCTGTTCTTTTTCTTCTGAAGGACGGTACCCCTGACTGGCCTAACTGGGCAAAGGGGGGGAAGGCAGGACGGTGTGTGTGCTGGTGGTGATTTTGAAGGGATTTTGAGGCTTAAGGGTGACATTTAACCATTAATCAAACCTGTAAAACTTTTGAATAAATAGTTCCTTTCCTTTTCACCAAACTCTGCCATTCAGAGCCATAATTCCAAGGGCGGCAAGCAAAGGACCAACAACCAAGGGGTCCTGGGGAAGGAGGGTGTCGTTGTTTCGGTAATAGCTATCTGGGCACCCCCGCCATGGGTCCTTTTGTTCAGTAACACTTTGACTTTACAGTAATAATAAAAGATTTTTCAAAGAAAAATCTAATCATTTTTCAAGAATGATTTCCATTTCAAATCACGCATCTCTTTTTCTATATGATATAATCAATTTTCTAACTTTTGAGTCTTCTGCCCACTTACTGTAAGAGTCACAAGTTACTATTGATGAGACTGAATCTACCCAAAAGCAAGTCAATGGGTTGTTTTAAACCCATTCCCATTGGTTTACATCTTCAGCAATCCTGTACAATCATGTTGGGAAGACTAAGCCACACAGATCCTACAGCCCTGACTTGCACACTAAAGTTAGGAGACCATGGGAAGAACAGGAGGAGAGAAACCTTAGAAGCACAGCCTTCTGAACTTCTCTAATTTGCATTCGCTGGCTCTCTGCTTTTCTGTTTATTTTATATAATTTACTTATACCCATTTTGGAGTTCAAATAGAGTGTATTGTCAATCACAATATTTTTTAAATGGAGAAACATCATTTCTGATGTGGTCCACATTATCCTCTAGCTGTACCAAAGAATTTGGAAAAAGAGAATCATAAAGATACTTCTGTGTTCTGAGAGTACATTTATACCAATACTTTGTACATACATTAGTGCTTAAAATATCCCTATAAGGTAAGTATTTATATTAGTTAGGATAAGTAATTCAACTGCTCTAATAAACTCCTAACTCTCGCTGGTTTAACACAATAAACACTTACTTCTGGCTTCTGCAAAGTACAAAGTAGATGGTCCTACCTAATAAAGAAACTGAGGTTTATATAAATGAAGTTACTAGTTTAATGTTAAGGGAGCCCAGGATGTAAGGCTAGATAGTCAGTCTGACTCCAGTGTCCCACCTGAACCATCAGGTATTGCCCCATCAAATTCCTTCCCAGAGGACAGAACTTGCCTGTCCTGGGTGCCCTGTATCTACCCCTGGCACTTCTGTAATGTTGTGATTTATAATAAATATATATTGGTCTTCGGCTGAGTTCTGGCATAAAGCTCCTAAAACCATTGAAATTCCCTAAGTGTTGATAGCAATAAATGTGTCCTTGGTTATGGTAATGAGTGACTTTTGGAGCCACCTCAGGTTGGGGGCTGGTTGCCGGAGGAGTCAATCAGATGATTAGAGGGCTGGAACTTTGAGCCCCACCTCCCTGACTTGGGGGGTGGGGTAGGGAGTAGGGGCTGGAGAGTGAGTTCCATCCGAAGGACAGGTTGGTGAGCCCGCGGAAAGGAGACTGGCACGCTCACAGAGGGCATGGGGGCCCTGCACTCCTGTTCACATGCCTTGCCTCACGCATCTCTTCCATCTTGTTGTATTTGAATTAGATCTTTTTATAATAAACTGATAGTTTAGTAAATAATATGCTTCTCTGAGTTCTGTGAACTGCTCTAGTAAATTAATCAAACCCAAGGAGAGGGAATATTGGGACCTCTGATCTACAGTCAGTTGGTCAGAAGCCCAGATGACAACCTGGACTTGTGATGGTGTCTGAGGTGGAAGGGGAGGACATTCTTGTAGGACTGTACCCTCAACCTGTGAAATCTGACGCTATCTCTGGGTAGATAGTGTCAGAATTGAGTTGACTTGTGGGACACCCAGCTGGTGTCCAAAAATTGCTTGCTGTCATGGGGAACCACCTGCATCCCACACCCCTCCCACACACACATACACATACTAGAATTGGTGATCAAAACACCTTTAATGTTATAAAAGACTTGGCCAAATTAATGTTTTTTTGAACTTTGAGTGAGCACACTTTGCTATAAACCCCATTTTATTTTTTGTAAATAGAGAAGAAGTCTTCACACCTGCCTAATAGACACGCCAGAGCCCAATCTCTTGCTTTTAAGGGGAGCTGGAGGCTGGGGCCCAGCCACGGCTGCCCCAGAAACCTGAATGGCAAAGTGCAATGTAACCCCCTGGCATATCCTGCATGGAGTCCTGAGAAATTTCCAAGGGTGGCTTTCCATGGGGTTTCCAAGTTAGTCATAAAATAGGCAATCTGGTGCCAGGTTACTAACTCTAAAGGGAGCAAAATGCAGACATAGAAGGAAAGCGTAGAACAAACTAACAAATCTCTTCACACTTGCCACACCGTCAGAAGTGGGCATAGAAAACTAAGCTGTTTTGGATAGAATTTCTACCACTTGCAGCTGAGTACCGGCGACCTTCCTCCACCAGAGTCTCCTTCCCTGCTGGACCTCCTCCGGGCTCCCACAGCTTTCTGTACAAACCTGGATCTCTTCACTCATCACATTGCATAGAATTTCACTATTCATCTGTCTTCCATCTCCTCCAAATGGTAAAGTCCTTTAATAATACAATATCTAGCTCATTCTTCGCATACCATGACATGGTTAATAACATATGCTGACTAATGTCTTCTGAGTCCGTCTTACCTGTCTTCGATTACCTCTCTGACAGTGAAGGAGAGTCACACAGAGATCTGCGAGTTATTTTCCAGCTCCATGTGCTGTATCTGTCAGGAGAGGACTGTGTCTTGCTCTTATTTTGGATTTAGGCCCTGCGACAAAAAGATGAGTCTTTGTATGCACTAGGATCTGGCTGTGTTCCAAATGGTTTACAACAAGATGAATATGCTCTTTCAATGTGGTGTTCCTCTTTGTCCCCCTATCTCCCCTGCATTGCTGGTTATTTATATACCTAATATGCAAATAAAGATGCACCCACCCATACATCAGAGGGGTCTATTAGAAGCAGATTTGTGTATCTTGGCTAAGAGTGAGTGGCTTAGAGACCATTCATCTGGCCGTGTTTGTAAGCTGGGGCTTCTCTTTTTACTCCTCCTTTACTCCCTTTGTATTACTGATGTTTATACAACCATCATTCATTTCTCATTTTTGTGGATATCTGTTTGGCAGCTAATCATAAAGAAAAGAAAAACCTAACCTAAACATAACAATACCACCACCACTTTTCCTCATTCCCCAGGGAACTTAGACCTGTTTGTATAGGTGCTGAATGTGAAGACACTGTGATTTCTATCATTTGTATTATTCTAACATTAACTGTGAATGTGTTGGGTGCCTTAAACAAGTTTTATGATTTTCTCAGTCATCAGCTTCTTTACCGCTGAAAATAAACAAGAGATGCTAAATCACTATCTTTCTTACAGCATTAATCCTAATAGGGGGAAAGCCCTGGGCGGAGTGGCTTTGGGAGTGGGCAGTATATCTGTTCTCTGCCCCTACAAATCCACTGTCAAGCCTTCTTCATTTTGCTCTGTTCCCACGGAGGCTGACCTCTACGGAGTACATCAGCCAGCCTCTTGCTTTCTGGCTTTCCAAGTATGTTCATTTCATGGGGAATGCTAATGAGTCAGGGAAGGAGGCATTCGAAACTGGTGGGATTCCTCCACCAAGGGTCAAAGCTCCTGTTAACTACTCTTCTTCACACCTCTATCTACCTGTACCCCCCCCCCTGCCCGCCCCCCCGCCCCTTGCTTTCTCTTGCTCTCAGTCTTACTCTGGTTCTCTTTTTCCTCTTGTAACAACTGTTTCCTCCCTTTCTTCTGTGCCCTTCAGAGCTGGCGGGACAGGAGCTACTTTTGCTAGCACTGGAGTGTTGCACTATCCTTTGAGGTTCCCCTACACCCTGTAAATAGCTTCTTTATTAAACTGTCCTCAAATTACCTAAACTAAGCCATCTGTTTCTTGTCAGAACTATGAGGAAGATCAGAAATTTGGTTGTGGATATACTAAGTCTGAGATATCAAAGGGGCAATGCAGTTGGGTATTTGAGTCTGGAATTCAGGAGAGTGACATAGCCTAGAGATAAGAATTTGGAAGTCATTAGTAGAAAGAAGATATTTAGAACTAGGAAACTTAATGAGGTGACTGAGGGAGGGAGGGAGATAGAAAAGAGGACTGAGACTTGAGTCTTGGACACTTTAATCTTAAGAGGTTGGATAGGTAAAGGGAAACTAGAAAAGGAAATTGAGAAGTAGCAAGGGGGTTAAGAGGAAAATCAAGGGAGTGTGTTCTGAAAACCAACTAAGAAATATATATCAAGAGGAGACTGTGTCAAGTATTGCTGAGGCCAAGGACAAAGAGGACTAAGAATTGACGATTGACTTTAGCAGTATGAAGGTCATCATTGACTTTAGCAAGAACATCTTTAATAGAGTGGTAGTAAAAGTCTGTTTAGAAGTGTATTTTAAAACTGAACTAACAAGCAAAATAGAGACAGACTTTTCTAGAGAGCAAGCTGACAGCTCTGGGGGCAAGAGATTGGGAGGTTTTTGGGGTGGAAGGATCCAGCAAAAAAGAAAAAAGGAGAAAGAACACATGAACAGAAACATCGGTGATTGGTGGGGGAGGGGTGTGGGTGGAGGTGGAAGAGGGTATGGGGGGATAAATGGTGATGGAAAAAATAAAATATTAAAAAAAAAAGAATTGGAAGAACTGGAAACAGCAAGTAGAGACAACTCTTGAATTTTACTCCAAAGGGAACAGCGTATGGTCAATGACTAGAAAGGGACAAGAAATTTTACTTTCGTGTTTCATTTATTTAGTTTTATTACAACGTGAGGATAACGGCATGTTTGTATGCTGATAAGCATGATTCAGTAGAAGAGGGAGAATAATGATGCAGGCGGGAAATGGGAGAACTGCTGGAGGACGCGCCTGAATAGTAGAGGGTGGGGTCTAAGGCACAAAGAGAGGGATTGTCAGAGACAGGAACACAGAGCACATGGCTCATCCATAGCAACAAGTGGGAAGACAGGCAGCAGATTCAGAATTTCTCCTCTGATTGTATTTCTCCGTAAAAGAGGAAGTAAAGTAATCTGCTCAGAGTGAGGATAGGAAGGAGGGGCTGAAAGTTTGAGAAGAAGTTGCAAATGGTTACTTCCAAGTGTAGAAGTTAGTGACCAAAGGAAATGTAGTATGAATGCTGACAGCATTAAGAAATCCCTAAAGGTTCACGATCATGAATTTTAAATGTGATCACACTCAGCTGAATGGATGCAGATACAGAGAAAGCAACAAGGAGCTGGGGTTTTATTAAACAAGCTGTGTAGCCTTGTGTATAAAATGGGGATAATAATACCATGAGTGTTGCTATATGCAATAAATGAGATAATACAAATAAATGTTTATCACGGTGTCTGGTACGTAGTAAAGTGCACAATAAACCCCTGCTAGGATTATTGCTATTGTACCATCATTAGGGCTAGGAAAATTTCCAAAGTGGAAATAGTTGTTTTAATCATACCACGTGCTTCTGTTAGCTAATTGCAATTTGGTTCAACTTTCTTAGCACATGTCTTCTAGAGACTGTGTCTGTTGCCTTTACAACATTTCACTTTTACTGGACATAAACCTGCAAAAATAAAAAAAAGAAAAGGTTGGGAAATCATTTAGATAGCTCCGCAATGCTTCGACTCCCATTGTAGAGCAAGAGTTGGATAGCCTAGCGCCTTCAGTTTGTTAGAGACTTCTGACATTTGATCTTTTTGCTAAATTCTTGGCAATGGCCTTAAGGCAAGTAGGAATTGAATTGCTTAGATTAGTATAACTTTGAAGTTACTCTTCTGTTTCTAACACTAGTACACTAAAAATAGGAATTCCAAACAAGCACAGATAGCTTATATGCCTTGCCTGACCTTTCAAATATTATTTCTTTTATTCTGGACATCGATTACACTTGATGAAGGTCTATATCCCATTACTTTGGCTATATTTACTGTTATTACATCTACTTCAAAGACTTAGCTTTGAAGAAATATAAATTATCAGGTGAAAAATACTATTTAGTGTAATAATACACCAAATACATTCCTGAAGAGAACTGACATTATCTCTTTGCTAAAATTTCTATTTTTTCATTTGTTTCAAGATAATTTGTGCTTGAAAAGCATTTTCATTATGGGTGCTTTAAAGCCTTTTCACATAATTTCAACATCTGATTCATGTTAGTGTTGGTATCAATTAATTTTTTCTCGTCCCAGTTGTGATTTGGTGTGACAGGTGATTTTTGTATTGTATTCTGGACATTTTGTCTATTATGTTAGGAGACTTTGGATCCTGTTTAAATCTTTTTATTTTAGCAGGTTTAGGTTTAGCACATGGATCTTGGCTTACTTTTATGTGCCATGGTTCCAATAGCAGTTTAATTTTCAGAGCTCAATTTTGGTCTTCTTCATTTATCTGGCTCTCCTGGCATCCTCACATGTCCCTGCTGGTGCTGCCTGAGGGGGTGACGAGGGGTGACCAGGTTGTCCACTGGGTGTCTTTTAGTCTGAGGGGTATAGAGGCATTCCCCCTACCAGTGCTCTCGAGCTGCCCTGATATCTCTGGACAGGGAAGGAGATTTGACCCTGTGGGGACAAAGATCCTTCTCAAGTCAGACCACTTGCTATAGCTGAGCCTTCTTGCCACCTCATCATTCCTACTCCTATCCTGATAGCTTTGGGCAGTAAATCTAGTTTTGGAACATAAATCTTCTCCCTTTTCTACACAACAAAATTTATAATTAATATGAAGAAGGCTGACAGTATAATTAAGTAAATAAATATATAGAAAACTATTTTCATTACGATTTTTTTTCAAACTCACAGAAAAATTGAATGAAGAACAATGAACACTCATCTACCCCTATCTGGATTCATCTACTGTAGAGTTGCCAGATAGAATACAGGACTGCCTGTTAAACTTGAGATTCAGGTAAATGATGAATAGTTTTTAAGTATGAGCATGCATGCAATATTTGGGACATACTTATACTAAAAATTATTTGTTTCTATCTGAAATTAAAAGTTAACTGAGTATCCTGTGTTTGTATTTGGCAAATATGACAGCCCTAACTTACTGTTAACATCTGTTCTTACTTGTGCTAATCTTTTCTTGAATATACTTCTTTGCCAAACCATCTGGGGAACATTTGAAAACTAAAATCCCAAATAGGTTTTGTATGTGTATATGAAGCAGACTCATATGCATTGGCTTTTTTTGTTTTGTTTTGTTTTTACTACTGCTTGAAACTGCATTTTCCATTTGTTATTATATAGCACTAATTCTCCACTCTTGCCTGGACCCTACACTAGTTCTAAGTGCACATCCATAATATAGTTACAAAAGCACTTCAACTTTCACATCAAAAAGCAGTTGCTGTCACCAATGGAAGTATAATTAAGTGGCCTCTGACCACAATCTTTCTAGAATTAATGCTAAAACCATTTCAAGCTAAGAGCAAACACTACGGAAATTCTTGTATTGACTAAGTAATGAACATTGGTTGGTTCTGGTAGATTTTCTAGCTTTTCTGTTTCTTTAGTATGAGAAAGCTCATCCAAACCCTCCTTTCTAAGGTGTAACCATATTTGTAGGTACTTTACTGTAATGGTTAAGAGCACATTTCCAGGAGTCAGACAATAGTGGGATTAAAATCCTGTCTTCTGTCTTTATGTCTAGTTCAAGAAAGGTAATTAACTTCCTTGTGACTCATTTTTCTCATCTGCAAGGTGCAGTAAAATATCTACTTAATGCCCTTTTTGCAAAGCTTAAGTGAATGCTGTGCTTGGCACAAGTAAACTGGCAGTTATCATGTATCTCTCTGCCATAATTTATCAGACTTTTATTGGAGCCAATTTTACCTTATATGTTCCCTATCTTTTGCTGGAAATAATTTCCACATTGGTTTGAATGCTTATAAACCATAGCTGCTGCTCACAACCTTTTTATCACAATGTACCCAAGCAGTCATATACAAAAAGCAGAATGGAAGTTAAAAGGATTGAGGTCTCACTTGTATTCTTAGACTCCGTCAAGAGTCTAAGAATACAGGTATGGGTGAGGGACAGCCACCTAGAAAGAAGTATATTACAAAACAAATTTGGCTTTATCATCAACCATATGATGTGTGTGCATGCTTTTGTGCATGTGTGTATGTGTGTAAAGATGTGTTTGGCAGGGATGAGAAATGATACTAAAATATATAAACAAACCCAGTCACTTTGGATCTCCTTAAAGCTGAATAGTTTCAATTTTTAAATTTTTTTATGTAACATGTCTGTGATTGCATATCTGTGATTCTCTTCTCTGCATCTGTTCCAGTTTCTCCACATTCTTTTAAAGGTTTCATGACCCAAACTGGACTCATTTGATTTGAGAAGTACTTAGCAATTATGAAGTATAAAGAAAAGAGAATTTTCTATATAAATAGCAAGGGACTGCATATATAAGGTATGTTGCACGATTAAAAATCTGTTAAACAATCAGCTATCAAAGAGGTGGGTCAGGCACAAAGCAGAGGCAAGTGATTTAACGTACTCGGGCTGTTACCCAGAGCATAACATGAGACCCATCAGTCAGCTTATAACAGACAATTCCAGGTCAGCCAGACAGACGGGATTTTTAGTGTTGATTGCACTGACTTTGCTATTACAAAAGAGACAGCCGACATTTTCTTAAAACATAAGTCAGTGTGCATGCATTGACCCATAACCCATGAAACAAACAAAATAAAAAAGGTCGTCATTAAATTTAAAATTCTCAGTATGGATGGGAATGCTTCCCTTATTAAATTCAGAGTGAATTCATTCTAGGAATAATTTTGGTGTGGTGGCTCTCACTTACTGCAGATTACTTTCAGTGCTCTGCTGCCAGAACACTTTGGCTCATTCTCAAGCCCCAGGAATTGCACACATTTTTCCCTCCTCATGCTCCAGAGCCATTTACAAAATCTCTAGAGGTTTTTCCTTTCTCACTTTATTTACTTTTGTCTCAGGTCGCCTAAGAATTTCTACATGCTATTTACGCTGTAATATATTAATGATAGTTCATAGCCATATATTGATTCATGTGATCACCTCAAATTTGTGAGCCTTTGTTTGTTGGTTTATATGTTTTCTTTTTTAAAAAAAAACATTTTATTGAATGTATTGGGATGACATTAGTTAATTAAATTTTGTAGGTTTCACATGCACAATTCTGTAATACATCATCTGTACACTGTACTGTGTCCATCACCAAAATTTAAGTCTCCTTCCATCACCATTTACCCCTATATTACCCTCTTCTACTCCCCCTACTCTCCTTTCCCTCTTGCAATCACCATACTGTTGTCTGTGTCTATGAGTTTCTTTTCTTAATCCCTTCCACTTTTTCACCCAGCCCCCAAGCCACCCCCCTTGGCAGCTGTCAATCTGTTCTGTGTATCTATGAGTCTGTTTCTATTTTGTTGTTAGTTTATTTCATTCATTAGATTCCACATATAAGTGAAATCATATGGTGTTTGTTTTTGTCTGACTGACTCATTTCACTTAGCATAATACTCTCCAAGTTTATTCATGCTGTTGCAAAAGGTAAGATTTCCTTCATTTTATCACCAAGTAGTACTCCATTGTCTTCACAGATCTTTTATCCACTCATCTATAACAGGTACTGCCTCCAAATCTTAGCTATTGTAATGCTGCAATGAATGTTGGGGTGCACATATTCTTGTGAGTCAGCTTTCTTCAGATATGTTCCCAGAAGTGGAATCACTGGGTCATAAAGCAGTTCCATTTTTAATTTTCTGAGGAAACTCTGTACTGTTTTCCACAGTGGCTGTACCAATCTGTATTTCCACCAGCAGTGCATGAGGGTTCCCTTTCTCCACATCCTCACTAGCACTTGTTTGTTGATTTTTTAAATGATAGCCATTTAGGTGGTATCTCACGGTGGTTTTAATTTGCCCCTCTTTGACAGTTAGTGACATTGAACAGCTTTTCACATGTCACTTGGACATTTGTGTGTCCTCTTTAAAGAAGTATCTATTTAGCTTCTTTGCCCATTTTAAAAATTGGATTGATTTTTTGGTGTTTTATAAATTCTATATAAATTTTAGATATTAACCCCTTATTAGATGCAACATTGGAGAATATGTTCTCCCATTCAGTGGGCTGTCTTTTCATTTTGTTGATAGTTTCCTTTGCTGTGCAAAAACTTTTTAGTTTGATTTGGTCCCATTTGTTTATTTTTTCTTTTGTTTACTTTGCCCAAGGAGACTTATCAGAAAAAATATTGCTATGAGAAATGCACAAGATTTTGCTGCCTAAGTTTTCTTCTAGGAATTTTATGGTTTTGAGTCTTACATGTGTCTGTAATCCATTTTGAGTTTATTCTTGTGTATGGTGTCAGAAGGTGGCCTAAGTTCAGTTTTTTGCATGTATCTGTCCAATTCTCCCAACACCATTTATTGAACAGACTATTTTTACCCCATTGTATGTTATTGCCTCCTTTGTCAAATAATAATTGACTGTTAAGGTGTGAGTTTATTTCTGGGCCCTCTATTCTGTTCCATTGATCTATGTCTGTTTTTATACCAGTACCATGCTGTTTTGATTACTATGGCTGTGAGTATAGTTTGATATAAGGTAGTGCGATTCCTCCAACTTAGTTTTTCTTTCTCAAGAGTGCTATAGCTATTAAGGGTCTATTGTGGTTCCACATAAATTTTTAGAATATCTGTCCTAGTTCTTTGAAATACACCATTGGTCTCTTGGTAGGAATTATGTTGAATCTATAGATTGCTTTGGGTAGTATGGGCATTTTAATGATGCTAATTCTTCCTATCCATGAACATGGGATAAGCTTCCACTTATTTGTATCTTCTTCAATTTCTTTCTTCAGTGTTTTATAATTTCTGAGTAGAGGTCTTTTACATCCTTGTTTAAATGTATTTCAAAGTATTTTATTTTTATGTGATATAACTGTAAATGGAATTGTTTTCTTATTTCCTTTTCTGAAAGGTCATCATGAGTGCATAAAAGTGCAACTTATATTTGGATATTTATTTTGTATCCTGCTACTGTACTGAAATCATCCAGCAGTTCTAGAATCATTTTGGTGGAATCTTTAGGATCCTGTATATATAGTATCATGTCATCTGCAAATAATGGCAGTTTTACTTCTTCCTTTATAATTTTGATGCCTTTTATTTTTTCTTCTTGTCTGATTGCTGTGGCTAGGACTTCCCATACTATGTTAAATAAGAGAGGTGAAAATAGACATCCATGACTTGTTTCTGGTCTTAAGGGACATGCTTTTAATTTTCCCCATTGAGTATGATATTGGCTGTGGGTTTGTCAAAAACAGTCTTTATTACATTGAGATATGTTCCTTCTATTCCCACTTTACTGAGAGTTTTTATCATAAATGGGTGATGGATCCTATCCAATCCTTTTCTGCATCTATTCATATTATTACGTGGTTTTTACCCTTCATTTTGTTTATGTGGTATATCACATTTAACGATTTGTGAATACTGTACTATCTTTGCATCCTTGGAAGAAATCCCACTTGATCAAGGTGTATGATCTTTTTTAATGTATTACTGGATCCTGTTTGCTAATATTTTTTTTTTTTTGAGGATTATAGTGCCTATGTTCATCAGAGATATTGGCCTATAATTTTCTTTCTTTGCCCCTGGTTTTGGAATTAGGGTAGTGCTGGCCTTGTAAAATGATCTTGAGAATCTTCCCTTCTTTAGTTCTCTTTAATTTTTTGAAATAGTTTGAGAAGGATAGGTGTTAGTTCTTCTTTGAATATTCAATAAAATTCACCTGTGAAGCCACCTGTTCCAGGACTTTGTTTATTGGGAGTTTTTTGATTACTGTTTCAAGTTCATTTGTTGTAATCAGTATATTCATATTTTTTTTTCTGATTCAGATTCTAGGAATTTATCCATTTCATCCAGATTGTCCAATTTGTTGGACTATCACTGTTTGTAATATTTCCTTACAATCCCTTGTATTTTTTGGTGTCAGTTGCTACTTTTCCACTTTCATTTCTGATTTATAATTATTGCTACCCCAGCTTAAAAAAATTTCCATTAGTATGAAATATCTTTTTCCATTCCTTTACTTTTAGGTTGTGTGTATAATTCCTTTTGAGGTGAGTTTCTTGTAGGCAGATTATATATGGGTCTTGTTTTCTTATCCACTCAACTATCCAATGTCTTTTCATTGGAGCTCTTAAGCCATTTACATTTAAAGTGCTTATTGATAGGTACTTATGTATTGCCATTTTATCACTTTAACTATGTTCTTCTGTTTACTTCTTTTTCTCCTTCTTCTTAAAGAAGACCTTTAGCATTTCTTGTAATACTGGTTTGGTGGTAACAAACTTCTTTAGCTTTTTCTTATCTGGGAAGCTCTTTATTTCTCCTTCAATTTTAAGTGATAGGCTTGCTGGGTAAAGTAGCCTTGGTTGTAGGTCCATGCTTTTCATCACTTTGAATATTTCATGCCAATCCTTTCTGGCCTGAAATGTTTCTGTTGAGAAATCAGCTGACAGTCTTACGGGGGCTCCTTTATAGATAAGTAACATTCTGTTGCATCTTTTAAGATTCCCTTTTTGTCTTTAACCTTAACCATTTTAATTATGATGTGTCTTGGTGTGGACTTGTTTGGGTTCATCTTGTTTGGGATTCTGCTTCCTAGATTTGTGTGTCTATTTCATTCACCAGGTTAGGGAAGTTTTCAACTATTATTCCTCAGATAGGTTTTTTATTCCTTGC
Organism: Pteronotus mesoamericanus; assembly: GCF_021234165.1. Classification (NCBI taxonomy): domain Eukaryota; kingdom Metazoa; phylum Chordata; class Mammalia; order Chiroptera; family Mormoopidae; genus Pteronotus; species Pteronotus mesoamericanus. Next base: position 19,136,019 of record NW_026555310.1, read on the forward strand.
TCTCTCTTCCTTCTGATACTCTTATGATGCAAATGTTGTTGCAGAAGTCTCTTAAACCATCCTCATTTTTTAAAATTCTATTTTTTTTCACTGTTCTCTTAGGCATTTTTTTGCTTTATCTAAACTAGTGTTTCTTCTGATGTATCCTTCATTTTAGATATTGTATTTTTTCATTTCTGACTGGTTTTATACTTTCTATGTCCTTTTCTATGCTTGTATCTCTTTGCTGAAGTTCTCATTAAGTTCCTCGAGCATCCGTATAATAATTTTTTTTGAACTATGAATCTGATAAATTGCTTGCCTCTATATCATTTAGCTCTTTTTCTAGAGATTTCTCCTGTACTTTCATTGGAGACATGTTTCTATGTCTCCCCATTTTGACCACCCCTTTGTATTTGTTTCTGTGTTTTACATAAATCTATTATGACTCCTAGTCTTGGTAGGATGACTTTGTGCAGTGGGTGTCCTATACAACCCAGTGGCCCAGTTTCCTTGATCACCTGACCTGGGTGCTCCAGGAATGTTCCTTGTTTGGGTTCTGTGGGTCCTTCTGTTGTAATTGAGTCCTGATTGCTATTTGCTGGTTTGTGTGTGGGATCAACCCCTACCATAATGTATAAGCTGCTGTGCAGGTGCTGATCACATGAAGTAGAATTCACCTCAGTGACATCTGGTGCCTGTCAATATCTCCCCTTGGATATGATGATTATGAAGCTAATTAGATCGTGCTCTAGTGCTGTCTGAAGTTGGCCATTGTGTGTGTTTGTTCTGGGGCCTCTTGGGAGGGACTCTATTTCAGTCACTATCTGTGACTGGCCCTGGGCAACCTATTTAGAGCTACAAAGTGATCCACTGTTTGTGACTGCCTCTGTTGGGCCTGTATGTGCACAGGAACAACCGAGCTGTGCACTAAAGCTGGCTTTTACAAGCATTGGGTCCAAAAGCAGTTCAGCAAGTCTCAAGGCACCCAAGATCTACTTTTGCCTGCCTCCACCTGTCAGCTACTTGATAGGCTCAGTCACTGAAAGAACCTTAGGCAATACTTGAGTTGCATCAAGTAGGTTAACAGTGAGTCATGAGATAGGGTTTAGTGGTGTTCACCAGACAGATACAGCTTCAAACTCAGTGCCAGTGCTGGGTCTGAGGCTACTCAGCAAATGTTTCATGGTACACCAAGTCTAACTGCCATATGCCAGGTGCCCACAGACCTTTGTGGTGGAGCTGGGTCTTGGGAAGTGGTTAGGGGGCGGCCAGCAGAATTTATCAGGCCCAAACAGACCAAGATTTGGTCTCATGAAGGGAGAGTTATGAGCCAGCTGGGTATGCGAGAAAAAAATCGCCCCCATTCTAGGGCCACACAACTCAGTCTGTCCAAGATTCTACCAGGAGCCTGAGCTCAAGAAGGTGGGAAACCAGGAGGTGGGAGGGTGGAACTAATGGATCTCCAGTCTCAAGGTGGGTGGCTTCTTCTGTAAATGCTTAGTTATAAGACTTCTATTCATCTAGTCTTCAGTTTGTTATTCAGGTTGATTATTTTATAATTTAGTTATAATTCTAGTTTGTTCCTGGGAAGAGGTGAGTATAACATACACCTAATCAACTGCCATCTTGAATCTCCTATGTGTTTTCTTAACTTGTCCACAATCTTAGATAAATGTCTTCTCAAGTCCTTACTTCTCCTTTCACCCGTTCATGGACTGGCACAGATATTGACAAATGAAATGTGTTTTTCAACAAATGTTTATTGTCTCTGACCAAATCTAAAGGACTTGATAGGCTGCACTTAACAAACAAAGCAAAACAACAACAATAATAATAAAACAAATCAAAACAAAACACTTGTGGTTAAAATCAGCCAGAACTTTATCTCCCACATGAAAAGGTCTGGAAGTTTGAAGTTCAGTGCTGGTAAGGCAGCTCCAGAGTTATATGATTTTGGATTTCTACTATCCAGCTACTCCACCCTCTTCAGTGCATGGCCTCATGGTCCAGGTGGGCTGCCCTAACTTCTGCCATCACATCCCTTCCAGGAGGTGGGGGTTTGGGGCGGGGGAGAAAAGATAGACTCACTTTCATCAAAAAAAGTTTTTGAAAGTCCTGCACACCGTTTTTAGTAGATTCTCATTGACTAGTACTAGCTGGCTCTACCAGAAGCAAAACTGGTTGGGAAATGTAGTTTTTTTACTCTAGGTGACCATGTGCCCCACTGTCATAGAGAAATGAATCGATTTCTGATGGACAACAAGTAGTCTCCACCATAATTCAAACGTTGTGTTGGCATTTCAACTCAGATACAATGATTTTAAAATGACAATGTGATGTGAACATTGCATTGTGCATAGTTTATTCATTCAGTGCTACATCAAAAAAAAATCTTTATGAAAACATGGGAAGAAGGTACGACTAGTAGGTCTCGAGGCTAAATTGCATTTCAAGGGCTACAAGACTGAAGTACAATGAGGATTCATAATATAGCCCAAGACACATAGTTCATTGCAAATTGATAATTGAACCAAAGCAGTCAGATCTCTAGACCTGTGCTATTAACCCATATCACTGTGTTGCCTGTAAAGTAGCTTAGGACCATTGCCTTTCTAAGAGTTTTTCAACATGATCATGACAGAACTCTCAGGGATTCTGTGCTGCTGACTTTATTATGATAACACGTAATGTGTGTGCATATATTTGAAAACAATATCTCTGCCTTTATTTGTACATAATATGCAATTTTTAGGAGATTCTCTGAATCCATGTAATTCCTTAGTGGTGACATACGACTCCTATCTCATCTTTCACTTGTTACGTGTCTTTCTTTTTCTGCTTATTAGAAATGTGGGACTGTGTTAAATTTGTTTTAATTAAACCCAGTTGCTACAGTGCATTCATTCTTTTGAAGCATTTTAATCATAGAGCTACCTAGGAAAAGAGATATTTTTGTGATTCAAGATGGTGATGTCAGTCTATTGGGTGGGGAAATGGCCAAGCTGTTATGAAGCATTGTCAGCTAAGGCCCAGGATGGATGACAGGCTCATTTCAGAAAACAAGATTAACAGGCCTAGGGAGATTAATTTCAGTCTAGAGAAAGATGTTTTATTGTTTTTATTATACAGAAGAAATATGAAAATTTTAGTTACTATACAGAGACAGGTGTTTGGCAAATTGGAAAATATACCTTAGTCTTACTAAATATCAAATAATAGAATGTTACCTTAGGGAAATCTAATATCAAAACAATCTATGTTTTAAAAAAATCCATATTTTTTCTAACTCAATTATTGTATTTCCTTCATATGAAATCAAAACCTTCTAGTCCAGTCTCCATTATATTAATTTTTCACATCAGTTGATGTGTGAAATAGTCTTCTTTTTAAATAACTGATGAAAGGTAGAGATTTAATGCGTATGGAATTCATTATTATTTCAGACTGTTCTGAAAAGGGATTTTCATAGTTCACTATTTCCATAAGTCATGTTATAGTTTTCCAGAAAGAACTGAAAGAAAATAGAATAAAGATATCAAAGCAATTTTTTTAATGTTTATAACAGAAATTGTCAAACACATAAAAGCAGGCACAGCACTGTTAGGAACTACTATGCACCTATCCTCCAGCTTCAACATCTGTCAACACATGGCCAATGTGTTTCATCTCCCCCCTCGCGCTCCCCATCCCCTTCCCTTCTACGTGCTGGGTTATTTGGGAGTAAATCTCAAGCATCATCTCATTCATCAGGAAGTACTCAGACCTTTTCAGTAATAAGAGCTAGGAAAAGAGTTGAGAAGTTCATAGTAATATTTCTGGATACAGGATCTTTATTTATTTGGTTTATATGGATATCTTTTTCTTCTTTCATTGAAAACCTTGGTTTTTAAATGGAATAATGTAATTATTTATTTGCTTTATCTCATAGTAGTTCCTGAAGTACAATGTATTTATAACAACATGATTACTGAGAAGAGTTTTGATTCCAGGAAGGCATTCTGCATTTCTTTTGTCTTCAGAATATATTCCACCAGGGGTATATAGTAAAATTACTGTTTTAAAGAAGTAACTCTTCTTTGGGTGGTTAAGCTACCAACTCAAAAAATAGACTATTATTCTCTTTTAGATTTCTAATTTTTTAGGTTAAGTTATAATTTTTTAGGACCTAATAAACCATTTATATGTTTCCAAAGTAAAATCTGCAAAAATATTTTGAAAATCTTACTTCCATCTTCATCCCTTCACCCAATGCTCATTCTTGCCTAAAGGTAACCATTGTTACTAGCTTTTGGGTTAATTTAGCATTTTTAAAATAAAGAAGAGGTGTGTGTGTGTGTACGTGTGTGTGTGTTTGTATTGTCTCTCTTTCTTAGCTATGAGATGGCATAGTATGCACACACTTTACACATTGCTTTTCTTATTTAATAATTTATCTTTGTGATCGCAATTGCATAGTATGTATTTTGTTGGTGTGACCTTAATTTATTCAGTAGCTCACATTGATGGGCATTTGGGTTCTTTTGATGTTACTCAAATGCGGCAATAAGTAGCATTTTTTTTACCAATAATAATTTACTTGACTAATATTTTTATAAGGACATTTGGATTATTTCAAATCTTTCATTTTTATAAACCAAAGAATGGCAAGGATCTTTGCACATGCAATTTACTGAACTGTAAGTTCCCTGAAAGTAAAACATTCTATTTCTACTATGTATATAACACAAAGCTTATTCATTTTGGGTTTATTGACTGTTTAAGCTAAATAGATGTTGAAAAACACATCAGGAAAACACATTTATTTTTTGGGAAACATATACACACCAAGGCATTGCTACTGATCTTCAAGACCAACAAAATAAAGATTCTTTTTCTACCAAATAGATTTGTATCTGTATTTCATTTATAATAAAGTGTCTATACACAGAAATTATTCTCAAATACATGTTGAACTGAGTTAAGTGAAAGAAATAAGAGAAAGACTAGTCCTGTATATGGAGAAGCACAAATTATTCAGACCACAAAAGTTAATTGTGGTTTATTAACCTAGGTCCTGGAAATAGGGTTGAATTAAACATGTGGCGCTCTTGTCTCAAGGAGCTTATTTTCTAGTGGGAAGTCCTAGGAGGGGAAACATAGATAATGAACACATAGAGAAATATATAAAATGTCTTAGGAAACTGACCAGGGTTGGAGGGAAATCCGTGGGGGGAAATAGGCTGAGATTTAGAGCACAAATGGTGGGTATGGCCTTAAGTAAGAATATGGGTTGGGGGATTTGGGGAAGGAAAAATATGCTTTACCAGGGAAGAATGAAGTGAGAGAGGATAAAGAGAGGGCACTAGAAAATGTGGCATAATTTATTTGGAAAGTGAGGAAATAAATTTACTAAGGGAATATAGTTGATACCATGCTTGGTACTTCAGTAACGAGAGATCGTTTTACAAGAACTGTCCTTCTGACACCCTCTGTCAAAGAAAATCTTACTGTCTCTGGTATGGCCAAGAGGGTTAAGAATATTTTCCTTTCCCACCCTTGCAAAACTAAGAATTAGCGCTGGACTCGTTGGCAGCCGTGGATTGCAATGCCTGGCCTGTGGCGTATGACCTTTGGCATGGACATGCAATGATCCTCAGCAATCAGTTTCCTTTCTTAGAAATTTGGAATTATGACACCGAGAGAATGAGGCAATTGCAGACAGTGCGGAAAACCAAAAGAGTGCAGTGAGAGATGCCATTAGATGACATTGGGACAGTGACAAGCTAAAGTTAGGAGAAAGCAAAAATTATACTTAAGCTAAGGAAAACTTTCAGGAAGAAAAGAGGATATGCAGAGAGGCAAAGAAGGAAGAGAGGTGGAGCAGGGTCTTTATAGCAGGCCCATTTCCTCAGAACATTCTAGGCCCAATTCAAACGGCATGTTCCTCTAAAGGAAGTCCGCTTTGTCTTGAATTAGGTAGTTTGAGCCCGTCCCATGGAAAGTTGCCATCTTAGTGTACCCAACATCTATTTACTCTTTTGCTAACAGCACATGGAGTTTTCTCTAGTAAAACCATTCTTCCTTACTGAGGTCCATGAAATTTGGATGCAATTGACCTTGGGTAGTTCATCACCCTTCTCCACTTTCCTGTTTTTGTTTTTGTTTTTTAATTTTTAAACAAGAAGGTGCCAGAGCTGACCTCTATGGTTGGAAGAGAAAAAAAAACTGGTATCTGTCTTTCCATCTCCTTTACCCATCCACCTCAGCCTGGTCTATGAATCACTGAGCCCATGTCTGCCTTAGGCAACTCTTGAGAGATAAATTCTGTTTGCTTTATCTGCTTGAGATTACTTGGAACCCTGAATTGTATAATACTTCCAAAGAATAATTTGCTGAAGTTTAATATTTTATTATCTTTACCTTCTTCTCCTATAAATTAATTTCTTTTTACAGATAACTGGCAGCAATCAGAAAGGAAATTCAATCTTAGAATTTTTAAATTTTTTCTAAATGTTAAATATTAGGATATGGGCTATATACATGAATTCTGGCAGATTTTGCCATTCAGTAGAGCTAAAAATGTACAAATGGAGCTATTACAGTGAATAGTTTGCCAAATATTCTTTATTAAGAACCTTAAGATTTGAAACTTAAGGTAGAGTGGCAGCATTACCTTCTGTTGTCACCAAAGCTTAAAATATAGTCATCTGTGGTCACACTTAACATTGACTCAGCCCTGTCATTGACTCTTTTTCTGCATGACCATTGCCATTGCCATTGCCACTGCCATCAGCCTGGCACAGGGCCTTGATGTGGTCCATACCTGCTTTTCACCCCTCTGCGTGAGCGTTCTGCTTAGTTCATTAAATCATACAGTCAACAAGTATTGATGGAGTAGCAGTATTGGCTGGATATGCTACCGTGAATAAGATGCTGTCTCTGTCATCCCACAGCTAATATTCTACTGGAGCAGCCAGGCAAGTAAACAGCAGATCAGATGAACGGAAGTGAATACTGCCATAGAAGGAGTCATGGCGAATTGTGGGACACAGAGGCAGTGGCAACTCATCCAGTCTGGGGGCCCCCACAGGGCTTGCTTGAGAACATGGTATCTCACTTGAGTCCTGTAACCCGTGAAACAAGCAGATTGCTCTCTTCATTGGCCCTCCATATGAAAAAAACAATCTGCAGGACCGCCTCAAACCTCAGCCCATTGAATGCTTCTTAACCACCTAGTTAGTACCGCTGGGCTCCTCTCCCAACTCAAGCGGCCATAGCATTTATTTATTCATTCATTCAACAAATATTTATTGTGTTATATTGTATCTCAGGACTGTCTAGGCCCTGAGATAGATACAGCAGTGAATAATTAAGTCCTTGCTCTCAGAACTTACTTTCAAATTGAGCAAGGCAGACAACGTCAAATAAACAAATATATACTATGCCAGGTGGTAGTAGCTCCTGTGAAGAAAAATAAAACAGAGGTAAGAAACAGAGAGTTGGGGGTGCTTTTTTAGGTAACGTCTCCCTGCTAAGATGACATCTGAGCAGAGACATGCATAAAGTGTGGAAAACTGAGAAAAGATTCCAGGCTGAAGGAATGTAAAGAGGCCATGTGACCAGAAGCAGTGTGTTTAGAGTTGTGGGAACAGCACTGACTTGATGTCATTCATTTTACTTCTCACTGGATGTCACCTTGATTCATTACTGCCCTTTTCACATTGGTCTGAGCTGTTCTTTCCTATCATATTTACAGTTTATGGAGGCCACAAACTGTCATTTCAGCCTCTTTATAACGTTGCTGCCAATTTCCTTACTACCCAATTTCCTGCACTCAATCCAGTGTCTTTATGAGGCTTTCAAAAAGTATTCACTGCCTTAATGTGAAGTGGGAGTTTTTCATGCTCTTGGCGAATTATTTATGCTACAAGGCACTTGCACTCTCCTTAGCTGCCTGATATTAAAAGGGAACATTTGTTCACCACCAAAAAAAAACAGTGTGTGGTTGGGAAGAGGGTACAAATAAAAGAAAACTATACACTCAGAGTACTAATTTCAGGGGCCTATAAAGGGCTGGAAACCAGGATTGCATGGATGACTCAAAAAAAACAAACAAACTGATTTAGTAAATTGCAGTCTATGGCTTGATTAAGTATTGATCAGTGACTCAGCTCAGGTCTGAAACAGTCTCAGAATTACCTTCTGAATAAGCCATAAAGCAAAAGAATTGTTCACTGATTTAACTGGCAATCTTATTGGGGATGCTGTGAAATCCTTAGGAACAGCACGTTAAGAAAGTTTGAAAATTCACTTAAATGTTCAACTTCTAAAAAAATTGATGCTTCAAATATTATGAAGGTAAATAAGATTAAGGAACAGATGGCCCTGAAACCTCTAGATTTATTCTTATTTGATGTTCAAAAAGTGCCTAATTCAGATTTTCTCAGGTATTTTAGGATATGTTTAGCATGTACATTCTTTAGGTGCTGAGTGAATAGATTTCACCATGTACAGTGGCAGTGTGGTCTTCAGACTCCTGGAGAGTCTGCGACATCAAAACTATTTTCATAATAGTGCTAGGATGTTATTCTCTGCTTACTGTGTGTATACCTGCAGCAATGGTGAGGAAATCTGCTGGCGTTTTTTGTAGGAATCAAAGAGGTGGCACCAGACACTGTGTTCTTCATTGTCATGCACTGGCAGTTAAAAATGATGCAAGTCTTATGGAAGAATGTCGTGGCTGAAGCAGTGAAAAATGTTTAAATCTCAGCCCTGGAGAACAGGTCTTGCTAACATTCTGTGCACATTCAGTGCTTCTGCATCCTAAGTCCAATGGTTGTCTACAGAAAAGCCATGGTTTGAGTTGAAAACTGAACAACGTTTTTACTTAGAAGGATGGCTACAAATTATCACTTTATCAATAATGAGTGATGTGGGCCTGCCACTTCAAGAAAAATAGCTGACATTTGGTGCCAATGATAACATTTAATTTTCAAATGAAAATTCAAATTTTAGAAAATTCATATCTCTCACTGTGAGCTGAAAGCTTCCCAGAACTTAAAAAGGACTTCTAGAATGAAATTTGTATTTATTATATGGATATTAATAAATGTGACATTTTGATAACATTTAATAGAATGTGTCAACATTTGGAAGATCTGCAGGTTTTTCAAATGATCAATGCATGCTGTTACAAAATCATGCACAGGTGAAAGATCCGTTCCAAGTATGACATAGGCTAGTGGGTTTCAATGTAACAGTGTGAAAAGTTCGTTGGTACGGCTTCAGATCCAACTGCGGTAACCACTAACAACTAGCACTTGTCAAACGTTGGTATAGCATCAAAGAAGAATATCCACAATATTCTGGAAGGCTATTATAATATTCCTTCTTTTCCCAACTGCATATCTGTGTGAGGCCAGAAGCAGATATGTGGATCCAACTGTCTTCAGTTAATCCAAACATCAAAAATATTTGCAAAAATGACTCTCCTCTTAATAAAATTTTTGTTTTGGAAAATATAATTGCTTTTCATTAAAAATAGGTTATTTGTGTTTACATACATGGGTTATCGCTGCTATGTTTAAGTTAATAAATATTTAAATATTCTCAGCCTTAATTTCTAATATGGTAAATATCAATAGATGAAAATTGATATAAACATATGATTTTATTCTATAAACTTTTTAGGGTCTTCAATAATTTTTAGAGTATAAAATATCTGGATCCCAAAATGTGAGAACTGCTGCTATAGAAGGCTGATAATTGTTATGTAATGAAATAACCTAATGAGTACCAGCAACGCAGAAAACAGTCTCACTTTCCCCTGTTGGCACAAATGGTTACATAAATAAGAGGACTGTACACATGCTCGGTGAGTGGTCAGACAGATGCTTTCTTCCAGCTTCAGACCTGAGAGTCAATCACAGCCTTAGTCCATGGTTATTGATCCCTGCAATGCTCTGTCCCTTTTTCACTAAAACTCTTCCATCACAGGGGCTGTACATCCTTTTTGTTTTGTATATATGTATTTGCAAAACACATACTATGGTTTCACATTGCGCATATATATATATATGTATAGATATATATATTTAGAGAGGGGGAGGGAGGGAGAAAGAGAGGGAGAGAAACAACAATGTATGGTTTCCCCTTGTGTGTCCCTCACTGGGGACCTGGCCCTCAACCCAGGCATGTGCCCTGACTGGGAATTGAACCAGTGACCCTTTGTTTTTCAGGCCAGTGCTCAGTCCACTGAGCCACACCAGCCAGGGCATCATGTTGCATATATTTTTGATTTACATAAATGGTATTGTGATATATATATATATATATATATATATATATATATATATATATATATAATTTTTTTTTATTTTTCATACTAGATCTATGCTTTAAAAATCTGGAGTTTTTACCATATGTTAATAAGAAAAACTGTTGTACAGACAAATCGTCTGACTTAGGAACATTTTTATCATCATATACAGCTAGGGATTTTATGGAAGCATTATAAAAGTTTACCCTTTAATATGACAAACATGAAAACAAGCCTCTAAGCTATAAAGCCTATAGAACCAAATACAAAATGACTTTCCCTTTTGTCCTCAAAGCTCATTTATGGATGGCTGGAGTGTGCCTTGCACTTGTTCACCAGGGTTTCTAATAATCATGAGCCCCCCCAGGGTGTATGGCTTCAAAATCTTAGCTCTACAACTGCCTGACTTCAGGTGAGTTACTCAACCTCTCTGTGTGTCAGTCTCATTATTTCTAAAGTGGGGATAATAAAAGTACAGACTTCATGGTGTTGACATGAGAAGTAAATGAATTACTGTTTAAGTGCTTAGAACAGTACCTGGAACATAGGAAGCATTATGTAGGTGTTTGTGAAATGAAATGAAATGAAATGAAATGAAATGAAATGAAATGAGATGAGATGAAGTGAGATGAGATGAAGTAAGATGAGATGAGATGAGATGAAAGAAAAGAATATGTCACCTAAGAACATCAGCTCGTTTCTATGAATCATAATCTGCTTTTCCTGTTAGAGCATTTCTCCCCGTCATGTTCCTGAGGAAAATGTGGTGGTAATAATATCTACTGAATCATTATGGGTAGAGGGAGAAGGATCTTACTCTGTTTTTTTAATAAGTATTGTTTTTATACTTTGTGAAGAAACTGTGAAAGCCCTGAGAATGACATCACATCCTGAAAAACTTTATATAAAATATTCTATTAGATTCTTAGTATAAGAGATTTATGGATCAAAAAGATCTATGTGCTTTCAGACTAAGAAAATTAAATGACTGTACATTTTACATCAAATGCTATAGGTCTCACAAAGCTATCCTATTTTTGTCCCATCAAGACTTATATGACTTCTCTGTATTCTCCTGGAAACAGAAAACAGAATTCCCAGAGTCAGGAGCTATGAAATCAAAGCAACTACAACAGCTTTCTGGTACTTTCTATGACTACGTAATTTCTGGTACAAGGCATTAAATTTATCAGAGCTTTTATCCCTATCATTCATGATGATGTCATTTTGGAAGCACTAACTATCAGAAAAAGGTGAGCATTTTTAATGGGATCTGAAGTATTTTAATCGAAGACAGTGTACATTTAGGTTATAAATTCAATCATGAGATGTATTTCTTAATTTGCCAATCAAGCTATATTTAATTGTTCCAAACTGTTTTTCCATTATAGGCCATGGCTAACTTCTTTTCCAAGAGTACATGCAATCACTTACTTTTCATGTTGGGTGCCCTGGGGAAAAGCCAGATTAGCTCTGAGCTGTGAATGCTACAAATGCTCTTGTTTAACCTATAATCGGTTTAAATAGAGCTGTTCTACCAAATGCAAACATGGTAACTGGTGCAATTTTATTTTATTATGTTTTATTTTTTGCATGAGCAGCATGTAAGAATATGGTGGCTTTGCCTTTCTGGATCTTTGCGCAGTCAGAAGTCTTGGAAAATGATCACTGAAGTTCAAGTTGGAACCCCAGATGGAAACACAAACAGGGGCCACTACTGTGCCTTTTTCATACTTCGAAGCTCAGTTCTGGACAGAAATGTGTTTCCAGTTAAAATGCAATCATTTCCAATTCCTCCTTATAACTGGATCATATTGGAAAGAAACAGCCTGAGGTCTGCAATTGCTTTTAATTACCACTGAATGTTGATTGAAGTGATCATATCCTTCCTATACATTCGTGTTTTTATAGAACAAACGAGAATAAAATAAAGATATGACCTCTTCATACTTCAAAGTATACTTTAAGTATATTTTGAGAAAGACCTTCTTTTAACATTTCCCTCTTTTGGCTAGAGTTTCTTTGTCAGAATTGGATTTTCCCAAAGTTTTTTCACCAAGGATTGCAGAAAGAAATAGGTCAGTTTAGTATCCTTAAATCGTCAAGTTTTTGAATGTAGGTGGCTTTTTTTTTTAAATTCAGTAAGACTCAACAGAGTTTGTATGCTCCTCTGATTAAAGAATTTAAAACTATAAGATACTTAGGATGACATTTATTCTAACCCCACCATACTCCTACCACCCCAACCATTTATAAAATAAATACATTGAGATTATTGAGAGGGACAAGTGAAAAACAAGTCAGAAAACCAAAGAGCCCTCTAGTTCATACTAGAGCTTCATGGGGTATTCAATATCCAAAATTTTAAAGTAGACTTTATCTTTATATATTATTGGAATACTATAAATAACAACTATTCCTTTTCTTGGCTGGGATCTGAAACATGCATCCTAAAACCCAGCAGTGAATAGTGGCACCCAAATCTTGGTCAAAATAGGAATAAATGGCAAACACAAAGATGTGGTATGGCCTCATGTAATTCCTTCTCCAGTGCCTCAATTTTAAACAACCCATGTGGCTAAGTAAATGTACTTTTTTGATATTTTTATGGTTACTTAAAGATTTCTATGACAAATTAAGGAAAAATGTCTTAGGAAATTAACCTAAGATTTCTATGACAAATTAAGGGAAAATGTCTTAGGAAATTAACTTTATTAGAAATACATGGTCTTTAAAATGAATCCTGTATTTGGGTTTTCCAAGGAGGTATTGGCAATAAGAGAGGAAGTTTTTATGCATGTCTGTTTAGACTCATAAAACAATATGTTTAATCAATCCACAAAATGTTAATAGCATGAGCTGTGTCCTGAGTACCTAGGTGGTTCAAACCCATTTTACTAATACTGTGATGTTGGGCAAATAACTCAACTTCTTTCTGCTTAAAATAGCTCACCTGATAAGTAGCTAATTACAGTCCCTCCCTCGGGTATTCTGGGGAAAATTAAATAAAGACAAAATAAAGTGTTTGGCACACTACCAGAAACATAGTCCTGAATAACAATTATTGTTATTATGCTTGGGTATATGCCAAAACACACAAAAAATAAACTATTGGCCCTGACTTCTGGAAATTCATGCATTATTTCTCTTACAAAATACACTCCTTGTTAGATAAAAATCATAGCTTGATCAATACTGTGGAAATCAAGACCAACCAAATGAGAAAAGCAAGGGCTATTTATTCAGAGCTTGCTGTAGTGAGGGACTCAGGCACTGCCAAATGCATTTTGGCACGAACTGTCCGGCAGAGGTGTGGAAAAGTGTCATAGTAGGAAAAAAGGAAAGGTCTCAGGTGTGCCCTGACTGGAGGCTGTTGGCATGAAGAAGCTGCAGGCTGGCTAACTAAGAGCAGGGCCTCCTGTGTGATTGGTTAGGAGTGTGTACTTGACTTTCTCTAGTTCGTCTGAAATTGGAAATGGGACACAGATTAGGGAAGCTGTCAGTATTAATCAAGTCCTGGACATTTTGGGCTGATTGTTCCAGAAGTTACTGTTTAGGCTTCTGGATTGTCACTAGAGATAGCAATGTGGCTTCCTGTAACTCTGACTTCCTTAGTTTTTTGCTGTACATAAATGTGGTAATTTTCTGGGCAGGTTGCTGCAGGTTGTGGGTCAAAGTTCTGTTTTTATATTTGGTCTGGCCATTTTCTGTTTGTATATTCCGCCTCTCAATACTTCTTTAGAGGTTAATTGTCTTCAAAATCCTTAAGGTGCTTTCTGATTCTGGTAAAAGAATTACTCAAGAAAAAAATGTGAGAAATTTAATTGAAAATTTATTTAGGAATATAGAATTGAAAATGAGTATTTGAGGCTTACAGACATACATTATTTTATCCCAGAGTCAACAATATGTCCAATCTACATGTGCTTGGTTGTATATTTCAGCTCAGCTGCATAACCATTCTATTAATATTCTCCCTTGTACTGCAGGGGGAAGAGCCTGAGAATTATATTTCCCAGAATCCATAGCTAGCAGATTTTGGATTAGATTCCCTGATTAAAAATTTTTCCTTGAAATATAGAAAGGAAAAACCATTATTCTCCAGTGGCAGCCATGCACAGGCAGGTGGGGGTTGGTGGATTGTTCATGTGATATTATGCCTTTGGCTTCCAAGTTTCCTTGGTGAAGCAGCTAATGTCAGTGGAAGCGACTTTCCTGATATCCTTGTACTTTCAGATTTCCTGAAAGCTTTCAGGGGCTTCCCTGACCTTTGTTCTCCCAGCCCTTTGAATGGTTTAGTAAGTCTTTAATTCCTAGTGTTAAGCTCCATTTTGCTCAAAATACCTAGAGTGATTTCTGTTTTTCTGCCTGAATTCTAACTGAATGATCAAATGCTGCAAAAACCAGGTGTATGCCTATCTGCCGCAAATGGTCTGGATGAGACTAGCGTAGAGTCTATTGTTAAACAGCCAAGACAATTGAGAGACAAGGAGTAAATGTTAGTCTGATAATTAGAGTTGGCCTCTTATTTTTCTTTATCTCCTTAGCATTTAGCACAGGCCTAGCAGAAATTAGTCACTCAAACATATTTAAGTCAAATTAAATTAATCAGAGGAACAGGTAAACAAACAAATTTTGAAGCAGACCAGGGCAGAAAAGCAGTTGATCAAAATAAAAGTAGATATAGAAAAGAAAATAATAAAATTATAAGTGACAGTTAAAATATACATCCTGCTAAGGCCCCTCTGCAAAGAGAAAATTTAAGATCAAAGTGTTAATTAGAAATAGTCTTAGAATTATCCTGTGCTTATTTCTGATTACATTTTACTTTTTATGCTTTTCCCCACATTCCTTCATTTCTATTGTTGTTAACTCCTTCCACACTAATTTCAAACCCCTTCACTCTCTGTTGTTACTCTTCTAATTCAGGCTATGGCACTTCTAGTCTCTCTGCTTCCCACCCAGCTCCTCTCAATTCATTCTGTAGACCTGCCCAGCCCACATGTGGCTACTGAGCTCTGGCAATGCTACTGGTTTAAGTTGAGATGTGCTGTAAGTTTAAAATACACACCGAATTTTAAAGACAGCATAAAAAAGGGGAAATGTCAATAAATGTTTATATTGATTATATAGCAGTTTGATATATTAGTAAGATTAATTGGATATGTTTCTTCTTAATTTTTAGAATTTGATTAATAGAAAATTTAAATGTTCTATGTGGCTTGCAATATATTTCTATTGGACAGCACTACAGCACTACTGTAGACAATAGTCAGCAATCTTTCTAAAACAAAAAACAGTTCATATTGTTACCCTTCTTTAAACTTTGCACAGAGAATAAAGACCAAAGTTTGTGACGTTGCCCTCAAGCCCGTGTCTCACCTGGTCCCTGCCCGCTTCACGCTTCTCCCCGCTGGTAGTTTTGTCCTTCCTGTTGTTGTTCCTCAGAGGCACCCTCCCTGTGGCAGTTCCGTCTCACATGTTCTCTCCTACTTGAAATGTAACCCATATTAGACCCACTGTTATTTTATCTTACAACAATATTTTTATCCTGTGTAGCAGGTAGAGCAATTTCTAATTATGTATTTATTATTTTGACATAGATAGTATAGCTGAGGTCCTATTCAGTAAATGGTCATGTTAATATTTCTATTGGGCTTATGTAATTACAGAGCCAGAGAGAGCCTTTGAAGTCACCTAGACAAATCTCCTTGTTTTAGGTATAAGAAAGCTGATTCTTTTAAAAATTTTACCAAAAAAGGGCGTATTCTTTTTCTATGACTTGCATCTTAGAGAATTAGCGCCCTTTAGATGGAGAAACGGAAAGGATGATAGGCGAGATGAGAAGACCCTGCTACACGAAATGAGCAACGCACACATTTATCTCATACCTTGGGACTATTTAATATGAACCCACTCCGGAATGCTGTATGTGAGGCAGATTGGGAGAATAAGCCTTTAAGATTCAACAAAGACTGGACCATCCAAGTAATGCAAGTTTTTTTCCAAATAATTTAAATTATATTAAAGGATTGAAATTCAATCCTGAGTCTATTATTGCTCAGCTTTGTTTGAGAAAGTCTCCATTTAGCCTTGATTTTTTGAAAAATATTTTCACTGGGTACAGAATTCTAGGTTGACAGTACCGGAAAGATATTGTCAGTTTTCTTCTGTATTTCTTTGTTTCTCAGGATGTAATATGTTTACTTTTCTCTGGTTGCTCTTAAGACTGTCTATTGCTGGTTGTCAAAAATTTGATCATGATATAACTTGCCATGGTTTTCTTTATATTTATTCTCTATATTTATGCTTTGGGTTGGTCGAACGTCTTGGATCTTTGGGTCAATAGTTTTCATCAAATTTGAAAAATGCTTAACCACTTGTTCTTCAAATATTTTTCCTAGCCTTCTATCTTATCCCCTCTGGAGCTCTAATTACACATATAGTAAACTACTTTATATCACCCCACAGGCCATATTTTTCAGTCTTTATTTTAATCTCTATTCTTATTTTGGATGGTTTCTGTTGCTATGGCTTAAAGTAGATTGACTGATTTTTATTTTATTTTATTTTTTTTTAGCAGTGTCTAAGCTGCTAAACTCATCCAGTGTAGTTTTCCACTTCAGATAATGTTCTCAGAAGTGCTATTTGGGTCCTTCTTATACCTTTTACTTCTCTCCTTATCATGATTATGTTTTACTCCATTATTTTGAACATATGGATTCTATTTACATTAGCATTTTAGCATCCTTGTCTGCTGGTGCCATAATATATGCCATTCCTGGGTCTGTTTCTCTTGATTAATTTTTCTCTTGCATCTGAGTCATATTTCCTGCTTCTTTGAATACCTGATATTTTAACTGAATTCTAGGCATTGCAAATTTTACAGTATTGGTACTGAGTTATGTTGTGGTCCTTTAAATAGCATTTTATTTTATTTTTCTGCATTCCATTAATTTACTTAGAATCAGTGAGTTCCTTGAGAGATTCAGGTTTAATTGACTAGAATAGAAGCAAAACAGTTTGTGGCCCAGGATTAATTTAACCGCACTACTAAGGCCTTCTGAGGATTCTTCCCATTGCATTGTGTATATAAGATCTTTTTACTCTGGCTAGTGGGAACAGAGACTATTTCCAGCTGAACTATTCCTACACATTGTTTTGCCTATTCTTTTCTTGGTGGCTCTCTCTCTGTAGCCTCGGGTAGTTTCCTCATATACTGGTACATTGATTAGTATGCAGCTGAAAGACTCAAAGGAAGTTCTCGCAAATTTCTGGGGCTCTCTCTCCCTCTGCAGCTCTCTTCTCATGGTACTTTGCTCCATGAAGTCTTGCCACTTTGGTCACCTTGAACCCTGACTTCTATGTTCTCAGCACAGTGAGACTACCGTGCTGTATTTAGTCTCTCCTTGCTCAGTGCCCTGGAAATTTTCTCTAGACAGTAAGATAGTATAATCCTAGGATTCATCTTATTTGTTTAAAGTGAAGGATAAATCAGTTTCCTGTTATTCCATTTTGGCCAGAAGGCAAAGTCCCCAGTTTGTTTCCTCTGAGAAGGCACCATGTCTTTTGTACCTCATAGACTCAAAGAATTTTAGACCTGAAGGGGGACTCCTAGAAGTCATCTAACCTAAATCATTATAGGTAAGTGATACTCATGGATGAACAAAAACATGCAAGAATATAACTTTTTGCTATACAGGAAGACATTTTATTCCAACTGTAAATAACAAGCCATACCACAGTTATTAAAATTATCAAAATTGTCGATGATTGTCACCAGTTAAAATGTCTTTGGGAGGTGTTAGCAATGACTTATATAACAAAATGCTTCCTCTAGTGAGTCTAAAGATAAAAAGAAAATCGTAATTTAGTTTTGTTGGTTCATAGTTTCTATTTCAATCCAATATTTGTTCTGTCCATCTCTGTTTTCTTTCCAGGAGCCGTTTAATTAATTGGATAATTCCAGCTTCTAACTCCCTTCTTGCTACTTTTTCTCTTTACAGAAACCTTGGTGCTATTTCTACCTGCTGTCTCCTTGATAGCAATTTCAATTTTATTTAAAATGTACCTGAATCTAAAATCTCCTTATAGCCCTTCCTCTGTGTTCATTACCTACTTCTTACCAGATGGTACTCTCTTTAATATCAACAGTTTTGAGGGGTTCAAAATAATCCTCTGAAGTGGAAATTTGAACTTAAAGCTCCTGTCAAATGCTACTTCAGAAAGGGGGCTCAGACCAAAGAAAGCCAGTGCTCTTTCTTTTTTTACCATAGAAAACACTACAATGCAAAATAGATTTCTGTTGAAATCTCATTTCTAACTGAATTATAGATCAAAGCAATCAGTTAAAGACTTTAGTAGTAGTGTGATATTGTGCTGTAACAAGAAATACATGTGTATGAATCTGGTCTTCCTCCCATTTTTTGGCCAGAAGGTTTTAGTTTTCTAAGTGATAAGAGTTACAAAGCCTAAATCAGTGTCTTTTGTTATTCATAACAAATCCCCTTCAATCACACCTGAGTTTATGTTAATGAGGTAACTCTTTGTAAAACCCTAAGAATGGGAACTGGTTGCCAAATTTACCAAACCTGTGATTCAACTGTTGACACTTTCAACCCTGACCTCCAGGAACACAGGAAGAGCTAGAGTTTGACTTAATCACCAAATGTCGGTGATTTAATTAGTTGTGTCTGTGGAATGCAGCCTCCCTAAAAATCCTAGTGGAGGGGATTCAGAGGGCTTCCTGGTTGGTGAACTGTGGAGGGCGGCATGTCCAGGGCGGGCACAGAAGCTGTGCCCTTTTCCCCACATCTCACTCTCTGCATCATCTCTTCTATTGGGCTGTTCCTGAGTCATATCCTTTTATTGTAATAAAGTAGTATCCTAGTAAATAAACTTTTTTTTTTTTATTTTTGTGAGATGCTCTATCAAATTATCACTGACAACTTGGATTTGGGATTAATATCTGAATTTGGTAGGAGGTGATAATCTTATAGGACTGCGCCTTTAAACCTGTGGGATTTAATGCTAATGACAGGTAAATGGTGTCAGAATGGAGTTAAATTGTAGAACACCTCCTTGGTATCTGAAAAGATGGAGAATTGTTTAGTGCGGAAAATCATAGAGAAATCACATGTGGCGTCAGAAGTGAAGTGTTTTGAATAGTAGAGTAGCAGTAGAAGAGAAGCACAAAGAGTGTTTTTCCTCTTCTAAGTAGTATGTATTTTATATTAATAATTAAGTTAAAGACCATGAGATGGGGAGATGATCCTGAATTATCTGGGTGGACCCAGTGATGTCATCACAAGCGGTCTTATAAAAAGGAGTCAGGAGGGTCAAAAAGAGAGGAGTAGGAGATGTGACAAGGGAAGCAAGAGGTTAAGTGATGCTAGGAAGGGAACACAGGTAGCCTCTAGGGAGCTAAAGAGACAAGGAATGAGTTCTGCGCTGAAGATCTAAGAATGAACCACCTCTTCAACACCCTGGTTTTGACCCCATAAAATCATTTCTGATTTCTACCTCCAGATCTGTGAGAGAAAAAATTTCTCTGTTTTAAGCCACTAAGTCTATGATAATTTATGACAACAGAAATTGGAAACTAACACTGATGGTAATCAAATGAGCGAAATTTATAAAACGTTGCCTTAGCAAGTGTCTGAATGCAGGTATTTTACGTTGTTCATCAAAGCAATAGTCATGAACTGCAGATGCCAGACTTTGGTGTATCTTGTAAATTCCTCATTCAACAAATATCTTTGCAAGTTGTTCAGTACCCTGGTATATAATTCATCTGGATCTGGACTCTTGAAATCATTTTTTGTAATTTATTGATAATATTACAATCATTAATAGCATTTATTGAGCATTAAGCAGGTCAGGCATTGTTCTAAGCACTTTATACATATTATCTAACCTTTTGAGATAGTTTCTGTTATAATCCACATTTTATAAGTGGTCTTGGTGTGTGGAACCAGCTTTAAATCTATATAGGTCTGCCTCTGTTTGAGGTCTGGGTTTTTACCATATTTAAGGTGTCCTATATTTCTCTTCCCATTTCCCTGTCTAATATGGGCTTCAGTTCCCCCTTACAGTGTCATTATATTCTTTTTATTAAGTGAAAAGAAGACAAGGCAAAATAAGATAGGAAATAGTTCTGCCTCTTTTCTGCCATCTGGTAACACTAAACCATCTTTCTCTCCAACATTCCGTCAATTCTGAATGCTTTATAAACAATATTTACTAATACTGTGCTTGCTAATAATTTTCTCAATAGGAAGCTACTTCAAGTATAAAATAATAGTAAGTAAAACAGTTTTTTTAACAATGCTAAACAAAAAAATCATAGAGAAATAATAAAAGTGAAATAGTTGAAATGCCATTAATTCCCTTTATGGGAATTTAGATTTGTCTGTGCTTTTGCCCTTGCTTTTTCAAAAGTGACAGAGGCTTTTTTCCTCACTGTGGAAACTTGGAAAAGGCATTTAGGCACTTTGGCTTTCAGGTTCCTCTTCTGCAAAATTAGAATGGGACTAGAAGTTCTCTAGGGATTCATTCAGTTCTAAATTCAGTGATTTCAAAAAATATATATATTTTTTGGAGAAAATAATTCAGTAGATCCCTGCCTGTTAATATAACATAGGGCCCTGATTTACCAGTAAATATTCCAGCCATTGCTAACAGACAAAAGCCTTTGACGCTAGACTTATTGCCAATCTTGCAGGCTAGTTATGAAGTGTGCTCCCTTTCAGTGGGTGGGACCATTTCGTTGTGGTTGCTTGAACAATCTCCCTTGTGCCTGCGTGCTTTCTACCTCTTGGAGAAAATCAGAAACTGAGTTTCCATTTATTGTTTTAGCTTAGTCTTCTGCTACAGTTCTCCAAATGCAGCCTGCTTTGGCCACTTCATGATGTTACCATATAATGAACTCATGCATGTCCAAAGTCAAGAATGTTGCAGAAGGAATATCTGCATTTGATATATGGTTGCACTAGATGACTCCTTAGCGTGACTGCCTCAGTTTTCCAGGGACTATGCCCAAGTTTAACACTGAGAGTCCTCAAATCCAGGAAATTCTCAATCCTGGGAAAACCAGGATGGTTGTTTGCTCTTTCTGAGGTCCCTTAAATCCTAGGTCAGAGCTGTTCACTAGAACTTTCTGCAATTATGGGAATGTTCTGTATCTACAATATCCAAGTCAATAGTTTTGTGTGGTTATTAAGCACCTGAAATGTGAACAGTGCAATTGGAGAATTGAATTTTGAATTAGTTTCAATTTAAGTAACCACATGTGACAAGCAGCTACTCTTCGGGACAGCACAGCTCTTAGGTGAGGCCTTGAAAGTGATCTCTAGTGAGACGCTTCATGCATATCCTTAAGGGAAGTACAGTAGCCCTGCTTATCTGTGAAGGATACATTCCAAGACCCCCAGTGAGTGTCTGAAACCTCAGCACCAAACTTTATATGCTACATTTTTCTTATACATACTATGATAAAGTTTACATAAAGTTAACAAATTAAGTTTGGTGAGAGATTAACAACAACCAATAATAAAATATAATAATTATAACAATAGACTGTAATAAAACTTATGTAACTGTGATCTCTTTGTCTCAGAATACCTTACTGTGATGACGTGAGAAGCTACCACGCCTATGTGGTGAGGTGAAATGGGGTGAGTGCTGCAGGCGTGGCGAGGTAGCATTAGGCTCCTATAAGGGTTACTTGAACACAAGCGCTGTGATGCCACAATATTACCTGGTAACGCAGATGGCTACTAAGGGAGCTGTGAGTGGGCAGCGCATAAAATGTGGATATGCTGGACACAGGGCTGATTTATGAACTGGAGAGTGAGATGGTGCAAGATTTCATCACACTACTCAGAATGCTGCACAATTTAAAACTCATGAATTTTTTATTTCTGGAATTTTACATTTACTATTTTCTGGCCACAGATGATTATAGATGACTGAACCCACAGAAAGTAAAACTGCAAGCAAGGGGGAACACTGTACTTGAGAAGGGGTATGATTGCACATTTGTATGACACTCAACCCACCAGCTTCAGGTCCTGGATCCATTGTTATACTGACAAGGCCGTATAATAAGTTTATCTAGGAACATTGATAAGACCTGTATCTTTATCACACTTGAGGTCAAAAGGTAGCAGTGGTGATAGCCCTTAGAGAAATATGTGATTTAAGTTGTATAGTAAGTATGTCTGAGTTTCAGTAGGTAGGTAATTATATCCAAATATAAACCTCTAGTAGTTATAACGTACTTTGTGGTTTGCTGCTGAGACATAAGCAGTTGCTGAGTTTACATATATGAAGTATGAACCCATTTTTGACCTAGCCTGGTGGTTTAGCCGAGTTAGGGACATTATACCAAATTATATTCTAATTTGGCATGAGGACTGATTTAAAATATTCTTTTGCAAGAAAAACGCAAGGAACTGAAATTTGCTTCATTACATCAGAGTAAGCACTCATCAGGGAGGCAAACACATTACACCCTGAAGGAGAAAGAGTATTTTCTTCAGTTGCAGTATGTTGACACCATACAT
Organism: Pteronotus mesoamericanus; assembly: GCF_021234165.1. NCBI lineage: Eukaryota > Metazoa > Chordata > Mammalia > Chiroptera > Mormoopidae > Pteronotus > Pteronotus mesoamericanus. Next base: position 19,158,864 of record NW_026555310.1, read on the forward strand.
CTGTCTGACATCAAAGATCTTGGTTATAAATCCTGCAGATAACTGATCGGCCAGAATCCACAAAGGCAAAAGTTGAAAGAGAAGTTGGAACGTTGAAGAGGCAAAGAGACTCCGCAGTCCCTGCAGGAGTTGAAGCCAGTTACAGTGTGACATATATCTTTGGTTTCTGCAGGACTTGGCTGTCCATTTAAATGCTAATGTGCAACTCCAGCATATCCTAGGAATTAAAAGTGCTGAAGCAGGCAGGGGCACTGGCAATAGCAGAACATTGTTGAATATTTCAGTATTTGTGTACTAAAGAGCTCAGGTATATACTTTTAAATGTCAGAGAACAAACCACAGCTCTCAATGTGCTCTGCTATGAAGCCTTTGGCAACGTGCCAATTTTTAAAGAAAGCATGAGAAAGGTTCTGAGTTTTTGAGTGATTTGTATGGTTGTTTATTAAGCAAAGTAAAAGGTCACCACCTAGAATTTACACATAGGGTTTTAATTAAAAGGAAAAAATTTTTAATTATTCTTGGTTAAAAAAATATACATCTTAAAGTCTCAATCATCTTCAGCTGTGAGAATTGAAAATTGTCATACATTTAGGAGAATTTCAGGGTTTTGTCTCATTTCCTTATTCTGTATTTATATAGCATGCAAAGCCATATTAGTGTAATATCACTGAGCCAGCAATAGGCAGGCACTTGAGAGGTAGTAATAACTGTTACTGCAATTGGTGCCTTGAGAAAAGGAAGAAGCTATCCAATGCTGGGTTTCCAGAAGGTCAGTTATATAGAGAAGTATAATTGCTATATAGATAATTGCTATTTACAATCTCCAGGGAGCACTGGTTCTTGGCATTCATTCAATACTTACATAATCTTCCACTTGTCAGGCATTGAGCTAGGTGTTGGGGATGCTCCTATAAAGGAAGCCTGTGGGGAAATGTGCTTAATAAACTGCATGAAGATCAGCTTTTCTGAAACATATCAAGTCTGTGAACTAAGACTGAGTATAGACTTGGAGGTGTTTTCCCCAAGCAGAACACTTAGTTCAGGAATTTAGCAATTGGGTCTTTAACCCTCTCCCCTCTTATTTGTTGGCTGAGAAGGGTGTGAATTGTATCTTTAATGCCTTCTTGGCCTGTTCTTTTCACCTTCCTTAGGACCTTTCTGCCCCACGTATTTACTATGCTAATATGCCTTGTGGATCTCCAAGTAGGGGAACAAAACATACATTCGTTTTCTTTGCTTTCCACCCATTTATTTTTTTTCTCCCATTATAATTTAAGAAATGCCTGCTGAGGGGTCATGTAATAACAGTTTAAGATGGTAAGATTGTCTCAAAGAAAAGGAATTTTGAAATGATAAGCAAGGGAGGGTCAAATGATTTTATGTATGCACTGTCGCTCAAATCAAGCACACATTGGCTTTCTGCTATTAGTTTTAGCTTCATTCCATTAATCTCCCATGAAACTATAGTCACTAATATGAGACATTTATGTTACATCCACACCATGGACTTTTGAGGTAGTGCCTTTGATACACAATCTTATAAATCCTTGCAAACAATCCCAACAGGTAGGTACCTGGTATACAAAAGAGAAAACAGAAAATGCTTTTAAGTTTCCCTCCTGTTCTACTTAAAAAAACAACAACAAAAAACAACATGGGATCTTAAATAAATAAAACATTTACAGAAAAGTTAAGTAAATAAATCACTCAACTAAGAAACATTGCAGCTAAGATTTGAACCCAGAGCTCTCTGGCACCAAAATCTGTTCTTTTCTACTTACACTAGCTATTCCCAAACTTTATACAGACAGACATGAGGTCCACAAGGTATTAATAGTGTTATCCTTCCAAAGGCAACCACGATCAAGTACATTTGGGAAACAGTGAAGATACTTGATTCGTTTGAAGATGACAGTGTATATTTAGTAAATTGAGACTTTAAGAAGTTCTGCTGAATAGAAAAAAACAACATCAGCAATCTTTTTATTTGGCTTACCATAGCATTTGAGTTTCTGCTCCCTCCTGGGTTTAACCACTTAAAACAGTTGCTGCCTGATGATGAAAATTGGGCTGTGCAATGCATCCGTCAAAACAGTGAGAAAATTAGGACAACTTCAAGAGAGTTCCCAGTGAAACCAGGGGTATAGTCTGGTTCAAGATGCTCGTCTGAAATCTAAAGGTCAGTCTTAATGACAGTCTTAGGAACAGAGTGTCATGTAGGGAATGGAAAAGGTCCTTTAAAAGGGAGAGCATTCTAAAAACCCCATTTAAAAGATTGTGCTGGAAGTACTGTGTAGGTACAGCATGCTCACTGGGCAGGAAGAGACTACAATTAAAAAGTCTCACTAGGTTATAATTTTACATGTAGTTAAATGGACTTGTTTCTCATTTTGTAGATCAAGATGAACAAGAGGGATTGACTCATTTTCCCAGGATGGCCAATCATCTAAGTTTGTAGGACTTTCAGCCTAAAATTGGAAGATTCCTGGAAAAGCCTCGACAGTTGGTCGCCCTACTTTACCAAAAAAATGATTATTTGCAAAGGTTGTTACTAATACTCAGGTACTACATCTACGTGACCTGAACACATTTTAAAAGTTTATTCCCTTTATCAAGGGAGTTTATTACAGGTAATTAAGGATAGTTTTGATGTAGGTGAAACATTCTTGTGCATTAGATATTAATGGTATAGTATGAGATCTATCAGGGACACTGCAAATTTTTATTCTTAACAAGTCAGAGCAGAGAGCAGTATAATTAATCTGATATTGCCCCCCTTAGTAGTGTAAGCTTGACCCAAGGAGACCTGTGCCAATTCCAGCTACACTGGAGAGTCAGAAAGCACCAAGTTTTAGGGCTGTAACAGCCTCCAGCAAGTGGACAGCCACAGAAGTCCCTGATGCAAGTTCAGAGATATTGACAGCCTGCATCTTTTGGGAACTGTCCCGCCTGGTTTCAGGAACTGTAGCCTTCCCAACAGGCAAGAAGGCCCCAAGGCTGGAGCTAAGCAAGGAGGCCTGGGAAAATAGGCCACTGAGGAGACAAAACCTGTCCCCCTGTTTCCCTTTCATACCCTGCTTGGCCCTGGAGGATGGCTGGTTAGTCAGTGTCGGGTAGGACCCCTCAATGGCAGGGGCAACCTAACACAGGCACAGCCACATAGGGGCCATCAGGGAAGGACTTGGGGGACACAGAGAAAGAGCAAAAGACACACCCCTTGGCTTTGTCATGGCCAGAGTCCTCATTCTATCTGAAAGAAGTCTCCTTATCTCTTGGCTGCTCTGCTTGCAGCCTGACTGGGTCAATGAAACAATACTAAAGGCAGGTACAGCCCTAAACTGGATAGGGCAGTTCCCGGGGACAATTAGGCCTGGAAAAGGCATGTATTAAATCCTATGAAACTTACTTTGCTAAGAATGCCCTAGAGTTAGTGAGTACTGATGTTTGGGGTTGAGCATAGAATGTGATCCATTTCCCAGGTTTCAGGGCTGAATGGGTGCCACCCTATCTACCAGACCCTGACCTGAGGCAAATCTCTTGTGTTCCTTCAATTTTTATCTATGATCTCTATTTGTTTTCTGTAAACATAGCCGTTGGACATTGATTGATGAGCTTTGTATCCATGTTGTGTACCCCTGAGCATATGGTTCTCAATAAAAGCCACTTCAAGAGAAGGGCTCGGGGCAAGAGAATCACCACCCCTTTCCCTGGCAGACTGAGAAAAGTGTTTGGGACAGCTCATTTTATTTTCCCATCCATGATGACCTGGAATGTACTCTGCATACTCCTCCTCGGCTGGCGCCCCAACAGGGACCTTCAGGATGTGTGCCACCTCATGTATCCAGCTGGCCTGTGTAAGAGCAGCAGAGAAATGGGCCCTGAATTGGAATGCATAGTAAAGCTTTAGTTCTCAGGTAGTAGAACCAGCAAGAGACAAAGATGTTGTTCTCGTTTTCCTAGTTTTCTCATGGTTTTGACTGATGCATTGCATAGCCCAAAAGCAAGGCAAGTACAAGAGACCCATGGGGACATCAGAAAAGAATGGGAGGCAATGTGTGGACCCAGCATACAAGGCCTCACACCCTGAGGTAGACCAAGTAGCCAGGCATTTACTAGTATAATACAAGCCAATGACCCCGCTCCAAAATATTTACTATTAAACTATTCCTAACTGCAAAAAGACCAAAGGTCCCACGCTTTTTATATACTTCTTGTCTCAGAAGGGGAAGACTAAACATATAGATGGGAAGATGATAAGAACCAACCAGGAAAGACAAGCAAAGAGGAAATAGGGTCTTCCAGTTGCCAGGTACAGTGACTGCTCAGTAAATTTCCAAGGGCCTGGGGTTCTGGAATCAAGGTGCAGAGAAACCACCTTCGAAGTCACAGTAGGCCTCTACCCACTCAATTCTGTGAGGAATGTATGGTTGACCCTTGAACAACAAAATTTTAAACTGCACGGGTCCACTTACGTATGGGTTGTTGTTTTTTTTCCCAATAAACACTATAAATGTATTTCCTCTTATGATTTTCCCAATAACATTTTCTTTTCTCCACTTTATTGTAAGAATATAGTATATAATACATATAAGATACAAAATATATGTTAATTGACTCTTTATTATCAGTAAGGCTTCCAGTCAGCAGTAGGCTGTTAGTAGGTAAGTTTCAGAGAAGTCAAAATTTATACGCAGATTTTCAACTGCATGGAGGGTCAGCACCCCTTAAACCCTTTGTTGTTCAAGGGTCAGCTGTCTATGGAGCACCCATAATTACTGTGTGTGCATGCATCATCCTCTTCAGCACCCATGTAAGCTCTTCTGGAGTACAGATGCCTGCTGTGGATAAGAGTTCTCCTGGCACTAGGTAATTGGAGAATATGGAACTCGGCAGAGAGCTCCAAGTCATCTCACATAGGGCAAATGTTAAATGGCTGATTTACTGCCAGAGAAAGAAAGTAGGAGGACTTCGCAAATTGGTCATCCTCATCCTTAATCATGTAGGACCTCTTTTACAAGGGAGATAACAGTCTGTTTTTTTCCACTTAAAAAGTAGGAGAATTTCTTTCTGAAATTATGGTGTTGGAGTTCATGGTCTTGCACATCTTCTGAACCTGCATAAAAATGTCTGGTTCAAAGGAGGCTGGTGTTGAATTATGATGCTGAGAACTGTTACCACTACACTCCAAAGCCTTGCAGAATTCAAGCCCTTGTAAAGTCCCTGTTAAAATACTACTTTTTTTTTTTAAACAAGGACATCTTATAGAAGTTTCAAATGACTGGAGGGGAAATAAAGAGATTAATAACTTTATAAGAACCAATTAATGATTCTTTACAATATTGGTGTCTTACCGGACAACCAATTTTTAAAAAGAAATAAAAGTTTCTAGGGTTTACATTACTATGCTTCAACTAATGACTGTTTATTACTCCCTGGCTTACCTACTTGCTGATCTATATACTGAAAACGAAGTCCTTACAGTTATTTCCTTTATTTGTCCAGTTTCAAATATAATGCTCTGTAGCGAGTTCCTCTGAAAGGGAAAAGTCTAGAAACAAAGAAGTGATATAATTTTCCAAAAACATGTCTGCAGATTAAGTTCTCAGTGTAATTATTTTGGGTAACAACTTCTTTCAGACCTCCTTCTTATATAACCTAGACTAACCTTGTTATTCAGGTGTTTTCCATTAAGGTCGCTTAAAAAAAAAAAAAAGCATGTTTATTGATTTTAGAGACAGAGGAAAGGAGAGGGGGGAAACATCGATGTGAGAGAGAAACATCAATCAGTTACCTCCCATATGCACTCCAATTGGGGATCAAACCCATGACCTTTGTTTGGTGTACGGGATGATGCTCCAACCAACTGAGCACCCGGCCAGGACTAAGGTCATTTTTTGCTACTCCCTCGAATGTGGATCATTCAACGGTTTTGCAGTCTTTTGTGCTCTCTTTACATGCTTCCTCTGGACCGTCTCCTCCACCGCCATTACTTAACTGACATCTCCAAACTGATGACACAAAATTTATAGCTCTACCCCAAACTCCCTCTAGAACTCTCAACTGCCTCCTCGACGTCTGCCCTGAGAAGTTTCACAGGCAGCTCAAACTCCACATGTTTGAAACCAAACTGGTCATCACCTATTTCTTTTATTGTCTATTTTCATCTTCTGATGAAAGTGTACTGACTTAATTGTGGGTAGGGGTTTGGGAATGGTGGGTGGGGGGAGGAGGGAGGGAGGAAGAGGATCATTTCATGTAATAAGAAAAAGTTAAAACTGTAAATAGTGAGTTGAGACTTAAAAATAATAATAGTTACTTTAAAAGAGAGAGATGTGTGTACTAGAAGCCTGAAATAGCATCACAAACCATCCGGGCAAGTTAAAAAGAAAGGCTAAATAGGCTTCGGACAAAGTATTATTTACTATTTGATTTGGTCAGTTTTCCAACTGTAATAACTATGGTTTTATGACAACATTTTCATAAGCCAAAAATAGGTGTCAAAATGAACCATCAATTTAGATATTGATTGCTTTTAATGATCCCCTTCAGAAAAGTAATACTGTATTCCTTTATTCTAAGTAATTTGTTACTACAGTGTTCAAAAATATACAGTATATAAAGGAATTATGCATTTGGGACTCTGTATTAGCTTTATTAGGAAAATGAGAGAAAGGATGTGTGTTTAGATGTGTTTTACATTCCTTGATTTCTCCCTTTGGAGGAATTACATTCTCGTTAATCCTTGAGAGAAAGTCTGAAGCTAATATTTATCAACACATGTTAATATTTATATCAGGCTTTGTGCTGGTGTATTTAACATTCACACCTCCCCCATAGACAGGTATTGACTATTTGAGACAGCGACTCAGAGAAATTTCTTTTTTTAAATATATTTTATTGATTATGCTATTCCAATTGCCCCAATTTTCCCCTCTCTGCCCCCCTCCACCTGGTACCCCCTCTTCCCTCCAGCAATCCCCCTCTTAGTTCATGTCCATGGGTCATGCGTGTAAGTTCTTTGGCTTCTCCATTTCCGATGCTATTCTTAACTTTTCCCTGTCTATTTTGTTCCTACCAATTATGCTTCTTAATTCTTGCACCATTTCCCCATTTTCCCCCTTCCCCCTCCCAGCTGATCAACTGATAACCTTTCAAATGATCTCCATATCTATGATTCTTAATCCTGTTTTTGGTTGTTTGCTCCAGTTTTAGTTAATTTGTTTTGTTTTGTTTTTTTTAGATTCAGTTGCTGATAGTTGTGAATTTGTTGTCATTTTAATGTTCATGGTTTTAATCTTCTTTTTCTTAAATAAGTCCCTTTAACATTTCCTGTAATAATGGCTTGGTGGTGATGCACTCCTTTACATTTACCTTGTCTGGCCCTTTACAGTTATTTCCTTTATTTGTCCAGTTTCAAATGTAATGCTCTGTAGTGAGTTCCTCTGAAAGGGAAAAAATCGAGAAACAAAGAAGTGATATAATTTTCCAAAAATATGCCTGCAGATTAAGTTCTCACTTTATCTGCCCTTCCATTCCTAGCTTTGCTGGATAGAGTATCTGCCCTTTCGTTCCTAGCTTTGCTGGATAGAGTATGGCCTAATGGGAAGGAGCAATCTTTGGTGTCAGAGAGGCTTAAATACGAATCTTGGTACTACCACATTACTGGCTGTATATTCTAACATTCCTTGGCAGTAGATGGTGTTATTTTTCAAAATTATGACCAAGATAAGGTCGGTTTGAGGACAGATTGTTAGCAAAATTTGTTAAAATAAGTGAGAAAGAGAGAGAGAGAGAGAGAGAGAGAGATAGCTTTCTAGGGAAGATTATTATCTACTGATAGAGAAAAGGATGGCTGGTATTCTTCAATTATGGTACTACCAAGCATAGAACTCTTTCTCATGCCTCTCATCAGATGCATTGCTTTGGTACAGAGATGCCTTAGTAGGAAAATGTTATTTTTAGTAAAGACCACAGTGCTAAAGATTTTGCAGAAAATAATCATATCTTAAATACATGAAGTTAAGAATTGTTGAGGCTTTGGCTTAGTTTGGAACTAAGAGTAGTCGGGAACAACATGGCAATACAAAATGATGCCTTTGCAATTTTATCAAATTGTTATTTTCTGCATGCATCAACCTAGGGACATCTGGGCAATTAACAAATATTTTTTAGATAACATATTACTGTAAAAATGGTAAGGGTCCAAAATATCTCCCAAAATGACCACAATAGCCTATTGTTACCCTTGACAAAAATTAGACTATAAAGAAGGTAAAAGTTTGATCTGTTTAAACTGTTGTTCACTCCCTAGAAAATACCGCCAGCATTGTGAACATTTGTTGCCTGGTAAATGTAACTTAACTGACTAAACGATATACAGAGTAGCCAACCATCCTGGTTTGTCTGGGACTGAGCGGTTTCCATAGGACGTAAGGCTTTCAGTGCTGCTGAAACTACCACTAACCTGGGATGATCCCAGGCAAACCTGGACGATTGATCATCCAACAACAAGATCAAATTTTTTAGTTTCTGTTCATCAGCTAAATTTATATGACATTTTTAAATGCTGAGAAAAAACATGCTCTTTTATTTTTTAGCTATAAATTTCTTCTATTCATTTTTTTTAAATTACAGATTTATTGGAAAACAAAATCACTGCCTTTTTAGAAATAAAATGACATAATACATTACTTCTTTTCATAAACTGAAGGTGTTTTTTTATAATTCATAAAGTGATTCAATCATTTCATTACTTTAAAGGATGTCAAAACTTTTGCTTTAAAAATAAAAAAATAAAGTAACAACAACAACAAAAAGCACAACATGAAATGACTCCTTAAAGCTAACAGTGAGAGGAGCTAAAGCAATCAGAGCCAGAGCCTCTCACCTGGGATATGTTGGAGAAAAAGGCTAAAAGATGCTGTTTGGCATCGTTATATTTAGAGATACAGCAGACAGCGGCACATGGGATTGCTGAAAGAAAATAATGGGGTACAATGAGCCACCCCACCATATCCTGCCTGACAGAAAGATAAGTTCCAATTGAAGTGGGAAGAATAGGGGGATAGAAACGTGCATCAAAACCTGAGGATTATCCTCCTTTAGTGCTAAAGTGCAGGACTTTAGGCAATTCTGTTTATTGCATTAGATTTTAATAATAGCTGAATGGTTTTTAAAATACATCTTAGAAGGAACAGTGCACATGTTTGTGATTCATTTTAATTTAAAATATAAGGTGTTCTATTTTCATTCCTTGCTTTTATATTGTGCTAATGGTACATAAATGGAAAATGATTAACTTTGTCAAACGAAAGGAGCTACATACAAAGCAAGATGAAAATTAGGGTTCTGATTTTTTTTTAAAAAAGAGCATATTTTATATATGCCAACAAAAAAGGAGTAAATCAAATTCGCTGAATGTTATTAGTATAAATCATTATCAGGATGAAAAATAATAAAATTTTATTTTATTTTTATGATTTCTCATTTCTCTAAAATAAATGTGAATTCATTTTTAGAGTAGAAATAATTTATTGATAACCATTCTTTTTCAAGAAAAATGAATCAGTGATTATTTTCATATCTATTAAAGAAAGTGATAAATTAATGAACATTTCTTGACCATTGGGTACAAGCAAAGAAGGTGGCATGATCCATACTCCAAAAAGTATAAAATGTATCAACAAAGCCAGACTGACCCTCCCAGAAAAGAAAATCATAAATATTAGCTTGTGGTTATAAAAGCCAGTGTTAATGATTTTGTGATTATAAAGGCTATTGCCATTCAAGTTTATTAATTAAAATAGTAATTTTAATATTATTTTGTGCCATATACTACTTCATACATGCATTGAAAAAAGTGACCTATTATTAGAATTTGCCTGTATACAAAATATGTTCCAGAAAATTCTTCCCCCAAAAGCTTTATGCATGGGTTCCCAAAACAGCATTTAGTCTAAAATAATCCAGTTTGCCCCAGCTATTTATGAATGTCCACCCTATCTTCAGTCACTTCCAGGCTCTCCATTTGTTACTTATCTCACTTTGTTGGATATCCCTAGTTTATCATGTCAATGGAAAACCAAACCAAATGAAAAAGAGAAAAAGGTCACACTGGCAAAGCTTTAGAAATCATTTTTGGGTTCTAATTGGATCTGCTTTGATTACAATTCTGATAACTTGAGTCAATCATTTTCAATTTGGGCTGAAATAGATTACTCATGAAGAGGTGATTTATCTCTTTACTCAACTGGAAAATGAAATAGATTGCCTCTCTTCTTAAAAGAACTATAGAATGAAGGTGATGCTATCCTCCACTTGCTGATAAAAAAACACCTCTTCAAACAAGTCTGTATAGGAAAATTAAATTTCAAGGCCAATATAATGAATGACCATTAAATCTTTTAAGGATAAGATAGTTGTCTTTTTTTTTTTCTGCACACAAATAAATATGAACATAAAAAACAAGAAACTTGTCCCTCAATAGATGAACTGAAACAGTTTTTTGCCTTCCCTAAGAATGCAAGCTGGTTATTGTTACTATGGCAACAGATTCAGTATGAAGACTAGAGTTTCTCTGGCCAGTCTGATTACTGAACAGAAAGAAATAGAACACTTCAATTATTATTATATTTTTGTTTAAATTTTTTTAAATTAATATTTTAAGGATCTGGAATTATTGGGAATGCACGTTTAGTAATAAGAACCACATTGCAAAAGGAAGTTGAGCAAGGGAACGCTAAGAAAGCGAGCTAGGTCTCAGGGCACAGAGTCTGTCATCTGTGAGTGCTGGTGGCTGGGCAGTGGCTTCTTGGGCTTGACTGGATTCTGTGTCTCTTCACTTGGCTTTGTTGCTCTTTCTCTGGGTGGAAGTTCTGGGTTGGTGATAATGTGTGGAAAAGAATTCATTCGCTCACCAATCAGCAAGGGCTTGCTGAGTGCATACTACATACCAGGGAATATTCCAGCACCAGACACAATGTTTGAACAAAAGGACAAAATTAATGCCCTAATGAACTCTCATTCTTTGGGAGACAGACCAAAACCAAACAGGTAAAAACACAAATAATATCTGGGAGTAATAGCTGCTATGAAGAAACATACAGCATATTAAGGTAGTAACAGTAAAGTTTTTCAAAGAAGAGGAAAGTACTGAAAAACAATTTTCAAGGAAATCACAGCATTTAACAAGACTCTAAAAATGCCTTTTAGATATTTTAATGTAGTTCTTTTACAGAGAATGGGCTTAAATATTTTACTCTCTGACTTAGGATTTCATATAGCAAGTTCTTTTATAGAACTCGACTTTGGGAGGTAGTAATGGAAGAAAATATAAATGAATTTGGACAGAATTTGAACAGATTTGTGAAAGGCAGAGCCCTTCCCAGCAACTGAGAGAAGGTGAAGTTCTGGAGTGTACATTCCACTAAGGGACCTACCCAACAGCACTCCCACCACAGGGTGGAGAGAAGAAGAGAACTGGGGAGAGGGCCTGCAGTTAGAAAGCAGAGCTGTCCCCTCCCTTCCCTGCTGAGGTTGGCAACAGATGCCTGAGCTGCTGAAAAACAGGACCACCTAGTGTGGCAATTCCTGTGTTCTTACCCGATTGTATTTATTCTTTATTGTCTCATAAAGAACCTGGCACTGACTTGGCAACTTTGCTGGACATGTAGGCATGATGTTTTTATGTTGCCATAAAACAACTGGAAGGATTGCAGTAAACATACACTGCTTTTTTGGTTATCAACATTCAGCGTGGATTATAATTGAACTGTTTGCTTTTTACCTGGATCGAAGATCATGTTCTGCAAATGATTCTAAGGTGCTTTATAAATACTGCAAGAAGCAACACAGAAATGTTTGTTTTAGTAACAATAGCCAGGTTTGAGCAAAACAGGGAGTTCACAAAGAACTCTTGGGAAATCCTGATTTTAGACTCTTGTGCCGATAAATTTCTAAGGCTACAAGCCCATCCTTCCTCTAAAGGTTTTGTCTGGGAGTTTTTGCCTGTTTGTGTCTTACTTATTTTGTTTTAAATGCCTGTTCACCTTCAGATTATCAGATTATCAATGTCCTATGCCCTTTGGTTAATCTTGCTCTCCCAGTTTAGAATACAACTCTATTTCGTCAAGTGCCCTTGAGAACCTCCTCAAGCCAAACAGTTGACAAAGTGAGACCTACAGCAGTTCTGATGAAACTTTAGGGGGAAAAGAAAATATTCACATATGAGCTTGCCTGGCTCTGGTCCTGTGCTCGGATTTCTCTTTCCCACCCACTCACAGTCGTCCACATACCCCCATTAATTACTTTCATACTGGGGCATTTTTGGTCCTTTCCAATTCAGAGAATATTGGCAACAAGAGCACCATTAGCATGGGGCTGGGTGGTGGAACACCCTGTTTTAGGCGGTTTCCTTTGTCAGTACAGCCTGTGTCAAGGCCTGCAGCAGCAGCCCTTTGGGAGATCTTCTCAGTCAGCTAATTAGTGGCAGAGCTCACATATGCACAAGGGCTATTATGATATGTCCCCTCTGAAGGGTTATTTCTGTTCACATTCTAAATCCTGAAAAACTGAAGTCAAAATGTTAACAAGCTAATAAGCTCGATTGTAATTTTTTGTATTTGAAAACTGATCTTTTTAAATTGCAGAATTAACACATTCTCCCTTTCCTTTCTACATTAATTAATTTAGAAGTATGGACTGTGGAGATGGTGCAAATTATCATTTACACCCTCTCAGCATTGCCCTCTGCTGGCTACAGGTTTACAGCATTGATCTGCCTTTTTCAGGTTCTCTTTGTTTTCCTTAATTTCCACCCTAGCCTGGACGTGGGCTCATTTGCCTTGCTTTTTTTTTATTTGTTCATCTTCCACAATCCAGGCCAAGGCTCAGTTATTTCCTTTAGCTGACAGTTAGTCCTCAACAGAGCCAGGTTCTACTTTGACTTGTCTGCCTTCAGTACTTTACCAGTTCATACTATTTTGGTCAGGTCATCTTGACATACTGCATCATTTAGGTTGTTTTCTTACATTCTTGCCTGTGATTCTGTCTGATTAGATAGAAGTGGCAGAGTTATTCTGGCCTCACATTTGAACAAAAAGTTGCTCTGGTACACGGTGCCTGCGCAGGGGTGAGTCTGCAGTGAAAGCTAGTGGTGGGGTGAAGGGTGAAGGGTGAAGAGGGCAGTTGGACAGAAAACCTGTGGTATCAGCAGCTTCTCCTGGTCCAAGGAAGAATTTGAAACACACCCTCAAAACTCTCGCCCTTCTCCCCCCAAAGGACTCTGGAATCAAATTGGGCAACCTCCCATTGAGATTTCCCAGAAAACAGGGAGGTTCCCCTGAAACTGCTGTACATAGAGCTTGGGTTTCTCTCCAAACCAGGCAGTCTTGAGGCTGCTTTGGCAAATAAAAGCAAAGAGATTTCTAGAAATAGAGATTTGCTTTGATAAAGCCCAAACCTTGTCCAGGCTGATTTTTTACATTGTCAGGCTGGTAAAAATGGTTAATTTTTCAAACTCCCCTGTAGCCTGTTCCATACGGGGAAGAGGGGTAAAATGGGCAGAGAAGGAATATATAGACATTCAAATGTTATTGATTGAAAATGTATGGAAGTGAACAGATCAAGATCCTTCTTTTCACTGATAGCACACTGAAGGTGAATGATCTGTACACAGTAGGTACTCAGAAAATATTTAATCTGAAAATATTTAATGTTTATGGTTTACCAAAAGCTTTTGGTGAGGGTAAAATAGAGGCTGAAATAATTTGAAGTAGCTTTCAGAGCTCCATAAGCAATAGTCACGCAGGGAAATGAATGAACCAGTCCTCAGCAAACCCTAAGAAAGGGCTGGAATGAGGAATAAAGGAGGATCCTGCTTAGCATGTTCTTCAGGGACCACTGCCTGGCTGGTGAACTGGCATCTCCTATGTTCCACCCTCGTTTGGTTCCATGACCCCAGGCTTTGAAGGGTCACTGGGAAAGGTGATCTCAACCACAGGTGCCATGGTTACTGACCTGGCATGACCGTTCCCACATCTGCCTAGACCCTCGAGGTAAGGAAGCTTTCACACTCCCAGACCCCAGTAACTCTGTGGGTGTCTCAGTCCTGGTCAGGATCTGCCTGCAGGCTGTTGTCCTTGCCGACCCACACCTAACAGGGAGCATGAAACTGGGCAGAAGCTATTTGCCTTCCATCTGCCCCCACATTCCTCAGCCCCGCCTCCTCTCTACTCGTGGAAGCATTTCCCCTTAAGGTTCGGGCTGGTCAAACCAGGACAGAAGCAAACTGAGAAGTTTTGACCTCTCCTACTCCTCTCAGCCCAAACTCAGCAGACAAGGTCTGGAATTCATCTTGCAGATATAGACAAGGGAAGTGGAAATCTGAATATGATTTCTATCCCACCTGTGCTATACTGGCCCCTTCTGTAAAACTGTGCTTATACCTTGAATTTTGGTCAACCACATCGATGCCCTGAAGTCCCTCCTTACACCTGAGCTCAGGTGGCTGTGAGCCCTGCCACCCTGGCTCACTTTTGCTCAGCCCTGTTGTAAAATCTTTCAACAGAATGATCAGTTGGCTCTACAATGGTTCTTTTTCCCTAATTTTCTGGGTCCCCACTCCCTAAGTCCTTCTTCTCTGTGCTGTGCTGCTTCTTTGCATGTCTATCTAGGATGGACTAGAACATTAAGTGGCCACACCCACTCTTGACTGCATATTTGGTCTGTTGGATGCTTTCTGGGAGGTCAGAACCATAGCTGGTTCAGTTTTCACAGCTGTAGTTTCTGTTTCCTTTTCCTGCCTACTGGCATTTTCCACCGAGGTCTCAGCATGTGTTCATACATCTGCGTGAAGATTATGAGTACAAGCCTTTCTTTACTACTTATTGTGCTACTACCTGAGATACTGTCCAAAGATCATGCTGCCGGTAGCTGGCTGTAGGCCTGTCCTGCTTGGCTGGCCCCTTGGTTCTGACTTTCCTAGCTAAACCTCTCCTATAACTATTTATGTCTTGGCAGGACAGAAGATCCTTTCTGGCCACTCTTGTTCTTAGTGATTCTTACTCTTACCAGTCAGCATCCTGGTATATTCCATGATCTTCATATGGCGAATCTGGCCAAGCTGCACCAAGAATATCAGTCCTCAATATTTGTTGCTATTGATTTGATTCAATTTACCAAATTGTGATGTGCCTTGTTATAAGTTGCAGCCTCTCAATGAAAATGAACTGAAATAAGACAAATTGAGTGATAGTTAATGACTTCAAAATGGCATTCTTCATGAAAAATATCAACAGAGTATCCTTTTATATAGTACCTTTTGGGTGCATTTCTTAACTACTAACAAGTGGGTTGAAGGACAGAAACATAGTGTCAAGAATGTTACTGATTGAAAATTATGCAGACATAAAGGCAAAGTATATTTAAATCTATGACTGGCTTTTCAAAGTTTTATTCAGCCACAGCTAGACAGTAAGATTAAAGAAAAGCTGCATTAGGGACTAATCTGTGTATCACAGGAGAGAATTTCTGTGTTCCCCTTAAACCTTGAACTCCATGTCCTCTTAATGCTGTAAGAGTTCAGAGCCACCGCTGGGCCAGTTAGAAGTAACTCTCAGTCAGCCTCGCCCTTCATTTCCTTCCTCCCCTCACAGTGTCTCTACGCCGACCCTTCCGCCTTTCTCTCCCCCAGGCAGTACAGTGAAATGGGGAATGAACATTGGGTTTGGTGCCTAAAAGGCTGTATTTGTCACTTATTAGAGGTGTGGCATAAACATATATAAATTATCTAAGCATAAAATAAATTGTTTAAAGGTGTCTGTAAAATCAGGACTACATCTAGCCAGGCGTTCGTAATGACCAAATGATAAAATTTATGTCAAGTACCTTGTAGAGTGCTTTCTGCTCAACACACAGTGGTTTCTTGTTCCTTCCTTTTCCCCTTTCAGATTCTCTCTCACAGGAAGGGGAGCCCGTCTCCAAGGCTGTCAGGCCTCCTGTGCTGACCTCTTGCCCCAGCCTCCCAGACCATTCCCTCATACATCTGCCCTCTCTGTAGCCTGCAAATGCCTCCCTCTTCCCAGGCACCTTCTCTCCTGCCTTTGAAGGGCAGGTATATATCCCGTTCTTGAAAACAACGTCTGCCTATTGTTTTCTAATTTCTAACTCAAAGCCACTATACTAAAATAAGTGGTGTATTTTCACCATTTTTACCATCATTGTTTTTCGCCATATGTCATCTCCTTAATTTGTAATTGCAGGAACTTTTGAGTCCTTCTAGAAAGAAATTTCCAGAGTCTGGAATGCTGTCCTTCTGGCTTGGTGAAATTACTAGTACCTTTGAAGTATATTTTTGCTCTTAGATGATAGGAATATTTTCATATGTATAAAGAGTTAAATATGTTAGAACTACGGCATTGAAAAGGTTGTGTTAGAGAAAAAGAAGATACAAGAAATTCAGGTCATAAAATCTGAAAATTATGTAATTTATATTTTTATTGACACTAAAAAAGAATATTTTTGAAGCAAGGTATAATTACTAAGTTGCCAAATATAACATTCTGTAGGAAAAGAACTTTAAACATAGACAATGAGAAAGAAAGAAAGAAAGAATATTAAATTGTGTTAGTGTCCCTTTAAGAAACATTTATTATTATTTTGACCTGTTTTGATTGGAGTAAAGCCCTTCCAAAAACTTCATACATTATACATTTGGTAAATTATAGCACTTTTACCTAATTGCTCCTTTAGCAGCTAATGACCCCTTTGCTGCTTTGTTTGATATACCTAATGCAATCATCACAGAAAGAGTGCTCTCAGTCGCATGCACTACTGTGTAGATTCACATTTAGTTTAAAATTAAGTGGAACTTTAAAGTGTCTTTTTTTATAAAAAATTCTAATCAATCTAGCATACTGTAAGCATTGCTTATACTTACACATTTGCTAAAATTTGTGAAGGTGACTTTCGTGAATGGATTTTTGTCTTTAAATAGATTCGGCTTGCTGTATATGCAAAATGAGTTGTGCAGAATCAACCATGGAAATTCACTGAGTATGCCCTTCGCACTCATAGTATTGAAAATCACAGCATAACCCAAAGGACCTCATTTAGTTAAGAAATCAGTGTGTGATTTATAAAAGCACCATGTAGAAAACTTATCAGGGATCTATGCTCAGCCACTTCTCGGTTATAATTATTATTTGTGGAAGTAGATTTGTGGATTGGATTTTCTTTTATTTTTGAAACATAATTTTTTGGCCAATTAAAAATGCGTAAGCTTTGCATAACAAAGGAGACCACTGACAAAATAAAAAGACAGTCTGCAGAATGGGAGAACATACTTGGCAATACATTTGATAAGGGGTTAATATCCAATATTTATAAAGAACTTACAAAAATTAACAAATTAACACCAAACACACCCCTCCAAACAATCCAATTAAAAAAATGGGGAAAGGACCTGAATAGACACTTCTCCAAAGAGAACATACAGATGGCCATATGAAAAGATACTCAGAGTCACTAATCATTAGAGAAATGCAAATTAAAACCACAATAAGATATCGCCTCATGCCTGTCAGAATAGCTATCATCAATAAATCAACAAACAAGCGCTGCTGAGGCTATGGAGAAAAGGGAATCCTTTTGCACTCTTGGTGGGAATGCAGATTGGTGCAGCCACTATGGAAAGCAGTATGGAGATACCTCAAAAAATTAAAAATGGATCTGCCTTATGACCCAGTGATCCCACTTCTGGCAAGATATCTGAAGAAACCCAAAACACTAATTCAAAAGAACATAAGCACACCTATGTTCATTGCAGTGTTATTTACAATAGCCAAGATATGGAAATAGCCCAAGTGTTCATCAATAGATGAATGAATAAAACAATTATGGGATATTTAACACAATGGAACACTACTTGGCTGTAAAAAAGAAGAACATGTTACCCATTGTGACAGCATGAGTGGGCCTGGAGAACATTATGCGAGGTGAAATAAGTGAGTCAGGGAAAGACAAATACCATATGATTTCACTCATACGTGGAATCGAACGAACAAACTGAACCACCTACCAAAACAGGAACAGACTCATAGATAGAGAGCAGGCTGACAGCTCGGGGTGATGCCGGGGCACGTGAGGGGGTGGAGGGGTTGAGCAAAGAGGGAAAAGAACTCACGGGCACGGACAACAGTGTGGTGACGGAGCGAAAGAGGTACAAGATGGTTACATGATAATGGAAAAAATATAAAATTTAAAAATAAAAATATGTAAGCTTCCTATTGCTTAAAATAATTGCTTTCTGTAAAAAGATGAATAATATAGTTTAAAACTACTTCTGTATTTATAGAACCTGAGGACGTACAGCTGGAAGAGACCTAAAAAATAATATATTCTAATGCCCTCACTAGACATGCAAATGAAGAAAAGCCCACTAGAGATCAAGTGACTTGCCAAAGTCTGTTCTTCCTCGCAGATTACTGACCAAACTAGTATCAGAGCCTACTTTACAAGACACTTTATTTCATGGGAAAGGGAGGTATATACACACTTGGGAAAGGATTTTTAAAGAATTAAAAAAATATTTCATCCAGTTCATGGCAATATAATACAGGAGAAAACAGACTTAACTTGGAAAACCATTATTTTAAGAAGTTGATTTTCTGTATGTATAAAATATTCTTTTCCAACTGAATTTTGAATTCAGTTTGAATTATTTTCACAATTCTTTTAGATGAAGATGAGTATAGTAACCCTCCCTTATCTGCAGCTTTGCTTTCTCTGGGTGCCCTTACTTGCAGTCAACTGCAGTCTGAAAGTATTAAATGGAAAATTCCAGAAATAAATAACTCCTTCTAAGCAGTATGATGAAACCTCACGTTGTCCTGCTCCACCCCACCGGCCATGAATCACCCCTTTGCCCAGCATATATTTCTGTACTACATAAGCTACCGGACCATAGTCACAGGGTTTTCATTTAGGCTATCAGATATTTTGAGAGAGAAAGACCACATTCATATAAATTTTTATACAGTATATTATAATTGTCCTATTTTATTGTTAGTTATTTTTGTTAATCTCTTCCTGTGCCTGATTTATAATTAAATTTTATCACAAATATGTATAGAAAAAATACTATATATCAAATTTGGTACCATCCACATTTTCAGGCATCTACTCAGGGTCTTGGGATGTATTTCTACAGATAAGAGTAGACCACTGTAATTCAATAATTCTTTTCATTTGGAGTTTCACAAATGATAATTAGTTTTTGTGATATAAGAGAAATTTCTTAGGCAAGTGTGGTATATGAAAATTATAATGGGAAAGTATACCTACATAATTTAATCATTTGCAAGCATTCTCCATTGTTGTTTATAATTAGTTTTGCAAATTACAAACAACAGTTACTTATTCATTATAAGAGATTGTCTAGTTTAACCTACCTTTGGTGGTTACTTATAACTGAAAATAATGAAAGTGGTAGAATTGAATATAGACTATTCTTTGAGTCTAACTTTTTACTCACATCAGTCTGTATTACAGTATACAGTGTTTTATAGTATTAATACTCAGAGGATTCGCTTATGGTGATATTTCTCTGAAATATGATGTTTCCTTGCTGAATATTGCCAGTCTTCTTTTTCTTCCTATAATAATCAAAGCCAGGGAGAACTGAAAAACCAAGGGCTTCGGGTTAACACACATTAGTGGCAGACACAACGGCCAGCTCTCCTTCTAAGGTGCTTTGAGAAAATCGTAAGTAAAGAAAAGATCCTGCGGCCAGGTTTGGTACTGACAGCTCATCAGCAGGAAAGCAGAAGACCATCTGAGTGGGAGATTAGATGCTATAAACCAAGATGAATCTGGGAAGGTAGAATAATCAAATAACAAATTAGGTGCAGATACGAGGCCAGAGCCACTGGAGAGGGCTGTGAGAGATCAGAGGGAGGCGAGAGGGCGGTAAACATTGGAATGGTTCGAGGACCCACTTAGAAATGCTGCCCTTAATCGCCATATAATATCTGTGAGCAACTGACCTGCTCGTGCTGGGCCGGAGTGGGTAGGCCACCCCACACCGCTTGACCACCACCATATCTCCTAGTTGTTGATTCGCCATTTATTAAAAACATCTATTATGTGTGTGCAAGGTATTAAGACACAAAGAGTATGAATAGGACAACGTCATTACTCTTAAGTTGAATCTAATGGGTAGCAAAAGAAACTCATATACTCTGTTGAAACTCACCATGTGCCAGGAATGGTAGAAGGTATTTTATATATACTATCTGCTAATTGTGGTCTCCAAAAAGATACATGGAAATCCTAATCCCCAGTACCTCAGAATGTGACCTTATTTGGAAAGAGGGTTGGTGCAGTTGTCGTTAATAAGGTGAGGTCCTACTGGAGTAGGGTGGGTCCTTAGTCTAATATGATTAGTGTGCTTATAATAAGAGCAGATGTTCACAGAAACAGGATGTGGACACATAGGCAGAATTTGGATGGATGCATCTATAAACCCCAAACCCCAAAGATTGCTGGCTGTCACCAGAAGCTTAGAGAGACATGGGACAGATTGTCCCTCAGGACCCTCCGAAGGAACCACTCCTGCCAACAACTTGATTTTGCACTTGTAGCCTCCAGACCCTGAGACTGTGAACTATGGTTTGAAGCCACCCAGTTTCTGGTGCTTTGCTACAGCCATGCCTCAAAAATTAATATACCATCTGTTGTAATTTAGTCCTTATAAGAATTTACATGGTAAGTAAGGTTAGCTCCACTTAAAAACCTTATTTATTACTTGCCTTATTCCAAAAGAAATAGCTTTGGGATTAGATAGAACTGCATTCACATCCTGGTCTGCCAATAACTAGCTATAAAAATTTGTAAAATTCGTTTAAACTTTCCTAACCTCCATTGGCCTCTATGTTAAAGAGAGATCATTCTATTGGGGTTCATACTTCCTGATTTACACTGGCTGGAGGAAGCTCATCACCAATTTTGTAGCCCAAACACACAGGATCTCAGGCACACTTTTTTGTGTTTTAAACTCTTTTGGTATTGTATAAACTTTTGTAAGCTTCTATAATTTTGGGTTGGGGTAAATTAAGTTACACATGAACATAATTTCAGATAAGACCGATGCCAGTGAAATGCCATTCATGGATTACATGACAGGACTGAAAACATTCTACTGTACTCTAAGTGATGACCTTCAAAGCTTGGTTTTATACCTCTTCAGGGGATCTGTTGGGGTCAGGGGGGAAATGTTAAAACCAGTAATTGTATTTTTATTTATCAAAGAAAGAGAAACGAACTAAGATTTTCTAACGTTTACCTAGCGTTGACCGTGATACCTTCACTTGCTCTGAATTAGGGCACTCAAGTGCGAGACAGCTGGGGCACGAGGGGGAGTTCATGGAGGACATCAGGGCGCACCCTGCGTCTTCAAAGGAGGCCTATTGTAAAGTGCTGTGCCTGATGTGTGCCACTTAACTGGACTTACGGAGCACGTGGTCCAATGTTAACTAAACCAACTCTCCCTAAATAGACAAGTGGCTTAAGAGGAGGCCTGCAAACAAATGGTGGCTAGGAGATACATGCAAACCCCAATGAACGAGAAAACTGCAGATGAGACACTTCTACTCCCAGCAAAATCTCTTTTTCAGTGACATTGTGAAATTAAAATAATGATGTTCCGTTAGATATGGCAAGAAATTATCCCCTGAAATTCAAAATTATCAAGGAGATTACTTGAAATGTGAATTGATATAAACTACATTAATGAGCCCTAAGTATATACTGTATACTTTGAAATGTCAGTTGAAAATAGCACGTGTTTTAATAATTTTATAAATAAATGCTTATATGGAGAATTAGCGCTCAAAAATGTTTACTATAGTAGTGAACAATTATAAAAAGTTTGAAGATCAATTACCTGAACAAGGGGAGGGGACACAAAAAACGTGAAATTTATATATGAAAAATTACGTATTTATTTTTACATGTTTCTACTTCAGTCACTTTCAAAGTACTCTCCTTTTGATAAAATATACCTATGAAGAGTTTTTTTCCACTGCTCAAAACTGTTTTTGAACTTGTCAATTTTGATGTCTTTTAGTGCTTCTGCCATTTTTTGTTTCACTTCTTCCACATTAGCAAGACATTTCCCTTTCAGAAATTTTTTCATCTGGGGAAACAAAAAAGAAGTCACTGGAGGAGAGATGAAGTGAATAGGGAGGGTGGGGAATGGGGGTCATGCCATTTTTGGTCAAAAACTTCTGAACACTTAGCGCAGTGTGGGCAGATGTGCATGTAAATTACCCACCATCAAATGGGCGAATGCACTGAAAGAGTCTTAAAAAAAAAACCCTACTCATTGAAGCTGAATGCAGCCTCTCACAACAACGCCAACTGGGACACTGATACAGATGGGTTTCTAGAACACTCACCTAGGTAGGGAGGCCTGTACTACAAGGGGCCTGCCCTCCTGAAGATTAACTTTTTATTTTAGGTCACTCCTCATATGTTAACCATTACTTTTTTCCTAAATCCCTCTTTAAGCTCCCTTAAGTATTTGTTTCTATAATTAAAAATTCCCCAGGAGAGAGCCATCAAAATGTTTTGAAGAGTGGCTCTAATATGATAGGTTCAGAAACATAAATTATTAACAGGTTTGATATTCTCTTCGTGTCTCCACCAGCATGGTCTAGTGCAACTGTATACAGTGACAGAAATGTCTTTAGCTGTGCTATCCAGCACATTAGCCACTAGCTACATGTGGCTATCAAGCCCTTGACATGTGGTTAGTATAACTGAGAAACTAAAGTTTTAATTTTATTTAATTTTAATAAATTTAAAATGTTCATTGAAATAGCCACATGTGACTAGTATACAATATTGGACAGCATCGCTCTCGAATAATGAGATTCTTAAGAATGATTACTGAGCTCCTTCTAAAATTCCCCACCACTGAACACCGTGCCTGGTACATATTTGTCAAATGAAATAAGAAATCAGTAAATGGAGCATGTGTTACAGAAGACAAAGAACACTTCTCATGGAACACATACATACTGTTCTAATGATTCCTCTACTCATTAACCTAATATGAAATGTAGGAAGAATTTACTTAGGAAAATAATCACCGAAAGGCCTTTGCTTGTGGGCAAATTCATATATGGCAGAATTTTAATCGATGAATTTTATGTACGATTAAGCTGAGTTACCAAGCAGATAAGATCCCATAAAACCTGTAAAAGCAGGTTAGAGCTCTGCCAGGACGTGACATCGGTGCGCTCCCAGCCTGGCTTCCTTTTCCGCTCCTGCCTCTCTGGGGACACCGGGTAGGGATACAGTCCCACTTCATGCTCTGTGTTCCAAGTCACCTGACTGAGACAGTGGCAGTGAAAACCTACCTGTCTTTTCACTAAACGTGTAGCTAAGGAAACCTGGATGACTGGGTTGTTACTGAGAATCTGCGTGCCAGACTTCCAGGATTGAGGATAACAGGAGAAAGAGTGGAGGAAAGACTGGGGGAAACGATAGTCAAGGTTCAGCAGGAGCAGGAAGCACAGGCATTTCCCGAGTCAGGAGCCACCTTACAAATGGAAGATGAATTCTGGATTTTTCCCATCAGGTGATTAGCTGGCTTACTTCATTTCCTTGCTATGCTGGTAACACCTGACACTTTAGAAAATGGAGAAAATGGTCATATTGTCATCACCACTGATGGGAAAGAACGATATATTTTTCAGAAATGTGGAAATGAAATTTCTAAGATAATGAAAATGGCCTGAATTGAAGTGCTATTTTTAAGCAAAACATAATGCAGTCTTTTGTGAAGTGAAAATATATTTAAGAGGTTTATATAGCATGACCTAAGGATTGTAGAAATAAACATGCATGTATAGAATAAAAACAGGAAGGAAATATTAAAGTATAAGCAAAGGTATCTCACAGAAGTAGACTTTCAGGTGATCTCCATTTATTTATTTATTTTTTTACTTACCCGTGTTTACTAAATTTTCTCCAAAATATATGCATTACTTTTATAATTAAAACAACTCTTTGTGTTTTCAAAAACTGCATTATCTGTATTGAATAACTAAATAACCCTCTAGTAATAATAATGGTAATATGATAATATAGCAGACAAAAAAATAAGTAGGAGGAAAAGATGAAAACATCCTCAGATTTATCCTAAAGACTCTACTTTTATCAATTTTCAAAATTATTTAACAGTTGCTGTAAAATTGGCTGTTTGTACTAGACTTTGAGAGTCAAGAGGAAATATTTTGGTCAACTGGAGACAGTTTACCCAGTTTTAAGACTTTAATGATTTAAGTTTATTTTTAAAATAATAAATGGTAAAAAGATAAAAATAAATGTTTTTTTTTGGTATACAATACCGGGAGTTCAGAAGATAATAAAATTAATTGATTTACTGATTTATACATTCAACTGATGAGTGCTAGGAACTAAGCAACATGCTAAGGATAAAAGAATGAATAAGACAGGCATAGTCCCTCTATCACAGATTTAATTACATATATATTTTTACCTATATTGTAACTACTTCCAAAAATGGTTTGTGTTGGATTGCAGAAATCCTATAAACACATTTATTTATTTATTTATTTTGGACTATGACATTATGAAATAATCAGTCTGTTAGATATAACCTTATTCTATCATTTTTAAAAGGACACTGTGAAAGTCTGAGAAGTTGCCAGAAGAAAGTCTAAATTATTTTCATTCCAGAATACTAGGAAAGGCATTTTAAAAGTATGCTCCCTTTTTCTGTATTTTTTTCCCCTTAGTTGATGGGTTTTAGATAAGGTATATTAACTACCTCTCAATGTATTGGATCAGCAGTTTTCAACGGGCGTGCCACAAGAATTTGTAAAACATGCAGTATCTGATTACTTAGTCAGGAGCACTGACTTCTTTTCCCTCAGATTGTCGGATTTAAAAAAAAGACACCAGCAAACACAACAATAGCTGTCCAGTATAAATGAATAAAAATTATACCTATTTTGTGTAAAATTGGCAAAAAACATATTTTTGGTGTGCCATAGATTTTTAATAATTAGTTTGTGTGTGCCATGAAATGTTAGGGAGAAATTGTCATGTTCAAATTATAAAGTTTAAAGACCAAAATGCAAATACATACTCTGAAAGCAACGTTTCTGGAGAAAAGCTGGTTTTGCACTTAAACTTGATGAGCCCCAACAGATCCTCACCTACTTCAGAAGGATTTTTATGGCCACTGGGATGTTACATTCGAAAATACTTTTAGCTTGCTACTATTGATATTTGTGTTTTGGCCACCTATTCAATTAGTGGTGATCTCTCTTTCCTTGCTGTATATCCTCAGTCTATGTTTTCCTCCTGTAAAAATTCAGACGAGGGAGTTTTGAAAAACCAGGGACTTTGGTTTAATAAACATAGATGGCAGATATCACCGTACTCAGTTGTCCTTCAAAGGGGCTTTGGGAAAATCACAAGTTAAAATAAAGATCCAGGGACCAGGTTGGGTACTGTCAGTCCATCCACAGCACAGCAGAAGACCATTTGAAAGGGAGAGTAGATTCTATAAATCAAGATGAATTTGGGAAGATCGAACAATCAAACAACAAATTAGGGGCAGATAAGAGGCCAGAGACTGAAGAGGGCAGAGAGACAGAGAGAGGGAGCTGAGAGGGAGGTGAGGACTAGGATGGTTTCGGGAGTCATTTAGATATGCTGCACTCTCCTTGTCATGGACGTTCTGTGAGCATTTTTTTTTTTTTTGGCTAGTTACACAAGTGATTCTTTACTTATTCAAATGTTCAATAAAAGCTTAAGAAAACAGACAAACATACAAAGGAGCCGAGAAATGCAAATGACAAGAGACTTAAAACAAAAAGATTTAGTAACAGAAAAAAAAAAAGTTTCTGTAGTTTGTTGTTGCTAGGTTGGGAGTAGGTCTGCCACCCACGCCCTCTGCACTACCACCGTGTCTCCTAGTTGGGGGTTCATCATTAATTTAAAAAATATGAATCCGGGTATTGTGATTTTCTTTCTCTCTTTCTTTCTCTCTCTTTCTTTCCCTCCCTCCCTCCCTTCCCTCCTTCCTTCCTTTCTCTTTCTCTGCCTTTCTTTTTTTTCTTTTTTTTCCTCCCTTCCTCCCTCCTTCCCTCCTCCCTCCCTTCCTTCCTTTCTTTCTTTTTTTCCTTTCTTTCTTTTCTTTCTTCCTCCTTCTTCCAAGAAAGTTTATTTAGAAAGCCACAGAGACAGAAGTGAGCTATAGAAGAAATGGGCCCAGGAAACAAACGAGGGAGGCAACAAGAGGGCCCTTGGGGCTGAGGTAAAAGAGAGAGGCAAGGAAAACAGGCCAGGAGGGAGGGGATGGGGAAAAAGGCGTGGGCAGGCTCCATAGAGAGAGCCGACTATTGTGATTTTATTTCTGACCTCTAAACTGTCACTAACCAAAAACTAGACTTTCATTCCTACCATTAAAATTATCACCTATAATGTAATAACCAATCCAGGTTTCACTCTCATCCATAATAGCTCTACAAGGAAAGTCTTTTCTTTGCCCTTCTGGTTGACATATCCCTTCAACCCCTACATTCAGAGTAAAAGCTTCCTCAAATGGATCCCAAATTGCATGCAGTAGTAAGAGCATGGTTCCTAATTTTCACAGTAGTTAATATTTACTGAGAACCTATT
This sequence comes from Pteronotus mesoamericanus, assembly GCF_021234165.1. Classification (NCBI taxonomy): domain Eukaryota; kingdom Metazoa; phylum Chordata; class Mammalia; order Chiroptera; family Mormoopidae; genus Pteronotus; species Pteronotus mesoamericanus. The sequence continues at coordinate 19,185,582 of NW_026555310.1, forward strand.
ATTTCCAGGCACTTTGCATATATTATCCTTTTTAATGTGCATAACAACCTCTGTGAGGGAGGTAGACATAGCCTGGTTTAAAAGGATAATCCAAGATTCAGCGTGGTTATGAAATATGCCCCAAGATATATAGCTGCTGCATGTCACAGCCAGGGTTTGAATCAGGTTGCTCTGACTTTAAGCCCAAGCTTTTTTTTTTGTTTTTAAATGTTGCAATGTTGCCCCATTGTTCAGATCTAATGTTATGTGGTCCATTTTACCACGCCATTGTTGAATTAGCATATTACCAATTCACTAATCATGTGGCTGCTTCTTAGTCACACATAATTGTACTTTCTTAGCAAGCTGGGCCCAGCAGGTATTTTGATCTTTTTGAAAAGGCTGCACTAAATTCAAAGTAATATGTGTAAGCAGTTTAACTCCTAAAAGTGAGAACTTGCTCTGAAGGCCCCTACAATCTATCCCTTCGGCGCCCTTACTCTAACACCTTGGTTGTGATTATTCTCCACTTTTTTGAAGCCTCCAGTCCATTTATGCTGCCACTTTTTCATAATCTTCACTACTCTCCTAAATTAGCTTCTCTTTTTATCCAGCCTACAATTCATGAGCCATTATTAAAATAATTTACTTGAAAACACGCTGAATTCTCTGGTCCCGCTCCTGTTGAATGTGCCTGACTAGACCCCAACCTTTCATGAGCCTACCAGCCATCTCCTTTTTACCTCTGTCTACCAGAGATTATATCACAACTGTCTGTTGGTTGCACTTTAAGTTTGTGATCCCAAACCTCAAATATGCCCTTATTCTTGCCAACGAGCTCTACTACTTTTCCCTAATAAAGTCCCCTTTTAAGTTTTTGAAATAACTATTTCATATTTCCTCTCACCCCAAACCTCCCACACTTTCTCCCTCCCCATTTTTAGCTGATGACTTACACTCATACTTAATTGAAAAATAGCTGAGCCAACATAGAAGAATGCCTGCGTCTTATCTACTCACCTTTCAGTCTCTGTGCCCATATTTTTCCCGCCTTCCCTCTTTTTGAAATGGAATAAATGTGTCTCCTTTCAGAGCTCCATCCTACGGCTCCCACGCACATCCCACCCACTCTCACCTTCCCAAGGATTTTTGTTCTTACAGCTCACCCCCTCTCTTCCACAGCATCGATGTCTTTCTCTGCACTGGATCGTTCCAGGATACATACAAATAAGTTCTATTATCTCCCAAATTGTAACAATCAAAATATTTTCCCTTGACTGTCATGATTCCCCTTGCTGTATTTCTTTGTTCTTTCACAACAAACCTCAAAATACTTTCTCAGCTTTCATTCACTCTTTGGTTACTTCGTCAATCTACTAAACCATTCGCTGAATCTGCTCTTGTCAGGGCGCCAGAAAAATCTCATCACTATTTTGCTAGAACCTATGAACACTTCTGCTTTCACTTTCCTCTCAGCAACATCCAACCCAATTGTCCAATCCTCCTTAGAAAACTTTTTTGTGTGTATGAGAGGAGCTTTTAAGACAAACAGTCTCCCACATCTAGCTCTGGCCAATCCTTGTGTGTGTGTTTGTCCTCCTTTATATGATCTCTAAATATTGGTACATACCAGAGCATAATGTTGGACTGTCTACGGAATCTATACACACTCTATCCAGGTGCTCTCATCCAGCCCAATGATCTTAAATATCAGCCACATGCAGAAGAGTTCATTTGCCACCTATCTGACACCCTTCCCTGAATCCCAGACTCTACAATCAGCTGACTACTTGTTACCTCCGCTTGGAAAGCATAGATTTTTGGTAACGCCATTCCAACCGCCATTCCTCTGTTCTCCCTTGCTAATAGAAACTTCAGTTTTGTGTAGTTACTGGAGGGCTATACCAGGGATGATTGGATATCCAGGTGAAAATTGATTAGTCACAGCCCAATCATGGTATAGTTCAATTGCTATTGTCAGCAATTGGTTTAAAAGTAAAAATGCATGCAACACAATTCTGGCCAATTAATTAAAAAGAAAGTCTGCTGCAGAGCCTCCAGGAACATTTTCCTTGCCACTTCAAAGGAATTTGTAAATCAGATCCTACCTCTTCCCTATTTATCCCTTGTCGTGTTGTCTGGAAGGCTCTCTACGATCAGGCCCTTGCTTATCTTCTTTATTTCTTGCCACTCTCCTTTGCTTACTCACCACTCTGGCCTCCTCTCTGTTTTTCCAATAGAGAGGATCTTTCAGGATCTTTGCCCCCTCTGGTTTCTCTGCCTAAAATCCTTTTCCAGCAGTTCCTTATATGGCTTCCTTCTTTTTGTCAAGCAGGACTTAGCAAGGCTTTCCTGGATCATTCCATTGTCACTTACGTACTGTTTAACTCTTACCACTATCTAAAATTGCTATTTTTATATGTGTGTTTTCTTGTTTGTTTATTTCCTTTTTAATCCACTAGAATATAAGATCCTTGAGAAGCTTATTCTTGAGAAAATATTAATCTTCCTTCAAGGCTATGATTTTGTGTGATATTTCCAATGCCCAGAAGAGAGATTGACACATTATATTTGCTGAGTAATTGAATGTGAACTGACCTCTAGTACTGAAAATACACAATAGACATGACATGACCAAATAGTACATTTGAAAAATACACTCAAATTAACAGGCATGTATCTATTTTTACAGTTGACTGTAACTGGCATCAGGTTGGTGTTGTGGCACTAGTTCTGACTCAACAAGAAATTCTTAAGAGGTAGTTTCTCACTGCTTTTTTTTTTCCCCCTGAAATGAGGAGGGAAAAGAAAACCAAAAGATAGGTTCATTGTTTATATATCTCGAGGCCCAAAACAAAACAAACATTACCCTGTACTTTAACATATTATTTTTAAAATGACATCTAAATCAAAACATTATTTTGGTTAACATTGGGTAAACATTTTTTAAAGTTTTGGATGAAGTATCGTAGCTGGACTAATGAGGAGATTGTGCAGGGAGCAAAATCTCTTGGGTTGCAGAATTGAGTTTTAGAATTTACGATGGCAAATCCACAATTTTTAAGTATAAGTCAGTCCAAGCTACTTTTTAAAATGATATTGGAGATACAATATTTCTTTGGAGGAATGTATGCTTTAACCCTTTGCCCACTTAAAAATTGGATTATTTATCTTTGTTCAGCTGCAAGAGTTTTTTTAATATATTCTGAATTCAAGTTGTATTTCCATATGAATGTTAGGATCAACTTCTCGATTTTTGAAAAAAGGGCAACTAGAATTTTTATTATATTGCATTGAATCTATAGATCAGTTTGGGGAGTAGATCTCGACAATATTGTATACCAAACTATGAATATAAAATATTCATATTTTATGTTCAAACAGATATTTGATTTCTTTCAACAATGTATTGTCATTTGCAGAGTACAAGTTTTGCATTTCTTTCGTTAAATTTCTTTCTAAATATTTTATTCTTTATGATACCATTATAAATGGAATTGTTTTCTTAATCTTGACTTTGGATTGTTCATTACCAATTGATAGAATTACAATTGTTAATTACTAATGGATAGAAATAAAATTGATTTATGTATATTGATTGTGTACTCTGTCATTTTGCTGAACTCACTTACTAGTTCTAATTGGTTTTCAGGGGATTCCGTAATACTTTCTATATAGGTTCATGTCATTTGCAAATAAAGATAGTTTTACTTTTTCCTTTCTAATCTGTATGCTTTTTATCTTATTTTCTGGCCCAATTTTTTTCTGAATAGACTGAACTGAAGAAAGAAAGGACTCATGTTCTGGGCTACACCTACTCATTACAGACCTTCCGTTACACGGAGCTGGTGGAGGGTCGGGGTGGGAGCAGGCCTTGGCTCACACGCCAGCAACTCCCTGTTTTTAATGAGATTTAGTAGATTTTCTCACGCTAGTATTTCTCCACTTTCTGTATGTCCTCATGACAATTTCCAAAGGGTTTAAATGTTTGTTTTCATAATTTTTATTAGGTGTGGTTTTTCCCACTGGGGAGAGTGTCCATAAAGCTCCTCACACCGCTGATGAGAAGTGGTTCACCCTATTATAATGCATTAATTTCTTATAGCTGCTGTAGCAAATTGCCACAAACTGAGGAGCTTAAAACAATGCAAATTTACTCTTCTACGGTTCTGGAGGCCAAATGTTTGAAATCAGCTTCACTGGGCTAAATAAAGTCCAGGTGTTGGCAGAGCTTGTTCCTTCTCCAGGCTCAAGGGGAAAGTCCATTCCTTGCCTTTCCCAGCTTCGAGAGGCTGCTGGCATTCCTTAGCTTGCGACCACGTAACTCACCTATTTTCTTCCATTGTCACAAAGCCTTCTCTCTGACCTTGGCTCCTCCTGTATCCCCTTTTAAAGGATTTTTGCTATTATATCTGACCCATCATATAATCCAAGATACTCTCCACACTTTAAGAATTTTAACTTGAATTCCATCTTTAATTTTTTGAGAAAATTCCATACTGCTTTCCACAGTGGTTGCTCAAGTCTGCAGCCCCACCAACAGAGCAAAAGGGTTCCCCTTTCTCCAGATCCTTGCCAGCACTTGTTTGTTGACTTATTGATGACAGCCATTGTGACAGGTGTGAGGTGATATCTTGTGGCATTAATTTGTATTTTTCTGATGATTAGTGATGTTGAACATTTTTTCATATGTTTATTGGCCATCTGTATGTCCTCTTTGGAGAAGTGTCTATTCAGGTCTTTTGCTAATTTTTTAATTAGATTGTATGTGGGGTTTGTGTGTGTGTGTGTGTTGATTTTTATAAGTTCTCTATAAATTTTGGATATTAACCCCTTATCAGATACATTGGCAAATATGTTCACCCATTCAGTGGGTTGCCTTTTCATTTTATTGATGGTTTCCTCTCCTGTGCAAAAACTTTTTAGTTTGATGTATACCATTTGTTTATTTTTTTCTTTTGTTTCTCTTGCCAGAGAAGATATATCAGAAAAAATATTGTTACAAGCAATGTCCAAGACTTTACTGCTTATATTTTCTTCTAGGATTTTTATGGTTTTGTCTAACATTTAAGTCTTTAATCCATTTTGAATTTATTCTTGTGTGTGGCATAAAAAAAGTGGTCTAGTTTCATTTTTCTGAATGTATCTGTCCAATTTTCCCAGCACCATTTATTGAATAAACTATCTTTAGCCCATTGTATGTTTTTGCCTCTGTCTGGGAATTTATCCCAAGAAACACAAAACACTAATTCAAACAAATATATGCACCCCTATGTTCATTGCAGCATTATTTACATTAGCCAAAATTTGGAAGTAGCCCAAGTATTCATCAGTAGATGAATGAATAAAACAGCTATGGTGCATTTACACAATGGAACGCTACTCGGCCATAAAAAGAAGGAAATTTTACCTTTTGGGACAGTATGGATGGACCTGCAGAGCATTATACTAAGTGAAACAAGCCAATCAGAGAAAAATAAATACCTTAAGATTTTACTCATATGGAATCTAATGAACAAACTGAACTAACAAGCAAAACAAAGACAGACTCACCGATAGAGAGCAGGCTCATAGCCCTGGGGAGGCTGGAGGAGGTGGGGGCATCGGGCATGAAAGAAAAAGAACTTACGGACACAGACAACAGTGCGATGATTGCAGGGGGCAGGGTGGTGGACGTAGAAGAGAGTATAAGGGGGATAAATGGTAATGGAAAAGTACAGTAAAAAATCAACTATTAAAAAAAGAATTTTAGCTGGACCACATCTGCAATTTTCTTCTTGACCTATAAGGTAACATTCTCAGGTTCCAAGGATTAATATGTAAATATTTGGAGGGTAGAAAAAGAGGTATAATTTTTCAATTTTTCAGAATTGTACAATTTTAGTGATTGGAAGGAGCTTCAGTCCTTGTAGGCGAAGGAGCTGTAGCCTGGACGGGTTGTAATCATACTGAAGGTCATACACTCCGTGTGTGACAGAGGTAGAACCAGGTGTCCAGACTCCTGTTTTAGAACAAAAAGTTTGACTCCTTAAACAAAAATAAAATTCATATTAGATGTAGATTCCAAGCCATAGATATAAATTTTAAATTGGTGAACTACGAAAGCACCAAATAGGTTTTAATCAAATTTAAAGTTATGTATGCAATTCAATCATTGTATTCAAATTTGACCTTTTGTAACACCCTTTGTCTTTTAAAGATAAGGATTGGCTGCAAGCAAGAAATTTTCTCCAAGTTAATTTAATTCATGTTCATGAATATATACAATAAAGTATATTTATTACCATATGCACTGTGCAATAAACATATACACACAGATAATTTATGGGTAATATGTCCTTTGGCGATTCCATATGAGAGTAATCATCCACAATTTCAGAAGGAATCTGGAAATGTAATTGAAGAGGCTGTGTATAATGTGGGAGGGTCTTTTTCCAAAAAATATTTTCATTAAATCAGCTTATAAAGTGTGATCCTCTCCAGCCCTTTTCTCCAGGGTTGTTTTTCCCCACAGCTCCTGAAGGACGTTCAGGGCATGTTAACATTTCTCTTGTGACATAAAATTACCCATGGAAAGAACTGATTAATGATTGCACACAGTACTTTGGGAGAAAAGTCATCATGAGAGTTGGAACTGTTCCTTTTAACAACAATGTCTGCACTTGGAGTTTTTCAAAGCCATTTCACTGAAGGAAAATAAAAGAACAAACCTCCCTCCCTCCAAGGATGCCTCTCACAGGCGCATCATCATCGTTCAATGAGAAGTTGAACAATAAACTATTGTCAGTTATAAGCAGTAGTTACAGGGAAAGAATCTGGCCCTTGAAAGGGATGGATTTCACTGCCAAACAGATTTGATCTGACCCTCTTGTCAGCATGTAAAATTCCCTTTGTAGTAACAGCTCAGAGAAAGGGAAAAAGGTAGATGGGGTGTTTTCTGGGCACAGAGTTGGTTCTGTAGAATAGATCCTTTCTTTATCATAGAATATTCTTTACTAGACTTACTGATTTACTGCTATTCTACAAATAATACAGTGCAAGAGTACAAACATTTTCTCAAATGATTGAATTTAAAGGTCTCCTTCCAAAGAATCATAAAACAAATCTCTTTAATTGAGAAAAATCATTGTTGAATATGCTCTCAAGTGATGTTTGAGAATGTTTTTGAGGTTTCAGATAGGATGGGAGGGATCATTTTTTTTATTATTCTGCTGGAAGTTCTATCAAGTGCATAGAATTCTGTCCTGGGAAAAAAACACGGAGAAATGGTGACATAAAATGCAACACATGCTAAAAAAATTATATAGCCAGGTTTCCAATATTTGTTGTATTCTGTCCTTTAAATAATATGTCCATTGCCTTTTCAGTGGGAAAGGACAACCTGTTATGCTTCAGTTAATGCTGTTAGAAAAAATCCAGCCTAGAGAATCATTAGATAATATTAATCAAACTATTCTTAATTTATGTTCGCAAAACATGGATTTTATAACAATTCCAACACCGTTGGAAATGAAGGGTTATACCTATTGTTAACATATGGGAAAATATTAATATGGCAGTATTATTCATTGTGATTTGTTCACTTAAAATGCTTAGGTATAATATATACAAAATATAGATACCATTTTTTTCCAGGCCTATTAATTTTAACAAACTTAGCACACCTGTGTAACCAGCACTCAGATCTGGAGACAGCATCCCAAAAGCCCTCTTTATTCAATCTTTTAAAAAAGGATTTGATAGTGCTTGTTTAGCACTTTGAAAGGCTGAATAGTCATTTTTGGGCACATTATTTTTCTTAGGCAGTTTAGAGGGACCCAAAGGTATTTGTCATACACTTTCAGACAGAGGGAAAAAATCACACTAAAGAGGAAAAGTATACTTTATTTTTTTTCATTTAGTAAAGGAGGAGGTATTTACAGAAACAGGAGAAATGGCCAGTTTTCTGAAGAGGATTGAATGATTAGTTTTACATCCACAGACTCTCTCCGACTGAGACTTGAAGCAACAGGTGCTCTGCACAGCCCAGGCCGCTGACGGCCACCACTAGAGGGCGGCAGAGGCAGCACCCCAGGTTCTCAGGCGGACTTTGGGCTGTCACTTGGGCCTTCCTTGGCGGTGGTGAGACCAAGGCCCAGGGAGGACTCCCGCGACCAGCAGGCCAAAACACTTTCCGGACAAAGAAAGTTCACTCTCTGATGTGGACAGGGAGGTGAGGAGTAAGCAAGGGAATCTGAAAAGAGCAGGCGTGCGTGATTAAGCAGGACCTGAAAAGACCTGAGCTGGGGGCCCAGCTCGGAGAGGCACAGAAGGTCTTCGGACCTCTCAGAGATGACACCCCAGACTGTGGGGGCATGGAGTCCATTTTGCAGAAATTGCTCAGTGACTTTCTTGACATAGATACAAAATCAGGTGTTTTCAGTGGCAGGATGTAAATGGTGAAGCTCAGACCAGAACACCCCTCTCCTGGCTTCCAGAGCTTATTTTGTTCTTTATTATTACTCAAGTCAGATCATTGTAGGGCTTAGTATTCCTGAGTCTTGTTGGAAAGATGTGATGGTTCAGGAGATGGGAAAACACAAGTTGAAAACTTAGGGCCAAGCAGTTTTGAAAACAGTTGTTTGAAGGAGCTCAGTAGGGTTGCTGTAAAAGCAAGTCACATTGTTGTGAAGCAGAGCTCACCATGCTAACATTATCCTCAGTTGGCTGAAAAAAAAAAATGAAGAGTAAGCATGACTGAAGAGTTTCTAGCTACAGAGATATGCCCGTTAACACTCTGCTCTAGTGTGTATATGTGTTTGACGTGCATGTTTATGTGTTTGTCCAATACTCTTGGATCTACTGTAGCTATTGTAATGCTAATATTTACTTTTGGTCTTCAGGATTCAGCTTTTCCTTATATCAACTGAAAATAATAGGAAGTTGAATTACAAGGACATTAAGTGGACGCCGGGATGCCTGCCATTTTATTTGCCTTTAAACACAAAAATGAGTCTATGGTCTCAGTGTGTTTTGAAATCCAGGCTACATGGTTCAGTGTAATTAGTTTTAAACTTAAGAACACACACCTGAAAAATGCAATGGTAGTTGGATCTTCCTCTACCTTGGACAAACATTAACATTGTTAGAAACTTGTAAAACTTGGTGGATGGGTTAGGGCTGTTTACTTAACTCTACACTGTCAGGGCCCTAGCTGTGGCTGGCTAGCTTATTTCTTCTACTTTAAACAAGCCAAAGGTCATTGGTTTAATCTTTACATTAACTCTTTAGTTTTAGCCTATGTCACAGCTATGGACTGAGTTCCTCTTTCTAGTTTTGTGTTTTGTAAATGAATGTTTCTGAAAATAAGGGAGACCCATGAAAATTGGGAGATTTGGGGAGCTTTGTAGACAGGTTAAGACTGCATTCAGGTCAATACTGATGGCAAACTGAAGAGTACTTTTAAGCCTAAGATTTATGATTCTATGAGTTAACTATTGTTGAAAAGAAAAATCACTGACTCAGGCACAACTCCAATTAAATCCCTATTGATGGTGAGATGGTTGTGTGCTTTTCATGAGAAATGTGTTTTCAGTGCACGCTGAGTATAAGAACAGCCACGGGAGGCCTGGTGGGTCCAATCCAAGTACAAGCCAAGGCTGAGCCGAAGCTGCGCTGGGCTTGCGTAAGCCCAGGGTGAAAGGGTGCACAGATGCAGCTGATATGGTACTTGCTGTGCGCACGTGCGGCCACATGCCAGGGAACACCAAAGGCCAGACTCAGGGAAGCTGAATTCTGTCATCAGTTCCAACATTTGAGTGCAGGCTGCAAAAGGCAGGCTGTGGCAGCTGGGGCAGAAGCTGACTGGACCCTGGAATGGGAACGGGAGGGAGAAGGGGGCCAAGTGATGTGAGAAGGCCACGGCAGTGGCTGTACACTGCCCGAGGGGGTGTTTCCAGTGTCTGTTGACCATGTATGTGACACACAGGCCTGAGTACAGAAACCGAGTAGATACCCAGTGTTATTGGAGAAAGAGGAGTTTCACTTTAAATACCTGAAACAAGCCCTTCAAAATGTATACATTCATTAGTTCCAGGGAAACCTCTTAAATGGGTTGTACATTTCCTGAACTTTTAACACAGAGTTTATGAGTTTAATATAAACCTGACTGGCTCACTCTGACTGTACTGTGCTATAAAATAGTGAAGTCTTTAAAAAAAAAAAAAAAAGATAAAACAGTGAAGCCTTCAGGTTTGTTAAGCTCAGACAGGCTTCTTCTCCATACAGGAAACATGAAGTCTTCCCAGACTTCCACATTAAAAAACAAAATATCTTGTAGGTTTTTTTGTGTGTATCTTCTCCTCTAGCAGTGTGATGGTGTTTCTTATTACATCTAACCCTCCTTTATTAGTGCTCTTCCCTTCTCCTCTTCTGTCAACTTATTTCTGACTTACCTGTTCAGGACTACAAAAACAGATGTTCAGGTTTGTAAAAATTACATGTAGAATAAGAGCGGAGGGGCCTGAAAAAAATATCTTATGAATTAAACATATAAACTTTAGTGCATGGACATCAAACTTCAAACATCTCTTTAAGCTATTCCCGATCCTTTTGGTGTCTTTATGTTCTGTTTTGTTTGTTTTTATAGTTGAGGTTGTCATGGGTCATCTCTGAAGATGTGAGGTATTTAACATAATCTGAAATGGTTTTTGGCACTAAACGTTTGCTGTCATGTCTTTTCTAGAGCTGTGACTGGCACAGAGTACAGGCTTCACTAATGTTTATTGTATGAGTAATATATTAATGAATATATTCATCAGGCAGCATACGCAGTTTCTACAAAATTCAGCTACATATGGCACGTGTAAGCATTAACTAAAAGTGATGTGGATGAAAGCCAATGATTCTGATATCATTCTGCAGGGGTCATGAGCAAGGTCAAGGGCAACATGGACCAGCACAACTTTTGTTCTCTGTCAGGGCCTGTGGATCATGCATGAACTCTGCAGCGCGCTGGCCTCACCGCTGCTTTTTGTTTTACACTTGGTTAACCGATGCAGTTACCTGCCGGGGGCACCCTGGGCGTGTCCAAAAACATGTTCAAAAGCCCGAACTCTTGATTTCCCTCCAATTCTAAGCCTACTTTTTCCACAGTCTTCCCCAACTCAATAATGCCTGCATTCAAATGCCAAAAACTATCAGGCTCGTCCTCACTTTTTATCATATTCCATGTCCACCCCATCAGCAAATCATACCACCTTTGAAAGGTATTTAATAGTTAATGATTCATCAGCCTCATTGCTGCTACCTTGGACCAACCTACCATGGTCTCTAGTCCACCCTTCTCCTTGTTTGCTACAAAGGAACCATCTGCGCTGGCCCCCTATTGTTTCTGGAACATCCCTAACACACTTTTACCTCGTGGCCTTTGCACCTGCTTTTCTTACATTTTCAAGCTCTCCCACTAGATAACCAAATGATTTATTTCCTAGGGATCCCTCCTTCAGGTGCTGGCCCAAATGTCTCTCTTTTGAGACAAGCCTCCTATAACTACCCAGCCTAAAGCAGCACTCCCATATCATTTTCAAGCCCCTTGGCCATGCTTTATTTTCTTCACAACAATTCATGACCTGGCATCAGATATTTATTAGTGCCGCATCTTCAAGAGTGTAATCTTCCCAAGGGGAGGAACTCTGTTCATTGTATCTTGAGTTGTAGAATGAGGCTTGGTTCTATGGGCTCAATCAACATTTGTTTAATGAAAAAAAATAAGTGAAAGAAAAAAATGGGCAAACAGATTTATTAATTCAAGAAACACTTATTGTTTGTCAACTGTATGTCAGGGACTGATCTAGGCTCTGAGGATACTCCAGTGAACAAACCAGAGGAAACTGGAGCTTGCAGAGTTTTGGTATGGCAGTGAAGAGAGGTGAAGACAACAGACAGGGAGGCAGCCTAAGACAGTGGCTAGAAGCTCTGAAGTCAGCTCACCTGGGTCTGAATCTCCTCCCATTGCTTACCCGACTATCTTGAACAAGATACTTAATTCTTTGATGCTTTGGTTTCTCTCCTGTAAAGCTGGGGTGATTTGTCTATTATATAATAATGGAGGACTTAATGACATAGTACACAGAAAGCATTTGACACATGGCAAGATTTCACTAAATGTTGATCATCAAACATGGTAGCCAAAGAATAGAGGCTTTAGAGTTGGATACAATCTATACAAGGTTTTAGGAGACAACCAAGGTGACCTGGTGCCAGAAGCTGTAGTACTGAGTTTAGTACTTTCATGTTCAAAAGAGTAGGAAGTGAATTCAGGAAAAGACAGATAGAGAAATATCAGACTGAATGACTTATTCTGTGAGAAACTACCTGGAGCGAACAGATGGAAGACATGTGGTAGTAGCAGCAGAGTTTTTATTTGCTGTGGCAGAAAAAGTTAGTAAATTTACTCCTACCTTGTTGAAGAAAAAGAAGAATTTACATTGAAAACGCACATTTTACCACATTTCCTGTCTTTCAGAAGAATGAAAAAGACAGCCCATAAGATTTATTTTGCTACCTTAAAAATTAGAATTGAGAACATAGAATTAAGTGGAGTTCATTTAATAAATCGAGAGGATGTTGAAGTTCCTGGTAATATTTTAAAAAGGCCTCTTTCTTTCTTTCTTTCTTTCTTTCTCTCTTTCTTTCTCTCTTTCTATCTGTTTTTGTTTTGTGAAATGCTCTTTTAAAACATTGAATGGAGACTTGCCATTGGAATTGCTGTCCCATTAAAACAGAGACACTTATGGGAATATACAGTTTCCTCTGGAGGAGCAGCTCCCTCATAACTGGAAGTAAAATGGGAGGAGCTAAGTTTTTCCCCCCTTCTCAGCACAATACACAGATTTCCAACAGAGTTAAAGGAGAGTCTAAGCCACAAGATACATTAGGGGGGATCTATGTGTAGATTTCACTTCTCTTGAATAAAAAACAGCTGAAGTTTTTGGAGATGCAGTATTCAAAGGTTTCTCTGAAAGTCAGACAATCCTGCTCTAACTCCGAGTTCTTTGACTAAAGCCAGAATTTAGAGGTAGGACAAAAATATTACTAGGAACGTTTCAGAAAAGAAGAAAGTAGCAAACCTACCTCTGATCAGCATCAGGAAGAATTCTCTTGCATTAGTATGCTCAGGATGGCTTGACCATCCATTTTGCCTAAACTAGTCCGTCCCTGGGGGACCAGCAGGGAGGAAAGGCAGACGTGTCGGGGAAGGCTCCAGGCTGCTCTTAGTGCTGCCTTGCCTGCTGAGGGCTGCAAATTTGCTTTGGAAAAATGGCAGAATGAACACCTGCAATCTTAGATCATTCTTTCCTGGATCTCAGCCTGGCTACCATCAGCCAATCTGCCCTGAAGAACTGTCTGGAGATATGCATAGTCTCCCAAACAACTTCTTGGCGCAAAAACAGACACAGAAGTGGTGTGTGTGTGTGTGTGTGTGTGTGTGTGTGTGTGTGTGTGTGTGTGGGATGGGGGCGTCTTGGTCTCTCAGCCAGTTTATAATCTGATTACAAAAGGCAAATTTAGAACTGGCAGAGGCCAGCCCCTCCACTGATCCATGAGGTCTCACCTCTTTTTGTCTCCTGAGACACCTGTCTTCTGGGCTTGACCAATGTCAGGAAAGTGTCTGGTCTGCTTGGTGCCTTGGAACCAAGAGGCAGATGGTATGAGAGCTTGTACAGGGACACTGGAGTTCCGTAAAATTCGCCTATTACCTAGGTACTACCTATTAAGAGGAAATAAAGAAAACCCTTATACTCAGCAGGGGCTCAACTTTAACATTAATGTTAATATTGAAGTTAAAATTAAGGTTAATGGCAGCTACGGAAAGCAAGGCAGCCAGTATGCATGGCTCTTACTGGCTGTGTAAGTTACTGGGAAAGTTATTTAACCTCTCTGAGGTTCAGCTTCCTCTTCTGTAAAATAAATTATTGTAAGGATTAAATAATACACAGCCTAGCACAGTGTCTGGCGTATAGTAAGTGCTTAATGAATACTATTATTGATTCATCTAAGTCTTTCCTTAAATATTTTTTATTAGATAGCCCTCCTTGATCACACTGTTTAAAACAGTACTAGTCATGTCATTATCTATTCTTTTATCCTGCCTTATTTATTTTCTCCATAGATCTTAGCACAATCTAACTGTGTGTGTGTGTATACTCAGTCTTACCTACTGAAAGTAAACTTCATAAAGACAGGAAATTTGCTGGTTCATTGCCTGGTAGAGAGTAATGCCTGACACATGGTAGGCACTTAATAAACAAATGAATGATTATATTTCATATGCTCATAACTTTAGGCAAAATCATACTAAACTAACCTGAAATACAAGGCAATTTATCTTATTTTTAAATTCAGTAAACCAGTCCAGTTTTTATCTACTCACACTGTTAAAAAATATTTTATTATGACAAGTAAATTACTGGTATTAAGAAATAATTTATGACAAATCTGAATTTCTTTCCTTTTACTCTCTAAATTATGGAGAAGATCTGCCAATATCTTCCAAGTGACCTTTTTTTTTTTTTTTTTTTTTTTTTTTGCATTAAAGAGCATTAATAAATTCCCCTTCAACCTCCTTGTTCCAGGACTGAGAAATCTCAGTATCTTTACTCACTGATGATTAAAAATATGTAGTTTTATTTGACTCTCTTCAGAATCTCATCCAAAATCTTCACATCTTTCTTTGGTTTGTTCAGAAGGAAAGCATATTGTATTCCTGACCAATGCAAAGCAGAATTGCTGAATTTACCTTACAAGTTCTATGCCAGTTCTCCTGTTTACAGACCCAGAAGTGGTGCTTTTGCATTTTATGGAATTAATTGCTAACTTGTGGTCAGCACATTATTCACAACAACCTCAGGAACTTTTTATGCCCAATTTTTACATACCCAGCCCATCCTCACCTGGTGAACAAGGAGTTTATTTTAGTACTTAAGTTTCTCTCTTTTAATTGGGCTTCATTCTGTCTTTGGCCCCTATTATAAATTGTGTTCCCTCCCCTACCCCCCATAACTTCAAAAGAAATGTATATGTTGACATCCTAACCCTCAGTACCTCGCAGTACCTCAGGGAGACATGGCCTTTAAAGAGCCAGTTCAGGTAAAGTGAGGCCACGAGGGTGGACCCTGATCCAACATGACCGGTGTCCTTATAAGAAGAAGAAATCAGAGTGCAGAAACACAGAAAACTCATGTGACGACAGGGGGAAGATGACTATTTACTAGTCAAGCTGAGGAGCCTCAGAAGAAACCAACCCTGTCAACACCTTGAACTCAGATGTTTAGACTCCAGAACTGCAAGAAAATAAACTTATATTATTTGAGTCACCCACTCTGTGGTATTTGGTTATAGCAACCCGAGCAAACTAATATAGCCACGTTTCCTATTCCTCAAGTGTACTTTGAAATCTGATCTTGACTTTCAAGGCTCTAGACTCTGCTTACAACCTTCGATCTGCTATTCTGCAGTTAACCTCTGGCGCCGTGCTCTCTTTTGGGGTTGATTCTACAAGGAATGCACCCAAAAGAGAATGGGCACCTCCTTCACTGTGCATGATAAGATCGTTGTAAGAAAATTAAACTCTAATCTTGCTTACAGTTCATGGTTGACTACTCAGAAGGATTTCTGGAAAAGCACCCAGGAGCAGTTAGGTGTGCTGGTGGTCAGCATTAAAAGTGTCGCTGATAATTAAGGATTTGGGATGAAATGAGCTTATTAGGAGGATGCATCTGCACAGAGCAGGCAAAACCAAGGACTAAGCTGTAGGAAACATGAGGAGAGAAGAGCAAGAGAAGTCAGAAATGGAGCCAGAGAAGGCAGCTGACGAGACAGGAAGAGAGCCAGGAAAATGATGAAGGAGTTTAACAATTAGAAACCAGGGAGAAAACAGGAAGTTAGTTGCCACCCTCCTCGGCCCCCATCTGTCAGCAGTCCTGTCACCACTGGACACTAAATGACTTACCTCAGTAAACCCAGTGGACACTTTCTGTAGGTCCTGTCTTTTTTATTTCAACCATCTGGTAGCACTTGACATTGACAATCACGTCCTCCGTTTTTGAAGCATTCCCTTCCTTTGTCAAAATACTCTTTTTCTGGTTTTCCTCCCATTCCTCTGGTTGCTCTCCTACTGCTTCTCAGTTTCCCTCTCCTTTAGTCACTCTTCAGGTGTCAGCTTCATTTAGGAATCTGCCGTCGCCCAGCTTCTCACCCAACACGCCTCTCTCCCACCAGCCGCTCTGTAGCTCCCCCTCCCCATCATAACTGGTACACTATGCCCTACGCTTTTCCAAATACTTTGTCTCTTCCCACTACTTACTTTCTCTGGGACACATTCTCAACAAGATTTTACTGATAACTAATACTGCTTTCTAACAAGCCAAAATGTTACATGCCAGCCACTATTCAAAGCACTGGGCTGCAATGTTAATGATCAAGTGTGGCTCATTTGCCTTTTCCCAGAAGGCTTCATTTCCTAAGTCCAAAACCATAAGTAGAAATAATAATAGTTTTACATTTTATATACTTATATTATATTATATATATGAGGTGATACTTAGAACAATTCCATGAAATAGATTTGGAAGGTACCATTTTAACCTCAGGAAATTCAAGCCCAGTGATTCAGACAAAAATATCTTTCTGAAAATTGGCAG
Source organism: Pteronotus mesoamericanus (assembly GCF_021234165.1). NCBI lineage: Eukaryota > Metazoa > Chordata > Mammalia > Chiroptera > Mormoopidae > Pteronotus > Pteronotus mesoamericanus. Next base: position 19,202,243 of record NW_026555310.1, read on the forward strand.
AGCTGACTTTTTTTTAAAACTTTAATTATATTTTATTGATTATGCTATTACAGTTGTCCCAATTTTTTCTCCTTTGCCCCCCTCCACCCAGCACACCTTGGCTCTCTCAGGCAGTCCCCACACCGTTGTTCATGTCCATGGGTCATACGTATAAGTTCTTTGGCTACTCCATATTCTATACTGTATTTCATATCCTCCTGGCTATTCTGAAACTACCAATCTGTACTTCTTAATACCATCACCTCTTTACCCATTCCCCCAAACCCCCTTACCATATGGAGAGCAACCATCAAAATGCTCTCCATATATATGATTCTGTCTCTGTTCTTCTTGTTTGCTTAGTTTGTTTTTTAGATTCAATTGTTGATAGATATGTATTTATTGTCATTTCATTGTTTATAGTTTTGGTCTTCTTTTTCTTAAATAAGTCACTTTAACATTTCATATAATAATAGTCTGGTGATGATGAACTTCTTTAGGGTTTTTTTTTTGTTTGTTTTGTTTTGTTTTGCCCGGTAAGCTCTATCTGCCCTGTGACTTTAAAGGATAGCTTTGCTCAGTAGAGCAATCTTGGCTGTAGGTTGCTACTTTTCACAACTTTGAATATTTCCTGCCAACCACTTCTAGGCTGCAAAGTTTCTTTTGAGAAATCAGCTAACAGTCTTATGGGGAACTCCCATGTAGGTAACTAACTTCTTTTCTCTTGCTGCTTTCAAGTTTCTCTCTTTATCTTTAACCTTTGGCATTTTAACTATGATGTGTCTTGGAGTGGACCTCTTTGCATCCATCTTGTTTGGGACTCTCTGTGCTTCCTGGACTTGCACATCTATTTCCTTCACTGAATTACGGAAGTTTTCTTTCATTATTTTTTCAAATAGATTTCCAATTTCTTGCTCTTTCTCTTCTCCTTCTGGTACTCTTATGATGCAAATGTTGGACCTCTTGAAGTTGTCCCAGAAGCTGCTTATATTATCCTCATTTTTTTTATTACTTTTCCTCCTTGTTGTTCTGATTGTTTTGTTTCTTTTCTTTCTTTCTCTTTCTTTCTTTCTTTCTTTTTTTTTTTTGCTTCCTTATGTTTCAAATCATTGATTTGATTCTTGGCTTCATCTACTCTACTGTTATTATCTTGTAAATTGTTCTTTATTTCAACTAGTGTATTCTTCATTTCTGACTGGATCCTTTTTATGCTTCTGAGGTCCTCACTAAATTCCTTGAGCATCCTTATAACCAGTGCTTTGAACTCTGCATCTGCTAGGTTGCTTATCTCCCTTTTGTTTAGTTCTTTTTCTGGAGTTTTGATCTGTTCTTTCATTTGGGCCATGTTTCTTTGTCTCCTCATTGCGACAGCCTCCCTGTGTTTGTGTGTATGTATTAAGTATAGCAACTTTGACTCTGTCTTGTTAGTGTGGCCTAATGTAGTAGGTGTCCTGTAGGGTCCAGTGGCACAGCTTCCCCTACCACCCAAGCTGGGTACTTGAGATGTCCCCTTTGTGTGGGCTGAGTACACCCTCCTTCTGTCTGAGCCTTGATTGCTGTTGGCAGGTGAAAGGGAGGGATTTACCCAGTCAAGTTAGCTACAAGGACTGGCTGTGTAACCACTGACCACCAACCTCCACTCTCTGTGGAGGATCAGCTCTGCAGAGACAGGGTGATGGTGCTCTGATATGGTCTATAGCTGCCCACTGGGTGCTCAGGCCCTGGAATTTCCTGGATGGTGCAGGCCAAGGTGAGTCCCAACCTGTTTTTTGGCTGGGGTACCCTGCCTAAGCTAAAAAGCAATTTGAGATGGCTGCTACTTGTGCTGGGCTTGGATATTCTCAGATGAAGCCAAACTATGAGTCTAGGATGGCTGCTGTTGGTGCAATTCTGGAGCCACTTAGCAAGAGATATGGAGGCTGGGGCCTCATAGAGACCAGCTGTTGCTTGTTTGAGAGGATTTAGAAAGTTGTGAAGCATAAGTCAAGACCAGCCATTCATATGGAAAAGCTCCCATTAACAGCTGTAAGTGGGTGGGATGGAGCCTCAGGGGATCTCCAGGGTCGGGCAGTGTTAGCCAGGTTGATGAAGTTTCAGATGTGGCACATGCCTTCTGACTCTGTGGCTCTGTCTGCCTTTCTGTCTGGGATAAAGTTGTCTCCCACCTCGCGCCTTGATGCCAGACACTTTAGTTTCTCCCTGTATGCCACTGCTGTCTTTCAAGCTGCTACCCTGGCAATGGAGCTCAGAGGGAGTAAGTCAGTAAGTCCATGTGAGTCTTCTTTAAGAGGAACTGCTTGGGACTCCAGAATTTTCTTCTGCCAACTTATACCCTGCTGGTTTTTGCAGCCAGAAGTTGTAGGGACTTATCTTCCTGGCACTGGAGCCCTAGGTTGGGGGGGCCTGGTGTGGGGCTGGAACTCCTTGCTCTCAAAATAACCCTCCCTAATTTTTATCTACCACACATGGATGTGGGACCACCCCATTCTGCATCTCTTCTCCTATCAGTCTAGATGGATGTGGTTTCTTTAATTCCATAGTTATCAGACTTCAATTCAGCTCACTTTCTGTCAGTTCTGGGTGATGGTTGTTCTATAATTTAGTTGTAATTTTGATGCAGTTGTGTGAGGTGAACCATGTTTACCTGTGCCACCATCTCGACCAAAATTTCTGCAGAGCCAAGGTTTGAACACAGGTCTTTTGGCTCCCAAGCAAATACTGATTCCTTTCCACTCCTGACACTATGTCATAATTAGCTGTAATTGTGCTTTGAAATGGTGTTTTGATTTCCTAGTGCCACTGTAACAAATTACCACAAACTTGATGGCATAAAATACCATACTCTTATAGTTCTGGAAGGTCTACGTAAAGTGTTCATTGGTTTTATTGGGTCTCACTAGGCTGAAATCAGGGTATCTTCAAGGCTATATTCCCTGTAGAGGTTCCCAGGATAGAATCTGTTTCCTTGCTTTCTCCATCATCTGGAGCCTGCCATCAGTCCTTGGATCATGGGCGCTCTTCACATTGCCTTTTCTACCACTTTCATCATTACACTGCCTTCTTCCTTACTTACCAGTTATCCCCTCTATCCCCTTCTTATAAGGACCCCTCTATCATTAGAACCACCCAGATAATCCAGGATAATCACCCCACCCCAAGACCCTTAATTCAATCACATTTGCAAAGTATCTTTTGCCATATATACTGGTTCCAGGGATTAGCACCTGGATGTCTTTGGGAGCAGTTATTCAGCCTACCTCACATGATGGCTTTTAAGTTATACATTTATGAGACTACTCTTAACAAAAAATCACTCTAGACCCCAAACTCCCTTTTCCATTTTTCTGTATCCAGATAGGTTCATCAGCGCTTCATTCATTCAATTGACAAATGCTATGGAGCTCCTATGTGTGCTAGGCACCATGCAAGGTACTGGGTATACAACAAGCAGGCAGTGATAGTGAAGGAATGTATGAGGTATGATTAGAGCTTGTTTAGCCTGAGTGACTCAACCAAGGTTTTCCAGACATGGAATTGCTTGAGCTCAGTCTTAAATAACAGTAGGAGTTTGTCAAGTGAATAGCAACTAGAAAGAACTACAGGCAAAGGGACAGAAACTCTCCAAAGACCAGAAGTGTGAACCTTGCAATGTATTCCAGAAACTGTATGTAGTTGTGCAATACTGCTGACAAAGTGTGTATGTGTGTATGCATGTGTGTGCATGCATTTTTCTATCAGGGACCTCAGAGATCTCAGATAAAGATAGTTAATTATAGGGAATGACATACTGTTTTTCAAGCAATTTGTTAATTTATTTTAATAAGAAACATTTGAGTTTCTCTGAGTGCTCCTAATGTTTCTATGTCACTGTCAAATGCCACAGTATTTTTCTTATTCCTGCAGTTAGCAATAGAAAGAAAAGCTCTACCTCACTGAACACACACAAAAACTTTTGAATAGGTTCAATTATGTTAAAGACTAAAGTGTTAAAACAAGCTTAATAAGCACTCTCTATCCCTGAACTGAAGTTTTGCTGTTTCAAGGAAAAATACCTTTGACTGGTAGACATTTACTCTTTAATTCTGCCACATATAATGAAGGGAAAGCAGCCAACATGGTGAACAAAGGAAATTCAATTTATAAAGAACCATTTAAATAAAAAATCAGATTGGCATAAAATGAGTCCCATTCTAATCTAATTTTTTTTTAATGCAAAGCTCTTGTTTTCTCAGGACCTAGAATCAGGCTTGTGCATTGAAAATGCTTGCATTTTACTTAATTTACCTGCCTGTGTGAAATAATTTTAAAGCCAGTATGCAGTTAACTTGGCTCATCAAACCACTTGCCTGGAAAGATAGAGTCAAAAATATTTTGGAAGTGTTCATGGCTCTGCATGTGTGTGTGTCTGTGAGAGAGAGAGAGACAGACAGACAGAGAGACAGAAAAGCAGAGGCAGGACAGAAGAGACTGTCCTTTATTTCTCAATCTTATTTTGGGATTTTTTTCCTATTAAATTTGTCCTTTAAGGTAATACACTTTAAATATTTTTAAAGGGAATACATGAGTGCTAGAGCTAAACAATGATGTTTGAGTAAAACTATGGAACATTTAATTATCTTAACTCACCTACTTACTCAAGGATTCCAAATGTACTTCCTTCCTTCCTCTCAGTGTCTTCCTCTTCCCTGTATCTTTTCACTGCCTCTGCTCTGGTCTCCCCACCCTAAACAAAACAAAGCAACCCCTTCCTACCACCATCAAAACAGTCAGATAACTTCCTTTTGATCTTGTTAATCTTCTTAACCTGACTGGCAATATTTTTAAACTCATTATTTTGTGGTCTCCCCTTCCTCACAACCTGTTCACATAATATCTTACATAATTTCTCTCCTTGGTGCTCCACTAAAATTCCCTTTGATAATATGCATTCTTTTTTAAAAAAAGATTTTATTTATTTATTTTTAGAGAGAGGAGAAGGAAGGAGAAAGAGAGGGAAAGAAACATCAATGTGTGGTTGCCTCTCGCGTGCCCCCCACTGGGGACCTGGCCTGCAACCCAGGCATGTGCCCTGACTGGGAACCTAATCAACGACCCTTTGGTTCACAGGCCAGCACTCAGTCCACTGAGCTACACCAGCCAGAGCATGATAATAGCGCATTCTTAATCACCAAATGTGATTTGTGCTTTGCCTCAGTTTTTATTCTCCTTGACTTTCCTGGTATTTGTTGATAAAACTTTATCTCTTCCTTGACATCTCTACTCTGTATTATACTGGTTCTCCTTTTTCTTCTTCTCTGCTTCTTCTGACTCCTGCAAGCCTCTAAAAGTAGGTGTTTCTCAAGATCCATTTCTTTCCTTATTCCTTCCTTCCTTTCCATTCTTTTTTTAATTTGTTTTATTTTTTTCCATCATCATTTATTCCCCTATTTCCTCTTCCATCTCCACCCATCTCTTCTTTCTGTAAAGGCATAACTCTGAGGATAACCCTCTCCCCAGTTCTGATGGTTAGATGAAGATGGATTCCTAATTTTCCTCAGTCTTAGCCTCTGCTTCGACCGCAAACTTCTTATGTCTAAACCCAGCATCCTTTCCTGAAGCCAGCTGTGCTTTGAGGATTTCTCCTTATATCTGATTGATGAGACCATCAATCTCCCAATCCAAATTAAAAGCCTTGCAAGTATCTGTGGCTCCTCCCTCTCTCCCACCCAATCGGATACCAAGTCCCATGGTATCTACTTCCCCACTGACCATCCCATTTACACTATTACCACTTTAACCTCACGTTACCTTTTTTGTGGACCATTACCATAGTTCTCTCTTAATCTGCTCTCTTTTCTCTGTTCTCTTCTTTTTTTAAAATGCAACTTTTGCCACTGCCAGCTCTAAGCCTATGTTCAAAAGTCTTTGATGGCCTTGTATTGCCTAGTCAACTAAGTCCAAATGAAGGTGGCCTTGGACTGCGTCCGGCACACTACGATGACTAGCATAGGGGTAAGAGAGGTAGTGGAGGGCGCCACTACACGTTACTGTCTTCAGAATTGTGTCCTAAGGAGGTGATTCACCTAAAAGGCATGTAAGAAACCCAGAGCTCCGAGTACAGTGACCAGGATTGGGAAAGGCTGATGACCGTGTTATCCAACAAGTGGTTAAAGAAACGGAGATATTTTGACCTTTAGAACCAAAATGAAAAAAAAAAAAAAGATAGCTGGCTTTGATATTTGAATAACCACCATTTGGAAAAGGACTTCTTCTGTACCATGTGGCCATAAGAGGTAGAACTTGAATAAATAAATGGAAGGTATAAGAAAAATGACTTGATCTCAATGTAGAGAGAAAATAGAACTAAATAAAGTTGAGACAGAAACTTTCAAGAGGTAGTAGATTCTCTGTTAACAGAGGCCATTAATTAAACTGAATGCATTTGTAAGAAAGTTGTAGAGTTGATTCAAGAATACAATTCTTTTCAGTCATGCCGTTGTTTGTGTAGTTCTTTCTCAGCTTAGCATGCAGTACCAACCCACTTTTCCTGCTTCCTGCCTCAGTTTCCACACATGTCCATGATATCCCTATCTGCAGTTTCCTTGACTCACAGTTTTTCCTTTCAACATTTTATCCATTTTTCAATCCTGAGGGTTAGATAAGTAACTAAAAAATAAGTGAAGGTATTACTTCTTAAGGGAGTCCTGCAAGTAAAGGTCCCCAGATGGATCACCTGAGGCAGATATTCTTAGGCAGAAATGCCTATAGTCAGCTGATTTTTCTTCCAGGCAAGTAGTAACAATACCAATGAAAATAATTTATTCACTAATTTAGGCATTTCATGAAAGTCACAATATGGCAATCTCACACCCACTTGAAATCAATAGATTTTGGTCAAGATTAAAATAATATCACACATAAAATTTTACCCATTTTTCAATGACCAAATCAAATGTTACTTTTCTATGAAAATTTCCCTCCCCACATCCAAGACACCGCCATGCATAAATGAGTTGTTCTACTCCAAAATTTTTAGTACTTCATTTATTCATTTTAAGGCACTTAGTATTCTTGCTAATGTTATTTGTATTCATTCATTTCTCCTTTTACCTAACAGGATGTCAACTTAATGAAGCAGGAATTACCTTTGTATTGTTTTAACCCCTATAGGGCCTACTATAATGGAATTCCCTTCCTTATTCATTCAATATACATTTCTTTTCATTTAGAATTAAAAGACTAGACCGAATTCTGTCTAAGGAGTCTTCTAACTTTAAAACAGCCCATGAATCTGGTTTTAGAACTTATTTAATAAAAACAAATGTGCAAACGACCTCCTTATCCCCATATCAACAAGGAGTGAGATATACTGATGTCAAATTGGTTTTGTGAGAAAGTTTTTAAAATCTGATTCTGAAAAGTGGGTCACTTTATTTTCCAAGAACTTTTGCGACATTCCTGTTGAGATATTCAACACATGTTCCTGATAGAACATTAAAAGAATTGTACATCTGGTTATATTTTTATGAAATTAAGTGACACTGAATCAGAGCTCTACGTCATTAAAGGCTATATAATTAAGAATATCAGAAAGGTAAACAGTGAACTCTGGCAAGACATAAGAAAGGGAACATCTTATTGTGATATATCAGAAGTTTACTTATTTATGTCAGCCATTTCTCCCTGATCTTTATAGCAATTCAGAGCACTTCCATTGGTGCTGATTTCTATTTGGCAAATTACTGCCAAGTGCCCAGATGTTTCTCAATGTGAATTTATAGAAGCTTGTGTTGCCAAATTTCAGAAGAAGGGCTGTTAGACTAGGTTAGATAAAGCAAAGGGAAAAAAAAAAAACAGAGCAACTTATGTTGAAAACTAAGCCTGAATTCTTTATTTGTTTCAAATGCCTCCTCTCCCCACAACATTTCCTCTTTCTCATCTGTGTTCAGTTCTCAAATGACTCAAATTAGGGGAGACTAAAAGCCAAATTATGAGTTGAAAGGCATCATGCTGACCTCCAGAAAAATCCAAATATCTGGGAGTCTGGTGAGGCAGTCCGATCAGGTCAGAAGTCCCTTTTACTTTTTACTTTACTTTAGGAAACAGTCCTCTGGCTCTTTTGACTGCAGGCCATTAAAAGCCCCTTAGAAAAAGACCCAGAGAAAGCTCTTCCATGGGGGTCTGAGGCAAACAACATGCTGCCAAGGAAATGAAGTGCTGTGCCTCCTGGCCTGCATTGGCACCTCAGGAATGAACAAAACTCAGTGATTTTCCTCTAGGCATGTCTCAGGTTTTCTGCTACCTTGCCTTCCCATCTCCTGACATCCATCCTCCTTCCTCTCATCCTAATCAGGAGGAAGTCAAAACGCTGTGGTCCAAAAACAGTGGGAAGGTTATAGGTATTCTCTTTCTCCATTGGATGCGTGCCTTAAAGAAAGAAAAATTTAGGATTAACAAGTTGCAGCAGAGTCATGCTGCCCAATTACAAGTTCGATTTCATACTTTTCTGATAGAGTGCAGAGGTGAAAAGACATTAAAACTTAATGTGGCTCCATTCCCCCTCTTTCTGGTATTAATTAATTAAAATAAATGTCTAGATATACAAGGAGCATGGTTTGAAGTAACCAAACGTTATTTAATTAATTAAAGTAATCCGACATTATTACCTAAAACATGCTTTCAGACATTATGGTGCAGGCATTAAGATGTTGATAGACCATTTAGAAGAGAATTAACTCAGTTTTCAGCAAGAGTGGAACGTGAAGACTGATGATTAAGTATTGATTTTCTTTTCTCATAAACGTGTATCTTGTGTTCCAAAGGCATTAACTTTGTCCCACAGGAGAATTGAATCTTCTCTGGGTTTTAATCTTCATAAATGTACTGGCTGCCTGTGGTAATGTGGGTAGAATATGTGGTGGCCGTTTCAGGCTACGCATTGGTATATAACACTCCTGCCAGGGTAGGGACTCACAGAGTGAGCAGATGTAAGTGTCTGCACACTGACTGGTTGCTTTATGCCATCTACATTCTCTTTGGGCTAATTCATGGACTAGAAACATTTTTATAATTATTCCAAGTAGAATATTCTTGCCATAAATATTTTAAACCTCATAATTCTCTCCCTGGTATCCTAGCTTGTATCTGGAACATCAAAACAATAATCAGATTCTTTCTTGTTAATGCAAAAAATTTATAAAATGAGACCTGACCAGTGTGGCTTAGTTGGTTAGGTGTTGTCCTGCAAAGCAGAAGGTCACTGGTTCTATTCCCAGTTGGTGCCAGGGTTACAGGCATTGTCCCAGGTTGCATGCAAGAGGCAACCAATTGATGTTTCTCTCACACATCAGTGTTTCTCTCCCTCCCTTTCTCCCTGCCTTCCCTTCTCTTTAAAAATAAATAAATAAAATCTTTAAAAAATGTTTTAATTATAAAATGAAATATGTAACATATTCCAAAAAGTACATGTAATTTAAAATTTAGTAAAATGAACAAACTTGTATCTACCCCCAACTTGAGAAATAGAATAAGCAGAACATTAACAATGTCTTGAAGTCTCCTATGTACTTGTCTCCAGTGCCAGCCCTAACAGACACCCTCAGCCATTACCCTGAGTTTTATATTTATCAGTTTATTCTTTTTCTTGGAAATGTTATCACTTACATCTATATCTCTAACATGTGCATGTGTGTGTGTATATAATTTTGTTTTTAATTTTACATTAAAAAAAAGTGGCCTGTTTTCCTTAACATGTTTATGAAAGTCATTCGTGTAGATGTGTGTAGCTCTAGTTAATCTATTTCTGACTGTTAAATAAATGGGAGCATTATTCCTTCACCTATTGATCAACATTAGAGGTGTTTCTGGAGCTTCTCTATCATAAATAATATTGCTGTGAAAATCTTTGCACATGTATGTTGGTCAGTAATTGCTGGGTTGTAAGGTACGGATGTCTTAGAGCAGACAGATTGTGACCCAGCTGTTTCGATTTGGCTTCTAGCAGCATTAAGGAGGCTCTGGTCTTCCATAGCTTCACCAAGACTTGATATTATCATACTGTATAAGTACATTTGGTGGGTTTTAAATGGTATCTCATTGTATTTTTAATTTGTATTTGCCTGGTTACTGATGATATGGACCATATTTAAATATTTTAATGACTACTCAGTTCTGATTTTTGCCCATTTTCCTATTAAAGTGTTTCACTTTCACTTATTGATATACAGTCATTCCTCCCATTTTAATTGTGAAATATAGTATACAAACAAAACTACATGAAACACCTTTATACAATTTAATAAATCATTTAAAGGAAATATTTGTGTTAATACAGCCTATGTTAAGAAATAGACAAGTCTAGGACCCCAGATACCCCACAAGTGTCTCTAATTCAACCCCATCTTTTGCTAGGGAACCACTATCTTGATTTTTCTGGCAAGCATTTTCTTATTTTTGAAAGTTTTACCATCTATGTATGCAACCCTAAACAATATAGTTTAATGTGGTCTATTTTGAACTTTATCCTGTACATATTTTTGCACAGTTTGAATCTTTAGATTAACACTGTGATTCTTAGCCTGATCTTATATCCTATCTTGAGGGTCCTAGACTTGGGGTACATCTCAATTTAGTCCCACAGCTTTGCCTATAACTCAAATTTACATTGGATCATCAACTGAAATGTAAATAAAACTAAAAAAAAATACCTAGATTCATTCATGTCTTCCATTTTACCCCAATTTACAAACTTCTCTGTGTTAATTATAGATGAGTCAGGAGATTTCATAAAATTGCTAGTTAGTTGCTATGGCAGCAGATTTATTTTTGTTTCATTGCTGCCTTATTTCTGAACATTTTATGTGTGGTATAATCATGAATTAACTTTAATACACCCACGCTTCACATCTACTATCTCTGAGGTATGGCTAGTTCTTTTATATTCTTTCCTCTTCAATACCAACAGCTTCAATATATACCTGTGAAGAACTGGTTTTCTGGGTTCATGGAAATAAAATATGAAGTAACCAGATAAGTAACAAATCTTCAAATTTTATGCTTAAGTCATGGTGCTCAGGAAGCACTACTAATTAGGACCCAAGCATATTGCCAATTCTATATAATTTTTAAAAATTAACTTGTTTTTACCTAGTTGTCTTGTACTTTGACTTTCCTTCCTAAAACATCTTCATAGGCCATTCAAATTAGTTTAATTCAACAAACAATTTCTGAGGGTCTAAGCAATATCCCCTCCTTCAACCATATAAAAGGGGGGAAAAAAGAGCACTGATTTCTTTTTTAATGGATTCAAATTGTAGGCAAAAAGTCATACAAATAGACATAATTGCCATATAGTGTAAGGTCAATAATAGAAGCAAGAACAGGGTGAAAGTCACGTAGGGGAGAGAGTGATGAACTCTTTTTAGAGTTCAAGGTGTTAGGAGAAGATATCACAGAAGATGGTAGCATCCAAACTGGTTTTTAAACAATGAATAGAAAATGTCCAGCCAGGGGAAACAGGATGAGAAAAACCTAGAGGTTACAAAAATTCAGCAAGCTACATGTCACTTAGTATTGCTAGAGCTTTAAGCACAAAGCAGAAGAATGAAGTGAGATTAGGCTCCAGAGAAAGTCCAAGGTCAGATGACAAAAGGCTTGTCAAAGAGTATGAACTTTATTCTATAAATGGCAATAGGAAGCCATTTAAATATGGAGACAGAATCAAATTTTTGTTTCAAGAATGTCACCTTCAAAATGTTGTAAAATTTAGGTGGTCAGCTGTGTAGTAAGTATTAGAGATCCAGAAATCTAGAGATCCAGTCCAGGACTGGTACAGCATCAGAGGCTCCATGACATCAAAGACTGTCTTTTCCTATATAGTGCCATCACGTGTAGCCCCAGCCGCATGTTTAAGATGACAGTATGCCACACCTTTTCCAGGCAGGAAAGTTTATAAAGACACAATGAAAGAAGCAAAGTGTTCCCCACTGAAACTGTCTTTTTAAGATTGACAGAAACTGCCACATGACTTCTACCTACCTTGCATTAGCCAGAACTTAATCACATGTTCACACACAGCTAGTTGCCAGGCAAGCAGGGAAGCATAGCAAAAAAAAGAAAAAGAAGTAATGGAGACCCCCGGGCAGTTTTTTGCCACCGAGAGATAAGATAGTGGAAAAAAGAAAGGCCAATAAAAAGTCCACCGCACCACAGCAGTGAGCTGGTAAAGACTCGGTTGAGGCGGTATGCATGAGGATGGAGAGCAAAGGCAAGGTCTGAGAGCTGCTTGGAATTTTCACCACCATAAAACAGAGAGAGGGGAAAAAGAAACCAAGAAAAATGTCAAAAGGGTATTGTTACTGTATAAAGACCCCTTGCCTTTGACACTATCCCTTCCCTGGAGCTCCTCCAAATGTTTGGACTTTATTTAAAAGCAGAAGGGAAGATACAGCTATCCAAATAACAGGATGTGGGGTCTTTTCCTTCTATTCAAGAGGGTGGCATGGGAAAACTTCCAGACCTGACTGTCACCCACTAGGCAGATGACCGAAGACAAGTGAGTTCATCCTTTGGGCCTTGGTTTCCTCCTCTGTAAAATAAGAAAGTTGCACTAGATAATGTCTAAGGTCTCATCAGCTGTAGAATTATTTGATTCACTAATTAGACAAATCACCCGTGCTAATTAACAGCACAAAGTGAACAACATTGAATAACTCCAGCCATGCATTCCTTGACAATGGAAATAGTAACTGAGATCTTAAAGTTCAAGTAAACACAATTTCCTGTCTAATTGTTTCATAATCCTTTCTACTTCGCTGTTGGAAACCTAGTTTATTGTGGTCTAGGGGTATTACATTTTGGTGAATTTACAAAGTCTCTTTAAAGTGAAGGGGGTTTTGCCAGATGCATTTCAAGATTACTTTAAAAGGTTTTACTTCAGGAAAAAGGATTACTTTTATTATTATGTACGTAAGTCAACATGCGGTAGCTGAAAATACCCTCCTTGAGTTAAGAACTATTTTCCCTTTTGGTCGGTCAAGTACACAGTGTTTCACCTACAACAAAGATTTAAAATGACCCATTTCATCACAGAGCAAAGCAATGGCAGCAGCATGTGATTTCTGGCAGAAAGAACACTTTGTAATTGCTAATTTCCTATTTCCAAATTCAGCTGAAAATTGTAGCTCGAGTCCATAGTGCTTTGCAAGCCTTAACAAGCAGGACCCAATGACACTGCCAGGTTTTGTAAAACACCAATGAATCTAAACTAGCAGGGAGTTTGCTGAGATGAGCCTTTTGGAAGGAATGTTCAAATCTAAGACCCCAAATGCCTTATGGAGACATGAAAGAGGCCACGGGACGCAGTTGGTAGACTCAGGTGTTTGCTTTGGCCTGCGACTCTCCTCTCATCTCCATTGTGTTCTGTGCCAACTGGCAGCTGTCCTCAAGGTCAGACTCTTTTTAAAGAATCAGCAACTTAAATGAGAACCAGTAATGCTTTCAGCAGGTATAATCCATTTTACTTGGAAAGTGTTTCAACTCGTATTTCTTTTGATACAAAAAAGTTTGGAAATCTGATATAAATGTAATATTTTAGAACTCATATCTAGCACCAAATTTGTATTCCTTATCCAAAGAAAAATATTCCTTGCTGAATGTATTAGATCCCAGTCTATGATGAAAACACACTTTCTAGGTGGCCAAGGAAAAACAAATGCAAATAAGACTATAATGATATAATCAACTCTGAAACCCAGTTTTACTTTGCTCAAGTTCCCAAATAATCTTCAACACTGTCCGTTGACTTGTTTTAATTAATCCTTCTTTACATTTGACAAACAGACCTTTAAAAGAGAACAACCATAACTATGTTGTGTTTATTAAATAGCTGGATACCTATCTATCTCTAGCTGTCTGCCCCTCTACTTGTAAACAGGCAGCTTACTTCTGTAGTTGCTTAGGCCAAAATCCCTGGCGTCATCCTATTTTCTCTCCTCTTACACCTCATATCTAACCCACCAGCGAATTCTGCCGGCATTTCCTTCAGCTTACATCCACAATCTGACAGTGTCTCATCACATGCATTGCTCCCCACGGTAGCACCCAGCACCATCAGCTCTCCCTGGGTGATGGAAATGGTCGGCTCTCCAAAGTGGCCTTAAAACAGAAGTCAGATCTTATCACTCAGCTCAGGACCCTTCGATGACTTTCCTGCTCTCAGAGTAAACCACCGTCCTTCCTGTAATCCTTCAGACCCTGAGACCTTCGTACAGGAAAAGGGCAGGGAGCTTCCATGACCTCTCTGAGTGTGCCACCCTCCCCAAATCTCCACGTGTTCACCATTGTGTAATCCCTCTGTGCCCTGTCCTTCTGGGGTTTTATGGAGACTTCATTTCATAGGCATGGCTGATTGAATGATTGGCCACTGGGATTGAGCTCGAGCTTCAGCCTCTCCTTCCCAGGGGAGGAAGGGGTGGGGGAGGGAGAGAAGGAGGGACTGAAAGTCCAGATAATCAGAGAGTTGGCTTTCCTGGCAAGCAGTCCCCCTTCCTTTGATTACCTAGGTCTTTCCGAAGGTCACCTCATTAAGGTAACGAAAGAACACCTTTACTGTGCTCATCACTTAGGGAATTTCTCATGCTTTAGGAGCTCTGTGCCAGAGCCAGGGGCAAAGATCAAGTATATATTTATTATAAATCATAATAGTACATCTCCCTCCTCTCTAGGCTTTTATTACTTCACCTGTACATTGGAATAATTATAGCTCATACTGCATGTGACTGCTGTGAGGATCACATGAACTAACCTATAAAAATGTAAAAAGTAATACTTCAAACATTGCCTGGCCTAGGAACCAATTCTAGGAAGTGAGCATAAACAAGACACCCTCTTGAGATATATACAGTTTAAAAAAAGGGATGTTGCTTCTTCTGTTCCCAACTGGAGACACGCAGGAATAATTAAAGCATTGTCCTGCCACTGTCTGCATCAGAGTTGGGAAGATTCTTATTTAAAAAGCAGATTCCTGGGTCCTATCCTAAACTTCCTGAATAAGAATACCAGGAAAACTAATTCCTAACAAGGGCCTATGTGATTCCTTTGTACCTCAGGATTTGAGAAGCGCACTCCAGAGAGCCACCATAAATTATCCCAGGTAACTCCAACACACCTTTCCTAGCCATCCTTCCTCTGCGCTCCTGTAAGGACATTTCAAGGAACAGAATACCATCAAACTGATTTGCTATCAGCCAAGAGTTTCTTAAGACGTCATTCGTTAGCTTATTCAACATCCTAAGTATTCCCATTGACCCATCCTACCTAACTGGAACTCATTTATAATTGGATCATTTAAAGAATAATTACCAGAGTATCTCAGCAGCCCTTTACCTTCTAAAGGGATGCAATTAATGGAACTCTGCACAGGTAGCAAGTTGTAGCTTTTAAAAATCATAACAGGAATGCTCTCCCATTGGTGCCTTCTGGGGCTACTTCAGTTTGCATATCTTTTGAAGGAGGCGGCCTGTCTATAATTTAATACTGATTCAAGACCCTTCCATTATTTTTTTCAAGACTCACTTTTAAGTCTTCAGGTAATGCTACATTTCTATGCAGCATATTTTTCAGCTCTGAATTTGGAGAAATTCCAAAGTCTATGAAGATTCCCAAGAGGTAAACCCCAAAGTCAAAGGGGCTTAGTTCAAAGCACAGAGAGGACAAGAAACCTGAGACCTCTGTGGCAACAGTAGTCATTTTTTTGGCCAAAACTTTCAGTTTAGAGGACCCTGGTTAGGGCAGGGAACAAGAGCAAGGACCCCAAGAAATTTTTCATAATTATACAGATTTTCCATTGGTTCATACCTGTTTCCTACTGATGCTGACAGTGAGATTATTCTTAATGTTAGAACCTTCTAAGTAGGTGATTGGTGTCATTCTTTTTTAGGTTTCCAAGCAAGTTTGTCAATTGACAACAGACTTCTCTAAGGTGAGTTATATTTTTGTGGGCAATTTACTGATGAACAGATACAAGAATAATGGCTGATTTAATTGTGAAATATATTATAGAATAACTTTGCACATCAACTGGACTGTCCTCTGTTGGCACAAATATATAGGCTGGACTATTTAGATCTGCAAAAAAAAAATGTGAAGCAGATAGTACTTAATGGTGAAGGGCAGAAACCATGCCAAGCTCTTGCCTGGAATTCTCCTTACGGCCACTCTAACATTCTTGTGCGATCCTGAAAATCCATACAGAGCAAACATGTAATCCTTTTATTTTTTCAGTAAGGAAACACTTCATACTTCTTGGCTTCACATGGATGAGGAGGGACAGAAGTAGAAGAGAGAAAGAAGCTGGGGGAAATAAAAGTAAATATGTTTTTCTAACCTAGATTTAACCCTCTATATAGCAATTATTCTTATCTGTCAATTTTCCATGTTAGAACTAAGTGCTTAGGATAATAGAATTTAATCAAAAGAGTTATATATTTGTAATAATTTTCATTTTCTTCCCTTTGTTACTAAATTTTGTGACTTAGAGGTATTCAATTTCTTTTTGTCTCAATTGTTTTTCCTAGTTATAATAGGCTCAGAGGGTCAGAGAAATAAAGTAACTATGATTTTTGTTACCAATCTTGACAGTGGACCTAGCAACTGCATTATCCAGTTGTTTCTCATATTTCATCAGGAAAGAGATGCCTTCATTGGCAATGAATTCAGATGCTTTAAAGCCAGATAGTTTATGATAAAACAACAGCAGTTTCTGTTTTGACAAATAAAGAGCTGTCTTGGGTCTTTAATAACAAATCAATACTCAAAGAGAGGTAGGTGGGAGCACAGATGAAAAGGGGTGAAAAGAAGGGACGAAGGTGGTCATGAACAACTGCGAAATAGGGATGACGTATGAGCTGAACCTTTATTGGTAAAAGAGGACAGAGCATTTTATGCAAAGAAAACGACTATATTAAACAAAGGCTGTATATGAGGTCTCTAAAATAGTCAAATTTATAGAATAAGAGTGGAGTAGTAGCTGCAAGAGGCTGGGGAGAGGGAGATATGGGGAATTACTTATCAATAAACATAAAGTTTCAGTTAAGCAACGTGACTAAGTTCTATAACACTGTACTGTACACTTAATTTGTAAAGGGGGTAGATCCCATGTTAACCGTTCTTACCACAACAAAGTAAAATTAAATGTAAATACATTAAAAAGTTGAGAAATGTTTAGCAGCCTGCTGTGGTTAGATTACGGGGCTCAGGCGGAGTCATGGCCAGAGAAGATGGTGGAAAATCATTTCAGGTCAAATCATGAAACTAAGCTAAGGAGTCTTTACTTTCTCCCCTGGATATCAGGGAACTTAAACAATTGAGTCTATGTTGGGATAATTTTGGTATACTAGTGAGAAAAGACCATTTAGAGGCTGTTTTAATAGTTTAGGAGAGATAGGATATATACTGGTATTGTTGCAAAGAGAAAGTGGTGGATGCAAGAGATATTCTGATTATACGTAATGGCTGATTGAGTATAATGGGGGGGGGGAGGAGAAAGAGTCAAGAATGACCAAAGTGGCTTGAGAGCAACTTTATTGGTTTTACTTGCGATAATACAGGCAAATAGAAATAATTTCTCCAGTATGCTTGGAAAGTGAGCAAGATAATGATCTTAATTTTGTTTTTTTTTTAATTTTTTAAATTTATTTATTTCTTTTAAAAAATTTTTCACATACATTTGTCTCCACTTACCCACTACCACTCATGATCTTAATTTTGTACACAGTATGTCAGGCGGAACACCCAGATGGAGAAGTCGAACAAGCAATCGGAAATACCGATAACTGACAGTATCCACTCTATGCCATGCAGATATGGATATATATGTATGTATATGCAATCCATATACATGTGTGTACATATATATACACACACATATATACATTATATATATGGATTATATGGAAAAAACTCACACATACTTTCTTGACAGACAACTCACAGCCTGAGGAGGCAACCCTTTGAAATGTAATTACTCTTCCTTTAGGAGAACAGTTTGTTCTAGTTTTATGATTTAAGTCAACTTATAGATCATATATCACAATTTCTAAGTATCAAAATATATTAAAAAACTGAGTTTGGCCCATTTGGATATTTCATTGTACTGATAAGGTCAAGGTCAAGTCTTGATTATCTATAGGCGAGTATGAGCTGCAAATATTCCTGAGACTTTGAAGAGAGATTTTATTATTTTGCTTTAGTGAATTCCAAGATTGTATGCTGGTGTGTGGTACCAGAAGGCTCAAAAAACTCAAAAAAGTGACGACTGGTAGAATTGGTGCATCCTCTAAATTGGCTCTAGTTTACACTAATGGTAATGAATCTTCGTATCAATGAGCAGTATAGTATTAAACAGCTCTCTCATTTACATAATTTTACATTAAACAGGTTCATATACGCAAGTAATATATTGTGTGATTAGTATCTCAAGTCACACTGAAGGCGTATTCTATTTCTATTTGGCTACCTGCCCTCACCTAGGGTCCCCAGGAAGAAAAGCTAGAGTGAGGAATTTGTTTTTGGAGCACTCCCACCTGCCACTGTCACTGACATTCCAGCCTTCAGGCACCGCAGTCCTCAGACTAGCTCTGCCTGCCCAAAGGCCAACGCTGCAGGCTTTCACTCCCGCCTGCCCTTTACATGTATCCAGATCACCTTCTCACCGCCTCCCTGGTGTCATAGGAGTGACTTGCTTCCTGGTGATCTGGGAGATGGGGAAAGGGAGGCAACCAAGCAGGTGGACAACCTGGCAGGGGAACAAAGCAAGAAGTCTCTCAGAGAAGTGTAGTCAAGGCACTGGTAGGTAGAAGGAGTCAGTGCATTGGGATTAGAGACTGTGTTCTTACCATCTCCTCCCCAGCCCCAGATACTCTCCCAGCAAGAGATTGGAAAGGCAGGATGAGACCGGCACAGACCCTGGAACAGCCCACCCTCTCAGAATCTATTTTCTGAATGCAGGGATTACTTTGTGACTGGTCTCTGGAAGAGAGGCACTATTGGCCTTGGTCAAAAGGTCAAAGAAAGAGAGGTTCATTTTTACTCTCTCCCTCGTTCAGTTATTTGTAGACCTTCTCCATACTTAATGGAAAGAACATATTACATTATTTCACAGATAATATTTTTTCACAATTTAACACCTTGAAAACTGGGATGTATCATATAATCAAATGGCACCCTAGGGCACTGGTGTTGCCAGCATTGAATTTCTTATGTAAACATTTACTTCTGACAGTTACCTGGGACCACTGTTGATCTGAGACCACTTTAAATTAAATTCTCTTCCTGAGGTTTCTGCATCACACTGGTGGTGTGAATTGAGAATGCATACCTATGTGAGTAATGGCTGTGGTTCACTGCTTCAGGGGAGATTTTTCTTTTCTTCCTCCTCCCAGGGTTAAGGTTGACAAATGTAAGTTGTCCCTTGGGGGTCCCCACTCTGCCAGGATCTCTTACTAGATTCCCCATCTGGACATTCTTCCCTTGGTTGTTGATAAAATAATGCTGTATCTTTTTTTTTTTCCTCATTCTTAAATTAGGGTTTTTTTTCGTTTTCTTTCTCTCTTTCTTCCCTCCTTCCTTCCTTCCTTCCTTCCTTTCTTCCTTCCTTCCTTCCTTCCTTCCTTTCTTTCTTTCTTTCTTTCTTTCTTTCTTTCTTTCTTTCTTTCTTTCTTCCTTCCTTCTTTCCTTCCTTCCTTCCTTCCTTCCTTCCTTCCTTCCTTCCTTCCTTCCTTCTTTCCTTCCTTCCTTCCTTCCTTCCTTTCTTTCTTTTTTTTCAAATACATTTGTCTCTGCCTACCCCCCACCACTTTCCCTTGCCCCCTCCCTCCTTCCCTCCCTCAGCTCTTCCCCTTTGGTTTTGTCCATGAGTCCTTGCTATATGTTCCTTGACTTTCCCTTTCCCTTCCCTTTCCCTGCCCCCCCCTTCCCTCTTGTCTCTGTTGATTTCTTTTCCTTTCAGTGTTGCTGGTCTTATTTTCCTTGCATCTTTGTATTGTTGGTTAGGTTCCACTTATAGGTGAGATCATATGGTATTTGTCTTTCGCTCCCTGGCTTATTTTGCTTTAATGCTGTATCTTATAGCCAAAAGGATTTAAGAAATTTGATATTGGAATTTTGGAAAAGTTCACCAGGCACTAAAAAAAAAAAAATCTTCCCAGTGTCCTACTTCTGAGCAGCAACACTGCCTTCTTCAGGTCTTTGCTTGTGTCTCAGAGCCTGCCACCACCTTTCAAAAAGAGCCAGGTAATCACCTTCCAGATGAATGATTCACTATGCAATTTGTAAGTATAATGGGATTTGTTAATTTATGATTTCATCAAGATGTAATTTGTGAGTAAAGATTGTGATAAAGCTATAATTACCACTCTGGTGATTTTGTTCATTGCTTTAATAAGTACTTATAAAGTATCTATTCTGTGCCCTGGAGAAGTACAAAGATGCCCAAGAAATGATTCCTAACCTCAGGGAGCCTAAAGTCTATTATGATTGCATAAGTCACATGCACAATAGCTGCAAGGTAATGTAAAAAGTGATGATGTCAGGGGAAAAGAATGCAAAATGTGCCTCATGGACACTGAGGAGAGAAAAAATCATTTCTAGTTTGGGGAGAATCAAAAAAATACTTTATGGAAAATATGAGTCATAATAATAATAATTTAAAATGCTTTATTCATGTTATTTTACTTAACCCTTTAAGAAATAGGTATTAATTCCATTTTATAGTTGAGTATACTGGTTTGGGAGAATGGGTAGATTTTTTTGAGGCAGAAGCAGTGTTGGGAACAGCTCATTAGCAGGAATAGTCAAAACAAAGGCATGAATGTGGGAAAGCAAGGGGCTCATATAAAAATACAATCATACATGGTTTAATTTGGTTGAAGCACTAGATGCGTATAGGCAAATAATAAGAGATAAAACTGAATATTTTGTTTTAACTACATAATGGAGGAATAAATAGGAGTTGTTGTGGAGACAGAATAAAATAACCTGGCAGGTGGATTATTGCAGGGTAACATAGAAGGAAGATTTGTTAAAGATGAAGAAATGTTTTGGGGATAAGTGATACCAGAAGAAGAAATAGCAAATACAAGAGAATATTGTATATAGAGATTCTGTCCTAATAAGCTTAATTATAAAAACACTGACACTGTGCTAGTAAAGAAAGGGGTTGGGAGAAGGGCCAAGCAAGGTGGGAGATGTAACTGACGGTGGAAAGCTCATAGATTTCTGAAAATCAGGGACAGCCTCCCTGGAGGGATAATCTTAGACTGGGGTGCTCCAAACCCAGATCCAGTCCAGGAAGGTACCATGATGTACCCAAGGTGGTCCTCATAGTTTGAACCATGGCGACTCATGAAGTAGGTAAAGATGAAGGATAGACGTTTCAGGAAACAATAAGAGAAGTTGAGAGAAAAAGAAATCCACAAGGAAAAGGATTGGTTTAGGCTAAAAGAATCAACAAGCCAGTTTTGTCCCACTGCTAGTTAGTAATTTCCTAAGGTACAAAGTTGACCTTTAACAAGGATACTTCCCATTTTGACTGAATTAAGTTCATATGGACTTTCTAGTGTGCGTAGCTCTTTACAATATGTTCTCTAAAGGAATATAATATCACTGTAGGTCTAAATTATGTCTATAACATTTTCATAAACCATGTTTGGTACTCAATCAAGGCTCCTCAGAAAAATGAGGAAATATGGCAGGTGCCTGAACACAGACAGAAATAAGATATAACAAACTTATGCAACTCAATAGTAAAAAAAATCAAAAACAAAAACACCCCAAACCCCACAAGTAACTCAATTAAGAAATGGGCAAAGAAGACATAGAAATGCCAACAGGTACATGAAAAGGTGCTCAAAAATCACAAATTATCAGGGAAATGTAAATCAAAATCACATCATCTCACACCTGTTAAGATAGCTTTTATCAAAAAGACAAGAGATAAGTGTTGGTGAGGATGTGGAGAAAATAGAACCCTGTGTAGTGTTGGTGGGAGTTTAAATTACAGGCAAACCCTGTAATCAAAATGATGAATTTTGATATACTTCTCTCTAGTTTTTATAACAAATAGGAAAAAATAGTAAGGATACAAATGATCTGAATAATTTATAATTAATCTAATTGGGACATATAAAACATTATACTAAACAAATTCTGAGTATGTACTCTTTTCAAAAATACATGAAAAATTTACAAAATGGACCATATGCTGGCCATGAGGTGAATTAAATAAATTAAAAAGAGCATAAATTATTCAAAGTATGTTCTCTGACCACAGAGGAATTTAGTTAAAAATCACTAACAAAAATAACTAGAAAGTCTTCATATGTTTGGAAATTAACCAATAGCTATCTTTTAAAAAATATGTAAATTTAAAAATGTATAGAGATAACTTATGAAATAAAAACTAAAGTAATGCCTAATGGGAAATGTATAGCCTTAACTGCCTGTATTAAGGAATATAAATAGGCTACAAAGAAATTATCTAAGTATCCATCTCCAGTGTTCATAAAAAGAACAACGAATTGAACCCAAAGAAAGTAAAAATGTATGTATAATAAAGAGGAAATATACAAATAATCATATAATAAACAGGATTGAAAGCCACAGTTGGTTCTTTTAAAAGGTTGATAAAACTAA
The DNA here is from genome assembly GCF_021234165.1 of Pteronotus mesoamericanus. Lineage (NCBI taxonomy): Eukaryota > Metazoa > Chordata > Mammalia > Chiroptera > Mormoopidae > Pteronotus > Pteronotus mesoamericanus. Next base: position 19,224,890 of record NW_026555310.1, read on the forward strand.
TGAAGAAAGAAAACATCAGAGACAAATAAGCAATGTCAGTAAAGGAAATGGATAGATGACATCACAGATTCCACCAACATTAGAAAGACACTAAATGGTAATGGAAAAAAGCATAACAAAGATTAAATTTAAAAAAAACATTAAGAGAATATTTTGGGAAATTCAGGGTAAAAACACCGCTTATCAAAAACTGACAAAGAAGAAATAGAAAATATGATCAGCCCTGTAATTACAAAAGATATTGAACTTTAAAACTTCTAAGACATTAAGTCCAGAACCAGAATATTTCACCAGTAACTTCTACCTGGGATATGAGAAAGTAATAATGTGAATCATTCACAAATCATTCCAGATGATGGAAAGGGAGAAAACATATATAAACTTGTTTTATGTGACCAGCATAATCTTTACAACAAAACTTGACAAGGATATTACCAAGGAGGAAGATTACAGATAACCTAGTCTTTCCAAATTGATCTGTAGATTCAGTGATATTTAAATCAAAATGTAAGCTGTTTTTTTCTTAATTGACAAGAGGATTGTAAAATTCACATGGGAATCAAAGAATTTAGAATAGTCATGATAATAAAGGGTAGGGCAAAAGTAGGTTTGCAGTTGTTAGATGGGAAATTATATAATAATTAAGAAATAATAAGAATAAACTCTGTTCTGTGAACTCACAACTGTAAATCTACTTTTGCCCCACCCTGCATTGAAAAAGAACAAATTTGGAAAATCTATACTACATAGTTACACTAATTAAGACAGTCTTGTGGTAATGGCATAAAGATAAAGAAATAGACTAATAAAAAAAGAATAGAGACCCAAAAATATAGTGACATGATTTACAACCATCTTTCATTGGGAGAAACGCATTATCTATTGGATTACTATGTGGAAAAGAACTAATTCTTGAATCTTCCTATACACCATACATAAAAATTAATTTAAGCTGAATCATAAATGTGAAAGATCAAAAACAGTAAAACTTCTAGGAGAAAAAATAACCTAAATTTTTTATGACCACAAAGTAGATACACATTTTTTAAAGAAGACATAATCATTAAGCAAAAAATATTGATAAATTGGGCTTCATTAAGGTTAAGAACTTCTACTCATAAAATGCACCATCCAGAGAGTAAAAAGACAAATCACAGTGTGGATGCATAAATTTGTAATACATAAATCCAGCAAAGCACTTTGGGGTATATAAAAAAGACTCCTATAAATAAATAAATAAATAGATAGATAGATAAATAAATAAAATCCACACTCACACCACGCACACATACAAATAGAAACAAGAAACTCCTAACGTGTCCTATTATTAATCTAATTACTGATCCATTAGGATCAAATAAATGGCTACATAATTCAAACTGAGAGTATATTCTACTCCTTGGCCTGGTTCAAGGCTCTCCACAGTCTGGCCTCCCCTGTCTTTCTGGCTCTACCTCACACTGCACACCCAAAGCCATCTCTCTGCCTCAGCCATTTAAAAGGTCTTCCCCATGCCTACCCCTGCATTTTGATGCTTACCAGAAAAGTACATTCACTATTGTTTAGCCACATCAGATAATTAATAGTCATTTAACGAGTAAAATGCATGTATAAAAGAAAATGAATGCTTTCCATCCTGTTCTCTGCCTTTTAGAATCCTATCTATCCTTTGAGGTCTACCCATCTATCATCTCCTCCGTAAAGTCTTTCCTAACCATAACAGCAAGTCATTTTTCCCTGAGTTATTCTCTTACCGGAACGATTCCTTTGATTCTTAACACATTCTATCATGCATAATTTTTCATATTCACAGATACTGCTGTCCCATCGAAAGAATAAACTCCAGAAGAGCAATGAACATGCCTGACACCTGTTTATATTACAAAGTATCTGTTCAATAGACTTGTGAATAGTGGTGCTCAGTATTTCTCAGGGAATGGTACAGTGTAATGGACAAATACAATCTCTAAAGTTAGACAGGCCTGAACTCTGGCCCTGGTTCTGCCACTTTAAAGATGTGTGGCTCCAGGCAATTACCTGAATGCTAAAGGCATCCATTTCCTCACCTGTGAAAGGCACATAAAAATATATCCTTAAAAGGACAAAATGGTGTAATATACACTGAGTACTTAAACAGAAAACGTGATAAATAATAGCTAGTAGTAACAGTAGTAGTAGCATTTACTATTAATTATGGCCGACTGAATTGTAAAAACATTTACCCAGAAACCTAAAAAAGAAAAAAAACATGAACACAGAACAACAACAAAACTAAGAATGCTGAATAGCTAGGGAAAATTTCAAGCATATAAAAATGTCCAGCTTGTCTTTCTTCTATTATAGACTAATCTACATGTGATCAAAGGTCTGTTGCCCAACACTGCATGAGGTTTCTCATTCCATCACAGATGCCTGACTTCTCACCTCTTCCTAAAATACAGAGTCTCAGACAAATGACATAAAGTTATGTCAGACACAGTATTATCCACACCAGTGGTTTCTTTTCTGTTCCTAGTGAATGTTAGAGGTGTTCTTCTGCAAAAGACATAACTTGAAACATGGGATTCTTAATAGTTTGAGAAACCTTTCAATTTCTTCTGTTCTCTCATTAGCAAATGAGGGAAAAAGCTGCTAACCAACTTTAATTTACCAACTTAAATTTGTTTATACTTTGGATTGTCAGAAGACTAATAAAAGCAGTTTCATTTACGGAGATTGTATCAGGAGTTTTCTCAAGAACAATTAACCCGCATTTTGTGACCTGTGCCCCCATTGCCACCTACTGCCATCCTCAATGCTGAATAACGATGACACTGGCTATCAGTGACCAAATGTATGTGTGTGATAACCAGAGAGGGAGAGGAGCAGGGTTTAGCCCCCTCTTTGCCTTTTGTGCTTCCACTTTGAACTTGGCTGGGTTCCATACACACTTTTTTTCAAAGTATATTTTATCAATTATACTATTACAGTTGTCCCAATTTTTCCCCCTTGGCCCCCCTCCACCCAGAACCCCCCTTCCCTCCAGCAATTCCCGTCACCTTAGTTCATGTCCGTAAGTCATGCGTATAACCTTTCACTTCTTCATTTCCTATACTGTTCTTGACAGTTCCCTGTCTATTTTGTACCTACCAATTATGCTTCTTAATTCCTGCACCTTTTCCCCCATTCTTTCCCTTCCCCCTCCCAACTACTAACCCTCCAAATGATCTCCATATCTATGATCCTATACCTGTTCTGGCTGTTTGCTTAGTTTGTTTTTGTTTTTTTAGATTCAGTTGTTCATAGTTGTGAGTTCATTGTCATTTTAATGTTCATAGTTTTGATCTTATTTTTCTTAAATAAGTCCCTTTAATATTTCATGTAAAAGTCTTGTTGATGATGAATTCCTTTAGCTTTATCTTCTCTGGGAAGTACTCTATCTGCCCTTCCATTCTAAATGATAGCTTTGCAGGATAAAGTAATCTTGGATGTAGGTCCTTGCTTATCATCATTTTGAATGTTTCTTGACAGTCTCTTCTTGCCTGCAAAGTTTTTTGAGAAATCAGCGGATAGTCTTATGGGAACTCCTTTGTAGGTAAGTCTCTGCTTTTCTCTTGCTGCTTTTTTTTTTCTTGCTGCTTTTAGGATTCTCTCCTTATCTTTAACCTTTGGCAATTAAATTATGATGTGTCTTGGTGTGGTCCTCTTTGGGTCTAACTTATTTGAGACTCTCTGTGCTTCTTGGAGTTGCATGTCTATTTCCTTCACCAGATTAGGGAAGCTTTCTTTCATTATTTTTCAAGTAAGTTTTCCATATCTTGATCTTCCTCTTCTCCTTCTGGCATTCCTATGATTCGGATGTTGTCTTGTTTGGAGATGTCCCACAGTCTTCTTATAGTCTCCTTTCTTTTGAATTCTTGTTTCTTCTTTCTGTTCTGGTTGTATGTTTATTTCTACCTGATGTTCCAAATCATTGATTTGAATTCCAGCTTCCTTCCCTTCACTGTTGGTTCCCTGTGGGTTTTTCTTTATTTCATTTAGTGAAATAAAGTAAGGAATTTTCTTCATTTCTTCTCTTAGGTTTTTGCCATACTCAATGAGTTCTCTGAGCATTCTGATCACCACTGTTTTGAACTCTGTGTCTGATAGGTTGGCTATCTCCTTTTCATTTAGTTCTTTTTCTGGGGTTTTGTTCTGTTCTTTCATGTGGGCCATACTTTTTTGTCTCCTCAGTTTTGCAGCCTCCCTGTGTTTGTTTCTGTATATTAGGTAGAGCTGCTTTGACTCTCTGTCTTAGTGCACCAAGTAAGTTATATGGGATGGAACCTTAGGTATTCACTAGCGCAGGGCAACCTGCTTCACAGCTTTGTGGCTCTGTGTGTGGGGAGGGCTCAGAGACAGGACAGTGCTGCTGTCTGGCTTTTGGAGGTTTGCCCGGCACTCACTCCATTTCCAGTCACTTTACCTACTTCTCCTATGTGACTGGCACCCTTCTAACTGTTGCCCTGGTGGTGATTCCCAGAGTGGGTGGGCTTACCATACATTCTAAGTCCATGCGGGCCCTTTTAATGGACTTTCCTGAGAAACAGGCAGTTTCTTCCACTGCCCCAACCCCCACTGGTTTTTACATACAGAAGTTATGAGCCTTTATCTTCCTGCCAGTGGAACCCTGGTCTGTGCGGTCTGGCCTGGGGTGGGGATCGCTTGGTCCCAAGGTGTCCTGACTTTTATCCACCACATGTGAATGTGGGACCACCATTCCACTACCACCACTGCTGCCTCTCCATGCCACACAGCGTCCTCTCTGTCCCAACTCCACCACCCTATTTGTCTGGATGAGTGTAGCTTTTTTAAATCCTTGGTTGTTGGACTTCCATACAGTTCAATTTCCTGGCAGTTCTGGGTGTTTTTTGTGTTGAGGTTAGTTATAATTTTTTTTGTGGTTGCCCAAGGAGGTGAAGCATGTCTACCTATACCTCCATCTTGACCAGAAGTCCATATACTCTTATACCTGCTCCTGCTGACATGGGCAATGCTCACGTTCAGGCTTCTAATAACTCTCCATCATACTTCTTTAATCCAGTGCTTGTCACACAGTGTTCCTATGTGGCTCTAGAGTTTCAAAAGATGTAGAAAGGGAGAATTCAACTGTAATATTGAATAATGATTGCCTTTACCCTGTTTGCAGAGGGGAAAATAATTAGTGGATAGTATTTTCTCAATTCAAATTGTTCTCCAATTTGTAAATAATTTTTTGCAAGGTTTTGGCTCCAGACACCACTTTTCTTCTAAAGGTTTCCAGTGAATGGCAGGGAAAAAAATGAAATTGCAAATCATATCAATAAGGAAACTGAAAACCAAGCATTTGTTCTTGGTTCAACAGTTTGTTGGGTGTTTTATTTTGGGTTAAGTTGTGTGAGTTGTTGGTTGTTTGGTTATATGGTGTCCAAATAATAAAAAGTGGATTTCTTTTTGTTAATAAAATATATAAAAATCGTGTATAGATGAAATAAAAATATATTGATTTATATTTTTAAAAATATTTTACAAGGATATAGTATTCTGCAAATAAAATCATGTGTTCTGGATCTCTATCTCCTGAACAAGTCTGAGATGCCCTATCTTAGAGTAATAATCACTATTACATTCTTCTAAGGAACATGGATGGAAAAGATTCATAGATAAAGGCTAAGTCTAAAGTACATGTACCCTATGTGTAAGGTAACTATGCAGTTATTTATGAACCATTGCTAAAATTGATATAAATGTCTGAGGATTCAAACCACTGTTTTATTCTTGGTATCACATATGTAAATCTAAGATTTTAGCATTGTGTCGTAATAGAATTTTTGATTGGGAAGCCTGGTTAAAGTATTTGGCCAAACTATCTGAAACTTGAACACCCTAACAAATAGTCTTTTATTCTCTCTGTGAACACCTTCAGTAGGACTTTAATATGACCCTGACTTCAAAGTAAAATAATAACATCTATGTTTGAGATGGTGTTAGTTACATGTGGATCTGTTTGAAGGAAATGAATGAACCCAGTACATTTTAAAACTAGCAAGACACTTTACAATAGGAATATGTGCTACATTTATGTGGGTACAAATACGAAACTATATTCCTATATATACAAACTGTTTGAATCTTAGATAGTGGAACATGTCATGTTTTAAATTGTAATCCTCAACTGCATATTACTCAATTTGGGAACTCCCACCCATGGCCCAGGAGGGAAGGAAAATTCTATTTATACATACAGCCTTCATTCACACAAGACATTTTATTTATATTACTGATTTAATAAAATCCCCTAGTGAGTAAATGTTCTCCATATGTGGAGACAGAGGACTAGAATGCATAAAGCCAGTTCTTTGTGGGTTTTTTTCAGCTTTTAAAAAATTATGTACATGTAATGTTTTGCCTGTTTTTTAAAAATTGCTGAATATGGTATTTTGCCACTTTAAACTTTTATTAGTCAGGGTAAAATATCATAATATAAAACTCAGATTTCAGAATCCAATCTAACCGTACATCTACTCTTACAGGGCTTCAGTTTTTCAAGTAACATTCTGGTGTTTTCCCAACACAGGGAAGGTCAAACAGAACATTGACACAGGTCCAGAAACTGGGGAAAGAGTGATTTGAGACCAGAGTGGAGAAAAAGATCAGGACAAAGCTGGTTCAGGAGTGGAGAAGTGGTTAGGCAGTTACTATAAAAGGAGTTAGGAAGATATTGGGCAGGAATTATGGCAGAGAAACAGAGTAGAGTGAAGGTATCTTCATAATAAATGGATGTAAGACCCAATCCTTGGCTATATAACCTTGGAAGAGGTATTTATCTCTCTGAACTTCCATTTCTTCATTTAGGAAAATTGGGAAATTCCCATGTTCCAGAGCTGTGTTGAAAGAACCTGTCTAAAGGCCATTGCATAAATAGTGTTTCTGCCTTTCCCCTTCAGCTCTTGTTTATCCTATCTTTCCTGAGCTAGAGACAGCCACGATGATGATGCTCTCAATGATGGAAGTCTACACATCCCATACTGATCCTCCCTGTCTTAGCCTTTTTACTGTGGAGAATTTCAAACATCTACAGGAAAAAGTAGACACAATATATAACACATCTCCATGTATACATTACCCAGCTTCAAAAATCATAAGTCATGGCCCATCATTTTTTATCTACATCCACCTCCTATTCTCTGTATTATTCTGAAGCAAATCCAGATATGATATCATTTTATCTATAAATATTCCAGTATGTGCCAATAAGGACCTTCTTTTTAAAAAATTAGATGATGCCATAACACACATAAAATATTTGTTATTCCTTAATATTATTAAATATCCAGTGAGCTTAAGTTTCTAATGCCTTATAAATTTTTCAGTTTACTTGAATTAGCATATAAATTATGTCCACAAATTACAAAGTTTGTCTTTTAAATCTCTGAATCTCTTACCTAATGTGGTCTTCTGTTTTCTGCATTTTATGTAAGTTATAGTATTCATCAGACTCAGGTTGATTGTGTTGTTGTTTTTGCTGCTAATATTATTACCTATGTCAAGCAAGTTATGTCAACCACATAAATACACACAAGTGGTATTACCATTGATGATGTAATTTTTCCTAACTGATGAACAGCTCCTGAAAAAGGTCTTAACAAACCAATATATAATCTTCTCTCAATATAAACAGTAAATAATTACTTCCTGAAATATTGGTATATAAATTGTGTGCAAAAATATTTTGTATTTATAGGTAATAGGGAGTTAGGCTTTAAAAAAAAATCTTTATTGTATTGTTTTTTCATAACCATTAGTACTCCCTCCCCCCAAAAATCACCACACTGTTGTTTATGTCCATGAGTTCTGTTTCCTTTTTGCTCAATCTCTTCAACCCCTAACTTCCCCCATCCCACTGAAGCTGTCATCCTGCTCTCCATCTATGAGCCTGTCTCTATTTCCCTTGTTAGTTCAAGGTGTTCATTAGATTCCACATATGAATGAAATCATATGGTATTTATCTGACTGACTGGCTTATTTCACTTAGCATAACGTTCTCCAGGTCCACCCATACTGTCACAAAGGGTAAAATCTTCTTTTTTATGGCCAAGTAGTATTCCATTGTGTAAATGTCCCATAGATGTTTTATCCACTCATCTATTGATGGACAGTTGGACTGCTTTCATATCTTGGTGATTGTAAATAACGCTGCAATGAACACAGGGGTGCTTATGTCCTCTCAAATTAGTGTTTTGGTTTCCTTTGAATATACTCCCAGAAGTGGGATCACTGGGTCAAAAAGCCAATACATTTTTAATTTTTTGAGGTATCTCCAGAGTGTTTTCCACAGTGGCTGCACTAATCTGCATTCCCAACAGAGCAGTTGGGCTCTCCTTTCTCCACATCCTCACCAGCAGTTGTTTGTTGATTTATTGATGATAGCCCATCTGACAGATGTGAAATGATATCTCATTGTGGTTTTAATTTGCATTATCTGATGATTAGTGATGTTGAGCATCTTTTCATATGTCTATTGGACATTTGTATGTCCTCTTTTGAGAAGTGTCTATTCAGGTTCCTTTTCCAAGTTTTTAATTGGGTTGTTTGTTTATTGGTGTTGATTTTTGTAAGTTCTTTATAAATTTTGGATATTAACTTCTTACCAGATGTTATCAGTGAATATGTTCTCCATTTCCGTAGGTTGTCTTTTTTATTTTGTTGATGATTTCCTTTGCTGTGAATAAACTTTTTAGTTTGATGTAGTCCCATTTGTTTATTTTTTGTTTCTCTTGCCTGGGGAGATATATCCAATAAAATATTGCTATGAGCACTGTCTGAGATTTTGCTGCTTATGTTTTCTTCTACTACTTTTGTGATTTTGGGTCTAGCATTTAAGTCTTTGATACATTTTGAGTTTATTCTTGTGTGTGGTGTAATAAGGTGGTCTAGTTTCATTTTTCTGCATGTATCTCTCTAATTTTCCCAACACCATTTATTGAAAAAACTATCTTTAACCCATTGTATGTGCTTGCTTCCTCTGTTGCATATTAAGTGACTATAAAGATGTGGGTTTATTTCTGGGCTCTCTATTCTTTTCCATTGATCTATGTGTCTGTTTTTATGCCAGTACCATGCTATTTTTATTCTTATGGCCTTATAATATAGTTTGATATTAGGTAGCATGAATTCTCCAACTTTGTTCTTCTTTCTCAGGACCGGTGTTGCTATGCAAGGCCTTTGGGGTTCCATATAAATTTTGGAAATATTTGCTCTCGTTCTATGATATACATCATTGGAATCTTGATAACAATTATGTTGAATCTATAGATTGCTTTGGGTAGTATGGACATTTTAATGATGTTTATTCTTCTTATCCATGAACCTGGTATGTGTTTCCACTTATTTGTATTTTCTTCTATTTCTTTTTTCAGTGTCTTATAATTTTCCAAGTACAGGTCTTTTACATCCTTGGTTAGGTTTAAGGTTAGGTATTTTATTCCTTTTGAAGTAATCATGAATGGGATTGTTTTCTTAATTTTCCTTCCTGTTAATTATTGCATAAAAATGCAACTGATTTCTGGATATTAATTTTGTGTCCTGCTACTTTGCTGAATTCATTTATCATTTTTAGTAGTTTCCTGGTAGAATCTTTGGGGTTCTCTGTGTACAGTATCATGTCATCTGCAAATAATGACAGTTTTACTTCTTTCTGTCCAATTTGGATGCTTTTTATTTCTTCCTCTTGTCTGATTGCTGTGGCTAGAAATTCCAGCATTATATTGAACAAGAGAGGTGATATTTCTTGTCTCATTCCCAATTTTAAGGGGAACACTTGTAGTTTTTGCCCATTGGATATGATGCTTGCAGTGGTTTTGTCATATATGGCCTTTATTATGTTTAGGTATGTTCTTCTAATCCCACCTTGCTGAGAGTTTTTAATCATAAATGAGTGCTGGATTTTATCAAATGCTTTTTCTGTATCTACTGATATAATCATGTGGTTTTTATCCTTCATCTTGTTGATGAGGTGAATCACATTTATTGATTTGCAAAAGCTGTACTAACCTGGCATTCTGGAAATAAATCACACTGGTTGTGGTACATGTTCTTTCAGATGTACTACTGTATTCAGTTTGCTAATATTTTGTTGAGAATTTTAGCATCTATGTTCATCAGAGATATTGGCCTATAATTTTTTTTGTAGTGTCTTTATCTGGTTTTGGAATTGGTATAATTTTTTTGTAGTGTCTTTATCTGGTTTTGGAATTGGTAAATTGTAAACAGAATTTGGGAGCCTTCCCTCTTCTTGAATTTTATGAAATAGGTTGAGAAGCAGAGGTGTTAGTTTTCCTCAAATTGTTTGGTGAAATTCACCTGTGATATAGTCCAGGGCTTTTGTTTGTTGGGATTTTTTAGATTACTGCTTCAATTTCACTAGGTGTGATCTGTCTATGCAGATTCTCTGATTCTTTCTGATTTAGTTTTGGAAGACTGTATGTTTCTAGGAATTTATCCATTGTGTACAGGTTGTCCAGTTTGTTGGCATTCATAATATTATCTTATAATCCTTTGTATTTCTTTGATGTCAATTGTTATTTCTCCTCCTTCATTTCTAATTTTATTTATTTGGGTCCTTTATCTTTTTTTTTCTTGATGAGTCTGGTTAAAGGTTTGTCAATCTTGTTTATCTTTTCAATGAACAATCTTCAGATTCATTGATCTTTTGTATTCTTCGTTTAGACTCTATTTCATTTATTTCTGTTCTGATCTTTATTATTTCCTTCTTTCTATTCACCTTAGACTTTGTTTGTTGTTCTTTTTCAGGTTCTCTCATGTGTAAAGTTTGATTGTTTATTGAACTTTTTCTTTTCTTTCTTTTTTTTAGATAGGCCTATAATGCTATGAATTTCCCTCTTAGGATTGCTTTCCTAGTGTCCTACAGATTTTGGATTGTGTTCTCATTTTCATTTGTTTCAAGGTGTCTTTTGATTTCTTCCTTGATCTTATTGTTGACACACTCATTATTTAATTATATGTTATTTAGCTTCCATATCTTTATGTGTTTTTCAGCATTCTTCTTGTTATTGACATCTAGTTTTATAGCATTGTGGTCAGAGAAGATGCTTGGTATGATTTCAATCTTCTTAAATTTATTGAGGCTTGTTTTGTGTCCTAATTTGTGGTCTATCCTAGAAAATGTTCCATGTACACTTGGAAAGTGTGTATATTCTGCTGCTTTGGGGGGAAATGCTCTGAAGATATCAATTAAATCCATTTGAGCAACTGTGTTGTTTAAGGCTGCTGTCTCCTAGTTGATTTTCTGTCTGGAAGATTTATCCATTGAAGTCAATGGGGTTTTAAAATCCCCAACCATGACTGTATATCTGTCAGTCTCTCCCTCTACGTCCACCAAGATTTGCTTTACATATTTAGGTGCTCCTATGTTGGGTGCATAAATGTTTACTAGAGTTACATCCTCTTGTTGGCTTGTTCCCTTTATCATTGTGTAGTGTCCTTCTTTGTCTCTTACTATAGCCTTGATTTTAAAGTCTATTTTGTTGGATGTGTATACTGCTACCCCAGCTTTTTTTCCTTTTCCCTTTGCATGAAATATCTTTTTTCCATCCCTTTGCTTTTAGACTGAGTGTATCTTTTGATCTGAGACAGATCTCCTGGAGGCAGCATATATATGGGTCTTGTTTTCTTATCCATTTAGCTACCCTGTGTCTTTTGGTTAGAGCATTTAAGTCATTCACATTTAAAGTGATTATTTATAGATATGTATTTAGTGCTATTTAATTGTTAGACTATTCTTCTTTGTTTTTTTTTCTTTCTCTTTTTCTTCTTCTTAGAACAAGTCCTTAACAGTAGTCCCCAACCTTTTTGGCAACAAGGACCAGTTTTGTGGAAGATAATTTTTCCACAGACTAGGGCCAGGGAGGTGGAGGCAGGATACAGAGCTCAGAGTGGTGAGGAGAGTGTTGGACAGGAGGAGGAGCTCAGGCAGTAATGCCAGCAGAGTCCACTGACTGGGAGGAGAGAGGTTTGGGACCCCTGTTCTTGAACATTTGTTGCAGTACTGTTTTGGTGTTAACAAATTCTTTTAGCTTTTTCTTGTCTGGCAAGTTCCTTATTTCTTTGATTTTAGATGATAGTCTTGAGGGGTAAAGTAGCTTTGATTGTATGCTTTTTCTTTTTATCATCTTAAATATTGCATGCCACTCCCTTCAGGCCTGAAATGTTTCTGTTGAGAAATCATATGACAGCCTAATTGGTGTGCTCTTGTACATAACTACCTGCTTTTCTCTTGTGGCTTTTAGGATTCTCTCCTTGTCTTTAAGTCTTGTCATTTTAATTATAATGTGTCCCAGTGTAGGCTTCTTTGGATCCAACTTGTTTGGGACTCTCTGAACTTCCTGGACTTGTGTGTCTTCTTCTTTTACCAGATTAGTGAAGTTTTTGATCTTTATTTCTTCAAATAAGCTCTTGATCCCTTGATAACTCTTTTCTCCCTCTAGTATTCCCATGATGCAGATGTTGTTATGCTTCATGCTGTCCAAAATGTTTCTTAAGCTTTCCTGGAAGCTGTTCTTTCAGTATTCTCTCCAGAGCAACTACCCCAGACTCTCCTCAAGTGTCTCTAGTCCACTCTGCTCTCCCTCTGCTGGAGTCCAGTGCAAGTGGCTACAAGTGAAGTTTTGTGTCTTTGTCCTTTAAGAGATTCTCTGAGTCTCCAGCCATCTCTCCCCAGCAGACAGAAACCCTGCTGCTTTTCACAGCTGGTTGTTATCTGGGTTCCTTGCCTAGCTCTGGTGCTGTAGGATAGGGAGCCCATCTTGGGGCTAAGACCCCACACTTCTCAGTGGGAACCCCCTGGCCACTGAAATATCCCTCTAAAACCTCAGCTGCCACCCATAGGAGCCCAACCAGCCTCTCATGCCTCTTCTATACTCCCTACCAGCCTTGTTGTGGCAAAATGGTTTCCTCTGTCTCTCCATGGTTATAAGGCTTCTCTCCAGCTAGTGTTCAGTTTGTTATTCAGGATGATTTTTCTACAATTTAGTTGTAATTCCAAATTGGTCCTGGGAGGAGGTTAGTGTAGCTTTCGCTTACTTCTCTGCCGTTTTGGATCTTGGAGTTAGGCTTTAAGCTCAGAAAATTATAAACTATTTTTCATCTGCATGAATCTCTGGCAAATCAAGTGATACATGAAGAAATTCTTTGCCAAGTAAGATTATCTGCCACACTGCAGAAATCTAGCATCTCTGGCTCCTGTCCACTAAATGCCAATAGCACCCTGCCAAATCTTTATGACTACTATTAATGTCTCCTCATATTGACAAAATGTACCCTATGGTTCACTTCATCCCCTGTTGAAAAACACTGGCTTAGTTCAAGTAACAGGAAAAGAGGAAACTGGTTTTAGTTGCATATATGCTATAATTTTGGGAAAGAAAATAAGGAAAATATCCTGTATGGGGAATGGCCATTGGAACATTCATGAATATAAAACTTTCCAAAGTTTTTCTCAGTTGACAGAATTTTGTTTCTCCAAACTATGTTGGAAAATGTGAATAGGCTCTCTGATAAAACACATGTGGTCATAATGACTTCATGCTAATATATGCAGTTCAAGTACAGAACTGTTAACAGCTAGGAAACCATCCAGACAGGTAGAGTTTAGGGAAACTGGAGTAGTGACAAGAAATAACAAATTCATTTTTAATTCTTTTCTAAGTATAAATATAAATTTATAAATCTCTTTTAATTTTATTTTTGCTTTTCTTTCTTTTTATTTACTTATTTTTTAAGTTACAGTTTACTATAAATCTCTTTATGCTATGTTTACATAATTGGCCCGTAACACCGATAAGAAATTACATTTTATCTCTGAGGAAAAAATATAGCTGAATGTTTGCACTCCTACAGCTACTTGACTCATTATGTGATACATTTCTTGTCTTTTGATTTATTAAAACAGTTACTTTCATTGTTGTTTGTATTTAAATATTATTTATAATTCTAAGATGAAGTCATTTTCTAATATAAATTAGAAGATGTTTTATCATTATTCCTTGAAACAGGAATTGTTTATTCATAGTACCTCACTTGTTTCTGTACATAGTAGATGCTTATTTAAATATTTTTTTAATTAACTTATTCATTCAGTAATCATTATCATTAATATATTTTATCATTGTGTACAATGATGTACTTTCATGTGTTATTTTTATTTCTCATGCCCTCATTATCATGAAATATTAAGTGTGAATCTTTTACTCAAAGTAGGATCTGAATTAAGTGATTTCTTTTAAATCATACTGCTGGCATAACTAGGAGAAGCATTTAGGTCTCCTGGCTTTAATTGTACTATTTCTACCAGTAAATTTATTTTCTCCCATAGATGTGTATGTTTTCTGTTTCTATCGCTTGGCTGTTTCCAAGTGTTTAAACAATAGTTGTCAAAACAAAACAAAAAGCAATACAAAAATCGTCTAAAATCAACATTTAAAAACAGTGATTAACTTCCCAGCATTTATTACCTACTAGCCTTGACCCCTAGAAATCCAAAATAGGGTATCAAACATTTTGATGACAAAATTTGTCTGGTGGGAAATCTGGCTCTCTTAAAAGCAAGTTTCTTTACTTCATGTGTGCAAGCTGTGGAACAGGTGCAACAACAACATAGTAATTGTTCAGAGATTAGAACTGTGTAACTATGGAGACATTACCTCACGGTGTTCTAACCAGCAGCCTCAGCCAGATACAAAAGTTTTAGTCATAAAGATAGCTGTGCTGGGTAACCACCCTGCCTCTTGAGCTGCTTCCAGTGAATGCTTCACACCTCCACCTTGATTTGTCTAACAGTCTTAGCCATTATCAATATTGGGTATGTCAGAACTTACATATTCCCATTAGAATCCTGGTCCTGGCATCAGCTTGATAAAGAAATCATTAAACCTGGAAAGTGCTTTAAGATAGATTAACAGGTGAGGCCACTTGAAAAAGAAAATCTGGTTTGAACCTCAGCTGTATGCATTGTCTAATGTCATGATCTATTTTCCCAGGAAAGAAAGAGACTTTTCTTCTAGCCAAGATGAAAGACATACAAGCCACTCAGGACACATGGGCAGCTCTGCAGAGTCAAGTCCCGAAGCAGAAGAAGAAGATGGAGAAACAAACTCCGTAAGAATGGCACAAATATGAGTGGAAAGAAGGGCTTGAGCTGTTTTGTTTTGTTTTTTTTTTAAAGACTTTATTTATTTATTTATATTTAGAGAAGGAGCAGAGGGAGAGAAACATCAGTGTGGGAGAAGTACACCCATTGGTTGCCTCTTGCACGCACCCAACTGGGCACCTGGCTCACAACTCAGACATGTGTCCTGACTGGGAATCAAGCTAGTGACCTTTTGGTTCTCGGGCTGGCACCCAGTCCACTGAGCCACACCAGCCAGGGAAGGCCTGAGTTTTAAAGGATAATGATGGAGTGTTTGACCTCTCATTTCATAATGTCTAGTAAAGTGGAACTAGAATTAATTCCACACATTTTCTAAAATTAACTGTAGCATACAACTATTTCCCAACCTCTGTTTTATAAGGTTAAGTCCTTGAGTAATATAAAAAATGCAACTAGAAAGATCTCCAACAGCAGGCCTGGTTGAGGATCCAAAGCTCATATCTAACATGTTAAGGCAACTGGCAAATAATATTCTTAGGACCACTTTACTGACATGGGGACAGAGAATCGCTAAATAATTTTGGTTTAGGAAATGTCTGTGAGGGTAATAAATAAAAACTACAACTCACTATTTTTACTACCAATGTAAATCTTTCTCTCAACTAAAGCATTAGCATTGGTTTTTAAAATAAAAAAAAAAGACCTATTATGTTGAATGTACTCAATTTAAAGCTAATGTTACTTTGGACCTAGATGTCCTGTTTTTATTGTTCAGTTCAAGTCCATTTTTAAAATATGTTGCCAGTACTACCAGTGCAAGATCTCCCAAAATAACATTGAAATGCTGTAATTGAACTTTCATAACTGCCTCTGGTTTCATGCTAATCAACTACAGAGGGAGCAAAATACCAAGAAGGGCCTTGGAAAATTCCATATGCTAAGCACTAGAGAAAGCTAACGAAGCTCTAGGACAAGCCTCTTGTCCAAAAGAAGTCTAATAGGCCTATGAATACAGGGTTTTCAGACAATAGGCTGCGTCATGTACGTCTCTGCCTGAAATATTTCAGCTCTTCCAAAGATGTGTGCAGCCATTAGAAGTTTCTTATTCACATACAAAAATAAAAACACTCTGTGCTCCTAAGCCAGATTTATTTGATTACAACATTTCCCAGGCTTATTGGGAATCTTTTGTGGAATTAAATTTATTTGGGAATGCTATTGTTTCACTGGAGGAAGAAAAAAATTCAGAGCTTATAAAATGAACATGCTGAAAGATACAGCCAGTTTGTCTGTAATGAAACCCAGATGTAAGGAACTTTGAAAGAGAAAAGTACTTTTCCTGCTTATTACAGCCAGTGTCAGGGAGACATCACATCATAAGAGCTTGTCTCAGGTTGGACAGAAGTAAAATATTTGTAATTTGACAATCAAGTCCTGTAGTCTCTGTCCCGCTACCAACAAAGTGACACTTGAGTGTATCTTCAATGGTTTGAGCTTTTCAGAAAAAAAGAAACACTTAGAGTGTTAACAGAATGACAATGCTCAAGCCTAGTAAGTATAGGCCAGTAATGATGCAATTTTCAAAGCCAATGCCATTCAATTATAAAAAATAAGTTGCCTGAAATGTCTGTGCCTTCAGAAAGGTACATTTAGAGAAGTCTGGTTTTGAGTCAAAACTCTCCAGAATAACATTTCTGATGAAGGAACTTACAAATTATAATGCAAAAGGATTGTGAATACCCCTTTATAAACAGAGAGATTGAAACTCATTAGGAAGCTCTAGACACCTGTTCCATTAAGGAAACATTTGTGAGGAAAAAAAAAAACAGTAGAAAACTGGCTAAAATACCTTTATAGGAAACTCTGGAAAACAAACAGATCAAAATAGAGACAGTCTATGGAGGTAAAATACCTAGTTCCTAATTATACTGCATATGTGACCGCAGAAACGTAGTGCTTAATTAAGCTGGCTGGTCATTTATCCAGTGTCTCAGAGATTTAAAAGATTTTGGACCCAAGAACTTCAATCACAACTCAAGCATTAAACACATACACACACAGACACACATACGCATGTACACCAATTGCTCTTAGTTTATTGAGAAAAGCCTCAGTGTGACTCATAAAATGGAGTTGTCATAAGCCTTTTCATAAGTAATGCCATGATAATATTGTTTTACTTGTAAAATAATTGTACTGTAGCTTAGGGACTTTTAAAAAATGTGCATTAGTTAACAATGCTTTTATATTTATGAAAAAGATAGGAAAGTCTTTGTTCATAGTAGGGTATGCTTATAAAAATAGTACCTGGAAATGAAATCTTTCTTCTCCTACTATTTCCTTCAACATTCACACACTTTCACACTCATACATGCAAGTACACATGTATATACACATATATAGGTTATTCGCAGTATATTTGAAAGCAGACATTAACTCTAGGACCTTCATGAATATAGAAAATTAATTCAGCAGCAGAAGTTAAAGGAGAAAGGTATAGTAAACAATATATTTTATGTCAATAGAAAGGTGAAATATGATACAATGAGTGATAATGTGGCATATAAATGGTTTATAGAATCTTAGTTTTGTGTAAAAATGCATTAAAAGAGTGAAAAATGGTACAAATTTGGGTTGATTTTTATTTTATTTCCACTTTTACACTTTTTCAAAGTCATCTATAATGGAAATTTATTGATCTTTAAATTTAAATTTAAAAAAGCATGCTTTAACTTGATACTAAAGTGTTGTGTTTAGATTGCTAGAACTAGAAATATAAGATGTTCTTGTGCTTATGAAAGATGTGTAATACCTTTGAAAAGCAGAACTCTGGGTAGTAATAATAGTTCATGCTTCTTGTGTTCATAGTCTATTCATTTTGACTTTCTTACTTTGTTTACACTGATTTTTGTACCCAGAAGAGAAGATATACATGTTGATCTTTCAAGGCCGCAGCAATCTTTAGTACATTTTTTCCAAAGTGTTGCATATACAAGCAGCATGACATTGCCATTGTCGCAGTCATCATCCGGTGAAGTACCTCCCAGTTTCAATCTGTCTAGCTCTCAGATTAGTGGAGTGACTATGTCAACAATTGCACCAAAGTCTTCTAAATCTAGTATATTGAGCCATCTCCAATCAGGAAGCAACTTAGGTAAGAAAAACATGTGATGATTTTGTAGATTATTTTTATTTTATTATTTTTTTAATTTTATTGAATTTATTGAGGTGACATTGGTTAATAAAATTATATAGGTTTAACATATATAATTCTATAACATATAATCTGTATATTGTATTGTGTGTTCACCACTCCAAGTCAAGTCTCCTTCTGTCACCTTTTATCCCCTGCTTTATCCTCTTCTGCTTTCTCCCAACCCCTTTCTCTCTGGTAATGACCATACTGTTTTTAAATTATATAGTTCGAAAAAATTCTCTATGTGTCTAGAAGCCAGAATAATGTTGTATTGTTTGTGTTCAATAATACTAATTTCTTAACATCATGTGCTGAGTAACTTGACTATGCTCACTATCGATCCTAGCACTGGAGTTGTATCCTGGTTACATAAATGTATGTGGCTAAGTATATCATCCCAGTGATTAAAATATCTTGAGTTATCATAATGGTTCATGGGTTGACTGCTTAAATGTTCTAGAACTGCTAGATAATTTAAAAATTTTAATGTATTACATTAACTGTCCTTCCTTTTAATGCTACCAGAAAGATTAAGCAATGCCTTTTGTACTTTGTGCCTTTGGGAGATTTAGGCCTTTGGTAAGGAAAAGACAGGTTGTTATAAGAAAGAGAAGAAAACTAAAGTACCTAAAATGATGGAGAGAAAAGGGAGAAAGAATAAATAATTTGTAGGAGAGGAAAATAAAAACAGTACCATAGTAGGAAGAAATAAAATTTTAACAATTGCCAACAACACACTCAGCAACACCCAAGCTACAGAGTGTTTATTCTTCATTATGGGTGGGGAGCTTTGAGGGTATGTTATCATGGTTTACTGGAAAGACCACTCCCTACAGTGTGAGATATTAGGTAAGGTATTTAGCATCTCTGAGGCCCATATTCCACATCTGCAAAATGGGGATTAAAATATTGATTTCACAGGGCTATCCTAAGGATTAAATAAGATATTTATGAAAATCGCCAAGCACATGGTATGTAGTCAATAAAAATTAGTTGTGAATCTGAACATATCTGTAATCACTTTCTCATAGAATGGGCTAGATTGGGGTCTGTGTATCACTTACTAGTCAACTAACAAGTTTCAAAACTGGTAGCACAAACACATTCATGACTCCCTGATACCTCCATTTTCCTCTACCGTGCTGTGGACATTTATAGCCTGGTTGCTTCTTATCTACATTTGGTTTATTTTTGGTATTTTCCTAAGCCTTTGACACAGTGTTATCTAGGATTTTGACCTACTGCAATTATTGTCATATTTCCTATGTTCATTGTTTGTGTATCTAAGACACATTTTCCAAAGAAGCCTCCTAAATTCACACTGACCTTTAAAAATGACCAAATCCATATGCTTAAATGTGAAAATAGAGATTTTAGACATAGGGAGGCAATATTTTCTATCCTTTAGCACTCTTTCATCATGGCATATGTTCTATGTTTGGGTTAAACTGTGAAAGCTCCTAATATTAGTGAGGGAAAAAAACAAAATATAGTGGCTTCCCCATGCAAGATGAGAGCTGAGTTAGGATGTAGTCTTCTTCAGTGACTATAGATTCTGCTTCTGTTGACAGATGTCTGAGTGGGCTGTGACTTGTTGCATTTGGTTCATTTCCATCTGTTCCTCTGGATGAAATAATGGCTGGGAGTAAAATTAATGTCTTTTTTCCTTTTACAATATAAAGGTTTTCATCCTCAGGATAAGCTATGAAAAGAGCTTGTGTATATTCCCCATCCCCAAAGTAAATAAAGGATTAAGTAAATACTCACTTGGCTGGGAATAAATTAATTTAATTTCAAACATTTCTTCTAAACAAAATACTTTGAGGCATCCTCCTTAGGAACTCTCAGTTTATTCCTTCCCAGCTTTTACCTCACTTTGGTTTTTGTTAAAAACACACAAATATAAAGCAAACTCCAGATTGTGATAATCCTTGAAAAATTTTGGAACCAGGGTCACAAAAATAACTATCATTTATTGAGTACCTGCTAAATACCAGATGCTGCTAGACACTTACCTACACTACCTTCAGTCCTCAAGTCACCTTAACAAGGTAGTATTGTTTTTATTTTATGTTTAGGAAAACAGAATTAGAAAGGGTAAATCAGTTGGCTTAGTAAGTGACAGAGATGGGAAATAACTGCAGGTCTGCCTAACTCCAAGACATGTTGCTCTATCCACTGTATCACGAGGCCTCTCTATAGTGTTACTTTCTCTTTGCGCTTACATTATTAGATTTATCCAGCATCGTTCTTTCTATGCAAGATCATGAAACCTATTTTGTGTTTGCACATTCCTAGTGAGAATTTTAAAGGAGCAGATTTCCAAGAGGATACTAGAATCTGATTAAGCATTACTTTATCTTTCTGATAAAGTATTTCAGTTGATAAGAGGAAACTTAAGTCTTTACCTGGCAAAAGTACTAACCATTGTTAGGAAAAGACTCATTTAAAGGTTTAATTTATGTGTATCAATTTGGGGAGAATAGCTAATACAAATAGAATAAAGTTGTACTTATATATGACATATCCAAATTTGAGATACTCAAATGTTTTAACTAGTCAAAACTTATGATGCTTCTAGTACAACTAAATAATCAGTTCAATTGTCATTATGCTAATGTATAATTGATGGTTTAAGATAACTTAAATGATCTCTAAGAACTGAGTAGCACTAAAAATAATCTCTTACTGGTTATTTTGTAGACTTTGGTTTAAAGCTTTTTACTATCTTCATTTAGTTTGACAGTAACAGTAAAATATATATAAAGAATATAGTTTTGTAGAAGCAAAGAATAAAGATAGTGGCTTTGGTTTTTTAAAAATATTTCCTTTGTTTTACTTCTTTCTTTGTTGCTTCCCTCTTTGGTTTCTTTGAAAGGAGTCAACAGGTTCATAGATCCAAAGAAAAAGTACCAGGCTCTGTCAGTCCATGCTTCTGAGCCAGGTGTGATTGGGGAAGGGGAGGATTATTTCCTGTCTTTGTTTGGTGATTCAAAGAAACATATTGCACAGTCATTCCATACCGGGAAAAGTTGGAAGCACTTTTCTGTGATTCTTGAAGAAGTGGGCCATTCTAGATCCAGGTACATACATATTCTAATTATTTAGTATCTTCTCTTGGAATGGGAGCAATAAGTCAGTAGGATGCAAAGTTCTAATCTGTTGTGCTGTTCGTAATTTCATCTAAAAAGTAGTTTAAAAATAACTGTTTAATGTTATGAACATTTAAAAGGAATCAATATAACTTACTAAGGAACCAAATAATGAATGTTAATTCTTCAAAGATGCCAGAGAAAAGAACACTACATAATCTCTACAAATAAAGTCAACTCAATTATTCAACAACTTTTTTTCATTGTTAGCAAGTCATTCTATGGACATAGTATCCTTTCTTCTTCTACTAGAATCTTGAGTTCAATATAGAAGGAGAAAGGTGGACTTTTAACTCATTGACTCATTTTTATGGTTGTTAGTATCCATAGCAAGAGAATTGATATGAAGACGGTTGATATTTGAACTACAATAAAAGCTAATTCATAATCCTGCTTTTCTTCTGTCATGAACAAGAGATTGAATTGTGAATTATAAATTGTTCGTAATACACATTTTTTTTTTCTGTAATGTCTTTGTCTACTTTGGTATCAAGGTCATGCTTGCTTCATAGAATGAGTTGGATATATTCCCTCTTGTTTTATTTCATAGAAGAGTTTGTGTAAAATTAATATTTCTTTTTTTAAATGTTTTATAGAATTCATCAGTGAAGCCTTCTGAACCTGGAGTTTCTTTGTGGGTAGGATCTTATGTACAAATTCTATTTCTTTAAAATAGATAACAGGATATTTGGGTTATTTCTTTTTGAATGTACTTGAGTAGTTGGTGTCTTTCAAGGAATTTTACCTAAGTTGTCATATTTATCATCATAAAGTTGTTCATAATTATTCCATTATTATCCTTTTACTGTCTGTAGAATCTATAGTGATATCACATTTCTTATGGCTGATACTGATTATATGTGTCTTCTCTCTTTTTCCTGATCAATAAAGTTGTCAGTTTTATGAGCTTCTCAAAGAACCAGTGTGTGCTTTTATTGATTTTCTCTATTTTTGTTTTGTTTTCAATTTCATTGATTTCCATTCTGATCTGTATTCCCTTTTATATGCCTATTTTAGGTTTCATTTGCTTTTCTTCTAGTTTCTCAAGGCAAAAACTGAGATAATTGATTTGATAACTTTTTATCTTTTAATATAAGCACTTAGTAGTACTATAAATTTCTCCTAGGTAAAGCTTTAATGGCATCCCACAAATTCTGATATGTTGTATTTTCATTTTAATTTAGTTCAGAATACTTTCTAATTTTCATTTGCATTTCTTTAATGCATATGTAATAAGAAGTGTAATAGTTTACAGATTTTTCCATTTCAGTGCCTCTCCAGATATCTTTGTCTTATTGATTTCTAATTAAATTCCATAGTGGTCAAAGAATATACTTTGTAAGACTTGAGTCCTTTTAAATATATTGAGACTTGTTTTATAGCCAGGGTATTGTCTATCCTGGTAAATGTTCTAGATGTACTCACAAAGAATGCATATTCTGTTGTTGCTGAGTGGAGAGTTTCATAAATGTCAGTCAGGTCAAATTAACTGATGGTGTTAAGTCTGTCTTTTTGCTGATTTTATATCTACTTATTCTATCAGTTATTAAGAAAAAGGTATTAAAGCCTCTGACTGTAATTTTGGATTTGTTGATTTTTCCTGACAGTTCTATCAGCTTTTGCTTCATGTATTTTGAAGCTCTGTTATTAGATGCACCAACATTTAGGATTGTTATATCCTCTTGATGAATTGATTTCTCTATCATTATGAAATCACCTTCCTTATCTCTGCCATTACTTTTGCTCAGAAATCTACTGTGTCTGATATTGATATAGCCACTCAGTTTTCGAACTACTGGTGTTGGCATGGTGTATCTCTTTATTTCATTTTATTTTATTTTATTTTATTTTATTTTATTTTATTTTATTTTAATTTTAACCTATTTGTGCCTTTATCTTTATAGTGCATATTTTGTATGTAGCCTATAGTTTGAACTTGCTCTTTTATTCAATCTGAAAATCTCTGTCTTTTAATCTGAGCATTTAAATCATTTACATTTAAAGTAATTGTTAATACTGTTAGGGTTAAGTCTACTATCTTGCTATTTGTTTTCTGTTTGTTCCAACTGTTCAGTGTTCTCTTTTTCTGTCTTCTTTTGAAATAATTATTACTAATGACTTTATCTCCACTGTTGGCTGATTAGCTTTAATTCTGTTATTAGTTATTTTTTCCAGGTTTATAGGACATACCTTGAGCCTATCACAGACTACCTTTAAGGGATATTATAACATTTGACGTAAAATATAAGAGCCTTACAACACTAAATTTTCATTTCTCTCCTCCTGGTCATTGTGCTTTTACTGTCACATATTTTACTTGTACATATATGTTATAAATCCCATACTGCATAGTTATTTTTGTTTAAATAGTCCACTTTTAAAATAAATTTAAATAATAAGAAAAATATACTTTATATTTACCCTTATATGTTTTCACTGCTTTTTAGTGCTTTTTGTTGCTTGTAAGTATGTTTTTATTAACTACAACTATCCTACTACCTGAAAAAAACTTCCTTTAACATTTCTTGTATTATGGATTTGCTTGTGATGAGTTCTTTCAGTTTTTAACAGTTTTAT
This sequence comes from Pteronotus mesoamericanus, assembly GCF_021234165.1. Classification (NCBI taxonomy): domain Eukaryota; kingdom Metazoa; phylum Chordata; class Mammalia; order Chiroptera; family Mormoopidae; genus Pteronotus; species Pteronotus mesoamericanus. The sequence continues at coordinate 19,248,978 of NW_026555310.1, forward strand.
TGAGATATAATTGACATAAAAATTGTATATATTTAAGACATAAAACTTGATATTTTTTATTGAGATATCATCATGTAATATCATATAGTTTAAGGTAAGAACATGATGATTTGATATGCATATATATATTGTGAAAGATTTACCATAATAGGATTAGTTAACACATTCATTACCTCAAATAATTACCTTTTTTTATTTTGGTAAGAACATTTAGAATCAATTCTCTTAACAATTTGCAAGTATATAATATAGTATTGTTAACTATAGTCACCATGCTGTACATTAAATTCCCAAAACTTACTTATCTTATAACCAAATCTCTTTGTCTCCTGAGAGACATGTGACTAATAATAGTATCAGCATGAAAGGATTGTGGGTTCAGAATTGAGAATCGAAGTTTTGTTTGACAACTGAGACATTTTTTTTCCATGAACAACTTGGCTGAGAACCAAATTTTTCGAAAACAAGATGTTCAAGAAACGGGATTTGACTTTGGATAACTATAAGACACTAAAGAAGGAAATTGAAGAAGATACAAATAAATGGAAGCATATTCCACATTCATGGAAAGGAAGCATGAACATCACTAAAATGTCCATACTACCCAAGGCAATCTGTAGCTCTGGCGCAAATCCTGTCAAGATAACAACAGTCTATTTCACAGAACTAGAACAAATAATCCAAAAATTTATATGGAACCACTAAAGACATGAAATAGCCACAGCAACCTTGAGAAAGAAGAACGAAGTAGGACATATCACAATTCCTGATGTCATGCTATTTTACAAGGCTATAGTAATCAAAACAGCATGGCATTTATAGTAAAAAAAAAAAAAAAAAAGACACATAAATCAGTGGAACTTAATAGAGAGCCCAGAAATAAATCCAAACCTATATGGTCAATAATATATGACAAAGGAAGTTCAATGGGGTAAAAAGACAGTCTGTTCAATAAATAATGTTGGGAAAATTGGACAGACGCATGTAAAACATGAAACTACACCACCTTCTCATACCATATACAAAAATGACTCAAAATGGATTATAAACTTCTGTGTAAGATTCAAATCCATAATCTTCCTAGCAGAAAACATAAGAAGTAAAATCTCATACATTTCTTTCAGCAATATTTTTTTTCTGATATATCTCCTCAAGCAAGGGAAACAAACAAAAAATAAATAAACCAATGGGACTATATCAAACTAAAGAGGTTTTGCATAGCAAAGAAAACCACCAACAAAACAAAAAGACAGCCTACTGAATGGGAGCGTTTGTTCATTAATGATCCATTTGATAAAGGATTAATATCCAAATTTATAAAGAATTCATACTACTCAGCACCAGAAAAACAAACAATCCAATTTAAAAAAATGAGCAAAGGATTTGAAGAGGCACTTCTCCAAAGAGGACATACAGATAGACAATAGACATACAAAAAATGCTTAGTGTCACTAATCATTAGAGAAATGCAAATTAAAACCACAATGAAATATTACTGCACACCTGTGAGAATGACTATCATCAATTAATCGACAAATAACAAGTATTGGCAAGGATGCGGAGAGAAGGGAACTCTTGTACACTGTTGGTAGGAATGCAGATTGGTTCAGACACTACTGAAAACAGTATGAAGTGTCCTCAAAAAATTAAAAATGGAACTGCGTCATTACCCAGTGATTCCACTTCTGGGTATATATTCAAACAAATACAAAACACTAATTTGAAAGAATATATGCTCCCCTATGTTCAGGGCAGTGTTATTTACAATGGCCAGTATATGGAAGCACCCCAAGCACCTTATCAGTAGTTGAGTGGATAAAAAGTTGTGTTACATATATACAATGGACAAAAACTATATAATTCACTTATATATGGAATCTAAAGAGCAAAATAAATGAACAAACAAAATAAAAACATTGACTCATAGATAAAGAGATTAGACTGCTGGTTGCCAGAAGGCAGGGTTTTGGGGGGCTGGACAAATAAGGTAAAGGGTTAAGAAGTATGAATTGGTAGCTACAAATGTCATAGGGATATAAAGTCAACATAGGGAATGTAGTCAATACTACTGTAATAACTAGGTATGGTGCCAGGTGAGTACTGGAAATATGGAGGGGAACACTTTGTAAAATATTTGATTGTCTAACCACTATGCTGTACACCTGAAATTAATACACAATAATACTGACTGTGAACTGCATTGAAAGAATTGTAGATATAGATATAATATTTAAAAAGTGCCTGCTATATAATAAGTATTTGTTATTATCAGTAGGAATATGTTTCATTTTTAAAATGATGTCTCTAACTCACCAGAGGGATTGTGACACTCTGAAAACTGTGAATCTATATTTATATTTACATATTTATATATTTTTTATATAAATTTATAGTTTATTTATTTAATTTTATATATTTTATATTTTTATATTTATATATACTCCTTATATATATGAACTCCTTTAGTGTTTTCTTGCCTGGTAAGCTCTTTACCTGCCTTTTGATTCTAAATAATAGCTTTACTGTGTATATATACATATATATATATATGTATATATATATATATATAAGTATATATATTTAGCCTGGTTTCTGGTACATACTAAGGCTCTTAACCTGTTAGTAAGAAGAAATACCATCTTATCTTTGTATAGTGTTTTTTTTGCAGAATTCTTTTAAGTACATAGTTGCTAGTCATCTTCACAATAACTTTATCAGAAATAAATTTAACTTTCCTCTTGATCTATTTGAGTTTCATGTCACTGTGGTTTTACAAACAGTAGTATTTAATGATAATCACACCTCCCTATGGCTTTTATACCTTGATACCTAAAGCACTTTTTAAGTTTATTTTAAATTATTTTATGTGAAAGAGATTATTTTATTGCACAGATAAACAAACAGAACCAAGTCATCAAACATTTGTCCTAGATTATAAAATACAGTATCTCTACAATAGAATTTGTCTAATACAATAGACATTTTAGGGACAACTTCCAGAGCATATTTATTATTCAGTTCTAAAGATAACTAAAGACATGCCTATCCAAAGACACCTCATAATCTTTATGTTTTTCTAGTGCTTTTGGAGACATTAAAATAGTGGAAGTGAAGGGTTTATTTGTGAAGCTCATTAACTCTTCCATTGACAAAGAACTGGAAATTGGAAATCATATTCTCCAGCAAAATGTGAATGGACAAAAAGTATCTTTGTACCAATTCCCTCCAAATAACATAATGCAGGCCAATTCCACAGTGACCGTGAGTATTAGATACCGATACTATAAACTAAAATTGTACAGGGTAATCTCACTTACCCAGGTCAGAGTGTTGTGGCTCAGCACCAGTGGTTTCTTTATCACTAGATCTCTACATAAAATGTGATGTTTTGTTGGTGGTGGCTAACTGAACCACATTGTCCATTTCTGTGTATAAATTAATACCTATAATTAAATTTCCATACCTCTCTTCAATTTGTTGTACAATACCTTTTGTTTTATGATTTAACTAGTAAATTAAAATACTGAAGTTCCTAAAATTAAGCAAACATAATCCTTAAAAGAAAAGTAAAGGGATTCTTAGCCTAGAGGACTGATAATAAGTTGAAACTGGAGGGTCTTCCCTCTTGCTTGTGCTTTCTTTTAAACCGCAGAGTGTTACACAGCTTGACATTATGTATTACATAGTCATTATATTTTAAAACCGCATATGGTGAGCAAGATGACAATCACTCTCTGACTTTACAACATTGTTGAACTCTAATGATCTTGTTATTAACAAACTATTTCTCACAGGTCTGGACAGCAGCATCCCAAGGAAAGCATCAGCCACCATCAGATTTTCTTTGGAAGGAAGAAAACAAGTTTAGCACAAGCCCAAATTGTACAACAATTCTGTGCAAACCTAATGGTGAGGTCAGTATCTGGTTCTTAACAATAGTTTTTAAATGGATAGTCTCCTTGTGTTCCCCTTCTACCCTTAGCTCGCTCAATTATTTTTCTGTCCCTAAAATCTTGGATAGAACCATCTCTAACTGTCACAACAAATCAGCAACTCAACAACACCTTCTTCTCAGTGCCAAACTGCCTACAATCTAGCAAAAATAATTTTGATACCCCAAATTTGAAGCTACTCTACATTTCAGCATTAAGGATGAATTATATTTATGGTATTTAGCCTGAAAAGCAAGATAAGTAAGGAGGAAACTATTAGAGGCCCACTCTATTCATTTATGTATTTTACAAATGTTGATATTTTTCTCTATTTTTTTAAGGTCCACATGCCATTGTTTTTTGTTTTTTAAATTATATTTTATTGATTATACTATTACAGTTGTTCTGACTTTTCCTCCTTTGCCCCCCTCCACCCAGCACCCCCAACTCCCTCAGGCAATCCCCTCACCATTGTTCATGTCCATGGATCATGTGGGTAAGTTCTTTGGGAACCTCATTTCCTATACTGTACTTTACAGGCCCATGGCTACTCTGTAACTACCTATTTGTACTTCTTAATACCCTCACCTCTTCACCCATTCCCCCACATTCCCTCACATCTGGCAACCATCAAAATGCTCTCTGTATCCATGATTTTGTCTCTGTTCTCCTTGTTTGCTTAGTTTGTTTTTTAGATTCAATTGTTCACAGATATGTATTTATTGTCATTTTATTGTTCATAGTTTTGATCTTCTTTTACTTAAGTAAGTCCCTTTAACATTTCATATAATGGTTTGGTGATGATGAACTCCTTTAGTGTTTTCTTGCCTGGTAAGCTCTTTACCTGCGTTTTGATCTAAATAATAGCTTTAGTGGGTAGAGCAATCTTGGGTGTAGGCCCCTGCTTTTCATGACTTTGAATATTTCCTGCCAATCACTTCTAGGCTGCATAGTTTCTTTTGAGAAATCAGCTGACAGTCTTATGGAAACTCCCATGTAGGTAACTTCTTTTCTCTTGCTGCTTTCAAGGTTCTCTCTTTATCTTTAACCTTTGGCATTTTAATTATGATGTGTATTGAAGTGGACCTCTTTGCATCCATCTTGTTTTGGACGCTCTGTGCTTCCTGGACTCGCATGACTATTCCTTTACCAAATTAGGGAAGTTTTCTTTCATTATTTTTTTCAAATAGATTTCCAATTTCTTGCTCTTTCTCTTCTCCTTCTTGCACCTTTATGATGCAAATGCTGGACCTCTTGAAGTTGTCCCAGAGGCTGCTTATACTATCCTTGATTTTTTGGATTCTTTTTTTCTTGTTGTACTGACTTTTTTTTTTTTTTACTTCCTTATGTTCCAAATCATTGATTTGATTCTTAGCTTCATCCACTCTACCATTGTGTCCCTGTAAATTGCTCTTTATTTCAATTCATGTATCTTCATTTCTGACTGGATCTTTTTTATGCTGCTACAGTCCTTACTAAGTTCCTTGAGCATCCTTATAACGAGTGGTTTGATCTCTGCAACTAATAAATTGCTTATCTCCCTTTTGTTTAGTTCTTTTTCTGGAGTTTTGACCTGTTCTTTCATTTGGGCCATGTCTCCTTGTTTCCTCATTTTGACAGCCTCCCTATGTTTGTTTCTATGTATTAAGTATAGGTGCTTTGACTCTGTGTCTTGGTAGTGTGGCCTAATGTAGTAGGTATCCTGTAGGTTCCATCCTGTAGGTTCCAGTGACACAGCAAGTGGCTAACATGCTGAGGTCATGCAGCTTATGATTTTAAGAATTGGAAACAAGGCCAGGATGTCTTACCACATTTTTAGGGTTTTTCACTAAATGTAAGTGGCATTACACAGTTTGACTTTGAAATTTTATTGCAATAAACCTAGCCATTTTTTAAAAAATCAAACTCATATAGTATTTGATATTAATGAATTGTTTTTGTTAGGCCATTGCCTGGTATACCCCTATTCACTGGAAGCAAGCATGGGAGAAATTAGAGACTGACACTGAATTTGACGTATGCTCAGTATTAAATCGAACATCTCAAAAGCACTTGCTCCGCTGGCCAAAAGCCGTAACTACAACTGAAGAAAAACATCATGAACCTAAAGAAGATATCTCAAACTATCAGATAGAACCAGTTCCAGATTTTCTTAAGAGGTAAAATTTGCTTGATTTATATTTTTAACTGAGCCCTTCCAACAATTGGTAACTGAGCAGGCAGGAATGATTGGGTGACAAGTAAATATGTGATGAATAGATAAATCAGTAATGACCAAAAATATCTATTTTGAATATGACCATAAAACCCATAATATCTTTAAAACATAAAAACACAGAGCCAGCAGGGATATACTCATGGGACAATGAAGGCAGGTGATTTCTGCTAGGCAATGGAGGATTCCCCTCTGCCAGCCACCCCCGCCTCAGCCATTTCACCTCTTCATGGCACTGTTGTTAGTGGGGTGAAGAGATAAAGTTATCACCACATCTTTAGCAGTGCTGAGGTGAAAGGAGAGGTGTAGCATCTAGGAATTTTATCTTAGGTCAAGAGCTGGCTGTGGCTGAAGGTACAGGTTACTCATTTGTTATTGTTATGTTATTCGTGTGTAGGCAAATGCTTCTGATGTTGTAGTAAAAGTGCTTCCCACAAGGTGTAGAAAAGCCATATTTTCTGGTCTTAAAACATGCTCTCTCTACTATTGAGCCTTCATTCCTAACAGCACTGCATGAAATGCCTTTGAGTTTAATTTAGGCTTTTTTTTTTCCCAGAGAAAAAGACATCCTGCCAACTCTTTTCCCCAATAGCAGCCCTTGGTGCCACAGTCCCAATGTCCCTGCACATCCCTACTGTCCTCTGATTGAGCCTTACAATACCAGCATGGCTGGAAGCAGCTTAAATAGACAACCCAGGCCTTAGCCAGGCCTGAGTCAGCCTTGGTAAGTCAAATGGATACTTGTTCCAGCAGAAAGTGAGGTGTGTGCATATGTTTGTAGAAGAGGTAAAAAAGGGTTAAGTGGTAAAATACACTATTAAAAATTATTCATTTCCTCAAAAATAGATGGCTCCTTTAAAAAATAGATGGCTTCTAAAGGAATTGTTGTAAACCATTCACTTACATCTCTACCTCAGTGTCTTTTACTGTTTTTGATAAATATCTTTTGAATGAATTAATGAATCAAAAGGAGATACCAAAAACACCCCTGGCAGGTGGTTTAGTTGGTTGGAGCATTGTCTTGTACATCAAAAAATTTGTGGTCACTGGTACATACCTAGGTTGCAGGTTCAATCCTTGGTCCGAGTTTTGACAGGAAGCAACCAATCAATATTTCTCTCTCACATTGATGTTTCTCTCTCTCTCTCTTCCTTCCTCTATCTCTAAAATCAATAAAAACATACCCTTGGGTGAGGATTTAAGGGGAAAAAAAACAACAGCAAAACAGCGTGGCCAGCAAAAATACTTAGTTTATATTTTTCTTCACTTAATGATAGCCTTCACTATTTTACTCATTCTGGACAAGTTTTCCACAGAAATTTCACTTCAAGTTTTCTTTCTTTTAATGTTATTTTTCGGTTACAATTTACATTCAATATTATTTTGTATTCAAATTTTCTTGATTCACCTTTGTATAGTGGTGGCAACTCACCATAATTATTCAATAATTTTTGATATTCAACACAAGACGTGTATATCCTATAATTTATAATAGTAATCCAAAAAGATAGTTGCTTTGATACTTTCAGGGCCTCTTTTCTTCAATAAATACCTTTTTAATTTTATTTAATATATTTTTAATATGAACAGATATACATCAGAATTGTAAGAACTTTTCTTTCATTTAAACTGTGAAAGATGGCCTCAGAGACAGATATTAGGACCAAATGATGATTCATCGAATTCCAGCAATTTGTGAATCATCAGTTCATTTCTTTGAAAGGATGTGTAACATGATCTTCAAGGGAGAGTTACCTGGTTAATTATCCAGTCTCTTCTTACTTCTCCTACTATAGAACTATTTATTGTCATTAGCACACTTCTCAATAATAATTGATAAAGAAAAAAGAAATAAAACCAAAATCCATCAATTTTAGTCATAGTTTCTTCAATCCTGCTTCTTTCATCCTGCACTGATAATAGGCTAGTTTGCTGAGATACAGAAGAAAGAATCTAAGTTGCATGTGACTCTTCTGTCTGGATATAGTTGCCTTATTTTTAACTGTGCCTCTCAACTGTACTACAGAGGAACCTAGAAACTTGACTGTGAAGATAGTTTTAAAGAAACATATGTCTAATTTATACCAAGCACACTTGTGTTTTTAAAAATGTTAAAATACAGAAAGCATAGAGGATAATGTTAAAAACACCCATGTACTAATCACTCAAAATTAATGTTAACATTTTCTCATACTACCAAGAAAAGCCCTTTAATCTTCCTGTTGTTCCAATATAAAACTGGAATAACTCATTCTTGTCCTCATTTTTATATTTTAATTGTCTACATGTGGATCAATAAAATATGAGGTCTGTCCACAAGGTATCCAGGCATATAATATAAAAAATAGAGACATTTATTGAAGGAGATACACGATACAAGAAACATTGTACATAAGACATTGATGCCTCAGTCCCCTTCAAAGTAGGCACCTTGGGACCTCACTCAGTTCTCCCAGTCTCCATCAGCTGCCCCGTCACATTTTCCTGAATTAGATCAACAGTCTGAAATCTCTTTCTTTTCAAAGGTGATTTTTTAGTTTTGGGAAAAGCCAGATGTCACAAGGTGCCAAATGCAGGCAGTAGGGAGGCTGAGTCAGCTGGGTAGCTTGATGTTTCACCAAAAATCTCTGTACAAGACATGATGCCTGAGTGGGCGCATTGTTGTGATGAAGCTGCCAATGACCAGTTGTGCATAGCTGTGGGCTTCTGAATCATCTGAATAGTTTCTGTGGAGGAATGTTCAAGCTTAATGCAGAATTTGATACAGATTTGTTGCTCTACTCACTCAGTCATTTTGAATGCAATGGCCACACAGTACACATGCGTACTCACCAGTGTCTACCACCCCCACTGATGAGTACAGTGAAGTTATCATTGTTCACACATGGGCATTCCAGTCCACACTCCTTGGCTTCCAGGTTACATCAATGACACACAAACCATTCTTTTCATATTAGTAATGGCTGGACTTTATCTGGACAGACATTGTGTATATAGTATAATTGATGTGTTTTTAATCAAATAAATGGCAATAAATAGAGCACATGGCACATAATAGTTTTTAAACACGTTTGATGAAGGATAGAGAAGGAGATGCTGAAGGTTTTTAAGCAGGCATCTTATAGAGTTATATCTGTATTTTAAAGCAAATTTTGAAGCAGTGTTGAAAATGAGGTGGAGTAGGAGGCAATCCAAAATCTAGGAGGAAAGAAAGAAGGAGGGGTAAAATAGGAGAGGAGAGAAAATGAAAGGAAGACCAAAACATGTTTGGAAAAGAGGTTGAGGACAAGTTGCTTCTGTAGAATTGTAACTTGAGTTCCAAAGGACAGGGGAAAGAGGTATTGAGGCAGAGGTAATATTTAAGGAAATATTGACAAAAATTTTCAAAAATTGACAAAAGACATCAAGCCATAGAATAAAGAAGAATAAGTCTCAGGGAGCATGAATCCAAAGGAAACCACACTAATGTATTTTACAATAAAAATTCAGAAAACCAAATAACAGAAATCAGAAGACAATGGAATGGTATCTTCAATGTGCTAATGTGCTTAGAGAACTACTGTCCTAGAGTTCTGTACTAATCAAAAATATGCTTCAAGAAGTGAAGGTGAAATAAATAGATTTTTCAGGCAAATGAAAGCTAATAGAATTCATCAACAACAAAGACACACTAAAGAAATATTTCAAGTAGAAAGAAACTGGTCCTAGAGAGATGTACAGAGTCAAAACATGGATAAACATAAATGAATAGTTACTATACAAAATAATACTAATATTCTCTTGCAGGGTTTAAAATTTAGAATTTAAATTCATGACAACTGTATTAGTTTCCTGGGGCTACTGTGATAAAGTAGCTAAAACTTGGTGACTTAAAACAACAAAAGTATACTCTCTCATGGTTCTGGAGACCAGAAGTCTGAAATCAAGGTGTCAGCAGAGCCACCCTCTTTCTCTAGAGGATTACCCTTTCTTGCCTCTTCTTAGTTTCTGGGTGTTGCCAGCACTCCTTAGTGTTTCTTGGTTTGTAGATGCATCACTATAATCTCTACCTCCATCTTCACATGGCCTTCTCTCTTCTGTGTGTCCATATTTCCCACTTTTTATAAAGACCCCAGTCATAGTGAATTAGGGCCCACCCTAATTTACTATGATCTCATCTTAACTTGATTACATCTGGAAAGACCCTATTTCCAAATAAGGTCACATTCACTGTTTCAAGGGGTTAAGACTACAAACTATGTATTTGGAGGACACAATTTAAACCATAAGAGCAGCAATAGCACAAAGGTTGGGAGGGGAGTAAATGGAGTTAAAGTACTCAAAATGTCACAATTTTTCCAATAATTTGCAAAAGTAACAATTAGTATTAGACTTTAGTAAATCAAGGATATGCATATGAAATCTAGGATAGACACTAAAAAATAGTATACAAATGTCATATTCATGATATATATCATACCTTCATTATCATTCAGTACAAAATATATTCTAATTTCTATCTTCTTTGATACATGGGTGCTTTGGGCATAATATATCATGAAAAAGTGGGTTTATTTCAGGAATGCAAAGTTGGTTTAAGCTTTGAAAATTAATTAAACTTACCACCATAACAGAAGAAAAAGGAAAATTATATAACTGTCTCAATAGATACAGAAAAAGCATTTGATGAAATTTAATACCCACCCATAAAGAGAGAACCTTAGAAAATTAGTATTTGAAAAAAATGTCCTTAATCTGATCAATGGTATCTACAAAAATACTAAAATAAACTATCATATTTAATGGTGAAATAATGAACATTTTCTCCTTGAGATCCAAATAAGGACAACAATTCTCTATATAATAATGTCTATTCAGCATTGTACTAGAATTCTGAGGGAAATGAGGCAAGAAAAATGAATATACAAATATTCTCTTACTCCAAAATCCAGCAATTTTATTCCCAGGAATTATATATATCTAAAAAATATGTATGTATGTATATATATATATATATACACACCAAAAGACAAATGCAATAATGACCATAGCAACTGTCTTTGTAATAGCCAAAAACTAGAAACAATCCAATTATTGATGACAGTACAATAGATAAATAAATTATGATATACTAGTACAATCCCATAAACAATGAAAATGAACTACTGCTACATGCAGTAACATCAATGAGTCTTAAAAGCACAATGTTGAGTAAAAGATGCCAAACAAAAAGGACTGCATATTATATGTTTCTATTTATGTAAAATTCAAAAGCATATAAAACCATGGTGTTAAAGGTGAGAATAGTAGTTATCTCTGGGAGAAAGAAGGAAGTAGCCTTTGGAAGTTACACAAAAACTGCTTCTAGAACACTGACAATGTTTCATTTCTTAATCTGGATGGTGTTTACATGAATCACTGTATTCATCGTGCTGTGTAATTATGACTTGTGATCTTTTCTGCATCTATGTTATACTTAAGTAAAACCTTATTTTTAGAGACTTGATGACAAGAAAAGAAAAATTAGAAAAGGAAGACAGCACAGTTATAGTAATGAGCACTGACAGCTTATACCCTGAAAAGGAAGGAAAAAGAAAACCTAAAAAAATAGATGAATGAACTCAAAATGATTATTAATATGAGGCTTCTTTGTCATAGGAGAAAAATAGTTCTACCTGAAATAAATCTAAGCCTATCATTATATTGCAATGCATTGGAAATCAATTTTCACAATGTTCATCATAGCTCAGTCATTTCCAGGAACATCTTGTGGCAGAGATGGCTAATTACTGCCCCTAAGTCATTGTTCCTTTAGACACAAGACCAATATGCCCAGGGAAACCCAGACAAATGGCTGCCAGAAATGAAGCCTGATTTTCGCAGTCTCTCCTGCAGTTAGGCAGGATAATGTGTCTACATTCTGCACAATGGAATGTGAACAGAAATCATGTATATAGCACCTGATCAGGCCCTTGGAGTGTGTGCTCTCACATCTTCCCTGCACCGTGATAACAGGGGCTGGAGCTGCCGTCTTTCAACACAGACATGAAGCCATGTGTTGAGGACAAAAAAGACATTCTACAGGGCCTGTATTGGCCCATCTTCAGACTGTTAAATGAGAGAGAAATAAGGTTTAAGCTGTTTTTAAGTTGTGTCTGAACTAGATGATCCACACAGGATCACTACCATTTAGTTTCACTTAATAAGCTACTGGTTAAAAAGGAAACAAAAATCTCAGCTAGAAAGGACATTTTTAAGATAATTAGGTAAATCTGAATATAGAATGAATATTAGATATTGATGAGTCACATTCTTTCCTTAGGTGTGTTGATTGTGTTGTGGTTATATTGGTTGTTCTTAAGATTCATACAGAAATCTTTATTTGATTTCTAGCGGTTTAGTGATACAAGCATAGGTAGATAATGCAAATATGGCAAAATATTTTCACAATAAAAATTTGAAAAAATAAAACAAAGATATTTTTTGAAAGAATGCAGTGTGCACTTGGAGCTACTAGCGCACAGAGGCAAGGCACTGACCACAGTATGAAGAGAAGCTCTTAGGAAGGCTAAAGGCCTTTCATAAAGCAGATGTGTTTGCATTGTGTTTGTTGCCTCTCTTGTTCCTAAACCTAGAGAGAATGTGCTTTCTTCTTGCTGAAATTAGTTTACAGATGTTGATAACTTTGATAATCTTCTGTAACTCAAGTTAAGTGACAGAAGCAACTGATAGTCTGAAGATAGTGTTCTAAAGCATTGTTTTAAACTAATTCTGTGGTGTGCGCATTGTTTAGTGCACTTTATTTGCACACTAATACCCTTAGCCTGTCATCTGTGATCCATTGTGCACACTGCAGTGATATTCATTTAAATTGTGACTCTAGTTGCTACTGACTTCCATGCACATGTCATTAGATAATGATATTAATAGTGTTCCTTTGTTTCTGAGGGTTGCAGAGCCACTCTATGAAAGCCAACTTGTTAAAAAATAAATGAAACTAGAATATAGATAACACTATACAGGAATGAAACATTTAAAATCACATCAATATAAACTCTCCCTTAAGATCACATTTATGGAATTTACATTAACTAGACTGTAGCCAGTTACTCATTACAGTCCAATAGATATGGTTTACCTCTCCTGGGATCAAAATAATTTTTTCTTCCCCCCCTCAGGATTTTATTTTATTTTATTTTTATATATACATTTTACTGATTATTACAGTTGTCCCATTTTTTTCTCTCCTTTATTGACCTCCACCCTGCATCCCTCCTCCCAGCAGTATCCACCCTCCAGCCCCTGGGCCACTTAGCTCATGTCCATGGGTTATGCGTGTAAGTTCTTTGGTTTCTCCATTTCCTATACTATTCTTAACTTCCCCCTGTCTATTTGGTCACTACTATTTATGCATCTTATTCCCTGTACATTTTACCCCATTCTTCCCCCTCCTCCTTGCCTCTGATAACCCTCCATGTGATCTCCATTTCTGTGATTCTTTCCTATTCTAGTTGTTTGCTTTATTTCTGTTTTTGTTTTTTTTAGGTTCAGTTGTTGATAGTTATGAGTCTGTTGTCATTTTATTGTTCATAGTTTTTGATCTTCTTTTTCTTAGATAAGTCCCTTTAACATTTCATTTAATAAGGGCTTGGTGATGATGGACTCCCCAGAACTTGACCTTATCTGGGAAGCACTTTACCTGCCCTTCCATTCTAAATGATAGCTTTGCTGGATAAAGTAATCTTGGATGTAGGCCCTTGCTTTTCATGACTTTGAATACTTCTTTCCAGCCTGTTCTTGCCTGCAAGTTTTCTATTGAGAATTCAGCTGATAGTCTTATGGGAACTCCTTTGTAGGTAACTGTCTTCCTTTCTCTTGCTGCTTTTAAGATTCTCTCCTTATCTTTAATTTTGGATAAGGCAATTTTGATGTGCCTTAGTGTATACTTCCTTGGATCAACTTTTTTGGGACTCTCTATGCTTCCTGGATCTCCTGGAAGTCTATTTCCTTGGTCAGGTTGGGGAAGTTCTCCTTCATTATTTTTTCAAGTAAACTTTCAATTTCTTGCTCTTCCTTTTCTCCTTCTGGCATTCCTATGATGTTGAAATGTTTAAAGTTATCCCAGAAGTTCCTAAGCCTTTCCTCATTTTTTTTTTTTTTGAATTCTTGTTTCTTCATTCTGTTCTGGTTGAATGTTTATTTCATCTTTCTGCTCCAAATCTTTGATTTGAGTCCTGGTTTCCTTCCCTTTACTGTTGGTTCCCTATATATTTTTATTTCACTTTGCATAGCCTTCACTTTTTCCTCCATTTTGAGATACTCAGCCATTTCTGTAAACATCCTAATTACCAGTGTTTTGAACTGTGCACCTGATAGGTCAGCTATCTCTTCATTGCTTAGTTCTATTTTTGGAGCTTTGATCTGTTCTTTCATTTGGGACATATTTCTTTATCTCAGCATACCTGTTATGTTGGAAGGGGCAGAGCCTTAGGTATTCCCCAGGGCTGGGCAAACCACATTGCTACGTTGTAAGGCTATATGTAGGGGAAGGGTCCCAGAAGGAACAATGCCGCTTGCTCAGCTCTCAGCTGGCTTTCAGTCACTTTCCCCACTACCCACAAACAAATTGGGTGCTTCTAGTGATGATTCTTAGGTGGGTGGGTTTGTTAAGTTCTAGGACCCTGTGGTCCTAGAACTCCAACAAACTCTACTGTGAGGCTGAGAGTTTCTCCTGCCACCACAACCCCCACAGGTTTTTAGCTCCAGGGATTTTGAGGCTTTTTTTCCCCACACTGGAACCCTCGGTTCCATGGTCTGTTTCACTCCTCACCTGTTCCTCCTGGTTTACCCGCATGTGAATGTGAGACCTTCCTGACCATCAGCCATGCCTTGCTACACATCCTCTCTGCCCACCTGCCCGTCTTGGCCCCTCTTACTGGTCTAGATGAATGTTTATTCTTTAACCCTTTGGTTGTCAGACTTCCATACTGTTCGATTTTCTGGCAGTTCTAGCTACTTTTTTGTTTTTAAATTTGATGTTGTCCTTCCTTTGGTTGTGGGAGGAGGCAATGTGTATCTACCTATGCCACCATATTGGCTGGAAGTCCCTAAATATTTTTTTCCTATAAGAACATATTTCCAGCCCATAATAGTAACACACACAAAAAATGTTAGAAATCAATTCTTTTTATATGTCCTCCATATTAGTATCTGTTCTGTTTATTAATGTTTATATCTGTATTACATTGTAAATTTTATCAGATTAAGTATTAGAATGTCACATGTCACATCTTTAAGACTGGGAAAATTTTTAATTAATATTATAAAAAGAAATTGTGTAAATTGATATTTAGAAATTTTAAACAAAAGAAGTCTGACTATCCTTAGAAAAGATTGATTACTTGGACCTCGTAGAATCAAGCAGAATAGAAAATGATTACTTGAGGAAGCACTGCAAATTGCCAAGTTTTTCTGTCCATTATTTGTTATCAAATAACAGCATCAAAAAGGTAGGAAATTTTTATAAAGAAAAATTATGTTACACCATGTATTTAAGGATAAAGATTTTTCTCTTCTGTTATTTCTTTCAGAAAATTTAGATTTTAATATCACCATATTTCTGAAGACTTTTTTGGTGTAAGGAATAGACAAATGAAAACCATTTATATGTCTTTCACAGCTGTAATGCAGGTGTTTTTAATGACCATATGAAGAATTCCAAGATATTAGTCCTAATGACAGAATAATTGGGTAACTTTATGACTAGTTCTTTTATTTCAAAACATTTCAACATTATAAAATGTAAGTATTTTAAATTAATTGCCCTTTAGTTATATAAGATTACAATCTCACTTTTCGAAATATATAATTAATGATCCATTTCTTCGCACAAGTAAAAAATATTGTTCAGGAAGTTGGAGTATTCACATTCAGGTTACTGGATGTTGAATGTTTCAGACTCAAATAATTCAAGAAATTGCCATCACCCTCTGACATTGAAACAAACACCACTTCTACTACTAATCCTGTCATTAAATTTCAAGAAATTATAGATGGAAATTTTTTATAAATGTTATTAGCTTTAAATACAGTACTTCACTTTAAAACAAGTTTTCAGGGTATAATTTAAAACCTTCACCCTCAGGCAAGTCAGTCTGAAAGGACATACATAAAATATTTACAAGGTCTGTTTCATGCCAACAAATTGCTCCAGAAGATCAGAAGTTATATGCTAGATACTTCTTATATCTAAGCCACTGCTTTGTTAAGGAAAGTATCTTAGAAGCCTATTTGTATTCCAGGTCCATAACTTATTATTCAGAAAGTTTATACTGTGATGTGCCAAACAGCATCCTGACTCATTGGATTCAGAAACCTATTAGTGGCTAAGAAATAACTGTATTAACCAGAAACACCTTGCATTTTTGTTCATCTTTCTTGCAGATCACATTTTTACATCCAGTTTCTGGATAATTGTTTCTTTGTAATCAAATATTGATAGTTTAATTTGATAGTTTTTCCTCTGACCTTGCAGAGAAAAAGGGTTAGGTATGACTGAGAAGCTTTTCCTGTAGTCGTCTGCCCCTTCCCTCCCCCTTCTCATTCCCCTCATCCCCACTGTGAGAGAAGCTCATTGCTGTCCATACCTAGGGCAGTATTTTGTTTTCTTATCTTTTAGTTTACAGGAATAAAAAGGCATCTCATTTCAGAGGTATAAGTAATCTGCACTTGGGAACATTCGATTGAGCATGACTTCAGTTTGATATACTGGTTTTCTATGTAGAAACTATACTTATACAAAGTGACTTTCAATCCTTGCTTATGTAGATAGAGGTGAGGGAGGCCACCACCTCTGTCACTTCATTTGTCGCCAGGGTGGAGTGGACTCAAACAGCAGGCTAAGCAGCATCTGCCCTTGCCCACAAACCACCCGCACGCAGCGCTCCTGGCGCGCCCATTCCTGTACCGCTCTCCCCAGTCACTTCGTCATCATGGCAGCCGTAAGTGCAGAGAAAGTAGAAAGCATTGGGGGAATTGTGCTGGTAAAGTGTATGATGCAACATCGGCTTCTAAAATACATCTTCTAGATGGATACTTTTTCTTCCAAAGTTTTGATTATGTCTTGAAATATAAGGGGTTTTTTTTTAAATAATTTATTGAAGACTAAAACTTAATAATTAAACAATACTTTGCAAGGGGTTTTTAAACCTCTTGGTTCAAGTTACCAGCAAATAATATCCTTAAACCTAAAATTTCTTCAAATGAAAGAAAGTCCTTTTATTGATAGTGTATTTGCTTTAATGTGAAAAAAAAAACCCAATTCTTGAAATATACTGGACTAAATGCCTGCCTGTCACCTCTGTGGGAGGGGGTGTTGCATGGACCAAGAAAAACAAGCATCTGAGTTACTAAACAATAGGCAGTCACCTCAACCTTTAAAGGTAGTAACAGTGTTACAATATAGCAAATTCCTTCCCTGCAGCAAAACAATTATAAAACTGAAATAATTTGAGGATACATTTTTAAGAGCCATCAGAACGAATATGGATTTTCCTCATATAGCCTATAGTCATTAATTTTCTGTTAAATATTTATGTTGCTTTTGGAGCCACTTTTTGTCTTTCCTGTTGTATGACAAACTTTCTAAGACAGGGAAACAGGGAATATCACATCTTTTTGTGCTATACTCTCACCCAGTCCTTGTTGATAGATAAGTAAGAGTGAATGAAATCCAGAGTCACTGTAAAAACCCAAAAACACAATTTTGCAACTATACCAAATACAATTTAATTCCTATGAGCAACAGATTATTTATAGCCCAATAGAAATTATTCTGGTTAAAGAGACTGTGGATCCTCTGTAGTTGTTATGTTTTTTGATGGCAATGAAAGGGAAGATTAGGAACTTTGGCTTCTGCTATTTAGTTGATAAATGGCCTACTAGCATTTAACTAGTCACTTCCTACATTGCCCCATCTTTTTCTATGATGATATCAACATCAAAGTAATTGAGGAGGATCTCAATGGCTTTTAAGCGTTGTGTTTAAACCTTCCCCAAAGAGCTGATGAGAAGGTGATTTTTTGTTCAAGGGTTCTTTTGGATCAGTATCCTTCTCTAGTTGACATCTCTTGCTGCCCTAGGCCATGACTGATCTATTTTATGGTTTCTTGCTCTTTTTTGTGACTGGACTTTAGGTTCATTCCTTGGTTTAAGAATAAAACTATAGCCACCTAATCTCTAACTGGTTAGTGTTCTCGGCTCTGCTCGTGTAGGCGACTTAATGGGACTACCCCACAGAGCCTGCTGGCCTTTCATGGCCCCTGCTACCCATGTTTGGGTACCAGCCTTCCCATCTTTCTCAGATTGCTCAGATGTCTGATTTCTCTCCTCTCATCTCTTACTAAAGTTTTCCCTAATCATAATCTTCTATTTTCCTGAAGATCTCTTAATCTTTTACAAGTTCACTCTCTCCATCTATCCTTTAGCATCTAACTTCCTAAAAAGGTGATGATCACAACGTCCCTATTCTTCTGAGAAGCTTTTTTATCCTCAGATACTTCTTAATAGGACATTGGGACTGTAAAGGGATATATGCCAACCACCACATTACCAAAATTCACGTAATAATCAACCACAGAGCCAAAACAAGACCCAAGGTCTTTCAAATGCAAGGTTAGAGAATCCTGCCCTGACCCCTACTGATATAATTCCTGCTCCCAGAGGTCTTAGAGTTGTATCTGCACTGGGACCCATTTCCTCCAGTCTGGAATAGCCCTGAGCAGGGTTGAAATGCCAAGAATGGCACCTGAAACCTGTGACAGACATTAGCAACCAGTACTTCTACAATTCAAATCCCTTCCCTTTCTGTAGTCAGAAAGGAATTATACTAAATACCTAATGTGGATATGAGTTGGAAAGGGATCATTTTATTACAGACAAAAAAGTATTTTGTTGTTGTTGTTGGTTTAGGTTGGAAAAAATGTTTTAAATCCTCTCATTAAATATTGAAAAACATAATTGTGGCAAGGGATTTTAGCCTTTGTTGGTTTCCTCAGTTATTATTTTGCTTAACTCTGTGGTTACACATTTGTTCACTGATCCCCTCTGTGGGAGATTCTTTGGTAGGTTTGCTTCTTTTTTTTTTTTTTCTAACTCACCCAGTTTTTAAGTTTCAGGACTCCTAGAATGACTTACTTCTATCTTCTCAGAGCTTCCATCCCCATCTGGTGGTATCTTTAGAATTGGTCATCAGTCTGCCCTCAGAACATTTCCTAAGCCTTTACTGGGAGGAAAATTTTACTTCATCTGTCAGTGAATGTCTTCTATATTTCAGTCAGCTCCAGAGTCTGTTGTATTTGTTCATGGAAAATTGTTCAGAGATTAAGTCACCATTCCATTCGCATTGAAATTCATGACCATTCATTTGTCATTTGTAATGCTATGTACTTACATAGCATTTCATGGTTTTCATATTACCTTGTCTGTGCCTATAAGGTAGGTGAGGCTGACATTATCTCCATTTTATGGTTGATGACACTTTAGCTCAGAGATATTCAGTGACTAAACAAAAGTCACTTAAATGGTAAATGACAGAATTAAGACTAGAAGTCTAGCCTAAAGCCAATGCTCTTCCACACCACTCTGTCAATCAAGCATTGGTGTTTGCTTGTGTTTGTCCTTACTACTCCACTCCCAACTTGCCTGAAAGGAAAAACACCACACATTTAAAAAGTAGGGCTAGAAAAAGATATTATTCATAAAAAATGAGTTGGCTACCATGAGAATCTTAAGACTGTCCCAAACAGCGAAACATATTCAGGTCCTAATGCCAAAATTGCCAGTTTAATGGAGTGTCAATATCGGTACAAACAAAAAAAAAATTGAAGTTCAGTCCTTGGGGTCTTTGATGGCTAATCACATTTATGCGCTACAATGACTAAAACCATGAAGTTGTGCTTGGAGTCACAGCCCTGAAATCCTCTTTCTGCTCAGTACTTTTCAAGGAATGTGTGGGAGCTCTGCTGTGTGACGAATGCGGTATAGGAGGGTGATGCCACAGGACACTGCAGAAACAGAACTTTCCACTAGTTAGAGTTAGAGAACTCTGGAAAATCCATGTAATTTCCCTTTGTGCCTGCTACCTGTCATAGAACTCTCAGGCTTGCTAGGAGACACTGAGAAATTTAAGGTAGATTATAAAGAGGGAAGAAAGATCAGGAGCAGAATGGGACTTGTGACATACCATCACCAATATCCTTAAGAGTATGCAATTGCATACTTGGATGAAAGCACCAAAATTGCAAACACAGGATGTTAGGGTCATAGTCAGTAAAAGTTCTTATGCCCAGGAGGCATTCCCATGTCTTGTAGTGAGCACCGTTAATAAAGTGCTGGTGATGGAGTCCTTCCTGAACTGAGCTATATTCATGCATCTCTTATTGTTGTCCATGGTCCAAACTGGACAGTCCAAGCATGGGTGTCCTTCCAGCTTCTTGGGACCCTAATAAGAACTTTCTTTAACAATCTCTCCTCCTGTGGCCTCTGTGTGTGTGTGTGTGTGTGTGTGTGTGTGTGTGTGTGTGTGTGTGAAGAGTCACTATTTAATAGCTCAGAAAGAGGGACTAATATTTAATACTCCTTAATATGAAACATCACTAAAAGAGTTTTGAAAGTCTGGGTTAAGTTTTCTGGTGTCAGCATTTTCTATTTATACTTTGTTATATATATACTTTCAATCTAAGTACTAAATCTTTTTCCTCTCAGCCCTCAAAATGATATTTTCAAAATTTTTCAATCAGTTGCTTTTTCACATTTGTTTCCCACAATATAATTCCTGCAAAGTTTGTCAGCCATCCTGTTTCTGACTTTCCAGACTCACCCATACTGTATCACACTTACTTACTTAAGTTGTATGGAAGGAGTAAAAAGACATAAAATCCAGACTCCACATCCTGCTGGGTCAGAGGTATTCCATAGTTTAAAGAAAAATAAATGCCTTTGTAACATCTCTGCATTACTAAGCTCACTTCCACAGAGGAGATACAGAATAAAGACATCTTAGACTGTAAGGCTTCCTCCTATACAAATTTAGAGAAGACTCAAGCCAGTTGCACACAGAAAATGTAAATTTTTATTACATTTTTATATGTATTACCTATTATATTTTAAATCTAGATCACATCTTAGATATTTAATGGAAAAGATAATTAGGTAGTACTCAAGTATCACCAAGAAGGACATGAAGGACTGAATGAAGAAGAAATACAAAATCTAAACAGACTAATTATTAGCAATGAATTTGAAACTCCTCTGGTTTGGAACCAGAAGCTTTCATAGGTAAATTCTACTGAACATTCAAAAAAGAATTAATATTTATCCTTCTTAAACTATTTCAAAAAATTGAAGAGCAAGGAAGATTTCCAAACTCATTATGTGAAGCAAGCATTACCCTGGTACCAAAACCAGACAAAGTATAGGCTAATATCCTCGATGAACATACATGCAAAAATTTTCAACAAAATATTAACAAACTGGATTCAATAATACATTAAAAAGAGTATACATTATAACCAAGTGGGATTCGTTGTAGGGATGCAAGGATGATTCAATATCCATAAATCAATGTACATGGTATACCACCTTAACAAAGCAAAGCATAAAAAAAATATGATCATGTCACTAGATGTAAAAAAAAGCTTCAGGAAAATTCAACATCCGTATATGATAAAAATTCTAAAAAAAGCGGATATAGAAGGAACATATTTCAACATAATAAAAGCTATATGTGACAAACCCATAGCTGATATGCTCAATGGGGAAAAACTGAAAGCTTTTTCTCCAAGACCAGAAACAAAACAAGAATTCACACTATCACCGCCTCTATTCATCATAGTATTGGAAGTCCTAGCCACAGCAATCATACAAAATAAATAAGTAAATAAAAGAAAATACAACCAAATTAGAAAGGAAGACATGAAACTCTATTTGTAGGTGGCATGATACTAAATATATGGAAAACCTTAAAGATTCCACTGTGGGGGAAAAAATCTCTTAGAACTAATAAATGAATTCAATAAAATTGCAGAATACAGAATCAATATACAGAAATCTGTTGTGTTTCTATATACCAATAACAAATGATCAGAAGAAAAAATTGAGAAAACCATCCCATTTGTAATTGTATCAAAAAGAATAAAATACCTGGGAATCAATTCAATCAAAGAGGTGAAAGATCTGTACTGTGAAAACTATAGGAGATTGAGGAAAGAAATTGAAGAAGATACCAAAAAATGGAAGGATATACCTTGCTCATGGATTGGAAGGATTAATATTGTTAAAATATCCTTACTGCCTAAAGCAATATACACATTTAATGCAATCCCTAGTAAAATACCAATGACAGTCTTCTATAAATTAGAATACCAAGTCCTACCATTTATGTGAAACCACAAAAGACCATGAACAGCCAAAAAAAATTGAGAAAGAATAAAGTAGGAGGTATCACATGTCTTGGCATCAAACTATACTACAGAGCTATGATAATCAAAACAGTATGGTACTGGCAGAAAAGCAGATAAAGATTAATGCAATACAATAGAAAGCCCAGAAATAAATCCTTGCTTATCTATGGTTAATCTGCAACAAAGGAAACAAGGACATAAAATGGAGTAATGACAGTATCTTTAATAAGTGGTATTGCGAAAAATGGACACATTCAAAAAACTGAAATTAGACCACTTTCTTCAGCATATACAAAAATAAATTTAAAATGGATTAAAGACTTAAAAGTAAGACCTGAAACAATAAAACTCATAGAAGAAAACATAGGCAGTAAAAGCTTTGGCATCTCTCTTAGCAATATCTTTTTAAATATTTCTCCCTGGACAAGGGCAACAAAGTAAAAAATGAACAATGGTTCTATATCAAACTAAAAAGTTTTTATACAGTGAAGGAGACCATCAACAAAACAAAAAGACAACCTACTGAATGGGAGAAGATATTCACAAATGATACATCCAATAAGGGGTTAATATCCAAAATATAAAAGGAACTCATACAATTTAACATAAAAAAATCCAATTAAAAATAGGCAGAGGACCCGAACAGACATTTCTCCAAAGAGGATATACAGACGGCCAATAGATATATGAAACTATGCTCAATATGACTCATCATGAGGGAAATGCAAATTAAAATCACAATGAGATATTACCTCACACCTGTCTAAATTGCTATTATCAAAAAGACAACAAATGACAAATGTTAATGTGGATATAGACAAAGAGAACCCTTGTATTCTGTTGGTGAGGTTGCAGATTAGTGCAGTCAGTATGGCAAACAGTATAGAGATTCCTCAAAAAATTAAAAAATAGAGCTTCCATATGATCCAGCAATTCCACATCTGGGTATTGACCTGAGGAAAACAAAAACACTAATTTGAAAAGATAGACACACCCTAATGTTCATTGCAGCATAGCTAGTAATAGCTATGGTATGGAAGCAAAGTAGATGCCCAATAGACAAATGGATAAAGAAGATGTCAAACACACACACATACAGATATGGAATATTATTCAATAATAATAAAGAATGAAATCTTGCCATTTAAGACAATAAGGATAAACCCAAATAGTATTATGCTAAGTGAAATAAGACAGAGAAAGACAAATATTGTATGACTTTAACTAATATGTGGAACCTAAAATAGAACTCAAATAAATAAATGAAATAGAAATAGACCTATAGCTATAAAGAAAAATCTGATGTTTGCCAAAAGGGTGGAGGGTAGGGAGAGAGAAATGTTTTCTTTTTTAAAAAAGAAGAAAATGAAGGGTATGAACATTTAGAAATTGGTCATTAAACTGGTTGCCTCAGAACCACTTTGATCTTTATATTTAAGACCAAAGTAGACAGTATCCATGAGTCAAAGAGCTTTGCTCATCATAAATCACCATGTAAACTGCAACTTAAAGAAGTACACATGTTAAAGAGTTGAGTTAGAAAGATTTAAAAATGAGTAATTCTTTCACCTGGGCCAAAGGCGAGGTATCAGAGACATAATTTTCTCCCTCCTGTTATAGTTCTGCATTTGTATGTTCAAGATCTGCTATTTCCAGGTCTTAATTTAAGATAAGTATGATGGAAAGACTCTGAACATATTTACTTTAAATTGTTATAAAAGTACAATTTCACCATATTAACAGTCTGCATTATATTTCACCATGCATTGCCATTTTATTTTTTTTTTGTGCAGCACAATGATACCCAAGTCTAGAGAACACAAGGATGCCTGACAAGTCACAGCCAGCCTTCATCACATAGGAGAGGAAGCCAGCAGCAAGCAAGAAACTGCCTTCTTTTAGAAAAGATAATTCCTTAGGACTTTACTATAACCATTTCTTAAAGAAAGGGATAGAGTGTGTGGACAAAGAAAAACATTTGTTTTTTATGCTGTTAAGAAGCATTGGTCAAAAGCAAAACCAGCACAGTCTTCATTTTATGCACATGAAGTTTCCCAATCAATAATTTCAGTCTTTTATACCTTGCCCAACTGTTAGGTCTATAGCTTCTGTCATTTCTGCAGATACACTTTTTAAAAGCACCTGTTTCAGGAATTCTAAATCTTGTGGTCTGTTGATTCACTATGCTTGGAATCTATCTCTTTAACACATGGATTAATTTAGCTTCCTAATGACTGACAATAATCAAAGTTTCTATGGAGTAATTAGTTCAGAGTTTTTAAACCTGCCTACATTTGCCTCAAATCCAGCCAAGATAATCTCATCTTCCTGTTTGTGATACATAGGATTTTCCCCATGGATAGGAAATTAATGCCAAAAGTCCAAGAATAATTGTAATTAAATAATCTGACGGGGTTCCTTTTAAAAAGTATTCTCACTTCTTATTTTTAGCTTATTCTATAGTATCCAGAGTATAGAAGTTGAGAAAATAACAAAATATGCTCATTTTTAACGTTGACCCTTTCTACAGTCAGAAGGTACGATTGGTTCAGTCTTTGAAAACAAATACTTTTTATACCTTGTAGCTCTCTTAATTTAATTTAATTTAACTGATGTGTATTTATTTAGTATATGCAGGAAGATGGGGCATATATAGTCTTGAAATGTGTGGAGGAGTGAGAATTTTTTCCCCAATATCTATTTTTAAAAATAAAAAAGCAACACTGGCTTGCAGACCAAAGGGTAGCCGGTTTGATTCCCAGTCAGGGCACAGGCCTGGGTTCTGGGTGAGATCAGTAGTAAAGGGCGTACGAGAGGCAACCACACACTAATGTTCCTTCTCTTCTCTTTCTCCCAGCCTTCCCCTCTGTATAAAAATAAATAAATAAAATCCTTAAAAAAAATAAAAATAAAAAAGTAAATTAATCCTGAAGTCAACATTGATCATTGAGTTTTGTTTTAATACATAAAAATATCAAGAGCAAAAGATAATTCATTTTTAAATAGTCATGTGTCAAGAGACTCAAACATATACTTGTATACCAATGTTTATAGCAGCAATTATTCACAGTAGCCAAAAGGCAAAAACAACCTAAGTGTTTATTAACAGATAAATGGATTTTTAAAATGTGGCATATATATATACATATACATATATATAAAAATATATATACTTATATATATTTTTATATATATGTGGCATATATATACATATATATAAAAAACAGAATATTATGCATCCGTTAACAAGTAAAATATTAATACATGCTACAACATGGATTATGCTTGAAAATAATACAAAGAAATAAGCCAGACACAGAAAAACAAATATTCTATGATTTCATTTCTCTGAGGCAGCCAGAATAGGCAAATTTATAGAAATGGAAAGTATAATAGAGTTTAGTAGGGGCTGGGGGAAGGTGAAGTAGGAAGTCATTGTTTAATGAGTACAGAATCTCTTTTGAGGAAGAAGAAAATGTTCTGGTTATAATAAGTGATGGCAGTTAAACAATATTGTGAATGTACTTAATGCTGCTGAACTGTACACTTAAAATAGTTAAAATAGTAGGAAAAAAATCTCAGTAATATCTGATCGGTATTTTTGAAATGAAAAGAAGTCATATGCCAGTCTGAAGCATCTTAGAATACATACAATGCTTGACAAAATAGTTAGTCATATACTATATGGCTTTATATAAAAATGATTCATACTAATTCCTGCATAACGATGCAGCTTAAATATTTTCAAGTCACCAGGCCCCACTGATCACAGTGTTTCTCTTCTTTGGACATTTAGGAGTAGGCTTGCACACTTTCAGAAAACTGTTAATAAAATCTTGTGCCACTTTGAACCATTAAGTGTGATCTTTGAATCACAAGTTGGCTAAATCCTGTAGGCTGTTCTGGCTTTTTTGTGGTTACTATAGAAACTGTAGTCATGGTGTTGCGAGAAGACTATAAGGGCATCTGAGAGTGTGCAATAAAAGTTAACTTGTTCCGTGGTTTATAATTTCTTCCAGCTGTTTCCATTTGTGATTAGCATGTTCACATTGGGAATATAAACATACAACCGAAAGGGCTCTGGTAACCATAGCCAATAAACAATCTCACCCGTGACTGACTTCCCTCCCAACCTCCTTCCCACAAAGATCTGTAATAGAAACACATGAAGAAGTGGCATATATGGTTCAGGTGTTTCTAATTATTTCCCTCATGAGCAGAGGTTTCCTAAATCCAAAACATATTTCAGCTTAAGTCGTGTTCCTTACATTTGAAGATTGTGTAGTTTCAGGAGAATTTCATCTACATCTCTATGATTCATTGACACTTCATCAATAACATAATATTTCCTCTGAGCTCTTCTCCATGATCATTTCCTCTTTGGGTGGTCAAAAGTATGGCTCATTTCATTAATGCTTGCTTTTGTGAAATGCACTCTTAGAAAGTGTGTAACCTTTTGCCTTTGCGAGAGAGAGAGAGAATGAGAGAGAGAGAGAGAGAGAGAGATGCTCACTGCTGGGATTTGTAGTAGATTCTTCATCAGTTACATCACCTTGGAGAGTCCTAGCACAATGCCTCCACTATCTTCCTCAAGGACTGTCAGTCTCTCTCCAGAAAGGCATAGCTGGGGAATGATGGACCATCTCTGAAAGTGTAAGTGATCACTTGTGTAAATATTAATACTCAAGCAACACTATTCAGAAATTACAAAGAAAGAATGTGGGTTTGGAGCATTTTGTTTTCCTAAGTTTCAGTGAATAAAAGTTATAAGATTGATTCTTCAGCTTCAGCAGCCTCAGATAGCAGTGACTTTTACTTACGGTCTCAGAAATCTGACACTTCATTGTTACCCTCTGCAAGTTGGCAGCAGCTCACTTTCAAATTACCTTCAAGGAATTGTGAGGACCTTTTCACAAAACATTTGAGTAATGAGCATTGTTAAATAACATTCACTGTTTAGGGAAACAAATTCATCTACAGATAGATGAACTAGATGAATTAGAGTGCAAAAGACTTCCCAAACTTTACCTACTTCTGGTTACTATCTAAAAGAGTTAAACATTTTAAGCCCTACTCCTGCATATTTATGTATTCTCTCTCTCTTTCTCCCTCTCTCTTTTTCCCTCTCTCTCTGTCACACACACACATACACACACACTTTATGATTTTGGCAGGAAATAGTGAAAGATTTATGAAAGAATAAACATTGTTCTGATGATGAAGTGTTTTTGGTTAAATTGTCAGTGAGCTTTAAAAAGGAATTCAAATTTACAGATCAACATTAGGGCAACACTTCTTTTACGGGGTAAACTCCTACTATGCCTGGAGCTTTATTCCAAGTCTAAGTAGAGGAAGCATTACAATCTTATCATCTGAGTAAATTGAAAATGTGTAGTAATTTTATGAATTTGTGCATAAGAATAATATAAATTGTTACTACTCAATTCTCTATGTTTATAAAAATACTGACTTGAAATAAACCTATATAGATATATTTATAATGCATTTATATTCTTAGGAATACATTATAAGAAAAAGCAGATATAAGTAGAAATTTTGTTTTATTGTTAGAGCAGTTTTACTTTTTTAATATTTTGCTTTTTTTAATCCTTACCCAAGGATATATTTATTGATTTTAAAGAGAGAAGGGAGGAGAGACACACACATCAGTGTGAGAGAGAAGCATCAGTTGGTTGCCTCCCATACATGCCCTGACTGGGGATCGAACCTACAACCTAGGTATGTGCCCTAACTGGGAATTGAACCCGCAAACTTTTGGTGTATGGGGTGATGCTCCAACCAACTGAGCCACCCACTCAGGGCTTAATATTTTAATTTTCTTAAACTAAAGACAGTTTGTGTATGTTGAATGTCATGAAATTACCAGCTTGTTCTTTTTATGTTACCACAGTATGAGAAAATGCAAAACCTTTGGAATTCTTTGAAAGCAGTATTTTTTTAATTATATTTTATTGAGTATGCTATTACAATTGTCCTGATTTTTCCCCTTTCCCCCCCCTCTACCCAGCACTTCCCATTCCCTCAGGGCATCTCACCACCATTGTTCATGTCCATGGGTCATGCGTGTAAGTTCTTTGGCTGCTCCATTTCTTATACTGTACGTTATATTCACGTGGCTATTCTGTAAACTACCTGTTTGTACTTCTTAATCCCCTTACCTCTTCATCCACTCTTACCCCCTCCCCCCATACCTGGCAACCTGCTGGTAACTAATTTCTTTTCTCTTGCTTTTAAGAGCCTCTCTTTATCTTTAACCTCTGGCCTTTTAATAATCATGTGTCTTGAGTAGGCCTCTTTGCATCCAACATAATTGGGACTCTGTGCTTCCTGGGCTTACAAGTCTATTTCCTCCACCAAATTAGGGAAGTGTTCTTTCATTATTTTATCAAATAGATTTCCAATTTCTTGCTCTTTTCTCCTTCTGGCACCCCTATGAGGGGAATATTGGACCTCTTAAAGTTGTCCCACAGGCTGTTTATACTATCCTCATTTTGGGGGGATTCTTTCTTCTCCTTCTCCTCCTCCTTCTCCTTCTCTTTCTCCTTCTTCGTCTTCGTCTTCGTCTTCTTCTTCTTCATGGTTGTTTTTGGTTTCTTACATTCCAAATCATTGATTTGATCCTCAGCTTCATCTATTATACTGTTGTTTCCCTGTAAATTGTTCTGTATTTCAATTAGTGTATCCTTCGTTTCTGACTGGGTCTCTTTTATGCTGCTGAGGTCCTCACTAAATTCCTTGAGCGTCCTTATAAATAACATTTTGAACTCTGCATCTGATAGATTGCTTATCTCCATTTCCTTTAGCTCTTTTTCTGGAGTTTTGATCTGTACTTTGATTTGGGCCATCTTTGTCTCTTATTTTAGCAGCTTCCCTGTGTTTGTTTCTAGGTATTAGGTTTTAGCTGCTTTGACTCTGTATCTTGGTAGTGTGGCATAATGTAGTAGGTGTCCTGTAGGGTCCAGTGACACAGCCTCCCTTATCACCCAAGCTAGATACTCAAAGTGCACCCTTCATGTGGGCTACGTACGTACTCCTCTTGCAGTTGAGCCTTGGTTGCTCTTGGCAGATCAAGGGGAGGAATTTACTCAGGCCAGTCAGCTGCAAGGAGTGGCTGTGACCACTGATCAGCTGTGCAGGGGCAGGGTGTTGGTGCTCTGATGTGGTCTGTAGCTGTCCACCAAGGTGTTCTGGCCCTGGCATTTCCAGGATGGGGCAGGCCAAAGTCCACCCTGACCTGTGTTTTCCCTGGGGCCACCCTGCCTGAGTGTAAAGCAATCTGAGATGGCTTCTACTTGTGCTGGGCTTTGAGATTCCCAGGTGAGGCCAAGCTATGACCCTAATCTTGCTGCTGGTAGGGCTCACTGAAACAAGCTATTGCTTTTTTGATAGGATTTAGGGGCTAAGATGAGCCATTCTTATAGAAAAAGAGCTTGGGTGGGCCCATAAATTGGGTGAGGTAGAGCTTTTGTAGATCTCCAAGGCAGGTCACACAGTGTTGGCCAGGTTGATGGAGTCTCAGATGGGGCACCAGCGTACTGGCTCTGCGGAGGGAGGGTTCAACTAAAGAGACAATGGTTGAAAGCAGTACCGTCCCTTCTAAATATGTTATGTATGTGTCTGCATCATGGTCTTTGAAAGAGGGTAAAAGTTTTCTCTAAGTGAGGTCAATATAATTTCCAGGTAGCCAAATTTTGCCTTAATAGCAATAGATTGCAAAGGCAGTATATAATAATAACCTTCCCTGCATTCTACCTGAATCACACATTGTATTTAATATTAACCAACTACAATTAATTTGAGTTCATGACCAGGAGGAACATAGTAGCCATGAGCAGAAATAGCAAATGAACTGTTTTTCAAGTCAGGGGACTAGAGGAGGTTTGGGCATGAGTATGGGGGCGCGGAGAAGACATCCACTCCCAAGATGGCTCATTCACATGACAGGCAAATTGGTGCTGACTACGTGTTCATGTCCACAACTGCCTCTCCATAAAGCAGATTGAACGCACTCATGCAAGTTACCTAGGTTCCTACAGCAAGTGGCCTAAGAAACAGGAAATGGAAGCTACTCATTTCTTAAGATCTGGACAGAGAAACTGACTTAGTGTCACTCTGCCTTGTTCTATGAGTCGAGTCATTATAAAGCCGAGATTCCAGGGGAGGGGAACATAGATTCCCACTTCTTTATAGGACTCCTGTCAAAGAATGTCATGGCTTCATTTTAAAATCACCACTATGTGTAAATTACTAGGAAAATACATTCTGCTTTCCAACTTGATCTTGCCTTTTAATCTCAGCTGGGAATGTCTTGCCGATCTTGGAAAATAAAGTATATCCCCAAGTTCAGTTGATGAACCCACTGAGTTCTGATATTTCAAAGAATCACAACAGAGCAGTCAAGAAACTGTGACCTCCTTATCTTTATTAGGAGTATGTTGTGAGTGTAATTAAAGCAAGGGAAAACCATTTGAAATACTGCCCTGAAGAAATAATTGGCTTTAAAGATTATACACTACCTCTTAATTTCTTGTACCACCTTTTTAAGGCCCTCAACATCATTTCCCCTTCCTTAAATTACTAGAATTTTCATGGATTAGCTGGAGATTTAGTTTGAAGGGCTTATAGTTTTCTCTTCAGTTTATATTTTACAAACTTATTTTTCCCTGTCATGCATTCTTAAGCACCTAATATTTTTTCAGCATCTATTATTGTATTCTAAGCACTGGAACTTAAAAAATATATGGTTGGTGCCTCGTGGCAGTCATAGACCAGTAAGAAACATACTTATTGCAAAATAATCAAAAAAATATTACAATAAAGCTAAATACAAAGTCCTGTGGGGTTTTGGGGGAATGAAGAATGGGATATAGGTGCTGATATTAAGAGAAAGGCTAAGATGCTTCAGGCAAATGGAGAAAAGAAAGGCTGATAGCACATGTAACAAATATGAGAAGCCTGGATGATTTTGAGAAATGGTCATTTATATTGATGCATTTAGCTACAGAATGAAAGAAGGGACAGGAAATGAGAGTAGGATGGTAGATTAGACCAAATCATGAGCTTTGTGTTCTGGGGCCAAGTGTTTGAACTTGCCCCCACGCATTATAGAAGGGAAATAGTAATTCCAGATTCTCCTTTGGAATCTGACAGTACATTAATTAGATTGCAAGAGATGGAGATAGACTTTGTTCCACTATAAAGTGGTTATTTTTCTAAGAAACCTCAACTTTTCCAAACTTGCTTTTTATAAAACTTGTTTTAAAAAAAGCTTTAATGAGGAAAAAAAGAAAAGGGAGTAGTATTTCTAACTATGTATAGTTATAACACCTAAAAATCTTTGAGCAAATACATGTGAGTATTAAATCACAGCTAGCTTCAGCTTCCAAGTTCTGTCTTTGCTATCAGCATCAGCCTCTTAAAATTATTACCTTCATCATCCACTGTTAGAACAAAGCATGCAATCAAAGGAGGCAGCCATGGTTAATGTGACAGATTCCCCATGCCCTGCTCAAAGTTCATTGTTAAGCCAATACCAACCTGTGTAGTGTAACTCACGTTACCTAATTAATAAATGACATATTCTCCAATCTCTGTTATGAAAATATGCTATTGGGGAATTACTATGTTCTAGGAGCTGTCTGAGGAAGTGAGGAAGCTATCCTGTTAAGGGGAAAGATTGGAGATATGAACCTCAATTGAAAAGTTAAATTATTCTAAGCACATTATAAAAATTCTCGTCAAAATCTTCTTGAGGGATAGACAGATTTTCCAATTTTAAAAACTTCTGAAAAATGTGCTAATAAGATTGATCCATATGCTTTTCTAAACCTGTCCTATTGGTTTTGCCAAAGTGGAAATCTGCACCAGTGAGCTTACATTACTTACTGCTCAAGATCCCACAATAACCCTTAGTCCCTGTAGTTTGAAATCTAAACTGAATTCTAAGGTGTGTCTCCTGGCTGATGTCTGGTCACATTATGTCTCTCCTATATTTCCATAATTAGTGCCTCCATTAACACCTTATTTTTATGTAAACTGTCAATTCCCTAAATGTTCCTAAAGACTCCCGTTCTACCCTCATCATGGGGAATCCTCCAAGGCTCCCAACATCTCTCTGGATTGTTGATTGTTACTAATGACCTGCTCAATTCCCCATGGGCCATTCTTGTCCTGCCTTAGGCATGTACTCTCCTTTCTGTGAATGGCATTACCATCCAGAATCTTCCACCTCACAAAGCACTCCCTACCCTGGGCTATGTGTATACAACACACATTGCCTTAGGGCAGCAGAGAAGATTTATGTCCTTTGGTCTGCAGCATAGCAAAGAACTTAGAATTGAATGTGCAACACCCTTGTTCTGAAGTCTTGTAGGCATTCTTATCTCTGGGAAGTTCTCAAGGACGTTTTCCCCATAAAAGGCATGTGGCTCTTTCAGTCTTCCTCCTTAGCCCTATTTCCTTACCTTCACAGTTCAGTTTGGACTCTCCGACCAACCCCTCACCACATTTGACTTTCCAGTTACTTCTCTTATGAAAAGTTCATCTTTCTACCTTTTTTGGTAAGAGTGAATCTTCCAAAAGGAACTCTGATTTCAGATGTATTAAGTAATGTCTTCTGCACACCACTTTATACCCATTGGTTTCTTCTCTAATCAACATTTGACTTTATCAGCATTAAATGCTGAAATGTTATTTGGTCATGTTCCCTAATAGGTTCATTTGGAAATTATTTTTATAGAAAGAAGAGGAAAAAAGCTTTTGAGTACCTACCATGTACTATTTGTTGAACTGGACACTTTAAGTTTTCATTTTATCCTTAGGCAACACTGGGACCTCATTGCCAGCCCATAGCTAGAGCTCAGTCACAGCTACTCCACTGACATACCACCAAGTCTATGGTTCACCTGGTCATTTGTCGATTTCACTTTCACAAAGGCATGCACCTTTGCCTTTTGATACTCTGTGGTAGTGCTAGTCAAAAATTAATCTCTGGACCAGTTGCATTGCATTACCTGTGAGCTTCTTAGAAATCTATCACTTTAGGATTCACCCTACACCTACTGAACTAGAATCCACATTTTTAATTTTATTAACCTTATCCCTAAGTGCTAAGTGTCTGGTAGGCACATCAAAGAAAACTACTAGTCTAGAGTAGTCAGGAGGTTACCAAATCCCAGAAGCTTCACAAATATTCGCTGATTAAGGTCTGTGTTCAAGTAGGATTGCTAGCTCAGTGCAAGAGGATATTGATGATCCTGTATCCCCAGAGGAAAAAAAGCATAATAGTTTACTAGTACAAAAGTAAAAAGAAAGGAAAAGCTTTAGCTCTGATTTTAAGTTATTTGCAAAACTTAAAAGGTGACTTTTGTGTTTCTAGTTCCCTCTCATATCCCCATCAAATAAGGTTGAGTTTAATCGAAAACATATGAATGTTTTCTAAATTTTACTTTCCCATTCTCAACTCCCAATTTTTAAAAAAATTCCAGGAAAAAAAATAAAAAGACAAAAGTAACTCTCCCAGTCACTTATCACTTAAACACTTTACTTCTTTTTCTGTTACCTGGCAAGTTTGAGTTTAATCCCCCTCCTGGCTGAACTTTCAGTCTGTGTGAAAAATACCATCTTTAGCATTAGTCAGTCCAGTGACAGTCCTATTTAGCCTTCAGACTATTTATATCAGCAAAGAAATGTTTTAACCATGAGGTTAAATGGTTAGAATTTTAATTCATAAATTGTGCAGGGTTACTATCAGGGAACTTGAGCTTCACCCATCTATTATTCATTCTTAGAGGGCCGCACTGATTATTTCTTATACCCACTTTATTCTCTGTTGCTTGTCTTTCATTTTAGTGGTGAAAACATGCTCAAACAAATGATGAACTAACAAATGCTCTAAAGTTAAGGAAAGAAGATTAGTGAATTATGTGGCAATAGTTTCACAAAGATATTTCACTGCTTTGAAAACCTTGAAGACACTTGACCAAACTAGATGGGCAACGTAAGTGAGCACACATCCTGAAGTGCACTGTGGTCTGGCAGCATTGTCCTCCACAGACACACAACCTCTGGGCCTCAGAGTGCTGCTGACAAATGATAATTAATTTAATTGTGAACAGCTGTTTCCTAAGCCTGTGACTCCTTCAGTGAGGGGGCTGAACACACGTGCAATCATCCAGCTAAGGCACTAGGAGGATGGGAGTTTGGTGAACATGCTATGCTTGCTCTGGAGACTTGAGGGGGGTGTCTTCTGGAAAAATTGAAATTGTGATAGATTCCACTTTACTTCCTGTCCCTTCATTTTAAAAAGAGACACTTGTCTCTACCTCTTGAATTTTATTATCAATTCTTACTTGGGAATGTTAGCAAAAGACCTATCAAAAATTTGATTGATTCTTTTCATAGGGAAAAGGGATAAGACCCACCAACTCATTGTCAAAAAGTATCATGGGTCAACAGCTAAATATTAATAGCCTCTTATTGGGACAGTTAAATTTGTGTTATGTCCTGGGTTTTAATTTATTTTTTCATGAAAGTGGATTGCCTTAGAACTTCGAGTTAATAATCTCTGACAACTGTAAAATAATTACTATGAAATATATAGTTAAAGATCATGGAGACCGTTGAGGCTAATATGGTTTGGGGATCAATATGCAGTAAGTTATTTAGTCTCAAAATGCTACCTTCTTTTGATTTTAATCAAACTTGGCCAATTTATCACTTTACACATAACTGTCATGTTTACTGCTGACACTAGACACTTTATGGCCTGAAGTTTAAAATATGAGGAATTCTTTTTTTTTTTTTTTTAGGATTTTATTTATTTATTTTTAGAGAGAAGGGAAGGGAGGGAAAAAGAGAGGGAGAGAAACATCAATGTGTAAGAGAAACATTGATCAGTTGCCTCCCACATGCCCCCAACTGGGGACCTGGCCCACAACCCAGGCATGTGCCCTGACTGGGAATCGAACCAGCAACCTTTGCTTCACAGGTCGGCACTCAATCCACCGAGCCACTCCAGCTTTTTGTTGTTTGGTTTTGCCTCCATTTTATTCCCATACTTATTTTGAACTGTTTTCCAAATTATTTCACTTCTATCTAATCATCTAAAATCAGCTATTTTCTATTACCACAAGGGAAAATACTAATGAGGAGATTAAGGTTTCCAAAAGAAAAAATAATTTGACTTAGGGCCTTTAAGTAGAAACTCAGAGGAATTTACTTTCAATCTTCTTTAGATAAATAGATAAAAAGAAACAATATATTAATATACTGAGGCCTGTCCGGAAAAAGCCCAGCCACTGTTAATATAACAAGAACATTTTGCGTGACATCGATATAACCTGGCAGCCAAGGAGAGTAGACTGGAATGTACATGCATGGTCAATGACGACTTCACTGTACAAGTCAGTGGGGTCGGTAGATACTGGTGAGTAAGCACGTATACTATGTGGCTGTCTCATTCAGTATGACTAAGCTAGTGGAACAACGAGTCTGCATCAAATTTTGCATTAAGCTTGCACATTCCTTCCTGGAAACAACTCAGATAATTCAGAACGCAGCAACTATGGACAACTGGTGACTGGCAGCTTCATCATGACAATGTGCCTGCTCATGCATCACATCTCGTGCAGAGGTTTTTGGTGAAATATCAAATCACCCAGATGACTCAGCCCCACTGGACTGAGATTTGGTGCCCTGAGACTTCTGGCTTTTTCCAAAACTAAAATCACCTTTGTAAGGAAAGAGATTTCAGACTGTTAATGAGATTCAGGAGAATAGGACAGGGCAGCTGATGGTGACTGGGCGAACTGTGTGAGGTCCCAAGGTGCCTCCTCTGAAGGGGACTGAGGCATCATTGTCCTATGTGTGGTGTTTCTTGTATCTTGTATCTTCTTCAGTAAATGTCTCTATGTTTCATATTACATGGCTGATACCTTCTGGACAGACCTTGTATGTTAGTCACTTAAGTCTGTGTTCACTGACCTATTAAGTAAACTGGGTGGTTACTTAAGCTTTGATTTGAAGAAGTTTCGAGAAATCTGACTGCTAAGAATCCTTTGCTGTCAAACCAGATACCTTTTTAAAGTTTAAAGAACTTCCATTGGGATTTAGCTATTGTTCACCCAGGCACAGGTTAGCCATGATGAGTTTTGATTTTACAGGACCATCTTGATACCAAATCAGTGTTCTGTTTTCTTTGAATTATCAAAGTATCTCCCCAAAATATGAAGCATTATAACTCAAACTCTACATCCTACATTGCACAGAAATCTGGAAGTGACTTTTAAATGTCAGATCAATTTTTGGTTTAGACAATACTTTGGTTATTGTACACATGCTTTAAAAGAGGAATATTTTAAGCTACTTGCAAGCATTATATTCACCATAGGATGCTCCAGTGCCTGCTCCGTCATGTCATTGTCATTGTTCTCAATGCCGGGGGTATCCTGGACGTGGACAGGGGCACGAAACAGACAAAAATCTCTGCCTTCACAGGGCTTATACTTTACTGGTGGGGAACTAACAATGAACAGAATAAGCACATTAATATAGCGTGCTAGAAGGGGGTGGTGTGCTGAAAACCAAAACTGATAAGGGTGATGAAAGAAGGCTGGAGCGGGTTTACGGCAATTTTAAAAAGGTTGTACAGGGAAGGTATCCCGAAAGTGACATGCCAGCCCATTCTGTGGAAGATGGGGAAACAAGCCACCTAGACACATGGAGGACAGAGTTTTGGCAGTAAGGACGGCAGGCACAGAGACTCTGGGCAGGAGTGTGCAGGTGTGTGCAGGAAACAGGAAGGAGGCATGACTGAAACTGGAGTGCATGGGAGGAGGGTAGAGTGTCATATCGCAGAGGCAGGGGGTCAAGCAAGTCCTAAAGAGCCTTACGGGATAAAAGAGCCTTACCTTGATGCCTGAGGGTTCTTGGATTTATTGAATATCACAAGCCTCAGATCTCTGGGCAACAAGGTAGACAGGTTGTGAGGTAGGGGCTCCTAGCCCGCGGTTGACCAGCACAGACCAATGGCACCTCAGTGGTTCAACTATAACTCAGCTGTTTTTGTAGATTTCAAATCCTTTAGGAACTGTGAAGACACAGGCATCTAAAAAGATAATAACACAAGGTAGAGTCTTATGAGCAGCAGGCAAAGTTCTGGCAAACAGACTACACCAGAGGAAAAAATCAGACATAGAAATCAGGAAAGGATCTGAAGAGGGTGGGAAAATGAGGTTAGATTTTCAACAATCCTTGGTATTTGGATATGGGCAGCACAAAGTAGGACATTTATGCATTAGCTAAAGCAGAGTACCACATGTTTGTTCCACAGGGTCCTGATCCTTCTGATGCAGCTTAGGGTCCGAGAGTTTCGGTGCACCCCATCACCCCCTACCTTACTTCCATTACCGCTCCACACACGGCACTGTGCTAGACCACGCAGCACCTTTCTGCAAACTCGAGAAAGGCTCTCTCCCTTCAAGTAGTTTTACTTCCATCTGTTAGAAAGTTGTAGCATACTGATTTTGTGAAAACAAGACGCTTTACTGCCATCTGCCAGAAAGTCATGATAAAATACACGCAGTCCACCTACGGTGGCAGCGCATCCTCTCAAAGTGTGCACGTACAACCCTGCGTGGCAGCCATGCATTTGCAGGTGGAAGGCGTTATGGCTACGGCAAGGCAGGAACTCTCTTTCTAATCTGAGGCCGGTCAAAATGGCCAGGAAAAATCTCATGACTACATTCATGGGCTCCACAACAAATCCGCGTTCTTCCATGCTAGCTGGACCTCTGGGCTGCTTGTAGCCCCCAAGGCAGCTTTTGCAAAGCTCACCTACTTTTCTCTTATCCCTAATCTCATCCCTGACCTCTTACTTTTAACCAGTAACTTGTCTTTCAATTTTTCTTTCTTCCAACTTATTATTCCTTATCTTCACCATTGCTCCTCTCCTCTTTGGGAAACAAGTGGCCCCTGCTACTTTTCCGCCACAATCTGTGAATCTTGATTTTATTCCAGTCTCCATTAGAACACTGCTCTATTGACGCTTTTCTTCCACGTCTTTAGTCTTTCCTTCTGTTACCTTCTTCCCTTGAGATCAATGACACCCCCAGGCTGCTCCATGTGCTAAAATAACTTTCTGTCAACACCATTGTAGTGTTGCTGTGTAACTTTTAATTCCAAGACCACATTTTGCCCTATATTCAATATGTTCTTCTTAAATAAAAATGGTCAAACTCTTTTTATGATAATATAAAATATAGATTGCTTTAAAAGTGTACAAACAAGTTCATAGCAACATTATTTCTAACAGCAAAGGACTGAAACTAACCTAAATGGTCTAACAACAGAATAGAGAATCTGTGCTATGTCTACAAGAGGGAACAGTATGTAGAAATAAAAATAAGCAGCAACATCTAAATACGGTGGTAAATTCACAAACACAAAAGAAGCCAGATACAGAAGACCATATACCATATGAGTCTATTTATATCAAGTTTAAAAGTAGGCAAAACTAATCCTCATGTTAGTAGTTAGCAAAATGGCTTCATGCATGGGAACCAGCAATTAAGAGGCCAGAGGGGGCATCGGGGGAACTGTTAATGCTCTATCTCTTCATCCTGCGCTCACTGTGCAAAAGTGGTAAGTTTGCTTCATAAAATTTCACCTGGCTGTTTATGCCTTTGTGCTGTGACGGATGTAAGATATACTTCAAAGCTAATTTTTAAAAACCACAACCTGGTTCTGAATTCCCTATCCTGGCTTCCTGAACTTACTTGAGAAGTTAGAACTTACACCATATAGCCTGGTAGTCAGCACGAGGATTTTGAGTGACGCAATGAGCATCGTTTGTTTTTCTTGGATGATCCCATATGGTGACCAAAAATCACCTGGTCCCTACAAGTTCTTTTCATATTCTCTCTAACTTCTCCTTCAGGGTCACGTTGGGAGGATTATTTGAAGGAACTCAAAATCTAGGTTTCCTCCTATCCTGTTTCTTCTTTTCCCATTTGCTCCCATTGATAGGCAGAGAACCTCAGCTGTACTTTCACCGCAATCAGCAGCAGCCCTGAACAATATCTGCACAGCCACTGGTGGTGAAAGGTGCTGGCTTTGGAAGTAGGCACTCTAGATGTGACAGATCAATGGTGCCTACATGATCCTGGAGGTTATCCTTGGAGCTGTCACTTTAGATTAGCTCATGTAGAGCAGCTAAAAAGAATTAGTCGGTTATAGCCTTGGCTTTTAAAGGTCATTATTATTATTGTAGTTTTTGTTACTGTTGTTATTGTTACCGTAAATGTTTCCTGTCCCCTTACCATGCATTTAATAATGGAGAACAGAGCTCTCAAAGCCTCCCTCGCCAGGCTCAGTGTACCCTCTAGTAAGAAGGACATAATTTCATCCAGAGCAGCAGCTCTCAGCAGCCTCAGGACACTGACATTGTGTTGGAAAGGACAGGCCACAATGTATCAGCAGCACTTTCCCTTTTTTCAGAGAATGAGGAGAGGGCTTTGGCCTGCAAAGCTCTTCCCAGGGGTAACCTATCCTCGCATAAATTTCTCTGCTGACAAAATAAATGACAGAGTAATAGATCTGTTTGATACCAGTTGATATTGTGGCATAGAGAGTGGATTATAAGCCTTTCTTGACCTTGGAATCCTCTATGCAGGTACATTTAGGCAGAAGAGGCTATGGTGGAAGAGGAGCCTCTCCATCTGAGCTACTTCCCTCCCATCAATAGCTTATAAATGGGCTCTGCTAGGTCACCTGGACCCACTGCACTGAGTCTTTGTCCTCATAAGATGCTATAGTTCACAGGCCACTGGAAGAACACTTCCCAAATCTAATTCTCTAGTGAA
Source organism: Pteronotus mesoamericanus (assembly GCF_021234165.1). Taxonomy (NCBI): domain Eukaryota; kingdom Metazoa; phylum Chordata; class Mammalia; order Chiroptera; family Mormoopidae; genus Pteronotus; species Pteronotus mesoamericanus. The sequence continues at coordinate 19,289,446 of NW_026555310.1, forward strand.
TGCCAAACTAGCTGCATAACAATAACTTGGGGAGTTGGTCAGATCTGGGATTGCCAGGCCTGATTAAATTCAGTTTTGGGTCCTGGGAATTTGTGTAAGGTCTCAGGGTAATTCTGATGCACAGACAAGTTTGGGGACTACAATCATGGCCGCGACAAAAACCTACACACGTATTTCTGAAGGTGGGGACTAAGGACCAAGAGCATCAGAATCACCTGCATGTCTGAGATGTGCACATTGGGTCATGGAAATGTTCACTGAGAAATGGAATGTGGGAGCTGCTTTAGTTGAGGTGAACAAGGGTTCAGGCCTTCACAGTATTGAAAGCAGGATGCCATAAGATCTGAATACATTTGCATGTGGGTTGAAATTCCTGTCCATAGTTCCTCTGATAGAGTCTCTGAACTTGGAGCAGGGCCAAGGCCCCTCCGAGGAGTCCCTCCCATGGTTATGCTCTATTTGTGAACTGTCTTCTCTCCTCTTCCCTCATCCAAGAGTCCCTTATCTAGAGGTAAGGTTAGAAAAATCAGTTCAAACTGACTCATGTTCTTAAAAATCTCTCATCGTATTCTTGGATCTCTGTCAAAAAGTAAAGTTGTGTTCTTCTGTAGTATGCTGACAGCTCTTTTTTCCTAGGATGTGAAAGTGGAAAACTCGAGCTACTTGAGGTAGAGAAAGAGCCTCAGGGTACAAGTAGATTAGAGGGAATACATACTGGGTCTGGTAACTTTCTGTTTCTTGAGCTGGTGTTTGGCACACAAGTGTGTTCACCTTATAAAAACACATCAATTTGTGATAAGTCCACTTATAATTTGTGTACTTTTTGTCTGTATATCATACTTCAATAAATGTTATGATAAAAATTGGTTAATATCCCAAAATATTACTGTGGTCATAGGTCAATTGGCAGATCAGTGGAGACAAAGATAGAGATACAAATACATTCTGAACAAAAATTGTTAATAGTGGTTATCTCGGTATTGTAATTACAAGTGATTTTTTATTGTCTTCAGTTCACTTACCCACATCCTTCAGATTGTCTATCACAAACACTTTTAAATAATTTTAAATTTCTTAATGTTCCTATTCTAAATGAGGACAGTAATTAACAGCAAAAGCAATTTCCTGATCATGTTACCTGCAGATGACCTTCGGGCGTTGCTCCAGCAGTGAATTTTGAGCATATATCTTTTACATAACTTTGTGGTTGTGGAGTTCATTTGCACAGGAACAATTGCCACCTCTGGCTATATCTGTACACACTTACTGAAGCCAAAAGAGAACTTAAAAGAGATTGTATGCTTTTCAGAGGCCCTTGCAAAATTAGCACTCTGTAAGTATTTATATAATGAGCACTTTATGTCTACTTGACTGATGGGAACTTAAATTGCAGTAAGACTGCTGCCGAATAGAAAGCAAAATGTTTTTAAAGATGAAAGAGACACCATTCCTGTATGCAGTCTCCCAAGGGTCAGCGTTGTGCACCATCCATGCCAAAAAATCATTATGAGTCCTCCTGAATGGCATTTCCAAGGCTGGCTCAAGACAGATCGGAAGCAGGCAGAACAGTCTCTGGTACCCAACCAGTTTCACTCTCAGAACCCCAGTCTCCCACTTCCCTTTTCCCACAACACCCCAGGCCCAATCACATACACCATTTGGCTTCCTGTTCTTTTTCCCTTTCTTGCTTTCAGCTGGACGACATTAAATTCAATCTTTTCAACAAATGCACGTAAAGAAGTGACTCCAAGGGGTTCACTGGTATTACCTGGAGATAGTTTAATATGGCCCCCGTGTCTTTCCCTTTCTAAATGGGGAATTCTGAAAACGAGGTTTTCAGACTGGTGGCAGGATGGATATTTCTAGGCAGAAAGGACCCATCTTTGTCTCGCTTCAGCACTGTACTAAGAGGCATGTTCCCCCACAGACCAGCGCCATCCCTCTCTCCTTTGATTTTATCAGTGCCCAGGAATGCCAGGTGCCTGAGATTAGGAAAACCATTCCTCCTCAGTCTTCCCCAGCAACAGGCTCGGTGAGGTGAGGGGGTAGGGAAATGTGCCCAACGGGGTCTCACCACCACCACCGATCTTCTGCCCCTTCTGCAAACAGGAAGGGGATTTGCAAAGGTTTAGCAACCCACTCTCCCCTCTCAGACCAGGCTGCTGCCTTCCTATCTACAGCCCAGCAGGTGAACACTGTGCTTGAGTGAGCTCTGTGCCCGAAACCACATCCACCTGGTCCTTCCACAGGAAGTCCTACCTGCTGCTTCAAGCAATGTGTGCTTAGCTCCTCTCTGCCTCAGTTTTCTCATCTGTGAAATGGAAAAAACAACAGTGCCTATCTTATGGCATTATTGTGAGGATTAAATAAGTTAAAATAGGTAAAATGCTTAGCACAGTGCCTTGCAAATAGTACTTAATACATGTTAGCTGTTTAAGCACCCAGACATTCCCCACGTGATAGGGGCAAGAATTCCCAGTTAACAACTTACTAGAATTTTGTTTTAGGACCTACTTCAAGGAGTCCTCTACTCAAATGATATTCTTTGAGGTGTCCCAGCTACCATACACGTGCTCACTACACACCAGGCATATTTTACCTGCATTGTGCTCTGTAATCCTCAGGACAATCCTCAGAAGTAGGTGCTACTGTTCTCACCACTTGACAGATGAGGAAACTAAGGCACAGGGACGTTAACTAAATACCCAAGGATACACAGCTACTAAATGGCAGGACTGGGATTAGAATACAGGCAACCTGGCTCCATAGTCACATCTTAGCGACTGTCCCATGTCGCACTGCACTGCCTGTGGTGTGCCTTGGGCCAGAAGGTGCAAACACACCTGACGGCCTGTGAGATGGTCTGGCTGTAGCAGGCCCGCTTCCTGCATTGCTCCGAGTGCAGTCAAATGGTAGCCCAGTGATGGGATGTTTGATGTTTTGAGTGCTCTTGAAATTTCAAATATTTTAACACCCATAGTCTGTAAACACTTCCCTTGAACAACCAGGGATAAAAAAAAAATACCATCGCTTTTCTCTATGGCCAGTGTGGCTCAGTTGGTTGGAATGACATCCCACTGTTACCAGACAGGGGCCTGGCCCTAAGTGGGTCCGCCTAGGGTGAGCTGTGGTGTGTTGGTTTGTATCATGCAGGAAAGATTTCACAACGCGAGTCCAGGTGACTATGAGGTTGCGTTTATTAAACAGTGAAACAAGGAAGGGCTTAGCGCAGAGGCAGCAGCAGGAGAGCCCAGGCTGGGTTGCCTTGGCTCCCTGGGAAGTCAGAAAAAGGTGGTTTTGGGGACAGGTTCAAGGGATTAGCCTGAGACAAGCTACCAGATGCCCAAGGCCTAGAGTTTAGGAGATGCTTGCCTGTGAAGAAAGAAGTAGGGGAAGAGGAAGAAAAAGGAATAGCAAGGACCGCTTCTCAGAAAAAAAATGCTGGCTGGGTCCTTTGTCTTGAAGCTTTTATCTCTTTTATTGTAGGCAGGAATCTTAGGGGAGGCTTCAGGGGAGGGTTTCAGTAGAATATTCCTCAGTTCCACAGGTGTGCCCTGTCAGGGTCATGGTCTCCACTGATTGGTCAGTGACAGGGCAGGAGGTCTTCAGTCATTGAAGTTGGTTCTGGTGTCACCCTGCTGGTTTTGTTGCTCCTCTGGGCCTGGAGCTGAAACACAACTGAGACCTAGGTGTTATATCCTAGATGTTATCTCCAGGGAGGAAAGGCCAAGAAAGAAGAGGTTACCCTGGGGACAAGGTCCTTGTTTTCCCAGTTTTGTCCCCTGCCAGACACTAGGGACCTTCTGCCTTCCTGACCATGTGCACCTGGCTACAAATTTCTCAGCCAGTTTGTTCAGCTATTTGTCTCAGTTTCCCCATTCCACTTACTGAAGAATTTTCTTACCTTCCTATTATGCTGCCTCATCATAAAAGAATGGTTGTGGGTTCGATTTCCAGTCAGGGCACTTAATGGAAGCAACAAATTGATGCTTCTCTCTCGCATTAATGTTTCTCTCCCTTCCTCTCTCACTAAAAGCAATGAAGAAAAAATGTCCTCAGGTGGGGATTAAAAAAAAATCGCATTGCTTTTTAACAGCTAATACTTTTAGCAGTTGTAGGGCAGAAAAAATAATTTTCCCCCTATCATTCTAGGTTCTGTGGCTGAGATGCCCCTGCAATAAAAAGACAAACGAACAGGAGGGAAAATAAAACAACAATTTTAAGTATGTATGTACAAGAACTTCATAAAAATATGAGACTCAAAAGACAACCACACAACTGAGATTTATGTACCATGAGCTAAGGAAAGGGATAAGGGACTTCAAAGAGATGAAGAGGAAATGTTCGGTAAACAAAGGTTGCCTTGCCTTGAAGATAAGTCTCTTGGGTGAAAAAGTTATCTCTGATAGTAGCTCTCTTCCTTGTATAGGCCCCGTTTCTAGTGTAAATTTCCCTTTTACTGTGTCTTCCGAGTTTCTCCTGAATATACAGTTTCTCAAAATAAGCCTTGTGCCAAAGGGGCATATTTCAGGGATGGCGTAGTCTGCTCTCTCTCACAGTTAATGTGGTCTAGGCATTTGGCTAAGTGCTACAGTGATTCTATCACATAAACAGGCTATGGGATGGGTGCTGTGACTCCACCCATTTTACAGATAGGTCTAGAGGTCTAATATTACATTTTATATCTTGAAATACGTCAGTTCTAACAAAACAGACACTTCTTCCTTTCCTATCCTCTGCCCAGGGAATGGCTCCAGCTCCTTCTTTCTCTGCCCCATCTCTCCAAAGACAACCAGATCATTGTTCTTGGTTGTATTTGGGGATGTAAGAGTGGCTTCCAATATCCCCAATAGGATACTTGACCAAAAAACTTATTAGAGAAACAAGTCTTCCTCCATGTAATATTGACCAACTCTCACAGCATAACTTGGCTATATAATCAGATGAAAAGGCTCCTTCCCCATCAAGAGTGAGGATGAAGGGAGTAAGCGAGTGCGGAGGAGGGACGTCCTGTCCTGCTGTAATGTTACCCTTCCTCAGTGTGTGGGAAAGCCAGAGTTTAGCTCCTTGTTCCCCCTCCCCACCTCTTACGGAAACCTGTGTCTCTAACCTCCCAGAGTTTTTAGGGGATTGGCAAACACACTTTTAAATGCCTTAGTTCTCCCTGCCCCCTGAGACACTCCTTCACATTTGCCCACTAGCACTGAGATGAAAAGAGGCTGCGCAAGTGAATGACATGGATGGTATTTTAGTCACCCCACTGTCAGCACGTTCCCAAGGGAGAGGTTCCATCCTAGAGTTATGAGGATGGCCAAACACATGACATCCAACATTGGACAGATGTGATCAACAGCATTTATTAGCCATATACACTCTCAGCCTAGGGGAAGAGGACAGGGCACCCCACACAGAGTTGCCCTTTGGGGCAGAGTGAACAACCAGGGCGTGTGGGGGAAAGGATTTGTAGTATCAAGAGAGAGGGGTGCCCCCTGGTTCTCACAGGAGGATGGGATTGGCTTGTTTTAGCAATTCCACAGGATGGCAGGGAGCTAAAACCCATTAGAGAGGGATAAGCGGAAGGTGCACCTGGTCCCCCTGATAAGGATGGCTGTTTGGCTAGGGGGCCTTATCCATGAGAGCCTCATAGGGAGGGGAGCTTGCATTTAGACATTCACCACCCTCCCAGTTTTCCCAGCTGTCAAAGCAGCCTATAATATTAATTTTCAGGCTTATACCACAGACAGTGAGTACAAAGGGGTATCTGTGAAAAACAGCCTTTGGCATACACAGCCAGATGAAAGCAGGTTGAAAACTTGAGACACAACGTCTATCATGCAAGTCCGGATGTTGCTCTTCAAAGCCAGAAAAAGAGTGTGATGTTCAAGAGCCTTCCAAAGAAGCAAAGCTCTGCTCTCAAGTCTCCAAATATTCAAATATTAGCTTACTTTATTTTTTTCTTCTTTCATAAGATCCTTGGAACTTCTGCTTGCTTTATACAAAACCTAGGAAGTATTTGGGAGAGAATAATTATTAGGACTATATAAGATACATATATAGAAAGCACATGAATTATAAAGCTTTATATCAACATAAGGTCACTATTTAAGGGCATCAAGAACAGCAAGAGCTCCCATTTTCACTGAGAATAAACTACCTTGGTTCTCATGTCCTGCAAGGTACATGGTATCCTCAGAAAGAAAAAGGCCATAAGGTCAGAGAGTTACTAAGTAAAAGAGCAAAGATTTTCCCTCAAGCCTGCATAGATCTAAATAAAACTTTTTTGAAGTCTTACTAATAGGTATATCTAGTTTGGGGAATGAAGAATAATACTGTATCTTTAGTTCTATATTAAATTTAGGAAGACCGGTTATTTGTTTAGTCATTCAACAGATAGTGTTTGATTATCTGCTGTTTGCCAGGCATTGTCCCAACAGGTGAGAAGTCCAGTCCCTTGGCTTCATGATTCAAAGAAGAGTGTGGAAGTATGGATGTTTACTTTTGACCAGAAAGGAGTCATAAGCTGGAAAAACTAAAAAGTAATGAACAAAATATATGTAACAATGGATTTTTAGATAGTGGACAACAGGCAGAGGAGGACAGTGATCCCTTAAAGAAGGGAAACTAACAAGGGGAGTCCTATGGTGTCCTTCCTCCCTGCCCGGTATCCTTCCTCACTGCCTGATTTCCAGGCCTCAGCACAGGGATAGAGAACCCAAACAAGTTCCACAGTCTCCCTGTTGAAGAGGAAGAATTGAGAATTTGGAAAGGCCAAGCCAGCCACACGTCACAGGGCAGAGCCCTGGTGAGGAGAGCGCTGAATGGAGAGGAAGGAGTTGCGCAGAGAAAAATTTCTGGAGATTTCTTGAGGGATCTTCTAGAGTCTTAAGCGAAGTACTGATTAGTGCATGCCTGTGAAGAAACTGTTAAAAAACAAGGCCAAGAAAGGACCATCCCAAGGTTCAGGCAGAACAATCTGAGGGACTCACGCAGGACTGGAGTACCTTTGTGTTTCCGTCGGTCAGAGGAAACACCTCGTAATATATGCGGAAGACAAAAAGAGTTCTGCTTCAATATTGGGTGTATAGGCAGTTCTGTTCTTACCTAACAGGACTCAAAAGCAAGCCTCTGATGGATCTAACTATCGTCAGTGAACTGCAGAAAAAGACTCAAAAAAATTTTTTTAAGATTTTATTTATTTATTTATACACCGACAGGAAAGGAGGGAGAAAGAGAAGGAGAAAAACATCAATGTGTGGTTGCCTCTCGCACACCCCTTACTGGGGACCTGGCCCACAACCCAGGCATGTGCCCTGACTGGGAATCGAACCAGCAATCCTTTGGTTTGCAGGCCGGTGCTCAATCCACTGAGAAACACCAGCCAGGTCTCAAAAATATTTCATGGAATAGTATAATATCCAATGAGCAACAAGGTAAATTTTATTAAGTTGGCCAAAAAGTCTGTGTGGTTTTTTCCATAAAATAAAAGACACCCTTTTCATTTTCACCAATAACTTTATTGATTTGGATATTTTGAGCATGGGGGCTATCACCCATATAGTATAACATTGATTGCCCTCAATTAATGTCTTGATTTGATTGCAATCAACTTCAACTGGTCTACCTGACCGTGAAACATTGTCCAGCAAGAAATCTCTGGCACAAAGCTTCACAAACCACTTTTGACACATTCCATCAGTCACAGCACCTTCTCCATACACTGCACAAATATTTTTCTGTATTTCACTTGCATTTTTATCTTTCTTGAAATAATAAAGGCATAATATGCTGAAAATGTTGCATATTTTCTTCCATCTTCAATATTAAAATGGTTGCACAAAAGTTCACCAGTTTTGATAAGTTTTTGTCAAATTCGTGCTGATATGACAGCTGTCACAATACAACCTAACAAAATTGTTTCAAAGGAAGTTAAAGAAAACTAAGCATTACTAGAGCCATTATGGAAAAAGCCAAATGAAATTTTGGCCTACCCAGTACTGTATCTGGCATCCAATCAAAAATTACTACATATGCCAAAAGGCTGTTGTTCTTGGTGTACTTAAGTAGTGACTTTACATTTATATAAAATTTTATAATTCATGTGCTTTTCTCCTGATGAAGAGAAAAGTATCTTTCAAGAGAAACAGTCCCAGAAATGACACATATGATAGAATTAGTAGACATGGACATTAAAGCAATTATAATAAAGTTACAATAAATATGTTCCATATGTCCAAGATGGTAGATAACAGATTGAGTTTATTAAGAAGAGACATGGATGATATGAAAAAAACTCAAATTAAACTTTATGACATAAAAAATACAATGCATAGTATTTTGGGTGTCCCAGGACCACCCACATGTTGAATGACTCACTAGAAGGGCTCACATTACCACCAAGGCAGCATCATCACAGCCATGGTTTATTATAGCACAACAACACACAGTAGAGCCAGCTGGGAAAAGAGTCAGATCAGGTGACATCTGGAGAAATTCAGGCATGGGCTTCCTGGTGCATTTCGGGGCTGGCCTGGCTCCATAAGAAGATCTGGTGTGTTGCTTGACCACACAGACATTTCTGAAAGGGCCACGTGGAACCACTGAGCCTCAGAAGATCAATGGGAAGATGAGAGAAAGATATATGTTCTGGCTTTCTTCTGTTTTCTGCCCAAGATTGCTACACAGCACCTCCCCTGTTTTCTGGGTTTGTGTTTCCCAGCCTATTGTGGCAGCGGCAGGGAAAGCCAGATCTACCATCCCATTGTACGTACTTCCTCTGAACCTGGAAGTGGCTGTGGGAGCCAGAGCCTTTGTGAGAGACTTGGCCACACAAGGATGCATGAGTGGTCCTTACCCAGAACAGACTGAGACAGCAGGTGGGAGCAAGTAGCCAGGTCTCCTCACTGAGCAAGTTGCCAAGGCAAAAAGGGCAAGTGGCACACAGTGAGTTATGGAGATGCACTAATTAGTATAGTACAACCCACTAGACCTGGTCCAGCTTCAGGCCATAATCTCATCATTTCCTACAGTCCTTAAGAATGAACCTACTATTTCTAATAAGAGGATTTCATGGAAATTGTTTTGAATTAAGTCAACTTTGTAGAGCAGATGTGACTCAGCAAGGTACCATCTCTGGAATTCCTCACCAGTATTTCACTTTATTAATCTTTAATAATTTTTCCCCATTAAATTCCTCTTTAAATATTAGAAGAGTGACATTTTGCCACTGAAACTAATGAAATATTGCACAAAATGAAAATTAATGAGTTCATCTCCCTACTTAGTCCCCTTCTGTGTTATAAACTCGTATTTACAGCCTGGCTTACATGTACTATATGTTTTGTAAGCATAGAGAAAGATGTGAAAGAAAGAGTTCCAGGGCATATGGGCCTTCTGTTATATTCTTATTATTCATAAGGAATTATATCATACAATTACTACACAATTTGGTTTTTTAACTATAGAGCAGAGATTTCCACCCAGGCAAATAGGTATAGCTTTAACTCATTCAAGCATAGTCTTCAAATTAATCCCAAGACATCCTCTTTCAGTGACTGCAATTTTTTTCTTTGTAAAAATATTTATTCTGTTTTATTAAAATTATATTTAGATTCTCTTTCTAACATAAAATAGACACAATATAGCACCATGCTTAAACATGCAGTCTCTGATGTCAGGATCCTTGAGGGCAATTCCTGACTCCACCACTTATAAGCTATATGACTTAGGACATTTTTCTTCACCTCTCTGTGCTTCAGCATCCTTATCTGTAAAAGGAATTATAGTGTCAACCTCCTGGATGGTGATAGTGCACTAAATGGGTTAATATAATGTAATTCTATGTGCGTGACACATAAGAAGCACTTGGAAGAACAAAGTTGGAGGTACCATGCTCTGTGATTTCAAACTATACTATAAAGCTATAATAACCAAAATGGTATAATACTGGCATAAAAAGAAAAAAAAAACAGACATAGAGATCAATAGAACAGAATGGAGATTCCAGAAACAAATACACATATATATGGTCAATTAATTTACAACAGAGAAACCAAGAATATACAATGGAGAAAAGACAGTCTCTTTAGTCAATGCTATCATGAAAAGTGAACAGCAACATGCCAAAGAATGAAACTGGGCCACTATCACACACAACACACAAAAATTAACTCAAATGGATCAGAGACTTAAACATAGATCTGAAACCATAAAAATCCTAGAACAAGAAACACTCAGTAAGTGTTCACTATTACTGACATAATTATTAGCATCTCATAGTGCCTGCATAAACAAGTACATATATTTAACAAAGTAACAAAAGTTAATTGAGCCATACTATGTGTCATGTGCATAAGGACAACCGAGGCAGGGTCTCTGCCCCAGAAGAATGGTAAAGGAGATAAATATAGGGACAGGTAAATTACAGTATCATATGATAGATGATCTAACCAACAGCTGTGGGACTCAGTTCTGAGATGGATCTAGAAAGATGAATAATAGGAATTTGCAAGTCAGAGTGGTGGCATTAGAGTAGGTGTTCCAATTTGAAAGAGCAGTAATTGCAAAAATAAAAATATTCCTCCAGGCATCTGACAAACATGTTCCATGGGGAAATAATAAGATATCACAATTTTCTTCCCATTTTCCAAACTGTCATATCTCAGTATTTCAAGACAGAGCATTTTGTAAAATGTTTTGGTTCCAGTGACTCATCACCACTATAGATTAATCAACTATTATGACTCATCTCAACCCTCTTGGAAGTGCATCTCTGCAAAGAATATCTCTCTGCATGAAACATGCCTTTGAATGAGTGACTAAAACTCTTGTTAAGGACTATACCAGACAGTCACTAAGGAGAATTCTTACACTTACTTGATTGTGTTCCACCATTGATTTCTCTACTGCCAGGGAATTTGTCAGGGAGCAAGAAATTAACAATGAACCCAAGCAAAAGGTATAGGTGAGCAAAGTCCAAATGGGGCAAGGAGTCTCATACTCCTACTTTTTGATGTGGGCCTAAATTTCTACTATAAATCAGATATTGCAATGGCACAATTTAAAAACCAAAGACTCACAAATGCTTATTAATGCTGATGATTCTTTTCTCTTTCCATAACTTCATAGAGTCAGAAGGGATGGAGAATTTGAGAAAAGCCTGTCCATCTAAACTATCTCTTTTATTTTATCATGTAAAATCAGACTTTCCTCAGTTTTTAGAGTGTATGGACCCTATCCCTGTTAAGCAGGTGTCTTAGAAGAAAATCTCAATGAATGAACGATATATTTTTAAAACATATATATTGTCTTGGCTTCCCTAAACTTCAAGACTCAGAAAGCATTCAAAATAAGAGGAGCTTATTATATCATTGTTTCAATAACATAAAAATAGAATACACCTAAATGCCCATCAACAGGGGAATATATTAATACAATGTAGAATAATCAATCATCAGGAAACACTATGAAGGAATAGAAGCAATTGAACTAGATCTAAATACAGGGCCTGACAGAAGTAACACCAGCTTCAGTGTGGTTGGTAGGGTAATAATATGGGTGTAATAATTTATAGTTTTAATTTGAACATTTTACTTAAAGTGTCATACTTTGTGCTCGAGTATGATATTGTTATGTTACAGAATTACATGCTCATGACTTTGTAATACAAGATTTTGTAATTAAAAAGGGAGCATTATTTGTGCTGTACCCAGTATGTTAACATGGATCAACCTCTAAAATGTGGTATTAAGGAAAAGATGCAAGTTGGAGAATATGTACATGATGCCATTATTTATATATTTAATATGTATGTAATATATACAATATATTTACTATATTTTAAATAATCAATTATTTACATTATGTAAAAAATATGGATTGGAAGTCTATAAACCAACTCAATATAGTGATTGCTCTGGGAAATGGAGAAGGAATTGGGAAATGATATGCAGGGAACAAGAAGTTTAAAGTTGACTTAGCTTTACCTTTAAGGTCAAAAAAAAGACAAAGCAAAATGTTGACTATTATGACCTTCCTGCCCTTTCTATTTTTGAATTAAAATATGTGATTCTTTTGTTTGCTTTACAACTTACTTCGGACCTTCCCATTTTCTTTACTATCAGAGATCAATAGATCCTACCATTTGAACTTCAGGCTCTGATTATAACTTTTAAACCAAAGTTCTTAGAAAAACAGAAACTATGTATTTCAGACAGGAATGGATTAGTGCATGTAGAAGCAGATGCTATCAAAACATTTGGAAGAGCTTGGGAGTGAAAATTGCAGCGGATATGTCCAGAGGATCAGGAAGCTCCTGCTGCTGCCTGGTGGTCTGGACGCTGCAGGAAAACACTGAAAAGTCACAGCTGCCCTACAGCTCTGAGCAGGGTGACTGGCACAGAGCATAGTAGGTGACTGCAAATACCCACATGTGCTGAAGTTTATACACCTGCCACTGTTGCCTAAGGAAATTTCCTTGTAAGTTTCACACGCATGCAGCTCATTACAGAAATTGGATGCAAAACTGTGCTACAAAAGGAGAATAGGAGATGCAAATCCAAGTCTTACAACTCCTGTGGTACAGGACCTAGCAGAGAAAGAGGTGGAAATAGTGTGAAGGCTAAAACAACATCTGGAATATCTTTATTTTGTAAAGGTCAGATATGCAGTTCTTTTACACCAGTCACCATTTTTTCTTAGCTAGGGTTAAAAGCAAATAAGTCAGTGCTTTACTGGCCACTCATCCCAGATGACCAAATCAGCAAAGAGCTTAGAGGCACACCCTACCAGAATGAAACTCTCTTCTAAGGGGTATAGACCACCCCTTCTATGAAGCAAAGCTGATTGCTAATTCAGCAAGTTTGCCTGTCTCTTAAATAGACAAATCCTGTATCTTTCCAGATTGCCAAAAACAAAACAAAACAAAACAAAACAATGGAATTGTGTCTGTTGAGCACAGAAAAGCAGGGTGACATCAGGGATGTATGGAAAGGACACTGAGTCCATAGTCCAGAGACCTATACTCTGTCTCCTGCCTCACAACTCACTAGCTAAGTAGCATCAGGAAATCCACCTAGCCTTCCTACAAAGATGAAGAGCTTATCATCACTCTGTGCTTCCCAGCAAGAAAAGAAAGTATGAGAAACTGCTGCAGCCAGAGTGGTCTAAGGAGTCAGGATAACTAAACGTAATGTAGGATCCTGGATAAGATCCTAGAACACAAAATGGACATAGGAAAAAACAAAGGAAATTTCAATATAAACTGTGGACTCTAGTTAATAACAATGTATCAGCAGTACTTCCGTAATTGTGGTAAATGTACCATACTAATGTAAATTATGAATAATAGGGGAAACTGAGTCTATAGCATATGAAAACTCTGTGCTACCCGCAAATTTTCTGTAAACCTAAAATACTTCCAAAAATAACTTTTAAAATAGTATACACGAAAGAAAAAAATCATGGAGAATCATTCTAAAGTCAGATAGCCAGGATTTGCCTTAAAATAATCCAGTTGGGGGTGGAGAGGTTGAGGATGATGTAAAGTGGGAGCAAATATAGATAAAACAAGATTGGCCAAATGGCAATAATTGATTAACCTGAGATTGTGGGTATGGCAGGGAGTATTTTTCCTGAAGAAAAAGCTGTGTTTTTATATTCCTAATAATAGGAACCACTGATCAGCATTCGTGAAACATTGAGATGATAAATGAAGTGTGATTATTTTGGTCAAGTGTAGTCACATGTTTCTCGATAAACAGTTGGTATTCAGGACCAAGGAGGCACATCTGAGTCTAATACACTGAACTTTCACACTCAGCAGATCACGGTCATGATGCTTTCAAACCACACAAAGGACTCCCTCTATCTCAAGTAACATGGACGTTCATTTACTCTGGAATGTGATAGACATTCCAGAAGATTGTGGAAGTCAATTTGATTTTTAGTCTATGAGAAATTGTAAATCATGCATCTCACCTAAATGAACACACTGTAACACATTTCCTGCAACATATATATTGTATTGGTTTTATTTTAACCTTTACAGCTAAATCTAGGTAAAAATAGTGATATCCAATGACTCTACCCTACAGAGAAAATAGTTCTGCTTACATGACCTCTTTCTCAGTTGTTGAACTTCCTTATTCTTTTGGTATAAAATGCTTCTCAAGTAGCCTTTTTGTTCTTGTTGCTAAATGATTTATTACTGGTATGGGTATAGCAACTTGCTTTGTAACTTAAATAATAGAATATCTTCTAAATAAAACAATATATTTTATTATGCTAACTTCATTTATTCTCTCTTACATTTATCACTTTTTTAAAAAAAAAAGGCATGGCTTAAAGTAGATTTATTCTAAATATTCAGCTAGTGACTGTTTCTTCTGCAGGGAATGATAAAATTAATAAAATTTAGTGCTGTGTCTTTTGTCAACTGCATTGGTGAATTGTTATAAGATAATGCATAAATGACCTTTTAGGATGACACACCAGCAGAATCTGGGAGGCAGAATAATGTAGTGCTGTTTTGTGAAAAATGTATTTCACATAACTCGAGTTCTGTGAACTGTTGATAGATATTATTTGCTGAGGTGGGAGAAAGTACTGAGGTCAAGTAAGTTTAGAAAACATTGTATTAAATACATTCTTACTGGAGGACTTTGAACATGCTGGCATATTATTAATCTTAAAGAAGGGAGGAGAGCCTACAGCATTTCTTAGATTGATTTAACCACAAAATCCTTCTTTTCCCCCCTAAGTCACCTTTCAGCACTGCATTTATAATGGAAAGAGCAAAGGGAGCAGGTTGGAGAAGCGGGGTGAGCACATGTTTGAAGGTATGGAAAGTTCAACCTGCTCCGAAATTCTGATTCGGTCGCTTACAGATAGGAAGATGTTAAGCAAGTGATCCACTCTAAGCTTCATCTTACTCTGCAAAATAAAAATAAAAATACCTATTTTGCATGGTTTCCATAAGGATGACAAATAATTTAGATGAGCTATGTTTTAGTTATAATGTAAAAGGTTATAGCAGACCATAGTTCTCAAAAAACAAACAAACTCAAGTAGGATGAATGAATGAATGCATGCAAGTAAAGAAATCTAAAGGAATTCTATTCCAGACAGAGAAGAGCCTTTTCCTTCATGGTAACATTTGCTTGATAATTTGGTAGCTGATTGACCTTGTCATGAGAAAAAGGATTCTCCTAAAGGAAAGGAAAATCTAACAGTATAAATAGCCACATGAGCATAAGCAATATCTTGGATTCCAGAGGAACCTCCAAAGAATAAGCAGCACCCCCCCCCACATCAATCAGTATTCACCCAGAAGGTTTTGCTGAATGATAGTCAGTTTGTGAAGCTGAGACACTAGTTTGGAAAGGTAGAAGGAGATCTCATAGTCTCATACTGATTAAACATCAAAGTCAGATAGAGAAAACAGCCGTATTCAACACAGGACAGATCTCATTCTCCACACATTTGAAACTGGATGGGAACCCAAGCAACCTAAAATTGTAACCTATTCCCATTCCAATTCGACTCTTGATGGAACTGAAGTGACTAGCCCCTCAGCCTTGCTGCCTGGCAGAGGAAACACTGTGCCCTACTTGGAGTGAAATAGATCTGTTCAATAGCCACCAATGGTTTCACACAATGCCCAGCATAAAATATTAAAAATTAAAAAGAATAGCAAAGAAGCAGGAAAATATGACTTTTCAATGAGGAAAATAATAGAAGCAAACCTACTGATGATACAGAGGTTGGAATTAACAGTCATATAATAGTCAAAATAACTATTATAAATGTATTAAATATGATAAAGAAAAAGATGAAAAAAGTGGACGAAAATCTCTAAAAAGAACCAAATGAACTTTCTAAAACTATACAGTAATAAAAAGTTAAAATGTCATAGAGTCAGTGAATTGAAAGACAGCTGAAAATAAGCTATTCAAAATGAAGCACAGATAGGAAAAGAAATTTTTTTATTTTGTTTTTGTCTTTTCATTTAATCTTTATTATATTTTTCCCATTATTATTTAGTCCCCTTATACCTCCCTCACCCCAACAATCACCACATTATTGTCCATGTCTGTGAGTCCTTTTTTCCTTTTTGCTCAATCCCTCCAACCCCTAACTTCCCCCACCCCGCTGAAGCTGTCAGCCTGCTCTCCGTCTATGAGTCTGTCCTCATTTTCCTTGCTAGTTCAGTTTGTTCACTAGATTCCACATATGAGTGAAATCATACAGTATTTGTCTTTCTCTCGCTGCTTATTTCACTTAGCATAATGTTCTCCAGGTCCATCCGTACTGTTGCAAAGGGTAAAATTTTCTTCTTTTTTATGGCTGAGTAGTATTCTATTGTGTAATAAAACAACTAGGGAAAAGAATTTAAAAAAACAAAAGCATTGTCAAATGATATGCATGATTGGAGTCTTAGAAAAAGAAGAAGAAAAAAATGAGGGAAATAAATGCTTGAAAAGACAATGATTATGAATTTTTTTCAAGGCTGATGAAAGACATTACCACAGACACAAGAAGCTCAGTGAACCTCAAATAGCAGAAATACAAAGAAAAAAACTTCTAAGAACATCGTAGGTAATTACTAAAGACTAAAGATAAGAAAAAATATTTACAGTAGCCAGAGAGAAAAGACATATCTTCAAGGGAACATTTATATGAATGGTAGAGGCCAAAATAATATTAAATGACATCTTATTTCTATTATTTATGCAATTAGTTTTCTTACTCTTTCTCCTTTTCCCCACTTCCACCAGCCCTAAATGACATCTTTATTAAAGTACTAGAAAAAAAATAAAACTGCTAACTTAGCCTTTTTTACTAGGTGAAAATATCTTTCAAAAATGAAAGTGAAATGCAGTTCCAAACAAACCAAAGCTGAGGGAATTTTTCACCAGCAGATCTGCCATACAAAAAAATTCTAAGAGAGGCTCCTCAGGATGAAAGAAAATGAACCCAAATGGAAGTGTGGAATTTTTAAAAAGGAATGAGGAGCTCCAGAAAGGATAAACATGGATAAATGTAAAGACTAATTCTTTGAAAACTTTTTAGAAGACTAGTGACCATTTAAAACAACAAAAATAATAAAAACAATAAAATGTATTAGAGTTTATAAGATGGGTATAAGCGAAATATATGACAATAACAACAAAAAAAGGCCACAATAAATAAGACAAATATTAGAGATATAAACTTCTTACATTGTCCACGAAGGGACCAAATACTACCTAAGTTAAGGATGCTTTAGAGGAGTGCTTTTCAAAGTACAATCCCCAAGTCAGAAGCATCAGCATCACCTAGAAACTTGTTAGAACTACAAAGTCTTGGTTGCTATCCCAGACCTACTAAATCAGAAACTCTGGGGTTTGAGCCCAGCAATTTGTGTTTTATAAAGCCCTCCAGCCCTGACTGGTGTGGCTCAGTTGGTTGGGTGCCATTCTGTAAAGCAAAATCTCACTGGTTCAATTCCTGGTCAGGGCACATATCTGGATTGCAGGTTTGGTCCCCGGTCAGGGCACATACAAGAGGTGACAGAACTTTTTCTCTCTTATATCAATATTTCTTCCTCTCTCTTTCTCCTTCTCCTCCCCTGTCTCTAAAAATAATCAAATAAAATCTCAAAACTAAAAATGAAAAAAGAATAAAAATAAAAAGCTCTCCAGATGATTTTGATGCAAACTAAAACTTGAGCTCCTCTGTACTAGACTTCGAAAGAGAGTGGAGAGGGCAATCTCCCAATGGTAGTGCTGTGAATGGTAGAATGTGTATCATTCACTTTGGGTGGAGGGAGAGGTGACCCAAGGGGAGAATATATATCAATTCTTGGGCAGTGACCAAAACCCTGATTGTCTGGTTAGGTAACTGGAAGGAGAAGAACTGGAAGACCAGAAATAAGGAAGCCTGTAGACAGACATAGGGGTGATAGCATGAAGTGTGAAGACTTGTGTATTACATGTGGATATCGACCAGAAAGCATCTACCATGGAAAAAGTCCTGAACAACCAAGGAGACAAAATGACCTGACATTACCCCATCTTTGTCATCAGTTACTCAGTGTAGACATGATGGACACAAAAATAGAGTGGACATGGTGGCAGAAACAGAAGCTATGTGTGAGCCCAAGAACATGGACCCCACTTAACAATGCCAATCTAGCTACTGCTGCCGTTAAATATCCAACTTGTTGGGAACAGAGACCACAGTGAAATTCCAATACAGCATTATTCCTGGAGGAAATCTACCAGTCACTGAGTAGCAAGCTGGCTGTATGGGAATCCCTCCATCTTGGGAAGGCCAGCCATGCCTCTTCCGAGGATAGGCGCCTATTCCAGGTATGAGCTTGCCTCACCTCAGCTAGCACCGTTCTCTGGAGCTTACAGGGCGCATCAGCCACAGGCCTGGAAACCCACACAACACACATCTAACCAGGAGACCTACATGACCAAGCAGGCAGTGTGAGAGTAAGCCCATGACCACAAGAACCGATGATCACTTCACATTTGCACCACCTGGAGGTAGCTGGCTTCATAGAATGGATCCTTAGGTAAGAAAAAAAACTTTTGTCATTTTCACTCATTCAACTGGTATATTTTGCCATGGGGATAAAAGAAGCAGAGAATATTGATAGGCAGAGAAAACGAAACAAAGTAATGACGGAGAGAGAAGCAGACGCAAGAGAATGGAACAAACTGTGTTCTGTCAGAGCTCTAGTTTCCAGTTCTCACGTTAGCCTCAACCCATGAGCTAACTCTATTTCCTGACAATAAATCCCACACACCACACCCTGCCCTGCGTTGTGCATAAGCACGCCTGATTTGATTTCTGTTGCTTGCAACTAAAAGATCTTGTTTAATACAATAAGTTCAAAAGGGGCAAACTTTTATATTTACATGAAGAACTTACAATAAATAATATAGTTGTCCCCAAAATGGAAAGGAGTTCCTTATTGTTTTTCAATTTATACAGCCCCTCATCAATGCTCAGAAGAGACTCTAGCTACTATAAACAGTCCCCTTCCCACCCTAAGCTTCTCTGACAGCTATCAGGAAGGGTATAAATTGGAAAATAAAATTGTTTCACTAACTGGAAAATAAAAATTAATGAGTTTCCAAGTGCTTGATAACATTCCAAAAGAAGATGTGCAAGAATGTATAACATTGTAGGGGAAAAAAATAGACACATCCTAGATTTAGAATTAATTAAAAATCTGGAACAAAAATTTTAATGACCCAAAACAAAAGTCTAGAAGTTAAGTATTTGGAGTATAATAATTAGAAGAACAAAAATACCAAAGTAGCTTTTAAATATACATATTTATTGACCGAAATGAGAACTGAAAAAGATCTCAAAGAAAAAAATTAGGCAAAATTCTCTTTTGCTTTCTCTTGATATCACTGCCAACAATGCCCTCTAGTGGTAAATTAGGTAGGCACTGAAGAATGGAAAAAATGAAACAATTAAGCAAGCCTGTTAGACTCATTGCTAAGACTTTCATGAAAATATGAACTTTTACTCTTCCATTTGGTAATTGGATGTTATATTTGGCAAGAAAATGAATCTTTGCAAAGTATCTCAGCATATACCTTAAAGCACGAATATTTCAAAGTCAATTTTCCCCTGTGGTTTTCCTGAACATATGCCAAGCAGCACATGAAAATAACCATCTGCAATGTCTTATAGAGGCATTTTGGGGTCACAACTTCCACTATGTACCTTACAGAAAATAAAATCTACTTTTATTGAGGATGAAATCAATCTCCCAAATACTTCTGCTTTTAAACCTAATTACCTTCAAGAATTATAGTTTCAGACAACAGTAATGACTCTTGTTACCACTTTCAAGATCTTATCTGAATTCTGAACTCATCAACCAGACAAAGTCCCTTTGCTTAAAAATTCTTCAAACTACAGCTCTCAGCCACTGGGGTAAGCCAGTCAAAACAACAGTTACAATTACAGGTATGGAATTTCTCCAACCCTGGCTCAGCAAAGGGCTTCCCAAAGGAACTTCAGCTGAAGGAAAAGAAAGAAGACAATGTACATAGCTCACTCCCCTTTAATTCAAACCAGCCAATTGCTGGCTTTGGTCTCTGGCTCAAGATTTCTTTGTCTCTGCAAGTTTTCTCCTTTCTCTCCCCTCTAAGCCTTTTTCCCCTCATAATTTCTAACCACCCTATATTCCCTTCAGTAACTGATTACATGTGTGATTTTGAGAGACACTTAAGACTCTTTTATGATCATTCTATTTGCATGAGACTGTTTGCTCTGAATAGCTTTGACTAACGCATTAACATGCTACTCTGTTCCAGAAATTCATCTGTTTAAATAGAAACACATCCTTAGATAGCTATGCTGTAAGTTGACAAGAGCCATTAATATTAATAACAATTCCCTTAGAAAGACTGAGATGACCGGATTCTGTGACTGCTAACCATTTCCTGTTTTTCACTCCTAAAATTGCATCCAAATACTAAGTAATAAATCTTCCAAGAACTTCATCGACCTTAGACAAAATTCATGAGGCAACCTGAACTTCAATACCACTTTCTCCATTACCACTTCCGTTGTGCCAGAAATACCTCAGGTTTTGGAGTCAGATGGTCTGGCTGAGTTGTTCAGTAAGTCATCTACACAAACAATTTGAAGAGTTATGGGGGGACTCAGAGAGTAATTAGCTGACAGTTTCGCCTACACTAGGACAAATGAAAATAACAAAAATGTGTAAATTCAAGATGGTAGCATATGGTAGTGCATTCCATAAAGTATGCTCTCTAGAATGATCCCTAACTTATTTGACCATGGAACCCCCTTTTTTTCCCTCAGCACTTCAGGAAATAGGTATATAAAAACTTTAGGATATGGTTGTCAATGTAAGGAACATCCAAACCTATGGGGAATTTTTATGAATTTATTTGAGCCAAACTGACAACAATTGCCAGTAAGAAAAATGTCAATGGATTGAGAAAATGCTCTGGCAAATGGCAGTTTTACCACATATTTTATATATCAGAATCAAAGGAGAAGACATAGGCAGTTTACCCGAAATCCATTGCTGGTATTAGGGAGGCAGGAGGAAGCAAAGGGGGTCAGAGTGGGGAACCTCTGAGGTTAGAGAAAAATTAATCCATGTAGACACTCTACTTCTTTTACAGTGGTGGGTATAGGATATTCAACAATCAACATTCATAGCACAGAGAGGTGGTATGCGGGAGAAAGAGAAAACTATGAGGGGTTTCTGTGGTCTCCCACTCTAGTGGGAGGTTGTGCCCAGAGGTGCCTAGATAAAGGGAATCACTGTCACATTCCAAAGACAATAGACAGTTTCAGTTAAGCTAAAGATCAACCTTTGTCAAGGAAGATGCCAGCCTAGGACACAACTGCCCGCCATAACTCACTTTCACTTAGGAAGTTTTCATTTCAGATCATCTTATGTGTGGTTCCTTAAAGTTCTCTGAGTTTCTAAGGCTGCCATACAGGTCTCTCCTGAGCTCGTCAGGTTTAGTATGTCACCCCTCTTGATCCACATGGCATAGGATAGTCTCTAGAATTTTTCTTATTCAAATTATACCCCTTAAATTTCCTCGATCGCAGTAGCCACATTTCAGTTGCTCTCTAGCCACATGTGACAATTGAACGGGGAATTCCATGATTTCACAGAGTTCTACTGGACAGCACTAGTCAAGAGTTTTCCTTAAAATCTTGTAATCTTATTCAAACTGCAGCCCTTAAACCGCTCACAAAAATAGTAACTTGGCCGTAGAAAAAAACTGTTAACCAAGCAACACCTTAACCAAGTGATCAAAGATAACAACCCTGTTAATGGTCCAAATAGACATCATATGCCTCCTGTAGTGCATGCTACAAAGAATACATCTCACATGCACTATTTATGCCAAAAATACATAAACCGAATGCAGTCATTAGGAAACATCAAACAAACACAAACTTCAGGATATAACTGGTCTGCGTTTTTTATATGTCAAGGTCATTAAAAAAAAGGAAAGAACTGTACCAGATTAATAGAAATTAAAGAGACATGGCAACTAAATTCAATGCATGACCATTGAATGAATCCTTGATCAGGGAAAAGAATAACTACACAGGAAATTATTAAGGCAATTGATAAAATTCAAAATAAAAATTTGATAAAATCGATAAAATTGAAATTCAAAATTCAAAATTGATAAAAATATTTCTTGATTTTGACTACTATAATGTAGTCATTCATAGACAGTCCTTCATCTTTGGAGATATTACATTGAAGAATTTAAGAGCAAAGGAGTACTCTCTGGGTTCCAAATAACATGGAGAAAGTATGCCTTCCACTGAATGCAGCTAAAACACTCAGAGATGTATGGAACAGCTACCTGAGGTCTTTTAAAAGGAAATGCAACAGGTATATTATGGAAGACAAGGAGACTCTGAGAACCACTAAACTGAGGGTGAGTTTCCATTTTCTTTAAATCAAGTGCCTCGCAGCCTGAACTCAAAGGCACCCTGAATTTCAGAAGTGTGTAGCAGGGACAGACAGAAGACGCTCCCAGAGGAACCCTCTCTTCCTGTCTGAGCAGCATGAAAATGGCCTCTCATGGGTCAGAAAGATGAAAGGAAATCCCTTGGAGATTTTTCCCCCTCTCTTGGCCCAGCCTCTGGGCAATGCCACCATGGCACAGAGGAGTCAGACAATAGCTAAACAAATGCCTAAAACTGAGAGGGAAGAGAACCCTTCTCTCGGACCAGTGGAACTGTGGATCCGAGAATGAGTGAGAGGAATCCCTGTTGTTCTTTTCTCCCTGATATCTCACTGCTTGGTCCAGGTAACAGACACAGTTGCAGGAAGTATGTAACGGGCCAGGGAAACTAAAGTCAAGAAGAGCAGGAGGAGGGTGTCTGGGAGCAGGAAAGATTTCCCTGGGGGAAATCATAGAGAGAAGGAAGTTAAAGAAACTTGTCATGGGGGAGCGGCACGTGGGTCGCTGCTCATCCCTGGTCCAGGCGACAACTGCCGCGGGATGGAGTGCGTCATGGGGAGCACAGCATTCCTGGATCTGAGGGTTACTGTCTGGGGCCAGCTGAGATGAAAGCGCAGACTCTGAATCCCGCAGAGCCCATCCCAGGGTTGTCACAGATGGGAGAATAAACATGAGTCGTCGCAAACACTTCTTTCTTTGCCAGGAGAAGGAACATGGCTCTTCCTTCTAGTGGGGAAGGCCCCCGAGCCCCTTTTACCAAAGGCTTTTATTGAAAGGGTTAAAAGTGGGGCTAGGTAATAGGAATGCACAGGTTGTCTCATTACATCCGTATGTTAATGTTTACAGAGAATGGATGATGTTTTGAAGAAAACAAAAGGGAGGAACACACTGATTTACATGGGTCCAAGAGGAGACTAGTAAACAAGAGAGATGAGTAAACATGAGAGTGTAGTAAACAGAAGAGTGCCCAAGGGTACCGGGTTAGGGTCTGTGAATAATGTAAATTTCCTTCCCAGCATGAGCTGGCTATAGCTTTTGAGAGAGAAACAAAACATACTTTAAAGAATTTACTTTTAGGCCTGATTTCCCCTGAGAACCACCAGATCTAGTCTTAGGGCTGTGTTCAGTATTGTTTTGAGCCTGAGCCAGGCCAGGGGAGGAAGCCACCAAGAGACGAGGAGACTTCTTTCAGATAGAATGAGGACTCCAGCCATGTCCAAGCCAAGCCGAGGGCTGCGGGCCTTTTTGCCCTTTTTCCATGTGCCCCGAGTCCATGTCTGCTGCCTATACTGGCCGACGTCTGTCTCGGGTTGTTCCTCCTCGTGAGAAAATTTACCGGTTATCAACAACCGACCATCACAGGGCCAAGCAGGGTGATGTGAGGAAGGCAGGGGTTGTGCCCCTGCCAGGTGAACAAGTTTCATCTTCTCAATGGCCTCCCAAGGCCTCCTTGATTATTTCCAGCCGTGGGGCCCTCTCGCCTGTCAGCAGGGTTACAGTTCCTGAAACCAGACAGAGCAATTCTCAACAGAAACTGATATCATAAAACTATGCATGGGTTGCTGTACTTGTTCTTGAGCTGGGCATGCATGGATCTGACCCTACAGGGTAGACAACTGCTCAAGTTTCCAACTGGTCACTGGGTGTTGCACACATGGGACAGACCCAAGTAACACAGCAAACACTTTGAAAACTGAACTGACTTTTAAATCACAGCCAACAGAAGGCAGACTCAATTGCCTGTGAAAACAACTGAACAAGCAAACCTTCTCCATAGGATTTAAATAAGACCTAGAGTCCCATAACATAATATTCAAGATGTCCAAGATCAAATTCAAAATTATTCAACATACTGTGAAGCAAGAAAACCTTGACATTTCTCAAGAGAAAAGGCAATCAGCAGCTACAAATATAGGTGCTTAAATTAGACAAAGATTTTTAAACAGCTATTAAAATCATTCTCTAATAAGTTCATGTTAAAACTCTTGAAATAAATGGAAAAGTAGAAAGTCTCAGGAGATAAACAAGATATTAAAAAAGAACCAAAAGAAAATCTTAGAACTGAAAAAATACAGTGACTGAAAAAAAAAACTTATTGGGTGGGCTCATTAAATGAACTCCAAGATTTAAATAAAATTATTCAATCTGAACAATAGGGATTTAATGATATTAGTTTATGAACAGAGTCTAAAGGACCTGTGGAAAAATACAAAAAGGTCTAACACAGATGCCACCAGGATCGCAAAGGAAGAACAAAAAGAATCATACAGATTTGCATGTGCACCAAAAGGAGAAAAGAGTCAATGTCACTGAACGTGTTTTTCTTAATTAATAACAATAATATTAATACTTTAAGTAGCAGGGTAAAGAACCATGATAGCTACAACTTTCTCTCAAATGGTTCCAAAAAAAATGTAGATAGATAAACATGGAGAGATAGAATAATATATAGCAAATGGGGCAAAATGTATAAATTGGTGAATTTAGATAAAAGGTATAAAGCAATCCTTTGTACCATTTTTGCAATTTTCCTAAAAGTTTGAAGTCATACCAAAATAAAATTTGCTTTAGAAGTATATAAAATGCATTTGCAATAAAATACATTTTAAAATTACTTCCAAAAATATCATATGCCATACGATGTGCCAGCATTTTTGTTATCCCCCTCACTCAATAATCTCTCTCCTACACCTGAGCTTGAGACCGCCCATACAATACACCTGGAATGGCAAATATTTTCAACTTCGTGCGTCTGCTTGAATATCTTGTTGGCAGAAACTAGAAGCACTGAGTTGAGAAGAATTCCCAGGCTAAGCCCAGGCTCATGATGGAGGAACTCTGCTATTGACTAATGATGACTATAGGTGCAGATTAGGATTCTGGCAAGATGGATGCCAAGAATACACTGATGCAGCAACATCCTTTTCCCGTTTTACCATATTTCTTCTTCAAACTGCTGCTCAAAGCTCTAATAGTCAATGACATTTTCATTCACTGGTATACATGTTTTTAACCCACCAACATAATTCCAAATAGCTCTCTTAAAGATAGCTTATAATGCACTTTTACTTAACATCTTATATCACTCACTAATTATCCTCTCAGGCCTCTTACTCTTCTTTTTCTATTTTTTAATCTAAATATAAGTCCTTATTTGATTTTGCCTAACCAATTAAGATAGTCTCAACTCTTTCCTGACTTCATCTTTCCACACTTTAGTATGTGCTACACACAGTGGTTTTCAGAAGCACAGATTAAATCATATTTGTTGACTGCCTAGGAACAGGAGTCTGTACTAAGCATGGAAGACAGACGCTGTGGGGGTTCCATGCCTACCCTCATCAATTCTGGCCTAGAGGAAAAGACCAACGTATAAACAGATCATTATAATACCCTGAAAAATTCCTGCCACAGCTTTCTTATCTATAAAATAAAAACAATAATTGTACATACTTCGCAGAGTACGGAGAGGATTAAATGAGTTATAGCTAACAGTCTTTAGCATATGATCTGCCACATATTAATCACACAATAAACACTGGCCATTAATATAATTAACTCCCAAGTGCCAAGTACAATGTTATGAAATATGGTTATTTCAGTTTTCAAGGGGTGAATTTAAATCACTTTTTTCAAGCCACCCAAGTCAGGGAATATTGAACAAAGCCAAAGCTCCTCCAAGTAAAATAAACCGTGTTGTTTTAATTTTATCATCCATTTCCAATATGTTTCAAAGATGTTTCTAGTATGAATTTCAACAGAAGATGATCCCTGTTTTCTTCTCAGTCGTGCAGTGTGTATGGAGGAGCACAATGACATAACCCCACAGTCTGCCTCACGATGTTCTGCCCTGTGATCCTTGCCAGCACTCACAGCTCGACATTTTTTTCCCCTCTTCTAATAGTCATGCATATTTATTGGCATAAATACATAAAGTGAAATCTTCAACAAAACGAATTCTGAATATGACATATAAAAAATAATAGCTACAATGAAAGGGTGGACAGGAAAATAAAACCCGAAACTCCTAAAACCCTGAGGAATTGAAAAATAAAATGACATTACACTTTTGTGAATCACAAAGATAATCTCTGAAAGAGGTCCAAAGAAAGTCTGGGAGATATGGATAAAAATCAAAAACGATCATCCATTTCCAAACATGCCCAGAAAAATATGTTCTTTCCAAGCTGCCAAGAAAAATGCAAAACAGAGGTTTTATTATTTTTTTAATCTCATGTTATAGCTTTTCAGATGTGTCCCAGAATAATTTTTAAAAATAGAAAGGCTGCTCTTCCCTACAGGAATGAATCAGATTCTTGCAATGCAGTGGGGTGGAAACAACAGAACGCAAAGACCGGTGTCCTGACATGAGCACCTCACACAGCTGGCTGAGGGGTTCTGCACACGGTACTTAATTATCTCAGACTCTGCTTTGCAAAGCTATAAAGGTTCCAGATAGTGACATCTATGCTTGCCTGTCTTAGCAAGTTGTTATTGAGAACAATAACTATTATTTGTGCAGCAATCTAAAAACTACCTTTATCCTCACAAATATTATTTTAGTTATTACAACCCTCTGAGCTGAGTGTTATTATTATTATTATTACTGTCATTATATAATTTTGATAAATGAGGATGCCAAAGTTCAAAGAATCTTTAATCAACCTGCCTAAGGTCAGAGTAAGTGGTAAAGCAGGAGCCGACTCACATATCCTAATTCTAACTTTTGCTTGACCTCCATGGATTATAATTGTTTGAATGCAAGGACTTCTGTTTATCATATTCTCAGGGCTGAGCATCATCTCTGGTACAGAGTACTCATTCAATAAATATCTGCTGAACTGAGGGGAACCAAGATTTCATTGTGGGAGATCTGGTTCACCAAAGGTTAACCAGATAGACATTAAATTCTCTAGAATATAAAGAAAGTTTCTGGATATTTATTGATCACATAACCAAAAGGGAGTGAATTAGGCATGACTAGATCTATGGATTTGTCTAATTTATTCAGGAATCTATCTTTCTCTCCATCTCCTAGTTGTCCTTGCCTTTGTGTTGATTTTATTATCAGGCGCCACTCCTCAAATGGTAGAAAAGTTAGCGATGTTGTCCTTGATGATCGGACCTAGTCCTTATGAAGCTGGCAATCCCAGAGAGATAGGGATTACCTCTTTGCTGAGAGTTTGAGCAGAAGTCCTGGAGAGGATGTTGATTAGTATAGCATGGGTCCACCTCTGAACCACACACTGAGGCCAGGAGAACAGGGATCTCTGTCTAGTTACGTATAATACCAAATGGGTTGTGTGCCCATCCCTGGGCTGAGAAATGAAGGAGAGTCAGTTGTACCCAAGTCACATGGAAGGGGTTCCTCACAGGCAGGGGGTTCTATTACCAGAGGTGGAGGGAAAGGGAAAACGAGCTAGATGAACAAGAATTCCAACTACCAAAGATCACTTTGATTCTCTTCCTAGCAGCCAGAGTTATTTTGCTTTATTCTTTTTAAGTTAAATCTTCTTAAGCTGAATTTTTCTCCTGCCTCAAATCTTCCTGTGGCTTTCTATTACTCTTAAAATAAATTAAAAATCTCCCAGATGGCTCAAAGGCCTTCATGTTCTAAGCCTACCTCACCAGACTAAATTTCATGTCACTCTGTTCATTCTCTATTCCAGAAACCAAAGGGGTTTTTTATATTTCCTCACAATTCAGGTCCTTTCCCAAGGATGTTCACTTCCCTAGACACACCCATAGCTTCCCTCAAAGGGTCTCTCCAGTCATTTTTAGAACTCAACTGGGTCACTGCTTTAATGAAGCTTTTTTCTTGACTCTCCAGATTAGGACAGATTCCCTTGGTTAAACTCATTCAAAGCACCTGTGCATCTCCTCCAGCGCATTTGTCTTCATTGTAATTGTGTAATCATTAAGATGAGTATTGCTTACTCTCCGAGCTCTCCTGTTAAAATGTAAGCTCCATAAGGGCTGCGATTTATCATCTCAGTCCCCAGTGTAATCCTAGCACTTCGCCCAGTGTCTTGCATATGGAAAGCACTCATTTTTCTCTCAATAAATGAATGAATTTGGTTAGGGACCAGAGGAAGCTGATCATTGGTTTTAAACAGAATGAATCTGAAATCATGACAAGGCAAGAAGTTAGAATATTTGTAACAGACAGTTGTAAATATGAGGACACCATGATGAAGAGAGTCCGATGCCCCATGGGACTAATGTCTTTCTAAACATCAAACCTGTATGTTGCTTCTCCAAACGCAAATTAGTTTCCACTTAGGTGTTGTGAGTTGATGAGGCTGGAAGTATAAAAGACCTCGTTCTTTCTGGAAGTATTTACTGTCTAAAAACATAGTATTTTATTTACAAGCTCATCCCAAACTGGAGTGCCAGCCACAAACAAAAAAAAAAAAAAAAAAAGAGGAAAAATATTGCATACGGAAAGCTGAGGTAATTTTAGTTTTATTTACACAGATCATTCATCACAGAAACTGGAGTCGGATTTAGAGATTCAAACAGCCCCTGCAACGGGTACATTTTCTACCATCCTTTCCCTTGGTAAACAGCTTTTGGAGACACTAAAAGCACAGAATTTCTTCCTGAGAAGAGCCCAATGTTCTGTCTTTTTAAACAGCCTCTTCTCCTCTAGACCCACTCTCTGAAACACAAAGGTTTTGCTTGTTTGGGCTTATTAGGAGCTTAAAATGTACTTCTCCCTGAGTGGTCTAAGGGGTGTTTCTGTTTTTTTCCTTCCTGAGGTGTGTGCAAGGGAAAGGTGGGGGGGGGGAGAGAAAGGCTATACCACAGCTACACTCCCATTCAAAATAGTCCAACAATCATTTTTCTTAATAATATTTAACAGCAAGTGGCTAGAGTCCTAGAACATTCAGGTATGTCAATGTTTTAATAAAGAAAAATGAGACTGTTTTCAATAACCTATTTTGGTTCTAAAATACAGATATTTGGCTAATTTTTTAAAATATCAAATGTCCCAACTTGAAGGAAAAAATGATGAAGAGAAGAAAAAAGCACAAGAGAAAGGAAACAGCTGTGCCTTAGCGTTACTCCAAAGTCCAACAGGCTCTTACTAAATTCATAGTTTATGTTGTCAACAGCAAATGAGAGAAACCTTAGGACAAGGAAAGAAAAGCAGATGAGAAACCCTACGAAGGGAGGAGTTGGGCAAGGAGGAAGGGAATGAAAAGATGTGAGGCCTTCTTTGAAGCTGAGTTTGAAATTCAACATTTTGTTATAGTTTGTCCTGCAAGAATTTTCTCCATACAGAAGCTACACATTGCCTACTACATTTCCAAAAAGCAGCAGGAGAGTAAAGATTTAACCTGAGGTGAGAAATAGGTAAGTTGCTCCGCTACTTGTCCACTTGCCTTCTCCATGTTGAACCATTGCCTTCATCCCCCTTTCCTGGCTCCTTTGCTGAACAGAGTTGGCGGGAGCGAGGTGGGGGCAGGGGGAAGGGGGCGGGGAGCTCATAGGTGCCTGGAGACCCGACAATCACCATAAGTACATTCTATGTACGCACAGCCTAAGGTCTCGGAAATGGAGGGAAAGTAGGAAACACTGTTCTGACCAGGGTCATTCAGGACTGGAGGTCCTCTGCTTCGGATTTTTAAGTGCACCCGGATTGGTCCTTTGTTTATCTAAACCCTCCTTTTGTCTGCTCATTAATGCCTAAAATTCCAGGCTTAAAAAACAAATTTTGTGGAAGAAAGGGCACATTCTGTTAAATCTTTAAAAAGTGCAAATTATTGATACTGTAATGTCTTTCAGAAACCAAGTTTTGACGTGTGTGTGGATAGGGAAGAAAGCAATGAGGAGGAGGGACTTGTGAAGCGCCAACAGAAGGGGCAGGGCACAGAAGACCAGACAAGGAGGAGAGAAGACTAACTCTGTTTTGGGGGGAGTCTTTTGTTTATTTTGTCTCTGCTACTAAATCCAGAGGATGGTACTATAGAAATGTGGCTAAACACTAAAAGATGTCAATGTTAACAGATAAATGGTAACATGCCATGAACACATAATTGAGATAAAAATGTCTATGTGGTACAATAACTACTATATAAGGAAGTGACTTCCTAGGGGAATTGCAACTCCAGGCCAAATCTCCCCATAAGATAATATTTCTGCTGGTTTCACACAGTAAAATAATGCCAACAGAGGGGTGTAGAAGTGCATCACATATCATATCCATACTCCTATGAACTGGATTGTACACCCCCAAAATTCATACGTTAAACCCCAAATCCCCTGTGTGATAGTGTTGGAGTGGAACCTTTGGGAGGTAATAAAGGTTAGATGTGGTCATGGGGGTGGGCTTCTAATCTGATAAGATTAATGTTCATAAGGAAGAGAGGGCAGCTTGCTGCCTCTATTTCCTCCATGTGAGGACACAGCCAAGAAAGCAGCCTTGTGCAAGACAGCCCTCCCCAGGAACCTAATCAGCGCCACCTTGAATTTGAATTTCCCAGTCTCCAGAACACTGAAAATTAGATTTCTGTCTCCTAAGTCTCCCAGTGTATGTTATTTTGTAATGTCAGCCCAATAAGACTAGTGCACATACTACCTTGTACCATATACACATACTATGATTCACAAATTGCATCCATCCTACAGGAATAATAAACAAGAATGTGTAAATCTGTGTGCATGAGAATGTTCATTGCAGCAGTTGGTAATGGCAAAGAAAAGGAACAACATTTTCTTAGTTTCCTAGGGCTGCTATAACAAAGTACCACAAACATAGAAACGTATTTCTGGGTGGCTTAAAACAGAAATGTGTTATCTCAGCTCTGGAAGCTGAAAGTCTCAAATCAAGGTGTCAGCAAGACCATGTTTTCTCTGGAACTGGTGAGAGAATCCTTTCTTAACTCTTCCCAGCTTTTGGAGTTTTGATGGCAGTCTTGGGCATTCCTTAGTTTGTAGACGCAACACCTCAATATTCCATCTTCACATGGCATTCTCCTTGTATGTCTGTCTCTTACCCAAATTTTCTCTTTTTATAAGGATACTAGTCATGTTAGATTAAGGCCCTCCCTAATTACCTAATTTTAACTCGTTTACCTCTATAAAGACCTGCTCTCTGAATAAGGTCACATTCTGAGATACTGGGGTTTAAGACATCAACATATCTTTTGGGGGTGCTGAGGCAGACACCACTCAACCCTTAACAAAGTTAAAAGTCTATCAGTAATGAAAATGGAATTCTACATGCCTATAATGAACCCTTTTATAGTCATAAAAACAGACAGAGAGATCTGTTGACCTGAAAAAAAAGACTGTCAGAATATATCATGAACTGGAAAAGGTGAGCATAGCAGACCAATACGTATAACATGGTCTAAAAGGCCACAGAATCTTTATCTCAAATATGTGGTTTTGTCCTGACATGCCATTTGAAACAAAGCTTATCAAAATATCTAATAGTAAATTAGGGAGAGGGTGTGATTGGAGGCCGAGGGAGGTACTTTCGCTTGTTTTTAATTACACTTTTTATTTTGAGATAACCGTAGCTTCACCTGCAGCTGCAACAAATAAAACAGAGACCTCATATACTCTTTACCCAGGTTTCCCCACTGAAAATATAGAACAACATCATAACCAGGATATTGATATTGATACACTCAAGGTACAGATCCTTCCCATCACCACAAGAATCTCTTTCATAGCCACACCCACTTCTCTTCCACCCATATTCTCCTAACCCTTGGCAAACACTAACCTTCCCTCCACTTTTATAATTTTCTCATTTCAAGAATGTTATATAAATGGATTACCATGTAAGTAACCTTCTGGGATTAGCTTTATTTCACTCACATACCTCTCTGGATTTTTATCCATGTTTAACATTCCATGGTGTGGTGGTACCACAGTTGAACAATCCACCTGTAGAAGGACATCTATAAGTTATTTACAGTTTCGGGCTGTTAGAATAAAGCTACTACAAGTGAACATAAGTTGTTGTTTCTCTGGGATAAGTGCCCATGACTGCAATGTTTAGGACATATGGTCACTACATATTTAATTTTTAAAGAAATTGTCACATTGTTTTCCAGGGAAACTATACCATTTTACATTTCCACCAACAATGCAGGAGTGATCTAGTTACTTAGCATTTTCTCCAGTATTGGGCATTTTCTATTTTTTATAGAAAATGTAATAATACATCATTGTGGTTTTAATTTGCATTTTCATAATGGCAAATGTTGTTGAACATTTTTTTTCATGTGCTTATTTACCTCTGCATATCCTTTTCCATGAGATGTCTCTTCATGTCCTTTTTGAGTGTTTTTTTTACTGTTGAGTTTTTAGGGTTCACTATATATTCGAGATATTAGTCCTTTCTTGAAAATGTATTTTGCAAATATTTTCTCACACCCTGCAACTCATCTTTTTAGTCTCTTAACAGGGCCTTTTGCAGGGAAAGTTTTAAATTTTAACAAAGTCCAATTTATGTACTTTTCCTTTCATGAATTTTAGTTTTGGTTTCAAGTCTAAGAACTCTTTGCCTAGCCAAAGAGTTAAGAGCTGAGAATTCTTTAATCACATATATCTTCTTTTACTTGTTTTCTAAAAAATTTTATAGCTTTACATTTGACATTTATTTTGTGGCTCATTTTGAGTTAATTTTTGTATAACATGTGAGACTTAGGACAAGGCTCCCCACCCCCATGGATATCCAATTGCCCCAGCATCATTTTTGAGAAGCCTATTTATCCAGAAGGTGTATGGGAGAAGGAGGAAGAGGACAGGAAGTGGTGGTGAAGGTCTCTAAGCACAAAAGTAGGGGCCTGAGCAGCCAGGCTTGCCCGGTCAAGGGCAGGAGTCCTGGGTGGCGGTGCCACGGTCCCTGGTGGCCGTAGGCACAGGACAACACAGGTAGCTTGGTATGGGAGTGGCCCCCATCCCCATCCTTAATCATTCTGGGCAATGCTACACAATTATGTATGACAATAAAAATATAATTTAGAATATGTGTCACTTTCCACTTTCACTCAAATTTAACCTCTATTCAGAAGGCATTCACAATGATTTAATTGACAAGTCTTACCCTAAATAGCTCAAAAATGCTATCATTATAGTTATTCATTTATAATTATTTATCTGTAGTAAATAATCTTTGGTTGGCTGCCAAAAATCATGACACAACATTTTCAAAGGATGTTCTTCTATCATTTTTGCCTAAACCAGAGCACAATTATTAAAAAGCACTTAAATAATCTGTTTCGAGATTTAATTGAGCACTTAGTTTCTTAAATGAAGTTTGACAATGTGCTGTGCTGTGGTTTGAAATTAATACCTCAGACTGGGCTGCCATTTGCTTTTAAAGACTACAAATTCCTGCACATTGCAAGCACTTGAAAACTAGTGAAAAAATCTATTTATGTACTGGCATTAAACAAATTTGAAGTTTGGGATCTATTATCAAAAATTGTGTGATTATATTTGTCAGTTCTTCTGAACACCCAGCAGTCACTCAGAAAAGCACAGGCTTAGCTCTGTAACCTTGACCAGATCACTTAAACTGAAAAAAAAAAAAAAAGGTAGTCTTCTTTTCTTTCAAATGGGAACAATACCTTCGCGTTACTCTGTCTCACGCTCTGTGTGCCCCACACTCTGTGTGCCCCACACTCTGTATTCCTCACACTGCGTGTGTCTCACAGAGTGAAAGTACATAGAACATTGCAGGCAGGAAGTTTCCTTCCCGTCGCTACTTCTGTTTTAAGACATCACTACACAGTCAAGAATCAGAGAACAATCTCCCCCAGAATATTTCTCTACAAAGGATCAACACAAGAAATACACACCTTTACCAAGAAATCAAGGGAAAATCACCAGTAAAATGACATATCAAGGTTTTATGTCCTCTGAAACGATAAAGATTTTAAGATCATGTCTGAGGTATGGCCACAACTACAGACTCTCAATCTAATCTTGGGAAAACATCAAACAAACCCCAAATCAGAGGCATTCTCCAAAATAACTGACCAGTACTCATCAGCAGTGTCAAGGTACCAAAGAAAAGGAAAGAATAGATAATTGTGATAGACCGGATAAAACTAAATAGACATCTAAATTTTGCATAGCATCCTGAAATTTTTTTAAAAAGTCTTTAGGGGAAAAATTGCTGAAATTTGAATAATAGCTAATAGTATTACAACTATGGTAGTTTCCTAATTAATATGTTATTAACATTAGGGGAAGCCAGGTGAAGGGTATACAGAAACTTCCTATCTTATATTTGCAACTTTTTAAAATTTTAAAATTATTTACAAATAAAAAACTTAAACAGAAGTATCAGAGAACAAATTTTTATTGTTTTGTTGATAGAAAGGAGGAAATAAGATTCCATTTGCTATGAATTGTGTTCTCCCCAAATCCATTTACTGAAGCCCTAACCCCTAAAGTGATGATATTTGAAAATGGGGCCTTTGGAGGGTAATTAGAGTTAGAGTTAGATGAGGTCGTGAGGGTAGGCCCCTAAGAAGAGGGAGATGGCTCTCTCTTCCTTTCTCCTCACCACCCCCATCCTCAAGCATGTCCCAGAAAGATGTCACAGGAGCACATGGCAGGACGGCAGCCGTTTACATGCCAGGAAGAGGGCTCTCACCAGGAACTGACTACCTTGGCCTCCTGATTATGGACTTTCAGCCTCCACAACCGTGAGAAAATAAATCCGTTATTTAAGCTATCCAGTCTATGATATTTTGCTGTGGCAGTCCAAGCTGACTAACAAAGTAGTTAAACTACAAATTGGTCATTTCTATACCGAAGTGACTTTCACTCTAATTCAAATCTGAAATAATGTCCTATATAGTTCAGTTATTTCCTAAAATATTGCCTTTTATTGGATGTAGTTTTGTTCCTACTAACTAATAGAGACATATGTGGCTCTAAATTACCACTCTTAGATCTGTCCTTGATAGATAATTGGCAGAGTCCTTGATATTTACTAAATTCCCACTAAGTGGTAATTCTACTAATAAAATTCTTTAGGCCATGTGATGTACAGGGCAAAATTACTTAAAGGGAGTTATGTTTAAGTGAGGAAGCATAATTTTGAAGGATTAATTATAAAAAATAAATGTCAACTGGACTTTTGTTATAAATTCATTTTTATAAAAATAAAAGTAGTTTGGATTTTAACCAAAATTTATGAGCTCCTCAACATATACACAACTCAAGTCACATGTCAATACAGAAAGAAAACGCAAGTTTAATAAGAATGCACTTCATGGTTTCGCCAATAGGGAATGCATACTCCCATATTCATGTTACATGGGTCATATAACCTCCGTCAGCAAGCAAGGACATTGGTAACACAGTATAGAGAGCATCCCTAAGTCAATGGACCAGAAAGCCAACATTGCAGTGGACTGCAAGTTAATTATTTTGTTAATTATCCCAGGATCTCAGGAATGTGCTGACCTACCTGTAGTAAAGCATATTTATAAGACTTTTGTCATGTATCCAATTTACCCCCAAACCTTGACATTTTACCTAACATCGTGTACATAGCAAACATGTGAACTTCCATAAGTAGGACAGTTTGTAAATACCACTAAATAAATGGGGGTGAGGGGTGGAGGTGAGGGGTAGAGACACCTATTGCCAGACATATTCTAACAGCATCAACATCCAGCATTCATTTTCCACCTTTAGAACTAGCTTGAGGTATGGTGACTATAGGACCAACCATGTGAAAAAGATGTGGTTCTGCACCATTAACTGGGAAAAGGAACCCAATTCACCGAATAGCTGGAAAGCTTAGCACTTCTGTAACAGTGCTAGATTGTCTATCCCAGGCTTACACAAGGACAGACTACTGGATTTTTCTAAATACATTTTTCAGCATGATAACGGGCTCGATTTCCATTTCTGCCTCTGCAGCCGAGAGAGAATTGAGAACCACAGAATAATTCATGATTATTATCTGTATGTTTCTACAAAGGGTGGTAAAATGCTTATTATGAAGAATGCAGCTGAAAGGCCCACATTAGCATTTACAGTGGGAGATGTACACCTCCCTTATCTCTTCTTTTGTGGTTTACCAGTTATCCTCTTACCTCCTAGTGACTCAAAGCTGTACCAGCAGCCAACCTTTGAATGCAGCTCTTCCTCCTCAAGAAGAGCAGCCCTAACAATAAGAACCAATGGAAGTAGCAGCCAAGATGTGTCGCTCTCAACTTACAAAGTTAGTTGGGACTGTTCAAAAATCTTTTTTCACGTGGACATTAATGAGGACAACAAATAAATGGATTAGTAAAAGAAACGTAACATTATAAACTGAACAGAAAAAGAAAATACTGTAAAAATGTAATGGATATACAGATACCACAGCAAGATAAAAGTATACTGAAGAGATGATTATCAAGAAGGCAGTTGATTATAAGCGCATTTCATACTTGGCCCGGGAAATTAGAAACACTAATTAAGACAGAATGAAGCAAGTTGAGAAGAGAGAAGCCAGTGTAAGATTGTTGCAAGTACTGCACAGCAGGTCCTCAGAAAACATTGTTTATTCAAGGTCAGTTTGTTATAACTATGATGAGAAAAAAAAATCAATTCCAGCTGGGGCCACTGTCTATGTGGACTTTGCATGTTCTATCCGTGTCTGTGTGAGGACTCTGGTTTCCTCCACATCCCAAAGATGCACACATAGGTGAATTGGTGGGTCTGCACTGCTCCAGCCTGCGTAAGTGTAGATGTGTGTGATGCATGCAACCCTTCAGTGGAACGGTGTCTGTCCAGGGCAAGTTCCCACCGGTCGCCTTGAGGTTCTGAGAGGTCTGGCCAGCGGAGACCATGGACTGGAATAAGCAAGTTGGAAAATAATCACATTGTTTTTATTAACCTTTCTTAAATGTACATATAGCTCTCATTTATTTCAATGCCTGATATTAGAAGCGTTTTGAGTTATTTTGAAGTTTGATAATGTTTTTATGACCAGACATATGCCATAGAAACTTATGTCTTGTTTATATTCATTAGCCTATGGTAAAATTGGTTTTATTATACATTTTTTTGCTCTAAGTTGCAGTTTTCAAGGACCTATCTACAAAGTTAAATGAAAACTTGTCTGTATTCAGATTAATTTTGATGATTCATACCACACAGTACTAAAATTATTAGAAAAACTTTTTGGATGGTTAAAACTTTTTTCCTTACATTGGTATCTGTTAATGGAGAGAATTATGACTGTAAAACAAGTCTATCTTTTGCTTTAATATTGATTTTAAAGCACAAACTGGTTTATATTGCCATGTAATTGAGAATAATATTTAAGGTGGTATTCACAACTGAATGACCATACTTGCTTGAAAGTAATGATTAAAATAGCTAGAATTACCAAACGACCTACAACCAGATGTTAGTGAAAAATATTCTAAAGTTCACATTTCCAGCTTTGCGCTTGGGTATAGCATCAAGAGCTGCATTATTTCGAGTGCGTTGCCCATAAACCACTTGGCAGCAGGCGGCGCTCTTCTGTTAAAATCCGAAGCACTTTTTAAAAATGTTTTAGGGCTGCAAATCCGCTAGCTCCCAACTAACAGAAGTTGAAGTGCTGTGTTCCAATAACAAGAGTCCGTTTTGACTTTTAGTTTTATTTAGAGGATGTCAAAGTAGAACATTTATGAAATGTAGTTTAATAAGATCTTTGATTTTAACACATGCTTAGGCTCTTCTGAATAAATGTACTTGTCTAACACTCGTCCCACTAATATTTTCTGAGGACCAACTAGGTGTAAGAAACCAACACATATTTCTAGCAGTCGCCCCAGATATTGATAACGGAAGGCTTGGAGCCTTAGAATAGGCTATGTGTGCTTTAAGGGCAGAACGTTTTAAAACAGCCTGAGGGAATTAAGTAGCCACATTTATCACACTGCACACAAAAGCAAAGAATTCGCCATGTTATAGATCACACCTAAAATGTTTCAAACCAACAGCTCAAACAGTCCCTGTCATCAGTTTATATCCCGACGAGAGACATGATTTTTTTTTTTAACGTCCGAACATTCACGTATTACAATTCTGCGTATTTCTCTCGCGCCTAATCAATGGCATTCTCGACAGAGTTCAAGATGCCTCTCCAACTCCACAACATCGGTTGTCCTTTTCTCCCTCTCTGACCTTCGCCACCACCGCCGTCCTCCTCAAATCAAGGCAGGGTCAAGTCGCTGACCATTTCCCTTGCTACAAGAACCGCGATGGGAAACACTTCCGAATCGCTTAATATTGGCTAATTGTTGCATTAAAAATAAAACAAAACAAACCAAAAAAAGTACATCTTGCATTTTCCGACCCCTCCTTGTTTCGCTTTCAAGCTAACGAGGTCTTACTGGCGATCATGCAAAAGCCTTTTTTGAACACGCCAAGTCGCAAGTCATTGGACAGGGCTATAGCTGCGTGTCCAGGTCTCACGTGGTGCCTCTACGAGCCACCCACAGCGTTTGCTCGGGTGAACCCCTTAAAACTTTTTGTCCTTTCCTTCTGTAGAAAGCAAAAAGACCCAGTCTAAAAGCGCTAGGCTTCAGCTTCCCAAAACCGATCTCTGTGGGAGGCCGCCGGCGTCCCGGAAGACCGCCGCAAGGCTCAGGACTTAAAAGATTCCCAAGTTCAAGCGACTCTAGACGCCGCTGCCGCTCCGCGAAAGCCACCCCGCTGTCCCTGCCGGCGGCCCCGCAGCCCGCGCGCCGGCTGAGGGGGAGGGGCGCGCCCGGCTGAGGTCGCCGCCCGGTTGAGCAATCCGGCTGTGCACTTAAGCGAGGTTACGATGGCCAATCGGAGGCCGCCTCCGCCGTGACGCGCGCGCCGAGAGCCCGTAGTATTTATAGATCGTATTTAAAGAGCCCTTGGGAGTCTCCCCGGGCTCGGCTGGGCGGTGGCGCGGTGGCTGCGGGGCTGCTGTTAGGTCGGCGCGCGTGAGGTGGCTGGGCGGCAGCTGCTAGTCCCGTCCCTGTCGGGGTGTTGGGCGTGGGGGAGCGTCCAAGCACGTCCCACGGTGACTTCTACCCACTTCCCAGCGCGGGTCCTGCAAAGGGGGAGGAAATGCTGCCAGCGTCGACAATCGATTTTGCTCAAAACAAAGCCGTGGAATGGGAATTTTTAAAAAATATCTGGGGCGGGAAGGTGGAGGGGGGAGCAGAAGGTTTGAACCGACCCCGCCCTAGCCCCACATTTGAGCCACCAGCCGACGCCGTTTCCTGGTGCTGGGCTGAGCGTAGAGGCGGCCTTCCTGGGGGGAGGGGAGAACAATACTCCCTAAAAAGCCAAAAGTGGAATTTGGGGGCGGGGGTGTTGGACCAGTTAGAGTGTATTCGTGGAAAGTAAATTGCAAGATAGTGGCAGTGATTATCTTGGCGTTTAGGAGATTGATTTTAAGACTTTGCGGCTAGCGAACTGCACCCTGCAATGCGAAAGCAGGAAACTGGCATTACGTCAGGAGGGAGAAGAGACCCAAATTGCAACGGTTGCATCTACAGGCTGGCTTTCTATCTCAAACCTCCCTCCGCCCCCCTTTTATTTCCTTGGAGAGGCTTCGTTGGCTGCGTGCCCTGGCACTGGGTGCTGCCCCGGCGCGGCGCTCCGGCGCGTCTCACACAGGCGGCGTTGCCCGGATTCGGGGCCCGGGTGTCCCGCGTCCCAGCCCTAGGCCACCACCACACGTCGTCCTCCCTGACGAGTTCCTAAGAAGCCACAACGCATTCCTTTTAAAGATCGCCCCGCGCGTTGATGAATGAACTGAATTCCAGGAAGGGGTGGGGAACCGCACAAAATGCTCAGCTACTGGTCAACCCCAGGAAAGCAGGTGGTGAAGGGGGAGAAATCCCAGCAGTGCATAGACTGGACGAGTTCTCAACACCCTGTCAGGGTTTGCATTTCTCGATGTTCAGGGACTTGGTCACAAGAGATTTGTTCTCTATTAGGGATCTGACTCCTAGGCCTTTTGTCACTGCTCCTTAGAAATCCTTTGAGCAGGAAGGTGAACCCTGAGAACACTGGGAATTAGTACATCTTGCCTCTTGGAAAATGTTGAGTTTGACACTAGCCTCACCTGCTCTGCTGCTTCCTCACCCCAGGTTCAGGGTCATTACAAGGTAACCTTAGTAACCAGTTCTAGGCTGTAGCCCCACTCTACCCCTGAGCAAAGCTTAACACAAAAATAGCTGGTGACAAGAGCCAATGATTACTGACTGCTGGGGAGGCAGCGTGCTGAGGGCTTTGGCAGCCTTTATCTTACTTAATAACTTACAGATAGGAAATAGCTTCTTGAAATCAGTGTGCCCCCCAGTTAGGAGAGTGGGAACCCAGGCGGTTTGACTCCCAAGATCACGCTGTTAACCTCTCTTTGTGCACTGTCTCTGTGGGGGAGGGCCGATGACTTTGGTCAGGGGACCAGCCAGGCTCACGTGACATCACACCAAGACAGCAAGGGCCTTCATGCATCCCTGCTGTCCTGTCAGCTGCAATAAACCTACTCCTGGTTAACGGTGGTGGGTGTCAGCGAGCAGATTTAATGCCCTCACGGGAGGGAGGCTATTTAGGAAAACCCAAGTTACTTCAGCTAATTTTCTCATTGCCCCTATTTGCAGCAGTATCATATAAAGCGATTTAATGATTACACTTTATAAAGCACCACATCCTAGCTCAGGCCATTGGGCAATGTCAGATCCTGTTCTCCCCATTAAAGATACAGCGAAGCCAAAGAACTGAGTCAGTTGCCATGTAAGGGAGAGGTGCGGCCATGTTCAGAATATGCCGGGAGCTTAACTCAAGGCAAGATGATTCCTGTCTTTGCTTTCCCCTTTGGTGGGCTTATCCTCCGTCACTGGCATCTAGGCGAGAGAGCGAGCCAGGGAAGGGAAACTGCCTGGGGTTTTGGAAAACTGTCATGAGTGTCTGAGAAGGGAAATTCAAATGAGGAAAAGTTTAGGAGGAGGGCATGGCACCCTTTTGTACAATCATAATTGTGTATAATAGAAGCAAATGATTTTAAAGCCAAGGACCAGATGGAGGTTGCAGCCCAATTCTGCCTAAGCTGTGAACTGTGAGACCCAGTTTGCTCATCAGTAAAATGGAGTGAACGTGCTCTGTTAGCCTGGCTCCTAACATTCTCCTCTCCTGCCTCCTCCTCCTCCTCCTCAAGTCCTTTGGATGGTGGGGTTTCTCAATTTCCCTCCTAGGCCTGGTCTCTTCTCATTCAACACCCTCTTCATGGATGATCTTAACCAGGCTGTATCTCTTGTTACCATTTGAAGTTTTTCTGTCTTGCTCAGGTCTCTTTCCTTTGCTCCAAATCCATGTATCTGACTTTACATGGACCGTCCCCACTTCGGCACCTCAAATTTAAATGTTTCAAACCAAACTACTCCATATCTGTTTGTCTCCCAGCCACCACTCAAAAAAAGGTCTGCCCTGCCTCTGTATATCTGTCCCCTAGTTGTTGAAATCAAAGCCTGGATCATTTATCTTCCCTTCCACCAATGTATCTAATTATGGCCAACTCCGTCACGGGTCAGGCTGTTAGCCGCTTCTGTCTTCCAGCCCCTAAAACCTTCCCCATGGTGCAACTAAATCCCCTCTATCGATCCCTTTCCGTGTCTCCTGTCACCCTCAGGACAAAGCTACCCAGAACTGGGCCCAGACCTAGGTTTCTAAGTGTTCTCCTGCCTGCACTCCACCCTTCAACCTTTCTTAAATTCCTTTTATTTCTATGATTGTTCCAAGTTCTTTTGTTGTTTCTATGAGCTTCAGCGTAGGCTATTCCTAGAATGTTGTTATACCACGTCATCTCATCCTCATGCCCCTTCTGATGCCCGGCTCCTAATATTTCAGTTCTCATTGTATGCCAGAAAGCCCTTTGACCTCCACCCAACTCCACAATAGGTGATCCTCCAGCTTGCTCAAGGAACTGGGTTCCCATCACAGCACGTATACACTGTGCACTAAGTGTCTTATAAATTTGCTGAATCTGTGTCCTTACTCATGCGGATGGGGGGTAGGGGGGGAACATCGGATTCATTTGGGGTGCTTCATCGACCCGCAGCCCTGAACACCTCCTGCCGTCACCACTCCCAACCTGCCACGAGGTGTCCTGAGCTGAAAATCACGACGCCATGAGCACCCAGTACTGATAATAGTGGGCTGTATCCCTCAAGTGTGTTAGGGTAGAAGAGAGGTTGAGAAGGGCTGCGCTAGCCTGGCAGCTCCTCAAAGCAGGGATCCTTGCTCTCCTGCGCCCCTTCCTTCATGCCTGGCACCGTGAGAAACAGAGTAGAAGACACTCGGGATGTACTTGTTCGGTTGACTGGGGACGTGAGGATTAGATAAAATACATTCAGGCACACCTTGAAGACATTGCGGGCTCAGTTCCAGACCTCCACCATAAGGTCAATGTTTCATAAAACTTCTGTTTGATTTACTTGTTCGTCATAAACTGGGATATGTGAATTTTTAATAGATTCACTTCTTTAATAGATTTAAATCTTCAAAATGAACAAAATGGGTTTACTTAAAATTTGGCATGTTTAATTCCCTGTGTTTCAAGAAAAACACCATCATTGTGCATAAAAAGCATGACAGGGTTGAAGCCCTTAAAGTGTAATGTGAGGATTATCACCTGGAAATAAAAGAAGTGCGAAAAAGAATGAGTGATTATTAGATATATCTGAAGTAAGTTTCCCATTGGTTGCATTTTGCGAGTTTTACCTTAGAAGTGACTTTTGTAAAAATTTGAACCTCAGAATGCATATCCTGGCTCATGATGCAAAATATAATTCTTACTATGGGTCATGGTCAAAGAAAGCTGAAAACAATGACTTAGAAGATTAGAGCAATGGCTGTGGGGTGGGACAGAAGGATCAAGACACACTTTCCAGAAGTTCACTTTATGTCATTTCACATTTATGAATACGAAGGACCTGCATTAGTACCTGTTTTCACTAACTGAAAAAAAAATCCAAAGACGTTTTTCACTTTTGCAAAAGAAAAACGGTGAAAAGCAAAAGCAGCATTCAGCGTTTTGCAGCAGCTGTTATGGAGGCAGCGTGCACCCTGAGCCGCAAGAGTGGTCCTGCTAGCCCCTTCCAGGAACTACACTCAGCATCTCAGCATCAGACCACTAGAGCTATGAACTGTGTCTGTGGGCATCTGTGTATTTTCTTCATTTATTTTATGCATCCATCCATTAGCAGGATGTATGGTATGGTATCAGAAAAGCCTAAGAGCTCATCAGGATGTTACATTTAGCATAACACTGAGCATAATTAAGCATTACTGGTACAACATAGTTATTTGCCCGGGGGACGGGTGTGTGTCTAGGAACACTAAAAAAAAAAAAATTTATATTAATTTACGGCCGTTGCTTCTGTGTTTTACACCATTTCAGTTCACAAAATATTTCATAACAACACTCTCCTTTTGTATACAAAGAAAAACCCATATCGCAGAAATTTCTGAGGTCAAATGAAGACTGGAGTAATGAGGTATACCTCGTTTTACTGAGCTTTGCTTTATTGCACTTCACAGGTGTTGTGCTGTTTACAAACAAAGCAAAAGCCTCCACCAGCAAAAAGATGACAATTCACTTTATCATGATACTAGTTTTATGATAGTGGTATGGAACCAAACCTGCAATATCTTCGAGGTACTTGGGTGTGGAGGTAAAAGAGAAGGAAATAAAATGTAAGTCACGGTTCCTACGCTTGGCTGTCAGGGCACATGGGGGGTAGAGTTCCGTTCACTTCAACCAATATCTCTTTATAGAAAGTACAGAAACAAGGTGAAGAAGGAAGTGTTGTCAAGGCTCCTGAGGCACTCCACCTAGGTGAAAGAGAATCATAAACAGGGTATGTTGATGAAATACAATAAATGCAGTCATAAAAGTATGCACCAGATGCTACACAAGCCCAGAGGAAGCCCAGCCAGGGTCCTCACAGAAGCTTTTTAGAGGAGACACCCTTGAGCTGAGTTTTGAAGGAGAGTTAAAGTCAGCCAGAAGTAGATAGGTAAGAAGGAAACCATCTATCAAAGATCAGTGAGGTAGAACAGCAGGATGTTTGTGTGTGAATGGTTGTGTGCATGCATGTTGTGAGTGGGTGTGTGAGCCAATGTTATAAGCAATTTGGTGTTACTAGAACATTGAGAAGCCAGAGATGAAGTTGTCAGGGGTAAAGCCATAGATTGTGAAAAGCTTTGTCATGCTAAGCAGCTTAGCTCTTGGTTGAGATGAAGAGCCACTGAAGGGGTTTTTAAGAAGGTTAGGAACAAGGTCACAATAAAGTGACTGAGTTTTAAAACACTTGCCCTGGCAGCAGGGTGGAAAAGATCCTTTGGCAGAACTAGATGGAAGATCAAGAGACTAGAAATGGAAATACTAGATGAACCCACGTGAGATG
Source organism: Pteronotus mesoamericanus (assembly GCF_021234165.1). NCBI lineage: Eukaryota > Metazoa > Chordata > Mammalia > Chiroptera > Mormoopidae > Pteronotus > Pteronotus mesoamericanus. Next base: position 19,334,351 of record NW_026555310.1, read on the forward strand.
ATGGCCTGTGTTAGGGCAGTGAGAAAGGGACGAAGAGACATAGAGCCCAAAACTAGCAAGGTGTGGCCACTACTCGCTTATGGAGAACTCTAACAATCAGTGTTTGATCTGGAAAATAACAATCCTGCAGGAGTAAGGCCTGCTTGAGTGTGGTTGGTCGGGGAACAACATGGGTGTGCTAATTTATAGTTTTAATTTGAACATTTCACCTAGATGCCATATAGTGTGCTTCAGTGTGATATTGTTATATTACAGAATTGCATGCTTACGATTTTGTAATGAAAGATTGTGTAATAAAAAAGGGAGCATTATATGTGCTGGATCCTGTAGACCCCATGCCTGCAAGTTTCACAGGAGGAATTTAACATGGGGAACTATTTTAAAGAGTGTTAAAGAAAGGGCAAATGGGAAACACATAGAAAATCTGAGATTAAGGAGACGAAGGCTACTACCCCTAAGATCACAGGGCCCAAAGAGACAGGGGCATGGCTGCCTAGAAGGAGCTGGACCACAAAAGAGATGCAGTCATCTGAAGCAAAGAGAGGGAAGAGATGCCCCTCTACCTCCTGTTCTGTTCCCGCCCCTGGCCCAGCCTGACTAGGAGCTGGTTGGCAAGGGAGCCTGCCCGGGCGGTGTAGTGTGCTGTGTTTAGCCTTGCGCAGGAAGAACAAAGTAGAAGAAGGTGAGAACATAGATGGAGCGTAAACAGGCACATGAATGAGGCATGAAGATGAAGGAGAATAAGTAGATTAATTTCTCCCTGCTGTCTTGCTTGGATTGAGGTTGGATGGTAGTGTCAGAGCCTGAGATGAGGAAACCAGGGAGCTGGTGGGTTGACAGGGGTCAGGGAGGAGAGACAGATAAGGATAGAAAGAATCCGACTTAAAAACTCTTCATTGTGATATTGTTATGTGTACACACAGGATGAGTAGGTAGCATTTATTTTTAAAAGAACAGTTTTAATAAATGTTCAAAGCAGCTTTGTGACTACAGATGTCTTTTAACAGAGTAGGGAAACACCTCAATACTTTGAAGTGCATGAAATTTTCTCCCCCAGTACTTTACCCTTCCCCTAGGTCTCCTTTATAACACTGGTGCTCGATATCTCTATTGTTTACATAGAGTTTGCAAACACTCTCTCAGTTTGCATACACTATCTCACTGAATCCTTACAATAGTTTTATGAGGTTGGGATTGGTACCCTTTTTACAGATAATAAAGTTAATATAGGTATCCCCCCACTTTTTGAAAGTTCTCCTTACACCATTTTACTTTTATGAAAGACCTAAATTTGTACCCGTTTTTGCTAGTGGGAAGAAATCCAAAGAGGATCTTTTGCCAAAAGGTGAAAATAGAGTCCAGTGTCTGTTTGGCGACGGGGTGTTGTAGGCACGGCGCCCACCCCGAGCAGTGACAGCGGCACTGCCTTTGCTATGTGTTAGTGTTCTTTTAGGTTTTATGTGGCATTTCATGTAATTTGGTAGGTTAGTTTCTGGTTCTGGGAATGCTCAAAAAATTTTCCATATAAATTAACGGTCATTGCTTCTTCACTTTATGTCATTTCAGCTCGCAAAAGATTTCATCGGAACATTCTGCTTCTGTCAGGACAGCGGGGGAAGGCTGTGCTTCAGAGGTTTAGCGGGCCTCTTCCCTGTCCGCCTAAGCCTCTCAGGCAGTTAAGTGGCAGCTGGGGCTGGGACTTCTGCACTGACTCCCTTAATCTCTGTACTATAAAACCTCTCGCAAATTCCGAAGTGTTTAAGTCCAAATAAAGAACGCTGTGATGGTATAATTGTGCCCACATAGATCCACTTGGTTATGGACTAGTGAATGTTTTAATAGGGTTTCTCGCATCTTGTTCCCTATAGGTTTTAACAATTATTGTGCTTTAGTTTTCCAATTTGCAAAATGGGAGCATATTTAGGACTCCTTTAGTGGCAAGTGAGAGAACTCTAAGTCCACCTATGTTAAACAAAAAAGTTATTGGCTCACTTAAACACACGCACACACGCACGTCCAGCGGTTGGTCAGTGTTTGCCAGTGCTGGGTATGGCTCCAAGGTCGCTATCAGGAGGGTTTCTCACTCTCCTTCTCTTGGCTCCACCTCTGCCTTAGGCTCATTTATGTGCAGGCGCTCTCCAGGTGGCGAGAAAGATGGTCTTCTTACGTAGACATGCCAGCTGGTGGGCCCAGAAGGAGATATGGCCTCTGCTCTCCAAAAACCTTGCTAATCTCCAGGGCCTGTAGCCACCCTGGATTTGCCACTGTCCGGAGAAGGACCTCTCTGATGCTCAGGTCTATGGTTGGGTGGGTAGTGCTGTCTGACTGACAGGCCTATCAGATCTCCCATGGGACTGAGGAGGCAAGCAGTTGCCCAGAGCAAGGCCTATACGAAGAAAAAAGGGCACAGATTTCTATGACAAGGAATATATGAAACTCTCATTTTGCCAGCTTACCCAAACAGGATCCTGGAAGTACTTCAAGATCATTGGATAATTGTGCATTCTATTTTTCATTTGGACTAAGAAGATATTTTCTCATACTTCTTTTTTTAATGTATGTGGAATTCTAAACCTTTTTAAGATGCAGTGTTAAAGCACCAGGGTTCTGCCTAATTCCAGAAAACATCCAGAACCTTTCTAGTAACATCACTTTACTACTCCTCATTATCTCCCCTCCAAACTTCCGCCTGAGCCTGTATCTTGACATAGGGTGGTCCAGGGTCTGAGGCAGTATTCTGGCACTCAGCCATGCTAGGTTTTTTTTGTCTTTATGGCAACTGAATATTGAGCACTAATGCACTAATTCTTAATCTCATTTTATTATCAAAATATTTTAGGTTTTGAAGAAATGAGTAGCATTTGATAAGAGCCTTCTGTTCTTTTGCCATCTTTAATCCTAGCCTGGTTTATTTTAGAAATCAACATAATGACTTAGATTATTCTTTAAAACACTGTGCTACCCTCACAGGAAGTAGACAGGGACCCAAGAGCCAATAGTTTATTTTATTTTTTCTGTTGGCATGCAGCCCAGCTTTAAAACATAAGTGTTACTGATGGAGATTCAAATCTGTCACTACACGTTAAGTATGTCCTATATAATTATTCATAAAACTTGCTATAACTTGCTAATACAGCTAGCTAGATGCCTATGTGAATGAGGTATCCTGTGTCTGAAAATTTCTGTAGCTGGTACAGTATGCTAGCCTCCCCATTAATGGTTTTCCCTCTAATAAATAATAGTTGGCATATTTCTTCCTAAAAGGAAATATTTAAATATTCATTTACCATGAGGGTTCTATCATTCAACTAGAGTCCCATTTTCCTGATGTTTTCACCTGGAGATTTTCTCAGCTGATCTGGCAAAGTATTTTGGAATCAAAAGGTAGAACCAGTCCTCACTTAAGGGATTGTTGTTGCAAATCTTATGTTCCTATTTATTCAATTTTATGTTGTTACTGTCTGGGTGGTTAGGCCTTCGAGGTGTAACATGTCTTTTATTTTTATAGCAAAGAATCCTAAATTACATATTAAGGCCATTTAGCTTTCTTATGGCTAAATAAAACCAGTTCCCTTCCTGGCCGTTTTTATGCCCTGTGTTCTACCTCTTTAATAAGGCTTTGTGCTATGTTCTGTTCCCTTCCTGGTTTCTCCACATTCTTTTAAAATACGAAACCTCAGTCAGACTGAATGTGAGTTTCTAATATGAGTTTGACCAACCCTGCATATATTGGGAAAATTACTTTATGGTTTTTGCGTGTCATGTTGCAGTGAATATACTGTAAGATCATGTCAGCTCTTTTTAAGCAGCAGTTCCACGTTGCTGACACATTCGCAATGATGTAACCTGAGCACCTAGTACCATAAGGCTTCCTTCTAACTATTTTAAGTTAAAGCAACATGGAAATTGTTATGGTGGCTGTAAGTACCACTCAAGAGAAATATCTTTCTAAATAGATCATCATCATCATATCTACACTTAAGGCTATTTTACCTTCTAAAAGTTCAAAATCCTTTGCAATAATTTGCCTAACCCCAATTAAATATATGATTTCAAGGTAAAAAATGTACACTTATTGTCCTGTGTATAGTTTTAGAGCTCAAAGCAAAACTTTTCATCAAGGCTTCCCTTTTAATCCAGGACTCTCAAATACTTTCCCCATTGGTTCTTGGGGGTCCATCTTTTTGCGGGGTTTTGACTTCTCACAGGCTTTGCATAGACTTCTTATGACAATAAAATCAGCACATCTTTGAAAGTTTCTATTAAAAATATTACTTTTCACATGATTCAATCACTTGCTTCCCTCCCACTTCTATTTCATTACGCCTAATATCACTTTTAATTAGTGCTATGAAAAGGAAAATATCATAAATTTACACATCCTGATCAATACTTTCTTATTTCAGGCAATGTTTAATTTGCATGGAATATTTGGCTTTCTCACTGGAGTTTATTAGATTACAAATAGACAAAGAATGTCCATCTAAACTTACAGTGTATATCCATTCCTTTTAACTAAGCTAGGAGTTATTTAGATCATTGTATTGATTGACCATATTGTGCTATCATCCATTTAATTTTTGTCTATAGATGACTGTAATTCATTTTATTTCTATATTGGTCAGGGTTCATTTGCAGAAAATAAAATCTACTCAAGATAATTTAAGCAGAAAAAGATTTATTAGGGGGTATTAAATGGCTTAAGAACCTTGAAATGGCTAAAGAAACAGACTTGATTGAAGTTGAGCTGTAAGGACGACTCACAAAGCCACACTGCAGAACCAGACCACCAAGCAAGTGATTACCTCTTCCCCAGTCAGGAAGTTGCAGTTCCAGGACACACTACCCCTGGCACAATGAGGGAGTTACTGCCATGTCTGTTGTCTTCAGAACCAATTCATACTTGTTACAATCCAAACCAGGAAATCCAGCGCCCCACCCCCACACCCTTACCTTTGATAGCCACAAAATTAGTGACTAGACAGCAGTGGTGCTGAACTAATGCTGTCATGGAAAAGCCCAACTCCTCCACCGCAGGGCTGGCCAGCACAGGCAATAGACGTCTGCTTTGCACTTACAGATATGTGCTTCACCACTGGCAGAGCCTGAATAAATTCTGGGACCCAGCTGCAAGGAACCTGGAAGACTTTCCAGCCCCTGCAAAATAGGCAGGCACATTAAAAGGATGATAGACTGTTGAGCACCAATCTACAAAAGCCATCACAACCACAATCAAATGGCATCTTAAATTCATTGGAATGGAAACCAGTTATGCCTCCAAGGCTTGTATGATAAGAGGGAACACTGTGTTAAAAAATAAAACAACCACCATTCTCAAGGATAAATTATAAATTAATTTTGTTATTGATGAGAGGAGAAGCCCTTCATTGTAACTTGATATAAACATACCCCCCAAAAGATTTTGATATAAAATTAAATATTGCAGTAGCATACAACTCTCTGTGATAACTACTAATGAATCAGTTCTGTCCCTGTGCAATAATGCATGAGTGTCTGCTACATGCATTACATTGAAGTAGGTAGAGATTGCAAATGAATAGACACATTATCTCATTTCCTCTTCCTGCAAACAACTCACATCTCAGTGGCAAGCAGAAAAGAAATAGGAAAAGATGGATTGTCCAATTGAAAAAAATCTAGGTTCAAATCTCTCTTGTTTATCAGATGTGTAACATTGCCATATATGTACATATAACAAGAAAAATTATAATATGAGTAGTCTGCTACCTCAGCAAACAGTATAGAAGTGTCTACATCAAGGGAACTAAGTCAAATGAATTCTTTTTAAATTGCCATATATATTTGAGAGAGAGAGAGTCAGAGAGAGAGAGAGGGGACACTAGTACTTAGTAGTCCTTTAAATTATAGCTATTAAGTAGTTGTAATAATAAAAACATTCAAAAAATTATTGGGGGATATAGTTAATAATTGACTGCTAATTGAAGTTAATTGCAAAACATTTGATCATCTGCATTGTAGAAGCTAATTTCAGTCTAAAGACTTAAAATTTCCATCCAGACTAATTTTTAAAATTGTCACCAAGTTTCCTACAATAAAGATAAAAAAAAACCCTGGCAAATCATAAAATCTCCAGTACCTATAGGCTCCTATTTTTTGTTTGATGCCACAGTGTGTTTTCAGCATTGTGCAGTTAACTTTAACAGCATACTCTGATCGAAATAGTCAAATGTAATACTTCTAAAATAATTATATCAGATTTCAAGCTATAATTTACTGACATTAAAATTCATCCTTTTTGATGCACAGTTCCATGAGTTTGGGCAAGTGTACAACGTCGTGTAACGACAACCGCAGTCAAGGCACATTGTATTTCCATCAGACCAGGGAGCTCCCCCGCGCGACCGCAGTCAGTGCCGCTCCTCCCACAGCTCGGGGACAGCGCTGGCCTGATTTCTCTCCCTATAGCTTTGCTTCTCCAAAATATGATAGAAGTGCAACCATACAGTAGTAGTCTTCTGTTTCTGGTTTCTTTCATTATAAATATCGTATTTTATTTTAAATGGTATATTTTCATTATAAATTTTATATTTTTAAATAAAATATACAACTCAGCCCGGGATATTTAATAAGCTTTTAATTAATTTGTAAAATGTATAGGTAGAGTTATAATAAGAGAGTGTTCATTACCTTTGGCCTTACTTAAGAACTAAAATTTTCCCTATTAGGAAACTTTTATACTGTAGACAGTTAATGAAATCTAGTTAATAGGAGTTTTTGGTCGTTGTTGCTGTGCCAGAAGTGAAAAACTGAAGTAAACAACAGCAAAAAATGGACTTGCCTATTTCAGAGCACCTGTTACATTTGTAACATAACCTATAGCAAAATAATTTCCTTGTAACCCTTTGAAAGAATTAACATGCAAAATAACTGGTACACTTTGTTGTGGTTACAGAAATGTCTATGAAAAGCCTGCTTTTTTACTTGTAAGAGTTTCAGTTTTGCACAGTGAATTTGCCTTGATAGTAACTGCAAACAGCTATAGCTATTACCTCTTCAGTTAGTTTTGACAGCAAGTTCAAAGTCTATCAAATACGTTTTCCCAGCACAGGATGAAGCATACCTTTAAACTACATAAGCCTATTTGTTGTATTTCTTTTTAGACAGTTTTTAAATGTACAATTTGAGGCATCTTAAAATTTGATTTCAGCTTTAGTTATAGAAGTAGGAGGAAAACAACATTTGAACTAGAACCATTCTATTGGTGCCTTTTTGTGAACAGCTAATCCTTTGAATATTTTCACAGTCATCAATGACAATTTTTAAAAACACTTTTATTAAGATATAATTTTTATTTTATAAAAGTTGTCCCTTCTCAGTGTGTACGTCAATGGTTCTTAGTACGTTTACAGAGCTGTGTAGCCATCATCATAACCTCACTTTAGAACATCTTCATCGCCCCTAAAAGAAACCTCAAACCTGTCGGCAGTGCCCTGCCGTCCCGCACTCCCTCGAGCCACTGATCTCCTTTCTGAAAGACGATGATGATTTTTACCTTGGTAGGACTTTTTTAACCCTGTAGCTAAAAATGGGCCACATTCTTATTTTACTTATGTTAAATTCTGTCATTTTATTTATTTTTTTTAATTGGTAAAAATTTATTGTAGTCTTTTCCATTGCCATTTGTCCCGCTTATACCCCTCTTTCCCCCACCCCCCAACCACCACACTGTTTGTTGTCCATATGGGTCCATGAGTCCTTTTTCTTTTTTGCTCAATCCCTCCACCCCCTATCCTCCCCCCGCCCCTCCTGAGCTGTCAGCTTGCTCGCTCTCTCTCTCTCTCTCTCTCTCTCTCTGAGTCCGTCTCTATTTTGCTTGGTAGTTCATTTTGTTCATTTGATGTCACATATGAGCGAAATCATACAGTATTTGTCTTGCTCTGACTGGCTTATTTCACTTAGCATAATGTTCTCCAGGTCTATGCTGTTGCAAAGGGTAAAATTTTCTTCTTTTTTTGACATTAACATAGGATAATTCATTGTTACCTTTGTTAAAATGCCTAGATCAGTTTGAATTTTTCTAAACATAGTTCTTTTTAAAAAAAATAGATCTTTCCTTTTCTTCTTTCTTTGTAGTTTTTGAAGTTCTTTCTTTGAATCCTTTGAACATGTAGCTGAAGGACAGTTGGTGTTCAGGAAAGCAAATATTGGCATGAATGGTTCCAAAAACCCCTTCCTTTAGCAATTAACAGGGAGTTTACATAACTAAAAATATTTCAGCAACACACATTTTCTCAACAAGTTACTTAGTAAAAGTAAACAACAAAAATTTTAAAATGCATGAACAGCAGCACTTTTGTGAAGTGTGTTTTTTAAGGTTTAGGTCTGTTTGGCGGTTAAAGGAAAACCTGTTGGGTGGAGTGGAACGATATTGCCTAACTGGTACTTTGTATTCTTTTGCTAATGACCTCAGCTCTCCCCTGAATTTTTACTACTGGTGAAGAAAACAGTGTTTCTAGTTTTTTCTGCAACAAAGATCTCATTGGCTGAACACAGATGTTTAATTATTAGAAAAAGAGTGCTGTAGAGATATGCACTTCTCAGAATAGTAGACTCAACAGGAAGAAGAAACCAGAAAAGATATTCCATTTGTGGTAATGTGGTCTAATTTGACATGGTAAAGTTGACTTATGATGTCAACTGTATTTCAGAAGAAAAAGTTGCTGTTACATTTACTGAGATATATTTGTTAAGTTTATTTTTGTTAGTTTACATGTTATTTATTGCTGTGTAACAAATATTCCCTCCCAGCATTTAATGGCATAAAACAACAATAAACATGTATTGGTTCTCACAGTATTGATCCATAGACTAGGGAAGAGGGAATGGCATGGCTGGTCAATTCAGGCCTCGTCTTTTCAGGAGGTTCTCCAGGTGTCTCCTGAGGCTTACATTATGAAAAGGCTTTCCTGGGACTAAAGATGAACCACTCACATGGCTGGAAAGCTGGTGGTAGCTGTTGGCAGGAAACCTTTGTTTTGTTCCACATATGCCTCTCCGTAGATCTACTTGAATATCCATGACATGAAATCCAGCTTCTCCCAGAGTGAATAAAACAAGAGTTGCACAGCAATAGCTGGAGAGTTGCCTCACCTCAGAACAATTATTTCTTGCTTTATTGGTCGCACAGATCAGCCTAAATTTGTTATGGAGAAGACTACACAAGGGTACAAACACCAGGGAGATGAGGTTCCCTGGGGCCCCTTTCAGAGGCAAGCTATTTAAGCTTATACCATAGCCTTGCAGATAAAATTTTAAGCCTTACCAAAATGCAAAAGCATTCATTTCTTTTCAAATATAAAAATCCATATGGGGAAAGCTAGATAGATTTATATCTCCCCAGTGAACAGGAGAAGGCTGATGAAAATACACACCTATTTTTGATTCCAAGGCAATTAATCATGTATTCATTGAGAATAAGCTACATGCCCAGAACTATGCTACCAACATATGTTAAGGGATATGGAAGATGTGACAAAGTCATTTCAGAATCGTATCTGAAGGATATCTTTGTAACATCTTTTCAAATGATGTCCTCTGCCGAAAACTCAGTGAACTTCAACCCCAGTCATCAGGGCTGTGCCTGTACCTCCAAGATCTTTGGGAAATTCTGGTTATCTCTTGGTTCTGAAAGAAAGCCAAATACCACTTCTCAGAAACAGGGATATCCCCCCCCCCTTTCTATTAACACCAGAAAAAACATAACATATCTCATTTTCACAGAGAAATCTAGATTTTAGCCATGCTTTGTTTTAATTATTGGGATGTATCCAGCGTGTTCGGATACCCTGGAACTTTCCTATCTTTCTACACTTGCTAACAAGAGTAAATAGTCTGGAAGGTATGCATGAAACTGGTTATCTGCTTTCAATTTTTTTTCCCCCCTTGAAACAGCAACCCTCTCTGTCTGTTAAACCTCTCCTCTCCTTATTTTGTCAATTGGTCCAGAAGGAAGCTGCCATCGTCTTTTCAATTCTACCTCTCTGGCTGCGGGAATTGGCCGATGTGCTACTCAAAGTCCTGGCCACAGGGATTATTAGTTTAGAGGTTAGTCTGTGACCCACGTCAGACTAGTCAGGGTGTTCCCTGAAGGTTTTTCTAACTGCCTTTTAAGAGGAGAAGAAAGACCTCTTCCCTCTCCCGTCACAAGATGATTCTTGAGCTGCTGGTGGCCAATTTTATTTCAAGTGGTAAAGAATTAGTCTGAGAGAATGAAATGAACATACACAGAAGAGGGAAGCTGCGACAAAGCTCGTCATGAGTCTCTGGTTCCAGAGTCCTCAGGGCCAGCCCACGTAGTTGCCCTTCCAGAGACTTGGTTATAGGAGCAAATAAATCTCCCCATTTATTTAAGATGGATCAAATGAAGTTTCCACCAGTTATATCCATAAGCTCTAACTAGTACTTCTTGAGAAGGGATTGGGGGATTCCATTGTCAACTTTCTGCATTCATTATATTAATCGAAATTTTTTGGCTGCAGATGATGGTAACTCATCTGCAGCTAGCATAAACAAAGTGGGAATTTATTAGATCATGTGTCCGATTGTAGAAAGGGCATGGAGGAAACTGGTCTGAGGAATATCCTGAATCAAGGATCTGAACACCATAAAAACTCTCTTCTCCTTTGCTTCCGGATCTCAGCTTTATTTTTCATCTGTGGGCTTGCTTTTCTCACCCAGGGATACATAGCCATTGCTGGTAGATTCTAGGCTGACTTTTCATAATATCTGAGAAGAAAGTTCTTCTTTCCTCATTTTGAATTAGCAAAACTCTCAGGAAAGGATTCTGATTGGCCTGGCCTGGGTCACATGGCCCTTCCTGAACCAACTTTTGGAGCCAACAATGTAGATGCTATCATTGCCCAAATCGGCTCACATGCCCTCTCCTTGGTCCTGTCTGTGACCAGGGATGTGGGGTCGTGTGAGAACATGGCAGTCCCTATCTGAGAGCCATGACTAGAGTGAGGGGGAAAGAACTGATCTTCAAAAGGGGAGTGAATCTGGCTCCGACAGAGTCACTGGGGAAATCACTCTGAGTATGGCAGTAGATGCCTGACTTTTGTGTTTGTGTCCCCCAATCAATATTGTTCATCTATTTTTATAACAAATAGGTAATACTTTGAAAAGGTATTAATCTATATTATGTATTTGCTTTTAGTTTTAAATGCTTTCCTAAGGAAGTGCCAGTAATATCAAATTTATAAGAAGCCTTAGAAATCATCAGGTTTCAATAATACAAATGCAAACTACTCTCTTATGTTGCCATGGGCCAGGGACTTAAATATCTTCATATCTTCAATGATGTGAAGAGTGAGTTAAAATTCATTTTTATTGGAAACAGAGTTGGGACATAAGAACACAGAAGACTAAGTCAAAAGCTATTAATTGATCTGCAATTCTTCAATTACTTTGGAAAAATTGCTGTCTCTCTGATTTCCTCTTCTTATTAAAAAATGAAAGTCGCATAGTAATATGATAATGTTTTAAATATACCACAGTCAGGGGATGTGGTAGAGAGGCTTCCAATACTTTGTAAATACAATCTACAAAGTAGCAGTTTCCATTATTTTCTTTGTACTGTTATGAAAATGGCATCCATTCTATTAAAGTATAAAATTAGCCTGATATGCTGAATGGCAATTTAAGTTCAACTGGTATATTACTTAGTATTTATTAAACACCAACTTGTTTCAGATGCCTTATGGGGCTTAAAATGTGGTCTGTGTTCTCAGGACTTTTGAGTTCTTCAGCAAGAATTCTGTTTGCTGCTCAGGGACCCTGCAGTCTTTTGTCAATCAAGTGCTTTCCTCTGAAGTCAACTGAAATTTTAAAGATGTAAGTGGTGTTCACAATTATGAACATTTGAAAGGATGTAGATCAACTCTATCTGCTATGTGTATAGAAGGATATAACATTAAGTATAAAGCACTCAGAAGGTAAAAGGCATATACAAGGAAAAATTAAAGAGGGCAATTTACATAATATTATGTTTGTCCTGTTTGAATACTCAGGCATAATAATTAACAATAATAAATAGTAATAATAATAATAGATGGTGAACTCTAACTAGGTTAGAAAAGCTGTTTCATCCCTGAATTCTAAAGGGACTTTTGCACACCTAAGACAGGCGTCTTAGAACTAGCCTGGGTCTGAGATGAGCTGGGCACTGCTTGGTGAGGGGTTTGCCCAAGGATGATCCTCTAGTGTGGTGCAGGGGGGAAAACGTGGGTCCATGTACATTTCAATGGAAAATATTCTTTTACCAACTGGCTGTGTGACTTTTGACCTGTGTTACTTAACCTTCAATGACCTCAGTATGTGCATCTAAACGTAAATAAATATGCATATACAAGGACTGGCACAAGTAACGCCCCTATCTTATTACAAAATCACAAGCACGTAATTCTGTAACAACAATATCCAAGCACACCATATGACATTTTAGGTGAAATGTGCAAATTAAAACTATAAATTATTGTACCTGTATTAATTAACCTTCCAATCACACTCAAGCAGTGTAACTTCTGCCAGACCCTGTATATTCATGTACATAAAAAGAAATTTAAATATATGTATTGGGTTGGCCAAAAAGTTTGTATTTTTCCCCCTTAAAATAAAAGACACATTTTTTATTTTCACCAATAACTTTATTGATTTGGCTATTTTGAGTATCTCAGCTATCTCCCACGTAGTATAATACTGATCTTAATTAATGTCTCAATTTGATTATAGTCAACTTCAATTGGTCTACCCAACCATGGTGCATCATCCAGCTAGAAATCCCCAGCACAAAACTTTGCAACACCTTCTCCATATACTGCACAATTTTTTTGTGTGTGTTTCAGTTGCATTTTTACCCTTATTGAAATAATAAAGCATAATATGCTGAAAATCTTGCTTATTTTCTTTCATCTTCAATAGTAAAGTGATTACACAGAAATTCACCAATTTTGGTAAGTTTTTTTTAAAAAAATGCATGCTGATATGACAGCTGTCACAATACAATCTAACAAAATAGTTTCAAATAAAGTTAAAGACAACTAAGTGCTACAAGAGCCAGTGCAGAGAAAAAAAATGAACGAACTTTTTGGCCAACCCAGTATATACTCTGTAACAAGTAATTTGCAGATTTGATTATGTGAAATACAATGCCTGGCATATAGTAGGTACACAGTGGATATTAGTTGAATTGTATTTTTGTTGTTTCGTCATGAGGTAGCCTAAAATCACCGAGGATAACATGGTTTTAATAGCCAAGAGTAGGATTGTAAAGATGGTGAGACTAGGACAATTAATAGTTGGCAGAGCACTCCTGGAGCACAGGTTTCAAGCAGTCATGATAATCGTCCATCCCGTGGGGAGGAAAAAAGGAGCTCAGACTCCCTGCAGTCTACTTGCCTTGCTCATTCTGTGCTACCTGATGGCCTTCTGAACATCTCTGAGGTCTTTGGCTGGCAACCTAGAAAACCAGCGCTTACTCTGGATAGTGCTTGTCCTCAACTCCACACTGCTCACCCCATCAACTGTGAGAAGCCACAGGGTAGTGGCATTAGGACATACTACTTTGCACATTGGTGGTGTCATGCTTCAGTTGCTGCACATTTGTATTTTGAATAACATTAAAACCAAAAGAATGTGGAACTAGGGTGATAACATTAATCATGGTTAATGAGAAGAATGATATTTCCTAATGATTACAATTTGAGGGTCATGAGAATGAACCATTGCTTTAGGAGAGTTTGTGGGGTGCAGCTCTTGTAATCTAGCAGCAGGTTGGCACGGTCATCACTTTTCAGAAACTGTTCTCCAGCTTTGAAGTGTCAGCCAAGGCAGCATGGGAACAAAGTGCCTCATACTGCTAACTAAACTGGTGAGGGATTGCTGTGTTAAACAGCATGGTAAATTTTTCATTTAAATGAGAGATGTAGCTGACAAATGGAACCAAATTTCCAGTTCATTTGCTCAGTGTGTTCCCTCCCTCTGAGCAACCACAGGCAAGAGGGAGCTTAGTGAGGAAGAGAAATGCAGTACGAGAGGAAGCCAGTCTAAAGGAGATAGTTCATCCAACCCAGGTGAGGCTCATGGAGCACCCTTGTCTCTCACAGAAAGCACCAAGTCTTCTCTAGCTCCATTATTTTTTGAACCATTTAAGAAGAGGTGGCATAGATCATGTGTATTTATACTTCGATGTATATTTCCTATGAATAAGAATTCTTTATATAATCACAGTACAGTTATCAAATTGAGGAAATCAATATTGCTGAAATACTTTAATCTATAAACCATGTTCAAATTTTGTCAATTTATTCAATACTGAACTTTATAGCTTTTCTCTCTCCCATACAGGATTTCATGCAGGATCATGCATTGCATTTTATTACCACTTCTCTTCACTCTCTTCTAATCTGAAACAGGCCTTCAGCCTTCCTTGGCTTTTCATGATGATGATATTGTTGTTTTACTGCTGCTTATTTTTATGGGATATTCCTCTACTTGGTCTTGTTGGAAGTTTCCTCATGATTAGATTCAGGTTATACATCGTTGCATAAGTGATATCATGTCCTTCTCAAGGTATTCTATGCATGATGGACACATGATGTCCATCTTCTTCTCACTGGCAATTTAATTCTGGGTATATGGTTAAAGGGTAATCTTTTTTCTCCTCTGTATACTTATGGTTCTCCGCTTGTGACTAATACACAATCTATGGGGTCACATCTACTCTACAAGTGTTTGTACCGCATGTCAGGAACATCACAGAACTAAATTTTTTTCCTAAATATGTAATAATTCCTGCCATATTTGTTGCAAAAAATATAACATATCCATGAACAACATCAATACATAACAGAAAGCCAGTGGAATATAATGATTGAGACTATGGACTCTGGAGTTAGACACCTTGGGTTTGAATCCCTGTTCCACCACTTTCCTGCTGGAAAGCTTTGGTATGTTACCTTACTGCTCTGTGCTTCAATTTTATCATCTATGACATTTGCAGGATAAAAATACTGCCCCAGCTTATAGTGTTGCTGCAGAATTAAATGAGCTGGCGATAAGTATCATCAGCTTTTACAGGTAATACATATTTTATACATAATACATACTTTTTTTAGGGTACTCTTTTAAAAAATACAGAATCATAAGTAAAAATCCAAATAAATGACATAACATTTTTACATACAGCTGCTATTTTTCCACTACCAGGTCCAAAAATAAACCTAGCCAATACAATTTTAAGAAATTCTTAATACAAGCACTTTGACTTTCTTATTCATTTCTTGAACAAATTTGCATAAGCTCCTACAACATGCCAAGCACAGATGTAGGGTATAGGGTATACAGTGATGAACCACACATCTGTCATGGAGATTATATCCTAGGACATAGATGAAACCCAATTAGTATATAAATTAAGATAATTTCAAGTAGTACCAGGTTCTCTGAAGAAAATAAAACAAGCCTACACAATAGAGAGAAACTGGCGTGGCAATAGAGATCACTTGGTCAGGAAAAGCTTTTGGTGACACATATTTAATGTACTTCATTGCTTATCTAAGAAAAATTTTTATATACTTATGATTTGAAATGAAAAAATATGTAACAAATCTTCCCCTGTACATGAAGCTCTCTAAACAAGATCGTACCACAGTTATGTTTTCAGTATTGTAGAACAGGCATCAGTTGAGCTGATTTTGAATAATTCTCTTCTTAATTGAAAATCTGCCCCTTAATCATCTTTTCTTCTTAATTAGGCTACTGATGATGTTGATTACACAGTTTTATTTAGTCACTAGTTGCATAAATCCTTCTTCCTTCCCTCAATATATTTTCCATCCTAGCGTTTATGGATGCAAGATGCCCTTTCAAGTGTGCTTCGTAATGTCCAAAAGTAAAAAGTTGAAGCTTACCTCATAGCACACATCACCATTCCTCAGTCTCTCCAGTCCCTCATTTGCCCCCTCCAGTGCTACATGGACCTCAAAGATTGTAACATCCCCAGATTATTTTTTGTGCCTTGTGAGATCTTACTCCAAGTTTTTCCTGTGACCTCCTTGGACATGAGGTATTCTGGGCTTGAAAGTCAGGCAGTGTTCATTTGAAACTAGGATGTATTATTTATCAGCTATGTGAATCGGGAGGCTCATTAACCTCTCCAAACCTCATCTCTAAAATGTAGGGTAATCATGAGGTTTGAATGAAATTAAGTGAGGTTATGTATGAGAAAGCCTAACACTATTATGGAAGTGGGGGAACCTCCCCTCTTTTTCCTCTTAGTTATTGGAGCTTGTCTAATAAATTGATGGAGGCAGATTAACAAGAGAAAATAAACAAATTTAATTTTGTATGTGCATATGGTAGTTCCATAAGAATATGAGATCCAAGGATGAATCAGGCAGTTGAGGCTCATTTGCCATCTTGAGCTAAAGGGAAAGGGAGTGGAGTTTGGACTTAAAAGGGAAGGAGGTAGTTCACAGGTATATGAGAAAGAACAAATATTTGGTAAACAAACTTGCCTGGCCACCCAGAAACAATGGGATACCTGAGGGGAGAATTAGCAGACCTTGCTAGGTTCCTCCCTGTCTCTCACACTTAGCTTGTATTAAACTACAGGTATCTACAGTGACAGCTCCTTTCCTAGAGCAGATGCTCCATCTCAGTTCTTTCAGATGGGGGAAGGTCAAAGGTTCTTTCCAAGTCTTTTGCTTCTTAAGAATAATCAATTTACAATAATCACTAGACCAATAAAGGCACATCTGAGGGTGGCAAACAATGTTCCCCTCAGTATCTTGCCTGGAGTTCAGGTGCTCATCAAATATGAAGCCCCCCTCCTCCACTCATAGCCCTGGTAACCCGTGCAGAGCTAACGAGTCTCTCCAAGGAGTCCCTGAAACTGGCCCAACTCCTTTTAAGACAGAGTTTCTTTCTTCTTCTTCTTCTTCTTCTTGTTCTCCTCCTCCTCCTCCTCCTCCTTCTCCTTCCCCTCCCCTCCCCTCCCCTTTCCTCCCCTCCCCCTCCTCCTCCCCCTCTTCTTCCTCCTCCTCCTCCTCCTCCTTCTTTAAATCCTGGGAGAACAGCAAATACCTGGATGATGAGGTAGTTTTCAAAACTACCTCAGCAGGCTGGCCCAGGATTTTTAACCTGGGAACCATACACCCTAAAACCCAGGAGCTGCAGGGTAGAGGGGGTGGGGGAGGGTTGTTGAAAACTGGGAGGTGTGAAGGCATGAAAAGCAAGCTCTGTCCATTCTGATATGTGTGATCTGTGTGCTCATTAACACAGCAGACATTCTTGTCCTTTCTAAGTCTGCTCTGTAGGAGTTCTGCTCCTAGTTCTTGATGAAGTATTTATTTAGCATTGCCATTTAATTCCTAATACATCAGAATTTAGTGCTTTCATTATAATTCTTAGTTCACAGTTGCATATCTGCCAGTTGCATACCTTTTAGTGACTAAAATTTAATAAGACATCATGGGATACGGTGGGAATTTTGCAAAGTATTTATGGTAGCCTAAGGCAGTAGCTAGAATGATTTTGTTGTTGTTGCTGAAACTAGATGTTTGGTTCTGATTACAAAAATAACATGTTCTCAAAACTGGTAAAGTTAGAAATGTCAGTGTAAGAAACATCCAAACCTATAGAGAATTTTTATGAGTTTTGTTTGTTTGTTTGTTTGTTTGTTTGTTTTGAGCCAAACTGATGACATATGCTGGGAAGCAAGATCTCAAATGCTCCAGAGAATAACAGTTTTGCATCTTCTTTTATGCATTTAAAATTAAGGAGGGACTGTACATGAAAGTGGAAGAAAACAAGGCAGAAATTGATTTACGGGATAGTCAACAAACCTGTGTGCTCTCTTCATGGTTAATACCGCCTTCAAGGCGCATTAATTACTTCTGGCATTTTGAAGGTGTTAACTTAGATGCACAAGAGCAATGGACAGGACTGGCTTGAAACCTTTCACTAATGAAGTTATAGGCCTGGAGCATGACTATCCATAATTACCTGCCCAGTTAGGAATTTATGATCAGATCACCCTGTGAGGTTACTTTCCATAGAACCCCCTTTTTTTCCTTCGACAGAAAACAAGTAAAGTGATTATATAGTATTCCAGAACCATATTTCAGAACACTATTTCTGCCTCAGAATCTCCTGGTTGCTGGTTAACTATGCTAGTTCACGGGCCCTCCAGAAGTACTAACTCAGAATCCTGAGTATGGAACCTAGAATTGACATTTAGTGAATCCCACATGCAACGCCTCAGGCAGACTACAATCCCGTAACTAAGGTTCTGACTATATATTTAATTCTTCTTGCCCTTCAACTACTAATTTTTTTATCCAAAAACAGAAAAGCAGTTAAGATTCTGAAAATGTTTTGTAAAGTGATCTGCAAGTTTCTGTAAAACAGTGTGCAAATTTCCAGTGAATTAACACTTTGCCAGATGAAAAGCTTTCTACAATAGGGTGAGTGAGTACAAAGTGCAAAACAAACGTTGATCAACTAGGATATTAGGTGCAATTTATATACATTTGCAAATAAACCCCACCCCTTTTTATATAGAGGAGCAGAGGTTTTAGAGCCCAAAGGGTGCTCAGTGAGATTGCTTGCATGAGCTCTTTAGTTTTGGTTTTAGTTCCCATGTACACACTCCTGTGTTTGGGGAGCTGTGGCAGAGTCCACACTCCACCCCAGCTGCAGGCACCTGCATTTTACCTCCCCAGCCCCAGTGTTTGTTTTGGATCCTGAGTTTTTGAAAGAGGCGTGGCAACTAGGAAGGAGAGTCTGCGATGCACAGGCTTATTCTTGCAGGAATGGCTTTATCTCCCTGGATTTACGTTTTGAGCATTAGGACTCACTATCCCCCAAAATGGTTGACTCTGTCTGATTTTTTTTTTCTTTTTTTGTGCTCAAGCAGAGTTGCATAAAGGAAAGTACTTAGAAAATGGATTTGGGGGTCAGATAGACCTGACTTCAAATTCTGACCCCACCATTCCAAATTTGTGACCTTAGATCTCAATTTTCTCATATGTAAAACAAGCACAATTCCTAAAAGGAGAATAAGGATTAAATGTCATAGTATACTGTATATAACATGCCTGGCTCGTAGTATTCTTAATAAACGGTGTTATAATTATTACTCTTTTACCTAAACTTTGAACACCTACTCAGATATTAACCTAGGGAGTGAGGAAGGATGGAATGTATCTAACACTGAGGCAAGGTTTTTCTCTTCGAGGGGGAAGGGAGCCAGTCTGATGGTGCTGATGTCTTAATGAGGATTGAGTGTCCATACCCAGGTCCAGGCTCCATGCCAGCTAAGCGATGACTTCCCAGGACTTCCCAGACATGACTGAAGGACACCTAAGCGTTGAAGAGATGGAGAGAGAAGAAACCTGAGGAATTAAGGCAAAGCTCTAAGCAATTGTGCCAAAGAGCAAATTTTGCTTTCTGCAACATATACACATGTATTTTTACATAAAAACAGTGGTTTCCCCTCCCCAAATCTTCAGCTTAAATTGACACTCTAGAAAGCTGCACTATGTTTATCCTAAAGCCTCAGATGCCAGTGGGTGAGTACGGACACAGCAGCTTAAGAAGCAGCCATCTAAAGTCTAAAGAACAAAGCCCACATTCCTTCGTAAGGCCCTCAGATCCAAGTGCTGTTTACTTCTCTAACCTCTGTCCTTTCCAAACACTTCCTGATCATAAGGTCCTTTGCTGCCTGTGTGCCTTTCTTCCTGTGGTTCCACGGTGCCTGAAATGAAGGGCCTTCCTTCTTGCTGCTTGCTCTCTTTCCTGCTTCCCCTACACACCACTCTATTTCCCAGATCCAGCTGAAAAGACAATTCTGGGAAGCCTTCCCCAGTTCCTCCTGGCAGGTGACAAGGCTTCTCCATCCAACAAGCTTTCGGCACACATGGCAGTAACTCTTCTATTGTTTGCCAAGATGGAGCCGGCTTTATTCATCTTTCTGTCTCCTAGTACAGGGAATACTTAGTAAGCACTCAATAAATAATTATGGACTTGATAATGAAAGGAAGACAATTGGAAAAGGAGCTGTTTTACAAAGGCTTTTCCTCACACAAAGTTTTATTCTTTGGGCAAAGAGGATAGAATGAGCCCAACATTTTAGAGAGAGATTCTGAATTCTGTTAGCTCACCATGCATCAGCATGGACCTGGTACACACAAAAGGGCTTTGCATTAATTATATGACTTTATTATACTTCCTTCTCACATTGTGTTTTTAGGGAAGACAACTTTTAAATTAAAGTTTTCAAAATTTTTCTAATGTCTTAGAAGGGAGATAAGAGATGATTTGTCAAAACTGGTTCATTTTTATTTTCATTTTTTTAGTTTATTGGGTCAGGCTAAATTCATTCCTCCAGAGATTATTCTCAATTTTTTCACCTTTAAACAGATAAGTCTCCATACACCAAGGTTACAGGTTTGATCCCTGGTCAGGGCATATGCAAGATTCAATCAATGAATGTATAAATTAATAGAATAACAAATTAATGTTTCTCTCTCTCTCCCTTCCTCTCTCTGAAATGAATACATAAATTTAAACTTTTTAAATAGATAAATAATGATGTGAAAAGCATGCATACACATGCATGCAGGAACACGGCTGTTGGGAGAGGAAAGAAGTGAAATCATTATAAAAACCCACTGCTCTGGGAATCTTGCTGCATTAAGCTTTATACAGACAAAAAGCACTCAAAATTATTGGATATGGCAGTTTGGTTCCTTTAATTGCAGATACTAGAAATAACAACCAACCAAAACAGAAAAAGAAATCTACTCTCAGACTAGTGTGCTCATAAAATGTGTTACTGCCTTGAAGTCTGCATCCCATTTTATCTACCAGTCCTTAGTGATCCTATATACTTGTATAGTGCTAGGGTATATCAATATCTTAAAGAAACACATGATCAGAGCTTAAGTTTGTTTTTAAATTTTTATTCCAATTCTTACCTATCCATAGCCCTTAGGCCTCAATTATTTATTGAGCCCTGGCTGGGTAGCTGAGTTGGTTAGAGGTCCTCCCCATGTACCAAGGTTGTGGGTTCAATCCCCAGTCAGGGCACATACAAGAATAAACCAATGAATGCTTAAATAAGGGGAACAACAAATCGATCTCTCTCTCTCTCCCTCCCTCCTTTCTCTCTAAAATCAATAAATAAAAATTTAAAAGAAAGGATTATTTATTGAGCTTCCAATATGTGTCAGGTCTGTGCGTACCGAATGATTTCAGTCCCTAATCTCTAGGAATTGACAGTCTAATCAGAGAGAGAGATGTAAAGGCATGCATACAATGTGGCTCATTTATTAAGTCCAAGGACCTGGGGCCTTCACTAATTGACCTAATCAGTATGTGCTTTATCTTTATTAACCAAACTGTAAGCATGTGTCTTCTCTACAAAATGCAAACTCACTTGAAAATGCATATTAGTATAAGCACTCACACGCTGATGTGTATGAAGAGGCAGCAAAAATGATGGGATATTTGAATGTTAGAGTAATATTTTCTATTGGGACATATACAAGATAAATTATTACTCATGGTTTATGCTTAACTATAAAAGAAGATTTCTTTATTTTAGGTAAATACTGTAATAATCATTTCCCACTAAAATGAAGAATATACATCTAAATAAAATAGAACAAGAAAAAATTTAAACCCATGAATATTTCCTCAAAATTTTGACCCTAATTTAACCTTTTGAATTACCTAATGTTTTCAAAAACAGAAACTGCCAGCCTTTTCAGGGATATTTTCTGAGGTTACTTGTTAGTAAATAGGTAAGAAATTTTGAATAATGTTACTTTCCACTAGGTATGGATCATTTCCCAGTGGTTTGGGGTATTTCTGAATTTTAAAAATGGTTTTTCTTTTATATTAGTGAACATCAAATGGCAAACCTCGATGAACAAAGGTCATAGAGGCCCCTGATGGAAAATTGATCAAAGAGAATTCACAATGTCTAGAAAGAAAGGTGCAAGGTAAATATTATCAAATTTTTCACCCCTGAAAAACCAGACATGTAAGCATGCAATAAGTATTAAGGGAGGTTAGTAATCTACCTAGGAAGTCAAGAGAAAAATAACCACAGGAATGGTTTAAGAGGTTGTCACACACAAGAAGTATACAGCTGGAGATTTTGCTTCCAGGAACCATAGAATGCAAATGGTCCAGGGAGAAAATCAAAATTCTGTTATGAGATATGATTTCCCTGGAGAAAAACAGTGTTTATATTCTTCAGCATTTATACTTTTGCACCTTTACAAAAATATCTGCCGGAGATTACTTATTTATTGAAACTGTAATTCAGGCTTGCCATACAAAACGAATGTATTAATACCAATTCTTATTTTGGCTGGCCACACTTAGGTTAGAATTAGGCATTTATATTCACACTTCTGCTTGTTGAAAGGAAAAAGGAAGCTTTAATTATAATAATGAGGTATTCCATGTCAAACCTATATTTAAAATCCCAACTACTAGTAAAGTGGAATTGTGACCTCAGAAGGTAGAACTCCAATAAATGAAGTCTCCAATAAGTTATTGAAGATTTGGGAGAAAATCCTGGTGTTCTTGTCCTCCCACAGTAAACACTCAATGTACTCCTAGCATAAAATTTACCAAACTTCACTTTATTCTTCAGTCTTACCATACATTAATTTTTTGAGAGCACACATGGTACCAAATTCATGAACAGATTTCTAGTAGCTAACAAATGACCCAGTACATGTTAAATCCTTTAAAAAATAGTTGTTAAAGGAATACATGGACGTCCTTCAACATGAAATCTATCTAGTGATCAATGGATAAGAAGTGCTATGTTATATGTATGATGTGATGCCAAGTTAGAAAAATTCTCTTTCCTCTAGAAGCCTGTATTTTTATTAGCAGTCTGCAAAATTAACATAAATAGCTAATATTATTGTCAATACAGTTTTAGCTATACATAAGATTGGTTTCAATGATTCAAAGCGTCACTATAGTTCCTTATATATTACAAAGGTTGTACATTTAATCTTTCCATATGACTCCAAGGTAATCTTGGGATATCCTCACACATTCTTTTTAAAAATGTATATATATCATTGCAGGTGCAATTGAGTGATTCTCCTGGAACGTATCTTCATACTCTCGTCCAGTGAATTTTTTAAAAAATGTTTTCAAGACTGTATCTGAAAAAAGAAATCTACATTTATAAATTTTATACTCTGCCCCAGAAGCTATTCTAGATGCTTTGTTTCATGAAAATAATCCTGCGAAGTAGCTATTATATCCTTATTTTAGGGGAAAGGAAATTTATTGATGGGTAAGGAAATCATTATTTATAACCCCTCAAGGAAAAGAAAATAATCTAGACTGGATGCTGTCTGGAGCCCAGCTGTGGTCAATCCTGAAATGTAGCCGTACTGGAAGGTCTCCGCAGCAGATGAAATAGATCAAAATACTGCCCCTCAAGGAATAACCACATGCTGCGGCATCCACTGTGATACACAAATACAGTATGGTTGACTGTATTCCCACAGGGTCTTTTAAGTTAATTGGGACGGGACTAAGAAATGTTTAGTCTTGCGGGTGAAATTGCTAGTAGAAAATAGGTAGTCAGTTATCTCTGAGGTCAGACTGCCCTGTGTAGGTCACAGAAAAGTGCTGGGGTACCCCCAGCTCTCCCCACCATTCCCACACTCGCGTCCTCTATCACACCCAATCCTGGCCATTACTAACTCATCACCCTATTGTCTTTTCTTCATAGCACTTATCATTGTATGACATTATAGTTTGTCTACCACAAATCCTGCTAGAATACAATGCTATTAGAAAGGGACATTGCATATCTCGTTCTCAGATGTCATCATACCCAAAACAGTGCCTAGAATATAGGAAGTGCTTAATAGTCATTTGTTGATTGAATGAATATACATGGAGCATTTATAGCCTCCAAAGTCTGCTTACCTTATCCAGACCTAACAAGGTCCCAGAGAGTTCTGTTGTTAAAGGCATTGCTTTGAGTAAAGTAAGTTATAAACACTCAGGGGAATCTGATTATAAGCTAAATCATAATTTAGTTTATCTGTGCTTTTGGGCAAAGACAACAGTAGCCAAGGGGTACCATTAACACTTTAATAAGTACTAATTGTCAGATGAGCAGGTTTTTATCTAATCAAAAACAAAGCTGCGAGGTACAGGGACAAGCTGGTTAGAGTAAGACAGTGCAGCTCAGAGCAGGGACTACAAAAGCGAAGGTCCTGAGGAGCTAGTTTCCTGGGACCTGGATGTGAGGTGAAGATACAGGAAGAATGAAATGGCTGATTTTGATGTCTTTAAAATTTTGCCTCAGACTTGATTTTGTCTGAGGGCAATTTATCCTCACTTCTTTTCCTTTCCTTTTTGTTTTCTCAGCACCTTTTCATAGTCATCTCTACCATCCAAGAAAGGATGGTCTCTATGTATTTTAGTTTCTTTTCCAGAAAAAAAAAGAATACATTATTTGTATAATGCCATCTGAGATCTAAAACACTTTTCTAAGGTACACCTATAATCTTCTTGCTATAGTTTAAGCTTAAGCTAATTTTTTCTTTGCACTATCACTAATGGATAGAAAATGTCTGTTTAACATTTAATTCATGGAATATCTCTTCCTATTTTCAGAGACCCTCAAATTCTGTACTCAATAGGCCAGCTGAAGAATTAAAAAAGTTTAGCTTTATTTTGCTTAGGGTGAGAGAGTTTATTGCAAGGACTTCAACCAGTATTTATAAGCCAAATTTAGTCAAACCACTTTGTTTAGACACTTCACCTCAGTTCTCTCTAGCTGAAATATTTCAGATCTTTAAGCTTTTTCCTATGGGGCCTATTTCACGAACCTTTAATTAGCTATGTGGTTCTTTCATAAAGTCATGTTACTTCTTTTTTTTCTCCCTAATAATATGAAAACTTTCCAATCAGTAGATTTCTTTTCAGTCTGTGATTTCTAAACATGCATTTATGTCTTGCAGAAGAAAATTATGTATCTTTAAATTATTTATGATTTTTACATCTAACTCCATTATGCCAGTCAACAGATGTCAAAATGGGTGCCCTATACCAGAATTATTCAAAATTCAGTTAAATAAGAAACATGAAGTGAAAACAGAAAGAAAGATTTGAAATGTATTATAGGAATAACTTTATGTGGTGAATCAGGGATAAAGAATTTGAAACTTTAAACATAAACAATCCATAAAAAGAGAATTTTTAAAAAATAAATAAAAATTTAAAAAAGAAAACATGAACAAACCAATAATTATCAAAAGTCTAGACTTGTACATGTATATTAATCCTGTGTTAAAATTCAGCTTTTTAAAAATTATTTTTGAGGGAGGATTTTGTGTGTAGAAAAGACTATACAGAACTTTCAAAATAAAGTTACAAATTCTAAACAGCAGTTTTGTGTAAAGGTGTTAAATTGCATTTACAAATAATATTCTGTGTTTTGTAAGTATTTTCAATCATATTTAAGGGCCATCAATTAATATTTTCTCTCATTTACAGTTAAAGGCACTCCTTTGAAACATCTTAAACTATAAGTTTAAAATATTAATTTTCTTTTAATACTATAATTGTCTGATTTAACAAAGAAAACAGTCCTGGTACCAAATAGACTATAAATCTATTTTTTTCTTTTCTATTGAGTGTATTGGGGCGACGCTTGTTAATAAATTTATACAGGTTTCAGGTGCACAATTCCACAATGTAACATCTGTACACTGTATTGTGTGTTCACCACCCAAGTAAAGTCTCCTTCCATTACCATTTATGGCCCCGATACCCTCCTTCACCTTCCCCCCGCCCACTTTCCCCCTGGCAATCACCACACTGTTGTCCACATTCAAGAGTTTTGTTCTTTTGTTCTCATCCCCACATATGCCCACCCAGTCTCTCAACCCTCCTCCCCCTGATAGCTGTGAGCCTGCTCTCTATCTATAAGCCTGTCTCTATTTTGCTCATTAATTCCTTTTGTTCATTAGACTCCACGTAAGAGTGAGATCATATGATAATTGTTTTTTCATGATTGGCTTATTTCATTTAGCATAATGTTCTCCAGGTCCATTGATGCTGTTGGAAAGGGTAAGGGTTCCTTGTTTTTTTATGGCCGACTAGTATTTCATGGTGTAAATGTACCACGACCTTTTTATCCACTTAACTACTGATGGACACGGGCTGCTTCCAAATCTTGGCTGTTGTAAATAATGTGCAATGAACATAGGGGTGCATGTAGTCTTTCAAATTAGTGTTTTGGGTTTCTTTGGATATATTCCCGGAAGTAGAATTGCTGGTTCATAAGGCAGTTCCATTTTTTAATTTTTTGAGAAAACTCAATACTGCTTTCCATAGTGGCTGCACCAATCTGTATTCCCACCAACAGTACATGTGTATTCTTTTCTTTCCACATCCTTTCCAGCACTTGTTGTTTGTTGATTTATTGATGATAACCATTCTGACAGGTGTGAGGTGATATTTCACTGCGGTTTTAATTTACATTTGTCTGATGATTAGTGATGTTGAGCATCTTTTCATATGTCATATGAGAAGTGTCTATTCAGGTGCTTTGTCCATTTTTCAATTGGATTATTTTTTGGTGTTGAATTTTGTAAGTTCTTTATAAATTTTGGATATTAACCCTTATCAGATGTAGACCATAAATCTAATAAAAGAAACTTTTAAGTACAATGAACTTTAAGATCTCTTAACTCTTCTAAAATGTATATAAACTTGATAAGAATTCAAATTAAATCACAAGTCTAAATTACATATTACATGTTTAAAATTGTAACTAAAAAACTGATCTGTTAACTCTCAGAGGCCAAATTCCAGGCACTGAAAGTGCCCAAATTACTAAGCATGCATAGTTATCCTAACACAAAATATATTAACATCATGAAAAACTTTCTGAATCATGGAGTTGAAGGATACTTAGTCACTACGAAAATCATTCTGTCATCCGTCACAGTTTGGGGTGTTACCTGCCCATGTGATTTCTACTTTATCTTTCAGCGTGCTGAAGCTTCATGAGGACCGGATGGTACAGGCTGGATAACACGGAGTCCCTCTCGGTGGCACTAAAGTGGCATTCTGACACAGAGACCTATTTATAGCCTCTGTCAGAAAGTTCATCGTTTAAAACAAATGGTGGTCATATAGCCACAGATCTGAGAGGTAAGTCATTTTACTACCTAATTTTCAAGTTTTTTACATTAAAATACGTAATGCCCACTCTTAAAATTTCCTTATATGATTAGACTTCGTATTTCTTTGGCTTTTGAGATATTTAAATGTCTTTTTAGTCAAACTCTTACATTCTTTTCATATACTTTTAAATGTCTTAGAACCACCCAACTCTTACAGATATTAAAATACTAATCCATTGACTTCTATCTATGTCTCATGGATTTGCCTGGTTATTTCATCATAAGTCCTGAGCTCATCAAAATGACACCTTACAAATCCCCTTCTAAAATGTATCCCAAGGAAATATTTATGGATGGGCAAAAGAATTCAACCACAAGGATTTCATCACAGTATTATTTTTAGTAGAAACTGACCTAAATGTCAAACAAAGCCTTTTTTGTTATTTAAAAATTCCTTCAGGGCGGGAACCAAAGTTTGTTCATTTTGTGTCTTTCTTCTCATTTAGAATTTACCTGATGGCTTTGCACATAGAAGGTGTTTAATAAATACTTGTTAACTAAATAGAAAACTGAATAGTCTCTTGAATACTTCTCAGCAGCAGTTTTGTCCCTGGGAGTGGGGTTTGGGAGGACTTTGTATTCCAAAACATCGCCATGAGCTGTTCTTTAAAATGAATAATTTATGTGTTCTGGGCCTTAGGTCAAGTACTAACACAAACTCACAACTCTTCTCCTCTTTTTATAACAATAGGACATGGCCCCTAAGACCCTCTTATGTAAAATTCTAGATCCGCCACTCCTCTGTAAGATGCAGTTTTTAAAAAAAGAAAATAAAGTTTTTGATGCTTGTGTCATATTTGTTCTTTAATGGCAACGGAGGATGTGGGAAAGAGAGCGGGAACCAGCTGAGAGATGTGTCTGTTTTGTAACCAGTTAATCATATCAAAATGCTTACATTTCCCAAAGATTGGGCAATGTGTAGAATTTTTTTGTAATAAAGTACACTAAGCTTTCAAATGATGCTTAAATTACACTATAATCTGCTCTGAGCTTTTTTCACCGATCACCCAGAAGCTACTGTTGGTCGGAGGTAGGGGCACAGACACTACTGCGACTGTTTCAGAGGCCGGGGCTTTTCCGGGCAGAGGGCTGAGATCCGGGGTCGTTGGAAACCTTCCTTCTACCACACAAAGAATGAACCCGGTAATCCGGAGAATGAAGAGGGGAGTCCGGAAAGTATCCCCAACCTTCCGTGGCAGGCTGGTCTGGCTTCTGGGTGCTCTGGCCCCCCACTTGAAATAGAAATGCTCACAAGTTTGCAAATCAGTATCTCACCCAAGTCTTCAAGTAAATAAGCCGGAAGTTCTGCTTTCCAAGGTGAGGCAGACAGACAACCAGATAACAGGGTGGACTAGAGATGGGGTGTAGATAATGTTATTGCCAACACTGAATATAGAGGTAAGATTTCCTGTGAATAAAAGGACAGAAAAGTCAGTAGGCCCAAGGAGGAAGAGAGAGAAGTGAGAGGAGTCACAGGACTTGACCACTGCCTACAGTGGGTGGCGTTGCGGGGAATCGTTCACATCCTTGGTGGTAGTCTGGGAAGGCTTCCTGGAGGAGATGTGGTTTCAGCTGCTGCTGGTCTCACACACGTGTATCATGGACATTGGTACAACACCAAAAAAAAAAAAAAATTGTGGTATTTTGTAAGTAAATGAGAAATCAGGAAATATATTTCTGGCATCTCACTGGGAACCTCAACATTGGTGAATTAACAGCACCTCGGACAATCTTAGAATAGAGTTTTGCAACGGTCTCCCAATGCAGCCCCCATGTCAATTGCATGGTCTACATGCTACATGCCCGTCTCCATCCCAAGAGCTCCCCGTCTCCCTCCATACATCCTCTGTGCCCCTCCCTCGGTATTCCCTGTGAAATGTAACAATAGCAGTAGAAAGGGCAAATGACACCTGTGTTTTAATTCTGGCTCTGCTAGGCTCTCTGAGACTATTGCATCATAGTTAAAAGAATAATAATGTACACTTCCTAACAATGCTGTCAGAGTGAAATGAGATCATGTCTGGTAAAAGACCAAGCCTAGTTCTCAAATTAATGTGTGTTTAAAAGATAACCAGTATAGTTTTCAAAAGACGAAAATGTGTCCAATAACACACGAATTTTGTTGTATTTTGATTATTTTCTTTCTTTAGGCTTGCAACAGGTCTCCCTTCAGCTCTTTTTCAATTCCGAACAAGAGAAATTTTAGTCACGATACCCATATTCAATTTAAACATAATGTTAAGAACAATGTACTATACTATTGACCACAAAACTACAGAGATTTTAGATTTATAATCCTCCAGTGTGGCTTTAGCATGTAGGGGCTGTTGACATAAGAAACATCCAAACATGCAGAGAATTTTTATGAGTTTATTTGAGCCAAATTAATTACGTATGCCAGGGAGCAAGATCTCAAATGCTCCAGAGAATAACAGTTTTGCAGCTTCTTTTATGCATTTAAAATTAAGGAAGGGAAGATTGGAGAATGCAAAGCAGGGATTGGATTAAATGTTCTCTTAAGGGTTAATACCTCTTTTGAAGGGTGTACTGGCATTTCAAAAGTATATTAACCAAGATGCACAAGAACAATGGATAGTGTTTGCTTAAAACCTTTCACTAAAGAATATTTTAGCCTGTCCCTGTGGCTCAGTTGGTTGGGCATTCTCTCACAAACAAAAGGTTGCTGGTTTGATTCCCAGCCAGGGCACATGCCTGGTTTGTGGGTCTGCGGAGTGTACAAGAGGCAGCCAGTCAATGTTTGTCTCTCACATCGATGTTTCTTCACCCCTTTTCTCCCTCCCTTCCCCTCTCTCTAAAAATAAATAAATAAATTTTAAAAAAGGGAGAAGAAGTTATAGTCCTGCAGAATGACTCCCACCAAAGCCTGCCCAATTACGAATTTATGATCAGATCACCCTGGGAGGTTACTTTTTATAGAACCCCACAGGGCTTTGGGTCCTAAATAAGACTAGAGAAAATCTTCTTTACGCTATTGGAGTTGTCCTAGTTTTATCCCCTTTGCCCCCCTCCGTCCAGCATCCCCCACTCCCTCAGGCAGTCCCCACACCATTGTTCATGTCCATGGGTTATGTGTATAAGTTCTTTGGCTACTCCATTTCCTATACTGTACTCTACATCCCTATGGTTATTCTGTGACTACCTAATTGTACTTCTTAATCCCCTCACCTCTTCACCCATGCCCCCACATCCCCCTCCCATCTCTCAACCATCAAAATGCTCTTCATAGCTATGATTCTGTCTCTGTTCTTGTTTGCTTAGTTTTTTTTAGATTCACTTGTTGATAGATATGTATTTGTTGCCGTTTTATTGTTCATAGTTTTGATTTTTTTTCTCTTAAATAAGTCCTTTTTCATTTCACATAATAATTGTTTGGTGATGATGAATTTCTTTAGTTTTTTCTTGTCTGAGAAGCTTTTGATCTGCCCTTCAATTCTAAATGATAGCTTTGCTGGGTAGAGTGATCTTGGCTGTAGGCCCATGATCTTCATGACTTTGAATATTTCTTGCCAATCCCTTCCAGCCTGCAAAGTTTCTTTTAAGAATTCAGCTGACAGTCTTCTGCAAATTCCCCTATAGGTAACTAACTGCTTTTCTCTTGCTGCTTTTAAGATTCTCTCTTTATCATTAACTTTCAATTTACTGCTCAGGCAGGTCTTACCTCTGCAAGGGCAAGGTCTTTCTTGGCTGCTCTGGACTACCTAACCTTTCTGTAATTGAGTACTACCATTAACATTTACTAGCTATGAAACTCCAACAGAGACTTCGCCATAAAACAGTATTCATCATCTAAATCCCTACTTATAGAGCACTTTGTATTTGTCTAATTCTTACAGCAACCCTGCAAGGTAGCTATACTTATCCTTATTTTACAAAGGAAGGCAGTAGGCTAAAAGAGATTAGGTAACAATAGTAGGGCTTGCATTCAAAGCATGAAGTTTCCACCATCCCAATCTATCTTCCAAATATACTTATTATTTATTAATTTGGGTTTTTTAATTTGTGAGTTAATTAATTTGTGTGTCCACTTCCATAAATTATTAATGGCCATACCTCTGAATAAAGGACTTACATTACAATGTTGTTTAGTTGCGTTTGTTTTCTCTTTACTTCCAAGTTACAGTCAGTCACCTATTAAACAAAGCCAATGCTCTCCAATTCTTTGATGCTGTCATTGCATCCTTTCAGGACAAAGCTAGGGATACTAAATACTCTCTGTACATACTTATTAAGCTAACTGAATTAATGAAAAAAAGGGAGACCATAATGAGAAACCCAAATCACTACTATCCCTCAAAATTTGAATCCAATAACCTAAGTCAATATCCATTAATATTGACCCAACAAGTTTAGTTCAGTGTCACCAATTTTCCAAATGAAGGACTTGAGTTATTTATTTTTCATGATGAGGTGAGCCAATGCAGGACTAACTCAAATTTGTGTTTCTCAAATGTTTTTAAAAAATAAATTTGAAAGCCGATATTTAGTTATAGCCAAACACATTTAAAAGGTGGCAATAACAACCAATGTTTTTGTCACCCAGTTTTTAAAAATAGCTTACCTATGTGTTACTTGTTTAGACACTCAGATATTACTAAATATATTCTCTTACTAAAATGCTAACTGCCAAGGGTTCAGCCCACAGGCATATTTTTATAAGCAAGTTACATATCTATGAAAAATTATCGTAGAAATACACAATAACGCCTACGTCCCTAAGGCCAAAATCCACAAACAGTTTCTCCCGACCTATGTGCCACAAGAGGCAGCAGTTTTTCCCAAATGAAAAGAACTCATAAAAATCTCAAAGGAAATGAAAACATCTTTTTAAAAACATGAAGCATCAAACCATCAGTCTCATCAGAAGGGAAAACAGAGGCTAAAAATACATCCCATGTTCTTTCCAATTCTGTTTATTGTACTGATAAATTAAAATGTCCTGAATCATTTATTCATGCATATACCATAAATATTTATTCACATTTATTCAAAAACAACAGGGCTAGGTGTTCCTGATGGTGCTATGGCTTTGTCATTTGTGCGCATGTGATTCAGTCCCTATGGACTTGGTTTTCATCAACAAAAATCATGCTTGTGAATTAGAGTTGGGGCTCAGAGAAATTGTATCATCAGTCAAATATCAAATATTTAATGAGTGTTAATGAGTGAGCATGCAAGACATTGTGCTATGCATGGTGAATATATTAAAAATAAAAGATATAATTCTCTTAAAAGTAAGAGTTAAATTGCATCCAGGTATTATTAGTATGAGCTTCATATGGTATAAATAGATACCTGATTTCTATAGATCTTTGGAAAAATGTTTTTACTCTGAGTTGAAAGCAACTTCTCAGTCAATATTTTGAGATGATCTGTCTTTGAAATTGTTAAGTTCCTAACTATTGCTGCTACTACCCCACGTATTGTTGTTTAGCGTGGCATTCACCAAAATGGATTCTAGTTTGAACCGAATGAAGCAAAGTTAACAGGCTTTCTCAGAGCCTTTAATGTGGTAATGATTTCATAAACATATTCAACAGTAGGTTTTGTGGGCTTTTTTTTTTTCATCACATTGACTAACATCTAATGACACTTATGTTTATGTCCATGTTTGTCATCTCAGGAGTCTGGAAGTTCAAAGAAAATTGTGTGTGAGTGTGCATGTATGTTTTCTGTTTATTATTTAAAACAATTAAAGTAAGTATCACTTGAAGTTTCAGAATGATTACCTTACATCTGGATAATATCATGAGATTTCAGCGTCCTAATTAGCATTTCCCTTTATGATTGGTTTAGTAGTAAGCCAAAATGACATTGTGCTAAGTTGCACAAAGATTTCTGAGTAATTTGAATAGAGAAAAATGGTAGGAAAGTTGAACCATTATGTTAAGCATGGGGTATAGACTTGAATTCAAGAGAAACTCTGCTCTAGTTGAGAACTCATTATCCCAGCCAGAGCAGGAATCTATAATGTTTATGTTGTTCCTCTATACATTCCAACCTATGACAGTTTGTTAACATTAGCATAGTTAAAATTGTAAAACTTTACAAAATTTTTCTAGCGATTATATTTTGCAGGTCATTATTAAAATTATTGACAAAGTAATAAGTGATAATAACACGTTAAGAAGAAAAACTAACTATAATGTTAATAGTGGTGCATCAAAGGTTTGTGGCGGGAAAGCAAAGAAATCCTGCAGACAGGTAGACTAAAACCCACAAACACATCTTTCCACTATTTAATTCAACACTGAAGATTTAATTTCAGCAAAACATTAACATCAAATTAATGTTGTAGATTTATATTATTTAGTTTAATTTTGCTTTGATTTATAAATTTGTTTTTATTTCATTGTCAATTGAGAGCCATAATAATTAGGAGTTTTATCTTAATCTTATATTTTATGTATTTTAAAATAATATTATCATAAAAGTAATTTAAGTCAACACTTGCAGTCTTCAAGGTTCTCCCTTCCTATTTACTGAATTTTGAAAAAAAAATAGATATAGTGCAAAGAACATTAAAATTGGAGTAAAAAAATTTGGT
Source organism: Pteronotus mesoamericanus (assembly GCF_021234165.1). NCBI lineage: Eukaryota > Metazoa > Chordata > Mammalia > Chiroptera > Mormoopidae > Pteronotus > Pteronotus mesoamericanus. The sequence continues at coordinate 19,368,209 of NW_026555310.1, forward strand.
TCAGAATCAACACTTAAATCTCTCTAAACTTCAATTTTCTCATCTGTGAAACTGGAATAACACTCCACTTTTTTCACAGAGCTGTTGGTTGAAGGTACCTGGCTCAATGTGTGACACAAAAGGAATTCAATAAATGATAGTTGATTTTTCAGTAACAATCTGTCAAAGTTTGTTGTGATACTGTTTTTTATAATCCAACTTTGAAAGTTACATTTCCTACTAGACTATTTAAAATATTTGAATTGGGCAGCAGAGGTAATCAATCCAATAATAAAATAATAATTTAGCCTGTGTGCACATTATTATTCTGTTTATAAAATAATAATAATACATTTATGCAATTTGGTACTTATATATCACCAAATATACATTTTGGCCAAATGATCAAGTATTAAACTCGATAGCTGGAGAGGTCAAAGCTTATGTCACCATTATAGAATGAATTTCTGGGATACAAAAACAAATCTGAAGTGTGTTATTTTTAAAAACTCTTATGATTACAATTTTATTTTTTAAATTGAGGCACATTTTCAAAATCTGATATTATACTTCAAGAGCAGTAATTTCTTAGCCCAGTCAGTTGTTAGATTGTTCTATAGCCTACATTTGTGTTATCAGAGAGATTCTGTCTTTCAAGTGACCCATATAATAACATCACTCACTTTGTGTGTGTGTGTGTGTGTGTGTGTGTGTGTGTGTGTGTGTGTGTGTGTGCGCGCAAAGCAGAAAATGTTTTTCAGAACCTGTTTTCTGGAAGAAATTTTGTACCTAGGATTCATAGCTTGGATAAGTCTGAAAAATCCTTTATCTTTACATAGTTTACAAGCTATAACAATTATTTTAATAGGCTCTTTATATTTTTTGAACCTATGGACTCAAAACCATAAGGAAGTATCTTAGTAAAGCATTCTTACAAAGTCTGTTGTTTTGAAATTTGAGTAGTGAGTACAAGGTATGTTTTGAGTACCTTATCTTTCTCTAAGATTATCTTTACTGCATACATTTTATCTTCATCATAAATGTTATTGTACGTATTTTAAGAGCTCCTAATCCCTGTGGGATTTATAGATGGTAACACTAAATTATTTTAATTCATCTTTGTAAGGTATAAAGAGACCTCAAATAGAAAAATATCTCATTTCTTGAAAAATGGCCTATATAGAATTAAAGGACTAAAAGGTTATTTTTGTTTAATGTTATATATCCCAGTTGACAAAATGACTTTACTAAGATTAACATTACAGTGTGATGTTAACAATACTGATCTTTATTTTTCTGTCTTATAGTATTACTTTTATGTTTCTGGACATTTGTTTGTAGAACATTTGTTATTCTTTCTAAAGTTATATGCTAACATTTCCTTTCATCTGCAATTTAAAAAATCCAAAAGCTCAGGAAAACAAATAGTTTCATAACTTATTTGGCTACAAAATCTGTCTGATCTAACATGAAGTTTACTGGAAATATTAATACATTTTACTACATAGTAAGTGTTTCATTATTTTGTTTCTCAATCCCCCACTACCCAACCTGGGAGGAGTTGATAAATGTGGTGCATGTAATGTATTACCTTCCTAAAATCTGAATATTTCTGAATTCCAAGTGACGTATGAGACAAAGGATAATGGACCAATATTTGTAGTAATTTTCGATCTTTATTTGAAAGTTCTAAATATTTGAGGGGCATTTTTTGTACATAAAATTAGTAAGTTTACAAATTAATTATTGAAACATTTTACTCTCAAATCATCAAAATGCATTTATGCTTCAACTGACAAAATTTGAACAAAGCACACATAAGTGAACATTGTTCTACATACTTTCTAGAATACTCATATAATGAATGTTAAAATATAAATATTTATATTATGTATAATGTGATATAAATAATATATAAATGTATAACACATAAACATTATAATCACTTATATTCAAAAGTGAGTGTTCAGATATTAATATATTAATCTCCGTAATGTACCATGTTTTTGTTACTGATACTATATATAGAGGAAGCATTCAGCTATTCTGCCCTTCAAAAGCCAGTGTTAAACCTGAAACTGAAGCCACATAGTAAACTTTGGCTAAATAATGAGGTTGAAGTTAGACTTCAGTGGATCCTAAATTATATACCTATGTGTTTTCAAAACAAAAAGTTTCAAATTTTTCTCAAAGAGCATTATTACATATATATTTTGCAGTAGTTTGGACCTATAAAATTTAATACAGAATGAGCATTTGTACAGTGGTAATTACTTTTCCAAATCGAATTATGGAGTTCTCCTCTTAAGCACTTTCAAAGCATAAATTTATTAAAAAGCAAGATTTTTTTTTAATCAAGGGAAAAGATAAGACTATGTCTGGGGGAGGGGGATGGTATGCGTGTGGGAGACAGTTGGAGTCCATTGCTAAGAGTGTCCTATGGCGTAGAGAATGTGGACACTGCATCCATATGCTTGCACTCAATTTCAGTTCCACTTGCTTCCAGCTGAATGATCTTGGGAGAGCCATTTCCCATACAGTTGATATCTTCATTTATAAAACTGAGGCTGTAGCCACTACCTTTGAGAGTTGTTGATAATATTAATCAAGTTAATTTTTGTAAACGTATAGCATAGAGCTTATCACCTAGTAAATAGTCCAAAAAATTCATGGCCCCTTGCTTAGGGGAAAAAGTTGTGAAGAGGTAAAATATAAGATATAATGAAACCTTTGCCTTTATGAAGCAAACTGAGTAAGTGGTACTGTTCCTGCCTTGTGCACGTTCCTATGCCCATTCACGTAATGGGATTCTCTGTGGGCCAAAACTGTATGAGATCCTTGGATGAAAAATGTTGTAACAGGAAAGTGATATTCTGATCAGTTCTTTCAGTCATGTTGCAAAGGTGTCACCCTGGAGAGCTGACTCACACCATCCCTCTTGTACTTTTCTCCTGAAAAGTACTAAGATGGCTGTTGCATTCAGCTCTTTTCCTTACAGAGTCATAAGAATTAAACCAGAGCATCAACATATCAACCCTTTCTCTACAACTAGGAAAATCCCAGAAACTGCTCATATCTCCAGACATATGGAGGAGTCGGAGAGCGTTTTCCAGGTGGTGGGCTGGAATGTACCACATTCCACATAAATTTCAATATCTTCCTTTAAAGTTCAGTCCCTGACCTACAGTTTGGGAGAACTGGGAATGCTTCTATTATTGTTATCATCAACAACCATGGAATTGTTACTTACACTATACAAGATGTTCTTTTTTGTCTTGAAATAGGGTAAATGAAGAGCAAGGAACAATTATTCACAGTAAAAATATGCCCCTCATTTTTCCAGGGTAATGCTTAGAAAATGTAACAGTCATCTAAGACAAAGGATACACCAAAAGCCTCATTTTGGGTTCTTTATTTCAGTATTTTTATAATAAGAGTTATTATTTTTATTTATTTACTTATTTATTTATCTATCATTTTTCTACAGCCATATCCTCTTTCGGAATTTTTACTTTTTTATGGAATGTTAAGTATCTTTCATAATAGCCAGGAGGAAATGAGAACGCTTTAAAGAGCATGAAACCTACTGTATCTCACGCACAATGCCAGCAAAACAACCAACCATAAACCAATAAAGGGAAGGCAAGGGAAGCACAACGTCTGCAATGGGTCATTCAACAAAAAGGCAGGAAAGACTGAAAGTGGAGCGCCTGGGTTATTCACGCTTCTCGTGCACCTTACAGGCCCCTGGAGCCCTCGCCGCGATCAGTACTTGCACCCGCCTGCTTTATTGAGAAAACAGAGATCAGGTAACATAGGCTTCCTTCCTTACACTGCCCTTCTCCACAATGTCCTTGGCTCTCTTAAGAGAAAGAGGCTGACTTCTTGTCCAGATAAGACTCCTCACCCATGAGTGATTTCATCTTCCCCAGCCTTCACGTTGTTCTCCATCAGTCATCCTTCCATGGAGTTTCTGTCACCCTGGCTGGAATGACTTCTTTTCAACCTACAAACATGTTCTATTTTCTCCATCCCCACCTTAATATGCCATCAGTTTCCCTCCCTTATTGCTAAACTGTCACTTTTAAACCCAGGTCTGCTCCGTCTCTTCCCCTAAAAGCGCTCTCCTGAAGGTCTCCAGTGGCCTTCCTACACACACCCTATTGGCCTTTTCTCTGTTCTTACCCGCTTAGATTTTACCAGGATCTGATTCTGTAGACCATCTACTCCCTGAGAAATTATTTTCCTTGAAGTCTTAAAATTCCCCTCTTTGACCTCCGACCTCATTATCGCTCACAGATTTTTTTCCCCCTCTTCTACCTATGATACGAGGTGCTACTAAGGGTCTTTCTAGACCCTCTTTTTATCTCATTCCTTGTGTGCTTTTTTTTTTTCTGAGAGCTTGTCTCAACTCTTTCAACTTTTTGCAAGTGATTCCAAAACTTACGTTTACAATTCTGACCTCTGTCCTAATTCAGCATCTGAATTTCAAATTGCCTGCTACATGCCTCCACATTCCCAAATTATTTAAAATTTAAGAACCAAGCAAAAGGAATCGCCTCATCTCTGAAACAGCCTCCTCTGGGTTACTGCATTTCCAACCTCCAAAATCTTTTGGGAGCACATTCAGCTTTTCCTTTCTCTCATTTAGTGCTTCTTCCCTACGTGAACTTAATAAGTGAAAAGAGACCACACTTTGGAACCAGACTGACAACTGTTGAATCCTTGTTCTGGCTTCTTTCTAGAACAATGGCCTCAGGCTCATTGGTTAACTCCCTGAGTTTCTTCATCTGAATTAATCAAGTACCCATATTTACTCAGCCTAGATATTGTGCCAGTTAAATGAAATAAGGTTTACAAAGCACCTTGTACACGCCTGACATGTTAGAGACGTGCAAATATTTTTTCTACATTTTACCTTCTTTAGTTTTGCTCCCAGATAGTCTGCACTGCCTTAGCATCTTCTCTCATCATGTTGCTGACTTTGTCACCACCTTAGTTTCATGGCTCATTATCACTTGCCTAGATCATTGCAACTTTTGGAAAAAATATTTTCTTATCTGCACCGTCTCCCAGCACTGACACAATCTTGTGATGTCATCTTTATATTCATGTTACTCTAAATCCTGATCCTTTTAACCTTTTAAAATCACTACTATATATGCAACCCTTTGAGCTCAGTGCTTTAGCTAGACCGGCCTCTTAAAGAGACATTCTTTACTTCCCCACCTTCTTCCCTTTGCTCACTTGATGCTCCTGGTCAGCTAGTGGTGTCCTAGGATCTGGTTAGGCCATGTGTCCATTGGGCTTATTAGCTACAATTTAGTGAAACGGCATGGAGAGGAAACTACAAGGAGGTAACTCTTTATTTACCATAGAAGTTAGGTGCCAGGAACATTTCCAAGTGTTTTGGAAGTATTAACTGAGTCTTTATAATAATCCTTTGAGTTTGGTACTAACATAATCCTAATTCAAAATCTTAGGAAACTGAGGCACATACAAAAAAGTTATGCCGTATGCCCAAGAGCATTACAAAGAGCTAATAAACAGCAAAGCCATGCTTCAAATACAGATGGCCTAGATAATTAACGGTCTGTGCTGTCACCCAGGCTGGGTAGCCCAGTTGGTTAGAATGTCATCCCATATGCTAAGGTTGTGGGTTCAATCCCTTGTCAGGGCACACACAAGAATCACAAATGAATGAACAAATAAGTGGAACAACAAATCAATATAATTGGTTTCTTTCTCTCTCCCTTCCACCCTCTCTCTCAAAAAATCAATAATTAAAAAAAAAAAAAGAGTCTGTGTTTTCTCCTAAAGATTTACTGGGGCAGTGCCAAGGTAAGCAATTCTAACTGAGGTTACCAGCCCAAGTCAAGCTAGACTCCAATAGGCAGTACCAGGATGTAAAGCTATATAGGTCAAGAATGAGATTCATTGATGTGTGAAGAGGTTCAAGGTTGATGACTGACTGTACAGTGAGCAGACAAGGATTACAGGAACAAAGTTCAGGGGCTCATGACCACTTCTAATGCAGTGCGCATGACTTCCGTTCTGGTCAAGATGGAAACAATTCAGAGATCCAACATGGGCAAGTCTATCTTGTTAACAGCCATTTGTTCCTGTCCCTCATGAGAGATGAACCTCCATAGAAGAGGAATCATATGTTCCTCACCTTTGTAGCTTCCATATCTAACATAGCACCTTTATTTAGTCCACAAATATTTATCAAGTGCCCATATGTGGTAGGGAGTGTAGAGTTTAGGGGCATTTAACAGTTCCTTTCCCTCAGAGTTGATTTGTGCTTCTTCCCTGATTTGATTTGTAAACTGTATTTGTTCAAGACTTCTAATTGCCAGGCGTTTTCTCCACAGTCTGCAGAAGCTATACAAATCACCTGAAAACCACGGGGCTGTCTGGAAATGAATTAGGGCCAAGATTCAAAGAAATGACTTTAGGGATTTTTAGTTAGAACTGCAAATGCATGACAGAGATTCCCTGCCATTTGACAAATCAAAACGATTCAATAAATTTGCTACGCTTGGCTCGATGTCAAGTGTTGTGCCTTCCTTCTCTGTATTCTCCATGGTGTCTTGCATGGACTCTAAATATAGCAGGTTTGCTATGTATGCTTGAGGATAAGAAATGCTAGTGAAATTTTCATATCTGAACACTTTCTCTTTTTGTCTTTGAAGTTTAAAGTTGTTTTCCTCAGGAGGAATGTTGGCTGTTACCACATAGAAGAGTCTAGGTTAAATGTCACAAGTCTCCAACTCTAGAACTTAACAACAACAAAACAAAACAATAAGTTTGAGATAAGTGTTTCTATTTTAGAAGCTCACACAAAGTAAAATTCACTCTGTTCATTATTGACCATCAGCCTGGACACTCAATGTTTTGCTTGCACTGGGTATAAAAAAAGAGGTTTTTACTGCCGTGTTCCCTCCATCATGTAATTATAGAGATTTTGAAATGACTGGCTCTACTCTCTGACCTTCAGGTAGAACCGTGTTAAAAAACTTTATGTTGAGCAAATGAGAGTTTGTCCTGGTTGTAGATAACCTTAGAGCAGATTGCACAACAATCGCCAGTAGCCTCTTGTCTATAGCGTTTAATAGTTCGAGTCTGATGTCTACTCTAATCTTCTCTTTGACATTTCTTTCTCTCCCTCTCTTCAAGTGGATCCTGAGAATGACTGACTGGTAACTGTGTAATTACTTCGTGAAGTCATTTCTCTTTTTCAAGGAGACAAACAAAAAAATAGGAAATGGAGTTACTGAACTGTGTACCCTTGCATGTCAGACCTTCCTGGGTATTGAAGATGCTTATATAAATATAGAGAAAATTAATTGGATATGCGGTATAACGGAACTTGGAATACAAATATTTGAGATTGAGTCCTGGTTCTCTTAATAGCTATGTGGTTTTAAAGGAATATGTTATCTTTATGAGATTAAATTTCTTTATGTGTAAAATGGGATCAAAATAACCCAACAGAGTGATATTTCTTACACTGTGAAATACTGTGCATAAGGCATGACTGTTGGCGTCCCAGGTATATACCCCCAAGTCCTTTTTCATTTCTGCCTTAGCTCTGGATGAGACTGTTGTTTACCCTACATTAAAAACATATAAAACCATGTTTCTTTTGAGATGAGAGCATGTCCATTTAGCTGTCATTCAATATTACTCAATTATCACAGAAAAATAGGAAATTATACTTGTGTGCCTACCTTCTTTGTGAAGTTGTAAGTTCCTCGGGGCAGAGATTCTGCCTTATTAATGTTTATAGCCTCCGCAGCCTACACAATACACAGCATGGGTATTTAGCAACTATTTATGGGATTCAAAAATTGCCTGACTGAATTATTTATACTTTAAATGTTAGCCGGTTACCTAAAGGGAGACTTGACGTTCCATTAATTACTATTAACTCCTTCTTATCTTCAAGTATAGAAAGATGTTTTCCTTCTTCTCATCCACATATACCAGCATAAAGATTCTTAATTTAGCAACAAATCAGACCCAAATTGAGTAATCTAGCATATCCTGAAACCCACAAACTTGTCTTAGCTCTAAAACTGCATATTCATCCTAAAGAGGAAAAAAAAATCAGTGATTTATGAGTCACTAAAATTATTAGACAAAGAAACAAGTAAGATATTTAAAAAGAGACATGACTGAAAGAAGCAAAGAACATTTAAATGGCAAATATTTCACTCCAGGGACTTGGCTAAAGCACTTGAAAATCTTGGGGCCAATTATGTGAACTCTGGAGACTGTTGGGAGGGTGGTTGACAGCTATGTGGGTGCAGGAAAAGAATATGTCTTTTCTTTACACAAGCTTCCAGAACTAGTTCTCATGAATGCCTAAAATATTTGGTGTGGTGTTTTATAAAATCATGTCAGGAGGTTTTTTCCCCTTACTTTAAGAGAAACTATTGTCCTCTCAAGCCTCTTTTCAAAAGTGATTTGTTTCATATTTGTGTATGTTGTTGGATATTTGTATCAACTTCATAAATTATTTTAAGTTTTTAAGTTTAGCTGTATAATTTTAATCTTTTCTATTTAAAATTATCATTCACCAAAAGGAGTATAAAGGACAATATTTTAGTTTTTCCTGTTTGTTTTTGTTGACCTTCCATGGTCTGGGTGAGGAGTGCAGAAAGACTTTCTTGGCAATAGATCCTTGGAATTGGGCTTCATTCATATTTGGCCTAGATGGGCTGATGCTCAAAGGACCTGGGACAATACCAGAACCCACCAACTAGACAATGATTTTAGGGTGGGCACAGCCCATGCATGGCCGTTAGGGTATACAACACCATCCATACTCACCTGCAGAAATGTCTGATCCATATTGGAGACCCTTTACTATCAATAATGAATGCAACCTTATCTTTCCTCACAGTATAGTACTCCAGGCCCTTGCTAAGAAAGCCTCTTTTCATCCCAGGTACAGAGAATACTGACACAGTTAATGTGATTCAATGACATGTATCATGCGAAGGAGAGATACATTCGGAGGATTATTCTTTACAGCAAAAACGCCCTGTGATTAAAGCCTGTCCTCCAGAATCATTAGTCTTTTTGGGAAGTTCTAGATGCCATCTTTACACTTAGTGCAAACCTGGGATATGAAGTCAGAGTTAAACCAAGTGACTGGAAATTAATTTGGAATCATATCTCACTTTTGAAAGGATGTCATATTAAGTTTAATGCCTATCCCAGTAAGAGAAACAATATAAAAGAGCCTTCTGTCAAAGTATTTGTTGTAGCCATTTTATGATTTGCTCTGGGAATTATCTTCTCAACATGGATTGAGTTGAAGTTACATCAATAATTAATATAATCATATTAATAAATATAATAATATTAAAATAATAATAATTAAAATCAATAATAATAACAATGTACTATAACCCATTGAGTAAAATAAAACCCATGAGCCCATACTGACATACATACATATGTGGGGGACTCCCAATAAAACAGAATTATCTTCTGGAGGGTGGGCCCCTTGTGGTTCAGGCTTCCCCCGCTAGATGAGTTTATTGGGAACCCACCTGTATCAATGTACCAGCTGGCATTGTTGTGAGAGACTGCAGTTGGCTCCAGTGAATTTTTCTGAATACTCTTTCAACATGTTTGCCCATTTCATGATGGGTGATTTAGGAGCCACCCGCCCGCACCGTACTGAGTGTTCAGCAGCTTTTGACCAAAAATGGCATGACCCCTCACCCCACCCTCCCTATTCTCCTAATCTCACCCCGAGATACTTTTTTTATTTCCTCAAATGAAAAAAGTCCTAAAAGGGAAATATTTGGCAGATGTGGAAGAGATGAAATAAAAAACAGCAGAAGCACTAAAAAGCATCAAAATCGACAAATTCAAATGCTGTTTTGAGCAGTGAAAAAAAAGTCTCAATAGGTGTATTGCATCAAATGGAGAGTACTTTGAAGGTGACTGAAGTTTAAACATGTAAGAATAAATACACAATGTTTTATAAATAAATTTCATGTTTTTTGGGGTCTCGTACATACATGAAAGCTCTACCTTACAGTAGAAAGCCAACTAATTAAATGAGGAAATAAATATTTCATGTTTGTTAATAGGAAATACACAATGAAATATTTAGGAGGAAAGAGGCAGGATGCCTCCAATTTACACTTTCATCTTTCAGGAAAAAAATATATGCAGCATAGATAGAATGACAAAACACGTAGGGCAGTATGTAAAAAATTGGTGAGTCTGGGTAAAGGGTATGTGGGGGATTCGTGTGCTATTGCAACTTTTGCAACTTTAAAATTATGTAAAAATACGAAGTTATAAAATACAGTGTGTGGGTTGTGCTGGAGTTGATTTGTACCAGTCGTCTGCTCCCAGGGAGCAGGCAGAGGTACAACTAGAGTTTTTAGAACTGTTCAGGGGAAGTTGCCAGAGTATTTCCAAGAACTCTGGATGCTCCTGAAATCTGGCGGAATCTTTATTCAGCACAAGTGGTATCATATGTAGCTGTATATCCCTAAGGAAAGTTGGGGAGGCCTGTATTCAACTGGGAATATGTTGGCCTACTGCTTTGTTTATATATCCTTCTCCATAACTTTACATGTCCTTTACTATTTAAAAAAAAATTATAAAGGGGATTTATTGTCTCAGCATATTCACTCTCCACAAATTTAAATTTCTTATTGCATTGTATTTTGCCTGGTCTTGAGTATATAAGACAGAAATGAGACCAGAGGAAGTATGGGAATATTGATCAGCTATGAAAAGGCTGTATGGGTGTCAAAGTTGTAAATATCTGCAAAATATCCCCCTTCTCTGCTCCCAGCTGAGGACATAAAGGGACAATTGTGTGCTATTTGGACTTTCCTTATCCCTAAGTACCATCACTTGCTCCTTCATACATTTAAAGCGTTGTACCTCCTTAAGCAATAAGGAAAGATCAGTGGCTAAAATAATTTTGCATTAAAAAATTGACATTAGCATTGTGTAATGGAAATAACACATTTTTGTCAAAATACCTGGATTCAAGTTTGCCCATCTACCCCATCTCTCTTTAAATTCATTGCTGCATTTATAAAAATACATAGCTTTATGTTTTTGAAGGTAGGCTAAGAGTTTTTATACAACAAATAAAACAAACAAAAAATAAACATAAAGGAAAAGATTGGTAAATTGGACCAAATCAAATTAAGAACTTTTTATCAGAAAGCACCATGAAGTAGGTGAAAAAGCAAATCATAGGCCAGGAAAAGATCTCTGTAATATATGGTAAATAAATGACAAAGGACATAACCAAAATATATAAAGAACTCCTATCAGTCGATGAGAAAAAGACAGAAAACCCAATAAAAAAAAATAGGCAAGGGATTTCAACAGATACTTCCAAGGAAAGATATCCGAATGGCCAAAAAGCACATGAAAAGGTTCTTAATCCCATTCGTAGTAATCAAGAAAATGCAAATTAAAGGGAGAGAGTACTCCACAGCCACCAGAAAGGATAAAATTAAAGACCAGCAATAGCAATATGCCAGTGAGTAGCTAGGACAAAAACTCTCATATGCCGTCGATGGGGTTGTAAATTGGCATAACCGAATGAAAACAATTTGGTTTTATGTAGTTAGTGCATATTCTGTAACCCAGTAATTTCACGGCCAAGTGTACCCACCCTAGCTCGTGTCCATGTGCACTCCAGGACACATGTGGAAGAAAGGCCATAAGAGCATTATTTGCATTAACCAAAATCTGGAAACAATCCAAATTTCCATCAATAATTAATGGGTAAATACATTCTGGGATATTCATTCAATGTAAGCAGTTCATTGCAATGAAAATTAAGGAACTGTAACTGGAAACAACATTTGTAAATTTCAAAAACACGATCTTGAGTGAAAGAATGCAGGCACAAAAGAATAGACAGAGTCTATTTCTATTTAAATCAAGTTAAACAAACAAACCAAAATTACAGTGTTTAGTGGTGCATATATGCGTGGCAAAACTGTAAAGAAAAACAAAGTGATGGTTTTTAAAGTGGTTACCTATGGGGTGGGGGTTGGGGTGATAGCTGAGGTGGATATGAGGGGCTTTGAGATCTGACAACATGGTGTTCTTGACTTGGAGGTGTTTACACAGGGGACTATCTTAATTCCGTGAGCTGTATGTGTTTTGTGTACTTTATTACAAGTATGTTACATTTTATAATAAAGAGGTTAAATTTTAAGAACTTAATTCTATCAGCCCTATCTACATCAAATGCCTGCTATGAATTAAATAAGAACTGTAAAAGCATTTTAAAATGATAATGTACCATATGTTTATACTATTGTTATTTCTATTAATAACACCAGGCAAATAAAACCAAAGAGCTGTTCTCAACAGTGACCATCCTAGAGTAGTATATCCTCAATTGGGAAATCAGTTTTCTAAGAGCATAATGGCTACCAGCCGAAAGCTCTGTTAAAATAAATTCATCCTGTCTAGACCAACTCAGCATCAAAAGTGAAAACAGATGACTTAACTATTTCCTTTTCTTTTTAAATATAACCAGTAATACTCATTGATATGAGTTTGGGTTAAATATGAGAGGATTAAGTCAGAAAACTTGAGGTAAGAATCGAAAACCAAAAAAAGAAAATTCTTATTGAAGACCTAAAAGCATAATTTAAATTATTATATTTCTTCTTGCTTCTTGTGTGTATCTGATGTTTATTTTAAACTGTTATTATTTATTATTATTCATAACAACTATGAGATTAATAATAATAAACAGTAACTATATATACTGAATTTCAGAGAATGTTCTGTTTAAATTTATTCAATCTGTGAGCTTAGTAAGGATTTTTCTTCAGTCCTCTGTACTGTTACATGTGTAGAATCTGCTAATTATTACTATTAATAAATTATTAATACATTGCTCTCATAGTGCTCTTCTCTCTTTAGTACATAAAGACAGGAATTTTTATGAGAGAAGTCACTTGTATGTCTCCTTGGAGTTTTATACTATAGTCCTAGAACAAATCCTCAACTTCCCCCTTTCTCCCTCCTGATTGTAAAAATTCTCTAGATTCTGTATATTCTTCCTTCTCAGTGGAAACGGTTTTAGTACAGAGAGTCACCATTCCCTCCTAACAGCTATTAAAATGACCTCCTAACAGGCTCTTCTGCTTCTAATCCCTCTCCATGACTTCATTCTTCACATGAAACACGTTCCAAAACACAAGATTGGATCAGGTCCGTGCCTCTCCTTGAAATTTTGATGGCTCATTGCAGCTTTTTGTTTTTCTCCTGCCACCAGTCCCTCTCCGCCCTGTCCCTGTGGACACCAGAGATACCGTATGCTACAAATGCACGGAATCTTCAGGCGCGCTCCCATCTCAGCTTTCCGGTGTATGTGTAAGCTTCGCATTTCTTTCCACTGGGTCACAGTAGGCATCTCAATAGGTGTTCATTGACGGTAAAGCTGTGAGACCCTTACGGAGATGTATCTGCCTCCCCCAGACACGATTACTTTCTGCTTTGGGCTCCCAAAGCAACTTATTCATATCTTGATTATTGTTTTGTAACTCTTTATTCTTCAACAATATCAGCCCTGTTTTATTGATCCTTATATCTGAATAGTACCTACCATATATCAGTGCTCAATAAAATGCAACTCTTTATATTATTTTTCTAATCTTTATGAACCATAAAAAGAACTGTAGCAAATGAATGAGGAAACTCCTCAAGGGACCTGGCAATGGTTGCGGCTAGAGGAAAATTGACCCTTTCATTTCAGTCTTCCAACTGCACAGAGATTCAGTAAATAGTGATTGGACGTTTCCTCTGTACCAGATACAGTGCAAGGTACTGGGTCACAATGAATCATAATCCTATTTTCATTGTTCTCTATACCTGGTGGAATAATAGAGCTCCTAGGACTGGGTCTGAGAAAAGTATTTTCCCATTTGCCTCACTCGTAGGAGATGCCTGGAATATCCCATGCAAAAAGGATCAGCTTTTTTTTCATTCATTCATTCTTTTTTTAAAAAAATCTTAGCCTGTAAAATAGCCCCTTTCATCATAAATGCTTACAAAAGCATTTCTCAGCTTCTCTGTCACTTGACCTGAGCTTTTCTAAGTATCTCCTGAAGAATCTGATTTGAAAAAAGAAATCTTCAGTTGTGATGATGTGAAATTGATCCTCAGTCACATGTTCTCCTTACTCAGACAGCAACATTAACCACCAACCTATTAAGTGGCGCCAATTGTATCTGAGGGCCCATCATGTGACCTGGAGCTAGCCAGCCCCATGAATGAAATCCTTTAGATTTACAGGCCTTGTAGAAAATAAATAATCACAAACCATCAAGGAAGCCTTACTTTTCACAATCAGTTCTAAGGGTGGACTACGTAAGATATGATGCTAAGGGATTTTTTTGTTGTCGTTAAATTTTTTTTCCCCTTTCTAATGTGAATAATTCCATTTATGTTTAGCTCTAACAAAAAGACTTTAAGGTTTTATGTTAATTATTAAACAGATACACATTAAATTCTCATATCCCAGAACAGGTTGAAAATGAATGTCAAACATTTTGGTTAATTATATTCCTATGCATAGGACTCAATTCAGATATAATCAGCTTTCTAAGACTTAGAGTGGATAAAAAAAAATACACATTAACAGAATATATATGTTGATATAATTTAAGCTAATCTCTGAAAGAATGAGTTCACAGCTAACTTCAGATTTTTTTCCCATTTCCCAAAATTCTCTTCATTTTGTCACATTTCTTAAATTTGAACCTATCCAAGTTTTATTTCCATTAACAAATTCTGCATTGAAAATATGGATGCTCCAAAGGCCCAGTCATTCTCACCTTACGATCATTCAGGATCAGGTTAGTATTTCCCCCCCTAAAACATCTTAGTAAAAATTAGTGTCAGATATATTTCCCTTTAGAATGTAGCTAAAAATAAAGGAAGTCAATATGGGGAACTTTAATGAATAATGAGCTAAAAGAAGTGGCAGTGTAGAGGGAAGAACGCTATAGACAGTCGATAGGATGGTTTCTAGTGAGAGGCTTGGGTACCAAAGGAAAACATGAGAACAATACTTAGAGAAAAGGTTATTAGTTAAGTTGCTTTTAGCAACAAGTAACAAGAAACTTTGGTTAAAATTAGCTTATACAGAAGTCTGGCAGGCTGCCAGCATGGAGAGTTGAGCTCTACTTTTCTGTCATATTTTGCCTTTGCCTTTCTCTAGGTGTTCGCTTCATCCTCAGCCTAGTAGAAAGAAGGCTATGACAATTCCTGGGGCCAACTCCAGGTATCACACAACAATATCCAGGGGAAGATGACATTGTCTCTTCCTGTGTGTCACTGTAGCATTCCTCAGCCTTTCCCCGAAGCCCCTAGCCTTTCCCCGAAGCCCCCAGGTGAACTTCCCCATTACGTGGTATTGGTGGGAATTATGTCACAAACAAAAATTATATATAAGTCAGTCTCTAGCCAGGGAAGGAGAATGCCTTAACTGTCTTAGATCGATCAGAATTTAGCCCCTGTAGCTAGAGGTAGGGACAATATCCCTTGAAACACCTAGGCTCTTGGAGGAGGATGGATACCTAAACAAAAAGGGAAGTTGTGTTAGGACAGAAAAACCAAGGAAATTCATTATTGATTGTGCAACTAGTGTCTGCTACAAGGAGTGAAGGATGCATGGTTCTCTGAAGTGTAAGAGAAAGGGGAAAATACAAGGAGAGAGCTCCAAATACAAAATTTATAAGTTTACACTTTTGCCTGGAGTTCAACTCTGTTTTTAAACTTATGTTCAATTAATTTTCATTACCATGGTATATCAGTCATAGAAACACCTGTCAGTAGAGATTTTCAATTTACCAAGTTACTATTGAGAGAAACAGTCTATTAATAGAATTATTGAATGTACTAACTAGGATATCATGCTTCCTTTTCCTCACCAAAGCTAAAGTAAAACAATTAATTTTTCCAATATTGCTTCACAGACAAAATAAGTGTCCTATAATTTAATGAAAAGTTAATTTGATATATGCATGGATGTCTAATGTTTTGTGATTTGTTTCTAGGAAGGGATTATAGGTTGTTTAGTTTAATATTTAGCTGCAGAGTCATTAGTTGCATTTTCTAGTATTCTGATATCATGGATGTTGTTTACTTATTTATTATCTATATATTTTATGCCAAGCACTAGGAAAAACTCTAAGAATACAAAGTTTGGCAAAAACAAAGAATTTTCATGAACAAATAGATATTTTACTCCATAAGCTTAGAAGATTATGAGGGATGTCCAGAATTTAAAAATCATCCAAATGAAAACAAGTCTTGTAGGAAGGAAGGAAGGAAGGAAGGAAGGAAGGAAGGAAGGAAGGAAGGAAGGAAGGAAGGAAGGAAGAAGGGAGGAAGGAAGGGAGGAAGGGGGGAGAGAGAGAGAGAGAAAGAAAGAAGGAAAGGAAAGGGAAGGGAAGGGAAGGGAAGAGAAGGGAAGAGAAGGGAAAGGAAAAAAGAAAAGAAAAGAAAAGAATTAGACAAATTTTCTTCAGAGGGAGAAATGGTCTAGTACCTAACTAATATTGTTTTAAGAATTATTTTTTTAAAAAGCTTCTTGTGGAGGCAAGTTTCCCATTTTGGAGGAAGCTGTTGGGAAATATGAGGTTCACTAAGTCCCTGTTGCCTTATCTCCATAGATGGTAAACATTTAATATGCCCAAACCGATGATATCATCTACATTACATCTTTGCAAATAGTTCTCTCATTATCAAATGTATATAGAAAAATTGAAGGAAGGAAACTCAGAAAATATAGCAAATATATGTCTGTCCAGCTAATGAAGCATACATTTTAAAAATTATATTTGTTTCATAAAATATAGGAATTTTGAGTGTCAAGACCTTGGAGGCAGGGACTGTTTTTTATAATTAGATAATCTATGCAACTCCCTAGTATTCAATACAATATATATTCAACATTTGCTTGAATATTTGTGCTGAGAAAAAGAGAATTTTAATTGTCCATTTGTAAAACTTACATATGAAGTCTTCTCCTTGCTTATTTGGGGGAAAATGCAAAATAAGGCCCTAAGGGTAGGAACAAAAATACAACTTTGAAACTACTCTCGGTTAGAAATGCATTCAAACAGTAATTTATATTTATGGGCAAAAATCTCAAAGTTGCCTGGCATTAAAGCAGGAAAAAGTATGTAAACTCACAGGAAGTATAAGTGCATCCTTTATATCTGACTCAGTTTAATCCACCTTGATTAAATAAATACATTGCAAAAGCCCAGATGAAAGTTAATGAGGGTATGACTAAAGACACTAGCAATGAAAATACATGGTTGCACAACAATGCTTCATAGGATAAAATATAAACTCCTTTGTATGACATGAAATTTCCTTCATGATCATGCTTCTGATTCCTCTACTGCTTCATATTCTGCCAAACTACCCTGTGTCCCAGTCCCCGACACTGTCTGGGATTTCCCCACATCCTTCACATTTCCCTGCCTTCCCCCCAGCATTTCATCCTGATTATATGCAAACTTAAAGTTTTAAAGAACATTACAGTGAACACCCATATGTCCACTACCTACATTTTATTAGTAGTATTTTATTGTACTTATCACATATCTACCTATCCCTCTGTCCAGCAAAGTAATTTGCAGTCACAGTAACCTTCCCCCTAAATACTTCATATGTATATTCCTTAACTAGAGATCAATATTTGTTTATATGGCCTTTTATTTTTCTGCTGTGGTAAATTTTACATATGGTAAAATATGCGAATCTTAAGTGTGCCATTTATGGAATTTTTATAAATGCTGTGTAATGTAACCCCCCTTGAGGTGTAGCATTTTACCATCATTCCAGGAATTTCCTTTATGCCCTTTCCCAGTCAATTCTAGCTCCGGCCTTCCAGAGGTGACCACTGCTCAATCTGTTTTTCTGCCAGAGATGAGATTTGTCTTTCCAGTCATTAAACATTAAGGAAATGGAATTATACAGTACATACTCTTATCTCATCCAGAATACTGGTTTTGAACATAGCTGATTGTATCAATAGTTTATTCCTTTTTAATCGCAGAGTAGTAGTCTTTTGTATGGATATATCACAGTTTGATTAATCATGCTTCTGTGGGCAGACACTTAGGTTAGTTCCAGTGTTTGGCTATGAAGATTGTTGAATAAGTTTTTCTTCGAATATATGTTTTCATTCCTGTTAGGTGAATAATAGTGGAATTGCTGGGTCATAGTTTAGGTATATATTTTATAAGCAATAGCCAAATCTCTTTCCAAAAAACTTGTACTGTGTTATACTTTTCTGCCAGCATATGGGAGTCCTGCTTGCTCCACATACGCATCAACACTGGGTATTATCAGTCTTTTTAGTTTTAGCCTTCTTGCACATGCCCTGACTGGGGGTCAAACCCAAAACCCAGGCATGTGCCTGACCAGGAATTCAACTGGCAAACTTTCCTTTTATAGGACAATATTCCAACAAATCGTGCCATACTGGCCAGGGCACAAATTTTTCATTTATAGCTATTGCTTTCCATATCCTGTCTAAAACTTGCCTATTCCCAAGTCACAAAGATATTCTATATTTTCCCTTGAAAGCTTTAAGGTTTTAGCTTTCCTATTTAGATCTATAATCTAACTTGATTTACTTTTTGCGTACTGTGTGAGGTAGAGGCTGAGGGTTTTTTTTCATACTGACATATAATTATTTCAGAGTGATTTACTGAAAAGAATTTTTTTCCCATAGGATTGCTTTGGTGCTCTATCAATAATCAAATGATCCTTTAAGTGCAGCATTATTTGGGAGCTCTCAGTTCTGTTTTATTAATCTTTGTTAATATTTGTGCCAATACTATAATTTATTGGTTATTGTAATTTTATGGTAAGTTTTGAAATCATGTAGTAAAAATGCCCCCATTTTTTTCAAGGTCCCTTTGTATTCCAGGTTCTTTGTGTTTTCATATAAATTTTAGAATCAGCTTGTTGATTTTTACCAAAAAATCTCTTCTTCGATTATAATTTGGGTGGCATTGATCTATAGATCAATTTTGTATCATGTCATTTTTAATTATTTTTTACCTCTATGGTGTTGTGTATGTTAGACCCCTGTCTGAAGTGTGCTTTTTCTAAAATCACTAAAAGGCAACTGCTGTTTATTTTTCAGGACTCAGTTTAAATAGCACTTGGGTTAAGTCTTCCCAGTCAACCATCTCTGCAGGTAGAACTAATCACTTATTCCTTTTTCTGAGTCCAAAACTAGTTATAGATACTTCAGTAGAGTTTATTATATTGTATTATGATTGGTTTGGTTATATATATTTCTTTCAATATTTTATTTGGGGTTATTCACCATCACCTGGTACAGTAACTGCCACATGATAAACCATCCTTGAATGTTTACCCATTAAACTCTTTACTGTGTGTCTACTATATACCATAGGTTATGTCTAGGGGACACAGAAAAAAAACATGTACCCAGATAAATGAATAAAATAATTGCAGATAATGCTAAGCGATATAAAGACAATAAAACCAGAGGATAGAGGCGACTGGAGAGCATGTGCAACTACCCTACCTCAGATGATCAGAGAAGGCCTCTGATGAAGTGACATCTGAGCTGAGACATAAATGACAAAAATGGAACATTCATAAGGACTTCTGGAGGGAAGAGTATTTGAGGCAAAAGAAACAGGAAGTACAAAAGCCCTGAGTAGAAATCAAGTTTATATCAAGGAAGGGACAATTATTGAGCAATTAAGTGTGTCTAGCAGAGATGTGTGCCTGGGAGAACATCACAGAGCTGAGGCTTGAGAAAATGAGTAGGTATTATGCTGTCAGAGAAATCAGAGGGAAAATATTCTAGGCAGAGGGAATTATATGAGGTCTGTCCAGAAGGTATCCAACCATGCAATATGAAAAACAGAGACATTTGTTGAAGACGATACATGATACAAAAAACATTGTACATAGGACAATGATGCCTCAGTCCCCTGCACAGTAGGCACCTTGAGACCTCACAGAGTTCTCCCAATCGCCATCAGCTGCCCCATCATATTTTCCTGAATCTCATTGACAGTCTAAAATCTCTTCCCTTTCAAAGGTGATTTTAGTTTTGGGAAAACCCAGAAGTCACAGGGTGCCAAATCTGGGCTGAAGAGGGGCTGAGTCATCCAAGTGATTTGATGTTTCCCAAAAATCTCTGCACGAGACATGATGTATGAGCCAGTGTGTTGTCATAATGAAGCTGCCAATCACCACCAGTTGCCCATAGCTATAGCCTTCTGAATCATCTAGATAGTTTCCACAGAGGAATGTTCAAACTTAATGCAAAATTTGATGCAGTTTCATTCCTCTACTAGCTGAGTCATTTTGAATGCAACAGCCACACAGTACAAACGCTCACTCAACAGCATCTTCTGACTAGTACAGTGAAGTTGTCATTGTTCACACATATTCATTCCAGCCCACTCTCCTTGGCTGCCAGGTTACATCAATGTCACACAAACCATTTTTGTTGTATTAATAATGGCTGGATTTTTTCCAGACAGACCTCCTCATATATGGCAAGGAGAAAAATACAGGCAAAGGGGAGAGTGGAAGGAGATGAGGTTACAGAAGTAGGCAGAAGCCAAAACATATAGGTCGATGGGCCATATAAAGAAGTTTCGATTTTATTATTATTGAAAAAGAAAGTTATTAAAGTGAAGACTCACTACAGTATATGCTAAGTGAAGACCACTGTGGATCCGAAATGGCAAGTAGGCATGGATAGGTGGGGCAAGAGTGAAAGCCCTGAGAACAGCTGGGAGACTGGTGCAGTGGACTGGGTGGGAGATAAGGAAGATCTGGACCGGAGTTCCTCAGCGGAATTGATGAAAAGTGGTCACCTTTGGGCTATATGGGAGATATCACAGACAAGTCTTGTCTATGATTGAATATGAGACATGAGGAGAACAGGATGATGGATAAGTGCCATTTTTTCTGGCCTGGGTGTGTCATGGGGTCGTTTACTGACTGATGAAAAGCACATCTAGACAGAGGGAGTAGGGAGGGAAGAGGCCAGGAATCAGGAGTTCCATTGTGGAAATGTTAAGTTTGAGATGCCTGTTAATTATACAAGAAGAGCTGTGCAGTAGGTAACTGGATATATGAGTCTGGAAATCAGAGGAAAGGTCAGAACTGGATGTACTTGGGAGTCATAAGCATATGGCAGATATCCAAGACCATAGACCTAGATGAGATCACTGGAGAGAAGGAAAAGAGTTCCAGGGAACAAAGGAGACTGGGAAAGAGGGACTGTTGTGATAGGATAATATCAAGAGCCCATGATGTCAGGGAAGCGTAGAGAAGGAAACATTTCAACAAAAACTAAGTAAGCAAACAAATCGAACGATAAGTAGAAAGTTGACGTGTAGAAATTATGCAAAATGAAATTATTTGGTGGCTTTCATAAACTCCAGTTTAGTAGAGTAGATTGAGGAGTAATTACATAAGTGAAAAGGAGGCAGGTAACATGGACAACTTCTAGAGAGAACTTGAAGTCAGAGGATTTGTTTTAATCCTTTTTTAACATAGATGACATTAGGCATATTTGTATGCAGATGGAAATAACTTAGACATAAGGGAGAAAGTAAAAGAAAGGGGAGATTATTTGGGAACCAAAATTTTTGTTAAGCTCTCTCTCACGCAAAATCAGATAAATACGTTAGGCGATGGATGTGTTAATTGATTCGATGATAGGAGTTCTTTCATATTGTATATGTATATTAAATCACTATGATGTACACTTTAAATATCTTACAATTTTATTTGTCGGTTATACTTCAATAAAACCAAAACTTTTTAACGAAATTTTATAACTGTTCCTCATCTTTTAAGGAAAAAGTTTCTTATAAAAATAGAGTCTGGCAAGTGTAGCTTAGTTGGTTGGAGCATTGTCCTGTGGACCCAAAGGTTGTGGGTTCGATTTCTGGTCAGGGCACATACTTAGGTTGTGGGTTTGATTCTTGATCAATGTTTTGCACTCTCTCTCTCTCTCCCTCCCCCTTCTTCTAAAAAGCAATGAAAAACAAATTTCCTTGGGTGAGGTTAAAAAAAAAGCAGAAATTGAAAGATGCTTAATTTACATAAGAAAAAGGTTGGGAGAAAACCCATTAGATATTTATCCCCTAAACAAAATAATACTGATCTTTCTCTGATATTCCGAACTCCTCAGTCTTAAGCATAATTATTAGAATCGGTATGGTATGACTGATATTTAAACTGATATTTAATAATATACAATCTCTAATTAGTAAATCTATCATTGCGAGCTCCATTTTCCATCAGTATTTTCCTGTTGGCGTTTGCTGCAAGGCCATGAAATGCTGGCATTCACTGAAATGCCAGTGGCATCGATTGAGAAAATCCATCTTCATACATGACACTGGAGAGGAAGAGTGTTCCAAAAATTTGCATTAATATAACTCCTTTTTTATTTAATTACTTTAAACTGTTATAATACACTAAATATGAATAAATGACTGTTTTTTATTTGATTTGTGGGCATATAAACAACAAAAAAGAAAAGGGATACAGTACTTGCTAAAATAAGGAGACGAAATAAAAAAGGAAAAAAGGAGGCCTTGGCCTTAGACAGGAGAAAGGCATTTATCGATTTCACTATAAGCAGAAGGGAAGCCAAGTATATGGGTACTATTGTAAGTAGGTTGGTAAACTTGGTGGTGAAAAAACAAAATAAAATAAATAAGTGGTGAAAAAAATGGTAAGAAACTCATTAAGATTTGAGGATTGATTAAATGTTAGAAATGGAAAAGGTGTGAAAAGTACTTAGGGGATTCCAGCATTAGAGATGAGTGTGCATGTGGGATGGGGGGAAGGAGGTGCTGCTGACAACACCATTAATCAGTTGGTTCGTTCATTCATTCATTCATTCATCCACGCATTCAACAAGAGGGAGCATGAACAGGACAGACACCATCCTTGTCCTCCAGGAGCTTTCAGTTGAGTTTACAATATAGTTTTTGAAGACTTCATTTTTAAAAAAAGCTTTTATTTATTTTTAGAGAGAGGGAAAGGGAGGGAGAGAAACATTGATCTGTTGCCTCTTGCTGCAACCCAGGCATGTGCTCCAAACTGGAGGTTGAACTGGTGACCTTTCTCTTGTGGGCAATGCCCAACCAACTGAGCCATACCAGTCTGGGCTTGAGGACTCCATTTTTTTATGAAATATCATCAGCAAATGTAGAGCTAAAATGTTGTTCTGTGGTCATGAATAAGAACAAGGGCTATTTGTTGTTACTGATACGTGTTCTTCAGTTAAGATAGCTTGAGGTACTCTTATTTATTTATTTATTTATTTAATTTTATTTAGTTGTTAAACACTCATTTTTTTCAAGAGACACTATTTTTTAATAAGAATTGCTTTTTATGATGACAGCATCATAATATTTGAAGTCAGTTGGCTGCAAATATTTATTCTTATACAGTTATAATCTTAATACCTTTAATCTTACACATACTTACAGTTACATTCTGTCTTTAGATATGCTGATATAATCATTCAAGTTATTACAATATTCTAAGTTGAGATACATTAGAGCTTAATGATTAAGAGTATGGACTCTGGAATTAAATTGCCCAGATTTGAAGGACAACTTCACTGTATACAAGTCAAGTGACCATGGTAACATTACTTAGCCTTTCTAAACCTCAGTTTTCTCACCTGTAAAATGGGAATAATACACAGAATGAGATACACACACACAAATGTGTACCTGTATAAGAGGCAAATATGAATGAACTCTGTGGATTATCCAAATATCAGTTTCTTGGTTTTGGTATTGTATTATCATTGGGTGAGGTGTGAACATTGGGTGAGGCCTGAGGAAACGTGCATGGGACTTCTCTATATATTTCTTTACAACTTTCCATTAACTTAGAGATATTTCAAAATAAAAATCAGAAAAATGTGTATAGTAATAGTACTCACTTCATAGGGTTTCAGGAGGATTAAATGACTTGATATGCACATGTAAATGGCTTAAAATAGTGCTGGTATACATTAAGCATTATACAAATGGTAGCCATAGTTTAAAGGTGACTCATTATGTATCTGCTGATCCACTTGTATATTTTAACACCCTGACGACAACTATGTTTCTCTTATTAAAATATTCTTAGGAGAACTATCTATGATATGAATATTATATAGTAATATATATGTATACATACTCTATTTATATTTATAATTTAATATAGTGTTGGGCACTGTTAAAAAGAAAACCACAGGCCCAGAGAGCCACTTTTGCTAAAGCCCATGACACTGAACCCAGGTTTTTGACCTGATCTAATTGCAGTTTCAAACTTCTGCAGGAATAATCTTAAGCAATCAGTCTGAAACTTTCTGGTCAGTACCCATGAGGTACTCTGTCACGGTGGCTCTATCAGTCTGCGCGCGCGCACACACATGAAACTGAAGCAATTTGCCTGATAAGACCCCACTGTCCTCTAAGGGAAGGTACCCTGGCCTGAAACAATCCTTTTTTTTTTAAATGACTTTCTTGCTTCCTGCGCCCCGCACATCCCCCACCTGCCACGCCTTTCTGACTATAAAAGCCTTTCAGGTTGTACAGCTTCTTGGAATACCTCCCTACTTGCTAGATGGGATGCTGCTCAATTCATGAATCACTCAATTATTTTTTTAATCGATTGGTTTTTAGAGAGAGAGAGAAAGAGAGAGAGAGAGAGAGAGAGAGAGAGAGAGAGAGAGAGAGAGAAACATCAATTTGTTGTTCCACTTATTTATGCATTCACTGGCTGATTCTTGTATGCGTCCTGACCCCAGGTCAAACCTGCAACCTGGACTCATTGGGACGACTCTCTAACCAACAGAGCTGCTGGGCCAAGACCAATAAAGCCAATTAGATTTTCAAATTTACTCAAATGAATTTTTATTCTTTAACAACCTCAATAGGCTTCATACAGTGTTCATTTAACATTCTCCTAATGTTAACAACTTATGTAACCATGGTGCATTTGGCAAAACTGTTAACTAAACTACAGACTTTATGTGATTTTAGCATTTTCCCCCCTGGTAACATCTTTTCTCTGTTCTAGGATCCATTCCAGGATACCACATGACATTTAGTTGTCATATCTTCTTAGTCTCCTCCTATGTTCAACAGTGTCCCAGTGTTTCCTTGATTTTTATGATCTTGATAATTTTGAAGAGCACTGGTTAGATATTTTGTACAATGTCTCAATTCAGATTTCTCATGATTAGACTAGGATTATGGATTTGGAGGAAAATCCCACAGAGATGAAGTGCTATTGTCACTGCATCATATCAGAGTGTACATGATATCCATATGACTTGCACGGATGATATTAACCTTGACTACTTAAGGTGGTGTATTCCAAGTTTCTCCACTGTAAAGTTATGATTTTTTTCTTTCCATACTCCCTTTCTTTTACATACTTTGAAAGCAAGTTACTAAGTCTAGTCCATACACAGAGGGCAGGAATTACTCCCCACCTCCTGGAGCAGGGTATCTAAATATATGATTTGCAATTTCTTGCCAAAAGAACCCCAAAACCAAAAAACTATTTGACTTGTATCCACAATTTATTTATTCAATCATCTATATTAATATGGACCCTGAATTATAAACCAAGGTTATTATGATTTATTTTCTTGTTCAAGTTGTTTCAGTTATTTTATGCCTCAATCATTGAGAGTTCTTTCAAGTTAATTCCTATGCTTTTTTTCCTAATTTTTTTATTGTATATTTTAAATTTCTATTTATCCTCCTTACACTCCTCTCCCCCCGCAATCACCACATTGTTGTCCATGACTATGAGTCCTTTTTCCTTTTTGCTCAGTTCTTACCCCCTATGCCCCGATCACAGAGCTGTCAGCCTGCTCTTTATGAGCCTGTCTCTATTTTGCTTATTAGTTCATTTTGTTCATTGGATTCCACATATGAATGAAATCATATGGTATTTTTCTTTGACTGGTTTATTTCACTTAGCATAATGTTCTCCAGGTCCACCATGCTATCTCAAAGGGTAAAATTTTCTTCTTTTTATGCCAAGTAGTATTCCATTGAGTAACTGTTCCATAGTCAATTTGTCTAGTCATCTACTGATGGATACTTGGGCTGGTTCAATATCTTGGTGACTGTAAATAACACTGCAATGAACATAAGGATGCTAATGTTCTTTTGAATTAGTGTTTTGAGTTTCTTCAACTATATTCCCAGAAGAAGGATTGCTGGATCAAAAGGTAATTCCATTTTTAATTTTTTGAGAAAACTCCGTACTGCCTTCCACAGTTACTGCACCAATCTGCATTCCTACCAACAGTGCAGAAAGGTTCCCCTTTCTCCACATCCTCACCAGCATTTGTCTTTGTGGATTTATTGGTGATAGCCATTCTGACAAGTGGGGGGTGATATCTCATTGTGGTTTCAATGTGCATTTCTCTGATGATTAGTGACAGTAAGCATCTTTTCACATGTTTATTGGCCATCTGTATGTCTTTTTTGGAAAAGTGTCTATTCAGGCCCTTTCCATTTTTCAATTGGACTATGGTTTTATTTATTTATTTTTTTGGTGTTGACTTTTGTAAGTTCTTTATAAATTTTGGATACTAACCCCTAATCAGATGTATTGGCAAATATGTTCTTCCATTTAGTGGGTTATCTTTTTATTTTTTGATGGTTCCCTTTGTTGTGCAAAAACTTTTTAGTTTGATGTAGTCCCATATGTTTATTTTTTCTTTTGTTTTCCTTTCCTGAGGAGATATATCAGAAAATTTATTGCTACGAGCAATATCCAAGATTTTACTGCCTAGGTTTTCTTCTTAAACTTTTATGGTTTTGGGTCTAATATTTTAGTCTTTAATCCATTTTGAATTTATTTTTGCGTGTAGTGTAAAAACATGGTCTAGTTTCATTTTTCTGCACATATCTGTCCAATTTTCTCTACACCATTTATTGAATAAACTATCTTTAGTCCATCATATGTGCTTGCTTCCTCTGTCAAATATTAATTGACTATAAAGGTGGGGGTTTATTTTGGGGTGCTCTACTTTTCCTATGCTTTTTTGACATCCATCCATCCATTTTTTTATTTTTAACTATTTTTGGAAGCATAATAAATGACAAGATACACAAAAATGTGTTATATGCAAGTTAAACATACTGGCATCTTCTAGAACCTTAATTTGTGCTGGCAAGTCACTTTAATTATGGCATTCTGCCATAAATCCTTCACGATATCACTGCTTTCATTTGAGGTTTTGTTAAAATACAGGGTTCCTTGAAATTTTTCACATATTGTTCCACTACAGAAAAAGAACTTGAAAACAAGTAATAGAACATTGAGTATTCCCTATATTTTTCACTCTATGCTTCTCACTAAAGTGAGAAACCTGTTAAAAGAATCATTTCATGATTTTATTTTTCTATGAAAAATAATAGTACAGTAAATAGGTCTGCTTGGTTGAGAGATATGGCTTAGAGTGAGGAAGGGCCTCGTGATCTTAGTATCTTACTGCTTTAGAAATTCTAGAATAGCATTACCAAGTGCTCTAAGAATGCCTTTCTGAATATTTGTCTGAGGGAATCTTACAGAGGCTTTTCTGAGCCATCAGGCATTCATGAACATGACTATACTGGCAGTCAGGTAATTATCTGGAGAGAAATACAAAGGTGATGAAGATCTTTGTGTCATCTAAAAGTAGTTCAGAAAGAAGCCAGGAAGCTAAACTGGAAGAGAAACAAATGATTTAGAAACCTACAAAATTTAGTGGATTTGTAATTTTAATATACTTTTTAACAGGCATAACAGTATAAAGTGCTTACTTTGTACTAAGCATTAGAATACTTTCACCTTTATTTCTTATGAACTTAGAGATTAAACCTTTACCCAAGTTCATATTTTAGGATTTTTGTTTCAAGTAACCAAAAATCCAAAACTACAGTGGCATGTATATAACTTTATTTCTCTCCTGTGTAAAAGAAGTGAGGTGGGCTATTATGGTTCTTCAAGGTGCACATGGCCTTTACCCTCTGGTCCAAAATGGAAGCATATGTGTTCTAAATAGGAGGAAGGAGGAAGAGCTTAAAGAAAGCATGCATACTGCTCTTTAGGAAGCTTCTCAGAAGCTTCACCATGACACTCTGTTTACATCCTATTGGTCAGAACTTAGACATGTGGACAGGTCTGCTGTGTAATAGTCTGGAAACGTAGTAGTTCTTTTAAAAAAGAACCTTTGTCCCCCACTGACTTTTCTATCTCTACAGAAAGGGAAGGCAGGTTTTAGGGATGAATGGAAGTCTATGCAGTAGTCATAGGGAAAAAGTTGGGGTTTGAACCCAGGTATGTCTTACCCTCATGTTCATTCTAAACCAGATCTTTACATGGAGAAAGGTCTAGAAAATGTGCTGAATTGGCCCTACTTTTTGCATTACCAAGTTAACTGAAAGAAAGGAAATGCATATGACAGGGTATGGAAAGAAGCTGAAGAATCATAAACCAGCCTTTCATGCTCCCTTGACACAGGTAAAGAAAATCTCTCTAAGTAGTCCAGGCTCTCCTGAAAAGGAAGGGCAATACTTTGAGGACCACCTCTTCATAACTATAGACCAAACCTGTGCTGTCCAGTACAGCAGCCACTAGCTAGCTACATGTGGCTACTGAACACTTGAGATATGACTAGTTAGAATTGAGATGTACTGTAAGTTTAAAACACATCCCGAATTTCAAAGACTTAGTATAAACAAAAACTGAAATATATGTCAATAATTTTTATATTAATTACATGTTGAGAGTGTAACATAAATGTATTGCTAAATTAATTTCACGTTTGTTTTTACTTTTTAAATGTAGCTACTAGGTTTAAAATAACATATGTGACTTGCATTGTGGACTCTGTTTTTTTCTATTGGAAATCAATGTCTAGAAGACAAAAGATTGTCCTATAGTTGCCCTATCATTGAAACAGTTTTTGAAAATGCTCATAAGATCTGTGAAAAAGTTATCTCTGAGGATTTTTACAAGTGGGATGTGGCAAATCTGGCTCAAATAAAGGACCCCAGGTTCTTTCTGGGGTCTCTCCCCCAGCCTATAAAATGTGAATAATATTGACAGTCTCCTGGGTAACTTGTATGGATTGACGTCAACTCTTGGCTTGTACTGAGCCTCTCTAGCTCACACTTCTGAGGCATATGACCATTGTTCTTACTAGAAGGATGAGGTGATTTATTGAGATGACTTACTGAAAGCATCTTTCTGGTTCATGTGTATCCACAAGGGGAAACACCTCTGGGCTGGATTCGGTAATAACAGCCAGTCAGCATGGCATACTTGAAGAACCTCATGATTTCTCAAAGATTATTGAAATTGAGTCCTCAAGCATATTTGCAAGTTCTGTAGTATCTTAATAAGTCTTTGGATGGCTCAAAAGTGTTGAATTCATTAAAGCAGTTAGGTGCTCTCTTGTTATCCTCTTATCTATCTTTATCTTTAGCCTCAGGTTCCCTTTAGCAATGATTGATCTACATTTTCCATTTTAAAGTTCAGTGTTCTCTGTGTAGAAGAAGGAAGGAGAATTTAAAGTGTTCTGGAATTTTTGTCCATTAATATTTTACTATATGCTGCCAACAGGTAGAATATCTCTTCCTTGTTCTTCTAATATACAGGGTCCAGCACAAATAATGCCCTTTTTCTTTTATAATATCTTTTATTACAAAATCATAAACATATAATTCTGTAACATAATAATATCACACTCAAGCACACCATATGACATTTTAGGTGAAGTGTTCAAATTAAAACTATAAATTATTACATCCATGTTATTGCTCTACCAACCACACTCAAGCAGGTCTTACTTCTGTCAGCCCATATACATTTATATAAATACATGTATTTTCTTACTCTATTACATATATAGATAGATACAGAAACAATTTTGATGTCCTTAGAATTTTATCAACTTCATCTCATTCCAGATTTCAAATATTCTATTTGTCCATGCTACCACTGGAATTACATTTTATTAACTTCACGTTATTCAGTATCTGAATTGTTTCCTTGAACTACTTGCAAATTATACTAATAACAATTAAAATGGTGCATAACCTGTAGCTTTTAAAATAAATATTTGAAAAACACTTAAAAGGGATTTCTTGCTTAACAAATACTGTCCTTGATGGAAAAAATAAAAAAGTGTATTAATGATAAAGATGAGTAAAAGGAAATGGTACAAGTGAATAGAAGTAGTTGCTTATCAGTATGGATTAGTTTATTTTTTTTAAAGTGCCACACTGGTTGTTTTTAGGTAACTTAAGATATTTAATTTTTGCAGAGTAGACCATTATTGTTTTGTTGTCCTTTCTTCTAGGAACATTATTTTGGAAACTTGCCTGCCTCATACTTCAACCTGGTGTTTCTTGTGGGAGCAGCCAACCGTAGAACCCAAACCAATAACCATGTGATGCATGTTAGGCCAATGAGTCTTCCCCAAGAGCTTTTCTAATTGGAATTAAAGGAAGAGTCAGATCTTCTTTCAAGAAAGCAAAAGTGAAAGGGGTATGTCTCACTATGCGATAGGTTTGACAGCATACCACTGACATGCAAAAAGGAACAGAGGCATAGAATGGACAGAAAGTTCTTAGAGGGTTTATGAATCTGGTTTAATTAATATCTAAAGCACAGACACATTCCACCATTAATGACAGTTCAGTACGTGAAACAATATACTCCCCTTTGCCTAAGTGAATGAGTTGTATTTCTGTCACTCGAACACTGGAAGAATCCTGGCTAATACATTACTCCTTTGGTGTCCAGCCTGTGAGATGGCCACCAATGATCCTTAACCCTGGTAGTCACACCCTCGTATAGTATCCTCATAGAGTAAATAAAGATCTGATCAATAAAGTATAATAGAAGTGATGGTGCATGACTACTTATAAGCAGGTCACAGAAAGTCTATCTCAGTCTCTTGGGTTGCTAGCAGAGGAAGAAGCCAGCTCCCGTTTTGAAGGACACTCGAGTAGTCTCAAAATGAGGACCCTATGGAGAGGAACTAAGGTCACTGGCCAACAGTCAGTGCCAACTTGCCATCATGTGAGCGAACCACCTTGAAAGCAGATCCTCCAGCCTCAGAAAAGTCTTCAAGCGCCTGCAACCTCAGGAGAGACTTATTTTAAAAAGACCTGCCAAGCCACCCACAAATCCTGGACTCACAGAAACTATATGAGATAATAAATGTTTATTGTTGTTTCAAGCCACTGATTTGGGGGTAACTTGTTACCCCAAAGAAATATGTTATTTACATAACAACAGATAACTCCAACAGCCTTATAGGAACATTGAAAAAGGAGAAAAAGGTGAGTGGGAAGTCTAATACAATTATATGGTACTTTCCCAGAGGGATAGTGACTAAGCTCGCAGTCATACATACTCAGTATTCCTATCTCTTGTATGTTTCACATACTTACCTGGGTTACATATTTTATCACTAGCCATCACAGAAGCTAATATTTCAATATAGAAGCAAAATAACAAATCAATTCATATGAATTCCATTTTATGAAAAAAGAATAATCTGTTAGTTTAAATAAGATTATATGTTGACACTTACACATCTTAAATCTCAAATGTTATTACTCATAGAAAAATGAATATTATCTTGTAGACATTTAAACACATTTTTTTCTACTAGTTAATTTATTAAAGGTAAGACTTTCTCTTAGGTCAGTGAGTGATCAAGGACTTCTGATATTATCATCTAAAGAGAACTGTATTACTTTTTCTAATTGACTTCTCTATTTGATTATTAGAGACTAAGCTTGATATAGAACAATAACCAAATACAATACGTATACTTATTTTTTGATGTGGTATTTTTAATTTTGTTAAATAACATTTATTTTTTACTGTTTTTTCTTTTATTCTCCAAGTTTTATAGTTTGATAATTATTACATACTTTTTCTAATGGAATCTGGTTCAACTCCTCACTCAAATGGTAACTCAGCAAATAGTTGTAGGTGGCTCTTCCTTTGGTCTCGATGTGAGGCAGAGGACTGAAAACCAACTGGTGCATGTTTGTTTGTGGCCCAAGAATTAACCGTGATATAACTTCAGATATTTTCTTTGCACTTGATTTCCCTCAACTATCAATAAGTGCCTCCTAATATTCTATACAATTGGAAAAATTACCAAATATGAGACTTCAATTATCCATCTTGTAAACTGTCAAGTCAAAAAATTACCAACATTTTATGTGTAAGGTGACACATTTGTAGTCACATTTGTATTCTTGATACCTAGAATTCTGTTTTGTATGATGATTTCACTGTTGGAAAGATTTGGAAATGGAACATTATCCATAAGGTAAAATTAATGTTTTAAAATGCTATTAAGAAAAAGTACATAGAAGCCAGGAATGAGTCATAGTTATAAAAATGATAATACCTTATATTTGAAAAACTTTATTTTTCAAAAAATTATTATTTTAAGTTACCACCAAGTTACATGTTAGAAAATATGTGAATAATACAATGAGGCAATGTCATTTTCTTATGTTCTAATTCTTTGATTATACAATGGAAAACTTCTGGAATGCTAAGTTTTCACAATACTACAATTCAATATCTATAATATATATGTATATTTCTATAGAACACACTGAATATAACTCTCAGTTAGCCAGCATTTAATTTATGAAGATACTGAAAATCTTTCAAAATCATCAATGAAAGATGAAATCATGAGCAGTAGAGGTTTACTGTCCAAGATTTGATGTGAACAGGAACTAACACCTGTCTAGTTATAAGATGCCAGGGCATTGCATTATATGCTATATTTCATTAGATCCACACATGAAACCTATCAAGGAATTGCCACTATTCCCATTGTCAAAACAAGGAAAGGCAAAAGAAGGTAATTAGTTTATGCATTTTGACCTAGCAAGAGAGAGGAGGAAGTGGGAATAGAACATATTGGGTTGGCCAAAAAGTTCTTTTGTTTTTTTACATAAGATGGCTCTAATAAGTGCTTAGTTTTCTTTAACTACATTGGAATTATTTTATTAGATTGTATTGTGACAGCTGTCATATCAGTATGCAGTTTAAAAAACTTACCCAAATTGATGATATTGAAGATAGAAGAAAATACACAACATTTTTGGCATATTATGATTATTTCAAGAAAGGTAAAAACACAACTAAAAGTCAAAAAAAGATTTGTGCAGTGTATGGAGAAGGTACTATGACTGATGGAACATGTCAAATGTGGTTTGCAAATTTTTGTGCTGGAGATTTCTGGCTAGATAATGCTCCAGAGT
Organism: Pteronotus mesoamericanus; assembly: GCF_021234165.1. Classification (NCBI taxonomy): domain Eukaryota; kingdom Metazoa; phylum Chordata; class Mammalia; order Chiroptera; family Mormoopidae; genus Pteronotus; species Pteronotus mesoamericanus. The sequence goes on from NW_026555310.1 coordinate 19,401,580, forward strand.
AGGGTAGACAAGTTGAAGTCGATAGGGATCAAAACAAGACCTTAATAGAGAACAATAAATGTTCTTCCATGAGGGAGATAGCTGACATATCCAATTGAATAAAGTTATTGGTAAAAATGAAAACTGTGTCTTTTATTTTATGAAAAAACTAAATGGACTCTTTGGCCAACCCAATGTATTTCTAAAAATAGCTTTCAAATTTTTGTTAAGCTATGGAATCTTAAGACAAAAACTTATCTGCGTTTGAAAAATATAAATCAGAGAAATTCCTGGATTCTCTGGTTGAGCTGCTGGTCTTCCTTTTTCACTTTCTTCCTGCCTGTGGCCTTATTGCATCCTCAGTTTGAAACTACTGGGTTATGCCATTGTGCCTTGTCATTCTAATTTTTTTACAATCAATAGTCCTCATTTAGTGCACCAAACTATTCTCTTCTAACAAGAATATTTGACAAACCAGAGCAATACAATTATGTAAGATATTTGTCAAACTTTAGATATTATTATACAAGGTACAATATATAAGATGACAATGCTTATGAGAACGTTGACGAGGATGATGATGATGCTAGAGTTTACTCTATAAAAACTGTGCATTTGCTTAGTTTCAGAGTTAAATAATAACATATGTACAGGCCTTTTAGGGCTCGTAGTCAGTTTCATTGCTCTCTCCTGAAACGCACCAGAGTAGTTCTTTGTGAGAAGTTCTTTATAGGTGTGTTAGCCTTGTGTTTTTGCCATGTAACCTTGCTAATTTGACAGGGTGGCCTATGATGAAGCCTGGCGCAAGAGAAGAAGAGTGCTCTTTCTTCTCTCTACTGACTGAGAGTATGAAACATCCAGGGAGGGTCAGCACTGGGTAAATGCAGAAGTAGGGAGACGGAAGACAGGAAACAGAAGCCATGAGTAAGCAAAGCCATGAGGCAGAGAGAAAGTGAGTAGGGCGCAGTCAGTAGCAATAGTTGGAAAAATAAGCAGGTAGGGAGAAACAGAGAGAGGAGAGCTGAGTCATGTCCATGGCAAGAAGCCAAGAGTTCCTATGAAGTCACCAAAGGGTAGCTTGTACTACCAGACTAGAGCTATTACTCAGTTGTTGCTGAGTGGCTGTAATGAAAATTTAGTTTTCCACAAGCCTGCCAATAAGAGCTTTATCTATCTTTTCTACTTCCCTATATTATGTCCTTTTTAATAATCCTACATGAATTGAGCCTCATTTCTCTCTCATTGCAACCTGAGAGACTCTAATTAACACAATACCTAAAGCCTGTGCAGCGCCTGGAACTTAAAGAGGAGCTCCTTATATCGTGGCTATTATTATTTTAAAAGAGGTCCTGTGAGCAAAAGCAAAGACTACAGACTAGCACTCAAATCCAAGATTCACAATTGGTTTGGATTTGTAATTTGGTAGCTTTATTTCCTTCCTGCTTTAAAGGTTTTTTTTTAGTTCTAGGAGAGGGCCCAAATTGGATAAGTTTAGGTGTGGAAATAAAACACATGTTCTAACAGTTTGAGAGAGATGAATGAACCTCTTGGGATATGAGACTTCACAAAATATTTCAAATTATTTTTCCAATATTGTAAGCATGGCAAAAACAAAATGATTTTCTAAGAGAATTTCTCTTTTTAGCATCCAAATGTTCTCAAGGGAAATATAATGTACATATTTCTAACAGCCTTATATAACTCAATACTATTTAATAAGAATTGATTGATGTTTATAAATTCAAAAAGTTTTTAACTAAAAGGTGTTTCTGGACAGTGAAACTGTCTCCTAAGAGAAGAGGTGAATTAGATGTTTTCTTAAAAATTTCAGAGTTCTGCTTCAAACTTTCCCAAATATTGTTCCTTTTTCATATAGCACTAAAGAAGTAATCTCTAAAAAATCTCCCCTCCAGTTTTGAACAAAAAGAGTAATTTAAATTCCAGAAAAGTAGTGGGCAACAAAGAAGAAACCAACCATATTCTTAATCTAGGTGTTAAAAAAAAAAAAAAAGGAAAGAAACAAAAGGAAGAAGGGGGAGGTGAAAAGGAAAAGGAGAGGAGAAAAAGTACTGGGATAATAGAGGATTGCAGGTTTGTGAACTAAATGACATGTAATAAGCAACTCAAATTTCTTTATGGCGTGCATTAAATCTCAGACCAATCTGGAGAGTTCTGCTAGCATAAAATTATGTGTTGACTCTACTACCTTGATACCCTATTCTTTTCCCATTATAATACTTATCAAACTTCATTGAAATCACTTGGTAATTGCCTGCCTTTCCTCTGTACTCTAAGCAGTGAGTTTAGGGTCAATGTCTGTCTAAACTCCATTATCCCCAGAACTGGTACAAGACCTAGCAGAGTAGGTGCTCAAAGTTATTTGTTGAATAAAACCTTATAACACAGTAATGACTTGGGGATAAAAACCCTGACTCTGGAGTAAAATTCGGTGTCATTTTCAACATCTAGGGAGTGGATAAGGTAGCAGTGCCTGAGTTGTAGTGAGGATAATATGAGGAAATAAATGTACAGCCCTTGGCACAGTACCTGATATATTGTTAGTGTCCAAAAAAAATATTCGCTGTAAAAATAGTCATTAGAATCTCCACCATAGCAATGAATCTAAGCATTTTTCTTCAAAAAATAAAGTTTTTATAAAAGTTAAGTAAAAATAAAAATTTTAAAAACACCCATTGTTATTTAGCTCTACACATTTTATCAACACAGCCTGAAGCGTCACTGGGAACGCTCTCTTGAAGTATCTCTGTTTTCCTCCAATTGGCTGGTTGGCCATTCTCGCTATCAGTGAGTCATTTGATCTTACTCATTTTGGCTGAACTCAGTTGGCCGTGGAGCAGGCATGCCAGAGAATAAAAAGGGTTGTAATTCTGGATTCTTTCAGTCTAATAAGTATGTCAATTGTCTCAAAGAATGGCCATGATTTAACGGTTACATAGTCAAGAATTCCTAGAATAAGATTTTTCTTTTTTCCAGCCCTGGCATGACTCTGACCCTGAACAGAGTGTACTTGGGTTACTCTGGAGATGTGGCCACTGCCCAAGTATCCCTTCGACAGATGAAACAGAGATTGAAAAGCTGTAAATGACTAGCCTGTTAGTCCAGGGATGGCCTTTGTCTTTAATAGAGCCCAATCACACAGCTGAAGGACAATAACAAGAGCTAGAATTTATTGAACACCTACCAACTGTGACATGTTTTATAAATACTATTTCTAATTCTTATACAAACCTGTGAAAGATACTCTATATTTCCCATTTTACAGATAAGGAAACTAGAGCTCAAATAGGTTAAGTCACTTGCTCAAAAGTTCACAGACTTAAAACCACTGGACTGTTCTTCACAATTTTTGTATAGATCAGAAACTCTTCTAAAATATAAATTTTATTTTAAAATTAAAAGATCCTTTTTGTGAACGGAAACCCTCAGAATAAAATTAATTTAAAAAATAAATTTCTAAAGCATAGAACCTGGAAAAATCACTGTTCCTAAGAATAAACCCAGTTCTGACTATCTATCTATTTATTTATTTATTTAATTTATTGAGCTAACATTGATTAATAACATTAACCAATATTATTGTTACAACTTTATACTATGAGGTGTATATGACATCTCTACTCTCTATTACGCACTCACCACCCAAAACCTAGTCTCCTTTCATCACCATATATTTGATCCTCTTTACCCTCTTCCTCCTACTCCCACCCCCCTTCCTTTCTGGTAACCATCATTCTATTGCCTGTATCTATGAGTTTGGTTTTTTGGCTTGTTTTGTTTGTTGCTTTTTGCTCTATTTCTGACATGAGTGAAATCATATGGTTCTTGTCCTTTTCCATCTTATTTCATTTAACATAATACTCTCAAAATCTGTCCATGTTGTCACAAATGTCAGTATTTCATCTTTTTATGGCTCAGTACTATTCCATAGTATATGTAAGGTATATCTGGAAAAAGTCCAACCATTGTTAATATAACAAAAATGGTTTGCACAACATTGATGTAACCTGGAAGCAAGGAGAGTAGACTGGAATGCACATGCATGAACAATGACAACTTCACTGTACTTGTCAGTGGGTGCAGTAGATGCCATTGAGTGAGCATGTGTACTATGCAGCCATAGCATTCAAAATGACTGAGTGAGTAGAACAACAAGTCTTCATCAAATTTTGTGTTAAACTTGAACATTGCTCCATGGAAACTATTCGGATGATTCACAAGGCTACAACTATGGGCAACTGGTGATTGGCAACTTTATCACAACAGTGTGCCCACTCCTGCATCAAGTCTTGTGCAGAGTTTTTTGATGAAACATCAGATCACCCAGGTGATTTGCCCCCCTATATCCCAGATTTGGCACCCAGCAACTTGTGGCTTTTCCCCTAAGTAAAATCACCGTTGAAAGAGAAGCGATTTCAGGCTGTTGATAAGATTCAGGGAAATACATGGGGCAGCTGATGGCGAATGGGAGAAGAACTCTGTGAGGTTCCAAGGTGCCTACTTTGAAGGAGTCAGAGGAGTCATTGTCTTATATACAATGTTTTTTGTATCTTGTATATTTTTTACTAAATGTCTCTATTTTTCATTTATGTGACTGGATACCTTCTGGACACACCTCATTTGTGCCACATCTTCTTTATCCAAAAATTTGCTGAAGAACACTTTAGTTGTTTCCATATCTTGGCTATTATGAATAATTTTGCAATGGACATATGGCATATGTGCACACACAAAATCTTTACAAGTGTTTTCAAATTTATCTTTAGAATGGAACTTTACCCTTTTTATTTTAAGAAAACTTCATTATCCATTGTCCATCTCCATTTCCTTCCCCCATTAACTTTCATTTCCAGCCAGAAAATGTAATCCTAGTAGAATAGGAAATTTTCCATCACTTCAAGAAAAAAATGTGCATTTTTTAGGGCGACCTACCCAATTACAACCAGCTCATTGGCTCCTTCCCAGCTGTATACGGATTATTACACTCTTGGGTGGTGAAAGGGAGTTTCCTGATACCTCTCAAATTACTTTTTTATATCCATAACCACCCCTATCTTTGCTCAGCCAATATTCTAAGCCTGTCTTATACAGGCTCAGGCCATGCAACGGAGACCTCGTGCTGGTCCTGCTGTTCTGCATGCCTGAGTTATCACCACAAATCATTCTCCTTTTTCAGGTTCCACATTACCTGTGGATGGTTTGGAATTCCTCTTTAGGAATGCTGTAGACGATGTCTCCATTGAACACAAGATACAATTATTCAATTTAATAAATACATATTGAACACCAGACACCCCACAAGACTGGATTTGACAAGCAGGGAAGACATTCAGATGGAAAAAAAACCACTTAAAACACAGAAAACACATAGACTAGTGGGACTAAGAAAGGCAATGCAGCAGAACAATGAACCTCTTAGACTATAACCTGCATGAGGGCAGGGAGTTTTGTTTTGTTTTGTTTTTACACTGATGTACTCTAAGTGTCCCAAATAGTGACTGGTATTTAGTAGACATTCGATTAATATTTGTTGGATGAATGAATGAATGAACAAGATATGATTCTTGTCTTAATGAAGCTTACACACTAATATACAAGAAATAAAAACTATGCAATAATAGGTGCTCCTATAGGAATAAGCAGAGTGGGAACAAAGGCACCAAATCCAGTCTTGAAGTGGTTTAAGAAAGTTGGGGACTACAGAATTTGATCTCCCCAGCTTTCAACAGGCTCTAGTAAGGCTGAGAGGGTCCTAAAACAAGTATTTCTATCTCCTATCCAAATGGTTCTGCTCAAGAGACAAAATGTGTTGAATGAAGTCAGACTTTTCATAGAAGTCAGTTTCCTGCTAGTGTGGCTGTAACTTTAATTTTTCTTCATGGCTGAGCATATCTTTAATATGTCAATTTTATTTTATTATTTATCATTAAAGTCCAAATATAAGTCTCTGTAAATAATTTTAAATAACATTTTTTTTATCATTGGTGTAGGCATTGTTCTTTCTGATCAAATATTAAAGAGAAGAGGGAGGGTAGCTGCGCTGGTCCTGAGGAATGGCAAAGCCAGAGGGAGTCTATGGGTCACTCAGTTACAAAGGGGACCTAATTTCTGAAAAGGGCTCTAAACATTTAAAGAAAAATTTACCCGTCAGAGAACAAACCAGAAATTAAAAGTGAGGTTACCAAAGACTTTTACCATATCATTTTCCTCCAAACATGTGAATGAAAAAGTTAAGGGTCCAATTCAGTTGCTAGTTGTGCTTCTATTTTATACTGTCACAAAATAATTTATGTTCTACCTTGACAATCCCCTTGGCTCAGGCATTAAAAAATTATTTTTACAAGAAAGTAAATTATTGCATTACGAGTTATTTTTACAGGAAAGAAAATTATCTCCTAAAATGAAAGGAATAATGCTGTTAAATTTTACATTACAGGTTCTTGTTCCCAAGTAAACACAGAAAAGGATTTTTTTAGTAGAAATTTTCAACTACAAGAATACCTCTGACTTTAAACATATTGTTAGCTCCCCCAGATTCCTGCAAGAGCAATGCACAGATGGTGATTTATATTGAGATTCTTGAAGGGCTCCCCGTATGTTGATAATATTAGCTATGCACTGAGTAACATAACTTAATTTGCAAATAATAGACAACAAGACCATTTAGAGATAAAATAGAATGCCATTTGGACTATTAATGTTTTCATCATAGAAAACACAGTGTGGTGTGCAAAGTTTTGGGTAAATATGTTTATCTATGTTAATGGTATGGATGCTTTGCAACAAAGACTTGCTGAATATGAATCAGGGCTGACGGTGGTCATACATTATGTATAATATCGAAGTGCTTGTTCTACAAACCCCTGCATTTCCTGGATAACACAACATTTAATATAGAAACTACATATATAATTTCTCCAGTCAACTCAGGGAAGTTAAAATTGTTGGATCATATACTGAAATGGAGACATCTAAAAAAATTTAACTTCATTTATTTTTCCAGCTGAAAGGCAAAATATTCATTTCTTTCTTTTGTTAATGCTTTAGACTAGAATCATTCTCTAAAAAGGTTGGTGCTATTTCACATACCCATAAAATTTTTCTTACTATGCATGTAACATTCATTTCTCTTATTTTTTCAGTTCAAGTAGTGGTGATTCTAATAAAAAAATTTCATACTGAATGTCTAACAAAATGATTTTGTGTTTCTCTTGTCACACACTGAAGTAATCATGCAGGAAAGGAAAATAAATCATTCTCTTTTGGGGTGAAAGCATTCATATTTGATAAGTGATTTGAAAGTAAAATGAGATTTTACATAAACATTTTACATTTTTTATGGACTTATCTTTATTGGTATTCTTTTCAGGAAAAAGTTATTACTAAAATAAATATGCACAAATCGAAATATGTATGACAAAGTGTAGTTATGGATAATTTGTGCTAGAGAAATTAAGAAATCTTGCAAAGTGCATGTGAGAAAGAACCTATTGATAAAAAGGTTCTGGGACAGTATTATTAAAGACAAAAAAAAATGTTTTGTTTTATGTTAACATAAAGACCACAACTTATAAATACTCTCCAGAAGATATAAAGAAAAGGAAGTAACAAATTGCTCAGAGATGAAAAAATACAACAGAAAAATACATGAGTAAATGTTTGGTTTTAGAATTCATCTGTATCTTAACATGGCCCCTCTGGTTGGCTGTCAAGCCAGAGCTGGACTAGAAATACCGTTAAGGGATCTAAGAAATTCTGTTTTACATTCTTGCTCCACCCCAGAAATTCCTTTCTACTACATTTAAAACATTGGTTGGCAATTAGTTCAGCCTTTCTTACATATTTAGAGGCCTTAAGCTCTAGCAAAATCTTATAAAACTGTTTATAACATATTCCATAATGGAGAAAAATGCTAAGTGACAAACGTCCCACCCCTTCACTCCCACCTTTGGCTCTTCACCCTTCTGGCTACAACTTTGTACAAAAACAGTAAAACTCTATTTAAGTGTTACTGCTGTTGAGAACAAGGGTAATACATGACCACCTTAGAAAATAACCAATGACAGATGTAGCATTTATAGCATTTTCTTGGAAGGCATAGGATTTATATTCAGGATATAATCTTGGCATGTATCAACATATATTTATTGAGCATCTACTATGTGCCAGGTACGAAGCTACTCTCTACGGAGGATGCAAAGATGAACAGAACGCATTTACGTCTTGAAGGCACTTATAATCAAGTAGGGGATGTGAAACATTACAAACAACTACAGTAACAGTATATATGCTAAGAAGCTTTGATTGCCTGATATACCCATAGCCACCTCAAAGAAAAGCAGCTTAAGATGGTTTCTTTATACATATGTTATGCATCCCCATGCTCTGAAACTTGAATCTGAGACCAACACCTAAACCGGAAGTGGCCTGAGGCACAAGTTCTTTCAGAGATGGGAGTTCAAAACTGACCGGTCCTTCACTGGCTCACTTGATTAAGTTCACCTTCCAGAAGTTTGAATGTGAGGCATGCAGAAAGAGTCAGTTTATTGGTAATATGGCTGGAGTGAAGAAGCAGAGGTAGAAGTTTACAAAGTCACTGCTGATAGTAGGAAACTAGAATAAGGAGCCAGCAATGATGTGTTGCTTGAGTTGAAAGAATGGGGATAAGCAGCTGAACAGATGGATAGAGCTTCTGAGCCTGGAAGGTCCCAAGCATTGCTGTGTCCTGGGCTTAGGTTCTGTTCTCCACTGATTTGACTGTTGAGACTGTTCTTCCTTTTACTCCCCTCTGGAGCTCCCTATTAGTTAGGGGCTAACCTGAATATGCCTGTTCCTTGCTCACTGAGAAGATCCCTCTTAACACTACACTACAGCAGGAGGATTCAAGGGTTCAATGCTTAGCAGCATGATCCTTCTTATCTTGCAGTTTCAACACCAGACACTTAGAAGGCCCTACAGATATTTGAATGAATACTGAATAAAGACAGCAGGTAAAATATAATGAGAGTTAAGAAGAGTAAAAATTATTTGTTGCTGAGAGAATCAGAGATAAGTTTTTATGAAGACAGTGTCATCTGAGCAGAGCCTTGAAGTCAGAGGGCTCTTAGTTAGGAGTGACGGGAGGGACTTCTCCCCCAAACATATGCTCTAAACATGAGACTTTTTCAACTCTTTTTAAAGAATTATGTCACGACAGTTTTTAAGGCCATGATGAAAATGGACTAGAAAGAACATTATGAAAAGAGTAGTTAAAGGTTGCACCTTTGAAAGTATTCACTTCCCTACAAACCCAAGGAACAGGTCTTACACCTGGGTCTATCCCTCTCTGCCATTACAGCCTGTCCTACCAGTGCTTGAGGATTAGGGAAGGTGCATACATGGAAATAAGAACCCAGGCAGTGGACAAAGTCCTAACAGTGGGGCAAATAGGGAAGTAAAGAAGTTTAGCTTTAAGTAAAGCATCTGAAGGGGAATATATGTGGGAAAATAGGTTGGAAATGTAGTTTCTGGTTTGAGCTTTACTCTGTAGGTATTTATGCTGTAGGCATTTATGAATTCTAAACTAGGGAGGAATGCCAGCATTGTGCTTCAAGAGGATTAATCTGAAAATAGTGTATGAAGTGGATTTGAAAAGGGTAAACCCAAGTTAGGAATCCAACGCAAAAGCCCAGGTGAAAAGTACCACGGATTACTGTCTTTGTAAAACTGCATGTGCTTCCCAGTGTTACTAGGTAGTACTTGTGTTAGTGTCTTGCATTTATACACATCTTTATTATTTATTTACATATTATAGCTCCTTATTATAAGTAACACAGCAATACTACATAGCTTTCTTTAATTTATAGCAATGAGATTGCAGACAAGATGCAAAATTGCCTAACAGCCTGTTTCTTCAACAGCACATAAGGAAAAACAATAACTACTCCACATATTGTTTACTATTTTGGGTAGAGATGTAACCTAACTGAAACCTAACAAATCCCAAATTCTTTTACAAAGTAATACATTTTTCTCAAACGCTCTGAAGATTCTTAGGTTTGAAAGAAAACCTAAGCAATCTACCTTTGGATGTTCAGTTTCATATGTTAATGTCTCAGTGCATAACACTGTACCTTTTGGAATTCTATAAATGCATGTCTTACACTGTGAACCGGATGCATTGCAGCAGCCTGCCTCTAACCATCTGAAACCAAACTCATGATGAATGGTTTTCAAGTATTCCATTCTAGAAATATTTGGGGGGAAAACGTCCCAAATGTCTATTGATAATGTCACCAAAGCTTTTCTTTTTTCTTTTTCTTTATTTGGTAAGATTTCTGATTTTCCTTAGAAAGGGAACCTACCCAATGATTCTCAATCTTTTCTCCCTGAGCCACAAGCAATTGAGGATAATCACATTCATCATATCCTCCCCTGGGAACTAGCTGCAGTTTCTACTCAAGAAAGCATAGAAGAATCCATGTCAGCTTGAGAAACATGCTAGGGATAACTGAACATGAATTAAATTTTTAAAAGCCAACTCAAGTATGAAATACTTCAATATTAGTCACAAATGACTCGTGTATAGCCTCACAATTAAACACATTACAACACCTTGCTTAGTTGAGAACTGCTAGACTAGACGCTATCAACGCCAAGCATTACTCAGTGTCGGTAAAGTATACAACATACTCCCCCACCATCCACACATGTGCACATTTCCAGTATTAACTAGACATAGACTCTTCATGCCTTTCTTCTTTCCTCTGTTTTCAAACTCTATCAGCAATTACATACAACTGCATAGAATTTGCTCTTTGATTTCATATGTAAGTACGTTGGATCACACACACAAATATTGATTTAGAAGATTGGATTGGCTATTGAGGACTTACTTTGTTTTGTTTGTGTTCCTAAAACTGATTCCAAGTCAATAGGTATTCTAAACCATAAAGAGAAAACAGAAATATACAAAATACATTCAAAGGTGGTTAAATGCTGTCGGTCACATAAAATCATGAGATTTGCACTCTAGTCACCACTTTATCTGTTTGCAGAACTAATCTGCGTAGTCCTACCATTGACTTTAAAAAAAAAAAATACAAGCTGTGTACCAATCTGAAGTCACGAGAAACAATTGAATGGAAGATCTATTTGTCCTTGCTTGTTTAGGTAATAGTGTGTTTCAGAATGATTTTCTAGAAATACATGTTTATATTTTAACATATTTTCTTAGTTGGCCACATTCTTATTTATTCTGAAACATGTCAAAATGCATTTTAGGATTTCTTTATTTTTTATTCAACAAATATTTTTTGAGTTTCTACTATGAGTTCTACTTACTTCAGCAGTGAATAGAACAGACACATCCTAGCTCTTCTACAGCTTAGTTTCTAGGTGAGGAAAGACAGATTGTGAGCAAATAAATAAGTGAAACATATTGTGTGACAGGTGGTGATATGTTCTGTGGAGATAAGAATGCATATAAAGGGAAACGAGAGTCTTGGAGTCAGAGTTATGGTTTAAATAAGGTGACCAGGAATGTCACTGAGAAAGTGGCATTTCAACAAAGACCTGAAGGAAGTGAGTGGGGAGAATCATGTCGTTATCAGAGCCTTCTAGGCAGAGGGAACAGCAAGTTCAAAAGCCCTGAGGTGAGTGTCTGCTGAGCTGTCCAGGGAGCAAGAGGTGGCCAGTGTGGCAACAAAAGAGCAAGCAAGAGGAAGAGGTGGAGGACATGTGATTAGGAAGCTAAGGAAGTCCGTTGTGGGTCATTTTCAGGGGTTTGCTTTTGGATGAGGAGGGAAGCTATTGGAGGTTTTGAACAGAGGAGTGACGGGTTTTTATCGTGACTGACTTGAATATCTGTGGATGGGCTACAATATGAATTGGAAATCGCTTAGGAATTGGAGGAATTGAAAGCCAAGGTGTTTTATGGGACTGGGCTGAGATTTAGTGTCTAAGGAGTTTTATAGTTTTGGTATTTTTCCTAAGAAAAAGGAAAGAAAGGAAGGAATGAGGGAAGGAGGGAGCAAGGAAGGAACAAAGGAAGGAAGAAAGAAAAGTGAAAGAACTCAAGTATGCTGAGACATTAAGAGTAGTATCTTTCATTACAGTGCTATCCATGCTCCTGACAAACCTGATAAATTAAAACAACCCAGAGAATACATAGTCTATTAACAGTCACAATAAATACATGATAATTCTTTGGTTTTGCTCACAACTTTCCTTCAAGCCAGAACAAACTCTGCTACTCTGTCAGTTAAACTACCTGCAAAATACACAGAATTTGTATTTGGCAACATTTCATTGGCATCCTGGGAAATTCACTTAATTAATGTCTGTAATGTACTTCAAGATCATCAAGAACACAAAACTGACCTAAAAACAAGAGTCTTCAATTATAGCAAGGAAGCACATTATTTGGGGCATCTGTTTTACCTTTACACATTGTCTCAGCAATAATTTCCCCTGCTCGCCATTCTCAGTTGATGCTGTCTTACAGGGACTCAGAGAGCTGGTCCTGAGAAGTAAAACAATATATTTGGAAAAGCTAATTATTGCATTGGTCTCTATTAAATTTGGCCTGTTTCATTAGCGCAAAATAAATAAATAAATTAATTAATTAAAAAATTTATTTTAAACAGTAGTTCTCAAAGTATGATCCAGGCACTCCTGGGGTTTAGAAGGTCTGTGAGGTTAAACTTGTATTCACAGTAATATCAAGATGTTATTTTCTTTTTTCACTTTCATTTCTCTTATGAGTGTACAGTGACGTTTTCTAGAGGCTATGTGTGATATTTAAACAGATAGAACAATACAGGAGCAGATGTGAGAATCTAACTTCTTTTTTTAAGCCAGAGATTAAAGAGATTTGCAAACACATTAAACCAATGCTGTTCTTCTCATTACTTTTTAAACTATAGTTATTTTCAATCAGACATTATTTATGTTAACATGTAATGAGTTTATGTTTGTTATTTTAAATAAATTAAATAAGGAACTCAATAAGTTTTAAGTGCATGAAATGATCCTGAAATCAGAAAGTCTGAGAAGCACTACACTGGAATGTGAGCTCCAAGAGGGCAGAGATTTATGTGTTTTGTGGATCCATACACCAAATATTCCAAAGAGTGCCTAGCATATAGTAAGTGCTTAATAAGTACTTGTTAAATGGGTGAAGAAATTGTTATTAAGATGTTAGATGAAATAACATGAGCTTCTTAAGGGCTTGAGACAAATGGTAGTATTTATGTTTGTTGAGATTTATGCATACATTAGGACAGAATTACTTTATGCAGATATTAGAATTATTCACGAAAGGAATTCATAATGAAGTGAGATACTCATTTGTATTTCCCTTTACAACCTCCCCACACATTCACAGACACTCTGATATAAGAATCATCAACTTATCAGTGAAAACAAAGATGTTCCTTTGAGTTTTCAGCATGTGAATAACTGTCTTCTATTCTTTGTGGTACATTCACAAACTCCTGTATCTTGGTTTTCACCAGACACTTGACAAGGCAAACAGTCTTCCGCAGAGACTAGAAGAATTGAGCAAAATAGGTGACTTGCCTCTTTCGAGTGAGGACATATGGATACTAAATTAGATCCTTGTTCCAAAGGGACCTAATGCTTCTAGACTCTGGAATGTTAAATTGATGTACACAAGTAAAACTGTTTGAATGCGCATTACCCAGAGGAACTGAAGCACCTTACAACGTATTTAATGAATGTGATTAAGGAGAAGAGACAAAAACTAGGAAAATCAGTCTTGTAATCAATAGCTTCTGCAATGAGTACCTCCTTTAGGGATTAGAAGGAAAGAATTTTTTTAAATGCTTCTGATTTCTAATATTTCTAAAAGCAAAACAAGCATTCAATGAAGTACTATTGCATAAAGTAGATAGAAACAAAAGCAAGAGACTTTAATTGACCTGCAAAGTCTTCACTTAGAGTTGATTATTAGTCCTACTATTTTCTTTGTAGCAACATATCCACAACTTTTATTAAGTGACTACTATGCACCTAGATCTGCTGGATATTGAGGATGTCATGTTCCCTGGCTCATGAAATTTATATTTCAGGGGAGAAACAGACAAGCAAACACATAAACAACCAGGGTAATTTCAGGCATGATAAGTGTGATAAAACAAGCTTCTGTGTGAAGGAGTGATTTGTCGGAGAATAGAGGTTAGGGAATAGGGTGGGGAGTGCTGATTTAGACTAGGGGCTGGGGAATCTCTCACTGAAGTGGTGCTATTAATCTGACACCTGGAAGGCAGGAAGAGGCTTGCTGGCAGGAGCAAGCACAGCTGAGAAAACTGCTACTTCAAGGCCCTGAGGAGGGAATGAGCTTGGTAGGTAGAGGGAAGAAAAAGGTCGCTAGTGTTGTTGGAGCCTAGTGAGGAAAGGGGACATACATGATGTGCTCAGAAGTAGGAAAAGACTATGGTGTTGAAATGACTTGAATGAATTTGAATTTTGTTCTGAGTTCAATGAAAAGCCTTTGGAGAGCTTGATTCATTTTGCATATTGGGAAGAATCATTCTGGCTGCTCCATGGGAAATGGGTGGTGGGGAAGCAGGCACAGAGGCAAGGGATCCATTAGCAGATGATCGTCCCCCGGGAGAGGGACAATGGGGTGGCTTGGAATGCAGGGGTGAGGAAGAGAAGTGGACAGATACAAATTGATTTATTCTTTGTTTAAAATAGTGTATGAAACTTGCCTAGCTCATTGGAGCAGTTTAACAAATGGTAACTATTATATCATTGCTCCATTTATTCATTTATTTTAATTTTTAGAGAGAGGGGAAGGGAGGGAGAAAAAGAGAAACACTGATGTGGGTTGCTTCTCCTACATGTCCCAACCATACCCGGACCAGGGATGGAACCCGCAACCCAGGCATGTGCCCTGACTGGGAATCGAACCTGTTAGCTTTCACTTTGCAACCAACTGAGCCACACCGGTCATTGTTCCATTTTAAAACACGAAGCTTGCAAAGACTCACAGATTTGTACCAGCTCATACGACTAGTAAATTCAGTCAGTGTACCATTTCCACTGTCACCGGGTACTGCTATACCATTCACAAAAACCTTACCTGAGGTCTTTTTCCCTTCCAATCTTTTCTGTGTTTGTTGCCATTCTAATCTTCCTCAAGCATTGCTTTCATTATGTTCACTTTGCTGATAAGCACAGTACATGTACTTGTGCAGTTATTAATTGCAGTGAATTAGGCTCATATGGGTGGGTGGGGTTCACAGACTTAAGATATGGCTTTTGCCTCTAGGATTTTAGAATTAACTTGGCGAGACATAGGTAACCCACATTAAATAGTTGAGAGATAAAAAAAAAATGACATAATTAACACAGCTTTCATAAAGGAGGTTGGGCTTGTACTAGACCTTGAAAGAGAATTTCAGCAAAGAGAGAAGCAGAAAGATACTGGGTGAAAAAGAAGCAAAGACCCAATACCCTAGTTTTGTGCCATAAAGAGGGTAATTTGCTTGAGGAGAGGAGAGCATCAGTTTTGGGAAGGTGGAAGGCAAAGTTACAGGGAAGGATAGTGCCAGACAATGGATACTGTCAAAAGCTGGACACCAAGAATCTGGCCTCGATTCAGTTGGATATAAAGACTTATTAAAGATTTGCGAGCAAGATTCATTCCTGGTGAAGGCTTAGCTGAGACCAGGGATCATTCCCTACTCTAATTTCTAAGGTATTTATCATTGTCTTTTGGTACTCACTAGTACTTGACTTGTAACTTTTTGTACTTTTAAAATATCTAATCTGTGTGAGTGCAAACTATGTGGAGTAGATACAGAGGAAAGGTTTGATGATGATGCAAGACTTGTGTAAGAAAGATTAATCTGGCAACAACACATGGCCTGAATTGAGAAGAAGAAAGCCAGGAGGTAGGAAAGTCATGAGGGATCTCTTCTAGAAGTACAGGTGTGAAGAAAAGAATGTGGATGAGGCAGATATGAGAAAATGCTAAGGAAGTATAATTAAAGGAAACTGTAATCAATTTGAATGCAGAGTGGGTTAAAAATTAATTTAAGCTTTGGAATACAAAGTTTTGAAGGATCATGATGACCCTCAGGCAAGATGAAAAACTTGGGAGAGGATTTTAGTTTGGGGGGATTAAACAGAGGATTTTGGTTTTGGACAGGCATTTAAGATGATGACAGGGTATTCACCTAGAAATACTCTAGGAAATTGGCTGGATGAGAGCGAAGTGGCTATGCAGAGACAGGGCCGAAGCTTTGTTACAATTTCATTCACTTCAACAAATATTTATAGAGGTCCTATTATGTGCTAAGAACTATGGGATAGAGAATTAAAATCAGCATGAACGTTGAGGAATTAACAACCTACTGGGGAAAACAGGTAGGCAAGAAGAGAATACGAAGTGTAATGGAATAAGAGTCAGAGGAAATTATGTGCTGGGTAAGCAAATTAAATAGCATCTGGTTAGCGGTATGGATTTCCCACCTGAGAAAACTGACATGAAGTCCATGAAAGCATCCAGAGGTGGCTGCTCCTGCTTACCTTTCTCTGACTGTGCCTTGCCACTCTGGCCACCACTGCCTGGACCCAGGGTGGCACCCAAACAAAGGCAATGATCTCCAAACCAGGAATAAACAAGGCTGGCCACCCTCAGGAAAACTGTCCCCTAAAGGTCCTTTTTATTGAATAGTGAATGACATATGCATTCTGATTCTCTCTCTTGGGATGTCTTAAATGTAACTCACAGAGGGTTGTCATTAGAAGCAGGAGACGCTGAGGCATATATGAGACGGAAGCAGAGAAATGCTGATTCAGGAGAATGGCAAAATTATTAGAGTTTAGAGTATAATAGATTCTTGTTAATGAGAGATGAGCAAGGCACCCCAGCCTGTTGCTGGACAGCAAAAATTGCAGTTGATTTTTGGAAAGAGCAGTAGTTCTGGCAGATGATAGGATTTTCTGAAGTCTCCTTATTTCCTTAAAATAACCCCTCAGCATTTGCAGGGTCCTGAACATGTCCTGGCATTTTATATCTCCTAAGATCCCAACTAACACAAGGGTATTGTGTTTGCTTTGGTTATATATGCAGAAGAGGGGATCTTATGAAGGAAAGGGTCAGTATGAACTTCATAAAGCAAGATCAAAAGAATGTGGGCATGTTCACATGCATTTGTGGCTGCCTTCCCAGAAGAGTGTAACAGTGGAGGGCAGAAACAGTTAGAGCAAGCCTGGAATCCCCAGGTTCATACTTTTTGTTACTGTTCTCTCTCTTTTCCCTTCGTGATCACAGGACAGGATTGTGTACTTGTCCTTGGGGAGAGCAAAGAAAGGGAGAGCCAGGGAAACTGTTTAATGGAGCTAGCAGGCTTGAGGAAGAGAAACCCCAAAAGGGTAGAAAGTGCAGCCTCCAAGAGGAGAAGAGAGGAATTTCAGTATCTAGATGAAAGTTTCTCAATGTACAAACTGCTAACCACCAGTTTAAGATAATCTGATTTGATAAAAATGAAGATTTCTGGTTCACATCAGATGAACTGAATGGTTTATCTGGGTCAGGGGCCTAGGAACTTGCATTTTTGTAAATATCAAGTGCTTCATGAGATGCTTACCTTTGAGACCCACTGCTCTAAGCCCTGGCTAAAGAAAGTGCTGGGGAGGCTGCTGGCTTCTGAGAAAGCACCCAGGACTGAATGGTGGGAATGCACATGTGTACATTGTGTAGAAGTTAAAAGAAGGAGAGTTCAAGTGTGTGAGGTGAAGCTGGACTGTCCAGTGCACAGAACAGATAGTGAGGTTCAGATTTGCTTAGGGAATCATGAGCCTAGGTGATAGATGAGACCATACGAATGGATTAGGTTTCTGCTAATGCCAGAATTTTTATAATCTGCATGAAAGTGCAATATAAAGCTTTTCCCCTCTCTATATTTGTTCTTTAAGACTTATGGAGCACCAACTACAGGGAGAACATTGTATTAACAGCTGTCAGAGAAAATAAGAGCTCATGATGTACTTGAAGTTGGACCAAATAAATCAGTGATTCATATTTAAGTGACTACAAAGCAACATACAAATAAGTGCAAATTCATTCACTCAATAAAAACTCATTGTGCCCATTATGTGTAGATTTTTTTTTCTAGATTTCATACAGTGTGGTTTATCAGAAGGTAAGGGCAGATTTTGTGAGAAGGTGAAAACAGATTACAGAGAACTTAAGACACTCAGTCTAAGTAAACATTTAGAGTCACTGAGTTTTGGAGGGTACATAACTTCATTCAACATTCCACAAATGTTTATTGAGTACCTATTGTGTTGTAGGCACTGGAAACAGCAGTGAGTAAAACACGAAAAAAAAAAAATCCCTGCCCTCATGGAGTTTATATTCTGGTGGGATATTAGAAGATGATAATTGCTCTGGAAATAAATAAAGCAGGAAGAGAGAGATATTTGGGGGAGCAAAAGGAGGGGGATAATCTTTTGGGAAGAACTCATTAGAACACATTTGAACAAAGATTTATAAGTCGGTGTCAGAGGAAGCTTTGGGGATTTATAGCGGACATGAGTTCCATTTCCTCTCTTCTGCCCCTATCACTTGGTACCAATTGCAATGACAGGGAGACAGGAACAAGCCTTGCAGTCCCCATAAGGAGTAAGAAGAAAGGGTGACAGTTGTTGTGGGACCTAGATTAACAAAGTAGTTGGGATTTAAAATACAGTGACTGCTTTATTCGTGTTTTATGATGTGGACCATTTACCTTTCTAGATAGTTTAACCACGGAGATTCTGGGTATGCTAGCAGGTTTAATCGTCACATTGTTCAATGTGTTAACTCCCTGAATGTTAACTGATTAATCTCAATCTTCTAATTAATGTTTGAATGATTCTCCTCAGGTCCAAAGTATTAAGGGCATTTCTGCTTCAAAGTAATTTGCCTTCCGATTGCGACGTCAAGGGTAATAGGTACTATTTGAGGTCCGTTTTGAGTGACCTGTGATGGCTTCACAATATCCATAGAAACAACAACAACAACAACAACAACAACAAAAACCCAACAGACCCTTCCCCACCACCCCGTAAGATTAAGTGATTAAAGGATTTGCCAGGTTCCTTTGGGCCTGGGGCTCGGTTCCCTAACCCCAGCGTTGAGGCTGGTTATCCCACAGCCTATATCAGAAAGCACTGGGCACGGGGGCCGTCTGCCCCGTCTCTTTCTCCCATGTTTGGTGACTGCTTGTTTATTTACACGCACTGAACGGCACTAAATGAAAGTGAACAAGTGCAGGCAAATGCCGAGGCATGGCGGGATTTTCGCTTCTCTGCGCAGACCCAACAGGGGCGCGGCGGGCTCGCTCGGGTGTCTCTCCGGTGTGCGACTGGCCGATCGCACGCCGGCGGGGTCTGATTCTGCGGCGAGACCTGGGGGCGGGCGGCCGCGTGGGCACAACAGTGACCTCGCCCAGGCGCTGCCCTGCACCTCAGCACAGCCGACCAGGCTCTCTCACCCACCGTTGCACCGGCCACCCCCTTTCCTTCGCCGGCCCGGCCCCTGCTCCGCCTCCACGGCTCACTCTCTTCCCTCTTCCCACACCGCCCTCAGCCTCTCCCTCCCCACACGCCCGTCTGCAGAGGAATCGAGCGCCGAGCGCGTCGATAGCTCTGCCCTCTGCGGCCGCCCGGCCCCCGAACTCATCGGTGTGCTCGAAACTCGATTTCCCTAGGCGGCGGCCGCGGCGGCGGAGGCGCGGTGGCGGCGGCGGTGGTGGCGGCGGCTGCTCGGCCAGTACTCCCGGCCCCCGCCATTTCAGACTGGGAGCGAGCGCGGTGCAGGCACTGAAGGCGGCGGCGGGGGCCAGAGACTCGGCGGCTCCCAGGTGTGGGAGAGAGGTACGGAGCGGACCACCCCTCCTGGGCCCCTGCCCTGGACCCGACCCTCCGCGCCCGCGACGGGCGGGGCCGGCGGCGAGTGAATGAATTAGGGGTCCCCTGAGGGGCGGGGAGGGGGCGCGGGCGCGGAGCCTGGTAGGGCGGGCGGGCGGACACTACGGAGGGGTCTGCGGCGGGAGGCGCGGGGACGCGGCGACGCGGGGAATGAGGAATAGGCTGTGCGGGGCTGAGGAGGGTGAGGCTAGAGGCGGTCGCCGCTTGTGCTGCTTCCTGGACGGGGAACCCCTTCCTTCCTCCTCCCGAGAGCCGCAACTGGAGGCGGCCGGGGAGAAACTCGCGGGCCGGGCGGCTGCCCCTCGGGGCGGCGGGGTGCGGTGGAGGTGACTCCCGCGGCACTCCAGTCTCCCCTCCCCCTCGTCGTCCTTCCCTCTGCCTCTCCCCCTTCGCTCCCGCACCTCTTCCTCCCTTCTCAGTGCTCGGCTTGCCGCGGTGACTGCCTTCTCTGCTGCATCTAGCATCTCTAGAACGAAGGAATAAACTTCTCCCTCGAGCGCAGACCGGACGGGTAGTGGTCCTTTTCAGTGTGTCAGGGGACATAGGAGTAAGGGGGGAGGTCAGATTTTGGAAGACCGTAGGAAAGTGTTTAGAGACCACTCTTTGAGGTTATTGTGTTTGGGGGAAAAAATGCATCTGCAGCCGAGTTCCTGACTGCTCCCCTCCCCCATGCATGGGCTGTGACATTGCTATGGCCACAAAGGAGGAGGTAGAGATGTTGTTGGAAGAACAGGTGGCCAACACCCTACAATGTAAAGTCAGTGACTTAGTGAAAAGGAAAAAGTTAATCCCAGAAGGTCTATTTTGCTTTGTCAAGTTGAAACACACGCAGAAAACCCGCAGAGCAGAAGCAGAGCTTTTCCCTTTCTAGTTGAGAGTAGACAGTAATAGCCAAAATCAGCCTTGAAGTTTAATTTTCCTTTTCCCCTTTTCTATGTTACCCTCATCCTTAAAATTTGCCCTCCATCCCAAGAGTTATGACAGTACTCTTAACCAACACAAATTTAAAAAAAATTACAAGAGGA
Source organism: Pteronotus mesoamericanus (assembly GCF_021234165.1). Lineage (NCBI taxonomy): Eukaryota > Metazoa > Chordata > Mammalia > Chiroptera > Mormoopidae > Pteronotus > Pteronotus mesoamericanus. The sequence goes on from NW_026555310.1 coordinate 19,422,531, forward strand.
GTTAATTGTAGCAATCTTCCAGCCAACTGCTTGAAATACTCTTAGGAATGTGTATGTTGTAGCTGAAGTCCTAAGCTAACCTTCTTAAATCTTGATACCCATCAACACAAGGTGTTAACAACAGAAGGGTATTTTCTAATTTTTACACAACATATATGTTATATTTGTAATGGAAAAAAGTCATTCAAAAAGAAATTGGAACAGGAAAAAGTCTGTTCATAAGAGTCATCTCAGAATCAACCATATGTGAGATGAGATACCACTCTGGGTCCAAAATGCTGACTTGGACATAGACATCAAATGTCGTCAATATCAATACTGCTTCCTTTGAGACTGGAGTCATATACAGGCATATTTGGTTTTAAATGGTAGATGACATGATAATTCAGTTTTATGACAAATAAAAATTAATATTATTTTCCCTTTAACAAGATGTTGGGTTCTGGTCCCATTTCCACCCATTGCTAGCTTTTGTAGCTTTGGGTGACAGGCTCCTTCTGGCATGTGATCCCCAGTAAGCCTCCTTGGGAACCCTTTTCTTTCTAGTGGACTTAAATATTATGTGATTTTTGTAATCAAATTTAAGGATTTTTTTTCCCCAGAAACAACCACTCATAAACAAGTAGACCAGAAAGTATGTTTCTCTCAGAGTTCACACATGTATATAAGACCAAGCTCTAACCCAATACATGTCCAGCATATCTAGGCTAGCAAATTTTTTGGTTGTAAGGATCCCTTTACACCCTTCAAAGTTATTGAATATCCTAATATGTCAATATTTACATCACACAAACAAAAACCGGGAATTTTAAGCATTTATTAATTCATTTAAAAGTAGAAATAAGACCATTACTTGGTAACATAAATGGCATTTTTTATGAAAAGTAACTTTTTCAAAACAAAAATTAGCAAGAATGGTGTCATTGTTTAACACTTTTGCAAATCTCCTTAATTTATATGACTTAGTAGAAGAAACCTGGCTCCTCATATCAGCTTCTGCATTCAATCTGTTGTGATCACACATCTGTGAAACTCTACACTTGTGAAGGAACAAGAGTGGAAAGGGTAATCCACATTGTAGTATTTTTATGAAAATAGTTTTTAACCACTTGGACCCTCTTCCCCACAAAGCCTTAGGAACCTTAATGGGTTCCTGGACCACATTTTGAGAGCTACTGTTCCAGGCTGTCCAGTTTATTTCGTGGGGTTTAATGGGTAGGGATACATTGTAGTGTGATTCTCCTTATCTGTGCCATTTGCTATGGCCAGTATTTGGGATAAATAAGATACATGCTTGTAGTGGCTCCCAAGGTAGCCCTAGACAAGAGCAAGTAAGGCTAGGTGGCACTGAGTAGGCCTGGAAGCTGTAATCTAAGTCTGTTATAACAACAGTTATGTAGCTTGTCTACTCTTTGTCAGAGGGATCAGGAATTGGATAAGGAGGTGGTGAGAATGTTATTTGGAAAACCGTATTTTATTTTTTTGTGCCTATTTGGATACTTCTTAGTCTCTTGTAAATAGGATGCTGCATGTATATAGTGTTTGTATCTGCACATTTATTAATTTGGGACTATTATAATAAATTGTGCATTTACTGCCTTTTTTCCCCACAGTTCCTTATTTGTAATAATATCATGTAGTTACTGAGGGAGAAGGGGTAAAAATAAATTCATTTCATTTCAAAAAGTTTGAAACAACTGACTAAAAAAATAATTTCTGTGTTGTACAGTTAACCTTACCAGTTGTATTTATTGCAGCTGTTGGGAGATGTATGAGATGCAAAGAGTAAAAGTTACGTGGATTACTGAGAAATATTCACTTTCATTAAAAACAGTGCTTATATTTAAATTTTATATAATTACATTTTTCGGCACTTATATAGGAGTAGATACTGTGATTGATGATCAAAGCAACTACACTGAGTATTTCAAAATTCTTGAAGTTCTCTTAGTTTTTACACCATTATTTTCCCCAGCAGATATTTTACCTGTTAAAGTAGTCATCAAATACTGTCCTTATCTGTTTTGTGTCTCAATTTTTGTTCCCTCACTACACAGTGCAGCTTTATTTGAAAATCCTTCCACCTCTCTCCCCCAACTCCTATCTGATTCTTGCTAACTCTTCAGGAGAACTAACTATGATGATGTTTTTTAAACGTTTTCTGTAGCTCTTGGCTGCAGCAAAGACACTCAGCATACCCACTTGTAACTCTTAGGGGCCATAGCCAGCTAGGAGAGATAGCTGTCAACAGTTTTGTGTGGGTGTGTCCACAGGGTATAGAGCATTGTGCTAGACACTTGTACTGAGTTAAGTCATGGCATGTTCCTTTGAGAGCCATTAAAAGCTACAGAACAGCAGGCTGGCTGTTCAGATAGAACAACCTGAATATAAGATAAAAGAACTTTGTACTCTGAATGCTTGTTTCTGCATTGTTGATGGGGGCGTTTGTAAATGTAATGCATTTCATTAAAAGACACATCTGTAGTCAGCTGAAGTTTTTGTCATTGAATTTTGTGAAGTATTCTGAAATAATTTTCCATAATACAGTTAATTTGTGTTAATAGTTATTGATAGAGCATTTTGGATTATATTAACCTCATGTGTGACACATGTTCTAATTTAGTCACATTTTCATTATTTTTATTATAAGGCCTGCTGAAAATGACTGAATATAAACTTGTGGTAGTGGGCGCTGGTGGCGTAGGCAAGAGTGCCTTGACGATTCAGCTAATTCAGAATCACTTTGTGGATGAATATGATCCTACAATAGAGGTAAATCTTGTTTTAATATTATGTATCTTGATTTGTGCAGGTCCATCCTTTGGGTACCAAAAAAGTTTTCTTTGATCATTTTTTGTGACTACTCATTTTAAGAAAATTATTTGAAAATAATTTTATCGTTATCAGAAATGTACTTAGGCTCCAAGGCTTTACTCTGAAGTTATACGTAACTGTAGCTGTGGACAGCCCTTCTCTTGGGAGACTCTCAAGATTCATTAACATTCATTCTGTGCTAGTATGTGTGCATTTTGATCAGAAGTCCATTTCAGAGTTTTGTGAGAGGATGAAAGTGTGAATTTATATCTTATCTCTACTAACAATCATTACTTTAAAAATGTGGCTCTTTTTCTAGGGTTTTTTTTGTTTGTTTTTTTGTGTATTTTGATTTCCTTTTCATATTGAAGCAGTGGAGAACCTTGAGCTACCTGATGTATTTTAAAAACCTCATTCTTTGTATATTTATCTATGTATGTATATATCTCTCTCTCTATAAATCTATGTAAATATATAGGTTACCACTATACTTTGTCTTACCTTTAAAGACAAAGCTAGTACAGGTTTAAAGTCCTTAACTTTGCATCCCTTTTTTAATTTACTCGGGGAAATATTAGAATTGTTTTTATTACAAATTGATTAATGAATAATTTTCAGACTTTTTTATTTTAATGAAAAAAGTCACCAAAGTAAAGGCCAACAGCAAAAGGATAGATATAATGAAGGCCTGAAAGAGACCTTGAGAGGTCAGGTAGTAGAAAGCAGATAAAAATTAATTTAATTCCAAAGAACTACAGAAGGAGGTGGCACAACTCATCGTTTTATGCAAAAAGTATTTTATACATAATCTGAATCTGCATGTTAAGTTTAACATCAGTGGAGATGGAAATAAGTGTGCTGCTCATCTTTGAAATAGATTTATGTGGTTGGGTTATTAGACTACCCCAGGTTAAGCAATCGTGACCCCTTAGATTTTACTCTAGATCTGATGTACCACTTTTTCAAATCAGCTCCGAAAATTTTCTCAGAACCTTCTCTGAGTCCCAAGCTGTGTAATGCCTTGAAGGGACACTTTGAGTGCACTGAGTTAGATTCTAAGGGCATTGGTGGCCTTGGGAAGATGTTTATGCAATTTAGGACTTTGAGGATTGATTAGGTACGTTTTTATAAGGAAATTCAAATATTTTTGGTATTACAGGAAAAAATGGAGAAATAATGCTTATTTGCAAAGATTTGATTTAAACATAGAAGCAGTTTTTATTTGGCTTCCAAGTTTAAGAATTTGCCTTAATAACGGGGAAGACACTAAGGTGGACCACCTATAAAACAGTCTTTATATATTTTCTCTTGACAAGGCAGTTCATGCTGTATGATGGTTTTGTTTTGTTTTCTTTTTGTCTTCAAAGAGGATTAAATAGTTAACTCGTTTCTAAAGCCAAGGCTACTTGGCATACTTCACCATTTAAATCAGAAGTGAAAGGAAGTTTTTAAATAGAATTCAGGTTAAGCATTGAAGTGTTCCTGGGATTTTGGAAGATGGTTTTAGCAGAAGTACGCACCATCTTCTCTGAAAATCTGAGGAATTCCATTACACTACTTCCTATCAGAGGTCATGAATGTTACATGTATGATAATGCGATAAAATAGTTTAGGAAACCATTTGGTCATAATTGTTAAAGTACAACCTAAACCTTAGAGAACTAAAGCTAAAAGTTAATCCTTTGTTTTTTGGGGGGGAGGGGGAAGGTAGAAAAGATTTATAAACCTCAAACCCATGACTCTGATGATCATTTCTGTCATACCAGACTTGACTCTGGGAACATTGATTATCTGTGAACTTTGAAACTGATGTTCCCTCACCAGCTCAGCCACCTGGGAAAAGGTATCATACAGAGATTGTCTTTGAGGCAACTGACACATTAAATTCTTGGTGTATAGTTCAACTACAAGAAAGGGGAGATAATTTGTTAGTTTATTTTAATAAGTAGTTAAGCAAAAATGCTGACTTGATGTTTTTGTAAAAAGTTAAAAAGGAGGATGGGATATCACTACTGCTGTTATGTTTTGATTCGTGAATAATGTAGGTCAGAGAGAAAATGAGAGAGGACATGGGCTTTGTCCATTTGGAATTCTCATCAGCTTTTCTGCATTAAAATAAATGGAAAGAAATTGAGAAAAAAAATTTAAATCAGGTAATACATATTTTCCAGTGGCTTAGAATTTGCAAAGATTTATATACTATGAGACAGATAAGGAAGGTGGTCATTGCTGCTTTCATTTTATAGATAAAAATGGTCTCTGAGAGGTGGTAACTTTCCTAAGGATATTTGGCTAGTAAGTGGTAGCATACTAGCTTACTTTTAAATTTTCTGAGACTAAGTTAAATGGAATTTCCACTGTATCCTTGTATAACTTTTTAAAATGAAAAATTAGCCTTCAAACAAAGAAATGTATAATATTGGAGGCTAATTCAGATTTATCAATATACAAAAGTTTGATCTTACGTACATCTAATGGCACATTAATGGCAGAGATAGGATAGAGAATTAGATAGGTATGACATTTGTGGAGCATATTTATATTTGAGGCTATGCACATGATAATCACCTTTACTTCTACTCTGAGAGATTTTACCCTTATCTTTTAGGGAGTCCATCAAAGAGTTTTATTGATAATGAAATCCTCATTAGTGGTACAAGATTGTTAAAAACTCAAAGCAATCCCCCAAACATACCAGGCTAGAAATAATATGTCTTTATAGTTTAGAGATCCTTTGCTATTACGAAAGCATGTTTCCTGAGATGTGTTTAGCAAGGAAAAATTTGATGGAAGAAGAAAAATCTAATATTAAAAAAATACAAGTAGTTATAGACATAGAAATCAGAATGATCAGTTGAACAATTAGCAGATAAATACTGTGTGTATCTACTGGATATCACATACTAGTAAAAACTGGTATAGAAAGAATTTTTTTCCGGGCTCTAATTCATTGACATCTGCATGCTTTTGTTAATGTGACACTTACAATTCAGTCCAAGTTTTATGCCCTTCTCAGTAAGGAAGAATAGATTTATAATTGGATTGATTTGTTTCATCTTTAGTGCTCTAAGCTGTAATCACCAAGATTTATCAGTTTCTCTAGTTTTTATTTTTCCATGTTAATTATGAAATTTATTTTACTTGCTGAATAAGGTATTTAGATTATAGAGAGAAAATTTGTAATATTGAACAGTAGTGTTGAAAAAGCATTATGTAGACTTCAAGCTGTTCTTTTTCTGGCTTTTCTGTAGTCAGTGAGGAGACGGTGGATGACTGCCGTTAGGGGGACTTTTTGCAATATCTGGAGATATTTTTGTTGTCACAACTTGATGGGGGGTACTGCTTGCACCTGTGGTGGGTAGTGCGGAGGATAACCCGGAGACAAATAATTACCTGGCCCAAAATGTCAGTAGTGCTGAGGTTGAGACCCTAATATGTGCTATACATAGCTTTAAACATCCTTATATTGTTAAACTCCAAGTACCTAAATAAGGTTTAAGTTAGATTTTCTAACATAATATAGATTTAAGCTTTACCTCTTATAAACCAGTAATATATTAAAATGTTAAAACTTTTTTTTTTTAAATAAGGTAACAGCAATTTTGTAAATGAAGTTCTCTTCAAGGCTGAGCCTAGATCTTCCCCCCTTTCAAATGAGTGCCCTCTACTGGTCAACTTATTTGCTTTTATAACAACAATGAAATACCTACTAAATATGGATATTTTTCCTATTTAAATTTTAGGTATAGTCATTTTATAAATATATACATTTTAATTGAAAGTTTCATTTTACTTAATTATTGTTTAAAAATCTAAAGTATCATTTTACTCTCTGCTAATATTAAGATTACTCTATGGACAAGTTAAGCCTAACTAATTAAATATGTAAGTGAATATTTTTAACTAAGAAAGGAAATGCAGCCCAGTAAGAAAAAGTAAGGGAGGTCATTTTGTTTGAGGGAATGAAAAGTGGCACAGTGTCTCTGAATTTCATTACATGTACACAGGACGTTCAAAGCTTAGTGATGTGCTCATGGGGTGTTAGGAAGGGCCTATTCAAAAGTGGCAAATTGCAACAGTTCACATTTTGTAGATTTTTATAGGATTGTAGAATAGTTTTGAGCACCTGAATTTTAGAATAAACTAACAGAAAATTCACGCACTTTATTTAGGTCAATTTAAGAATAAGCATTTACTTGATAACTGTTTAGATTTGAATGTTAAATATTATTGGACATGTTTTATTCTAACTTGAGTTTTTATAAATACAGTGCTTTAAAAAATATACAAATGAAAGTTGATAATGGAAATAAGTGAAAGGAAAAAGTATTATGGTTTGGCATTTCTTAAGATTCTGGTTTTAACAATGCAACGAATTTCTTAATTCCACAAATATTATTTGGTGTCCACTTTATATCATACAGTCTTCCTAGGGGCTGGAGACACATTGAAAAGCAAAAAGGACCAAATCACCACCTTCATCGGGCTTATTAGACTTAAGATATATTTTGAAAAGCAGTGTTTCTAGACAGTGGCCCTAATTATATATAACATATGTAAAGCCTTAATTTAGAGGCTTTATGCTTTAGCGGGGCAGTAGATTTCTTGCATCACTTAACTATATTATTTATCATAGTGCCTGGGTTTATGGAACAGTTACATCATTATGATCTTAAATTAGTAGAAATGAGTAGTAAAAATAAAATATTTGAGGGGACAAAGTAGCGACATAGTGCTTACCTTATATAATTTTTCAACTTTTTATTTTGAAAACTTTATTTTCAAATCTATGGAAAAGTAGTAAAAAAATGCTATAGTGAATACCTTTTATTCTTAAATTAGACATACTTGCTTTCTTTATATATGTGTGTGGCTACTTTGAACTATAATGTGAGTTGAGTAGTTTCACCAGAGACCAATTACTGTTGCGTCTTTTACAGAAAAAGTTTGCTGACCCTGTTCTCACAATAGGAGCATTCCTTGTATAACCACAACGTAGTGGTGAAATTTAGTTAATTTTAACATTGACACAAAAATTATGTATAGTCCATAATCAAATTTTGTCACTTTCTAGAATTTTTTTTTAAGCAATTCATTTCCCACCTGATCCAGGATCAAAAAATCTGTTGTCATGTCTCAAAGTCTCTTTTAATGTATAACAGTTTCTTAGTCATTCATGACAGTGGTACTTTTTAAAGAATTCAGACCAGTTGGTTTATCTGGTTGTTTCCTCATGATCAGATTCAAACAGTTTTTTTTCTGGAATACTGCAAAAGTGATTTTATGTCCTCCTCTGTGCAACACATCAGTAGGCACAGGTTTGTCCTATTATTGTGTTAGCATTGATGATTAGGTTAAGATGAGGTCTGTTTTCTCTCTGTAAAGCTATCTTCCTTTTATAATTAATACGTACTCTGTGGAGAGATATTTTGAGAATATAAATATCCTGTTCAGCATATTTATACCCAGTGGGATGTAGCATCCACTAATAATTCTCATCAGAATAAATTACTACCATAGTGATTACAAAAATGGTAGTTAATCTTCTAACTCTGTCATTACTGTTACATTTATTGGTTGACATCTGCCATAAATAATGGCTCTCTACTTTCTCATCACTCTTCTTTTTTATTTGTTTGGTTTTTCTTATTTGCATCAGTATGGACTCGTGGATTTTTTTTTAATTCAATGTGTTAAAGTATCATACTATAATTATTGATATTGATACTCAAATTTGTTTTTGGTTTAGCCAGTGGGCTCCTTTTTCAGCTGGTCTCTGTATCCTTTTGACTTATCCCATCAATTTTTGAGCTCTTCCTTACTTGTGTTACAGTATGTTCCAGGTTCACCTTGTTCTTTCCATGGTCCCACCCTGAATTCAACTGTTTGTCCAAGGAGCCCTAATTCCTTTTAGTGGGGAATGATATTTAAAAATACCTGGATGTTAGGTATATTTATTGTGATTGGGGTGTCACTGCGTCTAGACCTTTGTCAATAGACAGAGCTAAGAAATACATATTTTAAAATTACAAGTTCATTCTTCCTCATCTCCCTTCATATCTTCATTCTCCTATGGTGAGAACCCTAGTTCTACCTTGTATAAATTTTAATGTTAAATATTAGACAGCTGTTGAAATAAAAACAGTATCTTAAATCCTGGTTCTTGCAGTATTATGTAAATAACAGACCGAGTGAATTAACATTAGATTAGCTTCTTTGAAAATATTTAGGAAAAGATTGAGCTATTTGTCTACATAAAAATTAAGACACCTTTAACAAAAATACAAGACAAATGGAAATCTGGGAAAACTACTTCCATGGTATATTCATCAGGAAGCTTTTAGAAAGCTTCTTTTTAAAAAATATAACTTTTAGAAAAAGGCAAATTTCAAAAAGGAAAAGGTGGGGTAAGGATATAAATAGCCAAACCAATCACTGGGGGGAAAAAAAGGACATGTAAACATAAGAAGATACTTCATTGATATAGAAATGCAAGTTCAAACAAATAACATTTTTTACTTTCATGTTGCTGAAGATTAAAATAACAGTACTGGGAAGGCTGTGGAGAATGTATACTATTTATTCTATAAATGGGGGTATATAACCTTACAACTTTCTGGTCATTTTGGTAATATATATTAAAATGTGAGCTGCATGTTCTTTGACTACTTCTAGGTCATTTTGACCTCTAGGAATTGATCCCAAGGATTTAGTTTGGTAAGTGTTTAAGATGAATATACAGGGATGTTTATTGCAGTGTTGTTTGATTTTTAAAAGTAGAAATCCACATGTCTACCAGTGGGGAATGGGTGAAGTAATTTATGGTATATGTATACAAATTATATTATGCAGTTGTTGAAAAGGACTAGGTATTAACATTGAAAAATGTCCATTATGTAAGTTAAGCTGTGTCATAGCACATTGTGTAGAGTCTGATTCCATTTATCTGAAAGGCAGTGAATATGAACGTAAAATATTGTAGGACTTGTGTCAAACTTTCATTCTTTGTAGTATTTTTATTTGTTTATTTATTTTTTAGAGAGAGGGAAAGGGAGAGAGAAAGAGAGAGGGAGAAACATCAATCAGTTGCCTGTACGTGCCCCGATTGGAGACCAAACCCGCAACCCAGGCATGTGCCCTTACCGGGAATCGAACCATTTCATTTTGCCAGATGATGCCCAACAAACTGAGCTACACCAGTCAGGGCTGTCATATTTGTTTTTTAAAAATGGGCATTTACTGTTTGAAAGGTAAAAGTTAGTGTTCATTTTTGAGGGAGAAAAGTCCCTCACATATTAGATTATTTCATATTTACTTTCTTCCTCCCTTTTAAAGACTCAACAAATTGGATAATGGAGATGTATCTTGGATAAAGATATTAGTATTTGATTAGATAAAGAATAATGAGAGATACATAATATAAAACATGAAAAATACATTGGCATCTGTAATTATTAGGATTGGATCCATGATTGATTAGGCCACACATTCTAACCGTGGCACCAAGTGATGATTTATGGGAGAATACCACATGACTTCAAAAGATTACAGATGTATGCTTATAGTATCTTTATTTTTAAAATCTGTTGTGTACATTTTCCTCCAGTTTATTGAGATTATTGAACCAGTTTCATATCTTGGAAGTGGTACAAATTTTATTCTCTCTAGTCTTAAACTAAGATTTGACATTCTCATTATTTTAAGTATTTGTTATTGTAAAGATATCTTTTTTTTCCTTATCCATTTAATGAATGTCTTAATAAAAAATTCTGTCATGAGCTTTTTTAACATCCTTGCTCCCTAGTCAAAACAGAAATCCTTCATAACCCTCGGAGTTTTCACTTTCCTTCCCTGGAGCTTGTCCTGCTCCCTTATATTTATTTTGCAATATGGTGATTGGTTTTGCAAAAATTAGTCCAAGTATAGATGTCTGGTGATTTTATAAGGTATAGCTAATTCTAGTAGCCAGTGGCGTACCTCCTACCTTTTTGCCTTATAATAACATGTTCAGTGTAATATACAAAATAATAGTTAAATTTTTATAGTACTTTTCATTTTATAAAGGGATTTTCATAGTATTTAATTCTAATCTGTATGCAAAGTCCAGTGTGTTATTTAGCCACTTTTATAGCCAAAGGAACAGTGCTTAGAGTAGATGAGAGATTAAGTAGTTTGCCCATGCTCATACCACAAGTGGAGTTCTGTGGCTGCCCATAGATTGCAGATTCAGGAGTACATCTCTAGCCTAGACTGCTGTCGTAAGCATCATACCTGTACATCAAGCTGTCTGCAGATCATAAGCACAGAGCAATCCACAAGCATAGGGAATTCAGCATGCCCCAGATTGGACTCATCTTTTCCTCTACCTTCCCTTTTTGTTTCCTTCCCTATTCAGTTAGCTCTGCCATTTAAAAAAATTGAGATATAATTCACATAGCATAAAATTCATCCTTTTAAAGTATACAATTGAGTATTTTTGGTATATTCACAGAGTAATGGAACCGTCACCACTGTAATTCCATAACATTTCCATTACCCCATAACATTTTCATCCATAACATTTCTTCTTTTAGAAAAGTAGCCCTATAACCCCAGTTCCTCTGCCAGCCTCTGGCAACCACTAATCTACTTTGTCTCTGGATTTGCCTATTCTGAATGTTTCATGTCATTGGAATCATATTTGAGAGGGGACCCAAAAAAAAGCCCAGAATTCATTTATAAAAAATTTTTGTTTGATTCTATGTATTTAAATGTCACTTACCTTCTATGTACTCTACATTTGATGCAATACAGATATTGAGATGTTTTTGCCAGTGCTCAAAATAGTTTCTGAACTTGTCAATTTTGATGTCTTGTGGTGCTCCTGCCATTCTTTTTCACCTCTTAAACACTGGCAAAACGTTTCCCTTTGAGGACTTTTTTCATCCAGCGATACCAAAAAAAGTCACTCAGGGTGAGATCAGGTGAATAGGGAGGGTGGGGCACAGGGGTCATGCCATTTTTAGTCAATAAGTGCTGAACACTCAGCACTATGTGGGCAGATGTGCTCATAAATCACCCGTCATGAAATAGGCAAACATTTAAAGAGTCTAAAAATTTACTGAAACTGAATGCAGCTTCTCACAACTCCAGCGCATACACTGATACAGGTGGGTTCCTAGAACACTCACCCACCAGGGGAAGCCAATACTAGATGAGACCCATCCTCCAGAAGATAATTCTGGTTTTTTTGGTGTCCCCATTGTAATATGTGGTCATTTTGTCTGGCTTTTATGAAGGATATTTTCAAGGTTCATCTATACTGTTGCATATTTCAGTAGTTCATTCCTTTTATGGCTGAGTAATATTCTATTGTATGGATATACTGTATTTTGTTTATACATTTATTAGCTGATGGACATTTGGGTTTACTTTTTTGGTCTGTTTTAAATAATGTTGCTGTAAACACTCATGTATAGGTTTTTGTGTGACTGTAAATTTTCCATTTTCCTGGGAATACCTAGAAGTGGAATTGTTGGGTTATATGGTAGCTTTATTTTTAACTTTTTGAGGATATGACAGACTGTTTTCCACAGTGGCTGCACCATTTACATTCCCACCAGCAATGTATAAAGGTAGTTCTGCCAATTTTACCCATTAAGTATTTCTCAAAAAACAATTTAACCGTCTTCACATGTATGTACTGCTTTTGCTGCCTTAGTTCAGATTCTGTCATTTCTTGTAATAATTGGGTAAGCCAAAAAGTATGTTTTTTCCCCATAAAAGACACATTTTTCATTTTCACCAATAACTTTATTGATTTGGATATTTTGAACATGTTGACTATCTCCTGCATTGTGTAACATTGATTGTTTTCAATTAATGTCTCAATTTGATCACTATCAACTTCAGCTGGCCTACCCAACCATGGGTGGAGCATCGTCCAGAGAGAAATCTCCAGCATGAAACTTCGCAAACCATTTTTGACATATTCACTCAGTCACAGCACCTTCATACATGACACAAATCTTCTTTTTTGCCTTTCAGTTGTGTTTTTACCTTTCTTAAAATAATAAAGCATAACATGCAAAAAAATGTTGCATATTCCATCTTCAGTATCAAAATGGCTGCACAAAAATTCACCAGTTTTTATGTTTTTTTAAAAATGCATGCTGATACAACAGCTGTCACACTGCAGTCTAACAAAATTGTTTTGAATGAAGTTTAAGACAATTAAGCGCTACTAGAACCATCTTAAGGAGAAAACTAAAAAGAACTTTTTGGCCAACCCAGTAGTTTCCTAACTCATCTCTTAGCTTCTAATCTGGCTTCTTTCTATAATTTGTCATGATAATGCTAACACTGAACATGGTAACTCTCATTTTTCCTTTCCTACTTAAAAGCCTTTCATTGATTTGGTGTAAGGTGAAATTCCAAACTCCTTAATACGGCATTCAAATGATCCTCTGCTTCATTGTCCAGTTCCACTTTTTCTACTTAGCTATTACCACCACCAAGCTATACTTGTATTGAACTTCTTGTGCCATGTGTTCCACATTCTGTTTCATGTTTTTGTGCATTCTCTTTGCCTCTTCCTGCCTGCAGTGGCCCCCACCCGTCCTGTCTTAATTCATACAAGCAAAGTCGATCTCTTCTTCCTGTGTGTCACCATTGTACTTTATATATAGCATTGCAGTATTTCACTGTATTTTAATTATTTGCTTACAATCATACCTCTCCCATCAGACCTAGCTCTTTGAGGTTAGAAAGTTTATAATGCATGGGACAATATATGACACTTAGTAGACTTCCAGTAAGTATTCTGTGATGCAATATATGTGGAGTAGGTAGGTGGGGATGAACTAAATAAACCATTATTCCAAATTCCTTGTTTTTCCCCTGTTATAATTCTAACCAGGGTATTGTATATGTTTCTAACTATTTTTGAGAATTAGCTGTTTAGAACAACCTTTGGTGGCTTATAATCAATAGTGGGGAACATATTCTGTGATAGATTCAAGTAATCTTTTAGAAGTTACAAAATACTTGAGCATTAAGAGAGTAAAGATTTCTCATTTTTTCCTTTAGGTATTACTTAAGAGTATCAAAAAGTATTATAATACTAATAATACTTGACACATTAAGAAAAAGTTACAAATACTTCAAGTTGTAAATCCTCACCTAATATATTAGCTGACATTTTCAGCAGTTCTGTTCATATTTACAAGAGCATCTGATTGAATAAGCAGCATGAAGATGGAGATTAAATGGGATAATGCTTTTAATATGCTTATCACAGTATATGACATATAAGTAAGGGCTTCTGTAAATGTTGGCTATTATAATTACTATTAATAATAATGTGGTTACCTTTAGGAAAAATTATTCATTTCCTTATGGTTTTTGTTGTTGTTTACTGTAGTATGTCTTCCAATGTCAGAGTTACTGCCTGAGTTGGAAAACTAAGTTGAGCATGTTAAAGGATAACATACTGAGTAACTGGTTATTATTAATTATAATAGGAAAATGACAAAACAATGTCCTGGTAGTGAATTTCATCTCATTTTGAATCATTCTAGTCTTAACTTTCAAACTCCTCTAATGGGTCTACAGGTAAGTTTCTATACATAAAACAATACTTAAGGACATGTTAATAAACTGGAAAACACTTTTAAAAAATCGTTTAAGTCATTGCAAAGAAGAAAATTCTAAATAGGCATAGGACATAGATGATGGGAATAAATATTAAAATAAAACTATATAATATTAGTCCTCAAAGAAATGAATATTAAAACAGTAATAATTTTTAGCCTAACGAATTGACAGGAGTTTAAAGAAAAATAAAAATATAAAATTTATTGATGAGTCTTGATAAATGGGTACACTTTTTTTTAAATGGGTATACTCTTAATGTTATATGAAAAATAATATAATGAACATGTATGCACCAACCAGCTTTTTCGTTATCTTACCACTCTGCCACCTTTGGTTTAGATCCTTTTTCTTTTTCAAGATATAAAGCTTAATACAATTGAAGGCTCCTGTGTTCTTCTCTGCAATCTTAATTGCCTTCCCTCCCATAAATGTTTTTAAACCTCTGTATGATTTGTTTTATATTTTTACATTAAAAGTTTCATATTAAATAAAAGTTGCTTGAATACATTTGCTAAAATACTCTTACTATATTATAATTTAAAAATTGATAACTTAATTGTTTACTATAATTTAAACTCTTAAACTTGTACTTATTTTGATAAGGCAATTTTATAGTATCTGTACATATTTATATTGAATGGATTCATTCATTTATTCAGTAGACAGTGCTGATTACCTTCTTCCTCTGTTCAAGACTTACAGGGTAAGTCTCTCCTAGCTGGTGAGGCTCAGTGGATTGAGCACCGGCCTGTGGAAGAAAGAAAGGGTCACCTGTTTGATTCCCAGTCAGGGCACATGCCTGGGTTGTGGGCCAGGTCCCCAGCGGGGGGTCGGTGAAATGCAACCACACATTGATGTTTCTTTCCTCTTTCTCCCTCTCTAAAAATAAATAAATAAAATCTAAGAAAAAAAAAATAGGGTCTAGTAGTGAGCAAAACAGATATGAACTCAACCATCATGGTGTTTAAAGCCTAATAGGGGGTATGGACTTAAATAATTACCTAATAAGTACATAGTTACATATTATTATACAGGATATGAAGGGAACATAGAGATGCTGAGGAAGGAGAGTGATAAGTACTTTGGATTTTATTTTTAAGAATGAAAGGATACTATTTGAGGACTTTAAGCGAGCCAGTGATATTTAAAGTGGGTGACATTTAAAAATAATTACTAGCTGCTGTATGCAGAATATATCTTACAAGAATAACAACAGGGATCCCTGCTAGGAAGCAGTTGCAGGAGATTACATGAGACACAGTAGTATCATAGTGTAGGATGATGGTGCTGGCGGGTACTTGGATTTGGAGTATATTTTGAATGTAGATCATTGGTGTGAGATTGTAGGTCAGCATTCAATACCTATGTATTTTTTCTCGGTAAGACATTTTAGGATGCCTGCAACATTAAGCGTATCTCTATTGTAATGATCACCTGAAAGGAAATAAACCGTATTTCCTTAGCATTGGTTACCAAAAGTGACATCTTGATAAATACTGGAATGGCTTCCCAAAAGGATTGTGCCTGTTTATTGTATCACTAGAAATGTTTGAGTTCTATCTACAATAAACTTTTGCCAGCACAGTATATTTCATTTAGAAAAGGTCTCTCTTTCTTTTTTCTTCTCTCTTCTCCTCTTTTCTCTCTTTCTCTCTTTCTTTTCTTTTCCTTTTCCTTTTCTTTCTTTCTTTCTTTATTTCCTTTTCTTTCTTTCTTTCTTTCTTTCTTTCTTTCCTTTTCTTTCTTTCTTTCTTTCTTTCTTTCCTTTTCTTTCTTTCTTTCTTTCTTTCTTTCTTTCTTTCTTTCTTTCTTTCTTTCTTTCTTTCTTTTCTTTTTTAAACTACTTAGGTAAAAGAATAGTACTTTAGCTGGGAGAGAAGGAAAATATATGGAATAACTTCCTGCATTTATTTATTATGTTGAGTTAAAGTGGCTTTATTTTATCATAGCTTCCAAAGGATGTTAGTAATCTGTGTACCGCATCTAAGAGTTTATTCTGTTTAAAAGACTGGAAATAATACTAATTAAGAATGTTTGGTCTTGATCTTTTCTTGCTCTATTCTTAACTCGTTTCTTTTTAGAATCTGTGTTTTTTAAAACTGCTTGGGCTTTGATAGCCTGTACTTTCTCAGAGTGGTGGTTTATTTTTTTAAGTTTAAAAGGAATAAATAATATGTGTTGAGAATACTTCAGATTTGTGAAAAGGTATTTTATTAGCCTAGAGCAGAATTAGCAAACTTTTCTCTTAAGGGCCATATGAGTCTTTGTCACATAATCTTTTTTTTTTTTAAACAACCATTTAAAAATGTAAACCCTATTCTTAGTTCATGGGTAAGATAAAAACAGGTGGGCAGGAACTGGCCTACGAACAATAGTTTGTTGAAACCTTATTTAGATTCTAATCTTGGGAAAGACCTTACACTGATGACTAAATTATTTCTGACTCCATGTAGTTCTTTCTAATGGCTAACCTAAAGTTGGAACAAAGTCTTCAGTATTTCTATATTGATTTTTGTTGTGCTTGTTTCTGCTTTGTTATCAAACCTGTCATTTCTTTCTTCATATTGTGCTTTGGTTTTTAACACTTTTGTTCTTAAGTTTTTACCAAGTTGCATTGCGTTTTTATATAATTCAGTGATACTATTCTGAGGATGACTCTAGTTAAAAATAACTTCGGAACTACTGAAGTTTTAACCTTAATTTATTATTTCTAATCACAAATTCTACTCATTGTTTACAAGTAGGTTGTAGATTACTTTTTTCAGTACCTGAATGTGACATGGAACTTAGCTGTTAATATTTTTAAGGTTTAGAAGGGAAAAGATAATAGTGAAATAGATTGGTGACTAGGGAGGGACTGCTTTCCCTGTCTCTTTGTCCCTTTAATAGAATATTCATCATGGAAACATGTTATGAAATACATGTGGACACTACTAATATTCTATGTTAAATACTTTTGAAATACAAAGTATTTGAGAATTTTGTAAATGGGACTTGATTGAGCTACACCTAGGGGACGTTATATATGGGCAGATGATGAGTAATCCCCAGCCACACCCTAGGTATAGACTTGTATGGCTCCAGAAACTACACTATTTAATTTTATTACTGGTAAAACATTTTATATTTAAAGAATAAGGAAACTATCAACTATTAGGTTGACTTAGGTGAGTATTGATGAGTGAAGAATGTGAGGTGACAGCAATGGGTAAGGAAAAGTCTTGGGTCACTAGCCACACCTGGGTAATGAATGGATACCTCTCAATTCCTACTTTTCCATTATACTTCAAAAACACAAAACATTGGTTTTCAACGTATAATATACAAGAGTTCTCTCAAGTAATTAAGGGAATATATGAAAATAATGTCAACCAAACATTCAGATTTTTAGTAAAGAGCTTCTTGCTTAGAAAATAAACATCTATCCTTTATTTGTGACTGGTAAAATAATTTTTATTATAGATAGTATGGAAAAATACAGCTTACTTTAAAAGATAAGCATGAGATCATAGTCTAATATGGTAGTCTTTCGCACTTTTAAAAATTAAAAGTGCAAAATAAAGCCGAAAGAGAAATCATTTAATATAGCATCTAGTACCCCCAAAAAAGAGAAGCAAGAGAGAAATTTTTTCTTAAATTATCTCCATCAGCCCTGGCTGGTGTGGCTCAGTGGATCGCCAGCCTGTGAACCAAGAGTTGCATGTTTGATTCCCAGTCTAAGGCACGTACCTGGGTTGCAGGCCAGGTCTCCAGTAGGGGGCATGGTGAGGCAACCACACATTGATGTTTCTCCCCTTCACCTCTCTAAAAATAAATAAATAAAATCTTTAAAAAAAATTATCTCCATCAAAGACAGCCTTTATTAGCATTTTTATGTGATACCATCAGTTTTTAAATATACATACAGATACATTGTGATCATGATACATATATAGGGGTGAGCAAAAAGTAGGTTTACAGTTGTGTGTATGGAAAATAATACAATAATAAGTAATAATAAAAGATTAAGTTCTGTTTTGTATACTCACAGCCATAAACCCACTTTTGCCCGCCTGTGGAGATAAGTATCTTTGTATTTTCCATCTGTAAGCATTTAAAAACTATATCAAAAACATAATTTTTAATGACCATTCTCTTTATTAATGAAGGAATGGTCTATAAAGTGATTCATGAAACAAAGACACTTTAATGCTAAGCCCACATGTGGAACAGTAAGAAACAATGTCCTTGGTTTGTACTTTATACCCATCACCAGCCCTGCTTCGTATTCTGCAACCTCACGTTGCATCATTTCTTTTTCCTTTTTTTTTTTTTTTTTTTTTTGAGTCCTGTTTTGGCAGAGAGTGTAAAATCTTTTAGGCATGAGTATTAAACAAAAGTCAAAGAAAATTAGATTTTCATTTTAAGATTCTGTTAACATTACCTATTCCCTTTTTCTCTACTCAGTCTTAGAGTTGCTTAGTCTCTTTTAAGATACCCACCCCTCTCCTCCCTCCCCTCCGCTTTTATAGAGGCCCCACAGACTTTGCAGATAGAACAGTCATGCTCTTTAGGGTTATCATAGTATCCATCTGGCTGTGAGATATTGTTCTCAGGATTTCAGAAATGGTTAAGGACATTAAAATACTCCTTATTGACCATTCTCTTTGTATTCCTTTGACCGTAAGTAAAGTAGATGTGTGGCATTTATTTGTAAGCTGTTTTGATTTTTTCTTGCCATCTAAATCAACCTGAATTACAGACTTGGTAGAGCTACCCCATTTTTGTCATAACTATTTTTTAGAAGAATTTAGGTCTTTTTGTTAATATGTACACTTGCATTGTTGAATCTGTAACAGCTTTTTAAGAATTGTAGGGTGTGTGTGTGTATAATAAAATATATCTTATAGAAGTTACCTTTGCAGCCATATTTAAATGTATAATGCAGTGACATTAAGTCGGTTCACAGTATTGGGTAACCATTAGTTCTGTTTTCATAACTCAATCATCCCAAACTAAAATGCTGCTCCCACTGAACAATAACTCTCCAACCCTACCCCAGTCTCAGGTAACCTCTATTCCACTTTTTATCTCTGTGACTTTACTTATTTTAGGTATTTTAAGTGGAATTAGATATTTGTCTTTTTGTGTTTGGCTTATTTCACTTAACGTTTTTAAGGTCCATCCATGTTGTACTACATATCTTAGAAAAAGAAAGAATTTTGTTTCTTTTTATGATAATAATATTTCACCGTATTTATATACTACATTTTGCTTATCTACTCATCTGTTAATAAACACTTGAATTGTTTTTACATCTTGGCTTTTGTAAATAGTGTTGCTGTAAACATTAGCATACAAATATCTGTTTGAGTTCCTGCTTTCAGTTCTTTCGGTTGTATACCAAGGATTGGAATTGCTGGATCATATGTTAATTCTGTTTTACTTTTTTGAGGAACTGCCAAATTGTTTTCCACAATGGCTGCATCATTTTACGTTCCCACAGCAATGGACAGTAATCTTGTTTCTTTACATCCTTGCTAACACTTGTTATTTTCCCTTTAAAAAAAAGAACAGCCATCCTAATGGCTGCGATGTGGTAGCTCATTGTGGTTTTCATTTGCATTTTCCTGATGATGTTGGGCATACTTTCATGTGCATAGTGGCCATTTGTCTATCTTCTTTGGAGAGATGTCTATTCAGGTCATTTGCCCAGTTTTGAATTGGGTTCTTTTTCTTGAGTTGTGTCTAACACCTTTATAAAAGTAAAAGTACACCACAATAATCTAGACTGTGTTTCTCCCTTCCCAGGATTCCTACAGGAAACAAGTAGTAATTGATGGAGAAACCTGTCTCTTGGATATTCTCGACACAGCAGGTCAAGAGGAGTACAGTGCAATGAGGGACCAGTACATGAGGACTGGGGAGGGCTTTCTTTGCGTATTTGCCATAAATAATACTAAATCATTTGAAGATATTCACCATTATAGGTGGGTTTAAATTGATTGTAATAAAATGACTTTGAGGAGAAGTTATATCTTCCATTTATTGAGTCTTTGCCAATCACCATGGATAAATGATTTAAGTTTTAGAGTAATTATGAGGTAGGTAGTATCTCTTATTTTACAAATGAACTTTGTGAGGCTTAGAGAAGTTGAGTAACTTGTTCCAGATGGCTTAGTTCATGGTGGTGCTGGGATTGAAACCTAGGCCTGTTTGTCTCCAAAGCCTGTGCTCTTAACCACTCTACTCTAGGGAAACAAAGCTTTACACTAGCACCACCATAGAAATGAAAACCATCAACAAAAATATGAAAATGTAATTGAGGCAGTGCCACTCAACTAGTCTTAAAGATAATCAAATATTTAGTGTAGAATTTCTTAGAATGGGTTATTAGATATTTGAGGGGAAAAATAAAACCCCACAACTCTGAAGTTGTAATAGATGGAAGTATTAGAACAATTATAGTTTTTAAAGAAACTGACAAATCAGGCTAAAACTACTTTTATTAAAATAATCGCTATTAAGTATAGTTTATATTCTGTTTTTTGAGGGTTTATTTTCATAAAACTTAATATTGAGCAAATATCCCATTCATTGGCTATGTTCATTTAACAGTGAGTTACCCTGGATAAGAGGTTTAACATATTATTGAACATTTCTTATATTTTTCTCTATAGTCTGGTAATAGAGAAAAAGAAGTTTGGATGGGTGATAATATTTTTGTAGAATGACTGGCTTTTTAGTTCATGCTGCATCTTTGAAATTCACTTAAAATTTTGAAGGAATACAATTTTACCCCAAATTTAGAGTTTATGCACATCTTATTGAAAAAGAAGGACTTTTACAGAATAAACAGTGTAATAACATCAGTGTTGTCCACATAGAAATCAAAATCTTCCCACTTGGTGCGCTCTTTTGTGAGAAAGGAATATGAAAATTATGTTAAAGTTGTAATTCATGTTTTTATAAAAACATTTAATTCTATACATACATATTTAACAACATATATAGGATATGTTTCAAAGATGATAATTTTTAAAATTAGGCATAACACCTTCTTTGGTCTAGAATTTTCAGTATTTTTCTGTTTTAGCTATCAGGTGACCTACCTGCATGTGAACCTATTAGATTGTAGTTTTAGTATATTTCTGGGTATTTGATCTTTTCAGAGACATAGTTCTCTGTTTAAGATGAAGAAAAACAATAATGGGAAGGAGAAAGAAGGAAAATTTGGTGTGGTGGGTACCAGGAATTACATTAAAGGTTTTTTTCCAGCCATATTTTATAAGAAAAGGTGTGTACAATTTTTGAAACAGTTTTATATTTTTAATACCTCTCATGTAACTTTTTCTTCCCCAGGGAACAAATAAAAAGAGTTAAAGACTCTGAAGATGTACCTATGGTCCTAGTAGGAAATAAATGTGACTTGCCTTCTAGAACAGTAGACACAAAACAGGCTCAGGACTTAGCAAGAAGTTACGGAATTCCTTTTATTGAAACATCAGCAAAGACAAGACAGGTAAGTAAAATTGTAATAAATACAAATCTATTCTCTGCAGACTATATCAAGTGATTTTAATTATTAATTATCGTTTACTAATATATCTCCTAATAATGTTACTTAGGGAGCAGAAAGGCAAGAACATAAATAAATGTATATACCTGAGAGCAAAACTCGTATTGTTCAATGTAATTTATCAATTTTTCTATTATACTAAAATAGGAAGTAAAACAATATTTATTTGGTAAATGTTCCCTTAAGGAGAAGAGAGAGCAGTGCTTCTTAATCATGGTATTACTTTTGGCTTTGGTTTCTTTCCACATTGAACATTCTCTTCAACTCAGTACATCTTACATTCAGGATTCAAGAAATGTGGGATTTTTTTTTTTCTTTTTTCTTTTGGCTGTTATATTTATAAAGTGAAAGAACAGGGGAACAGATATTGAGTTCCTATTTTAGAAGTGTCATTAAGAGTCTTATGTTTCTAGATTAAATTTTGTTGTATTTGAGGTATTTTCCTTAGGTAGAACTTTTTTAAGGGTATATTTATTTTTGGAGAAAGTTTTCATTAAAGCAGGAGAACATTTAGAAAATAAATAGAAATTCTCACTCATTCACTACGTTGTTCTGACAAAAATTAATGCCAGGTTGATCTTTCATTTTTAAAAAAATCCTGTATTTTAAAAGTAACTTTTTTTCTCTAGGTAAAATACAATAATTTCAGTTTGTTATTTAACCTATTTGTATGAAATAAGAGTGTAAAGTATAGAAGAAAATCCTAGAAAGAAATAATAAATAAGGATATGATGGAATACAATGTTCATATACTAAGAAATTGGTTAGTTTATGTTCCATACAAGATGAACATTTGTTTTGGGCTTTGGTTACATGTACCTGTGAGGCCAGAAAACTGTAATACTAGGAGTTAAGAAAATTTGTAAACTCATTACATGTTAAATTTATAAAAACAGGCATTATAGAACTTTCATTGAATTTTGTAAAGGGGTTAAAATTTAAAAGTAAACCCATCATTCAGCTAGAATATATGTCTATTTTCCCAGTGGAAATGTACTGCTTCCTACTTGTACAAATTTGGTACACAGTGAAAAAACAGTGAATTCTATTTTAAGTCTTTGTTTTAGGATTAAAAGCTGAATTTCTGTAGTTCGACTGTAGTACAAACATCTTAGTTTAAAACCTGATTTATTGGTTAAAAAAAGACTTGATATACAGCACTTCACTTTTAGAAGAATTAAGATTTTATTCACATTCATTCCCAGGTCCAAAGGCTGAGAGGAGGTTTCTTTTTTGTTCTTTTCTTTTGACCGGTCTTCTCTGACCAGATTCCTTGTTTTCCATTAAGAGGGGAGATATTCAAAAAACATAATATTTACAATTTTTTCTCCCAGCATTTTCTTATGAAAAATCTGCAAATATAAAATTAAAGGAATTTTATTGAAAACATTTGCAAACCTTCCACTTAGATTATACATTTTAACTTGCACTATTTGTAACTTTTAAAAAATACTTTTGTAACTAGGTAATATTTTATTTTAAATTTTATAAAGAAAAAAACAGACTGCCTAATGTAAAGAATTGCAAATAGAACAATGCTTCTCATACTTTAATGTGCATATGAATGAATTGGACTTCTCGTTCAAATCTAGATTCTAATTCAGTGGGTTTAGGCTGGGACCTGTGATTCTGAGTGTCTGACAGGCTCTCAGGTGATGCTGATTTTGGTGTATGGACCATAGTTGGAGTAGGAAGGCAGTAGAGAACAATAAAAGGAAGTCTTGCTATTCCCAGGGTTGCCCTCCACTTCTCATTTGATGAACCTAAAATAGCTGTGTCTTCTCTCCTTGCTGTATAGTTACTGTCGCAGAAGTACTATGTGTAAATTCTTAGTGTTCAATGTTAATGCTTTAATATACCACAGCATTCATAATTAATCAGACAACTACCTGGTTTCCTTTTAGAATAGATTTTTAGGTTTTATACTTTTATTGTGGGGTGGCGGTTGGGAAAGATGTATGTAGTATATATGATATGGAAGTGAATTAACTTAAATTTGCTTTGTAGACATTTATGTGTATCATCTAATTAAAATATAGAGTGATAATAAAGAATGTTATTTCTTAACCTAAGTGCTCAACTTTTCTTATATATCCTGTTTTATTGACATCTTTATGTAATTAATGTTGCTAAACTATAACTTTGATATTTAGTTTCTAATCTTTGATTTTTTTATTACATAGACTTGATTTGCCTTTCAGAAATTTATTCATCTTCTGTTGAAATTAATTTGATATTTGCATGCTTTTGAAAGACTTTATAAAGATTTATTCAAGTACTAATTGTAGAGATTATAAAATGAAACATTTAAATTTTATAAATTTTACATCTCCAGTGTTGTGTGACAATTTTAAGCCCTATTTTCTGCAGAATATTTTGTTATTTGTTTGCTATTATTTGTTATTTGAACAAAATAAATAGCATATCCTTGTTGTATATTATTAACAGCTACTTATTTTATGTCCCAAGTTTTGGTCTTGAGCATGAACCTAAAACACAAACACCAAAGAGATTATGTCCAAGTTAGTAGGAACAGGACATTCATTTAGAGCCTCTCATAGATATAAGTGAGGGACTGGCACACTTTTTCTGTAAAGGGCCAGATAATAAATACTTGAAGCATTGTGAGCCAGAAAGGGCATTCATTATATTTTTTCCTTATAATCCTTTATAAATGCAAAAGTCATTCCTAGCTTTTGGGCAGTGAAAAAAAATAGACTGTGGCTACATTTGGCATTCTGGCTGTAGTGTATTATTCTCTGGGGAACTGTATTGATTGATTCAACACTAGAAGTTAGGGCAGACTTTTCAACTTAAATTTACTAATGTTAGCCTGTAAAAATTTAAAGTAAAACTTAAATGTTCTGTGAAAGGGAAGTAGAAGGGGGGAAAAAAAGGGAAATTTCTTCTAGTACTTTTTAAAGGTAAGAATGCAGAATATATATTTTACTAACTTTAAAAAGGCCACTACACGGCTAGGATATAATGAACTATATTAATTTACAGTCATTTTAGTTCACATCTGAATGGCTAAAGTAATTTTTAGTTTCTGCTAGTATGCTGTACGTGGTCCCTATATCCCTACTGTGTAAAAACTGCTACCTAGTTTATATTGATCTAGGCAGTTGGAATTGCCAGATTTTCCTGGCTTCCTTGGGTATTGCATGGCAGCGTTGGCAAAGGCTGTTGAAACCAAAATATTGGCACCGTGGTAGTCAGCTGTGTGTTTTCCCGTCTGCTAAAATCAAAAGTGGGGAGGTTCAGGAAAGTGGATGACAAGCAGAATTCTCAGCAGTATCTGCTACTGCTGATTCAGCTTTTTTGCTTTTTGGAAGTCTCAACTTGAGCATAATGTGAAAATTAGTTTTATGAACTTAAAAATTTTGAGTGATTATGTCCTGGTTTTTGTTGTTAATTTCTAGATACCTAAAATTAGTTGTTGCAAGACCTCCGTTAAAGAAAACTTTTGACCAAATTGCTTTAACAAACCAAACCAAAGACCTTATGTGCCTTTGTTTAATAGTAGTTGAGTTTGTGTACATGAGATCAATATTTTGGACTTTAGCATTTTGTGAGTTAAAAATAGAACAGTTACTGAGTACCAGCTGTGCACCATACCAAGCCTCCCAGTTAGTGGTATTGCTGCATTTCAGTAATACCTAAGATGGGCTATAGTTTGCAAGGTTATTTGAGAAATTTGGCAGTGCAAATTTGCTTTTTAGAATACATCTTGTTCCTCCCATCCCTCTCCCCAAAGAAGACTAGTATTCTCACATTTGTCTGTCGTTATGGTGTTTGAAGTGTTACTTCCTTGAAAGAATTTGGGAGAATTTTTGCAGATAATAAGCCATTCACAAGGAACATATACTAGTTTTAAAATGAAATCTCTTAATGAAAGCATTATAGACACCAGGATAGAGAATGATGCTGTTAACAACAGTTCTTTCTCTCGTATGGAATGCCCTAAATACCTTAGTCTCACAACTATGTTATCAGATAATAGCTGAGCTGAAAATATCATCAAATATTTTTAAAAATTTACATGTACAAACTTGTGCACTTTTGTTTCTAAAAGGTATTTTCAGTTCTTAAAGTTTGGTAACTGACATTTGAAAATGAGTATATGTGGCAATAACCTGTATTCTCAGGAATAAATCATTAAGTGACAGTAAAAGAACTTAGCATCAGTCATAGTTGGGTATTGAATATGTTTCAGCTATACTTTAAAAATTACCTACAAGTTTTGGAATATGAAACCAATGTTCTGTGCCAATGCCAGTAGTTGAAAGTACACACAAGGATAACCTCTTGATGTCAGTAAGACCTTGAAGCATATTACCAAGAAAGAAATATTTAAATCTGAGAAAATATGGTAAATAATTGATTCTTTAAAATATAATTCAAATTCCTAGTAATAAAAATCAGCAAAAAGTCACTTTGGAATAACTGTATTTCACTGTTATTTTAGCCACTGAGGTCATAATACTGAATATTTTGGTGGTGGGTAGTGATCTCTTTAATCATTGGCTTCCAATTCTCTCTCTGCATTGCTGGAAACAAAATCATAAATTCTGGTATTGGTGATGGGGATGTGCACACTTATAAAGTAGACTCTTTCAAAATGATTTTAGAAATAAGTTACAATCAAACTTTGTTTCTGCTAAATTAATAGAGGATCAAAATCTTGTTTTTCTATGGCATGTTTTAAGTCCTTCTACATTGACCTTGTAACTTCTCAGAAACAGGAGTAAATCTTTACATTCTTAAAAAATATGAGCTTTTACCTGGTTTGTTTAATTTATATATTTAAATTTCTCCTGTTATAACATTTTCAAATTGAAAGAGAATTGTGCAGATATCATAAATGCCAGTTCATGCTTTACATTTTACATGCTATATGAAAGTTATTTTGATGTCTTAAATTACTTATATTATTGAACATTGATCATTTCAAATATAAATATATTTTCAAGACTTAGGAATAAAAATAATTCCTCTCCTTGAGAATTAATGGTAAATATATAAAATATTAAAAATTTATATACAGGTACAAGTAGTTATGTAATTTAAAGTACCAACATATTTAATGATTTCAAAAAATGGTTGGAAATTTTTATTTTGTAGTGAGCATAGCTAGCTAGTTGATTAAATTGAGTCCATTAACAATAAGATACAAATTTTCTTGGACTACAGTGATTTTTTTATATGAGGTAGTTGAATAGATATATATCACTGGGTGATATAAGTAACTTTTGAAACGTACTTATTTTTTTAAGATTTTATTTTTAGAAAGAGGGGAAGGGAGGAAGAAAGAGAAAGAGAGAAACAGTGCCCTATTTCTCTCTTGAATGTGCCCTGTCGGGGGAGAGAAACACTGATATGAGAGAGAAACGTAGACTGGTTGCCTCCCCTGTGCTCCCAGACCAGGGACTGAACCTGTAACCCAGGCATGCCCAGTCGGGAATCAAACTGGCGACCTTTCATTTTGAAGGAGGGCGCCCAACCAACTGAGCCACACTGGTCAGGGCCTGAGATACACGTTTTACACAACATATAATCAACATATTTAAATGCCCACTTCTCAACTGAAACTGAGTTTAATGAGTTTTAAGTTAAAGTTTTACTTTAATGGTAAATTTACCAAACTGTAGTGAAGCAGTTCTTGACATATTTTTGAGATTTATAAAAAATTAATATACCCTAAAGAATTGAAGTGCCTTTTTTTCTTTTTTAACTATTATAAGCAATGGATGTGCGATGACTTCTGCAAGCAAAAATTAAGCCTTAGCTGTTGACCTACTTCAGTCAATACTTAAATGGTCAATCTCTGTGCCTGATTTAATTTAAAACTACAAATCATAAAATTGATATGTATTAGCTTTTTAGGTGCTGAGAGCATTTGGTCATATTTAGTTTATAGGAAGACTGGTCTTACCAATCGTAGAGTTAATTTAAAACTATAAATCATACATTTTGTACGTATTAGCTTTTTAGGCGCCGAGAGCATTTGGTCGCAGTTCATAGACTGATGTTACCAATCCCAGAAAGTTAAAATATTCCAATCCCCATAGTAAGTCAGTCATTCCTAAAATTAAAATTAAAAAAAAATTAAGCTTAAAGTAAAATGTGCAATAAAATAGACCAGCTTTCCAAAGCACTTATTACTTCATTCTTTGAGGAGAATCCACACAGATATTACATCTTTTAAATTAATTTGCACTACATGGTAGATTAATATTTGTGTGGGGTTTTTTTTTGTTTGTTTTTTTTTTAATGTAAGTTTCTCCTTTGATGGTATAGTTTTCTGGACAGACTAGCAGTACCTTTAACACTTTGTCCTCTTTGGCCATGGCCTAATTTTTTGGACTAGAAAAGACATAAAAAACTTCATTGATCTCCAAATATATGGCCATATACAATTGTGTTTATCATCATAGTTTTCTTTCCACGGTCTTAAGCAGAAGTCCCTTTTGCCTGTTTAGTGTATTTGAATTACAATACAAAGTATAAGGCCGGTATAATTGGATACTGTTCTAAAAATTATTCTTAAGACTTGTAACCAGGATACAGAATGCACTGCTACTGTTTCATGTTAAGCAATTCATAATGTTTAGAATTTTACAGTAAACAGCCCTCACATAGCATTTTTCTTTAAATAATGTAGTTATCCATGTACAAAAGTCTCAGTTTCAGCTCCACTTGTCCATCCTAGTAATTTGCTGGACAGTGTTGTCATTAAAGATAGAACTCAAGATTCCAGTCTCTTGGCCTGACTTTTTTTTGAGGTGTGTATGTGTGTGGAGTTGTTTTGTTTTTTTTTTAAACAAAGGTTAAAATCCTTTCTGTACCACTTTTCTCCTCACTTCCCATGCAGGGTTGT
The DNA here is from genome assembly GCF_021234165.1 of Pteronotus mesoamericanus. Taxonomy (NCBI): domain Eukaryota; kingdom Metazoa; phylum Chordata; class Mammalia; order Chiroptera; family Mormoopidae; genus Pteronotus; species Pteronotus mesoamericanus. Next base: position 19,451,417 of record NW_026555310.1, read on the forward strand.
CAGTGCTACAGAAAGCATCTGTTTTCCCCAAGTCCAAGAAATAATTTAAATCTAACTTTAGGTTTTCATTAATTCTCTGACTAGCAAACTAATACGATTGCATTAATACAAGTACTTAAGTTTTTCATCATGTCCTCTAATTGCTAATTTAATTTTTTTAATTCTAATTCCATTACAAAACTGACTTTAAAGAACAAACCAGGATTCAAGCCATATTTTAAAACTGCATCCCCAGTTTTAGTCAAGCAATCTCATGTCTGTTTTAAAAAGAAATTCTCAAGTAAAGCTCATAATTTCAAACTTCTTGCACATGGCTGTCCCAATAAATTATCATTACCAATGAAACAGACTTTAAAGAAGTTGTGTTTTACAATGCAGAGAGTGGAGGATGCTTTTTATACATTGGTGAGAGAGATCCGACAATACAGATTGAAAAAAATCAGCAAAGAAGAAAAGACTCCTGGCTGTGTGAAAATTAAAAAATGCATTGTAATGTAACCTGGTAAGTTCAGCATATTAATCTTGGCAGAAAGCAAGATGTCTTTCAAAGGTAACAAAGTAGCAACCGCTTTAGAACTACCTAGATGTGGGTTTTTAATTTGAATTACTGAAAGCAACCCCAAAGGGAGGTGGGTGGGGAGGGACAGGTGAAAATGGTGAAGGGGAATACGAGGTAAAAAAATGAATTAAAAATTTCCAGGAAGAAACTAAAGTATAAATAAAATGTCTTAAAAAATAAATCTGTAGTTTCCATAATTAGTATATTTTTATTTTTAACTTAATGGATATTAATTATAATTGAGGCAGTTTTCGTGGCTATAGACTACATTTGTCATAGGGTCTAGAAAGAAAAAATACTAAGAAACTGAATAGAGTAATAAGGCTGAATGGACCAGAAGGTGGAAAAGGGCCACTCTAACAATCCTAACTCGGTGGTATCAACATCACTTTTTACCCAAATTAGAGACCTGGGAGTCTTCAGATGACCCCTCCATCCTTCTTTTTCAACCCCATGTGGAGACAACCACAAATTCCTGTGATGTTAAATTCTAACTTTTACCATATTATTAGTTTAGGCCCCTTTGTTTTCTTCCTGTCTGATAAAACTTACTTGGTTTACCTGTTGCTGCCTTCATTCACAGTGCAACGAGAGAGCTACAGTTAAATACCGTTCTCTTACCTTTAAATTCAGGCACTGACTTCCTTTTAAGGATGGAATAAAATAATCAGATTTCTTAGCATGTTTTTAATAGATGGCTCTTAACATCTTCTTACCCTCCAGCCTTTTTCAACACTCCTTGAAAATTTTTTTGTCCTTTTGTAAATGAATACCATGTATTTTCTTAATCATTCCTTGAGATGTGGCTGCTGTTATTGTTTGGAATACTAGTATTTTTCCCTTGTATCCCCTAGTCTTATTAGTTAGCTAACACTCTTTGATGATTCTGTAATCTATTCTGTAAGAATCTTTCTTCAGCCTCTTAGACTGAGTATAATGTCCTTCCTGTGTATTCCCAGTATACTGTTTTTAACCGGTATACACTTACCCTATTATATTGAAATAGCCTCTTTTATATGTGATTGCTGTACTGTAAAATCTTAGAGAGCCAGAATCATATGTTTTTAATTTTTGTATGACCATGGCCTAATGAGGTGCCTGGCACTTAATAGCTGCCCAATTGGATTTTACTATGTGAAATTTCTCAATTTCCTTTCTAAATCAACCCATATTAAATTTGGTCTCTCAGAAAACATTTCGTGGAATAGATGCCATAAACTTTATGCCAAAGCTTAAGATTTGGATGTCTATTGTTTGTAATAAATGTTCTGTAAGAACATGAGGTAAAATTGTAGGTTATCATTTATTGTGCTGATTAAACTAAAGGTAGGTAGTCTTTATTATATGAATTTAAGGTCAGAAATAATTAATGTGGCTCCCAAAAGTATAACATATACATCTGAATAGATTTTTGTCCCAAAAGATATTATGTAGTCTAGTACTAATCTAAACTTAGAAGAGGAAATAAAACATGACCGGCATTAATTTTTATTGAGATATGAACTCTTGATATTTTTTAATATCATTATTTAAGGCAATATCTAAATTTAGAAGGTGTGGTGAAATTTACCATTGCAATGCAATTTGAAAAGTCAAACTTCTTAAAGTACAATAGCCATGACCAGATTTAAGTGTTAAGTTTAATTTTTAATTAAATTTAATCTAGTTTTAATTTTTTATTTTCTCCTCACTATCTTACTATTGGGTGATTTTTTTAAAGTAGAACTATTTAGAATAAGTGTTGTGCTTTACTTTTTATTTAAACAGATGGAATCTTATACTTTTCTAAAATACCTCATTTGTGCAAATTGTATTTTCAGTGCATATGTATTGTGAATGTCAGATCGTTGTTGGACACGATGAATTGAATCCTTGTTCTTTTCAGTGGACATGGATGGAAAGAAAAAAGTGTATTTGTTAATAGTTATGATTTTAAATAAAAATATTTTTACAAAATTAATTTGACAATGATAAATAGATAACCAGTTAGGTTTTTTTAGTTCAAAAATGGATGAGTTTAAACAAAATAATTACTGGGATTCTACTTTGTCTTATATATGTGTGTATGAGAATGACTACTTCCTGTATACAAAAAGGCATTTACTGCTTTGATTTGATTAATTGTAACATTTCCCTAATAGTTGAAATTATTTAATTTCGGTAAGATTAGATAGAAAGGGAAGTTCAGTGCAATATGAACCTAAAGTATTTGTCAGAATATTAAAAGAAGATAATATTACAGATTTGGTTTTGTTGTCTCCTAAATACTTGTATTGTTTTCAACTTAGAATGTATTCTTCTCTATATCCGTCTTGTGGCTTTTCATTTCATCTGCTTCACTATTTTAGTACCATTAACATTTTTCTTCATTATAAAAGTTGAAATAGAGTAGACTACGTACGGTATCTGATCAAAGAAAATATGTGAAATTTAAGTGAGGTGGATTAGATCCTCTTTTAAGTATTCCATTCTAAGTATTTATGATTATAAATTAGTCAGGGGTTGGTGAGCTATAAAATTTTTTCTTATTATATCATTATAAGTTTTTGCTTTTTATTTGTTAAGATTAGCATGAAGGTTTATATATATTAAGCCTTGATTGTATTGCTAACAAATTGCCTTACCACATTTCCTCACTACTTTGGGTGAAACAAAACATACATTGTATCAGTAATAGTATCACAAAATGGGGAGCATTCAATGAGTGCAGCTTGGGGGCTTTTTTGGGGGACTTTTAATCACTGGTATTCAAGTCAATAATGCTGGGTTTTATCTTACTAATACATGTTAGTAAGATAAATGTTTAAATGTGAGCAGGCCTCTCATTACTACTCTGTTCACTTTAAAAATATTGGTAATGCTTTTTTTGAATTTTAGATCTGTTTTGAAAATTAGCTAAATGTAAACCTGAAATGCCCTCATTTAATTTTGCTATGATTTTGAAATAGTAATTTTGGAAGATTTTAGTAATACAATAAAGAAATATCACTTAAATTTTAAATTATTTTCAAAATAATGTAACAAATGTGTTGATATGAATATCAACACAGATGGCTGAAATGAGTAAAAGCCCCATTTTCATTGTTCTTTAGGTGACTTGATTTATACTTCATTTGTTGGGTGTTCATGCCTAGGACTCCCTCTAGTGTCTAGGTTTAAAAATATCAGTATGTTAACAGGCTTTTAAAAATACTACTCAGGTGAAGAGATTTTAAAGTGTTATCGATTACATTTTTCTTCAATTTTTTAAATTTTACTTTCATATTTAATTTGCTCTAACAGGGACATGAGAAGAGTTGACTTATGTATAGATTTTGTATTATTTCAGTATTGCACTGTCCTGCTACCATAATAAGAGTGCCACTTTCACGTTATGAATTAGTAGGTTGAAAATTATTCTGTCTTATAATCACTTTCATCCAATACTGATTTAGATACATTGCTTTGATCACAAATAGATCTGGGACACAATGACCAAATGGATATTTCTTTGAAGAAGTAGCTTTTGGCTTTATGTGGCCAACTTCTGAATACGTAATATACTAAACAGAAACTAAAACAATAATAAATAAAAAAGAATCTTCTTTAAATTGGTAAATTACACCACTATTTAAATAATTTAGCTCAAAGTTGTGTCTTGTGTTGGGGTTACTTTAAATTCCTTATTTGTATGATTGAGTATAATTGAAACCAGTGCCTTACCACATCAATATATAATATTTGAAAAACTGGAAGTATATTCAAATACTGTTCATTTCTTGGTTATTACCTAAATCTAATTTAAATAAATATTGAACTAGAGCTCAAATATTGTTATTGTGGATATTTATGAAACAGTTTATACTTGCATGGCTTAATATCTAATGTCTAGAAACTCAGGGATAATTAAGTGTAAATACATACTCGCACTCATGCATATGGATTTTGGTTACCAGGGTGTGCCAATATGTAAAAATTAGTAGCAGATTAAGTTCTGGTAAAATGTCATTTGTGAAGCTTATGTAAGATTCTGTGCTATTACTTTTCATTGCCTTTGGTTAAAATTAGTGTTTCCTATTTATAATATTGACAAAATATCCATGAAGAAGACATTAAAAAGGCATAAATGTCTTCACTTGCCTAAAGAAAAATGTAAAGTGTCCTTATTCTTTCTCAGTATTGATGCTTCCATTGGTGATACATCTTTTCTACTATCTGTACACCTCAAACCATCATATATATTCACATTTTAATACTTGTTATATATTTCAGGGTGTTGACGATGCCTTCTATACATTAGTTCGAGAAATTCGAAAACATAAAGAAAAGATGAGCAAAGATGGTAAAAAGAAGAAAAAGAAGTCAAAGACAAAGTGTATAATTATGTAAATACAATTTGTACTTTTTTCTTAAGGCATACTTAAGTAAAAGTGGTAATTTTTGTACATTACACTAAATTATTAGCATTTGTTCTAGCATTACCTAATTTTTCTGCTCCATCCAAACTGTTAGCTTTTATCTTGAATGCTTATTTTAAAAATGACAGTGGAAACTTTTTTTCCTCGAAGTGCCAGTATTCCCTGAGTTTTGGTTTTTGAACTAGCAATGCCTGTGAAAAAGAAATTGAATACCTGAGATTTATTTCTTGGGGTTTTTGGTGCATGCAGTTGATTACTTCCTATTTTTCTTACCAGTTGTGAACTTTGGTGTGAAACAAATTAATGAAGCTTTTGAATCCTCCCTATTCTGTTTTATCTAATCATATATATATACTAATTATAACTTCAGTTGAGATTTCACTATTGGTTTTACAGAAACATTGAGGGAACGCAAATTTCTGAGCTTCTGTAGGTTCTTCTTGTAGGCATCATGTCCTCTAGTTTCAGCCACCCTTAATGAATGTAAATTTACACTGTTCATAAAGGTTTTCTTCCTCTTTCCACTGCTATTTGTTATAGTCATGTTCCCCAAAATATTATATTTTTTCTATAAAAGGAAAAAAATGGAAAAAAAGACAGGGCAATGGAAAATTATTAAAAGGCCGTTTACTTTCCATGTGAGATAAATTCCTATAATACTCTGAATTGCTTTTCCTGTTAATGGAGATCTGGTATGTAATGAAGATTATAGCAACCATTGTGGGCTGTATTTACATGCTACTAAATTTTTGTAATAATTTAAAAACATTTTAACATGTATAAAAATTCTCATAGGAATTAAATTTAGTCTCCCTGTGTCAGATTGTTGTTTCCTAGAAAAACTTTAAACCTTTTCTTGAACTTCAGTCTTTGAAAATAATTTTAATTCTGGTATTAAAGATTATTTGAGCCAGTTAGCTTAGTAGGTGTTAAAGAGACCAAGTTGAAGGCTAAGCCCTGTGTGAACCCTTGACCTTCATTGAGAGTTTCACAGTATGGAGTGCATTCCTATGGTCTTCCCGCGTTGTGAAGCACTGGTTGGTCAAAAATGGGGACTGGGAGAGATTTGGCTAGCTCAGTAAGATACATTCTCACTGTGGTGGTTCTACTGACAGATCAGGAACATCACTTTAAAAAAAAAAACACAGAACTTTTTTAAAAATATGTATTTTAAATGAGATTTTGGGGTGAGGATGGGGAAGACTTTAATTTTTTTAAACAATGAAGGGAAAAAGTCTCAGTCTCTAGTATTGGCTAGTTCTCTTAACACAGCTAAAGTGATATTTCATAAAATTTTCCAAGTCTTGTCCATATTTTAAGAATATCTGATGCTTAAAAATAGGTAAATTAACAAAATAATTATTTCAGTGCATTTAAGATGTTCCTTATTTTAAGATATTTGAAGTGAGATGGTATGTTGACATGAAAATAATCACTGGACTAGGAGGAAAGTGATTAGATTCTGGTGTCTTTTAAACTCTTGATTTTGGGCAAATCACTTATCCATTTCTTCTTGTTAAAATAAGTCATCTCAAGGCTATAGCTAGTATTACAATTATGTGATTTACATTCAGTTTACATAAAAATACGCCTATTTGTCAATCTCAGCACAATCTGTAACTTTTTACCTGTGTTATCATCTTCAGTGCCAGTCTTAGGCAAAGTTGTACAAGAGGTGAAGTTTGTTTTTGAGTATCCTTTCTCCGTACTTAAGACCCTTCTCCCATATAGGTGTCATCTTGCCTGCCTACCCTTCTATATGACCCATGACTTGATGCTTTTTATTTTAATATGTCTAATTCCCCTAAACTCAAGATTTGTTGCTGCTTTAGGTACCTCCTTGAAGACTTCCCATCAGGTCACACCAAAATGCCCTACATCTTTTTTCCTCAGGTTCAACCTAAGCTGACAGATACTACAATGGGATTTGACCTAATGGCTAATTTTGAGGTGGTAGCTTTAGCAGTTTAAACTTGATCCTTTGAATATTATCTGTTCACTGCCTGCTCCATTAGTGACTATGTAGGAATTTTGATACCTGCTATGAGCAGACAGAACCCTATCCAGTGGAAGACGAATTTAATAAAGATAGTGCTGAAAGAATTCCTTAGATAATCTATAATTAGGACTAGACCTGGTAACAGTGACATATTGCATTGTTTTAATAACTAAAATCTTACAATGAGAACTACTTTAAAATTTAATTCACACAGCTTACTTTTTAGCATGGTTCATTTATTCCACATACTTGAGTGCCTACTAAATGCCAGGCACTACACAAGGCACTGGGGATGTTATGGTAAAGGGGACATAATCCCTTTCCTAAAGTAGTGCTTATATTCTCATGTGGTCTGATATCCTCATGAGGCATCTGGCACATGACCCAGAGATAACATAATGCATATTTTAGTTTTGTAAGGGAGGGAGTTGGCCTCTTAAGGTTTTTTCCATTTTTGGAGAAATTGTTTTGTTTTGATTCCATTGTAACTGGTTAATTAAGCTACTTTATATAAATTACTTTTACTTCATTGTTTTAAAGGAGGAAACGTGATTATATATTTTTTATTTGGCATAATTTTGTGATTCTATTGGGACAATTACAGTATACATGAAGTTGTATGACATAATAATATTAAAATTCCCAAGTGTGTAATATTCTGGTTGGTCTCTTTGTGTAAGTAATTGAAGTAGACTTTTAAAATTATTGAATTCTAAAAGTTATGTTTATATAAGTATGAATAAACAGATGCCTGGACTAATTTACAGAAAAGGAAATTTCTGTGTAGAAATCATTATGATTTCTGAAATGCTTTGCTAAACTACTGGTTTATAGAATGTCACCTAGGTGGGATGTTAAGACATACAGAACCTCCTCTTGTTTCTACCCAAGAGAAAGAAATGGCCATACTTTAAGAATAGCAGTGCATAATTAATTGAGTGAGGGGATTTTTGGGAACTCTTAAATTTTTAACGTGGCTGGACAATTTTTTTAAAAGCAGTGGTAATTATCTTTATTATATGAATTTCAAATGATCTGACAAAAGATTTGTTTTCATAGAGATTTTAAAAAGGGAGAAATGATCCTAGAAGTAACATAAATATTATTTAATTATTACAGCCTTAAAGATAAAAATCCTTGTTGAGGTTGAAAAAAGTGCTAAATTGCATAGTCTTAGGCATTAACATGTTCGTGAAAGAATGTAGCAGAAGTATGTAGTATAATTCGAGTGGCTATTCCCAGTTAGGAATTCTAGGCTCTATTTTAACTGAGTCACACTGCATAGGAATTTAGAACCTAACTTTCATAGGTTATCAAAACCTTTGCCACCAATGCACAATTTTGTCCTAATTTATAAAGAAATCGTGTAAGGCATGTTAAGTTGCAGTTTGCACAAATTCATCTCATTTGTATTCCAGTGACTTTTTCTTCTAGTCATTTTTTTCTAAACAACATGTACACAGTTTTTTTGTAGGCAATAAAAACTGTCATTTACATTTGTCAAAAAGTAGTAATTTCTTGATCATTATGTATTAATGATTTTTAAAAACCTATCAGTTACTATAAAACTGAATTTATATTTAATAAATTCTGTGTTAATACTGGGTAGCATGAAATCTGCTTTGATAAAGTGAACACATACTACTGGTAGCTTCAAATTCCTTCAGAAAATGAAAATTACTTTCTAAAGTTACATTCACATCAGTTCTTAAAACACAGTCATAACTAGAGTAATACTTGTTTTAGTTTAATAGTTTTTAAGTGCCTGTTTGGGATGATGCTAGGTAATTTAGATGAATTTAGGGAAAACAAAGTTATTACCGACAGACATGTCAGTTAACAGAGGGTCCCCCTCCCCATAGAGCTAAATGGGTTATGTAATGTTTTATCCAAGAGTTTCCAGTTCCACTGTCTTGTGTTTTCATGTTGAAAATACTTTTGCATTTTTCCTTTCAGTGCCAATTTCTTACTAGTACTATTTCTTAATGTAACATGTTTACCTGGAATGTATTTTAACTATTTTTGTATAGTGTAAACTGAAACATGCACATTTTGTACATTGTGCTTTTTTTGTGGGACATACGCAGTGTGATCCAGTTGTTTTCCATCATTTGGTTGCGCTGACCTAGGAATGTTGGTCATATCAAACATTACATTTAAAAATGACCACTCTTTTCATTAAAATTAACTTTTAAATGTTTATAGGAGTATGTGCTGTGAAGTGATCTGAAATTTGTAATATTTTTGTCATGAACTGTACTGCTCCTAACTATTGTAATGTAATAAAAATAGTTACGATGACCGTGCTAGTGTGTATTTCTTGATAGAAATTTGAAACACATTTGCCCCACAATTGAAATGGGAGTAGTTTATAAGCCGCAGACGTTATAGTATATTAGTAAATCTTTTTTTTTTTGGCAGCTTGTAAGTTAGAAATATTCTTTATTTATGAAAAGTGCTGTGAACATTATGTAAAGGTTTGAGTGTTTGCATAAGCTTAAGACCATCTTAGGTTTAAGTCCATTGCCATAGTAACTCATTTAGAAGTAGGTACAAAACAGATCTGCCTTTATGAGAAAAAAATAACTTTATTTTTATTCAAAGAAGTTAATTGATACACAACAGGTGATTTGTTTTAAGGCCCAAAGGGATTCAGCAGAAATGATGTAAATATTAAATAGGTACACATGAAATGCCAATTGCTGGCAGGCTACTTTAAGATTAGAAGTAACCTTCATATATTACTATTATTTCTCTACTGCACTAAAATCATGACCAGGTGCTATTTGATTTGTAGTGAACCTTGCTAATGTACCAAATGAGGTTAAAAATAAGGTACTCTTTCAAAGATTAGAGAATAAATGTGCAAGAAATTATTTGGCCTAATTACATGTGAATTAGGTGGCATTGTCAGTAAAACAGAAATGGGCTAAGAATAATTGGCAAAAACCTATTAAGTCAAAACTTTTAAATACATTATTTTTTTCATTTGAAATTAGGTGCTCATTTATAATTTGTAGTTGGCAACATTATGTAGCTAAGTTTCTATTTCAGTATAGAATTCTGCATAAGGGATTACTTGATAAGCTCTCAGTATGAATAGAATTGAAACCTATTTTTAGTTCAGTAGGGCACCTTCATTGTTTTTTACAGGATGTGTATATGTTACCATTTTAAGTTAGAATTAGTTTTATATTACACATAAAGAGATGGCACTGGTTTTCAAATTATAGTAATGATCAGTTAGTTTCTTTGGTATCTGAATAATAGCGTTGTTTCATAGCTCTGTATTTTCTCAGGAAATATAAGGCTTCTAGCTCTTTCATTACAAATTCGCCCCGTCCAATAAGTTCTTTGATCTTCTTTGGGTCCTTCACATCTTTGTTTTTAAGGAAAGCATTCTTCAGATGCCTCTTAAAATAGTCTGCTCCTTTTGGATAGTCTCGTCCAAGGTACAGCAGCTTAAAAAAGAAAGATTATGTATTTCTAAACAATCCATGCCATATAATAATATTCATGAAGTTGGCAACATAATTACTTACATTTTTATAAAGATTCAGTACTTCCCCTCTCAAAGTATTGGCCATTCTCATTTATTATGGAAAATATCCACTTTTATACACACCATACCTGAAAAAAAAGATAAGTTTCTTTGTAAATAACTATTGTAATCAAAAAAGAAGCAAAGAAAAAAAGATTTTACATTTTGGAAATCCTAACCTTTTTTTATCCCATTAATATTTTGAGCACTTTTATGTGCCAGGCATTGGGATAAAGCTGTGAACACTCGACAGATAAGATACCTGCTCTCACGGAACTAACATCTCCTGAGGGAGATATGATAAGAAAATTTCCTTGTCAAAAGTGAGACTATGTATTCTGCCTGGTCAAATCTAGAAGGGTGCTAGCCTAAGAAAGCTAAAGAGCAGGAGAAACAGTCAAGCAGGCTCACAATTCATGGCATGTGGGCAAGATGGGTGGTAAAGAGGCCAAGTGAACAACCCACAGGGGTTACATGAGCAGGCAACGTTCAGTGGGATAGGTTATACTTCCTTATGTGTAATTCGTTAGTGCTGCATGGCAGACAGCTCCTTAAATACACCATGACCCACTACATACAGAAAATAATTCACAATACTTGTTACAGTTATGGTGATTAAATCATAGAATTCCTAACATCATTAGCAGGCCCAAAGTAAATGTTAATGTCACTTATAACCTTTAAAATTCACTTTAATTTCCATTTTTCCAATGACCTATGAAAATGTTTTTATACTTTGTTCCTCATTAACATAATTTTTCTTTTGAAATAATTTCAATCTTGCAGAAAAGTTGCAGTATACTACTAGTATTTTTTTTACTGAACTATTTGAGAAGTTGCTACCATGCTCTCTGATTCACCTGAACACTTTGCACATCCATCCAGTAGAAACATATGAGCCACCTATGTGATTTTACATGTTCTAGCAGTCCAATTAAAAGATAAATTTTAATTTTTTATATTTAAAATACTATTTCAATTGCGACATGCAAGGCTACATTTTAAGTGCTTATAGGTACCCATGACTTAGTTGCTACTACACTGGATAGTACAGCTTTAGAGTGTAGTTTCTATGAACGTGGACATTTTCCTACAGAACAATAAAACCATCAGCATGAGAAGTTAACATTGCTACAGTAGTCCTGTTTAATCCACAACCTCTTCATGTTCTTGTAATTGTCTTAATGATGCCCTTTATATTATAGCAAAAGGATCAAATACAAATGATACATTGCCCATTTATTTTGATGTTAGCTTATGGCTAGATTCAGGTTGTGTAGTCTGGGCAAAAATAATACAAACATGATTGTTCATTTTGCTGCATTCTATCAGGTGGACACAATTCCAATTTGTTCTGTTACGGTTGATGTTAATTTTGATCACTTCATTAAGGTGGTGTTTGGATTCTCTGCTGTAAAGTTACTCTTTTTTTTCCCTTTGAAATATTTGTGGGAAGTACTTTGAGACTACATATTCCAGAAAAATCTTTCATCTTGCAAAAACACATTAAAAATAAGAGGCCTTGCGGGGGAAATCTGTTTGGGACAGACCACTCAAATCTATGCAACTGAACAACAAATAAACAGAAATTGTTACCTGGAGAGCTAATGTGGATCACTTGGATTGCTCTGAGCCTAGCTGTAGACTCACAGAGATGTTTAAAATGCTCAAAACTAATAGAGTAGCCTGAGAATGGGAGTCAGGCTGGAGATGAGGAAAGGATCAAAAGAAACAGGAGGAAATCTTCAGGGATGATGTGTGTTTATCATGATTGTGGTGGTGGGTTTGTAAGTGTATGCATATGCCAGATTTATCAAATAGTATTTATAGTTTAAGTGTAGTTTATTCATGTCGATTATATCTTAGTAATACCTTTAAAATGCTGAGTATGGTTGGGAGATGGTGGGGCACACATGGAAGTAGAGCTCTCCCTAACCACTAGGCTGCCACTTAGGGGTCAGGGTAGGTGATTCAGTCTGTCACCAATCAGTTGCATAATATGGGGTCTGCATCTCCAGGGAAGGAGCCCTGAGTGTAAGCAGTAAGTGAAGATTATTTCTTGCTGAAGTGCATAAATCACATAGGAATCAATATGCATGTTACAACTTTTATAATCCTCTTTTTTATTAGTTTATGAGCTAATTCACATAAGCAAAGTAGCAAAACAATTTCCTTTGAATTCATAAATGTTAGCTTTCAGTTTTCTGTTGTTTTCCTCCAAGTTACTCTCTTTCTGCTTGCCTTTCTTTGATGCATCATTTCTGAGCTTTCCTCCAAAGACTGGGAAACCTTTACACTTAGAAGTGAAAGACCAAAAATGCATTTTAGAAGGTCTGCATACATGGTGCAACACATCAACAGCTTCACGGAGGGCGATCTGAGTGGGCCCATCCCTGGGATGTCAATCTTAGATCTTTCCTCTTGGGCTAGTCAGATTCCCCAACTCAAGGTTGGAAGAGAAGTCTTCCATTCTTCTGAGGATTTGCCTATTCAACATTAAAAAGTGGAAGAGGAATGGGGGCTTTGTGTTCAGTGTTACGTATATTCAGATTCACTAATTTTCACTGTGGTTCTCATGAACTTAGTATGACCAAAAGCACCCCAGTCCAGAGACTAGTACTATATTGTCCAAAAATAAACCTCCAGTCTTATGCGGGAGTGAGGGGGTACAGGCACTTGTGTTTCTTAAATAGCTTTCACTTAATCCTCTTCATTTTTCATGTCCAGTTCCAATGGCCTTCTTTCAGTGCCTTGCAAATGATGCAATATGAATTGAGCTTTTCTGGTGTGCTAAGTCACATTGAACTGTTCTGCAGCTTCCAGTCTTATTGCCATCTCCTCTCATTTTTCCAACTTATCTTTATATCCCTTTACTAAAAATTTAGTGGAGTTCGGGTGGGAGTGAAATTAAATGGGTGTATTTACCCTATATTAACACCCAGTTTCACCTTTTAAACCTTTTCTTGTTTGGCTGAGAGCCATTTTCCAGTGCAATTTAATTTTACTGAAGAATGACTCTTAAGAACCATGTGCTTTTAGGGTTCCATGATGGCTGCAGAGGAGCTGGAAGCTCCATCCACTTGCTCCCAGCCCCAGGCCAGTCTTGCAGCTAAACCACAGGGCAATCACCTCGAAAATCCAGCTGAGTGTGAGTCAGAGCATGTGTGACTGTGTGCATGGACTGTGAGGGTGTGTGTGCAAATGTGCAATGGCCTGTCCGCCTACAAGAGCACTTGGGGGTGGGCAGCCCAGGCTCTGGCGGAGCTGCTGCCACTGCCACCACAACCACCACTCAGCCCTGCTCTTCTGGCTCACGGATTTGGAGCAGCAGCCATATTGTGGAATTTGCAATATCCTCCTCACGAAGAAGCTGCTAGACTGACTGTGCCTCAGTGCCCAGACTTGCCTCTGTGATTTCCGCGCCTGCCGGGCCAGGCCGCGCCCCCGCCCGCCACCGGGAGCCAGGGTGGTCTGGGGGACCGGTCCTTGCCATGGAGGGGGGCTGTAGCCTCCCTGGCCCCAGGTGCCACTGGAACGGCGAAGAGGACAGTCTGACTGAGGAGGCTGTAGATCCGCTGAGGAGCCGGGAGTGCCAGAGACAGAGAGACGCGTTGGGGACAGTGCTGGTGGCAGAGACGATGGTGGTAGCCCGAAGCTGAGACTCACGGGAGGCAACGGTGTGAGCGCCCTGCCACTGTCCAGTGTTACAGTTTTGCTTCTGGACTCCTCCCTTCCCTCTCCCATCCCATCAGGATGGTAAGAGACTTAAAAAGAAGATGATGCACACAGGATATATTCTATTGATTTGGAGGGTTGAGGGGAGAGGCATGGGTGTGACAAAGAGTCAACAGGTGGCCTCCTGCATGTGCCCAGACTGGGGATCCAACCCACACCTAGAAGCCCTCTTAAGGCAGAGGCGTGGGAGTTGAGCCCCTTAGCCAAAACAGGGAAAGTTCCAGCTAACGAATGGACCGATGAAAAATCAGGTCCCAAATAAAACAGAAGAGTCCACATAACCCAGGAAAGGACATTCCTAGAGCACCCAGATCAGGAGATCAAGGAGTCTGTACCATGGAAGCTCTCTGCTCTGGGGAGAGAAAGATGAAAATGGCTGGAGATAAACTCATCATCTTTTTTTTTTTTTCTTTAAAGGGGCAAAGCACAGGTTGTGTGTTTGCGGCTACTCACCGTGAACCCCAAAGAAGGTAGGGTGGCGCAGACTGGAGTCGTGTCAGGAAAGTCTGGAGTGGGAGGCACGGGGGAGAGTTTTGGGGGAGTGCCTATGGGATTTTTACAGTGGTAAGTAATGGTTATAAAGATGCTCAAGGAACTTAGTGGTACCTACATTAGCATGAAAAAGGACATCAAAACCTTGAATAGGAACCAGATGGAAACGAAGAATGCAATACCTGAAATGAACACTAGAGGGAATTAAAAACGCTAGACAAAGCAGAAGATTGAATCAGAAAGTTGGAAGACAAGGAAGAAAAACATACCCAGTCAGGGCAACAAAATGAAAAAAAGAATGAAGATAGTTTAAGGGAACTTTGGGACAACATGAAATGTAACAATATTTGCATCAGAGGGCTAACAGAAGGTGAAGAAAAGGACTAAGGAATAGAAAACATGTTTGAAAAAATAACAACAGAAAACTTCCGTAACTTGGTGAGGAGAAATGGCATGCAAATCCAGGTAGCACATAGGGTCCCAATCAAGCTGAACCCAAAGAGACCCACTCCAAGACACATTACAATCGAAGTGGCAAAATTTAAAGACAGAGAACCTTAAAGGCAGCAAGGGAGAAACAGCTAGTAACACACAAGGGCGCTCCAATAAGGCTATGAGCTGATTTCTCAACAGAAACACTATAAGCCAAAAGAGATTGGCAAGAAATATACCAAGTAATGAAAAGTAAGGACCTGCAACCAAGACTATATCCATCTAGCAAGGCTCTTTAAAATGGAAGGCTAAATAAAGAGCTTCCCAGACAAAAGAAGGGTAAAAGAGTACATCTCCACCAAGCCAGCAGTGCAAGAAATAATAAAGGGAATGCTTTAAAAAGAAGAAGAAATACAGAAAGAGGAACACAGGTACAAAGGGAAAAAATGGCAATGAACAAGTACCTACCAACAATAACCTTAAATGTAATCCTTAAATGGATTAAATGCTCCAATCAAAAGATATTGAGTAGCTAAATGAATAAGAAAGCACGACTTGCATATATACTGTCTGCAAGAGACCCACCTCAGAACAAAAGATATATATACATAGGCTGAAAGTGAAAAGATGGAAAAAATATTCCATACAAATAGACAATAAAAAAAAAAAAAGGAGGGGTAGCAATACGTACTATCAGACAAAACAGACTTCAAAACAAAGGCCATAACAAGAAACAAAGGAGGTCACAACACAGTATTTAAGGGAGTAGTGCAAGAAGAGGATTTAATTCTTGTAAATATATATGCACCCAATGTAGGTGCACCTAAATATATAAAGAAAATATGGGAAGACTTTAAGAAAGAGGTAGATAGCAATACAATCATTGTGGGGGATTTTAACACCCCACTGTCAACAATGGATAGATCTTCCAAACAAAAAATAAAAAATATTCCAGAATTGAATGATGCTATTGATCAAATGGACTTAATTGATACTTATAGAATACTTCACCCCACAGAAGCAAAATACTAATTCTTCTGAAACGCACATGGATCATTCTCAAAGACAGATCACATGGTAGGACACAAAACAACCCTTAACAAATTCAAGAAAACTGAAATGATACCAAGCATCTTCTCAGATCACAGTGGCTTGAAACTAGAGACTAACCTCAAGAAAAAAACTTAAAAATATTCAATAACATGAAGGCTGAATAACATGTTATTAAATAATGAATGGGTTAACAATAAGATCAAGGAAGAAATCAAAAAGTATCTAGAAACAAATGAAAATGAACACACAACCACCAAAACCTATGGGACACAGTGAAGAGAGTCCTGAGAGGGAAGTTCACAGCAATTCAAGCCTACCTAAAGTGGATAGAAAAATCTCAAATAAACAACCTAACCCTACATCTAAAAGAACTAGGGGAACAACAACAAACAAAGCCCAGAGCAAGCTGAAGGCAGGAAATAATCAAGATCAGAGATTAATTAAATAACATAGAGACAAAAAAACAAACAACAATTCAAAGGATTAATGAATCTAGGAACTTGTTTTTTGAGAAGATAAACAAAATTTGCAAACTTAATCAGACTCATCAAGAGAAAAAGAGGACTCAAAGTCAGAAATGAAAGGGGAGGAGTAACAACTGATACAACAGAAATGCAAAGGATTGTAAGAAACTACTATGAACAACTACATGCTAAGAATTTGGACAATCTGGGTGAAATGGTTAAATTTGTAGAAACATACAATCTTACAAAACTGAATCAGGAAAAGCAGAAAACCTGAACAGACAAATAACTAGCAAAATTGAAACAGTAATCAAAAAATTACCAGCACACAAAAGCCCTGGTCCAGGTTGCTTCACAGTTGCATTTTGCCAAACATTCAAAGAACTAACGCCTCTCCTCAAACTACATAAAAAAAATTCAAGAACAGGGACGACTCCCAAACTCTTTTTACAAGGCCAGTATTATACTAACCCCAAAACCAGGTAAAGACACACCAGAGAAAGAAAATTACAGGCCAATATCTCTGATGAACATAGATGCTAAAATACTTAAGAAAATATAGTAAACCAAATCCAACAATACATTAAAAAGAACAGGACTTCTGGTCAAGATGGAGATGTAGGTAAACATGCCTCACCTCAGCACAGAACTGTAACAAGAAATACAGCTACACTAAGAACAAATATCACCCAGAATTGTCAGAAAATTGAGCTGTGTGAAAGTCCAACAACCAAGCATTTGAAGAAGCCACATTCGTCCAGATGGGTAGGAAGCAGGGAGACACAGAGAGGAGTGGAGAGAGATGCAGAGTGGCACACAGAGGCACGGAGATGGGAACAGGCAGTCCCACTTCCACATGGGGTGGCTAAAAGGAGAGAGACTGTGGGAGTGAGGGATCCCAGCCACAGTCCCGACCACCCAGCTCAGGGTCCCAGTGCCAGAAAGCTAACTCCCCATAACTTCTGGCTGTAAAAACCAGAGGGGATTAGGTTGATGGAAGAGATTGTGTTCTCTTAAAGGGCCTGCAACAGACTTAGGACTCATGCAGACCCCCATCCCCTCTAGGATTCAGCACCAGGACAACAGCTGGAAGGGCACCAGTAGCATATAGGGAGAAAGTGAAATGTGAGGGGAGAGACAGCTTCCCCTGGGGCAAAACTCCAGAGGCCAGGCAGCGGCACTGTCCCCTCTGCAAGCCCTCCCCTACAAAGGCAACAGAGTGGTGACATGGTTGCCCTGCCCTGGTGATTACTTAAGGCTCCACCCCATGCAACTTAACAGATGCACTAAAGCAGGGAGTCAAAGAAGCTCTACCTAATACACAGAAACAAACATAGGGGGGCTGCCAAAATGAAAAGAAATATGGCCCAAATGGAAGAAGAGAAAAAAAATCCAGAAAAAGAACTAAAGGAAGTGGAGGTAAGCAAGCTATCAGATGAACAGTGAAAACACTGGTTATCAGGATGCTCCAGGAACTCACTGGGTACTTCAACAGCATAAAAAAGACCCAGGGAGAAATGAAGGTTGCATTAAGTGAAATAAAGAAAAATCTACAGGGAACCAACAGTGGAGAGGATGAGACCGAGAATCAAATCAACAATTTGGAACACAAGGAAAGGAAAAGCATTCAATCAGAACAGCAGAAAGAAAAAAGAATTAAAAAAGACAGGATAGGCTTAGGAACCTCTGGGACATCTTTAAACATCTGAATAATAGGGGTGCCAGAAGGAAAAGAGGAAAAGCAAGAAACAGAAAACTTATTTGAAAAAGTAATTAAAGAAAACTTCCCTAATTTGGTGAGGGAAATAGACATACAAGTCCAGGAAGCACAGAGTCTAAAACATCATGGACCCAAAGAGTACTACACCAAGACACATCATAAATAAAATGCCAAAGTTTAAAGATAAAGAGAGAATCTTAAAAGCAGCAAGAGAAAAGTAGATAATTACCTACAAAGGAGCTCCCACAAGACTGTCAACTGATTTCTCAAAAGAAACTTTGCAGACTAGAAGGGACTGGCAAAAATTATTCAAAGTGATGAAAAGCAAGGACCTGCAACCTAGATTTCTCTATCCAGCAAAGCTATCATTTAGAATTGAAGGGCAGGTAAAATGCTACCCTGACAAGGTGAAACTAAAGGAGTTCATCATCACCAAGCCATTATTAAATGAAATGCTAAAAGGAATTATATGAGAAAAAGAAGATTAAAACAATGAACATTAAAATGGCAATAAGTTCACAACTATCAACAATTGAGTCCAAATAACAAACTAAACAAACAAGAAGAAGAGGAAAAGAATCATAGATCATTTGGAGGGTTATCAGTTGGGAGGGGAAAAAGGGAAAACAGGGGGAAATGTGCAGGGATAAAGAAGCACAAATTTGTAGGTACTACGTAGACATGGGGATATTAAGAACAGTATAGGTAATGGAGTAGCTGAAGGACTTATATGCATGGCACACGGATGTGAACTAAGGAGGGGATTGCTGGAGGGAATGGAAGTACCAGGTGGAGGGAGGCAAAGGGGTAAAATTAGGACAACTGTAATAGAAAAATCAATAAAATATATTTAAAAAATAAGAACCATACGTCATGGTCAAGTGGGATTTATTCCAGGGATGTAAGGATGGTACAATATTTGCAAATCAATAAATGTGATACATCACATAAACAAAATGAAAGACAAAAATCACATGACCATATCAATAGATGCAGAAAAAGCATTTGATAAAATCCAGCACCTATTCATGATAAAAACACCCAGCAAAGTGGGAATAGAGGGAGCATACCTCGCCATAATAAAGGCTATATATGAAAAACGTACTGCCAACATCATAACTCAAGGGGCAAAAACTAAAAGCATTCCTCTTAAGGTCAGGAACAAGACAAGGGAGTCTGCTTTCTCCGCTCTTAATCAATATAGTACTGGAGGTCCTAACCACAGCAATCAGACAAGAAGAAATAAAAGTCATCTAAATTGGAAAGGAGAAAGTAAAAGTCATTATTTGCAGATCACATGATAGTGTACACAGAAAACCCTATAGGCTCCCCCAAAAAACTACTCGACCTAATAAATAAATTTGGCAAAGTAGTGGGATATGGAGTCAGTATTTAGAAATCAATGGTATTTTTGTACACCAACAATGAACTACCCGAAAGAGAAACTAAGAAAAAAAAATCCCATTTACTATAGCAGCAAAACAAGTAAAGAACATAAAAATAAATTTAACCAAGGAGGTAAAAGACCTGTACTCAGAAAACTATAGAACACTGAAGAAAGAAATTAAGGAAGATACAAATAAATGGAAGTATATACCCTGTTCACGGGCTGGAAAAATTAACATCATTAAAATGTCCATACTACCCAAATTAATCTATAGATTCAATACAATTCCTATTAAAATACCAAGGGCATATTCACAGATATAAAACAAATACTTAAAAAATTTGTATGGAACCCAAAAAGACCCTGAATAGCCTCAGCAATCTTGAGAAAGAAGAACAAAATTGGGCAGATCACAATACCTGACATTAAACTATACTACAAGGCAATGCAATCAAAACAGTCTGGTTCTGGCATAAGAACAGACATACAGATCGATGGAACAGAACAGAGAACCCAGAAATAAACTTACGTCTCTATTGTCAATTAATATTAGACAAAGGGGGCAGAAGCATAAAATGGAGTAAAAATAGCCTCTTCAGTAAATGGTATTGGGAGAACTGGACTGGTACATGCAAAAAAAAAAAAAGAAAAAATGAAACTAGACCACCAGCTTACACCGTACATCAGAATAAACTCAAAATGGATGAAAGACTTACATATAAGTTGAGATACCAAAAAGTCCTAGCGGAAAACATAGGCAGTAAAATTTTAGATATCTCACATAGCAATACTTTTGTTGATATACCTTCTATCAGCAAAGGAAGTAAAGGAAAAAATAAACTAAAGGGACTACGTCAAATTAAAAAGCTTCTGCATGGCTAAAGAAACCAGCCTCAAAATGAAAAGGGAACTGACTGTATGGGAGAACATATCTGCCAACGATACATCGGACAAAAGTTTAATCTCCAAAATATATAAACAACTCATATGACTCAACACCAGAAAGACAGACAATCCAATTTAAAAATTGGCAAAGGACAGGAATAGACATTCTCCAAGGAGGACATACAGATGGCCCACAGAGATATGAAAAAAATGCGCAAGAAGTTATAAGCTTCTTGAGGAAATCTGGTTCATTGGTAGTGGTTTGAATCATTAGCAACTCCATCATGATGTTCTTTCTGCTCTTTGTTGCTCAGCAGAAGCTGAGGAACGAGTTTTGCCATGACGTTTTATGCCAAGACACTGAGTCAAAATCTCGGACACAGTAGTTTTTGGAATCCCCACATCAGTTACTAGTTCTCACACTGTCAGTCACTGATTTTTGTTGATTGCAGCCTGTACACATTCAACATTCTCAGGTGTTCTGCTTGTTGCAGGCCTTCCTGAATGTGGATCACTTTCAACAGATTCTTGACCATCTTTGAAGCCTTTGTGCCACACTTTTATTTGTGCTGAACTCATTGCATTGTCCCCAAACTTTCTGAATCATCTGAATAGTTTCCATGGAAGAATGTTCAAGCTTAACACAAAATTTGGTGCAGATTCATTGCTCTACTCGCTCAGTCATTTTGAATGCAATGGCCACACAGTACACATGCTCACTCAACAGCATCTACTGCCCCCACTGACTAGAACAGTGAAGTCATCATTGTTCACATGTGCGCATTCCATTCCACTCTCCTTGGCTGCTGGGTTACATCAATGTCGTGCAAACTGTTCTTATTATAACAACGGCTGGACTTTTTCTGGACAGACCTCGATACAATAGTCAGGTGTTGGTAACAGCCTAAGTGCCCGTTAGTAGATGAATGGATTAAATTTAAACTGTGGTACATTTACACAATGGAAAGAAGGAATCCCTGTCCTTTGCAACAGCATGGCTAGAACTGGAGACTATTATGCTAAGTGAAATAAGTCAGTCAGTGAAAGACAAATACCATATGATCTTATTTGTAAGGGGGATCTTATGAACAAGATAAATGAATGAGCAAAACAGTACCAGAGGCATGGAAACAGGGAACAGACTAACAGCTGCCAGAGGAAAGGGGAGAGAAGAGGAATGGTGGAAAGAAGGGGAAGGGATTAGTCAAAGAACATGTATGAATGACCCATGGACATAAGACAACGGTGTGGGGAGGGACTGTGGGAGTGGGGAGTGGGCTGGACAGAGGAAGGCAAAGGGGGAAAAACTGGGACAACTGTAACAGAATAAACAAGAATAAAAAAATGAATAAATAAAAAAACTTTATAAAGCCTAATCAAATTCAGCAAAATTTAAAAAAAGAACCATGTGCTTTTTAAAATAATTCTGAATTAAATCTACATAGATATAATTTCAAATTGCAAATTGTTGCCTGTTTAATTCCTGGCAAAAAGCACTGTTTTATTTAACTCACAACTTGTAAATTTCTGCATGCTTTTATAGATGTGACTTAAATTGCACTTTTTAGTTGTTCTTTTTACAAATTATGGATAATACTGGATTTGTCCAGCAATAAAAGTAGCTGCTGTGGCTAAGGTAAATTTGCCACATTCATTGATGTATTAATTTAAACAAATTAAGGTTGTTTATTATTATACGCTGACATTCAGGCATTAAAGGTTATTTTAGCTTTTGGGAGAAATAGATCTCCTTGGGTTTGCAATTGTTGAACAATTTCAGTGCAGAAGGGACCTGGACTGCTCCCATGCACGAACTCATGGAGGTTTCTCTCTGTAAAGAGTCAAATGAGTTAGAGACTGAAAGAAGTCCCCTGTCATTCTGAGAATGTGGACGTGTGTGGTAGGAAAGGGGTGGGAGGAACAATCCCTATGGACAGCTTTTTTTCCTAGTGACTGTGGGCTAAGAAGCTAAGACTTAATTCCAGTCCTGGGTTAAGTAAGAATTGTCATTTTTCTAGGGATTATGGCCCTCAAAGCTGTTGTTAATCACTCTTCCCCATAAAAATCAGATGGCAATAAAAATGGAAAGAAAACTGGCACACACACAAAAAGGCAATGCAGTGTTATTACTTATTGGGTTCTAGTAGGCTTGACTCAAACAGACAAAGCAAGTTGCCCCAAACCAGTTAAACCTAAAAAGCTTCACACAAAAACACTCCAGCACACTTGCCAGCACCAAAAGATGTGTAATCAGAGAGACAGGTAGCAAGAGATTTTGCCTCCAAAGGCTGGCATACAGTTTGGCCTAATCCTACCTAGAAGCCAGATCATATAAGTGAGTTCAAAGGAGATGGTTATGTTATGTTCAGAACAGGTAGATAATACACCCATCAGAAGGAAAAGAGGGCCTTCTTACTCTCTCTGCAGCTTGCAAGAGAAGTACGAGAGGAGAACCAAGCTCACCGGCATCATCTCTTATAGCACAGTGATTCCTAGAACGCACCCCACCCAGCCTGTTCTATCACATCCAAGCAATTCCTCCTCCTGGAAGAAGGAGAGCTTGAGCAAGTCCTTTTCCCTAGAGGCCTGCCATTTTAAGGTAGTTTGGAACTAACACCTCCTTTCCCCCATCAATCCTAGTTGAGTGGACTAAGGTTTTGTACCATAAACAGCATTTTGGTTGAAAATAATTGAAAGTAAAAGCTTACTTCCATATCAAATGGCTTCAGGCATATATGAAGTAGACATTAACATGTTCATTTTACCGCCAGGGATTTGGAGGTGGGATATTATAAATATGTTACAATGGAGATAACAACACTGTAACCCACAAGGACTAGCTCAGTAATATTTATTAGTAATACATTTAATCAATGATGTTGGGAAAGAGCATTATAAAATTAGAATTCAGAGATGAGAAATGGTGCCAATAATTTTAAAGTATTTCCTGTCATGTTATGCTAAAACAGGGTTTTGGGTCCTAAAATCATGGAAAAACCAGTTTAGGCTTTGGGAGGAGCTTAATTTCTTAAATCACTAATTTCTTCTAGTTTTCTGTTCGTCTAAGTTGCCAGTGTTTCTTCATTTGGGAAGGAGACAGGTTCTGAAGGTTGTGCAACTGGTTATCACAATTTTTGACCTTGGGCAAATAACTTGAGCCTTGCTGGGCTTCAGCGATCGTCAACTGTAAGAAATAACTTTGCCCAGGAATTGCTTCAAATCCTTTCCGTGCTTGTTTACAGAGGCTCTTGGAAAAAAAGGCATATACCTTGCACAGGAAATAAACAGAACCGTGTGCAAGGAGAAGAGTACAAAGGTCACTCGTTTGAAAAATAACCAATCCACTTGGAGCCAATTAATCTCTTTATCTAAATTCCCAGTTGAGCCCGTCACCCCACTGGCAGCCGACCCGGGTCATCACTGGACCCAGTCGCGTGGCTGGGTTGGCCCCTTTCCGTATGGAAACCCTCGCAAACATTCTTCGCCCAACGCACTCCAGGGAGATAATGAGGGCGAGAGACTGTCAGTATCAGAAGACGCTCAAAAACCCTTTCCTACACACGGAAATATCCTCGCCCAGAGAATGCTTCACCGACTGGACACCCCAGGATCCGTAAAACAGAACAAAACACCCCGGTAGCGGCACTCACGCACTTTCCGGCATGTCACAGCCGTAAAAACTTCAGACGGCTTCCACCCTTCGGTCTGTCAACCGAAGAAACAGGGTGGGGGAGGGGTGCAACCTGTCAGGGGAGGGGCGGGGCGCCATCCGGAAAAACCTAGTGCGACTGCGCGGGCCGGTACAGGAGGACTGCGTTGACTTCCAGGGGCGCAAGTGGGCGGGGCTTGTCGTCCAGACAACCCAAGAGCGTCTGTCCACACAGCTCAGCTTGACTTTTGCAGACTGACAACTGGGGTCGTGCTTCGCTCAGCATGGTGAGCACGGAAAGTGGGGGATCCAGGTGAAGGCGCGAGCATTGAATCTCCTTCACCAGTGTTAAATAGTGTAATAAGAGCCTGTCTTATTTTAGAGGGGAGCAGGTCAGTTTAGTAAAGAACCTATACCCCTGTTGGGGGAAAGACCTTCTCCTAATCCGTGTCCTCCCCATCCAGTATCCGGAGGACAGGTCAGATGGTGTCCTAATCTCTCACTGTTGCTAGGTTTAAAAATTGGTATCAACCTAGTGGAAATAGTTCCCCCCCCCCCCAAATTTAAATTCAGCCTGCCCTGAATTTATTAAGTATGATATAACTTCACAGCGTTTTCTTTTCTTGCACTCAGCTGTCCTTTCCAAGAGCACAAGCCACCATGTAGCTATGAGATAATCTCTTTTCCCATTTTTCTTAAATATGATTTCCATCTTCTATGATTAAAATCAGAGGGAGTGGAAATGTATTAATTATTCAGTTCATTAATTACTGGAAAATATAGAGTTCATTCTTTGTGCTTATGCTCTCTGAACTTTGATCATTACTCAACCACCTGATGCCCTTCTTAGGATTTGCAAGGGAGTGAGGATATGTACAATACTTATCCCTAATCGACTTTATGTTACATGCACTAGTGAGAGATGACAATTTGTCCATCTTTAAAATACTGTTACTTGAGAGCAGGGACAATGCTGTTTATATAGTCTGCTCTATTGTACTTATTTCAAAATGGAAGTATGTTAATTGTTAATTGATAGCAAATATATTAAAAATGGAACTCATTTGTAAAAATTATATGAGAGTAAAGTCTCTTCTATTCTTTATATTCTCCAGCATCTTAGAGTGACTTGTATATAAATCATTAATAAATATTTGCAAAATGTACTAAATATATGAAATTTTCAAGAACATGTAATCTGCTTTGTGTCAGTTTTAACATTTATATTTCATACAGTGATAATCTTATGGTTTGAGCCAGTAATTGGCCCTGTATTATTCTTCAAATGTAGAAAATGTCTAATCTTACAGTCGCATGATCTCCTACAAATTTCTTACCAGAAATCTAATGGACACATGGGCCTGATCAGGAAATCACTAGTAGTGTAACTGAAAAATACTTGTAACTGTAATTAGTTATTGTAAGATTGTGTGTGTGCTTTGTAAATAATTTCCACACACTGCTGAAGAGTATCATTTATTTATAGCTTTGCCTGCTTTAAATACCTGCTTCTCTTTCTATAAAATAAGTAATTTGATTCACAGAGAGATAATTTTTTATGAGATCATTCCCTCACTTTCAAACTTGACAGTAGTACCAATACTTAGTCAATGACTGTGCTTTGGAGCCCTTTAAACTAGTGCCTTTCTGACTGGTACTCTGTTTAGTGATAGGGCATTTCATTAAACATGAATTATTGAATGACTATCATAAGAAAGAGTGTAAAATTTACTTACAAAAGATGTTTCAGTGAGTGAAAATTTTGTCTTAATTTTTTCTAAACTTGCTTCTTGTTTAGTCTGAATTCTTTTTTAAAATACACTATTTTAAGATAATTTTAGATTTACAGAAAAGTTGCCAAGATGGTATAGAGACTTCACTTATATCTTTACCCAGCTTCTTCTAATTTTAACATCTTACATAATCAGGTAACTGTTCAAAATATCTGAATTTTTAAAAAAATTTTATCAATTATTTTTTCTTTCCAAATTTTAGGGTCCCAAAGCAAAAAAGGTAGGTAAACATTTTTTCAAAATAGTTTTAAAAGTACTAACATTGTACAAACAGAATTTTAAAACATTTTTTTAGATTTTAGTATAGTTTATAGAGATTACTAAGTTTACTTTGTAGATATTAATGCTGTTTAAATCATGGAATAAACTTTGTAATGATTTTACATATGTACATATTATAAAATGATTACCAAAATAAGGTCAGTTAACACATCTATCAGTTCATATAATTACCATTGTGTGTCTGTGTCTGTGTGTGTAGTAGGAACATTTAAAATTTGTCTTAGCAGCTTTCAGGTATAAAATACAGTATTGTTAACTGTAGTTCACCATGCTGTGCATTAGATCCCCAGAGCTTATTCATCTCATTACTGAAACTTATAACCTTGCCCAGCATCTGCCCATTTTCTCCATCTCCCACCCCTGACAATCACCAATTTACTCTTTGTTTTTATGAGTTCGGCTTTTTTAGATTCTACACATAAGTGAGATCATACAGTGTTTGTCTTTCTCTGACTTATTTCACAAAACATAATGGCCTCAAGTTTTATCCACATTCGTGCAAATAACAAGATTTTCTTCTTTATTTATGGCTCAGTAATATTCCATTGTGTATTTCTTTTTCTTTATCAATTAAGAAGTGGATAAACACTTAAGTTGTTTCCGTATCTTGGCTATTTTGAATAATGCTGCAATGCACATGGGGGTGCAGATATCTCTTTGAGGAAGTTGTTTCATTTCATAAAGTTTACATTCTGTCTGGGGAGAGAAGGTGATGAAATAATATAATGTCAGATAGCTTTGACTATGCAGAAAACCAAGAAAGGTTTCAGTGAGAAATATGTGGTAGGGGATAGTATTGATTCCGTTTCATAATGGGTCATTGAGGAAGTAAAATTTGAGAAGAGACCAAGATGAAACAAGGGAATAAGTCAATCATTACCAAAGGGATCACCATTCCAGGCAGAAAGAACAGTTACTGCGAAGTCCCAAAGTTGGGAGTGGCCTTGTGAGAATGCCAGAGTGGTCAGAATAGAGTGAGGGAGGTAGAAGGTGGGAGATAAAACATGGGCTGTGGGGGCTGGGGGGAGAGATAAGCAGGAGCCAGTTCATGGACAAAAAGACTGAAATGAAATGTTTGGATTTTATTCTGAGGGTAATGGGTAGCCTGGGAAAGTTGCAAGAAGAGTGACATGCTATGATTTGCATTTTTAAAGGATTACTAGAGCCCTGACTGGTGTGGGTCAGTTGGTTGGGTGTCCTCCTGCAGAACCAAAGATCGCTGGTTTGATTCCTGTCAGGGAACATGCCTGAGTCCCAGGTCGGGGCAAGTACAGTTTGACCAATATTTTTCTCTCACATTGATATTTCTCTCCCTCCCCATTTCTTTCCCTTCCCATCTCTTCAAGAATTATAAATAAATAAATAAATAGAAAAATTCACTGTAAGGAAGAAAGAGTAGTAAGTAGGAAGACTGTTCAAAGTCTTCACACTGAAATAAGTCAACTTCTAGAAGTATGGAGGGCTCTCAAAGGTACACAAAAGTTTTCTAAGGATACAAGAATACAGATAGCTTTATAGAAATCAATTTCTAGATTATCAACTTCCGTATTTACCCTTTCCTGGGAAAAATCTACAGTCTTGAAGTCCTGCCTTTAGCCATTGCATCCTCCTCTTTCACAATATTACCCCTTTGCTTTAAAAAAATAAAAAAGAGGCATATCTCTTATCCATTCTAAATCTTACTGTGGTTTATTTCCCTCATGCCAGAGCTATGAAACTAATGGACAGTTCAAAGCATTGATTTTGGCAAACCTTTCTTTAATCATGGCACCAAGGATTTATTGTTTTTGTCTTGGTATAAGTGGTAAAATGAAGCATTAGAAGTTTTGAGATATTCTGTATTTCTTGTATATTGTAGTGTGGAGTGGTGGGACTGGTAATAATTTTTGTTTAGTGACATCACCCATGAAATGATCACAACAAACTCACAAATATCAACAACTGAACCTAAAAAACAAAAACAAAGACAGACTAAGCAAACAACTAGAACAGGAACAGAATCACAGAAATGAAGATCACATGGAGGGTTATCAGTGGGGAGGGAGTGGGGGGCAGATGAGGCAAAAAGGTACAGGGAATAAGAAACATAATAGTAGATACAAAACAAACAGGGGGAGGTTTAGAAGAGCATAGGAAATGGAGAAGCCAAAGAACTTATATGAACGTCCCATGGACATGAACTAAGAGGGGGATGCTGGTGGGAGTTGGGGTGCAGGATGGAAGGGGATAAAGGGGAGAAAAAAATGGGACAACTGTAATGGTATAATCAATAAAATATACTTAAAATATTTTGATTTTTTTATTTCCAATAATATTAAACATAACAGATTTTTTGGATCGATGTTTATTCGGAAAATAAGTAATGCTGACTAAAATATAAATATAGATAAAAACAATCATCTTAACAGCATTTAAGAGCTGATAAGATAGTAAGAAATTATCAGGAGAAAACCTGTATGAAGGCAGGAACCACAGAAGTAATAGAAGCCTGGTTTTATCATGAGGCCATTTACAGAACTGGCAAAACTTGAACTTTGGTCTTAACAGCAACAGTGGAACCCAAATACTGATGATGTCTTCAGTGTACTGAAAGTGAATAACTGCCAATTTAGAATTCTGTATCAGCTCAAATAGTTTTCAAAAATAAAAATGAAATAACATTTTCTTGGGCAAAACTTGAGTTTTCCACCTATAAAACATATTAAACATAAAAGGTATAAAACAATAATCATAATAATAATATGTGGCTTTAAAAATAAACTAAGATACATGACAAGAAACAATCTAAAATGTTCATCACTTGATGAATAAAGAAAATGTCCCTAAAATGAATGAATGAATGAATGAATGAATGAATGAATAAAGCTCCAGTTGGGTAGCTCAGGTGGTTAGAGTGTTGTTCTGCTATGTCAAGGTTGTGGGTTGGATCCCCAGTGAGGACACATATAAGAATCAACCAATGAATGCATAAATAGTTGGAACAACAAATAGATGTTTCTCTCTCTCTCTCTGTGTCTCAAATGAAAGAAAGAGGGAGGCAGGAAGGAAGGAAGGAAGGAGAAAGAATATGTAGTATATTCATACAATGGAATTTTTTTTTAGCCATAAAATGTAAGAATTGATATATACTATAACATGGACAAACCTTGAAAATATTATGATAAGAGAAAGAGGGCAGTCACTGTTAGGAACTGTCCCACCTGGTTTCAGGAACTATAGCCTCGCCAACAGGTGAGAGGGCACCAAGACTGGAGCTGAGCAAGGAGGCCTTGGGAAAATAGGCCACTGAACAGACAAAACCTGTCCCCCTGGCAGGGGTGCAGCTCCTGCTTCCCTCACATCATCCTGCTTGGCCGCTGGTTAGTCAATGACAGGTAAGATCCCTCGATGGCAGAGGCAACCTAAGACAGGCACAGTCACATAGGGGCCATCAGGGAAGGACTTGGGGGACATGGAGAAAGGGCAAAAGACCCTCACCCCATGGCTCTGAGATGGCCAAGTCCTAATTTGATCTGAAGTCTCATCTCTTGGCTGCTCTGCTCTGCCTTCCTGGCTCAGGCTTGAAACAGTACTACAGACAGCCCTAAACTGGATCGGGCAATTCCCAGGGGAAATCAGGCCTAGAAATAAATGCCTTGAAGCATGCTTTGTTTTTCTCTCAAAGCTATGATAACTGGCTCATGCTGGGAAGGAAATTTACATTATTCATAGACCCTGACCCTAAACCATTTGGTGCTCTTTTGTTTACTTGTTTCGGACCCATGCATATTGGTGTGTTCCTGCTCTTTGTCTTCCTCAAACATCACCTATTCTCTGTAAACATTAACATACTGATGTAATGAGATTACCTGTACATTCCTACTACCTAGCCCCCACTCATAACCCTTTCAATAAAAGCCATTGGACACAGGGTTCAGGGGCATTCTCCACTAGAGGGAATCGCCACCCCCTTTCCCTGGCAGACCGAGAAGTGACTGGAATGACTTATTTTATTTTCCCATCCGTGGTGACCCAGAGCGGCTCTGCAGGACAGAGCCCCTCCCCCTCGAGTCACTAAAGACCCCACATTGTATGATTCCAGTTATATGAAATGTCCAGGATAGATGAATTTATAGGGAAAGTAGATGAGTGGTTTCCTAGAGTGGGGGTTTGGGAGGAAATGTGGAAGGG
Organism: Pteronotus mesoamericanus; assembly: GCF_021234165.1. Taxonomy (NCBI): domain Eukaryota; kingdom Metazoa; phylum Chordata; class Mammalia; order Chiroptera; family Mormoopidae; genus Pteronotus; species Pteronotus mesoamericanus. The sequence goes on from NW_026555310.1 coordinate 19,481,975, forward strand.
TGACTGATAATAGATATGTGATTTCTTTTTTGGGGTGATAAAATGTTCTAAAATTAATTATGGTGGTATTTGGTTATAAAACTTTGTGAATAAACTGAAGCCATTGAATTGTACACTATAAATGGGTAAATTGTGGAATATATGAATTATATCTCAGTACAACTGTTATAAAAAGATACATGACAAAAAAAATATAATTTGGGTAGGGGAAGGATAAATTGAGATGGTCTAAAGTTCTTGTGCTATTTGATAGTATAATAAATATATTCACATATTAGGTATATATGTTGACTTTTAGGATAGCCACTAGAATGATATAGACAACGAATATAAATTCCAAACTAGTAGAGGGAAAGTAGTAGATTGATGAAAAATTATCAGTTGAAAAGATATCAAGAAAGAATACAAAAAGTAGCCCAGACAACACCCCAAGAACAAAAGAGAAAAATTGTCATATAGATTAAAAGTAAAATCCAACAATGATCTTTTTTTCACAAACACTATCCAAATAAAGGTACAGAAAGGTGAAAGGAAGATGTTGGAAAAAAGACATGCTATGTAAATGCTAGAAAAGTGAAAGCTGATAGTAGCTATAGTAAACACAAAAGCACTTCTAGAAATAGAGAGGATTATTTTGTAATGACAAAGATTTGACTAACCAAGAAAATGTTATTTTAAATTTGTACGTACCTAATTACAAAGCCTTGAAATATACACTGCACAAATTCAGAGAACTAGCAATGGAAGTAAGCAATCACAGTGGGAGATTTCCTTTTTCAGTAATTAGGTTGAAATAATATGATGAACAAAATCTCAAGAAGTAGAACACTGCACCCAACAACTAGAAAATTTTAAGCACACATATTTTTCCCCCAAATTGACAGCATACTGTGCCATAAACCTATTCTCAAAGTTCAAAGAACTGAAACAACTCACAGAATGTATTATAAGCTCAATGCAATTAAACTTAAAAATCAAAGAAATCAGTTAAAACAGGAAGATACAATATGCTGGGAAATGTTTAAACATACTAAAGTGGGTCAATACGTAACACAAGAAAAGTCAGAAAATAAACTCAGTGATTACTAAAATACTTCAAAATTTGTAGAATATGTCTAAATCAATACTTAGAGGGCCCTAAAGACTAATATTAGAAGAAGAAAAAAGACTAAAAGAGTTAATGAACTAAGCATCCTTCTCAAGAAGTAAAAGGAAAAAAGGAAAAAATAAAGACAAATACAAAAATAATAAAGTGAATAAAACATAAAGTAGGGCGGATCAATAACCTCATATTCTTCAAGTCTTTATTCAAATGTTACCTACTCAGTGAGGCCCACTCTAACCATTCTATTTAAAATTGTAATTAATTCTTTCAAGCTACCCTTGCAGTTTGGAGTCCCCTTGCTTTCCTCCACAGCACTACTCACTCTATAAAATATATTATAATTTATTTTTAAATTTTAATTATTGTTTTTATTTCCCGTTCCATTTGAATATAAGCTTGTAAGTGTGAAGATTTTCTGTCTGTTCACTGATATATCTTAAGTTCCTGTTACATGTTAGGCTCTCAATATTTTTTCAAACAATTGAATGAGTAAACAGGCCACAATTTATTTCTTTGAAAATACTGAAAAAAGTTTGACAGTTCTCTGGCAAATTTTATCAAGAAGGACAAAAGTCCTAAATAACCCATATTAGAAATAAAAAGGGAGACATGACTCTAACAATAAATGACATTATTTGAACAGCTTTATATGTCAATAAATCAGAAAATTTAGATGAATTAGATAATTAGCCAGGAAAAAAAACTTTCATGAACTACAAAAACCTGAATAATCCTATAATCATTAAAGACATTAAACCAGTGCCTAAAAATATCCCCAGAAAGAAAATTCTAGGTCTGTAAGTCTTTGTTAGCTGGTTCTTCATTCAAAGATAATTCCATTTTGATACACATTCTTTCAGAGCATGTAAAAAGAGGGAACACTTCTAATTCATTTTAGGTACCTAGGTAACCGCTGTGCACAAGGGAGCATCCCTGAAAGGAGCCACTCGAACACTTTGGTATCTATCCACAACGCCAGGTTGATTAGGGGAGACCTCCCCAGTAAGCCAATAGAGGCACACACAGGTTACACACAGAGCGGAGGTCTTACTCAATAAAAGCAAGCAAGAGCAAGTCCCAGTCACTGGCCAGTGGCAGTGAAGTGGGCATTGGTCTCAAGTCACGGGGCTACGGTGGCAACACGTGTCCACTGGACAAGAAGCCCTGCAGTCCTCTGAGCGTGACCCGTGATACAGCCAAGCTCCAGCAGGCATGGTTGAATGGTCGGAGGTCTGAGTTCTCATAGCCCACAGTAGGCAGTGGTCCCACTCATATCGATGTCCATCTGGAGACCTTAACCAAGTGTCCGGACTTGTGGTTTTGGGCATTCCAAATCCTCTCCCATAGGTGTTCGCATTACATCCCATTACCTCATTCTGGGCCTCACGCTACTTGACATAACTGTCATGGCTGACCGTGATTCCATATTGGATTGTCAAAAGGTGTCCAAAAAGTCTGTTCTGCTCTTGCTGTTTACAGTAACCTGAGAATAGTATGATAAAGGAAAGTTGAAGCCCATTCATGAACATAAATGATAAATTTCTAAACAAAATGTTAGGAGGCTCAATTTGGAAGTACAGCAGGTTGTGGAATAACGTCGCTTTGTTATAACTTTGATGAGATGCTCTAGGAACTTTTGTTTATATCAGTTAGCTTATAGTAAAATTGGTTTTGCTATACATCATTTTTCTTAAAGTTATAGAACCTGTCCATGATATTGAGAACTTACTGTATATAGAATGGTAGTAAATTATAATTCAGTTCAGTTTATCCCAGAAAGGTGGAATTTGTTTAATATAAAAAACTAAATGAATATAATTAGACTGAGTTACAAATTCAGTTACTGCACCTTGTCATTTCATAGGTTAAAGGGCACTTCCTTAGCCTGATACAGGTATCTTACCTTTACAAAAAAACAAAACAAACCCAACTGCCAGAGAAGTAAAAGTACTGAGATTAATAAATATTGATTTGGATAATTATTATTAGAGTATAAATTGGAATAATTACTCTGGAAAGTTCAACTTCAATATGTTAAAAATACACATGTGCACCAGTTTTACTTGGAGAAATGCACTGTAGAGAAACTCTTTCAAATGGACACCAGAACACATGCACTTGAAAGTTTATAGCAGCACTATTCATGATAGTAACAAACTAGAAACCATCCAATGCCTACCAGCAGGAGAGTGGATAAATAAATTAATGAATTACTATTTGGAAGTAAAAATATAGAGCTACAATCATATGCATCAACATGGCTGAACGTGAGGAAGCATAATGTGTATCTAAAAAGTAAATTGCACAAAAGGATAAATATCGTACTATTCAACTTACATGAAATATCTAGAGCAGCCAAACTCATAGAGAAAGTAGAACAGTGGTTGACTTAATGTTTCATGATGCAGAGTTTCAGTTTGGGATGATGCTCTGGAGACGGGTGGTCAGGATGATTGTGCAACAACATGAATGGACTTCATGACACTGATATGCACACTTAAAAATGGTTAAAATGGTGAATTTTATTACACTTTACTGCAATAAGAAAATAAGTAAATTACAATCATATATGTATAGTTGGATTTACGTGAAGTACAAAAATAAGCAAACTGTATTGATTAGGAATTCATACATATGCAATAAAACTTTAAAGAAAAACAAGTAGCATCAAAAATGCTACTGATTATCTCTAGGGGTGACTATTTTGGTAAATCAATGTAATTTTTGGCATGTGATGTAGAAAGAATTCAAAGAACTAATGATATAGCTATAACAAACCAATCCCCATCTACAGTGGCTTTTTAATGTATACTGGATTTCTCATTTCTTATATTTGTGAAAATTAAAATAAAATTTGTCTGAATTCTTGTTTTATTTAGCAATAACTAACAATTATCCATGGGTCATGAGCTAACAAGAAAAGGAAAAAAGCCCAGCCATCTCATCAAGAGAGCTATATCCAGTAAAATTTTACTTCTCATGATAATATTCATCAAAATTTGTAATATAATATGTTGCTTTGTTTAACTGTGTACTGAAAAAATGTTTAAGATTAGGTCAGTCCAGAACAACATTTTTATTACTTAGAAACAAGGGAATAAACTTTTAAAAATTTTATACCTATTTTTATAATAGATAAATATGCAGGTTCAACAAAAGTTTTCCAGTATATTGCATTAGGATAAGATTCTGTTGGGGAATGGAAATATAAGTTTAAGGAGAAAAAGGATTAAATTTTTACTAAAGAAAAGCTTGTTCATATTTTTTTTAAATTAATGATATTGGCCATCAGATCACCATGGAATATAGATTCCATTGTATATATTTTCATCAGTGATTGATATATTTAAATGAGTGGTATAACAGTTATGTCATATATTGGAAATATTTGCAGCTTTTAAGTTTGTGATGAAAAGTTTTCAATGCCAACTTAAAAATGTGTAAAGGGGTACATAGTTTTCCAAAATTGTTTTAGGGAATATATAAACAAATGATTTTAAAAGTTACTGATCAACTACAGCTGAGGAGGAGAAGCCAGAAAAGATGTCTGAGAAGGAGGGACCTATGAGAGAAGAAGCTAAATCAGACAGTTCTAACCTAAAGGCCAAATGAAGAAATTATTTCAAGAAGGAGGAAGAAAACTTTGTAAAATGTTGATGGCAGATGAGTAAAATGAAGGCTGACAGCTGACCATTGGCGTTGGAAACATAGCCGTCTGTGAAGATCCTTGACAGGAGAGGTTTTAATGAAGTGATAGAAATGAAAGCCTGAGTGGGCCATGCAGAAAATGGGGAAACAAAAGCAGAAACAACTCTTTTTAGGTCATTTGACATGAAGGGTAACAGAATTGGAGCCAATGATGGGGAGGATGTGAAATCTCAGGAGGGAGAAATTTATGAATAACTAAAGGTGTTAGTTATAAGAGCCAGGTCCATACATTTCACCCACTGTAAAGGGAGGGAAGACAGGCCTAAAGATATGTTGGTTCTAAGATCCGCTGTGCAAAGAGATTGCTTTCTTTTCAAAGTTTCTAGTAATACAAAAGGTGAGATCAATAGCTGAGAGAAGGAAAGAGCAGAGGATTTTGGAGGTTTGAAGACTGAGGACAATGAAATAGTAGTAAGAGAAAGGATAGTGTTTAGAGCCTAGTTAAAATTGTGCTCAAAAATTTGAGCTATGCATTTTTTTCTGGCATGGTTCAGCTGCTCTTCTTGCCAGCACAGAATAATGGAGAGTTGAATTTAACTAGAACTAGGAATTCTCTAGCTGAGCTTCTCAGAGGGAGAGGAAAATAGGAGAGGTGAAGTTATATGGTTAGTGATAATGGTGAGGGACCAACCAACTGTGAAAACAGTTGATGAACAGTGGAAAAGTGGTAGGGCTAATGGGTTGCAGGTTCCAGTGGACCATCCTGCAGTAAGTGAGCCAAAAATTGAAGATGGTCATCCAGAGCAGATATCCCAAGGGTCAATCACTCTTGATTCCTCAGTTTAGATGATGGTCTTTCTTTATGTAATCTTCCCTCCAGGAAAGTGGAGAGGAGGTGGCTGTCACCACGATAGTCCTCAGATCTGTATGCTCTAGCCCTGATCTCTTTGCTAAACCTCAGTTTCCCAATTTTAATGCCTGCAGCATTTCCTGGATACTCCAGAACTTCATATTAATTATATTTAAACTCCTTTAAAGAATTTGTCTTACAAATTTACGTGTTATGGACTACCATTCTTTTTTTTTTTTAACTTTTCTTTGAATCCTTCCTCTCTTGTCTCTAATGATTATCAGATAATTTAATTGATAAAATAGTTATTGGATCCATTCTCCTATCTGCATTTAGGGTCATGACTTTAGTTAACTATTTTTAATAGTGACCAAAATTATACCCTCTTTATAATCATCCTTTTCCCTAATACCAGGTTTTCAAAATTATATTCTTAATAAACATAGCTCTTCTCAAAAACACTTAGGGGGTTTCCATTTCTTTTAGATTAATGTCCAAACTCTATAGCATAGGTTCCAGTTGTCTTTTCCATTCTCATTTCCACTTCATCTCCTCTTGGAGCCTTCCCAGGGCCCGTGGCATTTGGCCTCTCCAGCGCTCTCTGAACTCTGTACCTTCTGCCTGCATCTCCCTCTTTGGGGGATATCTTCCCCTCATATCTGAATGTTAAAATTTGGGGGCCACAGACTTGAGTACTGTACTGCTCTGTACAATTTTACTTTATCCCAGCTATTGAAAATAATCTCTTCTTCCTCCAAACTTGTAAAATAATTCTCTGTATATCTGTTAGCCATACAAATTCCTTTAATAGACACGTTGCAGTGTTAAGACTGTTTTTATATATATTTTCTTTTAATCTTTACAACAGTGAAACAAGGTTCCATTTAGCACCATTTTAAAGATGTTAAAACTGGGGATAAGAGATTTACTTAAATTGTATATGTTTGTCACTGTTACTCTTGGTGCTGAATGATTTATATGCTTATTTTTATTAATTGCTTCCATACTTTGCCCTGAAGGCACTGAGTCAAGGCTTTGCACATAATAGGCAGTGTTATGTGAATGAGTGAAAAATGGGATTCGTGGAGATATTTTTCCTAATTCTGTTTGAGGGATATGTATTTTTAAGTTATTTGGGTTAGTAGCCTTTTCATTTATATGTTGTTGCCTTTGTTAAGTCTGGCAATAAGAAAAAGAGACTCAGCAAAGCTGAACGATTGAAGAAGCTACAAGAGGAGGAGGAGAGACGACAAAAAGAGGAAGGTACAAAGTACACAGTGGTGCTATTTTTACATGTAGGAGATACCAACCATCAACTGGTAACTCCAGTCAATATATTTTAAAAGAATTTTCAATCCTTCCTCCCTTGGGCTTTGTCCTTGAGTCCTTTATACATGTTCCTTGATAAAGGACTGAGAGTGGCAAGTGAGGGTGGGTGGGGAGGGGCAAAGCGGTGGCAGGAAAATGGAGACAAGTGTACTTGAACAACAATAAAAAAAAGAATTTTCAAAATTCTTTAATTTTTCAAATTTCATTTTTTATGATAGGTACCTAATATTTAAAGGGTACCCAGAAAGTTGGTAGTTAATACAAATCACTTTCAGATATATCTTGAAGTAGAGATGCCAGATAAAGTACAGGATGCCTGGTTGAATTTGAATTTCAGGTAAACTATGGATAACTTGACATAATTTTCCCCGTGCAATATTTGAGACATACTTAAACAAAAAAAAAATTATCATTATTTTTCTGAAATTCAAAGTCAACTGAGCATTCTTTATTTTTATGTTAATTCTGGCAATCCTACTTGAAGCAGTTCATATGTACTGATGAAATAGAGGCATTGGTGCTGATTATGCAGTGAGAATTCTGAAACTCAAATTCATTAAATAAGGGAAATACAGACTAGCAAGAAATACACATGGCTGCCTAGATTTTTATAGTTTAATAACATATATTTGCCAAATGTAAAGAGGACTTTCATGTGTTAAAAATATCAATTAAAATTAATAAAAATATTGGTTATTTAAAACACCAAAATTATTTTAAAAATCTGAATATTTCAAGTGGCTGTAGCTTTGAACATTAAGACCATCTGTGGATTAAGATTCAGGTCTTAAAAGTCTGTTTTCAGGTTTCATGCTGATTTTTTTATGTATAATCATATAAATCCTCTATAAATGACTCATGATAAGAATAGACTGTCAGGATCTAGATCTCGGGGAATGTTTTATGATATTGTTTTAAACCCATATTCTTCAACATATGTATCACATTTTCTTTTTGGTAGTGAAAGCAAGAGAAGATTAAGGTTATTGCTTTGATGATGTAGATATCACAAGGTTATGGAAATCTCATGACAATGTTACCTCCCCTTAATTACCCATGATAGATTTGTGATTTTTTTTATTGGCTAAAATCATTATTGAATCATTATAAACTTTGGAGAGAAGAGAAATATCATTATGGGCCTATTTTTTGGGGAGGGCCTTAAAGTTTAGTCACGTCACTTTTTTAAAAGAAATCTAGCAGTTGTCTTAGTTCTGCTGCATAGTAAAGGTTGTGACTTCTATAAAATATATCACCACCATTACATCTTGCAAATGTTTGAAGTGACTTTAATGGCTTAAAAATAGACTGATTTTATCACTGTGAAAAAAATTTTTCTTTTGTTCTTTAGAGGAAGCCCGTATGAAACATGAAAAAGAAGAAATGGAAAGACTTGAAATGGAACGAGTTCAGAAAGAAAAATGGCAACAACTTGAAGCAAAAGTAAATAAACATTAATGGTGTTACTAATGAAGACTTAAACTATATGACTACCAGATCCATTAGGCTATTTAATGTCCTTCTCCTCCAGAAGCTACTAGTAATAGTTAAGCCTGTATGAACTGGCTTAGCTCACTTAATCCTACCATAAAATGAATGACATTATCATCCATATTTCACAGATAAGGAAATTGAGGAATAGAGAAGTCAAGCTGGCTGGGGCCAGGACCTAGATATAAGTAGCCTTGCATTTGAGCCCATGCTTGTAAATATTAATGTATTATTCTCAATCTGTTTTATAGATAATTAAACAGGGACCAAAAGGAAAAATATATTTAAATTCTACCTCTCCTTTTTTTGTTTCACTTCTCTTTTTCACTAGAAATTTTCAGATCAGTAGTTCTGAAATATTTTGATCTCAGGGAAAAAACCTCATTACTCTTAAATATTGAAGACCCTCCACCAAGGAGCTTTTGTTTATGTGGGTTATATCTATTAATATTTACATACTAGAAATTAAAACTAAGAAATTAAAAATACATTATATTAATAGACTTAAACATTGTTAAAAATAAACTTAAATAAGAATAAATAAATACATATTAACATGTTTATAAGAAAACAGCTATATCTAATTATATATATAATGTGTATTATGTAGCTACAATTGATGTATTAGTTTCAGGTGTGCAGCATAATGATTTAATATTTGTATATATTGTGAAATAATCACCACAATAAGTCTAGTTAACATCCATGACCACATGTTATAGATTTTGTTTTATATAACAAAATGAGGGAAATGAGTGGCATTGCTTATATTTTGAAAATCTCTTTAATGTCTGACTTAACAGAAGACAACTGGATTCTTATATCTACTTAGTATTCCATTACAATCTGTATTTTTTTATTGGAGTATATGAAGAAAATCTGGCCTCACACAGATACATAGCTAGAAAAAGGAGGGATATTGTGTTAGCCTTTCAGATAATTGTGGATATTTTTTATTACTGTACCAAAAATCAGCAAGTGGTAATTTCTTAATGTGGAATCTGAAACCATATCAATGAACTTTTCATACTCTATTACACTAAAACATTGACCTATCTTACACTTTGAATAGACTGTTTTCCATGCATGATTTTGCAGTATCATGTATCGCTTGCTTGGAAAAATTATGTTCACTGAATTATTTGCTTCCAAATGTTGACACATATTTATTATCCATTATCAAAAAAACCCCACAAGCATTAATATCATCTACAATAAAATTAGAAAATTTCTTAAGGATGGGAAACTCTCAAGCGCACAGTGGTAGATAGAAGTTTTCTGAGATTTGGAAATTATTTGAAAGCTTGAATTTTATCATTGGCAACAAATCCTTTAAATTGTTTCCTGGAAGTGACATGCTCAATTCATTTATTTTTGATAGAATGTCTGCCAAAATACTCAAATAATTGCAAAAGTTTTTATATCTCAAGACAGTGCTGTCTGTTGATATGCAGCAGACATGCTTTATGCATACTTCCCATTTTATCACACAGGATATTAAAAAGACATACACACTTAAAGGTTGATATTTTATAGAATTAATAATTTTTACTGTTTCATCAGGTCATTCTTACATGATACTGGCTGTTTACTACCCCTCCACCCTGAAGAGTATGGCCACTAGTATAGTTTGTGCCTTGATTAATACTGTCACCCACAGTTTTACACCATCTTGCACCATCAGTGCAAATGTGTACACAGCGAAAAAGACAAAGTCTTAGTATTATTGTGAAAATATATTTGACTTCACAGATGCCAAAAATGTCTTGGGGGATACACCATGAGTGTGCAGACCACATTTTGTAAATCACTGTTTCAGATGAAACCTTTTAGAAATATCGGTTACATTCAAACTACTTTTAGTATTCATTCTGAAACTAAATACTTTGCCAAGTAAATTTTCAATGCTACTGTGAAACACAAAGCTGAAATTAAGGAATAAATCAATGTATCCTCATGCGACAGGATCTAGACAGGAAAAATGAAGAACTTCAGGAACTTTATTTATTAGAGGGGTGCTTTTCTGAAGCAGAGAAACTGAAAAGAGATAATAGATTGCTTTCTCAGGTAAGACTGATTTTCTTTTCTTTTCTTTTCTTTTTTTAGCTAATACATTTGTACCACAAGAGGGAGTTATAGTCTGCTATCCTTTTTAGTCCCAAGAAACCTGAAAGCTGTCTATAAAAAAATCTCTAATCTGACAGATTGCTTGTAGTAAAGTAAATTCATCTAGCCTTGTAGAAAACTATTTGTCAATAAAAAGATCCTTGAAATATTTATTTTCTTTGACTCAATTAATTTTTGGAATCTTTATTGAGGAAATTATCCTAAATTATAAAATAAAAATTTTGAGTTTAAGGCAATCTAGTGTTGCCCCAAACTGTGTACGTTTAGATCAGGAGAAAAAGGAAAAACTGTAATAATATGACAAAAGATGATTATGCTATAATTTTAAGCAAAAAAATGTAAGTGCAGTGTGATTACAAATGTAAGCCAGGGGGCGAAAGACAAATACCATATGATCTCACCTATAAGCGGAACCTAACCAACAATGCAAAGAAGCAAGGCAAATATGACCAGCAACACCGAAAGGAAAAGAAATCAACAGAGACAAGAGGGAAGGGGGGGCAGGGAAAGGGAAGGGAAGGGGAAAGTCAAGGAACATATAGCAAGGACTCATGGACAAAACCAAAGGGGAAGAGCTGAGGGAGGGAAGGTGGGAGGGGGCAAGGGAAAGAGGGGCGGGAAGGCAGAGACAAATGTATTTAAAAAGTAAATAAATTAATTAAAAAAAAAAAACAAAAAAAAAAACAAATGTAGAATTTGCACAGATTACAAAATGAATGGAGGGGCTCATACTAAAATGCCCATGGTGATTAACAATTAGTAACAATTTGAGAGTAGAAATTAGCCCAAGTGTTGGCTTTTGTAAATGTAGAAGCTATATGATTAGAGAGGAAAGCAAAACAAAACCGACTCATACACTGTTTTAAAAATTAAATGACAATAAATTTGTATTTATTTGAATTATTGAGACTTACAAACTATTTTGGTGAGGTGGAATTTGGTTATTTTAGAGATAACTCAAGTAACTAGTTAGTCATAACATATTTCTGCCTAAATTGGTAAAACTAGGTTATGAGAACTCATACTTAAAAAAGAAGTAATTTAATCTCTGGTTGAATTTTCATTAGTGTGAACCTTTAAATATTTTTATTCTACAGTGGAAGCACTACATTCAATGTGATGGGAGTCCTGATCCATCAATATCTCAAGAAATCAATACTTTCATTAGCTTATGGAAAGAGGAAACAAATGAGATTTTTGAGGAAGTAATTGCAAAGAGTAAACTAGTGCTGCATGTAAGTACCTAGGTGTTATTCCATAATTTAAAATTATTTAAGTTACAAATTGATTTCAAAAATAGAAATAAATAAATGACATTTGCCAATTAATAAGACTGTTGTTTCCATGGCTATAGAGAAAAATACTTGCTAATCTTTTTTTCTTTCACTCCTAAGAACCTCTTGATACTTTAGATGAGGTCTACATAACATAAGTGTGAAATATTAACTGTATGTGTGTCTGAGTCAAGCAAAAAAATTAAGTTGCCTCCATTTATGTAAATAACTGAGGGAGAAAGTACATAGTTTTCTCCTCAGCTGCCTTATTCATTATTCATTGATGCAGTACATGTTTTTATTGTTACCTATGTGCCAGGAACCTACTCGTTCAGGCAGTGAAAGTACAAAGATGAATAAGAATATCCTATGTTCTATTTCTGCAAATAGGGTGGATAGACTAGCCTAAGGGGCTACCACTTTACAATGCACTTAAAAATGCTAGAAAAAAAAATTTAAATGACACTTAAGTCCATTGCCTAGTATAAAAGAAAGTAAGGGAAAATCTTGGAGTTCATAAAACAATTTAGAAAAGTGGGCAAGTATGGAGTCAGTGGCTTCCCAGAAAGTGTCTGTTAACCCCTGGTGGCTTAGGTTTGGTTTAAAGGGCCATCAGGGGCAGAGCTGAGGTTACATGGAAGGTGACAAATGGATCAGAGCCCCCCCCCACCGACATTGCTGGGAGCCTCACGAAGGTCATGTGGCTAGTAGGGGGAAACCTCCTCTGCAAAGGGAGGTGATAGGAACTTGTTTGGCTCATCTTTAGCTTAATAAAGGGAAAACAAAAATGTTTCTAGTGAGAATTCTCAATCAGGAGGGAATCACAAGTTGTATTGGATGAATTTACCAGAACACAGAAAACAGAGATAGAGGGATGAAAATGTAAAAGAGCAGTTAACATATATGAATGATAGAGGAAGAAGGACTAAAAATTGATTGAAAAGGACTTCCAGAAGTATGAGGGAGAGAAAGAAGTCAAACAGATATGGTCGGTGATTTTTCAGAATTGAAGAAAGATATGAACACTCTCATTCATGAAATACAACAAATGCCAAGTGATGATAATAGAAAGAAATCCACACTTATACACACCTCATAATATTAGACAGTAAAAGTAATGTAATTTTCTTGGTCTTGTTATCCTTTATGATTTTTAAAAAGTTAATTTTATTGATTATGCTATTCCAGTTGTCCTGATTTTCCCCCTTTGTACCCCTACCACCCAACACTCCTCACTCCGTCAGGCAGTCCCCCCACCGTTGTTCATGTCCCCGGGTCATTTGTGTAAGTTCTTTGGCTGCTCCAGTTCTTATGCTGTACTTTACACCCCCCTGGCTATTCTGTACCTACCTATTTGTATTTCTTAATCCCCTCACCTCTTCACCCGTTCCCCTACACCCCCTCCCATCTGGCAACCATCAAAACACTCTTTGTACCCATGATCCTGTTTCTGTTCTTGTTTGCTTAGTTTGTTTTTTAGATTCAGCTGTTGATAGATTTGTATTTTTTGTCATTTTTTTGTTCATAGTGTTGATCTTCTTATTTTTCTTAAATAAGTCCCTTTAACATTTCATATAATAATGGTTTGGTGATGATGAAGTCCTTTAGTTTTTCCTTGACTGGGAAGCTCTTCATCTACCCTTCGATTCTAAATGATAGCTTTGCTGGGTAGAGCAACCTTGGCTGTAGGTCCCTGCTTTTCATCACTTTGAACATTTGCCAACACCTTCTAGCCTGCAAAGTTTTGTTTGAGAAACCAGCTTAAGGTCTTACAGGAACTCCCCTGTAGGTAACTAACTTCTTTTCTCTTGCTGTTTTTAAGATTCTCTCTTTATCTTTAACTTTTGGCATTTTAATTATGATGTGCCTTGGAGTTGGCCTCTTTGTATCTATCTTATTTGGGACTCTCAGTGCTTCTTGGACTTGCATGTCCATTACCTTCGCCAAATTAGGGGAGTTTTCTTTCATTTTTTTAATTAATTTTTTTAAATTTTAACTATTTTATTATTTACTTTTAGAGAGGGGAAGGTAGGGAGAAAGAAAGGGAAAGAAACATCAATGTGTGGTTGCCTCTTGAACGCCTCATACTGGGGACTTGGCCTGCAACCCAGGCATGTGCCCTGACTAGGAATCAAACCAGCGACCCTTTGATTTGCAGGTCGGCACTTAATCCACTGAGCCACACCAGCCAGGGCACTTTCATTATTTTTTCAAATAGATTTCCAATTTCTTGCTCTATCTCTTCTCCTTCTGGCACCCCTATGAGGTGAATGTTGGACCTCTTGAAGTTATCCCAGAGGCTGCTTATGCTATCCTCATTTTTTTTGGATTCTTTTTTCTTGTTGTTAGGATTGATTGTTTTTTGCTTCCTTATGTTCCATATCATTGATTTGATTCTTGGCTTCATCCACTCTGCTGTTGTTTCCCTGTAAATTGTTCTTTATTTCAATTACAGTATCCTTTGTTTCTGAATGGATCTTTCTTAGGCTGTTGAGGCCCTCACTAAGTTCCTTGAGCATCCTTATAACCAGTGTTTTCACTGTGCATCAGAGAGATTGCATATCTCCATTTTGTTAATCTCTTTTTCTGGAGTTTTGATCTGTTCTTTCATTTGGGCCATGTTTCTTTGTCTCCTTGTTGTGGCAGCCTCTCTGTATTTGTTTCTATATATTATATAGAACTGCTTTGACTCTGTCTTAGTAGTGTGGCCTAATGTAGTAGGTGTCCTGTAGGTTCTAGTGGCACAGACTCTCCTATGACCCAAGCTGGATATTCAAGTTGTGCCCTTTGTGTGGGATGAGTACACCCTTTTTGTAGTTGAACCCTGGTTGCTGTTGGAAGGTCAATGGGAGGGATTTTCCCAGAGCAGTCAGCTGCACGGACAGGCCGTGACCACTTACCCCCAACCTCCACCCTCTTTAGAGGATCAGCTGTGCAGAGGTAGGTTGATGGTGCTCTAACATGGGCTGTAGCTGTCCACTGGGTGTGCTGGCCCTGGGGTTTCCCAGGTGGTATAGGCTAAAGTCAGTCCCCATCTTTGTTTTTTGCCCAGGGCAACCTGCCTGAGCTATAAAATAATCTGAGACAGCTGCTACTTGTGCTGGGCTTGGAGATTTCCAGATGAAGCCAAGTTGTGAATATAGGCTAGCTGTTGCTAATGCGGGGCCTGGGGCTGACTGAGGCCAGCTTATTTCAGAGGATTTAGGAAGTTGTGAAGCATGAGCCAAGACCAGCCATTCATATCAAAAAGTACCTTGGGTGGCCAGTAAGTGGAGTGGGGAGAAATCTCTGGGGATCTCCAAGGCGGGTCTTACATTGTTAGCCAGGTTGATGGAGTCTCAGAAATGGTATCAGTTTGCCAGCTTTGTAAGGGGAGGGTTTAGAAAAGGGACAATGGCCTCTGCTTGCCTTGATGCCAGACATTTCAGTTTCTTCCTGTATACCATGGGTGCCTTTCGAGCTGCTACCCTGATGCTGGAGCTCAGAGGGAGTGTGTCTGAGTAGGTGAGTCCATGTGTGGCTTCTTTAAAAACAAACTGCTTGGGACTCCAGAAATTTCTTCCACTGACTCAGTCCCTGCTGGTTTTTGCAGCCAGAAGTTGTGGGGAATTATCTTCCTGGCACTGAAACCCTGGGCACCAGGGCCTGGTATGAGGCTGGGACTCCTTACTCTCAGGATGTCCCTCCTGAATTTCTATCCACTACTTGTGGGTGAAGGACCAGCCCATTCCATGTGCACCCCTCCTATCAGTCTGGACTGATATGGTTTCTTTGATTCCATAGTTGTCAGACTTCCATTCAACTTGATTTCTGATGGCTCTGAGTGACGGTTGTTCTATATTTTAGTTGCAATTTTGATGTGTTTGTGCGAAGAGGCGAGCCATGTCTACCTATGCTGCCATCTTGACCAGGAGTCCTCCCTTATAATTTTTGTTCTAATTCCTCACTATATTTTTGTGCTTGTTGTAACTGTGGTTTAACTCTTCTCCATGCTGTTGTGAAATCAAGTACCTCCGGACTCTGGGAAACACATAACAAGCATTGCCTAATGTAATCTGGAAAACACGCAGATGAGGTTTTTTTACATGTGAAAAATGTGGATTGCGGCTTGCTTAGAGTCCCCTATGAGACCTAGATGGGCCTTACTCTTTCAAGAGGCTCCAGAGAGCCTCCCACACATTGTGAGGTATTGTACACCAGTGGATTCATCATACGGTGTTCTTGCCATCGCACATGGTCCAGGGCGGCTGCCATAGCATGATGCTGGGCCAGGAATCTGGTGCTCTGCTATTAGCAGGGAGGCAGTGGGAGGATGCACTGGAGCTCGCCAGTGATGAGCACAAAGTGGTATCTTTCTGTTATGAATGTGGAGTACAGAATTATAAGTAATAAATAGTAGGGAAGATGAAAAATGGTAAGTAAAACAAAACAGGAGACAGAAGAGGAGAGGAATCATAGCAATAGGAAACTAAAGCAGGAAACCACAAGAGGAACAGAAATGATTGGATAGCAGTGATGCCCTGGTAAGCATCAAGTTCCAGATTATAAAATTCATTTATTTGACAAACACTTAGATAATACTTAGTATGCCAGCCATTAGAAATACAATAGTAACTTGCTGAATTTTCATAATAATCTTTTGAAGAAGGCACCATTATTCCCATGTTATAAATGAAGAAGTCGAGGCACAGAGATGTTAAATAACTTGTCTAGGATCACACTGATAGTTAGAGGTGGCTAGAACTGAAGCCCAGCATTGGGCTGGAGTCCATACTATTCTCCACTACTATGTTGACCCTCTTAATTTAGAAGTTTTCTATTTATTATCTGTGTCAGTTTTCCAACCTAAATTCTGCCACTTACCAGTTGTTCCTTGATTGTGCTGTGTGATAGTTTCACCCAACACTTTAATTATCTCTCCATTTTCTTTTTTGCTTGCATGGTTTCTGAGCAGTTCGATGTAATTCTTTGTTCATTTAAAGGTAAAGTGTTTTTTTTTTCCCCTCTAGCTTCCATCAGGATTTTAAAATTTATATTTGATTTTCTATATTTTGAAAATGATTTGTCTAAGTGTAGCTTGCTTTTTTTTTTTTTTTTTTTTTTTTTTGGTAAGGGAAACATTTATCCTCCTTGGTGTTCTCTGAGCTTTGTGGATCTGTGGTTTGGCCTCTATCATTAATTTCATGAAATTCTTAGTCATTATTATTTCCAATATTTCTTCTGTTCCTTTCTATTTTCCTCCTTCTAGTATCCCCATTATGTGGAAGCTACCTTAGTCATGGTCCCCTAGTCCTTGGATATTCTGTTCTGTTTTTGTCTCAGTCTTCACTCCCTTTGCTTTTTGGTTTTCTGAGATTCTATTGATATGTCCTCTAGCTCAGAGTCTTTCCTCAGCTGAGTGAAGTATATTAAGGAGCCCTTCAAAGGCATTCTTCATATCTGTCACATTGATTTTGATCTCTAGCATTTTTTTTTGGTTCTTTCTTAGGATTTCCATCTATCCCTTTATGTTATCCATCTGTTCCTGCATGCTGTCTAATTTATCCATTAGGACACTTAGAATATTAAATGTAGTTATTTTAAATCCCCAGCCTGATAATTTCAACATCCCTGCCTTGTCTCTTCAAGTTGTGTTTTTTTGTCTTTTGGTATACCTAGAGATCTTTTCTTGATAGCTGGACGTGATGTACTGGGTAAAAGGAATTTTTGCAATAGGCCTTTAGTTATGTGTTGGTGAGGTAGGATAGGGGCAGGGGAAGAGTTCTCCAGGGTCAGATAACACCCCCTTTTTATTACACAATCTTTTATCACAAAATTATAAGCATGTAATTCTGTAACATAACAATATCACACTCAAGCACACCCTATGACATTTTAGGTGAAATATTCAAATTAAAACTATACATGATTACACCCATGTTATTATCCTACCAACCACACTCAAGCAGGCGTTACTTCTGCCAGACTCTGTATAGTCCTGTGGTTGGGTCCCAGTCTTTTGGTAACCCTGTGCCCCCGGGAGATGAACGGCACAGGTGTTCTTAATTTTCTTATCCCCTGTTCAGTGGGAGGGGATGACTAGAGCCAGCTGGAGTAGGATGCACCCTTCTCCCAGGTGAATTAGGCTCTGGTTAATTAGTGTCCTGAGACGAGGCCTTATTAAGAAGAACGAATGCTCTGGAATATTTCAGAATGGTTCTCTTTCCCCTTTGACGGCCAAAAGCGTGAGAGGATTTTTCTCCCACATTTATTGTGTGAACCTAATCAAGACTCTGTTGGTAAATGTCACAGTATTGTGGGCCCTCCCGCTGCCATGGCTGTGTCCTTCTGGAGTGTTTTTTTTTTAACTCTCAGAAGTGTCCACACTGAGCTGCCAGTAGTTCGTCATTTACTGCTCAGGTGTTCCTGCCTGGCACTGGTTCCTACCCTGGCTTCTGCCCCTGAGTTTGTGCTGGTAAGCCACGGCTCCCCGCGTTCACCTGTGGGTCTCTCCACCCCGCGCTTCCTGGACAAACAGCCACTGACTTTTCAGTCTGTTCATCTTTTTACTTGTTAGGACAGAATGGCATCTTCCAAGATTCTTACAGGTGAAACCAGGCATTCCTGTCTGCTCATCTATAAAATAAGTACAATAACACTCTTTACCTCATAGAGTTATGATGAGGATTGTATGAATTAAAATATATAAAGCATTTAGAATGGTTCCCAGCACATAGTAAGTATTTAGTAAATATTAGTAATTTTCCTATTCTCTTTCTCATTATTCTCATATTGTTGTTCTTCCTATTGCTCCACAGCCTTAGGTAATCAAAGCTCTGTTACACACGGTTGAAAATTTTTATAATGGTATGTTGGGAGGAAATATTCTATTTTTCTATGCTCTTAAATTATATAAAAATCCTTTCTGGTATTTATTTTACTGACAATAAGGTGTGTTCTGTGATTCAAAAATGTTAGAATATCCCCTTTTTACCTTTTCTTTGTTTATTTGTCAGATTTGGTTTGCTTTTAGAGTAAATTTTTACTTTATACTTTTGCTTTATAGTTAATTGATAAGTTGAAATTAATTTTACTGGAAACTTCACCATATAATTTACAAGATAAAAATATAGCACAGTACCAAGGATCAATTCTTGAACTGCAGGAGCTCCTTCACCTAAAGTTTAACACAGCCACTGAACTACTACTTCGAGTAAGTGTGGTATTTTGTTTATATGTTATTATTAACTTTTATGAGAGTTAAAATTTTATGTTATATAATTTTAAAAATTCAGTATCTTTTTTCCAATAAGTAAAAGGTTATAAAAAAGTGGCATAATTTAAGGCACATATATCTATCCATATTAAACTATTTTAAATATTTTATTTTTAAAGAAATAAAACATCTATATGACTAAAATCTAATTTTTTAAATTATACTTGCCAAGGTTTACCAGGATCATTATGAAAATAAATTCACAAAACATTATATATTAGATAGTCATTCTAGATAAGTTAGTTGATACAGGATTACAATTATTGTAGTCACTCTATTTTTCCAAGTATCTTAGCACTAATGATAATATCTAAATAACCATAAACCATTATTACACCTAAGAAAATTAATTAAAATTCTATAATATATCATAATATACAGTCCATATTTAAGTTTTCCCTAATATCCTATGGATATCATGTATAGCTGTTTTTGTTTTATTTTTATTTTTTAATCAGAAAACAATCTAAGGTCACATATTACTTTTGGCTATTTTGACTCATTTTCTTTTGGTCTAGAAAACAGTCCTAGCCTTGTTATAGCCTTGGTAGAATATGTTGTAATTACTAAAAAAAAGGCAAAAAAGGCTTAAACTTCATTAAGTTTATTATTATCAATAATATATTATAATTTTGCAACTATTTTATTTAGAGTTAAGATAAAGCAGGCAAGGAAATATGTTATAATTATTAATCAAGATTTTTATTGTAAGATAAAAAATACAGTAAGATAAAAGCCTAAAAATTGCTGTAATGTTATATTTAAAATGGAAATATCAGTGTGAACTATATTTCTCTTAATTCCATAAAAAGGAGCCAGGTATAATTGGGGTAAGTGGCTGATTCCAGGTCTGGGGAAGGGTAAGTGAAAGATAAGTTTGCTATTGAAGGATGAGGTTTAGTCTTCTTGTGCTAGAAAGCACACACATGCTCCAAGTCTAAGGGAGTCACATCCTAAGGGACAAGACTACCTTAAAGAGTCTCCCAGTAGTCAAAATTGGGACAATATGAGTATCAGAAAGGATAATGACTATAATACATTATAACACATTGAATAAATAAAAATCCATGAGTCAATAGTGATACTCCAAAAAGGAAGGAAGGAAAGAGGAGTGGGGAGTGGGGAGAATCACAGGAGAATGCTAGCTGATAAATGTAGGAAGAATGGGCAGTTAAAAAAAAATCACCATTTTTCAATCTCTAATGTAATAATTGATAAGGATCATCAATGACCACCTAAATAATTAGGTGAAAAGTGCCAAAGTATTACTTACTAATTACTTACAGATTGGAAAAACGTTGTTTGCAATATGGAGTTGTGGGTAGTCATCACCTTAACTAAGTGATGAAATCCACATAATTAATAATGGGACAAAATATACCTGGAGGGTTGTAATATGAAGAACACAACAAAATCTACGATGCCTTCTTGCTAAAAATGATTTATCTGAATCTAATTAAACCTACCTAAACCCAGTGCATGAAAAATGAGATAGAGGAGCAAGTTAAATGATACAGTGAGGAAACAATCAGATAAATCCACAATGTGGAACAATTCTACAGAGTAATTATCCTGGACACTACACAAAATTAATTTCACAGGAAAAAAGAAGTAGGAGTGGGCAACAGTTACTTTAAAAAAAAAAGCAATAAATCCCCTTTTAAGTTTTTACATTGTAACAACCAAATACGTATTTCCTCACTTTTATTTAAGCTCTTTAAGAGATCTAATTTCTTGAGCAATAGACACCAAGCTATGTTAGTCTTTATTTAAAAAATTTTAAGAACATCCTTAAATTGTATGTTTAATGTTGGACACCAAGTATTGGACTAGAAGATAGAACTCAGTTGGATTTTATAAACTGGATATTTTGTTTTCTAACCTTGATATGTTCAGAAATAGGCAAACTTGCAGTAGCATAATCTACATCTTAATAAAGTACAGATAAAGGAGCCTGTGTATAGTTAAAATGAAAAGTCATTATAATGTTAAAATTGAAAAGGGTAACATAATAGTAATCTACACATGCTGGATATATAGGAGCAACTTTAATCCTTAGACACCTTAAGAGAAACAAAGTGGAAAAGGGGAAGCACATTTAATTAAGTAAATATGTTTGTGTAATTCTGAAAATTTGTAAGCAGTTCTTTGTCATTTTGAGTAAACCTTATTTTTACCCAAATAACTTCTTTAAGTAGTAAAGGGAATCCAACACCCTAACTTATTTAAATTGTATAATTTATGAGGCCTCTGATCTTTTATAATATTTTCTTTTTCCCTTATAGCAAGCTAGTACTTTGGCAGATCTGGACACTGGAAATATGGAAAAAGTCATTCAAGATGAAAATATTACCCTGTATGTGTGGGCAAACCTCAAGAAGAATCCAAGGTATCCCCATGGGTGATGTTGTAGGTCGAAAGCCATTAGAGTCATATCATGATCACCAGGAGTGCCTGTTGAATGACAGTATGGTACAAGGTATCCTTGAAAAAACCCACATCAAGAAGTCAGCCAAATGGGGTTTTGAATCATAGACCTGCCATTTACCTTAGGCAAGTTATACAGATTTGTTAAGCTTCTGAGTATCAACAGGCTAATAATGATTATACTACTTAATAGGATTGAGTTGGGGATTAAATAGTTATGCATATAAAGGTCATAATGTGATGTCTAGTACACACATATGCTGAATAAATATCAGGTCTTTCCCTTCTCTTCACCATTTAACCTTCCTCCCCGGAAAAGTAGAAGTGGCGGGTACTTTCTACATGGCAATCTCAAATTTAAAAAAGAAATTATCTTTGTGAACTGTAAAAAAATCTTTCCAAAAATAATACTTTTATGTTTACTATTTTTAGATGTTTAAATGATGTTTCTCCAATTATTTTTAATAAAGTAACAGCTTTCTAAGGAATGATAGTAGGTAATGATAAATTCGTGATCACTTAGTTGCTGCTTGATCTTAAATATTTCAAATTAATTGAGTTAGTATGGCAGTAAATTTTAAGAAAAAATTGGGAGGTTCTGGTCTCAGCTCTGAAAAGACTAGTCATATTACAATGGAAGAAATTAGACTTTGGATATTTAGTAAAAGTAAGGAATAATATATTTTCCACATTGCATTTGCTACAAAATATTCTGTGGTTTAAATCTAAATTAGGGACAATATAGTAATGTAAGCTTTTATTATAAAATATGTTATACACAGGAGAGTGAAAAGAATTAATCCGTATAATTTTTAAAAAATAAAAGTAAAGTGACTAGCTCTGCATTAGCTACGAAGGTCTAAGAAGAGAATTACATGGTTCTTTTACTAAGATGATGAGTAGTGGAGGCAGGAAAAAAAACCTGTTCTGTTTTGATGGTGATGGTAAGGGGTTTGTAGGGAAGGACTTGTTGAGTTTGAAGTACATATGAAATATCAAAGTGCATCCCTGAAGGACTCCAGAGAAATCTGAGTAGAGATATAATTTTGGGAGTCATTATCATATAAATCAGTAATTCTTGACTTTTTGGGCATCAGACTCTCCTGAACTTTCAATCATTGTATATGCTCACATATAAGGGCATTTTTGGACCCCTTCAGGTTCATTCAGGATGTTTCTTCCCCCTACCCAACTCCAGGAAACACAGAACTCATGTCCAAAACTCCTGATAATTTAAATAATAATTGAAGCCATGGAGATAATATCTAAGGAAATTATGTAGAAGGAGAAGAAGAGAGATGGGGAGCTGAGTATATCAACATTTAAGGAATGGTTAGGAAGAAGGCCATGCAGAGGAACCAGAGAAGGAGTGATGGAGAAGAGTATTAGATTATGGATCCCAAAAACATATTTTGAGAAGGATAACATTAGCAACTAGGTCCAAATCCTGCAAAGAAATATTCTAAATTGTGGTGAAATTAAAATGAAAAGAAATACTAGTTAGGTATAAATTCGCAACAGACCTAGTGTTTCCCTGGGCCTCATTTTTTTGTTAAATACAATTATTAACAGGTACAGAAGTGTCAGGTGCACTGAAATACAAATTGGATTTGATATTCCAAGGATATTAGCAACAAGTGACATTGCTTTACGACTCCTACATACTCATTATGATCATGTCACACCACTGCGCTCTGTTCCAAAATTATTTCAAGTGCCTACTTCCACGATATCTCACTCTGTCAAAGACAATATTAAGAATGTACAAGCAGCAGTTGGCAAAGAGTTCCAAGAAGAGTACAAACAACTGGAAGATGAGTGTGACTCAGTCCAGGAGGGAGAAATAAAAGTTGAAGAACAAGGTGATATTGAAGTACAAATGGTAAGACATATTTATGGTGTAATTTTTTTCCTTATATTACAAGTGTTCTCAGATTCCCTGTCTTTCTCAAGATTCCTTTGCCTATTAAAGGTCTTTTGTAGTTCCATTCAAATTTTAGGATTGTTTATTTTATTTCTGTGAAAAATGCCATTGGAATTTTGATATGAATTGCATTGAATCTGTAGATTGCTTTGGATGTTAATTATTCTACTCCATCTTCACAGAATATCTTTCCGTTTATTTTTGTCTCCTTCAGTTTCTTTCATTGATGTCTTATAGTGTTCAGTGTACAGCTCTTTCACCTTCTTGGTTAAATTTACTCTTAGGTATTTTATTTGTTCGATGCAATTATAAAAGGAATTTTCTTTTTCTCTTACCAATAGTTTATTATTAGTGTATAGAAATGCAACAAATTTTTATGTGTTGATTTTTTTAGGAGGTAAATCATTTATTTTTAAAAACATTTTATTTAATTTTGGAGAGAGGGAGTAACAGAGGGAGAGAAACATCAATGTGACAGACAAATATTGATCAGTTGCCTCCTGCACGTGCCCTGTCTGGGGACTGAACCAGCAACCTGGGCATGTGCCCTGATCAGGAATCGAACCTGCAACACCTCGCTTTGCAGATAGATATCCATCCAATTGAGTGACACTGGTCAGGGCTATTCATTTTTTAAAAAATACTAATTGAGCATCTACCATGTGCTAGACACCATACCTGGAAGAGGATCATCAACAGTAACAAAGCAAATATGAATTTTGCCCTGAAAAGTTTCAGAAATCAAGACCTGAGAGAGATGATTATAGCTTTTAATATTTTGTTGATAATAAGATTAGAAAGGAAACTGTTCATCTATCTATTCAATACCTTACCAACAAGCTCATATAGAGAACTTACTATGTTTCAGGGACAAAAATGGATACAAAGGTCATATAATGAACAGGATACATATGGCCCCGTCCTCATTCAGAATTTAGTAGGTCAAGAAAGATAGCAAATACAGAACAGTATTTTTTTCCTTGGTAAAAAATTTTTGAAGTATAACACAAATCATGAATGGTACATATTTTTTTAATGCATTGATTTTGTATCCTGTAACTTGACTGAAGTAATTTATAAGTTCTAACATTCTTTTTGGTGGAGTCTTTAGGGTTTTCTATATATAATATGATATCTGCAAATAGTGATAGTTTTATTTTTCCTTTCTGATTTGGGTTCCTTTCATTTCTCTTTGTTGCCTAATTGCTCTGGCTAGGACTTCCAATAGCTTGTTAAATAAAAGTTGCAAGAGTGGCACTGGCCAGGTAGCTCTTGATACGCCAAGGTTGTATGTTTAATCCCTGGTCAAGGTACAGACAAGAATCAACCAATGAATGCATAAATAAGTGAAACAACAAATCAAAATGTATTTTTCTCTTTCTCTCTTCCTCTCTCTAAAATCAATAAATAAAAATTAAAAATTATTTTACAATACAAATGGCAAGAGTGATCATCCTTGTTTTGTTCCTAATATTAGAGGAAAAACTCTCAGCCTTTAACCATTTAAAATAAAGCCAGCTGTGGGCTTGTTATATGTGGCCTTCATTATGGGTACGTTTCACTATACCCAATTTTTTGAGAGCTTTTTAAATCATAAATGACTTTAGGTCAAATGCTATTTCATATGATTTTTATCTTTTTTTAATGTGGTGATTGGTTTGTGGATGTTGAACTTTCCTTGCATTCTTGGTATATATCCTACTTGATTTTGGTGTATGATCCTTTTAACATATTGTTAAATTTGATTTGCTATTTTTGTTGTTGTTGTTGCTGTTGTTGAGGATTTTTACTTCTATGTTCATCAGAGATATTGGCCTGTAATTTTTTTTTTCCTTGCAGTGTCCTTGTCTGGTTTTGGTATTAGGGTAATACCAGCTTAGTAAACTAAGTTTAGAAGTATTTCCTTCTTTTGTTTTTTGGAAGAGTTTGAGAAGGATCGATACTAATTTTTCTTTAAGTATTTGATAAAATTCACTTGTTATCCATCTGGCTCTGCATATTTGTTGGGGAGGCTTTTGATACTGATTTAATATCCTTGCATCCTTGCTAGTAATTGAATTATTCAGGTTTTGTATTACTTCAAGACTCAGTCTTGATAGATGGTAGATTTCTAGGAATTTATTCATTTCTTCTAGGCAGTTAATTTTATTAGCATATAATTGCTCATAGTAGTCTCTTATCCTTTGTATTTTTGTTGTATTGGTTGTAACGTTTCCTCTTCTATTTATAATTTTTATTTTAGTCTTCTCTCTTTTTTTGGTGAACCTAGGTAAACCTTTCTCAATTTTTTCCTTAAAAGAAAAAACAGCTCTTAGTTTTAATTTCATTGTCTGTTTAGTTTTCATTACATTTATTTCTGCTCTTATCTTTATTTCCTTCATTCTACTACTTTTGGACTCCATTTATGTTTTTCTGGTTCCTTGAAGTGTAAAGTTAAATTGTTTATTTGATATCTTGTTTCTTAATATAGACATTTATCGCTGTGAACTTGCAACTACTTTTAATTCATCTTTTAAGTTTTGGTGTTTGTTTCCATTTTTATTTGTTTCAAGATATTTAAAATTTTTTATCTCTTCTTTGACTCATTGGTCACTCAGTAGCATGAGATTTAATCTTCACATATTTGTGAATTTCCCAGTGTTCTTCTCATAATTGATTTATAGTTTCATAAAATTGTGGTTGGAGAAGATGCTTGATATTATTTCAGTCTTCTTAAATCTATGAAGACTTGTTTTGTGGCCTTACAAATAATCAATCCTGAAGAATGTTCTGCGTGCCCCTGGTAAGAATGTGCTTTTTGTTGCTTTTGGATGGAATATTCTGTGTATATTCTTTAAGTTCATATCATTTAAAGTGTGATTTAAGGTCAATGTTTTCTTATGGGTTTTTGTCTGGATGATCTATTCATTGATGAAAGTTGAGTATTACAGTCCCCTACTGTTATGGCATTGCTCTCTATTTTTTCCCTTAAATTTGTTATTAATTGCTTGATATACTCAGGTGGTTGTATGTTGGGTGTGTAAGTATTCACAAATGTTATATCTTCAGGTTAGATTGACTCCTTTATCATTATGTAATGACCTTCTTTGTCTCTCATTACAGTGTTTGTCTTAAAGCCTATTTTATCTGATTAAAATATAGCTAACCCAGCTTTCATTTGGTTTCTATTTGCATAAACTATCTCTTTATAGCCTTTCACTTTCATTCTGTGTGTGTCCTTACATCTGAAGTGAGCCTCTTGTAGGCAGCATATAGATGAGTCTTGGGTTTTTTGTTTGTATGTTTGTTTTTGTTTTTGTCCACCAGTCACTCTATGTCTCTTGATTGGAGAATTTAGCCAATATACCTATAAAGTAATTATTGATAGGTATGTACTTATTGCCATGTGTTCTTTGTTTTCTGGTTGTTTTGTAATTCCATTGTTCCTTTCTTTTTTCTTGCTCTCTTTTCTTGTGATTTTATGATTTTCTGTAGTAGTACTCTTAGATTTTCTCTCTATATATACTTTGTGTATCTACAGTAAGTTTTTGTTTTATAGTTACCATGAGGTTTTCATAAAACAACTTATTTATAACAATATTTTAAGTTGTTAACAACTTAAGTTTGCATTCTAAAGCTTCATATTTTTACTTTCCCACCACATTTTATGTTTTTGATGTCACAATTTACATCTCTTTATCTTGTGTAACACTCAAGTTATTGTAGTTATAGCTATTTTCACTACTTTTGTCTTTTAACCTTCATACTAGCTTTATAAGCAATTAACCTACCACCTTTGCAACATTTGATTATTCTGAATTTTACTCTCTTTTTACCTTTACCATTAAGATGTATACTTTCATATGTTTTTCTATTACTAATTAGTGCCCTTTTATTTCAGCTTAAAGAAGTCCCTTTAACATTTCTTGTAAAGCTGATCTAGTGGTGATAAATTCCCTTAGCTTTTGCTTGTCTGAAAAACTCTCCTATTCTGAATGGCAACTTTCCTGAGTAGTCTTTTTTGTTTGGCAGGTTTTTTTTCCTTTCAGCATATTGAATATATTGTTTCACACACTTCTGGCATGAAAACTTTCTTCCAAAAAATCTGCTTAGAGTCTTGTAGGGTTTCCCATGTGTGTAACAAGTTGTTTTTCTCTTGCTGCTTTTAAGATTGTCTCCTTGTATTTAATTTTTGTCACTTTAATTATAATGTGTCTTGGCATGGGTCTCTTTGGGTTTATATTTTTGAAACTCTCTGGGATTCCTGGATCTGGAAGTCTTTTTTCCTTCCCAAGCTTATGGAAGTTTATAGCCATTATTTTTTTCTAATAAGTTTTCTGCCCCTTTCTCCCTCACCTCCTTCTGGGACCCCTATAATACAAATGTTGAAACACTGATATTTTCTCCCATAAATCTCTTAAGCTATTTTCTTTTTTTCTTATTCTTTTTTTTTCTTTTTACTGCTCTGATTACTAATTAGTGCCCTTTTATTTTAAGATTCTCTCTTTGTCCAAAGATGGGGTTGTGGGAGTTTCAATGCCATTTTTGAGTTCACTGATCCATTTTCTGCTTCATTTAACCTGTTGTCAAATTTCTCTATTGTATTTTCCAGTTCAATTATTTAATTCTTCAGCTTTGTAACTTTTATTTGATACATTCTTGGATTTTCTATCTTTGTTGAATTTTTAAGTTTGTTTTTCCTTTCTTCTTCCATGCTTGGTGTGAACATCCTTATAATCATTATTTTGTACTCTTTGTCAGGTAAACCACTTATCTCCATTTAATTAACTTCTTTTTCTGAGATTTTATTTTGTTTTTCATTTAGACTATATTTTTCTATTTCTTCATTTGTCTTGACTCTGTGTTAGTTTCTATGCATTAGATAAAACAGCCACTTCTTCCATTCTTGAACAGTGACTCCTATAGGAGATGAAATCTATTATTCAACCCTTCCTTAGCTTTTGGTTGTCTTTCAACTCTTTGAAATTGCCTGAGCAGGCTACTTTATTTTTAGTGGCTCTCAGTAGTTGAGGGTATGCCAAGACCTGTCAGTACCCCTAAGGGAGGATCTCAGTTACACCTCAATTCAGATTGATGGGAAGCCAGATCTTCAGGCAGCAGCTTTTAAAGTATGCAAATATACATTTTTTTTCAGTGTAAGACTGAGATGTGAGTGTTTTTGTCTGTCCCCTCTGAACTGCGCCTTGGGGTTATAGCCAGGTAAGAACTGCTTCTTTCTTTACTGCCATCTCATTGATCTCATGATACAAGCCCCACTGGCCAGCAGAGCCAGGCCATCAAAAAGTATCCCCTCTGCAGTATCCACAAAAACTAGGGAACCAGACATCAAAGTTGGAGCACCAGATATAAAAATGGGGGCATCAGACATGCATGCCCTTGTGTGCAGCAGAAGGACAGTGCAAAACAATGATAGTGCTCACCCTTGATGACTCTTGGGAGGGTCACCGTTGGCCCTTAAATGTATGTATAGGAGTTCTGGTCAAGATGAGGGCAATGAAGACGTGGCTCGCCTCCTCACACAACCACATCAAAATTACAACTAAAATATAGAACAACCAGCACTCAGAAATGTCATAAATTGAGTTAAATGGAAGTAGGACAACCACAGAATTAAAAGAAACCACATCCATCCAGACTGGTAGGAGTGGCACAGATGTGGGACAGGCTAGTCCCACATCCATGTGTGGTAGATAAAAATTCAGGAGGGGCAGCCTGGGAGTGAGGACTCCAAGCTCCACAAAAGGCCCCCAAGCCCAGGGTTCCAGTGCCTGAAAGATAAGACCCCATAACTTCTGGCAGCAAAACCCAGTGGAGATTGATTTGGATCCCTAAGAAGTTCCCCTTATAGAACCCACGCTTGGACTCACCTACTCAACCTCACTCCTTTTGAGCTCCAGTACTGTGCTAGCAACTTGAAAGGCACCAGGGGCATACAGGAAGAAACAGAAGTTTTTGGCAATCAGAGTGGGCAGAGGCCATTGTCTCTTTTCTGAACCCTCCACTCACAGAGCCACAGAGCCAGCAAAGTGGTGCCATATCTGAGACTCCATCAACCCGGCTAACACTGTTTGGCCGGCTTTGGAGATCCCTAGGGATTTCTTCCCCTGCAGCTTACACACCCATCCAAGCTGCTTTTCAATGTGAATGACTGGTCTTGGCTCACGCTTCAAAACTTCCTAAATCCTCTCAAACAAGTAACAGCTGGCTTCAGTGAACCCCAGGCTAGGCACTAGCAGCACCCAGCTTAGATTCACAAGTTGGCTTCACCTGGGAATCTCCAAGCCCAGCACAAGTAGCAGCCATCTAAGAGTGCTTTATAGCTCAGGCAGAGTAGTCCCAGGTGAAACATAGGTGGGGGCTGACCTTGCCCTGCACCAGGCAACCCCAAAGCCTGTGTACCCAGGGGGAAACTACAGACCATGTTGAGGCACCACCACTCTGCCCCTGCTCAGCTGATCCTCCAAAGAGGGCAGAGGTTGGTGGTCAGTGGTCACAGCCCAGTCCTTGCAGCTGACTGGCCTGGGTAAATCCTTCTCACTGAGCTGCCAACAGACACCAAGGCTCAACTACAAGAAGAGGGTGTACTCAGCTCACACAAAGGGCACACCCTGAGTACCCAGCTTCGGCCATAGGGGAGACTGTACCACTGGACCCTACAGGACACCTGCTACATTAGACCACACTACTAAGACACAGAGTCAAAGCAACTATATATAATGCATAGAAACAAACACAGGGAGGCTGCCACAACAAGGAGACAAAGAAACATGGCCCAAATGAAAGAACAGATCAAAACTCCAGAAAAAGAGCTTAATGAAATGGAGATAAGCAATCTCTCTGATGCAGAGTTCAAAACACTGGTTATGAAGATGCTCAAGGAACTTAGTGAGGACCTCACCAGCATAAGAAAGATCCAGTCAGAAATGAAGGATATGCTTATTGAAATAAAGAACAATTTACAGGGAAACAACAGTAGAATGGATTAAACTGAGAATCAAATCTGCGATTTGGAACATAAGGAAGCAAAAAAACAGCCCGTCATAACAAGTAAAAAAGAATCCAAAAGAACAAGGATTGTATAAGCAACTTCTGGGAGGTCCAACATTTACATCATAGAGGTGCCAGAAGAAGAGATAGAGCAAGAAATTAGAAATCTATTTCAAAAAATAATGAAAGAAAAATTCCCCATTTTGGTGAAGGCAATAGACATGCAAGTCCAGGAAGCACTGAGAGTCCCAAATAAGATGGATGCAAACAGACCCACACCAAGACACATCATAATTAAAATGCCAAAGGTTAAAGATAAAGAGAGTATCTTAAAAGCAGCAAGAGAAAAGAAGTTAGTTATCTACAGGGGAGTTCCCATAAGACTGTCAGCTGATTTCTCAACAAAAACAAAAACAAAAACAAAAACAAAAACAAAAACAAAAACACAAACTTTGCAGCCTGGAAGGGATTGGCAAAATATTCAAAGTCATGAAAAGCAGGACCTACAGCCAAGATTGCTTTACCAGCAAAGCTATTATTTAGAATTGAAGGGCAGATAAAGTACTTCCCAGGCAAGAAAAAAAAAACAACTAAAGGAATTCATCATCATCAAACCATTATTATTTGAAATGTTAAAGGGACTTATTTAATAAAAAGAAGACCAAAACTATGAACAATAAAATGGCTATAAATACATACCAATGAACAACTGAATCGAAAAAACAAACTAAGCAAATGGGAAGAACAGAGACAGGATCATGGATACAGAGAGCATTTTGGTGGTTGCCAGATGGGAGGAGTTGTGGGGCAATGGGTGAAGAGGTGAGAGGATTAAGAAGTCCAAACAGGTAGTTACAGAATAGCCATGGGAATATAAAGTACAGCATAGGAACTGGAGCAGCCAAAGAGCTTATGGGGATGACCCATGGACATGAACAGTGATGGGGGGATTGCCCAAGGGAGTGGGGGGTGCTGGGTGGAGAGGGGCATGGTGGGGAAAAGTCAGGACAACTATAATAGCATAACCAATAAAACATAATTAAAAATGTGTGTTTAATTAGAAGCCTGCCCCTCATAGCTCTTCAGGCCACAGCTATGAAGAGATAGTAATGGGCCTTTTACACAGAAAGACCAGACGCTTCAGTCTGTTGCCTCTGCTGTGTCCCAGGTGCTGTAGCCAATAATGAACTATTTTTCTATTTGTTGTAGTCCTGTGAGATTTGTGAGTGTGAGTCCTACCGGCCACCAGAGAGAGGCAATCTAGACATATCCTGTGACTGCAGCCATAAAAATTGAGATGCCAGACTAGTATACAAGCTCCTTCCTAGGAGATACTGGTGACTTGGAGCAAGACAGAGGGAGACCCCAAAGGTGGTGTCTCCTGGCCTCTATTTTTGGAGGGTAATTCAGCAGGATCCTAGATGTGTGTTAAAATAAATGCCTGCCTCTCAGGTTGATGCTTTAACGTAAACAAACTAGCCCCCTTTACAGACAGTGGATGATTTTCAGCTGGCTGTCTCTGCCACTGGCCCTGGGGCAGGTGAGGCAACGCAGGCGAGCCCTTTTAAGAACTGTTGTAGGTTGCGTGGATGCAAGCCCTGTTAGCTTTCAGAGGAAGATGTCTTGGGGCTGGTGTCTCAGATGCAAGTTTTATAAGTTGAGGTGCCAGATGTAGGGTTCAAACCCTTCAGTCCTCAGGGAGAAGCTTGTACTTGGGAGCTCCCTTCTGACTGTGGGTCTCTGCATGGAGAAGGGTTTATGGTGAGATTGTGTCCCAGCAGCTCCTACCTGCTTTAATGTGGGTTTTTCCCCATTCACCTAATATGTAAGATTCACTCAGCTAGTTTTGGGTATTTTTCAGAGGAAATTTTTTCATATGTAGCTGTATATTTAGTGTATATGTGGGAGGCAGCAGATTCAGGATTCTTATACTATGTCACCATCTTGAACCAGAACCTCTATACTCATTTTTTTGTACAGTAGCTTAAACAAGTTTTATGTTGTATGTACAGTATCATAATGGAAATGTGTTCAAATACATGTGTAATTAGTTGTTTAATATTTTTCCCTTCAGCTAGAAGATAAGCTTTGTGAGAGTGGGACTCTGTTCATTTTATTTACTGCTGTATGCCCACCACCATCTAGTACACAGTGCCTGCCATATACCAGTAACTCCATTAATATTTGGCAAGTGAATAAATAGTCTTAGCAGTGATATTTTGGGAGAAGAGTATGCTCAGGAAATCAGTGCCCCACATGGTGAATTACTTAGGAAACACTGGCAAGGGATTGCATAATATATTGCTGATCATAATCAGTTGTCATCCTGCTTGGGTGTTTGTGAATGCATGTCTTTTTTTTTTCCCTTTCTTTATAGTCTTAAACAGAAAAAAACCCTGGATGCCTAGTCTTCAAAGAGTGGCAATGTGGTGGTGGAGGGAGTGTGAGGAAAATAGGATGGTGGTATCATATCAATGACTTTTTAAATTCTCTTTACACTTTTGTGTGATTTTAATTTTCAGTAAATAATGTGTGAACACACATTACTTTCCTAATAGAAAATACAACAATGTATTGTCCTTTTTGGTTTTAAACAGGGAAAGTTCATGATATAGGCCCCTATGACACTCCACTTGCTACTCTGTCATTGTGAAATTCCCTTCCTCCGATCATCCTCATCCACCCTAACTTCTCCTTGTCTTTCAAGACTTAAGTTTTACATGCTCTAAGTTCTCCCATTATCTTCAGACTAAACCAGATCTCTTTCTACTTTGCTCTTATCATTCTTTTTAATTCTTTCTTACCTTAAACACTAAATTATATTGAGGGCAAGAATATCTTGGTAGACTTCACATTAGCAGTGAAGGTGCAGGGCTTTGTACATGGTAGGGGCTCAATAAATGTTTATTGAATGGACAAAGAGATACATGAGTGATTGGATGGTTAAGTGATTCAAAGCAGGTCCTGACTTGAGTCGGATATGTTGTGAATAAATTACATAAGAACAGTTAGAGAATGTCAACTATAATTGAAAAATTAAAAAATAAATTTTTAAAAAGGAAAAAAATGATCACAGATCCACCCCCCTCAAAAAAACCAGTCACTCATATCATGAAATTCAACTACCCACATTAAATTATTCTATGTTTTGGAGGCACCAAAGACTTTGTATTACAGTGGGTGTCTGGGAACCGTTTCTGCTGTGTTCAGCAAATCTACACGCTTGTCATAACAGATCCTTGGAGCCCTCCCCTCGGCAGTTCCGGGTCCTGTGCGCTCTGGCATAGTACGAGTGGTGACAGGAAGGCTTCGCCTCCACCGCCACAGCGGCCTCAGGAAAGTGTGCTCCTTGCAGTCCATTTGGAACTCAGTGAATTGGAAGCAGTATTTATGGACGGTGGTTAGGTTTGGATTCCTTTATGGTCGCAGCAATATAGGGCCTCTCGTAACCCTAAACGTTACTTACAACACTGCTGTCCTTGTGTGGCAAGATGTATTCTAAATTTTAAAAAGCTGGCATCTCAATTCATGAAATTTAACTTGTATGTGTGTGTGCATACATGTTTCTGTGAGTGTATGTGTAAATTAGGAGATTACCTGAAAGATTAGTAGGCAAACTTACATATTTTGGTTTTAGGGGATGATATTTGTCTACTTTTACAACTTTTTTTAGGGTAAAGTGCTTACCTTTATAATTTTAGGTTGGGATATTGAAATATTACATTTCTCATATCTTTTTAATGAATTTGGAGGCTGATTGCAATACAATTATTAGTGTAATACTGTAGGATTTTATGGCAAAAGAATAGCTGAGTTATGATTGATATGTGATATGATCACAAATAACAAGTATCTAGTGTTTGTTGGTTTAAAAATTAAATATCAGATTTAGAAGATGGTCTAAATGATTTCTTATGTCATGGGCCTATTAAGAACTTTGCCACTAGAGGGCTCTTAATACCATATTTTAGTTAATGATAATGTGTAATACTATAACAATAATAATGTAAGTATTGGGTAACACTGTCTTCCCAATAAATATATATTACAAAATTTTTTAAAAAGTCTAATTTAAGAGTATCACATTTGTGCTAAATGGTTTTTTAATGATAATCAACTTCAGAAATATTGTAGTGATTTCAGGGGGCATGCATGATAGTACGTGGACATTTGGATTTTTTAAAAATTCAAGTTGAAAACAGTCTTTGTCTTTAAGATATTCTTAAACAGCCTTGACTGGTGGCTCAAAGTGACTGGTTGGTTGAAGTGTCATCCCGTACACCAAAGTGTTGCAGATTCTATTCCGGTCAGGACACACACCTAGGTTGCAGACAACTGATCAACTCCCCTTGCCCCCCAAATCAATAAACATATCCTTGGGTGTTGATTATAAATATATACATACATACATACATACATACATATATACATACATACATAAATATATAAATAAATACACAAATAAAAGATACTCTTAGGAGATTTACCATAAATATGGGTATATGTTATATATTTAATATAAATACAAATATCCATTCATATATTTACATATAGAAAGCATTTACTAAGTATCTTCTACAAGGGATTCAACATGATCATTGTTTTTAATGAGCTAACAATGTCGTGGAGGAGTAACAGTTATTATACATTTTGCTACATGCAATAAAAGAGATAATGTGTGGGCACTGAGATTTAAAAAATCCACAAGAAAAAAACAGAGTGAACAGATGGGGAGTCTTCTCTGATGAGGTAATATTTTTGCTAATCTTTTGATAGGCAAGGAGAAGTTTACATGCGAAGGAAAAGAAGTTACTTCTGGTCATAGAGAAAAGAGCGGAGACGTGAATTGGCCTCAGTAATTTGGGGACCTCTTGGCATGATCATGGACAAATTAAAGATCTGTGAGACTGGCACATGTAAAACACCCAGCATTAACATTCAACAGCTTTCGACTTCCTACAAATTTTCTTCAGCAATCCATTTCCATGGTCATACCCTGGACCTTGTTTTTATTCCCTTACTTGTTCAACGAATATTTACCAAATGCCTACCTATGTATGCCAGGCACTGTTCTGATCCTCAGGGAACAGTGGAGAAAGGACAAATGAGATTTCTGCTCTTGTGATGTATATATAGTCAGGAAACACCAACAACAAATAAGAAAAACTAGGGAACAGCAGATAGTCATAAAAGCCATGCACAGAATTAAATAGGATTATGCAACAGGGAGTTACTAGATTGGGTGGTTAAAGGGAACTTGTACGATGAGTTATTATGTAAGCTAAGACCCGAATGACCAGTAGGAATAAGCTATATGATGATTGGGTAAAAATACTGTATTCTGAGTGTACAATTACTGTAAAGGTCAGAAAAGAGGACGAGGAAGAAGGCCAGAGGATGGATGCACGGTGGACAGGGAGGGAAGTGGTTATGCGATGATGTCAGGGAGAGAAGCAGAGGCCAAGTGAAAGGGAGTGCAGGCCAGAGTAGCAAGTTAAGATTGTATTGTAAATGCAGTGGGAACCCATTAGAGGGCTGAAAGTAAAAGAGTGAGTAGCATGATCCGATGGATGGCTTTGAAAGGTTACTCTGGCTGCTTACGCAGAGAATGGGTTGTGAGGGGCTAGAGTAGAAGTACAGTATCCCGTTAAATAATACTCTGGAGGCTTGAGAGGTCAAGGTGACTTGGATAAAGGTAGTAAGAAGATGTGGAAAGGTGGATATATTTGGGATACATTTTGGAGGTAAAGCAGACAATCCTTCTGAGTCTTTATTTGGGGAAACAAGGCAGATAGTGGTTTAATTTACTGAGGTGGATGGGAATGGGCTGAATTGGTTGTGACACTGTAACAAGAGTGTCATTTTGGTCGTGATAAGTTTGGGATACACAAATGGAAATGTCAAGTAAGAAAATGTGAGCCTGGAGTTCTGAGGGAAGTCAGGCGCAGCTACCATGTCCCTGTGCACGTTGTGCACTTTTAGAGTGAAGCAATACAGGGTGTGTATGGCCTAAAGGATGTCGCTAGCATATGTTTGGGAATCGTTAGACTATATGGTATTAAAGCTATGGGAATGAATGAGATTATGGCAAACTCCAGATAATAATTTTTAATTGTTACTCAAAATGAAGCAATGATGCAAAATTTTCAAAATTCGTCTTTAATTCTTTATCAAGAGCCAGTTCAAATAATTTATTCTGAAGCTCTAGCTCAATTTAAATTATGTTTTGATGAAAAAATTGGGTTTCAGATAAGCAAAGTCTTTTGTATACCCCTTCTTTTGATGAACAATAAAATTCAAGACATGCTCTCAAATTTGTAAAGTATTCATTGCTGATATTTTGACGTGTGTAATATCAGGATTACCTATGCCATTCATAATTGTTTATATAAGCCACCTAGTATCTCTTCAAATACTTTCATGATTTTTGTTGCTTTTCATTAGTTTTTTTTTTTTACATATGTCTTTTATCCATCTGGAATATATTTAGTATAAAGTAGGAAGAAAGAATCTAAATTTATTTTATTTTGAATCTTAGCCAGCTATCTCAAAACACTATATAAACAACCCTAGGCTTATTGATCTGCAATGCCATATGCCATGTTCCCAGGTGGATCCTAGGATCTATTTCTGGAATCTATTCCTTTCCAGCAATCTTATTATGATCCGGGTCATGTTTTTATATCAAATTCAAATTGCATATAGATCTAAAAATTCCCATGTTACAATATCTGCACATTTATCAAGTTGCAGTGAAAAATACTTTGCTAGTGTTCCGTGAAGTTCTTCCATACTATAAGCCAATTCCTGTACCTACTGAGCCATGTGTCATTGAAAAGTTATATGTTAGCTACCTTCTTTGTTTCATATTCTGTCAACATTTCCAGGCAAACTTTTTAGAAAATGTAATTTTTTATAGATTTATTATAAACCTGACAGATTTATAAAATAAAAAAAGACTTATTATAAATCACTATCAGAGTTTATGTAGAAGAAATTATGTGGAAAATAGCCAATTTTATAAAATAGTTATAGAAAGAAGACTTTTCATTACCAAATATAAAACATGATGATAATATAAAGAAAAAACTATTTTTTCAGCTCCATTGCCAACAAACACAAGGAGGTTTATAATGTATAAAACTATGAATAACTATATTGTCAACCAGTGTGGTCTGGAGTTTAAGTCTGGTCACAAATAAGTTCTGATGATCCAGCTGCAAGAACAGGAAAACATTCTAGAATAGTTATCAAAAGATGAATGAGCTGTACCAGAGTCTAAACTGACACATTGACTCCTTTGTCAAGAAGTCTAACTTCAAAAAAGTCAATGGAACTAAAGAGTAACATAAAATAGTAAAACTTTTAATTCTGTAAAGGCAATGTGTTAAGTCTAGGATTATTTTCTCTTTTATGTGACAGTATAGAAGCTGATAACTTCCTGTTGTTGCAGGCTGGAGAACTGTGGTTATCAAGGGGAAAGTTCTGTTA
Organism: Pteronotus mesoamericanus; assembly: GCF_021234165.1. NCBI lineage: Eukaryota > Metazoa > Chordata > Mammalia > Chiroptera > Mormoopidae > Pteronotus > Pteronotus mesoamericanus. The sequence goes on from NW_026555310.1 coordinate 19,519,883, forward strand.
AGAGAGTATACATTCTTAGTTTTCCTGCAAGGCATGAAACCAGTTTGGTCTAACTTCTAAAGAATTTTCAACTCTTTGAAGATGTTGATCATAATCCCTGTAAGAGAGAAATGCAACTGGCTTTTTAATGGTAGATAATATCAAAAGCCACCTGGGTGTCTGTAGGCACCTTAAATTTAACATCCTCAATTGAAGTCACTACTTTTTTTTTCTTCCAAACCTCTTCTTCCTACTTTTCTTTTCTTGATAATTGTACCACCTCCACCTTATAACCTAAGCTAGAAACACAAAAATTAGGCTTTGCCTGTCCCTTGCCTTACTTCTATATCTGATCACCATCCAAGTTGTGTTGATTTTACTCCCTTGCTTCATATATGCTCCTTCTAATGGCCCTGATTGCTTTTACGTAAGTTAGGTTCTGATCCTCTTACCTTGGACTTCTTTCTCTTCACTAAGCAACCCATTCATCAGCCTGCCACCAGAGGATCTTTACCAATGCAAAATTCCTCATGTTACTTTTCTATCAAAAGCCGTTTGTGGGCTTTCCTTTACCTGTAGGAGAAATCCTAGTCTTCCAAGTGGCATCCAAAGCCCTCTCTAATCTGGCCCCTGTTTGTCTCTGGCTTCAGACCTTTACGCTCCCCCTGGCATGCCTCACTACAACCCCACCTGACAGCTCGAGGTGCTTGGGATGCTCTGTTTTGCTTCAGATCTTTCTGCCTTCACTCACACTTAGAATATCCTCCCACCATTTTTTTTGACAACCTAATCATCTTTCACGATTTAGTTCAAACTTCATCAGCGTTGGGCAGCATTTTCTATCTTTACCCAACCACAGAATAGTCACATTCTTCCTTTGTATTCCTACTGTGGATCCCCTTTTTACTACGGCACCCACAAAACTGTTTTACCTATTTGTTCATCTGCTTCCCTAATAGACTGGAAGCTCTTTAAGTCAGGAATCTTGCATATATTTTTTTATTCCTAGCATCTAGCAATGCCTGCACAATTTAGGCACTCCGTAAAAATTCTTTGAATGAATGAGTTAATAAGTGAGAAGTTTCAGAGGCACAATGGAAAGTGTCAGAGAATGCAATCATGTTAAAATCATGGTCAGAGGAAGATACAGGGCAATACAGTGATGAGAATAAGGAAAAGGAAGATTTACTAAGGGGATTTGACTTTGTATGGTGATTGAGGATAGAGGCATGGTGTGAATAACTGGCTTTAAGCTTCTGACTAGAATTCTGGTATAAGGTTATTCCATTGCTATAGACATTCAGCGGGTAGTTGAGATCAAATGAAGTTAGCTGGATATCATCCAGGTTGCAAGTATTGACACAAACATCAGATTTTTATAACAGGTGCTTTATTTAGTGCTTTACAGTATGCAAAATTCTCTCCTTCTCTATTTGTCCCTTAGAATAGTGATCTCCCTAAACTTCAGTTTCCTTTTTGTTAAAATGAAGATAGTAGCTATTTCTTAGGATTGTTAGCAAGATGTGTTATATGTCTGGTGCACAACTAAATACCAAATATGTTGTTAAATCAGGAATTTGAGGCCCCTAATGGTAAAATGACTTAATCAAGGTCACAAAGATAACTTAGTAGCAGATTTAAATTCTAATCTTATTGTCCTCCCATTACAGTATTTTTATTACTCTCCAGCGTAATGTGATATCTTCTACTTACTTCGTACACAGCATCTTTAATTTCCTTGAGAGGCCTTTGCAAAAGTAGGCTGTGTAAGTACTCTATCAGAAAGCTGATTGCCAAAATCAAGCAAAACTATAACTTGGCAAAAACCAAAACACAAATATAAACAATGTTTTTAATAGCTTGCAATTTATGCTTGATGGTTTTCAGCGGAGAATCTGAGCAGGCTGGTTTCTGCCTCCGTGAAGTTCTGTGAAGACGTGCTCCCATTTTCATTGATTTTTAAACTGGTTTTTAAGTCCAGTTTTATGCCAAGAGCATGTATAGTTTGGGGCCTTAGAATTAAGGTAACAGGCTTGGGGAGTGGGGGTGGGAACAGAAGGAAAGTGAGTCTGAGCTGAAGCCGGCACTGCTAGCCACACCCATTTTTCCTTGTGTTTTCTGTAGAGTTCTGTCCAGGAAGAATCTGGAAACACGAAATATGAACTGGAGATGAAACTATTAAGTGAAACAGTTTCAGCAGGTAGTCTTCTAACTTACATTTTTAGAATTTAACTTTATTGGGATTTTCTACTTACAAAAGTAACACAAGGCCATTGTAAAAAAAATTCAATGTTTCAGAAACATATTTAAAATGAAAATTCTTCATAATCCCTCTTCTGAGGTAACCAATAGTAACGAATTTATTTGTGCTTGTTTCTTCTCCTGTTTTTCTCTCTCTTGATTTTTAATAAAACCATGGGATCTTATACAAATATTTTTGTTGAAAATTATTTTTTTAACCTAACAGTATTTGTTATGCTACATACTGTTCTACATACATACATAAAACTTAATACATCATATTACTTAAATGAATCATATTCAACATTACTCTAAGTCAGAACCCATTGGTAAACCTATCTTTTTAGAAGCTCTATAATTTTATACAAAATGGAACATTATTTAAATCTTTATTGATAGATGGTAAGGTTATTTCAATTTTTTTATCATTACAAACAATGTTGCAGCAAACATTCACGAACAGATATATACAATCGGAAATTTCTCAATCTTACCCTAACAAATAGCAATTAGATATACTGTATTTTGCCATGTATAGCATGCACCCACATTTTGGGCCCAAAGTTTCAGGAAAAAAAATAATTTTAACTTTTTAATTCAATTTTTAATTTATATTTAGAAACAAAACCTATTATCACATTCCAGGGTATTGTTTTGCATACAGATATTATTATTACTTTCTAGAGTTACCTGTTTAACACATAAGCATAAATAAAAGAATTACAATCATTTATATAGATGAGGAATTAGTACTACTCATGTATAAAGCACATCCACATTTTTCCCTCAAAAATTTGGGTAAAATGTGCACATTATTCATGGCAAAATACAGTAGTTTAAAAAACATCAAAATGATGGTGATGTGTAATTTGCAATCTTTTACTTTGAGATTAATGTACATCTTTTCCATTAACTTGCTTTCCCAGTTGCTTCTAAGTAATCTATTTCCTATATATTTCTAAGCATATTTTTTCATAACAGGCTTCTTATCTACTTCTTTCCTTTTTCTAAGATACTTTGGTTTCTGCAAAAACTAGGCCTTTATGTCTGTAATTTTCTATAATCTTTATCAGGTAATTTTCCTGTTAAAAATATGATACTATAGTTCATTGATAACCTTTGTCAATAATACCAAAATTTTCTACATGATGGTCCCCGATTAACATGTCATAGATGTCTAAATTTGGACACAGTATACTTTCTTTTCAGATAAATGGACTGGTAATTAGACACATTTGAAAATTAATTAAAGTCTGCATTTTATTGAATGTACACAAGGAAAAAAGGGAAATTGCTTAACTGGAATTCCCTTTGGCTGTTTCCATTAATTTTCAGTGCCTGATCTCCAAGGGTTAAATTCAGTGCCATCTCCATGGGCTTCCATTTATGGGAGAGGAAAATTGTAGTGATAAGTAATAAGGCCAATAGTTCCTGAGTTTTTATGTCTGGCACGCGTTCTGAGCTCTTTACATATATAAACTAAGAATTCCCCCAAATTCTGTAAGATAGATTCTACTTTTATATCCATTTTGTAGAGGAAGGAACTGAGATGTTAATCAACATGTATTGCATAAGGGTGGGACCTGTTTTCTTTCTTACTCATTGCACTGGACTGAAAGAATTTTTAGTGAAAGGCAGGGATGGTCCCAGTGATATGTGACTTCCGATAGTCCCCTGATTGTGCATTGGGAACTATGAAATCATAGAATTCCCCATAAAATTTCTGAGTGAGATTATCCAATCCAGTTTCTTCACTCTCATGCCGCCATCCCTGTTTTTTCAATGAGCCGGGCCTCTCTTTGTTGAGAAAAAAATTAGCTTTATTTTATATATACACAAAAACTTATTTTTTTACCATTTCCCTTTTTTTCTTTCAGATATTTAGCCCCATAAGGTCCAATTTTAAGAACGGTTACCAAATTTTGTGTTAAACCATGTTTAACCTTTTAGAATGAAGGGTAGCAGAATATGCTGCCCCCAAATATGCCACATTGGCATAAAGATTATTGTAAGCTGAAAGCAAAGGAATAGATATAGGTGCAAGAAAAGCGCCGCCCCCGGCCCCCCGCCCCCGCCGCTGCTTCTCCTATTTGCCTAAAAGCAGGATATAGATGCTCGGAGGTGCCCCTCCTGTCCTCACTAGTAGGACGGGCAGAGCTGAATTCTCAGAGACAACTATAGCCCCCATCAGCCTGGAGAGGGCACCAGAGGAATCTACAAATGAAACTGCCAACTAGCCTTTATCGCCACCCCCGGACACCTCCAACTGCTTTTGTTTGTCCTGCCATTTTACTGCAGATTTGTAAAATGTGAACTGGAGTTCTAAGCCACCTCTTTGAATTACTTATTTTTCCCTGGCGATATCCCATGTATATGTGAGGCATGCATGTTAATCCACTTCTGTTTTTCTCTTATTAATATGTCTTTTATTACAAGTGTCTGAGCCAAGAACTCACAAGGGTAGAGGGAAAATTATTTTCACTCCCCTCCAATGAGAGATATATTTTAAAGTTTTTCTTTCAATAACACATGCTTGTTGTATACAAATTTCTAAAATGTTAGCATATAAAATATGAATACAGCCCTCCCTGCACCCTAATGCCGTTACTCGTGCCTGTTCCCACTGCAATGGTCAGCTTTGTGGATAGTTTTGAATTAATTACTTTATTGGAAAAGTTTTAATAGCTAAATAAAAACTTTCTTTGCTATCACTAGATATTTTTCATTTCCCTCCTAAAAAAATAAAAAATCTTAGCATCTGTTTAGAAATGGAACTAACCTGATTAATTTTAGCACACCTGTTGCTGCTGGAGAATGCTCCTGAAAGGCCGTATCTCTTTGAAGAAAATGAGGTTGATATATTCCAGTTCACAACTCTTGGTGGAGTGTATCACTTGGACATTTTGGAGCTTCCCCCGCAGAGTAAACCCGTGAAGGGCTGGGTGATTATGGAAGTAGGTTGATGCTTAAAATTTGTGAGTAAAATAATTTCTCATACTTCTCCTGTATAGCAGATGTTCTAACACCCAATGAACTTTAACTCTATTTAGCAAGCGCAAAAGAAAAAATGTAATTTTAAAACATCTTGAATCCATAAAATTTGAATCACTACTAAAGGGAAGGGTTCAAAAATAATATGGATTTTAAAACCAGAAATTATGCATGTTAACTTAATTGTGAACCTATAACACTACGTTTACATGGCGTCAATTTGGCCTTAATAATGACAGTCTGTTTCAGAGGCTGGAAAAGGGTCCGGTGGTAAATATTTTCATCTTTGCTGCCATACCAGCCCTGTTGCAGCTCCTCAGCTCTGCCATTGCAACGCTGAAACAGCCCTATGTGAATGAATGGGCATGGGTGTGTTCCAGTTAAACATTGTGTACACACACTGGTGGTGGTCCATATTTTCCAGGGACCATAATTTGTGGGCTCTGGTCTAGATTAGTGGTTCCCGACATGTGGCCCTTTGACCAGAAACATCAGCGTTCTCTGGCGTCATCTAGGAATTTGCTAGAAATGCAAATTCATGGGGCCCACCTCAGTGTTAGTGAATCAGAAATTCTGGAGGTGTGAGCCTCAGCAGCCTGTATTTTAGCAAAACACATCTAAAGAGCCACTGGTCTGGATCCTTGATATACAAAATGTGGTTTATCAATCAGCAGCATCTGAATGCATAATTTGGGGCTTCCCTCTGGCCTCCTGAACCTGCCTTTAACAAGGCCCTCGGGTGTCTCAGGTGCACAGCGAAGCCTGAGAACCACTGATCCAGGGGACGCCAGTGCTCCCGTTGCACGGACCACGCGTGGAGTAAGGATGCTGATGGTAGCAGTTGTTAGATCATCTGCCAAGGAGTTTCTCACTTCTGTTTTAGTGAGTAGTGATGTTTGCGCTAGTATTGAGTTGGTTAAATTTTACCTCCCAGGCTTGGGTCCCAGATATACCCAATTCTTTCTCGTAGCCCATCCCTCTTCGTGCTCCACTGCTCTTCTTTTCTCTCTTCCTCTCTCTCTCCTCTCACATGACAAATACACAGATTGCCAGCCACTTCTCACCTCCACGTTAGGACGTTGGCACATTCTTGTATTAGAGGAGTATTTCTCAACGTTTTTTTCCCCATTATCACCTCTCTAAGGAGCTCTTACACTTTTTTCTCTAGCTGACCCCCCATAGAATTTTAATGCCACAGAGAGACTGTGTATACGTTGTGTACACTTGTGCTTTATACATAAAAGAATAAGATTTTTTCCACACTCCCAAACTAATTTTTAGCCTATTGGGAATGATATTGTTATTCCATTCCCCTTCTCCCCTCAAACGAGAATGCGTTTACTAGAGCAATCCTGGGTGAGAGAATCTGATCAATTGCCACTTTGAAAAATCTGTTTGAATCAATGTGCCCCACCATGGGGATACTTGCAAGATAGTGGGGAGTCCAAGAAAGGCATTCCTTTGATGCAGGTAGGGTCTCGGCCTTGTCTGGGGTTTTCAAGGCTTCATCCTAAGGTCTTGGTCAGGATGTCCTGCGGCGACCTCTCTGTGCTCTCCATCTGAGCCCAGGGTCTCCTCCCTCACACCCATTTTTTTCTCTCCGGCAACAAAGAGGCCTTCCTACTTTTTTCAAGTATCTTTTCAATAATTTCTCCCCTCCTCTAGAATTTTCCTCATACAGTTTTTGTTCTCTATTTTGTAGTATTTTTAATCTTTCCCCTTCCTGAGGTCTTTTTCTACATTTAGATACATGGTACATTTAGAGAATGGACAGATCTCCCTTATCCTGGAGAAATCTGCTGTTGGTTTAATTTATTTTATTTTTCCCCCCAGCTTTACTGAGATATAATTGACATGTAAGTTTAAGGTGTACGCTGTGATAATTTTTACCTTCATCCATTCATTTCTACATTTGTTACACTGCTTATACTTTTTTCTTTCCTCCCCTGCATGCCATGGCTAAGGTATTGGAACATGGGATCGGGGGTCCCATAGCTCTGTTTCGGAGTTCTGATGCCTCCTTGAAGTCATTTTGTAATCATTGGCAAATTACATGATTTATGTAAGCCCCACTTCTCTTCTTTGTTTAAATTTTTTTTTTAATTTACAGTTTACATTCAATATTATTTTGTATTAGTTTCAGGCGTACAGCATAGTGGTCAGACGGCCATATCCTTTAGAAGGTGTTTCCCCCGATATTTCCAGGACCCAGCTGGCCCCTTACATAGTTATTACAGCATGTAATAACTTTACATCCCCATGACTATTTTGTAACTGCCAATTTGTACTTCTCAATCTTTTCATTTTTTTTTTCACCCAGTTCCCAGTCACCCTCTTTGTTAAATATAAGCCTGTAGAATTGCTTGGAGGAATACGAAGCTGAGTAAGTCCCAACCTAGAACTTGGCCCATAAAAAGGTTCTTTAATTACATTCAAATTGAGTGATTACCCCCCCCCATCATTATCTTTTAATTTGGTTCTGACATTTTGTTAGTCAGTCTATAATTAAATGGGGCCAAACTTCAGTGTGGGGGGCAAGCACTGGGTGGAAAGGGCAAAGGGGACGACATCTCTAATAGTGTCGACAATTAAAAAAATAGTAACTATGTAGTTATTTGGCAATATTTACATCTTTAACTGTTACCAGTCAGCTTCTAACTTGGTATTGTTTTGGTTATTTTTAAAAGATACTCAGAGAAGGATTACAGAAATACATATATCCTCCAGCAACTACAGAAGACCTTGAACCTGAAAATGCTTTCCCACCGATAGAAGTCATGCTTGAGGTTCATGAGAACGTGATCTTTTTTGAGGACCCTATGGTTGCAAGATGGGATGCTGAAGGTACAGCATTATCTTTAACCAGCATTGATTATTATGCAATGACAAAAGGTGTACTAATATACATCTTTAAATCAATACAGGAAATGCAGCATATAAACTATTCTTACATATATCTATACTGGTTCAGGGGTCTATGTTTTATTTACTCTCAGTGGAAATAAACAGGGATTGGAGTTTAAAAGTTTATTGAACTTTATAACTTAGTGTTCATATCTGCCATAATCTCTGAAGAATTACAATTCAGGATGTGGTTAAAATTTGATTATTTTAATGTTAATGATTTACAACTTATAAATCTTATTACAACCAATTATTGAAGTATTGGGGATGGGAAGTAGATAAATGGGAAACCAACGAAAGAAGAAAACTAGCTACTGTGTACCTCTTTAAAACTTTTAATTGTTGAAACATAGGAAAATGTTGCATATTCAAATGTTAAATAAGCATCATAAATCAGAAGTACTAATAGAAATACTAATGAATGATTCACTAATCATTACTATTGCCAACAGATAGTATTTTGGCTTGGCTGGCTAAACTTTGAAAGGTCTTGGTGTTGTGAATTAATGTATATGCTGTTTCAAGGCTCCTAGATGATAGCTGTATAGCATCATTTTTAATGGGAATTATTTTACAGTCACCTATTTACTCTTGAAAGGACTTACATATTTGGTGATAGGTTGGAAACAGTTTAGATCACTAAATAACAGAACTACTATTTAATCTATTTATTTAGTTGTGGGGACAAAGAATTTAGGAACTTCTCTACCAAGAAGGATAAATTTTGTGGACTTAAAACATTTTTATGGTTGCTATAATATTCCATGCTTTTGCTTGTGTATACATAGTTACAACATAATATTTATATTCTAAAATGAGCTTATGTGTTATAAACAGTAGATTTCTATCAATACATTAAACTCTAAAATACATCAAAATAAACGATTAGGTAATTTCTTCCTTTTATGCTGCTTTAGAAGTTTTACTTTCCCTTTCCTTTAATGATAATGTTCCTAAATATTTATCATATTAAAAATTATTCACACTAAATTAGAATTAGTCAAGATAAATTATTCACATGATATAGCAAAATATAACTTGTAGAATTTGATTTCAACCGTAGCCACGAGGCAGCATGCAACTCCACTATTTTTTAAACCATGAGGAAACTTTTCCCCTTGATGTAACAGAAGCGTGGAGAATCTATTTATATTCGATACTTAATTTTTACCTCAACAAATTACTTTGCTTAATATAAAAACAAAAAGGGGAAATAAAAATAACTTAGATTGTCAGTATAATTGTATTTGTTATATTAAAGGGTCAAACATAGTCAGCAGAGTCATCAACGTGAGAAGAGAAAGCCAAGTGGAAATGGAGACGACATTTTAGGAAAAGAACGATTCATTCATTTGCTGCACAAATATGCTCAACAATAAGAAGTACGGAGATAAATGAGTTCTTTCCTTTTGCAGTTTTCAAAGCTGTGGGGGAGGCAGACAGGGAAAAACATCCTAACAAAATGTAGTGAGGTGCTACCATAGATAGAGGTGCTGTAGAGCAGAGCAGTGACCGGCTCTGTCTGGAGAGTTAAGGACAAAATATTGAACAGGTCCTGAGGAGACTAAGAGAACGTTCTCATCCGAGACTTTGCGTGGGCCTATGCCTTCCATTTCTTGGGTATAATATACCTAGGAGTGGAATTGCTGAATTGAATGGTAAATTTATGCTAACTTTTAAAGAAACTGCCAAATTGCTTCTCAAAGTAGCTGTACAACTTTACATGCCTGCTAGCAATATGAGTTTTCTCAATTCCCCACATCCTTGCCAGTGTTTGTTATTCTTTTTTATTATAACCATTGTAGTGGGTATGAAGTAGTATCATGTGGTTTTAATTTGTATTTCTTTGATAACTGACAACGTTGAGCATCATTTTTTATGTATATATTATCCTATCATTTATCTTCTTTGGTGAAATGTTTATTCAGATCTTTTACCCATTTTTAAACCGGTGCCTTTCTATTGAATTCATTGGAGTTACACTGGTTAATAAAATTATATAGGTTTAAGGTATATGATCCTGTAATATACCATCTGTATGTTGTAATATGCACTCACAACCCCAGGTCATGTCTCTTTTTATCACCACGTATCCCCACTTTAACTGGGTTGTGTTTTATTATTAAGTTGTAAGAGACACAAAAGATCACCTATTATATGATTGCATTTATATGAAAAGTCCAGAAAAGACAAATCTTTAGAGACAAGCAGTATATTAATGCTTGCCTGGGGCTGGAAGGTGGGAATGGGAATCAACTATAAATGGACATAGGGAACTTATTGGGAAGATAATCCTGTTCTAAAACTGGATTGTGGTGATGGTTGTGTAACTAAGTAAATTTAATAAAATAATTTAATTGTATACCTAAGACAGGTAAATTTTAAAGCTGTTTTAAAGCAGATGAAAAGAGGTTCTTTAAAATATTAAGGATGCGTACTTTAGGAAGGAAGAACGGCATTCGCAGAGGCACAGAGGTGTATGAGGTCGCTGGGGCGGGGAAAAGAGTGCGGCTGAAGGTGTGAGGGGGGTGAGGGTGAAGCCGCCGGAAGTGTGAGCCACAGCGTCATCGAAAGGCCTTACATACGTGCTGGGGAGTCTGGACTTGATTCTGCAGACAGGAAGAAACTCCCAGCAAAGTGGACTTTTTGTTGAGGTTCTGTTCTAAATGTAAAAGATAAATGTATACATAATGCTGCTATTTGGATGGTTTCACTCAACTTCTTTCTGTACTAGGAAAAAAAATGTGACCTATGTCATTTTCTTCATTTATTCTAAAGGTAATCATTGGAAAACTGATGGCATCAGTAATGTATCTTACAAATCAGGAGAAAGACTTGTAACATTCAGCCTGGAGACTTTTGGCCCTGTTACTTTGATTCAAGATACTCATATTAACATGCCATACCAGTCATGGGAACTAAGGCCACTCGATGTGAATAAAGTGCTGTTGACTGTGATTACAGTATTTACTGAGATTCAAATACAAATTAAGGTAAATCACTGTTACGGCAAGTCATATCCAAGAGGTAAACCTCATTGATGACTGTGAGAGAGTGTGTCCAATCTATTGATCACTGGTAATTTATATGTTGAAATATTTTTTAATAAATATATTTAACATATACCTTGAGCTATAGTTTCTAAAAGAAATATTAATGAATAGATAGAAAATGATATGTAAATAAGTGAGGTACAAATTTATACCCTAAAGTTATTAAATAAGTGAGGTACAAATTTATACCCTAAAGTTATCAGGAATAGACCAATTAATGAATCAACAAGCCTGGTTGTGGTATGACTTTCTGAGAGTTTTTTGACCCACTCCTGAGAGGCTTCCTGATATTTATCACCAAGCCATTTGAAATCCCCTTTGAGATTTCTCTCTGAAGGAGCCTCTATTGCTCGTCAGTCATAAATTACATAGCCTGGAATTTAGAGACATAAAGTGCATTGGTGGTTGCCTGAGGCTGAAGGTGGGAATGGGGAGTAACTGTAAACTGGTGTGAGGGATCTTATGGGGGTGGGGAGACTATGGAAGCGTTCTAAAACTGATTTGTGGTGACAGCTGCACCATGCAGTAAAGTTACAAAAAAAAATCACTGCATGATGCACTTGAAATGGGTAAATTTATGGTAAGTAAAATATATCTTGCAAAAATTATTTTAAGAGAGATAGCCTGAAATTCCTTATAAGTATGGCAGAAAGACTAGATATCATCAAACTTTGCTTTTAAAAGCAGATGAGAGGTGTGAATTCTTTACACCTTCAACCTAGAGTTTAAACTTTGTAAACTTTAAAACTGTATGATAATTTTGCATTATTATGTTAAACCTTATATGTGTAAAAATTATCCTTAAAAGTTGTATCATGATTGCTATCAAATAACTATTATTATTTGATAGAAACATATGCAGTATTCTTTGGTTATAACTTATAAAATAGGAGCCCTGCAAGAGCCTTTAGTCCAATCCCTTGATTGTTCAGATTAAAGCCCAGAAATTGATAAAACACTTAAAGTAACAGGATACTTTGAGGTGGAGCTTTCAGATTGGTCCCAGAACATGTCTGTCCCACATTCTTTTTAATGTAGAAGGAAATAGGATTTTTAAAAGATGGTATAAAGAACCCAAAGGCTAGAACGAGAATGATAAGGACGTAATAATTTATTTAAAAGCTTTTTTTTCCTCATTGAAACTAGGAAGACCTCTGCATGTTAGCTTCAATCAAACTAAATAACAAAAAGCATTCCTCTATTTTGGAAGGAAAATGGATGACTCCTATTTCTTTCATTATTGCTTTGAAAGAAGCTGGATTGAATATCTTTCCTACTGGTCAATCTCATTTTTATGTTGCTACAAACTCTAAGGTAAGAATGAGCCTTTCCAAATTTAATGTAATGAACATTTAGAATGCTGGCAAGTATTAAATTTTATATAAATCTTAAGGTAAATCATGGGTGTTCTATATTCACTTATATAAGGTTATATAATTAGAAGGGAAGGAATAAATGGCAAGAAATTCAGAGTTCTCTCAAGTTGAATCATCTTCCCCAAGAAAGTAAGCCTGAGCGTGATCTTCACCCTGACAAATGGAGCCCAGCCACAGCTGGCTGGGGTTAGTGCAAACGTAGTCAGGGCACCTTCACATTTTATGCAGTTTCTTGCTTCTTCCAGACTGGATAAATGTAAGATTTCTTAAAAGAGTAAGCAACTCAGCAGTTTCCCAAACATGATAAGTTGGGTGAAATTAAACATAAACACGAAGAGCTGGTACACAAAGCCCACTTCCTCTTGTCTCTAGGCGGAGCCTTCTTGTCTACACGCTGCTTCATGTTACTCATAAGGCTTTAGAGAAATGAGATCCCTCCATGTTAAACTGTGAGCTCTCTGAGGATAGGGCCTGTTTTTTAGTTGATTTTGATTGATTCTTCTAGTGTCTAGCCTATTCCTAGAATACAGCAGATATTTAGTAAACATTTATGACATAAATGAAGACACAGTAGTTTCTAATCATGAAAGGTGTTTTGGGCAGACAAGTTCAATACTCAAGAACAACTTTATAATATATCAGAAAATAACAATGTAGGTAGACATTCATATAACATCCGAAAATAATTGTATCATTAAGAATGTGTATGTATGTAGGGAAAAAAAACACTTTGGTTTTAGTAACTCAAACTACCAGTTACTCTGCAAATGCTGAATGTAGTGTACTACTAATCTTTACAGAATATTCAAGAATTTCTTATTCTGAGCACCTATATTTTAGGCATTGTTTTATATGCTAAGATATGTTATTGAATAATTAAAAAAACTGGTTCCTGCCCTTGTGGAGCTTACATTCTAGTAGAGGGAGGCAAAACTAACCAATAAACATAAAAAAATACAATTAAATTATCTCATGTCGAAGATATGACATGACAAAGATAAAGTGCTATGGGAAAAAGAGAAGGTAGATCAGGAACACTGGGCTTAGGGCAGTGTACAGTATCAAACAGGGTATTGGGGGCCCAGTGTGCAGGTTCAAGGTGGGGAATTTAACCAAGTGGCTATGTGAGGAAGCAGCCTCCAGGCCAAGTGGCCTGGTGTGCTTGAATATTGGAGGAAAAGCAAGGAGGCCAAGCGCCTTGAGCCGAGAGAGTAAAGGAAGAAGGAAAGGTAAGGTCAGAGGGGATGGGGTATGTAGTGGGGAGCGTCAGATCACGCAGACCCTTGTAGACCACTGTCAGGACTTCAGGTCCTAGTCTGAGAGAAAGGAAAAACCATTACAGTTTTGAGAGGAGTCTTAAAATCTGGCTTACATTTTAAGTGGATTCTTCTGTGTTGAGAATAGACCAAGAATGGAAGGGAGAGTTGTTGAAAAGGCTCCATGATGAATTGTATATTTTTGTATATTGACAGGTACCTTTGGTAGAAATGAAAGCTTATCGACAAATGGCCCTGCTAAGTCCTGCTTTTGCATTTGGTTGGAGCAGGTGGAATGCACAATGCGATTCTAAAAAAATCGTATTTAAGGTATAGTATGCAAAAACCCATAACACTACTTTGTCCTCCAAACGAAAAGGTACTCAAAAGGTAAATGAATGTAGACCACGATTCCTCCTCTTAAAAAGGTGAAAAAAATTAACATTCCAAATGGAGTTTCAAAACTTTTAAAAAATTTTTGTCAAAAATATAAAACTAAGTTATGTAAAGGTTATGCTTTATTATGGAACCAAATGCTCTTGATTTCAGACTAGAGTCATTATACCTCTCTACAGTGCCTCAAGAACAAATGGAAACCTTTAACATGAATATATGTCTATGGTTCCCAAACTCTCCCCTGAGAGAGCGAGGCCTCCAATTTAACTCTCTGGCACATTTACTACTTGCCTGATAAATTCTAAAAGCTGACTGACAAATGTTTTAATGTAAATTAGCCACCATATTTATTTATCTTGTTTACTGTGTTTCTCCCACTAGAATATAAGCTCCTTTAGGACAATCATCAGCTATTGATTAATATTCAGTGTTTTTTCCTTTGTTTTATTGTTATTGTTATTACATTCCCCAACAACTAGAGTAGCATCTGGCACATAATAGCCACTGAATAAATATTTGTTGAATGAATTAATACATTTTGATAAGCTCTATAAGAACCAAAATTTGGGGGACTGGGTTGAGCCCTTTAATACTCAACTGCCAAAATAACTAATAAAAGAGGAACTATTAACAGATTTCTCTAATTTTCTTTCTTTAGGTGAGTGAACATCTTACTGAACAACAGCCTTTTCAGAATCCTAATTGGACCCTTTTAATGTTTAATGGTGATAGAGCACAAAGGCTAAAGATTGATGAATATAGTGAGGCATTCTCTGAAGCTCTTAAAGAAGAAACTGAGTTTCATTCCACTCTCTATCACATGGTTAAAGATTTTGCTTCCAAAGAAGCAATGGAGAAAATTAGGAGCTCCAGCTGCCAGTTTATTGACTCTGTATGCCATATGCTACTCTCGATTAGATTACTCAGCTATTCTTAATTTCTACTGATAAATTTTACTCAGTATGAAGAATCAAGCAACTTGGCGAAGAATCAGGTATTTCCTCAATAAAATGTAACAAGTGAATATATTTCAAATAGGCTGCTAAAATGATCTAATCAGCATTTACACTCAAATTTTATTTTTTTTTTAAATGTGGGGTCTTTTTTCCCCTATGAATACCGGCTCACTGAGACTTGGCTTTCACTGTATGAAGATTTAATGATTCTTTATTTCAATAAATTTTAACAAACAATATATTTCTCCTCCTCAAAAAGTTCATTTAAAGATCACGGGGAGGTATTCACACAAAGAGGGAATTTAAAATCTTATAGTCATTCTGAGAACCTCTGTTCCCAAGCTCTATTTTCCCAGCTAAAAGTTACTAATTTACAAAATTCAGATACTGAAACTTTAAAAATCAAGATACACACATTGGGACGTTCTGCAGTCACACTGGCGGTGGCCCGTTGTGTCGGAGCTGGGCAAATGGCCACAAGATATGTTCTAGAGACATCCAGGTGTCTCCATCCTGGGTGGGAGCAGCATCCACGGACTTTTGGAAAAACCGGCCTGTGAGGAAGCTTATCAAAGCCGCAAACAGTACAATTAATGTGACAGAAAGCCAGAGTGCCTTATTAGCTTTTCTGATGGAAGTCTTGAGATTGGTTGCCCAGGAAGCTATTGTGTCATAACTATAAGGAAAACACAAATTCAGAATTTGGTCATCACAGTAATCTGTTATTACAAACACTTCTTTTGCCAACAATACCAATCGACCTGCCATGTATACCACCAATGCTGCTTTGTAATAAACTACATAATGTGATCTGTTGTTTGGTTTTGGCCACAACCTGCCCCCCACGTAATAATTGTTAGAATTAAAGAAATAACATGTTATGATGAGAATCTGAAAATTACATGATTTAGACATTCTATAACTCCTAACAAGTACATACGAGTATTTATTTCGTTCTCTCAATCAGGTAAGACATGTTCCTACAGTTAAAAAAATATTATTTATTGAGTAGAGTGGAATATGTGTATGTACTCATGTATACATGAACATGACACTTAGATTTTATTGGTGTACTGAAATTTATTTTAGAAACACCCACTAAAAAACTTATTACAGCATCATTTAAGTCTTTGAAGTCATTAACTCTGGGCTAAACACTGTACTAAGCATTTACACATGCTACTTTATTTATTCATGACAACAAAACAATTACATAGGTACTAGTCTCACCCCTATTTTATAGATGAAGAAACTGGTGCTCAAAGATGGATGAATGTACCCAGTCCCACAGCCAGTCAGAGAGCTGGGGTGAGCCTGGGCCATCTGGCTTCAGGGCCAGACTCCAGCACTGAATTCTCCTGCTTGTTGTAACTCATAGGTTCAGGGGTAACCCCTGGAGACCATGTGAAGGTCGTCATTCATCTTAAATTTAACAATGGGACAGGTCTTTCAGTAAAGTAATTTAATCAAGAGTAATACTGTTAACCCTGCCTTACCTTTCCCCATTCCACTAAAATGATATAATTTGGCAGATAGACAACTTACACTGAAGAGACATCCCATTTTGATGGATTATTTCCCTTTTCAGAAAGACTTGGCTTTCTTGTCCTTTCTTCTATTTCTTCTCCAGGTGGTTCTGAGTCATCTTTAGTTCTGTAAATATTTTTTCAAATATTCAGAACTAAATATAATAATGCTATAATTATAAAGTATTGCTAAATTTTATTGCATTAATAAACATGCTCACAAATACTTGTTTTGCTTTAGAAAAATTTGATAAATATCTAATTCTAAAAATCAAATCACCAAATATATATATTTAACCATTTTGTTTTCATTAAGCATTCTTCTACCACATGGGCTTTAGCAACCTATCTTAAGATGATTTTACTCTTTTCTCTGTAGGTTTTTCAGTCAGTGTTAAATTAGAGTAACTTAAAAGTGATATTTCTTCTTTAAAAGTATTAATTTTAAAACTGCTTATGAAAATATTCTGAGTGTAAATGTAGTTAAAATATGCTAGCAGTATTCAGTGATCTGGCAAATAGCAATTGAATTGATGTTACTTAAAATAAAGTCATATTACCTACAGAAGGATTCCCTTACCTGAACAAAACTTCGTTTCATTACTATGTGTGTTGATGAGTTCCTAGTTTGATTTGAATTTTGATATCTCAAGCTCATAACCTCCTCACAAATGCCAAAGGGAACTGTGTCTCCAAGTTGTTCTTTTAGCCAGACAAATATAGGGAATGTATGTGGTAGATTTTAGTTTAGTTTTGAAAGGAAACAAGGCCCAAAAGCCAGGATCAATTGCATCCTTGTAGGATTCTCAAGGTGTTAGTCTTTTGTTTACAAAGACTTTTCAGTAAAAAAAAAAACAAAAACCATATCATACTAACAAAAAGCAAATAATAGCTTGTAATCTTTTGAAGGAAACTCTTGATTTTTTTCCACGCCAGATCAGAAAATATCTATTATGGTAACTCTAAAAGAGTTTCCAGTATATGCAACAGGATTATGTAACACACAAAACACAAGGAACTTTCAGGGCTGTCCAACCTTTTGGCATCTCTTGGGCCACACATTAAACACACAAACACTAATGAAAACAGGTAAGCCAAAAAAAAAAAGGTTTTAAGTAAACTTATGATTTTGTGTTGGGCCGCATTCATAGTCATCTTGGGCCACATCCGGCCCACGGGCCATGGGTTGGACATCCCTGGAGGCACTGTTTCTTACTCATCTTGGTATATCTGAGATTGAGTGTAGTGTCTATTACATAGCAAGCACTCACTGAACATGTGTAACATGAACATAAAATCATTCCATTAAGCTCTCTACAGATCAGGAAACTGAGACCATGTATGTTTAAAGCAATTTGTCCAATGTCACCCAGCGACTTATGGGCATTTGTTCATGTCCCTCCTTCCTGCCCTCTCCCTTATGTTATAGAAATATATTTTATTTAACTTGCTAGATATAGAGATAGTAGTATAGACTTTTATGTTTCCCTTGTTCTTCATTTATGTAAAGGGAAGATATGTATAATGCACATATATTACATATGTGCTGACATTTTATATATAATTCATGTTTTTTTAAACAAATGGACATTTTACTTCTGTGGCTCTTTATTCATCTTCCCCCCTGCTAGCCAGATACCTATACAGGAAAAAAATTACCTTCACAAATCTGGCAAATTTCAGGGTCTTTCCTAACTTAAGACCTCAAACCTTGCAGCTCTGAGCACTGCAAGAGTGAATGTATTCACAGGATAACATTTATAGAGTGCGTTATAGTTTATAAGTCTTAAACAATGGATTATCTTTTAGAGGATGCAGCATTGATCTCATCTCCACAGAGTTAAAATGAGCCCCATTCTTTATGCCCCAGCTCACATCAGGGTAACAAACACACGAAGCTCCACCTACTTTAGCTCACATTTTTCTTCTTCACCATCTGCCCAGGAATAGGTGCTGATAAATCGGTGTAATGAGGGACGATGTTCACTCTGCTTTGACCCCAAAATACGCCTATATAAAGATGATTATATCCACTTGTCAAATCAAATACATCCATAGCCATTATTAATTTATTTCCCACTACCTAAATCAATACAAAAATTATATGTTCTAATTATTTTCCTTGGCACTCACATAACATTTATTTCATAATAACGATTTCATGATCTGTCAACTTTTATAATTCTGTTTATATCAAATTCAAATATTTATGTTAGCACAATTCAAAAAAGCAAAGTTCCCAAACAGCAACCATGTAATTACGCTTACCAACTGCTTGACCTCCTACTGAATCGGTCATTGTTTTCCATCCCAGCCACCTTTAAAGTTCAGATGTTAAAGAAATAAAATATAAATTTAGTGAAATAAGTTTATTTTTTTGTTATAATAAAATGAATTTGCTTTTGACTGAGAACATTTAGGATTTTGCTTACCATTGCCGCATTCCCAATATTTCTGGGTAAAGAAGCAATTGTTACTCTTCGAAGAGAAGATGGCTACTCAATGGGGGAAAATACACAATTAGAAAATTCTTAGTATTTTATCCTTCTATGCAACACTGATGAATATCCTCGTATATACACATCCATGCATGTGACTACTACTGAGTGAAACAGTAGACATTTTTAAAAGGATTTTTTTATGACCAAGTTGCCTTCCAAAAATTCTTATTTACATCCCACTATCCCAACGCTGGGTGAGTATGATTTTTGCCAATCAAACAAGGAGTATGAACTTTCTTGTTCAGGTTGTCTTGTAATTCAATACTTTTTCTATCTTATATAACCATATATCTATATATCTATATCTATCTGCTCTGAGAACCACCTGTTTATGATCTTTGCCCATATTAATTTTGTTCCTGGCATTTGGGACAGAAAATTTTTTCATTATTAAGTATAGCCAAATCTATCCATCTCTTCCTATCTTTTTCTACCATTTCTTTAATCCTTAGATTTTCCCCTACTCGAGGAGATAAATATATACCTATATTTATAGCTTTTAAAAATTGCTATATTTGTTCCATTTACTACATTTAAGGATGGGTATATTATTTTAATGAATGGATGTGTGTGTATATGTGTATATCAGCTTTGAGATTTTCATAGAAAGAATGTTATATAATATTATGTGGTTCTTAAAGTTTGAGTAAGTACAACTTTAATAAAAATATTTTAAATGTAGGAAAACCTAAAATTTTATGTAAATCCTTTTCTTAAACCATCATTTCTAAATTTTATAGGTTAGTTGAGCATCAAGAATATCAAACTGTGGTCCATGAAACTTGAGTTCAAATCATGTTTCTACCACTACCTATGTCATAACTAATCACTTCTGTGCTTCTTTCTTTCCTCAAGAATGAACAAGAGATTTGGATGGAAAGATTTTAGAGTCCCTTGCCCAAAAATACTATCACACAATTTGGTGCGATCCTGATTTTCAAACTCCTTTTTTTTTTAGTTAGGCATACAACCTCCAGAATAAAAACAAACAAACAAACAAACAAACTATATTTCCAATTTTATTTGCAACTAAAAGTGAAAAGAAACGTTACCTGGGACTTCTAGGAAGTTCTCTTTAAAGGGTGAGGGACTACATATCTTGGAAATGGGGACTCATACATGGGGAGCAGGATGACAGCTAATGTGTGTGTGGGGGGGGGTTGGGGTGGAGAAACTGAGCAAAAAGGAGAAAGGACTCACGGACATGGACAACAGTGTGATGATTGCTGGGGGGAGGGGGGTAAAAAGGGACAAAAGGTACTGTAAAAAAATACAATAAAGATCAAATGAAAAACAAATACCTGTCTTTGCTTTTTTCTTTTTCCTGGAGTGTGTAATGACCAGGACTTTTTGCCTGGAACAGAAGCAGCTAGAGAGGAGGGCACTGGGCCCAGTGGATTTTGTGAAGCTGCTCTACTATTGTCTATTTCCAACTCCCATTTTACGTGAGAGAAACTATTGTTTATAGCTTCCTTCTCACTGTCAGGCAAACTTAACTGGTATACCAATATAGCAGGAAATATAAAAGCATACATATAAACAAATATACATATGACTACATATTATGAATTAAAATTATTGTTTAATGACAAATTTAAAGCTATATTGCTTCAAATATTTTTAAACATCTCACATATAAGTGAATTATTAATTACCTTGGAGTTTAGAGAAGCTGAGCGTTTTTTAACTTGGCAGTCATCTGAAAGGAAAGCATTTGTACCTTTTAGAAATTACATTTGTAATTTCTGTTAATGCAATAGTTTTAACTCTTTACAGAGAAAATATTTATTTAAGACCTTTAGGTTATAAATATCCAGTTATCATTTATTTGGTGATTCATAACAATTACCATCTTAACCAATGGAATACAGTCCTTATGTTACTACGTATGTCGAGAATGCTGACCTAGCACATAAGCAGCACTAAATGAATATCTGCTGAATAAATGAATCCAAAACTACAGACAGGAGATAATCAAATATGGTTACTTTGTTGGAAGAGGGAACATACCATTAAGAATTCTTAGAAGTTCATACAGCTTATTTAAAATAAACTATTCTTAGATTTATATAAACTTTATATTAAGACATTTTCCATGGCCTCATAAATGCCTCTATTTTCCAATTCATCAGTCAGCTTTACTGATCATCCAGAGTGATTCCATCTATGAGGAATATAAAACCGCTGTTATGAGAATGGCTCGTTAAAGTTATCCTGTCTTGCTTTATGTATGAAAGAAGAGCCAACTTGAATATATCCCTAAGTAGAAGAACACTAGGGTCAACTCAATGGGTTGGATTAAATATATTCTCTGATCTTAGCAATTTAAATTAACTTAATGAATTTTCGATATCATTGTCAAAGAATCCTTGTCTCCCAACCTGTTATCTAACTGACATCCTACTTTTGACTATACAGATGACAGGAATGAATTACTCTTTTAATAAAACATTAACCTAAGGGTCTTACACTAAAGACATAATAAAAATTAGTAAGAGGGAGAAGGAAAGAGACAAATGTTAGAAAAGCATAACTAGTACTATTATCT
Source organism: Pteronotus mesoamericanus (assembly GCF_021234165.1). NCBI lineage: Eukaryota > Metazoa > Chordata > Mammalia > Chiroptera > Mormoopidae > Pteronotus > Pteronotus mesoamericanus. The sequence continues at coordinate 19,541,610 of NW_026555310.1, forward strand.
TAAACTTTTATTACCTTCATCTTCCAGGGGGTTAAAAGACCTTTCATTTTGCAAAAGAACCTGTTTCAGTTCTTCTAATTCAGCATGTTCTTTGGCATACATCCTCTTCAGGTTTTCTACATGCTGAATCATCACTTCAACAGCTTTACTAACCCGACTTTCCTAGTAGAAAAAAAAGAAACACAAATTTATATTGAAAATATTATTCTTGATAGCTAGTTAAAAGATGGTGATTCAAGCATTTATTTGTCTTCACTTCATCTCTAAATCCTACTAAAATGACAACTAAGGTATTTCTATTAAAAAAAAAAAAAGCCTGAGTCCACAAGGGCAAATAGAACAGAAAACATAAAAGCTATCAAATTTTGAAAGCCTGCTAGATGGACTAGTAGTAAATGACTAAGATGTGGAAAAGCTGAACCCTAAAATAAGCAGTAAGAAAAGCCTAGAAGCAACCTAGAAGAGCCCTAAAATATCAGAATTTAGTGGCACCTCTGGAATGAAGCTTCAAGGTGAATATGTGAACAGAAGAAATGGTTGAAAGTGTATGTAAAAAATAATTAGATCCAAAGATACCTTCTTTACTCAAGCTAGCCAAGCAACCACCCCTCCACCATTTTGGGGAACAACTATAAAGTTTGACTACCTAGAAAGAGTTAAAAAAGAGGGTCTGTGGATTGGATAGTAACAGATAGCTGATGGTGGCTCATACTGAAATGAATAGATTTAAGAAAAAATCTGTATACATATTGAATAATGAGATACCTAGCCTTATTCCTCCTTCCATTTCCCAAACACTGGTAGCCAGGCTTATACCCTCAAAGCACGCTGAAGACTTTTCTCTGGGGAATCTAATATCCCAAGATGAAAGTCTTAAAACTGCTGACATAAAGAATATTCCAACAAAACATCCTAGCTTGTGTGAAGCTTGGGGCCAACAAGAACCTTCCCTACCCAACATATACAGAGCTCCCAGTCAGTTGAACATCCTCAGATGTTGGAAGGAAGCCTCAAGCACAAAAGGAGAAAATAAAAAACAGAGAAAAGCAAGCTGGTAGAAACAAACCAGAAAAACTAAAACATCAAGGAAACTACCAATAACTTTAGAGAGTTAAGAAACTCTCAGATATCCCATGCAGCAATTTTTTCACTGATATGTCTCCTAAAGCAAGGGACATAAAGGAAAGAATAAACAAGTGGGACCTCATCAAAATAAGAAGCTTCTGCACGGCAAAAGAAAACATCAGCAAAATGAAAAGGGAGCCAACCATTTGGGAAAATATATTTGCTAATGATACATCAGATAGAGGTTTGATCTCCAAGATATATAAAGAACTCACTCGACTCTACTCCAAGAAGACAAACGATCCAATCAAAAAATGGGCAAAGGACCTGGGCAGACGCTTTTCTAAGGAGGAGATACAGAGGGCCCAGAGGCATTTGAAAGGATGCTCTGCATCACTAGCCATCAGAGAAATGCAGATCAAAACCACCATGAGGTACCACCTCACACCGGTCAGAATGGCCATCATAAACAGATCCACAAACAACAGGTGCTGGCGAGGCTGTGGAGAAAAGGGAACCCTAGTACACTGTTGGTGGGAATGCAGACTGGTGCAGCCACTATGGAAAGCAGTGTGGAATTTCCTCAGAAAGCTGAAAATGGAACTGCCTTTTGATCCAGCGATTCCCCTGCTGGGACTATACCCTGAGAACACCAAAACGCCAATACAAAAGAACCTATGCACCCCAATGTTCATAGCAGCACAATTTACAATAGCCAAGTGTTGGAAGCAACCTAAATGCCCATCAGTAGATGATTGGATCAAAAAATTATGGTACATATACACAATGGAATACTACACAGCAGAAAGAAAAAAGAAGTACTAAACTTTGCGACAGCATGGATGGAACTCGAGAGCATCATGCTAAGCGAAATAAGCCAGGGGGCGAAAGACAAATACCATATGATCTCACCTATAAGCGGAACCTAACCAACAATGCAAAGATGCAAGGAAAATATGACCAGCAACACTGAAAGGAAAAGAAATCAACAGAGACAAGAGGGAAGGGGGGACAGGGAAAGGGAAGGGAGGGGGAAAGTCAAGGAACATATAGCAAGGACTCATGGACAAAACCAAAGGGGAAGAGCTGAGGGAGGGAAGGTGGGAGGGGGCAAGGGAAAGAGGTGGGCGGGAGGCAGAGACAAATGTATTTAAAAAGTAAATAAATTTAAAAAAAAAGGATAGTTATTAGAGATTAGGAATGTGATTTTATTAAAATGTTCATTATAATGAAAGAATAAAAATAACACAAAGTTTTAAAAAAAAAGAATTAGTATTGTATCCATAAAATAAGAAAAAGGTATTAGTTAAAAACATTCTGAGAACAACAAGAAAAAAAGAGTCTGGACATTAAAAATATGACAAAAATTTGACAGAGAAGATGGGGAGGACATGATGATGGTTTAAGAAGAAAGTGTGAAATTAGTATTTACAAGGGAGAGAGGGTGAATGACGGGAGGCCCTGCGGACCCACTTGAAGTTTGTAATGATGAATTTCAAGAGAGGTAGTAAGCACAGTGTGTGATGTTTTCCAGCTGTGCAAGTAGAACAGGTGGAGAAGTGGATTTAAAAAGGGTTGTAGATTTTCCAAATAAGTGGGAAAAAACAGCAGAGGGAAAGTGTTAATGGGTTCCTGCAAGGGAGTGAATATTGTGTTTGACCATAGAATTTAAGCTTGGTCAGGAAAGAACAAAGGTCAACAGCAAAGTAAGAATCAGGGAAAGGTGTGAGGGAACAGAGATGGATAAAAAACTAAATATTCATCTCCACAGTGGGACACCCACAAATATCTAAAACTGAACATAATTCACAATGTGACAGTATATGCATGTTACTTAGAGATATGGATATAAATATAAGACAAACCAAGAGAGTTGAAAGTTATTTCTCTTGAATATGTAAAATGGTATAATAAGCCTTGTTTTTAACTTTTTAAAACTATGTGCATATACAGCTTTATTAAAATAAACAAAGACTATTATTATATAATGAGGGGATAAAAAGAAAATAGGATATTAAAATTGTATAACAAATGATCAAACTAAAACTATCACCACAATTGGCCCTGATCATTGTGACCCAGTTGGTTGGGCATTGTTCTGCAAAATGAAAGGTCATCAGTTTGATTCCCGGTCAGGCTAAATGCCTGGGTTGCAGTTCTGAACTTAGTTGGGGCCTATATGAGAGGGAGCCAATTGATGTTTCTTTCTCACATCAATGTGTGTCTCTCTCTCTTTCTCCCTCCCTTCCCCTCTCTCTAAAAAATAAATAATAAAATCTTTAAAAAAACTATCACCACAGCTGAATTTCTTCTTTGGAAAATATATTTTAACAAGTTTGTTTAGGTATAGATTAAAAAAATTAGACTTCTCACATTTGCCCACATATAATTTTTGAAATCCTACTTCTCTATGAATAAGTGTGCAAAGATGTATTTACAAGGATATTTATTATAGCGTTGTTTATACTAGAAAAATATCAAGAACATTCTGAAATGATCAAATATAGAGGATTGGTTAAATATTTTGATCCATTCAACCAATACAATAAAATAATAACAAATGTAGGAATTTATAGCACATAGAAATCTACTATTATATGTGAATAAAACAGAAGTAGATTATAATATTGTATAAAGGGAATGTCTAGAAAAATATTTCAAAATTTTTATAACTGTCACTGGATATTACTATTATGAGAGATTTTCCTTTACATTTTTATTCATATATTCCATTTTTTCCCTGTATTAAGCATATATGTCTTGTATAATAAAGACATGTTTCCTAATACTTAGTCCTAGAAATGTAATCTATAATCTCACAAAAAATAATTCTTTTAATAATTTAATTATAACTAGAGAAATATACACAGATTACCTGATTAATGGCTCCCAACATCTCAGCCCTACTGGCCACTCGTGCAGTGCACTGGCTAAGGAATGTTATACTCTTCTCCAGCTTCTTAATGATTTCCTGGGCCTGGTTGTCATCTTCACAGAGAGCTGTTAAAGACTGCACAGGAAGCAATGTATTAAAAAGTATCCAACCCCCAAATCCTGCAAGTGATGATAACACTTGTAGGTGTAGATGATAGTCAGATCTCCATTTTCTTGGCGGAGAATGAAAAGCAGCAGCTAAGACCAATCGTGAATGATGTTGAAATCATAATATCTTTAATATTAATCAAGTAGACATATGCAGGGGTTCACAAAGCCTTTATATCTATTCTTGATTCCTTACTTCTTATTTCCCAAATTTGTTGCTCCACGTGTATTTATATTTTTCTCCTACAATAGCATGGGATTAATTGGTAATGATAAAGAAATTATGCTTATAAATGAGTTGAATATATTATATGAGGGGCACAGTTTGAACTTTTAAGAAAAGTAATGAAAACATACTGAAATTATATATGGCTCTGACCACTATCTTTGCTCTTCCATTGATGACAAAGTGTGATTGGACTGGTTATGTGGGTATGACTTCATTGCCTTATGAATATTTCTCTCCCCAAATTAGCCTTCTTAATTTTTCAACCCACCTCTATATTTTTGGTATTCTTCCACAAATGGAAGAATACTAGTTGTCACACTGCTATGTACCTTACAGAGGGCTTTCCTACTATCTGACAAGACCCATTCTCTTTTTTTCAGTTAATTAAATGGAAGTAGACTTTTGATTCTTTTCTTTGAGGCTTAAAATTGATGTTTTCTCCTATGCTCAGTTTTCTGTCTGATTACTTTTTTGCCTGAAATCTACTTGAAAATCCAGAGGGAATGCAGAGGACTAATACAACTACTTAAAAGACATTTATTACATATACTCTCCTATGAGTGAATCTTTTTTATTTTATCCTGATCCTGAATTCTTACCTCTTATTAATTCACATTGGGGTCAAGCAGGGCTTGGTACCTGGTGTTAGTTTCCGTCATAATTAAACTCATATGTAATTTCAAAAATATTATTAACAACATGCCCAAATGTATAGTTCTCAAATGTTGTGATTCTTACCTCCAAAAGCTTTAAACAGTTAGTGATTTCTTTCTTCAAATTTTCTTCTGCCAAATCACGGGTCCTTTCTTCAAGTTTTACTCTTTTCTCCAAGGTGAACCAATCACACTTAAATCCCAAAGATAATCTGAGAAATTCAGCCTGTTGTCAAATTAACATGAGTGTGAAGGGTGAAAATTAGATGTGGTGAAATATTGGATTGGCCAAAAAGTTTGTTTGGTCTTCTCCGTAAGATGGCTCTAGTAGTACTTAGTTGTCTTTAACTTCATTTGAAACAATTTTGTTAGATTGTATTGTGACAGCTGTCATATCAGCTTGCATTTATAATCTTATCAAAATTGGAGAATTTTTGTGCAGTCATTTTAATATTGAAGATGGAAGAAAATAAGCAACATTTTTGGCATATTATGCTTTGTTATTTCAAGAAAGGTAAAAATGTAACTGAGAAAAAAGATTTGTGCAGTGTGTGGAGAAGGTGCTGTGACTGATTCACCGTGTCAAAGGTGGCTTGCCAAGTTTCATGCTGGACATTTCTCACTGGACGATGCTGCACAGTTGAGTAGACCAGTTGAAGATGATAGCGATCAAATTGAGACATTAATTGAGAACAATCAATGTTATACCATGCAGGAGAAAGCCAAAATACTCAAAATGTCCAAATCAATAAAGCTATTGGTGAAAATAAAAAATGTGTCTTTTATTTTACGGAAAAAACTAAACAGACTTTTTGACCAACCCAGTATCTCCGTTTAATACTGAGTTATGCTGAGGCATTTCTTTCTCTTCTCAGCAACACAAAGTTGACATGCACAGACTTTCCCTGCACTTTGTCATTGGCAAGCCAGACAGACACCAAACGCATGACAGCTGTGCAAAAGCATGAAGCGACCATAGGCAAGTGAGCCTGAAACACATTTTTAAAATTAATTTTAAAAATATTCACTTTACACTTACCTCTACCTCCTTCTCATTAGCAGAAGTGCTGTAGGACAAGACAAAGAACTTATTTAAACATAATTCAACAGAAAGGCAAAAAATATTAGCATGCTATGTGAAGAAGAGCTTACTTGTCACTTTGTTTAAAGTTAACCGATTTCACAGTGGTTACAGGAAGAGAGGAAATAGCAGTGTCTGTTAAAAGACAAGAAAATATTATTTGGTTAAAAAGGCTTAACAGCAACAGCTAAAGACACATTCAATTAAATGTTATGTCCTCTCTCCACTAAACAAAGGTGTTTCATTGAAATATGTCTGAGATGATAGCCAGGGAATCATGCATTTGCTGAAATATAAGATAATATTATGCTAAACTATTGGGATCATAATGATCTTAAAATCATTAGTCCACACTTAAGCATGTGAACAGTCCTTGAAAACTGAAGAGGTCTGAGTCAAGGGACAGCCCAATTTTTCTCTTTGTATTTGAATGTTTGTTTGACTTGATTCTGTGGCTAAATGCATGCCTTCCTCTGGTACTCTGGTCCTCCTTTATAGCAACGTTATAATAGCACCAGCAGCATGAGTAACAGTGCTTGTAGCAGTAGTAGTAATAATAATAGTAGCAGTAGTAATAATACCAGTAACAACAACAGCAACAATGCACATGGTTTTAAACATTCAATCACAGGTTTGCTACGTGACAGTCTCACAACAAGGCCCTTTACACATATACTAATAGTACTGTTAATGAAAACTTTGCAAAGAGGAAAAGTAACAACTTCATCTAATCATCTAAAATAAGAATGATTTTTTTTAACAGCTAACTTTTATGGGAACTCCTCTGTCAAACACTTTTCTAAGTGCTTCATACATGATTTATTCAATTCTCACAGCTAACCTTCTGTGCTAGATACTGGTATTATCTACAGTTCACGGACAAGGGAACAATCACAGGGTACCTATCACACATAGATATTTGGGAAAACTAAATAAAACTATGTACATAAAGAATTCAGCCAAGTATTTAGCATATAGTATATTCTCAATAAAGGGTAACATTTTTTCACTCATCTTTTCCATTTTGCAGATGAGGAAATTGAGAGTCAAGTAAGATAACATTCTAAAGTCACAGCTGCCCAGTAGAGTGTCTGCCTGACTCCAAAGCCTGAGCTCCGCCTGCCAGTTCCGCCTCATTGTTAGCACTTATTCTTTAACTGCTAGTTGGTTTATTTTTAGATGGAATAATGAAAAAGATCTCAGGAGAATTAAGAATTTACTACCAACATTGGTGTGGTCCTTAGTTCGCAATAAGGGTACTAGTGCTCTGGGACTTAACAGTCAATGGCAACATAAGTGCGGCTTTTTAAAAAAGATACAAATAGAATCAAGAATCACTTTTATTGGCTAATTTTATCTAGAGATGCAGAATTTGTAGATGCCATGTTTTACTCAGAGAGATTTCACCCATAAAAATACCAGCAGGGAACAAAAGTTCACGTGGGGTTTGGGAGAACATTCCTTACCTTCTGCAACGCATTCTTTTCTGTGCTCATTCATTGTTTTTGGTTCCTTTTTGGCTTCCTAAAATCATAAAGAGATTTTATTGTTGTACATAGAGTGGATATCCTTTATAACCAATCATTTCCCAACTTCCTGTCCTCCCCTAACCCTCCCTGGTCAAAAACACTCGGTAGTATTCGAAGAACTGTACTAGGGGTTAAAGAAGAAAACAGGACTAGCCTAGGGCGTTTCCAATTTAGCTGCAGCATAAAGGACAGAAATAAATGAAAAGCTGCAAACATGGTACAAGTTACCACAAAGCAAACTAGGATTACTTGCCTAATAAATGGGATCTAGATAAGTAAATGCTCTGTAGAGGAAAGAGAGAGAGAGAGAGAGAGACCATGGCCTGAGTGGCATAAAAATTCTCTGCAGATGAGGAACTTGCTGAAGCTTGATGAAGTAGGAGAGGATAGATGGAGAGGTCAAGCGGGGGCAGGCGGTGATCTAGGACTATCACATGCAACAGGCTGTTGGAGAAACTGGCAGAAACAGCTGCTAAGATGGTGCTCTTAGGCTTTTACTCCATATGAATATATGTTAAGGTCACTGATGAACTTTTTTACAAATGTATCTATACAACAAGAATCTCCATAATAAGAGGGTTGTACTGTGCTGCCTGGGCAAGCTAACAGGAAAGCTGTAGGTACACGAGTCTAAGACACATTTCCTTGGTAGAGCCATTATCCCCTCTTTCTTGAAGATGTTTCTTCCATTGGTTCTCCTCTCCCCATGGCTCCTCATCACCACAATACCCTTCTCAGTCTGCTCTGCTTTGCCTTCTCACACTAGAAAATGATATCATCAAGAGTTTATTATCCTCAGTGCTCCCTTCCTGACTGCCAAACCATTGGGAAATCTCATCCACATCCTTGGTTCTTTGCTGATAACTCACAAGTGTGTATCTGCTCCTAAAAAGCCCATTGGCACATTTAGAAAATGGGTATATAGCCATATGTAAAACGTCCTTCCAGACTATTGCTGTCTCGCATCACCCTGATCACATTAACTTATCTCCAGCTAACCTTACTTTACGCTACAAGTTTTACCCTTCTTCCTCCCTCCCTCCGCTCATCTTATTCTGGTGGTACATCCTCCATGACACCTCTTCTGGCCTCTCCTCCCACGCATTTTTCTTTCATATCACTAATCACACTCTAGTTATAGAGCAGCTATATGTTTCTTCCCTTTATTAGAACATATCTTTAAGATAGATATCACTATTTTAATCAACCTTATTTATTGATGCTTTCACTTATTTGAAAGCACTCTATTGATTGATAGCTTGTTTTCAGTAGGCCTTTGGTGGGTCAATGAGTGAATTAATCACTACTGTGCGACCTCGGACAAGTCACAAGGATGCTTTGGTCTCAACTTCTTCACAAAATATTGGTATAATTCAATTATTTTAACCTCATAATACTTTGAAAGGGTAAAATGAGATAATGCTTTTAAGAGTATTTTGCCAACTTAAAGGGACAGTTCCACCACTGTATTATATTATCACTTTTATTGTTAACATGCATATATTTCCTTACCAGATTTAATATGGGTGTGTCCTCATTCACAGAGCCTTGGAGTGCAACCTTCTCATGAGCTGGACTTGTGTCTATGAGAAAACAAAACACACTACAGAGTTGGGGAACTGTTTCAAGTAAAAGAATGAGTGAGGGCAGCAATACGGGCAGACTAGTAAGTAGCACAAGTCTTAACGTGTGAGATAAATCATGTACTACAAAACTTTAAATGTTCCATGATTCAGAATCAAGACTAGAGGAGCTAAGGTTCCCAAGGAAGCTAGCCACATAAGCTTTCCTGGTGGAAACAAACATCCATATAAATGACCTTCGAGTGGTCAGGTTATTAATATCTTTTTAAAGTCTGCTGCTGCTTTTTAAAAGTCAAACACATTACTAGTTTAATTATAGAAAGGGGATGAAGGAAGGGTGAACAATTAGTAGCATAGTGGCCTTTTTTTATAGCCTAACAAACAGGTTTTTTTAAAATTACTTACGTAAAACTGGTAACAAAAGATATCCTTCTAAAATATGTATCTTTCTAAATAAAATGTCATCAAACTAAGAAGCAAAGATGCACTTTAAGCTATGCCACTCCTTTTTGTAACTTTCCTTTATTTTTTTGTGTACTTTATTTGTATTGTAAGTTATTTGATAATGATTTTCCTCTTCACAGGATCCATTGTCCTAAATTTAGCCCAGTGCAGGCACAAAAGTTAGCAGCTATAGGCATGTTTTATTTCTTTCTTTTTAAGAAAAAAGAGAGTTGAAGAATGTATTATATCTTTAAAATTTTTATGGCAATAAGAACAAAATGGTAATCACTTTCGTTAGGTATATAAATTTTTTTCCTCATGGAAATTTTATTTTTGTTTTGAAGTTTTAAGACTGATAATAGATTCATATGGCCCATAAGTTTAAAAATGTAAAATGTTTCACAATGAAAATTTTTCCTTGTATCCACACCATGTAGAAACCCACTTTCCCTCACCATAAACAACATTATTTTGTCTAGCCTTCCAGAGATATTTTGTGCATACATTAAAACTTTTCCTTGTCTTTTTTTCACAAGTTTTTATATGCAGTACATAATATTTTGTACTTTGGTGTTTTTTGCCCCAAGAAACAACAGTTCTTTGATATCCTTCCAAGAAAAAAGGGTATTTTATATATGTTTTATGGATGCATATAAGTATTTTATTACATGGATATGACAAAATATATTAACAATTGACTAAATTGATAGTTAATTTCTTTCCAATATTTTGTTTTTATAGACAATAATATAGTAAACAGATTTGTACATATGTCACATGGTATGTGTGTACTTAAATCTATATATTCCCCAAAGTCCAATTGTTTTTATCATGAGATATATACATTTAACATTTTGGTAGATATTGGCACATTCCCTCCACGTTATTTACAATCAGTGGTATTTCACTGGGAATGGTTGAAATTAACTTTATTAAGTGGCAGAAAGGATCTAACATGTCATCTAAATAATTCTCTTGCCTCCTGAATGGACCATCACTAATTGGCCTGTCTTCTAAACTAATAGATTCTAGTTAGGATTCTGTAATTTCCTAAGTAGGAGATTCCACGTCTGAGCCAGTCGAGACTCAGTTGTGTCCAATCAATCTTTGCCATAAAGAAATTTTTAAGACCCATTAAAATATATTATAATTTTGGTTCTATGAACAGAATTGAAATAAGATTGGTAACATTATCCTATATAAAGGCAACCATCTTCTCTTGGGCTTTTGTTCTACACACTATGTCTCCATGTTCTTTTATAAAATAATGCTATGAAGGATACTCTGTTTGTTTATAGGTCTGCTTAGTGTTGTAGAATAGAAACTATACTTGAACCCTCTAAGAGCTCACCTCTGACTTTCATCATAGCAGAATATGATTTTTTATCCTCCTCCTTATCACAGACTGCTTCACAATCAAGGTCACCAGAAGCCATATTCAAAGTTTCTGATCCAGAATCTATCAACAGGAAGAAACTATAGCATGAATACTAAGCAAAAGTGTTTGCCTATTTTTTTTCATTTGTACACATGTCATTAGGTCACAGAACATCAAGCTCATAGTTATAATACTACTAGTCTATTTTTATATATTTTCCAAGTTCACTCACCGTTTTTAGTTACAGTACTCTCAGTGTGTGAAGTCTGTACAGGAGATGAGATTGTCGAATGTTCCCTGCAAAAAGAGTAGAGGAAGTATTTGGGGGTGTCAGGTCCAGAGAAATCTCTTAAAAATTACCTGGATAGTCATACAAATTCACACCCATACAACAGATAGACAAACCTGGACTGTGGCAGGCTCTCAGGATGCAAGTGTTCAATACCATTCTCCTTAAGGAAAAAGAAAAAAGGAGAAATAAGTTCAACAATTTGACATTTTCCATTCCAGAAAGGTGCTTGTAAGCAAACATTTTCATATAATTTTAAATGAGACCATGTTCACTTTGCTCTTTGGAGAGGGTATGGGGATGGGATTGTACAGAGAAGATTGATATACATACTTTCTCAAAGCTGTACTTGCAAAAAAACATCCAATTTAAGTGTACTTACAAGTCTAATATTTAAAGAAAACCAGATAAATTCTTGGGCAAAACAAATTCTAACCTCAAAGGGCAGATAGAGTTTATTTCATGAAGTTAAGGTTTTGTTTTTTTTTTAAAGAGAACTTTCTGTGTGGGCATAAAACATTTCTACTTATGGAACTATTATTCAACCTGAAACTTTTAACTTGGCAATTTTAAAATGGTTCTCAATATTCTATCTAGACAAATCATACATTTTACACTTAATCAAATTATCAAAGATCTGAGGGATTACATCTAAGTCAACACTATTACTTGGTGCTCAAAAGAGCTTAACAGGTCCCAGGCTTCTAGGGCAAGTGTTGGGAAATCTCATTTGAACTTCTTAGTCTCTATCAGGAGTGCTTAATTTGGGGGAAACTTTGGAACATTAGGGTTGATTAGTTCACTTATTCAATTTCAAAAAATACGATGGGAACATAGGTTTCTCTTTAATGATAAATTTTCTAATAAGCATATTTTCATTATTATTTGATATATTTAAGAAAATAAAATTTAATAGATTAAAACTGAAATCATTTGGACATATCAAAAACCTAGAAAGACAATGAAAAAATTGAGATATTTTAGTCTTCCATAATCAAACAGAAAACTTACTAATTGCCACAACCAAAACAGATTCAGTGGTGAGGTGCTGTGTATCATAACACAGTATTTAGAATCTATCCAAGATAATATTGCAATAGCCACAGAAGAGGAAATGTTTAGCAAGAGTTTGCTGAATATGTAGTTAGTACAGTAACAGCAGCTTACATCTGTTCAATACATTAAAATTTACAAAAGCCCTTTTATGTATCAATTCATTTAATTTCCCAACAACTCTCTGCAGTGGGTCCTAACAAGAAAAGATTTACTTATTTCAGGTAAGGAAAGTTAAGTCAATGAATAAAGTAATTTCCCAGGAATATTCAGGATGGTGGTATCAGACTATAAATCCAGATAAAACTAAATGTAGTACCCCCTCCTCTGTAAGCAGAACTGTCTCTGAGATACCCTAACCCAGATGATTTAAATAGAAACTTTAAATTTTCACCTCAAATGTTTAGAAAAATACACACACTATACAAAGCAAGATTTTATAGCTAATCCTCTTACATATCAATGTTGGGCAATCATCTCTTTTATTTGATTTCATCTCTGCTTTAAATATCTTTGGGTCAGATTATCTAATGCCACTGAAGCCCCCCATGATGTCAGTTTAAGTTAATTCAACAACTGTCGTCAAAGGCCCACTTTGTGCTGGGAATGGTGACAAAGGCTGGAGACACACAAAAACACAGTTTTGTCCCAGTGGAGCTTGTAGACCAATCAGGAAGACAAATATATAAAACAAATACTTCATAAAAGGTAGGCAGCATTCCACAGAGGAAAGTAATATGCACAGAACAGAAGAGACTAGGTAATATTCGAATTAAATTTTGAAGAAATTGTACCTTATATCCTACAGGTATTTAAATAGTGATGGCCCTATCTTTAAAATATTTTAATAAATTATATTAGTAATTAACTAATGTTCATTTAACTACAGTCTAATATATATAAGAAATAAAGCTACAAAAATAAAAATTAAACATCCTTCAGTTTCACTGAGTATCACACTTCATAAAAGTCAACAAGGATTGATTTCTTAATAATAAAATTGGCCCTTTAAACATGCCACCTTATATAAAAATTTGTTATTATGTGTAGCTTAAAATAATACTTATTATTGTACTATAATTAATAAAGTATATTATATGCAATAATAATTATATTTCACTAACTAAAAAGCTAATTTTGTCAGAAAGAGACTTGTTATTATACCTATCAGGGTCATGGATACTCATATTTGAATTTAAGGAGTATGAAAGAGAATGTTGTTATTTCCTATTTAATTAACCTCATTTCCAATATGAGGTGAAAAGTACCCATCATTTCTGTAAACTTTGATTTAAAAACAGTCTAATTATTTAGTGTCAATATAATGTATACAGAACAGCAAAAATACAGCTTACCTCCATTATATTACAAATGTCTCATTTGTCATAATACTCTGTATAAGCCTTTTTCTTGGTCTAAATTTCACATGTGAGACATTTTAGTAAAAAGCTTTTTGATAAACATGAAATATATATTGATTAAATAAGTAATAATTCTGCAATTTTGGAGAAATGTCATATGTTTGGTAGCCATACATTACTGCACTGTTCTGGAGGAGTTGCAAGGTAAGCAACCGGTTATTGCTCCAATTCATTACTATGTATAAATCTCATTGATCAGAGAACAACCCAATATACAACATATCTCAAACCTAGATTTTCATAAATTTAGTCTAACAACATTTTCCCCTTCTTACAAGAATAACCAGACAAAAGAAGGTTTTTTTTTCAAATTTAGGATTATAGTTAGTGAAGGTTGGAGATAATCCCCTCCGAGTGTCTGTGCACGTGGAGAGGGCGTGGAGGTAACTCCGCAAACACTTCCCACAGCTGTGCTCTTTCTTTCCCGCTTCCAAAGCCGCCCCTATCCAAACCAGCATCCTGGACCTATTGGAGAACCTAACCCACAACTGTGGGCCCGGGGCAGATTATGAAAAAGAAAATCTACTGGATGTATTTTCAAACCAAGGAAAATAAATAGAGTAAAAGCAAGAAGACAGTTGAGATGAAGGACTTACTTATACAGAAGACAGGCTCAAATCAGTGAGTCTAACGCATGCCAATGGCGACAGCATAGAGCAGGAAGAACGTTCTTCCTGCCCATGCCACTCAAATATCAACCTGCATAACATTTACATAAAATCCATGGTTCAGCCCTTTTGCCTTTGACAGTATGAGTCTAACACAGGGTGGGGTAGCCAAGGTACTGATGGAACAAATTGAGACATTCTCCCATGGGCTGGGTCAGCAAATGCAGGTCACACACACACACACACACACACACACACACACACACACACACAGCAGGATTATTTCAATATTTAGATGGACAAATATGAAGAACAATAAGAAATAACTTTCAAAATATTAGTAAGGGCAATGAAAAGACCTAGATAATGCTCCCAGGTGATTTTATTTTTGCTCTTCTAGATGAAATGTTACTTCATCTATAGATTATATGATCAGAAACACTTCCATTAATAAACATTCACTTTACTAATTTTTACTATTAGATCTATTTTAAACAACTGAGGCTACTCAAATAAATTAATAGGATTTTATAAGAAAAACAAAAATTGAACAAAAGCCATATACCTAGACATTTCATTTTAACTTAAAAAAACAAACAAAAAACCTTGACTTGATTCAGTGTTAGTTTCAATATGCAAAAAAAAAAAAAAAAAGAAGAAGAAGAAGAAGAAGAATGTAAAATTGAATGTCCAAAGATTACCGCTGCTGTAACCTAAACAAAACTGAATTGCCTCACGGGTTTTTTTTGTTTTTTTTTCCAATTTCTAACTAAAAGGACACCACACCCTCAGGTCTACAGGACACACCCACCACTGTGAGGTTTATTTATAATACAGTTATCAATCAACTTCTACCTGTTCCAATTTTGCAGCTGGCAATGTTATTTATTCTCCAAGGTTACTAATGCTGCATCCACCCACAGCTTGAGAGAACAGAACAGGATAGACAATAGCCAGAAACTCTTCTGAGATATTTTAAAATTGATTCTGT
Organism: Pteronotus mesoamericanus; assembly: GCF_021234165.1. NCBI lineage: Eukaryota > Metazoa > Chordata > Mammalia > Chiroptera > Mormoopidae > Pteronotus > Pteronotus mesoamericanus. Next base: position 19,556,976 of record NW_026555310.1, read on the forward strand.
CTTTTGCCTCACAAATCACCTCCTCCTAGTCATAGTACATCTTAGATAAAATCATGTTATAACATGAAGAACACTGCAAAGGGCTGGCAAGATATTTACTGTTTGCTGTATGTGATTTTTTTTAACAGCCAGAAGGAAAACAAAAATTCATCTTCATATCCCCTGACCTGTGACAAGATATTCCCTAAGCTTCACGCTGCTGATAATTCTGATTCTGAGTGATAGCCACTGCTATTTCCTGGATGTTTACTAGGAAATATGTATTTTACATACAGTACAGCAGTGATTTTCAACTTTTTTCATCTCATAGCACATATAAAGTAATTACTAAAATTCTGAAGCACACCAAAAAATATATTTTTTGCTTATTTGACCCCCCAAAATGTATAATTCTGATGCATTCACAGCAGGTGGCTGGTGTTGTATTGGTTGTTGATATTTTTTTAAATTTGACAATCTAATGGAAAAGATTGTCAAATTTAGTCAGTGCCCAGACTAAATAAAAAAAAAAGATTTAGTCAGGGCCCCTGACTAAATAGTCAGATATTTAGTCTGTTTTAAAATTCCTGTGACGCAGCAGTGTGCCTGCTGCAGCACTCCAGTTGAAAATCACGGTGTTCAAGTATCTTGGTGGGTCAGGTCTGAGGTAGAGGGGCGAATCAGTTTAGTTGTCATAGAAATTTTCATGAAATGCCTTAGTTCTTGGAGTGCTTGGGGATGCACACAGGTACCTAATTGCATGTCCAGCTTTGCAAACGCCAAGAAACCCTTTGGTTGCTATAGAGGCTTAAAGGTAAGAACAGTGAAGAAGGAAAGGAAGACAAACTATAAGGAGGGACAGCTGAGCCCCAGAGAGAAACTGGCAAGAGTGAGGAAGGATTGAGGAAGTGGGCACTACCTATAGCTGGATCTGGCTACTGAGGGAGCAGCAATACTGGATTCAGTGGGAGACTCTGCTCCGACCACTGTGTCTCCCAGTCCTGCTGGGTTATCAACATTCCTTGAAAAGTAGAGGATGATTTTAACAACCATATCACAAGGAGTCTCCCAACTAACACCACAGTGGAACCCTGCTCTGAAAGTGCTGGGACCAGAAAGGAGAGTCATCTCTCTCCTAACCAGAGAGAGGTTGCCAAAGGCCCCAACACAGAGTTCCGAGGAAGTGGTCAGTGGAGCGGGCAGGGCCTGCGGCATGGCCTGTGGGCAGAGAGGACACGAACATAAACACTGAAGAAATGTGAGTGCCGACACCAGCTGCCTCCCCTCCTGATCTCTCAGGAGGTGACGTGTCCTTGCCTGGGACACACTAGTTAGTGAGGCCTGGAGGACACTGAGATATATTGTTATACACCCCTAGAGAGTCTTGAAAATGTTGAGAAGGGATTCAGTGAAACAAACCAAAAAAGCCTCCCTATTCATCAGCAAGGGGGGAAACAGTATCAAGATTTGTATTTCCTCTAATATGACCTACTTGTTCTGTTTCCACGGACTGGATAAGCCAGAACTTAGTTCTTACAGATATGTATATGTGTATGTATATACATAACTTATGTATCAGTGTGCAGGTCTATTTGAATCCTCAAAAGAACCCTGAAAAGTAGTATCTCTGTTTCACATAGGAAACAACCTAATTGAGAGAGGTTAAGCCACTTGCCCAAGTTCACACAGCTAAAAAGCAGCAGAGTCAGCCTTAAATCCAGACCCGTTTGATTCTATACTTTTGCTAAGTGGCTAAAAATTTTAAGTCCTTACTGGAAAATTTTAAAATAAATACAAAAGTAGACAGACTAAAATAATTAACCTTTGTGTACAATTATTTAGATTAAATCTATGCCCAATCTTGTTTTGCCTATACTAAATCCACCCTGCACTGTTTTGAAGCAAATCTCAGATGTCAAATATTTCTTCCATATATATTTCAGTCTGAATCTTGAAAAGAGGATTGGAAATAATTGATTTTCTTCTTTCCTTTTTACACTAAAATATCCTAAATAAATTAATTTCATTGGTCAGTAAAGTAGCTCTATTCTCTTAAAGAATGTCCCAAACTAGGCCCCAAATTCTGGGATGTTCTTTGTGAGATATTCTCATTAGAGTCCTTTGCATACCCAGATACCCTTTTATGAATACTGATGTTTACTTTTACCTCACACTTTGCTTTCCAAATTAGAGGCTAAAATATAGCTTCCTCTATGAATATGTGAGAGATAAAGAAATAAGTTTCAAGTTCTCAGGAACACCAATCTGAAGAAAAGAGTGAGAAAGTGATAGTACAAGGTATCAACTCAACAAGTTCATTGAGTGTGTACTCTCAATGCCTTAGATAGACACTGAAGGGAGTACAAAAACAAATCAGTATATGGGTATTCAACACGTACTAATGGGGAAGCCACTGTTCACCAAATTCATGTAGGGATCAAGGTACACATTGCTCAATGGCACTAGAATATAGGTGACAATGAGGGGAGAACAACAAGTTACTGGGGTCTGAAAGAACTTATATTTTCCTGAGTGGATAGTTGAGAAATGAGGAAACCAAGACCTGAAAGACATGACTTTTTTATAGTTATACAGAAACATAACCTGGGAAAAACCTGATCACTTAATTTCTAAGGCATTGTGACTTTTACCTCAAGAAGGCCTAAAGATGCTCGACTGTGAACATTTCATCTTACCACAAGAAAGGTTTTGTGGAACCATTGGCTTTTGAAATGGGCCTTGACAGTCAAATAGAATTTAGGAAATGGAGACGTGTACAGTGTTTTTGGGTAAATAGCACAAACAGTTCTGTGCAATATATTCTGACCATACATACTACCTAGTTTGCCTGACATGTCGGCATAAACAAGGCCGTGATGAGGAAAGGATGGAAAGTTACGTTGTGACCAGATTAGAGAAGGGGCTGATACCAGGTCAAGTTGTTTGTTATGAAGGCTCTCAAGAGTAATGAAAAGTCTAGTTTGAAGCCAAAGAGTTTAGGAAAACACTATGGTTTATGGGTCACTGGGATGAACACAGATTATGGTTTTTATACTTTTTATTTCATATTTCATTCTAATTCTTTGTACTTACTATTAATGAGAATGCTTAGAAAAGCACTTTCTAAGGAGAGCTTTCTATTTGTTCAGGAGATGGGTGTGGGTGCACAAAGGGATGAGAGGTAGGGCTTTACTCAAGGGGCAGGCATGAGGAAGTGAAATGTGCAGTGGACAAGCTGTGTAGATTCTTCAATGGCTCAGAAACCTGGAAAAGGAATGCTAAGAATTGGCAGCAACAGCTACAAAGTGCAGCTGGCAGACTAGTTCCTGGGGACTGTAGAAGAAATGGCACAGAATACAACAGGGAAACCTATACACCTCCCCAGGAGCATCTTACAAGTGTTTCTATTATGATCTCTTTTAGCTTCTATTTTGTAATTGGTGTCAATACCATAGACAAAACAACTCAGTCACATATTCTAATGGGAGTGGATTAGTGGTAACTTTTACATATATAAGCCAGAACATTTCTTAGCCAAACCCCCCCCCTACTTTCAAGGTAACTATGAGTAATTATTATGATTAAAAATGTCTAAATTCGGTGTTGCAAGAGGGACAGTGAGAAAAGCTTATTCTTTGAAGCTAGAGAAAGCTGAATTTGAATTCCTTGTTTTCTACTTACTAGCTGAGTAATCTTGGGTAAGTTATTTAACCTTTCTGAACTTCATTGCATCATCTGTAAAAGTAGAGAATACCTACAATCAATGTACAGAGGCTTACTAACATGGCATGTGGAAATGCTTTCCTATGAAGTACCTGGTATACAACTGCTGTTGTAACAGGATAACTTGGCCAGTGTTTTAATAATATTAAAACCTGTGCCTGCACAGAGCCAGGGAGATGGGTGTGACTCTAACCCATGATGCAATGTTGCCAGAGGGGCTTCCTGTCCCTGCGAGAGCAGCTTGGAGGTGGCTTCTGCATCAGGGGCCACATTTGCCTGGTCTAACAATGGCAGCCAACAAAGGCAGAAGAAGCCAGACTACTGGCAGGTGTAGTTGATTGTGGGAGGAGTCAGAAATGGGGTTACAGAGGAAGATTCACCCTGGGATTTAAATCCAGAGTGGCAGTCATGCTGGAACTTAACCACACAGTTTTGGGAGCCAAAACAGGGATCCCTTGACCACACAGCGTAGGAAACAGGAAAGCAATATGTAGCAGTGATGTGGAGCTCTCTCTTAGTGGTTTGAAAGGATGTAGAAGGACTTACATTAGCCCACCATGAGGATGAGGTTTTGGATTAAGAATGGGAGCCTAGCCAAGCTACAGACTTCTATTTCTTTTCCTGAGATACAGTACCTGTGACTGGCCTGGTTTGGCAAGAGGAGGCAGGACTATGTGTGTTTGTGGGTGTTTTAGAGACTTTGAGATTTAATGGTGACATTCCACCATTACTCTAAACCTGTATAACTTTGGAAGAAATAGTTCCTTTCCTTTTTACCAAACTCTGGCTTTAAGAACCACAGTTCATACTGGTGGCAGGCAAGACAAACCGAGAATAGAAAGACCCCAGGGGAGGGGGCTTGTTTCAGTAACAGTATCTTGGCTCCCAAATGGGTTGATTCCATGACAGTGTTTGTTTCTTCCTCCTTCATGATGAAATCAGTGCCAGATAAAAGGAAAATTACTAATAACCAAATATCCTGTAAGCTTCCCAAATATCCTGTAAGTTTCCAAGTTCAACTTCCTTTATTAAAACTTTACAAGAACTGCTAAGTAATAGCAAAATAGATTCATTTCCTTTTTCTTTCCTCTTCTTAGCTACTCAATAGATGAGTACTAAGGAACAGAAAAATGTCAGACACATATATTTAAAAGAAAGAATGAGACCAACTTGCATAACTCTGTGTAAAAAAAATAGTCCACTTTTTAAACTGAGCAAAAGATCTGGGTAGACATATCTCTAAAGAAGATGTACAAATGGCCAACAAGTACATAAAAAGGTGCTAAACATCACCTGTCATTAGAGAAATGCACAGAAAAACCAAAATGATCTACAATTTCACACCCACTAAGATGGCTATGATCAAAAAAGACAGATAAGTGTTGACAAGGATGTGGAGAAAATTAGAATCCTCATACATTACTGGTGGGAATGTAAAATGATGTAGCCACTTTGTAAATTTGTTTTCATTTCCTTAAAATGTTAAACATAGAGTTACCATATAATACAACAATTCCATATATATATGGCATATATATATATATATTCCAAAAAAACTGAAAACATGTTTACACAAAAACTTATACAGTAATATTCACAGTAGCATTATTCATAACAGCCAGAAGTAGAAACAACCCAAATGCCCATTAGCTGATCAATGGGTAAACAAAATGTGGTATATTTATACACTAAAATATTATTCAGTTAAAGAAAATGAACTAAATACTTATAATTTTATAAGTATTTTAAATTATACTTAATTTATAATACTTATAAATTTTAATTTATAACATAAATTAACCTTGAAAACATTATGCTAAATGAAAGAAGCCAGGCACAACAGGTCACATATTGGATTATTCTATTTACAAGAGATATCAAGAATAGACAAATCTGTAGAGACTGACAGTAGATTAATGGTTGCCTAGGGATGAGGGTTTGCAGGAGGAGGAATCTGGATAGACTGCTAATGGATATAAATGTTCTTTTTGGGGTGATCAAATGTGTTTAAATTGAATGTGGTAATGATTGTACAACTCTGAACATATTTAAAAGCACTCAGTCAAATAAGTTAAATTGATGAATTGTTTGGTATATGAATTATATATCAATAAAGCTGTTTAAAAAAAGGAAGAATGATGGACTGTCAGATCCTGAAACAGAGCTGTCTGCTCCATTTGATTGAGGAGCTCGCGAGGCTCGGGCTCAGACTGCAGGCCAAAGAAGGAGCCCAGGAGCCATCTTCATGACCTGGGGAGTTCGCCTGAGTGATGCTTAGTGTTCTCCTCTGCTTGGGTAGAAAAGTACCATTAACACTTCACTGCAGCAAAGGATATTCTCTGGGCATTGCCCTACTTTATGATTTTTTTTCACAAGTACCAGCACCTAAAAGAACTAGCCTTGAGCTTAATTCTTAGAGAGTAAGTTGATGGGACTTCAGAATTCTGAAAGTCACTAGAGAATTTAAGTCTCAAATTAGCCCATCTCTCAAACAAAAAGTTCAGCACACTTCATCAAAATCTTCTTTTGGTTATATATCCTTGAGCTTATACAACAGAGGTGGTAGAAAACTCCCTGACTGAATTTTAATTGCCTGTCATCAAAGGTTGACATTTCTTATGCATTTGAGTTCTGTGGTGTAAGACTCATACTTGCTATAAAAGTATCCATAATACAGCTGACCCTTGAATAATGCAGGGGTTAGGGACACCAGCCACCTGCCCAGATGAAAATATTCATATAACTGCAGTCACCAGTATTTTTTTAAAAAAGAATACCCGTAGAAGAGGACCAGGATATGGTAGTTCTAAAAATGAAATTAAAATATACTGTAATACTCACTCCCATACTTAGGTCATCATTCATCCTGATGCAATTGGAAAGATCTGTTCCTGGGTCGGGGCCAATTGTTGGGCCTGGGAACCTGGCAATAGAAACTAAAGTTCTTTACTATAGGTGGGAAAATTGCAAATTTCAGCAGAAATCAACTATAACATAGTTCCCCTACCCCACCCCAGCTTTACCAAATTTTTAATTAAGTTCTATGGATTCATAGATTAAGTAAGGCATAATGAAAGAGAGCTCTAACCACCAGCAGAGAGAAGTTACAAGCCCCAGAGAACCTAGCCAAAAATGAAAATGAAGAATTTGCAATGCAAAGCCTTGCTTCCTCACCCTCAATACAGAACAGAAATTTCACTGGGGTGGACAGTGCTCATTAATTCCACTGACAGTTCTGAACTTTTCCTAGAGAAGATCAGTCTGTTTACTGAGGACAGTGAGTGCAGATGATCTTCAGGGACGGGTGGGTGTTAGAACAAATATGAATTCCCAAAGGCTTGAGAACCCTGAATGCAAAGGAATAGATATACAGTATGATCAAAACCTATCTGAGTAAGTTAAGTTAGCAGTTCATAGTGTATTTCTAAAAACTGGGAAGCATTTCAGGTAGCCTAATTTGTCTCTCACATTTCCAAATGGATATTATGAAAATAAAAAGAGTAAGAAAACTGTGGAGACATTTTTTGTTTTAAAATGGTTAATGTTCAGAAAGTTAGAGAATTTGTACAATAAAACTTTCACACTAAAGATGTTATTATCTCAGGATATGAAAATATAACTGATTAAAAGTTTAGGCAATGGGAATAGGCCACCCATGAAGAGAAGAGTAGGTATATTTTGATCTTTTAACTTACAACAGAGTGGTGATTGTGGAGGTGGAGGGGTGGGGGGTGAGGAGAGGTGGGGGAGGATATAGGGGGATGGTGATGGAAAAAGACTTGACTTGGGGTGGTGAGCACAAAATACTATGTATAGGTGAGGTGTTATAGAATTCTGCACCTGATATCTGTATAATTCCGTTAAACAGTGTCACCCCACTAAATTCAATACAAAGGAAAAACAAAAAACAAAACTTACTTGTGTGTTCTAGTCACATCCAAAGTACCATCCTCTATTTTTCCATATTTGGGCCTTTCACATGAAGCATGAATTTGGTTAGCTACACATGAGAAAGGTATCAATGACAGTCTTGGAATCAGTGTGAGACTATCCAGATGCAAGGCATCTATAGTAGAAAAGAAAAGAATCAAAACAGAAATTTATTTTTGGTTTACACTAATTTATGTATTTTTTTTCTCTTGCGAGATTGGACTATATCTGAAAAAACAAAGGCCAATTCATTTCTATTACATCTTTAACATAGCCTTCCCTTCCCTTGACGCCTAGTTATATAGGGTAGAAATGCCAAAGTTTCTTTTTTCTTTCTTAAGCAGAGGAGCAGGGAACGGGGTAGGGACAGGTAACCCTTGTCTACTGAGCAACTAGAGGAGTTAACAACCTGCAGCCAGAGGGCAAAATCTGTTATTGTAAATAAAGTGTTATAGAAACACACTTACACCCATTCATTTAGTATTGTCCACCAGTGCTTGTGTGCTACAACAGCAATACCTAAAATATTAACTATCTGGCCTTTTACAGGAACAATTTATCATCTCTGAAGAGAAAACAGTTAGATATTGTGATGGGAACATGTCAGAGTACCAAACTGTTTTGTTTTAATGACTATAGGAAACAGGAACCAACCGAGGCTTTGTGTCAATCACAAATTTTTAGTTCAAATTCTGGCTCTGTCATATACCAGTTGTAAAATCTTGAATAAATAACTAAACCACTCTGAGTCTCCATTTACTTACATATAAAGTGACACATGAGCTTAAGCTAATTACTAACTCAACGTTCCTTAATCTTTAAAATGGGAATTAGAGAAATCAAGATGGTGGAGGAGTGAATGGAAGTCACACTGACCTCCTCCCAGGACAAATCTGGAATCACAACTAACTTGTGGCGAAATCACCTGGAACAAACAACTGAACAATAGCAAGAGAGGAGCCTTATAACCTTGGACAGACAGAAGAATCAGCATTAGCACAACCTAACTACCACTTACCCTAGTCTCCAGCAAAGGCGGGCACACAGTGAGCTAGAGATGCCTGAGGAGAGACTGAGGAAGGAGGCTTTGAGGAGAAAACTGAAAGAGTAGTCAGCGGGATTCCAGTGCTAACTCTTCCCCCAAAAGGCAGCAGTCATCTTGCTCAGACAGAGACCACTCCCCCTGAGTGGCAGCAGCATGAGAGGACCCAATAACCTTGCCCACAAGGAAGGACTCTGTCCTGCCCTGTGGTATCTCTAAGCTGACCTGCTGAGTGCAAAGTGACTAGGTTAACAGTTGAAGGACAATAAATTTCTGGAAGTCTAGAACAGACTGCCCAAGATAGACAGGGTCAATATCTGACATCATCAGAGGCAGATCCAGAAGGAAAAAAACCCCAGCAGACTCCTACCATAGAAGTTAACACCACAAAGTCAGGAAATCAAGACACATCAATTCAAGAAGCAGAAGCAAAAAAGAAAATTCTCACAAATAATGGGAAGACAAAGAAACACCTCCTAGTTGAAGAGAAAGGAGGAATCCCCAGAAAGAGAACTAAATGAAACAGAGGCAAGTAAACTATCAGATACTGAGTTCCAAACAACAGTTCTAAGGAAGCTCAATGAGCTCAGAGAGAATTACCAAAAACTACAGGGAAATTATGAGGAACTTACTACAAACTATATCAGCATGAAAAAGGACATAGAAACTATCAATAAGACACAAGAGGAAATGAAGAATACAATTTCTGAATTGAAGAACACAGTGGAAGGAATCAAAAACAGGCTAGATGAAGCAGAAGATCGAATCAGCGAGCTGGAGGATAAGGTATAAAAAAGCTCCCAGAAAGAGCAAGAAAATGAAAATACTCAAAAAGAATGAAGAGGCATTTAGGGAAATGCAGGTCAACCTGAAAAGTAATAATATCTCTTTAATAGGGATACCAGAAGGAGAAAAGGATGAGGAAGGGATAGAGAACCTGTTTGAAAAAGTAATGATGGAAAACTTCCTTAATTGGAGTAGAGAAAAAGTCACACAAGTCCAGGAAGCACAGAGGGTCCTATTCAAGTGGAACCCAATGAGGCCCACTCCAAGACACATCATCATTAAAATGGCAAATATCAAAGACAAACAGAGAATCCTAAAGGCAGCAAGGGAGAAACAGGGAGAAACATACAAGGGAGACCCGATTTGGCTAGTGGCTGACTTCTCAACAGAAGCACTACAAGCCAGAAGAGAATGGCAAGAAATATTCCAAGTCATGAAAAGCAAAGGCCTTCAACAAGACTGCTCTACCCAGCAAGGCCCTCAATGAAAATGGAAGGCAAAATAAGGAGTTTCCCAGACAAAAGAAAACTAAAAGAATACACTTCCATTAAACCAGCACTGCAAGATATGCTAAAGGGACTGCTTTAAGAAGATGAAGAAAAAGAGTCTATGAATACCCAGTTCCTTTTACAGTCACCAATACTTGTCATTACCAATATTTTGAATACTTATTAATCTGATTGTGACAGTGATGTGTTATTTTAATTGTTACTTTATTATTTGTTGAAACTAGACTTGTTTTTGTATATTTCTTGCCTATTTCTATTATTTTTAAAAAGCTTTAAATGACTTTTTGGTATTCTTTATCCATTTTTTGACTAAATGTTTGCAGAATATTTTCCCTAAAAAACAAAAAACAAAAAACTATTAACCCTTTTTTAGATGTGTTGCAAATACTTTCCTATTCTATTACTTATACTTAAACTGTTTTATATGTATACTACTATAGTCTTAAATGTTTAATATAGTCATGTTATCAATATTTTACTTTGTAGCTTCTGGGTTTGAATATTCTACTTCAGGGTAAGAAAAATATTCTTTTGTATTTTCTCCTAAAACTCCTTAGATTTTACATATTGATTTTTAACTCACCTCAATATGTGTTGTATAAAGTGTGAAATAGGGCTTTATATTTATTTTATTTCAAGTAATTATGGTCCATGCACCTTTTTTTGTTAAATAAGCCTTATTTTCTCCATTGATTTGAAATATCAATTTAACCATATGTTACATTGTTAGACAGATATATGCATTTCTTTCCTGAATGCTCATTTTATTTCATTGATCTACTTGATTATTTCTGTGCTGGTGTCATGTTGTTTTAATTGCTGAGACTTTATAATGGATTTACATTTTTTAATATTTTATAATGGATTTTGACATTTAAAAAATATAAATAAAATCAGTCTGAATTTGAAAAGAAAAGAAAGAAGGAAGGAACTCCTACCTTTTGTGTCAACATGGATGGACCTGAAGAATATTATGCTAAGTGAAGTAAACCAGTCAGTGAAAGACAAATACCATATGATCTCATCTATAAGTTGCATCTATTCAACAAAATAAGCTAACAAACAAAATGAACCACAGGCATGGTAACATGGAGCAGATTGAAAGTGACCAGAGGGCATGGGGAAGGAGGACAATGGTGGAAAGAAGGAGAAGGGACTAGACAAAGAACATGTATGAATGATCCATGGACATGGACAACAGTGTGGGAATTGACTGTGGGAATGGGATGGGAAGTGGGATGGGTGGAGGAGGGCAAAGGGGGAAAAATTGAGACAACAGTAATAGAACAAACATGATTTTAAAAAATGAAGTGGGAATTAGATTAGCATCTACCTCATTGGGATGTGGTGAGAATTAAATGAGTTAATAAATACATTAAGAACAGAGAACTGGGCCTGGCAACTATGATAGCAGTGCTGTCATAGTTATGTTGCTGTTATCACTGAGTTAGTGTGACTAAAATCATCTCTTATAAAGCACTGATCTATTGTCCATTGGTAGTGGCAGTAGTTTTTCCATCTGTAGCTGAAATGATCCACAAATCGCTCTTTCTTTTCATTCTTTCCTGTTTATTTTGATAATCATCCCATTTCTTTTGTAATTTACAAACCAGCCATTAACTTTTGCTTTTAAACACATCCAAGTTGTGATGAGAGATGTCACTGCTTTGAGCATTCCCTAAGAGAAACATCCTTTTCTTTAGTCTAGCTTTGAGTAGCATTCCACAATTCAACACACAACATGCTCCACGTTCAGTTTCTACTGAACCCCAACCCAACTCCTGTTTTTCCAAAATAACTTGTCCAGCTTTGTCTCTTCTTCAAACATGTAGGGCTTTTGCATTCTTCTGGGTTTGGTTATTTTCCCCCTTCATTTCATTCTCCCCAGTTGGAATAGGTTTCCCATGAGTTTTACTTTTCCAAAGGCAACCCACCTTTCAAGGCCTGGTTCAACTCTCATTTCATTTATGGGGACTTCTCTGAGCCCAATAATCTGTGAGTTATTTTAGGATTTATTCTCTATTATACATAATACAGTGCCTTGTATAGAACATGTGTTGAAACATAAGCTGATTGACTGAATTGAAGGATAAATATCCAAGTATTTAACAACTCTTCTTACACAAACATAATTGTGGTTAATTATTTTCCTTTTCAAAGGAACCTTAACCCAGATATGTCTGATAAGGTGTCAGAGAGGCGTTATCCAGGCTTACCCAGCAGAGGTGTGTACCAGCATGTATGTTTGAAGGTCAGAGGTGTCTGATGTATCCTTGCTTCTTGACCATGACACTGCTTATGACAACACGGCTCCTGAAAAAGAAAGTCAAGTAGAATTAGCTATTTAAAGGGGAATAAAATAACATATTTTATAATCTAATCTCTTCATCTCCAATGGTAAAATATCACTAGTCTCAAATAACCTTATAAGAGAGGTTGGGAAAAAAATAAACAATATCAAATAACAATGCTTCCATGCCTTTGATCAAAATACATCTCTATGAGTAAAGTATAATTCTTATTAAAGATCACAGTTCATTAATTTAACAGAATGAAAACATGATCAATTCCCAATAAATTGATGTTTTCATAGAAACAAAGCCTTTGAGGAAAGAGAGGAATGGGTGAGGGGCAAGCTTAGTTATGTTGTTATTCTTCATCATAATACTGCAATCAAAGATTTTTAAATATTGGAAAATGGTGGTCAAGATGGAAGTATAGGTAATGATGCCTTGCTTCCACACACAGGTATAGCAAAAAATACACTAGACTACAGAACAAATATCACCCAGAATTGTCAGAAATTTGTGAAAAAGTCTGAAAACCGTAAATTTAAAGGAGCCACATTCATCCAGATGGGTAGGAGGGGCAGAGATGCAGAGAGGCACAGAAAGGTGTGGAAACAGGAACAGGCAGTCTCATATCGATATGTGGTGGGTAAAAATTGGGAGGGATACCTCAGGAGCAAGGGATCCCAGCCCCAGGCTGGACCACCCAGCCCAAGGTTCCAGCACCAGGAAGATAAGTTCCCATAACTTCTGGCTGTAAAAACCAGTGGGCGTTCGGGTGGCAGAAGAAGCTGTGGGACTCTCAAGAGACTCCTCTTAAAGGGATTGCAATGGATTTAGGACTCACGCAGACCCACCCTCTCTGGGATTCAGCAGCAGCGCAACAGCTGGAAGGGCACCAGTGGCATATGGGGAGAAAGTCGTGTGAGTGGAATGATAGCTTCTTCTGGGGCAAAACTCCAGAAGCCAAGCAGCAGCACTGTCCCCTCTGCAAGCCCTCCCCCAACAGATAGCAACAGAGTGGTGACACAGTTTGCCCAGCCCTGGAGATTACCTAAGGTTCTGCCCCATACAACTTAACAGGTGTCCTTTCTACAATAGGCCACACTATGAAGACGGGAGTCAAAGTAGCTCTACCTAATACATAGAAACAAACACAGGGAGGCTGCCAAAATAAGGAGACAAAGAAACGTGGCCCAAATGAAAGAAGAGAACAAAACTTCAGAATAAGAACTAAATGAAATGGAGATAAGCAATGTATTAGATGCACACTTCAAAACACTGGTTATCAGGATGCTCCAGGAACTCACTGTGTACTTCAGTGGCATAAAAAAGGCCCAGGTAGAAATGAGGGTTACATAAATAAAGAAAAGAGGGTTGCAGTGAAATAAAGAAAAATCTACAGGGAACCAACAGTGGAAGGGATGAAGCTGAGAATCTAATCAATGATTTGGAACACAAGGAAGGAAGAAGCATTCAATTAGAAAAACAGGAAGAAAAAAGAATTAAAAAAACACGGATAGGCTTAGGAACTTCTGGGATATCTTTAAATGTACCAACATTTGATTAGTAGGTATGACAGAAGAGAAGAGGAAGAGCAAGAAATTAAAAACTTATTTGAAAAATACTGAAAGAAAACTTCCCTAATTTGGTGAGGGAGGCATACAAGTCCAGAAAGCACAGAGTCTCAAACATGTTGGGCCCAAAGAGAACCACACCAAGACATATCATAATTAAAATGCCAAAGGTTAAAGATAAGGAGAGAACCTTAAAAACAGCAAGAGAAAAGCAACTAGTTACCTACAAAGGAATTCTCACAAGACTGTCAGCTGATTTCCCAAGAAAACTGCAGGCTAGAAAGGACTGGCAAGAAGTATTCAAAGTGATGAAGAGAAACATCCTACCACCTAGATTTCTCTATCCAGCAAAGCTATCATTTAGAATCAAGGGCAGATAAAGTGCTTCTCAGACAAGGTAAAACTGAAGGAGTTTATTCTAACCAAACCATTATTATAGGAAATGCTAAAGGGAATTATTTGAGAAAAAGAACATCAAAATGATGAACATTAAAATGGCAATAAATTCACAACTATTAATAATTGAATCCAAACAACAAAGTATTCAAATAAGCAGAACAGGAACAGAATCACAGATATGGAGATCATTTGGAGGATTATCAGCTGGGAGGGGGGAAGGGGAAAATGGACAGAAGGTGCAAGGATTAAGAAGCACTGTTTGGTAGATACAAAATAGACAGGGGATATTAAGAACAGGATAGGTAATGGAGCAGTGAAAAAACTTATATGCATGACACATGGACATGAACCAAAGGGTGGGGATTGCTGGAGGGAATGAGGGTACTGGGTGGAGTGGGCAAAAGTGAAAAAATTGGGAAAATTGTAATAGCATAATCAATAAAATATTTTAAAAAATAAAAAGGAAAGAAAAAAATTTAAATATTGCCCTGACTGGTGTGACTGAGTGTGTTGGGTGTCATCCCACAAAGCGAGAGGTTGTTGGTTTGGTCCTAGGTCAGGGCACATGCCTGGATTGCAGGCCAGGTCCCCAGTTAGAGGAGAGAACTAACCAACAGATATTTCTCTTGCAAAATGAGGTTTCTCTCCCTCTTCCTTCCTTCTTTCCCTCTTCCTAAAAATAAATTTAGGTTTAAAAAAAAATCAACATTTCTTAGGGTCTACCAAGATTGTGTTCATGTGCATAATAAAAATAAATAGGAATTCATTTGCTTCATTTGAAAACTTCTTGAAGAAGAGCAATGTAGAGTTCTCAGACTACCAATACATACAAAACTTAACTTTCTATTTTGGCATAGCAATTGATTCACACTTAAATCATTTCAAGAAGCTTAAACTTACCTGTTGTTCTTGAAGATGTTGTTTAATTGTATTTCTGTAGGGCAAGGGATCATAGTGAGGAAATTCTTCATCTAAACATCTCTGTCATGAGAAAATGGAGAAGTGTAGTCAAAGACAGACTGATAAAGGAGTCAAAGACACAAAACTTAAGAAATTATGCTACCTCGGGTGGGTAAAAGTGACCAGTTCTTTATCCTGTATTCTACTTCAAGGAAATGAGTTTGTCATTGTTAACCTCTCACTGCCATTTCCCTTTTACTGAAGGAATAAAATCCAAAGATCAAGAACAGGAAACTGAATGGTAATTGAAATCTTTAGGCAGAGGCCAAAGGAGCTTGTTGGAGACATAACTCAGCATAATAAAAATGGTGCCTGTGAAAATTTTATAGCAATAAAATCATGGCTTCAGTCTAAGAGGTAGCTACTTATCTCTCTTAGTTGCATTATAATAGAAAATTTTACTGGTATTCCTAAAATGATTAAAACGTATTTAGATATGGACTTTTTTTTTTCAGTTCAACTTATTGCAGGGGGCTTTTTAGGAACTCTGCCTAGCTTAAACTCCCATGTGATTTTATATATATATATATATATATATATATATATATATATATATATATATATATATTTTTTTTTTTTCCCTCTTAACCGGATGTGCCTACATTATGCCCAGGAAACAGATACTTGCAAATAGTACTGTCTCTCTTTCTTCTTCTAGTGCCAAATTTGCCGTTCCTTATGTTTTTACTTATGAATAAAAAGATGAAATTCACCAAGGGTCATAAGGAAAAGAGATACATTAAACTCAATCATGGATATCTTGAGCTATCCAGACAGAGTTGAAAGGTTAATTCAAATAGAAGGAAAAAGGGGCAGCAACCAACAAAGCCGTTTCAGGATTACATGTTCCAGATTATCAGAAAGGAGGTGCCTGAGACTGCCAACTGGCCCTTTTCTAATAGATACAGTAAATTCTGCAATGCATCCTCTCCAAAAGATGCAATGTCTTCAACAAACCATTCATTAATGTGAGTTCTTTCCTCATTTTCAGTGCCCGTGAGAACAAAGTTCGCCAGAGCATTTCTTCTAAGTTAGTTATTTAATTTTATGATTAAAGTTATTAGCCATTATAAATTAGCTTCAAAATCTTACACAGTTTGGGCATCATCCCCACACTAAACACACACATATATTATTTTACCTGAAACAACAAGCTATGGAGTCGTCCTTTAATTAACTTCTTTCTTAGTGACTTGATTGTTGCTGTAAAGAGAATTTGTAATCAGCTTAATATGCAAGTTCCTTTCCCCTTAATTCGTTTCATAAACTTTTAACAGCTTTACGATTGGGGCCCGAGGAGACAGGAGAGAAAACTATGATTTCTGAGACTGGCATCCTCAACTCAGGTCTTGCGAAAACAAAAGAGCAGGAGAAAAAAGCAGGCTAAAGCAGCAAACCATCACCACCCTTGGGTATTTAAACTTAACCTCCATACACGCAAGTGAATTGTCTTCTAGAAGTGAGCCTCAGAATTATTCAATCTTAAAATGGGAATTTGCCTTAGAGCTCATCAGTCCGAACCTGCCGATGTAGAATTCGTCTCTCCAATAAGCCTGTGCTTGAGCCACAAAGATGGAAACCCTAGAAGTAGAGACTTAAAATCCCAGAATCCAACAAACAGCCTGAGATCATGAGAACACCGAAGCCCAGAGGATTTAAATGATAACTGGTCATTCAGGCAACTGAGCTCAGACTTACAGGATAGTGCTTCATTTGCTATACTCTTCTGTGAAAATAAAAATATGTGTCTTTTTACTTAACTAAAATCTGCTTCCCAGTAACTGTCAAATTCTCATCTCTAGAGTAATGGAAATGGGGAAATAATGCCTATTCAACTCTTTGAGCTACTACGTAGTAACATATTACTTATCTGACAATCCATATTCTTTTGATATATAGCCAAGACCAAGAAAATAGGACCAAAGCTTTTGAACAACCAAAATAGATGGTGATATCCATGCCCTTTCTTCATATAGGAAAGCCTCACATTTCCACTCAGAAAATGGGTTCTGAATGTATACATAATTCTCACAGTTGACTGTTTTCTCAGCCCACAGATGATTAAAAACAAAAATTAAATGAGGGTATGAAGCTCTGCTACATGCAGGCATATTAATAGCTACGAAAAAATTTTTTTAAACCACTACAGCCAGGAAAATTAACAGCAGATATTCTGTGTCCGAAACATATAGAAATCTGGTGCTTCTTAAATTAAATACCAACAGTTTAATATTTCAATAGCATGAAGAAATTCTGAGCCATGAAAATAATGCTCACATGTGTGAAAGTAAATATATAATCTAATTTGAATTTTTTTTCGGGAAAAGAAGGCTTAAGAAGCTTTAATTATGTGGAAATTAACCCATGTAATATTCTATTTTGTAAGAATTTTTTTTTATAAAAACAACTCATTTCTCAACTAAGCTTTAGATAGTGTTACTAGCTCCACTAAAAGGAAAGTATATTTTTAAAAAATATTTGAACATAGTTAAGTAATTTAAATTAAAAAAATTTCATAATATTTAGAACTCCAGTAAAGATTCAATTTTTAAAAAAATTCTCTATGTTATTTGTATTAAGAAATAAGGTCCCATCCTCCTCCTAACCTACATCTAAGCAACAGCAACCAAAGCTTTCAAATGTGGCCAGAAACATGTTTCTGAAGGTTGCATAACTCCAAAACACTTCTCTGAATTTCCAAATTAAGCTTGTGTTTCGAGTTAGTATAAGACTGTCTAAATTGCCCATCTGCTTTCTTATAAGGCAATCTTGGGTTTTAGAAATAACCCATCTCAAAACATTCAAATTGTAAACCTTATTTCAACAGATGTTTTGTGCAATGTGTAGCAACTATTTCCATATGTTTCGTAAGGCAAAATAAGCTGGCTTATGACCATAATTTGCATTCACCTTTGCATTCTTTTTCATATGTTTGGAGCTGGACCTGCCCTGTCTCTAGGACATTTAGGTTTCACACGAAAGCAAGAAAAAAAAAATGGCCACTGTATCCCCTGCTGTTGCCATCTGTGATGTAGGATGGGACTGGGTGTCTTAGATACATCGCCTTTGAAGGGAGCTGAGATGAAGCAGTTTTCCAAATGACTGTGCAATGAGGCTTTCATGCAAAGGCCCACCGTCAACTGCTGAAAATCAAAACCCCAATATTAGAGCTGCAAAAATTTTAGCTATCAATGTTGGCTGATGCTTAGGAAATATGGATTTTTATAACAAAATACATGTGTTACCTCACGTTCTATAAAATTGTACATTAAAATAGCAGGATTCACTGAAGAACAAAGACGGAGAAAATAATTCACAAGGCCCATATCTGTTAAAGGACTTGCATACAAATTATGTAAAGAAATCCTGTAACAATTAAAAAAGGACAAATGGCCTACTTTGAAAATGGGTAAAAAGACTTAGATACTTCACAAAGAAGATAAAGCCAATCAGCACAACAAATGAAAATCACAATGAGAGACTCAGAAGAGTGGTGAAAACGTCAGTCTCTCTGTTCGCTCCACCAAAAGCTGGAGCTGTGAGCCCCCGGCACTCCCAAGCATTGCTGCTCGGGAGTGCCGAAGGCTGTGCATGCTCTGGAAGGCTGCTCTGCAGTTTCTTAAAACGTTAGAATTACAACTACCCAATGATCTGACGACTCTGCTCCTAGGTATTTATCCTAGGTTAAATAAAAGCATATATCCACACAAAGATCCATACACAGGTATTCATAGTGGCTTTCTCTATACCATCCCCAAACTGTATATAATTTAGATGACCGCTAGGGAAAAAGATAATCAAATTATGGAATATTCAAGCAAAGAACTACAACTCAGCCATGAAAAGGCACTGATAAACACAACATAGATAAATACCATGCTGAGGGAAAAAAGACACACACACACGCGAAGTACACACTGTGTAACTCAGTTCTAGAATAGGCTAAACTCAACCATCAATGACAGAGATCAGATCAGTGGTTGCTCCTTGCAGTGGAGATGGGGAAGAGGGAGTGACTGGGAAAAAGCACAAGGGAGATTTTTGGGGTTATAGATGTTCTGTAGTTTGTTTGTTTTTTAATTTTAATTAATTTATTTTTTGACGTTCTGTGTTTCAATGTGCATTTGACAAATTGGTTGCACATTAGAGCTAAGATCTGAGTGTCTTATGGTATGTTAATTATTCATCAATAAAAATAATTTAAAAACTATAACAAGAACAAAAATAACAGTGCTATGACTGAGAGTTAGGCAGAAACCAGAGTGCAAATAAACAGTTATTAAATGATTAGTGCCTAGCAAGATAACTTGGATCACTGAGACATGCATGTTAAAATGGCTAAAGGCTACCTCACAGGATACTAGAAACACAAGAAACCAGTAGAGTGTAAAAGCTGTTGACACCTGAAATGGAAGGTGCCCGTGGGGTGCAGATGGCAGTGGGGCCCCGAGGCAGTGGGGCTGCTGACATGAGCCCAGGAGGGGGTACAGTCTGCCCCAAGCCAGAGCCCTGCAAGGCTGTGCGGCGCTTCACTGGGGAGTAAGGCCCAGGTGCAGACACTTGCTTTTCATTTTCTTAAAGCACAGCTAAAAGGGCTCCGGCTGCCTGTCAGTAGCCAATGAAGGTTATAGTTCTATTCCTTCCAGCCAAATTCTATCCCCAGGAAAATCGTGAATAAAACAATGTGACTTCATACTACACTAACATATCATTACTCATTTGCCAATTATGAATGAGGCAATTCATGTGATAGAAACATACTCTGGCAGAACTGACTGTATGCACCAAGTATGGCCAAGCACTGTTTTGCACTGATGTTATTTATAAAGTGACTACCATTGCACTTTCTAGAATAGGATACAGGCTTCGAGAGGTAAAGTGATTTGCCCAACTCTATCCAGTTTCTTTTGCAGACTTAGAATCAGAACATAGGTTTAACTTCAAATCCCATGCTCTTACTCATTAAGCTATACTGCCTCCTAGATGGTTTCATCCATACCTGCATCCTTCACTTAGGAAAATGTAGGCCCCCATCCCATCAGAGGTATTGAGTAAATTATGTTTACTTTGGTTTTCCCCATGGTCCTCACTTCTACATCTATCTTAAAGTGTCTCAACCACCCGAATCCCCTTTTCTTGTCTCATTTCCCTTTTGTGTACTGACTGTTCAGGACATGTGGCTCTTACCTTGCACCCATCCTCAAAGCTGTAAGGCTGTTGTCTGTCCTATATCTCATGACCTGCATGCTAAGAATAGCAATCTAGAAGAGTTTCCAGTGAGATCATCTAGATGAAAGCCTTCTCTCAGCTATAAAGTTCATGTATAGACACTATGTTCCAATAAGGAGTTCTGATCACAAAGCCTCTCAGGCTCTCTCCTCAAAGAAATATTCGTGGTTTCTAAAGGTAATTCCCTCAATGTTTATTAAATGAATGACTCAATGATAATTTCATATCATGTAGGCAAAAAAGGGTGACTAGTAAAGTGGCTATAGTTTGGATTAGATCAATTAGCATATGTTTCATACACATTAGGTTCACACTAGTATTCTGAATGTATACCCTCGACCTAAGAAGATTTTTTTAAATCTCTTTTTAAAGCAAACATAGATTTATACATCTAGTACTGCCTTTGTTAACAAGATACTTAGAAGGTAAGAAGCAAAAGAAAGAAAATCTGTAAGTAACCATTCAAGAGCTTTAGCAGTTCTAATGCACATTTCATGGAGGCAAGCATGCACCCTGATTATGTCACTAAGCAGTCCGGTCCTGGTGGCAATGGGAGACTTGAACAAAATTATTTATCCGGCATTAAGATCTGAATTTCTACTCCAATGTCATAAATAACTCCCTAGCTCCAGTTTGTGAACACTGTCATTGACCCAGACATTTGAACAAAACAGCTACATCTCCATACAATTTGCCAGTGAGCCTTTCTTAGATGTAGCAGAAAGTAATTGCCTTAAATACTTCGTGAATTTATTAAGCTAACCTGTAAGTTTCAGAAAAACTAAATGGATTGAAGCATTTCAATTTCCTGACTCAGAATTCACATGTCTGACTCAGAACTCGTTCAGCGTGTGGTGGCAGTCGTCGTGGAGGGATGGGCCAGGATGTTTGTGTGACAACTGTCTTCCCTCAGTGACCTTTACTCACAGTCTATCCGGAAAGTCTGCTATTTAGCACATGTCTAAAATATCTGCTACCTATAGTTTCCTCTTCTTGCAAAGGCTGATTTTAAGGGGTTACTGGGAAGATCTTCAGAAGCAAATGATTGTAAGATCACAAGGTTGACATGTTTGTCTTTTTTATGTAGCAAAATATACAATTATGTACAGGATTTCACAAAGCCAGGCAGGCTGTGAGCAATGAGGGACAGAATGAAGATACCCACTCTACTTTATCCAGCCAGGAAAAAAAAAAAATGCATGCATTCAACCCAGGGATGCTGGGTTAAATATTTTAAAATAATATTTGGACCAAATATCTCCTAAGGATAAACTGGGAAGACAATAGCAAGTTCTTAATATCGGGAATGCATATTTTGGGATAAGTTATGAAAGTTGACTCTTTAAAAAGAAATTACAGAGGGTGGGGAGTAGAGATAAATTTTTAGTTTTATAAAACTATGGGGGATATAATACTGATTTAATCAAAAGATAAATGTAACTGGACCAAAAAACTAGTCCTCTAAGCACAGTGTCCAAAGTCAGCATACCATAAACCAAATTTGGTTTTTATTCATGTCTCAACATGAACACTTCTAATCATAAGGGAACCTTCTCTAAGGCCCTCTGAGCAAACATAAAACAATACATAGATTATGTAATTTAAAGTATGCCTTACATTGTGTGACAAAGTGAAACAAAGTAATCCAATATTTAGAGTTATTAAAAGCTAGCAAATTCTGCAAGATTTTTAAAAAATAATAAAATGTTGAATAACCACTGCTATTTTAGAACTAGCCAGTTCCTTTAAACACTTAAACACCTTCCTCAGATAACAGTTTTAGAAAAGGTACAATAAATACAAATCAAACACATGTCTGAAGAGTTTTATCTCTGGCTTGCCTTAACCTTATGTTTAGTTGTTTATTACCCAAACCGATAGCTCTCTATTAAAAGAACATTTATTCTGCTAGAACAAGAAGCTGACTGAAAAAAAGAAATTGTCTGATAAATGGCCAAATAAATAAGGTTTATTTTTTATGGTTCTAGAATAAAATAAGCTTATAAATAATCTGACATCTGTAATTTGACAGTTGTCTTCTCACCTAAACCCTTAGTAAACATCCATTTTTAGGTAATACTGAAAAATGGAAAAATATTCTAATTTCAAAGCAAAATATATACATAAATAACATATTTAAAAAGAAATTCCACACCTATTTAATATTTTGGTACACTTGAAATTCTTAAGTATTTTGCCCAACCCTAAAATTACTGTTTAAAAGGAAATAGAGAGGCAGGGTCTTTTCTACCATACGATGGGTACAAACTAGCTAACAAAATCAGGGTAGAATAAGAAAACAATTTGCAGCCTCAAATATCTCATGCGAACAAGATTTTTTTCATTGTTTACTTTTACAGATATTGAGACATTTTATTTAATTTTTAAAGAAATAACAGTCACAGACAAATCTAGCTTGTAATAAACAACCAAAAGGAAAGCCAGTGGTTAAATCAATCTGCCTAGCTACTAGGCAAACGTCTCTGAGCCACAATACCACCTTCTGGAATGATTTTGTTGTCCTAAATATCTTAATAATACAGCAACTGTAATTTACAAAAATGGCCGGAGTCCTCTTGCCACATCTCAGAGTGGACAATATTGGGACATAACAAATATTTGCTACTCACTTTTCAGTTTTCTTGTCTTCTGCTCCGCTGTCTGGCAAGTGTTCACTAGCTCAGTATTTATAGTCTGGAGACTCAGTTGTTCTGAAATTGCTTCCTCTAATTTATGCAGCAAAGACTTAGCTTTTTCACTGGCAGAGTGGGTAGTGCCATCTCGATCCTCAACCTGGAGGTGTACAGTTAATACTGAATTCTCGCAGTGTGGCCAGGAAAGAAAGCAATTGAGTGCTCACTGTTCTGCACAGGAAACTGAAAATGTGCTTTTCTTCTCAGGGAAGTGATAAGCCTCTACTGAACTTCTGCAATTCTGTGTTTGCATGGGCTTCATATGCCTGAGCTCTATCGACAGCCCTAAGCGCCTTAATATGTCAAGTTGCCTCTTTCTGCAGCGTTGACACCACCTCTTTTACAACGCCCCCCTTTACTTCCTCCGCATACAGCTAGTCTCGAGGGACTGAACTTCACAGTTCCTCTTTGGTTTTTTTTTTTTGTTGTTGTTGTTTTCCTTCTCCATTTTTACTTCATGGTTTTACAGACATCTGAGGAGCCTTCCCCTAAATATAATGTAGTTAAAGGCTGCCCTACCTGCTCCTCTGCATCCTTCTGCCATTGGCTGGCTTCTTGGACCTTCTTCCTAAGTATGGCTTCCTGGTTGACAGCATCTTCTTGCAGCTGTTTAAGGGCTTCTAGTTGTTTCTGTCTGGAGTTAAAAAAAAAAAAAAAAAAGCCCCAACCACAAGCTATCAGTGACATTTCAACTAAGAGTCACCCCTGGGAAGTTGTGACAAATTCAGACTTCATGCACTTCCTCAGAGATCAGAGGAAAAAGTGAAAGTGTTTTCATAGATATAAATGCTTCATCAATATAGAATTTTAATTAAAGCAATCATCGTGATCCCTTAGCCTGATACCTTCACTTTATGATAAAGACATTTAGTTTCCTATTTTACATTGAAATATTCAGTTCCCCACAAGATACATTCATAGCACTTTGCATGGGTGGCCAATTCCTTGGAGGGTGGAGCTAATACAATGGTGAAACGTGTAGTATTTACATGGCCCAGCTAGCTTTTTCAGAAAAATAAAGAAAGAAAAAGTGAGGGAGGAAAAAAAACAGAAAGAGGAGCTTTGTTTCATGACCTTGGCCTTTTTCTTTAAAATTTGTCAATCATGGTGGAAATACATCCATGAGAACAGGAAGGGCTGCTCCCAAGCACACATGAAAGCTACCAGTTCGTAGTTCCTCTGCATCTTCTCTTCCTGGAGACCTTCCCTTCCCTTTCTTCCTCACCCCAAATTTCTTAGTGTTGTCCTGTTACCTCTTCTTTGGATATGACTTAATTCTCAAAATATATAAAACTGCATTTACTCTCTGATAGCTGATGAGATTATTTGAACTGCTATGTATCAATATATCAATTATTATCTGGAGACAACTTGACCTGAATAAGAACCTTAGCTCAAAGGAATGATAAACATTGGGAGTTTTAAAGCAATGAGGAAATCATTGTCAGGTTTAGGCCTTTTGTGTGCCTCTCAAATGTTAGCACAGTCAGAATCCCATTGTACATTGTCATAAATCCCGTCCTGATTACAAAGAGGACTACGTGAGAGACAAGGATGGTCTTACAGAATGCTTTACCATTATAGCAAACCAGCAAACAAAACCTTAAACAAAATTAAAACTATCTGAACACATATTCAACTAAGATTGTTCAATAGCTTATAGTCAAATTTTTCTTTTCTTAAATTGTGATGAGAACATTTAACATGAGTTCTACCCTCTTCACACATTTTTAAGGGTACAGGACAGCGTTAACTACAGGCACAGTGTTGTACAGCAGATCTCCAGAACTTACTTTATCCTGTGTTATTAAACTTTATACTGTTGAAGAATTGCAACTCCCCATTTCTTCCTCCCCTACCACCTGGAAACCACCATTCTACTCTCTGCTTCTGAGTTTGATCATTTTTAACACCTCACTCAAGTGTAATCACGCAGTATTTGTCCTTTCATAACTGGTTTATTTCACTAAGCATAACGTCCTCTAGATTCATCCATGTTGTCACATGTGGCAAAATTTTCTTCTTTTTTAAGGCTTAATAATACGTCATTGTATGAATATACCACATTTCTTTATTCATTCACCCACTGATGAACATTTAGGCTATTTCCACATCTTGGCTATTGTGAATAATGCTGCAGTGAACATTGGTGTACAAATATCTCTTTGAAGTTCTGCTTTGAATTCTTTTGGATATTTACCCAGAAATGTGATTGCTGGATCATTTGGTAGTTCTATTTTTAAAGAACTTCCATACTGTTTCCATATAGCAGTTGCACCATTTTACATTCCCATGAGCAGTGTACAAGAGTTTCAATTTCCCTTGCCAATACTTGGTATCTTTGTTTTTTGTTTTTTTTAAATAACACCCTTCCAAATAAGTGTGATTCATTCATCATTGTGAATGACTCATTGTGGTTTTAATTTGCATTTCCCTGATGATTAGTATTTGAGCATTTTTCATGTACCTGTTGGTCAATTGTATACCTTCTTTGGAAAAATGCCTATTTAAGTACCCTTCTCATTTTTTGTTTTTTTTTCACTAGGCATTTTTTTAAATTTCCATTCACCCCACCCTCTTGAACTTTGGCAATGATCAGCTTGTTCTCTATATCTATGGATCTATTTGTATTTTGTTTTGTTTATTCATTTGTTGTGCTTTATATTCCACTTACAAGTGAAATCATATATCATTTGTCTTTCTCTCTCTGATTTACTTCACTTATCACAACACCCTCTAGGCCTATCCATGTTGTCACAAATGGCAAGAATATTCATATATAAAGTAATATTCATATATATCCATATATGATATATATCACATCTTCTTTATCCATTCATCTATTGGTGAACATCTATGTTTCTGCTATATCTTAGCTATTAGTAGTAATGCTACAATGAACATAGGGGAATATATATCATTTTGAATTAGTGGAGGGTTATTTTGGGGGGGGATAAATACCCAGAAATGGAATTTTTGGATCATAAGGCAGTTCCACTTTAATTTTTTGAGGACTCTCTATACTGTTTTCCATACTGGCTGCGATAATTTACAATCCCAACAGTGTACAAGTGTTTCCTTTTCCCCTCGCCTTCTCTAATACTTGTTGTTTGTTGATTTACTGATAGCCAATCTGACAGGTATGAAGTGATATCTCATTGTGATTTTAATTTGGATTTTTCTGATGATTAATGACATCGAGCACCTTTTCGCATGTCTATTGGCCATCTGTGCATCCTCTTTGAATAAAGGTCTATTCAGGCCCTCTGCCAATTTTCAATCTGGGTTATTGTTTTTGTTGTTGTTATTGAATTGTGGAAGTTCCTCATATATTTTGAATATTAACCCCTTATCAGATATATGGTTTGCAATATTTTTTTCATTCCATATGTTAGCTTTTCACTGTTAATTCCTTTTTCTGTTCAGGAACTTTTTAGTCTGATATAGACCCACTTGTCTATTTTGCTTTGGTTGCCTGTGCTTTTTGGTGTCATGTCCAATAAATCATTGGCAAGACCAATGTCATGAAGTTTTCCCCCAAATTTTCTTCTAGGAGTTTTACAGTTTTAGGCCTTATGCTTAAGTTTTCACTCCATTTTGAGCTAATTTTTGTATGTGGTATATAATGTGTTCAACTTCATTCTTTTGCATATGGATATCTAATTTTTCCAACACCATTTGTTGAAAAGACTATTCTTTTCCATTGTGTATCGTTGGCACACTAATCAGAGTTCATGTATCTATGGGTTGTTCATTCTCTTATGTTGGTCAATATGTCTGTCTTTAGACCACTACCCTAATATTTTGATTACTGTAGCTTTATGATATATTTTGAAATCAGGAAGTCAGATACCTTCAGCTTTGTTCTTTCTCAAGACTCTTTCAGGTGCTTTGTGATTTCATATGAACATTAGGATTGTTTTTCTCTGTTACTGCAAAAAATGTCATTAGGATTTTGATAGGTATTATATTGAATCTGTAGGTTGCTTTGGGTAGTATGAACATTTTAACCCTATTAGGTCTTCCAATCCATTAACATAAAATGTCCTTTCACTTATTTACATCTTTAATTTTTTTCAGCAATGTTTTGTAATTTTTAGTATAAAAGTCTTCATCTCCTTAGTTAACTTTATTTGTAAGTATTGTATTCTTTTTGATATGATTTTAAATGGGATTGCTTTCTCAGATTTCTTTTTAGCTAGTTCATTATTAGTTTATAGAGATGCAACTAGTTTTTGTATGCTGATTTTGTAGGCTGCAGTATTGCTAAATTTGTTTCTTACTTTTAACAGCTCTTCGTGGCATCTTTAGAGTTTTTTATATATAAAATGATGTCATCTGCAAACAGAGATGACTTTGCTTCTTCTTTTCCAATGTGGATGCCTTTTATTTATTTTTCTTGTATAATTGCTCTAACCAGTACCATGTTGCATGAAAGTGATGAGAGTAGTCATGCTTGCCTTGTTTCTGAACTTAGAGGAAGAGCTTTCAGTCTTTCACCATTGAGTATGATGTTAGCTGTGGGCTTTTCATACACAGCCATTATTATGTTGAGGTAGTTTCCTTCCATTTCTAGGCTTTTGAATACTTTCATTATGAAATGGTGTTGCACCTTGGTAAATATTTTTTGGTATCAAATTAGATGCTCTTGTGATATTTATCTTTCATTTTGTTAATGTGCTGTATCACATCAATTGACTTGTATATGCTGAATCATTCTTACATTCAAGAGGTAATTCATGGTGTATAATATTCTTTTTAATGTGCTGTTGAAAGTGGTTTGCCAGTACTTTGTTGAGGATTTTTGCACCTGTATTTATGAGGAATATTGACCTGTAGTTTTGGGGTGTTTTTTTTGTAGTGTCGTTGGTTTTGGTGTCGGGATACTGCTGGCCTCATAAAATGAATTGGCAGGTGGTCCCTCCTCTTCAACTTTTTGAAGGAGCTTCAGAAGAATTTGCATTAATCTTCTTTAAATGTTTGATAGATTCATCAGTAAATTCATTTCAGATTTTACTTATTTGAGTAGTCCCTCTCTTTTTTATTTTAGTCTAGCTGAAGTTTTGTCAATTTTTGTTTATCTTTTCAAAAAATGAACACTTAGTTTTCCTGACTTTTTAAAAAATTGTTTTTCTTTCCTCTATTTGGTTTTTGCTGCTCTAATTTTTATTATTTCCTTCCTTGTGATATATTTGAATTTTGTTTGTTTTTCTTTTTCTAGTTCCTTGAGGAATAGTTTAAGTTCTCAAGATTGTCCATTATTTTCCAAATGAAAGCAAAATGACTGTAAGGATGGATAGAAATCCATACTTAATAATATTAAATTTTTAATCACTTAGATGTGTTTACATCGATAAGATAATAAGTTTTATGTACTTTATTTATTTTTTTTTAATAATCTTCACCCAACGATATGTTCTATTGAATTTTTTTTTTGAGAAAGAGAGACATTGATGTGAGAGAGGAACATCCATCTATCAGTTGCCTCTTGTCTGTGCCCTTAGTGGGGATTGAACCTGCAACCTTTTGGTGTATAGGACAATGATCCAATCATCTGGGCCACCCCGCCATGGTAAGTGGTATGTACTTTATAAATCATAACAATCTTAGAAACAGCTTTTTAAAAAATTAGATAGACCCATCTACTGTATTAATGATATTTAACAGATGTTGAACCATTGAAGATTTTTCTTTCATTGAGATTTTTATTATCCCATTAAGAGGTAAATATTAACCTTGGGTGTGTGTTTTTATATTTAACAACTCTCTTTGCTAACATGTCCTAATTCTAAATCTTGATTTCTACCCCTGCCAAGTCTGAGTCTCCCCCAGACTTCCCCATCCCAATAGCACCCCATTTACTGAGTCTTACACCAAAAACCTCTAGGTTAAGTATATCTCCTTTGTTTCCATTCATACAGCTAATTCACCAGCATATCAAATATGATCCATCCTCAAACTATAGTTTGAATCCAACCATTTCTTACTGCCTTTACAACTATCACCCTGGCTGATGTTACACCCCTCACCTGGCCTATTGCAATAGCTCTTAACTCAGTGTTTTATTTTTATTTTTTAACATGCTGCAGTAAATGTTTTATATTTCAACCAGTTACACATACAGAGCTAAAACAAGAATTTTGTGGAACATTACTTACTCTTACTATATGCAGTATACTCTGATAGTTGTTTTTTTGTTTTTGTTTTTAAATGGGCCATAATCCAGTAAGTTGGTTTCAGGGTATCTAATCAGTGATCTGTTACTGAAAAAACTTTTTCTAATTAGTTTCATTGCTTTAAATCTTGCCCTCTATAGGTAATTTGTACCCAGCAGCCAGAATGATCTTTCAAAACACAAGTTATATCACTTATCTGCTTATAACCCTGTAATGGCTTCCCATCCACTCACAATAAGATCCCCATGCTTAAACATGAACTGCAAGGCTGTGTACCTGACCTCTTCCTGTCTCTCTGGCCTCATCTCCTACCACTGCCCAGAACTCTCTCTACCTGAGCCATGTTGGCCTCTCACTGATGCTCAAACATGCCAAACTCATGACATCCACGGGGCCTTTGCACTAGCTAGTTCCTTTGCTTAGAACACTCTCCAAATCATTGCATAGCTCACTCTCACTTCATCAACTATCCACTCAATTTATCAGTCCTCAGACAGGCCTTTCCTGGACATTGTTTCTAAAATTAGTTCCTCCTACCCCCTATCATTCTTGGTCTTCTTATCCTGCTTTAATTTACTTTATATCACCCTGGCATTAAAATATATACTTACATGTTTATTTTTTCATCATTTGTGTCCCTCAACAGATGTTAGCGTCATGGGGGCAGAGATTTCTGCGTTGTTTCCTGTAAGTCCCTATTACCTAGAGGGGGGAAAGCCAGACAAAGGGCTGGCACTTTGATGTTGTACAAATAAGCTGACTTTTCTCACCAAGCTCTCTGAGAGCTGTTTTTCTTTCACTACCTCTCCTTGACTTGTCCCATTCTTTCTATCCTTCAGTTCTGGAGCTTGGTAATCTTGTGCCAAAATGGAAATCTTTTCCTCCTAAGCTTACAGCCCTTACAGTGGCCTTTAATAAATATTCCCTACCTCATCTAAACATAAAATTCTCTCATTCCCACAAAATACTCCACTCTTTTTCTCAAACATAGTTAAAAACCATAGCCAAATCATTTCATGTGTAGCCTCTATATGCTTTTGTCTGTTTAAATTATGTCCTAGAAGTTAGCAGCTAAACCACTCTTACACTGATAAATAGTATTTTACCCATTTTTAGGTTTCCAGAGTATTTTTAATAAATATTATGTCAGATTTTAATGAGTAGGTAGCGGGAGATTAATAGTTGCAAGAACATAGGTTTCGATGTCTAACACATCTAGGGCTGATCCCAGCTGTCACTTAATCCTACTCAGGTGCCCTTGGGAGGTTATTGAACCTCTCTGAAGACAAATGTATATCCAATTCTTAGCACTACATCCAACACAATAAGCTCTCAACAATTGAACCTATTATTATGTAACTGGGTTTCTTGAGTGTCTAGTTGGTAACACAGGAGATGTACTTACTCAGAGATGACTCTAGTGCAGGCCTCTCTCCAAATAGTTCTCTGTTGCTACATAGAAGAATTTCAATGCTCCTTTTTGAGGGGATGGTATCTGTGTAAAGGAAGCTACATATCCACTTAACCCACGACTTCACCGCTAAGGGAAGTCTGGGTTCCCGGCTTCTTAGGAAAAGCAGAAGATCATTTTCTTGAGAGTTCCTTCTGGTGTTAACTTATTTTTGGCATTTAGTTTCCTTATTTGGGGTCTGGGGATAAAATAGTTTTTTCTGGCTTTTTTTTTTAAAGCAAACTTGGCCTCTAATAAAATTTTTTTTTACTTTATTAAAATTCTTTATACACCCCATGTTCATTCTTTCCTTCAAAAAGCATTTCTTAAGAGAACATTTAGTATGGTACTAGCAGCTATATAAATGGGGGTCCATGAAAGATACAGTCGCTGTCCTCATTTAGTACATGTGGTTTACAAAGTGTACAAATTTCAAGAATTTTCCCATAATCACAAGAATTAAAGTGAGAGGAAGAGTAAGATGATAAATTTTTTTTTTACATTGAGAGTCCTCTATTCCATATGACTTTTTTCACTTGAAATTTAATTAACTAGTACCCAGTGTGATGCACTGTAGACTGAGGTGGAATATGAAGCCCAATGGCATATGAGTCCACAGACCCAACATCGAGTTCTTCCATCAATAGATATATCTGTGGATTTTCCAGTCATTCTCAGGCTTTGATCAATTCATTTTATATCCTTATGCCTCTGCCTTGTGTGAAAGTATGAGGTTTTATTAAATGATCTCTAAGGCCCTTGTGGTTAAAAGAATTCTATAGCCTATAATTCCAAATTTCTTCTCTAGTGAAAATAACACTGTACTGGCTTTGACAGATGTTAAAGTTCACTATTTGCAATTTTGAATATAAAAGTCAACTTCAAACAACATCACAAGATTGTTAGACAAAATGTCCTCTCTCAAAATGTGTCATCTGAAATCAATATAGACAACTTGGAAAAAGTAAACTGAAGGCCATGGCACAATCATGAACGTGTCATGTTCCTAAAGCATGGGTTTCTTATATATAAATGATTGTCACCTGGAAAGAAATTCTCTTCTGAAATGAAAATATTCCAGCCTGAATCTCTTCAAAATCTCTATCAATTTGACAAACTCTTTATCAAGAGGTTCTTTGTGTTTTCCCAAGCTGTGCAGCTTTAATATGCAGAGATTTAGTTTCTCTTCCATGGCATATCTGAATTCCTGCAAGGAAAAAAAATAACAACACAAGCTCCACTATTCTAGTGTTAAATATAAGCATATGATGGAGGCAATATAAAATGTTGTGGTCATGTTCCTCTCAACAGTATTCACTGTTATTGGTCCCTACAATTCTAAGTGAGCACACACTAATTCTTAATATCCCAAAGACTGATTATCCTTTAGGATGATTATCTCAGTTTAACAAGTACATATTGAGTACTTATCATGTGCTTAAAATTGAATTTCATGTATTTTACTTAAGATCGTGGGTCCCTGACTTTTTCACCAATTACCACAATTGCTTTAGAATAGGATAGGCAAGGAAATACGATAAAATTAGTGTTTGTTGATCAGCGTATTCAAAAGCAACTTAAAAAAGGTTAATTTGGCAAAGAGGTTGAAATTAACATTTCAGAGTTTTCAGCGTTTCCTTATTGCTTTAGCTTAATTTAGAGGCTGATGAACATTAAGTTGTCTGGCAATCGAGAAGTAAGAGATAATAAGTGATGGATAAATTAAAGAGATTTCTTTTTATGCTTATTTTCTAATGAAACTGGAAATAGCTACCTAAGAAGTTTATGTTTTTCCAATGCACTGCAAATTTCTGGGGTAATAAAATGTCAGAGCCTCAGGAATAAGAGTCTTTTGTACAATGACCACTCTACCAAAGTCAGAGAATTTTAATAGGCCAGTTTCAACTGGCTTAGACTAGCCAATTCTTACAAGGATTCAAATAAAATACACCCTTACATTAAATCATCTTATTTATTCTCCAACACATAACACATATCCTCACACTCACTCGCTCTCCCTTTTTCCTCACTCTCACACTCAGTCTCACCCACATACACACATTTATACACATCCCCAGACACACACTCTCTACACATCCCCAGACTAAGGTAGCAGATGACTACAATAGTTCCTTAGAAACAGTACTGTATATAATAAGTATTACCTGGGTTTCAAAAGTATAAGGAAAACATCAAAATACAGAATACTTACAGTGAACTTGTTCTCCCA
Organism: Pteronotus mesoamericanus; assembly: GCF_021234165.1. Classification (NCBI taxonomy): domain Eukaryota; kingdom Metazoa; phylum Chordata; class Mammalia; order Chiroptera; family Mormoopidae; genus Pteronotus; species Pteronotus mesoamericanus. The sequence continues at coordinate 19,589,947 of NW_026555310.1, forward strand.
CTTTTCTTTCACAGTAATTTCTGGATTAGCTATCCCCTGTAGAGAGGTATCGAGGAGGGTTTCCACCTCAGAAACTTCTTCATGCTGAAAAAGAGTTTCACATAATCAACTAGGAATTTAGGTAAAAGACATGTGCTATTACATGTGCTGTTATGTAAGTAGTAAAGTTCTACTATGAAGGTAATTCAGGAGGACACCCGAGAAAGTTCCTTCTCATCTAATGCCACCCAGGGACTTGCCTTTATCTCAGGATGTTCCCATCTGTAGATGCCAACTCTCGTCAGGTTCTCTATACATGCTGAATACACACAGATAGAATTGTTCTTCAGGACAAAACCTACCTATATTCATTCTCCTCTCAAGCAGAAGGAAACAAGCATTTTCATGGATTTTTTTCATTCATTAAACTAATTACTTACTATACATGCTAGGAACTGTGAAAAAGGACTGGAAATACCAACATGAAGATTCCCTGTTTTCTCTGACCACCTAGAGTTTCCAGTCAAATATTACAATAAAGAAAGAGGTACTAGCCGTTAGCTAGAAGAAAACTGTTCAATAGATACCATGTCTTCAGCCCTTTGATATTAAAGGTTAACCTGTAGGAAAACTATGTTCAAGCAATCCATACCTACTGCCAACCTGTTAGTCCTGATTGACTCAGAATTAGCTCAACTTCAGGAATGTCTGAGAAAAATCTTCTCTTACACAGTAGGATTAATTTGGGGCTTAACAACACACACACATGTTTGTGCTCTGCAAACACATTGTAGGTGTAATCTGCAGAGGTTCCCAGCCAATGAACCATGAGAGGCATGTGCTACACAATACCAGCTTCTGGAGAAGAGCTGTGAATTCCACTCCCTTTTGTTCAAGTTCTCTCAGTAACAGCAGCATTTCTTGGCCCATTACTGTGTCCAGAGATGACAAGCTGATGCAACTGCACTGCAAGTCCATTTTGGTGATCTGAAACGATTACCAAAATGTTCACAACTTTGTCATTCTAATAATGAACAGTTGTTATTTTTTATTTTATGAAAATCATAGTCTTATGGAATCCTCCTATAGCCCCCCAAACTGTTTACATTTTCTCTCTAGTGTGGCTTCAACTTACCATTTATTTGTTCTTAAGAAAATCCCATTTATCCCATAGGTAACATTTACCTGTGGGTGATATAAACTGCTATGGCTCTAATTTTAAAACATAAGGAAAGGTAAGGGAAATCACAGAAAAAAATGTTGGGCGTGGGGTACTCAGTAAAGCTCATTGAAAACAGACTGGTTCCTTTTGTTTCCCGTCCATTTATAGAAGACAGTCTCAGATAATGTTTCACAAAGCATATTCCTTATACTTTTCTCAAAGTCTCTTGTCATATTTTAGATACATGCCAATAGTACAGTTAACTTTCTTCTTGCTTCTGTTGGAAAAAGGTCAGAGGGTACTTATTTCCAGATTCCAATTAAAAGGCAATCTTCTCCACCCACCAGTGGGGTGAACCTCAGAGCCAGAATGTTGCCAGCTGTTGAACCCCCCTGCTCAGAAGTACAGAATTTCGCAGCCTGGCATTCTGACATTATCATTATCTCAGAGGCCTGCGGAGGAAAACATACTGCCAGGGCAGATTGGCCATCGTGTCATTGAGTCTGGCAGTTTGGCTCGGTGTCAAAAACCCAGGAAAATGATGAGTATTTGAAACAGAACGTCAGGAAAAACCCTCCCTCGGCAGAATGTCCAAGGCTGCCTGAGACGGCGTCAGATGAAGGCAGCATATGTTGCCCCTGCGTCCTTGGCAGAAGAAGTTCAAACGGCATTTTGCCCAAAAACATTCTTCCTCTCCTTCCAAGGTCATATCACAGCTGTCACCAGGAGGACATTCTGACATATCTACTGTCCACAGACATGGAGAGACCATCGAAGTGGCAAAAAGAAAGCAATTTGCTAATAAATCATTTCCAAACATAAGCAGCACAAAATTGGAAAGTATAAAAGAGTGGAAATACAGTATGGGGCTTGGGGGTCCCAGCATTTCATCCCCAAGAAGCATTTTGATTGTTTCCTACCATGTCGTAAAGAATTGGGTCTACCTAACGAACTGAGATTTTTTAAAGTAATAATTCATTTTGCCATTTTAAGCTTAACCCAAAACATATACAAATGCTAATTTCTGTTCAGATTGTAATAATCACTGTCATTAGATTGGATTGGTATAATTACATCCTAAATTTCATGTTGTTTCTGAACATCTTTATTTATGGTTGATACATTTACTGCGGGGGATTGGGAATACACTGAGAAATAGTTCATGGATCTCTACTGCTACCTTTAGGACCCTAAGCTGGGGAACATTCAGGTAGTTTATGCTGAAAAATACAAGAATATAAAGATTTCTGAAATCCAGATTCACTGAATGAACAGTTCTACAACCCCATGCTTGACCCTCCCTATAGTTTTCAGCCATAACTTGAAAAAGGTTTGTTCTTCTAGGTTGAGACTTTAGACTTGGATTCTATACACTATCAGCAGATTCCCTCAAAATGTCAGTAGGGCTTCTCAGCAAGCTATGAACCTTCGTTTAATAATAAGTTACCATCCATGGTGATTATTTTTTAATCCACTTGGTGGTAATTACCTACCTCTGCAGACTGGGCAAGAATGAGTTCACAATGTAAAGATTTTTCTCTTCTAGAGATGATACTCTCATGCTCTCCACTGACATTTGATTGGATCTCATTCCTTGAGAAAACAAGAACAGCAATCCTATCTGGTTAGGTGTGCCTCCAACATTATGTTTTCAGTTACCCAGAATAGAGTATGTTTATCACCAGTCAGTAAGCGCTTGCATGTACCAAGGACTGTATAAAGCACTTAGGAACGCAGAGGCAAGGGAAAGTATCTGCCCTCCAGGAGCTGCACAGACTAGCGATGCCAGGTGGTTGCAAACAAGCAGACCACACTTTTTTTTTTTTAATGAATTGGAGCCAACAGTTAAAAATTAGAAAATTTCACTAAAAATCTAGATTTCTGTCTTTTCTTAAAAAAAATACAACAACAGAAGATGTGGCCACATGGGGTTCATATATTCTTGATTTAACAATTAGCTGGAGCTAGGCAGAGCAGCCCCCTTTGCATTCATTGGGGAAATGCACTTCCCCATTTGGTAACTCTCATAATGTGGGTGTGTGCACTCACCCCGCTGGCTTTGCTCTTGTCATCTGAGTGGCTCCTGTGGCCTCCTGGATCGGCATATTACACATATTCAGAAACAAATGATTGTTAAGTAAGATCATGTATGTTAGAATAGAGGTCAGAACAGCATGCCATGCATGCACTCAAAAGGGTTACTTTAACCTTGAGGTTAGAGAAAAGTAATGGAAGGCCATGAAAAACTTGTAAAAAGTTCTGTTAGAGAAAATGCCACTTACAGAGGCACTGAAGAAAAGAATGTGGCACATAGAAGAACCGCAGCCAGCTCAGTAGGCCCATGACAAAGGGCGTGAGAGAAGGCTGGTGAGCGGCTGCTGTGTACTTACATGATAAGGTCCTGTTGCGAGTGCTGTAACTCACGAGCCAGTTTGTTTTTATCCTCTCGTAAGTTCTGGAATCACATACAACATTAGGCTGTACATGTCACTCCAGGGGCGGGGATTTACATTTATGTTCAACAACTCCACCTTGCAAGCTGTGAGATTATTATGGTATACCTCTAGAATGCTTCCATATTCTATGATGGTTGACTTAAGTTCTTCTATACTTAAATCCTTCTGAAAAGTAGAAGAGAAAATTAGTAGCTAATAAATGCATTAATCCACAAAAATCATGTTTATTAAAGTAACTATCATTCTGAGCCATGGAAGAATTGTAAATGCCTAATGAGATAAGATCTATCAATCTCATAATGAAAACAGAACCAGCCTGTTTTTATGATTAAAACTACACAAAAAGTATGGGGCAGAGAGGCAGCCATATCTAACTGGTGACAGCATGCTCTGTGTTTGCCTGGTCCAATGGAATCAAACCCTCAAAGGTAATTCTTAAGACCAAGTCAAAATGATATTTAGTATCATTATACATTTAAGCCAACAAATTCAGTCTTTCCCTGCAAACAACTAATGAATTATTAAGGTATCCAATCGTATTCAGCTCAGATGATATCTCTCTTAAAAATCACAATTTCGTACTGCAGGACCAGGGGCTACAGGCAGTGTCTGACCTATAATTTGACCCCTTGACTAGCATGGTGCCTAGAACATGGAAAGTGGCCAGTTGATACCTTATGAATACTGGGCACGAGCACAAAGTGGTGGAAAGATTAGAGCTGCGGGGGCAGTGAGCAGCCACCACTATAAGAATGTTGTTATAGAGAGACAGATAATACCGACAGTGAAGAGAGCAGTTTTGACAATATCGGTATCTGGGTCAATGTCTACAAGCCATCAAGGGCTTCTTTGAAATGTCATAACATGAAGGGAAAGGAAGAGAAATATTGCTTCCCTATCTTGAAATGCGGAAGTTTATTAACTTAGAGCTGTGTTCTTCCTGTGTCTCTTAAAGACACCATAACCAGAACCTCTATTCCTTTGTTACCAGATAGGCAGTGATCATAGGATACAAGGATAAATACAATATCTATCTATCTATCTATCTATCTGTCTATCTAATCAATCAATCAATTAAACTAGGGAGAAAGTAATTTTTCTTATTCCTCCCCAAAATGAATGACTGCACACATATTTGTGTTATTATATATTAAAACTGCATCATTGTACTGGCCATTGACTGATTAATTGCCACATTAATATTTGTTGCATAGATTAATGAATGCCACCAAAATTTAGAGGACATGATAAAATTTATATCAGATGGAAAAGTCAGTATACTGATTCAAAAGAATATTTTTTGTGAAGTTTATAAAGTCTAATATTCTTGACAAAATATTAGAATTAAATATTTTAATAGGGGTAAAGTTACACAAATGTCCATCTCCTTTATAATTTGGAGAAAACTAGACAACCTCACAGGACTTCATGGGAAGGGACAGAACCAACCTTCTGCAAACTTGCATCTTTATTAAGCCAAGTGTCCTCATACATGTGTAACTGCATCTGAAAAGAAACAAAGTTAACTCAGAATGCTGGGACACCGCTTGGGTAGAGGACAATGTCACAAAATCATTCCAATGGGGAGACATGTTTCTGAAGCACCTTTAATGTGCATATGTTTTTGCTTTTAAAAGAACTTTCACATAAGCCTCACAACAATCCTAGAGGCTGAAGTCATTGCTCTCGCTTTATCAGAAAGGAAATTGAGACTCAGCACTAGTCAGAGACTTGCCCAATGTCACACACAGTTAGTGACAGAACTGAGCCTAGAATATGAGTCTCCAGCTCTTAGCCAAGTGCCTTTCCCACCAATTCACACTTTGTATAATAAGAGGACATATAGAGCCTTTATTTTTTGGGTGAAAATATAATTCTAGATGAGACATGAGCACAGGCTACATGTAGACATATAGAAGACTCTTCCTCCTTTAAAAACTTAATTTAAAAGTGTTCAATATTTCTTTTAGCAAAGTGAATAGTAAGGATTATCAGTTCCTTCAAACCAAAAGCAAGTTTGTTGACACAGAATTAGAGATATAACATAACTGATAAACATGTATATTCATTGAATTGAAAACCTGGAAAAATAATCTGCATAGTCAGAGGTAGAATCATCATAATTGTACATAATTGATGTGCCTTTATAGTTCTAAAGGTATTTTCACATAATCATCTCATTTGAGTTTGCAACAAGCTTGTGTGTTAGGTAGAAAATATGTCCATTTCGTAGATGAGAAAATTGAGACTTTATGAGGCTAACTACTTACAAAAAAAAAAAACAACAGACACAGACAACAGCATTGTGTTTACCAGTGGGAAAGGGAAATGGGGAGAGGGGGCAGAAGAGCAAAAAGGGGGTAAATGGGGGCAGAAAGAGACTTAACTTTGGGTGGCGAGCACACGATGCAGTATGCAGATGATGGGTTACAGAGCTGTACACTTGAAACCTGTATGGTTTTATTAACCAATATCACCCCAATAAATTCAGTTAAAAAGAAAAATAATAAAAAATAAAAGTGGTTTTTGGTGACATTTACAGAACTCTGAACATACTTAAAAACACTGACTTGTACATTTTAAGTGTATGAATTTAACATATATTATTTATTAACAAAGCTGTTACATTAAAAATAGAAATTGCCCTTTATATAATTCAGACATGTTGAGAAGTTCAAATTTTAAAACTTATAACAAAAGATTATTGCATCAATGAGTCATATACACCTTTATAGAATAATGTTAGCTTGATGGAAGAAAATATCAGTATTTGCGAAGTGCTTACTTACTTGGCGCTCTGTCTCAGTTTTAGACAATTCCTCAATATTCTTTTCCAATGCATATACATCCATAATATTCTTGATATTCTAATGCAAAAGAAGATAGTATTCTTAGATTTAGACCAAAAACTAAATAAGAAAATAAAAGAACATCACAAAGTTTTTTTTAGGTAGTATTTTCATCAACATCATAGTCTACTTTAACCTAAGGGACAAAACTTTAAATTTTGTCCAAAAATAACATGATCCATTTAACAAGACCATCTAAAAAGTCCCTCATTACTTTGGTTCACTCCCTAGTCATACCTCTCACACTTATCATTACCAGCAACTGTGGCCCTTTTATCAGAGTAACTGCGAGCCTCTCACTCTTCAACCACCACTTCCTGTCTTCCCAGATTACGTCTTTTAGCAACAACAAAGCTTTAATCCCCACTGGAGCCTGCAATCCACTGATAGGTCCACCTTCTCATTATTCTTCCACTTTCTCATGAGCTCACTTCCCTCTTTACTGAGTTAAAATTTTCTCTGGTCAATCATTATAACCATTCTTTTTCACATCCCTCAAATTCCTTCCTTCTCCCCTGCTTCTTAGTATTTGCTTAATTTCAGCTTGCCTTTCACTCTGCGCCGGCACCCTTTCACATAAACCTTGTTAAAGAAAAAAAAAATGAACCAACCGCTCACATGTTACATTCATAAACTTTAACCTCAATGTTTACTGGTGATTATATCATATAATCCTAGTCCATTCATCAGGCCATTTGCCTAAATCAGGGATTTGCAAACTACGCCAACTTCCCTACCCCACCTGCACAGGCCAGCTCTAGCTGACCCTCTGGTTTCGTAAATAAAGTTTTATTAGACACAGCTGTGCTCATTTGTTTTCCGTTGCCTCTGCCTCCTTTCACACTACAATTGCAGAAGTGAGTGGATGTGGCAAATGCTTTTTAGCCAGGCAACCCTAAAAATATTTACCCTCAGGTCCTTTACAGAAAGTTTATGAACCCCTTGCTTATTTTATCCCTTCTCTCTCCTTGAACTTCCAATACCTCTTCCAAAATCCTTGCTCTCTATTGATAACTTTTCTGTGTATGTGACTGAGACATTAAAAACAACCAAAAGATAAATACCTTTGGATATATTATAAAGCATTTGCTGATTTGCACATTTCTTTCTACCACTATTGCTAATTGCTTCAGTCTAAGCCTCCATCGGCTTTTGCCTAGATTATTACAAGGGCCTCCTAAATCGTCTCCCAGCTTCCACCCCACTCAGTGTAAACAGCTGGAGTCCATACAGTGCCCACATAGGACGCTGTGGGCCTGGCTTCTGGCAGTTCTCTGCCAAACTTCTTGCTATCTGTTCCCTTTGCTCGAGCCACAATGGCCTTGCTATCCCTCAAAAATAGCAGGCAGGCTATTGCCTAAGGTCTTTGAGCTTGCCGTTTCCCCTGCCTAGAATGCTTTTCCACAGATAAACCTCCTTTCTAAGTTTTAACCGAATGATTAATTTCACAGTGCTACTTTTATCCTAACCACCCTAGTTTAGATTGCACTCCCCCACAATACTGTGTTCACTCTTCTTTTCTCCACAGCACTAATCACCATCTAGCATGCTAGCTTCACATGGGCTCTTTTGCTTTTAAGTTGGTCTTCTCAGCATCTAGAATAGTGCCCGGCACGTAGAGGTCTCCCAATGAATATGTGTCGAATGAATGAATGAATGTAAATAACTACCCAAATCACTGTGCTGTTTTTCACTCTGCACAATGCATCAGATTTTGGCCTCCTAACGGAATCTTAGCTAGCAGGGACACTTGTATGTGCTGTGTCATGATGAAGCATTCTAAATCTCCTTTCTTCCATCTTAATTCTAAACTGGTTTGGTACAATTCTTTGATGTTAGTCAATCATCTTAGTATATGAGGAGAAAGACATCTTACATTGAGAGCTTAATTGTAAAGGCTAGTTTTATGAAAACTGACTTTCATATATCTGAATCGAGTGTAGGGTTTCTTCCCAACTTTTAATCATTCCTTTCCAACTCACTATGAAATTTTTTTAATGCCCACTTGACTCATATTTTGGATAAATCTCCAGATTGTTCACCACAGCTTAATAAATACCTCTGATGAACTTACATAAAGCCCAAATAAAAAATGTACATGACACTTAACATTCAAAAGATGTCTATACAGAATTCCCCTCCAAAATAGTAACTTTATCTGTTCTTTCAATGATTTAATTTTGTTGCTTAAAAACTATATATATTGCATAGAATTATTTATTTTTAGAGATTTTACTAATATTTCCTAATCTATCAGGTACACCATGGTTAAACAAATGGGTCTACATGCATTACTTAATCTCTAAAATAACTGAGGGAATAGATAAAATTAACTCAAAAAAGATAAATGGTTTTTCCATGGTCAGACTTTGAATGAATTTAAGATCTGAGTCTTAGACTCGAGATACTAGGTAATAACAGAAAATTATTAGATAATGTCTACACTTTCTTTTTTTTGATTTGTATAGTTTTTAGATAGCTTAATTTCACTTCATCTGAAATCTGAATTTTTAAAATCCTATTTCTTCCATGGATATATACAAAGTAATAGCGTACTTCTGTCTGGACATGAAAACCTTATCCGTTCTTTGTCACAAAACAACCTGGTTTTTGGCCCAGAGGAGTCTGAATACTTACATAATTTCTACTTAACCCAGGGTCAGGACCCATGATTGTATGATTTCCATATGTTTATCTGTGCCCATATTTAATAATTTCAACATACCTCCTCTTGGAGATTCCGAATCTTAAGAATCAGAGCCCGGTTTTCTGTCTCCTGATTTATTAAAAGAAAGATAGTTAAAAGTAGTTGAGAAGTTTATGAAATACCACATGTTTACTTTCAAGACTATCAACATTCTTTCCTTTTATTAACTTTAAATATGGCACTGACCTATCACAAATAAATTTTGTTTGAAAATATTTCCGATATGGTATAATGTTTTTGGCTTCCAGTTTCTTGGGATCTGTGAGAAGTCACTGTTCTCCTTGACTCAATCTAACTATGACAGTAGAAAGGGAAAGATGAAAAACAAAAATGGAACAGCCTGGCTTCTTTTCCTGCTACTTACTGCCATCTACCAATGACAGGTGGTGTGAACTCACCTATTTAAACAGCACTTTTTAAAAAAGATTTTTATTTATTTTTTTAGAGAGTAAGGGAGGGAGAAAGAGAGGAAATGAAACATCAATGTGCGGTTGCCTCTCAAGCGCCCCCTACTGGGAAACCTGGCCTGCAATCCAGGCTTGTGCCCTGACTGGGAATCACACTGGCGACATTTTGGTCTGTAGGCGGGCGCTCTGTCCGCTGAGACACACCAGCCAGCACATCACTCTGAAGTCACAGATATCTAGCCTTCTACTTGAAGCTGTTAAATTCCCAAATTCAGAACGATCAAAAGAAAAAAATATTCCAGGACAAAGTATATGCCAAAATGTTAACAATAAACCTTGTGGATGTGGTAGGATAAGAATTTTGTGGATTTTTTTTTTGTTAATATGCATTTCTTCATTTTTATAGAGTAAATAGGCATTACCTTTATAATGTAAAAGTAAAAAGGGAAAACATGTCAGACTTGCATGTCATTGGTACAAGAATAAAGGAACACACACCCTATGTAATTGGAATCAGAAGACTTGAGTTCAATTCTAGCTTTAACATTTATTAGACAACTGACATTGAATAATCAAAACATCTCTGGACTTTACCTATAATTCTATTACTTTAGCTAGTTCTGTTTCTACCTCACAGAATTTCTATGATGACCAAAGAAATGAAATATTAAAAATTCTTCTAAAATTTAAAACACTATAAAATGCAGAGAATTGTGATTGTACATCTAAGACTCTGCACTTTTAATAATAGCTAACATTATCCAGGCCTAGGGGGAATGAGGACATTGGCTGCTTTACATATGTGAACTCATACAACCTTTCCTGCCCTTGGGTCCGAGGATGCCGAGGCTTAAAGAGGTTATGTGGTTTGCCTCAAGTTACACAGCCCTAGAAGTTAAGGACTTTATTGATTGCTGGCCATCTGACTTTCAAGCATGGGCTCTTTACCATTTCTCTACATTGCTTCCACATAAAAGTTCCTCACTGGTCCCAAAGTAAGTATTTCCTGTGGTGCGTTCATATAGACTTGCAGAGTCACCTGACATTCAATGAGTCTGGCCTCCACATTTTATTATTGAGGTAAGAGCTAAGTTAAGCTGTGCTGGTTGTGGGAGGTCATGAGTGACTGACACAGGCCTGGAGCTCAAGTCTCTTGGTGAATTATGGACCTAAAAATAAATTAGTCTGAATGACTTTCAGCTGACCCACCATTGTTAACAATGGTAGAACACTGCTGGATGATTATATACTTCTCTGTTGGCTGAGTTAAAGCTCAGTCTACATTGCAATTTGCTCTAAAAATTATAAGCATGCACTTCTCTAGTGTAAGAATTGATTTATGAAACTTTTCAGTAATCTGGAAGTATTGAGAAAACCAATTTTTTTAAACTGAGAAAAAGTTGAAAGTTTGACAGACATTCTTTTCTAGAAAATTTAAGTGGTTTTTAGTATCAGCTATTTATGAATTTGCCTATCAACTTAAGGACGCACTCCAGAGATCTTCTAGTTATTCACAAACCATTATGATTATGACCAAGCAATTTGTAAAGAGTTTTAATCTTGGTTCAAAAGGAAAACACAGGGTTTTTTTCTGCCTTAATTTTTCTAAGGTGTTACTATCATTCATTTATTTACAGCCTATTGACTTCTGATTTTATTTCCCCAAATAAATCCTCTTGAGGTTTCAAGGTACTTGGATGACTTACTAATTGTTTGTTCTGGGCTACAATTGTGGTCTTCTGCTCTTCTGAAGCATTCATACTAGTTTTCAGTTCCTCTAGCTCTTCTTTTAACAGATTTGTTCTCATAATAGCCTGGTGGGCACTGTGGAGGTGGGGGTGGGGAAGAAAGCAATGAGCAAAACCTCAAATATAACTGCCAAATATACTAAGAAAAGCCAAGGATTATTTTTGGGCACACATTGAAAACCTCTGAAAATATGAACCAAATGCCAACAATAGTAAAAATATACCCACTATCTTTCATAGTCCTTGGAAAAGGAAGGGATTTGGGGGGAGTGTGGTGGGGGAAAAAAGGATAGAAGGGAAAAAAACCCAGATTTCTGAAAATAAAGGCTTGGGGAGTCCCTTTGAAATCCTCATTGGCTGAGTCTCACAGTTCTTTTCTTCTACTAATAAGATGTAATATTAGTTAATGCAATCCCACAAATATTTATTGAATAACACCCAGAGAGAATAGAGGCTCTTTCTGAAGATTAGAGGAAGAGAAGGACAAAAGGCTTAATTTTGTAGACATTAGCATTGTGGCTGCGCACCTAGATTCTCTAGCCTTTCAGTCCTTCTGTGAGTAACCCAGTTCTCTTCTAATACATTTCATCACTGCTTAAGTTAACCAGAGTCAGCTTCTGGTGCTTGCAACCTAAAGTCCTGACTAGCACATCTATCCAAGGCATAGTTTTTTTTTTAAAGAAACTTTGAATTATGACATTTAAAATAAATAATAAATAAGCCAATTGTGGAATACAAAAAGCTTGAGGTAAACACAATTTTTTATTTTATACATTGATTTGAAGGCTGGACTGGCTGGTCAAAAAATTACAAGGATAAGAGTCCATGGTGAGAATGCTTTACCATCTTATCAAATGAACTTAAAACTTCTCTCCTCAGAACATTAGCACCTACATCTTAAATACAGACTTTGTGAGAACCTTTGTGTGGTTGTTTTTTTTTGGGGGGATGCTCAAGTGTCTCCCTGAAAACCACTTGACTAGTGTTTGATACTTTATTTGGTATGTCTCTTAGGTCCTTTAGTCCTTTCCTTCTTAAGCTAAGGTCAGGAATTTATCATCCTTCTAGGGTGTAGGTACCCTGATGGCACATTTTAAATCTGACTCATCAATAAAGCTCTCATAATACTTAGCATGGGAATTAGCATAGAGTAAGAGTTCTACCAAACTACAGAGCTGCTTTGGCTAGGTCCACACTCAGCCCTTAGGTAAAGTGGTCTTATATAGAGAACAGGACCTTGAATGACACAAAGAACATCATTGCTAGAAAAGAACTGACAAACTCTGCTTGTGGAGATATAAAATGGTACAGCTGCTTTGGAGAACAGTTGAGCAGCTCCTCAAAATGCTAAATATAGGTTATGCAGCAATTCCACTCCTAGGTATAAACCAAAAAGAACTAAAACCACGTCCATACAAAAACCAGTACATAAAGTTCATAGTAGCAATATTCGTAAGAGCCAAAATAACCCCAAAGTTCATCCTCTGAAGAATGGATAAACAAAATGGCATCTATCCAAAAACTGTTCTTCAGCCAGAGAAAGGAATGAAATAGTGATATAGCTACAATATGAATGAGCCTTAAAACATTACGCTAAGTAAAAGAAGCCAGACACAAAGGGCACATATTGGATGGTTCTGTTTTTATGAAATGACTAGAATAAGCAAACCCGTAGAGATAGAAAATAGATTAGTCATTGCAAGTTTACAGAGGAGAGGGGGAAACAAGGAGTGACTGCTAATTGGTATGGGGTTTCTTTTTGGAGGAATAAAAATGTTATGGAATTAGATCATAATGATTGTTGCACAACCCTGTGAATATATCAAAAGACCCTGAACTGTACTCTTTAAGAGAGTAAACTCTATGTATGTAAATTATCTCAATAAAAAACAATAAAATTGTTTTTAAAGTAAACAAACAAACAAACAAAAAACAATAACTCAAAGTTCCCAACACGCAGTACCTCACAATGGCTCACCTTTTTATCTGAAGGTGCAATTCAGTACAGTCCTCTGATAATTGGCTGTTAGCTTCTTCCAAGGCTTCCATTGCCAACTTAAACTTACTATTTTCCTTCTCCAATTTCTGCTTGTTGAAATGCAGGTCTGCTACATAGGTAATCAAATCAGACACCTCTCTGCAAATGAAATAAGGAGTGAGAATAAATAATCTTCAGCATGTCTAATCCCTTCCAATCAAAGTAAGACATACAGTTAAGACCAAAAAGGTTGAACCATTCCTGCAAGATTTTCTACTTTACTCTCTTCCATCCTCACAAATGTAGTTTATTTATACAATAAACACCTATTCAAGCATTTGTTATAAGAGCTTCGGGGATTGGTCCAAAAATGCTAGGTATTCATCATCTGCCAGCTGTAAAGTCAACTTGCACTGCTTTTATTTATTCCTTCCCACTTTGTTCCCAACATTTGTCTCCATCTACTTGGAAGAGTCCCTATTTCTCCCTGGGTTATGGGAGATCCTGAAATAAATTGATACATTATTCCCTTTGTGAAGGGATCTTGGCAGGTTTTAATGGGCCTGTAACTAGAAAACAGTTTTTAGAGTCTTGTATCTGTAGCTCTCGATTCGTATTCCTGTTTCCTAATATTTTCTACAGCATGTTAATATCTGTTTCACCAACATTAGGTCATAAATCCTGGGAAAGCCTCGATGGCATGTTTCGTGAAGTCCCAGGCTCCTCCTGCTTTTTGCCATCATGTCCCAGTTCTTTGCACAGATTGGGTACGTGATTTTTAAACCACCGCCTTGCATGAGGAAATCCAAGGTGGCAAAGACAAACTATAAGAGAGAGAGAATCACCTCACCCTAATACCTAAAACTCACACATTTAGGGGGAAACAAAGCTTTTTCCTTTAAAAATGTTTATTAAAGCAGTGCTTTAAAAATAAATCCTAAAAAAGTTTAAGGTCAGTGTCACAACTCTACTTCAAATGGAACTTGTTTTCCATGGAAAACACATGATATCATGAAGGAGAAGGGTTTCGTGAGTGAGAAAATGTTAATTTGTTTAATACTAGTCTTACACAATTTGTGTTCCTAGTAGAACTAGTTCTAATGCAATTCAGATAGAATGGTTAAGCATTAAAAATAAATTATGTTATTAGCTCTACCACAGAAAAAGAGCGAAGTGACTTTATCATAAGTAAAATATATAAATAAAATAAATAATAAAATTTGGGGAACCTGAGAAAGCATTATAACTAAGAATGCTTACAAGACTCCTTTAGACATGTCTCCAGCCAAAGCCTCGAAGCTCCTTGATACAGATTCTGTTATCTCTGTGGTCATATTAACTGAAACACATACAAGAGAGTTTTATGAAAAATCCACTTCTCCAAAGCACAAGAAAGTGGCAGAGCAACTGCAAGGAAACACATACATACTTGCTCCCCCTGATTTTAAGCTGTCCTGTCCAAAAACAGAAGCATCGACACAGCTTCCTGATCCACTATTCACTCCTTCCCTGTAGTCAAAAAACAAAACCAGTGAGCTAGGTTTCTTTGCCAGACCAAAGCACAACTAACTTTTCAGGTATGTTGTATACTTTCCCATTCTGGTGTTTGTTTCTGGATTTTAGAACCATCTATTCATTCAGCAACTTTTTGGAGCCCCACACTGTGCTTAGATAGTGTAATAGAAAAGAAATGTAAAGCATTAATTCCTCCCACCTTCCCTAACCTCTTAATTTAACATGAAAAAGAAAATGCGCGTGCATAAATAGGTTGATGACGTCCAGCAGCTAGGATTAGGGGACAGGGGGTCTCAATGGATTAGGAAATTGAGATAGATGGAGTGATAAATTGACACTTACGGAGGCAGCAAGACCATAGGACTTAAAAAAGATGGGGAAGGAAAAAGCATAAACACCTAATATTTTGAGATACATTGATGGTGTTATTTTCTCTTTCTCATGGAGAACCAGGTTGAACCTAGACTAATTGTACAGTGAGCATTTTACTCTTGAAAAGTGGGGAAGACTGTTCAGTACACAAACTCTAGCCCACACCCCCAAATAAACAAATTAAAATTTCAATTATTTTTTTTAGGAGTGCTTACATTATAATTTAAGTTTTGTTACCTACCGTAATCTAAATGTCAAATCCTTTCACTGTCTCTGTGGAGCAGTCACAAAATTCTCCAAATTTCTACTTACACCTCATTGTGTTTCAGTGTGAAATATCTATCAAAAGGTGGCTAAGCAGAATAATTCATACAGCATTCTTAGTATTCCTTACTACACACCATCAGCATTTCTGAGTTTTTTCCTTATATTTTGTACTTATATCTCCCATATTTTTTCTTTTCCTATGCATTTGTTATACAAACTAGAGTTTTTCTTTGCCCTCACTCATTTTATAAATGGATTATTGATATTTTTATTGTATAATCAAATTTAAATATTTTAGAGAATGAGAAAACTCTTAAGAAAAAAGTTAAAATCATCATGCAAAAGATAATAGTGTGGGAATTCACTCTCTCCAACTTTTATCTATGTATTTTTTTTTACAAATATGCCCTTGATTAATGGCATATTATTTGAAATACATATGAATATTTCTCTTGTCAAATATTTATCTAATTATAATTTTAAGTGACTATATAGGATTCTACTGTATGTAAGTACTATGATTTACTTGTCCAAACCTCTATTTTTAAATATTTATGTTGCTTATCTTTATCACTATTATACACAGCATTCTACACATATATTAGAATACATGATTGGTTATTTTCCTTAAAGTTACATTACTAGCTAGTAAAAATATTACTAGCATATTTTTAAGGGTTTAGTACATTCCTAAATTGCCCATGAAAAAAACTGTACCAACCTGCACTGCTACCAACAGTACATGAGAGGGCGCTTAATTCTGCACCTGCCCTAACAACATGGGATAGAGTGATTCTTTTAAAACTCTGCTAAACCAAAGGGCAAAAATGGTATGTTGTCTGTATTTGCATTTCTTCGATTACTCATAAGATTAGATATGTTTATATATTTATCTTGCTTTCACAATTAACTCATTATGTCAAACAACATTTCCGTCATCTTAAGTCACCTATACATCCTAATCCTACATGAAATCTAGCAAGTTTTGCCACACTTTGGGCTTGAAGTTCTCTTTAAGGAAATGTCTAGTAACTATTTAGTTAATAGCTAGAGACTGATGGCTGAGTAAAAGCCACAGGAATCTGGCTTCCTATGACAGAAGGTGGCTCTTCCGCAGTGTCCACCGGGGCACCTGATGTCGTGGTGCCATTCTCCTTCATAATTGTTTTCTATCCCACTATATTTTTCCTTTCCCCTTTAGTTTCCCTACATTTGATGCTTCTGTATCGCACTCACTACCTGAACATCCCTATTCCCTCAAAAGGGTGTCCCCTCTGAGTCTAAGGGCACGTGGCAATTCAGTGCTCAGTATCAATGATTTGCTTGACTCCTATGCCAGCTCAGTTCTTTGTGAGAACATGTGCTGCCCCTAATCACAATAAGTGAATGTTATCAAAATTAGCATAATTACCATAACAGGTTCTCAAAATGTGCCCATCACCACCATCACCTGGAAAACATGTTAGAAATGCAAATTATCAGGCTTCATCCCAGACCTACTGAATCATGGCAGGGACTGGGGGAGGGGAGGTATTTACCACCAATCAGGTAAAATATTGTTCAGGTGATTGCAGTGCATGCTAAAGTGTGAGAAGCACAGAGCAAAATATTTCCATCAACAAAGAAAACAGTGATTAATATTCATTGTAATCAATTGTTAAAACAACCTGAAAACGCTTCCTGCTGATTACCATTTGTTTCTGCAGCAAGCCATCCATTCTTTCATGATGGCATGGAAAGTTTCCAGATCCACAGGCACGTCTCTCCTTTCAGGACCAAGCATGTTCCACAGCTGCTCAAAGTCACTGTCTTCAGAATCTTGACTAGTTGTTTGTCTCAGGTAATCTATTACTTTGGCAATTCTTACTGAGCCTGAGGAAGAAAAAAGGCAAATTAGTTTTGAAAGATGGGTTAAGATTATTTTTTATAAGTGAGGGGCTTCATCTCTCAGGGTCCTTGGGTCCTGGGAGCCCTTGCAGTCCCGCTGAGTTGGTGTGGTAGAGCGGCAAGAGCACTGGCCTTGGGCTGGAGTTTGGAACTTGTATCAGATCTTGGCTCTGGAATCAGAATTACCCGCTGAGTGAATCTGGGAAAATTAGTCTCTTTCAGCCTGTTTCCTTATCTATGAAATGGGAATGATACCTGCCTTACAGAGTTGTTGTGAGGTTTAAATTTGGATGATACGTGTAATCAATAATTGTGGCAAATGATCAAAATGTTACTTTAGTTTCATCTCTCATTCTTTCCTTAAAAAGCGTTCAATAAAATTTTTCCTCTCCCGGGGGAATTTTCAGTGTCAGGTAAACACTCTGATTTTTTAGCGGGGAGAAGAATCAGGGTTGGAGGTCATTCTTAGGTACAGTTGGTCCTACTCACGTTCAGAAATTAAAATCACCCAGACTAAGCTACTAATTGACACATCAGTCTGCTTTCAGACATCTCTTTTACTTCTAAGGGCTGCCTTGCGCCATCTGCCTTGAGGGGAGGGCTCCTCGGGGGAGGGAGGAAATGAGTAGAAGGTTGACAAGGGAGGAAAGAGTGAAGATCCTTCCCTCAAGTACATAAATGTAGAACATGATATAAATATTTTTTAAAAAGTCTTTCCCTGGCTGGTGTGGCTCAATAGATTAAATGCCAGCCTGCAAACCAAAGGATCGCCAATTCAATTCCTGGTCAGCGCGTATGCCTGGGTTGTGGGCCCGGTCCCCAGTAGGGGGTGGGTGAGAGGTAACCACACATTGATGTTTCTCTCTCTCTTTCTCTCTTCCTTCTCCTCTGAAAATAAATAAGTAGAATCTTAAAAAAATAAAAATAAATTAATAAAATCTTTTTTAAAAGTTTTGTAATTAAGAGGAGATGTAAAGAAAATTTTAAAGAGATTATTAATTTAATGGCAAATGTCATTTGGCAGTGATATAAAACATTGGGAAGGGAAAAAATATTAATCCAATTATTTAAAGAGATGATTTTTATTCCTTAGAGTCAATTAATTAATTTACTAGAGTGGAAGCGAAGGGAATTGGACACTGAGCTTTAATACACTGGGGAGCATGAGCCAGTCTGCTTCACCAGGAGACTACAGCTCCACACCCCAGGGGAGCACAGCACTGCTCGACCAAGGAGATCCATACTCCTCCCTTCCCCGCTCCAATGTCAGATTGTTGGGGGGCACAGGGGGAGGTGCTTGGTAAAAAAAAAAATAAAAATATAAAAAAACCCAGTCAGTCTAACTAGGGGGCGTAAACCTATCAAAAGCCCATTAAAGCTTGGGAAGTGGAGTTTGTTCTTTTGAAAAAGCATCTGGTTGTGTCCCAAACCTAAACTAATATAATTCCAGGGGAACAAAGAAATGCTTTCACTTTCACTTTGTATCCCTTTCTCTCTCTGTCTCTCTCTCTCCACACCCATCTGGTAATATACTCACCCCATTTGTTTGTGTATTCTCTCTCCCGGGAACACACAGCCATGCGGGTCTAGCAGCTACCAGGGCCCTCAGCAGACTGCGTGGGCTCCAAAAGCACTAAGCTTTAACATGAAGCAGAAACTCTGGACACTGGCTTTTGTCTTCACCTTGCTGAGGAAATGATTGGACTTTTTCTATGGTAGGACCAACAGAGATGGGACACAGGGGCAGCGTACATTGGAAACCCATTCAAATAAACCACGCCACACCACAATGTCCCGTGAATGGGTCCTTGGAGCGCTTTCCTTGTAATCTTGTGAAAGAGCCTAATTTCCACAAAAAACACCGCCACACTAATCAAGTAAAGTTAAAAATCCTGATACATGGTACTGAAATGAACACAGCATCACTCTGTAGCATCTGCAAAAATGTATACCCTGAATAATCAATAAGAAACATCAGGCATTCTACAAAGTAATTGTCCTATACTCTTCAAAAATTTCAAGGTTATAGAAGACAAGGAATTTGAGCAACTGTTTCAGATGGAAGGAGATTAAAGAGATGTGACACCTAAATATAACAAGTGATTCTAAGTTGAATCCTGGGCCAGGAAACAAAAAGGCTACACAGTACATTATTGGGGCAATTGACAAAATTTGAATGTAGAACTTTGATCATTGTTCTGTGGTCATGCAAACAAGTGTCCTTGTTTATAGGACATACACACTGATGTGGTGAGAGGTGAGAAAGCCACAACTTACTCTCAGGTGATCAGAAACACAGTCAAGCTTTTATCCTGCCTCTCCTTTGGGAAACAAGACTCAAGGCAGCCAAATATTTGACAAAGCAGACCAGAACTTCTCTTATAAATTATTACAGCTCATAAATTAGAAAGGAATGATTGCACATCACCATTTGCAACACCCAGTGAAAGATGAAATTTAAGCCTCCATCATCATCATCATCAATACTTTTGCCTTCTGATAAAACTACATAACACATCTATGTAGAATACTTGCCAAAAAAACCTAAAAAAAACAAAGTTTTACCAAATATAGGGGACAGAAAAACTGGTTGTGTTCTTATAGTCACACCATCACCAAAATTCAGACTGGAACAAACTCTGAGATAAAAGAACTAGTTTTGTTAACAAATAACTTAAAATAAAATAAAAACAAGCAATGGAAAGTGAGCATAGATATAAGCCAGATAACTAATTACTATGAACAAACCTTTCTTGGAATATTGATTTGAACAATGAAACTATTTAATAAAAAATAAATTTCTCACACAAATGAGAACTGTTGAGTACTGACAAAAATATTTGATATAAAGAAATCATGTTAAATTTTTAGTCATAATAACATGGTAGTTGTGTCTGAAGTCACTCTATCTTTTAGAAATATATACTTAAATATTTGCAGATGAAATATTGTAATGTTTTGGATTGTTCTCAAAATAATCCAGAATGGAGAGGAAAATGTTTTGGTGGGGTTAAAAATGAGACATAATTGGTTATCTCTCTCTCTCTCTCTCTCTCTCTCTCTCTCACACACACACACACACACACACACACATACACACATGAATTCAGCATACTATTCACTATACTTCTATATATGTTTAAATTGTTCTAAAATTATATATAATATGCATATTTTATGTATATATATGTGTTCCAAATAAAACAAAACCATATTGACAGAGGAAATTGTTGAAGGTTATAAAACAAATCACTAGCAACAGGATTACTTACTGGTTTTCTCTTTTTCTTTTGCTTATCTATACACTATTAATTTTATTACAATGAGTATGAATCATTTACATACTAAAATTACTTGCGGAAATTTTAAGAGGAACACATCTCTAAAAAAAGCAGAAGTGAAAATATAAAATGAAAAGTTTTGAGCTAAATGCATTTTGAGTATCTATTTCTACCGTGGCAACACTTATACCATGTCAGTAGTTCCAATCCATGATTAGAGCTCATGAATCCATTGATAAGCTCAATAAAGTGATTTAAGATGCTGGTAAAACATGCAAAAAAGCTACAAAGAAATGATTAAGAAATAACCAACACCTAGATAGCCATCTTTACTCCCAAATTAGGTTGCACCCACCACGTGTGTGGACACAGGTCTGCAGAGCAGCACAGACAAGCCATTTCCCTTTCTCTCACAGTAGAAAGGACAGTGACTTGATGAATACTACAAACATTGGAACAGTCAGTCCTCAGCTCACCTCTGCCTTTTGTGTCACATGCATGAAAAATACTGGTGAAGATCTGCCCCTCCCGGGCCCTGGCACGGCTGTAGGTCACAGCTCTCTTGGCGCCATCAGTTCCTGGTTTCCATCCTGTTAGAAGGAAAAGTTTGCAAATTCTGAAATGCGTTTCTCTGCTACAGTGATGAACTATGTTTTTGTTTTAATTGTAACAAAGAAAACATTTAAATAAACAGCAGCATACAATACTGGTTACTTAAATAGAGCAAACAAAAAAAGTGGTCTTGAAAGGTCTGCTAATCATTTTATTTCCTTTAAGGTTTTATGAAAGTTGGAAAAAAGGAGAGCTGAAGGAGAGGGAAGAGAGCTGTTTTTGCCCTGTAATATTAAATGCACTCTATGAGAAAGCAAGTAGCACTGCAAACAGAAAAATTGGGGGAAAGCAGAAATTTAGCTATAAAGAATGTGTATCATTTTGCAGCATTTTGTCTCTCAGTGCATATCATATATGGGACTCTGTAAGCAATCCTAGAGAGTTCCCAAAATTTCAATTGAAATTCGCCTGCAAAATTTACATGCTCCCCTTGCTTGACTTCTTGGTTCTACTTGCAATCCACACTCTCTTACATGTTTTACTCTCTCCCATACACACACAAATAAAATTGCTAAAATGATAGTTTTTAGCAAGGCATCTGGGAACTATATGAATTTTAACTCCCCTCTACCTATGTATTCACATCATAACATTCTAATTTACCCTGGAGAAGGTTTATTTTCAGATCAGTAGATATGCCAATAATCATGTTTATAAATACAATCCAGAATTTCTATCAGGTTTTTAGTTGAAATCATAGAAAATACTTACATTTTACTAATAAAATTTTCTTTTAAGACTAAAAAAAATACTTAAAAAGGGAACAATGGATGCTTCCATCCAAACTTAAATATTGCTTTATTGAAAGAACATTGAAAGATGAATATTTACCATCTTCATTCAGAGAGCATTTTTTCACCACTGAATCCTGAGGAGTAAAAATTTTAGAGCTTTGATCAGAGCTGGTATCAAAGTCAAGTGTTAAAGTACTAAAATGATTTTCATTACAATGATTATTCAAATCCTTGTTAGAGAAGTGTTCCCCCTTACTGACCTGTGATACCAATGATATATAATTCTGGAAGCTCTGTGATCTTGGCCTTGAGATGTTTTCAGAACTTGTGAGGATAACAGAGTGTGTTGCTTTCTCAGGGGAGCTGAGATGAGAGATGGATGGGGTCCTTGGAGACATGGTTTGAGATGAAATGAAGGCATCATCCTTCTCAGAGCCTGACAAGTGAGTGTTGGGTGCAGTCATTTTCTTCAGTACCTCCTCAAAATCTTTCCTGGTGTTAGTCTGGGGACTACTGAAACTGCTGGATTGGTATTTGATAATCTGTTGAATTGGATTTGAAAGCTCTTCTCTCTTTTGGATGGCTCTGATTTTTCTGCAGATGCTCTCCACAGGGTTATGCCGCTTCTCAGTTGTCTTCCTTGCAGGGGCCATTGTTGATGCTCCTCCAATGACATAGGAGGAACAACTAAAGTTGGCAACAGTAGAGAAGGGATTTAAAGTTAGCTTTGTCGAAACAGCAATTTAGCAATAGGCTATTTATCCCTAACTCAAGTTTGGAGGGGTCAAAATAAGATGTCTTTAAATATTTGTCCCTAAACAATTGCTTTACACAACCTTCCATGTTTTTAACTTTGGCACTCAAATTTCTAGAAGGTAGTCACCGTTAACATACATAAAATACTTACCACTTGCCAGGCATGGTACTAAGTTCTTTATAACATCAACTCACTTCATCCACAAAACAATTCTATGAGGCAAGTGTTACTATCTTCTCCACTTTAGACAAAGAGAGAAAAAGAAACATACCCAAAGCCAGCCGGCAAGTGCCAGAACCCAGATTTGCATTCCTGCTCCACAAGGTGGACTTGTAACCATATTGCTTTCCATTTATCTTTCTATGTCAAACATGATGATTCTGGTAGAGGTGCTAACAGCTCCCATTTTGAGTCCTGTTCTAGTTCTTAACTTTTGAGAACTCACTAAATATGTCCTACATCAGGGGTTTTACATGTGTTATATCTAAACTTCACACAAACCCTGTCAGATATGTGAAAATATCCTTTTTTTAACAGATAATAAAACTGAGGCTCTAAAAGATCAAGTAACTTACTAATGGTCACGTCTTTAGATTTGAACCAAAGTATGTCTGACTCTATCATAATTTTATTTAACGGCAGGATATATGACCTGAAAAAACAGATTTCTCAAAACCCAGAATCATAGATACAGAGAGGTCCCTGGGGCCAAATGGGTGAAGGGGATTAAGAAGCACAAACTTCCAGTTATAAGATAAGTCATGGAAACGTAATGTACAGCATGGGAAATATAGTCAATAATTTTATAAGGTGACAGATGGAACAAGATATGTTATGGTGATCATTTTGCAATGTATACAAATGTCAAATCACTATGTTGTATACCTAAAACTAGCTAATGTTGTATTTCAATTTTCTCTTAAAGAAAAAAGAACTTTTCATGAGACAGGAATTAAGGAATTGGAAAATAAGTCCAAAATTGTATCTAAATTGATAAAATTTAAGTTATTCTAGGCAAAGTGTTACAATAGTTTGAATAGTTAGAGTCTGAAAGTTATGATTTTTTAGGACCTTAACAAAAATTTCCACTCATAGAAATTTAGAGAAAAATTTCCTAAGAGTCAATGAATGAAACCTACAGAATATTTAAAAGAGCTATAATTGGGAAAGGTATTTAGAAAGACTGGGAAGAAGAAGATATTCGAAGACCTCTTACTTTGCTTTCATTTTACTTCAACATGATGGCTATCAACTCCAAGCAATAAAATTTCCACCAACAGAATCCTCTACTATTTAAGGTAATAATCATCTTTGAACCTTTTTGTTATTACTCGACAATACCTTTCTTTCCATGTATTCAAGGGTTATCTTTTAAGGCTAAGTCTAAACACCTTCCTCTATTCAAATCATGGAAACAGTGTCTCATTGGGCTCAACTCTTTCTGTTGTCTCCTAGGATGTATAATTGTACTGTATACCTTGTCATTTAATTAATTTTTTTATTTTTGGATTGTTTCAAATGTGTATGAACATTGTCTTTCAAAACCATTTTTAATGTTTGTATCTAGAAGTCATGAGGTGATTCTTTTCTAGAAACTCAATGCATTATTATTAGCATAATTGATAATGCACAGTTATATATCAAGTAATTACCAGGCTTATGGACTTGTCCGCTAGCTGTAGAGAGTGTTGGCTTTCAACTCTGCAGCTGCTCCCTTTCCTGAAGGATTTTCCCTGGTCATCTAGCGGCTGCTCATTGCTCCGCTGGGAAGCGGGAAGCAAAGCAGTGGCGATGACAGAAGAAACTTCGCCTGTGAACAGAGCACATTCCAAATCTACGGCTGGCCGTGGTGGCGACATAGCAGGAGCCATCTGACGTCCCCATGTCAGGCAAAGGGTCTTACACAGGACTGGGTAAGTGTCTGTCAGTGTTCTCGGTGTGATGTGCCTGTTTCCCTTCAAGAGCCAGAGAACTGAGGCAGAGGTTGAGCATGCAGCTAACAGGTGCCTTGGAATTGGAACCTCAGACTCCCAGATCCCATCTCCCGTCCTTGTTGAACACTGATGAGATGTTCAAGTGACAGGGAAGGACCTAACTTTGTGGGCCTTTGTGACTGATCCAGATTAATGTTCCCAGCATTGAAGACATGCATTTCCATTTGCTTTTCTAAGG
Source organism: Pteronotus mesoamericanus (assembly GCF_021234165.1). Taxonomy (NCBI): domain Eukaryota; kingdom Metazoa; phylum Chordata; class Mammalia; order Chiroptera; family Mormoopidae; genus Pteronotus; species Pteronotus mesoamericanus. The sequence goes on from NW_026555310.1 coordinate 19,614,830, forward strand.
CATTTTTCTCCTACCATTTGTTTTATGAATTTCTGTAACTCACCTAAGTGAGCCCTGCTCCACAGTTTATTAACTAAGCCTTATACAGAGTACACTTCAGACTAGCTCTTCATAAGCTAACAAAACTTCACAAGATTAGATTGTTTTGCTTTTTCTAATATAGAGCAGAACATTTGTGGGAGGGAGTTCAGTAAGTACAAGGTAATGATAAAGATTCAAAATTTGTGCTGCCTTCTCCATGTACATCCTGGAAACATCTCCTGTCTGTCCTGTGCAAACCTCTTCTTCAGTTACAGATCCTGGTGGAAAGGATTAGCTGCAATCTGCCTGACACCTAAAAATACATGCCTAACTTGATGTATGCAGTAACTGCCTTTGAAAAAGTGCTAACTGGGAATTAAAAACTGAAAGTTAATTGTACCAGAAGAATCATTTGCTTGGGTTCTCTCTTTTAAAGAAATTCTCTCCTTATTTATCCATTTTACTTGACTGTCTATTTATTAGATAAAGATGGTGCACTTGTACAAACCCCAATGGCAAGGACACTTGCTTTTAAGTTTTCTGAATCTTAGTGAATGGCACTTCATATCATTCATCCCTTTAGGCATTCACCCAATACTCAGTAAGTATCTAAAGGATGCTAAACCCTGGACAGACACTGGAGGTACAATGATGAGCAATGATGAGTATCTGCTCTCCTAAACCTTACAGTCTATGGGAGACATGGACGGGAACAAGTAAGCCAACAGGATCGCTAGATAAAATCTAGGATGCCCACTGTTTATTTGAATTTGAGTTTCAAATAAATGATGGCTGATTTTGTAGTGTAAGTGTGTCATGAAAGTTGCACGGGAAAAACTTACACAGAAAAGTTATTTGTTTTATTATCCAAAATTCAAATTTCACCAAGCATCTTGTATTTGTTAGATAAATCTAGCAAACTTAAAGCCTACAGGCAAATAATTACACCTTGGGAAAGAAAGGGGCCAGGGGCTATGAGAACGTAAAATAGGGGGTTATTCTAGTTTGGCAGCAAAGACAGAGAAAAATTGGGGGCATCTATTATATGTCATGCACTGTGCATAATGCTATACATACTGTTTGCTAAATTCATGGTTATAAACAGAAATTTAAAAAGTAGAACCATAAATCTGGTATGAGAATTCCATTTGGATTCCCATTAGCTAAATGTCACAGATTACCCAAACCAATTATTTCACTAATCTGATTTCTTTTTTCTCCTATTGATTGAACTATGCCTTGTTGTTCTTACTTCTAGAATCTGAGTCCTGTTATGATTATTGCCTGAGTTGCCTTGTTGTATGTAGTAAAAGCTCTTGAATCAACGATTTTCAACAATCTCTTTGATATAAAACTGTACAGCAATAATGAAAAGCCCCTGATGCGTGGCAGCAACTGTAAAACAAGTGTGATTTGTTCCTTACTTAGAGTTGGGCTATTCATTACAGATCCAATTTCCCCCAATGATGTAACTGCTGAGTTCAACATTAATCTCTGATAGTCTCTCACTCTTTGGGACATACGGAAATCTTCTACATTTGTTCTGACTTCCTGAAGGAGTAGTCAATAGGTTAGAATAAATTCGCCATATCTGTACAATATAGAAAATACTTCATACTCTTTAGGAATTTACAGACAACATAAGAACATGATTTGTCCTTCTCAATATCCATATTCTCCCATCACTGAGAAACAGTAGCATTTCTTTGCAAAGAAAGACATAAGAGTTATACAGACGTACAAAAGTAGCATCCTGGAAAAAGTTAGCAGATTTCAGGGTGATCCGAAAAGATCTTTAGAAAGTCTTGTGAATCAAAGGCTGACTCAAAAAAGTTGACAATGTTATCATCTTTCTTTTGCCAACCATTTACATTTCTCTCCCTTTACTGCTTCTTAAACATTGAATTTACAAACTTTAGATTAAGTAGATTATTTTAATAATCATTCAATACTTAATTATGAAATCCAGACAAATATTCACCTAAGTGAGTCCAACTTGGTTGTTTAATTAAGGCAACACCCTTAATTGATATATATCAAAAATTCAGTATATGTCTGCACAATACCTTGGAGATATTCCGGGTTCAGTTCCAGACCACCGCAATGAAGCAAGTTATAATCTTTTTTTCTGGGGGAGGGTTTTGCCTTCAATTTGTTAAAAAAACAATATCTGTGAAGTACAATGAAGGAAAGCGTAATAAAACCAGGTATGCCTACATGTACCTAGGTAAATAAGCAATTCTTTTGCTGAAATAACCCATCACTAACAATTAGGTGCCAGTAAACTCTTCATAAGAACATAAGAAGAAACATCTGTTCACTGAGATGTTCCCAGAAAACTCATCTTTAGCCAGCCCAGTGGGAGAGCACAACATGGTGTTCTACTCAACCAGTAAATTTTATATTTGCCAAATTACACTGTTTTTAGTTTCTTTGTGACTTACTTTAATGTAATAAAATAATAACACTTACTTTTTCCTGCCCTCTCTAGGAGAGATGATAGCAGCTGTTAAAATGATTTGCAAACCACAAGTTCCAGATTTAGCAATGCTCCACGGGGCTGCCATCTGCAAACCTTTGTGATTACTAATACATGCAAACTGGTGGAGTGAAACCCTCCCCTCCCACCATTCCCTTAACCTTGTTATATTAAGCTGCTTGGCTCGGTCACACCAAGCTTATTATAAACATCTCACATTGGAACAATTCCTGAAATAGCGCAGTGACACATATGCGTCTGAAAACTGGCTGTGTTCTTCTGTTTCAGTTCTCGGTATATGAAATCTGGTTTTCTTCTCAGAAACCAGGAGAAAACCTATGATAACTCTCTAACTCCAAGAACTCAGGCGCTCTCACCTTCCTACCGTCTACAAAATCTCATAACCAGTTTTCAAAAACACACATTCCAAGTGATCAAGCTGAAAGTGACAATTCAAGACTCTAGGTATCTAAAAGCCCTTTTGAAAACGTTTTGGGATGTGCCTGTGCTGAAAGCAACATTTCTGGGGAACCTAGCTCGATCACTTTCAGCTGCCATCTTTCTTCCCAAGTTTTCCAGTGTGTGGGTTTTATTCCCAGATTCATTTCAAGTCTTCAATGATCTCTGTCAAACCCCGCCCCCCCGTAGAGAGTGATATGGGAGGCCTGTCTCATTTGCCACAAGCATAACGAGTGTGGGTTTGAGGTGAGGACACAGCAGAGCAGCCACATCTGGGATTGCTTTTCCTGGTTTAGGGCAGGATATGTTTCACCTCGGACGACTAAGAGCTATAGCATCCACCAAAATGTATTTACCTGGGGGGGAAACTCACCACCTTATTTTCACTTCGCCAACCCTCAAAGAACCATCTTACGAAAACTGGGAATCGAGAATGGAGGCCTGCAGGATCAGGTGGTGGGGGCGGAGCTGACTTCTACAGGGCCGTGTGGAGTCAGGTGAAAGATAGAGGCTGGAGAAGGGAAGCCACTGATGAGCTACCTCTGTGGTTCTAGTCAACGTCACGGAGAGAGGGGTGTGAGGAAAGACGCGTGGGAGGAATGAGGATGACCCCTTTGGGTGCATCCACGCCTTTGGGAGGCACTTCCACCATGGAGATCACAATGAAGGTCACTCAGGATATACTCTCTTTAACTGGGATGAAGGAGAAGTCACTTTTTAAGTTAAACTTCACACATTTCTATTGGGCCAAGTGCTGCCTCGTTTCTACATCAGTAATGTTATTAATCATTGTCATTTATGGGACCGTATCTGGTTTGGGAGACATGATCCATAAATTACGCGCAGTGCAACAATTAAGCAAAGGAGTACATGAGTGGTACATTAAGCTCCTGGGGAGGTCGGGATAGGACGAGCTCAGTGTGGGTTGAGGAGCCTTTAAAGAACAGATGGGACACAGCTGAGCTTTAAGTAATAAAGTATTTTGGGAAGCTAGCAACTCAGACAAACCTGGGAGGTGGGAAGAGACGGAGTAAAAGTGGCGTAGTGCGACGAAGCTCCTTGTTTTGGCAGCACTAGCTGAACAGTCTGATGAAACCATGAGATAGGTGGGAGGTTGAGGATTAGTGAAAAATATATGTAAGTTTAGGTAGGTAGGATACAGGCTGATTCAGAAATGAATGAAGACTTGTATGATGCCATTTCTCATCCAAGGAAATTAGGTTCAGCTAGGACAAACACCTTAAGAGCCGAACAACAACAACAACAACAACAACAACAAAAACAGAACAAACAAAAAATGCAAACAAGGATCAGGGCTGCAAACACACAGCCCAAAGCATCATAACTGGAACCAAAATGGTTCTCTCCAACCGGCAGTTTTGTTCACTGCCCGTGGGGCTTCTTGAGCCGGTCCCCTCCAGTCCCTAATCACACGCTTCACAGACCTTAGCTTCGGTGATTTCCTCCTTCTCCCCTATTTCCTCTCTCCCCAACTCCTTCTGAGGTGCTCTGAAGATCTACCTTTTGAATATCTAGATTTTTTAAAAAATTTTATTTATTTATTTTTAGAGAGAGGGGAAGGGAGGTAGAAAGCAAGGGAGAGAAACATCAATGTGTGGTTGTCTCTCATACACCATCTACTGGGGACCTGGCCCACAACCCAGGTGTGTGCCCTGACTGGGAGTCAAACCGGTGACCCTTTGGTTCACAGGCAGGTGCTCAATCCTCTGAACCCACCAGCCAGGGCTGAATATCTAGATTTTTATATATGTCTCCTATTCTTGTGGGTCATCATTTCTGTCCCCAGGTGAGAGGGAGGGGCTGTCATAGTCAAGAGTTGGGACTCTGGATTCAAGTAATCTGAGTTCACATTCCAGCTCTGCCCTTACTAGTTCTGTGACCTTAGACGATCTACTTAACTCTCTGTACCTCAGTTTCTTCACCTGCAAAATTGCATCAATATCATGAATGACCTCCTTGGTTTGCTGCAGGAATGAAATGAGATAACACATGTGTGATGTGCTTTCAGAAATTCCCTTTAGCTTATTCAGGTATTAAATGTCCTCTTAAGGCCCAGAAGATATGACCAGTTCACCCATTCCTCTCATTGGTCTTGCTCTGTTTCATTTCCCATCACATGAACTATCATAACATCCATGCTTGCGAACTTCTTATCCATCCACAGATAGTGAAACCAACCTCACCCAGAGATTTCCCTCCTAGTCATAAAGGAAGCCAGCGGTAGGGCCAGAAATAACATTCAAGTTCTGAATCCCCTAGACCATATCACCTGTCTGGCAAATTATACTTTTACTTCCTGCTCCAATTAAGTGTCTCACACCTGACATTTCCTAGAGCAGTGAAAGGAACAACTTCAATAAATTCTAGTGACTCTGCAATGAATCGAATGAAGATGTTATTTCATTAGTTACTGATTGATTGCCTTATACTTATTCTAAAACAGTGATTTCCAACCGGTGTGTCACAAGGATTTTTAAAACGTGTGCCATACCTGACTATACAGTCAGGGGCACTGACGTCTTTTCCCTTAGACTGTCAAATTAAAAAAAAAAATATGACAACAACCAACACAACAATAGCTGTCTGGTGTGAATGAATCAAAATTATACCTATTTTTTGTCAGATCAGCAAAAAATATATTTTTGGGTGTGCCACAGAATGTTAATAATTGGTTAATGTGTGCCATGAGATGAAAAAGGTTGAAAATCACCCTTCTAACCAAACACCTTCAGTCTAGGCTCTCTGCTCAGGAAGAACACTTGCAGGTGACTTCGTCCCTGCCCAGAAAGGCAGTCAGAAAGACTCCACCTCCACTGAAACAGCTCCTCCACACCGGTAAGCTTTATCATGGGAGAGTGAAAAGGGATAAAATGCAGACTTCACAAAAAGAAACCCAAGCTGAGGCTTGGAATTTGGGATATGCCGTTGGTAGAGTTAATAACAACCTGTTTACTTGGCAAGTCATTTCCCCTTGAGGTGGGGCCCCTGCTCGTGCCGGACCTAGGAGCAGCTGTCTGTCTTCTTACAATCAGAGAACCTCTGAGGGACTCCCGCCCCAGTCTTCAAAATAACCTTTCAAAGAAATTAAATCTTGTCATGTAAATGGAACAACAAAATCTATTTAAATAGTACATATCACCTTCTCTGGAAGGTTATTAGCAATTAGCTAGTAGCTGGATCTCCAGGATTAATCTCTGGTTGATCCAAGGGACTCAGTTTGTCCAACCAAAAGTTGGTTGTGGGGGAAGGGAGCACTACTAGAAGAAAACCAGGCAATGGACTCCTCCTTTAGTATGGACATGGCCAAACATAACACACATTTTTTTTTAAAACCCACTCTGTGTAAGATGCACTATTTCTGATAACATACTCTATAGTGCACTTATATTCTGGGAATCATTGTCTCAAAATTGCTTCCTGTTAACCACACTTTAATAAGCAAATGCAATGTCTTCAGGAAGCCAATTTCATAAAAATACTATCCCAAAAAGAAAGGAATTGAGAGTTTTAGTGAGCTATGGGTTTCATTCTGAAAAGGAAGGACACAGAAATGAATACTCTGGAAGAAAAATTGGCAACCTACTTTTGGAGAGAGTTTAAAATGAAACAAGGCCCTGAAGAGATCACTAAGATATGTATTCGCTAAATAAAAATCATCTGTTGCCCTTCAAGATCGACCCTCTGGAAAAGCAAGTTTTACAGTCCTTGCTCAGTGTCCCTGTAGACTGACTTCTATTAGTTTCCCATTTAACTTGGACAGTAGGAGGCACCAACAGAGAACAGATGGGCAGGAGGAGACAGAGCCTGGGATCTCTATTCTCTTGGCTCCCACCCCGCCCGGCCCATCTGAAAGTGGTTCCAGCTTTTCCTCGGCTCCTGTCACGTGACCCTCTCCCAATGTCACAGTCCTCACCTGGTTCTGCACATCTTCCCGGCCTGCTTGGTTCCCTACACTCTCATCAACACAATGTGTTGATCTTTGCCAATCTGATAGGTGAAATATGGGTGGCATCTCATCATTTTAATTTACATTTCTCTTCTTATAAGTATGGTTTCATATGTTTAGAGCTATTTGTATTTTCATTTCTATGTTCTATTTGTATTCTTGGCCATTTTTCTTTTTCTTTTTTTGTTTAATCCTCACCCAAGGATGTATTTATTGATCTGACAGAGAGAGAGAGAGAGAACTATCATTGTGAGAGAGAAACATCAATCAGTTGTCTCTGTACATGTGCCAACTGGGGATTGAACCCACCACCTAGGTACGTGTCCTGACTGGGAATCGAACCCAAAACTTTTTGGTGCATGGGATGACACTCCAACCAGCTGGGCCACCCTGCCAACGCTTGGTCATTTTTTAATAGGAGCTTAATTTTACCAATTTACAAAAGCTCTTTATATATTAAGAAATTTAGTTCTTTACATTTTGTGTTAAACATGCATTTGTATAATTTTTAATTTCTATATTCACTGAATTTGGTCATGCAGATTTTTTTTAAAAAATACAGTCCAGTTTCAATCTTCTTGTGACCTCCAAGTTTGTGGTAGCCATAAAAAGGCTTTTCTGACTCCAAAATTATAAAAACATCCTCCCATATTCTTTTCTACTATTTTTTATGATTCAACACATTGAGAATTTATTTGGCATACAGGGAGATAGGACTCTACTTTTATATTTTTCATATGGCTATCTGTTTTTTCCCCTAGGAAATTACCTTACAGATATACTTGTACCTATTTACAAAGATACGTGTAAAAATATAGTTGTTATTGTATGGTTGGAATGGCAAAATATTGAAAACAACCTTTGCATCCTTCAATAGGGGACTCGTTATATAAATTACAGTTCATTCACATGCTGGAATAAAACACAGCTGTTTAAAAGACAGAGGTTCTTTAAGGACTGATAGTGAATTCCTAAAGTCTGTGGTAATGTTATAAATCAACCCTAAGATGAAGAACAGTGCTTATACCATTTCTGATTTAGAAACATATATTACAAACCAAAGCAAAACAAATGTACACGTAGATGCAGAGGAAACTGGAGACAATGATAGCCTTGGGAAGGGTAAGGGACAGGAGTAGGAGAGAGATTTAATTATATCCGTGTGTATTTTTTATACCGTATTTATGTACTATATCATATATTCAAACAAATGAATAATTAAAATAAAAAAGAGGCTTTTAAGACTCAAGTATTTATATTTTGGTGGCTAACTTATTACTGTGTAATGTAGATTTGTAAGATAATGTCATTTACAGCATTTATCTGCTCCTTAGTTCAGCTATACTTTTTTTACCTAGGTGCAAAAATGTGGATCAGTAGCACCCTCTGCTGGTATGCAGTTGAAACTTAATGACCCAGAAATCATTAATGAGCCTATGATTCTGCTTATGCTCTTTGTGATTATCATGTACATGAGTAATACTTCATATCATAATTTTAAAAATCACTGGGAAATTTATAGAGTTAAAAAATCATATGTTCTTGTAGGACTCCACAATTCTCGTGTTTTAACTGTGGTGTGTGTACAGAATTCTACTTTTGAGGATGTGGGAACATTGAGAATAAAATAATAACTATTTTTAACAACAGTTAAAACAGTATAATAACAGTTATACAACTATTGTTACCAAGTTGTATAAAATTAAGCAATACTGTGTACATTTGTCCTGTCAGTCTATATTTTTCATGATGTTCATCATCATTGTGATTCATTCACTCAACAAATATTAAGTATTTGTTGTATGTCAGGTTATGTCCTTGTGCTGGGGATACTCTGTGAACAAAATGGATAAACTTCCTGCTCTCATAGAGCTTACTTTCTACCAAAGGAAACATAAAATTAACATAACTGATCAAAAATATAGTATGTTACAGTCTTACATGGGCTTAAGAAAGAAAAGTAAAGAGAATGTAAAAAATGAGTTTGGGGGGAGGGTTGCAATTGTAGATGAGGTCGCCAAGGAAGTGTGCATTTGAATACAGACCTGAAGGAAGGGAAAGAACTAGCCAGAGGATACCTGTGAAAATGCATCAAGGCAGAAGAACAGGTGCAAACGTCCTGCGGTACAGTTTGCCTGACATATTTGAGAAACGGCAAGGGGATTAGTGTGACTGGAGTGAATATAACAGAAGAGAGTAGTAAGAAATAAAGTCAGAGCATTAATGAGGAAGAATTAATTATGTAGGATCTTAAGGTTATAGAAAGACATTGACTTTTACTCTGAGTGAGATGGGAAACCATGGGATGATTTCTAAGGAGAGCAGATTTGAACTCTGAATAAATGAATAAACTGAAAGGAGTCAAGGGTATAAACAGTGAGATTAGTTAGGTATTTACAGTAATAATCCAGGAGAAAAAATGATGACAATAAATTATAGATAGATAGATAGATAGATAGATAGATAGATAGATTGATACTGTTAGATGAGAAAGGATATACTGGCTGACCAACTGTTGGGTATGAGCATAACAGAAGAATTAAAAATGACTTCAAGATTTTGGCTTGAGCAACTAGAAGAATGTCACTGTCACTGAGATTGTTTCCTGCAGGATGTCCAACGTGCAGCCCACAGGCTGCATGCAGCCCAGGAGGGCTATAAATTCAGCCCAACACAAAATCGTAAACTTACTTACAACATTATGAGATTTTTTTGTGTGATTACATGTTGCAATGCATTTAATATGTGGCCCAAGACAATTCTTCTACTTCCAGTGTGTCCCAGAGACGCCAAAATGTTAGACACCCCTGGTAGAGGAAGGGATGACTATCAGGAGCTCAATTTTAGAAGACTGAGTTTGAGATGTTATTAAACGTTCCAGTGAAGGTTGTCAAATAGGCAGCTAGATATATGGTCTGGATTCAGCAGAGTGGTTTTTTCTTAGAGACATAAGTTTGGCAGTCCTCAGCCTAAAGGTGGCATGTAAGGTTGTGAAACCTATGAAAACCACCCAGGGAGTATAGGTAGGTAGGAAAGGGAAGGCCAGGGCCTGAGCCCTATGGCATGTCAATATTTATCAGCCTGGGTGATGAGATGAAGAGGAACCAGCAAAAGAGACTGAAAAGCAGCAGCAGAAAGGTCAAAGGCTGAAGAACGTGGATGTGGGGAATCTCATCTCACAAAGTTCCCCAGAGCTGCAGATGAAATAAATCTACCAACACATGATCTGTGTGGAGAGAGAAGGCTGGCCAATCTCTCAGAGGAGAAGGGTGCTGATCTCCTTTTTCCCTAGGCTTTTATTGAGTTCAGCGGGAAAGGGAGCAAACAGCATGCACCAATCAATGTCACATAGTGTTGACCAAAGGTGAATAGATATAGTTCAGAAGTAACAATTGCAAGAACATAGGGGTCTCTTTAAATCACGGTCTGTTAGACAGCATGACGCTAGATGATCAGGACAACCTTGTGCTTGGAACCTAAACACCAAGTGTACATTAACTCGATTAACTAGAAGACATTATTCTTAGCAGGACAGGCTTCAAAGGAAATAATGCACTATTTTTCTTCAGGCTTTATTTCCCCAGGGGGCCTTCTATGCCTGTATCAGTTCATGCCTGCCAGCCAGCATTCTTGCTTTTCCAGTTGAGACTTACAGGTCAGCCCTTGCTCACGTGGGGCTACAGTCCCCAATACCAGGCAGGGCAGTTCCCCAAATCCCCCCTTTTTGGTCTGTAACCGTGGATAAAGTGGCCAAACCAATGAAGCCAGCAATCTGTTCCTCTTGGGCATGATCACGAGAGAGTAATCTACATATGCATCATAAAGTGCATAGGAGAATTAGCACAAGGAGACACCCTAAAACTCCCATGACCCAGACCCGAAGATTCAGACCATCGAACCAGGCCTTAGGGTTCAGCCACTGCAGGTTATTATGGAGTGTCTCAAACACTTTCTGCTCAGTCAGGCATTTGATGTGCGAAGCTGCTGATAAAGTTCTAGCTGGAGCTGATCAATCTGGCCTCTGAGGTGGGTAAAGAAGGTACCTTGCAGGTGATGATGGATATCTTCCCATGAGTACTGGCTGGAGTTCCACCTTAAGAGGGTAACACACACAGTTTAGAATAGTGAGGATCACAAGTAAGTTATCTTAAGGCAAGGCCATCCTGTCGCTCTCCTAGCCAGAGGATGGCAGATTCAAGGGCAGAGAGGCACGTAAGTATTTCCTGATCAATTTGAGCTTGTTGGAGCATTTCTTGGGTAGTATTAGCACATCAACTTCTTGAGCAGTTTGTACAGACTGAGAGAGAGCTGCAACTGCAGTGGCAGCCGTAGCAGCCACAACAACAGCTGAAACTATATAGGCAATAAGCATGCCAACAAACTGGTGGGTTCTAGCGTGAGCAAGAGCTTTATTGTGAGCACTTATATCTCCTGGATTGGCCCACTCTGGTGATATTAACAGGGAGCCAAACCTGGGTTTGCCAGCGAATAATAAGAACAGCTGTAAGATTTAGCTGAGTAACATTCTTGTGTGTTAGGCAACTGACATATATAGTGCCAGGGGTAGAAATGAAAGTGTATTCAGTAGAGGTTTTATTATAGATGAGATGAAGGTCGCCTGGGACAGCTACAAGGAGATAAGGGTGAGAGGTGCAAACAGTAACATAAGCATTATTAATATTTTCTATATCACAATAAAATTTCCTATTCTGTTTGTCAATGAAACTAAGACTTCCTAATCACCCATTAATGAACAACAGTCCCATTCTCCAAGTATTAGTGTGCCGGGGGGGCTAGAATGATTGAGATAAGTTACTCTAATGACAGGGGCTCCCATTCCCCCACCATACCAATTAAGGCTGTGATACACAAAGTGGGATTTGGCCACTACTGGGGTTGAGCCTAAGGCAGTATACACCTCCCATTTGGCACCCCAGTCCTCTGCTTTCAACGGGGTATTGAAGGTGTCTGGCCATGACATAACTTCCAGGTGACTGGCTCAACCAGCTTCCCTTCTACCTTATACAGGGGAAGGTCTGGGGGGTTGTTATCATTCCTGTCTCTCTCTCTTTTAAAGCCTACTGTCCCAATTAGTGAGACATTGGTCTGATTTTCCTGAATATCAATTGCATAAGCATACCATTTAAACCATATGGGTAGGCAGAAGGTATTGGTTAAACGTGAGAAACATGCTGGCAAATGATTACAGACATATACAGTGTTCTCTGGGACAGATAACCTATGGTGTTTCTCCTCTAGGAGTCTGTCCAGGGGGTGCCATGTTCCTCCTATCCACTTGGTGTCATTATTGGACAGGGGAGGTTCAGCATCCCACAAGTGTGGAGCTTGAACATAGGAGGATCTAGGATATGACTCCAATATACATGATTCATCTCAGATGCTATTCCTAAACCTCCAAAGTAGGCAAGGAGGCCTAAGATGAAAGCTACCTTGGCAGGCCAGGCCAAAATAACTGACAGATAGGCTAGATACCTGTGCTTGGGAGTATCCCTCACCCAAGATCGCTGTAGCAGTAGCACTTGCTCTGCTCTATTAACTAGAGCTTTCGAATTGCCCCAAGTCACCCCCTGGGGCTCATTCTGAGAGAGCCTTCGCCAGGGGTTCTCCCCTCCAAGCGACAGCATCTGGTCCAGACTGGGCAACCCCGCTCTGTGAGGTTCATCTGGGACATCTGGTCCGTCAGCTCTGTGAGTCATCGAATCCCCTCCAATTGAGTCACGAACATCAGGAAATGGAGTTGCTTGGCTACGTTACAGCTTGACCCTTTTTGCTGGAACCCGCAATGGACCTGTAGGGATTGAAACACATGCATACCCTCTTCCCCGTGTCAATAGTTCTACTGGTCCTTCCCATTTCCCATGTCCTAATGGGTCCCTACATAGGACCAGGAGACATGGACCAGATGCCTTGGAATGAGCAAAATGTTTGTCTATTGGGGTTTTAAGATTGGCATCACAATTAAAAAAATTATATGTATACATAGCTATCATATTAAATTCTGGGGGGATACTCCCTGGCTCCCCCTTTTTTATCTGTTCAACTGAGACTTAAAAGTCTGATGAGCTCTTTCAACAATTGGCTGTCCTGTGGGGTTGTAAGGGATACCAGTTTTATGTTTAACCTACCATCGTTGCAGGAAGATTTGAGTTGCTTGGGCAACATATTCAGGACCATTGTCTGTTTTTATTTCCTTACGGCAGTCTAAATGGCTAAAGGCTTCAAGCCAATGAGTTCTAACATTTTTTGCTGACTCACCTGTTAGGGCGGTAGCATGTAAAGCTCCTGAGCAGGTATCAATAGATGTATGTAAATACTTGACCCTTCCAAAAGGTGGGTAATGAGTAATGAGTAATGAGTAAAAAGGTGGGCAAACAGAGTAAAAATCTGTTTGCCAAATCATTCGAGGTTCCAAACCCCGGGATTAACACCAAGTGTGGGAGAAGCTTTAGATAACACTTGACAATCAAGGCATTCTTTAATTATCTGTTTGACCTGAGCCCTGGGAATATTAAATTCCTTATGCAAGGCATGACTATTTTGGTGAAAGAACTGGTGAGAACTTAACGCAGATTGGAAAGCATCCGCAAAATTGATGAGGGCATCAGCGTGAGAATTGTCCTCAGGCATAGGGCCTGGTAGGCCTGAATGAGAGCGGATATGAGTAACAGACAAGGGGTGTTCTCTTTTATCTAATAGACTCTGTAGAGTTAAGAATAAGCTTAGCAACTGAGGCTCAGTAGATCCTTTCAATAAGGCTTGATCTATATACAAAAGATATAGGCAGTGTAGCCAGAATCACAAACTAAATTAAGAGGCTCTTTGGGCCATTGCTGAAGGGCAAGGGTAGCCCCTGAGGTTTCAGCTCGCTGAGTGGAAGAATGTCCAGTGGAGATAAAATGTTTCCACGCACTCCCTTCCCTCCAGGAAATAGCTGCCTTGCTGGTTTTTCCTGAACCATCAGCAAAGATAGTTTTGGCACCAGGTATAGGACTAATGCTGAATTTGTCTCCTATACAGATGTTAAGAGAGAGAAGGTTTTGGAGAAGTTTGTCTGAAGGCAAATCTATATTAATATCTTCAACAAAGTCAGCAAGTGCACATTGAAACTCTAAAGAGTGACTGTAAAGCTGTTGTAAATACGTTTGAGTAAGTGGGACATGGATCACAGCTGGGTCATGACCAAAAAGCTGGACTATTCTGTCATGTCCCTTAATAATAAGTTGACACAATGCTGTAACATAAGTAGTAATGGTACGCTGAGGCTGGTGGGACAGGAAAAGCCGTTCAGCCATTCCTAGCTGGGGAGACAGCTGCCCAATCAAGCCAGTAGGCTTCCTGAGGGTGAGGAAACAGAAAAGCCCAACCGGTAGCTGCCCATAAGCTGCTCCTCAACCTTAGTGAGTTGTCTGGAGGAACTAAGCTTATTTACTAAATCTAGTTCCTTCTTAGCTGGCTGAGTTAGAGTTTGCAGGGCGTTTAGGTCAGGATCCCCTTTAAGAGTACTAAATAAATTGGTTAATTGGCTGGTAGTGATTCCTAAGCTAGGGCAAATCCAATTAATGGTCCCTAATAGCTGCTGCAAAGTATTAAGAATCAGGGGACTGGGCACCTTAATTTGGACAGTCTGAGGTCTAATAGTGAGGTGAAACAGAACATAACCTAAATGGTGCCAAGGCTGACACTGCTGTACCTTTTCCGGAGCTATAAGTAGCCCTGCTGCCAAGACACTGTCCTTAAGATTAAGATAAACCTGCGTTAATTCTTTCTGAGAAGACTTGGCGAGTAAGATGTCATCCATGTAATGATAAATTATGCTCTGGGGAAATTGCGTACTGGTTTCACAGCCTGGTGAACAAAATGCTGGCAAATAGTAGGGCTATTCAACATGCCTTGAGGCAAAACTTTCCATTGGAATCTTTCCAATGGCTGAGGATTGTTAAGCACAGGGACTGAAAAGACAAATCTTTATCTTTTTCAGCTAAGTCAATAGTAAAGAAACAATCCTTCAGATCAATGAATATGAGGGGCCAATTTTTTAGTATGCATGTGGGGTTCAAGACCCCTGGTTGTAAGGCCCCCATGGGCTGCCAGATTTCATTAATTTTTCTTAGATCATAAATAAGTCTCCATTTTCCAGATTTTTAGGGACTACAAAAACAGGAGTATTCCACAGGCTATGGGATGTCTCTACATGCCCTGCCCTGAATGGTTCCCGGACAGGTTCCCAGAGCTTTGATAGTCTCTCCCTTCTCATCGGCCACTGGTCAGCCCACACAGGCATCTCAGAGAGCTAGGTGAGGGGTAAGGGCGAAGCCTGGACAGTGGCCAATATGGAAAGGGGGCAAAGTGATTTTCATCCTCCACTGAGTGAGGAGATCTCAGCCCCAAATGTTAAGTGGCATGGGGAGAATATTAGGTTGTATTCTCCCCGTTTGGTCTTCTGGGCAGTAACATTTAAAAGTCACAGAGTGCTGTCCCCTTTGGGTTACAATGGGGAAGACAGAGAGTGACTGCCAGTCCCCGTCTTTGGCCACTTCCTTAAGGCAGTCATGCATAGTAGTTGTTACTGATAAAGGTGACTGATTTAACTGCAGGTGGTGAAAAATCAATTAACGGTGCCTGGTTATTGGTGTTGTCCGCCCATGTAGGAGCAAGAGGCAGAGGAGGAGGAGGAGGACGAGAAGGAGGAGGAAGGGGAAAGGGGAGGAGGGGGTGGAAGCGTTTCACACTCCTTGGCTTGTTTCTGAGAAACTCCCTGCTCTTATGATTCTGCCTCCTCTGCCACCTCATAAGCCTTCTTAAGGTCCAAATCAGAAATATGGAGGGGAGTCAGCGCGGTCCGGACTAACCCCCAGGTTAAAAGGTTCTGATGATCGATAGGGGTTCCATTCTCTTGATGCCACTTAAACTTCAGTCCTACTTTTTCCCACACTTTTAAATCTAAGAGATCCCTTATCAGGAAACCAGGGACAATATTTCTTAACTGTTTGGAGTAAATTAATAGATTTTGCTCTCTTACCTGACAGCCCGCAGCCTTGAGGAGCTGGTGGAGCAGTCTAAAATATTACTGCTGTTCCTTAGAAAGACCATTCCCCATGGTTGGGGGCCCGTATGAATGAGTCTGGAAGAGACCTTTTCCTGCCCCAACCGGGGCGATTGTGAATTTCCTTTTGTTTTGCTTTTGCTCCCTCTGCACCTTATAGTTCTATCACTAACTAGTGAGATAAATGTGGTGGGTCAAAGTGTGCTGCTTGTAGTGGAGGGCTCCCAAGGGTGTCACCCCTTGGTCATCACTGCCTCTGTTACATGCCTGGGTTTCTCTCCCAATCGTCTAAAACAACTGGGAGGGCTTGGAGTGCTGGGTGACCAACCCTTATATCGCACGTCCCCGGACGAGCCAGAAATTATATTAAGTGATGGGAGTTCCCTGTAAGGCCCCTGCATGTCACAGGGATCGACCCCAGACACCTCCCCGAGGTCCGCACTCATGTAGGGACACCCGAGTGCTCCAGCTGGAAGGAGGAATGCCTCTTTTCTTCGGTGCTCTGCAAGAAGCCAAGACACTCATGAGTGGGCTACAGTAAGTGCTATCTGAGATAATCTTCTGACTACTACAAAGGTGCAGAAGGAGAAAAGCACAAAAGCCACAAAAAACGGTGAAAAATGAACCTTTTCTTTAATCTTAAACACATCAGTGGCCTTACCAAAAGATGCGGTGCCTCTCTCCCTAGGGGGATGATAGCTCTGTGTCCTGTCCTCTCGGGTGTGCCATCCATGGCAAGGGCTCGTAGCCATTCTGGCAAAGCACGTCCCAAGTCAGGGGTCCTTGCTCAGGTGTCAGGTGTGGGGGACCTCATTCTGCAAAGTTCCCTGGAGCCGCGGATGAAATTAATCTTCCAACACATGATCTGTGTGGGGAGAGAAGGCTGGTCAATCCCTCAGAGGAGAAGGGCCCTGATATTCTTTTTCCCTAGGCTTTTACTGAGTTCAGTGGGTAAGGGAGCACACAGCATACACATGTAGCTCATCAATCAATGTCACATAGTGTTGACCAAAGGTGAATAGATATAGTTCAGAAGTAACAATTGCAAGAACATAGGGGTCTCTTTAAATCACGGTCTGTTAGACAGCATGACGCTAGATGATCAGGACAACCTTGTGCTTGGAACCTAAACATCCAGTGTACATTAACTCGGTTAACTAGAAGACGTTATTCTTAGAAGGACAGGCTTCAAAGGAAATAATGCACTATTTTTCTTTAGGCCTGATATCCCCGCGGGGCCTCCTGTGCCTGTATCGGTTCATGCCTGCCAGCCAGCATTCCTGGTTTTCAGGTCAGCCCTTGCTCACATGGGGCTACAGTCTCCAACACCAAGCAGGGCGGTTCCCCACAGGTGGAAAATCAGATGAGTACAGGGTCTTAGCAACCAAGTTTCAAGGAATACAAAATGATCAACTGCTGATAATAAAGTAAAATGAAGACCAGAAAATGACCCTGGATTGGCAGTAAGGAAACAGGTAATTGGTGATCTTGAGGAGAGCAATTTCATAATAATGTGTCCAAACTGAATGATAGGAGAGAAATTAGAGACTGTGAGAATGGACCTGCTTTTTAAGAGTTTGCTGTGTTGCTGTAAAATATTATGCCTATAGTTAACAAAACAGCACTTGAAGGTTTAAGAGGGTCAGTTTCATTTTAAGTACTGTGACCACACACACACAATAGCAAAAGGACATAAGGAAAGTTCTGGAGGTAATGGATATATTTATTACCTTAATTATGGTGATTGTATCACTGGTATATGCATGTGTCAAAAGGCATCAAATCATTCAGTTTTTGTATATTACCTTAATAAAGCTGTAAAGTGTTTGCTGCGAAAGGAAGGAAAGAAATGGACAAAAGCAGAGAGAAAGTGGAGTCACGGATGTCTAGTGTTTTGGTTTTCAGGTTTCTTTTAGTTGGAAGGAATAACATGTTTGCATGTTTATGGAAAAGAGCTGATTTGAAAGGAAAAATTGAGGCTGCAAGAGAGAGCAATGGGAATGGTAGACCCTATCATTAAACAGGTGTCAGAGAATGAAGCTGAGGGCCAGGTAAGGGCTCAGGCTTCGCCAGCCACAAGGACAGGCTACATACAGGACGGGGGCGGGGGGGAGGTACTGAGTATTTGCACAGTATAGTCCGGTAAGCACTGTGGAGGGATGGGGAATGTCTTCTGCTGATTGCTTCCGGCAAAGCCAAAAGGGAAATAATGTTGGAAGTTTGAGGAGTGAGGAGAAAATAGAAAATAACCTAGAAAGGCTGGATTAGGAAAGCACATCACCATTGACAGAGCATGAGAGACAGCAGGAGGATTCGTAGACCCAACGTGAGACAAGCTAGCACGATTGTATGTTTTTTAGCTGCCTCGGTACAGACACAGAGTAAGTGGAGAGCTGGAGTTAACTAAAGTTGTGATTTATCCAATCAGGTTCTATGTGAGATATGAAAAGGAGTTAGTAGAGTTGAGAGTGTATGCGAAGCAGCGACTCTACTGATGGACATGGGATTTAAGCCAGCTGGGGAGAAAACAGAGGACGTAAGTGTGGGCATGAAGAATAGTGCAATGGTAATAGAATCAGTGGATGGAAGACCCTGGTAGAGTTAAGAATAGTAAAGATGGGCCCTGGCTGGTGTGGCTCAGTGGATTGGGGGCCGGCCTGCGAATCAAAGGGTTGCCAGTTCGATTCCCAGTCAGGGCACATGCTTGGATTGTGGGCCAGATCCCCAGTAGGGGATGCATAAGAGGCAATCACGCATTGATGTTTCTCTTGCTCTCTTTCTCCCTCACTTACCCCTATCTACCTTTAAAAAATTTAAAAAAAAAAATAGTGAAGATGGAATAGAAGATGGACGTCAGCAAGGAATCCAGAATTTGAGATATGATGGGGCTGCAGCAACTGGTAATGACAAGATAAAGGATACGGCCATGGCAGTGACTGGCTGTGGTAGTAGTTTCCATCACTACTGAAGGCCAAGTTTATGCTTTTTCTTTAAGAGGAAGTCTCATATAACATCTAGCAACTGAGCTATTTGAGTGAGGTGCTCTGTATACATATCTGCCTTTGGTGTACCTTTTGAAAAGAAAAACAAAAAACTTTGAGTGGTTCATGTTTTCATATTACACACTAGCATAACAAATAGAACACATATGAGTACTTTTTAAATGGAAGAGGGGGTATTTCATTCATCCCAAATGCGCAATCATAAATACTATGAATTAGAGCCCTATTTATTTTGCAACACAAATATGTTTTTATTATTTCTTCTTGGCAGATCAGAATTAAGTGTTAAGGTTGTGTTATATAAATATTGCATTCACTTTCTTGTTTTTATGATATACACAATGGAATCCCTTATTCACCAGGACTTTTGCCCTATAAAACTACTCACAAAGTGACCAGCACAGGGAGTTGAATAATAAATCAAATACTCTATGTAAAATCTAGGCATTCTCTCTACACCCAGATCAACAGACTTAGCTTTGCCATATTATGGGAGACAGGAAGTTTGTCAGACAAGAACTTCTACTGCAAATCGGCAGCCACGTGTGAAACTGTTTCAAAGGCAAACTAATCCTGACCATTGTGACACATAGCAGCACATTGTATGTCATAAGAGGGAGACATCAGTATGTGTATCTTTATGAAAACTTTTACCAGCATGTGCTTATCCAGGGCCTACAATATCTCCTGGGACAACTCAGCTAGATTAATTTCCTGTCACTTAAAGAAACACTTTTATCAGCAACAACCACGGGGTGCTGGGGATTTATTGTTTTTATCAATCAGATCAGACAGTGTTCCCAGTACAGACATCAGGGATTTCCTAATGCCCTCTGCAGGGGCGGGGCCAGTGTGAAGTGTATCTGAGGCTCTGCAGAGACCCCCAGGCGCCTGCTCCCTCCACACTATTCTAAACGCCAGACCCAAGTGCGCAGAGGTCACTGTGACAAGGAAGAAAGAGAAATCAAAAGAGCCTATGATTTTCATTATTTGTGAAGGGACACAATAATACATTTAGTTTTATCTTTGAGGAAGGCTAAATGGGTTGCTCTGTTGATGACTTCATTTCTTGAGCAAATTAGGTAGGACAGAAATGTTAACTTATCTGAGCAAACAGAGAGTATAAAAAATAACCAGTGATGACCATATCTATTATATCTATTAGTTGGGCTTTCTGCCTTCCCTGAAAAATGCCCCAAACAGATGGGTTTCCTTATAGTTTGCTAGTTGCTGTTAGTGGGAGAGGGATGGGTAATTTCTTTCATGTAGATAATATTAATGCTTCATGCTTAATAAATTCAGATTTAGCCTTTAGTGAGTATTTCCAACCTTCCTTCTTTGTTCATTCACCCCTCTATTGCCACCTATAAGGGCCTTCTGACTGAATTTTATTCACTTTTCCCACTACAATTAACCATATAAGGTGCAATAATGGAGCACAGAGGTTAAGAGCATGAATTCATAATCTAGATTGCCTAGGTTCTCCTCTAAACTCTACCTCTAAGACAACTAACATAATCTTTTTGAGGCAATTTTCTTATATATAAAGTGACCATGAAAACAGTATCCAAGTGAGGACTAAATGAATTGAGAGATGCAAATACATAGAACACTGCCTAGCTTGTCACAGGCACTCTAAGTGTTAGCTCTGTTACTACCAAAAATATACCAGACACCAAGCAGTTTCTCTCAGCTTTGTGCTTTGCATGCCCATCTTTATTAATTGTGTTTTTTAACAATGTTTATAAAGATTTTGTTTATTTATTTTAGATAGAGGGGATTGGGGGGGAGAAAGAGAGGGAGAGAAACATCAATGTGTGGTTATATCTTGTGCGCCTTGTACTGGGGACCTGAGCTGGCCCGCAACCCAGGCATGTGTCCTGACTGGGAATCAAACCTGCAACCCTTTGGTTCGCAGGCTGTCACTCAATCCACTGAGCCACACCAGCCAGGGCTTTATTATGTCTTGTTGGAAGGCAAATCACCCCAAGATTTAGAAACCCAGACCAGTAAACATTCTGATCTCAGAGTTTCTGTGGGTTAGGAATCTGGGTCTGTTTTGCTGGGTGATTCTGCTTGCAAGATCACTCACATGGTTCTTGGTGGCCTTATTCCCACTCACATGGGTCTCTCGGCAGATCACTCACATGCTTGTTGGCAAGTCTCAGTTCCTCTGCACATGGGCCTCTCAGCGGGGCTGCCCCCCAGCTTGGCACTGGCTTTCCTCCGGGTGAGCAGTCCAAGAGACAGAGACCGGGGGTGGGGGGAGATTATCACACACGCACAGTAGCAACAGTCTTTCTAAACCTAAGTCTAGAAGTGATATCCCACTACTTCTGCCATATTCTATTCATTATAATCAAGTCACTCAATCTAGCCCATCCTTAGGGTAAGAGATTAGACAAAGGCAGGGATCACAGGGGATAGCCTACTGTACCAACAACTGTGAGCTGATTTATAGTGTCCCTAACTAATTTTTCCTATATACAAGGTCTGGAAGAAATAATGTCGGCTTGAGTGTGGTTAGTAGGGTATTAATATAGGTGTAAAAATTTATAGTTTTAATTTGAATATTTCACCTAAAATGTCATATGGTGTGCTTGAATATAATATTGTTGTGTTACAGAATTACATGCTTGTGATTTCATAATAAAAGATTTCATAATAAAAAAGGGGTGCTATTGTGCCAAACTATATATACATAA
The DNA here is from genome assembly GCF_021234165.1 of Pteronotus mesoamericanus. Taxonomy (NCBI): domain Eukaryota; kingdom Metazoa; phylum Chordata; class Mammalia; order Chiroptera; family Mormoopidae; genus Pteronotus; species Pteronotus mesoamericanus. The sequence goes on from NW_026555310.1 coordinate 19,636,527, forward strand.
AGAGAGAGAGAGAGAGAGAATATTATTTTCACTGTTTCTAACAGTTTCTAACATTTCTAACATTTACCCTCTTAATAAATACACAGACACTATTTTTGCCAGCAGAAACCCATATTTAACATCCAATAGGCTAATTTGCAAGGCTTGATTGGCGGAGGACAGTGGCTAGCAGAAGCTGGGCCTTTTCTGCGCAGCACTAGATGACCATTCTGCAACACATGCTGGAGAGCAGGGCTGCTCAAACAAATTGCCATGGATGAAGTACTATGCCAACTACATGGAAGTTTTTTAAATTATAGACTTTATAACTCCTTCCCCTAAGATTTTCTGTAAGTTCTACCCCAGTCCTACAGCCATGAATCCTCTTATTTTTTAAAAAAGGGCTATAGATAAAAGCATAAATAAAGGAAATAATAAAATGATAGAACTTACCTATTTTTCTAACTTACGTGAGTCTCAGAATGGAAAATCCAGACAAGTGGAATGTCTATGTTGAATCCCACTGCACAGCAACTCAAAGCTGATGAAGTATTCTGTTGACTTAATAAAGTTCTGGCTGGCATTTCTGCTTCACAGAATTTTGAAGACTTAATCTTCCACCCACTCTCAAATACAACTGAAAAAAAAAGGAGGACATCCAAAACCGATAAACTAAGAATAGGACAAAAATAGTCTTTAAATTAAAAAAATGAAGGTTTTCAGGGATAAAAGCAAATTTTATAGATATTATATATGATCTCAAATATAGAGAAAAGGAAAAAAAAGCCTGAAAAGTAATATCTAGATTATTAACAATGAAAGTTCTGAATAATGAAATTTTACTTTTCTTCCACTTCCAACATTTTCAAAGGAAAGCCTTGTGTGTGTGCGTGCGTGCACATGTGTACTTGAAATATATGAGAGTTTACCACAGTGGATTTTGAATGTCAATGGTTAGTTAAAATCCATTTAGAAAACTTGGAAGTTAAAATTCAGCTATCCTTGAATAATCTAAGAGATTAACATTCAGACCTAGACACTTCCTTCACAGCATTTTACATGCGGCCTGTTGTGTTCCAGAATAAACACTGTAGCAATCTAATCTCTCTCAGAATCCACAGTCCAAGACCTCTAAGAATCTGTCTTTTCCAGGTGTAGGACTGGTTTCTAACTCTTCTGGGGATCCATAATGCCTGAAACGTTGCCTATTTTAAAAAATGTTTCCCCAAGTGGTAATAGTGTAATTAAATATGAGTTTAAATATAATCACAAGTATATCATTCCATCTTTCTGTTTTCTAAACTTGAGGAAATTGTCCTGGCAAGCTGGTCTAAACGGACACCCTGCCTGCTCTACATTCACCCTCAAAGCTGTGGCCATCGAGACCTCCACCCACCAGCCTGTATAGCACCCATTTTCTGGAACCACTCCAGCGGTTTTGTGAGAGTCCGAACTCATAGAACTGTCTAGGCTGCCCACCTGGGGCTTCTTAAGTTTACATTTAAGTGAAATAAATAAAATGAAGTAATGAAATAAAATAAAATAAAAACATTCAGTTCCTTGGTCTCACTAGCCGCATTTCAAGTGCTGAAAGATGAGACTCCCAGAATGAAAAGCACTCAGTTCCTGGGGAAGAAGAGAGAACAAGTATCCCAGACATTGTTGTTAATGATTCAACTAGAGCAAAGCCGAAAGATGTCTAGTGGCTGAGGTACCCAAATGTGAAAGGAAGATAAAGATGCTGCACAGCCCATACAGCGGAGCATGGAACATAAGCAGCGTGAATCAAGGTGAACTGGAAATTGTAAAGCAAGAAATGGAAGATCTGAACATTGCAGTGCTTGGTGTTAGCGAACTAAACTGGACTGGCAACTACGAAGTGTTCTACTCTAGAAATGGCCGAGTCCCAGAAGCGAGCGGTGGGTAGGGGGTGAGGCTCAGGGATGGGCCGGGCTCTGGATGTTCAGCCTGGGAGAGATTCTACCCTCCTGGGGTTGGAGCGGGGGGCGGGGAGCCAGCGGTCTGGGGGAAACACCCTCACAGCCCTTCCTGCTGATGCAATCTGCCCGAGAGCCAGCATCTCCATGCGAGAGGCCCGGCGTGCAGTCCCGCCGCCACGTGGAGCAGCCGCGTCTCCGACCTGGCCGCAGCCAACAACGCAGAAGGGGCAGCGGGCCTGGGACACCTCGGGTTTGCCGTCCGCTCCGCTCCAGCTCCGGCGGTCAGCACCACCGCGGGAACAATGAAGGTAACTGCTTCTGATTTTGACTGTATTTTACAAAAAATGTGTGTATGGATTGCGCCTGCGTATCCTCAGAGGCTCAATTGGCAGAAAGGGACCAGATGAAGGACCACCACGGTGTGTGTCCAAGCAAACGTTTATTATCTTCTTTGTCAAACACCTCTGGACGGGACCTGCCCTTCTTTTCAGACTTCTGTTGAGTTTCCACTCACAGGATGTGCCTCAGCAGGCTTTTCACAACTGCATTTGTGAACAGAGATAAAAGGCTGACGGCAGCTCCTTCCCCTGCCTGCTACGAAGCTTGAAAAGGAAGAGGGAGCTTTTCTCAATTTCTAAGATGCGCAGGAGGTGAGGGACTTTGGAGAAGAGGTCTGGGGGTGCCCCTGGCTGTAAATAGGAGTTTTCTGCTGGGTGTACCTAACGAAAGAGGGAGGTGTTCGATTAAGTGACGTCGGTGGAAGGGGGACGTAAAACTGTCTCACCCTTAGGAAAAACAGGTCTCCTCTTACTTTGTACCCTGCGAAAATTAAAGCTTCCAGGAATTACAAATCATATAAGCCTGAGGGTGGTCTTTTATTTAACTGAGTGAGCACTCTAATGATTTTTATTCTTATGCTAATCAGGGGTAATTAGCTTAGCTCCCCATTACTTCTGAAGGTTTAGGTACAGGGGTAAACACTAAGCCTTCTGTTCTCCTAATCTCACAGTTGGAAAACTGCAAGGACATTGGAAACTGAAGAGCAGCTTTTTAAAAGGAAAAGGGAAGGATGGGCAACTGGTCTTGCCATCTGACATCTAGGAAGTAAGAGATATCTGTGCAACCTGAATTTTTAGAAGAAATAAAGCCATGCTTCAGAATTTTGAAAGAGGGAGGTGAAGCAGGGTTCTCAACTGCACTCGTCCCCAGTCTCACAAGAAATAACAAGTAAATGGTGCCTTTTTCATCAAACACTAAATACCCACTAAGAATAAGCAGGAACTGAGTGGAAACACTGTCTTGTACTTTAAGGAGGTCATGCAAACGTGCCACAGTGAAAACTTTAGCAGCTTTTTTCTTCTATAGTTAGAGATTATATTTCTGGCTTGCTGATGTCTTTTTAATTGCAGCTGAAAAATATACTTTGACTGAGTATAGCATTGAGTAAAAGGAGAAAATTATGAGAATAAACAACCTCGCTTTTCTGGCTTTCCTCTCTCTTACACAGAGCTGTAGTTGATGATGCATTTTTGTAAGTTCATGGCCTCTTTCACATGAGTTCAAAAACCGGCATTCTTTTGGCAAGATGCTTTTATACACAGGAAACTAGAGGATATCTTTATGTAGCCTCATTTCTGTTCTCTGAAGTTTTATTAAGATCTGGAAAGAAAGGATTTTATTCTAGGCATGATCTAAGGAGTATGTAAGGTTTCTTAGGTTTGCTTTTATTATTTCAAAAAACTTTCTACGTACCTTTTACCCAAGCATTGCTACCATCATTATTAGTTTTTTAAAAAATGTTTTTTACCCATGGCACCATGATAAGCTCTGTCCTCAGCAAATTCTCAAAACATGGTCTTGCCTGGGAACTTGTATTTTAAGATGGACACATGCAGAATGGGCAACTGAATAAGAAAAATAGTACATATACTGAATAACATGCATATAAAAAGGTTCTGTACACACTATGTTTTCCTAGATTATTTTGAGGTGGAGATTTTTAAAGAGACACATACCCTAAAGGGACAGTGATATGAGAAGTCATTGTCAAGGATAAGTCAAGGAAGGGTAGAGAGCCGTTTGTTTGTTCTCAGGGACAGGACTTGAGGCCTAGCAATGAGATGGAAGGGTTTCCACTCCAGACACAGGATGTGGCCTCTTGTGGAAGGCTCAAAGATGCAGTGATAGTTAAGCTGGCCTAATGAAGTGCATCGGTGGACATGTGGTGGTGAGAAAAAAGAACAAGAGGAGAAAAAAGAAGATAAGAATGTAATTTTGGCCAATATTTCATTTAGTGAGTTTCCGTAATGAACAGCTTCACTTGACCATAGAACTACACAGAGAAAGAAAGTAGAGTTAAGAATGATTGCTATTTGTTTTCAAGAATGTTTCTTGCCTGTCAACTCATTGAAACTGAGAAGGTCTAATTAACTGGAATGGGTTTAAAACCTTATGAAAGAAAGTTGAAAACAGTCATTTAATTAGAGGCTTGTCCTAAAAGTTAAAACCAAGTTATGATTTCCTTCAGTAGCTGTGTATTTCCCAATTGTTTTCATGATTTTAGATTTTGTCCCTTAGTTAAGGTCAGGACATTTAGTTTTATAGGGGAAGAAAAAAGAACTTTCCTTCCACCCCTCTAGGTTCTTGGCTGAGATTGCCCTGTTATAAAACACAGATTAACAATAGAAAAACAGAAGTTTCATAGCATGTATACCTCCAGTATACATAGGAGAGAACCAGAAAAACCCAGGAACTCCCTGAAATGGCTCAAGCTACCACCTTACATACCATCTTAAGCTAAAAACAACAAACAAACAACAAACAAACAAACGGAAAAACACTGTTGGAAGAACAGTTATGGGAGGCTATCAGGGAAAGAAGAGTAAACAAGGGTAAAGTTGTCATTCAGATTTAAGTAGGAGCCTTCTAAAGATTTAGTTATCTTTCTCTTGGGGGCACAGAGAGGGAGGCACCTTTACAAATGAGCATTTCCCTTATAAATGTAAATTTCCCTTAGAGAAAGGTAACTTCTCTGTTTTCAGAGATTCTGAGATTCTCCTGTGCCTGCAGCCACTCGGAGACGTTTTTTGGCTGGCATGTGCTGCTCGCCTTCAGTTCTTTATTACTGATATCAAGATGTAGACCAGGGAGGTCCGGGCTTATTAGTAAACTAGTAAACTAGTAAATTCTGTGCATAAGTGAAGGCTTGTTCCTAAACTGTGGGCATGTTGAGTGTTTGGATTGGTTGTATATTTGGGGATTTTACGTTGTGCTTCTTTGAATGGCCTCTTCTCAATGAGTATAGGAAGTTGGAAAAGGGAAGCATTTTCTCTATTTCTCTTCAGGCTGGGCAACCACAGTGCCTTTAGTAACAGATACCACCCTGCAAAACCCCACTGCAATGTTCAACCTTATGACCAAGGGATTTGGTTTCCATATCAGAGTGAGAATCTGGGACTTTCCATGATAGACATTATTATCCCAGGCGTCCTTCCCTTTCTATATGTTACATCATTCTTTTTGAGCACAGGAGGCAAGTGTGACTGCTCTGCTCACTTTACAGTTGTAAATGTGAGCAGTCTTCGTGTTGTAACTGTATCCTTTAGCAGCTGTCCAAATGTGCTAAATACTTAAGGTGACTTACGGTAAACATTCCTGCTGATGGGCTTTCCGGAACCTCCATAGTGCATTTGCTAAGTGTCAGTACCCTCAGCTAAGGCCTCTGAAATTGGATTCTACATAAGTCAACTGAGATATAAATGTGAGGTGCAACTCAAATTTTTAAAATGTTCCAAAATTAAGGATTTGGGATGCTCTGATTCAGAAGCATAACTTTGCAAATATGTGCAAACATTTTTATCATAAGATGTAGTCTTTGATTCATCATGTCAATAGTGAATGCAAAGCCAAAGCAGAATTGGTCTTTTCTGTAACAACAGGGTTCAAGTGCCAATTGCACCTGTGCTTCCAGTTAGTCCTCTCAAATTCACAAGCTGATAATATTGCTTCTAGAGATTGAGTACTTATATCTCTAAAGTACCTTAGAAATTATATCTCCTTATTAGTACAGTATAGCATATCACATAAATATTTCTTTTTTTTTTTTTTTGTCATATAGACCATGCCTTTTTGTGGAAAAAGCTATTTTGCAAAAAGTTTTTTCTTGTGTCCAGTGGTTAATGAGAGAAACAAAATATTAAGGAAATAATCATGCTCCAAAAATATAGAAGAAGTCAAGAAGGAAGAATAAAGGAAGACAAGTTTTAAAAAAATAGAGGAAATAACATTATAACAAGCAATAACCCAGAAGTCATACTGAAAGACACATGCTTCTTTGTGAATGAAAAATTGTAAAACACTTGTAGAATCAATTGGTTCTATTGATAATAGTCTTATATGTCATCTAAAAAAGAACCAATTTATTAGTTCTATATTTTGATATGTAGATCTGAACATTTGGTCAACTGCATTCACAGTCTATCCCTTAGTTTGAGAAATGTTTTTCCCTATTTTGACCCTAGTTGGTTATTTGCATTAGGAAGCCTTAAGGAGCTTGGTGTTACAGGACAAATTCCCAGAAACTCAGTTCTTCTTGCCGATGCAGTAAAGAATTACAGATCAGCAAGCCTACTAGCATGCAAGCAAAGTTTATTAATGCTAAGCTCTAATGAGAGAGCAAAAGCAAGGATGGCTAGAGCAAAGGTGCCAAAAGCAGGGTGCCAGGACTCAGATAGCAGAAGCTCCCTGGCTAGGGGCCCTTTGTGTGGCAAGAAATGAGCCAAGGGAGCAAGCACTTTGTTCTGAGGACTTACATAGTTGGTGGGATGGGGGTGAAGAAGTTACATATTAATTAATGGGCAGAGGTGGTGCCAGCCTCCCCAAGGGAGACGTGACTATGCAAACATAGGTATGTGTGGGGGTCTGATAGCCTGACTCCTTATCTTGCTCCAGACTCTATTTGTTTATTTTGTATACGTGATGGGAGGCAGGCAATTAACTGAAGTTGTTCTATGGGTTTTTCTTTGGACACTGTAGTCTTCCTCCCCTTTCCCCTTCCGGGTCATAGAATGAATGCACAGTCTCAAGGTTTTCCTTTTCCCAGCTAGCGGAGATGATACACACAGACTTTCATGGGCTTCCCCCCTGCACTACCACAATCTACTTGTCTGGTTCGGAATGCTTGGCAGCCTTATCCGACCAGGCTCAGGATTACTGGGTCAATGCGTGAGATGTGTCTTCCTTTGCTTTTAGCCTCCTGTATTAACTTCTTTGTTCTATTGCAACGGTGAGGGCCCTGACTTTATTTCCCCTCTGACTGCTCATTCCTAGCTCCTCCTTTAACATTGGGACGTAATTAGACACTTCCGATTATGTCTGACTGCTTCTAAATCTAGACAGGAAGAACACCTGCTGGGATGTTTCAGGCTGAACATTCCACACATGTCTCTAAAATGACCAAGGAAGATCTCATCACAGTTTGAGCATGAGACCAAGGGTGGATGATCACTTAGCAGTTGTTAGAATTCCACCACCACATTGAAGGGTAATTTTGCCATGCATATTTTATGGTAATTTTTTCCATGTACATTTCATTTACTTTTGCAGATTCAGATTCAAAGTTAAGTTGTTTTGATTTTAGTAATTAGTAGGTGTTGGTTCAGGAATCTGGAATGGCAGTAAATGTTTCTTTAAACTTTGAAGGTAAATGGTAGATTTATAAAGTCTACATGGGGACGCATAATGCATTACTTAGGAATTCCATGGTTTTCAGTGTTGTCGAATGTTCTGTACACTTGCAAGGTTAGTTAATGCTGGTGTTTATAGGAGAAAACATCCAGGCTTGGGAAGACTTCTTTGCTTAACTAAGAGAATGATTCTTTGTATTTTAAAAGGCCATATAAATTATATAACATTGAATTGTAACTTCAAAACATTCCTATGAGGAAAGCATTGCAGCTATTATTAACCCCATTTTACAGGTGAGGAAAATGAAGGTCAAAAAACTTACTAGAATTGCTTAAGATCAGAAATAGCAAAGCATAATGCAACAATAGATTCGTTGACTTTTAGGCCAGTCTGCTTTCCTTCTCACTGGTTGGCCCTAGCTTCTCTTGGATCTGACATCACTTTGTAAATCTTAGGAAAAACAGGACAATCTCTCCAGAAAAATATACAAACATACACAGACACAAAATTTTATATCTATAATAAATTATGTGTAGTTAAAACCAGCACAATGGAGTCCCTGGAAGACTGGTAGAAAATACTGAAATGATCTAGTTATTTAAAGAAGCAAAGAGCTATTGTCTCTTGCCTTTGCAATCAGCTGAGATATAAAAATATACAAGCAAGAGATCCACACTGTCCTTTGAATTTTGAAAAGCCTAGTCATCTGTGTTTAGTTTAAACAGAGAGGGAACCAATAGTTTTTTCGTCTTTTTAAAAAAATCAGCACATGAGTTACCACTTTCTTCTTTATGTTTTAATAGTCTGGGGAAGGAAAAAATTTTTCCCCTACCCTCCTAGGTTCAGTACCTGGGACTCTGCAAACTAAACTGGAAAAAAATGTATTAACAAGGGAAAAACAAGAGTTCATTGACATGCAGCATGCATATACATTGGAGAAATTTAGTAATGAATAATGCAAAGTGGTGATAGAACTTGGGTTTACATAGCATCTCAACAAAGACTAATGAATTTGTGGAGAAATGACAAGACAAATGGAAAGGTTTTAGGCTTCTGCAAGTGGCAAACTGTGGGAAGGTAAATGTATATGGAAACTAATGGGTGACGTTTGCCGGTGAAGGTCCAGCTCTCTGCTGACTCTCTGCCTTCTTCATGGCCGTAAAACTTCCCCAGGACAGAGGATTTATGGCAGTCCTCATTTCTGAGATTTCTGCTTTTTGTCAGAAAAAGAAGCTCCGTGAAGACTTCCTTCTGCATCTGTTGGATCTTAAATGCCTTCAGTTCAAATAGTCCTTATGCCAAAAGTAGCATGTTCTGATCTTCTGCAATAGTCACAGAATAGGAACTGGTTCACAGACTCTGCCCTGCAATTTGTTTTTTATTTTAATTTTGTTTCGAAGTGTTTGCCTGTTTTGGTAAACAGGGTTAATACACAGTTTCTTAGAATTTAATAGTTTGGGGTGGCTGGCCTTCCCACTTCTTAGACAACATCCCTACCTGTCATTCCTGTCAAAGGGACAGGGCTACATGGCTATGTTCCTAACAGGTTACCACCCCATCTCAGCCACAGCTGACTAGCAAGGGTTGCTATTTGACCCAAGTCCAGCCATCTTTTACTTTTTTCTTAATCTCTCATTCCTACATTCAATTATATATTATATCCTGTGGATTCTATTTTCTCTATATCTATAAGTTCTCTCACCCCCCTTGCTAGTGTATTGATTCATGCTGTTGTTATTTTCCTAAGGTACTAATTTGATCATTTAATTATCTTACTCAAAATACCTCTGTGACTTCCCCTAATGTCTACTGAATTTAGCTTAGTACTTGAGATATTTTTTCAATCAATTCTCCCACAATTCTTTTGTGTGCATGTATTCCCCTGTAGTCAAAATGGAAGGTTTGCTATGCCTTAAATGAGCTCCCACACTTCCATATAGTCATTTCTAACTCATTCCTCCCCATTCATACCTCCTCCTCATCTACGCCCCCCATCGTGCCATTCACCATGAAGCTCACTCATTCCCCAGGCATTTTTCTTTTTTCAGAATGTTAACTGTATTGTACGGTGGCATGAATATAGGTGGAAGGTGGGAAAGTAAGAGTAGGGTAAACTTTTGAAGTCAAAAAATAAGATATTGACTGTATCTTGTAATCTCCATGCATTTACCTTTCCTCTCCTCTGGCATGAACCTTGTACCTTTGATGGTGCTTTACAATATTAATTGAGCTACATATTTTTCATTTGTTTTTATTTATCAATTACAGTTGACATGGAATGTTATATTAGTTTCAGGTGTACAACATAGTGCTTAGACATTTATATAACTGATATTTCTTGCACCCACCTGCACCACCTATGGTTATTACAATATTATTGACTATATTCCCTGTATTGTACTTTACGTCCCCAGGACTATTTTGTGACTACCAGTTCGTACTTCTTAATCCCTTCCGTTTTTCACCCAGCCTCCTCCAAACCCCTCTCCCCTGGCAACCATCAGTTTGTTCTCTGTATCTATGAGTTTGTTTCTGTTTTGTTTGTTCATTTATTTATGCATTTTTTAGATTCCACACATCAGTGAAATCATATGGTATTTATCTTTCTCTGTCTGACTTATTTCACTCAGCATAATACCCTCTAGGTCCATCCATGTTGTTGTAAATGGTAAAATTTCATTCTTTTTTTTTATGGCTGAGTTAATATTCCATTATATTATATATGTGTGTATGTGACTTCTTCATCTATTCATCTTTTGATTGGAGCACTTAATCCATTTACATTTAAAGCAATTATTGATAGATATGTATTCATAGTTATTGCCATTTTATTAATTGTTTCCTGATTGTTTTTTGTAGTTCTCTGTTTCTTTCCTTTCTTATTCTCTTGCTCTCTACTCTTGCATGTTGATGACTTTTCATAGTATTGTGTTTGGATTCCTGTATCTTTATTTCTTGTATATCTCTTGTAAATTTTTTGTTTATGGTTACCATGTACTTCATATATATCAAGCTGTGTTTATGATAGTCTATTTAAAGTTGATGTTTGCTTAAATTTAAAAACATTCTAAAAGTACTACCATTTTTACTCACCCTCTCTTCATAAATGTTTTTGTCGTTATTTTTTTAATTGTATGTGTGTGTGTATCTTTTAATGTGCTGTTGTAATTATACATAATCTTCCTACTTTTGTCTTTTAACCTTTGTGCTAGCTTTAGTGTTGGTTGACCACTGCTTTTATTATGTGTTTGACTGTATCTGCGATAAATTTTTTCTTTGTGATATTTTCACACTCACAATTCTGGCCTTCTTCTTTTTCTTAAAGGAGCTCCTTTAATATTTCTTGTAATACTAGTTTGGTGGTGATGAACTCCTTCAGCTTCTTCTTGTTTGGGAAGCTAATTGATTGTTTTATATTTCTTTTAGAATAGCAGATACATTTTTCCATTGTTTGGAGTCAAACTGACTACCAAAAGATAGAAGCTTATCAACAGCAAATACTTACATGGTATGCCTATTGCCAAACTCATCTTATAGAGCTGCTGTTTCACATTGGTTTTTACAGAATGTCAGCAGTGAAACTGTGTATAGACTGTAAGCATACATTATAAATATTTCTGGGAAAGTTCATACAAAAAGATGTAACATAGCAATATGAACCAAACACCATGAAAATTATCAGAAACAAGCCCAGTGACGCCAATCTGCTAAATCATTCTTGTTTTCAGATCTAGGCAGTATGTAAAAGGAAGTGCCCCATGTCACATCCCAGGGAACTAACTTAAAATGTAGAACAAAGTCACGTGTCTGGGAATGTTAACCGATTCCAATACTGTCTAACATGGTTTTACTTTGTTGCAAACAATGCCGTTTTTAAGCAAACTAATTAATGCATACACTGACAAACAAATCCAACAAAAGAGGCACTTAGAGGCAGTGTTCATTGAATGCTGGAATTTTTAAAGAAAAAATCTATTAGGTCATTTTAGTCATTTCCTTCTGCGAAAGAAGGATTGTTCTTTCGAGTTTATTTTTCTGGCTTTAAGTTTCATTCCTTAAGAACCAAGACTTCCCAAATATTCTGTGGAAAATTCTACCTACTATGTTCACAGCTTAAAAGTTTTTTGGTAATTAACTTACTTCCCTTTTCTTTTGGTTATACAAATTATCAATAACTTTTGCTTGGCTATGCTTATGGTTTTCCATAAGTCTCTGTTTATTTTTTAAAATATAATATATTATAACATATATAATATAAATCCTCCTATAAAACCCCTCTCCACTATTCATACCATCAGTCTGTGCTACCTCTCTCTTCCTTGTAATTATCATGTTTTCATTGTTTAGTTATTTATTAAACTGGCTTTATTTTTCAGTAACATTGGAACAAACATTCTATTAGTAGTATCAGTAATTCAGTAAATATGTAGATATAGGATGTAGAATTAGGTTTATGCCCTTTAATAATTTCATACATTCCTCTTATGTTAATGTTGTGTCTGTTGTTCAACCAGGCACCTTGATCCTCTTGACCAACATTCTTAGAGCATTGTTTATAGTAGCCCATCCATCTACCATTTGATCTTAAAGGCCAACACTTTGAAACTGGAAATGGGGTGTCTTTTGCAACCACATGAGCTTAACCACATAGTTTGAGATAGATTTGATGGCCTAACATCATTGCTAATACTTAGCTTAATTAGAAGTGCCTTGTATTTACTTATACATGTGAGAAATGACTTACGAACAACAAACAGTATTACAGGATTGTTTGCAGTAATAGAAGTTTGGAAGTCACTCACCTACCTACTCATCAGGTGTGAAAAAGAATGAGGTAGCCCTGGCCAGAGTGGCTCAGTTGGTTGGGCATCCTCTGCAAAGGGAAAGGTCACTGGTTCATTTCCTGGTCAGGGCACATGCCTGGGTTTCAGGTTCAGTTCCCCGTTGGGGTGTGTATGAGGGGCAATGGATCAATATTTCTTTCACATCAGTGCTTCTCTCCCTCTCTTTCTCTCTCCCTTTCTGTCTTCCTTAAAAAAAAAAATTGAGGTAAAAACAAAATTGATGGAGGAAAGAATGAGTAGGTTCTCTATAGGTAACAGAAAAAGTTCCATGAATCTTTTCACTCAATACATTAATACATTTTTTGATTCTTGACACATTGAATTTATTACATTCAAAGCTGAAATTAAAAAGGAAATGGAAATGCATAATATTACTAATATTGAAATTAACTTGACTCTATAGCCATTATCAAGAAAATCTGAAATACTGGTTATTCAGCACAGTTGAAAATCAAGCAAAGATGTATATCTTGACAGAATTTTGAGACTATGTATTTAATTGTAACTAACTGAAGAGAGCTATTGAAAAGCAGGTTAAACATAACATGAACACCAAACTTTACAGTAACTTATATGAAGACTATGCAAACTGTTCTTCAAACCTACCATTTATTATATATTACAATACTGACCAGCAGACAATGATTGGTTTGAGTTTAACTTAATTATGTAGCTCTTACCAGACTATCAAACAAAAATAATTCAAATATTATTCTTACTCTTGAGAAATTATTCAAGGAGAGCAATACATAAAAATTGAACAAAGTAAAGTATATTAAGTGCTATAATAAAATTCTCCATAAGTTACATAAAAAGGTTAATAAGAGAAATCAGGAAAAGCTTTACGGTGGAGGTGATGTTGGAGCAGAGCTGTGAAAGAAGTCCAGATGAAAAAGAAAGTAGGAGCGTTTTAGACACATACATGGTCCGTTTCACCCAACCCCAGACTTCTGGGCCTCGCTTCAATCTCTCATTTCCTTACCTTAGAAGACCATGAGGAAGAAGAGCATGCTTGGCCTCCCTTCCCGACCTCTGGTAAATACAGAGAGGCCTGAGTATCCAACATCCTCCGGGGAATAAAATTTTGGAACTCATAACACTGGCAACTAGCAACCAGTTAAATGCACCATTTCACACTTTTTAAAAAAAAACAATGCTTTAATCACCTCTGCTCTCTTGATGTTTTGCATTTTCCCTCTTGGCTCAACCCTCACTAGGCCCTCCCACCCAAATTTGTCCCCAATACCTTTTGCAACTCAGTATTAACAGAGCCCTCTTCACCTTCCAAGATGTTTCCTGCTCTTTCTGCCCTTAGGTGAGGTCATTTCCCTACCACCTTGTTGAGTGGAGGTTGCTCATTTTCTCCATTCTCTTCTGAGCTGGAGAAGGGCTGGTCTCTTTAACCTTGCCCGGTGCTGTCCCCAGACCAGACTCTTCCTGTGAAACCCCTCTCTGCCACTCCTACGGTCAGTCTGTACTACCCCTCCCTTCCTTGTAACTGGGACTGAAAAACAGCCTGGTCACCCTGCCCCCATTATTACTGAAGATGTTAGCACTTGGCTTCTGATTCTCTCTTCCATTCCAAGCCCTGTTTTCCCATATTATTTCAAGGAGCATGGATGTCCCATTCTCTTTCTGGCAACTCAGTCCCTTTAGTGCCTCATTTCTATTAACTTGCTGCGTTCCTCCTAGGCCAGCCATACTTATGGTCATAACCCAGACTTTTGAATCACACTAAATTGCACTAAGTCTTGTGGGGTTTTTTGGTCCAAGATCTATCTTACACCTGCACAATTCTCCCATTTTAGTTGCCACGTACGCATTTCCAGCCACTACCTTCACTTCACTAGCCGTGTGCTTTTCTACTTTTGTGCACCCTGACCCCCACTCCTCATCTGTTCTCCACAGAGCTGCGTGATCACATCTGCTTACCACAACTCAACCCTTTTCTGTTATGCTTTCAACAAACCCCGAAGTCTCTATCATGCTCTAGAAGTTCCAAAAAGATCTGATCCCTCTCACCTTTGTGGCCTCACTTTGTGGCTGCTGTCTCCATCGCTCCTCATTCCCAACTTTACTTCAGGGTCTTTGTACTTTTGATCCCTCGCCCAGAAAGTCTTCTTTCTTCTCCTCTGCTAGCTCCTTCTCACCCTGGCAGCCTCAGTTTTAATGCTCCTACCTCAGAGAGACTCTCGTGATCCCTAGTGTTTCAGAGCACTAACTGTGATTTACAGTTACTTATTTGTGTGATGATCTGTGTGGTTTTGGGATTGATGGCTGACTCTTCTACTAGATTATATGTTTCTTGAGGGCAGGAGACATCTAGTTTTTTACCATGGTGCAACTGTGTGAGTTTAATGCCTGGCTCATTATAGGTTGTTGGTGAGTGTTGTAGTCTGAATAATGAGCCCTACTTCCACCTCCAACAAAGATGTCCATGTTCTAATCTCTAGAACTTGTTATTGTACAGGGGATTTTGCAGATGTGATTAAGACATAGCTTTTGGACAGGGAGATGATCCTCCATGATCTGGGTGGTCCCAATAAAATCACAAGGGTCATTACAAGAAGGAGGCAGAATAATCACAGTTAGAAAAGAAAATGTGTGACAATGGAAGTGGGGGGAGCTGAGAGAAAGAGAAATTGAGAGGTTTGAAGATACTACATGATTTTCTCTGAAGAGAGAAGAAGGAGCCATGAGCCGAGGAATGCAGATGGTATCCAGAAGCTGGAAAAGACAAGGATAAAGATTCTCACTCTAGAGCCTCCAGAAGGAATACAACCCTGCTTACACCTTGACTTAGAAAACTCCTGACCTCCAAAACTGTAAAATGGTCCATTTCTATTCTTTTAAGCCATGAAATTTGCACTGATTTGTTACCGCAACAATAAGAAAATAATCTAAGATTTTGGTACTGTGAAATGCGATGCTGCTATAACAAATACCTCAAAAAAGGGAAGTAGCTTTGAATTGGGTATTGGGCAGAGGATAAAAAAATTTTAAGGAGCCTAATAGGTAAAGCCTAGATCGCCTTAAACAGTGTTTGTAAAAATATGGAAGTTAAAGATGCTGCTGGTGAGGGCTCAGAGGAAGTGAGGAACACAGTAGGAAAAAAGGATAGACTCTTACAGAATATCTAAAGAGTCATAAACTGTTAACAGAAATATAGATGCTAAAAGCACTGCTGAATAGGGCATGAAAAGAATTGAGGAACGTATTTATGGGAACCAGAAGAAAGGGAGTCCCTGTTATATCGTGGAAGAAAGCTTAGTAGAACTGTGTATTACAGTTGTGTGGAAAGCAGAACTTGTAAGTGGTGAACATGGATATTTAGCTGAGATTTCCAAGCAAGATATTGAAGGTGCATTCTGGTTTATTTCTGCTAATTAGAGTAAAATGCAAGAGAAAATAGATAAATTGAGGAAAGAACTGTTAAGAAAAAAAGGAACCAGGACTTGATGACTTGGGAAATTACCAGACTCTGTAGACTATAAAAGATGCTGAAATTAGGGAACTCATCATTAGAAAAGTATGACCCGGCGAGAAAGCTAAGGGTAAGCTGTGTATGGTTTGGGGTAGGAGACTGTTCTGAGATGCAAGGAAAAGATGATGGTGCTTGGACTGGTGGGTTGGAAGTGGTGTGAAATATATAAACAGAAACATAGGGCCCCACTCGGGTAGCGCCCTCTGACCGTCTAAACCCTCTCTGGAATGTGCTGTCTTCTTCTCCTTGGGAACAAATCATCTTATATTGCTTATATCCAGAGTGCTTATATTCACTCTGGATTTCCCCCCGGAATAAAGATCCAATGAAGAGAGGTCTGTACCTTTCTGCTCTTTCTGACACCACTCCATTAATGAGTCTTCTGGATGTTCTTTAGGTAACTCGTTAGATCCGCTTGGTCCATGGAAAGATTAGCATTACAATCATTTCACCTTTGTGATAGACCAGCATATCCTCCAGCCACTGCGTAGTGAACATGTAAGTGCTAATGCAGCAAAATGACCTATAAAGACAGAAATATTTTGGTCAAGAGATTGCAAAACCAGAAGAACTAGAGCAGCTGGTGTAGAAAGGTAGACAAAACTGAGGCCTGTTAAGTGATACATCTAATAGCAAGAGGACAAATACACACTCCTTTTCATTTCCCTCAGAATGATTACCTTAAATTACTGCAGTGCATTTACTGAACAAATGCTCGAAGACTACTCACTGTGTAAACTGCAGTCACTGCTTAAGATATTGTGTCTGTGAGAATGAAGAGGGGGTAAAGTCTCTGTTCTCATGTTGCTTGCAGGGAAAGTCCATGTAACATGTTGGTCATTAGCACAAACTGGAGCCATACTGTAGGGTGAGAATCCCAGCTTTGGTCTCAAGTAACTTCTGGCAAGTTATTTAACATTCCTCAGTTTCCTTGTTTATAAATTGTTTGGTAATAATGTTACCTACCTTGTAAGAGTGCTGCAAGGATTAAATAAAATAACAAATGTAAAGAACAGTGCCTGATCCAAATAAGTACTACCTCAATATTAATTGATAGTGTCACAATTTACTTTTATATTCAGTGAGTGTTGTGCTGCATAATGACATTTTGGTCACAATGGACTGCAGGATGTGTCAGCCAAGAACTCAGAAGGGTCAAGGAAAATCGGGTGTGTAGTAGGCTATACCATCTAGGTTTGTGTGAGTCCACTCTGCGAGGTTTGCAGAACAACGAAATCTCCTCTCCATGCATTTCTCAGAATGTATACTCATCATTAAGTGATGCATGACTGTAGTAACAAAATATTTCAATTGGCGATGCAATAAGAAGAAAATAAAGTACTACAATGAAAGTAAAGTGATATAAAATAAAATATGTTATAGTGACAGAGTTAAGGGAAAGCCAGTACTAATCCATATTGGTTGGTCAGGGGAAGCTTCACAGGGAAGGTACACTTAAGACCTGAGCACCACCAAAGAAAGCAAAAAACAAAAACAAAGAACCCCCTCCCCCAAAACCTCATGGGGTAGTGTCCCATTTCTAGGAAGCAGCGAATGAAACTTCCAGGGCTTTAGTGAGTAATGAGGGAAAAATAATGAGTTGGGACACATGATTTCATTCCAAGTGTAGCATAATGACCCTGGGGAATGGTGAGCAGGGTAGAACTACATTTTTAGAAGTTACTGCTGAGTCAAGAGGTATACAATGTTTACATTTTTTTTCTTACAGGGCATTTTGTTTTTCTTGTTTAATTATTGCATTGTATTCTTCCATTTGCCTACTTTACTATGCACTTATTTGAACTGCTTCCCAAATATCAGGTAAGTAGCCTCTCAACATAATTTTGCATGGGTCAAATGTGTCCACTTATCTGTTGGTTCCTTTTTTTCCTCCCTGTACTCTTTTTTTTCTGCCTCCTTCCTTGGTTTTGCTCCCATCTGTTCTGGTTTCTTTCTAGACCAGCTGCACAATTGTCTTTCTAAGACCTCCTTGCCACGCATTATCCTCTCCTTTTGTTAGGTCTCCAGATTTCTGAGTCTCGTGGCATCCCCTTCCTTAGTCTACTTCCTTATTTGTGTGAAGCATATCCTGCAATAGTTGCTAAATAAAGAGTACATGAGAGGTAAATATTTTGATTCCTTGCATGCCTGAAATACTGTTGTTCTTTCACACTAGGTTGATATTTGATTGTGAATAGCCTTCTAGGTTAGAAATGATTTTTCGTGAGAATTTTAAAGTAATTGCTTTATTGTTTTCTAGTTTCCTCTGAGTCACTAATGAGAAGTCCAAGAGGACTCTTATTTCCAGTCCTTTTTACATGTAACCTGTTTTCTGTTCTTTCGTGACACATTCAGGATTTCACTTTATTGCTAGTGTTTGGAAACTTGATGGCAACATAAGTCCTTAGTCATTCATCCTAGGAAATTTTCTGGTCACATATCTTTGGTAATTTCTTCCCCTTTTGTTTCCTGTGGTTTTCACCTCCCTCCCTCTGCCTTAAACTCCTGTTAGCTTAATGTTAGACTTCTTTGATTGATCCTATAATTTAAAAAATTGTTCTCTCATTGTGTTCAATTACCTGGGTCTGTGGTCAGCAGTTAGACAGAGATGAGCAGAGCACGGATGATGGGCCAGGTACAGCAGGTCACCAAGCCAGCAAGCCCTGGGTGCCTAGCAACGGGCAAAACTGGGAACACGAGGACCTCGCCCCCAGGGTAACCTTTCCTCCCCTCGCATATCACTGGTCATGCGGTTCGGACTCCCTGACTTTTCATATCGATGGTCATACAGACCCCCTGACCTTTCCTCCCTAGAGATAACATAGAAGCCTCAGTTCTGTTTCATCTCCAGGCCCAGGAAAGCAGCAAAACCAGACAAGCAATGCCACCAATGCCAAGACCAGCTGCACTGACTAATGATCTCCTGCCCTAGTGCCCACCAACCAGTGGAGACCATGGCCCTAAAAAGATCCACCTGGAAAGCTGATGAATAGTCTATTGGGAACTTCCCCTGGGACCTCCACCCTTAAAAGCTGTTAGGACAAAGACACCAGTGCACGCCCCCTCCTGGGAGCACACCCGTGCCTTTCCCCTCCATTTCTCCTTCCTTCCAGACATGGTACCTTTACCTTCCTTCTCCTAAGCTCCAAGGGCTCTTCTTTTCCCTCTGTAACTTGTCTCCTGAGCCCATTTCTTCTACCACTGACTTCTACCTCTGTGACTTTCTAAATAAAGAAGTCTCTTAGAGTTTGAGTCTTGGCTCTGAGTTCTTTCCTAACCAGAACTCAAGTATTAAGGTTCCTGAACCAAGGTCTGGTCCCACCATTCTATCAATTAACACCTGGTGCCATTCTTCCCATCACCAGGTGGGGTGTTACCCAAAATTGGATCTTGGTTCTGGAGGTTAAAGTGGATCTTGGTTCTTGAGATCAGCAAAGGAAGAATTCAGAGCCAAGAACTCAAATTACAACAGAAAGTTTGATTTGAAAGTTACAGAAGTAGAAGATGTGATCCAACTGGGTTGTGTAGGCTCAGGAAATAAGTTACAGAAGCAAAAAAAGGGCTCCTAGAGCGTAGGAGAAAGGCAGAGGTCAAAGCGCATGGAAGGAAGAAGAGGGAGAAGGGAAAGGCGAGGGCATACTATGGAGAGGTGCTTCGTCTTGAGGGTTTTTAAGGCTGGGAGTTTAGGGGAGATCTTAGGAGAAGATCTCAGTAGAACAGTCATTAGCTTTATGCTGAGGTACCAAAGTGAGATATAGTCCCCTGACTTTATCAGTCCTTGGGTATGGTTGGCACAAATGGCACTGATTAGAGTTTTGCTGTCTATCTCCCAGAATAGGATGATTTAAGCTATTTGCCCTCTGGTTGGAGAGTAGAAGTGTAAACCATTTGCTATGAAGTGTTCTTGGTTAGGGAAGATAGGATTTTGCGGTTTACTAGATGACTGTAAACTGCTTGGCCATATAACTATTCATCTTAATTTCCTTATTCCAACTTGCCTTGGCTTACTAGCCTGTCTCCAGGGGGAAGGTTTTACCTATGTTATATTCCAACTTTTTCTTTAATTTAAAATGTTAGTCTTCTTATTCCTAAGAGCTTTTAAAATTCTCTTTTTAAAATTCATGTTCTTATTTTATGGATGAAATATCTTCCCTATATTTATAAATAAATTAATTATAATTAAAACCTATATTTCTGAGGAAAGTAATTGTAATTAAACCTCTTTTCTTTTTTTCTTTGCATTGTTCCTCCCTCATACCTCTTTTTGTTTTTTCTTATTTTTGGAAGGTGCATTTCATTTAGGAGGCTTTCCACAAATATCTGGTGATGTGTGTGTGTGTGTGTGTGTGTATAAAATTTTGTATTAGTTTCAGGTATACAAATAGTAGTAGACAATTGTATACTTTACAAAGTGATCCCCCTGATGTTTCAAGTACCCACCTGGCATCAAACATAGTTATTACAATATTACTATATTCCCTATTCTGTACTTTACATCAGTCCATTTATATTTAAGAGTAAGCCAACAAGAAACCTATAGAAAGCTCTGTGCATATGCTTTGCTCCCTCTCTGGTTGTTTCACTGTTATATGACTGAAACTCGAAAAGTTGGTATTCATGCTGCCTGTCATTACCAGAACCAATGAGTAGAGACAAGGATTGAATCTTTATGGATGCTTTATTCAGATGCCAGAGATCTAAGGACATGGTAGGTTATGTACCCTCAAAAACCATCTTAACATCTCATCTCAAGTAGACTGTTTTATAAGGAGAAGAAAAGGTAGGTATGGGGTTTGGAAAAAAGATTAATCACAGAAGAGTTGCATTCTGGCTGGCTGGTTTTCCTAGGACTTCTTTGTCTGCTGATCAGCAATTTTTTTTATCTGTGTTCCCTTCCTGGAACACAGTGGCTCATATACCATCTCCATCACTTGCACACTCCCTGGGGCACAAAGGCTGATTTGCTTATGGGCCTCTTAGAGTCATGTGGTCATGCATTCCAGTTTCCAGAATAATAGGTTTCCACATGCATTAATCACTTAGGCCTATCAACTATGACTGAATCTAAAACATTAACTCTTGAGTTCCCCATCATAACCACATAAAAGACCAAGCCATTTTATTGGAGGACTCCTACATATTATTAACTCTATGTCCTTTCTTAGAGTGCTATGTAATTTTTACCAGAAGAATCATCCAACATGTATAGGGCTTTCTGCCAGTGTTTTGTGGACCCACCATGAGTAAGAGACTAGTTATTTCATCACTTTGTGGATTTTCACTTAATCTCCCTGAAATTAGTGTTTAGATTGCCTCAAGCTTGGCTTTTCTGTAGCCCATTTCTCTGGTGAATAAAACTATGTCCTATGTCTTACTTCAGTCAGGAATGGATAGTTACCTGGAAGTACTGGGTGGGTATGGAGACCCACCTACAAACGCCTAGAAGTATAGTCTGCCACACACCAAGGCTATATGATTTAGCCTATGGCCCTGTGGGGGAGGAGAAATGATTTTTCCTCTTCGTCTGTGTTCTTAGCAGATACATCAGTGAAAGAAAAGACAAGTTACCAGAAGAAAAACAAAAGTTTAATAAGCTGTATACCTCTTGTGTACATGTGGGAGTCTCAGGAAAACTGAGTAACTCACCAAAATGGCTGAAACCATCACCTTTATTATAAATGCCACATTTGGCTGAAGACAAGAGATGTTGGTTAGGAGAAGTCAGTTATAGGAGGTTCCTGCAAAAATCACAGCCAAAAAGGATTTATCTCTGCACTGATAAGAGTTCCTAAGAGACTTGGCCATCCCCAGCCCCTGCTCACACACCTCCTGCTTCCTGGAAGGGGGAGGAGACACCCTTTCAAATGTAATTGTAAAAAGGGTAACTTCCACTTGGTTTTCCAAGCTTTTCCCTTGTTTGCTATTTCTTAAAATGAACCAGCCTAAATAATCCTTATGCCAAAGAGACGTTTTTGGGGGTAACAAGCTCTGTTCCTCTACAGCTCCAGGGCTGTAAACCTGTACAGCATGTTACCATACTGAATACTGGAGGCACTTGTAACAGGGGTATTTGTGTAATGTGTTTCATGTTATGGTGATTATATCATCGCTGGTCTATAAACATTTTTCAGCTCCATTATAATCTCTGGGGACCAGCCATCGTATATGTGGTCCTTAATTGACTCAAGCTTAGTTATGTGCTGAATACTGTACTTGAATACTTCATGTCCCTTGTCCTTAATGGCAGCCCCTATCTTCTGCTTTTCCACTGTTGATTAAGGCCTCTGTAGTATAAACCCTGACAGTCTGTTCTTCTTTTTGTAATGCAGGCGCCTGACTTAAGCTTTGATTGATGAGGCATCCTTTCAAAGAGGCAACCACTTCTAGGAAGGCTATTTCCAATACACACATTGCCAGCCCTAGGATTAGATAAAAAATCCAGGCTGTCTTCCTCCCATTGAGTCTCCTTTGTTTGAAGAGATCTTGGTGACTCTGATAACCAACCCTTTGGACTACTTGTCTTTTTCTCTCTTCCCAAGCTCTAAATTCCCAAGCCATGTTTTAAATTCATCAATTAAGAGTGAACCCATGAAATCTTAGGCCCCAGTTTTTGACCCCAATAAAAGTGGAATCCCAAGTGCCTGCTCTCTCTCTCTACACAAGTCCCTCCAGTGACCTCGCTATGGGTCTCCTAGTGTGATAAACTCTTTTATCATGCGAGGGCCTATAAGTGATTTAACTCATAAGTGATAAATTAGTTTTTTTCTTCAAAGTTTTCATGGCCTATAAGTGATAAACTTTTTTTCTTCAGAGTTTCATGAAGGTTATTGCTGAAGGATGTCTTCTTGCAAACCATGTTAAGAACAATAAGGGTTGGTCCAGTTGTAACATTGGCTTAGAAAGAAGAGATGTCAGCAGGAAGCTCACTGGGCCCCAGGCATTTCTAGCCAATAGCATTATTTTCGATAGACTGAGATCCGCACAATGCATCATCTCGGTCTGCTCCTGTACAGAAAGGAGTTAACAAAGTAAGCCTGAGACTGCTAGACTTGAAAAGACCGACTTGCAAGGATGACTCTTCGTTGATGTCTGAGGATTTCAATTTCTAGAGGGTTTCCACAAGTCCCTGATAAGAGTGGCTCACTGTGCCTAAATTATTTGCGTGAACAATGTAATTTCTGTTGAACAAAATTCAACAGAATTTTGTTGAGGGGGTGCCTGCTTTTGTTCTTGAGAGTCTGAAAGTTCTGGTATGTGCTAAGTAGAAGGTGCCTGCTTGACCAGGCACCCGCTCCCCGCTCCTCCCCACCACCAATAAAAACCTTAGCGCTGAGTCTCTCTAATGAGCTTCCATGGTAGACAGCATTTCATTTGTGTTGTTGTAATGTGGTGGTGGAGGAATGAAGTGCATCCTGTGTGACCACAGAGAGAAGACTCTTGGAAGCTTGTACTGGTTTTCTCTGGACTTTGTCCCTTTGCCTTTTTCCTCTGCTTACTTGCCCTGTGTCCTTTTGTGTTCTGTAATAAATCATAGCTGTGAGCACCTTGGCCAATTTTCTCACCCATCAGATCGGGTTTACAATAATAATATTCACCTTATAAGTGGTGTTATGAGTATGAACTCTGTGTAGAATTATGGACTTGATGTATAGGATGCATCTGATAGAGGGTGGTTGTTATTCTGGAGCATGTTAATGTAAAGAACATCTTGTGTTTGTGTGTGCATGCTTGTGTCTTTGTCAGAGTAATACTGACATCTGCTCAGATAAGTTAACTCTAAAGTCTTGGATGCCCCATTTGATGGAAACAGGTTCACATGCCAGCTTATAAAAACCCCTGGTTCAGCCCTGGCTGGTGTGGCTCAGTGGATTGAGTGCTGGCCTGCAAACCAAAAACCCCAAGTTCTTTCACTAAAGTGTGTGTATATGTATTCGTTTCATCACTTAACAAACATGAAATAATTTGGGAGTATTTTTTTTTTTACAGTCAAAATTCACATGTTGAATCCTAACCCCCAGATGTGATAGTATGAGAGGGTGGGACCTTTGGGAGGTACTATTCCCTCAACAGTAGGACTAGTGCCTTATGAAAAAGGCCCCAGAGAGATCCCTCGCCACCACTTGAGGACACAACAAAAAGTCTGTCACCTTAAAGAGAGCCCTCACTTAGCCATGCTGGCATTGAGATCTAGCCTCCAGAACTGTGAGAACTAAAAGTTTGTTGCTTATAAGGTGCCCGGCCTATATTGTTATAGCAGTTTCCCTTCCTTTTTTTCATGCTTTGCTTTGATGTGCACCTGCAGAGTAAGTCTGTAGCGTAAGTACACATGGCATTTTCTACAGGCTGAAAGTTACGGAAGGGAGGAAGGGACATGGAGTGCCTGACTGTGTCCTAAGCACTGGAAATCCAAAACAGAATAAAGTTACTGCCGAGACAGGAGGAGACAGGCACGTCAATCAGCAGGGCAACCATCAAGTCTCATAACTGTTCTAGTAAGTGGCAGGTTAAACTAGTGTCTCTGGCCTGCAGAACTCACACTGGTATTAGGAAGTCGATTAGCTTCCAGGTTCCTCACAAGAGGGGTTTACCTAAGTCTTTCCCGAGTCTTGACTACAGGAGGAAGCATCTCACCAGCACTCTTTTGCCACCTTCCTTTTCCTTTTCACAACACTCATGTCTCCCTCTCTACAAAAGAAAAGCATTTTTTTTTCCATTCACTCTCAATTGTCCAGCAAGCTGCAGAACCACCAGGGCTAAAGAAAAGGAGGTCAGATTATGGCATCAGTAAAACCTCTTCTAATCAGGTCACCGCCAACCCATTATCAGGCTTCACGCCTTTGTTTCCTTGCTACTTTATGCTCCCACTCCAGTGGAAGACGACACCAGAAACCGGAAGTTTTGATGAGTGTGGTGATACTCTCCATTCAGTCTGTGTTAACGATGGAGGCAGCAGGAGCAAGACAAGTTTTGCCAGCCTTCTCTCATCCCCTTGACTGTGGTCTGTAAATCATCAGAGCTGGCGAGGGGCCTGAATTCATCCAGGTGACAAATGGGTGGTATGGCTCAGTGATTCATTGCTCTGTATTGATATTCAAGTGTTTGGGATGTATAGAAGGCACACCAGGAATGACGCACACATGAGGTGTGCCCTTGGCATTTTCACCGTGAGAAAGCTTAATGGGCTCTCTCACCCTGTCCGTGTCTCTGTTCCATACTTGGAATGATCTCCAAGAAGAAGAGGTGGTAAGTGCCCTGTTTATTTCTGACAGAGCAAAAGGGACATATCTGAGAGAAGTGCGTATTTTATATTTTCCTGGACACACATTAACACTCACAGGAAAAGCATTTTAACTTTTCCCAAAAGATTACAGCATTCCAAAATATGAAATTTCCCTTTTGTCCAGTGTCCATCATCAACCACTTCTTGATTTTCCCTATTTCCTGTGTACTTATTAAAATTAGTTTATCTTAACATAAGATACTATGCACAATTCCTCACAGTAAATTAACCTGCACTCTTGAAAGCAGAGCAGCTAACTCCGTTCTGGTGTAAAACAAATTGTTCTCCAAAGCGATCTTGGATATAATACCCTGAATTTTAGAAAAAGAAGCCTGATTTAGTTAGGATTATTTCCTTCCTCTCAGAAGATGATATGCGATTCAATTTCTGTCAAAAGTAAAATCGTAACGTGAATTGTTTCCAAACATGAGATGAAATTTCAATCTTTCTATCTAGACTGTTGTCTGTCTCTCCTTCCACCTGTCACTGCTTTTCAGGGCACCTTTAGGTGACCTAGACACTTGCAAAGGTAAGTGTATCTTCTGTGTACAAAGGAAAGGGAGAGTTTAAATGACTGAGGGCAAAGGGAAGGAGTGGAGAGATAAAGCAAGAGAAAATTCTGACAGACAGGCAGCTCCAGAACATTTAGAACCCCACAGACCGAGCTCAGGAGTCTTCACATTCAGCCCAGTAGTTTCAAAGTGGAGTGTGTGTACCTGGGATGTATAATGGAGAAAATCGGGGTGTTAGAAGCATTAATTATATATATTTGTTTTCTACAACATGTAGGAAAAAAATTAAATCGTACTTATATTTAACTCGTGTGGGTTGACACGGGCACTCTCCACTCAGCCTGTCACATTATCAAACTGTCACAGAAGCGGAGCGGTGTCTGGGTGAGGGGAAAAGCAGCTAGCGTCACTGCTCTGAGGGGTCCCTGTGCAGCCTGTGTGTGCACCCTCTTAGTAAGTTGTGATTGTGATTATGTGAGCCTGGTTAAGGAGATTTACAGGTTATGCTACCCAGTGTTAATGCATAATCCTTGCAAAAGGAACAACTGGCTTTAAAAGATTTCTGCAAACACAAAAAATTAACAGCACAAAACCGGAATAAAGAAAATATTCATAATGGAAAAACGAGAAAACAAGAAAAACAGAAGCTAATCTTTTCCATTTTAATTTGTTGCCTCCCTTTCGTGCCTGGACAGGGGATGGTACATATCTGGACTGGGGGTCAAACCCACAACCTTATGGTTATGGGACGACGCTCCAACCAACTGAGCCACACTGCAGGGCTATTTTTCCATTTCTTATTACAAGTGCACCATTATCCATATTCTGAGATAAAAATATCAATGCTTTTGTCAGAGCTGACAGTGGGCCACAAGATTTTGGTATCATGATAAGACTGTTTCATAGGCATTTGTATCCCCCCCACTGGTGTGACTCAGTGGATTGAGTGCTGGCCTGCAAATGGAAAGGTTGCTGATGAATGTATTTCTCTTTCTCTTTCTCCCTCTCCTCCCCTCTCTCTAAAAATAAGTAAAGTCTTTAAAAAAAAAAGTCTTTATATCTATTATCATTTATGTTTACTTGACCCTTGTGTATGTTGGACCTTTAGGCAAGGATGGTACAAGAAAACAATCATAATTAGAAAAAATATTCTAAAATGCTAATTATTTCATGTTTATCTCATCTTTTTTTAGTCTTTTTTTTTTTTTTTTGCGAATGATTCATGTAATAGGTTAACCTCATAAATAACTAAATAAACATGGTAGGCTTGCATGCCATTCTGGCTAACATTGCTATATAAGCAGTCTTCTGGGCTCTCTGGGCTTAGCTGGGTAGTTTTAATCTAGGGTCTATCACATGGTTTCAGTCATCTGAAGGCTTAACTGGACTGAATGTTCAAGATAGACAATTCACTTGGTTAGCAGTTGATGCTGGATGTTGGTTGGGAGCTTATCTGGGATTGCTGATTAGTGAGCCTGCACATGGTCTCGCCATGGGGTTTGGGCTTCTTACAGCAGGTGACTGGGTTCCAGATGGGGAAGACCCAAGAGCCCTCAAGAGGAAGGAGGAAAAGCTGCCAGGTCCATTAAAAGTGTCCACCTAGAATTGGTACAGCATCATTTCTCTACTTCTGCCATATTCTACTGGTCAAAAAAGTCACAGGGCCCACCCAGATTCAAAAGGGTGGGGAAAATACACTCCACCTCATGATGGGGTTGAGCAGAAGAGCATTTGCAATGGAAGATAAGGTTTTAGCTATCCTTGGAAAATACAGCCTAACCTTTGGAAAATACAATATATTATACATGCTCAAAGATTTAATGGTAATGGTGCAGAATCATAACTGGAGCCACTAGAATTGTAGGCAAGATTACCAACGTTGCGGTAAAACTGACTTGATTTACAGGTGTTTGATCTTGGGAAATTTAGCTGACCTCTCTGAAAATCTGTAAAATAGATCCTGTGGTGTGTGGTGGTGGTGGTCGTAGAGGGGGAGCATTTGAGTATTTGATGAGAAGTGTGTACTCAAAGTGCCTCGAACTGCCTGAATCATGGGCAGGTATCATACTGGTTTTGAGGTGGGGAGGGACTGATTTAGAAAAAGCTTTTTAGAGTGAATACTCTGATGACAGCATGGAGGATATATCGGAGAGGGGAAGAAGGGGGTGAGGGCGGGGGCAGGGTCACCAGCTGGGAGCCCATGCCCAGGGGAGAGGAGCAGCTGTGAAGGAGAGAAGTGGCTGTGCAATGGTGGAAATTACAACCGTGGGATATTCTAACCCACCTCGCCATTCTTTTGACACTGGTTCTGTAAATACTGACTCTAATTCATATGTAGCTTGTAGATGAATAGCACATTTGTATATGAATCCTAGGAACTAGTTTCAAAACATACAGACTCTGTCCTTCAAGCATCCAAGCTCCAAGAGATGTGCTGACCTCCATCCGTGGAGTCAGGATGTCCTGAATCGGGATGGCTAAACCAGGATGGTGCACACAGGACCATCGCTTGTCTCACTGGAGTGGACTGGGCTCGTCTGCATGCAGAGGATTTTTCAACCCCCTCCCTTGTTCCCTTCCCTCTGCTTCCTTATAAAAACCTCTGCCACTGCTGAGGTGGGAAGATGGGCTTTGAGATGTGAGTCCCCCCATCTTCCAGGTGGCCGGCACCTGAAAACAGACCACTCTCCTTTACATTAGCACCTGCCTCTCAAGTATTGAGTTCTGTAGCAGCAGGCAGCTGGATCTACGTTTGGTTACTCCAAAAACAAGTTTTTGGAAACTCCAGGTGGGACCGTCATGCTTTTACCTTTTTGTGGGGGAACCTTATCCTTGAGCTCTCTCTGTAAGAAACTACATGATTGGCTCTTTGCCTTTCTTCTCAGTCTCACTGTGGACTGAGCACTGCTGCTTGTGTCTACCCCAGCCCTGGCTCACTTGTGGGCCCTCGAAATCACCAGGTTCCTTCCCTTCTCAGAGATGTTCTTTTGACCTGGAACTCGTTTTCATTCTGGATGTTCTTTACCCCTTCTTTCTATAATAATTTTTTTTTTTAATCCTCTAGATCTCTGCTTAAGAATCTCTTGCTGGAAGAGCAGGCTGATAGCTGTGAAGGGGGGGATGAAGTAGGGAAGCAATTGAGCAAAAAAGAAAAAAAAAGAGGAAAAAACTTATGGAGATAGACAACGGTGTGGTGGTTGCCTGATTACCTGCAGGGGGTTGCGGGGCAGAGGGTGGAGGAAGAGGTACAGGCTAGAGGGGGAATTAATGGTGACGGACAGAGACCTGTCTTGGGGTGGTGAACACACAATAGGGTGTGCCGATGACGGGTTACAGAATTGTGCACCACAAATTTTTATAATTTTGTTAACCAGTGTCACCCCAATGCATTCAATTAAAAAAAAAATCCCTTGCTGGAAAGGCTTTTCGAGGCCTTTTGAAGTCTGTGACCTTCCATTATTAGAGGCTCTTAAAGCTTGGTTGGCACTTGTTACATCCGCAGTTTTACCTTTGTGAGATGAGTTAACACTTTTTAACTTAAGCAACATTTTTTCTACTGGGGTGGAGGCAATTTATGATAATGGAATGGGCATGGGCTCCCATTTCCTCCCCAGCACCGAGCCCAGTGCCATGACAAATTCCACACATCAAAATATTTTAGATTATTTTTCACACTGTTAAGTACTTATAGCTCAGGAAAGAGCTAGAATGAAAAAATATATATTTAGGAATCATTAGCATGTAGATGGAGCCCTGAAAATGCACAAGAAGCAAAACCATTGCATTGAGCAAAATGAAGGCTATTAAGAACCTCAGTGTGTTTAGGGAGAATAAGTGGGCAAAAGTCAAACTCTAGTCACTTGAAGGGGCAGACAATAGGAGCAGTTAATAAAGAGGGCACTTTCACAGATTTTGGCTCTGAAAGGGAGGAAAGGGAGAGGTGGCACGGTGGTCACTCTTTCATAACAGTGCTCTTGTATTATGTATGCTTTCTTGAATGAAAAGGGCGGATTTACAGGTAACCTTTAAAACAGCAAGAAAATTGAAGTTGCGTAGTGGCTGCTTTTAAAACAAATACACGCTCTGAATGAATGCCTGGTGTAGGCATTTAGATCAACTTTTTGATCATAATTCTTCAACTAAGGGTTTCTTATTTTTAAGCGTTGGGCAAGAGTCTCAAACTGACAGCTCTAGAGTTTACTTAGTCTATATTTATTTATGTATTATTGAGAGGGAGAAACATCAATTTTGTTGTTCCACTTATCTATGCATCCATTGGTTGGCTCTTGTATGTGCCCTGACTGGGAATTGAACTTACTATCTTACTTACTGTCTTAGCATATTGGGATGATGCTCTAACTAGCTGAGCAACCTGGCCAAGGCTAACGTTTACTTAGTCTTTATTTTTTAATTTGAAAATTTGATTTTAAATTTCTTTAAAAACAGACTCCAGCCCTGGCTGGGTGGCTCAGTTGGTTGAGTGTTGTCCTGTGCACCAGGAAGCAGCGGGTTCCATCCAGGTCAGGGCGCATAGTCAGGTTGCGGGTTCCCTCCCTGGTCTGGGGCAACCGATAGCTGTTTCTCCCTCCTCACCCCCGCCCCATCCTTTCCTCTCTCTCTAAAATCATTAGTCTTGCCCTTGGGTGAGGATTTAAAAAAAAAAGACTCTAGGTTTCTGGGGACACTCCTTGATGAGCCTGCCTGGCTGTATGATCTCTGGAGCTGCTGCGTGATCTTTGGTGCTTGGGTCTCCGCCACAGTAAAAGGGGCTTTTCTGTTCTTTGTATGAAGGAGGGTAGGGGAGGACGACGAAGGGAATGTTGTTTTCTGATAGAATTACAGCTCTGTTATCTTTAGGACTGTATAAAATCAACTCTAAAACTATACCAGAGTTAACTGCTTGTACCCCAAATAAACTGCCCTCCTCCTTTTTCCAGTTCAAGTCAGCCCGAGTTGCTACTTCTTATTTAAAAGCCTTTTTGAAGGCTCCTAATTTAGGCTGACATTGCCCTCAGTCTCCTGGGAAGACACAGCAGGGGAGACAAGAGGTGAAAGTACAAAGCTGGCCCCATTTGCAGTCGTGGCACCGTTTGCCTAGCTGACCTATGACCTTGTTATACGTCGTTAACAGGCTTGGTCGTAGCTCGCTTCATTCCCTCTGTGAGGCAGGAGAGCATGTGATCCCGTTTACCGTGGTCAGAGGAATTAGTCTGGTAGTCCCGGTTGGGGTCCTGCTCAGGGACGGCCGTGGCGCTGGGGGCATAAGTATTAGGTTACCTCTGATTTACGTTGTCCCCATACTCCTGTGCCTTGGCCCAAAGATGGCCTCTCTCTCCCAGATTAGTACATGTAGAGAAGATAATATGAATATCTCTCCAGGAGAGAGTGAGATAGTCAAACTCCTTTGCAAACTTAACTGGGTTTACTGAAAAATTGCCAAGCCTGACCTCAGTTTGGGAGAGGTCTGAAATTGAAAAGGGAGTCTGACCCAAATAATGCCCCCAATCCAGCAACCTCACTGAGAGGGACCTGGGTGGCAGGCTTAGGACGTTCCTGAAAGAGACGGCCTGAAGGGGTCTGGCTGAGAGAAGCCCAATCAGAAGTGGGGGGTGGGGGGCGAGAGAGGTCTGAGGAGAAGTAGGGAGAGGAGATGGAAGGGATGCTGGAGAATCACATGAGGGGGAATATTAAGGAGGAGGTGCAGAGAGGGGGAGTTCATCTGAATCGTGGGAAGATGGAGGAGGAAGGGAAGTAGGTATAGGTAAGAACATGTGACAGGAAGTGCGGAGATGAGGATGGTGAGAGAGTTTGAAAAAGGCCTGAATATAAGGCACCTCAGACCATTTCTCAGAGCAATAAGAGTACAGGTCAAACTGGGGGACAGAATTATAGTTGAGAGATTTGTTCATGGACCAGACTTCCTGGTCACCCAGTTTGTGTTGAGGCCAGGCTGTGTTGCAATAGAAAATCAAGTGCTTGAGCTTGAGGTCAGTAAGTCCCAGAGTCTTCAAATTCTTAAGTAGATAACCCAACGGGGAGTCCTTGGGCGAGGTCCATTGAATATTGCCCATGGTGAAAACTATGGAAAAGAAAAGGAAAGGGTATCTCAGGGATGAGAACAACTGGGGCAGGGGGAAGGCTTGAGAAGGGCATCCCCAACTCAAATGACCTAGAAGTCTCCAGCCAGAGCCTGAGGGCAGACCAAACACAAGCTCTGCCTCAGAGCCAGGGGTCCCTGGGGCCCCAAGAGCAGACCAGACCAGCAGCGAGATGGTTGGAGGTGTCCCTCACAGCCGAAACCCTGCAAAAGGGATAGACCCAGTACCGGGGTTTACCAGGAGATGAGGGGGTAAGCTATCACCTTCCATAGGATGTTTTCATCCAGAGATTCAGAGAGACTTAGCAATCGCTGGCCCTGAAGATGGGTGAGGAGGAGGCTGTTTGCAGAGTCTGGAGAGATGGGGAAGGGTTGGAGTCCTCTCTCCGAACCTCGCAGAGACAGGGTTAGGGGGTTAGACCAGGTCGAGCTTCCACGGCCGGCCTACTGCTCCTCTCGTTGCAAGTCTCAGGAAGCTGGAGGAGAGGGAGAAATAGAGGGTGTCCCAGTACAGGGCACCAAAATGTTAGGGGGGTCGATGACGAAGGCTGTGAAAGAATTCATAGAGAAGAAAATGTAGAGAATAAAGATTTTATTCACTCTCCAAGAAAGGAGAGGGACGTGGTGTGGAGAGATACACCAGCATTGAAGGGTGGGGGCTTTGAGTTTTTATTGGATTATAATTGGATTAAAAAAGGGTGTGGGAGTTGGTGTGGTGTGGCCTTTGGTCTGCCTTGTGTTGTAACACTAGGCTGCAGTTTATTCCAGTGTTATCTTCTGTCTGTGGCTGTAGGGCGTGGTTAGTTCTGTTCTTGCTTCCAGTTCTGGGGACAAGCTTAGACCAGTAAAATGACAGTCATGTTTAACAAAGGTCATAGGACTGTTAGGCGAATGGTGCCACAATAGCAAATGGGGCTGGCTTTGTCTTTTCAATTGGTATTACAATTCTTCTTTTCTATTTCTATTTCAATAATATTTCAAACATCCCTTTCCAGTCCAGCTTCTAAATATTGCTATTACAGACCTGTATCAGAAAACTTTTAAAACAGTTTCATTTGATGATTTGATGGGAGCCATTAATGATCTGTTGTGCCTGAAAATGATGAAGAGGTGGATCAAAGAGGCATCAAGGTCTTTGGGTAGAAACAGGTCTTAGGGAATGTGAACCTGGTGGCCCTGCAACACTTTGCATTACAATTAGACTATTTGCACGTGGCGGTCAGTGGGTCAGTGGCAGACAAGAGCCCTTGCAGAACTGCCTAAACCGGGCTGCAAACCCCGGGGGAGGGGGAGGAGGGGGAGGAGGGGGAGGGGGAGACGAGTGTATCGGAACGGGGTATTGCCTTTTGTTGGTTTGTCAACGGAGAATATGCCCTGTATAAATATAGTTTTCCCCGAGGTGGCCTTGTCTTAGCCGAGGGGCGTTTCTGAGCCGTTCCCCAGGGGTTGTTAGTAAGAATGCTAGCGAAGTGCCTGTACTCTGAAAGGTGCTCCCTGGTGACGGGCACTCGAGCACCCAGCCCGAGATACCCGGGAGAAGGCACTAGGACTTTGGTTTTTCACTCAAGAGGGACTAGGCGGGTGGAGGGACTGCGTGAGAGGATGCGTCCTTTCCTGCGTCTCGCCCTTGCGCGGGGCCCGGGGCGGTGGCAGCCCTCGCCATGCGGTCCCTGCCGCTCGCTTTCGCGTCCAGCCGCGCTCTGCCTGCAGCCGCAGCCGCTCTCTGCAGACCCGAGCTCCCGGAGCCTCCTCATGGCCAGCCCGCCCGGTGCAGCCGCGGCCCTCGCCCGCCAGGTACTTGAGCCCGGGCGTTTGAGGAAGGGGGGTGGATTGGACTCTGGGTCATCGGCGCGCGCGGGCCGGGCCGGGCGCGTTGCTGCCCTTGCCTGCAACGTTCTGCTTCGTCTTGCGCCTCCGTTCGGCCTCCACCATGACGTCTCCTCTTACCACAGCCCTGCTGGAAATCTAGGGTCCCAGCCTGCGAATTCCACCTCGGATAGGCCCCCGCCGGTCGAGTATAAAGCCCCGCGGTGATGCGCCCGAAGCGCTGAGCGCACTGCCGCCGGGGACGTTGAGAGTCGTCATGGAAACCGCTTTGGGGAAGGAGGCGGCAGCGGGGTTTCTGCGCTGCCAAAACTGACAGCCACATCCTACGTGCCTTTGCCACCCCAAAATATTTTGCCCGCAGCCTTCTGCCTCCTTGGATCTTTTTCTTCTCTCTCTCCTGCAGTTACTTAGCAGATTAGGCTGTATTTAAAAAAAAAATTTTAAAGGTCTACATCGTTCTCCAGTTCGCCCTTCTATTGTGTCCTTAAGTATCTTTTAAATTACCCCCACTTCCCTGAGGCTTTTGTCCTTAGCCTCTGGTGTTTGGTGTCCTTGCGCCTGCACGGGAGGGCCCTGCCCAGGGAGAACATGATTCACTCTCCTCCCCATCCCTTTTCCAGGCTCGCTATTGTACGCCAGAGATTGACAAGACCACGAGGCTGAGTGCGCCTTGGAGGTTTTTCTATAAATGGCTTAAAACCCTGGACTAGACTATTTACTCAGATATAAGGCAGACAATTGCCTTCTTGTTCTTTGCTGGTGAACCGTGGCTCTGTAGGGCTCACCTGGGTTTTGAGCAGTCTGCCCCAGCCAGCGGTGGAAGACAAAAACAGCCGCGACCTGGGGCAGGGTGGGAAGTGAAGGGCATCGCTCTCAAGACTATTTCCTTTGGGGCTGTGCCTGGGTGTTCGATCCTCCTTTCCTGTGTGCTGGGGCACTACAGCAGAGCACGATTGTCATGGTGAGTGATATTGATTACCCCAGGCCCCAGTTACCTACCTGGTGTAACTTAATTAATGAATTTAATTCTTCTTTAAGGACTGCAATAATGGATGCTTGGAAGAATGCAGAGAAGCAGGATCAGATGCGGTCGTGAGAACTTTAAAGGTAAGTTATGTGCCAGAGATTAAGTGAAACAATTCAACGTAAGAAATTCATGCCTTGTTGACATTTGGGGCAATTTTCACTGTGCTGGCTATACAGTAGTATTTTTTTTTTAAATTTGTTTTTGTTTTTTAAATCCTCACTTGGAGGGCATGCTTACTGATTTTAGAGAGAGAGCGCGGAAAGGAAGAAGAGAGGGAGGGAGAGAAACATGGATGTGAGAGAGAAACATGGATCAGTTGCCTCTGTTCTGTGATCGGACCCTGACCAGGGGCTAAACCTGCCATTTAGGCATGTGCCCTGCCCAGGAATCAAATCTGCAACCTTTCGGTTTACAGGAGGACACTCCAACCAGCTGAGCAACACTGGCCACAGCTACAGCAGCTTGATATGTTGCTATGCCTTTTAAATTCTCCTCTTAGGGGCAGAAATAATTCCGAGAGCAGGAGCACATACATCACGTCTGAAACTACCTAGTAGTTAAAAGTTGCTTATAATATTTTATAAATCATAAATATTGATTGGAAAGTAATCAATTCATGAATAGTCACCTAAAGGTTTATCTGATTGTACAAGCATAACCCTCACTGCACTTGTGGAAAAAGTTAAACTCATGATTTTTCTCTTTAAGCAGCACCTAATATTTTACAGTAAAAGTGTTGCATTTATTTCTTTTCTCAATGAATTATAATTTTATGTGCTAAATCTCATATTCACAGAAGAATAATGAGGAGCAACTGAGAAAGGACCTTTTAAAGTACTTTGAAACCAATAAAAATACAAATGTAAGGTATCATTTTCTCTGTAGTAATCAGGCTCTCCAGCCCCGCCCCTGCTTCCCCTCCCCAGCCATGGGGGTTTCTGCTGCTTCCCTTTACGCCTGGTTCTGCTCTCCTGCTGCCTGTCTCAGTCACTGTCAACGGTCATCCATAGCACAGAGTGTCCTAATGACCTCATGTCTGGCAGGGTTCAGAGAGGGAGTGAAACTCGACCCATCAGTCTTACACCTCCTGTCTCCAGCTTTTGCTATGTACCAGAGGCTGTGTTAGGCATTGGAAATCCAAACATTTCGTCAAGGTCCCTGCTCTCATGATTTTTAAAAAATCAAAACATCATAGAATATAGTAATTTCTTCACAAAAATAAGTATGTGAATTTTATCTGTCCATATTATTCGTGGTCCTTTAAAGACCATATCCTCTATAACCTTGTAACCAATCTGCTTTCTCTATGAAGACTAAACTCTAATACATTTTGGGGGACTTAGATTTTAAGATTCAGGTCCTTGAAAGAATGAGATAAAAGGGATTCTTACTTGATAATCCCAAAGGATCATATTATACAGTAAATAAATTACTCAGAGGGCATATAGATAAATAAAATTTTTCCAAAATGTCTTTGTACTTTATTTTGGAGAGTACATTTATCAAAGCTGGGGACAGTGAAACAAGGGCTTAGGACAGCAGCAGCAACAGGAGAGCGCCCAGGCGGGGCGGCTGTCAGCTCGCTGAGAAGTCAGAGAAAGGGGGCCTGGGCGACAGGTTCAGGGGGTGAGCCCCGGACAAGCTGCTGCCGCCGCCCGTCGCTCCCCTGGCTGCAAGACTCCTGGGGGCCCTTAGCGCTTAGGAGAGGCACACCTGAGAGGTAAGAAGACGGGGAAGGGAGCGGCACAGTGGTGCTTCCCCGAAGGGCAGGCATGTTCTTCATACTTTTATACATAGAGTAATTATTTTGCAGAGTAAAGAGTTCATAAAGTAAATAATGTCTTTCTTTGTTAATTTAGACTTTTATTTATTGAGTTTTAATTGAGGGAAGCATGTTGACATTCTACATGCAGGTATTTACCTATCAAAATGTGTTCTCATGGTGGCTGTATTCATAGAGCATATGTGATGAGGCAAATGAAGAATGAAATTGATAATTTTGGGAGAGAAAACGGTGGATTTTATAGGACCATCTTTGCTTTTGACCTATTTTTTAATCTCTTTCTTGATTTATCCCTTTTATAAATTTTAAATTGCCTTTCGGGGCTCTAGTGGATAGTTTTCATATTGCATCCCCTCCCCCATTTTGAAGCGGCCATTTTACAGTGAGAATGCAGTTTTCCAGCAGGGCCTAGCAAAGAGATGCTTTATTTCTGGGGAATCTGTGGGATCTTTTTGTGGACTCCAGAATCTTCTTTGTTTCGAGGCGGTCAGCTCTCTATTTCTTCCCATTCCCCTTGCTTTGCAGATCTCCAAATTGGTATTCTCCTCTTCGTATCTCCTTGTTAGTTTTTGTCTCTGAAAGACAATGAACAGAGCACCTAACCCTTTCCAAATAGAGTAAAAAAATGCCCTTATTGTAGAAAAAAATTCTGTAATTCCTGATCCAGTTGTAATGCAGAGTCTTTGAAAGTTTGTGTGGAGGCCTATGCAGAGACTTGCAGATGCACTATCAAGTGCTGCACAGAAGCTCTTGCCTGAATGTTGGCTAGTACAGGCCTCCAATGCTCTCAGCCAGGTTGCACTAGCCTGCTACTGGCTTCCCTGTTTCGGAGCAAATGATTACCCAAGCATGTGTTTTGAGTTAGGAAATTGTTTTTTTAATTGCCCTGTTTTTGTCAGTATTTCTTGTCATTTCACAATCCAGCCGTGGTGGCCTTCCAAATTCTTCCACAAGCAAGCCAATGAATGGTATAAAACGTTCTGACTTGAAATCATCAGGTAATATGGGGCATTGGAAGGAAACATTAATACTGCAGGAGAAAATATCATTTTACAAGTAGTTACTTTTTAGCCATCATGGAATGAAATGTAGAAAAAGGAATTGGTTTTTAAAGAACGCTCATTACAATTGTTTATAAAATGTGTTTCTTTTATGCTAATAATTTTAACCTAAGAACTGCATTTCATACCTACTGAAAACCAATCACATACCATTAGTTAATATTGTTTACTTTTCCACTTCTTTCAACTATACTACCTAATTGTTTAAATTTATTATTGTTAGGTAATTTCTCTTTGAACTCAGGTTAATGGCTGTTACTTTTAGTTTCCAGAATGAAAAGAATTTTCTCAAATAAAGGACAATTGGAGTTCTTCGTGAAATTCCAAAGCCACCAAATAGTGCATTACTCTGAAAAAGTGCATATAGGGCAATCCCTATATACAAATCAGAAAGATAGAAGGTTGCTAATCACGTCATTAAGAAATTGCAGGAAAGTCTCTGTACTATCTTCTCAATTTTTCTGTAAATCTAAAACTGTTGTAAAAAATAAAATCTATTTAAAACATAAAAAAAAAAGAAAGAAATTGCATGCCTCACAGACGAATGTAATGGTTTACTAAAATAGAACTATTACCTGGTAATATAATCATTTATACTCAGTTTCTAGAAAGTTCACTAGTATTAGCAAGTCCTTATTACAAGAACACTAA
Source organism: Pteronotus mesoamericanus (assembly GCF_021234165.1). Taxonomy (NCBI): domain Eukaryota; kingdom Metazoa; phylum Chordata; class Mammalia; order Chiroptera; family Mormoopidae; genus Pteronotus; species Pteronotus mesoamericanus. The sequence continues at coordinate 19,674,697 of NW_026555310.1, forward strand.
ATTGAGCATAAAAACAACTTATTCAATATATCAGCTTTGTCATTGACTAAGCTGATCTCTCTGGGCCTTGGCTCACTATGTATTTTAAGGAGAATGTTCAGGAAAGTAAAAATTATAATCTCGGCCATCCTCATTCCTAACGTTGGTCCTTTCAGGTTTTGTAAAAACAACCACCGAAAGGTCTTTTATGAAATATAGTAAGTACAATTAAAAAAAAAATAAAAACTGTAGCAGCCTATTATGTCAATATCCAACCATGAAGATCAATCCAAGTAGTGAAATTTAGAACTGAATTAATCAAACATAGGTGATATGTACAATAGTTACTGTGCTAAATGAGAGTTAGGCCAACACAATAAAGAAACATGACTCCCATTTCCCAATTGCTCACACCAATTAAAAGGATTTTATAGACCCAAACCAAGCTTTCTGGAGGGTGAGCTGTCTATATGGAAGGGTTGTATGAATAGTAGTAAGTAAAGCAAGTGCTAGGTAGTTTGAAAGCTGAGGATACTACAACAGATTACTGAGCCAGATGTGGTGCTAAATTTCCACAGTCATTGCTGGAGGAAGAAGGAAAAGAGTTTGATAAACTGGAGACATCTCCTGTCCAGTGTTACAAGTGGAGGGAATGGCAGAGAGAAAAAAAGTCCGCGTGTGTGGTGGGTGAGATTTCTGCAGTCAAGTTTTTGTCCCGTGTTTCCTTCCAAGTCAGACAAAAGCGTGTGAACAAGAATTCTTAAGGATGGGTTCTGTTTTCTAGCACTGGGCTAAGGTGTACCCCAAATACAGCTCTTATTCCTTGTTACAGAACCTGGATTTGGTTTGCAGTTCACTCACCAGCTCTGGGTGACAACTTTGCATTCCTCACCTTCCTTGCAGCTAGAGAGATCCATCAGACACATTTCTCACCAATAAGGCATAAGGGAAATTCTGGTAAAATTTTACTTTGTGGTTAAAGGGGACAGAGAAGTCTGGTATTGTCCTCTCCAATTTTTCTTTTCATTCTTTTTTCTTAAATCCTCACCTGAGGATATATTTATTACTTTTAGAGAGAGACAGAGAGAGGGAGAGAAACATCTCTTGGTTGCCTCCTGTATGTGTCCTGACCAGAATTGAACCTGCAACCTTTTGGTATACGGGAATAATGCTCCAACCAACTGAGTCATCTGGCCAGGGACTCTCCACTTGTTCTTTAGGCTTTGGTTAGATCATTAAAACTGAAACTACCACTACAGCAATCTTTTTCTGGCCCTGAGGTGAATGTCAAGAAAATCAGAGAATCTTGACGTTCCAGAGTGTTGCCAGGCCTGGCTCCTCCAGACTTGTTAATGTGCAAAAACCAGCTCCCTGTTAGTTTTTTATTTATCTTTGGCTAAATGCATTGATAAATAATAAGTAAAAAGACTTAGAACATTAGTGAGAGGCAGAATTGAAAAAGGGAGTTAGTTGGGCCAAAATATTTGGACTTGAATCTGTAGCCATTGAACTGTTCATGGACATTGAACATGAAAAAAACACAAAGTATGTGCTACTGAGCGGGTAGTAGAAATTGAGGAATCAGACTTACTTAAGAAATACTTGAAAGGACAAGTGTCTCAGTTCAGTGACTAGTGTAGAACACCAAGGGTTCATGAGAAAGTGAGAATGATAGATGACCTTGAAAGTAACAATTACACAAAGAAAATATAGGAAAAGAATCAATGAATTTGTTAACGGAAGCCATCTCAAGGAAGTAGGGAGGAATGTGGTGGCCTGGGTAGTAGCTGTGGCTTTTATACTTTTCATTTTTCTTCCCCTCCTTACAGTCAAAATTTTAAGTAAGATAATAAACAGGCTTACTTTTCTTATTCAATAAATTAAGGGTTAAGAAGTGAAGAAGTAGGGAGCAATATGAGTGTCAGAAATACGGACCAAGTTTTGGAGGAAATATTGTGTTCCATTTTAGATTTGTAATGAGCGTTCTGATTGTTTTAGAATACATTTCGACCTGAATATTATTCTAAAAGTAAAACTGATTATCACTCATAATTTACCAAATGATAAGGCAGCTGTAAGGCAGTGAATTAATCAGAAGTAATTAGACCATTTGAAAATAATAAAAGCTGATGATATAAAGTGAAATTCTATCTTTGATTTTGGGGATAGAGGTGGTGGAAGGATAATTTTTTTGTGTTAAAAGAAGTGGAGTTATAAGGAGTTGACCTTCCTTATAACTTAGCAGGTTGAACCTGCACCTGGTTAATGCTGTTTTATAACTGGCCAACAAACTCCTTCACCTGTGGTTTTTGTCCGCATTCTAGGACCATAAAAAGGTTCGTGATGGTATTGCCTGTGGTTTGTATGCTAATGTAGTTGGTCATTTGTAATGGGCAGGCTGACCGTGTGGAGTGTTGGTGAGATACTGCTGTGTGAGATTATTTCCTGTTGCTCTATTTATCTTTCTCTCAGTAAGAGTTCCCTTTGTTCATTGTTTCTTCAGCACAGAACAGAGGATTAATATGTTGGTGTTCATTCTCTACTTCTCTGTGTTCAAGGAGGAAAACAGTTGCTTCACTCTGCTCATTGCTTCTGCGGTTTCCCTGGGAGATTTAAGGCTTATCCAAGAATTTTGGAGGGGAGTTGAAGTGTAACCATCATCAAGATGTTCAGTTCTTAATGGCATTCATTTTATTTTAACAAGTTGTTGCTGGTGTTGCTGTATTAATTATAAAAGTCACTCCTTTCTTCTTTGCCAAGTGCTCCACATGAGCCCTATGATGGTAACAAAGACGGGATGTGTTCTCCTTTCTGATTCATTTTACCCCATCTGCTGTTTTTGTCCCTGTTTCTAAATATCACTGAAGTTTGGTTCTGATATTAGGCAGTGTACTTTGCTGAGATTTCAAACAACAGGCAGAATTCTGAATGCAGGTGTGACTTGTTTGGCTCCCATAACGTGACATTTCTGAGTTAGTTGCCAGCATTTGCAGGTGAAGTGGGGGAAGGAGATGGGAAATGGGTGAAGGTGGTCCAAAGATACTCCATTCGGACCAAAAGGGAAATAAGTTTGGGGGATAGAAAAAAAGAGTCAAGTGATTTCAATTTTAATGGCCAATGACTTAAATTTTGTGTTTTTTTTTTTTTACTCTGTAGCCAGTAAATGTTCAGTTACTCTTCTTTAATGGTGCTGATTCTTCTTCCCCAGGCTAAAGATCTAATAATCACACCAGCCACCACTTTAAAGGAGAAACCAGATGCAAATAATGTGGGTTTTGGAACCGTTTTCACGGATCACATGTTGACCATCGAGTGGTCCTCAGAGTTTGGATGGGAGAAACCACACATTAAGCCTTTTCAAAACCTGTCATTGCATCCTAGCTCGTCGGCTTTGCATTATGCAGTGGAGGTAAGTATTCAGCAGGAAAGGATGGTGATATGGTTGTTCTTTGTTGTGGGCATCGAGTACCTCCCCTTGCTGCAATAGCTTTTGGGCAGCCTGGACTTGATCATATTTACTCAATAAAGCAATAAATGTCTTTAAAAGTTTTCCTTTAGAGTCTCACTGTAGGCAAGTCTTAACTAATTTTTTTAGATAATCTTGAGTTTTCTACAATGTCAATAAAAAAATCACTTAGGAAGGAAGGGCAGTTGATAAGAAAATTAGCAATCAAAAAAGCCTGTACTTTTAATACTTAGTATGTCACCTATCTTCTTAGATTTTCTAATAATTGAGGAAAGGCCATCGCGTACAATCTTATGGTTAGATTTTAATGCTAACTGTTTTTATGACCAGCACTAATGTATAGTTATGCATGTTAAGGGACATGTAATTAAATGTCATCTTTCAAGCATGAGTGGAATAATTATAAGCATAAAATATTAAACATTTAGAGATGTTTCTCTGGTCTTTCTCAGGATTCACACTTAGATACACAATACAGTACCCATTCCCTTGATCCTGATTTTATTTTACTTATTTGTAATGTGTTAGATATCTTTCCCAGAATATTGGGATGCTGGAAATAAACAACAGTTTACTTATTAAGGGACTAAAAGATGGTAATACTAAGTATTCATAACAATAATGATAACATTAGTTTTTTATTGAATTCCTGGTAAGTGCCTTGTACTGGGTACTTTATTTTTTTAAGTGAGAAGACCTATGGTTCTGAACTTTCTAGGCTCAAATTCTGTCTCTGTGGCTCCATAGGGAGCTCTGTGACTTGGGAAACGTTTAATCACTATGTGCTTCCAATTTCTTTACCTATGACATATAGGTAGGGATAATACCTATATCATAGTGTTATTATAAGGTTAGATGACTCATTTATGCATTTAGAGCCATACCTGGTGCATAATGAGAGTCCAGTTATTAGCTATTATTATTAACCTTTGAAGCATTATTATCATCTATTATAGAAGCAGATTCAGAAAAGGTAACTTTCCTGCTCAAAATTATACAGCAGTAAATTATACAGTAGTAAGAGCGGTGTCAGGGTTCCAGTGCCAGGCTCCTACTCCCTGAGATGTTACCCCTGACTGTATACACTAAAATTCCAAAAGGCCTCTTCAGTTAACTTGTTCAAAATTATAAAGCCAAATAATTGGAAACATATTCGCTGTCCCAAGGTGTCCACTAAATGTTGAATTTAGACTTCCCTTCCCATCTTTGCATCTTAAATGTACCATCTTGGGTGAGTTCTTTTATTATTTAGTCTAAGCTTCATTCATTATAAAATGAGCATGATAGCTACCCTTGCCTGAGCTGTATCCAATGGAGAGCAAATGGAATACAGTGCTTATGAACTTGAAAGAAGGAATATGGCAAGGCCTAGGGCAGTGATTCTCAAGCAAACAACTTTCATCAGAGTCACCTGGCTCCACCCTCCGAGGCTCTGATTTCTGACAAGCTTCCATGTCATGTTATATTCCTGGAACTGCATTTTGAGAACTGAGCATTCTATGTGCCTGGGACTGTGCAAAGTGCTCGGGATGGGATGGTAAACAAATTAGTCATGACTTTGCCCTCAGAATTCTTTTCTGTTTTAACGCCCACTAAGAAAGTTAAGCAGATACTTCATTTCAAAGGTTTTCTTCCCAAATATTGTGTTTGAAACATTCCTGTTTTGGGCTTTTCCAAAAATATGACTGTTATTTATACTGACACAGATTATTGAATGCCAATGTGATTTTTAAGTTCCATAATAGTTGTATTTTTTAATCCAAAAGTAAATAGATAATTTTTTGAGCATCTTTCTCTTCCACTCATCAGCCTTATTGATTTTAGAATCCATATTATTTTGAGATCTCCAACCACATGTGGTTTTTTAAATTCTAAAAATATTTTTAATTAGGTAAATAGGTGAAGGTTTCAAATAATGAAAGAGAGAAATGTGAACTGTGACTAGGGAATATGGATAAATGAAAATGAAATGATAACAGGCACTTCTTTTTCTGGTTGAAATAAATATTTAGTGAAATAAAGTATAATTTGATAAAGTGAACAGTATATGCACTATTCAATGAATACTTATGCATGAATGGTCATCCAGGTAAAGAAATAGACCACGTAAGCCTTCCAGAAGCCTTCATGTGTCCCTTTCTGCTATATCTTCTGTTCTGGCCACTGTTATCCTCACTTTTGTGATAACCTTTTTTTTTTTTTTTCCTTTTCTTTTTGGATTATATGTATTTCTAATACTTTAGTTTTGCCTCTTTTTGAACTTCTTATTAATGGGATTATATTATGTGTGCGTACCTATTGAGCTCAATACTATGTAACATCTGTCTATGCAGGGCCAAACCTAACATCGTTGGTCCTGGGACAAAAGTGCAGAGGGAGAGACCCCATGGTCCACCTGCTCTAGCTTTTCTTGCGCTTGTTCCACACTGTACCACAAAGGGCTGTGCGCACACATGCATAGATACCCAGACCACTTGGCATTCCCTTGGACTTAGGTGTGGGCACAGCAGTGGTGCTGTCTATTCTTGAGATGAACCTAGGGTAACCCATCCAATCTCTGAAAATGGGATTGGGCCCATTGGGCAGGGATTCTAGAGAATTAGGTACTTGGGAGTCTTGTCTAGAAAAGAAACTCAGGGTCCCACTGACTCCTTGCTTTAAGGTAACAGTCATATCTGGAAGAAGATTGGGGGTGAGAGGTAATCTAAAGTGTAGGGCTCAGGGTAGAGGCCCTGGTTGTCTTGCTCTAAGGGTGGTATGTACCACATCACATGTTCCTTGTGGCAATAGGATTCCATTATGTGAATATATTCAGTTTGTTGTTAATGGACATTTGTGTGTTTTCCTTCTGTGAACATTCTTCTACATAGTATGCTGCTGTACTTGTTTATGAATTTCTCCAAGTTAGCAGTTCTTACAGTGTGGCCCACAGGTCCCTATCCTCCCCTTTCAAGAGACTGCAAGGTTAAGATTCTTCATAATAATACTGAGATATTTTTTCACAGTGTGTTGGCATTTGCACTGGGTACAATTTTGACACACCCTTTGCTAGGGAGTCATATTCTTTATTACCATACATCACAGTATAAAAACATCACTTTTACTTAAGAATATTCTTGGTGAAGGAGTAACAATTATTAGTTTCATTACATTTTGACTCTTCAGGAACTGTCATTTTAGCATTCCATGTGACAAAATAGCAACTTCACATAAGGCACTTCTGCATGCTAAAGTACTGTGATTGTTTCAAGGAAAAGCAATTGGGAGATTGTTTTGCATTGTGAGCTGAACTGGCTGCCTTTCTTCCTTCTTTTTTTTTTTTTCTTTTTTTCTTTCCTTTCTTTTTTTTTTAAATAGCCCTGTCCTGGTGGCTTGGCTGGTTGGAATGTTGTCCCGTACACTAAAATGTTGTGGGTTTGATCCCTAGTCAAAAAGTTATGGTCGGCAACCGATCAATGTTTCTAATGTTTCTTTCTCATATTGATGTCTCTCTCTCTCTCTCTCTCTCTCTCTGTTTTTCCCTCTCCACTCCCCCTTCCTCTCTCTCTAAAATCAATAAGCATATCTTTGTGGGAAGACAAAAAAAAGAAAACAACCAGAATGGACTACAAAACATTCTCTTGTGAGCGTTAGAGGACAGAAGGAAGCAGTGGCCATTTTGTTGCATACACACACCATCTGGTGACTCAGTCAAACACCTAGGTGCTCTTGTGAAGAAATTTGTCAGATGTCATTTGTCTTTAATTGTTTGATTTAAAGCTATTCAACAGAGAGATTATTCTGGGTGAGCCTGAACTTAGGACTCTGTAAGAAAAGAGATCCCACGCAGCTGCTAGACCTGCGTGTCCAGTTTTTCCTCTGTCTCCCTTCCGAGCCCCACGTGGATGAGCTGCAGCTCACACCTGGGGGCCCAGCCTGCTTGTGGTCTTCCCTTCCTGCCTTCCTAGCCTGCAGAGTTTGTACTCACTTAGCCTCCACAGTTGCATTGGCCACTTTCTTCAAATAAATCTCTTAATATTATGTATATTTTGTAGTGGTTCTGAGACCTGATAGACCACAGGATTTTAATAAATTGACATAGGGCAAACATTTCGTGGATATGGTTTCAGGTATTACATTACAACTGACCTTGAAGGAACCACCACTTGGCAAATTTAGGAGGGCTATCAGAGAAGACTCTCCATAATTCTCTGAAAAGGCTATTGGAGGTACCTCTCCTTGCCTCAGCTACAAGTCTGTGTGAGATTGGGTTGTTTTTTTTTTTTTTTGTGCATATGCTTCAACGAAAACAACATGCTGGAAAGAGATTGAATGCAGAAGCAGGTATCAGAATCCAGTTGTCTTCTGTTAAGCCAAACATGAGAGATTTGTGATAATTGAAAACAGTGCCATACGTCACACGAATTCTTTTGGAAAATAGTTATTTTTTCATTAAAATATGTTAACATATCATAATTTAGAATTATAAATATATTTCTCACTTCTAATTTTTAATATGGTAAATATTGATAGAGAAACCTCATAAGTAAAAGCTCTTTGGAAACTTCATTATTTTTAAGAATATAATTTTTAAGGTATCCTGACACCAAAAAATTTGAGAAATGCTGCTTAGGGATATGCATAGGAATGATGCTACTGATCAGAGAATATATTTTCAACTTTACAAGCATAGAGAAACTATTTCCCATAGTGGTTTTACTAATTTTTGTAATCACCAGCCATGAACAAATATTTCTAGTGTTTTCAAACCTTGTCACTTTTTAGTATAGTCAGATTTAAAAATTTTAGCCCATTTAATATAATGGCATCTTATTGTGATATTAATTTCCACACAGCTTTTCATATATTTATTGGTCAATTGGATATCTTCTTACTTGAAGGGGCTGCTTGTTTGACTCTTTTACTCACCTTTGTATTGTGTTGTCTTTTTAGTTTGTAGAAGTATTTCATATAATTTGGACATGGGTCCTTTGTCAGTTATATGTGTTTCAGATATCTTCTACACTCTTTTTACTCTCTATATAATTTTTGATGATGAGAAATACACTTAAGTTTTTAAAAATTAAACTTACCAATCTTTGCTTTATGTTTGATATTTTTGTATCTTGTTTAAAGATTCATCTCCTAACTCTAGATTATGAAGATATCCTCTCCCATTATTGTCTTTCACAGCTAGGTCTTTAATCCTAGATTGGATTTTATATAAAGTAGGAAGTACAGTCTGATTTTTTTCTTTCTTTCTTTCTTTCTTTGTTTTCTTTTTTCCTGTTTTGCTACAGATACCCAGTTGTCCCAGCACCATTTTAAAGGACTGTTCTTTCTCCTCTGACATGTCATAGCACTTCTGTCATGTGCATAGGCCTGCTTTGGGATCTTCATTTTTGTTCAGTTGTCTTGTCTCTCTGGGCCTACATTCTGTTTCAGTTTTTCACTTGTTTACCTGCGTCAAAACCATACTGTCTTAATCTCCAAATCATAGGACGAGTGGTTCTATTTAGCTCTGCAATATCTGTCTTAGATATTCTTGGTCATTGGCTTTTCCATATAACTTTTGGGTACAGTTTATCAAGTCAATCAACTTTCATATAGTTCAGTTTGTTAAAAGAAAGTAGAATGCCCTGATGTGATTTTCATTTGAATAGCATTGAATATATAAATCAGTTTGGGAAGAATTGGCTTCTTTATTATATGAAAGTCTTCTATCCACAAGCATGGAATTGCTTTCTTCAGTTAGCTAGGTCTTTAATGAGTTGGCAGACTTTCATGTTTTTCTTATGGGTCTCCCACTCTTTTGTTAAATTTTCCCCACCTTAGTATTCCTTTTATTTGATCATAAATAGTATTATCTTTGAATTGCTGCCATTACATAGGAATATAATTTTGCATCTGACTACTTTGCCTAAACACATAATTTCAAGAGATCGTGTCAGTTTCTTTTTTATTTTCTAGATATTTAATCTCTTCTATGTTTCATGATCTATGACAGTTTTATTTTTTTCTTATTTAAACCAAATGTATTTATTTTACTATTCTTGCCTTTTTATACTAGCTGCTGTAGAATGTTGAATTAAAGTCACAGCAGATTATTTATGATCCCTATCTGAAAAGTCAAGCTTTACATTTTACCATTAAGTAGAATGTTTCCTGCAAGTTTATTTTAGATATCCTTCATCATATAAGAAAGCTTCCTTTTTTTCTCAATTATCTAAGAAACTTTTAAAAAATCATAAATGAATGTTTAATTTTATCAGATGCATTTTACTATGTCTAATGAGATCATATAGATTTTTCTACATAAACTTAATATCATGAATTTCATTAATTGATTTTCTAATGTTAAACCAACCTCTATTCCAGGAATAAATTCATATTAGTCATACTGTGTTATCTTTTTTGTATATTTTGCATCTGTATTACTCAGTATTATCATGTAATCTTTACATGTATTTGAACCTACCTCAAATGCATACAATTTTAAAGTTGTGAAATAAATGAAATGTTATGTAGTTACCTATTTTATTTTGTGTTTAGTAATATAACCGTAGCAGCTTTTTGTTTGAGATATAATTGACATATGACATTCTATAAGTTTAAGGTATACACCTTATACTTAAGGTGTTGATTTGATATATTTATATATTGCATATGATTGCCACTGTAGCCTTAGCTAATGCCTCTAATGTGTCACATAATGATCATTTCTTTGTTGTGGTGGAAGCAATTAATATCTAGTTACTTAGCAACTTTGAAGTTCATAGTATAGCGTTATTTATAAATTTTATGTTGTGCATTAGGTATCAAGGACATTTTATCTGCTACTTGCCTTTCAGCTCCATATTAGAAAGTATTGGGTTGGCCAAAAAGTCCCTCTAGTTTTTTCTGTAAAAAAAAAAAAAAGATGCTTTTTCATTTTCATCAATAACTTTATTGATTTGGATATTTTGAGAATGTCAGCTATATCCTGTGTGGTATAATGTTGACTGTTCTCAATTAACGTCTTCATTTGATGGCTGTCAACTTCAGTTGGTCTATCCGACCATGGAGCATCGTCCAGCAAGAAATTTCCAGCATGAAACTTTACAAACCACTTTTGACACATTCAATCAGTCATAGAACCTTCTCCATACACTGCACAAGTCTTTCTTTGCCTTTCAGTTGTGTCTTTTACAGTTCTTAAAATAAAAAAGCATAATATACTGAAAAAGTTGCTTATTTTCTTCCATCTCCAATATTAAAATGGCTACACAAAAACTCACCATGGGTAAGATTTTTTTTTTAATACATGCTGATATGAGAGCTGTCACAGTACATCTAACAAAATTGTTTCAAATGAAGTTAAAGACAATTAAGCGCCACTTGAACCATCTTAAGGAAAAAACCAAACAAACTTTTTGGCCAACCCAATATTTCTATGATATATTGCTTTCTGTATCTTTTTGTTTCTGATGTTTTTCAGATGTCATAAGCTGAGTCCAATCTGACAACCTTAACCTTTTTTTTAATACTTAAAAATGAAGAAACTTAGTATGTTTTATCAGTAAACTTAAATTGTAAATCTGCAAGGAAAGGTGAGCTGAATAAAAATTAACACATTGTAATGGCCGTGAGTTTCTTTCTTTTTCCCCTTTTTATTGAATTTATTTGTGTGGCACTAGTTAACAAAATATTACAAGTTTCAGGTGTACAATTTTACAACACATCATCTGTACACTGTATTGTGTGTTCACCACCTCAAGTCAAGTCTCCTTTTGTCACCACTGAGCCCCCTATACCCTCCCCCATGTCTCCCGCCCTTCCTTCCCCACCAATCACCACACTGTTGTCTATGTTTCCTTAGTTTTTTTTTTTTTTTTTGCTCAAGCCTTGCATACGACCAGCAAGCCTACCAACCCGCCCTCCCTTGACAACTGTCAGCCTGCTCTCTGTGAGTCTGTCTTCAGACAACCTCTTCTTTTAACTGAAGCTCTACTCTGACTGTATTTAATAAATTACTCATATATTTGCTCTCACGACATTGAATTTTGTGCTTTTTAATTGTGCTACATGATTTATATCTTTTTTTCTCGTAAGCTTTAAGGCTATACACCTAACAACTCTACTTTTCATTATCATTCAGTTTAACACTTTTTCTCATTTCCATTATTTTTCTTCTTTGACTCAAGCTTTATTTTATAATGGGTTTCTCCTTTTTCAAAATGTGGACATTTTCTAGTTATATTTCTGGTATTAATTTCTGGCTTATCTTCCATTGGAAAACATGTGAAGAAAACATGCGTTCTGCAGGTGGTGTGCGCTGGGTTTTGTTTGCCCAGTAGGTTAGTTTGTTGTTCTTTTTCAACTCTGTCTTATCTTTAGCTTATTTGATCTGTTGATTACCTAGAGAACCTGTGTTAAAATTTCCCACTAAAAAAATGACTGATTTCTCTCTTTTCTCTGTATTTGTCAGAACATACTTACTTCTTGGTCTTTTCCCATCTCTGTGCAGTGGTTTGGCTGGGGCAGTATTTTGAGAAGGGTGACATGGCCTTGACATAGTACAGCCTTGACCCGCTTGGTGTCTATGATTCTGGAGACTGAAGCAACTCTGATCACTTCTACGTTAACTGCTATCCAGAGTTTGAATGAGCCAGGTTAGATGAAAAGATCCATGAGTATTTTGAGGTGCAATGCTTGGGCCTTTGGTCCCCACCTCTGCTCTTTCGGCAGTTAGTCCATGTTGTGTGATTGGGGATGTTTTTCTTCCAATCCCCGTAAATGTATTAGTTAGCAATATTGCTCTGCCTAAGCACAGGATAACTGATTCTCCACCGGATTTTGGTAATACAATGACTTCTTTCTATCTCGGTTACTGTAACCAGTCTGTCAACCGTTTGTATTTCTAGATGTAGGGATCTCTGGTTGAAGTTTGTATCAACAGTTTTATAGGATGAAGCCGATGAGCACCCAGAGACAAGTCATTCTTTTGAATGCAAGGATTGTTTTCATTTAGTTTTACCTCAGATTTTAGTTTACCTCAGATTTATCTCTTTTTTCTTCAGTTATTTGAAGGAATGAAGGCATTTCGAGGAGTAGATAATAAAATTCGACTCTTTCGGCCAAACCTCAACATGGATAGGATGCACCGATCTGCTCTGAGGGCAACTTTGCCGGTATGTAGATTTATGGGTTTCTTTTGTGTTTCTCTTGATGTAATGGTTCACTGTAAGTTTACCTCCAAAGAAATCATTTCAGAATACTTAGATATTCCATACAAACCATATGAACACTGAAGTTATGTCTGATTTACTTTGTCATTAGTAAGGAAAAAAAATGTAAGGAGGTAACCATAGCATTTGGCAACTACACAATCTAGAATGTCTGTGCAGAATTCAAGTGTATATGGGAGATAAAAGGATAAGGAATAAAAATATGTCTCAAACAAAAATAAATAAAAGTTAAAGACTGTATGAAATTATAACACTGAAAATGGAAAACATGGTGTGCCACACAGGTATTTTGAGGATATTCTGCCTAATTGCTTTAGACACTGGCAAGTATGCAGCTATTTAATCAATTATTCTGACATTTTACCCCAACTTTTATTTTAAAAAAAATGGTTTCTCATGGCCATTGAATCCTGGCTCTGATGTTGTTATGGAGCGGAATCCATTGTAAGGTGGGTTAGATTTAGCTGCCAAGATTCACGTGTAGGTGGAGGTGAGGTAGATTACTTCCATTCCCTGAGACGTGACCAGGCCACCCTTCTGAAATGAAAGTCTTTTCCTTCTTTTCCAAGTTCTGAGTACCTAGCCTTCAGGATTCTAGCCCAAGCTGTGCATTAAAGAAGCTAAGCCCAAGTAAAATGCTTCTTATCAGCCAGGCTCTTCCTCCTTCTCCCTGTTTTTGTAACCCATGTTTCATCCACCTCCTTCAGAGGCCATAGTAGGATAGAGGAAGGGGAACTAAGGTAAGTTCTTTGTACTTGGTCCTCGTTTCACTCCTCTACCATTACAGACAGATCAGTGGGGAGCACTTTAAAATGGGGACAGAAGGAAAGGGAAGTAACATTTATTGGCTATCAGCTCTGCTACAAACTGTGTCATTCTTCATGTTTAATCAGAGCAGTAAGCAATTGTCAAGAAGATATGTCTTGTAAATTTTGTTAGCACCTTTGTACAGAGAGAAGCACATAAGCCCAGGGAGGTTAAATGACTTGCCTAAAATCACACAAAATGAATGGTTATGAAAGTGGAATCAAGTTTTAAAATTCCTAGTCAGGTTCTCCTTCCACTAAATCTTATCTCTAGACAGCAATGCCAGAGACCCAAGCAGGTGATACAGGGCGATGATATGTCCTATATGATTAGCAACCTCAATTTCTGTGATGTTACTACACTGTGATGACTGTTAACAGCCAAATTCTGAGGTCATGAGCTCTATTCAGATGCATGTTTCTGACTTATTTCTCCCCTGGTTAGCCTATCACCTGCCTGAAAGCATGTTTCTCTTTCCTGCCAAGTGAGTAGAAACTACTTATTTGACAAGTTGTCACTCATGTAGTATTTAAAAATCTTTTCCTCCTTAGAAATAAACTGCTCTTAGCTTTTGCCCACTTTTTACTGGGTAATCTTTTTCTTACCAACTTTCAGGATATGGTAACATATTCCAGTACAATCCTTTGTTGGTTATGTTACAAATAACTTCACCTAGTTTGCTGCTTCTTACATCTTTTGAAGAACAGAGGTCTTTAAATTTTAAGCAGTCAAAATTGTATCCATTTTTTCTTTATGATTTGTGTTTTATGTCTTTTATTTAAGAATTATTTTCTACCTTCAGGTGACAGTGGTATTTGTAATTTTTTAAAAAATAAAAGTCTTACGTTTTACGCACTTAAGTGTATGATCCAACTATAGTTGATATTTGGATGTGGTAAAAGGTAGGTATCCAATTTTATATTTTCTCCATATGGATAATCCATTGTCCCTTCATAATTTGAGGGTGAAAATATCACAGGAAAAAATTCTTGTTTGGTTTTATTACTTTTTTAACAGTCTAAAGCTTTCATGAGAATTATTACCTGTGCTCCAAATGAAGAAAATTTCATTATTTATTATGTTTTTTATTTCTTCAGGGGTTTGACAAGGAAGAACTTATGGAATGTATTCAACAGCTTGTGAAATTAGATCAAGAATGGGTCCCATATTCAACATCTGCTAGTTTGTATATTCGTCCTACATTCATTGGAACTGAGGTACCACCTGACTCCCTCTTTTGGGATACTTTGTGAGGGAGTTATTATTATGTATAATTGTAGATCTTTGGGTGAAACTCTTAGTGAGTGGTGTGAACTAGCCCCCAATATCATCATTAATGACTCCTTTCTCCTGATCATCAAGACCAGGTGTCAGAAAACATTTTCTGAAAGGGATGGAAAGTAAGTATTATAGGCTTTGTGGACTGTCTGGTTTCTGTCACAGCTACTGAACTCAGCCATTATAGCACAGAAACAGCCACGGATTTGAACGTAAATGAGTAAAGGAATGAGCAAGAAAGCGAGGCTGTTTGCCTTCCTCTAATCAAGAGTAACCATTATTTCCTCAGTTTGCCAGTCTAGTCTCTCTGGTCCCAGCAGCACTTTCTTCCAGTGTAGAAGTGGAAGTGGTTTTAAAATTTGGAGGAGAAAGAGCTACTTCTTTTTATTTTTGTTTTCCTGAAGTCTTGGGATCACTTGGTAAGGAGCGGGAGTGAAGCACCCTCTTCCCACATAACCAGTGAGTAGGTATTGCTAATAAAAATAGTGTGCTCCCAGTGGGCGGAAATTTGAAAAACAATTTTTTAATAAAGTTCACATTATTAAACAGAATACTAAACGTTAATACATGAATCTCTTGTAAAACATTTAAATTAAAAGATAAAATCATTTATATTACCAAAATATTTCTCAGATTAAAAAAGAATTTCAGGATTATTTTAATCATTATCTTCCAAAATATTTATAGATAGATAAAAACTTTAAGAGAAACTAAAAGCTTGGGTGTTTCAAACTACTGTCAATTGCAAATCTGAACTCATAATATTTAAATAAAGAACATCTACACTGTTCCAAATTTTTTCTTTACCGGAGAAGAAGCCAAAATTACATTACTGCCAGGTTGAATACTGGATATCTAAGAGCCCTACATCGAAAAAAGCCAGGGTTTGCTGAGTTCAGCATCTATTTTATCCGACTTCACCCCATTTAGTAACTCTGAGCAGGTACACACCCATAGGTGCACATATGCCGTTATTTTCTCAGTATTCCGATGAGTGTACAGGTGCTTTGACCACAATCATTAGCAAAATATGCACAACCTCGACTTCGGAAATTCCTTTGATCATTGCTCCTAGCCTTGCACTTGCCCAGTCAGTCCCATTTCATAACTCTCTCCATTAGGGAGGCAGTAGAGCGAAACGGTACTAAATGATATCAGGGCTGAGACCACATGTCATTAGAAAAGTTGAGTCTGAGTGTAGGGACAACCCTCCAGGCGCTCTGAAGTCAGCTCACCCAGCCCTTTGACCAGGTCCCAGGCTGACACCGTACATCTGCCAGCTACCAGTAGATTAGACTTTTCACTGCACTCAAAAGACCAACTGACCTTGGCTCATGTGGAAGTTGATTAACTCCTCATATTCATTAACTCAAACGTCCACATTGGAATACCCCTAGATACATTTCTGGAGTTGAGTTCAATGAGAGAAGCAGTTGCTTTTGGTTAATGCCAGCCTCAGATGTACAGAATACAGTCTGAGTAATGCAGAAACATTTTAAGTCATTTCATGTAGAAAGTTTCCCCATTCACAACTTAATTGGAAACCCTTCAGTATGACATTTTCATTAGAGCTAGCATTTAAAAATCTTGCTGCCAAATGGTCCACTGATTTCTGGTTCACTCCACAGGGAGCGTAAGAGCATATGCATTTTATAGACATGTCTTTTTTTTTTTCCTTTTATCACCTTGTAAAATCGTGATATTACACTTATAGTTTAACCAATGATCATAAGAGTTCTATGAAAAGAATTTCCTTTATTCACTGCATTTGTTTATGCTTATACATCTTATCTTTTCTCTCACAATTAGCTTCTATAAAGGAAAGAAGCTGAATAGATTTGAAAACTAGGTGTTACAGCAGCAATTTGTAATCATTAACTTAGGTTTTGCTCACATTTTTAATGTATTCTTCTGCAACCTTATTTGAAATATATATATCATTCCACTGTTTACAAACTATTAAATTCTCATTTGCGTAACTCTGTTAACATGTCTCATATTAACAGCCCCATTTTAGTATCTTCAAACCTTGAGTCTGTTTTTAGAGATCTGGCTTATTTGTGTTGCTTATAGCATATGGTAA
Source organism: Pteronotus mesoamericanus (assembly GCF_021234165.1). NCBI lineage: Eukaryota > Metazoa > Chordata > Mammalia > Chiroptera > Mormoopidae > Pteronotus > Pteronotus mesoamericanus. The sequence goes on from NW_026555310.1 coordinate 19,691,516, forward strand.
TTAGCGTTATTATCAGGCTACTCCTACCAGTGGACACCCTCTTGAGGCTGTTCTTGTCCATTTCAACTTTATCACAGGGGGCGATTGTTATTACCTTTATTTTTACTTTCTGGAGTTATGGTGCACCTGGTATTAATTACACCCCCTAAGGTCATGGCACTTGCTGTCATGGATCATATGAGGTCCCTCTGGTTTTTTTAATTCCCTATTGACTTCATTTTCCACTCTTCTCCTCTTCCTCAGTTGGAAATCATTCTCATGTACTAAGTGAATATTCTTTTGGTTTGTATGTGTTGTTAAGTCTCTCTTATTCCTTTGTAAGTCTGTCATTTTAACTTATATAAAGGATTTTGTCCTATAGATCATATTGTATTTCTTAATGTTTTTCCTCAGCACTGTTGTTCATTTCTGTCCAGGTTACTCTGTGTTTTTCCCATCTGTCACTTCTAACTGCTGCATGGTTCTCCATGCTGGACACATATCTACCACACTTTGACCCAGTTCTCTTACTGGGATTCCATTTCCCTGGTACTTCGTGTAATGCAGCAATGAGCAGTTTGGAAATACGCAACCAGGGAATTAGAGAAAGTCACTGTTTCCCAGGAAGATGTCCATAGCCCGTCTTACTTTCTCCATCCTGAGAAAGCCCTGCTGCTTGTCAGGCAGGAAAGTCCACCTTCTCTTTGATGAAATAGTCGTTTGGTTTGTTCGCATCAGCATCGCTGGTGTTTTGAAGCTCTCCTTGGTGTCATTGTGCTCAGCACTTTCCGTGCACTAACCGACAACAACCCCGTGAGCAGGTGCTGCTGGCACCCTTTTAGAGATGAGGAAACTGAGGCCCAAAGAGGTGAAATAAGAACCCGCAGGCTCTTAACCTTTATGCTTCAGCATCTTTATGTATTAGCCACTGTGCTAGGTCTAGGGATACAGTGCTGAGCAAAAGCCTTTTTCCTGTTCCCTGTCTGTGGGAACTCCCTTGTCAGATAAATGTATTACAAATAGTTTTCCAGTCTGTGGCTTGCTTTTTGTGTCTCTTCACTCTCTTATTAGCACTTAATTTTAGTGTGATTAATTTTTTTATGTTTTGTGATCTTTATGTTCTAAGGAAATTTTCCTTTACTCCCAAGGTCATACTTTTTTTGTGTTTTAGAGTTTTGCTTTTTCCAATTAAATGAAATCCATTTGGAAATGAATTTTGTGTGAAGTACTTAATTTTATTTCTCTCCGTATGGATACCAGGTTATTCCATCACTATTTATTCAATTGTCTAACCTTTCTTCCTTGCTTTACAAAGCCAACTATTGGTTGATATGTCAAATTTCCCTAGATGAACGTTGTTTCTGGCTCCCTGTTTGTTCTCTCTCTCTCTCTCTCTCTCATCCTTTTTTAAAAAACATAAATGGTAGCTCTACTATGCACAGTTTTGTCTGTATTATTGGCCTTGTACTTAAAATTTGCTTGAAGATCCTTCTGTACAGTATACATGTATATACCTCTATTTTTTCCACTTTCCCAGCTATAACATAGTCATACCTTCATACAGATGCCACAAATTATAAGATACACCATTACTTTATTCCCTGAAATAGAAAAATATTGCCAGTTAAACTATGATAGTATTTTCCTAATAATCCTGAGCGATTCATGATTATTGCTCATATCAGATTCTTTTTTTTAATGTATATTTTCTGAGGAAATCTACAATTCCTCTTGCCATCAGTTGCACTTCTGGGCTTGTGATAAGCATTTTTAAAAATTTTTGGATGTATCTTAATAATAAAAGCTAACACAGCTTTACCTTTGAATGGATTTGTTCCTACCACAGGTTCCATTAGAGGGCCTGGTTGTTGCTTTGCAAGAAAATATTAAATTGCATTTGTTTAAAGTTATTATGCATATTTATTTCACTAATATTAAATATATGTCCTGCTCCTGTTTTTGTGTCTTTCTATGCAGTCACTTCTTTTAGTTCCAAATCATACCATAACCTTTTGAAGACATTTCTAATAGCAAATACAACATAGATAGCATTACCAATGCCATGAGACGTTGGAATTACCTTCTGTATGAACAGGTAACTCCAAGTCTGAAAATGTCAGCCTTGCTATGACTATTTAGCAATAGCAATCGTAAAATTCTGAGTTCAGATTTCAGATATATTAAGTATGAAAAAAATAGACATTGTGAAATATGGTAGCATAATTTATGTAATGAGTGTCCTGTTGATCAGCCATAGTGTTGATATAACAAACATTAGAATCATTATTAGTAAGTTTGAGTAAAGCAGAAGAATTAAATTTGGGAATCTTAAAAATGCAGGCTTTCTTTCAGTAATGTGTTCTGTAGATATATCCCCTAGTGCACATAAAGACATATATTAAAGGATATTTATTGCAGCTCACACAATTTGCTGTTAAACTGGTATGAGTGTAAGAGAAAACTTGTCAAGTTTTCCTTTGGGCCAAAGCAGTTGGCTAGCAACCATTTGTTGTGATGAGGAAGCGTAAGGGAGAAGGTCTGTTTGGTTTTTGTTGTTGTTTTGTTATTGCTATTTATTTGTTAAAATGATATTGGATAGAATCAAGAGTTTAGTTTTGGTTGTGGTCATTTAAACCAGTGATGCCAAGCAGGTGGGTAGGTTAACGAGACAGATAGAGTTTGGAATTTAAGTGATAACATTATGTTTACCATAAAATGCCTTTAAAGCCAAGATGAAGTTTTCAAGGGAAGAGCTGTAGATAATGATGAAAGGAAGGCAGGAACTAAGCCCCGGGGCAGGCCAGGCCAGCATTTAGAAGAGAGGAACACGAATCAGCCAAGAGTCTGAAAAGTAGTAGCCTGGAAGGTAGAGTAAAATGAGAGGAGGGCTCGCTGTACTGAAGCTAAGTGAAGAACGAGGAAGCGATGAGCAGCTGTGGCAAATCCTGCCCATAGACCAGTGAGGTGAGGACTGAGAACTGACTGTTGGATTTGGCAACATGGAGGTCCTTGGTGGTCTTGATAAGCATATTTCAGTGAGGTGGCGGGTCAAAAGCTTGAGTGTCATGGATTCAAGACAGAATGAGAGGAGGGGAGGTTACAATGGTGAGTGTGCACAAATCTTGTGAGGAATTCTGCTATAGAGGGAGCAGAGAAGTGAATAGATGCCTAGAGTGGGACATGGTGTAAAGGGAGTGTGTTTGTTTTACACGGGAGATACTGTGGCATATTTTCAAGCTGTTGGAAATGATTGACATGAAGGGGAAAATTGATTGTTAAAATATTCAAAAGATTCTACTCCTATCATGGTTCTACTTCTGAGGGTGATGGGACAGGCAGGTTGTATATGTGACTAGATGAGGGCATCCAATCACGCCAGTCCCCTCTAGTTTGCAGTTTCCTCCACACACTTACCTCATTGACAACAGTCTTTTTGAAGGCTCTTCCCTTGAGTGTAACATCCTTTTTCCTTTATCAGCTCACTTAGGACCCTCTTCCTCACTCGGTTGCCTGGGGTGAGACTTGCCTATTTATTGCTATTGTCAGCTCCCTGTGTTGGTCTTACTTGTCTCTCTACTTCAGCCTCAGTGCCGTGCCTGGCCAAGTCCACTGAACTGAACTTGGTGGAATCACAACATCAGTCCTAGCGGTGAGGCCAGCTCAGTGAAGAAGTGCTGGTTTTGAAGCCAGTCCTGGTACAAGGAAAACCCTCCTGGAGCATTTTCCTATCATCTAGAGAAGGGAACCGGCAAACTTTGTCTGTGAAGAGCTGGGTTGCCAGTCACCTCTCAATTCCGCCTTTGCAGCGCACACACAGAACCAAGAACAGGCAACCCATGAATGAATGTGCATGTTCCAATACAACTTTTTAAAAAATGGGCAACAGGCTGAAGTTTGCTGGCCTCTTGATCTAGAGTCATTTCAGTAGAGAAATGAAGCCTGGTTTTTCTAAGAGTGGTTTATTCTGGCTCTTTCTGAGTACTCCCCCATCAAGTATTCTTGATTACCTGTTTAATCACCCAAGCTAAAATTTCTATTGATTTCAAAGTTACCAATCTGTATTTTCCAGGTCATCAGTATAATAATTTGTGCCTTTTTCCCAAATACCTGTTCTCCACAGTTCCAACAGTAAGGGTTGAATTCAGTCCTGTGGTCACATCTGTAATCATCTTAATGCTCTGTGCATTGGTGTGCATTGAATTTATTTGCTTTTATTACTATTATCAATTATTATGTATAAAAGCAAAAAATAACTATTGCTCTTTGTTCAATGCTTGAAAAAGATCAGACCCTGGATGCTTTCCACAGAGAGCTATTTAATTTAATACTTACGCTAACCCTGTGATCAGTCATCCCTGCCTTTACATAAGGTTAGATAAAGAAGTTAAGCATTCTTTTTTTGTCTATTTCACCTTATCTTTAGTTTTCTTTTAACTACTTTTTTTATAAATGTCTAAGATCATTCTTATGTAAAAACTAAAAAAGAGTTGAGTGTTCAGTTAAATTTATACTATCTTTCTCTTTGAACAGACTGAGAAATATACTTGGCCCTATCCCTTGCCCATTTTACAGCGAGCCTCAGGAAGGCCTGGCTGTTAACTTCCCGCATGATAGTCTTTCAATGCCTCCATATAAATTATCTGTTAGGCTAGAGGTGGTCCTAAAGGAAATCAGGCAAGAGACAAAGGGACATTTTCTCTCTCGTGTCTATACAACATATTAGGATTTGCATGAGATTTTTTTTTTTAAATCAACATAATTTAAGTATGGTAAATGGTCATGTGGGTTGTTTCCACAGCCCTTTTCCATAAACAATGTCATATTAAAATGGACAGTCATTTGGCAAATATTTAGTTAAGTTGCTGTAACAATGTATGATACTACATAGAGAGGACAAAAAGGGTCTTACTGCTTGAAGTGAATAGATTAGCAAGAGGCAGAAAATTAAATAAACAGTTTTAAGTGTGATAGGCATTCTATCTAAACCTAAGAAAGTGCAGGATGCTGTAATAGCACATAACACAAGCACTTAACCTGGTCTTGAGGTCTCATTTCCTGAAATAACGTTTAAATGACATATAAATCGAGATGGAAGTGTTTGTATTACTTAGGTGAGAGAGGGGATGTCTTAGTCTGCTCTGGCTGCCAAAACAAAATACCACAGGCTGGGTGTCTTAAACACTAGAATTTATTTCTTCACAATTCTAGAGGTTGGAAATCCAAGTCAAAGGGCCAACAGGGAGAGTGTCTGGTGGAGCCTCCCAGATACTCGATGTCCATCCTCTCGCTGTGTCTTTACAGAGCTTTCTGTGTTGTGGGAAGGAAACGGGGTGGAGCAGGGGGCTGATGCTCATCCTTTTGTGTCTCTTTTTCTTTTTACAGAGATACCAGCTCTAAGGATTAGGGCTGTAAGGATTAGGGCCTCATTTAATCTTAACTATGCACTTAAAGACCTTATCTCCTAAAATAGTAGGTTGGTGTTTAGAGTGTCAACATATAAATTTGGGGGGTTGACACATTTCAGGCCATAATAGGGTAGGGGTGGGAGGGGAAAGTATTCCAGGTGGAGGGAATAGGACAGGAAAACATTGAGGGGTAGGAAGGTGAGGAGAAATTCAAGGGGAAAAGGGCTCCCTGTGGTTTGAGCAGGAGACGCTTGGAGAGGGAGTGCTATGGTGAAGGCCGAGGGTGCAGGGAGGCAAGCCCCGGTTGGGATTCTCTTCAGGTTAGGAAATCTTAGGTGGTATTCCACTGCCTTTTTTTTTTTTTTCCTCCTCAACAGTGATATTGTAAAAAGAGCTCTGAATTAAAGGGAGAAGATCTAGAGTTTAATAACTGAAACCTCGGATAAATCATTTGTTTTGAGCCTCAGTTTCTCCAACTTAAAAGTAGTCATATTATAACCCTCAACTCTTGGACTGTTGGATGATGTGAAATGATGACCTTGAGCCTGGACTGGTATATAGCTCAGTGGGTTGGGCATGGTCCTGCACACAGAAAAATCACTGGTTCTGTTCCCCATCAGGGCACATGCCTGGGTTGTAGACCAAGTCCCCAGTTGGAGGTGTGTGAGAGGCAACCAATCAATATTTCTTTCCTTCTGTTCTCCTCTCTCTAAAAATAAATAAATAAAGCCTCTCAAAAAAAAAAAATGACTACCATGAAATGTCTTAGAAACAAAAAAATACTGTATAATTATTAAGGATTTTTTCATCAATCCAACTAGTTTTTCCTACAAAAACTATGCATAGATTTGTTGTTTGTTCCATTTGTGATGCACACCCAAGGCCCCACATGGACCACCCCTCAGTCCAATATTCTTTAGCATTTTCTACTCTGATCTTTTTTTTTAACTTTTTTTAATTAAAAAATTAATTTAATGTTTTATTTATTCTTTTAGATTTTTTATCGCATTTTTTCCATCACCATTTAGTCCCCTTATCACCCCCTCCTCCCCACATAATCACCACACTGTTGTCCATGTCCGTGAGTCCTTTTTCCTTTTTGCTCAACCCATTCCACCCTCTGACATCCCCCGCCTTAGCTGTCATAATGTTCTCTGAGTCTGTCCCCATGTTCCTTGTTAGTTCAGTTTGTTCTTAGATTCCACATATGAGTGAAATCATATGGTATTTGTCTTTCTTTGACTGGCTCATGCCACTTAGCATAATGTCATTCAGGTCCATCCGTACTGTTACAAAGTATGGCTGAGTAGTATTCCATTGTGTAAATATCCCATAGTTGTTTACTCCACTCATCTCCTGATGGACAGTTGGGCTGCTTCCATACCTTGGAGATTGTAAATAACGCTTTAATGAACATAAGGGTACTTATATTCTTTCAAATTAGTTGTTTGGGTTCCTTTGGATATATTTCCAGAAGTGGGATCATTGGGTCAAAAGGCAGATCCATTTTTAATTTTTTGAGGTATCTCCATGCTGACTTCCACAGTGACTGCACCAATCTGCATTCCTGGACTGCAGGTGCGTTTTTGCAACAGTGCAAAAAGTTCCTCTTTCTCCGCATCCTTACCAGCACTTGTTTGTTGATTTATTGAGGATAGCCATTCTGACAGTTTTGAGATGGTGTCCCATTGTGGGTTTTTTGCATTTCTCTGATGACTAGTGATGCTGAATGTCCTTTCATATGCCATGTGTATGTCCTTTTTGGAGAAGCATCTATTCAGGTCCTTTGCCCATTTTTTAATTGGATTGTTTGTTGTTTTGGTGTTGAGTTTTTTTAAGTTCTTTATAAATTTTGGATATTAACCCTTTATCAGATGTATTAGCAAATATGTTCTCCCATTCTGTGGGTTGTCTTTTTACTTTATTGATGTTTTCCTTTGATGTGCAAAAACTTTTTTAGTTTGATATAGTTCCAGTTGTTTATTTTTTCTTTTGTTTCCCTTGCCTGGGGATATATATCTGATAAAATATTACTGTTAGCAATGTTTGAGATTTTGCTGCCTCTGTTCTCTTTTATAATTTTTAAGGTTTTATATATAACATTTAAGTCTTTAATCCATTTTAAATTTACTCTTGTATGTGATGTAAGAAGGTGGTCTAGTTTCATTTTTCTGCACACATCTGTCCAATTTTCCCAACACCATTTCCTAAATAAACTATCTTTAACCCATTGTATGTGCCTGCTTCCTCTGTCAAATATTACTTTAAAGGTGTGGGTTTATTTCTGGACTCTCCATTCTGTTCCATTGATCTATGTGTCTGTTTTATGCCAGTACCATGCTGTTTTGATTACTATAACATGATAGCATAGTTTGATATTAGGTAGCGTGATTCTTCCAACTTTGTTCTCCTTTCTCAGAATCGTTGTTGCTATGTGGGACCTTCTGTGGTTCCATATAAATTTTTGAAAAATTTGTTCTAGTTCTTTGAAATGCATCACTGGAATCTTGATAGAAATTGCATTGAATCTATAGATTGCTTTGGGTAGTGTGGACATTTTAATGATGTTAATTCTTCCTATCCATGGAAACATGGTATGTGCTTCTACTTATTTGTGTTTTCTTCAACTCCTTTCTTCAGTGTCTTATCATTCTCTAAGTACTTGTCTTTTACATCCTTGGTTAGGTTTATTCCTAGGTATTTTATTCTTTTTGAAGCAACTGTGAATGGAATTGTTTTCTTAATTTCCATTTCTGTTATTTCATTATTGGCATTTAAAAATGCAACTGATTTCTAAATATTAATTTTGTATCATGCTATTTTGCTGAATTCATTTTTCAGTTCTTGTAGTTTCTTGGTGGAATATTTGGGGTTCTATATGTACAGTATCATGTAATTTGCAAATAAAGACAGTTTTACCTCTTCCTTTCCAGTTTGGGTGCCTTTTCTTTCTTCTTGTATGATTGCTGTGGCTAGAACTTCTAGTACTATATTGAATAAAAGTGGTGAAAGCGGACATCCCTATATTGTTCCTGATCTTAAGGAGAATGCTTGTAGTTTTTACCCTTGAGTATGATGCTGGCAGTGAGTTTGTCATATATGGCCTTTATTATGTTTAGATATGTTCCCTTTAATCCCACTTTGCTGAGAGTTTTATCATAAATAGGTGCTGGATTTTATTAAAAGCTTTCTCTGCATCTATTGATATGATCATGTGGTTTTTATTCTTCATTTTGTTTATGTCATGAATCATATTTATTGATTTGCAAATGTATCAATCTTGCATTCCTGGGATAAATCCCACTTGATCATGGTGTATGATCTTTTTGATTCATTGCTGTATTTGGTTTGTTAATATTTTGTTTGGGATTTTAGCATATTTTCATCAGGGATGTTGGCCTGTAATTTTCTTTCTTTGTAGTGTCTTTAACAGGTTTGATAATTATTACACACTGGCCTTTAAAATGAGTTTGGGAGCCTTCCCTCCTCTTGAATTTTTTGAAATGGTTTGAAGAGAGGTATTAATTCTTCTTGAAATTTTTGGTAAAATTCACCTTTAAAGTCATCTGGTCCAGGGCTTTTATTTGTTGGGAGTTTTTAATTTACTGCTACAATTTCACTAGGTGTAATCTGTCTATTAAGGTTCTTTGATACTTCCTGATTTAGTTTTGGAAGATTGTGTATTTCTAGAAATTTATCCATTTCATCCAAGTTGTCCACTTTGTTGGCATATAGTTGTTCATATTTTCTTACAAGCCTTTGGATTTCTTTGGTGTCATTTGTTATTCTCCTCTTTCATTTCTGATTTTGTTTATTTGGGTTCTCTCTCTCTCTCTCTCCTTTTTTTTTCTTTTGATGAATCTGGTTAACAGTTTGTCAATCCTTTTTATCTGTTCAAAGAACCAGTTCTTGGTTTCATTGATCTTTTATATCTTTTTTTTTTTTACTCTATTTTATTTAGTTCTTTATTATTTGATCTTTATTATTTCCTCCCGTTTACTCATTTTGGGCTTTGTTTGTTGTTCTTCAGGTTCCTTTAAGAGTAAAGTTAGATTGCTTATTTGAGCTTTTTCTTGTTTTTTTGAGATAGGGGTGTAATGCTATGAATTTCCTTGATAGAGTTGCTTTCCTTGAGTCTCACAGGTTTTGAATTGCTATGTCCTCATGTTCGTTTCGAGGTATCTTTTGATTTCTTCCTTGATCTTGTTGTTGACCCGTTCATTGGTTAATAACATGTTATTTAGCTTCCATGTCTTTGCGTGTTTTTCACTGTTTTTGTGATTGATTTCTAGTTTTATAGCCTTGTAGTCAGAGAAATTCTTGACATGATTTCAGTCTTCTTAAATTTATTGAGACTTGTTTCATGTGCCAACATGTGGTCTATCCTAGAAAACATTTCATGAACACTTGGAAAGTGTGTATATTCTGCTGCTTTGGGGTGAAATGCTCTGAAGATATCAATTAAATCCATTTGATCTAGTGTGTCATTTAAGGCTGCTGTCTCCTTGTTGATTTTCTGCCGAGGAGATCTATCCATTGAAGTCAACGGGGTGTTAAGATCCATGACTATGACTGTATTTCTGCTGATCTCTCCCTTTGTGTCCATCCAGATTTACTTCACATATTTAGGTGCTCCTATGTTGGGTGTGTAAATGTTTACTAGGGTTATATCATCTTGTTGGATTGTTCCCTTTATCATTATGCAGTGTCTTTTTTTGTCTCTTACTATAGCATTGGTTTTAAAAGTCTATTTTTTCAGATGCGCCCCAGCTTTTTTTTCTTTTCCATTTGCATGAAATATCTTTTCCCATCCCTTTACTTTTAATCTTTGTGTATCTTTTGACATCAGGTGGGTCTCTTGGAGGCAGCATATATGTGGGTCTTATTTTCTTAGCCATTCAGCTATACTGTGTCTTTTGGTTGGAGCATTTAAGCCATTTGTATTTAAGGTGATGATTGATAGATCCATATTTAGTGCCATTTTATTATTATACTATTTTCCTCTTTTTTTTTTTTTCTTTTTTAGTTCTTCTTCTTAAAGCAAGCCATTTAACATTTGTTGTTGAATTACTGGTTTGGTGTTATCAAACTCCTTTAGCTTTTTTTTATGTGGGAAGCACCTTATTTTTCCTTTGATTTTGAATGATAGCCTTGCTGGGTAAAGTAGCATTGGTTGTAGTTCCTTGCTTTTCATCACCTTGAATATTTCATGCTGCTTTCTTCTTGCCTGAAATGTTTGTGTTCAGAAATTAGAAGACAGTTTAATTGGTGCTCCCTTGTATATAACTACCTGCTTTTCTCTTGCAGCTTTTAGGCTTCTCTCCTTTCCTTTAAGCCTTGCCACTTTAATTATGTGTCTTGGTGTAGGTCTTTTTGGGACCAACTTGTTTGAGACTCTCTGAGCTTCCTGGAGTTGTGTGTCTTTTCCCTTACCAGATTAGGGAAGTTTTTGGTCCTTATTTATTCAAATAGGTTCTCTATCCCTTGCTTGCTCTCTTCTCCTTCTGGTATTCCCATGATGCAGACGTTTTTATGCTTCATATTCTCCAAAATGTTTCTTCAGCTCTCCTAAATTTTTTAAATCCTTCTTTTCTTTTTGCTTCTCTGCTTGGGTGTTTTTTCCTACTTCATCTTCCAAACCACTGGTTCGATCCTCTGCTTCATCTAACTGATTGTTTATTCCTTCCAGGGTATTATTTAATTACAGATATTGCATTCTTTATTTCTGATTGGTCCTTTTTTATGGTTTATATGTCCTTTTTCCATGCTGTTGAGTATCCTTATAACCATTCTCTATCTGATAAATTCTCTATCTGATAAATTGCCTCCATTTCATATAGTTCTTCTGGAGAATTATTTCTTGTTTTTTATGTGGAGTCATTTTCTTTGTCTTCCCATTTTTGCTCCTTCTTTGTAATTGTTTCTATTTATTAGGTAGATCTGCAATGACTATGGTGTAGGCCTTTGTCAGGTGTTACTTGTGACTGGCCCTGGTTTACCTGTTTGGAGCTATCAACTTTCCGCCATATGTGGCTCCCTCTGCTGGGTTTGTCTATGTGTAGAAAGAACCAGGCTGCACCTAGGCTGGCTTTTATCAGCACTAGGCCCGGGGGAGGGTCAGCTAAAGTCTCAGATGTCCCAGAGATCTGCCTTAGTTGTTAAAATAACCACTGATATACCCTCAAGCTGTACTGAGCAGCCCAGTTTACTGTATTTTGCCATGTATAATATGCACTTTTTTGCCCAAATTTTGAAGGGAAACATAAGGATGCATATTATGCATGGCTAGTACCTAAAATACCTTGTATCTCTTCTTGTGTTTTGTAATTATTCGTTACATAAAATTTCTTGTACCATAATATGTTCAAAAAATAAATGTTAAAATTCCTTTATAGTACAAAAACCAATTATATATAAATATAAATAAGTAAATAATTGAATTAAAAATTAAAACAAAAAGATTTTTGTCCTGAAAGTTTGGATGAAAAACATGGATGCACGTTATACATGGCAAAATATGGTAAGCTCCACAGATTGGGGCAGAGGAATTCCTGTGGGTGAGGCTGTTGTTCCCCCTCAGGTGATGCCACTTTGAGGGCAATGCTCTGCCTGAGAAAGATGGCCTCTGTAGTATGGAGAATGCCTCAGCCCAGCTGTCCTGGTGGTTGTTCCTTCAGTTCTCTCCACAGAGCCACCAGCCCCAGACTATCCTTAAGTGTGTCTAGTCCACTCTGCCCTCTCTCTACTGGAGCCCATGGTAAGGGGCTGCAAAAGAAATTTTGTGCATTGGCCCTTTAAGAGGCTCTCTGCATCTCCAGCTATCTCTCCTGGTGGACAGAAACTCCACTGCTTTTCACAGCTGGATATTATCTGGGTTTCTTTTCAGCTCTGGTGCTGTAGTCTGGGAAGCCCATTTAGGGGTTTAGATCCTCCACTCTCAGGGGCAGACCCCTAGCTGCTGAAACGTCCCTCCAGCACTTCAGCTGCTGCCGGAGGGAGCCCAGCCAGCCCTGTCGTGCCTCCTGCACACTCCCTACCAGTCTTGTGGTGAAATGGTTTCTTCTCTCTGACCTTGGTTATAAGGCTTCTCTCCAGTTAGTGTTCAGTTGGTTATTCAGGATGATTTCTCTGCAATTTAGCTGTAATTCCAGCTTGGTCCTGGGAGGAGGTTAGTGTAGCTTCCACTTACTCCTCTGCCCTCTAATCTTTTTAAAGAACTGGCAAGACTGAAAAAAAAAATAGGTTGTTCTTTGGATTATAAAAAAAGGGGGGCATGCTGTTCTTTTTAAAAAAGGTTTCCATTATCCTCAGTATCTTATTTCTGCTCTATATTTGCCTTGCCCAGGCAGAATTATTCTTAAACCTCACATCACCACAGTGCTTCCCTGTCTATCAGGCCAACACATGTGGCTGTTATTTCTTTTCTCAGCTCAATATGCTCTTTCTTCTATTGTACAGATCACCTCTGACATCCTGCCTTTTTATAAACGAATTTTCTGACTAAATCAGAGTGGTAATTGTCACTATTACATGTCTCTTTATTTTTCATCACACCCAAATGTCTTGCTATATTATGCAAAATATATATGTATTTAATACCCTTGTATATGTATTTATGAGGTATAATATAAAATAAGAGAAGTCTTTATTGTTTTGTACCCATCAGAATTTCAATTTCAAAGTCATTGTGGTCCCTTGAGAAGTTATATACTCTGTGCCTGAGATTTATATTCCTCATTTTCCATGGGCTTTTTAAAATGCCCTTTTCAATTCCTTATGTATTAAAATAATCAAAGAAACTAGTAGAGAAGAATAAAAAAATCAAAGTGTTCATAAGGAAATGAGACTTACTGAAAGTGATTTACATAACTTATCAGCTGTTGTCTTTCACATTTTCTCTTTGTATGGCTTTTGGTTTATTTGATCAGAAGCCCGACCTTGTCATTATAAAATTATGTTTATGCCATTTGATTAACATTATATAATAAACTACTCTCAACTGTAGCTACTGCCTCTGAATTTAAATCACCTTCAAGGATAGAAGGGAGAATTAAGTCAAAGAAACAAATGGTTCCTGAGGGTAGCCAGTCAGCAAGCTCTCTTTCTGATGCAGTTCCATTTTCACTATTGCCGCTCTTAAAGCAGTGTGACCATTTTCATTCAGTAAAGTCACGGAGTTCTTTTCATGAAAAGACTGTCGGTATGAGTAATCTTTTAAGGAGGAAGGTGACTAAGTTGTCATCAACACCAGTACTTGAAGTTCTTGTAAAACATCAGTTGACCTTGCTTAAATTTGAGAAAATAAAATGTTAGTACACATGAACACATTTTCTTTCAGCACTGAAAAATTCTAGCCTATAATTTTCCTGCTTGCTAAGAATAGAAGTATTACTTAAAGGTATATTGAGATATTTTTTCTCAGAAATAGATTTGCCCTGGCTGGTGTGACTCAGTTGGAATATCCTTCCGAACACTGAAATATCAGGGGTTTAATCTCCAATGGGGCAGGCATGGGAAACAATGTATCAATGTGTGTGTTTCTCTCCCTCTCCTCTCTTTGTAGAATCAATTAAAAATATGCTTAGGTGAGGATTTAAAAGAAAAGAGAAAGAAATAGATTTAATGCATAGAATTATTCCATTTTCCATCTGTGCTCTCTTTACTACCACCTAGTGGAATATATGAAGGTTGCCTGTCAATTAACATTGGGAGATGGAAATGAGTAAGATGAAATTTATCTCAGAAAAAAAATTCCATGATGATGAATTATCATTTCTTTCTTAGTGTAATACTGGTTGCAAAAAAGTACATGAGTTCAGAGTGAAGAAAGTCCAGGAATTCATATGATATCTAATAAAAAGCTCTCTACAAATAAAGCTATTTTGTTTAGAAACTTAGAGGATAGATAATTACTGAGACTCTGTCTTGCCCTTTGTCCTTCTAAATTATGTTGAGAAGCTTCTCTTAATTACTCAATATAAGGGTCCCCAAAATTTTAAAATATTAAACTTTAAATCTCCTTTGATATGAAGGGATCGTTGTACTTAACTGATAGGTGGGAAAAAATGCAGATAAACTAGTGAATCTTTATCAAAGCTGTGAAGAAAAGCAGATGTGTATATTCTGAGGTGCTTTCTCCCAAACAATGAAACCCAAAAAAGGAGAATGAAGCTTTAAGGCTCTTCACTCTTTATTAGTGGGGAAGCCCTGTTCAGTCCCTATTAAAGAACAAACACGAACAAACAAAACCTGTTGCTTGCTGACTAATTTCTTTGACTTGGTACCTGTCACCCAGTATCTATTTGCTGTGTGGCCATGGAGCTAGTCCTCACATTTACATGGAATGTGAGTGCCATCAGCTTCCCTTTTTCGAAGGTAGCACGCTCTTCAGATGGCATCGGTGTCCACATACACAGACACACTTGTTTGTGCTTACAAATATTTTCCCTACCTGATTCTTGATGACCTGGGCATAGGTAGGGGGAGCAGGACCAAGGTAGGATAGTAGGGAATATAATTAAAATTCAGAAAAAGAAATATCCCCACATCCGCTTTCAGCATGTCTTATGAAACATTACAAAAGTCACAAAATCCACTGGGACTGAGTTTCTTCTCATTCTTTCCCTGACAGATTCCTACCTTGTGCAGCCAGACAGGCTCTGTGAACGCAGTACAATCTTTTATATCTTAAGACTCTCAATGTAATTGTCCTGACTTGTTTTCTTACTTTCTGTGGTTTTGAGTGGCACAAGACAGCCCAGTGAGCTCTCTTGCCTATTTGATAGGTAGCCCTCAACACTTCCAGTCTCTCAATTTTTCTCCTTAATAAACAACTGACAGTGATTACTTATAACTGATGTGCTGAAGGACTTTGTATGATTTTGCAGTGTTGACTTACGATGAATGCTTGTTGGAAAGGCCAGCTTCTGTCTTTGCCATTCATGATATAAGTTCCTGAGTCCCATCCTCTCTTTTGGGGGGATATATTTATCTTGTCTGGTGTCTTTGCCTCTAGTGTAGCTACATTCTTGCTGTCCAGTACCAGTCATGCGTGTCAAAACAGAAGGTGAAGTTAGAGAAGCAAATATTACATTTCATCCCCAAAGACTAAAATCATGTCTGAGTTCTAAATCTTTCAATTTCCAATCAGTGCAACATTGAAGGGTGTTATATAGCTAGTTAAAAATATATTTCTCTAAAAACTCTACTAACAAAAAAGGAACATATTTGATTTTCCTCTAAAATTAAAACAACTGGGAAAACAAAGCAAAAGGAAACTTAAGTACTCGGTTCTCTGTGTTTTCTTCTAGAAAACCATTTTTAACTTTGCGTAACCCAATGTTAGAAGTAACGGTGTGCGTCTTTTGGGAGATAGTTACAGATCTATTCTAGTCTCTGAGACTGGTGTCTCCATTTTGAATGAACAGTTGTGTGTACTTTTACTTTCTTGCAGCCTTCTCTTGGAGTCAAGAAGCCTACAAAAGCCATGATCTTTGTGATCTTGAGTCCCGTGGGACCTTACTTTTCGAAGGGAACCTTTAAGCCAGTGTCCCTGTGGGCTGATCCAAAGTTTATAAGAGCCTGGAAAGGGGGGACCGGGGACTGCAAGATGGGAGGGTAAGTAAGTCTGTGCTTCTGTCTAAAGGAGGGTTCCTCACGACCATTTAGTTGCCATTTCACTTCAATACAGATACCTATAGTAACATTCAATTTATACTGCTCATTTTTATTTTGTGTTCAGTTTTCAGTGTTCTCACGGTGCTCGTTGTTTAAAGGAAAACCTATGGCCCTTTATAGGGAGAAACTTGGTTATGCTTAAGCATGATTCAAATCAGTGCTTTGGTTGAACTGCCCCCGGATGCTGGTCCTCTGACAGCAGGCTGTCAGCTGGCATTGGAGAGTGTCTGGTGCCGGGGCCAAGGCCCTCGGATGGCTCCAGGGAGCCCTGTCTGGGGAAAGTGCCTGCTTCATTGAAGTGCTGTCTTCATTGCCACAGATTGTAGCCATACCTGCTGCCAACTGGCTGAGGGACAGCCCTGCTTTGGCTGTGTCAGGCCAGTCTCATAGGCCATATGTAGCTGGCTGGAAATAAAAGAGCATTTGAAAAGTGTTAGACAATTTCAGGGGTGGACTTGGCCGTGACTGGGGGATGCCCCTGTGGGTGAGCAAGAATAGCTGCATTAACCAGTGCGGGCTCTTCCTTTGTGACCACCAAGTGCTTATGTGTATCACGTAACCGGGACAGCAGCAGTCCTGGAAGGTTACTCAGTGACAATCTTCTGGGTCCCGGGACAAAATGTAGACTCAGGAAGTCTTGGGAGAATTCAATGGCGAATGATGTGAGACAGATGCTGAAGCTGGCTTTGACCCTTATATTGTCTTTCTCTATCTTTACTGAAAAAATAGTTATAAAATTCTGTGTCTTGTCATCTCTGTTTGCAATGTAGTGACTGCTTTCTCTCAATAGATAGAGAAATACTAGTGCAGTTTTTTAAACCATGAAGTTGCTTTCCTTTCCTTCTGGTTTAGAGCACTCCTTCCTCGATATGTACTAGGCTAACCAGGTTGAAATGACTTCTGTTTACTCTCCTGGTTTCTTTTTTACTTATTCAGACTTCTGTATATGCATTGCACACCCTCTGCATTATACTTTGTTAAACCTTCTCTTAGAGGGTCATCACAGTAAATCAACAATCCTGATAAAAATATAATACTTTAGAATAGATTTTCTTCCTTATATCTTGCTTTCTAGCTCCCCCTATCTGCCTAGGGAAAAGAAAACATGGGGACATAGTGAAATTGCAGGGAAATCTTTAGTTTTGGTTGGGCAGCTTGTTATTTATTATAAAAAAAATAACATGCAGTATCAACAGAATACATGATCGTTATAGGCCAATTAAAAACTAATACTGTGTTGGTGAGGATGTGGAAAAAAGTGAGCCCTTGTTGGTGGCAATGCCTATGGATGCAGCAACTGTGGAAAACAGTATGGGTGTTCCTCAAAAAATTAAAAATGAAACTGCTTTATGACCCAGCAAATCTGCTTCTGAATGTTTATCAGAAGAAACCCAAAGCACTAATTTGAAAGAATATATGCTCCTCTGTGTTCCTCACAGCATTATTTATGATAACCAAGATGTAGAAGCAACCCAAGCACCCATCAAAAGACAAGTAGATAAAAAAAGCCACCACACATACTCATATATACAATGAAATAGTATTCAGCCATAAAAAAGAATGATGTCTCATTATTTGCAACAGCATGGATAGATGTAGAGGGTATTATGCTAAGTGAAATAAGTCAGTCAGAAAAAGACAAATACCATATGAGAGGGAACCAAAAAAACCCTGGAATTTATTTATTAAAAATTGTATATTTATTCTTACATGTTTAAACTTCAGTCACCTTCAAAGTACTCTCCATTTGATGTAATGCATTTATTGACACATTTTTTCCACTGCTCAAAAACATTTTTTGAACGCATTGATTTTTGTTGCCTTTTAGTGCTTCTGCCATTTTTTATTTCACCTCTTCCACATTGGCAAAACGTTTCCCTCTGAGGACTGTTTTCATGAAGGGAAACAATACAAAGTCGCTCAGGGTGAGACTGGGTGAATAGGGAAAGTGGGGCGTGGGGGTCATGCTACTGTTGGTCAAAAACTGCTGAACACTCAGTGTGGTGTGGGCAGGAGTACTAGCCAATTTCCCATCATGAAATGGGAAAATGTGTTGAAAAAGTCTTCAAAAAAAAAAAAAAATTAACTGAAGCCCAACACAGTCTCTCACAATACCACCCGCGGGGACACTGATACAGAAGGGTTCCTGGGACACTCACCTAGTCGGGGAAGCCTGGACTACAAGGGGCCTGCCTTCCAGAAGAGAATTTTGTTTTTTGGAAGGTCCCTCTTAATATGATTTCATTTATATGTGGAATCTAAATACAAAATAAGTGAACAAACTAGAAACAGACTCATAGATACAGAAAACAGACTAATGGTTGCCAAAAGAGAGGGGTTTGAGGGACTGGGGGGAAAAGGTGAAGGGATTGAAGAGTACAAATTAGTAGTTAGAAAACAGGCACAGGGATGTAAAGCGCAGCATAGGGAATATAGTCACTAATATTGTAATAACTATGTGTGGTGCTAGGCGGACACTGGAAATACCAGGGGATCACTTTGTAAAGTATACGATTGTCTAACTACTATGCTGTCTGCCTGAAACTAATATAAAATAATATTGAATGTAAACTGTAGTTGAAAAATAAAATAAAGAATACTTAGTTTTTTTAAAACTAATATTTTCCGTACAAAACAAAGAGTGAACCCTAATGTCCCTATGGACTTTAATTAATAATAGTGTGTATATATTGGCTCATCAATAACAAGTGTACCAACTAATACAAGATGTTGATGGGGGCATAGGATATATAGGAACTCTACTTTTTGCTCAGGTTTTCTGTAGTTTTATAACTACTCTCAGAAATAAAATATTTTTTTTAAATTAATACTTTGACTCATTAGGCTCAGGTAGAGCATGATCAATAGAAGTCAACTTGAAATCTCCTTGAAAAAAAATATTTTATCTCATAAATAGGCATAAAAGCAAGGACAACAAGAGGGGAATCAATAAGTAAAGGAATGGACTTTTAACCCAACTACCTGTTGTTTCCAAGAAGCTGTAAAACTCTCTACTTCCAACCTGGAGAGGTACAAGGGAAACAAATGATTCTACATTAAGTATCAACCCACGTGTTTGGCAGGGGCATTTTGGCAGCAACCTTAGATTCATACATCATTGCTTATTCTCTAAACCTAATTAATTCAACAATTACTTTCTAAGCCTTTTTAAGGACCTCTGTCACCAATTGGCATTTATTAAAAAGCTGTTGAATCTCATAAACTCAAATTTTTCTAAGTTAATCTGAGGAAGAAAGAGAGGAGGGTTTTTAAGATTACCTCACTTTTTGGAAACCATCAGAGATAACGTTATCCTTTTATTTCTGAATATATATGAGAAAAGTAATACAGTGGAACATAGCTTAAGGAGAGTTCTAGCACAGGTTCTCACCTGTGGCTGCAAACTGAAACCACCTGGAGAGTTTTACCTTCTGCTGTCCAGGCCCCACTGCTAGCAATTCTGGTTTCTCTGGTCTGGCATGTAGCTTGAGCAAAAAAAATCCGAATTTTTAAAATGCTCCCCCAAAGCTGAGAAACACTGAGCCAGAAGGTCTTTCATTATAGGGGCATCTTTATTCCTAGGCAGTGTCTTAGTTTTTTAGTGAAGCTGGAAAGAAGCAGGCCTGCCTCTCCCCCCAACTTTTTTTTTTTTTTTTCTTGCACTCTTATTCCACACTTGAGTGCATGCTTTGAAGTTAGAAGGACCTGGCTTAAAAACCAAACTGCCCTTGGCATTCTACTTAACTGCTCTAAGCCTCAGTTTCCTCATTTATAAAGTCAGGGTAATCACACCCACCACACCTGCGAGGCGTGCGCAGCATGTGGTTGGCCCATGGAAAGCTCTCAATGAGTGTGGTGTTACAGCCTGGCAGTGAAAAGAAGTGTGGGCTTGGGAGTTAGAGATACCTGAGAGCCATGCACTTACATCTGTGTGATCTTGTGCAATTAAGTCCTCTTTTCCTACAAATCCTCAGACGTGTAATAAAGCCTAGGGTTGTTTTAAGATGAGTCAATGAAATAATGGGGTTAAGTACCTTGCACCCTGCCTGGCAGGCAGTTACTTCTCAACAGACAATAGTTGATATTATGAGGCTTTCTTTACTCTTTTGGAGAAATGTACTTAATATCTCTTTTCTAGGGTATTTATTCTATTTAAAATTCTATTTAAAATTTTTGATATAGATAGTTTTCTCATTTTTCTCTTTCCTCCAAGGAACTGTATTTCTTTTCTGAATATTGATAGCATATGGGAGTGAATCCAAATATATGGGTATTATTATGGTATCACTTCCCCTGAGGAGGTTAATAATACAATTTATACCTGAGAGGATTTTGAGGAAAATGTGTGTTTAGAAAAAAAATACCATCTATAGAATATGATATTTAAACAAACCAAACAAATAAAAACCCCTTTCCTTTCAATGAACTGAAATAGTGGGCTTTAATTCTCTTTCCTGCCCCAGTAGCTTTATGTTGCTAAGAAGCCATAGTTTTAATTCTGCTATACTTTCAAAAGGGTGCGTGTGTTTGTTTTTAGAAGGTTCTTCAAAAGGCTAAATATCCATACTGTGAAAATTCTGTATGTATTTTTGTAATAGCGTAAAGGGAATTTTACTTATGAGAAAAATCATTCCCCTATTGTCAGATATGGTAAAATCTCAACACTTGTGCCTGTGAACTAGAGAAAAATCAATTATAATAGTCTTTTTTTTTTTTTTTTTTTACTGATAAGAGGCTTACGTAACCTGTTTCTTAGCTTTTATTGTTATTATTTTATTTTTTGCATACAATCTTATGTAGTATTTCTATAAAGCAAGAGCTTTTATTTGTCAGATGAATTCAGGGAGGCAAAAATTGTGGACTGAGTTCACTCAAATAGAAGTAGAGGAGCTGCACCGGAGCCTGCAGGCCCCAAACCCATGCCTTCTGTTGGACTTCCCCCTGAAGCTGGGTTAACACTCATTATTTAAAATTATCCATAATTTAACGCAGTTACTGCCTATTCATCAATTCTGAATAGAGGTTATATGAATTTTTATTAAATAAAAGCCTCATATAACAAAATTGTATCATCTTTAGATTAACCAATAATTTATATTTTATTATCCACATTTTGAAAATCTTTATTTTTAATTTAACCTTTATTGTATTTTTTCCCATTACTATTTAGTCCCTTATAACCCCCTTCCCCCAGTAATTCACACACTGTTGTCCCAGTCCATGTGTCCTTTTTCCATTTTGTTCAATCTCCCCACCCTCTAACTTTCACCCCACCCCTAGCTGTCATCTGCTCTCCATCTATGAGTCTGTCCCCATTTTCCTTGTTAGGTCAGTTTGTTCATTAGATTCCACATATGAATGAACTCATATGGTATTTGTCTTTCTTTGACTGGTTTATTTCACTTAGCATAATATTCTCCATACTGCCATTCATCCATACTGCCGCAAAGGGTGAAATTTTCTCCTTTTTAATGGCTGATTAGTTTTCCATTGTGTAAATGTCCCATAGTTGTTTTATCCGTTTATCTACTGATGGACGCTTGGGCTGCTTCCATATCTTGGTGATTGTAAATAACGCTGAAATGCATATAAAGGTGCTTGTGTTCTTTTGAATTAATGTGCTGTGTTCCTTGGGATATAGTCCAGAAGTGGGATTGCTGGGTCAAAAGGCAGATTTCATTTTTAATATTTTGAGGTGTCTCTATACTGTTTTCCACAGTTGGCTGCACCAGTCTGCCTTTCCACCAACAGTGCAGAAAGATTCTCCTTTCTCCACATTCTCACCAGCACTTGCTCTTTGTTGGTTTATTGATGATAGCCATTCAGACAGATGTGAGATGATATCTTATTGTGGATTTAGTTTTCATTTCTCTGATGATTAGTGACATTGAGCATCTTTTCATATATCCTCTTCTAATGACTATTTCATGACCTCCATGTGAGTAAACCTCATGCCCCAGATTGCTATAGCAATGGAGTGTAATGCTTATTTCCCATAGTTTCTAGAATAATTTATTTATTAGTCAACTTTCTTTCAGTTGCATGTCAGAAAACCAACTCAAGCCATTTTAAGCAGGAAAAAAAGATTGATTGGCTCACCCAAAAGACTGATTGGGTGGTAGCAGTGGATCTGTGGAGGGCTCAAATTGTTGTTGCCAATGCATGTGTCCTACAACCCCCTGCCCCCTATTTCTTGTCACAGCTTCTGTCTGTGCGTTAGCCAAGAGCGCTCCCATTTCAGTTGTCTTCTGTGAAGGCTGGTGATCAGGGACAAAATAGACCCCAGGCTACATCATTGCAAACAAGCAGCCACTGTCCTTGAAGTGAGAAAATGTATCTTTCACATCCTAAAGATGAAAATGAACTCAGAGAAGGATTTCCACGAGCAGCTTAGGTTACACACCCACCCTTTGATCAAGTTGCCCAGGGCAAAGGGCTAGACTGTCAGCCCAAGCAGAATGTCCTGGCTGTGAAGGAAGAGCCACCGAGACTACGGAGGGAAGGGAAGCTGAGCAGATGAGGATGGCAGGTAGTCACTGTACTGTGTGCCGAACTGACGCTCTTACTTAGACAATACTGGACATTTTAACCTTGCCCATATGTAAAAGTGATCATTTAAAAGGTCTAGAAAGGTATTTTTTTGGAAGATAACATTACTGCTTTGTAGTAGTATTTTTATGTTTGGCAGTCGCTTGTTTTTGTGTGCTTCTGGGGACTTCACCTTCCGACACCGGGTCTCGGTTTTATTTCCCAACCTTGACTGTGATGTGGTCATGCTTTTCAGACTTGTTCACTCATGTCCTCTGAAAGTCAAGGAAAGAGAGTTATATAGCCAGGGGAGGGGGAGGCAAGCAAGCATCACATTTATTTGAGACTCTCCTGTTTTATTTTAAACATTCATCTGTATTTTGCATTATATGCCATTTGAGTTGAATAAAAAATAAAAATATTACCGAACTAACTTGTCGTTCTAGGGAGGTGTATCATGTTCCTTTGATTTTTGAATAACCCAAGATGAAAAGTGCATATTGGGAAAAATGAGCTTTGAGAATACTTTTTGTTAAAATAAGGATTTTTAACATCTTGTCCCACATTTTGGGGAATTTAGTCATTTCTTAGCTATATTTCAGGGTCTCAGTTAAGAGAGCACAGGCTTGGTGTTCTGCCCCTTAATTTCTGTTACTTGACACAAGTTACTTCTCTAAGCCTCAGTGTCTCATCTGAATTATGGAAATATTCATAGGGGCTGACTCAGTATGAGTATGGGGTTTAAATGAAATAATTCATGTGAAATTGTTTGGTAGGTGAAAAAACACTCAATGACTTTTAACTTTTGTTAATTTGGCCATTTATCTGTTCTCGTATCTCTGCTTTCCAAGTTAGGGTCCCAAAATTTGCTCTCCTCTCTCTTTCTCTCTCAAATCATGCAGTTAAACCATTTAGGTTCTAATTTAATGTTGTGCTGTTAACTAGAGAGTATATATACATTAAGAATATAGTCTACTGATTACATCTGCGTGTGAATTAAAAATGAGTATTTTAGCATAGAATACGGGGGTAAAGGTTGAAGTATATTTATATATCACTATGTTTCCTGTTTCTTAAAAGGAACTATGGCTCATCTCTTTTGGCCCAATATGAAGCAATGGATAACGGGTGTCAGCAGGTTCTGTGGCTCTATGGAGAAGATAATCAGATAACGGAAGTTGGAACTATGAATCTTTTCCTTTACTGGATAAATGAAGATGGAGGTAATGTACTGATTTCAGCTCCTTGCCTTTTTTTTTTTTTCCCCTTCAGTCATTTTCAGTGGGATTGGAAGAACTAGAACCTTAGAACAAGGGGATAAGTAGCACAGTTCCAATGTCCAAGAAGTACTGTGCTTTTGCTGTCCAAGTAGACATGAGTTCACAGAATTTGTGAAGGTTTGGTTTTTTGGTTTTTTGGCTCTGGATGTAGTTATTATTAAGATATCAACTTAAGGAATTTAAGATTTGCTGCCTTGCTCCTTTTACTGTCTTTGACATTTTTCTTATTGGAAATCCCTTGTATTTGGAGGTAGGTCACAGATCAATTCAATGGTCATACATCATATACTATGTATAAAATGCTATAGTAATGCCCTGGCTGGTGTGACCGAGTGGATTGAGTGCTGGCCTGTGAATTGAAGCGTTGCTGGTTTGATTCCCAGTCAGGGCACATGCCTGGATTGTAGGCCAGGTCCCCAGTTAAGGGCATGTGAGAGGCATCTGATCGATGTGTCTCTCACACATCGATGTTTCTCTTCCTCTCTTTCTCCCTCCTTTTCCCTCTCTCTAAAAATAAATAAATAAATAAATAAATAAGTAGAATAATCTTCTGTTAAAATAATGCTATCGTAATAAACATAGTCTACTGATTCTACTGATAATGACATTTAGTATACTCCCTTGCTAAAATTCTTTCAACAGTCGTTGCCCTTTATACATATTTTGATAATGTCTCAGAAGCCTTGAAGTTTTACTCTGGAGCTAAATTTGATTCGAGAACACTATTTTTAAGGACGTACTCCTCTATCTTGGGATTATACTTAGATCCTGGTTCATTCAGGTCTACTAATATACTCGTATGTCTACTATAAAAATCAGTACTTCTTTACTACCTTTAATATCTTGAATGCTCATCATCTCTTATTGCTATTTTCTTTTTTACTATTAGTTGGCAGAGACCATAGGAGTTTAGGGAAGTTCAATGTCTATGGTATTGAATTAAATGGCCAGTAATGGGGGCGGGGGTGGTAATGCAGACATATGCATTTGTTTCTAGTAGAACTTTAATAGTCATAAAAAATTTAAAAAACATTTTTAGGCTTGTTTGCATTTTTAGGCCTTTTATTTCACAGTACTGAGTATAGAAATGTAAAATGTTATTGAATAGTTTCCAAGTACTTATAAAGTCTCAATATTGGTTTCCAATAAAAATTTTAAGTGTAATTTTTATTTGAAAGAGCTAGAGTAGTCTGTTACTCTTTTTTTTTTTTTTTTTTTTTTACTTGACTACAGATAGAGAAAAATGGGGACTCATGGCTGACACTATAGCTATCCACCAATTTGAGCATTAGTTGTAGAGCCTAATAAGATTGGGCCTTACATTCCAGCGAGAGGTAGAATAAATGAAGGTGTGAGTATACCTTGCCCTGAGATTGGCCATTGGTAATCCTGGGCATATGAAGAGGCAACTATAGATCATGCTCATTCTTCCATTCCCGCTGTTTATACTTGCACTATTTAAAAACACAATTTATAATGGAGTATTTGTGATTTCTAAATTTGAGTTATTGCATATGATGTATATCAAAAGCTGTGCTTGAAAGGTGACAGCCAGTGTCGAACTCTGTACTTAGGAGATCATGGATTGATTCAGCTCCTTCTTCATACCTACCCACTCCTACTCCCCTCCCCTGCAACCCACACAACTCCAAACAAAAACAGTTACATCAGACAGAAGTGGCAGCATCATCATTTATGGATGGGAGATGTCAGGACTTAAGCACAGTCTGAATGATTTAACCAGAAACAGTCTTGGTGAAAAATTATCCCTTGTACAAACAATTATCATGGACCATTTCCACTATGGCTTTTAAAGGTCAGAATAGAAATGAGTGAATTTGTCTTCTGACTCTTACAAAATATACAAGACCTTAAGAGTTATTATTCAGATTATGGTTGCCTGAGATAACTTTAGTGTTTAATGTGAATGTGCCCCTTCAACTTGAGGGTATCCACCTAACAGATTAAATAAACTTTGAAGTAAGGAGAAGGGAAATGGAATACATGTTTGGACAGTACTATGAGAGAAGCCGGTAGAATGTTAGGAATAACTTTTGGGCTAAAACCAAAAGAAGACATTGAGGCAACTCTATAGTAACTTTTGATTTATACCATGTAGCTTTAAGAAAATATAAAGAATAATAATTTGAAAATCAGCAAAATACTGATTTTCACAAACTCTACTGACAACAGGTATAAGCACAGTTCTTTTAGTAATAACCTGCCATCTTTCATGAGCACCCACTTTCCCTGATTCTTTTGGAAAAATGGCTTCCCTAGAAAGGTCAGTCAAGTAGGTAATCTGTTCACAGCACAGTGCCGTGCACGTGCATGGTGACTACACGTGGCTCTTGTCCCATAACTCATTGGGTTCTGATTCCAATAAGAGCAACCCTGGCGCTAAGATCACATAGACCCGATTCTCCTCTTTACTCAGTTGATGAGTAATTTAACACCTGTATTTGCCATTCGCTGTTGGAACAATTTTTACCTTGACCTGGACCCTGGAGCTACCCTGTGAATTGAACCCAGTTATTGTGGTTGAGTTCACAGATAGTTTGGGAGAACATTCATGGCAATGTGTTGATGCTGCTCAGTCTGCTCAGGCCCAAGGAGACTTCTTGGGCATCAGGCATTTACACCAACTTGCTTGGAGCACGCTTTCCTCTGACTTCTGCTGGCTTTGCTGGCTTGCTCCTACACTGCCTTCAAGTCTTTGCCCACATAATCCCATTCTCAGGAAGGCTTTCATTTGATCACCTTAATAAAAATTGTAAGCTCCTCCCCCTCACGCCCCAGTGTTTGTCACCTCTTCTCTTTCTTTTTTCTCCGTGGTCATCTACTGTTTGACATAACTGTTTGCCTCTGCCTATTAGAAAGTAAGCAGGGAGTTCTGTCAGTTCTGTTCACTGCTGTATCCTTAGTATGTAGATAGCCAACTGCATTTGGTAGCTCTTTATGATGGAGTTACATCCTGATAAACCCATGTCTAAATTGAAAATATAAGTTAAAAATGCCTTTAATACACCTAACATCGAATGTCACAACTTAGGCTAGCCTACCTTAAATGTGCTCAAAACACAACATCCAGAAAACACTAGCGACACAGTGCACGTATATTATCAGTTGTTTACCCATGTGATCACGGGGCTGACTGGGAGCTGTGACTTGCTGCTGCTGCCCTGCATCAGGAGAGAGTGTCATAGTATGTACGTCTCCAGCCCAGGAAAAGATGAAAATTCAAAGTTTGTTTTTTACTGAATGAGTATCACTTTCACACCCTCTTAAAGTCGAAAAATCGTTAAGTCAAACCATTGTTAAGTTGGGCCCGTCTGTGTATTTGTTGAATAAATGAATAATTGTGCTGATGGTATTTAGGGCACTTATGCAAACCCACATTCCTGGTTCCCATTAGTGCTTGACTTTGGGATGTCACAGATGAATCCTGCTGTTATTGCTTCCAAATTCTTCAGCTCCTAAAAATGATTTCTCTGTCAAAAACAAGCTGCATTTGTAGGCTCTGTTTTCCTCATGTTGGGCAATCTGGAGCCAGTTCTGGCTCTCATAAGCATGTTTGTGGTTGCAGAGGAAAATGAATATTTCTCACCCAAATGTTGTCATGTCATCATCTCTGTCTGGCAACCAGAGAAACAGATGTTCCGTTCCTTGACCTCAGGCTAGTGGTTACAGTTTGGGTGTTAAATATATTTCACAAAACTGCATTTGCACATGTGAGGCCACTGTTTGCATTTAACTTTATGGAGTCTCAGAGCTCAGTACACTTTAGGGAAATGTCCAGTTTGGGGGCACTGGAAGTATGTTTGTCTATATGTGTGTGGGGGGTGTGTGTGTATGTGCATATCGACACACACACATAGATCCATACATTCATGTGACTAGCTAGCTAGATATTGCAAAACGCAGGTTTATTTTGAGAGTAACATTTCAAACGTGATAAAAAGTAGCCCCAAGGACATTGCCAAGACCAAATTTTCCTCTTTCCAGAAAGTGGTTTTCAGCAGATGATTTTAAAACACAAAATTTAAAAATAGAAAATCATACTGCTGTATCCTAGCAAAGAGGATTATTCATTTATTTATTTATTTTTATTAAAAAAAAACACTACATACCACCCTGAGCCAAGTAGAATGCTGAGTTTTGGGGACACAGGAATAAATGTAGAGTTTTGGTCTTCTAGATGGCTTGTTTGCTGGGGATGTCTGATGTGACCACAGTGGAGCAGGCGAGCCTTGACCACAGTATCCTAAGGGAAAAGGAAAGGTCCCTGTGTTGTGACACTTAAGGACTGGTCCTGTCTATCCCCCAGTGTCACCAATCTTGCAAGCCACATATGTTTGCAGGGCTTCACTTTCTCCTGTAAAATAAAGATTGCACTCTGTGATTTCCATAGTCCCTTTTAGCTGCACAGCATGGCTTGAGGGAGCTCAGAGACATCAGGGTGATTTATACACAGTTTTTGCCACCTGGTCATCCCTTCAAGCATGCCTCATGAATTCCTCTAAAACATATGGTGGGCAACACATCATCTGTTATAAGGTTCAACATCTTTTCATAGCAATGAGTGATTTAAGGTTGGAATTTCTAGTAAGATGAAGATGCCTGGGTGCCAGAGGTGGGGAGGAGAGGATGATGTTGGGTGTCAGAGACTTCCCTCTTTAAGGAGTGTTTGGGGATGATGGGCCACACTGGCTCTTGTAGACCGGTCATCAGTGCAGCCCTCACGGGGGCTTGGCATGTCTGTGGTCTTTCTCGAGTAGACCAGTGTCTCAGTGGCCTTGGCTCCCTATGACTCATCTGTGAAATTTTGTGTTGATTTCTTGGATTTCTTTTTTTCTTTCTTTTTTGTTAGCCACATGCTTGAGCCTATCCTGAGCCCACTACATAGAATCTTAGACGTTGAAATCAGCAACTCCATATATGATGTGGATAGTTATCCTACAGTTTAAAAATCACTATAGAGAGAGATTTAACAAAGGGTCGTGTGGGAGCAGTGGCCAGCAAGAATGGGCACCCACACTTCTTGGGAGTGGGCTCCTCCACAGTATTCTTAAAAGGTCTGGTAATGACCAGTGTTCTTGGGTAAGATCCTGTTCTATTACTAATCCGCTTTAACCCACTAAAGTAAAATTTGACTTCAGAATGTTTCTCTTAAGTGTTTTCTATAATCTTACTGTTGTTAGTGGAAAACCATCTCATTTTTTTTGCTGGTTAAAGATACATTAAAGATGATTAGATGAGTGGCTTTCTTTTTTCTTCTCAAATTCTTTTGCTTCTTTTAATAAGGATCTACCTGAAGTGTGAATTGATTGAAGCAATTGGACAATGAAGAATAGTAACATTATCTTCGTGTTTATTAGTAGCAAATTTATAAGGACCACTTATTTTTTAATGGTTATTGATATAAGGCATGGCTAATACAGTTAAAGTTTGAAAATATTCCAATTTCTAATTGACAGAAGAAGAACTGGCAACTCCACCACTAGATGGCATCATTCTTCCAGGAGTGATGAGGCAGAGCGTTTTGGACCTGGCTCGCAAGTGGGTGGGTCTTTGATATGAGCAACTTTTATAAGCACGGGTGGGGCGGGGCGGGGAGGGGGGGGAATCAAAATAAGCCCAGCTTAGTGTGGAAATAATATCCTGTAGCTGCAACCAATGTTATCTAATATTTAATCTTAATTTGAGTGAAAAGAACTCTACTAGGACTGCTTTGGCAAGACTATCAAATAAGTATTGTTTATAGGGTGGGCAGAGAGAACCAGTCTGTCCAGTTGTCCTAGTGAAGAAGTATTCTGGTACTAGTCTCAGGCTCTTGTATCAGGTGTCTCCTTCCAACTCACCTGGTTTATACTTTGTATGCTTCCATTTAGCCAGTCCTTAACTTTTCAAGTCTAAGTGTATCCACGTGGCAATGAATCATACATAGTTCTTTTTTCCTCTATTTATTACAGCGTAACCATGCTTATCATAGAAATTAAAGACTTTTACAGATATAAATGTTTACTAACGTAATAATATTAGTTTGGTTGCCTTCTTCTTTCCTCCCTCATGCCCTCTTTGTCCCCAAATTCACATACATGCTTATTTTAAAATCAAAACACTCAAGTGTAAAATTATTTTCAGGAGACTTTCTGATTCATGTGACACAGGCAAGCATGTTAAACTATTTGGTATTGGAAATGACATTATAACATACTCAAGAAGAATGTTGAATGAGTTGGTTATCTGGCAAAGGTTTTTGGATAGAACTTTTGACCCATGTGTTAAACTGATGTTTAATGCACATGAAAAGGCTTTGAGCAAGCTGTGGTCAAACAGTACTAATAGGGCAAATGTTTAGAAACACACACATTATCTAGGAGAGTATTAGCACAGTTCCTCTGGAAAAGACTTTGGAAATAGAGGAACTGGGCCTTGTCTACTACAGGGTTTTGTAGAATTATTTATAACACAACTGCCACATGCTGGCTGGCACATTGGGCATGACATTTACAAACTGTTTGTATAATTTCAAACAGCTTGCCCTGTCCTAAATATGTTTGCAGTTGGAAAGATGGAGTTTTGAAGCTCAGTAATTTTTGTTTTATTAAAGAAAAAATTCAACCAAGTACAGAAGGTTTGATGACAAGTTGCAAGTGGAAATGCTTTCCCACACTAATGATTTGCTAGCATGAAAATAGGTTATTATGGAGGAAGTTTTTTCTTGACTCCTTAGCTGTAATTTATTTTAAAAGCTATTTTAAAACAGTGAGACATAAATGCCAAGAGGCTTGTGGGGGGTTACCATGACTTGCCAGACAGGGGAAATTGTCCAAAGATAAGTAAGAGTGAGCAGAATAAAAACAATTCTGTATATTTATGAGATTTTATTTTTCTTTTCCAGAACACAGGGCTCAGCTTGTTTTCAGTTAACTTGGCTGATTTTCTGGAATTTATTTACCTTTGAACAACATAATTGGAATTACAGACTAAGATAAATTGAAACTTGCAAAAAGCAATATTTCTATCATAGGCATTTTTTCCTGCCCTTCCAGATACAAATATACTTACAGTGTGATGCATTCTTCTAATGTTCTGAATCTTGCCAAGGGCTGTGATTTCCATTTTTATCTGTTGTGGATTTGTAGGTTTTAAAAAATACTCTCTTCCTATTTAAAAACACACACACACACACACAAAAACTATCCATTCTTTGTTATCCTTAATGAAAATGGCCTGTTGACCCACTTTGAACTTTGACCACTAATATAAAAGAATGAGAACTACACAGATGAAAGAATGCATATTAAATAGTTTAAACAGATAGCTTTAAAATAATTAAATTTTGTTTTGATCTCTTATCCTAGAGCAAATAAAATATTGAAATAGTTCAGCGGAGGTCGACGAGGTTACACCAATGATTCTGCGATGAAACTCAATCTAATATGACACTAAGGCTAAGGGAGGGCATTGCTACTGTAAAGTCAACTGAATCAGTGAATTTAATTTGTGAAGAAAAAATATACAATTTCTCAAATAAAGTCCAAGAATAATTTTGATGTTTTAAACTAATGAAATCTTTCAGGTACTTAAACTTAGTCTATGTTTTTGCTCCATAAAAGACACATAGGAAAAGGACCACATTTGGAGCAAGCTGGGTCAGACCTGAATTCAGATTTTCTGCCATTTACTTGCTGTGTGGTTTAGGAGTATCACTCAACTTCCTCGAACCTTTATTTCTTCATCTGTAAAATGGGGATGATAATACCCACTGTAAAAATGAGAGAACTTGGAGTGCAGTGGATGCTCAAAAAAGGGTAGCTATAATTATTAATGTTATGATAATATATTCTCTTTTATGATAAACAGGATTTAAGACACTGTCAGCATAGAATACGCATTTATGTACAACTTGTGGGGCTTTAGCCATGGCAACAAATACAAGGCAATAAAAAGCCGACAAGTATTAAAATATACCACGCATTTTATAATGGTAATCATATAGTTTACCTTCTGATCATCTCACTTAGAGAGGCCGTGACTTTGGAGTAGGTTGCATAGCACATCAGTGTGTTTACTGGGAAGACTGTTGCTTTCTTCAGCTTTCTTTTTAGGGATGATTAGGGCGTTATCTGGGTTCAAAAAGCGTGTAAAGTAAAATGGTGGTAGTGCAGGGTCATTTTTTTGCATGTTTTTTTCCCTTGGAAATAGGTATTTTTTAATATTTTATATTGCACACAGGGTGAATGCAAGGTGTCAGAGAGGCACCTCACCATGGGCGACCTGGCAGCAGCCCTGGAGCAGAGCCGAGTGAAGGAGATGTTCGGCACCGGCACGGCCTGCGTCATTTGCCCGGTTTCTGACATACTGTACAAGGGTGAGGTAGGACAACGCCTCTTCACTACCTGCCATTTCTGAGCATGGCCTATGATTGAATTTTTTTAAATGTATAAACAAAATGCTAGCTGGACCCAGGATGCAAAGGATTTTTTTAATAACTTGGCATTTCGTTAACTGAGGCGGATTGTCCCCATGAACCTGTATTAGCTAATTATTTACCCTCATCTTTTTAGTGATTCTGCGTAAGCTCTGGCATGATGAGGAGTCAGTTCTGTCTTCAGACAAGTATCATGTCTGCCTTTTGTCAGTTTTGGGATTTAAGAAGGCTCTCTAGACTTCCACTCATTTCTTTCTGCTGGCTCTCTAAGGAATGTGAGTCATCACCCTTGAGGTGGTGAAAATAATGCCTCTGAACCCTAAGTTATAAGAGAACCCCAAGATAGAATTCTGGGGCAAGATGGGAAGCCAAAATGATAGAAGACAATAACGTAGGTGATGGAAGTGAATGTTTCTTATTCATTCATTCAACCAATACATGTATTAAGCACAAACAGGGCTCCAGAGGCTGTTCAGGTGCTGGTGATACAGTAGTTAAAAAGGGGACAAAACATTAGGGAAGCCACAGCACACTGACACAGAAGAAGGTTGAAATTAATTAATATTCAGTGTTAATGTGGTACCGTGTAAAAATGTTTAAAAATAAAAGATAAACATAGAGAGCAGAGAATGAGAAGAAACACACATTTTCTTTTTACCTGTATATATTCTCTGTGTACTTTAGTGCCTGTGGCTAAGAAAAAGTTAATAATTTCTCTTTTGAACCTAAGTAGTAAAGTATAATGGATAATGGTTGAGCCATTGCTGAGCTGATGATTGCCAGTCAGTGGAAGTAGCCAAGGGGAGCTAAGATTTACACTGAAACAGGAAATGAAGGTTGATAGTTTGGGTGACATCACTTAGATTTAAATTTCTGGTTTCCAATAGTATTTCCAAACTACTGGACTAGGAATGGTAAATAGTTATGAAAGGTTCATTTGAATGATCACCTTACATTTATCACTGCTATTATTATTGCTGCTGTTATTATTTAGAGCACTTCACAAATTTGTTTATTTGGCAAACCTAGTGCATTTACTAAAATCTTCCAGAAGGAATTCAAGCATTTGGTTGGAGGAAATTTTTCTCCCAGTAACCCAGTCTGATTTTACATGTGCTGTTCTGCCATTTTTGGGTCAGACTTTTTGCTTTGTCTTTATAACAAAGATCCAATAGTTACAATTAACATCATTAGCTAACTCTATCACTTAAAGTCATATGGGTATTATTCTTAAAACATGAATTGGCTTAAATTAATTATATTAAATATAAATTCTATTTACTATTCAACATCATAATTATTTTTCCTCAGCTGATGGATTGATTGTTTTTTCCCTGCTGATTTTAAGGGTGGCTGCTTCATTGCCTGAGGTTTTTGAACTTGCTTTTAGGGAATGGCTCCTGGCATAATTCCATCTACAGACTGTTTTCAGTACAGATGAATGGTTCCGTTATCATTCAATGCTCGTACTGAATATACCGCTACCATTTCATATTTTATTATGGTGGTATCTAGGTGATGTGTTATTGGTCTATTTTTTAATGAACTAAGGTTGCCATTAGGTCAGATACTTTTAAGTCCAATTATGATTTCACCTCTAGAAATAAGAAGTTTATAAAATTTAACATGTTTTTAATGGTCTTGTTTTAGAAGGCATTCAGCGCCAAAAGGCACATCTAATTATCCTATTATCCTAAAGGGCATAATAAGAAAGGTGAGAACATGGGCTGTCTACTAAAGTCCAACTATCCGAGGCCTACAAGTCATCAAGGCATGAATGGACATGACTGAAATACAAATTAGGCTCAAGGAATCCTTCTCAGCCTTGAATTCAACCATGCTATCCAACATTGTGAAGGTTGTGGCCTCTTCTAAACAGATATTGGTTTAGAGGTCCCTTTTGTGAAGGCAGAAACTTGCTTTAATTTATGTTCCTGAAATGACTTGCTTTAATTTGTGGCAAACTATCTTTTGAGTTCTCATTTCCTGCTGAGAAGGTTAGATATGAAGGCCAGTGATTTATCCTTGTTGACTCGAGGCATGCTGGAAGAAGTAGGGTTCTTTTAAATTCAGCCACTATTTTAGCCATCCCTAGCTTCTTATTAGTTTCTCAAATTGTCCTGAAGCCTGGTACATAAACCAGCGGTGCCCTAAGATCAGTTGGTAGGCAATGAACAACCTGTTATTGGCTACTTTTTATTCAAACTTGGAATAGAAAAGAGGCTTTGATATAAGGAGCTAACAGAATGAGATTATAATAGTGCCCTTCCTTATCTCAGTGGAATTGCCTTAATACAGTGGCATGACTGAGTGTGTCACTGGTTATCCCTGAGTACATAAATATCCTTAAATTCTCTCATGCCTGGTTTTCCTTCACAGACTCTCCACATTCCATCTATGGAGAATGGGCCTAAGCTTGCAAGCCGGATCTTGGGCAAATTGACTGACATTCAGGTAAGGGCTTCTTTCTGTTAAAATGTCATCTTATTTTAATCAGCTCATAGAACCAAATCATATTTCAATGGTGAGAAGAGAGTAAATCCTGCCGTTCGGGATCAACAAATGAAATTTAAGGAAGATGTTCCTGATAGTATGTGTGGGCATAAGCAACGCAGAGATGGGACAGAAAAGACATGTTTAAAAAAAAGAAAGAAAGAAAATAATTAAATAATTGTCAGGGACTCCAAATCACTATATATTTATAGATCATATATAGATCATATATAATTATATAATTTTAGATCATATATATGACCTAAAAATCTCATTAAAATATATACTTTTATAAAAGAAAAAAACTTTTTTTCTTTTATAAAAGAAAAAAAGAAAGTAGAAGAAAGCACAGAAAAAATTTAATATTACCTGTGATTCCAACACTGACCATTGTTAATTTTTGATGTCTCAATTTATAATAGTTTGAAAGCATTTATATATTTTTAGGTAAATATATTTTCTAACAAAATGGAATTATACATAATTTTTACCTGCTTTTTTTCATTTAATAAATCACTTGCTTTTTCATATTAAAATAATTTCAGTTTCATGTATAAAGTTAAAATTGAATTCTATTATATCTATGTACCACAATTTTTAAAGAAGTCATATTACTGTACATTGATTTTGTTGGCAATTCTTTTACTATTATAAGCAGTGCATCCCTGATTATTTCCTTAGGATAAATTCCTGGAATTGTAATTGTTGGGTCAAAGGGTGTGCATACCTATTTTTTTATATGCTAACTTTGCTTTGCCTGTTTTTTTGGAGCAACAATCTAATGTCTCACAAAGAACTTAGGCAACTTTCCAGGCAGGCATATCAGATACCAGGAAAGAAGAGACTGTTCTATAATTGGTAAATACTTCAAAAAGTTTCTGGATGATTTTGTTGAGTCGATGAGTGCCCATCACTGAAAATACCTAAGGAGAGCTGAGAGGTATAGTGAAACATGAGATGAATTTGATAGTTTGGGTGACCTCAGAGGTTGCTGGGTCCTAACACTGAGCGAAGATTCGCTTGGTTGGGCAAGCAGCAGGCCCTTACAGCACAGGTCCTCGGATAGTGGTAAAAACAGTATTTTTCAATATTTAGCAACTTTTATGCAAAACTACTAATATTAATAATAGAAAAGAATAATAGTAGCTTTTGAATCAATGAGGTCTCTTACCTCCACTCTTCAAAGATATTTTTCTATAGGAATTTTCTGCAAATTAATTAAATGGGGTATCTTAATATTGAAGACATAGTCTGTTTAGAGTTATTTTATACTTTTGTACATAGAAACAGTGAGAAGAAACTTGAAGAAATTTAGTAAAACTTTCTTCATGGGTGTTTCAGGTATTTACATTTTTTTATAGTTGTTTGAGCAAATCTGATGAAAGTAATGTTATCAGTGTTTTGCTCAAATAAAAAAAATACGAACAGAACTAAAATATATCATTTGCTAGATTACAAAAGTCTTTCTTAAAAACAGAAGTTGAGAGGTTTTTAAGAGGGGAGGAAGTGTGGTTATAGTGATAAAGGAAAACCGCTTTGGAAAATTTTCTTGAACAATTTGTACAGAAGAGAATGTTACATTCTATAGCAGTTAATACACAAAATGAGATTTCAGGGCTACCTCTGGGAGATTATATGAAATAAGAAAATTTGAACTGACTTGATTTGGTTGCAAAGGATCAAAAGAAAAGGAAAAGTACTCAACTAGGCTGAGGGGGAAAATCAAATTAAATTTGAATTGAAAGAAAGATCTAAGTAGAGGTGTTCAGCAGAGGTAATCATAAAGCTTTGGCTAAGGAAGGCAAGAGCAGGAATGTGCGCCATCTCCCTGAAGCAGTGAAAAATACTCCCTCCGACCGAACCCCAAGCTATAAGAGAACCCCAAGACATAATTTTGGGGTAAGATGGGAAGCCATTGCAAACATTCTCAGAAGGAGCATTTTCAAAAGTAAAATGATGGAAGCCAAGAATGTAGGTGACTGAAGTGAATGTTTTTTATTCATTCATTCAACAAATACCTGTATTAAGCACAAACCAGGTGCCAGAGGCTGTTCAGGTGCTGGCAATACAGTCGTTAAAAGGGGGACAAAATATTAGGGGAGCCAAAGGACACTGATACAGAAGAAGGTCAAAATTATGTTCAGTTTTAATATGGTGCCATGTAAAAATAGTAGGTTTAAAAATAAAAGATAAATATATGTAGAGAGAGAGAACGAGAAGAAACATACATTTTCTTTGTACCTGTATACTCCATATACTTTAGTGCCTGTGGCTAAGAAGGAGTTAATAATTTCTCTTTTTATCCTAGGTAATAAAGTATAATGGATAATGGCAGTAACATTAAAAAATAATGATACAGTCTAAGCTCATACTGAACAAAGAAACCAAAGGATACAGTTACACAGAACACATGAGATAATACGATTCTGAATTCAGCCGCAAATCAGAAGTACCAACTCCACTGCAAATTGTTAAGTACCAAAGGCCCATCATGCCGAATCTAAGACCACATCTTTCCTCTTCAATTATGTTACGCTTGTGGGCATGGAACCTAAAGTTTCAAAATTAATCTCTTGCAAGATGGCAAATTGGTGCTGTCAGCCAAGCTACTAGGCTGTCTGTTTCTCTCCAAGAGAAATAATTTAAGTAATTTTTGAGGAAAAGGCATAGAATTGCGTCATGTTTCACATTTGATCACTTTGACATTACACGGAAACACGGGTATTCCCTGCGGAAGGGGCTGGTGAAGTGAAGAAGAGGAGTGTGCAGTACCAGCCACCCCCCGCACCCCCAGAATGAAAACAAACGAACAAAACCCTTGAGATTCTTTCCAAGGGACCTTGAGGGAAAATTCCTTCTTAACTGCATATTTGATTTTCATTTAACCTGGGTGCTTCTGTATATAAGAATCTGGGAAGTTAAGTATTCATCTCATTTGGCTAATTATTCATATAGTTCCCCGGGTCCTAGATTGCCCTACAAATACCTCTTTGGAGGGGAATATTTCAAATGGCAGTTCCTTTTTTTTTTTCTTTTCATTTTTAAGCAACAAAGAAAAACACCTCTGTGTTCATACTTCCCCACACTGAAACTTGGAGAACACGCTCAAGGTCACCCATGTTTCTTTTTTTCCCCCATTACTCTTTGCTATTCCACTTAACCATCCTTTTCCCCTGTGCTCCGACCATTTGGGGTCTTCTCTGTTTTCCAGTATACTTTGCTATCTGCTGCTTGCTTTCTGCCTCTGTAACTTCTATACTTTTCCCACTTAATAAGACGTTGGTTATCCTTGGAGACGCATGTCCTTTGGGAACCTTTTAAATCTCTCCTGAATAACATCCTTTTCCCCAGATACAAACACACATTCACCCACCGAAATGCTACTGCTTTCTCCAGCTTCCGTAGTACCTGGAATTATCACATTATGGCCTTTAAATTACATTCTGGTTACACACTTGTCTTTGTCCTAGGGTTGTTTGAAGAGAGGAATTGTTTTATTCTCTTTTTGTCACCCCAGTCATCAGCGCATGGCCTGGGCCATAGTCCATACTCAGTAACATTTCCAGAATAAGTTAGAAAGGAGTGGCCTGGTGAATGCTAGACCAAGCCCATTCTAAAGGGCAAAAATGTTTTGCTCTTGTATATTAACACATTCTGAGAAAAGGTGAGAGGAAGGTCTCAAATAATGTCAAATTATTCTTCAAAAAACTTTCGGGGAACCTGATTTATATATTTCTATTCAAAGTGGCATACCCCTCGAGACTTCTCTCAGGATTAGCTCAAAGCTGGCACCCCCAGGTCTGAGGTGTCAGCGTCGCATGTGTGAGTGACTGGCGGTGCTGCTGTGGAGGTTTCAGGTGCGAAGTAGTGATTGCGGAGACCAAGCGGTGGGCATCTTCAACAGGAAAACACAGGGCAATTTACAGATGTTGTATCATAGAAATGCACACTCGAAACCTATATAATCTTACTAACCAATGTCACCCCAGTAAGTTTATTTAAAAGAATAGATAAATAAACTTCAAGATAAGAAAAAAAGAAGACAAGAAAAGCATGAGTGGGCTAGGAGCAGGATTTGTATCCCTTGCAGGTTACCAGATAGATTTTCTTTTTAAATCTGTTTTCCCCGCTAGTGGCTACAGCCTCGTAAGACTAAATGACCCTTGGTGGTTATGGTATTTTTCTTGCTTTCAGTGGAACAGCTTGATGACTGTCAGTTGCAGAAGGCAGAGCCTTGCCCCTTCCCCCTGCCCTCCCCACCCCCAACAGATATCCTGAGCTGTCCCTCCGTTTGAGTGCATTCTAAGGGAACATCTCCAGATTCCCCTAATGAAGCGGACCTTTGATGAGCTTCTCAACCTCTCCCTCTTTCCTAATACCTGCTACACCTCATGTTATGGGATTGCAGAGCTTTGCATGGCCATTGATCAGGATCCAGAAGAAAAATGACAGATTTATTACCTTGTGAGCAGCATTTACTATATTTTTATGGCATTGTAGAAAGTAAGTGCCAAAAGGACACAGAGGATGTCCTTTTATGTTGCTAAGAATTCTCTGCTGAATGGAAAAGGCATTTTAGCAAGAACCATGTAAAGTTATTTGCCATACATACGTTGCCTGTGAAGTAACGAACTTGCCATTAGTCATGTTTTGGTTGAGTGTTCAACTGGCATTCCTGAGAAGAAAAATTCTGTGTACATCACACAGATAGTTTTCCGCATAGGCTCAAAGTCCCAGCCCACGGCCTAGTGTGATTTGCTCTGCTGCTTTAACCCCATGTTCGGTTCCAGTGAACAAAATCAAGTAAATGTGACTAACAGAAGGACTGACAAATGTTGAGGGCCTGGGCCTGCTGCTGTGGTTGGGAATAACCTTGACAATGGTAAGAGAACAGCCTAGCCCTTCGGGCATTGTTCGCTCCCCCCTCCCCTCTGGACACCTACTCTTGGGGAAAGCATATAATTTTATCTCTGCTAAAATCTGCCATCTGTACTTTGAGTTATTTTCCCTTACAAAATTAAATTGAATTATCCATCATCCACATGAAAAGTTTGATTGCTAACTGCCTAGATCTAGATATTATGAATTACCTGTATTATCCTATCTCTTGGATACATCTCAGAATGCTGTGATTTCACATAAAAGCACAAATTACAGGATGAGAGGGGGAAACTAAATACGGATTCTGTAGGTTCACAGAGTAATGTGGCCTGTGACTGTCATTGTAACCAAAATTGATTTTCCACTGGCTATAAAACCAAAACAACTAATTGAAAGCAAATTTACTTTAACCAATGAGATGCAAGATGAAATTATAGTGGTCATGAATCACAGTTCTGTAGATTGCTAAAATGTCAATATGCTGACATTCAAGTATTATTAATGGCAAAATGTCTAATATATTAATGGGAATACAAATAAGAAAAAGAAAACACATATTTTGCTCTTACCTTACATCATGTTGACACCATACATAAATCAGGCAGAATTTGGGAATGTTTTATTCAGCATTCTTCATGAATCAACAGAATCAATAGTGGGAGGCCACACTTTAGATACCAATTTCTGATGAGGATTAGGCAAGTCACTGAGCTTCTTTTATTCTCCTTTTCCTGTAAACCAGAAGGTTGTGGGAAGACCCACTCTTGGCTCCAGTAATTTTTCCAGTTCGGTCGATTCTGCTCACTGAGCTCTTGAACACACAGCACTTGGATAATGTGGCAAAGGAGAAACTGCCACAGGCAGAGGCAGGAGAACTGAGCTTGTGATTACGAGTTTCCTAAAGCCTTAGTGTCCTTACCTGTAGCAGGAGAAGCTTGGCTTAAGAGTTCATTGCTCCTCGCATTTGATTTTTAAGCATCGGTACTTTCTACAAAAGAAAAGTTTCCTGGAATCTAAATATACAAAACCAGCAAGGGTGGAATTGTTCTTGAAGGAAAGATGTAAAACCCAAGTAAGAGTCCCACTTATTGGTTCATTCAAGTAAGATGATCGATAAGGTTCTTTCCAAATCAGAATGTTTAGATGTTTTGTATCAATTTCAGCCTAAGTTATATTAAGACTAAAGGGCCGATTTAGGTGAAAGGGGGACATCCTCTGATTTAGGCAAACACCTAGTGGCAGATTCAATGCATGCTACTTTGGGAAGGTGAGATCTATCTGTTCCAAGACCAATCTGTTCCAATCAGCCTCCACATGTGACTATGTGAACTTGTGGAGGGAAGTCTAGATGGTGGGCAAGAACGTGGTGTTTGGTGGGAAGAGAGACCTCAACTAGAGTCTGGACTTTACCTTTTACTAACCACAACCTTGAGTAAGTTCTTTAATCTCACCGATAAACATGCTTCTCATTTATAAAATAAAACAGGATCAATAACGGCGGCACCTGCTATCTGTGGTTCCTGTGGGGATCAAGGAGG
Organism: Pteronotus mesoamericanus; assembly: GCF_021234165.1. Classification (NCBI taxonomy): domain Eukaryota; kingdom Metazoa; phylum Chordata; class Mammalia; order Chiroptera; family Mormoopidae; genus Pteronotus; species Pteronotus mesoamericanus. Next base: position 19,732,734 of record NW_026555310.1, read on the forward strand.
CAGTCAGTCTGTAAAGCCCTTGGCATGGTGGGGCTGGCATGCAGTGCTTGCTCCAAGCGTGAACACTCTTTTAGATATAGGTGTTTGTTGAATGAATGAACAAATGAATATGGGACTGGCTTTCTATTTCTGGTATCTCGAACATCTTTACATTTCATTTAATTCAGTTTTAAATATTAAGATTTAGGCCTGCTAAAGCAAATTTGCTGATGCAAACAATCTAACTGTGATTATGATGCAGGTCCCTGATTCTTGAAGGGATAAGAAAAACTAGGATGCCAACATAATACAAACAACTTTCATTTAGGAAAAAAAAGTCACTGTTCAGATGCACTGGTCTTGTCGATATTTTATATGTATGTATATGTATATATATGTGTGTGTGTATATATACACATTATATACACATATATACACACACACACATATATATATATTTTGTCCATGAACATAAAATGCTCTTGAGAAAGGGGCTTCTGGAGCAGTCATTCTCAAACATTTGCTCCCATCAGAATATCCTGAGGCGCTTGCTGTACCACAGGTTGCTCGGACACATCTGCAGCTTCTGATTCAGGGCATCTGAGGTGGGGCTTGAGGATTCCCAGGTCTAACATGTTGCCAGGTGATGCCGATGCTACTGGTTTGGGGAATATACTTTGAGCATCACTGCTTCAGGGTAAAGATGATAATAGTTAAACTCAAGTCATTTGGAGCACAGGAGATTAATACAGAATAGTAATGACAAGGTATGCCCTTAAATATATAAGGGACCTACATCAACTATAAATTTGAGTTCAAGAATAATTAGAAACTTTGTAATTCTTTCCAGGTATTTGGTTGTTTCTGTTTAATCTTACTTTTAATGTGTATATACTTTCAGTGTTCAAAACAGAAGTGAACCTTTTGTACAATGTTGTTTGCATTTAGTTTGTTTATAAGTTATTCCAGCACTGTTAGTTTACAAACTGAAGGATATTTTCTTGTTTTTGTTGTAGTATGGAAGAGAAGAGAGCGACTGGACAATCGTCATATCCTGAATGGGAAATACAGCATATTGTCTGTGTGTTATGGGGACAGACTGTTGCTTTCAAATTATGAAATGTTCTTTGGCCACCTGTTTTTAGTTGTGCATAATGTAGTTTATATTATCAACGTTAGCAGGGTGATTGTTGTCTCATGCCAGAGAAAATGAATTGCAATCATCAAATGGTGTTTTGTGAACTTGGTAGTAGAAGCTTATCTTACCTTCCCTTAGAAAGATACTAATGTAAGCCATAGAGCATAGAATTTCCCTCACTAACCTGAGTGCCTCCCTTAGTACTTCTCTCAGATGCGAGAATGTTTGTTTCTTCTTTAGCATGAGTATTATTCTGCTCATCAACCAAATGAGTTGTTTTGTGTGTGTTTAAAAGCTGATCTGAGCAAATTTCATAGGTAACACTTCCTGTGACCCATTTTCATCCTCAGAAGGTCTTTTGTTGCTTTAAATCAAGACTTGGAAGAACTGTCTTTCCTCATGTCACATTTTTTTGCAGGCCCCCAAGTCCATTTCAAAGAACACCTCTCTCACCTTCCTGATGTCACAACCTCTTTGTGTATCAGCAGGATCCGTGCGCATTTCCACCGTCGCCCTTTCCACGTTGTGTTGTAATTGGCTGCTTGTTAGACTCCACTGTATCACTGAGGGTCTGTGCCTTAGAGATCTTTGTATCCCCAATGCCTGGCACATTAGGTACTCAGTAAATAATGACTAAGTGAATATTTACCTTCTATAGAAGTGAATCTTCTTTGTTTCTATATTATGAAACCTGTTTATTAGAATTGTGATTTTTGATTCTGACATTGTGCATACTTACCTCATAATGTCTTTATTTTCCGTCGACTGCTAAGTCAGTAGAGATACTCAGAAGCATAGTTCCTTGGAGGAATTGTTTCATATGTAAGGACTGTCTTGGAATTGAAGTTATAACTCTACAGAGAAGTCATGGTATCATACCAACCAACAAATGTTATATGTTAAGTGGTAAATACAAAATAAATCATCTCAATTAGTTTTTTAGTAGAAAGCAAAGAGAGGTATACTCTGGTTTTTATACTTTCGGTTTTATAAGAGCTCTTTTCTGTTGAATGGGGAGATGAGCATGTGGTTAGGGTACAGGGAACTCAATGACAGATGTCGTTTTACTGGTTTAGGAGCTCTGAGTTAAAACCGTATCCTGGTTTATCCAGGGGAGAGTAAAACAGAAAACATTTACCCTTGGAAGGTCAACTCTCAGACATTATATTTGGGTTTCCTTCAGTACTTTCATCTTGCTGAACATATTTTATTCTCTTTTCAAAGCAAGGGGAAAAAAAAAACTTTCTAAAAGTTTGATGCATTGAAAAATTTTCCTTAAGGCATTGAGCAGCACAGAGCAAATGGGGCTTTGATTCTTTTCCAGGACTTTTGGCCATGGGGTCTTTTTAGATAAGGAAGAGTAAAATGAAAATTAGGGAAGTATAAGATGAAAAAGAATGGTAAAAATATCTTTTAGGGGCTTTCAATTGTTGATCTGAGGTATCTGTTCTTTTCAGGCCTCGGGTGCTTTATTTTTCTCTATACTCCTCCCTCAAGTAGCATTCTAAGGGTATGGATTTGCCTTGGCTAAATCCTGGAAACTCATTTTTAACAGAATTTTTTTATTGTTGTTCAATTTCCTTTATTACCATTTTCCCGCCATTGCCCTGCCCTGCCCTGCCCGCCCCCCGCCCACGTTCAATCCTCCCCCCACCCTGTTGTCCTTGTTCCTGGGTCCTGTGTGCCTGTTCCTTGATTTGACTGTTCTCCCTTTTCTCTCAGTTGACACCCAACCACCCCATCACTGTCAGTTTGTTCTTTATTTCCAACTCATTTTTAATGTAGTATTCTAGATAATTCCAGACTTCCAGGTAATTTTAACCTATCAGGTAGCACACAAATGACCAGACTCACACTCCTATGGAAAATGGAAATCATTTGTTTGCCATAAATGCATTTTATACTTTGCTTCTCTAAATTTAATATGGCAAGGCATGTCCATTACCAAAGCCAGAGAACAATGTTTTGACATCGTGTCTGTATTAAAAAACAAACAAACTGAAGGTATCCTAAAACAGAGAACACAATCTGCCATTCTCCTTTAAGTAATAAGATAGGAAATTGACCTTGACACTAACTTGTTAAGTAGATTTAAAAGGAACATCTGCACATCTTTTTTCCTTGTTCACTGTTTAATTGCAGGGGATTAATACAGCAAGAGTGGCACATTGTAACTAGGCAATTATCCATTCTTCAAGACTTAGTTATGGTAACACTAATTGATCATTTAAGGTGTAAGATAGTGTAGCATTAGGAACATGTAAGGCTAATCTGCTCAAAAAGATCAACAAATTAATATTGTTGCTGATATTTGCATAATTGGCTGCAATTATTTAATGTTTAATTGGTTGATCAAATGAGATTCAGCAATTCACATGTGCATGAATATAAACAGTACTGGTGGCACTTGAAATGATAATGATTAACTTATTTTGCATGTTCTCTTCCTCCCACATTTTTCAGATTTTTTTTTCATTTCAGACCAAACTTGTCAGCTTTTTCCAGCAGATCAGTAGAAACCAAATTTTAAGATGAAGCATTCCAACATAGACAAAATGTGTGCATTTTGTGAAAATGTTTGCTGTTAGAAATTATAAATTACAGTAATTTATTAAGGATTAACTCACAGTACCAAAAGGAGAGTCCATATCACGGATATGCACCATGCAGCTGGCAGGAATGAATAAATTAAAAATACTTGCTTCCCCCTTTGCTTTCAAAAATACAAAGGAAAACTTAAAGAGAAAGAGAAATGTCTGAGAAACTTTGTTAGGGAACTCTGTTTATCCTCTCTGATAAACCCCCTTTGTTCTTTTCTCCAAAGATTTCTGTACAAAAGGAAAAAAATCAGAGGTAGCAGCAAGAAAGTGCAGTGCTTTGTCACCTACGTGACATGCAGTATCAGTACTCCTGAGGCCTGCGATATGTACACCCTGGGTTAAGATTCTTCACCATATCAGTTTTGTTGCTTGATACAATTGTATCTAAACAAGTGGTCTTGCTTTCTTAAAATCAGACCATTCTTGGGCACTTGAAGGCAATTAATGAGTGTATCTTAGTCAAAAGAATAGTAGGAGCCCCTTGTTCAAGCTGCAGTTTGAACTCTGCTTTTGGGCTCTGTGCTGTGAAATCAGCTGCTAAATAAGCTTATTTATTTTCCCCCCTTGGTGTGCAGTCATTGTATTCTTTTTTCTTAAAAATTTTATTTTTAAAATTATGTGTTCAGTTTACCATTATGATTGGGGGAAATGTGTTTTAAGCAGAAAATAATAGCATTTGTTCCCTTTCAATGACTGATATCGAAAATATTAGAGTCATAAATATTCATTGCATGTATTAAAGCAAAGGGCTTAGACAGGGGTTAGAGAAACATCATGAGGATCCCTTGTTTCATGTCTTGATTCTAAATATGATCAAAGAATTCTTCCTTGTAATGTGGATTTACAGAAACCTAAGTTACAGGTAGTAATGCTGGCAAGTAACTTTCGTGGACACTTTGCTTTGCCACTTCGCTTTGCAACAAGTAGAATTTGTTCAGCCACCTCTTTTCCAGATAACTCTTCAAAGAGGAGGCAAAGGGTAACCAGCTTTTCAATAATCATATCTTATTAATTGATGAGGATAATGGAGATTGTATTTCATTTGACCAGTTAATTTGATAAATACTGATTGAACACTCAGTGTACATCTAACACAACTTGCCATAGGAATTAGGAAGTTAGTTTTAGAAAATAAATAGTACATATAGTATATGATCCTCAAGTTGTTTATACGCTACTACTTAAACAAAAAGCAGTGTTAAATGCAGTAAGATAATGAGACAAAGACCAGAACATATGTGTTAATAAGAAATTACAATGAATATTTTAATCTCATTTTCAAAGGATATTTGCCCTTTAAAATGTTTATTTTTTCCTGTAGTCAAAACTACTCAGTCTAGTTAGAAGTTGGGGGTTATTCAGCCACTGCCTTGTGATGTGAATTCCCTCCTTCTGGTTTACTACTTACTGCCAACCTCTAGTCCATTTGTTAACTGCATTCTTTTGGAGCACTGTTGAGTTGTCATGGTACATCCAACAAAGGAACACCTCAAATTACAGCAGCTTTGATGACCTTAAAGTTAGATAGTACTGAAATAAAATTTCCTAGTGTGATTTTTTTTTTTTGAAAAGTGTCTGTTTAAGAGTATTAGCTTGAAAATAATGGATCTAGCTACTCAAAGAAATAGGTGCAAGACTATCTTTAATTTTATAATGATTTTTCACATTTTGAGGTTTTAAAATAAAGATCAATTAAACTGTTGCAAAGAGATTCATTTTTATCCTTGCCAAAAAGCTTTTTAAAAATACAAAAGTAAAAGAAAGTGATTTATTTTCATCTTCAGCATACATATCATAATAAAAGACTTAGATATTTTAAGGGGTAAGGTTGATAGTGAAATATATCAACAGGATATAGTAGTGTTTGTGAGTAAATCCTTGGGCTCAGATATATGTAAACACTTGATTTAATGAAAGATAAGGCATAAAATTTAGTCTTAGAACATGAAGTGGTCTTTAAAATGTGTTGGGTTTAAGTACTGAAGTTTTGGATAATCTTATTCTGTCAAGAATATATTTTTCACCCCACAGTAGATAGAGTTAGTAAGGCCTAAAAGTTGAGTTGCATCATGTTCAACTTACAGGATCTACTGTGGGATTGTAACTCTTAAATAGTGGTATGGGAATAAATTAAAACGTAGTTTTGTTGACAGATTTCTCTGCATATCTACTACCACAATGGCTAGGTTCCTCATTCCCCATTACTGAATTATGGAGGAAAATTTATCTAGAGAAGATGTCAGAGGAAGAACAACCGGAGGTAGAGAAAGAAAGGAATACTAGAGAAAAAAAGAAACAGGCTTGCTTCTGTGTTTTCCAAAGGAGCTTTTTTCTTATTCTGCCAGCCATAGGGATCTTCAGCTTTCAACACAGGTGCCAAATACAAATACTAGTGCCAATTAGGAAGTGACCAAATATAGTGGCAGTTCATCAAATAAGAGAATTAGGCCATGGTCAGTTGGCAATAATCTGAGGGTTGTGTTCTATGGAAAATGCTTTAGATGGCTACCTATTTGAATAATGCTTTATTTTATAATTGCATAGTCTCCATAACCTGTTGTGTCATTTCTTCAATGGTTTTTATAAGATTTGTGAAGCTTCTTAGAGGCTGAATGAAAGTGTAAGTGACAAGGAGTAGGTTGTGAATATAGGACTATTTTTCCTCCTTAGAAATAGTATTTACCGATACCCCCTGTCCTGGGTGAAGATTTACTGATTTGGAAATGAGTTGAATATTATCATTTAGTTTTTAACTAAAATGTGTGACAACACGCAGTTTCCTCAAGTTAATTTCATGTGGTCATTAAGGTCATTCTCAGGGTTAAGAAAGGAATTCAGACCGCTGCCTCAATTTTTACTTCATTGATGCAATTTTGAAGAATGCAGGAATTCTCTCCAGAGTATGGTTGTAGGTAAATTTTGAATCATCTTAAAAATAAGCTAGCTACTCTGTGTGCATCTGTAAATTGTTTCTTGTTGATGTATCAGAATGAATGGTCCTGTGATGCACTCAACTAGCTAATACACGGAGCCCAATCCCCTATTCTGAAGACTGTGTTTACTTGAGAAAATAACGCGTTTGAGGAAGTAGTTTTTAAATCAGAGTTTAAAGATAGAGAATATCAGCTTAACTATGGAGATTTCAGAACATGTTCTCACATCTAAATTTGATTGTAATGAAAAACCACAGCCATTGCTACAACTCAAATTTCTCTAGTTGTGCAGTGATTCTTGAAATTCTGTTTAAGAAACATCAAATAGGAGGAAATAAACACTTTGTAAGTAAGGGTTGGCTTTCATGAAAAACTGTTTAAAGATTATGTTAAAAGGAATTTATGCTCAATAAAAGAATAATGATGGAAATGTGGAAAATAAAGTGGGTAAAGGAAACTACCTCGTTCTTTGAAGGTTTAGTAGAAGCACAAATGAACATCAAAAAATGGCTTTGTTACACATGAACCATCTGGTGTGAAAGAACTCTGTAACGTCTAAAGGACCTGGAATAATTGTATTTTGCTAGCAGTAGACACATTCTTTATTGTTTGCAGGTTCTTTGTCAGATCTTTAATTATGTACTGTTTCTGTCATCAATAAAACAACTTAAAGGAATCTTGCTTGTGAAGTCCCTTGAATTTGGCATTGTTGGATGCATGAAATAATAATGCTTAATTATCATTTTAATGTTGTTCCAAGGTTTTTGGTCATGGGATGTAAATGTAGTGTGGTATTTTTAAACCAAAATGACATTGAGAGAATGAAAAAATTGAATACACCAGAAAGACCTGAAACCGTACAACTGGGCTGAGTATAAATGTATCTCATATTTTCAAACATTTAGACAAGAAATACCATGTGCACTTGCGATTGTCCTTTCTCTTAGGTATGAATTTGTCTTTAGTCAAATTTAGCTTTGTCTTTGGGATTTTGCGCAGAATAAGGGGAATAGAATACTTCTTCCCATTTACTGTTATAATTAACCTACCTTAACAACACACCCATATGTGACTAACCAGTTTTAGATTAAAAGACAGTATAAAGTAAAAGGCATCTGATCTAAACCTAGCAAACGTCAATGATGTGTTCTTTTAATCAAACCAGGCCTTGAATAAATTGCCTTCATATACATGTATCTTTGAGAGAATAAAGCCAAGTGCAGTATATCTGAGGGTCAAATATTTCACATTCATTTTCTTATGATTTGGTTCAGTGATTGCAAGTACAGCAAAATTTATGGTTTGTCAAGCAGTTATAAACAATGTAAAAGTGTCAAAGTGCTCGATGACATTCTTCTCCAGACCCTGTCAAACTGAAAATACTGGCCTTTATGAAGATCTTTATCAAGAAGTTGCTTGCAGAGTTGGGAAGGTCCAGAAAAAGTTATTAGTCAAGTCCTCTTAGAATGTTAATGCCCAAATCCCACAAGAGTGACAAAGATAGACGTCATTTCTGACGGTGATGGCATACATTCACTGGAGCATATATGATTTATCAGATGAGATAGCAGTCTCCTTCCTGGTAGAATAAGCCTCTTCTACATCAGTTTACTAACAAGCAAAAAAAAAAAAAAAGGTGGGGAAGGTGGAGGCAAGGGTGAATTTTCAACTTTTATAATTATTTTTCTGCTAAGCTGATTCCATGTGATTGTAAGTATTTTTTTTTAATCAAGAACTGATTCCACATACATGACATATAGTTGCCTTAAGCCATGATAACTTATCTTTAGATGAAATGGTCTATTGTAGACTGACTCTAAAATGGTGACGATGTACAGGATCACGTTCTTGTAACCAAAAACCCCACAGCCAAGATGTTAACTCTTATGTGTTTGTAGAACAATCACTGGGCTTGTTCTCTTATGTCTGTAGGCAACAGGGACAGTGTTGATTGAAACCCATGATCATTCTCTCCAAAGTTCTTCATCACTAAGTCAATTGGATTTTTGAAATATCTATGAGATTAACTCAGGAAAAGTTTTAGAGTTGCACAATTCAGGCTGACTGTATTCCAAATGCAAAAGGGGTGATTAAACCACATTTATTTCAAAGATAGCTACAATCTCATAAAGATTTCTCATCAATATTCATGATAATGATAAGCAGAGATGGTGCAACCTTTGATCTCTGGCTTCTTCCAAGCCATGGCTGGATGTAACAAAATGTGTATGTTGTCTAATAATTAAGAGAATGGTTAAGGGCCACCAATTGACACTGATCTTAAACCAGGTACTTAAATTGGAGAAGAAAATGGAGATCACAAAAGCACCGCTCTCATGGGGGTTAGGATTAATAAGTTAATATTGTAAAGCATTTACAACAGTTTATGTGTAAAGCGTGAGCTGATGGAATTTTATGAACTTAAAGACAGGTACGGCATATAGATACTCCACAAAAATGCTGTCGTTAATCAGCCCCTCCCTCTATGCCTGGCGGAGGTGGTGGAAGTTCCTAGAGTCCAAGCACAGGACCGGTGGCATACTCTAGTTTCCCCAAAGTGCCTCTGGGGGGTCGGAAATGTGTGGTCTACTGAAACTCAAGCTCAGAGGTAAATACCAGGGCTAGATTAAGCAATGGTGGATAAAATTATTAAGAAGTAATTAGATGCTTATAGTTTTCAGAAATAGGAGTTAAGTTTCGTATTCCATATGCATATAACTGATGGTTAATTTTATGTGTCAACTTGAACAACGGTGCCCAGTTGTTCAGCCAAACACTACCCTAAACTGTTCCTGTATAGAAGGTACTTTTTAGATATGATTAATACTTAAATTGTTATAGTTTGAGTAAAGCAGAATGCTCTCCATAATGAGAGTGGGCCTCATCCAATCAGTTAAAAGCCAACAGGTTATCCAAAGGAGTAATATAGTCATATGACTGTAACGTAGAAACCTTGCCTCAGTCACCAGTCTGTCTGGCATGTGGTGTAGATTGCATATTCATAATTGAAACATCTAATTTCCTGGCTGTCAGCCTGCTCTATTGATTATGAATTTGCCAGCTCCCACAATTCCATGAACCAATTCCTCAAAATCTTTCTCTTTCTATATATACGTGAGTGTATGTGTATGCATATATATATAATCAATTAATAATATAATTAATTATTATGTTGAAAACCATGGTCATGCTCTCCAAAGATCTTTGTCATATGGGGCAGGGGGTGCAAAAGTAATTTTATAGCTTTTTATATGGAAAAATAATACAATAATAAATAATATAAGAATAAACTGTTTTATGTACTCACAGCTATAAACCTACTTTTGCCCCACGCTGTATAATAATATATATATATATATATAAAGTCTTCATTATATGCATAAAAATATAACATATGATAAATGTGAGTTCTATATATATTGGTTCTGTTTCTCTACAGAACCCTGATACAACATTCTTACGGTTTTCTAAGGAAGAAAATCACGTGCTGTCTTACAACCTTTGAGTCAAGTATCTAACTTAGGCATCCTTAGCATTCAGAAAACTGTTAATCATATAAGGCACTGGCAAAAATTTGCTCTAATTGCAAACATAGTACTTAAGAGAAAATAAAAATTCCAGGACTGGCAAGGTTGTACAATCCAAACTAACTAAATGATGGTAGACATCAGTGAAATTTCAGGCATCAGTGAGGAAAATATTTGTGAGTGTTGGGCCAGTAAATGCTCCTTATCATATCATTAGCTTAGTGTTTCTGGCCTGAATATATGCCTTGAAAATACCATGTGGCCATAAGTAGATGTAAAGAACTCCCTTTTTGGTATAATCAAGGGATAGTGTTATTTTGTCAGGTAAGCAGCCATCCTGATAAAAATCAATTTTATAGATTTGCTAAATGTAGGGCTACATTAACCCTCATGGGAGTCATCTGGACCCCGCTGACTTCACACAGAGCAACAACCAGGTTCGAATCCATACTTACTCATCTCTCACTACCACGCTCAATTTAGGAATCATCTTTGTAATCATTTGGACTTTTATTTATCTCCCCCACATATTAAAGCTATATTTTGTAAGACATATGTTTTAAACTCCTGAACAAAGACAATAAATTGGTCTGCTTCTCCAGTGAGATTTGACAAGGCAATTTAAAAGACAATAAGAAGCCAAATGAAGTTAAGTGATGGGAAGAGAGATCATTCAAAATAGCTCCTCATCAGTTTAGTTGTTCTCTCAGGAGGGAAAGGTGATTACTTATTTCCTATGAGAAAGAACAGTATTTAGCGCAGGGTGGTGGGGGAGGGTTACTTTTGTAATAATCACGAGGTTAGTGTTTGCATTTCCTGCAAGAGTGTTTTCCCCCAGTTTAATGCAAACTTTCTTTAATGACAATAATCCTTCTGATACTATTTAACAGTGATCCTTCCTGCTAATTACTGATTTGAATGACTTGTATTCAGTCAAGTGTACGAAGGCCACAGGCAGTTCTGCTTTCATACTTCCCCTTTCATCTAGGTGATTACGGGAATTTGTAATTATGTCAATGGTTGACTCACCCATATAACTAGTAACTCTTCAAAAGATTACAGTTTAGTCATTCTCCTATCATCCCAGAGCAAAATACTTTAATCGTATATAAGAAGTACAGGATCTATTAAGCACCTAGCGGAGAACGTAGCATCTAGTAGGTACACATATTCGGTAGCGCCACACCTTCCTCCTTTCCTTTCTCAAAGTACCGCTTAGCTCCAAATATTGAATACTTCCTTTATTTTTTATTTTTAAGTATTTTTTGATTATGCTATTACAGTTGTACCTATATTTTCTCCTTTTTATCCCCCTCCGCACGGCACCCTGCCCCCCCCCCCCAGCCTTGCCCCCCCCCCCGCGCCCCTTAGTTCATGTCCCTGGGTTATAATATAAGTTCTTTGGCTTCTCCATTTCCTCTAATACAGATATTGAATACTTCTTATCTTCAGGCTCAATCTCAACCAATTCATGAGTTAATTGGAAACAGCTCTGATAGTGCAATAACAGCTGAGGTTTGGGGGTATGAAATTAGCTTTGCTGCCCTAATCCCAGCATCTGGTTTCTCTTGGATGAGCTCCTGAATCCCACTGAGTTTTCTTCCTAACTCTCTACCTGCATGTCCATCCATCCTAATTTACTGGATTTCTGCCCTGGTATAGTTCCCTTTAGGAATCACCCTGGTCACGACCTCAGCGCATTTGATGGGGGCACAGACACCTCAAGCCTGGGCTTTGTCTCTTGCCACCCAAACATAGATGGATCCCGTTTCAATCTGGATTGAAACCTTTGGAACAAATCGCTACCTCTTGTACCAATTATGGTTATTTCTGGACCCCATCAACCAGATTGTAATACTTTATTATTGAAATGGCCTTGATTAGACCTGAGTTTGCCATCACCACTTAGACACAGTGATTTGGGTTGATTTCTACCTCCTCCATAGGGTCGAGGCTGCTTGGCACTGCTTTTGTCTGCCAGCTTGTTCTCAAGGTCTCAATTTGCAAGATCTTCTTGGCCCAAAGACACCTGATCATTTAACATTGAAAATCATCCTAGCTTCCTGTTACCTGGGTTTAATTTAATTGTTTTCAGAGAGTGTCTTTTAAAACTTAAAATACTATAGCAACTGCTGGATAAGTCATCTAAAATCTTGCTACTCAAAGCGCTGCTGCCAGACCAGCAGCACCACTAGTTCTTATGCACTTGTTAGAAATGCAGAATCTCAGGCCCCTCCCCAGACCTACTGAATCAGTATCCACATAGTAACGAGATAACTTACCTGCACTTTCAAGTGTACAAGAGCTGCTCTTAACACTTCCCAGCTGAACGGAGCCACATAAAATGGAGGTAGTATGAAGAAACTATTGTGAGGTGAGAAACAAGATTCATTTGAAGAGCAGAATAATTTTATAAACGAAGTCATTTGTTCCAAAGTTGAAGTGACTTTACATCCCGGAACTCAAGGTAGGATTCAGTTTGCTCAAAACCTAACATATGCAAGTTTGATTATGAAATGTGCCTCCTAAATTGCTAATTCCTGCTGAGGTTTCTCCTGGCACTTCCTTTCCCCCTCAGTCTTGTGTAAGTAAATTATCATGGTGGTCTCTGTGAAAATTACCACACAGGAAACAACAGGAGACTCTTAATTACTGAATTCCTGCACACTATTTATTCTTTCTATTTAGAGCTATTAGAGAGCCTCTGGGCATATATATACAATTAAAAAGAGAAACAAGATTCCCAGCCAAATTGTAGCTATTCCTAAATCTCTTGGAATACTAACCTAGGTAAGTGCTTCCTTTTAAACTAAAAGAAGTTCTTTGCCAAAGATGATTGGTTGGCTGATGACCGGAGGTACTTGAGTACTTCTGTGAGGTACTGCAGGTACAGTGCTGGGCCCAAGGGATCCCAATGAGTTCTCCTTCTCCAGTTCTGAGTGTAGTCAATTTCTTAGAACCTGAAATTAGGCATCTGATAGTCAAGTCCTTTGGACTTAGTTCCCACCAGACACATGGTTTCTTGTTTTATTGTAGACCAGAAGTAATTCTTACTTTGGGCTGGACTGCCTTTAAATCAGCATAGATAACAGGAATTTGTTCTTTTTCAAGCTTCACAAAAACAGAAGCAGCTGACCCTTTTAGGAAGTCACTCTAATGTTTAAAGTGTTAGGAATTTTTTTCTCTAGAATCTAAATCCTGTTTACTTTATCATACAAAGACATTTTCATATGTTATCTACAGACAAACATCTACAAACTGAAGAAAATCTAATTTTGCCCAGGTACTATCCTTCTGTATGAAAGAATATTATCGATAATTCTTGCTTCTCTAAGTGAAATTCTAATTCTCCTCTTTGTCCCTCCTTTTTTCTCATTAACATTTGTGCCTATCTCTTTAGCCTCTCAAAGCTCTCTGCTTCTCTTACCCTTCAGACTCTGGGCCTGGACAATGAGCTTTACCAACATTCTGGTCAATGGAGAGGACATAGTCGTTTTCAGTGGCATTTCTTTTACACTTCCTGAGGTGATGCTCATTTTGTGACACTGCTTTACACTTTCTGATTAATCCATTGCAGCGATGGCTTCAGTGCCTTTTTCTTGTCTGCCATCGTGGTTATTCCTACTTCCCCTCACTCTCCCCGTTTAAGATACTATCTCCAGTCTGCCAACAAATATCTTGAGGTTTACTTCTAACACTAGATGTTCCTTTTGTCATTGAAATGAAATTTGGTGTCACCAGTGACTAAACAAAAAGGAAGCTCAAGAAAGTTGTATCATGCTGAGCAACAGACTGCAGCCAGGAGTTCTGGATTTGAGACTCTGAGCCCTGCCTCATCCCCTAGCTCTGCCACCTGACTGCGTGACCTTGAGCAGATTGACTCCTCTGAAAAGAAAGGCTTCACTTAGTGGACCCCTCTGGTCCCTTCTCATTCTAGGCTTCCTCAACTCCGAGAAATCAGTCATTAGTGGACTCGGGTTTTCCAGGATCTTTTCCATCCCACCCCTGTCCCTTAATTTTCCTGTTTTTGGAGCTCATTTGCTTAAAAATTCTCAGGAGAGAATCTGAAAGCAATACTCTACTTTTTAAAAAGACATTATTGAGAAATATATATATATATATATATAAAATCTAAAACATTATAAAGATTAATACCTTTAGTATCCATGCATCCACCTCAAACTTTAATTGTGTTACTATAAAGTTTAATCTTCTGACTCTCCTCTCATCTGTTGTAATTCTTTCTTTACCCTTGGGAGTTAAAGTCTGCAGAACAGTCATTTAACTTTTAATATAAATTTATGTCATACTGTTACTCCTGCAAGTGATATTGTAGTCAAGCCTAATCTGTAATAATAAAATAGATTGTATATGTCTCTAAGAGAATTTTTGACAAATAGAAAAGGTGTGGGGAGCAGAGGGGTGATAGCTGGCTCTGAGAGCCATAACACACTTACATTTGTCCTGCGCATACCAACAAAGCAATGTTGTCTCTCACTGGTGCTTCAATTTACACAGGAGGGCTCTAGCCACAGTCCTAATTCTGACTTTTCCATTTTGTATTTGCTTAACTTTCCTTCATAGCTTTCTCAATGGAAATTAAATATGAAAGAATATGGGAACAATAATGATACAGACAGCAGAGAGACAAATAATAACAACTTCAGGTTCCATTAGTTTAACAATGAATTTGTTTAATTTAAAACAAACATCAGTAATCAGGTCAGTCCTAGCTGACAGTGACCTATAATGACACTTGGAAGTACCAGGCTAGGGCTCTGCCCACCATGTTTTCAAAATCATCTCTCACCTTTTCCTTGTTAACCAGCAATCAGCCATACAGCCGACTTCCAGCTTCTCAGATGCTGCAAATCCACTTCCCTGCAAGGCCTTCTGCACATGCTGTTCCTTTTGCTTGGAATACTCCTATCCTGCCTTTTACAACACAAGTCATTCTTCTCCTTCATCTCCTCAGATGACTACCTTCTCTAGAGCAGCTCTTCACCCCCATTGTTCTCATCTAAGGACTTTTAGTTTCCACAAAGCAGGTGCCGCAATTACAATTGTATTGCCTTTTCCCTTAAAATACAAGCACTTTGTGGGCAGACACTTTTTCAGTGTTATTTCTCAATTACTTACTATAGTCTTTAGCAATAGGAGGAATTTAATAATATCTTTTAAAAGAAAATAAGGAAGGAAAAAGAAGGAAGGAAGGGAGGAAGGAAGGGAAGGGAAGGGAAGAATCGACTTTGGCACCACATTGACTGTGGTTCCAAGTCTGTGCCAAAATGATTTCTATTACATGGTAAATTGGACATTTCTTCATTAAATTGTTGGTTTGAAAGAGAATCTTGGCATTTTCAAGTCTTTTAAAAAGACTTGAAG
Source organism: Pteronotus mesoamericanus (assembly GCF_021234165.1). Lineage (NCBI taxonomy): Eukaryota > Metazoa > Chordata > Mammalia > Chiroptera > Mormoopidae > Pteronotus > Pteronotus mesoamericanus. Next base: position 19,748,296 of record NW_026555310.1, read on the forward strand.
TACTAACACTAGCAGTCAACAGTCTTGGGCGGCTAGTGTAAATTTTTTTAATTTAAATTGTAGGTTAAACTTTTTTTTACTTTGAGATAATTATAGATTCACATGAACTTGAATAAATAATACACATAAATCCTGAACATCCTAAACTCAGTTTCTTGCAGTGCTAACATTTTGCATTATTCTAGTATCTCATAACCAGGAAAACTATTGTTTTTAACAAAGTGACAGGTGTTTTTTTTAATTAAATTTCTTCATTCATTCTCCATTTATTTCACAAAAGGGCTTAAGGTAGTTTATGAAAAAGGTAAATATAATATCATTATTCTAAAATTAATTACAAAGGAGAAAATGAGATTAAAATAATATAAGAAAATATGTGAACTCTTGGGTCTATTTCTAAGTTTATAACCTGGTTCTAATTATAAAGGAATACAACCAACTCTTCAGAGGGAGACAAAGCCTTTTTTTTAGTACCTAAAACAATAAAAAGTTTTTATAAGAGACAACTAATTATGCTGGTAAGAAATACAGTTTTTACCACCTTCCTTAAATTATAACAAATGTGAAAACATGTAGAGAACCACAAAACTCACCCATTAGCTAAATAGTTACCTCCCACCTGATGTTAGATTTTATCATAGACTTTTGGGGTCACTCACATGTAGTTGAAATACTCAGTGCTAAATTCTTAAACTTCACCAAACTGCGCTGAATTATTAATCTCCTGTGGGTCAATCACAGGGAATAGGCAGTATGGTAATAATTAAAGCTATTCACAAATATTCTGGTTTTCCTCCTGTGGAGACCCTGCTAAGATTGCAATTTCCTGACCCCTTGAAGTTAAGCTTGGCCAGTGACTTGCTTCGGCCAATAAAATGTGAGTGGAAGTGACATGTGTCACTTCCTTGCGGAAGCATTTAATTGGTGGTGTTCACTGCAAACTTCCTTTTTCCTGCTCCAGTGATCATGGAATCATGAGTTCACATGAGGCCTCTGTCATCCTGGGTCCCTGAGAGACTAAATTAAGCAAAGACCCCTGCTAACCCATGTTGGACATGTTGCATGAATGAGAAATAAACCTGAATGGACTCACTGAGATTTGAGCTTTAATTTATTACCATATGTTTATTCATAACATAGCTCCTCTTGGTTGTTATATATTTAAAAAAATATTTATTTTCCTATTTTATCAAGTTAAGTTCTATTTCTTGAGCTTAGATATGCCCACTTCCGTCCATTGATGACTGTGGAAAAAACTGGTTGTATATCTATAAGTAGATCTCACCACCAATTTAGCCATGTTTGGTTTACTCCTTGTTTGCTCTAAAAATGATCCACCCATGAGACTCTACATGAAAATGATTCTAACAACACACTGAAACTTTGGGAAGATCTCTAAACTAAACCCGTAAGAGCTAGTTAACTGGTTAAAAGAGAATAGCAATCATTAAACCCAAATCAAGTGAATTTAGAGATGGAAGTTGGCTGTGCTTGCCTTTGATACACCTGACATCCACCAGTGATGTGGGCTACTTTTTGCACTTCTTCCTTATAGGCACTGCTCACTCTTTGGTGATAAAAGGAAGGGGGGAAAGATATGCATACAGAGCATTTTTAATTATCTATTAATTGGATGAGATGGCAATGAAAGTGCCTAAAGGCCATATGCATATTCATAGATTGTCTTCAAAGGGTACAATTACCAAAGTCGATGAAAAAGATTATGAGTTAATATTGGATTGTGATTTGGGGCAGAGGAGAGTGAGGCATGTTCAGATATCTTCCTCCAAATAGCTGTTAAGAGTAATTTGTCTCTCTGGTTTTGTATGATAATGTGTGGTGGTACAATTTACCTGGGAGCCTAGCATGTTTGTCAAAGAACAAATTCCGCAGCAAGCAGTCATTGGCAATTTTTGTAGGCATACAGTACAGTTTAGGTGCAGGATGAAATTCTTACCCAATATAAAAGTTTAGATACTATTTTCCATGATATTCATGTCTAATATTTCCATTAGAAATAAGTATTTCTGCTTGTGGTAATGATTAAATATAATATTCCCATTGTGAATTTCTACAAGAACATGAAAACAATATTTTTGAAAGCAGTAGCAAAATTTTCTTTCAGAGCTTCCAAAAAGTATGGAAAAGAGATTTTGGGATATCATGTTGAAGTCCCTGCCTTGAAGAATATTTAGACATTTAAGATTTAGTGTTCAAGTGACAATGCAGCAAGATTAAGTTCAAATTCCACAGGGCCCAGGAATGGATGGGAATTACAGACACTCTACTTTGTTTGCCCTCATTCTCTTCAGCTGCTGAGGTCAGTGCAAGGGAAGCTGTGGAAGGGGAAAAAGCCACATACATTCCCCAGGGCACCCTCTGAGTGCCTGAGTTTTTGTCACTATTTTCTTGCCACTTCAGATAATGCAAGGCAGCTGGCGAAGTACCCACGCTCAGTGACCACAGTTTAGAGATTTCCAAAGACAAAAATATTTTGTTACTTTTTTAGTTGGGTCCATCTGAAAGAGTCATTGACTTAAATATTTTTTATATCAATAGACCTTATTTTTTAGAGCTGTTTTACATTCCTTATCTCATTCCCCAATTATTAACATATTATGATCATGTAGTACATTTGTTATAATTAATGAGCCAATATTGACACACTATTATTAATTAATATCCATACTTAGGGCTCATTTTCTGTGTTGTACGAATTTATAGATTTTCACAAATGTATAATGTTATGTGCCCGCAATGATAGTATTTAGAATAATTTCACTGCCCTAAAAATCTCCTAAGGGAGACGATGACTGTCATAGCTCCGTTAGAACTGCATTCCCATCTTCACTCCCCTTGGGACACAGCCCAGCTCCACAAGGCTGTGTGTTGTGTAGAGGTGCTCTGAAATACTGAGACAAGTGACATGGCAATTAAATGAATTGGCCTTGCTTTGCTACTGCCAAGTCACTTAACCTCTCTCATCTGTAAAATGGGGGTAAGAATAGTACTTAACATGAGTATTAAATGAAATAATACATATAAAGAACTTAGTGCAAGGCAGATAATAGGTACTCCGTGTATTTTAGCTGAAATTATTACTAAAAAATGAACATAAGAATAGAACTAAACACATATACATGCATGTAAGTACAAGCTTATCTAAGAGCAGTGGATCGTATCACTCTCAATATCCTGGTTGTGACAGAATCCTACGATGTGGTATATTATTACTGATATCTGGGGAAACTGGGTAGAGTGCACCTAGGATCCCTCTGTATTCTTTCTTAAATGTAGCCTGTGAATCTACAATCATCTTAATAATACTTTCAATTTAAAATAATGAAAGTGAAGGTGGGGGTAGTGTTACAGGGTTGCTTAGGATTTATAAGGCCATTAGAGACGGAGCAAAACAGCAATGTGGGATCATAGATCATACCCTGGCTGGGAACCAAAATTGCTTGTCAAGGCCTTTGGGAAACGTGGAAAAGATTTGAATATGAAATGAGAATTAAATGTTCTTAGAGAACTTTCTTTCCTAGTTTGGTTAGGGGTGATCCAGATATTGTGGTTATACAAGAAAAACATAAATAAATGTGGTGCCTCAACTCTTCATGGTCTAAAGCTTCAAGTCTGTGACAAGGTGATCATTAAGAAATCTCCTTACATAATTCCTCACTTTAGGGTTATAACCACCACCACACTCTCCACGTCTGCTCAAAATTTCTGGAAGAGAGATTTCAATAAGCCACAGCAGGCCATTATTTTGCCCGAGACCTAAGCCTTTAGATACAGCAAACAAAAAGTCTCTTTATAAGAGGGTCACCAGCTCTACAGGACACATTCTCAACAAGGGATTATTAATCATACATATGTGCAGTCTTTCTCCCTAAAATGAACTACCCAGATATAAAACGGAACAACAGGCCCTACTGAGGATTTGGCTTCCTTGAATTTAAATGCCACAGATGTATTTCCAGCAAGAAAAGTGAATGAGTAATTATTTCTTCACACAGTGACGGCCTGTATGTTTTAAACTGCTTCCTTTCGACTTGACTTTCGCAGAGGCATTTCATACCCTGTTTGTAAAACACTTTGTTCACATAAACAGCTCTGTCTTGGGAATTTCCTTGTTGTCCAACTTTCTAGTTTTTACAATTGATGAGTGCATTTCCAAGTCTGAAAGGTTGGGGAATGCCTTTTCACCTATTGAAGATATTCACATTGCTTAGAAGTTTCAGCTTCAAAGAATTGAAATAACATATGCAATTTTTTTTTTTCTTCCAAAGGGCTTTTGTTAACCAGGCTCCTCTCTCCTTGATCATTTCTGACAGAAAGTTACCAGCATGAAACATGCTTGTGGTGTTCCTGGAACTGTTATATTAAACCAAAATTTTAAAGTATTTTGAATTCAAATGTGAGAATAAGCTCCTGTGGGGAATTTTTACTGAGTATAAATATATATATTTCTATCCCTATTCTTAAAATTATAAATTGTATTCTTAGAATGTATGCTTTACTGATTAGGTAGTTATGATAGGTACTATGCATACTCTTCCATTGTAGTAGCTCTGAACATTCGCAGAGTAGTTTTAATAAACTAAATAGGATATTAAATCATATGCAATTAACCCAAGCCACTGAATTCAGTTTTTCTCCTAGTTAGTGTTGTTTCTTTTAGCAACCTTACCCATATATTCTGAATTATATCTCATCTGTTTTCAATGAAAATGTTATCTCATGTATTGCAATATTTTTGTTGTTTGATTTTTAGTGTTTTTTTTTTTTCCTGAGAACTGCCCCAAATTCCCCTCTTGGGGCGGGGGGTGGAGATGGGGAGGTTTAACAAGTAATCTCTGGGTCCTCATCAGATTCTGTATTCTATGAATTAACTCATGTTAGTCCAGAAGAATACTCAGAAAACTACTGACATCTGATAGCTCTTTAAATATGATCATTTCTAGCCTCCAAACTACTCTTCAACTTGAAATGTCCCAGTTGGTTTAGTTTCTTACTGGCATAAATTTAAACCTATTTTCATAAATTTTAGTTTACTTTGCCCTGAAACCCATTGAAGCTTAAAGGTAGTTCTTTTCAGATAAATAAAATGATAATTTTTTTCTTATGAGTACATAGACATGAAACTTTAGTCTGAGAGAGGAAAAAGGAGAAACTTATGACTATATTAAGTCAAAAATGTTTTTGATTAATTGACAAGCAATAGTACCAGCTTCAGTTATCCTAAGAAAAATGAAGGTTTTTTTTTTTTTTTTAAGTAATCTCTTATTTTTGGAAGTTGAAAGTTAGGGGGAATCATTCTACAGTTCTCTCTTAGATCCTCTCATTTAGGGCATTTAGTCTGAGTGCCTTCCCTATATATAGATACACATACACACACACCTTCTTTAGTATTATTTATTAACTAAATAAGTATTTTGTATTAAAATGTATAGACAGATAATAGATGATAGATAGATAGATAGATAGATAGATAAATAGATAGATAGATAGCTAGAACCTAGTATAGTGTCATTTATGGTTCTAACAATATGGACCAATTTTCCTCTTTGTGTTTAACATTGACCCTGTTATAGCTTTAGTTGAACTGCTTGTCCTCATTCATCCTTTGTTATAGCTGTATGACACTCATACCTGTGGATTATTAGGTGATTTTTTCCCCCATTTTCTTTCTTCACAGATTAATTTGGTTTGGTTTTGGATGTTATGTTTCTATGGTACTAAAAAGTACTATATTAATACTATAGCTTATCTCACAGTTTGAAACAGTTTGATATTTTGGGCTTTTTAAAGGTAAAGAGTAATTCTCTTCAAAGAACAAAATCTGTACTCAAAATCAATCTTCTAGTAGAGAAATCTTCAATCTTTAATGTGTGGAAGATGATGAACACTTTTATAGATTATAGTTTTTGTACTTTCCTCCTTAAGAGTTTAATGTTTTATTCTGCAGCCTTTCCAGGCAACCCATTACTTTCACTTTTCTCTTCTCCTTATTTTGGCTTTTCTAAAATAATCTAATTTTCATTGCTTGAGTGGCTTGAGCATACATTTCCTGATAAAATGCACTTTTCAACCCTTCCTCATTTCACTTAATGCTTTAAACTTGTCTCCAGTGATTAGGAGGTCCTCATTGATTTTGGCTGCCAGAAACACTCGGGGTTATTCTTTACATCAGACTTTCTATAGGTTTTGTTTTGTTGAGATAGACACAATTACTTTTTCAGTTTCAAAAAGCTACTAGGCTTCTTCTTCCTGTCTTAAATTAGCTTTGAGGTCTGATTTGTTTCTACTCAACACAAAGGAATATTGCTCCTGCTGTCTGTTTTTACTCCTCCTAAACAGTGACTTTCCTCAATGCCCTTTTTATATTTTTAAATTCTAGCTTTTGACAGTCTCTGAGAATTCTTACAGTCTATTAAACAGAAAATTATGTCCTTTTCTCAAGAAACTGATGAATTTATATGGGGAAGAGTGGTAGGAAAAAGTCAAATATTACCTGAGCTTGTTAAGAATGGGTAGGTTTAATTTGGCAATGCTTCTTAGACTATATGAATTTATAGCTATAGTTTAGGAGTAAAGCTGGATAGATAACTTCCTAGAGATTCCTCATATCCTTAGATTATTAGAAGACTTGTTCAGCCTATTTCTTATATGCATCAGTGTTGACTTTGCAACCTTAGTAGAAAACTGAAGATAAACTGATATGATTACAGTTTTGTAGATTGGATATAGGGGTCTTCAAGTCAAATGTATATGCATTTTTTTTGTCCTTTGGTAAATACAGAAAAGTTTGGAAGATCTATTTTTATTAATATGAATTTGTAATTTTATGTTAGATGAGTAATCTTGTCTAGCTCCCTTCATTCTAGGGTTGAGTGAGAAGTGATTAAGACAGACAAGAATTGAACATCTGAGCAACAGATGTTTCTCATGAAATTGTCAGCAGTAGACCAAAGAACACAAGGAGGTGTCACAAACAACACACGTAGATGGTGTGGAAGAACAAATGGATAACAGAGTGGGCCGAGGAGAAATGAAGCCAGGGCAGTAAATAGGTGGGGCCAAGTGTGGGAGAAGAACATTCCAGAAAGATGTTTGACAAATTTTGAAGAGAAGGTACTGTTATTTTTTTCTTAGTTTAGGTGTTAACCTATTTATTATTTACTTCCATGCAAAATAAGAGGGTAAGTTCTTGAACAGAATGTTTGGCTAATGCCCATTAATAACAAGTTTTGTGGATAAATATTTTGAAAAGTATTTGCTCTAATAGGTTGAGAGACTGGTTGAGATTTATAGAAGTCAACACATAGAAAATAAAATATTCTCTCTTCAGCATTCTTCTCTCCTTGCATCTCTAAATCCTATACTATTTTCTTGACTTGCTTTTGAGTACATTTCTCAAACCAGATATTGAATAAGCCTGAGGTTTATTAATGTATGATCTCTGTCCTTATATTGCCTTAATTTTGCCTTAAACTTTTTACATTGAGTAATTAGTTTACAAGAGAATTTTAGAACTATTTCAACTAAAAACCAGGAGCATTGATTAATTTCTGGAGATGGATAAACAGGACCCACTTGATTATTGTTGAGGCGAGATTAGTCATTTCTTTCAGTCTCCAAAAAAATGTTAATTTTGTTCTTTGTAATCTAATAGCCATTGTCCCAACTAACATAGAAATAAACAGGAATTGTTTAAAATTGAAACACTGTGTTATATAAATAATTTTACTTACAAGATTCAATAGTTGATTTATTTAGCAAAAGTTTGATGGTGTGTGTGTATATATGTACATATATATATATATATATATATACACACACACACACCAATTTGTAAAATATCACTACATGTGTAGATAAAGAACAGAAAAAAGCAAATTATAAAGGAGCGTGATAGTACTTCTCAAGTGACTTAATAATATTAACTTTTGTGATGGAAACAAAGACAACTTAACCAAAGAAAATGTCATCACTAATTTTTTGAAGCAAGCAATGATTAAATGCAAAGCAACAATATTTCTTGAGTTTCATTGAAGAATACTGCCATTTTTCTTGTTCTAAGAACTTAAACATTAAAAAATTAACATACACTTTCTATTATTCACAAATAAGAATTAATTCTTCTGAATCCTCCTCTCAATGTCTGGTTTTTAAGATAGATGTGGCCTTAGCCAGTGTGGCTCTGTGAATTGGAGTATTGTCTAGTGACCAAAGGATTTGGTTCCTAGGCAGAGCACATACCTAGGTTACAGGTTCAATCCTCGGTTTGGGTGTGTTCAATCCCTGGTCACGTTTGCAAGGCAACAAATTGATGTTTCTCTCTCACATCAATGTTCTCCCTCTCCCGTCTTCTTTCCCTAAAAGCAATGAAAAAATTATCCTCAGGTGAGGATTAAAAAGAAAAAGATAGGTGTGTTGCCTTTTATTATTTCCTTACGCAGCATTTAAGTCATTTAAAAAAGTTATCATTAAATATTTTTAATTAGATGTATCAATATCAAAAAATTCATGATGTTAAATTTTTTTGGTAGTTCTAGTGCTCAGGCTTTATGTGCATATGTCTCTAGAAATGCCCTCTATTTTTTAAATATTTAATAAAAAAATAGAAAAAATATATCTTGGAAATTTTTTATATAGACACTTTGTGAATGTAGGTTCCTAATTATGTTTTAATCTCTTTCTAATAGTGATGTGGTTTGGTTTATCCTTTCTTATGGTTTTATTTTTTGTCTATACTCTAATCTTTGGGGAATTTTTTATTTCCTAAGAGGACTTAATTGCAAACTAAGTAGGAATTTGGATTTGGATTCCTGGATACATCTTGATATACAGTACTCTATATCAGTAAGCACATCAGTCTTCTTCTAACAGGGATGGGGTGTCAATTTAGTTCTATTGTAGAATATGGTCCTAGGGACAGATAAGGATCTGGACTTATTTTTTAAAATCTTATGGTATAATAATTCTCTCATTTCCAAACACAATTGTTTTTATGTGTATTTGCATGATGCTGGGGCAGAGAGGGAAGGGCATAAAGGAGTGAGTTAAGTTAGTACCAATTACACATGGTCAAGGCACTATCAACTTATGTATTTCAAGGAGCCCAAGGCAGTGTTGCTATAACATTTTCTCAAAAAGGACCTCTCTTTGCCTGAGAAAAGTAAAAGGAAATAGTGTCAGTCAGCTGAGGAAATTACTATGCACTCATGAGCCCTGAGAGAAATCAGGTTATCTTCACAGAAATCATGTAGTGAGCCTCATAAAAGTTAATATGGTATTTCTTACTTTTAAATTGTATTCTTGCCAGACTTCTGTGGCATTCATATTTGTGGTAGGCAATGTACCAACATCTGGTTGTGGCAAAATTCTGGACTGAACAGCCTGGCTAGTTCCAGGATCAGGGAAGAACGTGGTGGGAGAGTGAGCAGAGTCCGAAAGCATTGAAATGTGGGAAACCGACATGGAGATACAAGATCGTCTGTTAGCACTGCAGCTTCTTCATCCATGTCACCATCTACATTCTCCTCCTACAGGGGAGAACTCCAGAAATATAATTCTCAGAATCCCTTTCCAATATGTTTCTGGGTTAAATTCTGCTACCTGACAGACATTTACATAAGGTTTTGAAAGTACAGAAAGGGAGAGCTCTTCTTCTCTTGAGGCAGCTGAGATCATCCATGAGAGCTTCCTTTACTTCCGGGGTCTTCCCCGGAGGTAGCCACTGTGCTGCTGCAGGAGGATGAAGGTCATCAGTGGAAGCTTTCCTGTGATCCCTGAATTTCCCTGTGTACTGATTGAATAACTTGGTCAAGGTCAAATAGCTAAGTGGAAAGAGCAGAATTCATAGTCAGGAATCAAACTCAAGAGTTCATGATGTTTAGCCACCTGTAAGGACTGCTGTGTAGTAGAGATGAGTTGCTATTCAGTTCTCTGAGTGCACTTGTGTTTCCTTTTCATTTTTTTCCCAAATCCTCAGGCTAAGCTTTGGTCATCCTTTAACTATACAACTTTCATCATTTCCACTGTCTCCGTTCTTTGGTTGAGGCTAAATATAGAGCATTAAATCTATTTTGTTTTTGTCAGCCACATTATCTTATAACATGGTTTTACTTTGTGAAATACCTGAATAGGCACATTATTTGTAGAATTTATTCAACAGCCTTAACTTCAAGAGCTTTATTAGCACTTCCCAAACTTTGTCATATATCACAATCACTAGTAGACCATTTCAGTAATAAATATTCCCACATCAGACTTACTGAATCAGAATTTCCAGTTGTGGAACCTGGATACCTGCATCTTCAACAAGCATCCCCAGGTGGTTACTGAGCGTTCAGGTAGGTACTCATCTCCAAACTGTAATCTGAAGAGACTTGGGTTATAGCAGAGGAAAGATTTATTAGATGATGTCCTACATATCCTGCTTCAACAGAGCAACTCCATTTTTAGCTTGTTTACACATTGGGGTTCTGCTGGATTTTATTTGCTAAGAGTTCCGCTGCTTTCCCCCCACCCCCACCACTACCACTCTCTAATCAAATAATTTTTCTCAGTTCCACACAACTTCCTATCTAATTCCTCAGCAGTAGCACAAGGTCACAAATGCTCTTCTTCAGCAGCTCATGAGGACACAGCCTTCCATTTTACATTCCGTCTCTTCCTGACTCTCACAAACTGGAGTTGAGTTGTAAATAACCCCAATTAGACATACACTCCTTAAATTTTCCCTCAGCACTGAAGTCATTAGTACAACATGGGAATACTCAAAGAAAACTCCTCAGCTTTTCTTTGAACAGATTCATATAAATCTATGTGGCCTTGTTTATGTTTGTCATTTATACTGATATATTCTAAAACCAAAAGAAGTATTTAATTTTCTGGACATAATATTCGGAACCTGAGTCAAACATTCTTGAAAGCTGAGATTACTATCCTAAATAATGGTTTCTGCCATTTAATGAAACTATTAGGTCCTCCCACCCAGTGTTTAATGATTATAGACTGCATTCCTAAGATTCTAGGATGTTAGTTTAAGGCATTAACTAGGGAGCATCTAGGGAAGGAGAGTGGACAATACCAAACACAAATTCTGAGGATGGGTAGAGGTGCATTTCAAAAAGAAAACAACAATAACATCATGTACAAAGCACAAAGTATCTCAGACTTTTTGCCTCATGAGAATGGACTTGAAATAAACTATATGCAATTTTAAAACTCCATTATGCATTTATATCACTTTCATATCTAGTGTTATGTCTCTGAGAAAACTGCAGACACACTGAAGTGTTTTCATTTCTTAACGGATGCAACTATTGGCATCCTCCCCTTCTTTGTGCAGCAAACACCACTGTCTGTGAAACATCATGTAAAGAACTGTACGGGCATTATCTCAAGCCACCCTCAGTTAAACTACAGGTTGTGGCTATCAAACATTATCCCATGGTACAGATAAGGAGTCTGAGGCCTAGGTCCTCAGGGAACTTCCCCCAGGTGACACTGCCAGGAAGCAGAAGTCGGATGTAAATCCCAGCAGCCTCACTCTAGAAGCCACGTGCCTACTGGGGTGCTATTTTTTCCAGTCCTTCAGGGAAACAAATGTCAAAAATAATCTCACTAATCGTTAACCAATTTTTTTTTTAAATCCTCTGCCATTACCTATTTTCCTCTTTCAAGGTTCAAGAGGGATAAGCAACATCTATCACTCTGATAGATATATAAACTTGGCAGATATGTGAATTATTTCAACTCAACAAGCTTCTGGTCTTCTGAAAAATGGGCATACGAACCCTACAGGTTTGCTGTGAAGATTGAGTGAAATAATATATGTGGAGGTAACACTATACTCAGGATATAGTCAACAGACATTCAATAAATGTTAGCTTGTCTTCTTGCCTGCCTTCATCTTTTTATCTTTGTTATTGGCTCTGCAAAACAGACACAAAAACCATAAGTTGCTTTTTTTCTATGTTCAATGGATATCTATAATTGGAGGTGTTCAAGGAAAACCTTGGCTGGAATTCAAATTATCTGAGTGAGTGGCTTAACCAACCTTTAATTCATCTTAATTCCCCAGTTCTATAACTCTGTGGCAAATCACTGGTCAGAATGTGTCATGTAATTTTTTAAAGATTGAGTTACAGGCGACTTTTGAAAGGGGGCGACTATCTCTCATAGAGTCAAAAACAAAGATGTGACGCAGAACAACCCCAGCTCAGCCATACAAAGATGATTCTGGTCAAATGAATAGTAGTGCATTAATTTAATAGCCTGGTACTAGAATTGATCATAATAAAGCAGAATGGAAAGACATGCTTTTATATATATTCTGGTTTGGCTACTGCCCAGACTGCAATCAATAAGTCATCCAAAGAAGGCCTATGTTGCAAGAAATTCACTTAAGTTTATTTGACTAATTTCTCTATTCTTGGATATCCAAATTTTGTGTTAGGGTCAACTTTAACTGCTGTTCCCTAAATTCTCAGTGTCTTAATCCAGTAAAAGTTTCTCTCTCCCTCACATGTTGTATACATAATCTGTATGTTCCTAGTCAGGTATATTCTCCACATGGTCATTCCAGGAAGGACCCAGGTTCCTTCCCCTCGTTGTTTTATCATTATCTAGGGCTTTGGATTTCTTCACTGAATTTTTGTGTCTCACCAACATGAGAGAATGGATGATCACTCAGGAGGTATTCACAGACTAAAACGTAAAGCTGCCCATATTCCAACACCCAGAATGCAGTCGTATAATTATCTCTACCAGCAGAAGACGCTGGGAAATGTAATGCAGCTGTGTGTTCAGGAGGCAGGGGAAACAGATTTTGCTGACTATCTAGCAGTTTCTGCCATAGCTTATTTCCAATTTATTGCTATCATAAACAACTTGGAGATGCACAGCACTTTATTTCAATCTATGTTCCCATCCTTAACCTTTTCCTTAGAGGTTACAGTTACATAATTTACAGTGCGTGTTTTGGGTCAAAGAATTTAACATGTTTTAACACTTTGATATAGTCAACTGCGCTTCTGAAAAGCTGGGTCCATTTGCTGCATATGAGAATTGCCTAGGGAGCTCTTTAAAAATTCCGAGGCCTGGGTTATGCTCTGGGTCAATCAAATAAGACTTTCTGGGGGTGGGAGTTTGGAAACCACTGCCTTAGGGATGCCAGAGCGGAGCACTGAAGGAGCCTGTGTCACTGACAGCCCAGCAGTCCAGGACTACCTACAACAAGACTCTCGCATGTCAGAGAAATACACTTCTAACTTGTGTAATAAGTCTATTATTTGGAGTTTATAGTTATATCTACTGAATGGACATAATAACTAATAAAGGTGGGTCACTGTCATCAAAACTGATTGTATTTCATAGAGGAAAAGAGAGTCATCTCCCAAAAGCATTATATAAGAGTGATCATTTCTCCATATCCTTGTGAACAAGTATGCTCTTTTAGAATCCTAGTCAATTAGACATAAGCATTAGTGTCTCTGACTGTAAAATGATATCTGTCTTAAAGGGTTGGTGTCATTATCAAGTTAGATGGTTGTGAATGTGACTTATAAATCATAATCTCTGTATACATTCTAGTTATTTTGTGAAAGATACTCTGATAGACCTTGGGTAGTTACATTAATTTTTAAGTCCTTTCAAAAATTCAGTGCCTTTATTACCAAATTTGAGAAATTATAAAAAGATACTGCTGTTTTCTAAAATGTCTATGGTTCCCATGCCGAAGTGAGAATCATCAAACGCAAAGTGCATGTACCCAGAGCAAACTATTTTTTAGGTATTTCCTCCACCAGAGACTTGAAGTGGTGAGTGTGAGTTCTAAACCAGTGAGGACTATGAACGATGTTGTCGGCCAAAAGCTGCCTTCTGGTTCCAAGTGCTACTGGTCAGTCCTGGTCAGAGAAGGAATGGGCGGGTTTGCTGGGCATCCCACTAGCTCCTGCCCTTTGCCTGTTCTAGATCAGTGATGAGATGCCCACAGGACCCTGAAAGTCCGGTAGCTGAGGTGTCTGTTTTACTACTATAAATACAATAAAACTGGATGCTGAGTACTGACTATCAAAGTTGTCTAGCACTAGCATATTGATAATATTACTATAGAAAACATATAAGAATAATCACAAATGGCATTTCAGTGTGGTACATACAACATTTCAGTTGTATGGCAGTCGCCCCCTGACCTGCAGTTTCGTTTTCTACAGTTTTGGTAGCCTGCAGTCAAAAGTGGTATGAAAATACTAAGAGTAAAGTTCCAGAAACAGACAATTCACAAGTTTTAAATTGCACACCATTCTGACTAGCATGATGAAGTCCAGTGATGTCCATCGCTTTGCTGGACGCATCCACGCTGCATGGGCTCCGCCCTGTAGTTACTTAGTAGCCGCCTTCGTTATCATATTGAGTGCCTCAGTACTGCAGTGCTTGTGTGCATGTGACTTTTATTTTACTTAATAGCGGCCCCAAAGCAAGACAGCAGTGATGCTGGCAATTTGGATACACCAGAGAGAAGTCATAAGTGATTTCTTGTAAGAAAAAATGAGGAGAGGACAATACAATATGTAAGAGAGAGAGACTACATTCACATAACTTTTATTACACTCTATTGTTATAATTGTTTTTATTTTATTATTAGTTATTGCCTGATTTACAAATTAGACTTTATCATAGGTATGTGTGTATAGGAAAATCAGTAGGTGGTTTCAGGGTCTTGGATCATATTGTCCACAGACAAGGGGGGGTGTATGTTATGAAAGAAACATTCAAAGCAGAGCCTCAGAGTAAATAGAAATTAAACATTAGAAAGTAACATTTATTGAATGTGTTAATATTTGTAGATGTGTTTACACCTGTGGTATGCACATCGGTGACCAGGCTGAAGGGTAGGATGGGGTGAGGGAAATAGTTTGGGTGTTGAAAGATAAGAAATAAGGACCGACCCTTCCCCTAAGCAGGAGTGTCCAAACTTTTAGTGACTCTGGGCCACACTGGAAGAAAAAGAGATGTCTTGGGTCACACATTAAATACATTGTGACATGTAATCACACAAAAATCTCATAATGTTTTCAGTAAATTTACAATTTTGTGTTCGGCCGCATTCGCAGCCACCCTGAGACACACGTTGCCTGCAGGCCGCAGGTTGGACACCCCCGGGGCCTAAGAAATGGAAAGTTTAGAAGGGTCTTAAGAGACCTACGATGCATTAGTAAGAGACCAGTAACAATTGTAGCCTAAACTCATAAGGCCTAAAATGATAAAAATGACAAATGTTGCAGTCTTCCTCTTTGGTGCTTCCAACATAAATAATAATATACCACTGACTCCATCAAAAGTCAAGGACTTCAATTTTGGATATTGGCACAAGATTTTTAATTAATGCTCTAACTCTCAGACCCTGTGGTAGGCAGAATAACGATTCCACAAAGATGTCTGCGTTCTTCTACTCCCTCGAAGCTGTGATTCTGTTACTTTACACGAGGAAAGGGAATTTGTGGATATCACTAATTATCTTGAGATGGGAAGATTATTCAGGTTAGTTTGGCTGGGTGGGTCCAAGCTAATCACAGGAGTCCTTAAAAGCAGACAACCTTTCCCTGCTGAGGTCAGATCAGAGGGACATGCGACTATGAAAGAATGGTTGTACAAATGCAGTATGGCTGGCTTTGCAGGTGAAAGAAGGAGGCTGTGAGCCAAGGAATGCAGATAATCTCTAAAAGCTGTGTCTTTTACAAGCTAGTATAGAAAAGGCAAGGGAACAGCTTCTCCTCTTGGAAGGGGTGCTGTCCTACTGACACTTTCATTTGAGCCCAGTGAGACTCGTTGCAGACCTCTAACCTACAGAACTTAAGGATAATAATTTGCGTTGTTTGGAGCCAATAAGTTGGTGATCATTAGTTATAGGGATAGTAAAAAACTAATACAAACTCTCTATTTAAATGTGCTACTTCAAGAATGGCTTTCCCCTTTATTTACACAGTTGTTTTGTTCTTGAACAATAGATGGTGCTAAGCATCCATGTTTCCAGTGTCTAGTCAACCAGATCCTCCCATTTAAAATAATTAGGACCATATGACAGCAGTTGAAGCTCTTACTCCTGAAAGTCTACAAATCACATTGTTTCAGATTCAGAAAACCTTCATCAGAGTCTTGGTGAATGCCAGGATGTTGGAAGTTGGGTTGCTATAATTCAAAAGTAACTACTTATTAAGAAGCCAAACAATAATGGAACGTATCTTCTATTTGCTATATTGAATTGCCTACATCCCCTTATAAATATTAAAACATGAACTCCAACCCCCTTTGAAAAACACTGAACACCCTCAGGCCACACAGTATATGAAAGTGAATGGGAGATCAGAAACCACCGGGAAAGGATGGCTGCAAAGTAAGCTGCGGTGCCATTGTGTGTTTTTTCACATATGCACATAATTGTTGCACATATGCAACAATTAAGGAAAGGCAGTGACAGATGCCATTTGTATTTTTTCTTGCAAATTTTCCCACTATTTATTTCTTATTTGGGCTGACTTTGAACAAATGCAACATTATTTCTGTTTAGCTCCTAGTGGACATTTTATCTGTTTGACTATTTTAATAGTATAAAGCATGTGTATATGTGGCCTTATGATATTTGATTACTATAATTTTAAAGAGCATGATCTGTGCTATGATAATAATATTTCTACCACAGTTTTATACTCAGTTCTCTTTAGTTTAATTTAATAAAATGGGTGGCTGACACCTTGGGTTTGATGACTAGTGATGTATAATGTAGTATTTTGGTACTTAATTAAGTTCATTATAATAAGAGGAAAAGAGGGTGGATTCGGAGTTGTTCAGGGAGCCATGTGTTTGGAAAGATGTAGGCAACTCGATAATCTCAGCATCAATACAATCACTACTTTCACTTCTTTCCTTTTGTAAACAGCAAATTAAACATACTCATCCTCTGAGTGAAAGCAAACACAGACCTGAAGGATGAATAAATATCTTTCAACTGAGAGTGAAGGCAGGCAATACACATCCACTCAGAAAAATCATAAACTCATGGGAAATGAACGTGGAATGCTCTGAAATTCTGAGACCATTGACTAGAAACATAGATAATGACACAAATGTCAAGGGGGAAACCATCTAATGTCAAGGAGACATCTCATTTCTGTTTAAGTAACTCACTTCTTAATCTTTCCTAAGCACAATTCAAGACTACCCTCTTTGAAAGCCACCTTCATCATTCGAGGGCCGGTCCCAAGAAGACTTCACTGCTATGCAGGTAAAAGTTAGGAGACACGGGGGAACAGGGGCGGAGACAGCACATCGGCACAGTGACTACCCCGAGCCGTTGTTCCTTCTGAGTAAAATTGTTCTCTGCTTGGGATCTTGAATTAGTGAAACTAATGAAATGTTTAAAGGGATTCAATCAGGTGACTGAAAAGATATGCCAGTCATGTAGGGCCATGCAAATAAAGATCTCTAAAAATTAAAATTAATTTCTAAAATATATTTAAGTAAGGAAAAAGCCAGAGCTATGATTTCTAATTGAGGAACCAGGGAACTGGCCATAGTTTTAACTTTCAGTAGTGTCGTGAAATGTGAGAGTATTTTATTGTAAATCCAATGTCATGGGCAAAATGGTCTCACAACCCCGTATTAGGAATTTGTAGAAAGCATTCACATTGTATTTGTGTGTTCCATAGGAATGAGGTGAGGAATTGTGTGTGGCAAGGAGTAGGGGTGGCACGGGGTGGCTGGAGGTGGAGGTACGGGCATTAAGAGGGCAGGTGGGTAAGACTGGTAGCTAGGAGAGCTTATGAGAAATGCCTCACTTATAACTGACTTAACTGAGCACCAGAGAGACTCCGAAATTCACTTATCGGTATGGTACTTCAGGCAAGAAATGTTTCAGAAGATTTAGATTTAGAAATACTCCATGCTAAATAGTTAAAATACAGATAAAAAACAGAAATAGATATTAGCCAGAGGAAGAAACTCAGATGCCTAAAATTGAGAACTTTCAAGACCACCCATAAGGATAGAAAAAGAACCTAATAATTGATATGAGAGATCTGTTAAATAGCTCAGTTTCACCTACATTCCCTGCTAATGATTTAAGACACTATTAGGCAGGCACTGTTTTATTTCCCTAGCTTTTCAGTGTCTCTCTCTGTTCTGCCAGAAGGTGTTGCTATAATATTGCTAGGCTTGGAAGACAAAGTAATGTTGGAATGAGATGTGGTCAGACTGGGTAAAAATGTAAACCACATAAGTATATAGAATTCAGGCACAAAGATATCCATTATATGGGGAAAAGAGGGCTTTACAGTAGTATGCGTCGCCGCTATAAATAGTTCAGCAAAATCTAAACATGAAATATTTCCCCAGTGATATTTGTAGCCATATAAACAGTAGCCCTACTTTTCATTAACTCTCATTTCTTAATAAAGAGATTTCTGTGGGGCAAAATTTGGGCAAAAATAGCAATGATCTGTAATTTTTTTATAACAGGGTATACATGGAATAAAAACTGGAATTTAAAACCGGATGATTTTTTTTTAAACACAGCTTTGCTTTAATGTATAAAGTCCCATATGTTATAGAAACAAGCACAGTGGGTGCACGAAGGAAGACAAACTAACAAAGAATTGAAGAAACTGTAATACAGTCCTTTTTTTTAAAAAAAAATTAGGATTTCTTCCAATATTGGTAAACAAACTTCACACTGAATATTTCTTTTAAAAATCTCCCACAGTCAGTCAAAATTTTAAAGCAGGTTATTAAAATGAATGTCTTTTTACTGAGTTAAAGATGCATTCCTTCTCAGACTTAATCCAGAATATATTAATTTTACTCTCAAAATTCAGATGAGGGCAACTATTTTTTTTTTTTTATAAAGAAGCGTATACGACAAGAGGCAAAATAAATCAAGCACGTTAAACATGGTCCTACTGCTAACTCCAAGTGAGCCCAGCAAAGGTGAATGAACCAAAAATAAACTAAAACACAGAAATCCAGCCTCTTTAAAATACTAGGTTTTAACCTTCCTCCTGTCTAAATTGGTGAAAATGGATCAATGGAGTTTGTAAACGCCTTTTCCACCTGGTTTTGGCCGGTTTACATTTCACTTATATTGAAAATTCAGCCCTGGCATGATTTTTTCCGGACAGTTTTCTTGAACCCCAGAGTTAGAGTTAGGCAAACGCGCCTCGTTTGTGTTACCGAGCACCCTGCGGCCATCTCCGCCGCCGTGCTTGCTGTTTAAAGGCAGGGTCATGCGTTACTGGTCTCATGGTTAGCACTGGGCCAGCAAATTGGATAAATGTCTCTTTGTAGGACTGGCCTGAACTGAGCTGAGCTGAGCTGAGCTAAGACAAGGTAATCCAAAATTGTTCTTTGGCAATCAGTTTTGGGTTTCCTTCAGTCCTCAGTTGTAATGACCTCTGTAGAGCTTTGTTGAAAAATGAGAATCGTGTTTCTTAAAACAAAGCAAATCAAACCCTGCAGGGATAGGCCTGATTAAGGAGGCCCGCACCCAGATGTGCTTGAGTATTGTGCTGTGAATCAATGCCACAGAAAAGCTCCAGAGGAGGGCAGTAGGATGTGTCTAGGGTTTGGAATCTCCTTACTGATTTCATCTTTAAAAGAGAATGAAAAGGGTTTGGGGAAGTATCAAGACTTCAAATAACCAGATTTCGAAGTTCTGGGAACTCCAAGAACTTGGGAAGAGTATAAAATACATTCTCAGAATAAATTTATTTATTTATTTTAATTTTAGATGTGTGAGTGACAGGAGATATAGGGAAGCACTAATATTATGAAGTCAGTTCAAGAATGTTAAGCAAAAAAACCTTATAAAATTGCCATAACAGTTTCTGGTTTTAGAGTGAAAAAAAGTAATTACGAGACTTCAGTATAATAATTTTTCTTCAAATAAAACTAGACATTTAATTATTTTTAACTTTTTACTTTATCCATTTATCTACATTATATTTCCTGTCATATGTTTATATACTTTGCTTTAAACTAAGGTAACAGCCAATAGAAGAGCTTTACCATATATGGATACTCTGGCTATATTTGAGCACCTTTATTTTTTAAACAAATTGAGATATAATTGACATGTAACATTATATTAGTTTCAGATATAAAACATAAGGATTCTATTTATGTATATACTGTGAAATGACCACTACAATAAGTAGAACATCCTGATTTTTATCATCACCTCAGATGTGTATAGAAAGATTCTTAATTAATCCCGAGAAAGTTCTAGTTCAATTACTAAGTCGCATATTGTTTTAAAGGGAAATTTTTGTTTTGTTTCTATTTCATAAGTAACCATTTTCAATTTTATATGAACAAGTTAAAAGCTATTATATATTCTCATGGCAACTTTCACTAATCCCAAAAGAAATTCAATAGTAGACTTGATTCTGTTTGGGAAGGAATAAATTGTTTATTTTTAGTTTATATTCTAACTACTTCTAGGCCTTTAAATAGTGGTAAACCAATAATCTGAACAATAAGAAGCAATATTTCCCTGAATGTGGAGGTCAGATCTTGAAACTAAGGTAGCAGCCAATGAAACAGCTTTTCAACATATGAAAGATATTAATAAATGGCTAACTTTGTGTAAAGCATAGTGAGCTGGAGTTTTACATCTTGTAGTTTTATTTATTTAAGAGATAATTATATTCACTAACATTGTGGCATGATTTGACGGAATTCTATATACCCGTTAGATTAATTGAAAACCAGGCAAATCTACACCTAACTTGAGAATAGGTAGGCGTGGACTATTCATTTAACAAATATATCTTGACTGCCTGTTATGTGGCAGGCATTGTTCCAGGCCCTTGGGATACATGAGTGAACCATGCAGACAAAGATCTCTGACTCTGTGGAGCTCCCGTCCAGGCGGAGCAGTCAGAGGATAGACGTCCATGTGGCAAGAGCTGTGTGAGCCGAGGGGAGGAAAGTAGGAAATAAGGTCAAAGGGGCTTGGAAGGCCAGGC
Organism: Pteronotus mesoamericanus; assembly: GCF_021234165.1. Taxonomy (NCBI): domain Eukaryota; kingdom Metazoa; phylum Chordata; class Mammalia; order Chiroptera; family Mormoopidae; genus Pteronotus; species Pteronotus mesoamericanus. The sequence goes on from NW_026555310.1 coordinate 19,769,331, forward strand.
CACGAGGTCCTCACAGGTCATTGTATGGACTTAGATTTAACTCTGAGCAAGATGAGAGACGCTGGGCAGTTGTGAGTCAAGGAGTGATATGATTTGACTTAACTTTGAAAAGGATCCCTCCGGCTGCTGCACTGGGCATAGACTGCAGCAGCAGGCAGGCCTGTTAGGAGACTGTTTGTAATCCCAGCGAGAGATGATGATGGCTTGGACCAGGGTTGGGGCAGTGGGTGTGGTAAAAAGTGGTTAGACTCTGAATATATTTTGAAGGTAGAGCTAATAGGATTTCTTGTCAGATTACCTAAGGACTGTGAGGAAGTTAAGGTTTTCCTCTTGATCAGCTGAACTGTGGAGAATATGGCAAATAGGAAGAAAAAAGTTGGTGACAGTAAGTATGAACAACTTTTTGAAGCCAGTATTTATGCAGATTGGAGCCAAGAAATGGCATGCTACTCACAAGAGATATGGAGTCAGGAGAACATTGTTTTAGGTGGGAGAAATAATTGCCTATTATTAGGCTGATGGGGATGGTCTAGTAAAGAAATTTAATGATTCTAGAGAGGGGAGAATTTCTGTGGTGCTATCCTTAGTGGGCTAGAAGGACTAGGATCCAGGCTATGAGTAAGGGTTTGGCTTTAATAGGCAAGTTGATGATCCATCTGTGGTAACTGGCAGGAAGGCAGCACAGGTAACAGAGGCACCACTGAAACTCAAATAAAGTTCTGTTGGACTCAGAGTTCAAGCTTTATCCACTTCCCACAGGAAAGGAAGAAAAAAAATGGAGCTAATCATAGTATTAAACCACCCACTCAGATGATTTATATAATTTCATAATCATTGAAACACAGGAAGAATCATAATATGTTAGGAGGCAGAGGCATCCTAAGACCATGTCTGATCCATTGGGTGTGTGATTTGTTATTTGAAGGTGAGAATAATATTACCCGCACTACCCTTCTTTCAGAGTACTACAAGTAGTGAAGATCAAATGAAACAATATAGGTGAAAGTGTTCCAAGAGATAAAGAACTATCGTGCTCTAATACACAGAGTGTAATTGTTCCAAGTCCTTTGCGCTTCTTGTTTCCTTTGTCTGGCATACTTTTGCCCTAGCTTTTTGCACAAGTCCCTGCATTTTGTCATTCTTGTCTCAGCTCCAAGAGGTCTTGTGTGACCACATGAAAATGGCTCTATACTTCACACTGACTCAGTCATTCTCTGCCCCATTTTTATACTTTATTACCTTCCTAGCACTTATATGTATTTGAAATTATCTTCTATAGTTGTTTGTTTATATATTGATTCTTTTCTCTGCTGAAATATAGACTCCATATGGGAGGGCAGACTTTTTTTTTAATTTACTGAGGTAACATTGGTTAATAACATTATATAATTTTCATGTGTGCAACATTATAATTCAACATCTGTGTCCTCTATTATATTCTCACCACCTGAAATCTAGTTTCCTTCCATTACCCCGTTTTCTCCCTCCCCGCTCCCCTTCTCCTCTCTGGTAACCACCATCAGGTTGTTCTACCTATGAGCTCATTTTTATTTGTTTTGTTTGTTACTTTTTGTTTTGTATTCTGCATGTGAATGGATGGAGGACAGTCTTGTTCACCATTTTCACCACAGAGCCTAAAACAGTGACTTGTACATAGTGGGTCTTCAATAAATATCTATTGAATAAATAATTGAATGTCATTATTACCTTAATTAGAGATAACATTCCAATAAAGTACCAATTTAAAGAAGATACTGAAAAGCTGTTACCATTTGAAGTTTTATTATTTAACTGCACAGTGATATTTAATGTAAACTTCCAAAATGGTTTCCTGACAATTCTCCTCTTCTGTTATTTCCCTCCAAGTGAATAATCTTATTTGTTGTGCTTAACAACAGTATTAATTTATCACTGTGACAAACATCAAAGAGATGTAGAAAATTGTATGTCTTAGGAAACATTCAATAAATATTAAACAAAGAAAGGAGACGTGTCTCTTTTTAAGAGTGAGAATCTCCCTTCTTAGAGCATGTTAATGCCTATTTATTTATTATTTATTTTTTGCTTGATTATAGTAAAGAAATGCTATGAGCCAAGAGAATTTCTAGGAAGGGTGTCTGGGCCCAAGACACAATGTGCTGTTCTCCCTTCTAAAAGGGATTTCAGAAATAATCTGTGAACCTCCTTAATCCTTACCAAATATTTATGTGATTGTGTATTATCTCCATCATCCATGTGATCTGTACTCTATAGAATGGGAAAATTGCATGCTGTTGGTCATTAGGCATTTGCTTCCAAAGACCCAGGTGTTTTCCAGTGGGGCTAGTATACTCCACACAGCAGGACTGGTCACAGAAAAATTAATACACAACTTTAATGGGTAGACAGGCAGGGAAGGTGAGAATTGTCCCAGTGTATTTAATAATAGATGACTGATAGTCCAGTGATAAAGTCAATCTGCAGGAGGACTGTAGGATAGTTTTTATTTTCCACCATTTTTTGTCCCTCTGTTAACTGATGTGTGACTTTTTTTTTTTGTAGCAGAAAAAACATTTCTCTTATTCCAAATACTATAGCTATCTTGTATGCACTTACTTCTTCCTGTCTCCTTCCCTTTCTTTTTTGCCCCCTTTCTCCCTTCCCTTTTCCCTTTTTCCCTCCCTTCTAGTCTTTCTCCAATGCTTTTGCTGCATAATGAGGTCTTTCAAGGAGCCTATGATCCATCCTTCTTAGAACTTGCCAAAGGAGCGTAAGTCTAAAGTAATAGCAAGCTCATCTCACCTCCATTTCTGTTAGAAAGAGATTTCCATCATCTGTTTGCTTCCCCATGTGAGCATTCCGAGCCCTGTGTGCAGCTGCTGAGATAAGAACTGTGAGTTATGCTTCAGAATTGACTCTGACCATGATGATGGTCCATCAAGCAGTGCTGTGAGCAGAAATCAATCACTTTCTCTCCTCTCCTACACTAGGGCATTGGAGTCTCAAAAGGAAGAAATTTTTATTGAATTCTCTTAATTTACCAAGAAGATATTTCCAAGGAAGGCCATGTGGATTTCAAACGATGGAAATCAAGTTCATTTTTTCATGGAACTATAAAATATAACTGCCTCTTCATCTATCATCCATCTTCCTAGCCTTCCGTATAACCTATGTTATTCCTTATTTCTCTGATTATAACTCTTTACTTATCTTCCTCACTAGACTAGTTTAGTTACTTTTGAATTCCCAGGGAATACATAGTGTGATCACATAATAGGTGCTGAGTAAATGTTTGAGTAATACATGAGTTATATTAGAATATACTTATTATTGAAGTCTGTGCTAAATTCTATTTTTTAATCACCTAATCTGTCACTATGGCCCAGGACTGCATACCCCAAATGTTCTCTCAGTGGCTTGACCTAGAAAATAGTGCTGCTTTTTAACAAAAGGTGACAATGTATAAAGGGTACAAACTACAGACTAATTCACCTCAAGTAGGCTTGCAAAAACAAAAAAACAAAAAAACAAAAAAACCCCTTTAATATGTAACCACCAACAGTCAGTGAAAAGTTCCAGAAATAAAATGACAAGGACATTTACATGGAACATTACCGTTTTCAAACTGCTTTCACTCACAAAGAAAAGGCTTCATATTCAGGTGTATATCAATATGAATGACATATCCTTGCATAAACACAAAAGCTTCTGATGTCTTCTCTTTCATTTTAAAGACGGAAAAGTAAAATCAAAATGATATGTAATTCTTCCTGCACCAGTAAGTTACAGCTGATGCCATGGGCACATCGTTTCTGGTGTTGGAATCAAACTTGTAGAACATAGCATGGGTGTGACTCAAAAGCGTCTTACCATGTAACCAAGTCTGTTTCATCCCCCAGGTCTGGGAAAGGTCACTACTTGGACACTGCATGAGATCAGGGCATGCTGGAAGAAGCCAAGGGATGAGTGGCAGTTAGTATGTCTGTGTTTTTATTATACTTTTCATCAAAAGCAAGGTTTGAGTTCCTGTATTTTAAAAGAGGAGGGGGCAAAAATGCTCCAGCACTAATTTACAACTAACTCACAGAACACACACAATATGTTCATAACTGGGCCATTATTTTGTTGCCTGAGCTTGGCAACCGGTGGCCAATTCGATTTTACCATTAAGTCTTCCACATTCAAAGGATGCAGGGGTGGACCCATCACTGGCTATATAAGGAATAAAAGTAATTATGTTAAATTTTTAAAAGAGAATATAATTGTAAACTGTGACTTCCTTGTTGCTTTTGATAGAGAGTTTTGTTTATTTGTCACCCCTCTTCAAAGAAAAAAAAATCCAACCCAGTGAGGATGAGTATGGAAGTCTTGTACAAACAGTACAGCTTTGCTTGAACTTTAATAGGGCAAAAGAAAGCTTGGCCTCTCTGCCAAAGTTAGTACTTACATCTCTCTCATAAAACTTTGAGAGGACCCTTATTTACGTAATGCAGATTATAATGTCAATGGAAAACGCTTAACTAGAGAGTCAGGCATGGGGCATCCTGAACATTAGCTTAATCAGGATAGCTTAAAATTTAATCACATGATTAAATGTTAAAAGCAGCCACTAATTTCCTTTCATTCACCTCCTTTCTTACCATTCCCAGGGACAAATGATCAGTAAGGGGAAAAAGTTTCCAAATATGAATATTTATCCAATTGGAATGCAGTGCATATTTTTTTATGTTCAGGAAGAGCCTTAGTCTCTTCTTGATGATGGTAGTTTTTAAAGCAATGGTTCCTGAAATCCTTCAGAGCAGAGTAGCAGACCAAGTATACATAGGGTAGCTTTTTGATCAGGTTTGTGGGGAAATTAATTTTATGTTCATGTATCTCCTATAGCCACATTTATCCAGGTTACTGAACCAGCCTTCCATTTTCTTTCATCTGCGAAGTAGGGCAGACTTTTCTTATAACATGGTTCCCCATGAGCCTCATAGTGAGTGAGGTAACTAAGTGAACTAAACACTTAAATATCCCAAGCCCCACCTGCTGAACAGCAGCTTTGTAGACTTTGGCAGTGGTATTCGGTTAGTCAATTCCTGATTAGTCATGTGAGTGGGAAATACTAATGATTAAGATTAGAATTATTTTATTGTTTTCCACTCAAGGTCCCTAATTGGAGAAAATAATAGGTTGGAGTTTAGAGCATGGTCTAAAGTAGCTACTATTTTTGACATCTTTTTTTTTTCTTAGTATATGAGAATTATATTTTCAAGACTATGTCAAATATATGTTGGCAATTCAATGTTTTTAAATAGACTATTGGATTGCTTTAGTTTAAATTAGTTTACTTTAAGTACTGAACAAATGCAGCTCAAGTCCATTCTTCCAACCTAATGTCTCCCTTTAAGCCCTAAGGCAGCCTGAGACAAGGACTTGGATACTGTAGTTTATTGGGAAGGGAAGAGCAGGGAGAGTGAGGAAGGCAGGAAGCAGAAAAGCTAATATGGGATGCATCACTGAGCTGCTTACTCTTGCAGGCATCTGGACCTCAACCCTCTGTGGAACTATGTGTATATCTCCTCAGAAATGTTCCTCTGAAGGACACAGAGCTGGGGCACTTTTCCCCCATTGTTTGTGGATTTTTCCCAAAGGCATTAATATGCTGCATTCATGGGTCTTCTTTACTTGCAACTTGATCAAGTTTCTGTGGCTAAGGGAAAGGGCTTGAGACAGAAAATTGAGAGGCATGTTGGACACTCAGGCTGAGATGCTGTTAGTTTGCACGAGCACTGTTCTTTACTGCTGCAGGTGAAATCTCAGGTGAGTGGAGACGACACACTGCGGGCCATCAGCAGCATGTGCTTCATCCTCCTGCATAGAACTATTGAGCCATAGCTTAATAAATTTTATTGTAACATTTTTCTCAATGAACAGTCTAGTAAACTTAGTGCTCCAGGAGACATGTTTTCCTGGGGCATTGAGTAGTTCTGGCACACCCATTTAGAAGCTCAAATACATGCTAATTGGAAATTATGGAGGGAGATATGCAACTTGCCTAGGAATTCTCCACCACAGCAGGGCCTGGGAGCACTCAGTGGTGCCAAAAGAAGAGACGACAGCTTCAAACTTGTTTTTCATCTGTTCCCTTAGCTTCTCCAAATTATATTAATTTCTCTCCTTTAGCTCCTACTGTAGAACAGAGTCATTCTATTTTCTTTTATGTAGTTATTGATGAGAATATCCAGGTGCTTGAGACATGGACATGGATCACACATCTCATAGAAGACCAGAAACTTGGCCGAGGTTCTCTAATTCCAAGCCCAGCGGGCTCTCTGTTAACAAGAACAACCTCAGATAAACAAAAATCAGCTGAAAGTTGGAAAAGTTATGTCCAGATGAAAGTCTATTTGATCAAATAGTGTGTTACACACATTACAATGTATTCACAGTCTGGGGAGCTATGTTAAGGATGACAAACCCAGGGAGTGAATCTGAAGAAGGTTGTTTGGGTCTGATCTCTAACACTTAACAGCAGAGGAAAAGCATTTGTTGGGTACCTGCTCTAAGGAAGGCATGTGCCTAAGCCTTTTATATATACTTCATTTTTGTTATCTGTGGTAGTTGCATTTTATAAGTTGTTATTAGCACTGAATGAGTAAATACTACACAATTCCTCCTATGGCAAATACAGGGTTAGTTCCTACAAGCCCCTTGTCACAACATTTTTGCCAACCGATAAATAATTTTGTTTTATGTGTTTCTGTTTAAAGATATTTTATATATATATTTGATTCGCTAACAATGAACTCACAGTCAATAATACTATAATTAGTGCCTGAACAAATGTCATCTAACACATGTATTTTCTCTGTAAGGTGCATCATAGCCTTCTTGTGCTTGGGAACACTAGATAGCACTTCAGCACTGTGCTCAGTGGACATTATAAATAGTGAAATCATCAAACAAAACACAAAAATACAAAAAACATGGCATTCAATATGCCATGAAAAAGACACTTGTTTACAATATGAAAGCTGAAAAAAGAAGGCAGTATGTCACCTTGCTGGACATCAGCTGGGAAACATACGATAGGTGACTCAACATTCTGACTGCTCTGTGCTTGTCTGTAAATGATCACAAGAGCACTGAAGGACTTATTTTTGGGTTACAAATAAATTTTAGCAAAGATGAAATTCACAAATAATGAGGATTGGTTATATATATCTATCCTATTTCATCGTCTCCAAAATTCTGAGCAATATATTGCATTCCTCTAAATGTACAGAAGAAAATGAGATAAAACACAAAAACACAAAACTAATCCGTCAACAATGGGAATCTTATATTTGTGTTCTTTTTTTCAGTTCATTTGCAAATAATTCAGCATGCATCTTAAAGGTAATGTCTCTTTTTAAAAAAACATAAACACAATACCACTATCATAACTATAGTAATTACAAATTCCTTTATATATCCAAAAGATTCACTGTTAAAATTTCTCCATTTATTTCATAAATCTTTTTTTTTTTTTTTTTTTTTTTTAACAATTGGTTGGTTTGGGTCAGGATTCACATGTTGTGTTTGGATATCTAATTCTGTTTTAACCTATAAAAAGTTCTACCTCTTTTTTTTTTTCCCTCCCTTGGAATCTATTCACTGAAAAACCATCATTTTTTCCCTATATTTCCATTGTTTCCCCTAACAGCCACAAAGCTTATAAGAGATTGAGGCTCAACTTTAAGAATTATGAAAGAGTTTTGTTAACATTATTAGCATACATGCCTGTTTCCTATTTGCTGTTTGTTCTCATCTTCCCATTCTACTACTGTTGTCCCTTCATTAAGTTTCTTTCAATCCATTTATATTTTTCACTTAATTGTATTGCAATTACCTTAAATTTTTTTTGGATGTACAAGGATAGTTCTATAGACATATATCTATATCTATATTTATCTAACTTTTTATCTATTGTCTATCTATATCTATATCTATCTATCTATCTATCTATCTATCTATCTATCCATCTATCGAAACAAACTTTCACAGGCTTGTCTCAAAAGCCTAAGTCTTTCTATTCTGCTTGCTGTCTACCTTTGATCTTTATTTTCCCCTACAAGCTCATCTGGTAAGCAGGTATGCTAATAATATTTACTCTTCTCTCAGAGTTGCACTGGGGAGAAAGGAGATATAATATGGGTGTGACACACATAATTAAATAACAAATGCTTGCTGAATGAATGACTGAACAAATGATTAAATGGAAAAGCTTTTTAAACCATAAAAATGCTATATAAATGTTGCTAAAATTATAAATGACTGCATGAAACAGTCTAGATAGAGAAAAAAGAATTCTCTCTCAGGCTAGGATTTTTATTGCTCACTTGTAAAGCTAACTTTATTAATGAAGTGGATTATTTAAGGCTTTGGGTTCTTCCCTTTCTCCTCTCTCTCTGGACATTCTTTGCCCATAATACCAACAAAAGAGGATGGGCTGAGAAAGGAGGTAAAAGGTCAGTTTGCCTTCCTATTTTCAAATCAGGAAGGAAGTGTTGTCAAGATAAAGGTATAAATTTATTGAGATTGTTGTTATTCTCTTTGAATTTCAATTTTTTTCTGTTCTTCACATAAAAATGTAAACTCTATGAGGACAGCAGTATTTACCTTTTTGTTTACTGATCTATTTCTTTGCCTAAAAAACTAATAAGTGCTCAATAAATATTGGTTAAATGCATTTCTAAGTGTCACTGATATATTGACTAGAGTCAGATTTTGTTCATGAATGCTGTCTTAGTTTGGGCTACTATAATGGATTACCATAGGCTGGGTGGCTTAAACAACAAGCTGTATTTCTTACAGTTCTGGGAGCAGGGCAGTCCAAGATCATGGTACAAGCAGCTGTAGTGTCTAGTGAGGTATCATTTTCTAGTTTGCAGATGGCTGTCTTCTCATTGTATCCTTTCATGGCAGAGAGCAAAGAGAGGCGTAAACTCTCATGACTCTTCTTATAAAGGCACTAGTCCCATTTGTGAGGGTTCTTCACTCACTACCTAATTACTGCCCCCAAAGGCCTCATCCTCTAATGCCTCACACTGGGGATTAGGATTTCCATACATGCATTTTGGGGGGACACAAACATTCAGTCCGTAACAAATACAGTGGACAGGCTAGTCACATTGCCGGCCAAGTCCACCTTCCCCTCTAAGAAGAGTCACCATGCCCATAGTTCCCTTTACTAAGAAAGATGCTTTGAGCTTTTTTTTAAAGCAGGGTAGCAATAGTTTATTACTCCTCCATCTTCCCTTTAGACAGACCAAAGTCAGGCATCTGAGTTAACCAAAACCATAGTATTTCCAGTGATATATGAGATGATGGTCTGGCACAAAAACTTTAACTACAAGAGATCAATGTGGGGCACACCATGAAGGACCAAGAGAAAACTAAAATGATGAGTAAACAAAAGTTATGTGTATACAGAAGCTATCAAAAATAAGAGCCATGAGATAGAAAAGAAATGACATTTGTTCTAGGGTGACTATTTTGGCTGGTAATGGCAATAACAAAGGAAGCAAAAATAGAGAAGGGCTGAGCCACTTACTGGAAGGCTTTGATAAACTTCTGTGCCTTAGTACAGGGCTTAGGTCAGGTTCCCTGGAAACAGACTCTGGGATGGAGATTTGTGTGTAGGAGTTTTGGTGGGGACAGTTCTCTGGGAAATCGGCTGTAAGAGAGAGAAATAAAAGCATTAGTAGGCAGAGGGAGAGACTGAACTTAGATGCAGTGGCAACAGGGTCTCATCTGATCCAATGGGAGCTCTGGAACTGGGGCGGCCCATCAAAGATGTGCCTAAGTGAGGCAAGAGACAGAGCCCTTGAACCCTCACATAGACCCGCTTTTGTTTGAAGGCTATTTCCTAGCAGGGTGTTTAACTTTGAGCAAATGCATCCCTTTTACCACGGGCACTTCCTGGAGAGAGACTCAACTATGTATTATCAGTAGTCGACACACAGGAGTTGGGTGAAGTGGGAGGAGGGTGTTGAGAAACTCAGTCCTAAAAGGGGAGTGTGGGCAGTGAACGCTGGTATCCACAACTCAAAGTGACAAAACAACTCCATTTTTAGGGCTGCCTTAGATTCTTTTTGTTTTTAAATTATGCTTTTAGCTATGTGAAGCCCAGATACATGGCTGTTCTTGCATCCCCTCAAAATTCAGGGGATTTTGTGTGTGTGTGTGTGTGTGTGTGTGTATGTGTGTGTATCCACTTAACAACCTTTAATCCCATTTCTTGAGGTAGCTTGAGTCTCTTACCTAACAAGAGAGAATCCATTCTATTGAGGACTAAGGGGAAGAGCAGGAACATGAAAGGATCAGTGCTGAAAGAATAGAGTTAATCAGATTTAATATTAATAGGTTTACTAACATTAAATCAATAGTGAGTCTTCCTGTTTATGAATGAATTCACTAAAATCTATGAATTCTGTGCCTATATAATGGATATTGAATCTTTCTTCATGAGAATTTCAGAATGTGGAAATATCCATGAGGGTAAGGTTTAGATGAATTTTCATGAATAAAAGAAATAGTTTTAAGAAAGTTGCCAAATTTTTGACAATATGTAGGCTGAAATGACCAAATAATTTTAAGGGAAGCCTGTCAGCATGGCCTGTTAGCACGAGGATGACCTTTGCGTTCAGGAAGGCCCAGATGTGACTTCTGGCTCTGTCACCACGTTACCTTGAGCAAGCCCCTAAACCCCTGAGAATCTCCAGTCTCGGTTTCTAAAACCAAAATCACAATGCATTACTCAAAGAGTTGTGATGAGAATGAAATGAAATAATTTATGTCTTCTGTGGTAGTACTCAGTGTATAGAAACCGGTATGTATATGGCAGCCATCCTTTTATGTTTATTATTATCAGTCCTTACTTAGCCCAGGATCCTGATTCATCTTGGTAGCAATTGACTGTAATTAATACTGGTGGAATTGATTTTTCTTCATCTTGCTGCCAAATTCCAGGGGCTCTAGAGCTCTTTTGGGAATATGGTTGGGGGTGGGGAGACTAGAATTCTTACTTCAGCCATAGCTTTCCTGTAAATCAAACCCAACAGAGGAATTTCGTTGGCGCAATCTGTTGAAAGTGGATCCATGTGAAGGCCTCTGCCAATGGCTCAACTCTAGAAGGATTTGCTTAATTAAGCCTCACTTATGGCCTATTGTAGGTGTTCAATACATATTGGATCTCCTTTCTCTCCTTTGGTCCAGCACGTCTCTTGAACTCTTCAGAATCCCGGGAAGTTCCTTGAAATTTTACTAATCTCACAGGGAATTCCTTAAAGTAATATACCAATGATTGATGCAAATTCCATAAAGCATCAGTGTCTAGTTTCCCTGCTGGGCTCTCCAGGTGCTAAATTATTATGTCTCATGGTCAGAGTTGGGTCTCAAGGAGTGGAAACTTCTGTCACAAAGCCTGCTCCAGGGAATAATATTTCTGGGTTTTGGTCAGTCCTGTAACAAAAACTATAAAACCCCCAGCAGAATGTGAGGCAAACACCGGCACCCTGGGGGGCCATTCCAAGAGCCTGCATTCAAGTCTGTAGTCTCCAAGCACAGAAAATAATCCTGAATTAGATGTGTTCTTATAATCTAGGGAAGGCCTTTTAAAAATGTTGGAACAAATAGTGTCCCAAATTGGTTCCGTAATTAAGGTATGCAGAGCTCGGCTGCAAAGATCCCTTACGTCTGTTTTAAGGGATGCTGTTAGTGAGCAGATAATTGTATAGAGTAGCTGTAGAGCCATTAGAGGAGCTTAATCTGTACAGAAAGCTTTGGATATTAGCTGCTTCTGGGACATTGCTTCTACAGTAATGTCTCATCTGCAGATATTACCTCAAATGTGCACTTTTCTCCATTATATTTTATTTTTTAAAGCCAGAGAGTTTGCATTTGGGTACAGTTTCGTAACAGGATGAATAGGTACCCAAAAGATATTTTGATTGCTATGAAAGGTAAAAACATAATGAGAAAACTAATAAAGATTGTGAGGATACAATTCTCATGACCTGTTAAACTTGTGTGGGGGGTGGAGAAGCAGTCCCAGTGTGGCCCTAGAGAGAGAAAGTTATATTTTGTTCAGAGACAGCCATGTGCCAGACACGTTTTAGGCACTTTATCTTATCCTCAGGAAGTTGGGACAATAAGGAGGTACGGAATTCAAAATGAGTCTGGGAGTTTGGTTTTTCCTCAGGGTTTTGGTAGAGAACAGATTAAACATGGGAGTATGGCTAAGAGAAAAATATTGAGGACAAATATTCCTTCTGGACAGTCAGCTTCCATCTTGTTTCACCCAAAAAATCTCCCTGATTTGTAATAAATGTGTAATAATTCTCAAACAACTAAAGAATAAAACCACATCACTCCAAGCAATGACAGGGTTAATAAGAAAAAAAAAAGAATTCAAATTCCTCACTCAGTCACTTAAGTAGCATAGGAATTATTATTATTATTAATTTTTTTAGCATCTACTCATGTTCATGTTCTCAACACACTGCCCCCCCCACACACACACCCCGCATATACACACTTTTAACTTTTATAGTCTAATCTCTTGCAGAATGGACCACATACAAAGACTTGGTTTTTAAAAAAAAACCTCCCTGCTTATTGCAATATTTATAAAGCACTTGCTTTTTAATACACTGTGAGAAGGGCTTAGTAAAACAAAGGGCATCATAATTTATTGTTTTAAGATTATTGATTCAATAAATTAACAATAATTTCCATGAAGGGTTGGAACCCAGGTGCCATAAACCTTTATTTATTTCTACTTTAACTAGCATTGATTAGAGTATTCAAATTGTCCCAGTGCTCTATAATCACTCTTTATAGGTAAAATGCCCTCCGCTGTGCAGGAGACAGTAAAATAAACATTCAACCAGAAGTGACAATGGCTCCTTTAAAACCAGAAACACTACTTTTTTTTTTTTTTCAAGAGAGAAGGAATAGTTCAGATAGTGCTTTTAATATGTGCTGTGTGTATGTTGGACCCTGCTCCCTGATATATTGCAAGGACATAGTTTTAAGAGGCTCTTGCAATTGTTAGCAAACAGGTAGGCTCTAAATGATGATATTTCTATCCTGTGCCTTAGATACAGAGATTTTTTTGTTGTTGTTTCTTGAGTTTAAAGTATCATTATATATTGCATTTAAGAACTAGGCAGATTTTTTTTTTCTTTTAACGCAAGTATTGTTTCAGTGCTTTTGTTCCTCAAGTGGTTACTAAACCTTCAAGGTGACTAGGTGAGGACATTGTAAAACTGTTAATAACTGGGAACAAACAGGTACTGCTTTTTATTCCATAGCCACGGGGCAGAAGAGATGAGAACAATGGGCAAGCTAGCTCATTAGGCAGCGCAGGCCTGCACTTGGGTCTCTCCGGTCCCCTGGGTCGGTTCTCCTTTACAGCATACCAATATGATAGTGTAATGTTTCGCTTTCCTATATTCACCCATTCTGTTTCCCTTCTCTCTTTGACATCTGGATAACATGTCTTATTTTTGAGCCCTAATGCTATATTTTCCAATGTGATTTCTTTTCTTTTTTCCACCAGCTAGAAATCTCCATGCTGAAATATGATTTAGATCTAGGCATTTGCAGTAATTAATAAAAATGAAATGAAATAAAATACAATAAACCTCTTAGTAACCAAAGGCTTATGATTTACATAGGCTCTAAATGATTGTTGGTGTTAAATTGTTTCTCAGAATGCAACTCAGGAATTTGAAGTTGTCAGATTAACTGCTGTATTTATTGGTCTGTTTGATTAGGTGAGCATAGTTTATATTCCCTCTTGGAGACCTAAATAGCAACCATTTCCTACCAAAACAGCACTGAGAACAAAAGGCCCATTCACAGGGCAGTGGGCACTGCTCTATAGGCCTTTGTGTCTGAAACAACATGGTTACTAAGCACCTCAAAAGGAAAAGGTGCAACTAATTTTTTAAATGTACACGTAATAGGCACAGAAAGAATCACATAGCATACCAAACAAATATATTCTATCAAAAAATGAATAGAGTTTTTTGTACTACTGGCCTTTTTTTCCAGGGCTGCAATAAAAAAAAAATCTCTGTGGTCATTTTTGAAGGACATCAGACAACAGAAAAGCAACACTGGCAGGGATAACCTGCTCTCATCATTTTAACCACTCACAAACACTCTCAAGATTGATGAATATTCTTTTAGTCAATCACCCTGTTTCTGAGAACCTTCCATCGGCCAGCCTCAGTGGTAAGTACTGGAGGCATAAAAGCTAATAAGCTCCCTTTCTCCCTTGCTCCTTGGTCCTACAGTTTATCTTCTAGGGCTCAGACAATATTGCGACGCTGATCATTTCAGTGGCTAAGATGAACTACAGAGGAGAGGTGGCTTCTTGGGGGCAGATGACCCCTAAGCTAAGTCCTAAAAGCAAGGCTGGGGCAACATTTCTAGGCAGAGGTGATTATACCAGCAAAAGTTAAAAAATACCAGGGTCTGTATCAGGAAGAGGTTCCTGCTACTGAATCATCAAGTATCACTTAGGGCTGAAAAAAGAATAAGAGAAAGGATAGAGCCAGACCCACAGAACACACCCTGTGCCATGCCAAATAATTTGGACTTGATCTTGTAGAAAGAGACTTGTGAGCCTTTTATGGATTTTGAAGGTGTAAAGGGTAGGGAGGCAGATAAATCTAGCCAGTCCGCACAGTTCCAACTCTAAAGTGATTAATTGGCTCGTTGCACATTTAGGGCCCCAAAGCAAATCTCATCGCACTACTAATATATATTTTCTTGACCCGCCTTTCCTCGCTTTATTGTCTACACTGTTTGAATTCACCAGATAGCCACTCAATTCTTCACTTTTCTTGGAAAGTTAATGCATTATTTATTGAGAGAAATCATTTGTCACCCAGAAAGACACACACCAATCATTTTATGGAAGGAATTTCAAATGGATAAATATATGATAACCCAGCTTAGCATCTGGAGAGTAGTAGCCTTGAAGAGTTTAAAGGAAACTAAGAAGCACCCCCCGCCAACCCAGGGTGAAATTTTTCAATAAGTAGATAACCGCAACCTGGCCTTTCCCATCTCAGCTGCCATATTCTGGAGTTATTTCCCCTCTAAAATTCTTTCAGATGAAGGAAATATCTCAGTGAAGCAAATGCTCTTAACAATTAAATATGAAAATATTGAAAATACCATAAATATTGAAAAAATGCCTATTTTTAACCTATCTGTCATGTCATTCAGATGTAAAGTATTTAATTTTTGATTCCCAAACTGATCACTTCAGTTAGCCTAGTGACTTGGCAAGACAGCTGTGTGCTTTTGTCCAGACTGCAAGTTTTTAACCTCTAAAGTTGGTCATCACTCTGCAATAGGAGAAATACATATCTAAGGTAGAATGGGAAATCAGGATATTAATCAAGGATGGACTCCATTTACCTCTATTTTACAGTTATCGCCACTTTTATGAGGATAAGTATCATCCAGGGTGCTTGTTACGTTTGCAGACGATTAGATGCACCCTCTGTAAATTTTGGTTCAGTGGGTCTGGTTTGGAGCCCAGGAATGTGCTTTTGTCAAGCACTCCAGGTGTTCCTGATCTTCAGGGAACTTTGGGAAATATTGCAAAAATGATTAAGTAAATTGAGTAAAACAGCATTTTTCAACTCACCATGTATTATTAAGCTTTAAGAGGAGCACTGTAATATAGGACCTTACTGAACATCAAAATAATGAGGAAATAGTTGGGGTTACACATTCTATAATTTTCAAGCCACGTTAGTAGAAGGAATGACGGCAGTATAAAAAGCAACTGGGCCAAATTTTTTATTGGGTCTCCAGATTACTAAAGTAAGTACTGCCAATTAGGTTGGGTTAAAAAACTGTGGGCCAGGCTATATTTTCCTTTCATTACAACGTGAAATAAATTCGTTACTGGTGCTTTAGTTAAGAAAAATAAATCCTTTGTTTCTTCCAAATGCACTTTATTACATCTTTATTACATGCTTATGACAAGGAAGGTTATCTTTTGGGTCTGTGGTACCTGCCATGTAATCTTCCTCATCTATACTGTTTTTCCCTACAAGCCACCAAATTGAAACTCACTTAAGGCAGAGAAAAACATGTTTTTCAACACGCTTACAAACTATTTTTCTGGCAGCTGGATTCACCCACCAATATCTAGCATATAAGTGAGTAGAAGCAGCTATATTTTCAGTAGGGGATAGAGGAGTGGTGGCGGGGGGCGTAGGGGGGCAGGAAGATGTTTACAGGGTCTTCCTAGCTCTAAATCAACACCTTCACAATGCACTGGCCATCCTGTGCTGGAGAGGAGTACTTAAGGCATTAGGATATCGATGAGTTGATGTTACATGGAAAATGTTGTTTCAGTAACTCCTAAAACACCTCCACAGACAGTGCAGAACAGAGTTTGAAAAACTCGGCTAGAGTTTTTCTTCAGGGATGATAGCCTTAGTTCATTCCATGAACTCAGGGCCCATCACATATCCTAAAGAAATGTTTACTTTTACATTATGTAAAGTAAAGAAATGTTATGATATGCTTTGATAGAAATTGTCAGTTTATATCCTTTCACAAAGAATGATTATGATTTTATTTAAGCACATAGGATCTGTGAAGAGAATGGAAGAGAGTGTGTCTGCTTGATTGATAAGGTGTGCATGTATTTTCAGGATAATGTCCCACCAGTAATGGTGGTACCCTAACTTTGTGTGTGGGCAGCCTCTGGTGTGCAGCAAGATAGACTGGAATTAGAAGGCATGACTGTTTCTGTTTAACTTGCTTTGCACAGTACTTTCTGTAGGTGGGCACTCAAGAAAACTGCTAGCCTTAGCATCCGGAGATGTGGTTGTGATCAGTCATCATATTAGTAAATTATTCATCTCATACCAAGTGACCACAATTTCAACATTGGCTCCTCTTGATAGATGTACAATTCATATAGACTATTGGAACTATATTCAGTGCGTGCTGTGATTTCATTTGCAATGCCACTCAGAGTGGAAAAAATATGCCACACTTTTTTAAGCAAACAGGCTTCTTTTCACAGTGGACAGAGAATACTGTTAAACAGAGGAAACACAATATCCCTTTTCATAGCACAAGATCAAATGTCTGAAGAAGAGTTTAATTTATACTTCCCCATGTGCCAGAGCTCAGCCTGAGACATAGCAGCATTTCAGTACTTTCAATCAGGTCACAGTTTCCACCCTGGATGACTTCATCCCTTTTAAAATAGAATAAATGGAATTCCACATTATACTATGGGTAGGGATTATAGGAAATTAAAAGACGTATAGTGCTCAACACACTAAATAATTGTGACATTGAGCTGGGAAAATAGCACTTATGCAACAAGTTCTTCTTGGGTGTTATTTGTTAAAGAGATTTTGCTCCAGCTTTCCAGGAGAGCAGAAGAGAAGTATTGCATTGTGGGCCAGGAAGTAAATTATATGCCATGCTTGCTCAAAATTTTCCCTTGTAAAAGTACATGTAAGCATTAGGCTAGATCAGAGGTCTGACTTGATTTCATTGTTCCCCAGTCCTGCCGTCTGACTCTTCGGATTTAGTTCTCTGGTTTTAGTGTGTTGGCGATGGGACGTAGACTGAACGAAGTCTAGCAGCTTGCAGCTTGGGTTGGATGCAATTAGAGAGGTTGGGAGGAATCCGCTCAGCCAAAAGAAGGCTCTCAAGTTAAAATATGATCGCGCACACTATAAATGCCCTGAAATGTCATCATCTTACATGAGCTGAGCTGTTGTTATAAAAACTAGAGTTTGTTGGTTTATATAAAAATTACCTGAAAAAGAAAGCTATGATGGCTGAAAGTAAGAGGGAGGCAGATTCTGTCCTGGAGGACCATCGCTTCACAACATATATTTTGGCTGACTTTTGACCTTATTTATCATGGTTTTGTAAGTGAGGTAATTTGATGTGTTTCCTGAACAAATGAATATACACACTAGACCTGCCTGCAGCAGGGATATTACATTTAAGCCCTCTGTTGATGAGTGACGAAAATACAATATTTTCATTCTGTTGTGCTCTTTACAATCACATTTGTGGTATTAAATGGTTGCAGTGTTGAGATTTGCCTGCCTTTTAAAAAGAGCCCAATGAACAGGCCTTTCCTTTGGGAAGATTACTGCAGGAAAAATGAGGGTTCTGAGAGAAAGAGAGTACAAATCCATTGCAGGTGAGCCAGCACAATTTAATCACATAATATATTTATAATATATCCCAAGAAATTCATGTTTGCTTTGAATCTGCCTACCAGATAGGCCACAAGGAGATAGAAATGACTTGCAGTGGTTTCCAGTGCCTAGAGCTGAGTGTGCGCTATGTTTCTGTTCACACATAATCAACAAACAAAGCAGGAGGCGGCAGCTGCTCAAAAGAGTTCTAGGGAGGGAGATGTACAGGTGGGAGTTTTTAAATCTTGACATACTGATAAGATTTCAGCATGGCTTCAAAGCTCGTTAAAAAAAAAATGACCTACATTGCCAGTATTTCTTTGAAATCCTAATCGGTTGCTGAAACAGAGCAAACCAAGTTCTCTTTTGTGAACTTGAGTAAACACATTCTTCCTCACCATCAAAGATTGTGGCAAGAAGAGGGAAGGATCTGCCTTTGCGATTCAAGAGTCCTCATCAAGTATTCTGTGCATATTTGTGGGTACAGTCACATCTTGCAAAGCGCAGCCCAAGCCAAATACTTTGGCAATCTCCAGGCTTTTAATGTGTGACAAAGCGGGGTGATGGGTTCAGGCACGTAATTCGGAGCCCTTCTGTGAGTGGAGTACCAGATCAATAATCACACTTGCTCTTATGGGGCACCTGCTTATGGAAGGAGTTCAGAATATTGAAGAAATAAGCATTACACAAACAGATGGGGAAACTAAAGCAATGAAAAGCTCTTGACCTGGCCAAAGTCGATATGATTGGTCAATAGAGGAACGGAGAGCAGAGAACGTGCGTTGTCGAGCTCTCTGTTATGATACCATTTACAGAATCTTATGCCTTTGAGTTCAGGAAAAGGGTCACCAGGGTGAATCTTGAGGCCATAGAAACTAATGTGTTTTGCTGCAGAGAACAGATTTTCTCCATTTACCTAAATTACGGTTATTGTTACTCTTTGTGAAAGTTTAAAAACAGGAAAAATGAGCCTCGATCTTGTTAGTAGCTTCTATGGTACTGTTAAAAATGGGAAGCAAATTGAAAATGGGTTGGGGATAAAGATGGTGTTAGTCAGGGTTCTCCAGAGAAACAGAACCAATGGGAGGGTGTGTGTATGTGCGTGTGTGTACAGACAGACAAGGAGAGAAGAGAAAGATTTACTATAGAAATTGGTTCATGTGATTAAAGAGGCTGGCAAGTCCAAAATCTGCAGTGTGGGACAGCATGCTTGGGCCCAGGGAAGAGATGATGCTGTAGTTTGAGTTCAAAGGGAGTGTGCTGTCAGAATTTTCTCTTCTTTGGGAGAGGTCAGTCTTTTCCTATTAAAGCCTTTAGCTGATTGGATGAGGCCTATCCACATTATGACTACTTGACTAATCTCCTTTACTCAGAGTCTACTAATTTAGATGTTATTTCATCTTCAAAAACCTACATACAAACATCTCAAATAATGCATGACCACATATTTGGGTACCATCATCCAGCCAAGTTGACGCATAAGATTAACCATCTCAGAAACTAAGTAGGATAATTATTCAAATGGGAGACTCCCTAGGAATGCCGGGCGCTAGAGACCTGGCTGCAGTGATGGCACCCTGATCTGGTCATAGAAGTCAAGGGCACATATATTCTTAGGTGGATACTTTTCTTTTTTATTGATTATGGTGGGAAGTGTTCTGAAAGTCAGAGTAAATTTTATACCCCAAAGAAAGTATTATCTTGGGAAGAAGGAATGTTGAAAAATTATCATCATAGAATGATTATACACTCTCACATAGCATGCAAATGATATATAAACCCACAGAAAATTAGGCCTAAATTCACAGTAAGTAAGACATATAAAAAGGAAAATGGACAAGTGAAAAAATAAAACTCAAATAAATATTCAAAATGTAAAAATCCATTAACAAATATATAACTGCGCTCCTACTGTATCATGTGACATGTTATCAGATCCTGATCATTCCCTTTGCTAAAGTTTTAAACACTTTTTTTGTGTTCTAGGTAGAAAGATGAACTTCAGAGATTATTATTTTAACAAATCCTGTAGGTAGTTAAGTGAGAATATTACTACCTATGATATTTCTATATTACCTTTACATTAAAAGGTACATAGGTCACAGGCACCGTCTCTTTGGCTGTGGGTAGATATGTGTCCACAGATATATACTCTTTGCTTTCTCCCTTACACACACATCCACACAAGTATACAAAGTCATAAGGATATGAACTTGATTTCTACTGTGATAATACTAACCAATCAATAGATATTTTCTGAGTACCTATTATGTGCTAGGCCCTGTGCTAATCTCCAGGAATATAATAAGGAACATGATGGTCATATTTTATATTATGTACGAAGTGGAGCTTATATTCTGGTAAAGTAGACAGATACAAAAAGTAAACAGACAGATATATAAAATAGTTGCAATTAGTGTTTAAGTTGAAGAAGGGAAAAGGTCTTAAGGAGATAGAAATTAAGGAGATATACTTTCAATAGAGAGGTTGAGAAGGAAATCTCCAAGAAGGTGATATTTAGCTTGAAGCCCAGAATAAGAGCGTTCCAGACAGAGAAAACTGTTTGAGGCATTTTCAGGATGAAAGGATTGCTACATTAAAAAAACCCCAAACAAACCTAGGACATTAGAGTGGTTGGCACATACTGAGGAAGAATAGGGACAGTGTGAGTTGAGACCGAGGAGGTAAACAGGACCTCACAGATCAAGAGAAGGGCTTTGAAACTTAAACCAAGAACTACAGGAGATATGAAAGCAGTGGAGTGACCTCAGGCAAATTTATATTTTCATAAGATGATTATTGATGCTATATTGAGCATGGTTTGGTGATGGGTTAGAATGAAAGAGGGGAGATCAATTGAACTTAAAATCGTCCATGCAATGAGATGATAGTGAATTGTCTAAAAGCCGCGGGTGGTGGGGGCGTGGAGAAGAGATGTAGAAAAACAAATTGATTAAGATGTACTCTAGAAATGGATTTCAGAAGACATGCTATTGCATGGATGTGAGATATAAAGAA
Source organism: Pteronotus mesoamericanus (assembly GCF_021234165.1). Classification (NCBI taxonomy): domain Eukaryota; kingdom Metazoa; phylum Chordata; class Mammalia; order Chiroptera; family Mormoopidae; genus Pteronotus; species Pteronotus mesoamericanus. The sequence continues at coordinate 19,790,573 of NW_026555310.1, forward strand.
AAGGAAAAATCAAGGATGACTCATATTTCTCACTTGAGCAACTGAGTGATTAGTGTTGCCGTTTACTGAGAAGATTGGAGCTTATGATGGGAAAATAGTTTTGAGGAGGAAATCAAGAATTCCATTTTGGATTGGTTAACTTTGAAGTGTCTGTAAGGTATCCCATTTTAAAATGCAATGTTCAGTGTGAGTATGGAGCTCAGAAGTGAGGTAACCTTCTGGAATCATCAAAATGAAAACGGTATTTAAAGCCATGGGAAAAATAAGATTAGTCTAAGTAGATTATTTAGAGAAGGTAAGAGGCTTCCTATTTGAGCCTAGATTTCTATTTAGAGACTAGTTATAGGAGAAGAATCCAGCAAAAGAGAAAGGGAATAGCCAGGAAAGGAAAAGGAAAATCACAAAATGTGACATTTCAAATGCCAAGAAAAGAGATAATTTCAAGACACAGGCAGTACTTACCTATAAAAATACTGCTGCAAAATTGCATATATTGAGGATAGCAAAGAGTCCATTGAATTGGGAATCAAGTGGTTATGCCCCTCCTTTGAAAGTGCCAGGAGCAGAAATCAGATTGCAGAAAATTAAAGTATCAATAGGAGGTGAGGAAGTAGAGAGCTGTGTACATAGATCATTCCTTTGAGATTCATATAGGAAGGAGAGCAGAAAAATGGGGTAATTGCAGGAAAGAGATATGATTTCATTAATGGTAGGTTCCAAATATATATGTTCTTTGATAGCATTGATTTCTGATATATGAGAAAGTACAGCTCAAGGGATCAAGAAGTAACACTTGAAACTGAAGAAGAAAAAGAATCAGGAGCACCCGTGGATGAATTGAATGGCAGTTTGTAATATGACTTATGGAAAAAAACTTATAATAAATATTCTAATATACTTTTCCCTTTTTAATTCAAAGTCACCCTAAACAGATTGTTCAAGGTTTAAGTGAATAACTCAACCAATGAAATGACTTGATGTCACTGTAGTGTAACCTTTCAGGAAAAGAGAGATCATAGAGAAAGTAATTCAACTATAGTATTTCTTAGAAAGAAAATATAAACATATCTTCAATTTCCTGATTCTTCTCTTCTGAGTCTGGAATGCCCAATTGATCTTCCTCAAGAGACATATGGTAGAAAAATCTCTCTCCACCCTCTGTAAAAACCAGCTCACTGTAGCTGTTGCATTCCGGTTACTAAGCTCTTATGATTTGATTTCATGTGTTGATTTTAAAATAACCCTCTATTCCACAAAATTTTAATCTCCAAACTCAATGCTCAATTAATGTAACTTTATTGATTTAAAACTGAATTTGATTCTTCACTTGGATAAAAGGCAAGACACTTACTCTCAGTCAAATCTGGTCTCCTCTATTTGCCTTGGGATTGTTTTTTCAGATCTGGAAGGATTGTGTAGTGCCAAGATGTGGGGACAGAAGTGGACAAGTACTCCTCTTCTTTGCAATTTATCCGTGTTGTCATCTGCCGAGGTGAAGTTATTGGTATCTGGTATTTGGTCATTAGTCCACACAGATTACTGCTATGAACTCCTTGTTCCTTGTAGTCCTTGGTTTGTTTGTTTGTTTGTTTGTTTGTTTGTGCAATGTCTGAGCTTCTCTAGGATCTGGGAAACATTCCACTAGTACACAACTCTGGACTGCAGCAAATTCCGTAAAGCCTTCTCCCTGCCAAGTGCCTGGACATCTGTACAGGTCTATCTGCTCTAAAATCTTGGGCTACAAAAAGCAGAAAGTGGATTTCTCTCTGTTCTCTCATTCTTCAAATCTATCTGGGAATTTCTGCCTACTTCTTTCTAAGAGCTGGCCTGTGGTTGGGGAGATGGATAACCCAGGAGGCCCCTTTCTCTAGCAGTACACATTATAAGCCCTGTATTTGGACCTTTCTCTCTCCTGAGTCAGAAAAATATTTATTTAGCTCAACTGCATGGTAGCCTGGTTCATTGTCTTCTTCCAAATCTGTGGTTTATGGCCTATTTTAAACTTTGTTAACTTTTTAAAAAACAACTTTATTGAGATATGATTCTGAGACCATATGACCCATTCATTTTCAGTGTACAATTTATCTATATTTAGTATATTCGTAGGGTTATACAACTACCACCACAATTTCCAACCTAAACTTTTGAAACTTTTGAAAACTGAGGGTTTGATTTTCTTTACTTTGCATTGCATTTTGTGAGGTGCTGGAAAAGTGTTTGAAGGAGGAAAAGAATAAGAAAATGCACCTGGGGAAATCTTAATTACTATATCAAAGCATCAGTCTGCCATGATGCATGGGTCTCAGTTGCTCACAGCCAGGCCTTATGGTGTTCTCCAGTACGGTAGGGCAACCTGAATGTAGGGTATAACGTGGATGTAGGATGCTGCATTAAGCATGGTTTGGCATGTGTGCAAAAGATCTTTATCTCTCTTTACTTCTGCTCATTCCATCTTTAAGTTTATATTGTAGATGTTTCTTTGACATGGGTTTTCTAAATTCAGAGAATGAAACTGCACAGTGATGTTATCTCTTAGGTCATTAACTCCCTCTTCATATTTTTCTAATGGCAGCCTCAGTTTCATCTCTTATAGCCTTTGGTCCAAATTCAAATTTCAAGTGTGTTTTCTTGTACATGTGAGTATAGATACCATATTAGGAGATCAGTTTGTCTTGAGGCAAGTTTCACCTCTGTGATTAGGTTTTGTGGGGTTACCACCGTTTTGAAGCACAGTAAGTTTTCAGGAGCCCATGAGCCATGAACTCATCCCATGTACTGAAAGTTATGCTGGAAAATGCCATAAGGTGTTTTTCAGCTAAGCAATTTCATGCCATGACTCAGTCATGAAGAGCCAAAGCAGGAAATCTTGATTCTACCTCTACAATTTGTTAATTGGCATGGATGCAGGATAATCTGCATATTGACCTCAATTATCTAGATTTATTGATATAAAACTAAAGAACCTCAATCTTGTCACAAAATCTTGCATACTTGGTTTCCCATCAATATGTAGCTAAAAAGGAAGAAAGGAGAAAACAACTTTCTCTTTATGGAAATCTGGCACTGACACTTCTTATTTTACTTGAGAATGGGAGATGGAGAAAGAAATGAAAAGAAATATTGGAAAAACTGCCAGACTAGCCATTAGCATTTTCTTGGATCCTAAGAAAACGTCTGGCCACATTCAGATTTTTGTTTTTGTTTTCCTTTTGTCAAAGGTGAAGGCTGAGAGTGCAGGTAAAATATTTTACTCTTTGTTTTGCCAATATTTATTCCTTATGCCTCTTGTGCCTCTCTGTCATATCTCAGGGTAGAAATTCCCTTATGAGCAACATGATTAGAAATGCAATGAGGACTATTAGGTATATCTGAATACAGAGAGCACAATTGCCACGCAACCCGTCTCAGGAGACTCTCTAAAGTATTATGTGTGCACACGAATGAATCCTGCTGATACACACTCCTTTCATTTGGTCCACTCTTTTGTCCTTCCTTTCATGACTAATACCTTCAGTGTAAGTGTGGCCTCCTAGTCCTCCAGCAACCTGCCTCTTAAACTTTCCAACATCAGGAACAAGCCCAGATGGGGAAAGGGAGGGGGTGATAGCAAGGAATAGAAAAGACCAAAAGGAACGAAGTGAGCAACAAAGGGAAAGCTGAGGTTTGGAAAGCTTCCTTCCTGTGGTCTTTTTGGAGACAGGCCTCCGACATGCATAACTACTCTGTCCCAGTGGCTCTGAAACTGAGGGTTCAACTTTCACCAATGAAAAGAATATCCAGCGTACCTGTGGTTATTTGAAGATTATATGTGATATTTGGCGACTTTCTAATATGGCCAGGCAGGGTTCCATTTTTTATAAGGCCCACGCAATGGAAAAATCCAGATTTTAAGTTGAAAACTTCTCAAGAGCAGTAATCTAATAGTAACAATAGCTCCCATCTATTAAGTGCTTACTGTGCTGTATCCCAGAGTATAATGACCTGCTGACTCTACTATTACCTCCTTCAGTCCTTAAAACAGTCATATGAAGGATGCTCTATTATTTTCCTTTTTTCATAGCTAAGAAGCTAAGGCTCCTGGAATTTCTTCAAAAAGCAAGGGGCGGAGGAAGTATTCCTCTCAGTTAAAAGCCTGACAGAATGAGCAGTATAAACTTCTGGAGTGAAATAGTTTTAAAAGTCCCCAATTAATTTTCCATGTCCATCAGTCACTTGAGCACCCCATGGAGACCCAAGAGCACGACAAACTAAAGTTTCTGTTGGGAGAGCCAGGGGAGGCATCGTCCCCCCTCCACCTGCCAGGCCCTCAGAGCACAGCACAGTTCCATTAGGGCCTGTGGGCAGCCAAGGACAGCCTTTGGAAATCAAAGCACTCTTCCCTGCCTAGACTTGGGAATATTAGCTGTTAACACAACATAGCTTCATTCGTTATTTTAAAAAGCCCAGACTTCAGTGGATTTTAGGCAGCGGAACAACTGAGTATGTGTCTCTAAAGATATCATAAAAATGTGGGTAACTGGGGTTGGAAGTGTGCGCACACGCACACACATACTTCACCTTATGAAAGTAATCTCTTGTGAGTGTCAAATGGTTGCTGTCCAAGAGAAACAAAAATGAGTAGGTATCCAGAACAGATAAAACTGAGCTGATTAAGATGGAAACATTTACATATATTTATTGAAAAAATGCTCAGACCACCTCAAAGTTGTAGTTTTTCTTTTTATTAAAGTATGAAGTACATGCAAAAAAAATGCATAAATCATGAACATACAGCTTGACACATTGTCATAATGGGAACACACCAATGTAACCAGTACCCAGTTAAGAAAGTAAAGAAAGGGCCCCAGAAACCTCCACTTTCCTCTCCCAGTCACTGCCTATCCCCAAGGTAATCACTCTCTTGACTTCTAACCTGTAGATGAGTTCTGTCCATTTCTTAACTACCTTAATGGAATCATACAGTATGTAGTTTCTGTGTGACTGCCTTCTTTGGATCAAGTCTATATATTTCATTTATAGTATTTCATTGTGTCTGCACACTTCAACTTATTTATCTCTTCTATTGTTGGTAGACCCTTTGATAGTTTCCAGTTTCCTATTATAAATAGGGCTGCTATAAATGTTCTCGTACATGTCTTTTGGTAAACATATGTTTCTACTTCTGCTGGGATAGCTATAAATGTTAAAAACAGACTTTTACCTATTTTATACTACCTTCTGGGTGATACTTATCCCATGCATTTCTGACTCTATTATTAAAGCAATACAGTTGTATTCTTTTCTTTTTAATCTTGCCTCCTTCTGAGCTTTGCTTTCCTTCTTCCTGAACTTTCTTTCTCCCTCAAACAAAACTGACCTCAGACACTGGGAAAATCTAAAATCCATAGCTCCAAGCTCATCATCTGAGGCTGTAATAATGAGTGTGTTCTTTTAAATTACTTTTCATCATGGTCCATGCTGCTTTCAAAGGTCAGGCCTTCATCTCCTGTGTGTTCCGTGGGAGTACACGATGCATGTGACCAAAAGTAGAGAAGTTTTCAACACACTTCAGAAAAGATTTCTGGTCTTCTCAAAAAAGTATTTTGTTTTTAGGTAAAAGAATCTACATTTGATTCTCTGAATCTAGCTCATTTTAATATGAGCCATTTTTGTATGCAAAAGACTGCTGACACCGGCAAGTTTTATAGTACTGATTACTATGGAAACATTTATCTATAAATATAAAATCCTTTAAAGCTTAGCCTTTTATCTTTATAGAAAAAGGCCTGTTTATGTCACTTCTAAGATTCCAGCTTTAATGCAGACAAGAGCTATTCTAATGCCAAACAAGATAACCTCAGTGTTGGAGCTGGCAAGCTTTGAAAAGTGGAATTTGTACTAAAACTATTCTTTGATAAAATTTAATAATAAAATTAAAATATTTAATGATGCTCCCTTAAACCTATAGCTCTGGTTTGTTGAATTCCTTTTATTGAATTTAATATTGTGACTATGTCTCATTTTTTTTTCTCTTCTAATTCATTGTTCTACACCATTCTTTGAGCAAGTGTGCATGGGCTCATGTGTGTGTTTGTTCAGATGGCCAACTTTATTCTTTGGCATATTTTTGGATTTTTTCCCCTCAAAGTTCATGTAAAATCAGAAATGATGTTATAATACCTTTGTTTTATCACTTCCTTTCTTTTTCCAGTTTCACTAAAACAACAAAACATATCATTGTCAAGCTTTTAAACAGTGCCTTATCAATGCAGTTTTACAGAACCCTAGGCATGACAGAAATAAAGAGGGGGAGAGGGAGGCCGAGGTGCCAGAGAAAGGCATGTTCTGCAGTTTTGTGTGCCCACCAGTTATCACTGAAGAAGTAAAGTGCTACATGACACACTCCAGGGGAGCTCTTCTCAGCATGGCTACAAGGATGGGAGTGAGGTGACCAGAAAGTGTTGCCTGTCACAACAGACCTACTTAACTTTTTAATTGCCAAATTCATACTTACTTATCTTAAGTAGAGCTTAAAAAATATCTTTAGCCATCGTCAGTTTAGGCATTTTGGATGTTGCCACAACCAACTTCAGTTGCTGGATCAGTCAATGGTCAGAAAGAAGTAAGGAGCCCATTGACAGAACATAGAATTGTAGAATCACAGGGCTGGAATTCTGACCACCCATGCCTTAGCCATAATTTTATAAACACAGAAGGAAAAAACATTTAATAGATGTTAAACAATAAGGGTCACAGTGTCAAATCTCTTTTTAGCATTCTCCTTTGATCTGCTATTTTCTCATTCCCTTCTCACCAGGGAAAGGGATTCAACTCTGGAATATTTGTTGAATGCTGCAGATAGCAGCAACACATGTGGGCTATGTGAGGCTATTAAGTGGCAGAGACAGGGCTGACTCTGAGGGGATTATTTCATAAGAAATGTTCATTGGCACACTCCTACCTTCACTATATCTCTTTGGCATTTCTCTCTACACTCCTCACCACCCCCTGTTTCCTACTCCACACCAAGATGTGCCTTACCCCTAAGATTAATTTGGCCTTGATTTCTTAACCTATAACACAGAAATAACAATTTTATGCATTTCACAGTGTTAAGAAGTTTACCAGAAATAATGTCTATGATGTCTTTAGTCCCATATCATGTGTTAAAGCCTCAACAATTGATAGCTTTTATTATTTCTGCTAATTGCTAAAGATATAACCCATGTAAGGGAATTTAGAATGTAAGAGAGGATTTGAAGATGGGAAAGACAATTAATGGATAGGATTGACATTTGCAAATAGAGAGCTGCCTACTGAACAATTATTTTGGGAGGATCTTTTATGGATCAAACCATCTGCTTCAGGACTAGAAATAAAGGGTTAAAACAAACTAATTTTTCTTAACTTTCAGGAGCAAATAGTCTAATGAAGGAAACCAATGATGAGCAATAACCACACAAGCATTTGTATAATTGCAATTGTAATAAAGGCAATGAAGGAACAAAATAAAGGAAGATGTGAGCATGCATAAGATGGGGATCTAATTTCAAAAGTGAAGATCAGGGAAGTCTGTCTAACAAATGTCATTTAAGTTGAGTTAGGCAACAAAAGGGTGGTGGGATGGGAGAAGACTTCCTAGCAGCAGAAATAGGTATGTTTCTTGGAGACTCACCTTGGGCAATGTGGGAGAAATTGTCAAGAGAAGAAATGGGCCTCTGTGGGGACATTCACCTTCTTTCTTCCCCACCTCTACCCAGCCTTCCCCATCTATTGGTTCACCTGCCAGGAGCTCAGGTTTTACAGCAAGTAACTTCTGAGGTCAAAACGCAGAGGCCTGGGGCACACTTCTCCTTCTCAGAAAGCAGATCACCACTCTTCTTATCAGCCATTGCTTAAGAGGCACTACATAAAATGCAGCTTGCTGTCTCTTAGTATGTGTCCAACCTGATGAGACTTCCAGGCCTCTAAACGCACCTTTCAATCCCAAGCCATAAGAAATTGCAAGGTTTGCTAAACCTGATAGGAATCTGACTTTATTGGTATTTTTTAACTGAACTGTGAACTAAACTTAATCCATTTCAAAGAAAACTTAGGGAGCTTGTTTGAATCAGGCCTCAGTTCATGTTTTGTTGTTTGTTTTAAACTAATAAATCAGAACTAATTCAGAACACTGAAATATTTTTGCAACCTGAACCTAAACAATTATTTCATTTAGTTTGATCACCCATCCTGAAGGAAGAATATGAATTATGGGGCAATTGAACTATTTTTATGTTTGAGTGAGTTGCAATCAGATTCATGCTAGTAGATGTCTAATAAATTTCAGTGTTAGTTTTCATTTTTTTCTGAGGAAGTTTTTGGCAAGAAGTGTGTATTTCTTGTCAGTCTAGGAATTCCACATTTCCCCCTGAAATTTTCAAGTAGCACCTCCAATCCCTATAAGAACCCCCAAATCAAGATTTATGTGAAAGTTAAATAAAAATTAAAGGTTTGATTGTTTCTTGGGGCTCCCTCCTTCCATAATAATTCTGTTTCAACTTTGACCTAGTAAAGGAGAAAGGATTTGGGAGTGTTTTCTTTCTAGTCAAAAGATTCTTTATGTGAGGAGATGTGGAAAAACCATATGAGATGGGAAAGCGTAGTGATATGCCAAAAAAAAAATTTTTTTTTAAAAATTTTAGCTGAAAACATGAAGTCTATTTGAGAAAGCAGTGACTAACTGTGGCAGACATCCTGAGTCTAGCTACTATGGTGAGTAGCGTCTTCTCCCTTCAGTGACAGTAAAAGCTACTTCTCTAGGGTCAGTGATTTCCACTTAATGCTTCATCGCTTGAGAGGTGTTTCATAACTTGACTTTGGGTTTTAGATGCTGAGTCCTGACTAAAAAAAAAAGCACACAATTTCTCCTTCATTTGAGCACCAACTGAACTGAGCAGTACAGTTCAATGATAACCTCTTTACTGGTAATGCTAACAAAGAAAACTTCAAGTTGAGCTAGTTTGTATTTCTAATGATCTGAACTAGCTTTTGACTTTTGAACTAAGCAGAGTTCTGTGTGGGATATTTCACAGATAAATTTGGGATTAATTGCAAACAATTATACAAACACAGCACTTTCAAACATCCACCCTCCCCCCACACCCTCCCTCACTGAGCCCATAGAAACATGTCTTATTCTGAAAGGAAAATAACATTTTTGAGTTCACAAAGTTAAAAAAAAAGTTGTATTTTGCCATTTTATTCTCATAATAATACTGGGACATGAGTTTTATTATCCTAATTTTTCAGATTAGGAAATTTAACTTTGGGTATAATAACTCTTTCCATATCACAAAGCTAGTAGGGAACAGCACAAAATTTGGCTTGTTTTTCTGACTTCACAGTTTATTTTACATGCCATATGCACAAATAACAGTAGTTCAAAACAAAAAGCATTGAAAGCCTTTCATCAAAAGCGCACCGCCGTCACGATTGGGTCCTCGGTCTGCACAATGTGGCGCCCGCACAGAGCGCCCTGGTGAGTTGGTTGGGAGAGCCTGAGAGGTTGCCCAGAGATTTCCTCTGTCGTTACCTTCTGTGCTAGAAAACACCAGCCTGGTAAGAAATTATTGCAAGAAAAAAAAAAAGTCTCCCCTTTTCCCCTTCACTCTAGTTTGAACTCTTGAACTTGCGGCAATTATACAAGGGGTTCATATGTGGATGGGGATATCAGTGTCCTGGGATGGTAAACTCTGAGGCTTCTCTCCGTTTGTTCTCAGGCATCTCTGAACTCTGCTTACTGTTGGACCTGATGAGCCATCACTTTCTGGCTCCTTTTTTCTTCATCTCTTAAATAAGGGCCATACTTTATCCGTCTTCTTGCACATCAGTGATGTGGTAAGCTTTAATGAACCATATCTATAGAGTCTGAACATCTTTGGGGAGACAAAGTGCTAAACAATTTTACCATTTGATTTAAAAAGATAATATTTCTTTAGGGAGTTAACTAGTTAAATGCAAAATTTTAATGCAATGTCCTCATGGCAATCTTTGTTCACCTGTACTAATGAATTAAAAATGTATATACATGATTAATATAAATTTTGCAAATTCACAACTAAAAGGAGTTTAATATCTGCATTTTTGGCCTTTGTTGTTATGTTTATCTTGTTAAAGCTGATTGGAAATGAAAGTTACTGACCTTAGTGATGTTTGGGTTAAATCTTTCTTCAGAGACTTTAGAGTCACCACCTCTTTGAGATGAGTTTGAGTGGGAAGATAACTTATGTTTCTGCTAGTATAAAAGTGGGGATATTTACATAAACTACGTTGAAGGCCTGTCCTGCATACATTAATATGAAGTGATTGTCATTTCTCTCTATTGAACCACACCTAAATCAAGAGAGTGACCACCCCACTGCCACCACTGAGGAAATCAAAAGAATGGACCACCCCACTACCCCCAGTTGCACATCCATAAGTACATATTAATCCTGCAGGAATATTGAAGAGACAATGGCTCATTAACTCAGTAAAATGTAAGTGATGTAATATAAGTAATAGCATTGCCTTTCATTTGGTGTTGCCAGATACTTTTCCAACACCATATCCCCATTAGGAACTAGTCAGCCAAGAAAGTACAAAGAGTTTAGTTTTTAATGGCCAAATGCAATACTAAACTCTAATTTACACACTCTGTCACCTCCCATTCAACTAAATTCTAACTTCAGAGATACATGGTAATGAGACAGGAAAATAAAAATGATAGTGCCTTATACATATCACATATTCAATGAAAGTTTGTTGAGTTAAATTAAATTGAATTAAACAGTGACCAAACTAATCCAGATTAAGACATTCCATCCTTTAGCAGTTTCATTTTTGTTGTTGATTTTGGACTCACTTCAGAGGAAAAGAACAAAGTATCCCTTTAGGAACTTATTTTTTACGGTCCATTTTGGTTTATTTTAAATCAAGTGTGGAACCTAGAGGAGTTTGAAATTATATTTCTATTGCCTTCAGCTCAACAAGTGATAAATCACCTGATGAGAAATTTATCAAACTCTCAAAAAAAAAACACACTCTTTTTATCATACTTTCTCTTTCTATATCTTTCCCCTCCACTACAATGTATCATATGCATCTTTATGGAAAAGACTTGTTTTGAATTAGATTTGGTAGTTTCAGTTACTACCTTTAAGTGGGAGAAACATAAAGCACTTCATGTTTTCTAAAGCAATTATCTCAAAAGACAAAAATGCAGTGGCCAGCATCACCAGAACTTGTGCTGGTACCTTAAGCCTCAGTTTCCTCATCTGTAAAATGAAGGAGTTAAACTAAGGTCTGTACATGTCTTAACATTTAATCAGATTAACTCAAGATTGTGAAATCCCAAGAGGCTGAAGTTCAAAGGCCTCCCTAGGGGAAAAGTATCCAGAGGAAATGCAACTTGGTATTCACAGCCTAGAAGGGAATTTGTTGGGGTATTTTTTTATTATTGAAAAAAAGATTGTGGGACTTGAGAAATCTCAAAAAGTTCTTCGGTCATATTTACATGTTGGTTTTTTATTTTTAAAGTGCAGAACAAGGTTTTTAGTAAGTATGGATTTTTGTAGTGCCATTGGTTTACTGTGCCTGCTTAATTAAGATTAGCTTTATACAAACAACTTTTTAGTTTACCCTTCTCTCTTTAGCAAATAAGACTTTTACACTATAGAAGTTGGAATACGCCTTAGAGTTTTAATTCACTCCATTCTAGTTGAGGAACCTGTCCAGAAAAAAAAAAAAACAAACTTAGATTTTCCTTTACATCAGGTTTATACTTGATTTTGTAGGTGACTACAGCAACATATCTTAAGTTCATGTGACTGTAATAGTGAGGATTCTTATATCCACAAAAGTGTCATATTTTTAAAAAAACAATGAAGGTCTTTGCTTTAGAAAAATTAAATTCTCCATAGTGAGATGTTTTAATTGAAACTTTCTGATATTATCAATAGTGGGTTTTTATGCTCTAGAACTAGAAAAACTTTAAATATAACTCGCAGAGAACTGTATTTTGCTGTCATTTTTCCCCTTGCCATTTTACTTATCTTCATGAGATGTTTCCTAGTTTGTTTTTCTAAACAACAGCAGAAAAATAAAGTGTGCATCTATGCGAATTCCCAAATCCTCACAGGAGGTCATAAACTTGTCTCCTGTCAAGACTGTGAAGGAACTATGGGTTTACTTTACAATTAAGATAACAAATTAACCTGTTACAGTCCATGGATGTTGGTTGAAGACACAAGGCTCTTGGGTCAGTGACACAGGGCAGTTTAATACTCACAGGAGCAACAGGAGCCAGAGTATCAGCAATTTTACATCAGTTCCCTGAGTCCCAGTTCCCACAGAAAAAGTCAAAGAGGGTCAGGTAATGCCTTTGTGTCAGGGCATTGCATTACAGAAGAGGAACCCTGCACATCAAGAACTTGGTTCTTTTATAATACTATAGGCAGTAAATATTTGTGCTCTTTTTTTCTGAAAGAAGGTATTATCTTTATAATACTGAGTTCATGACTCTACCAAACAAATTTTTCATGTTGCTGATATTCCTAAAGCCCTATGTCAGGTGGTAAGGTTACCATTACTGGTACCTTCTATTTCAAATTTGAGGACCTCTTAACTCTACAACCACAGACATACTGCTTTCCAGCTGGAGCTCCAGGGTTAGTGTTCTCTTTGCAATTTAGGATTGACTTACACAGCGTCAGCCTTCTTTAAGGATCCATTTTACTCTGGAGAAAACTACCGGCTGTTATCAAGAAAACATTTTAAATTCTTGTCCAAGTTCAGGTAAGAGCTAGGGGAATTTCCCTGGGCAACAAACTGACCACAAGAATTTATGTAGATTTCTCTGAGTCAGTTTTTCACTCTCCCTTAATCAACTTCAGCAGCATTGTAAAGCCAACCAGGGAAAAAAACAGAATTCTCCTGGGAGTCTGCCTCAGGAGAGATCTTCCTGAAAAAGTCAACGGTCCCTTTTATCAGCCAGAATCTATCACAAAAAACTCTTGAGAACTTTATTGTCATCTCCAAATATGCTTCAGGTAGGTCTGATAACAGGGTGTTAGCCATCAGATGGACCAACTGTTGCCATTCTTCCTTAACAAGTATTATGTCCCCTGTCCCTTTATATTCTAAGCTACCAGGGCCAAGTTTTAATGATGTGCCTGGTTTCTACCTATACAGTCAGTAATTTCCTCTTTTTATGCTCAGTGTGGGTGTATGTCTCTGCAACTCTTGTTTGAAAGGCAGGTCCACTGGGATGAATCTCAGTGCTATTTGCTGCAGTGCGGGGGACCTGAGGATGATTGCCAGATTAAAAAAGGAAGTTGCCTGCCCCCTCCACCACCCTACCTACCTAGAGTAGAATGAGCAACAACCAGAGTAGTGTGTTGGCAGCTGTCTTTGAACTATTTCGTATATTCAACCTTCAATCATTTCCCAAATGCTTCCTCATTAACAGACAATATAAAGGAAGAACACTTATTGCCTGGTACACAATGCAATTTGGCCAACATTTTCACTACCAATTGTATATCCTGTGAGACCTCCCACCCTGCCATGAAGCCATGTCTCAGTCAGCATCCATCCTCAGCTCTAAAACTGCAAAACACAGGGAAGGATCTGAGAATTTATCCCACTTGCAAATGAACAAGTTAGCCTGCCACAGTATCATAGATGCTGGTAGAAGACACAAGCCTCCTGGATTAGAGACAAAGAACAATTTGTAACTCACAGCAACAGAAGTAGTCAGAGTAGTAGCATTTTTGTGCAACTTCTTTTAGCTCCAACTTGCACAGGTTGATGCGCAGAAGGCCAAGTGACACCTGCACACGCAGTGGGTTATGTTACAGGAGAGGAATTCTGAGCCTAGGAAACCAAAATCTTTCATAACAGTCAGTACTCATACCTGCTCTTTGTCCCAGAGGGAGACACTATTTCCATCTTCCAAAGCTGTTAAGCAAACCTGCCCTTTGCTCTGAAGAGAGACACTGTCTCTATATTCAAAGCCTGTTTGTGAATCAAACTTCCTTGAAAAGATAGTCTGGAACAAAGGTCAGTCAATACTTCTCTTTCAAGAGGTGCAGAAATACAATAGACCCATAGAGAGTTGTTTCCCTGCACTTGGAAGGAAGGGGAAATAGTACAATTACAAGAAGCCCTTGTTTCAAGATTATAAGGATCCACTTGGAGTAATAGCAGAGGAAAACAAGCTTTGGCAATATTCATGATTTTTTTAATAGCTAGAAAGAACATTGCAATGAATGTTATATTTAACAGTTTATCAAATGGTATATTAACATTACAGGAGTGCAAAAGATATGCACTGAGATTTCTTCTGAAAGTTCTCACATGATGCACTCTCATGAACTATTATTCTTCCTAATGAGGGAGACACATCAGAGCATTTTAGTAAATAGGCCTGGACTAACTTAACTTCAGTGAGTTCCTTAGATTGCAAAGAGACATTAAACCTCACAACAAAAGTGAAACCTACAGATGTTTTGCATTGGAGGTGTTGAGTTGAGCAGAGATAGCAATTTGTTCTATTTTCTTCCTCAGAAACATGATAAGCTACACTTCTTTTGTCAAGCACACCTTAATGAAAGGAAAGAAAAAAGAAATATGATAGGATTTTGTCTTACTAATAAAAAGGAGCAACACCTCATGCTGAGACCTCAAACATATACAGGTTTCTATTCAGAGGGGTCTTTTCGATAGCTGAAAATGTTGTGCAAGATTTGGATAACAGCTAAGTGTAGAGCAATTATTTGTTTGGTGTATAGGTAGATTTTGTGCTCATCCTAGTTGCATTGATTATAGGGAATTTCCATTGCTGGGTTAAATTGAGTTAGTCTCAGAATACTAACTGGGTTTAGGTCTTTCAAATCTGGACACTGCTAGTTGCTGTATAAACTTGGGCCCGTTATGTAATCCCCGAGACTTTGGGGGTTTTTTTGTTTGTTTTGTTTTGTTCTGTTTTTTCCCCTCTGTGAAAACAGAAGATAGAGAACTCACTTATAAGCAAACTTATGAGGTCTCCTGAGATAAAATTAGATAAAGTATCTAAAAAATACCCTTGTACAGTGCACAGAATATAATCAGTGCTCAGTAAAAGCCTGTCCCCCTTTTTCCTATGCGATTTGACTACAAAAACGTAGAAAGACCTCAGTCTTCACTGTCATTTTATTCATTGATTTCCAGATTCCTCATTGAACCAAGAATGGAAATTAATCCTTCCTGAGACCTTGCCTTGTTCTACCAGAGAACAAACTTCTCTGCTCACTTACCTGATATTCTATTGTTTATCATGACCCCCAGGATTGCATCCATTTTGAATAATAAAGATTCACCATATAGACATCAGACAGGTCCTTGGACCGATTCCATGTGAGAGCTCGTAACAGAGGGGAGTATGTTAAAAAGCTCAAGAACAGATTTAAAAAGCTTAAAATCCTTAGAATCTCAGCTTCAGATCCTGGCAGGATTGAATTAGCTTTTTTTCCTCTGGAGTAGTTAAACTTAGTTTCATGTGTTTTGTCTGAGTACTGCATGTGGGAGTGGGAATCTATATCATTCAGATGGAAGCTTTCATCTGTTTCAAGCCTGTATGTATATTAAAACAGCCATGAAATTTTATATGTGCTCAAAGCCTAAAAATATCAGTGCAGACCTTAAGAGAACCAGACAGTGGGCTGAAGATTTAATATTCAGTAATTCTCCTTTCTATTTCTTTTTTACATTATGTTTTATAAAATGTTGGGTTGACAGGAGCTCTAAAAATGTACTTTGGAAAATGAGCCATTGTCCACTCAGTGCATTCTATTAAGGTGACAATTATGAATACTTTAAAATAAAATAAAACCACAGCCTTTTCCTCAATAGCAGAGTTTAGGGCTCAATTTGTCCAAATGAGAGCCTGTCTCTCTTTTCTACTTAACTTCTTTTTCTAGTGTTGACAATATAATCCTGAGTTTCTTTAGTCTAAATGTACAAGTAACAAAAGCAGGAAGTAAGGATGCTTTAGATGGATAAATAATACCCATGGATGGGAGTCTAGTCTGAAAATGGGTGTTTTGGGGTCTTATATTGAGGTCATGTCCCTGGGAAACACTGGGACACTGAGGAGCCATTCTTCTTTCCATCCAAGTCACCCTGGAGCCATCTGAGTATGAGTTTTGGTCTCCTATGTCAATGCTTCAATGGCCAAGGAACTCATGATATGTCGTGGAACTCATTCATTCCTTCTTTCATGATATTAAGAAAAATATGCCTTTGCTTCATGCAACCCCACAACCCTCAATCTTCCCTTTTATCAATTCCACATGAAAGTAAGATCTAGAGCATATGAATACCTATTTTTGGTAAATGTCATGGTTTTTCACTTCACTGAGTAAGCATGAAAATTTCTCTCTAAATATTTGAATCACTTCATTTATAGTCAAGGACACTTTCTCAAAATGAACATTTTTAAAGCCAACAATTTGACTATACATCTGGGTTTAAGCTCAAGAGAAGCAGAAACACTATAGTTAATCAAACTAATTTGTATTACTATTCTTATCTGGTGGTCTCACTTTGAGGAAACCACAAAGATGTCATTTTGGGAAGTGGCAGCTTTAGGGGTGGGGCTGAGTCGGAGATGTTGGATTTTTTGGTGGTCACTGATTGTATAAAACAATGTAAAATTGTGAAAAAGGTTTTTAGTGAATATTTTTTCTTAACAGATTTTGTTTTTCAGAGCAGTAATTTTGAAAGATGACAATTTGGAAAGAATGAATGCAGTGTCACATCATGCAAAGAACAAATCACTGAATTTAGACATTAGGATAAGCTGAGACCTAGTCCTGTCTGCCATTTTTTATTTTTATTGTGCTGGGAAAATTGCATACCAATATGATATCAATTTCTTCTCTATAAATTAAGGAATTGGCTTAGATCAGAGTTCTCACAATTTGTACTTAGACTTGTGAAAATGTTTGCAAGAATAAAATTGCAAAATAAATTAAAATAAGTTGGGAAATGCTGCATGCTATGCCCTCCAAATTTACATGAGCATATTATGAGCTGTGAAAGGTTCTACAGTTAAAGACCCCAGCTTAGCTTTAGTACAGTATTTTCAGAAATAAATTTTTTTTTTAGTGATGCATTTTGATATCTTTTGGAGTACAGGCATATGTCAGAGATACTGCAGGCTCAGTTCCAAACCGCCACAATTGAAATATCAACATAAAGCAAGTCACATAAGTTTTTTAGTTTACTGGTGCATATAAAAGTTATGTTTGCACTGTACTGTAGTCTATTAAGTGCAATAACATATCTAAAAAACAATGTATATACTTTAATTAAAAATACTTTATCGCCAAAAAAAAGCTAAACATCATCTGAGACTTCATCAGGTCAATCTTTTTGCTGGTAGAAGGTCTTGCCTCAATGCTGATACTAATCAGGGTGGTGGTTGCTAAATGTTGGGGTGGATGTGGTAATTTCTTAAAATAAGACAACAATGAAGTTTTTTACAGTGATTGACTCTTTTACAAACAATTTCTCTGTAGCATGAGATGTTCTTTGACAGAATTGCCCAAAGTAGAACTTCTTTCAAAATTGGAGTCATTCCTCTCACACCCTGATGCTGCTTTATCAACTAATTTTATGTAATATTTTGAATCATTATTGCCATTTCAATAATCTTCACCAGGAGTATATTCCACCCTGTGTAACCACTTTCTTTGCTCATCCATTAGAAACAACTCCTCATTAATTAAAATTTTATCATGAGATTGCGACAATTCAGCCACATGTTCAAGGACCACTTTTGATTCTAGTTCTTTTGCTATTTCTACCATATCTGCAGTTACTTCCTCCACTGAAATCCTGAACTTCTCAAAGTCATTCATGAGGATTAGAATGAACTTTTTTCAAACTCCTTTTAAAAATGTTGACACTTTGACCTCTTTCCATGAATTATGAGTGTTCTTAATAGCACCTAGAATAGTGAATCCTTTCTGGAAGATTTTCAATTTAGTTTGCTCAGATCCATCAGAGGAATTACTGTTTGAGGCAACTATAGCCTTGCAAAATGTATATTTTAAATAATAAGACTTGAAAGTCGAAGTTACTCCTTGATCCATGGGCTGCAGAATTAATGTTGTGTTAGTAAGCAGGGGGAAAAAAAAAGAATGAATCTTATTATATATCTCTATCTGAAATCTTGGAAAACCAGGTGTATTGTCAAAAAGTAGTAATATTTTGAAAAGAATCTTTTTTTTTCTTCTAAGCAGTAGGTCTCAAAAGTGGACTTAAAATATTAAGTAAACTATGCTGTTAAACAGACATATTTTCATTCAGGTTTTGTTGTTCCATTTACACAGCACAGACAGAGTAGATTTGGCATAATTCTTAAGAGTTCTAGGATTTCTGCAATGTGAAATGAGCATTGACTTCAACTTAAAGTCACCAGCTGCATTAGCCCCTACCAAGAGAGTCAGCCTATCCATTGAAGCTTCAAAGTCAGGCATTGACTTCTCTTCTATAGCTATAAAAGTCCTAGGTGGCATCTTCTTCCACTCTAAGACTGTTTCATCTACATTGAAAATCTGTTGCTTAGTGTAACCACCTTAATTAGATATGGACAACTTGCTGCAGCTTCTGGAACATACTCACTGCTTCACCTTGGACTTTTATGTTATAAAGATGACTTCTTTTCTTAAACTTCATGAACCAACCTCTGCCAGCCTCCAACTTTTCTTCTGTAGCTTCCTCATCTTGCTCAGCCTTTATAAAATTAATGAGAGCTAGGGCCTTGCTCAGCATTAGTCTTTAACATAAGGGAATGTTTTGGCTAGTTTGATCTCTTCTCCAGACTTCTAAAACTTTCTCCATATAAGCTTCCTTATAATTTGTGTGTTCACTGAAGTCGTTATCACTTTTAATTTCCTTCAAGAATTTTTCTTTTAATTCAAAACTTGGATAACTAGTACAAGAGGCCTAGCTTTCAGCCTATCTCAACTTTCAACATGCCTTCCTCACTAAGCTTAATCATTTCTAGCTTTTGCTTTAAGTGAAAGATGTATGACTCTCACTTTCACTCGAACACTTAGAGGCCTTTATAAGGTTATTAATTGGCCTAATTTCAATAATGTTGTATCTCAAGAAATAGGGAGGCCCCAAGGAGAAAGGGAGCAATAAAGAAACAGCCAGTCAGTGAAGAAGTCAGAACACACACAATATTTATCAATTAAATTCACCATCTTATATGGGCAGTGTTTGTGGTGCCTCAAAGCAATTAAAATAGTGACATTAATGATTACTGATCACAGGGCACCATTAAAATATAACAATAATAAAAAGCTTAAAATATTATAATGCTTACTGAAATGTGACACAGAAACACAAAGGGAACAAATGCTGTAGGAAAAAATGACACTGATAGACTTGCTCTACAGAGTTGCCACAAATCTCCAAACTGTAAAAAAATTTTTAAAAAAAGCAATATCTGTGAAGTGTGATAAAGTAAAAAGTAATAAAATGAAGTGTGCTTGTATAACAAATATCTTTTGGAAACTCTGGATTCAATCATCTCTAAGACCCTTTCCAGCTAGCATTCAATGATACTATTTATCCTGCTGTTGTACTCTTTTTATATTTCACCAATAAGAGAATTTTTCTTTGTTGATTTTTAGTAATTTCTCAGATAAAGATTCATTAGGTATGAAATAGGAATCATTAGAATGAGTCACTGGTTCATCTACCTCATTTAAGGGACTTTTCAGTATTAAAGTTTATGATTCTAAGATTCTTATTTGAAACCAGGGAAAATTCTTTCTATAAGAAAAATTCATTGCACTTCTTACCTCCTAGGAAGCCTTGTTACTTCATACACCTACTAGCCTTCAAAATGTTTATTTTTTCCTCAAATTATCATTTCAACACAATGATAGATTTATCTATTAGTATCAGAGACATTTTCTAGCCTCATGGTTAGTACTGTTAATGTTTCTGAAATTTGTGTTTATCATTACATAATCTCTTTAATCTAATTAAAGTTTAAGACGTGTGTTGGTACAAGGTTACATAGCCATAAAAATTTCTGGTACTCTTTAGATATTACATGAGAGTATATGGTATATCTGATGTTGGTTTTATTTATTGTTTGAAAGCTTTCTAAGCCATCTTCATCTTTTGTTCAGAAAAATGAAAAGGAAAGAGCCTGTATTATTATTTCTTTTTTAATAGTTTTCAATTTTTAAGTTACAGTTGACATACAATATCATATTAGTTTCAGGTGTACAACATAGGGATTAGACACTTATATAAATTAAGAAGTAATCACCTCAATAACTCTAGTACCCACCTGGCACCATATGTAGTTATCACAATAGTATTGACTATATTTCTTGAGCTGTACTTTTCAGCCCCATGATTATTTTGTACTACCAATTTTTACTTCTTTATCCCTTCCCCTTTTACACACATTCCCCCAATTTCTCTCCCATCTGGCAGCCATCAAAATGTTTTCTGTATTTTGAGTTTATTTCTGCTTTGTTTTGTTTTGTTTAATTTTTTAGATTATGCATATAAGTGAAATCACATGACTTTTGTCTTTCTCTATCTCAGTTATTTCACTCAGCACAGTACCCTCTAGGTTCCTCCAAGTTGTTGCAGATGGAAAGATTTCACTCTTTTTATGGCTGAGTAATATTCCATTATATATATCATTTCTTTATCCATTCATCTATTATTAGACACTTAGGCTGCTTCCCTATTCTGGCTATTGTAAACAAAGTGGCAATGAACATATGAATGCATATCCTTTTTCAAATTGATGTTTGGTGTTTCTTCAGATAAATACTCAGAATAGGATTTCTGAGTTCTCTTGTTATAACCTTTGTTTTGAAGTCTATTTTTGTTAGTATAATATTGCTTCCCCAGCTTTTTAAAAATTTGCTTCCATTTTCATGAAATCTTTTTCCTTCTCTTTACTTTCAGTCAGTGTGTGTCTTTTGATCTGAAGTGCGTTTCTTGTAGATAGGATATATCAGAGTCTTCTTTTCTTATCCATTCAGCCATCCTATGTCTTTTGATTAAAGCATTCAATCCATTAACATTTAAAGTAATTTGTGATAGATACGTAGTTATTGCCATTTTATTATTTATATACTGTCTGTCCAAAAAAAGTCCAGCCATTGTTAATATAATAAGAACAGTTTGAATAACATTGGTATAAACTGGCAACCAAGGAGAGTGGAACTAGAATACACATGTGTGAACAATGATGACTTCACCATACCAGTCAGTGGATGCAGTAGACGCTGTTGAGTGAGCATGTGTACTGTGTGGCCATCACACTCAAAATTGAGTAGAGCAATGAATCTGTATCAAATTTTGCAGTAAGCTTGAACATTCCTCCACAGAAACTATTCGGATGATTCAGAGGGCCATAGCTATGGGCAACTGGTAACTGGAAGATTCATCATGACAATGCTCTTGCTCATGCAGCATGTCTCATGCAGAGTTTTTTGGTGAAACATCAAATCACCTAGGTGATTCAGCCCCCCTACAGCCCAGATTTGGTGACCTGTGACTTCTTACTATACTCAAAATTAAAATCACATTTGTAAAGGAGGAGATTTTAGACCATCAATGAGATTCAGGAAAGTATGATGGGACAGCTTATGGGAGAGATGTATGAGGTCCCAAGTGTCTACTTTGAAAGGGACTGAGGCATCGTTGTCCTATGTACAATGTTTCTTGTATCTTTTATCTTCTTCAATAAATGTCTCTACTTTTCATATTACATGGCTGGATACCTTCTGAAGAGACCTCATCATACATTTTAATGATTTTAATTATTTTTAGAAAGAAAGGAAGGGAAGGAGAAAGAGAGGGAGAGGAACATCGATGTGCAAAATAAACATCAATCAGCTGCCTCTTGCACAGCCCCAAACATGGACCTGGCCTGCACCCATGCTTGTGGTCTGACTGGGAACCGAAGTGGTGATTCCTTGCTCTGCAGGACAATGACCAACCCATGGAGCTATGCTGGTTAAAGCTCTTATCTATATTTTTTATCTCTTTTTTTCTTCTTCTTAAAGAAGACTCTCTAACATTTCTTGCAATAGTGGGTTGGTGGTGATGAACTTCTTTAGCTTTTTCTTGTCTGGGAAGATCTTTATCTGTATGATTCCAAATGATAGTTTTGCTGGGTAGAGTAATCTTTGTTGTGGGCCTTTGCTTTTTTATCATTTTGAATATTTCTTGCCAATCCCTCTGGCCTACAAAGTTACTGTTGAGTAATTAGCTTAGAGTCTTATGGAAGCTCCCTTGTAGGTAACCAAGTGATTTTCCTTTGCTGCTTTTTAGATTCTCTCTTTGGGTTTTTACGTTTGGCATTTTAATTATAATGTGTATTGATGTGGGCTTCTTTGGGTTCATTTTGTTTGGGGTTTTCTGCACTTCCTGGGCTTGTATATCTAATTCCATCACCAGTATAGAAAAGTTTTCCATCATTATTTTTTTCAAATAGGTTTTCATTTTTTTGTTCTCATTCTTCTCCTTCTGGTACCCTTATGATGTTTATATACTTGATGTTGTCCTAGAGACCCTTGAAACTATCCTGATTTTTTTTTGGATTCTTTTTGTTTTCTTTTGCTTTTCTGCTACTTTATCTTCCAAATCATTAACTTAATCTTCTGCCTTCTCTAATCTACTGTTGATTCCCTCCAGTGCATTCTTTATTGCAGTTACTGTGTTCTTCATTTTTGACTGGTTCTTTTTATGTTTTCTCTCTCCATTTTTATGTTTCCTATCTCTTTGTTGAAGTTTTCACTGAGATCATTGAGAATCCTTATAATCATTGTTTTAAACTCTGCATCTGGTAGATTGCTCATTTCCATTTTGTTTAGGTCTTTTCCTGGAGTTTTGTCTTGTTCTTTCATTTGGGCCATGGTCTTTTTTGTCTCATTTTAGCTGCCTCTCTGTGTTTGTTTCTATGTATTAGGCACAGCTGTTATAATCCTGATCTAGATAGAGTAAATTTATGTAATAGGTATCCTGTGGGGTCCAGTGGTATGGTCTCCCTGGTTGCCTGAGCCAGGTGTTCCAGATGTGTCTCTTGTGTGAGTTTTGTGTACTCTCTTGTTATAGTAGGGCCTTGATTGTTATTGACACATCCACATCAAGGATTGACTTTCAGACTGATTGGTTATGAGGACTGGCCATTACTATAGTGAAGATTTTGTACAGGGGCTGACCCTCTGGAGCTAGATTCACTCTCACAGGGTTCTGGTGCCTGTAGAGTCTTGAGTATATCATTTGTACAGGTGGTTGGGTGGTGCTCTGGTGTGGTCTAAAGTTGATTAACTGGTGGTTTAGTTTTGGGGTCTCTTGGGACTTGCAGGCCAAGGTTAGCCACTGCTTGTATCCCGTCCATGGCCACCTGGTGTAAGCTACAAAGTGATTTGCAGATAGTTGCCACTTGTACTGGGCTTGGAAGTATCTGGGAGAGGCAAATCTGTGAACTAAGCTTGGCTACCACCAGTGCCAGGGCCAGACTTGGGACTGCTTAGAAAAAGGTATGGGGCATACCATGCCAGATGCTGCTCATTTGGGATTTGTGAACCTTTGAAAGATTTTAGGAAAAGTTCACTGCCAAGACAGGCCATTTGCATGGAACAGTCACAGGAGGCTGCTTGGGTGGGCCGGAAAGTTGTGGGGGGCAGGGTCCAAGGGAATCACCAGGATGAAGTGAACAGTTTTAGCCAGGTTGATGGAGACTTAGATATGGTGCCTGCCTAGGCCTGCATGGGTAGGGGTCAGCAAAGAAACACTGACTTTTGCCAGCACCTCTGTCTGGGAGAAAGCTGCCCCTCCACTCTTCTCCTTGAAGTTAGATAGTTCAGTGCCTCTATTTATGTCCCTGGTGCCTTTTGGGCTGTTTCCCCAGTGCCAGAGCTCAGAGAAAGTGAGTTCTATCAGTGAGTAAACCCCTGTGTGGGCCCTTTAAGAGGGATGCCTGGGACTCCAGAAAAACTTTGTCTCACTCAGCCACAATCCCTGATGGTTTTTATAGCCAGAAGTTATGGTGACTTCTCTTCTTAGGACTGGGGAGCCTGGTGTGAAGCTGGGACTTCTTGCTCCTCAGCCAGGATTTCCACAGCCAAGATATCCTTCCCAATTTTTAACTGCCACAAATTGGAGTGGGACCAGGCCCTTCCATGTCTCCATCCTCCTACCAGTTTTGATATGGCTTCTCCTGTACATCCTTTGTTATAGGATTTATGTTTAGCAAGACTTCAGGCAGTTCTCAATGATGGTTATTCTGTAATTTAGTTGCATTTTTGAGATAGTTGTGGGAGGAGGCAAGTTTAGCATTACCTATGCTGCCATCTTGACTGGAGCTCCTTCATTTGAAATAGATGTTCAAGTTCATTTGTAAAGAAGATAATCTTTTGTTTCAAAATGTTATATTCTCATCACCTGCAGATTATTTCTTTCATCAAAATGATTGAAGGTGCATTGTAATATTGATAAAAAAACTTCAATAGTTTTAGCATCAAAAAATAAATACCATGTGTTTTATTTACCATAAAAAATTGTTGAACATTTTTCCAATTACTCCCTCTGTAATTGGCCACTCTCCAGTTAGACATCTAGGTTGGTAAAATACTCCCAGTACCCACAAGGTGGCATGGCCTTCATGTGTAATTCAGTTACATTTGGTTTATTTCTGCTTTAGCTGCTACTCTATTTTAGATTCAATTCTTTTATTAAAGTTTGAATTTCACTTTGTTATTTTATTTTTCTTCACTTGCAGCTATGTACAATGCTTGAATTTCTAGAGTAAGATGTACTTTTAACAAACAGGTATGTAAGTAAAATTCAAGCTTTTCTATTGTTTCAGTCCACTTTGGAGCTGAATTTTAGATGTTTGACTTTGTATAATGCCTGCTACTTATAGTGCCTGATAAATACTAGGCATTCAATAAATATTTGCAGTGGAATTTCATGACTTACCTTGATGAAAAAAGTATTCAAATACTCAGCATTATCAGAATAATTTATGGATACTTTTTATCGTTCTACTCGCTGGTTAAAAAAAATGTCTTCAGTGTCCAGAAAATACTTTTATTTTATGGTATTACAAAATATGTTATGAATTAGGGTAAATTTTTCATTCTATGTAAATTGTAAGAAAGGCATAGGTAATTCAGTTTATCCATTTACTATTTTTTAAAAACATTTTTGCATGCTCTGCCTATACGCAGCACTATGTTAATGCTAAAGAATATGCAAGAATGAGTAGAACTCAGAAAAGTGGCTAGGTGTTTAATTGCAGTAGTGTAATATTTACACATTCATTCATTCATCAAATATTTTTTGAGGGTTTACTGTGTGCCAGGTGTTGTGGATGGAAAACAGAGGATAAAATAGTAAAAAAATCTTACATTAGGGTGAGGGACACTCAATAAACTAGATAAATAAATAAGATGTATGAAATACATGGTACATTCAATAATGATATGTACTGAAGAGGAAACATAAAATGGAGAAAGGGCCACTAAGTAGGACTGAAAGTATTTATACTTCTTAGTAGTTAAAGACCTCTCTCAGAAGTGTAACTGAGTAGTTACAGTTCACTTCTGTACCTTCTTGCAAAAATACTTGAAGAAGGTACAGAAGTGAACTGTATGGTTATCTGGGGGAAAACATTTTGGGCAGCAAACATTTCAGGACAGAAAGTACAAAGGCTGCAAAGTGGGAATGAGTCACTACCATAGTATGTCCTACTACAGCCCTGTGTAAAATGAGATGGGAGCAAAGGGGAGTGAGGGGCTCCTGAGGGGAAGCTAAAAAGGATTTGCCCAGGACCAAGTGAAGAGAATGGCACTCCTGGTGGAGAGAAGAGCAGGAGCAAAGCCACAGACACATGAAAGATAAGATTTGTTTACGTGGGAAGCAAGAAAATGAGACAGTAAATGGGACCAAGATGCAATAGGTTTGTGTGCACAACTCTATTTTATATCCACTTTAGAGGAAAGACAGTAATTTCACCATACTAATTTTGAGAAAAATATCTGAGTTTTAATAGAGGCAAATCTTGAAAAAGAAATTAACAATATATGTGAAGGGTAATCTTAACTGATCATTTGGATCTGTTTTTCTTTCCTGAGAAATCTGTTTCTTGTCATTGAGATTAGGAAGCTTTGAGTTCAGAATACCTAATAGAACAGACAGTAGCAGTTTTGAGTACTCTATATTTTATAGATGTCAGTTCTGCTTTTGAGATAAGGCTTCCAGTATGCAGTGCCTACCTTGGAATGCACTAAATTTAAGATATCTGTGACCCCTACAATGGGTAGTCTCTTTTTATGAGAATTTTCACCAGAGGGAGAGCTCAAGTGATTATATCTGATGGCTTTTGCTAAGTTTTAAACCTTTAGTAGGGGTCAGATAAGGAGATGGAAAAATATCTTTTGATTGTTTTGGAGAATCAAAACCTGACACATTCAACTGTAACACCACAGCTCTAAATGAATACATCTGCCACTGCTGCTATGTTTCTTTACTTGTTTTTTGTTGTTTTTTCTAAAAGATAAAATAGTGGTTTTAAATCTCAGGCTACAACATCAGGTGTGCAAGCTACTATTTACTTTTCTAAAACTCAACTTCTACTTTCAAACATCATTCCACTGGCATGGCAGAAAATTGCCTTTGGGACTTTTGCTGGAAACTTTCCTGGTTGAAGTTCTAGTAAGTGATTGAAGGCCATGATGAAGTTCAAGGCCCTGTGTGGGGTGGGATCTGCTCCACATGGACTGTGCAGAGGCACTGTCAACCATCTGTTTAGATGGCACCTCCAAGCCTGTGGATACCCTGCTAGCTCTGTGACACCTTTTGGAGCTGGAACTTGCTGCTGCCTCCCTGGTGTGATAAGGCCATCAGAATCCTTGCTAGGCCACCCTCTGTCCCCTGTGCCTGAATTCTAGTTCCCTGCCCAGATTCATGTTATCTCTCCTGGGCTCTGCCCTAGACATTCTCAGCCAATGTCCTCTTAGGACTAACTTGTCTCATTTGTCTCTTTTCCTCACAATCCAGCAGAAACTGCTGTAAAGTCTAGAAGGAAAATCTTTATGCTTTTGTGTTTTCTTCATTGGTTGGCCTATACCCCAAATCATCAATATTCTCCTAAGAGTTGGGCTCTTAGAAACCAGGCACACAAAAAGAAGGGTATTGGTTTGGCCAAAAAGTCTGTTTAGTTTTTTTTCCATAAAATAAGAGACGCTTTTTTCATTTTCACCAATAACTATTGATTTGGATATATGTTGGCTATCTCCTGGTATTGGCTTCTATTGGGTAGATGCCAGGCATACTGCTAAACATCATCCAATGCATAAGACAGCCCCACAGCAAAGAATTATTTAGACATAATGTCACTAGTACTAAGAAACTTCGCAAACCACTTTTGGCATGTTCAATCAGTCACACGCTTTCTCCGTACGATGCACAAATCTTTAATTTTTTTTTTTTTAGTTTAAGTTGTGTTTTTACCTTTCTTGAAATAATAAAGCATAATATGCCAAAAATATTGCATATTTTCTTCCATCTTCAGTATTAAAATGACTGCACAAAAATTCACCAATTTTGATAAGTCTTTTTGAAGTGCACACTTATATGACAGCTGTCACAATACAATCTAATAAAATTGTTTTGAATGAAGTTAAAGACATCTAAGCACTACTAGAGCCTTCATATGGAAAAAACTGAACAAACATTTTGGCCAACTCTACATATTTTCTGCCTCCTCATGTGGCCCTTCTGACCCAGTAGCTGAAGAAAAGTACAGAGGAGGAAAGAAGTTACTATTCCAGAAAGATTTATCTAATTTCATATACATAACAGCTGTGTTCATAGTCAAAGTATTTATTTATATGTGTATGTGTGTTCTTTGTGGGAAGACAGGGTGGTCGTTCCCCACTGGGCAGTCTTAGGTAGCTACCTTCACATCTTAGAGCACTAGTTGCCTAACAGACACACCGGGGACCCTGAGCCTGCAATTTCTTGCTGAAAGATGGTTGGGAGGATTAAACAAGGCAATTGTATGAATTTTCTTAATCATTATACATGTATACACATATGTAGCACCCAAAAACATTTCTGTTTTTAGTTAAAAATTCTGTTTTTGAACTTCAAGTGACCTATATTCTCAAAAGTAGTGAACTAGTGATGAAACACAATTATGAAATTTATTAGATAAAATAGTAGTTTTTATTCCTTTTCTTAGAAAGAGTGGGAAATCTCACTATTGTTGTAGATCCTCTTCTTTGCTCGAACCATATATCTCTTCCGTTCTGCCCATTTTCTTCTTGACACAGTAGCAACTTCGCATGGGCATTACTTTGCCTATATCTCTGAGAATGTTGTAACACATTCAGAGCTGAAAGATGGGGTGATGTGTGAAGGTTTTTGCACCAACGTTGGTTGAGCAGAGGAAATGTGGCTGGAAGCTTGCACCTGCCTTGGGACTTAGCACAGCGCTGAGCACAGGCCAGCTTCCACATTACTGCTCCTCGAATGATAGGACCTGGGAAGGCAAGGTCCAGGACATCTGAGCAAGTGCCCACACAAAGGGCAGGAGCAGCTGGACAGCAGTAGCGGGCCTGGCATCCCAGGGATGTGGGCCATTGCTCTCTTTTCTGGCCCTTCCCCATCTCTGCCCCCACCTGCCCACAACAGATACAGATATACACCCATGGTCATCTTGTGACCTGGGACGAAGAGATGGGCATTTTTAGATCCTCTTAACCCCCACACTTACGGGCATGGTACATTTCAGTTCTGGTCCTATTTGTTTTCCTTCTGATGCTACTTATTTCTCCCTTAGGCCATTTCTCTGAGAGAGATGTCAGATTGAGGTTGGTTTGTTTGTTTGTTTACATAGAAATGTTACTATAATAGTAACAGCTATCATAAATCGAGTACATATTATTTGCCCAACATTGTGCTGAGCACTTTATATTTATCATGTCAATTGGTTCTTACGACAAACCTCTGGGGTAAAAATTCTTTCCTTACTTTGCTTACAGATGAGGAAACTGAAGCTTGAAGAAATTAAGAGATTGATCTGAGGCCACACCGTAAATGGCAAAATTAGCACTTTGAACCCAGGTGGCCTGACTAGAGCTTAAACACATCAGATCCTGTAGCCCTGGGCTCTCTGCAAGCTTTCCCTGATCAGGCGCCCTGTTCTTCCTGCTTCCTATAGGGGTGGCTCCATGGGGCTTAACATTTTGGAGGGGCCATTTTTTAAAATACACAATTATAAATACAAAGTTGTAAATATTTATTTATTTAGAATGACAAATGAAGCCAAACTAAGTAACAAACTTGAGAAAGCTAACAAGTACCACAAATATACTAAAATCCATAGACATAATAAAACATTTTTCTTAATGAACGACCTCACCTGATAATCTGCACACTACTTTGTTTCCCTGTATTTTTTGCTACATCATTTAGATTGTCTTTTGATATAACAACTAAAAAATAAGTCAGTCATCCCTTTAGGATGGTTGATTTTTTTTTCTTAAATTCATATTTGAGATGGACAAGACATCAATGATTTTACAAACAGACATGCTCACTTTGGGTAGAGTCATTAAAGTTTTGTGCCATAAAAACACAGGAATTCTGACAAATTCTATTCTATGAGATTCATATAAAAATGTGAAGTGCACCCTGACTGGTGTGGCTCAGTTGGTTGGGCATTGGTTGGGCAAGGCAAAAGACTGCAGGTTCAATTCTTGGTAGGGGTACATGGCTAGGTTGTGTGTTCATCCCTGGTTGGAGTACACACAAGAGACAATTGATGTTTCCCTCTCAGACTGATGTTCCTCTCCCTCTCTTTCTCACCCCATTCCCCTCTCTCTCTAAGAAAGGAAAATGTGAAGTACATTTGTAATTTTTATATACAACATTATCAAGTACATTCTTGACAGGAGAGAACTTCTGTTGCAACTACATCAAAGAGAACTCAATTTCCTATTTGTAAATTTACATGTTAAAATATTATTCATAGACTACCTTCTGATTCCATACATTTCCAACCTTGGTTGTCCTGTCCACATGCTCTGCTGCTGGGTGTTGTGGCACATGCTTATATCATGACAGAATCACTAACCCTGTATCTTCATGACACAACACAAGGAGAGTCAGCACGGTGAGAAGGAGAAAGCCTGGAGCCCAACACTACACTGAGAAGGCAGGTGGGGCCCCAACTATATGTGAAAGTGCCTGCAAACTGCAGGCACTGAACCAAAAGATGTCCATCCACAATCCAGCCTCCCCTTTGTCATATCTGAGAAACACCCATGGACACACCAGCTCCATCTGAATGGAGAAAAGTGGGACAGAATATTGAAGTAGAAGGAGACAACTACTTTGACCAAAATGCCTTCGGTTAATATCTGTTTTTTTTTCAAATTTTACAAAAGAAAATGGCCATATGAACACATTTCCAGAGCCTCTTCAAGGACCTTGGTTTTAAGCTGTGTAAGAGAAGGTGTCTGATGCTTAAATTTCATTAGTCTTACTGGACAAAGTAAATCTTTCCATATATTATAATGTCTCTTTTTTTTGCATGTGAAAAAGACATGAAGGTAATTTCCTTTTGTATTGTATTTGATTATCAATGTGTAAAACTCCCGTATAACAAAAGCCTGACTGTTCAAGATTTATTTGCACTTAGTCTACTATTAGCTTAGAGGCATCTTTTACATAGCTATGTTATGAACATAGATAGTTTCATGAGAATATGAATCACAAGCCATTTAAGATTCTAAATTTATTTCTCTGACCCTAGGTTTTAAAGAAAGTAAAGGCAGAGTTGGGACTTGGCAAGCAGTCAACCACAGTTATGATCATAATACAATTTAACTATGACATAAAAATTCAATGAGTCACAGTTGGACACCAATCTAACTTACGAAAAAGTCTAAGAACTTGTAACCAGTTGTTTTGTTTTCCCACACAAACAACTGGTTTAATTTTCACATTGAATAAATCTATAAGTTTTCTAATCTGTAAATGAACATAATTCTACCTCCTTCTAGATTGTAAACTTAATGGAATAAAAACCATGTCTATTTAGCTTACTCTTATATTTTCACTTTCTGGAGTGTTATCAAACATGTAGTAGCTAGCATGAAAATATTTGGTAAATGAGTGAAATTAAAGGATATCAATTATTCAGCTTCTGGCACATACTAATACAATTTCCTATTGCTATGGTAACACATTACCACAAAGTCAGTGACTTAAAACAACATACATTTATTATTTTACAATTCTTAAAGTTCAGTGTGAAGTGAGTCTTATGGGGGCAAAATCAAGGTATCAGTGGGGCTGCATATCTTCTGGAGGCTCGAGAGCAGCATTACCTTTTCCAGCTTCCAGAGGCCTCTTGTTTGCCTTGGTTCATGGCCCCTTCCTCTTCTTCAAAGCACATCACCCCAACTTCTGACTCTCTTGTCCCATTTCCTTTTTCTGATTCTGATCCTACTGTCTCCCTATTTCAAGGACCCCTGAGATTTCACTAGGCCACCTGATATACTTTAAGATTATCTCCCCATCTCAAGATTCTTAATGTAATCATATCTGCAAAATTCTGTTTGTCATTTAAGGTAAAATGTTCACAGATTTTGGTGATTAGGATGTAGACTTGGAAGCCATTTTTCTATCACAAAGAGTGAAAAAATCACTCCCCGAATATTTGTTTTAGGGACCATTACTGGAACTCACAGAGTTAGGGCCTTCTGATTTATGGGCTAGTATTTTTGTTTTCTTTTTGTTTTCACTGAAATGGTACTTTTACTAAAGAATAAAATTTTTAAAAGCTTTTTATTTTTTAGGAAGATTTATTGGACACAATGACTGGAGGCCTATATTCATACCAAGAAGTAATACAGATATTGAGGAAATTGGCTCTGTGGGAAGGCTTTCTTTGTTTTAGCAACTTATAATCTGGATGAGTAGATATATCATAGGTATTTGATTCTTACCACCCCTATTCTATCAATTCTTTATTGCTTATTCAATTCTGGGAAACATTCAATATGCTCTATTTGTAAATACTTACTCCCTTTTCTCCATTGCTTCTCTTCTTCTCTGTATGAGTTACACAAAAAGACTTGACTCAAGTGACAAGATTAAGATGTTTGTTTAATGATGCTTCTCAGAGAGCTGATAACAACTTAATTAAAAAGGGCATATGGTAATAACTGAAATGTTTCAAAAGAATATGGGTTGCAGAGTGCCTCGATGTGAACTAATAATCAGAAGAATTTATGACACAGTCTAGGTGCTCAATAAATGTCTTTAAACTAATTACACATTTATAGATAATGAGGATAGTAGGAGGATCACTTCAATTCTATAGAGTAGCTAACTTCTTATAGATATCCTGGCTGGGATGTGACAATGATTCTGAAGACAAAAATTCCATGATTAAATAATGAAAAGATAAAAACAAGAAGGAGGTGGTACCAGGATCTAGTGAGCACCTTGTGGACAATGGACATGGAAAAACTTTTTGAAACTTGGTTCACATTGAAACATCACAGTATCAGTTCTCAAGTCTGACTCAACAAAGTGCCACCATTGAGTCATCTGACCACTTCCTGGGTTTTCCCCCCTCAGAGTCTTCACACCCAGGGTCTGCTTGTACCCCACCCTGATGGGTAATGATCTCAACATGGTTCAGTAACCAAAGCCTTGACAGACACTGCTTATGTAATTGTCCCTGTGGAGGCCAGGATCCCATCTCTGGAGACTAACATTAAAGAGGGCTTAAACAACAGCAATTAGTTGGGGATATTCTCCTACATGTCAACTGTGAGAACCATCTGATCTCACAAGCAAGACTCTCTGTGGTGAGGAAGGGTGGTATGTGCCTTGCAGAAAATGCAGAAATGACTTCAGGGCATTACATACATAATTACCAGAAGAGTAATGTGTAGTACTGGAATCTTGCTTCATATTTTGAGAGTAGAAAGATAACTGGGGAGAGAGGCAGAACAGAGGTCATTGATGAAGGCTAGGGTCGATGGCACAGTGTAAGGAAAAAAGAGTTCTTGGCCTTAGTCAGTATTCATCAGACACATATTGAACACTTTGATAGGGCGAGTCACTGTTCTGCTCTTTCCTCCTCCTCACCTCTGTTTTCTCCTGCTGCCAGTTCTCTTTTTATTGTTTCCAATTTGAATATTTTTCATACTCAGAGCTGTATAAACTTCTCTACATCACCAGATTCTTTGATCTATGAACAATAGCAGCTCTTCGAAAAGCAGAACAGGAATATTTATTTTATAATTTTACTTTTTTCTAGAGACGTTGAATACGACCATGTCAGGAAAATTTAAAGTTAAAGGGTTCCTATGGTTGGGCCACACCCTGACCTCTTTTTGGTTCTCTTATTTCCTTTTCATAGTGTTTTTATTTTTTACCCAATTTGGTCACACTCTTTTGAGGCTAATTATATACTGGCCTTGCAATCTTCACAAGATTTGCACATGACAAGTTCTGATTTGCTTGTTAGTTGGTGAAGGCAATCTTCAAAACGAAGCTTCATAAATAACCAAAAGGAAGATTTTATGCTCAACAGTAAAGCTAATTTATACTTACAAGGATTTTTTCCATGATGCATTATACAGTGTTAGGCATAATATTTTAATCTCCTACACTTTAACACTCATTTCAGCCATCCTGACTTTGATTGACCTATGGCATCTGGATGCTTCATAATGTACCATGAGACATACAGCACTCCATCATATTATTATGGGCTGTAATATGTTATTATGTGATTGCTCTGGACTCTCCCTCTCTCTCCTACACACATACATGTGGAAACACACATGCAAGCACAGACATACTCTGATGCTTATATTCAAAGGTCCCCAAAGTTAAGTGATATTTCTCCCTCTTCTATTATCTGTTAATTATTCTGTTAGTGGAACAAAAGCAACTTTTTTTTAGATTTCTGAGAGAATCTAAAGATGTCTTTATATAGATAAGCAACATATGCCAAAATCTAATTATAGAATAATTTTTCCTAGGGTTCTCTCAAGTACCACAAATGACCTGACCAATAAATAACCTATCAGGAAAAAGATGTGTTGTGATAAACAAAGTGCATAGGGAACTGGGTTCTAGAAATAGTTCAACTACTAATTAGTACTGTGACTTTCAGAAGGTCATTTAATCTTTCTGAACTTCTTAAACAGACTATTACCTATCCTACCAACTTCCTGGGTTATGAGGACAAAATAGAATAATGCATGTGAAAGCAGCCTGAACAATTTAATCTTCTACAGAGTTGACATGCAAGTCAACGATATCTAAGTTTGCAGAGTTGTAGAATGAAAACTATTTCTTTAATGTTTGTCAGTTGTGAAAACCATTTTAAAAATGGGGATTGATTGACTTTCAAGGCAATCAACCACACTTATTAAAAGAAACTATATGAGCAACTACAAAATCTTTTTGTTTACATTCCAAGATTCAGATTGAGGCCCCTTGTATAACACTCAGAGCTCTTCATCTTTACACCTAATCAGACTTGACCATTTAACAAAATACTGACAACTGGAGACAACTGTAAGCATAACTAACCTCCAAAAATCCAGGTGGGCCAAGACTTAGTTTTTCATCTGATTTCCTACACACACAACCAATTAAGAGATTAAAAGGACATACCAGCTATAAAATTGGTTATTTACTGACACCGCCAGTGTGTTGGCACTGTGTTTTGACTGCACTGACAGGAGCATATTTATAGGGAAGAATTCTACCTCGATTCTTTTGTTCAGCTCATAACAATTGATTTGTTAAATGGTATAAACTCAGGGTTATTATAATAATTAGCACAGTCATTAATGTAACAAAGTAGTGTTTTCCAATTAAAGTCATATCCAAATGCAAGCCTGGTTTGCCTCAACTGTTAAGTGAAGGCCTTCCAACACTGATACTGAGGAGGTTCTTCATGCTACATTTTTAGCTGAGGTTCCCTTATTTTTATTCTTTTTTGGTTTCTTGTTGAATCTTTCCAGGTCACAATTACACCTAGTTGGTATCATTCAATGCCAATGAAGTGACAAACACTCTCACATAAGTCAAAGGCAGCATTTGAAGAGTGCAGGTGTTCAGAAGATTACACACCACACAATGTTTGACTGTGGATTCATTATGGCTTATGGGAAGATAGCAGACTTGAAGGACTCAAATGACAGAAACACATTTGAAACTTGCTGCCAAGTCATACAGATGTGGAGGGAATGTTTAAATTCATCTAATAGAGACATGTTCAATACCACCTGAGCCACCTCTGTGGCTCTCATCCCTGGTTTGTTGGAGCCACAGGCTTACACACCTGCCAAGAAGTGTGAACACCCCTCTAGGTCTTTGTAAAATGCATCTGTGTGCAACTCTGATAGCTTTTACAAAACATGCAATTACTGTTCAGAGTAAGTTCCCTTCAGCTGCT
The DNA here is from genome assembly GCF_021234165.1 of Pteronotus mesoamericanus. NCBI lineage: Eukaryota > Metazoa > Chordata > Mammalia > Chiroptera > Mormoopidae > Pteronotus > Pteronotus mesoamericanus. Next base: position 19,826,118 of record NW_026555310.1, read on the forward strand.
TCCTACTCAAGAGGAATAGATGTAAACATTTTTCAGCGGGCTGGAATTCGAAATTCCACTTGGCTCCTGGGCTTCAGACCTTTTATTATTGTCTGTGCATGTATTCCAGGCATGTTCCAGCTGAGAAGTATACAGTTTGAAGGACATGTAGTCTGGAAAAAACACATGTTTGTATTAAAAATTCACCTTTGAAATAATTTTGTGAATATTGATTGGAAGTAGCAATAACAGACCATTCAGTTGTGGCAAACAAAATGTGGCACTATGCTTTGATATTCTTATTTAGCAATATCAATTGCCCTTTTATTCATAAAGTCATGAACAAGGAGATTTGGGGAAGAATTGGAAAGATATGCTGAATTGCAAACTCATTAAGACTTGCCTTTTGAAATGGAAGAAAACAGCATTTAAGTGGTTGCAACAGTCTTTGGGGTGAAGAGAATGACAAGGCTTAACACAGACTCTTTCTCCCATTGCCTGAGGCCTGAGACCCCCTAACGCCAATACTGTTATCCTGGACAGTGTCCTGTCTGGCTGATGGCTGAGCCAGGAGACTCCAGTGCTGTCACAACATCAAAGGCTTTGGAGTTGCAAATCAAATCCTTCAAATTTACCCATATCAGAAGCATCCATTATCTTTGGAAAAGGGGGCGGGAACAATGGTGACTATTTTACATTCATTTATTTTGGTCTGTGGTTAACTAATTCTCTACCAGCTTCCCTTGACATTGGAGTCTTTCGGAGACATGAATTCTTCTCCTGTTGGCATAAACTCTCTTTGCCTTTCACCCTCCAGGTGTTGCTCTGCATTTTCTCAGGAACTGCCTTGTGGGCCCCTCTCTCCTGCAGGAGCTGCTCTGTGGTGGCACTAGAATTATATTTGTGCTCAGGCCAGAGGACGAGAAGTTCTTTCTTAAGGATATGGCTTTGTGTTTTCTCTTCTCTCCCTCCTTCTAGGATGTTGGAGCTTGCAGTGTCCTCTCAGTGCAGTTTTCACAAATCTAACTACTAGAGATGGTAAAGAATCATGAAAGGACCAATTAGACATAGTGATCACAAATATAAAAACTGCCTAGAGAATCCAGCTCAGGAAATAACCTTATTAGAGATGCTGTTATTTTCTCCCTCCCTCCCTCACTTCCTTTTTTATTTCCTTCCTTCCTTCCAAAATATCTATTGTTATTTCTATGTTCCGATATGCCGGAAGAAAAATAGTACATTTAATTGAGGTGATTTGCATCAAGTTCAATAAAGGGCAAATTTGCAAAAGTGTGGAATGGGGTAAGGACACTGACCAGGTGTAGGGCAAAATTGGGTCACAGTAACAGTGAGGAGACTTTACCACCCCTAAGCTCAAATGGGCAGTAGTCCAAAGAGGTTGCTACAGCCCAGAAGGGAAAGCTGCGTGGAGAGGGCCTCCTGAGAGGAACTCTGGCCTTAAAGAGAGGGATACAGCCAATTCACAGCAACTTGGTTTATTTTCAGACCTTATTCTCTTCTTATCTTTCAATTGTACACAGAGGCCTCCCATAGACCTAACAACTGATAGCCAAATACCAGTGAGCCTGCAATCAGCCTTCCAAGGCACACAAGTGGGAGATGGGCAAAAAGTGAATGTGAGGGGACAAGCTGAGGACATGCAGCCCAGCTGGTCACTGGTGTGCACCTGGGTATATAAACAAAACAAAAGTAAAGCTTGCTGCTCACTACTAGGGAAGCTACCCTTGGTGGGGGCAATGGAAACCATAACAGTGGATTATAATGTGGACACAGAGAAGAGGGGGATATTTAAGCCTGACTGAAAACTGGTGTGGCAGAGGGAAAGGGGGAACAAGGTTGGGGAGCACTGTCATCAGAAGCTTCTCAGGGGAAGTATAGCCTTGGCTGAGTCTTTAACAAGATGTAGATAGAGAGGTGGCAGAGCATTAGAGCAGATGGAGCAGTATATATGAATGCCAAAAAGTGACAGATGGATTATATGTTGCAAACACTGGACCACATAATGGAAGAATCCAAATGTCAGCACCTGGCAAGCCTAAGGGACACAGAAGTAGAAGGATGTATCACAAGGAGACAATTGCTAGGAGGGTAAAGGAAAATTTTAACAGTTATAACACACTGGGCATGCATTTTGGAGTGTGATAGCTTATTTATACTACCTTTATGCTCATGATAATCCTGTAGGATAGATGTAACTTTTATCCCCATTTTATAGGTAGGTTCACTGATGTTCAAAGCAGTTTTTCATTCAACAGACATTTACTGGTTCCTAACAGATGCCAGGGGCTCTGCTAGTTCAGCACCTTTCCCAAAGCCACTCAGCAGAGCTGCCTTCTGAACTCTCATCTGTCTTGAGTCAAAAGATTAATTTTGTCACTACACAATTTTCCTTTTCCAATCCACTTGGTTGTAGCTTTGGAGCAACAGTTCCTTCATTCTGTTGTATTAGCATAGCAGTAACTTTTCAGAACGCTATATTGCTGCAATATTTTCAGGCTTATAAGGTTCAGGTAGTATTTAACCTAAGTCTTCTCTCATTTTAATACCACCCCGCCCTGCCCCCAACCCCTCGCTAGAGCTGCACACAATCTATTCCTGTCTTTTTTTTTCTTTATATATATACATTTTATTGATTATGCTATTACAGTTGTCTCATTTTTTTCTCCCTTTTATTCCCCTCCTCCCTTAACCCCCCCTCCCACCGGCATTCCCCGCCTTAGTTCATGTTCATGGGTCAGACATATAAGTTATTTGGCTTCTCTATTTCCTATACTATTCTTAACCTCCCCTTGTCTATTTTGTACCTACTATTTATGCTTCTTATTCCCTGTACATTTTACCCCATTCTCCCCTCTCCGCTTCTGCTCTGGTCTCCATTTCTGTGATTCTGTTCCTGTTCTAGTTGTTTGCTTGGTTGGTTTTTATTCTTGTTTTTGTTTTAGGTTCAGTTGTTGATAGTTGTGAGTTTGTTGTCACTTTACTGTTCATAGCTTGTGATCTTCTTTTTCTTAGATAAGTCCCGTTAACATTTCATATAATAGGGGCTTGGTGATGATGAACTCCTTGTACTTGACCTTATCTGGAAAGCGCTTTACCTGCCCTTCCAGTCTAAATGATAGCTTTGCTGGATAGAGTAACCTTGGATGTAGGTCCTTGCCTTTCATGACTTTGAATACTTCTTGCCAGCCGCTTCTTACCTGCAAGGTTTCTTTGGAGAAATCAGCTGATTGTCTTGTGGGAACTCCTTTGTAGTTAACTGTCTCATTTTTTCTTGCTGCTTTTAAGATTTTCTCCTTAACTTTAATCTTGGGTAATGTAATTGTGATGTGCCTTGGTGTATGCTTCCTTGAGTCCAACTTCTTTGGGACTCTCTGAGCTTCCTGGATCTCCTGGAAGTCTATTTCCTTGGCCAGACTGGGGAAGTTCTCTTTCATTACTTTTTCAAATAAGTTTTCAATTTTTTGCTCTTCCTCTTCTCCTTCTTGCACCCCTATGACTTGGATGTTGGAACATTTAAAGTTGTCCCAGAAGTTCCTTAGCCCAGCCTCATTTTTTTGAATTCTTGTTTTTTCATTCTGCTCTGGTTGAAAGTTTATCTCTTCCTTTTGCTCCAAATTGTTGATGCAAGTCCTGGTTTCCTTCCTTTTACTATTGGTTCCCTGTATATTTTTCTTTATTTCACTTTGCATAGCCTTTGGTTTTTCCTCCATTTTGTGACCACACTTAACCATTTCTATGAGCATTGTGATTACCAGTGTCTTGAACTGTGCATCTGATAGGTTGACTATCTCTTCGTTGCTTAGTTCTATTTTTAGAGCTTTGATCTGTTTTTTCATTTGGGCCAAATTTCTTTGTCTCAGCATGCCTGTTACATTGTAAGGGGTGGAGCCTTAGGTATTCACCAGGACAGGGCAACCCAGGTCATTACATTGGGCAGAGGCGGTCAGACAGGGAACAATGCCGCTTGCTCTGCTCTGGGCCAGCTTTCAGTCACTTCCCCTACTACCCACAAGGAAATTGGGCCCTTCTGGTGCTGACTTCTGGGTGGGTGGCTCTGTGTATATTCTAGGATCCTGTGGGTCACTCTCACAGACTCTCCTATGAGGTTCGGAGTTTCTCCTACTGCTGCAGCCCCTGTAGGTTTTTACAGCCAGAGGTTTTGAGACTTTCTTTTCCTATACCAGAACCCTGCAATCCGTGGTCTATCTCCTCCCCAGCTGTTCCTCCCGATTTATTCACATGCAAATGTGAGACCTCCTGGTCCACCAGCCACCATCTTGCCTGCCTGGTTCTCCAGCCTCTTGCCACGTGTTCTCTTTGCCCAGGCTGCCCATTTCTGCACCTCCTACCAGTCTGAATGGCTGTTTCTTCTTTAACTCCTTGGTTGTTGGACTTCCATACAGTTCAATTTTCTGGCAGTTCTGGTTATTTTTTGTTTTTTAAATTTGTTGTTGTCCTTCTTTTGGTTGTGCAAGGAGGCAAAGTATATATACCTATTCCTCCATCTTGGCTGGAAGTCCTATTCCAGTCTTGAGTGCAGTTCTGTAGGTGGGCCAAATGTATATGTGAAGATTTTCAGTGGGAGAGATTTACTTCTCAGCACTTCTGGTTATGTTGACACTGGGATTTTAATATGTCTTCAGTTTTCATAGAAAAGTTATAAAATGCATTAAAAAATTTTTTTTATAATCTGCTAATATTTTATTTTTTTTACTATATTCTACATTTTATTTTTACATTTTATTGATTATTTTATTACAGTTGTACCAATTTTTCCCCTTGGCCCACCTCTGCCAGGTACACCTGTTCTCTCTAGCAATCCCCTACCTTAGTTCAAGTCCATGGGTCATATGTTTTTTAATGCATGTGTCCTCTAAATCTTTGGGTGTTGCATTTCCATACAGTCTGATTTTTCTGACAGTTCTGGGTATTATTTGTTTTGAGATTTAGTTGCAATTCTTCTTGTGGTTGCACGCAGAGGTGAAACATATCAACCTATGCCTTCATCTTGACCAGCAGTCCCATAAAATGCATTTTAATTATTTCTCTATAGTCACAATGGATGTCTAAATAAACCTTGCTCTCCTGCATACTCAGCTAACCCCAACCCTCCATTTCACAGCTCTAAGTGGCTGCTTCAAGGCAATGAATTAGAAAACTATAGACTTCCAGTCAAAATGGAAGCATAGGTAGACATTTTTGCCTCTTTGCACAACCATATAAAGAATTACAACCAGATCGCAAAACCAGTTACTACCCAAAGCTGTCTGAAAATAAAGCTGTATAGAAGTTGGACAACCAAGGATTTAAAGAAATCACATTCATCCAGAAGGGACAGAGTTGCAGGGAAAGGGCAGAGAGGTGGTATGGCACGGAGAGGTGGTGGTGGCAGCAGCAGCAGCAGAATAGGCAGTCCTACAATCATGTGTGATAGGGAAAAAAATGGGAGGGACACCTTGGGGGCGAGTGATCCCAGCCTCAGTCCAAACAGCATAACCCAGGGTTCCAGCACTGGGAAGATAAAGCCCCATTACCTCTGACTGTACAAACTAGTTGGGGTTGGGACAGCAGAGAAAGTGCCAGATTTTTGCCACTTAAAAGGCCCGCAGAGACTTAGAACATACGCAAACCCCACAGCAGCAGCTGAAATGGCAGAAAACGCATATGGGAAGTGGGTGAAGTGCCTGGAAATGGGCCAAGTCCCAGGCAAATCTCCAGAAGCCAGGCAACAGCATTTTCACCTCTCTGAGTAACGCCCCCTCCACATACACACAGGGACACAAAGTGGTAAAGTGGGTTGCTCCACCCTGGCAATCACCTAAGACTCCACCTCACACTATTTGCAAGTGTCTTTTTTTACATAGGCCACACTGCTAAGACACGGAGTTAAAGCAACACTACCTAATATACAGAAACAGACACAGGGAGGTGACCAAATTGAGGAGGCAAAGACATATGGCCCAAATGAAAGAACAGAACAAAATCTCAGAAAAAGAACTAAACTAAATGGAGATAACCAATGTACCAGATGCAGAGTTCAAAACACTGGTGATCAGGATGCTCAGAGAACTCACTGAGTACAAAAACAACATGAAGAAACAAATGGAGTTTACATGAATTTCAATAAAGAAAGGGAACCAATAGTGAAGGGAAGGAAGCTGGATTCAAATCAATGATTTGGAACGAAATGAAGAAATACACATTCAACCAGTACAGAAAGAAGAAACAAGAATTCCAAAAAATGAGGATAGGCTTAGAAACCTCTGGGACAACATACCAACTTCCAAATCATAGGGTTGCCAGAAGAAGAAGAAGAAGAGGAAGAGCAAGAAATTGAAAACTTATTTGAAAAAATAATGAAAGTAAACTTCCTTAATTTGGCAACGGGAATAGAAATACAAGTCCAGGAAGCACAGAGAGTCCCAAACAAGTTGGACCCAAAGAGGACCACACCAAGACACACCATAATTAAAATGTTAAAGGTTAAAGTAAAGAGAGAACCTTAAAAGCAGCAAGAGAAAAGCAGAGAGTTATATACAAAGGAGTTCCCATAAGATTATTGCTGATTTATCAAAAGAAACTTTTTCTTTTCTTTAGAAGGGACTGGCAAGAAATATTCAAAATGATGAAAAGCAAGGACCACCAGCCAAGATTACTCTATCCAGCAAAGCTGTCATTTAGAATGGAAGGATAGATAAAGTGCTTCCCAGACAAGGTAAATCTTGTTCATCATCACCAAGCCATTATTACATGAATATTAAAGGGGCTTATTTAAAAAAAAAGATCAAAACCATGAACATTAAAAAGGCAACAAATTCATAGCTATCAACAACTGAATCTAAAAACGAAAACAAAAAATAAGCAAACAACCAAAACAGGAACAAAATCATAGGTATGGAGATCATTTTGAGGGTTATCAGCTGGGAGGGAGAAGGGGGAGAACAGGAGAAAAGGTACAGAAATTAAGAGGCATAATGAGTAGGAACAAAATAGACAGGGGGATGCTAAGAATAGTATAAGAAATGGAGAAGCCCAAGGACTTACATGTATGACCCATGGACATGAACTAAGGTGGGGGGGTGGGGCGGCGGGGTTGTTGGAGGGAACAGGGGTACTGGCCAGAGAGGAGCAAAGGGAAAAAATTGGGACAACTGTAATAGCACAATTTATAGATATACTTAACAAAGAAAAAAAGAGGAAACTATATTCTTTTCTCATACTCCCCTTAAGTTTTTGCTTGAATGGGGCTCCCATGAGTGGTGGGTGGCTGCCAGCTTTGACATTGCTTCATGCTATTTTCAAAGATTGTTGAGGAAAATGTGGGTAAAGGTCACAATGCCCACCCATGCATCATTAGTGGCATATATGGCCAGGCCAGTTGCAAGCCATACTAGAAAGAACATTTTAAAAACAAGCTCCCAGAGAGTGAAATGCTGTGTTTGATGATATAAAAGTTAGATGCTTCTTCTTCCTGTGGGTCTCCATCTTTCTGTATCCCTTTCCCACCACCGAAGATTGCTCTCTGTGAGCAAAGCAGATGTTTCTTGAAGCTATAGTTGAAGAATTGGATTAATAATTAATTTGTGCTTGTTTAAAAAGTGATGGGAAATGAAGAACTGATTGTCAGGACGATTAGGAGATTTGAAGAATTTGTCTTCAGCAACCCTGCTCCCTTAGGATGCCACCCTGCGCCTCTCCTCAGACATCCTTTTGCTCTAGAATTAATATTCTGGACCAGTGCTTCAGGGATTCCATATCTTGTCATTGTTGTTTTGCTTCTTTTCCCATTTCTTCCCAACATGATCTTTTATCTTACTCCAAACGTTACTTATTCTGAAACATATCTTTAAATTTACACATTTTCTATGGAGTTCCTTGACAAAAAATCTAACTATAAAAATAAAAGCTAACTTTTTCACTTTATTTTTGAGTTTTTTTGAGTAGTTACTATGTGTTAGACAGTATACTAAGCAATTTGCATGCATCATCACATTTAGTCCAACAACAATCTTTATACTGTAACAAAATCTAGCCATTCATTCATTTACTCAATTAATTATTCAAACAATATTACCTGAGTGTTTACTCTCTGTGAGGTAGTAGTCTAGGCTCTGAGAGTATGGTGTTTTATATGACATTGGTCTTATTGAGTTTATACTCTAGACAAAGAAACAGGTAATATATAAGAAGATAAGGTCATTTCAGATAGTAATAAGTAATGTAAGGGAAATAAAATAGAATAATATATTAAATATGTATATTAAATAGACTAATGAGGGAAGACTCCTTTGATGCAGTGATTTTTTTAATCCTCACTGGAGGATATGTTTATTGAGGTGTGGGGGGAGAGAAATACTGATCAGTTGCCTCCCATATATGCCCTGACCAAGGATCAAACCTACAACCTAAGTATGTGCTGTGACCGAAAATGGAACTCAAGGCCTGTTGATGTACAAGATGGTACTCCAGCCAGCTGAGCCACCCAGCCAGGGTGAGATGGTGACTTTATGTTCAAACCCAAATGATGGAAAAGATTATTTTTCTAGAGCATTCTAGAAAAAAAGGAACAGAGTGCATAAAGGCTCTGGACATGTAGATAAACTAAGAGAAATAGGAATAAGGTTAATATGAGCAAAGAGGAGAGTATTGGATCAGGGAGTGAGATCATAATTAGGTTCTAGCATCTATAAAACCCTGTAGGTAATGGGATAAGGTTTAGATTATATAAAGAGGGTCAGAATAGGATTGTGCCATGGTCTGATTTATAATTTAAAAGGTCACTATACTGAATAGATTGTAGAGTTCCAATATTATAAATGGAGATACTTGTTACAGGACTACTTAATAGTCCCAAAGAAAGATGATGGTGGCTTAAATGCCAGTAATAGAAGTATAAATGGTTCAATATACAGGGCAGATACAAGAGAACTTTTGGAGGTAGAGCTATTAGGTAATTGGATGAATGTGGGTGAGGGTTATGGGAAGAGAAATAAAGAATGACTCACAGTTTTTAGCTTGAGCAGTTAGATTGTGTCATAACAGAGAGAGGGACGAATTGGGAGAAGAGTGGGGTTTTGTGGGTTTTTCCTTGCTGGGGATTGAAATGAGGGAAATCTTGAGTTTTGCTTGGCATGCCTTTTAGGCATCCAATTAAGAGGCCAAGTTGGATATAAGTCTAACACCCAAGAGAGTATGAACATATGAATTTAGGGCTTATTAGTGTTTTAACTTATAGATGGTATTTAAATTCTTGGGAATGAATGAGATATCCTTCAATGCAAGAAAAAAAAAAGGGGAATTCAAACCTGATTTCTAAGTCAGTCCAAAATTTAAAGATTAGGTAGAAAGAGAGGATCCAATGGAAGGAATTGAAAGAGAGAGGCCAGTACAGTAGGAAGGAAATTAGGTGTGAGTGGAGTCCCAGGAAACCAGCAGGAGGCAGTGTTTCAAGAAGGCAAATGTGTTCTGTGTTTGTTGGTGCTGAGGGGGAATAAGATAACAACAGAATGGCCACAGAATGACATGGAAGTCAAGGAGACTAAAGCTTGTTGAGAGAGAAATGACAAGTAAGGAAGTGGAAATAGCCAGAAAATTGAAGCTTAGAGAGATAGAATAACTTGCTTGGGGTTTGAACTTCATTCAAGATTTGAAACCACTCCCCCTCCTACTCCCCCAAGGAACCTGGCTTTAAAAGTAGACTAAGAACTTAGCTCTACATTGGGGAAAAGGGTAAAGGCGATACTGAGTCACCTAGTCCCCTTCTTTTCTGAGTAACCAGTGCCCAGTGACCTCAGGAAACCAATGATGCATGGAAGTTTTCTGTTCCAGAGAAGGGCTGCGACCCTGGCTTTGAGGGCAGCGTGAGGGAGAGAGTGTGCCAGGAAAGGCAGTGTGAGGGGAAATACTTCAAGGGAGCATATACATCGTTCTTTACATTTCACAAAGCATTATATTATACAGTCTCTCATTTGATTTCTGTAGAAACCCAATAAATTAGAAATAGTTCTAATGTGTCAAGAAGGTATAGCTGAATGGTAATTCATGAGGCAGGCAGGGCAAGGATTATAATTACACATCATTTGAGAGATTAAATCATTTATTTTTGTTTTCGGTTAGGATAGTTATTTGACGTCTCTCTTCATATGAATGAGAACCCTGTGCTATACCATGCATTAATATATTCATTCATCCATCTATCCATTCCTCCACTCATTCAAGAACTGCACTGCACATTTGGCTTTAAGATCATCACAAGATCTCCATCACCAAATTATGGAACGTATTCTTAAGAAACTTATGTTGGGATGAAAAAGACACAAAAGTGCACAAGGGCAAGATTTGCTATGATGAACATGTAAAAGTACAGAGGTGGTCAAAAGCACAATGTTTAATAAATAATAATACAAGAATAAACTCTGCATTTTGTGTACTCACAACTGTAAATCTGCTTTTGCCCAATCCTGTGTATTATGCCTCACAGTACTAGGGTCAATACCTACTGGAATTTGCTTGTCAGAAGTGTTATAGAACTAAAAGAAGAAGTTGGTTAATATTCTCTGGATGAGGTGAAATGGCTTCATTAAAGTCTTGTGAGATTGATGTGGTGGATTCTAAAGTACAAGGGTAGAAAAGGCTGGGGGATGTTGCAGGATACTTGGGACAGGTTTTTCAGACAGAAAGAGCGATATGAGTGAGGACATGGAGGGGCGAAGCAATGTTGGTTGCTTATGAAGCTGCAATTAAGCTTAGTGTGGCTGAGCACAGTTTGGAAACAGAGTGAGTAAAGTGAGAAATTAGATTAGCTAGGTATTAGTAATAGCTAATTATTACATACAAAAATTATTTCTTTGAAATTTCAGGCAAACCCCAGTGATATACATACCATTATTATCACATTTGGCAGATGTTAAAATTGAGACATTGAGATTTTGAGTAATTCGCCCTGATCACAAAGCTGGTAGGTGGCTGAATTCAGACTGAATCCAGGCAATCTGGCTCTGAGTCCTAGTTCTTCAATGCCACATCAAGGGCTCTTTGTGCAGTTCTGGGAAGCTTGGCTTTCAATCTATAGAAAATCTGGTGAAACATCATATGCCACCGCTTCCATGGAATTTCACGGTCCCTGGGATAAAACCCAGCCATTCCCTGGATAGAATTCAAGGGATCTATGCATTTAGATGGAAAAAAATTTACATCTTTATTTACACAAATGTCTAGCTATGCTGTAGCATTTCCTAAAATTATAAATTTAGGTAACAAACCCCAATAGTACTTGTGGCTGGGATATTTTCACACCACATCATATTTGTTGCAAGTATCTTGAAAAATCATTTTCATTCACTGCTATTAAAAATTCCAATAGTTATTGAACCTGCTGCTAGATTTTATTCTTTAATGCATTAATAAAGATACATGTTTATTATATCACAAAGTTATTTTTAATAACTGTCTCTCAATATCATCAGTTTCCTTTGTAATCCTATACATTTAAAATCAGTTTAAGAGAAGGTTGCCACAGGCATTTTCAAACTGCCAAAGGAATCAAGGTACACAGATTAACAAAAACAATGTCAAAAACTCTGACCTATCCCAACTTCCCATGTAATATAGAACATCTTCTTGGTTTTATTACTAAACCAAGAGGCAATTGTGTAGAATTTGTTTAATATTAGAGAATGGAGAGTTTACAATCTTATAAGTAAACACTTTTTGTTTCTTTAAAGGTCAAAATTTCAAAAAAAATATTTTACACTGAAAGTAATAACTGCATAATTAAACTTTCTCCTCCCTCTTTTTAAAACTGGCCTTTCTTCTTGAGCAATGTTCCTTTCGAAAAATATGAACAATTTCTGTCTGGGTTTTGTTTTGTTTTGTTTTGAATTCTGTTTTCCTGAAGGCCAGGGTACATTTCCACCTCTTCCCAGATTTCCCACCCCTCACTCTTACAAATCTCCAAAATATCAGTTAGGTGGAGTGAGTGGTAATTGTCTCACAAGTTTCCTGTCATTGATACATCACCATCTAGTCCTTCCCTGAAATTTATAATTGAGTTGAGTCGCAGTTCTTCTTATTGCTTCCTCAACCATGTGAGACATGAAAGTATTAGTAAAACAAGTGAAAAATTTATCAGATACATGCCTTTTGCAAAATGAAACTGAGCCACTGTCCAGATAAAGCCCCAGTCTTACCCCTATCATTTCTGGATCCTGTTTCTTTGTCGGGGTTCCTGGCTGCATTCAGACAACACCATACAACTCCTGTCTTTGGCAATTTAGTGTAAAGTTTACTTTCACAACAATATCAATTCTGTTTCTCTCTCCTTTTATCATCAATGGCCCAATGGTCTCCACCATTTTTATACACTTTGCTTCATGAGTTTCATACAGGTACATGCCTTCCTGACAAGTCAGATCTATTTCTTTTGTAAGCGTGTATCTTTCCACTTCCATCTTCCAGTTGGCAATCATCTCCTTCCTTCCATCAAGCGACAATGATTTCTGTTTTCCTTGGCTGCCACTGTAAATTTGCAGAAAGGAAAGAATGTTCAGTTCCTGGGGACTATCTATGCTGCGTTGGGTGTAACCACAGAGTTAGAGAAGACTGCTACAGGCACCACGCGAAGGAAACTTGGCAACGAAAATCCACTTCCCATCCTCTTACCACAGCTGTGAATGCCATTGTCAAGCAATTTATATTGAACTTTAAAAAAGTGTTTAAAGACAGAAAACTGTAGTGGGAATTGGTACAGTCAGTGCTGTTTTTACACTTCTCATTTGTTCTTTGGTGCCTGAGATATAAGTTCACTCAGGAAAAAAATTTTAAGAACCAGTTTTACTCCAAATGCCAAAAGAACAGTACTCAGTTATTTGCTGGCCATAAAGGACAATAATATTAAATAAAAGGAATTCATCAATACTACTTTTTTCTCTTCCCCAAATGTTTTGTTTTTATTTTTAAGTCTAGGAAAAAATATTTCAGGAAAAATGTAAGGAAAATGATGGGTAAAAAATGCAAAATACCCAGTTTTGGAGTCCTTGACCCTCAGTATATATATTTTTTTCACAGTATTAATAGTATTTCATAGTATCTTTGAAGTTATACTTCCAGACAACAAATATATTCCTGAGATGACGCCTTTATTTTATGTCTTCTTTTTTTGTAGAAACTGGGACAAAACCAGTATAATTTTAAGAAGGTAGGAGCCCAAAGCAATAAGAGATCCTGTGGCTGAGAACGCCTACATAGCTGGGATGTTTGAGGATAGTGGGTGAGTAAAGATGCTGCAATGCTTACTGTTACTCCTGGATAAAATTTGTGATAGCCTGTTTGAAAGATAGCAGGGAGTAGAAACCCAGTAATAATCATAGACTAAACATTGAATAAGCTATTTTCACTGATATAGTGAAAGACCTCCACATTTAAGTGTAAAGATTTAGGGATCTTAGGCATCTTCTCTAACCTGTTCAAAGAATTAGTGCTATCAGGCTATAGATCCAGATAGTCACGAAGTGAGGTAAGGGCACAGGGCTCCTAATGGTCAGTATCTTGCTCAACCTACTTCCTTGAGAGGATTGCTGGAATTGACAGTGTTGATTGTTCTTTTCCTGTTCTTTAGCTTCTATAGCACCATTGTTTTTTTGGTTTCCTCTTGCCTCCCCTCTAAATCTCAGTCATTATTTCTTCAACCATATGTTCCTGCTCCTTAAATGTTCAAATTCCCCAAGTCTCCACCTCTGTGTCTCCATCTTCTTTTATATATTGACATGCTCTTCATGGGCACACTTGTCTACCGCCATTGCTTAAATTACCACGAGAGAGGGGGAAAGTGAGCAACAGTGTCAAATGCAGCAGAAAGATTCACTAAGGATGGGAAATACCCAAAGAGTAGGGTAGAAGGGGAGCCATGACCAAATTTCAGTATGAAAATTGTTTCATAGACTTGTCCATAGTTGCTCAAAATGGGAAAGTAGATCTGGTTTCAGGACCAGCAAAAGAAGTCACATTTTTGAAGAAGCTATTTTGACATAGCTCTTTGAACATGATAAAACAGTAAATCATCAAAATTATAGATAATTGCCATTACTTAAAAATTACCAACAGGAAGAAATGGGTATCTTCTCCTCATCCTGGTCATCTGCCTATAATACTCCTTATTGCTGAAAAAAAAATACAGATGGACTAAAAAATTAAGGCGAAGATCAGAGATAGTGTGAACAATGGAGCAGAATTGAAGGAATGCCTGGCTGATGAACCAAATTTAACCAAAAGTTATTTATTTGCCAGCTTTGCTCATTTAAGAAAGTGTCATCAATCTCTCTAAGCTTTTTTAAAAAAAATTGAAATATAACTAGTGTACCATAAAATTTACCTTTTAAAGAGTACAATTCAGTGATTTTTGATATATTCACAAAATTGTTCAACCATCACTACTGTCTAATTACAGAACATTTCATCACTCAAAAAGGAAACCATATACTCATCAGTACTCATATCCCATTCTCCCTTTGCTCCCAGCTCCTGGAAACTACCAGTCAATTTTTCATCTCTATGAATTTGCCTTTTCTGGGCTCTAGAGATAAATGGAATTACACAATATGTGGCCTTTTGTGTATGAATTTTATTTAGCACAATGTCTTCACGTTTCATCTATGTTGTAGCATGTATCAGTACCTTATTTTTTTACGGCTGAAAAAATATTCTGCTATATGGGTATACCAATTTTTTATTCATTAATCAATGTTTAGATTGTTTTCACTTTTTAATTTATTTTGAATATTGTTTCTATAAACCTTAATGTGCAATTTTCTATGTAAATATATGTTTTAACTTCTCTTAAGAATAAAGTTGTTATGTTATATGGTAACTCTATGTTTAATTTTTTGAGGAACTGCCAGCTGTTTTCCAAAGTGGTTATAACATTTCACATTTCCACAAGCACTTGCTAGTGTCTGTGTTACTGGTTATAGCTATCCTAGTGCGTGTAAAGAGGTATCTCATTGAAGTTTTGATTTACATTTCACTAATAACTAATGATGTTGAACATCTTTTCATTTATATATCTTCTTTGGAGAAATGTGCGCTTAAATTCATTTTTAATTGGGTGATTTATCTTTTTATTATTGAGTGGTTAGAGTATTTTATATATGCTGTATACTAGTTACTTATCAGTTATAGAATTTGTAAATATTTTCACACAGTCTGTGGGTTGTCATTTCATTTTCTTGGTAGTGTCCTTTCAAGAACAAAGTTTTAAATTTAGAAGTTCAGTTTATTTTTTCTTTGTTGCTTATGTTTTGGTGTCATATTTAAGAAACAATTGCCAAGTCCAAGGTAATGAAGACTTAAGCCTATGTTTTCTTCTAAGAATTTCATACTTTTAGCTCTTACATTTTGGTCTTTGATCAATTTTGAGTTTTTTTTATATATGATGTGAGATATTCTCAAAACATTTTGAATGTTCTACATTGCTGTAAGTATTTTGAATGGTCTACCTCTTAAGTATTTTGATTTATCTCATAAAGTTACAAATATGATATTGCTTTACTTTTAGTTAATACTTAGGTCTATCTGTCTAATAATACATTTAATTCTCCTCTCTGTTTTAAAATATAAATAACAGACAAATCTGTATTTTTTAAGCTTTCTCTTTTAAGCATTTTTCTTTTTTATATATATACTAAATAGTAGATATGGCCATATATATATTTCTTAGTCTCAGTTATAGGAAATCCTCTGTTAAATTTTAAATAGCTCCCTTAATATTCTATTGGAAGACAGTTGTGATAATATTTTAAAACTTTGCTCTAGAAGACTATTACACATATTTTTTTCTGGATATAAAGTTTATTTTTATACCTATAAGAGTCAAATAACTGAAGTGGAAACTCCAAACCTCCTTTAATCAGAATAGATGTTGAGGAAAAACCAGATCATTAGAGTCTGTATTAAGCATTATGTGGAGATTTAAAAAAATGAATTATTTTAAATTTGCTATTTTACATCAAAATGATTTTTAGCAAATATCCTTCATTAGCAGTAAGAATTTCTTCAATTTTTTTTAATGAAGCACGTTTTAAATGATTTTAGTATATATTTATTTCATTAAGTGGACACTTCATCCTATGATTAATTATTTTCTTTTTGTCTTAAAATTCTTTGCTTTAGGTGGGTTGTAAGTTGATTTGTTGTATCCTGCATGAGTATGCCTAATATTTGGGTTAGCTCTAGCCCAGTTTATTGGCTACAGAATTATAATAATGTATTCTCTCTCTGTGTGTGTCTCTGTCTCTCTCAGTGAGTTTGTAATGCACTTTGCAATAAGTAACTATTATATACCTAAAAAAGAGCCATTTATAAAAGTTATTTTTCTAAATGTGACTCTCTATAAGGTTTTATTTAATCATTTGTAATTTTACTTTCCAAAGTGAGTGAACCAAGTAAAAAATATTTTATAAAAAGTGGAACTTTTAGCCTGAAAAGAAAAACAAAAAAAAAATTCATGTACTTGGTAAAGGGATATAGAGATATTGTTTATCTGGATGAAGCAGCAGCCAGTGAATATAAAGTAATGATTTTTTGCAAATTTCACCAACATGTCATTCATTGTTCTCCGATGCTTTCTGGCAGGCTCTGCTATGACATTGACCTTCATACTGGTCTTTGGTCCACAATGCAAATCATAGGTGCTGGAACAGACTGCCCCATGAAACTATTCCAATAGAATGAAAGCAATATAAATGCCTAATAAACAGAAAGGAAAGAGTGAAGAAATACTTAAGCTCTAAATTTAAAATGTGCAGAGAATTTGCTTATTTGCTTTGTCAATATTAGAGAATTTCACAGGATATTAGTTGAGACTGAGAGGCTTTAAAAGGCCCAAGTGAGATACTAAAATCAGTTAACATTTAAGAATTGTTAAGAGTCCTTTTCCCTATTTTTCAAGGCATATGCTAATCATCAGCTGGAATCAAGTATTTCCTCTCATGGAGTATTATTCCATAGTTAAGTATAAGATAGGATTTCCTTTGAAGTATATGATCACTGCCTATTATAGGGGAACTGACAAGACAAGGCATTCAGTATTTTTTTTTAACTGTATAAAAACTTGATTTAATAGTTCACAAGAATGACATTTATTTTAAGCTATTGTATTGAATATAATATTTCCCTAGAACAGTATTTGCATTCACTCTTGGCATATTATCCATTATTGTATTTAATCATTCAACTCTTTTATTTAACTGAAATTCTCTCATTCACTCAAAAATCAAATGCTCAGTTAACATTTATTGAGTAGTAAGTAGCACCAGGCACTGGGGTCCCTATTACTTTCTGAGAGAGAGGCACTTGAGTTATTTGGGGGTTTAACAAGCAATTTAATAAGGGTATAATCGGCCACTGTATCAAAACAGAATTGTGTGAGCTCCTTGAGGCAGGGACTGTACTGCATCTGTGTATCTCCAGTTATATTGTAGGCACTCAATTACGTTTCTAAAATTGAATCAAATACAATCCTAAAGTGTTAGACTTGGAAATGTAATGTTTAAGAGGCTCATAGGTGCCCAGAGATTGCCAGAAGGTAAGATGGTCAGGCAGACCTCTGGGAGTTCCTTACTTACACTTCAACTAGAGTAGCCTCCCTTTTACCTACTGGACTTTTAGATAAGGTTTCATTTTTGTAAAAATGTGTCTATTGCTAAGAAAATATTGGAAAGTCATTGATAATCAATTGCCTCATTTACAAATGAAGTAAATCTTTTTTTAGCAATCTGCATCAGTTATGATTTATTTAATCTTTCTAAATAACTGATATAGTTTAGATCATGTCCTTTTCTTTTCAGTTGTTTTAAAAAGAATGTGGGTGGCGGGGGGAGCAGAGCAACAGCCTAAAAATAATTTTCTCAGGAAATGATGAAGCAATAAAGTACAAAAGCCTTTGAAGATCTCTAGCAAGTTATATCACTGTCTGTAATGTGAAACTGCTTGAGGTCTCTTCAATGCTGTGTGCCCTCACACTGTGAATGAATTCATTAAAACAATGCAGAATTCATCTGGGGCAGGAAAATAAGGAAACTAATTTTTAAATGGCTAAGGACTGAGAAAAAGATTTGCTCTTAATTTCCCTGGCCTAATGGAGAACACACATATGCTATCAGTTCATCTCTATCATTAAAAATAAGTTAGAACTGAAAACATGACAATGACATCAAGACGTGTCAATTAAAATAAACCCAAGAAAGATGTTTTGGAGATTGCCAAGACTGAGTAATCTGTTTTGAGATTACTGCTCTCATCAAAAATGAGAGATCGGGAGGAAAGCATTGGTTAATGTTGAGATCTTTGTTATAAAACAAAGCAGAGCTGCCTCCTTCAGGTAACTTGGCATGATCTTCTGCCTTAAGAGAACACTTCCAGATGATCAATCTGATTATGTGTCATATTCTTAAACTTGGGTACTCTAAGGTAAGTCAACAAGACTGGTTCAGAAATGTGAAGGTTAATTGTCACGAGAGGTGTGTCTCTGCCTTCTGGAGCATGAAATTTTGGAAAACACTCCAATAAGCATTTTCCTACAGCTGAGATTGTGGATTTTTTTTTAAGTTCAGAGGATACCATGCAACTCTGTGATGAACTTTTGTCTTCAATTTCCCAAACTCTTTTTAATAAACTGCAAATTTCAAAGGCGTAGTTGAAAATAATTATTATTAATAAATTCCAGAAGCCTATTAACTCCCTTTTATTTACAGAATGATCATATTGACTGTAACTGAACATTTTGAGCTCATGTGTCTGTCAAAAAATGTAGACAAAATAAGTTTCTAAGAAGCCAGCAGAGGCAATGGGATTGTTAGGAAACACAATACAAAGATAATTAAAAGAAAGCAGTTCTCATGATACCTAGTGGAAAGACAGGCGATCCTTGTCATTTTAGTATTAGAAGGTAAGGATGATAAAGAAAAAAGTTTGGATATCTTATCAGAACTGAAGAAGTAGCAACCAAAACCAAATTGTCCATAGTCTTCCATAGGTACAAAGGGGATGGCTACAGGAGTGACTACGAAAGAGTAAACAGTCAGCGCAGGGAAGAACCGCTTGCTGCAGAAGGAGGGCTAGGAGGGTGTTGAGGCAGGGAGGGGAGAGATAGGAGAGGTGAAGAAGGGATGCCTGGCCAGGGACGGAGAGGTTTCATTGTGAATGAAATAAAGCATTTATGTAGATGGACCTGAGTAACACAATAGGTAACGGAGAAAGGAGATGAGTTAGTATAGACCCTTTCCCTTTATTGCATTCTATCACTGTAGAGGGTAAAATAATATGAAAGAATTGTTTTTTACAGTGAAAAAGAAATGACTATTTATGCAAGGTATTTGTTTGCTGCGGGTCTAAAATGTATGCTGCACATGTCCTGGTAAGAAAGAATAGCTTGTCCTTGTCTCTTAAATCCATTATCTTTCTAATTGTATTTACTGCATAAATATCCCCTAAAGGACAATGCACATTTGGTTGCAGAACCATAATCTTTGAATTTCTTTTTAAAATTTGTCTGTTTTATTTTTTAATCCTTGTTTATGGTAATTATTTAGTAAAAATAAATTTTTATACTTTAAAAAGTCTCATAGGCTTATAGCAAAGCTCAAAACAAAATAAAGCAAAACAATTTCTACTATATTCTTTCAAACTCTACTTTCTACAGAGGCAACGACTTTCATAGGATTTTCCTCTCTACTTCCAAATACTGTATTTACATGCTATGTACCTCTGTTGTACATACATGCATGCACACACACACTTTTGCCCAGAATGAGAATAGACAGGTTTTCTCATATGAACTACAGACTGGCCCTTAGAGATCTCTCTAGGTGATGTTCTGCTGAACAACCTGAAAGAGCACTTTCCCCATTTCTTTGTGAGTGCTCATCATATGTGGCGCTGGCCCAAATGGATCCAAAAGTCAGTTTGAGAATGTGATGCTCAGAAACCTGAACCCTAGACATAGTCTCCATCTTTTCAGAGAGAAATTTTAGAAACTACTTGCTAATTTGGATGGTGTTATTGTTATTCAGAGTTCATCCTTCTAATTTGAGTCACATCTGTGACTGCTTAGCTGAACTGGGAGTCTCGGCATTAAGCTCTATCTTCATTTGCTCAGGGGACACATGGTGTGTGTAGGAGCCATCATGCTTTGTTTTTACAAATCAAACTCTTAATTAATTACTGAACATACTGCAATTCACTAATCAAGCTGTATTTTTTGAGACATTTCTGACTGATAAATATCTAGTCATCTGGCTCTGCAATATATCCTCTTGTCTTTGCTTTAGACAAAAATGGTGGGAGCTATTGGAAATTTTTTTTTATTTGTGACTTCATCATGCCTCAACTTGGAAGAAGGTAGTTTCCCCATAGAATGTTGTCTGTGTTCTTCTGACCTACATCAAAAGGCAATGTTTTTGCCTCAGAGGGGTCACTGAATGCAAAATCATGAAAGTCTTGGATTCAAATTCTGCTTTTTCATTTCCAGTTGATTGAACTTTAAATCTGTTTCTTATTATTTTGAAAATTAAATGACAAAATTTTTCAAAAACTTTTTTGAAGAAATTAATGACAAAAATCTCATGAAGCACCTACTGCTGTGCTTGGCACATAGTTAACAGGGAAGTTTCTGATCATTCATTCATTAATTCATTCACTCCCACAGATCGAGTATGTACAATTCCCTGGGCTCTCCAGCATGGAGGAGACAGTAGTGGGTAAGACAGATATAGCACAACTTCATATGAAGCTTACACTCTGGGGAGGAGGGTTCATAATAAACCAGAAGCAAACAAGTGAAATAGTTGCACATACATTATAATACCTCTCTATTTTGTTTTTTAAATAACTATAAACATATCTCGTTGCCCACTAGATAGCTTCATGATAAGAGTACCTTATACCCTCTTCTGTATCAAGATCCCTATTACACATGTTAGGAAACATATCTGTTAAGTAAATAAATGAAAAAATGTGGGAAAATCTCTGATGTGTCTGTATGTAGAATGGCTCATTGTTTTATAGTTGTATTTTAGTAAGCTTATTAGTTACAAAATTAAAATTATTCCTGAGATTCTTGAAGAGGCAATATAGTGCAAAGGGCAAGAAAAATAAACGTTCTGCACCCAGACTTCCTGGGTTCAAATCTCAGGGACAGTTAGGGGCTGCGTGACTGAACTTCTCTGTGCCTCAGATCCCCCATAGGAAAACATGGATAACAAATACCTATATAATAGAGTTGTCATGCATATTCAGAGTCATTTCATGCAGAGCATTTAAGAACAATGGTACATGGACTTCTGCAGGAGTGGTGTGGCTCTGTGAGAGGAGGCAGAACCATCTAAGACTAGAGGTGTGGGGGTGATGAGGGATCCCAATGCTATTGCTCCTTCACTGAACAAGAGACCTAAACAGGAGGCCAAGAAGAAGCAATAGAAGAGGAGGCCTGTGGGGCCAGCTGGGTGGGATGAGGGCCTTGCGGTAGGGTCTTAGGACTTTCCTCTTGGGATTCAACATCTTGTTCCCCAGCTCTGTCCTCAGCTCAGGGTTTTAAGTTGGCTGAGACAACCTCTGATCACAGAGATCAGGACAATTGTGAAAGTCCCAGGCCCCAGCTGGGCAGGCTAC
This sequence comes from Pteronotus mesoamericanus, assembly GCF_021234165.1. NCBI lineage: Eukaryota > Metazoa > Chordata > Mammalia > Chiroptera > Mormoopidae > Pteronotus > Pteronotus mesoamericanus. The sequence goes on from NW_026555310.1 coordinate 19,847,778, forward strand.
TACTTGCTCTTCCTTCTGCTTCTGTGATGCTTTAAAGACAAGGGGATTGAAAAACCTGTGAGCAGAGACTGTCTTAAGAGGTTTGTTAAGAAGTTGGGTCCACTCACAGAGTTACGTACTTAATCACCCTGTCCAGCCTTTCGTCACCTGCCTGGGAGATATACACTACATTTCGAAGCCATTTTCTGATGCTGACAAGCACTGCCCTCTTCCATTATTTGTGCAATGCCAAATCTCCTGCTAATCAGCCACCTTTGTCTCTGCTTGTGCAGATGGAGCCAGGCCAGGTCTTACCTGTTTGTTTAGGTCAAAATGCCATGACCCCTGCAATGTTAGTGGTCCCAGCAGTGCAATAGCCGGATCTGAAAGATGCCTGGTATGAGAGCCAGCAGAAGACCAGGCCAGGCTAATGCATGGTTCTCTTCCAGCACACAGAAGGAATTTGGTTGAAAGAGGGCATGTGTCTTGCACCCAAACTTTCTGGGCCTCTGAAATGAGGGTGTGTCAATCCCAGACCAACCTCTTTTTACTCCATTATAGCACATTCAAGGTGTGCCTTTTGGCTTCCACCTAATTAATTACCACCCCCCTACCCCAAACCCACTGCCAATTCTTTCATCCTCTGACCAGGGAGGAAAAGTTTTTTGGAGAAGTAAACTACCCCATATGCTAGGTAAAATAATAATAATAATAAATAATAAACAACAATGATACATGGCATGCACTCAATAAATGTTACCGATTTTTAACTAGAGAGCTATTTATCAAACCAGACTCTGTAAACACGTGGGAGTTCTTGGGATTATACTCAGGAGTCTTCTGTTTGGTATAAGAATTTTAGATTTTGTATTTTCACTTTGTGAAAAATTTCAAAATATTAAATGTAGCCTATTTTGGAATACCTGACAAGCATTTTCAGTGCTTATATTTGTACTTATACTTAAAGTTGCTTGGCGTGGTCACCTGAGATGACAGTGTTTAACTTTTAGTTTCTTAAACTAGGATTCCATATATTCTTGGGCATTTAAAATTTTTCAAGATTGAAAAACACTAATTTAAAGCATCAAGCATACATGTGTCATAGACCATAATATAAATGTCCACAATGCAAAAATCATCTCTCTTTCAACACATACCTATTATAGCAATCATTCATGCTGTCTCCCAATTCTTTGGGGCTCTCTGTGTTCATGGTACATAATGGAAACTTAACTCTTGGCCTTGTTTGTATTTGCATGGTAAGGGGATCTGTGGCTACTTTTGGCCAATGAGTGGTGAGCATAATTGACATGTGTTCCTTCTGCACCAGAGTTTTTAATTCCTGGTGCAATACTGTCCAGAACCCACTTTGCAAGTTTTAGCTGTTCATTGGCTGCAGCTCTGAGCTTCCCTACCAACTTATTTTGGGCATGTTAGCATGCATGAGAAATAATGCATTTGTTGATTTAAGCTATTGAGATTTGGGTGCTGTTTTACACCATTGCATCCTGACTAGTATGTACTCATAATGCATCTATTGTGTGTAGGACATCATGATAGTTGCCAATTTCCTAGTGCAGCCTTTTCTTCTCAGTTCATGCCCTGCCAAGTGATATATCCTGAGGTAATGTAAGTCTTCTATTATCTTAGATTTGCACTCAACTTGTAATTTCATCAGATTTGTATGGTTTTCTTTTATCAATGAGGAAAATAATAAAACAAATACAATCTCTAAACTTCTCACCAAATGCTAACAGTAAGGATTTACATTTTATTCCCCCAAGAGAAATAAAGAGCTGACACCAAAAAAAAAAAAAAAAAAATATATATATATATATATATATGTATTACTTGGCAAGATGGTCTTTCTCAGCCTGATATGCTACTCCTGGGCTGGATCTCTAGAGTTGGCTAGTAGTGGTTCTTATGGGCAGCTTGAGGCAGGTCCAGAGACCACTGGTTTCTGTTAATAGTGGTGTCTTAATGCTCCATTTTCTGTCATGATTCTCAGCAAAGGCTCAGAGATCTTTCAGCAGTCATATTTACCTATGTTATTCTTAGTCACAAGACCCACTGAGTCCATTGGAGCTAATTGGATGTTCTTTAAAATAACAGATCTTTTAAAGAATTGCCTATAGCATTGCTCTGGCAGCAAGCTTAAGTCTAGTGATCTAGTGGGAAAAGCAAATGGTGCTCTTGCTTTTATTACTATGCAGTCTAATAACATCTCTGCTTTGTCATAAAATTAAACATGGGCCCAATGTCCTACAGACTCTTCCTTATTTCCAAGCTCATTTTCCAAATCCCTCAGAGATATTTTTCTAAGAAGCTGGAGTTTATATCCCACTATTTTCTTGTGAAAGGACCTGAACTCAAAGAAATAGACCTAATTGCAAGGAGAAAATCTATTTCATGAACTACCCCATCCCATATGTTTAGTCCAAAATTTTCTCCCGCGACATAAAAAAGTTCTAGCTCATATTTAAAAGCATAAGCTTTGATGTGAGATACTCTTTTAGCAACATTTGGACCTTATGCCACATTGATTAATACAGTCAAGATTTTTTTTCCCTGAAATACCAGTATATGCAAGTAAGATACCATATTAGAAAAAAAGTGGGGTATGGAAAGAAATAAGGCTAGAATATGTTATGGGGACATGTTCATGAAGGATTTGTAAGACATGTCAGAAAGTTTGGATTTATCCTAAGGGCAATGGAGAACTATTAAAAGATCTGGTGAGATTGGCATTTTAAATGATCACCCCTTGCTACAGCAAGGTGGTGGGGTCAAGACTGGGAGTATAGATAGAAGTAAAGAAATTGTTTCAGACATTCAGATGAAGAAGGTGGTGGCTTTGACTTGATGATCAAAGAGAAGATTTAGTAGGGAGCTACTAATTTGGGAGTCAGCACAGAACTGGGCATTGGAGCCCCAGGAGTGGTTGACAGCACAGGGAATGTATGAAGAGGGAGGGATCAGGACACAGTCAAGGAGAACATCAGTCTTTAAGGGCTTGGCATGACAAATACCTAGTGCAGGAAACTAAGAAGTATCAGAGAACAGATATGCAAGGAGACTGTGGTATCACAGAGTCTCAGGAAGAGATGTCTCACATACCAGGGTGGTTAAAAGCTTACATTCGTTAGGGACCAGAAACTTTCTAATGAACTTAGTAACTAGAAGATTTCTGTTGAAGCAAGCAGTGTCAATGAACTATGGTAGAAAAAATCAAATTTTGAAGGGTTGAGGAGTAAAAGAAAAGAAGCAAAGTGAGTAAATATTTATAGCTCCTTCAAGAAACTTGACTTTGAAAGAAAAGTAAGAGGAGACTCAAGGAAATTTCCTTTTGTTTTACTGCATAGCTGGAGAAATTTAGACAATAGAGACAACATTTCTTCCATTGTAGCTGGAGGGAAGCAGAAAGAATGGCTGTGGAAACAGCTAAATTTCTAGATTTGGTAGCAAGCAATTAAGGAGGGCTCACCGCTTGGCAATTTTCCTTTTGGAGTTGCAGGTGAGAACATTTGTTGAGATTGAGTGGAGAGGTTGAGGCTGGAAGTTTGGGCAGTGAGTGGAGATTCTTTGAAATGATTGCTGTAAAGAATTGAAAGAGATGATGATGGAAATACAGAAGGCTTCCTTTTCAATATGAGAATGATTAAGTCTTGCTCACAATGAGGAGGTTAAATGATATGTGGAAAGTTATATGTGTCTGATAAGAAATAACTCAATAAACAGCAGCTATTATTATTATCAGCATCATTGTTTCTCTCCTTTTCTGTACAACAATACTAATTCTACTTTCATTTGTAGCTCCATCTCTTCCTTTAAGTTGGATCTGTTCGATCTTTCTTAGTTTCCTCCTTCACTCCACTGCCAGGCTTTTGCTCTCATTACCTCACTTCCATCTCTTTGAACTCTTTCAGCTTGGTAATTTTGCCTTCTTAATACTATCTCTTCTAAGATGACCTGGCACTCTGTATACTTCCTTTTGACTCTCCCTAGAGGACTATTCCTCACCTCTCTCCTGAACTCCTCAAAAGAAGCCAAAGCCAAACAATGCCCAGGCCAGGAAAATGCATGAGCATTCTGTAGTTTACCATAGCTTATTTGCAAGTGACATCCTAATAATGACCCTGAGTTCCAATAGTATGCTTTTATGAAAATAATCAAGTAGACTAGAGGATCAGATTTAATGTTTATAACAAAGCTGAAAGTCTTGAAGATGTTTATGGTTCTAGCATGCAAAATAAGGTTCTTATTTTGTCTTTTATGTATTTGCAATGGCCAACCCATATCTTAGGTCAATCTGTTTTTAGAAACTTATGTGTGATAAAACACAACTGGTGTTCTGTACAGTTCTCTCTCTTCCACTGTTGAGCTGTTATCGCAGAAACTTCTGCCCATTTGTCTACTACTTTTGTCCCCAGCTTGAGCCCTTAGCTGTAGCTCATGACTTCTCTCAATGCCCCATATATGGAATTCTGGGGTCTTACCTCTATATATACCTTGTAATTTGAGAACATGGAGTAACCATCCTGCCTGTCTCAACTCCTCAGTTATTACCATGGCTTAGCTCTTCTCATTTCCTATCCTCAGGGCCCACCCATGTCTTCTTCATCTATTGCCACAACAAGTGAAGAATATGAAATTGAACACTTTATAAGTGACAGTAAAAATGCCCACAATGGATGGCTACTGAACACCATGGAGAAAGTAATCTTCCCCTTCAAGAAATGATAAACTCTTTTCATTAACTAGTAGTCCAAAACAATATTTTATGAGATTGACTGTGCATATGTCAAACTCTAAAACTCTTGCCTTGATCATAATTTCAGGGGTATCCAGTATCTATCTCAATTTGATTATTAGGGCAGTTTAGATTCATTGCTCTGCACAGCCTTTCTGCATTGCACAGAAAATCATATGAAAGTCTGTTATAACTTTAGAAGTATGCAAGGCATGAGTTTTTGAAGCCTGTCAAAGGGCATGTGTAGACACACCAGAACATCGTCAGCCTTTATTCCTAGTGAAGTTTATTTGAAAGAAACTGAGGATACAGGTACCAAATGGCTGAGTGATTTTTTTCTGACCAACAGAGCTGCTCGTTAGCAACTTGAAAGGACGCCTAGATCCAAAATAGTATTAAACAAGTGTTTCTTCAATATGAGATCATTATGTTTCTCTTCTAAATCCAAATACTAATTGCAACCTTGCTGTGAGCATACAATATTAAGGCCATCATAGCCATGGCAACGGAATGCAACATGAAGTGGAATCCTATCATCTGCACAGTGCTGCTAGTGGTTTGGGTAGCAGACGAGCACTTTCTTCCAGTATCTCTAATGTTCAACTCTAAAGAGGGGATTGCATTGCATACCTTTAGGCAATTTTGCCATACAGATTCTGTTATCTTTGAATGTTTTGTATATCTCTGTAATTAATTTCAATACATGATGGCTTGTTAATCCATAGACAAAAATAAAAGCACAAATTAAAATTTCAACAGGCACTTTACAATGGCCATTTACATTTCAAAATTAAACCCATAATAAAAACTTTTGTGTACTTATAATTGGACTGATTTTTAACACCCAATGATAAACATCTATGTAAATAGCCTCCCAAAGATTTTACACTTAAGAAAAAAGCACTTTAAATGAGCTGCTTAAAGTCACCTTTTCTGCTTTGCATGATAATTGTAATGCGAAATAATAAACAGCACAGAGCAGGAGTATAACACTTCTAGGATGATAGGGTGCCATTTATATGAAGATAATTAGGCATTTAAAACCTACCAATACCAATTGTAAAACCTACCAATTAAAAAAAAACAGTGTGCTTACAGTAAACTCATTGAAATAAATTTCCATTCCCCTTTGCTGTGCTTTCATTACAAAAACGCACGCAGCTTGTGCAGCCCCAAGGACTCTGTTTTTGTGCATAGGAACAGAGGTGCAGATTAAGAGTTGATAACCCAGCCTATCTTTCTAGAAAAACAGGAAAAAATGTTTTGTAGAGACTTGCTGGAAACATATGTACCATATGCCATTGTTAAAAAGAAAGAAAACAGTTGTGTCCGCAGAAAGATTTGTTACTATTAGGTAGACCGAAGGATGCACAGAACTCCATACACATTTTCTCCTAAGTGATGCTGGAAAGAGCAAAGGAGACAATAGGATCTGCCATCAACATTCGGAGGCAAATGCATTGGGCTTTGCTTTCATAGTTAATGAAACAAAATCAGCTTCTCAAAAATGTATCTAAAAATGAACCATGAAATTCATGTGAAAGCAACAAAGAGGTCAGGTAGTTTTCCCAAATATGTAAAACATGGCATGTCATTCAGGTGGCAAGAAAATTTTAACACTTGAATAATATAGAAATACCTAGCAGATAGGCCAGTAGATTATTCTATTATTAGTGTTGTATTCATTCATTTATTCAATCCTTTCTTTATCAAACATTTACTCATCTACTTTGTGCTAAGCATTATACTAGATGCTGGCAATTAAAATAAAAATTCTACCCTCAAAGAAATGAAATACATATGTTAACAATTAATTTTGGTAAAATAGGGAAAAATTCTGAGTGAGCTGTCTACAAAGTGCAATGGAAGCAGAAAGGAGAAAATGACTTAATCTCTTGCTATAAAGGAAGATTTCATAATGACCAATGTTTGAAGTAAGTGTTGAAAGATAAAGCAGGTGTTTATTGGAGGATGAAGAGAAGAAAATAGGTAGAGAAATGTGGGAGGGGTTTTAGAAACTGGAGACACCAAGGCATTGGATTTTGGTTCCTGCAAAGCAGTCATGTCTAGAACATTGGGTATAAATGTAAAACTCAGAAGAATTATTTCTGGCATGGCTGGATTAGAAGAATCTCTCTATCTCTTGGATTTGCTTTCCTCAGTGTTGGTTCCATCCTCAAGGTTACACTCCCTGTATAAGCTTAGGAAACCTACCAGACATTTGCATTCGTATAGGGATGTTTTTTCCTAAAGAAAGAAACTAGGATATTGTCCCTGAATTGTTCATGAATTTCCAAGAACCATTTATTGAATAATCAAAGTTGTTTTATTTGTACCAAAAATTGAAACAGGCATTGTTCTTGACTATGGAATTTGGTTGAATTCATGAACTAATTAATTCAATTAATATCTATTAGATGCCTATCGTGTGCCAGGCACTGTTTAAGTGATTTGTGTATATATACTTATATTTAAAAAAATAATAGTAGACACACTATTATTTTTTTAAATCTTTGCAATTTGTTTTAATGTCTATTGAGTCAATATTTCACAATGAGTGGAACACATACTTCTAACGATACTGAGGTTATTTTAGACCCAGAAATGAAAGGTGTTGAATCAAGCAGTATGAAATTTTTTCCCTTTCAGTTTTAGTCCTTCTAATTATGTCAGCAGAAAGTCTGTCTAGTACCTGTAACATCCTTCTTAACAAAGAGAACTTCTGGTAAGCTCAATGTTAGCCAAAATTTAGTGACAGTGTTTTATTTCTTTCAAAAAGCTTTTAACTAAATGACTTTTATGTAATTTTTAATGTAACTAGTTTATACATGTTTTTATACAAAAATAATTTATTTGTATTTATATAATTTTATTAAAGACAAAATGGCTGACTTTACAGTCATATTACTGATATGAAGTTCCTTCTTAAGTGAAGTTATTTAAGTAATACATGCAAACTGTACAAAAAGATTTGAAATAATTAATATATCACTGATGTGTGAATAGGGTAAAAATTGTAAGCAACATAGGGCAATATGTAAGCAACTGAAATTTGGAATATTCAGTGTATCCAAATAGGGCAGGGTCCTCCTGCCATTGTACAATTTTTCATATATTTGTAAGAGTATGTATTTATTTGTTCATACGATCTTTATAATAACTTTGTCAAATTCTAAGAAACCTCATTGATATCTTTTATACTTTAATTATATCTGTAAGTTAATACGTAGATAAAAATTTCCTTTGTTACATTCACTCTTCTTTTCCAGGAACATGGCTCAGTTCTTTATGCAAAAATCACTTACGTACCTTGTTAAGATTCTATCCTTTCCTTCATTAAGTCCCACATATTTCCTTTTAAACATGTATTCAGGTACTTTATCATTGCGTTGTTGTTAAAAAGAATTTTTAAAATATATTTTTCCCTAATTATTACTTATATATGATACAACTCTTACTTTTCATACATTTGTATCCAACCATCCTTCTAAGTTATTTTGTTAGTTGGTATAAAATTTTGTTTTATTCTCACTTTATTTCCAGGCAGACAATGTTATAATTTACAAATAATGATTTTTTTTCTTTCTAATAGTCATGACCCTTATTTCTTTTTCATGTCATACTATCTAGGACTTTTCAAATAAGTTTACATTTGACCGTGGTGACGGCAGGTTCTTGGTTGTGCTTAACTTTAATGGGAATGCATCTCTTCTTTCACCACTAATACTATGTTGCATATAGGTTTATAGGTGTGTATGTTGCCATTCAAGAAAATATCCTTCCATTCCTAGTTAACTAAGAATTATAGAAGTATAATTCTCTATTTTTATAATACAACTCTAATTTTAACCTTTAAAATGTAAAGTGTTGTGTTTGTGTTTGATACTGGCCAGAACCAAGACTCTGAATTTATTTTTTGCATTTTTTAGTTTACATTTTTCACTTATATTTCACTTTCAATATTAGTTTGTATTGGTTTCAGGTGCACAGCATAGCAGTTAGATAGTTATATGCTCTACAAATTGGTCTCCTCAACTATTACCAGTACCCCCCTGGCACCATACATGGTATTACAATATTATTGACTCTATTTCTTATGCTGTGCTGTACATCTCCATGACTGTTTTGTAACTACCAATTTGTACTTATCAATCCCTTCACCTCTTTCACCCAGTCTCCATCCCCTTTGATGACCACCAGTCGCCTCTCTGTGTCCATGTGTCCAAGACTCTGAATTTAAATTGTTGGTAGAAACTTTTTCAAAATAGCCAATTTGATTGCATTTAACTGTCTTCTTCACCTTAAAAAGACTCAATATGTGGCAAAATCAAACTTAACAAATGTTTTGTTTTGTTTTCTCCCAATATTTTATTGTGAAAGTGCTTACAAATGGACAAAAACACTTTCATTAAAGTACAATAATGATCATCTAGATTTAACTATAGTTAATACTTCACCATTTGTGTGTGTGTGTGTGTGTGTGTATTCTTTTTTAATTTAATTAAATAAAATTTTTGCAAAATGGCCACTCTGGAAAATTATATGACAAAAGGTGAAAGTTCTTCATTTCTGAAAAAACAGAACTTTAAAAACTAGATTAAAATTTACAGATTTTCAAATTAAAACACTTATTTTTTTTAATTTTTTTTAATTTATTTACTTTTTAAATACATTTGTCTCTGCCTCCCGCCCACCTCTTTCCCTTGCCCCCTCCCTCCTTCCCTCCCTCAGCTCTTCCCCTTTGGTTTTGTCCATGAGTCCTTGCTATATGTTCCTTGACTTTCCCCTTCCCTTCCCTTTCCCTGCCCCCCCCCCCCCTTCCCTCTTGTCTCTGTTGATTTCTTTTCCTTTCAGTGTTGCTGGTCATATTTTTCTTGCATCTTTGCATTGTTGGTTAGGTTCCGCTTATAGGTGAGGTCATATGGTATTTGTCTTTCACCCCCTGGCTTATTTCACTTAAATTAAAACACTTATATTTTACAGATAACCAGTAGAATTCTATAGAGTTACATGACTTTGAGCAATATTATAGACTGATTTATTTTTAAGATACATTTGCATATGTAATCATTTCTTTATTTTGTATTAGTCTATTAGTATTAGTTAATGAAAGGCAGGATTCTTATTTTTATTGTTCTCAAATTAGCTTATTAAGTTCCATCAGTCCTTATGCTTCCCAATTTTTATGTTACTATACATTTATTAATAGTTGGTGAAATAAAGCAAGGTTTGTCTTTGTTATACTGGCTCAGATATTTGTAGACTGAGTTAGATAGAACATGGGTTTTTCAGAAACTCATATACTTTAAGAAGAGAACTTGGAGTTTGGAAGAATCTGTAGGAAACAAAAGGAATTTTTAAAAAGTTGAAAGATCCCCTTAAAATGAAAGGAAGATGGAAAACATCCTCAATGTGTCTATCAGCATCAAATTAATGGTTAAATTTAATCAGACAATTAAAAAATTTTAAAACATAGATAAAATAGAAATTCATTTTAAAGAGAAAAGTGGTCATTTATTTTCTTTCTTTTTTAAAAAGTACAAACATGTAGGTTTTTAATTTATAGTGTAAAAAATAAATCACTGTCAGGTATGAAGGTGGAAGAAATTGACTTTTCTTTCAATATGCATCTCAATGCCACATGATTTTCTTGGCCTTTTTTTTTTGTTATCTTCAAAACTAATGCTCACTGAGTAATAAGTAATAGATCAGATAAATAGAGAAATAAATCTTGACATACCAAAAAACCCCCCAAACTATTACCAAAACATTTGTATATTAACAATGCTTTTAAATATTAAATTAGCAGGCAATAATAGATTAATTCTACCATGATTTACTGAAATTATTTTTACATATCTTCATAATTATACTCTAAAAGAGGAAAATATAGGATAAATTTAAAGTGGTAGGTTTTATTAAATGTAAATAATAGTTCATATTTAATTGAGATCACATTTTTTATCTTTCTCCCACCAATGGCTCTTTTTTATTCTTATTATCTTGTTTTCAGTACAGCATTATCACCCACTGTTTTCAATTACAGAAATGCCCATATTGATTCTACTCTTGATTTTAACTCACAACTGAAAAATTACCCATTTAGTCCTATAAAGCTATATTCTGTAGCTAGTCTAAGCTCTTTTAAAAAATTATGTGGATTCAAAATACAGAAAGATAAAACTCATAAACAGAACTGTTCAGTTATATGAAGCTATTGGGAAACAGACTTTAAATTATTTTAGCTCAAATCACTATTAAAATGTAAGAAGACAAATAGTAATCAAAAATGTCATCACCATATGGAGAAAAACTTGATGTCAGTCACAGCATTTATAAAGAACAGGTGGCGCTTAAGCAATCAAAAGCCCCTTATGGAATTATACAAATGTAACCTAAATTCCATAGATCTGTAGTAAAGAGATGTACATAAATTAGACAAAAGATCTTTCATTAACACATACATTTTGTTTGACTATAATATCCAAAGTTTCAGAGGGAATGAAAATATTCTCTTGCACATCACATTGTTTACTTCTACAATTTCTAAGGAAATAATCGCATCTTTTGTTTCCTGTCAAAGACTGTGCATATTATTTATTTTAATAGAGATCCATGTCTCTGAAACCACCATGGGTGTTTAATGTTCTCTGTCTCAAGGATCTGGCAACAGTAAGTCTGGGGTCAGTCTGATCATGAAGGCTGTCAGCTGAGCCATTTAGAGCCTGACTAGTCCACAAAGGTATCCAGCCTTTGGATAGCCGAAGAATATCTGCTGTCTGAAGAAACTATTCTGAATCTCCTCAGTGTGACAGTCCTGAGCATGCAAATCTTAAACCAGAACCAGTTTTTCTGAACTCAAACATTACACGATTTTTAGGAAGCTATTTGGGGGATAAAGAAAGTTATTTGGAGCAAGTGAAAATGTTGAAAGAAAACCAAAACTTCAAAATGTTTTGAGGAAGAACAGATTGATATTTGGACCTGTGCTTTTGTAGTATTCTCATAAGAAAATCTCTTTATATTTTGGCATTTCCAAATAATATTAATGGTTATGCTCATTGATAATTGAAATAAAACACTCATTTTGGAAAAACACCTTGGGGTTGTATTTCATTTGAGGTCACCTATCTGACTTGAGGAGAGCAATTAGTGGCTGCAGATTTTCCACTGTTAATAGGTGAGCCTTGTAATTACCTATGAAAGGAAATTTCCCTTTCTGAGTTCTTCCACATTAATATAATTTCTGGAATTGACTGAGTAGTGCAAAATCCCAGATGGCGGACTAGGGTGCTACTGACTCAGTTTGTTTCACATTTTTATTCAGAATTCACATAAATGTCAACTTTCCACTGATTTTTTTTTAACATGAAAGCTCAAGGTTAAGTTTTTTGAAAAAAATAAATTAAAAAAATTTCTTTTCTTTTCTTTTTTTTTACGGCCCAGTTATACTAAGAAGAACTCAAGTATAAATCTGAGAACTAAGCTGCTTCCATTTTTTTATTGCTTTTATGTCTACTTTTATTATACTATGTTAAATAATAGACTAGTTGCATTTGGATTACCTGATTTTTTGTTACCCTCTTTCTGATTAAATTGTTACATCCAACCATAGATTTACAAGATGGTTGATACCACTGAAAGATGCAGATTCAAAGTCGTTTCTGGCATACAAAATTATTTTACTCATATGGAATAATGATTATTAACATTTCCACATACTGATTCTTATAGCACTTATTCTTTACCTCTCTTTGGGTGCGTGCCACCTTCTATCTGGCTCAGTGTACATTTTAAGAGCTCCAACTGAACCTCTGTGAGTCCCATGAGAAAAGGATCAGGACATAGCTTATGTCTCTATTTGTGGGCTGTCTCACAGCACCTGGCATGAAATAAACTCAATAAAATTCTATTGAATAAATAAAAGAAAGAATGAAAGAGTGTTACATTAGCCTCCTACTATTTAAAAATTTATCAAATCAGATACAACTATTCCTTCAGTAGTGAATGGATTTGTTATTCAGCTTCTGATTTGAAGATAACATTAGATATCAGGATTTAGGATACAAATTCTTACATCATAAATATATTTATTCATGTTTCTAAGTTTATTTAGGTAGATTCAACTCTAACATTTTTTAAAAATCTGTAATATGAGTATACTACTTTCTACCTAATATTTTCATACTAAGTGGAGGAGATAAAGGCTGTTCCTAAATTGTATCAAGCATCTTTAAAAACTATTTATGGTGAAGGAAAGAATTGCTTTTCATTTTTTCAAAATTTCTAGGACACACTAATTGCTAAAATATAAGTAAATAAATGCAAAAATGTAAGTATAACTTATGTAAAACTAAAACAGGGAAAATTGAAGACAGTAATATGAATTCTCCTGGTGAAACATAATATCACAAAAACAATCATTGTTGCTATTCATTTAGAGTTTACACTTATTTAGAATGCACTGTGCTAAATGCTTTATATGTAATTTCCAACTTAATCCCAACAATCGTCCTATGCTATGGGTACTATTATTATCCCTTTTTTTCCAGATTAAAACACTGCAGGTTACAGAGATTAAATAACATGTTCAAGGGTGACAGATGTTAAGCAGCAGGGGTAAGCATTCAAACCTAGGCATGTCTCTTTCAGTGCCTTCATTCTTTACTTTGCTATATGGTCCCTTTACTGGTGTGTGGGGTTGCTGGAAACACAGTGGCCTGACCAGTGGGGGGCATCATGTCCAATTAAAGATACTGATATTTATTTCCTCTGTTAAATCTTCCTCCTTTGTCCACCCATAAACATAGAGCAGTCAATGCCATTTGATTGCCAAATTTCAAATGAAATCTCTTTCAGGAAATGTACATTGAGGTAAGAGATTTGAATGTCATCCTTTCACCCAGAGGGTATAGACCTAGTGTTCTTTTCTAAGAAGAAGAAAGAATGTTTTTCCTTAATTTTTTAATTGATTGATTTGAGAGAAAGGGGAGAGAAGGAGAGAGAGAGAGAGAGAGAGAGAAAGTTGGTTCTTGTATGTGCTCTGACTGGAGATCTAACCCACAACCTTGGTGTATCTGGATGATGATATAACCAACTGAGCTACCCAACCACTGCAGGAAAAGGAAGAATTTAAATCCGTCCACAAAATAAACTTTTTCTGGTAATAAGGGGATCTTCCCCACTGGGTTCAAAGGGCTTCCCTGTGCTTTGTTGTGCTATTTATAAAGCATTGTGCAATACATAAAGAAAAGACCAAGAACATATCATTGCCTTGGAAACTGCTAAGGAATTTGACAGACTGTAGGTTGTTGAGAGCAAATGGTCTGTTGCTGCACAGAGTCCATGCAGTAGCGACGACTGGCAAAGTGGTTGAATGCTCATCTGCTAATCTTGATGTCAACTTAACTTGTCATCCCTGCCCTAAGGATAGGGTGGAAAGTTTGTCTTGTTTTGCTTTCTTTAAATAAGGACATTTGAATTATTTCTTTCCCAACTGTCAGTGATGAAATGCAAAGATAAGGGCTAAAGGCAAATCAGCAACTTTCTGGGGTAATTATCCATTTGGAGCTGAGAATTTGCAACTTATATTTTTAATAAATGAATTCTAACAACACAATTTTGGGAAAGTATACTGCTTTATTACAACATAATTGTGACTCTTATGCTGCATTTATAATACAAAAGGTAAGAGGAAAAACCTTCTGGATTCAGAGAGTGTCACTCACTGTGGCCTTTCTAATGAATATCTCGGAAATCAAATAAAATTGTGTAAAAAAGGAAAAAAAAAATTAAGTGAGAGATGAAAGGGAGTCAGTCCTTCGGAGCTGTTTCCCAAAAAGCAAATGCTACACTCTGGCTAGTTATAGCCTTTTATTTATTTGTTTGTTGGTGGAAATACTGAGAATAAAAATAAAAGTGATCCTTTTGTGATCCTGTTTTGGCCGTGACAGATTCCTTCAGCATTGCCATAGTAACTGAAAGAATTGCATTTATGAATAGACTTAGATTTCTAAGGCTTGAGTTTCCTGTCAAGAAGAGAACACAGGGTGGAGAAAACAGAGGGAAGTCAAGGCAAAGGGAAAGAAAACAGATCGAGGTGTCGATTTCCCGGCCCTCTCATTCAGAGAATGCAGGCACGCACCAAGTCACAGCAATTTCACCTTCTTGGGCCTCCTGAGATTTTCAGGTGTAGAAATTAGTCTTCTTTCAGCAGAATACATTTAGGCAATTTCTTCAGCACCTTTTGATGTCAAGAAGAGGGAAATGATACTCTGGATTATCAAAATTTATGCATAAGAGGAAGGAGGTAACTTCAGATATGGTCAGATAAGGACGTGGAATGGAGATAACCATTGCAAATGCTTGTCAGCAAGTAACAGCAAGTAACTTAGAAGCGAAATGACCCCGATTAAAGGAAAATCACCCAGCCACTTTGCCCTACTTTTTATTTGCTAAGTGTCTTGGGAAATATTTTTAAACTAATGACAATTAAACAAAAAATGACAGAAAGGTGAAAAATGGTGACCGACACAAGTTCTGTCAGAGAGAGCAGAGTGGTGGGGATGATGAGGAGAGCACCAGCCTCGGAGCAGCCGCCGCTCTGCCGTTCCAGAGTTTCTGGCAAGAAGGGAAGTGAGCTCAGGGTTGCCACGTCTTCCTGTTTTTCCAGAAGAACCTGGAAGCTGAGATTTCTACATGAAATCTCCTGATATTTTAGTTATGCTCAAGTGTTTTAAAATACCATTAGGCCAAACAAAGTATGCCTAGAAATTACACTTAGCTGGTAGATGAACAGTCTGTGGCTCCCAGAGTCTGAGACTGAACTCTTAGTTGTGTTTCGCGTGAGCTAGTGGCAAAAAGGAAGTCGCTGGAGGTGAGAGAGATACAGAAGATGGAAACAGGCAGAAGGGATGATGTCACAAGAAGCCCAGAACAATGACCAGACTGAGAGACACATACTACCCATCTCCAAGGGCCTGAGACAGAAGCAGATGTGTTGGGCTTCACACTTTAATATTCAGTATTTGTGGAATGCTTGCTCAGTGTCAGAAAGTATGCAAACCAGGAAACATCTCATGCTGCTTCTTTTGCCAGTTTGATTTTTTTTGTGATATAATTTTTATTAAGAAGTAATAAACGTATGTAGGATTAAACATATTCACACATATGGTATTATATGGAGCATATACATCAAATTTAACTAATAGTAATAAAATGAACATCTATCTATCCATTTCTCAGTTTATGAAAGAGGTCATTATGAGGATTTTTGAGGCTCTTTGTACACTAGTCCCCAACTGTATCTCTCCTGCCCAGGTATAATAGCTATCCTGAATTTTGTGAAAATAGCTCCTGTGCACTTTTTTTCTTTTAGTTTTTACAGTCTTGTGTGGTTTTTTATATTTGTTTTTATATGGTTATTTCTACTTTGTTGTTTATAGCATAACATACTATATATAATATACAAGATCCAGCACAAATAATACTCCTTTTTTATTACAAAATCATAACCATGTAATTCTATAACATAACAATATCACAGTCAAGCACACCATATGACATTTTAAGTAAAATGTTCAAATCAAAACTATAAATTATTACACCCATATTACTACCCTACCAACCACACTCAAGCAGGCGTTACTTCTGCCAGACCCTGTATATTATATATAATATATTATATGACATATAATATACTATTATCATCACTGTATTATTATATGTATGTGTTATAGTTGTTTATGTTTGCCTTTTATAAGCATTGAGTTTTTCTCATATTTAAATTCTGCATAAATTGAATCATACTCTATATTTTTCTAACTTGCTTTTTAAAAAATTAAAGTATAGTTAACATACAATAGTATATTAATTTCAGGTGTACAACATAGAGATTTGACATTTCTATTCTTTACAATTTGATTACCACACTAAGTCTAATAACCATCTATCATGCCAAGTTATTATAATATTACTGACTGTATTTCCTGTGCTGTACACCACCTCTCCATGGCTAATGTATTTTACAACTGGAATTCTGTGCTTTTTACTTTCCTTCACCTTTTTCACCCATGTCCCCAACTCTACCATCTCTGACAACCATTAGTTTGTTCTCTGTTTCTACGAATCTGTTTTATTTTTTTCTGTTCATTTATTTTGTCTTTTAGATTCCACATATAATGAAATCATATGGTAGTTACCTTTCTCTGACTTATTTCACTTAGCATAATACCCTCTAGGCACATCCATATTTCAAATGATAAGATTTCATTCTTTTTTATTGCTGAATAATATCCATTCTACATTTACACCATATCTTTATCCATTCGTCTTTTGATGGACACTTAGGTAGATTCCATATTTTAGCTATTATAAACAGTGCTGCAAACATAGAGGTATATATATCTTTCAAACAAGTGTTTTTTTTTATTTTTATTTTTTGGATAAATACCTTGAAGTGGAATTGTTATGACATACTGTTGTTCTATTTTTAACTTTTTGAGGAATATCCATACTGTTTTTCATAGCAGCTGCTCTGATTTACAATCCCATGAAGGGCTCAAGGGTTCCCTTTTCTCCATATCCTTGCCCATACTTTTTATTTTAATAATAACCATTTTGACAGGTATGAGTTCATATCTCATTGTGCTTTTGGTTTGTATTTCTCTGGTGATTAGTGATGTTGATCATTTTTTCACATGTCTATTGACTATCTGTATGTCTTCTTTGGAGAAATATTTATATTCATGTCCTCTGCCCATTTTTTAATAAGATTTTTTGTTTTTTTGATGTTGAGTTGTATGAATTTCTTATGTATTTTGTATATTAACCTCCTACTGGATATATCATTTATAAATAACTTATTTTTGTTTTGCTGTTGGTTTCCTTCACAGTGGAGAAGCTTTTCAGTTTAATGTAGCCCTTCGTATATTTTTGCTTTCGTTTCCCTTGCCTGAAGAGACATATCCAAAAAGATATTGCCAAGACTGATGTCAGAGAGATTACTACCTACATTTTTTCCTAAGAGTTTTATGGTTTTAGGTCTTATATTTAAGTCTTTAACCCATTTTGTGTTTGTTTGTATATGCTGTAAGAGAATGGTCCAGATTTGTTTTTTCCTAACTCCACTTATTGAAGAGGCTGTCATTTTTCCATTGTTTATTCTTGCCTCCTTTGTCATAGATTAATTGACCAGATAAATGAGAGTTTATTTCTGAGCTCTCTAATTTGTTCTATTGATCTATGTTTCTGTTTTTGTGCCAGTACCATAGTGTTTTGATTATTATAGCTTTTGTAGAACAGCTTGAAATCGGAAAGTATGACACACTCAACCTCGTTTTTTTTTTTCAAGATTGCTTTTGTTATTTAAAGTCTTTTGTAGTTCTATATAAATGATTTGTTCTTGTCTTAAGAAGAATGCCATTGGTATTTTGGTGAAAATTGCATGAATCTATAGATCACTTTGGATAGTACAGACATTTTAACAGCATTAATCTTTCCAATCCATGAGCACAGCACATACTTTCATTGCTTTGTGTCCTCTTCAGTTTCTTTCTTTAATGTCTTATAGTTTTCATAGTACAGGTCTTTAACATTCTTGGTCAAATTTATTTTCATGTATTTTTTATTCTTGTTTATTTTATTACAGTTGCCCCAATTTTTCCCCCTTTGCCATCCTCCATCCCACCCCATCCCCGACTCCCACATCTTGATGAAATTGTAAATGGGATTATTTTCTTAATTTCTCCTTCTGATCATTTATTATTAGTGTATAGAAATGCAATAGATTTGTATATATTAATTTTGTAGCTTTCAAATTTAAGAATCCATTTATTCTAATAAAACATATTTTAGTAGTCTTTAGGGTTTAAATAGTATGATGTCATCTGCAAATGACAGTTTTACTTCTTCCTTTCCAATTTGGATGTCCTTTGTTTCTTTTTCTTGTCTGAATTGTGGCTGGACTTCTAATTCTGTATTGCATAAAAGAGGTGAGAGTGAGCATTTTTGTCTTGTTTTTCCATATTTGAATTCTATATAAATTGAATGATATTCTATATTTTTCCAACATGATCTTTTTTGGTTCAACAATATTTTTAAATTAATTTGCATGGATGTTTACAGCTATATTTACTATATTCTTATCAATATGTATTTATTTTGAAATGTGTGTATCTTTTTCACTGTTAAGAGCCATTTGGGGTGTGCCTGGTTTTTTGCTGTCATAAACTCTGTTGTTACAAACATTCTCACCTATGTGTCCAGTATTTAAGTTCTCCAGAGCAACAGAACAAACGGGGGGAGGGGGGAGGCAGAGAGAGAGAGAGAGAGAAGAGAAAGATTATAAGTAATTGGCTCATGCAAATATGGAGGGTTACAAGTTCCAAGAGCTGCAGTCAGCAAGCTGAAAATCCAAGACAGCTGATATTCACTTTTAATCTGAAACCTGACACGCAAAAAACCCAGAAAGAGCTGCTGATGTTTAGGTTCACATCTAAAGGCCTGAAAAGACAATGTCAGCTCAAGCGGTCAGGCAGGAAGAGTTCTCTTCTACTTGTGCGAGGGCCAGGCTTTTTGTTCTGTTCAGGCCTTCAATTGGCTGAGGCTTACCCACCGTCATCAGGGGAAGGCAATGAGCTCCATTCAGTTTATCAATTCAGTTGCTATTCTCATTCAAAAACACCTCACAGAGATACTTAGACTAATTTTTGACCAAAAATCTGGGCACCCTGTGGCCCAGTCAAGTTGATGCATAAAATTAACCATCACACTTTCTGATCTACTTGTGCAAGAATTATTCTAGAAAATATATATGGAGAATACAATTTCAGAATCACTGAGTGTGTGCATATTAAACTTCAATTTCTTTTTCCAAGTGGTTGTACCAATGTACATTTCTACTAGAAATCTCAGAGTTTACATTGTGACCACATGCTTGCCGACATTATAATCAGCCTTTTTGCAATGTGGTGGATGTGAAGTGGAATCTGACTACAGTTTTGATAAGCATAAGCTAAACATCCCACTAAGAAAGTAGAAAAACTAAAGCAGAACATGCCCCCCAAAAAATAAAATTAAGGAAATAATAAGACAGGTGCAGAAATCAATGCAATATATAAGAGAATACAACAGAGAGGAAATAAAACCAAAAGTTGATTTCTGTAAAGCTGTTCAAAATATCTTCTAGCCAACATCATACCAGAGTTCCTGACCAGCAGGTAAGGCAAGAAAAAAACCCTCATATTATTGAGGAAAATAACTGATATTACTCACATTTGATTTGATTGCCTGTATGGAAAACCTAAAAGACTCCATGGACAATTATTAAATAAATAAGAGAGTTTAGCAAATTGTTCTGATGTAAAATTAACATATAAAAGGCAATTGTCTTTCTATAAATTATATTAAAATACCTAGAAAATATAATAAAATATGAAACTACTTAAAATGGTAACAAAGCTGTATACTATAAAGGAATAAATATAACAAAAATGTTCAAGAATTTTAAGTAGTTAAAATTTAAACTTTATTTAAAGATAATAAAGAAGATATAAATAATGCAGAGATACATCCTGTTCTTGGCTAGGAAGACTTACTATTCATTATAGAGTTAATATTATTTCAATCAGTATCTTAACAGTTTTCACAATTTGGTAAACTGATTCTACTATATATGAACAAAGAGTAAAGAAAAAGCAAACACCTTTAAATGATGTTATCCAGAAATCAAAACTTATTACTACAGAATAGCTAGCACATTCTCTACTCTGGCTGGTCAAAACTTGAATGTCTCCTAGGTGTGTTCAAGCTCCAGCAATAATCAGGTCACAACTCCCCAGCATTTATTCTTTCGCTGGCTTCCTAGAATCTCACCTAATGCATATGCAATTTAGTATTCAATCATAAATTTAGAGAGACCTCTAAGCATATTTCTGGAGCTCTTTGTCCACTTAGCTGCTCTCTGGTACTCTGTTCATCAAATTCCAGCTCCTTCTCATCTACCTAACCTCTAATCTCTGCCGTTTGAACACAGAGAGACCACTGTGCTCTTCTTAGACTTCCCTTTCTGTGCTGCTTCTGGATTGAAATCTTTGGAGGGTCACCTTGCATGCATCCTTCCTCTCAAGCACCCAGTCCCGTGTTGCCTGATGTCCAGTGTCTGAAGAGAAGCTCAAATATGTTGTGCTGTTTTCAGCTGTTCATAGCAGGAGTTTTATATGGTACCAGTTATTCCGTCACAACCACAGTTTCATGACTCCTGAAATCTGAAGGCTTTTTTTCTAGCTGGTAAAACAAGATGTCGCAGGTAAATCTTACACAAAACTTTGGCAGCAGACCTGACATGAGTATTTTTCTCTAAGGAGACCTTGTTTCTTTCATGGGAAATGGTATTTGAGGACCACAATCTAGATGCTAGAAGAATTCATGCTACTGAGTTAATTGCGTTTCCGGATTCTTTCAGTTGACAGAGCTAGGTTTTATCTAGATCTGTATCTACCTCAACAGCTACATCTAGATACACAATAAATTCATACTATTCTTTCTTGAAACAACTCCATTAGACTTTTACTTTATCTGTGTACCAACACTTCTATTATCGAAATCACCAGTGTCCCCATTTACTAAATCCCATAGACAATCTTCAGCGTTTTATTATTTTGAACATATAAACAGCTTTTGACACAGCTGATCCTTTTCCCTACTGTTTGAAATATGTTATCTTTATCTTTGAGGACTTGTCATTTTCTTCTCTTGGATAGCCTCATGTAACATGTCCAAACCAAGACCCAGGATTTCCCTTTGGAAATCTTCTCCTTATATAATCATCTTCATCTCAGTAAACAGTAACTCCACTCTTCCCGTTTTTCCCAATCAAAACGTTGGAACAAGTCTTGACTCTGTTCTTTCTTCCAGACCCCACATTCTGTCCATCAGATTTCTTCCTTTTGGCCCCATCTTCAAAATATATCTAGGCTCTCACCACCTCTCACCACTTCCATCACCTCAGTCCTGGTACAAGTCACCTTTATCTCTCAACTGGATTATTGCTCTAATCTTCCAACTTGTCTCCCTGTTTCCACATTTACCCTCTAGAGCCTAGGCAAGAATAAGACCACCAAAATGTAAGTCGCTTTACATACTATGACTCTGAAGTCTTTAATATCTCTATATCTTCGCAGAGTAAAAGACCAATGTTATTAGAATGGCCTACAAGACTCTGCATCTATCATCCCCGCTGACTTAACCTTACTCTCCCCTCACTCACTTTACACCAGGTGCACTCTTACTCTTGCTATTTCTTGAGCAGGCCGAGGACGCTCCTGTATTAGCAGTTTGTACTTGCTGTTCCCACCACCTGGAATACGCTTTCCCAGATATTTTCATGGCTCATGCTCCTTTTCTTTAGGTCACCTTTTCCATCACATTTGCCACTTTCTATCATTACATACATTTTACTTATTTATTGGTTTGTTTTATATCGGTGTAACCAGAATCTAAGTTTCATGATGGCAAGAATATTTAATAGAATTCTGCAGGAATTTAACATAAATTTTAAGGAATGAATAAATACTGAGCACTAACTATGTGTCAGGGGCTATGCCACTTGCTAGTACATGAATGTAACATATAATTCCTTCCCTCAAGGGAAGTGGGAGGCAAATGGTCAATTTTCTTATAAAGCCTCAGACACTAGCCTTACACTTTCAAGAATCTAATCTATAGTTATTCCCACACATTTTGCAAAGTTATATGAAAGTACCTTTGATACATTATAGCCCTTTGACCTTTGAGCAAAACATGCTCTAAAAATAGTCTAGAGGACCACTCTGAGAAAGCCAAATTGGAAACTGATGCCACCTCTTTTGTGGCTTTGGGCAAATCCAAGAGCCTTTCTGCTTCTGTTTCCCCAGCTGTAAAATAGGATTAATAGTTCCTGCTTCATGGGAGTCTTTTGAGGATTCTTTCATTCATGTAGTAATATTTATTGAAAATGGTAAGTGCTAAGTAGTATTATGCCTAATTAATTAGGTCCTCGTCTCCCTGGTGTGGGTTATGGTGTCTGGCTGGTCATTAATAAAATATGCTGGAAGCTTTGCAGATTTTCCTTGCAGCGTTCTCCTGACGGCTGCATAAGCAGTGCATGAATTGGGCATCCAACCTTGCAGTTAAATACATACAGCTGTTTGAGTTCTACTGTGCTCATATTTATTTAGTTCTCAGACAATACAAAATTGGAAGGTGCTGAAAACACCAGTTAAGAAAAAGAAATACTACAAAGGATCCTAGGGTGGTTAGTAATAAAGCCAGGAAATAAAACTAAGACTCAATTTGGATCTGCCAGATAATGCCAATGGGAATCCTAAGACCTCCTCTGAAAAATTGGACTAGTAGTGAGATAATAGTGAAATAATAAGTAATATTGTAACTAGGTGTTATGGATGACATTATAGAGGAAATTATATAAGGATGTAAGATGACATCGCTAATAGAAGATATTTAATAAATTATTGTTATATCACATCACACAAACATATTTTTGAGAATATACTTATAATAAAACTGCTATCATCTGAATTCCCCAGAGTCTAAGTGGTCTTAATTTAAAATCAAGTACAGCCCCAGAAGGCAGAAATGAGGCATAGGCAAAGTGAAGCACAGGAAGAGGAAAAGCAATACTAGAATATGTTACTGACCTGACCATTACTACATGCAATTTATGGCTCAGTGCATGCGATGACACCCTTCTGGACCTTCTAAGGAAAGTAGTATGCATATGGCCTCAGGACTTACACAGCATGTCCATTCAAGTATTCCCTGAGTTCTAACCCTTCCTTGTACACTATGTCAAGGAAGAACCGGTGTATTGACTTCATTTACTCTTAGCCATCACTGCATCCAAGTGTCAAAGGACCATTCTAATTGACTGTTTGGGCTGGTTCCAGAAATCCTTGACAGAATATCGAATCTTGAGTGTCACTTGTCAATAAAATCTCTCCTGCCCAGCCTTATACCCAATCCCTCTTCATCTGCTGCTCTCCTCCTGTGTCAGAACAGAACTATCTTAGAGTTAGAGGGACAGACTGAAAAAAACAGTTTAATGCAATCTCCTACCTAATGGAAGAATTCTCCCCAAAATGCTGTTTAATGGCAGTCATTGAGTCACTATTTGCATCATTCAGTGACAAGGTGTCCACCTCATAAGAAAACCTGTTTCCTTTTCCACTGTTCTGTTGGGCAATACTTTACCTCGAACAAAACTGTGTTCTCACTTTTATCTTTCTTATTCTAGGTTTATTTGACCCTGCTTCAGCTTTGGGCATGTGTCTGAAACTTAGCGTTCAATCCGCCCTCAACCTCTCTGATACCTTATTTTTTCTTTTATATTTATGGCTCTCCTTACCAAGTCTCCATTGCAGTTCCCCTTCCTCAACTTGTCATTTGAGTGACCATATTTCCCAGGCTCCTTATTTGGTCATATGTTTTTATCCATCAATATGTAAGTATTGTATATCCTCATATGAATCTTTTACTTTAACTCCCAGCTCCCCACCCTCCATGTCTAACCCAGCACACTCGGAGATCTCCAGCAAATAACTGCAATTCTCTGCTAAATATCTTTAGTTGGATGTGTCCTAAACAGAACTCATCTTCTTTTCCTTTCCAATCCTTTCTTCCTGCTGTTTCCTTATTTTGGTACGCAGGACTATCAAGCAACAATCCACCCAAACCAGATTTCTAAAAACATAATCTAGACGTTTTCCTCCTTTATTAGCCTACCCTCTATGTAAACTCCCAAGGGATTATAAATGCTTCAAAATCTTTCTACTCAATTAGGTCGGTGCTTATCCTTCATAAACAGATTTGTAGGAATAAACTCATTGTGTTTCAAAATGTATATTTCAATTCAATGCCCTCCATGTAGGTATGTCTGGCCATTTATCACCTGTCTTATCATCACCCCTCCCCCATTGCTTTATACTTTGATGAGCTAACCCAGGCCTCCACTTACCCCCTGTCCTCTCAACTGGCCACAATGTCCTCTGGGACTGAGTGCCACAAAGAGCCAGTTTCAAGATATCACCAAGCTCTTCTGGAAGTATTTCCCATGACTTCACTGCCGTAGCTGATATCTACCCCTTACTAAAGAATACAATTTTTCCTGCAACTCCCCGCCGGCCCTGAAATTCTCCCTTCTCATCTACAATACTCAGGCTTGAGAGACTCCACCATGTTCTTGGCTCTTAGCACTAAACTTTGTACATAGTAAAAACTAAATAAATATTTTGAGTAAAAGGACCCACCCCCTTCACTTATTTCCACTGCTGCTGCCTTAATTCAGGTGTTCCTCAGTTATAACTTAAATTACTAAAAGCACAATTGATCCTTATTATTTGTGGATTCCACGTATGAAAATTCTCCTACTTGCTAAAATTTATTTAGAACTCCCCAAATCAATATTTTCAGGCATTCACAGTCATTCTTAGACATGCTCAGTGACAAAAAATTTAAGTCACCCAGTTCATGTTCACAGCTGAATAAGGCCATGCTCTGCTTTCTTGTTTCAGCTCTTACACGATAAAAAGTATCCTTTTAGTGACTTATTTATTGCTGTTATTTTTTGAAATTTTTTGTGCCTTTTTTTTTGTTTGTTTGCAATTCTGCTATTTAAAATTACCACCAATTTTCCTCTTGAAGTGACGCCTTGTGTTCTCACATGCAAGAAGGCTGTGATGTGCCCTATGGAGAAAATATGTGTGTTAGATAAGCCTTATTCAGGCATAAGTCACAATGCTGCTTGTCATAGTTTTCTTGTTAATGAATCAGCAGCGGGGTACATCAGAAAAAGGAAGACAAAATTTGTTGGTCTGTACATGAGGTGCTCAGAAAGTGCTAGAGTAACATCTGCAGTACATGATGAAACCATGGACAAGATAGAAAAGTGGCTAAATTTTAGATCCATGAGATAACCCTGAACTTTCCCCAGAGGCAATGACTCAGTATTTGCTAATTCATTGTTTGCCATAACTTTATAGAGCAGAACTACTGCAAATAATGAGTTCAACTAAACCTCCTAACTGGTCCTAATGCCTTCATCCCAGTCCCATTATTGCTTGAAGGCTCTTTCAAAAACTAAAATCCAATCACATCACTGCCCAGTTTTAAATGTTTCAAAGCTCCACAAGGCTTCCAGGACAAAGCTCGAATTCCTGAGTTTAGAGTAGAACTCAGGTCTTATTTCCTGTCAATGCTCCCCCACACATGTCCTTTCTTCCAATTACCAGAACTAGTGTATTCACCAATTCCTTTCTATTCTTCTGATTTTCCCATATACTCACACATGCTATTGCCTCTGCGGGCAATGTCCTTACTTCCTCCCCCTACTTCAGCTAGTCAGTGCCCATTTATCTTTCTAATCTTATCTCAAGTACACTTTCATCTGACCCCTTCACTAAGCCCACAGTCTGATCCAGATGCCATTTCTCCGTGCCCTGGGAATGCCTGAGTATAGCACAGGCCGTGATGCTTGACTTTCCTTTGTCTTTCTCACTAGACTAAAAAGTCTTCTGGAGCAGGAATCAAGTCTTTTTAAAAATTTATTTATTTATTTATATTTTAAAATTCTATTTATTTTTGGAGAGAGGGAAAGGGAGAGAGCAAGAAAAGGAGAGAAACATTGATGTAAGAGAGAAACATCGATGGGCTGCCTCTCGCATGCACCCTCACCGGGGACCAAACCCGCAAACCAGGTATGTGCCCTGACTGGCAACATTTCTATTTGCAGGACATCACCCAGCTGAGTGAAACACACTGGTCAGGGCTCAAGTCCTTCTTTTTTTAAAAATATATTTTCTTCCTAGTACCAAGGACAGTGCCTGATGTATTTAACAAATAGCAAAAGCTAAATATATATTTGTTCAATTAATTCAGAATGAATGAATGAATGACTAGTTTAATGACATCTACTTTTTTTCAATATTTGAGGAATTTTCAGGTTAAACATTCTAAATTCATACAACTTTCTCAATGGACATGTTACTGAAAACTTTTTTTCATATCTTCTCACCAAGACCCCTCTTGCTTCACAATTCCATTTTCAGAAGTTTATTTTATATCATGGTACACCCGAAACTTGTATACACCTGTGAGTTGTATATGAAATGTGGTGTGAAGTGTGTAGAGTAAAGTGGTCTTTTATTTCTTTTGAGTAGTATACATTAAATAGAAATAAATGATCAAGTGAATGAATACTAATGCAGTGTTAAGATTTCTTCCTCCTCCTCCTTCTTTTGTCCATATATCACTCTGCTGAATCCTATTGCTGTTGCTCTTATTTAAAATCCCTATACCTTTTTCATATCTATTGTTGGTAAACAAATATCCTCAATACATTGCATATAGAAAGATTATATTTTTCTATTTTGAATGCAGGATTTATCACTGAGTTCCTATTTAATTTTACCCAGTTAGTTTTGGTTTATTGTTATACCTTATACATACTTTTAAAAATGAATTCTCTTATATAAAATGTTAGTTATGCTTCTTGACTCTATGACGTATGTTTTCACTCATGTCATTGATAGTAACATTAAACAAGCACAAGGACATTGACATGGGTTTTATATCTGAAATTTTTCAAAGAAATTTTAGTGCTATTATTTATTTATTAGAAACACTTTGGCCATATTATTAACTGACCCAAATTTACACATATAATTATAATGGAGGCCATGCAGTACAGGGGAAGACTGAAGGTTTAGAAGAAATCTGCATTCATAGCCATCTCTACGTCTACTACCTGATAACTCTGGCAAATTACTTACCCTCTCTGAGCCCCATCTGTGATTTGTAAATATTGTACCAATGCAGGGCTTTTGTAAGTTTTAGAGGTAGTGAACATGAAACAGTTACCACAGTGTGCAGCATATAATTTATGAATAGCTCGAATGAGACAACTGTCAAATGCCCTTCTGAAATCTAGATATCTACAGCATCATACTGAACTTCAATTGGTAAGCATGTCAAAAAAGAAAGGAAAGAAGGAAGGAAGGAAGGGAGGGAAGGAGGGAGGGAGGGACGGAGGGAGGGAGGGAGGGAAGTAGGAAACCTAAATGAGTTTAGCATTCAACCTATGTGACCTGAATAGAAATTTGTTTACTGATCAGTTTTTCTACCTCAAGTAGCGCAAAGATCCCTTTTAGCATAAAAATTGTAGGTTGTGATAATTTACTGCTCTGGTCCAATTGATTATGGTTTAATACCCCAAAAATAGTCCAGAAAAAGATGTGAACTTTGCCTTACATTATTAACACATGATAGTAAGGAATGATGTATATGTGCTAGTCTTTTTCTGAATTACTGATCAATACTTGTACCTACTCTGTTTCCAGTCTGATATTAGTGTACTTTTTCTCATTTTAACATCTCCTGCTAGCACTCACGCAGTCTTTTTACTTTCTAAAACTCTGGCTAGCTGCTTTCTTTGTAGTCTTTTCCCAGCTCATCCCAATTTTACCAGTAGCAAACAGATACATACAACCTAAAGGGAAGTACTGATTTCTCTGCCTGCTTCACCTTTTTTTTTTTTCTTTGCTCTTTTAGATCACTTTTAATTCCATTCTCTTCCCTTCTCTTGTTCCTAACAAGATCCAAGAGGCACCTTGGTGTGTTCTGGTTTTAGCAAAGCTGTACTGATTCCAAAAAGTTGCCACATTATTTTCAATGTACTTCTTAAACAGCTTTTAAATGAAAGGATAACACTTCTCCAGGAATTGTGGATGATCACAGCATTCCCTTGTGTTTGCAATATACCATTTTCCACTTGTTAAAAATCGAGACCTTTACCGATTTCTTGTCTTCTGTCATCACAGCCCTTCTCCAGAAAGACTCAATGGCTTCTGATGACAGTGTGTCTGAGATGACACCTGCAAATTCTTCTAGTTCCTTGGGAATAATTTTCTTGAATCTGGGGACTTGAATTTATTCAAAACAGTGAGGAGCTCTCTCATCATCTCTTTACCTAATATGGCCATTATTTTCCTCTTAACAATGTTTGTTCTTTTTTTTTTAACTTGATAGAAAAAGTAGAAGTAAATTAGGAGCTGAGCTGTTTTTTCTTGCTGTAATCTGTTAGCATAATAAGTTGAAAATCAAACACTGAGCCATTTTTACCTTACTCCTTTTTCACCCTAACATAGCTTTGAAAGTTTTTTCTCCTCTCATCTTTGGCTATTTTACACACTCAAACTTATTTCGTAGTTTGGTTTTCCTGGTGAAATTCTCTTAGCTTTTCTTTTTTGTTTTTATTTTTAGTTCTGTGCTCTCTAACTCTTTTTATGTGTTCTTTTAAAACATGAACCAATAGCCTAAGTAGTTTTGTTCAATCCCTACCTTATTTTCATTATGTTTATATAATTTAAAATTAAATTTGATGTTTTTGTATCTGAGTGTGTTCCCATCCCTGCCAAGCTGAGCCACAGAAGCAGGCTGGTCTGTGGGGGAGCCCGCATTCCGAGCTGAAGCTGCCACTAGAACAAGCCTTGTAAGCCAGTGTGGCAAGCCTGCTAGACGTCTACTTAGTGAGAGACTTGGGAGTTTTGAAGCAGAGAAATCCTGTGAGGAGACAGAGACAGACATGTCAGCTTGGCCCAGTAACAAAGCCCCTGATAAAACAGACACTGTTCAAGAAAGAAAGAGTGATTTTTAGTATGATGTAGGGTGGTGGCTGTCACTTAAGTTCATCCTTGTCCTTATCTAGTTCTCAGGGAGAGATAGAGTTCTCAGCTGGTGCCATCAACTACATAAACTTGGCTCACACTCCCAATTCCATGACAGGAGAAAATCCAAATTCCTTTTTTGATTTCTGCAAATTCCTAGAATTGGGTCATTTTCTGAATCCTCCAAGATGAGTGTGTATGTGTGTGTGTATGTGTTTTGGGGGAGAAGTTGTAGGGTCTGAAACCTGCAAGCAGCTTAGAAGCTGGACTTAAGAAATTATGAATTACTATAATTAATGTGATACCTTTGAATTCACAGCGTAGTGAATATGGGGTAGGGCAGGGAAGTTCTGTTTTTTCTTTGACTTTTTTGTAAGTCTTCAAGGACAAAGACTCTCTCTACATACACAGAGTCATGCATACATTCATATGCTGGGGAATAAGCAGATATAGTACATAGTAGGGACTTGGTAAATATTTCTGATTTAATAAAATCATTTAAATCTGGGACAAAAATATAAA
This sequence comes from Pteronotus mesoamericanus, assembly GCF_021234165.1. Classification (NCBI taxonomy): domain Eukaryota; kingdom Metazoa; phylum Chordata; class Mammalia; order Chiroptera; family Mormoopidae; genus Pteronotus; species Pteronotus mesoamericanus. The sequence goes on from NW_026555310.1 coordinate 19,877,748, forward strand.
TATGTGTAGTATTACTTTAGTTGGTTGTTATGAAATTTAAAATGACATAGTTCTTTTCTCTCAAATTCCATATGATGCTCATTTGAACAAGTACCTCTCCTTTGTACTCACAATTAATTTCAGAGGTGCAGTTCCTTCTGTTACTACCTCTTCTTTCTGTGAAATGACACAGCCAGCAGGCAAGTCAAGAAATTACCAGACATTCCACTTTTAGCAGAATGATTTTCCTAGCAGCCCCCTTGGTAATTGAAGTCTCTCAATACCACTGCATTTGATCTCCTTGCCAGTTATATCATATGGGTTAGAGTTATGTTCAGAATCACACAAATGAACATAACATGTTAAAATTAGATAGATTTTTATTTGTCCCTGTTTTTATTGTTACTCCTATTATGTTCAAAATATCTTCACATCATCATTTTTTGTATGTAGGCCTGTAACACATTAGCTGTTCCAAAGAAAATCTCCAGTTCTTTATCCTATACATTTCTGAGATAGTATTAACCAGGAAGTTAACTTCATGTTGGAAGAAATGCATTATCTTCAAGGACTTTTATCAGTCTTTCTAATTTACCCAAGTCCAAAGATATATATATATATATATTTCATATATATATATATATATGAAAGCTTGTACTTCATCACAATCATGCCTTGCCTGCCCGACAAACTTAAGACCCGTCAGACCATAAGTGGCGATGTGTCCTTGGCAAAGTGGTCCTTTTATGTCCTCTGAACTAGTACTCATCCTTGTATATACACGTATTTCTATTACAAGACCATTCACATTATTTCGCGATAACTTTGTGTTAGGCAAAAAATAGCATGTAAAGGATTCTAACCTTTCTTGCATTCCTGGCTGCTAGAGATTATTGTCCCAGGCAGACCAGTTTCTTCCCTTACTCTTAAGATTCTCTCAGGCAAGTTTAAAACAGAATCAAGAGATGAAAATGTTTTGAACAAAATTTCATGGGAGTTATGAAATTGGGGAGAGGGAGATAAAGAAATTGTCTGAGAGTTTGGAAGAAAAGCAGGGGTAGCTACAATGAGGATAAAGGGGATGAGAATGGGATTTTAAAAGATAGGTTATACATCACTTCTTAGAGTTGGAGATACACAAGTTTATTTACTTCAAAAGCACTTTTTTGATTGTCTGGCTGTGCTGCTATATCTGCTCTGAGACTGTACCACATGAGATCGTGGTTACCTTTTGATTAGTCATCTTTCCCATCTTTTCTGTAAGTTCCTTTTAGGCAAGAGCTCATTAATTCCCATACCCCCAGTTCTTAGCCCATAATATGCATTTAATAAATACTTGCTGAATGGAAAACTAGAAGTGTTTTATTTAACAAATAGAGAAGCCAGGAGGTCTCCCAAATCTGTACAGCAAGCCTGAAGTGCTTGAAATTTTAGATATGATCAACATTTAATTTAAAATTTCTCCTTAACTAATGCCACTTCGTTGCTGTTAATTTTAGTAGAAAATAAATCAGGGGATCTTCTAATATGATCCAACATTATGCTACAGTGAGCAATTACAATAGGAGATTTAGGGAGAGGTATATGTGATTTGATCCTAGGGATAGTTAAATATGACTGTTAAACCAGCCTGTCTTGTGCATACTGCTCCCCCTATCCAGGAAGTAGCTTGTTGTCTAAATAGTCTTGGTGGTCAGTGCATTTGAAGTCCTGGGCATTCAAATATTTGGGGTACCTCTCTCTCCAGAGAGAGAAGCAAAGATTGTTGAAAGCACTAAACTGAAAAATGGAAGGGATAATAACCAAGTTCTCCTGTGGCATATATTTGAATGTTTAAAAAACTATCATGTATGAAAATCTTTCATGAACATTTTTTCTTATCGTTTCAAACCAGTTCTGCCAGGGCTCTCTCCAAGAACACATAATTTTTCAAAACTAAAGGTAGCAAAATGTCCATCAAAAGACTAACTTTCTAGTTAGTATCCTCTTATTAATGAAGGAATGGTGAGAATTTGTAGTGATGGGAAACATATGCATTTGAGTTTTGGGGGCTTAAACACCTTTTCAGGCTATAAAAACTTTAAAAAGGAATTTGAAACCTATAGAGCCCAAGACAAAATTTTGTCAAATGCCATTAATTATGTGTTCAGAAAAATAATCCAGACCTTTGACTCCCATTCTAGTATTCTTTGAGCCATGCCTGAAATTTCAATACAATCCTACTTTTTCCAGAGCAAAAATGTAATAAAAATCCTTCCTATGCATTTTTGATGTTTTCTCTTACGTATATAATGAAAGGAGAAAATATTATTCACTCAAGTACTTATTGACTCTCCACTATATATTGAGAATTATATGAGGTTATTAAATATGCAAACAAGAAGAAAAAATAAAGTATCATTCCTGCCAACTCTGAATTTATTGCGATGTTGCTCTTGGTTATGGAAAAACTGTATTTTTTAGAGGGTTTAAATAATAATTATGCTACTGATAATTAATTTTAATAATCATAAAACAAACTCTCATTTGTATAGCACTTTAGAGTTTACAAAAACATAATCTCAGATTGTCTCAAGATGGCAGAATCTGAGTGCCAAAGGGAAACAGACTAGTCAGTTCTTATTTGTACTTTAGAGCCAGTGCGAGGGAAATTGTTTAAAAACGATTATTTGTGTAGTAAGTTAGACATGAAAAATTCTGTAGTAACTTAATATTGAAAGGTTGTAATGTACAATAAAGTTGAATGCCAGCAAATATACAATATTAAAATGATAGAGTATGCATCCAAAAGAAGAAACCCTCATTATATTTTTTAAACAACTTTATTGTAGTGATAAAATACAATAAATTGTGCCTATTTAATGTGATATTAACTAGGCTTATATTATTTTATGATATATACACGTATTGAATATATTGTACATCTAAAATTCACATATGTCAATTATACTTCAATGAAAAAATAAAATGTATGATTTGATGAGTTTTGACATGTACGTAATACATACATCTGTAAAACTATCACTGCCATTGAGATAATGAACATGTCCATCATCCCACAAAGTTCCCTCCTGCTCCTGTGGAGTCTTTTCCTTCTGCCCCTTCCCAACCTATCCCTCTTTTCCTAGACAACTACTGATTGGTGTTCTGTCCTATAGATTATTTTGCTTTTCTATAATTTCATATAAATATGTAATTATATACTATGCATTTTTTTCCTCGAGCTCATTTTACTCAGCATAGTGAAGCTGAGATTTACCCACGTTGTAGCATGTATCAGTACTCCATGCCTTTTTATTGTGGAGTAGTATTTTGCAGGATGGATATGAGTTTGTTTTCAACTTACCTGTTGATGAACTTTTGTATTTCATCATTACAAGTATTTCAAGTATGACAGTGTTATTTGAACATTTCAAGTATTACAGTGTTATTTGAACATTTGCATCTTTATAAGGACATATGCTTTTATTTCTCTTGGGTAAATATCTAGATATGAAATGGCTAGATTAACTTTGTAAGACACTGCCAACATGTTTTCAAAAGGCATAGTATCATTTTACGTTTTCACCACCATCACATGAGTATCAGTTCCTTCACATCCTCATCTTCATTTGGTATGGTCAGTCTTTTTAATCTTAGCCATTGAAATAAACATATAATAGTATCTCACTGTGATTGTAATTTGTGTTTTTTGAAGAACTAATGATATGAGTGGTTTTTTTTCCTTCTGCCTATTTGCCATCTGCATATCTTCTTTGTTAAAGTGTATGTTTAAATATTTTGTCTATTTTTATTGTTTTTTCCTCTATTATTGACACCAATTTTCTACATATTCTGGATACAAAATTTCTTATTACATAAAATATTTAAAAATAATTTCTACCAGTCTCTGCCTCATTTTTTTATTCTTTTATACAATGTCTTTAAAAGAACAAAGATTTTAAATTTTGATATAGTCCAGTTTATCAATTTGTTCTTTTATTGATTGTGCTTTTGGTGTCATATGCAAGACATATTTGCTGAATCCAAGAGTGCAAAGGGTTTCCCCTATGTTTTCTTGTGTCTGTTTAATACCTTTAAATTTTATAGTTAGGTACATAATCCATTGTGAGTTAGTTTTTGTATATTGTGCAGGAAATCTCACTTTAATATCAGAACTCTTCCAATTTGGGATAGTCTGCCAAGAAGAGTTGTGGAAACTGTTCTGTTGGAGTAATTTTCAATAAAATTGGGAAAAACATTAAGAAATTGACTAAAGAAACAGCACTGTATGCTCAGAAAATGGTACCAAGTGATGTGCTTTGTATTATGCCATTTGCCTACTTTCTGATTCTTTGCTTGCTTTTCGGAAAAAAATTTGATCAACTGAGGAAACTGAAATACCCAAAATTCACAAGTTGATTAATTTCACATAATTTAAGGCTGTTAGATATTGTTTTCATGCATGTTCCAACTGCTGCTCATTTTATTCCTTTGAAAAAGAAAAGACATAGGTTTCTCCCCAATCCTCTAAAAAATTCTGAGCATCTCCTTTGAGTAGCCTATCTCTTCTATTTTTGTGACACTCTAATTGATATCTGGGGTGATATGTAAGAGACTTCTTTGAATTCATTTACTTCATTTTACAAGAAGAAGATTCTCTTGAGTACTAGCCTTTATATTGGGTTTTAGCTGGGAGATGATATCTTTTCAGAAAATGATAACTTACTGTCATATCCATTGTTCCACATAGATTTCTTCTTTGTAGTTTAATCTTTATAATTAAAAATTTAACTAGGTGAAAGATAGGATACCAAAGTTCTATTTAGAATAATGACTAATGCTGTCTTATTCAAAATTGGGGTCCTAACCCCTAGGAAGTTCTAGAGAGATTTTTGGAGATATGGAAATTTCCAGAAACCTAAGTTTTGTGGAGCATTTAGCTAGCTCGCATGTAACCACAGAGTAATGTGCACTTGGGAAAAAAATGGTTCTCCCATCTCTAGAGTCTTTCCCTGCCCTTTACTATTCTCTGCCTTGAACATATCTTAAAATTCAGATACTCATCTTGGAATTGAGACATTCAGTTTTTTTCCTGATGAAGAGTTATGCATACAAAATAATTGTTTGATTTTTGTGTAAGAAATATAATATAAAATGAAATATAGATTAGAGTAGATTTCAGGGGGGTTAAATATGTATGTATAAAAAATATTTATGTACATCCAGGGTTGACCAATTAGCATTAAGTAATTATTTGTTTAATTGAATTAATTTGCCAAATTAAAATTTGTTTTATTTTGGTAGAGGTTTTGCTGATAAACCCAGTGCATCCCCTGTCCATTATGTTCCTTTGTTCCCTCACGTCAGGGGGAGTACAAATGCAGAAAGTCTTCCTTGGCTGCTAGTTTTTCATATTTCAGAATGGCCAATACATACTATTGGCAGAGGCTGCTAGATGCTACCCAGTGTCTATTCGCCCTTTTTTGTTAGCAACAGAAGCTCAGGTTTTTCAGCACAGTGTACCTAGCCAGGAGACTAAATTTTTCAATCTTTTTGTAGTTGGGTAATTTCTGGCCAATGAGATATGAGCATATTTGTTTTGTGTGATTTCTGAGTGAGCAGTTTAGAAATTATTTGCCTTTTCTTTTCTATGAGAGGTCAATAAAATAATTTATTTAAATCTTTATGTTTGGAGTTTTCTGTGATTTGCAGCTGACCATCATCCTAACTTGATACAATTTGACATTATGATTACAAGCAGATTCTAAAAAGAGATTGTAAAAGGGAAAAACAACATCTCAACATGTTCTGGGACATCCCTGAATATCTCTTCAATCTGAAGTTTTCATCTAAATTTAAAGCCTTCAAGTTTCTGTCAAGAGTCAACCAGGAAGGAAGTACAGATGCTCTGTGACTTAAAATGGGGTTACATCCTGATAAACCAATTATAAGTTGAAAATGTTGTAAGTTGAAAAAGTATTTAATATTCACTGTAGATTAACCTAGTCTACCTTAAACGTATTCAGAACACTTACATTAGCCTATAGCTTGGCAGTTATCTTGAGTTTCGTCTCAAAAGTAATTGCCTTCCTCTTCTCACCAGAAGCAGGAGACAGAGAGAGATATTTTGCGGACATGACAGGATGCAAAAACACAAAACACAATATCCAAAAAATGCTGGCAACCCAGTACACTAGCTAGCCAGTTGTATACCCTCATGATCACATTACTGACTGGGAGCTGTCTCACTGCCACTGCCCAGCATCACAAGAGAGTATTATACCATGTATCGCTAGCCTGGGAAAAGATCGAAATTCAAAATCCAAAGTACAATTTCTACTGAACGTATGTTACTCTTGCATCATCATGAAGTAAAAAAATTGTAAGTTGAATCATCATCATAAGTTGGGACTATCTGTATTGTTCTAAGGAGTGTCTGTAGCACTCTTAAACATGTTTCTAACATATATAAATACATCGCAATATGATTTTGTACTCGGCTTGTTACCTCTTAAAGGATGATAAAAACATTTGATACTTTTATTATTTTTATTGAGTGGATATAGCATTATCTACCTAAGCATTCACATACACTGTTGGTTATTTTGGTTTTTAACTGATGATGTGATTCAGCAATAGGAAAAATGAGATACAACCCTATTGAAGTTGTGACCCAAATAAATTGGTCCCAGATCTGTGTATATGTAGAGAAGTACAATCTAATCAGGGAAAAATAACTGGAAAGATTTTGGAGGGTTTTCCAGATTCGCTGTCCCCTGAGTAATGAGCAGAGTGCTAAGTTGGTGGTAACTAGAGTCTAACTACTACACAATCTTCATGTCTACGCTGAGAGGTAAAAAGGAGTTTTTCCTAATTAATTAAGAAAGTCTTCATACTAGAATTTGAAGGAAGCAATGAAACTATTTATTCACAACCTAAGAGACTTACTGAGGTTCACTCATATTTCATGGAAAATGAAGCCCATTTGGATCGAGAATTTCCTATCCAATATAATATAATATCTTTTTCATAATATGCTATTCTGACTTCTGGTCAAGATGCAGATGTAGGTAAACATGGCTTGCCTCTTTGCACAATCACAGCAAAAATTACAACTAGGCTACAAAACAAATATGACCCAGAATCATCAGAAAATCAAGCTGTATGGAAGTCCGACAACCAAGAAATTAGAGAAGTCACATTCATCCAGATGGGTAGGAAGGGTGGAGATGTGAAAACGCGCAGAGAAGTGCAGAGATACACAGATGTGGATCAGATAGTGCCACACCCTCATGTAGTGGATAAAAATTGAGAGGAATATCTTGGGAGAGAGGGATCCCAGCCTCACCTGAGACCACACAGACCAGGGTTCCAGTGCCAAAAAGGTAAATCCCCATAGCTTCTGGCTATAAAAACCACTAAGGGTTGGGGTGATAGAGGAAACTGTGGGATTCCCAGGATTCTCTTCTTAAAGGACCCACAACAGAATTAGGACTTACACAGACTCACTGCCTCTGAGCTGCAGCATCAGGGCAATAGCAGGAAGGGCATCAGTGGCATGAAGGGAAAAATCGTAGTGTCTGGCATCAAGGCCAGTGCTGGGAGACAGCTTCCTCCTGGACAAAACTTCAGAGGCCAGACAGTAGCATTGTCCTCTCTCTGAGCTCTCCTTTGCATAGAGCCTCAGAGCAGCAACATAGGTTGCCCTGCCCTGGTGATTAACTAAGACTCCATCCCATTCAAATTCCTGGTGTACTTTTCTACAACAGGCCACACTCCTAAGACAAGGAGTCAAAGCAGCTCTACCTAATACAAAGAAACAAACACAGGAAGGCTGCCAAAATGAAGAGACAAAGAAATATGGCCCAAATGAAAGAATGTAACAAAACTCCAGAAAAAGAACTAAACGAAGTAGAGGTAAGCAATCTATCAGATGCAGGGCTCAAAATGCTGGTTGTTAGGATGCTCAAGGAACTCATTGGGTACTTCAACCACATAAAAAAGACCCAGGCAGAAACAAAGATTACATTAAATGAAATAAAGAAAAATTTACAAGAACAACAGTGGATTGGGTTAAGTTGAGAATCTAATCAATGATTTGGAACATAAGGAAGAAGAAAACATTCAATCAGAAGATCACAAAGGAAAAAGAACCTAAAAAACAAATTAAACAAGGATGAGCTGAGGAGCTTCTGGACATCTTCAAAGGTACCCACATCCAAATCATAGGGTTTCCTGAAGGAGAAGAGGAAGAGTAAGAGATTGAAAACTTACATGAAAAAAAAATAATGAAAAGAAACTTTCCTAATTTGGTGAAGGAACTGGACAAACAAGTCCAGGAAGCACAGAGAATCCCAGACAAGGGAGGACCACACCAAGACACATCATAATTAAAATGCCAAAGGCTAAAGATAAAAAATGAACCTTAAAAGCAGCAAGATAAAGGCAGATAGTTACCTGCAAAGGAGTTCCCATAAGACTGTCAGCTGATTTCTCAAAAGAAACTTTGCAAGCTAGAAGGGACAGGCAAGAAGTATTCAAAGTAATGAAAAGCAAGGTCTTGCAAACAAGATTACTGTACCCAGCAAAGCTATCATTTAGAAGCAAAGGGCAGATAAAAGTGCTTCCCAGATAAGATAAAGCTAAGGGAATTCATCGCACCAAGCCAGTATTATATGAAATGTTAAAGGAATTATTTAAGAAAAAGAAGATCAAAGCCATGAACATTTAAATGGCAAAAAATTCACAACTATCAAAAATTGAATCTAAAAAACAAATTAAGCAAATAAGGAGACCAGAAACAGAATCATAGATATAGAGATCATTGGAGGGTTATCATTTGGGAGGGGGAAGGGGGACTATGGGGGAGAGGGACAGGGATTAAGAAGTACAAATTGGTAGGTGCAAAATAGGAAGAGGGATGTTAAGAATAGTATAGGAAATAGAGTAACCAAAGAACTTATGTGCATGACCCATGGACATGAACCAAGGGTAGGGATTGCGGGAGGTAGTAGGGAGTACGAGACAGAGGAGGGTTAAGGGGGGAAATTGGGACAACTGTAATAGCATAATCAATAAGATATATTTTAAAAGATGCTCTTCTTCCGGAAAGAAGGTTCTCGATAAATATTAGCCGTAGTTAAGACCTTAGAATAAAGGGAAGGGGAAAGTCAAGGAACATATAGCAAGGACTCATGGACAAAACCAAAGGGGAAGAGCTGAGGGAGGGAAGGTGGGAGGGGGCAAGGGAAAGAGGTGGGGGGGAGGCAGAGACAAATGTATTTAAAAAGTAAATAAATTTTTTTAAAAAATGGCTTTTTTGTGGTTACCAGCACATGAAGCATAGCATTATACACTATCTGTTTTTCTCAACCAAATACTGGGTTGGCCAAAAAAGTTCATTTTGTTTTTTCTGTAAGAAGGCTCTAATAGTGCTTAGTTGTCTTTAACTTCATTCAAAACAATATTGTTAGATTATATTGTGAAGGCTATCATATCAGTGTGCAACTGAAATGCAAAACAAGATTTGTGCAGTGTATGAAGGTGCTGTGACTGATCGAACATGTCAAAAGTGGTTTGTGAAGTTTCGTGCCGGAGATTTCTCACTGGACAATGTTCCATACTTGGGTAGACCAGTTGAAGTTAATAGCAATCAAATGAAGACATTAATTGAGGACAATCAGCATTATACCATGTGGGAGATAGCTAACATACTCTAAATATCCAAATCAGTAAAGTTATTGATGAAAATGAAAAATGTGTTTTTTATTTTATGCGAAAACCATATGGACTTTTTGGCCAACCCAACATCTCATATTTTATTAATTCTACTATTCTTTCCTTAAAGCTTTCGTTTTTCAGTTATTCACACCTTATTTTTCGCTGAAGTCATCAAACTGGGAATTTTATTTTCAGGTTTTCTATTGCTCTTATATGATTCTCAAAAAATAAGTCAAATTCCCAGTGCCTCAGTTTATATTTATCTAGCATGTACATAAAAAAAAAACAAACTGCTTTATGATTGTAATACAACTGACTCTTATGATCCATGAAAACAAACTTTTGAACTCTTGGTGAAATGCATTATAAACTGCAAAACATACTTGATATTCTATTATTATTGATGAAATCAGAACAGCTTCAAAATCACAAACTGTAATTTCTTTCAGGAATGGCAAGTGAGGCTTCTATATTGTACATTAAAGTCTATTATTCAAGAGGCATACGAAGTAAATCTTGTGTGAGCTGAGTCGATTTTTGTCTTACCACACAAAAGGCAGCTGGATAAAGAAGGTGACCTTTGTTAATAGGAAAAAAAGTCATCAATACCTCCAATACCTGGTGTTCACTGTCAGTGGGTGTTCTGGTATTGGTTCTTAAAAAGAAGCAGTAATAATCTTATTGTCATTCCTTCTAGCTTTAATGATGAAACTTACTTTCAAGTTTGTGTTTAGTCTCAGGCTATAAAAGTTCAGTACCTCCCCAAGACTTGATTCTGGGTCATTTCTTGGAAACCTTCACTATACTCTGAGACAAATAAGTGGCTATAGGTTTTTTTTTTTTTTTTTAAGTAGCTATAGATTAAAGAAAAGAAAAGACTCCAAGCTTTAGCACAGAGCCCCTCAGTGCTATAACTCGTGCAAGAGCAAGACTGTTAATAGCAACCACGTTGAATTTGAACTTCAGGAGATTTGCCTCCACCCTGACTCTCAAGGCTTTGCTCTGACTTAGATTAAAGCTCTTTCAATTTAAATAAAGAGGAGCTATACTGTTATACAGGAGGGGGGAGAGAGCAATAAATTATGAATTATGGGAGCACAAATAGGCATGCAGAAGCAATCAGGGACTTTGATGGAATAGTATAATTTATAAACCATTCTGAGATATTAAGTTGACATTATTCTTAAGAATTTTAGCGAGAGATTACAGTTGAGTTGACCTGGCTTATTAGTAGTTGAAGGCAAATAAATACCCTTAGTCTGATAAAACATTCATTACTCTGGATGACTCTATTTCAGAAAAGAGAATGGATTGTTTACTTTGCAAAATTTTGCCCACAAAGGACATAAATGTTTAGGAACCCTCAGAATATATAACTAAAAAATCTTTTGTATATCAAATATGACTTCTCATCAGGAAAACATTGGTGAGCACTATTTAGTATGCTGTACCTTTTCTCTTAGGCCAGCTTTTTTCCCTTTGGCAAATTGTGGAATTAGCATAGCAACAACTGACTCAACTATCTTGTGAGAGTCCATTATGTATTCCTTCATTCATGTAGACATTCATTCATTTAAATGGATAATTTTTTATTCATTTAATTAAAGTAACACTTTATTAAATGCCTGATGTAATACAAAGGGCTGGAGATACACATTAAAGCAAAATCTCTTCTCTCAAGGGGTTTCCAGTCTGTTGAACGTAAGGCCAAGCTTACTAACTCATCTATTTCAGAGGTCCCCCAAAAGATGAGTGATGCTTCTAGTTTATCTTTCAACCATGCAGATCTGGAATTAACACTCAGACTGCTTCTGTAGTATAGAAGTAGCTTCTGGCTAGGACTGCACTCACTTCATTTTGAAGGCAGTCTAGCTGAGTGGAAAGGGGCCCTTCCTTCATCTCTACCCTCACCTCTAATGCCACTACTTTTGACAGATCAAGTTTGGATACTTGTGCTAGTTCTCATAACAATCTAGAAAATGAAAAATGGCTTCTCTTTAGGAAATGATGGGAACCGCTGTTATAGATACTACTTTCTCTTACCCCTGCTTAATCTTTTTTTTCTTTCAAATGAACTTTGGCAAATGAGCTACATATAGTAGGGAGAAATTACAATGACTGAATTTCAAACAATGGAGACAATTTAAAATTATTAAGTAAAGGCAGGTAAAGGGAATTCATTAAAATCCTAACAATTGTATTTGTATAAGAAATGAAAAACAAGTTTGAGTCAGGCAATGGGGTAATTCTTAACTGGATATTTATGACATAATACTACATCTTGTCTAGAACTAGAAAATAACTTTAGGCACTGTTTCCATTGTAATTTCAAGATTTGATCATGATAACAAAATAAGACTTCAAGTGCTCTAGGAACTGTATGACTAAACCACAACTTGGGAAATCTTTTGGATACTTAGTTAAACTTCAATGTGAACATTACTTTCCTAGTACAGGTTAGAACATAAATAATTGGTAAAATATGACAATGATAAGACTATTAATCTGATTTTGGATTTTGGCAATAAAATATATTATTTTGAATTAAATAAGTAATGAAAAGCACATACATATTGCAAAAAATTAAAATACACGGAAGTATTTGGATTAAAAATCAAAGACTTCCATCACTCCTATTCCAAATTGGCCCATTCTCTGCCCCCCCCTGGCCATTTCTCATTTCCTTTCCGAAGAGGGAACAGCTAGGGTATATCTTTGTCATGGCATTTATATGTATGTATGTGTGTATGTGTATACATGTATACATACAAACACATAAGTAATGATTGTTTTCCTCATAAATGAGATTATATCATTCACAATTTGATTTTTTCACTTCCTAATATGTCTAGCAGTTTGCAAATGTCAGAATATATACCAACATCTGTCCAGAAAAACTCCAGCCATTGTTAATATAATGAGAGCAGTTTGTGTGACATCGATGTAACCTGGCAGCCAAGGAGAGTGGACTGGAAGGCACATGCAGGAACAATGACAACTCCATTGTACTAGTCAGTGAGGGTGGTAGACACCGTTCAGTGAGCATATGTACTCTGTGACCATGGCATTCAAAATGACTGAGCAAGTAGAACAATGAATCTACATCTTATTTTGAGTTAAGCTTGAGCATTCCTCCACAGTAATTATTCGGGTGATTCAGAAGGCCGCAGCTATGGGCAACTGGTGATGGGCAGCTTCATCATAACAATGCACCTGCACATGTGTCACTCCTTATGCAGAGATTTTTTGTGAAACATCACATCACACAGGTGACTTAGCTGCCCTACAGCCCAGATTTGGCACCATGTGACTTCCGGCTTTTCCTAAAACTAAAATCACCTTTGAAAGGGAAGAAATTTCAGACCATTGATGAGATTCAGGAAAACTTGACGAGGCTGCTGATGGCAATTGGGAGAACTGTGTGAGGTTCCAAGGTGCCTTCTTTACAGGGGACTGAGGCATTATTGTCCTATGTACAATGTTTCTTGTATCTTCTATTTTCTTCAATAAATGTCTCTATTTTTCATAGTACATGGCTAGATATTTTCTGGGTAGGCCTCGGACATTGTCATTTTTGTTAACCAATGCATTTTATTCAGTACTGTAAATACACCACAATCTACTTAATCATTCTTCTTAATATGTCTATTTGTGTGGTTTGTTGTTTTTCACTATCATAAACTAATGCAGAAATAAACACCTTCACACATTCATATCTCATATATATTTATTTTTATAAGGAAAATTTTAAAATAGACTTACTTAGATTAATATCACTAAAAATCTACCCAAAATGTCATACCAATTTACCTAAAATGTATGTTAGGGCTCATTTCTATTTTTATCAAAACTAGGCAGTAAATTTTTAAATCCAACAGTTGGAGATTACATATATAATTGTTCTACTTGAATTTTTACAATTACTAATTATGGTTTATTTTTACATTATATAAATATATGTTTTTGTCTTTATACACATACATATGCTATCATTTGCTTACATGTGTTCTTTTCTCATTTTTCTAATAGACTGTCTTTTTTTAATTGATTGTGGATTTTAACCCTTTGTGGGTTATAAAGTTTTGAATGTACTCTGTCACATGTTTGGTGTTTGTTTGTTTGTTTGTTTTTTGAAGTATGAGGTTTGGGCAAAAAAATTTCTTAAACATTTTTATATAACCAAATCTATGATTATTTTATGGCCTCTCAATTTGGGCTTTGCCTTATAAAGCTTTCAACACACTAAGATGATAAAACATTTTATCCTCCACATTCTCCTAATAATCTCATTGATTATTATTTCACTTTCTTTGTTAAATTTCCTTGTAATTTATTTTCATGTGTTTTGTTATATAGGAATTTAACTTAATTTTTTAATATAAATTTCCAATTTCCACACACTATCAATTATAAGATAATTTCTTCTCATTCCTAATGCAGCCATCTCTAAATGTCTGTATATGTGTATCTCTTTCTGACTATCTATTCCATCAAATAGATAAGTATGCATATCTTTGCCCAAACCATGATACTTAAATTTTTATATTTTATAACTTTGCATGGTATATAATAGGAAAAATTCCCAGTATTGATTTTTTTCCTTTCCTTAAAAGTTCCATGGTATTCCTGTACATTATCTCTTCTATGTGAATTTTAGAACCAGTTTGGCAAATACTATAACAAATCCTGTTATATTTTTTTGAATTCTTTATTAATCACTATTAGTAATGATCACAGAAATGTCCGTTTCAACATTAAAACATTTTTAAAAGATCATTTATACTTAAAATAACTTAAAATGTTGTTGGAGAAACTAACGATTTCTACAAACTCTTCACGAACAGTTTCCTAATAAGGTCAAAAAAAACATTTGTCACTTGCCTCAAGATCACTTAAAACATTAGAAATATTTTCAGTGGTTAAGTAGAAGTCATTTTTAAAAGCATAGCAAAATCATCTTTAAATAGTTCCTCCACTTGAGGATTTTTAAATACCCTGGGAAATGATATCATCAATATAATTTCTCAAATATTATAATATGTCATCTGTGGGAATGTCTAAATGAATTTAAATCATTTAGACAACAATAAAACAATAAATTGTATTTAGACAACAACAAAACATTAAATCATTTAACAATAAATCAGTTTTGTGTTTGATCAATCATATTTTTCTTGAAGTTGTTGAATAGGAGACTATATACTCCTACATGAAACCACGAAACAATATATGGTCTTTTTTTTTTTTAACTACAAACAATAAGATAATTTATTAAGGTAGCATGGGGAAGATAGGATCCCCAGAAGTGTCCACCAATTGGTAATGGAACATTTAAATAAATTATGGTACATCCATATAATATGATCTTATTATGCTTTTAAAAACTGAGGATCCTCTATATCCAGACATGGTAATATTTCTAAGATACATCATTAAATTTAAAAAGCAATTTGCAGGACAATGTATACAGTGTGCCTTCTTTGTGTAATGGAGCATATTTTGATTAATGGAGCACAAATAAGCATGTTCGTGTAAGGGAACTCAAATAATAACAGGAAACTATAAAAGTTTTTGCCTTTGGACAGGGCGAGTAGAGAGGCTGAAAGTAGGGACAGCATGGGAGCGAGGCTTTTCACTGAATTCGTTATTGAGTGAATTTAATACCTACTTAAAAGACTTGCAACAAATACAAAATAAAAAAACAAAAACAAAAACACCGCAGGCATGAGAGCAAGTCCAGTGAGGTAACTGGTAACCGAGGCTTGGCAGCGGGCAGGCCTGTGTTTAATTCCATGCCTTCACTTACCATTCTTTGGAGCTTAGGAAAGTTCATGGGTTCCCTGAGTCACAATTTCCTCCTTTATAATTTGGAAATGACAACCCTCAAAATGACCTTTTGAGTGAATATTAGTGTAATAATGTTTGTAATGTGATTAACACAGGGCTTTATATAAAATTAGCATTTGGTATTTTATATATACTTATACACAAACACATAGAAATACATACATATAAATTAATCTATGTCATCAGCACATACACTTGTGTATATATCTGTAATGTATATGATTACTACGCTGTACTGACATTAGCAAATGATCTGTGTCTTTATCTCTCTGCATCCACACTCACTAACCCCTTTCCCAGACCAAAGGTAGTTATAATTTATTCATACTTTTATCTCTAGTACAACACACTGTAGTTGCCCCAGAAATATTAGCTAACTTGATGAACCAAGCATAGCCAGGCATTAAGAACCTCTGAACAGAGGGGCGAAACCAGCAGACACATCCCCAAAATACGATTTTGATGCTTCAGCATTCTGCCAACATTTGGCACACCCAAAGATTCTTTATACTGCACTTTAACAGGCAATGGGAAAGGAGAAAATTCCAAGATGACTTGTTTCATCCTATCATACATTTTAAATTACGCATTATGGATTCAGATAATAATTATAATGTTTTTAGCCCCAAGTGCCCCTACGGAGCCTAATAACTACATACTCTATCCCCGCTGCAAACCACACACACACATATATATTTTAAATAGACAAAGCTTTACAGATGGACATATACATATATGCATATATCAACACACAAATATATATGTTTTGACACATGCACGGGCACACATTGGAAAGAGTAGAGCCAACAAACAAAATAAACAAGGAAAAATAAAATTAAAAGATGAAGATATATACACAAAGCATTGGGGAAGGGACCTTGGATTCAGAGTGAGAGAGATCATGGAAGAGGATGCATATACATGGGACGGGTGGGGAGTGGCGGCAAGGAAACAGCGTGGTAGTGGAATCGTTTAACACAAAACGCAGCTACATCAGCAAATTTGCATCGGATCTAGATTGTCTTAACCTTCTCACCTTCCAAAGTGAAAAGCGGAGAGAGGATTTTGAGAAGGTCCATGCAGCTTTCTAAAACTGCATCTGGAATGAACTTAATAAGGTTATGAGAAGGTCCTCACTTGGCTAAGAATGAATTATATGTTTGCTCTAAATATGTGTACATACCAAATAAGAAACAGAGTTGTTTTAGAACATTGTTCTATGTATATATGCTAGCAGAAAAACAATGCATTTCTTGAGAAGGGAGCATAATGCACAGCATCTAATGTGAGAAAATCATATCTAAGTTTTCTCACTTCCAAATGATTTTTCTTATTAAGAGAAAAAAGTGCTGTTATCAAATTTGCATATAATGTAAAAAGGGGCCCTTATTTGGGAAATACTGATATTACTTGAATAATATCACATTTAGCTCGCCATTGATCTGCATACTACAACCTCATTTTGCATACCTATGAATAGAGTATGTTTCCGAGTGAATAAAGCCAGACCTATAGACAGACATCCTGGAGGATTCTGTGATTCTGGGATAACATGCTGTGGTTAATATGCCTCCCAATATACTCATTAAAGGTTAAGCATCACAAAAATGAGATATCCTGTTTAAGGGGCAGCCTTTGGCTAAACACCAGCTTTTATTTTCCTAAAAAGAATTTTTATTGATATGGCAACTTACGCAAGAAATTAATGAAGTGATGAATGGTAATCATCATGCCATCTTTTTTCTCATAACTAGTGTAAATGTGGTGAAAATATATATTTCTGCCAGGTGTGATCAATAGAACCAAGAACATAAATGTAAGCAACAGCTTCTGGAGGGTGAAAGAGTAAGTGATGGCCTCATGCAGTTTTCCAGCCCACAGGAAAATGGTATTTTTGGTGGCCATTGGCAAATGCTGAATGCTTTATGGTAAAATACAGTCCAGTCTAGGACAGTATGTTTAGGGCAAAGGTGATATGTCCAGATACGTGATCATCTGTTGCTAACATTAAACTCAGAAATTTTTGGAATTACTAAAAGAATGGCTTGATATATTGTCCCTCCAACCAATATCCTAAGAGAATTTCTCCCACCAAGGTTTTTGACAAGCACTGGATATAAGACAGTTGTTCTCACTATCAAGAAGCTGAAATACTAATACCCGAATTGCTTTGAGATGGCAAATAGGCAGGTAATAAAATTAATATCCTGTTACGAAAATGAGAAAGTCTAACAAAGTGAATTCTTGCCTGAATACAAAAATACCTCATTCACCAATGTAGCCAGTAAAAGGATTTTCCCCAGGAAGTATTCACCAGAGACCTTGGCACTACATTCAGGAGCACACAGCCAGGATTACCGAGCTTGAGAAATGTTGAACATGGGAGTGGTCCCAGTGTCCTGTCCCTCTAAGTCATACGACATCCTCAGTAACCCTTGGAAGAGTCTGTGGCCCCTGCTATGCCATCAGGCAGTAATTGTAGACAGTAAGTCTAGATCACTAAATAAATTAACCTGCTGCACGGAGTCTTGAATATTTACCTCCAGTGGATTGGAGACTATCTGCCAACCAGGTGTCTCTCAGGTGTCAACATTTCTCAAGCTCGGTAATCCTGGCTGTGTGCTCCTGAATGTAGTGCCAAGGTCTCTGGTGAATACTTCCTGGGGAAAATCCTTTTACTGGCTACATTGGTGAATGAGGTATTTTTGTATTCAGGCAAGAATTCACTTTGTTAGACTTTCTCATGGTAGACTTTCTCAGGTACTTGTTACAGCGCTTCTTTGTGATAATAGATACTAGATTTATTTATCTCTCTTTTAATAACATTTCTGGTTAATTCTCCACCTAAAAAAGGAATACTCATGCTATGTCTTATGGCAAATATCCAGTTCAAATAAAATCCATTAATATAGAAAGAAAAATAAAGGAGATTAAAATGTATTTTTGGAGACTTCACACTTTTCTTTGTACACTCCTCTAACTTCTTGTTTTTTGCCCTCTTTGGCATCTCAGATAACTCTGCTCTTTTGCTCTCCTCTGTTTCTACCTATACCTGGCTTCTACCTGTACTTCAAAGACAAAGCTGCTTTAGTTCTTCTCTTACCCAGCAACATTCCTTTTCCATAATGCTAGTCCTGACAGACTAGGTCTTTAAATTAATTCATATTAAGTTAAAACACCTGATAAAACTAACTCTCCAAAGGGATGCTTGCACATAAAAAGAGGTGTTTATTAAGTCAAATTAATCTCTAATTATAAAAAGCTTGGGGAATATTTATTGAGCAGTAAACCATGAAATCAGAAGGATATCTGGAAACACTACTTTTGAAAGATTGTCATCAAACATGGGGGAGGTATAGCTAACTATGGTCTTCCTTGTGCCAGTGAGCCACAGACAATATAAAGGTGTGTTCCATTAATATTATGCACCATAAATTGAGAAAGTACATCTGAGAGTGTTTCAAGCTAATAGTTTAGGATAACTTAAGTCATATATTATAAAATAATCAAGTTCACAATGACATGAAGGTAAAAAGGGAAACTACAATTTCATTTACACATTTTGGTAAGGTTAAAAACCCAAATCTGTAATTTTGAAAAAGGCTTTATCTAGGAAGTTAGAGTCATCCTACCAATATACATACAAATCATGAGTAGATTAATTTTAAACAAGCATTTATAGAGCATTCAGGCTGCTTTTCAAGTGTAAAATAATAACCTCAGATGAAATAACCAGATTGAAAGCAAGATTCCTAAAGGTAACATGGTTTATTATGAGATGGTTTTATATCATTAGTTTTCATCCTTTACCCAAGATCTAGACTTATTTTTACAACTGTGTGCTGAACTTCCTCTTTATTTTTGCCTCCTCCTTGACTCTCATGCCTACTAGTTTCAAACTCTTAAAAATTACTGATTGTGTAAGATCATTTGATCCACCTGTTTTTATCAGTGCCATCCTATTCAGACCACTTTTATCTTACTCTGAGACTGTTCCAAGAGCTTCCAAAATTGGTGCCTCCATTCCCACTCCAGGCCACTCTACACACGGTAAATAATGGCTCTCCACACAACTGCTCAAAACACAGGCTCCTCATTACCTACCAAGTTAAGACAAATTCTGTGGATTGAGGTTCAAAGACAGATTTGGCCCCATACCACTTTCACAAATTTTTGCACATTTTTTCTCTCCCTTTTGTCATTCTGCAATTCAGTTGCACTCTACCCTCATCATTTGCTTATTCTTTTCCTACCCATGCTCCCTCTGTTAGTTTTGGAAGTTGAAAATATGTTCTTTAAATTAATTCTCAGTTCCAAAAAACTTTTCTGATATACCAATATTCTCTTATTTTATTCTTAAATACTTTGTATCTATTCATATAAAATTAATATTAGTATTCTTAGCAAGTGTGTACTTCTAGTGATATTGTAAGCTCGGTTAGAGTAAGAATTGTGTTTTACATGCCTTTTTACTAATAATACTTTATACAAAGTAAAATTTCAATAAATATAATTGAAATGAATTAAATTTGACATGATTTTTTGATTTGGCTTTCACTTAGATTTAACCTTTTGAATTCTATCTGCTGTCTTGAGAAATAGTATTTCTATCAGACAAATGTAAACATATATAAAATTTGACCTTTCTTTCCTTTCTCTCTCCCAAAGATTATATGTTTTCAAAGATTTGTATACTTGTGAAGGCAAAACTTTGATGGTGCCTTAGAAGCCAAAGTTTTTTTAAATGTTCCAAATATGCAATTCTGTCTTTACTATTGGAAGTGTATTTGAGGCTTGGGAGGGTAGTGTCTCCAATTTTTTAAAATGATACATTTGAAATAAAATATTTAAGTTAGAATAGTCAAGTGAAAAAACAATTATTCTTTTCTTTCCCTACAGCCATCATGTATGACATTCTTATTTTTGACAAATTACAAAGTTTCTGCCTTTGAATTTAAGGAATGTGTTCTAATGCACATTATTTCTCCTTCTTGGAGCAATAGATTGAATTTGTCTAATTTTCTAAGAAAGAGTTCTGTGTATTTGGCCTTATTGTGGCATAAGTTGAAAACCACTTACAGACACTGCTATTATCTTTAAAAGGAAAAGAAAAGAAAGAAAAAAAACTTTGTTTTAAAATTTGCTTGGACTGAGTGCATGAAGTGCATTTCCTGAAGTGTAGAGTGATATAGACTGCTACATAAATAATGAAAGGTACTATAAAACTTGTGTCCCGTTAATACTCCCTTGATATTAAACAAGAGAAGTTCTGTCTTTAAAATACTAACCCGTTTATTCTTATAACATTCGATCTCTTCTAGGAATTTCAACTACTTTTGAACTTATAGATTGTTTCGGATTATTCACAGTGAGTGGCCTGTTTCTCTCCGCGTTTCTTTGAATTGAGAAGTCCCCCAGGGATGCCAGAAGAGAAGTGAAAGGAAACAAACCTGACTTACCATAGTCTAGTTAGTTTACAGTTTAAAGTGAGTAATGGAGCTACATGACCAGCAGCGTGACCTTCAGCTAGTAAGAGCTCCTCATGGACTTACAACTCAGAGCCTTTTAATTCAGGTTCTAGTCCTGTCCAATACAAGGCTTAATTAATCCCTTTGTCCTTTTGCAGCCTAACTTGTAACAATAATACTAACAACTGGAGGTGCTTTGTCAATTTAACTCATCTATGGTCTTCTAAATTTCAGCATTCAAATACATTTATACATTAATGTTAACTGACTGATCCTGTTTGGGGAGTTGTAATTACACACACACACACACACACACACACACACACATCTGGTATTATTGTCCATCTATCGTGACATTTTCATGGACATGATTCTACTCTTTATTTTAAAAGACAAAGTGATGAAGAGTTTAGAATAATGTTATTTCTCCCATGTTCATAATAAAAGTAATGTGAAAGAAGGAATATAATCTTACTTTAAATAATTATATTGGCTAAGGGCCAGTTAGGACAAAAATATTAAATCCCAATCACTCAAGTGGCAAGAATTTCCTCTTCACTCAGCTGCAGAGGCTGGTGCACCCTTCCACTGGAAGGGATGTTATATTAGGATCATGTTTTAGGAGCATCCCCTAATTTTACATAGAATTACCTGTATATAAGCAATACTGCTGGAAAGATAGAAAAATAACACTGTATGAATATCAAAGCTTTAGGAATAGTTATTCTCCATTTTTCTCCAGGCTCAGTAACAATCTATGTTTTTGATCTGGGTTCCTCAAGGGAGATTAGGCTGGTAATATTTATTGAACACGTTCAAAGTGCTTGGAAATGTCAGTCAGAGGAGGATATAAGAGAACATGATCCCTGCATTCAAGTGTCTCTATTAAAAAGAGACATGATCTTTTGAGGCTGCTCCAGGTACCTTTGCTGACTATAATACTGTTCTAGAGAGAGATATGTTAATTTACAGTTCTGCACACTGAATCAGGTTTTCTTATTTGTTAAATGTAATCTTCATACCCACTTTACACAGGATTCTGCCTGCCTGTCTAAGTAGATTTTCTAAAATGTGATAATCCAGTGTAAAAAAAATCGTTTCAAGGTACATAGAACAACTAATTCCATCGCAGTTCTCCCAGTTCTGAGAGGTGTGATGAGCTTGAGAGGAAACCATGGGATTTTCCTAGTTTGCTTCAGAAAGCAACGTTAAATGGATGGAGCCACTCATCTCACATTTCTCAAAGCCAGTATTTGCTCAGTTCGTTTTGATGACATTAGACATGGAGCCCCTCCGTGGGTGCGCTGTGGATAAGCCTGGATGAGTTACTCCCTGCCAGCTTTTCTATGGTTGCCTCTTCTTTTCCTCTCCAGGAGACACTAATTAGGCTATAGGAAGCAAAGCTGGAACAACAGTAAGGCTACAACCACTTTCTCGATGAATTCCTCCTTAAGTTAGAAAGCATATTACATAAATTCCTTCTTACGATAGAAAGCATATTACAAACTGTAAGAACACAAGGGTGTGTGCTCAGATGTAGCTTCCCGTCTCACCTTCTCAGCACGGTGCCATCTCTCTATTCTTAGTTGTGGTAAGAAAGATACAGCTGTATACTGCAAAATATCTAGGTCTCTATAAGTGGTTCTCCCACTTTTTCCAGTTTAGTTTCTCACTGAGAAACTATGGATGCTGAACAAGATCTAGGGGACAAGGCCTCATGGGATTCCCCAAAGATTCGACTGTTTTATGAATGAGGCTTAAGTCAGAACATCTCTGAGAGTATTTTCTATTTGCGATAATGGCATTTCCTCTGAGTAGAAGAAGAAGGACACGTTTTAAAATACTCTTTGAGCTGCAGCTATCTGTTTTTTTTTTTTTACTTGTTGAGTGTCTTTATTTTTAATTTTACTTTTTTATTGTTTAAGTACATTTGTCTCCTTTTTCCCGCCACCACTCTCCACTGCCCCCTTCCCCCTAACCGCCCCCCCCCCCGCCCCCCGGGGTATCTTATGTAAAGGACGGATAAGCCCTGTCTCCTGCCTTTCAGAAGTTTATCGTTAGGAAGCAAGACAGACATATAAACAAATAAATTACATGATTACAATGTAGTGTGGAGAATAGGGGAACAGAGAAACAAAAGCACACAGCTAAATCTGCCTAGGGGTTTCAGTGAAAGTGGTATTTGAACAAGGTCTTGAAAAATGAATGAGCACTTATAATTTTAATTTTTTTTTTTTACTTTTTGAATATTTACTTTTTGATTTTAATCATGGCTGTATTATACTGTTTTTTTTTAATAATTTATTTACTTTTTAAATACATTTGTCTCTGCCTCCCCCCAACCTCTTTCCCTTGCCCCCTCCCACCTTCCCTCCCTCAGCTCTTCCCCTTTGGTTTTGTCCATGAGTCCTTGCTATATGTTCCTTGACTTTCCCCTTCCCTTCCCTTTCCCTGCCCCGCCTTCCCTCTTGTCTCTGTTGATTTCTTTTCCTTTCAGTGTTGCTGGTCATATTTTCCTTGCATCTTTGCATTGTTGGTTAGGTTCCGCTTATAGGTGAGATCATATGGTATTTGTCTTTCGCCCCCTGGCTTATTTCACTTAGCATGATGCTCTCCAGTTCCATCCATGCTGTCACAAAGTTTAGTACTTCTTTTTTTCTTTCTGCTGCGTAGTATTCCGTTGTGTATATGTACCATAATTTTTTGATCCAATCATCTACTAATGGGCATTTAGGTTGCTTCCAACACTTGGCTATTGTAAATTGTGCTGCTATGAACATTGGGGTGCCTAGGTTCTTTTGTATTGGCGTTTTGGTGTTCTCAGGGTATAGTCCCAGCAGGGGAATCGCTGGATCAAAAGGCAGTTCCATTTTCAGCTTTCTGAGGAAATTCCACACTGCTTTCCATAGTGGCTGCACCAGTCTGCATTCCCACCAACAGTGTACTAGGGTTCCCTTTTCTCCACAGCCTCGCCAGCACCTGTTGTTTGTGGATCTGTTTATGATGGCCATTCTGACCGGTGTGAGGTGGTACCTCATGGTGGTTTTGATCTGCATTTCTCTGATGGCTAGTGATGCTGAGCATCCTTTCAAATGCCTCTGGGCCCTCTGTATCTCCTCCTTAGAAAAGCATCTGCCCAGGTCCTTTGCCCATTTTTTGATTGGATCGTTTGTCTTCTTGGAGTAGAGTCGAGTGAGTTCTTTATATATCTTGGAGATGAAACCTCTATCTGACGTATCATTAGCAAATATATTTTCCCATACGGTTGGCTCCCTTTTCATTTTGCTGATGTTTTCTTTCGCCGTGAAGAAGCTTCTTATTTTTATGAGGTCCCACTTGTTTATTCTTTCCTTTATGTCCCTTGCTTTAGGAGACATATCAGTGAAAAAATTGCTGCATGGGATATATGAGAGTTTCCTGCCAATGTTCTCCTCTAGGACTTTGATGGTGTTGTGACTTATATTTAAGTCTTTTATCCATCTTGAGTTTATTTTTGTGTATGGTGTCAGCTGATGATCCAATTTCAATTTTTTGCATGTAGCCGTCCAGCTCTCCCAACACCATTTGTTGAAGAGGCTGTTATTGCTCCATTTTGTGCTTCTGCCCCCTTTGTCGAATATTAGATGTCCATAGAGACCTGGGCTTATTTCTGGGCTTTCTATTCTGTTCCACTGGTCTATGGGTCTGTTCTTGTGCCAGTTCCAGATTGTTTTGAGTATGGTGGCTTTGTAGTAGAGTTTGATGTCCGGTATTGTGATCCCTCCTACTTTGTGTTTCTTTCTCAAAATTGCTGCGGCTATTCGGGGTCGTTTATGGTTCCATATAAATTTTTAAAATGTCTGTTCTATTTTTGTGAAATACGTCATTGGTATCTTAATAGGGATTGCGTTGAATCTATAAATTGCTTTGGGTAGTATGGACATTTTGAGGATATTAATTCTTCCAATCCATGAGCACGGTATATGCTTCCATTTATTTGTGTCTTCCTTAATTTCTTTTTTCAATCTTGTATAGTTTTCTGCATACAGGTCTTTTGTGTCTTTGGTTAAATTTATCCCTAGGTACTTTATCTTTTTTCGTGCTATATCGAATGGTATATTTTTTCTGATTTCTCCTTCTTCTATTGCATTGCTGGTGTACAAAAACGCTTTTGATTTCTGAATGTTGACTTTGTATCCTGCTGTTTTGCCAAATTCACTTATTAGGTTGAGGAGTTTTTTGGTAGAGTCTACAGGGTTCTCTATGTACACTATCATGTCATCGAGCTGCAGCTATCTTAACTAAAGACCATCGTCCTATGAGATGTTTAAAAACTGGAGTCTTACTGGCTTTTCATCTAGTGGAATTGGCTGGGTAGCTTCACTAAGCTCTGCCACAGGCAGGTAGTCGTCAGAAGACAAACATTTAAACGTGAAGAGGAGTTTTGAGAAAAAGATAAATTTTTTAAGGGGGAATGTTTTTATCATTTGGAGGAACCACCTAGTGCAGACTTCAGAATTTTGGATATGAAATACACAAGGCTTGAAAGTGGCATAATCAGAGAAAGAGACTGATCCAAGGAGTAGATGAAGCAGGTGATAGAGCTGGTAGAGGAAAGTGTTATGATGGGAAGAGCGAAGGCTGAAAATGCATCCAAAATCACATACAAAAGTTGCTCAAAGTGAATTACAGACATAAATGTAAAACCTAAAACTACAAAAACTCTATAAGAATACTTTGGAGAATGTTTTTGTGACTTTGAGTCTAGGCAAATATTTTTTAGGTAGGACACAAAAATCACAAACAATAAAAGAAAATTTGGTAAAACAGATTTCATCAAAATTAAAATATTTTGTTCTTTGAAAGACACTGTTAAGAAAATGAAAAGGCAAGCCACAGGCTGGGTAATGATTGTAAAATATCATACGTCAGATGAAAAACTTAAATCCAGAATACACCAAGAATTCTTAAATCTTAATTATAAAAAGGCAAACAACACAATTTTTTAAAACGGGAAAAAAGATTTGAAGAAACATTTCCCCAAAGAAAACATGCAGATGGAAAAGAACACACAAAAAGATGCTCACTATTTTTGTTCATTAGGGAAATTAAAACCACAAGGGGATACCACTATTGTGTTGCGACCTTTCAGGACCAGACAGGTTCACGGGATTAGTGCTTACTGAAGAATATTCACAAAGCCGTTGGGATGTCTGACGCCTTTATTCAAGGGCGGACAGTCCACGCACACTGCAAGCTGTGTGTCACACTGCATGTCACCTGTTCCCCTGCCTGGCGCCCAGTGTGGCCCTTGCATTCCCCCTGCAGGAAGCCCCTACCCCTTAATATACTGGAAACAGACAAAGCCAGCAAGGAGCCAGGATTATTGTATAATACAGCAAAATTCTGTGCATGTGAGTCCACTCAAGGCTATGGGAACAGTTTATCGGACCCAGTCTCAAGATTATGAGAATGCTACTTTATCAGACCCATTCAAGGTTGTGAGAAACTGCTTCTGTTAGTAACCCAGACACCTGGGAGAGGAAGCCAGACTGCCTCCATTTACCCTACAACTATGTACCAATTCAAATTACTAAATTGATAATGACTGACCATACTGATACTTTGGCAAGAATGCAAAGCAACTAGAACCCTCATACATAGCTGGTGAGAATGTAAAAAAGTACAACCGACTGGAAAAAATAATGAGGTAGATTCTTAAAAAGGTAAGCATACACTTAATATAAAACCCAGTTTCTACATTTATAAGCTTTTACTGAAGAGCATTAAAAGCATATGACAGCACATAGACTTGTACATGAACATTTATTGCAGCTCTGTTTATAATCTCCAAAAACTGAGAACAACCACTTTCATCAACTGGTGAATAGATAAACAAATTATGGTGTATTTATAAAATAGGCTTTTTAATAATAAAAAGAACAAACTATGGGTGCATGCAACATGCGTGAAAAAACGCCAGATGTATAAAACTCCATGCTGTAAGATACATGCTTGTGAAAGTCTAGAAAATGCACAACTATAATGAGAAAGAAGACTGACTACTCGAGTCAGGATATAGGGAAAAGGGCATGAGGGGACTTTTTGGAGGGATGAAAATGTTCTGTATTTTAGTTATGGTAGTGATTATACAGCTGTATCCATTGGTCAAAATTTATTAAAGTTTACAATTGGTGAACTTTGCAGCATGAAAATTATACTTAAATAAATCTAACTTTAAAAATTGCTTCAAAGTTACTGATTTTGAAAATGGAACTAGTGAAGGAAGAAATTAGAGAGAACAGTAGAGACATTGTCATGCTCTAGGTCGAGAGAGAGAACATGCTGGAGAGAAAATACTATCTCACTAACTAAATGAGCAATCTTACACAAATCACATAACCTCTCTGGTCCTGTTTCTTCAGACTTAAAACAAGGAACTTGAACAAAACAACCTTTCTTTACAGCTCTAAAACTGACAAAAGGTTTACGTGTTTTTGTATCAAGGATAGCCAATTTTGAGGAACGTTTAATCAAGAATTTTGGTTCCATTTTATCAGGCTATATTAATAAAATTGAAAAAAGAAACTCTGATTTATGTAGTTTGACAGTATTTCAAAACAAGTTGAAAAGCAAAGGTTGAATAAGCAAATACAGGAAAGAAAGTGGCTCCCTAAATAAAGCTTTCGTATAAAAAAATTCCTCTGATGTACCTCTATTTGTACAGAAGGTTTTAACAGTTCTGAGGATTAGTCACTATCAACACAGACCAGCGGAGTTTAAGGTATCAAAAACACATGGGGTTATTAAGTGGTAGACTTGAAAATATCCATTGGTGCTTGTCATTAAGAAAAAGAGAAACAATAGATGAAGTGTTAAAATGGTGGAAATGTAACAGGGAAACCTTGTGTTTTAAGAGCCACAATGCTGAAATAACTTCAAGGGATTGGCTTACACTCAAACAGGAAATTGACCAAATCAACATTTGGCTTGAGATAATGAAGTGATAAAAGGAGCAGTGGGGGGAGCACAACTGTGAGTGAGAAGGAGGCAATGGATGTTCTGTGTTAACCTATGAGGCTGTTTCTGAAAAGTGTTTTTAATTAAACCTCTCCATCCAGTGCTCATGAAACCTAAATACAATACTGAATTAGTGCCTTTGGGAACAGGTATAATATAAAAAAAAAAAAAAAAAAAAACACAAAAAACCTGCAGTAACGAATTGGACCAGCAAAATCACCTCCATCTTTTCCAGTCCAAATACTACACCATTTTTCTTTATTGATGGTCCTATTTCAGCTAGTAACAAGGAAATTAAGAAAACAAACCTATTGTGAAAGCAGATGAAGAAGGGGCCAAATTGCACAAAAACGCCTAAAAATAAGTGCTGCTGTTCCTCAGTCCCCACCTCCTTATCTCTGACTGTGACTGGAGCCTAGTTCAGCTCCAGGACCTGGCAGTGGGAACTCTGTGTTCAGGGGGCAAGCCCTGAGAGCAGGACCCGCGACCAAGCTTGAGCTGAAACTGTAGACCAGCATTAAACCAGCCACCTCAGAGTCCAAAACAGAGTTAGTAAGTGAGCACAAACGGCCTGGGATTGAACTACTAAGGTGTTCAGGAGTTGCACCAATATACCTAAAAATCAGTATCTCTCTCTCTCTCTCTCCTCCCTTCTCCTCTTCCCCCCTTAACCCTCTCCTTTCCACTCCCTGCAATTATCTATTTTCTTACCCAAATTTGAAACTAGACTCTAAATGCCATAGGGCACTTTAGTTTGTACACTGGGAATCCTTTGAAGTGATCAATGATAATGATGGCTAACTTCCATAGAATACTTTCTATGTGCTTGACACTGTCTTAGCATTTTACAAAACAAGACACCGCAAAAAAAAAATTATGAGACAGGGACTGTTACCACTACCATTTTACAATGATCCACAATGTTTAAGGGACTTGCCAAAGGTCACAGAGCTTGAGAATAACAGAGCAGGAATTAAAACCCAAGAAATCTGGCTTTAACTGAGAGCCAATGGTGCAGCCTGAAAGGGACCCAGATCAAAATGAAAACCACCTTTAGGATGGAGCTAATCTCTGGAAGAACAGATGCAAATGCAGGTGCAGGGAGGAACTTTGGTCCTGTGGGCTGAGCACGGTGTCCAGAGGGTGTGGCGAAATGTAACAGGTGGTGGTACAGTCCAGCAGTCAGACCCAGAGAGGTTCAGGCTGGGGTTGAGGAGTTCCAGCAGGTCAAGCAAGGGCACTGAGAGGAGATTCAGACAGGTGGTTATCAGGAGGGCCCCGGGCAACCCCCGCAGGATGGCCCCTATTCTAGAACTGGAAATACTGGAAATGGCACTAAAATAGCACTTAAGCAAAGACAACAAGAATGGAATCTATTTGCCTTTGCTGTTGAGATTGAAGCCATCACCATAAGCCTCGATGCCCCACCCTGTCCGCTCCCCACACCAACTACTCCCAGCTGATGACTGAGCATGGTGGGGATATTAAAGCAGACCGTGTCCTGGGAGACGTGGCACTCCTTGGACAGGATGCTTTGGTTCAAAAAGCCTTGCCAAATGTTTCTTAGATGGCACAGTAAGCTTCCACACAACACTCCTTCCCTCTCTCCTTCACTCAGCCTCTACTGTGGCCTGACAGCTCTCCCAGCACCCCCAGCCTCCTTCCTCCCCATTTCCTCTCGCAGATGTTTCCCCTAAAAAAAAAAACCTCCCACCTTTAATTTCATCTGGGCTTCTGCTACTTGGAAGACCCAGGCCAGTAAAAGAATCTTACATTTGTTTGCACTTTACAGTTTATAAAGCAATTTTACATACATTGTTGTTTTGAGCTTATGAGTTCTGTGACATAAACAGGGTGGGTACCATTATACCCAATTTACAGGTTTGGCAATCGAACCTCAAAGAGTTAAAGTGCTGAGTCTATGATAGGCAGCCTCCAGCGCAATTTGGCAATCCCTGCCTCCTGGTCCTCACGTCCTTGTTTATTCTTCACCCCCAACCCCTTTGAGTGTGGGCTGCACTTACTGAATGACTTCTAATGAATAGAATATGACAGAACTAATGGATTGTCACCTCAGAGATTAGATTATAAAAGACTGCAGCTTCGTCTTGAGAACTCTGTCTTGCTCTCTCTTGGATCATTTGCCCTGAGAGAAAACACCTGCCATGTTGTAAGGCAGCCCCATGGAGAAAGCCATGCATCAAGAGACCAAGGCCTGCCAACAATATGTGAGTGAGTTTGGAAATGATCCTTCCCCTTCCTCTGCATTAAGTCTACAGATGAGACCACAGCTCTGGCTGACAGCTTGACTGCATTCTCATGAGGTGAGCCACAGTGAGGCAGAGACACCCTGCCGAGCCACACCAAGATTCCTGATCCACAGGAACTGTGGCATAATAAGTGTTTATTTTAAATTGCTAAGTTTTGGGATTAGTTTTTTAAAAGCAATAGGAAACTAACATAGTGTCCAATGTTCAGAGCAAGTAGGTGGCAGAATACACATTGAAACTTATCCCAAAGCTTTGTTCACCTGCAGTTTATTCTCGTCTCTACCCAAATTTTCAGTACTACCTTTCTCTATTTATTTTACAAATAAACTTGAAACACTTATTTTTTTTTTTATGGTGTGGCCTATTAAACATTTTTGCTGTGACAACAAACATCCCCCAAATTGCAGTGGCCTTCAATACTGAACGTTTAGTTTTGGTTCACAGGTCCGTCAGTTGGCTGTGGCTCTAGCTGGGCTCCTCTCAGGTCTGTTCAGTTTTTCTCTACACAAGTTCTCTCCAGAAGGTATCCAGCCAAGTATTATGAAAAATAGAGACATTTATTGAAGAAGAGACAAGATACAAGAAACATTGTACATTGGACAATGGCACCTCAGTCCCCTTCAAAGTAGGCACCTTGTCACTGCACACAGTTCTCCCAATCGCCATCAGCTGCCCTGTAATATTTCCCTGAATCTCACCGAAGGTCTGAAATTTCTTCCCTTTCAAGGTCATTTTAGTTTGGAAAAACCAGGAGTCGCAGAGTGCCAAACCCGGGAATTACCTGGGTGATTTGATATTTCACCAAAAGTTCTCATAAGATGTGATGCATGAGCAGGCATGTTGGGATGAAGCTGCCAATCACCATTTGCCCATACCATTTGCCTTCTGAATTATCCAAATGGTTTCCACAGAGGAATGCTCAAGCTTAACGCAAAATGTGATGCAGATTCGTTGTTCTACTCAGCCATTTTGAATGCTATGGCCACGCAGTACACATGCTCACTCAATGGTGTCTACTACCCCCATTGGCTAGCACAGTGAAGTTATCATTGTCCATGCATGTCCATTCCAGTCCACTCTCCTTGGCCATCAGGTTATGCTGATGTCTCTCAAACTGCTCTTGTTATATTAACAATGGCTAGAACTTTTTCAGGGCATACCTCATATATCTTCACATCCCAGGCCAAAGACCCAGGCTAAAGGAGCTCTCTTTATCTGGAAATGCTGTTCCCATGGCAAAGACTGGAACACAGATCAAACTGAACCATCCAAATACGCTAATAGTTTCTACTCAGAAGTTGCATACCTCGTGCACATTCCATTTGCCAAAGCCAATCATTTTGCCAATCCAACAATGTGACTGAATGGTATATGGTGCTTAGAGAGGCACGAGGAGTTACAAGGGAAAGTGCATGGGTTTATAATACATGGAAACTATAGTTGTAGAGAATAATATAACCTACCACATATAACATTGAGTGGTTATGAATTTAGATCATATCAATAATAGAAAAATTAATACTTAGAAATTTAAAAAATTAAAGCATTAAGCATAACAAATTAGCCTCTTTAGAATACATTATGAAAACACCAATGCTCACTGAAACCATGGAGCAGAAGGGTAGAAAATACTAGACTGTCATTTGGAAGAGGAATTGGCAGAACAGCCACATCCAATATGAGTTACCATGGTTTAGTCATGATATCTTTGCAGTCATAACTTTCAGATAGGAAATTGGTTCCTTTCAATGCCACACTCATTTAAGAGGTATTTTTCTACTCTGTTTTTAAAATGAGCATGAAGTCCCAGGGAAAAAAACTGTTAGATCCCTTGCTTAACCCATGAAATGGTTACCACAACCTATCAACTCTGAATTGGCTTTGGCCAGAAACATTGTTAGAATTTCTGAAAAGTTGTTAGCACTATCCCTTAAAGGAAAAAAGAAAAAAAAAAAGATGCAAATCTTTTTTTTAAAAAACAACCAAATGTTCCGGTAATGATTTTCCACTCTTTGCCTATCTTGATGCTTTAAATAGATTCTATGTTAAAAATATCTGCTATAATAAAATAAGAAATGGTCAACTAACAAATTAGGAAGTAGGCAAAGCTAATTAAAACAGTTTTGTAGACTATTAAAGGTACAGTCCTAGTAGGTTTTTTCCAAGAGAAATGTCAGTGTTTCAACCTTTTCTAGACAGTATTTCACAGCTGATTTTCAGGTTAACTTCAATGGCACTATCACATGTTTAAACAAAAATATCACAGCAATGATATGTGTTGATGTTTGGCAATACTGCTTAAGTTGTAACTATATTTTAAGCATATCCCTTATGCTTTCTGACAGCCCTATACAAAACATGCTCTAATAAATACAGTGACCACAGGGATAGGACCTCCAATAGATGTTATTCTTAACAGCACTTAAACATCGAACTGTTTAGTAGGTAGGTTTCCTGTTAAATAAGATTAATATGTTCTGTTCAGTATTTGATTCCATAAAGAGCTATGCAACTTGCTAATGCTTTAAAAGAATTGATACATAAATAAAAATGTAAAACTATTTCTAAATAGATAATCCACATAGTGGTTTGGGATTCTCTTAGTATATTTATATTACGGTGCACAAAGTTTAGGCCTTAGTTTCCTTGTAAATCATGATGAGTGACTTAAACAAACTTCAAGTTCTACTAATTTATTTTACTTATATATTATCTGAAAGTTATCAAACCATCTTTGCAAGTCACATGAACTTCAATCACTCCTTCAAGATTTTTCATAGAGAGGGTTATAAATCCTCAGATCTTTAAAGTATGCATACATTAAGTAAAACTGTGCACATTTTAAAAACGAATTTAAAAAACATTGAAAATTATAGTCTAATATTTATGGTTGTGATTTTATGGATTAATATTTTGTTATATTTGAAAATAAAACATCATAATTTACCCAGTTCTATTAAACATATTTAAATACAAATAAATATAAATAAATGTGGTGCTGTACAGTTTTGTGTTATAAGACCCACATGTTAGTTTACTGTTAGTTCACTTGTTTTGGAGTAGAAAATCTAAACTTGTGTATCTTTGAATGCTAATATTACATGTACACATTTTGAAAAATATGTGAACTTATTATTTTAACCAAGAATATTAGTAATAACCAGACAATCACCCAAGGAATGTCTCTAAAATCTAACATAACTAATAGGAACATTTAATTCAAATTCTTCAGTGATTCAGAACACTTGGTTAGAGCTCTTTCTGTCCTCTTGACAGTGCTTCCTGTTCTTGGCCAGATGCACAGCCACACGCAGAAGCACCAAAAACTCTCAGAAAAGCCATTGTTGAAAAGAGCTGGAAACCAAGCCATCCTTCCAAGACTTCTAGTTACATATTCAAAATTAGAGGGATTCAGAGACACGAAAGTCCCTGGCTATGCATTAGAACTGTGTTTCCAAATATTTAATATGCCACTATCCACATTGATTATAAAAATGTTACTAAAATGTTTATATGAAAGCAATAAAAATCAGTGACCATAAACATTATAATTTATTTCTATGTAGAGTGCTACTAGCAGCACTTTCGTTCCATATTTAGTCAAGGCAGTCTCCTCAATGACTAACTGAAACAGCCCAAGCTCAAATAAATCATCATATTGATGGTCCCTGGCTATGCGACTTGACAGCTCTGACAAGGGTAGCCTCCTGGAATTCTGTATAGAGACAAAACTGGCATTCACATCCAACCTGATGCTCAAGTTGCCTATTGTACACTAAAAGCTTTTGGGAGCAGGGCTATATTTTAAGCCCAGACAGCGATGCTGAAAGAATGCTACTCATACAGAATTTTCTTTTCAGGTACTACAGATTCATTTCGCCAACAGTTACCAAATGGCAGGTGACAACCAAAATGAGGACGACTGCCCAGAGGAGCCAATCTTGTGTGTGGATTTTATCATACGATTTCAAGTTGTAATTGGAGACCCTTGCTCTCAAATTTCAGTCTCCACTGTTTTCTGAAATCTATCAGTAGTAATTCCTTACACTGGAGTACAGTGGATTATAATACGTCTCTAGACGTATTCTGTTTTTCAATACAGAAAAATTAGGAAGGATTGCCCACGTTAAATACCACAAATCTTAGAGTGAACAGATTTTTCAGATATTTTATTATTCACTTTTTCATTCATTCACTCATCTTATTAAGTCATATAGCTGAAATGTACAGAGCAACTTCCATAAACTAGGCCCTCTTCTAGGTAATGAAAATCTTGCAGAGAGCCCTGGAGTAGCTCCTCCCCACTTGGCAGCAGAACACTGAGCTAATGAGAATACCCAAAGGAGGGAAAGAGGCACCAAAGTGGGAAAAGAGACTTGCCAAGTCCAATTCTGCTACTTCACAGTTCTGCCTAGAGCAGGCACTGGTGGTGCCCACAGGTGTCCAGCCTCAGCCACAACTGGTGAAGTGTGCAAAAACCGCCATGAAAAGGGGAAGTTGACTTCAGAAATACAAACTTCCCTAGAGTCCATAATTTCATTGATTGAGAACAAGTTTTCCTCAGCATTTAAAGCATGTGATACAATAAATGCTTTAGTGGCAGAATCTAATTAGTCCCCCAAAGAAGCTGCTCAACATGTTAAGATGCATATGTTTGGCAAATGTAAAATTGAAAATTTCATGTTCCTAATGAAGCCAACTGCTCTATTTTTGCAAATGGTACCAGACACAAGACTTGAAATCACGAAGTCACCTTTGACTATACATTCCGATCCTTCCTCACATCCCATTTGCATTTTTGACCATGTTCTATTTGTTCTCTTCTGCATTCTCCCTTCTTTCTTTTGGATGTTCCAACTCAATCCAAAGTAATGTATCAACAACTTCTTCTCATTTCCCTGACTTCAATAGTTCCTTCCCTCTATCCATCCTGAAAACTGTCACAATAATATTATTTTGATTATGCTGTTTATTGTTTATTATTGCCTTTAGTGCAATCAATGTACAGTCTCCTAAAATTTTGCTTCAGGCCTTCATTGTACCTCACTCACAATTTTGTCCTACAACAGGCCTTTAATCCTGCTGAGCTTCAGATAAAATCTGAACTCCTTAGCTCGGTATTAAGTTTGTACTCAACCAGTCTTTACCATCTTACATATAACTACTCATTTTAAGGCTTCCACTTCAGTACCAATGGTTTACTCACCACTCCTTCACTGCCCTTCATTTTTCCATCATTTTCAACAATTTACTTATAATGGTTTTAAAGAGAAAGAGAAAACCACAAATTTAAGCTTGATGCTGCCTCTGACCATGTATGGAACTTCTCTAAGTCTTATTTTCAACTGCAAAGTGAAGTTTTACAATGTCTTTCCTCTCCTGGAGTCTTCATGGGGGTCAAGGGAACTAATATTTATTGACCCTTTGTTATATGCTAAATAGACTTTTCTACTTTTAGCAAGGTAATATGTTATCTTATTAAAATCTTTGGATGATTCTGTGATATTTGCAATTTGTGAATAAGGAAACTGAGGCAATAACTTTTGTGCAAATATTTTGTAGACTGAGAAACAACTGTGAGGATGTGTAGTTTTATCTCTTTTTCGCCTCCTATTAAATATTCTATTTTATGCAATATTAGTGATTTCTCCAACTAAGTTTTAATTTATTTTAAGGTATAAATGATTTTATATATTTCTTTTTTATATATCCTCTCATAATTGCTAGAGTTATAATTGCTTTGAAAATATTTTCAAACTTACTTTGATATACAGCTCCTGTGATAGTTGATTAATGACTTCACTTTACCACAAGAGTAGCTTAAAATTGTCTTTCCTTTATTTTTGTCTACTAGGTGGTAGTCACAGACCTGACACAAAAATATTGCTCAATAAAAAATGAGCAATATATTTATCTACTATATACATTAAAACAAATTATAGTGAGGTCACTGGGAAGTGACAATACGGAAGAGTTGCCATGAAAAAAAAGTCTCATGTATGTGGGTTTTCTCAGGGTATATATACATAAGTATAAATAAGATTTGTTCTGTTTGCAAATATCTCAATATATATTTAAATAAGTCAATCAAACCTGACCTAATGGAGGGGAAAATATTAAGAGTAATTCAAAATGATTTGCAGTACGTTAAAAAAGAAATCTATTAGTGATGAGACAACTGAGGATAGCTTTACTTCACTGGTGATAAATACAGTAGCTGAGATAATCACTGATACTCATCACAACACAG
This sequence comes from Pteronotus mesoamericanus, assembly GCF_021234165.1. NCBI lineage: Eukaryota > Metazoa > Chordata > Mammalia > Chiroptera > Mormoopidae > Pteronotus > Pteronotus mesoamericanus. The sequence goes on from NW_026555310.1 coordinate 19,914,263, forward strand.
TAACTTTGAAACTTGGCTTTGATAATTTAAAGGGAGAAAGTAAAACTAGTTTGTACTTGAGTAGGGATTTGTTTATTCTATGTACCTGAAGTTAAAGCCAACCACCTTCTTAAGTTGAATGACCATAAGTCTCCATACTTGAGCAGAAGTTAATGGACCATTTGGTGATAGATGAATTCTGGAAAATAAACCAGCTCCCAAATTTGTATGTGTGTACTATGTATTATGCCACTCAACTCTAAAAACAAATGTTCCTTTTATAAAAAAATTTAAGTGATAAGTTCTAAACATCTTTCTTTATAAATAAAAAAAGCTAAAGTCAAAAAGCTGACTCATTTCATTTTTTAAAATGTACTTAGGTATACCTAATGATTAAAACTTCTTGGTTAAAAACTTCTTGGACAAATACCATATGATCTCACCTATAAGCGGAACCTAACCAACAATACAAAGATGCAAAGAAAATAAGACCAGCAACACTGAAAGGAAAAGAAACCAACAGAGACAAGAGGGAAGGAGGGAGGGGGACAGGGAAAGGGAAGGGAAGGGGAAAGTCAAGGAACATATAGCAAGGACTCATGGACAAAACCAAAGGGGAAGAGCTGAGGGAGGGAAGGAGGGAGGGAGCAAAGGAAAGTGGTGGCGGGGGAGGCAGAGACAAATATATTTGAAAAAATAAATTAAAATAAAATTAAAAAAAAAGAAACATGTTTAAGGATAATGCCTTAAGTATGAAAAACTTCACTCACAGGTATAATCATCCCCCAAACAATATAGAAATCATCAATAAGCAATTTACTAATCTCTCCCCAAATTGTGTTCTATAGTATGTTAATTAATGTTATAAAAAAATAAATTAATGTATCACAAATGTAAAAAAACAAAACAAACAAAAAAAAAACTTCTTGGTTAAAAAGAATAAGTTCAATTTCTGCTATTTTTTTTCTCTGATTAGAAAGAGCTTGTGTTGTAGTCCTTTGCTCACTAGAAGTAAACATTCTAGGATGACGTCCTCTAAGTCCATTCTTTTCAGCATGAAACAGGATGCCTGGCATGAACTTAATTTCCTTTATTGCACTGTGTTAAGTTCCAAGCACCGGTATACATCTTAATATAAGAAATATGTGTGACATAGTGCCTTTTACAAGACAATATGCTTGAAATAAAGTATGAACTAAGGAAATTAATTCATCAACCTATTAGACTATGACAATTTAAGGAAACCAAATCTATCTTTTCCAACCATGAAGGCCATGTGTTTTGCCTTTATCCACTAGAGGGGGTAATGGTCTTCCATCTAAAAGGACATGGAGTTATCCCAACAAGATTTAAATGTACAAGTGACCTTATTTCTTTTGAAACCAGGTTAATTAAATATTGTTATATAATGGGTGCCGGAAATATCAGTGAAAGTTTGCTTCAAAAGCATTTGTGAAACAAAGATTAGAACTGCTCATTGTTCTCGTCCATCCTAAAATTTTGCAAAATCCGTGGTTGTAAAGATGGGTACATTTATTTCAGCTGAGATAAGAAAATTTACATAAAGTAATGCTTTCTATCACCATTTCAAAAATACCGTCCCTTTTTCATGCAATTGATTTCAACATATTAGAATTGATAATTGAATTGTTTGCTTCAGCAGGGAGGCAAATCACCTATTTATGTTTTAAGGATCTATTTAATAAATAATGGGGGAATTAAATTTATAGAAGTTTATTATAAATATAAATACATAAATTAGACATGGTATAACATGGTTAAATAATGACAACGTTTGGAAACTTGAAAATCAGTAACATATACAGAACTGTTTGTTTTTGGTTTGGGTTTTTTTTTTTTAAGATATATGTATGATTACCACTGTTTATCATGGTAACAATTTTCCTTTAATAAATTTGAAGTCAGTAAGACAAGAATATTATTTTTCTTTAAGTCTACTGAAAAACAGTTTGAATTGCAGTCTAGCCAATCATATTTGGTTGTTAAAATATAATCAAAATAATTGGTTAGAAATAACCAGTTGCCAAATTGATGAGATGTCATAATTATAATTAACTGTGCTATTAGGTCAGTTGTTTAGTTATTTCTATGAATATGAAAAAAGCCTAATCAAAATGCAGACTAATTAGTTCAGTTGAAAAGAGAGATATAATTTGTGAAAAGCAAGTATGTTACATCAAGCATATTCTGTGTAATTCTAATCGTTTTCTGAAATAAAATATATTTCTAGTTCCTGGAGATTATTCCCCTTAAGTAATAGCTGCCATAGTATTTTCAAATGGTGGGTGAATACCAGATTCACCATAAGCTCTTTACAAATATCCTGCCTAGAACCCTCATTCGGAAATGCAGATTCTGAGTCCATGAGATCTCCACATGGGGACTTCTAAAAACTCCATATCCTAATCTGCAGTCACTGGTTGAGCATCAGTGAATTGCACAAGGAGCTCATTGTATCTGGCTAGGTTTTCCCCCCTGCTTTTTGACCTTTATTAGGTATGGTATCAAAAGTCTTCGATGCAAAAGAAGAAAATCATAGTGACTTATTATGACTTTTTACAGGAAAATCTCCTATTGTTTGAGTGAGCATAAAGGCCTCAAAATACCTATGTGTGATAGTGAATTCCACATGATAGTGCAAATAAACATGTTTTTGAAGTCCTGTATTGTTTCTCAGTAATTTGTGCTGCCTGGAGATCTTCCAAACACAGCGAACAAAGGCTTGTCGAAAGGACTTACAGCATCATGGAAAAATTTTTGCTCTAGACAAGAAAAAATATTTACAAACAAAAATTCCAAACAAACCAAAAACCCATTAATAACTATTGTGTTCTTGTAAATATATTACCATAAAAACACAGCTATTTTAAAAACTGAGCAATATATTTATCTACTATATACATTAAAACAAATTATAGTGAGGTCACTGGGAAGTTAAATTATATACATCTAAAACAAATAGGCCTGGGCCTGACTGCTATAGCTCTGTGGGTTGGACATTGTCCTGTGAACCAGAGGGTAGCTAGTTCAGTTCCCAGTTGGGACACATGCCTGCATTGTGGGCCAGGTCCCCGGTTAGGGGTCTACAAGAGGCAACTGATTGATGTTCCTCTCTTGTACCCATGTTTCTCTCCCTCTCTTTTTCCTTCCCCTCCTCTCTCTCTAAAAATAACATAAAAAATTTTAAGACAAATTGGCCTGCTTCATGATGAAATGTGTCACCTATAACTTCTTTTACTATAAATAGGGTTTCTCTCTACATATTATCAATAGCTGTTATTAGCTTACAGTACATGATTTACTTTAATCAATATAGGAACTAACTTACTGTAAAATAGAAGAAGATCAATTTTTTTCCTCTAGAGAGTCTTTTCCACTCATTTTCTAACATACTGAGAAGGCACAAAGAGCAACAGAGCTTAAGTCAGAGGCCAGTGGAAGGAATTAATATGTATTCAAATAATTGTAATGTGGTAGCACATTTTGTATATATTAAAGATGCTGGGAGCGAAGGGTGCCCAGAAGAAAAAGTGTCCAAATCTTCCTGTAAGAAATCCAAAGGTATTGAAGGTGGTAGCTGTGGATAATCACTGAAAAATCAGAAATGGTCCAAGGATTCATAATTCATTCATTTTATCAAAGTTTGTGTAGTATTTACTCTGCACAGTCACAGCATTTTCATTCAAAAAGCAAATAATACCTAAGAGGTATCCCAAAATTAGTTAGAACAACAATGCAGAGATTAATGAATAGCATGTGGAAAGTGCTATAGATTATTTAATGAAGGAATGATTTCCAAGAGGTATGTGGCACTGAAAGGGGCTTGAAGTGCAGGTAGGATGCATCTAGAGAAAGGAGTAGCGGCAGAAGGCAGAGGCAGGAAAACCTGCAGGAACCTAGGGACCCTTTGTTTCTCCAGTTAGCTTGGAGAAAGTATTTTATCCCTTTAATCCAGATCACATCCTCCACTCCAGGAATAGTTCCTAAGCTATTCCACTCAGATCAGTACCTGAATTTGTACAAGTTTATAACTGAAACCAGTTAAACATTTAATCATATGCTATTTTGCATTGTTTTTATTTAAACTATTTATTATATATTTTAATTTCTTAACCCTTTACATTATGAATTCTTTGACGTCAAGGACTGATTCTGTATACTTTTGATATGTTTCACATCCTCTACTGTGCTATTCAGACACAGTTTAGATTTAGTTAAGTATTTGTTTATCAACTGATAATATGACAATGTAACCATGGTGGGATTGCCAGGTAAAATATAGAAAACACATTTAAATCTTAATTTCAGATAAACCACAAAAATGTTCTAGTATAAAAATATTGATGGGACTTACATATACTAAAAAAAAAATCCTGCTAAATTGGGCACCTCTAAGTAGCAGTGTATTTTTTATGGCTTTGTCAAAATTTCCAATGTATTGACTATCAATTCCTGACCTTTCGTGCAAGAAGAAACTTACTTATTTTGTTGTTTGGAGGTTGGTTCTTCTCTGAACAAATGAACTGCATAAAATAAGAAGACCAAAAGAAAAAAACAACAACACATTTTTGAACCAAAGACTGGTGAGTGAAGATGAATAAATGAACCAAATCCAGATATTGAATCAGAATGGGTGAACATAAGAGCCCAGAGACTACACAGAAGATAGGGGGTGAGAGAGATGAAAGGAGAAAGTTCTCTGAAGACACAGACAGGAAAATGAGATGGGAAATAAGAAAGTTAAAAACAGAAAGAGATAGGAGAGGCAAGGTCTCCCTTTTTTTAAAAGGCAAATAAAAGGAAAGAGAATGAAAAGAGAAAAGGGGTAAGAATGAAAAGTGGATAAAAACAGAATAGAAAAAAGCAGGAGATAAAGGAAGAGAATGAGAATTGAGGAAGTATAAGGAGCTACAGAGCCCCTTCTCCTCCCATTCCCCTACCCCATGTTCCCCAGACAACTGCTGCTACTGGTGTTGCCGTTGTCCGCTGTCATTCTGGTACACGGGGCGAAGCTTTCACCTTGCTCCTCTCAGCATAGAGGAGCGGGTCACACAGAAAGGAGAGTCAAGTGGGGTGCGAAGAAGTAGACAGGGCTGCCGAGGGGACAGCAGGGACACACACGGACACGAGGAAAAAACTCTCATCTCTCACTTTTGGGATGTGTGACACAGATAAGTTCTAGGGCAGAAACATGGGCTAAGAAAATAAGCCCTTTAAAAATACACTAATATTACATACAGTGGATTATTATTCAACCTTAAAAAAGAAGGAAATTCAACAATATGTGAAAATGTGGCTGAAACTTGAAGACATTATACTAAGTGAAATAAGCCAAATACTGCATGATTCCATTTATATGAAGTATCTGAAATAGTCAAATTCATAGAATCAGAGGCTGGGGGGAAGGAGAAGAAGGGAGTTACCAATCAACCAGCATAAGGTTTCAGCCAAGCAACAGAAGTTCTAGAGCTCTGCTGACCAACATGTTACCTGTAGACCACAGTACTGTAGGTGCACTTATAACTCTGTTAAGAGGATAGATTCCTTCCCATGACAAAATAAAATAATAAAATAAAATATATATTACGAAAGTTTTAGGTTGTGAGGAAACTTTTTCAAATTGATGACCAACAATGTGTATTTGTATGGTAGCTCTTTCCAGATGGTCCCTGACAGCTTTTTTCTTATTACTGGCTTTCTGTGGATTGGGAAACTTGCTCCTCTTTCCTATTGCAAGTGTTGAGACATTAGCCAAACATGAAACAGACATAGATAAATAACACTTTTTAAAATTTTATTCAATTACAGTTTACATTCAATATTATTTTGTGTTAGTTTCAGGCAGACAGCATAGTGGTTAGACAGTCATATATTTTATAAAGTGGTCCCACTGACGTTTCAAGTACCCACCTGGCACCATACATAGTTATTACAGTATTATTGGCTGTATTCCCTATGCTGTACTTTACATCCCTGTAACTACCAATCTGTACTTCTCAATCCCTTCACCTTTTGCACCCAGTCCCTCAAACCCCCTCCCCTCTGGCAACCGTCAGTCTGTTCTCAGTGTCTCTAAGTTTGTTTTTATTTTGTTTGTTTATTGCGCTCTTCAGATTCCACATAAAAGTGAAATCATAGATATTGGTCTCTGACTGACAATAAGTAACACTTCTAATTCACCTACTTCACACTCCTAGAACCCTACCTCACTGCTTGACAGGCAGTTTTATAAGCCAAGTACTCTGGCTTCTCCCCCTAGGACTCTGCTTAGTCCAGGGGCCTCTTGGTCACAGGCACTGATAAATGGGATAAAAATTTTTAAAGTTACAAGATAACAAAAATAATTTTTACTCATGACTCTGATTCTTAACATGTATCCTGTGCACATGTGGGAGGGATGAGGGAAAGGGTTCACTGAGAAAACGTATTGTTTTGTTGCCAAAACTAATGAACAACAAAGAAAATCTGCCCTGATGGCTCAAGTTTGTTTTCAGTTCAACTTTAAAGAGAGAAAACCTGCTTTTGTAGGGAACTGCAGGAGGGCTGCTCAACTGTCCTGCCTTGAAAACCTGTCTCCCACATAAATCAGCTGTCTTGACAGACAGTACTTCCCTGTAAGAAACCACCATTTCTTCCTCTGTCTCCTGCTTATCTTTCATGCATGGCACTTATCAAACCTAGCTAGGATGAAGAATTATGGGCTACACACCCTTTTAATGGCACGCATTATTACATGAATGTCCAAAAATAAGACTGAAGTTCTTATGTGAACTTAGAGGATGGTCTATAGAGGCAAGCCTAAGCTCTCTTGTCCAGTCCGCCTTTTTTTTTTTTGTCAGAGACTTAGATGAAAATATATAGAAATGCTTATCAAATTTGCATTGAAGTATAATTTGGGGAGTTGAGAGAATTTCATGATGGAGTTAAGATATACACAAAAACAAAAACACCAACATATGCAAAGAACTGTCAAATCTAACAACATGAAATTTAGTATGAGTAAATTCGGAACTTAACACTTGAGTCTCTCTCTCTCTCTCTCTCTCACACACACACACACACACACACACACACACACACATACACCTGCATTACTATAGGCTAAGGGGAGCATGGCTTATTGACATTTGTATAACAAAGATGCATAAATTTATTTCAATAAAAGCCAGCAATAATATGTGGCTACTCTGAAGGCTAATGCACTTTTTGAGTGCAGTAAAAGACTCATAAGGCTTGTATGAGGGCAGTGACTGTTCTGCCTCAGGAGCTGGTTGGAACAGTCCCGGTGTGTTACTCTCAAGTCCGATGATCTAGGGAACAGGGACAAATTAAGACTGTGTTCAAAGGGGAATAAACCTTGAGTGAAGAAAGTCAAAGACATTTTCTGTGAGTTTCATCTGAAGGAACTGGAAAGATTAGCCTAGAGGAGAGAAGATTCTTGAGCAATGATAGTTAACCTCAAATTATTCTTCAGAGATCTTAAAGGGTATTAAATGGAAAAGAAATCAGACATGTTCTCATGAATGGCAGAGCTAAAGCTAATCATTTGTTGCTGCAAGGAGGTAGATATTGGCACAATATTAAAGAAAATCTGGCTGTCTGAACTTAGAGTAGGTTGTTTTAGAGGAGTTCTCCATTTGCAGAAATTCATTAATAGTCTGGAATCCACTGGTTTGGATGTTAGATAATTCAACATCAGAAGGATAAATATATTTGATAATATTTAAGTATACTATACTATATACTATACTACAGTATACTATATTGTATACTACAGTATACCATAGCCAGTAAAGTTACATTCTTTGAAGTCACACAAATCAGACCCAACATTTAGAATCTACGTGATACTGATAAAATATCTAACTTCTTTGTTCCCCAGTTTCTCCATCTATAAAATAAAAATAATAGAAATTAACTCAGATAATGAGAAGGTTTGAGAAATGCATGTATCATGATTAGTACAGAGTAATTACTTAATAAATGATGTTTTATTTTAAGATTTATGTCCATTCCAACTCTGTCTGTTAGAAATGGTTTGTCAAAAAAAAAAGTTTATGTTTGATTTGGACAATCTTTGAATTGAGTTTTCTTTCAATATTCTCTGTTGCTACCATAATTTATCTATCTCTCTATCATCTATCTAATCTATCATTTATCTATCTATCATCTATACTACTTAGCATGATCCAGAAACTCTGAAGAAAACCTAGGACTCATTCTTACTCTGCTGGCTGGGACTATAGTGTAGTCATAGACTACTAAGTGCCTAGAAGGTTTTTCTTTTTTTTTCTTTTTTTTTTTAAATTAATTTATTTACTTTTTAAATACATTTGTCTCTGCCTTCCCCCCACCTCTTTCCCTTGCCCCCTCCCACCTTCCCTCCCTCAGCTCTTCCCCTTTGGTTTTGTCCATGAGTCCTTGCTATATGTTCCTTGACTTTCCCCTTCCCTTCCCTTTCCCTGCCCCCCCCCTTCCCTCTTGTCTCTGTTGATTTCTTTTCCTTTCAGTGTTGCTGGTCATATTTTCCTTGCTTCTTTGCATTGTTGGTTAGGTTCCGCTTATAGGTGAGATCATATGGTATTTGTCTTTCGCCCCCTGGCTTATTTCGCTTAGCATGATGCTCTCTTTCTCATGAGTATCAATGTTACCTTGGGAAAATGCAGGTCTTGATTTCAACCTTATGACAAACTTCTCACATATAATTTGCACCCCATTAATTAACCTAGAATTTTTTTATCATAGTTTCTGATATAGCCTATTAAAACATAAAGAGAACCATATGGATGATCTTGAACTCTCAGAAGCTGAGGTAAAGACAATGGAAAGAGTTGTTCTGATAAGAAGATAGGGACAGATGATGCATCCAGGCTACTGGGCGAGCTGCTCATTAGTTCTTGCAGTGCCCTGGGCTGTGATTTATGTGGACTGGAAGATCTGCATTATTCTGTGCAATGTGATTGGATTGTCTTAACATTTAAGTATGGAACCACATGTTTGTGGTATCATCTTTTTTCTCCCACAAAGATATAATCCTTGCATTCAAGGAAAAAAAAATGTATGTATGTGTATATGTACATGGTGTATGTGTTTGTGTGTACATGTATAGGACCAGCGTCATGAATATGCTACCTGTATGGTTGTATAGGGCTCTCTACTTAGTGGGATTCTACGCTTGGTTTAATGTTCTATGATTGAATATTCAAATTCATAAGTTTTTGAACATGGAACACACATTTTTATTTTGGGTCCTGTCAATTGGTTATAGATGTGTGTGTGTGTGTGTGTGTGTGTGTGTGTGTGTGTGTTTAATCTTAGAAGTAAAAGCATCTTTCCATTTGTGTGATTGATCCCATTTCTTCCCATTTCTATTTCTTCTATTCCATGATTTTCTATAATATGTGTCTCATTATTTATGTTTTTTGCTTTTATTTTCATCCTAACAATAACACCAGTAGTGAGTATTTGATGAACATCTTTCTGGTTATTTTTTATTAAATATAGATGAATACATACTACTTTTTTTTACATGTGTGGAAATCACACAATACGTATTAACTCTTGTTTCTCTTGATGATATGTATTAGAGATCTTTTTTAAACATGTTTTATTGTTGGCAGTATTACAGATGTCCCCTATTTTACACCCTTATTTCCCCCTCCACCAAGTTCTGCCCACACCCTGACCTTCACCACATTGTTGTCTGTGTCCATGGAAGAGATCTGAATATAATGCACATATAAGTTGCCAGGATTTTTGAAGAACACTAGTAGTAGTTTAGCAAGCCATCCATTAATTCTTGCAGTACCTAGGGCAGTGAGATCCATATTATTTTAATGCAATAGGTACTGTTTTGTTTTTTCTGCATGTTTTGGGCTTCCGCTATATTTTGGCTACATTTACCATATTCTTTCTTATTTGAAGAGTATTTTTTAAAATAAAAAGATGGAAACAATAGAGAAGTGATGCCATTCTTCCCCCACCTTCTCCTCTATTGAACTGTGTTATCTTGAGCAAAAGACATAATTCTTCCTTTTTATTTTTCTGTTAAGTAGCAAAAAATACTATTTGGTAGGCTTCAAGTCTTTTTCTTTTTCAATAATCTCAGTTTATTCAGGATTTTCAGTTTTTCTGATACTTTTTAAAAATTTATGTCATTCTTTTGTATTTATTCTTAGCTCACCTCCTTTGTAATTTATGCTTCTCTTCTTCAACTCTGAGCTCATCAGTTTCCTAACTTAACATTATATGTTTTCTCTGATTTATCCTAACTGAAATAATTAATACTAATTAAGGTGTTACTTTTAGGGAATCCTCATCCTCAACCAAACCCAAATATTTTGTTTGTTAGACTCTCTGATAATTAAGTATAACTTTATGTTCTTTGATTGTTAAAAGATGTGTTTTGATTCTTGACTCACATACCCAAAATAAGCATAAATATTTTGAGGAGATATTTGTAGTCTAGGCATGTATTAAAGGATGACATGTGCTTAACTCAGAGCAGGTCCTAAGTAGTCTAGTATTGGCAATAGTATTAGTAGAATGAATGAGTAAATGAATGAATGGATGGATAGATGAATATATACACAAATTTAAGACCAGGATCATATAATATTTGCTCCTTTAGAAAAATATATAATTAGCTAAGCTTTGTAGTTGTTATTGTAGACCTGCTTTCTTATATCATTTCTTTTTTACATTTCAACATTGATCAACTTAAGGAGTAAAATGCTAACCTAAATGTGAAATTCTTACATTTATTGAAAATATATGATTCCTTTAATACATTGTTGAATTCAACCTCCTAATAGTTTGCTGAGGATTTTTGCACCTATGTTCATGAGATGTAGAGGTCTGGTTTCTTTTCTTGTAATGTCTTTATTTGGTTTTAGAATTAGATTAGGGCTAGCTTCAAAGAATAAATTGGAAAATATTCCATCTGCTCTTTTATTAGTCAGTTTATTTGCTCATTTGTTTGTTTTTGCAGTTGTAGAGAATTGGTCTTATTTTTTTCTTCTACATTTGGTAGAGGTCACCAATGAAACCATTTGGACCTGGTGCTCTCTTTTTCGGAACGTAATTATTGATCAATTTTTTTTGTAGATATAGAGTGATTCAGGTTATCTGTGTTTTGTTGGGTGTGTTTTGATAATTTATGTCTTTCAAAAATGGTCTGTTTCATCTAAATTACATGATTTATAAGCATGTAGTTGTTTACAGTATTTCATTATTATGCTTATATTGCCCATGAGACCAGTAGTGATTATCCCTCTTTTGTTTTTTATGCTGATAATTTGTACACTTTCTCTTTAATTTTTGGTTAGCCAGGGCAGGAATTTATTAATATTATTAATCTTATAAAAGAATCAGCTCTGGGTTTTTGCTGATATTTTATATTGTTTTCTGTTTTCAATTTTATTTAGTTTTGCTCTAATATTTATTTCTTTTTTCTCTTTACTTTAAGCTTAATTTTTATCTTTTTAATTTTCTAAAGCAAGCTGAAATATTGATTTTTAGAAATGTTTTTCTTCTATAATATGTGCATTAAATGCTATATATTTCACTTTAAGTGCTTTGTTTGCCACATCCCACAAATTTTGGTAAGTTGTAATTTCAGTTTCATTTAGTTCAAAATATTTTAAAATTTCTCTTGAGACTTCCTCTTTAACGTATGGGTTATTTAGAAGTGTCCTAGTATTTTTAAATACTTAGGGATTTCCCACCTATCTTTCTTCTTACTGATTTCTACTTTAAAACGTGGAATACTTTATATAATGTTTATACTTTTAAATTTGTTGAGGTATATTTTATGGTCAAAATGTGATTCATCTTTGTAAATGTTGCATATAGAATGTATATTCACTGGGTTGTTAGATGGAATATTTTATTAATGTTAATTAGATCAAGTTGATTAATAATGCTGTTCAGTCATCTATAGCCTTGCGGAATCCCTCCTGCTTGCTGAAATAATTAGTCCCTGACAGGGAGATGGTGAAGTCTGCAATCCTAATAGTAGATTTGTCTAGTTCTTTCAATTATGTCAGTTTTTGCCTCATGTGTTTTGACAGTTGTGAGGTGCTTACATGTTTAAGATAGTTATATTTTTTTGGATATTGACCTCATTATCATTATGTGGATCCCCTCTTTATTCCTGGTATCTTGCTCGTTTTGAAGTTGGCTTTGTCTGAAATTAATACAGCTACTCTAGTTTTCTTTTGGGTACGTTGGCCTGGTGCATCTTTCTCTTAGCCTGAGTAATTATATTTAAATTGATTTCTTGTAGATAACATATAGTTGCACCTTCTTCTTCACTTACTCTGACAATATATATCTATCTTTTAACTGACATATTTAAATAATTCATATATAAGGGATTATTGATACAATTAGATTAATATCTATCATATCTGTCACTGTTTTCTCTTTGTTGCATTTATTTATTCTTTCCCTCCTTTTCTCCCCTGAATTCTTTGGTTTAATTGAACATTGTATATAGTTGCATTTTATCTTCTCTCTTAGAATATCAATTATACTGTTTTTTTTAATTAATTTAATGATTTTCCCTGAGAGTTTAAGATATATATTTTAAACTAATCAACAAAACAAACAAGGGAGCAAAACAGAACCAAAGACATGGAAATAAAGAACAAACTGACAGTGACCAGAGGGGAGGAGGGAGGGGGAGGAGGGGAGGAAGAAGGGGGCAAGTCAAGGAACATGTATAAAGGACCTATGGACAAAGACAGTGGGCGGGGGGGATTGAAAGTGGAAGGTGGGGGATGGTTAGGGCAGAGGAGGGTAATGGGGAGAAAGCGGGGACAATTGTAATTGAACAAAAAAAAATCAAAAAACATAAATTTCAAAAATTTAAAAAAATAAAATAAACTCATCTAAGTCCACATTCAAATAGCACCATACTGCTCCCCATAGAGTGCAAGTTGCTTAGAACATAGTATTTCCAATTCTTCCCTCCTGTCTTTTGTGACATTGTTCATTTCATTCATCCATTTGTCCTATTCACCCACTACATTGTTACTATTATTACTTTATACATTTTTAGATCATTTAAGAATAATAAAAATAAAAGACTTTATTTTACTTTTATTTTTTAAGTCAGCAAAGAATACTTTTTCCATTAGAGCCCTTAACATACTGATTATAGTTATATTAATTTTTGTCTGATAATTCCAAATCAGATCTCTAATATCCAAGTCTGATCATGATGATTGGCTTTTCTCTTCAGACTGTTTCTTTCTTGCCTTTTGGCATGATTTGTAATTTTTGTTGTTGTTGTTGAAAGCTGGGTATGTTGTATCACATATTAGAAACTGGGGTAAATAGGGCTTTCCTGTGAGAATTGCTATTAATATGGCTAGAAGTCATGTTGTGTTTATGTCTGCTATAGTAGTAGGTGCCAGAGGATTCCAATTCTTCTAACGTCCTTATTTTGATCTCTCCTCCTGACATTGGGCTTCCCTAAGTACTTCTCCTTAGAGAAAGTCTGTCTCTGGTAATTCTTTCATATGTGATCACTGTTACACTGAAGCCCTGCTACAGCAGTGGTAAGGGGTAGGGGAGGGGAAACCATTCTATAATCTGATTAAATCTGTTTTTTAATGAGCTGTATCTTGGGGCTGAGCTGTGATCTTCACAGATGTTTCTCTTATGTTACAGCCTTTCTTCCCAGCTGTCTGCTCCTTTGTCTGGCTGTAGGGATCCTCTGGAAACCCTGTTGACTATATTTGTTTCCTCTTAGATAGAGCAGGTGAAACAAGAAGATTAGAGGGGCTGGGTGGGAAAAATGCCCTTCCTCTAGCTAAAATAATGCTCTGGTAAAGTCTTCTCCCCTATAGAGTAGACTTTTGCTGTAGAGAAAGCTCTGGGTGTGTTATTTTATAATCATTACCTATCTCTTCACATTGCCAGAGTCATGAGGCAATACATCTTCCTAATGAGAACCTGTTAGGGTTCCTGGAAGTAAAGTGCAGCAAAGTAGGGTGGAGGCTGAAGGTAGGAGGGTCTCACTCACTCACCAGTTTACAGGTTCCAGAAATTCATAAAAATTACCATATAGGTGTTTCTACAAGTTTATGGCTCCAGCATCATCTGATCCAGGTAAACAGATCTTGACTGCGCTTCTTAAAATGTGCCTGTCTTTCCATATTTTAAACAGTTTATCCTGTGATCTCAGTTCTCTGATCGGTCCAAGAAGAGTCATTGACTTTTAGTTTTCCCAGCATGTTCTTTTCTTAAGGATACATGGTTGGTCAAAAGTATGTTTACAGTTGTGAGTACATAAAACAGTTTATCCTGGCAATATTATTTATTAATTATTGTATTATTTTCATACAAACAACTGTAAGCCTATTTTTGTCCCACTCTGCATTTGGAGTGATGGCTCCTCACACATCAGAGCTAAAATCAGAAACCCATTTGGAATATATATAATATTTTTTCCTAGTCTAAATATTTGTGCTTATTTATAGCAGCACATTGAAATATTTTTAAATATAAAGACATTTAAATCTTTAAATATATAAGCATGAAATATTTTTAAATATATAAAATAAGAATATAAATATAAATAATATTTTTAAATATAAAATAAGAATTTAAAATTTTCTCACATATTTGGTTTCATTTTCTTGAGATATCAATTCATACCATAGAAGGTTGCTGTTGTTTTTGCATGTCTCAGCATTTCTATTATGCAGATATTAGTTGTGTGACCTTGGGGAAGTTTCTTTCCTCTTTGTGCCCCAGTTTTCTCATTTACCGTGTAGTATGAATAGTGCTTCTATTTAAATTATTATGGAGGCTAAATGAGATCATGTATACATGAAGGCTTAGCCCAGTGAATATGTGGCACAAAACGTGTTCTCAATATTGTTAACTTCTTACTAATCCTTCTGCTGTCAGTTTCATTCTGCAGATAGAGAAAATTAAGTTAAAAAAATTAACTGCAATTCTCACTTCTGGATTTTTTTTTTTTTTTGTTTTAAAATTTTCTGTGCTTTAACCTGCCCCTGCCAGTAGAGATGTGGGAGCTACAGACTTGACCACACTGTAACGGGGCCAGAGGGAGAGCCGTGCTCCCAATTGTGTGCGAGGGCCCCAGTTCACTGCATTAGTTCCTTTGAACTCTCCTGTCCCTTCCTCACGCTGACAGCATAATACAGCATAAACAATCGCTTCATATCAATCCAACAGGAAAATGGCTCTGGAGAAAGGCATGAAGTAGTCTTCTTTGCTAGTCTCTTACAAAATTTTGAAATTAAAAAGGGAGCTTTTTAGTTTTCAGGTATGAGAGAAATGCTATATTTAAAAAAATTTCAACTGGTTTATTTTAATTCCATTTTTTCTAGGAAGTCATCCTCTCTCGATTTTCATAGCATTGTATTGTAGGTACTGAGGTATTGGTGATGGAGGGAAGATGGGGTTAGTGATTTCAAAGAAGGTCCTGGCTGATTCAGAACTGCATAATCATAAGCTCCTTTCTAAAACGCCATTTACAGCAGGGGCCAAGGCTGGGAGATCTGACAATGCCTTAGGGGAGCATTCTCCTCCGAAAACTGTGGCATTGAATGATGATGAATGAACACCAGTGCAAATGAGGGCACATTTAGAGATTCAACTTTAAAGGATGCCTGAATATTAAAAAGTCTTTACGTGAACTTTTAATAGGCAGATTTTCTTCAGTTGATATGGAGAAGAGAGAGGAAATCTAGGTTCTGTGTCAGAATTTCTTTCATTTTTTCATTACATTTTTTCATTACATTCAATTCTTGGAGTCTGTTTCACTTTTTAAATATACCTATCCTTTCCTTTCTCCTGAAATTATGGTTAATTTTTATACACATATAAATGTTTTAATGTTTAATGCTTTTGTGTTATTAGTGGAACACTTGATGGCACAGTAAAAGTTTGTCTAGTCCAGCTCCTAATATGTTACAATCTAAGAGTTTATCAAAGACTGAGGGTTTTCTAGGCTTTCCCTGAATGAACAAGAATTGAATTCTACAACCTCTTTATTGTGTTTGATGAATGTATATATAACATGCTTAATTTTAACAAATATCATTATCCAATAGCACTTGATTTAATCATCTTTGAAGGTTACAACATATGTTTGTTACCATCATCTTATTCAATCCTCATGTAACACAGGAACACGGAGGACAAGGAGCTGTTGCTAGAATTCTGATACAGCCGAATCTGCATCCTTGTCTAGAATTGCAAAGTATCAAAACAATGTCTAGGAATAGTTTTTACATAAGGATCTGACATTTCCTGGTGAGATGAACAGGGGATTTTGCATTTTATGTCTGTAGGATTCTCATGTCCAACCAAGAGGGTGAAGTTTGCCTCTCATCTCTGGTATTTGGCAGGAATAAGGATGGGTGGATATAGAGTATTCTGGAAAGTAGGGAGCTCACCCCGAAGTATGAGAGAAAAATAACATTAATCACAGTTTTAGGAAGGTCTTTCTTAATTCAAAGTACTTCCTGGTTCCACATAATTCTCTCAGTCAATCACTATCATTGTATGTCCTTCTATATTTCTTTAAAGCACTTACCACTCTGTGATACTTTTAGTTGTTATTTACTTCCTTAGCATTTGTCTTGCTCTTGTATAATTTGTGATCTTGTAGAGAAAGGACCTGATCTTTTTGGTTGTCACTGAATCCACAGGACCTAGAATAACACCAGATAAACAACAGGAACTCCATAAATACCTCTCCCTGTGATATTAGTTTCAGGGCTGATAGGAATAAGCATAAGGGTAGTGTCTCTTAAATGAGCTCCACTCTGATTATTTGAATGTCTTAGCCATTTGGGCTGCTACAATGAAAATACTGTAGGCTGAGCGCCTAAAATAACATTTATTTCTCACAGTCTGGAGGCTAGAAGTCCATGATGAAGGTGCCTGCAGATTTGATATCTAGTGAGGACCTGCTTCATGTTTCATAGACCATGGTCTTCTCATTGTATTCTCACATGGTGGAAACTGAGAGAGATCCCTAGGGACTCTTTTATGAGGGACTAAATCTTAATCATGAGGGGTTCATCCTCATGACCTCATCACCTCCCAAAACCTCACCTCCTCATATTGTCACATTGGAGGTTAGGGTTTCCACATATGTATTTTTGAGGGGACACAAGCATTCAGCCTATTATAGGGAGCTTATTTTAATTCCCATATTAGTTGCCGTGCTTTTGAAGATAAGAGAAACTTATCTTGAATCGACTAAAGCAAAATAAAATTTATGAAATCTATTGGAATGACACTAGAGTAGATCAGAATTAGAACTATGAATGTGAATAGAAACTAGGGTGGCTCGGGTGGCATTTCCGGATGGAATGATGGCCTCATTTGCCCTCAGAACCTCCTCCCGTTGCTTTCTGTGTGTCCGACTTATGTTCTCAGGTTGGCTGTCATCTCAGACTTGGATCCACAGCTGAAAGCAGCTCCTGGGCTTAAATGATCACAAATGAGACCTGAGTGGGAAAAAAAAGGCTACTCTTCCTAGCTACTCCTGTCTCCAAGGAGGTAGACTATGAAGAGGATGCTATAACTCAAGTGGTGGGAAGACCTTCTCACATAGAGAATGGAGAGCAGTTTCCAGAAGAAAAGAAGGATACTGGTCCCCTCCCCAAAATGTTTACTTCATAACTGTACTCAGTTTCAAGTAACAGGAAGCGGCAAAATTGTGGTATACAAATAGAAGTAGTATTTGTCTCACATAATGGAAAACCCAGAGGTAAGCAGTTGAATAGTCTTGGGAAATTCCTAATCACTCCTAGAGCCTAAATCACTTCCTTATTTCTTCTTAACCATCCTTAGTATGTACTTGTCAGTCTTGGTCAGACAACCTCTAACATCATGCCGATGTTCCAGATCATTCCAGAAGGGATGTGCTATGACACTTGATTTGGATCACCATTACATTATTTTGTTTAAGCCACATAGAGTGTCGCCAAGGAGTTGCAGCTTTGATGTTATATCCATGACATACCCCAGGGAAGTGAGGGCATCAGGAGGAGCATATGAATTTGGTCAGTCAGAATGAAATAAGGTTGTGTCAATGTTTATGTGTGTACATATTTGAGAGGAGTCGCATCTGACACTGCTCTTGTTGGCATCAGGTACAGCAGAAGAGTTTGGGGACAGTCAAGTCCACATGAGTTTTTCTGTTTTCGTAGCATATGGACGGGGATGATGAGCCAGCAACAGGTCAAACTGCCAGCTAAAACTGCTGCTTCTTGCCAGACAGTGGTGCTGGATCCAGGAGACTGGAGTCGTTTCACACCTTGCCCTCAGCTCCTCCTCAGATCTGAGGTGTTTTCTCTGCAAGTACTGGGATTGTTGTTCTTCCACAGCTATGAAACTAGTGTGTCTACCCCCACAGCTATGACTTCACCATTCTTTCAATCCACTCTGACTTGGACTTGGATGTTTTGTCTCACAGGCACATGTGAGATGACATTTTTACAAAACTTACAGAGACCCATGATGTCCTCCATTTTGACTTATGTGGGCCATGTAGGGAAGCTCAGTAAACCATGTACTAAACCAAGTATTCATCAACCTTGTAATGTAGGAGCTTGTCAATCCCAAGAGATATTCTGGGTGGCCAACCTTGAATTAAGTCTGAATTCCGTACACCCACTTTTGTCTGGGCTGCCACGCAAAGTGTGGACCAACCAGAATGGCCCAGGATTGCTGTTAGGGAAAGAAAGATTTGACATGCCTACAAGTGGTTAGGGTTACACGCTCTGCATTCAGTGGGATTGCATGGCAGATGAGGAACACTGAGCTTGGAGAACCTACTGCTTTTATAACAGACAGTAAAAACCTACGCTTTGTTTTGGATGGAGACATTATCTCATCTCTCAAAGTCTGCTCATTGTAAACATAACCCTGAGAAATGGCCCATGTAAAGGTCGTGGAATTGCATTTGTGGTTTACCCTGACCTAGAGGAACATGAGAGACCATGGGGGAGTATGTCTCCCAAAAGAACTGTAAGTAACAATCCTCTTAAACTCATTACTGTCTTGGCCAATAAAATGTTTGTCTTAACATGATTCAGTTTTCTGGAGAAGAAGACTCTACTTCAGAAAAATTTTCTATTGGTCTTGATGCCAGGAAAAATTGGGCTTCTCTCTAACCATTGTAAGTATGAAAATGGGCCCTTTTTCTTCTTTTCCTGAATGCCAAAGAGGTTGAAATTAAATATGCACAGTCTCGGACACGAGGAAGTCTTCAGTAAATAATGTTAACGATAGATACAGAATTGTAAAGTGAGATGTGCATTTGGTAGTGAACTCCTGGTTGCATTTTATTCCCGTATTCCCTGCTCCTTTATACCTTTATCTCATTTTTCTTTCTTTCATTTAAAACTGTATTAAAGATCCATACCTTTTATTTTTAATAAGATGGAATTCAAATCCAGGTCTTCTGATGCCAGTGCTCTATATTATGTCTAGCTCTATTCTCTTTGAAGTTGGAGAACAGCTGGTCCATATTTTTATCTTTAAAAATTTGTGAGGAAAGTTATTCAATCACCCGTCATCTGTCTCCTCCTCTGTCACTACCCCGTTGGTTCTGTTTTCAATGGTTTAGTCAGTTTTGTCATTTTTCTCTGTACTCCAGGCTCTCTTATGTTTTGTACACTCAGACCCAGACCCTCTGATGTTAATTTGAAGATTTCTTCTCATCTTTTTTTTTTTTCCAAGCCAATTCGACATTCTCAGGCCTTTTAGCTATGTACGGTGCTGGATAACCATCTCAAAGCTATTTTTTTCCTGCAAACAATACCACACTCAATTATGTCCATGGGCCTTCATTCTGTTTTGGACAAATCATCTCACTATTTCTTTCATTTCTTTTTGGACTGAAAAATCTATGAGGCTTTATAGTTGTAATCTTCTGCTATGGGAAGGCAGAAAAAGTATACTGTTGAGTCCCAGCTATGTCCAGATAAACACTCAACATTCAGTAACTACCTACAGGAATCAACATTTTCATTGTATAAATGTTTTGTCACATTTTTGTTTATGTAACAAAAATAAAAAGCAGCTGAAAAATTAATGGGTGTACTGCACAATCAAATGGGTAGTTAAACTAACTGTAAGTGGTATGACCAAATATGACCAGTGGGGTGGTAATCCAATTGATGACTCTGTCCTGGAGCAAAGTTACCTGAAAAGCAGCAATTTGGAGCATGCAGCGCAGTTTAATTCAGGATGCAGTAAAATAGCATATTCTTTTTAAAAATAAATCTCTGAATTAAATTCTAAATTTGTTTAAGGCTGTCAGCTCCAATGAGAAGATGGGTGTAGAAGCCCTAGATATCTAGAAATTATAATTCTATTTACTCTCTTCAAATAATTTACTGGGATTCAAATAAGTACCTTTTTTTTAGTGACGTTTTTTATAATCACCATCTTTGTGCTATTTTCAACCTTTCATTTTGTCCATCCTTTCACTTGTCCACCATATTTCACATATTATATAATGCAGTTGGTAATAAAGTACCAAAAATCTGAAAGAAGTAACAGAAACAGGAATTATCACAAATTCTTAGACCCAAATACCCACACCTTACTGGCATTCAAGCTTAAGATATTATTGCTTTGCTTGGCAATTATTTCTGATGTCAATTCTAAATCAGCAAAATATATGTCATTATCCTTTTCCTTATAAATAAAATCAATGTATCACACTGCATGCAAACCTTTATATGTATATTTATAATACAAATTTATTAGCAATAGAGAAGACAGAATATATTGCGAAAGCTAAGTCTGAAGGAAATCCACATATAAAAAATGATTTTTACATGTTTAAATCCTCCCTACATTGTACCTTCATTATTTAAAACTAAAGGACAGAAGTCAGGTTGAAAAACAGTAAATTAAGAGACAAGACTTGGGGACTACAAGTTGTTTCAGTTGAATAGAATCAATCTTGTTCTCTCTGTTTTTTTCTCCCAGGAAAGGAAAATTTAATAATCAGAATAATAAACACACTTAACTAATAGGAGCAATGCAGTTGTGGTTTTGGTTGTATAAAGTATTTACATTATTTCTCTTTTCAAAACTGTGGCTGAAATTTTAAAAGCTCATCCTAAATATTTACTAAAATGAGAAAGTTTAAAAAATTAGAATTTACTTTCAAATTAATATGCTACCTCACATTCAGTCACCTTCAGCAACAAAACCAGCGTTGGCAGTTTTACCAACTGTTTTTAACCAGTTCAGTTTGGTCTGGCTGTCAGTTGTTAACATAGTACTACCAATCCTTAACTCGTACTACCACAAGGGAATGCTTAAATAAAAGAACACTTGATTTCATAGCAGTTTTTAAATGAAAACATATGTATCTGTAATAGGTCTTTAAAAGTTTTTTTCAGTAACAACTTAATGTGTGGCATCTGTTAGGTATAGGGTGTCTTTTTTAGTTTTTTGAAGAGGTACATTAGGCTCAGTAAAATTAAGAGTTTAGATGTTGGTATCTCAAGAGTTATCAGGATTAAGAGCACATAAGAAAGGAAGATAGTTGTCAGTTTGTCTTCCATAGGTAATCCTGTATATTTTACTTAGGGAGAAAAAAAAAGAGAAAGAGAAAAAGATCTCAAAATAGTTTCTCAATGCTGGATTTGGAGAAGCTCACTCCTAAAATTTGATATGTATATTGTGTTTGGTGAGACAGGTAAAAATAGACATGAGATAAACTGCTCATATACTTGGGATTCTTATCAAATATTTTAAGGTTCCTTTGAACAGTATCAGTACTTGAGTCCATAATTATTAACCTTAAATCACTAGTTTATAATATGTTCTTGTTAATGGAGGGTTGACAATTACCCTGATTTTTTAAAAAAACAGATAATTCATAACCATTAAGATGACATGACATATTCTTAAGAACTTTGTCTCTGCTATCTTTAATATGTATGACCAAATAAATTCAAAATAAATTTTGTGCAAATTGGCTAGGGTCAAATGCTATATAATCTTAATGTTTACTAGCGCATCTCCAAATATGTTGGGGGGATTGAGGTTATCTCAAATATTTTTAGAAGAATCTTGAATATAAAGCCCTCTCCCATCAGTCTTTCTTGTTGCCTCAGGACACAGTTCGTATATGGGACTGCAGATTGACACAAATCTCAGTTAATAAGCCTTTCTTTTTTCCCTATGTTTTGAGAGCTACATATAATATATATCTGGTCATGAATACATATATGTATATTGTAAGTATATCAGGGAATGCATATGTACTGAAATGAAGCATAGCGAAGTGATTAAGAGTTTTGAAGCTAGATTACATTGATTTGAGTCCAGGCTCCTTCACCTGCTAATTGTATAATCTTGGACAAATTATTTAACTTCTCTGTGCCTCAGTTTCCTTATGTGTAAAATATTGTAATAAAATTATGTACCTTGTGGGGTAGTTGTGAGAATTAAATTAGTTTGTACAAATAAAGCACTTAGAACAATGCCTGTTAAAGTTACAGGGATTCAAAAACTTTAGTAATTAGTTACAGGAATTCAAAAACTTTAGTAATTGTTATTATTATACATATGACATATATATGGTGGGGAAAAGTAGGTTTACAGTTATTCATATAGAAAATAATATAAATATTATAAATAATACTGCAGAATAAACTCTGTCTTGCATAGTCACAAATATAAACCTACTTTTGTTCTACACTATGCATATGCATATGTACTATATGATTGCTTAACCTGCAAAATAAGGCAATTTCATATATATTGCTAATGACTTTTATATTTAATATGTAGCATGTATGTATGCTCCATGTATGACACATATAAATTTTCTTGGCAATTTCACTTATCTAATGACCAATGCGAGTGAAAAATACCAAAATAGCTCATGGCTAGGCAGTATGGAGTATAAATTCAGTACTTTTAATCTACCTGCTTAATGAAATAATATTTCTCACTGGAAATTGGTCCCATATAAAGTGTAAGTGGCATCAAGATGAAGTAAAAGAGCACAAGTTTAGAGCTGGAGTGGCCTGTATTCGCATCCTGGCACTACCACTTAGAAGCTGTGTGATTTGGGGCAAGTCATTTTACCTTTCTGAGCATTAGTTTTTACATTTGCAAAACAGGGGTGTAACATTTCTTACAAGTTTATGGTAAGAAGTAGAGACCACACACACACACACACACACACACATACACAAGTGCTTGGCCAAGAGCCTGGCACATAGTAAATGCTTGGTAAATAGATACACTGATCTTTAATATGTCAGTCCCACTTCAAATGTTGGTGTTATTTTTGTTTTTTGTTTTTTTTGTCTTCTTTTTTAGTCCAACACAAACAAATATTCCACTGGAAGTTTTTGATCAGTTATGCTGTTTCTATGTAATGATCATGGGTTAATCTTAAGGGCATGTGGTTTCAATAACCATAATGGCTTGAAGTTTTGCTGCCCCTAGGAGCAAAAGGGAAGAGGTTGGTATAATTCAAGGTTTACTAATATCTCACCAGGCAGTTTGCAACTTTGCCTTTCTCCCTCTGCCCAGCCTCCCCTCTCCTGTGGATAGAAAGCCTGCTCGCCCCAAAAGCTGTTACACTGAAGGAGCAGTAGATGCTGAAACCTGAGGTGGTAGAACGTCTTTGCTTTCTGAGGTTAGGCTAAGCAGGCACCTTTGTCCCCCTTGGCCGGGGACCCAGGGAAAAGGACTCCCTCTGTCCCCTTTTTTTCATTGAGTATGGCCAGAGAGAAATGTATTAAAATCTAGGGAAATTTCACTGTAAATGACTATCTCCTTTCAGATGTTATATATATTTTCATATACTTTGTAGTTAGAGGACTTTTTTTTTGTAGCTGGGCCTGATTTTCCTCTTGCACATTATATAAGGATCTGGACCTGACATAGTAATAGGTAATTGTGAGAAGCAGCTACATATGTATTACGAGAATAAATCATTTAATGTTTGCTAGGAAGTCTTTAAAATAAGAATAGCACCTAAATTCAAGGTATAGTACAATTACTGATCAATTCTTATATTATTGTTAAACAAGTGTCTCGGACTTGAAGTTTGGATGATATAGAAAATGTGAGAAGAAATAACACGTAGGAAAGGTGTTTCATGTACACACACACAGAATTTCTTCACACAGTTGTTGATGCCACATTGATCCAGCAATTTAAATATTATTATGCATGGTCTCGCTCATTAAATACTTAAGAAAGCAGTAAAATTGTTGAAGGATACACATTTAGAATGCCATATCCAGAGCTATATCCAAGCGGCAAATGATTACCCTGCTTATAAATTCTAGATAGATGATAATTTAGAGTGCCCATGAAAGCCCTAAATTTATTTGATTGCCCTCTTAATTACTGGGCTCTATGCGATCAAATATTTGTGGAAGAGGAAGCTTTTCTTTGTGGGAGTGGATAATAACTGTGCTTACACTTTGAAATTTTTGCCTTGAGTTATTAAGATTTGCATTTCTCACTTTTGTTCTAAGGAAAGGTGTTTAGCCTGTTTTAGAAATAAGGTACCAGATAATCAATCATCAAACACCCCAGAAAGTTTCCACCCTAGACAAGTGCAAAATCTTAGGTATTAGGAATCCTCCCCCAGAAACAAGCCTACAAAGGGTGGAAGGGGTGGGGGGAGAAAGGAGGTATCACTTTTCCAGGTGAATACATTGTGATTGGTAGGTGTTGCATGCATTAAGAAACTATATTTGCTTACTAGCTGCCATTTAGAAACCAGCCAGAAGTCTGAGAGATCGTACAGACAGGTAAGCCCTAAGCTTCCCCCGATGCTGCTTCAGTGCCCTGCTCCTCCAGGCGCGTGAAGAATAAACAGACTGTGGTCATTGATCCCCTGGTGGTGGTGGTGCACTCTGGGAAATGCTGGGGGTGCCCAGGGACGCGGCTCACTAAATGGATGCGCGCCTGAAAAAAAATCACCGAGATGAGGAGAGAGAACAAGCAAATCGGTGGAGAGCTAGTGAAGAGGAAGGGAACAGTGAGAAAAAGAAACGTGTTGCTCTTATTGTGTTAGTCCCCCTTCTTCATCGCCCTCCTCCAGACCCCCTCTGCCTTCCTCGCTACACCTCCCTCCTCGCCCCTTTCTAGACACCAGTTCTGGGAAGATCAATCAGGATCCTCCCTCCCCCCTGGTTTGAGATTTAATAGGATTTTTCCCCCCTGGCAAACCGGCAGCTGTTTTAAGTCAATGAAAGTAAGATTGTTAGAGATAAGCGGCGGAGCAGCCCGGGAGCTGTCAGAGCACACTTAAATCAGTCCTCCGCTTCTGCTCCGGGCATTACCTACAGAGTTTCTTCCGAGGGTGATGTAACTCTGGGGGTCCCTGTCTCGCCTTAACGCGCCAACTCGGGCGTCGCAGAGGAGTCGTAGCCCAGCGCGGAGCCTTTTCCTCCCTAAATATCTTTCCCTGGTTCTTGGGCATTGGGTTTTTGGCTTCACCCACACAAAACAAAACCAGTTCAACCACCCCGGAGGCAGGGATGAGAACGCCTTAAAACTTTTCTCCCCTCCCCCGCAACTAGGAGTAGGTGGGTGCAAAGTGCGGGCGGCGCGAACTCGCGGGCGCCGAGCCGGGCTGGGGGAGGCAATGGTCGCTTTAAAAACGGACCTATCGCTGCTCCAGTCTCCGCGCTGGGCAGACGGCGGCTGCCTCCGAGAAGGTTCCGCGGACATCCGCAACCCCCCACATGCGCCCTCGGGACGAGCTTTACTGTGTGCAAACCGGGGTGGGGGCGAGAAGGGGCCCAGGTCACGGCCACAGGGCAGCCGGTGCGGTTCCAGCGCAGGGAAGAAGTTGACAAAGGGGACTTGACGAAACGTGAATGCGTATTTATAGACGCGAGCTCCATCGAGATCTAGAGAGAGCGCACTCTCCCTGCTCCTTCCTCCCACTCCTGCCATTTCATTTTATCGCTCCTTTAAGTGGAGGGCAGATTTTTTTTTTAAACATTCCTGCATGGTGTGGGTAATCACCGCGTTATTTACAATCTAGTTACTCTGCAGCAGACGGGGAAGCAAACTCTGGGGCTCGTTCCCTTCGGATGGACAGAGAGGGCGGCCGGGCGGCGAGCTGCAGGAAGGAGGTCAGGGTGGGTTTGCGGGAGCTCGGGGGCGACCTGGAGGGAGCCGAAGCCCCCGGCGCCGCCCCCGCCCCCGCCCCCGCCGCACCTCCCGGGGCGGGCGCCCGGCCGTGGTGACCGCCGGCTGGTGCGCTGCCCTCGCCTCTCCCATTGTTCCTACTGTCTTTTTGCCTTTTGTTATTTGCACTCGCATTGTGTTGTTTGTCTCTGAAGCCGCCTCATGACCAGCAAAGGGATTTCACCTCGTCCTTGAGAGCTACACGGGGAGCGCGAGCGAGCGAGAGACCGGGGAGAGGGACGCGCGCGCGCACACACTCACACGCACTCACACACACACACACACAGACACACAGACACACACACGCACACACACAGAGTGAAAAAGGCGAGCCACCAAACCCATCTCCAGTCTCCTCCCGGGGGCCCCCAGCCCGCCACTGTGCCACTTTGCATCCCACGCCCGAGGAGACATTAAGGAGACCCGGTAAGGTGCGTGAATCGCAGCGTTTTAACTTTGTTGTTCGTCCCGATGTTGTTGTGGGCAGACCTCCAAGGCGCAAAGCGCCCCTCTGCCGCTCGCCGTGCCCGCCACTCAGCACTCGTTCCCGGCTCCAGCTGGAGAGCCGACTGGGGAGGGAGGGGGCCGCCACTGGAGTTTCCTCAAGTACAGAGGGAGAGGGACTGGTGTGGGGGTGAGGGAGAGGCGGGAGGCGGCTCGAGGCTGAAGTGGCCCTGTCATCCTCGGGGGGCGCCTGTTCGGGGGTGGGGGGGACCCTGGGGCGTGTGCTCGAACCCAGATCGGGGAATGGGAAACTTTGTATTTTTGGTGGGGAGCCTGCGTGCTGTTGCCGGTATTGTTTTCTAAGTGGTGACGGTGGAGGTGGTGATTAGAGCTGAGGGCAGGAGCGCAGGGAAAATCCTAGGCTAGTCTGTGCACCTCGGTTAACGTCAGACGACAGACCCTAAAAGTTGGACAGAGCTCCTTCCCCTTCCTAGAATATACACTCGACCCCCAGCCCACCCCACAACCTGAATATCCCCCTTTTTTGTCTTTTTGTTTCGCTTTCTGCAATCCCTCTCCCTACCACTCCCCCTCCCTCCCGCCTGGAATTTCGGAAACAAGTCTCATCCTTCAGGATTCTAGGGATTTCAGAGACCGGAAGCTTTATTAATTGCAACTACTTACCCCCCACCCCACTCCGCAGGCGAAGTGAGGACCTCTCACGTGCTGTCACTTTAAGCGCGGGCTTGGGAAATCTCGCTTGCACTGTGGGGCTACAGTAATAAGCAAGGAGAAGAGGATATACAAGTTGAAATCAAATTGAATTTGGAAATGTTTCCATTTGATAGAAGCAGTTTCTTGCGTATTGATCTGCTGGCATCAGATGCACACGAAGCATTATTTACATATTTTAATAGTAATTTTCCTTACACTTTGCAAAGCGAATACATTAATAAATAGTTTGGCCCTGGTGAATGTCTGAAGACGCTGGCCTCTTTGGGTAAACTCAGAGTGGGGTGAATGTGAATTCATTTCAATGTCTTTCTTTCTCAACTAAAGCAGGTCAAAACAAGGAATTCTATGAATATACAGGGTGATATTCTCAGTGTCAGCCAACTCAGGCAGACTGGGTGGCAGTCATCTGTACTTCTTTAGAAAAGTTTAGGAATTTGTGCTATCCCAGTTGGATCCTCACAATATCCAGATATCCAAAGTAGTTTGCCAGAAAGGCATGAGCCGATTTCCCCAGAGGCTGCCTTCAGGCTCAGCACAGTTCTTTAGTCAAGGGCAAGACCAAGGGAGATCTGTGGGATTTTGGGTAATAAGTGTGGGAATCTGCAAAGAGACTAGACAGAGTGATTTGTTTCCTTGATGCTCATAAATAATGTCCCCTAGTATCCTTAAAAGAAAAAAAAAAAAACCCCACACAAACAAAACAGGCCAATGCCGTAGGCGTGTAGGAGATTCATAGGCAGTGGACATTTCAATCAGAAAAACCAGAGCAGAGTTTTTGATCAGGATTACAGGAGTCAGGCTTGATTGCCAAGAGTTATTAGGTTAAGGACCAGATGGTTTTAAAGTATACGGAAATGTTTTTTAAGTTCGACTTTTATAGAATGTAAAAGGAGGGCTATTTCTTAGGGTCTTTATAGAACTGCTGGATTTTGATCTAATTTTGAAGGAACTCAGCTGTATTGTGTACTGCTGTTAACTGTGATAGGGAAGGGATCTGGTTTCAAATGCAGATACATGGGACAAAGTTTCTGAGGGTGCTTCTTCGGATTTAAATATAGCTCCAAGGCTGAAGCCTAGATAAATTCCGCCACAATGATTTAAAATCATAAGCACTTACACTGAAAGTTCTGTCAGGCATTATGCAAAGTTCTGCTGCAAATTATGTCATCAACTGTTTACTCCTCAGAACTTATACAAGATAAAAATCATAAGCATCTCTCAAAACTGATGCAATACAGCCTGAAATCCTTACACTGGTAGGGTTTGCTTTTGTTTGCCTAAAAGGTAGATCTTTCATCAGATGAGTTGTTTAAAAACATTTACTTGTGGGGGTGGGAAGGGATGTGCATAATTATTTAGTTATTTGTGTTAATTATATACTAGCATACTCGCTTGAAATTCTTTCTTTTTTTCCCTTTTCTTTCCAGTGGTCTGCTAACAGCCTTATGCATGAAGAATTTATAGAGTTTTTTATTTGCTTGTGGGTTTTTAAAAATCCTTTTCTAACTGTTTTGAATGGGCAAGAATGAACCAATCTGACATAGACTTGAACAAGTAAACACTTAATATATTAAAAAAGAGCTTCAACTCAGTACAGAAACCCTGTACGAATTTTGTTGTTGAGCTTAAACAGTTATGGTTGAATGGTGTGTTATATACAGGATTCAAAACTCTCAAAGGTATTTGGTAAATAACCGGGCATTTGAGATCCAGTGGTTATTTCAAGTTAACTTAGTGCTACACATGTAAATGTACATCCTGTTTAGACTGACATATGGTTTTGTAAAAGAAAAAAATGAATATATGTGTATAAAGATGTTACCAATGGAGTATATGGAGTAAATAGTAAAGAATAAAAAAGTGAAGTTTATATTCAGGTGTGATGGCTCCTTTTTCTGTCCTTGTTTTGGGGGTGTGGCATAAGCTATCAGGGCAGTTTAAAATTTCACTTTCCAGATAAAAGAGAGAATTTGAAAGTCTGAGCAATCGTTTTCTTATAAAACAAATTAAAAAGTATGATACAATGATTAAAAAATATACTGTCTTCTTGAAAAAGCTCTGTTCTTTTACCAAGTGATAGGCAATCATTTTGAAGTCCTGTTCGCATTATAGAAAAAAGAAATATACAGGGCAGGATAAAACTTGTTTTTAGTAATCTAAAATACACCATATTTCAAATAATTTAGAGTTCCAATGTTAAGCGCTGTTTAGATTTTCACAGGTAGAGTTGTTGGATATGATTGATTGGCATAACCTGGATGATTCATCCAATATCTAACCACCTCCAGTGGTAGCGAATGCTATAATTTGAGTTTGAAGAGTAACCTGGAAAACTTATTTGTCTAGGCCTGAAGTCAATGCATTCCCTCACACACTCGTCACAAGTTTTTAGCCTGTGAAATGTAGATTTATTTTAAAGACAAAAAAAAAAAAAAATGCTTGGCTGTTTTAAATAAACTATATCCTGAACTTAGATTTGTAGATAGTTAATAAAATAAAAGTCCAATTTTGTTGCAAACATTGTTTTAAAACACCCATTTGTAAGTTGTCCACATTTGGTTTTCATATGTTAATGATTTGGGATCTGAAACTTCTTTCAGAAAGGCATTTTGGTTTATCTTTAAAAACACTACACAAAACTGTCTAAACAACTCTGTAAATAAACGGTTCCAAATGCCTCAATTTGATGAATGAATTAAAGAATTATAGTTCTTAATCCAATTATGATCAGTCTAGTCTTGTTATTACAATTCCCATTGGGGGGAGTGTGGGGAGTGGGAATGGTAAATGATTCTCAAATGTGAGTGGGGTCTTTGCTGTTTATTTTCTGTGCGCTATGTAACATAAATAATTACTCGCACCTAACATTTAGGAGATGGATTTTAAAGGTACGGAAGTTATTTAATGATCTTCAATTAAACCAAGAGTATATTTGCATGAAAAGTTTGTTCTTAATAGAAGAATAAAATGAAATTTTTAAGAATTTGAAGCAAGGACCTAACTTTTTACTTAGAAAGTGATGAATTTTTGTATTTAAAGGGAAAGAAGCGGAGCACTTGAGGCCCAGGAGTAGGGCAGACACTCAGGCACTTTTAATCATTTTCAGTTGGGCCATACTGGGGCATTTGGGTGGTATATTTAATAACCTTTACTGTATTCAATCTCCTTGTCTTTAAAATTAAGGGGAATATGCTTTTTGCGCTATTTCTTGTAAACCTATACCCGACTAGCTGCCTACATGGGTGCTTTTGAATGCTCTCCTGATCCCTGGCCTGAATTTTAGGATGGGTCCTTGATAACAGCCCAGTTTGCTTTAATGGACCCTTCTAAATTTCTGCCCCATTTGCCCAGTTTAACCTCTGGCTCAGAAATTAATTAATTAACTCAAAGATGTTAATAATGTATTATGGTTTAATTCTCTAGGTGTTATTATTATTACTATTATTATTGCAGTTTATTATGACCATCTAATTACTTAGGAAAGACTTGGGATTACAAGTAGCAAGTGAAGCTGCCATGAAGAAATATTTATAAATGTAGGGATTTTTTTTTTAAGTACCACTCAAATCATACCTTATAGGCAAGTGATTACCCCACTTACAGGTAAGAATGACATTCGGTAGGGGCAATATGTTGATGAAACTACAGGAAAAATGAATGCATTTAAAGAGCAGATTGAATAACCACCCTTTAAAAATTGAACCTTAAAAAGTAAAAAAGCACCCAGAAAAAAAATGTATTTTTTGGAGTGGTGGTGGTATTGATTTCTACAAGTATAGGTCCATTCATTCTTTATTAGTTAAAGTTTATTATAAGTTTAAGAAAAACTATATCTTTGCTGCCCAGTTACTCATCGTTCAATTAATCTTCATGATTAATTATGTGGTATCGCATGTCCAATAGTATAGCAGGGCTCTGGTTTGACCTCTAGTTGACATTGCTTGGCAGCTCAGATATTGAATTGTCACTAAAGCACCAATTAAGTCTTGGAGGTAGGGAATTCAGCAAGGAGCCAGGATGTGGAACAGGTGATCCCACTAGTTTTTGGAGCATTTCAGTTTAGGTCTATTTGTAATTCTTCCATGATTTGGAGTTCTGAACATTCAGTGCTCCGCCCTTTTTCTTAACCTCTAAATCTGGGGATTATAATACTTTTTCTTACAAGGATATACATGAATTTCAGTAGATACATGTCAAATTCCTAAAATAGGGTCTGTTATGAACTAGGTGCTCAGTAAATTGAGCTGCACTCTTCTTTCCCTCTGATCAACTTTTTTTGATCATTAATAATGTTTCAAGCTTCATTTCATACTTACTTTGAATTTATCTGAGTCCAAGGAGAAAAAAATATATCACTTCCTTGAGGCTGAGATCAACACTTTAAAATAGCGATTCAGTTAACATCTATACATGATCCCTGACAATGTGGTTATATTAAGATGCTGTATCTGGTGGAAGTGTGACCTCTATCTTTGATTCATATAAATCTTCCTTTAGTAATTAGCTTTTATCCTCATAATAGGAAAAGGCAAACAAAAACTCTAGGACCTATTTGTAGATCTCTTTTCTTGTTATCCTTTTGATTTCCCATTACAGAGATAAACTAGTGAATTTTTTTGTGTGATTTTGTCCATTGATAATTATCTACCACTAGGTTATATTAAGCTGTAATACATGTGGCTAGAGAGAAATTCTACTTGGAAAAAGAAAGAAATCTGACTTGGCAATATTTTGCCTATGGAGTCAAAGTTTCCTTCAAAGAGAATCTCTTAGTTTTGCTTGTTTGTTTAAATTGGTTGCAAGGAGAAAGGCACAATAAATATGCCATCGCCTGTTTAAAGAGATGACGTTTCATGGAGTAGTAACATGGAGAAACTGGTGGTTCTTTTCTCTTCCCAATGATAGAGAAAATTTCTCTGTATGTACAGCTGACCAAAGATAAAGGAAAGGCTTTGTAAAAAGCAAAGAAATGAGTTGGTTATTGAATTAATTTTGGTTCCTCAAGAAGCAGATGCCAAGATGGAGTTAAACATGTGAGAAGTTTATTGGGGGAGGCAGCAGGAGAAAGCTGGGACAGCCTTTTGCCAGTGATCCAGGTTTGGCATTTGTGTACGGAGAGAGGAAGGGAAGGACGGAGGACTGAGAAGGAAGAAGCTGAGGTCTGGCTAGGCAGAGGAGAGAGAGCCATTGGAAAAGAGTCCTCTGTTCCCAAGGAATGGCCTGTACTCACCTCCCCCCTCCACGTGCTCAGTCATTGGCTAGGAGTGGCCCCCTGAAGCATGGCCTTGGTGCACAAATTATGCTCGAGACATAGGGGCAGCTGGTGGGGGCACTGGGTCCATTATATTCTTGCAACAGGAGATCTCAGTGTTATAGCTATGGTTTGGCAGTATTGCCCAGGGGTAAATAGCAGTCATCTGGTCAGCTCAGGTGGACCTACCACTAAAATAAGACCTGACTTTTTTTTAAGTTCTCTGATGCTTTATTTGCCTTCATTGTAAAATGAGCATAATGATAGCATCACCTCACAGAGTGCTAGATTAAAGGAGGTTATATGGGATTATATGTAAATCTATAGTACTATGCATGCATAGAAGAGATGCTCAATATGTATTGTGCTCTTTTTAATGTACTCATAAAATGCGACGGAGAGGTACAGCTGAATTGTATCAGGTCATCATAAATATATTTAAACAATTTCTATTTCATGCAATTAGAAGGCATTGTTTACACAAGCACAGTTCATTTCTCATGCTTTAATCCTTAGTTTTACCATGTTATAAACTGTACAACAGATAGACCAACTGACCTTGACCATCTTCAGGTAAATTGCCTTAAAGCAATAGGTAGACAGAATGTTCTCTTCATTTCCTTACCCCTCTAGGCTTCCTATTCAGTTGAGAAGGAACTTGCACTGTAAGTCTGCATTTTATCTTGAGCCTCAAACACCTTGCCAGTCTTTGCTTCCCTGTGTTACTGTTCCTAAACCAACTTGCCGCACCACAAAGCACTGAACTCAAGTGGCCCTCAGCGCGAGCGCCTGCTGTGATGAGTCACAGAGCCACCAGCACTTTGTTGCGTTAGATTTGATCACTGCCAGGAGCAGTCCTTCGCTTGTCAGCTAAGAGACCCTTCAGGGAGTTGTCCCTTAATAGAAAGTCTCTTTTCTTCCCTCCTGTTGTAACTTTAAATTAAAAGAAACTGTAGAGGAGCTGGTGGCATAGCAGCAGTTCATTCTTCTACCCACTGGGAGAACAACATCTGAGAAAAGACGTTATTGGACTGAGAATTGAGTTGTTGCTATTTTTGGGGGGCCGGCATGGGGGGTTGCAGTAGAGGAAGGAGACTATGCCTTTTAGACTCAGTCTGACCAATTCTCAGTAATGTAATGGAGAGCAGTTCTTCTGTGTCGACGAGGGAGCATTTTATTTTGGATATAAGACATTGCCTTAGCATGTCGGTTTTAAGTGGGATTCATGAGAGCACTGGTATTTTGCCTCCGTTTTTTAGGTGGTTCTGTGTGTTGTACTGTGTGGGAAACTGGCTCTGGGACAACTTCAGAATCGAAGGAGGATGGGAGGCAGGAAAAGAGAGCTAATTTTTGACACATTCCTCAGACAAGTGACCCCTCTGGGGAATCTGTGCCCAGGATAAAGACAGCTGACTGTGAGGCTTCTGGCATAGTTTTCCCCAAGCAGTGAGCGCTGGTTACTTCAACATCTCTAGTTAAAAAGGCCGACAGACTTCATATTTGCGAGGAAAAAGAAAAAAATAATAGTACGTTTGATGGCATGCTTCCTAGATGCTGTTTCTTACTAAACTTCTGATTTAACTCTTTGCTGACCCAGGCTTTAAATACTCTGGACAGTAGTTGCTG
Source organism: Pteronotus mesoamericanus (assembly GCF_021234165.1). NCBI lineage: Eukaryota > Metazoa > Chordata > Mammalia > Chiroptera > Mormoopidae > Pteronotus > Pteronotus mesoamericanus. Next base: position 19,948,515 of record NW_026555310.1, read on the forward strand.
ATCCATTCCCATGCTGGGTAGGGCCTGCTCTCAAATCATGTCTGCTAAGATTTCCTGGTGTAATTTGTGGCTACCGAAAGCTGACATTTGATGTGTAGTACCAGCAGCTGACTGAGGGCTGCATGTATGTTCTTGCGATGCTTGGTGTTACTATGCAGTATTGGCAGTCTGTCATATGTGTCTGGCGCGATCAGTCTCATTTCCTGTTGCACTGGACACTGCTTTTGAATAAGTGCATACCACTTCTTATAATGCTGTCTCGACTTTTTTTGCCTCACTCTCTCAGCTTCATCTCCTTTGTACCTTCACTGCTGGTAGAATAGTAGTGTCTTTTCTACATTGAATCAGGAAATAAAGTGATCATTTTAATGCACACTGAATGAACAAATAACTAAATCTATCAGTACATGAAGGAACTTACTGGGCCTACTGTGTATTTCTAGGGAGTTTCTCAGCCCCCCAAAATACCCCTGTTTCCCTTCTTCCCCTTCTCTGACACTGCTTATTGTGTCTTAATTAAACCTTTCTCTCACCACGAGGTCTTTATTCTCATGGCACCATTGACCACCCTGCACTGTGTTAATCTCACAGGATGAAGTGAGAAATGAAAGATGTGCTTTTAGCATTGTTAGCATTGCTGCATGGTTTGAAAAGGATAACCAGAGTGTGACAAACATGTAGAAGGTAAGCTGGCTGAGGACACTGTTGTATCACAGCACAATCATGATGTCTGGAATAGAGCAGTAACAGAATAAGTGATCGCTGAGCCAACACATCTTGCAAATGAAGCTTCACTTGGTTCAGAGCAGCCCTGCATGATGAGAAAGTGGTGAAACTAACAGCAGTTGAGCATTTGACTATGTTCTAGGCACTAGGCTAAGTGCTTTACGTGGATAATCTTATTTAATCCTTACAGTCCACCAACTAGATAAGAATTACCCCCTTTTCGCAGACGGGTCGGGTGCTTGCTCATTTTCCTCAGCTAATGAACAGGAGAACCAATGCCTGGATTTCCGTCTTTTTTGACTCCACCATTGGTACTTTTTTCATTGTGCTATGGCCAAGATACCGGTGTGGATTCCTATCTATATAATGGGAGCCCTAACCATACCTGCCTTTCTACCACAGGAAATAGGAGGAACAGATGAGAGCGAAGACATCTATTACTGAAAATGATGCCTGAGCTGCAAAGTAATTTCTAAATGTCATTATCATTATTATGAAGTACCCACTCTTCATTTATTAACCAAAAAATATTTATAGAACACACAGAGGCATGTTGCTTAAACTTTACTTAAAGAAGGACTTTCTCACTTGAAGTGGAGATTCCGAATGCATACAAATTGACATCACAGGGTGTTAAAGGACAGGGTTTCTCAAAGGTGGCTAACCAATCGCCTAGTTGAAAACCACCTGGGATATTTTTTAAAAATCTCCCTCTTTGGCCCCTACTCAGACATAGGAACCTGAATCTTTATGGTTGAAGCCCCGTAGCCTGCATTTTTCACAAGTATGACTGGCAATTTTTGGCACCTAGCAGTTCAAGAACCAGTAATAAAACATTGTATTGATTTAGTTTGGTAGTAAGTTATATATGTGGCATATGGAATGAAAGTAAGGTGCTCAAAGAAGAGTAGCAGTGCCAAGAGAGAGCAAAACTGATGGTTGGATTGCTAGTGTGACTTACTTTGATTATGCGGTTTCAGGAGTTTTGAAATAAAATGTAAAGGGCCTTTAGTAAGTTCTAGTATACAGAATATTAGCATTCTTAAAGGCAAGAGTGAGGGGACCTTACACGAAGTGGGTTGGGGCCTGGGGAAGGGTGGCAGTTATGTGTGTTCTAGGCTTGGAAAGGACTTTCTAAAAGGATAAATCCGAGGTGACTAAGTAAACAGAAGACTGGAAGTTGATTTATTTATCCAGCTCTGTATCCAAAGTAGTTAGAACAGTATCTGGCACATAGTAGGTACTTAATGACCTTTGTTTAACAAATGAGTAAAGACGGCGAAAGTATAATATGTGGAAAATAGATTAGAATAGTTTCCTTATGATAATTGTGGATAAAGAAATCAAGATAAAGCATACGGAAAAAGAATCCTAGTGAAAACACAAGAACAAGGTTTTAATTAGGCTAATATAGGACTTACAGGAAAGTACTTACATACATATAAACAATGCAAAAACAAATCTAGGGTTTGTATGGGATCAAATCATCAGGCAGCTGTTTGTATTATCTTGGGAGCAGCAATCACTACATAAAGGCAGGGGCAGATTCTGTTTTGTTCCCTATGTGATCACAGTGCTTGATAAATATTTGACAGGGTCTTCACATGGACTGGAAAAAAACAGGCTTCTCAAGATACAAAAATATCCTGTAAAAAGAGAAAAAAATCTTTACAAAAACTCACCAATAGGTTGGCGATCATGAACATAACAAATCTCCATAAAACTGCACTTTCTTTCTTTATTTAGAGTTTAGTGATGTTTCCATCTGATTGTTTGCCTGTCACCGAGCAGTGCTTTGCTGCTAATGACACTGTTATTCTACTGTTTAGAAAATCCACCTTGGTGCTTAGCACAGTGCCTTGCCAATATTAGCTATTTAATAAGCATTTTCTGGATAGTTCAATCAGTGAATAAACAGCATTGACTTGGGCCTGTGGGAGGTGGGTAGGTGGGAAATTGAAAGCAGACCAAGAGAGTTGCACTCCTTTACCTCAAATTCCCAGAGTGACGTGTGATCCAACGATCTTTAAGTAGACAGGCTTCCCATATAAGTTCAAGGCCTGGTTATTGGAATCTTGCAAGGAAGGATGTTTTGCTAAGGTAATGACTGCAAAGGTAGATTCAGCATTGTTAGAAGAGGCAACCATTCATTTGATCTGGAAAGTCAGGCTGGAAAATGTATTGGGAGGAAAAAGGTAAAAAGTAATTCTAAACCTAACAGGAGTTTCAGTAGAAAAATGGCTCTAATTCAAGCAGTGTAATGTTAACATCAATGTGAGACTCATGGCTCAAGCCCCGCATACTGCTTTGGAAATAAAAGGAGATTGTGTAAAGAATTAGCAATACAAGGCATTTTTAAGTGCTTTATTGCAGAGGCCCGTGATACTCTGTGAAATCTATGCTGCCTCTTTCTTCCTGCTGTGCTTAATTTCAGAATCTGATGCTATTACCTATCCTCAGAGAAAAAAAAAAAATCACTCTCTGTTAACTCTTAAACACCGAGTTTAACATTGCATTTGTTTTCAACATAATCTTTCTGACATTTCTTGGGAAGAGAGGAGTGGTGTATTTAGGCACAGAGGGTTTGTCTCCAAGTTTACTGTATGGGATAACTTCTGGGGGGTGGAGGCCGCATTGTAGTAGGGGGGCGACTCATAATGAATTTCGAAAGCATAAGTTTAGAAATGGCTTAAACAGCTTCAAGAATAAGGTCTCAGAAGGAGTCGGAGGTGATTGTGTTTGGCATGAATCCAGATCAGAAGCCAGAACAGGAGTTAACCCTTTACAATAGGTGGCAATCTTCTTATGTCATGAAATCACGACCACCAAAAATGTTTCCTGGCATGTCTTCACTGTGTCTTTCTCCTGTCTTGCTCAAAAGAATAGTTGATGTTAATTAATAGTTTACTTTTTCCAGGGACTGTATTAGGCAGTTTATTTTTATTGATTCTTTCTAATAATTCTCTGGTGTAAATACAAATATTGCCCCGTTATACAGATATGGAAACTGAACTTGACCCAAGTAGCATACTTGGTAAGTGGTGGAACTGAGACTTGAACCCAGACTGGTATGATTTTGAAGACCGAGCTCTTACCCATTGTGATATAGGAAGTATGTTCTAGGTCCTTTTGAGTCAGTCCTCACAATGACACTGCATTTTCTCTTTTCTTTATGTATGCACTCTATCCCTCTGGAACAGTCTCCTTGCAACTTACTTCTGAGCTACTAAAAACTTCCCCACTCTAGGATCTCTCTTTACAGTCTGCTGTATTTACCGCTGTCAGGTCAATCTTCCTGACATGCTATTTAGATCATGTTGCCCCTTTCTCAAAAATTCAGAGTGCCTAAGCACTACACATGGATGGGACCGAGACCCTTAAGCCTGTTTTTAAGGGCCTTAAAAATCTATCTCCAAATCTTATGTTTTTTTTTTTGGCTCATATTTGAAACTTTCCCTTTGAGAACAATTTGCTTCTGATCTGGATTCAAGCTGAACACAATTTCCCAGGTGACTCCCAAACTGGCTGCGATATATCAGCCTCATCAACTGTTCTCAGAATGTTCACACCAGAGACCCCAGGCATTGAATAAAAAGCCCCTGTTCACACCTGCACCCTGTCTGACTCAAGGAATTCTGCGAGACTGGCTTTTTCCATCTGCATCGATCCTCCCCATCAGTTGACTTTTCTTGGTTCCCAATCCGCTGCATGCTCTATTTTGGCTTTCCCTTCTTGTTTTACCTCTTCATTCATTCAATAATCAACAAACATTTATGGAGCACCTACTCTGAGCCCGATACCATGCTACCTACTGAAGAGTCAATGATGTGTGGAACAGGCACACTCCTTGTATGCAACGATTTAAAGTTTATTAGGGAGGATAAACTTTAATCAACAATTACATGCATTCGTGATTGCAAATTGTGGAACTATATTTCAAAGAAGTGCATGCAACCTGTAGGAAAAGTATATGATATATTGGTGGGGGGCAGTCAGAGGAGGCTGCCAAGAGAAAGTCACATTTGAAGGATGGTTAATGCGGTAAAAAAGACAAGAGAAAACAAAAACAACTTTTGAGACAAACTCTTTGCAAGAGCGTGTGCAAAGGTTCCAAAGAGAGAAGGAGGGGGGTGTGTTTCTGAAATTAGAAGGCCAGTATGGCTGGGGCAGAGTGACGGGGAAATGCATCTGCATTAAGCTGGAGAGGTAGATTGGGATCACATCACTGAGCCATGTTAGAGAGGTGAGTCTTCATAATCAGGGTTAAAAGAGATCCACTGAATAATTCGTGGCTATCGCATGTAGATCAAATTTAAGAGAGGCAGCAATAAATTTGGGCAAGCTAATGAGGAGGCTATTGCAGTGATCCGGTAAGAGACGGATGGTGGTTTGGGCTTTGGACCATAGCAGTAGTGTTGGAGATGCACACAGGAGGATTTCAGAAGCAAACATGGAGGGGAAAATCAGCCCATTTCAGGTGATTCGTAGGAATACTCCTCCCCCCACATTCTGACTCCCCCAGCCTAATAGGTTTGTTGCCATGTTCCATAGGTTCAGAAAAGAGATGCCTAAATCCTTACCTCTCCCAGGGACTCCGCTTCTGGGTCTGCACCTGCTTCAGCCCTTGCATGTTCAGGCAGAGAGATGTGACACAGAAAATGTCGTGCCTCCTGTTTACATGTATATATTAGCCTTTACATTTCTATGCCTTTTTTATATATTATCCTTTCTTATAGATTTCCTGAAATACTACCCATCCTTTAATTTCCAAATTATATTTTACTTTTCCATAGTATCCTCACAAAATATACTGACCAAAGACTTCTCCTTCTGATTTTATGGTATTTACATTTGTAACTGCTTTTATAGCTTTAACTCTATATTGTTCCATATTGTAAGCATGTTGTGAACATGTCTTACTCTTTGAGATGCAAGTTAGTGCCTAGGAATATAGATGTTATAGTTCAGTGTTATACTTCTGTTTAGGGCCATTATTTACCTCTTTCTGGCTGGGCAATTTATGTAAACTTCTCAATCTGTGATTCCCTATCTGCAAAATGGGGATAATTATGTTTACCTCATAAAGCAGTCAGGAGGAATCAAGAGAGAATGACTACAAAGTATTTTTAAAAATCCTAGGCATATAATAAACTCTCTGATGTGATGATATTTTATGGTTATAAATCAGGAACCTCTGTCTTATTACTACTTTTGTCTACTTGAAGCTCAGTAAGTATTTATTGAATTCAGATTTGAATTTAAGTATCCTTTCTGTCAGGGGATACAAATATAAACAAGTCATAGTTGTTGCCTGCAAGAACCTGGATTTGATGGAGGAGCTAGTAACATAAACTGGTAATTATAATATATCAGTGTGATAGGTATAGTGATAAGAGTATTTTGAGATCACAGAAAAGAGGTTGGGGAAGGTTTTCTAAATGAATTGTATGAGCCAAGTATTTTATTAACCTATTAAATGCATATTAAAATAAAGTGTGTGCATATTGTATAAAACTCAAAGCTATATCATAAAGTATCACTCAGTCTTACTTCTGATCATGCCCACACCATTCCTACTACTTTCAACTCTGTATTTCTAAATAAAATATTTACCTCTTATATTTCTTAATTTTATTTTTTAATCTTCACCCAAGGATTAAAGGGAAGGAAGGAGGGGAGGAAGGTGGAGGAGGTGAGAGAGAGAGATGTCAATTGGTTGCCTCCGGCATTCACCCTGACTGGGGATTGAGCCTGCAACCTAGGTATGTGCCTTGATCAGAGATCAACACCACAACCTTTTGTTGTACATGACAACACTCCAAGTAACTACTGCCTAGCCAGGGCATGTTTTTTATTTTTTAAAAAATGTTAGCCGTTGATTGACTTCCTACTCCTTGGCTTTGTTATACTACTCTTCCCTGCTCCTACTCTCTAATATCACACTAATTCCTTTTCTTATTGTTCTAATATAATTTCATCCTTTTTTGGGGGAAAGTTAAATCAGTTCAGTTACTTTGACTATAAATGTTGTTTATTGATGAGAATATTATATATTGATCATTTTACTTTGCATACAACTTATTTGGTTTTCCTGGAGGTAATAATGACCTATGTCAAACCCACAAGTTGTACTAGAAGCACTCAGTGTTCACTGGAATTTCTGAGTCAAGGCTTAAAATGGGTGAATGGCAAATTCAGGGAGGGCCAGAGCAGGTAGTCAGGCCTGGTGGGAGGGAGCGTGTATACTGTGTGGCCATAGAATTGCATCATGGTGTAATTTAGAATTGTTGGAGCCAGATGATAACCAGAAGCCCACTGACCTCTAGTCAGTTATCTTATGCTTAAAATTTCTACAACATTGCAGCCCCTTATTGCCTCCCTTGGGGACACTGCTCCCACCAGCCTGCCTTTGGTAAGGCTCTGAGTTAAGTCAAGTAGAGCAGAGAGTTGTGTTCTGAGAAGGCAGCTGGGTATTCCAAACAGACAACATGAGTTAAAAGGAACAGAGGTGAAAAATAGCATGAATGTTTTTGAAATTATAGAGAGTTTGGTGTCTGAAAAACATAAAGTACATGGTAGCGAGCAGTAGAGATGTGGCTGTAATGGTCGCGGTCAGATCCAGGTGATCTTATCACAGACTCATTCTCACCAGATTCTGTCGTGTAGGCCATGGGGAACCTTATAGTGTTGAGTAACGTGGTCTGCTTTGCTTGTGAATGAGGTAGTGACATATTAGTCAAAAAAAGAAAAAGAAAACTGACTTTATAAGTGTGCAGTTAAAACGCTATCTTTGCATACTTGATGACATGTTAGTACTTTAGGGGTCCACATCAGTAACATTTTTAGATTCCACAATCTTCCAGAATGTGTGTGTGCATACACACACATGTGCACATACCAGGTCTGCCTGGAAAAAGTTCAGCCATTGTTAATATAAGGAGAAGGGTTTGCACAACATTAATGTAACCTGACAGCCAAGGAGAGTGGACTGGAAGGCTCATGCCTGAATCATGATGACTTCACGGTACTAGTCAGTGAGGGTGGTAGATGCTATTGAGTGAGCATGTGTACTGTGTGGCTGTCACATTCAAAATCACTGAGTGAGTAGAGCAACGAATCTGCATCAGATTTTGCATCAAGCTTGAACATTCCTGTGTGGAAACTATTTGGATGATTCAGAAGGCTGCAGCTATGGGCAACTGGTGACTGGCAGCTTCATCACAATAATGTGCTCGCTCATGCATCACGTCTCGTGCAGAGTGTTTTGGCGAAACATCAAATCACCCAGGTGACTCAGTCCCCCTACAGCCCAGATTTGGCAACCTGTGACTTCTGCCTTTCCCCAAAACTAAAATCACCTTTGAAAGAGAAGAGATTTTAGACTGTCAATGAGATTCAGGAAAATACGACAGGGCAGCAGATGGCAATTGGGAGAACCGTGTGAGGTCCCAAGGTGCCTACTTTGAAAGGAGCTGCAGCGTCATTGTCCTGTGTACAGTGTTTCTTGTATCTTGTATCTTCTTCAGTAAATGTCTCTTATTTTTCATAATACATGGCTGGCTGTCTTCTGGACAGACCTCATATATAGATAATTTATATACATGTGTTACTTTAGTTAATATTCAGGGCACAATAAGACTTAGAGCATGGTTTAAGCTAAATGATAGTCGAAGTAATATCACAGTTCCCTGGAGACCAACTCTGACAGGCAGATTTGCATGCAGTGGGTTTTGTTGATTGGGCGGTTGGTGGGGGTTGTGGGGGGCTCTTGGAAACAACACCTGCAAAGGGCTGAGAGGTGCAGGATGGGCTGAAGGAGAAGTTGGCTGTGATGCAGCTGAGGCTTCAGCTAACCTATGGGGAGCTCTGGAACTTGATGGCTCCTCAGGGATGTCCTGAACTGAGGCAAGGGCACAAGACTTTTGGATCCTCACATTGGTGTTGTATGTGTGCCATCTCTGGGTTTGGGTGGAACTTTGGATGAGGACAACTCTTGGGAAGGGCCTTAGATGTGAGCATTCAGCAGCCAATTCTCCTGGCAACTGGGAAGCGAGTGCCACTAGGCAGCACAGCACAGCATCCACTGAACGGAAGCTTCCTGAGAGTTTTTCTTTGTATTTTTTTGAATTTTCATAGTTTTTTTATTCTTTTTTTATTTTTCTTGAAATATGGCTGACAAAGAGCTGTGGGTCTAAAAGAGACAGTTCTGTCATTTTCCCATGTTCACTTGTATTTGCATTATTAATATTACTTGAACATCCATACTTTGTTTTGTTTACAAGGAAAAAATTTAAAACCACTTGTTAACTTTATAAGGGTTAATTTAGCTAAAAGTTACACAATATAATCCATAACCACTTCTTTAATCATATGAAAACTACAGTGTGAGACAAAACGATAAGAGAGAGAGAAAACAATACAATGAACTCCTTCCTACTGTATTATGGGGACCCCGTGCCCCTCTGATAATCTTTCAGGGGCTAGACTAGAAAAGAAAACCACATGGATCATCTTGAACTTCTGGCTTTGGAGAAAGTTTTTTTAATGGAATGAGACCAAGGGGACATTTTAAGTGGAGGTGGGACAGCTGATTTGGACACAGACATGTGGTAGTCGAGGATTCCTTGCCCCGTATGCCGACAGCAGTGTAGGCCCAGGTTTTTGAGGTTCCCAGGTGGGCCTCTAAGGCAGTGCTTTCCTCATTGTTCTTGGATCCTGTCTATACACCATGAATAAAAAAAGTATGACTTTCCTAATAGTAAGTGCAAAAACAGAAATTAAAAGGGAATAAAGAATATCTATTGGTAAGTAATGTAAATAGAAGTTGTGATGCTTTCTCCCAGCATTCTGATGGATCATCCTTTTCCCCATCCATCTTGAAGACTTCAGAGCTAGATCTCTAGAGCATAAGTTATGTTCTAAATGAGGAGCAATTGTACTGGAGACAAATTTTGACAATTTTATGAATTTGACCTATGCAACTATTTAAATGAGATAGTATGAACTCGAAGTATGAAACTACAAATAAGGTTTTAGATTATGGTTTTGATGTTTTAAAATGTTTTAAAACTCATGGAGGGAGCTTGTGTGTCCATGTATGTAGTTGTTTGTCTTTCTGTGTGCATGTGTGCTAGCCAGGGTCACATTGACTTAGCATTCTCTCCTGTTTAGCAATTCCTCATTATTAACTAAGAGGTTGGGGCCACGCTGACACTATTACCCCTCTGTATATCTGGCTTCAATTTATGAGCCATGTCCTGCCTTCTATTCCAGGAGGCTTTTGAATATTCTCTTGATGCTTCTTTTTCTCTGACTCACAAATTTATAAATCGGTTCCATGCAAGAATTAAAAGCTATCTTTATTTGTGTTGTCTCAGCAATAGAGAACTTGAAAAGACAAAACCTTTCATAAATGTAGTCAGTCTCTTCATGTCCTTTTGGAATTTTAAATATTTGTAAGCATTTTTCTGGAAAAACTCATCCTGGCTTAAAAGAATTATCCCAGATTCATCTTGTGCCTGAACTATAGTTTAGCATCTTTTATTTTGTTAATAAAAATTCATTTTAGTTGTGTTCTCATTTTTATATTTAACAGTGCCAGCTCACAAATGTTTGTTGCTTTGAATTTATTGGAAGGAAAGGGATACATACATTTCAGGTAGCATCGTTATTACTTTTCATGAGAGATAAAATTAAAAGGCAGCTGGATTTAGAACCAGAATATAGAAATGTTAATAAGGATATGGTAGTTAATGTTGGATTACATATAATGTTGGATTCTTAAGAAAATCTAATCACATAGTCTTAAGTATAGTTCCTCAGTTAAAAGGTAGAAACCTTGTTATGCTAGAGTGCTTTTAAAAATAATAAAAACTTAAGATTCTTTTTGTATATGTACAAGTGATCTTTCCATTACTGAGTAAAAAGATGTATATTGTCTAAAAAAAGAACCCCGAAAAACTATGCTTTGAAATCTTCAGGTGATTCCAGCCAGACTTGTACTTAATATCTCTTTGTAACTATCTGCATATTGATCTTCATAGTAATTTAAAATAAAGTGTTGTTTTTGACAAATCTTAAGTATTATTTACTTATTTAAAATATTTATTGTCAGTCTATTCTTTGTCACATATGCAAATGTTGAGTAATGGGGCTACAATGGTGAGCAAGAGAGATGTGGGCCCTGCCCATACAGACCTTTCAATCTATGAGACAGATGGGGGTTGATCAGCTAATTGTTCCAAATAGTAGGGTGAATAGAGAGACATTCTTTTCTCCAGTGTGACTGGTAGCAGGACTGTTTTTTTAAATTGCTAAAACATAGACTCTTAAAGAAATGATATCTACCTTAAATGTTTATAATTTTAAACATAATGTATTTTATCAATGTTTCATTGTTTATCAGTGTTTTTCAATTAGCCAATTAATTCATTGATAGTCAAGGCTTTTGAGTATGGGTCTGCTGCATGATGATCCTTCTCATCTTCTTGGGACGTTAAACCCATAATAATATATTCTACTGTTTTTACTTTTATTTACTAAAAATGTCAGGACAGGTTAAAGGCATTTGGTAAGCAATCTAAGTGCAGATTTGTCTAGGTTTAAAAATTTTTTTTCTCCCATTTTATTGAACTGTTTGACACCAAGCATTTAATGTCATGTCACTAAAAGCATTCTTCTTTGCCCCCATATTTCATTTTTTTTTAAAGATTGTACTTATTTACTTTTAGAGAGAGGGGAAAGGAAGGGAAATAGGGAGAGAGAAACAATGACGCACAAGAGAAATATCCATCGGTTACCTTTCTCATGCCCCCAGCTGGGGACCAGGCATGTGCCCTGACGAGGAATTGAACCGGTAGCCTTTTGGTCTGCAGTCTGCCACTCAGTCCTCAGAGCCACATCAGTCGGGGCATCATTTTCATTAGTTACATAATATTTCATGAAATTTCTCAAATACAATAACACAATAACAAATGCAAATGACATGATCGGATTTGGGATCAAGCAGACCAAGTGGTGAGAGTGGAAGTGTGTGGATGTTAGGGTGCCTTTGCCAATGGTATATTTGACAGAGGGAATGCAGCACATCCGTTACTCTGGGGACTGGGTGAATGTAGGCTAATTAGGAAAGTTGTAGCTCTAGTGCTGGTGGTAGGTACTGTGAAGGAAGAGTTCAGGGAACTTTAAGGGGTTATAAGGTAGCCCAAGTGAGTCTAGAAGTCACAGGAGGCTTTCATGAAGAAGGGACCTTTGGGCTGGGATATGAGGAAAAATAAGGGCTAACTAGGTAAAGAAAGTGTGGGTGACAATTGAGTAGAGAATCGCATGAGCAAAGCTCTGAAGTGTTAAAGCTTAGAATATTGAGGAAATAAAGGAGACCAGAGTGGTTGGGGCACAGAAAAGAAGGGCGAAACTTGTGAAGAATCAGACTGGAGGAGGAGGCAGGAGTCACATCCTTCAAGGTCTTGGAGATGATGCTAAAGTTTTAATTTTTATCATAAAAGCAATGGCACGTAATGAAAGGATTCAGATCTGCATTTTAAACAGGTCTCTCTGGATGTTTGGAAAATGGAATGGCGGGCATCCGTTACATAGCACTGAGAGTAGTCTAAGTAAGAAATTTTGCCCTTGTCCTGAAAACTGTTCGTTCTACCATTTTTCGGGGCCTCATCCTGCTCCATGACCAAATGGGTCCTCAAAATATCTGAGTCAAAGCAGAACCTAAATGTACCACAGGTGTAAATCTTTTCCATAGCCAGGAAGACCTGGGAAGGTATTGTTTATAGTGCACTTTTGCGTACCATTTTTTCCTTTTATTTTTCTATTTATATTCACGATTTCAGCACCACATGTTTTTAAGACAGTAGGGAAAAAAAGGAAAATTCCTTCTTTTAAACTTGTACAATGCTATTGACTTTCTTTGAAAGGACAGCAAGTGTGTTTATTTTATTACTATGAGTCTAAAAATTAACCACGAAACACCATTCTCTGTTTCGAAATTGTGTGTCACAAAGAAATGCTTTATTGCGACTTCATCCATAATTCAAATTCAACTTAAAAGAAAGTGGGGCATCATAAGGAAAAAAACACACCTGTTTCAAAGTTGAGTTGATTAAGTAGCATGGAGGGCTGCTGTCATGTTCATATGGATGGGACAATGTTTGTGACTACAGACGGCCTAATAAGAAATAGATCTGACAGAATTCTTAATGTTATAGACATTTCTATTTTTTTGTATTGTAAAATACAAATAGTGAAATCAACCTTGTGCTAGTGTGTGATAATGAAGGAACAGGTTTTGAAAGGTGCTTTTACTGGGATATTAGTAGTTTTCAAGGCTGTGCAGGAATAGCCCAAGCTATTTTGGAACTGTGCATACATTAGCTTTCTGCTGCGGCATGATACAATAATGTGTGAAGAAGTATATGATCACACCCTGTTTAAATTTGCAGTCTTTGTGCATAATCCCACAGAGACTCTTGTCAGATTTTTATTGTATATAGGAGAAAGAAAGTTTATAGACGCCTATAGGTTGGCATTGGATGTAAATATCTGACTATGAAAATCAGGCTTTTTATTGCTGTTTTTGAAAGATCATAACAGTTATGTTTATATTACATATAATATTTTGCAAACTGACCTATGGTTAGTTTCCTGCAGAGGAAACTTCAGAATGTACATCTACAACCATCTAAATGAAAATGTGTATCTGCTCTATTTCATATTTGAAGAGCATAAGTAAAAAGTATGGAGTTCGATTTTTAAAAATTGTTTGTACTTTAATTTATGCCTTCACATTAATGTTTTTTTCAAAATTGTCAGCCAGAAAAGCAATGATTCCAATGATGCCCTTGTTCAAAACATTTTGGAAAACTTCCTCTCAGAATTGTTTTTTGAATCACTTGCAAGCCTGACTAAAACATCCATCTCATTACTTTCTATTCGCATTTTTATACCAAGATTCATCATCCTTTTTTTGTTCACCAGAGTTGGCTATAAATGTCTCTCTGAAATGATGAAAATGGCTAAAATTGACTTTCAAATTATGAAATTTGTCACCATTGAGGATATTTAGAAGTATGCATGCATGTGTGTGTTGCAGACTTAGAAAGCAGTTTCTAAACGAGGCAGAATCAGTAAGGCTGATCTTTAGAGTGAATGGTTGTTCTAAGGTGACCACTATTTGGATGACATTGTATGTTTGTTTAAAAACCAGTCACATTACTTTTTAATGACACTGTATATTAGTTTTTACAATGTATACAAAGAAAAATGCAAATATGTCCTTTGGAATGCAAGGCCGAAGTACTTCACACAATTAGTAGCATATTTTATTATTAAGATAATTAAAGCATTGAGCAACTATAATGCTAATTCTATGTTGGCAGATTCTTCAGATAATGTTCCTCCTATGGGAATGTCTCTGTAAAATTTTATCTTATTTAAATACTGTCACTTACTGTGTGATTTATAAGTATGCGTATTTCAATTAAAACCTTTGATAATTCGTATTTACTTTCATGTGATTTGAAGGTGCTCTTTGGTAGCATTTAAAATTTTCATTTCAGTTGACCTCTTTATATAAGTTATTGACCCAGTTTTCAAAACTATTAGCGCTTGTTTTCTTAACCATCAATTAAGAACCCAAACAGTTACATGTGTTTGAAATGTAAAGTACTCTGTGACCATTTAGTACAACTCATACGATGTGTTGAATGATTTATGAATAAAATGAAAATGAAGTAGTAATGTACATATCCGTAACATTCGCCATTTACCTCCACTTTTAACATCTTTTCTTAGTGTGTTCTTTCTTCAGCGGGTAGGACATGAAAGAAATGATTGCCAGAGAGACTCAGTTGAGTAGTTTTTATTTTCTGAGCATTGGAATTGGAATTGGTGCTAATACGAGAGAGCAAACCATTCAAATATATTTTTGCTGTGATCAGTTTGTGTGACCCTGTACCTTGCAGTTTCTGATTTCCAGCTTAGGGCATTAACAATAGGGATCAAATGCTCTTTGAAAATTGATAGGCTGAAGTGCAAACCAGTGTCTGCATACTATTACACCACTTTTCAGTGTAGCTAACTCACCCTTTGGAGACAATGAAGACTTTTTTTTAACATGGCATGCAGTTTGGGTAGACAAATTTGGGTCATACTGAAACTTTTATACTGGTTAATTTACTGTGTTAACATACTTTTATTTTTTTAAGTTTCATAGAACTAAGTGGGGTTTCTTTTCATGAATGTCTTTGTCCTTGACTATTCTAAAAATTTTAAAGCATACAGTTTATGCAGGATTCATTCCAGACTAATAGCTACTTCCTCCTTATTAAACACCTTAGTTTGTATTAATGAAATTGGGTGCCATTTTGTTTTTGTCAGAAAGTTTGTTTACCTAAAAGTGGAAGGACTTTTGAAACTAAACAGGTACTATACCTTTAGGTCTCGAGTGACTATTTTACCTATTAATGGTCATGGATTTTTGACAACAGATGTCATATTTGAAATTCCATTGCAGGAAAGTATGGTATTGTGATAATGTTCATTTGCAATGTAATTATTCATTGATAGTTCCTAAAATCTATAATAGATTAGAAAATAAATTCCCAGCAGCGTGTTTGTTCCCCATTAGGAAAAGTAGGTTCAGAAAGCATTTATAATACAAGCTTTCTGTATTATAGTACTATTTACCAAAGTTGGGAGTTTTGTTCTTGTAGGAGTTAGGCTAGTAAGTAATGTTTATATAATCCTGATAAACATTTCTCCATGACTGAATTTTGAGTGGAAAACTTTGTTTCCTAAAAGGCTCTAAGTGGAAAAAAGAAAAAGAGCCTGTCCTCCGATTGTGTGCATTTTGTGTTTGTGAGTGTGTGCACATGTGTGCATGTCTATGTGTTTAGATCCAGCTTAATACCAACTAATGCCAACATCTGGCAAAGAGGTGGAGATCTGGGAATTTGTTGCTTGAAACCCTGGGACAAAGTGTTCTGATCTGACTAGCAAACATAGCTGTGGACTTGAACTGGAATCTTCAGGGGCAGAAACGTCTTAAGTGTCTGGAAAATTGGCCTGTTGAGTCACCATGAAGGCACTAAAACAAAACTAATTTTAAGCAGGTCAAAGTTCAGTGATTCCCTCTGGAATTCAAACTTTTTTAAGAGTCTCATGTTTAAGTGAAAAGGGTCAAAGTTGATGCACTGTTACAATGTTTTGAATGCTTTCCCTTAAGAACAGCCACCCAGGCTGGGATTAGCATGAGGAACTGCAAGGCTGGCACTTTGGCGTCTGGGTTAAAAATATTTTAAAGCAGTAAAGGCAGTCAGTACAGAGACATCCCTGGGAGCCTTTCTATTCAAAAATGTGTGAGCTCAGGGCAGCGACTGCAATGTAATTTAGGGCAGTCTATGCTTCATAGCTTTGGAGAATATAGCTTCCCAGTAATGTTCCATCAGAGGATGGTAGGATAGTAGTAATTTTAGAAGGTGGTATTCCTGGTTGCCTTACATCGAAAACTTCAAAATAAATAAAAGGACACATCAAATGTTCAGGAAATGTAACTATGGAAAAGTACTAATGAATCTAAATTTGAAACGAAGAGATACAAAATCAGCACGGATGTAGGAATATTTTTAAGGTGGAGGCTATGGCAAAAGCAAACTACCCCGGGAATAGACTGTGCAGGTGCATACAGCGCGGGACAGATAGTCTGCAAAAACTCAAGAAAGTGCCTTGTCAACAGTGAGGTGCTTTAACTGTGATCAGATGTAATACTGTTGAGTATTTTTGAATCGAGGAATTATTTTAGAAAGTGGAAACATAGGAGGTTTAATTTCAGTAGCTGGCATTCAGGTGATGTCTCGATGTCACGAGGATGCCAAGTAGTTAGCTCATCAGAATTCCTTGAATGAGATTGTGTTGGGATCCTATGTTAGCCTCACCCTGAAGTGTGTGATTCCAGTACTTTTGATGTTTAAGTTTTATGTACCACAGCCTAATGCTGTTGACTAGACATTTTCTCAGTCTGGAGATCTTGCTGCTGACTACAATGAGACCCAAACTACATTCTTAGACATTAAAAAGAGCCTATCATTTTATGGGTTGTATCAAGGAAAGCGGAAAGGAGTTCTTATTCTGCAGTCAAATTCAGAGACTCAGCTAAAAACTCCACGTAGCTATGAAATTTGGCTGATATATCCACAGTCTGCTCAACTCCCTGTACAACTTTGGTTGTTCTTATGAGCTGTTCTATTTTCCACGATACCAGTTGCAGACTAATTCTGTTGCTCTTCATCATATTAACCTATGAAACTCAGTTTGAAGAAGCTTTAATTATGTAGTTATTTAATCAATAAATATACATTATTCCAATTTCAGAAAATACTTTTTGCATTGTGTTTACTGTATCTCAAGAGAAATGAACTCAGTCATGTCTGTTTATTTTAATGAGATAAGCCAGGCACACATGTTAATTTTTTACCAAAACACAGAATAAAAATGCATGAGGAAGAAGGAAAAGCCAGGTTATTATTGTATGAGATATTATTGTATGACATTTTATTGTATAATGACTCTCGTACAAATTTGAATTAAAAAATGTCCCAAGTTGAGCTGAAAAGTAAAAAGATGTCACAAGTGCTCAATGTGTTTTCTTTACTAATGTTGATTAATAGAAAGTGGTCTTTTATTTGGATTCCTGAATTCAGTTATGTTTATAATTATTAGCATTTCAAATGCTGCTTATTTTAAGGTAGTGATGAAAGAAAAATAAGAATCAAATATTGCAAAGGTAAATTTTACAAAGTAAAATAATAGATGTTTTCAAGAACTTGTGCTAGAATTATAATACAGAAGTTGTTTTAGGGTACATTTTTAAATTTCACCAAATCTTAATTATGGGCCAGAAGTTTAAATTTTTGAGCAGGAAATTGCAAAAACACAATTTATTTACCACTTGCATTATATGAAGAAATGGTTAGAGACATCAATCTGTTCTGTATTCTATTAATTAATTTTTTTAACACAACTAGTTAATGATTTTATCACAAGGGACCTTAAAAAAATAGTTGCTGCTCTGAATTTTTGCCCCTCTTCATGTCTTTGCAAAAGGAGCTTTTGAAGAGGACAGTCAAATCTGTCTCATAGTGAAATGCCCTGATCCATTTTCATTTCCCTGCATCTCTGTCAGCTATGAAGCGTGTGCTCACTGACTGCTGGCTCCACACGCTGTGCTGATCCTTTTGTTTAACTGGCATTGCCCTTAGCTTCCCCACTTAAACTAGCTATCAGAATCCTGTAGGTCAGGCAGACAGTGTGCCTCATCACAAACTCACCTGAAACACCTTTTGAGGTAGGACCTATGATTTCCTGACAAATCGTCACCTCAGTGGGGAGCTGCAGAGCTCACCTCTATCTTCCAAGGGTTAACAGTAACCTGTAATAATAATTTGGTGACACAGAATGCTTCTTTTTATGCATTACCTATTTCCAGAGGCCTAATTTAGGTTTGTATCGAAATGGATATCACAAACAGTGCAGTTTCCTGCTGAGAAGCAAAGTGCTGCTGAGAGACTTTCTGTGATACTTTTGGTGGCATCTGGGAGGGGTGACAGAACACAGGGATGGGAAGGGGGAAAGCAATTGCCAGTCACTTATCATGTGGCTGGGCCAGGCTGTGGTGGAGAATGATTGTCAAAGGGAGAATAGCTTTATGGGATTGTCATATCAAGAACCAAACTTTGTTCTATTATACTTGGCACGAGGCACATTTCAGAACAAGGAAAACAGCAGAAGTGGTTTCAAGAGATATCTTATTTTTTCCATATGATTTTCATACTTCATGCTCTAGCAACAGTGGCCGCACCTACGCAGGTATAAATTCAAACATAAGGGTACAGTGCTGAGAAAGCTTTAAACTTTAAGAGTCTGTCGAGAGTCTTAGGTCCTCATCACAGGATTCCCTGGCCGTCATGCCAGAGTCAGTCCAATCGGAGAAGCCAGAAAACTTAATCTGCCAGTGTGTCCCATCTTTAACCTTTTTCCTTGTTTTTAAATTGTCAGTACCTATCCCAAACGTGCTGGGCTCCTCTATTGTCCTAGTTCTTTTCGTAAAAGAAAGCACATGCGAATTATCATAAATTTTCTTACTAAACTATACCCAGGAGTATTTGTACTTTAAATAGAAGTGTATGAAGGGCTGTTTCTCATAAATGTTTGGAGTTAGAATTTCTGGCTATGCTGGTAGTGAGAGACGGAAAAGTATGGCAATGTGATTTTACAGAAGAGGTCTTCCAATGAGTGCCCAATTCACACCGTATAGGCTAAATTACCACTAAAAACTAAACCTGGAGCTGATTTAAGCACAAATATGGGATGGTAAATGACCTGCACGTTAGAATTCAGCGATGGGGGTATTTATGCATTTTGATGGTTTAAACTCTATGGCAGCTTCCAGCTTCGGCTTTTGCCTAGACTGTCCTCATTGTTACACCTGGTAGATGGACAGGAAAACCTCAGGGACCTGGGCAAATTGTCAAGAACTGCATCCCAGAACCTTAACTCTGGCTCCCACTTCAACATTTTGCTCTTGCATGTTTTCTGAGAGTGCAGGGTTTTTCTTGGCCTGCTGCTTCCCCAAGTGGCCAGCCCTTGCCTCTTCGGCCTCTTTGCAGTACTCTCAGGATGTGCTCTGAGAATGCCCACCCGCCCAGGGAGCGCCACGAAGGAGTTGCTGTCCTGGCTTTCCCCAGCCCCACTCCAGGGTGAAGCCAGGTGCACCGGCTTCTGTCGCGTATTTATCCTGTGCATCACAAGCACAGCTTGCTCAGTTCTGCATTCTTGGCTCAGTGAACATGTTGAACATATATAGGTGTTCATCTTGGGGTTACATGGAGGGGTAATGGATATGGTTTCACATTTCAAGGACTCAGGGTTTTTTTTTAATTTACAAAAATTCTCATCCAAGGATATGTTTTTATTGATTTTAGAGAAAGACAAAGGGGAAGAGAATGGGGATGGGGGAGAGAGAAATGTGGATGTGAGAGAATCATTGATCAGTTGCCTCACTTTTGCGCCCTGACTGCGCAACACGACTGGGGGTGAACTTGCAACCCAGGCATGTGCCCTGACCAAGAATTGAACCCACAACCTTTTGCTGTATGCTATGATACTCTAACCAACTGAGCCACCTGGCCAGGGCTCAAGGACTCAGTGTTTAACAGCTATTAGAAAAATACTAATTTTTTAAAAAATGGGCTACAAGTAGCATGCTCATGGCATTTTTTTTTTGATTCTTTAAAAAGCTACGTATAAACTAGAGTTTTAAGGAGTTTCTGCCATAAAGACTGCTTTCAGACATTATATCTATTTCCTTTTTTAATTGACTACAATTCTTTTTGTAAATGTTACTCTTTGAAAGCAGAAAGACTTCCTACCTCTTTGGTCTAAGAGTTTGGTCACTTTTTGTAGGGGTTGCTCGGATCTTCCCTGTAACAGCAGCTCCCTGAAGAAAACCAGGGAGAAGAAATAACATCAAACCTTCAACTGCAGCTTTTGTCCCATTTAAATTGCAAGGGATAATTTTGAGAAACTGTAAGTGGAGTGATGATGTAAGATGGACTTTTAGCTCTCTTTTCAAAGTTCCTTCCAATTTCTGTGCTTATTTCAAAACCTTTACCTAGAATGAGAGAGCATTTGTCATTTAATGTCCTTTGTTTACATGGCATTGCTTTTTATAATGATTGGTGGATAGAAATGTACCAGGGCCATGCTTTGGGATCTGAGCCTCCTTTGGACCCCATAGGATGTCAATGGACTCATTAGGATTTAGCCAAGTTTTATGCATTATTCATAATATACATTCACAGCATGCACACTAACGACCGTCTCCTGTGTCTGCTTAGTCAGAACCATTTGCATGCTGTATTATGGAACCATAATACAGAATGCATTTTCTGTATTATCCTTAATACATATTGTCATCATATTCCTTTATGGGGTATGTGGTGAATGTGTTTAAACAATAGCATGCACTTGTGCATTATGATTTCATAAAAACAAATGTATAATAAAACTCTTGATGGAAGTAATTATTGCATATGTGCAATAATAGTTTCTAAAAAAGGCTTCATATTATTTCTAGTTTGCTTTTATTGTTTGATTATCCAGTTATTTGTTTTATGTTGTTTTATGCCTGCTGGACTGATGTCCTGAAAATGTTAATTTTGAAAACAACATACCTTCTTTATCCCTCTCATATCTCACCTCATTAGTTTCCCTAAATGAGTAGTTAAAAATGTAATATTTAAGAGACCCGATGATTAGAAAAAGCATGTTTCCTAACTACCAATTAAAGATCTGTAGGGTATTTGTTATAAAGAGCCTGTGTTCCTTCCATGTAGCAGCAGAACTGTGTTATATATATGAGAAATTAACATCAAATTATAAACATCAAATTATCTTCCAAATCTAAGATAGAGAGGTTCTGAGTTCTAAAGTCAGCAATGACTTTAATTCAGTTAAGGAGTTGACATTTTCTTTTTTATCTCAGATGCTTGAAAAATGGAAATGGCCACTATTTAATTGCAATAGGATATCAGATTCATTGTCTTGTTTTTTAAATACTAATTTGGAAGGGAAAGGGGAAAAAACCTAGAAATGTGCCTCTGTGTCACAGCTGTGAAGAAAACAAATAACTTATTTTAAATTTTATATGATAATTTGGTGAAAAGTTATGTTATGATGAAAATCTTCGTAATATAGTACAGAATATAGTAAAAGGTATTCATTTAAATTGTAAGTCTTTTCAAAGGATTGCTGGTGGATTTTTAATAGTTTGAAGTCACATGGCTTCTGGTTAGCTCCTGGTACACTCATTTTCGGAAGTTCACTTTGAAAACTCTATAGGTTATGTAGTGCCCTCAAAATCTAGTGCTTTTACACATGACCACTTTTTATTTCGTTATGAATCCTTTTAGGAACAGATTTGGAATTAGAAGTATACAAAAATGGGTAGTCTTAGTTTGAAGGGCCATTTAGTCTTTTTATTGATAGTGATACTTAAAAAAATTTACTAGGGTGACATTGGTTCATAAAATTAGGGTTCAGGTGTACAATTCTATAGTACATCATCAGTATATTGTATCCTTTGTTCACATCCCACGTCCAGTCTCCTTCCATCACCTCTTATTCCCCCTTTATTCTCTTCTACTTCGTCCACCTCCCTTCCCTTCTGATAATCGCCATAGCTTGGCCTGTGTAATCTCTTCGCTTTTTTTACCCAGCTCTCCAATCCCCCTCCCCTCTCACAGCTGTCAGTTTGTTCTCCATGAGTCTGTTTTCTATTTTGTTTGTTAGTTTGTTTTGATCATTAGATTTCGTATAAAAGTGAATTCATATGGTACTTTTCTTTCTCTGACTGGCCTACTTCACTTAACACAATGCTTTCCAGGTCCATGCATGCTGTCTCCAAGGGTAAGATTTCCTTCTTTTTTATGGCCGAATAGTTTTTCATTACGTAAATGTACTACAGCTTTTTTTTTATCCACTCATCTACTGATGGGCACTTGGGTAGCTTCCAAATCTTGTAAAAAAATGCTGCAATGAATATAGGGGGGGCATATATTCTTTTGAATTAGTCTTCTGTGTTTCTTCAGATAAGATTCCAGGAAATGGAATCACTGGGTTATAAGGCAGTTCCATTTTTAATTCTGGACAATTCTTTTTCTTAAAATTTAATCTCTATTGTATTTTTTCCATTATCATTTAGTCCCCTTATACCCTCCTCCCCCTTGAGATCCCCACACTGTGTCCACGTCCATGCGTCCTGTTTCCTTTTTGCTCAATCCCTCGGCCCCCTAACTTCCCCCACCCCCACTAGCTGTCATCTGCTCTCCATCTATAAGGCTGTCTCTGTTTTGCTTGTTAATTCAGTTTGTTCATTAGATTCCATATATGAGTGAAATCACATGGTATTTGTCTTTCTCTGGACATTTCTTGTAGCAATGTTTTTTCTAATATGTCTCCTTAGGCAAGGGAAACAAAAGAAGAAATAAATGGGGGAGGAGAAGATATAAATACATCAAAATAAAAAAGTTTTGCACAGCAAAGGAAACCATAAACAAAATTAAAAGACAGCTGCTGAATGGGAGAACATATTCACCAGTGATACATCTGATAAGGGGTTAATATTCAAACTTTATAAAGAACGTGTAAAACTCAACACCAATCCCCCTCCCCCATACAATTAAAAATGGGCAAAGAACCTGAAGAAAGATGCTCAGTGTCACTCATCATAGAGACATGCAAATTAAAACCACAATGAGATATCACCTCACACCTGTCAGAATGGCTATCATCAATAAATCAGCAACCAAGTGCTGGTGAGGATGTGGAGAAAGGGGAACCCTCCTGCACTGTTGGTGGGAAGGCGGACTGGTGCAGCCACTGTGGAAAGCAGTGTGGAGATACCTCAAAAGATAATGACACTGTTATCAGTAATCTGTTTTACTTGGAATCAGTCTTATGAAATTTATCTGTTTGTTAGAGATTATTAGTGAATTTGATTCAGATAAATATCACTGAAAATTTGAATTGTGCCCTCTTGGTAATGTTGTGAACCATCTTTCTTCTGTCATCTCTTTTCAGCAAGTTTGATATTATGCAGCTGGATAAAATAGCACTGTTAATAGTATCCATATTCTTTAGGAATGTGCAGGAAATATAGATTTGATGCAAGATCTGACTCATATATTTTTCTACCTATCTCATTATATTATTTTCTGTTCCCTCATTGACTTTCATGTAGTTGTTGGGGTCATGTTTACATATTGGGAAGGCAATAAATTAAAACTTTCCAGTACTATATACAGTGCCAAATGTGGTGGGTGGAATTCCAAATAGCCAGACCTCAAAATAGGATAGGTTAAGGATATGGTCCTCACCAAAACCTAGGTATTTTAGTTGTCTGGAACAATATGAGTGTTAGAGAAAGAGAGATAAATTGAGTATTAGAGAAGTAGATAAAAGGGTCCAACCCCTTAAATGGCTGCTCTTCTGAAATATAGGGAGGAAGAGTCTCTCGTTGGCTTCTGTTTAACAAGTTTTCTTTCTCCTACTTTCATTTGATAGTTCCTCCCAGTAGGCTTACTTAACAAAGTTAATCACTGTTTAACTTTTATTGCCAATTTAAATAGTTTCTCTGCACAAAAATGTCCTCGTGTTAATTTGGGTTTTTTTTTTTTCAATTTTGTAAAAAAAGCCATCGATCCTCAATGTATATGCCTGAGTGAAATGAAATGCCTAAGAATGTTTTATTTGTATTTTTATTTACTAAGATGTATTTGTAAGTCAGATGACTAGAAACTAATTCAGTTTTTAAAAAAATAAACGTAAAAAAATAAAGCATTTTTAATGCAATTCAGTGGAGGCACTTTCAAGGTCTTTCAGATATTTCAGGACTGCTTCCTTTGGAGCTGCAATGGAGCCTGAGGCTTACTCTTTTGATAACCTCAGTGGGCAAATGTTCTAACTTTGAAGAAAGGCTTTATGTTTCAAAATAGTCAAAGATATACTGGAGCCAAGTCTGTTGAATAAAACAGGCAGGTAGTCAGAAAGGGAGTGTGAGTTGAGGACAGCACACATTGTGGGACTGAAGTGACACTAAAGTGAAAAAGGTCTGTTTTCTTGGGTCAATCACAAATTGGAGGATTACGAAGCAGGGGCTCCAAAAGTGTTTTAAGCAGCAGTAGCAACAGGGAGATGAGTTTCTTGCTTCTTAAGTTTGGCTCTTTAAAGTACCACTTATTTGCCTGTACAGGTTTAATTAAAATATGGTTTAAAGCAGATTTAAAATAATATGTTACTTTATAGTCATGCCTTATATAATCACAATAGATTTTATCTTTTTGTGTTCGTGTGTTACAACTGAAATGCAAAAAATGTGTCCATTTTTAGATCGGTGTGCGTGCTCTTTTTTAAAATTATGAAAAAATGCACAGTCTTTCAAAACCATTCATTCTGAGCTGAGATAAGTTGTTCAAATGGAAACATAGTTTTGATGGTTTTTTTTGTTTTGTTTTTCAAATTAGTTCTACTGATAATTAAGTATTTTCAGAATCTTAAGTATCTTAAATGTAGATTTCTTTTCCTGCTTAAGATCGGCTAGAGGTTGCTCCAATTTTCATAATAATAAAATATATTTCAGAGGGTTTCTTCATTTGTTTATTTGTTGGCTCAAGACCAGACTCATCACTTGTGGACCGGTGCAGTTGCTTGCAGATAAATCACTCCCACATATATACAGTAAAACACACACACAATTGTATATACATGTAGAGTGTCATGACTAATGTCAATAGTAATAGATTTTAAAAGACCATACTTTTGGAGACTTAGTTAAAACTAAACAGCTATTCACCAGGTCATATGATTTTCATTTCGCTGTGGCTCTCAGGTAGCACCATGTTGAAGCCCTTCATCTGACAGCCCCAGAGAGTCCACAAGAACGTCGGATCATGAGAAAATAGATGAGTACCATTTAATCTCATTGCCGATAATTTAAAAACTCAAATACTTAGGGAATTGCCACTTTTTGAGGAGGGTTATGAAATGGAACACTCTTCCGAGTGAGTTGACTAAAGAGGAAAATTCGAATTAATACTAATCATAAAGCTTGGATTAATTTGGATGAGTTTTTTTTCAAATTTAAATTAAGGTGGATTAGGCTTTGTAAATTTTTGTTACATCCATACGAATGCAGTGCGTTACCACGGATAATGTCACAAAATTCTGACAGTTTTAAGAGAATTTTAACAGTTTCATCTTAATATTTCTTTCTAAATTTCAACGACATATTTTTTGTTTAACTTTTAAAACCTCACACTTTATTTACCCTGTACAATTGCCTGTTGCAGTCACACCATCTACCCCAGAGAAGAGAGTATGCTTCCTGAGATAAGTGAGGAAATTTCTCCTCCGTTTCTCCCTCTTTCCCTACATCCTTCCTTTTTCCTTTTATGTTTTTCTTCTCTAAATCCCTATATTAGCTCTTGCTGCATATTGGATAAATACTGGCTTCAATAAATATTGGCTTTCTAGGAAAGTTCTAAATATTATTATTATAAGGCTTTTCCTAGTTCTTAGTGGCTTAACTGTACACGTACCCACTAGTCGTATCGTACGCCTCCACCCAGTTTTGAATTGCTACATCGGAGATAGGATGGTAGGGTGAGGGTGTAAAGCCATGACCTGGGTTTCTGTACTTAGGCCACTGCATTTCTCTGACTTTCCTTTTCTTTACCTGTAAAATTGGGCTTAGCTCATAGGATGTTTGTGAGAATTAAGTACATCAGTGATATGAGCACATTTTATAAACTGTAACAATCCAACAGATGTTGATTGCTCATTCCTTGATTTGGTGCAATGCAGAGCAGAAGGCGCCGTGGCTAGAATTACAGTCTTGTTAATGGGTTTATGATCTTTTTTTATGTTGTATACATTTTGATGAAGTTCAGACTTGGTCACTTTTCAACTGGAATGACACTGTCCTGCAAATTACAATCTCTGGAAACAAAACAAAACAAAACAAGGTCTGCTTACGGGTTGTGTTCATTTTAGTCATCCTAGAGTTTGGAATAAGATTTCTGATGGTACCACTGAGTGCTGACAGCATCTACCATGACCTTTATACTTGAACTCTCCTAAGACTCTCCTTCTTGTTTTCTCTTTCTTTCTTTCTTTTTCTTTCTTTCTTTCTTTCTTTCTTTCTTTCTTTCTTTCTTTCTTTCTTTCTTTCTTTCTTTCTTTCTTTTCTTGTCTTTCTTTCTCTTTCTTTTCTTTTCTTTCTTTTTCTTTCTTTGTTTCTTTGTTTGTTTGTTTCTTTCTTTCCTTTTCTTTCTTTTTCTTTCTTTCTCTTTCTTTTTCTTTGAGTAATGGGGATATAAATTTTACTTTAGACCTGGGGGATGATATGTATATTTTCTCTTTGTTAATAGATATGTGGTATATAAATTGAGTGTCTATATCTCATTATTTTGATAACATGCTACAAAGATCCCAGTAGCTGTGTTTAATATTTGTTTTAGGATATTTGCCACTGCTGACAAATTTACTTTAGACTGACTTCTCTAAAGAATGGTGGATTAAATTATGGGGGGGAAACCCCCATGTGGTAATGTGATATTTTGTCTGAGTTCATGGGGAACATTTGTAATCTTGTCTCAGAGGGTTTTTCCCCCTCCCTATTAACTACTTGTTTCTACTTTCTGTGTAGCAGTCGGTCTCTGGATGTGGGCTTGCACTGATAGGTGATAATTCCAAGTGAAGTGAGAGAGCCAGGTAATTCTGGGTGTTGGTTGTGGCGCCTTCATCCTGACCTTGGGCAGGCCCCTACATCTTTTTTCTCCTTTATTCTTTTTTCTTTCCTAACTCGTCAAAGAAATAGTTATAATGTAGTTTGCGAGAGTGCTCAGAAAAGTAAAAGGAGACAATAAAACTCAAATATTCTAAAATTGAAAAGTGGCATAAGCTATCAAAATACTTCATATTTGCCTAATAAAAGAGACAAACTATAATGACCTGCCTTTCATGTACATTTTGCAAAATTTTCTTCGATATTTTTAATTGGCTAGTAGAAATAGAATTTTAGAACTGGGACACTGTTCTATAGCCCATGAGCCTTCCTCCAAAGCCTCTGAAGGAAATTGAAGTCCTGGGATGCGGGATGAGACTTTTAAGGTCACATAGGTGTGGCAGAGAAGGGACCATGGAACCCAGGTTTCCTGACCCCCACGCTGGGCTGTATTCTGCACTCTGGACATGACCAGGCCTACCATTTGACCTCCTTTGGCCTTAAGAAGTCTTTCAAGTACAAGTGATGTAATGTCAATAGCATTTACCCTTCTTTCAGAAATGAAGGACTCTGGACAGGAATTTTCCTTTTGCTTTCTTTTTCCCCTTGTGGTTATTGACAAAGCTTGGGATCATGTTGAAACTTGTTGCAACCACCAGGAAACTCTTTCAACTTTTAATAGTTATCACCCTGCTACTAATTAACAAGTAGCAAGCATGATTATATAAGTAGTAAGTTGGAAAGATTTGTCAGACTTTAATATTTAGATGAGGGAAAGACCTCCAGCCATGAAAAAAAAAAAATCCCTGTTGCTATTTTCCATAAAAGGGGATGTTCAGTTCAAAACCAGCAGAGCCGACTCTGCCACTTTGTGTAAATGAGATCCTGAGAAAGGGCTCTGAAGAGAGCATTTAGTCACGGCTTACATTAACACACAGTGTCCCTAGAATTTGTTGTCTTCCGTCTCATGAAAATGCTGCATAATAAGCCATGAAGAGGTTACTCTTTCCCTGTGTTTTGCACCGGAATAAAACAGAAATAATAAAAATTATTAAACTTGCATACATAGAAGTATGTGATAAAGACAGCTTTTTGTAAATGAATGTTTTGCTAGTTTAAATCAAATAAGTAATGTGTCTCAAAGGAGAAGTAACTTTTAAAAATCATGTAAACTTAATTAACCTTTTGTAAATTATTTGATGTTTACACATATTACAACTCGTGATTGGTTACTCCCTCTCAAGGGATAAAATAGTTGTGTTTTTTTTTTTTCCCCATAAGAAATCAGTAAGACTTTCCGTTCCCCTGAGAAACCAGTTGGTTAAGTGCTTTTGTCTGTATGTATCCCCTGGCTGCTCCAAGGTAAGGAGTTAGACCTAGATCAGTGATTTGCAACTGGTGCACTGCAAGAATTTTTGAAACATGCAGTAACTGACTATTTGGTCAGGGCACCGGCCTCTTTCCCCTTAGATGGTTAAATAAAAAAAAATGGCAACAGCTAATGTAACAATAGCCATCCTGTGTGAATGAGTCAAAATCGTACCTGTTTTTTTGGTCAGATTGGCAAAAAAAAAAAAAAAATGTATCTTTTGGTGTGCTGCAGAATTGCAGTCATTAGTTTATGTGCCATGAGACGAAAATGGCTGAGAATTGTAGACCGAGATGATTGAACATGATGCTGGGTAATGTGGCCTGAGCTCCTTGCAGAATGTCAGAAGCCTCCCTTGATTTTCTTCAGATTATATTTGGCAGCATTTAAAGAGATAAAAATAATCTACAAGAGAGAAAATGAAAAGAAATATAGAAGTAGAGTCTCTATTACCAATCGTGTGTTTTTATTAGACTTTCAAAACTGAATTGTTGTGGCAGCATCATGACTAGAGGTCAGTCCCAGCCCTGTCCCAAACACAGTTATACTAGTTTTAGTGGTCTCGTCGCTAGTCGCAGCAAGGATGTTGAGGCAGCAAGTTCGAACTTTACCTGCGCAGGTGATAATATTAACAAAAATAGAACTGGATTTATTTTTTTGCCTCTCTCTTTCCAGATCCTTTATTTATGTGGGTTATGAGCATTTAGAGTCACAAAATAGAGGGAAACTTACTCTACGCAGAAGTCCCATGTAGACAACATGTCTCTGGGGAAGTTAAAACCTCCCCAAATGTATCCCAGGGGGAGGTGAATCGAGTACTTACTGTGTGCCATGCATTCTTTTTGGTATTGAGGGTAAAGCTGTGCACAAAATAGTCCTTGCCCTCAAAGAGATTAAAATCTAGTGTGCATGATAAAAAAAGAGATTATAAATAAAGAGATGTTTATTACTTCAAGTGAAAAAGAATAAATAACATCATGTGAGAGGGACTAGTTCGCAGGATCTGCTTTGTTTGGGGTGGTTGGGGAGAAGAGAACATGCCAGATGAGATCTGAAAGATGAGATGAAGAGTCTGTGAGATCATCCAAAACGGCAGATTTCTCAGGAAAAGTAATAACGTGCTGAGGCCTAGTGATGGGGGAGAGCATTGCTTGTTCTGGTGGAGAGAACCCACTTTTCTCCTCTCTTCTCACACTTGTTAACACTTGTCATGTCTCCTTTCCCATCCGCATTCTCGGTTCATGATCTTGCTTCCTATTTCTTCTAGAAAATTAAAGGAACAGGAAGAGGACCTCTTGAAATTTGTCACCATAGCCAAGCACCTCCGTGCAGGTATTCTGCCTTCTCCTGTTCTGATGTATAAACTGTTGGTCATCCTAGGAAGGGCTGGCTCCTCCTTGGTGCGCAAAGCCCTCCCGATTCATTCCCTCGCCTGCTTATACGTTGTTCCACCCATGGTCCCCTCTCTCCTGCATCATCGGGTTTTCCCTGTCTACTCTCTCTTTCCCATCAAACTATCACCTTGTTATTCCTCCCCTTTTAAGAGGAAACGCACTCTTGATCCCATTCCTCTTCAGCTACTCCACATTTGTCTCCATATATTTAAAGAATTCCTTGAAAAGTCTTAAAAATGTCCTCCAATTTTTCCCTTGAAACCACTCCAAAGGGACTTTTGCCTTTATCATGCTACTGAAACTACTCTTTATTCAACCAGCAGTGGCCCCCGTGTTGCTACATCATGATCAGCTGTCAGTCCTCACCTTACTTGTTGCATCAGCAGCGTTGCAGACTGTTATTGACTCTTGTTGCCTCACAACATGGTTTTCATTGGGTTCCCATTTTTTGATTTGCCTTCCACCTCCTAGCTGCTGCTTTTCTTTATTTGGGCCCTCTTTATCCCTGTAATCTCTAAAACGCCGGTGTGTTCTAGGGCTTAGTTCTTGAACTGCATTGGTTTTCTCTCAAAACAAGTCTTCATTCAGTCTCATGGCTCTGAATGCCACACATATGTTGATGGCTTCTAAATGTATATCTAGAGCCCAGAGCTCCTTCCTGAATTTTAAACTCATATGCCCACTGCCTACTTGACAGCTCTCTCTGAATGTCTAATTGACTGACAGTTTACTATAAAAGCTACAAAAATGAGCGCCTGATCTCCTTCCGCCCTAACCCTCCTGCTCCCTTACAGTCTTTCTCACCTTAGTTTTAGCAGCTCCATTCTTTCTGGGGCTCAGGCAAAATCCTTGGTCATCCTTACACCACTCTTTAATATTCTAGTTTCCTGGGGATCCTGTCTTCTCTACCTTCAAAATGTACCCAAATTCTGACTGCTTCTTATCACTTCCTTAGCTACTATCATAGCTCCAGCTATTACCGTCTCTCATGTGGGTTGTTTCAGTGGCCTCCTAACTGGTGTCTCTGCCGCCATGGCCCTTCTCTTGCCGACCTTTAACACACAGCTGGAATGCCCATGTGAAAATGCAGACAGATGATGTTACTCTTACGTTCAGTGCCTCCAATGGCTTCAGTTCTCTCATGGATCAATAGCCATGTTATTACAATGCCCTAAATAACGATTTGTTATTCCCCTATGTCTCTGACCTCAGAGCCAAAAACTTTCCCTTTTGCTTACAGACCCATTTACACTTGATGTTCCTGAAACCCTCTTTGTGTCTTCCTACAAAGCTTTGGCACTAGTTGCTCTTCCTTCAGATATCTGCATGCTTGAGCTCCCCCTTTATGTCTTTATTCAAAGGTATCTACTTAGTGAATTCTTTCCTAGCCACCCTATCTAAAATCTCACCATCCTTCCCATCCCTCTCCAAGAACATGCATTCATACCCTCTTCCCCTTTGCTGCTTCTTGCTTTCTTTTTCTTTTTGGCTCTTATTACCATTTTCAATTTACTACATATTTTCTGACTTTTCGTGCCTTCTTCACTAGAATATAGGCTCTCCAAGGACAGAAATATGTGTTTGTATGTTCTGTTCATTGCTGTATGCCCAGACCTTAGAAGACTTCTCAGTAAGTATTTTTAAATGAATGAATGAATGATTGACTATGAGAACATTCTCTGAATCAGAGAAAAATTAAAGTTAGCAAACATTGTACAATGATTTAATGAGATTGAATTTCATTTCCAGCATTCCAGGATGCAATGCCATGTTCAATATGCCAGCTCAGCCTTGTTTCCTGGGCATAAAACCAGTTTAACTTTAAAAGCATGAAGATTTTCTTTAAAAAAGAGTAAAGATTTTTACATTGTCTCTTGGAAGTATGATCATGGAAATCCTAAATCCTTGTACCTTATTTTAAGAAGTTAGAAATACATAAAAGAACCATAGAAGATTTCTGTATAAGCTGCAGAAACTTTGTTTCATAAATATTAATACAAATGTCATGTTAAGGAAGTAAAACAATTTAAAGTAATTTTTTTAAACTTTCAGGTGTAAAAGAGAAGCATATGGTTGAACAGAGATTGCTAATGAAATTGAAGATGATTAACATTCATTAAAACTTTAATTAACACCTTGGAAAATTCCAGAAAATGATACTCTATGTAAATGACTATGTGTGATATCTTTGAGCATTCTTTTTACCTGTTTTACAGGGGGAAAAAAAGTGGATCACAAAACTACTTATGATAATGATTTTCCCTAGCTCTGGGTTTGTTTCTGGTGTTATTTACTAGTGTCAATCATGCCAATTTGAGCTACCAATATTCTAAATATATTTGGCTGATATATGACTGATTCTTTGTATTTTCTGGAGAAAAGACAAACTACCTTTTAGTTTCTTATTTCTTTTTTTCAAAATTTTTCTGATTAAGTAACTATGGGATAATTTAAGCTTTAACATGGAACATTTCCAAGCAGATTTAAAATCAGTTTTATATAAAAGCTGATTAATAAACTTGTGATCCATAAGTCATATGTAAAATAACACTGAAAGTTGTAAGAAACTGATTTTGTGACAGGTTCAAAACACTGACTTGTACTTTCTTCTATATGTGGAGACTATGTTCTCTATTCATTGAGGCGAATTCAGTGTGGCTTTCTACCTGAAACTAAGGGTAGTGGTGTAAATAAAATTTCAACACTTTCATAGAGGTACGATTTTTATATAACTTTTGTTAATTAATTTTTGAGTCCTGATAAAAGACAGCTGTTTAGTGTTTGGCTGAGAGAGTTGTAGTACAAATACAAGTTTACCTACCTGTTGCTGATTTCTAAACCTGGGTTTGGGAATGATAACAGACAGAAATATGCTTTCTTTGATAGCCATGTGTTTTAGTTGTTATTAGATAATATGTTCAGTCAGGGTTAAACATCCATTTGTCGTCCAGGATAATCATTAAGGGCATGGATTATTCTCCCAAGGCCGTGGATCTCTTAAAATCCTCAAGGACTACTGCAAAGGGTACATGACCCTGTTTTCCCTCCTATCTGCTTATAATTATTGCATCAAACTTCCTCTGCTTCTCTCTTTTGCTACATTCGCACCCTCCCACCTCTCCTGTCTTATCTCCCTTTTGCCTTTCTCCAGCAAGTTTTCCATGCTTCTGGGCTTAGTGCCTGCAAACTTGGTCATCGGAGCCACACCCAACAAGTGATGGCCCTCCTCGTGTTGGGCTGCATGGTTATGTTGTGTTATGAATGATTTCGGGAATTCTTGGAGATTTCCATTTTAAAAATGGACTCAGAATGTATTAATTTGCTGCTCAAGATGTTTCCTCTGCCGTGAAATGGCAGCGAGGCTAGGGGGAATAGAGCTGGTTGTTGCAGTTGTTTCAGGTGGCTCAGGTTTGCCGAACGCTTGCTACATCAAGGAGGCATTATTATTATTTAAATTACTAAGTATTATTTTAAAGGATCAGTTATAATATGCCTGCTTTTGAAAACTAATACATATTTTAGGTACAAAATTTAAGTTCTTTAGAATACTTTTTTTATCCTCTTGTTTATTGCTTAGTAAGTATTAAGATTTTAAAGTATTCTACAGGTTAATTTAAGGAGTTAAAGCATTGAAACTAAAATATAAAAGCTTTAAAGATACAAAAAAGAACAAATTTATATTATTATTTTTATCTTTTCTGGTGTTAGGAGACTAAGTGTTTTGAAGCTGAAGCATAAAGAATGGAGGAAGAAACAAAAAATTACACTGAAAATACCAATTAAGCACGAATGTTGCCTGATTTATAATTCCATGTACAGGGATTATAAAGAAGAAATATAGCTCATGAAGGATGAGATGCTCTAAAATTGTAATTCTGACTATATAATTGAGAATTATCCTACTGCGAAGGAAAAGGAGCTAAATAAAAGTGTAACTATATCAAGGGCTCTTTGATAAGTTCAGAATTTAAAGGAATAAGTATCAAAGATAGAAAAAGGGGTAAAAAGCTAGGGTTATTAAGAAAGGCAGAAACTTTAGGAGAGTTAATGATCACAGTCATTCATTCACACATTCACATTCAGCAAACATTTATAGAGAATATTTTCTGTGCCAGATTTTCTTGATGGCACTATGGGTAGTAAAACGATAAGAGGTTTTTGCTCTCAAAAACCTACTATGATAACACTGGACTATTATATTAATAATTGACATAGCAAAGGAAGAACTTCTCCATCTCTCTTTTGTTTCGAAAATAGAAAATGAAGCTTTGGTATACCTAGTGGAAGTGCAAGCCTAGGATGGGATAAAGAATAGAATAAGAACTTAAAATGAATTCAAGCTTCCAGTCCCAGACAAAAGTGTACTTGAGCTTACAAAAGAACTTGACCATTTTTTTGTGAGAAAAAATTTTGGGTAAATAATAGCATGAGTTATTAGGTAGATTTTGACAGGTAGAACTGAACTCATAGAAAATTGATTCATGGATCAGTGTTAATGGAATATAGGCTCTGACCTTGCCCTTGTCTTTGACCATTTATTGACACCTTCAGTAAAAGTGAGTTTACTAGATCATTTTTCTTTTAAATTATATTTTATTGATTATGCTGTTAACTGTTGTCTCAATTTTTCCCCTTTACCCACTGCCCCATCCAACACCCCCCCCACCCTCAGGCAATCCCCACACCACTGTTCATATCCATGGGTCATGCATATAAGTTCTTTGGCTCCTATATTCCTGTGTTGTCCTTTATATTCCAAGGGATATTCTGTGACTACTTAATTGTATTTCTTAATTCCCTCACCTCTTCACCCATTGCCCCCTCCCCTCCCCCATCTGGCAACCTTCTAAACACTTTCCATGTCCATGATTCTGTCTCTGTTCTTCTTGTTTGCTTAGTTTG
The DNA here is from genome assembly GCF_021234165.1 of Pteronotus mesoamericanus. NCBI lineage: Eukaryota > Metazoa > Chordata > Mammalia > Chiroptera > Mormoopidae > Pteronotus > Pteronotus mesoamericanus. Next base: position 19,983,256 of record NW_026555310.1, read on the forward strand.
TTTTTTAGATTCAGTTGTTGATAGGTATTGTTTATTTCCATTTTATTGTTCATAGTTTTGATCATCTTTTTTCTTAAATAAGTCTCTTTAACATTTCATGTAATAATGGTTTGGTGATGATGAACTTTTGTTTTTTTCTTGTCTGGGAAGCTCTTTATCTGCCCTTCGGTTCGAAATAATAGCTTTGCCGGGTAGAGCAATCTTGGCTAAAGGTTCCTGCTTTTCATGACTTTGAATATTTCTTTTCAATCCCTTCTAGCCTGCAAAATTTATTTTGAGAAATCAGCTGAAAGTCTTTTGGGAACTACCCTGTAGGTAACCAACTTCTTTTCTCTCGCTGCTTTTAAGATTCTCTCTTTATTTTTAACCTTTGGCATTTTCATTATGATGTGTCTTGGTGTGGGCCTGTCTGCATCCATCTTGTTTGGGATTCTCTGTGCTTCCTGGACTTGCATGTCTATTTCCTTCACCAAATTAGGGAAGTTTTCTTTCATTATTTTTTCAAGTATATTTCCAATTTCTTGTTCTTTCTCTTCTTTGGCACCCCTACGATGAGAATGTAGGTACCCTTGAAGTTGTCTCAGCAGCTGCTTATACTATGCTTGTTTTTTTTATTCTTTTTTCTTCTTGTTGTTCTGACTAGTTATTTGTTTGTTTGTTTGTTTGTTTCCTTATGTTCCATATTATTGCTTTGATTCTCAGCTTCATCCATTCTGCTGTCAGTTGCCTGTAAATTGCTCTTTATTTCCACCAGTATATCCTTCATTTCTGCTTGAGTCTTTTTTATGCTGTTGAGGTTCTCACTAAGTTCCTTGAGTATCATTATAACTAGTGTTTTGAATTGTACATCTGATAAATGGCTCATCTCCATTTTGTTTAGTTCTTTTTTTGGAGTTTTGATCTATTCCTTCATTTGGGCCATGTTTCTTTGTCTCCTTATTTGGGCAGCCTACCTGTGTTTGTTTCTATGTATTAGGTGGAGCTGCTTTGACTCCATGTCTTGGTAGCATGGCCTAATATAGCAGGTCTCCGGTAGGGTCCAGTGGCACAGCTCCTCTATTCCTCAAGCTGGGTACTCAAGGTGTGCCCTTGATGTGGGCTGAGTATACCCTCTTGAAGTTGAGCCTTAATTGCTGTTGGCAGGTCAATGGGAGGGATTTAGCCAAACCAGTCAGCTGCAAGGATTGGCTGTGACCACTGACTACCAGCCTCTGCCCTCTGTGGGGGGTCAGCTGTGCAGTGGCAGGGTAGCGATGTTCCAGTGGGGTCTCTAGTTGTCCACTGGGTGTGCAGGCTCTGGTGTTTCCCAGGTAGTGTGGGCCAGGGTCAGCCACCACCTGTGTTCTACCCGGGGCGACGCTGCGTGAGCTACCAAGCAGTCTGCAGATGCCTGCTACTTTTGCTGGGCTTGGAGATTCCCAGGGGAAGCTGAACAATGATCCAAAGCTGGCTGCTGCTAGTGCCTAGCCTGGGGCTGCTTAGCTAGAGGTATAGGAGTTGGGGGCTCACTGAGGTTGGTGTTGTTTGTTTGAGAGGATTTAGGAAGATGGGAAGCCAGAGCTGAGACCAGCCTTTCATATGAAAAATCCACTGTTGACAGCTTGGGTGAGCCATAAATTAGGTGAGAGGGTACCTCAGGGAATCCCCAGGGCAGGACAAATAGTGTTAGCCTGGTTGACTGAGTCTCAGATATGGTTCCCGCCTGCTGTGTCTGTGGCTCTGTGGGACAAGGGCTCAGAAAAGAAAAATGGCCTCCGCCTGCCTTTCCATCTGGGAGAAAGCTGACTCCCAGTTCTCACCCTTTGCCAGATACTTCAGCTCCTCCCCGTTTGCCACTGGTGCCTTTATAGCTGCTTCCCCAGTGCTGGAGCTCAGTGGGAGTGAGTCTGGGTAAGTTCATGTGCAGCACCTTTATGAGTTACTTCTTGGCAACCCAGTAGTTCCTTTCACTTACTCAATCCCTGCTGGTTTTTGCAGCCACAAGCTGTGGAGACTTATCTTCTGAGCACTGAAACCTTGGACTGGGGGGCCTGGTGTGGGGCTGGGAACCCTTGCTCCCAAGATATCCCTCCCAGATTTTTATCCACCATACATGGGTGTGGGACCAGCCTGTTTGGTATCTCTGTTCCTCCTCCCAGTCTGGATGGATGTGTTCTTTAGTTCCATAGTTGTCAGACTTCCATTCAACTTGATTTCTGATGGGTCTGAATGAATGTTGTTTTGTAGTTTAGTTGTAATTTTGATGAAGTTATGTGAGGAGGTGAGCTATGTTTACCTACGCCTTCGTCCTGACTGGAAGTCTCCCACAACTTCTAGCTTACTAGGTCTTTAGATACAAATCTCTTGGATGGGTAGCTTATATATTCAATCAAATTATCAGATTCAATATTTGGATAAATGTAAAAATAGTATGTAAGGCTAAAAGAGTAGAGGCTCTCTTGAGGAAGTTCCTTGGGGATAAAAAAAAATGTGAAGTTTAAGTGGTTTGTAAGCCAGTGGTTTGATGGTACTATTAAAAAAGAAACAGTTGGTTAATTGCTGCAAAGCCCAGTTGAAAAACTTGAATTGGTCCAGAGGCCTAACTAGGGACATCACAACTGTCTTCAAATATTTAAAGATCTTGCATATGGAAGAGATAGTATACTTGCCTTGTGCTGCACTCAAAGAACTGCCAGAAAGATAGATGAAGATCACTTTCATGTTAGGAAATAGAAAACCTCCAAAAAATGAAGTTATCCAGCAATGGTGAGGACCACCCAGTTAAGTAGTGAAAATTTTGTTGTAGGGAAAAGGGTGGGTCATGTACTTTAGAGCAAGAATTGTCTTAGGAAATCTTTAAGGTTTCACATCTTCAAAATTGTATAGTTCTATCATTTCACAATCTTGTCATGACAATTTTAGAAGAGGAATTTGCTTCAGGAGAAATAATATGCACATGAGTGGGGCATTTTAAAGAATCTGATCAAACTCAATGGTAATCCTGAAGACTGTAATTAAAGTCAGAATGAGGAATGGCTATAGCATTTCTCCCTCAGACATTCTTGTTGCTATTCCCAGACAAATACAAAAGTATGTAAAGATACACAGTGGGCTGAATCTGACCTCTAGTTTGTTGGAGAGGTAAAACATAGACATTTATTGGAGATCCCTTTAATTATTCCCTAGTGTTCTGCTGCTTCTTTGATTAGAAGAAATACTTGCCAAGTTATAAACAAGAGGTTTCATTTTGGAAACCAACAGTTCTTGCCTTTGTATTGAGGTAAATATAGAGATTTCATTTGTAAAAAGAAACCATGTTGGGTTTCTCAGTACCTAAAAACTGCATCAAATGTTGTTCAAATTGACCTCACTAGGCTTTCCTGATATGTGTGTATGTGTGTGTGTGTGTGTGTGTGTGTGTGTGTTTTCTGTCAAGAAAACACAGAAGACTCAGGATGAGTCTTTGACCGAACAGATTCTACTTGAATATAGAGATAACTCTGTACACTAGGATCCAGGATTTGCGAATGACCTGAAAGGTAAATTAATATAAAATTCCTTATTTTTCAGATGCTGAATTGAGTTTTATAGTTTTTAAATGACTTATCAAAGGCAATTTTGTTTACTTAGAAACAAAGTTAAGATTAGAACCCAGTTCTTACAACGATAAGTGAATCCACATCTTTCTATTGTACCACACTAAATATTGTTTTAAACTATGCTGAAGGTATGTATTGTGTCAAGATACAGAAGGAAAAAAGGAACATATATTCACATTGTTTCTATTTAGTTAAAGGTGTTATATTTAAGCCTTAAGTTGTTCAGTTTTATTAAATTTTTATCTCTGGAAATTAAATGAGTCAGTTGTTAAACTTCTGGTGGAAACAGAGAGGATGGAGATAGGATCCTGTGAATGATTTCTAAAAGGATTTAGCGTGTATGACAGCTAAGCAACTTTCCTAAGTGATGTAGATTTCTATTCCAGTAGTAAATAGATCAAGTATTCATGTTTTAGGACAGCTTTTATGCTGGGCAAATCTAAGACGTCAGAACAGAACGTCACTTTGCCTCCAGTTGATCCAGGCTTCTGAACTTCCAGCAGAAAGGAAGGTCAGCATGCTTGAATATTTTCCTGCAAAGTCTTTAAGCGTTAAACTTTCTTTCCTTATGATTCTTTTGCTTATTGTGTCTTGTTATTGGAATGTAGATTTAAATAGCGGTGCTCATTGTTTTCCGCAATAATTGACTCATATTGGATTTAATCACAATAATGGATTGTCAGTTAAAATGTATTGCAGTGATAATTTCAATGCGTTTTTTATTGAGCAAGCTTCAAAATGAGTATCTAACTCACTAAAAGTTATGATTAAAACCAGAGGTGCTCCAAATTGCTAGTTACACGAACAACAGTGTATTGTTTACCAGGGGATAAATGGGGTTGGGGGAAGTAGAGGAGGGTAAAGGGGGGATAATTAGTGATGGACAGAGACTTGACTTGGGGTGGTGAACACGCAGTATGATATACGGATGATGCATTACAGAATTGTACAACTGAAACTCATGTAATTTTGTTAACCAGTGTCAACCCAAAAAATTCAATGAAGAGGAAAGAAAACCGGATTGGTAGTTACAAAATAGTCACGGGGAAGTAAGTAAAGCATAGGAAACATAGTCAATAATGTTGTAATAATTATGTATGGTGCCAATTTGGGTACTGGAAATATCGAGGGGAAAACACTGTGTAAAGTATATGATTGTCTAACCATTAAGATGCACACCTGAAACTAATACAAAATAAAATTAAAAAAAAGGAGATATTTTCCTAAGGGTCTATTTTTAATGTCTATTTTTTATGGAAATAACCCCAAATACCACACACATATGTTCCATTAAATGTAACTTATGTATACTCTAAAGCATAAACCTCTTCAAAGAGTATATGTAAGCCAATTGAATGGGAACCAATTACACTAAAACAGTATGGCATATGAAAAAAAATCAGATGTACTCAGTAAATATTTATTAATTAATTCCATTAAGATTTTGAAAAGTGGACTTATAAGTTTTTAAAAGCGCCTTTAGAAATAATCAAATTGATGCAATTTAATATTTTTGGGCTATTCCTGGTCAGTAATTCCTATGTTCATGCCATGTAAATTAACAGATATTTAACATAATCTTAGGACCTTGGTTGTCATGGGGAAAGAGGTTTGAATAAGTTAAGTGAAACATGAACCAACTATCAAATTAATGTTCATTTAGAAAATTAAAAATCACGAATTAAAAAAGAAATTAGCATTTTTGAAAGTAAAAATCAAAAGAGAAAAAAATTATCTGGTTCATGTGACTTCACGGCGGAAGACAGAGAGCAAAAGTAGGAGGAGCAATTTAGAGATTTACTTGGAACAAAGTAGTTACAGTAATTTATTGCATGTATTCTGTATACTCAGCCTATTCCAATGAAGTCAAAGTCACATGCCTTGGTCCTGTGGAATTTGCTTTCTTTGGGAGTGGAGACAGAGTAAGACACTCACACATGAAGCCGTTTGTTATAACTGCCCAAGATGTGTGCGACTGTGAAAAAAGTGGAATGCCCGTTAAAGATGGTCCGTGGCTGCTTCTTTCACGCCTCCTTCCAGCTAGAAACACTTATTGTTCACTGTGAGTGCTCATATCCTGGGACCAGCTCCTGATTGAGATTCATGTGTGTTGGAAGTGTTTGTTGGGGCCAGGTCCTCACTTTGTTACACCGGCGACTCCCATGTGCTCCCTCCCTTCGGACCTCCTACCTTGTGCCTGAGACCCCTTGACTTAGGCCTGGCTGAGCATCAGAATCACCTGTGGAGCTTTAAAATTCAGGCACTCTCAGAGTTTCTGGGGTTGTGGCTCAGGCAAGTGTATTTTTTTAAAAGAGACTTATACATGTGTTTCTGATAACTTTAACTATCCAACTTCTGGTGCCAGTGATCTGCATCTCATTTGCTTATCTACCTGGTCCTTACTTCCTGCCTGGTTACTCTCTTCATACCACTATACTGACCCCTCCTTTAGGTGTTTAATTTGATTAGTCTTAATCAACATTTGTGAGCACGCTCTTTTAAGATCATTACAACTTTGAAAATTAGAACCAGTTGATCAAGTTATGGAGAAGCAGAATTCAGTTAAATTTTCTGCCATATGCATAACATCCATTCATGTCAGTGGATATGTATTTATTCACTCCATCATCATTGTATGGAATATCCTGCTTTTTGTATCTTCGGTCTGCGTTCTTTAATTGCTTCTAAAACACACTGTGCTTACCTGTGGGTTGATATAGATAGTAAGATGAACAAATGTCTATTTCCAACATGAAAATACATTTGTTTCTTTAGCTACCGGATAGTGAGAGCAGTTTGCAAAAAGTGATTTGAGTCTTTTTGGATAATTTCTTTGATGTACTAAACATAAAACTACTTAATCGGGTAACAAGTTTCTTATTTATCCTTAAAATGGTTGTGAAGCCATATTAAGTGAAAAGAAATCAGGTAATTTTCAAACTAAATTTTGTGGTTGATATTCTCAATGTTTATCAATCAAAGTAGGATCAGGAATGTCAAACTCATTGTCTTGTCTTTATGACTGTAAATGGATTTCTGGTTCTAACATTAAAGTACTATCATTCTGACATTGAAATCTGTAGTATAGATAAGACCAAAGTTAACAGATTTGCTGGAGTAACGCAAACTAGTTTTTTAGTTATTTGCTGGGCCAAGAGCAGGACACCATGTATATATGCAGAGCAAATAAAAGTGAGGGCCTTTTTATAGCTTGTTGATGAGGCCAGCACATTCCATATCAGTGCATCGCTCTGACTTCCCATAGCTCAGGAGAGTCAGCCCTGTATGCTTTCATGATTACTTGCTGGCTTGATGGCATTTTGGCTATCACTATTAATTACTCTTTATCCCCAAAGAATATTTTAGGAATTTATTTATTATTCTTTCTTCTATTTGTGAACTACTGGCATAAATAAATGCTGGGCCTGACATATTCCTTCATCTGTCATCTTTTATTTGTTGCCATAAATGTCATGGTTATTTTCTCTTCATATGAGGCCCATCTCTTTCACCCTGAAGCAATTTAGAGATGCCTTATAGAAAAAACAATAAAGGTAGGAGAGAAAAGGAGGATGAGGCAAAGGAAAGAGGGTGAGTAGAGCAGAAGTCTGGCGTAAAATGTAATGGATCTCAAAGTGGGCACCTGGCTCTTACCATCTTTAGAACATTTTAAACCAATCTTTTCTAAATTCTAAATTCTAAAAATTTCTAAATTTCTAAATTCTAAAAATCTTTTATAGATTTTTAAAATTGGGTGTAACCTTAGAGATACTATAGATCATAGGCTTCATTCAGAAAGGGCAAATGACATGGTCACGGTCACACAATAGTGGTGTTGTCTACTGACTGGCCATAACGCTGCTACTCGTCCTCATTTTTAGGGGGAGCACAGTAGTAGCTCATTTGCCTCAGATTCAGGAAGCCTAAGATCATCAGGTACCTCAGTTTTGCCCAGTGAATGGGCCCTTTCCAAACCTGATATATCCTTTCTTGAAATTCTCTGTCCTTTCAGGTTCTGTGGCTGTGTTGTCCCTGTCCTTCTTGTTCTCTGAACTTCATTGTTTATTGCCTTCAAGGTCCCTCCTTATACTTTCACTCCTTAACACTGTGCCTCCAGAGTTCTGCCTTTAGTCCATTGTTTTTTGCACTTTTCATGTTCTCTTTGGGCTGTCTCATTTCCCATTTATTTCGTTCTTATGGAGAGCCCTCGCCATGATATGTACTGTGCTAGATATTAGATAATGACAGATGCGACCACTGGGCCATTGAATTGAGTGAACTTAACCCTTCCTGGGGGATCAGCTGCTGCCCAGATTCTGGGGAGTCTTGAATCTGTAGCTCTGGTTGTGATCGATGCCCTCAGGTGTACATGTATAACTAGTGGAGAGGATCCACAGAAACATCAAATTTGACATACTTATTGTGGACTTTGTCACTTCCCTTTTCTTCTCATCCCTTTTTTCCAAAATACGCTTTTCCTTTTGAATTTCATATCTCATTGTCAAAGTCACTTAGCTACTCCTTCAGAAAATTGAAAGTCAGCCTTGATTCTTGTTCTTTCCTTCCCCTCCAATAACTAATTCCTGGTCTTTCTACTTTATTCCTACTCCTTTGTTGTTTTACTCCTTTGTTGTCTATTGCCTTCAGTTTTGTAGTAGGCTCCTAACTGGACTTCATTTCTCCAGGCTTGATCGCCCTCTCTACCACCTTCATGAAGTCCGCTCTGCACAGGGCTGCTGGAGTGATGGTCCAGACCAGAGTGTAATTGAACCATGTAATTCTCTGCTTAAAACCCATACACTACAGTGTAAAGCTCCTGAGCTTGGCACTCAAGGTTGTTGTGATGGGGCCCTACCCGTGCTCCTTACCCATTATACCCAATTCCTTGCTACTCTCTGATGATTTCATGCTATTTGAGTCAGAGTTCCTGCTTATGCCATATTCTCTGCCCAGTACATGAGATCCCGACTCACGTTTTCCTGCTATGTATCACTTGACTGAACTTAAAAAATTATTATGAAAAATTTCAAATACTCCCAAAAGGAGAGGGAAATATACAAAAAATTCCTGTATTCAACATTAAGATTTTGATGCCCTGGTTTATTTATTCCTCCCCCTCTTTTTTTGAATAAATATTTAAAAGCAAATCCAAGATACCACACAGTTGCACCCCTACCTCAGTATGCATCTTCAAAACTGGACATTTTCATATATAACAACAAAGTCATTTTTAAACCTAACAAAGTTGACAATAATTCCTTGGGATTATCGAATTCCCTGAACATACTGAAAATTTCTGAGTTGTTGCAAAAAATCTTTTTGCAATTAGATTTTTTGAATCATGATCCAAATAAATATTACATATTAAATTTGGTTAGGTCTCTAGTTTTCTTTTAAGAAAAGCAGTTCCATTGCCCTCATTTATTACTGCTATTTTCTTGTTGCAAAGACAAGATCATTTGTCCTATAGAATGTTCCATAGTCTGTATTTATGTCTCCTTATGTGTTATTTAATTTGCTTCTATATCTACTGTACTTCCTATGAATAGCAGTTAGCTCTAGGAGTTTGATTAGATTCAGTTTCCGTTATCTATCTACCTGTCTATCTATCATCTATCTTATCTACTTATCTACCTACCTACCTATCATCTTTTAGGATGTTGAGGTTGATCAGTGGGTCCAAGTGGTGACAGCTTCATCCCTTCCTTATAAAATTCACCATCACTCATTGTACAACTAATGGCTTAATCCTTTGATGATCAATGATTAAATCAATTATTTGATTAAGGATCGCAAAACACTAATTGTATAATTTTATAATTTCTTCCATATTTACCAGTTGGAACTTTTCAATAAAGCAGAATTTTTACCTCATCAACTAAGACGATTTGTTTACCCTGAAATACAGGTTGGAAATACAAGATAGGATGAAAAAAATGCTTTTTAAAAAAAAATTTTGATTGCGTGGCTAAATCTTAGCCATCCTTCAAAACTCAGCTCAGGGGATTTCACCTGTAGGAAAGCATTATTAGTCCTGTAGCCAAACTAAATATTACTTTCTCCTTTCATGAAATTTCATACTAATGTCCACCATAAGCTTTCTTACAATATATGGAAAGTATCATATTTTTTAACTGGAAATACATTTCACTGTAGATGATTTGGTCAAATACAATGCTACTGAAAGAAGCTGGGTAGAATACAAACTACCCAAATAATATGTTCAAAATCATCATTACGTCTCCTTTTTTCTGGGGTTGTTTTGTAAACTTGTATACATCCTGGAGCATTTTTGGCTATTTTCAGATTAAATTTAAAACATTTAATTAGTTGTCAGCCAGCTGTGCTTACTTAGTATATCTGTAGTAGCTAAAGCTTGAAAATAATATAAATGTTTAAAATGGGATACTGCTTAAAATATAGTACACCAAACAGTGGAATAATATAGTCATTAAAAATAATATCCTGAAAAGGTAACTGTTGTTAAATAAAGATTTCTGTTCTCTTATGAAATGATAGAAAAAGATTACAAAAAATACTCATGGTCCCATGAATCTTTGTATCACATATAGAAATGTTGCCTTATGGTTATTGTTATTACTGTTAACACCATGAGGAAAAGTTTAAAAGTTGACTTACAGAGCAAAAAAAGTATGGCATCAAATTCCTCTCATCATTCCCATAAATAGTCCTGAAAGTGCAGGGTGCTCACCCTGGGAGGAAGCCTCAGGAAGCTGCACTGATTGGCCGAGCGCTAAGCTCCTGTCTTCCTGTGGCCACCACAGCTCAGGTGCTGGAGTCCTGTGGGTGGACAGCAGGGGAAGAGGTGAATGCGTCCTGACGCTGCTGTTTGGCTTGCATGTGAAAGATGGGAAGGACACGTGCTTGGGTGACCACCGTGTTTCCCTAAGTGGGCTGGACTTCCGGCCCCAATGGAAGCAGAATAAGTAATCTATATGCATAAACTATGAATGGTTGTGGTCTAGAAAGTATAATTAAGACTAGCTTTGAGGAATTGTCCTGATGAAATCATTATTAATAAAAATTAGATCTATGAAGAATTGTGGTCCATTTTAAATTGAAAACCCATGATATACAAATGAACTTTGTAAATGCTCTCCTTTCAAGATACATGCTTTTTGTGCTGTTTCTGCCTTGCATAGGGGTTTTTGAACCAGAGTCTATGGATGACTTTCAGGGGCTATGGCTTCCATGAAATCATGTGTAAAATTTCAGGTATATGTCCTGTGTGTATATGTGTATGTAAAGAAACCATGGCCTTTATCAGGTTATCAAAGGTGTTACTTATTTAAAATAAGTCTCAGTTTTTGTGCCCAGAACTGAAATAAAATAGGTTTCTGCTCATGTAGAATTTTAGAAACATCTGCTTGACCAGAACTTTGGTTAGTAAGTCAGCCTCATACATGTAATAAGATATATTCTCATTTTTTATAACTTCCACTTATGGTGTGAGTCCAAAGTGTTTACTGTAAGAGCTTTATCCAAACAAATCCCCATTTTACCTTCTTTTATTTGCACATGAAATATGACATACACATTTAGAAAATTTTATGTGTTTACTGCTTGAAGTAATTACACTATTTCAAGTAATATTCTGACTTTTCTTTTACTAGTTTCGAGCTTCTCAATGAATAATAACTAGCTCCTTATTTTCTTATGTAAGTTATATTACTTTAATCACCCATAGAAACTAAACAGATGGAGTAAGAAAAATACCACACTAACTCAGGGATCTAAGGAGATAGAAATCAGGAAGTGGAGCCGAAGAGGCAAGGACTTGCCTAACCAGAAGTGGCAGTGAGTCAAAGGCTCAGATCCCAGAGGTCTAGGGACTGTAGTGGGTTTTTTTTTTTTTTTTTTTCATAACAAAGAAATGGGAAAGGCTGCTAGTGCTTTAAAGGCATGTTGAGTTAAATGAGTCATGTGTTGGTACCATTCATTTATTTCAAAAGATAACATTTAGAAAGTCCCTGAACCACTAAAGAGATAGTAGAGACTTAAGAATATCAGATATGACACCAAAATCCCCAAATTCAATTCTGGCTTGATGATTTACCTTGGATGACTTGCTTAACTCTTCTATATTTCAATTTCCTTATCTGTAGTAATTTAACTAACCTCATAGTGCTCTTTTGAGAATTGAATTAGTAAATATGTATGAAATGCTAGAATGAAATGCCGTCAGTATGTGCTTCAGCTATACTGGAAAGAGCTGTGGAAAGGGCTGAGAAAGAGGGAGGGCAGGAAATGCCTGTGAGAACAGCGGTGAATGTTCGTTGGAGAAACTACCCACCCTCTGCTTGCTGACCCTTACCACCATATCAACACACACAGACACCAGGCCTTCATCCTTCAGGGATGGGAGTGGTACAATCTTAATCGTAATGACATATGCTATTAGAAGGGTGTTTGATTAAAAATTGATGCACTTATGGGGCATGTGTTGGAGAAGTTGTGTAATAACTGCCTGTAAAATAAAGAAAAAAAGTGCTTTTTGATCCACTTGGCTGGTTGGTTGCCTCAGGTGTAGAGGAACTTGGCTGTGTAGCCTGGTGTGATGCTGTGAATAAGTTTTTGTTATCATAGCTCCTGTTTTTCTCTGGGTATGTTTACAAAGATCTTATGGTTAAGTTTATTTACCTTATGGCTAAATATTGACATATTCAAAAGAAGTTCCATGCTAAAAGCATGACACATGCTGACTCTTCTTAATTTTTTTCAGTTGTTACATAATTCAATAACATCTCAAGAAAACACCAACTTTTTCTTATTTTTAATTTCCATAACATCTTTTTGCTTATATTGATCATATTCCTCTGACAAGTTTCTACTTCACTGTTGCTCTTGTTTCTATGGCTTCTTTCTTTGTTTCAGATATAACTCAAGGTTTTCCACATTGCAAGCTGTCATTTCAGAGCCCAGTACTGATGTTAACAGGTATTGATTTAATTTAGCAGTCTGAGCCATTGTTTCTGAAGCTTAAAAAAGAAATCAGCAACAAACAGTGCACACTGGGGCTTCCTTGTCTTTTCCATATTTAGGTATCAGTTTACAATGTGGTCAGATCTCAAAATTTTACTTAGTGCTACAATTAAATCTTAAAGTCTCCAACAAAGATTCTGGTTTTTAATCTCTCCTTATCTGTATTTCCTCCTCTCTTTGCACAATTTGCCAACCCTGGGATTGAGGGGTAATACTTGAAATAGTTTTGATTTTTTTTTCTCATCTGCACCTCATCTTATCTCAGATGCAGCATGAAAAAAAAAGTGAGAGCAGCCAGGGTGGTTGGAAATATTGTAATTGCACCTTTTCGGATTAGCTCTAGGCTCAGTTTGCAAGGCTTTTTAATCTACTCACTCATCAGTGTAGATATGAACTCAAAGCAGATCAGGTTTTGTTTAAAAAAGAAAAACAAACTAGAGTTAGAGTTCATATCATTAGCCATTGTGAGCAAAAAGAAATATGTAGATTCTATTTGAATGTTTATGTATGCAATTTATTTATATAGTTCTCCACTATTTTTGTACTTGTCATTAATTTTGAAAACATGGTAGATATTTTGAAAATAATGTACATATGCTTTAAATGTTAGGTTTGTCATGAAAGAGATTGTGGCATGCTTGTATTTTAGTATAATATTGTTAATTCTTAAAATAGCTATATTTTCATATTTTGTTGATAACCATTTTTACTCTTAAAAATATATCTGTGCTTTAGGTATAGTTTTAAGCAAAAAGCTGTTTAGTGACCTGTAATTTTTATATATTTTAAAAAATTTTATGTTTTGAGTGCATTATTTTTAGGACCCTGAAGTTTGTTCTGGGCTCATGTCTAGGAGAGTGACCATTTGGTCCTGTAAGAATAAGCACCATCGAACTGTTGACATGGCCTAGAGTCTAATATTCAATTTAAAGACATAATTGTTGAAAATATTATGTGCAGTAATGATTGGAATAGTTCTATAAGAAATTAGATTATAAGGTAGCCATTTTAACTCAACAAGTTATTAATTATATTTTAAAAGACTGCTGCAAAGCAAAGCCACAGGAAACTAGCTCTAGAGTTAAAGAAAGTGAAATATTTATTGTATGTTCTCCTATTAATTTGGTTTGAAAAAGCTTTGAATTTTTAATCTGAGAAACAAAAAGAAAGTATAAATTGTTCAGTCTCGATGACTGTTCATTTAGATTGGTGATTCTACAATGAGTTTTATCAGCTTCATTGTAGAATCTCTGACACTATCTTCTTTTCCTTTTGACCTGTGATTTTTAAAGAAGATTTAATTTTGAAATGATTTTGGACTGACGGAAAAGTTACAAAATAATACAGAGTTTACTTATATCCTTCACTCAGCTTCTGCTGATGTTAACAATTAATATAACCACAGTACAGTGATCAGAAATTAACATTTATATAATATTGTTTCTAAATATAGACCTTACTCTAATTTCACTTAGTTTTCTACTAATATTATTTTTCTGATCCAAGTCCCAGTCTTGAACCCCACATTATGTTTAGCTGTTGCATCTTCTGAGTCTCCTCCAATCTGTGACATTTCTTTAGCCATTACCTTGTCTTTCATGACCTTGACAACTTTGATAATGATTGGTCAATTACGTTGTTGAATATCTCTCAGTTTAGGTTTTATTTTTTATGATCAGATTGAGGATATTAATTTTTGACCAGAATACTCCAGAAGTGATGTGTTTTTCTTGGGGCATCATATGAGGGGTATACCATATTTTATGATACTGGTTTATATTAATCTTGATAACTTGGTTAAGGTGATACCTACTGCATTTCTTCATTGTAAATTTACTATTTTCCCCACTGAATTAATAAATATTTTTGGGAGAAATACAAGGTATTATGCAAATATCTTGTCTGTTTTGAACTTTGGCCCACTGATTGCAGCACCCATCGGCAGATCCTGCTTCCAACAATTATCACTGTAGTGTTCTAATGGTGATGTTGCATTTCCTTCCTTTATTTGGAATTTTTCTGTAAGGAAGAACTGTTCCTTCTTCTCATTTTATTTGTTTAGATAGTCAATGATTAATTTGTATCATCAATAAATTACAGTGATCCTACATTGTGGACTCATGGATATTTATTTTTCTTTTATGATTTATAATCTACTAATACCTTTATTATTCTGTTGCTCAAGTTCTTTATTTTTTGGCCTCTGCTAACTGTTCAGGTTGATTTCCTGTGCTCTTTTAAGAGGTTCCTGTGTTCTTTATTTATTTTTCTAGCAGTTTCTTATTTTCTGGCACCACAAGATGTTACAGGTTCATCTTGTATTTTTCCTGCCCCATCGTTGGAATCAGCCACTTCAAAGAGTCCCCTTATATCTAGCTACATACCACTGGAGGATGGTATTTAGAAACTAAGGTATGGTCCTATGAATTTATAAAAAAGACCTGTGTTTTTAAGAACATGGTAAAAGGAAAGAAACACTAAATAATAAATCAGAATATTTAGAGGTGTGTCGCTGCAGCCAAGAAGGGAGTTTCTGAGTCGTGGGTCTGGGGAGCCAACACAAGGCAGAGTGTTCTCTTCAGGATGAGAAGACATTGGAGGGCACGCAAATGGGGCTTTTCCTAAGATGACCTGGGAGCATGTGTAATGATCTTTACTTTTTACACACAATCCATTTTCTTTTTTTCCTGTTTACAACATCAGCTAAGAATTATGTTGTGCCAGTGAGGAAATGTATTTGGTTTTGCTACTACTTGGAAGTTTGGGACATGTAACGAAAGCAAAATGTGACCTATTAAGATAAACCCTTAGGTTAAAAATTTTGTATATGCCCATTTGTGTTGTGGGAATATAGAACTTGTTCCTGTTATCCTTCCCTGCATTAGATCTTCTCAGTTGCCCATCTCTTTGATGAAAACAAGTAAGGCAAAGACTTCCACAATTTTATCCTCATAAATTAGTCAACCAGACAAATACTACACACACACACAGACACACACACACACTCTCACACACATATATATGTTGCCCCTATCTTGGCCTCTCATCCCTGACAACTAAGTGGGCATCTTCATGGAAAATAATGCAGATTCAACAAGATCACAACCTTAGTGCTAAAACTGCTCTTAATGAGGTGCTGTGTATGAATTAATTAAATTAGCTTGCCACTCATGTGGCAAGCTGTGTTTAGTGTTTGTCTGGTTGACTAATTTATGAGGATAAAATTGTGGTAGTCTCTGCCTTGCTTGTTTTCATCAAAGAGATGGGCTAATTTGTAATGAAACTTTATCAATCAGAGTATGCAGTCGGTTCACCCTCCCAGCTCTGACTAATGAAGTCAAGCTGTTTTTCTCTCACACACGGCACATCCTGTTGCCTTGGACAGGGGGAGGGTGCATTGGCTATAGATCAATTCTAACATGGATTGCTTCTTTTCTAGCAAAGAGATAACCACCTTTTCTGTTTTCTGTTTCTTGTTATATTTATGGACTTATGGTTATCTTTTTTATGCTGGGTATGAATTTAAAGTGGAAAGTGTATGAAAATGCTGGTTTCTATTTGTTAGGAGAGACCAACGATTGTGCAGCGGTAGCTAAGAACTCCCAACAATGGGGGAAGGAATAATAGTACAACCGGCACAGAAATGGAGAGTTTTGAAAGGCAATATTCTTCAATGTTGGGAAAGTAATGAAAGGTCAAAATGAAGCTCAATAGAAAAGCCATTATGAAAGGAAGGGGGAGAGTTTGGCTTTTATGTTGCTGTCAGGATTTGGGATTTGTTTTCTTTTTATTCTGACAAAATGCTTTTGGGGTATGTTTTTTTCTCTTCAATTTCAAACAGTTTATACAAGTGTTATTTTAAACTTCCTTGTGTTTACATCATCATGTCTTTTAAAAAGACACTTTTTTCAATTTTGTTATCTGGGAAATTTTAAGGACCAAACCACTGTTTGTAGGGCACAGATACACATATATGTGTTAATGTGGGTATTTCTACCTTCACTGCCTGTTACAGGAAAAAAAAAAAAAAAGAACACCTAAATACAAGGCAGTGTAAGAATACTTTGTAAGAGACTTCATTAAAAGTCTGTCTATGTATTTTGATGTATTAGTGTGATTAGTCACTGATTAGTTAATATATGAAACATTTGCCACATAAAGATT